>NW_023416287.1:69698137-79698137 GCF_014176215.1 Rousettus aegyptiacus
CCAGAAGCCCTGCCAGCTGTGTCTGTCCGGCTTGCTCTTCTGCTTGACCTGCACTCCAGGGAGGCGCCGGGCTGTTTAGCAGCCGTATCCCCTGACAATCTGTTCAGGAAAACAGACCAGAAGGGCTGCCGAGAGCTGCGCCAGCTTCAGAATCCTGCTGCCATCTAGGGATCAGACGCTGCGTCTTCCCACGCGCGGGCGCCGGCTGGAACTCTGGAGTCCGACGCTGTGCGCGAGTCCTTGCCCCGCAGGCCTAGCGGCTCTGCCCTTGCAAAGCCGGGTTAAACCCAGCACAGCCCTCCCGGGACCCGGCCAACGCCACCAGGATCAGAGACTGCAAGGTGGAAGCCAGAGAGCAAGAGGAAAAGCAGACAAAAACAGTGAGAAGGAAAGGAGAGAAAGAGAGAGAGAGAGCAAATAGCTGGAGGGAGAGAGGGGCAGACACATTGCAAGGACAGGAACATAAAGAGGAAGGAAGAGGATTGACAGGGTCCATCAGCCCAACCAGAATGTGCTTTAGTAACAGCAGCGTACCCTGTGTGTGTTTAAGGAACGTGGCCATTGTCATCAGGCTAGTCTCCGCTCCAGGTCCAAAAGCATCAGGTGACTTTATTTTACACATATCATTTAAAAGGTTTCCTCTTGCAGAAAAGAGGGGGCAGGTATCACCTTTAGTAAAGATCTTATAGAAAATCCCGACAGAGGACTCTTAGAGTTAACTTTAGGGTAACCTGTTATGGTGTAAGATCTCTCTCTCTCTCTTTTTATTTTTTTCTACAAACGGAACAATGGGGCTTTCAAAAAAGCTGAACAGGGAGAGGGTTGACTAGAGGGGAAAGGAGGAGGGGGACAGGGATTGGGGAAGGGGCCCTGCTGTTGACTGGGAGGCCCTGCTGGGAAACTTCAAATCAAATTCTTTCAAAAAGGAAGTGTTATTAAAAGTAACTTTAATCCTTCGAGCCAGACGGCTCATAAAAGCATACAATTAAGTCAAACAAATGACAAGAGCGTTTTCTCCCCTACCTGTTTCCCCCTTCTGAGAATAATTACTATAGGCTAGTCTTGTCTCGTTTTGTGCAAACAGAAGCACAGTGCTTTGGTAGCTGCCAGGTTCTCTTACTTTCCTGCTTCTTCCTTCCCCACGGCCCCACCCTAAACCCGTTCAGCCCCTGGTACTAACCAGCCTGTCTGTAGATCCAGCCAAGAACAAAGGGGAGAATTTCAATATTTCCTCTTTGTGCAAGGTTAATTGAAAATCAAAAAGTCACTTTTCAAATGTCATATTAAACTCGCCACTGCATCAATTTCCTTTTGGTTCCCATCTCCATAGGCGAGAGAAAAGTGTTTTGCAGGATGGTAGGGAGGCGGGGAAAGTAGGGACACAATGAAGAAAAAGAAGAAGAAAGAGTGAAAGGATTAAAAAGAAATCACAGATACACAGAGACTTTGATTGCAGATACGCTAATGTACAGTGGAAAATTGTTTCCCAGAGTGTCCTCAGCGAAGGCAGCCTTTGCATTCGATACTGTTACTTGATATTCCAGAGACAGAATTGCATCCTAAACCTAGGGAGATTAGGCATCCATGTTTTTATGTTTTAGTAGACAGATCACAATATGATTGTCATAAATTCCATGTTTTAAAATCTTAAAGGGTAATGTAATAACCTGACCATCTACATGCCCCTTCCCACTTTTTATTTTTCTGAAACAGGCACACATACACACAAACACATCCTCATAACTATAGATACAGCTTCACAGGCTTCAGACCCACTGGTTTTTGCCACAGGGTATTTTGGAAGCTTTGGCCTGGAGTTCGGGTCCCTAGTATCATGAGCTTTGCTGTTGCTCCGGTTACCTGTTCTCCTTCTCTAGCTTTCCTGAGACTCAGTCCCCTCATCTACAAATGGGGGATCAGATCTGCCTCCTAAACTCACTGCTCAGACTCTATGAGGTGCTACAGGAACAGAATAAGCACATTAATTTTTTAACCAATTCTCGAGTTCCCAGAATTGGCCTTATTCTTACCAGTGTTCCTGAGGTCTGCAGACTGGCCAGCCTTCATCGTGTTCATTGTCTATGTGTCTCTTACACTCCCTGCACTCTGCTCTACTCCTTTGCCAGTTACTTCCTGCCCAGTCACTGTAGTCTCATGCCCGTCACCTTATTTTCCAGATACTGTGTTGTACCCCCTCTGCTGATGTACCAATGAAACTTCTCTGTAAGCATCATACTAATCATGGGAGGCTTGTCTCATGGGAGTCATTTGATTGCCACAGACTGAATTTTTTAATATACCTACAAATAACTTTTTAGCTAGACAGGCAGGGTAAAGAAGCAGAATTGTGAGATAAATTCATTCTAAAATAACCCATCTGCATTTAGGTTTTCTTCTTTCCTTTTCAATAACATTGCAATATTGTGGTGTATAAGATGTGTCCATGAACCCTAAATGAAGGTAGATGAGAAGACGGTAGCTGTCTAAACTCATTAGAATACGTATACTTAGAGAAGTACTCTAAAACATTGGCCATCTACCTGTGTCAAAATTCTAGTAGCATTTTTTTTCCTTGGTATGATTAAATAGGTAAACACTGCCTTTACTCCTTGGATTTCTATGAATCAAACCTGTGTGAATACATACTGTGTCCTGTTGGACCCCTTTTTAATTAGAGGTCTTTGTTAAAATATTCTATCTACCATGCAAGTTTTCTCAGCATATCCAGATACAATTGAGCACATTTTCTTTGGGCAGCTCTTGTTCTCATATAAACTTTTGTTGGTATATCTGTAAAAGTTATTGTACATATTTTGTTGAAATATATATGTCTTCTTCTCACTCTCTAAATATCTTGAAAACAAGGACCATATCTTTCAACACTCTCACCCAAGAACTTAGGGATAGGTGCTTAATAAATAGTTGTGGAAAATTGAAGAATTATGAAAATGAAAATGGACCTTGGGCTGTATCAGCATAATATCTAGACAACTTCTGAAGCAGTTTAATGGTTTAAAAAAAAATTGATGGTTGTGTTGGGCTAGCAAAAAGATAGTTAGATGACTGGATGAATTAATACCTTCAAACAATTGTGTTAGAATTTGTAAATATAGTCCAAGTAAGCAAAATATGGATGCGTATTCCAAAAGTCCTTTTCTTGGTGAGACTACCTACTGACCATAGTAACATTACTTACTTACATTGAACACGTGCTGGCATGACCTACTATTTTCTTAATCAACTTGGGTTTCTCAATGTTATGCAGAACTCCAGTCCCCTAAAATGATGCTCCAAAAGAAAGAGAGACAGAGGGAAGGAGGGACCTGGGACAGAGGGAAGTAAGAAGATAGGAAAAGAAAGAAATCAGCTGAATCTCTCTGATAAATCTACTCTGGTGTTAGAGTAGAATTCTAGCAAACTATTTGGGGACAGCTCTAAAGAGAGTTTTTTAAATCTCTGTGTTAGAACATGGCTTAGACTAGTATATTATTGTTCTTTACTACTATTGTGTTAGATTTCCAGAAAGAGAGTCTCTAGAGTCTTTATAAGGCTCTTATGAATGTGAATTGACAAATAGGCACACGAGTATAATTTATTTGCAGTGGTCATGCTGAGTATTGGAATTTCTGGTTATGCATAGTGAAGGAAAAGTCTGAAAACTTGGTTTTAGTAAAACTGGAATCTTGCCCTGACACTTTCTATAATCTTCTTTATAGCCTTGGGCAAAAAAACTAAATCTCTTAGATACTCTATTTCTTTTATTTTTGGGCAATGGTGTGATAATCCTGACCTAACACATGGATTATGGTAAGAATTCAATATCTGAGAAATTGTTGTGAAAAAGTATGTGCACAGTAGAACTAGAAGATGGCATTTATATGTACTATATTTTGGCAATCTATGCAAATATACTGAATGTTTACTGTAAGATGACTTATTTTATTTTATTTTATTTTATTTTATTTATTTTTGAGCCAGGAGCTATCCTGCAGTTAGCTTGAATCTCTTAAAAAATAAAAGATGCTAGATTAGAGTTTGCCATACTACAAGTAATTTTTACTGTGTTCCAATGATGCACACATAGGCTAAAATCTCAAAAACCCATTTCCGTCGAGAAGATATAAATGATGCAAGGCCTGAAAGGGAAGGGAGTTGTGGTGAGGAAGGGACAGCCAGACCCATGTCTGTTCATTTGCCTTGCATGCTTTTTATTTTCTTCACTTGCTCTCTCTTTTTAAAAGTCTCTATATCCCCCTTACTGCTAATATTTTGTGAGATATTCAAAATGTGTATTTAATCCATCCAAGTTTGTAGTCTCCGGTGTCAAAGCTTCTGCTTAATGCTGAGTTAATGCTCGGTCGTGCCAAAGCTTGAAGCTTTCAACGCAGCCCTGAAACCAGCTGCGACACATCACTAACACAGAGGCTTCAGCTCCAGAGACTGCTGCCTACATAGAGTAAATGCATCGTTTTTAAAATCTTTGTCAGTGCGATCTAAGAGCTGTGTAGAGTGTAATTGGGGATCTGTGAAAAAAATTATATTTGAAATCATTTCATGAGAATTATCCTGGGGGTGGGGGCTTCCTTGAAACTTTGCCTTCTAAACATCTCAGCCCCAGAAACAGATCTTTCCCTCTGGGCAGTTTCTGCTTTTGATTAGGTTGTGTTTTTTTTCTTTCTTCCCTCAGCCATCTTTCCCTTTTCAGCAAGCTGAAGTAAATAAATTTGATGAGGCAGACATTTTTCTATCTATAGTCTTAGAATTACTGGTTTTGGAAGAAGACTCTGGCCATTGCTTCTCCAAGTGTGATCCACGGGCCAATAGCATCAGCATCTCTTGGAAGCTTATTAGAAATGGAAATGATATGCTGAATCAGAGTCTCTGGGGGTAGTGGGACAGGGATCTGTGTTTTAACAAGACTTCTAGGTGATTCTGCTCAGTACTAAAGTTTGAGAACCATAGCTCTAGGCTACCTGGATTCAGAAATTTCTGATATTGTATCCTTGAGAGATGATCATACAGTCTCGCTCAAAACATTTCAGTGATGGGAGATTTACTATATTAAAAACAACCCGTGCTATTAAAAATTGTTACAGTGCCCTTTTAAAATCTATTGAGCAGATATCTGTTTCTATACCATTTATAGGCTTTATTCTTCTTATCTTCCATGTTTATCATGTAGTAGGTGGTCAATATACTTGCATTAAAAGGAAGAAAATATTTATCTTAGTTTTGTCTCCTAGATATATACCTATCTAATTCAATCGATTCATCTAATCCTTGTTCCATTAGGCAGCCCATCACATATGTGAAAACTGCTAAATGCCCAAGTCCTCTCTTCTTTAGAGTAAGTGATGGTAGCTAAGCTCTCACTTTCTCCTAAGAAGACACTGGACTCAGGGTTGGATGTTTTCTGCTGACTCTGTTCTAGATATGGGCTCCTTCTACACTCAGAACAATGACAACCACAGGACCTTTACGAATCATCTAAAAACAAACCAGATTTCCCTGTTTGCAGAGTGCAAAAAAGTTTTTTTTCAGTAAATAGAGAATTTTAAATTTAAAAGTTAAAACTGATATAAATTCTGACCTCTTCAGTTTTCCTCCTTTATTTTATTTTTGTTGACAGTATTTTTCCTGTACTTTAGAGCTATAAAAAAGGTGAAAAATAATAAATACTTGTTAAAGAAGAAAATTTAAACTGCAGAAGCATATCTAAATATGCATGATTATACAATTTACAAGAAATAGCAGTCAGTAATTCTCTCTCTCTGCTTTCTCTCCTTCCCTTATATATACAGAGTAGTGTCAGCAGGGATATAGGTATTAGGTTCATGTGAGCAGATGCAGCACGTCTTAGGTTAATTTAAAACATAATATAGACCTGTTTTGGTGTATAATATATAAAATTGAAATATTAAAATGATTTTATAATCCACTTTTACAATTAACTCTTTACTTTGAACATTTTCTTACACCAATCGGTATTCACAAAACATCATAAATCTTAGTGATCGCAGGTATAAATATAAAACATGTGTACTGTGATGATTTTAATGGATTTCCTATTGCATGGCTGTTCTGGGCCAAATTGTTTCCCCTCTAAATTTGTATGTTGAAGTCCTATTGCCCACAGGACTTGCCCATACGAGACACAGGGAGAAGATGACCATCTACAAGCTATGAGTTTGGATGCAGAAGAAACCAACTCTGTCAACACCTTGCACTTGGACTTCCCACCTCCAGAAATGTAAGAAAATAGATGTCTGTTGCTTAAGCCACCCAGTTATGGCAGCCCTAATAAACTAATGTAGTGACTAGCAGTTGTCTCACAATATTTACATTAATAAATAATGCTTGTACATCCTGATACATAAATAATCATTTACTTCACTGATTATTTTCTCACAATCAATGCCTAGAAGTGAAATTATTGGGTCCAAAAATGATTAGTTAGTTTGGAATGTTAAGTAATTCCAATGTTAATTAATTCCAATGTTAATTGGATTCATTATTTAGAATGTTGATTTTACTGTAGAGGATACTGATTATTCTTTACACCTTTCCTGTCCCACAAATGAAAAACATTTTATTCTTCATCTCCATGTTAAACCACACAAGGCCAAATATAATGTCTGAAAGCCCAAAGTTACAGACCTCTCTTCTGATTAGCAGTCATACTGGTACTCACATATTGTATTATAGTTATTCAGTAGGTAATGGGTTCCCTCTCCTTCAAACTACATTTTATACACCTAAATAATGTACAGAATATACTTCCGAGAATCAGAGGATTCCTCTTGGGGAAATAAAGACTAGAGGACTGTCTCTAGAGAGGACTTTTAACATAAACATGTCGGCTGAGAAGGGAAATGTTAAACTTACAAAGGTCCTTCGGCTTGTTAGCACCCTATCATATTTGTGCTATTATTTGTTGTTCTGAGTTTCAAAGCAGTTAATCAAGTCATTGCTTACCAGGAAAGAACAAGATGTTTCTCTACCTCAGGATAACTTCACCAGTGGACTCCTTCAGAAAGAACAGATCTAGAGCTATTGGAGGTGGCTGCAATCTACAGAAGCCTCCAGAGGTGGCAGTCCTATAGGAAAGCATTATCTAGTGTCTACCAAGATCACTTTTACTCTATATAACTGGCCTAGATAGTCAACAGAAGGTCCAAGGAATACTTTGGGAACACCCTCAAGGTACTTATTTGTGAGCACATGTAAGAAATAGTTCAAAGACTCTCAGAAAAAGAGAGAGAGAGAGAGAGAGAGAGAGAGAGAGAGAGAGAGAGAGAGAGAGATTATCATGTGACTGAAGCTCCTTAAGAGTAGGTAGTGGTGAGTAAACATTAGGACTATTACCAGTTTAAACCCTGGGGAAGAGAGGCCCAGGAAAGCAAAGAGTGGGTGAGAAACACAGTCCAAAAACAAAGAGGAATTATGATGTCTACTATTGAATACTTTGCAGTTCCCGACATTTCCTGCACCCAGAGCAGGATTGGAATGGATTTTCCAAACCACATGGATCTCATGGTTTAATGCTGTGACCTAGTCTCTGTGGATGGCAGTTACAACAATATGGTGAAGAACAAAACTTACACATTTACAAAGTAAGATACTTGAACTTATACCAGTAAAAACCATCATCTATTTCTACTTTAAATTCCTCCCCATAATATGCTTTCCCCTTTTAGGGATAGCACTAGAATGGCTACAGAAAATTTTTAGATTTAGCAAAGGGGAAAATGAATGGAGGATAAATATGGTTTGTATTTAGTGAGATGCAGTTTGTGGTTTGCAGCCCTTCATGTATGAATAAGTTCTTGCTGGCCATCCCTGAGCAGTCATAGCTCCTAGGATACCTCTACCACCTACAGTGTTGATTCATAGGGACTTGAAGGGGCAGGTGCTGTATCTCAGTATGAATGTGCCATGGGGTGCCTGGCATTAAAAGAATGTTGGAAATGGAGAAAAATTAAAGTTTGAAATGTCTGGATCCAGAGCTAGTCTGAAGAAAATTCTTCCAAGTCTTCAAGTATAAGAAAATTTTGATAGCATTTTCCCCAGGTGTGATAACAATCTGAAAATGTTGCCTAAATTTACCAAAAGAAATTGACAAAACTGAAAGACACTTTCAAAAAATATGAGCAGTAATAATCAAATTTCAATCATGGTAGGGGAAAGACTGAATTTTCTAGTATCTTAGATAGAATAGTATGAAATTGTTGTCTTACCAATATGTGCAATCATAAAATGTGGAAAACATACTATGAAGAGACAAACTATGGACACATTTATACAATGGAATACTACTCAACAATAAAGAAGACTGAACTGCAGGTACATGCGGCCACTTGTATAAATCAAAAAGGCATTTTATTAAGTAGAAAAAGTCAACCTTATAGGAGTATATAATTCCATTTGTATAACATTCTGGAAAATATAAAACTCTATGGAAGGAGAACAAGTCAGTGTTTCCTATTGGCTTTTGTTGGGGACAAATAAGTTTAACCAAAAAGGAGCAGATACTCTTAGACATTATGACCTGGCAGGAAAATGTACAACGAGAACCAGAGGCTAAAAGGCAGAGTTTAATGATGACAGGCAGCAGAGGTTCCTTGGGGGCATTATATAGTGTCTATTTCTAGGAGGAGCCTTCCCTGGCCATGCCGCAGAAGCTACCTCTCAAGGACTTCAACCACAAAGTCTGGAGGACAGTCAAGGCTTTGGTGGCAAATGGTAGAAGAATTACTGTGATGGAACTAGAACGAAATAGATTCCTCCTTGCTAAGTAAGTTTCCATATTTTCTATAAGAGGTGGTTTTTACTTTGAATGAAAATGAAATACATTAGCAATGATCCACTGGGAGAGTAAAATAACCCAGATAGTGTACTGCACTGCAGCATTTTGTTTTAATTCTTGTGTTGGCCATTGAATTAAGGGTGTTGTGTAAAGGACAGGGACATCAAAGAAGCAACTCTGGTAATCAGAGAGATTCTAGTGTCCCTGGACTTTAAGTTGGACCAGGAGGCTTTGGAACCTGATGATTTTTCTCAGGCAGGAAATGGTTGCATACGATAGAAAATATGGATCATCTTTATAAACATGTAAAGGAAAGAGATGGCATGTGGACTCTGAGAGTAACAACTACCGGTCACTATGCCCTAGAGTGACTCAGAGCTGGAAACATGACAATGACACCTTGCAAACAAAGTAGAGGGGCAGATGAGCACACACTATGGAATTATACCTAGAAATCTTCGGGATACTTTAGAAGTGGGTAGATCTAGTCAGAATCTGTGGCTTCACTCTCAAAATGATGACATAATCACATTGTAAAATGGGAGCACCTGGTGTCACCTCACTAAACAGAGAGGAGACATGTGACCTTCAGTGAGGTACAGAGACAGAGAGAAAAGTGCAGTGGTCAACAGGTTGCATGTCTGGGTCAGAATCTTCACCCTATAACTCATTACTGATATGACTCTGCAAATGGTTTAATCTCTTTCAGTTTCAATTTCATCATCTGAAACAAAATGCAATAATATGAATGATTTCATTGATGGGTTGTGGAGATTAAATGCAATAATGCATGTAGAGCATTGTACACACCACCCATATTGTAAACATACGATTGCTATTGTTGTTCTTAAGCATTGGATTTGCCACATCCAATGGAATATGTCTTATTCATACTGGTGTTACTACAGTCACGTGCTGCTTAACGATGGGGTTACAGTCTTAGAAATACATCGTCGTGAGAACATCACAGAGTGTGCTTACACGGACCTAGATGGTATAGCCTACTACACACCTAGACTATGTGGTACAGCCTATTGCTCCTAGGCTACAAGCCGGCACAGCATGTTACTGTAAAAAACAACATGAGCTTAGATCAAGCACAAGAAGGAACAATGCAATCAAGAGAAGCAGTGAACACGAGATGTATGAGGCTGCTGTGGGTGTAACATGATATGCTGTTTTACAGCAAACTTTTTTATAAGTAGAGAGTACACTCACTACTTATAGAGTATCACTAAGATAATGATAAAAAGTATAGTATACTAAATACATAAACACAGTAACATAGTTTATTATCATTACAAGTATTACATACTTTACATAATTGTGTTATACTTCTAAATGACTGGCAGTGCAGTAAGTTTGTTTACACTAGTATCGCTACAAACAGCAGAGCAATGTGTTGCATTATGACATTATGATGGCCATGATGTCACAAGGCAATAGGGATTTTTCAGCACCATTATTATCTTATGGGACCACATTCATATCTAAGGTTTGTCACTGTCTAACATGTTATGTGGCACATGACTGTATACCATTTAGCTTGATAAGCATGTAATGAATGTTAAATTAAAATTGTCTGAAATTTAGATAGCTTGGATAGAAAGTCTAGTGGTTTCATTTGCTGATCTTGGGTGACAGCCCTGGAACACGCATCCTGTAAGCACCGATATTGGCAATGGGGGATCCTGGAAGTCAGAACCCATACAGTTCACTGGGTGGAGTGGCTCTTCACTGCAGTGCTGTGATCAGTCGAAGTTAAGGGAGAATATGTTAGAATGTTAGAGAGGGAATCACCATGGTTACCCGGCAGAATTTCTAAGGCTCAAATGTCTTCAGCCACTGAGTCAGATGTGATATCCGAAGACAACTACTTCTATAGAACAAAAGAAAAAGAAAAAGGGAGAGAATGAGGCAAAACAGGAGAGAGAGAGAGGAAGGAGAGATAGACAGAGAGAGACAGAGACAGAGTAGAGGAAAGAGAGAGAGAGAGAGAAGGGGAGAGAGAGAGTGAGTTGGTGAGGGGAGAGAGAAAAAATGAGAGGAAAGAGAAGGAAAAGGAAGGGAAGGGAAGAAAGGAGGAAGGACTTCCTTCTAGATCTGCAGTTCATCAGATGACCTTGAAGTTCTGGCTTCATTAGGTTTAATGAACCATTATGTTACCATCTTTGGATAAGTTCTAGTAAAACCCATTATCACAAAACTTTTATCAATTTTTCTTTCTTGAGCCCAACAGCTAAGATGCCAAGGGCTTGTGTCCTGTTGCCACAAGGTGAATTCGCCACTGCAGCTTCCCAAGAAGCTGGCAAATAAGAGCTCAGACAACTCTGTTTTTCAGTAATAATCTTTGCATCCATTCATTGATGCTAAATTTTAAAATAGAAGAAGAAACAACAAACCTCTGAGATTAAATAATGATTTTCTCATTTTTATATCCCATACTTCTTATTTTATAGTATCAATATATGCACTTGATGAAATAACTTGCGAGCTGCTTTCTCTAGGGGAATAAAATTTTTCTGACCATCTCAGGAATATAATTACCAGGAACATTACTACTAATCAACAATTATACAGGATATTGATTGTGGTCCTCTCATCTTTCATCTCCGCCAAAATATGTAACCATTAGTGTATAAATCACACTTATCCCGTTCTTTCTGTTTGACATAAACCTCTGCAATCAAGATTTTCACTCTCATCCTTCCAACACAGATTCCTATGCTTCAGTCTCAACCAGTCGAATAACAAAGCAAGAAACAATGGAAGGCGAGCGGGCACTGAGGCAAGGCTGCCCCCTAGAAAACCTGAGGCATTCAGGTTTATCCCTTCTGAAATGTATTGCCTCTCTAATTATTCCTTCAAACAGAGAAAGCAGTACTCTCTTGTGAAAGCAAATGGAAACTGGGGCCCAGTAACATTTAACTTTATCTGAGATAGAGCAGAGTTCAGAGGGAAGTATAAAATGTTTGTTTGTTTGTTTGCTTTGTTTTTGTTTTAAATTGTAGCCTGTGTAATAAAGGGGAAAAAAGTGTGTCCAATCAGTTATACTTTAGAACCACAGAGGCTTGGATATTTGAGGCTTGTATTAAAACTAACTGAAGACTTAAGAGGAGACTTTAAATATTTTCCTCACTACCGTTATTAGTGTAGTTATCACTTCTCTTTCACAGAATTTACAGAACTACAGCTATTTGTCCATTTATTTGATTTCCGCCATAGAATCAAAGGCAAAGACAACATTCCTCACATTTATTCAACCAACAGGCACAAAGTCATTTCACAATAAGAGATTATTGAATGAATAACATTGCTATGTTTGGCTCTGAATATTTTATGCAATTTTTAAAATTTAATAGAGATTTACACATTTGAAGTCAAATTTTCAATTTAGCCATATGAGGCATTTATTTTTACTAAGCAACACTGGAATTCGGGAGGTGTGAGTAACTACCCAATTCAGAGTAGAAATGAAGAAAGATACTTTTGGAATCCAGATGCAATAGACAAGCAAGTTCGGAATGTTGGCTCCACCTGGCCACAGGTCCAATGGCACATGAAGCACACTGATGGTTACAGTCATTGAATTAAATGGTCTCAGGGATTATACCTGACTTTTAATTGACCTTGGAAAAATTAACGGGAACTAAAAGTGTAACTGAATGGAGGAAATCTGTGGCAGCATAAGTTAGACTCAGTAGGATCTTTTGGAGAAAAAGTATACACAAAGTAATCTCTGGTACACAAAAAGAGTGTGCATAGTTCTCTTTGGAGTATTTGGAAAATAACCAGAATTAACAGGGTTAGGCTAGAATCCTTTTGCAAGAGTGCTACTTGCATAACGTCACAGGGATGCTGTGTGAGCACCTTGCTTCTTTGTTCTTGGTGTAGATAATGCTTGTCCCAACTGGTGCAGCTTGAAAATTTTGGAGGGGTTTATAAAGTGGCTTCATCCTCTGCATTAAAAACATCTGATTTGTCTGTTTTTGTCTTCTCCCTGCTTCTCTACACTCAGTTCTCTATGTTTGGTTTCCTTAGGCAGACACATCCTTAAATATCTTAACCTAATTATCCTACTTGTACTCCAAAAGCAACCACAAGGCTGCTCCCTGTGAAGTCATGTTTATTTGATTAATTCCTAAATGTTCTCTTTATCATGAATTTGTCTCTTGATCTGATTTTCCTAGTTTGCTCATGAACATGAACCATCTGCACAACTAATCCTGTCACAGACTTTGAGAATTTCTTTAATTTTAATTTAAATACACACACACACACACACACACACACACACACACACACACACACACACATTTCACCAGGTTTTCCTTCTCAGTCTAATTTGTCTTCTGCCTGAGTTTTCCAGTTGACACTTCAGGTTGCCCTCAGCACTGGGAGTTCTATCATCTGGCCTAGGTGGAATGTGTCCCTTCTTATATAGCAGTTCTGCTTCCTGGAGGGTCCATCCTTGCTTACTGATCCACCACAGTGGGGAGTCAGTTCAGAAGGAGAGGGTGACCAGAACCACATCACTCCCCAGTGCCCCGCAGGGATGGCCTGCACGCATTGCCTCTCAGTAGAATTCCAGATGCTGTGCCCACACGTTATGCTTTAACACCAGTCTTCTCAGACCGTGTTAGCACCCACTCTGACTGTTTATACTAGGCCAGTTTTCCCGGCAATATATCCTCTCACTGCTGTCAGGCTCCCTAGGACCAAATTCATTCAAGTTGCAACTGCCCCTCTCCCCACCCCCACCCCCCGCCGCTGCCTTAAACATTTGTTTGAAAATAGTGAATTCACATTTTATTAATTTAGTCTTATAAAAATTAGCCCTATAATATATTCTCTCGATCATCAACTTAAGATCTATGTTCCCTTTGTTATCTAAAGGCTATCCTCCTTACCTTTTCCTCTGTTTTCTTTTGATACATTCTCTACACTGCAGATTTAGCAGTTACTCCTGGTACTAGTCATTAGTGCAATGATTTAAAAGATCTTTTTTGGCCAATGAAATGTTAGGAGTCAGGACACATTCACCTTGCTCCCTGCTCCTGCTTTGGGAATTGTGAAAGCACAGAAATGGAGCCACCCTGAGCTGATCCTCTGGTTAGGTGCATTAAGAGTAGAGACACCTAGCTGATCCTTTATGGACAAATAACGTAAGAAATAAACTTCGATGTTTCTCATTTCTGAGATTTCTGGGTGATTTGTTATCTTTGCATAACCAAGTCCAACATGGCTGCTATATTTTTTAAGATCTTGATGCCCTAGGTCAGGGGTCCCTAAACCCTGGGCCATGGTCCAGTATGGGTCCATAGACTGACTATTAGGAACCAGGCCGCACAGCTGGTGGGTGAGCAAGCGAAGCTTCATCTGCTCTTGCAGCTTCTCCCCACCTTAGCTCCACCTCAGATTATTAGGCATTAACTAGATTCTCGTAGGAGCACCGGTTCCTGGTGCCAAAAAGGTGGGATCACTGCCCTAGGTTACGTTGTTGATAGGACTGCAGCACTTAGGAGCAAGGATTTCCTACTATTTGTTTTATATATTTTATGTATTTGAAAAAGGACTAGAGATATGTAATCAGTAATTCATTTGTTCAATATAAATTGATTGAACATACGCCCTTGTTTTATCTCTTGTGACAGTTACTTTTTTTCTTTAAGGAAGAGAATTGGGTGATGAGAGTATTTACTGAATGTAGTCAAGGTCACTTGGCAATAAAAAATTGGCCAAAATGCCATTCTAAAGAGAAGATGAGTTGTCTCCAGGTTGTAGAAACTAACTGCAAAGTATAACCAACAAGTGCCTAGTGGGAACTTCAGGCATCAATCTGAGTTAAAATCATTAAGAAAATACTGTGTGTGTGTGTGTGTGTGCGCGCGCGCGCATGCGTGTGTGTGTGTGTGTGTGTGTGTGTGTGTGTATTTCTCCTGTATCATATATTATTTGTCTTAGGACTACTTAAGAAAGTATCGAGGAAAGGTGAGATAGGGAAAAAAAGACACGAAATAGTGGGAGAAAGTATGCATAAGTATGATGCAATTAAATGGTGGTGCAAATATGCATAATACAAAAAACTTGAGAAAAGCAAAATCATTCTGGAGGGAAAGGCCATGTGAAACTTCATGGAGTTGTTAAGACTGAAGTTGAACCTTAATAATTCTGTAGGTGGGAGGCATGGGTAAGTCTATTTTACCATGATAAGACTAGGAACACAATATGTTAGAGGGAGCGCCAAACGTATTAGCTGGTCATTTATTCAACAGTTTTTAATTAAAACCTCTCTACATGTTGATCATGGTATAGTTATAATGGAAAACAAGGTATCTGGAACCCTTGCCCTCATTGAGGGTTATAGGTTAGTTCAGGAAAAATAGTAAACAAATGATTAGTTAATTTAAAATTGTGCTAAATGCTGCAGAGAAGTACAGTGTGATTTAAAGATATAGGCTGAAATGGTCTAGCCCAGTCTGGGATGGCAGGGTAAAGAAGTCTCTTCCTGAGAAATATCAGCAAGAGCAGAACTGGAACACAGGCCACCAAATTGATTGGGCTTGAAATGAGGTTGACTGACGAGGGCTCTGTAAGGAGCTTCGTTCTTCATACCACAGAAAGAGGTTCTCTTGAATAAAGTCATGGCTAGATTTTTGTTGTTTTGCTTCCCCCTTTAACATTCCTTAGCATAAATTTCTCTAATTGATCTTGGTTCCTTTAAGGGATGATTCCACGGGACCATTTAAGATCATGTCTCCAGAAACAAGAGTTAATAACAGTAGTTTCAAATTTCTTCAGTCTGCCCATTAATATGGTCTCAAATCTCTAAATTATGGTGGTGTATAAATTAAGTCTTTTATGTATACCGCATTTTCAACAAGCATGGCTGACCTTTTAGAAGGTTAATGGATGTGGACATATTTTTCTTTCAAGACATTTATATCTCATGAGCTGTATATATGTATGTGTATATGCATGTATCAGATAAATTACAAATGTGTGGGAAGACATCAACATTACCTCTTAGGAAACTTTCATACTAAACACAAGGCAATTATTGGTATTCGCTCATTTAGAAATAAATCTCTAGAGAATATATTTGGGTTGGTTTTCTTAATAATTGTTTTCAAAATGTCATTGAAGCTACTTTTTTCATTCAAGACCCAGATCAACACATCCCAGCTTTCTTTTCTCAGGATCAGCCAATCCTACCTTTTCCTTAGAGGCTGTCACTTGAGGTAAGTGGTGTGATGTTTGGTTGTGTGGTCAGAAGCAGAGGGATGGTGTTGGAAAGCTGGCGTCATTGCCTCACCTCACTGGAACTCCTCTACAGGAGTGATTCGATGTTACTGAAATCTTTCTCAAATAAAAATACAACCTCCCTGGGAAACATTGGGATGTCCCAAAAAGTGTTTCAGAGTCATCCGGAAGCAAGATTGGCATGATAAAAGCTGAGTTGCTGCATGCCAGTATTGTGTGGCAAGATTCGTGATGCCCTCAAATGGCAGCAGAGGTAGGCTCTCGCAGCAGCTGTTTAGGAAAATGATAGTAAGTGAGGAGGCTGCACGATGAGAAGAAAGGAGAAATACTCTGAGATACTGAAGCAAAGATTCAAACTGTGTGACTCAGCCAGATGGCTGGGCAAATCTGCTGGCAGATAGGCCAATAGTATACACAAGAATCAGGAATCTGTGTAGGGTCTTGGGAGCATGATTTAAAGCCAATTTTTTCCTTGATGAAATCTGAAGAAAATAAGAAAGTTCTGGCTCTTGATTACCTGTGGTTGATGGAAGAAATATAAGAAGGAAAATGTCCTAGGCTGAGTATTCCACTTTCCCTGTGAACTCATAGCAAAGTGCTATGTGGTTTAGGGAGATTACCAGTTCTAAGATAAACTGTGGGATGCATTTTTTCCTTTTAGACCAGACGTATTTATTAAGCACTTACTATATATCAAATATTAGGCTAGGCACTGCGGAGTCAGTGGTAAACAAGATAGCCTAAGAATTCTGACTTATAGAACTTATGGTTTGTTGGCAAAACCAGACAAATAATGAGCAATTATAGTGCAATACCATAAATTACAAAAATGGGGTACATTGGAAGCATAAAGAGAGATATTTTGGTGGTAAGAGGGGATCAAGGAAATGTGTCAAGAAAATATATCTGAGAAGCTAGCTCTGTAAAGGGTGACTAATAGATAGATTAGGGAAGGAGGGCAAGCTTTAGGGAGTGTGTTCCAATTAGAAATAAAAGAAACAATATTTGCAAAAGTCTGATTCAAACAAAGTGTGACAGTTCGTTGCAATTCAGGAAGACATTGAAGTTTATCATTATGCCTGGTGTATGGTGCTTAGTTAATGAATTGGAGATATAAAATGTAATCTAGTTCTTAAAAATGAATTCTCTTTTGCTTGTCGAACTACAAACAACCTTGAGCTGGGGCATGTGTACATTAACAGAATATGTGAGATTAAAGGAATCCTCTGAGTAGAATTCTCTTATGATTTCATTCTTTTCCTCTGTGTTGATTCAAATTTTGGCCTCTGTTAGCAAAATTTTGGTAGAATAGAAATAACTCTTAATATCTAGGAACACAAACACACAAAGGGATCAAATTTCATTCTTCACAATTCACTCTCATCATTTCCTGATAATTTATCCATATGATAAAATGAACCCAGTGAAATTTTATGTATGTAAATTTCACTGAGCTAACTGGGTTCATATATGCGTGTGTGTGTGTGTGTGTATGTATATATCATGATTCAAACAATGTTTAAAGTATTTAAATATCCATTTTATAGAGTACTTTGATCAAAAATGCAATGTTTTAAAATGCAATTTTTTTTAAAAAAGGTAAAACATAATATGCATTGAGAAACATAAGTGTAGTTTAGAAAAAGCATCCAAATATATTCATTAGGTTTGACAATCAGTCTTATGTATGATTAAATCAATATCTCAAATACTATAACAATGTTCAGATACCCAGACATTATCAAGAATGAATGAATGCTCATATATGAATATTTCTTAAAGAAAATCTATTACCCTAAACTTTTTGTTTCTTTCAATGGCATTTTCCCCATTTTTGTTCATTCTGAAAGGATTTTTTTCCATTCTCATTGGGAGGAGGCAGCAGGTGGAGTTCTGCCAAAGAGGATCTAAGTTGGAAATAACCTAAGAACTCCATATTGAGTGCCAATGTAGATTGGTGTTCATTTTAGTGGGTGTCTAAGTTCTGTACATTGGGGTTTGAATATAGATGGAGGTCATTCTCACATGGGTTAACAGGACTTTGAGTCATGCTGGTTGTGAGCTGGTCAACACGCAAGTCACACACAGATTCTTTGTGGAGAAGTTGGGGGTCAGCTCAGAGGAGAGTCATGTTATGGAAGACCCAGGAGTGCACTAGGTTTTACTTTTAAAGCAGTAACCCATTAAAAATGAAAACGAGAAGAAGCTTTTGATCTGTGCTTGGAGCCCTAGAGAACTAAAACCAAAAATGGAATTAGAATTCCACAGTTTGAAGGTTTGTGACCAAACTTATAATACGTAGGCATTCTAGCAGTTTTAAGATCTAAAATCAGTTTTCTTTATGTCATGACAGGTTTTATATTAAGTTACTCGAGTCTCCAAAATTACAACATTAAATCAGATACATAAAAACAAAAACTAATTCATTGAAATTAACTCTCTTTATAACATAAAGAGAGGAAAGAACTAAATGTTGAATAACTTTTATATTTACATCCAAGTTAAAAATTTTTAAACTGTGTTTTTCCTTCATGTTTTTTCCATTTTCATTTTAGAATTAAAATTGAGTGTATAAGATTTCTCTATATATAAACAGTAGGAACTACTGTTTTCCATAAAAGGAAAAGATTTTTCATTATTCTGGAAGGCATTTCCTTGATGGATTTGTGTTCATCAATAAATTATATCTTCTTTCAAAACAAATATACATGTAGGGCTGCTTCCAGAATCTCAGCAATCTCTGAAAGGGGATTCTACAGAAGCTGGTAAGAAATGGAGGAAAAGAGGAGAAGATGCATAATGCAGTTTGCCCATAAGCCACTTGACCTAGGTTAACTTACCTGTCTTCACTTCTATGTCTCTCATTTGACTCAACTGCAACATGTGGGTGAAAACAATGCCCACTTCATTAGGTTTTTCTTATGAGTGAATGAGATGATGCTTGCTAAACATTTAAAACCCAGCCTGGTGTTTACTAAGTGATTGATAAATGTGCTGTTTACATTTATTGTTGTTCTTGATATCACACAGAAACTTGCCATAGCAAAGTTGATAACTTTCTACTTTTAGAATAACTGAAAAAACTATAACATCGCAACCAGACCTGAGATACTAGATATCTGCTAGTAGGCAGGAGTGGAAGAGAGGGATAAATGTTATGTCAGAAAGGGTATGTTGAATACATGCATGAGAAAATGCCCACCGAGATGTGAAAAGGGAGCAAGAGAATGTTTGCTTAGATTTATGAAGATTGTCTTGAACAGAACTAGTATGGCCTCCCTACAACAGAATGCTGTGTCCTTATATAGAGAGAAAGTTGTATCATCTAGCCAAGGATTCAGACCAGTGGCCTCATCTTAAAAAATAAAACAAACACATACAACAAAAGTAAACAAGAATTAAACAACACAACCACAGTGATAAGATGATATTTATAATTCAACAGAAAATGAGTTAATAAACAGCGCATTTATTCTAAAGGGATCACATCATTTCTGTTTTTAGCCATCATCCTGGGGATGGCCCGAGTCTTGAAGAGTTAGCATGAAAATAAGGCTATCTCTGTTCCTGAGAATATTCTGTGTCTCATTCTGATTAAAAATCATAATTGCTTCTTTGAGAAACTGTGTATCTCAAAGTCACCAGTGTACCAGGTTTGCATTTGTGTTCATTTTTAAAAATTAAAAAAGCCCAAGCAAAACTTTCCCTGCACATTAAGCCTTCTGACCTTTACTGAAATAACAAAACAGTTATTCAAAGGACACAGGGATGAATGAAAGGTAACTTTCTATTTGCCAGCATTCAAGGGACACAGAGCTTGCCTGCTTTTCTCAGAGGACTATTTTGAGAGAATGTTTGCAAACCATGCAGCCCTCTCAGGAGGGTTGTTGAAGTATGATTTTTTTTTTTAATTTGAATATCTGGATATAAAAAATTTGATATGTTTACAATGCAAAACTGCATTAGCAGAGCTAAAACTGCTTTAAAGAAACAAGCAAGCCTACTAGAGGTACCAATGTTTTTAATAGTTGATGTTGGTAGTAGTGATTTAGATTGTTTTGTTCTGTTTTCACTCCAGAATCGTACACAAAATACACAAGGTTCTGGGAAAAAAGGCTTGGCAAATCCTATGCAATCCTTGAAACAGCCCTCATATTTATCCCTCGCTCCCACTTGCTATTACCTAGCAATGTGTAACAACGGTAATAGTCTCTGAAACAGATCTTTTGCTCTCGCCAACCTCTTCTTCAATCATCTAATATAGTTATTCCAGATTTGTCTTTATCATTTTCTTATTTATAAAGCATGAATGATTCATCATTGCTACAAAATTAAGTACAGAAGTTTGTCCAGTATTCAAAGGTCATAAATATGATGCCATTCTCACTTTCTATGTGACCTTGTTTTTCTTCTACATATAACTTATTTTCCAGAAAAAGTTAGTTGGCAACATACATCTCTCTCTCTCTCTCTCTCTCTCTCTCTCTCACACACACACACACACACACACACACACACACACACACACACACTCTCTACATCCACTCCAATTGAATTGACTTTGGGAAGGTATCCAGGTTGCAAACTCACCGATCACATTGTTTCAGAGGCATTTTTTCCTCATAGTGCTAAGAGTTGTTCTGGAAGTCATGCCAAGATTTGAAGGAAACTCTATTTCTACTCACATGATACTCCCTTGGGAATCTGTTAAATACATGATTTGACATGAGACATTTGACCTTACATTATCTTATTTTCTGTTCTTAAAGTTATAATCAATATGGCCCATAGTGAATGAACCCTGTATATATGACTGTTCACTGTCACAAATGTGGGGAGAAAAACCTTCTTGAGGCTTAGAACTGAGTGGATGATAAGAATTTCACTATGTTACTTTTAGAGAAATGCTGCTATTGTCTACATAAGTATTTATTATTTTAGCAAGACAGCATAGACCAGAGGAGAACCCAGGAACCTTAGCTTCTCATTTCTTAAAGAACATATTTAAACTATGTTCTCAGTGTTTCTAAAAGGGTCATTCTCTGATTTTTGAAAACTGGAGGTCATGTATTAGTTGCCAATCCATAAGAAATATTCAATTCTAAGACCATATATTTCTTATTCTTAATTTATTGTTATTTAATTTTTTCTAAGAATTCAAGGAAGAATTTAATATGGGTTGGTGGAAATGATAGATTTGTATCAATAAATCTAAATTCTAATGATACATGTGCCACTGCTTTATTTATAAGCTTAGAGCAGACTTTTATTCTATATGTACATGTTTTACCACCGTAAAATGGGATAATAATAATCATCACACAAGGTTGTTATAAAGTTAAGTTGAGATATTTGACTAAATATAACAGAAATAGGTACATAGATGTACACATGAACTATCAATGGTTTTTAGACTTTCTCCCTCTTATAAAATCATATATTGTAAAAATCTATAAACATCTTTTTAGTAATTGTAAGATGTATTATTCTACAGATTATAAAAAACAAAATAAACAAATGAATATTTGTGTATTTCTGTGTGATGCTAATAAATAAATCATGATATTTTTCTCTGTTCTTTTTGACCTGCTTGAATATAGGCTATCTGCTTTTCAGTAATGAAAAAAAGTCTAGGAAATTGTCCTTCAGATGCTCATATTGAGATGATGCTTGGCTCACAGATTCAATATTTTGGTGCATTTATGGAGTTATTACAATTGAGAAGATAAATTGTGTCTCTGTTTTATAGGTAAGACTCAAGAGTGGTCTGAGGATATGTCATTTTAACCATAATAATACATACCAGTCAACCAATCTTTACAGATCAAGGTATTCCTAATAAGACACTAGGCCAAAATTATTAAACCTAATTTATGGCTCTTTGTAGAAAATTAAAGAACATCCACTCGATCTAAATGTAAAAGAAAGAAGCAGTAACTGAAATTTATAAAAATATGGAGAGTCACCTGGAAACCAGGAAAAGAAATTTGACTTATTATAAGGGAAAACAAGAAAGAGAAACTCAAAATCAGTATAAAATCTCTAACTTTTCCTCTGTTTTTCATTCTTTTCTTCAGACTGAGTTCTTATATTTCCATTAAAAAAAAAAAGGTTAAAGAAGCACAAATTAGTAGTTGATAGATGGTGACAGGGATGGGGAGCATGGCATAGGGAATGCAGTTAGTAGTAGTGTAATGGCTAGCTGGAGAACCAGAGAGAAAGAGTAATCAGGGGCATCATTTCATAAACCATATACATGCCTAACCAATGTACTATATACTTGAAATTAATAATAATAAAAAAAGATTATACAGATTTTTTTTGAAAAGGCAAACTCACGGAAACATAGAGTAGAATGGTGGTTGCCGGGGGCTGGGAGGGCGGGTGGGAGAAATGAGGAGATGTTGATGAAAGGGTACAGACTTTTAGTTATAACATGAATAAATGTTGAGAATCTAATGACTATAGTTAATAATACTGGATAGTATACTTGAGATTTTGTAAGAGAGATCTGAAGAGTTCCCACCCTTCTAAAAAAATTAAAAGGTAACTATGTGAGATTAAAAAAAATTTAGAAAAAGATTAAAAAAATTTTTTTTAAATGTGAGCAAATCCACCAACAACTCTCAAAATATGAAGTAGACCCTTTATTTTTGTTCAGACTTCCAGAAACTTTCTTGAGACAAAATTCAAACATTTGTGTCAGGGAATGTCCAGCATGTTACAATGGGCTTGTCCAACAATCAGATCACTGATTCTAGAAATTTGAGTTAGGTAAGTACATGCAGCTCCTGTTGAAACCACTTGGATGAATTGGGCAAAGGGATAATTCCCAGATAAAAAGAATAAAGAAGTTAATTACAAAGTGCCAATGAAGACATCTTCCCCGAATTTCTTGTCCAAATACAATTCTCTCATTTGATACCTCATCATTTTCATTTCTGTGATCCATACATGTTACTATTTTATTATACATTGTCATATATTGTTCTGTATTCACAGAAACATATTTTGTTTTCAAACCAAGCTACAAATGCACTGGTGTATAAGCATGCCATATTTCTGCTGTATGTTGCAGAAGGCCTAGCATGGTGCTGCATACATAGTAGTCACTTTAATCATGTCACCTTAATTTACATAGATTGTTTAGCATGGGGAACTACAAGCACATGTTTAATGAAAAAAGATTTAACTGTTTGTTTTTTTCTGTATCTGTTTATTCAAACTTACAGATAGGTCAGTTTAGTCAAATCAATAGAACCAATCATTCATGTTGAAGCAAGTTCTAACACTTTTCAATGATATTTATCTTTTCAGTTACTCCTCCATATATGTGTGAATGGTAAGAAGGAGGGCAGGGGTTTGAGATAACTGCAGGGAAGAGATTGATGGCAAAAAGAAATTGACTGGAGTAGGTAGCCAAATGATATGACATCCCAAACCTCAAAGGAGAAGAATACTAGTAAAGACAAGGTCGACTCTCATCATGAAATTTTACATTCACACATTTAAATACTTATTTACAACCCAGATAAGTTTTTTAAAAAACCTGAACAAAACATTCATTTAATTTAGAATTGTCCAGGCCAATATATTGTTTCTAAATAATATATTAGATTATAAGTATTTTATAAAATTGTATCTCAATCTATACATATATTGATTGATATAGTGGCTAAAATAAATGCACATTTTTAGTCAAAATGTGTATAAGTGAATGCATATCAACATTTTAAGACTTTTTTCAACAATCAGAATGCTTTGTTTTCCCCCAAAATCATTTAAACACATTTGTACTTACTACGTTTAGCAAACACTCATTTCTCTGGAGGAGAGAAATATAGAAGTTATTAATTTTGTTATTAGTATTAGAGAATCAATATTATTTCTGATCACAATCATTTGGTATCATTTCTAAGAAATTGTGGGATACTAAGCTGATACTGGCCACTTTATAAAGTGACATCTGCTATAAACTGCTCCACATCTGTTTCTGTGTTACCATCCATTGCTATCATTTGGTATTTAAAGAAAGATGTGCTTCTGATTTATTTACCTACTGTTAACATGCTAACTTTAAATTTTAATTTTCTCTGTCTTCAAGAATACTTTTTAATATGACTAATACAGAGATGATGATAAATGGATCCTTTCTAAAGGATCAGACTCTATTCAGGAACCATTAATATATCTTTAGTATAACAATATGATAAGTTGACAAGAACTCGAGTCTTTTACAAAGTTTTAGAAATGTTTCTCCTACCAGCTACAGTTTTTACTTTTTAGAATAAATTATGGCTAATGTCCTCTTATGTGATGGTTTTCGTTGGCAAACAGATGAGAGAAAGTTGGAAACTCAGATCTAACATACTTAAATCAGAGGGAGCATTAGCACAAATATTCTTAAGTAAGCATTCATTGTCTAATCAAACGAAACTGGCTTACTCAATGTTCAGAAGCATGTCTTTTCAAATCCTGGCTCAGGCTCTTGACTAATGTGGGCTGCTCACTCTGATCCCATTGGGGCTGCAGAAATCTCCTATTTCCTTTCATTTTCGGGTATGCAGCTGCATTTCTAAGCCATGACTACATTGTTAAATGAATCATTGATTTGGAAAATCTGAAGTGACCTTCAGCTTGTTCTCAAGCTCTTCCTCAAGAGAAGAGAGGCAAAATCAGCAAAATATTGGAAAGAGGTAGTTTTTCTAAAGGTATGTGGCAGGTAAAAGGTTGGAAACCACTCTATATATGTTTAAATGTGTGTGTGTGTGTGTGTGTGTGTGTGTGTGTGTGTATAAGCAAGATTATATACTATGTTCAGACGTGACATTTTTCTTAATAATCTGTGTTTTGGGTATGGCTCAAAAGACAAAGCCTTTTTCTTGTAATACAGAGACAAACTCTGCCCTTGGCTTCTCAGCTGTCCCTTTAAACTATCTGCTACTCAGACAGACTGAAATTCTTCATTAAAGTGGCTTGGACCAGTTCTGGGTACTTATCTAGTCAGCACAATGACAGTCTTTCTGAACAGTCAATATTATGAAAAGTTATATGACTAAAAATTCTACTTTCATTGTTTTTCTTTAACTTCACTCTTCATTTTCAGTTACAATTATAGATAATGTTTTGTCAACATCCTGGACATATGCCCAGCCGTGTGGAGCAGAACAACAGCATTCCTTCAACACTAACTTGCTCCTCTTCATGACGGGTGACCTAGTTAGACATATCAATATTCAATGAGACATATAGATTACCCTGATGGAACTGCTCGATGAAGTTCACATAAGGTCAGTAGAAGATGCAGGCATTATATCCACTGAGTTGCTAATTGGTCTCACGCCAGAAGTGTCCCTTATCAATATAGTCCAGTTAACCTCAATCTTCTATCCCTCAAGTCCCTTTCCCTTTGGTGCAGAGTGTTTCTAAAGGTTTCTCTAGCTAAAGTAGGTATTGGAAAAAGAATTTATAAAAAAAATATAATCAACCCTTAGGTATAAGTGATTGACAAATCTCAACTCTTTTAAAATGGAAAAAAATATATATACAGTTTACTATGCTTGAAGGTTTCTACTGTGTTACTGGGGTGATAATTCAATTTTCATAAGAGTTGACCTAAAATGAGAGAATAAGGTACCTAGACGACCTCTTAGGTCTTTTCTTACAGTTTTTTAAATGAATTTCCTAAGAAGTATAGTTCATTTATTATTAGCTGCATTTTAGAGCTAAGGAAGCAGAGGGTTAGAAAAGTCTAGTAGCAGAGCAGAGTACACACTTCTGACTGGAGGAGTTAGTCACATTCCTGTTCTGGAAGCTGTGCAGTCATTCTCATCTGTCATGAGGCTTACACCAAGTTCCTTTTATAAATTTCCAAAACCAAAGCACATAGACCAACTTTTCTTCTGTTTCTGATATCTCCTAACCAACTTCTTCTCATGATGAGTCATTTTTGCTCTCTCTCATCCCATTTTTAATGTTCAGGTGAGTGAACATGGTGACTATAAAAGGCAAGCAATCAATATCTGGGGTCAGACAAAGCTCTGCAAGCCAATCTGCAAGCCTGAACAAAGCTGCTTGTGTCCTTAACTATAACCTTGGCTCATGAAAAGCGCCTTCCATTCCATTTTACCAACGTTTCGGTCAAAGATCAATTGCCATTGTAATTATATCATATATCACAGGACCGGGAATCAGTGAGAGGGCAGGCCCTCTAAACTCATACATATCATTAGCATTTAAGGAACACGAAAAACAAATTGAACATTAGTCCTCATGTAACTCTTTTTTCTAGAGCAAATAATTTTCCAAATTAAAATGAATAAATTAATGAAATTGCCACATGCCTGAGAATAAACCATGTTGTTAATGTCGTCAAGCCCTCAGCAAAGTTTAGCTCATTGTATTTCTTTGTCTGATCATTATACCATCTAATCAAGGGGAGCTTAAATACTTCAGTGAGCTCTCAAAATAAATTTGATCTGTGCAGCTCAGGTCTCATGGATTCCTAGGGTTACTGACTAGGTGAAACATGTTTTTGTTTTAATCCCTGTCTCAGCTCAAAGAGGATTAATGCTCATAATTCTCCTATCCCCATTTAATTGAGAAATAAAGTTTGAAGAGGCATTTCCTGGAACACTCCACTTTGAAGTATGACCTATCCACTGTCTACACAATAAATCTTCTGTTCACACACACTTACATGCACCCTTCCTGTCCAGAAGAAAAAGAGAAGAAAGGCATTGTGTATTATGTGTGAATGTGTATATTTGTGTCTCTATTCCAAAGCACAAAACGTCGTTTTCTCTTTTCCATCTTAGAATTTTTCTAATGAAGGCATTCTCTGAGAAGCTCAAACTGTAATTCAAACAGTTGTGACCTTACTTTTTCTCTGACACTTTAATATCCCCATTGTTAGAAATAGCCCTTTTATTAAAAAAACATAATTCTTGCATTCATGTTGTACAAGTGAGATTTTTACTTTTGCGTTTTCTACACCAGTAGAGGTAAAATGTCTGAAGGAAAGAAAGAAGGAAGATACTATACTCTGGGAACTATTTCCTCAGCAGCTGGACCGGCATTAGCAGAAAAGGACCGGCATTCTGAATACATACCCCTCATTGTGTCCTTAGATAGACCCAATGCTAAGATCTGATAAGGAAAGGGCACAGAGAAACAAAGGAAGACTTAATTTCAGGCTTCCCCCCCCCCCCATATAAGTGAATGTGAGAATTTAATGGGTCAGTACCTATGAAGTGGTTAGCACAGGGCTGAGTATATGGTAAGACCTCACCAAGTGATGTCTGTTATTATTTATATAAACAAACATCTTACACTTAAAATAAAAAAAAAATCTTACACCTAAGCCTTAAGGTTTCAGAAGGACTCTATCTGACAGCCAATGTCTTTTCTAACCTAATCTCAGAAATGACATACCATCGCTTAAAGCATAACCTATTGGTCATACAGAGCAACCCTAGTTCGATGTGGATGGCACTGCATAAGGGCATGAAAACTAGGAAGCAGAGACCATCGGAGGCTATCTTGGAAACTTGCTGCCATGACTACCTAAGGGCTGCTGAAAACTTTATCAAACTGCTCTCTTATTTTTTAGCCTTCAAGGACCAGGTTTGTGTGACATTGTTGTGAGTGGGACATCAACAAATGATGACATACCCAGAAATAACAACATATTAAATCTTAAATATATCAATTTATAGATGTTTTTAAGTGGTATCTCACTTAAGCTTCAAAATTACCTTTTAAAATAGGCAATAGAGTAGATACCACTGTAATGTTTCCATAGATAAGGAAATTGAAAATCAGAGAGATTTAATGATTTACCCAAAATCTCAACCAGATATCCTCCTAACATTCTCATGACGTTTCTTCTGCTAGGCTAAGCTGCCTTGTATATTTGTTAAATGACACATTACTTATGTTCTCAGTAGAGGGTTTGCAACAAATCTCAAATGTGTGATTTTTGTCTTAGTGGTATTTTCTTTACTTTCAGAAAAGCATGATTTCAGCAGCTGATATCTACTTTTTTTCTTCTGTTATTTGCCACACACATGCATATATACTTATAGACAAGTATGCACACATACTCCTATTTCTGGTCTCTTACAGTAATAGGAAATAAATTTCTTTCAGAAAATACATGTGGTCATTGTGTCTCAGAGAAGTCTCCCTTCCATGAAAATTTATGAAAGTTTGGATGTTAGGGCTTCAGGAAGATTTTTTCCTATTTGGGAGGACTTTTCAAACTATTTCTATTTGAATTGGTCACCATTTGTGTGAGAAAAAAATGTATTCTAATAGAAAAGCCCAGAGTATATTTAGAAAATTATTATACCTTTTTTGCCATAGGTTTGGGCCTTTGACAAAACACCTATTTAAGGATAGGAAATCCACTATTTCTCTTCTGCATTTCTGTTTTTGAATAGAGCTGGATTGAATAACCAGGACTGATAAAGGATTCAGAGCAATTGCCTTACTAAGTAATAGTGAGCCCACGTTTTAACCAATGGGAACGAAACTGGCCTTCTGTACATTTAAGTAGGCAGCCTTCCATAGATAGATTTATAGTGGAGGGGATGGGGGAGCAAATGGTTAAAAAAAAGCAAGATCCCCTATAATTTTCACTCTTCCTAAAACATCCTCTACTTCAGCACCAGTTGAAACAACCCCCATTTATATTCTGCATAGCTACAGATTTATTTGTACCTCCAGACATTTTTCCCAGGTATTTTCCTTGTGCTTAGAGTACACCTCTA
The DNA here is from genome assembly GCF_014176215.1 of Rousettus aegyptiacus. Taxonomy (NCBI): domain Eukaryota; kingdom Metazoa; phylum Chordata; class Mammalia; order Chiroptera; family Pteropodidae; genus Rousettus; species Rousettus aegyptiacus. The sequence goes on from NW_023416287.1 coordinate 69,726,980, forward strand.
CCTTCTTTCTGCATATTCAAACCCTGTTGACCCTCCTTGAAGCCTCCTCAACTAGTAATACATAATCATTTACATCTTTGCTACTGCTTATGAATTTCAAAGTGCTTTAACATAAGCTAATTCAGTGATCCTCAGGCAACCTTAGAAGTTTAGCCCAAGTATTATCTTATTGTTTCCATGGATGAGAAAAAGCAGCTTGGAGTGGTTCAATTAGCAAACAAGGTCATAGAGCTAAAAAAATATTAGAAGCAGCACTGGAGTCGATCCAATCCCTTCTTTAGAGAAACCTAGTGCTTTACCTACATCTGCAATCTGCATGAGATTTTCCTTTTCTGAGTGCTTGAAGCTCCTGGAGTCTGTCATATTCTAACGTAACCTTTAGGTATTAACTGCCTGGTGGTTTCCTATGTGCATGTAATTCACCGATGACCTAGAAATAGATTGATCCTCCACATTTTACATGCAGCTTACCTGATGCTTGCCTTCTTCCTGTGCTTACTGAAAGATGACATGATGGGAACCATGGGAACAATGGAATTATCAGGGAAGAATGAGACATTTTAGGCATTTTTTCCTGTTCTCAGCTATCTCTGAAGTAGAACAGAGTCAATTGAGATTTAGAGTTACATACTTCATTCATTCACTGATTCATTCATTCAGTTAAAATAGTCCACATCTATTATGTGATAGCCTCTGCCTTAGGCCCTGGAATTTAAATTAAATGTGGAATATTCTTGATTACCAGGAGCTAAAACTGAATGGAGGACCATTCACTCTTTCTTTGAAATAAGAACAAACATAAGCGCCAATATGAAAGATGGAAATTATTTATTTCTTCACCTACATTGCATCAGGAGTAAGCACATGACTCTAACTGAGCCAAATATAGTATATACTCCTCTGAGAAGATACTCTGAAATTGAGTATACAAGTTTAATGGCTAAATTATATTCATCTTAAAATGAGAATTATTTGTCTGGATTTGTAGTGTGGTTATTATGAATGTTAGGTTCCCTCTCAAAATTTTTCTCTTTAAGACTATAAGTTGAATGAGAGAAAAAAAAACCAGTACGAAGGTTATCAAATACCTCAGGCAATCTGTTGTGAATAAAGATGAGAGAAAACATGCATTCTACTTATAGCTAGAGTTTTTCACAGAGGATATAAAATAATTCTGAATGGCTTAGCTCTTTCACTATTTTTTTGATAAATCAGGAGTCAGGACTTAGAAATATACATCAGTTTTTTGCCTAATCAGCTATCATGGTACAAGTACTAATGAACCCTTCACGACTGTATTCAATATCCACTCAACACCCTATGTCCAGCATGTTGCCTTTTAAAAAGCATGATCCTATGGTAAAAATTTGCACCTATTCTCAAAGCTTCATTTATTTATCACTTATTGGACTCAAACTCTGTACTATTTCTGGTTGATATCTCATCAGATGAAGGATCACTGAACAATTACTATGTAGAAAACACTTTCAGAGAATTTAGTGGTGAGCCTCCAATACGTGGAGTAACACGAAAACAATAGCAATTGTACAAAACTCAATAAAGACAATCCTCAAAGGAAGTAATATGAATGAGGATGGGCCACTAAGGGTGAGAAGACAATTATTACTTTTTGGGAGATTTATCTCAGAGGAGGCTCTAGTCAAAAGGAACCCCGAAGAATGAAAAAGATTTTCACTACAGAGATTGAAATGGGAAGATATAACAAGCTAACAGAATTGCTTGAGCAGGTAAATGCTCTGACCATGATTTTCTACAATTATGCATTGTTTGACACAATATTAATATTAATTCTCTGTTCTATATATTTAGTATATTCATCAGATCCTTTGTTTGGTACTAAATGTATTTTGTCATACAAGAGTCTTTTACACAATTTGAGAATCATTTAAAAATAGTTGATATCTTTCACAAAATGATATTCTATATTCAAATTCCAAAGTTAAAATTGAGACCCGCTTCTTTTACCCTGGTGTAATAAATGCTGCTTTATTAGTAAATTCTCATATTCCCTGAAAATCTCATCATCTCACAGTGACATTTCAAAACTGCCTTCATAAAATTAGGATGATTCCAGAAAGCTTGAAAACAGAGAGCAGTTATTCCCATGATATATGATCTTCCTGGACCTCTACCTCATAAACTCCTAACTTCCTTTCAAATCATATAGAGAGGCCGATTTTTCCTTCTTTGTACACAACATTCATTTTTCCCCTCTCCGGGCTATTATTTATTATTTAACTTGGTTACTGTATTATTTAAAGAAAAAGTAGTTTGCAATATTGCCTTATGGGAGATGCTATACAGGGGAAAGCTGTATTGATTGCATTGTAACTATTAACTACTGTTCTGAAAACAAGGAAGGAGTGTGCGAGTGAAGCACAGCAAGAATTATCTTTACCCTTCTACAAGATAAAAGAAGTGGGGGACCAGCAAACCACTTTCCAAAAATTCTAAAAAGTTTAGAATTTCTTCAAGATTCACAAAGCCGGCTTGAAAATGTAAGATAATGGATGAACTCATGAGAATGAAAATGGCCCTTGGGGAACAAAGAAATTACCATATTTTTAGGAAATATACAAAGAATAATCAAGCTTTTGTAATTTAGCTTCAGTCCGCACTTTCAACATTAACTGCTAAGTCCTTCGCACAGATACAGTGCCTACTTAGACTGTCTAGAATTCTTCATATATCTTATTCTGTTTTTTGTCGATGATATTTTCCTTCCTAAAATGTTTAGATTTAATAAAAAATATAAATATTCATGTTTTTATTCCTTGATATTCCTTTATTACTATATCTCTTCTTGCTGCGAATATAGAAATTGGTGGAATACTATTACCAGAGAGGGTTAACCAAGCAAATGGGAATTCTACAGATTAAGTTTCACAAGGGAAGATATTCCTAAATAAGTCTCTAAGAAGACTTAGGAAGCATAAATAGCCCAGTGGAGAAAATGCAGTCAGTAAGGCACAAAATGGAAGAGCACATTTTTTTTTTAAGCAAACTGAGAGAAAAGAAGCAGATGTCAAAAGCTCAGTATGAAGTCAAGGCATAGGGACAGTGGAAACCAGAGCAGAGAACAGAGGTCAAGAGATTAAGTGGGAGGTTATTTCTGGGGGAAAAAATCAAGAAGAGGTATAATTTATCACTGACATTTAATTGGCCTCCATGGTGAGATGCATAGAAGTTCCACCAGTATTTAAAAGGCTATGGATAGGGCAGATAGAATTAATCAATCAGATCTCCAACTGTACTCTTCCCTCTGTTAGGTGTTGTGGCAATAGAAAAGATGTTCTTCCTTAAAGGAAGCTAGAAGAGCAATGTAATACATAAATCAAATAGAAAATACTGTTTCACAGCACAGAATATTGGTTTCCACAGTCCCGCTAAAACACCTTGCTCATAGTGATTGACCAGTGAATACTTGTTAAATGAACATAAAAGCTGTCAGTGTCTTCCAAATTCTATGTACTATGAAATTTGAGAGAGAAGAAATTCAGTGAGGGATAGATAATGAGGAAGGTTGAAAAGAAGGTTGATCTTGAACTATGCCTTTGACACTAAAAGCGACAATAGGGCGGAAGATCAAATTTGAGAAAAATGAAAACGGATACGTGAAATAATTTCTCCATTAATTAAATCATCGTTCAAGTACTGAGCTAAATTCTAGAGTCAAAATCCCAATTGTCTAATCTCATTCATTATTTCTTTCAGAAATGTACCTGATCTCTCTCTCTCTCTAGGTAATACCGCACTAACACATGTCTGTGGTGTTTATTAATGAATACCACATAAATGTCCTTTCCTACTGTCTCATGTACATGTATCCGTATGTAAGGACAAGATTGTATCTTCTTGAAGCCACATCAGAGCTCAAGAATGACACTGAACAAGCTGCTCTTCAGTCTCGTCATCCTGTGAAAGGAGAAGACTACAGTCCTAAACTCCATGGTTTCTAAATCTGAAGCAAAACCTTACCTTGTTGTACCATTGCTTTTATTGAAATGACATCGATCTGAAAATATGCATGCATAATTGCCAAAATAAATATATCGATTTCTGTACAAATTAAGGTTTTTGCTAATTTGCACTGATAGAACTGAAACGATAAACTCAATGATAACAACAAAATAGGTAATTAAGTCGATGATCACTTAATTTCACTTTTGATAATGATACGTTTTTATTTAGATGAATACAATGTTAATTATAACCAGCTAGTTGTAAATATCCTCTCATTTAAGGCATCTGCTCAATGAAGGAGAACTGTTGAAATATTAACTCCTCATGCGGTTGCACATTGTGGTAAGAAGCAGACTTGAGACCCTGCAGTTGTCCATGGCCTGATCATTGCACAAATTGTGAAATGAGAGACTGATTTTTTATACATATATATATATCTGCCTACACAGAGACACAATAATAGTTAATTCCATCAATTTAAGAGGAAAAAACAAATATAGTATGCTTATTGCATTCATTCATTCATACATTCATTCTTTCATTCATTTACATGCAGGATCCATGTAAAACAAAATTTTATAAAAATATATAAATTATCATTTTGAGTCTCGCATCCTAGGAGCATAAATAAGTACAGCGAAACTAAACTTTATCAAGTATTAGGAGTAGGTTAAGTGTTTTGAATATAGCATTGTATTTAATCTAGACAAGCTAAGGATACACAGGCAGACCAGGGAGTTGGATGTGACTTTGGAGATAGATCTAAATAATAAAGAATGGTCCTTAGAACAGAACAAAGGTATAGAATTTGAATGTTATTCTTACTGTGTTGGAGGGAATACAGTAAAGTCCTGTATATCTAGAGAATAAAGCACATTTGGCACTATGATGGATCAAGGAACTTAAAAGTTTTGAAATTCATCTTAAAATAGAAACTTCTGCTGTAAGTGAAAGAAAAAAATAATTAAAACCAAAATGCCAAATAAATTCCATATATTAGGAAGGAAAATATAATGCTATTGATAATGAGAAATTGGAGAGGAAGAAGACTTGGGGTAGGAAGTGGTTGAAGTACCCCAATCAGATGAAGGTCTGTGAGCCAAAGTAGTCAGAAAAGAATTGTAGAGGAAGGGGTGAGTTAAAAGAACATTTCAGAGAAAACAAATGAAAACAACTCCACTCTGCAACTATCTGTGCTACTATTGTTCTCTAACAATCAGATATGTAGAATGAATCTATCAACTTTATTTCACAAAGCTGATTGAAGCACTTGGATTAGATGTGTGGCCACAGTGATTTCCTAATAACTTAGCTTAGTACTTTACTTACCCTTAGTACAGACAAAGATGATGAATTACAGTTCTCCTCATCAGGAGCCTGACTCTAGTTGACATCATGGTAAAATCCAGACTGGAAAGCACCATTTCCACAGGCGGGGAAACCAAATGGACAATCCAGAGGTATTGAGCCAAACATTATTAGATTCTTCTACAGTCTCAAATCAGACAATCCTTCTACCCCCACTTGAAGAAGAGTAAGTGATGGTTATGGAGTGTAATCATTAGAGTGTAAATTACCTGGGGATCTTGTTAAAATGTGGATATTGATAAAGTAGGTCTTGGCTAGGACCTTAGATTTTGCATTTCTAACAAGCTGCCAGGAAATTCTTATGCTGCTGGTCCACGAAGCAGTTAGGGTGATTACTGTGACAAAGCTTCCCAATGTTCAAGCAGGCTCTATAATTCTAACTACCACATCTGGGTGGAATAGGGTACTCTAGTTCTCTGATTTCCTGTATAGTTCAGGATCAAGGACAACTATTGTATTTTTGCTCATTATAACTGGGTAGGCTCACAGTAACGAGTAATTGTTGAAATCTTGATAAATGTGCCCCAACGTAACTACAGGAGGATAATTCAATTACACATTTATAAAACATCCAGACTTGGAAATGTTGATTTCAACTTTCATGCTTTTCATATATTCCTCCTTCTGGCTCTAGAGGATTTAATATTTTTAAATTAGCTCATTCTGCCCCCACAGGTCTTCATTTCTTCATTTGTTTTATTTGATCACATTAGCTTATAATCTGAGTCATATTTTTAGGATGTGTTTGAGGACAGAAATACAATAATGAAATTAGCATTTCCTTTCCTATAAGTTGGTCTTCAGTGTGGACTCTACTTATCTGTCATCTTTGTTTTCTTCATCACAGTACTTTGCACATAATGAATCCCTAATAAACATTTTTTGACTGATGTTTATATTTGAAATTTTCATTAGTTATGTGTATCTGAAATATTTGGTTTCCCAAATCTATATCTTATTTCTCCCTTTAGAACTTTACTCAATTCTTTGTTCTTCAAAGTGCTAGTAAATATCTGAAGTTTATCCTTTCAGCTTGGAGGTGATAATTCTCCATTTTGGGGGAGATGGATATTATGCCCCAACATTTGAGCAGTTAATTAAAGCACAAGGAATGCTTAATTAGTGTAATAAATGCAATTAAACTGTCTGTAATGAAGAAACTGCTGCTCAATTTTTAGAGCAACAGGGAAGGGATGGCCAGATGGGTTAATTAATCAGTGTTAACTCTCATTTGATGAATACTTTGAGGTTCTCTGGTACAATGAGACTATACAAATGCCATACATTGTTGTCATTATGTCTAGATAGACTATCATTTGGGCCCTACTTCCTTAAGCCTTTCCACTTAACAAAGTTTTCAATTGCAAAGTTGACTTTTGCTCTCCCAGGGTGTCATTCTCTTTTTTCTATGTCTCAATAGTAATTTAAGCTATACTACAATAAAAAAAAAAAGTAAATGTCAATTTTCAAGATTTTAAAAGAGATTTGTTTACATATCAAACTATGTGCTCCTTTATTTCTTTTAGGAGAGAAACACCTTTTACTGTCGTTGTTAAACTCTGTGTGTGCTAACATTTTTCTGTGAGTAGAAAAGACCATTCTCCACATTCTGCCACTGTGTCTCAAATTTCCATCAGCCATTGCTTTTTGGGGAACCACCACATACCTTCTGTGAAAGAAGTTTTGATTATTTTTGATGATTTTTATTAATATGCTTTTTAAAAATAACATCTTTCTTATACCTAACATACTATATTTCTTATTGGATCAAATTTCTAGTTCAACTAGTATGTAATATTTCAATGATTAGAAGAGTTAACTCTGGCTCCAAAGGCACAGTGGTCTCCCCTCTTGTTTATATACACTAATGATATCCTAGTGGCACTGAGTGGTGGAAGAAGACAAAGGTCTGTGGCCACCATTGCTCTTTGTTAAGGCTTTACACAAAAGTACTGACTGTGCTATAATAGGAAATCAGCTTGCCAAAACATTATGAGAGGCTGAAATTCTACTTAAATTATTATATGCTTGGATGGCTGCAAAAACAACAGATAGCTATGTAATTAATACAAACCATGTCAGCCTCCCTCACTTTCTTCTCATCTCCATGCAGACCAGTAATGAGGCGCCTTTTGACACACAATCACAACACACTGACAAACCATCTTGGTGTGTGAAAAAGACACAGAAAAATCCAAGAACTGTGACAATGCTAGCAAGCGCAGTTCCTCTTCACCAGAGATTTCACATCATAGTCATCCCTGAGGCAGAGACTCCTGGCTGGAGAAATCATTATCTGCCAGGCTACAGACAAGCTCCTAGGTCTGAAGGGCTCTTATCATAAAGAAAGCAAAGTTGTTATCTAAAAGGATGATTTTCTTCTTTCTCATGTTACACTTCCTGAGAAAATATTGAAAATGAATAAATCTCTAAAACAATTACACATTTTATTACTTATTTTTACCACTATATGATGACCATGTACCTACCAAGAAATTAGTGTAGCCCCATCCAACAGATTAAAGAAGATAATGATGTCAACTTGTGATATTAATTATTTAAATGATAAAATTTCACCTGATATACTATAACACACAATCGTTACCACTATGCTTTATCGGATCTGTTCATCAGCATCACCATTGACTGACATGTTTAGTGCACTATTCCCTTACCAGACTCTGCCAGCGGCTACAGATAATATTTAAAAGCATAAAACAGTCGTTGAGCCTGTATTTTACCTTAAGATAATTGGTGACATGAAATTTACATGTAAAAAGGATGCAAAATCATTGTTTCTATTACAATCTAATTCCAAATAGAAAATACAAACAAGATACATGATGGGAAATCCGAAACTGAGAACAGGGTTACTATAGAGAGAGCAAAACAGATATGATTCTTCTAGGAATAGTAAATCCCAAATTAAGGGAATTCCAGACAAGTGGATATGTGAGAGAAGCAAGAAGATTCCTAAAAATGATCACTAAGAATGTCCTCATAGGTAGTAATATGATAAATAACAATGCTCTGCACCAGAAATAAAAGTGGTTATTAAAAGAGAGAATGTAAAACAAATAGAAATTAAAGTTAGAGACCACAAAATTTATGTTCTAGATGTTCAGAAAAGACTGACATGTGAAACAATAATGAATGATTTGAAAAAAGAGATACTAAGGCTAATTACTAAGTCACATTGTATAAACTCTAGCCTTTAAAAGAGTTCACATTAAAACATTATCAATGAAAAGTGGAATAATGCAGTAGGGTATCCTAATGGTGATAGGTCTTGACTTGTTTTTTGACTATTAGCTGATCTTTGAATTGATAGAGAGAAGAGAATAAAGATGCAAGTTAAGCATAATATAAACCGTGAAGTCAGTATTAGATATTACATGGTTCAGGGCAGTAAAAAAAAATTCTATTAAAGACATGATGCAGTAGGGAATAGTGATCCACTGAAATTTATAAAATAGTTGATGATAAGTGTTATTTTTGGTAGATTAATCAAGGGCAGTGGCTCCATGATTTGGTTTTTAGACACCAAAGAGGCTATGAAAAAAAAAAAAGCTGCATGTTTATGTGCAACATGTATACACTGAAACATGCATCTACTACATAATGAATATACCTGCAACATATATATCCTTTAAATGTGTAGAAGTGTGACTAATACAATTCAAATAAATTTAATAAATGCAATCTCTTATAATATTATGCCATTCTATATTTTGTCTATTAATGGTGTGGTATTATCTCATACTGAGGGATGGATTATTTTCTTGAAATTGCTGCCAACTAAAATTGTCATTTTTTGTTATCAAATATAAAATGCATGTCACTTGTTTAACATATTTTCATTTATTACCTATTTGATATTTGATGATATTTAATATTATTACTGAGTAATACTAACATAAATATGAGCATTAAAATTGCTATATTTAATTGTTATCCTTAAAGTCTTAATAATTAATTCAGAATCCATTTCTAATGTGTGGAATTATAAAATATGTACATTTTCTAATGACAGTATTACCATCAAACTCTGTTTCTCCCTATAGAATTTGACTATCTTTTCTTTATCGAATACCATTTGTGGTGTATTTTTGAAGACCAGAATGTAAGGATACGCTTAGCATTTAGCTGAGAGTGGCACATTTTAAAGCCAAACGAGCTTGTTTCATTACCCCACACTTTGGATTTTCATTACTTACAACATGTCAACTTGCTAAGTACAAATATTCCATCCTCCAAAAAGCACTAAATATTGAAAACAAGATTTGATGAGATAGAGTCAGTGGGATAGAAGTGATATAATAAAACAGCTCAAATTTACCAAGAAATTTTATCACATAGAAATAAGAAAAACACGAACTGGTTTCCCAACATTACTCCCCAACCCAAACACACAGCTGTCTATCATCATAACTTATTTCTGCAATAATACATTTTCCTTTTTCTGGAAATGGAGAATGCTGGTAGATAGGCGCTTGATCGTGGAATGTGTAGTAACTTAGATGTTGAACTAAATGTTTTAAATTGAATTGCACTTTGATTTGTGAGCTTCACTTTCAAAGCTACTTTGGCAGGAAAGGTTTAACTCAGCAGGCCTGGATTGATCAAACCCTGGACATTCCGAATAAAGGCCTGGCTTCAGAACTGATCCTTGGCCAATTCTTGGTAGATAGATAGTCTCTGATCCTGACAATAAGATTGTTTTTGTAAGCCTGAGATCTTGGCTGTGCAGATCAGTTTAACCATATAAGTTTATTCTGACAATGTGATTTCTGGTAAATGCTTGTGTTTTTCCTCTGGAAGAGAGGGGGACTGCAGTCTGAGCAGCTGATATCAGAGAGGGGGACTGCAGTCTGAGCAGCTGATATCAGAGAGGGGGACTGCAGTCTGAGCAGCCGATATCAGACACCTGGGGGACACACACTTATATGACTAAACGCCAGTGAAATCCCTGTACACTAAAGCATGGGTTAGCTTCCTTGATTGGCAAAGGTGTGAAATGTGTTGTTAGACATTTTTGCTGGAAGAACTACCACTGGCAGGGGACACCTGGAAGCTTGTACCTGGTTTCTCCTGAATTTTGCTCATCTGTGCCTTTGCTGATTTTTATCTGTATCCTTTTTCAGTTACGAACCATAACTATGAATGTAACAGCTTGTTTTGAGCTATGTGAGTCCTTCTAGAGAATTATCAAGCTTGAAAGACTTGGGAACCCTTGCCACACTACTCTTTTCTAATTCTCAGTAAAGATTTCACTAATTTGGCCCCCAGTGCTTTTATTCTACTCTGAACTCTTAACATTTATCATGAATATCAAAGAATTTAAGAATTTTGCAGAACCCTCATTTGGATTGTTTATTATAGTTATATATTATTGCTTTCTCAGTTAAGTTAATTGCTATTTTAACACAAACGGCGTGATTGCTGTTTTCTCCCCAAAACTTGCAAAGTTTTCATAATAGTCAGCCCTAACTAGGTACTCAATCAATGCTTTTGCATTAGTGACCAACCAAGAAATTGATGGAATTGATAATAAACTAGAAACATCTATTAGCAATTGATCTAATTATGTTTGCCAGTCCATTGGCAGGCGTCCAGAAATATTCTAGATTATTATTACTGGACTGCCTAAGCACTGACAGAGACTATGTTGGCCAATTTTTATCTGTGCCTTGCATGTAAAAAGTACCAAATATTTATGGAATAAATGTGTAAAAGGAAATCGTCTGTTGAATTTTGTAAGAACCTCAGTTGAATTTTCTCTGAAGATCGAGGAAACATAGACTTATGGAAATTCTGAGTTTGAATGAAATATTTTCGGTTGATGTTTTATGGATATGAAATAATCCTAATAGTTTCCTCAATCACTTATTTTACTTTTGTGTGCTGATGTAACACAGAATTTAGTGGATATTTTATATGGCATAATAAAATGTCTGCTATATTGGAAGTAAGTCTTGTGTATTTTCGAGTATTAAGTAAAGGCTCTTTAAAATCATATGTTTTTAAAAGCATACATTTTGCCGTACAATCTTGCACAGATCATAAAATTCAACTCAATACATAAGAAGAGAAAAGATGCAAAGGTGGTAACACTAGGCATTATTAGGCTAATAGAGCTGGTAAGGTGACAGATGATGAAGTTGAGGAGAATAAACTTTTTTAAGTTGAAAAAAAAAAATAAGTCATAGCACCCAGAAACGTGAGCAAAGTGCAAAGTAACCTTTTAGGGAATGTGTTCCTAGGAGAAATAGGTAAGAAAGTGAAGGATGGCAAGCAGAGATAGAAATGAAGCCACATAAGAGTATGGTTTTAGGTAAAGTCCTACAGAACGTGATTTGGCCTGATCTGCAGAGGGATTAGCATGTGTAAGGTCTACGTCAGAGTTGTTGCTTCTACAGGTAAGGGAGTGGTACTTTCAAGCCATCAAATTATTTGCTGAGGGCTCTCTCATGGGTCTAAACTTCTAGGCATTTCCCACTCTCTATGAGCACAGGAAAAGCTCCTAGGACAAAGAGGCAGAGGTGCAGACCATTAAAAGCAAAATCAAAACTCTGTTAAAAAGTAGTCATAAGGGTGTGAAGTACGGTATAGGGAATACAGTCAATAATATTATAATAACTATCTATAATGCCAGGTGGGTACTAGACTAATCAGGGGGATCACTTTGTAAATTATACAAATGTCTAACCGCTATGTTGTACACCTGAAACTAGTGTAAAATAATATTGAATGTCAACTCTAATTGAAAAAAAACAAAACTCTAAAAGGGATCCAAGGGGATTTGAGTGGAGCACTAACTATAGGTTAATAAAAACATGAAGGTGTGCTATAAAATGTCACCAGTGGATTATTTGTACTTCAAATAACTATATTTGAAAAAAATATTGAACAATAATTTGATTTTTTTTTTTTTTTTGCAATAAATATACCAGCCTTTAAAAAGTACTCCTGTTAATTGTTAGGATGTAGAGCTCAGTGTGAGGTATGGGATGGACTCAGGGAAAAGAGTAAATGCTACAGAAAGAGGATCAGAACCAAGGCAAAGAGAGATTTAAATCAACTGTGATTTGAAAGGTCTTTTGCCAGGAATGCATTTTCTTATAGGAAAAATATACTCTAAGTCCAGAGTTTGACTCTGGGAAATGTGAATCCTTTAGCTGAAGAAGGAGATGTTGATGAAAGGGTATAGACTTTTAGTTAAATAAATACATTTTAATTAAAAGCTTCTATCTTAAAAGTGCTCTATTTAGATAGTCCAGAATGTATATTAGGGAATATTTTGAATATTTTGTTTTTGTTTTCAACCTCTGTTTTGTTTGTGTTCCTGCTGACAGAGTTTTCTTTCTTATTGAGTTCTATGAAAACTTGGAAGGAATTTTTCTGTATTGAACCCAGAGTGGATAAGGTTGTAGAAAATGAGAATTCCTGTGTGTAGTGAATTGCAAGGATGAATTTTAAAATTCCATTCATGTACAGATAGCCCTTTGTAATGTGACTCTGACACTTTTCTTTTCCAGAGATGGTTTGTATTTCCCCACCTTTTAGGTCTGGGGTAGCTTTGTCATTTGCTTGGACAAATAAAATTCAGTGAAAGTAACGTGTGTTTCTCAAGCTCGGGCCATAAAAACCTTGTAGCTTTTCTCTCTTCCTCTTAAAACCTATTGGTATCGTGTGAAGAAGCTTGGGCTAGTCTGCTAAAGGATGAGACCATGCAGAACCAAGTTTTCGTAAGCCTGCCAACCTGTAATTGAGCTGCCAGCAGACTGCAGTCACGTAGGTAACCCCAGAAAATACCAACAAGAGAAAAACTCAGCTGAACCCTGACCAAACTGCTGATACACAGAATCGTAATAAAATAAAATGACTGTTATTTAAATCATTTAGTTTTGGGGTGATTTTTAAGGCACCACATAATGATTTGTGGCATCCCTACATGCTGGGACACATTATGTGGGGCTTGGTATCTGGGTTCACACCAAGTCTACTATAAACGTTATACAGAGAGACCTCTTTGGTGCTTTTACACCAGAACCTCTTGGGAAGTTTCTTGAAAACCTCTGTTTTAAAAATATGCATTCAAAATCATGATATATTTTACTCTACCTGTTCACCCCTTAATTAAAAAGACATCTACATACTTAACATAAATCTTAAGAAATTAAACCCAGGAGTCCCTCTGGAATATCTCCTGTGGTAAGTGCTTGGTAAAAGTCTTTGTGAGAAGGAATGGAGAGAAGAACAAGCCTATGTATTTATTACTTGTCTTTTTATTAATAACTATCTATTATCTGTCTAACTATCTATGTATCTATGTATCTATGTATCTATCTATGTATCTATCTATGTATCTATCTATCTATCTATCTATCTATCTATCTATCTATCTATCATCTATCATCATCTATTTGTCTAGCCCAGCTCTCTATCATCTATTTATCTCCAGTTGAAGAAAATTAGTGTAGTAATTGGCCAATGCCTTTATTTATCATAGAAGGAACATCAGCCCATTTAGGATGATAAACATATTTAATGTGTTTTGATCAGACATAAGCAGTTAACTATTATCTATGGAGCTGATAGAAAAAATAGGACAGAATTACACCTTCTCTTTCCTGAAGCACCTATAAATGCTTTGTTCAGCCACAGAATTCTGAAATCTGTAACATAGCTTATTGCCATTGAACTTAAAGCCTTCCTTATCAGTCATGTTATACGATGTACTTGGTAGCAAACGCTCTAATTAATATTGTGAACAGACTTCGCAAACATTTTCTGATTGCTTTCTCATTAAAAATGTTTTTTTTTTTTTAAGTTGTCCTCTTGTTGACATGTTTTATATTTGTTCCTCTGTTATGGTTTCCACACAGCAAGGCAAGAACTTCTAAATAAAAGGGAAGACTTAGGGGAGAAAAATAGCAGATGCAGACAATAATGTCAGTCTGTTCTGAACTATGAGGCTGTCCTTATGTTCTGCTCTTTGAAAGGTGCTAGGATATATGTCTACTTGACCAATAAATCCCAAATAACTCTTGATTCTCATAGGGCTGTGTATAGAGAAAAACGCAAGGAAAAAGAGTTATACCATGTGAAAAAAATAACATGTCTTCAGCAATTCGATGATCATAAGAAAAACATATCTGCTCTATTGACCAGTTATTTTGTGTATTATATGTTTTAATAAAAGGGTCTTCTTCCAACATGGAGAAATAGCCAGATATTTGACATAAATTAATTTTTTATATCTATCTATTCATCTTTCTTTTCACTAAATTCTCACTCCCAAGGTCTTCTATTTGGTTTTCCATCCATGTGGTAACTTGCTTGTCAAATTCTTTATTTCATTAATCTTCTTCACACTACAATATTTTATAGTATTTCCCATTATCTTCAAGGAAAATTTATCTGTCCAGTTTATGAACATATAGTTAATCTCAATAAGTTTATTAAATACACTTGAAAAGAATGCACAATTGCAATTGTTGGATGCAGTGTTCTATAATTATCAATTAGGTCAAGGCATACCCTATTGTTCAGATCATTTCTGTATTTACTGATTATTTTTGTACAGTTTTTCTATTAATTGATGAAATAAGTGCTAAATGTCTATTTTTCTTTTAATTCTGTCCATTTTTGTGTCATGTATTTTAAAGCACTCTTATTTAAGCAGACACATTTATGATTATATCTTCCTGACAAATTAAATCTTTATCGTTATGAATCACTTCTTTTTGTCTCTAATAATATCCTTTGTCGTAAACTCTATTTTATCTTTTATTAATGTAGTCACTCCAACCTTCTCAGGCTTACTGCTGCATGGAATATGCAATGTAATTACTGCTATGGCTAAATTTTTTTGTACAGTTTTATTATTTATTTTTATATTGTTTGCAATGTTTTGTTGTTATTATTGTCCACCTGTAAACTCTTTCTTGCCTTATTTTGAAATTGATAATTGACTTTTTAATATTGTATCATTTCAACTAAAATATTGAAACATTGAATCTATCTACTTTCTCCATCTTTTTGCTATAGCTGGCATATGTATTATAACTATAATCATTATAAATGCCATAAATATGTAAAACAGTCCCTTGAAATTTAAATAAAGAGAAAAATTGTTTTTTAAAATAAATTTACTCAGTTACTTAATAATATTTTTGTTCTTCCTAAAGATTCAAATTTTCCTTCTGCATTATTTTCTTTCAGCCTAAAGATCTTCTGATAGCATTTCTTGTAGCACAGGTCAACTTGCAATGAATCTTCTGAGTTTTTGTTTATCTGAAAGTGCTTTATTTCACCTTTGTTCTTAAATAGTATTTTCACTAGATATAAAATCCTGCATTGGCAAGTTCTCTTTCTCTTTCTCTCTCTCTCTCTTTCTCTCTCTCTCCTTTCTCGGGCACTTTAAATGTTCTTTCTTTATTCTGGAGCCCAGTATGCCAGATAAAATTTTCACAGTTATTTGAGTTGGTGTGTAACTATATGTAATGTGTTCTTCTCTAGTTGCTGTTAGTATTTCCTTTTCCTTTTTAAAAAATTTCCATCAGTTTACTATAATATGACTGATTGTCTTCATATTTATTATTCTTGTGCTTATTTAATGTTTAAGCACCAAAATTTCTACTTTTTTCCCCCAAATTGAGAGGGTTTTTGCCATTATTTATTTGATTATTTTTTCTTTGTTTTCTCTCCTTCTTTCAGGGACATTGTATAGAACTTTAACTATTTTTTCACAAATTCTTTCAATTTTTAAAATTTTTATCTCACTTCCTCAAATTGGATAATTTCTATTAGTCTGTCTTCTAGTTTACTGGTTTTTTGCTCATAGTGGCCATTCACAATTAAGCTCATTAGTGAATTTTTATTTTTATGTCACATTATACTTTGAAGTCCTAAAATTTTCACTTTTTAAATATATATGTTTAATTTTTTTAATAGAAGTTCCCTATGTTTTAATTCATACAAATATATTTTTTATATTTTAGTGGTAATAATTATAAGAGCATCTATAAGTTCTGGTTTAATAATTCCAGTATCTGTGCCATCGAAGGGTTGGCTTTTTGTCTTTTAACTTCAAATGAGCCTTATTTTTTTGTATCTTTATTATCATATGTTGAATAATTTTGGATTGTATCCTGGACATTGTAAATGTTATGTTGTTAAGAATCTAGATTCTGTTATATTCCTCCAATGGGTGTGGATGTTTTAATTTTTGTTTTAGAAGGCAATTAATTTGATTAATCTCAAACTTCAAACTCTGTTTTGTTTGCAGTTAGTGGCTGTTCAAATTGTAGTTCAGTTATTTTAGCCTCAACAGAGAGCCAATTTTAATGTGCCCATCATCTATAGTTCAAGATTCAGCTAGAGATTTGGCTAGAGTTTATACACAAACTTTTAAGCTATCCTTCTCTAATTTCCTTTTTTCTAATATTTTCTCCTAATATTATGAGGGATGCCATTGTCCTAGATTTTTCTCCTCTGCTTCTTGCCAACACAAAATGTTTTACAATGTTTTACAAGGAATTTCATTATGCTATAAAAGCACTCTTTCCTTATACCAAACTGTATTAACAGGAAATACCTGATGCTTGTTTCTTCTTATAAAGTTTGACTCCTTTCCAAAAACTGTTAAATCTCAGGAAGTGTGTGTGTGTGTGTTCAGACTTTATAGTTATTACCTACATGACCTTTAGTTTAGTAGGGATTCATTTCACTATACTGAAAGAGAAACTTCATATATCAATTTGGCAGAAAAATGATGAAACCTATATAGTGAGTTCTTCAAAAAGACTGAGTGAACTTTGAAAAAGTTGTTTGAATTAATATCGTCATTTAGTTTTTAAGCAAATATTTGTTAAGCATACTTCCTTACCAGGCAGTACAAAAGTAGAAAAAAAAAATTAATATCATATCTTATCTCAGAAATATGACACTTAAGAAGTCACATTCAATAGATATTTTAATTTAAAAACTATTTTAATGCAATGCTGCATCTAATGCTTTCATTAAGCATAGTAACACTTATATGTATAATATAATAATGTGTTCATTGTCAGAAATAGTCCCTCTTTGCTAATCTTTAAGGTAATTCTAGAAGAAAAGAGTTTAAGGTGGTCAAATTAAGTATATTTTAATATATGCAATGATATATACCTTACCGTAGCTTTGACTGTAACTAACTTCAGCAGAGACAATATTTTGTAAATGAACTATATTCCCCACACCCTTTTTTTCCTGCCATGGCAGCTTCCTTCCTTTTCTGCCTTTATTTTTTCTGGCAACAAATATTGAGAACTTATTAAGTATGTGGCACATTCTAAAGCAGTGAAGATGAAACGATAAATTGGTCAAGTAAGTTACCAGCTTACTGAATTTATATTTTGTCAGAGAGAAAAACAGAATGAAGAAATAAAGTAATATTAATGAGTACAATGCAAAAAAAAAATAAACATCATAATTTGGTAGAGACTAATAAGATAGCTTCCCTATCTTAGTGGTGAAACAGAAACTGAATTATAAGATAGAAATGGTAGTAGTCAAAACTGAGAGACCATCGAAAACAAATGGCACTACCAGTGCAGTTAACCTGTAAAAGAACAACCATAGGGTGATCTAATTACTGACTGCAGGCCATTGTGGCTCTGACTGGAGAGGCACTGATAAGGAGGAGTGAGACATAAGATAATATGAACAAGATAGGCATCGTCTGCTCATACAGACTTGTGTGTTCCAAGGTATGAGTTTATATTTTATTATAATTGCAAAAAAGATACTATTGGAAGATTTTAAGCAGAGGAAAAGCATGATCTGGTTTACAATTCCAAAATGATCTTGGCTCTTGTGTGTGGAATAATTTATAAGAGAAAGCAAAAGTTGAAGAACAAAGTCTGATGAAAAGGCCACTGAAACAGTCCAAGAGATGGTGATGGCTTTAACTAAGATGGTCATAGAGAAAAAATAGATGAAAATGTGGAGATACTGGGTTTTTATTTGGTGGAAAAATCACTTTGGCTTGGTAATGAATTTAATATGTGCAGTGAAATGAAGATGGAATAAAGAGGGACACTTAGATTTCAGCTTCAGCAACTTAATACTTTTTTTTAAAGGAGCAGTTAGTTGTATGGCTTTCAACATTTCTGTTTCAGTCATATTGAATTTGAGGTACCTAACAGACACCTAAGTGAAGATGCTAAGTATATAAAAGAATAAATTGTTTTGTAATTTAGAGGAATGGTCCAATCTAGACATAGAAATTTGGGTGTTAAAAGTATATAGAGGATATTTACATCCAGATAATTAGGTAATATTTCTAAAAAATGAATATATATGTATTCATTGTTATAAATGTATAATATATAAATATATAATACAAATATGTACAATATACATATACATACATATATATGTATATCCAGATAATTAGGTAATATTTCTAATAAGATAGCTTGTATGTATGTATGTATATGTATGCATGTATATTCATTAAAAAGGTGTGAAGTCTAAACCCTGGAGCAATCCACCATCTAGTGATTCATTCCAAGAGAAATATCCAAGAAAGTAGATTTAAAAAATTAGTCATCAAGAAACAAGGAAAATCAGGAGACTGTATTGTCATTGAAGAAAACAGAGTTTCAAGAAGAGTAGTGGTTAACTATTTTAAATGAGAGGTTAGCTAAAGTAATTAAAGCAAATAACCATTGATACAAGCAACAGCTGAGTTTTTAGCAACATTAGGAGCAGTTGCAAAGTGATGGAGGGACATCAAGTCTTTAGAGCAGATTGAGGAAAGAAGGTAGTAAAAGAGGAGCAAGAAGCAAGAGGAGACTGAGATTTTAGATAACTGTTTTATGAAATTAACAGAGAAATGTATAAACACTTGTTTTTTTTTATTCTCTCTCTCTTCTCTCTCCCCCTCTTTTTCTTTTTTCTTTCTCTCCTTATTGACAGAATATATAAGACATCAGAATATATTTGCATGCTCATTAGAATAATACTGTCATGAGGACTAAAGGTTAAGGATAAAATGGTGACAGTGCTGATGCTGGAGTAGGAAGAATCGATAAGAAGAAAATTTTCTTTAATGTCAAGAAGACATGGAATCCAAGCACAAAGTATAGATATGAATGCTTATATGATTATAGAAATTTATGCATTAATTTATTTCTGTAATATTTGTTTACATTATAGAATATGATTAAATTATGCTATTGCAGATGTTGTTTTGCTCAGACTTTCCCCTGTAGAAATAAACTACTCACTCTGATAGATTCTGGGAGAGTCAATGAATGATGGGAAGTCTTTAGTTGAGATTCACTTGCCCTACTCTGAAGAGACTAACTCACACAGAGTCTTACATCCTTCTGTCAGTAGCATGCATTCAATGACTGGTCAAAAGTCTAACGCATTTGTACCACATCTGAACAACTCTGTAGAACAATCCTGAGAACACTCTCCAATAAACTTTTATATGCAAATCTCTATCTCAGAGTCTGTTTTCTTGAAAGCCCTTCTATGATAGTTGCTACCAGAAGTGATCTTAAAAGAAGGACCTTGTGAAATTGAGATCTTGGAGCTGCAGGCAACCTTCATAATGAGAACTCCACCACTTGCAGTAGTTACAGAAGCACTAGTGGCTTCTGTTATTGTAGGAGAGCAATTGTCAAAACTTTTTTAGGTGTCAAACTTAGATGGTATATTGATAGAAAGGAATAAACTACAAATGCTTAAAATTATCAACAAATGATCATTATAAGAGCTATAGAATTTAATGGCTGATACTGGGGAGTATTTATGTCTTGGACAAAGACAATGAAAGGCTAAGAGTAATTCATCATCAAAGGCTAAGCATAAATTCCAGACAGCATCCTAGTCATAATGGCAGAAAAGACTGAGAATCAGGCCTTAGACTTATAAGCATAGCAGAGTTGAATTCTCAACTTTAGTAGAAAAGTAGTATGTCCATGAGAAGAGGATGCACTCAAACTTGAATCCCCAGATTCCTTTAAATGTTCTGGGCTTTAGAAGTGGTCCATTCTTCTGTATTAAAGGCCAACAGTCTTCACATGCCTGTAGATGATGCAGAACCTTCTGCCTTGAAAGACAACAAGCCCTTACCTGGTTTCTCTTCCTGACCAACAGATCAGAAACAAAGGATTAAATCAACCTATTCAGGGAATTGCTGAGACTGCTAGGATAAGAAGGGGATCTTGCCTTGAAGGAGCTGAAGAAGCTGACCTCCATATATAGGCAGGAGTCAAGAAAGTATGTATGGAACAGATCTGAGGGTAATGATTCTGAGAGATAGAGAATAAGACTAGATAAGTGAGACTTTATTGATATAGGAGCATTCTTCCACAATATAGGCTTTAATACCCTGAAAAGGATCCTGGAATGCAATATTAACATACTACTAGGATGACCTTTGGAAACTTGGAAGAAGAAATGCCCATAGAAAATTATATAGAAATAACAGTAATACTGTGGCAGATGGGTGAAGAAAGAATCAACAGTCTCAGAGACTGGATATTCTACATAAAGCTAGAAAGACATAAAACGTCCATGTTTTTCAGGAGGATCCTGAGAAAAAACTCTATTTATCAAAGCAATAATGAGTACACTGGTGAAAATGACCCCAGTGGTGTTTGTCTTTTGTAGATCACAAATGATGGTAAGAGGTTACACAACTGGGCTCAATGAACAATGGGGTTGATAGGATCTCCCTATAGTAAATGTTAGGCATCAGTGTTCAACAGTTAGAAGACAGTGGATACAATAATTAGAAGAAGTGGCAAAATCATAGTGATAGTCAGGGGACCCACAGCTATAAAAAAACTTTAGAGATGCTTCATAGAACAAGGCATCCCTATGGGCAAGATAGACAAGCTGCCAATAAAAAATATTGCCTAAATGTACACAAAAATCAAGTATAAATAATCAGGAAGGTAAGCACTGCTGCCTCAATAAAAAAAAAAAAATTATTCCCTTACCAAAATTATAGACTTCATTTACTTTTTATCTCCTGTAATCTATTAACTAAAAAGAAACAGGATCTCTGGGGAAAACGACCCTACAACACTATGGGAAATATATATGGAAATGATGCTTTCAGTCTTTCCCCAAAGTGATCAAACCAGATGAACAAGTTGTGGCAAGTACATTGAAGGTCTTTTGGGACACACTTCTCTTTGGGTCTCTAATGTTTCTGCATGTTTACTGGTAGAGGCACAGACTGCCTTTGTTCTGGACTATCTTTTGAGGAATGTTTGCATACTAATGAGACTTAGAAAATACAGTGTCTCTCTCTAGAGCAAAGAGTAGGTTTGTTAATTGTCCACGATAGTAAAGACAAAGTTCTACTCTACAAAGGTGAGGTAGCTTACTATTTATTTTAAGATTTAGGTTCACTAATCTTAGGTTCCTCAGCTGTGATGCAAACCCATTGTATGTGCAGCATTCACTTGGGTCCCTTCATATCATCACACTGTGTTTTGGTGTCGAGGAAAACAGAGCCAAACATGATGCTCATGCTGCTTGCTATGTTGTGGGTAACACAATCCTTCATCTCTGATCAAGGTTTCTTTTGTTTTCTTAGAGCTGCAGGGTCCACAAAACCATTATGGGCTAAGAATTTTAGCTTTCAAGTAGGATAAAATCTCGTATCCTTTACAATTCTTAACAAGGCTTTTGAAAGATTCAGAGACTTGCCACATCAGTAAAGTGTTTAGAGTCTCATATTCTGGGGCATGGGACTATATTACATCCCTCACCTCCCAGAACTAACAAGGAGAACAAAGAGACATAACATCTGATAGGTCTCTATGGTTTTGGAAGCAATATTTTCTGCACTTAGGAATATTTCTTTGACATATATATGAGATGACATTAAAGCATTTCAGTTTTGGTAGAGTCTGGAACTTAAAGGGATTCTGCAGCATATCTAGGCTATGGTATGAACAGTATCTCTTTTGGAAACAGCCGCTGTATAGAGTATATAGAAAGCCCAAGAAGGAGAATCATAATGTAGCCCACTAGGGTTCTTGACCAAGACTATATACCAGCTGCAACAGAATAATAAGCCTTTCAGAAAACATCTCCTGGTTTGACATAAGGCAAGAGATAAATGGCTTTACCATGCGTTATGAAGTGGGCTTGGGACCAGAAGTGCCCAATAACAGCTTAATTTTGTAGTACTATCAACTAGTAAGATTGAGCATTTTCAGTACTCATCCATTTTAAAATAGAAGTGATCACCGAAGATGAGTCATAAACAAGTGTGGCAATCACAAGCAAGCTGCATTAATAGGTGTCCCAGAACTCTGTGTCATCCACACCAGTGTCTGTACCTCAGACCACATCTATGATAGTATGTGATCAATCCAATTTTACCAACTAAGAGGGAAGAAAAAAGCTGTATTTGTTTCATAGGTTGATTGGCTCGATATTTGGCACAAACCAAAGTCAGACTACAACTACAATACATCCCTTCTCCGAGGTTGCCTAAGAACAGTTGGGAGTGGTTAATGTGATGAGCCTGGCTATTTACCATGTTAAAAATGTTAATTACTTTTTGTGGTGAGAGAATAAGAAATGAATGTAAGTAAATAATATTGAGCTAATACAAGTCTGGCCATATGTAAATAAGACTGGAAAGACAGGTAGCCTAAGGTTAAATGTGTGTGTGTGTGTGTGTGTGTGTGTGTAAATACACACACACATTTGCCATATTTATATATATTTTCCATGTATATGGCAAATATTTGTGCCATAAATATATGAGATACACACACACACACACACACACACACATGACTTGGCTGGTTGGAGCCAGGGAACTAAAAAAGGGGAAGAGGAAAGATTAGAAGATCAAGGAGAAATAAGTCTGAAGAAAAGGGATGTGGAAAAACCCATGAGTGTGATCACAATGTGTAAATATCTTTGTAATACATGCTGATGCCAATCAGAGAACATCCATTTCAAAAAAGTCACCCAAAACCAAGTAGACTGAGTATCCTAGCTGATGTCAACTACTTTTCGTCATTGGCCATCCTAATGTATCTGGAGATTAAGGGACAAATCAAAACTAGACCAAACAAACTAGGATTTATCAATTTCTTCAATTTATTTGTTATCAATGCATCATGCCTTCATTCCATCTTTTGATTAGGCTAACAGTCATTTAGATACAGCAAAACTGCTACTCGATGGGATTCCATCTCTGAGCAGCTCCCTTTCCAATCTGATTCTTATGACAATCATGGAAAAACAGGAAAGCTGGAAAGAATGGAAAAGTTTTAAAGTTTAGGAATTTGATAAGTCTTATAACCACGTTTTCCACCTCTCTTACTGGAATCACAGTATGTGCTTGAAACCAGTTCCACACCTTCATTTGAGAAAATAGAGGCCACTGAACATTAATATTGTTTCCCAGAAGATAGGATTGAAGACTAAGTTATAGCATAGGCTATATATATTATCATATATATCTATTGATAAATATATATGTTTGATATATATATATATAGCCAACATATATGATATATAATATATATAATACTATATATTATTTGGACTCTATTTTCTGTGTTCATATAATGATTTTGAAACTGATTACATTCTATATCAGCTTTGAACATGGGCAAATTACTTAGCTCTCATGAATCTAAGCTTACTTATTTTTAAAATAGTGTAATGGTATAAATGAAGTAATTTAGAAAAAGCATTATACAGAGTCCTGTATATAGAAAATGTTTAATAAATATAATCTAATATTATTAGTAGTAATTTTTATGCTAAAATAAGAATAGTGGCTAAACGATTAGAATGTTGCGAGCATTAAATGAGATAAATATATTATTTCACATTTGATGCATTAAAATATTATTATGTCTTAATTATTTTCTGGTAACATTATTAAAAGATGAACCTTATTTACATTATGGGCAGACTATGTATTGGCTCGATATTTACTTACATACATTTCTTATTCTCTCATGACAAAAAAGAAAAAAATCATTTTTAACTCTACATAAAGTATAGTGTTGTCAAACATATTAATTCAATCTCAGACTGACTGGGATTTTGTGATATTTCAGACAGTGGTATATTGTAATATCCTTCTTTGCCACAGAACAAAGGTGTTTACTGAGAAAATGGATGATATAAGTAGTACCAAAAAGGAAGATTGAAGGTTCTTAAGAGAACAAACTCTTACAGTTCTTTAATTATTCCTACCAATGGGAATAATATTGAGAACTTACAATGTGCAGGCACTACATTTTTTAATTTAATTTGTATTCTATCAATATTATATATGCTTCTAGTTTTTATTTTTTTAAATCACAGTGAACTTAAAAACAGTTTTACAGAATTCACTATTTAAAAAAAGCAGTTTCCTGAACCCCTCCCCCTACCCTTTATCCCACTTTTCTGTTACCCAGAGAAAACCACTTTTGGCCTCTTAATAGATCTATTTGCTATTTTATTCTACATCTTTAAATAATACATTTACATAATTACATTGTAATTCTTTAGGAAGATGAAATCTTAAGAATTTTTCTGATTACATTTTGCCCTCAAAAATATATATCCATCCTTTCTCTTCATTATTCATAAATGATTATGTCATATTTTGGATTAAATCTATATTTAGTAATTGACATATTGAATATTTTTTTGTTTTCTCCTGTTAATAATTTTCCAATTTCTTGTTTATTTACTGTAGTTTTCTATTGATTTCCATTAATTTATTTCATACTTTCGTTCTTCTGTTGGAACTTTATTTCGATACATTAAGATCTGTCAGGAATTTTCGCTTTCATCTTGAAGCAGCTATTCCGGGTGCCTTCCGACTTGCTTCAGTATGGGTTGATGGATCGCAGAATCTAGCTGTCTTTTGGAATTTCCCTTCACCATCATCCAGGACATTTCCTTTGTTTCTTTTACTGTGTCAGAACCTATGTTTCCATTTTGCCATATGTCCTTTTTTTGGTTTATTTTATTGCTTTTGGCAAAGCATATCACGCTTCTGTTTTGTAAAAAGCGTGCTTGGGATGAAAAGTTTTGGGATCTCACACATCTAAAATGTCTTTATTCTTCCTTCGCTGTTGATTGATAGTGACTACATATAATTCTATCTCAGAATTTTAAAGCCCTTTCTTCACTGTCCTTTAATTTTTAGCTTTGTTTTGTTTATTCCGTTTTGTTTTAAGAGATCTGATGCCATTTCGATTCTCAGTCCTTAGTATATAACCCTAAAAATAATCTGCATGCACCCAACATTCTGAAATTCAAGATGTTATGTTTTTGTATAGATGTATGTATTTTCATTCATTTGGGGGGGGGCTCTTCATAGGCTCTTTCAGTCTAGCAACTCAATTTCCTTGGTTCTTACAATTGTTCTTGAGTTATTTTTTTTTAGTTGAATTCCTTTCTCTCTTTTCTCTTCTGATTCTCTTTTGAACTCTATTATGAAGCTATTGTATCATCTGTACTTGTCCTGTAATTTTCATGTTGTTTTTTCATTACTTTCCATCTCAGTCTTTTGTACTTTCTGAGAGATATATTTTCAAATTTATCTTTCAATTTTTTTTATATCTTTCATTTTTTCTATTATAATTTTAATTCCCTAAAGCTCATATTTGTTCTATTAATGTTTTTTTATTATCTTCTTATTTCATAGGTTATTTATTTCTCTGATATCGTCTGGTTACTGATCTTCTCTTTCCCCTCTCTCTTAGGATATTAAAGATATACATATTTTTGAAATCTTTTTATCCAAACTAACCTCTTTTTTTCCATCTAGTTGTTCTTGTTTGTTTATTTGTTCTGGCTTCTCTCCTGGTTATCATTTCCTGTCTACTTACATTTATGAGTGTAAACTAAGACATTTACAGAAACTCAGAATTCATGGGTGGACAATATCAAACATAACATTCACTCAATGTAATATAGTTTGGCTAATTCACTGAGCAATCATCTATGTCAGTGCATTTAGAACTTATCCCATGAGCTAGTCATATTTTCTGGAGAAATCACTTGATTTCTTATGCCTGCAGGGCAACAAATTGACTAAAAGTCTGGTGATTTGGTTAGAAAAGAAGACTAGGAATTTTAAGTCACTAATATCATGGCATGCAGTATAGTCTGCCCTACCACAACTGTGCTTGACATTGCCCTATCTAGAGATCACTGCTTCCCCTCTTCAGAGCATAAAATTCCAGTCTTTTGATTGGGTGAGAGGTGATAGTTACATATCTATGCAAAGTAGGAGAAGGAATCTGAGAAAAGTCTAATCAGTGGGAGAAGTGTATTGATATTTTGAGCCGAACAATTCTTTGCTGTATGGAACTGTCACAATAGTGCAAAAATACATCACTGAGGATCCCACTGTAGATCCACTCTGAGGATCCCACTGTAGATCCACTGAATGCCAGATGCCTTAGTCATCGTGATACCCAACAATGCACTCCCATATTTCTGGCACTCTTTGGGAATGAAACTGCCTAAATTGAGAAGTGATTTCTAAATAGACTTTTATCCACTTTTCTTACTTTAATTCCTATATAACTCCCTTCCCAGAGATACCACCACTTCTTGAGATTTTTAACACTTCTGCCAGAATGCCACCAATTTTGGAGATTTTTAGGTTTTAGCCCATGCAAGTTGAATGATTTATTCAATTTTCTACTGCCAGTTTGAATTTAGTTTTGGGGGGTCTGATAAATTATTTAATATTCATTGACTTTCTAGCTTCTAAATTGTTCTTGTTTTATTTTTTTTCTCTTTGTGAGTTTGTATCTATTTTAAAAGTTCCTTTATTGTCATTTTTGGTGGGGTTTCATCAGGGAATGGAAGCTAATGAGCACAATCTACTTATTGTCTTTAACTGTTACAATACATCCCATTTGTGCAGTATTTTATTTATGTCCATAATAGCCATCTGAGAAGCAAATTCAAATTAAGTCCATTTTTCAGCTACAGAAACTGAGGCTTACAGAGCTGATATCCCTTGGTTAAGTATCTGGCTATTGAAAAAGAGAGCAGTATATTTAAGCCAGTGCTCTCACATTCTGCTGCTTATTCTCGAGGATTTTTAGGTTTCCTTCGGTTTGCCAATGGGTGCACAGTGAGCGTTGTGGGAAGAGAGTGTGGGGTGAAAGTCAATTTCAAGAATCAGAGTATAAGTTTCATCTCAAGGTCTCATAGGCAGCAAATATTCAGAGGCTCCATTTTTCTTTGCCTCTCCAAACCCTACATGAGAAGAACTCCAAATAGCCTTTAAAATTAAGCCCATTTTGGAAAAACTCCTTAGATTATGTATTCAGACTTCATGCTTATTTCTATTTTTCCTCATTGAATGAAAAATTTGAAATATCATTTTTTGGACAAGGCCACATACTCCTTAGAAAATCTGACTAAAGTAACCAGCTTTCTCCTAAAAATAATTCCTTTACATAAAACTTTCTGCATACATTTTCAAAGATTTTGCCGATTCTCTAAATCCAGTTTGAGACCCTCCAAAATTTTACAGGTTTTAAATTTAATAATAGTACAACTATAGTCCAAAAAAGCACCTACTCCCAATTTTTATACTTTTGTATATAAGAACTAGAAAGACTAACATTCTTTCTCTCAGGACTTTTAAAATATGCTTTTGAAAAAGATACTTTGAAGCTACTGTAACAAGTTATTTTAAGTCACTCTTACCATGTTTTATCCTTTCTGTTCTAATGAACATGTGAACTTCTAAAACTTTCAGCTTGTAATAATGACTATGAGAAGGAAGATAGATAGCTGTGTGGAGGCTTCTCCTGTTTCTTGAGGTTTTCTAGAGTATTCTCCATTGATAGAGTAAAATAACTTCAACATCCAACATTTTTCTTCCTGACATTTTAGAACACAGGCAATCTATGGTAGGTTTCCATCACTAAACATATTGTTATAGTTAATTTTGTGTGTCAACTTGACCATGCCATGGAGTGCCCTAATATTTGATTAAACTCTATCTTGCATATTTCTTTGAGAGTGTTTTTGGATGAGATTAACATTTAAATCAGTAAACTGAGTAGAGCAGATTATCCTTTTATGTGGGTTGACCTCATGCAACCAGTTGAAGTTCTGAATCTAAGAAAAAGGCTGACCCTCCAGTGAGTAAGAAAGAATTCTCCCTCTTGACTGTCTTCAAACTGGGATATTAGCTTTGTTTTTTGCTTTTTTTCCTTGCCTTTGGACTCGAACTAAAACATTGGCTCTTTCTGGGTTTGAAGTGTAATGGCCTTTAGACTGAAACTACATTATCAACTCACTAGCTTCTTAGATCTTTGGGATTAAACTGGTACTTACATAGTCACTTCTTCTGGGACTCCAACTTGTCAACTCATCCAGGAGACTGTGAGACTTATCAGCTTCCATAATCACATGAGATGATTCCTTATAATAATAATAACTATCTCTCTCTCTCTCTCTGGAGAACCCTGACCAGTATACACTTTTAGAGGGGAGGAGATATAATGGGAAGAGGAGAAATGGTTTAAAATATAAGGATGAATGTATAGTTTAATAACTATATACATATATTTTTAAAATTTTCCCTTTTATACTAAAAGGTGCCCAGTGTCATGATGCAAACTCCACAGGTAATTCCAGCATGCTCTGCAGAGCAGAGTTCTGTGAAGAAGCCTCATGATAAATTTATTGTTCACAGAGCAACCACTTTGCTGGACTTTAACAAGCAAAATATTTAATTTATCTGCGTATCAAATCAGTATTCCAGCTTTTCTTATTTTATAAAAACTTTTTTTTCTCTTAAATTTGAATGAAAAGAAAGTAAGATTTTTTTTTTCCTCCTGTCATATCAAAGTCATTTTGTAACTTGATGGAACCAGAAGAGATTCACTTTAAATATATAATTGTTTAAATGTTTTGTTTTCTTTCTACAACATAATATATCAATAAACGTGAGAAACCGTACATCAGGAAAGACTGGGTTTGAATTCCAGTTTCTCCTCTTATTAGTTGCATGAGTACAGCTGAATTACTTATCTTAGCTGGGTTTCTGTTTCTTCTTTTGCTAACTATAGAAAATAATACCTTACATTGCTTTTCTTATAGAGCCTTTATAGAAAGTAAATTGGATAATGTATATAAAATTGTATGTATTATATGCCTAATAATTAGCATGAATATATTTTAATACCAGGAAAAAAAGAAATAGAAAATGATTTTGCTAAGGGAAAAAACATTTTTGTCAGTACAGAAGAAAAAAAGATGGATATCATTCATTTCAAATCTCTAATGCTATAATATTTTTTTCATGTATGAATCTATGCATATTTAAATTTAGACTAATATTTGTGCCTACAAGCATGTAGGTAACTATGTTATAGATTTACACGAGCAGATTAAAACTGCTTGCTTCCTTTCTCTGAGTTTAGCAGGGATGATTCCAGAATGAAAGGGATAGTGATTAATCCCTCGAACCCCCTATGGGTTTAAACATCAATGGGATTATCTCAAAAAGCCTAAAAAAGACAGAAAGATCATAGAATATTAGAGCTAGAAGTGATCATCAAATCCAATTCTTCCCCACCTCTGTTTTGCAAACTCCCTAGATGTAGGCAGAAGTTTTGAATGATCTGCCCAAGTTCATTTGGGTAATCAGTGGGAGAGCAGGTACTCCAA
The DNA here is from genome assembly GCF_014176215.1 of Rousettus aegyptiacus. NCBI lineage: Eukaryota > Metazoa > Chordata > Mammalia > Chiroptera > Pteropodidae > Rousettus > Rousettus aegyptiacus. Next base: position 69,757,031 of record NW_023416287.1, read on the forward strand.
GTTGGCCTCTCACCTGTCCATCCCATTGTCCCAGTTTTTCCACCTCACATCACACTGCTCTGACTTTGGTGTTCATCCCTCTGAGGGGAGATTGTGGACCTTCTGTGTGGGGTATCTTTACCTCTCTCAGCACAGCTGGGTTTGTGCATGAAGGACTTTTCTGCTGGAGTTTATTTAACTGCTTCTGCAGAGAAGACACAAAAACTATTTTGGCCCCTGGAGAAATGTGATTGGAAGAAGGGGAGTATATGAAAATATATAAATCATTTTTACTTTCTGAGAATTTTTTTTTCTTGGGAAGGGCACCCTTGTTGGGGGTGCTCAGAAAATATTTTCCACAAATGGACACATGGTGCTCCTCTTTCCACATAAGGTTTGGTCTTTTGCTAAGGGTCAAACTGTCTTACTGTAAATAAAGCTATTTGGGGTGGTGTTGAGTATGGGTGTCTCTAAGTGTAACTGAATCAAACCGACCTTAAGAAAAAGAACGGAAATTTTCCCCCTTAATTCTTAGTCCTCCTCACAAAGCTTAGGGAAGAAAGTGAAAAAAAAAAATACATAGGAGGCTTTCTTTTTTTAAAGACTTTAAGTTTTTAGAGCAGTTTTAGATTCACAGCAGAAATGAGAGAAAGTTACAGATATCCCATATATGCACACATAAACTGCCAATTATCAAAATGACACCAGAGGCTACATTAGTTACAATGGAAGAAACTACATAGCTTACACTAGGGTCCACTGTTAGTGTTATACATTTAACGGTATTTCTGACAAATGTAAGATAACATGTCTCTACCATTATGATACCATAAAGAGTAGTTTCACTGCCCTAAATATCCTCTGTGCTCTATTCATTCTTTTCTCTCCCATAACCTCTGGGTACCACTGATCTTTTTGTGGTCTCCACAGTTTTGCCTTTTCCAAAAATGTCATATAGTTGGGATTATACAGTATGCAGCCTTTTCAGATTTTCAGATTGGCTTTTTTCACTTTAGTAGTATACATTTAAGTTCCCTCCATGTCATTTTATGGATTGTTGCTCATTTATTTTTAGTGCTGGATAATATTCCTTTGTCTGAATGTACCACAGTTTGTACGTTCATTCATCTTTTGAAGGGCATCTTGGTTGCTTCCAAGTTTTGGCAATTATGAATAAAACTGCTATAAAAGCTGTGTGTAGATTTTTTTTCTGGAGGGTGGACATAAGTTTTTAATGCCTCTGAGTAAGAATCAAGGAGCATGATTCTTGAATCATATGGAAAGAGTATGTTTAGTTTTATAAGAAAGTGCAAAATTTTCTTCCAAAGTGGCTGTACCATTTTGCATCCTCACCAGCAACGAATGAGCATTCCTATTGTTTCACATACTTACCAGCATTTGGTGTTATCAGTGTTCTAGATTTTGGCCTAGATAGGTGTGCAGTGTTATCTTGTTGTTGTTTAATTTGCATCTCTCTGATGATACATTCCATGGAGCATCTTTTCATAAGCCTATTTGCCATCTGTACATGTTCTTTGGAAAGATATCTGTTAAGATCCTTTGCTTATTTTTCAATTGATTGTTTGCTTTCTTATAATTGAAAGTCTTTGTATATTTTTTATATTAGTCCTTTATCTTTTATGTGTTTTTTGCAAAAATTCTTTCCCAGGCTATGGCTCTTGACAGTGTCTTTTGCAAAACGGAACTTTTTAATTTTAATGAAGTCCAGCTTATCAATTCTTTCTTTCATAGATAGTGCTTTTTGGCTTTGCATCTAAAAGTCATCACCATATCCAAAGTCACCTAGATTCTCTCCTATGTTATCTTCTAGAGTTTTTACAGTTTTAACTTTTACACTTAGATCTGATCCATTTTAAGTTAATTTTTATGAGGAGTATAATCTGTGTCTAGATATTTTTTTTTTTTTGGCATATTGATGCCCAATTGTTCCATCACCACTTGTTCAAGGGGATTTTTAAAACACTTCTGAATGAAAGAACATTGGAATTGAGGTTGGTTAAATGGGTGAAGTTCATTTCCAGTGTCCTACGAGTTTCTCTTTCTATGCTATTTTCCCTAATTGTACTGTTAGTTTGAATTCTCAGATTCTTGTGCTCCCTCAGGTCTTCTTTGGAGGGCAGGAAAAGGCTATTTTAACCTCCTCCCAAGGGGTTCAGGAATTCACATTATTGTTCTTTTAGGACTGTTTTCATTTTAAGGTAGTTTGAAAAAGATGGCATTGTTTTCTCAAGAGAGAGAATTCTCCACTGGTTACATTTTCAATGTTATCATTAGATTTTTCTGGGTATTTGGGAGTGGCATGGTGGTGACAGTTTGAATGTTGTTAAGGAAGCAAGAAAAAAATTTTTATTTTTTACCTTTAGCTATACATTGTTCTTTTTGCTATATATTCTCATTTAAAGGCTTATAGCCCAAAGGAAAGTTGTACATTCTCTGGATAGCCTGTAATTTTCTAAAACTTTGAGTATTTGCTGAGCCTCATTAGTGTCATGTGAATAACCCTGCATTCTGACCTACAATACTCATAACTATTATCATTAATAATGTGCACATACACAAAATTACGCAAATATGTTAAAGAAAATGCAAGAAACCCTTAAGAAATAGGTTAAAGAAAACCTATTTGGTGTTTGTCCTGCTATTTGCTGGACTGGTACCCAAGACAGTGAGTATTCCTCCTACTTCTAGTATGACAGACATCCCTACTTCTTTTTGGCTCTCCCCAGTTGTTATTCTTCTCTTGACTTTGGTTACTGTGGCCTATGCTATTTCTTGGCTCATTCCTTTAATGAGAAATATCTAATATCTGAATTCTTATTACTCATTTGGTGATCTAACACTCTCTACCATTTATTTTTTAAGATATATATCAAACAGCACAACACCTTTGTAAGCATCAGCTGGCAAGCATCTCTTGTCTGCAATAACCGTTCTTAGACTTAGTTTATGCAGTCAAATAATCTGGTGCCCTGAGATTAATTTTTGCTTGTGTAGTGGGAGATATTAACTCCTACTTACATATCATACTCTAAATAGAATTTTATCTCATTCTCTCCCCCACCTCTTCCACATTTCTGCCATCACGATAGTATTGTTTCTCCATCGCTCATTGTTTTTCTTAGTAGCATTTCCTATACAAGACTCAATAGAAAATGGACAGGAATTATGAATTCATTTCCAACTTTGCAGTCTTCTTTAAATAATTCCTCCTAAATTTTCATGCACTATAGAACTAAGATAAAGACTGGTCCAAGAATAGAAGGCAAAATGCAAATAGAAACCACCCTCAATTTCCTTTGCAAAACGTAAGCCCTCCCCATAAAGAGAGACGCAGAGCTGTATTCTACCAGAGCCAAATTTACAACCCACTTACATCGTGAAAGGGTATTAGATAACTACAGCAATGTATGTAATATTTGCCTTATGTTCTGAAAGTCATGACATTCCTTCTCCCTTGATACGCTCATTTCCAACAATTTCATTTCATTTCTTCAAAGTTAACTTAGTTCAATACCTCAAGACCTCGGACCCCATAAACACCTTCAAGACTTGTTTCTTTGTCTCAAAACAGTCTAGCTTTAACAACAGAGTTTCTGTTCACTGTGTTTACTGTTCTAGACAACAGAGTTCTCATCTACATTCCCAGGTCAGGACCCAGACATGATTTCTAACTGCCTAGGAAAGATTCTTGCAATCTTGAGTTCAGTGACATTCACAAGTACTGTCATCTCCGTTTTTCTTATGCTATTTCTCCACATGAATCCTCTGAACCAGGCAGGTTGGCCAGCCCACTGTCTCAACAAAAAAAATTCCTGATGGGTTTCAGCTTTTGTACGTAACTTACATCCACATTTATTCTGTCTGCCTGAAAAATTCTACCTTTTCCCCCCTCCTTCTATTTAGATCTAATGCATCATCCAAGTCTTAACTCCAATTTCCAATTTTTATTTCTCTCTAAAGCTTTTCTTAGCAATCTGTAAGAATTTTCCTCCTCTTATCTTCAGCCACATTTATTACTTGCATTAATCATGTTGGCACAACTTAATCATTAGTGATTCTAGTTATTTTTTCATATGTGTCTCTTTTGTTTACCCAGCTGTATCGTAAGTCCCACAAAGCGGTCAAAATAAGCTCCCTATAAGACATAGTTGATTATATCTTTTCTTTGTCTAAAACTCTCCAACAGCTCCCCATTGTGGTTAGGCTAAAGTCCAAATGTAAGAATGTAAGGGCCTCCACTACCTGTCTCATGATTGCCTCTCTAGCTTTATCAATAACTGTTTACCATTTCTTCTTATTCAAAATTTAAGACAGCAGATCTACTTTACTGATTTTGGATTCTTGCCTCCAGTCCTATATACATTCAGCCATCAAATCTTTGCACTTCCGTCTGCTAAATATCTTGAGAATCTTCTTATTTGTACTCATCTGTATTGCCACTAATCTAGAATACAGGAACATCCACTCTTGTCTGGAACAGTGACTTACCCTTCTCTAGTCCTGAGTGATTTTATAAAACAGACTGCTGAGTTTGAGGTGATTCTGAGTTATCAAAATAGATATTTTGAGTGTGGATTTGAATATGCATAGTCTGGGGTAAGAAGTAAAATGGGAGTCATCAAATTTTTAATCATAGGAATAGATGACAGGAAAAAGGAAGAGTATAGAGTGAATCAAGAAAGGGGTATACCAAAGGTATTTAGCATTTAATACATGGAATTTGAGAAACAGCAGCTACAAGAGAGGTAAACCCATCTAGTGAGGTATCATGAGGGAAGAGAAGACGGTGGTATAAAATAGGATTTACAGTGCCGAATCCTGAGAGCAGATCCAATGTAGATAGACTGAGATGCCATGCACTACAACATCTGTGAAGAGGAACAGGTCGGACTTGCTGTGCATTCGTTATGTGCCAAACACTTGACCGATCATAATTTACTTAATAAGTTTTATTAGAATAAGTTTATTTTAATCCAGCGAGGTAGATTGTTGCTTGTAAAGGAGTATAAGAAAGAATTGAGAAGCTCTAGTGAGATATAGGGTAATAGGATATAGGATAATAGAAGCTGTTTTTCTGGTGTGTGTGTGTGTGTGTGTGTGTGTGTGTGTGTGTGTGTGTGTGTGTGTTTTCCCCCAAATTGAGAGAGACTTGAGCAAACTTTAATACTGATTAATAGGACCCGGAGAGAATTGGGAGTTGCAAGGAAGAGGGAAGAAAGAGTGAGTTCAGCCAAGAAGGCGGGAGGCAATGGAAGCAGAGCCCAGGTGGAAGGGTGAATATCAGCCAATAGCAGGACAACCACAATATCTTCCATTTTCTCCTGAGCATTTGCTAGCAGTGCATGGGGCTGACTGGAAATTGCCAGGTGAAAAGAGGTGGCGTTTCTTTCTAATGACTTTTATTTGGGGTAATACATAGGGGATGAGTTTGTTTTGCTGGCAGTCAGATGTTAGAGGTGGTGAAGTGACCAACACTTTCGGAATCTGAAGATCTGGGTTCAAATTCCCCGGCTTTGATGATTAAGAATTCTTACAGAATCTGAGCTGGCCTCTTTTAGCTGCTAAACCAAGTTCATATCTTCCAATTTAGAGGGTCGTCATGGCAACACCTCACCCAGGGCCTGTCACATAGTAGGCATTCCAAAAATTTATAGTTAAATCTGAATCTACATTGCCCTCCACGTCACCCTCTTAGCTTGTTGAATTAGAAATCAGTAATGAGCAGTTTTAAAGCTTTCTGCCAACAGCCATTGTGAGGATGAAAAGGAAAAAAAAATAAAAAGCTTCAGTAAGTAGACAGTGCTATTTTCTGTAGAGAGGAAGGGCGCTCTGACTTAGTGCCCACCATGCCTGGGGCCATTAATGAAGCCTGGCTCCTTTTTCTCATCATTGCAGCCATTCAAAAGGAGAAAGTTCTTCTTGGCAAGGAAGTGCTATTTTCAGAGACAAGATTAGGCTCATTTTGGGCAGGAGTCGTGCTTCTTCAGTCCCAGCACCTCTGAAGATTAGGTTAAAAGGTAAGAAGGAATGACTCAGAATAATTGCATTGCTTTGCTGTGAACTTTAAGATCTTTTAGCGGAGGAGTTTTACAAGCAGTGATAGATAGTCATGGAGAGAGAAAAAGCACAAACCCAAGGGACAAGAACGGTAATGCCTGACTGAATTTCTACACAAAAAGAAGCTTGGCCAGCCTTGTTATTTTTTTCTTCCTCTCCCAATTTCACAGGAATACTTTTAATATACCTACATCTTCCCAGGTTATGAAAACAGATTTTTTTTTCTATCCACTTTCATTGTGTAACTTCATGTCTTCTATAAAGCAGATTTTAAAAATCCCATTCTGAGACTTAAGTATATGAAAGTAAAGCACTATATACACGTGTAAAGTTCAATTTTTTTTTTTATAATTGAGGAAAGTATATTCCATAATGATGTCTCCGAGCCAGAAACCAATGTCTTACCTCTCAACACTAATCAAGTAAACTATTAAAAAGTATTTATTGATCCCTTATTGAGTTTTTAGCTTAATGCTTAGCTATTTGGGAGATGTAGCAAAAATAAAACTATACAATTCCTAGACTTATGAGTTTATAATGTACTTAGATGAAAAATGCATGGTTCAACTGTACACCTGACAATAAGGAATAATGCATAAGCATAGATATTTAGGTACTATTTGCATTTATTCTTTTAATCCCCTTATTTGTTCCCCTCCCACATCTATCCACCCAGGTCTCATGTCAGACACCTAGAAGGAGTCCTTGATGTCTCCTTTTTTTGTGATCTCCCCTGTCTGGTTAATCGCTACTCCTAAATATCACTGGAATGTATCTGCTTATCTCCGGTTCATACTGCTATCATCCTGTTGAAGTCACCATCTATTCTTACCTAGAGTACATCAATAGTTTGAAAACTGGTTCCCTAATTTCCAACCACACCATTTGCCAATGCATTCTATGCAGTGAGCCAGAGTGATCTTTCTAAATGCCAAATATAACAATATCCTCAAATTCACACACAATCTCCAACTTTCACGCCTTTTTCCTCATGTCTCTTTAAATCATAATGCTTAAAATCACCCTAGCATTCACCCTGGCTCTGAAGACACTTACTTGGCTTCAAGGCACTTACTTCTCTAACTCCAGCTTGACTCATATGACTTTTCTCCAACACTCAAGAGAAGGAGATGTATTCTGGGCCCACTGACTCTCTTTCTGCCTCCCCTCTGCTCTCACCCCTGACCATGGTTCACTTTTTGAGTCCATCTTTGGAGAACCTGGCACCATTACTTTGCACTTCTGTTGTGGTCTGCCCTCAACCATAACAAACATCAGTTAATTGTAATTGTGTATTCTAGTCTTTGTCCTCTTCTGTGTCCCTCAATAAGAGTAGGGGTGTTTGACTTATTTGTTATCTTACTGAGGCTAGATCAGTCCCTGGCATTAAGTGAATGGCCAATAATTAATAGTTGAGCAAATATACATTGAACTAGGTCAAGGTAAAGATAAAGTTCTTTAAGAGAAGGGTAACTCTGATCTATAAACTAATAGGAATGGATTGAAGTTGGCTGGGGTTTGACAAAGCCACAAACAGTATTCGGTTCTGAGAAACCACATGAGGAAAAACATTAGAAAAGCGATATCAGCATGATAATGGAGAGACCATCTGACTGATAGAAGCAATAGGTGGATATTGGAAATACTGGGAAACCAGAAAATTGACCTAGGTTTTTTCTTTCTTTTCTTTCTTGTTTTAATTCTTTTTCCCTTGGTGTATGTGGGTGACATAGTTAAAGAATATAGAAGATCTTGATAACAAGAAAGATATTTATTTTTGATGAGGTAATAACCATGGAATATTAAAAGCATTTGACCTAGCATCTGGAACTTGTCAAGGAGAGAAGGAAAGTTTGTGTGAAGGACACTAAAGCTCTATTCTTTCCCCTATTCAGACACTAAAGAAGCAAGAGATCTTCTTTCTACAATCATTGAATTAGAAGGATTTTTTTTTTCAATCTGTGATTGGCAGGCAGGTTGCCACAAAGCATAAGCCCACAAGCCCTGTAGTCTGATGGCTAAATCTAAAGCAGTGTGCTTCTATGTCTGGATGTATAATATTAGGAAAGTTTTAACTTCCCTAAACCTCAGTTTTCTCCTCTAAAAATGGGGATAAAAATGATTGGATCTACCTCTAAGGCTGTCATGAGGAAGAAGTAATATAACTCAGATAAAGTGCTTGACTCATAGTAAACACTCAATGAAAGTACCTATTATTTTCATGACATATCATACTTCTTTTTATTATTTTGTATTCACAGTTTTCATTCTCAGGTAAAAAGGTTCAGCATGAGTTATGCACCCTTGTTAAATTAGTTTTCTGATTGTGGTTTTTGATTAAATGTCATGTAAGATTCAAACTAGAAATAAATAATCATGCAGACAAGATGTTATACCACAAAAGAACCACAGAACACAAATGAGGGAAATGTTACCATTTGTGTCACTGTCTAATTCATGAAGGACTGTGAGACATTCAGAAGAACTTGATATTCTGTGAATTAGTAAGTGAGTTAACTCATTTGATCAAATATTCAAAGATGATAAATCAACCAATGTTCTCTGTTCATTTATGACAAATATGATTCACGCTGCACACAATAGCATTGAAGATGGCAGACACACATGCAGAGCCTGTTTAGCCCTCAAAGCAGAGCCACCTATGGGGCACCATAGAGATGAATTAACAAAAGTATGCTTTGGGATAAGACATTGAGAAAGCGGAGTTTCCGTAGTTGAGTACGAGAAGGCTGGGATTTGGAAGAACAAGGGGAATAGAGTTGAGAGAAGAAATTGGCCCTAACACAGATGGGTTTTTCCAAGTCAGTATTCCCAAAGGAAGTAGTAAGCTCATCCACAAGTTGATATGCAGCAGCATAAGACAGTCCAGTGGTTGTGCAGAGCAGAGTCATTGACAGCAGAGTTTATTGTAATTAGTCAGAATACCATCTTGTTGTGGGTGAGCAATTCATTTACACAGCCTCCTCATCTATGCCTGGGGCCATGAGGAGAGGAATTCAGCCTCTTTGGGGATAGATTTCGCAGGAACATCTTAGATAGGGAACTAAGGTGTTATAGAAGCTGATTGACATCTAGGGCCATGGACTAAGAGCAAGTCTGCTTTTTTTATTTTTACTAAGCAGGATGAAAGAGATGAGGAAGGTGTAAGAATTAAATGTGACTTAGAAGGACAGACTGTATTTTCAATAGAATACACTCACAGACTTCTAAAGCTCATCCTTATTCTATCAGGTATTGCAAATATTTGGTTGTACAACTCCCAAGGGCCATCAGTATGTTAGGAATTGGTAAATTTACAATTCCTAACTGAAAAACTTCCCATCCCTGTCAACATTGGCTCAGAAAATAGGACCCTGGACCTGTGGTTGTATCCATAAGAAAGCTTAACTTTGAAGATCTGAAACACTACACAATTAAGAGAATTGAAGCAGTAACTACAAACCTGCGTTGTACAAGTCAGCGTGGTCAGACTTATGTGCCATCAGACAATACCACATTATTTGCTGAAATGATGAAAACAACCATATCTACCTTTAGTGTTCTGAGTTCTGGGAACATTTTTAGTAAGTTGTATGTTGGCTTAAAAATGAAATGAGAACTTCAAGTGTTTCTGATTGAACTACGGCAGTTCTTGGAAACAATATTCTGGTTATTCTGGCTATTTTATAATTATATATAAAGTTTTATAAAAGAAAGAATGTCTGTAGAAAATCAAAGAACCGTTTTTCTTGTTTATTTGTTTCATTTGCAAATGAATGTCTGTGCCCTTAGGATGATAAAACAGGTTTTAAAAATGTAAGCATTACCTTTCTCTCATTTGTTTAAAAACTCCTTTATAGTAACAGCTGATTTCTTCTCCATTGTTATTATGTTTCTAGCACTAGTTTGTATGTGCAGAATATCCAAATATGTTCCTGAATAGCTGATAATTGCTATGTACTTTCACCATTTATGAGAAAACACATAACTAGAATACTTCTTGAACTTAGTGGCTTAATATATCACTGAAAATGAAAATAAAATGCTATTGAACGCTTGAGAGAAGCTAATAGGTAAAGCATGATGGTTCAATATCAATAAAAATACATTTTGATATGATCATTAGAAACTATCTTTAAAGGTCATCTGTCTTCATTAAAGGCCAAGACAACGTTTTTTCTTATCTAACTTATTTTAACTTTTCTTAGGTAATAATGTGCAACCTAAGATCACACTTCTTAGCTATTTAAAGATATAGCTTTGTAAAACAGAAAAAGAAAAACCCTCTAAAATATTAGTTAGGTGCCATGTTTATTGGGCCAAGCGTGTCCTTATATAAGTCTATGGGAAGAACTTTTCTTCTATTAATTAGGGACCCTGTGTTCCAGAAAATAAAACGGGCATCAGAAATTATTTTCAGTTGTTTTAAAGAACAAACACAGTTTTAAACTCATTTTTTAGAATCGCTTTCAATAATCTCCTTTTACAAAGTGTAGGCACTGAAACTGGCTGAGGGGAAGAAAAACGAGATTATAAAAGCTCCATACAACTTGTCTCATTTGGCACATCTATAGTGGAATGCTTTAGCTTTCCTGCCAGGATGGTTAAGTTAACACTTAATTAGTATGTGTACCAAACAAAACGTGCTTTTGGGCAGCACTTTTTTTTTTTTTTAATTTCCCCCCACTGCCCCACAAATAAATAGCCTGGTTTTTGCCCAAAATATTCAAGGAAAAGACTGTGCTTGCCTGGGGGAGAGACCAGATGCCTTGACTTCCAGCTTTCTTCCATCAAAGCTGTGCAGTTTGGAAATTAAAATCTACAGCAATAATGAAACATATTAAAATGCATGCAAAGTCTTGAGGGCTTATAATATGCTAAAAACTGGCAATGCATGTTTACATCCATATATCAACTTGGATGTGCTGAAAAGATTTAAAGTGTAAAATATGCAAATATGTGTCATATTGTCACACTTGGTCTCTCTAATGGAACTCCCTTTCATCTCAAGTCGTCTTAATTTCATGAATATTACATGGCCCTCACACCTTTTACTCCTGCTGTTGCGAGGCTGAGAAGATTATGAAAATATGTTAATAGTAACTTTCATCAAATAAAAGTTGCAATATTCCAAATAAAGCATTTTTCCCTCCTCTTAAAATACAAATGTTGAAGGGTTTCACGCTATTCTGTCTCCCTGTGGGAGACTAGATAACTATAGGCCAATTAAATTAATGAGAAAAGACCATGTGAATGGCAACATTTGTGCATAATCCTGGCTGGCTGCACATATAGACAGGTATATAGTAATATTTAAATACTCTCAAAGAAGAAAAATTATCCCGTCTCTGGGTACTGATAGCATATAGAAATGTTTTTTAAAATTAGGTTGTCTTACGCAAATGCCTATGATTTTATATCTAATCATTACAACACTATGGGATGTAGAAGGGAGAGAAGTTTAAAGAATCTATCTTCATTTATGAAGATAAAAACAATGGTAATATCAAGATATCAGATAATGAAAAAACAAAGAGAAGAAAATGATAAACTGTCCATCTTGAACACATTGTCCCAATACTCAGAATAAGAGCTTTGTTCCTTTGTTCTGACGTGTGCTGAAATGTTCATTGTAACTTCCTTAATGACAACTTTAACGCTTAGTGGATGGCAAAAGTAATAATAAGTGTTCTTTTCTAGACCTAATTTTCACCCAATGGGTAAGAACTGGTGGCTGTGTAGAAATGATAAGAATATTAGACTGAGTGCCATCCTGGATGCTATTATAGAAAAAAAAAAAAAACAAACAAACGAAAAAAAAACGAAAGAAAAGAAACTAGGGAATTAGTTAGAATTTTTAGAGCACTGAACTTAATAAATTTGGAGAGATTAGTTTTAACCAATTAACAGGTATTCTATAAATGATTAAAGGATGGGTAACTAACAACAACGACAAAAAGATATGCTGACAATACCTTTGCCAACGATTGAGATGAAGATGCTAAATAACATTTGAAAGAAGCCAGATCTGTGGCCCAGGAAACTTTCATGCGGGCTCTGATTTTTTATTGTTTGCACAGGTGATGAAAAGACCCTCAATCATGAGGGATACAAAAGGAAAAGCCTAAAAATGGGAGGCTAAACTTGGGAAGGCTGCAATGCAAAGCGTGCTGTGCTCCAAGATACCAAGGGTAGAAGGAAGGATATTGGAAACTATGTTTCTAACGAAGACTGCAGGAAGGATAAGTTATGGCTAAAGATAGCATAATGATGACAGATGACAACCAAAAGATAGAACTTTATAACTTTTTATTTCCATGAATTTTTGCTATTATTTCTGTTGTTTTATTTTATTATTTTATTTTAATTTAATTTTTGTTTGTTTTCTTTTGTATTACTGCTGTTCTCCTAAAAAAAAAGGTGCTTTCAGATTAGAATTGTTAGATGAAAATAATTTTTTAAAAAAGGACAATGCAGCTTGCTATGTGAAGCCAGAGGACATAAGCACACAATTATTTTCATATGGTTTTACTTTATTTATCAGAGATTCCTCTTTTTTTTTTTCTCAAGTGATATATAATTGTAGTGGAAAATTGGAATTTTCTCCAATTTGGAGAGAAAACATCATTCCATATCTTTCTCCCTCACTTAAAGGCAATGCCTCTGCATTATGCAAAATTTAGAGTATACTCTTTAAACAATTTGTATACTATGACGTAAATCTAAATATTATCTCATGAATAATTCCCTATATCGTTATGAATGCTTTATAATTCTCAATCAATTGCTACATAATGTTTAGTATTATATGGTTTTTTTTTCAATATTGGATATATAGTTTGTTTCAAAATTCTATCAAATAATATAAATGAAGTAAAAGATACTGTTTACACATCTTTGCCCATATTTAAATACAGTTTTAGATAAATTTCTCCTAAGGGTATCAACACAGTTTACAAAATAGCCATGTTGACTAAGTTTAAAAATATATACTAAGAAAAAGATAAGATAAATTATCCTCTAAAATACAATATTTCCTCATTTATTACTTCTGTTTTCTTTGCTCAAATATATCCAGTCAATTTTAAAAGAGACCACATAAGACTAGAAATGGTGAACTAACTAGGTTATTCAAAATAAAATTATTTTGAAAAACAATTAAATGGACTGAAAAAAAATTAAATTAGATCAAAAATCATTAAAGAAGGTATACAGCATGCAGTTAAAAGTAATACGTAATTCAAAAGAACAGAGCAATATGAGTAAGGAGTAAAAATGGCAAATAGCAGAAAGATAACTCACACTTCAGGTACTGGAAATGTCTAAAACAGTTACAAAATGACCATACTTACTATATTTAAAGAAATAAAAACCAAGCTGAGAATACTTGCAAGAGAGAAACAAGTAAACAAGGGCAGATTTGGAAAACAAAACAAAACAAAACAAAAACAAAATAGGATTGTAAAATACTATAAAACAAATTAGAAACTCAGTGGGAATGTTTAACAGTAGAAATGACACATCTCAATTGAGAATTAATATAGCAGAGGATAAATAAGAAGATATCATTCATACTAAAACACAGGGAGAAACCAAACATACAATTTGAGAGAGAGAATATGGTTTTAGAGAATCAAATGAGTCCAAGAAGAGTGGATAGAGGAGGACTGGGTAGAGGTAATATGCAGAAAGATAATGGCAGAGAATTCTTCAGACCTGATAATAAAGCATTTCTCAGATTCAGCCCCAACCGAGACAAATTAAATAGAAATATGTACCCAAAGATATCATAGCAAAATTGTTGAAAATGAAAGTCAGAGGAAAACCAAAGTCAGCCAACAAATAAAGCACAGATTTCCTTTAAGGAGTGGCAGATAGACTGACAGCTGTCTCAGAAATGCAACAACTAAAACCAAAAAAACATGGAATGGCATCTTCAAAGTACCAATAAGGATCATGCCATTGAGTCTATATGCAGTGAAAATATCTGTAACAATAGAAATGAAAATCAGGGCATTTTAAAACAAAAGCTGAGAGAATTAATCACCGAGAGATCCTTATTAAAGCACTGTTAAAGTATGAATTCTCGAGATAATGTGATTCTTGATAACACAATAGTAGTAACAGATTTCAAAATACAAATTTTATGTAGGAAACAAGTACACAATACGTAAAATCCATACTGCTACCAGTTACCAGTTAGTCCTTTGTCAAAAAATCTAATTAAATTGACAAACTTCTGGCAGGATTATTTAAGGACAGGGGCAGGGAGGGGTAGGGAGAAGATGAGAGGGAAGAAGGGAGACATGGCGCAGATGAACAATATAAAGAATAACCAGGATGAAAAAACGCATCACTGTAAATTCTTCAGACATCATTCGCCCAAGCAAGTTACATTCCACTCTTAGAGTTAATGAGACAAGGAAATACAATAGTTCTGTGAAGAGGGACAACACATTATGGTCAACATTTGTTAACTATAATATGATCTACCATAGGTTATAAAATAATTTTTCTGTTAATTAGTACAGATCAGTTTTACTCTTCTCTTTTATCCCTCCAACATTTGTTTACAGAAAAAGAGACAAGTAGACCACTTATTGTTTATCTTTTCTGCAGAAGGCTGTAACTAGTTATAAGTGGATGACATATGCATTTCTGAAAATACATAACTTACTTGAAATTTTCTCCATTCATGATTATGGGGGACACCTATATTGTAATCTAAATCTAGGTGTGTTGTATTACACTAGTAGCACGAGTAGTTCCAATTACAATAGTGACTACTTGGGAGGAGCCAAATGCTGCTGAGATTGGGTCTCTCTGCTTTTTCAACATTTGGAGCCAGCATAAAAAAATAAACACGTGATCATGGTGATGGGGAGCACAGCAGAGGGATGCAGTTAGCATTAATATCATGGCTAGGTGGAGAGCCAGGGGAGGGAGGGAACAATTGGGAGGTATCGTTTTATGAACTATATAGATGTCTAATCAATATATTGTATATTTAAAACTAATTGAAATAAATAAATTAAAAACAAACAAACATGGACAATCCTACTCTTTAACAACCTAAGTACCTGCCAAACTGAACTAGCCCACCAGGCCTGATCATTAAGCGGAGATTGTCAGTGATGGCATGGCAGACCTTTCACTTATAATCATGCTCTTTTTCAAAATGTTCCTTTTATGATCTGTCTTAAAGCTCATCTATTTTTAACTGCCCAGATTTATTATAAATAGAGTAGCAAAGCTTATAAGGTCATGCAACCCTTGATCACAACTGCAGTAAATCAACCCAGATTCATTTTAATGAGATACATAATTTCTCGGTTGATGTTTTTTTTTTTTCTTTTTTTCTTTTGGTAAGGGTTCATCTCAGTGCAAGTTTTTCAAAGCACAAGGTCTGGTAATCGGTTGAAAGTGAGTCTTCGTTTTATATCTCCTGACCCTGCTCCTTCTAATTCCTGCATGCAGCAAAGTGAGAGCCATTTTAAGAACCCAGAACAAACAGATTCACAGTGAACACCCAGAATTAAAAATGCACCCAGAAAGAGCAGGTCATAAGTTTTCAGATTCATTTTCTTTCTGCATAATTCATCACCACAATGTGCACACAAGAGTGATGTCCCATCAAGAGATTTACCACTGATAATGGGAAAAGAGCAAATAACTATTGATTATGTAAGCAAGATGGAACCACTACTAACTAAAAAGTGAAAATTTTGTCAATGAATTGTGGGTTTTGTTCGAGTTATACCAAACAACCTGTAGAAAGGTTTCTTTTCCACTGTATTATTTATCTAAACAATTCATTTAGTTGTTTGTTGACATAGGCAATGGAAAGAGAAAATAAACAATTATGGTTATAATTGCTTATAATTTTTATATCCTCAGAATGCCAGGTAGACAGTTGGGTGAATGCACCTAAAACTGTTAAAGCAAATCAAATGTGTTTGTTTCTGAAACTCTTTTGCCATAGCTGTGGTTGCACATGATTCCAAAGAAAATCTGAACAAATAAATGTGTCAGTATACACATATTATCCCTTTGATGAAGAATTACGTTGTCAAAAACTTTCTGACCATCATATCTCATGAAAAAATGTCAAGATGAACTGAGCTTTACTTTTAATGGAGCCTTCTCAAGCACAGTTTTGCTAACTAGCCTTCGTTTTAACAATAGATCATTTGTCACATAGCCCATATGTAAAGAATTATTCCAAAATAATAATAACAGTAATAATAATAATAACTATATTATTATTAGTATGTCTTTTTTTTAAAGCAACTTAGAATTTAAAAAAATGTCTAGTCTTTCTTTTAAATTATGTATGAGAAGTTACTCAAGTTTGGGACTAGTGTTTTGTAATCTAAATACATATCACCTTTTACAGTATGTCTATTATCAACAACAGCAAGAAAATCCTATATTCAATTTTCTATTGATCACCTTACTTGTTATAATTATCATTACATATTATTCATATATTTTAGTCAGAAAATTATAATATTGGGAAAAATAGAGATTATGTTTTAACATTTCAGTACATATACTTGAAGAATCTCAAGCCCCAAGAAGTTACACTGGTGGCAATATAAAAAGTGAGACCCAACTATCCTTGTATCTAACCCAGTACACTTTGTACCAAACATTGGCTTCTATCATCACTCTAAAGGAGACCCGTACTAATGCAGGAAAGATCCAGAATAGGAAATGTCAATCACACCAAAAATTAGGGTATGTGGGTGAGTTTCACCTACTAAAGGATAATTTTTTGAAAAGATAGGAATTACATACATGAAGGCAAAGACTAAAAGGGCCAGATCAAAAACTATGGAAACATAGAGACATCAGAGAAAGGGATTTAAATTTTTCTAGTCCATTCTAAAATGATACAAATGAGAACACTTTTAAAACATAAAATAACTTAATTGGAGGCAAGCATTACTTTACCTAGAGGCTGGTACATCTATTACTTTAGTGGTAAAAGATATCCATCAATCAGCAGTGACTTGAGAATATAATGCGCTTAGCACGGACTTAGTGGAGACATGACTGTATGTACACAGGCTACAATAGATTGGTGGAGCCAAACTAACAAAGCAAAAATAGAGTTTTAAATAACTATCAATTTACATGACATTATTTTATTAGAGCCACTTTGATTCTAAAGAAGCTTATTCAAGCAGCTAAAATCAGCCTCACCAAAGGATGCAACCAGAGCAGTTTTGAATGGGGACTGGTGAAAAGATAGATGAAGGGAGAGAGGAGGATACTCTAAGGAGGGAGAGAAATGAGCAAGGTTGAGGAGGCAGAAATGCCTAGGGCTGCAGGAGGGCTCGATGAAGATAGCCCAATTCCCAGAAGAAATAGATGCTCAAGACATTCAGAGTGAATAAGAAAAAGGCAGTTAGTGGGGCAGCTTATGGAATTTAACTGGAGGTGCTTATATTTAATATGTAATAAATCCCTAATAGATTATTGAGGGGGAAGGATTTTGGGGATATTGCTAAATTACTGTGCTTAAATTGTTCTTCAGTAATTCTGTCAGAATCCTATGCTATGTGGATTTTGATATTAGATTTAACTTCAAATAATATTTTATACCATGTTATTAACCGACAGAATGTAATGAGCAAACCACCCAAGGTTTTGTTGATTAAATTATTTAAATATTTTAGAATTACTTGCTTTCAATTTGTGAGTATTGCTATTTAGTTCTATATCAATATTTAAATACATATACTTAATATAGGATGAAAGAAACAATATGAATGCAGACATTATGCTGGAAATGAAATAAATAATCACATTGACTATTCAAATCTTAGAAAATTCAGGCATATTTTCTCATTTTTTCTGTTTTTTTAAGCCAGATGAGTTTTGTGCATTAAATTAATATTCATAATTTATGTATTTGTCAAGATATATCATTCCTAGATATTTATCCAATACATATTAAAGCATAGGTTCATACAATTCTTATATAAGAATGTTCATAGCAGCTCTATTCATAATAGCATGAAATAGAAATGGATACAAATGTGTGTAAACAGAAGAATGGATGAAAAGTTCTTGGTACATTACAACAATGGAATACTACTCAACAAGTAGACTACCAATATATTCAATGACATATACACAAAAATATTTTTCTCAGTCAAAGAAGTTAGACACAAAAGAATAAATAATGTATGGTTCCATTTATATGCATCTCAGAAAAAAGCTAATCTATGATGATAGAAATCAGGTCAGTGGCTGCTTCTGTGGTAAGACTGGAAAGAAGCGTGAGAGCATTCTGGGGTGTTAGAAAATTTCCAACATTTGATATTTATTTGTCAGACAGTTCACTTAAGATCTTACAGTTTGATGTATGTAAATTATACCCTAATAAAAATTAATATCCATAGTTGTTTTTCTATCTGTACTTGGCTCACATTGGAATCCATATTGGGCTAGCTATTAGAGGGTTTGCTGTTTTATCTTCTCTTTGGTTAATTGATGGTTTGAAAATTTTTCTTCCTTAGTTTTATAGACTGTGTATTTATTATTTCAAGATACTTTTGGAAATTGTGTTTCTCTATATAAGGGAATATTATTTGTATCAGATATATCTCCCAAATTTCTGAATAAAAGTTTTGATGGGGTTAGGTCTAAAACAGAATATTAATAATTTGAATTATAAAGTGGGTTATAAACAATGAAACCTCTTGACTATACTTGAACTATTCAAATGTATCGAAGTTTCTCTTAACTATTAAACATATCTTGGCATGCCTTTTATTTATTTCTCCTCTTTCTCTTTACCACATGCTGCTATATAGCTCTGGGCTAATACTACCTATAATTGTAGTTTTCCTCTTAACATCTCGATCAACCACTTCAACATTTTGGTCTGTCCTTTCCTCAAATTGCTGTAAGTTCACCCTAGATGCCATAACACTACCAACTTGTACTTAAGTGACTATATTTGGAGAATAAATCCTAATAGTACTTTTTAAGTTTAAGAAATTTTAGATGTTCACAATACACTCTACGGAAGATTTCTCACTCATTTAAATGGTTATTGTTATTAGTGAGAATTAAATTCAATGGTTTTTAGTGTACTCTCTAGAAGCTCAGTGAGAACAATGCCCTAGAAATTAGGACACCAAGCTTTTCTTCCTAGCTACGTCACTACTTCTTCCCTGCCCAGCAGTTTATTTCATCTTGAGAACATGGTTTGCTCATATATAGAGAAACAATTGTATTAAAAATAAATCTAGGGTCCCTTCCAGCTCTAATTATAAATGTGTGCTTATTATGATTAGGGTTTAAAAGTGAGATAAAGCATTCCAAACATAAAGCCCTCATATGTGTGTACTGTATATAAATACTTTATGATTAAATGTTAAACATGTATTGAATAATACTTTTTAACAAATTACATTTTCTCCGGAGACTATATCACTGTACTACATAAATCTTGTTGATCATCAAATATGAGGGTCTAAAAAGTAAATGCTAATATAACTTTTTTCAAAAAATCTTATAATTTAAAATGCCATTGATCAAAATTACATTAAAAAAACTGCTGACAAATATGTATAATTATTAATCAATCAATAGGTTAAATTAACATTGAATAAGAGTACAAATAAATTGAATTGTAATAATGTAAAAAAATAAAAATAACAAACCAACAAAAATTCCTGGTTTGTGTTCTTTAGAATCAGATCTTAAAACAAAAATTGAAGTGAAACTAGTACATTTTGGAGGTGATTTCAGTAGGGAGCAGGAAGGAGAAAAGGAAAGCAAGTCAATCATATATGTACAATTGGACCAGTTACCACTGTGGGAAGTGGAGCTCCATCCCACTGGGGAACCTGAGAACCAGTGTAGAACATGCCTCCAAATATTCCAACCCAGATGTAAGGCAGCAGAATATTTATTCCCCCACTCTCCTCAATAACTGTTTGAGAATAGATTTATTCAAAGAGCACTCAAATTTTGTTATAGACTATTTAAAATATCTCAATACACTTATTAGTGGAAAACCCCAACCTCAGTATATTAGCCTGAATCAACTTATTTTTTTTCTCCTTACAGTTGAAAAATATTGGTCAAAAAAAAAAAATCTGATTCATTTTCTTGAAATCGCATGCCTGGATATTGTCTGAGCCAGAACTAGAATAAAAATTTCCTCACTCCTGGGTTAGAATTTTACGTTTTATGTCATAAATGCCAGTTGTTCTCCAAGTGTGATGTTCAAAGGAGTAGCATTGGCATCAGCTGGAAAGTTGTGAGAAATGAAAATTCCTGGGTCCCAGAACACTTCAATTTAATCCCAGAGAACTGTTTTAAGCTGTCAAAGTAACTGATACATGCTAAAAATTTAGATCCACTAGTACCTGCCATTAACATTTTACCTATCTATACACAAACAGGAAATGCCATTTCTCTGACTCTCACAAAACAAAACCACATAGTAAATTTAACTATCCATTGTATGCTGTATTTTTCCTTCCTGCCAAGTTTTTTTTTTTTAATACATGCTTTGACTTTGTATATTTTTATCCAAGAATTTTTATTAACAGGTCAAAATATTAAATATTTCCCATATAAAAATAATCTTATTTAGAAGTTATTCAGTAAGTTAGATTAAAAGATAGAAAAACTATGTTCAAATTTGTGTGACTTTCTAGAAAACAATTTTTTTCTCTAAGTTTCTTCAACTTAAAAAAAAAGTATTATTGAACTAGAAGATTTAAAAAATTCTGTCTAGCTCCATATATTTCTGCTCCAATGACTAGTTGTAATTGAAGAATAATTCTAGCAAAATGGTGAAGCAGTCGTCTGTAGATATAGTCCTCCATTGTTCTGGCTCCGTTGCTGGACAATTGTTTTAAGGAACAATTAAAAGAAAACCTACACATCGATAGAATCTGGAGTTTGAATGATAGAAACGTTTTTTTTTTTCCTTTTGAAGCTGATGTATTAGCTTGTCTTATTGGCTCTTTGGTCTGAGAAAGCACAGTCTAACACTGGCCATCCCCAAGACTCTTCAAGACCAAGTCAAGGTGTCTTGGCAGACTCAATTTAAGTATCGAGTCCCAGTAAAGAGAGCAGCTTCTCTAGATTCATGGCTAACTCTGCACTGCTTGACTTGGCAGCTCCTTTTCTGGCCTAGCAGAGCTTGGTTTATAGAACTGTTTCTAATATTTAACTAACATTTTCCCTGATGTTCTCTTCTTAATAGTGTGAGTCACTGGCATCTTTTTAAAGAGGTGCATTACATGTAAATAAGCCACTATCAGCATAGTTTCCAACTGATGCACTACAGCTCATTCCTCCCCCACTGAGAGGAAAGTAACTGAAAGGGACAGAATGACTTTTCTTCCCCTAAACTGTCAGAGCTGCAGGGTAAGCTAGTGGTCATTTCGGAGGCTTTATATTAGCAATCACACCCATCTGGTGATTCATAGGATTCCTTTCAAAGTATCATCGGAACTCTCAGAGATAAGAATGCACAAGCAAACAAAAAAGAGCATATACGTCATAGCAACCTATAAATGTAACTAATTCTCTATTTTGAAACAATTGAAAAGAATGTCTTTTAACTAATCACTGAGTGTTCTTTAGTCAAAACGTGTCTAGCAGATTGTGAGAACGTCACAAATGCTATTTTAAATAAGTAATCGAAATGATCAGATCTTGAGCTCACACTTGAGTCCTGTCGAATGTCTAAGACACTTCCAAGAATAAAGTCAAGATTTTATTGGCAGAAGAGCTAGAAAAGCTAGAGATTCTCTATCTCAGGTGGCAGAGTCATTTCAGGCTATTCAGATCTCCTCTGATATATTTTAAGAGTCATGTATACAAGTAGAGTTGACAGGCAAAATATTTAATTTTATTTTGTACTTGCTAAATCTGGCAATGCAAAAACAAGCCATAGTCTTCTTACTCAGACTAAGAGAAGAGCTAAAGGAAGAAAGCAGTTAATTCTTAACCAGACTAAATAATTTGCATAGAAATAGACACTTTATTTTTTTAAAAAGTTTTAAATTATTTATTACCTCCCTAGATGAGGTAAACATTACTTCCCTTTGAGAGATGAGGAAACAATGTGAATGATTTCACTTTGTCTCTGGAGCAATGGCAACAGGATTAGAGTTCATGGATTCTGAGGTTGAGTGTTCTATTCTGCCACAGCACTCTAAAATCAACTTAGAGGGTGTGGATAGTTCTTATATTCCCAGCATCCAATGCTTCTCCACTCAGCAAATAAGACCAATATTTTCTATGAAAAACCAGCCTCATCTCTTTTTTGTCCTAGAAATTCGAATGGAAATTACCCAACTACCAACTCCAGAGTTGACCAGTATGGTCTTACGGTATCAAGATTATTCATAACCATGGCTGTGATGAATGGTACAGAAGGGTGCTCATGATCTGAGCTGTCCCAAATAGAGTGAACTTCAATTTTTTTCTAAACTAAAAACAAGGTAGTATATAGCCCCAGGAGCTTATGACAGTCATGTCCAAGCCATAAAGAAAAAGCCTGCAGTAGGTGGAAATAGACAAAGAAATTTCAAATGAGAAATGTATAGAGAAACCAAGTACTCTTCTCAGGATACGAGAGCTCAGTTTATCTTGGACAAGTTCACCTTAATTTTTGCTGAACCACCTTCTCACTTATAATCATCAAAGCTTAAACTAAATGCATTCTCTTTACTCTGAGCCTTCTTTAAGTGTTATTTGTAATTCTCTCTTCATTTATTTCCTTTGTTTTTCATCTCTGTGATGATAGTCCCTGCATACCTGAATACAAATATCTAAATGAAGCATGGGAAATGGTCTTGCTTACAGAAGGAAGAAGGATAGATTTTATTTTAGAGAAGGAAAGTTAGAGAAAGGTCAGCTCATTGCCAATTCAAGCTGACCTTACTGTCTACCACAATCTTTGCTTTACAGTCTTTCTCCAGATTACAGTTTCTTCCTATTTAAGGATTGTTTCCTGGTTGATGACAGTTTCAATGACCCCTGGTCAAACAACCTGTATTACTGTGTGACCTAATATACGAGAAACTGACTTAAAGGTAAACTGAAGATGTTTCAGTCAGACACAGGAAGTTTGCTGTTATTCATGGAAATAACTGAACATGTAGCCATGACTGCCCCATATTTCTGGGTAGATGTGATCAAATGCTTCTCTTATTTAACTAGATAAATTCTAGAGCTAAAAACAAAAAATTATGCTTATATAGAAAGTAAGATGATATATGTATGAATACATTGTGTTGGTTTTCCATTTCTGTTATGAAAGTAAATGCATTAAATAAATTGAAGATTCTATCCTGAATTATAGTACCTAGATAAAAGGAGTATTTGAATTTTAACTGATCACATCTTTCTGGAGTCCTTTAACACTGTCATTTGATACTTTATACTATATTTTCTCTTGCAAGTTTGTATGACTTGCATATTTAAACTCTCAAAGTTTAGCAATCCAAAGATTTCACTTCTTGTATATCCTCTGCAATGCTTAGTACAGACTTTTACCTAATACAAAGGGGCAAAAAACATCAGTTGTGTTTGAACATCTAGGTGAAATTATTTTCTTAATACTTATGAGCTTTTGCCTTATTTACTCTGTTCTATCTATAAAATGAGGATAACAATGACTGTTCCTCAGACCTTACTGAGTAGCTAAAATTCGCATAAAATATCTGAGCTTGTACTTCAAGACACCTTTTGATCTCTCTGATTCTAGCGCTGTTCATTATTTTTGAACTATTTTATACCTCCCTGTAAATTGTAAGTGACTGATAAATAGGCAAACTATCTTGTCCAGTAGAATTTCCATTGACTTCCCTCTTTGCTATGGAAAAAATGGGTTCACCTCTGGTATCTGCTATTCAATGTAAATTTGTGATGTTTTGACTCTTCTTTTGAACAGGTTCTAACATCTGTCTGTTCTCTCATATGAGAAATATCACATTTTTAACATGTTCCTTTTTTATATCTGTAAGAAGGTCATGATTTTGCCTTATTCTGAAAATTAGTATTTTTTTTTTTTACCAGTTTTAGAGATTTTCTACCCAGATAACTACTGGATTCCCTTACCAGAGCCAGGTAATCTTCCTCACCAGAGGAGACCACATTGAGGGTGGTTTATGTTCAGGTACACATTAGCTCCCAGAGATGGCTTCAAAGAGGTAATGGAAATTTAATGACTTCCTGTTTCTTTAATATTAATTTTCCTCTTAATAATTTCGCGATTTACTTTTTTTTATGTTTAGAAACTTAGTTTTATAGTCTGATTGTCTGATGATCTCTGTACAAGTATTAATTGTTTATAGAAATATACTCTCTGCTGGGTGTGACACAACAGAGACTCTGGTTTATTAATCTCTTTGCTTAAGGAGTTGAATTTCATCGTCTGACCATTTGGTGATTTCTAGTCTGTTAGATGAGAGACAGAGAATCTAGTTTGTAAATCTTCTCTGTTTGTTTTGAGCTCCAATCAACTATGAATTTGTCCACTGGGAAGGAGATCGGGTCCATGGTAGACTGGTAAAATTTTGTGGGTTTTTAAATTACTCTTGATCCTTGGCTGAATTTTAGAATTGAAGCTCTCTGCTTTTGTCTATAAGTCCTAGCGTCTGTAACTCAGACCGCTATTTCCAATTGCATTGCTGCATTATGATTTCCTACTTCCAGAAGATATTGATAAATTAGACTGTAACATCTCTTAAAGCAACTTGTTTTGGTTGGCTTATAGAGATAAATAAGCACTTACATAAACTGAACATTTCTAAAATTTCCAGAATATAAGGAAATTGAACTCTAATACTTTAAATGGGCAAAAATGTACTTTTTACAAAAAAATAATTTAGAAATATTTTAAAAATTCAAGAGAACATAATTTAGATAAGTCTGGCAAATGAGACTACTTAAATATTCTGAGTTTAATGAAAACGGCTATGTGTTTTCTGATTTATCAGTATTAAATACAATACAAGGGTACATTTTTCTTCTCTGTGTGTATGTTTTTCCTAAACTAATACAAGTTACTGATCAAATAAGCTAGCATTAATTCTACTTAATGTTCAAGATTATGAAAAATGTAAATCTGTGTTTTGAATCTCTATTAAGATTAATTTTATTCTCACAGTAATTGTGCTTTGTAATTGTCAGCTTGAAGAAAATTTCTAAGATCTTTAGGTAACTTAAATCCTCGGACTGATATTAAATCGAGTTAATTAGCACACATTCATTGGATACTTAGATCATTTCTAAGACAGAAAACCGAAACATTGATTACTAAGCATGATTTTAAGTTTATGTGCTTTTGCTTCTTATTTTTATATGCTACCTAGAAGCTAAATCTTTGTGTCTCTTAATGATCACTTTAAGAAGTTGTGCTCTATGGGATGTTCGTGGCTATAGAAAGCTAGGTTATGTGTATGCATGATTTCTGCTAGTCGACTGCAAATTGCTAGTGTCTGACAGTTCACAATCATCCAACTCCATTTTTCTTAGTGAAATAGAGTTACCTGAGTTAAAAGTTACAGATACTATAAGTAAATGAGAGTCTACTAGGAATAATTGTGGCAGAAAGGTACAACTTTGTATATGAGGTGACAAGATGTGTTCTTGTTTAGTAAGAGAAAAAGTGAATATATAGTATTGTGCAAACAAGATGAAATGTACATAGAGATCATTTATGAGTCATCTCACATCATATGAAAGATGAATGCAAGTAGTTTATAGTTCTTTGTGATGAGATAGATTATAATACTCAAAGCAAGCAATGAACAATTTTAGGTAGTTAAATAAAGATAGCTATGAATATTGATATGTATCTATCATCTATCTCTCATCATCTATCTATCTAATCATCTCTCTATCTCTCTATCTCTCTATCTATCTATCTATCTATCTATCTATCATCTATCTATCATCATCTATCATCCATTGAGAGAGCTAGGTTTACTGTCTTATAGGTTTCAGATGAGAGTGCTTTGGACAAGAGCTTGAGTGGTAAGGTAGTCTGAAATAGTTTTATGGCCCCTGACATTTTTGAATGGCTGCTTACTAGTGTGGGTGGATCTGTAAATCACACACAATGAAAATAAAAGAATGACTTGTGTGAAAGTGCCAAACAGGATCTGCCGAAATGAGTATCTGTATCTGCACTGTGCTAGAATCATGGCCTCAGCAAGCTCTTTGAGCTTTATTGTCACATTCATATAATAAAGATAACAATGCTTTTCTAGAAGATTGTTTAAGAACTGGAGATAAAAAAAAAAACGCATAGTAGTTGTTATTATTATTTTTGGAAACAACTGTGGCAAGGCTTCAGTTTTTGAAGGGGTGTGTGTGTGTGTGTGTGTGTGTGCGCGCGCGCGCGCATGCGTGTCTGGAGGAGTCCTTCTGTAAAATAGAGCATTTCATTACATTGAATTACTTCTTGTTATCTATAGATAGAAGTGTATATTGGCCTCATCCCAGTTGCTTCATTCCTCTTATCTGTGCTTTTTCAGCCTCTGGCCATCATGAGGTCTCTCTGGCCACTTTGACAGCAGTCAGTTCCAGAAGCTGGGACCATCTACTTCAGAAGTTAAAGCTTGATTGAATGTGTGCTGTATAAAAGCAGATGCTCTTTTGTTTTCTAAGGTAGATCTGAGCCATGGGCGTCAGAGCCAGGGAAGTATGAGAGCTCCCCGAGGTTGGTTCCACTGTCATCTAGAGCTGAAATCAAGGCTGAGTGCTTCCCTAGTACTTAGAATCAGGGGGTCTTTATGGAAATTTCATCTGGACTGTGACTCTTTAAAAAAATGACTATCATGTTTCTGTGCTGCCCAGAAAAAAAAAATGTTTTAAGAGATCAAGAAGTGCTGACACATTGCAATATTTTTTTGTGGGTTTACTGTCAAAATGTGGATAAAGCAGATGATTCTCAGGCTGGTGTATTTATTAGGAAGAGATTATATGGAAACTGTAATATGCATATGTTTTAATATAAACATATGTGGCCAAGGTCAAATTTGAGATATTTTGTTTTCTCTTCCATATACAATACACTAGAATGATTTGAGGGTGGGGGGTACAGTTGTCTCAGATACATAGTATATAACTTCCAATGGGGAATTCAGATGGACATGTACTCAACCTTGGCCTACTCTAATCTTTAAATCAGTCAACTTATCTGAGCTACATTTTCAATATTTATTTCACTATTTATTCACCTGTAATTTATACTCTGCCTTAGACAAACAAGATCACTATTGCTAAGAATTCATTGGATAATATTTGCATAGTGTCTACTGGGTTCAGGGTGCTATCCTGCGTGCTGGAAGGGATACCAAGGAATATGAATATGAAAACTAATTTTAAGGGGTTTACAGTCAAGTTATATAAAAGGGTATAACTTGGAATATTATTAGATGTCCAATAAGGATAGCTAACATCTTTGGATGTTTAATGTTTACTGCATGCCAGATTATATTTGGTGTGAGTTACAAGTATTCCTCATTTAATTTTCATCACAAACTTCTAAGTTAGATAATATTATTATCCCATTTTACAGATGGAAAAACTGAGGATGGTCAGTCTCATAAACATTTCCAAGTTCATACCTAATGATCAGGCTTGCTGTGATGTGAGGCCGGGAGGTTTGATTGACATATGCTCTTCATCACTTTACACATGAGAGAGACAATGCTTGCTTTAAGTCTCAGTGAACTAGGTCTCACGCAAATAGCTTTGAATAGAAAGAATTGACATTGGAATTTTAAGAATGGATACGATATTATAATTTAAACTGGCATAATAGTAGAGAAACAAGGCCAAATTGGCAATGTATCTGAGTTCATTGTTTTGAAATCTCACCATCTTTTCTCCTCCACCCATCCATCCCATTCCATATTTCCATCTCACTTTAATTCTGAGTATAAGTCTGGTCATAGCAGGAGAATGAAAGTCTGAGTCATGAGAATGATTTAAACTGATGGTAATGAGAGGTGGTTATGAGACCTTTTACCCTCTTTTCTGTCATTCTGATGGAAGGAACTGAATCCAGGGGAATTAGAGTATGAAAAACCATGGACTTTACAACTTTTGCTTGTACCTAATACAATTTCAGTAACAGACGGCTCATTTAACTTTTAGTTCCATATTTTTAAAATACACAATGAGGAAGATTTCTCACAAAGAATTATGTTTATGTACTTTATCAACTCTAGAAGGAGGGAAAGAAGAAGTGACTGTTAGATTGTGCTTTCTACATAAAAAGTAATCCTTTCTTATTTCAATCTCTTTATTGAGAGGGTGGACATATTGCCAAGTAAAAATTGTAAAGTCCACTTCATCCTCAAGATACTTGCTGTAAAATAATGATAGAACCACAGACTTTTAAATCAGGAAGAAACCACAGGAATAATGTTATTTATTGTATTAATAAGAAAAAAGACTTCCCCCAATCATATATCTGGCTGGTGACAGGGGCTTGATTGGAACAATTTCCTCAGCAAGTAGATTTCCTACTGTATATGGAGCTCATAAGTCATTTAATCATGGATGCTTTGCATGGTGACCCTGATACATTATTAGTAATAACATATTTTTCAGTTATCTTATAAACTCCGAGAAAGACTCTCTTCACACCCCATAGCATTTAGCTGAGTCTCTTGCACTGAATCAATGCATTTGATTAACTAACTGATGTAGGAAAAGGAGGGGCAGACTCAAATTACTTGCTTTTGGATGAAGTTGTGAGAATCAGCAGATTCTTAATCTTAGGGCATTCAGTGGGTACTCCGAACCTGAAGATTTGTGTGTAGAGAGAAGTAAAGTAAAAAATTTTCTTTAAAATTTGTGTCAACAAGAGAGAGTGAGCTAGAAATTTTACTTTAATCCCTACATCAAAAGGAAATCTATGGAATTAAGCTTCCTATAAATGAAACTCAAAATAAAAAAAAATAAATAAAATAAAAGTTGGCATGAATACTCTTGCTAACAGAAGCTGCTGAATCTCCAACACCTCTTACAGAGATTAATCCCTTCCTACAGGCCAAAATCTAATTATAAACCATTCTAATTAGTCAGGAAGTAGGACTGCTGTTCCTTTTTGAGGAAAAAGTCTAGGTAGGGATGCTACTACTACTGAATGTGAACTCCAGATTGAGGCAGAAAGAATTTAGGTGTTAATGAAAGTCAGTCATCACATACTATAAAGTTTATTTGCTTGCCTCAGTTGGCTACTGCCTATATATTTTTATGGGGCATCTGCAGTTTATTTTGCTGCTTTAGGTTTGCTTTAGCTCCAGTTTCATTGCACAAGCTTTTAAACGTAAAATAAGTGTTATGTAAAATATTATTTTGACTTTACATTAAATGGATCTTCAAAACTTTTAAGTGCTCTAGGGCATAAAGAAGAGAATCTTCTAGGGAAAAGCCTTAATATTCCAAATATAATGAGTTTGTTTTACATTATCTTGCTTAGTTTTTTTTTTCCCTCTGAACTATTTTCACTTGGGTTCCTTTCATATCCCAGTTAGCAAAGGAATTGACCAGAACTAAGAACAGCCCTAGAGCAATAGCTAAAATTCCGCTGTGCTTGTCAGATACTGTCTGACCACTGATTACTGCCCAAGGGGAATTTGTTTCCTTTATAAACTTTTAGGTAGGTTTTCATCACCAGGGAAACAGCCTTATTCTCTCTCTTAAGAAACTTCAGAATGGTATTGAGGAAAGCACAACCTTTTTAATTTTCTTCTTCCTACTATTTTAAATCTTGGGTTTGTGTGCTATTTTAAAGGGTAAGATGAAAGAAAGTCCTCTCCTCTTACTGAAATCGGGGAAAATAGTATACTAATTGGCGATACAAATGTGATCTACCTGGAAACTCGCCTCAGGCAAAGGGCTGTATAAATCATAATGGATAAGTACAACAGGAAGCTGTCCTTTTCCTTACCTTTTACTTACGGAAAATATGCAAATTATTTAATCTTATACTATGAGAAAAGCTTGGATTAAATAGGTTGTATTAGTCAGAATCTTATCAGGAAATAGAATTTATCCTGAATTGACATCACTTATTTGTGGGATAAAAATCTAAAAGCAACAAACAAACATGGCAAACAGAGATTCATGGACATGGACAGTGGAGTAGTGGTTAGGATGGAAAGCAGAGAGGAGGTAGTAGATGGGGTAAAAGGGGTCAAATAGAAAGAAAGAATGAAATCTAACTATGGGTGGTGAACACACAGTGCAATATATATATGACTTACTGTTGAAGTGTACACTTGAAACTTATTGGATTTTATTAATGTCACCATAATAAATAAAAATAAATACAAATAATAATAAAAGAAAAAATCAAACAAAACTTTTTATAGAGGTCTGAACAGGTTTAGGGGCACAAAGAGGAGACAGTAAACTCTCAGAGATTAGCAACAATCTCGGGCACCGAGAGACTAGCAACCCATCATTAGGGGCAAGGGACTTATGAAGGCAATAGTGTTAGTGGTGCCCACTGGGAACTGGAAATATGGAAGAAGGGACACAATATAGGAGCACAAGGCAAACACGTATAGAGAAGTGTATGTGTTCCCAAGGATCATGTGCAATAACCAACACTCAAGAAATGAATGTGTGGATTAGCAGGAGTTCCAGATAGATTTCTTTTTGTCTATATAAATAGGAAACTCCTAAATAACAAATTTTTATTTTATAATTTAATTTTTTTTAAACTATTTTTAAATTGTATATTGGCCTTGATGCTTCTCTTTTAAGGAGATGCTTATTCTCTGGTTTGAGCAAGTGCCAGAGCAGCATGGAAGAGTTAGTGTCTCTTTAGATTTTGCACCTTAGTTGCCTTGTTGCTTCATCTTATTTTCTGCCCAGTGGAATGAAGTAAGAATATAAGTAGGGTCAATCTGGAGTGGATCTGGCAGAGAGATTCCAGATGAGCCTATGTATCAGAGACACATTGGCACTAGGATATGAAATTGTATGCAAAAAAAATGCAAACATAGGAATCCAAGAACAGAAATAATTATTTTAACTACCTCAGTAGTAGTTCTAATTCTAGTCTCATTGAATTTCCCATTTCCTTCTTCCTGGCCCCAAATATTTCAGGAGCTTCCCTTTCGAAATCAGGTACTCCCATAGCTCTAGACTTGGACTTCTAATTTTTCCGCCAATCTACCTAGAATACTCTTCATTTAGTCTTCATCTTGAGACTCCTACTTTCTCTTTAGAGGATCACCTCATGTGCTTGTCCATAGTCATGACCTCCTCCCTCAAAGAGAATAAATCACATTCTTAACTGGAATATAAATTCCTTAGAGACTAGGAGGATGCCATGTCTGAATACTTATTATGTTATATATAAGGTCAAATAATGAATATTCTGAATTATGGTTTGGAGTGCTGGTCATTATTTACGCTGATTACCAATATTTACAGTTCTTCTAAAGGCTTGGTAGGATTGCATTTCCCTGCCCTTTTGAAGTTAGATAGGGACATATAACTTACTCTGATCAATGAAATGTGATAGTAAGTGATACATTTCAAGTTGAAGTAGAAGCCTTTAGAACTAGTGCACGATTCTCCACATTTCCTTTTGACTTTCTAGGTGTTGGAGTTTCGTTGGTCTGCCTTCTTGAATGAGTAAGACGTGCTGTGGAGCCTCTAACTGATCCAAGATTATGTAAGTGAAAAGGAAACCAATTCATTTTAAGCTACTATAATTCGAGGTTGTGTATTACTTTAAACTACTGCATTACAACTAATATAGCAGTTTTAAGAAGTATTACTGTTATGGACTAAATGTTTGTGTTCCTGAAAACTTCATATGTTGAAATTCTAATCCCAGATATAATGATAGTAGGAGATGAAGCTTTTGGGACTTAAACAGGATCTTCATGAATGGAATTAGTGTTCTTGTAAGAAGAGACCTGAGAGCTTGCTTCTGCTCTCTCTGTCCTCTGCCATTTCAGGACATAATAATAAGACGCCATCTACAAACCAGGAAGCTGGTTTTCACCAAAACTTAGTCAAAGAGATTTCCAGTCTCCAGAACTGTGAGAAAGGAATTTCTATTGTTGATAGGCCATGCAGTCAATGGTAATTTGTTATAGCCGCCAAAACTAGCTGAGTCTGATGGAACACTTTAAGTCTCACTGATTAAAAGCAAGTAAGGAAACAAACAAAGAAACACCTTATCAAACAATGTCCCCTAAAATCGTGAACAAAGGCAGCATAGAGGAACCTCAGTAGGGACATCTTTCAAAGAATATTAGTAAGAACGAATATATCAGCATGAACAAGGACATGGCTGTGCTTTAGTGTATATATGTAGAAAAGGAGGAGGCATGAAGGAATATATTTGCCTTTAGCAGAAATTTTGAGATGCAGAACTATTCTGGAAATATAAACACATAAGTAAAGCTGGCTTGATTATCAAGCGAGCAGAGTTCATAAAACCCTAGCATCAAAGGATTGAGAAAGATCTTCAAAGGTCACTTGGTTCATTCACCTCCTTTCAAGTAGGATCACACCAAAACCATCCCAGAAAAATGAGCAGCTCTTCTATTTTTAAAGCTTCCTGTAGAAAGAGATTTTCCTTAACAGTACTGTTATTAGGCTAGTGTCAAAATCTCTTTTCTTAATGATGTGCCTCACTCGCATTCAGGACACTTAATATAACACTCAGCATCTCTATTAGTTTCCTGAGGTTGCCATAACAATTTAATACAAACTGGGTGGCTTTAAACACAGAAATTTATTCTCGCATAGTTCTGGACCTGGAAGTCTGAAATTAAGAGGCCAGTAAGGGCAGGCTCTCTCTGACGCATCTAGCAAAAAATCCTTCCTTGCCTCTTCCTGGTTTCTGGTGGCCCTCAGCAATCCTTGGCTTTTTGTCCTGTAGCTCCATCACTCCAAATCCTGCCTCTATTGTCATGTGGCTTTTCCCCTTGCATAGGTCTCAGTATCTTTATCTCTCCTTATAAGAACACCAGTAATTGGATTTAGGGCTCACAGTAAAGCGGTGTGAAGTCATCCTAACTTAACTCATTATAAATGCAAAGACACTCTTTACAAGTAAGGTCATATTCTAAAGTTTCAAGTGAGCACGAATTTTTGTATGGATACTATTGAACATGCCGCGGCATCTTTTGTGCTACTTGTCCTGAAGCTGAAAACATCAATGACTTTTTTAAAAAAAATTCCACCCATAATTGATCTTTCTTGCAGTCAATGATTTAAATTAATACGAAAAAAATTTCAAATGTCAGTATGAATGTAGCCATAGCACTGGTTTTGCTGAAGAGGCCCTGGAAGCATTTGAGCCCCAAAGAGACGTGATGCAATGATAGGGGAGAAAATAAACTTGTTGACAAAGTAAAGGTCATGTTTTAGGTACGGGAGTATAAAGATTGTTGCGGTGGTCCAGGAGAGTTATAAGGACACGTTCATGTTGAATGTTGGGAAGTAACATGGCTACTATCGCATGGAATTTGCTGAGGAGTTTGTGTGGTTCTCTAATAACTATGTACAGAGAGAATACACTTTCCTTTCCCGTGTATCTCTTAATTCCTCACTCTCACCCCCAATGTGTAAAATCTGCTGCTTTGGCTGCTCTCATTTAACCTAAGTTTCATTTAAAAGAATAAAGAAAAGTACATTTTCAGCCTTCACTGTTGAGAAAAATCTTCTTATTCAGCAAAAGATAATGTAAGGTTGCCCTGCTAACTCAGCCTTGCAGAAAACATTCCTGTCAGTTGGCATGAGCTTTGTTCCTTGCACCTCAGGCAGGTGGTAAAGGCATTTTGCAAAGGAGGATTCCAAATTAGGTTAAGCACCAAAATAGGGAAATGGCCTGGCTCACCCTGGTGGGGAGAGATTGGACTGCTGAAGTATATCCAAGTTCACCTCTTAAAGCCATGTTGCAGTGCAGCTCTTGGGAGAATAAAAATAGAATGTTTGACTCTGATGCCTTTCCAACTTTCTTTATGCTGGCCTTACCCTAATGTTCTGTGGCCTGAGCACCCCATAAAAGATTACCTGACTTACTCCGTTATTCCAGCAAGACACTGCTTTCTTTGGGCTATCTCAATGTCACTTCCTTCTGAAAACTTTGGATGCTCTTCATCCCAGGGATGTGTTACATTAGCAAGTTCTAGGAGGCTGAAACTTTCATAAGACATACAAAGAAGATATTCAAGTAATGAAATACAAGGTTCTAGACTGTGCTTATGTGTACAGACATTACAAACACACATACATGCATAGAGCAAAGACTAAATTTACCGAATAACATAAAGTTTAATCTTAACTATTTTCTTAACTTCTTAATATATAATTTTTAGGAACCTACTTTTTCAGTCAATATTTTTATTCAGTAGATTCACTCAAATTGTGGCATGTGACTGTAGTTGATTTTCGCAGGTATATACTATTGCACTGTTGCTATACAACAAATTATGTTACTATTCTTGTGAGAATTTGTGCGTGCGATTGTTTTCCTCTAGATTTTTGCTCTTATAAATGGTGCTGCTATGAACTTTCTGTTATACAAAGGAGTCAAATTGCTAGGGTTATAGGTTATACAAATGTTCCATTTTACATGACAATAGCGAACTGTGTTCCAAAGTGGTTGTACCAGTTTATATTCCCATCGGTAGTGTTTAAAAGATCCTCTTAATCATTCAACATTTGGTAATACAGACATTGGTTTTTTTTGCCAGTCAACTAGCATTAAGTATGAGCCTGCCTTGGATTTTATTTGCATTGCCCTCATTACTAAAGCATTTGAGCACCTCATATACTTAATGACAAATGCATATTTCCTCATATGTACCTATTTTTTCAATGGGTTTGGGTGTTGAGGTCTAGTGCTCTTAGTACATTAGATCTGGGTTAGAAAAGGTTGGAAACTCATTTCCATTTCTTTGGATTTTTCCAAATAATGTCCATAAAATTTTGCCAGCAGCAGTTTCCTCTGTAAGATAAATGGCTTCTGTGACTTCCTGTGTCTCTTCAGCTGGAAAGCCTCTAGGAAGAGTTAGAATTTATATAATACTATGGCGGGCACAAAGTAAGAATACATGTTACCTGATTTCTACCTTTTTAGAAACTTGAAATCTTGAACAGCCAGTCACATTGATTTAAACCCTCACCATTTCTCCTACCACTTATCAATTTATTTTTTTCTTCCAGGTTTTGTTTTATTCTGGCCAAAGTGGAGGTATAGTAAAATTTTTATTTATAACTGTCAAAAATTGAGAAAATAGTAAAACATATTTTAACAATAATTTAATTTTTAATAATAAATTAAATGAAAATAATATTATTTTGACATATTAAAAATGGTCATATCCATAGGCAAACTTTTTAACTACACACTTGGCTTTGTGCTTCTCAGATGGAGCCTCTGTTTGACTACTTTTCATATCACAGTGACTGAAGATGTATATATACCATGTTCAGGTTTCCTGAATTATACTTCAATTTGAGGCTTTTCAGAATTTAACTTCAAAGTTATTCAGAACAAGAGCTTTGTGGGTCACCCAACTTCAAAGCATACTTGAGATTATTTAGCATCATTAAACAGAGCAATCTAAGAGACAAAGACACAGGCTAAAGTCAAAGCAATTTTAAAGACATTATACATCATTCTTTGCTATTACTTTCCCTCAATTTTCCAAAACCTGTCACTCATTAAAACACATATCCAAAGAACATGTTATGCTATGGGGTGTGTTGCGTGTGTTTTGCGGGGGAGGGTGAGAGGAGAGGGTGTTTTTATTCACAACTTGGCCTTATCATTTCCTCAGATTTCTCTGCTCTAGCTTAAATGTTCTCTGAGGTATATATATATATATCTTTAGTATATTGACTAAGCATATGAATTCCTCTTTAAACAAATACAATAACCTATTTCCAAAAAGGCATACTATGAGGCACAGCTGTCACAACATCTGACAAATACCCCAAGCCAAGGATATGACCTAGCAAATCTAAATGCATTCTCTCATTTTTCTCATATTTTAACATTTATCTCTTCTTTATTCAGTAGCATTTGTCAACCTGCCTCTACTCATGGCAACCCTTCTTATTTTAATGTTCTCACTCTTATCCACAAACTAAATTTACATTTCTTGCCGTTATAAATTTTATTTTATTGAGAAACATTACTTTAAAAAGACTAAAGCCCAATGAACTCCCAAAGAAAGACTTTCAGAAGGAAAAGAATTCCTTTTCTCCATAGACTAGAAAAGATGAGAAAAAAGAAAAATTATTTGGGTAAGGTTTTGCATCCATCTGTGAAGTTGTCTGTTCTCATCTATCTATCAAAGAACATTGGTAGAGGATTGGAGATATCAGTAAGCTTTCTGAGTTGAATATAACTGCAAAGGTGTTTGAGGCATTATGAATTTATTGCATATGGGATACAAAAATGTGAGTACAGTATGCCATTGGATAAATCCCATCTAATTTATATATATATAGATAGATAAATAGATAGATAGATATAGATATAGATTAGATATAGATAGATAATTTTTTTAAAAATGTGTCTCATTTTATGTGGGTTTTCTTCAATTAGTTAAAATTATAGAAATTCATGGGAGCAAAAGACTTCATAGATCATTGACCTACAATCCTTATTTGATAAGTAGGGTAACCATATAGTTTATTGTCCAGATGTGGACACTTTTGAGAATAAAGAGGGATGCTATTAATAATCAGGCAGTGATAACACAAATAAGCAGGGACTATGACAGGCAATAAGGACTAATTGGTCACCTTAGTCTTAAAGCATAGGAGAGTTAAGTGGCTCCATCGCATGCCTTATAAGTGCCACCTGACACTGGAAACCAGGTTTCCTAGTGTTTCATTGGGAATGCATTGGAACAAATGAGTTAGCTGCAGTCTGAAAATGTGTACTGATCATTTTGCCCAAGGTCTGAAGATGAGTCACATCATACTGCTGACCTAAGAGAAAATAGAATTAATGCTGCATTCTCCCAACTTCTCACTGGGCTTGGGATAATAAAAGATTCTGACAGCATGGCTTCCCCTTGGGCAACCCAAGCCAGGCTGACATGATCCACTTTGATTTGGCCAAGTTGACAATGAAAGGCATGACAACCTTCTGTACATGTATATACTCACTCATCTCATCAACTTCCTAGGTGCAGGGTGAGTGTGCCTTGGGTCTGATACGAGGAGGAGTGATCAGTTGAGGTGATCTTCCCTCCATCATTTTTCTTATTGTCCTATTTAGCACTACGGTATATGAAAAGCATGCTTACTATTCTTGCTTGCTTTGTCTTCTATTTAGCATAAACTGAACACCTATTGGGTACCAGAAATATGTTAGGGGTTTTCACATACATCACGTGCTATTTATGGTGTTTTGAGATTTGATAATTTTTCTTACCAAGTGAGTCATTTGCATCTTACAGGCTGCCCCCTTCACTACAGGCACCACAGTTATATGGGAAGACGACCTCTGCAGGACTCTTTCTGACAGTTTTCTCATGGTCAGTGAAAGGCTTACTAAGATTTTTATTTCAGGAGTAACTCCTGTTATATTCCCATCTTCACTTACAAAAAGAAACAAACAATTTCTGCTATAATTCAATACTGCTACTCCAGTACAGTGAAGGCATATTTGGATTTGCTTAAATATTTTACCAAAGGAAATTTGTGGAGAAAGAGTCCAAAGCGAACCTTTGGGTCATAAAGACAGGATCTATTGAGGAGTTGTATGGGCGTAGGCTTTCCCTAGACCTAATAGGTATCTTGCCCCAAGGAAGAATAAAATCTGTGAGGAGTAATTCAAGGAGATCAATGACTATTGTAAAGAAAAGGCAGGTTGGAGCATAACAAAACTCAAAGATTGTGTTTTCAAACTTTCACGTAGCAAAAGAAGACAGACTTTTCATATAGGTAGTGATATTTAAGGTGGGATTTGAAGAGATAGGTAAAGTTCTGCGTTAGACAAATAAAAGGCAAGACATTTTCCTGGCAGAAAGAAAATCATAAGTTGCAGCATGAAAATGGGAAAACATACAAAGGATTATGATCAGGGAACAGGCAAACTCAAACCTTTGTTGGAATTTAGGGACGAGAAGTAAATAGCGCAAGATTAATGGTAAACCTCAGATTACTTTTCAATCCCTTCTCAGGAGACATAATTTAAAAAAAAGACCCATTCTAGCAAAGTGTCTCAATTCAAAACCAATACCATCTTTTAATAAATGATAGCTTCTACGATACAAGGCTTTGTTCTTTTGAAAGCCGTGTCATGAACATTATTTCATTTAATTTTCATACCGTATCTGTGATATCGGTAAGGACATTATTTCCATTTTGTGGGTTGGATAGCTGAGATAAACAGAGGATTATTGCTAACCTGGTGGGGCAAGTAATGCCTTCCCCTTCTTCTCTCTCCCACTGGAAGCAAAGTGCTTGGTCAAAGAGCAATACTTTTGCACATGCAGGAGGCTTGCTTTCCTGTTGAGATTTTATTTGAGTTTGGAAAGTGGGACGATGATTTTTGTCAGGAAACTTCAGTGGATTAAGCCACTGCTTCAACCATGCTAATAAGGCTGCTGCACTCAAACTGTGAGCAGAACCTTGCCAGCTCCAAACTGCTGCTGCCCGGCGATCTCATCAGTCCACCTGCCGTGCACCTAGCATATCAGTTCCGATTTCTAGGCCCAGT
This sequence comes from Rousettus aegyptiacus, assembly GCF_014176215.1. Lineage (NCBI taxonomy): Eukaryota > Metazoa > Chordata > Mammalia > Chiroptera > Pteropodidae > Rousettus > Rousettus aegyptiacus. The sequence continues at coordinate 69,795,819 of NW_023416287.1, forward strand.
ACGCTGAATGTTGGCTCTGGCTAGGGGCCTTGGCCTTTTATACGTGAGGCTGCTGCTTACAGTCCTCATTGCCATCTTCAGGCCCAGCATCCATTCCCCTTAACACAACTGACCAGTTTCTGGACTGGCAGAGACCATTGTACAGATGGGCTCAGTAAGAATGTCCAAGTGGAAAATCAAAGCAAATGCAGATGGAAACACGAGGTGTAGACAAGAACCCTGGATCCAAATATGATAGAGACTTGAGAGAGATTGAATCTGCTAAATTTATCTGAGTTGTTTTTACTAGTAAATTCAATTCAGGGAATATGCCAAAATACAATGGATTCAGCTAGTTTTAATTTGTGAGGGTCACATGCAGGTGTATGAAATAGTATAGCCATATATTATTTGCATATTATTAGCATGTAATTTACACACTTCTATTTAGACTCCAGTTTGTTCTCAGTCTCTTTTTAAGTGAAATTTGTTAATTCTTTTTCTTTTGAAATGATCTCATTTACTTATTCCTAAGGTTTTCCCCCTTGTCCTAAGTCTTAATAGAAATACTCAGGTGGAAGAATGTATCATGAAATCAGCATCATGCACAGCAAATCTCCGAGGCTTAAATTAGTGATCATCATCATTGTTCTGAGTGCTCTGAATTGCCCTTGTACAATTCTATTCAGAGAGGATCCATAAAAGGACACGCCAGTCTCTCACAATGGGAAATGTACCACGTTTGCTATAGGAATATCTAAGTTTGAGTTGTAGCTCCCCAGGTTTCCAGCAAGTGAGTGAACTTTCCTGAGTTTTAATTGCTCAAAGCATCACATAGGAGAAACAATTACTGTCTTGTGGTCCTCACATGGTGATTGCTAGGATCAAATAAGATAGGGCATGCAGATATGTGTAGTGAATATTCAGCCTGTCTTTAATTAATTTTTGATATTTTGTTCATATGAGATTTGGAATCTATTTTTACTTTAAAAATATTACACAGAAATAAATATTTATTTTGATTATGAGTTTTTTCATACCCCTTACAATTTGCTCTTGAGGTAAATGTCTTACTCACTTCACTCTAGTCCTCAACCTGGACAAACACTAAATGATAGTAAAAGGTTTCAGCCAACCAGGCACTGCTGTAGAAGGATAGTTGAAGACAGTTATTGAGTGCACTGGATATCTTGGTCAGCTCAGAGTAGGGGTACCCACCCCTGAGTCAAGGACCAGTACTGATCCATAGCCTGTTAGGAACCAGGCTGCTCAGGTTGTGAGGAGTGGGCAGGTGATCTGTATGTGCAACCACTCCCCAGCACTAGCTCAGAGCCACCTCACTGCTCAGAGCCACCTCAGTCATCAGGCATTAGATTCTCATAGGAGCACTGGTCCCTGATGCCAAAAAGGTTGGGTGCCGCTGGCTCAGAAGAAACCCTCGCACCCCAGGACATTTAGAAAAAAAAAATGTTGACATCATTAACTTTGAATCCCTCTCCAGAAGAAATTATGACTTCTGATTTCTCATTGCCCATTAGGATGAAGTGCCAAATTTTCAGCCTAATTTCCAAAATTACTACAGTATAGTCCTCTGAGTCTCACTTAATATTAATTCTTAAATCTTCAAATGATCTATCCATTTAGCTGATTGTTTCTACTCTTCAGACATCCCACTCTTATTTCAGATTCCAAGGTCTTGATTCTCTATTCTTCCTTCCTAGAATTTTTTGTTGTCTAGTGAATGGAAAAGATGTAAACCAGCCTACAAGTTTCAACTGAATCTTTACTTCTCTGCTAGGCTTTCCCAGCTGATTCTAGCCCAAGATGACCTCCCTTCCTAATATATGTGAGTACTGCCTCACTGTATAAGAGTTAAGTACATCGGTTTTCTGTCATTGTTTAACTGTTCTGTGTATATAGTCTGCTTTTTTTTTTCCTCCCAAAGGGCAGAGAACATGTCTTAGGTTTTAGAAATTTTTACCTATGAATTTTTATACACACTCATTCACTCACACACACATTTTCTCTCTGTATGAGGGTCTATAACATGCTCATATTTTAAAAGATATGTCATTTATACCATATAATTTCTATCATTAGGCATTTAGAGTATGGTCATATCTAGTCCTAAAATATTTCTAGTATCTTGTGAATTAGTTGAGCCTCCTAATTTTATTATTAGCTTCTCTGTGTAAGGAAATATGATTTTTCCTTCTTTTGGGTCATTTTTAGTAACCCTGAGAGACCACTGGATTTTCTGGCAATATACAGCTCAAACACCTAAGGAGTATACAGATACTTCTGGCTGAACTAGGAAAAAATAAAACAAAACTGTCATTAACTTTTCCACAGATAGTCTATCCAAAGTTTGTTCCTTATATGAGAAATTTACTCTTGTGAACTTGATTAAATGTTTAGGATATTTACATTCACTGTGAACTTCCTGAACTGTGTAGATGAATTTAATATGTTAAGATAATTTTCTTGTGTAGAGATAAAAAATTGACAGGAAACTTTACAAATATATCTTTCCTTTATGTTCTGCTTTTTTAAAAAAATAATATTCTATTTACAGACTGATAGGAACTCTTTTGAAATTTGGTAACATTCATGACAAAAGGAATCTTGTAAGTTTTGGGCATTTTTGCCAAGAGTTAGCCCAGACAAAAAAGCCTGGGAGTGGAAGATATTGGGAAAGTTCATCTGTAATTAAACTTCACAAAATATAAGTTGCTCTCAAATCAGAATAAGATCTCAGCAACAGATCAATACAGAAGTTTACAGGGATGGTGGTCAATTTATTAAGTCTAGTATAGTTGCCAGGCCTTGTTTGTATCATGTTGATCTCCAACTTTCTTACAAATAATTTTTCTGACTCCAGAACTTGTTATAAAATAATTCTTTCCAAAGAAAATATGATTTTCTAAATTTAGTTGTGTGATCTCACTTTAACATCAAATATGAAAAAGCCCCTCAAAGAGAAATGCTAATGATGAAATTTTACCTCCAAAGTTGTACTGCATCATGTTAAAGTATGAGTCTTTTCAGTGGAGCACTATTTTTCTCCCCTAGTGGAATTCGTCTATCATATTATGTCCTCTTTCTTTATATTATTCACCAAAGGATTAACTGGACCAGTGATGTACTGTGTGTACAGACTCATATGCACAAATTTAAAAATTTTCAGGAATATCGAAAGCTAGTCTTTAAACAAAGCAATTATTTAAAATTAAATTACATTCACTTTACTTAAATGTAGTATAACAAAAACAAACAAAAAAATGAATCCTCAACACATATCTTACTAAATATTTTACCATATTAAATGTTGCCATTATCTATGCTTTTGAGGGTAGTTATGGTTATTCTGTCTCTGTAGTACAAATGCAATATAATGTAATGATGTGCTTGCCACATCTCTCCCCAATCTCACGTTCAGTTGCATCACACTGGTTACCTAAAATTCACAGAAACTAGCAAATACTACAATTAGGTCTTGATTTATTGCTTTGTTGATTGTTTTGACTTAAGAAAGTAATGGGGCAAGTGTGATTTTTTTTGAAGTTAAAGTTTCTTTTATTAAAATCTAGTTGGTATACAATATTATATTAGTTTCAGGAGTACAACATAGTGATTCAATATTTATATACTTTACAATGTGATCAATATAAGTCTAGTAGCCATCTGTCATTGTACAAAGTTATAATCTATGTGGCTTATTTACTGTATACTTAGAAATTTCTCTTTTATTTCTCTTTATCCTTTTCACCCATTGCCCACACCCCTTTCCTATGGCAACCATCAGTTTGTCTCTGTACCTATGAATCTTGTTTTGTTTGTTCATTTGTTTTGTTTGTTTTTAGATACCACAAATAAATGATATCGTATAGTATTTGCATTTCTTGGATTTATTTCACTTAGTATAATACCCTCTAGGTCCATTATGTTGTCATAAATGGCAAAATTTCATTCTTTTTTTACTTCTGAGTAAATAGTTCATTATATGTATACACACATATATTATACACACACACACACACACACACACACCACATCTTCTTTATTTATCCTTCGATGGAACCTAAGTTACTTTTATATTTCAGCTATTGTAAATAATGTTGAAGTGAATGTAGTGGTGAAAGTGTTGTTAACATAGATTAAACTTAAAAATATATTGTGTCAGTTTCTCTTACATTGTGAATAGCATAAAAACCAAGAAAGCATTTTTTTCCTGGATTTGAAAACTATTATCTAATTAAGTAAAAATATTCATTTTAATAAGTCTCTGCACATCTTTATTATTTTACTTTCTTCTTATTCATAAATAGACAAAAATATGAACCTACACTAAGTCCAACCTGTATCCATTATATATTTGCAATCATAGATTGATGTCAGGTCTAAGAGATCAGCAAAAATCAACAAAACATTCTAAGAGTTCAGTTTGCTACATTAATCTGCAATAATTATTATATATTTTGTTATCATTTGTAAATTATGTGCCATACAGTCTTTTCAGTTTTTTGAAATTTATAACACAAATATGTATATGTTCACACACACACACACACACACACACACACACACATGCATGCACAGAATTGGGATGTTTGGTAGGGAGGAGCCAAATCAGATGTTTAACTTTTGCTAGCACAGCACTGCTAATAACTAATATGTTATCAGATACTTAAAACTTTTACTTTATGAAGATATTAGATATGACCTTTTCCCCACCCACCAATGTATTTTGTTTGTATTAATGAGTTCTTGAAGTCTCAAAAGCATTCATATCATTAAATTAGTTGGTGAAATGATAGAAAAGTTCCTATTGTGTGATGGTAAGTTTGGAGAACTTCTTCTATCCCCTTAAATCGATACTTATAAAATTTTGCTATCAATATGAGACTTACCTAGTAACAGATGATCAGTAAACAAGTGTATACTTTGTTATAATTTCCTATACAAAAAGAAAAAGACATGAGCTTAAATCCTAGCTCAGGTTATAGTTCCATGTTGACTGTGGACAACTCATATCACATCTCAGCAAGTGCAAAACACAGGTTATACTATTTTACAAGTTCCCAAACTTCACTGTATATCAAAATAACCTGTAAAACTGTTAAAATCAAAGGATTCTTTTCTTCTAACAAGATCTACTAAAACAGAAACTTTAGAAATGGGACCAAGGAATTGGATCATACTAATTGCCCTCATGTGGTTTTTATGCCAGACGTAGAACTCCTCTACCTCCAAAACCCTTTCAGGCTATTTAGTCATGATGGTAAACTAACTAGTAAAGCTGTGGGTACCAGACATGTATATATGTGGATTTTTAATAATTTACTCATTTTCCTGCTTGTATCTATTTATTCTATTATATACTTTTAGAATGTGACATGCCTGCTAAGTGGCTTTCATATCCTAATATTCCCTATACTGCAGAATACATAATCAATATTATTTGTAAGATATTATTTGAGTACTTTTAAAGAGTGAAATATATATGTCAATATTTCCATAATCTCATGGATAATGTTATGAGAAATTGTGGCAAATCCTTGTTAAAACCAAGATATGCTATGGCTGAGGCACTTACCTGATCAACGGCTTTGATAATCATATGAATAAAAGAAAACTTTTGGGTAAATTTGTTAGTTCACTTTGGTTAGCTTCTATTTTTTTTTTAATGTTGAATACTAAAATCATTCTACCATTTTAAAGAATTATTAAAAGTGGTTCAGAAAATATCTCTTCATGTTGCCTCAGGTTCTATGATAGAATTCCTAACTTTTTGTGCATATAAATAACAACAGATATTTAGAAACTGCTTTTAAATGAACACATATGTTTCACATAAGTTTATATGTATGTATATATATGTATATATACATTTAATATTTATAAGAATCTGTAGACAAAATGTTATCACCAGTATGATGAAAGGCAACAAAAGTTCAGAAAGTCATTACAGATAATCAATTATGGAGATAAAGTCAAAATAGGTAGGTATCTTAGCTTCATATTATATACATTTTCATAAATGGAAGTTATTCTTTTGGTACAAAAATGATAATGGTTGTAATATAGCTAAAATATTAGTTATTCTACCCAGTTCTTAACTATTTCCTTAAGGATTTGAATTTTATATGCTTAAATGGTTTTATCTATAACCTAGATTGGGAATTCATAGTAGTTTACATTTTTTTTGCTAACATGGTTGTCCAAAAAGGTGAAGAGAAAGACAGGTGTTATGGCTTTTTGATATCTCATTGGCTAAAATATCTGTCGCTTCTTACAAATTGACTGAAATTCCTGCCATCTGCTGCTATGAACCTCATCTAAATGTAAATGAAAATAAATACATTTCTTGAGAAAAAAAAAAAACTTTAAATGCCATAAACCTTGGCTCATTTTGTAGTGGTTTAATGACTTTTCTGCCATCCAAGTTTCCCAGCTTCCAAAGAGATGTCTAATGACATCAAGCACAAGTGCCCTGTAGATAACTGTATAAAATCCAAGTTTTCATTGTCCTGGAAATAACAGACTCAGTGGAAAGGTCCAACTGTCTGTCACTTTAAGGGGAGGGTATCTGGATTTGGAGTATTAAGGTATTTCTGTTAGTTCATCAAACAAACAGAAAAATGAGCTTGTCCTATTTTATTCATAGTTTGGAATAGCCTTGACTCTACTTTTCTGATTTTCATTTACTTCTGTAATAAATATATATGGAACAGCAAGTTTCGATGAAGAATGATTCTCTATACTAGTTTTCAGAAGAAGAATCCTGCTACTGAACAGTAAATCTTTGCCTTTCTATCCCTGCTAAGGTATGGTTTCTCATGCACTTTGAAAGAGGCTTAAGCTGTCTTGTCCTGTACCAAGTCAGAAGCCATAAGAGGGCGTACAAACAAACATGGTAAAAAATGTGTGAATTGAATCAGTCCTGTTTCTTTAAATATAAAATCTGGTTTGATCTTGAGTATTGGGTGCTTCCTGGCTACTATAGTCTTTGCCACATGAGCTACTACCTGAATTTTTTATGTAGTTCACAGGTTTCCATAGGAGTTGCTGACCTGTGTTAAAATCCAGTAAATCTGACTCACTCCCTGGCATCTGATTTGGCTTCTTATAACCCCTGTCTTCGTTGTCTTAATTTAAACATTCACTTATCATCCAGAACTAGAACTTTGCCTATCTGTTTAAATATTGTTCCTTGTGATATATTCCTTGTAAATATGAATCCCCTGCCTCATGTCACACTTCTCTATCAAGTCAAGAACAATGCCGTAAAACTCTTGATCTGATCGATAATTATAAATCAGGTACAGATTGTATGTTTACCAACATAAGCCAAATGCCAGGCAATAAAATAGCTTTAAAAAATTTAAAGGATTGAAATCCTACAGAATATATTATCTGACCAAATATAGTTAACTTAGAAAGAATTATACATCTAGAAAAACAACATAGGAAATTAAAAAATTAACTTCTAAATATTCTATTTTTAAAAAAGAAAATGTAGATAATATTTCAAACTGAATGATAATAAAAATAGAACATATCAAAACCTAGGTGCAGGTGATCCAGTGCTTAGTGATATTTATAGCTTTAAATGCTTATATTAGTAAAGAAAATGTGTTTATATTTAAGGACAAAAGGTTTCAACTTAAGAAGCTATAAAACAAAGAGAAAAGTACTCCTAAATTTAGCAAACAGAAGAAAATAATAAATATGAAAAAAATAAATAAAAGTAAAACAAGACATAAGAAATGATTATTAAAACAATAGTTGATTCTTTGAAAATATTAATAAACTTTATTAAAAAGAGAAAGAAAACAAATTACTAGTATCAAGAAAGAAGATAATGGACATCTTGGAGATCACCAGAGAATAAGAAACTAGAAATACTTTACTCCAACAAAATCAACACTCTTGATTAAACAAAAAGTCCTTGAAAATTATGAAAATAAATTCACGATGAAACAGAAATTCTGAATATGTCCAAATATTACATTACCAAATTGGATAAAATTTAACACCAATTCATAATTAAGAAAAAAAAAACTCAGTGAATTAGAAATAGAATGGAACACTCTCTATTTGATAAAAAAATCTTAAAATATCTACAGTTAATATCATATTTAACCTTGAAATATGGAACATTTTTTTCTCCTAAGGTAACAAGATAAGCATATATCTTCTCATTACTTCTATTCTTCACTGCACTGGAGGCCTTAGCTATTACAATAAGAAAAAGATATAAAAGGTATAAATACTGGAAGGGAAGAATTAAAACTGTTTCTATTTACAGATGACATGTTTATCAATGCATAAAATCCAAAGGGATCTAAAAAATAACTAGTAGAACCAACAAATAAATTTATCGGTCCACGAATATGTTTGATATACAAAAATTAAATGAAGTTTTTAAGGTTAGCAGAAAAAAGAAAAATAAACATATGAAATTATCCCCTTTATAACAGCATCAAAATACATTAAACATATACGAATCAATTTAATAAAAGATGTAAACCGAGAACTACATTACTAAAATAAAGGAGGCCTAAGTAAAAGCTAAGATACACTGTATTCAAGGATCAGAAGATTCAGTGTTGTTCAAATGACAATTCTGCCCAAATTTGAATATATATTTAATGCAATTGTAATTAAGACTCCAAATGGATAGTATAAACTGTATAAATATATAGGTATATCTATATATTCTAGGTATATATATATATCTCATGTCATATAATAATTAATTTAAAATAAATTTTACACATAAACATAAAAGATAAACAGCAAAGATTTTAGAAAAAAATAGAAGAAACTATTTTCCTAAGTTGGAGAAGGCAAAATTTTCTTAAGCAGGACACATACCAATAGTCATAAAATTAAAAAAAGAATAATTACTAACAATTCATAAAAACTTAAAAGTTCTGCTCATCAAAATATACTGATAAGAAAATGAATCAGTGTGTCAGAGTGTCACCAGACAGATATCTACCAAATGTCTGGTATCATAAGTGACGAATTTCTACAACTCAAAATAAAAAGACAATTATTTAGATGGCAAATATTTGGACACTCCACAGAAAAAGATATGAAAATGGAAAAATGCTCAACATAAATTAGTCACCAGAGACATTAAAATTAACATCAAAGCGCACTAAAATTAAAGAAATAGTCAACAGCAAATGTTGGCAAAGTTGGCAACTGCCTAGAACCCACAGGTTTAAGAGATGGGGATGGGAGACCATGAAAGGATTGAGGTAGAGCCAGGGATTGACTGAGAAGGGTATGGGAAAATTTTCTAATAGGGTAGGAGTTTGGATTACAAATGTGTATGCATTCATCAAAACCCAGTTAATGTATACTTAAAATTTCTTTAGATGTAAATTTTAGCTCAAAAAGGAAAATCTATAAGAAAAATTGAACTATAATCATTTGCATGATGAAATATTTAGGGGAAAGTGTATTGATATTTGAAATTTACTTTGAAATACTTCAAAAATCTTGACGGCTTATATAATGGATTCACTGTAAAAGTCTTTCAACTTCTCTATATGTTTTTAAATATTTACATTAAAATGTCTAAAAAGCTAAATATATAGCTCTAGTTAACATTAATCAAGAGATTACTAAGCGCTCTTCACTAATCTAAATGCATTACATGTATATGCATTTCTAATCCTTACAAGGACACTTTAGGATAAATTCTGTTATTATCCTCACTTTACAAATGAAGAAAACAAAATACGAATGGATTAAATAAAAATAAACAAGAATAAGTCTTTATCTGTGTCATAAGAAATCTACACATAATGGGATGGGATACACAGATGAGCACCAAGTGCATGAGAGAGATGCAGATCCTAGAGGAAAGATATACATAGTCTATTTTTTTATTTTTATTTCTTTATGTTGGGACTAGGTAACATGAGAGTGGATAATGCTCCCATCTGAGAGCATAATAACAGTAAATTCAGACAATGCAGTACATATCGATGATGTTAATTCTGGAATATAGATAACCTTTGGCATATTTGGATGGTCCTCTTCATAGGGACACCATCAGACATTAATCTAACAATTTTCTTCCCCATTTCACTGCCCTACTGGGTAACTGGTAGCCCAACCTCGCTTCTGGGAGGTTTCTCAGAAACAGAAAAAGTACACAGGCCCAGCCTGGACAGAGCAGCCTGGAAAGAAGGCCTTCCTACAGATCTCATTCCTCTGAATGTGTCTACTCAGATCTCCAAAATCCTAAAGATCATGAGAAGAGCCACAGTAAGCAACAGCATGAACGTACATTTCAAATTGCAGTTTTCAAACCAGCAGTGGCATCTAGGAAACTTGTTAGAAATGTTACTCTTAGACCCCATCTTACACTTACTAAGTCAGAAATTCTGGATTGGGATAGAGCAGAGGTGCAGCTCACAATCTTTGCATAAAGTCCACAGATTCTGATGTACACTAAAGTTTGAGAGGCACTGGCATATGAGAAATCATTGGAAGCTTTCTCTACTCTCTTTTGGCAGTCATTCAGAGCTGTCCAACTTTATTTACTGTGGGAGAATTTTCTAAATCTTCAAGAAAATGACAACCAAGTAAATTAGCAAAGTCTGGTCCAGGATAATTCATGTTCTTTTTCTTACTTTTAATCTATACCACTCTCAGGGTAATAATTACATCATATTTTCATATGTCAGTTTCTCCTTTGCTCAATAAGCTCACTGACAAGAAAGGTTGTGTCTATATCATTATTGTATTCTTTAGAGTATAACACAGTTATAAATAAATATCTGTCAAGTGACTAATTGAATAATTTAATAAATGAATAAGTGAATATGCCTTCATGTAAGTGATGAGTTTCTGATTAACTGGAAACTTATCATTCTTTTAGGAAATAAAGTAAACCACTCCCATTGATTGGATCATTGGTGGTCTATTCATGACAATCTTGGAGGATACATAAGATGTGAATATGTGAAAGCTGGAAATATAGCATAAGAGCTTTCCAGAAAGCATTCACTTTAGGGTATCATTCTCATCTCTTTCTTTAGATAGAGTACCACTTAAATGAAAGGGAGGATGACTGAGTATGAACACTCAGAGGTGGATCTGAGATCTAATTAAACTTGATTCTAATGCCCAAATACTGTCATATATAACAGGGTTCTGTCGTCAAGAAATTGTTTTTTTATTACTTCCTTTTAGTAATATAAAATTTAAATGTATTATTTAATGTAATTTATTATAGAGTCAGCTACATTTTAAAAATCAAATGTGTACTCTCAGAAAAACAATACCTATTGAGGTTTAAAAAGTAAATTATACATTTTACTCTAATACCCATATATTCTCAAAAGGCAGAACAAAAGGAAATATTACCAAGAGAAGTTTATATCTCAGCCATATTATTATCTTAATCTGTGCACGTCCTGTTTCTTTTTTTCACTGTTAGAAAAGGACTGAGTTGTCAGGTTGTATAAGGAAAGTGAAAAGCGTCACCTTCTATTTACCAATCAGATCATAGTTGGTTCCTTTAGTTCATACTCTTCCTCCTTCTCAGACCCGAAAAGAATGTAGGGACTGGGGAATCATGTGGTAGATTTAACATTTAATGACATTATAAAAAATAAATGCTGTTTGTTGTTCCCTAATTTAATCTATATTCTCAATATTTTTCAGACATTTTTATGTGAAATATTCTGTCTCACATTAGGTCCAGAAAAAGTGGGAGAGAGAATGACATTTAAAAAGTTAAGCCACACAAAATTAGAATTTAATATAATATACAAAAATTCATTGACTTCATATCAATCCAATTATTATTTTTTTAATTTAAATGACACTATCAAGTGTTTACTATTATATTTTTAGTTAGTATCTATTAAACATTATAATTCTGATTGTTCTTCTAATTAGCTTAATTTCGAGAAAGAAAGTCTAGAAAGGTTTTCTGAAATGTTTTTCCATGATAATTTCCCTGGACATAGATGGTTCCAGAGACTGTTTACTAGCTCACCAGTGTTCTCGCTAAGCTCTGGTTCCATTTTCCCATTTCGTTTTAATGAACGAATGAGTGAAATCGGCTCTTGGTCACTAGACAGCTTTTACAGTTTGTACGCTTACGTGGCTATGTGAAAATGTCCAGAGAAAGAAGCATACGACGAGAGTTCTTTTCTTGTGTTTTATAAAGAAGGTAAACTTTTCTTAGAGGTCTCCAGCACACTTTCCTCCATGTCTCATCAGCTAGAATTGGGTCATATGGCCACTACTGTAGAAAGAAGGGGCTGGGAATGTGAGTATCTGGCATTTCCAGGCTCTACCTTGGGACAATAAATAAAAGGCATTAACTCAGAAAAATGAAGTCACTACTGGTGGAATCTAAAGTTCAGAGGCAAGACTTTTGTTTTGTTTTGTTTTGTTTTGTTTTTAAATAAGAAAGACTTCCTAGTAACCCTAAAAGTATATATTAGAACAATCCTTCCATGGATCCTTATCTTCCTAGTACTGATTTTCATGTCATGAATTGTTCTCAGGGCTCTTCTTCATTCCTACCATAAAAATTAGAAAGCAAAGTAGATGTAATGTGATTATCAAACTGTAGCAGATATTTTATAGGTAAATATAGATTTAAAATTATTGCAAAAAATTCACTTTTGCCTCTCCCAACAGAATAGTCTCTGATTAAAGCAAGTTCCAGATCAGGAACTATAACCGATAAGATTAACAAAGGAAAAGTTATTTTCTTCTTTTGAATTGAGATGTGACCCTCAGTTTTAAAAAATATTTAAACATGATATATTCCCTGAGAGAATTAAGAACAAATTTAACTATATGAATGCAAAACACACACACACACACACACACACACACACACACACACACATATCTGTATATATTTATACATATATCCATAGAGACATAGTACTATGTACATATACATCAACAAAACGTCACTCCCTTGATGACAGCTTGGTGAATATTTCTTTCCTTTAGCAAAATTCTGATGAACCAACATTTCAAGTCCATGCAAACAGATTCCCCATGGAATGAATTTTTTATTTATATCATTATTAATATCACTCAGCTCTGAGAACGATGCCTTCAAAAAATTCCACTGCCCTTTGTTGTATGGGAGTGTATGTGATTTTGATTAGCAAACCTGCACACTTTCTCTAAGTTTCCTTCTGAGCTGTGCAGTTAAAATAATTATAATAAAATCTATTAACTGCTTGTTACTGCAGGGGGAAAAGGCACCGCATCCAAGCTTCCATCTGCAACCATTGATTCTGAAGTAGTGAGTGACAGTTCCCCACTGCCTAAGTAGGTTATAACAAGCTACCTTCGGGCTGCAACAGCCAGTAGAGTGCAGAGGAGAAACGACTAACCTCCAAACTTGTCTTAAGCCTCAAGAAAGAAGGAAAGGGGGGAAAAATCTCTGCCAATAACTGCAATGCCTGTTCTTACGTTCAGCAGCAGGAGCTTTGTAATTGCCAACTTGCTTTAATTCCCACTCACACCTTGGGGGGACAAGGCAGAGAACTCTCTCTAACGGATAGTAATAAAACTATTATTCATCTAATCACCCACAAGCATATGTGTTTCTTTTGTAACGACTTTGTTGCCCTCATCCCCATAAAACATACACACACACAGCCAACTCATGAAAATGAAAATACAATAGTGAAGACAATGCAAACCAAAAGAACAGGCTGCTTTGCAGAGAGACAAAAATTCTACCTCACAATTATTCTTTATACATATAATTCCAATGAATTCCTATCAAACTCACATACTTCAGTGAAGGCTCTGTATGTAGTGATAAGGAGAATCCACACTATTATTTATATCTTTCAAATAAAATCGCTCATTTTGCTTCAGTGATTAACCTGAATATATCAGGTGAAAGTGCATTTCAAATTGAAAGCTGGCCTCATTTCCCTCTTTTATTTTGCATATAGATATATAGATGAGCTATAAGCCACACATATCATCACTCGATTAGAATCTTTTTTTGTGTGTTTCTTTGTGTGTATATATTGTGGTACACACTCAAATTATATGATTTCTCAATGTCCATTTCTGTCACACACACATACACACACACACTTACTATATCACACTCCACAGGAATTATATTTGCGTGAATGTATTAGTTCTCCAGTATTTCTTATTAAAAAATAATAGGTCAATTCTCTGAACTGTGTATGACTGACTATAAAATAATGAGATTATGATGTGTGTTGGGGGTCCCACCCAATTACATTGATACTGATTAATGCTGCCTTCTTGAAAACAATTTGGAAAGATTTGTATTTGTTAGAAAACTAAAGTTCAATATATTTGATTTTTTTAAATGTCATTTAAACCCCATTGACAAAAAACTGACCAATTACATTTGATTCAAAATGGTACCCTACCTTTTAGTGAAAAGTCTTAAAACTTTTTTAAATGAAATCTGTGTTTTAAAAATTAATTGCCCACCACTGAATTTTCTCAAGGGAATGTGTCACTGACTGCCATGTAAATTAAATTGTACAAAGCTATAACTGAATATGTTAAATAGGCATGTCTCTATAAGAAGAATATTCTGGAAAATTGGTGCAGTTACACTGATAATGCAAACAAATTATAACAACATTCACAAAGATAACAATCAGTATTTCAAAATTTCAGGTACAAATGGGTTTTTAACAGAAGTTTGGATAGCCCAGTTAATGTCTGTAAATGTATTATAAATTTTTCTCAGAACACACATCTACATATCTTTGGATTATCCACAATGGCTCAAAGTTCTTAGAATTTTTGAAGTTTTAACAACCTAACATCATTTCCATAGTGTGCTACTATACTGCGTTGAATATAATTTCACAATAGGCTGGTTAGGAGAACAAAGTCACTCACAGTGAGGCTCTTTCTTTATTCTCCTGAATTTCAGGACATGTCATGAATTTGAACATATTCTGCCCTAAGAATCTGATAATGCATGCTAGTACACAAAAGGAACTCATGGCTTGTCAATAGTTTTTATTTCTTGACAATACCAGCATGATATCCCCATCTCTCTCCAAAAGCATGTAGAACTTTATACCTTAGAATCTGGAATACATTACAGTACTTGTTGCTTCCAACACATTCGTTGGACAGTGAGCATGGATAATATGGATAACTAAACCCTACAAAAACCTGTAGTTGTAGACAGTACAGTGGTAGTTCACATTTACATTTGTGTATATTTTAAAGGTACTTCTGGATGCCCTCAGTTTGCTATGCTGCATTTCCAATCACAAGAGAGATAACAGTAATAATTACCATCTGATCTAACATTCACTGAACTCTTAGAATGGATCTGCATTCATTGTGCTAAATGGTTTACAAGTATAATTATGCTAAGTCCTCAAAAAAATAATCTGTGAGGCAGATTTATTGTCCTTCTATTTTAAAGATAAGAAAATGGAAGCCTAAGAGAGGTTAACTATTCCAAGGGCTTACTCTGGATAACTTATAAATCCAGGCTGTCTTTGGGTTTCCTTAGAAGACCCTACTCTAGGATTTAAGTAAAAGTAGTCAATTGGGGAGTGCAATAAATAACAATAGAGGAGAAGGGAATTGAGAAATTGGAGAGGTGGTAGCCAATATTGGGTGCATTATTTAGAAAACTATCACAATCAATGACCAGAGCTTTACCTAGTGGGGGAAACTCTTGGAAACAGCAGACCGCATCCCTCACGTTTATCCTGATCCAAGTGTGTGGGAACTGGAATATGTAAACATCAATTTTGCTTAACTATTAATCGAGAGATTCTGAGAGGAGTGGCAATTCCCTGTAACTACGGTCAGAGTAAACTTCCTCTGCTTCAGAGAAAGCTTCCAAGTAAATGACGGGAGTTGGCAATCTTCAGGCAGCAAGACTCCAGATATATGAATGGGACATTGCAGTGAATTAAAATATAAGTTTTAATAGTGGCTTTATGATTTTATACAGGATGGAGATAATCTGGTTGGAATGTTGTATTGGTGCATGGGTCTTAAAATTACATTTGCATAACAACTATATTGGTTTTACTTAGTTTGTATTTGGGTTTATTTTATTTTTATTTTATTTACCTTGAATATGAGAAAAGAACTGACAGATATTTGGGAATCTTCAAAGATCTAAGCCACCCCTTGAGCCATTGCTGCCTGGTTTGTACCCAGATCTACAAAGCTCATGCACTTAACTACCCTACAAATATCTCTGATAAAAGCACATCTCTCAACTAGGGAAAGTTGACTCCAATATCTCCTTTCAGAAGCTCTCAGGCTTCTGACAGCACCATGCCCTTCAGTCTTCCCTGCATGCTTTAAAGATCCTAAAGCACTTTAGGTAGTGACTACAGTAGAGATGTACCCATTTGATCTGTTAGGAGAAGAGGAGGTCAGTGGCCTCAGGGGAAGACACTTGTTAGCAAAACTATCTCCCCCACTGGTTTGACACAATACCTGAAAATTCACCAGCTGGGACTGCGTTCTTAGGGAAATACATGTTATCTGCAGGATTCCCCTCTGCCTGGTTGGTAATACCTTGATTGGAACTTCTCCAATGGGAATTTGCATTTTATTACTTTATCATAAATTAGATGTTTCAGATTAACAAGTTTCTAGAATTGTCCTGATGTAGAGAAAAAAAAAGATGGGAATATTATGATGGAGACTACTCAAGAGAGAAAACATGGAAAGTTGTTCGGAGACAGGGAGTCCTGCTTTGGTGGTATCATATGGGCCCTTGGGCAGGATTAAAAAGCAGGCAGGCATTGCTTCCATGACAATGATTTCAGAACAAAAGCCAGGAACAGAAATGGGAGAAGCATCCCTAAGAATAAATTACACACAGTCTTCAGGTTTTTCCAAGGGCAAATCCTTCTTTAAAATCTATCCTAGAATAAAGAGGTAACAGACTCATGGACCATTAGACATAAGTATGACAGTAGAGACCATGAAATTCAATTATAATTACAGAAGAACCTGAAACTCTGATGAAGTATGTGGACTCCTCGTGGGAGTAGTATAGATAAGGATTCCAGAGAAAGGAAACCCTAATACTTCTGATTCTTCTGCCCATCCCTGTCTATTAATATAATTATAAGTTTTTTTTTCTTTCAGATTTCAATATAACTATAGGGGATGGATAGAGAAAAAGAAAAAATAAATAGACGTAATAAAAAGAAGTCGAGATGAGAAGAAAAATAAAAGATCGAAAGTAGTGTTTGATAGCATGGTGGCTGTTCTGTTTATTATTAACAATTAGTGTGTACTGCATTTTCAGGAGCCTCAGATAAAAGGAATTCTGAATAAGCACCCTATGATTATAATATTAGAAATCAACTCTTGAAAGCTTTCAAGAGCTGGAGTCTCCCTTTTGGCTTTCAACTGTATTCAAGCTTGAAAGATCAGAGGCTATATATTGGGGAGATGGGGATCATCAAATAGGCATTGAATAACTGGCATCCTGTGAAAGGTCATCACAAGTCAATATCAGAGAAATGTAAAATCAGACTAGCTGACTTCTAAATCTCAAATAATGCACATATGTTTGAGCTAAAGGAGATTTTCTACTCAATATAAATATTTTCTCAGTTTGCTGTATTCACTGGCTATAGATTTCTATAGGGACTTTGAACCTATGGTGAAGGAATCAATTCAAACATCACTCATGAAATCAACTGGTAAGAAAATACAGTTTCTTGTATAAAAAGCATTATTACTCTAGAAAATAATATCTGAAAAAACAGAACTTGAAAAATACTCTGAAAAATAATGTTGCTATTCAATTCAATTATATTTTATTCATTTGCATTCAATTCAATTCCTCAACTAGGTATGCCCCAACATGTAACAATGTCTGTGCTAAATGCCGTGAGGTCCACAGAACAAAGCACTCAGCTAATACCAACTTTTGAAGGAGTTCTAACTTCATTAGTGAGATCAGGCACAAATACATAATGCACCTGGCAATGGTGTAATGTCAACGCTATAGACCAAGAGAGAGGTGCTAAGAGCAAAGAAGGAGGGGTATTGACATGAAGAAGTTGACTTTGAAAGATAGATTCAATTTGTGGGATGGAGAGAGATCATTCCAATTGGGAGGAGAGCATGGCCAAAGGTGCATGAATCAAAAGCAAGAATAAGAGGAAGCTACAGTGAGATTGTGTTATTAACATTAGGGAAAGGAAGTTTACACACCAACACTGTGGTATACCAGGATTCCACATATTAATGAAAGCCAAACTGAGCACTTTTTAAAAGATGTACAACAAGAATGTAAAGACCTGAAAAGAAATTCATTGGTTAAGAATATAGTAATTCAATATGAACTGTTCCCTAGAATCGTGCAATTAAACAGGGGATGTGAAAGCTGGATAATTATATCTTTTCCAATAGGGGCTGATGACATGCAGAATCTTGTCTGAGGATGGGCAGTATCACTTTTTTTTGCTTCATGCACTTCACACACCCACACACAGAAAAAACATTGAGGACTGTGGCACAGTGATTTAGATTTTTAGAAACCTCAGTAATAATCTCCAAATTTCATAGCCTCCGCTAACAATGGGTAAATATAAGTGAGATATAGATATTCAAGTAAAAATGCATTTCAGTACAACAACTACCTGTGTCAGAAGAAGAATACACTTACTGTTAGCTTGGGCCTGTATTTCAGAATTGCTCAGAATTTCTGAGAATCTTATCTAAGGTTATATCTGTGCAGGCATCAAAGTGAAAAGTTGAAGTGATTACTCAGGATTTGAGACAAAACAAAAGGAAGGACAACTAACTCAAAATAAAGTTTAAAACAAGCATTTTTAGGTTGACTGTCTAATAACTTTGGATTGCTTGCCTATTTGTCATTGAGCAAATTTTGTCTCTCCAGTTAAACACAAGGGAAAACTCACAATTATTAGTCAATGGGAATACAGCCATTAAAATCTACTTTAAAAACTCCTAAAGAAAAGCAGCCTGTAAGAACAAAGTTATGAAAAATCTAAATGCAAAATTTGTTGTAAACTACTGACTTTTCTACTTTTGCTAACTGGGATGGTTATCAGCTAGGAACACTTAAACCCATAATCAGAGGAAGCCCACTGAGCTCAACAACACAGGGTCTTGTTAATTTTGTTTATTTACTTTTTTATTTTTGGCCATGAATTGTTTTATTCTAATAACATTAATGAAAATAAAATTGGACATTGTAATTGAAAAATAGTCTCCCGCTTTGAAAATAAATATGTCCACCTCACTTTGATACTTATTTTCGCTAACCATGGGAGATCATTATCTGGTCAGAGCATTCAGTTCTGTTCATGTTACACAAGCTATTTTGGTCTTCATTTTAAGGGAAATTATTTGTCAGAAAATCTGTGCTGACCAGTTCTCAACAGACCACTGAGGGAGGATCAGACACACCAGTGTGCTTAAGAATCAAGAATTAAGCTTTACACAAAGCCTGTACTTTACAACTCTTTTCTGAATTCAATTAAATAGAGACTATGAGAGCCTCTCACCAGTAATAGACCCTTATATCAGATGATTAAACCTGTTGATTCTAAATTGTCTGTGATTTGTTTCAAAATATATTTCTAATGTTTATTGTTGTATTGGGGAGTTATTGTTGTTTGCACATTTTCTCCGCCTTATAATATTTATTGAGTAAATATCCATTCTCTTGGGTGGATTTCTTATTTATACATTATGTTGCTGTTGCCCATATTGCAGAATGGATGTTCTTATATCTCTTGTGTGCATAGGCTATACAGGTTCCGGTATGCACCTAAGAGAGAAACTGATGGGTAATATTCACGCACACATATGCTTTTATAGGAAAGTATTAAATAGTTCCCCAAAGGTATTATATTAACACTGACACCAGCCATGCTGCAAGATTCTTGTTGCTTCACAGTCTCATAAATTTTTGATAGTTTCGTGCAAAATTTTTGTAGATTTGCAGGTAAAAATGCTATCCTTTGGTATATTTATTGACCAATTTAATTTTTCTCTTCTCTGAAATGCCTGTGCATTTCTTTTTCCAATAGTAACTGGCTTATAGCAAAGACAAAAAATAGTTATTTTTAGAAGTAAAGTTGTTTTGATATAAGAATAAAGTAGGTTGTGTCAGGATGTCATCATCTAGGCTGCTGAGAGGCTCTACTAGGGGTTTATCGATGGGAACATAGAGAAGGGACTATGGCAAGGGGACATTTAGACTATAAGTACCAAGAGTTTGTGAGGACCTAATTAAGATGATTCTGCCTGGACAAGGCAACGCTTTGCTGATCTAAAAAAGCTCTCTGAAGGCCTTTAGGACATTAGCTTTGCTGTGGTAAAGGTGACTCTTCTACTGGTAGTGACACTGATGGGAAAGTGCACTGCCGGGAAAGGATAACAGATTGCCCACCAATACCTGCACCATCATTCCTAAGCAACATGCTTTAGCACCAAGGGGGTTTTGTTTTTGCTGTGGCAGCTGGAAATCAGCTTTCAGTCAGTTAAGTCATCTTCCTGGAAAACTCATAGAAAAGGTACACCTCTACTAAATTTGGATGATATTTCTTTTATCTCTTTTTGCTCGGAACCATAGTGTAATTCATCTATTATTGCTTTGGAGTATGTTAATTTTTTTATTGGCTTATTAAGAGACATTATTCTACATGATATTGGCTTGTGAAATTTCCACAGTAAATTCATGGTAAATAAATTGACAAAGTCAGCCTCTGACCATAATTTGCTGCCCCAAACAAAACAATCTTTTCTTCAGGAGTATCTTGGCTATCGATGAGACTTTGTTCTTACAAGTAAATGTAGAAAGAACTTAGCAAATGTATTATAAGTCTTTTAGAATTTTGTTTGGGATTATGTTGAAATAGTTGAGAATTGACATGTTTTGATATTGTTTTATTAATAATCATATGAAGGCCGTGCACATCTTGTGATAAACGTATTCCTTGATTTCCGACTCTATTTAAAATTTTCATTGTTAATAATATCAATATTTGAAGTTATTTTGTTATTCAAGTATCAGTTGAGTAATTTATCTTATATCTAGGTTTTTCATTAAATTCTCTTCTCAATGCTATTCTTTTCTGTATATCGACTGTAGTACATTATATAAATATATTATTTTTGATTTGACAGATTTTTTTCTTTAAAATTTTTGTACCTAATTAGGGATTTTTCTAGAAATTGAAACTACAGGATGATGTTGAATATAATATTGATGGAATTTTTCTTTAATATTTTTCCTGTAAACATTTTACACATAATTAATTTATAATATGTTCTACTATTTTAAATCTTTAGAATGTAAATTGGTCCTGTTATTATTTTATAGTTGTTACTGCTGATGACTTATATGTTGGGTAATTTTGAGTTAAGAATTTTATTTTATTGAAATTAACCTGTGGAATGCTGGATATATTACTCCAAAGAAGCTTTGTTATGAGTTTTGATAGGAACCAGGCTTTATTTTTATTCCTTTTGAGTAAACCAGCTTAATTTTTATCTCAAATTTAGCTCCTTGAAACCACAGAAACTGTAGATTTTTTCTGTGGATCCCAGAACTGGTGTCATTTACATTAATTAGGGTTATTGTCTCTTTTGTCTACAATTCCTTCTTGCTTCAAGTCACTACATTTTATTTATTTACTTAGGTTTTAAAATATAATTATTTCTCTTTAGAGATGAGTTTTGCTTTCTTGCAAGCTCAGCAATACTTTTAGAGTTATGTTTGCAGTAATGTCTCCTCTATGTTCCTTCAAAGTTCTTAGCCCTCTATATTTCCAACATACTTTACGCAGAATCACTTTCTTTCTAAAAAATGGAAAACCCTTCCTTGTCTAAAAAATAGTCTTAATTACCTGGTTCTTGAAAGATGTTCAGTTCTTTTGTGTGCTAAGTTAGTGATGGTTGGGGAAAAATGTTGATTTTGAATTGAATCATGGGCAAGCATGCACCTTCTGTGTCATTAGCCAAAGATTCAAATAAAATCTGTATAAAAATAAAACAGAGAGTACCTATAAAATTCTTGTTTTAAAGTATCAGTTTGAGAGTTTATTCAGTAGTTTAAGGATAACTTGAAAATGTGCATTTTTCACCAACACAGGGAATTCTGATCCCAGGTGTGTCCAAAGATGACCCCTTGAAAACCTATCTTATGCCTATGATTTCTATTGTTGTCTCGGTGTCTAGCATACCTTTAACTCCATCTCCTCATTTCCCCCTTTTTTTTTTTTTAACTTATAACCACTCCATAGTTAATTATATTTAACTTTATACCTCACAGCAAATGCCAACTACCTCTAGAATGCATTCTTTCAACCCTTACCCAACAGTGAGATTGATGCACATAGCATTTTATTGTTGAATCTCTGTATTGTATACTTTATTATACATTTATTAGTTTGGTTTTTCACCAGGCAAAGTATTCATAGAAAGACTAGATTTCCTTGTATTTAATTTTTTTGTACCCAAGCTTAGCACATTGCATAATATATTGCAATCATCTAAAAATGTATTCTGATTGACAGTACCTCTTCTGGTAGAAAAATAAAATATACAGAGCACATTTATTTCATTGAAAATCTAAATCTACAGTAATAGACTGAAGCAATTTTAATATCATAGAAACAGCTCCCACCTTGCGTAATCCACAATGAAGAGTACACTATATCTGTCTTTAGTCATTTGATTTGTATCATGGAAGTATTTGCTTTATTATGGGGAAACAGAGCCAGAAAGTAGTTAAAGTGGTAACAACAGATTTAATAAGAACCTATTGCAATAGGGAAAAAAGAGACCAGTATAGAACTGGGCTCAATCCTGAATGCAGAGGAATATATTGGGACTTATAACCAATAAGAACAAGGGAATCAGTGGATTGAAAATTACTAAAAGGAGCCATCGAAGGTAAAGGAAGTCTTACTAAATATATTTAATAAGATTGTTGATGAAGACAAGCCAGAGTCATCAGATATCCAGAGTGAGAGCTGAGGATTTGATCAGATATTGAGGATGATTAAATATCAAGAGTGGGGGATTCCTGCTAAACTGACTTAGTACAATTCTTGTTAAAATTGAACTTAGCATCCTGAAATTAGGGTCCAAAATCAAGCAAGGCCTAGGGGAAAGGAGAGTTTTGTAAAGAATTTCTAAAGTTTGGTTAAGGAGAGAGTCCTTTTCAACATTCCTGACTTTTTAATGTTGTTTATTATAGTTGCTATCATATATAATAAGCATCTTGAGAAGTTTACAATTAAAACTATTACATGAGGAAAAAATATCTGTAAAGATTTTGTCTATGAGCTCCCACAAATACTTCCAGAAAAACTGTAACCAGAGGCCAATTTTCTATGTCAAAGGTGAATATTAGCTCTTAAAATTAAAATGTCGACAGTGTATTCAGCATAGCTAAGGCACACTCTTTTATCTCTTTGCTACTGCTGCATATAGCAGCTTCCTTTGTGTGTAAGCATGAGTGTCTGACTTCAAAGGATGGGGATTTAGTAGGACTTCAAAGGTGATGTGACAGATGGTACATGAGGAAGCATGGCCCAATGCCTATTCTCACATTAAAAGGTGTTTTTTTAAACATGAACTCTGTTGACATTTACACATGATAATGAGTATGGCATTTTATCTGCCCATGCTTCTCTGTTGTAGTCCCACGTTAGTTATCCACCTAACATGAAAGAATGCTGGGAGCCATCTTGAATAAATGGAAAGTCAGACAAAATGGCATTCAGCAACCTTTCAACAAATATCAGCCTTCATTTATTCCAGTGTCTTCTTGTCAATAAGTCAGACAATTTCAGGGTCATAAATAGCAATTCTATCTAACTTATCCAATTTGATATCTCTTTATTGAATGTTTGCCATGCATCCAACATTATATTAACTGTTATGAGAGATTTAAAAGAATGATATTACATAGTACCTGCCTAAGGAAATCTGTGAGATTTTAAAATCTCATACATGTAAATTAATTTATGGACTATACGATGTGCTCAAATCCATATACACTTACCAAGACTTCACCAAGAGGAAATAAATGCAGGATATGTTTGTCAGAGCTTTTATAGAGGACTCTCTGCTAGAAATCTAGTGGCAGGCAGCTCCTGAGTTACTCTCTGTCTTAAGCAGGTAGAATTCATGAGGGAAATAGATCTTGGGCAGAACGAAGTAGAAGGAAAAAAATGCAAGTAATGATACCTTGTTTTTTTTTTTTTTTTTTTTTGTATGTGTGTGCAAATCATCAAAAGGTAACAATTTTGGAACTGTTGACCAGTTTTTACTTTTTAAATTCCTGAAATCCAAGTAAAAAGTTTTCAAAAGAAAAAAAAAGAAAAACATATCACTCTATAATTATACTTTTTAAAAGATTAGAAATTTAAATCAACCTTCTAGTTGTGTATTCTTATTGTATCCCTGGCATGGTAAATCTAATGAGACTCCTAGGGAAAAGGGTAGCTGCACATTCTCTGTATGCAATCATTTCTCCCTTCTTCTATACACAAAAATACAGCAATAATTAACAAATTCTTCATTTTTTAAAACCATAAAATTAAAAGATCATTCATGTCACAGAGCTTATGCATATGGACTATTTAAATTGTTATCGGTTAGTATAAAAATATTATTTTTAATTTACTTGGCATTTCATTATTTTGTTTCATCTAAATAAATGAATTCTGAAAGGTTACTGTGGAGATACCTATTAAGTATTTTATCTGACAATGAATACAAGAAAAAAAATGGAGGCTGTGTACACAGCAAACTCTAATCTAAGTGTGTCATTAGATGGAGAACAAATTGTTAATGTCGCCCTTGAAGTCGACCTTGTCAGAAAGAAATGTAGACAGGACTCCACAATCTTCAGTCTGAACTGTCTTCCAGTCTTTCTTATCATCCTTCTCTCAATGTGAAAATACATCACTATTCTTAATGTTCAAAACATACCAAGAACACACAATTTTTCATACCAATACAATTACCAAAGCCTACAATGACTAGGAGGTGACATTGTCTTTATAGGGATGTTTTGTGAAAAAACAAAATAAATAAACTATCTCCATCTATGAAAAACTCCTTGAATATATTATAGGATATTATGAAGGAAAATAAAATTCCATACTTACACATAAATTCAGCCTGATGTTAAATGGAAGGGTTTATGATAGATAAAATTTAAGATGGCCCATCAAGCTTGAGCTGAATGAATGATACAACTGGAAAAAAACTGGGTGTAAACCAACTTTTCATAACTGACACTTAAGTACTTGAGCAGAGCATATCCTTATATTTATCAGTTGAATCTGAGGCACGATCTACCCAAGTTGAAGACTAAATTCTTTGTAAATAGAACCTGTGAGTTTTTTTTAATGTGCTAATCATTTTCATGTTTCTAAATTTCTAAAGACTATATGCATCTTAATACGATAATAATTTTAGTCACTAAATTTTTTGATGAATATTTATAAAATTTGTGAAAACATTTTGAAAAAGTAGAGCTACTTTAGAACCTTTTCTAAAGCTTAGAACTCTATGACGTGAAAAAGTAATCTGTAGCCTCTGTTTTGCTAAAATTGTGTGGTCATATTAAATCTCTTTAATTCTTTCACTTATTTATTTAACAAATATTTCATAGAACCCTAAGTATCGAGCATGATTACAAAACAAATATACACAGAATTTACCTTTATGGAGCTTATAATCTAGTGATGGAGACAAACATTTAAAAACCATACCAATAAATATGTAAGTATGCTGTTGCAGAGACCAGCAAACTGTTCACCAACCAGTTTCTATTTTTACTGAACCAATAGCTAGACTATGTTTTCCATATAATCCTACCGTTAGGAGGCCAGTATGATATAATTGAAAGCTAAACAGACAACTTCCAGTTCTGGCTCATAAAAGTCTACCATATATGATTGTGATTTTTGATGATCTCTCAATATTTACCAAATTAACATAGGTGACATAGTGATTTTGGAAACTATGCATTAAAAATAGTGTGGTCACAAGATAGAATGAGCCTGGGTCCTGGAATCACTACCTTGAGAAAGGCCATCTGCACATGGGAACATCTGCTTGGACTTCGTCTTAGCAGGAAATACTATGTTACACATTTTACATGAATATATACATTTACGTATACATTATACATAAAATTATACATTTTTAGTTAGATCAATTCAGTAGTTAATATTAATTATCAAATACAGAAGTTTGTACCTTCAAGTGAGGGGCTGCCATACAAAAATAAGAATAATAGCATGTGCGACGTTGGCTTAGTAGTTGAGTACTTGAGTAATGGGCAGTGAGAAAAATGTGTTTCATAGGCTAAAAAAAAAAAAAAAAAAAAATGGAGATCCATGCCGTGCAGTGGCAAATGTTTGGTGAAACTGTCTTTGCAATAACGTGGGAGAAGGTAATGTATATGTTGAGACTATAGCTGTAAGGCAAGTGGTTAAAAAGAGCTGGAGAGCCGGTGCTGCACAGCTCTTACTGTCTGCCTTTAGTATGTCATAAGAAAAATGAGTTCAAGCAAATCAAGTGATTTTCAAACAGAATTGTAAAATATACAGATATCACCCTCCTTAAGGGTTGGAAAAGCCAATAATTTCTGGACTCCAAAGAGAAGGGCGAAAGATGAAAAGTGAACATGGTACAGTAAGATTTTTCCGCTAAAGCAAAAGACTCAGCTCTGCATCAAAGATCAAAGTAAGTATTATTTTCATAATAAGACTTTTATTTCAGAATGTCTAAGTCACCATTAATGAAGGGATGGAGGTGTGAGGATAAGGAAGTAAGTAAATGGATAGACATGAGAAATATGTTGTAGGAAAATATTGGGCATTGGTATCATCTTTAAATATTGTGAAGAGGCTGAGGTTTTACTTCACTTGAAAACTAAGAATTTGTCTTGACCGTTTCATGGATTCTGGCAGAAGATACAAAAGTCCTGGGTCTAAGACAAAAAAAAAAAATGTTTACTCGTGGCAATAGTTACAGCTGAAGATTTGGCTTTTCTTTTTTTCACTAGTTTCTTGTGTTCTAGTTTCCATGGTTAATGTGAAGCCATCTGCATAAAAAGTGGGTTGCGTTATAGTACAGGAATCCTGAGTTATAAAAATCCAAATATTTTATAATGGGTAGTGAGAATGCTAGACCTCTGTCTGGAAGGTATGAGATGCCATCTCTATCTTAAGGCAGTACATAAGTTAGCTCTTTACTTTAGCATTAGATACTTTCTTTAACTTCCAAAGCTCTTTGCTATACAAACATCTTTGAAAAACTAGTCCAGGAGCAAAGGCATTCCATGACTTTGGTTTCAAGATACACACAATTGTGATAGTCTCATGGAAAATTATTTCCTAACATGAAACGGTACATAAACTTTCAAAAAGCAGGTAGATAAGAGTCTACTAATATAATTTCAAATATAATTTGAGAAAATTATATTAACAAAAAAGCCACAAGCCTGGACTGAAGATTGAAATAAAAAGTTTTTGAGTCATTAGGAAAAAGCAAACAAAACAAACAAATGACAACAACAAAATTTAGGCCATAAAACTTGTGAAGTGTGGAAGCTGTGCTTCTCCAAAGAAGACTTTTTGCAAAATGCTTACTTCTGATATGGTTATGGAAATTAATAAAGACAGATTTATCTCTGATGCCATAGACATAAGAGCTATGAAGAACAGTGAAAAGAATTCTTCCCAAGAAACAAAATCAGATCTAACAAGAAAACATCTCTATCATTTGAGCTATTATATTTTGAAAATCTGTTTGTAAAGAAACATCTTCTATTACAACTCTGATATGTAAGCTATGATATATGTATGTGTGTATATATATATAATGCTATAAACATAAAAGTTGAAATACAATCTTAAAATTGAGGAAAGTAATTGAGATTAGGGTGTCGGATGGTGCTTCTCTGAAAATTGGCCCTGAGCTGAGCATGGAGATTTGAGATAAGACTACTCGAAGTGATTAAGTATACTGTAACAATCAAAATGAAATAGAAATAATAAATAATCAAAGAATGAAAAAGGAGTTAGTGAGTTATCAGATCTCTTTAGGTGGTCTAATATATATGTAACTGGAGTACCCTAAGAGAGAAAAGAGAGCAGGGGATAAAACAAATATTTGAAGAAATAATGGCCAGAATTTTCCCCAGTTGTTTGAAAATTATAAAGCCATAAATCCAAGAAGCTCAATGAATCCCAAGGAAAAGAAACATGAAGAATACCACATCAAGACATATGATAATCAAATTATTTAAAACACTTAGAACAAATTTTTCAAAACGGCCAAACAAAAAGTCACTTTTGCACAGAGAAAAAGAAATGACAGAGGTTTCTCTTAAGAAAAAAATGCAAGTGAGAAAAGAAGGGGAAGTATATTTAAAGCACTGAAGGAAAAACTGTCTAGAATTTTATAATCAATGAAATCATCTTTTAAAGCAAGAAAAAATCTATAGCACTGAATGATTATATTAGGGTAAAATCATGGTCTCAAACTAATGAACTCATTTCCTCCCTTAAGAACCAAGAAAAGAAGGATAAATTAAAAATAAACAGAATAAAGGAAAGAAAAATCAGATCAGAAATGTAAAATAGAAAGCAGAAAACAATTGAAAAAATCAGTGAAACCAAAGCTGATTATTTGGAAAGAATCAGTAGAAGTGATATACCTCTCATTAGAATAATCAGGAAAGAATTAGAATAGACACTGATTGCCAATATCAAGAATGAGAGATGGAACATCAATAATCATTCTAGTGTTTCTTATAGCCACAAAATTATTCTATAGTTTTTAAAAGGGTAGGGAATATGATGAGCAACATCAAGCCCATACCTTCAACAATGTAGATGAAATGAACAAATCCCGTGAAAGACACAAGATACTCAAACTCACTTAACAAATAAAAGGGAGGCTAAACCTAAATAGCTCTATTTCTATTACATAAATTGAATTTGTAGTTTAACACTATGCACAAAGACACTCCAAGGCCAGATTTCACTGGCAAACTCTACCAAACATTTGAGGTATAATATTGATTCCACACAAACCTCCAGAAAATAAACAGAAGGGATTGATTTGCAATTTATTTTATGAGGCTAATAGCATTATCCTGGTAGCAAAACCAGACAAAGTTATTACAAGTTAAGTAAAATACAGAGCAATATTCCTCATGAACACCAATGAGAAAATTCTAAATATAATTTTAGCAAATCAAAAACAAAACTACATAAAACTAATAATATAATATGAGCAATTGAGATTTATACCAAAAACTCAGTTTGTTTAACATTGGAAAAATCAATCGATATAATTCACGAAATTAACAAACTAAACAACATTATTATTTCAATATATGCAAAAAATTTGATAAAAATCAACATCTATTAATGATAAAAACAGTCTACACTTTAGGAATAGGAGAGAGTTTTGTCAACTTGATAATGAGTATCCACAAAACCTATATCTAATGTTATACTTAATGTTTAAAGACAAATGCTCTTTAAAAATAATTTAAAACCTAATGCTTGTTTAAAGACTAATATTTCCCCCCACAATCAAAGACATCACATCTCACACCATGTCTATTTGGCATGTAGCAGAATATATCTAAAGCAATAAGGCAAGAAAAAGGAATGAAAGGCATTCCCATATTGGAAAAGAAGACATAAAAATGTTTTTATTTGCAGAAAACTAGTTACCTATGTAAAAAATCTGATTTTACTACATAAAAGTAACTAGAACTAATACATAACATTAGTAAGATAACAAGAACTAATTTTAACATACAAAATTAATTTTATTTCTACATACTAGCAATGAAGAAACAAATTTAATTAAAAATATCATTTATAATGGCATCAAAAAAATAAAATACTAGGGCTAAATTCGATAATAGATGTGTAAAACACTGAAAATTTAAAAATTTTACTGAAAAGAATTTTAAAATGATGAAATTAATAGAGATATATATTTTGTTCATAAATTGCAAAACTCAATATTCTTTTCAGGTCAGTTTACCCAAAATGATCCATGGATTCAACAAAATCTCAGCAACCTATTTTTTTTTAGATGCTGATAAGCTGTTTTTAAAATACAAATAAAAATTAAAAGCATACAGAATAGCCAAAGCAAGTTTAATTAAGAAAAAGAAGATTGGAGGGCTAACTACTTGATTTCAAGACTTATTTTAAAGCTATAGTAATGAATACAGTATATTAGTGTTAGCAAGATTAAAAAAATAGAACATTTCAACAAAATATAGTGTTCGATATAGACTCATACATATAAAACAACTGAATTTTTACCATATTGTAAAAGCAACTAAGTGGAGAATGGAAAGTCTTTTCAACATATGATGTTGGAATTATCAGATATTAACATACAAAATAATAAATTTTAATCCATATCTTGCATCCACAATGAGGTAGCATTACACGTCTATGAGAAGTTCTAAAATTAAAGACTGACCATATCAACTATTAAAGAGAATATCAAAGAACTGGCACTCTTAGATACTACTGGTGGAAATGTAAAATATTCCAACCATTGTAACACTTTGGAAAAGAGTTTGACAGTTGATTGACAAGGTAAATCCATATTTATCATGTGATTCAGCTGTTCCATTCCTAAGTATTTACTTGAGTTAAAAAAAAATACATCCAAACACATCTGAATATTTATGGTGACTTTAATTTTAAGAAACAAAAGAATAAAATAAAATGAAGGAAAAAACCCACAAATGTCTATCAACAGAAGAGTAGATAAAAAATTGTGGTATATCTATATAATGGAATACTACTAAGTAATAAAATTAAATTAGCTTTTCTAATAAAAAAATATCATAACATAAATGAATCTCAAAATAATTGGGTAAAAGAAATAAGACACAATAAACCAGTTCATATCGTATGATTAAATATTTATAAAATCCTAGAGACTGAAAACTAATCTACATTGAAAAAAGACAGGTAAATGACTCCTTCAGTTTGGCATATGGGCAAGAGTTAAAAATTACAAATGATCACAAGAAAACTTTTGTGAGTAATGAATTGTTCATTAATTTGACTGTAGTAATAATTTTAAAAATGTATACATGTATCAAACATTAAATTGTGCATGCTGTATATAACTGAGTATATGTCGATTATACCTTAATAAAGCTATGCATTTTTTAACTAGAACAACAGTTGCTATGAAGAGTGAGAAAAAAAGCCTACTAGTATCTCACAGTAATCTCTTTCCACAGTGCTGATCACCCTATTTAAGTTGACATTCATGAACTTTATAGTGATGACAAATTTCATAGTGTGCTTTTCTCTAGTACGGACAAACAGAGTGGAAACTCGCGTGGAGAAGGACGTTCAGAAACAGGGTTTCTAAAAGTCGGTGTGTATAACTAAGTGATAGATACTGGTAGATACTCTAATGCCTAGGCTGATGGAGCAGCTTCCATTGGAGAGATTTCTAGTGTTGTAACAGAAGAAGAGACTCTGGTGAAATGTATTAAAGCTTCCATTCAGAAGTGGCATGTCACTTCTGTTCTCAAGTTATCTAACAAAGCAAGTCATCTGGTTAAGCCTGACATCAAGGGGAATGATAAATATAAACTCACAGGGTGGAGCATTGCAAGTTAAATAGCCAAATTTTATGCCAACATCACAGGGATATATAAACAACTACAGTGCATTGCCAACATGTGTTTAAAACCAATCTTTCCTTTCAGTAAATACTATATACTTGCCCAGCCTCAAGGAAGAAACCACAACAGTCCCATCAATTCAGTGTCAAATTCGAGTCTAGGATCTTTGGATGATATCTGCATTAGGTTGATATTGTGTTTCTTTAGGCTTTAGAGATTCATGACCCCAACTGTAAACTTATCTAGCCCCCTTAGGTAGAATGTTCATTGTTGAAACAAGGACATAGTAACTGTAATACATACTTCCATGTGGAGAGGGAAAAGAGGAAGCACATAGTGTCAGTGCTCTGTAGAGGTCATGGTATTCTGTTGAACAGAATTATTATGGGCCTCTACCCTGGGCTTTGGATATATCCTTGATAGCTGATTTTGCTGCCTATAAAGTCTCTTCCTAATCCACTTTTTTTTGAGGAATATGTTTTTTATTATTCCCTGAGAAGCTCTTTTACCTTCTTGCCTTTAGAAAGGAGACCGAATGGTCATTTTTAGCCTCAAATAATCAGTGTTTCTTTAAGTGGTGGCTCCATTCAAAAACTTGTTCAGTCTCTTAACTTTTTGATTCTAGATAATTCTGTTTACAACTAGCACCCAGCCTGCTTTCATTTTTTTTTTCTTAAGTCATTTCTTATAGTCACTTGTCATAAATAGTGTATAACTAAAGCATTTAATAAAACTCTAGTTCCCAGAATTAGCTTAGATCATGCCTAAGACCACTTGGTACATTATATTTCCTGCCTTCCAAGTTATTGCAGGTGAAAGTTTTATCAAATTTGACCATTTCAAAAGTACTTTATGTCATCAATGATTGTTTCCTTACCTTCGTTGCCATTTCCTGAGAGTAATATCATCTCTTGTAGGTATTTTCTTACAGTCCTATTGTGGTATCAATTTATGTAGCAGTTGGCATAGGGTAAGTGTTGCTTCAGTATCCAGAAGCTCCTACACACCCAGGAATCTGCAAAAACAAAGGTTTTTTTTTTCTTGCTCAGTTTACTTGTTTGTTATGGGTCAGGGTTGGCTGTGTTTCCCAATTTCTTTGCTCAGTTGACAGTTATCTCTATGACACTGCTAGATTCATGGAATCATATATATATATAATTTCCATTTAGAAGCACTACAGTTCACTTCAGTTTCCATTTATTATCCCTCACCCCCCTCCAAAAAAATCACATAATTTTGCTGCATATTAATGAGAGAGGGAAAAAATATGATCATCATCCTAGCAGGGTCAGCAAGTATTTTGAACTATTATTTAATTGACTGTAAGGTATTATGGAAAGAGAAAATATCCTATGACTGTAATGATAGAATATGGAATTCAAGTGGAGCAAGACAGGATATAAAGCAATCATGGGTTGAAGTCTTAAACCAACATATTCGAGAACTATAGTGGTCCTAAAATCAGCACGTGCTATAATAGGGCTATTTGAGAAAAGGAGCTAGAAAATATATGAGAATTTGATTAAGAAAAAAGATAATTAACATTTCTGGAGGAAATATTCTCTGATTAAATCGATGTCATAATATCACTTTTCTTGGATCTGGCATTCTAATATTTGACTTGTCTCTATCTTAGAAATTCTGGCAATTAGAAAATGTCACTAGGAGTGCAATTAACACATGATGACACACTGTTGTTTTTCCCTAGTGGTTTTCTGGCTATCTTAGAGGTCAATGTGGATCACTAAATATCTGTTTGAATAGATCGACATATATTACTTATTAATTGTAAAGACAAACCGAAATTAGTGTATTAAGCAGGTAAATTTTTTTTTTTTTTTTTTTTTTTTGAGGTACATTTGGCATCCTCATTAGAATGATCTGACAAAAATCTCTAGAAATAAGTCCAGGTTAAAAATTTTCTATTTCTTCCTTGCTCAGATGTTTTTAAAAATAAAAGCTTTTTAAAAATAAAAGAAAAATACAAAGGTAATACATCAGAAATAAACTGATTACTAAATAAAGGGCTAACTTTAGGAATTTTCTCAAGATAAGAGGTTTTGTATCTAATTCAGCTAACATAATACAAATTTGTACTTCATAAAAGGTATAGAGAAACTATACTCTATAAATGTCAGAAAAAAGTCATGAAATAACTTTGTTTCTTTAGGAAAGATAATTGTAAGAAAGAATAACGTAATTGTATTTCATGACCAAGAAAACTTCAATTGTGCTATTTATTAGTTTACACTGTGTTAGCTCTGCCCCTATTTAAAAGGACATAGAACTCATTGTGTAGCACCCCAGAAACATGAGAACACCAGGAGAAAGAGGCAGCCATCATTTAGAAAACAAACAGTGAAATGAATTGCTATTTGTCACCTTTCTAACTGTTAGTTGACCTATAGTCCCCATCTACTCTGAGTGGTTTCATGCACAATTCTTAATAGAGTACAAAAGAAAAAAGCCGTGCCTGCATTTTTAGAATGAGAGAGTCATCCTCCAAAGGTTCCCCCTTAAAGGGAAAGAATTGTGACTCTTTCATCTTTGTGGTCAAATTTCTTTTTCTCTCAGAAATAAAAGAATGTTCTTTGTCTGTGATTTTCTTTCTTTCTCATCAGTCCTGAGTGATGAAAGACAGATACTAACAAGTAGAATTAGATTCTCTCTCAGATCAAAAACTCCGGAGGTAAATCAGTTTGTCAGCCATTTTCACCCATTAGGGCAGAGAGCATAAGGTTTGCATAATTCCTAGTAAGTTCCCGCCTCAATATAATTAGGAGTGTGAATAACCAGCTGATCAGCTGTACAGCATAGACACGATCTATGGAAGATGTCAGTAGCCCTGCCTGCATGCTATATCCAATGCATTTATCTAGTCCCTTTCAAGAAGATGAAGTCATGGTAATGGGTGGCAAGTTATCTTTTCGACACCAAAGAAAATAATTTAAAAGATCTGTCGTGAGTCCAAACCTTTAATATTTGTGTAATTCACCATCATATTCAGCAAACATTTTTGAAATCTTAACAATGAGAAAATCATTACGAGATACATAGATGATGAAAAGTTTTTTGGATATTTTTCTGTTTCTTCCAATCATGCCATAAAGGCCAGCCTATAAGGTGAGCAACTTGTGGATGTAGGATGGTGCAGGTCTCAAATCTGTTCACACAACTGTAGCATGCTGGTTAAGTACCCACAAAGTACTAAAGAATGTGAGAGGTGGCATCTTACACAAATTCACATAGAAAAGTGGTGAGATTTTTTTCATTTATTTGATTTTTGTTTGTTTTGCTTTTCATATTTTAATTGAAGGGATGACTATAGATAAATCTCATACTGTCTACTCTGTTTGAGCCATTCAGTTTTATAGGCACGATTTGTGTTTAAGCTTAGAAATATATTTTGGCTGAAACTAGAGATGTGGTTTATAAAATGAATCATAGGAACCTAACTGATATTAAACTCAAGATTCAGAATCCATAACCTATGATCAAACCAAATAATCAGTCATAGGAATATAAAAATGGGTCCATTCTACTAACACAGTAATCACTTTCCATGGTTAGTTTGACACTGACATTTGCTTTGGGTAATTTTTGTCTTTCTTATTTTTCTTTTATTTTTTTCCTTCCTTTTCTTTTTGTCTTATTCTTTTATTAAATGATCAACTTGAGATGAGTACCATCACCCCAGATAATTAGGCAGGTCAATTTGGTTGAACTCCTTTACTTTTAATAACAATCCATCACTATTTGACCACATTAACTAAATTGATTTGTCCCTCATTTTGATGTCTGTACATAACTAGGCTTTGTTAATGGTTGACCCATATGGGATTAAAAAGTTTTTAAAAAGTTAAAGAATCCTGAGATTTTATTGCAGAACAGTTCTGTAAAGGGGTAACTGGACATCCTCACTATTCATATGAAAATGAAGACCCAATGCTAATGAGTTCTCAGTAGTAGAATACATGTTTTAGTTTGTTTTGTTTCCTTGCATTGATTCTGTTTTTAAAATTTGGGAAAGGGTTTATGTTAAGCAAGTCACTCTTCCTGACTAAGTAGATTCTTTGAATTTAAGATATATTCTGTCTGCAGGAGAATGGAAAGACAATAAAGGGGATCACCAAGGAACCAAACAGGAATTTGGCCTCATCAGCAGAAAATTGCTAATCATATTGAAAATGGTTAAAAAAAAAAACCTATTCAGCAACAGACTTATATCATTTTGATGATATTTTAGAGGAGTAATTATCTATGTAAACTCCCATAGAAGGGGTACCTGCTAAAGGAAGTAATTCCAATAATAGTCCTCATCTAATTCCCAGCACATTTAATAAATGTACATAATTTTCTTAATTTTATGATTTCTTGCCATAATTTTCCCCTTAAAACATTAGAATGGCTACTGCAAGTCTTATAACAATAGCTTTTTGAATAAAGGAACAAGTTACAAATGAATATTGAGACAAATACATAGAAAAGACCTGAACAAGCCTTTCAAGGGAAGCATGAATGCCTGGTTGAGATTATTAACTATATAAACTTAATATGTAACCATATGTATATTTTCTGTTAACATAAATGTACTTTTAGTTCATACAAAATTGATTTTTTATTATATTCGGTACAAAGTAATATGAATTCAGAGGTATACACATCTAAGTTTGAAAGCATTTGTTTCACCTTTCTGGGTATTTGCTTATCTAAAACATGTTTTTCAATTCCCAATTCCTTTAAATGAGTGGTCCATGGTAAAACTATCTGCATATGTTATTTTTCAAATGGCATTTTAATTAAAAGTGCTACATATAAAGATGGGTATAGTAATACAACTTTGCTACGAAGAATGAAAATTCCAAGATCAAATTGGTAGGATTAATATAGTCAAAATTGTAATAAATTTTGAATATTCATGCTTACATTTTCTCTCATTAGAATAACAAACTATGAGCAATTGACTGAGCACCCAGAAACTGCAATTGTCCTTAAAGAGAGAGAGTAAGAGAGAGACAGAGAGACAGAGAGAGACAGAGGCAGAGACAGAGACAGAAATAGGCTGTTTCCAGGCCTGGGTCACCTCGATTGTTAAAAAAAAAAAAAAAAAAAAAAATCTATTGTAAAAATACACACTCATAGTCTAATATGTTATTTTTAAGAAAAATTAGTAATTTACATCAGTACAATTTTCATATTAGTACAGTTATAAAAGATACGAAAATAGATTATAGAATTGCTTAATATTGCTTAAAATAATTAGACACAGGCCAGCATTTAAAATGTTTCTTCTTTTTTTTGTAATTCTAAATGACTTCTTGTGATGTTTTATGTATATATATATGTATAGGTGTGTATATATGTGTGTGTGTGTACATAAGAATCGTAAGGTAGCTACTATTTCTTTAAGTGTCAAAAGGTGAAAATTAAACACTTTCACTTTGCTTGGACAAGTTTGCAGGAGTCGATCTAAAACTTAGGAAGTATACATCTTAACAGAAAAGAATATATTAACCAGTTAATGTGGTTTGAAAATATCTACTGGAAGAACATCAATTTAACTCAGTAGCTAGCCGGAAACCCAAGGTCAATAAAGAGAGATACATTTATGTTTTTATATCTTGTTAAAAATTTGATTAGGTATTCTTCAAATAATAGAATATGCTGTCATATCACTCCTCACTTTGTCCTACAAAGCCAGCAAATTTGTGATATTGGTAGTAAGATTTTTGAAACACACTTCTGCAGCACAAAAACTGAACAAAATTAAAAAGATATGCAGTATGTAAGACACGCATTCATATACATGTGTGTTTATATGCATACGATCCTGAAGAACAAAGTCTTATATATTGACATATATCATCTATGCATTTTTATCTCGGCACTGAAAATGATGGGCCGAAGCTTTTAGAAATCAAATGTGAACTCATTTTGAAATACCAGCAGTGTTTGAATTTTAAATTAACCTATTTACAATGAAACTATGCCTGCTGATTGCCATCATCTTCAGGAAAATTAACAGTAACGATCATTGGTGTCATAATGCAATTTCCTCACAAAAATCACATAGGCTTCATTACTGTTTACATAAATTGTCATAAATACCAATTATGGCTGAACATAAAATGTAATGCTCTTTTTTAAATCAGAATCAGACAATTGTTCTTCTAATTCATATGCTAGGGGAATAGGGTTTTGATTCAACCTTTGTTGTGAAGGAAGTGTTTTGATGGTAGTTAGTTTTGCTCAGAGTGCTGGTTGGCTTCTTGTCAAATCACTCACTCTCCATTTGGATCATGTAGTCCTTGTCCCCTTTCAGCGTGTCCTCTAATATACTGGGGAGAACATGGAGGCGTGCTAATGGCAGATGAGAGAGATATACACTGAAAGTGTCCTCTAGACTTCAGCTGAGAGGTGGCTTCCGGTGGGATTTATAACAACATTTGGTGTAATTATGTGGAAGCCCCCATAAAGAAATAATGCAATAACAGACCTGTTAGAGAAGCACATTTGCAGCACCAATTCCAGCTTCCCCCATAGGTCAGCAGAACAAATAACCAGTAAAGGCAATGCCCTGTTAAATGGCTAATTTTCAAAACAAATAAGAGCTAAGATGCTGGCAGGGGAGTAGACGAAAAAGGCCAGGAAGAAAATATTCAGCATCCTTATCATTTTGGTCTCTAAGAAGGAGATAAATCAGCTTGAAAGGTTATTCAGGTAGAAAGTCGGAGCAGGGGACAATTCTCCCTGAGGACAAAAGCCCTGTCTTTGCTTTCTATAATCTGGCAAAACAAAGGTAAGAATCATGCCGCTTGGGGCTTATTTTATCTTGCTGTAGAACTCTTTCTACTTGTCTATTGGTTTATTCTTCAGCCTTTCTTCTTGACCTGCTTACTTCTAAAATTTAAAAACAAAGTCTGCATGAAGTTCCCACCCTCTTCTGATTCACAACAGTCCTTAAGAATTAGAAAATGGAGAAAAATCACTCCATTGATTCTTTGAACAATGCTGTCCATGTGTG
Source organism: Rousettus aegyptiacus (assembly GCF_014176215.1). Taxonomy (NCBI): domain Eukaryota; kingdom Metazoa; phylum Chordata; class Mammalia; order Chiroptera; family Pteropodidae; genus Rousettus; species Rousettus aegyptiacus. The sequence continues at coordinate 69,834,536 of NW_023416287.1, forward strand.
TTGGTGACCCCACACAATTATATGTATCTGGGAGGTATGGTAGCTGACCTGCTGCTGTCCCTCCCCCACATCTCAAGGCTGGGTAGTCTTTTATTTTAATGAGTGCTGGCAATTTGTCCTAGTTCTACCAGATTCTCTTCCAGTTGATTGAAGCAAGCCATACTGATATTAGTTAGCTTGTTAAGTTTAATGAAACAAAATTATGATTGTTGATCTAAGAGGAAAATAATAAATAAATAATAAAGCACTGGTAGGGATTTCTTCTCTGTGAGAAATCAAAGTGGAACAAACAGAAATCCAGTAAAATTAGCTGCTGTTGTTTCACTAAGCTAGAAAAATGCCAAAGGTAAACAAATAACACCAGCAGGGAGGAGAAAATGGAACTTACTTTTTTTTTTCTCATCTTTCATAATCTCATGCATTATCGGTAACAGGGTGAGACATTTTAATACGGTGTGATCATCATTAAAAGGCAGATATTTATCTTATCACAGTGCATTAAACTCCCAGAAGGAAATGGGAAAAGCGAGAGAGAGTGAATGACTCTCATGAACTATTTAATGAAACACCATGGTTGTAGTTTTTCTTGATTGTTTTTCTTAAAAAAAAAAAAAAAAAACTAATGTCGGATAAAACTGGTTCCAAATACACCCAGATTGCACCCCGGGCCTATGCATTTTGCGAAGTCTCTACTGTGTTCTGACTTTGTTTAATAATTTCTAATTATGTTCTACAACACAAAATTAAATATTTCTATCTCCATTGTGTGTACTTATTCATGAGCTGGGCATTAATCGTAAAACAATGTATCTTGTTGTTTATTTATACCAGATGTGAGTATTTATGTTGCTCTGTTCAGGGTTCCCAGCTAGGTCTTTATTTGTATACAGAGCCTCCTAGTTTGCATGAAAATGGGTTTTGAGCTCTGGAGTTCATCTCCGTTCTTGTATTTAAAACAACAACAACCTAACAACTTTTTTTTCTAAGAGGAAGAATTTATGAATAACTAAGAGATTTCTGCTGTGGCTCCCTTGGTCTCTCACCAGCAAGGCAGCCAGAATACATTTTAGGGACCAAGAAAATTCAATTTGGGATTTCCTTTCACAGTTTAGGTTGCTGGCTTCTTGCAAACAAAAGCTGCCTGGGCCATGGAGAGCTTTTCTTCTGAAATACATTTGCATACTGTTAATTTTCCATTTATTTATCGACTTTAAAAAATGTATCAGTTCGTTGGGGTGGAGGGGGAAGTGCTTCCAGTGTGTCCTTCTGTGTCTGCCTCCTTGTTATCTAACTCAGTCAGTGATCATAAGAAGCCCCTTATAGGTATTTCTAAAAGGATATCTTGCTTTTGCAATTTAATTAGCATGTCTTATATCCTCTAGATTCTTCTGCCTAGAGTAATAGCCTTTATCAATTTCTGTGTGTCCCTAAGAGATTTTATTATGTCTACAAAAAACAAAAATATGTATTTTCCCCATTTTAATGCAAATTGCAGCATACTTACTGTCCGTCACTCCTCCAGTCCATTTGACATTATATCTGAAGATTGTTCCATATCAGAATATATATATAATTAACATTAATAAAACCCTCCTGGTTCTTTACTATAGCTATATAATATTCCAGTGTATGGATATACATAAAGTATTTAACAAAGGACCATGTTTTATTTTTAATATTAAACCAGCTATATATAGCACAATGATTACCTCATAAGACATTTTTAAATAAACATTTGTAGACCTATACAGAATGATCAACTGGTTAGTGCACAAGGATCTCATGACATGGTTCTCTTTCAGTGTGATTGGTGATCAGATAAACACAGCCCATTCTTAAGTACTGTGCTTAAGAGTTAAGGGTGACTGATTTATTTCAACATGGAGAAATAAATTAGTCTCTAAAGAGCATTTTCTTTGGTAGCACAGGCAACTGTTCAAGTGAGGAAAGTATCCTCATCTTTGCTATTGTGCCCTAAGACAGAAGATGCACAATGGGGGACCCACTAAGGGACTCTAATCTACAGGTATGTTTTGCTTTGCTTAATTAATAAATATTCAAAGTAGTTAACTATTTCAGAGATTTAACATCAAAATCTGTACTCGTAGCATCTGTTGAAAAGCCTGATGATCTAGCAAGAATTGGCCCCCTTTCTTCAAAACAATAGCCCCTGGAGCTGAACAAGACAAGGGAATGAGGGCTGGGATTTTCCCAGACCAACTGTAGATGCCTTAAATCATGAAATGCCTGAATCCAGTAAGCATTTAAGTTTGCCATAGAGAGCCTGAGAGTCAGAGTCTATATTTAACACCACATAAGATAAGTGCTCCAATAATGGTCATGATTACTGTGACGTTAATGTTAAGATACCTGGAGAATATAAATTCCTCATATTACACAAGAGTAATATGAGCCCCACCAGGCATTTTTCCCCCTGCTAATACCTTCCAATATGGTTGGCTTTACTCAATCATACAGATACCTGGTATTATTCCCAGGTCATAAGTGAAGATTTTCATAACTGGTGATACAGAAAGAAGTGAGGAACAAACACAAGTGCCTCATTATAGGGAGTCTAGGGCTGCCCATATATGATGGACATTTTTAAACATATGAGGCCAAATCATGTATGAATACTGGACGATTTGGAGGACTAAATCAACTTGAATGTTGAAAGATATTGTACTTTCATTTTCCAACATGAATAAAGGGAAAGACCCAACTCCAGGCCACTCTATCCATCCTGTCTCACCTAAAAGAGTGAAGAACACAGCCCAGGGGCACAGGTCCCTAAAACACTGAGACCTAGTCATAGGGCTGTAGGATTCTTTCCCTCCCCTTCATCTTACCACCATATCACTAAAGGACTAGTTATCATAGTTCCTTTACCTAGTACATTATGCCCAGCTTTCAACAAAAAAAATTACAAGGCATACTAGAGGGCAGAGAACACAATTTACTGAGACAGCAAACATTAGAAACAGATTCAGAGATGGCAGGGGTATTAGAATTATCAGACCAGAAATTTAAAGTAATTATGATTAATATGCTAAGAGCACTAATGAAGGAGGAGGATGTTACTAAATAATCTGGAAATTAAAGAATTGGATAGGTAACCTGTATCCTATTGCCTTATACATTGTGCATTGTGCATTTTTGATTGGTGTTGGATACCAAAGAATCCCACTCATTATGGAGGGAAAGGAAAGCATTAGGATAAGGAAAGACACAAGCTATTCAAGGGTGGTTAAAAAAAATCATCCTGGAGCATGAGGGTACTAAGGCAGAGCTGGCTTCACAGACCAGAGCTCTGCTGACAAAATTATTCTATTAAATGCAGGGTGTGTCCAGAGGTGACACCTGACATCTGAGGGCCACGAGTAGAGTAACCTGGGAGTATGGGTGCTAAACTGCCAGCCACAGGGATTGTAATGTGTTTCCCATAGTTCACTTTCTTTCCTGTCACTTAGACTTCCTAGATTAATCTGAAGATCTGCTGCTTGGACCCGATGACACTGGGATCCCACAAAATACAGGGATTCTACATGGAGGGAACTCCCTAAATATTAATTCCCATTTAAGGTAACTTAGATGCTGTGATTAGTATTCTCTAGATGAAAGGTCACCAGATTAAATGCTACCCATCCCTTCTCTCCTGCCAGTCATCTCTCGAAAGGGTGCCGCTGCTTGTATGTCAACCATCTCTGCATTCTCACAGCTGCAGTCTTTCGGGGAGGAGGGCTAGGGAAGATCCTACCCTGGTAGCCATTCCTAAGTTTGCTCAGGAAAAGGGAACACGACCGAGTACAAACTTGCCACATTTTCAGAGACAGATCAAAACATAGAAAGCTCTTTTAGTTCTGGCATCTTTTACTAATAACAACCCCAGTAATAATCGAGCAATGAGGATGAGAACTATCAAAAAGGAACACTATCCACCTTTACTCACCAAATCTGGAAGGGGGGTAGTACATAGACAGGCTTTTACCTTCAAGTCTCTGGTTTGATTCCAGATATAATGAGACTGACCAAATGTCACTCTAATTAGAAGACAATAAAGTTCCATAGCAAAATGCATTCCACAGTTTGAACTCACTTCAAGGGGACATTTGTCTTCATTATGGGACGTGCGTACTTGGGGCTTGGCGGGCATTTCTGCTTTAAAGAGGCTCATGCCATAATGAGTGTGAAGATGGAAACCTTTTAACCAGTTCGGAGTGCCTGAGGCTTGCCCTGAACATGGAGCCTGGGCCTCCAGGTACAATTCATCTGGGCCCGGCCACTCTTCTGGACTGCTTTCCTATAATTGTTCCAAGAGAAGAAAGGAAAGAAAAACAGTCCTGACAGATTGTGGAGGTGATAAAGTTCCTGAAAATTAGACCTGCTAATAGGGTAAAAGTCTATTATTACTTGAAATCTCCTAAGGTTTTATATTCCTCCCTTCCTCTCTATTTTTAATTGAAATAAGAAATTCTGTAGGGGATATAACCAATTGAGTCTATAACAAGTCAAAAGTTTAAGTGCACGGCTTATTTTGTTCATAAGTAATAGATTTCCCCCCCCCCTGCAATTTCCTGTAGTGTCTGGCCCTGCCCAGCAGAATGGTCGTCATAGAATGCAGCGGCATAGTCCTTTCAGGGCTGGTAAATCACTCAGGTTCAATAGCTGCTGGCAAAGGGACCCTCTGGAAACTGAAGTTTCCTCTCCCCCATCTTTTCTCATTCTGCCATGCTCAGAGTTACAACATAAGTGAATGTATTCCTATCCTTTTGTAGATATGCATCATGTTGGGAGGACCATGATACTGAGAGAGAACAGTGAGTAAAGGAACCAGAGATGATGACATCTTCCAGTAGACTATGATTCAGCCAACTCGAGATGTTGAGAAGCAGCAAAAAGTATAAAACAAAGTTGATGCTGCTTGACCCCTGGATATGTCATTTTATTCTACCTTTTTATTAAAATGGAAATATTATCTGATTTATTTGTATTATAAGATTCTGGTAAGAAATAAATGCACTATTACATGTGAATATGCTGAGCAAAGGTTTTAAAAAAGTCAACCAATCACTCCTCTACATTTAAGAGAAGGCAAGTACCGATAACTAAAAGTCACAAATACATTCAGAAGGCAGAAGGAAGAATATGTAAACTGAGGCTGTATTCCAGATTTCTTTTTCACATGTACAGGTGGTCTCTGACTTTTGATAGTTTGATTTACATTGTTTTTTTTTAATTTACAGTGGTACTAAAGCAATATGTACTATAAATTACATATAGGTTTAGTCAACCTTTATTATAAAGTAGGCTTTGTATTAGACAATTTTGTCCAACTGTAGGCTAATGTAACTGTTCTGAACACGTTTAAGGTAGACTAGACTAAGCTATGATGTTTGGTAGATTAATTGTATTAAATGCATATCTTACAATATTTTGAACTTAGGTTGGGTCTATCAGGATGAAACCCCATCGTAAGTCAAGGAGCATCTGTATATATGTTCACCTCATCAGCTGTTGGAGAAGAAGCATGCAGCATGGCCATAGCTGAAAACTACAAAGGCTCTAAGCCAGGCTCCCTTAATCCACAACTTGCTCTCCTGTGAGACATTAAATGAGTTAATTTAATTGTTCCTTAAATTCCTTATCCTTAGGAAGGTGATCATTTTCAGGGGACCTTGGAATGCTCTCTGGACAGACTAAGGACTCAATCGACGTTAGATATTCTTTTTTTTCTAAGTAAATGTCATGTATTCCTGCCTCAATATTTTTTATTACACTCTCTTCTCTGCTTTTGAAAAGTTCTCTGCCCTCTATATTTCAAACCGATGCTTTATTTGATTTCCTTTGGATTAAGGAGGTTTTCACTAACGCTTCAAACCTATACTGGTGTCTCTCTTCTCTGAGTTCCTAGAGTCCCTACTGACAGTCTCTCAGTTGGATATTAATTGCAGACTAGCTATTGTTTATTATTTTCTAGGAATTGGCATGAACAGTAGAATTAACTTAAAACTCGGTATTAACAAACTAGTAATTGAACTGTTTGTCCATCATCTTCAAGAACCTCATTTAACCTTTTTGAGCTTCATTATATTAACCTGTAAAGTAAAGATGATGATAATTAAACTTACCTCACAGTTGTGAAGATCGACACAGAGAAGGTCTATGAAAATTTTTGATAACTAAGAAAATTGATTTACTGCTCTTATATGTGCTTTGGTCTATCCAATCAAAAGTATGGTCTTTTAGAAATAGTGTACTATATATTTTGGAGTTCTATACCATCTGGCAGAATGTTTTGTGCCTAATAGATACTCAATAAATATCTACTGATTGTTAAGTTGATATATCAAATAAATGCATTATTTAACAAAGATGTAGTTTGAATAAAGTTTCATGGCATGAGATACAGAAGAGATACAGAGTACACCAGGAGATAAAAATTGCCCTAAAATCAATCCGAAGAAAGAGATTGAGCTTCAGTTAAATGCATTTGTGCATTCGTGGTGTATGTATACGCGTGGAGAGAGAAAGAGAGAGAGAGAGAGACAAAGGATTAAGAACTAAGAAAGAAAATAGATTTAATAAGGTATAAAAGTAAAAAAAAAAATTATTTTAAGGTTTACCATAAGAGAAGGATGTTAAGAAGAAACGTTATCTCTTAACCACATAGGGCACAACTTGTATATAGATATACATGTATAGATTTATATGTATATATATATACATACACACACATATGTATACATGTATACATATGTGTGTGTGTGTGTATACACACACTGTCTGTCTCTAGCTTTCTGTGCTGATGAAATCAAAGGCTTTTATGCAATTGTATACATGTATACATATATATGTGTGTGTGTGTGTGTGTGTGTGTGTATACACACACTGTCTGTCTCTAGCTTTCTGTGCTGATGAAATCAAAGGCTTTTATGCAATTGTATACATGCATACATATATACACGTGTGTGTGTGTGTGTGTGTGTGTGTGTGTATACACACACTGTCTGTCTCTAGCTTTCTGTGCTGATGAAATCAAAGGCTTTTATGCAATTGCAATTTCAATGTAGGAGTTCTCTCCTTTTCATCCTCATCTGTTTCTTCCTTTTCCTAGCCCTACTCTCATCCTTGCTCAAATTATGGAACAAGTGGTTTATTTGGTGCCTCGACTCTGGTTCTGAGCCATTTCCCCTACTTCAGAGTTACTCTTTTTCTGTTCAGCAAAAATAAACCTGATCCATTTGAAGCTGGCACATTAAATAGTTGGGCCTCAGGCGTGACATGACCCAACAACCAATGAATATATTAGTTTTTCTAGTTGGGATGGTATGTTATGGAATGTACTTCAACCTGATTACACTATATAATTTCTCAAGGAGTATATAAAACAAATTAGAAGGGTCACATGGGCAGGGTATTAGTAAACATAGGTTTCCACAAATTTATTTCTTAGGGACAAGAATTATAAGTCTTATCATCATAGATCTATACTCTCAGGCTTTGTAGTTAGGTGCTTAGAAGGCTGGAAAACCTTGCAGCTGGAACAGGAAATTCTTTAGAGCAGTTCTCAGTGCTAAGAGCCACAAATGCCTCCTGTTTAAAACTAATGCTTTCTATCACTCAGTGTAGTATCTTTAAATAAAATTCATAAATAATGTAACTTACAGCATGTAGGATTTAAAAATATATTAAAATTTTAATTTTAAGATAAATAAAAGGTATATAACATACAATAAAATAATACATATTTCAATATTTAAGTGCACAGGAATAACTACTAGGAAACATAATAAAGTACGTGGCTGCTTTCACCTATGCATAGAATCTTCACGAATGCATCAACTACAAATTATGCTAATGTAGCATGCGGTATTGATATTCAAATACCAGCAGTGGTATTGTCATCAGTGAAGTGATTTTCTGAAATGACAAAAAAGGTCTTGATAAAGTTCTGAACAAAACAAAAAATGATCTTCCTTTGATTTACTGAATAGCTGAATTTATAGAAAAGTGAGTGAATAGTAAAGCTGACTTTGCTTTTGTATAAAACAAGTGTAGAGTCTAGACTTATATACATGAAAGATCAGTGAGGCATTCAAAATTTGTGTGGAGCCTGGGATATGTTTTTGCATGTGATTTTCTGCACATGGCAATAGTTGAGTCTTTCTGGTTTCCAACCACTAAATTCCAGTAGCACCCACCAATATTTTTTAAGAACAAAAATGCCCTCAAAAATCTATACCCCCTCTGTTCATTGTTTTGGGGAATGAGAACTCATGGAAAGACAATGGTCCATGAGTTCTTTTGGTCTTTTCTAAGATCTCTAGGGTCAGTAAGAAACAGAAAAACTTCAGAAAATTAGAAGAACTAGAAGCAGGATAGGTGGATTTAAGATGGCAAGTAGGATATTTGCAAGGCCTCTAGTTTCTACTTTCACTGTTCAATGTCCACATTCTCCCACAAAAAAAGTTTGCAAAATCGTACGTACCCCAAAGGAGGATCTCAAATTATCAGTTTTGGATATTTCACTCATCTAGGTAAGTCAGAACAAAAAGTAATCAATAGATCAATTTTTTTCCGTCAAGAACAGGATTATAATTTGAGTTAAATTTTGTGACTATTTTCAACTGCTCTGTACTTCACTTGTGATTGATGGTAATCATAAAATCTCCCACTAGGGGCAAAAGTTGTTTCCTCAGGACCCCTTCCTATTCCTTTTCTCCAAGTTAAAGAGTAAATTCATACCATGGAAATGGTATCCCAGACTTTCCTAGAATGTGATTTACTTTGTCCCAACAGCTAGAATATCTCCAGGAGAAGAAAACTCACTGCTCAGTTCAAATGGGTACAACACATCTATGAAAAAATCCTTTACTTTTTGATAGTTTTCTTTATCGGAACCAACTCTAGTCTCTTGCCTCAGGATCTCAATCACCAAAAATCTGTCCTAAAATTTTAATTTTACTCCTAATGTCATAATATTGTGTGCTGTTTCTCTTACTCTAGCCACATCCTTTAAAGTTCCGTCCCTATACTAGCCATGCAGCAAAGAAGAATGACTCATAATCTCCCCTTTCTTTTCTAATGCCATTAAAAAAAAAGTGTGAAGTCAAAACATAAAAACAGCTCTCTTTAGTTTTCTTTTTCTCTGGCAAACATATGAAATAGACAACTTAGATGTTGGGTTACTAATAGATGGAATCATTATGGAGCAAATTTTGTAGCTTTGGTGCTTATCTCAGATCAAATCATATGTTTTTGTCCCAGAAGAACATGGAGAACAATCCAAAGTGGTCCATTTCAGGAATCCTTTTTGAATGTCTCAAATATGTCTGAGCCTCCGTATGGTTTTAGGTGTTTTTTTTTTTGTCTCTTAATTTACAGCATGCATTACATACATCTGTAATTAGCCAAATAAATTTATATTTTATTAGTCACATGATTTACTCTGTTGAATGAGTATGTAATGTATGTAGAATATGTTATTAATCCCAAAGATATATATTTGAAAATGTATATATATAATATATTTCTTTAACATATACCCTCTGCTTATTTTACATTTGGATTCTCAGGCTCTTTGCAATGGTTTGTCAGCTTTCTTGTCTTTCCTTTTCGTTGGCCTCCTTAAAGACATCTGTCAGGCTCCAGTGTTTGCTATAGAATTTACAAAACCAAAGAAGGTTAGGCAGTTGTCACCAGACATGTATTTACTAGTGTCTTTCATTACACACACAGAAAGCTCAGCTTTAAAGTCACCATTCTCTAGTTTTAGGAAAGATTACAACCACTACTACCACAAGTGTTGATGGCAAAGTTATGGTATTTCTGGTGCTGTGATAAATTATTTAAATACATAGTCTTTTAAAATCATCATAATAATTCTATAAGGTAGGTTTAATTATTATTACTAATAAATAAGTTGAGGTATTGAAAATATAAATAATTCCCCCAAGGTCACACTACTAATAAGTATAGGAGCCAAGAACTGAAATTGGGCTAATGTCAAAGACCTTTTTGATCTCTTTCTTATGCCAATATGATTCTCTAACAAAAGCAAAGATTCTCATACATATTAGAAATTTCATGTGGGACCTCTGCAGGGCTTTTCCATAGCACCTTGCTGATTCAACCAGAAAAAAGTTCCTAGAAGAGATGGAATTTAGGTGCTCTTCCTGGTAAGGAGGAGAAAAGAGGTGTCAGAAACAATAGAGCTTTACTAATTGCTGCAACTTCCACAGCTGTCTAAAATTCTGACAAGTCCTAAGAGAGCACTTCCACCAGATTCTGACCAAAATGGAACCAGAATATATCTTCTCTGGCCTCACAGTTGTTTTGGTTCAATAGAATCACCCTTCTGGAACTCCAGCACATGATAAGATATCACTAAGTAAGAAGCCTCTGCTTAAAACACTTCAACCTGGGAAACAAGTAAAATCCGGAACAGGGATTAATTTTACAGCTATTCATTTGGAATCAAGAAAGTTATTTCCTAATAATGGGATCATTATGATAAAATAAATAAATAAATAACCTGTTAATCTTATTGTGTGATTTCTAGAGTTTCAGTGACTCATTGCTCCCAGTTGCATCCTCTTTCCTTTGTTAATGTCTAAACGGTTACTCTTTAGAATAAGGTGAGACAATCACAATGTCCTTCAGAAGGTGAATGGATAAGTAAACTGTTGTATATCCAGACAAAAGAATATTGTTCAGCACTAAAGATAAATGAGCTATCAAGCCATGAAAAGTCATGGAGGAACTTTAAATGCATATTACAAAGTGATAAAGCTCCATGTGAAAAGGCTACGTACTGTAGGATTCCAACTATATGACATTCTGGAAAAGGCAAAACTATGGAGAAAATAAAAAGATCAGTGGTTGCCTGTGGGGAAGTCAAGGGGAAGAAATAAATAGTTAGAGCACAGAGGATTTTTATGTAAGTGAACTTTTTCTGTATAATATTAAAGTGATAGATATATGGCATTTTATATTTGCCCAACCCAGTGAATGCACACCAAGAGTGAACCCTAAGGTAAACTATGGACTTTAGCTGATTACGATGTATCAAGGTATGTTCCTCATTTAAAAATCTACCATTCTGGTGAGCAATGTTGATAATGGAGGAAACTATACATGTTTAGAGGCAAAGAGTATGTGGGAAATATCTGTACCTTCCTCTCAATTTGATGTAAACCTAAAACTTCTCTTTAAAAAAATCTTTAAAAAATAAGGCTAGAAATATTATTCCTAATCTCTATGACAAAGTATAAATGACTAGTATCAGATTAGGTACTCTGATGAGCAGGGTACGTGGTATGGAAAGAAAGAGAGAGGATTATTTGTGGAGAAGTGTGACTCTGCAGAGAGGGTGGGCATTAAGAACAGAAATAAATAACCTGATTTATAACTCTCTGACCTTCTCAAAGGTTCCTTCTATAGTGTAGACTAGAAGAGGTCATGACCTTTGCACATGTTAATTATTTTCATCAACCGCTTTTTCTCAAAGATTTCAACTATGTTTATTACTGTCTAGCATCCTAGTGCTTGCTCATGATACTATCTAAATTTATGCATAAGCCTTGGCTTATATACTTTGTGATTCCTATTTTATTTAATAAATTTGATTTCAAGTGAAGCAAGAACAATGCCCCCTATCTTTTTATATTCTCCACACCATAAAAGACAGTAGTTAATAAAAAATGAATAAGTGCTTGCTGAATGACTTCCTGATATAATCATCAAACCAAAACAAAGAATGTAAAAACCAGAAATATATTTAGAGACTAATAGAAACCCTGTTCTGCATTTTAAAATTCAGAAACCTTAAAAAACTTGCCCTAGGTCGAACCAGTAGTTGATAACCATTCAGGACAAGAACCTAAGTGTTTTAACTCCCTATCCAGTATCTTCCATTATATCATGAGCTGTCTCATGGGAGCCTAACAAATTAGGTTTCAGGAATGTTATGCTTTCTATTGTCTTCATTTTTCTTTTAAATTTGGCACACGATTTTTGTTCATTGGACCATCTAAACTTTTACTTTTCATTGTTCAGAGGAATTGTCCTAGAACTATCAACAAAAATGACAGAGATATCTGTTCGTGTGCTATTCATCCATCATGTAACCCAGTGCAGTTATTTACATAGCACCGTGACACTAGTAAGCAAACACAGTGGAGAAAAAGAGAACAAGGAAAGGACAAAAAAGACATCTGGGATTTTTATGAGCCATTTTCTTTACAGTGTGCAATACCCAATAAGCCTAATGTATACAGTAGGTGTATCTGTCATGGTCTATATGATGTTTTGGTGATAATACCTTTGCCATTATCGATAGAGCCATTACAAAACACACTACCCCAGCTTCTGTTGAGATACTTACATTGGGACATTGCCAAACAGTTTCATGTGATGTAGAAATCTGCAACAGTTTACTAGACATTACTATATTGACAAAAAAACAGTAGAAGCTTTTTGCTAAAGAAGCAAATAGATCTCCAGAACGAGTGCCTCTAATTCAAATCCTTAAACTGACGTCTTGCACCGAGTTGCTCATAAAACAAATTCTATAGTGTGGATCTGCCTTTGTTTCATTAACACCATTCCACATACACAAACATACTCTCATATACAAACACAAGCACACACAATAAGCACAAGGGCATACACACTTTCGAAGGCTTAGAACTAGGATTTAAGACTGCTAAGCCAGTATCCAACTCAAAGCACTGCTCTCGGAAAATGAGGTCTCTTCTCTCTCATGTGACTTCTCAAAACACCAATTAAATGACTGAGCACATAGTCAGTGCTAAGCAAAGTGACTGAAATATCGATTGGTTTTTTAACTGTCACAATCTCTGCACATTTTGTTGTATAGCCATAGAGAAATTCTATGGTCATCAAATGATGATCAATTTCTTCAAGGAAGTGAGTTAGATCTTGAAGAAAAGGAAGGGGATTTGGCAGTTACAGGATTTTAGATTGCTACTTTGTCTTTTTTTTTTTTTTTTCCAGGCAGTGTGTAAGGTGGTAGAGCTGAAGGGAATGGGTATTCTGTTTCATTACTGATAACTGTGTTTCTGTCCCATAAATCTGAGAGGAAACAAGCCAGCTCTAACACACGCTCCTTCTCCTGTCTCCTCCAACACCATTCCTCCATCCACACAAACACACTCTGGGGTCCAAGCTGGACTTCATTCAGAGTGAACCAGAACAAAGGCTTTCCCAATGTTCCAGGTGGCTAAAAAGTAAATATTCATTAGAAATATATTTGTAAACACTAATGTCTAGAAGAAGTATAAAGAACAAAGGGAAGCGATATTGATGATAGAAATATTTCCCCCTTTGACTCTGGTGCTCTCTTTACTCTTACAAAGATATTATGCACGATCTGTTTTGGATATGCTTTATGATTCTTCATGGAAATCTCTAGAGAGGTACCAGAAGTAACTATTGGAATTGATTGCTGTCAGCACCAAAATTGCTATTTATTTCCAACATTGACCATCATAGAGACTGCAGTATGATATTCAGGATGTCAAAAGCTGCTGGGCAAGTAAGTAGCTCACCCACTGGCCTGCTATGGGGTTAAGTTGCTATAATGGTATTATTCCTTAAGGGCTTCTAATAAGGATATAGTTTCATTTTGTTTTGTTTTGTTTTGTTTTGTTTTTTAATCTGGGTCAAGGCTAATGTGTTATCATAGGAGGGTTCATATATTAGCTAGTTAACATATTAGCAGGAGTTATTGTCTCTGATTAAGCCATTACCACCCACTGTCCTAAAGCAAAGGAAAAAAACCCAGGAGAATAGGGCACATAATAGACACATTTTGATAAAAAAGAGGCAAAATTAAAAGCATGAGACTAAGTTTGGAGCTAGTTAAAAATTTTGGTACCATGGCTTCCAGACATTATATCATTGAGACTGGGCCTTCTAGAGAGCTAAATACTCAATTTATTATCTTTTTCAAGAGCCAGAATTTGCTTACGTGTGGGATTTCAATGGTAGTTCAGTATGGGGCTTATGTAAAAAAGTATTAATGTTAAGGCACTTTATAGTCCTTTGTATGACTTAAAACTAGCGGTTAAACTTACTCTTTATCAAAGAGACTGTTCCTTTTATTATAAACATACAAAAATAATTTGGGGAAATTTCTTTCAGTTTTCACTTAATTTCATATATATACATTCATATACACATACATATATTCTAGAATAATTTTCTATTTAAAATTAAACATCAGTTATTCATGCTTCTTAATATTTTGGGGCCCTGGAAAAAATTCATCTCATAGACCTAAAGCTGTAAGATGATAATATTGAAATGCAAGTCACAAGCTTCAATTAGGTACAATCAGAAATCATGCGGTGACTTCATTAAGTATCATTAAGAATGATCAAAATATTGCTCTTAGGAAAAATACATCAAAAGCATTGCATTTACACATTGATTAAACAGGATCTGCAATTTCTAAAATCTGGTACGAGAAAAAAGAATGGAGTAAATTAAGTGCTCATATCCCACTTAGCAACAAGGGAGTGCTTAGCAACTGGCAAAGGAAGAAATAAAGGGAGATGGTGGAAAACAAAATATGATCAGCCTCTGAAAATGGGGGAGGAATCAAAAAATGACAATGTAACTAATTGTGGTTTGAGGAAAGGTTGCTGTCCCAGGAGCAGTGGGCAAGATGACATCAGCCTGCTTTGTGTAAGGTTTTTATTTTCATATTTAGCTTTAGGAAATTGAACTCATAATTAGGAATCAGGATCACAGGAAGGACTCTCATCAAATCCAAGATTGTGGCCACAGTCATTTTTGGTGACATGCATCTACCGTTTACAAACCTTTTCCTTTTTTTTTTTTTTTTTTTTTTTTAATATACTCAGATGCATAGCTTAGATCTCAGTTCCATAAGGTCTTAAGCCTTAAGGAGCTTAAAGAAGATTTGCTATTGTGTCCTTTTGAGAACTCTTTAACAGTATTATTATTCTAAGCTCACCCCCTGATCTCCTTTCTTTGCATTTGATCTGAATTCCCTGGAGAGTCTCATTCACCCCATGGCTTCAGTTCCTACTGTACACTGATAATTCTCAACCCTTCTTATCTACTCAGAGACACCTCTTCCCTGTGCTTAAATCTTTGCCCTTGGATCTTCCACAGGCTACTCAAACCTACCATGACAGACCTCATTCTCCCCCTCCTCTTGCTCCTCATCTCCATTTACCATCTTAGGAAGACCATCGTTCAAGCAGAAACCCCATCCAGGAACTACCCTGTATCTATCTTCTCACTACTCACGTCTGCTGATAGCTAAGTTTCTTGGTTCTTTCCCTGAAATATATGTCAGACTCACTCTTTTCACAATATGAGATAAAAAATTTATCTTTCTCACCCATGAGCAAAATTCAAATTCTTAGCATCATGTGAAAGTTCTTCACGATCTGGCTAAGCTGACTTTTCCTTTTTACCTTGGTTCTGCCACTTCCTATTTGCACATAAGCCACATTCGGACCATTTCAAATGTGTCTTCATTCCTGGAATGTGCCATATTTGCTGATATGGCTCATCCAAAACTCATGGTGTGCTCTCTTCTTAGTATGTCTTTTCCTTTTTTAAAATTGGAAAACTCTCAATGTCTTAATGCTTATCTCTTCATCTCATTTCAGTACTGGGTAGATGGTAAAGTTACATGCTAATTTTTGTTTATCAAAGAAAAATCCCAAGGGAACAGACATTTGGAATTTAATTTCAGACGTTACAAGAAGTTATCACTGGGAATAGTAAATATTCAATAACTATATTTAACTGAGTTAAATATATGGCCAAAGATTCAGTGTCCTCCAATTTAGAACCTAAAAAGGAAGGGTTGAAATCTTTTTTTTTTTTTCTGTAAAGAAATAGTAAATATTTTAGGCTTTACAGGCCTTCTAGTTTCTGCTGTAAAAACTATATACTTCCATTGTAGCATAAAAACAGCTATAGACATTTCCTGTCTCCGCCCTCCCCGCCTCCAAATCTGTGATGTAATAAAACTTTATTTATAAACACTGAAATTTGAATTCACATAATTTTTAGATGTCATGAAATAGTATTCTACTTTTTAATTGTTTTTCAACCATTTAAAACTGTTGAAGCAGCTCAAGAACCATATGGAAACACTCAGCCAGCTGGATTTAGTTCTCAGGCTGTGGTTTGCTGAACTCTACAATGCTCATCACCTGTTTCAGCTCGTTATTTGGCCATCACTTTATATGAATCTCATTTGCATTTTTGCCATCTACTTTTCGCTTAGTTTATTTATCATTTAACATAATTCATATCAATGTCATTGCTTTATTCTGATAGTCATTTAAATTGCATCCCAACCAGAAAGTCTCTAAGGCCACTGGTTCAGATATACCTCCTCTGTTGGTAGTATGTTAACTATTGACTCCAATACTTCTTAAGATGTGTCTATTGAATGAGCAAAGATCTTGGCTCCTTTTTGTCTAACGATTTTAGAACAAACACAGAGCCTCTGTGTGATCCAGTGTTTGACAGCCATTTACTCCTTAGACACATCCCATATTGTCATAATTAATTTTTCAGTAACTATGAACTTGCTTCCCGATAATCCAAATTTTTTTTTACCCTGAATTGCCACCATCTCATCTGTCAAATTAATTTATTCCCTTATCTAAAGCCTTTTAAATTTTTTTAAATAGAGTACCATTTCCACTCTTACTAATATTACTAAAGTCATTTTACTAATCTTGCCTCTTCCTCCTCCCCAACATGAAATCATTAATGCATATAACCTTCTATTCTAACTCCTTTTCTCACACCCCCAGTATTAAGTAGTTACTAATATACATGATAATTCTGACATTAGTGCATTCAGGCTAGCGTAACAGACTGGGGTGGCTTGCAAGCAGCAGAATTTTTTTCCTGCCAGCTCTGGAGGCCGAAGTTCAAGGTGCTGGCAGATTCCGTGTCGGGTAAGGGCCTTCTCCCTAGTTCATGGGTGCCCATCCTCTTTCTGTGTCCTCACATAGTAGAAGGAGGTGAGGGGACTGTTTGGGGCATCTGATAAGGGCACTACTCTCATTCCCGAATCACTTCCCAAAGGTCCTACCTCTAAACACTGTCATACTGGGAATTAGGTCTCAATATGTGAATTTAGGGGGATGTGACTATTCGATCCATAAAGAATACATATAATTATATTCAAAATAAAGACAATGACAAGAGAAAGATAGAAGAGAAGGGGAAATAGAATGAGGAGAACAAAGAAAGGAGAAAAACAGTAACAGAAAGTAGAGATCAAAAAGAAAAACAAAACAAACAAAAAAATAGGAAGTTTACACCATATGTTTTTAAAAATTAGAATTTATAAAACACAAATATTATCTCGTATGAGCAGGGAAACTGGAAAAATTACTCTTTTTAAGGAATGACCTAGAGAATTTAATCAGTCAAAAAGAGAAAAGAGACTCAAATCAAATTTTTTAACCCTTTTTTTCTGAATCATACTCTGTTGGAAAATCTGATAGGAGATATTTCTAACTGACAGTTTCTCCTTCTCAGGTTCCATCTGCGTTCAGACTCTGGGCATCCAGGTCTTTTTATCTGGATAGAAATCAAATCCTAGTACAGCATCAGAATGTTCTAGCCTCTTGCAATGGCATTTAGATTCCTCTGCTGCTATTTCAAAAAAATGTCCAAACCTATAAATATTAAACTACATTTTAGGACCCTAACCTTGATGGAGGGCAGATACCATTTAATATCGCTAAAGAAAGAGAAAAGGTGCAGGTGTAGGCAAGGGAAAGAAACAAAAAATAAACCAAAAATGTCAAATCTGATTGATTAAAAACTACGTAGGCAAATCATCAAGGGCTGGTCCAGCATCACTGGAGAGCGAGGTCAGACAGGGCTGTTTTAAAATTATTTGGTATTTTCAGAAATTGATTACTTAGGGAGAGCATTAAGAAGTAGCTGTGCACATTCATTTAATGGGCCAGTGCCTCTTGTACAGGGCTGGAATCGTCACATTCAATCTCATCTACTCCTTGTTAAGTTGTGCTTTCTTCTGGAGCGGAGCATGTTTATTTATTACAGATGCTATAAGCATAAACTACAAACTAGAATAATAAATAATTTCTTAGATGTGATTTTGTGAGCACCACTTCCCCGCCCATCTTTCCACTCCCAACCCCCAATGTGACAGGCACCACTGTTTATGGGCCTATGAATGTCTGTGGGCCTGAAGAACAAGTCCTTTTCTGTCCTCAGGCACATTTCCATGATTAAACAGCAACTTATGTGGAGGGACATGGGGATGTTGTCCTATTCTCCAAAAGTGCTCTGTAGTAGTCCACTCCTTAAAGAAACATTCCACTGGTTCTTTGAGTTAGGAATACCCTTCGCGAATATAAACAGTCTTATGAGATGTGTCATACACTATCGCAAATACACACATACACACACAAACACACCACACAAAACTTAGTGTAAATTCATTTTGTTGACTACTTCTAGTCTGACTGTCAGCTAGAAATAGGCCCCAAAGAAAAAGGTAGCTGTAATAGAGAAAGAGAGGAATATTCTGGAGTATAGATCATGAACCAATGAGCTATATTTGGGTATGGTACCTTATGATAATATAAGTAAGGTGAGAAGAAAGCAAGGATTTTAGTGGAAGTGTACACACACATACTACTCACAATCAAAAGTTAACCTTCATCTATAACTTCCAATCTGATAACTGCCTAAAGATGTCCCCATTTATCCAGAGATCATTTTAAAACTCCCATTATGACGTGGTGAGAGTCTCCACTAGAAATTCTGCTGGTTTATTCCTATACAGTTTCTCTTTTCATTCATCAACACTGAGAACTCACCATCCACATCTCTCCCTTTATATCTCTGTTCAACTCTTAATGTTTATCTCAAACTGCAATTCTATGAACTCTGTCCCTATTTCAGTGACTAAAATTATCTTACTCTGATTTCATATTGATCATTTTTAATGCTTAGTTCTATTTTTGCAGTTGTTTTCTCAGGTGTTTTTTATTTTACTCACATAGATTACAAAGTGTTTTGTGGCAAGAAGTACTCTATAATAATCCCAATATATGATTGTCTCCAAGACCAAATACCAAGTATAAAATCAAGAAATCACATATCCCCATTTTTAAAATAGCACTCCAAGGTAGAAGTTGGGTGAGGCGTGGATACTGGAATCACTGACATATTCCACACACGTGATATGCAACTCATTACTCCTTTAAGAGTATAGCTTTGTAGATTTCATATATTTCTCCAAAGTGAATTTTTCTGGTAACTTTCTAAAAAAAAAGTAAGAGAATCCCTTTAGGATATTTACTTCAGAAGAGTAAAGATATGAAATGCATCCATGCCTATAGTATCCAACAGTGAAAAATGCAATACTTCCTATGGTTGTATTTTTCAGTCATCCCACATGCCTTTACGGTTGTCTAATTAGGTAATCAAAGAAGTTAAAGTCCCCTTTTGTTCACCTTGCAATGACTGTAACCCAGTGTGCCTGATATCAGCATATTTGTCACCAGAAATAATTACCTCATAGCAAAAGCAGCAATGCAAATGCATCCCCGGACCCAACAGAACAATGAGGGAGACCTAAAGGCAGCATTTCATATTCAGATACAAGCGGGGTTCACAATTAACAAACACCGATTTTAATAAACCTGATGAAAGGTAAGTAGATTTGATATGAAAGTCAAATATACTTGAGAGCCTCCCTTCTCTAAGGGTCCCTCTTTAAATTAAGACTTTGCCAGCTGATTAAGAAGAACGCCAGCACTTCAAAGAAAAGCAGAGCCTTGTTCTCTGTTGCTCCACGGGTGACCAGCTCTCTTTCCCTTCGGTCCAGATGGAGGCTTTGTTCTCCTGAAGTTGGTCAGGTGCTGTGCCTGTCCAAAAAAAGGAGGCGAGCAAAGCTCGGGAGCCTGCACCTGCTTAAAAAGCAATGCCTCTCCCTCAGCTCCAAAGCCCCGAACATCAAATGCCTCCCTTTGCCAAGCAGCTTGGCTATTCCCCAGGCGTTTTCAATCTAGTTGGGTAAAACAAAAATTGCATAATTTGTCATTATTTTCAAGGAATGAGATGTGCCTTCCACAATCCCTTTCGAGTTAAATACAATGATGCTGCGCTTCCTGTGAATGCCAATGCCTTCTTTCTCAGAAAGAATAGAAATAAAGAATGGGAAAAAGAAACACGCAATTGATTGCCTGTAATTTGCTCTCATATTTGTTATTGATGTATTCTTTGTATGCATTTTAGGGATAGGTAGGAGAAAAATTATTTTCCCAGGTCTTCAATAAAGAGAAGTCAAACCCTGTGGGAAAAGTTGGGACTGGAAGCCAGGCCTTCTGAGTCAACCTCAAAATTCAAAACAAATGAATCACACCAATTTAGGCAAGTCACAAGTCATATAATCATTCACTTTTCCTCATCTTTAAAATGGGAATTAAAATGATCTTCCCTAAATACATACCATTTAATTATGAAACCAAAATGAAAAAAAAAGGTCAGAAAGTGCTTTAAAATGTTAAATATCCTCTATAAAGTAATATAGTTTGAATGAGAAATATAGGGTGGGGCAGGATACTTAGGAGTCCAGTCATCCTTTCTAATGTGAAAGATTTCAAATCCAGGCAGAAAGGGGAGTGAAGAACAACTCAGAACCATTGTTGAAAAGCAAGAGAATCTTAAATCTCATCTATTAAGAGCAGAGAAAAACACCTAAAAACCTCCACCATATTTTTTTGTGTGTACAGTGCCTTTCTGCTGCCACTTGGTTACAACAATAGTGGAAAAAAGTGGGCCCATAAAGCAAGATTGATTGCTGAGAAGATGATCAATTGCTGCTGTGAAAGGAGAAAAAACTGATAAATGTTTTTTTTTCTCTCTCTTCACAACCTTTTGCTAAAGCTGTGCAAAATGTGTCATGCATAAAAAGTATGCAATTTTCATGTAATTAGAGGAACACAAGATGAAAATGAGTTCCATCAGAGCAATCAAGGATGGTAATGTGGTATGTATTTGTCAGTGCCTATTTGTCATGAAAGCAAAACCCAACAAGTTATATATTTTATTTTATATTCACTCTGAAAAAACATAAATGCCACTTTACCATGGCCAAATCTATAAATTTCAATAACTTTTTTTCTGAAAATTGAAATTTTGGAACTGTGTATTAGAGCATTTTACCCTTTTAAAAAACAGAATGCTATTTTATGAAAAAACACTGAAATTACAGGACAGATTTATTCCATGAAAGGTCAGATTTATAACAGGAGGTGATAGGTTTACAGTTTGCTATACAAGAAACACACTATAATTTATTTTCTATAAAAATATGCTTGCATCTTACAGTAGCATATGCTTCTGATCCCATCCCCATACTCTAAAAACAACTGTATTAAGTTTTTATATTCTTCTCGGGCAAGAAGACATATATTTTTCTTCCTTTCTTATTTTCCTTCCTTCCTTCCTTCCTTCCTTCCTTCCTTCCTTCCTTCCTTCCTTCCTTCCTTCCTTCCTTTATTTTTTCCTTCCTTCCTTCCTCCTTTCCTCCTTTCCTTTCTTCCCTCCTGCTCATCTATTCACTTATTTATTATGTTATTTGAAAGTTTATTAAGCATCAAAATTATGCCAGACATGCTAAGCTCTAAAGAAATAGAAATTAAAAAGAAGACATGACCTATAGTCTCAAACTGATTTTACTGAGTAGGAACAGAGGCAAGTAAGCAATTAATAAAGTGAAATAGTATCACAATAGGGAAAGATTCAGGAGATTATGGAGAGAGTTAAGCATGTTTCAACTGATAAAGTTTATGAGAAGATTACTATTTAGTCCAGTCCTGCCATTAGGAATTAGTCAGGCCAGGTGTGGGAAAAGACAGTCCAGGCAGAAGAACAGGGTGAAAACTGTGAAGATACTAACAGTTTGTCCCATTTGTGAAAGGGCAACTAATTATTTCTATGATGGAAGGTGTGAGAAGGCAAGTGGTGAGGACAACAAAGTGAATTGTAGAAGGGAAAATGAGGAAGATCATTATAGGCCAAGCTAAAAGGTTTGATCTCTGTCCTTGGTGAAATAGGAAAACTTTCAATGTTTAAAGCAGAGATATGGTATAATCGAATACCTATGTAGAGGGGACGCTCTAGCAGCAGCATGGTGGATGAAACTAAGGTAAAACCAGTTAGAGATCTATTACACTATGGCCAGGTTTGAAATTCCTCACAGAAGAATTTACATGATGTAGAAATGGATTATAAATAAGGAATGAGTCTGGGGCGGACTTTAGGTATCTAACGCAGACAACTGGGCGGATAAAAATACCTTTTATGAAATCAGGGCGCACAGGTAAAAAGAGTAAATGTATCTAGGAAGACAGTGAGTTACAACTGGTACCTGTTTAATTTGAGATAACGGTGGAATGTTTAAGATCAATAATCATCACATACACAATCTGCATAGTAGGAATTCAGACATTTTTCCCTTCCTGAAATATTGTGAGCTTGTAAGGTTATCAGATCTAAGTTAAAAATACATTCATTCATTCATTCATTCATTCATTCATCCGGGCTCCTACACTGTCTAGTTGAAACAGTTGTAAAGCACAAGAGATGTCTCTACAATTACAATTTTGGACTTGAACTCTACCTCTGCTAGCTATGAACTCTTTGACACAGGGCATTTGCAATAACCGCATTAATCCTCATTTTCTTTATCTGTGAAATGAGAGTAATTATGAACCCTCTATAGAATTAATTATGAGGTTTAAGGGAGATGAAGCACACATAGTACAGTTATAAAATTAGTATTATTGAGATCTAAGTCACTAATATGTATATGAAGTCAACAAATATAAAAAATATAAAAATATCTTCAGGATATTTGGTTCCTATTATTATTTTTTATCCAATGGCAACTCGTGTTAAATAGGTAACTATACCTAAAAACATTTTAAAATTATACTTTGATAGCACAATATAGTAAATAGTCCTCATTGAACATTAACTACGGAGAAAA
Source organism: Rousettus aegyptiacus (assembly GCF_014176215.1). Lineage (NCBI taxonomy): Eukaryota > Metazoa > Chordata > Mammalia > Chiroptera > Pteropodidae > Rousettus > Rousettus aegyptiacus. Next base: position 69,857,604 of record NW_023416287.1, read on the forward strand.
TATGAGCCATTTTTATAAGTATGTTTGTGTGTAGTAATAATGATAAATAAAAGTATTGACTCATGTTTATGTAGTGAGTGCTTTCCCATTTACTGAACATTTTAATATAATATTCTTTTCTTATAGTGTACATTTTTGGCTTTGATATCAGAAACTCATTAAATAGATTTAGAAATATTCCATTCTTTTTTATTTTTTAAAAAGGTTTTGAAAAGTATTACTATTAGTTCTTTTTTAAATGTTTGGTAGAATTCACCTGTGAAACCATCTGGTCCTGTGGGTTTTTTTTTTTTTTTAGGAGGTTTTTTGATTAGTGATTTAATCTTCTTACTAATAATTGGTCTGTTCAAATTTTCTATTTCTTCATGAGTCAGACATTGTAGGTAGTATGTTTCTAAGAGTTTAACTATTTCTTCTAGGTCATTCAATTTTTTGGCATTTAGTTGTTCTTCATAGCCTCTTACAATCCTTTGTATTTCTATGGTATCAGCAGAAACATCTTTTTCCATTTTCATTTATAATTTTATTTATTGGAGTCCTTTTTTTTTTTCTCTAAGTCTAGCAAAGGTTTGCCTATTTTGTTTATCTCTTTAAAAAAAAAAACACCAACACTTAGTTTCATTGTTTTTTTGGTTTCCATATCATTTATTTCTGTTCTGCTCTTTCTTACTTTTTTCCTACAATTAATATTGGGCTTAGATTGTTCTTTTCTTCCAGTTTCTTGAAATGCAAACTTAGGTTATTTGAGATCTTTCTTTTTTCTTCATGAAGGTGTTTATTGTTACATACTTCTCTTCTGAATTGCTTCTGCTGCATCCTGTAATCTCTGGTATGTTGCGCGTTCAATTTTATTTGTTTCAAGAAATTTTTTATTTCTCTTTTTATTTCCTCTTTGACCCATTGGTTGTCCAGGAGATTGTCTTTTGATCTCCACATATCTACAAATTATCCAGTTTTATTCTTATAATTGATTTCTTGTTTCATACCATTATAGATGGAAGAGATACTTCATATAATTTTAATTTTATTAATTTTATTAAAATTTTGGTTTGTGGCCTAACATATGATCGATCAGTCTTGGAGAATATGATCTAGTTTCTTTTGAGTGTTAATAGCAATTGTATTTCAACTGTATTTTCAGTAAAATTTGTTTTACATTAGCATTTAAAATTGACTGTTAATTACTCCCTGATTGGTTTATAAGAATTTGTTTTAAAAATTGCAACTGTAACCTGTGCGGCTTGGATACTGTTTAAGTAATATACTGTATGTTGCTGTTGACAGTAGTGTTTGCCTATTGTAACAGCACTGACTCTACTGTAGCTTCAGTGACCATGTAAATGAAATATTTTATTCTCTCTCTCTCTCTCTCTCTCTCTCTCTCACACACACACACACACACACACACACACACACACACCAACCAAACAAATGATCAAACGCCAAAAAATCCTTAGTTTCAAGATGCTCCATCATGACAAAATTTTGAAACCTTTTGTCGCAGTTTAGAGACATAAAAGAAAATGCAACTTAACAACAACAACAAAATAGCATGGGGGTGAATTGAGGGCTTTTAAAAAGGAATGAATTCATGCTAAAATAAAAAAGAAATTATCAAAGTTTTAACATATAGGAGATGATTTTAAATAATGTATATGCCATTTCTTTTATTTTTCTGTTAAATATGTTTTTTTCCTTATTTTTACTAACATGTATACAGAAGTTATGACAGTATGATCATAACTAGATTCCTGGCTTCTCTCTACAAAATAGGAAAATATAACCAAACAGAAGTTGAGTAGATTCTATATAAAATATAATGGTGAGAACAGAAGGATGTACTCTATTAGATTGCATTCTTCTGTCAAAGATCAGTTGACTATAATCACATGGGTCTATTTACGGGCACTTTATTCTGTAGCATGTATTTATTTGTCTATACCTTCACCAATACCACATTGTTTTGATTATTGTACCTTTATAGTAAGTCTTAAAGTTAGGTAGTCAGCCATCTAAGTTTTTTCTTCTCTCAATAATATGTTGGCTATTGTGGGTCATTTGCTTCTTCAGATAAACTTTAGAATCAGTTTGTAAATGTCCATAAAATAAGTTGCTAGGATTTTGGTTGTGATTGCATTGATTCTACTGATCAGGTTGGGAAGAACTGACATCTTGACAATATTGATCTTCTTATCCATGAATATAAAATGTCTCTCCATTTATTTAACTCTTCTACATTTTGTTTACCAGAATTTTGTAGTTTTCCTTACACAGATCTAGTCCATATTATGTTAGATTAATATCTTAGTATTTCATTTTTGGGGATGCTAATATAAATAGTATTATATTTTAAATTTCACATTTCACTTTGTTCATTGTTGATGTAAAAGATGTAAAAGAAAGAGTTTACTTTGTGTATATGAACATTGTATTCTGTAACCTTACTATAATTGCTTATTAGTTCCAAGAGCTTTTTTTTTTTGTTATATCTATCAGATTTACTGCATAGATGGTTATGTCACCTATGAACAAAGACAGTTTTAGTTCTTCCTTCCCAATCTGTATGCCTTTTATTTCCTTTACTTGACACATTGCATTAGCTAGTACTTCCCATACGAAAAGGAGTAGTGAGAGCCAACATCCTTACCTTGTTCCTGATATTAGTGGGAAAGCTGTTTCTCAACAGTTAGTATAATGTTAACTAAAGACTTTTTTTTAAAGATAGTCTTTATTAATTGAATAATTTCTCCTCTATTTCTAGTTTACTAAATCTGACTACATTCTTCTGCCTGAACCGTAGACTAGATTATTCCAAAAGCTAATACACTTTGTATGAACTAAGAAACTCCCAGCAATTTGAGACCTGTGACAATGGGTTCTTGTTTGTAACTTCATAGAAAGTTAATGAGTCCCTTTCCTTCCCAGCTCTGGTCTCTTTACCTCACTTCCATTGTCACAGAATACTACCTTGATTACAGGCGTCTTGCTCCTTAGAAGCCTATCTGCTCACAAAGTTGATGGCCACTGGCTCTTCCTGTTCCTCATAACTCTTCCTGAGTTACCCTGACTCCTTGCTCCTATGTGTTCATAATCTCTAGCAATGGAAAATCCCCTAACCATAGCCTCAATATGTTGACATTCATCCCTTAACTGGAATTCTCTTGCTGATGCGACTCCAGATCCAGTATGAAAGAAATAGACTATATCTGTATCGTTCTTCTTTCCTCCTCTAAGCTATAGTAAGTAAATGTCAGTGCAACTGAAAAAGTTTTAAATACTGGAGGGTGACTCAACAAAGAGTAAGCAGAAAGAATGACGAATAGACTCATGTGTGTGTATGTGTATGTGTGCATGTGTGTGTGAATGTTTGAACTTGAATTTTCAGGATTAAAAGCTCCATGAATGTTTTTATGGTAAATTATTGGTGAACAATTCATTCAGATGAGACTTGGAAAATGAATAAATAGTAGGTAAGATTTGGGCTTCTTCCAGAAAGTCTCAACTGAAATAATTCCATCTCTTTTGATGTAAATTACAATAAAATGTATGTTCATTAGTTATTGTTTAATGGTTAGATCAAACTCAGTAGAGTTAGGTTTGATTCAGAGAGGGGACCAAATGGAGTAATGTAAAGTGTAATATGGGATTTTTGAGGCTGTAACTGTACCCAGATACAGACAAAAGTTCATAGGGGGCTCTCATTAACTCAGAGTGAATACCCCAAGCTCTGGTCTTTGGTCCATAAAAAGGTTTTAAGACCATGAAAAGCATATTTTTAAGATAAATATTCTTATCTCGAGTTAGCAGGGTATTTTCTCCAAGACCCAGATGGAATATGTCAAGAAAACAAACTTGTTCCCCACCTCTATCCTTACCCCCTATTGATAAACAAACCTATACCACTGGGTTTGTTCATTCCAAAGTGGATAAGCATGTGCTTACCACCATCAAAACATTGCTGGTTTCACTCTATTGACTCCCGGGCCATCTGTCCAGGTATTAAGTATTTTGATACTTCTCTCAGCCCATGTAAAATAGTGATCAAGGACAGTCTCTTGACATCCCCAGCCACAGAGACTCCTGATTGAGGTAATGAAGAAATATTTAAGGCACTATGTAAGAGAATCCAAGAACCGCAATGACATAAAGCAATAAGAACACTTAGGAGATAGACCTAACTAAAGGCAGAAAGTCTGAGTTCTAGCAGAAGTATGATCCCAAAATATATAACCAAGGCACCTCTATTAGCTTAAATACTGGTTAAAAGAGGGTGATTAAAACATATGTAAACGGAGTCCCTGGTTTTTTAGTACACTGCTAGATGTCACCGTAAAGTTAAAAACAAGTAAAAGTAGCCCCTCACTTTTGAGGGTTTTCAATAAAATTGAAAGTCAGACAAGTACACAGGATAGGATATAAAGGAATTCATGACAGAAAGAGAAACTATTCAGAAAGGATGAGAGAGAGAGAGGGGATGAAAACAGTCTGACATTGAGGAGGGGCTCAAACGCCAGTTGCACTTAATAAAGTAGATCCGTGATTTTCAGGCTTTTTCCAGGATTTGATTTATAACTTTACTGTGAGTTTCACACACCCACAGGCCATAACATAAGTAAAAAGACTTTGATTTTTACATGGGAAATAATACTAACTTTACCCATTTTTTCCCTACTCAAGACATCATATGAGAATTACAAGTGAGTAAAAAATTATTTTGCAATGATTTAAAATTTTGAGGATTTAACTATTATTATCTATCATTTGTAGCATGCCTTAAAGTTAAAGAATTCATACCGATTGAAAAAAGTTAAAACAGAGTTCTGAAGCTTTTAAGATTTTAGGTTAAAAATAAAAAGGGTAAAACACTGAATAATCATGAAATATCACTAGGATTTTTTTTTTTATTTAAAAAGAAGGTAGAAGATATAATCAGCCACAATATTCAGCAATCCATTATCAAAAACATGTACTAGGCTTCTGGATATAATCTGAAGTGTAGTTTTAAGTATTCGTACAAAAATAGATTTATAATACAATGTAATACGCAGTTTGTAATCTAACTGATATAATTACATATCAATATTTATTCTTTTTCTGTCTTCTTTATCTTCTTAATGACATTGTCTCAGCTAGACATTAGGGAAATAGAAAACAAGCAAATTCTAGGTCATCGCTGACAACTGGAGATACGGAGAGTCGATATCAGAACTTGAATACACTGAGCCATATTACAACAGTTGGCCATATCTGAGGTGCTCTCTTTTGAGTCCTACTTACATGCCCCAATTTGGCCTCAGTGCTTGGGAAGCAACTTGGAATAATGAAGGGAGCATGAATTTGTGAGGCAGACAGATGCGAGGTAAAACAATGTTTCATCCCTGGGTCGTCTAGACAAGTTAATTATTCTCTCTGACTCTCATTTTTTTGCTTCAAAGGGTAAGAGCATCTACTTTGGGCTAATATTTTATGTGTGTCTTATATTTGCCTACTAGGGCTTTAGATCTGCTAATGCATTATATCTTGACAACACTGTTTAGAAATTAAATGATAATGTATAAACATTTATGTAATAAATGCTCAATGCAGTTTTTATCTTTTTTTTACCTTAATGTAGCACTCACCTGACATTAACCCATCAATTCTATATGTCCCAGTTAAAGAGCCATGAGGGTTTATACAGAAGAAAAACTTTCCAGGACTGGAAATAGTAACTTCATCTCACAATGCATGTACTTATTGGGAAAGAGCAAATGTTTAAATTCACTTCTCCTTCACTTTGCTTAATGCACTTAAAGCCCTCTTCACCCATACCTTCTATGATACACAAGCCTACAGTGCCATTCGCAGATAGATAGATAGATAGATAGATAAATAAATAAATAAATAAATAAATAAATAGGATTCCCAGAGCCAGCTTGGAGGAACGTTTGATAATCTGAACTATTACAGAGGTGAAATTTCATTACACAGATGGTGACATCCCGATGTCTATCATCAAAACACAGCGGGCAGAAACTATCAGCCAGGCCCATTCCCTTCTATAAAATTACACTTATATTAATGTCACTCCAGATTTCATTATGTGGAAAATGATATTGCACAGGTCTCCACCACTAGAAGGACAGTGGGGGGTGGAGGTGTCAGGGTGGTGAGGAAAGAAAAAGGGGGTAGTAGTGGGAGGGTGGGGAAGTAGATACTCTGTGGAGAGGCTGTGGAAACAAATTCAGATGAGGGCTGCCTAGGACTGGCAGATAGACAAAAAAAAAAGTGTATAAATGTATACATAAATGTATATTTTAAAAATCTTTGTAGATTCTGCTGCCAATTCATGCTGCTTCTTGAATGACTCCCTGCCAGATGTCCTCTGCAAGCCCCTGATGGAACGTTTAAAAGGCCCTCCTCTGGGAAGCTAGGAGATTTACAGTTAATTTTTATTAATGAAGTATGACAGGTATCTCTGTTCAGCCAACAAGATGCTACACCAATCCAAGAAAACACCCCTCTATTTGGAGCAGGCATCCCCATTCCATCTCTCTCTCTTTCACACACACACACACACACACACACACACACACACACACACACACTCTCTTAAGCATACACACAGATACCATGGAATTAATAGTACAATAAATTAAGAAACAAAGGAAAATATCTACTTATTCATATACCTACTCTCTGGATCAAAAGATGGAAACATGAAGTAAGGTATATAGATATCTAACCATTATAGCCTGCACCTGAAACTAATATAATATTGTATGCTAATTGTAATTGGAAAATAACTTATTTTTTTAAAAAAGAGGGCAGAAAAAGATTACATGAGAGTCTTACGGGGGGGGGGGGGGTAGAGGTGCAAGGCAGCAAATGCTACTACTTTCTGCTGCTTTTTTCCCATTACTTCTCTCCATTCCTACATCCCTCCTTTCTATTCACTCCTCAATAAATTGAAACTTTTGGCAGGTAGGTTTTATGCCCTATTGTAACCCCATTATACTGGCCCATTGTTGTTTGCCACCCTTATCCTTCTAAGCCCACTGAAGTGGTGTCATATCTTGAGCTCTATGACTTGCTCATATTATCCCATTCCCGGTAATAGTCATCACACATATCTTGGTTTGAATCCTAACCAACCCTAAAGAACAGGTCATTTTTTATCTTCCCTAAGAAAATTTTTCTTCAAGTATTTTGATGTCTATTCTCTCTATTTGTATAATATTTATATAGGGTTCTATAGGCTTTTGCATATAATTTTATTATTTTTTTAAGATATGTGTGCTAGTCTGATATCATTAAATGGAATATATCCTCCATTTATTATAGCATCTTTTTTATTTCTTATAATACTACTCTCAGAGTAGGCAATAAATATATAATGAGGAATAGCTGTAACAAGGAACCAATTAAGCAACAATGCTGTTCATTAAGTAAACTTTCGATGAATTTTTTTTCCAATGAAAATATAGGTCATATATATGTTTTATATATATGAAATATATACGTATGTGTGTATATATATGTAATTTCCCATTCATATTGTTTTTCAGTTTCAAGAACCACAAAACTCTCATTTACCCCTTTTCTGAGACCCTCCCATGCCTCAAGATTAAACAATGATAATGTCATTCTCTTACTGTAGGGACTCCTCAGCCATTCTTACTGGGGTTCCTTCATCTCTTTTTAACACTTCTTTTACAGGAAATTGAATGAATGAAATGACCAAAACTAGGACTTAACTTTTATAATATGGGTTGTAGAATTTTTCATAATACCTTGAGTATTTAAATGGATGCAATTTTAACTGGAGTTCTCAAAGTTTAGGGTACCCGCAAATCAGTAACTGGAGTTTTTGTTGACTCTCAGACAGAAAACTCACAAAGATTTCAGTTTAGGATGCTTGAGGGAATCTCTGGAATCATGATTTTGACATGCATGTGATTCTCTGCATGTATGATGCAAAGCTCATTTTGAGAAAGATTAGAGATCAGCTAAAGAGAAACTCGTAAATATGTAATTGAAGTTATTAATCAGCAAGTTAATCCAGTTTCTTATGTTGTCTAAAACTGATTTTTTACCTTCACTCAAAAAAGTTCTGAGTTTCAAATATGTGCCATTACATTTATATCTGTATTCCCCACCAAAAACTATAGTTACAAAATTACCTACTAGTCTAATCAGGATTTTTATTCACTAAGCCATGACATCCAGGCTTTGAACTTCTCTTATTTCATGTAAGGCCAGTATTATACAATCACCCTGGGTCGAATTCACACAATGTAGGATTTACATAAAAAAAAATTTTGATTTAGAGTTACAGTCAGTTACAGAAAATCTATTTTAACTTAATTAAGGTAAAATGTAAATAACAAAATGTATACATGTTAAGTATACATGTTGGTGAATTTTAACAATTGTACACATGTATTTAACTATCATTACTATTAATAAATACTTCCATAAACCCCTAAATCTTTCTGTGCAGCTTCAAATTTACCCACTCCTCATCCCTGACACCTTTTGCCAGGAAAATATAGATCTCATTGTGCTCAGTTTACATTTTCTAGGAATTTGTATAAATGTAATCATGTAGGATACACATTTTTGTATCTGTTTTTTTTTTAATTCATCATGATATTTTAAAAGTCTAACCATGTTGTTTTATATATCAGTGGTTTGTTGTGTTATTGCTGAATAGAATTCCATTAGGTGGACATATAACATTTGTTTATGTGTTCACCTATGGTCGCGCATTTGGGTTGGGGGTTTATTATAAGTAAAAATACTATGAATATTTTGAGAACTAATCTGTCATTTGATATTTACATCAGAATTACTTAAGAGTATATGATAAAAATCATATACATACAGGACCAGAATCCCAGAGATTTGTCCTGGGAATATGCATGCTTAACAAAGCTCCTGAGTGATAATTGTGCAGCTTATTCATCTTTTTTGTTTGGACTCAAAGTCTGCCTCAGCTACTACAGACAGCTAGAGTTCTACATCATAGATCCAACCTCCTCCCAGATCATATAAGGAGCCCAGAGTGTAGAAAGCAGTAAGGACCATGAAACTTTTATGAATGGTTAATATTTCAAATATACAGAATGAAAGTAGAAACTGAGGGAATAGCCATGGTGGAAAATAAAGAAAAGAAATAAAATCAATAAGAAAGAACTCAAAATTTCCTGAGTGTGTATCTGGTAAAAGATCATTGATAGATAACCAAGCTTTAGTATAAATACTTAGATAAAAGCAAAGGGAACAAAACTCTACTGAAAGTGATATCAACAGGGGGAAGTTTTACTCCGCTGAATTTTGTAGAATTTCTCTGCAACAATATTTCAAACACTAAGTAATTCTTTCATCGTTTTCTTCAATATGTGTTCATTTTCTATTCAATTTTCTCATGAAGGAAAATAAAAGTAGAGAAGCTAAAAACAAAAATAAATAAAGAAATAAAATCACTACAGAACTTTTTGCTTCAGTGCTGCAGAACTTTGTGCTCCATCACTGCACCTGCCTTTAGAGTTTCCTCCACTCACTGGGGAGAACACAGGGGAGCATGTTTGTCTGCCCGATGTGGAATCAAACACTCAGCCTCTCCTTGGAGAGGCTTTGTTGGCAGTCACACATGGATCCGCTCCAGAACCGGCAGATTTTTGGCCCCTGGAGAGATGTGAGATTGCAAAGGGCAGGGAAGATTGGCAAAAATATTGACTTTGATATTTTATCATTCTACATTTTTAAAGAGTAGAAATGCACTGATAACTGCACCTTTCTAATCAGATGTTACCAGAGGTTGCCAGTATTGCATACACAATAAAGACTGCAATACCAACAAAGCCCCAAACAGACTGATTTGTATTAGAGCAAAGTAATCAGCAGCAATTCTGCTTCTCTCTCTGCTTGATTTCTCTGTTCCTCTGTTTGGGCATCACTTTGTAGATTCCTATTATAGGACTTCTCAACTTGTGGCTATTTTCAGGTACTATTTTGACCTCATTTATCCTTTCAGAGTGTATATAACTTCCCTGACTATTAAGTCTAAATGATGACAAGCAGCACCCCAACTTTTTTCCCCACCACCACTTGTTCTGACAGCAAAGATTTATTTTGCCTAAGGAGAAATATTAAATATTATTCAGTGCTTGGGAGGATGCATTTATCTGGGAATGGTATCCAACCTTCAGCTTGTCACGGAAGCAGGATTAGGGATTTGGCTTTAGATGAACAATTTTAATTCTGTTTCTGTGTACTATCCTCTTGGGAATGGTGGAAGTGGGCTTAAGTGTCCCTTTTTGAGTCAAGCATAGCAACTCATTAGTTTATAGTATTCTGGTTGCAGACTGCCTTTAACATAATTAGAAAACCAAGGTTGCTTCACACATACACATACACATACACACACAACAGAAAAAGAACATGATGATAATGAGAAAAGCAAGGCAAGACCAGGCACAAAAAAATGTTAATAGCTTAGTCATGTACAAGACACTTTCTTTTACAAACTCTCTAAATTCATTCTTATCCAAGTTTCACAAAACAAACAAACAAACAAACAAAAAACAGACCAAAACAATCACAAAACACTTTATGAGTGAGATTTGTCAAGAAATATTATCTTTGCCCTAAAGAAGAAATGAGAATCAGAGAGTTATATTTCTAAGATCATGACACATCCCAGTGCCAGAGATGGCATTTCACTTTGTCATGGATCCAAAAAAAGGACTAGCCCTGGACCAGGCCCCCAGCAAAATACGACAAAATAAATGTGGAACCCAATGGTCATGACGGTAACCTGATAGAATTGAATTTGACAAGCCTTTGAGAACCAGCACCTTAGGAAGCTTACATAGTTACTTTGTGTCCCTTTCTCTGTAGTTTTCCCAAGTTTTTCATAGATCCCACACAGTCATCATCTGTTTTCATTGCATTTTTATCTCCCACTTATTAAAATTTGTTCTCAAAGCTACCATCTGGAGCTAATTTGGAAACACCAATCCTACTGAAGTGATACCCTCAGGTGACCTTGCATTTCTACAGGGAACAATGATGGTAGGGTTTCAGCCATTGCAACTGGTTATAGAAGAACATCTGAGAACAAGAAAGCTTTCTAGGATCCATCAAATCATACCTCATCATTTGTTCTTCATAAAATGCGTAGTTCCTGGGGCGAGAGTACAAATGGAGACCCACATAACATATGCTTAAATATTAAAAATTTTTATGTCAAGCCAACAAACTATTAAATTTTGTTTGAACTTTCTACTTAGAAAAAGATGTTATTGTAACAACCAGAAAGGGTAAATTTGAATTTAGAATTCTTTTCCTCTTCAGTGTTCTTGACCACAAACATGACAGTGTAAGAAAAACTGACCGTCACTTCCCCTTCTTTTCACTGTCTCTGTCTAGCAAAGCAGGTATTCACGTGTGTGGACACTCGAGACTGCATATCAAACCTATCCGCACATGTTGTAAATTGTTTCCCCTTAGCTATCCTTTGGCCCTAGGAGTGAGTACACTGGCCACTTCTTCAGAGGTGAGACTAAGGAAGTCTGCATGGTCCTTAGAAGTGAGCTTGGAGCTATTTTAGTGGAGAATTCCAAGGTCCCAGACACTAGGGATATGGTCTAGAAGAGGAATTGGGGTTCCATGTGCGCACATCTGCACAGGCTCCTGAACGCCATCTACTGTGTGGAAGCTCATGTGGTAGGAGGGTTAGGAAGAGTTCTCCGAAGCTGGGTCCAAGCTCATGGTTTCTCTTGCCTGAGACTATTATGGAACTGCTCATCAACACCTGTTGGATCAGCCTATGCAAAGAGCAAATTTCCTGCAAGGTTCAGGGAAGAGAAGGTATGATAGATATTCTGAGAGTCTAAAAAAGTAAGTTATACCAAACTGGAAAGAAATATTGGTGTGATAAAAAGTCTTTTCCATACACCAATGCTGAATCTCATTCATAGTTTAGAAAGTGAGACCGAAAAGATTGAAGAATTTGAGATTCTCTCAAAGACTCTACTGGGGAAATTTAGAAGCAACACTGACTGCTGAAGAGGGAAGAGAATGTGAGTGGTCTTCAGGGAAGGTGGCACTTCTACAACAAATGGGCCAGCTGAATTTTTTTTTAAATGATGATTTGGCAGAAGTTTTCAATGTAATTTAGGAAAGAGAGAAAACAACATAGAAACAATGCTGTTCCTTAAGACGGGAGAAATGGCATCAAAAATAGAGTTAATAGTGGTCCTGAGTTAAAAACATAAAATATTTATGAAAGTTTTATTAAAAGACTTGCCATCAAAATTGGAGGAATGAAGCCAGGTTTCAAATCCACATTGTATTGGGTCAGCTGTTGGATATGAAGTTCCTTGAAATGAAAGGTTCAGTAAATAAAATAAAACCCAAAGCTTTTATTAGTTTTCTCACTTCTTCTTACCTATTTTACTACTTTAAATGCCTGCTGATGGTTATCCCTACTTTCTAAATATAAAGTTTCTATCCATCCTGTCAAAAACATTTTGTAAATGTGAAGTAACCAGGTAATCATTAAACACATGTAGCTCCTCTTCATCAGTTCAAATTCCTACTCCTTAAAGCAACAAATAAAATGATCCCTAGTATCTGCCTTCAATCAATTTTTCTAGGTTCATTTCCTGACTGCCTCCCCTAAATAATTCACACGAAAATTCTCCTCTAATATGGCATGTTCTTTTAAGCCTTCATGCCTCCACGTACTGTGTTCTTTCTACCTGGATAACCTCTTCCTGCTGTACTTGCCCTTGATGAACTTCTATTTATCTATTAATTCTTATTTTTAAAAATCACCTTCTCTTGAACATTTTTCAGCTCCCCAAGGGAGAGTTAGTTATTTCTTCCTTTAGGTTTCTCCACACTTTGCGCACATCCCCAGTAGGGCAGTGTGCCTGACAGGTAAGTCTCACCTTCAGTATTTTTCTGTAAGTGAAGCCAGCTACCTCCCTATAAATATCAAAAGGCTACTGAAGTTACATACATTCCATGCCAACAAAATAATATCTAGCAGAAGAAAATATTATGTTTCTCATCTCCTTTTTTAAGAGTAAGAAGCTTTTTTTTTTACCTAGAAGCTTCCCAACAGAGTTACCTATTATGTCATATGCTCACCTCTAAACCTAGCAAATGTAATGGAATTGCCATGGTTAGTTAAATCACTTGGAATAGTGTTATCTTTCCTGATGGGGCAGGTGGCTGAACAAAAGTGGAATTTTTTTGAGAAAGTAGGATAGGAAAATGAGTATTAGGATTAGTAATCAACAGTATTTATTCCAGCAGTGAAGTGGCTTGATTTGAATGGGATTCAATAGTCTTATAGCCTGTCATATACATGCACTGTCATTATAAAATATAAAATTAAAATGACAACAACAACAACAAACAAAGACTCTTGGAGGATTTCTTCATGAGAAGATGAGCACTTCTTCCTAGATAAACTTGTCTTCCAAAATGTGGTTTGAGTTCTGAAAAATCATGTTATTTGCTACTACTGTTTCTTTCCCTGTAGTAACATTTGCATTTTGAGACCATGATTTACAGTTGTCAGCTTAAAGTTCGAGATTATTCTTAAAGGGTAACTCTCGAAAATCTTTGCTTTCTGCTCTTCTGTAGTGGTAAAAGCCAAAAGAAGGTTAATTCAACTCAGGGAAAAAATAAGTGTTTTGTTAAGTTGGAAATTGAAATTTTAAGTTAGCTATCTTAAAACACCTTAATTTCATAGAAACAGATAGGGGATAAAAGTGTTCTGGTGCTATGCAAAAATATTAGAAACAAATTTTGGTATCTATTAAACTTGGGACTTAAGGAATTCTCCATGGAGGTTCCTATATAATCACAATCAGTGATGAAAATTACCTGCAGTCTATTACCACATTCACAGGCAAGACCACCTAGGTCTTGGATTCCTGATGACCAAGTGTTTGTCTCATACCATTGGTCTAAGAATTCTTATGCCAACTGAAGTTCTGTATTAAGCCAAAGACTATAGAAAAGCCTTGGGGAAGATAAAGAAAAAAATAGCAGCTAAGGTGTTATGATATGCATTATAAATGAAGGATATTGCTTTTATTTATTTCTATTTATTATTGCTGTTCTTCATGTCTGTTTACATGTATTCTATTTTGTCCTTTTTCACTCTACAAAAAATGTTGCATTCATAACTAAATTTACTATGTAGTCCATAGCTTATAGATGATCTGGTAACATCTGGGTGGGATTATGATGGAATTAGATGAGAAATATACAACATATGGAGACTATGGATTCCAAGACAAACAGCATTTCAAGAAGCCTGTGATATTCTCTGTGAATAAAGTAAACAGAGATGCCTTTGAATTGCCTCCTTGCTGGAAGGCAATAATTGTGTTTATGTTTGTCCTCATGGATCATGTTGAACAGGGTCATCCTTGAAATTATATATGTAGGAGGATGGCAGCCAATGATATGGGAATAGAGTATCCAAGAAAGAACCAGTGTACTAGACAGCTAGAAGAGCTGAATAGCAAATGCAAACTGGAACTGTGTCAGGCATATTAGTACCTATGGTCAGCCAAGCTATGCACAGTATCTCTTTCTTTATGAACCTGCCCTATCCACAGACCAGTGCTTGTGAAATAAGTACTAAAGTATTATTCAAGCATAAATGGCCATTGATTTAATTAGGATCAGATGTCCTTGTAATTCAAAGGTAACTAGGCCAGATTCTGTAATATGAACAACAGCATGATCAGTCATAAATGACTCTACCGAATAGGGTTAATGGTAATCAAATAAGCTAATCGGACTAACTTCTGCAATTTGTACTGAAAATATGGAGAATTTTGAATATGCAAGAAATGTGTAAAAACACAAGAGAAATGAATGCACCTTAACTCGGAGATGGTACCAAAAAGGTTGGGGACTGCTGATTTAGAGGATACACTTATGCATATTTGTTTGTGTGTATGTTCATGTATATAGTAATACTTATAGCATTTAACAAGTAGCTATGGAAAAGAATACTTGCGTTCATAGCATGTTTTCAGGAGTTCTAGGGAATATACCAAGAGAAATTATGTCCTCTGAACTCACTTCTTCAGGTTGTTTAGATCATACATACCACCAGGAAGAAAAATCAATGCAAATCTAGATTAGTGCAGCATGAATTTGAAGTCATCAAATTACACAGTCAGGGATTCTATGATTGGAAGAACATTTAGAGTTCATCTCAACAGATATACATGGAATCGATAATTGGAATAGCGAATGAAAAAAACAATGAATCTAATAAGAGCCCTATATAATGCTTACATATTATTATTGCCTTAAATTATTTATTTTTTCATGCATACTTACTAACACATCTGTACTCTTCACTCAGTGTTTGCATCGTGTCTTATGTATGGGACATAATTAAAATATTCTATGTACACCTTTATTGAATCTACACTGTCAGAAGATATCTGTGCCAAACGGAGAGAAATAGGTATCCATTTTTTCATTAATCAGTCAGTAAAGATTTACTGAATATTGAAAGAGTTATAAAGGTGCAAGATAGTATAAGATAAAATATATATTCATAAATAAACAACAAAGAAATTCCACCCCCAAAATCTGTAAATTCAGAAAAAATAATCTGTAATACAAATATCTTTCCGAACAGTGGTCCCCAACATTTTGGGCACCAGGAACTGGTGCTCCTTTGAGAATCTAATGCCTGATGATCTGAGGTGGAGCTGAGGCAGTGATGCTAGCACTGGGGAGTGGCTGCAAATACAGAAGACGCTTTGCTTGCTCCCTTGCTGCTCACCTCCTGCTGTGCAGCGCAGTTCATAACAGGCCACTGATTGGTACTGGTACACAGCCCAGAAGTTGGGGACCCTGTAGATAGGGTCCTGCTGGTATGGACAAATTATTGTATTTCCACAAAGTGTATCTACCTAATTTTACTGATTTTAATATCTTCCTCTTAATATTCACCTTCCTAAAACACCCAGTCAAAGGGCAGATATGATTGAACAATTCCTTAATTATCAATCATAGTCCCTTCTATGGATTCCATTTCACTTTTCTCTTTTTTTCTGTTCCTCTGAATCTTTCTCCTTCAGCTCCCTCTGAAAGGTAAGAAGAATTACTAAAATTCTCTTACTGTGTTACTAGACCTAAACTCCCTGAAGTCAAGAACTAATTTTTTGTGTTTGTTTTTTGTTTTTAGTACTGAGATCTCTGCACCTTCCACAAGGTGGTCTTCATTTAGGAGCTTGGTGTGTATATTTTGTAAAATGTAGGAAAGGACTATGTATGCTTTGCTTTTAGTCTTGATTTCCCTGTTGAGCTTCGGACTGGTTGTTGTATGGTTCAATGCTCAGCATGAATATCTTCAGGCTTCTCAATCAAGATTTCTAAAACACATGTCACATGAATGACCTAGAGAGTATTATGCTAAGTGAAGTAAATCAGACAGAGAAAGACAAATACCATATGATTTCACTTATGGATGGAATCTAAAGAACAAAATAAATGAACAAACAACACAGAAACAAACTCATAGATACAGAGAACAAACTGATGGTTTCTGGATGGGAGAGGGTTTATTTAGGGTTGGAGGACTAGATGAAAAGATGAAGAGATTAGGAAGTACAAATTAGTTGTTACAAAATAGTCACAGGGATGTAAAGTACAGCATAGGTAATATAGTCAGTAATATTGTAATAACTATGTATGGTGCCAGGTAGGTACCAGACTTATTGTGGGGATCACTTTGTAAAGTATATAAATGTCTAACCACTATGTTGTGCACCTGAAACTAATATAATTTTGAATGTCAGCTGTAATTAAACAATAGAAAAAATTAAAAACAATTTCTAAAACACACATATACTATACAAAATAAATCATCTTCAAATCAGATAAACCTAAACATTGTTCATCATTGCAAGTACCCTGATAACTCAATCTCTGGACTGTTGAAACCAGAGACCCACAACATCAGAGCTCCAAAGAGAGCTCCCAGTGGTTTATCTTAACACCACAGAGTTTCCTAGGAGAACTAACGCAATGAGTGATCCTTTCAGTCAGTACATTTAGATGATCTACCCTGGGTGATTCTAGTTCCTTCTCTCCACTTTATAACAGGCTTCTTAAAATTATTGTCTTGCAAATAAATACTCTACAAACTCTTTTTATTTTTTTAAGTCAAAATCTGTTGCTACTTAATGCATTGCTTGTTGACCTGGGATTGGAAATCATTTTTTTTTTTTTAATCATTTAGAGAGTTTTCAAGATTTCAAGCAAGAAAACATGCACTACTTTTCTGATATGGCATTGTCCATCAGCAAATAGTTTTGAACTAAACTTTGAATTTTTTTGGCCCAAAGAAAACAGAACACTGCAGAAACAAATAAGATGTGTCACAATAATTTACGATTTACCATCCCTCTCTCAGATCTCTTGTTGCCCTTAGCAATCCCTGAAGCAGAAACAAACAAAACAAATCCTTTCAGCATATCTTCATGAAACTGTCTGGGATGTGACAAAACTTTGAGAAACAGTTTTGTGATAATGGTTTTGCACTTTATTGGTACTTCTCCAGAGGAGGTGGTGAATGGCTGCTTTCAAATACATAGAGCTATCAAAGGCTAAAGTCAATAAAAACCACTGGAGAATAATTGGGGAGGGAAGAAAAAGGGAGAAAAAAAGAGCATAAACGGAATGAAAAGAAAAGAAGGACCTATAAATATCAAAGCCTAAGGAGTATATTTCGTGGGAATAGATGATGCAAAACAAAATTGGGAATAGTTATTGGAGGACCAAGGGAGGCAAATAAAACAATGAGATATATGATGCCTGTCCTCTTGCCTCAAGTCTAGCTCATCAAACAGTTTTTCATTCCATTTTGTATATGAGTTTCATCTGACTACTGCCAGCAGAAAGCGCTTGGATTTTTCTGACTTTTTTTTCACTGTCAAAGGAAATAATAAGTTGATGAGATTCAAAGGCGGCTAATATAACGTCCTTTTCAAGAATGAGGAAAAATACAAATTGAGTTTTGTGTTGATGAATAAAGCATTTCTATTTTTTATGTTCTTTGAAAATAATAGTAGCATTAATGATAATAAACAATAAAGTACTTTATTATACTAAAGACAAAAGCTTGTCTGAGACAGAAGGCCAGAATTTGTTGAAAAAAATTGTACTTACTTTTACTACTTAACATACCATGGACTATATTATGCAATTAAAAGAACTTAGAACTAGTTTTTTCATTTCTAAGAGTACTGGAGTGATAAATTACTAAAAAATATCCTAGTGAATTTGCAGGGCTGATTACGTGAGCTAACTTGGGCACCTCTGCTGTACAAGTGCCCACAGAGATGGCAGGAAACCTCTGTTTGGAAATAATAACTCACAAGGTATGGGTGGGCAAGTTATTGAATCAGAAAAGTAAAGGAACCTGTTAATGATTTTCAAAGTAGGTTGGTTTAACATAGACATGCCAGAGAAGGAAGATGCCAGCCAGCATGAGCAGATAGTTATTCAGAGACCCAGCCAGGACACTGCTTTAAAGTCAAACTCTAGTAGCCTAGAATCAATGAAGGGTAAAAAGAGCCTACACAAATGCCAAAGATAGTGATTCTGACCTTAGGGATCAGAGAAGAAGAATCATGAGCCAGAGAAAATGAATGCATTGGGGATGGCAGGATAGAAACAATTTCATAAACTGGAGAGATAAGGTGCACTGGAGATATGAGATTAGAATTTTAGAAGAAATAGAATTAAGTGATTCCATGTTTAGAGTCATTTCTTGGCTCTGCCATCAACAATTTCTGTGACTTTTAACAAGTTCTGTAAGTGTCTAGTATCTGGTTTTCTCATTACTAACACGAGAAGACAGAACTAAATGTTTTCAAAGTACTGCCCTACTCGAGACACCATTATGTTCTATTCATGATAGTGTTTGCCATTACATGGTGCTCTGTACCTCCAAAATGTATTTATGTGATAGTGTTTGCTTTTTTCAAACAGTTCTGTGTAGTAGCTCATATAGAAAACACTGTAGCTCATTTTAAAGACAAGAAAATGAAGGCTTAGAGTAAGATGACTTTCTCAAGGTTGCTTAGCTAATTAGCGTCAAGGCAAAGATTAGAAATGTTGGTCAGCTATAACTACATCACATTATTTCTTTCAGTAAGAATTTTAAAGCTTTATGTAAGGAATACAATAATCCTGCATTTTCTTCAATTGCCTTATATGAAAATGGATTAAGAACGAACTGAAAAACATAGATGTAAGGACTGAAAAAAGGGAAAGCCTGTACATTTATTTGTATATTGAAAGAAAATGTAAGCAAAGTTAAACAACCAATTCTTCAGCAAATTTTTATTGAAGACGAATAATGAGCAAGGTCCTATATTAGGTATTGTGGGAAATGGCAAAATTTTTTAAATAAACAGCATCTTTGTCCAGCTAGAGTCTCTATAATCTAATAAGAACATCAAATATGTCTAAAAGAAATCCTGTTATAAACCTGAAATGTAATGAATTATTTAAAGTATAATGTTTTGAAATTTCAGAAAAGGATCAAATCAAATCATGTTCTGGACAGGTCAGGGAAAATCTGAAAATTTGGCATTCAAGTTTGAAATCAAGTGGAACATCACACCTTGAGAATTTTTAAGGGTTAAAAATCTGTCAAATCAAGTAATGCATGTTGGTTAATGCAGGAAATTAGAAATGAGTAAAAAAATAATTAGAGCTCTCTGAAGCTCATTGTAAAGTGGTAGCCACACAAGAATATATCACATCACTTTGTTCATATTTTTCCCTGCCTTTCTTTCTCTTTTTCCTCACCTTTATTCCTTGTCTTAATTTCTGTTTTCAATAGACCCAAGATAAGATAATAATAACCTGTGTTTAATGATGCAGAACTTCATAAAGAAAAAAGTGTGAGAGCGTAGGTTTAGTGAAACAAGGTATATTATACTAAAGAGTTCTCAAAGAATTCTTATATTAATACAAAACATTATGAGTTCATAGAAGTAAATAAATTCATCAGCATAAGTATAATTCTTCCTCAGTTGATAACGTGCATGTAGAGAAGTCTCAAAACTATAATATTTTAGATATGTATAATTATATTAATGATCATTTGTAAACTTAGTTATAAATCTAAATATTATATGAGAAAAAATATGCGAAGAGGGTAGCATAGTTAGTCTTACATCAATGTGTATATTTTGATTTAAAAAATTAATTAAATGAAAATGTTTGCAATATAAGGATATACTGAAATTGATATGCCATTTAATTACACTACATGCATTGAAAAGAACAGGGCATTAGGGTCAGCACTCTTAGATTCAGATTCCTGCTCTAGCAAGAGTTAGTCTTTTAAACTGAGTAAGTCATGTCATTTTCTGGACCTCAGTCAAATGAGCAAGTTGGACGAGTCACAACTTGTAAATTATGTACTTCAAAGCAAGAGTCCAGAAAGATGCTCTTTGAAAAAAAAAAAAAAAGTACTGCGATAAAATATATTGGAGAAAGAGTCCAACATTCCCAATTTGTAGATTCTCAAGATGTAGTGCATATTACAAAAAAGTCCCATAGTAAAGAAATCTGTTTACTTTCATTTCAACATTTTCCAAATGTAAGATATTTCGAGATTTGTTTTTCTATTGAAGGTGTATCTTATTGACATAGTTTTCTGTGAATCTAATTGTTGGAGATGCAGGAATATCTTTAGAGCCTTAAAATCCCAGGATTCTAATGTACAAGGCGGTCTCACCAGAAGGATTGAACTGAAATTTGAGATCTTATACACTATCTTCCACCCAGAACCAGCGTGAGTGGATAGAGCCAGTCAGGAAATCCCATGAAACAGAGAAATCGAGAAGGAAGAACAAAGACGTGTGGCCTCCTGCTGTGGAAGTGGTGAAATCAAGTTTTGGTGAATCAAGAAATATGAAGTATGACATGGAGCTCTAGATTCAGACTTGAAGAAGAGCTTCTGATGTATCAACTGATCTTTTAGATCAGGGTTTTTCAATTTTGGCACTATTGACATTTTGGGATGGAGAGATATAGTTGCAGAGATATAATCTTCTGCATTTTGGAGTATTTAGTAGCATCTAGTGGCTGTTACTAGAAGTTATAGTAATGAGGAGGCAAAATAGAGGACAGTCCCACATGCCCTACATGAGCACAAAGAACACATACAATACATATCTGGAGAAAATGTGAAAGCAGGAAGTAGGAAAGGAAAAATGGAGTGAAGAAGAAGGAGAGATTAAGAGAAAGTAAAAATGGGGGAGAAAAAGTATAGAGAAAGAAAGAAAGGAAGAGGAAAGAAAAAAAAAAGGCTTAGAATTATTTCAACTCTACAGTGGAGGAGTTGAAGGATAAGGTCGCCTGACGTCTTTTCTAGATCATTCGTAAGCAGTGTAAGCTTCGAAGATGAAAAGATCTGATTTTATTCATAATTTATATCTTCTTATGTCATTTTCAGTAGTTCAGTTAACTTCTCTGAGCTTCCTCTTCTTGTCTATAAAATGTAAATTACAATTTTGCTGGCTTATTTAACATGCTAGAGAAAATGCATGTAATAAGCTTAGTACTTTGCTGAGAATTTAATAAATGGCAGTTGCTTTTATTATTGCTATTTTTAAATTGGGACTTAATCGTGTACTTTTTTTTCCCACTTAACTTCATAGGTCTATTATTCTTACCTTTTATTAGTCAGTCTGTGACAAGTTACGTTGCTATAATAAGCAACTTTAAAATCTCAGAGGCTTAACTGACGCTCTAGTTCATGTCTATTTTGTGTCAGTGAGGTCTCTTCTCTAATCTATTCCTGCTTGCAGACATGAGCTGATGGAGTTTCCGTACTCTGGAAAGGCAACTGGTACCACGGTAGAAGGAGGATCGTGCAGCTTCTATTAAACAAGTCCCCTAAAAGGGATACACATTACTGCTGCTCACATTGCTTTGGTTAAAGCAAGACACAAGGACACATGACCAACTTGGAGGGGGCAGTGAAATGCAACTCTGTCACATGCTCAGGAAAGAAGATGCTATGAAAACTATCTAAAACACATCTTACCAACCAAGTTTATGACTCCCATACCTCACCAACCAAGTTTCTTCATTGATAAAATAAGTTGTTATGAAAAGTACAGGGGTTAACACGTGTCGAACATTTAGAACAATGTTTAGCATATGGTAGTCATGCAGTCATTGCTAGCTATTGAGATCTATTGCTTTTGGAAACTCTTTTAAGACTCGAGCCATGATCTGTGCTGTCTTGACGCCCCATCTGCACATTGCCTGGTGCTTTGCAGCAACTAGTTACTCAATAAATATCTGTTGAGTTGAATTGAATAGTGTTCCAGCAACATGGCTGGGACCACCCACCAGCTGGCAGACTAAGCACATGTAAGTCTATCAGTTTCATTTCCCCTGCCAAATACCAATGCACTCCACTAAGCATCCCTTAGCTGCGATTCTCCGCTTTGGCAACCTAATTGACCTTAATGTAAATGCTCCCAGCCACATAAAACATGTTGTGAAGAGCACAACAGCAGTCGCGGTTGACTGCCAGCTGCCATCACACTATGTGTATGCACTTTATTCCTCTACAAATCCTCCTGAATGTAACAAATAACAATGCCTTTCTTAGAACTCCCAACCGTCAGCACACATTATATTAGTGGCACATTTTAATGACTTCTGCAAAAGAAAAGAAAAAAAGATATACAGCTTTAAAATGAGGACCTGCATCCTTGTACACAGACACTGTTGGATTTCAGCCTAGGAGAGGGTCCCCACCTATCTAGAGCCTAATTGGATTCTGCTCCTTTGCGTTACCTGCACAATTAAATATGAGGCCACTGGGGAAAATGTGCATTAGGAAAAAAGTGAGTTCTAGTCTCCTCTCTGCCACCATCCTGCTGAGGGACTCTGAGCATCCTACTTAATTTTTCTGGGTATTAGTTTATGCATCTATCAAATGTTTTCTCAAAAGCTGATGAAAGAAATCAATAGAATAAAAAATATGGAAATTCTATAAGTAGGTAAAAGTCATTCTGTAGCTATCGGAAAATAGCAGTAAAAATATTTTATTTTTGGTATCCTCGTTTTGACTTTTCCATGTATGATTTCAATCAGCGTTCTCCTGTAGGATTGTCCAGTTTTTCCTAAAGGCCATGTGCAATGAGCAGCAGCAAGTCAAAGAAGGAAAAGAGCACTCTGAACTCAGCCACATTCTGGACAGATGCTCTTCACTGGATTTATACTTAATGCCAAGATCTTGACGATCACAGTCAGATAGGATCACCTTAACACAATAGATTTCTCTAACCTGGAATTTATGAAAATGATAAAAATTGATTGAGAACCACTGAACTCAATAGCTTAGAACTAAATGGAATGTCTGAAGTGTTAAGAAGTGTGTACATCTAAATGCAAAGGCTCTGCAGAGGGACACTGTAGTGGATGCTAGTTATGCTTTACTAGGGACTTCGGGGAAACCCTTAACCTGGAGGCCATGGGAAACAATCTCATCTTTGGGCCGGTTGGGGTCCCCTTGCCATTGGGTTTCTGACCCTTTTCGTGTCTGTTACACCTGGCTTTTACCTCATGCTAGTCTCCACAATAAATCGATCCTCTTGTTTCTGGGTTTTTGCTACATAAATACTTCAGTTATTCTTTAAAATGTGATCCACTTTTTGGAAGCTCCCACATTCACATGTGGGTGCATGTTCTTTTCAATTTATTTATAAGAAAGTATTCGCTCCTAAACTTTTGCAAAATGTTGGTTAACTATTGTTCTTCTTGTATTGATGTTTCTTTCCTTTCTCCACAGGGGCTCAATCTAAATTGTCCATTATGTAAAATTATGTTTTAAAGTTAATGACATCACTGTCTCCAAGAGATAGCTACACCTCCAAGTTCACTGCAGCATTATTTATAATAGCCAAGACATGGAAACAACCTAAATGTCCATGGCAGATGAATGGAGAAAGAAAACATTATACACACACACACACACACGCACACACACACACACACACACACATATAGAGAGAGAAATATAGATATATAGATATATAGATATGTGTGTATAATAGTATATATATTATATAGTATATATATTATAGTATTAATATAGTAAACTATTCCAGCATAAAAAGAAATTTAAAAAAAAGCTAATTCTGCCATATATGACAATGTGGATGGAACTTGAGGGAATTATGCTAAGTGAAATAAGCCAGACAGACAAAAGACAAATACTATATGATCTCACTTATATGTGGAATATATATGAAACAAAACAAAACAAAACGAACTCATGGAAACAGAGAACAGATGAGTGGTTGTCGGAGACAGGGGTTGGGGGACTGGAGGAAAGAGGTAAAAGTGGTCAAAGGGTACAAGCTTCCAATTATAAGAGAAATAAGTTTCAGGATCTAATGCACAACATGGTGACTAGCGTTAACAATACTGCATTATATATTTGAAAGTTGCTAAGAGAGTAAATCTTTTTTTATTTTTTTATTATTAGTTTCAAATACACAGTACACTAGTTAGACATTTATATAATTCATGAAACAATCCCCCTGATTACTTTATCTTCGCTCTGGAAGTTCTCATCATAAAAAAAAAATTGTAACAACATGAGGTAATGGATGTTAACTAAACTTATCATAGTAATTATTCACAATATACTTATCATATTATTATCTTGTATACCTTAAACTAATACAAGGTTATATGTCAATTCTATTTTAGTAAAACTGGGGAAAATAGAATGATGAATTACCTTAGCAGAAATAGAAAAATTGAAATGGCGCTTTTGCTACTGTGCTAAGTGTGCTACTTATAATAATAAATGCTCACTTTGTCTTGGATCTTTGGGCACAGCGGTGACATAATTTCGATTGTATTATTTTTCACATGTTCAGGAGAAGCATTCATTCTGTTAGGATTATTCTGATAGCAAGAAATGTAGGTTCATTCTTTTATCTTTTTGCTTGTTGACAGTGACGATTTATCCGGAAGGAATCAAGAAACTCTAAGGTTTTAAAAGGCATGGCTAGATGGACAGACAGATGTGTGATGGAAAGATGATCAGAACAAAAGCTTTGTTACAAAAGGAAAATTTTCCCCCATACAGACAATCCTATTGTGCATTCTGTCATGGACATGACAATAGGCTCCTTTCAAGATATTGTTGCATATTCATAAAATAGATTAATATTAAAGAACTTAGATTATTTACTGTTCACATAAAATACTAGAGAAAGCTATTGATGCACTTCAGCTGCGAATGATACCCAAAATTTGGAAATAAAATTAGGAATGCGATACTCTATTTTATTGGTGACATTTCCAGAGCTCAATTGCCACATGTGCCCAGTGGCTATTGCAACAGGCAGTGGGGATATATAGCACCCCTCTAATTGGGAAAATTCTGTTGGCCAAAGCTGGTTAAGAATGTAGGCTTTTCATGGGTCAGAAATCATGGCTTTCTATTAATTTTTGTGAGGCTTACCACTGTGCATGTATTGCAATTTCCTGTTCTTTGAGGAAAATATTTTACTAGAGAAAAAATGCCAATTGATCAATTATTTTAATGCAAAAGAAAATAACTTCTGTGACATTGAAGCCTAAATTCTTGGTAGACCTCTGCAAAGTGGTTGGTGAAATTTATGGGCACAGCTGGTTTGCAGTTGTAAAATCCTATATTTTTTAATCCAAAATGGCATCTGTGCCTGCTAATTGGATACTTAGGCACACACACATAAATTGCCTGGGAATTAGAAAGGTGTATATCTTAAGTCCTGCCCACATCTTGCCATTTGAGAATCATTACTGGGATTCATTTTTCCACCTTGTTATTCTTGTAGAAGGGGTGGAAAAAGCCTTCTCCGTGTTATAAATATTGCCCTTTGGGAATACATATTTCCTCCTAATCCAGCTTTAATCCTTTCAAGCTCTGAACTAAGAAACCACTGTCTGTTGTGGTAGCTGCCATTCTACATAACTTGGAGCTCTGTGATCACCTGTCTGGTGAGAAAGGAAAAAGCAAAATTGTAATGCCACAGGCAACCTTGTCTTAGGAGCTGAATTTGAATGTTATGCTGAGGCCATAGAAAAGCAGTCAGGATAAAGTCTTGCCTAGCCTATGTTTGAACATTTTAGTACTTTTGGTAGTATTCTCTAGTTTGCAATGCAATGGTAACAATAGAATCTAGGAATATTCTGTTACAAGTTTCATGCAAAAGTTTATTAAATTTGGTCTCATAATTATTGTGTGCCCTAGAAAAGAAGACTCGAGCTCCAAAGTCTATACTTCTCCCACCTGAGCAGATTGCTTTATCATTCTTCTATGCACTGATAATTTCCATTAGAAAGCTTGCTAACCTGGTATTGACAATTACAAACCATAATCAGAAGGTGAAAAAGGCTCACCCACTCTGATCTGCAATGAAGCCGATATCAGCTATCTGGGAAGAAAAGAAACACAAGAAAGTAAACTCTGAACTATTGGTGTATCTGCCCTTTTTATGTGAGCACTGCAAAGTGTGAAACATGAATGAAAAGAAAGAATGATTTTCAAAGATTTAATCCTTTTAGAATAGAAGGCTTTGGCTGCAGTTTAAGGAGCCTTTTCACCTCAAGGTCACAGCTTGAATCTTGTCTGGATTTATGTATAGTGTTCACATTCAATTATTTTTGAGATCTTTCTGCCGTATTGCCCCTCGCATTGCATATATTGTTTATGCACATTGGGCCTTTTACACATTTGTCCTACTCATGCCTGTCTGCATTTCTGGTTAATAATTCCTAATCTTTTAAATTGGCTGATTGGGTTATGATGGATGGGTTTATCCTCCTTCTTTTCTCTACCTAGATATAATTAAGTTGGAATTAGACTTCCTGGCCCTTGATAATCAATAGAAACAAAACAAAAGAAAACAAAATAAAACTGCTTCTAGAATAGGTTAGTGTTTGGTGGACCTAGGCACTTCAAAATACTAGTTCCATCTTTAAGTTATTTTCAGCCAGTGTAGAAGGAGAATCGAGTGGTTTTCTTTTTTTATCTTTTTAGTGAATATTTGAAACATAGATATATGAAGAATATTACTTTGCATATACATGTATGTACATATATATGCTGTATATATACATATGTGTGTATATACATATATAAATAAACAGATGACTGTCCTATACTTATTTTAAGTATAACAGTATTTTTATTAACAAATATTAATTATGAACTTATTACATAAAAGGCACTGTTGAGAACTATAGGTGATAAAGAATTCTAGATTTTTGCTTCATTAACTTATTTGATAGGAAGAAACATATTTGTGAAAAACAAAAATTAAAGTGCAGCGTAACATGATGAAAAACAAGTAATATATAATAAATTCTTCAGAAATTTATAGAGACAGAGGAATATTACTATCTGGGTTGATTAAGGAAGACTTCACTCAGGAGATAGGACATGAAGAATATACAGCACAAGAATAAGGTACGCAGAGACACTAAATTGTAAGGTATTCTAGAAAGTCGGAGGTTGAAATATGTGTGGGGTGCGGTGTGGAGAAGGTGAATTGATTGGCATGGAGCACAATACCTTGAGAGGTTTGGAGACATATTGAAGCTTTACTCTTTTTTCCTTTCATATATCCTTCCCCTGCTTGTCTTCATCCCCTTGCTCCCCCAACTAATAAAAGGCAGCAGACCTAGGGCTGCTACCTAGTCCTGCAGAATCCACAATCTCTTAGCCCTGAAATGCCGGGCTGACCTTCAAAGGCTGCACGATGAGGGCCCCGGCTGAGATTTCAGCAGAAGAGAACGCAGCTTCAAGTCTAAGAGTGCTCAGCTGTGGTTTGGGGCTTTAACATTTTCTTTCCTTTTCTTTTAGAGCCATCAATCGCTTTCTACAGACATTGAATTCACTTACAAAGTTAAAACAGGGAAATAAAGTGAGATGCAATGATCAGGAAATTCCATTTTTTTCCCTCCCTTTTATCATTTTGTTGAATGTGTGCAGAAGTATATGAGGTTATTCATTTGTACCCAAACAGGAATATAAGATTTGCCATATTGGATCAGCCCATTGGCCCATCAGTATAGTATTCTCACTGCCTCTGGCACCAGATGATACATGAAGCACTGGAGGAGAGCGAACTCCCCCCCACATATACACACAAGGCAGAGAGTCAATTGTGCAGTGCAATAGATGGGGTGAAAGTTTTAGCTGCTCAGAATGGGACTGTATGAATGGAATATATATTTAAAGATATCTAAATAGGGTAGAAACCGCATCTATTGAGGAGCAATTTAGGCAGTTTTCACCTTTAGAAATTGTGTCCAATTTCTTCCTGTTTATATTCAATTATAAGAACTATTATTTATCTCACCATAATAAATTAAAATAGTGGAATCAAACAGAACCATTCCCAAAAGACGAGGCCGACACTCTATGATAACTGGCACATTGCTACTTTCTCTCTGGGTGAAAGCATAAATGCAGTCAAAAGTAGAATTTAATGTATAGCCTCAGGATCTGAACCCCTTCCATCAGTGATTATTAAAATGGGCTCAGAGTCTGCTTGATTACTTAGTGTATTCACTCATTCACTCCACAGGAAAAAGACTAGATTATATTGTGGGGAAATTTCTATGCAACGTTAAAAGTTCTGCAAGAAAAGACCCCTAGGCTCAGTAGAGTTGAGGAGCTAAAGTGTCATCAGTCACAATGCAGGTGAGAGTATGTTGTGTCACAGGTGTGACCAGCCAAAATAATGCAATATTCAGAAAAGGGAGGGACCAATTCTAGATGAGATGAGATGGAAAAACACTATCTGATCGTTTCTTCATGGAGAATCTGAACAACTTATAAAACAATTAATCTGATATTCCTCAGAAGCCAGTATTTGTGGAATTAAAAAATATTCTTAGATTAAGCAATAAATTACAGGTTCAGAATTGTACTCAGCTATAGGTAAGATACAGCTTCCTGATCTGAATAGTAATTTTGAAAAATTATTTCTAATTTCATTAGGGATTTTCAACCTGAAACCCCAGACCAGACCTGTTGATAATATTATAATAATGATGGTGGGGCCAGCTACACATGTTTTAGGGTTCAGTATAAAATGAAACTGCAGGGCCCCCAGTTCAAAAAGTAGAGAAAAAGTGCCCATTAAACATACTAAAATATGAAGATATTTCTGTGATTCCATTATCTCTCATTCAACCTGTCATGGTGTGATTTTTTGTTTTGTTTGTTGTTTTCATTGTTTGCTATTTAATATTTATTAGCATTTAAATTATTAGCATGACATTTATTATTCATCTTTATATTGTACAATGCCAGTTTGAAAAACATATATGTAGGCACTTAACTTATATGTGAAATCACCAAAACTGCACAATTCACATTCTGAGCTCATATATCCATATATATTTGGTTCTCACCTGAATAGTGGACATATCACACAAAACTTACCTGTTTGCATTTCACTTTTGATATGTATACACTCTTCCTATATCTCTAACTTCTGCTTAATGATAAGTAAGAAAAAATTGGAAAAAAAGAACTATGGTTTGCTCTATCTTTCCTTTTCTAAGGCATTATTTTTGGTGTAAGTAGTTAGTTAATATACAAGGAAGAAACTGACTAAGAAAAGATATAATGGGGAATCCTAGATTTGTCATCATTCTTAGATTGCAATTTTCTTTGTTCTGCATTCAAAGCAAGTTCCGGTTCGAATAGAAAATATTTCCTCTTGTGGAAAGTGTGCCCTCACTTAGTAACACACATACCTTGTACTTTTGAGTCTTACTGAACTCTAATTTACTTTGGGTCTGTCAGAATTCTGTGCCCTTGGTGCTTGTGAATTTTAAATGCAAATGACTGGCAAGGGATGTTGGCAATAATACATATTTCAAGTATCTCTTCTGCTCATATGCATGTCCTATTGCCCCACTGAACTTCACTTGTAAAACACAAGTTCAAAGATAAAATTATTAAGAATTCAAAATGGTGACTATAGAGCATAAAACCAAAATTGGAGCCCTCTTAAGACAGATCTGTGTAACTGCACAGGTCCAAGCCCATGAAACTAGTCTTAATAATGATACCAATAATATGTTTAACCGTTATTGTATGAGGCTATGTGATAAAGCTGCTTTCTATATATTACATCTTTAATTTTCACAACAGCTCTATTTTTTATATGAAGAAATTGAGGTTTTGAGTTATTAAGCAATGAGCTTCTAGGTCTTTAATACTCAAAGTATGGTTCTCTTGATGTACCAGTATCATCATCACTGGAAGTTTGTTGGAAATGCAGAATCCTGGGTCTCACGCAGATCGACTGGGCAACAATCTGTATTTTAATGAGATTCTCCACGTGGTATAAGTGCATATTAATGTTAGAGAAGCACTGTCTGGGTCACTCTGATGACAAGTGAAAGGGGCCACAATTTATATCAAGTTCTATTTGGCTTCAGAACTCAAACATGAAGCTATTACCCTACTGCCTTATGTGATCCAAATTTCTGATAATGAGCCCCCATATTAAAAGAAAAAACTAAACTCTGAGTTCACTGCAGTCTGCACAACCGACAATAACCACTAGTCTAGAAAATCCTGCCATGCCTTCCAGTTTTACAAACTATGGTGACATTTATAAGCCAAATTTTTATGGAACACAAAAATAAATTTGAAGAATGCATAGGAAGAGATATATTCCTAAGGTTACTGTAAAAGGGTTTAAGAGAAGATAGTTTTCTAGTGGGATGATTTAGCTTGTTCAAAAGTTGAGAAAGATATTTGCAAAGGATGTTTTCAAAATGTGAAGTGCTATACTAGATGAGCATGAACTGTTAGTTTCCTATCTTCATAGAGTGCTAAGAACATCTGAGATGAATAGACAGCCCTCTTCTCCTTAGATAAAATTAATCCATATGTAGAGAAGGGAATTTTGTTGGGGGAAGTTATTTTACCTCTATTTCTCTGTATAAGCTATGGGAATGATCTTATTTCCTGTTTGTTTGTTTGTTTGTTTGTTCGTTTGGATGTGTGTGTGTATCTGCATATGTATGTGTAATATCTATGTCTTTATAGTTTACCACCCAGTAAAATTTTTTTCAACATTTTCAGTTGATAGGACTTATAGTTAACTCCTAGTTTTTTACTATGAACTCTACTAAGTAGATCTAGAGAAGATATATTAAGTTCTCTAAAATCCATTTTAGAAGTTGTTCTAATTACACGAATTCCAAATCTACAGCTGTAAAAAAAAAAAAAAAAAAAAAGAGTGCATTTTCTTATTAGAACCCAGGTACTGGGTATACGATTCTGAATTACTGTGCTGATTTTCAAGGAAGGGTCTGGAGAATGATAAAGTAGCCATCAATGATGCAACTTGCTGCACCTTGAAAGTACATGTAGACCTAATAATTCTGTAGAATAGTAAAATAGAGACTAAGTGAAAAGAGGAATAAAATATTCAAGGACACCATCTTATTTTAGCTTGCCTTTCTGGTAAGTAGAAGGATTCTTATTTATCATCTATTGTGGGTGAAATAGTGTATCAGAAAAATCACATTCACCTGAAACCTCAAAATGAGACTGTATTTAGATATAGACATTTTGTGTATGTAATTAATTAAGATGAGGTTATACTGGATTAGGAAGGGGCCTAAGTCCAATGGTTAATGGCCTCACTAATGTGACAGAGGCATACACAGAAGCAGAGATTGGAGTGATGCCTCTTCTAACCAAAAGATGCCAAGGATTGCCAGCAACCCCAAGAAATTAGGATATGGGTATGGACTATATTCTCCACCTGAGCTCCCAAGGAAAGACTAACTCTGCTGACATCTTAATTTTAAATGTCTAGCCTCCAGAAATGTGAGAAAATAAATTTCTGTTTAATTAAGCCACACAGTTTGTAGTGTTTCATCATGGCAGTTCTAGGAAATTAAACCACTCTCCCATAGTTGGTTACCATTGAGCATTGGTGATATTGTATGCTAAATATAATTGAATTTTTCTTTGCCTCCTGTCTAAGAAAAGTATATTTCATGAATTCAGTGGTTAATTTTATACTATTCAGTCTATTTCACATGGAAAAATATATCATGTATAGTATAATAAAAAAGACAAGTGAGCAAAACAAAACAAAACTTTAAATTATGGGCTGATTCATTAATTAAACCGTGGGCCCCAAAATTAAAAATGTGTATACAGATTTATTTTAAAAAATCAAAATAATTCTACTAGGACCATGACCTATTTTATAAAAATGGTATGTGAAAGTATCATTTAGTTACATGAATGGATGAATTTTGGAAGATTTTATGAAATGCACACTGGAGATCATGATTATACATAAAATCCTAAAATATTTGTAATTGCTTTGAGTTTATTATTGTTATTATATGTCTATTTTCCTATCATGATTAGCACTGAAATTTTCAAATGTTAAGTATCTCAACGCTGTTTTCAGGAAGAGTAACTCATATGAGCAGGAAGAGGGCAGGTACCTAAAAAAGTTGATATGCCCCCCTGAGTTATTCAAGAAGGAGCTGAAGAGGATATTTGTGCACTTGCAATGACTAAGTAGGGACAGACAAAGTATTTAGGGCTGGTGGCAGAGAAAGAAAGTGTGTATGTGTATGGTGTGCACGTGCACATGTGTGTGTTGTGGACCTGACAAAGGACCCAAGGTCTTAATTCTATCTCTTACATACAGCAAATGTCATGCTGTATGCCTGCGAAGGAATAATTTTTTTTTTTTATCTCCCTTGCTTTCTTCTTCTGTTCTCTCTTCACTTTCTTTCCTATTCACTATCCTATTTTTTAAATATATATATTTTTTCTATTTCTCTCTCCTGTCTAGCTCTGTCTTTACCATTCCTGGCAACTTCATAAATTTTATCTTTGGCAAAACAACAACAAAAACAACAAACCAGAGTTCCCAGGACAGAGACTAAGTTCATTGCTAAATTTTGAAGGAAAGATCTAGAGTTTATTTGTTCATTTGTATATCCTGAAAAAGTTCATCTCAATGTAGTGTCTGTGTGTTTGTGTTCAGAGATAGAGAAATGGCTAGATAGATAAGAGAGATAGAGGATGGATGAATGGATGAATGGATGAATGGATGGATGGATGGATGGATGGATGGATGGATGGATGGATGGATGGATAGGTAGGTAGGTAGGTTGACAGACAGACAAACAGACATACAGATAGACAGATAGATAGACAGAGGTAGCCGAGGAGCCAGGAAAATTGAAGTCAAATGTATTGAATGAGCCATATATGTTTAGAGCTCTATTATAGACCTAAACTGCCCAGAAATCATCTACTGAATATCTTTGTAAAAGTATAGTAATGTTCTCTCCTTCAAACTGACCTACTGCAACATTTTTATTTTCTTATGAAGAAAGAAAAATTTAATCATAGTGTCTTTTTTTTTTTTGCATATATAATTGTAAATATATAACGAATGTCTAACTGTTCTAGAAATTCATGGAACCACACCAAACAACAGAAAATCCACCAGTGAAAACAATGTTCTTCTCTCCTCTTGTTAAATGGAGGCCTGAAGTCACCTTCCCAGCTGTAATTCTCTCCGACACCAGGGATTTTAAGAATGTGAAGAAAATGCTTGAGTAGATTATAAATATAGTGTGAGACACAGTGAATTATATTTTTTTAATAATTGGTTTTACATTATAGGACTGAGGGAGAAAATAGCATGAAAGCAGAAAGAATGTGAATGCAGGGAATCAAGGATTTCTCATATCTTTTTAGGAGTGGGAGTGTGAACAGGGAGGAAACTAAAGAAATACAGAGAAAAAAAGTAGAGGCAGAGAGAGGGAGAGAGAAAGAAAAAGAAGGGAAAGAAGAAACGAAGGAAGGAAGAGAAGGAGGGAAGCGGGAAAGAGAGTAAAGGAGAGGAAATAAAAAGGAAAGGGGAACTAAAAAAGAGACCAAGTTAATTTGGGGGTGGTTACTCATGCCGTGACAAACATATGAGTAAAATGGGCTAAAGAACAAAGAAATGCAGTTGGACCTGTAGTGATAAGGGTGTGTCTGTCACTGAGGGCAATTACAGTTTTCAAGGAGTAATAGCAAATGTAACTTCTCCTTGAAAATAAAGAGGAGAAAATTATATGTGTTTATTGCATATTCACTATCTTTATATCTGCTTGTTTTATGTAGAATGACTCTAGTGCAAACTCTTAGGTACTGTAGACTCAGAGAAATCTAGGCTCTGCCCTTAATTAGCTTTATTATATCGTTGCCCAAACTTCTGTGAAGCAGTTTTGCCTCCTTGCCTACTTCACATGAATTTGGTGGATTATCTAATGAGATACTATATTAGAAAGCATTTTTTTTTTAAATGTAAAAGACAATTCCTCTTGGGATTTCAACACATCTTGAGAGACAGCTGCTTGGGAGGATATTCCTTTTTTAACAAAAGAGAAAAGACATTACTTTTTTATGGAGGCATTGTCAAGTGAAGTGTTAAAGGAGGAACATAAAAAATTTAAGGCCTGAAAACACACTACAAAGGAGAAGAGGAGTGTTTTTGTGAGTGAAGTTTGGAAATTGTTTATCTAGATTGTTTCCATAGTTAAACCAATTGAACAAGGACTTTGTTGATTGCACTTTACCTTGAAACTACCAGGAATTGGAGTGCAGAATAAACAGAGATGGATATAGTCTAAATGTGTCTTATAGGGACAAATATTCACTTCATTGACCCTTAAGGTTAAAAGGAATGGGGAGAGAGGAAGCAAAAGAAAGAATAACTGTCAAGAAGGAGAGGATAAAGGCAAATAAAGATGTTCAGGTAGAAGGAAAAGGAGGAGCACAAGAAGAAGAAATGGATAGAGAGGCCAAGACTGGGAGGAAAGATATGGTTATGCCAGAAAGAATATGGAATAAAGAAGACGTGAAAGAAAAATGAAGGATTGATTCAGCACTCTTATGTATACATGTTCTCAGAACAGGTAAGCATCTAACTTGACTTATCTTTGATTTTGCTTCTAGCCGAGACTACTGTTCACAGTCTCTCTTCCATTTCCAATAGTCCACAATATCATTGAAAAGTCATTACAGACATACCTTGTAGAGATTGTGGGTTTGATTCCAGACCACTGCAATAAAGTGAATACCACAATAAAGTGGGTCACACAAATTTTTTGGTTTCCTAATGCATATTAAAAAAATGCCTTCACTGCTTATACACACACCTACCCATACATTTTAATAGTTCAAAGCCACACACCTTGGGTCACCTCCCCATATATATATTTTTAGATTATTTGTGACTACATTCACTACAGTTTATCCCCATTGCCTTTCCATTTCTCTGTCTTTGTTAAAACTGTTTTATAAAGGTTCAAGAATAGGGAAAATGCAGAACTAGTGTTTAATATGCTCAAAGAGAGCAAAACTTTCTAACCACTTCTTATAATGCTAAGTATTCTATGGAGAGAGAGCTTTTACTCCCAAGACAATGCACAGAGTGTTCTGGAAGTGCTGGTGTTACAAGGTAACACAATGCCATGTATCTGGGCTTCAAAAACTCCTTCCCACCTTTACTGGAACACTTGAAACCTTTCCCAATCTGTGTTTCAATTCCAAGTCTTGACATTATCTAGACTGACTTGAGTATGAACAATCAACCAGCGGCATCCAAGCTTTATCTATTCTCAGTCTCCTCAGGAGTTTGACCTGGCCCTCATGTAAATTCCCCAAATGTATGTGTACCTGGAGTATTGTCCTAACCTGGAATGTTCCATATTAGAAAATAAAAATACTAACATCTCCTCCTCTGACCTAGTGTTTAGAGCAAGACTATAATTCTGAGACTGCTTCCCGAAAAGTCCAAAGGAGAGGAGTTTCTGTTTGATACTCTAAAAACGGTACACATACCACAGAAAGTCATTATTTCCATAAGAATAAAAGGGCATTTCTTGCAGATTCTGCCGATTGTCTTCTGATAAGGGAAGTAGCGATGGCCTGTTATTACAGATAGGTGGTTGACAACAACCAAGACTTCCTCTGCCCATTCCAGAGACTTTAGTAGCATGGACATAAATGTTACCAGTCTCAGAGACAGCAGCATTCAGAAAATGGCAAAAGATGCAGATCGTGGTGGAGAAGGTCACTGGACAACAGTTTTTCTAGTCAATGAAATCAATAGAGATTACAAGATGGAAGGAATTTTGAGTCAGGTACCCATCATGGTTCTGGTTGGCCACCAAAGTGACTTTTCTCTGATGGTAATGTAGAAGAATATTTGTCAAGTGGTATTTCTTTGAGGCCCAAAGTTCCATAAAAGGGGATCAAAATCATTTGTGTCATTGTTTCCTGGGTATCAGTTCTTCTATAGCATGACATGGGGTCTATACTCCACTTCTGTTTTATCTGACTTTGGAACTGATCCACTTTTTAGGCTGAGGAAACAGAAAAAGCCTAAAGTCAGCTTATGAGCTCGGCAGCTCAAAACCAAGTACATCTTATTCACGATCCCCTTACTAAATTTTTGCAATGTAATTACAACTAAACCATTACATTAAACCTTAGTTCTACTAGCACAAACCTTTGTTTATCTCATTAGAAAGACACTGTGTTTGTGAATCCCAGTCTTCCTAATTGGGTACAGGTTATTTGCAACTGTGTATTCCTATTTGTAAATGTTACTTTGCTTAGATATCCTTCTATTGTCCACTGCATGCACGCATTCATTTATTCATTTAAAAATGTCTATGAAATTTCTACTATTTGTCAGCCACTGTGTTGAGGTTAGAAAGATAAGAACGGAACAGAAGTTGGCCAGATGCCACAGAACTTCCGTCTTCTCTACTGAACTTTCCAACCCCAGACTGTTTTTGGTAGGTCAGCTGAGATGCCTCTGATGACAACCTTCCCAGGATTCACTGACCAAACTTCCCACAACAGTGCCCTCAACGTAGGAGATCATAGAATGAATTTAGCAGCACAAATAGCATGGATGATCTCACTGTATCCTCACAGATTTTGTCAGCCAGTGGAATTATTTTCTCCAGTGCCTATTGCCCATACACACTTGTTTTGTTTTTGCTTTCCAATCCAACAAAGCCACAGTCAAATCTCTGCCTAGTAAAAAGAGACTATTTGTGAGGAAGCTGATGCTAAAGGGTTTCCCATCATTTTCCTTAAAGATCTTAGCATTTTACAGAGGGGACAAAAACAAACAAACAAACAAACAAAGTTACTGGGCAGTAAAACTTTCTACACATTGAATACTCACATTGTTCATGGATCAGCAAACACCCCAGTTTGGCTGTAATTGAAAAAAAAAAACGTTTGGCACATTTCTGTTAAAAACCTTTCCCTTCATGAATGTTTAAACAAATTAACTCAAACAAGAGGCAGTGATATGCATATCAAAAACGATTCTTAAACTTGAAGTCAACTAAAGCAAAGGGAAATCAGTGTGCTGGCAGGTATTCTTTCTGAATTTCACTAACAGTTTCCTTAGCAGCCATCCCTCCTCTTTCAAGCAAGTAGATTTGCTTTTATCTTGGAGGCTCTTATAGCTCCGGTCATTGCTTTAAAATTCTTGGTTTACTAAACACCAAGGACAATTTGCCTGACCGTAGTCAATTTAACCTGGGACATTCTGTCTCACTAATTAGTCTAAGGCTCTCTCGCTGGTCATTAATGGTGTTCCACAGATGCCTATTAGAGGACGCATTTGAAGTGTTTATCCAGTGAGATCAGTTCCACTGGCATAAGAACTATAGTGTCACTCGTCCTAGTACGTGGCCACAGAGATTCTGGTATCAGCTCTGTATCTAGCTAAGTCTGTGGCTTTGAGCAAATTGCCTTAGTTTTCTCATCTGTAAAATGGAGTCAGATAGCATCTAAATTCAGTGATTCTGAGAAGCATTCTGAGAGGATTCTGAGAAGGTCTGTTTTTATCTCCATTATCTAATTTGGCACATGCAGACATGGTCTAAAGGACTCAGGTGTCACACATCAAAATAAGATACATGTGTACAGTATGGAATTTTCTCAGACACTTTACTAATTGAAGAAATTCTATATTCTTAGTTTCAGTGAGTGTACATCCTCTGGAATCACAGTTAGAGCCTTTCCATTTGTATTTCCCTTAAAATCCAGAAAACATTTGTATAGAACTTTATCCCCCACCCCCTGAGATTTGGATGCTATAGAAAGCTCTGCCACACTGCAGACCGGGTCTTCTCATTGCTTTAGGACCTCTGTATTAGAGGGGTCTCCTTCCAGGAAATGCATGCTGAGGCTGCTGCCATGATGGGGCTCACTAAATTCAGTTTAGATGAAGAAAAAGAAAAGGAATAAAAAAAGGAAGCAACAAAGGAAAGAAAGATAAAAAGGAAGGAAGGAGAGAGGAAGAGAGAAAGCAGGAAGGAAGAAAGAGGAAGGAAAAAAGATTGAAGGAAGGAAGAATTGAAGAAAAGAATGATAGAAAGGTGGAAAAAAAAGAAAGGGAAAAAAAATCCTCACTTCTGGGACTTTGAGGAAGGTGTTTAGGTTAACAGTTTATACAATCACAATTATGTCTCTCCACTCTATAAATAGAATAAAAGAAATGACTTTTGAAACCCTTTAACTTTCTTTCTTTATTTCTCCCCCTTGCCCTGATTTCCTGTGAGTTATGGTTTGATCTTATTAAAATTATTTTCTCTAACACCTCTTAACTACCTTCTTACTAAGTAGGGGAGAGATTTCTGACTCATTGTGATTCACCAAATGGTTCTTAGAGATGGCTAAGTCTATCCCTACAATGGGCAGATGAGAAAAAGGAAATAGGTGGTATCTGGCACCGTCATATCCTCTCTCCCCTCTACACACGTAGCACTACCCCTACCCCACACCATTGACTCACCTCTCCATCTTCAAATGTTTGCTGTTTCCCATAAAATGTTAAGGACAAGTCAAGGCATAGGGCATGTTCGGAAAGAAAGAATGCTGTTCAGGTGAAAGCAGGTAATCAATCCTATGTTAGCATTGAATTAGAGGAGAAAAATGAGAGTCATGTTAAAAAGTTGGAGCAGAGTAAAAAGAGTGGAGTCTGGGAATGAAATAAACACTTTAAATGTACAGGAAATGAGCTATAGGGCTTTTCCCTTAAATGTACAACAAATTCAACTTTAAGATTAGCTGACGGTTGTCCTGTCCCTGGTAAATTTCATTTCTTCTTTGAAATCTCTCTCTCTCTCTCTCTCTCTCTCTCTCTCTCTCTCTCTCTCCATCTTCCTTATATTGTACAAAGTACACAATTTTAGAGAGAACAATGACTCTAACTATGCTGATTTTATTAAAGTCATGACAACGGACAAATTTTCATGCTGTTAACTTAAAAAAGTTACAAAAATTGCTTTTTTTCTCATTTCTGTTTGATTAACCCTTCCCTCCCAGAAATAAGTATCATAAATAAATACAAATTTAATCTCCAGAATCAACCACCGAGGTGAAATATATAGTTTAGGTGAATGGAAGAAAAGATAGACATAAAAAAAGACCTCTCTACCGATCAGACCTTTCATTTCCAAGCAGAAATAATTACTGTGATGGTCAATGGGGAGATCTGAGCAATTTACAGAGGTATAACAGCGGTTCCTATCAACATGGTTTTATATTCAGGGCAAGGCATAGAACTCTAGGTCCTGAAGCATTGCCTATAATCTTTATTTCATTTTTAGATGTTATGCTGTAATAAAATGTAAAAAGGGAATACATAAAAAGTTATAGAGGTGGGAAAAAACATGGTTTGAAGTTGTATGGCATTTCTTGACAGGGCATGTTCCTAAGGATATGCAGAGAATAACAAATGCCATTTGAAATAAGTACACTAGAGATCTGAAACTAGATTGAAAACCCAAGTCAATTTTCCTGAGTGTCATTTGATTAGCTTTCTTATATAGAACGGAGGTTTAAACAATGCTGGGATTCTGAGCGCAGAGGCGCTTGGGAGCACAGTGAGAAACGGGTGCCTCCCACCAATTTCATTCCGATGGCTTTACAACATTATCTTTTCACATTCTTCCTGTGTTTTTGCAATAATCCATAAATGAAGCAATGTCAGAAAAAATGTGATTGATTGTGGTGAAGCACGCATGCACACTCACGTGCAGTAAGTTATTTTTCTATTCCCTTTTCAATTTGTCCCAGAGTTGCTCCGGGCAAATACCTGTAGCCTATTGCGAGTTTTGGGTAGGAAGATAGAAACAAAGTTTTTTAGCTTGAGGGGGAATCTGCACAGGTAACAAACAACTCAATTGGGCCTAGTGGCTATTTTCATCTAGAGAGGAATTTCTCCTGTTTGGCCATGATGTTTTTATTCTGTTTTCTTCAGACAGATTAGAAAGGAGGCTTAGGTAGTATGAAAGAATTAAATTTAGGATAGAATTCCTGTATTATTCCCCAAACCTTTTGTTTCTTTTGTTTAATGTACACTGAACAGTACAGAAAATTTATGCATTATAATGACTATACTAGCCTCTAGTTCAGGTGTAAATTGTTGATTTTATCATTAATTTAGTAGGTTCTAACTTCTATAATATATACTCAGAAAGTGTTGTTTCCATTACTCTGGTTTCCTCTCCAAGAAAAATTT
Source organism: Rousettus aegyptiacus (assembly GCF_014176215.1). Lineage (NCBI taxonomy): Eukaryota > Metazoa > Chordata > Mammalia > Chiroptera > Pteropodidae > Rousettus > Rousettus aegyptiacus. The sequence continues at coordinate 69,898,307 of NW_023416287.1, forward strand.
ACCTCTACTTACATGTAACCTTTTGCCCCCTAAAGTTATACATGTGTCCTTGCCTCATAACAACTACATTCCTCTCCTGCCTTCAAAAGTTCTTGTGCCTTTTGCAATTTCATCAGCATTTGATTAATTTGTCCCTATGAACCCTGTTCTGGAGGGGCTGCTCCTGGTTTTCCAATCTTACAGCATGCACAACCCGATGGTGCGTGTCCCATCTCAATACTTGAGTCCTGCCAGTCTAGGAATGTGAGATGTAGACCAACTTTAACTGTTTTAATATCCAACAACCTATTTCCTATCACAGTCTTTTATAAAGTGTTTAAACTGCTGATGCTTTATGGAACAAGATACTTTCTGAAACATCTGGTTGTAATCCAATAAATGGCTGGATCTGTTTTTTCAGACTCAGAGGTGTTCATCTTTGTTCTAGTGTCATCGCCCTGTAAGAAGTGTCGAATAAGCCCTGAGGATGTCATACATGCATTTAGAACACCCAAGTTTTTCTTGGAATATGTCAGATCTTATGCCCTCCCTTCCCTTCCTCCCTCCTTTTGCTCTGGGTATGGCAGATGCTCTTGATCTCTGACCAGTAATAGTACTCTTGATCAAAAAGCTATCACCTCATTAACACTGAATAAATAAGCATTTCAAAGGGATGCAGGATGCTTACTTTAGCCCAATGTATGGAGAGGGAAACTAGTGATATAATATTAACTTAAATGGGTCTATGTGAAAATGACTGAGTTATGAACTCAAATGCAGCCTTTCTAGGAAGGGTGGATTTCTGAGCCTAAAGTGCCAAATTGATGTAAGTGAAAAATAGAGTATTTGGATTATCCTGGAAGAAAACATCTATAGCAAAATAATTTATTTGATACATTTAGCTACTGAGTAGAACCCAAAATAATTTTTCAATTTTTCATTTTATTTTTATTATGTACAAAACCAAAATGTAATGAGAGAGCATTTATCCAGCTATCGAATAAAGTCACCATGAATATTCTTCATAATAGCACAAGTGGCCTTATTCATGCAGACAATGCCATAATTCCCAATTAAACCCTAAAAACACCAAAATCAAGTGTCCATACTGCTTGCATAGAGATGCTTAATTCTATTAACATTTCTTTTAAATGCAGTGTCTGCACTTCTTTTCTTTCTTCTGATACCTTAATTTCATTTCATTGATGCAATTCCTAGATTAATCTATTACCTACATCGGATTATACTTTATGACTCTCTGGGGAAATAAAATAAAAACATTCATACACACAGTTCTTCAGCATCCATTGATAGCATTTCAGACAGGGAGACTTTTTTATTGAAAATCAGCCTTTGGCTGGTCTCCCTAATCTACCCTTCAGATGACACCTCTCAGTCTATTGTTCGATATAGATTGTAAGACTCAGGGGAAGGGAATGTTGCTGAGTTCAAGAGATTTCTGGAGTTTAGTTAAGCTATAGATAAACTCTTCATAGATTATCGTTAACTCAAAGACAATTTCTTTTGCTCGTGTTGTTTTGTTTATAACAAAATGATGCCACCTTCTTCATTCTCGCTCTAGCAAGCAAGAAGAATTGTTAAGGATTTCTTCACTAATTATTCTGTCTTTTGACAACAGTTCTGAATTGTTCTTCTGAAATGCTGATCCACTGGGCTGGCCCCTGAACTGTTGCCGGAGTGTGTGCAATAAAACCAGAATCAGGGATAGTGTTAGATGGCAGTTTGGATGGGGAAACGACACGTCTAATAATGAACAGGAATGGCTAGTAATTAGCTGAAATGACAATAATTAACAGAAATGACAAGTCTAATAAATTTTCACTTAAGTGTTGTCATATGGCACTTTGGGTTTTTAGCTTTCCATTTAAAATATTAATCCCAATGGAGTTTATTTTAGATGAAAAGTCATATCAAGACTGAAGATAGGAGTAATTCTATACACACACTCCATCAAATTCTGTTTTATCAATGTCACTTATGTTATGATCAGTAGTGAATGGATTAAGACCTCATATTGTTCCCCTAAAAATATATTCCTTTTGTGTATACCTAATTTATGCAGCTCAAAAATATTCAGCCACAGAGATCAGAGGAAAAGTGGTTGTTTTTAATTTTCTTTGATATCTTCAAAGATAAGAAGGTCTCACCCCTCCCATTTTTCCCCTTCTTCAGCAGCAGACAAAGAAGGTTAAATCTTATTAGCATGTCCTATATAGCTAGTCGTAACCTAAGTGACCTGTCATGGCACTAAATGCCTACTAGAACTTTCTCTGTACTTGCAAGATGGAAATTTTATGCATCAATGCTTTTATGCATGCATCTGATTTGGGAAGTTCACTGCTTTATGGATATGAACATTGTGATCATGTAAATTGATCTACATAATGGGATTTTGTGTGTGTGCGTGCATATATCTATATGGATATGGATGTATGCAAGTGTATTCTAAAAGGAAATATAATACATGAAATGTTAACTTTAATGATATGAAATGCATTAAATTCAAACTACCTTGCATGTGTATATAGATGCATTATGTCTCTATCATTGTGCTCTGCAGGGATTTAAGGCAGAAAAAAAAAATCATCATATACTCTGTTGTGCCGTGCTAAATGAGAGTGCAGCATAGCACTACTCTAGGCAATAAATAAGATTCAAGGAAACCAAGACTTATGAAGCTTTTAAGGACAGCCCTTAGCAAAACTGCAATAAAAATGAAATTTTATTCAGGGGTATACAGCCTCTCCTTTCAGGTACACTGGCTAAGCTCCTTTTGTCTGTAAACTATCATTTTGTGAAAACCAAGAGTTCTAAATTGCAGGGTTCTGATGACCAAAAAGTACTTTAAGTTCTTAGCTTTCTTATTCCCAAAATTCATTCACCATTGAGTCTCATTACTTCAAGGTCTAATAGATTTAGCCAGATAAACTAGCTGAGCCAAAGCATTAATTCCTTAAAGACTTCCTTTTCTCAGAAAATATAATGTCTTAACCCAGGTCAAAACTCAAATTATTTTTAATGAAGCTTATTTTGGTAACCCTAATCCTTGAAATTAATTTCGGACCTAGGACATTCTAAGAGAGTTGTAAAATATATATATTTATACACACACACACACACACACACACACACACACACATATATGTCAACTTCAGAACAGTATCTTGTGTGCTTCCAATGGCCTAAAGTAATCTGGTTGTTCATTTTGCAGAGCTGGATTCAAATTGTCCATCTTCCTATTTGTCAACATTGACACTTGGTAGATACTCAATTCATATTTAATAATTATGCTGATGTAGTAGATATTGATAATCTCCACATAGGGGCTCAATAGATTCATTTGAACAACATGCCAGCTTGCCATGTAAAGAAAAAATAATATAACATATAGGGTGAAATAAAAAATTAAAGCAGAAATGAGCAGGCTATTCCAGACCTTCTAATTATTCAGATAGCAGCAGAATTATACAACCAGTAATTCAGTGGATTCCATCTTAGAAATCCAGTTGTCATTTTATCAAGAATAATTTTACATAACCAGTCAATTTTTTCATTTGACAAATATTTATTTCATATTCATTAACTATAGAGAAGCCAAGGATAAAACAGAATGGTCTATGTGCTTAATTTTCTTCTCTACACTATATAAACCAACAGCAATAAAAAAAGAACAGAATCTAAATCCAATGGCACAGTTGTCTTTTGTTTGTGATATTGACCCAATAATTATATAGATCATATTTGAATTCAAACTGCATTTAGGGCAGTGCTGGTGTATTGGATTTGATAGTGTCAACCTCCTCTAAATTCATGTCCACCAAATCCTCAAAATGTGTTTGGCACACAAATCCAATGACTGATGCCCTTATAAAAAGCTCATGTAAAAGCACAAAGAAAAGAAGACCATGTGAAGATGCAAATAGAGATTGGAGTGATGCAGCTACAAGCTAAGGAACACCAAGAATTGTCAGAAGACAACCGAAGTTAGGAAGAGGCAAGGAAGGATTCTTCCATAGAAGTTTCGAAGAAGCATGGCCCTGCTGATACCTTAATTTTGGAATTCTAACCTCCAGACCTATGACGGGATAAATTTCTGTTGTCTAAAGCCACCCAATGAGTGGTAACTCTTTATGGCAGCCCTAGGAAATTAATGCTGTTGAAATGTTTGTTTTCGGTAAGTGAAGATTGCATCCTCTTGCCTACCAAATATCTGGCCCAGAGACTTGAAATAGGCAGGGTTTTAGCTTAAGTCAAATTTTTGATCAACTTAGTTAATGTATTTATCAAGAAATATATACATATGCAATAAATTAATTATAAATACAATTAATTTTTCTGTTTAGAGTCGTTTAGGTGTTGATCATGTCTATTAGTCAGCAGAGGCTAGCTTGTGTTGCAGTAAAAAAAAAATCTAAGTTTTGAAAAAAATGGCTATTTCTTGCTCACAATACATATTCATTCTGTGAGGACAGGATATTCTTCTCTGCCTTAGCCTCACTCTGGAACACTCTCCAAAAAGGAAAGAGGTCTGGAGAGTCTAGAATAGGCACTTAGATATCTTACTTCCACTGACAATCTGCTGGAAAGAACTGGACACATTATTCAATTAACAAGAGTCCAGGAAAAGCCATTTCACCATGAGCCAAAGGTAGAAAGCAGGAAGAACATGGTTAACAGAGCACGTGACCACAGCCTCATACTCAGTGTTCCATCATATTCTTGAAATTATCTCTTTTACTTTGTCATACCTCTACATTGTAGGACAACGTGGTACTCAAGTTGTTGACCAGTGCACAGATGGATGGTATTTGTCAAGCTGACTAATTAAGAAGCATATTTTAAATTTCTGGGTAAGATAGGTTTCTATTTTGCATTTGGTCTTGTGATCTAGCTGTCTTAAAGCTGAGTTATTTTGGGTAATACAGTGCCATTATGAGAAATATCAACAGGAATTCAGGATAGCATAAAGAAATGTGATGTACAATGTAATAAACCTGTTTTCCCCTCATTTTCTGCATTTATTATTTCACATTTAGAATTTTTGCAATTGCAGTTATTTAAAGATGAGAAAATGAGATGCATATATAAAACCAGAAACAATATTATTATGGAGACATGTGAGAACATTAAATAAAGTTCCTATAGTCAAGAAAAAAACAAAAAGTTGATTTGATGGCCTTCCTTAATTCATGACTGTCTATGAACCGAGTTTTTCTGAAGAAGATTCTGTACAGTGGGCTTTAAAAATTATTCCATCTCATTTTAACTACAACACAGCATGGAGAAATGTCTTTAAATGAGTGCTTCCAAATTGACTCAAGGATGGCCATTCAAGTAAAGACCCTAATAAGAAAGTTACAACAACATCACAAGTGGAGCGTATCAGAGACTGGGCAACTTGGCTGATAGAAACCTTACCAATCTTTGGGAACCTCCACTGCAAGTGTTCTTTTCCTAATTTATATCAGTTGTTTTTTTTTGTTTGTTTGTTTGTTTGTTTGTTTTTGCTACCCCAAGTCCCCTTCTATTATATGAGCTAACATCTTTCCCTAAATTCACGTTAAATGCTGGTTTTTACTTGGTCAGTGAATTCTTAGTTAAGATGATAGCTGTTAAGCAAGTAACACTTAGTTACAGGAATGTAAAGTACAGCATAGAGAATATAGTTGATAACATTGTTACTACTATGTATAGTGCCAGGTAGATACTAAAATAATGGGGGGGGGGTCATTTTATAAACTATATAGATGTCTAACCACTATACTACATACCTGTAACTAAATAAAGAAAAACTCAATGTCATCTGTAATTTAAAAATGAATGAATGAAAGAATGTAATACTTTTAAGTTTAAAATATGACCTTTCAGGAAAAAAAGTTAAATTGAAGCCTGAAGGCTTCTAAGGAATAAATATATAATATGAGAATGATAAATAGAGTCAGATTTTATGTGCATTTCCCTCTCACATTACATTGCATGGCTGTCATCTTTTGCACTTATAGGTACGATCTGGCCTTTCATTTTCCTTATGGAATATGCTTTGAGGACCTCACAGACTCATCACATAGTGAAATAAAGTTGAAAACACTTTTTATCTTGATTTTTGCTGTTTAGCAATGAATGGTCAGAACCATTGAGAGCCGAAAACATTTTCGACAGCACAAATTATATGTCGACTCTTTTGCTGTGATCCTAACTAAATAAAGAAAATATTATGAACATTTTCTTTTATTCTTTCCTTCCTTCCTTCCTTCCTTCTTTTCTTCCCTATTCCTTTTTTTTTTTTTTTTTTCCATTTTAATACTGTACCTGGACCTGGAATATTTATAGTTTTGTTAAGACCAAAAAAAAAAAAAAAAAAAAAAAAAAAACGAAAAACAAACCAGTCTATTAGAGCACATGAAGAGTACTTCTGTAAGGACAGGCACATTTCACTAATATCTGTGTATCTGAGATATTGCCATATCTCTCTGTTTGAGGAAAAACACAATATCATTTCAAATATAAAGAAGCATCGCTATTGTTGGTCACTATCAAAATAACACATACACTTATGGCAGTATCAAGGGAAAGTGGAATGGTGAGGCAGGGTTTAGAGGTCAGGTCTCTGGGAACCACTTTTTTCTGTGTCATTTACTGCTAAAATGACCTTTGTCAAATCATTACAGTTCCCTAGAGCTCACTTTCCACCTTTTTCAATGGCTAGATGTAATGAAATTGCTTTTAAAATAACTTAACTAAATATCACTTACAGGATATTTTATTCTCTTCACTCACTCCTGTATCAGGAAGTAGGGAATAGGGACAATATATTAGAGATATTTAGAATTATATTTAGGACATATATTAGGCCCAAATTTTTCACTTGTCTTCTTTATTCTGAATTCATCTGTTTGAATGCTTATATATATGAGCCTCTACACTCCTTTGTAATTTCTGACTCTACTTCAGGTGGGTGAAAAAATTCTATTGTTCCCGTTAGATTTTAAGGTCAATATGGTAAAAGCATATATTTCTAGGGTTATAAATTTCCATCAGCATCCTATCATTATACCACAGTAGTCTAATTCAAGAAGAAGGAAAAAAAGGAGGAGAGGTGATTGATAGGGGGAGATGGAAGGGAAGGAGGAGTAAAGGGATTGAAGAAGTAACAAAAGAAAAAGAAATGTGATGTCTCAAGAACACCTGAAGCCCAATATAAAAGCTCAATGATAAAAATAACATTTTAAAATGTTTAGAAGAAAATTCTACAAACTCTGAGTATCCCATTTAACTTAACCCAAATTCTACAAATTTTGCTTATCTGTTTTCTAGCTTAGTGGAAATTAAATTCAGAACTTTTTAAGAACATTTTCAGAAATATAACATGAGACATGACTAACCTCAATCCCGGAAAACAAAATGTGAATGTATGGTATGGGGGAGGGGGGTGACTAAATAATTTTAAAATATAGCCAGAGAAGACTGTGAATTTTAATAAATTACATTTTTGTTTTGTGAATTTATTAATAGAAATAGATTTTCCACTATATCTAAAGCATATACATATCATCATGAGAAAATACAAATAGTGATAAGACATGATCTATTTACTCAAAGGAATTCAACTGGGTGATAAACTTGGACATGCTATAAGTGTAACGGCTCATTTGGAGATATGCAGAGTGCATACACACATCAGGAGTACTGATGCAATCAGACTTGAGGTTCTTAATTCAAACACAGGTTTTATGCTCTGGGCTGCTTTTATAGTCAGGGCCAACTATAGATATTACTGGAGTGTGGCAATAGGAAAGTCAATGATATGTAGGGGATAGGATATGGGGGTATCAGAGTCTCATTGGTCTTAGCGACAAGGACTACTCAAACATGACATGTAGGCTCAATACAAGCAGAGCAAGGACAGAAAGCAATTACACTGTTAGTAGGAGTGCTGTGCAGGACTTCTCAGAGATTGCTGCTTACTATTCTGGACAAATAAATTATGGAGAGGTCATGGGATGCTAGTTTGATGTAGTTCCATAAGCGGAAGGATTCCAAGGGCTCATCTCTGGGCATCAGTGAGCAGAGGTGTTATTTGTTGAGTTCCTGGTTTCTGAACACAATGAATCCATGTGTGATGAGTGTGTGGAAGAGACGTATAGTATTGTAACAGTTAGCTATGTAAAAGCTTGGCGACCATTTAATCAGGTAAGGATTTTTAAAAGCAAAATCTCTATTATAATGTCATTTGACAATTATATTGAATATTTGAAAATAATAGTTAAATTTTAAATCCATGATCATGTGAAGGGGGCTTTTTCAAAATAGAAAAGGATAGATACATCTATAAAGAGGCTTCTTTTGGTTCCAATATCTACCTGGAACTCTTAGGGGGACAAAACTTATGGCATAAAAGAGTACCTAGGAGAAATAAATCAAGAAAACATGAACGTTGGGTCAATTTATCCTTAGCGTCTAGCCTTACCATGAAGAGTTCCAATAAAAAGTCATTGAATAGATAATTAGTAACTGGAAAGGAGGTGCCATAGCTGAATAAGGTCTACCAAAAAGTATAAATGCAGTATTTAGGGAGGGTACTTTAGTAGATAGAATTAGGAATTAGTTTATTAAAAGCAAGCAAAAAATAAAAAAATAAAATCTCTCAATAAAACTGTTCCTAATCTTCTTTGTCTAGAATTTATAATATTGTTACTAAAATAGATAATATAGCTCAGACCCTTTAGTGTCCATGTTTAGTGAGTGTCTCAAGATGTTAATAACTAATAACAATAAATAAAGGAGAAATCTGTGAGAAAAACATCTTCTAATTTGGGGTGAAGATAAAACCAGTGGTTGTTATGGTTGTGAGTCACTGCACACCATGAGATGTGGTTTCAACATAAAGATTTTTTGTTTTCTTGCTTTTTGCTTGTGTGTACACACACACACACACACACACACACACACACATATGCACAGTTATGGCATAAAATCTTAGGTGATTACACCCTTGTTTAGAATGTTCACTGCAGAGTTAGTCTGGAATCAGTCTTAGTGCCCATGATGTGTCCTAGACATCATGAAGCCAGTAAAATCCTACGTCTATCTAGTCAGACAAATCCTTCTTTCTTCTTTTGCTTTGCCAAAGAACTCTAAAAGGATCACACTATAAATAATGATGACAGAAGCAATATGAGATAGCTTAATTAGAAAAGATTTAACAAATCCTCTACTATTGTGCCTTCTTAGACTTTATGATATTTCACTTACGTTTGAGACATGTGTGACTGTTTCTTTCTGTTTGGTCAATTTTCCAAAGAAAAAGAGGCAAAGCGCTATTTTAGCATTCTTCTGTTTCTTTTTCTTTTTCTTTGGTTGTTTACTTCACAAGAGTCAGTGTGTGTGCAAGCCCAAATAGAGTAAAACCAGGCTGTCCAGAGGTGCAGAAGCTGAATGGCAGGCTGGCCTCCTTCACCAATTGAATCACTCACTCCAAGCACAAGTGATTCAATTTTGTGCCTCAGCAAAACTGCAGATTACTACATGCTATAGACCAGTGGGTTTCAACCTTGGCTGCAAATTAGAATTCCATTGGGAAGTACTTTTTAATACCAATGTTCAGGTCCCCACCTGAGATGTAAAACCAGATAATTTGTAGTTGCGTCTCTGATGTATGTATGTGTGTGTGTGTGTGTGTGTGTGTGTGTATGTGTGTGTGTGTACATCTGTATAGCATGTATGTATACATGTGCATGTGATGTGTGCACGTGAATGTGTATGTATGTGTATGTGACAGGGGTGCTTGGTATCCCAGATGATTCTAATATGCATGAAAGAATCAGGGTTGAGAATCAGAGTCATGGGATGCATTCATCTTCCTTCATAGGTCCTTACCTAATGTAAAATCTGAGTCTATCACATTATGAATAAGGAGTATACTGTAATTTAATAAGAAATAAAGAATGTGGAGATAATATTCTCCAAGAAAATAATGTTGTATAATAAATATTCTTTAATGAATAAATGACATCTTTACTTCTACACAGAGATAGACCAAGCAGAGACTTGAAGCAAGGTCAATTTTTCCCTAAAATGCTTACCTGGGTCCCTTCCAATACATGAAGAAATGAATAATAGCCATTCTCAAGTTATACACTAGATACATGCAATGAATAATTTTATCCTGAAAATTTTTCAAAGGTGGAATTACGAATTATGTACCTTAGCCTGAGAAATAAAAATGTATGTGTCAAAATCACATACATTTAAAACACAGTTTTTCTCAGAACCCTTGCACTTAACTACATATTTATCTTATATTTATACTTAAACATACAATGTACGATATGTGCAAAACTTCTGATTTTTTTTTTCTTTTGCTTACTCATTAAAGATTTATGAGAAATTCTTTGCCCACATGTCAACAAAAGAGAATCTGCCCCAGGTAAATGTGGATATCTTGCCTTCTAGGACCTTCTGTGTCTTCCTGTGTCCAGTCTTCTAAGCTTCTGTTCCATGAACGTTTTCTTGGGCAGCTAGCACCTTGCTTCAAGATCATTATCACCTCTGGGGATTTACTGCAAGTCTCAGTTTCCAGGATCCATTATGCACCTGAAAACGGCTCCTTAATTTATTTATCTAAGTACAGCTTATCTCTCTAACCTCAGAGTTCTTTGTCATATTTGATATTCTCTGCTGAACAATAACCATGAGGAGAATTATATTTGTTGGAGAGAATCACCCCCTCCATTCCACATCAGTTGAACATGGATTCTGCCATGGAACGTACCACATCACTTACATTGCAAACACAATTTTATATCCCTCTAGGAGCAGTGGTTTTCCACTTGCCCTCAGTGGAGACTGCAAAAGTTCCAGTTTCACTTGGAAGTCAAACAACACATTTTAAGATCATTGAGTGATCAACCAATCATTTTAATATTTAGAAGCATTATTTCCACATCACTAGATAAGTGAAGGAATAACAGGTCACAAAAGAGTAAATACTTTGCAAATGACCCCTTTGCTTACTTTGTCTTAAATACAAATGATCTTGTACGTGCAGACTTCATTTAGTAGGAAAGTCACCTCTAACTCTATCACATCCCTCCAAAAGAGCAAATCTGAGACAGAGTGCAGGCTGCCAGACGGCCACTTCCATTACTGTCTCCTCAGGCCACGGGGACAATATATCTATGTAACCAGTTCACGTGTTTATATAAACACTTCAAAACACCCAATCAATCACTTCTTTCTAGCCAGCACTTCTCTTAGGGAAGTGTATGCCCCTGACCTAGTAGACTCCATGTAACACCTTTCTTTCATGAGCTCGGAGTTTAATGGGCCAAACACAACAATGCCACAGATGAACAATTTCAAAGAGTTCTCATTATAACCAGGATCTTCGTTACAGAGAGTCAGAGGACATATTTCAGAACACACCTCCTGACGGTTTATTTATTTATTTTTTTTACAAAGCTCTCCAAACAATGAAGCACCCAAGGCTGACAGCTCTCTCTAAAAGTCAAAAAAAGTTTCCAGTCTCCTTCTAACTGTAAAACTCCGTGTGGGTAGAAATTTACAAGTTCCTATCTTCCAGAAAGTTAACTTCGGTAATAGTACATTCTATCAAAATCTGTGCAATAAGCCAGATCATCATCTATGGTCTGGAAGAGTAAGATCAGAAACTTTCTGGGCATATATCATTTTAACTAAATTGATATCTAAGTAACATTTTATAAGATGTAGTATATTTAAATGCTTTTCTTTTCTCAGTTGTTCTATGTACATATGCCAGCTCTGCCCACTTCTCTTCTTATTTCTTGCATATTTGTTTATAATTAGTTTCCTCGTTCTATACTGAAAAGCACAAGTGAGAACTGGGATTAGTGAGGTGTGCTTTAAGGCCAAGAAGCTCTAGCAGGAAATACAATCTGCTCTCCATAGACACAATATCTGTGGAAATGAAACAAAAAATTATTTACCGAGTCAACACCAAATACAGCACAGCCTATATGAGGGAAGCAGACACACATTATCACAAAGGATAAGGAGCATAAAACCACTGATCCTGCAGTTTCAGGGTCATAAAATCCTGTTTTCTATTTGAAGAACATTTAATAGGGGACATTTTAAATGCCTCATCTCTGAGAAAGTCTGGTACAAGGGGCTGAATAATTATATTTTGAAAAATATAGGGAGTCATCATGTCAGAGAAAGCAGATGGTCTCCCCACCACTCCAATACCCCAAACCCAAACAAGCTTAGTGAGTTTTGACAATTTGACAGTTGATAGAGAAAAAGGTATTTTCACTCTTAATTTTAAATGGAAACAAGGACTTTAAAGTGAACACAGGGCTCTTCCATGAACCAAAGTGTAAATTCCCATTGGCTGATCACCACTGGGGGTTAAGAGGATGGAACTGGACTGGATGCCCAGAGTGTGTCATATCTACTGGTACTAAATAGAGCTGAACAAAATATTCTAAATGGATCATGGAGTTCAGGCTCATTACAAGCAGTATATCACTTTTGTGAAGAGAGTAGTTGGAGAATGGTATTTGAAATGCCTGTGAATTCTTTGGTGCACGGGAAAAGGTGTCCTAACATATAATTAAAATTACTACCTGGAATATGCATCAAATCAAAGATGTGATCCTTTATTTAAGTCGGACACACAATGAGCATATTTGAGATCCTTATCAATTATAGACAAATATTCAGGTTTTTTAAAAAAAAATACCTCCTTTTGACAATTAGTGTTCTTCTTAGAGGTATTGTTCAACATTCAACTAAAAAATTAGAACTACAATCCAGAGAATTTAGGTTGAAAGTCTTGTTCCATGTTAGAAAAAAAAAAATTAGAAATTGATTGTGCTATACTGGAAAGGACATAGGATGAGGAAACATGATGTTTGATTTGTTTTTCTGGATTTTCCACTTAGATTTAAACATATGTGTCTCAATGCTCTATTATAGAAAGGGAAAAAACACCTGTCTTGACCACAGATATTGAAATAATGAAAGTCAAATGAGAATGTAAAAATTTTTAGCAAAAGAGAAAAATTGCTGTTTAATGTAAAATTTACTTGGACATAATTCTAGGCTTTTAGTTTTTATCTTTCACCTGCTTTCTAGGCAAAGTCATCCATGTTATGTAGCTTCAGCCACCACAAGTATACTGAGAGCTTCCCATGGCCATTTCTAAAAAAAAATATATTGTCAATAATATTGTAATAACTAACTGTGCATTGTGTCAGATGGGTACTACATTTATTGAGGTGAGCTTTCTCCTCTTTCCTACCTTTTAACAATAACCTAGGGAGTTTCTACTACTTTCTAGCTAGATATTAAATTTGGTCAGTCCACATGAAAACTCCATCTCTTATCTGATTCTAAACCCTTCCCTCTGCTATTGCTGGTACCAGGACTGGCTGGCACTTTTCACTTCCTTGACTTTGTCCTATTCTTAAATTTTAGGTCCCCAATTAGGGACAGGACAAAGGAATGAAAGGTAGGGGTAAATGTCCCTTTCCTTACTTGGATTATTTTAAACCCTTTTTGCTGATGTCTGCTGCTTTTCTGCCTCAGTCTCACCTGCCATTGGTGATGACACCTGTGTGGAAGGTGTGAATATGCTGCTCACACTGCTGGGACCCATTCATGCAAGAGTAGAGCCTACAGCCTTTTGAACACTCAGGACTCTGTCCCACATAAATGCTCTACCTGCCTTTAGTTACTGCTTGCTTCTTGCTGCTTGGGAACATTCAGTCACAGGGTATATCTGTCGAGCAGACTTCGGGCAAGATGCCTCAACTCTAGCTTCCAGAGTGTTCTACAGTATCCACTTAACCAGAGGTATCTCATCTTTGCCGAGCCAACTCAAGGTTGCCACTTTCTTTCCCCATCGATCTCCTCTCTCCAGTCTGCTTTTCTACCAGGGGGTGAATAGATTAGCAATTTCACTATATGTAGACATTCAAACTGGAAAGTCTCCCTTTCTTATTAGTATCTCTCATCTTTACTAGAGATTTTCTTTGGGCTCCATACACATACTCGAATAAGACACTCCTCACAAAAGCAGTGACTTTTTCTCATTATGGTGCTCACTTCCATAGCTTGGATAAGATGAAAACAGTTGGGGTAGATATGCGTTTGAGTATGTAGGCTACACTAACTTTTAATAATAAACCCTGGAGAAGCTCTACCCTCAGTTTTTAGTAGCTTTTTTAGACTGCGGGTTTCTTTGTGCATTTTTGTTTTCAGGTGTATAAAATAGTTATATCTCACATCAGTTCTTTGGAGTCTGCACTCTATACACTGCTCCAATTTCCATAAAGCAGCTAGGAACAGCCCATTAAATTACACTATAATGCCCAGCCAGTCAGGGGTCTTCACCTCTCTGAGGAATGACATTCTGGTTATTCTTCTCTTTTTATGCTCTAATTATATATATTTGTTCTATTTGTTTTTATTTTAGGCATATGCTTTTTGGCCTCAAGCCCTTTCTTCTGGACTATATTGTTCCCAGAAACGTCCACCTACCATTATTACAATGTCACCTTAACCACACTGTCTAGTTACAGCCATGGTGAGGTGAGATGCTCATAGGCAGTTAAGGATTAATGATCAACAAACACTCCACTTACTTTGGTTCACTTGTAAGTTTTCACGTTAAAGGACATTCTTTAAGATGTCTATCTTTGTGATTTAGTTAGTTTGTCCCTTTGCTCTATCATAACTCTGATCATACTTGAAAATACTTATTCCCTGACTATGTTCTCTGTTAAATTATATGGTTCTTGAGGACAGTGGTCAATCTTATGGATGTATCTTGTTCACTCACATAGACTTAATACCTAATGCATTCCCCTAACGACTACTATTAAGTGAATTGATAAATGTATAGAGAATGGAAATACTGTCATTAATTTTTATTAGATTTAGCAAATGATTGTTCAACACTTCACTTGACTCTGCCCTTAGAGCTATCGAGGACTCTGTCCTCTTCCACCTCTATTGATTTGTCTGCATATTCTTGGTCTCTATCCATGTCAAAATTAGTTTTATATCTTCATCTTCATCTCTATCTAAACTGGAGATATTGGTGAAAAATGCATATTTTAAAAATCAACAAAAGTGAATTTTACATGACTTTAAACTAGATATCTTTGAAGTCCAAAAATTTTAATGAAATAGAGCCTTGAGCTCCTAATGTCTTCTACGACTTAATTTTAACATCCCCTATAGTGCATTCTTAAATGCTCCTCCTAGGACAGTTAAATGGTCAAATCAGTCAATCATTGCTTCTAAGAAAAATTTTAGATTTTAAGATTTCTTCATATATATGTTTATTCGTTAATTTTTACTACAATAAAATAGTTTATTTTTGTAATTGCTTCCAACTGAAAACAACAAAGTTGTAGACAACCTGACCCTTGTTGTACAGACAGAAATGTGGAGAGTGCTCAGCCACTTGCCATCTGGTTTCCCATCATATTAGGCTTACTCTTTGGACCTCACCCATTGATGAAACATCTGGCAGAGTTGGTGCTCTTTGTCTTTCCACCATCCAGTCAAATTCCTCTGCTTTCTTTGCAATTCCCCTGGTATTTTTACTCCACTAACCTGACTGTTAATAGTAAAAAGCCAAACCCTATTGCTGGGAAATACTCAGAGTCCTAGTACATCATCTCCTTTATTTTATGGACTGAGGCCCAAGGTCCCCAGGACAATATGCTTCTCCCATAGATCATGACTAGACAGGGAAGGAGGTGAGGCTAGAAAACAGGGCTCCTCAGCCCCAGTGAGGGCTTTTTCTACTGTAAAACATATTGAGTCAAGCATTTGAAGAGTAATCTACTGTATTTCTTATCTAAATAAATTACAGATTATTATGGAAGGATTCGAACTATTTCATTATGGATGGTCAAATTCCACTAAGCACTAAATCAGTTATAGCAATACACAGATATAAGCAATCTGAGGACCAGAAAAATTAGAAAAATATCTAATTATAAAAATTTTTGTAGTCAGTGCAACTGGATAATTTCAGGTAAAATTAGACAAAATTAAAAATAAAATAAATCTTTTGCCTCGTTCATTTTTTTTTTCTTTTTTGTCTGTTGTGTTTTTGGGTTTGATTTAATTTCAAATGTTCAATTCCCCTGCCCTTACCTGCTCTTCAGAGAAGCCATTAGAATGAAGCAGCAGGCTTCTCCCTGTGTCCCTTGCAGCTGCAGTGCCACAAAGGTAAATCATTCCCAAACTGTCAGAGGAAAATAGTAGGGCATATTTCTCTGAAGTTTTGTGGAAGTGGTCAGCTGCTGTCACTAAGGATTAACTGGTCTCCAAATAACCAGAAGCATAAATCAAAGTGGGAGCAGAAGAGACAGATCCTCCCCACCAAGTCTAGGGAGGAAAGGGAAATGTGTCCCGTACTTTCTTTCATCTTCTCAGCCACACCCACACATGGAGAGTCGGCTACATTAGTACAGTCATCTTCAAAGGCAAAGGACAGCAAAGCAAGAGGGGGAAAAAAATCCTAATGACTAATTGGCAAACCATCTGTCTATATGTGTTATCTCTCTATGTTACCTTCACAATTTTCCTTTTTAAGTTCTCATTGATCTAAGCCCAAAGACATTAAAGTGAGTAATATATTCCAGTCTACTCATCAACAAAGTCATCCTAGTGTATCAGGGCTGGGTGAGCCAGTAGCCCAAACTCCTGGCTTATCAATAAAGGAAACTGAGGCCCCCAAATTTAAGTGATTTGGCCAGGATCCTGGACCTCCTCAGAAAGACAGCCAGGGCTAGAAATTTCATATTCTGATTCCTTCCACATTCAGCGTTCTTGCTAGGCTAATATGTCATTAAAAAATTATCATCTTCCCTTTACCGTATGCTATTTCATACCTTTTATAGCTGCTTTCCCACCTTCCTAACATTAGAGCAGGAGCCTGGGTTTTTATCTTCTTCTATCAAAAGTTGCAATTGGAAAATGTTTTACATCTGTCTTTCACCACTTAAGATGAATGAGAATCCTCACACCACCTTCCCTGAGGGTATGTTCATGTTCAGCCATGTATTCTGAGTTGTGGAATGGAAGATTTTTGTCTCTGTTAAAGGATATGGCATCAGGGCAGATTGTGGAATAGGACGGCATGTTTTTTGACACTGTGGTCTCTGAGCTGCTGATATCTACTATTAGGAATACAGACTGCACATATCACTTTACCTTCCAGAAAACTGTGTGAGGAATTGGCTAATAATTGTAAGATGGGAAAGTTTGGTTTTATAAGATAATAATCTCCCCCCAAATCTCTGTGGTTCAGAACTTCATTCACCAGTGTAATGTAGAGTGTTCCTACTTTTTCAGAGGAGACAGTAAACAAATAGTCTCTCTTTTTTTCTCTCTATTCTTTTTAAAAATCTAAATAAATGTATCTTTAGTGTCATTGCTGTTGTCTCCATTTCAGGGTCTCTCTACTCTGCCTCAGACCTCCTGGGGACTCAGAAGAGAGAACATCTGTTTGTCTGTTTTGCTCCCTTTTTTCAGAACCTGCTAAATAGGGAAGAAGCTAAATTTTTAATGTCCCCAAAGCTCTATGTATGAAACGATGATATTGGGTGGCAATTGAAGAAGAGTTTTAAGACAGGCAATTTTATACCAACTTACATAATGCATGCCAAAGTGTGAGGCTGTTATGGAATCACATCTGCAATTGTGAGCTGCATAATACAGCAATAGTATTTGAATATTATCAGATTGTAAATGGCGGAAATGCGGTATTAAGTGTTTGTGAGGAGTGAATTATGCCCTATTATATCGCTGAGACCCTGGGAGCAGTGGAAGCAGCCGGTGGATGGCGGGTTTCTCTGATTTATTAACATGGTTAGTTGACTGGGATTCTGCTTATTTTTATGTGCCACACCATTATCAACTCTGAGGCTCTACTCGAAAGAGGACACACACAGTGAGGAGGGATAATGGTCACATGTCTCCCCTCCCACATGCCACAGCACCTGGAATATCCGGCATTATTTGACTCTCTTTGGAAGGAACTGAGGAACCTAGAGAAATATATAAAGAAAAAAACAAAACAAAACAAATCTCCAAAAGCTAGCAAGAGAATTTGGGGAAAGCTGGAGATGTGGAAAAGACTCAAGAGGAACATGATTACAGACTGTAAATACCTTTGAGGTAGCACTATAAATGAAGGGTAGAAATTATTCACAGTCTCAGATGATGGCAGGAGTAGGTGCAATGGCCTGGAGCTAAGGAAGAAGTTAGAACTAGATAATAAGAAAAGTTTATAGCAGTACGAATGACAGGACAGAGAAATAGGTTCCCAAGAGTCATTGCAGATTTTCAAGGAATAGGTTAAATAAAATGTTAACAAGACTGATATAATGAGGAGAGCTGAATAGATGTAACAAGTAGAGTTTGGTGCTCCTCTTTCTAGAGACACCGATGAAGTAATAGATGCAAACATTTTTCCACACTGAATGCAGTTCTGCCGATCTTTGTTACAAAATCTTTACTCTCATATGACAATGTCATACTTAAAAAGCAAAACCTCCAATTAGATTGCCAGCTGGAAGGCCACAATCAACAAGCATGATGACTTTCTTGCCCCTACAAATATTTCCATTCCCGACTTTGAAACCTGGATAGAGAGATTGTATGAGTTAAAACAGGCTGATGGGTTAGAGAAAGCTTATTGAAAGAAATGAGCTCTAAAGAATAGGGATTTAGGGCATAGTTTACATGATGTACTCATTATTTATACATGATTGTTCAAAAAAGGATTTGTGTTAGTAGTTGAGGATTTAAATAAGGACAAGAAAGGGAGATTATTGTTCTAACTGGGCATGCCTCATGGATTTTTTTTTCAGTTGTCTCTTAACTGAATTCAGTGGTAAATGGCAACTTCTGCAACGAAGCAGCCCCTCTTAGGTTGCAGGGTTGAAACATGAAACTCTCAAGGGTTGATGGTTGTTCTTGATAGATAATTAGATGGAACCATTATATCAACAAGTGATATGAACCTGAAAATTTCAGAGATGTCTCCACATTAGTATGTAGAGTGTTACATCTAATCTCGACTCTATAAATTCAACAAGGAATATGGCACACATAACATAATCTCTCTTTCCATCACCAGCTCATTGTGCCATTAGAAAAGAAATCCACAGACATATTGAAGGATCAAATCTGTTGGGTGAGAAACCATGAATACTACCTAAAGTATGGAAAGCAACTTGAGCCCGACTACAGACTGGTACGAAAAATGACTCTAAAAGTGTGGTGTCAGGAGCAGGGTGGGGCTGAAGCAATTGCAGAGCAATTAGTTTAGATGGTGTCCCTCCTCACCTTCACATCTTTGTCCAAGCAGTGAACAACAGTGATGCCCAGACAACCATAGTAAGGAGTGTGAATATATAGGGCAAAAAGCAAGGTAATAATGTCTTGAGAGGCTGCTAAAGCTCAGGGTGAATAGGTCAACTCCACATCTAGATCACTTCCACTTCTCCTTCATTGAAACTCTCCCCAGACCTCAATATAAACATCAGTAGTATGACCTGGGCCATAGCCCAGAGTCTGTGCAAATAGGACAGCATTCTCAGAAAGGTAACAGTGGATACTAAAACAAAGATAAACACACAGCCAAGCATGACCAAATATATGGAGAGAGCCACATCATGAAGGAAAGGCAGAAAACACAGCAAATGGAAGAACGGATGCTCACAGAATAGAACAAGCTGAGATATTAGACTAATTGTTATACATATCATCTGAGAAGCACAAGAGGATATTATAATTAGTTTTTTAAAAAAGAATTCAATTTGAAAAATTGAAAGCTGAAAATTTAATCCTTGAAGAAGAAAAAAAGTGAATTGAAGAGTAGATTATTCAAATACTAAAGAATAAAAAAAATATTTTCAGTGAGGTATAATTGTGGATATCTCCTCACTCTCACAGAGTATAAAAGGACAAAGACATTGAAGGATGTGTGCAAAAATTTGGATGTATGTCCAATAATGTTCTCAAAGAGATCATAGGAGAATGGAGAGAGAAATAGACAAAAACAAAATTTCAAAATTTCCCAGGACTGAAGAAAGATATGAGTTTCTGCATTGAAAGAATCCACCAAATATTATGCAACAGGAAGGAAGGAAGGAAGGAAGGAAGGAAGGAAGGAAGGAAGGAAGGAAGGAAGGGAGGGAGGAAGACTGCACATAGAAATATCATTATGAAATTTTAAAACTCCAAATATAAAGAGAATCCCCATAAGTATCTTAAGAGATTGTAAATGGGATTTCAAACAAAGAAATCTCTCTTGACCTCAGATTCTTATCAGTAATACTGCAAGAAGGCTACGTCCCTCAAATTCTTAGAGAAAATTGCATCGAACACTATTACTTAATTTTTAGGGCAAAATAAAGACATTTTCAGATTTTTTTTTTACGGCATGGATATTTTACCATCCATAATTCAAGTCTGAAAGAATTACTAGAGCATACATTCCAGCAAGTAAAATAAATGATTCCTTGAGAAGGAAATGGAATTTAAGAAGCAGCAGTGAGCAAAGAAATCAATAAAATATATTGCTAAGTCTAAATGAACATTGATTACAAAATATCAACCTGAAACTAAAATCACATATGATATTGATGTTAGGTAACACCACTAAACATGCAGCAGAGAGTGAGTTTCTAAGGAATAGTTATTCGCAGTTTTCTTCCTTTCTTTTTTTTTCTTTATTCATGGGCTTAAATGTGGTCTTATTTCTCCTGTTCTGGCATAGGATGAAAGGGAAATCCTTACTTTTCTGAAAACTTGTCGTAGCTATCATCCAATTTTATTTTTTAGATGCTTTATTTACTCCTCTTTATGTGCACTGTAGCACAAGATAGATTATAAAATCTTCCAGGGATGTGAGTTTATTAATTTAATAGATCTGGTAATACCAGCATTTTGAAGATGTTAGTTAGATAAAGATATAGTATAGTTTTCTATGCTGGCTGGGACAGCATATATCATGGAATCAGTTAGAAGCAGAGATGGTTATACTAAACCAAGAATCATACAAAAAAGTCATGCTTTTGTAAAATAATTTGTCTGTATGGTGCTGAGGAAAAGAGAAACTTTTTAACACACACACACACACGCACACACACAAACAGCTGCCTTTCTCTATTAGATGAGAGAATAGTCTATTGGAGACACTAATATACGAAAACCTAAACCTTATGAAAAACCCCAACTCTACAAAAAAAAAAAAAAAAAGAGGCTCTGAACTCTCAACTGCCACAAGAGCCCCCTAAATATCTGACATTGGATAAATTCACCTCTTTTAATAAAGGTAGTAAAAAGAAACAAACTCAAAATCTACAAAAGACATTACAAAGCAAATAAGAAAGGGAATACTACCAAAAAAAGGTTGCCAGGTGCAGAAAAAAATATAGACCAAATATTTCACCATCAATGGAGAAAGAGGCTATGTCTAACTCTGCTTTGAAGCAAATACCAATAATAATAATAATAATAATAACAACAACAACAACCACAACAACAACAATAATAAATTAAAGAATGCAACAGTGTGGCAAGAGTAGAAAATGAATACCATGAGCTAAAATACAATAAATAGAATAAAAAATTTAAAAAAGTAATCACAGAAATGTAAGTGAAATAGAAACACAGAGAAAATATAATAATGTTCATAGAACATAAAATAAAAAATATGCAAAATGAAACAGATATAAAGAAAGGATTTACAAGGGAAAAAGCCCAGAAAATAGAAATTCAACCTATATAAAAAGTCGTTAAGGAATAAAATGTACATGCATATCAAATATTGAAATATGTAACTCAAGACAACTTTGATTTAATCAAAATATTATTTCTACATATTAAAAAAATAAAATCTGGAATAATCAGAATGATCAAGTCTGAAATGCATCAGAGTAATGCCACTGAACTTCAACTATATGGATAAAGAACTCTTAGGGCATTTTGAGAAGTAAGAAAATCACTTATAAAAGGGGAAAAAAAGAAGCAAACAAGTCTGGTCACAACTTCTCCAAGCAACCACTAACACAAGAAGACAGTGGGGCAACATCTACAAATTCCTTGAAGATAGAAAGTGACCTAAGGATTTTACGTCTTGACCAAATGTTAATTAAAACATCAAGAAACAAATGGTTTTGAACATGCGAAAACTCAGGAAAAATGTTATGTAAACTTGTTCATGATTTTACTTCAAGACCAGAGTCAACTCAGGTATGACTAGAGAAACTACAGAAAAATAACTGGCAGTGTGCGATGCCCACATTTAACTGTAAACCAGTGGCTAAAACAAATTTGAGAACTAGCTGATAGAACAGAAACATGTGTGCCAGAATATAGACATTATACAGATAATACAAATTGGGAAGAGAAATAGTTAAGTAGTTGGGAGATAGAATCAAATTAATCGAAGTATAAGCTTATTTAAAGTAAAGGTAGATACTAATTAAGAAAATAAAATTAAATAGGAGAAATTTGTAGATAAGAAGATGTCCATAATGAACACTGAATAGAGTTAATACTTGGAGACTAATATAAAAGTAATAATTAAAAAAAGGACATAGTCTTTCTTAAATATCAGAATTATGAACATGTCTAAAAACGGCACAGGAAACTATTTAAAAGGGCTATGCAAAAGTAAATATTAAACCTACACATATATATCATTAAATTTAAATTTGTTAAACTCACCTTTTATTAAAAAAAAATGACTCTTAGATGTAATCATTTAATCACAAACCAAAACTCCAAGTTCAATAAAGCTGTGATATATAGATGCCACTATCACACACATACACACACATATAAAAATGTAACACAAAAACATTGAAAATTTTAAAATTGGCAAAAATCTAGAAAAAACCTCAAATTAATAAAAAAGCAAAGGTCATGATCTTAGTATCAGATGAATTTGTGACCAAAATGCCCTAAATAGAAAAAAATCACTTGTAACTAATAAAGAGTAAAATTCGCAATAAAAATAAAATCAGTATAAATATCTATACTCCAAATAGCATGGCAGTAACACTCTTAAACATAACACTAGGATATACTAGACAAAATGAGTAAAAACACATTAATAGTAGACTTTGCCTCCTTATTCAGGATATTCAAAGAGGAAATTTGGGGAAAGTTTTAAAAAAGGGGTAATTTACAAGGTCAGGGTATGGAATTGTCAGAATCTCAAAGCTGATAACAGCAAGCTTTTATCAACCTTAGCCCTCAAGTAGCAAGAGATATAAGCCATTTTCAATACACAGAAGAAGAGATTTCCATGTAGTAAACCAAATGGCAGTTGTACAGTTACCTTCCACCTGGTATTGTCTCTCAAAACAAGCTAACTTGTGACAAAAGTAGAAATAATGTAATTAATAAAGGAGAAAGATGGGAGAGAAAAACAAAAAAATAGAATAACTTCTTTGTTGTATAGGCTATAGATAGGCATTAAAGATACTGGAAAACAACTGAGAAATCAGAGAAAAAAGTGTTAAATATGAAAAAGGCTAAGAACATTTAACAAAAGTAGAGATACAAAGTTTACCACTAGAACAAAAATATGATCTTTAAATACCATTAAATATTTTATAAGTGTATATATATACATACACACATACATATACATATACATATACATATACACACACACACACACACACACACACACACACACACACACACACATAGCATCCAAAAAAGAAACAGAGTAAATATAAAAAATATGTGCAATGATGAAATATTATGGCAGAGTTGAGATCAAGCATAGCAGTCATTTTGATGAATGTGAATGAACTCAAGTTATCTAATAAAAGATAAAAACTTCTTATTTGGTTCACAAAACAAGACCTAACTGGATGCACTAGCAAAGAAAGGTGCCCAAACTAAAGAAACTCAGAACACTAAAAATAAAATTATACATCAGTATACCACAAAAATGGAAACAGAGAACAGTGGTAGAGATCTTAATATCAGAAAAAGTAGTAGTTAAACTCAAAACCATTAAATGTGAAAAAAGAACACTTTTTAATGCTAAAACCTACAAATAACAATGAAGATGTAACATATATGAAACAAGTAACACGATGACCACCTTTATGAAACAAAAAGTAAAGGACGTGCAGGCATAAATATAAGCACTAATAGGATGCTTTTATGTATCACTCTAGAACAAGATGGAGTAAACAAAAAATAAATAGGAATGTAAAAGATTAAAAAATGTAATAAGATTAATTTTATGGACATATATTAACTTAACACTCTGATAAAGGAAGTACGACTCCTTCTCAAGCACCTAAGGCACGTTCACAAAAGTTGATCATAAGCTGAATTATAGAAAAGACATCAGTAATTTCTAAAAAGTAGAAATATAAACAACACTCTGATAGAAATAAAACTAGAAATTATCAGCAATGAAACCAAAATCAAAAGACTCTTCCAAATGGAAAATTAACAATCCTTCTATGAATTGACTCATTAGTAAATGGGGAAATTTAAACTGAACTTGTAAATTGTTATGAAAAAGAATGATAATAAAAACACTATACATCATAACATATAGGATGAATTTAGAGCAGAGAGCAGAGGAGAATTCATAGCATTAAACTCTTTAATGACTAAAAATGAAAGAATGATAATAAATGACATATTCCCCAGCTCAAAAAACTTGGAAAAAACACAACAGAGCGAACACAAAGAAAATGCAAGATAGGAATGGATAAAAACTAAAAAGAAGAACGAAAGAACGAAAGAGAGAGAGAGAGAGAGAGAGAGAGAGAGAGAGAGAGAGGGAGGGAGGGAGGGAGGGAGGGAGGGAGAAAGGAAGGAAGGAAGGAAGGAAGGAAGGAAGGAACGAAGGAAGGAAGGAACGAAGGAAGGAAGAGAATAAAAGCTGGATCTAATAAATAAATCAAAATCTTGTTTTTTTCTTTTGAAAATTTAGCAAAATAGACAAAACAGTAGAAATAAAAGGAGAAAGCAAAAATATACATTAAGAAATAAAAGGAGAAAGCAAAAAGGTACATTATCTTGTATATCATATCTTATCTGATATAAGCAGGGGAACATAACCATTTTAACAAAAAGAATTTTACAAATCACGAAACCATATTATTTTATGCAAGCAAACTGAGAAGCCTAGGGGAAATAGCATTTGCGAAAAACATAGGACACTTAAAGGATATGGGAGAATTATGATCAAGAAAGATGCTATTAGATACAACATATATATCAGGAAATAAATTTAGATAGGGTACTGTCCTCTAGAATTCTATTTCTGAATTATAAATATAGAAATGTTTGTTAATCAGGAAAGTTGTCACACACTCATACCTACCATCCTTCTCTCAACTCTCACTCTAATCAAACATTATAATCAATATATAACCTGTAATCTGGTCTGGGTTCTGAATATCTATTTGACCCTCTGCATTCTACATTTTATCCCCACATTCCCCCTTCACCTTTTGGACTGCAAGATAGATGAATGAACACACAGGTTATTGTGGTGATCTTTTGAAAAACCTTGCAAATATGCAAAGCATTAATGACCATTTAAGTGAAATTCCCCAAAGGCTGTTCATTAAGTCCAAATCAGGTTTCCTGCTGTGGCTCCTCTGAAAGAGATGACAGACCTCTGTGTCCTAGAAATGGGACACCCACTGGGAAGGAAGGACTTTCAAACTTACTTTATGACTTCTGGGTAGGTGTCCCATGAAAAGGCCCATGAGGGAGCTTGACTTTCACATCTGAGTAGAATGAATATATATTTGCCTGTCATTTCCATGTTAGTCTATAGCTGCCTGATTATCACTTTCTAAAGCCACCATATAATACTTAAGGTCATTAATATTTGATAAAAAAAACTATTGACCAAAGTAAAATGAATCCATAAGTATAACTAATAATTATTAAACTATGACTAATATTTACTGAGTACTTACTGTGTGTGAGACATTCTAAATGCTTTATTCCTATTATCTCATTCAATCTTCACTACAGTTTTATGAGAAAACTGAAACACAATTTGTATCTGTTCATTTCATGATTTTAAGTAGATGACAGATTTTTATCTTAAAGGATATTCAGGGTCTCTCTCTAAGTTTAATTTGTGATTCAATCTACCATCTTAATAATGATTTTTTTGGCTAATGTTTTATATCATCGTTATTTAAATGGATTCCATGGAATTTGGAACCAGGTTTCAGAGACTTGTGATTACACTGAGCACACATTATAGGTCACAAGGCCACCAATACATGTTTCAAAAGGGTGAATTTTAGCAATGTGTAATCCACGTCCCAAAGAAAGATGATAACTTTGTTCTCTTATTCTGGTATGAATCATGCTTTATGAAAGACATATTCTTACCATACAAGAAGTGAGAATGGACAAGAGGGTCTTTCTAGCTCTAATTCTAAGGATAACAGGAGAATTAAGTCTCCTTAGCCACAGATTTGTTAATTTTTGTGGTACAGGGTAACATGTGAAAGAATGAGGAGGCGATGCATTTCTTATATTTATTATAAGAAATACATAAGAGAAGATGTGTTGAAATTTTTCACTCGATTTAGTATTGAAAATTTTTTATTATTGCTCTCAAACATTTTTATTTTCCACAGTTTAGCTTCATGCATCTTATGTTAGTGAAAACTAGCATAAGCCTTACATTTGATTGATTTTTTTAAACTTTCACCCAACATTCAATAACTCTTTAATTTGGACCTCATAATACCTAATCATTTTGTAAGAGAAGGTCTCTATTTATAGTGTAGAAGAAGAAAGAAAAATGATGCACATCAATCTTTGGTGTGCAGAGGCTGGGCAGACAAGAATTTCCCACTGCTGATTTGGTCTTAAGATCCTCTTTCAGATAGCTTTAAGATGATTATAGTACCTAAAGAGTTTCTAAGACTGACCAAGTCTTTGTTTAAGTTGAGTAGAAAAGATGGGAGATTATTGGTGTCATAATTCTTTATATTTCACTGGTTAGAGACACAACAGTTTGGCAACATAAGGAGATGAATGAAAAGAGTGTGGGATTACAGCTTGGCTAGTCTCATAACACCCACATGACTTGAACTAGCTTCAAATCTTTCTGAGGCTCAGTCACTGCCTCTCTATAATAGGATGATGATGCCCACCTTTCCTCCTGGCATTGTGTTGTAGGAATTAAATAAATTAATGTTTGTAATGTACTTAGCACAGAACCCAATATGGTGTGTGTGTAATTAAGTCCATACTTTAAAATTAAGAGCAAGGTAATACTAGGTTCTTTCTAAGGGACTAGTGAAGCTTGGGAAAAACCCAGGAATTCTAACCACTAGGAACATTTGTCTCAACAGTTAATATTTACCACGGAGTTAATACATGTGATTATTTTGGCCCTACTAAATCAAGCAGTTCCATACATCCTGTTGAGTAGGTTTGTTCACCCCCGCAACAAAGACATTTGTAGCAGTGTCTGGCATGTATTGAAAGTCCTAACACCAATGTACAAATTTCTTTTCTAGCTCTAGATGAATCTCAGTTCATTCATGTAACAACTTAGTTTTGCTGTCCCCTGACCACTCATGTCTACAGTTGCAACAATAGAAAGTAGCATGATACATCTCAATTTTTTATCCTTTTTATAATTTCAGCTAATAGAAATGATTTTTCATTTATCTTACCACACATAATATATAAGGCAAAAGGAATTGTGTCTCTGGTGACTGTTCGAATCAAGGGTAGGCCGTGTGTGTGTGTGTGTGTGTGTGTGTGTGTGTGTTTATACTATGTGCTTGTTGGGTCAAAGGGTACACTAAGTTAAAAAGAGAGCAAAGAAGGGGTTTTGTGGAGTCCATATAATTCCTAGTCTCAAAGAGACTGTTTGGTATAAGTCTAATTAATAAGAGTTCAGATACCCTTCACCAGAGCTATATTCCAGTATACAAAGGATGAACAGAGCTATAGTCCCTAGATATCCTTGAATTTAGGGTGGCCTCACAACATCTTATTTCAGTGCAAAAATTTCTAAAGAGAACAAAATCCGCTTTTTAAAAAAATTAATTAATTAGCTAATTAGTTAATTAATTTGTTTTTCAATTAGAGTTGACAGTCAATGTTATTTATATTACTCTCAGGTGTACAAAATAGTAGTTAGACATTTATATAATTTATGAAGTGATACCCCCAATTAATCTAGTACCTACTTGGCACTACACTTAATTATCACACTTTTATTGACTACATTCCCAATGCTGTAGTTCAAATCCCTGTGACTATTTTTGTACTTCTTTTTTTTAAAAATACATTTATTTGAGTGACATTGGTTAATAAAATTATATAGTTTTCGAGTGTACAATTAATAATATGTCATCTGTATATAAAATTGTGTGTTCACCACCCAAAGTCAATTCTTCCATCATCATATATTTTACCCCCTTTACCTTTATCTACCCCCTTTTCCCTCTGGTAACCACTAAACTGTTGTTTGTGTCAGAGTTTTTGTTTGTTTGTCTTGTTCATTTACTGCTTTCAGGTTTGTATACTATAGATTTGTGAAATCATATGGTTCTCCTGTAAAGGAAATCCCATTATGTTATCATCAGATTTTTCATCAGAAACTGCGAGCTAGAAGGAGGTAGAATCAAATATTTGAACTATTGAAAGAGAGAAATTACCAGCCAAGAATAATATATCCAACAAAATTATATTTTAGATATAAAGGGGGAAATATAGACCTTTCCAGACATACAGAAACTGAGGGAATTTTCTATCACAGGGCCTTCATTACAGGAAACACTGAAGGGGGTTATTCTACATGAAACAAAAAGACAAAAAGACACAAAACTATGAGTGAGATGACTAACAGAGACAAAAGTAGGAAATTGTAACCCTTATTCAGAACAGGTTATTATACACTTAAATATTATATAATGTTTAAAGGATGTAAAAACTTTTAAAAAAGAGAAGACAAAGCTACTGCAACTCATAAATGAACTCACAACATAAATAGAAGTAATTTGTGACAACAAAATCATAAAAAGGGAGGGGGTAAATGTCTGAACTTACGAAAGGGAATGGAGATAAGACACACGCAGAAGATAAAGGACTACTGTATATATGAAATTTGCTTTTACATAAACTTAATGGTAATCACACACACACAAAAATCCAGAACTGAAATATGTAACATATAAAAAGAGGGCATAGAGGAAAAAATCATGGACTATCACCAAACTAAAAGAATAGATAGAAACACAAGGGCAATGAAATGATGGAGACACTGAGCTAAAACAAAAGACAAAATGGCTGTAGGAAAACCTCATATTTTAATAATCATCCTAAATGTAAATGGACTGAACTCATCAATAAAAAGGCACAGAGTAGCATATTGGGTCAAAAAACAAAACCCAACCTTATGCTGCCTTTAAGAGACACATCTCAGCTGCAAGGACAAATACAGATCCAAAATGAAAGACTGGAAAATGATACTCTAAGCAAATGGCATCCAATAAAAAGCAGGTATAGCTATACTTATATCTGATGAAATAAACTTTAAGATAAAAAAAGGTAATAAGAGACAAAGATGAATATTTCATAATGATAAAAGGGGAGAATACATCAAGAAGACATAACACTTATCAGTATATATACTCCCAATGAGTGCAGCACCAAAATAGAGAAAGCAACTACTAATAGAACTAAAGGGAGAAATTGACAAAATCCTCTTTTGGACAAATCATTCTAGCCTCGATATCTGCTGTTTATGCTATATTTTTTGTTGTTTGTTTAATCAAAAACCTTTTTCTATGGTCAAAAAATAACTGTGAAGTTTATTTTCATTTTCAGCAACCACAGAACGCATTAGCTCATGTAGTCCTGATCTGAAACTCTTTATCCTTTTAGCCATTGGGAGCTGGTGAGGGGCACATACCTGTTCAAGGTCTTTGTGACCTAGGCCAGTGATCCCAAAACTTTATTGTACATAAGAATCAGTGTAGAAACTTGCTAAGGTTCCAAGTCTGATTTAAGAGAGATGGGTTATGGCTAATATTTTACATTTTCAAAAACCTCTAAGGTGGCCCTGCTGGTCCTAGGACTGCATATTAATTTACAAAACTAAACTAGGAGTTGACAAATATTTTATGTAAAAGGAGTGAAAGTAAATATTTTAAGTTATAACTACTCAACTCTGCTGTTATAGCACAAAAGAAAATGTAGATAATACATAAAAAATGAGAATGGGCCTTTTCCAATAAAACTTTGACACTGAAATTTGAATTTCATGTCAATTTTACATATCAAGAAATAATAGTTTTCTTTGGAATTTTTTCAACTATTTAAAAATGTAAAAATCACCCAGCCTGTGGGCCATACAAAAACAGTCATTATGTCAGATATGACCTGTGGGACAAGTTTGCCATCACCTAATATAGACAGAATTCTTGCTCTGTAACTAGGACTGGACACCTTATCTGTTACAGTGAGATAGACCTTCTCACCACCTCTGGAGTAGAAAGTAACACATTGTAAGGGAAGACTGTGCTCCTCCTGAAACAGAATCCTTAAATTTATAGCCCTTGACCTGAGTCTGCCACCCTAAAGCTGGGATGTCCCTAGCCCTATTTCAGAGGCAGAATGAGCAGGTGTACCTCTTTACTCAGGCACTTTAAGTTTCTTAGAAGTTTAGTGAGTCTTAGAAGTTTAGTGAGTCACACCAAGAATGGGATTTACTTTGCCATCTATTTGAGAAGAATGCCATATATTTTGCTAAGTTTCTAGTAACATCTCAGCTTGAAACTATTAGAACCTCACTAACTAGACAATCCATCTCAGTGGTAGGATTTAAGTTCCCCTCTCCAAATGACAATATACTCAGAAAGAATTCACAAAACAAACCTATTTTATGGAAGAAATTCTCCAACATTTTCAATGATTTATTCCTATCAGGATAGAGAAAATGATGTGTGCGCCCAACGCTCTGAGATCTAGACTTAACTGGCCCATAGCAACTGTGAAATTTTTTTGAAGTCTCCCATTTTATTTTATAAATTCATGCATTTATGTCTTGTATTTATACCACAATATATTGGCATTTGTTGTAATATAAAAATGTTTAAAATTACTTCTGAGTTCATTTTCTTAAACTTTTATGCTAAAAATTGGGAGCTCCAAGAAGCTGGTCAGTGTTTACTCTATTAATTTACAGTCTCTCTGACATACTTGTGTATGTACAGGAGTTTGAGAAGTTTAAAGTTAGCAGATGTTCTCAGTTCTCTGTGGTGGGTACTAGACCTCATGTACCTAATCCTTTCAGCCTTGATTCACCCTCCACCCTCAACCAAAGCTCCTGCTATATGGGTTTTTGTATCACAAAGTTCACCTAAGGGGTTTCTAGTTAATTAGTTGACACTTTACAAGGTTGCCTTGGAATGATTGTCACTTGAACTTCATTTTCTCCATTCATATTCTGTTCTTAGGCTTATTCTTGGTCTTCAAATCAAATTAGCAATAGAATACCTTTAATAAGCTCCCATGTGTAATGCAATGGAACACAATGACCTGATTGTGCCAACAACCCTAACCCCAGTCCATACTGTCTCCATAGGTCTTTAATTTCTCTTGTACTATATTTTATTGGAAATATGTGCTCAAAGTTGCATGGATTGCTTTTAATAATTAATGTATATATTGATTAATGCATTTTATTAAGTAGATGAGGTTAAACATCAGTGGTCTGATAATGCTTTATCTGTTTGACTATCCTCATCTTCTTCATGGAAATCCTCTATCCAAACCACTGAAATTTTATAAATGTGAAAATTAAGAGCAAGTTCACCACTATGAATGTTGGCTTGGTTTTCAAGTATCATATTTTTCATGTAATAAGGTGTTTGAGAAAACATGGAAAGAGCTTACTTTTTACCAGCTAGATTGTTTAAATCAATTTCTATAAATGTTTTTAGCATTCTTAATTGACTTGAAGAAACATATTATTGTACTATGCTGGCCCTAGCAGCACTCAAATAATGTCCTTTTGAATGACTATTAGAATATACAAGAAGGGGACAAGAAGAAGAACGAAAGATGACAAATTTACCAATGGTGATGGTATCCCTAGATTATGTGACATAGGAACTATTAACTGAGAGGTTTAGAAAGAAGAAATAATAATCCCCTTCCTACCTTCTATGGGAAACACGATTGTTCTGACTGATAGACTGTTATAACCAAGTGTAATTTGAAAGAAAGATAAAATAACATTTGGTTAAAAGTCTGGTAATCTCAGTGGTGCCAATAGAATGAGTTATATTTTATAAGTTTTAGCAACAAATTGTTTAATTTGAAAATAAGTGCCTCCTTAAATTTTGAACTTTAGGTGGTTCATTGGTCTCACCCTAGTTCTAATCCTGATCTCCAGATACTTGCCAACTACTTTATAAATCTCTATACAAAGAGAGAGAGAGAGAGAGAGAGACAGACAGACAGACAGACAGACAGACAGGCAGACAGACAGACGTTGTATATTTTAAACTGCTTAGCCTGGCCCTCTGTGCCTGAATATGTATAGTCTCAATTGCAACACATGTATTTTATTATGGTTCCACTAAATGAATAGATCACTTGCCATTCCTCTTATACATTGTTTCTTTTCTTTTGAATTTTGTTCATGAGTTTTTTTTTCTTTATGACCTTTGAAACCTATCCATTCACAGTAAAAAAGATCCTCTTTATTACTACTACTTCCAGCATTACTCTCCTGAAGTGGACACTGTGTTGTGCCACCAAGCTTTCATCTCTCGCTCCAACTTTCAGGACTTACCGTCCCAGCTACTGCAAAAGCTGATGGCTGAACACCTTTTAGCTGAAATTTTCCTTATAGAAATTGACCTTGGCCAAAGACAACCATTTCAAATAAAGTCTTACTCTTTCCCAGGGACATCTTGCATCCAATGACTGGTGCAGGAGTTGAAGTCTGGCCCTCTTGCTCTAAGTCAAGACAATTCTGAAGGGCCGTTTACTTGCATAAATGACCATAGATCCCTTTCAGTAAGAACTGAGATCTATGCTATGCTATTTTAATGTCCTTTCTCCTGGGAAAGACATTTCTCTTGAGCAATAGGAAGTAGGTCTGAAAACTGAATTAAATTCAGAAGTTGACAGAATGATAACTTTTAAAAATTTGGTAACTGCCCTTGGCTTTCTGATTATGCAATCTTGATTTCTCTATTTGTATAAATTAGAAATACCCTTGTTAGTAGCCTGTTTATCATGCTCCTGAGGGATGTCATGCTCTATCAACCAACTGTGTAGCCTTTTGCAGATCAGCAATGCCTCTCCTAGTTGCCACATCTACCTTGCTGCTCATTACATTTTTGCCTGCATCAATCTGGTTTCTTTTTTCTTTGGAAACTGTGCAACCATTGAAATGCCTCAATTTCACTTATGAAGCAACTTTGAGAAATATATCATCAATTTTATCAAACCATCTATAGATTCGTTTACATGTTTTGTCCAAATCAACTTTTAAGATAATATTGGTATTATTCCCTTTATTTGCTTTAAACCAACATTGCTCTTTTTATCTATTAGTGATATGCAAATTACATGTTAATTCTATTCTTGCCTTTAGATTTGATACAGAATTTGAATGTTTATGGTCTGTTTTTTTCTTCAAAATTCTCATCTATACCTTTATATATTTTTTATTACAGTTGCCCTCAGAATTAGGCACTGATAGCAAATAATTTATCATACAGAATCTGACCATCTTGGTCACTGCTCTAATTACAATAATTTTCCAGACAATTCAGAGACTTGAAAAAAATTATAATTTCTTTTACTATTATTTCTTACTTTTAAATACATATTAAGATTTCTACTTCATGCATAGATAGCTCCCATTTCTATAACTCTTCAATTTTTAGCTTCCCAAAAGATTAAAATGTATGAACAACAAGGACATTTTTAAATTTCATAAAAATACATATTGATGAACTATATATATATATATACATATGTGTGTGTGTGTATATATATATATCTATATATATATATACACACACACACACAAATTTAAACATATCTATTTAGAAAAATCATATACTGAAATGGTCATAATGATATCCAGCATTAACATCATTGCAAATAACTGACACAAAACTAAATTGCCAATTCTACTTTTTCATCTCCGAAGTTAGAAACATAACCATCAGAAGCTTAGGTAACCTTTCAAAATCCCAGTAACTGGAAGGTATGACATTCTGCATCTCTCTCTTGTTTCTTGTTTTGTTTGTTTGAGTAAAAACCTGGTTGTTAAAGATTTATCAGCATACCACTGACTAAGCCCTTCCTTCACAAAGCTGCAAATCAGTAGCTAAGCAATTTCATAATTTTGCTAAGGGAGTAAAGAAATAGAAATTGCTCAAGTATGCATCGATGAACAAATCTGATTATATTCGTCAACATACCAACATGGAAAGAATTGAGAAGTACCTGCTGGTAAAAAAGGAGAGGGCATGTGGATAGGGAAAAGCCACATATGATTAAATTATAAAATAATGAAACTATAAAGAACCTGAGGAAAGTTATTATTCAACATTTCAATTTAACAGATGAGAAAACAGAAGTGTTCCTAGTTGCTCAATAGTTGAGCCAAAGAAGATTCAAGCTTTCAATACTGCTAATGTTCCTTCTTTTATACCATATGGTTCATTCAAAAGGTCATGTGTTAATTTTTTTCCTTCACTCATGCTTATTTACTCAAATTATATTTTAAAAAAATAAGCTGATGTTAGAATTAATATATAATAAAATATTTTTATTTTGCCAACTAATCAATACATGGCTACTTCCAAAATCCTTATTATGTAGTTCATGTTGTCTGATTTTCTCAACTATTTCTCACAATTTTCTGGCCCCGAATAACAATTTATCTTTATAAGAAAATATTGACTCTCTATTTAAATAATAAGATCTAAATTTATGGGACACCTGCTATATGCTAGGCTTAACAACTTGGTGAGTATGCATAATTATGTCTATTTTATAGAGTAAACTAAAGCCTATAGAGTTTATTTAACTTTTCTAAGGTGCTGCAATTATGTAGTAGCAGTCCTGGGTTTCAAAACCAGTTCTGTCTCACTCCAAAGCCTGTTCTGGTTCCTTTCCTCTCCCTTACTCTGCTACTTTATCTCTTATACATCTGTCTATAGAAAAATAAAAACAAAAATTTACTAGAGTCATGTAAAGTTTCCAGATCATATTTGTGTCTTCTGGCTTTTTAAGATCATATTGAAGCAAAATTAAAATGTCAGTCATTTTCAAGGTTACCCATCACTGTAGATATTTGTCATTGTCATGACCTATTTAACCTGGAGTAGGTACACGACAGAACCTTAAAGTTATCTTCCAAAAGACATATATCTTGAACTAAAATTAAGAAACTGGGGACAAGGTGAGAGAACACTTAAGGTAAAGAAATCTGGGGGCATTAGCACTCTAGCAAAATAACATAAGCAAACTGACAGCATAGAAGGAAAGAAAATTATATCTATTGTTCTTTGTTTGGTACAGCAGGAAAAAAAAAGATTCTAGGGGCAATGCAGAAAGGCTAGCAAATTTGAAACAAATTAAAGGCAATAACCTTAAATATAGTGATAACAGGTCTCTGGAATTCACTACTGTAGGATATCTTTAAATCAAATAATAATGTTGGACTACAGGGTGGATAATTTAATGACCAATAACTTTGCTGGTGTTTTGGCTGAAGAAGATACACAACATCTTATGGGCTTGATCTGATCAGCCCAAGGGCAAGGAGAATTTAATTTTCCCATGAACCAGATAAAGTATTCATCAGAATAACTAGAGCTTGCTTTCTCACATTACTAAGACCTACTTGTGGACTGGATTCCCAGCTCGGATATTAAATATTACTTTGCAATGGGCACTGTGGGAAAGTGATAGAATGATGTCAGCATAAAAGATAACTTTAATTTCTTTTTCCAGTAGTGGGGGTAAATTGCATTGTACCATTCTAATACTCTCTTCTAGTTGACAAAATTTACTAAATAACTGCCTTGAAGGTAAGATTTCAGTTAGTGACCTTGGGAAGAAGAAGAACACTAACCAATATAATTTTTTTTATACACTAAAAAAGTATAAATGTAGAGGCATATGTACACAATGGCTGCTCATTATTTTTCTTATTTAATGTATCTTGTGTATACTTCCATCTTAACACATAAAGATTTGCATATATTAGTCTAAGTATTCATTATGTAAATAAATATTCATGTTAACAACTATAACAGGGCTTCTCAACTATACAGGGCTTCTCAGAAGAAATACAAAATATTTCATGTTTTTTGTTTCCATTGATAACAAACATTGTTGATATATCTCTGGGCATATGTGCAAGTATATGTGTTTAATAAAGTCCTTTAAGTGGAATTACTAGGTCAATGCATATATATACTTTCAATATTGGTAGATACTTCAAAATTGCTGAGCAAATTAGTTACATCAAATTGTACTCTAACCAACAAAAATGAGATCATGTTTCCCCATCTCTAGACCAATTTTTTGATATTTGCTACTCTGAATATTAAGAGCTACAGGTAAATATTTTTCTATTTTGCTGATGTCTATTAGTATGAGGCTGAACACCTTTCCATATGTTTAAAGCCATTTTTTTCTGTGACCACACCATTTAAGTCATTACTTTTTTTTTTTTTTTTTTTTTTTTTTTTTTTTTAAGTAAAAGCCTTTCTCTTTTAGGTTTGTAAGTGTTTTTTTTTTTTTTTTTTTTTTTTTAATATTTGGTACATTAGTCTTTGTCTAGCCTTTCTAGGCATTAATTTTTACCTAAGTATCTCCAAGATCTCTTAACATGATTACATTCAATCTATTAAACCAAATCTACTGAGATATTACATGTTAAAAATAAACATTTGGCTGATTTGAGTCTTTCTCTTTTTTTGCCATTTAATAGAGATAAGATGTAAGGGTACTAATTCCAAACATGAGATTAGTAGGGTGAAATTAATTTTACTCAGAGAAAGTAAATGATAATTTATTAATATTTTTATCTATCCACAGATTTATTCAACAAACATTTTCTGAATACTGGATTTCAGTCTTTCACGAGCCCTAGGGATGAGATTATTTTTACTTTAGCATATTTAATCTATTTCTAAGCAGTTTTTAATCACAAAAAATATAGCCAAGAAAAGTTGTATATCTTCAAGATTTCTATGTTTAATGAATGTCACTTTCTCAATGTGTCCATTGGGAATGCATTGAGATGCTAGTAGTAACTCAAAATAACAGTAGGGATTTATTTTTCCCTGAGGGAGACACAGAAGCGGTGGGCAGCACAGGTCTGATATGGTAGATTCTGGTTATGGAAGCACCTTCTATCTTTCTTCTTTCCCATCTTCATGTAAGGCTTCCATTTTCAACTTTCTTTATTGTCATAAAAATTGCTGCTGGTTGTCCAGCTATCATATCTGTGTCCCAGACAGCAAGCAGCAGGAAGCAGATGTGAGGAAAGTATCACCAGCTTTCAAGGAAGTCATTCTCTTTGAAGAGTTTTCCTGAACATCCCATTCAGTGGTTCCCATTTAAACTTACTGCATGTGTTAATAAATTTAATTGTGGTAATCATTTTGACAATGTATACTTATATCAAATGATCCCATTATACACCTTAAATATGTTCAATTTGTCAATTATACCTCAATAACCCTAGGAAAAAAATGAATCTCACTGACCTGTTTCTTAGTTAGGAAATTTAAGAAAATGAGTTGTCAATGTGGATGTCATTGTTTTTACTGTTTTTGCTTTTTCTTTGTCTGGGTATATTCATAGTAAAGAAGAAGAAGAGAATGAAAATTAAGTAGCAAACTGTGCCCTACTATAGGTTGCTTAAATCTTTAAGAAGCAATCTTCCAATTTACTTCTTTAAAACTCAAGCAATGATGAAGTATATCCTGCCCCTAAGTTTGATGCCTGTACCAAGGCTGACATGTAGGAAAGACTCACTACCTGACATTCAAGGCAGAAGAAGCTCAGCTTGAAGCTGGTGCCTTTAAAAATACCGTGTTCCTTTCTGTTTTTATATCTCATCCCTTACCTCTCTTTATCTTCTTTTCTATTCTTCACATGAAATAAGATACTGAGTTCAAGCTATTTTTCTTCTTTTTCTGATAACCACAAAGGTTTAGATCCTTATTAATTTAAGAATTTTTCTGCCTCCTCTTCTTTAGGCTTAAATTCTATTCTTCCTCGTTACTAAAGCCAGATCAATCTTTTGAATTATCATTTTGAACTCTATTTTTTAAATTCTATTATTTAAAATTCCATTATTTAAAATTCTATTAAAAATAAACAAACCATAAGCCTTAGTCTGGCATTTAAAACCATCTACAATCTAGTCCATCTGGTCTTGCCAATATGATCTTTTAAAAGTGCCTAGTTCATCCTCACTCTCTCTCCTCATGCAGTTCTCTTTCCTGTCCTTGCCAAATCCTCCAGAAGCTAGTTCAAGTTCCCTTTGATGCACAAAGAAAGAACAGTGTCAGGGAGCCTCCCCCAACCCCCATGGCATCTTTCTCACAGTAAAAGTGACTTCTTCTGTCCTCAGACACTTGTCTGCAGCACACATTGACAT
Source organism: Rousettus aegyptiacus (assembly GCF_014176215.1). Lineage (NCBI taxonomy): Eukaryota > Metazoa > Chordata > Mammalia > Chiroptera > Pteropodidae > Rousettus > Rousettus aegyptiacus. The sequence goes on from NW_023416287.1 coordinate 69,937,020, forward strand.
ATTCTGGTTTCTAGCCATCTTTTTCATGCTTGCATTCATTGTTTGCATTGTTTAGATCTTACACAATATTTAGGCCCCTTCCCTGAAACCCTAGTCAGCTTTTGAACACATAGTAGGCTCTCAAACATATTTGGTGGTTGAACCTAATTTTTTTCCTCTTCTTATATTTCTCTTTTGTGATCGAAAGTTTTCCTTCTCATTATACTTGCCTCTCATTTTCTAACCAAAATTGTATCTGGGTCCAAACTCCCAATCTGATGTTCCAGAGAGCCAGAATGCATCTCCCACAGAGGTCAAGGCAATCCACAATTGGCTGACTATTAGCACAAGGCCTAGGATGGAACTGAATTATTAGCTCCTTTTTTAGCTGGATGATTTCCACTGGGTTTTATTTTCTGTTTGCTTGTTAATAGAAATGCCCATAGGCAGTGGCTCCAGATCAAAAGTATGGGCCTAATAGAATCGAAAAGTTCATGTTTAATTTGAAAATCAGACTCCCTTTAGATTCCCAGCATTGCCAAAATTCATCTGAAAAGCAGAAAATGTCATTTTCCTTCCACCTTCAAAAGCAGCTGAACAAAATTTAAATACATCTGGTTATAACAAACAAGCTAGAAAGTGCACCACAATTGGGACAAGCTTGCGCCCAGATCCAATTTTTATGACTGAGTTAGAAAGCCCTTGAAAAATGGGGCTCGTGGTGCAATCCCTGCTGGGGCTTTAACTGGAGCCTCTTTGGCAAGAAAAACTGAAGTAATAAGTATGAGTGACATTTTCCCAAAGCAGGTTAAATACCCCAGTAGAAACCTAGGAGAAATTATACTTAAAGGTTCTCTCAGCAGCTTGACTCAATTTGACACCTCTTCTTTGCATGTGAATTCCCTGCATGACAAATCACATGATACAATTTGTGGCTGAATTAGATGATTTTATGAGTGTTAATGCCACAGCTTTTAGAGCTAAATCACTGTGACAATAATAATATTTTGTTTATTTTCTTGTTTGTTTAAAATTTCCCCTCTAAAACGTACATTGAGAAAATTTGAAGGAAATTTCCTCATTGGCCATTCTCATCCTTATGACTACAACTTGGTAATAGCTAATGAGACAAAGACTACCTCTGCCATTTCTTAGGTGCATACTTGAGCAAGGCTCATATCCACTTTGAGGGCAGATTGCTGTCTCTGGGGCAATGAGATGGACTGAGTTGACCTTTTTGACTTTTCAGATGATTCACCATTGCTCCTTCCTTACTTCAGAGTATACCAGACAGGTTGACAGGCTAAGCAAAGATTTTCACAGAAAAAAATATTCATTAATTTGGTCACAAATAGTTCCTATCATATTCATATTGGTCTGAAAAGCATTAAAGGTAAGGCTGTGAATTTGAATTCCTATCTAATCAAAATGGAGGTTTGGTATAACACAACGATTAAGGGATAAATTTGGGAGTCACTTGGTGGTAAATGCTAAGCTCTACTATTTACTAGTTATATGACCTTGGGCAAATTATTTAAACTCTTTGTGGCATAGACTTTCGAGTATAAATGGACTTAGAATAAAAACTGGATCATGTCCTTTTATTTCTCTATTCCCCAATAAAAACTTTCTATTGCAGATCAATGAGGCCTACTCTCAGATCTCCCAAGAATCCACATTTGGAATATATTTATTTTGGAATATAAGCCACTATTTATGCTGCTTCCCTTGTCAGGAATGCCTTACTCTTGCCTCTCTCCTCTCTTAATTATAAATGGTTTTGTTTTAGGATCAGCCCATCATTTGACTTTTTCTCTGGCACTTTCTGCTACAACTTGACACTTCTTTTTTGAATGTCTCATCATGTTTTATCTCTTTACCCTTTAGCTCTCTATCATATATTACATTTATGTAATGTCATAAATAGTTATCCTTAGATTTTTTTGTGTGTGTGGTAAATATTTACCATTAGAGCAAAGCATTTCAAGTTTTACTATATTCTATACCTTCTGTAGTACCTAGAAATATTAGTCTATGTTTTAATCAAACTTTGTGAAAGAGTTTTTCCATGGTCATTGAGACATATTCAGGATGTAGTAATGTTGCCTGCAACCATAAAGGTACTATTTGGCAAAAACATTGGAATTTTTATCTTTATATAACAATGAATATTAGAAATGGTATGAGGGCAAGGGACTTAGGGATTACTTATTCAAAATTTGTTCTTTCTCATAGAGAGAGCCAGGGTATGTACAGAGTGCTGTTCTACAGGGTCTCTTCAGTACTTGGGCTTTTCTATTCTCCCCAACAATGTGACACTCACAATTGGCAGAATGGCTCCCTTATCTTCATTTCGATGATGAGCTGGAGGCTGTTGTCCTGAATCAGTCTTGTCAGTCCATGTATAAAACCAATACATATTTCAGTTCTTCACTTTGTATTGGATGGAATTTCCTTACACTGATCCATTGCCTCCATGACAATATCATACTTAAAAGCTTTGCCCTAATGTGTTTTCTTTGACTAGATACTTTTTAGTTCTATACTTACTTGTTGTACTTGATCAACATTCACTGACTTCTTACTTAGGATGATATTTTTGTCCCTGATAATTGCTCTGTTTTCCTGAAATTCTTTCACCCCTTTAACTCAATTCCCTTTGTTGTATGGCTACCTCCACATGGCTAAGAGCCCTGTCCCTGTCCTATGGCTAACATTATTTAGCACAGTTGTATGAATATCTTGAACACTCATTATATCCTTAGTAAGAAAATAAATGTAGCAAATTATCAGTTGCTAGACATTCTATTAACAGAAATTGTTTATTAAATGGCACTTTGCACTCCATCAGTAAATAATATATAAAGTTCTTAGTGATATTTTATCATTGAAATAGTAACATATACATCTGAAATCTATAAAGAGAAGCAATTATTTTCAGAATAATTTTAATTATAGTTGTTGTATACTAATTTTCAATGAATTACTATTCCATGTATGTATTGTATGACGAATATCTTAATCTGAACATTTTAAAACCAAAATCCTATATGAATAATCTCTATTCAGAGCCATGTGGTATATATACATTTGTAGCTTACATTTGATGTTTTGAGTCTCAAAAGTCTTTACATTGCATTAAAATACACATTTATAAAGTAAGTTAGGTATAGATTATGATGGGGAAAAGTTTAATCATGGAAGTGATTGAAATTCTAAAAGATGCCAAATTTTACACAATTTTTTTTTATCATAAACCTATATTAACCTGTCATTAATGTTTCTGCATAGTGTCCAACTCAAGAAAAAAAAATAAATCTTAAAGGGAAATACTAGCACAGTTAGGTTACTGAATACCATGATACACATAGCTTATTAGTGGCTTTATTAGTCTATTTAGGCAACTTTGAATAATATTTCCTCTTTAACTTTCAGTGTCCTATCTTCATTCCTCACATTCCCTATTCATTTCTGTTTCCTCCTCTTCTCTCTTTTTATTTTTTAAAATATGTTTTTTAATTAAAATAGAGAGAAAATACTAAAGAGAATAAAATATAAATGATGAGGAGATGTGTCCATAACACTTATATAAAGATAAGAGCTTTGGAGTCCAACACAACAGTTTTTTCCTATGAACAAAAATGTGAACAACTATAAGAACACTTGAGTAACAAACAGAGTGACAAGAAAACAAATAAAATTGAGTTAAACAGTATGACTTTTAGAATAATAGTAAGAAGAAAATGTTATCCTGACTACAGAAAGAGTTCATTCTTTTTTGAGAATTTAACATAGGAGAAGCAAGGGGAAGAATGTCTGCATGTATTCAAATCAAGAAACAAAGAGAGGTAAGATTTTGTAGTAAAGTTCTCTATTTAAAAATTCAATTGGCAGTGAGTCATCCCGCACAATCACAATGAGCCTTTGTACTTTTGTACAAAGATCTCACAGGCAAAGAGCTACAAAGAACATCTATTTTCATTTCAGACGGACGACAACTAAATCAGAAAGAAGGAAACAGAATAGAGATAGGTTTAGAATACTTCATTATTGTCTCTCAGTAACTTTTTTTAACATTAAAAAGACAAAATGTATTTTACATTTTATTAAATGCACAGATTTTAAGGATACAGTGGAATGAGTTTTAGAAAATGATCACATTCATGTAATCCTGACCCCTATCAAGATAGAGAACATTTTGTTCACCCCAGAAATTTCTCTCAACTTGAAAAGTCAATCTACAACTCACTTCCCAGGAGGTAACAACTACTCACATTCTTATTTTTATAAATTAGTCTGTTCTACAATTTAATTAAATCATATATTATGTACATTCATGTTGCTGGCTATTTTGTCAAAATATTTTATAATAATCTTTTTAGAACAGTATTAGATTTAAAGGAAAATTGTTAAGCTAATATATAGAATTTCCATATACTCCATATCCAATTAAAGAACCAAAATTAATACATTATTATGTAAAGTAATCTCTATTCAAATATCCTTAGTTTTTATCTAAAATCTTTTTACTGTCCTAGGATCCCATTAAATTTGCCATCATGTTTTCTTAGTCTTCTTGGTTATGACAGTTTCTTAGACTTTCCTTTTTTTCAATGACCTTGAAATTTTTAAAGATTAGTGGCAAAAATATTTTGTAGAATGTTCCTCGGTTGTAATTTGTCTGATATTTTTCTCATGGTTAGACTAGAGTTATAAGTTTAGCGATGAAGATCACAGAAGTAAGTACCATTTTGTTATATCATTCAATGGTATGACGTATCAAATGGACTAACCATTGTTGATGTTGAACTTGATCAACTGTCTCACATGATGTTTGTTTGGTTTCTCCATTGTAAAGCTACCCTTTCCTCCCCTTCATCATAATAACTTGAGGTTTATTCATTTTGTTGCACATACTAGTAGTTTGTTCCTTTGCATTGCACAATAGTATTCCATTATATGATCATACTGTAGTTTATTTAGCTATTCTGTGGTCAATGAAAATTTACGTTTTTCTAATTTGGAGCTGTTATGAACAAAGCTCCTATTCATGCACACATTTTTTTATGTACATATATTTTTGTCTTGGGTTTTTGTCTTTCACTATACTGAAATGATTGGATAGATTTACTATATATCAAACTTCATGAGAAAATGTCTGACCAATTCACAAAACTGTTATATGATTTTACAGTCCCATCAACCATAGGGAAAATTCTAATTGATTTTCACCTTTACTATCTTTTAGTACTGTGAGTCATTTTAAATTTAGCCATTCTAGTGGGTTTATAGTGGTCTCTAATTCTAGTTTAATTTTTATTTCCTTTATAACTAATATAATTGAGAATCTTTCCATGATTTTATTTCCCACTTACATTTCTTCCATTTTAACTGTTTAATTACCATGGCACTAATTTCTCTCCTTTTCACTAGATTTCATTGACATTTTTGTCAAAAGTCAATTAGCTGTCTAAGAGTTGATCAGTTTTTGTAGTTTTTTTTTTAATTCCATTTAAGTATCAAGCCAATGCCACACTGTTCTGATTATTGTTGCCTTCCATAAGACTGTAAATCAGGTAATGTAAATTCTTCATGTTCGCTGTTTTTTTAAAAAGACTATTTTCACTTTATCTTTTTTTTTTTTTTACATTTCTATATACATTTTTAGGATATACATGTTAATTTCTACAAAAAGAGACCTTGGACTTTGGAATTTTGTTGAATCTATTGATAAATTTAGTAAGAATTAATATTATAAAAATATCAAATCTCTAGAACAATAATAGGATACAACTCACCATTTATTTAGGTATTATTTACTTTCTTATAGCAATAATTTGATGTTTTTATTACATAGGCTATACACATAGTTTGTTTAAATAAGTTTTTTATTTGTGTAAATTAAAAATGTTTTTCTGAAAGATTTTGTGTAAAATTTATATTATTTCCTCATTAGATGTGTGTTATATTTCAACAGGTAAGCTATCAAGTCCCTAGATTTTCTTTATAAAATATTTTTTAATAATAAATTCATTTCTTTAATATGTAAAAGTCTATTTACATTTTCTATTTCTCCTTGAATCTGTTTGGTAATTTGTTTCTCTCAAAAAAAATAATCTGTTTTTTTAGTGCCAGAAATTATTGGCATAAAATTAACTATAAATTTCCTTGCTATATTTTTAATATCTTTAGCATCTAGTGACAAATATGGGCTCTTTCATTTCTAAATATTGTTCAGTGTTTTCTAAGCAATTTCAATAGGCAGTATAATTTTATTCATTCCTCTATTGTGTTTTGTTTGTTTGTTTTCTATGTCATTGATTTCTGTTTTCTTCTAGTTAGTTATTATCTTCTACTTACTGTGGATTTAACATTTTTTCCAGCTTTTTAAAGTAAAAGATTACATCATCGATTTTAATCCTTTATTATTTTCTAATGTAAACATTTAAAGACATAAATATTACTCTAAACACTTAACTGCATCACGCTAACTCTGGTATTTTGTTTACACTCATTTTGTAATTATTTTAAAATATTTTCTAATGTTTTATGTATTTCTTCTTTGATTTAAACTTCAAAAAAACTCAAAAAGTAGGATTTTCTAAGTCTTTATAAATGTAAATTATGTAATAATTACATCTTGATGTAATTATGTTTTGGTCAGAACACAATTTGTATTAGTTTTTTATATTCTTTTGACTGAAATTATACTCTCTTGCAATACCGCACACATACTTTACAACTCTGTCTTTTGCTTTTCTTTCCTACTTTCCTTCTTTTTTCTTTTCTCTAGTTCTCTCTCTCTCTCTCCCCCTTCCCTCCCTCCCTCCCTCCCTCCCTCCTTTCCTCCCTCTCTCCCTCCCTTCCTTTTTTCTTCTCTTTTTTTTTTTGCTGTAATTCTTATAAATGTCTACTTAGATTAAGAATTGTTCAAGTCTTCGATATTCTTACTGATTTTGTCTATTTTTCTATAGATTACCGAAAGACGAATGTTAACATCACGCAAAATTATCCCTTTTCGTATTTTTCCTTTCAGTTTTTTAATTCAATTTGAAATTCTGTTATTAAATATATAGACATTTTGGATTGTTATGGTATTCTGATTAATTGATGTTTTTATGATTACACATCTTTCTTACTGGTCATTTTTTTGTCTTAAAGATAACGTAATTATTTATTAATGAAGCTATTTTCGTTTTCTTCTGATTATGATATTCGTAGTATATCTTACTCCCTATTTTGACTTTCAAGCTGTTTTCAAATTAAAAATATATCTACTGAAAGTATACATTTCAGACGTTTTTATTCAACCTTAAAATCTATTCTTTCATTTTGCTTTTTCATCTAATTGTTTTTAATGTAATTATTAACATTACTGTTTTTGACATCTCGCTACTGCTTTTCTATTTGTTCCATCACAACTGTGATTTTAGTTAATTTTATGCATCATAAAAAATTTCAAGTACAAAAGAAAATCCTATAATGAATCTTGGTTGTTTTACATAATCAAAAACTCTCTTTCAAAAAACACCTTTAGTTTTACAAAAGAATAAAATGAGAAAATCATTTTAATAGCTTACCAATGATGTCTCACAGGTATTTTGCCTGTCTCTTAACTTTATTCTAACTAGCAGTTAATCAAGTACACTCAAAGTCCCATAGACTTTGACTTCCACAGACTTGTCATATCACACTACCCTTCCTTCTGTCCCTGATTTCAGTTTATTTAAGAATATCATAAGCACATAGAATTTTTGTTTGCCAATTATGCCTCTATAAAGCTGGAAAAAATATTTAAAAAATAATAATACAGAAAATATAAATAGTTTTCAAAGGGAAAAAAGATTTTTTTTTTTCTATAATTATTCAAACTGTGTGACAGTCAGTCATTCCACTGATATTCTCTCCTGGAAAGGGGTAACTCATTCTGAGTATTTCTATTCTAAAAATATTTTGAAACATTGAATTGATATCCACACAAAAACATTTAGATAATTTAATTAATGCCAATTTTTCCTGAAATCAATTATTATAAAATACTAAGAAATTAAGATTTCCTTATGAATCAGAAGGAGCTAAAATTTAAAAGGTTTTAACACTTTTTTTTTCTAGCAAGATTTGACATTCTTCTTTTGTTTAAAGTTTAAAGTATAGAATACTTTTTTTGCTGTCATTTTTTACAAAATGACATTCATACTTTTTGTCACTGTACACCTAGTAAAAATAATATTTACATAAACCAGAATTTTATAATTCTGTTTTTATGACCATCAGTGGGCCTATTTACCAATCAATACAGAAGATGGGGATATCAAACACTACGTTGTGTCTCAAGTAATCCAGCCAGTAAGTCAAACTTTTATAAAATCTGAATGTTACTGAGAACCATGTTAACCTATCACCATTTCAGAGCATTGTCACATGCTATGATTCCTGTATTTTAAGAAGAGTAACTTACTTTGAGTCAAGAACTTTTGTATAAGTAGTTCATTTAGGAGATAATCCGGAGAACAGGAGTAAGGAATCAGGGACTGTTAGGAAGAGTACGAAGGCCAACCTCAGTGTGCATCACAGGGGCTGGGACCACTGTAAAACATATAGAATGTCACTCAAACTTTCCCTACCTGAAGGGTGGGCGGTGGGAGCTTTTATATATTCACTGGTTAAAGGCTACCCTGGGAGAAATGTCCTTGCATGTTTAGGCTACTCTAGTGCACAGAATGGGTGGACTCCCATATCCTAGGTCAAACCTTGAGATAGAGAGGTCACTTGGGTCTAAACATTTGCAGTAGGAGTTAAGTTCAAGCTGGCAGAGCTCCAACTGAAATCAGAGGTGCACTAGCATATCTAATTCTAGGTAACATAAAATTTTAATTCAAAAGCTTAGAAAAAAATAACTGCTAAAAAATAGAAAGGGAAATGATTAAGAAAACCAATATTAGATTATCCTAAACTAATAAAATTAGAAAGGTTATATAAGAACCTGAGATTAGAATGAGAAGGAAAATCTTCCTGAGAGAGATAAATGGGAGAGATTACACCTCAGGCTGTGAGGAAATCTGCCCTGCTCCAGGACTAGCTGAATTTAGTAAATTCAAAGTTTGGAAAATTAACAGGAGGCTCTGGTGGTGAAAGTTTGGAATGGGATCAGTGTGAACAGTCAAAATAAAAAAAGATAAACATGAAAAAGAAAAATACACAAGGTGAGGAAACTCTGGAGAATTCAGTTGCAAACAGTCAAGACCTTGATCACAGGGGTTTTGACATCTCAAAGACAAAAGGAAACAGTTTGGAAATGTAATAAAAAGTCACTGGGAGAGAGAAAGGAGAATGAAAACAGGAGAGAACTAAGGTAGTCAATTCTAGAGTAAAGCTAAATATGAGTGTGCTGTTACTTATATGTATATGGTTATTAAAATTTAGCATTTTTCCTCAAACATACCAGAGTGTGGTATATAGATTTCAATCAGTATCACTAATGACACTGATTTCATTAGAGAGATTTGAGACTTGAGAAAACATTTAAATATATTGTGGCATTTTTTCATTGAGTATTGAACAGAAAAGTAGTCTACAAGTCTATCACATAAAGATCTATATGAACGTTAGGATATTTAAAATACATAATAAATTATATGTCATTATAAGCAATGAACAGTATATATTCATACATACATAATGTACATTGCTGTGTATTTTGTGTAATACTAAACTTAATTTTTTTTCTTTCTTTTTTTTTTAGTTTAGAGATCGATAGGCTAAAACACCTTAGATTCTCTTTGGAAGTAGACATTTCCTAAAATATGCTTGGTATAGCAAAAACCAGGAAGGAAATAAACACTGTAGTCTATTCCTGGTATGTGTTTTTCATTATCTTCTGCACTGTACAAATAAATTAATTATTACAACTCAAAAGCTAATTTCGCCATTACACTATACTACTAAGTAATGTTCAATATTATTTATAAAACATGCAAATTATGAATAGATATGGTTTTATATTTTTACTCTATGACTGGAATTTGTAAATTAAACCTATACTAAAAGTGGTCCTAATTTCTTATTAAATCACCATTAAGCATTGACTATATTTACCAGTCCTTTGACTGTGGCTGGATATTAATTGGAGAGTGAGTCTGAATGCAACACTGACACCATGAACACACATACTTTGTTTCCATGTGGTTCGGGTTATAGTCACTTGTCCACATACATTGCAAGTTTATGCATTCCGAATACACCCAGGTAAAAATTTTAACCAGATCACATTCGTATAATGACGTATACTTCTCCGACACTAAACATAAATAAGAGAAAAAATGGCATCCTTGATTAATTTAGCTGTTCCTTTGTCTTGATTTCCAGTGAGTGCCAAAACTCAGAAAAACGAGCAGTTCTCCAATTAACCTTTGTGGCGGGTAAAACCATTGTAACATTTCACTGCCCTCTACAGGATACAAACATAAGTTGTTTGGGTAAAACTTTCATTCTTGTATATAATTTGAAAACAAAACTCTCAAGAAAAGATCCAGTATTTAAACAACAGTGATGCAGCAAAGGAGGGTGGGGGGAATTCAAATTGAGTTTCTAGTAAAATTAATAATTTGTGAACACATATGGTACCCAGCAAGATTTCCCCAAACTGAAATAAACAGTAGTAAAAATCCACATTATGATAGAGTGGCAATAACATATTAGAAGTTTTATGAATTGCGAGTGAGAGAGAGAGAGAGAGAGAGAGAGAGAGAGAGAGAGAGAGAGAGAGAGAGAGAGAGAGAAACGGGAGAAAGGGAGGGAAATGTTATTGAAAATAAGTGGATGTTACTGTTTGATCTCATTTTTTCTCCCTTTTTGTTTAATTTCACTTGATTGCTAAAATGAAAATTATCTACAAAATGATAGATTCATTAGAAGAATATGCAACCTTTTCTTTTCTTTTTCAAACAAAAGAAAAGTGTTTTATCTTTCTAAGATCCCATCTGAAAACTTTACTCTGCACCATAGTGGATTTTGAAAGTCATTTACATAAGAGTAAAAAAAACATACTCAGCAAAACATCGGGCTTTCTAAACACAGGAGATAATTGTGTTAGAAGAATGATATTGCATTGCCGTCTCCATTTTCAACATACTTTTATTCTCCCCCTACATAGCACAGAACAACCAAACACATATTAACATATATCTCATAGGTACCCACTGCTAGAGTGACAAGATACACGGAGTAGTGGGTAATGGGGGCTAAGGCGGAGAAAAAGTCAGGAAGAAAAGAAATACTGTATTCTATTCTTGGCATATATGTACTACCTGAATGGTATTTTTCATTATCTCTTACACTGGGAACATTCTATTATTCCATTGGGAAGTCATAGCAGAAGAGATATAATTATCAGCAGAGTAATGGGGATGCTCTTGCTAATGGCCAGCTATTCAAATATCTCAATATAATCGTCTTGCCCAATCTCTCCCCATTGCATACTCTTCTGGAGAAACTCATCATTTTTTCCACTTACTCCAGCATAATGAATTCATTTTGCATTTTCTTTGTGAGAAATTAAGAGGAATCGCAATATAATGTGTTGACATTTGAAATTCTGCACAGAAAAGTTTAGGCTGGCAATTTAGTTTAATCGCAAGCTAGGAGGGAGAGGCTGTTTATTAAATTAGTTTTCTGTGTACAGAATGTCTATTTTCTTTGTAACCTATGTATTTGTACTTGAGTTGGATATTTTTTTACCCCTTCTTTATAAATCACAGTATTCTCAAAATTAAAAATAATGTGTCCCAAACTGAAATACTATGTTCTTTAGATGATTTTTTCTTTTTTAGGTCAAAATTGTTGACACCAAAGATGAGCATTAAGTGTGAGTTTCTTGGGAAATGTGAAAGCATAAAATAAGTTAGAAGCTGCCTTTAAAGAAAGCCACCACTGTGTTTCTTTTTCTGAGACATTGAACCTACTCCTTTTGGCCACCCTCAGGAAAGATTCTTTTTCCCCATTGGATTGAAGTTATTCTTCTGTTTATTTTCTCAAATTTAAGTTTGAGTAACCATTTACATATTTCTCCCATTTGTTTTTCTTTTTAGAGTTTTCACTCTTTTTCTCTATTAAGACTCATAAACTGCTAATAAAACAGCCTTTATTCCACTTTCTTTAGGGGATTCCAGATGCTGGGCAGGTGATAAGATAAATAAGTTATAAAAAAAATTGCTATTGGAATTACTGAATTAGAAGACAAGTTTAGCTTTTTCCTCATCTCATTTTAGAACCTTAGTTAAGTTCTACCATTTGTGAGGTGTGAGGCAATGCTAGGTATAAAACCTTTGTCATGAGTTGATGGGGAGCAAGAAGATAAATAAAAAGGGACTCATTTTGAGTACTTTCCTATCATGTCTCTTGTTCTTGCTTTTATTCTTTTATTTTTTTCTTCTAAAGTATTTTTATATTCAAACAAATATTATGTTAACATAGCACCCTAACATTTTCTGGAGAAGAAGCACAATTGGGAAAAATTGTACAGAGGAACTGCTGGTCCTCTAATTTTTTCCAGTCTTGTCTGAACAGCACACGGATTGGAACTGCTGCACCCTTCCGGCTTGAGCTCACTGGAAGCTGCTGGGGAGGGGTAGAGAGAAAAGATATCATGGCCTACACTTCAGCAGGGGCAGTAAAAGTCAATCTAAGAAATTAACATAAAATGGGCAGAATTACTCTGAAGTCTGCGAGAGCCAAAATCCCGCCACACTCCGGATCCATCACCAACCAATCCACTCCTACTCCCCATCTCATGAGGATACCTGGAGTCCCTCCACTTCTTGTGCTACTCTTGATTACTAAGGCTAGGCCTAGCTGCTCCAAATTCCTCTTTAAGATTAGTTTAAAATTTGACATTCTCACTTCATTTATAATTCTCTTTTGATCTTTTTAATGTTCTATTGAATGTCATTATTCTTTTCTTACTCTGAATATTGTCATCAATAATAAAATTCACTGTTATTATTTCAACCGTCAAATAGTTCTACCACCATAACCACTATAATATGAAATTTGTCACTTTGTTTGGAAGATGGTCTCTTGGTCTAAAATATGGCATTTTCTCCATATTTTAGATGGTTATATCTTTCATAATAAAGACCTTGCATAAAAGAATATTATCTTAATTTATGTTTGGAGATCTTCCGTAAGTTAAAGAAAAAGGAAATAAAGGGAAAGACCACACAACTCCTGTCGTGTGACAGTGAAATTGCTCTGTATATTAATAACTGATTGTGATGCATTTGGGTTTTCAAATTCCAACCCATAACTTATTTTTTATTACTCACTAGAAGCTAAAGGAAGCAGGGGCTAGATGAGTGACTGCAAAGGTATATGTTTGAGAGCATTCTCATCAAAAAAAGAAGCTCTGGTTTATAGTCTGAAAGGCATATGCCATTATAGCAAGAACACTTAATCACAAGTCAACAGCCCATTACTAGTCTTAAATCTAGTCCTTGCTAACTAGCTATGTGACCTTGGGGCTACAAATTATAAGGCTTCCAATTCATCTATAAAACGAGGAAGTTAGATTTGATTTCGTGTAATACTATTTCCACTTTGAAGCAACTCTAATTACATTATTTGGACTTAAAGTATCTTTCTGACACCCAGGCTATTAACGGACAGTTGACATAAATTATTATCCTTAGTAGTTTAATTTTAAATGATTCATTTTAAAGAAGTTTCTGATAGCAGGTAAAAAGGAGGTTATATAATTACCTAGGAGAAATTTCAATGAAGAAATGTAGCACCTAGGATCAAGTGATCCATCATTAGGGATTTATTGAACATCTACCACCTTAAATACTATGAAAGATATAAAATGTTTTAAAATATTGGAAACAGTTTCTTTCTTTTGTGGCCCCCACTTAAGGAGGAGGGTAAAGTATAACCCTTTATAAAAATATGAAGCAATGAAGTGGCAAAGAGTATAGTTCTATGAAGAAGAACAATGTTTCAAATAATAACTTAAATGAAGCAGTTTTATGGAAACAATTGGGGTCTGATACCAGTTTTAGAACAATTAGTGGTATAAAACAAATATAAAACAGAGGAATCCTCAATTCAGCAGGAAGAAGAGACTTGACCAACAAGTTATAGGCCACTTCTCTAATGCTGTGTTCAGTGACCATGGGTATGTAAGAACAAGTCCTAGACACAAACTGGGAAACTTATCATTCCTCCCAACATATCTTGGAAGAATTGATGACGATAGATAGCAAAATGCCCTAAATTTATAGTTCACTTAAAGAGAGGATCTATCAAGATACACAAACCAGTAAACTTTCTTTCCCTAAAGACTACTATGAAGCTGCTTTTTGGCATAACATAGAATATACTTCCTTTCATTTACAGATATGGATTCCTGCCCAGCTAATTACAGGCAGGGCAATTTACATGTGGTTCCTTTTAACTCCCCAGGTTACAGGTGCACTATAATAATTTCATTATGTATTCAAGTCCACCAGCTTTTTTTCTTATAATAAAAACATGGGTTGATGTTATTTTAAATAAGTGCAGCTGGGAAAAAGATAAACTTCTCTATCCAAATCTTAAAAACTTTTCAAACAAAAAATAAATAGGTGCATTAGTAATATTTGATTCTATAGAAGAAAGCAAGAGAATTTTCTGTGCTCCTTTAGGATTCTCAGCAAGTAATTTGTGGCAATTGTCCTCACAGTTTTTGCTCATGTACAACTAAAAAACTTTTGACAAACTTTTACTCTTTCCTATACTTCAAGTTGACAATAAAAATTTTCATCATAAACATATGCTTATTATACAAGGTGCAAAATAAATGTATTATAAATGTTGACTTTTAAATATAAAATTGTTAAACCATTCTATTAAATGTTTGGAATCAAAATACTACAATTTGAAAGTTGCTATCATTATGAAAACAGTAGGGAACATAAATTTCCTTAGCAGTATTCAATTTTTCAGTTTTTTTTCTCTATGAACTGAAATTTCCATTTTACATTCTTCACAGAATTTTATCCTTTAATATATTTCTATGCTTGAAAATATTTTATTAATTATCTTATCATTTTTTCTCTGCAATAAAATTTTGTATATAAAATATAATTTAATATTTTAATTCTCTGACTATAAAACTATAATAAGAAATTAAAATTTCTTCTCAATTGAGTTATTATAATTATAGGTACTACACAATTGATCAAAATAATACAAAAATATAATTTTGATAAATAATATTAAACATAAAATGCAAAAGTTCATTGGAAATGCATCTTTTAATGAAATAGATGGATCTGAATTTTCTCATTAGTATGAATTCATGGATGAATATTACTCATTGCTACCATGAGATAGTGCTTGTCATCAATTTCTAATGTTAACGTGTTTTTTAAAAGGTATGTGTACCATTTAACCTAATGGACAATGCAGAACTTACATATATAGAACAATCAATGTCAAGACAATCAGCCCAATTATAACCATTCTCTTGTTAGAAAAAAAATATTTTTAACTTTAAATAAAAGTGCTCATACATATCTCAACCCCACAACACCTCACTCTGATTTTTTTTATTGAGATAGATAAATATATAGATTAGATAGATAGATGATAGATAGATAGATACATAGATAATGAGGCAGATAAAAGATAATGTCATAAAGTCTTGACATAAGTTTTTGGTGCTACTGCATTCAATTTTTCTTCACTTAAGTTCTCTTTGTTTTGTTTTCATAGGACTCTTGTTTTAGGAGCAATGTGCTCTTTTAGAGTAGTTTTGGGATGGAAGAGTCAAGGTCATTAAATGAAAATTGCTATCACGCCCCTATGTTGCAATATATCATAATTTAGAACATTTTGACTCAAACCGAAATATTACCATTTCCAATCTCACACTCTGTACTTAATACAAATAAGTACAAGACAGGGATAACAAAAAAATTAAATTCTTATTCCTTAAGAGTGACAATATTTTGAACTGTCTTTAAACATTTTTAAATTCTGTGTGACGAATCATGAAGGATTATAGTTTTTCTGGTGGGAGAAAAAACATCTGGCAAATAGGACATTTGACCTCAGATACTTTCTTGGGAAAATCAACTTTAGAATAAAGAACATATATATGAAGACGAAGATCTGGAAATATATTCCCTGAAATTATTGGTGCCCGATGATCCCTAGGAAAGACATTTTGTGTTCCCCAAAACGAATTTTCCAGGATAAAATCTGCCCCAGGAAAGAAGATACCACCCTCATCCTCAAGAATAGATTCTACAGTCTTTGTTTCCTTGTCTCAGCATGGGTGCAGCTCTCATTAAGGACTCCAGCAATGTGTCATGTGCTCTAAATCTATTACATAACATTCCTTTCATTTTTTTTTCAGATTTGTGAGTTGCGAATTATTATTGACAATTTATAGCCATGTAAAACTGATTTTATTAAAAAGAAAAGGCAAGTGTGAAATGCAACCAAATATGCCTAGCTCCAACAACATGCACCCCAATCCTTCATTGCTGTAAAAAGGTTGTGCTTTATAATTTGCTAGGAATCTATAGCTCTAACTTTCTAAGACTCTTAGCAGCTTATACAGAGCTCTCAGTGACACTGAAATTTTAACATGAAAATAAATCTAATAGTTACTCCATTTGAAAATGTTAGCTCATCTTTCTGAAGCTTCTTACTCAACTTAGCTATCAAATTTTGAGTAACATTGACGTTTTTTACTTTCGGAAGTTAAAAAATAATCGCGCTGTTCCTAGATTTTATTCCATCTTGCCCTCTCCATTTATGTTGGTCAATACATTTTTTTTCAACTGGAATTTAAAGATTTATTACCATATAATTCGTATGACCATTGATTTCTTAGAATAGTAAAGACTCTGCTGTTGGAAATTTCCCCAGCTGTGCATGGGTGTGTGTGAGTATAAGTGTGCTGATGAAATTTGAGAAGTGAGATGGGGAAGAAAAGATTCATTTAATTTTTGTCCTCTCATCTAAAAAAAATATATTTTGTCTTGAGAGATTCTCATAAAGTAGCAATCAGTTTTATGTCCTGCTCTTTTCAGAAAGAGTGACACACTGATTGTCACTTCAAAGACTGACAGCTTGTAAACTTGTTTTACAACATTAATTTTGGGAGCCACCTTCCAATGTCTTTCAATGACAAATTAATAGTCAACTGTGTGTGGTTTATGAAAACAGAAAAATGTCTAAAAATTAGTAAATGTAAAGAAAGAAAAATGGAGCTTTCAGTGTTTAAAAACTAAAACACTCAATTCCAGTGCATCATTTGTCAATAAAAAGTAAAAGGACAACAGTATGCAACTTGATGAAAAACAAAAATTATACCATAGAGCTCAAAAAGTTTTATTTTTATTTTTAGACTAACACTAGCATACAGTTGGCACATAGAAAGAATGGCTCCAAACACAACACATACACACATACAGTGGATGCCTACTGTTTTGTTCCAGAATTGAAAGCAACCTGAACTGTTAGTCACTATTTTTAACAAATTCTATTTAAAAATTTTGGCAGAGTTATCAACTTAATTACTATTTGTCATTTTCTAAATATAAATATAAACACTTAAAGAGAGGATGAATGCAAAACCAAATAATATTGTATGAAAAGTGCTTTGCTGTTTTATGACATTTTTTGCAATTTCCTCTTTATGCTATCCTAAACATGTTACTCCCCAGCTGAAACTGTTATTGGGCCTCCAGGCCTAGAAGGAAATTCTTAGGTATTCACATCACACCCACCCCTAACTTATATTCTTTTTCCCTCACAACCTTTTCTGAATCTTTGAGTCTAAAGGGCATTCTCCTTCTCCCTCACTACTTTGACTGGCCTTTTCTATGTGTCATGGCTTGACACTGGTTTATATGGAATATGTTGTGTAAAACCCAAGTAAGTTCTATGAAGTAGATACTAGTAAGAAATAATCTAGAGATGTAAAGTTATACATGGTGACAACATTTACACATTTTAAAGACAGGATTTAACCTCACGAATTTCTGACTACAAACATTGTTCTCCATCCATTGTGTGACACTGCTTCTTATCACAGGCTTCTCGAATTGATTAGGGAACCATAAGATCATGAAATTTGGAGCCTGAAAAATGTTAATTCTATTTTCAGCTCTGTTGCTATGTTTGGACTTAATCAAATTAATACGGTGAGTCTCAACATCCTTAGTTAACAATGATGCCCAGTGATGTTTACGTTTTCTTCCATTTCTTGCTATTGTCTTTCCTACAACTAATGGAGTAGCAACCATTTACTTACACTGGCTAAAAGCGAGGCAGTATACACACTGATTTAGGAGCGACATGTTATTTGCCTCTTGGAATATTACTCTGGAAAATTATTCTGAAAATAAAAAAAAGGTTAGCTATCCTGGAAGGCCCACAGTGGAGAATAAATTAAGTGATATCTCAATGATACGCTGTCTCCTTAGCAAGGGAGAAAAGCAGGAGGAAACCAACTTGAATAATGGCTTTTTTCTTAGAAAGAGGCCTAACGTGTGTGTCACATTTAAGGAATGTCACATATGGAGAAGAAATGCACTAACTGATATAATTTTAAAATACTTAATATGAAATCCTGTTCCTACTTTTGGTTGCTTTTCCTCTTGTCTTCTCCTATTCAGTGAACTTACAACAAAGAATGCCACAATATCCTTCTCCACACCTAAGATTCTATTTATAGTTGACCCTTGAATAACACGAGGGTTAGGGGTGCCAACACCCCATAGCAGCTGAAAATCTACTATAACTTTTGACTCCCCCCAAAATTAACTACTAATAGTCTGCTGTTGACCGGCTGCCTTACCAATAAAATAAACAGTCAATTAGCACATATTTTGTGTATATACACACACACACACACACACACACACACATACATACACACACACACACACACACCACATACTGTATTCTTACAATAAAGTAGGCTAGAGAAAAAATGTTAAGAAAATCATAAGGAAGAGGAAACACATATTGTAGTATATGCATTTATTGAAACAAAGTGTTATAGTGGGCCCACACAGTTTTAAATCTGTGTTATGCAAAGGTCGACCATATATTAGCAATTATAGTAAAAGTCTGTGCAATATTTGGGGACCAATAGTTAACACTGGACTATAGAGAGAAAACAAATTCAACTAAAAATAATTCTGAACAGGAAGTAAATCTTGAGAGTCACTTAGTCTAATCTACCTCAGAGAATGTTATCTTCATGATCTGCAAGTTTTCATCAGAAAAACTAAAAATAGAAGTGTAGAGTAAATGAGTGGGATATATAACTTTAAAAAAAAAAAAAGGAAGAAAACTACTGACAGCTTAAAGTTTTAGAAAACTCTGCCACAAGATCTGAAAGAATAAATTGCATCAAGAGCTCTTTTAGTGTTTTCTTTATTTTGGGGGAGTGCAGTGTAGATTGATTTGGAGTGACCTGTATTTAAAAGCCTTAGCATTCTTGGAAACGAGAGAGTTCTATTGCACTGTCCTTCCCCTCCTCCTCACCACAGTACAAAGCAGTAACTTTTATACAATCTGACTTCTCAACTCCTGTCTTATTTTCTCAATAAAAGGGGACAGCCATTCATTCATTCTGTTCTCGCTCCCTATGACCTTCCTGCCATCCCTAGATTTCCTATTTTGGGGAGTTTCTTTCTTCTTTACTCAGAGAGTTTAAATGAATGAGGCTGGGCTGGAGTTGTGGACTCCAAGGTTGAGAAGCTGTGAAATTTTGTATTACCATTAATTATTCACTATGCATTTTTAGTTCATGTTATTGGCATTTTTAGTTCATGCCAATAACATGATCTGGTCGGAACATGACTACATACTGCAGTGTTTGTTAGCATGCGTGCACACACACACACACACACACACACACACACACACGCACACACACCCCGAAAAACTACCAATGACAGAATAAAACATTTGTTTAATTCAAATCTGAGCAACCTTCTGTTGGATTATGGAGGCCTGCTCTTGTATCCTAAGAGCACTGAATAGCAAATAAGTTTTCCAGAAGTGGAATAAAAAGGAGAGAGGAAGAGTTTGCATGCACACTTAGATGCCAACTCAATATTTCAGGCAGAAGACTACACAGAGGAATTCTGAGGGTCGACTGGTATCATTATCAGGTACCATGTACTAAGCACCTCATGAAGTTGCAGTAGGTAACATTCTATAAAGCTCTCTGAGAACAGGGACTCATCCCACTCAGTTGATTTTGCCACATATTTCAGGAAGAAAATAGAATTTTTCTATATTACACTTTGTTCTGCCTATGAATAAATCTATTCTACTGTCATCTGCATCCCTTTATCTCTCCCTCCTTTTTCAAAAACTCTCTGGTACATTTGTGGAAGTGCTAATCCTCCAGAAACTCACCTCCCACCCCTTATGCCCTTGATCTTAACCTTATAAGTGTTTTTGCTCCTTTGAGAGACAGTCTTTTCAGACAAAAATCTTTCTTTATCCCATGTTTCTCTCTCTACAGCAGATCATTCATACACAATGTTCTAACCTGCTGATGTCCAGAAACCACAACCAGAAATCACACAACAAGAAATCACATGTGGTTACTGAAATGTGGCTGATATGAATTGAAATGTACTGAAGGAATGCACAACAGATACCAAAGACTTAGTAACAAATAAATTAAAAAGTCTCAATAATTGTTGTATATGGTTATATTTTACAATGATAATATTATCAAAATACTTGGTTAGTTAAATATATTTAAGTTTCACCAGTTTCTTTTAAAATTGCACTTGTGCCTTTTTTGTTGTTGTTTACATTTTGGTTGGTTACTTTTTGCTTTTGGAAAAGAATATCCTCTAATAGCTTCCTAATAAAACTTTCATGACATATTTTATGAGTCATTTTATGTCTAGCCATGTGCTTATGTATTAGATATTTGTTCTAGTCTATAGTTTCATCTCTATCTACCTAAAAAATTTCTCAAGAGAGCCTTGACTTCAAAAACAGTCTACACAGTAAGGACATCCAAAGTTTAATCTTTAGGCTATAACTCCACAAAATTTCAAACTATTCTATTCAGTTTGTTATTGGAAGCACTAATTATTGAAAGACATTTTATATAGATCTTACATATAATTATAATCCTTCACACACACACAAACACGCCCACTTATGTAAACTTGTGTCTTCTCGCTCATAGAAACTGATACCACATGATTCTTAATTTCACAAGTTTAACACCTAAAGGTCCTCCTTGAATCCTTTCTACAGACCACCTCACTGCAATTGCTGAATTTTCTGACTTTAAAATGTTTTTCCAACCTGACCATTCATCTCCATTTCTAGTGGAATTAGTTTTGCCTGAGTTTCCACAATTGTGTTTGAGGACTACTTCTTAACCAGATTTTATGTTTTAACTCATGTTCCCTTCTAATCCATCCCTACAACCAGCAAAGAGTAGATAATTTAAACCATAGTCTGATGCTGAATATCTTTTAACTATGCTCAAAATTAAGTACAAACTCACAAATATGAGTTATACAACTCCTCATGTTATGATACCATCTAGCCTCTCCTATCTTTTCTCATACCATGTCCTGCTCGCATACTCTGCTCTAGCTCCTCCTGGAAGTCAGTCATTGTATAACCCTTTTAAAATTACCAACTTCTTTCCTGCCTCTGGGTTTTAACTATTGCTTCTCTCTAGATTCTACCATAGATCTTTGCATGATGGGCTCTTTTATATCCAAGGCTTCATTTCAATGTCACCTACTTAGAGAGGCTTTTCTCAGCTCACCACTCCCAATCTAAGATAGCTCTCACTACTGCAATGTTATTTCTTTATTTTCTATCACAGAGCTTTGTTTTTCCTTTATAGTACTTTATGAAAATTACTTCCTTTTACTTTATGTGCCTTTTTACTGTACGACTCCATCTCTGCACAATATTAGCTCTAAAGTAGCAAAGGCCATACTGTCTTGTAGACCACTGTCTCCTGGTCCATGTTTGACATATGAAAGGTGCTCTGTAAATGTGGGTTGAATCAATAAGTAAATGTTATGTGCTCCCAGGAGCCTGTTTCATCATTAAATTCAAAAATTTTAATTATTGGATAAATACATTAGATGTCATATTTTAAAGTTTCTCTTAAATAGGAGAAAATATGAAGAAAATAATAAATTTGCATTTATCAGCAGTGTATTTAAAGAAGTAGAGAAAGTCTGGGCAGATGGGTGAGTGTATAAGTCTAGAACATCATAGGGAATGTTTTTTATTGTATAAATATAGTTTTTCAATAATAGAACCACAAATTTACTATCATGGAAATTACCATTTAAACCTTAGGCCTTCAAGTGAGAGATATGGAGGCGAATATGGGTATCCCATTGAAACCTGTCCCTATATCACTATAGAAACCTCTCATATTATCATTGTCAGTCATTTATTCCTGCACTTCTTGCTCAGCCATTAAAAACAAACAAAAACACTCAAAAAAAGGAAAACAGGATGAAAGGGAATTTTTAATAAGAAAATCAAATGCTTGTTATTTAAATACTCTTTAGAGATTCCATTTTGAGAAATAAATAACCCAACTTGAAGAATTTGGCTAGACAAGAAAAAAGAAGAGAAAAACAGGTCTTTGGTGGCATATAAAAGCTGCGTGTCATAGTTTCACCTCATACCAAAGACAAGAAAGCAAATAATCAAGAATAAGTTATAGAAATAAAATAGATGTGTGTTCAACTTGTATAAATGTCAGGTTTGTTTGATGGCACTGTCCATTAAGAAATAGATATTGGAAATTTGAAATACTATATAATAAATTCCATGAAATAGCTCTATTTTTATATAAAAATTTCAACCAGCTAGTTTTATTCAGAAGTTGAACTTTTCTGTAGCTAATTTAAAAGAATCACTGATCTCAATGAATTGCTAAAGCGTTGGTACAGCTATTGTTAAAATGGGTAAAATGTCTTCAAACTACAGAACTTGCTGTTTGAGCCTAATTCTAAGCTCTTTTAAAAATGTTCTTTCTTCCCTTGAAGTTTAAAATTGAATGGAAGTGGGTGGAGAAAGACATGCCAGAAAATAAGATTCTGATTTTGCAAATTTCTTTAAGAATTGTGATTTGGTTCTTTAGAAAAATCAGCACAAATGAGGTAATTTCTTTAAAATAAAAGTTATATGGCTGCAATTTGCATTCCATTAATCTGGTCTTTAAAAGTTCCTTCCCCCACCCCTTTCCAAACTGTCATATCACACTATCGTGTTAGAAAAATGTTATTTCTTGCTAAGTATTGCAGAACTTTAGAATTAGAAGGAAAATTAGAACTATTCAGGTCAAATACTTTCATTTTCCAAATGTGAATCTAGAGGCCAGAGAGTTTACATGGACCTCAAGAACTTAGCTCACAAAATGACAGTGTCAGTTCTAATCAAGGATTATATCTCAAAGTGACCTCAGGGGCCATAAATGCATCATTAGTGAGTCCAGCGTGAAAGGTATGAGATAATAAGGAGTGTCAAAGCCAAGAGAAAGTACATGCCTATGTGTATGGGTTGACCTGTTAACAAATATATGTGTAAAAAGTTGGGTATCCAACTTTAAGACCTGTGATCATGACATACCATATTGACTTTATTTTAGTTCCTTTGGTATTTATGCTGAGCAACAATTAGAAAATGTTCTAAATTAAACCATTGTCAAATTATTTATATTTCCTTTAAAGCCAACATATTTGTTTCAGAAGAAAAATATAGATTGACAACTTGGGCTAAAATAAGAAGCTTAATGACAGTGAAGAGACATTTTCCTTTGGTTTGGAAACTTACTTTTTTCTAGCAAGGTTTTCTTTTTCTTTTTATTATATACTTTATTATTTACAGGTAAATGATAATTGAAATTGAGTTAGTTGTATATGTTACTCAATAGCAGTATATTTTTTAGAATTTGAAACTATCCCCAAATCTAAAAGAGTTTTTCTTTTCTACTCTAAGACTTCCTTGCCTATCATTTCAGGCTATCTATCACTATGGCTCTATCTAAGAAGACAATTTTTATTGGTTCCCATTAACTGAACTCTGTTGCACTCTGATCAATTTCTTTATTGCAACACACTCCCATAGGATTATTATCAATCCTTATCCAATCTTTGTACCATTCCAACAACTTAGAGAACTATCTTGGCTATCACCTCAAAGCCTACTTCTTTAGAAGGCTCATCCCTTCACCCATTTCTTGTGAAACCTGTGCTGCTCTCTGGGTGACTGTGTCCCTTGCTAGCTTCTCCAGAATGGCCCATCTATACCACAGTATTTATCACTCCTATGGGCTTTTTTGTTACTGTTTTTTAAGAATTCTTGAGGACAGGAAATGTGCCTTCTATTCTCTGTGTATTTTTCATATCACCTACTCTACTTTTAGGCACTTGGCCAAAGTTCAATAGAGAAAATGAATCGATTTTTAAACCAAAAAAAAAAAAAAAAAAAAAAAAAAGCTAGGGCTCAAACAGATTCAGAAGAGAAACAGTCTCATTCTTTTTATAGCTTGAAAAGCAGTGAAGTTCTGGTGGGCAGGCTAACTGGCTCAAGCTGATGCTGTGAGTGCACACTTGGGATTAGAATCTAGTCTCCTGAGTACTAGGTCAACATTTATTTCACTCTCTACTACCTCACTCACAATACCCAGAGATCATTAAGAACAGAAGAAAGAGTAACGTGCCTTAAAGAGTTGACGCACATTCTTGTCTGGATGCAAGACACCTGGGCTAGGCATCCAGAATGTCAGCTCTTAGCCCCTTCAAAACAATACCACCTGAAATAAAGCAACAGGCAGCAGGGAAAGCTGTCAAGTCCCAATTTGTAGTTTCTAGTAAAGATCACAGCAAAAAATAGACTCCAGATTCAACTTGTCTTTATTTCAACTCCTCAAGGGCTCAGCACTCGCTAACTGCTGGAATTCTACACAAGCATGTGGACCAGCTTTAGGCTTGCTTCTCCTCCTGCCTGGTTACCCAATTAGTTCCTTGTTAACCACACACCTGCAGTGTCTTTCTCCTCAGGCTCTGCTCCTCTCTGTGTAGCTTTTAACCCCTTCTGTACATATTGTTTAAAACACTATTAAGGTGCCCCATGGATGCCTGACAGAATCATTGGTGCCCCCTTGGTTGCCAAAGTAATTAGCTTACAGGGACATCTCATCTAATATAACTGCAAAATCAGGAATAGATCAAACTCCCCTGCCTGTGAAAGCTGCTGGGGCACTGGGAATGCAAACGTTATTCGTCCAGGTAATCAGGTAACACAGCAACACAGAGACTGTCAGAAGCAAGTTATCCAGAGATTTCAGTCAAAGGAAATATAGGAAAACCCTATTCTTACCAAATCTGAACCCCAGAAAGAAAATCCCCTAGGAAGCCAAAAGGAGAATGATGAGTCAAGGGAAAACATCTTGGTGTGATGCTGATGATTTTTCACAGCTTCTCATGCCTTAGCAAACTTCCAGGCTTGAAAAGGAAGCATGCTTTCAGTAGGGACATGGGAACTGCACTCTGAGGAAGTGAAGGAAAGTGAGGGTAGGAAGGACAGGCACCTCAAAAATGCCAACTAGTCATCAAATCATGTATCTGCTTATAGGAAGAACCTGACTTAAAATGGGAATTAACTAGCAGTAGCCGCTTTTTTGCACATCTTCCAAAAAAATAAAATGACATTAGGTAAACTTCCTTAGTGACACATTCCTTGACCTGAAAATCTTTACCTCCAAGAAATGCATCTTTCCATTTTCATTACTAAAGAAGAAAAACAGTGGTTCAAACTATAAAGTACCAATCGGTTTAAAAAACATTCTAGCCTACTGAAGATCAAAAAATTGTAGGAAGAAACCTGGCTATTTTAAATAAGAAAATGTAGCGAATATTAAGTTCAAAGTCACACAGCAATTATAATTGGAATAGAAAAGAGAAAAGATAGAAAACAAATGCAAAAGTCTCATTGGTTTTCAAAAAGGAGATAAAGGTAAACTGTGGAAATTATAGCTCAAGGGCTTAACATTAATAAATGTTAAATTTGTCTAATTAATTATTAAATAATTTGTCCACATTCAAATATTAAAGTGATAAGTGGAAATGGTGTGTTTTCCCCTCAAAATAACTCATGCTAAACTTCTTTCTTTTTTTTTTATTCTGTTGCAAGACTGGAAAATAAGAAATTTTAGTAACAACATTGCTGCAAAGTCTTTCTCTTAAGAAGATGGGAGAAAATCATATTGAACATTTTAATAAAACCAGGACTGATTGAACTTTGCTTCTTGAAGGAGAAATGTTAATCTAGAGAAAGATTTTAGAGCTGCATTGCTTTTTTCCACACATAGGTATCAAGCACTTGCTGCACAGAATTCGAGGAATTTAAAAATTAGCAGTGAGTAAGATAATGATTGACAAGGACAGACACTCCCTTGCCTTCATGGAGATTACATAAATTTGAGTTATATTCTTAAAAAGTGGGAGGAGAAATAGAAAATTATGATTAAATACTTACATTTTACAAACTCAGAGGATAACTAACTGATCACATCAGAGACTTCAGCTTTAAAAGGTTAGGCTAGAATGATGCATGTACCTGAGAGCAAAATAGTTAATAGAGACAAATAAAAATTTGAAAATCTATTCAAAAACAAACTCAGAGGATAGCTCTTGAGGTTTCGAAGTTTTGTATGACTCCAAGATTAAAGGTGGTTAGAATATATTTAATTTTCAAAATAGTTAATCAAATCTTAAATTGTATAGTTAAAGGTAAACTTCAGTGTCTAAATCTAAGGGAAATTAACTACTTTGGTTAGATCGATTTGGAAGTTTTTGTTTTGTTTTGGGTATCACACATTAGACACAATTTAGGGGCAGTAAATCATATCAGTGACATGTTTTGAAATCCTGTTACATGAGAACCTAATAATTGGAAATATTTAGGTAAGAAAATGAAAAAGGGTAAAATGTGTTTGTTCACTAAGAGTAATGCAATTGTTTAAATAAGTTTAGGACAAAATGAGAATTAAATGATGGAAATTACAAAGATACAAATGTCAGTGCTAGTAAGGAGAAGCATACAAATTTACTAACCACAGAAAATAAGAAGATAAGGCTGATGTTTAATATGGTAGAGTCTAAAAAGTGACCAAGTACATTCTGAATGGCAGGCTGTTAGGGATATGTTAGAAAGGACTTCTCAATTAGGAAAGATTTTGACCTAAGTGATATCTAAGATCCCTTCTAATTTTCTAAATCTAAATCTATCAGCCTATGTAATAGAAGTATTTTCTTCTTCACATTTGACTTCAGATTAATGATTCCTCCTGAATTACTATTCTATAACCACAAGAGACGAATAGTTATTAAGTAGGAATGGTTTCTCCAATTTCTCTTGTCTTGATCTATGGATGTTACCATCCTAGACTTCGAATCCAGTAAGTGAGCCTAACAACTCAATCAGGTCATATTTTATCTTGTTTATTATACTTTTAATAGTTTCAAACAAAATATTAACCTATTCCTCCTATGATGAATTCTGATACTGTTTTTGTCCCCATTTTTTTCCTCCTAGAAACAATTCAAATCATTTCATTCTAGTCATATTTTAGATTTTTGATCAAATAAACTTAGTTTCTTTTCATCTTTTTATGTTATATTTAGGATAATTTCAAAAATGCCATGATTAATGGCATATTAGTATAGTTCTAGGGATGTCACGACACTAATTCTCAGCTTTGCTGGTGTCCAAATTTCGAGATTCTCTGCAGTAGTTAGTTACTCCAGAGACCGACTTCTTGTCTTTGGCTGCAGAACAGTATAGGCTGTCTCCTGACTGTGTTGAGTGGATGGATCCTTTTAGCCTCCCTCCACCCCACCTTTAGAAGCACTCTTTCTCTTCAATCCCTGTATTTCTCCATACCTTTGAAGGACAAATATACTTGCTTTTTCTTAAATTATTCCTTCAGCAGAATTGCAAGGTTCCCCCCTGGTCCATTTGTTTCTCATTTTCCAACATTTTGTCGGCATCATTTGTCTGGAGTCATTTTCTACCTTGCTCATGTTGTCTGTCCTCATGGATTTATACCTTTATTTTATTGTGGTATGGTTTTAGAAGGAAACAGAAGTAAACATTTGATATGACAGGCTAAATCAGAAGTCTCTCTCTTTTTTTTTTATCTTGAATGCTTTTGAATTTTTTGGTCGTTGTTCATTTAATCATATATTGTCTCTTATTTTATTAAAAAAATAGTATTAAAATCCAGAAAATGTAAGGCAAATGAATCTAAATTCTAATAATGTATGTCTCTGTTCGGGGAAAATTATATATGGTAATAGCCCTTTTTTTCTATTTTAAATATATTCTAGATATTACAACTGTACTATTTTCATAATAAGGAATCTAATTCAAATCACCAAAATAATTTTTACTTCATCTTTCTAAAAGAATTTAAAGAAAATACTTGACCCAACAAAATTAATGCCTTAGTTTTTATATTAAAAATATTCAGAGTATACTTTTAAATTAAAAGCTTTGAGAAAAATAATTGCAAAATAAAACTACATATTATGGAGTGAAAATTTATTGAGAATGAGGTGCTGTTGGGGTTTAGAATGAGGCAGTCTAAGATGTATGCTTCTTTGGTAAATGGATTGCTTTAAACTAAAGGCAATTTTAACCTCAGGCTCAAAAGAAACTTTTGCCCTCTGCCTCCATATAACTACCTACAGGAATTTGAATTAGGGGCCTTGCCTAAATTAAGAGATTATCAGAGATAATCTCTTTTTGACCCATCTATAGGGCAGGAGAACTTCTATTTACTAAACACCTGTTCTTAATATCCTGTGATGACCTTTCGAAGCCCCCAAGATGCATTGCCTCATCCCTAGCTCAGGATGTCCTACATATCTCAATCACCCTTTCTTCTCTGAACCTCCCTTTCATACATGTGGGGTTCCCAGACATATGTATGTATTGAATTTGGCTATATTTTCTTGCTAACCTGTCTCATGTCTATTTGGTTATTAGACCAGCCAAAAAGACCTTAATGATAGAGGAAAGTTCATTCTTCCAGGACAATGCTTTAAAAATACAAATCAGAGTGGTTAAAATGAGTATTGCAAATCAGAGTGGTTAAAATGAGTATTGCAAAGATCCCCTTATTTCTTTTAAGGGTATTTGTTATGAACTTTAGATTAAGACATTGTCTGCAAGATCATAGAAATGTGAAGCTAAGGCCTGACAAGCTTTGCTCAAATGATTTGGACATCAAAGAGTTAATATTCACATTTTTAACTTCCAGATTTTGGTAGAAGGGTCTCCCTGGAGGGATTGTGAGCAGCAAGCTCCACACTTGCTTAAATGTTCTCCATAATAATCCTTAGCTTTGTCCTCCTTGGGGGCTGGAGGCTGTGGGAGGATTATTGTTAGCATTGTTATTTAAAAACAGAATAAACAAATAACAAGAAATTCACTAAAGGGGATGTACTGCCTTGAGCTTTGAGATAGGGGGATTCTAATGGGATTTTCAAATTTATATTGCTAGTTTTGCTAACAAACTGATGTGGATTTAAAAAAAAAAACAAAAAACTTTGCTGAATGGTATTCTCTAAAGCAGCTCTCCTACCCAACTACACTCGCCAAAAGTGAGTAGCTCAACCCATGGAATACATTTTTGTGTCATTTTAACCACTTTGCCAGTTCAAGTTCACTTCATTATATTTGATCCCAACTATTTTATCCTATTTTATCTCATGACAGGTCATTCAGATTTTCTGGAGCCTAGGTTATTAACCCGTTGGATTACATTTTTAATATATACTAGCAATAGTTAATATATTTAAATTAATGACAAATTTCTACAACTAAATTTATCTCCTGTTAGGTAGGTACAGTTATGTCTTATACAGCCTTAAACTTTCCCTCCTCCTGACTTCCTCAGAGATGACTAATATTTCATTAAGCAGTTTAAAAATAAAAATAAAAACTATAATTTTTTTTTATTTTCAAAAATCCAATGTTACTATGTTAGTGTAATCTTATTGGCCCTTTTTCTCACCAGTAGACATGTTATTATTGCTGTTGCTTTATAAATTCGTGCTCACCACACACACACACACACACACACACACACACACACACACACACACGGGCCAGAGAGTCAGAGAGACGGAGACAAATAAAGAGACAGGCAGAGAGAGATAAAGACCTAAAAAAATTATTGTGAAATAAGTAAAGACAAATTAAATGAGTAAAGCAAGGATTTATTCATTCAGAGCTTGCAACAGGAAAGTAATAACCACCATCACTTATGGTTTGGCAGAGACTCAAATTCAGGCAGAGGAGTGGGAAAACTTAAGAAAAGATTTCAGGTATGTCCGTTTGAAGGCTGATGGCATGAGGAAGCTATAAATGGGCTAACTAGAAGCCAGGTATCCTATGCAATTGATTAAGAATGTATTTTTGGCTCTCTCATGTTAGTAAGTTGGAAGTGAGAACAAAAATTAGAAAAATATTAATTATTAATCAAAGCCTGGCTATTTGGGGCCAAATATTACAGAAGTTATTGCATGGTTTCTTGGATTGTTACCAGAGATAGCAGTCTGAATTCCTACAATTCTAATGGTTGGCTTTTGGGTCAGTTACTGTACATAAGGGGTTGGTTTCTTGGACAGGTTGCTGCAAGTTGTAAATCAGAGTTTTATTTTCATATATGATCTGGTCATTGTTTATCTAGCTATACAATTTATCATTTACATTTTTAAAAAATTTTATTTTTTATTAGTTTCAAATCTACAATACATTGGTTAGTCATCTATATAGCTTATAAAATGATCCCCCCAATTGCTCCCTCCCTCCACCTAGCCCTTTCATTAATGATAACCGTATTCCCTATGTCATGCTCCCCATTCCCATGACCATCTATCAACTACTAATTTGTACTTCTTTAACCCTTCACCCTTTTTAAATACTTCTAATGCACGTGGAACATTTACATAAATTGATTTCATCCGAGATGACCATAAAACTCTCAATAATTTCTAATTGATATTATACAGACCTCATCAAGTGATCAAATGTAGTATATTAGAAATTAAGGTAAAAATCAGCATAAAAATAGTAGAGTAGAAATTAAGGTAAAAATCAGCATAAAAATAGTAGAGAAGAATGAGGAAAAGAAAAAGGAGAAGGAGAAGAAAGTTGGGAGAGGTGAGGAAAGAGAAGAAAGAAGAGGAGACTAGCATTCACGGTCTACACCAAGAACCATAAAAACTCCATACACTGGAGAGGTAATTAAAACACTTCTAAACGGACAAAATCCAAAGGAAAATTTCAGTTATTTAGACAGAATATAAGTGTCGCATACCAAAATCCATGGAATCCAGATAAAGTAGCACTTGCCAGGAAGTTCATGGCTTTCAACGCATTTATGTAATAAGACTTCAGTGGAAATTTGTGCATGCAATTTTTCCCAAACTTATTTAAATATTCTCAAATGTATAGCTATGTTTTAAGAATAGTACAAAGAAGTATTGAATAATGTTTATCCAGATTCACCATTTTTCCACATTTATTCTATTATCTTTTTATGTGTATTAATTTGCTTTTCCTATATTTCAGAGAAATTTGGATATATTATTCCATTTAACCCTAAATTCTTCAAAAGATATTTCCTACAAACAGGAAAAAACTATAGTGCAGTTAATAAATTAAGGAATTTAAATACTGACAGCAACTATTAGCTAATCTACAACACATATTCAAATTTTCCCCGAAGTCCCAATAATATTCTTTATGCTTTATTCATTGCTCACTAGGCCTTTTAATCTTGAACAGTTTGCAACCATTTTTTTTTTTTTTATGAAATAGTGTGAAAAATACAAATAGCCTATTTAGTTTGTGGAATGTCTCTTACTTAAGTTTCTTCATAATCAGACTCAGGTTATTTATTCTTGGCAAGAATATACAACATAAGTGATGCTGTGTTTTCTCAGATGATCACTCCAGAATGTTGGTTTGTCACATTATTAGTGACACAAACACTGATCATTTGGTTAAGGTGTGTCTGCCAATTTCCTTTTAAGTTAATGCTTTTCTTTTTGAATAAGTGCTTCTATGAGGAGATACTTCGAGTCTAAATATTCTATTTCTCAACAAATGTTTGCATTTGTTGACAATTTTTATCTGAATCCTTATGTCTATGATAATTACTAAGTGGTGATTTTCTAACACCTCTCCACTAACTGCACTTTCCTGTGTTTGAGATTTGTTGATATCATGAGTGAAATGTGGAAACTGGTATTCTATTTCATAATGTGTGTTTGCTAGTGAGATTACAAGTTTATTTCATATCTATTTCATTATGCTCATTTATGTCTTTATTTCTTCTTTCAGTATTATTTTACTGAATTTTTTTTTAAGGACATTTACTTCAACATAAAATTGTGCTTAAAATATCTTTCCTGCTAATCATATATGTGCTACAAATATTTACAAAAGACCCTGCAGCTCTACTTCATCAGCTTAGAAAGTTTCTCTAACCCTCTTTTCCAGAAATTATAAGGAAGATAACCAGCCTCCAACTCTCCCATCTGACATCCAGACCCCTGGCATCTTATTTATTGTCGGCAACCTGATGTTGGGTGTAGACCGATGCCTCTGTAGGATGTCACCTGGCTGCTGATTTCTGTTACACTTCCAAACACTGTAACTCAAATTAGCTTCAACTCTCTGTTTTGTAGCCTAAGGATAAGTCCTGTTTTAAGCCCCATATTCTCTTCAGGTGCAATAGCTTCGGGTTCTGCTTGTCTTGGAGGGAAATTTTGACAGGTAGAAGATACATTTGGAAGAATACAGATTGTGGAGACTTTTACATTCCAGCCCAAACTGTGGGTACTTAATCTACAATAGTGGTTCTCAGTATGTGGCCATGGGAACCCCCAAGAGCCTTCAAGGTGGTCGGCAAGTTCAAAACTACTTTCATCATAAAATGAAGATGTCATGTTTCTTTTTTCTCTCATGAGTATATGGTGGAATTCTCCAGAGGTTACATTTACATGATTTCTGATGTTGCAACAGACTGAAAGTAGAAGCACATATGAGAATTCCTTGTCTTCTAATCACCCACTAACCAGATTTGCAAAAATGTATAACAATGACAATCTTCTCACTAGAATTAGTTTATTTAAATGTAGTTACTTTTCATTAAAATATATTAAAATGTAATTGATTTTTTACATTTTTAATTTCGTTCTTTGTTTTTTTTTTAAGTTTAAATTCTAATATGATAAATTATAATAGATAAAACCTACATGAAAGAAATCAGCACAGTTGTAATTTTGAAATTAAAAAAAATATATATGTATGTCACCTGCCTACTGGAAAGCCATCAATGACTACACTGTACATATAAACTCCTAATAATTATTAGAAACCTAAAATGCATGGGCTGACTCATGCATGTATGACTAGCCTCTACCTATCCATGTTCTTTGATTTTAGAGGTGTTATTTACCTTCTTTGAGAATCTCCAAGGAGTCAATTCCTTTTCAACCACAGTGCCTTAAGAGATGTTCTCTTTGTGAGGAAAACCTCCCCTAATATCTTTCATAGCTATCTCATCTCATCTCTCAGGTCGTCTTTAAAATTACTTCTTTGGGTATACCATTTATGTATTATAACTCTTCCAATCTTAATAGCTCTCACATTGTCTTATTTAGCATCTTGTGCCTTTCCACATAGACCTTGTTAATTTAATGAGCATGCCAGGAAGCAAAAGTACTTGCACAAAGTAAGTTCTTGGGCATGACTGATCATCCCCTTTAAAAAATCTACTGTACTACTCACTTCTCACTCTGGCTTCTCATTCTTTCCCCAAACTCTGAGGAATGCTCATTTTCTTGTCAGTTCTGTGATAGATTCAAAATTACACATTTAAAATAATTTTTCTATAATAGTTATTTTTAATGGCAGTGTTCTAAAATTCTGCCAGTTGATGCCTTATGTGTAGTCTTTCTAAGTACATTTAAATCTTTTTACACCAATTGTTATCACCTAAAGAAAAAAAAAATATGTCACATACACACAGAGTGGCATTATACAACAAATACATTGAAATATACCGAGTTATATGAAAAAATATATTAAATGATGATTTGTGATCATTTATGTATAAAAATAAAATTTTGATATTGTCTGAGCTGTTTTTAGCCCTATTTTAACTACCATCATCATACAACATTTGCTAATTGACAAGAAAACTCAATGAAAATTTAGTAGTGATGAAACTGAAAGTCATAATGAGAAAAAGGTTACCAGCTGTGATATCATTCTTGCTGGATCTTGTAGACTTCTGAGATTGTAGAGGGTATAAATGGAACTTTGAAAAAGAGTTGACTTAGAAGGTTCAAGACAAGGAGAAAATCCATTCAAGAAAAAAGTTTTAAACTTTATTAAACATGTGAAGATGTCCCTGACTTGTTTGTAGATTGACAAATGTCTCAGGATACTTGGAATTGATTAGGATTTCTACACTTCAAAAGAATATGGAGATACTAGAAAAAGAAGATCAACTATCATCTTCTTTAAAGAAGAAAATGATTATTTTCTACCCTTTTTCCTTTTGTGTGCTGCTCAGTTTTCCATTCAAGAAAGCACATACATCTAGAAATATCAATGCTATCATGCTACCCGGCATCATGCTGGTCAGGGAGAAAAGTGATTTGACCCATTTCCATTAGGTGTATCTACTTTTGGTGTTAACTTTTCCTAGAGAAAACTTCATTTTAAATGCAAAGTTGATGAAGAAAATGAAAAACCTAAAGGATTGATGACTGATATCAATTTCTGCAGTGATAGAGGGGACAGACATCTAGCAACAAGAGGCCAGCTCTGGTTTTCTCAAATGATGCTACCAAGGTACTTACTATTCTCCAACTTTTACTTTCTACAATACAAAACTCTAGCTGAGTCTCATTCAAGCATACCACTTGTGACCTGAGAATGATTCACACATCTCTTTCAATATTGTTGTCCAAACTGCTTTCTCTTTTTGACAGGTCTATATGGGTAGCCTGGGGGTAGAAAAAAGTCTAAGATTTTGAGCCCAGCAGAAATGAGAACAAATCCTGCCACACTCCCTTTCTACCTGAAGGTTCCTGAACAATCAAACTCTCAATGATATTGTTTGCTCCTCTGGGAATGAGAATAGTAGGCACTGAAATAAATGATGAAATGAGTACACATAGTGAGCACTTCATTAATTAGCTGGTTTGTTTGTTTGTCTGTTTGTTTGTTTAGGCGAGAGAACCCTTGTTTGACCTCACAGATTGAAAAGACCTTGTATGTTTATAATCCCTTATATTTTTATTTTTTATGCCTATAGCACCTGGTCTTCCTAGGTGGTCTCCCATCCAAGTATTAACCAGGCCCGATCATGCTGAGCTTCCAAGATCAAACGGGATCAGGCTTGTTCAGCGCGGCATGGCCATAGACTTAGCTGATTTGATAGATATAGTTGTGTAATAAAGATACATGAATATGACTAATTAATAGAGACCCCTCTATACCACATCTGATTCTTCCTCTTTATGCTATGTATATTACATATGCTATTCCTGCTTTCTTTTCTATATGTGCAAATCTAAGCTGTTTATCCAGTTACAACGCTGTCAATCAGAAGGGGCACAGGCCATAAACAACTGGGGGGCCATATTTGTGCTACCAGCTGCTATCAGCCCTGAATTTATTTAAATTCAAAGTCTATGTTAATTAACACTTCCTCCCTGTTGTCTTTATTGATGCCATCCACTATTCACAAAGTCTCCTCACTGGATTCCCATAGTACTGTTTTATATGTTTATTTTATTTTGAGAATGGAACACTTTGTAATTAACATACTTCTCATATTATAATTCCCATATGCCATCCACCAAGTAGATTGTAATCATTTTGATGAGAGGGACTATGCCACTCTCCTTTCATAACTCCTAATACCACAGGCAATACCTACATATTAAAGATGTTTCAAAGTATTTGTTGAATTTTATCAAAATGAGCCTGCTAGAAATGGGGAATGGCACATACACTGCTCTCCAATCATTGTTGAGTCCTCTTTTCATTCTCAGCTGTGCTGACCCTGCACCCAGCCAGTGACCCATCAATGCATTTGCCAATGGTTTGGTGAATGTGCCACTGTGGCAGAATAAAAAGAACTCTCTTATTCACATGTTCACTACAATAGGCTCTCCTGTTCTAACGTGGAATAAGTTTCTGAGTCAGGTTGCTTTTAAAAAGGAAAGTTTCTATGAGAAGCTGGAAAGAATTTGCTCCTGCTCCGACTGCATTTTTTAATCATCACTGTTTGCCCCTCCAGTGCGTCTGCCCATTTCCGAAGCCAGGCTCGTGATTGTGATGTACCATCTTGGCTAAATACAGTATATCATTCCAGCAGGCTCTTCACATTGTGTTATTGTTAATGATGCTTTTTATTTACCAGAACCATGGGCAATATGATATTACTCTCATTCAGTGAGCCCGGCAGGAGACTTTTTAAAAGTGTAATGCATTTGCTCTAATGTCTCTGATCAGGTGGATCCGGCCTGGAAAAACTCCAAGTTGGATAATTACATTTTCGCTACCTATAATTTCCACCACCCCTTTGAGAGCTTGTAGCATTCTTCTCCTGTCATACTTCACACATGTGTGGTGTTTGCTGAACACTATTTTAAAAGGGAAAGAAAACCAGTTACTTTTAACCTCTGGTAGGTGAGAGGAATACAACCAAAACTGAAGAGGTCAGAATGAACCCTTCTAAAATGATGATGTCATTGAAATTTGTCTTTATTTTAACTCATCCCTTCAGAATCTATGTCCTTTTTTATTCCTTTCTATGACCTATGTTCTTTCACTTTCAGATAAACAGTATTCTCATGCTGGTATGATTTTCCCAATAATGAGAGGAAGCAATCTAGTAAAATAAAAAAATAAAATTCTTACTGAAGCATGCATATTGTGTTTGATAACTTGTGTGGAGATATTTAAACTTATAAAAGATAGCTACTGCAAGGGGAAAGGCATAACACAGAGGGACATATTTTGAAAGGCATAATTTTGGACTCCATATCTTGTGAGAAAAGAGATCCTCTCACAGTCAAGTAATGAGTGAAGTACATACACCTTAAACCCCCTCTCATGCCTGCACACAAAAACTGCATTGTTTTTTAAGGTAGAAAGATGTGCACGATTCTACATTTTATTGTGTCGAATAGGTTACAATGCTCTTCGCACATAATGTGCGACAGGGTGAAGAAGGATGTTTTTAATGTTTTTAATATAAGAGGTCCCAGGGTCTCTTCCTTCCTTCCTTCCTTCCTTCCTTCCTTCCTTCCTTCCTTCCTTCCTTCCTTCCTTCCTTCCTTCCTTCCTTCCTTCCTTTCCTTCTTTCTTTTTCTTTTTTAAGTAAAAGCCCCTGAAGTTGTGATGAAAGTGAATGACTAAGCAAAATATAAAAAAATCTGGATACAAGAAGGTGTGATCATATGATCCATAGAGTAACAAGACGAATTTTCAATCCTGACTGGTAGAATCAGAATGGAAGCCATGGCAGAATATCGATTCTAATATCATAATTACATGAAGGGATTATTTTTACAGGAAAACTCTTCCTTGAGTGTGTAATGCCCATTGCAGTGGTGTTTCACATTGGTTTTTTAATGGGCACATATGATGTGCTCTTATTCCTTTCATATGACTCCCTTCCCTTTGGGGACCTGGATGCTCATGGGATCTCTATAGCCCACGTCAACCCACCTAGTGCCTTATTCAAAGCTCCATGTCAGAGTTATCTTAGTATCTAGGCAATTACTCAACAGACCATGAGAGCTAGCATCACTGTAATGGAGGAGCCTGTCATATATTTATGGGATATTAATTTAGTCTATAATATTATAGCTTCCAAAGTTAACTAACACAGATTTTATTTTATACATTTTTTCTCTTTTCCTGATATGCTTTGATTTTGTTGATTCTATGCAGAGTTATGTAGCGGTGGCGGGGGGGGGGGGGTTGCTGTGTCTTGTACTAGATCACTTTTCTTTGTTTTTCTGTTGTTACAGATAGGCATGTGCCACTTTTATCTAGAAATTACTTGAAGCAATGCTGAGCAGCGTGATGGATTCCTCTGCTGCGCTGGACTCTTAAGGAAGTTGGACACTCACCAATTCACATCTAGAAGTCGTGGTGGTACTGGACAGAATCAACTCTGTCTCTAAAGGTCTAGAACTGAAGAGAACTTTTCGAAGAAGGTAATAATTTAAATTTTAGAAGTGTTGCATTTTAAGTGCTGGCAAGACATAAATGGAAACCTTCCAAATGAGAATAACATTTGGGAGTGGTGCTATTTAAAACTAAGAAAAAAAGATGGTATTAGGAGACTTATTTTTTTCTTTTTGAGTTTCTTTTAAATACAATCGGTGAGCCTATGTTTAACATTTGAGCTTATATTCAAAGTCACCATCTGGTTTGACAGCCCTTGCTCATGAGTTTCTTGGTCTCTTGTCCCATTTTGGCAATAAATTTGGCTCATATTCTCGGTCTGGTGTTTTGTGCTTATAATACAGGTTTGGGTTAGTGTGACTTTTGAATGCCACTAACCCATATTTTTTGGTATTTTGCATTTGTTTTAGAACCACAAATGTAGTTCATTAATGACACATCTGAAATATGTTTTGTAGCGTCTTCATGTTTCATGATGCTCTTTGAGGATCAGTCTTCCTGTATTTGTTTCTATGGCCTTTTCTAACTTTGCAATTTGATTAAATGTTTGTGTTTTTTAAAGAACAATTTACCAGCCTTCATGACTTTGGCCCTCGCTTTCTCTTTCAGAAATCTTATCCACACTTATTGTGAGTCCTACTACACTGATCCTTAGCAGCTGTCCTACTGCTAGTACTACTAGTTCTACTAGGCTGCAACTTATGAGAGGGCAAGGGTTGACAACTTTTTCTACAAGAGGCCAGAGAATAAATATTTTATGCTTTGTAAGATACATATGATCTTTGTTGTTTACCTTTTGTATATTCTTCTTTGTATTTTTTTTTTGTTTGCTTGTTATCACAACCTTTTGAAAATGCTTTAAAAAATCCTAGCTTAGATTATTCAAAAACTTACTGATCCTTGTACCACAGACCAAAGGGAAGAACAGAAGTGTAAAGAGTTCAAGAAGACTGAGGAGAGATGATACACATTGTGGCTAAAAACTAAGGAGATAAAATCAGTGATCTTAGAATAGGTAATTTTATTAGAACATTGCTTTTAAAAGGAAATGCAACCACTTTCTAACTTTTCTGTTTAATAACTGTTAATTTTATCTTATACTTCAAGTAGAGTCAGTATAATCCTGGCCTTACGCAAAACATTTAAATAGTTCTATGTGTCTGTTATTTTCTGTCAAATCAAATAGAATGTGTTTATACTTCCTTCCTAGAGAATAAAGCCATCGTGAGTTGACTTAGAATTAGGCTGGACTTCATAAGCAAGTAGTGTTTGAGTAAGGCTGTGCCCTTAACAAGCCATGTGATGAGATGACCTTACAAAATGCTTTTTACACCCTTGGCATTCCACTCTTTTTTGAGTTACTATTTTGAATCTTGAAGGATTTTGTTTTGTTTTTGCAAATTCATATTTTGGGGAAGATATTAATACCATATAACCTATGTTATCTGTCACTTGGCTTAGTCATAATGGCAGACAGATCTTTTGGACAAAGCTTTGCTGGAGAAGACACAATGTAACAAAGTAAAAGAGAAGAGGAGGGCAGAAATGCCAGACAAGTGAGGAAAAGGCCAAAAATATCTCTAATAATTTGCTTGTTGGGACTTACTTCAAGAACCTCCATTTCTTAGTAACAGAATTATTGGCTACTAAGTATCATAAATCTATACTGATATCCAGAGAGGTCAAGCCTAGGGGAGGGGGTGGGGTATGATGTTTAAAAGACTTTTTGCCTTCAAAGGTGTTGAAATAGCTAAGCCT
Organism: Rousettus aegyptiacus; assembly: GCF_014176215.1. Taxonomy (NCBI): domain Eukaryota; kingdom Metazoa; phylum Chordata; class Mammalia; order Chiroptera; family Pteropodidae; genus Rousettus; species Rousettus aegyptiacus. Next base: position 69,977,076 of record NW_023416287.1, read on the forward strand.
ATAACTAGTCCACTACCTGGGAAACCTCTGCAGTCTTCCAACGAATTCAGAAAAAGAGAATGATCTGCTAAGAACAATTTTCCTTCCTAGTTGATTAAATAAACAAACCAGAAAACACCCCTCTCCTCTGACATGCCCAAGCAGAAGAGTCAATTTTCCTGGCTTGTTGAAACATCTCCAACAGGAAAATGATAAACTAATATTACTGAACATCAAGGGCATGATAAAAATAATGGGGGGTTGTCTGTTACTCAAGAAGGATTCTGATTCTTGCAATATGTGGTGAGTAATTTGAAGAGCTCATTTCGGATTTCTGATACTATACATTCAGTGTTTTCAAAAGGAATTTGAGTTATTTGTTATCATTGTAAGAATTCAACTAGTGCTTCAGGCTGTCCTTCAGTGTTCTGGTATTCCTTTGGTGCCTAGCACAGGGCTTGTCCATTGCAGGGATTCAATAAAGATATTTTGATTAAATTTTACCCCTAAGCCATCCTTGAACCTCATAAATCTCTTCCATTCCAAATTTGTCACTCTGAATACATGAGAAAGGGAAAGGATGATGTACCCCTCTGTACCCTGCCTTAGTCACTCATTGTCTTTGTATCAAGTTACAAAGATTTATTTCTTTTAATCAGCCCTGATCAAACAATCCCTCTAACCAGTTAACCTTTCAGGTCGTTTTCCCCTTATTTCTGAAAATTTGTCTTCAATTGTCTTCTTTCAAGGTGTTCAGAAAGAACCAAAGCAACACAGTGTGCTAGTCTACTAAACAGGCCAAAAAAGTTACCAAACTTAATTAGTAGAAATCTCAGGAATATTATATATTCTCCCCTCCTGCACTCTAAACACACACACACACACACACACACACACACACACTCTTCCTCATAGTCATTCATTTTGAAATTCTAGCCAATAGATACTCATGTATCTGGAGTGTTAATATCCCAAGCCCTTACCCGGTAATTACCAACTAAAAAAAAAAAAAAAAAAAAAAACCTTGACAAAACAGGTAGAAGCTGAAGGCAGAGCTACTGGAGGAATATCATGTGAGATAGAAGAGAGCACAGGGAGCAGAGATATGGCAGTAGGGTAGAACGTTCCTTTTATCGGTGCCCCCTCGTTAAATTTATCTTATTTAAAAAATATTAAGTATTTAAAATGTTTTCTGGTATTTCATTAGCCTAAACGGCATTAAATTTTCATGTTAATGCATTTAAAAATGTTTTAATGAAAGAAAAAAAAGGAGTGCGAAGACATCAGAAACAAACTTTTTAATTTCACAACTTATTTTGAGGAAACAGTATGTTCCTTTAAAGGCCCAATAAAATGACATTTCTTTGAGTTTGCATGATGTTAGGCCACTTTGCTCCATAACATAAAACTAACTTAATTTTAGTTGCCTTTTTTACAGGCTTAAATTTACTTAATTTTACAGACAAATTCCTGTCTATGTTGACAACCTCATCATTCTGAGATATTCCAGCCTCGTTTCTCTTTGTTTCAAGCTCATTTGTTTTCATTGGGAATTCTAAACCCTTGGGGAATATAATAGTGACAGGCAAACCAGGGAGCATTCTCTTTCTTAACAACCGCAAAACTCTAAGAAAATGCTCATCAAATAATTGTGAGACTTGAAAACATCCAAAAGTCATCATCTTCTGTGATATGTAGAATAATTAAATGCAACATCAGCATGACATCAGTGGTAGATAATTTTCAGCCACAAAATGCCATTCTCTTTCAGTAACTTGAGGGTTGTTGGAAGTTTTTGTCTCCATTTCAGCAGACAGAGTACAAAACATTGTGACATGGTTAATATTTCTTCCGCCAAGATGTCCACTTCGATTCCTCACCCTTTAAAGAATTGTTGATTTCATCCTGCATTTAGCTGCCAAAAAAGCGATTGTGTGTGCAGCACCAGTAACAAAGTGAAAATGAATTATGCATCAGAAGAAACTGCATTTGAGTCAAAAAACTTAGACTTCAGCATCTTCAAATTACAATATGATTTAAGAAGGAATACATTTAAGGAGATAGCAATGGACTGAGGTGAAGGGGTCAGCATTGGCCCGGTTTAATATAATTTAGCTTTCAATTATTTATTTTTTAAAGAGCTACTAAGCACACTGAATCTCTTTAATGGCAATGTCAAAAGTATGGAGACTGGAGAAAAGCCATGAATAATAGTGACAGATTGTTATGCATGGTAATGTTATAGGGCCTGCTGCAAACCAAAGTGTTCACCAGAGCAGGGAGAGCAAACACGGGAGCAGTCTGCTGTGAGAGCAAGGGACATGGCTCCCTTCCCTGAGCTGCGAAGACAGATGAACTCTGCTTCCTCTGAGATCTAACTGGCTTTGTCAAAAAGGCCATTAAGCCTATCTGTCTACGAGAATTCTGTACTCTCCTCTTGACAAGTGGAACACATAATTGTTTGTTTAAGTTTTCCATCTTTAATTCTATTGACAGTAAAATTGATTCCATAAAATAGCCTCACACATTTTTTTCCCCCTGCGGTGACTAGACTGTGAAAGGTGCCCAGGAGGACATGAAGTAACGTGTCCCTTCTCCAGGAAATAGGTCATCAAGTGAATGGCTTTGAAATTATTCGAAAATATAGGCCAAAATATATGATAGATCTATATGTGTTAAAGAATCTGACATAATTAACAAGTGTTTACTAAAATAGAGGAGGATAAAATGGTCATGGTAAAGTCAAAGAGCCTAGACAAAAATTAGGAATCCCCATCTTCACCTGCCCACTTGCTGAGGGGCTTGGTCCCCTTTGGCCACTCTCTACGCTTGCTCCCTGGCAACAAACAGCATTATCTAAGAAGAAAGCCTGTTCAAATGTGCTGTATTTCTCACCTACAGAAGGATAATTCACTTCTCCCACAGCCACCTCTCAACTAAGTGAAACAAACATCTGATTCTGTCTGTCAAATGGTCATTGTGTCACACTTATACAGTCTTTCAGTCATGAAAGATTATAGGATCCTCATTCCTTCTCATTATCATACTATTTCCTATACCACCTGCCCTGTCTTAGAACTGGTTGCCCCATCAGCCCAGTCCTGCCTGGCTTAGTGCCAAGTGACAAAAAAGCTGTGTCCTATGGAAAAAAAGGAAGTGTCATATAGGGAAATAAAAAACAGAATTGGGAATCGGGAGGGCAGATTTCTAGTCTTGGCTCTTATGGGTTTATTTAGACAATTTCGTGACATTGTTTCTTCAATTTTGAAGTGAACAGATTTGTTAAATCAGTGGTTTGAAAGCATATATGTAAGCATTTATAAAATATATAAAAACATATAAGCATATATATACACACACATTCATATATATGTGTGTATATATATGTGCTTATATATTTATTACATATATTATATATATAGGCTTATACATATAAATACATACATGCATACATACATACATACACATACACAGCTTATTCTTTTGCTAATGGAATATTTTTCTTTTTGAAGCAATTTTCTTTCCCAGACCTTCAAGTATTGAGCAGACAGAGAAGTAGAACCCTGCTAGTTGGGGCAGGGATGGGGAGCCTGTGATGTCCAGAGTCCTTCTCATTCTTAGCTGTGCTCCCTGAGTATCCCACAGAATTCAGTCCTAAAATTTATAGGATATTATGATTTCTGAAGTTCTTTCGAGTTCTAAATTTCTTGGATTTCCTGTCATTTTATAAAACATTTTATACTAAACTGCTACTATTTTAAAACTCATTCTACTATCATCTGTACTTTTTTTTTGAAAATGGAAAGGAAAAAAAGCAAAAACTAGAGGAATATTTAAGGATAAGATTTCTGAGAAAAGAAAGTTCATTGTTCCCAACTGCACATCAAAGTGGTTCTAAGTGATTGCTTAACCTGTGTGAGGCGGGACCAGTCAGCAGCTCTACAAAAACATTACACAGAAGAGGAAGGAGAAATGGGTAAAGGGTGTGCTGTTTACCACATCACTGATAGGAGAAGGATCTGTTCCCACTGTCTGGAGCAAGTGCAGGGTCACTGATAGTTTTTATTTTAATTTTTTTTACACACTTGTGCCTGAGGAAGGCAATGCTTTCTCGAGTATACAGTCTACGCATTCCCATCCTTTGGGAAAGATTGCAGGTCACGTGGTGCTGAGAAAACGTTGCTGCTTAATTGTGAAAATACGCAACAGCAAACTGCCAATGGAATGGTATCAGGGGAGGGAGCCAGAGTTTCCTTATGCCTAAACTAACTATAATTTAGAAAACACATTATAAAACAGAGTAACTTAAAATTAATATACATTTAGATAGAGAGCTATCTTGCTTTATACAGGATACAAATAAACTATCTTTTCGATGAAATATTCAGGGTGGTTACCTGCTCTACAACAGCAGGACTCAGTCCTTCATTACTCACAATCTAGGGAAGTCTTTTATATTTTTCAGATGAGAAAATAGAAGGTTTAAAGCAAAATTACACCCATCTATTCAATTTAAGAAAACTAAAATATATATAATTAAGAGAGAATGAGAATATGAGTATTTTGTTTTAGAAAACAGTGTTAGAAAAACTGGGGCTAAAAACAAAACTAAGTACTTTATCTTCAAGAAAGATAAGGACCTATTGATTTTAAGGTTCGTGCTTTAGCTTTCTCCGGAATGCTGTATGGGGTTTGACTTTTAATATTTTGTTTTTGTCATCATGTAGTTCCTTCTCTCAAGTCTTAGGAGTTAAGTAATACAACACTTTCTTTCTTGAAGGAGAAAAAAGAAGAAAGAGAATATGAGCAGAACTGTTTTGTCATGAGCCAGTACCACCACTGTCACCTTGGGATCTGCTTTCCGGAAAAATCTCAGACTCAGAAAAGAATAGAAGCTTTATTTTTAACTAACAACCAAATAACAAGCTAATCATTAAAGAGTTAGCAATTTATGATGTAATAGCTTGTCTCTCCCTCTTTAGACAGTAAGTGGAAAAAAAAAGTTAATTATGAGTTAGTAAAAGAAATAAAGAATTATTGTGACTGAGTAAAAAGAAATATATTTGTGGTGATATGTGTGAGAGAGTGAGTCTTCATCTTAATCGACTAATTTATTCTAAGGATCCAATGTGATCTGTCAAAGGTAGCTTCAATCAGAGTTAGGGAGTACTCTGGGAATGTTCACTTTGGTGGGGTTTAGATAATTCTCCATGACTCTTTTGAATGCCAAGAGAGTGTTATTAAATAGAGTAACTCACTCTACATAACCATGACAGTCAGCTGATTGATATTGACAAGAGGGAGAGATGCAACTAATCACAGTGAGTTATTATAATATGATAAAAGAGTTAAAAAGAAAAATATGGGGAAGGATATCACATGACAAATCTTATTGCTCTGGTCTCTTAGCAATGCACTCTCACTCCTTGGACTAACCAACAAAAAATTTCAAAGAGGAAGAGGTTATGAAAGGGAAAAAAATCATCTTGTTTTGCTTTCTTTAATCTTTATATAAACCCTGTTCAGAAGGTTTTGCTGTGTTTTGTAGCATGTATGGAGATGTCTCTGCCCAAGTTATGTTAGTATTTAGCCTGAAAGCTAAATAGCATTTATATGGGAGGAGAATTTGCCACCCCAAAATACTATGTCTTTTTGGCATAAAGATCATTTAAGGCTGATCATTTTTGACAAACAGAAGGCTCAGAAAGTTTTTCTTTTTTTTTTTTTTTTTACCTCCCCCTCTATTGCCTAAAAAAAAAAAAAAATTAGACCAGACATCCTATAGCAGAAGAGAGCCATTATCAGACATAACTACAAAGAATATGGGCTGAGTGTGCTAGGATGGAAGAGACTAGGAGGGCCTGGAGATAAAAGTTCTCTGGGAGTCCCATTGTCTCTGTGGGGCTGACAAATATTTGCTCTTCTCATCTTCCTGTTAATTGTCCTCTTTCCTTCTATAACCCAGACCCCCACCCCCCTTTAGCTGAGAAAGACATATAAGCCTCACTTGCCTGATTGTCTTTGACTCTTTCATGTCTATGGGAGGCTCCAGTATGTACAAAATTAAATTAGTTTTTTCTCCTGTTTATCCATCTTATGTTATTTTAATTATTAGACTAGCCAAAAGAACCTAGAAAGCAGAGCAAGTTTTTTTACTCCCCAACTCACTTAAGTAGTCTCAAGAAGCTGCTTTTTAGAGAAAATTGTTGTTTCAGAGAATCACAACGATGAAAGACAAATTTCTTGGTAGTGTGACCACATAATTTAGGATGGGTTGTGTCATCACATTCAAAACCAGTAAGTAACCTATCCTGAAGCATAAATCTGGCAGGCTACCACAAAAGTAACCAAAATTCTTGTTTGATTTTGTCATATTGACTGGGCTTCTCTCCTTGTGATGATGTAAGGAAGAATGTTAGATCACTGGAGGACATTAACACTTATCTGGTAGAATCCTTTCAATTACAGATTTGTAAAATGGGTCTTAAAGAAAGTATAGAATTTTCCAAACAAAGTCAATGTCATCTCTTCTATTTTAGAAAATAGGAAGGGAGACAATAATACAATATAAGGGAAGGAGACTTTCCTAAGGTCACGTGAACATTTGGGTGAAACATGCATACCTTCCCCTGTTCACGGTTTTTTTGTTGGTGTAATTGTCCTCATCTTATAGAAATTCTCTATAAATAGATTTATTTATATAGTCACAAACTGGCAGATTAGCATTTCTACTCCATAGGTAAAGTCTCACCTGGTCAGATTACGGGTGAGTTTTTATTCTCCAACAGCTCATTTTCCATAAACACAAGGAGAGGATTTCCCTATTGGTATGGTGTATTTCATATGCAAATCTAGCCAGTCAACAGCAGAGTAGACACTGATTAGATAAAGAAGATCATGGTGAGGACTTTCAAAAGTTATTGAGGTAGACAATGTCCTTGTCTGTGTCCTAAAAATTCTGCCAGAGGTAGAGTCTGTCACTTTGGAATTGATCTAGTGGGACTGGCCATAGGCGCTGAAGTCTTGGAATTCAACCACCCTCTGGAAATGGATTACCACCAGATGGCAATATTAGAAAGTCTTGTTCTTTTTGGTTTTTGGAAAATTAATGGGCTAAGGTTGTGTGTGTGACAATTGTGCCTTTTCTCTTTTGCTCTATCTTTCTAGGGCTTGTTTCATCAGCATATTTTTAAAAGGTACCTTGAATGTATAGCTCCTTCCTACTGAGCTAGTCAAAGTACTTTATGCACATTATCTCTCATTTGCCCTCCTCTAATCCTCTGTGTTTGATAGATGTCAAAGGAATCAAAGGAATGTTCCCTTTTTCCTTTTAATTTGAGGGGGAAACAAAGACTCAAGATTAAAAGTACAGAACAATGATTTTTCCAATATGGCATCCAGCTTTGGAATTCTTTTTTGATCCAGGAAAAAAGAAAAACACTTTATTTCATTTCCATTACCACTGTTCACCAGTTCACTCGTCTTTCTTTCCTAATCCTAAAAATGCTAAATTTCTCTCTCTCTCTTCCCCCCACTTTTTTTTCCTGCCGCAAGCTGAGGTTTGTAGACTGTTCTCGTTTATTAAAAGCGAGCAAAAATGATTTCACTTTTTGGCTGAAAATACTCTCTTTGGTTCTCTAGTTACTGTCTTCTCTATCAGTGGGTACTATGGAACAGAGCTATCTTTGCCCTGAAAGAAAACATACACGCACACACACACACACAATATGTGTGTGAAAGAGAAGTATTGAGCCGTTGAAATTTGGTGGTTATTTCTTATATCAGTATAAACATAGTCTATTCTCATAATGCATTGTATTTGGGTAATACTTAAACATAATGAAATGATAACACTATGCTACTTAAATTTCTTTGGAATCATAGAGTGCATAACTGGACAAAAAACACATTCCCATCAGGCAAATAAGTTAATTCCTATAATGTAGATTTCTACAAATCAATGAAGTAAGTATATATTGCTACAGGGTATTATGCTTAGCACTTTTCTACATTAAAAGTAATAAATTGTACTGATTTTTCTTAATGTAAAAATAATGCATGTAAATTGAAAATAATTATAGAATACAAAAAAGCACAAAGAGGAAAATAAAAATAATCTATTATCCTGCATCCAGAGATAACCACTGTGTTTATTTGGAGGCATTTTATAATAATTTTTAACAAAATAAACATTGGTGGTTGTCGTTTCCCCTCTTTCTGGTTCCTGTAAGGACAACAAAGCTAAAAATATTTAACCTTTTAAAAATTTCAAAAGCTACTGAAAAGTTCTCAAAACAATAAGAAGTAGCTGAGACAATCCAAGTAAAATGTCAAAACCTTCATTACATAAATACGTTACATACTTTTTCAATGTAAACTGTTAAAAGATACACTGAGGCATATTAAAATTTTTAAGTTTCTTTCAGCAAAAATCAATTTGAATCAGGTAGCTCCAAACTGGAAGTGCTGCTCCACTGAGCGAAGCTTGAGGTGAGGCTTTTGTAGAGAAAAGGCAGAAGGAAAGTAAAGAAATTGTTGACCGTCACAGCTTAAAGTCTAGTTGACTGTGATTAATTATCCTTAGGGTTTCGATTTTGTAAACCGAGGCATTTTTCTAAATGAATTGAATGATTATGGTGTTGTAAACACATGCCATGGTATGACAGTTCCTCCTTCAGGATCACAGCTCTCATTTTCTCAGCTCCCTGCAGCATTCTCTCCTCTGGAAGTTGCCCTGTGATGATGGGAGTCCATCCCGCTTAGACCCTGGAGGGTCAGCACATGTCTAATGTCAGAATACAAAGGCCTGCATTTTCACTTTGAGTCAAGACACCTCTGAAGAACCATGTCAGCTCCACAACTCTCCATGAGATTGGTCAAGGGCTCTGTTGAAACTACGTCAGAGTTTAACTCTTTCAGCCCAATTCTGCTTTCCTCACTCCATTAAAGGTTTTATTCCTAAAATTACCTCCTGTAAACAAATTTATGACTCGGAGTCTGGTAACCCTCTATGATAGACAACATTATTTACATTATCTGCACTGTAGACTGCTGTAGCAAACAGCACTTAAACTCATCAACTAGAATATAAAATGTCCTCTTTGATAAAAATGCAATTATAATTTTGGATTGATTCAATAAAAATACCTTCCATCTCGAAATCCTGCCATGCTCACAGATACACTAAATTATAAGTGTGTGGGTTATATTTGGATTTTATACCTAATTCCTCATCACTGGATAAATAAATGGATAAACATATAATTATTAATGGGAGAGAATGATCTATAGCATCTGGATCAAACATCCTGCCAAATCCTCCCATTGTTCTGGGAGCTGCTGTCTTCTGAAATTTTGGAACTAGATTTGGGCATCCTCTTTCAGAAGGACAACTAGAGAGAATCCAGAATTGGAGAAAGGTGCTTCAGATTATGGAGGGTCAAGCAGCCAACCTCACATACATGAAAGATTTAAAGAGGGAGTAGATTTAGTAGTAAGAACATGAAAACACATTGGACTTATAAAGATAATAGCAATGAACATTACAAAGATGTAGTTCCTGCTTATTAGCAACAGAGGTATCTTGCAATTAAAATTATACACACACACACACACACACACACACACACACACACACACGCTATGAGGTCTTAAATACACAGGACAAACTAGAGTGAGAGTGACCAGAAGCCAAGGATGCTATGAAAAGATACCTGCAGTGTGCTGAGGTTCAAATAGCTAACAGCCAAGGATTTGTCCTGCCCTAACTTTGTAACATTGTAGACTTGGACAAGGAAGCATCTCAGTTTGAAGTCCATATCTAAACTACATGGTAATACACACACACACACACACACACACACACACACACTCAAATTATGCACCAAATATAAAATTTATGTTAAAAAATAGATAAATCTATATACTAGTTTCGATAGTTGTAGATGTGGATATAGAAGTTTTATCTAAGATAAGACAATATCATATCTTTGGTTTATTTATGTTCATTGTTTCTGAGAATTGTATTATATGAATATAGGACAATGTAATTATCATTTTCTTTGTGGAAGGACCAAATATTTTTGTTGTTAGCATATGTAGAGCTGCTATGTCTATTTTTGAGCATATCCTCAAGTGCACATGTATAAGGATATCTCTAGGATACATGACTAAGAATGTCATGGCTGGGTCTCAAGGTGTGAGAATCATGTTTTTCAGTGAAAAAATGCCAAATTATTTCCCAAAGTGATTGTATCAATATTCACTCCCACCAGTGAATATAAAAATCAGTTGCCCCAGAGAGCATCAACTCTTGCCTGAGTGATTTTCTACCAGTGTTGGACATGAAATACTCCCTCACAGACATTTTACACTTCACTGTACTGATTACTAACAAATTAAGGGGCTTTTCATATGATTATGTGACATCTCTCCTTCCTGTTCTGTGAAATGCCAATTGATTGCCCACTGTGTGTGAGTACATGTGTTTCAAAAAAAAAATCTTTTGCTCTAAATGTTCCCTAAAAATAATTAATAGGAGTTTTTAGATATTCTATATATAATCTAGGTCTATATACATATAACTAATCTAAATAAAATTAGTTATATGTGTATGAAATATCTTCCTTCAGTTTGTGATGTGTCTTTTTATTTTCTAAATCACTTTTTGGAGAAATGGGAATGTTAATTTTAATATATTCATATTTATTGATCCTTTCTTTTATGGTTACATTTATTAAGTCTTAAGAAATTATTTTTATGCCAAGATCTTTAAGATATCCTTTTATATTATTTTATAACTTTGTATAATTTAGACATTGACATTTAAATATTAACCTACTGCAATGATTGCTGTTAATAGTGAGGTAGAGACCAAAAAAATTTTTATAAACAAGTGATTGTCCTGGCAAAATTTATTTTGCCTAGATTAATGGCTATAACTTCACAATAAATCTTAATATTTGGTAATGTTTTGACCATTCTTGATATAAAAAATATATTGTTTATTCTTGTACTTTGTTCCCCTACACATGTTTTAGAATCAACTTATTTAAAAAAAAATAAAGCCCATTGGGATTTTTACTGGAATTGTTTTGAAGCTCTTGTTCATTGTGGGCCAATAATATCTATATCTTTTTCCATAAGGATCTTGGAAATTCTGTATTTTTTTTAAAGATTCAATTGTGGTGATTATATAATGTATTATTTTATTTTTAAAATATATTTTAATATACTTATTTTACAGAAATGCAATTTTTTGTACATACTAATTTTATATCCAACAGTTTGTTAAATCATCTTAATATTTTTGTCAGCCACATGTCCTTAGGAATAATAATCTGATTAAGTAAAATGACAGTTTAAAACCCTATGAAAAATGGAGGTAAAAAGAAAAAATGCTTGAAGATATGTAAACGTTTCACCCAACATCATCACAGTGATGGAAGAAATTTACAATAAAATCCTCATGAATGGACTTTTACAAATCCAGCTTTTGTGTTTTCACTGGGATGTGTCTACTGCTAAGAAATCGTGTTCTGCCTTGTTCAGATACCAAGTTCTTTTCTTGCTTTAATGTTGCTTTGGAGTTTATGATAGATAGAAAAGTAAAATTTAACACCTTTCCCCCTACCTCCATCCCTACTTCAAAAGAAACTCTCTGTTTGATCCTCTTCCTGAAGTTTCTATTGACAGGACATCAATCATTTTATTTGTATACCACTTTTCACAGCACTAAAAGCGCTTTGCAGAACTAGTAACATCCCAGTTTCCAAAACAGACTGACAAATTATTTGTACAAAAAGCAAGCTTATCAAGACTGCACTGCCTGCTTACCTTTCTGTGTGCAGAGCTGTACTGGCTGAATGTGAAATAGGGGTAGAATCTGCTGCCCGTGTCATTAGGGGAGCAGAGATGCTGTGGAAGTCTCTTGGAATTGCAGGTTGCAGGCTCCTGGGAGTTTGAGTGGCCATATGTACCTACAGGTAAGAGCATATTTTAGTTTCCCATTAGACTTTCATAGGTAACTCACTGCTATGAAACTCAAATCCTTGGGTTGAAAATTATCACAGAGCACTAAGCATTCTAAGGGGTTATACTTGATAACAAAGTCTCAGTGGTTAAGGTAATCTTAAACAAAATTGGACACAAATGTCATTTTTTTTTTTTATTATTAGCAAAATGTATAATCATGCTTTTTAAACCATTCTTTAACATGGCTCTTCCGCTCTGGTCAGGTTTATCGTTTCACTTTTTCTTCAGTCATTTCATCTTCTCTTGTCTACCCTACCCATGTGACCATTCTCCTCCATTGCTATTAACACTCTTTCCTTGTCTTTCCAGTAGTCAGATTACACTGGCATGATTCCTCTCTTTAATCTGAATAATCCAACCTAAATCTGTTGTCTTTTAAATCATTTTCTTCAGTAATATTTTAGAGATAAATTAATATATGCATATGTGTACTTACACTGTAATAAATATGTATAATGGGTGTCAATATTGAGCTGGAATAACATGATCATGTGAATTTCTCTTTGAGTTCTATAGGCCAGCTGTGTAATCATGTCATAGGTATAAGGCAAATACATATACACATCAAATATATGTTAAATTATTATATCATTGTCTGTATGTTGCTTTGGAAAATATCCTTGTTTCCTAAGCTTATGTTCTTCCTATTAACGTTTGTTAAATATTTTAAAACACAGGATATACATCCTGTTTCTTAATGTCTCCCAGGTATGTGATAAAGAAGTATATATATTTTTATATCAGACAGAATATATAAAAATTTTTGAGTGACTGGAACTACTGAGCATAATAATTTTAATTTAAGAGATCCAAATAGTAAAGGAGTATGGCAACATTAAATTTGTATATACTTATATACAATATACATAATGCATACCTTATAGTTATTTGGCAAATGATTATAAGTACCTATATACATATACAAATTGTACATATAACCCATATGATAATTTTATAATAATAAAGAAATTAAGTACATATACAACAAAAACATTATATTTTAAAAATTATACATCATAGATTTTTATTTCAATAATATAAAGGTAATTACAAGCTTAAGACTTTATCTCAATAGCTATTAAGAAAAATGTACATGTATAATTCATATTTGATTTCAGTTTTGAGTTTTCTCTTTAGAAAAACAAATCCAGTGGTTTTTACTAAAACAAAAATGTTATGGCCTAGAAAAAAAGATATTTATAGTACCTAACTTGTGCAAATATTTTTCTCTCAACAAATTTTTCTATTAGCACATACATTTATAGTCATAAAACAACCTTTAAGCCACATTTTAGTAAGCCCTAAAGCAGACAAAAATGAAATGCAGATGTGGAATGAGAGCCAAACAGATGCTGAAAAACCCTGTCTATATCCTAAAGGAATCCATTTCCTATCAGAAAGAAACTTAATTTCTACTATAAAGAATTTGATTATGTATTGTTATACAAAATGTGATTAATGTTTTGTGGTGATTAATCAACTGCAAAATATATAATTATGCCATCTGTATTTTTCTAGCTTTTTGTCACTTACAAATTCTGTAGGGGAGTTGGGAGGTGGGGTGTGGAGAACTTGTAAGATTTGAGGAGTTTTAAAGCCACAGAAGACTAGTCTGGGTACAGACAACTTATAGGTCTGGTGCTTATTCTAATAGAAAAGGACTTAGATCATAAACAAAAAGATCCCCCAAAGCCCACTGGCTCCTGGCAGAATGGAAGACTCTGATGAAAGGCCCCAGCCTCAAAGACACAGATAGAACTAGCTCCCCTAGATAAACTGCCGTTGCTGTTTTCTTAAAGAAAAGGTTACAGACTTCATCTTGCTAGCGGATGTAATGGCCCCAGTGCCAGGCAAGGATTTATCATTTACTTCGGTATGTCAATAAAGTAAATATTTTTGCACTTCTATTCCACTACAACCCTAGATGAAAGACTGTGATTAAGGTTTATGCCACAACTCATATTCATGTCTTCTTAAAAAATGAAAACTATTAGAGTTGTATTTACAACATGTCCCAGTTGGAAAAAGTTTCAATATAGTTGAGAGTTGCTTATTAAGTTCAATTCTGCAGAATACCTAGGGTTTTAATATATTATTTTGACCTAGATAATGCTAGATAATATGTTTCATTGATTTTTCTTTTTTTCATTTTACTATTGCTTTGGGGGGGAGCATTATATAGAAAGGGCTTAAAATGAGTTCTGCTACAAATTCCCCATGGTCTTTAGTAAGAAGAATAGCATTCTACTTATGCGCTGAAGGGTAGCACAGGGAGATGGAATGATTTTCTTAAAGCATGCTTCCTTAACCCTAGATATATATCAGAATCATATGGAATTTGTCTTTTAAATGCAAAGTCTGGGCCATACCTTCAGACATTCTGCTTTAATTGTTCTGGGGCAAATTCTAAACAGTGGTGATTTTAGAAGCTTCCAGATGATATTCTCGTAATATTCATCCAGGATAAATATCCAACAAGCTAGTGGTTATTCAGGTGTGGTCCTCAGATCATCAGTTCTGTGTTAACCCAAAACTTGTTAAATATGTAAATTATCAAGCACCACTCTAGACCTACTGAACCTGAAATTCTACATATAAGGCCCAGTGGTCTGTAATGCAGAAATCGTCCTTGGGACATCAATGTATACTAATTGCTCCTCAAACTTTAATGTGCATCAAATCAGAATTTTTAATATAGTAGGCTTAGGGTGAGGCTCAAGAATTTGTATTTCTAATTTGTTTATACATGATTCTGATGCTGCTAGTTGGAGGACCACATTTTAGGTACTACAGGGTTAAAATATTGTAGCCAGTGCAAGCTGAGACTAATAGGACAACATATTTAATAGTTTTAAATATGTTATGTATTACTCTTCTTAATATAAGAATTACTCTCTTTTTAAAGATAGTTTTTGAAAATCCTTTAGTTTCAAACTCCAGGTAATACTCCAAAATCCTTGTTCAGCCTCTAGAATAAAAGCAATGTGCATGCAGAGTTCATCTGTCTTGTTCATTACTGAGTTTAGCACAGTTTAACTCTCAATGAACATTTATGGAATGAAAGAGACAATGAAAGGATGTTTTGACTGAGCTCATCAGTAAATTCAGTCTAGAAAAAGAATTGACTTACTCTTTTCAGTAGTTATTTTATTTAATTGACACACTATTTGAAATAATACAGACTAGTTTTATTTCGGTTAAAAGCTTGAATCTGTCCAGTTTGGCAACTGGCAACAAGCGGATATTTATTGACTAGATTTTTTTATTTTGAACCGGTAACCATAAAGCTGAACAGACATCAGTTAATAAAGCCATGGTAGCTATTTTCTGTTGATATGGTCCTAATATCTACAAATCTTTAATCCCTTCAGCCATATAATTATGAATCTGCCATCAGCAACTAACACAGAACTGATACAGGAGAAATCGTTTCCTTCCTTATTTTTTTGTTCTGATAATTATGAAAATGAAAATGGAAATATGGAAGACTATGATACTTTAATTGGGTGTAATATCTACAATTTATACTTTTTTTTTACACAATTTTTAAGACTATGAATATGATATACCTATACAGTAGCAGAGAATGAGATGTAATAATTATTTTGGGAAGACTGTTTGCTGAAGCATAATTTCCTTCTTTCTCTCCTATAGCAGGAGAAAAGGAAGAAAAGAATTCAAGAAATTAAAGATTAAGGATTAAAGAAAGGAAAGATTGCGGGAAAGATTGACATGAGCGCAATCTCAAAAACACTCCTCTTGCTACAGGATCTCCTATCCTATATTGCTTTTAGAGGAATTTGGATGAAAGCTTCAAAAACTATTTTATAGAGTTAAGAATAGGGAGTTCATTGTTTAATATGTCATTTCCAACGTGTATAAAAACAGAGTACATTTTGCATATTTTACCAAGATCTCAAAAGATGTTAGATTCTGTCAAATTTAGCATATTTCATCACGATCTCCAAAATCTTTAGACTTATCAATTTAGTGAGAGATGTGTGATCTGGACCACATGCTCAAGTCATAGTTGGCTACCAAAAAAAAAAAAAATCAACAAGAAGCAGTATTGCTAAATGTTGCTGAATAGCTTCCTCACCCATCACGATGACTCAAATGAAACATATTACTCTTTTGGAATTTGGAGACAACTCCAAAAAGAAGATAGAAAAGTGTGTTTAGGAGAAAGAGAAAAAAATCAGAATTTACTCATTTAGAAAAAAATACCTAAAGATGAGAAAAATAGTGTAATAGAATCACCTCCCACACAGCCTAAATACATAATCAGTGATTTCGATGACATAATAATAAATTTTGTCAAATGTATAATACATTAAGTTATATATAGTAAACGAATATCAGATATAAGATGGCATTTGATATGGGGCAAAGAGACATATGTTTAGAAATTTAAAAAGAAAATAAATGAAAAGAAGATAAAAGCAAGTTTTAATTGATCACAAATTGGGATAGACTTGACTTTGTGTAGAAAATTAGGCACTGACTTTTAGTTGTGCAACAGTGTAAAGGGTTAGAAATGATGAGAAAATCAGCAGTTTTCAACACTCTTGGTGTAGTACTTTTAGTTTTCATGACATTAGAAATGTCTGTAATACCAAAAACTTAAAAACATCCACTGAAGAAGAATGTATAATTTGTACATTTTGGTGAATGAATGAAAAAGTGCTATCTGCATAGATATAGATTTACTTTGAAAATTTTAATGTTGGATGAAAAAAAGAAAGTTGCAGAATAGTAAGAAAAGAATAAGCATATTTATGTAAGTTTAAAGCAAAAACAAAAAATAACAGCTTATGAATACCTTAGGATGGAAGGCCCCTCCAGCCAAGACTGGAGCATATGTTGACAAAGGAGTAGAAAGGTGATTTAAGCAAAAATTGACAGAAAGTACATGTGATTTAAAAATGCAAATTATTTTTTTCTTTAATAACTTCTGGAAGCCCATTAGATCATTTTATTTTTAAAATATTAAAATGTTTAAAAGTTGAAGGAACAAATAAAGTGACGCCATACAGTTTCTGTGTCAGAGTGGAGAAGAAAATATTGTACTAATTTCATCTTTCACTTGGGAAAGTATTTGTTGACCTCTTTGAGTAGAGTATTAGGTTGGACGGACCTATGGTTAAACTGATACCTTTTTTTTTTTTATCTTCAAAGAGTTTGCAATTTCAAAGCACCACCTGATCAAGAAAAAATGAAGGAGGTTGAAATTCTAGGTAAAGTTTCCTGTTTCTCATGGCATTTTAAAAGTTATTCCAGTCTCTATTAGCCATGCTCTCTTTGCTATAACTTTAATATCATTGCAAAAAGAAATTAAACTCAAGGAAAATCAAAGTATATTCATTTTCACTTAATAGTTAAACATTGAAAAATATTTCTATGTGTTCTGATAATTACAAGCTTCTTCATGAGAACTAACCACTAATGCTTTGTTACAGAACTTCAGCTTTCCAAAGATACCATAGCAGGGTAACCAATTAAAAGAGACCATTAAGGAAATATATTGCAATTAAGTTTATATTCAGCATATAGAACTTGGTAGATAAGAGGAATCTTTTAAATGTGGGCTGTTTATTTATTTTTACATTTTATCATGTTGATTATCACAGCATGGGGCATTGTTTTAGATTAAAAACATTGTGAAACGTTAAATTTAAAAATGAAAAAGCCAATATGCACAATTAAACAATTATCACTTTCAACCTAGACTTACAAATGAAAATAAATAGGTAAGACAAGAACACATAAACACTTGGGGGGTCTCAGTTATACTCACTGCCTCTGTGGCAGCTCCATTAACTTGAAACCTTGGGTTGTTATTAAGAAATTACAGTCTTGCCTCAGGAAGGGAGTAGAGTTATGCTTGTTCATAAGCCTGAGATATATCTTCCTCATCATGAGTAGATATATGTTTTCACATGTGGCATTTAACAAATACACAAGCTACCTTCTTTGTCTCAAAATGAGTTTTCAAATTCTATTAAAGTAGTAAGTTTGCAACTGGAGGCAAAGCCCACACTTCAAACACACAGCAATGACAGAGAAAATATAAAGGCATAAACAACAGCAGTGGATACAACAAAAGCACTTTAGGCAGACTCCAAAAGCAGATTATATACTTTTGTAGACCAGGCATGGAACAGATGCTGAGAACAGTGAGCACAGTTATGGTGTCAGCCCTGCTGGTCTCCAAAACCAGGAACAGATAATGGCAGTAGTACCCAGCAATGGATTATCTGCTTGAAGCCATCCAACAACAAAGGTCAGAATAGTATACCCTGAAATTGGTTTGAAAAAGCAGAAACTTAAGAATGTAGGGAAGCATGAGGACAAGGTTAAAGCTATGTGATCAGAAAATGCAACAAACTACAGCTGGCTGGGTGACAGGAAGTGCAAACTCCTTAATAGCTTAGCATAAGAGAGATCTGAACTACAACTCTGAGGACTGACATCCACTGAGGAGGAGAGGGCAAAGCCAAAATCATGGGACAAAGACAGGTAATAAAAGGGAAGATGAAGTAGTGAGAAAAATAGAGAGAAACAACATATGCACACACATAAAACTTCCCACTCAAAAGTAGCATTTCCTCCGAAATTGCAAAAAGCAAATGAAATTCAAAATTATATAGATATAATACAAATTCCTCTCCAAAATTATTCCAGATAATGTTAATTTTGTGTAAAAGTCTTAGAGTAGTTTAAACATACTAAATTACAATATAATAAAATGTAAACTTCTCTGCGAAGAAAAAGGCATAATAAAGTTAAAGGGCAACAAATGACAGGGAACTATTTATAATGCACTTAAGTGACAAGTGACTATTCTCTGGTATATATCAAAAAATTTAGCAAATTAGTAAGGTAAAGACAAACAAATCAAAAGTTATGGGCATAATACATAAAAGAAAATAATATTCATCAAAGTTATGAAAAGATATTCAACTTAAATATTATCATGAAAATAAAAAATGTTTTACCTGTATTTGGCAAAATTTAAAATGTCAGCCAAAACTATGTGTTGAACATAATGTCCCCTTTATTAGCCTGATATAAAACTCATAGATAATATTATCTATCTATACATATATTTCAAAAACTCAATAATATAAAGTCATACTATTATAATATATCATGATTAAAATATAAAAGCAGGAATGAAAGAAATTTATAATATGATTATATAGTTTAACACAAAAATGCTTGGGCATATGACAGCATAATGTCAGGTATTTGGATCTATATAACCATGAAAGGCACAATGATGAGAAGTGACAAATCCTGGCATTTTTAGTAAAAAATTTAATGATCATGGGTATTGTCAATAGTAATGTGTTTTGTTTTTTTTTAGTGGCCAATTTTTGTACATATCTGTATCTCCCCACGACCCCTCCCCTTGAAAAACATATGTATCTTTCTACAATTTACAGTAGTCTGAATCATTGAAAATTCACCTTAGGTTAAAACTAAGCAAAATTTCTTAGAATTTATATGGAAACTAACATGTTATCGCTTTGATAATTGCACACAAGTTTGGGTTTGGTTTTGTTTATCTTCATGCATGTCCAGTTACGTTTTCAAAATTTCTTTGAGGAACAGAATATTTCTTTTCATGGGGGACTGTAACATGCATTGTTACTCATCTCACATTTCTGACCCCCACCCAGTTAATTCCATTAGTAATTTCCAATCATTATGACAACCCACAAATTTCCAGTGCCTCTCAGAATGTGGGGCCACCTACTGTGAGAAGCGCTGATTACAGTAAGGGGGACTCTTTCAGTGCATTGATTGTGATATAAATTGGTGCAATTTACAGTAGTTTATTAATTTATAATAAATTTAAAGGTGTCATTCTCTAAGACCAAGCAATTTCACTCACAAGCATATGCTCCAGACAAACCCTAGCTCATGACTTGAGGAAGATGTATGTGAATGATTATAGCAGCACAGAGAAAAATTGAAACCACCTAAATGTCTATAAACAGGAGAAGGGATAAATAAATTATGACATATCCTTACAATAGAATGCTCCATAGATATACATATAAATGCTAGAGCTACATCGATAAATTGATAAATTTTAGAAACAGAATATTAAAAAAAGTTGTAGAGATGCTATACAGTATGATGCCAATTACATGCATTTTAAAAATATGAAACAATACTTCACATTGTTTAAAATATGTACATATGTCATAAACAAACAATAACTCCCATCAGTATTGAGACAGGTTCTTTCTCCAAAAAGAGGCGGGTGGAGAGGAGGTGGAAGGATGAATCTAGCGGGTTAGTTTCCTAAGAAAAAGGTTTAAAGTAGATA
Organism: Rousettus aegyptiacus; assembly: GCF_014176215.1. NCBI lineage: Eukaryota > Metazoa > Chordata > Mammalia > Chiroptera > Pteropodidae > Rousettus > Rousettus aegyptiacus. Next base: position 69,997,429 of record NW_023416287.1, read on the forward strand.
GTGAAAATGTTTATGTTGTTTGCTTGGTATCTATGAAAGTATTTCTTACATTGTTCTCTATAATTATGTACAGTTATTTTTTTAACTACATTGTTTTAGCTGATCAGAACCAGTATCTCTTTAAAGCTATGGCGTTTTCTTGGAAACAAAAGAGAAAAAATTCTTTTTTTCCTCCATAAGTTTCTATTCTGTATTTGAAATATTCCCTTACAAATGAATTTTCCCACAGGTCTTTTTTGATAGCCTTACTTCTTTTCTGTATCATATCAAATCCACACTATTTGACTGGATAAAACAATGTATCATTTATCTTTTTTTCCTTAGCTTCTAGCATGATGTCTACCTTGCGTATCACGTAGGAAAAATAAATAGCTGGAAAGTGCAGGTAGATTTTGTTTGGAAACAAACACATGAAATGTGTGTTACAGATAAAATGACTTTGCCCTGTGACAGGGACTGACTTTCTTTTAGAGAGTGTCCCAGAAAAAAAAAAAAAAAAACTAGTTTTATGCTAAAATAAATGTGTTTCCTATAATCTCTCAAACTTTAAAAAGCAAAAATTTTTTCTTCGTATTTCTAAGTATTGCAGACATTCTGCAACATACCTGAAAACAGAGAACTTAAGTTTCTTTTCTTTTTTTTTAATTGCAAAAATTTATAAAGTAAAACATTACAAATGAGGTAGTATTTAAACCTATGCCACAGTTGTTGAAAATTTTATTTTACTTTTGAACTTTGGACAATTACAGACTAGCAGAGACTCCGCAGCATAAAAACAGCATAAAAAACACCAGGCAGTGACCTTTCAAACACAAGTAACTGTGTAATGTAGGAATTTGAGGTAAAAGAAGGTATATAAGAATAATGCAATATCAAGGTGTTGAAAATAGATAAAGATCCATTCATGTTATCTTACCTGTGACTATGGATTAAGTTAAATCAATTATAATGTAGATTATTATTTTATTGTTTTTGTTTTCATGAACATGTAAGGTATCAATAGCCTTAATATCTACTCTGAGAACATAGCTAAGAACTAAAGTCAAATTCTGAACTAATAATATGCATGTTGCTTCAGAAGCACCTCTTGCAAAAGGCCAAACTAATTCTTATTGCTACCTAGGTATGCTATTTATTAAAATTACACAATAAATTTAGTTGAGTAAATAGATTAATTGGATTTGTCACAGTAGGGCATTATGCTTCATTTATCCCAAGAGTTGGCTTCCATCAGTACCATTAGATGTTGTTTTAAAGTTGTAGGAATATCTATCATAGTGACAATTCAAAGATTAGCTTTATTTATGAAAGATACCCATTTCTATTAAAGCCCATTATGTATTGTCGTCATTGATTTATCTGAAATTTTATTAAGGTAATTTCATGTAGACCCTGTTCCAGTGTATAATAAAAACTCTTTATTAACCCCGAATTTATTACTTTAAAAATGTTAAAGGAGGGTTCTCTGTGTAAAGTAGTCATTTGTATTTTCTTCCTACCCATGGAATTTTTAAATTGCAAGCTCTGTCCCTAATTTTCAGTCTTCAGTCAGTCACTAATTCATTTGGTTAGTCGTTTGGTCAATAAATGTTGAAGTATTATTATGTGTCATGCATAATTATAGGTGCTGGGAATAGAACCGTGACAAAACATAGAAAAGTCTGTGGTCTCATGAGGTTACTCTGAAGGGGAGACAGAAAATAAACTGAAGACAAAAACATATAAACAATTTATCCATCTATCTATTTATCTCATTATGCCAGACCATGTTAAGTATAGATATAGATGATAGGAAGTATGTTGTAGTATGGTGTGGTGTGGTGTGGTGTGGTGTGGTGTGGTGTGGTGTAGTGTGGTGTGGTGTATGTGTGTGTATGGTGTAGAGGGTGATAAAAAACAGTGGTGGTGGTAGGCAGCTTGCAGTTTTAGATAAGGTGACTAGGAAAGGCCTTTCTGAGTATGTGGATACTTGTATGAAGGCCTTTTCCCAAAAAGTGAAAAAGCAAATCAATGAGAAGCGCTTTCCAGGGTAGCAGGACCATTGAGTGCATAAATTCTGAGAATGGAGTGGGCCTGCTGTGTTCAAAGACCAGAGACAATGCAAGAATGAAGACCTCAGATGTTTGCCTGAATCTCTGAAGTCAAGCGTATGTTTTATTGCCTGTCACCTTCACCATCCTATCAGTTCTCTTCACCATGACTATTTCTTGATTTACAGAAACCAGGAATGCAAAGACGTATTCTGCTTTTTACAAGAAATAGTAACTCTTGGAATCTAGTTTAGTTCCTTTCCCTTTAAAGCCTAGTATGTTTTAGTCTTTCAGTTCTCCCCAACCTTTTCATCTCCAGCAATTTTATAGTATAAATTTTCCTTAAAATTCACATAGTTTAAAACGTTTTTGACCTCTTCAAATTATATATACTGCTGTCAATGTTAAATGGGGTTATAAAGCTACATCGAAAAAGGCAACTGTATCTTCCTAAAGGAAAACTGGGGTTTATGAAATAATTATTGCTACACTATATGCAGATTAAATACATTATTTAAATACAGGACAAAAAATGAGAACTGTATTAATTGTTTTGGCATATTATAAGCTAGAATTTAAAAAAAAAATGTTTCTTGACTACCATACAAACAATCCTTGATCTATATTGATCTGTTTTACATTGAGCACAAGTGTACCCTGAAAATATCTTTTGTTTATGAAAACTTTTTGAGGTACTAGACATGTTTTCAATTTTTTTTTAAACCTGAACAAACTAAAGAAACTTAAAATCTAATTCTGAACTCCTGTCTATAGAGTATTAGTTATAAAATTTACATGCTCATTCAATTAATTACAAAAAACACTGGTGAAAGCCTTGTCTATTCTGATCCATTCATACATTGTTATCATTACTGTGGCTGTAGAATGTTATCTTAGCTGCCTCTTTTTTATTTTTTTCACTTTTCGATTACTTTCCTAACTACATTAACTTCATATTTATACAGCATAAAATCCTTCTGGTTATTTTCTAAAAACATCTTGTTCATTTAAAAAATTTACTTTACTGGATTATAATTCATATAAAATATAGTAATTTTAATTGTACATTTCAATGGGTTCTACCCATGTAACCACCGACACATTTAAGCTAGAAAACATTTTTATCACCCAAATATTCTTTAATGCCCATTTCCAGTCAATCGCCATCCTCCTCTGGCCCCAGGCAACTGCTGCTCTGCTTTCTATCTGTACAGATTAAATTTGTCTTTTCTAGAGATTCACATAAATGCAATGTACAGCATGTGCTCATTCATGTCTGGATTCTTTAACAAGATTTTAGATTGATCACCTGGTTATCAACCAGTAGTTTGTTTCTTTTATTTCCTGAGTACTATTTCGTTGCATGGTATATCTCAATTTGTTTATTCATTCATCTATTGATGGATATTATTGGGGTTTCTGAAATTTTTGGCTATTATACACAAAGTTTCTCTAAATAACCACATGCAAGTCTGTGTGGACATACTTTCGTTTCTATTCTGCTTAGTAATATAATTACTTTATAGCATGAAGGTGCATGGTTAATATTTTAAGAAACTGTAAAACTCTTTTCAAAATTGTTTAAACCATTTTAAATTTCCACCAACAATACATGAGTTTCAGTTACTCTAGATCCTCACCAACACTTTATATTGTGTGTGTGTGTGTTAATTTTAGCCATTCCAGTGAGTATATTGGAGTGTCTCTATAGATTTTATTTATATTTACCTGAAAGTTAAGGTTGAGTATCTTTTCATGAGCTTAATGGTCATTTATATATTTTTATTTCTGATGTTTTTAACTCTTTTCCTTATTTTAAAAACTGGGTTTGTGTCATTATTATGGAATTATAGAATAATTTTTTATATATTTTCTGGAAATTTTATTTTCTTAGTGTCTTTCAAAGAGCAGTTTTCAATTTTAATAAAAGTCAATTAATCATGTTCTTCTTTTGTGATTAGCTCTTTCTGGGCTCTATGTAAGAAAAGCTTGCTTTCCACAAGGACAAAAAATATTTCTGCTATGTTTCCTTCTGACACAAAATTTTCTGTTTTCTTCTAAACATTTTGTATTAGTGTTTATGCTTAAATCTATGATTTATTTTGAGTTAAATTTCATTTACACTGGGATGTAAAGTTCGAGGTTCCTTATTTTGTATATGTATATCCGGATATTCCAGCACTATTTTTTGTAAAGATGCTTTTTCCTGTTGAATTGCCTTGGCATTCTTATTGAAAAATGAATTGACTATATATGTATGGATCTGAACTCATAAATATATAATAAATTGATTTCTGAAATCTTTATTTCTATTACACTGATCTATGTATCTATACCTACTCCAATAATACATTGTCTTGTTTACTCTTTATACTAAATCTTCAAATAAATTAAAATCACTTTGCTCTTTTTCAATATTGCTTTGGTTATTATAAACCATTTTAATTACCATCTAAAATTCTAAAATCAGCTTATCAATTCATAAAGAAGTCTTGCTGGCTTTTATTTGGGGTTATATTGAATCTATCAATGGCTTTGGAACAAATTTTAAAAGATGCTTAATAATCTATGAAAATGTATATGTCTCAATTTAATTATAGCTTTGAATTCTTTTGCCAGTGTTTTACAAGTATTTTACTAAATTTATCCTTAAGATTATTATTATTTTTTTTGGTAATTTAAGGTACAATAATTCATTGATATTGATAATTCATTAACTTCTGATACCAGTCTTGTATCCTGGGCCCGTAAAAAATTCCCTGTGCTAGTATGGATATTATCTCTCAGCACAGCAGGCCTATCCTGAGCTTGTTTTATTTATTTTGGGGGGATGACAATCTTGCTTTGCCTATTGTCCAATGTCTAGAAACAGTTATTACATTTATTTCATCCAGTTTCCTAGTTGTTTCAGTGGGAAAGTAATTCTGGACTCTATTGTTCCCACTTGGCCATAGTGGAAGCCCATGGTGATCTCTGCTTTTTTCTTTTAATTTTTAATATTAAAGGTATATGATGTAATTGAAGGAGATTATATTTTTTAAAATAGTAAGCTTCTAATCCAAGGACAAGATCTGCCTTTTTTCAAAAATTTAAGCATTTTTATTTTTATTTTTGCAGAATTTAAAAATGTACTGAATATTTTTACACTTTGTATTTATGAATTCATATTCATTAATTGTTTGGACGGCAGATATTAATGTTTTTGTACCAATAATATCTTTTTATTTTTTTCCAAAATTTAAATTTGTTGACATTTATGTTAGTAGTCAGGAGAGAATGTATTATCTAGATCTCTCTTTTATTTTTTTTATTTTAAAGAAGTAGTTAGTTCTTTCCTTCTTTCCTTTTTTCCTTTCCTTCCTTTTTTTCCTGCTTTCCTTTCTTCCTTCTGTCTTCCTGCCTTGCTTCCTTCCATCCTTCTTTTCTTTCCTCCTTCCTTTTTTATTTAAACAATTTTTAAATTTTATACAGCAAGTTTGTTGAGATTCTTTTATCAATTTCAATCATTTATATTTATTACACAATTACTCATTTTTATTGAATTTTAAAGTTCTAATAGAATTGATTAAAATGTTAAATATTCTTTTTCATATCTGCACTATTCTCTATCCACATGTCTAATATTGTATATGCACTTTCCCCTTTATTCTTTATTAAATTAACCATTGCTTTATATTTATAATTTAATTCACAAAATTTTAAAATTTATTTGCTACTTAAATACATTTTTTCTATAAAAAATAATTTCTATTTTTTATCCTTTTTTCTTATTTCTTATTTTTTTCCCTATTTTTCTGAGTTTACAGATTAATCAATTTGTCTTTTTCTTTTATTTGGCAATAAAGTAGTTTGTGGCCATCCATTTTCCTGCGAGAAAAGATTTATCAGTCACTTTGATTATATCCAGTCTTCAGTATCAATTCTTTTTGACTACACTCAATTTCTTACCCATCCTCTCTGGTAGGGGTACACCATCTTTGAAAAAATATCAGAATCACTCTGTTTAAACAGACTGCAATGAAATATGATATGCACAATTTGAGTTTAATTAACTGTGTAAGTCTTTTCTCAAATGGATAAGATGCTGGAGAAACTGGGGAGAATAAAGAAACCACTATCTCCAGTGTATTTATAAGTTGAAAATAAAATGATTGAAAATAATTTTAATTTTTCATGTTATATTCAGAATGAACAAGGTGAGAGAAGTTGTGTATGTTTTGATGTGCACTAACCTTTAGACCTAACATCAGAATTACCACTCATATTTTCTCCAAATGACGTTTTATTGCCTGTCTTGAAGATATACATCCCAGTATTACTCATTAGATTCTTATGTTGACAGATGCCCAGGTATGAACCATTTAGTCCCCTGACCCATGACTAGTTAGCATATTTTGACTTGAAAAATGACAACAATAGAATTATAATATATTGAAAACTACTATAAAAATAATGACAAAGTAACAGTATTTCAGAAAGAGAAAGAATGGATTGGGGTAAGGAAACATAATGTTAAGAGGTCTCAAAGAGAGTTGCTAGTGCAAGCAGAAAAAAACACATACACATATGCTCACAAAAAAAAAAAAAAAGAAAGAAAAAAAGGAATGAGAAGACACCATTGCTCACGTTAAGTATGCCACTATTAACAATTCATGTTAACTCAAAGCATGAATTTATGTCTACCTCCTTTTTAAACTCTCCTGGAGATAACTAACAAATACATGCCTCTCTCCACAGCAAAATTCTTCTTTTTGGCCCCTCACCAACAGGTAACACCATTCCCAAAGATACTGGTCCAATTTCTTCTCCCTGGCAAAAAAGCTCATGGGAAAAAGTACAGCTCTGTTTCTTTTTCAATTACATCTATCTACTCCCAACAGGCTTCACCCAAACAAGTCCAAGGATTCTAAACAAGATGTTTTTCTTTTGAACATATCCAACTTAGCTCTGCTTCCCTGCAGTTCAGGTCCAATGTATTTCAATACGATTCAAGAATAAAATCAAATGTTTTGTTCTTCTTTTCATTTACTATAAAGAAGTTTCTAATCTCACAAGGTAAATTTCTGATTTATCAGGGGTTTAAATTCAAAAAGCATGTCTACGCTTCAAAAGTGTAACAGTTGAGAGATTCCTGCACACATTAAATTTATCCACTTAATTGAAATAACAGAAAACTGAGACAATGTATGATGGGATATTTTCTAACTTGTATATATTAATAAAGTGATATAGTATTTAGTTATCTCAGGCTAAGTAGGCTAAGTATACTGATAATCTACATATGAATATAATTATTTAAAGATAACATAAAAATAAGGGCCTATAAATAACTATATGTTAAACAATCTATAACACTAATTAAAATTTTCAGTCTCTTCATGCCTTTAGTAGCTCATGTGATTACTAAAAGATCACAGCAAAAAGGTCTCACTTAGTTCTCATGGTCTCACTATGCAATCCAAATCCCAAACTATGCCAGGCCACTGAGCCACACTTTACTCTTCAGTAAATCAGATGCGAAAAAGTTATATTATTTTTACCAATAAGGCAACAGATTTAGCAAGTTACTGAATTACCAGTAAAGTGGAATCATTTGAGGCTAGCAAAACAAACAAACAAACAAAAAACAGAGTATCTCCGGAATTAAGCAGAACATATTTAGTGTTTCTCATTTTCCTCTTGACTAGAATATATATTCAACAAAATAAGACACTATAGAATATTGTTACTGAATTGTTGTCAAGATATAAAAGATGTATTTTTTGCAATGCATATTTACTACTGGAATTAATTTTATTTATTTAGACAATAATTGATTTTTGTGTAAACTAATATTCTCTCTTTTCTTATATATTCATAAGTGCTATAATGGACAAGATATTAAAATAAGATAACTGTGGGATGAGATCCATATCACATTGTGTGCGATATGCAGAAACAGTTTTATTCGTAATGGGTAAGCATGCCGCGTTTTTTGAGCCTCCCTAGTAGAATCCTCAAGAGAAAGTAACTAAATTTGCTAAATTAAAACTCAGACTTATAAAGTAAGGAATGTTCTGCATGGATAGCTAAGCTGCTGCTCAATTCCTTTTTTCAGCTTTATTGAGATATAATTGACATATAACATTGTGTAAGTTTAAGGTATAAAACAATGATATACATTTAAGGTATAAAACAATGTATATAAATACACTTATATACTATAAAATGATTACCAAAATAAGATCCATTAATATATTCATCATGGTCCATAATTATGTGTGTTTAAATTTTTTGTGATAAGAACATTGAAGATCAGTATTTGCCTTCGTCTGACTTGATTCACTTAGCATAATGTCCTTAGGTTCATCCATGTTGCTATAAATGGCAGGATTTCTTTCATTTTTATGGCTAAAAAATATTCCTCTGTGTGTGTATATATTTACATACACACAATTTTGCATATACATATTAGGATGTGTGTGTGTGTGTGTGTGTGTGTGTGTGTGTGTGTACCTATCACATTTTTTTCCCCATCCTTTTATTCTTTGATGGGCACTTAAGTTATTTTCATGTCTTTGCTATTGTGACTAATGTTGCAAAAAATATGAGGGTGAAGAAATCTCTTCAATATAGTGATTTTATTTCCTTTGGATATATATCCAGAAGTGGAATTGCTGGATCATATGGCAGTTCGGTTTTTAATTTTGTGAGAAACTTCCATACTGTTTTCATAGTGGATGCACCAATTCAAATTTCTACCAAAAATGTACAAGGGTTCAGTTTTCTCTCCATAATTATTATCCCTTGTATTTTTAATAATTGGCATGGTGACAATTGTGAGGGAATACTTCATCGTGGTTTGATGTGCAATTTCCTTATGATTTGTGATGTTAAGTATATTTTTATGTACCTGTTGGCCGTTCATATGTCTCTTTTGGAAAAATGTCTAGTCAGGTCCTCTGCCTATTTTTTAATCAAATTCTTTCTTCCTCTCCTCTCTTCCTTCTCCTCCAACACTATTGAAGAAACTATGTGTTTATAATTTACTATTCTTGGCTTCCTTCTCAAATTCGGCTAACTATACACTCATGGGTTAATTTCTGGGCTTTCATATCTGTTCTATTAGCCAGGTGTCTATTTTACTGCCAGTACCATGATGTTTTGACTATAGCTTTGTAGTATATTTTGAAATCAGAAAGTGCAATGCTTCAAACTTTGTTCTTTCTCAGGATTGCTACAGCTATTCAGGCTCTTTTGTGGTTCCATATAAATGTTAAATTTGTTTTTCTATTTCTGTGAATCATACCATTGCAACTTTGACAGGGATCTTATTGAATTTGTAGATCACTTTGAGCAGCATAGACATTTTAGCGATATTAATTTTTTGATCCGAGAACACAGAATATCTTTCCACTTATTTATGACTTATTCAATTTTTTCATTGGTGTCTTATAGTTTTCAGTGTACAGAACTTTCACTTCATTTAAATGTATTCCTAAGTGTTTTATTGTTTTTGATGGTATGGATTGCTGTCCATGTTTCTTTTTCAGAGAGTTTATCATTAGTTAGAAAGCCAACTGATTTTTGTATTTTGGTTTTGTATCCTGTAGCTATACTGTATTTGTTTATAGTTCTAACAGATTTTTTGCTGGAGTCTTAGGAGTTTTATACATATGAGATCATATAAATAGTAAACACAGACAATTTTACTTATTCATATTTGATTTCTAGCACTATGTTAAATAGGAGTGGTGAAAGTGGGCACCCTTGTCTTTTTTCCTGATCTTAGCTGAAAGCTTTTCAAGGTTGAGTACATTAGCTCTTGGTTTGTCATATATGGCCCCTACTATGATGAGGTATGGTCCTTCTATACCCACTTTATTGAGAGTTTTATCATGAAAGGATGTTGAATTTTGTCAAATGTTTTTCTACATAAATTAAGATGATCGTATGATTTTTCATTCTGTTAATGTGGCGTGTCACATTTATCAGTTTGCATATGTGAAACCATCGTTGCACCCCACAGAAAAATTCCACTTGATTGTGGTGTGTAATTTTTTTTTAGTGTGCTGTTGAATTTTGTTTTGCTCATAAGTTGTTTAGAATTTTTTCATCTATATTTTTCAAAAATATTGGCCTGTAGTTTTTTTTCTTTTCTTGTAGTATCCTCCTCTGGCATTGATGTCAGAGTAATGCTGGCCTTGTGAAATGAGCTTGGCAGTATTTTCTCAAAATTTTTGGAAGAATTTGAAAAAAATCATTGAAATTAGTTCTTTAATTGTTTGGTTGAATTCACCAGTGAAACCACCTGGTCTGAACTTTTCTTTGTTGGGAGGTTTGATTACTGATCTAATCTTATTATTGGTCAGATCACATTTTCTGTTTCTTCATGATTGAATCTTGGTAGGTTTTGTATTTCTAGGAATCCATCCATTTCTTCTAAGTTATCTAATTTATTGGCATATGATTGTCCGTAGTAATTTCTTGTCCTTTGTACTTCTATAGTATTCTTTGTAATGTCTCCTCTTCTATTTCTGATTTTATTTATTTGAGTCATCACTTTTTTTTTTCTTAGTATAGCTAAAGTTTGTCATTTCTGTTTATCTTTTCAAAAAAACAACTAAAGTCTGTTGATCTGTTTTATTGTTTTTCTGTCTCTATTTATTCTCTGATCTTCATTATTTCCTTTGTTTTGCTTACTTTGTTCTTAGTTTGTTCTCCTTTTTCTAACTCCTTGATGTGTAAAGTTAGGTTTTTAATTTGAGGCTTTCTTAATGTAAGTGTTTATTGCTAAACTTCTTTCTTAGAACTGCTTTCACTGCTTTCTATAAGTTTTGTTATGTTTCTAATTTTGTTTGTCTCAAGATAGTCTTTGATTTTGCTTTTGATTTATTCTTTGATTCATTGGTTGCTCACAAAGGCATTGCTTAATTTCTACATATTATTGAATTTCCACTTTTCCTCCTACTATTGATCTCTAGTTAGTAGGATCCACACCTCTTTGATATGTTCTGTTCTGAGCTCTGGCTGTTGTTCACCCAGTTGTGTAGTTTATGACTAAATATTCTAGATGAGATAAGAAAAAGTGGTTCCCTTTTCCTGTGTCCCACACTGCTGGAGAAGCTTACTCATAACCTCATTTTTTCTCTGTAAGAGAAATCACAGCCCAATAGGTTTCTCTTGGAACTGAGCTGTGCCATCTTAGGCAGAGGTGATGCAGGTAAAGTAAAACTAGTCTTACCCTATCTAATGTATCCAATCTTGGATTTTTTTTCTCCATCTGTGTACTGGAACCTCTGTTCTGGAATCCTGGAATTCCATAAAGACACTCTTGTCTATGGGTCATTATCAAAGTCTGATATTTGGGGGGAAGATGGTAGAAAGGTATTATTGTGCTCTGATGATGATCTCACTCTTTACCATACAATGCTTCTTCATGTATAGTATGGATGTAAAGGCAAGAGAATATATGGCTTATCATTGCGGCACCTTAATGTTGGTAGGGCCACAAGTAGTAATTTGCTTGCAACAGTTATCTCTCCTTCTCTTTCTTATATAATCTCTATAATGAGATGATTTATCTTATAACTTTTTTTCAGAAACTTGTGATGAGCTTGCTATCAAAGCAAGAAATAGATATGATGAATGGATCTTCTTTAACTTATTCCACCATCACTAAAATGTTTATGGCTGATAAAATGTGAGTTATATTTCTTTGAAAATGTGAAATTTAATTAGGATTTCTTACCATAAATTAAGAACTCAAAAGAATTACTCTCTAAAGGCAATTTTTAGTAACTATAATGAGAAGATTAGAGAGAGATGGCTTTCCAACCTTATCAATATTCCTCTGATTATATATTATTAGAGGTATTCTATATTTGCAGATAAAGGTGGCCATAACTTCAGTACTTATGTGATTAAGAAAAAAATCTGTTTTTTTTTTACATTTAAAAACTGCAAAATATTTTAGAAGCTTTTTACTTTTTTAGTTTCTTCCTACCTGTATTGTTAGAAAAGTTAAATAATCCTAAAGATATGAGTAACCCGATTGCTGTAGAAACAATGAACAAATAATTTTACCACATATATTAAAAAAATGCACAATTACCAGGACATCTGTTGTCTCCTTTCAATTATGCTAGAATACATTGTTTTTTTTTTTTAGCTGCTTTACATAACTCCATCTTAATTAGTCAAAGTACTGTTGAGAAGACTTGAATTTTCCTGTCATTCCACTAAAACTTTTTAGAATAGTCTATTAAATTACATATCAGTTACTTTTAAGTTATTCAACAGGTTTCTTTCAATGATCTCTGTCTTCAACAGGATCAACCTAAGCTGTAAGATGCCGTAATACTGTGGGAAAAAGAAAATTCAACAACATACATTCTTATTGCCATTAGTCATCCAATTGTGGGGATGTATAATCAAGAAGTTAAGTCAATTTCATATACTTGGATCAAGTACATGAAGTCATTTAAAATACTCATTTTCTATTAACCACTGGGATTTTATATGGCCTTTTCTTTAGAGCAGCAACTAAATTATGTCATTAGAGAGTTCTAAAACATATGCACAGGTAGCCTTGTGTTAAGTTGAAGAGAAGTGTTTATATATCCAGGATATTTTATTAATAATTTTAATTATAAAGGATGAAAAAGAAAATCTTATTGTTGAAAAAAAACTCTCAGATTATTTTGTATAAATATCCCAACTTTTTTGTTTTTATTTTAATTTAAAAAATTAAATAAAAAGATGAGTCAAAGATAATTAAAAAAATAGTAGCACATCTGCAGACAGAATTTGTATTTACTTTATTTAATCTTTGTACTTTTTCCTGTCATTATATTCAATTTAAAATGACATAATATATTTTCTTCAATTGTTCTCTACTTCCCATAACTGAGTCATAAATACTATATCTAGGCTTATATTTCTAACTGAAAATTGCATTTGCATGCCTCATGGTACCTAGCATAGAGTTCAGTAAAATGTATGCTATCAGGTATTTGCCATATAAAAATTTTCTGGAAAAACCTGATTAGTGAAGAGAGAGTTAAGTAGAATCTTATAAGAATTCATGCTTCTTGGTCTTACTACTTGCTTTCCAGGCACAACGACTAAGATTCAACCCATCGTTCACCTCCAAGAAGCCAGCCACTGCCTCATGACCATTTATCTTCACCTTGTCCACCTAATGATAATTCCTGGTTTTATGAATTCTATCCAACTGGCAGGCTACATAAATATCTGAGAAACTTTAATACAGTTTTATCGTAATATCTACCAACTCTATCTTGACATTTGAATTTTTTTTTTTCTAGAACAGCAGGGTTACTTGCATTACAAATCTTATGAGTTTTATAGGTTTCATTATAATGTGAATCCACAAAAATTTGAGGATTAGGAAGTAAAATCATTAGTTATATCTTAAGGGGATAACTACGATCACCTAGGAAAACCTTGTAAAGTTGTCATAAAATGATACCTAAGACATTTTAAATGACTTATGTAAAAGAAATGCTGCCAGAAAGCAGCCCCTTTGGTAGCTGAGGGTGTAAAACACACAGTGTTTAGGGAAGAAGCACTTAAATGACCACACATACATAAAGTGTAGTGCTCTCTGCTAAACTGGAGTGGTGTCATTAAAAGCTACAATAAAAAGGGCAGGGCATTGGCAGACCAAGTATAATGGCAGAGGGTACTTAGCCTCTTAGAATGGGTTTCTTTCCCTTCCTATGCTTTTTAGTAATAGTATGACCTTAGAACACACACACACACACACACAGACACACACACACAGTTCCTTTCCAATTGTTTAGTTTCTAAAACAAAATCTGTAATTAAAGTACCAATAATTTTTCTATGAAAATTATTTTCTTCCCAAGTCCTCAACTGTCCTCTTGACAAAATTTTCCTTCTTCTAACACATATATACAAAGCCACCTCAAAATCAAAACACAGTAGCCTTATTGTTGATTTCAGAGCTCTGCCACTATCCATCAAAAAAAAAAAAAAACAAGAAAGAAAGAAAAAAAACATCTTTGGCTATAGCCACGCCCCTCCCCTTGCCCCATCAGAGGCAGCCTGAGCCTCCATTCACTGTGCAACTTGCCAACAATGAACAATTTAGCCTTCTCCTCTGTTCATTTATCTGCTTCCCTTTTCTTTTTACTTCAAAGACCTTCCTTTTGCTTTGCTATTGTTCCTACCACATACATCTTCCCAAGATTATTCGGATTATCTATTTGTCCTGCTTTAAAAACTACTGGAAACAATGGGTGGTATTTATTCAACCATCAAAATCCATATGTAGTGTAACAATTTGGATGTTTCAGCACAGAGCTAAAAAGCTGATGAACTTAATAGTGGATAAGATATAAAGTTTTAGAAAATTGATGACTTCTTTGAGCCTTAATTTTCTCTCCTGTGAAAAGAGAAATTTTCAGAGAGCTAGTGTTTACACTGGTGAAAGAAAATTAATTGGAATGAATGGCTATGTGTCAGGGGACATGGAAGATCCCAGGCTGCAACAGGCACAGGAGGGTATTGAGAGTAATATAAAGAACATACGACCCAATTCAAAGACTTTTGTTAGATGGAAGTGTCTTTATCAACCTGTACATTGTATTTCCCCTTCAAAAAAGTGAGGAAATTTTATAATTTATTCCAAAATTAAGTAATGTTCCTTAGAGCATGTTTGGAGAATGGTGGGAAGAAATAGAAATAGAAAGACAGAAAAACAGGAAAAGTTGCCTATCTATTATCTATCAACCTATCTAGAGATTATTAGAGAGAGAAGCAAGGCATCCAAGAGGGGGAAGAGAGCAAATTCCAGACTTGCTTCTCAGAGTATATGCCAAGCAGAGACCTGTTCTAAAATCATCAACAACAACAACGACAAAATAAGAAAGTTGCTACTTTTTGTAATTGAAATAATAACAAAAGACCAACTCTAAACTCCAGCATTTCATAGATAAATGTGGTTAGTAGGCTGGAGAAATAAAAGGTGATAATGCACTAGAGAATAAACTCAGAAATTGCAAACAGAATAGACTGAAAATTCTGCATAATTGTTATATTAACTGATCTTTCCAGCCCAGATCAACATAGATATCTTGGGGAACATCAAATAATGATTCCAAGACAGAATAACAAAAGAAGAAAATCTATTGGAATTGATCTAATTGGATAATTATTTTCTAAATTTTTGGTGAGGAATGATACGTATTAATACTTGAAAATCACTGGGTCTTGTGGCCCATCGTATTTTCACTTAAGCTAAGTGTATCAAAATTTGCATAGACATTTCACAGTGTAGTTAAAAGACCAATATGATTGTCACTGTTAGGGGAAAAAATACTCAAAAAAAATAATGACCATAGATTCAGTTTTATAAACATATATCAACTTAGTGTACGTTATTTGGCAATAGCAAGTCAAACCTACTACAGGCTATCCTTTGAGACAATTCCAGAATTGCAGTTTGATGTGGGTAACAACAATGTTAGTATGCCATACATTAGCAATGTGTAATTTTGACAACTGACACATTTACAAACTCAGCATTTTGGTTACATGTATAATTTAAGAAATATTTAGAGAACTACTTTACCTATTGCCTTTGTAAACACAGGATAGAAATTTGATTATATCTCTGTAAGTTTCATAGTTCAAGAGGCTAATTGTAATTAATTTGAGTTTTTTGCAAGATCCAGAGTACCAAGATATAAATTGGGAAGATAGGCTGGTCTTCAAAGACAAAACTAAGGTGGTATTGGGGTGAACCCTGATTAAAGCCACTAATCTAGATGACCTCTAGAACTTTTCTAACTCTACATTTACCTCCTCTACTCCGGGCTCCCGGTGTTTCACAGTGGCTGAACATCACTTACACCAAAAAGTTAGGATCATGAGAATCATGGAGTTTAGAGTTGGATGAGATGTTGGAGATCTATTCTAATGGTTTGCAACTTGTGTATATCAGAGATTGTCTTCTACCCCAACCTGTTTCTTAGGAAACAGCTTCTCCCACTCCTGCCCAGGAACAGCCAAGAAAAGGTAGAGGTAACAGACTGTTTTCCCTTTGTTTTCAAAATTAAGTAAGAATAAGTTTATTTTTATGTGTTTTACATAATAAATTACTAAGGTATTTTAAATAAAATCTTTCTTAAAATTCTTTTGAAATCTACTAATTTAGGGCAACATTCCAACCCATGTAGAAATGCCCTTTTGAGTAGCTGGCTATTTATTAGTGAGAGAGCAGATTAAAATTTTAATTGAAATTACAAAGGGAACTTATTATTTTAATTGAATATTATATTGACACTAGCTAACTTGAAGAGGAGCTTTATCATATCTCCTGTGACCTTTCCATTTTTTCATGCAATCTAAATTATAGCTATGCAAACTTATGAATAAGAAATATGCATAAGTAAAAAATGTGTATATAGTTTCAATGTATGCTGTTTTAATTTTATTTGTCCTTTATATATTTCTTATATTTAAGAGTTTCACTGTGCAAAGTCACAGCTAAGTAGATTTAAATGACCCATCACAATTTTTCACTAAAATAAAGGTATTATTTAAAAGCCCAAGGAAACCTTGATGAATAAGATAAAGATGTGGGTTTTGATATGAAAACTGTAGCACAGTGGAGATTGGAAATGGGAACTATATTAAACATGCCTTTTATTTTCTGTAATCTGATGCTTTGATCTCTGGGTTCTACTGACCATGAAGAGACTTGTCCTTCCCAGAGTTATTCAATTCCGAGAGATAAAATCTGCCAGGAGAATGATTTTCAAAGGCAAATTAACCAATCCAGAGCCCATACCTCTATCAGGCTCTCAAATTTCAGGGCACTCTCCACATGCCCTAATCACCCAGGGCCTGGACCAGAAACTAAGGACAGACTCTATGTGTAGGGTCTGATGAAATGATTCAAACAAATTCAATCTTAACTCAGCTTGTTCTGCATTATCTATTACTTCCCGCTGAAGCCACATTTTCCCCTTGATTTCTCCATCCCCTGACTTACCCTGGTTTTTCCCCATATGGCCTCCCTACATGAAGTCCCATGCCTCTTATTTCTACGTAAATGTAAGGTAAACTTTTTCATTTATGACAGTCATATCTATATCTGTGTGTCTTACCGTGCTCTATTAAAACAAATCCTGGGTATCTGTAAAACAGGAAGTAGAGTTAAATTGTTTCAAATTCTACCTTCTTGGTTTCCTAAATGTGTGAGACTGAACAAATTACTAAATCTAGGAGCCTATGTTTCCTAAGCTATATATAGTGAAAATAATAGTATTTAGCTCAAGGGACTGAGAACTACATTTACATACATGTTAATTTTAACAGTACCTGCTACAAATTAAATTTTCAATAGATGAGCTATTATTATAAAATAGAAAAAAAAACTGGTATATTAACTATGATTTGTAGGTCTCCCAATTCTAAAATCATTTAACATACCATGATTTGTATTCATGAACTATAACTAAATTGTCGCTCTACATGTCTACTTTTATACAACTACAGAAATATTATTCCTCAATTGGTTAAGACTCTTATGTTAAATGAATAACATATTACTTCATTGTCAGTGATCTAAGAATCACTGCTTTCTGACTTATTGATAAATAACTAGAGAAGTAAAGAGGTTCACTAACTTGGCCAAATCACTACACAGTTCTTTTCTCCCTCATTTCTTGGAGATTGGCATTCAGGGCTGAAAGCCTCCATTCTCTGATCACAATTTGAGAATTTCTTACACAAACCCAACCCAGTGTTCACCCAAGAGCTCACCAGACTTATGTCCTTTAACTAATTTACTGAAAATGAAGGCCTGAGGTAGCCTAAGCTTCTTTTCATAAGTATTCATTACTGCTTCCTAGGTTGAAAGAAGGAAAAAAAATTGTAGAAACATGAGAAGCAAAGAAGATCAAAGAAGAGCAGAAAGAAGCACAGAAAAAAAGGTTTTTCTAAAGTACACTGCAGAATTTCTTTCGTTAAAGGATTCTTGTCACTGCTCTCAAATAAAATAGCTGCAGGATAATATGTGTGACTTGTAGATGAATTTGCTCTGAAACCCCTGCCTGACATGTTCCTCACTGAGGAACTGTTTGCCAAAGTTGCCAATTTTGTAGCAACTTTAGACTGGAACAAGGCATGACCCATGCTGAAGTGGATCAGGTGACAATCTTATAATTGTTATTTGAGTGTTTCTCAAAGTCTCCAAACTGACATCCTCAAAAATTTATCAGATTTGTTTTGGGAATTTTTTTTTTTGGGGGGGGGGTAGTAGTTCACTCTCCAAAATCATCATCATCATCATCATCATCATCATCATCATCATCATAAAAGTTACAATGATATAAATAATAATTAATATTTAAAAAATGGTTCAAAATAGTGTATATTAAATTCTTTGTATGATATTATTTACTTTAACATTGAGATAGGAAGGTGTCACCTCAAAAAGTGAGAGTCTATATAAGAAGACAAAATGCTAAAGGAAAAGAAAGGTAACCAGCACAAAAGAAAATCAAAACAAAGAAGAGCTTTTCTTGTTTTAGAAATTTCCAAAGATTTTTTTTTATTAATAAAATGTAAAGAAATTCAGAAGGATTAGATTTAATAAATGAGGAAAATCTCATTCTTATGATATTTCCTTAAGTCTGTTTAATTAACCATCAGCTACTCTATGCTCCAATCCACACTAGGAAGAGCAGAAGTTACAAGTATAACTAGAAGGTTAAACCTAAATGAAAAATTAGACAAAGGCATTTTGTTATGAATATAATGTAAGGCAATGGGTATTAGTAGGTATATAACTCAGTAATGAAAACCCCTTTTCATTTCTGATAGACCTAAAGAGATATATTCCAAAAGAAGAAAAATAAAGTTTTTAAAAATGTATATGCTTTGCATAATTACAGAGCTCCTTGGAGAAAACTGGCTGATGATGATTCTGTTGAAAAAAAAATGTTCTGTCTCTTCTGGAATTTTAATTTTGATGACTCTGATTACTGATACATATTTTTTTGGACTAAATATCCAAAACTCAGACATGAAATATCCAACAAAATAATTCATCTGTCCTGATGTATCAGCCAATTGGTATCAGACTGAGAGAACTCATGGGGTTCTGGGCTATTTCATAAGATTAGAGAGTATCCTCAACCCCAAAATATGGCTTATCAAAACACTTCTATTTATTCTCCTTAAATCTCCCTATCACATCCTTAGACCACTCAGAACTTAGGGAATTTACTGCTATACGGAAGGCAAGAATCGCAGAGTGAGAATGTCACTGTGTGTAGGAGATACAGTTTTCTGAATAGTTGATAGAGTTTCCTATGAAGACACGAGAAACAGGGGGCCCTTTTTGGAAAAGGTGCAAACCTCAGACAAGGAGGCCAATGTGGAGACTACGAAGGGTCAGACAGACAAGGGGATCCCTTTCATCAGAATGTCTCCAATTAAAAAATGGACAACTACAAATGGATATGAAGAAATTGGAACCTTTGAACATTGCTGTTATGAATGGAAAATAGCAGAGCCAGTTTAGAAAACAATATGGTCATCCCTCAAAGTGTTAAATATAGAGTTAACAATATAACCCAGAAATTATACTCCTTGGTATATATCCAAAAGAAATTGAAATGTATTTCCACACAAAAGCTGTACACAAATGTTCATATCATTATTTATAATAGTCCAAAAGCAGAGACAACACAAATGTAATCAACTAGTGAATGGATACACAAAATGTGTTATCTCCATATGATAAAATATTATTTGGCCATTTAAGGAATGGAGTACTAATACATGCTACATCATTGATAAAATCTAAACACACTATGCTAAGTAAAAGAAGACAGACGTGAAAGGTCACATATAGCTTGATACCAGTTATATGAAAAGAACAGAATAAACAAATCCATAAAGATATCAAATAGAATATTGATTTCCAAGGGCTGAGGGAGAAAGAAGAGTAGCTGCTTAGTGGTACATGATTTATTTTGGGGGTGTGGAAATTGTGCTAAAATTATTAAATTACATAGTGATGGTGGTTGTAGATCTCTGTGAATATGCTAAAAACCACTGAAATATATACTTTGAAAGAGTGAATAGATGATATGTCAATTATATATTAGTAAAACTGTTACAAATAAATACACTTACTAACTACAATGAAGATAATGTATTGTTGGCTCTACAAAAATAAGATTTCAGTTCCATTTGAATTTGATAAATACTTTTAAGATGCTGCCTATATGCCGGGCAACTGATGACAACCAATGAGTACAAGGATGAATTTGACATTCTGGCCTTTGGTGAGCCCCCAATCAGGCAGAGAATAGAGACAAAATCAATTGTTACTATTTGTTAATTATTGTTATAGAATATAGACTGAGTTGAGAAGTGCTTTATTAGTTGAAATGAGGAACCCATCAGAGACAAGCACAGGGAGAAGACAACCTTTTAAATTGGCAATTAAAGGTTAATTGAAGTTTTTCAAGATAACAAACATGAGAGTGACATGGGGAGAGCATTTTCAATAAAGGACATATAGAATATGTACAGAAAAATGTAGACTTGGCTATAATTAAAATCTATATGCTAAGGTGCTGTTGACTCTCAAAGAGTTCAGAGAAGGTGTTAAAAAGAAGGCTACATAGCTCTTTGGAGAAAGAAACATTTTATGTGAATTTAAGAAATTTATCATCTTATGTGTGCTTTCTGTTTGCTCAAATGAGAAAGTTTTTCATTTTTACATGGAGTTCAGGAAATTCTCTGACTCTTCAGATGCATAAAAGTCATTCATACTGACAAACAGAAGGTTTTTTTTTTTTAAATTGTTTTTAAAACATTATGTTGGATATCATCTGGACATTGATGTGGAGTAAGTACCATTTGCCTAAGTAATCAGCTCTCACCCCAGGGTTTTTGTCCTGTCCATGTATGCATTTTGGTCTGTGACTGCTGCTTTCCTTTTGGATGGCTTGCTCCTGATCCACACCTTTAAATAAATACAGATATTATTAAATGTTCAAACCAAATTCATAAAACTGTATCTCTGATGCACTGAGCAGACTTGTGTGTATTATGTGCCATTGAGTTGGCTTTGACTCCTGGTGACCCTAAAAAATGGCTAATGTGCACAATGTCCTGTCCTTGACAGCCCCACTCAGTTCCTGTAAACTCATGCCTGGAGTCCATCCATCTCATATTTGGTCTTTCTCTTTGCTTGCTGCCTTCTATTTTTTCCAGCATTATTGTCTTTTCCAAAGAATCTTACCTTCTCATGATGTGCCCAATGTAGGACAGCCTCAGATTTGTCATTTTGCCTCTAACGATGTTTTAAGCTTAATTGCTCTGGAACTCACATTTTCAGAAAATCTTTCTGAGGTCCAGGGTATCTATAGTGCTCTTTTCCATCACCATATTTCAAATGAATCAAGTTTTGTTTTGTTTTGTTTTGTTTTGTTTCCTATCAGCCTCCTAACTGTCCAATATTCACATTAGTTCACAGTAGTTGGGAAAACAAGGGTGTGGTGATCTTAGCCTTGGTCTTTAATGACGCATCTTTGCTTCTTTTAATCTTTTCTAATTCTTACATTGCTGTCTTTCCTAGTCTCAGCCTTCTCATTTTTTCTTGATTGTAGTCTACATTTAAATTGATAACTGAACCAAAGTAAGCAAAATATTTAACAATTTTGATGACTTCATCACCTATGTTAAAGTTGTGTATTTCTTCTGTAGTCATGATTTTTGCCTTCTCAATGTTCAAATACAGTCCTGCTTTGGCACTTTCTTCTTTCACTTTCATCAGAAGTTTTGCATCATTACTACATTCTGCCAGTAAGATCTGCGTATATTAAGTTATTGATATTTCTTCCATCAATATTCATTCCTCTTTCTTCTGAGTCTATCCCAGTCTTTTTGTATGGTATATTCTGTGGACAAGTTAAACAAATAAAGAGATAAAATACACCCTTGTCTGATACCTTGGGCTGTTAGAAACCATTCTGTCTCTCTATATTCTGTTTGACAGTGGCTTTCTGTCCACAATACAAGTTATGCAACAGGACAGTTGAGCACTGAAGTACACCAATTTCTTTCAGAGCAAAACCCATAGTTTTTCATTGTCCACACAGTCAAAGGCTTTACTGTAGTCTTAAAATATAGATTGACTTCTTTTCAAATGCTTTGAAACTCAGTATCCAATGAATGTTTGAAATTAGATCTAGACTTGCTCTTCCTTTTCTGTATCCAGCTTGAATATCTAGTGTTTCTTGCTCCACATAACTAAGAGAAGCCTTTGCTGCAACACCTTGAGCATCACTTTACTTTTGTGAGAAATTAGAGCAATGGTCCTATGGTTAACTCTACTCCTTGACATCTCTATTCTTGAAAACTAGGATATATCTTGAACATTTTCTGACAGTTGGCCATTGTTTCATTTTCTGTATTTGTTGATATATTGTTGTTAGGATTGTAATAGATTTAGTCTCTGGCTTGAAATAATTGTATTGGTATCCCTAATACCCCTGGTGATGTATTTATTTATTGCCAATACTTTCAAGGCAGGGTTTACTTCACTTTCTAGAATTATAGTTTCTTCCTCATAGGAATGTTCTTCAAAAATAATCTGTCATCCTTTTATGTCTTCTGTATAGATTTTAAGCACACTGGTTCCACCTTCCCTTTATTTTCTCCTGGTCAGGTAATGTGCTTTGTTGGTCAGTTGACATTTCTAGTGTAGGTCTGAATTTCCCTTCCCTCTTATTTCTTGAATCTTCTGGTACAAATAATTTGTTTTTCTTTTCCTTTTTTTTTTTTTTTTTTTAGGTTCTCTTCTACCTCTTCACATTGACTATTGCAAAAGCTCTTTTTATCTCAACACGATAGCTGTTGAAAAACTGCATTCAGGGTTCTAACCTTCCTCTTGTCACCTTTTACCACAATCTGCTCTTGGTTTGGTTTTGGCAGAGAGAATATAGCTTCTCTATCTCCTGTTTCTAATTCCATAGTCTATTTGATTTCTATATTGGCCATCTGGTGATGTCCATGTGTACAGTCATCCGTTCAGTTATTTGAAGCATGAGTTTGTAATGGACAAGTTGTGATTGGCTTTGCAGAAATCTACAAGCCAATATTCTTCTTCATTTCGACCCCTAGTTGAAATTTTCTCATGATATTTGATTTTGCTTTATTTCTTACTTTTGCTTTACAATCATCTATAATTATAAGCATGTCTTGCTTCGGTATGTGATCAATTTCTCTTAGATACTTGCATAAAAGCTTTTAATTTCATCTACTTTAGCTTCTGCAGTTGGAACATAGACTCGAATGATTTTTATATTCATAGATTTTTCTAGAAGTCTGATTGATATTCAGTCAGACCTTGTGTTGTAGCCATGAACTGCCTGTGCTACTTTTTGCCTCAGTTTTAAAGCTACTATGTTTCTTCTGAGTTTGCCATTTCCAGAGTATAAAACTTGGTATTTTCCTGACTGGAAGTGTCTAATCACAGTCCATTTTAGTTGGCTAACACAAAGCACTACAATGTTTAGACATTCCATTTCTTACTTTACAGTTTCGAGTTTACCTTGGTTTGTATTTCTTACTTTCCTTGTTCCAACTATGCAGCATTATACTTTCTTTTCATCATTGTACCTGACGGCCATTAGACATCCTTTGGGTTTTGGTCTAGTTGTACCATTAGCTCTATCAATATGCATTTATATTTAAATGGAAAAACACATATGTATTTAAAAGGCATGACATTATACCAATGTCTTTAAATAAAATCCAAGACTCATTCTAATTGTTTCTTTTTTTTTTCCAACTCTCCAATTCAACACTGATGAACTTGGTTTTTATTATTCAAAATCTTACTGGTATGGGTCTCTTCAGCTTGATAGGTCCTATCTTCCTTATGTGGGCCCTACTGCTACCAGTTTGACAGGAAAAAGAAAAGGAAGAAAAGAACAGATGAAAGGAAGAAAAAAAGGACTATGACTTCATATTTTTAATGAAATCTATGTCTGTCCCTCATTCTTATCTCTATTGAGAATTACTTGAGAGCAACAATTAAATCTTACATTTTAATGTGTCACCACAGTGTCTAGCACAATGTGTTAACTCAAATTTGTAACTAGAAAATTAAAGGCCAAATTCTACAAACATATGTGTTACATTTTGCCTGCAATATTGTAAAAACAAAAATGAGGGTATTTCTAAAATTTCCTCTAATGGTAGTTTTAGGCATGAGTTTCAATTACTGACTTTTCTCAAAAATCAGAAGTTATTTCATCACTGGACCTGTACACCTGCATGAGAGAGAGAAAAATAGTGGAATGGCTGCTGCTATCTGTAGATGAAACCCTTACTAATAGTTCAGTACAGATCCCCTGCCACACTTTGGCTCATTGAGTACCTGGCACTTGAAGGAATTTGAGTTTATACTCTTATATAGGAGGCACTGGTTAAATGTTTTAATATATTCCAGTTGACTGATTACTCAAGGTCAAGTTTAGAGTTTCAAGTCAATTGAATCAACCTTTTCTAATAAAGCTCTGACAGTTCTTCTTTGCTATTTACTCTTCTACATCTTAAACCTTAGCCTAAATTCAGAAACCTGGTCACTGCCATCTATGAATTATAGTAATTTCAACAGAGAATATTACTTGCAATCCTCTAGAAGTGGAGGAGAGTGTGCCAGAACCATTAGTTTCAGGGGAATAAAAATCGCTCATTCATAATTTCGTGTGTGTGGTCTATGAGCTGTAAAGACCACTTAAGGTCACTGCTTCATACAGTATTAGGTAAACATTTAAGAGGTAAATACTTTTATCCATCTTTGCTTCTAGCAAAGAAATAGACCATGAAAACTCTGGAGGGCTGGTGTGATATATGTTTTCACTTTATTATTTTCCATAAGCTCAGTTCTCAGTAATGCTCTGTGTAGATGCAGGTAACTGGATCATGCTAAGTGAGCGTGAGGGAAGAAAGGTAGTTGTATCTCTGAAGCTCTCTCTGTGAATTTATAGGTAAGTTTGAAAGAATTGAGGAAGAAAAATTACTAAAAACAGAATTTTTATGTTAATGTATAACTGATGTTGTTTAGTGACTATATACCATATCCAATACCTATGGTTATTTCTCGGCTAATTGAAGATAAATGTCACTTTTTTCCCCTCTCATATTTGCTGATAGTTTAATTGTTGGTATGTCACTTGGTATGTCAACTTGATATATCTCAGTTGATGGTAACTCTATACTGATAAATAAAAAGAACATTAGTGAATGTGAGGCTCAACATTTTTGTTTATCTCTTCTGTGAATTATTTATTCATATCACTGAGGTGTTAATGAATTTGTACCCATTATATATTAAGATGATTAAATTGTTTTTTAAATTTTATTTTACTAGTTACAGTACATTGATTAGACATTTATATAGTTTATAAAATGATTCCCCTAATTGTTCTTTCGCTCCCCTGGCTCTCCACCTTGCCATTACATTACTGCTCACTGCATTCCCTCTGCCATGCTCCCCATCCCTATGATCTTCTACCAACTACTAATGTACTTTTTTTAACCCTTCACCTCATTCTCCCAGCCCTCCAAATCCCCTCCCCTCTGGCCATCACCAGATTGTCCACTATAGTTGTGAGTCTGTTTTCAATTAGTTTGTTCTTTTTGTTCCTTAGATTTCACATATAAGTGAACTCATATGGTATTTATCTTTCTCTGTCTGACTTATTTCACTCAGCATAAAAACCTCTAGGTCCATCCATGCTGTTGCAAATGGTAAGACTTCATTGTTTTTAATGGCTGAATAATATTCCATTGTATATATGAACCATAACTTCCTTATCCAAAATGATCAAACTTTTGTCTTATTTGATGTAATTATTTGTCCTAGGTTATTCTTTCTCTTTCATTTTATTTATAATTCTCATATATTAAAATGGTTTAATTTTATGTAGTCTAAGTTAATTACTTTCCTTTTGATTTATTCCTTTACTGGTATAGTGTGAGCACTTTTCTTCTTCCTGGATTGAGAACAGTAAAAATGTATTTGTACCAAGGATCTACTAGACATTGGGCACTATAAAAGTTTTTGGTTATACATGGGCAATCAAGGCAAGGAAGTTCTACCAAGATGCTTCCAGTTGATATAACAAGATAAATATGTCACCAATAAATTTCACTTATCCTCTTTTTCTGTCCTCTTTTTCATCTAGGCTACAGAGAACTCAAATATTAGCAGAGCTTGAGATTTTAGTCATAGATTATTATGGGAAAAATATTGTTATCTCTATTGCTCAAATTCAAATACTGATTTCAAATAGAAATTAATGTGAGAATTTTCTTACTAATTTAATAATTTTAATGTAGTCTTCAGAGGAACAAACCCTTCAACTTGCTTCTTACATAGACAGACACCCAAACACACAAGCACACATCCCCACATTCTGTCTTAAATTGCCAGAGAAGTGCTGAAGGTGAAAAAGTGGAAACCAGAGACATGTTTCTTTCCACTAATGAAATTAAAGGCTTTCTTTTTCCTAGGAGAGTGTGATTCAGGGGCTAATCAGCACCGTGGTCCTTGCACATCATCTAAAAAAAAACAAAACAAAACAAAACAAAACAGAAATTACTGGCTACTGAAACTGTGCTTGGAAGCTCCAGGGGAAAACTCTGCAGACCCTCTGATAACTTCTTATGCCATGCTTAAATATTCCTCTCCATATAATTGGGTTTGTTTGCTATATATAAAAAACAGCTACTGGCTAATCGTCTGATTTTTTTCTATATGCATTCAAGTAGGATAGTTTACTCGTGCAGATTAAGCTTCTTGTGTTCGATTTTTCTCTACTCTGCTGGCAAGGACTCGAACTGCTCTATTTGCTTTGCACATTCCCATTAAATTATTCTATGACATTCACATTCATGTCTTTAGAACATTGGCTCCAAATGAGTCATATTCAAAAGAAAGCCTTTATTTTTAGGCAATTGAAATCAGAAACAGTATCATAGGGAAAATGATTCTAAAAGTAGATTTTAGTTCATTCATGTAGGGCACAACAAACTCTTCTCCAAGTTCTGTACGTTGATTGCTCTTCAATATCAAGGCAGCCCTTTCTGTGAAATAAAAAAGCCATTTCTCACTTTCATTGAGGCCAAAGATAAGGGCAGAAAAAAGAACACAAGGTACAAAGATATCTGAATGCCCTTGATGTTTGTTTCTTTTGGGAATATCTACGTGAAATTGCCAGTGTAACCTCTGCCTCTCCTGAGGCCAGTACAAAGAGGCTGAATGAAAATCTTATAAATATCCATTTTGTTCATATATATTGTACTGCGGAATATTATTATATTAATTGATATAGAGAAGTATTGCACAAATCTTATGGACACTATGGATAAAGAATTAGTTAGATAATATAATCACACACACACCCCTGACATGAATAAAATGGCTACCACAGAAACTTGGTAAATATCTATTTGATGCTGCTACAGTGGCATGTTCCTGGTTTTATATGTGTTGTTCCCTAGTGCAAAAGGAATTGATTTTAAGAACTCCCAGTATGGTATGGTAGCGACCTTTTTGAGCTGAAAGTTACTCTGTACACTTGTGGAAATTCTTGGTTCACATGGTCAAATGACTTTCCTCAGCTCCATACATCCTCTGTTGTCAAAACAAAACAAATTTTAAAAATACATCAGTGACAATATACATAGCTTCCACAATTTCAGGACGTAAACGGGGCGGAAAATCTTAAGATTTTTCCCCCCATCATCATGCTTTTCTTTTTTCTCTGTTTGCTATTTCTTTGTCTTCAAACGCTTTAAGACCCATTCATCTGCATTGCCTTTCTTTTTTCTAGTCAATTTTCTGATTTATATTTCTTTTTTTTTACAATTATATTACATAATATCAAGGAATAATATGTTAGTGTATCTTTGCTTTCTTGGATTAGTGACAGGAAATCTATTGTTTTGTCCTTTGACCTCCTGAAGTTATCTTAACCTGCCAGCCTTAAGTACATTTAGATTACACGGAGTGATAATCTGATTGCAGGGATGCTATAAAATAATAAAAAATAAATAAGGATTTGGATTCAGAAGTACTAAATTCTTAGTTCCAGACCCAGTCATATTTACAAGTTATATAATTGTGGTTAATCATTTGATTTACCTGAATCTCTTTTTCTTTTATCAAAGAGTCTAGAACTACTTAAAAATGAATGAAATAAATAAATAAAATCAACTTTTAAATTATAAAAGTTTTGTTTCAAATTTGATACCATATTCTTATGTACATATAACTACTGCTACCTGGTGAGAAGTGGAGAAATAAAAGGTGGCCTGTGGTGAAGGACCTGAGAGTAACCGAAATGGATAGAATTTTAGTCTAGGAGAGTGTTGGACAAGTATGAAGAAAGTTGAGCAAAATCACAGATTGAGGAGGAGTTAAGAGCTAATCTGGAATAAAGAAAAAAACATAAACACAGAAGATAGAGGCAGAATAAATAAAAATAATTCCATTATTAGTTGAATAAGGAGTTGTGTCCTATACGATTTAAAGTAGCACCTTCTTTTATGCAAGCACACATCCATGTGGCACAAGGGATAAAATATGAATTCTTGTGATGTTAAGTTTATAATTTTAATTAAAGGCACTTCCAAGACTCAAAACCTCAAAACGAAAGAATACCAATGCCAATAGAACCCCCAATTTCAAAGAAAAATATAGAGAAATCTATTCAGCCCAGTTTAAAGCCATGAAATTTGTGACTAGGTTACCAAAATAATTGTCCTGATTCTAAATTTGAGAGCAAAAGGAATGATAAAGAAATCTCATCCTTTTTCCACAGGTGAATTTTATTTCAAATAATTTTATTTCTAACATTTTAGATCTATCAACTTTTATTTAAATCGATGAGTTTCCCAACAGGTAGATGAGTACTTATTGAGTTAATGTCATAAAAAGTGGTCAAATTTTAAAGTCATTAAGAAAACTGAATAAATATATCCAATTTTCAGGAAAAATCAAGTGATAAAATATTTATGTGGTTGCTGTAATTATTGTTGACAATGAGCTAATCTCTTTTTGCTCATATGGATAGAACATTCAACATGGAATGGACTTGAGAATTAAACAGAAAGATTACACATTACGTAGCTGAAGCAATTCACTGTGTATCCAGAGGGTAGTTTTTCTTAGTGACTAAGATATATAGAGAGATAGAGACTGAGAGAAGGAGAGAGAATCTACTATGCAATACTCTTCCATTCTAACACCAAAAATCATTAATGCACGGAAACACTGTGTTAACTCACTGACATTCTTTGTTTGCAGAATAGGTTTCCCAGGAGACAGTGCTTAGAAGAATATATTCATCATATTGTGCACCAATCATTCAGTAGGAAAATATAGGTGGTACAGTTGATGAACAGAATACATTCTCTGTATCCTTTCTTTTTCTTTTCTGTTGTTCTCACTTTGCTCTTTTATCATCATCATTGATATCAAAAAACTTAGAAGAGCATTAACACTCTGCTAACATTTGAAGATGTCAAGCTTTTGGACATAGTTTTAAAGCTGGTGAGTGATGAGTACTGCGATTTCAAATATCAATTGACACTTTCTTCCTCACCTTTTATGTATTCAAAGATCTCTGGGCTCCAATCTGCTCAGCTATTGTTGAAGGCTATCATTAAATACAACAGCTGATACTCACATGACCCTCAGCAGGATTTGGCCTTCAATGGGTAGCAAGTGTAAACAGACCTATAGTCTCTAAGCATGAAGAAGCATAATTTAGATTTTAGAAAACCATTTGGAGGTGACTCAGGTGAAGTCAAAGAGGATTCATTTTCTAAAAACAGAACTGAACATTGAAACATGGTAATTCAAATCCTGGTGTAATTAGGGTACTCTTTTGAATCTTGGATAATTGTATTTACAAAAGGGACATGGACCCTTTACTCATGCAGAAAACACAAGTGATCAAATGTGCTATGAAATTAATCCCAATGATTCATTTTGCAGTGTGGTGGTATTTGCTATAGAGAAGCACAGAATGTTAGGCTTTGACCTGATCGAAGACAATAGAAGTTGGAGATACTCCCTTAAGAAGTAAAGTAGACCGACTGTGATAGAAAATGAACCCTGATGGTTCAGAACTCTCCCAGTTATTTGTTGAATTGTGTCTCCAAAAAGAAATATTGAAATTCTGACTCCCACTACCTCAGAATATTACTTTATTTGATAACGGAGTTGTTGGAGATATAATTAGTAAAGATGAGATAATGCTGGAGTAGGATTGGTTCCTAATCCAATATGACTGGTGTCTTTCTGAAAAGAGAGAATTCTAGACACAGACAGGCACAGAAACAAAATGACATGAAGATGTACAGGAAGAAGATGATCATGTGAAGATGAAAGCAAAGGTTGGAATTTTGCTGTTATAAGCAACAGAAAACTTAGGATTTCCAGAAGCTGAAAGAGGCAAGGAAGAAGCTTCACTTAAAGATCTTAAAAGGAGCATGGCCCTGTCAACACCATGATTTTGAAATTCTAGACTCCAAAACTGTAGAGCATAAATTTCTACTGTTTTAAGTATTATGGCAGCCTTAGGAAACTAAGGACACTTAATAATATTATATTAGCTTTGTGATATTCACATTCTTGAGATGGGTTCTGAGAATAAATTAATGACAGAACAACTCATGAGTTAATGTAAGAGAGAACAAATCATCCTATTGAAGGAAATGAATATTGTCATAGAAATATATTTTTCCAAGGTATAGCTATTCAACTGTAAGTACTAATGGAGAAAATTATTTACCTCTGAGAAATCATATAATTGGAGACATAACTTAGTCCGTTCAAAATGAATGATTTTCACTAAAGAAGTGACTTCTAAACTAAAGCCCAAGGAGCATCACTAGAGGTCTCATTTTTTTCATTATTGAGTCTTGTCTTAATAGAACTGAATAGAACTATCGAATTCAGATATCAGTAGTTTCTCAATAAATATTTGTGGGGAAATTTAGGGAAGAAAGAAGAAAGGAAGAAAGAAAGGAAAGAAAAATTATTTTTTGAATTAAATCCAATTAAAGCAAAGATAGTCTAGATGAATCTTAACTATACAGTAAATCGAAGACAAGACCAAGCAAAATAGATCAGATTGACCAGTAGCCTCTTTTCCATCACAACAGGTTGAACAAAAAGAGACTTGTGCTTACACAGACATACTATTATTTACTTCATTCTTTCCAGTTCTTTTCTATATATTACCTATATTTGATCAAATTATAGGACAATAAAAAGATATGAACCATCATCAAGAGATAAAATAATCAGTAGAAACAGATAGCCAAAAGGTTGAAATTATCAAAGAAAAACTTTACAATGATAAGTGTAATAAGGATCAAACAAAAAACACATGTATAGCATGAATAATAAATGAATAATTTCAGCTAAAAATGCTAAAATGACAAAAATGGTAACAGAGATGAAAAATAATTCTGATGGGTTTATCAGCAGAATTGATATATAACATAAGGGAAACAAAAAAATATGCTACCCTAAATATGCCGCTTTGGCGTATTGATTATTTTCATTTAAAGTTACTTAAGAAACAGCTAGAGTAACAAGAACACTCTGACCATTCCTTGTACCCCTGAAAACAGGAAATAAATCTTCAACATGAAAGGTACCTTCCCTGTATCAGGAAGGTAGAAGTCATCCTCATCATTAGAGATAGGATATTCATGTCTGAGAAGGCTGTACAAACAAATCTTATTATTCTTTACTAATTTATTACCCAGCCCAAAATCCTTTATCTTGTCAATTATTCATCAATTTGTTGTTTCTTTGTCTAAAAGATATAAAAGCTGCCTATTTTGGTCACTTCTTTGAGCCTCATAACTTTGTAGCTCTTGTACGTACTAAATTAAATTTGTTTTTCCCATGTTAATATGTTAAATAAAACAGATACATCTGTGAAAAACAAATAAGCTTACTTAAGATTTGTGTAATTAGAGACCCAGAAGGAGAAGTAGTAAAGAAAATGGGGCAAAAAAATACTGAAAGAATATTGGATGAAAAAACTCCAAGTTTGATGAAAGACACCAAATCACAGATATTAGAAATTCTGCTTCAGTATCTCCCATGCAAGATTTAAAAACAAATAAACAAACAAAAAGATAAATATAAAATCTTGAAATTTTCCAGAGAAAAAAGACATATATTTAGAAAAGAAAAAAAGGCTGAGTTTTCATGAGAGAACAATAATCAAGCGGAAGATAAATGTAAAGAACAAGAAAAAAAAGAAGATCAAGAGGAAGAGGTAGAGGAGGAGGGGTTTAAAACTTAAAATTGTTGAAATAAAATAAAATGGAGACTAAGCTTGAAACTCCCCTAAGCAGACAAAACCAATTAAGCTCTGTAAACAAAACTAAATCAACCTTATTTCATGAGCACAGGTAAAACTTAACAGGCTATTTTTTTGTAAATACCTCTAATAACCATAAAGGAAACTTAAGTCATCTTCCTTAAATGGTATAAGATAATCATTTCTAAGCAATTTCCTGCCATCTGGAAACCTCCATTGCAATAACCAATCATAGTAAAATTTAAACAACTTTCTCATTTTCACTTTTATCCTGCCTCTGACCTTCACATTAAGTTTAAACTTGAAGACTCTCAGTTCACAAACTGTCCTTTCATGTACAATAAACTCTTACTAAATAGTATTATACCTATCTGGTTTTAATTTTTATTACTTCTGGATTTTTAACACTATAAAAGCTGTGGTATTGAAATAAAAGTAGATATATAAATCCATGGAATAGGATTGTGATAACAAAAATAAAACAGTACATTTAGGGTCAATCGATTTTTGACTAACATGTCAAGATATTTCAGTGGGAAACATGTTTTTTCAATAACAACCAAAAATGTTTAGCAAATTGTGTACTCATATACAGAAAGACAAATTCAAACCCTTGCCTCACAGTATAAATATAATCATTAATTCAAAATGGATCATTGAACTAAGTGAAAAGCTAAAGTTATAAAGTGTCTAAAAGAATAGAAAGAAGAAAATCTTCAGGAACTTGGATTTGACAGAATTTTTAGGTACAATGCCAAAAGAAAAATCCACAAAAGAATAAATTGATAAAAGATTTTATCAAAAGTTATCATCGGAAAAGAATAGCAAGTACAAATTAGGAAAAATTATTTGCAAATCATATATTGATAAAGGACTTGCGTTTAGAATAAAGTTTTTTTTTAATTTAAAGTAAGTAATAACACAAAAAATTCAAATAAAAAGGTAAAAATTTCATAGTCATTTTCGCAAAGAAGTTACAGAAATGACTATTAAGCACATTAAATATATATATCCAAGTATATATATATTTAGTAATTATGGAAATAAAAATTAAACAACTAATAAATACCACTTCACACTCAAGTAGAATAGCTATATTCAAAAATGTAGACAACAAACAAGTTAGGGAGGATGTAGATAAACTACAACCCTCATATATTAATAGTTAAGTGGTTAAATGTGAATGTTAAATGGGATAGTCACTTTGAAATTTGGCAGTTTTATAAAAAATCTTAAACATAGATATACCATATGACACCACAGTTCTATACCTGGAAATCAACCCAAGAGAAATTAAATATATGTATATACACGGATATTTATAGATGCATTATTCATAAAAACCCCAAATTAGAACCAACCTCAATGTCTATCAAGTGATGAATATATAAACAAAAATGTTTCATATTATTATAATTGGACATAATTCTTCAGTAAAGAACAAACAGCTGCCATGTACTACAACAGTGATAAACCTCTAAATCATATGCTAAGTGAAAGAAGCCAGAGATAGATCACATATTATATCATTGTAGTTTATGAAATAAACAGAGAAATCAAATTTCTCTATAAAGAAAGGAGATAGGTGGTTGACCACAGCTGGATATGAAAACAGTGAGTAACTTTAAATGAGCACTAAGAAATTTTTGATGGTATATTCGTCATGTCTGCAGGAGTGGGTAGTGGCAGAGTGTATGCTGGCTTTTGTCATTTTTTTCCTATATGCAATATGAAACACTTGAAGTGAATGTTTTTTACTTCTGGAAATGGCACTCTATTTCTGAAGCATGATTCCCACATTTTTCAGGCCAAGGATTATCAGAATTGTATTTGTGTGATTTCTTGGCTTTCTACTACCTTCCAGATCTCTCTTGCCATGCCGAAATTCTTTTAAAAAGCAGCTGAATATATACTCACTGCAACATATATCAGTGTGAGAGCATTTGCATTTTTTCAAAAACATCTCATCTTATTTGTAAAGCAGATTTCTTTCAACATATCAAAGTATATACTCTAACTGAATCCATTTGAGCCCTTTTAAAATCATCCTTCTAAGCAAAATACTTTCATTTAAAAAAATGAACATTTCCTGTACCCAAGTTAACTTTTTGTGTTGAGCTGAAGCAATATAAAATATCAGCTCAAATGGGAAATGTGGGGAGACATTATAAAGGAAAGGCAGGAAGATTAAATGGGAGATGACTCTCTAAGGTCTGATGTATGGCATTAATGATGTAGCTTGCTGCAGCTGAGAGGAGCAGCTAGTTCTTTGCCTTTTGTATCAGGAAAACTAGTGATGTCTTCTATTTTTAAGCTGTGAAGAATTTAAATAAATTCTGGATTTTTCTATAAAAATTATCTTTCAATTACTGAAGAAGAAACATATATGATTATACTGCTTTGAAGTTAAATTGCAATTTATCTTAATGGTACACATTACCACAAACCAGCCTCTCTAATTACTATGTTCATGATTTTGACCATGTTTATTTAAAAGGTTAAGCCCTTCTTTGTTATTACCTTATGACTTGATGGCAGATAATGGTAGCAGTTTTTTGTTTAAGACTTGCAGGTCCAATGGACAGAGAAAACCAGTATGATTTCCAAGAGTCAGCAATGTATATACAGTATTTTATATAAGATTGGCCATAGTCAAATGCTAAGTGATATGTATAGATTGCACAGATCTTAAATGCAGTATGAGGTTTTAAAGAAGTAGAACTTCCTTTGGGTTGTAATAGTAAGAAAAAATGTGGTAGAATATCTAGGCAAGAAGTGGAGACTGGAGAGGGACCTAGGCGGGGCTGTATAATGAATATAAAAATATTTCATGCAGTGAACAAACAACACTTTAATGATGGTATTCTACACCATTACTTCTAATCTCTCTTAAGGTAGTGATAAGAGAAGGATGGTGTAGAAATAAGTAGAATCCCAAAGATGGAAGGGAGAGGATATGGGGAGATGTCAATCAAAAGGTAGAAACCTTCAGTTATAAGATTAGTAAGTTCTAAAAATCTAATATACTGCATAGTGACTATAATGAATAAAATATATAGTTGAAATTTGCTTAAATAGTATACCCCCCCCCCACACACACACACATGGAAAGTGACTATGTGAAATGATAGATATGTTAAATAGCTTGATTTTAGCAATCATTTCACAATGTATACATATAACTAAATATCACATTATATATTTGTATATAATTTTTGCCCATCATACTTTAGTAAATCTGAAAAAGTCATAAGAAAATATATTTAAGAGTAATCATTTTAAGTATGTTTATATACAGCTAATTTAACCACAAATCATAGGTAGTCATAATCAGTGGGTTACTGGTAGCTCATTAAAAATTCTAAAATTAATTCTATTTTGAAAAGGGTTGGCAAACAAGAAGCAACCTAAGTCTTTAAGGACACCAAACTTACTTAAATTCTATTGTGTAAGAAATAGTTATCACAGGAAATATATTAAATGGAAAACTTATATTAACAAGTTATGTTAAGTCCAGAAATTTAATCTCTCAGTTTCCTCATCATTCAAATGAAAATCATAATTTAAATTGCATCTTGCATATTGTAGGGTTGGAAAAATAAATCTTTTTCCTTTACCCATCTTAGGTTTTCTCCCTGACACCGTATAAATTAAACTGGAAAAGGGAAGGTTAACAAGAGAAAAACAGAAGTTAAGATGTACATAGTACCTTATGTATGGGAACACCTAGTGATGAGTAACCCAAAGAGCTGGTTAGGTCTTGGGCTTATATATCATTTTAGGATAAACAAAAGAAAAGACGTCTGGGGCTTTGAGGCTAGGGAGGCAAGTTTTATGGAAACATGACCAAGAAAAGTATGGTGAGCTAGGGTTATTTAGTAAGGTTTATTATACAGATTTAAATCATTGCCTTTTCTATTAGTAAGAATTATGAAAAGTCTTCTTCTACAACTAAAGTGTCCTAGGATAGATGACTGGCTAAATAAGCTGTGTTTCATATATACAATGAAATATTACTCAGCCATAAGAAGAGATCAAACACTGCCATTTGCAACAACATGGATGGACCTTGAAATAATCATACTAAGCGAAATAAGCCAAATGGAAAAGGTTGAAACTCACATGATATCACTTATATGTAGCATATAAACTTAAAAGCAACAAATGAACAGAACAAATGGAGACTCATGGACATGGACAATGGACTAGTGGTTACCAGAGAGGAGGGAGAGGAGAGTGGGGAAAAAATAAATAAAATGTTAAATAAATAAATAAATAAATAAATAAATAAATAAATAAATAAATAAATAAATAAATGATTTGAATGTTTTAAAAGATGTCTTCTTCCAGATAAGCGAGAAGACATCTTTACAAATAAAATTTCAATCACAAATGTAAATTTTCTTTACAAAGGAAAACCTGTGCCCTGTTTTTAGAGCTTTTTCAGCCTCTGTTGGTTCTAGATGGCCTTTAGCTCTAAATAAGCCAAATACCAAAGAGACATATTTTGAGGTGGCATATGCTGGTACCCTTCATTATATTAGAACTCTATATAAAAGCATAGTGAATACCTGGGGATAGTAATTCATCTTGCATTGTATCATCCTCCTTGGGGAGTAGAGATTTGTGGCTTGAAATGATATCTTTCATCTTGTCTGGATATTTTTAAATTTTGAATGAAAAAGAAAATAATGAAACAGCTAACATACACGTGCATGTAACTTGCATAGTGGTTTCTAAAGAACCCAATCTACCTCCCCTACATCTTTCCTTCCTTCTTCTCTCCTTCCTTTTTTACTCTCACCTCTCCTTCACTTCTTTCCTTCAATTTTTTTTTCTTATCTTTCTTCCTATCCTTCTATTTTTTTTTTATCAAAAATTAGAAAAGTTCAGTCTTCGCTAATTTAGACAGTGTGCTAATTTAGGCTTAAACTGAACTGGACTTTACATTGAATATAGGCATTTGCAAAATGTTCATAATTTAGAAGTTTGCTTAAAAGAAGAAACACTTTTTGAAAAACTCTAAAAATAGCTATTTCCATACCTAAAGTATATAGTAAAAATAATAAAAGATTGGTACTATCTGTGCTTACTAACATTCATTTTTTTACTTTCTTTTTTTTTTTAAGTAAAAGCTAGGCTAACATTATCTATCTATTATAAAACCAAGTGAGACCAGAGAACTCACTTCATAATTTACTGATTGCAAGATTGAAGAGAAGTCACAACCAGTAATTTTAATCCCCCAAATTATTTGACTAGACTTGTCTATATTTTACCTTTTCTTGATATTCTACAATAAGAAACATCCATAACAATGGATTAGCTTAACCAACTTCATGATTGTATCAAACTTAAATATTCTATTATTAGAATTTGCTTTTGTTTTACCAATAAATATCAAATGGTTAATTCTTTTTAATAATATTTTTATTTGCCTACTTTCTGCCTCAATGACTATCTTTTATTCAAGGTAATTTTCCTATGCTAATAAATGTATACGTAATTTCTAAGAATACAAATTCTCATTTGATTGCTGTACGATTAATAAGAGTTTGTCTTTCCGGTGACTGTCTTAGAGAGGCACACCTGTGACCCAAAAAGAGTTTGCCTTTTCAGTGCCCATTACTTCAGATGCAAATCCATTTTCTCTTTCATGCCTGCCAACCGGGGAGCCTACACGAGTTGAGAGAAAAATGGCCTAGGACTCCTTGACATAAAGATGAGAAGAAGGGAACACAGCTATCCAGAGTATAAGGAATAAATCTGCCATTTTTCTTTGGACCCTCCTTTAGGTCAGCTTAATCTTAACTGAACTCCTCATATTCTTTATTACTCTGGTTTGGTGATATTTTGGTCAACCAGGAAATAGCTATCATTTTCACTGTTTCCCTGACAATTTTTAAATGGTGTCCTTTTTTGATACTGATCTAATAATCTATCTGTGAATATTTAAAAATCTCATCCAATATAAAGTCAACAGTATATGATGAGACTTTCAGATACTGCATATAGCAGCTACTCTCTCTGTAGATATGGAATCAGAAGTAATAGATGTTGTCTGGCTGTCTGCAGTTTTGAAATTAGTGATAGCAGTGAGTTTTTAGCTCATTCACAGTATGTGATATGAAATAAAAGATGATGTTTTTGTTTGTTTTTTACTTTAATTTTGAAATTTTAGACTCACAGAAGAATTACAGTAGTACAGAGCTTCACCTTTCACCCAAACTTTGTAATGTTAACATAAACATAGTACAATAATAAACCTAAGAAATTAATATTGTTATAATACTATTAACTTACTATAGACTTTATTTAGATTTCACCAGTTTTTCTACTAATGTTCCTTTTCTGTTCCAAAATTAAAACCAGAAACTCAAATTACCTTCAGTTGATATTACTCCATAGGCGGGCAGGCGGAAACAATGTCCAGCGTGGGGCGGGGGAGGAGGAGGAGGGCGGGCGGAGGAGGCGGAGAGCGGGGGGATT
The DNA here is from genome assembly GCF_014176215.1 of Rousettus aegyptiacus. Classification (NCBI taxonomy): domain Eukaryota; kingdom Metazoa; phylum Chordata; class Mammalia; order Chiroptera; family Pteropodidae; genus Rousettus; species Rousettus aegyptiacus. Next base: position 70,036,370 of record NW_023416287.1, read on the forward strand.
GGGGGCGGAGGGAGGTGGGGAGGAGGCGGGGGGAGGGGGAGGTGGGAGAGGAGGGGAGGGGAGGAGGAGGATGAGGCGGAGGATTAGGAGTGATCTGGAGGATGAGTATTAGGCTTAGGATCTGTCGCCTCCTGCACTATTCTTCTTCTTCTTCTTCTTCTTCTCTTTTCTTTTCTTTTTCTTCTTCTTCTTCTTCTTCTTTCTTCTTCTTCTTTCTTCTTCTTCTTTCTTCTTCTTCTTTCTTCTTCTTCTTTCTTCTTCTTCTTCTTCTTCTTCTTTTTTTTTGGTGACTTTGACATTTTTGAAGATATTGGTCTAGTATTTTGTAGAATATTTCTCAATTTAGGTTTGTCTGATGCTTTATTTTAATTAAACTGGGGCTATGGATTTTAGGGAAGAATACCACACTGTTGAAGTGCCCTTCTCATCACATTGTATCAGTGGATGCATATCGACATAATTTATAATATATAACCGGTGACACTAATTTTCTAACTTAGTTGATATGATGTCTCTTCACTGTAATTTTTTTTCTCTTTCTGTGCTCTCTTTGTTGTAAATGAGTGACTAAGTCTACACCACATTCAAGAGAAAGGGAATTAAGTTGAATTAAGCTTTACTTTCTAGAAGAAAGAGTATGAAAAGTTTGGGGACATATATTAAAAACTATAGTAATTAAGATCTGTTTGAAGAGTTAATTTGAAATTATGCTAAATATTCTGTTACTCTTTAAAGCTTTCTGGTTCTACTAAAGCCAAGCTGAAGTATGAACAACCTCTTCAAACCAGAACATAAATTTGTAGATCTTTTCCCTTCTATTTTGAGTGTTTTGAGAATTAATTCTTATTTTGCTTTTCTCTGCTTTGAATGCTTTCCAGTACCTTTAAATAGTCTTTATAATATATTCTATCCAATTTTTATAATTGTTATGTGTAGGAGTATTCGTGTGTCCACTTTGCTTTGCTGCCATTATCGGAAGTTTCAAGGCTCAATTAATTTAATTGGCTTGTTTGATCTGATTCATAATGATGATGTTCAATCCTAAAGAAATAAGTTAAATATATATTCAACATAATATGTTCACTAAGGGAATAACTTTAATCATTTAACAACCTTAAATGATTAAAAAAATGTTTCAGTGATGACAAATTCAGTCATTTCTAATATGCCATTTCTTGCCAATTCATACCAATTAGATGTTATTTTATTTCCTAGCTTTATCACTGTAATACTACAACTGACAATTCAGTTACAACTGAATCAGTATTATAAATATAAATAACATACTAGTGTTCTTAACTTTGGTTTTGACTTTTCAGCTAGCACTTTTAGTAGCAAATGCATTCAGTCTCACTAACATGAATGCTCAGTGTTCTTTCATTTTCTACTGTGCTGTGATTATGATCATTTTCAGCCTTTGTTATTGGAGTGGATTTCAAAATTAACCATTGTAGGCAGATGACCTAGCAATGAGTTTCCAGAGGTCAATGTGATTCTGTGGTCAAAACATCTGAAATTACCGGATTGCAAAGCAATGTAGTTAAATACTTTTGGTTTCCTTTACAAACAACTAAGTTTCATCATAAGCACAGTGATCCAGCTGCTTGCTTGGTGAGTAGCTATGATGAATTTTGTGCATTTGTGCATGCATGATTCTGTGTGTGTTAGCATGAGCGCACGTGTACATGCATATGTGTATTTGTGTACCTGTGTGTATGTGTATTGGGTGGGCCTTAAAGAAGGACACTTCAAAGAATAGAAGTGAGGAAAGGTTGAGTAGGAAGGAGGTAGTAAATCGAGCCAGTCAAAAAAGCATTGAGTGGCTACCTTGCTTAAGAAAATAACCCAGCAACTGTGATGAATATAAAAGCCTAGACCCTTGTTTTAATGGGTAATTTTTAGATACTAATTTGAGCAGTCCTTTCATGACACAGAGCAGCAATTTTTACATTGTGATAATATTACATTCACGGGTCTTAAAGGAGGCTGAGGAGCCCAATGGGGCTCTTGGGCTCAACTCCTTCAAGTAGAAGAGCTTTATTTTCATCTATTTTATACAGTTGACATCTGAGTTAAATGCTTTGGATAAAGAGTTCCTCTAACAAAAAACTGAAAATGATTTCATAATTTTGATCTACTAGAAGACAGAGATTGCAGGTAGCAACACCTTAAGAAGGTTGATGGAAAAATAAATAACTTAATTACGCCAATAATTTTAAATTATAAGAGACATATTACATTTTAATTATAAATATAAGAAATAATTGTGGTGATAATAATAAAGTATCGTATTTCAATCCCAGGTCTTATATATCATAGCTCTGTCAATACAATATGGTAACAATATAATATTTACAAATATGATATTATAACAGTTATTTTATGAAAACTTAATCAGCTCATTGTTTTATTCATCTTTTTTTTCAATTTTAAGCTGAAAGAAAGTAGTTTTTAAAAATACCTATCGACTGCTCTCACAGTACTGTGAAGCATACAAAGGAAATTCTTACAATAGTCACTGGCTGTGGCAATCTTAGCATGCAACTAAGGAAAAAAATATTATCTTATATGGAGATAAATCAGAACATTGTTATCATATTTCATTTCTAAGATAATTTAGTAGTAAAGTCAGAGGTTGGTTATGTAAATTTAAATATTCCAATGGTTTTGAAAGATTATGAAGCCTCATGGAGACGATTTGGATTATTCCTGGATTATAGGTTGAAAAAGAAATGAGAAGATAAATGTTGACTTATTCACACATTAACTTATCTTGCTTTATAATTATAAACTTCTAGTTTATAGATAGTGTGATGTTTCCTATATAAAGGCCATATGTTCAGAATGATTTATTATTGTACCTGTATTAGATTCCATTAATATAATCTGATTTTGAAGAAGTATTTAAAATAATGACAACCATAGCCGTCCCTAAAATCATGCATGATACTATATGCTCCTGGAGAACAAGATAGAATTGTATGAACATCACAAGAATAACACCTTTTGTTTCAGGCACCAACCTCAGGAAAGGAAGCCTGAAAATCAAGTAGCCCAGTTGCATGAGTTTATATGTCAAAGCTTCATTTATTCCTAATGGGGCCATTAACGCCTTTTTGTGATCTCAGTAATTAAGAAGCCAGTTTGATTCTTCTGATTATGGACTTCCTCAAAGCTGGCTGGTAGGTCATAAAGGAAATAGAAAGATACTTTGGAGAACTAATGGCTGCTCCTGTGTGCTGAGTCAGTCTTGAATTTTATGAGAGGCTATGCTGACTTGTGCAGGACCGCTTTGTGTCCCTGAGATGATCTATTTTAACATGTTGATTGCTTCTTCTTGGGCATCATTTTCCCTATAGAGACATGGGCCATTTATATAGCTTTACAAAATTAATTCTATATGGGAGACAAGAGAAAACTTAGACGGAGCAACAGTGGAAATTCTAAAGTGAAACAATGTGTGTAGAGACCTATATTAAATAAAAAATGCAGAAGTGGGAGAATTTCTGTGATATTTCAGTTGGAGGATGGAGGCTGGCGACTCCATTATGGACATCATTAGTACAGTCATGTTCATTGGAAGATAGTAGAATGGTTTAAGGACTCTCCATGGAAATACTATTTTATCTACTCATTACCTCCCCACCCATCTCCAATTTTGTTTATGTCTTCCTTAATGAATGCCATAGAGCAGTGAAAACAAGAAAAGAGGATTAGAAGGCCCCAAACAGTAAAGCAACATGAATCACTATGATGGATTTCATTAATTAGAAATTGAAATTAAAGACACCAACCTGTGAAAAATTGAACCTCTGGAGGTCGTTCCAGGACATTGTCTGTTCTAATTTCAGAAGTTAATTTGACAGAAATGTTTAAAGTATGGTGGGTAAGAGAAATATGGTGACTCAGAATAAAAATCACAGTGGGAGAAAAAGAAGCTTTATACCATTTTCCTTTCCAGTGCACGCTTTGATTAGACAAGCACCAGAAAGCCATATTTGGGACACTGCTGAAGTTCCTTGTATATAAAAAACTAAAAAGGCTTTTTGTTCACTGTTCTACCTAGGAGGCATGTATGGATATTCAACTGATTTTTTAATTGTGAGAATTTTCTTCTGAATAAGCTCTTCTGAATCGCAAGACCCTCTGGTGAGCAAATAATAAGAGGCGAGAAGGTGGGAATAGAGAGGCAGAGGAATGAGAAACAGGATGGAGAATGATCTCAGTTGCTCTCTAAGTGCATATTAAGTTATATGTGCTCAGTTTAAAGAAGCACAATCTCAATTAACCTGTGTTCAACTATCTAGGAATTCAAATAAACTGAAATGATTGTTTTATAAGTTCAGTTCTTGGATAAAGAGAGAAGTAGAAATAATAAGAACAACAACAATATGAACAAAACAGCAGCAGCAGCAGCAGCAGCAGCAGCAGCAGCAGCAGCAGCAGCAGAAACAACATGTTGGTTATCCTTTACTGCCATCTTCCTCTCTACCTCCACTTTTTGCCCTGCTCTTTGCCCTGGGAGGTTGACTTAGTTGAGTATATTTCCTAGCCTTCCTTGTTCTCTTGGCATGGGGCAGGAGTTCAACTAATGGAAATAGGTAGCAAAAAATTAGCTGCAGGACAGGAAGGTTAGGATATTTCCCCCTAGTTTCTTTCCTATGTTACAGTGGTTGTTGCATTTGTTGCCTCTTCTATGGCACAACTTTGTCAGGCAGACTCTCTAATTTGGCTCCAGCTCTACAAACACTATTTACCTTATCTCTTTCTTCTGCACTGTTTTAACACTCTTATCAGAAATGTAAGTCGCATTTTTACCAGGTAACTTGTAAAGGAGACATTTTTCATATCTACTAAATATCTTTGTAGAAACAATCAGGTTAGGAGAAAGGAAATCTTAATTCTATCTTCAGCACTTCAAGAATTCTAAGTAATTCAGTTACAATCACATTTTCTCAGTCTTCCTGCTATAAAGGGAGAAGAATCAATGAGTTCCAGCCCTGTAATGGGATAATGAATCTCAAAAGATGGCCAAACTTTCCACCCTGCTTTGTATGTATATCTAGCTCCTCTTGGAAGCTAGACTGTGTCTGTAACTGCTTTAAGTGATAGAATGAGTTGAGCATGACCTTCTGTGACTTTGGACAATGTGTTAAGAAAAAAGTTCTTCGACTCGGTAGGGATAAATTAAAAATTATGCTGAGGGAGATAGGATCCAAGGAAAAAGACCCAGGAAAGTGAAAGATGCTATGAAAAAAGAAGCCATCTAACAACAACACTGAGTACCAGATGCTCAGACATCTGACAACATCTGTTATTTTGCAGCTGCATGAGGGGCCTTAAGAAAGACTAGCTGAGGAACCTCCTAGTTAAGCCCCAGCCAACACATACCTTTATAAGATATAATAAAATGTCAGTGGTTTAAGCTACTAAATTTTGGGGTGTGACTGTGAAAGTTACTTAAGCTTCCTGAGGCTCAATTTTCTCATTTTCAATATGTCAATGATAATAGTTAACTATACTAGAGGTTAGTTTGAGGTGTAAGCTAAAAATGAGATTAAATGTTCAAAGTAGTCATTCGACATAGAGCCTGGGACCCAGGAATTATTCAATAAATTTTGCTCTTATTGTTAATATTATTATTATAGATTTTTATCTTTACCTCCACAGATAATTTTTTCATATATATATATATATATGAATAGGATCATTTGAACATATTTATTAAGCATTTATAATATTTTTACATACTCGACTACATATTTGAGGGTGTAGAATTAGTAAGCTATACAAGAAAGATTAAAATAGTCTCAGCAAGAGGCTGTGGGGAGAGGGTGACCATGTCTAAGGAAGAAAGAAAAAATTTCTATGAAATGATAGAAGCTACTTAAACTGAGACTTGAATGATGAGATTGCTTGGGACAGGTGAACATTTCTGACAAATGTAATGATCAGGAATTTTGGATACTAATGCCTGAGGAAAGATTTCAGACGTTAAAGGAATTAACCTACCCAGAAAACCAGGAGAAGTTGTAGATGGCTGTAGGAAAGTCACAAGGAACAGGAGTGTTGCTGTGAGACCAGGCCATAAAGAAGACTGGGGGTGATTTTGATGTGACTTGCACGTTTTGCTCAAGATATTGGAACATGTATGGAAAGCACAGAGACTTTGCAATGTCGATCAAAACACTTGGTTGAAATTTATATAAAAACTTTTGGTTGTGTGAACAATGGATTGAATAGAAAAAGACTGGAGACTTGGAGGTAAGGGTGACAAGTAGAGAAAAGCTCACATTAAATCAGTAAAAAGGCAAATGCACCGTGGTTCTTGAATTCCAGATATATTTCTGAGGTAACATTAGTACAAGTTGGTAAGCACTGGATGAGAGAGATAAGCAAAAAGAAGGCAAAGATGGGTGTCAGGTTTCTATCCTATGGTGAAAAATGATAATGACCTTCCCTGACAGAAAATACAGAGAAAAAAAAGAACATTTCCCCACTATAGAAGAAGGATATGGATAGGAATGATAAAATAGTCACGATTTTTTTTTTTACTGGGCACTTAATGTGAGCTAGATACTTTTACAAAGAGCTTTGCATATGTATTTTCTAATTTTCTAAAATATTAGTGCATCTATACTAATTATATAATTACATTGAGGTTCCATTAGATTGTTACTTGAACAAGACATGGATTGAACGTCAAAGTTTTATAACTTTGACGTCCATATACATTTCTTATTTAGAAAGTTGTATATGAAGCTCAGAATTAGAATAGAGAGGAAGATAGTAACAAATATAAATATAAATATATAGTTATTGATCTTGGTAGAATGAGAAATGAGAAGCTCAAAGCCAGAATCCTTAAAAACACCAACCGTTAAAAATTCAGAAGATGAGTTACTTTGTAAATAAAGGTGTTACTGATGCAGAGGAAAAGGTCAGCAGAGAGAAACGCCTAGAGTAGGGGGAGAGGAACGGAAGAGAGTAAACCAAAAAAGGGATCTGACACCCAAATAATATGCTACAGAATGCTACAAAGGGTTTAGGAATGAAAAGTGACCATTATATTGACAGCTAGGAGATATAAATAGTTGGAACAGTTTGGAAAATGTTAGTGCCCCAGCTAGAATTGTGACTGCCCCACTTAATTAGTCTTTACACAGCAGGGAGGAAGGAGGAAGGCATTCTAGTCTTTGGGTATTTCATTAATAAGTTTACAGTAATGGGAAGCAGGAAAAGTATAGGAGCTGTACTCTTATAAAAATGATCTCTCAGGCAAACTGTTCTTCACAACTCTGATTCTTGTTTCTATCTAGGTACTTTTTTGTAACCAGGTTTTGCATTTAACCAGGTGACTTTGTCCTCCATCAGTAGAGGACATATGTATCCACAGCAGCTATTTGTCTATGGTTACCCAGGATTAAGCCACGTCAAGAACTGTGAAGGGTGTGAGACTTTACCCAATCTGTAAACGAATTATTTGTCTGCTACCAGCTTGAGGATTTGGCAGGAGACATGAGACTCTTGGGTCAAAGACAAAGGATTTTCTTACACATGGCAATAGCAGTAGTGAGAATATAAGCATTTTCTTAGGCTAGTTCCCTAAGCACCATTTCTCACAAGACCATTGCAGAGGGTCAGGTGACACCTGTAAATGCAGTGGGTTGCATTTTAGTACATAAAGTCTGAGTTTAGGGAATCCAAACATTTTATAAAGGCAGTATGTGCTTATCTTTTGTCCCAAAAGGAGACCTATTTGATATACTGAGAATTTTGACTCTGGAGGAAGACACTGTATCTCCCAAGGTAGTAAACAAAACTTTCCTTTCCTCTGGAGGGACACACTCTATTTTCTAAGGCTGTTACTGTACAAACATCCTTCAACATGTGTGATAAAAAGGCAATCAATCCCTTTGCTTGTAAAATGTGCAGAAACATGAGAGACCAATGAGAACCAACTCCCAACAAGCCAATGCAAAACTTTAATCATGTGTTTGTGGTTGCCTTAGGAAATGAAAATGACAATAACTACAATTTTATATGTAAAATTGATACAGGCCAACAGACAATATCATTCATATGCTGATATATATATAACCTTAGCATATAAATTAACAATTTGTATGATTTGTTTACATATCCCCAAACTTCTGTGTTTAAAATTCTTTTGTTTGCATATGCATTCACTATTTTATTTGACAGTCAAAACAAACATTGAGGTATGTATGAGAAAGTGTCATTATGATCACTCTAAAAAGAGAGAAAAACTGATGATAAAGGACATGATATCCTTTTCCAAGTCACAGATATAAAAAGCAACTGAGTTTTAAACTTCAACGACTGTTCCTTCCAGTTTGCTGTTTTCTATATACATACATTTTCATGGGTGTGCTTTGCTGTAGTTAAGTTAAATGGAGTACCTCTTTCTTTCCTACTCATTGGACCTGTCTAATGTGCTGTGTGAGCATGGGCCTGGCACTCTTTTCTGCTTTGGTGTATTAAGCTAGTAAATGATGGCAATCATATATATTTTGCCTCATCACAGCATTGTGGTGAGAATTACATAAGGTAATAGACATGTGTATTCATTCCAGTAACAAATCGGTCAGTCAGTCCATTAGCAAAATCCTCCTTCCTTTTTCACTCCATTGCCTCCAGGACACAGCCTCAAATCTCATGGGGCCCTGCAGACATCCAATCTGGTCTTTTTCTCCCTCCCAATGTCTATTCCTTTTGTAGCACACGCTTCAGTTAAACTGCAAATCTACTTTCTTTTGTTTCAAATATCCCTCCCTTGAAATTTCATGTCTTTCAGTAAGAACTCCAGTGGCACTTTTCTATAAGCATCCTCCTCTTCCTCAGTTAAGGGAGAACATGTATCTTCTCTCTTATGGTTATGTCTTCATACCCGATACCATATTTTGCCCAAGCCTGAAACACTTTTTTTTTTTTTTTATATAGTGGCTAAGACCACAGGCTTTGGAGTTAAGTGCTCCTGGAATATAATCCCTGTTGTGTTATTTATTAGTCGTGAAATCTTGAGCAACTTCTTTAAATGCTGTAGGTCTCAGGTACCTCATGGGAAAGCTGGAGATGGTTATATCTTTGTAATAAGTTTTGTGAAGGAGTATTTATAATATTGTTTAGAAAAACATAACCGCTCAATAAAATGTTAATTTAGGAATTTAAATTTTATTCTTATTCTAAATTATGTCACTTTTGACTTTAGTCTCATCATAGGAAAATTATGAATTCCAGAAAATTCTGTTTGTTTTTACTGCTCATCAATTCCCAACCACCTTCTTTGTCATCCTATTTTTAGAGCAGTGACTTGATGAAATATTTGTTAAATCCTTGACAATAAAGTATTTCCACTTTTAATATTTCATCTAAGACTAATTTGGCTTTTATTACCCAAAAGTTAAGGTGCTTTTAAGGTCTTTTCATAATTCAAATACTTAAATATCTAACTGAAATGTCTTTGTCCTTCTAATGATATCATCTACAAACTGTAGTCGTGGTAGCTGTCCTCCACACCATTAGCTATAACCCAAGCCCAGAGGCACGTCTGGTTTCCATATTTGAAGACCAGGAATGATAAAATGGATATTTATTAGGCTGCATATGTATAAGGGGGTTCTAGGGAGACAGCTACATCACTGCAAGCCTCCTTCCTGCTTCGTTTCTCATGACATACAGCTTCCTGTCTGATAGTCCTAAATGCCAATTGCCTCATATCATCATTCTACTTTAAACTCGTCATTAGGTCACCATTGCTTACATAATAAAGCTCAAACTCCTTGGCTTCAGTTATTCCCATCACAATCAGCATACAGTATAATCTCATCCTCCTTGACTTCCTAACACTAAGCCCTATCCTCCGTGATGTGGCTCCATTTATAACACATAAACCCGATTTCATATTCATATCTTTCTTCTTATGCATAGAAATGTCATCACCCCTCTTCTTTACCTACAGGTATTTTGACATTGTGATAAATTCTTTTCTCTTCCAGAGAGGCTTTCCCAACATACACTGATATATTTTTTCTCTGACTGCATTTACTATCTACAATACTCTTTAAAATAATAGTTTGCTTTTAAAATTATTTCGAAATAGCTTGCTAGTTTAATTAGGCAGATGTCTAGCACAATCTTCAAATAACTTTTTATTTTACTTTTGTCTTTTAATGTTAAAGTAAACTAAACATATATAAAAGTATATATATTACAAACATATATATCAAAGTTATTATGTCACAAGAGAACACACTCAGATAACCAATTCTTAAGATACAGAACATTATTAGCACTTCAGGAGCTCTCTTCATGTTCTATTTCAGGATATTTTATTTCCAGCATGTCAAATAGATGCATCTAAAAATTATAGAGAAGTGATTTAAAAATGAAGCATTACATTGCTTTATGAGGGAAAGCCTAAGGCCTCTTCCCCACCTTTGCAGACCAAGTAAGTTGCTCCCAGAAGGAGCCACCTTTAAAATCTTCAATGATTTCTTCTGAGAACTTTCTTCCTCTAAGGCATATGCTCCAACCACTGTTTCTTGATTTGTGACATTTAGACATTACATATTAATTCAGTTGTGAATGATGAGGATTAGATAATTCATATCCCAATCTCCCTTCCCCAATATTTTGTTCTTAATTGTTAATCATTGTAGAGTCATAAAATATTATTTTTGATCTAATAACAATCTATACTGTCTTTTGACTTCTAAATATTTAAGCTGAGACTATGATCATCTCAAGCTTCCCTTTACCTTTACTCACGCCTTCTACATTCCTACACCTGTCACTATACTGATAACACTTGCTTTGCTTTCTGTAACCATAATTAAGTTCTTATGTTTGATTTATATCAACATTTCTTATATCTAACTGCTCATCAGTATCACCTGGGAATGTTGAAAAATACAACGTCCAAGTGTTATCCTCAGACTTCTGATTTAATAGATATGGGGAATTTTAGGTATTATTACTCTTCCAAGCTCCACAGAGATTCTACTGTGCATCCAGCAGTATCAAAAGGATGATTCAGTAAATTAAAAATCAATAATTTCATTTTATATAGTCATGACTACATAAATATTGTTCATGCCAGCAGCAATTGTTGTAATATGATTGTATATTTTCTTTTGGCATGCATTTTTTCTTGAAATTTTTAATTATTTTTTTTTGCAGGGGGGGCATTATTTGTTTTAATGAAGAGTTCCCAAAACTCTTCATTATTTATTTAATTGAATTTACTCTTTTCTCAGAGAACTTCCTCCTAGAGCCTACTATTCTCTGATATTAGTCTGGTTGATTATGAAGAATGCTATAGAGAAGTCCCCCTAGGATTTTTTTTTTTTTTCTTTTCAGTTCTTTCCACAGTCAAATCCTTTGTTTATGATATCTCATGTCAATCTCTTTGTAGGTAAGCTTTCTAGGTTTGGCTGAGTATATAAACTAATAAATTTTACAGAAATGATGCAAGGAAAGTAAATTTTTTTTTAGTTCTTGTTTGATGATCTTCATTTTACAACCCTTGCTGTTCCAGTTTTTATTTTGACATTCTTACATTTATTGTATTGGGCCAAATACTGGGAAATCCAGTTCTGGGAAATCCTCTTCTGCTTGTTTCTTCATAATTCTCTTCACTCTGTTTTCTGTGTTGTTGTTTTTGTTTTTTTCTTCTGTATTTTGTATAGAATTATACTGTGCCTCTTGCCTTAACTTTTCTATCATATTTTATAAGTCTTTTTCTTTAAACTTTGGAGTACATTTTCTCAACATTATTTCTTATATTTTATTACACTTTTTAAAAAACTAGCAATCATATTTTTACTTCAATGTTATTTTTATTGTTTTCCCATTGTTCTTTTTATATCACATCCCGTTCTTTTTTTATGGGATGTCATATATTCTGAAGTCTATCTGAGAATACCAAAAATATCTTTTTTTCATTATTTAAGCTCCCTTTTTTTCTCTCACACCTTTATTTTTAGTTAAGGGAATATTTTCTATTGTTTTATTCATTCATTTTCTCACAAGCATCTTCTAAGTTTTGTTTAGTCAAATTTAAGAAAGAAAAAAAACAATAGAAAAACTAATTATGATTTAGAACAATTTTTTTTTTTTTTTTTTTTTGAGAAACTGGTTTTCCTTTAGGATGCATAAACCAAGAACTGGTATTTACTATCTGGGACTCTTAATTGCTAGAATTCTACAAATGTCTTTGTATCTGAATGTCAATCATCAGAGAAACTATAGTTTGATGTAGAAAATTCACTTTACTAATGAATAAGATGAACATACTTAGGTTTTGTTACTATGACGAGTTATTTGATTGTTTTGTTTTATTTTAACTGAGCAGCAACCCCTGACTGCATTTTCTAATCCTCTCAATTCATGAAATTGTATTGTTGTGATTCAAAGGTACTGGTGCTAATAGGTACATGGCAGAAGTAAACAAAATTTCCTCTAGAAAAAATCACAAAACTCTAGGCCTAAAATCATTATTCTATATAATTTTGCAAGTAGAATATCTTACACCCAATCAAGAATAATCAGAGACACAAGATAAAATGATGAATAATTGCAAATTTGTATGTAACTGATAATATAGTCTCAAAAAATAAGAAACAGATATTATAGAACTAGAATTAGAAGAAACTTTACACAATTATACAGAGTAACTAAAAATAAAGTGTTAAAAGATAGAAGTTTTGAGGAAATTAGTGTATTTGACTTTTATAACACTGCACTGGACAACTACAGAACAAACACTCTTGATTATTCCACTAAATATCTAGAAGTATTATAAGGCTACAGTAACTAAGACTCAGTGGTACTGGCACAAAAATAGACAGAGAAATAAAATAAAATAGAGAGTTCACAAATAGACACGGGTGTCTAACACCTGACTTAGGTAAAATGTGGCATTTCAGAACAACGGGAAAATAAATAGCTGGCCTGAAATTATAAGCCCTGAATTATATGATAGTTTCAAAATAAAATAGTGCTGAGACAATTAGACATCCAGAGGGAAAAAAAAATGTCATGACATTTTCTTTTCAACATATACAAAACTCAGTTTCAGGTTGATTTTTAGATTTAGATGAGAAATGAAAGCAGTACATCTCTTGGAAGATAATTTAGGAAAAAATGTCTGAATCGCTAAGACTTTAATATAAGAAAATACTTTTTGACAGGATACAAGAAATACTAATTCCCCCTCACAAAGATTGATATATAGAACTACATAAAAAGAGAATTTGTTCACCAAGAGACACCATTAAGAGAATAAAAAGGCAAATCATGAAGTGGAAAACAATTGTTTAGAACATACCAATCTCAAGGGCTCATACTTGAGTATATGATATATTCCTACACATTAATAAAAGAAATGTACCAAAAGAAAAATAAACAAGATAATTAAATATACATTTCATAAAATCTATAAAAAAGTTCAAAAAAGGCCTAGGTTGCTCAATTATATGAGCAATCAGACCTATTCAAACTATAATCACTATGAGAAAATTCTTGATGAATATATCATTTAGCTGACTTATCTACAAATGTTATATTCTGGAATATGAAAACTTTTCTTTTGAAAAAAAGGATAATACAGAACTATGTATAATTGCCTAGAGCTAGAACTCTTCCAACATGAAGGTGGGAATGATACAGAAAGTCAGTAGGAATTATAAAGACACATAGTAATGGGTAGTTCAAAAAATAGCTGGCCTAGAATTATGAGCCCTGGGTTCTGATGGCTATGAAACCTTCCTGTGCTATTCAGAAGCTATATAACAGTGGGCACATCACATGTCCTTTGTAACTCTCTATTTCTTTATTTTAAATTTGAGCTCATTACAGATACCTCTGTGGCTGTGATGGTTAAACAAGATTATCTGCAATAAGTGTTGTATAAATGTGTGGACGGAAACTTAGAAAAATAGAACAATGCTTCAAATATTTATGTCTTTTTTCAATTTTATTGTGTTAGTTTTAGAGATTTTATACTATTGAGGAAGAGAGGAAAGGAACAACTCAGTATGAAGAAAAAAGAATAGATGCAATTTTTCATGGCTCAAAATGCTGTTAGTTCAGGTTATTTTCTTTAGAGCTTTTTTGTTTTTTTTTTAATCCTCTAAATAGGTGGTAAAATAACATTGTGAAGTGAGCCTGTAAGTTCATGGACACCATTTGATGTTAAAAGAGAATATAGTAATAGGATATTTCCCATTTAAAAAAAATTACATCAATTGAAGTTAAATTATTACATAATGAGAACGTTCTTCTGTTTATAAGAACTGGACCAAAATTCATTCAATAAATTGACAAATACAGGAGTAGCAAGGTCTTTACATTCCCTCTCACTCTCTCTCTCACATCTTTGTTCTTTCTCATTACATTTTTCCCTTCATAAAAATGCTAAAAACTATTTCCTCAACACTTTTGTATCCTAACCATATGTTTCTCCCCTTTAGGATTTATTATATTGAGATTTCTAGAAACTAATGATAATGATGATGGTGATGATAATGTTGATGATGGTGATGGTGATAACAATATCATATTATTGTTAATGATATAATTAAGAGTACCAATAATAATAAGACATGTAAAAGAAAAGACTTTTGGATGATGATGGCTGACTGGTCATTCTGGAATGCCCAGAATAGAATTATTTATAACCTTTTTAGGTACAGCTGAGATGGAACAAAGCATCTGAGAAGGAGTTTAAGGGGTCTTTATTTGGGTTCCGGAGTGTGGGCTTCCCACAGTGCTATTCTGAGTCATTTCATTTCTACACCCTCTGTGTACACTCTTTATGAGCACCTGATCCCCCAATTAAGGCCTACACCTGACACAGCCAAACCTGCATTGCATCAGGCGCTGCCTTTAACACTTTCCACAGCCCAGAGGACTTCTGTGATCAAAGAATCAAAACAACATGGCAGTGGCCCCCAGGAATCTGACTTTCTAAAACAAAAGTAGCATTTTGCAGAAATGCATTTACCTTCCTTTTCTTGGGGTTACTGGGGCATCCATTGCATGCTAAACAGGTTCACCATGTACTAGTTGCAATAGTTTCCTTCTGTTCTCAAATGATCAGTGACCGAAAAGGGACGAAATAAGACTAGTAGGCTGTCATTGTTTTTGTTGTTTTTTAGAAATAGTCCTGAGTAAAGGAGGACAGGGATGGAAAGTAAATTTTTTTCTAGATAACTTTCAGGCCCAGGACTGAGTGGTAGAGAGCTCCTGCTGAAAAAATGTTTTAAATCCAGATCATACCTTTTTAAAAGTCTAGAATTGAAGGTCATTACACCAGATGATCTCAACCATTATTTCAGACCACAGCTCATACAGTTCCCTCTTCATTATCAGAACAGCTCAATAGTACTTCTTGTCAAGATGACAGACCTCCCAGTGAAACCACTATAATCATGTCTAAAGTCATGTGAAAAATAGGACAATTTCATTTAATCTTTTTAAAAGTGAATTCACAATAGAGGTTAGGTATGGTCGACAGACCGTGAATATCTGTGTAAGTTATCACCTCTAATCTAGGAATACAGTCTAAGAAGTTATATTTCAATTGTCAGAATTTCCAAAATTTGATACGCCACAGCAAATCTGTACTGATGTGTATACCGAGTTCATTATCTTATTATGATAACTTCAGTTCCTATCCTAACTTTATTTCTTATAATTTTTTCTATTTCACTGAATTGAGACAAAGTTGCAATAATCATAAATAATTATAAATAATGCAAAAATACCTGAACCACATTATCATAAACAGTATTTGTTTCTGGAAGGAAATCATTTGTGTATACAGCCAGACTCCCTGGGTTCTTCAATCACTATCTGTGACTTTGGGCAAATTTCCTTAATCCCTCTGCTTCATTTTTTTTTTTTTCAACTATAATATGGGTTTGGAAATAGTATCAAACAGTGACAGTCAATGTAAATCACTCAGAGGAAAGCTTGACACATATAAATACAAATTATTGTTGTTTTTGTTGTTGTTACACAGTTCTTAGTTCTACTTTTTTATCCTTTGTTAACGCAGATCTCCATTCTACTGTCCTACCTTTCTCAATTCACTCTCTTCCCTTGATGCTCTAAAGTGGAATCACATAATCAGATCATTGGAGCATAACTGTGTTAAACATGCTTAGTGGTGGCAAATATGATGAATAATTTAAATCACTACTGTAGTATCAACTTAGGATAGTTAAGTGATAGATTAAGTAACAAAATGTAGTAAAATGTTGGCTGTTATTATCTTGATTAGTAGGATTTTGGTGGCTTTTAATTACTTCACTATGTTTTCCTGCACTTTAGTTTTTTTTTTTCTAGTAGCTACATTTTATTTTTCAGAAAAGTAGAACAAATATTTTAATTTAAAATATATGTAATAAATGACATGGAATTTATATAACTCAACTGATCTTTTGGAAAGAGTAACAAGTTTTCCAAAAAGGCAAATTCCAGAAGTTCACAGATATGCTTAATCAGGGTATGGTAATGAAATCACACAGCCTTCTAGGAAGAATTGATATCCATTTGTAAAATGGGGTCAATTTAACTGCTCTTTATATTTAGAGGGTAAATATTTATTAATTCAAGTTTGGGAATAAACTAAAAGGAATTTTCACTCCTCAATATTTCAGTTTGTCATAAGATGGAAAGTTGTCATGTCCCATGGTTTCTCTCTGGAAATTATATTACAAAAAGTATTCATACTCATTAATAGTTGATTTTGTGTTGGTTACAGGTCAGAAACGTTTCATTTTCTTGCAAATAATGCTTAGATTAGATCCGTCTCTATCGCTTTCTCATTTTTGCATCCTATCTTTGTTTCTGATTTTTATTTTTTTGATGTCTATTTCCAAAAGGATTTTTAAGAAAGCAACACTGACTTATTGATCCATTTATGTATTATTTACCAAATCATGTATTAAGTACTTCTTATATTCCAGCTACAATACTCAGATATTGAAGAAAACAATGATGCACAAAATACATTTCTTTCACTCAAAAATTTAATATCAAACGAATTGATAAAAACAAATATGTAGGTCACTGTCATGCAACATAATAAGGCGCTAGTACAGAGTAAAAACACAATGGTCTCCAGAATGTCACTTGCTATATTTACTATGACATTTAGAAGCAAGAGCAAGCTCTTGAGATTTAAACAAAATCTTTTAATTTGGATTCATTTAGCTTAATTTTGCACTTTAGACAATTTGCCCAGGGGGCTTAGAAACATAATTAATGAATTACTCAATCATTTTTCAAATAATTTGTTTTGTATGAAATATTTATATGAAGTGATTTTTTTTTCTGAAAAGAAATAGAATATGAACAGATACCTGTACAAGTGAAGTTGGATTGTTTGCAGGTATTTCTTGGTTTCCACAAGAAAACTCAATTTGTCTTAATTTAAATTTTTTAATGTATGTCCACCACCTACATGCCCAAACTTCTGTTTAGTGCTATACAGGAAAAATAGTAGAAAAGCACTTAAAATTTAAATGAGGTCAAAACATTATCTAGTAGAGGTTTTGAAACAATTGAAGACATTATACAATGCTGCTTAAAAGAATGTCTCTAAGTGGCACCATGTTAGAGAAATTAGTTACTGGAGTTAAGCAGAAGTTACTGGGGAATATTGAGATGAGCTTTGATAACTGAATAGTTTATCTACATGTGAGAGAAAAAAAAAAGCGTCCCTTTCTCCATGTGCCTCTCTCTACCAAGATATTTTGCTTTCCTACATAGCTGGATTTCTGAAACACTGCTGGTAGCCAAAAATGGTTGGTCATCTGCCCTGTAATTACACACCGCCATCATTTGTTGAAAATCTTTCATAGAACTCTATATATCACAGGACTGAATTAGGAGGTAGGCTAGACTTAGAGGAATGTCTAAATTTCCATTATTATGTTTCTCTTTATATGAATTTTCAGACAGGCCCTCATTACCAGGATGGAGAGATATTTGCTGCCATGGCATGATTCTGTCTTAATACAATTTTGTAACCTGCAGTCTTCCTATTTTGCTTCTTCCCTTTCTCTCCCTTTACTTGTTTGGGAGCATTTCATCTAAATCATCACTTGTTGGACAGTCCTTTGTGAATCATAATCTGCTCTGATACCACTATCAGTGAAAATGGTGCTGTCAACATTTATGTCAACGCTGAGGTTGTAATTTCTGACAGTAATGTGCTTGGGCTTGATCTAAAACTCTCTGTTCATGTTGACAGAGCTGCCTGTCAGAGTCCCTTTTGCCTGACACTTCTAAGTGACTAAGAACTTGGTAGAACTCAATCTAGGAAAAAAATCTCATTCCAAGTTCTCCCATTAGGTCCATGGCTCATCTGGAAACACTATCCATGTTACCAAGAGATAAATGAATGTATAAGAGCAGAGACTTGGGTCATGAGTAGGTTGCTATATAATGTTCATAAACTATCTGTGGAAATAAAATACACCAGTGATGAATTTTTCCTGAGGGCTGGGTCTTTTTAAGACCCAATGCATACATCCGAAACTCCATTAAAGAACATTGGTCTTACTTCCTATTTCAAATATTATGTTTCAACATAGCTTACTTCTTGTTTCAAACTACAAAATTATGCTCTAAAACTTTATGGTTTGTATGATGAAAATGCTTCATTTTGAATGTTACTGCTATATCATACTCATCACTATTCCCCAAATGCATTGTGTTCCTTCTCTCAAACTTTTTTTGGTCAAATATTTCATCTTTCCAGAAATTACTTCCACTTCTCTATAACTATTAGATTAGCAAAATTTAAAGAAGTATGATATTACTCAAAGCTAGAGAGTATTGGCAAAACTGGCTGCACTCATATATTGCTCATGACACTGTAAATTGTAGAAGCCTTTTCAAAAGTAATTTGGGCTTATATAAGAAAACTTAGTAATTTTACACTTGGGAATACATTCTAAGGGGATAATTCAAAATAAAAGCTATATGTACAGAAGAATTTACAGCAATATTATTTATAACAGTTAAAATTGGTTATACGTAAATGTCCAATGAAAAGGGGCTAAGCACATTACGGTAGATCAAATTGATTTAATTGTATAAAACATTAAAAGATATAGAGTTCACTCTATTATTTTCTACCTCTGTGACCACATCTCCTCAGTCTTCCTTTTGAACTGCTTTGTCTTGTGCAGCCCAAATAGAAACATCCTCTAAATGTATTTATGCACTATTCCAGGTTATGCAACACTGCTCAGAAAGCTTCCATCATAGCACACTTCCTACTATGAATACAACTTCGTTGTTACTCCTACTAGACCATAAACTCTTTGTGGATAAGAATCGTGCCTTTTATCACTGTATCTGTGAAGCCTATTGTAGATTATCAGTAAGTATGAATTGAATTAATCCATACTGACATAAAATAGCTATAATTCCTTGATAAGAAGCAAAAGCAACATAAAAATATGTAATATATTATAAAAGATTCCAATGTATTGATCTTGAGAAGGAACAAAGGTACACAAAGAATAAAAATGATAGCAAAATTAAATTGCTGTGACAATAAATAATTTAAATGTTACCATTTCCTTTTCTAATGTTATAAATAAAAATTAGAAGTGATGTTTAATAGTTAATTGTGTATAACAGTTCTAAGAATTAGATTATTTTAAATGAAGACATTATTTCTTTAGTTTTTTAACATTTGTTTTCTTTAGGTCTATGACATCTAGTAGCTGGATCCCTCTGATGAGTCCATAAATTCATCTGAGATCCAGCTTCCTCATCTATAAAATGGAGACAGTACCATTATTCTGACAATATTATTCCAGCAGCTAAATAAACAGTCTTGTAAATATGTAGGCAAATAGGACAGAGGAGCTCTTCTGGATATAGGAAAGCCATGAAATTCAGCTCAAAGTTTCTAAGAGGGTACCCAAAATAAGAAATACTGCATATTCCATGCCTCGCACTAGGAGAATACAATATCTGATTTCTAATTCTCAAGTAGTTATCTGTCTTGACTCACTAAGTGGAGAGACTTTTAATGTATGCAAACTCTTCCTCCTTAAAGACTGATAAAATAATAGATTTTTTTAAACTAATCTTCAGAGGCTATACATGGGCTTGTGCTACCCATCTCCAAATCCAAAGACCACATCATTTTCATTATGTTCCACTGATGTACTCTCACAATCTTATTTAATAGAACTCGAAGTAGTCACTTTATATTAAAAAAAAAAAAAGTGAAATCCAGCTTTTTTAGTGCATAGCTCTCTGAGTTTTCATAATTATAGACAGTCATGGAACAATCACTACAATTAAGTTATCGAACAGTTACACCATCTGAAAGATTTCATCATGTTGCCGCTTTGTAGTCAATTCCTCTCTCTATTCTGCTCCCTGATAACTACTCTCCTGTTTTATGTTTCGGTAATTCTGACTTTTTCAGAATGTTGTTATATACATGGTATCATATAGTATTTAGACCTTAGAGTCTCGCTTTAACTTAGCATAGTGCTTTTGAGAGTCATCTATGATGCTGGGTGTACCAGCAGTTTGTTGGTTTTTCTTCTTGTTGATGAGTAATATTCCATCATATGGGTGTACCATATAATTCATTTTTCTATTTATCAGTTGAAATAATTTATGTTATTTCCAGTTTTTGACAATTATGAGTAAAGCTACTATAAAGATTCATGAATAAGTTTCTGTGTGAACATATGTTTTCATTTCTCTTGAGTAAATATTTAGAGATTGCATTGTCTGGTCACATGTAAGGGAATATTGACTTTGTAAGAAACCATCTTCCAAATTAACTGAACCATTTTTCACTAGCAATGTTCCTGGTGCTCCACATCTTTGCCAGTATTTGGTGTGGTCAATTTGTACTTTCTCCACTTTAATGTGTGTGTAGTGGTATCTCATTGTGAATTTTTGAATTTCTCTTATGAATGAGGTTGAGCATCTTTTGTTTATTTGCTATCGGTATATCTTCTTTAAGGGCTGTTGTTTAGTTTTTCACATCTTGCTTTTTGATGTCCATATTCTGTATGACGTATAAGTACTATATCCTTGACACTCACTCTACCACATGGTGGTACAAAGTCCTTCTGAGTTTGGATTCATTAAAACCTCTTATTGAGGAGCCACTCAAGAAATGTCCCATCGGAGGGGAATGAAAAAAAAAAGAGTGGGTAAGTCTCACAAAAGCTCATGTCCTACTCCCAAATTTCTATAATGTTCTCAAGTTCAATGGAGTGACAACTTTGGCAAAGAGTCTTGAAGTTTTGTGTTATTTTAATGCAATCTAGTCTAAAATAAAAATGTATAGGCCTGTGATTAACTAACCAGAAAATACTTGAAGAGTTTATTACCTCCTCTTCTGTTAAGGCTCCATTTACTGTGCAGATATGTCACTAATACTGGGGATATTATTCTATTTTTAAATATTTATTAAAGGTTTACAATGTCTAAGACACTATGCTAGTTGTTCGCAAATGTTTGTGTAATTGAACTGAAGATAAATATAGAACACATATAAATAAAATCTTTAACTTACATTAAATTATTCAAATATTTTATATCTAAAAGTTATACTGAGACTTTTACCAAGCCCTGATAGCATGCTAGATATAGTGGATGATTGAAAGATGAAAAACATAACCCCAGCCCACAAGTTTGTGATTTTGATCAGAATACTTACATACATGAAGCAGAGGATAAAATATTACTAAAAACTGCTAAGTTACATATTGATACTTGCACGAATATAATGATTGAGATGGTAATAACCAACAAAGATGAACCATAATAGGGACATGATAGATGGTGATACTGATAATTATAATTTCTTTCTTGGGCCCAAAGCACAATGGGACATAAAAATCAACATAGAACAAATAGTGAAGAAAAGCAGTGCTAATTAGGTCCTGGAACAAAATTTATCACCCAGGAGAGGAATGGAATGGAGGTTGAATTTGGCAGCTACGTCACGCTGCAGGTGAGATATAGATGTGAGTGACAGGGATGGTTTCCCACGTTCATAGAGCACACAGGGAGGGGACTAGTGACAGCAATATTTAGAATAGCAAGCTGAAGGCAGATAATGTTGAAAAGAGCTGGCAATAGAATTAAATGCTAGACATCAGTTTTGGGAGGAAGAAAAAAGTTTCAGGGCACAGGAATAAGGACTAGTGCAAAAGTCTTTTTTTTTTTTTTTTTTTTTTTTGGCTTTGGTCAAGATGAAGGCATAGATACATAGCATCATCTAAGGGATGAGTATTTGAAGAAAGGTCTGTGGTAACCACTGGGACATAAGATCACAGCTCTGCGAAGGGAACTCTTTTTATTTTATCTGGTCATGGAACAAGAATGAGATCTTGAATTAAAGCTATGCGTGGGCTTAGCTAAGGGAAGTTTTGAAAAGACTGAATCAGGAGCACTAGGCAAAATTGACACTAATGAGCATGGCTAAAAGTTAAAAAAGATTATGGATAGTTTTGATATCTGATATTCATTATTTTAACAAAAAGAGATTCGTGGTATCTCCTTTTAGCATTATATGTTACCTGTACTTAGAATCCAAAATCATATTTTGCTTCTCTGGTACAGATTCAGTCATTTCCAATTGGTAATTACATAACTTCCTCCTCTTCCCCAAGGAGAGAGTCCATTTTACAAATGCAATATACAAATAAATAAAGGCACCAGTGGAGGTAGACCGGCAAGCTTTTAGAGAGTCGATAAAATTTGATTAAATTCTTCTTTTGTTGTTATTATGTTTTCATCACCTTTGTCATTGTGTCTACACTTCTGAACTCCACCTGGGAGCGGCAGTAACAAGGTATCACAAAACTGGCTTTTCTCACTCTAATTCCAACCTGCCAGAAGCAGCAACCACAAGAAATCTCAGGAGAATATCCCTTGTCATACAATTTACTGCCCAATTTTGCAAACCCGAGAGGTTTAGCTACTAGTAGTTTCCAGAGTTTCAAATATGCTTACTAGTTTGGGGCTATTTATTCATAATAAACTTCCAAACATTCAAGATCAAAACCATGGGTTTTCAGCTGAGAGTACTCTGATGAATATTTCCTTGAGGATTTCGGGGAAAGAGAGAAGTTCAATACACAGAGGATGCCATATAATTCTACTTATCTGTTACTACCTAATATTTATAGTGAAAACTGTACCACTGCAGAGCTAAAAGAGACCTTGGAGATAATCTGATGTAATAAGTTCATTTTGTAGAAAAGTCTGAAAATGAGTTATCCAAGATCACACAGTAATTTAGTAGAAGAATAGATATAAGAATCTGGGTTTATAACTCTGTAAAAGCAGATCCTGCATTCAGAAATTGAATTGAATTCACTTCAACAGAAGCCCAGAGCTGTTCTACAAAAGAAGTAAAAGGCATAATATTTTTCCTCAATAGCCTTATACTGTCTACAAAACACACGGGTAAAGCAGATGATTCTTTTTGACTCCATATGATTCTAACCTAAACTGAATCCATTGAAATAATAAATTTGAGATGCTCTAATCCAGAAGCCTTATTGAAAGTGGACATTAAGTGATCTTTGAAGGATGGTAAGGAAATATATGAATAGATAGATGGGTTCTTTCTGTACTATAATATAGAAATAAAAAGGCTATGAGATTAAAAAAAAATGAGAATGGGGATCACATATGAGTGAAATAAAGACAGGAGAAACTGTATAGTTACATTTTTAAATTAATAACACTCAAATATTTTAGTTATAAGAAAATAATTTAATTTACTTTTAGAATCTTCTTTTGAGCCTATTTAACTAGTTGTAGTAAAAGCAAAATTGTGTCTAAAGTATCAAGTAGTAACTATGGATTTACTTCTTATTTTGCTTTTAAGTATGTAAATTTTACTATAATCACATGTAGATAGTATATAGATATTTATTTCTTTTTTAGTTTTATGTTAATACATTTCTGTTTTGAAATACTTAGTACTCATAAAACATTTCAAAAACAATAGAGTTCTTATGTAACTTTTCCTCATTTTCCCTAGTGATAACATCTTATAAAGGTATAGTTTTTAAATCAGAATTTTATATCACTACAGTACTATTATCTATTTTAAAGGTCCCATTATTTTACGAATTCATTCTGAAATGTTTTGCTGGTTGACCCAAGACCTGGAAAACAGAGGGATCAAAATGAGGAAATTATTTAATACCTATTTTATTCAGAGTTCCTTTAAAAATAGATGGCATATGCAGAGGAGTAATTAAAGAGATTTCAAAGATAATTTTTAAAGGTAGGGGCAGAATTAAGAAAAAATGAGAAGAGATAGTGAAACTCCATATAGTAGCAACACCTAAGCTCTTAAAGTGCAAGTGAGCAAACCAATTAAGAAAACCGAGAGAGCTATACTATTTTTATAGCAGTGGTACAACAGAGGGGATTTGTAATTTGGGGAAAAGAAATGCACTATATGTACCTGTGGTCCTGCACAAAGCATGCTGGGAATAAATACCCCAACTCATCCTTCCTCCCTCACTGTGATCTTTTTGCTGATTCCTTCCATTGCCCCAAACCAACCAGAAACCAGAAGATAAGAGAGAGCAGTCTGACCCACTCAGTAAAGGGTAACTTCCTTAAAAACCTAGCAGAGTGAGAAGAGCAGATAATAAGTCCAGAGAAGAAAATAGGTATGTAGTTCAATGACATGAAGAACTGATTTTGATAAAAGTGCGGAGGTAATTCAATGGAGAAAGAATAGATTTTTTATCAAAAGATGTCGGAACAATTTTATTTTCACAATGCACACACAGATAGACACATAGAAAAAAAAGCAAAAAAAAAAAAACCCAAACCCAAAACTTTGATATGCTTATTAAAATAAATTCAAAATGAATTATAGACATCATTAAGAAACATAATGAAAACAGGAGAAAATCTTTTAATGGGCTGGGCAAAGGATTCTTAGATAGTCAAATGCATAAGCCATTAAAAAAAAAACTTTATCAACATTAAAACTTGCTTTTTATCAGAAGATATTGTTATGAAAATAAAAGGACAAACTACCACTGGGAACAACAAAATATTTGCGAAACATATAACCAATAATGACCTTGTATCCTAAACATATAAAGAACTATCAAAGCTCATGAGTAAGGTAACAAACAATTAAAAATCCTGGGCAAATTATTTGAAGAGATAATTTATGAAAGAAATACAAATGACAAATGAATATATGAAAATATGCTAAATATCATTAGCCATTAGGGATATCTAAATTAAAATTATGATGGGAGACCACTGCACACTTATTAAAATCTAAAATTAAAAAGGCCAAAAATGCCAAATGTTGGTAAGGATATAGCAGAACTGGAAAAGTCACTTTGAAAAAAAGTTGGCAGTTTATTACAAAGCTAAATGTACACTTATCATACTATCTATTCTACTCTTTCCTAAATATTTATACCCTGCTCAGGTGAAAGAAAGCATATGAACAGAAAATCTTGTACAGGAATATTCATAGCAGCTCTATTTGTAATAGACAAAATCTGAGAACAATTCAAATAAGTAAATGGATAAACAAATTGTATTATATAGACATAATGGAATATTTATTCAGGAATAATATATAAGGAACTATTGATCCTATATACTATATGATATATAAATATAGTATACATATTTATACTATATGATGCATATAAAAAATCTCATCAATGCAAACTAATCTATACTGGCAGAAAGCAGACCAGTGGTTGTTTGCCTAAAGATTATGAGGGAGGCTTTATAAAAGGGTGAAAAAAACCTTTTAGGAATGATGGATATGTTCGCAATTTTGATTGTAGTGATGGTTTTGCATGTATGTGTCACATCAAAACTGAACAAACTGCACTTTAAATATATATATTTTGTGGCATGTCAATTATACCTCATTTATATACTAATAAATATTCCATATTCCAGTCTCTTACTTCTTTTAGTCTTACTCATTTTACCACAAGATCCACTCTATTTCATATTCTAATGTTTCAGCTTTTTTCCATATAAGACAACTTGCATTTTATAAAATAAAGAAGCAATGAACTGATAAATTTTAATTAAGAACTTATACATAGAGCCTGGCATAATTAAAAACAACAATATGACCTCTCAATTATTGTACCTATTGCATTTAAATCATTAATTTTTGTTTTCCTCTCTTCTAGTAGATTGTGTAATCTCTGAGTGTCTTATTGAATTTTTAGTACAATTCTGATACAGTCATCTTTCCATATGCAATTTAAAATAAATGAATGAGTGATGTCTAGTCTTAAGGATATAGCAATTTAGTATTGGAGTGAAGACAAAAATTTGTCACAATTTATGTAACAGCTACAAAATTTATGAAAGAGCTACAAATAGACAAAAAAAAAAATGCCTAGATAAACAGTGTGAAAGAGAAAGGGTAAAAAACAGTTATAATTAGGGCAACAACAAAATCCAAGAGGTATGAAGAAGCAAGCGATGTGAAAAGTTGATGGAAATCATTTGACTTTTCACCACATGGCCGCCCATCTCTGTCCCTTTTTACTTGCCTGACGCTTCTCAGAGTGTTTTTATTATTTAAAGGGTTATCTGTTGTTTCTTTGTGCTCTGCCTGGCTTCTGCCATCTATTTCTCTTCATGGCTACTTCAGAAAGGTGGCTTTCATGCCTAAACAACAGGGTAAACACCAGTGTGAGAGACCACTCATTCCTATTCAGAAAAATGCTATGAAATTCTAGCTGGGTTCCTGAAGATCTCACTGAAGTGTAGTTTCTTCTTCATTCTTTTTGTTACAGAGAGAATTTTTTTTAAAGACTCTCACTGGTCTGTTAAAACCTTTTTCTCTTAAGCTGTACCACTGCATGCTTTCCATTATGAGCATGGTTAAATGATTCTTAATGAATTCCCTTTATCAGTAAGACTCAGCTCAGAGGAGGATTTGCTTCTTTTAATTCTATATGGAACACAAATGAATCACAGAATTGTTCTGTGCTATTACTGAGAAGATATGTGGCCTTCATTTAATTACATTAAAATTTCAATTTTTGAGAATCTTCTCTAAGGTATGTGACTATACATATTGGTCATAGGGATGTGAAAAAAAAAATGTGTATCCAGGTTCTGGAATTGAAGTTGGTGATTACTTAAAGAGTTGAGCTCTAGGATAGCTTGTGCCATGTAACAGGTGACCAGAGTGAAAGTGCTTCTCAGAATTGGTGGACATTAACATGCATTAAAGTGGTCAAGAGATCATGATTATCCAGGAATTTGGGGATATTGCTATTTGAAGATCAAGCATTTAGAATGTCAGTTGAGGAAAGTTTCAGGAGAGTTACAGTATGCTTCAGTGATCTTCCTCCGAGAGTTACTCCAATGTTGCCTGTATAGATCATTTACTAATTAATCGCACAGTGTATTTCATAGTAGTCTTGAATTGTAAATAAAATAATTCTTGCTGTATGCTTCTCCTGTATTTCCCCAGATTACAGGATTCTCTGGATCAAAGTCCATGAGTACTTACTTAACTTAGATAAGTAGAAGTTAAATGGTTTGTGTCAGATAAATATGTTATTTTTGATGTCACCGAAACTTAGAATGAAAAGGGCTTATGCGACAAATAAGTATAGCAGAATTAAAGAGGATATTATAAAATTGTGAAAAATTTGAGGCTCATAAAAAGAAGTTCCACTTACATGTCAAGTCTAGAAGAGGCATGAAAATTACTACTTTATAGACATTGAATGGATTTAAAAGCCAAAATATAGGAAGAAGTAAATATTAATGGATGAAAAGGAAAATGTATATTTAGGAGGCATTGCTAACTTTCCAAGTTAAAAGAATGGAACAGTAAGTACAACAATAGAAAAATCCATGGATTTTACTGACTTTCCTAGATCTCGTGAAAAACTTCATCTTGGGTTTAAAGTCATGTATTCTTAAGATCTTGTTAGAATGACACAAAGCGGGGACATAACAGATGACAGATGTATCTGTTTCCTATGGCTGCTGTAACAGATAACAAAAAAGTTTGTGGCTTAAAAAAAGAGCAACATTTTTTCTCATTGTTCTAGAGGCCAGGAACCCGAAATCAATATCGCTAGTGCACTATTAAAATGTCAGCAGGACAGCCCTTCCTCTAGAGTTTCTAGGAGAAAATCATTTCCTTGCCTTTTCCAGCTGTTGCTGGCTACTGGCATTCCACAGTTTGTGCCTGAATAACTCTAAACTCTGCCTTTGTAGTCACATTGCCTTCTCTTCTGTCTGTTCCTCTCTCTTATAAGGACACTTGTGATTGCATTTAGGGAACACTCAGATAATCTAATCCAAATCTCTTGATCTCAAAATCTTTCACTAAACCACATATGCAAAGATCTTTTTTTTCCAAATAAAATAACATTTAGAGGTTACAGAGATTATGTTCTGGCATCTTGGGAAGCAATTACCAGCTGTTACTACCATAACAACTATCATTGCTGTTGATGTTCGTAAATGTAGCATCATATTTATAACTTTGTCTCTGCGATTAGACAGAGCTGAATTCACATTCTGTATTTAAGTCATATTGAAGAAATTATGTACTTCTCTGTATTTCAATTTCCTCATCTGTTAAATGGGACATGCATGAGTAGTATCTCACAATATTGTCATCATGATCAAATAGTAATGTATAAAAAACTTTAGCACAGTTTAGACTTAGAAAGTTCTCAATAAATTAAAGCTATAATTATTTTTATAAAAGTAATAGACCCTTAGTTATTCAAAACAAATTGTCAGTTAATTTAAGAGTTACAAAAAGTCTTAAAGCTTGGTTGCTGTTTTCAGAAGATTACAATCTAATTGGTGAGATAAAATTTACATGTGTATGAGAATAACAGAGAAGTAAGAAATGCATATTGTAAATCACAAATGATAGAGCTGTTTAAAATGAGTATTAATCAAGGACAAGACAGTTTTTTAACAAAGGCTTAGTATTAGTGAAGCTTATAGATAGTAGATGCAAAGTAACATGGGAATAGAGTGTGTACTGTTATAGGGAAGTATAAGATAGGGTAGTAAGCAACTGATAGAATAGTACACAGAGGGTGCATAAAAGACTGGAGTAAAGTATTAGAATGGTGGGCTAAAGATGGGTTGTGGTCAATACACAAGCTTAGAAGTTCCATGAAGGCAATGACCATCTCTCTCTCTCTCTCTCTCTCTCTCTCTCTCTCTCTCTCTCTCTCTCTCTCTCACACACACACACACACACACACACACACACACACACACACACACACACACAAATATATTCTTATCCCCTGGTTTCAAAAAATATTATTCAAACAATATCAAACAATATTAGCATCATGATCAAATGAGAAGATGAATGAACAGTGAACAGAGTTAAAAAAATAAAAAAGATAAATTAAAAAAAAAAATCTCCCTGAAGCTATGATTACCTAGGCAAATATATTAGACTAGGGTGTCTAAACCATGGCACTACTGACGTTTTGGCTGGAGAAGTCCTGCACATCATATAATGTAAGGTTTTAACCATCCCTGGCCTCCACTCACTTTCACCCCAGTTTCACCTCTCCCCAAGCTGTGATAACAAAAAATGTCTCCAGGCATTTCCAAATGTCTTTAAGAAGGTGGGGGCAAAAATCACCCTCACTAAATAAAGTATTTGGTTAAATCAAATGAAGCATTATGAAAATTAATTTCAGTTGAAAAATGTTTCAAAACAAGAGAAGTTGGAGTAAAACCAACCAAATATACTAATACGGCTCCAGAAGACATGTACCCTATTGACTTTACCTAGTGAAATCTAGAACTCGATTCCCCTGGTAACATAACAGTATAAGGATTTTATAAAATTCCAAATATGCATTTTTTTAAAAAAATCCGAAACCGTAGACTGAAATGTTTCTTCGGGTATTGTCATCGCTAATACTTTTGGAGGGGAGGATCTTAATGAAACAGGAGGCACCAGCCTCCCAGGGTTGTTTAGAAGCCTGTGTCCTGCTGTTCTACACCTCATGTTTGCTCTACAGAGGACACTCGCGTACCCAGGGGCACCACTGCACATCCTGTTATCAGAACTAGACTTGATTTAAAGAGAACAAAGAAAACACATATTGATTTCTGCTGCATTAAATACATTTACACATCAAAGGAAAAGAATACAGAAATGTTTCAATTTGAGTTACCTACTTAAAATTCCATTATTAAAAAAAAAATCATCTTCTCTAGCAAATTTGGTTATATTAATTTTTTTACACTTTTATAGTCAAATAGTTTCCTTTTCGGGCTGTGTTTTTTGGAATACAATGAAACTGGCTATGGCCCTAGGAAAACAAAATATGCAAATGCATGTTTAGCATAACAATACAAAGACATGAATTTGGAAATACTCCATACTATAAAATTTAATACTAGAGACTCCAGATAGAGTTTTCATTAACTCATGGTAATAGAACAAAGTGTGAACCTGAAGAAAATTAAGTTCACAGATAATTCAAGAATTCCTCTGTCTTAAGGATTATTTAAATAAGTTCTAGCTCCAGGCAAAATTATAAAGTTGCTAAAATTAGAAGGAAAAGCCTTAATTTCTTCTTTAATAGCTTATTTTCCTTATTGATTACACCAATATCTGGGCATCTAATACATTAATGCTTTTATGTGGGTAATTTATTTATTTATGTGTTCAACGAAAATTTGATACGGTGTATAAAAGTATTCAACAATGATATTATCAAGATGAATATCTTACAGATATCCTATTCTCCTGACCTCATTTTTGTCCTTAATTAAGGTATCTTTGCCCAACTTGATTTCTTCCAAAATCTAATTTTCCCTTTGTATATAAGAGTTTTGTTCTATTTTAAAGATACGATGAATAAATGATTACTGGTATATTTCTTAATGATATATGACCCCTCTCTAATAAGAAATATCATAATAATAGAATATTTTAAAATTACAAATAACAGAAAGTAGAAATTTTTTAGCAGCGTTATTTGGGGCCAAGGCTTATTATAACTTCCAATTACATGATCTAAGAAGCCTATATTTCTGATTACTTGGAGTATACGCTTCTCAACTTCACTTT
The DNA here is from genome assembly GCF_014176215.1 of Rousettus aegyptiacus. Lineage (NCBI taxonomy): Eukaryota > Metazoa > Chordata > Mammalia > Chiroptera > Pteropodidae > Rousettus > Rousettus aegyptiacus. Next base: position 70,067,520 of record NW_023416287.1, read on the forward strand.
GTTTAGGAGCCCAGAAATTCATCTTGTTATTTGAGAAGAAAGATACTGGAGAATTTGGTTATTTGGCTAAAAGGAATTAATGAATAAAGGAAAAAAAAATATTTAAAAACCCATAAATTAACTGGTATTCACTTCTGTCGCTAATGTAATTTTTTTTTTTTCAGGTCAAAACTCCAACTTTCCAGTGGCTCAAAATCACTGAGTTTTTGGTAATCCCAAGAAAGGACTATTTGTAGCTGAAAGTACCAGGGGGCTGAAATATAAGTGAAAAAAATCACTGAATAGTAACTCTGTTTCTGGATCTGTTCTAGACCCTGTGGAAATGCAGAAACTAATCCATAACTCATTTCTCCATGGGACAGCTAAGTAATGCAAGCATGGAATACTCCAGAGCATCAAAGTGGATGGAGATCAACATGACTTGTCATGTTTAGATATGTCTCCATGGTGAGTTTTGATATATCCTTTATCTGTCTATGTGCCACAAAGAAAAGAATATGTGAAAATAAGCTTTAGGATGATTAAATTACTCCATTTTGTTTTTATTTATGATTGTACAGTCCCTGAGGATAGCATTTGAACTGAATGCATTTTGACAGTTCAACAATACAATTTCCGTGTTCAGCATGAGATTACGCATCATTGTACAGATCTGTTATCTGCTTTGTTGCCTTTTCCTACACTTGGTTGTCTACCACTCACCATTCAGTAGATAATTACTATCTTATATTTCTACCTTCAGATGATGCAAGCAAAAGAAAACCAAGGGAATATAAAGAGAATCCAGACAATTTCATTTCCTTGAACCACAATGAAATGTAATTTGTTTCTTTAAAAATTGTGAACTGTGGTGTATATTTAAGAACACTTGGATTTCAGTACTAGCAGAAGGCAAATGAAAAGATAAGGGAAGTATTCTTTTACTGTACTCAAAAAATTGGTTCATATTTTCAAAACATTTTTTTTCCCTCTAAGTATTCTTAAAGTCCTTGGGAATTTTTATAATAAAAAATGTTCTAAGCACTCAGACTGTCCATAATAGGCCTATCATAATATGAATCACAGGTAGGTAGTTTTGTAAAACTTGATCTGAGTCTTTTGTGATATTAGGAAAGCCATACTTTTTTATCATGAGTGATGACTAATACTAGAGGTTGATATTTTTACCTGCTCTACATGTGGCCAGACTGGGTAGAATAAAACCTTCTCCTTATTAAGCATATACTTCATAGAGCCAGAAGTCTCTAAGAGATACTGACTTGATTTTTGTTTCTTTATGTAACACATGCTTAATCATAATTTGAGTGTAGTCAGATGCTTCTCTATTTAACCATCTCTCTTCTACTAGTATGAAAAAATTTAAACTGTCCAGTGTTAGATATCTCCTTTGGTTAAGACAGTAGCATTTCTTATTAAAATGCAAATATATTATAAGACATTAATATCTTGTTACTAATTAGTTAATCAGTTTTATCTTGACAAAAAGAAGGACCATGAGACAATGGGAGATAGAGCCTGAGCAAGAATATTTAGAAGGTGAAAGATTGGCAAAGGCCTGAACCGTAGGGGCATTGCTGGGAGGAAGGTTTAGATGAGGCAGCACAGAAAGATTCTAGGAAGGCAGGTAATATTCTGGGAGTACTGACACTTTCGGATCTGTCTTAAATCTTAATACCTGGGTAATTACAGATGCTAACTGAGCGAGTAACCTAACCTGAAATGTGTGTGTGTATTGGAGAGTAGAGAAGAATCATATTGTTATGGGTATGGATTTGTATTCTGATCATTTAGATTTACTTTGGAGAAAACTTATGAGACAGAATTCATGACTTTTCCTGGACATATAAAATGCCTAAATTTGAGCAAACAATATGGCCACAATTTTAGGAGAAATAGCTGAATTTTTGAGAGATAGTAAGAAAACAAAGTCAAATAAAACAACAATAATAATAATAGTAATAGTAATAATAATGTTTTTGCAGCAGCCAGTTCATAGAATGAAACCATACGAAATAAAGGACAGCAAAATGTGAAAGAACATAGAAGAGCAGCTGAGTTGGGCATAAAAGTCCCTAAATTCTTCACTCTTGTCCTTTCCATGTAACATACTCAGAAAGTAGCCCTCTCTACACAGTAAATCTTAGTTCCAGTGGTACTTTTTACAAGTAGAATATTAGCTGGCATGTCAGAAGTCTTGGTCAATATTAGTAATAGCTAAATATTTTGAACCCTTACGATGAATCAGGCATTCTCCTAAGCATTTTATGAGGAAGAGTCTTTTCATACTGATTACAAAGGCCAACTCAGAGAATTACAGTCAACTAAGGACACCATCTCCAAAAGTGGAAGAGTGTTGAAATGCCGAATCTAATGCTTCACCCTGACTTTCCAGATATCATGACAGACATTATTTTTTTATCTTACCTTTTAAATAATAATAGCTAATACTTTACTGTCATATTATATTTCCAATTCACTATCAACATTTTGATTCTTAGAACATTAACATGCTTATAACTTATGCTTTTTTATATTGTGCTCAAAACGACCTTGGCATTAATGATAACAAAACCAAGACATAAATGAATAAAGTAGTTTTTCCATGTCGCACAGGAATAATTATCAGAGCCAGGTTTTAAATTTGGGCAAAAAGAAGAGCTTTTAGTCCCAAGTCATAGTGAGTGACTTTATGGGCCATGTCTTGCTGTGACCTCAGTAAGCCTCTTACTTCTCATTGGTCAAGTCTGTAAAATAAAAGGAGTGCCACTGGAATTCTACAGTTCTTAGCTTTCAAATTCTATGACCCAATTTAGTGAAAATCTGAGAAAACAGTCACTTTATATGCCGCCGTGGGGTCTAAACAGAGATTGCCTTATAGCAGAAATTTGTATTATTTTACTTCGAAGAATTTAACCCAAGATATACAAGATATAAGGCAAGCTGTGATAGATGAGAATACTTATTTGAGATTTATGTATACCAGTATACAATTTGGGAACAACTTTAACATCTAATAGAAAGGGATTGACTGTTTACATTTTGATTCATGATCATGTTCATATCAATATCATATTTTTAGACAATATTAACAATATTGAAAAAACTCACAACATAATAGTGGGCAAAAAATAAAACAAGTTGTAAAATGATAAATAAAGGACTATCCAGTCTTGATTTATGTGTATATGTATGTATGTGTTTACATTTTTTGAAGATGAATGCATACAAGTATTAGCTTTTTGCGGTAACATAATTATACATGATTTCCATTTTCAAATTTTGCCAACCCACATTACTTTAAAGATTATAAAAAAATATTTTGAAACAAAATATATTCAACATCATATAACAAATTTTATGAACAATATCCCTCTTCTCTCTCTTTTTTTTTTCTTTTGGGCATCTTAGAGGATCGATGAGATTTTGACTTTTCGGAAATTGCCCCCTCCCCACCCTGTCCCACCCCTTGCCCCACTGCCTAGAACTTAGTAACATTCTTACTGCAACCATTTGGGTAAATCTTTGGAATGACCATATATATATTTAAGATAACCATACAAATGTCCTGCCTAGAGAGTATGTTGACCGTACCAACTTTTCCATGGCCTGAGACTAATCATGATGGCCTGTGCAGCACTGTTAGATTCATGACTATATGAGTTGCCTTGAATAGTATGTAGCATATTGTCTGTATGCAATGAATTTTAAGTCATGATAATTGGTTATAATACAAATAAGGCAACAAAAAAATAACTAAACTAAGTAGTGTAAGGCCAGTGCTCCCAGAAAAGGCCCCAAGGACATCAGGTGCCTGCCCCTAGCTCCCACCTGCTAGCCACCTGAGGCCCATGGACCAATCCGCGGGTGCCAGGACTACACTCGTGGTGCCAAACCGCTGCACCAATGAAAGAGCCCCACACTATGTTTTTGCCTTTTTTGGTCACCCTTTTGAATCACCTGCTTCCCCTTCCTGGATCCAGCCTTAAAACCTTGCACCCATCCCGCCAGGGTACGACTTCTCTGGCCCCTTTCCTTGGGACCAGAGAATCTCGCCCTGGACTGCTTTCCTTTCAATAAATGACGCCTGTTATTCCTGAGTCAGACTCTGTCTGTTGAGCAGCCAAACCTTACAAGTAGCACTGGCGCACTAGCTCTTTATGAGTTCCAGATAGGGAAAGTAATTTGAAAACAAAACCAGGAAGACCAGAGTGTTTAGCATGATAGACCTTTCAGAACAACCTATGAAGCAGAACCAAAACCAATCTTTAGTGTGCACATTCGTAGGCCTGCAGTAGTATCAATAATTCTAGGAATTCTAGAAATTGGATCTGATTAAATAGTATAAGGAGAACTAGAAAAATTTGCTGGGCTTCAATTTTCTGTGAATTGAATCTATGCTATTACGACACCAGGGTTTAAAAAATCTGAAAGTGTCATTGGCTATAGTCTTTCTACAAACCCAATATGAACTTATTGCATTGTAATTCATATCTTCCCCAAAGAATCTGTTTAAATCATCCCAATCTTAATGTTCTTGTCCTCTTTTTGCTTTTGTTAGCAATTATCACCTTATTGGTACATTCAGATATTTGAATATTTTATTTTGTACATTGGATGTATTTATGTGTTTTTGCACCCTATATTCTCTTCATGAATTTTCTAAGTTATAGGATCATTTGCTTGATTTTTACAATCTCACCAGGAAGTGATATTAAAAGTTAGGGCTCCCATGAGCCAAGGCCAGGTCCACTCCTTGGAAGCAACAGTGGAATAGAAAAGAGGCCTAAGGACTGGATACATAATTATTTGTCTCTTCTATTATTTTTTCTCTTCACTAGAATGTAAGTTATAGAGGGCACCATTTTGTTTTATTCATAATATAACCCTGGTATCCGAAAAAGTGTCTGGAAATTAGGGAGCATTCAATTACTATTTGAGTGAACAAAAGAATATTTACAAAAAGTTGCCCTCCCAGAAAACATATATCACTATGAGAGACCACCATAGCAATTCTTAGGGGGGGTGGGGAGCTTAAGTCCACGGGGTTTGGCCAGGCCGGAGTGGAGTAGGCTGATTTGAGAGCATTCAGGCAAAAAGATGACATAATTCTCCTTATATCTATAAGAGAACTATGCTAAATTCATTCATCCAAGCCCCTGACATTGACCTGATTACTTCCTAACACTTAATTGTGACAGGTATTTCCCCTTGTCCATCTTTCATTATGCTTTGTGATTCAAGACATCAACTTTAAGCTTGCTTAATCCAAAACAATCACATTTGAGCAGGCAAAAACAAAACAAAACAAAACACAGGATTGGTCACCAAGGGGATATTCAGTAAATAACTATTGTGTTAAACGACATTTTACTTGCACACCAGCCATGACAGGAAAGAAATTCCTATGTGTATAACACCCAAAGTAAAAGGCTCATAATGATGATTGTTATTATTCAATAATCTCTCTTTGTTTTCAGTTAATACACAGAGGAAGTGGATTATGCATTTTCAGTGAGCTTTCAATTATATAGTTTTAGATAGTAAATACAAGATATGCATATGTTCAAAAATTAAGACTATTCTTACTTACCCCTGACACCTATTTTTAGGTTTTGCTGAAAGTCTCTGTGTGACCAGGGAATTGAATAATAAAATATATGATCAAACAAAATTTAAAGACAGTGTTTTCTACTTTTGAAATCATATTACACAGATAGCATGCTCATACGCTCTCAGATGAAGATCTGCTCATATATTCTAACACATGCCGTGTGTGTGTGTGTGTGTGTGTGTGTGTGTGTGTGTGTGTGTGTATTTTTCAATGAGGATGTCTTGTCTCTTGCTGAATGTGAGCTGTTTGGGTTGAAATACCTCATAGCAATACCCAGAGCTAGGCGTTAGAGCAGGCACAAGAAGCATCACTGGATTCTATTGTTTCAAGGCCCGTATTTGGGATCCTGACTTTGAGCAGGGAATTTTATCGTTTATCTATTTTAAAAGATTTACCTTTGTCATCTTCAAAATTACTGATAGACTTTTCTCATCTGAAATGGCCTTAGGGATCATTTTGCCAGTCTCCATTTTGAAACACGCAATTCATTTATCCCACAGAGGTGGTTATCTAACAAATTACAGGATGAAAAAATTTGAAAAGTAAAATTCAAGGCCTGAATGTTAAATATGAAATAATAGCAAAAGCAAAGAGATACCACACCTAGGAAAAATAGAAGACAATTGACTTTTAGAAAATTTAAAAAAGAGAAATAATACCAAGGCTGATCTCAAATTGATCAGTGTCAGAAAACATCACCTTTTGCTTGGAAGTAAATCGACTAGACCCCCTCTTCTCCACCTGTGCCTCTTTCACAGACCAATTAAAATCACGTTTTTTTTTTTTTAAAACATGCAGAAAAAGAAGAAGCGTCTGGGCACGGAAGGGACATCAGTCGTCTGGTTCTGCAGACAGGTGCATTTGTCATGCCCTGGGGAGCAATGACGGCAGTTTCTCTTTATTAATTGAGAAGATTATACATCCATGATATCCACATTTCCTCATTCTCCTTGGAAGGGAAGTGGCATTCCATGGGTAAGCAGAAAAAGGAAAAAGCTTTTTTTTTTTTTTTTTTTTTGATTTTATTGCATTCTAATTAAGCATGAAGGGAATGAGAGATCCTATAGCGATCCAACAGGCTTGAAACACTGACAAGGTCAATTATCTCCTGATAAGTCCCTCACCAGCAACGATTAATAATATGACTAATACTAATTGAATGTGAGTTTATCGAGTTTTATTTCTTATTTCGAAGTTCTCTTGGTGGATGTGCATGCCATGGTGTACAAGGAATGATGGATGGAAGTGATGGGATCGCTAATAAGCCCTTAGATCCCAATGGCCGGCTGGACACACAGAGGATGCAGGCTTGATTTTCTTTCTTGGTTTCTGGCCACTACCACCTTGGCAGGAACCAAAAGGGGGCTAATTTTATAATATAATTTTTTCCATGAATCAAGAAAGTACAAGACACTTTAGACCCACAGATTCAGACTTTCCCAAATGAAATCGAAATGCAACTAACTGAAGATGCTACTTAAGGTGAATTAGGTCTAGTTGATTTGTATAGAAAAACAAAGACAGACTTTCTTAAATGTGTTCCATCCTCACAGATAAGTGGGTTATTATTTTTAAAATCCTGTATAATGTTTAATTTAATTGGTTGCACCTTTGTTATGAAATTAGCAAAGTATGTCCATGGGTAAGACTTATTTTAAATAAATTGAAAGTGGAGGCTAAGCTTGTAATGGGTATTGTGATGCTGTAAGTAGTTTTACTGCCTCGGAAATTGAGATACTATTATTTTTATCCAATTTCTTCCCCACACATTGGCATTGCTTTTCTATCTAGAGATTTCTGACATCAGCATCTCCAATGCACATCTCTATCTTCGCAGAGTTAAGGGTGGAATATAAGAGGCTATGGTATTCTAAAACACACAGAATATAATAATTCCTTGTTTTTGAAACAATGAGTTGATAAAATCCTTTATGTTTTCAAATCTGTTCACTACCCATGGAAATAAAGTGAGACAACCAATGAAAGTAATTAAGTGCAAAAAAGGTCACAAAGGACCCCAAAGTGATTAGAGGTCAGCTTGTTGAAACTTGGAGGCATTAATTGCATACAAGATTTTAAACATAATGTCAACCTCCAATTTAATTGATCTTTAAATTTGTCCTACCTACCTCAGCTAAATGTGAAACCTCCCTCCTCTGAATTCATAGTTCAAAATCTGGTAACTCCAATTTGACAACTAGAAACTAGCTTTACTATTTGTATAACTGTCATATTGCAATTCAACTCAAGTGTAAGTATACATTTGATCTTTTATGTGTGCTGGTCTTATCTCCTCAAGAGATAAATTCCTTGAAAACATAGGACAATTCTTTAAGAGTTTCATATCTATCAGAGTACCAGATGAGGCAGCATATGCACTAATGCCAAATATTTAATTGAGTAAATAATGTTCTAACTCGTTCAGCATTTGGACTATGATGGGAAATCAGTGACAGACCTATGCAAGGTGCATGTGGAGGTGTTTTTCCCCAGGTGATCCTGATACTTCTAGAGAATCATCTGGATTTAGCAAAAGATGAACATGCTGAGGAGAGGGGTAGGGATTACAAGACATGGTATCTACTATTCAAAACTAACATACCATAACATAACATAACATCCCCCCTGTGGAGAGGAAGGGCTAAGAGAATGAGGAAAGAGACAACTTTTAGTGCAAGAAGAAAGAATAGGAGACTCATTAGTGGCAAAACAAAGCCATAAGCCAGACTCCTCTAGAGGCACCAGAAGTTCAGAGCAATGAAAAAGGCGCTGGAGAGGTTAGGACCATCTGTAAGTTGACGTGTAGATAGCTTAGGGGGAAAACAATTACAATTATTCAGAAATACTGATGAGAAAATTCATAATTAAGGAAAGCAAGATTTAAATAGACTATAAACAATATAAATATTGTTCTCTGCTTTGCTTATTTCCTTATTTTTCTTGTGATCAACCAATTAGTATCATCTAGAAAGAGAGAGCCAGGGCCTGATGATACCGTTTCTGAAACACAACCTGCCCAGTAATTTTGTCCAGTTATTTTTTTTTCCTCTGTGAATGGGGTTGGCAACTATGCCCGTCATCAAGTGACAGCAGTCGATGGCTAGAATATTAAAGTCTGATGCGTGTGACTGGAGTTCAGTGAAAACACATCAGGAAGGATGAAACCCTTCCAATTCAGTCGCATATTTTGCTCTGCAATTTTCAAAACCGAAGTACCTGGAGTCTCTATTGAAACACATTGCAATGTCCCATCACCCGTGTCTGTCAGAATGTGATCTGACATTGCCTTCTCCATTTCCCATTTTCTGAGTTAAATGCAAAACCTATTTGTAAATGATATTTATATTATTTTAAATAGAGCTTGGATTCCTTTCTACTTCATGGCCACATGCTTTACTCTGCCCTCTCTTAATGCATTTCTATGAAGCGTATAAAAGTCAGGGCTCAGAATCCAGGCAGGCATCTCCTTAGTTACCATGTTGGAAGGAGTGACATGTTAGGTTCGAAGTCACACTTCGTGCTTATATTTGGAAATATACATTGCTTAAATGACATTTAATTTTTTAAAAACATAATAAACTCTATTTGTCCTTACAGAATTGTCTGTATCCCTGCCTTTTTAATTCTGTTAGATGATAAGTATCTAGTTGGGGATGGGAGAAGGCAAACTTGATGTAAGAAGCAGACAGTGCTAACATTTTGCCTGATAGGTGAATAAACATGGCAGATTTATCTTTCCAGTGACTAAATATGTGTGTGTATACACACACACACACACACACATACATATATATGTGTACATATATACATACATACATACACACACATATATATGTATATGTGTATATATGTGTGTGTATATATATCTGTATATATATAGAAATATATATATTGAAATATATATATTTTAGTTATCTGAAAACCGTACTAACCATTTCGAAGGCCCTCTCCTCAGAATGGAAGAGAGATAAAGTTTCCCTCTCTCCTACCCATAATTTTAGTAATTTCTCTTTCTATTTCTCCCTTCCACAATCCTTAAAATTTATATTGTTGGGCAGCATGATATAAAAGACTCTGCATGGATGGTAGGTGGAGCCGAGTCAACTTCAAATCGTACATAAAACATTGAATTATAAGTCTACAAATTAAGATTTGTGTGTTTTGGGATACGTAACATACCTTTGCTGAGCCTCAATTACAATCCTTACAATGAGAATATAAGCATATACTGTAGAATGTGAGAATTAAAGGAAATATATGCAAAGCACCCATTTCTAAGTAAAGTAAGAAAGAGATGGTGGTCACGTAACTCATCTGGAATCCCAATTTTTTATCATAAAATGAAGGTGTCCAACTGAATAACACTGCATTTTAAGGGGCCTGGCACTAACCTTGTGCTTCATCAACAGTAGCTCATGGAACACTCATCTCAATTTGATTAGGCTCTACTACTACTATTTCTACATGAGAGCTTAGAAAAACAAGGCTTAAAGAAATAAATTATGTGCCTTAAATTACATAGCTGTCTGGTAGGGTAGAAGCTACTTGACTTCAGAGGGCTACTCTCACTCACTGCAGCATATTTTATAGGTATTATTATCCCATTTAATAAATAAGACATACTTCAGTGAAACACTATTAAAAAAGAGAGAGATAAAATCCACACCATATAAACACTGAAACACTTTAAAAAATATCATTGGGAAATTTTACCTCAAAGATAATCCTTAGATATAGGGAACTTTCTTATTTATGTAAAAGTAAAAGTTTACTGTCCATAAAAATATACATATTTAGGACACCTTTTTAATTGATACCATTATGAATTGAAACTTATTTTTCAGAATGTATTCTGTTTTTCTTTTTTGCATTTCAGTTGTTTAAGGTATCACATCATAACATACACAAAAGCCCTTTGAAAAGTAGAAAGGCTTATGTTTATATCAGTTAAATCAGTGGCCTGCTTGCCGGTAGGTAAATTTGAATAAACTTAGCTCTTTCTTGCTGCCTTTCCTGAAGAAAAAGCTATAGGATGTGAATTCTTTTTTTGTAGCACATGTTCTTAGCAGCAAAGGAAACAATTTCCATGCTTTTAATTCTGCTGAAGGGAAGAGATATATAGCCTCCTCAGGCCCTTACTTGGATAGTTGTATATAAAATACAGTAGCAGATTAGAAACAGAGGAGATATGCTGATAAAGGCAAGAAGTGACTGGTGACAGCAGACAGAAGAGGAAAGTGGAAGAACTACTAACATAAAATAAAAGGGCTGCAGAATTCAGGAAATAGGGCAATTACCAGAGGGACATGTGTACAGAGTTGGGCTGCCTAGAGTCATGAGTTTTGCTCATGAAGAAGAGCCTGAGAAAGTAAGAAAGTGTGAAACTGTTCTAATAGTTTCCTATTTAAAAGAGTAAAGAGATTACTTATTCAAAAATAAAATGGTTGTGTGCCCTTTAAAAGTGGTGATGCTTCTAAAAAGACTGAGAGCCCCTAGTCTAGACAAGATGTACAGGAATCAGTTTAAGCCCAGTGATCTAATACAGTCTCATGATTTTAAATATCACCCATGTGCTCACAACTTGTTTTTCCAGCCTGTACTTTTCTTCTGAATTCTAGACTCCTGAATTCTAGACTTATATCTCCAAGCACCTAATCAACACTGCTTCTTTAGGTATACTAGACCATGTTTAAAATAAAATGGACAGGGTCTGAGTCGCTCTTTAAGGATAGTTGGAATATGTCAAAGAAGAGATAATGAGATACACACACACACACACACACACACACACACACACACACACACAGAACAGAGCTGTAGAAGAACATGGAATAGATCGACAAGGAGAAAAAGGAAAGTCACAGTACAATTATTACAAATGGAAATCTTATTTTGCAGAGGGCAAAACATTACATTTTATCTCTAAATGTGATAGAAGGAAAAGAATGAGAAATTCTTCACTGTCTCTATGAAGGTTTAGATTAGACACAAAAACAAAGGCACTAAACATTTCAGTTTAATGGTTTTTATAATTTTAAGATTGCAAGTGTCCCCAAAATTCTGATTGATAAATAGCCTTCTGGAATCTCTTCAGATTTCCAAGTAATTCCCCAATCTTTAAAAGAGGAGATAAATCAAAATGTGCCTTCGGAATTTTTTTTGGATTTTGTTCAAGTTCTATGCTAAGTCAAGTTCCACCCAGTTCAAAAATTAATCAGGTTCTGCTGTCCCCCTTTACCCCCCACCTTGGTATATCCTGTATCATATTCAAGTGGCTATAGCTTTTATTATCGCAGCCCAAATTACCTTCATCTAACTCTTCCCCAGCAGCAATGAGCTTTGAGGCATTAGGATAGCAGGAATCGTCTTTCATGTCTCTTCTTTATCCCTAATCTTTTTTTGTCTGTGCATTGCAAGAGTGGGCGTGAAAAAATAAGGCAATTTCCAAACACAGTCTAAAATCCCAAAAGGTAAGACATAACCATCTGGAGTACAACAAGCACATCATATTTTCTTTCTTTAGCAAGACAGTTCTGAGTTTTATGGAAGGCATCCCAGTAGGCAAAGACCTACTAGCTGTTTGTAACTCCTTAAAAAATTAAAAAAAAATAATAAAACTGCAATGTTTCTTTAATGTCACAGTCTGAATTATAAGCAGCGAGTTGGCACATCTCTCATTTTATTCATTCTAATTACAATTGCCTTGTCACTGAGATGCCAACCTGACGAAGAGCAAATCAGGTAGTGAATCCCCAGGGGCCGCTTAGTAACAGGAAGGCTGTCTCCAGTGGAATCAATGTGACAATTTCTTCTTTTCCTCTTCAAAGTCGAGAGTCCCCCTGGACGAATTCACATTTGATTATTTTCGCTAGGCTCTGTCTTCAACTGCTTGATTAGCATCTCACTCACCTAAGAAATTAGACTAAAGTTTGTGACCATGAAAGGGAAAGCAAAGCATGTGCATGGGTGCCTGCTCATGAACGCAGCACATGTCAAGAAAACCATTTTGTTCACTTGACGCCAAGAGTTGGCACTAATGTGACTGTGAAAGGGCTACTGTGTATGTATGCGTGCGGTACTGTTGATGTTATTAGGAGATGATATTTTCACATCTCTTAGTCCAGAAATAATGAAGTCAGAAGTTTGAAAACCATAGGCAAAGTTATGGTAGTCGGTTCCAGAGATACCTGATTTCCCTCCCTCTAACATTACAACAGCTGGGCTTAGAGATAAGACCACTGTGCGTATTGCTAATGAAATATTTAGTATAAAATTGCATTCTCTCTGGTAAAGCACACTTCTATAGGATGGTGCAATTAATTTAAAAGAGAATTAATATATCAAATCAAAATTATTCTGAGAAAGTTCCCTGGATATTTTCCCCTCAGTTCATCACCAACCATTACTTGTGATTGATCAGTAACCCAGAAAATAGAAAAGAAGGAGTGAGAATTCTGCCTTCAGAATCATTCATTTTTGCCTCTTCCCTGATGTCTTCCTTCACAACCCCAGTTGATACAGTAGTGATTCTTAAGCCTACGTGTATATAAAGAGCAGATAACTGGGCACTTGGTCCAGACATTTTGCTTCACTACAAGTGAAGTATAGCTCAGAAATCTGCACTTTAACAATCATTTGGGGGTGATTCTATTAGAAACTCTATTACAATTATTCTCTCAATTCCAACATTCCAATATTAATGTCCATATCATAAAATTGGCCCATAGCTTGACTCTGGTACACTTTCAATCATGATGCATGTCAGCTATTCCCAAGTAATTCCCAAGAAAGGACTGGTTATTAACATTTTCTCTTTGCTAAAGAACACTCTAGTTATAATAAGTGCTCAGTAAAAAGTTGCTGATACGAGTTGATTCAACACAGAAACCAAAGGAATATTTTTGAAATGTCTTCTTTCTCAAAACTAGTTTCCTTTGCCAACAGCACATTGATCATATCTCCTTAGAATTCTAAATTATCTTATAAGAACATTAGTTTCTTCAAGGAGATCAGCCTTGGATGACAAGCTCTCCCATGGGACTGCAGATTTCTTAGCTATGTTTCTGGCTCAAATGAGGTGAAATGAGTCAGCGTCGTTTCTGTCCAATGCATGGTTGATGGTCCGGCTCCTCTACTCATGGTCACATGAATTGCTCAAGCTGAAAAATATATATACCTTTTCCTAGGACTAGAAGGTCAGCCAACAAGAACAGAGTTATAACAGACAGAAGATAGATTAAATACTGTAGCTCTAGACCATCATGCCAAAGTATAGGTTCATATCTCCCTCATGCTTAGAAATCAGCAAACTGCATTATCGGCCTTTCATGTGACAATGCTATGTTCAGTGACTTTGTGCTTCACAGCATGTAGGGCAATGAGTTTTAATTTTTGCCCTCAAGTTGCTTGCTGTTTAGTTTGGGGAGGCAGATGATACAAATGCATAAAGTAAAATAAGAATAAACATTTAAATAACACAATGAGAGAAGAGCTCTGAGTATGCCATTATTTGCCAAAGAATAAAAGACTTCTAGAGATATTTAGTGAAGAGAGAAATAATCTTCAGAAGGGGTGATCTGAAAAATCTTCAAGGTAGGGTAAATCTGGTTTATGGGAACAAATGAGTAGATTTGAAAGAAAGAAGATTTGTCAACCTGACTCCAGACAGAAGTGTGAGGAAGGCAAAGCTGACAGTCTTTCCTCCTCTTTGTCCCTCAATTTATACTCATTTTAAAGTCTACCAGCTAACCCATCACATTAGACCTGTCCTCTAAAGTAAGGTTTGTTTGTTTGTTTGTTTTTCCATTTTCCACAACTACTCAAAGCTTATTAAGTATACATTCACATATATCCTAACTCTTACAGAATATACTGTTTATTAAATTTATTTTGTAGTTGACTGTTGCATGACATAATGTGCATTTTTTTTAATGTTTGCATGGCCCCCTTTACTCATCAAAACTTCTCTCTAGTATTTCATCTTTATGTGTCAACTAGAAAATAAATTAATTAATCCTTACAAATATAATAAATGTATAACTCAAGAGAAGCCCAGGATAACATATCAGATATAGTTCTAGTTCAGGACATAAAGGCAAAAAGGGATACACATTTTAGAGAGACCCATCAGGAGGGCTCTGACCCATTGAAGAGTAAGTCCTTAGCGGCAGGAGGTGCACTGTTAAGTCTATGCAGTGTAGGATTTTATTTTTTATTTCGCCAGATTTCTACATTTGTTCCTGTCCTACTAACAACTGATCACAGAAACAGTGTACCTTAGTATGACTCTATCCAAAATGACTATGATTTCCCATTACTTGAAGAAATGGCCTTTTTGAGCCTTTATAATAAGATTTCTCTCTATCTCTTCAAACTTCATTGCTATAGTATAGCTGACAATACTGTTAGTTACATTCATTATTCTCACTCACTTTGTGCTTTCACACCTTGGCATTTTGCTCAGATGCCCAACCTACACGCAAAATCTTTTGTTCTCTCCTTAGATCTGCCCAAAGCCATCCCTCCAGACCCACATCAAGCCCAAGGTTTTCCAGACATGTTGATTCTTCTCTCTTCTGCACCCTTAGATATAGAGGGAAAAGGCACTTAGTCCATGTGACTGATGTGACTGTGTGTGTTCACATCTATGTGTGTGACCACAGAGCATTAGAAGATTCCTTCTTCACCTAAGTGTGTGCTATTTGAAAGGGTAGACTTTAAGTCATAGGACCTAGAATCAGTTTGTTCTGGAACCAGTAGTTTCAGTGGCTGGAGTGGGAAGATCTCATAGAGCATTCACAGTGGTTATATAGGTCCATATAGGAATTAGTGTAGGCTACAGAAGAGTTTCCACATCAGGCCTTTCTAATCTACCTGATTGTCCCAAAACAGAAAGTTCTCCATAGGAAGATTAAAACACATATTAGATGCTCTTCTCCACCTTCAAGTCCTGCAGAGTAAAGTGATTTGCATATATTACATACCTGTTAAGGAGGTATGTAAAATGAGAGCAGATAAGCATTTACAAAACCGTCATTCTTTGTAGTGATGTTATGAACTCACACGCTCCTAGGGAGGGGTGATCATATGTCTATGAGGCTTAAACTTTTTAAAATCATTGTCAGAGAGAGTTCTCTATTTTTCAAATCACTGCTTCAAGCTTCAGTTTAATAGTAGCTTAAGCAGTTCAGGCTGTCTGGGCCTGAGCCAATAAAACTCATTTGTGGCATTTAATGGATGGCTCTGGTGATCAAAGATGGTTGCAAAGCCACCTTTTCCCTCAGGTAACCATTCAACGACCAGAAATGTGTTCCAACTATGAGCAGCTTGTTTAAAAGACAAACTCAAGTGTGACTCAAAGCTAATATAAATCAATCACCATTAAAACCTTTTGGAATATAGCTCTCTTTTCCACAGCTCTTCATGTCAAATACCAATGAGCGTGTCATATATTATTATTCCCTAGAATCTTGAAAGAATGAAGATATCACCAGCCATTTAGATAGGCAGAGGCACAGAAATGTGACTAATATTGGGTTTTGTATATGAAAACAAAACCCAACACAATGGCTGTTTTATCTTTTAAGACATCCTTAAACATCTCCAGAATTATGTCATTCGATTAATCAGTTAAATAATAAATACGCCATGGCTGAGGAAGGAAGAGAGAATATTAAATGATGAGACAGTTACGGAAGGATGGAATAGCAGCCTTGAATATCAGTAAGGTTAGAAAAAAAGAGCAAGGCAATTCTCTAAACAGGCACCTGCAGAACAACTGAGTTAATCCCAAACTAAAGACTTCATAGAAAGAGTGAGAAGTTTTCTAATATGGAGGGAATTCATATAAAATAAAGTCTAATTTAGGCCTAGTAAATTCACCTAGTATGGGAGTGATTCCCTGATAATGCTGTAAAAGACAGAAAATGTGTTCAAATAATTTATAGGGTCCAGTTGTACTTGATCAAATGATTAACGGTATTCCATCTGCTTTCTAAATATTCCCACCTTCCACTAATTCTTCTGAAATTTTGCCATTTCAGTCAAGCTAAAATTTATTAGCACCCACTTACAGTGATTTACATGCAGAATGATTTGCGTGCCTCTTTCCTAGGCTATTTGCATGCTTTTATTAGGACTGTAACTGATTTGGGGGCACATTTGATTTATAAGCATTTGGCGAGTCTGCCCTTCTATTCTTTTTTTCTATTTGATTTATGCAAGGACAGAGTTATATTCCTGGAGCTCATTCACTCCCTAGGAAATTAATTTTTTAAAACTCAAACTTCTCATTTGGTTAAAATTTTGCAACAAATTAGATTTCCTTTCCTTTGCTTATTAGCTAGAACAAAAATAGTACTTAGAATCAGGACTTCCCATTGGTAAAATTTTGAAATAGATGAAGTCTGTATACAGTGGCCATGGGCTCGGTTCTATGCCTATGTTCTCTTCCTGTTACCTAACTCTGTCTTTATACTTTTTGTTCAAAATACATAGATGTCACTTTAAAAAAAAATTCCCATATCCACCCCCTTCTCTAATTTTGTCTCTGTACTCCCTTTTACACCTTTAGAGAACTATTGCTCACCAGTTTGCCCTTAACTGTCAAGAGGAAAATGTTCTAATAAAATTATACCGTGAGAGCGAGAACGATGCCTGCTTCCATGAGGCAGCTGGGATTTGTAATGGGACAGTCAGAGAATCAATGCCTTAATTATAACTTCATAATTTATAATGAACCATTCACATACATTACCTAATTTGATCCTTAAAACATTATTCAAGATAATTATTGTACAAATTTCAGTTTTACATGGGGGGGAAACTGTGACTCAGGAAAAAGAGGTAATTTAGGGGAAGAATGTGGGTAGTGGGGTGTCCCAAGCCCAGTCACCCATCACTAAATTCCATATGTTCCCACTCTTGCACTGGTTCCTTAGTGCTAAGGGACGATGCAGTAATAGTGGGGTTTTACTTCTAGAGGAGACTGTGAGATGCATTTTCTTCTTATATATTTCAAATCAAATTATCTGGGTGGCCTTCTATTCTGACTAAAAGTAAGTGAGGAAGAGGATGAAAAACTATATCAGGAAAAGGCTGAGTGTAACTACAAGGGGAATCTAATTTAGAAGGCTATCTCATGAGGCCTTGTGCCCACACAAAACAGTCCACAGCAGGTCGTTCTCTTCAGCTTCTCCCACAGCCTATTTCCATTTTTAGTCTAACACATTCAGTGACCTTATCTTGTGGCACAGCCAGACGATATTACAGGAGAAACAGAAGTAGCGATAGCCTAATTATACAATTACATATTAATTTACCCCCTAGAGAGCCTAAGATTTTTCTGAGAATCTACCAAAAAGTGGTGGCAATAAAGTCATTTTGAAAGATGGCCTCACTCTGACATACAGAAACTGTCTATATGTGCAACATAAAATTATCAACTGAGTTGCACCGGTAGATATTATAAGAAAAATAAAATTACTGAAGGCATTTAAAATTTACAGGAATGTAACCTGATTTAGAAATTTATAATCAAGTCTGCATCACTTGGCAAGATAAATTTTACCATACTCAGATTGTGTCCAAACATTTTCTTATTTGAGTAAGTCATCATCAGGGTTGTCTTCTATTCTCTATCTGTTCTATTTTTGCTCTTTTTTGATATTAGATATAAGAGACGCTAGGAAAGAATAGTGGCTTCTGAAAAAAAGAGATTAAAAAAGTGAGAGATTATACCCTACAAAGCAGTCCTTTCTTGCTTTTATTTACTTTAAAATTGATTAATTCCTGATTAATTGCCTTCTTTGATAGTACTCGCATGCACTGACATCTATATCAAGGTGGGCAAAATTTTTCTGTAAATGGCCAGAAAGTAAACATTTTAGGCTTTGCACACCACATATTCTATTTCAATTCTTGACTCAATTCTGCTATTGTAGCACAAAACCAACCTTGGAAAATTTGTAAGTGGGTAGATATGGCTGTGTTTCTATAAAACATTCTTTATAAAATAAATAAATAAATAAATACATTCATACATACATACATACAGCCACTGCATGCGGCCCATGGACCACCGTTTGCTAATTCCTATTTTATGAAGACGACAGGACATTGAAAGGTATGGTTATATATCATAGAAGAGTATAATATATGTTAGGTCATTGTTTCTTTTCCATTGTTTCTATTTCCAAAATTGTAATAATAAACTAAAGAAGTTTAATGAGTTTAAAATTTTTATAGTATCTCTGAAATTTAGTATAAAAATGCTACATCTGAGTAATGAAAAAAAAATACATATATATAGTTTTACTGGGCGAATATCACATATCTTTAATAACTTTTTTTTTGCATCCACTGCCATTTCACTTGATAAAAGTTGGACCCCATAATGCAATTCTGAAATTACTCTACTATAATAAAACACAAATCTCTATATTTACAAATATTTTTTGTACTCTACATTCCATGGCTTTTACTCATGTCATGTTCCCATCCTTTGGCAGTTCTCCTTACCTAGACTATACCACATTTTCTGCTAGACGTACCTCATTTGTTAAAGGGTTGATCTAAGGCCCACATTTCCCCATAATGCACAGTTGGTTAACCCAGCTGGCCATTCCTTTCTGTATCTTTCCTACTCTGACTTCATGGTTTTAAATCTTGCTCCATTCTCATGTTTTCATGGTCCTAAGGTGGAAACCAGTTCTCATAAGTAGCTCTTTATAAAGAGATGAGGTACTTGCATTATAACTTATATTTCCCTGGTAGGAAGGTGGATTCTTCAGAGTAGTTATACTACCAATTGTGTTACATGTAACAATGAGCATTTATGAGATGGCAGGATGGAACATAAGACTAAATCTGGAGATCAAGAGGCTTGTTGTCATTGTTGCTACATCTCTGTTGGCAACTTTTTATAACAGTTGACTCACATGGAGACCCAAACTATAATTTCCATCTCATTATATAATGCTCTAATCATCTCAGTTTATCTTTCCTGTTCTTGGGAATGAGCTTAGATATATCTAACTAACCTTGATATTATCTCTACCTTTCAATTAGAGAAATAAAAGCTAAGAAATTTTAGATAACCTACCGCAAATAGCATAGTTGTCACTCTTTTTGTAGACTATAATATACAGTCAGTCAAATGTTGCTTCTTCTAGATAGCTGGCCTCTTTGAGGATAAATATAATTCTAATTACCAGAATTAAATGATCAAAGATAAAATGGTCTTCTAGAAATCAGAAGCAAAAACAAACATACAGAAACACCAAACCATTTTTGCTGAACAGAGCGTAACCAGAACAGGTGCTTCCTCATGGGCACTTTGCAAAAAACACAGCCTATTTGAAAACACTCATTATAGTCCCTTAATTTCTCTACCCTCATTCCTTAATAATTAAGGAATCAAGTGCATGGTGATGATAACAGGACCTCATGCCTTAAGTGACCATCCCCATCTGGTCCTCATTCCCCACCTGAAGCTATTGTCTTCCTTTTAGGCCATCGCCTGGGACAGCTGGAAAGCTGAGAGCAAGCTCGTAAATACTAGGTTTTGAAATGCAGCCAGACGATTGCAAACGCCATAATGGACTGTTGTTTTGTTTTGTTTTGTTTTGTTTTGTGTTGTTTTTTAACTCCTGGAGGATTGGCTTCCTTTTGTGAAGACACATCTTTATGCTTGGTGCTCCTATTACATCTTTGAAATCTGCAATAGGATTTTTCCATTGAGGATGAAGATATGTCAGATTTCCTCCTATGTGCAATATCCTTCCTAAGCTCTAATGGATCTCTTACCCATTTTATCTTGTTGGTAGAAGATTACGTGTGTGTGTGTGTGTGCGCGTGCGCACACACACACACACACACACACACACATATATATTTCTAAATGCAGCATAATAAGATTACCCTTTTATGTAGTTAACAGTTAAGATCAAGTGGATAAAGAAAAAATCACAATATTTTTGAAAAAGGAAAAGAGAGAAAGAAAATGTTTTAGATATTTTACAGCTTGATGGCAAGAAAGTATTGAGGTGGGTGGGTAGAGGATATATAGAGGGGATGTCCTGATATAAAATATAAAAGGAAAAGAGAAAAGACATGTAAGAGGGAAAACATTGTGACAGAAGAAAAGCAAGCCAATGGAAGTCATCTATGTATAATTGTAGGAATAAGGCATCCTTAATTGAGAAGATAGTGCCTATAATTATAAATTTCTAACCAATAAGCTATGCAGTCTTGAGTAAGTATTTTAAATAGTCGTGTCATTTTATATATTCATCTATCATATAGGGATAGCAGTAATAACTCATGTGTGAGCTTCAAAGGTCTTGTTTCAGATAACGTTGATTATCTCTCCAAAGCCATTTCACCCATCTTCTTTCCCAAAACTTGTTTATTATTGGATAATCATGCACTCTCTGGCACTTTCCCCTACCCTGGAATGAAAGCTGATTAATTTAAGCAAACATGGCCATACATTCTGCTTGCCTATTTTTAGTTCACTCAAGGGCATATGGCACAGCCAAACCTGACCAATATTGGAGGAGATAACCATGGGGCTGGGGGGAGAGGGATGTTCTGGGTAAGCAAGTTGCCCAGGGTAACACAGTTGTAGGTAGCTAAGATTCAAACCCAGGAAGTCTATCTTCTTTTGAGAAATAAATAAGAGAGAAGAACAGAGTCATGTCTCTCTGACTCTACAGCAAATATTCTTAAATCACAAAATAAAAAAGAATACCTCTGGAGAGCTTATTAAATGCAGATTCCAAAGCTCCACTTTAATTTTATTATTAAACTCTCAGGTCAGGTTATTGTGATGCAGATGAACTTGAGATCACACCATGAGATACACTACTTAAGAGGATTTACTAATTCTTGTTCTATGAATGGTGCTGAGGAATGGGCAGCTCCTTATTCCTATTGTGTACAGGTATTTATGTAGTCTAGGGAATTGTACTACTTATTTATTCTTGAGTACCATGGAGGCAAATGTATGATTTTTAAATGGTCTATGTTTAGTGAATAATGCTAGATTTCTGTCTTTTGTTTAGACAGGACATGTACCAACTGCTTATTACTTATTAGTATGTACTTGATGTAATTACTAGGGTAGTCATTAAAAATGGTAAATTCATTTGTTTATTCTTCTAGAACAGTGCTGTCCAAAACAACTTTGGGAAACAATGGAAATGTTCTATATCTGGGGTGTCCAACACTAGTGAAATTAGTCACACATGGCTATTATACACATTAAAGGTGTCTGGTGAAACTGAGGAACTACATTTGTAATTTTATTTAATTTTACTTATTTATATTTAAATATCCACCATGGTTCGTGGGTATGGTATGAAGTTTCCTAATAGTGTGTATATATGCACATGTGATTATTTTAGGAACTTGAAAGATTATTTTATAGTACTGACTAGTCTAATTTGTAAAATGGACTGTGCCATGAATTTCACTTCTCTTGAAAATCTATTCATCAGGGTGAGGTGTTGTCTTCACAGCCCTGCCATTCTCAGGATGCCCCATCTTTGTGAGGCAATATAATCTCAATGTCAGACACATTTATGGAAGCCAGGCTCACAGAATCCTGACAAACAATAGCTCGGCAACCTGACGAGCTGCCACAGTGCTCCCAGGACAGGAACCACCTTTACAGAGAGATGGAATCATTCATTATCCTGAAAGATTATGAACCAAATACCTCATTAGAGAAACTGCAAGCTGAAAAGCAGATAACAGCTGGAGGAAAGGAAAAATGCCATTTGCGGATGAGAAAGTGGTGGGGATAAGAACTAATTGGTTCCGTACTGAATGGGTCTGGCTTTCTTTCCCAATCACCCAGGGCCACATTTCTTCCAGAACTGGTACCAACGAGCTTCCAGCTTCTCGTTGTAGTAGCTTGGTCATACTCACCATTAGAGTCTTAATAGAATTAGTAGAAATGACAGCCTGCTCAATAAATTGCATGCTGGTCTCTTCCATTTGAATGAGAATTGACTGGTACAAATGATTGATTAACATTGACAAAGCCATATGGGTTTAAATCATATTCTCTTTTTGTTCATACTTTCAAACAACTCAAATTGTATCTTTCTTTAAGTTCCAGAATTGAGGATTTTTGCTTTGTTTTGTTTTGCTTTTCTCTATAAGACCATGGAGGGGTTGCAGGCGGGAAGTAGATTTACAGAAAATGCAAAACTTTGATTCTCAAGTCACACTGCGTGTGTGATGCTGGGAAGCAGTTAACCTTTAAGCCTCTATTTTCTCATCTATAAAACAGTGTCTTCTTTATAGGTATAACATTTCGTAGTGTCTGGCTTTCAAGAATGGAGTCATCACCATTAATAGAGTTTCTACACACCCTTCAACCATTTCCAGTCTCACACATTTTCAATATAATTTGGGCTGTCTGGCACATAAGAATAAGGTGTGCCATCATTTTATATTTACTTCTGTCTCTCAATAGACTGTAAGCTCACCAAAAGGCAAGTATGAACTGTTACTGTGTGAGACCCTTACAACATTACATTCAATAGAATGCAACTCATTGTTTGTCTTAGTCGGCAGAGCCTTTTTTTCCCCCACCTCAGACACAGTTGTTGGAGGAAAGTATGAAGGATGCTGGGACTATTAAGGAGACTGGTTCCTTGAAAGAGCTTTCCAAGATTCACATAAGAGTAGGAGTCAGGGCTTGATGCGAGCTGGCAGGGTTCAAATAAGGTGTTCAGTCCTGGATGT
Source organism: Rousettus aegyptiacus (assembly GCF_014176215.1). NCBI lineage: Eukaryota > Metazoa > Chordata > Mammalia > Chiroptera > Pteropodidae > Rousettus > Rousettus aegyptiacus. The sequence continues at coordinate 70,090,888 of NW_023416287.1, forward strand.
CGCAGAGAAAAGCAGTAATCACTAGGACCTTCCTCTTTAGTACGCAGACCCTATTCCCTGGGCTCTGGGGCAGGACTCATTTACATGAGGAGAAAGACCTGAGAAGATCAGAATTGGGAATCTAAATCAAAATTTGATTTGGGTGCATAATTTTTATTACAATACAGCACTTGACAAAGATAACTGTTTGGAATTCCAAGATAAAAGAAGTCATATTTTAGGCAAATGGGCCAAATAGGAATGTATGGACTTATGACAAGAAAAGGTATTTGTTTAGATCTAGATGGATAACTGCAGTCTAAGTTACATGAGGTTGGAGGACAGAAGAAGCAAAGTGCACATCTGACGTTGGAATGATGTTCTGTCTCAGCAGGAGAGACAAAGGCTCTGGTAGAGGATGGAGCCTAGAGGTAGAAAACTTCCTTGAAGATCTCAGGGGTGAATTGCTTGGTAAAGTAGATTCAGAAGAATTCTGTTTTTATAAGTTCATATTATTTTCAAGGAATGAATATGGGTCTCCTGGGTACCTACTGCCTGTCCTTTAGCTGACTTTTTCCTATTATAACTAACTATTATCCAAAGCCTAGTTGGCTATCCACATATGAAACATTGAACAGTGACAAACAGGTGAGGTCATGTAACATGGCTACCTGTAACCAGGGAGATAAAGTTATAAATTGGGACCGGGAGCCCACCCAGTCATTCTCAGAATGCTGGTGAGGCTGACAGACTGATGGTTGTCACTGCAGGCTTCGTGTCAAAAGACCTGGTGTCCAATGTCCCATGGAGAAACCTGAGTCTGACTCACAGCATTTCTAACTGACCTTCCTCCTGTTTTCAAACATTTTAGCCTATGACTTGAGTTTCTGTCTTTTCTAACCCCTTGTCCTCTGGTGTGCTTGGACTTTGTCTGGTTTTCTTTTCTGTCGTGACATTTACCTCTAGAACTAGAAGAATTTTGAAAAGAAGCTTGCCGTTTCTGATCAACTTTCATTCCCAAGTGCTGAAATCTGGGGAATCCTATAATTATTCCTATCTGGCTAGCAGTGTCTGAGTAAGCAGCAGTAACTTACTCTCCCAGTCATTCCCTCTGCCAACCCTACACACATAGGTCAATTTTCCCCAGACGAGAATTGAAACACATCTGTGCATTTCCTTTCTGACATTGTATTTGGGACAGAGCTTTGTATCATTTTAAGTGTTTAAGAACATGGATTCTAGAATCAGAAAACCCTAGGACAAAAACATGACTCCACCAATTTTGAGTTGGGGCTAAAATTGTGCAAATTACTAAAGCTTCTTGAACATCTGATCCTTCCAATCTCTTATGAAGAAAATAACCTATGTCACTGTGAAACTTAACATTCCCTAATATTTAGTAACTACTCAGTTAATGTTGCCTCTATTATTACTTAGTATCATTAATATTATTTAAATGTTTTTCCTATTATCTCCATTTTCAGAGACCAGATAAGACTGCTGGTTCAAATTTTTCCTCCTTGCTAGTTATTTTACACCTTTAACAACTTGCTTCACCTCTATAAAATCAAGCTCCTTCAGGTGAGAATGCTCTCTTGTTTATTTCAAATAAGTGTCACCAGCATTAAAGTAATTCATAGATGAGCACATTAAAAAATTAAAACTGTTATATACGACTTTCCCTATACCTTTTCAACACCACACACCACCCCAGATCACATTTTGGACATCTCTGCTTTGTAAATTTAACACAGTTTTTTGATTTAAGGTAAGAAAATTAAAAAAAAAAAAAAACCTCAATGTTTTGTTTCCTCAGTAATTTTTCTGGGTAATTATCACTAGCTAAATCATATGTACTATTTAGGGTAAGCAGTATAATAGCTACACATTTTATGAATGTTTTTCCCTCAGAGATCACCTAATCCACTCATGTAGGTCAGATTTTATAATTTGTTTATTTACATATTGGGAAATGGAAACAAGTTAATACATGATTTGCCTATGATAGAAAACAAAATGAGAATGAAAACATGATAGAAAAGCTGAGTCTTACCCAGACTTGTTACACACTGGTCACCAGATTACCAAGACTTTGTGTGATAGTGTTACAGTCCATAACAGGTAAACCATTGCTTTGAGCAAGAGTGGAAAAAATCACTTGTTCATAGTAAATAAGAAGCAGAAGAAGCTTAGATGATAATACTTTGGGCTTCAGTAAAAATGTCATCTTAATGCAACACTGGTTTGTTACGTCTGCATTTCACATAGCAAACGGGAGCCAGATTGTCACATTCTCCCACTGAATTCTCTATATCCATTCTTTGCCTTGTCTAGTCAATTGTAGATTCTCCTCAAGACTTTGAGAAGTCTTTTTTTTTTTTTTTTTTAATTTTAACAATCATTAGTGTTTCACTGGGAAATAACTGGGCAAAATTTCTTTTCATTTATATTTCTGGGTAGGCTGTGTGGCTTTCATATAGGCCATTTCCATTCCTCTCTCTGAAATTCCTCTCAAAGAAAATTCTACATTTTCTTTGTTTTGCACTGCACCTACCCACACAGTCTTATTTCTCTTTTTTTCCCCCCTGGACTAGCCTTTCCTTCTCATCTTGCTGAAGTCTTCTCTCCTTACTCCATCTCTGAGCTCCTAGAACCTTTTTTCATCTGACCTCAGACACTGAGCTCTCATTCTTAAATAGTCATGGACATTTTGCCATTTCTTATGTCTATTTTTGTTGTAGTTGTTGTTTTAGTCTATCGCATCTGGGAGCTATCTTAGAGCAAGATCATGTTGCACAAATCCTCTGTTCTTAGAACTCAATAATGCCAGTTAGGAGGAATTTTAAAGATTATTTGAATGGTTTCCCAGTATTTTAAAACTGTAGTCCTTTGTTTCAAACATAGAAGCCTACAGTTAGAGTAGACCAGGGCTGGGTAAACCACCCTTAGCAACCTATTTTGTTTATCTCATTTGCCCATTTCTCTAGAGAATTTCTCAAACTCCGAGCAGCAGAGTTTGATAGTCACTGAAGGGCATTCTCATTTGGTAAATGAAGAGACAGAGGCCCTGAGAGAAATTTAGGTAACCTGCTGAAAGACATAGAGCTGACACCTTGCATAGGGCTGGCAAATCATTCAACCAGGGTAGGTACTAGTTCAATTAAATGTGTTGGTTGATTGCCAGCTGTCAAGCAGCAATTACCTAAGCTTCACTTCAAGACCAACAGACACTGGGAATATCGATTTATATCAGGAAAAAATGTGTGCCGCAATATGTGAGAAATCTTTAGTGATATATATTTGTGTCTGCTAATATTTTAATTAAGATATTTGGAATATAAGACAATTTTTGCTTGGTTATTGCCCATGAACACCTGGGGAAGTTAAGAACCAACATGAGCCGAGGCCAGCTCAGTCTTCCTTGCTTGCTGCTATGCTTGATGAATGCTCTATATTTAATATCACTCATCCAAAGATTCAGTTAACAAAATAAGATGAGCAATGGCCCTGCTAATGGAAATCACATTTCTTAGGGGTCAGCAGCCTTCTTGAAGGGGTCTTTTACTGTCAACCAAGTAGAACTGCCTCTGCAATGACTTTGAAGAAACTAAAGATATATAGCCTCCCCCCCCCCCCCCGCTGTGTTCATTATTATTAACTCAATACTTCGGAGAACCGATTAATTTGCAAAATTTTTAACATCACATTGAATAAGTCTTTTTTTTTTTTCATTTGGTCATTTATGCACTTAACAAAGCACCACTTTGTATTTAAAACATGGTTTGCATTATTTAGATACCTCCTTATATCCTGTAAGGCTGGTAGGTTTAAGAGGCTTGCGTTGTACATCCCAGGTAGTTGTTGATTTTCTCCCTCTGTGAACTAGTAATTGATATATAACATTTAGGAATCTCTTAATTACCATGAAGTCATTTTTTTTTTTGGTGGATGTAGAACTCAAGACATTCTATTTTGAAGGTGACTCAGGGCTTCATATTGAAAGCCATAATCTGGATTTTACTGCCTAATTTACAGCCTATCATCTCTCTTTTTCTGACTTGCAAAGGAAAAAAGTCAGTATAATATGTGTAAGACAATGTATCTAGAGGACAATCGTGTATCTTTTGAAAGATGATCCATGTTCAAGGAGTTCAATAGTAATATGTAATCCATGTTGACTGCTTTAATGTGGAATAAAATTTTGCTTTAAAATATAATGTCTTTTTAATAATATTTTTCTCTAACAATTCCCTGTTTATTGTTTTCCCTGTGACCTTTAGCTTTTCCTCAATATAAATATGTCCCTTACGAACCTCTACTTATTGACTAAATTTCATTGAAAAACTTTGAAAACACACTATTTACACCTTCGAGTATGTGCAAATTAGCAAGAAACTGAAACTTGAGTTTACTTACAAGGCAAATTTGACTTAATAACTGTATTTTTCTGGCTAATATGGAATAACAGCAAGGGGTTACTCAAATTTTAGAGTGATATAGGTGAATTGGAGATTCTGCTGGAACTAGTGCCTCCTTTTTTGGAAAAAAGGATGAGAGGAGAATTGGAGCTATCCAACACACCATCCATCCTGGCCAGTTTCTGATTCCACGATTGGCCAGGTGTTTGTCCTTGGGTACAGGTTTCCACTGGTGTGAACGCCCTTCATCAGTCAGGGTTCAACACAAGCTAATTTCCCAAGGTACACTGGTTCAGGGTATGATTCTTTCATGATTGTCTGTTCCTCCCTTGCTCCCCTGTGCCTATAGGTCTCCCATTTTCTGCAGTACTCCCGCCCTTGTCTTCCATCCCATGTCATTATATCTAGATTCTAGACCTTCTGATCCTGCTAGATTTCCAAGTGTCCCTTGGTCTTTACTTATTCTTGTCCTAAGAGTACTTGATTTGTCCTACCTTTGTCTGGAGATGAGATAATTTGTTCTCCCGGAACCCATTGAGGCTTCTCTATCCCTGGTAACTCCAGTGAACTTCATGACACCTAAGACAACATTGAAAATTACTTTAAATAATTGGAGATTTAAAATAATGAAAAAGATCAACTGCTTAGCTAGACACCAAGCTAGGCAATTTAATGTTAGCCTTTTGTTTTAATTTTAGAATTCCAATCTTATTCTTATTAGTTGGCTTATAGTGTTGTTTTTTTAAACATTGTAACCATACTGCATTACTGCAGTGCATTTCAAAATTTTCTAATGTTAAATTTTCTATGAATTACTTAAAATTCCATCTCATTTACTCAGGCTTAATTTAAAGAAAAGAAACATGAAGAATACTTCAAAAATAGGGTACAATTATAATAGCAGAATAGCAATAACCTCGACCACCCATATAATGAGACTTCAGCTTCTGGAAAATTTGGCTCAATACATGTGTCAGTGTCAACCCAAGGCTGAGATCTAATAAGAACGCAGTCAGCCAGTCTGATTATGTGTTTCTTGTTTGGTGACAAACACGTTCATTTTGCATCAACGTTTCTGTGAACATCCAACAATTGGTTTTTGAACCAAAGTAGATTTTAAAAATATATAATTCTATGCCATGGTGAATAAGTGTGTTCTTTAGTAAATAACCATCAACATACACTCTGCTCATCTAACCCTTCAGATGAAATTGCCAAATCTTTTTAGTGAATTGGCAAATTCAGTCAATTAATATTTTTGGATACTAATTTGGCATGTTTGTTTACTTTACTGAAGACAACTGATGAGCACAACAGCTAGCTGATTTAATTTAAATGGATAGATCTGTTGTATGTGCACACGGCATCTCATTTTCAACAAGCAAATATATCAGTAAAAGTGCTTTGAATAGGAGAAGTACACTGCATGCTTAATTCAGATTTTGTCAGAAACTTGTTGTATGACCCTGGGAAAGTCATCTGACTTTTTAGATTTTCATTTCCTATTGATATTATGTCTTCAATACTTTCATCACTGGAAAATAGAAATGAAATGATGACCTTAGCTTTGCTGGGAAATGTTTATAACCACACATGAATCAGACAGGAAAGTATTTTAGTTTACCAGGAATCATCGGGATATTTTTAGGAAAAAAACTATTTTTTAGAAGAAAATGTTTTAATAAGAACTTAGGTCCAGAGAAAGATATGAGGACACATATGTTTCTGTAATCTTAAGCAATTAAAGTTGTTCTGCATAATCAATCAATCAGTCTATGAATTTGCTTCTTAGATATTAGAGAAAAGGGAGGCTGAGAAGGATCCTGCAGACAGAGGAGGAAGTCCCCAGTGACAGGATAGACAAATATCTTTCTACAAATAGAGGTATGTATGATTTAATTTAAAGTGGTTTCCATTGCTGTGTTACTAACCCTTCCCCTTTCTCCACTTCATTCTCCCCCAAACATATCATCTGACTAGTTCATGTGGCTTGCCTTAGGTCACACAGGGGCAGAGCCCAGATCCAAACCCAGATATCTGGTCTTCAAAGTTTAAGGTCCATTTGATATCAACTCTCTTAAATTTTCCAGCTGGCCTGACCTGGAAAACATTTCAATGGACTGAGAGACTAAGGTCAATAAATAAGTGAGGGAGAATGTTCCTTACTTCAACTAGCAAAGAAAATACTGGTTCTGACTAGAACCAGATTCTTTTCTTGTTTTTTTTTGAGTGGTGTGTATTTTTGTGTGTTTGCGGAGGGTATCACATACACTATTAAACAGACCTTGGGACAACTAGCTTTTTAAATGACCCCTGAATTGAATTCCTTTGTACACTCACCCCCTAACACACATAGAAAAGAAAAAAAAAATTAAAAACCCTTTGTTTGTAATGTGAACTCATCTGAATTAATGTATTCAGTTTGTACATACGTATTTTTATTTTGGGTTTTGTGAGGCTGTATGTATAGTTGTGTGATTCTTATATTCTGTTTCTTTTTATATACATATTATTGCCCAAGAATAAGGGCTTCTTTTTCTGTGTGATATTTTTATGGTGTTGACATTGAGACTTAACCAACAGAATAAGATTTGTCACGGAAGGGGCTAGGCAAAAGAAACTACTGTTGTAAAGCCTCCAAATAAATCACCGATTACCAAAAGTGGCATTACAGTCTCTTGGGTTACAACATTAAGATGCCCAAGAGGAAATAGAACAGTCGGTAAAACTATGTATTTGGTGCCACTTGTGAAATTCAATGTGGGGATTTTCTGAATTTGAATACTTCTATCACAGCCTTTTTCTTTAGCAAAGACATGGCATGGTTGTTATTTTCTCTTGATAAACCTGTCTATATATTATCAAGCTGAATTTAAGTTGGTTATTTTTTTGCTAGTATGTCTAACTTCTTAAATTGGGTTTGTATTATTTTTCTGTCCTCACTAGTACTTGCAGCATCTTCCAAATTAGTATTGCTTCATGTTTTAATTAGTGTGTGGTTCCCTCCCTCATTAATTAATGTATTAAATAAGGCCAGCTTTTCTCTAACTGCTAGTGTTCCCCCCACCCCAATAATGCCTCTCTCAGCCTGGACACATTTGCATTTATCACTGCCCTCAGTTTACCATGATCCAAGCAGGCAAAACAACCACATTCCTTTTCGAGTTTATTTATACTGCATTCTGCAAATGCATTTTCATTACGTGCTAAACCTGATGTGTTTCTCCAGCCCACATGAATCATTACTAAAATCAAACCCACTGGAAACCAGGAGAATGTCAGGGAAGGAAACCCACTGGCTTAAAAGGTGTTGGTATAATGGGTCTTTCTTGCAATGGTTGGGAAGTCTGAAACCAACAAGATCGATGGAGTTTGCATCTCAGACACAGTAGATAATCTATGGGGCTGGAACAATCACTTCTGATTCCTATAGGCTGGAAAAATGCATCAATGGATAGACAGACATGTTTATTATTCCCAATAAATGCTCTGGGTCTGACAATTTTTCTTAGTTTAATGTATGAATTTCATTTCATAACAGCAATAAGACACTCCAGGCTGTGCATTTGTTAGGGATTATTGCACTTCTTGGGTGGTTTAAGTCATTCTGCCTTTAGTCTTATGCCATATAACATGACCCAAGGCACCTTATAAATAGCAGAGCAATGCACTGCCTGTCATGTGTTATAGCTTGAATAGCCTTGTAAAGGGACATGGATTATAGAGGTATGATAATAACTATAAAACAGGAATGGTAATTTAAGTGCCTGTGTTGGATAATCTGTATGATTAGTATTTTTTTATTTTGCTCTTTTGTGTTTCATTCTACTTAGAATTCTCATTTACTGAAATCACTGCTCAACAATACAATGTGCTAATGGGTTGAAGGTAATTCAAGATCTAATTTAATATTTTAAACCTTCTCATTGTTTTGTTTACCAATTAGCTGTCAGAGGTTAGGCTAGAATTAGCTGGCTTACATGGCAGCCTCATTGGTTCAGAGATCACGGCTACCACAACAAATTACAGCAAATACTCTAAGGGTTGAATTCTTAAGCTCCATGTAAAGTGACACCACAAAACTCCATGTAAAATAACACCTAAATGTTTCAATATCACAACTAAAAGAGTGAATGAGAACTACTTGTATTTTAAAGTTAAAGTTAAAGTTGTAAATTTATAACATATAAATGAGGCCTAATGAAGATTTAATATTTTGTAAACTGGCATCTTATTGTGTCAGATGCAGTTTTTTCTTCAGTATTATTATTATTATTATTATTATTATTTGTTACATCTAGATGTCTGACATAATAGTATTAAAATCTATCCACATTTTGTTTGTTTTCGGTCATTTATTATGAGTAAAATAATGACAGTGTTAACTGTCAAGAGGCTGACTAAGGTTAATGAGGGAAAAAGAGATTAATCAATATGTGTGTGGATCAAGACTCTGAGTTTCTCTCCCTCCTCTTTAGCTGACTTGGACAACAGAAGACCAGCAGCTCAGCATGCAATATTTTCCTCATCACTTCAGTGGGAAAACTATTAAGTTAGTGTATACTTAGAAGAAGGGCGATAGGTTTATATTTGCACCGCATGTCATTTATATCTATCTAGCTCTACCTGCCTGCCTGCCTGATTACCTAACTGATACATAAAGGATTATGGAAGGTAACCTGCTACCACATACCTCATCTAGCCACTGGTCCCCAAGACACTCCACTGTCACTCCATTTCAGGACAGATATTCATTTCCACTTTTCATTTGCATAAAACAATATGGCTATGTCACAGACTTTCTGAATTATGGCATTGGAAGAAGTCCTAAGAACTTTCCAAAATAAATTTTTACTCACATAGGAATTCTTACTATAATGTGCTGGATGGATGGTCATTCTCTCCTATAATGGATTTTTATTATTGGAGTAATGAAGTTAAAATTTTCTAAAGTTACATAAAAATATACCTCTTTATAATCTCTCCCCATTGGTCAAGGTCTAGCTTTTTAAACTAACATTAAAAAAAATGCTGTTCAGTCTCTGATTTTAAATTCCTATAAAGATTAAACCTCAATATTTATTTTTTTACTTTTAATCCCAGATAGGAAGTTCTATGAGGTACATTGCTAATTATAACATGTATGCTTAATGATGAAATTCTGTAGTGACTGCAGAATGTTCTGCAAAGCAGTTTATAGATTAAATTTTCCATGTTTCATTCAGTGAAAGGAGAAGAGAGACAGATAACATGGACAATAGCCTCCATTTAAATTCATGTAATAGATCTAATATGGCACTTTGTAGCATTTTGCAGAGCTGTTCTTTTAATTTTATCAGAATAGGAGTAGTTACTTTTTAACAAAAGAATAGGATTCAAAGAGTGTAATAAAAAAGAACAAGTACCTTGGTATTAATTTTTATATTTCACCCTAGTAATATATAGCTTTTTTAGTTTTCTTTTTCCTTTATTACTCTTAGAAATTGCAAGCCTGCCAAGGGCTAAAACCAGGCCTAATTATTTATCTTAGCAACTACATATGTCTCCCAACAAAAAAAAGATATATTCTGTCAATTCTAGATAAAATTAGTTATTGATTAATAAACTTTTCTTCCATAGTATTCTTAACACCCAACTTAAATACAGTTCCCTCTCTACTTTCTGGTCACATTTCCTTCCCACCAAAGCTTTCTCAGCTTACTATAGCCCATACTCACTTTTTTTCTTTATGTTTTGTTTTGTAATAATAGGTAGACTGGCCATTGTTACCAATTATTTATATGTTACATTATGCAGTAATTGCATTGTCGCATTGAACTATTTTTGTATGTTTTATATAATTATTTACTGTTTTACTTGTTTGTCTTTATTGATCAATGAACTACCAATTTTAGGACTACTTTTACAGGCCCTTGTGTAATTTGCACTGGGCTAGGCACATGGCAAACACAAGCTATATTTGCCCATTTTTATCAGATACTTTGGTGGTTTCTTTAATTATTTCCAGTGTCCAGGCCTCCTGACTTTAATGAGGGAGGAATGAGAAATGTTAGAAAAATTACAATTCACAGCATCTTGTTTGGTTAGAACCGAGTATGAATGAGGCGAGGTGGAATGTGCTTTATCATTGAAGTCTCATTTCAGAAACAGCACAATGACAGGTAAAAGTTTTTTTCCCCCCACATATATATTTGAATGCTCAGAAAAGATAAGAAAGCCTGAAGAAGAACAGATGTGTTAGAAGTGCAAAATGGATTAACATCAAAGCCCCCTGGGAAAAATCTGAAACATGAAATGTAGGCTCCTGACTGACAAGAGCTATTCAGAGAGTGTTCAAAGCCCGGCAGTGCATTTCAGGCTGTGTCTCTCCCTGAGCTGTGAGAGGCCTATGTGGCAGGTAGAGATACTGGGGGGCGGGGGACCCTCTCTGAACTTTGGGGAAATGCAGTTTCCTATGTGTGCTGACATGCAGGATATAGAAAGGCAATGCATATATATTTTTTTTAACTATGAAAAGACAGAGTCTGTTTCATACATAAGCAGAGAGAGAAGTCATGGATGTGTTTGATTTAAAGAGTAAAATCCTACTCACCCATCACCATGACTCAAAAGTGCAGTATTAATGACTAATTTTTCTGGTATTTATAGGCTGGAAACAGTATCTTCACTGTCTCTTGTTGTTCTACCATGATCTCACAGATTTTAAAGAACCATTCGATAGTACAAGCTAGGGACTAGAAACTACATTATCTTTCTCAACAGTTTCAAACAAATTATTTGTGAATAACAATATTTTTTGAAAACAGTCCATTTTGTTTTAAAAACATAAACCTATTTATTTTACAAAATTTAGCTAAATTCAGTGAAAGCTTGGGTCTGGAAATTTTGAGTATAGTTGGAGTCTTAGAAATAAGACAAAAAGTTAGAGAAATATCTTTGGAATTAAAGAGGATTCTAATTAAAGGATATCCCATCTCTTATTGTAGACCTTCAAACTGAGCTATTACTTCACTTTATGACTGTCTTTTAAATAGTAGCCCCAGAAATCATTACCATGTATCTGAAAAGTAATTAGACTTTTGATTATTCTTTTCAAAACTTCAATGAAACATACAGTAACAAAAATATCTCATGGTACTTAACCCTGCTGCCCATATTCGAAGTTATAGTAAGCCCTTCTTTATGAAGGTGAATTTGATACTAAAAAGAGTTGAAGATTGGAATTACACCTGTCAAATGACATAAAACTGCTTCCCCTCCCCAAATAGAAGCCATTTCCTATCTCTCCAGAATGTTGAAAGATGGGGGGAAGTATCTACCTACTTTTAAGAATCATAGATATTCCAACTCATGTTCTATCAGACCTCCCTTCTACTAAGAAAAAGAAAACTCTGCCCCAAAATTGTATACATAATATATGAGATAATGAATGGAGTCAACAAATACATAGAGTCTATAATGCTATAGGAAATGTTGTGAGAATATAAGAGAGAATAAAAAATTTAATCATGACTGATGAAGCTCACATTATGTAATTATCTATCATATCAATTCTGGTACATTTATCACAGTCTGCTTTGTTATTCTTGGATACCTTTTCTCTTTTTTTATGATCTGTCTCCCCATCAACTTTTAATTATATTGAGGTAAATATGGCATGGCAATTAATAGTCTGCATATGGGTTCAAATTCTAGGTTTTCCATTTAATAGCTTTGGCAATCTTTAGCAATGCTTCAATTGCTCTGTTCCTAATATCTCCATTCTTCACTTTTCTCAATTGTAAAATGAGAGAAAAAATAGATTGTTTCATTATTTTTATAAATCAAGTACAGTAATAGTAATAAAGAACTGAGCATAGTACTTGGCACAAAGTTGTTCAATAACATTACTGCTGATGTTAGACACTATAGCTTCTCCCCTCTATTCATTCTACTGGAAGACCTTGTGCAATACCTACAAAGAAGTTGCCACCAAATGCAGGCACATTGATTCATTTTGGTGTATCTGCAACTAAAATTTTGTGAATGCATTGTTAGAGAAAAAAGTACCGAATCACTTACAAAATATATAAAACTGGCTCTACAAGTGGTTATCACCATGATGTAATCTGAGATGCTTGAAACTGAATAGGGCTCTATTTCCATTGCTCTACATTTGTTTCCTGGAAATCTGATATTTTCATAATATTTCAAAATAAGCATTTTTATCCATTACGATTTGCCTTTTAAAGGTAGCTATCACTGAGAGATAGCTTATCATTGTTTATCAAAATAACTATCTGAATTAAAAAAAAAATTACTCATTGAATCCCTAAGGTACAGAAACTATATTATTCATATTTGTATTCACAGTATATAAAGGAGTATATAGTTGGCACTTAATATTTAGTTAAGAGGATACATGAATAATTCTATTCATGAATAGGAAAGACTGTTTTCTCATAAGCATACTAGTATGTGTTAAGTTCCAGGTTTGGGTTGGTTGTGGGTGATTGGTGGGTAAAGAAGGAGCTACCGAGTCATTAATGGGGTCAGAATTCAAATGAATGAATCAGAGAATACTGAAAAAAATGTTTCTACATTAATTTTGTTCCTAGACCTTTTTCTAGTGTTATGACACCAAACAACCATTTAGCTAGACAGTAACTAAGGTCTATTACCACCTATAAGACAAAATTTTGGCTTTATTTATGTTGAAGATAGAGGGAGAATTTCTCTCCTAGGCCAGAAAGCTTCTTTTTTGGCTAGAGGCATGCATCATTGTGCTCTGGAGGAATAGTCAAAGGGGCTTCAATTGCTCATTTCCTCTACAGGGATAAAAGAGAACAATGAGAAACCAATGGAGGTGAGTTATTAGCTAAGTATTAATATTATCTGAAGGTAAAATTTAGAGCTGTAGAAAATATTTGATCTGAAATTGTATCTCAAAACTTTTGAAGGAAAATTAAAAGAAATTTGAACAGCCTTGGTACCTTTTTCTCAGTGAAAAAATTTTTTTGGCTTTGTTTTATGTGAGGATTAGAATCAAAACATTTCCCCTTTTACTAAACTTGAATGTCTGCTTGAGGCTATTGTGTGTTATTTACCTAATATCTTCTAAATTGTTCATGAATTTTCTATCAACTCTTTCTTTTCTTTGTAAAGGGAGTAAGCTTGGATTACAAATGTATAATTCGCTGTTCATGGCTGGAAGTAGACTGGAGAGTGAGATGAAGAGTCTTTGTCTCGAACTATGTAGAGAAGAAGGCTGAGATACCTCAGTGGTAAATTCCGGGCTTGTGAACCCTGTAACATAAGAAATTATAGTAGATTAAATTCTTAGAGTTTCTCAGTGTGCTCTTCTTCCTAATCTCACCTTCTTCTCTACATAGTTTGAGACAAACACTAATATGTCAGTTTATAAAGTAGACCCTACTTTTTATCCATTAACTGGGACTCCGTGTATCATCCAAGTTGGCCTGAGTTTTGCAGCATTTCCACAGTGGTGGCAACTGCTCTGTGAGGGATCATATATTAGGTGCATCTAGTTCATTTGCCATAAGAAAAATTGACTATTGGTGATGTCACACCTTCTGCTATCAGAAATTTATCTCTTCCCTCTACTTTTAAAAAATGAAACACATTTCTATGTTAATTCTCTATAATACTTCTGTATCTAACAAATAGGCTTGTTTTATGATTTTTGATATCTGTTAGGTTATACACATTTACTTGTTTGAGGAAACACACTAGAAAAAATTGTAAAACTTTATAGAGAAATGTTAGTAATGCAACACTAATATCTTTAAGGCATTTAAAATTAATCTCTATATCTAAAATACAAGAAGGAGAAAATCTCATTTTTGAATGCCAGGTAATTACCATGTTTTCCTACATGCTAATATACATTACCTCATGTAACACTCACAGAAACCCTGTAAGGTATATATGATTTCTTTTTTTTAGTTGAGGAAGCTGAATTATACTCATATTATATTAAATAATTTGCAGGACTGGGATAAGAATCCAATTTGTGAGTCTCTAAAGCCCAGTATTTTCCAATTACATTAATGTCATCTCCATATTAATGACATATATTTGCTTATAAATGTATAATAATAATGACAAGGACAAAAACACAGTAACAAAGCAGCTAACATTTGTCAATATTTAACATGTCATAGGCCTTAATCAAGTATAATTCAATTTAATAATCAAAACTATTGTTTGAAAAAAAAAGCACTATTATTCTTAATGGAGGAAAAAAATAAGACAAAGAGAAGGTAAATAATTTACTTAAGTTTGCACAAATGGTAGTGATGGGCAGGTATTTAACCCCATATCTCACTCCAAAGTTCACAGTCATAGTAACTGTGGTATGTGCTTAACTATGGTAAGTGCTTCCACATTCATCATTTTATTTGAGCCTATAAAACTTTATGAGGGGGTAGAGCAAGTATTATCTCACTTTACAGGCAATGAAATACAGGGTCAGACTTGTAGAGGGCTGGTAAGTGGCAGGACAATGTCTTAATCTTGGATCTTGTAACTCCAGTGCACACACTTCTTATATTCTACAGGACTTCATGTGATGTCTGTGTAATGGAGACAAAATGGCGTGTGACTTTTTGTGAAAGAAGACATAAAGCTCCATACTCTTTTCCACAACTTGCATCTTCAAGGCACACGGGACATCATAAAAAGAGTATGGAAAGATGAAAGTAAGTCTTTTCACCTCCTTGAATCTGATTCCTCAGCCAATCAAATCAGCCTACTAATAATCCCCTCACAAATTTATTGCTAAAGGCAAATGAGGTAATATCTGTGACTGTTCACATTTTAACACTATTTTATTGTAAATAGAATATAATTCTTGCCCTCAAGCAACTTACGATCTGGTTCTAGGAGTAAAAAGTATTGCTTATGAAAGAATAGCAAAAAATGGAAAGTATGTGAAAATTAATATGAGCAAGGGGTGGTATTATCAGACCAACTATAGGAAGAGATGACGAACTGATTCTTCAGGGATCAGCTCTGCAGTGAAGGAATGGCATTCCAGATGAAGGAAATGAGTCGACTCTCTGTGACGTCTGTGCTTTTCTTAATCAGCCGCTTGGAAAAAGATCCGCAAGCCACATTTTCTATGGCACCTCAACAATGTCTTAGGCATAAACAGAGTAGCTAGTTTCCTACTTAGTGCCTAAAGCTCTCCATTCAGTATCAATTTTTTTTTTAGTCCATTTTTCAGACTTCTGGGAACCTACTGCAAAAACGCACTAACTTGTGGAAAGAGAAATACTATAAATTCTTACCTAGCACTCATATTTTTACATGTATAAATTTCTTATATTGTTATTCCGACTAAGAGCTAACTGAAAGCTGAAGACTAAGAAATGGAAATGTTTAAAAGAAATAGTAAGGAGGCGGAGCAGAGGGACACTAACCCTAGTTGGCAGTTCTTATAAAGTATTTCTGACAGCTGGAGATATAGGAAGGAATGGCGTTGCATATTCAGAAGAAAGGGAACCTAAAGGTCTGCTTGTAGCAATGCAATAATATCTCATTTTACAGCTTATGTTTGAGGCCCATTAACTGACTCGTCTCAGGAGACACAATATTCACTCAGAATACACATAGACGATGAGGGACAGGAAACAACAGGCAGTCCCCATAAAGCCAGGCTTCTCTGCCAACCACAAACATCATTTTTACTATTCTATACCCAAGCAATCCCTATTTATACAGTCCTTCTTTGATTTGACCTAAATAAGGGCAAAGTATGTATGCACGAGTTTGCTGACATCTTGCAAGCAGAGAGCTTGGTTTTTCTTAAGGGATCACAAAATAGAGATTGTTGGTACTGAAGGATCATATTACCTCAACACTCATCTTTCCCAGCAAGACTTGAATCAGAAGCACTGGTAGCTAATATGTCTCAGGATTTTCTTTGCTTATAGGAGCCCATTCAGTCCTGTGAGCAAAGTACTGTTGAAGTAAAGCCTCCTGTGACATGTCCTTAAGCAACGGCTGATGTGAATTTATGGATAAATAGCACGGTCATCACCTTGGGTGGGATGCCTCTGATACAAACTCTTTAGACCAAAATCCAGTGTTTTCCAGTAGGACGAAGCTTAAACTACCTAAATAGGAACATGCTTAATAACATAATTTATTGGTTTCTTCCCCTTTCTTGTCTTACTTCTTCATTCCCTTAATGAAGTTTCCTGGGATCACTTCCCCAAAAAGCTATTTGCACTTGAATCATCATGTCAGAAAAGCATCCTATCGAAGATACAATTTCTTATAATATAGGTGAAACGTACTCTACTGGTTCCTTTGCAGGCCTGGCACACTCATGGAGGAAAATAATAACACAAATTCATAGCATTCCACAGTTAAAACAGCCTTTACAGCCACTTTAAATAACACTTCATTTCTTCCCAAAGAAACCAAGTAAGAAACCCATTAATAGTAATGCTTTTCTCTTGTGCATAATTTTGCACTTTTTAAAGCACTTTCCCATATTTAATCATATTTGATCCTCATGACAACCCTGTAAAAAATGTAGGGCAAATGTTAGCTTGAGGGACAATGTAGAGTGGTGGAAAGAGTTCTCTGAACTGGGAGTCTAGGGGCCTGATTCTGTCAGTAATTAGCAGTGCAACTACAGACAAGACCTTAACCCTCTCCGAGCCTTAGTATCCTCTTCGTGGCATGAGAGGCTGGTCTATGGGATTTCTAAGATTGTTTCTAATAATCTACGAGTCCCAATAGACAGAGATGGAGGGTGGAGTATGTGGGTGTGTCATAGCTTCCTTAGAGTTAGGCAGTGGTCAGTAGCAAAACCAGGACTGAAAACAAGATCTAGTAAGTTTAGAAAAAGGGTCCATTAAGTAGCAAATGATATGTAGCACTGATGACGGGCCTTTCATAGTAGCCATTGAGAACACATTGTGTACCATACATAGCCATCAGTTCTGAAAAAATTCTGCAAGATATTTTTTTTATTCCCAATTTACAGATTAGGAACCCTAGACTCCAAGTGTGCATGTCACTTGGCCTTGGTCACAAGCTATCAGAGAAGTTTCTAATATTCGTGCCCCAGTTATGTGATTCCAAAAATGTCCTCTTTTATTAAACAAGTGCTCTTGCTTTTTCCAGCACATTTCACATAAGCAATCAAGAATATTATCACAAATTAGAAATTTGATATGTATGGGTTCAAACCATAATTTCTATGATTCTATTTTCTCATCTATAAAATGGGCATAATTATTTCCTTAGGGTTTTTGAAAGGATTGAAAAGTGAGGAAGAATTAAAATCTTTGGAATATGATTTCTGCTGGATATATGTTACTCTTCTTCCCTACTCCTTGTCAATTTTTTTTTTCTCCACCAAACTAGTAATCCCAGCTTCACACAAAGGCCACATTGGTAGCTTCATACAAGGAAATCTGCCTCTCTCCTGCAAACACCCATGGGTAAGGCTGAGAGGTGGGATGGTACATGATAAACGTGAATACCTTGCAAATTTATGTTTTCTTGTCCTGTCCCTGTCCTGATTCCATCCTATTAAGTTTGTGAAAAACTCTGCCTCTATCTACAGTTCTGAGATTCTTATTATATTTAACTACTTTGCATTGCCTACTCTTCTCAACATTTTAACCCATGAGCTTGAGTGTATCCACACACATGCATATATGTGTAAGAAGTGGGTATAAAGGAGATTATTTCACTCATTCTCAGATTCTGCTATTGAGTGATTCATAACTAGTGGGCTATGACTGTGCCATAAGGCTAGTAGGACATGTTGCATAAACCAGGGAAATGATATAATTATATTTTAGCTTAAATAACATCAGAAAAAGTTTAATTAAGAGTTTTAATTAATAGTTGAAAGATTAATCAATCAATAATTATAGCAATGATTATAGGATGTAATTGAGCTTAATTGGAGGGGGCTGATTAATGATCAGAATAAAACTTTCAGATTCCCTATCTTGAAAATACTCAGAAATGATGAATTTTGGCTCAAAAAATTTAAAAAAGAAATGCCAGGATTGTAGATAATAAGTCCTTGGCAACTAGTTCATGAAATAGAAAACATGATTGAAGTAAAAGAAATTATTCTATTTTTCAGATTGTACATCATTATACTGCTAATTTATACAAGTTTGAGATTAATAGGGAAAAATATGCATCTCAAGAAGTCTATAGAATAAGAAACAAAAAAAGAAATTGCTTGAGACAATTTTCTCTGGAAGCTAATTTCTCAGGGGTGCTCTTTCCATCTCCAGGGGCAGAATGGTTGTGTGAATTCAAATAACATTCTTATCAGAGCATCATAGGAATAGATTCGGTAGAGGATCAGACATCTCAAGGAGACAGTCTCTGTTTATAGGATGACAACCCCTCTCACTTCTGCCTGATCTGTTCTATCAAATTCAAGTGGCTACTGGACTAATATCAATTCTACCTGAAGATGGTTCAATTCTCTTTGGAAAACAGGTAGGTGATCTCATTTCAGGGTCATCTAACTGATGAGGATGAATCCCACAATGCACAGCCCAGATGGAGATATATGTTTTCAGAGGGAGTGTGTGTGTGGTGGGGAGTGGTTAATTTTTTTTGAGTAGGCAGCGCCACAATATTGATCTCACATGCTAGTCTCAGGAAACAAGACAAATAGTGTCCCAATATCTCTGAATACCAACAAGATTAGTAAAGGAAGACAGCATGACAAATTATTTTCAAATGTCTTTTAAAAACCCCAAGAAAATCTATTTTAATTACAAATTTGGAATTGACTGCTCCCACATTTGCCAGGGACTTATATCTATTTTCTTTTGTTCACCTTCGAACTTATATGTGCCCTCTCAACCTAAATGCAATCCCAGTCATGGCAAGTGTTCTATAGGCAAAAGCATTTAACTAAGAAATTAATGAACTTAATAAAAATGTTTACATTGATTACATACTGTATTTGTCTGTGCATATACTGGTCATTGTGGCAAATTCACGGGAAAGGTTGTAATCTCTGCCTTTAAATTCTATAGAGCTAACAACATTACTGACTGAGAGCATGGAAGAGTGATAAGAGTAATGAAATGAAAGCCTAGCACTAATTCACCCACAGTTACTCTTTGGTTTTGGTTAAGTTATCTAACCCCTCTTGCCTTCAGTTACTGCATTTATAAAAAAGTATGTTTTCTGATTTTTTTCCCCATACTTCATTACCCCATTACAATGCTACAATGCAATTTTGACACTATCTTGAGTTAGTACAGACTTCACGAGTTAAAAGCACAGACCCCTAGCAAGTCTGCCCTTACTTTAGACACTAATCACTCATTCTGGGGTTTCCAGAAACCCACACTTCTGACCAAATGGCAACAAATCTGGCAGCTCCCACTATCACCTCAGTTCTTAATAATTTAAGAACAACTCACAGAACTCAGTAAAATTCTATACTTACAATAACAGTTTTATTATAAAGGACAAAAATCAGGACCAGCCAAAAGAGAAACCCGTAAGGTAAGGTCTAGGATGGTCATGAAGATGAAGCTTTCAAGTCTTCTCTCCCTGGAATCAGGGAACATCGCTTTCAAAGCATGTCAATGTACTAACAAATTAGAAAGGTCACCTGAGCCTTAGTGTCCAGAGGTTTTATTGATATTTCCTTATAGAGGCATGACTGATTTAATAATTGGCCATGTGATTGAAGCTTAAACCCTTTTTACCTCTCTAGAGGTTGATATTACATAGCTTAAAGTTTTTCCAACATGGCCAGCCCCATCCTGAAACTATGTAAAGGCCTATCATGAGTTACCTTATTAGCATAAACTCAGGCGTGACTTCAGGGTCACACCATGAATAATAAAGACATTCCTATCACTTACATAATTCCAAGAAAGTTTCTTACCAGGGAACTAAAAAAAGGACTAGTGTTTTTTTTTTGTTTGTTTGTTTGGTTTTTTTTTTATGCAATACCTATGGATTGTTGTGCTAAATAAACAAGATAATATATGTAATGGTGTTTTGTTACTTTAAATTATTAAGCAAAATAATATGTCATGATGTATTATTAGAAAAAAAGAGAACAATGCAAGTTCTAGTTTATTCATTGTGCTACTATACTATTCAGTTTCAGGAGAGAAATGTCAGTGCTGGCTTTAGCAGTCAGAAGAAATTTTCATAGCTAAGATAAAACCGAAGTCGAGTTTTGAAGGATAAATACAGCTCGTTAGAAAGAAAAGATCCCCTGCATTCTACATATGCTATTGATGCAGTCAAAATAATTTAACAAATAATAAAAATAGGCTTGCTAACTAATCTTTTCACCTTTCGATATATTGTTTTAATGCTTTGTTAAACACGGCTCAAGAAAACATAAGCATTTTTCTTCAAATACCCATGAAAATCAACTTATATGGAAGAAGAGGAGGAATGACCTCTATATTGAGTCTCCATTTCCTCCCTCTGTATAATTTGGGCCTAAAGAGCACCAACTTGTGTGATACCCGAATCATGAGGAAGCTGGGTTCTATTCTTATCTCTATTAATTTCTAATTTGGTCAATTTATACAAGACATTCAACCTCTCAGAAGAAACCTAGTTTCTGTACTTGCTAATGAGAATAGTATCTGCCATGTCATCCTCATGAGGCTATTTTAAGACCCAAAAGTGCTTTATAAATTTAACAAACTAACTTCTTTTAGAATTAAGTTCAAAGGTAGAGATTAGAAAAAGTTGAAAACGGACAATCTATCTTTACTAATATTGCTGCTCATTTTTTCCATGCCCCCAACCTTTTCATCAAACATTCCTCCTACCCATTAGGAGCAGTTCTGCTCTTTCAACTTATTGTTAGGAAGTTCCAAAAATATATTGTGATATGTTTTTCATTTTGTTGCAGAGCCAATGAGAGAGAAGACTAATATATAGTTATATGTGTGTGTATGCATGTATGTATATATGTATATATACATTTATTTCCATAAATAGAAAATATAATATCTTCTTCCAGACATAGCACATGAGTGAGTGACCCCATATGGATAGGATGGCATCTCTAGCATTCTGATCATGGAAGTCTTCACAGAAAGGGAAGCAGAAGTGTAAATAAATAACCACAGTGCAATTCCTGCTTTGGTAACTGCTACAATAATGTCTGCTAAAAGTGCTGTGGAAGTTTAAATATGAGAAAAATTAATTCTGACTGAGGGAAAGGTCAGGGCACAATTCAGAAAACTGATGATTGTGCTTGGTCTTGAAAGACAAGTTAGGTTTTGAGAGGCAAAGCGGGGGCCGTGCGCACATTTCAAACATAAGCTCTAGTTTGAGCAAAGTGTGAGGGGGTGAAAGAGCAGGGCATGTTTGGGAATAGAGGGTGAAATGTCAAAGCCAGGATGTGAAAGCCTTGGGTAAAACATCGAAAAGATCCACACAGCTGAGAACGGCACAGCAAGTGTGTGTATGTGTGTGTCGGGGGGGGCGGGGGGAGGCGGGGGATCGCTGCTCACATCTTTGTTTTAAAAATACCACCTTTCTCTTGGTGAGAATTGTTGATTAGTTACACAGGAGAAGCTGAAGTTAGGGAAACATTTCAGAGGATGACTATAACAGATGATTTTTGTTCAGTGCTTACTACTATATGCCACCCTGTACTCTAAGCCTGCTA
The DNA here is from genome assembly GCF_014176215.1 of Rousettus aegyptiacus. Taxonomy (NCBI): domain Eukaryota; kingdom Metazoa; phylum Chordata; class Mammalia; order Chiroptera; family Pteropodidae; genus Rousettus; species Rousettus aegyptiacus. Next base: position 70,112,944 of record NW_023416287.1, read on the forward strand.
AATGTATTAGTACCTTAAATTTCTGAAACAATTTTATAAGTGAATACTTTTGTTATCTCTGTTTTATATGAAAGGAACTGGCAGCCCAGGGACTTAAGTAATTCGACCTAAGTGGTAACAGGCCATTTGGCTTCAGATTCATGTTTTTTTAAATCACTACAAGTTGATCAGGGTCCATGTTAAAGCAGCCTACAGAAAACAGAGAAAATGGAGATCTGTGCTTGACTAAGAAACATTTTAGAACTATGATCCTTTTTTTGTGAGATCTGGTAAATAGTGTGGCTAAAAGAGTAGGAGTAGAAGTAAAAATAAAGAGTAAGGGTTTAACTGGTTGAGTGTTGGACTTCTATAGGACATGTATAGACAGTTAAGCATCATTAACTTCTGGTGAAAGTTGAAACTATAAAAATTCATAAACTTGTCAAGAAAGAGAATGTATCACAAAATGAATAGAAACATTAATTGCATAAAAAGTTTTTGGTCAGTGGGAAACATGTGGAATAAAAAATTTGGACAACCCCTCTAATTTGTGAGTGCAACTCTCTTCCTTATGGGTTGTGCTGGTGAAGGTAGTTGCCATCTGCTTTCATTGCAGTCCAGAATTTTGACAATTGCTTCTCACTGAATTCATCACTACAAATGAAAGTAAGACTCCATGACCAAAGGCCTAGGACTATTGAGAAATACTTAATTATCTTAAAATCTCTACAGCCTGGGGATCATAATGGTTAATGGGCTAATCAGATAAAAGGTATAGAATTTTAAATAGTAGAGACTGTATTACTAGAGTAGATTGTCACTCCATTGGAGATGATAAAACCCAAGCATATAAATGGTGACTGAAGCATACCTTCAGCATTCATAAATCAATACTTGATAAAATGTACTCATGTATAACTAAGGAGATTTCTGTAAGGTTGGTTGAATTAACTGATTATAGTATACTACAGGCCTCAGTGGGATTATGGACAAGGTTTTAATTCATAAAAAAAGAGTTGGAGCTGGACATTGCTTTAAAAGAAGCTGTAGTAGAGTTAGCCCAAAATTTAAAGTTGTGAGCTACATACCATAGGTGTAAATTGGAAAGATGCTAAGGGTGCATCACAAGTAGAAATGTGAATTAGGCTGAGAAAATTTTCTACGGCGTCCCTAGAATCAATCAAGTTTACAAAGTTGAAGGATTTCTGGTCTTTGGAGAACACTGCCATATTACTGGTAAGACAAAAGGAAAAAGAAGCACTTGGAAAGCTAGCCTAGAGAAGCAGGCTGACGAGGAACAGGGCCCGTGAGTTTGGAAATCCTTAAATAAAGACTGTGGGAATTATGAGCCTAGGGAGGGACTCTTTGATCATATTTCCTTGGAACTTATCTACCTGGAAGTCGTTCTAATACCGTGTGTAAAATACTGGGTCGTTATTGGCATGTTGGCTAATGTCACAGTGGAGATAGTGTATAGGACAGTCACTTGAAGGCCCTGACAGTTTAAGGGAAAGTATGCTACGTTGTCACTTCATTTAAGTCTTCTAGAATTAAAGTGTAAAAACTATTTCAGACCACATTAAAATCACTTTTATAAAATAATTTTATGGTATATCTTTCATTCTCTGTTTATCTCCTATATGAAATCATCCCCAACTATGCCAATGGAAAAATGTCTTCTGTGCTGAATCCTTGTTACAGTCATTGTCTTCAACATAGTCCTAGAATGTTTGTGTATGAACAACCCTTGGAGAACATATAATTAAACATTATCTCCCAAATTCCAAGGCCAGAAACAAGACATTTGAAGTAAATGTCTCCATAGCCTGAAGATCCTGCTATGTAACTAACATGAACAAATCAGAAGAATGAAACGGTGTGATGTGGGCAGGCAACAATGAATGGTGTGAGATGCTGAGCAGTACTACATGGGGAGAGTGGTAGGACATGGCCACTAGTGAGCAGAGTAAGAAAGGATTGGCATAGCATACTGAAGAACTGTCCTAATATGTGGTGGAGAGCATACACTACTATTAACTGATTAAAACTTAGATATTATCAGAAAGATAATTCTGCAGACAATGGGCATGAAGGGATCTGAGGATTTGGTTGTGAGGGTGATGAAATATCCTTGGTAAATGACAATAAATTCTGATCTAAGAAAATTACCTCATGCTTTTCACTATCAAGTGTCTTCTATTGTCTCTATTGTAAGTTTGTTTTGCTTCTGTAGTTACGGTCTAAATTTATTAAAGGTAAGAACATGGTCTTCCTTTGAGCATAGGATGAGAGTTATCTAAATGTGTGAGCACATGCTAGCTTTGGACAGGTCATATGATAAAAAGCACTCAAATATTATTCTAATACACATCCATGTTCCAATACATACTAAATTTAGAATACTATGTAAGTCATTTAAATTTGGGGAGTTTAATATCTTCAATTAAAAATATGAGAATTGTATTTTAATACTCTAAAATTCTTTCCAACTTTAATATTTTATCATTTTGGTTCCTGCAAACTCAAGCCAAGAAGTTTTATTTTCTGTCTCCAAACTCCTGCTCAAACACATTGGTTGAGTATTGTGATACCATCAACCATGGATTCTGCAGTCTTGCCAAGTTTACAATTTTGATAAAGAAGATTCATGTTGTTCAGAGGCTTTAAATTACAAAGCAATTCATATTTTCCGGATTGTACGCTATACTGTGGAATCCTAAATGGCCTCCTTATATTCTAAAATAATGCATTTACATGAAGAACAATCACCCTTCAATTAAATATACCTTGAGAAGAAAATGATATAATTATCATTTAATTTTTTGTAGTCGCGAACTTTCATTTAATATATTTTGAGTACTTCAGACTATTTGCAAGATGGGAAAAGTGAATTGCAATAAAGTATCTATTTCTATCTGTGATTTGTAGATTTTTGTAATTACTGTCATTAGAATCAACATGTTTCTTCCTGAATACTAGAGCAAATAAAAAGGGGTTTCTGGAGGAAAGGAAGGAATGTTTTCTTGTTACTGTGAATAGCAAGATTAAAATACTTTGTCTCCTGCTGTCCATACATTCTTTTTATTACATAGTCATAGAAAAGTCAAAGATTAGTCTGGAAATACCCTTTTACTGTGGCATGTTTGCTTTCCTGAGTAAAAACTGTTTAGATGGGAGACCAATAGAACTGGGACGCCCTTATTATTGGGGAGTTACCCATTTCCACTGAGAATTGATCACATTCACATCTGATAGCCATATATTTTAGGATTATTTCTAGTAGATGTTCCAGAATTTGACTTACTTTTCATTTACTTTTTTCCCCCTTAACATTTAAAAAATTATTGGTGGGAATTTCAGGAATTAGACAACATGATAGCTATGCACATGTAAATGATAGAAATTGAAAAAAAAATCACAGTTGCAGTTAAATCTTTGTATATGAAAGATGAGATTCTGTTGTTTAAAGGGCTGAGAAAGGAGAGGTGACCTGCTTGTTGGTAGTTTGTGGGAACAATATTTAATGGGGGTGAGAAACACCTAGGAGGATAGCCTTGGGCAAGTCACTTTCATTCTCTAAGTCTTAGTTTCCTCATAAATGAAGAAATTTGAGCAAGATTTTTTCTAGCATATTTCTAGCATGCGCACATCCGTGCGCGCACACACACACACACATATAGAGAGAAGAGATACATAGATTAGATAGATAGATAGATAGATAGATAGATAGATAGATAGATAGAATGTGTAGTATGTTTAATGTTGGGGTAAGCACGTAAAATGGCCCCCAAAGATGTCCATATCCTAATCCTGGGAATTAGAATTACATTAGATTACAAGATAAAGAAAAATTACATTTGCAGAGGGATTTAAATTTCTTAATCAGTTGACCTTGTGATAGGGAGATTATCATGGATTGTCAGAGTAGTTTTAACGTAATCCTAAGGGTCCTTATAAATGGAAAGGGAGTCAAGAGAGAGAATCAGAGAGATGGCAGTTTAAGAAAGACCCAAATTTCTCTTGTGGCTTTAGAGATGAAAGAATAGGGCCACAAATCAAGGATTGCAACAACCTCTAGAAGCTGTAAAAAGTAAGGAAACAGTTGTCCCTTAGAGGCCTCAGAAAGGAACACAGCCCTGTTGACATCTTGATTTTAGGCCAGTGACACCCATTTCAGACCTCTGACCTCTAAAACTTCAAAATGATAAAATTGTATTGTTTTTAAGCTACTAACTATGTGTTACAACATCACCAGAAAACTAATATGTTAAAGCATGAATTGTTTCAAATGTAAAGTAAGTTATTTTATAAACTAAATAAAGGAACTTAAAATGGTTAATAATTATTCTTACAAGAATATATTTTATCACAATCATGATTAGATAGCCATTTATATAAATAATTATCATTTGATCTGACATTTTTTATTTATTCATCAACATACAAATTTAACGATGCTTAAAAATGTCATCACTGCTATACTGGGGGAAAATTGGCACAAAAATCACCCCTAAAGTAGTTCTTCCACTTCTAAAGAAGATACAATTAATTCATTTGCAGGTAAATTATTTTTTTTTAAATATGTTAACCTCCAAACTTTGTACAAATAACTCAATAACCAAGGAATGATGTAAATAAACTTTCAAAACATAATAAATAAGTGAGTCAATCTTTTTTTCCCAGAGTCATGATTATCTATGAGACATAGTTACTATAACTGAGGACAAAGTCAGTTTCCTTTACCAAGCCAGCCTCGGTTCTCTGAGAGGATTTTACAGAGTCAATGCTCACATTCTTACCCTCCTTCTAATGTTGACTAAATATTAAGTGCTCTTAAGCTCTTAACTGAAGCTACTGCATTAAAAAAATAAGCTAGGGATACTGAGTTTTTATGGAGACAGTAGCCCTGAGACTTTCCAATAAGCTTCCCAAGGCACTTCTAAATTTGGTGACTGTTGACTAGTGAAGGGGTATGACTTAGCCAAGATTACAGTTACCTAAGTAAGACTCAGTGCCTGAAATAAAAATCAGAATCTTCATAAAAACAGACATTTTAAGTAAAATTTACAATAGCATCAAAATGAATGAAATACTTAGGAAAAGAAATGAAGCAGAGAGGTAAAACTTGTATGCTGAAAATTACAAATCATTGCTAAAAGAAATTAACAAGCCACAAATAACTGGAAAAATGTACTCATTAATAAATTAGGAGCTGTAAGGTTAAAATAATAATACTCAAATGATCTACAAAGTCAATGAAATCTCTATCAAAATCCCAACAGCTTTTTAAAATTAAAAAAAAAAATCCTAAAATTCATATGGAATCTCAAGTGACTCCAAATAGCCAAAACCATCTGTAATAAAATAAAGTTGAAGAAATCAAACTTTCTGAATTCAAAACTTATTACAAAGCTATAATATTCAAAATAGTGTGGTTCTGACATAAAGACAGCCATAGAAGAAAATAGAAAGAGAATAGAGGAAGAGAATAGGAATAGAATGGAGGCTACAGAAATAAATTCTGGGATATATGGTCAATAGATTTTTGGTGAGGGTGCCAAAAGATCACTTAATGAAGAAACGACAGTCTTTTGAACTAATGGTACTGGATAACTGACAATCCACAGCAAAAGAATGGAGTTCAATCTTTATCTAACACCATACAGGGAAATTAACTCAAAATGGATCAAAGACCTAAGTATAAAACCTAAAACTATAAAATTCTTAAAAGAAAACATAGGGAAAACATTTCATGGCATTGGATTTGACGATGATTTCTTGGATAGAACCTGAAAGATGCAGACAACAACAACAAAAAATAGATAACTGGATTACAATATTAAAAAGAATTGTGCACCAAAGGACACTATCTAAAGAGTGCTAATGCACCCTACTGAGCAGGAGAAAATATTTGCAAGTCATATACCTGAAAAGACAATAATATCAGAATATATAAAGAATTTATATAACCCAAACAACAAAACGAACAAACAAATTCAAATCTGAGCAAAAGATATGAATAAACATTTATTCAGAGAAGATATGCAAATGTCCAGTAAGCACCTGAAAAGATGCTCAGCCATTTTTGCAATTAAGAAAATGCAAAGCAAAACTACAATTAGATATTACTTCACACCTATTAGAATGACTATTTTTTTAAAAAATGGGGGAAAAAACTGTTAAAGAAGATGTGGACAAACTGAAATCCTTCTGCATTGCTGGTGGGAATGTTGTTAGGCAACTAGTCAGACATGAGCGACAGGGGAAAAAAAGATAGGGGCCCAACCTAGAGACTGCCCAAAGAACACCCTGTTGGCAGTTAGAGAATTCCTCCTGCATCCCCAGAGACAAAGGACAGTAGGGTCCTAATCTTAGTTGGCCTATACTGGCTACAGACAGCTGCACAGAAAAGCACCAGTCTAACCTGCCTACTATAATCTAATGCTCATGTTACTGGCATTATAACACTATGTTTATGCCTGGAAGTTCATGAATTTAATTATAACAGACTGAATTCTGGGTAAGTGCATGTGCAATAGGCAGAGTGTTATATAGCAGCCAAGTGTCAATCAAAATGACCTAATTTGCCAATCACCTAAGATTGCCTTTGGAAACACCCATCATGGCCCAAGTATAATTCAGAGATTACCACTTCTGTGGGGTTGTTATAGCTCACTCTTTACTGATATCAGATGCCTTCTTGAAGTGTGCTCTGTCTTTCTAAAATAAACTTATAATAAATCTTTTCTAAATCCCACTGATCTATGATTCTTCACTGTGTCAGTGAGGAAGAATGGAGGAAAATGCTAATTACACTTCTGCGCCATTATCCACCGTGCCCCTCCGTTGGGGTTACACCGAAGGTCAAATAGCCCCCAATGGTAACAATGTGAAATAGTGCAGTTGCTATGGAAAATAGTTTGGTGGTTCCTCAAAAATGAAGCATAGAATTATTACATGATCCAGAAATTCTACTCCTAAGTATACACCTAAAAGAATTGAAAGAGGGAATAAATTGATCCTTGTACATCAATTTTTCACAAAGCATTTTTCGGAAAGGCTAAAAAGTAAAACCAACCTAAATATTCATCGGTAGATGAATGGGTGAACAAAATGTGGTATATACATACAATGAAATATTATTCAGCCATATAAATAAATGAAATTTGTATATATGCTATCATAAGAGTAGACCTTTAAAAGGTTATATAAAATAAAGTAAGCCAGACACAAAAGGACAAGTAGTGTACTATTATACTTATATGAGGTACCTAGAATAGGCCAGTTCATAAAGACACAAAGCAAAATCGAGGTTACCAGCTGTCAATGGGAGAGAGATATTGGGAATCATTATTTAATGGATAATAGCATTCCTGCTTGTAATGATAAAAAAAAAAAAAGTTCTGGAAATGTATAGGAGTGATGGTTGTATAATACTGTGAATGTACGTAATTGTACACGTAAAAATGATTAAAATGGTAAATTTTGTTATATATGTTACCAAAATTAAAAAATGCAGAAAAATTCCAGTTTGAAACCTTTAAGTAATAATAAAAATTATAGAATTGACCTGTATTAATCTTTACAATACAGTATGAAGATTTTATTATTATTATACTCGTTTAAAAATTTTTGAAACAGAGGTTAGATAACTTGCCAAAAGTCACATAATAAGTATATGTGTGGAAGGAGAGTCTCAGATTTGAATCCACCAAACCTGGCTTCAAATCCTTGTTCTTATGTTGCTTCCTAAATCATCCCAGTGCTTTTCAAATTATTGCCTAATTGTAAAAAAAAAAAAAAAAAAAAAAAAAAGTCAAATGTAATAGCAATTTCATGATTTATTCTGAAATGCGATATTTTCAGAACCAATACAGTTTTAGTTGTATTATTTCCTGAAGACTCATTGTAGGGTTCGGGTCTTAATTCAGTAACTCACTAGGAAAACTGGCCTTGTGTCTCCAGCATTAGCTTTCCCCTCTCCTACCACGCAAGGTCTTTGTAGAGGGCAGTAAGATAATACATGTAGGACCAATGCCCTAAGAAAGATAAGGAAATAGATGACTTTTCATTCAATCTTCCCTTTACCCTTCACAATACTGGTACCCCCATTGTAGCCCTAGGTCTTTCCAAATCTGTTTTATACAAGGAATGTCTGCGTGGATCTTTCAGATAAGTTGATGTCCAAATTTATAAGTCTTTAAAACCGGTCCAGTCATTTCCGAAAGCATTTGTCTATGACTCTGCATTCTCTAAAATGATATGCAAATCTTGGCAAAGTAACTTTCTTCCTGGGGGAGTCACTTTTTCATCCTGTAGTAAGAAATTTTACTTCTTTAAAAATCAAATTTTTATAACTCCCAAACCTTTGATTCTGTGACCTGCACATGACTTCAGAGAGCAGCGAGCCTTCTTGAGAACAGACATGTGTCATGTCTGTATTACAGACAGTTGCTGCATCCTATGTCATTTGATATTTCCCTCTGTTCTGTAGTTAGGTGGCTCAGATTTTTAATTAAAAGATTCATTTCTATGGCAGCTTTTATAAAGCAAATATCTGCATATGAAGGAAAAGAGAGAGAACAGAAGGAGGAGGGAACACGGTCTGCTTTCCACCAGATACTGAAATGTTCCACTAATCTTTTTCGCACCTTGTGGAGTTTCAATTTTCCCTTAAAATGTGGATTAAACAAAGTTGCCAAAAAACATATGCTTTTGTGTCAAACATTTCACTTATTTGGGAGGCTGAAAGCAGCTTGAGAGTGTTCACTGCCGCTGCCTGAGGAAATGGAGCAGAGTGCTTTGGGCTTTTTATTAGAACCTTCTCCCTGAGGCTGAGGCGTAGACTTAGAAAATGTGGCATGGGGCAGTAGGCTGCAAGGACACCTTCTGTGGTTACTCCCAGAGGACAGAGGGGTCAGACTCAGTTGGAATTGGATATTGGCCATTCCTCTTTGGTCTGTGATCTTATCAGATTACACAACTCATCAGAGATAGGATGAGTCAGTACTTGATACAGGAGACCCTCCAGGACAAATTCATCTGTTGTGAGCAAATGGTTAAGATAGTGGGCAGCTTTCTGCTGCATGCCTGCAAGCCCGGCTCTTCTGCTTACCCTCTCATTAAGAATTCAGTCATGCTGTTTCATGGAAAGAGACTTGTAAATATGGCACATAGGAAGTGGGAGGACAAAGAGTTGTGGGTCCTAGCAGAGATGTTCAAGGAACTTGACTGCTATGGTTTGTCCTAACTTGCCAAGAACCCTAAAGGTTGACTGTTAAATGACTGGGTTTAAGAGCAATCTTGCAGCTTAGCAAAAGGCGGGGGAAATGATTGTTTTGACTCTTATCACAGATACCTAAGGTAGTAATTCTTTGCAAATTACTAGATTTGGGATTTTAAGAAATTAATCTCTCTGAACCTCATCTGCTTCATTTTTCAAGTAATATGTCTAACCTATGTTTTGCCCAGGTATGTTTTGTAATACAATAAAATATGTATGCCTAAGTGATTATCAACTGACAAATTATGTTTTCTCTTAGTTTTTTCATTAGATTAATGTGAGTAATACTAATAGCAAGTATTCATATGGTATTTACTATTTCTTAAACTGGAGTTTTTAGATAAACCATGTCACATAATCTTGACCCATCCACTCTATAAATCAGGTAGTAGTGTTCCCATTTCACAGATAAAATTAAAACTCTCTGAAACCTAAACTAATTTGCCCTAGGTTATTCTACTAATACTTGACAGAAGAAGAAGGAGAAAGAGGAGGAAAAAAAGAAGAAGAAAAAGAAATAATAATCAAAGATCTTAGTTGAGTTCCAAGCCATGTTCTTTCTAATTTATCTTGTCATTGACAATGGAGTAATGCTTTACTCAGTCATTACTGCCTCAATTTATTGAGCATATTATATTTCCAAGTTATTTGAATATAGTGAATATGGAAATTCCTTCTCCTGGCCCCCATTAACACCAGGATGTCTTTGATGAATTCATAAACAAAAAATACAGTTATTAAATGACTTGCAAGTCAAGAAACATTGAATTAGCTTCTCTATTTTGCCTTTGATCTCTAACATTACTTACTTTAATAAATGCTTACGTATTAACCCATTTTTTCTAGAAACAATTAGAGCACAGAATCTGGAGTTAGACTCTCTAGGATTGAGTCACAGCTCCTCCCTTGTAGACTTTGTACAAGTTACTTGACTGTTTCATAACTCAGTATGTCATCTGTAAATTGGAAAAGAACAGTACCAAAGGATTATTATGAGGATTAAATGACTATGCACAGTCCTTAGAACAGTTTCTAGAATATGGTGAGTGTTGCAGAAGCGTGGGCTATTCTCCTTTTGCATCAGTGGATGGAGATCTACCTTTGGAGTATAGTTATGATGGGCACATTGCCCTGTCCAAATTTCATCCTCAGCTTCCTATAAATAGCAGCTATTATTGCCTACATTAACCTGCAAGGGAACTGATTTCTTTCATGAAATTATGTCGTTAGAGCCCTATTCTCTTTTTTTCATGAAGACTTTTCATTCTTCTAGAGTCCCAAGGGGAGATGAATAGGAAGCTGAGTTACATATGAAGTTTCTAATAACCTTAGTTTAGAAAAAGGTGTATAGGAAAGAGTAAGTGGACTTCACACAGAGTAAGTAAGAGGCCAGGGTTAAGAGGAAGCACTTTGTTATATGGTAGGCCACACTTAAACACACCCTGCTTTCTCCAGGAATTTGGCTCTGATTTGTCTAAGGGGAAGAACCTGTGTCATGATAATTCATTTCATCATCATCTCTGTATGGATGGCAAGAGTCTGTCTTTCCAGCATTGCCCTTTTTCCTGAGATCCAAGTTCTTGTATCTAGCCTCTTCTTGGAAGCCTCTCACAGACACAATAAACCCACGATTCCAAAATGAATTAATGACATTCTTTCTCAAACTCATTCCTGATTCTGTGTTCCTTTTTCAGGAAACGGTACCATCATTCACTGTAACACAAACCAGAAACCTGGGTGTCAACTTGAAAGTTTCCCTCAGCCCCCTTTGTTTGATAAGAATTTTGTTTTGATAAATATTTGGCTTTTTACCCCCTTGTCTCCATTTGTGTTGCTTCTAGATTTATTCATAAATTCATATATCTCATTTGGATTACTGTCATAGATTGCAAATTCTTCTCCTTTTATTCTGCTGCTGCCCACACCTAGTGTTACAGAGTAACGAAAATAGAGGTCATGGTTTGAATATACCCTTGACCAAACAATCAGAGTCATGTAACCAAAACTTAAAACTATCCTGATTCTCCTTTCCCTACTCCAAACACTGACTGTGACCTTAAACAAAACTTAAGCTTTCTTAGTGTCTGTGTGACTTATAGCTTCCCAGACAATCAGCTACAAATAAGTCAGCTTATACAGTAAAAAGGAATATAAGTTTCTAGTAACCAACTGTAATGAAAAATGTACTCCCTTACGCATGCTTTATAAACTAAGCTGTGACTACTGAAAGCTGAGCTTATAACTACTTTCCGTTTGAAGTGTCCCTGTTTATGAACAGTTTGTATCTCACACAATAAAATATTCACATTATTTTCTTTCGACACTGCCTTATTCTACACTGCCATAGAAAGTCCTTCTTAATATAAATAAAATTATGCCACTGTTCTGTTTATATATTGCATGTATTAAGGTTGAAATGCCATGACATTGACCACAAAGCTTCCCCAGGCCTGTTGCCTGCCTTTCTACTACATCTTGTCTCGTAGTAAAGTACATGAACTAAAACCTAAATTCAGTTCTAAGTTTTCAAACTGCTCCTAACCTCTGGCCCTTTGCATGTACTGTGTCCGTTCTGTGGAATGATTAATTTGTAGTCTCTGCCTATCTTCTAGTACTTAATACTTGGTCCAAGAGATACCGCTTCTATTCATTGTCCCTCCCATTATCTTTGCAGAAGTCTAAGCACCTGATTCACATTTCTCCTTGGCTCTCTCTCCTACTGGACCACAAAGCTTCTTAAGGGAAGAGATGGGTATAACTTCTATTTGGTATCTCACAAACTTAACACAGTGTCTGGTTTAAAACAAATCTCAGTCTATGGCCATGCCACCCTGAACAAGTCCGATCCTGTCTGATCTCAGAAGCTAAGCAGGGTCGGGCCTGGTTAGTACTTGGATGGGAGACCACCTAGGAAGACCAGGTGCTGAAGGTGTAAAAAATAAAAAAATAAGGGATTGTAAGCTGACAAGGTTCTTGCAATCTGTGAGGTCAACCAAGGGTTGCCTTGCTTAAAACAAACAAACAAACAAACAAACAAACAAAAAAAAACTCTTGATTAATAAAGAAACAAGTATCGTATGAGAGTAAGTAGTTTGGAGCTACGTTATCGGCTGGAGAGATGCTTCAGGCAAAAGGGTCCTCTGCTTTCTACTCAGAAAAGTTCAAAACAGATAAGAAAATATGTCCCAAAGAACAGACAGGCACTACTATATATACTGAATATAATAGGTCATGCATAGGACAACCCATAGATAACAACAGAGGCAAGCAGTAGGGCATAAGGGGAAAGGTATATGAGGGATCCTCAAGAAGCGTGTTTTCTAGTCTCAGCTTAACTACGTATGTGACCCTAGGACAACTCACTCTGCATTATGAGCTTTGCTTTAACAGAGGGCTGGGTTTAGAGTAGTTGACATGTCATATTCGTTCCACCCAATTCTATAAATTATTGGAAAAAATTATATAATCTTACCATGGTTTGAGTTTCATGTTGATTTACTGTATCTCTATAACTTCAGTCTTTGAGTTTACAACATGTCTTAAAGTACAATTTCAAAACATGCTGTGATGCTAGAGAATATCGTCTTTGGGGATTAAAATATAAGTCAATTCATTGAGCATGTATTGTATACTTAGTAGAAGCACCATAGTGTTTTAAGTATAGTGAACATTGAAAAAAAAATAATATGAAATCTCGGTCTTAAATGACTAAAATCTAATTGAGGAAGTAAAATTAATAACAGGAAAGAGAAGAGACAAGACGTTCTCAGGCACGGACCTTGCTCAGTGGCTATAGTAATAGCCTGAAACACATGAGACGTCGGGGTTGTTGAGGAAGGCCTGATGGCAAAATCATAAATTTAATTGGACCTTAATGTCTTCCATGAGTGGTGACAAAAGAGAACAGAATGTAATCAGACACCAAGCCGAAAGTGGGTACTATCGAGTATTATTGCGGGTTGGAAGACAAGGGGGAGATCGCATTTGGATTGCAGTGTGGAGACAGGCCTTACTGGAGGGAGACGTGCCCCCTACCCCTCATGGAGACTGAGATGGAAGGAAGGACTAGACTTTCAGGTGGTTTAGAATTAAGCATATGCAACAAACAACACAACACAGGGTGCTTCCGAGTGTGAGCTGAGTACCATGTGGAAACAAGGAGAAATCTACCACAAGAGACACTGATGTAAGGAAGGGTGGTACCCACAATAACCTGCATGTTAATTCAGAACGACAACCTTCCCCCTTCTCTCGATGACCTCCCTTCCTTGGAAACCACAAATCTGGGGACGTGGGGAAGCATGTAAACAGTATGAGTCACCCTTGCATTTCTGTATCATATTAGATGCTTCATCTCATTAACTACCTCATTGCCTGTCTGCTTGGGTCTAGATCTACAAATCAAAAAATAAGAGTTCTGCCTCTCTGTCCAGTTCTTTGTTTATTCTAGAACCTATGCCTCTTTAAATATAAAGGCTGGTACCTTACTACTTGTCTTCATGAGTGGTTTTATACTCCCAAACCAAAGACTTTATTTTCTGTCTGTCTTTATTTTGGAAGCTACATCATTGAGAAGACACTCCCCACTCAGGAGCAATACTTCCTTTCTGGCAGGAGACTCTACAGGTGCATATATTTTGTTTCCTTGCAGCCGAAATATCTGGGTTCTGGCTAAAAAAAAAAAAAAAAAAAACCAAAGCAAATGGAACACTCATCTATTTATAGTTATAATGATTTACTCACCCAATAAAATTTAGAATTATCTAAATTAGATTCATCTAAATTCTCTTGTCTGTCATCTCTGTTAGAAAACATGGTCTTTTTTTGTTGATAAAGTAGCTGAGATGCAATTTATGACCTGTTTACTCTCTTTCTCTCTCTGTCCCTGCCAGCTTCGCACACACCCCTGCTCACTCTGACACACTCACGTTTGTTCTCAGAGAGATGGCCCAGCTCCAGCTCACGGAGAGCTCCGAGGAAAGATATGCAGCTTCGGCTTCAGATTAATGAGCTATTTGACTAGGACATGACGTTAGTTTAACAGCAGTTTTCCTTATATGTGGTGCGATCAGGAATTTGCAGAAGTTTATTCTTAGCTTTTTCTTTTGGCTTCTGCAACATGTTAACAGCTTGTGCATTTTGTAATGCCTTTTTTCATTGCCATGGTAACCATTAAAACTTAAGGTGTATGTGACTAGAGATCTGGCCAAGCCATTGGTTGCTGACATGCTGGAAAGCAGTACAAATGAAATCACATCTAGTTGGCTATTTTTACAGCTGTATCTCACCCTAATTAACCTGGAATATGAAATTCCCCAACAAAATAACAAATATTAATTTAACAAAATATTAGAAGATGATTTGTTACATCAGAAAGAAAATTGACAATAGAATACCATTATGCAGTGAATCGTTAGTTGATTTAAAAATATGATTATGTTGACAAATGCAACTCTTAGGAGTAAATTTAAGAATCTTGAGTTGTTAAGTCTTAGAGGAGGGTCAAGAGTTTAATTTCAGACCCAAATTAAGCTGGTAGGCATAAACTCTACCTTGATCTCTCTGCACATTTTGTTTTTGCTTTTAGTTACTGCATGAAATTCTCTATCAAAAATGATATGATAATTAATAAACTATTATAAAATTTGACCAAGTTTCCTGTATTAAACAAATTCACATATGAGTGTGAAACAAAGCAAAAACCAAACAAGCTAACAAATTCAACAAAAACAGTAACAAAAAAAGATAACAAAGATTACTATCCCAATTATGAAAAGGTCAATGGCCACTTAATATAATTTGTTTCTATTTTGATTTTATTTTCTAATTCTACAATTCTTTATTCTCTTCAGCACTATACATTATAGGAGGTACTAAAAACTTATGAGGCAGTTTCTATTTTCAGTAAATATGGGAATCTATTTGGAAATAAGACTTACATGCAGAAAATAAAGATAAAACATAGTTATATGTTAAATATGCCAAGAAAGAGGCTCTGTGAGAAAGAGGAAGAATCAATGTGAACTTGACAGTCAATAATTTTTTATATAAAAGACAAAATTTGAATCACACATTGAAAGTCAGGAGATTTGGCTAATCAGACAATAGGACTAGAAGGATTTTTTTTTTTTTCTGAAGAAATATTTTTTCATAATATTGCCATCAAAATGGTTGCCTGAAAGTATAGGACAGTGTGAATACTGCATAAGAAAATGGTTCACCCTCAGGTTAAGATACATTTTGTTTGAAATATTGACATTTTTAAGGAAATATGAGAATATTTCCTCATAGCTCAAATGAAGATGACAGCCTTTCTCTGTCTAATACGAAGATGATGAATTCATGCTGAACACATAACAAAGTTTGATGCACTGTTATCTTAAGGCAATGATATATTTTAGCAGAGGAAAATATGCATTTAAGAAAATACCTTAAAAAAAGAAAAGAAAAGAAAAGAAAATACCTTGATGGAATTTCCAGGTATCCTAAAAGTACTGCCTAAGCTAGGGAAGTTTGTTTCTTAATAAAGATTTTTAGGTACCATCTTTCTTCTCCTTTTCAATCAATCCAGCTACTATGATTAAAATGTGAATTGTCATCTTAGTTTAAATAACAGACACTAACAAACAATATCCACCAGTTGCATAAAAATACATTTTGAAAAGGTCCATCTTCAGTGTTGCTTTTCACAAAGATAGCCTCTGACATTGCCTGGTTCAATTCTCAATCACTGGCAGATGTTAGTTTAATAATAATTTTAAAAATTTTATTCACTACCAGCAGCCAAAGGGAGCACTGTGCAAAAGTCCACCTTGATGTTGAAACTAGCATAGGTGCCCTGGATTTTATTGTGCTTATTAAAAGTAAAATAGATTTCAGCATTTTGTTTGCAGACTCCAAGATCCTCTAATCAGAGCACTCCCTGTTTTGAGTGTCTCTGTCTGGCCAGTTGTTCACAGCATTAGGCTTTAATACCAACCCCCACCCACCCCATACACACACCATAAATTGGTAGTAATCCATTAAACAATGAGAAGTTAGTTTAAAGGAGAGCTGATTATATAAGGGCTTTAGGAAATGGAACACTGAATGATTAAATGAGCAAAGAAAAGTTCTTCACTTTTCCATTTTCAGTCATACTCTTATCAGATAAATGACCCCAGACAATCATCTGCTTTGCTGTTAGAAACAACAGAACAAATCATTACTCATTCTCATTCTGTCTCGCTCTCACTCTCCCTTCCTCCCTCCAGACCACCCCCCTTTCTCCCCAGCCCCTTTCTCCTTCTCACTCTCCCTGACATGAAATTCTACCTTAAGAGTATCATTTTCTCCTTTTAGATTAATGTATTTATTTCTGTGAAATTGCTACTACCATTGTAATAAGGAAAAACGCAATCAGTCACTGGCATCTCAGTGTGAATGAGTCTATTCACAAGAAGCAGTTGTGTTGGGTCAAAATGCACCAGGCACTTGGGAATACACAGGAACGAGAGTAAGTACTTCAAAGTGGGCAAATAACCTGCTGGTGAGTTAAAGGGAAAGGTGCAATTTATTTTGCATTCTCGAGAACTATATTCTCATCCTGGTCTTAAATGACAGAGACGATTTAGTCACACTAGCTAATTTTGTTGAGTCTCCGTTTCTTTATCTGCCACGAAAAAAAAAAAAAATGGTTACACAAGATGACCTCTAATGTTTACTCTAAAATTTTATTTATGTAGTTATAATTGTAAATCCACCAAGGATCTATCCTTCCTTAGTGAACAACTGTTAATGATATAACAGAATAGATTAATGACTAGTCCCATCTAATAGTTTAAAAAATCCTTATAGAGTCAGCCAAATTAAGTAGCCCTACATTATTAATATTGATCGGTACTATCTTTGCTAGAGCCCTGTCTTGGGCAGAATTCTAAGATGGTCCCCAAATTCTCGGTCTGCTATACACACTTTGTATAATTCCTTCCTCTTGAGGGAAAGAAAAACCTGGGAATAAGAATGAATAGTTGCTCCCTTCATTAGGTTATTTTATAAGACTGTGCTGGCCAGTTATAGAGAGAGGAGAAGTTAAAGAGAAATATTCCTACTGGTCTGGAAGAAAGCAAACACCCATGTTGTGAATTGGTTATGGAGGTCATGTGGCAAGGAACTGTGTGTGAGAGTGGTCCTCAGCCAGCTGACAGCTAGCAAGAAAACAGAGAGCTCAATCACATTGCTGCAAAGAAATGAGTTTTTCCAATAACCACTGAACATGGAGGAGGACCCCAGGCCTCAGGGAAGAACCAGTTGACACCGTCATTTTCACCTGGTAAGACCTTAGCAGAGGATCCAGATAGTCCATATCAAAGCTGTTGATCCACAGAAACTGGGAAATAATAAATTTGTTTTATTTTAAGCTGCTAAATTTGTAGTAATTTACTATACAGCAATAGAAAACTAATACCAGCCCCTACCACAATCACTTATATGTGAAGATCGAGTTTACATAAGCAAATTCAAACATCTGATGGGGGAAGAAAAAAAAAAAAACCTAGAAAAGTACAATGGATATGACAAAGTTAAGACAAAAGGAATCTACAGGCAAAGAAGACTATGTAAAGGTAGTTTTCCTTTGGCCCATTATGGTCTCATCTAAGGCTTGGGAGTTCAGACCAGTATGCACTTATATGCCTATCTAGCCCCTTGTGTGCAGATGCTTGTGTATCAGTATGAGAACATTATATGTTTGTATTTGTTTAGTAATGAATCACATCAGATGTTTTAGGGGTAGTTGTTAAATCCCTTATAATGGAGATAACTGTGCACGTGTGCCATTGGGGAAATTTCCTCCTGACCTCAGCTGGTGATCAGCTTATGCCCTGAAGCATAAGAATTGATAGGCCCTATAATTTTATCCAAGCTAATGTAACAGCAGCTGCTGTCCTTGGTGTTTGCTATCTGATTAAATTCCCAAATTAGGGATTGCCTTTTGTAACCTGAATTCTATCATAGTGGTAAAATCTCAGAATAATTGCTCTCATTTTTACCTCTTCCATCATGGACTGTTTCTTCAATAACACATGGACCATCTCGGACCATCGTATATTCCTTTGGCACTTTATTAGAAATTGAGAATTTTGTAATCCTATGCAAAATGAGATTGCATGCTTTCTAATGTAAGAAAGGAGAGAGAGAGAGAGAGAGAGAGAGAGAGAGAGAGAGAGAGAGGCCAATTCAGCTCTAAAACTGCAATTGTTTGCCTACCTCCAGGGACACATCTCACAGATTGCCATGAAAATAAATTGGAAAGTTTACAATTCCAAATCATTGCCTACCACGTATTACTTCACAGACAAAAACAAACACTTCTACCACCATCATCACCACCGGGAATACACGAAAACATATCTTAGAACTTTCATCCCTTCATAAGGGGAAAGGCATTACAATTAGTTTAGACTATAACCATTCAGAGAGTGTGTTTGTTTTCTGCTGCTTTTCAAATGATTTATTATTTATTACTATTTTTTTTTTTAATTTCAAGATTATCTTCTTTATTCCTTCAGGAAAGGAGCAGTTTGAGTCTCTGTGTCATTACCGAAGCAAAGCGAAAGCCTGCAACTGCGGATGGCTGCAATTTCCACCATAACAGTGAACCCAGCAATTAGAACCGTTTGTTACAGTGACAGCGGAGAGAACCATTTTCAAGCAAGGAGGCAGCAGCAAGGAGCTGAAGAAAGCGAGAGTTCGTTCATTTGAAGGGGACTATCGCCACACAGCAGCTAATTCCAGAATAGCAGGCAGTTTTGGGAACAGGCTACCAGGGCTGATATTCACATAAACTCTTGAACTTTTGGGGAAGGTCTGATTTTGCTTTCTCGACTGAAAATAAAATTGGATCATAAATGTTGGCATTTGAGAAGAGACAGAGAGTTTTTTCTTTAGCCCACTTTCTAATTTAATTTATTATTTTAATATTGAAAATATAAAGGTAGATATTTCCATTGCTAATTCTGGATTCGAAGTAGTATTTCAATGCTCAGAAAGCATCTCACAATAAAAAACTTTGCCAATGGAGCCATATTTATTTTACAAACAAAGGCATGTGAAACATAACTTCAACATTTTAATCCATTTCCACTTAGTTTCCCTGGTTTTCATATATCTTAAATTATGTTTAAAATTTCATTGATAGCTTGAGAGAAAAATGCTGTGTTTGATCTCTTTTTCTTTTCTCCTTCCTCCCTTCTTGCTTCTCCTTGCTGTTCTTATTTTTTAAAAAATAAATAAATCTATTCCCTTTCATTACTATTGGATTTACTTCTTGATTCCAACAATGACAAACAGCATAACTCTATGACCTATGAGGTTTTCTTTGGATTTTTATTTCTCTGTCTCTAATGAAGGGAGAATATTACTTGCTTACCTCAAAGAAATCATTTGAGAATTAATAAATTTATGTGAAATCTTTGATCTTTTCAGAGTCAGGTACTTTTTCTTCCTTTGTTCAAGAGCTATTACTATATAAAAATTCAATAATAGCCAACTACAGATAACACTTAGACATTAAACAGGCATCTTGTTTGTTTTGTATGTGTGGCAAATATTTGAACATACCAACTTTCTATGCTATAACGAAGAAAGCCAGATTATAAAGTAAAAAAAAAAAAAAAACTACAAATTCTCAATTTTTCTAAAAGGAGAAATAGACTAGAATGGGTGGTTTGCATAGAAGGTTGCTGGAGATATTTCAGTTACGATTTTCCAGTCTGCTTTGCTAGAAGCAGGTATTGCTAATGCAGAAAAATTTGTTGGTTGTTTTTCTCTTCTACTTTGTTTTAGAGAGGATGAGCATTATTATTTTTTTTCCCCCTTTTATTTGTTCTACAATTGCACAACTACGGCTCTGGCACCGAGGCAGCTTCTGCCAGAGTCAGAGGTGAGGTCGCGCTTGACTGAAGAAATCTAAGATCAATTTGTTGTCTCATACTTCAACATTAAATGCAGCTTGAAATATAATTGTTAGTCCGTGCACTCTCCACTCTAAAGGAAGTGTTCCGGCTCCTTGGAACGGGGAGAGTGGTTATCGGTGATCAAGCACAACGTGTACCTGAAACCAAGGCTAACTAGAATTTTCAGGTTGAGAAAGAAAGACGGAGAGAGCACACACAAGGTGTAGGATGGAGAACAGGAAACAGAAAAGGAAAACACAGAAAAGACAGAGCTCACAGAAGTTAAAACACTGAGTGACTTGAAAAGTACTTGGTCAAATTTGAAAACTGGCAAATAAAGTTGTAAAATAAATACATCACTTATAAATTGGTTTCCTTTATTCTTGTCCCTACTTAAAGAGTTTCTCCTTGTATAGCTTTATAAATCCTGTTATAGAGGAAAGATATCTAGTACCTCCCTGGGCAAGTGACTTATAGTTTTCCCTTTGGGGGGTATTTGCCTGTTAAAAGAGAGCTGTCTGAAAGACACAGTGTGTATGTAGCAATGGAGGTGAAGTGAGTGGGTGGGTGGTTCTAAACTGGGTGATCAAGTGCTTTTCAGATGTCCTTAGAATCAAGCCTTGTAAGACTTGATGTCCTATCCTTGCATTTGATTGGATGAAAGAGACAAAGGAGTGACTGATTGCTAAATACCAGTTTTGCAGTTTTATAAATTGAGAGTTAACTGTGTGTCAGTATCCTGTGATGCTGATTCCAGGTCAGAAACATCCTGGAGTATCCTCTCCACCATGCTGTGTAGTGTGAAGAGGATCCACATGTATGTCCTGCCTGGTGGCGAGAATAAGATACAATATTTTGACTTACTTGCTAATAAAAGTGTTCCCCTAGCTGAGAGTCAGCATAAGGTCCTGGAAAAGGCAGGGTCCCATTATCAGAAAGGTGAGGGTATGAGTCTCCATCCATCATTTACTACTTGTGTAATTTTAGACAATTTACTCAGTCTCTACGAGCCCCAGTTTTCTCATTATATGAGGGACACAATCATATTTCCATGGAAGGATTTGAGGGAAGCTCAATATGATGATGACTATAACAGCTACCCTTTCATGGCTACCTATTAGTGTCCAACTCAGCAAAAGCTTACATATTATTGTACTTCATCAGTACATTCTTGAATTATAAATATTATTCTTGTATAGAGAGTAAGGAACCTCAAAGTGGTAATGTACTCAAGGCCACAACCATTAGCGAGAGAACCATGTTCAAACTCAGGTTTGTTTGCCTATGAAGTCTGTGTATATTAAGTAAAATCTCAGTTTCTCTGTGCTCTGTGTTTTGTGGACTGTGTATGTCTTTGGTAACACCCTACTTTGTGTGGGTGCTGTGACAATCCCAGGGTTGTAGCAGATAGTGGGGTCAGTGGAGTCAGGCAGGAGAGACTCCTCAAGCAAGTACCTGTAAGATTTAGTGTCCTGGATTCTGAAATAACACTGACTTCCTTTCTTCATTTTGAAATCCATTAAAGAATTTGAAGATGATTCTCATGTTCCCCCAAGTCTTCTCAACTAAACACCTTTTCTCAAATAAACACCTACAATTCCCTCAAACATTTATTTGAAGATTTGGCTTCTAGAATGCTCAAAACCTTGAACATTTTAATTCTTTGTTTTAACTATTTTCTTTATCCACACCAAAGATAATACTTATATTAATAACAGGGAGAGAAAGAGAATGATCTAGTCTCTTGGGAGAAGTTTTATCCATTGTTTCTATGAAACTGTTTTAGGTTTATTTTATTCTTTCATTTTTCTTCTTAGAATTCCTCCATCAGAGGTCAGGAATTGCAGGCACTTTTCTAGTCAAACTTTCTTTGCCATCTCCATGTGAGGTTTAGCATGACAGCCATAAGTGTGGAATGTGAGCCATACCATGGCCAAGGCTCTAGGGCAGATTGCATGCTCTCATCAGCCGGGTCAAGCCACTTAGGTCTTCATGGATATAAATCATTCCCCTGACCACATATGAGTCCTGGGATTCAGCTATCAGTTTGCCATTGTCTAGCTGTACACTTTCACTAAGCAGAATGAAACACAAGGCCCAGAGAAGTCGAGGGTCTTTTACAAGGTCACTGATTTCATGTAAAAGAGTTGGAATTAATGCCCATGTTTCCTGACTGCAATGTCACATCTTCTGTGAGCCTCATTAGATCATTTCTACAAGTAGGAGCTAATGGTGGGAGGCCAACTTACTAACCCTGTAGGCTGCTGACTCCCTGGTGCAATCACCCCAAAACTGCAACCATCTCCTGCCACAGTGACACACATGAACATTCACGTACACTCACATGCACTCACATACACACTCACACACAGGTATACACACAGTTATTATCAGTCAGTGTAGAATAAATCTTTGGACCTAAATCTTTGGACCTAAAAAAACCTTAAATTCATTCTTAAAATTCTGATTCTGGGGGTCCTTTTTCTCTAACCATTCCCATCATGATGAGCCTCCACTATATTATTCAAAATAATTCACAAGTCTCTTCTATATTGTATGTTTTACACTACATTTTTTTTTTTTGGTGCGTTTCCTTTCCTTTTGCACTATATAGAATATAATTGCCTTCTGGAAAGAACCATATTTTGCTTTCTTTTGTTTCCCTATAACCTCCAGAAAGCCTGTCATAATAAGTGTTTTCTGAACTAAAACTACTGATCTATAGTTAACAAGTAGTTGAGAAGGAGGTGACCTAGGGGAGAAGGTGGTACATATTACCTTGCAACTATAGAGTTTCCCCTCACTTTGCATTTATTCCCGATCTTGTTTGTATAGAATTGCCAGGACTCATTCATTCATTTAACTCATTTCCCATTTACTCTGAGAATACTCACCAGGACCTGTGTGGCTACAGCATTTACCCTGAGATAACTCGCAGATTATAGTCCTAACCTTACCTCCTAAGTTTGCCAGAAATATCTCGCTTTTATTATTATTTTTGCATCACTCTAGTATATCAATAGTCTTTGGAAACAAATTGCATCATTCTATTTCTGGCATTCTGTTTTTAGTAGTGGCATTTCCATTTACAAAATATAGTAATTCTAGATCACTGAAAATGTCAAATCCTAGAAAATGAAGTATTCTCACAGTTTTTAGCCCAAGATTCATTTGATGAATCTGATTTATGTATACATTTCTGTTACATTAAGATTAGAGACAGGTTCTGTTTAGAAATAACTCCAAGAACAGTTTTTGTATTTTATTTTCATACTGAAAACCAGTCAGATTTGCTTCAGCCTCAAAGAGTGTGTTTATATAAAATTAAATTAATGCTGGCAGTGAGCTGCACTTTTTTTTTTTCTAAACAGAAAATGCTTTAAAGACTGTTTCAACCTACTGTGTGATAGACAATGTGTTAAGTGCACTGAGAGTAACAAATTGGGGTGTCAAATCCTCTGTCTTCAAAAAAAGGTACCATCTGGATTGGGTTGGGGTGTGGCGTGGGGCAGAGAAGTACAGAGATTCTTGAATACTGTCATAGTGAGAGAGTACAAAATGAAATAGGAAAGAAGTACTATGGAAATTCAGAGAAAAGAAAAGAGTAACTTGGGAAAGCTCTATGCCAGCCTCTGGTCTCTGTTGTTGGTGTTAGCCAGCCCTCACCCCTGATGTCTGGTCTTTAATCAGGTTTTAGAAGACAGGAAGCTCCCCACATTTCAGCCCTTAGAGAACCCTTCAATTACATGAGACTAATGTTATCTATCCATTACCACTGGATCCTGCCATATGGAATTCCACTTTAATCCTGGGGCAGTTTTTACATTGCAGATTGTAAGTCAGGTTCAAATAAATTCACATGCTTGTTCTCTTGTGAATTTTTTGAAGAAAAAGCAATGCTAGAAGAAAAATAAAAATACTGGAAATACTGGAAAAACCAAGTAGCTCTACTTCTTTTTTTTTAAGGTTTAGATGGGGTCAAGATTAAAAGGCCTGGGACAAAGAGAAAAAAATGCAGTGAAGAAATAAAAATAATGTTTTTAACAGGAGGGAATGGAAAAGATGGATTGAACCAACTCCTAGGGAGGCACGGAGGAAAACAAAAATAAGAACAAGGAAAAGCTTTAGAGGATTTTCCCATCACTGTCCCTCTTTCGTTCAGGGCCTGCCTTGGTGGCAGGGATTTTTTTTGTTTTTTTTGGTCTTTTATGTAAATAGAATGAGTATATTCTCCCCTTTTCCTTTTCTCTGCAGGACTCTCTACCCCCTTGAAACCAAAGTTGGCTGCAATTCAGACAAAGAAAAACAAGTCTATGTGTGTGTCAGAGACAGGAGAAAAAAATGCTCATTTATTCTCCAAATTCTACCTTCATTTCCTAGCCCTTCCCAGGTTGACATCCACTACCTCACCTTATGGCACCGTGGATTGCCATTCAAGTTCAAGATAGGCTTCCCACACATTTAACATGGGAGAAGGAACACAGTATCCTAACTGCACTCTGCAAGGCAAATGACTGACAGCACGCCCATCAAGAGCAGGGTTTAGTCAGGGGAAGAGACTGGAATCAAGAAGAACAGGTTGCAATATGGATATTTATTATGGGGCATTTGGAGAGGAAGAGAGATCTACCAAGATGGGATAGAAAGCATCCATGGAGATGAATCCTATCTGTACCCTCAAAGTCAACACCTCGTAACTCCACCAAACCCTTCTCTGCAAACTGTCCCCATATCTGGTCACATTTTTCAATGGCTAAAGTCTTTCTTCAGATATACTGGTGCTACAAATCCAAAATGCTGACTCAAATTATTATCACGATTATTTATTCTCTCCTTGCTGTGTGTGCAACACACACACACAGACACACACACACACACACGTTTGCCTTGTGGATTGACAACACAGATTAAGAAAATATGTATTGATTGTTTGTGTATCTTCTAAGTATTTTCATCAAGAAAATGTTCATGGAAATCTCACAAAAATTCAACCACTTGGGCCTTGTTATAGTTGTCACTGTTTCACAGATAAGGAAATGGCGTCATGTAAGAGAGCTAAATGAGTCAATAACAACAAGCCAGCTAGTCAGAGGAAGGGCTCTACAGTCTTTTGACAGCATGTTCCTTTGCTCTAATCCATTAGTTTACTTTTGACATCATTACCGTATCTGGTTTCACAGTTCAAATCTTTTATTTTCCTAAGATACTTTTTTTTCTGAATATATTTATCTACAGAATTCTCCTCCTTGAAGTTTGCTATAATAATAATAATAATAATAATAATAATAATAATAATAATAATAAATATATATTCTGATAGAAAAGAAAGGAATCATAAGCTTTGAAAGGTAAACATCCTTTATATTTTCTTTCTTACCATAGTGTCTACCACATCCTTATCCCAGAGAGCCTAGAAACAGCACGTGCAATTAATTCAACTATGAGATTCATAATAAGTAAAATATAAGCCATTAGTTTCTGTTATTTTTTTTCAGGGTGTTTCTACTTCTGAAATGCTTGGAAAATACTAAAGCTTTTGGGCACCCAGGATTCTGTCAGATCTCATTTGTGTCAGCCTTTAAGGGTGGCTGAAGAAGCTTATTTTGGCACAAATTTTAGCTCTATTTTTTTCAGCTGCTAATATTTCAAGTTGAGCCAAAAATACAAACAATATCTCACCAGTCCTACTGTATTACATTATGAAATTGAGAATCACATTAACAAGATAATCTAATAGTTGTTTCTCAGACAGGATAAATGTGCACCATCATTTTCTAAAGGGCAAGGAGAAAAGGGCTTCCAATTGGACAGCAGTTGACAGTGAGAAGAGAATTCAGCCCAAGTGAGTGTTTGGGCTTCTTTCTGTAATAGATGTCATCCTCCCAGCCAGCCCTCCAGCAACGTATTCTATAATCTGAAGGACTTGGTTCTAGTTACTACCCAGATATTTCTCTGCAGCATGAAAAGCATGAAAATGAAGTTACTAATTGCAGGTAAGCATAAAAGTTTCCTAGAATCATTTGCCTTTAATATGATGTGTTACCTTTTGTACATAAGATGAACCAGATTTAAGAAAATTTCTCTTTCTTGGTGTGAGAAGTCATAGATGGTAAGCTACCTCCAACTTTGGGGGGAAAAATTGTAATCCCTCAAACTACTTTGATATTTCTTAAGCCTTAAAAATATGTGAATGTCCTGAGAAAGCAGAATTAAGAGCAAATCTCCAAAGTCTCCCCCTAATACATTACCCAAGTCACCAAAGAGATAATAAGATGAGGAAAGATATTTACCAATGCTGAATCGGAATCCTGGCATGTGCGCATGATGGAACTAAATCAAAGGAAGATGGTGGGGGTGGCAACAAGAGCCATTCCTGTGAATGGGTCTTAGGGAGGGAGGGAGGGAGGGAGGGAGGAAGGAACGAACGAACGAACGAACTGGTTCTGGGTTCACCTCCCTGCTGATGGAATGTCTCTCTGTCAATTATGGCCAGAAGTCTAAGTTGGATTTCCCATTTACCAAGCCCCACCCTGGTTTCTTAAGCTGTAGTTTGGCCCTACAACTCCATCCTACCACCTACACCACCCTGGAGCACTCTGATTGTGTCATCATGGTAGACGATGAGGCTTACGACAGCAATCCACGACAACTGTTGTAGAAATATCAATATTGAGTGCCTAACCTATACTACCCTGAATAGGTTGATAGATCAGATTGTATCCTCCATCACTGCTTCCCTCAGATTTGATGGAGCCTAGAATGTTGATCTTATAGAATTCTAGACCAACCTGGTGCCCTATTTCTGCATCCACTTTCTTCTGGCTGCATATCCCACATTGGCTATACTGAAAAAGCCTACCATGAACAGTTTTCTGTAGCACAGATCACCAATGCACACTTTCAGCCAACCAGATGGTGATGTGACCCTCATCACCATAAATACATAGCTTGCTACCTGCTGTACCATGGCAACATGGTTCCCAAAGATGTCAATGCTGCCATTGCCACCTTCGAGACCAAGCATACCATCTTGTTTGTGCACTGGTGGCCTAATGACTTCAAAGTTGGCATTAATTACCAGCCTCCCATGGTAGTGCCTGGTGGAGATCCAGCCAAAGTACAGCAAGCTGCGTGTATGCTGAGCAACATCACAGCTATTGCTGAGGCCTGGGCTCACCTAGACCATAAGTTTGACTTGATGTATGCCAAGCGTGCCTTTGTTCACTGGTACAAGGATGAGGGCATGGATGAAGGAGAGTTTTCTGACATGGTTACTCTTAAAAAGGATTATGAGGAGGTGTGGATTCTGCTGAATGGGAGGGTGAGAAAGTAGTGGAATACTAAAGTTAAAATGTCATAAAGGTGCTGCTTGCTTTTATAGGGAAACTTATTCTGTTTTAAATGTTGAAAACTTGTGATTTGATCAATTTGTCTGTAGCAGTGTATATTCTTATATGCAATTATTGGCCTATGCTTTAGAATGCAATGTTTTATTACAGACTCAAACTGTCCATTTCTCTAATGGGTTTGAATAAAGTATTCCCTGTCCTAAACAGAAATAGATAAATAAATAAATAAATAATTAAATAAATAAATAAATAAATAAAGAGACACTCAATAGAAACTTTATCTGCAGCTATAAGTTTTCATGTAAATAATATTAGGGTAGTTAGAAATTATAAAAACATATATTGTCAAAATGTAACTACATGGCCTGATGTTTTAAATAATCATTTTCAAATGACTTATTTATGGTAAAACCCAATGCTCATCATCATGAAATAGCATTCACAGGAATAATGAAGAAACCTCAGTTAAAACACTTAGCCTGCTGGGTGAGATTTGTGAGCCTCCAAGACCAGCACTGATTGAGGTGGTTTCAAACCAACAGGTCTCTGCAATAGTATTCTGTGTTTCTTGTAAGAGAGATGCTGTGAGGACTTGATAAAATCAACTCTATGCTGCGGCTGGGTTCAGATATCTCTTTTGTATCATGAGCAATCAGATCCTAAAAGAAGAAAGAGTTAAGGTTCTCAAATTCTATATGCAACCAAGAAGTGATCCACATATAAAGACCAAAAGACCTTCCCAATCATAAAAACTTTGGAAGACTAATACCCATGTATACTTTCTGAAACAGATACTGTAATGAGTGAGTCTCCTCATTTATAACACTTAATTATCCTGAATCTGCCTTAGGTGATTGTCATGAAGATGAGACAAATGCACACACATGAAACACGGACAATAGGGTTCGGTTACAGTAAGCCATCAGTAAAAGGTCATTATTATCTTTGCCACTGCATGTACTATGTACTAACAGATGCTAGTCTATTCTTCAATGTTGTAACAAAAAATATGGCTTGGTGGTGGGTTTTGGTGTAATTTTATTTAAAATATTTTTCTCATTTTATTTTGCTTCCTTTTTTTTCTGAAATGATTATGTATTACTTGCATACTTTACATGGTAATTAAAATAAATGATAATAATAAAATTTAATGAATAAACTATGTAAATGTTTATAGATTAAAGTGTTATAGATTTTATACACTTTTTATTTGCTCGGTACTCTTATTTTAACTATAGTGAAGTGGTTGTACCTTGTACATCGTGAGCCTATGGAAACAGCATATCTCAAGAGGGTAGCAGTGCTAGTTAGCATAGAACACAAGACACACCCTGCTGCCTTTTTGGTATTGCGTCAGGTAGGCATTAATGTCGCAGATAGAGCAGGGCACGTATAGACTCTAAACAGAAAGAACTCTCAGCATTTGAGGACATGCATTAAATAAACACTAAAATTACCTAAAATACTTCAGTGTTCATATCAATAATAGTGTGATAAACAGGCTGAATGCTAGAGGAAATAATCAAATGGTTTTAAGAAAAAAACTCATAAGTTTAATAGAGGTGACAAAATTAGAAAGTCATATATGAATATTCTTCTAAGTGTACTAGTAGAATCACAGGCCTCAAATGAACCTGAGTGTTGTGTGCTAAACTTCTCTTATAGCGTTAATTTCTCTGTTGTGCACTAAAGTAGCATTTGATAAGGTGTTGCTCTTATTGTTGATGATGACAATGACAGTGGTAATGTCAATGGAGATGATTCTATTGTGCCTTAGTTGCATTGTGGTCCTTGGTGTGGGAAAAAGGGACTATGAAGAGATAAGAAATGGAGAACGACCTTGGAGAAGTCTTACAAGTAACCTTAAAGATCAGTAAAGCTGCATTTTGATAAATTCAGTGGGTAGAATAATAATGCTGTATTTCAAAACACACATAGGAGTCAAAATGAATAGATTGAAAGGCAGAGATTTCCCCCCTGCTGTGCAGGGATCATCTAACCATTATTGAGATGCTTATCCTCTGCAAAATGGTTTGTGTTGAAATTATTTTTTAAGGGCATCATTTCTCTTAGAAAAACTTCATTACTAATTTGCCAATTGAATATCCCATAAGATATTGAAAGGCGTTAGTGAATATAGAGTGAATATTTTGATTTAAAAAACATGTGTATCCCCTGTTGTTCAATAATAATAGGTATGAATAACATCTACTTTAGGTTTTCAAATGTAATTTATGGTGATAAGACTTTTAGACAGGGGATGGATGAACTGATGGATGATATACATATAGTTGAAACTCAGGTAATGATTTTGACATGTTTTGCATTAGGTTATGATAATCTGAAAACAATCTAAGTAATTTAAAAAAAACTGCCAAGAAGGAGAGTGAATTAATAAACTCCATTATAACAGTGTCCCGATTCTTGTATGGTAGATCTTTAGTTCGAGTTTGGGAGAACTCTGTCAAACAAAACTCAATCGGTCAAATCTTTAGCAGAGTTAGGGAAGGGGTACGTTTGCAAATTTTAAGATTTGACACTGAATAACACACATATCATCTCTATAAAGAGCAATGATGACAGGAAAATATGAAGAAGATAGAGAAGTTAACCCTTGATTTATCTGCTTCCTCATTTATATTATTCCTTCAACTCAAAAGATACCTCAGCTCAGTTCTTTAATGATATACTCTCCTAATATTGTTTCTTCATAGATTTTTCTTTATCACAATCATCATTCATCATTATATATGTATGTGCTTGCTAATAAATTTGTGTGTGTGTGTGTGTGTGTGTATTTATCTATCTGCTTCATTCACATTTGTGTGGGAAAGAACTGTGTTACTCTCCCATCCTACCCACACTGGCAAGAGGACATAGGCTAACCCTAGAAAATATTTTATAAGTCCCTAAAGACCGCAAATACTATAGACATACAATGCAATGCATAACACCTGGTAAGCTCAGGGCATGGTATAGTGAATTTCTATTAGCATGGCTGTTAGGGAAAAGGATCAAGTCAGCACCTTAGCTGTCCTGTTCTCTGGAATGAGGCCAAAGAGAGAAGAGGCTGGCCCAGCCAGATGCTGTTCTAGATAGCAACTGGGTATCCCAGAGCACAATATGCAAAAGATGAACCTAGCTAAGGTATGCTTCAAATTATGTATGATTCATTCTGATGAACACATGGGAGCTAAAATAGATAATTCAATCATAGGAACAGTGACCTGAAAGGCTTAGCTTGGCACCACAGTGCAGACCCCACATTCCAGGTAGGCATCAGGGTCAAGCTCCAGCTGTAGAAGTAGTTCAGACAGGTAAATAAAAGGGAATGTAAAAATAGGAGTCCTTGGTAGATGAAACATGAGTTAGAGAGAAGCTAATATTTATTACAAACTTCTCTCTACACTTTTCATACAAGAATGGAGGGGTCAGGCAGAGAATGGAATTGTAAGTACTAAACTTCCTTTTGTCTCAATGAAGTCGTGCATCTAGGTAGGGTCATCTCTAGCATGGGAGAAATTGTCTCATGCTCTGACCTTTTAAGGCCTAGACAATATTCCTTTCCAGCACTGATATCATTAGAGTCACAAAAGAAAATACTTCATAGAGCGCTACCCTCCTCCACCATTGTTGTAGGCGCTGGCTCAGACTAGACAGAGTCATCCATCACCCTTCTGCAAATAGTGTCTCTGGCATGTGGAGAGGAGAAATGTTAATTTCCATTCTTTGGTGAGAGTTCCTTGGACCATGGATTTTTGGTAAAGGATAATGTTTTGGAAAAGTTAGATATCAAAACATTCTTTTTTATAAAACCACTACCACTACAATAATTTATAAATGTTAGCCAATGATGAATAGGATGGGAGCTCAACCTCATTATTAATATAGTAAATTCATGAGATTGGTCTAGGACTATACCCTCCTTTCTAAGATGGTTTCAATTGAATTCAAAGTTTCAAACATATGGGTCTTGCAGAATTATCTGTGTTTACATATTACTTATATTGATGTTAGTTCCTGTTTTGTATTAGGCTTAATATGGCAGTCCTCACAATAGTTCATTAAACAACAAAAACAGAGGAAAAAACTCTGCTGCTTCACACTTGTCTGTTTCTAAGGACCTCCACAAGATCTTTGAGTTTTCTGATAAAAGTGAAAGTCCAAGGGCATACACTTACAACCAATACTTGTATCTTAGAGGGAGTGAAAACAGCCTCGCCTCTCTCACTTCTAAACCCATGAGACTGAAAGAAAAGAGAAAGCAAGCCATCAAGTCTGAGGTCTTTTATTCGACCCATGACCCATGATAACATAAAGAAATCCATTTTCTGTTTAGTGAAACCTCATTTTCTAAAAGATAAGCCTCCTATATATTGAAATGTCCTCTATCTCC
Organism: Rousettus aegyptiacus; assembly: GCF_014176215.1. Taxonomy (NCBI): domain Eukaryota; kingdom Metazoa; phylum Chordata; class Mammalia; order Chiroptera; family Pteropodidae; genus Rousettus; species Rousettus aegyptiacus. The sequence goes on from NW_023416287.1 coordinate 70,144,885, forward strand.
CCAGGGCATAGGAACCCCAAACTTGAGGGTGTTATTTCTATCCTTAGTACATGCTCTTTAGAAAGTCTCTTAACATTTTTATGCCTGCCTTTGCCCTTCTGCAAATTAATCTTGTAATATCCGTTTTGAAACAAGGACTTTGAGATCTTCAGATGAAAGAATCCTCATATGCACAAAAGCATTATCCTTGTTGGATGTGCATTTTCTCCTATGGTCTAACTGAGGGGAGGGATTAGGGGAGATTAATTGTGCATATGATCTGTCTAATTGGTTAAGAAGAGCACAGAATGCTCGTGACCTTCAAGAACACCAAATAAAATACTATGTGCCAAGGCAGTTTCCTAAGTTTAGTTTATTGATTTAGCCGAAGTTAAGCTACGGTAGAAATGGAAGTGCTTGAGTTTTTTGAGACAATAGAAGGATAGTAAAAGTGAAAACCTTGGAAACATGCATACATATAATGTGAGTAAATACAGTAAAGATGTTGAGTCTTAAGCCAACAATTTTTAAACCCCATTTTTCTTTGTATTTTAGTGTGCTTTTTGATGTGAAGAAATATAATAGTTCTGCTTTCACTACTAAAAAAAAATGGGTTAAGGAGAGAAGGCATTTCCTTTAATCTCCCCATTCCCTTGCATTCCTCAGTTATACATAGAATTCAATAATAGGTGCTCAGTTCCTCTAGTCTATTGAGAGGGAAGTATTACACAAATAGAATGTCCCATATAAAGCCATGATTATTGTTACAAAGGTCAATAAAGTTAGAAACTGTTAATCAAAAAGACTTTAAATTGCATTGTGAATCCTGCCCTTCAGGTTTATGAGCTTTTTTAAGTCTACCAACTAATCCTATGGAGTAGAGTACTGTGCTTTCTATGGCTTGGTGAATACTGCAAATGTAATAAATAGCTTTCCTTTCCTATTTAATAACTTCATTTCCTTTAACTTTTAGTCATGCTTTACCTATTCACTCACACTGTGGTTTTAAATTAGGTTATATTATGCCAACATCAGGTCAAGAGAACATCAGGTTGAGGACAGTAATAAATACTGGTTTATTGTGTTTTGTTTTGGGTTTTTTTTTTTTTTTTGCTTCCTTTTGGATGTCCCAACTCTTGTACTTCACACTTTATTTGTTTTCTTTTTCTTTTTTTTTTTTTTTTTTGCTCTTTAAATGCCTTAGACTTTCAAGTCCCAAATGTTGTCAAGTCTTGTAGTTAAATTTCACCATATGTGCCTGTTTATTTTTGTCGTTTTATAATAATTGGAATGCCTTTTTCTCCATAAGTTATGTGTAATGTAAAATGGTGTTATGCTGGACAGGACAGAATATCTTTATGGAGATATTATGTTGATGGATCATGCTTTTAAAGATCATGGTAGAAAGAAGTGGGAAACATGCAAGTTATAACTAGAGGTAGAAAGATATAGCAGGCATTTATGATTCACAGCAGGTGCCAGTATTGATATTTTAAAATATAGGACTCTTGTTGATTTACGTGTAGAACTATGGTGACCACATATACACTCAACATGATATGGATCATTTATATAATTTGGTTTCACATAAAAATGAAGGAGCATCAGGCTTTCATATCTTTGTTACATAACTAATACTTAGAGAATCAAGTAGAAAATAGTTGGTTGTCTCCTGGGACATGCACATATGGGATTCTTGAGAGACAAGATCACAGCTGCTAAGGAACTGTCATTTCAAAATATATGGTTTACTGCATTTTATATTTTGACCATATACAAATAGCCGTATTATATAGAACATGTATTTCTAGATATAGTTTTATGTTGAACATATGTATACATCACATCTATGTCATATATACTGTATGATATGGAAAATTGCGCATAGAGCTTGAGAGTTACAAAATGCATTTATATATTACATATACATGTGTGATGCTTCCAAGATTTCAGAAGGCAAAGAAGTCATAGTTTATAGATAAGTTCCGAGTTAATTACATACCTATGATACAGAAGCAGAATTATACCACGTGTTCAGATGCAAATGACCTTATTACTACCTCATGCTATTTCTCAGTTGGGGGGCTAACAATGCAATGAAATTTGCTGTAGAAATGGAAATTAAATAGGGACAATCATGTAAGGTCTTTGGAGGCTCTATATTCTTCTTGTGTAAAAGAGTTAATGACTGTCACTCTTCCTGAGGCTAAGTGAGCCAAGAGCAAATCCATCTCCTTTCCTTAAATTACTAGTTTTATAGAGACCTAACCATATGGCAAAGCTCTAAAAAGAATGACAATGGGAGCATAGTCATAAACATTCACCTATAAATAAAAATACAGTGTTTATTATCATAATTATGATATTAACTAGATTATAAAGTGAATCTAACAATATTACTCACTCTATAGAGGTGCCAGGAGGATTAACATAGATAATACACATCAAATTCTTATCATATTCCCTGACTCATTGTAAACTCTGAATAAACATTATATTTCATCATCATTACAATTAGTAGCAACAACATCATCAGTGTTATCATTGTTTTACTTGAAAGTTTCTAAATTTTAAACTGTAAGGACCTAGACATCAGACATTATTTTTAAAGGCTTATTCTGGACCAGAAGGAATATTTAGGAATAAGAGAGATAGGAATGACATATTATTGAGTAAGCTCAGAAATGTAGAAATCAGTTTGTGCTTGAGAACACAAACATAAAGAGTAAGAGTGAGGTAATTGGTTTTGTAGTAAGTCCACTGGGTATAACTTGATATGATTTATGGATTAACTCCAGTTTGCCCATCTAGTGCATACCCTCTGTAGGTATTACTATATTTGCCAGCATGTGGGTAGAATGATGGTTTCAGAAATTAAAAAAAAATTCTGATTGTGCTTTCCCCAGATTGGGCATCTTAACAACTGTCATCTAACTTCATCTCTATGTCTACCAAAACAGGACTTTCTAATAGATACTTATTAAGGTTTCTCCCTCACACCTACATACATACCAGAACAGTGGAGATGAGACTGCCCCTCTTCTAAGGTTGGCCTATGTTTAGGCACTGCAATGCCTTTCTATGCAGTATGAGTTGACTGTTCTTGCCATAGTTGCCCGCAGCCTGAAAACATCTTGTCTATTCTATGCCTGTAGTCCCACTATTAATATTTTATTTATCTACATTAAGTGTTGTCCTCTCTCTACTGTCTTCATTAGAATGCACATTATTCTGAAACAAATATCACATTAAATAAGCATCATTTCATTTATAAGATCAATTTCCTTTTATAAAATAGGCAAAAGAGAGTAAGTACTTGGGAGGAAGACCCTGAATTGGGGTCAAGGGTTTAAAAGGAGGGTTTACTTAATCTTGATGCCAGAGCAAAGGTAAAAAAGAAAAGTTGGTACCATCATCCTAAACTATTGTGTCTGACACCCAATTTTTGATTCTTATACCTCTGGGCACCATGGCCTTATTTCATTCCCTAATGCTACAGATCTATTTCAGAGTTCAATGAATAAATGTCACACTCTGCTTTCTGGTTACAGTGCTGACTTTAGTGCCCTCTGAAGATACGACTATCAGTTAGCTCCTAGCATTTATAGAAATGAAGTACATGTTAATGAATATTAATTAATAAGATAAATTGGCAAGGACTGGGTTGTTTTGATGCATGCAAGCCATAATATTTTTACATACACACATATACATTTAAATTTTAAGGTGCATGAATCAGAATGCATAAGAATGCTTATAATTTATTTTGATTCTTAAGTTATTAATATATAGTACTAATAAATTTAAGTGAATACACTTGTAAATATTTAGCACCCATTTATACTGAGGGTGAGTAAAGTGAATAAATATTAGGAATACAGAGAGTAAAATGATAAATGCAACTCATTTTACACACTATCTAAAACTTGTTTTCTGAATGTAACAATCTTGCAATGTCAAAGTAGTTTTTAGACTCTTTTGTCTTTCTATTTCTGTTTTTCAGTTGAAGTCATTGAAGAAATCATGATTTTTTCATGAGAGGGGCAAAGACTGAGGGCTGAATTAATCCAGACCTTGAAATTGCTGCAACAGCTCTCTATAGTTTTGAGCTCGGTTCGTGTAAAAAAAGAACAAAAGGCAAATCATGCAGGTGATCGTAGACCCAGTGCCCTATTTCTGTGTCCTTTCTTCCTTCTAATTCTTCCAATTCTCCTTTAGTACTCCTACTAAATCCAAGTTCTAAAAAGACTCTGAAGAAGTTATTGCCACTGTGGGACAGGTGACGGAGAGAAAGAAGAAGGACATTTAAGTTTTATTCAGAACAAAGAGATGAGAGGACATTGGATAGACTTAATCCAAGTGGGTTGTGAGTACATATTTGGAGAAGTGGGTCTTTCTGAAGCAGGAGACAAAATGAATGGCTCAGGATTAGAGTGCTTGTGACAGATAAATGGTGTTCTCTACTCTAGCATCCTAAACAAAATTCGGTAGTCAGATACAACAGCTAAACTTACTATGTGTAAGAAAAAAAACAGACTGTTTTAAACTGTAGGTTAATACCTCCGTCCCAGGAATTAGACACCTTTGAGACTTTGGGTGAAGGCCAAAATGTTGTATTATGGTGATACTTATGTGGGGACTCACCAGAGGCTCTGAGGTACCGCTGACTGGTAGGCAGGACCTCTCCTTCGCAACTCTAGTAAATGGCAGAAGAGCCTATACAGTTGGTGCAGAATAAAGGATGTGATGAATGATTGTTAACGGATCACTTTTTGATTGCCCATTTTAAGTCAGGTTGTTTGCAAAGCTTTTTAAAATATAATGTCATTTCATCCTCCCAGCACTTAACATCACTATTGTTTCTACTATTCTTGTTAAAGCTGAGAAAATAGGTGTTTAGAAAGGGTAAGTGATTAGATAAGATGTGAACTCAGGTACATTAATTCCCAGATAGGATTTTTTGTTTGTGAGCTGAGTACATAGGTGGATGAATGAATGTCAGAGCTGGAAAAAAAGATAATAATTGTAGATAAATAATGAGAAGATTAAACCATATGGGTTCACATACAGTGAAAATCACATATGTGTGTGGAACATATTTATTTATAGCTATGTTATATTTATAATTAAACATTTATGGATAGTTTTATGGTATAGGTAGGAGACTATCATACATAACTATATCAATATATACTAACTCACTTAAAAACTCAACATTCATTATATATCTACTATGTGCCAACTGTTTACTAGAAATGGAATACAGAACAATGAACATTCAAATAGAGTATCTTACCCTCCCTTCGTGTCAGCAACGAAAATAACTGCAATGAACATAATGACATCAACAATCATATGCACACTCCATTCCAGATTCCAAAACACTTTTACATGAATTGGGACTTACAATCCTTTATGGCAACTAGATGGAGAGACGGTCATTATGGCACTTATTTTACATGTAATGGAAAGAGAGACTCGATCAAAGCCATGTGTAAGTAAGCCAAAGGACTCATTAATATTCAAGATTTTTAAATGTTTATCTTGATCATTACCACAAGGCCACTCATCCTTTCTGTGTCAATAACTGCAGCATTCTCCAGTCATCAAGAGTCAAGAAACATGAGAGGAAAAGTAAAGCCCATTTAACTGATCTGTCTATACTAATTCCCTAAACTCCTTTTTATAGTTTGGCTTTGAATGACTGACATTGGATTATTCTATAAAACTGATGAAGAATAAGCTTTTGATGAATAAGATGCCTAAATCATGTACACATTTGTAAATTTTAGCACTGATATCTTTGTATATAAAAAAGCATAATTTGAGAAAGAACATAATTTCTGTAAGCAAGTGTGTGCTTTCCCTTGCTAATGTGTTTTTAGAATCCAGAGATTATGTTTTGTCTTTATAGATACTAGCCAGAACACATACACACACATGACTGCACATATGTACACACATATACACATGCAATGCTAAAATGAACAGTAGAGTTCATAGTTCTTTTGGCTCTTATAGCACTATCTTTTCATTCATTTGGGGACTGGAATCTCCTCGGCAGTGACAAAAAAGAGTTTCTGTGTACTTATCCTCAACTTGAACATATGGCCTGGTGTTGCATGCAGTGACCTTGTTTTAACTCTTCACCAGCTTTGCCTGACCAGCTAGCCAGACATTCTTGACTTCACTACGGTCATAAGGGCCTAATGTCTCCTTAATGATAACCTTCTCTCATTTCTGGCAAGTTAATGGCCTCACCTCAGGAGACAATTTCACATATTGGCTGAAACACAAGCTCCCTTAGCTTAAAAGATTAATCAGAAGCCTGTGGCTAATAATAGCCTGCTCGTTCCACTCCCATTTTAGTGCCTGATGACTAGAACAGGTTGATAAGTATTATTATTGAGTCATAGACATGAAATCATCTTCAAAAGGTCATTTAGTCGATTCCCTCTCTTCCTAGAATGGCTGCATATAAGCTGTCCCAATAACTGACCATTCACTCACAGTTGATTTTAAAATGCCTCTGTGTCCTGAATAGTCACCTCTGATTTCCTTTTGCCAGAAGTCAGAAGAGAAAGCAGAAACAAGGTTATAGAAGTATAAATGAGAGTGGTGCCCAGATTATTCTTTTCTTCTTTATAGGCATTGCAATAACCAAGTGGGCACCTAATGCTCATGACTGCAGAGGCATATGGGTGGATACCACCTCTCTGTGAATAGAGTTATGAGTTTTGAGTGTTGCAAGGGGAATATTATCAAATATCTTTCCCTCAACTTATAGATGAACAAAGAAAGGTAGATAGAGAGCCACATTCTTACAGACAAGAAAATTAAACCTATACTTCTGAAGTTTCACAAGAAAGAATCTACATGTACAAGTAAATAACGTGCTAAAAGTTAAGGCATCTTAGTTTTTAATAAAATATTAGGCAGCAAAATATGTTGAGACATAATTTTGTCAAGGGTGTTAATATCAGAGCAGGCTTAGCTTAAGTTTATATCAACTTCTCCAATACCTCATACACTTGACTTAGAAACAATGACAGATAACCAATTAGTCTCAAGTATGCAATAAAATGTCGGTCTTTCATTGTGCATAGCTTTTCATGTTGGTTTATTACATGATCGTATGAAATGTGCGAGGAGTGGTAGGTGGTGGGATGGGGGTGAGGATCCCTTCTAGTAAGTGTAAAAGTGGGAAAGCAATGAGAAAGCATCAGATGGTCATGATTATAAATAAAAAGTTTCTAGTTAAATACATCTACTTTCTTTTGCAAAGATTTCCATGAGGGTAGGGTAAATTTTCCCAGGGCAGAAATTCTTAGATTCATTAAAAATAAATGACCATCTTTTGCTTTTGAGTGGCAATGTAGATTTCTGATGTGAGCCTAACATGAAAAGTCAGAATTTAACACCTGCCCTACTACTTGCTATCTCCAAGATGTAGTGTATGCCACTCAATCTCCATAAACTCGGCCCTATGAATGGAATTAAAAACAATATAATAAAACATCTCAAAGCACTTCATTAGCTTTAAAATATTTATAGTTAATATTAATATGGTATGAGTCAAATTCTCCCCCACCAGATTCATATTTTGAAGTTCTAAACTCTAGTACCTCAGATGTGACCTTATTGGGAATAAGGTCTTACAGAGGACATCAAGTTAAAATGGGCCCTAATTCAATAGAATGGGTATCCTTATAAAGAGGGGAAACAAGAGAAATGCACAGAGGAAAGACATTGTGATGACGCAGAGGGAGAAGACAGTCACATCCAAAACAAAGAGAAAGACCTGGAGGACATCCTTCCCTTATTGCCCTTAGAAGACATGAACTTTGATGACACGTGATTTTGGATTTCTAGTATAACAATAAATTTCTGTTATTTAAGCTACTCTGTCTATGGCAGTCTGTTATGGCAGCCTAGCAAATTAATATGCTTTTTACATTTGAAAAATATTTCAGCGTGAGTAAATATCAGTGTCAAGGCAAACCCAGGAAGATTTTCTTTTTCCAGTCCCATGACTTTCAGTAGGTCCTATGTCTGTCTGAGAGGGGCAATGTGGACTCAGAAATTCTGATTGACCTTCTTCATTTAGTGTTATTTCCCACATTATTCACTCCAGAAGTGGAATTAACTATAAAACCATAGATCCATACCTCTCCTTGTACGTCAGAGGCAAAGTATTACGTTTATTTCATATATTCTTGTCATATGCTTTCTCAAGAAAGAAAGAACTAGAATCAAAAGGATAATAAGAGGAGAGACCAGAATGAACATTGTCTTAAACAATAAAAATAGTAGAAGCGCAGATAATCCCATCTTTAGTAGTATTGTCTGATTCTTCTCTGTGTGTCTTATATCAGACTTTAAACTGTTATTATGGGATTATTTTAAATATTTATATATGAATGTATGTTGAGCCCATATAAACCAAAATTTAGAAATGAAATAGAAACCAGAAATTTCCAGTATTCTAGATTTATCCCAGAAAGCATTGCCTGTTAAAGCCAAAACCACTCCTATCTTAAACTACAATCCAAGTAATAATCTTCTAAGACAAGAGAAGATATAGAGGAATTCTGGCATGTCAGCGATATCATGGATGTGTGAATTCAGGTTCATACACTGGGAGGATAACTAATGTGTGAGGGATTTCTAAAGAGAAATGGGAGAGTGAGGTTAGGGAGCTAATAGCTTATAGAAATGAAAGAAGTGATCTAAGGGAATTTGGATGGCATGACAGTGGTTACAACAGCTACTATAGTTGCTTATATTTTCAAGGATATCTCTATTTCTTGCTGAGATAAACAGTGACTGTTAGGGACTAATACAGCGTAGTCTTTGAGACCTCTGTCCAGATATTCCATAGACAATGGACTCCTACTTGTTTTACCTAATAATTATATTCATTTTTTGTTTTTATTTCTTTTCACTATCATGCTTATAGAGGAATAAATAAAATATATGTATGTATATATGTATATCCTGTCAAAGGTAATAATTAAACAAAATACTTCTGTATTCACAACTTAGATTAAGGAATACAGCATTATCAGTGACGTAGTTGCTACCCTGTGCCCTTCTCTATCACATCCTGCTCCTTCTCCAGGAAAAATCTGCTAGGCTGACTTTTTTGTTTATAAATCTATCATTTTCTTTAGCATTCTCATCTTTATTTATAGTCTAAAGAGATACATTGTTTCATTTGACCTCTTTTTAAACTAGATATCATTTTAATTATACAATATATATTCTCTCAGAACATATTTCTTTGTCCAATATTGTGATTTTTAGGTTCATTGATGTTGACAACTATAAATATATTTTTTTCTGCAGTCGATGTGTACATGGATTGTTTCCAGTTTTTGCTGTTAGCAAAAATATCCCTGTACCTTCATCTGTATGTACTCATGCAAGACAATATGTGTGAAAGCATCTAAATGTCTGTGATGTTTCCATTACTTCATATTCTTGAAGTACTTGATATCGTCAGACTTTCTCCTTTCAGCCATTTCGGTGGGTTTAAATCTGAAATGTCCTGATATTAATTAGATGTAGCTCTTTTTTATGTTTATGATTTTCTTTTCTATGATATGCCTGTTCAAGACTTACTGACAATTTACATTAGATGTTTTTTTTTTAGCAGTTCTTCATTTATTTGAATAATTACATGTGGTCAGTTTTGTGCATTACAAATATCTTCTTCAAGTTGGACATTTGTTTGTTTACCCTTTTTACGGTGGTTTTTGTTGTTGTTGGTTTTAAATGAAATGTCTTTATGACAATATAGCTAACTTTACATTTTCCTCAATGGTCTGTTTTTGGGTAATTCTAGGTTTTATTTTTTTTCCTGAGCTCATAAATGTAGTCTCCACAAAAATTTTTAAGGATGTTATGATTTTGTCTTTCACATTTAGCTCTTCAATTGATCTATAAATTATTTTTTAAATGAATCCTTATTTCTTTAAATAGTTAAAGAAGACCTGCAGGTTTGTAAACTTAAATTATACACCAAGAGCTTCATTACACAGAATCCCACAAAATGAAGCTATGTTTTAAATACCTTATCTTTATAGAAATGATGAATTATACCTCTGTTATCTACTATAATCCAGTTTCTCTACTTACTTTAAAAGAAGAACAGAACTGCTAATGCTTGTCTATACATTGTATATTTAGTAAGTTAGGCAGTTTGGTTAATTATTCTCTCCTTTTTCCAGACAGCATTTATGGAGGCTTTTCTCTAGTTGCAGTCTTGCTAAAAAGAATCTTGAGGTTTCTCTAAGGTGGAGGAGAATTAGAAGTAAGGAAAGTCATCAAGGGCGATGCAAGATCAAATATATATATTCATAGAGATGAACGACTTTCAGATGTCATTTTGACTTTACTTTTACACACACACACACACAGTGCCAAAGGAGGACAGTCGATTTTTACGTTCTATACGTTTCTAAGAATTCGAAGGATGTGGGCATAGTAGTGGGAAACAATTACTTTCCCTCTATTCTAAACTTATATTTAGTAATTATTATATACATCAACTGACTGTACTATTGCTTGCCTCTTAGGAAACTAGTAGAATTGATATAATAAACAGTTCTCAGTTGATGTTAGTGGATCCCAAAGCATTAATCAGTAATTATAAGGAAGAGTAAAGTCATCAAATTCACTTTTAGAGATTTAAACAATGACAAATCTTTGTCCCTCAAAGTGAATGAATGCAAAGATGAACACTAAATAACTATATACCAGTGAGTTAACAGTTTTATGAACTAAAATGAATGTATGAAAAAGATGATTTACCTACTACTACTAAATAGTTAAGCAACAGAACTTGTTTTCCAGAGCTCTTGTTATTGTACTTTTTACCAGTAGGTTTTTTTTTTTTTTTTTTACGTAATTTATAATGAGCCTTGATATTTTGAAACAGAAGTGTCATTTGACCCTGGGAAAGAGAAATGAAATATTCCACAAAAAGATGGAAAACAGAACATCCTAACCCAGTGCCTCTTCATTTCTCTTTGTTTCTTTAGATTTTAGAGTATTGAAACGCTTATCATTATTATTACTGGTTTCATCTACTGTATGTATACTTATCAAAGTAAGTTTCTCTGTCACAGCTGGAACAATCAAGATTTCTTTCGTTGCTTATAATAAATAAATACTCAATTGTGAGAATATCCTCAGGGAAAGTTCATTAAAAAAGAAATGAAAATGCTGAGAAATAAATGGTTATTGTGATTGCACTTGTTTTGATATAATATGCAAAAACGTAATTTGGTTCTGTAATGTCTGGAATGCAAGGAAAAAATTTAAGATGGAGAAATGGAAAAGACATTGCATTTATTATGTTATTTCGATTATCATTTTGTTTCTGAGGGTGGAAGAGTTTAGATTCAAAACACTATTTTGGAACAAAATGTAAATGTCGCTAGCTAACAGAAAAAGGGCACAGTACACAAGTGATAAATAGATAAAACTGGGCGCATCTCTGGCATTTTAGAGAGATGCTTTTTTAAATTTAATGTCTAGATGTTTGGATTTTTCTTTTCGTTTTGTTTAAAGTTTGTATTGGCAGGCTTATTCCGCAGTTTCCCACATTATTTTGCCTTCTCCTTGTTTTGGCTCAATGACAAGTTACAATTAACCAGTCAGGAAACATTGTAATAGAGATGTGAATGGCTTGAGGTAAGTGCCTGTTATCAGAAAACAATTCTCTAGGTAAAATGATCCCTTTAGGGATTCAGGATAGGAGAATGAAAATTAACTTTGCTCTTCTTCAGATTTAATTCTCCTTACTTGTCCTCATTCCTCAAGTTATTTTCCTTTTTATGTCTCCAACGTGGATATGCATGGTAGTTTTGTTTTTCTCAAATGGTAAGGGAAGATAGACTTAAACAAAAAAACAATTAAGACAAATAGATGGTATGAGCCAATGTGTTGGAGAGTGGAGGAATAAGAAAGAGAGGTGGGAATGAGAAGACAAGGTGGATCATTTCATTCAGAAGACAATAGAGGCCACTAAAGGAAACAAGAAGAATTGACTTTGAGGCCATTGTAGCACCTGTTCTAAATTTCCTTATTCCTTCCCTGTTTACATTTAACTATTACATTCAGTCACTTCATGTAATTCCCCAAATACAAACTTCATTCATTATTGATGCGAGCAGGTAGTACTCACTGACAGAACGATAACACATTTCAAAAACTATTGTGTGTAGGGAGACACACACACATAAGCACACACAAAATGAGGCATGGAAGAAAGTCAAAGATACTTCAAGGAGGGAGAATTGGGGGGACTATGTGGTTATCTAGTGACTCTGGGGCAATTATGACCAATACTTTGCAAACTTTTTTCCTAACGTCCTTGATATATACAAATAGCCACTCAAGGTGTGGGAATAGAGGTGGGACACTTTGATGAAAATAACAGGGATTGAAAACAGAGAATCAAAACAGAGAAAATGGATTTTTAAAACATCTATCATTTATTTAATACTGAAAAAGACACAGGCTATGCTTACATTGCAGCAGAGAAAAGAGTGTGATACATTTATTCTCTGGTCCTCATGAAATTATAACTTGTAATTCAATTTACCCCACTAATAATGAAAAGATGTGTAACTTCAGAGGGCAAAAGTAGATGAGAGAAACTATAAAGAAAAAGAGAATATAAATGATTGTTGAGTGGCTGAAGAAGAATGGGGTAACAAAAGAGTAGAACAACGGGAAAGTGAACAAATGTAGTGCATTGTTCTAAAAATAGTACACGCAAAATATTTGGATAGACAGAAGAGCTGATTTGAACTTCCCAAAGGATGAACATACTAGAACTCCCCTATGTCATGAAAATTGTTGGTAGATATCAACTAATACAGTTTTAAAGAACTGATGAATGACTTTAAGTAGAACATTATATCAATAAACTAGCATGCATCATAACCTCTGGCACATAATTGATGCTCAACAAATAAGTGATGAAGTCAATGAATAAATGAATGAATAAATTAAAAAGCAAGTAAATGAACATAGTGCATTAAAATAAAATTAGTCTGATGACAGTGTGGAAGTAGAGAAGTTGCCTGGAGATACAAGCCATTTCAGAAAAATTAGGTGAGAGGTAAGTGAGGTGACAAGGGAAGAAGAAAGAAGAAGCCAAGAAGGACTCTAAGGGGTATATGGTACTCACTAGGGAGTGTTATAAAGGCCTAACTATTTAGAGAAACAGCTGTTTTAAAGGAATTGTGGTGAGTTCGACACCAGAGACGTTAATATTTGCTGACATTGAAAATACATAGTTAGTAGTTTGAGATATAAGACTAGACCTTGGTACAAACATTAATCTGGGGATCTTATAAAAAAGCATGAACATAGAGGTTGACTGAGACCATGAGAATAGATGATGTTTTATTGAAAAAAAAAAAAAAAGGAAGACTAGAGAAAGAAAAATTGAGACTAGGGAATATATTCATGACCTATTAAACATACACTAATATATCCACATCTAAAAGGTGGAAACTCTGTCCACTAAGTAAAAACAGGCTAGCAAGAATATTTTGCTTGTTGTGCTTGAGTTGAGAGTATTTTAGGACGAAACAGTTGTTAAAGACCAATCCTGCTGTTTGCATTTGAACAAATTCAGGGTAGCTAAGCTGCTCACTCATTTTACATTGTGCAGGAGCTCCCTGATAGAATTATGAACATTCCCTTAGAGATTCCTTGGCAACGTCTGATTGTCTTCATTTAGCTAGACCTGTGTGCACATGCTCTTGGTATAATCTCTTTCCTAACTTACCTAAAGCAAATGAATCAACTCCCTTTTCATAAACACACATAGAACTAGAAGAAGGACATTTTGTTTAATTTTTTAGATATAATGTTTTAGAAAGTTTGAATAACCAGAGTTAGTTTTGGGGGGACTGGGAGGAGGGGGAGAGAAAGGTAGCATTTACTATACAAAATTATTTAAACGTAAATCTACAGTGAAAGCAAGTTTTGATAGTCAAATAAAATATTTAAAATTATAAACCAAAAGAAGTCATGACAGTACCGTTTTTATAATCCAAGGTGGTATGGTAGCCATGGTGGCGGTGGTGGTAGGGTGGCATGTGAGGTAAAACTCTAAGAGCTTAATGATATTTTAAATTAGGGAAATACAGATGATGACAATAACAACAACAACAACAACAACAAAAAGGGAAGAGGTAATATTTACATTCGGGGAGAATGATAGCAAAATTCAGAGATTAGAAATTGTATTCCCAACTATTTTTGAAGCCTCACTTTATGTTACTAATGAATAAAATGTTTTAGGTGGTACTCTTCACTTTTGTCACTTAATCAAGTGTACCAATTAAACAGAACTCGTTAATTATTAGGAGAGCTACGCAGAAAAAAAAAGTGCCTGGAGGTTTTGGATTGTTTGTTTCCTTTTTTCTATGTTATATTTAGCTGTCTAGACTAAGTATATTTAGTTGGGGCTTATTATTATAAGTCAGAAAGTCACCATGAACTAATTATTTTCAGTTCATTTATGTGATTAATGTTGCAAACTTGGAAACTTGTACATACCCTGAGTTGGCTCTAATTAATCAACGTGGAGAAAAAATTCAAGGTGCCCCCACTCCTACATCCAAAGCAGTGAAGTGGTACTGGATTTCAAAGATGTTATTAGTTATTCTGGCTGGAACGAGCACATCGAAATTGCACAATCCTCTCATCCCTCTTACCTGGCTCACTAAAGAATGCAAAAGTGTTTCAAATGCAGAGAATAAATACTTCTAGTAGATTCTTCTAAAATGTCAGACTTTACAATGAGAAGCAGGATTGCTTTAATGTCTCCACATCTAGAAAAATACATTTCTCCAACCGCAGGATCCAAAAACATTGACTTCATTACTGTTATGAAGTCCAGCTTGAGCCAAGACCTTCAAAATCCTTACCCTTCGACAGCTGTTTGGTGGTTTATTTAGGACATCGATGGGCAGTCTCAGCACAGTTCCTCCTGGACAAGTGTCAGCATCTCCTCCAAATCTCTGTCATCTTTTGCCTTAATTGGCTCCATTAACAGGTGTTCTCAGGCCAAAAGATGAGGATTCAACTGATTCATCACTTCCTGAGGCCCAATGTCAAAGATAGCATTTGGAGCACACTGGGGGTGAAGCAGAAGCAGGGAAATATGAAAATACCTCACAGTCCATTTGGCTTCAGTTGGTAAAGTGAAGTCATGGGATGAATTGATTTGAATTTGAACTCTAGCCTCCATCTTAATGTCAATATAAGTATGGGACCTCAGGTTCTTGTAACTTTCTTTTGCTCTGTTTGGAATGATGCCAGTGAATATATTACTGGTACTATTACTTCTAAAAGTAATTTATGATGATAGCACTTGTATATTTACCAAAAATTATTTAACAATGTATTTGAATAGGGTGAATTTTATGTTGCCTAAAATATACTTTAAAAACATGCTTAAGAAAAAAAGTCTTAACTAAAATCACAGCATTATACTCTAAACCTAGGTGTGTGCATATATAGTGTAATGCAACAAAGTGGAAAACACTGGAGATCTAGTTTTCTAATTTGCTATAGAAAGTTGGTCAATTTATGTAATTTTTCTGGGCAGCATTTTTCTCAACTGTAAAGGGAGTTCACTGGACTAATTATGTGTCTTAAAGATTTGGTATTAATTACAAGAATATCTCATTGTAACTGAGTAAGCTGTCCATGAACTGACATATAATAATAGGATATGAGTTTAAAAACTGCATATCAAAAATGATGATTATGTAAAGGAAAGGCATGCAAATACTGGTTATCACTTAATAGTGGGCCTATGAGGATTTAATTTTTTCTTTTATCATTTTATTTTTAAAATAATCTAAAATAAATATTTCAAAAAGGACACACATTTAATTTTTTAAAGAACTAATTCTGTAAGGACATTTGATGAAGACAATATCATACAGAATACTAAATAGAAAATGCTGGTGTGCTGAGGGCAGAACTGAGGTTCTGCTGTGATTCTTGCTTCATATCTGAAATAAAAGGTCCACAAATTTGTGCAATTACCTAACTTTATGTAACGAGTCCGAGTTTGTTTGGTTATTTGGTTTTCTTAGTAGTTTCATTGGTGACTTAATAGTTTACAGACATACAGAGGGTGGCCCTGGGATGCAGTTAGATTTCTAGAATTCCTGCAAATAAATCTACAACTGCACAGAAGCATGAGCAAACTATAACAGGGAAATTTTATAGACAGAACGAGAAAACTATTTTAAAATCCACTCTAAGATATAAAGGTTCTCCTTAAGAGAACTCAATATGAAATTGAATAAAGGTGTAGGAGAAATACAAATTATGAATAAAAATTTTATTTAAATTATATTTTTACATATTTACTTTCAATATCATACACTTTCATCATTTTCAAGTAAGATTTCATTTAGATAAATTTAATTTTATCTCATATTTTAATTTCATAATATGTCCATTGCCTAAAGAATATGTCACATCCATATTCTGAATACACATGAAATACTGTGATTTTGATAGAGTAGGTGTGCAGTAAATAGGGCTTCTTGAAACAGGAAAGGAAGAAAGAAACACTCTGAGCCTCAGTGAAGGCAGCAAGAAGACCATGAATAAATCTATGTGATGCCAAATATTTGGAATAAAAATGAACATCTCAGTTAGACACAGGAATATTTGTACTATATCTCTGAAATTTGGGACATATGAACATAAATATCAAGATAGTGGCAATTGTTTACATTTCATTCAGATTTTAGCTGAAGACTTTTAAGAATGGCTCTAAGATATGGAATCACAGTCTGTGAATTCATGTTTAAAATACTTTTCTATAAATGTAAAGTATCCATTTTATAAATGCAGCTACACATATCATTAATTGTTACTTTTGCCATTTGGAGTAATTATAGGACTTATCCTTGGATTTATTAAGGGCAAAACTACTTTGTAGTTATTAACTCCAATCTCTCTCCAAAATAATGATTCCCAGTCCTAGAAATGGATACTTAGATCCTCTTTACATTCCTTCAGAGAGAATACTCACCAACTCTGAGGAGCTCAGACTCATTTTAGACTTCTATGCTTTTTTAGAAGATTGTCCCTCCCATCAAAATTAAAACATATATTTTGTTTAAAAAATGTGGTTTTATTACTAATTGCTATAGAACAACTCCATTCATATTTCCTAAAATGGCAGATCCTTGAATATTTTAAGAGGGTTACTATTTTCCAAGCTTCATGTTTCTAGAATAATCTACCTTTTCTCACTTTTTTTTAATCATGGAATTATTATGAAAGTTATATTTTGTGAATATGTATGTATGTGAGGGGAATGGCAGTGGTGAGTTTGTTTACAAGCAAACAAATACTATTACTTTGACATTGTATCAGTTATAGTATTGCCCTCAAAAGCTGCTTACTAAAACACAGAACTGTGGAAAGAGTAGAATGGATATTTACAAAAGTATGAAGAAGAAAGGGTGAATCAACCATGAGATAGAGACACTGAAGCAGGATTTCATCTCTAAATCCCAAGGGGCAAGATTAGGGAACAATAACTGGAATCAAAGAGGGCAGTCATAAGAAAATCAAAAAGTCTCAGCAAGAACTGTGTCCTTCAGAAGAGAGACAGAGCCAAACTAACCCTGTAGGGTGGGTCATGAAATAAAAGTCTCATATTCAATCTGCTCTCATTTTCCAGTGACCAGTCTTTGGCCTCACATTGGCCAAATTCAATCAGAGGGATGAAGGCAAAAGAGCCCATTGATGTCAATGTCCTGAAATGCAAAACGGGGCAGAAATGGGTAGAGAGGAGACCTCAAAGGAATAAAGAAAAAGATCTAGCACAACTATTTGTTTTCTTTATAAATTGAGTCATTAATTATTTTTTATCCCTCAATATCCCTCAAAATATCCCATTAATCCCAATACAAAATTTATTCTATAATGCTAAGATTAAAGTGCTTAGTGGAACACAGCCCACAAGAAACCAGTATGATCTGAAATATGTACAAAACTTAAAAAAAAATACCTTTTATCTTAACTAGGTACATATAATAACCTGATGAATAAGGATGGATAGTATCACGATCTTTATTTAGAACTGAAAAGAATAAAATTAAGGTAGTTGACCAACTTGTCTAAGGTCAGAGCATTGATAAAAATTTAGGTTTCGCAGTTTTTCCTTTTCCACTTTCTAAAAGTCTCCTACAAGAAACTTTATACAACATGGCTGTAAATGCCTTTATGCTCAAAGGCACATCATTTGGATAATGGAAATTTAATCTACTTTCTATTACATATATCATATACTCAAGCTTTTGTTTATTCAATACATGTGAGTTGCTCATAGAAATGTCTGCGTACAGGGTCACGTGCATGCTTCTGCAAAAGCTACAAGAGAAGGCAACTGAGAATGTTTGAGCAACTAAGCTTCACAGTAAGCACTTCACCCATATTATAGCATGTCACGAACCATGGCATTTACATTCAGAGGGCATGTTATATAATGGGAAGTAGAAAGTGCATTGTCAAAATGAAGAGATGTGGCCAATGAGCTTCTTGCCAACTTCACAAGGAGGGACAAATGTGCTTGACTAGAAGAAAAATGAAACATGCACTGTGGTGGGGGTATATGGACATGGTCATTACATGTAAAGGGGATTTTATTTGCAAAGTGCCAGAGGTAGAAAATCTTATAAGAGCTGATAGAAGAAGATTTTAGAGCAAAGTGTCTATTGAGGGAAATCCTTGGAAATAAAATTAGAACGATATGCTGAAACTAGGCCATAGAGGGTCATGGATACCAGTCAGAACATGTTAGCCTTTATTTTATGAGTATTTAACGTCACCAAAGACTTTTGACCAGAGGTATATGATATGATGACAGCAAGCTCAAAGCATTTTACTCTGGAAGTAGGTGGAAATGGGTGGCCCCTTTAGGCCACTTACTGGGAAATTCCCAGGGCTCATTCCAAGGTCTCTTTAATACTTCCTCTGTTCTCACCCAGTCTTAGGCTTTGCTCACCAGACAAGTGGCAGTGATATTTCTCATAGTTCCAGATGTTTTAAGCTCCAGGTCTACGTAGCCAACTGTCTAATCACTATCCACTCTAATTTTTCAAACTAATTGCAAATCAATGTGTCCAAACAATTTCATACATACATATGTGAATTGTGGGTTCCTTCCAGGTAGGCTCCTTTTCTGCCTATCATCTATCCAATATCTCTAGCAATCTAAGTTTATAATCCAGAAACCAAAAGTTCTTCTACATACCTCCTCTGTTATGGCAATTATATCCAACTCATCACCAAGTATGCTTCATATCACAATTGTCTTTCTAGTCCCCACTCTTTAATGTCTCTGTGACCTACAAAAGCTTCTGCCAGTCTTTGGATGGTTTCTAACCCCATTTTTTTTTTTTTTCAGAATCTCATTGCCCTCCATGTAATGTCAAATCCTCAGTGCTACAGAAAATGAAGAAAATAATCAATGAAAATAATTTGTATAAATGAGAAAATTTTAATTTTCAAAAAAAAAATGATATTTGTTTTCAAACTAAATATATGTCCAATCAAGTGATAGGTATGTATGGCCTGAAGATTCACCTACTGAGGCAGGAGCTGTACAGTGTCAAAAGAGCTCATAAAGGATTCTAACTCATACAGACAGAAAAATAATAGATCACAGA
This sequence comes from Rousettus aegyptiacus, assembly GCF_014176215.1. Taxonomy (NCBI): domain Eukaryota; kingdom Metazoa; phylum Chordata; class Mammalia; order Chiroptera; family Pteropodidae; genus Rousettus; species Rousettus aegyptiacus. The sequence goes on from NW_023416287.1 coordinate 70,164,600, forward strand.
CATAATTTTTCTTCTTGATTTTCTACAGTGTCAAAAGCCACTTAGTGTATTGTGGAAAGGTTCCTTAAAATCTCACTAGCAGTGATTAATATCTTTAAACTTGATTTTATCAGAAAAATTGTCTTCATACAGTATGGCAAAGAATGATGCCTTTTCTATCCTGTTAAATGTTGTTTGTAACACATTTGCCAAAGTGTGTCTTGGGGTTGATCAGCTCGTCCATTTTGGATTCTGATAGGAAGATAATTTTATGATCAATCAATGACTAGGTGTTTGCCTAATTCTATAGATTGAGCTTTTTTTCTCTCAAAGTACAACAGTCTAATTCTACTCACAATTAATTGGGATTTCATAACACAATTAAAATTGAAAGAGGTTCAAAGCATCATGCAATGTTGATCTATAGAGTTATATTACTCAATTTGTTTGTTTGTTTGTTTGTTGCTGTGAATGGGAAACAAAATGAATTTATGAAGATCGGTGTTCAGATGGGAAAAAACAGCATTTGGAGGAAAGTTCCACATTTTGCATGAAATAATGTGGTTTATTTTAAAACTGAACGTCTGTCTTGTTGAGCAGAGCTCTCTCAATAGGTATCTCAGGAGTACTTTGATTTAATGGAAACGAAGTTCATAAACATTCATTAATATAATATTTGGGAAATATTTTTCTCCTTTTCAAAACATTGCAGTTTCTGTAAAAAAAAATTTTCCATATCAGAAAGATAAATCCTAATACTGGAAGCAATTAAAAAGAGAAGAAAAACAAAAGTTTTTTTAGTGGTATCTCTCTATACCACTGGTGAAGTGAAAAAAAGAGATCTATGAGGGATTTGTAGCATTATTCATCTCTTCAGGATAAGGAAGAGCATGCTGGCAATTATTTTTTTTTCCTTTGCCATTTGAATTCTGCCTTCCTCTTCCTGACCAAAACTAAATCTTGATCTGTAAATTCCTATACATTAGAAAGGTTGACCTAAGACCTGAATATATATGTAAAGAGATACACTGCTTATGCTTCATCACTGTTTAAAGCTTTCACAGTACTTGTGCAGTTTTAGAAAGAGATCCATTTGACCATGACAAATAGAGGGTTTGGTTATTTGTGGTATACATGTGCTTTTTATGAGTCTTCCACAAACAGGAGATTCTGAGACAGCCAGTTTGGGTGTAATTCTACAGCCTGGTTTAGTGCATCCCAGATTAGGTTCACATGAAGAGAAAGTCTGCAAAATAGAACTTTCATGAGATTAAGAGCAAATGCTTTACAAACAGGAGAGCTTGGACTAGAGCCTGCTTCTTTGAAACACGGACCTCAAATTTTCCTACTGTTTCTTGCTAACCGACATGGCTCATTCTTTCTTTCAGCAAATAGTGATTAGTGTTACTGTGTGACACTCTTCTAAATGCCAGAGAAATGACATTGAACAAAGCTCATAAAACCCCTATCCTCCTGACACTTGCATTCTGAAGAGGGGAGACAAATAGATAAAACAGGTAGTATACGTTCTGGTATATAGTGGTATGTGCTATGGAGAAAAATCTTATTAATTGGGAAGGGGGACTGAGAGTTTTGGGCAGTGTAATTAAATAGAATAAGATTCACAGAAAGCTGAGAGGGAAGATGGCATTAAAATAAAAGCAAGGTTGGTGATGGAACAAGCTTTGAGAAAAACTGTGAAATGGAATTTAGGCAGAGAGGGAAGGAAATGTAAAGGCTCCAAGATAGAAAAGTGCCTGATAAATATAAGAAATAACAAGAAGCCCAGTATAGCTGGGGAATCCAGTCAGAGTTAAATGAAACAAGTTCTCATAGAATCTTATAAAAGGATATTAGTTGTACTCAGAATGAGATAATATAATAAAGTAGTATAAAGTGAATGATATGATCTGACTCTGTTTATACACCCTACGATTTGTATATAGTGTTAAAAATAGACACAAGAGGGGTAAAGGGAAAACAGGATATCTCATTTGGAAGGAATCATAAGAAATTAGTTTGATTGGTTTGATGGAATTTGAAAGAGAGGAAGTGTCAGGGAGAAATTAAGCTCTGGATACATTTTTAAACCATTGTAATTTGATGAAATGATTGGACATAAATAAAAGAGACAGAATACCTTCAAGGTTTTGACTGACAACCTAGAAAGATGGAGTTGCTATGAATTGTGATAGAGAAACTATAGGAAGAATAGATTTAGGATGGCAGAACAGAGGTCTAGATTTGTATATCTTAAATTTGAAACATCTCTTAAACTTCAAGTAGAGCTGTAAATGTGAATTTGAATACACGTTTGGTATTCACAGGGAGATTAAGCTAGAAATATAATTTGTAAGAATATGATCTTATTTGGAAATAGGATTGTTGTAAAAGTACTTAGTTAACATAAGGCCATATACTGTCATAGGGTGGACTCTTTATCCAATATGACCTGTGCCCTTCTAAGAAGAGCAGAAAACACAGATGAATGCCATGTTGCAATGGGAGCAGAGATTGAGTGATGTATCCATAAACCAAGGATTGCCAGTAACAACAGATGTGAAGGAAAGGCATGGAACAGCTATTCCCCTGAAGTTGTCAGACAGAGCATGGCCTTGCTAACACCTTGATTTCAAACTTCTAGCCTCCAGAATCGAGAGAGAATAAATTTATATTGTTTTAAGCCACTCAGTTTATGGTACTTTGTTACAGCAGCCCTGGAAACTAATAATAAGTCATAGTGAACAGTAATTAATGTCAAGAGACTAGATAAAATTCCCCAAGGGACTAAGTATAGTTAGAATAAAGAGGAAGTTCAATGTTTGTTACTTTGGGTAGCACTAGCTTTTGTAAGTCGGGGAGATGAAGAGAAACCAGAAAAAGAGATTATGTAATAACCAGGGAATTAGGCAAAAAAACAAGGAGAGTGTAATATCCTGGAACCCAAATGGAGAAAATGTATGGAAAAAAACATATTCAATGCTGCAAATAGGTAAAATAAGATGAAAACTGAGGACTGACCATTGGTTTCATTAATGTAGCAGTCACAGGTAAACTTGACATTAAGTTTTCATATTAAAAATTACCATAAATAGTTAATTTTTTAAATCTCCAAAAATAACTATTTACACAATTCATTATTATTTCCAAGTGGATAGTGAACTGATAGTGAGATGAAAAAAAGTGAGATGTGGTGGTACTTTCATTGAAAAAAAAACTAAACTAAATTCAGGTAAAGATAAGGAATCCATAACTGCCTATAGTGCTTACATGCTTACACATACAAAAAGAATAGAGAGTTGAGAAAGTATACTGAAAACCTTTCACCATTTCATAAGCTTGTATTTTAGGGGGCACTTGTCTGTATTTTGGCTGTTTCCCTTTTTTTTGTTATAAAACAGATGAGAAAAAGAAGAAAAAAAGACAAAGTCACTAGTATAAATGAAGGCTAGAAAGCGAAACTCGTATAGGACCACTCTCTTTGTGGTCCCCACGTGAGAACTGTTGACAGAACACAGAATATCAACCACAAGTCTTTGTCAATAGCACTTACGTTCCCTACTATAATTTTCTGCTTTGAAACCAACCTGTAATTCTCCTAAAGTTTTCAATTTATTACCCCAGGTGGGTTGGTCTCTGAGGAAGGCCAGCCTATATACGCAGCAGTTAAATTAATTAGTTGGGGCTAGTTAATGTAAATGAGAATGTTTTGGGCTATTTAATATTTATATATTTAAAGGGAGCATCCCTAACTTGAGGGCTATATTTTATTAGATTTATGTACTTACTGTAATACAATACCTAAAAGCTAAATAAAACTGGTCTTGTTTTGTTAAATACCTGCAGTACTTGCAGGTATTTAACAAAACAAGACCAGTTTTGCTCCAGATGAAAATCTTCCCATCTTTGGCATATGTGAACCTATTTTCCCTCTTGATTACTAATTTTTTTCTCATCGTGGTCACTATGTAGTGACATAGGTGATTCACTGGGATATTAGACTAAGACCTCTCCCTCCTATTCTTAGAGCTAATACAACTCATTTTCAAAAGCCTTAGGCAGGTGTAACAACTGAAGTAATAATTGCAGCAGAGTCTAGAGACATATACTCCTGACAGTGGCATGCAAAATAACAGGGGGCAGCACAGTGTCCAGGAGAGAAAAATAAGATTCACAGAGGAGGAAACACAAATTGCTGGTAAAGGAAAATGAGGAAGCTATCTTTGTAATTTTGTTAGACAGAGAGATAGTGAATATTTTGGTAAGCAAGAAAAGTTCATAAGGGTGGATCTCAAATTTAGAATGCATTAGAATCAAGTGAGGATCTTATTAAAAGATATTAATGTATAAACCCTCTCTGCTCCTAGGCTTACTAAATTAGAGTGTGGTGTTAGATACTAGATACCTGTATCAGAAGGAAAGAAGATACCCCACAGGGAACATTAAGCAGTGAAGCCAGTTTCTGGGTGAAAGTCTGGCAATGTTTTCTGCCCGTGTCTTATGCTTAATAGACATATTATTCGGTCTGTTGTTTCACCTCTCTTGTTGAAAATTGGAAAGATTACAGAGTCCTTCATGTGAATCCTGTCATTTTTTGAGGTAGAGCAAAAAACAAGGTAGTTAAAGATGGTTTAATATACAGTCATTCCAGGAGATGCTGCATGCACACACATACATACAAGATTCCATTACAAAATACAGTTACGGAACACTGAACACATACAACATTTAAATGCTTTGATGATCCAAACTACACATTAATTTATTTCATATTATGTAGAGTACTACAATTTAAACACCAGCTTATCAGTTTACCTTTGTTTAAACTAGTATTTCCAATATTCATTTTGCCTTTGGAAACCTCATTTATTCTGCTTGTCTTTAACACAATTTAGAAGATGCTGCTTTTTTTTTGGAATTTCTATTCTAATAACTTGTTTTAATATTTGTCTTTTGATTAATGGATCTACCATATATTTTATTTTAACAGAACCTTATCTTTGTTAGTTTTTTAAGTGAAATTGTCCAGTTGAATATGCTAAATCGACAGCCTCAAACTCAAATGCAACACAGGATTGAAAAAGGAATAAAATGAGTAAATTGAGTTGGCTGCTAGTCAATAGGTGTCTATAGGTAATTGAAAAATTTCTTATTTGCCTATGGGTGTATATAATCTTTTTTCTAAACTTTACACCAAAAACACAGATGTGCTTTATCTCTTTTTTTTCATATCTATTTATCTATCTATCTACCTATCTATTCATTATCTATCTATCTCTCATCTCTCTCTCTCTCTCTCTCTCTCTCTCTCTCTCTCTCTCTCTCTCTCTCTCTCTCATTTATCTATCACCTATCATCTATCTAAACTATGTTCAGTGGGTGAGAAGGGAGGGGAGGTTGGAGAGGAAATAAAAGGAAGCTGCATGACAAGCCTTCCTACATGGAGAAAATATTTCAGGCACTGAGAAATAAAATGTCACACACACAAAAAAATTAGAAAACGAGGAGGCTTCTTCTATGGAATGGAGCATTTCCAGCCCTGTTTGACTCAGTGGAAGCCAGAGAAATCAACTACTAGCACTTGATTTCTTTTTGGTATTTTTGCCATTTTATTTTGCAAATGGTTCGTTATGTGTCCATTAGCATGTATCTTGGAGGAATGACAGTTGACAAGAAATTTGCCTCAAAGAAATGTGACCGTTATGGCTTTTTTATTCTTGGACCTCTAACTATCACATCTCAGAGGACAAGGTTTCACCATTTTAGTCTAAACTGCTTTGTCCAGTTGGTAACATAGCATGCTGAAAGAAAGCATTTAACTTAAAAATAGTAACAGTAGTGGATATTCTTTAAAATCTATTGATTTAAAATGATCCCCCTTCATTTAATTTTGTCAAAGCCCTTATAAATGTTATTAAAGACTGTTTTAGAGCAATTTTAGGTTCACAGAAAAATTAAGAGGATGATATAGAAATTTCTCCTAGATCCCTGTCCCCATAGGTACAGCCCTCCTACTATTCCCATAAGAATGGTACTTACTTTTTAGCAAGGATGAACTTACAATGATACATCATAATTATCTAAAGTTAATAGTTTATATTAGGGTTCACTCTTGGTGTTACACATTCAATGCATTTCGATGAATGTACAATGTTATGTATCAATTATTATAATATCATGAAGAGTATTTTCATTGTCCTAAAAATTCTCTGTTCTACCTATTTATCTATCCCCAACCTCAACCCTGGGCAACTACTGATCTTTTTACAGTTTCCAGTTTTGCATTTTCCAGTAATGTTGTATAGATGGAATCACACAGTATGTAGCCTTTTCAGATTGGCTTCTTTTACTCAGCAATATTCATTTAAGTTTTCTCCATGTCTTTTCATAGTTTCTTAACTTTTAAAGAAAATGACAAAATGTCTTTAAAAGTGGCTATACCATTTTGCATTCCTATTCTACCAGCAGTAAAAGAGAGTTTCTGTTGTTCAATATCCTAACCAGTATTTGGTAGTGCCAGTGTTCCAGATTTTGGTCATTCTAATGAGTATGTAGTGGTATCTCATTGTTATTTTTACTTGCATTTCCCTGATGATGTACAATTTGGAATATCTTGTCATATGCTTCTTTGGCATCTGTATATCTTTGGTGAGGTCCATTCATTTTGTAATCAGGTTATTTTCTTATCGTCGAGTTTTAAGAGTTCTTAAGAGTTCTTTGCAGATTTTGGATACCAGTCCTTTATTAAATGTGCCTTCTGCAAATATTTTCTCCTAGTTTCTGACCTGTCTTGTCATCCTCTTGACACTGTCTTTCACATAGCAGAAGTTTTTAATTTTAATGAAGTTCAGTTAATCTATATTTCTTTCATGGTTCGTGACTTTGGCGTTACATTTAAAACATTGTTGCCATTCTCAAGGCCATTTACGTTTTCTCCTAAGGATTTTCATAGTTCTGCATTTTACATTTAGGTCTATGATCCATTTGCAACATGACAACACTTTCTGGATGAGAAGAAGAATCTTGAATCTTAAAGAAACATCTCAAACACAAAATAACAAGGGTTGTGAGGAGATAAGCAAGGTGCTGTGTAAAAGAGACACTGAGCTATAGTTAAAACATATAGCATCGCTGGTGTTCTGCAATGGAATAATCATTTAAAAATAAGCATAATCGGACTATTCTAATAACTAGTGATAGTGTTTAAGTTAAGTAGAATTAATGTAATTATGTCCATAGCCCATGTTGCCTGTATATCCAGGTTCTTCTCTTTCATTTCTACTTGCTTTTCCTCTCCTAGCAGATTTTGAAAATCAAAATACATAACATCCAGGTTATTTTAATGTCTGATACCTAAGTCACGAGGTACAATAGAGTGAATCATCAAAACATATCCTCTACAGTAGTAAATGTTTTATGACATTAATTCAATCAATTATAAAGGAATCTACTCTGATTATTGGAAATTATTTAGTCTCTGCCCCTAAGGTATCACTCTAGCACCAAAAAGGAGGTTATTGGTTCAACTGGGAGAACTATGTGAGTAGAGTAGACAGTAATAACACCTGCCATTCTGGAATACCTATATAATGTCCCCCAAAGTGAAAATATCCAAATTTGCCTTCTCTGCACAAGACCAGGTCTTCAGCCATTGTTCTAGCATCTTAGCCCATTTGGGCTGCTGTAACAAATTGCCACAGACTGAGTGGTTTATAAACAGAAATTTATTCCTCTCAGATTTGAAGGCTAGAAGTCCAAAATCAGGATGCCAGGATGGCTGGCTTTTGTTGAAAACCTGCTCATGGGTTGCAGACTGCTGATTTCTTATGCACTCAAACAGCGGAAAGCAAGCAAGCAATCTAGCTCTGTTGTTTCTTCTTATAAGGCCACTAAGCCCATTTATGAGGGCTCCGTCCTTATGACCTAATTACCTCACAAAGATCCTTCCTCCAAATACCATTATATTAGAGGTTAGTCATTTCAACATAGGAATTTTAGTAGGACACAGACAGACATACAGTCCATTATACCCAGGGATCTTGGGGAAAACTTTGTGAATAACATAACCATGTTCACATCGAAAAGGTATTATGTTTGTTTTAGGGTCTTCAGAGGTCCCTTTTAATAATCAAATGCTTTCATCATTTGATTAAAGAACATTTTTTACTCTTTTTATTGTTGTTTCTAACACACCAGATTTTGGAAAATCCCATGAACACTGCCCTGGGAGCACACCTAATTTTAAATCTTATATCAGTTATTTTGATCTTAGTAAGAATTAAAACTCTAGATTTATTTTCTTAGTTACCATACATTTTGTTTATTATTGAAAACATTTCATTAAAAAAATGTATCCCTGAAAATAGAGATTTCACACATCAAAGAGTAGGTAGGAGTAATAATTCTTATAATGCAGAAATATAAAGAAATTGTTGGGCTTTGAATTAGAAACAAGTATATATTACAATTTCATATTAGGTCCCTCTTGGTTATAATCTGTAAGGAAGATCTGTAAACCCTTTGTCCAATACCAGCCTAATTTTCATTTTACTTCTCTCTTCTTCTTTCTCCTTTTGTTAATGAACTCCTTGAAAAGGAAACAATGGGAAAGAAAAAGATAAAAGAAACCACAGCTCCATCAATTTTCTCATTGCTTCTCATTAGCTAAGAGACCAATGTTAGCGCCTTTGTAATTTTTGTAGTATTGACTTTAGGCTAATTTCAATCATGAAAATAAATGACTCCCTCCATTTCTCTTTGTTTCTTCTGAATAAGAGAATCCTATGGGCTCAAGTATAGTAATGGGTTAAAATATTTAAGATGCCTCATACTGATACCCAAAATAATGTTAGAGATTAAGACAGTATTAGATCACTTTGTAATCTGTCAATTGTACTTTATGTTGTGTTTTTAGTTACAAACAGGTTCTAAATTGTTACATCTTCGTAGAAAGGCATAATATAATAACACTCATCATTCCTAATAATATTTTTAACTTAAAGTATATTTTAACTTAAATTCATGCAGGAAAACATCTTTTTGGGGGGAGGGAACTAGGACCATACCCAGTATTACTTGTATTATCCCTTCACTCTCTATTCTTCTGATAAATTATGTTATAGATTTATATCTTTTTTTCATAGCAGATAGCCAGATATTTTTTTATTTCTAATCTGAGAACCACTGTATTTTAATAAACAGCTGCTAACATTTATTTCATTTATTAATGTATTTGGATTTGTTCAAACCAACTTATTTTGTGTATTCAATTCAATTATTGCCTTGCTTTTTTCCATTTTGCCTTTTATTAAATTTATCACCCATTTGCTATTTCATTCTTACTTTCCAGTAATATATAATTTTATATTTATTTATTTTATTTTAATGGGTGCTCTTAATTTTTTAGACTACATATGTTACTTAAGGATGTTGAAAACAATACACACTTACTCCACCTTATCAAAATAAAGCTGTATGATTAGCTACCCAAAAAGAGTTCCTTACAAACTTTCTTCCTTGCTGTCTTTCACTATAAAAAATGTTAAAGATAAATGTGTACTCTATAAGCAGCTACAAGATTCGGCCACCATTAATCAGTTTTTCTGTTTCAGCTGAAATCATTTCAAAGATTTTATGATGCCTTTTCTAAATCACATGCTACATATGGCAACTACTAAACATTCTTTTTACCTAATTCGATATTAATTACTATTATTATTTTTTATAGTCAATGCTAGTTCAGATTCACCACTAGATTTAGCAATTTAATTGTTCAGTGCTGCTTATAGCATTTCATTACCTCTGTTAGGGTTAACATTCTTGAGTTCAAACATAGTTCTTTTCAATAAGGTATCTATAAGTGGTAGATCCTTACCATTTTTTCTTTCCTTTTGTCCTCATAAAACAGCATTATTAATGACATAGTATCTGGCAGAGATGAGGTTTTAACAAATTATCTTTCACATAATAAGTATAAAATATAAATGAGATTTTAAAAAACTGACTAATATCACTAGAGAATAAATAAAAGCAGGAACAGTTAAAAAATTCAAGATGTACATTATAATCTCTAAAGCAGCAACTAAAAAATAAATAAGTAAACAAACAAACAAATAAGCAAGGAAACAAAGAGGTATATATAAAAATAATTAAATGGAATTCTAAAACAAAAAATAATACTTAAATATACAAAGGGGTAGTATGGATAAAAGAAAGGCTGACAACAGTGAAGATAAAAATAACTAATAAAATTGTAGATTTAAAATTGTTTATATCAATAATTGCATTAAATGTTAATATACTAAACACTTCAATTAAGAGCAGAGATTATCAGAAAGGATATAATAGTAAAATTCAAAAATGCACTGCCTACAAGAGAAGTGTTTTAAATATAATGACAAAAAATTGAAAGTAAATGATGTAAAAAATATGTATGTAAATAAGAAAAACAAAAAGATTGAAGTGACTGTACTAAAATCAGATATAATAGACTTCAAGGCAAAGTAGTTCATCAAATGCAGACAGAAAGGTAACTTTCATATTAATAAATAAGTAATTCATGAAGAAGCTTTAACAATTATTAACATTCATGGATAAAACAGAATTTCAGCATACATAAAACAAAAATGGCGGAAAGAAAAAACTGACAATTTTATCTGTAGGAAATTTTCAATAGTAGGATATCGTAGCAAATGATGAAATAATTAGATCTTAATATTATATCAATAATATATAAATAGCTGAAGAACATTATCTATTATTTCACTTAATTGTGTCTCAAAAAATTGATATCATATAGAGCTTATATTAGAGACCCTAGATTATTTCTTGTTAAGCTCAGTTTTTATTATTTCCTTGCCTTAGGGACAGAGGTCCAAAGTCTTGATCTTTCAAGGGAGAGAGATAAAACCAGGCAGACAAGCTCTCTAGTGGTTTTCTATGACAATGGACACATTTTTTTCTCACTCATTTTTTAACTAGTTTCATCCAAAGACCCCAGTTCTAAACTCTTCACTCTTCTGGTTGTAAAGCTTTGACTTTCATGGCTGTACAGGCATTAATATCCAAGTCCTTCGATGTCCCCAACCACATTTTAGGTCATTAAAACTGTTATCTCTAGATCTAATTGGCTTTGGTTCTGGCATCTGGGAATTTCTTGCTGTTGTTGAGGGTTTTTTTTCATATAATCTTAGGAATGCATTTTAAATTGTTTTTATTACTGTAACTAATGAGCCTTTTGAATGTTTGTAGAGGATTTTCAAGATAATTTTGTGTGTTATCTTGCCAAAGCCAGAAATATTTTGTTATAATAAACACATTTTAATATTTTAATTTGTAATAACATGTGGAAAATGATTACAATATATTAAGTTAAAAATAAAAATAAAATTGTTTTATAATATCATACATATTTATAATATAGTCATGTAGTACAGTAACAAAAGTAAAAGTGATCATTTTTATTGCTCTATTCGAGCATTATATATTGAGTATATTCTACATTTACTGTTATATAAAAAGTTATTAAAATTAAAAAAAGAAAAATTAGCACATATGTAATTATTATGTTGGGAAATACAAATAACTCTCCTAATACATTGCAGAATAATCATGTGAAGCAAGTTAGTAGAGAAAATTCCTTAGGAAACTCTAGGATATATTTGAAAATTGTTTCATGCATGCTACTGAAATTACCAATTACAAAAATTGTGGGTGAATTTCTCTCTCTCTATATATATATATATATTGGTGAAACAATAGACATGACAATTAACACCTTGGCAAATACCAACCTTGCCAAGCTTGCTAAAGCGAAGAAGTAACCTAAACAGTATGGGCCCAAGTTATTCCTTTTTTTCAATCAAAATTTTCACAACCACAGACCCTACATAATAGAAATGCGACTACTAGATGAGTGTGCCTTTGCCTTTGCCATTTTCTTTTTCATCTTCTCAACTGCCAAAGAATAATTGGTCCAGTAGACCCAGCGCAGATGCAGTGAAATTTGAGGTCACTCAGAAAGGATTAACTTTACATTAAGTTACATCTAACTGATCACAAGATGGATTTAGTGAGTGATGAGGAGTTATGGAGAATACAGGCACAATTAAGTAGGTGACAGGAAATTGAAAATATTACTTTAACTTATAAAGTATACATTTTCACAGATTTCTTGATATTGCTTGACACAAACAAATGGTAAAGGCAAAGAAACTTGAAAAAGATAAGAAGGTTGAGGAAATAGTGGTTAGAGTGAAGAACTACAGATTTGAACTCTAGTGCTATAATGACTTGTCCACAGAAGAAAGCAAAAGCAATAAAAAGACTACAGATAGGAAGTATGGGTAAGATGGATGAGAACATAAATTAATTTTCAAAAACAGCATGGTTTCAAAATTATATAATAAAAAAATACTATGTTTGTTCTATCTATAGTCAAAGTGGAATATTTTCAATATCTAATGTTTGACAAAATTTTTCTATGGAAAAATATCATAAATAGCATAAGCTGAATAAACTCTTTTTTTAAAAAAAATAAAGAATATGATACAACATATTATTATTTTCTAATTTATAGTAAAATTCATTGTTGCAAGACACCATTGCCCCAGGCCAGCTATTCTGGAAGAGGAAGACAGGACTCTTTTATTCAGATTCTTTTTTGACAACTTTAACATGAATCTTAAGCTCACAGTAAGTTTACATCTTGCAATAAATCTGTTTTCTCCTTTTGGCTGCCATTTACATCCTACCAGTAACTTGAAATAGTTGATTGTTTTGTGTAATTTTAAATTAATTTTCTTAACTAAATTAGACCATGATTAATTTTCTTCCCTTAAATTAGACCATAATTATCTCTGTATTCTAGAATGGCAGTGGCTTTATAACTAGTCTTTCATTTGTATCTCACTATTAGGTCCATCTTGAGCCCTGCAGTCATATTGACATTCTCAGTACATCTGTGTACAACATAACAGCTCATCATTCACCTAACATTCTGTGAAATTTTGTGTTTCCATTTCTTTGTTCCTGCTGTTTCTTCTATGTAGACACCTTTTTTTCCTATTTTCATACATCAATTCATGTTCTCATTTTTCAAAACTTACATGCAAATGTCAATGGACTTGATGGCAAACTCATTTCACTCCAAAATTAAGCTCTATATTTAAAAAATAAAAGCATTTAAGTGTAGGACCTACTGAATCAAGATGCTTGAGTTAATGTTCAGAAAGCATTTACAACCACAGAGCTGAGATTTTTCGCTTTAGGAAGAAGTCTACATTGAAGACAAAAATTTGGAAGTAATTAGCATATACATGACTTTTAGAAATTGTGCAATGCAATAGATACATCAGGCAGACATTAGAGTGTTCAGTGAAGTGTCAGACCCTCCCTTTCCACTATGTAAAACAGAAAGTCCAAATTCTTGACTGGGTTGGCCTTCAAAACTTCTAACTTCTGAGCCCTATTCAGTTTCCAAACTTCCTTACTATTTTCCTTACCATTTTTTTAAATTGAACATCTGCATTGGTCAGTAGGATCTTTGTTTCTAGAATATTTTCTGTTTTGAACAGTGTACATTTTCTTATGATGTTCCTTTCCTTGGGGATTTTTGTTCAACTCTTTTCTGTCTCCATTAATCCTACTCATTTAAGAAATAATTTAGATATTATTTATCCCATGAAGCCTTCCTAACTTTACCACAATTTCTTCCAAAAGAAAATAGCAATATCATTATCATATTATAAAACTGATTATGTAGAATTATATTCAAAGAATCAATTAGATGGGTCTTCATTATTTAGATGATAATAGCTGAAGAAGTATAGGAACTAGTCCGAGCTCATCCAGTTTGAAAAAATTTTTGACACAAGTATGTGTCAGACCTGCACCAGAAAATCTCTTCCACTTCCATTTCATTTTTAGGTCTGCTGAATTGCCACTTTCCATTACTAATTAACTTTTTAAGGACACAGTTTTTCTCTCACTATCTCAGCTTTAACATCTTAAATTTCCAGTTTGTGTATACTCCATTGTATTTAGCATGATACTTGGCAGAGTGAGTATTCAGCAGAGTAACTTCTGCATAGTACATGTTCAGTGTACTTTTATTTGTTTTATTAAATACCCTAGGATCCATATTAAATTTCAGGCTGTATTGTAGTTCCCTATTAATAATAGCCTTCACATCACCATTACCTCATCTGCTGAACAGTAGAAAAATCTGGATCCCTCCTATTTGTTTTCCTTGTAGCCTACTTATTTTTATGGCAGTAATTACTGTTTTGGAAGCTTTTGAAGTCTAAGCCAAAACCATTTCTGGAAGGTGAAGCATTTTTAGCTAAAAAGTGGAAAATAGATTTTGAATCTCATCTCTGTGTCAGCATATAGTATTTTAAAACTAATCTATTCAGTTTCATTTTTTCCCATTTTGTCAAACATCAAGGACATTCAGTGAAAGTCCTTTCTCTTTATATTTATTAGCTTCGGAGTTTGCTGAATAGAAAAATATAAACTTTAAAACTCAGATTATTTCAATACCATGACATATCTCTAAACTTATTACTTATGTTCATAGTGATAACTGCAGGACTTAATGAAGTATTTCATTATAGATTACTTTAAATAAATGTATATCATAGATAAGATAGATCTCATTAGCTCTATTTTACTGGTCAGAAAACTGAGGCTAAATGAGATTTAGTAACTTGCTCAGAAGGTCCAAAGCTAGTAAGCAGAGCTGGATTAGAATTCAGTTCTCTTGTTTCCTTTCCCAGTTCTCTTCCTATTACTTCATGGCCTGTCCCCAGTTGGCAAAGCAAGGCCCATTTGGGCTGTGAAATGGAGATAGCCTGTAATTGCTGCCAAGGAGGCATATTGAGTGGGATGTACTGAATCTTTCGGTTGCATCAGGTTCTGCTGTGCATGTATGAATTTTGCCAGAATCAGCTTCTTTCATCAAGATGTTCAATTTCCAGAGATGAAATTTAATAGAATGAAATTTTATATAGTCCATGGTTAGTGGATAGGAAATAAATTAAGAATATTCTGTGTTGGATAACCTCTACAAAAAGGATTGAGAAAATTCTTATGGTCACTGCAAGGGAACTTTAATTTGGCATAATTCAAGTCTTAAAAAATCTTGATTAATGGAATAATTGGGGAGAATAGAAATATGACAGGAAAATAAGTGAGCAGTATTATGTGGGTATTTATAATTTCTAATTCTTTAATTATTGACTCTCATAGAAGTTTCCCACTGATCTCACATACATCATATCTTAGATGGCTAGATCAACTGAATGTTATGGAAGCATTTAGAAAAAAACAGGAAGTGCTTAATAATGTTTTTCAAGTATTTTGGCTTGGGACCCCAGGAGGATGGTGAAGGCAGCCGTTAGCTTTATTTTTTATTTTTTTTATATTTATTTAATTGGTACAGCAGGTGTTCGAAGCACAATTTTACAGGAAATAGAGGAGGGAAGGCAGTTACAGGAACCATTATAAATGAGTGAATAGCTCAATTCACATATAGGGCTGGAAATGAGAAATTCCAGAATATCTTTTCCAATCTTTTCATTGTGCAAACTCAGGCACCCAATGTCACAGAATAGGAAACACTGAACTGGCATGCTGTCACATTTCCTTTTCTAATTTTTCTGATAAAATCTCTTCTACCTTTCTATTTGCCTTTTTTTCCCAGCTGTCTCAGCCTACTCCAGCAGGCTTTAGAACTTTCCCAGCTTCTGCATTTTAATTATGAGATTTGGTGGCTGCCATTCTTTCAAGGAACAAATGCTGCAGGATAGCTAACTGCCGAATTAGAGCTCACATCATAGGCTGCTGACAGCAGCAAAACTTGGTGATACAAAGATTCTTAGATCCTCTGGTTTCCAATCTCATCAAAAGTCATGTTTGTGTAGGCCTTGACTTCAATATTCAATGATGGAAGGGAAGAGCAGTCAGATAGATGAAAACTTTCGTCCCTCCCCCAGCCCCCCAGCCATGAAGTCTTCTTAGGTAGATCAAGGAAGGGCTGACAACTTTTTCTCTGGCTTCGCTCCTTCTTTTTCCTCATTTCCCTATTTTAAAAATGTGCTTTCCCCAAACCTGTTCATAATATGTCATCCTCATTTATTTGTGCAACATCAACTCTCATTATACATGTGGGTTTTATCTAACAAAAATGTAATGCCAAGCTCAGGCTGCCTCTGTGGTCACTTGATGTTTACTCATCCAGTGCAAACTAATTTCATTGTTTGTCCAAGAAAAACATTACCAAAAAAACAAACCTGTAATCAAAACCCTTTTTCAGGCATTGAAAAGTTGAATAGAAATTAACAGGTCACAACGTTTCTTTTAAAATTATCAGAACCACCTCCTTTCTCTACTCATCGAGCTATTAGGGCATATGGCTATTCTTGTTTATAATATCTCAGCTACCCCAAATATTGGATAAATCTAAGAACTGGAATTTATTAAATATTTCCACAATTTCTCTTACATGTTACTGTTGTTACTGGTAATATACACACACACATACATATATACACACACATATATATACACACACACACATATGTGTATATATAGATTATATACATCTATATGTTTATATATTATAATATCTATGTTTAGATATATGCCTATATATGAAATAGTATATTAGGTCATATTCATCATAAATAGAAAGTGAAAACTCTAAATCAAATTCTTAAAATTCTAAATTAACTGTTTAATCCTCAGTCCAACCATCAAATGCATTATTTAATTATACTTGTACTAAAATTTATTATTCTAGTGTAAAAGAATCCTCCCATTCTGTTCATTTGGCTTTAATTTGGAGAAGAGCACTAAGTAGTGGAGACAGGAAAGGGACCAGATAGAAGGGGGACTCAGACTGAGAGGGCTGCAGCTGGCACTTTTGGAGGCTCTGCTCGCTCCAGCCTGCACCATAAAACCATATTTGGATTTCAGTGTCACTTATTCCCTAAGAGTCTGAATGGGCTAGATGATAACCAGCGCATCTTTCAGCTGTACTATGATAATTTAAAACCATACAAGTCATCACTGTTGCTACCTCTATGTCGTGAGCAAGTTAAAAATAATTTTAAGAACTAGAAGCACCAGCTGTCCTGTAAGATCTAAAGGGTTTTCCTCGGTGAAGATTTAGCGGTGCAGGCTCCCACTGCTTAGGCTGCAGTACACATGGCTTTTTAGAAGTCAGTGGATAATATTCTTAATATTCTTATAGGGATATAATCCTAATTTCCATAAGTTGTATTGGAAATATTAATACATTCTATCTTACTTGTTAGAAAACAGATAATGAGAGGGTCTCAGAAGATAATTTCTCTTTTAAAAATAATGATATGATGCAGATACTTCCTAAAATCACCAGTTATAAGCTAAATGCAAGAAGACGACCTTATTTGCTCACAAGGTTTCTGGACTATCAATGCTGAACTCACTATACTTAAAGCTCCTTAAGGAATCATATGCATGAAACATGCTCCATAAAACCAAATTCTATTCTAGCTGTTTCAACCTCAGAGGTCATGGTTGAGACTTCTTTTCCATAATCACTGCTTTCCAGAGTGACACACCTGCTCCATGATACTACAAAGCACAGTCTGCATTGAAAGAAAAACAGAAAAACAAAAAAACACAGAACAAAAAGACAAACAACTGGATAACAACTCTGAGATTTATAAATGCATCCTCATGATGACACCCTGCCACCAGAGGCACCGACAGCAGAGATAACCCAGCTGGTGTGACTTACTTTTCCAAAGTCATAACCTTAATGCATCCCAGTGGAGAAAATGAAAAGAGATTTATCATTAGTTCGGAGCTAATGTTGATCAATGAGCGAAATGCCATGAGGTTGTAGCCAAGGCCATATATGCTGTTCAAGAAAAAAATAAAAGAGAAGAACAAGGGGGAAGTGTCTGCAATATACAAGGGAAATACAGGGGGGAATAAAACCTCTTTTGTTAGGAAACCATCCCTCATGTCCACGAGCAGTGCTCCGCCATCTGCTCTTCGTACTGTGGTCTCACAGTGCAAATGCTTGTCATGTACAACAAGCAAACGAATCATTAGGAAAAGTGAGCATTTCTGAGCTAATTCTCCTAATATCAAGTAAAGTGGTCAAGAATCTGCAAGCCTCTATTTTACTGCATGCCCACAAGTATCATATTTTTAAGGACAAACCCTCAACAGAGCAGCATCCTATTGATGACAGTAGAAAGGATAGGGACTTTGGCCCTGTGGGAAGGTGACAAGACAAACACAAAGTGACAGAAAGAGAGATAAAGAAGCTCAGTGAAAATATATTTAATATATAACATTCCTATTTACCTTGCTGTGAGATTAGGTTTGCATTTTCATTACTAGCTGGTATTCCTTAAACATCCTTCCACCTATGGGGGAACTGTTGTAGACAATTTGTAACAATGGCTAATAATAAAAATGTCTTGGGGAGCAGAAATGTGACTGTCATGTATAAGAGCATACAGCAGCAAGTTGAGTGGACAAGAGAAAAGTTGGAACAAGGGAAGAGATGGTGGATTCTCAAACGTAAAGATCAGGCCCACAGGAGTGCCATAACTGAGAACACAGGAAATCTAAGACACTAGAGCCAGATTTAGACAAATTGTCAAGTGCCAGTGGAAACTCAGGACTTCAGGGCAAAGACTCCCAGGAAATTAAACAGGAAATTTACCAAAACTGAGGAAGCAGAGAAGTATCATGAAGAGAAGGAAGGACACAGTCAGTCACTAAGAAAGAACTAAGTAACTAATGCGAGTCCGTCACCTCCCTTTATTTCCTTGTTACCCTCTTGAGAGGCTACCTTGAGCAAGATAGGCCAGGAGATGGTAGCTGGAGACTGGTAGCTGATGTCAACTCAAACTAGCTGGCCTGACAGCAAGCACGCTTAGTGATAAATTGCAGGTGTCTACCCGCAAAGACAGTCACACAATGCAGTATTTTAAAACATAAAAGCCAAATGCTAATGTCAGACTTCAAATATGCAAGGGAAAACTTTCCTAGTGGTTAAGTTTATGCATTCAGTCAGATATGAATTTGAATCCTCCTTCACTCTTAGGGAAACTGTGATCTCAGGCAATTCACCGAATCTGTATTTAATAAATACGTAATAGAGATATTTTTAAAATTCTACAAAATGCTCTGCATAAAATTCCTAGCATAGTACCAAAGTTCATTGGCTCAAATATCTTTCTATGGGGTCAGCTGTGCAGCAAGCATCAAGGATTTGGGACAGAATGCATAGAAACCCAGCCTACACAGCACTTAGCACTAAATAAACATTTAGTCATTATTTAATGCACCATTTAAATTATTATTATTATTATCCAAATTATTTTTGTTCTACAGCTGTGATGAAAACTGACATACCCAATTTAGCCAAACTAAGACTGGTACTCAGGTCAGGAGTACAATATTATTAATATTGGTTCAGGGGTTCTAGTAAATAGAAGACAAGAAAATGAAATAACTGATATATCATTGGAAAATCTATACAAATATTTATTTTGATAATATAATTGAAATTTTTATTTTAAAAGTACTAATATTGAGAGATGAATTTGGGCAGATTGATGGATATGTAATATAAAAGTCAATAATTCTCTCTATTATATATATGATATATTCCTATGATTTGAAAACCACTTATTGAAAACATAAGAATAAGCACAGAGACTGAACCATGATGCTTTTAATTGGTATAAAACAAGAACTAAATAGAAATTTATGTCATGTTCTTTGGTAAGTTTACAATTATCAAAAAGTAAATTTACCCCCAAATTAATATAAAAATATTTTATTTCACCATGGAAAAATGTTATCAAAATTCCCAGTGTAATCAAGAAAAGTAGAAAATAAAAAATAACTATCTGAAATTAGAACACACTACAAAGACACTATGATCTAATCAATATGACGCTGCCATAGGGGGAAACTGTTATCAGTGTAACACAGGTTGGCAATCTATGGCCATGGGTCAGTTCCTGCCTTCTACCTATTTTCATATGGCTTTCACGTTTTTAAATGATTGCAAAAAATTACAAAACAAGAATGATATTTCATGCCATGAAAATTATGAGAAATTTAAATTTTGGAGTCTATAAGTACAGTTTTATTGGAACATAGTATGCTCATTTATTTGCATGTTGTTTACAGCTTTTTTTGTAATCCAATAGCATAATTGAGGGATTGTGAAAGAGGCCATCTAAGCACATACAGAGTAAATTATTTAGTATCTGGGCTATTACAACAAAAGTTTGATGACTTTTGGTATAACATATCATAGTTCTCTGTGTGTGTGTATATGTTGTGTGTGTGTATACATGTATATACACATATCTACACATATGTATATATAAACTTTCTTTAAAAAGTGCAAATGAGAAACTATGAAAAATAACATAGGTACTATTTAACTATACAAATGGAAATATTTTTGTAAAAGATTAAAAAGTCTGACTAGATCCACCACACATTTAGGGGAGAAATTACAAATAAGGGTGAGACAAAAGGTTAATACCTAAAACATAGCTTCACTCTTACTACTGTCAAGAATAACAACAAATAATACAAATATAAAAATTCATAAAGGAGCAAATCCAAATGGCAAAACAAAACAAAAACTCAATACCATGGTAGCTAGGGAAATGCAAATAAAAATGTGTTATTACTTTACAACTATCAGACTGGGGAACATTTCAAAAGAGCATTAGCACTTATTGCAGGTGGAGAAAATGGCTTATGGATATTTAAATTAAAAAAGCCTTTTTGGAAAGCAATCCAGGTGAGTATACTGAACACTTAAAAAAACAGACTCATCAATTCTAATCTTGAGAATCTTAATAATAATAAAAACAGGTCATAGGGACATGTGTCTTAAGTTTTTGTATTGCAAAATTGTACATGCAGAAAAATAGGTTAAAAAATCAATAGGTATATGATTGAAGAAATTATGGTACGTTTCTACGATGGAATATCAGGCAGCCATTATTTTATAGAAATAGTTTGTGGTTAGCATAGAGAAAAGAATGGGTTGGTGAAGATACACAGTGTTAATATTATTTATCTGAAGAATGAGATGAAAAATATCAGGGAAGAGAAGAAGAGGGGAAGAAAAATCTTAAAAGGGTAATAACAAAAACGGCTGCCTGATATGCCCTATGTATGTCATGATTACCTTGATGCATTTGTGAATATATATGTATGAATGAAGAAATTTCAGAAATACTTTCTGATATAATTTTATTTCTGTGTTGCTTCACATTTTTCAATAGCCTTAACTTTGTATATTTTATCAATGTTTTTGACCCATGTAGGTTAATTATATTTGTATCCATGTCAAATATTTCTTTGACACTATGAAATTATCTGCTTTATGATATTTATATTTCTATTCTTGCTTTTTAAAGATCTCATTTAATATTTACTTAACTATTTACCCTCATATAACCTTTTGGTATTGTTGCATGTTTTAGTTTTTATTGTGATCGAATGTTTAACTGATGACTCTTACGTAAATTAAATTTTCTTCATTTTTTCACCATAATGGTTGTACTTGCCTCCATTTTGCTCATACACTAGTGCTAATTATCATTTTTTCTTTATATACAGACCGTGTTTGGTACACAATACTTAATTTATTTTCATTAGTAATGGTCACCTCCTCCTCCTCCTCCTTTCTTATTTCTTCTTCTGGAGACCAAAATCAACCTGAGCTATATCTTGATTATCTAGTGATCCATATTCAGTATACATTCTGCCATCTTTTTTAGATCTTGTGTTTATTTCTTCTCCTTTCTGACTGTTTTCCAAAACTATTCTTAGTATCATTGACTTAATTTTATGTAATGCGTATATCTTTCACTTATATCTCCCACTGAGAATTAAATTCAGATACTTTGTTATTCACCGTACTACATCACATCTTTTATTGATTGGTTCTCATATTATAAAAGAAATGCCCTCCAGTTTATAGAAAATATACGTTAGATGTTTATCCTTTTTTTTTCAGATTTATGAAAGGTATCTACTTTAATATTATAAATTCCCTCAACATTTTTAGCATATTCTTATAATTAAAATTCTTGTAAGCGCTATATTGATTTTTTTCTCTTTCACACACACACACACACACAAAAAAAAAAAAAAAAAAAAGAGAGAGAGAGAGAGCGAGATCTCTAGCCAGGCACATGTTGGAGAGCAGTCACAGGCAACGATTGCTTTCAGTCCTGGCAGCCTGAGCACCAGCAGAGGCAACAGGCAATCAGATTTCTGAACCTGGAGGCTAGAAAGATATGCCAAACACAGTTCTTGGCACACCAAAAATTTTTCCATGAGGTACAAGCAATATTTACTTTTAGGTACAAATTCCCACTTCAGTTTTTCTGGCTCATTCTGGTATGAGCCTGGAGGAGAAAAATCTATTATGAGTGAAACCCTGATTTCTGTTGACAGAGCAGTTAAGACCCAAATATAACAAACCTTCTTAATGAATCAAAGCTTCTGGAATATTGTGGAAAAGATATTTTTCTTCCTTTTTAAGCATAGAATACAGATCTGACCAGAGGCAAAATCATATTGATTGGGCAGTTAAAAAATGTGAGCAGTCATACTAATTTGTAAGGACTGTGTCTTATGTTGTACTTACAAAATGGAAATGAAGAAACAAATTCCCTAAAGGATCTAATTCTGAACCCCAGCCCATTGGAAAGAAAGATTTTAACAATCCTCAACAATACGATGCAGTTGTTGCATTAGAAGGAGCGTTTTTTCTATGGACACAGAAAGTCCAGATGGCTCCTAAAGTCATATTGGACTCTTTTATTTTATAATTTCTTCCTTTTCTCCTTTCTTCTGTTCCCTCCATTCTCCTTTCCCTTCCACTTTCTCTTTTCTCCTTACTATTTACATTAAAAAGTTTCTTCATAAATAGCCATGAGATAGGATTAGAGTAAATTAGTAAGGCAATCTGATTGGAGTAGTATATTGTATTTCTATAGTATGGATATAGAAAAAATTCAGAGTCTTCTAAAACACCGAGATAAATGGAAATGGATAGAGGCAGAAAAAAATAGAGTTGTGAGGGTGCATTTTTAAAATATATTTCTCTTTTAAAATTATTTTATCTTTTTATTATAAAAATACTATGTTATTTTATTCAATTTGGAATAGACAAGAAAGCCTACAGATAATGGAAAAAATTTACTTCATATCTCACCACCTTGAAATAACCATTGTGAAAATATAAGCATATTTTCTATAGTATTATTATTTTTTAACTCTGTGAGTTTAAAATGAAATTGAGGTCATTCTTGATATGCTTATGAGTAACCTTCTTATTTATATTTAACAATATATTGCAGAATTTTTATATTTATTTTCACAGTCTGCAAAAATACTTTTAGTGCCCTCATATGAATGTGAATTTAAAACCAACCCTCTCTTGTCAAGTTTTTAGGTTCTTTCAAGTTTCTTTTTACTATTATAAATAACACTGATACAATTTTGTATAAAAATATTTTTGCACAGCACTGACTGTTTCCTTAAGTTAAATGATGGAAAATAGTCTTTTAACAGAAACTGGTTTTCAAGAATTTTACTTTTTCTTTAAAATCAAATATATGCTAATGTACTTCAAGATTTTAAATGGACCTAAAAATAATAATTTTTAAAAGTTAAGTAAAAGACAAAAACTGTCTCTATTTGTTTTTCTTTTGTATTTTTATATTTTTGGTTTGCATTTAAGACTAAAGCATAATTTAACCACCATAAAAGCCAAGAAGTTTTTATTATATTCAACTCCCATTTTTTTAGATGAGAGGTAAATTACTAAGCCTCTATCAATAACTACATTCAGAATATTCTCAATATGTGGCCTTTTCTATGATCTGGTTTGTAGTCCTCAGAATGTTCTACACATAATTTGTCTACATTTTCCACTTTAAATGTTAAAAAATCCTAGACTCTTCTCTCAGCAAACTTGCACTATAAAATACTCATGGGACCAACCATTTAAACAAGTCTTCTACAATGGAATATGATATTTTCTGAATTTACAATGGTGCTCATAATTTAATAAGAAAGAACATAACAAGCATTATATTAATTATCTTTACTATAGAGCAAATGGACTTGCTTCCCAATATGAAACATAACAATGCATTTGAAAGAATCTCTAATATACTTGATATGTAGAAGCAAATATTTTTATGAGTTGAAGCTTAATGAAATTTTCAGGTGAGAAAGGTATGCTAGCACATAATCTCTAAATTCCCTGCAAAGGCATTTAGAAAGAGAACTGTACATTTCTAGCCATGGTATTTATCCTGATTAAAAAAAAAAAATCCATATGTAACTTAGAATTGACCCAATGGAAGTCAATGTCTTGGAGCAGTGTGAAATTGGATATTTTGGTACATGTGAAGATAATAAAATTAAGGTCGAAAGAAATAGGTTGTATTTCTTTTAATTTTTCATACTATAATTGCAATAAGTGTTTCAGGAAAGAAAGAAAGAAAGAAAGAAAGAAAGAAGAAAGAAGAAAGAAAGAAAGAAAGAAAGAAAGAAAGAAAAGAAAGAAAGAAAGAAAGAAAGAAAGGAAAGAAAGAAAGAAAGAAAGGAAGAAAAAGAAAGAAAGAAAGAAAGGAAAGAAAGAAAGAAAGAAAGAAAGAAGAAAGAAAGAAAGAAAGAAAGAAAGAAAGACAGAAAGAAAAAGACAGAAAGAAAGACAGACAGATAGACAGACAGACACATACAGAAATAAAGAAGAAAGAAAGAAAGAAAGAAAGAAAGAAAGAAAGAAAGGAAGAAAGAAAGAATAAAGGATGGGAGATTAGATTTAATGGTTTGTTAATATATGAAATAATATTGAATAAATTGATAGTTTATTTCTTAATCATACAGCTTATGCCTTCAACTATTTCATTGAGTGGGTTTTTGTTTCTTTCTTTCCCATGTGGAACTTGGAGTAAAGAATGGAAGAACGTCATGCCTAGATGCAAAAGCTTTTTAAGATGTTTCCATTATTTTTCAAATCCATTGGTTAAAAATAACCTTTTTCCATTCACTATAAGATTTATACCTATCACAGTTAGCATAAATCAGATGTATATTCTCTGGTAGTAACTGATCATGTGTCTGGAGTCCATTGGACAAAAGTCTACAAGGTGAGTGGTTTGGGAAAAAATTTCAAAGCACTTTAGTACACCAGTGTCAGCTATTCAATAGAATTAATAGAGAGGCAGCAGAGTTCTCTTGTGTCAGCCTTGAATTCTCCCTTCAATTTAGACCATATCCTTTCCAACATACCTCTGTGCTAAGGTTCTTATGTTTTTATTTATCATGACAACATAAATAAATGGACTTTTTTAAAAAAAGGAGAAAACAATGTATTCTTTTTTCTTGATCTTTTGAAAAAAGGTTATTTTTTATAAAATAAAACGGTCCGTCAAAAATATTTTCTGAATAATTATATTTCATGCACGAAGTAAAAAATAGAAATACTAATTAATCATCTTTTTGTATGCTTGGGTAAAAGCTTTTTTGCAAAATTTTGTTTGATCAACAATCCCCCCCCAAAAAAAAAATTTGAATTTTTTGAAGTGAAATGTAAATACACATATTTAAGGTGCTTTGCTTATTTGTATGTATATATACATGTGTGTTTTTTTGTTCATACTATCTCTGTATGAAAGATCTTGATGGTTTGATTCTATCACTTTCTATACTGTAATCATATATTTGAGATAACAGAAACTGGAGTTTCTACAAACTTTTACAGCTTACTATACGCTGTCAAATCAACTCAGTGAAACACTGCATTCAATTTACTGCCTGTCATCACAAACTTTAGTAAAGTCATATCAGAGGTCAGGTGCATTTTCAGCCTCAGTCTTGACCTCATATATCTCAAGGTCCTATCAATGTAGTATGAACTTGACTATTTTTTCATAAGAAGAGAGAAAGGATATGTAATATTTAAGTCCCCAGACCTACCTGACCAAGTACATGACAACATTTTCAACTAAGTCTTAAGGTATGAACCAAAAGTAACTGGAATACTTGACTGATGTAACTTATCTTATAAATGCGACATCTATAGTTACCTTCCCTGAAAATCTTGGCTTATAGAAACAGAACAAAGGCAGAACAGATTTCATATTCAGAAAAGCACAGTAATCAACATTCTTATAAAATGTGGGACTGAAAATGCATAAGATAGAAAAGAAACTAAATAACATATTTTTATTTGGATTCTTTTCTCCTTTTCACTATAATAATATGTATTTATGTATGTTAATATGGATATGGCAATAGGAAGAATCACTATGTTGCATTAATTTGTTCTTCAGTAAACTCCAGATAAAGAGAGAAAAGTTGTCAGCCAAAATTTTAGAGATAGGAGTTAGTTGGTTTACCAAAAAGCTGGCTTTCATTTAATATAAAAATATGTATTTATTTATGAATAATTTATCTTTCTTTGAGCTCATGGATTCTTTTCTACTGAGTCTTATATCTTCTTTCTTACTATCACATCCATAATTGAATTATCCGTATGTTTAAATTTTGGCTTTGAAAGGCTAACTAGCCATATGCTTCAAATTCATTTCTGGCACACAATGAAATGTATGATGAATAATCGAGTGATTGTATAAGTTATCATTTACATAATTTACACAATGATGATAATACAAGTTCATGGAACCTATTGAATATCTATATCTAACTCTGCTAGTAGAGAAAAAAGAAATGTAATTTGAATTTATTGTCAATTTCTGAATAACTATTTTTAAATATACTGAAATATTGTAATGAAATCTCCAACTTTAACAAAGGGAGAACATGATGTACACTAGACAATCTTACTCCTTTAGCGGCCTCAACTGAAAGTGATTAGTCATTTATAATTGTCATCTAAAATCTGTAACTGCTGAAATATTTATTATTCCCTGTGACAAAAATTCAAACTTAAAATTTAAGTTAAATTTTTTTTAAAAGTGTAGTAATAACATAATCTTTATACAATTTTAGATTTATTTTTATATCCTAAAATGGTATTGATATCTGGGTTTGGTCAAATTTTAATTTTAATATTAAAAATTCAATCATTTATTTTTTAACCAAAATGTGTATTGACTGTGTGTTGAAAAAATAGGTATCTC
The DNA here is from genome assembly GCF_014176215.1 of Rousettus aegyptiacus. Classification (NCBI taxonomy): domain Eukaryota; kingdom Metazoa; phylum Chordata; class Mammalia; order Chiroptera; family Pteropodidae; genus Rousettus; species Rousettus aegyptiacus. The sequence continues at coordinate 70,191,791 of NW_023416287.1, forward strand.
ACACAGATCATCAAAATAGAACTAATAACTTCCAAAGAAAACACTCTAAGCTCTGCTTCAAAAGTTTATCCTGAAATCTGCAGAAGTCTGTGTTTGCCTTATACTACAGCTCTGGAAAAGTCATCATTGCCTTTCTCCTAGACACATAGAAGAAAGTCCTAAATGGATGGGCTTTGAACTTTTCTTCATGTCCCTTTAAAATCTCTTCTCAGTAAGAAATGATCTTTTAAAATCATATCGCATAGACCCCGTTAAATTCTTGTAATGGTTCCCCAGTACATTCTTAATAAATTAAATAAATAAATAAATAAATAAATAAATAAATAAATAAATAAATTCTTTACTCTGATCTACGAAAGCTCCTTGAGCCATCTATAGTCTACTTTCGAGCATTTGAACATTTCTCTACTACTCATTCTTTTAGCTCTTTTACTCGCATGCATTCTCACCCTACCCCTAAGCTTGTTCCTGTCTTAGGAACTTGCTCTTTATTCTGCTTGGAACTTTTGACCAACAAATTTTTATAGCTGGGTTCTTCACAGTCAGGTCTCAGCTCTATCTTATCTTTTCTGTAAGAATCCTTATGTAGATCTAAGCGTTCTTAGTCATTTACAGGTTATGTATTCTTTGACAGTAATGTATGCTATAAACTCTTTTCCTCCAAAATGTGCATGTTCATAGCTACACAATTTTTTAGACTATTTCTTGGAGTTCATGGAACCTATTAAGTATATAGAATCCTTAAAATCTAAGTACCGAATTAAGAATACTAGATTTCTCCAGTTCTTATAACCAACACTTTATCATCTTCTGAGGAGTTATCATTATCTAAAATTACATTGTAATCTATTTATTGGCCTATGTAACATCTTTTTTTTCCTCTTAAGTTTAACTTTTTCTGAGAAGCAAGAGGCTTTTCTTGTCCTTCTGGTTCACTGAACTCCCCAAACCTGAAATAGTGCCTAAATTTGAGTTGGAATTCAAAAAATACTTATTGGATAAATGAATAAATGATTGAATCCTTGTTGTTATACAAATTGAGGCAGAGAATGAATACGTAATAAAGTGGCATGATCTATTTATAGCAAGTGTGTTGATTTTTTTGTATGTCCCAATTTCAAGAAAATTTCTGTCTTTCCTTTCAGAAACTCCACTGGCATCTGCTTCTGGTACTTGATAAAAGACACTATACATCAAATGTCCCACCTATGGAGTTAAGAAGTTAAAAACCCAAATACACCAATAGATTAAAAAATACTCCTAACAGTATAGCTGAGACCTGACCATCTCCTGGAAGCAGATTGGTTTGGAGAAAGTAGAGATTGGTCAAAGGAAAAGAAATCAAATCCTGTGAGCTAGATCGATTGGAGGATATCCCAGACAGCTTTGAGGTAATTTGAGGTAATTTTAAGGTAGTTTATTATACTGGGTTAAAAATACAGTATATGTATCTTAGAAATATAAGTTTAATTTTAAACCCTGCCATTTATTTACCAGTTGTGTGACTTTGGGTAATTTGATTCAATCATCAAAATATGCAAGAGTTTTGTTGACTTTCTGATAACAAAATTTGACACATTTTCCCCTTTTCCAAAGAAAGCTAGACAGTCAACATTTTATGGCACTGAGAATGTGACCATGAATGCATGGATGTTTCCATTTTAAAGAGGGTGTAAGTTATAAAGTGAAACAAACAAATAAATGAATGAATAAATAAATCTTCGATAAAAAAAAAAAAGAGTAGTAAGACAGTCCTCAATATGGCTTAAATGAACAGCTACCTTAAAATTAGGAAGGATTTGAACTATAGGAAAACTCTCTTCCTCAATAATAAACCATCAGTTTAATCCTATTTGTTTAAATATCATCTCACTTCTTTGTATTAAGAAAGATTCCAGTTGTGTGTAATTTGTTTAGTATTTTTACTAGGCTTATATGCCCTGATGGGTGAATAAAATAATCTCACACATTAATTTCTCTCTCCTCCAACTGCCCTCTTATTAGCTTATATGTTAGAAAACCAGTTACTCTGCTAGCTACTCTTACTCTTCTTACTTCTCTTCTCCATTTATTTCCTTACCCTGCATTCTCCTTAGCCATGTGCATCAGTCTTCTTAGAAAATTATCCAGAGGAGATAAATAAGAATGGCAAGTGACTGGGACAGAAGATCACATAGATGCAATAATTGGAAAGAATACGAAGTACATAATAAAATTGAGGACTGACATGAGAAGAGGAAGTCTGTTTGGCCCACGTCATTCCAAAAAGTAAAATTAGAACCAAAGAACTATAAGGCAGATGTGGGCTTATGTTCTAAATTCAATATACAGCTGATATATTACTGAATTATATACTTGAAACCTACATAATTTTATTAACCAATGCTACCCAAATAAATCTAATTTTAGAAAGTTATCTGACTATTAATTATGGTGCCTAGTAAGAAAAGAGGTTCCCTGTCATATAAAGCAGTAAAGGTGAGTATGCCGGGGAGGTAAGATATCAATATTCTGGGCATTAATTCTGGTTGCTCCAGTTAAATAAACCAACAAAACAAAGCTGCAATGCAATAATTGTCTATAGGATTTTCCTGGTTGTGGTGGCCATTGACTTGTCTGCTCTCTCATCCTCTCTTCTATCCAGTTCTGATACAAAACAATACCCTTAGCTATCAGTGTGGGCACATGATGCAAACTGAACAAATATAGATATCTCGTTACCATGGCAAAGTGATTGGTCTTGGTAGCACCAATCGGATTCCTTCTCTACAATATATACATGGGCAACGGAAAGAAGAAATCTTCTCTTTCCATTGTAGTTGTTAAGTTAAATGATCGGATTTGTGTGTATCCAGTAGTCATTTTCCCCAGTCAAATGTAGAAAAAGCATGTGTAGTAGAAAAACACGTAACTAAACATAAAGGCCAAACTGAAAGGTTAAAAATGTTAGAGTCCCAATGATATTGTTAGGTTCTTTTGGATTCTGTCATGTCTCTGGTCAGTTTCATTCCTATGCTGCCAGATTATGTCATTCAATAAAGGTCCCCCAAAGAATCTGTAACGTAAGGATTCAACCTGATCTTGTAAAACTATGCATACTAGGCATATCAGACTATCGATACTTGGCATTCATAATATATCTGATACACTATTACCTGTAGGAGGTAATCCTGAAGGATTTCAAAGAAAAAAATCTTATTAAATATGCTTTCGTACTCATTCTGTCTTCACAGTTTTAGAGCTCTGATAAGGGCACAAGAAATACTTTACTTCTGTGAATCAATCATCTGGATCTAATTAGAATCTAAAGGGGATTATCTTAGATATTTTTACTAATATTCTCCTAATGGGAAAAGGAAGTGAACTCAAACCCTAGAAGACTGGGGCTTAGCCTGATACTGCCACCACTAATGCAATATTTCCTTAAAATCTTATCTTTTATTTTTTTTCTTAATCGTCAAATTTTTCATGAAATACACTATAGATCAGTTTTTATCTTAACATAAGATGTTTCCAAGTTTTATCTATTTCTAGAAATTATTCAGTAAAAATAATACACTTGGAAGAAACACTGTGTTTACAATGTGGAGTTGCATTATCTTTAGGCATACAATGTTACAGCCCTAAGACTACTATGTTTGAGAAAAGTTAATTGTCAAAACCTGTTGGTATAATAAAAAGTAAGGATTAATCTCCAATGAGTTCTGGGAAGAAAATAAATATTTAGATTTATCTTAGATTTCCAACTGTCCTGTACTTTACCAAATCTAGCTTATTTTGTTGGTCCTAAATCAAAAATACAGTCACACATTTATTAGAAAGTGTCACAAAAGTTATCTTACATGTAAAAGGTATAAAAAATGATTGATTAAAGGAATTTAGTGAAGCATTTCTGACAACTTGCTCTTAATATTTAAAATGAATATGGTATTGGCTATCCATAAAAATGTGATCATCGGTCTTTATAATAAGGTTGCTTGATATACTCATTACAAATAACGAATTGGATTCTAAAAAACAAACAAAAAAATCCTGCCTTAATTTTCAGATTCTAACTTTGCAAGTTTATTTTGGTATCTGCTTGACTTGCTTTGAGAAGCCTAATTGCCAAGGGAATTGAATGGAACAAGCATGAGAAGTGATTGCTTTTACCGAGTGGTACCATGGGAAGAATCAGATTGAAATTTAAAATGTGACATAAATTATTCACCATGATGTTAACATTTTAAACAGAGTCTTTTCACATCTCTTATTGCATTGGGATCCACAATGATCCTCTGAGGTAGATAAGACTAGTATCATCCCCACTCTACAGATGAGGATATTTTTGCCCTTGTCATTTGAACAAGTTGCCCAAAGTCAGGCAATATTTAATCAGGAGATAAAACCTCTAGTTCTCTCTCTATATCTGGGCTCTACCTATACACTTTTTTTGCACCCTTATATTCAGAAAAAAGATACTACGCTTACTAATACTGTGGAACTGAGAGAGAAGAGTACATTTCAGTATCATAGAATAATCAAACTGGCATACCATAAATCTTGGCACGTATATTTTTTATGTTACACACACACACACACATCCATAAGACATCAATCATATTTTATAATGGATTTCCTAAAACATTTCTCAAATATAATAGAAGACTCAATTCTCAGTCTAACATCTTAGGAGGATTCTTTCATCCCCATTCTTTTTTCTCTTTTACCATTTAAATCATTAGCAGTATCTTCTGGCTTTACCTTCAGCATGATCTGAATCTAAAAATTTCTACATCCAACATCTTGACCTAAATTATCTTTAACTCTCATCTGACTTATTTTCCTTCCTTTCTCTCCCTTCTATATTCTAGACATATATTCTATAATCTAACTTTGCACAAAATTAAACCTGTGAATTAAATTGTCTTACTCTTCTACTCAATAATTTTCAGTGTCTTCTCATTACACTTTGAATAAAATCTACATTCTTTGCTATGCCAAAAACTATTAATTGGCCTCCATTAACAACCACCCTCCTTTCCCTCCCCTCTATTTTTTCATAGTATGAATAACTGAAAATTTAGCTAGCTACATTCCCTACTTCCCTTGGTGGTCTAGTGTGGGTACCAATGTGTGCAATTTAGAAGTCACTCCATTAAACATAATATATTTTTCTCTTACCTTCAGCTAAAACCCTGACATAGTGCCTTAGGATATCACCCAATGATAGGGCAACAAGTGACAAAGAACTAGATGACCTAAGAGAGGGGTCAACCAAGAGCACTGTACTACTCACCTCTAGAACATGGAATAAGGGGAAACCAAATGTCTGCCATATCTGAGCTGTTGCATTTTAAGTTTCCTGATTACAGCAGTTTAGCCTGTACTCGCTAATGTCATTACTAGAGTCTACAGGTGATGCACAATCTTAATCTAGCCTACAGCTCTGACTTCAGCTTGATACCCTCTTCACTGTGACCCTGAGCCACAATATACACTTTGAGCAGCCTGTATAACTTTTCCACTTATTCTTTTTCCACCTGAAATGGTCGTCCCCCAATCCTCACCTGGCTTTACTCCTTATTTTATCAAGACCTTTGTTGAAATATTGCCTTCATAAAGAAGCCTGTCTTGACTAATCAGTGTATATAGCCTCATCTTTCTACCATTGAGTATTCTCTCCAATCTACTTTTTTTTTCCTCAAAACACTTCCCACTGTTTTAAATTCTATAACATATCCACATACTCTTTTCTCCATTAAGAAAATGCTCCATGTAAGTAAGGATTTTATCTTGTTCATGCTTGTGTTGTTCAGGATCTATAACAGTATTCAGCTTAAGAAGTTCCTTTCATTTCTCTTTTGACTAAGTTACTGAGCAGGGTTATACCCAGCCTGCTGTGGAGATAGAGATGAATGGGAAAGTAAAGAAACATGGAGAGCTAAAACTTGGAATGGGAACTGCAACAGTCATAGCTATTTCGACAATCAGATATTCTTCACTGAGTACTGAGATGTGTTAGATCCTCCATTAAGCCTTTTGCACTGTGTGAGGAGAGCCTATCCTTATTTCTACATTACCAGTAAGTTAACTGACATTCGGTGAGATTAATAACTTGACCTACATCAAATAGCTAATTATAACTGGCATAGAAGAAACAAGAATATATGTCTCTCAAGGTTTCAGCCTTTTCTCTTAATTAAGATATTTTCTGTCAAACAGATATCTTCTTAAAAAACAAACAAACAAAGTTATTATTCACTTGTTAAATCAACATTAAAATATCCATGGTTTGTGGTCTGGTATAATGATCCCCACACTAATATTTTCTCCATTCTATAGAGAGGCAACTAGGTCATGAAACTGTGTCTTTTGGGGACAGGGAAGGGTGTGAGGGTCTTGGGATCAAATTTAAAAAAGCACTTTTGCATGAGTACATACTAGAGATTGTTTAAGCTATTTTTGAGAGATTCAAAATTACATGAACTATGTGTAAAGAGGAGAGTTAACCAGGTACATGGAATTCAGGATGAGAGGACAGGGAAACTATCCAGGCATAGATTGACTTCTGGGTGTAAGGTCAGTTACTTAACTGAAGATTTCCACTTGCACAATTAGAAGTGGGAGCCTGAAGGAGGTCTGAAGGGACACCTGAGGTTCAATAGCAGAGGCATTGGTACTAAGCAGAGGAAAGGTCTTCCCTCACTGTTCTAAGAAAAACCCAACTTCCAATACTTAAATTAATATCAGCCCAGATCAGCATCTGGCTGAGAGCCTTTGAAACCAGGGGTACGTATTTTCACACCCTTCCTAACTAGAGAATTAAGAGCATTAGACATATATTCCATGTCACCTGCCACTGTGGCCTCTAGAATGCTACCTTCTCTAATGTCAATAAAAGCATTAGTTAATGTATGTCTTAGTAATTTTAAAGCTATATTGAAACAGCTATTGCTCTTTCAGTTAGAAAATCCATTTTGGTAACCTACTATGGAGACTTGCAAGCACCTCAAATCAGAAACATTAACCTTTCTCCTCTATGTGTTATATTCTGAGTCCCTTACAGGTCCCCTACAACGTTTTCACATGACCCTCAAATTAGATTATTGAGTTATTAATCTAGGTCAGCATCAAGAAGCCATGAACAGCATCATATAAACAAATAATATAATTAGGGGTCTCTCAAAACTAACCATGAGCTGATGACCAAATCTGAGGTTACCTAGGCATAAATCGTGTCATTCATGGCATAACATAAGAGGGCAAGGAAAAACAAAACAAAACAAAACAAAACAGTAGCTCAACAGAGAGAGCATCTTAAATATCCCAGAATATGCTATGGAAAATAAGAGTAGTGTTATGGATTGAAAGTGTCCTTCCAAGATTCATATGTTGAAATCCTAACCTCCAATGTGACTGTTTAGAGATGGGGCTTTTAAAAAGGCAATTAAGCTTAGATTAGGTAATAAGGCTGGCACTCTAATCTGATAGGACTAATGTCCTTATAAGAACAGGAAGACACCAAAGCTCTCTCTCGAGGGCATTCATGTACCCAGAAGAAAGGCCATGTGAACACAGCGAGAAGGCCTCCTATCAGCCAGGAAGAGAGGTCTCACAAGAAACCAATCCTGCTGGCACCTTTATCTTAGACTCCTTGCTTCCAGATTGGAGAAAATAGGTTTTTCTTGTTTAAATCACCCAGAGTATGATATCACAGTATCACGGCATGAGAATATTAATATAAACAGTAACTAATATTTTGAGAGATATTTTCTGGGCTACTTCACAAATAAACACTAGTATTAGTATTTCAATTTAGAGAAATCAAGGCTTAGAGAACTAGATAACATATTCAAATCATTCAGAAAATAGCAGAGTTGGGACAAAAGCTCAAGGTTACATAGTTCTCAATCCACAAGCCCAAGTAGTATGCAATTATATTATCCTCAGACTAGCACAGTATTATAAAAAATGTATTCTGGTCTTCAGAATAAGTAGTACTCTTAAAAAGGCTCACATCTTTGCAATTGAAATCTAAAATATATTTACAGGATTTTTCTCTTTATGCATTTTATTGTGAGGAATACACTCACATACATTTACTTAAGATTGTTAAGATTGTGCCTCTGATCATCCATGGATTAGTGAATATGAGGGTAAATGCCCCATACCTACTACTCTTCTCAAACCAAGAACTTGCTTTTTGAAGTAATCAATAGCTTTTCCTTTTAGCACATGTCATCAGCAAAATGACAGTTGGAAAAAGTGAGAAACAGAGCATACATACGAGTATTACCTTTCTTCCAGGCTGACTGCTGTTTTATGCCCTTCTGATGTATTAACAATCTATAATAAAGTCCCACAATTTAATAATTTGCAAACAGTTAATAGTATTTTTTATCAAATCAGTGAAGCAAGAGGTTGAATCAAATTACGAGATAAAATTTAAGGACAAACAAACTTCAAATGATGGTTAAATGTTTAATCAAGGCATTTCAGTGATGATATAAATGTCAAAGCAAGAGACTTATGCACTGAAACATTTAAAACATCAGGGTGTCTTATTATTTTTAATACTTTTCAAAAAACATGTATTTTTTAATCAACAACTTCTATTACCTAACTTTATGGTTCATAAACTGTTATAGTTGTCAGCAGATCTACACATTTCTCTTTCTATCCAACTAATAAAAATAAATGAGAAAACTGAAGATATTTTTTATTTTTGTTTAGGATTATAATTGAAACTTTTAAAAATGTTTTCTTCCTTTTACCTCCTCAACCAATGCTGTACTTGATGTAGCACATGTAAGATGAGTGTCCTCATAGGACAGCATGTGAATTTGGTACATATTTATTTATTTATTTTGCCAGAAAAATAAATAAATAACATTATCATCTAACTCTTTAGATTCTTCTATAGATCTACTATGTCAAAGCTTACTTATAAATATTGTACAAAAATAATATTATTGACATTTGTACCAATATTTGCTTTCTGAATGCCTGTGCATCCTTTCAGTTTTACTCCCAAAACAAGTTCTAGGGTAGATAGGGCAGACATCATTATTTTGCAATTGTTATGAAGGAAACTGAGGTTCAGTGACTTGCTTAATATGCCTTAGCTTGTGTTCTATTGCTTTCTCCACCACAGCATGCAAGCACTGAAAGGCAGGCTCTTTATTTCTTTCACACAAGATATTCTTTGTCTACATTTTATGAAAAAAATCTATAATAATCAGAAAGAATATGGCTTTAATGAATGTTAATCAATTTTTAATATTATCTCTCACAGTACTGGGGTTTCACAAATTCCTCAAACAACGCTGTAGCTCATTTACTGAACATCTAATATGTATTCTGAATGATCTACTAATGAGAGTCTAACATTTAAACACAAAGTTCCTGTCCTCTAGTTGGCTTAGGTTGCTGGAAGACAAGCTTTTTGAAGTAGTGACTGTAAAAAATGATTAATTTGTTTAATAAATTATACATGAACACATCTCCATTACTACATAGTTAGATTACATGTATTAATAAAAATTATCTAAGAGTATAAGACAGACAATGCAGCACTTTCACCAGGCAATATAGGCCTACTGCCATATGTGTGATGAAAACTATACTTTTCATGAAGTCATAAGGTCATTATGGCTTAGGCATATAGGGAAAAACCTATTTAGATGTTGAGAGATTTGATTTGGTCCTTATTTGTTTGTTTTAGATTTCCCTACCAACTCATCTTCCAATTTATGAGCCACTCCTGTCATCTCACTTTAGTTATTTACTTAATACTTAATATTAAGTTAGTTAATACTTGTGCCTGGCATTGTTCTCAGATGACTCAGGAGAAAACCAGTCCAATATCAAGGAGTCAAATGATTAGTTGAGCATTATTTTCATGCTCAGCAAATTACCTGAATAGTGCCTTGGGGAATCTAATTAAATAGCCCAAATTTATAAAATACAGAATTGGAAAAACTTACCTTTGAAATGATTCTTTTATTTATATAACTGCAACTCATCCATTCTTTTCTATAGATAATTCAACTATGTCATACATTTTTAGTATTTCTGAAATCTGAGTTAGAATGCAAAATCTTGTAATATGATTCATTAAGTCCTGAAATATATTAGATTATTATAGTTGTCGTCCTTTTAGTTTGCTTGAACCAAATACTTAGAATGCCTGTTTACTCAAAGATTTTTTACTCCACTTTAATTGCCTGGCTTCTAAGTACACAAGGTCATTTTACATAGAAGATGACCCAGAGTCCATTAAGATAGTTAGAAAACCTAATTATCTGAGTTTAAGGAATCCCTCTACTAAATAGCTATGTAGAAATAGCCATGTAGGAGGAAAAGTCTTCTGTTAAATTTCAAATATAGTGAATAGAGTCCACTCAACTTTATCTCTAAATTTAAGTGGACATTTTAAGAATTTCTGACATTTTCTAAGCCACACAGATTTAAATCCTAATATGCTCTGAATGCCTTATGTCTTTCCAGATGATTGTTCTCCTTTTGCCACTTAATACACATTCCTCAAAACAAGATTGTGATTATCGTCCCTCTCACTGGGCATTCACTTTTCTTGGACTCACACATGGTTCGAGTGTTTCATTTTCAATATCACACAAACCCTGAACCTTCATCAAAACTGTGAATATCCAACAGGTTTACTGGCATTTACCTATAATCATTTTCAAATGAACTGTCATCGCAGTCTTAATCTGTCTTTGTCTGCCTGAATTGTTCCCACCTTTCTGCCAACTCTTTTAGTACTTGAAAAGTTTTGCTAAGATTTTAAATTTATTCATTGGTGATTGTAAAAATGTCTGTAAGGATATGTGTTACTTAGTTAAACATGTGAAATAACTTATCTGAGCACCTCATCATGGAAGCAAGCCATCAAACCTCAAACGCGGGATTTGAGACTACTGCCAAACATTCTACCTCCATCTCATTTGGAAGAAAGATTAAATATATGTGGCATCTACACTATTACAAAAGCAATTACAGTGATAATAAATTATCCAGATGTTTTATTGATTTGATGCCCAAAGTCCAGATGTTTGGAAATATCTATGACTGGCATGATGCAAACACATCCAAAGACTATTAATTTATTCTGCTGAAAGGGATAATGTTAATCTCAGATAATCTGTTTTGCTAATAATGCTTTTATAAACTTTTCCTACAGTGCATAGTTCAAAAAACAAACAGAAAATCAGAAGCATACATCGGTTCTGTAGCTGCTGCTGAAAGAGTCTATTGTTCATAAAATCGACCTACTAGATTCCTCTTGATCTATTGGCCACCTGCAACTGCCCAGGAAACAAGAGAGGAGGTAAATAAAACTTAACAATCTGCATCTGTGTCATTGAGAAATACAAATTTAATATACTAATTTAACTTGTCTTTATTTGTCTTCTGGCCCAGAATGACAGTTCCTATTCTGAGTACACTATATAGCTGTAATCTCTTCTTTTCTGAATTAAGTTTTCTATGAAATTTTACAAAGATAAAACAGGAAAAAGTTTATGAGTATCTCCTTGGCAGCTACAAATATTCCCACCGTGTCCTTGTTGAATAACAAATTTAAAGTGAAGAATTGGCACTGGAAGATTGACTAGATTCTAAATGAACTTTTTAATAGTAATGTAAAACTTGAGGGAACAGAGCACCAGTAATGAAAGAAAATACAAGGCTAAGTATTGGAAAGTAATTAGCAAGCTCATCACTGACAACCCTTTGATGGTCTGAATTGCTTCCAGAAAGATAAGAGTATATTGTTTAAAAAACAATTAAATCCCTCACGCACGTTCATAGAATTATTTCATATTCATATGCAAATAGTGTAGCCCTGATTCCTTAAACATACTAATATGTTATCAACAGGAAAGCACTGTTTTTGGCATTGGCATATTTGGGTGTGTAAAAGGCACCCATAGTAATTACCTGGACTATAGACCTGTGGATTTTATAAGGTCCCAGGAATTATAGTAAATTTGCAATGTGGCTAAGGTCCACTAACAAACAGTGTATGCATAGGTTAAACTACGTTTGTAAAGAAGTATTAAGTTATTTGTATCGCTATCAGAAACAAAAAAATAAAGACAAACCTGCTATCAGTTTTTCTCTCTTTCAGGTTAATAGCTCTTATTTATAGGTCAGTAGCATTTATGCATATATATTAAACAAAAAAATAGAATATTGAAAGCAAAAAAAAAAAAAAAAACCACTCACAGTTTGAGTCCTAGACACAAGATTATTATATTAAAGTCGAAAACTCCTATCTTTTTTCTTTTTGAATAATAAACAAGATTTTAACTTTTCCCATCCTTATGATCACTTCCCTTCAAAATCTAGCATTAAATCATCATTCTGGTTTCAATTAAGCCATTTTCTTTATCAAATCAATACACTTCAGTCCTCTAAACTCACATCTCTTCTATTTGCTTATGCTATTCATGTGTCTATATGTTATTATGCTCTCTTCCTTAGCTCCATTCTTACCATTTTTCAAGACCCATGTCAATTCCTATTTCTTAATGCTCCAACAATCCATAGCTACCAGACTCCCCACTGATCTAACCTCTATGCCCTACTTTTCTACTCTGTGGTCAATGTTAGATATTTTTACTCATTGCATCTTTTATATTTTATTATTTATTATTTCTGCTCTTATTTTTATTCACCTTGACTAAATGCGTATATGTATGCAGGTGAGCACATGTGTACACAGCTTAGGTATCCATTTTGATTGTAAATGTTTGGCAGGACAAACAATATTTAATAACTTGCTTGTTTGGTCCTCATTATTCCTAATAGAATTTCTTGACAAAAGTATCTGTTCAATAAATATTTGGGGTATTTTCATATATTCACAAATTACAGTATTTAAACATGTATAATATAGAAACAGTGACACATGCCACAGCATATTTATAAATATATTTTTATGAATGTTAAAAAACACTTTAATTTAAGCCAAATGATTGTTTTTGAATGATTATTTTAGCCAAAGATATTAGTGAATATTATATGAAAGTGAGAAGTGGACACATTTAATTAAGAAGAAAAAGCCAGGGATATTTTGCATCAGGCATCCTGTCTAATATCTGAGCTCCAGAAAGAATTTAAGACTGGAAAGGAAGCTCAATAACCTTGTAAATCAGGTAGAGAAATAATTCTAAAACCATCAAACTACCTGCCCACTGCCCTGCAGCTTGCTGGAAGCACCGGCATTGGTACCAGAACCATAGTTCTCTCCTTCAGTTCAAAATTCTGTCCCCAAGCCTAGAGGAGTGTCTTAACCACCAATACTGTGGCCTCTTGACTGTGCACTGGACTCAGTAACTGCAGCTTTCACATTTGACCTAACGAGTGAACAGAGAGCATCCTTGCTTCCAGTGGTAAAGCCAGAGGTCTGAGTCCTAACTTTTAAATCATTGTGTAGACTGCAAAATTACCTAACAATCCCTCTCTTGTCTCATCAATGGCATCACACCAATTTCTACTGCTTAATGTGGCTTTTCTTGAATCCTTTATCTCCATTTTGGTTTTGGCTTTGCTTTACTGCAAATTGCTCAAGTTTGTAGACTACGCTTTTCTGTGTTTCATAGCACCTAAGAGAATGTTTGGTATTGTAGTGCCTTTGTAAATATTTTGTTTAATTGATGACTGTTTCATAGCTTTTAGAGGCCCGAATCCTACCCATCACTAATTTTGGCTAAAGCAACAGTGATCCTATCTTCTATGGCAGAGAACTCCATGAGACACTGAAAATCAGCTCCAAGTGTATGAATGATCCCTAAAGATTAGGTGCTTGATGATTACTATCAAAGCCTTGTGACAAGAACTCTTCTTTATGGGTTGGGTATTGTCATATCCACCATGTCATAAGGTTGAGCAGGCCTTGCAGCAAATATTGAACAATGAAAATGTATCCAGAGGGTACAAGTTAGTTACACAGATACTATGCCCAAACCCTCTGCTGCTTGTGTCATCACTCCATTAACTCAAACTTATGACCTTTTGACAGTTTTCCCAAAACTAGCTAATGAAGAAAAAAAAAAAAAAAAACAGATATGAATCAGTAATGGGTGGGTTCAGTATGTGTGCAAATTGTACCACAATCACACATGGGGGGATTCTAATGGACAGTGGTGAGAAAAATTTTTCCAGTGGGTAGTACTTCAAACATTAAAATTGGCTGGGCACTCTATACAATGTGAGATAATGATGGAGGGAAGGATATACCAAAACTCCTGGGCAGTGACATAGTTTAGCCCAACAAATAAGGCCTAGAAGACATAAGATTAGAAAATCAGAGCCAACAAGATCTTAGGAAGAGGCATGTGGATAAACTTATGGGGTTGAGCATATTGTAAATCAATATTTTTGTCTCACTTTATTGCCCACCAGAAAGCATCCTCTTAAGGGGAGATTTTTATTTACCAGGTGAACATAATTGTCTATTAGCTGTTAGTTAGCACTGTTTTCAGCCACTGTAACATTTGCACAACAGGATCTCAAATGGGCTAGTAATGGTTTTAGAGATGTACATTAAATGACCCATATTTGGGGGCCATCTCAGCAGGCTGATCTGGCTGTCACTGCTGCTGAATACTGTTCTATCAGTAGCAGAAACACGCTGAACTAGTCATGGTAACTTCCCTTGAGAGAACCAGAAAACCAGTTGGCAAGTTGATTATATCAGAATCCTCCCACCTTTGAGGGAATAGAAATTTGTTCCTATCATAATTTTTCTCTCCTTAGGGTATAGACACTGTTGGCAGTGTCTGTGCTGTACTACTTTGAGGGCTTATGGAACAATTGGTTTATAGAGAGTAGAACCTGCATGAAATTTTCTCTGAACAACAGCCCCCTTTTATAGTAAAGGTGGTATAATGGGTTCACCTTGCAGGGTCATTATGAGGATTAGAGATAATTAAATATGTCATCTAACTTTTCATGACAACTCATTAACATTTTGAGTTCTAGCAATATGTACAATGACAGAAATTATTTATTAGGCTCTGCCTTAGGGAATATTTTAAAAGTATAAAGGAGATATAAAGGAATTTAGTATACTTAACTAAAGTCATGTAGCCAGTAATTGTAAGAGCTGGGTATAAATAAAATATCTGATGTCAGACCCTGATCTCTGCCTCCTGTGTCACATTACTCCTTCACAGTATTAAATCGCTGAACAGATGACACGTCATAGCCAGCTGTTTAACAACTGCCCGAATGTGAACATGCATTTACTTGGAGAGCCTTTTAACATTAGAGAGTATTAATGATTAATTATCTTAGCCAAAACTATAGAAATCATTGCTTGTTGAGAGTGGGATAAATACAGAAATTAAAAAAAAAAAAAGAATTCATTATAATCACTCAGTTCATTGCTTAACAGTTTTAATGTCAATGCTATAAGTAAAATCATGTTTACCAAAAAGCTTGGGTTAGATAAATTAGGGGGTTATGGTTATATGAATATAAGAATGGTACATTAAAGTTAATCTAGAAGAAGAATGTTGATGTTAATTCCCAGGGTCAGACTCCCAATCAACTCGATTATCTGGAATTTGATTACATATCTAGAAGTTAGGGTTGATCTCTGAGTACACAGAAATGTAACTATACATATGTATAATTCTTTGTAAAATATGGAATACAGTCTCTCAAGTAGGAAATTAAATGTAAAATAAGTTAATATATCAGAGTCTGTTAATATATCAGAGAGGAGGTATGAGCCCTAAGAAGCCAATGAAAGTGCTGGGAAGATAAAGACTCTTGAAGCCATTTGGGGACTTAAGGACAATGGTTCCAAAATATACCCCTGTTCTAAAATACAATATAATGTTTCTACATATAATTATGATACATACGAGATATAGTTCTCTTAGTACCCACTTAGAGATGTGTACGATATAAGAATGTTTGATTTTTAGTGCTTATTTATCTATTTATTTAAAGTATTAGGAAGTAAAGCATAAACTTCAATTTTTTTAGAAATATAATTTTGGAATGCCCTCCTATCATACTGGGAACATGAAGGAACTATACTACTTCCTGGGCCCAGTTTTCACAGTATTATTTTAAAAAGAATAAAGAAATCACAGGAACGGTCCTCAACAAATGCACAGCCTAGTTCCATTTGCCATCATGTAGTTCAAGAATATTTTTCTTTCTTTCTTTTTTCCATTATAGAGGAGGCTAAGGCCATTTGACACAGTGGTCATGCCAAAAGGTACATAAAGAATAATAATAAAATCACATGTGGGTAAAAGCCAATATTAAATATAGGTCATATAGGATTGAGTTCTTTTTCTCAGAAACGTAAATTCAAAGCTAAAGGAGTAAAAAAGAAAATAAAAATGTGCTAGGATGCTTCAATACTTGAGTTGCTCCCAATTGACTAGATTAACTTTCCAGGTCCTTTCAGTTGTCTAACCTTTCTTTTATATTTCATAATACTGATCAAAGAGGCCTCCTCCCTTAACTCAATAAGCCTCGCAAGGTGAAAAAAAGTCACTAAATTAATATTTATTTTGCAACATAAAAAAAGCCAGTGCTATCTACAAACAGTATAATTAATTGGGATTAATTTCATGTGCAAATTTTGTCATTGCAGGTGTTGATGGAGTAATACATCAAAGGGACTTCACCTCTGTAAAAAATCAATGCTAACATAACCTTGATCACTGTTCCTGTGGATGTCACATGTAACACTAATCAGTCATGGTTTGTAGCAAACACCTTAGAGAACAAATATAATTTGCTTTTTTATTGGCATTTTTCAAGATGAGAGATAATATGCATTCACAGGGCAAGCAATTCTCTAAAAGAATACAGTCTCTGAGGGAAAGTGGTGAAGACATGTTGGTGTATGTGGGAATGGTTAAGAAGAACATCCTAAGTGTGAAAAAAAATATTCACATTGATATGGAAACTACTGATTCTACTTTAGGAATACAGACTTCCCAGGACTTATGGAAAAGCCAGAGATCTTCAAGTCTATAAAAGAACTTTTGTAGTACCAAAGGAAAAAAAAGATAACCTAACTTTATGGTAACAGACTTCATACAATGCTTACATCTACTCCTAGACATCACAGACCCTCCACTGTTGATTATGACCACAATGCAGCAAGCACAAGGCAAACTTTCAGCTGGTTTTGTCTCGAGTTGACCTTTGATGATTTACTGTGTAGTAAAAATTATAACTGCAAATGATTTTTTCAGGTTTGTGTATTTAAAATTTTCTTTTATTTAGGTAGCTATCATTTCACTTCTTATGTCATTATTGACATTTAGAGAATTATCAATGCTAGAACAATCAATATTAGCCTATCGATCAGCATGCATTAAAAATGTATTGATACAAATTATATTAAAATTAATAACTATATTAAAATAAATAATACCCATGGAGGAAACCTGCTTCAGTGAGATGACATATGTAAGATGGTGTATGATAGATTTCATTTTAAAAAGAAGATTTTATCTTAACAAAAGATATATAGTTGTAGCCTACAACTGATAGATATGACTTCATATATCTTAAATTATACTTTATAAAAGAAAAAAAATATGGGCACAGAGCAGTTGAGGATGGAGGATAGAGGTATGTGTGCAGGCATTTAAAAAAGACAACAAAGGAAAAACAAAGTTTTAAAAATGAGAATGAGGTTTTTGCAAATATCTTCTTTCCCATTTTCTTGTTTCTTTCTGACTATTTTTGTCCCATATGTCTTCAGAGAATTTGAAATTTAGAAGGCCAAATTTCTAATTTTAGCAATTAGACTAGTGCTAAAATAGCATTTTAGAAAAAACAAATGCTTTAGAGAAAACAATCATATTAAATGTCTTTAACGACAGAAATCTTAAACATTCTTTGGCTTTAACTTCTGTCACAATAAAGCAGGCAGCAAAAAGCACAGTGATATTTTCGACAATCTATAAGGCACCTTTCTCCATCCCAAACCATTTCTGTCTGATCCCATAAATATATGAAAATAAACTCCTGCTTCTGTAACCTTAGTCTCAGCTCAGGAGAAATTGTGTTTGGACTTGGTATTTCCAGTATTAAAACTTAGCCTTCTGCTTTAATTTTATGCTTTGCTTGTCCCTTTGGTTCTTGTTTTCTGGGTTGCATTTAGTACAGTCTCCATCCAATGCAAATTTCATTAATTCCAAGTTCATCCACGTGGTAGACACCTTGATCAGGGCAGCACCATTGGGAGGTGGGGGACACACACCAGGGAGTCTCATAATAATCAAGTTGTCATCATGGTAAATTTAAATTTTTGCTCTGTAAGTTTGGGAGCATCTAAATATATTTTGATGATAAAGGATATAAAAAACATTACTACTTAGAAGGATTTGCTCTCTTGAAATCAAGTCAGATTATTTAGGTAATGAACTAGACTATGATATTAATGCAAAGATATTCTAACATACCAGAAAGAAACCCATGTTTACAAGGACACTTGATTGATGACAAAGATGAAACTCTAGAGAGTAGAGAAAGAAATAAAGGTTATTACAGTTAATGATGTTGGGACAAATGAGTTTCCATGGAGGTCAATGTAATTTTGTCTATACCATTCAATGTAACAAAAAGCAATTCCAAGTGGATTGTAGAAATAAATGTAAACAGAAAAAAATGAGATGATATATGATAGAGATAAGTGAGAGAGAGAGCGAGAGAGAGCGAGCGAGCAAGGGAGAGAGAGAATCTTCTATAAATCAATAAGAAAAAGATAGCTAATCCTCTCTTAAAAATGGGCAAGAGAATTACCAAGTTCTTCATAATAACAACAAAGAAAATCTGAAAGACAAAAAAAAATTGAAAAGGTGCTAAACTTCATTACTAATCAGAAAAATAAAAAAATGATATTCACCAGATGACTAAAACTAAAAAAGACTGACATATTAAATGTTGGTAAGCATAACACTTAATAATTCTCATATGCTGTTTATGAGAATTTAAATTTTACAATCAAATAGGAAAACTTTATCTACTAAACTTGAAAATACATATATAATAAATAATAAATAGTACATAGAACATACTATTCCTTAGTATATTCCTTCCAAAATGTGTGTACCAACATACCAGCAGTCATAAGAGTACCGTTTGAAATAGCTCCGAATAACTCAATTGTTCACGTTAGAAGAGTGAATTCAAAAACTGTGGTAAAGACATACAATGGAATACTATAAAATGAATGTGAACAAGCTATAGTGACACAAATCAACATAGATAGCTTTCATAATCTAGGCAAAATTAACCTAAAGAGTTTAGAACTGCATGCTAAAGTGGTAACACTAAAAGAAAAGAAAGAAACAATTACCACAAAGATCAAAATCGTCTTTACCTTACTCTCAAGAGGAGAAAGAGATGCGGCAGTAAGACTTCTTATTAGGAAGTCATGTGGGGGCTTCTGGAGTGCTGGCAACTTTGCATTTCTTACCTAAATGGGTATTTGCTTCATAATAATTTATTAATCTGTAATTTTATATGTTATATCTTTTTTAGTATGTGTTATATTTCACAATAAGACCAAAAGTTTTGTGTTTGAAATGTTTTAATCTCATATCTTAGCATGGATAACTAGATATATCTGGGGACAAATGACTGTCAGAGAGAGTTTTAAATACCTTATGAAAGATTTATACATTCATCAACCGGGTGACACTTGTATCACTGACTAATAGATACAGTTGCTATCGAACAAGTTTACTTAATTAGACATTCGACTTTCTGCTTCCATGCTGCAACATGTCAGAGACATCAATTATTTTTTTCTACAAAAGTCTTGGTAACAAGCTTAGAAATGAATTAAACTGTTGTGCTTACAGAAATCTGAGATTTCAGAAAGTAATTCGCGGGTTTCTGCAGCTGTAACACCAAGTTGCTATTCCATCCTCATTGGCAAATCTGCTTCCTCTGAGACCTGATCGGGTTCTATGTTACCACTCAAGCTGGCCCTGAGCAGAGGCATTTACATCATATCCTTCTCCTTTATGTCAACTCTCTTTAGTTCTGTAGTCCTATTATATCTATATACATATCCTAGAATACCTTATTATGATTGAATGTCTCCAGAAACACCAGCCCTCTCTCTTATTTTGAGGTTCTTATCTAAGACACTGTTTTAGTTTCCAAATAACTGCCCCTACCGATGACAACACTGAGGCCCAATGTAGCACTTAATCCATTGTGTGGGTGTACCAGTTGACTTTGGGGTATTTCCTGAAAAGTTGTAGCTGTCCCTTTTCCCAAACAGCAAAAAACATATAACTCTTCAATAATAAAGAAGCAGTTAACTTACATCCGTAGACAATAAAGAGAGGATATATTTGATGTATGTGTGGTTGGGTGGTACGGTTGCCTACCAGGTATGGCGTAGAGACACGACCTTCTCCCTGCCAGCCATGCCTACTCTAAGTTCTCAAGATAAGTGAGTCAAGTGTATAGAGTGAAGCCAGATGGAGCATTTTAAAGCAAGTTGGCTTGATTATTTTTCTCTACTGTGACTTCCATGACACTCCTACCTAGATTTTGTGCTACCAGACTAAAGAAAAAAAAAAAATCCTTCCTATACCACAGACTTGGTAAACTGTGGACAACATTAGTATCGAGGGAGTACTTGGTCGAACAGAATAAGCACTTCTGTTAAATTGAACATTTACAAATATCTGGCTCCCTCAGTTCTTGAACCAAGACCCAAATCAGCAGGTACACAACAGAGAAGGATTAAAGACATTTATTAGCATAATTATTGTATTTGCTTGAGAAAAATCTGAATGGGCATGGGTTTTTCAGCGACAAATCTGTAATAACCTTATCCTTTGCTTTCTGTACTTTGAAACTATGTTCTTTGCATAAAGGTGCGTAATTATAATGCCTTCTTAGTAAATTATTTATTATACCATTAAGCCATGTCTTTTCTTTCTTGTAATATTCTCTGCTTTAAATATGATTTTGTTTGTTGTTCATGTTTTTAATGTTAATGTAATTCACCATCTTTATTTGGTTACTATATATCTGGTTATATGTAAATTAAATATAAATTTAAAAATTCAATATGTTCATTCTCCTCGGGATGAAGACAAGGCCTTAGATTCCTACCTCCCTACCTGAACCCTTCCTCCTCCTTATGACTGACATATCAACATCACATCTTTCCCAATGGAAAGGTATAAGAAAATTATGATAAGCACTTTCTCGCCTCCAGTTTTGGAAATGGGTATATGTTCTAATCTTGGTTAATGGATCGTGAGGGAAGGTCTACCTCAGGCTTATGAAAAAAATTTCCTCACTACTTTTTATTTTTCTGATAAGAAGGCACAGAATAGATCTGTTTATTCTTCGGAGGCTGGATAACATCTATGGAGCTGCTACAGTTAATTTATGGCTCTGAAGTTAGCTTGCAGTCAAATTCAGTTTATACCTAAGATCAAACCAATACATTGAGCCCCTGTTAATATCAATTAGCCACTGTTTACTAATCTAGAGCCTACTTTACCTCATGATTTCTATTAAACAGTCTTTGATATAATTTAAGACATTTCAGGTTTGTTTCTTAAAACCAAATGTATCCAAAATATATAAATATATAAAATAGTCTTGTTTCTTTCTTGTTCTCACGCTTTCTTCTAAATAGGGCACTACCTGTTTAGATTTCCTAAAAGGTTTCACTGAAGTCTTTGGACAAAAAAAGGAAAACATAAATGAAAAAGTCTAAAGTCTCATCTTTATTAGATCTTCAGGAAAGTTCTATATGGTAAATTGTTTCTGTCTTTGCCTGAAAATGCTTTTAATTCCTTAGCACTCCCGAATAATTGTCTAATTCCTATACAATTCTAGATGGGCAATGGTTTTCTCTCAGTTTCTTGAATATATTGTTCTATTTTCTTGCATTCATCATTGATGTTGAGAATGTCTAAGGGCAGTACAATTGATAGCCCTGGGTAGCTATTTTCCTTAATAAATATTTTTTGGTTACAATTTAGATATTCTCTTCATCTTTGATATTTTCTAATTTCATCATGATGTGTTTATATATGGATTTGTTATCATTTATACTTCTTAAGACACTCTTTCAAGTTGAAGGCTTACAACTTCCTTCAGTTCTGGAAAATTTCCTGCCATTATCCTTTTATCACTCCATTTTCCTCATCCTGTGCTTATTATTCATTAAATATAAGTTGGCCCTTTTTATTCTATTCTCTATCTCTCTTAATTTCTTCCTCATATATTCATTCTCTTTATCCTTCTGAGATGCATTATGGATAACTTCTTCAAATTTATCTTATGTTCTATATCTTGCTTCATGTATAAATAATTTACTTTTTAAATACATCTATCAATTTATTTTTTTAAATTTTTATAAATGGAAATTTTTCAAATATGGTATTAACTTATTTTCATAGTATGCTCTTCTTAATGTTGTTATTTGTGTCCATTTTGCCTTTTTTTTTTTAAGTGCTTGCTGATACCTCATTGTGGTTTACAAATAGCTGAGAGCTATGTCATCTTCAATTGGTATGGTGTTTTATGGAGACACATAAGCCTGACCAGGAAGTATTTTAAGGTGCATATCTTTATTTTTTTCTGTGAAGACTAATAGGCTACAATAAACCTTGGCCAGAATTCATATTAATTTTTCAATGTAAGCTTTTTGTTATAGATGACTGGTATGAATTCAGACCCTACACTTATACATGAGGCAGATTGGGTTTTCTAATTGTAAGTGCATAAATCTTTTCCTAGTCATAGCCCTGGGCATCTAGTTTTCAGCCTACCTCTCGCCAGGAGATACGGTCTTTAAAGAACATGATTTAATAACCATGAATCTATCTATATTTATTTCCTTGGTGATTTCATTCTGTCTAGAAGATTTAAATATTATCTATACACTGATGATTTCCAAATTTACATTTTTCACTGACATTTCCCATCAAATCCAGACTCATATATCTAAGTACTTGACAGCTACTTAGTTTTCTAATAGCCATCTCAATTGTAGCATAGCTCACAAATGAGTTCTGATTTTTGTGACAAAAATGGCATCCCCAATAGTCTTCCTCATCTCGATTAATGGCCTCATTCTTCCAGAACCAAAACAAAAATTTTGGTGTCATCTTCGACTCTTCTGTGTCTCACACAAATACAATCTGACTTTACTGTAGAATAGTCTTCAATATATTACATTCATATCACCTCTACTATTACCAGTCTGGTTCAATCCACCCTCATCCCCTACATGGATGATTACCATATCCTCAGAATTAACCTTCTCATTTACTCCCCTACCTCCCTTAAAACTATCCATGTGATCTGGCTGTTCATTACGACCTAATTTCCTTATATTTTACTCCTCTGTTCCAAACACAGTAGTCTTCTTATTCTTCTTGAATTCTCCTGGACGGCCCTGACTGAGGGCTCTCATAATTGTGGTTTCTTCTGCTTGGGCATAAACACGAATGTCTTTCAACACTTTACTCAACTCATTCCATTCTTTATACAAAAACTTTGTGTGTGTGTGTGTGTGTGTGTGTGTGTGTGTGTGTGTGTAAAATGCTTCTCAAATGACTGCATTTAGGTTTGCAGAAATACTCATAAATCTTATATCTCTTACCTGTTTATTTATTAATCTAATGCATACTTCCTTATCTCTCTCTGACCTTTCCCCTAAGACTAGAATATACGCTTTACAAGGGGACAGAATTTTGCTTTTTTTTTTTTATTTCTATACTACCAGTGCCTAGCACAAAGTAGATCTTTAATCATTATTTAGTCAACAGATAGATAAAAGCAAAGTAAAACGAAAAAGGAGAGCATAGAGACCTTTGTGGCTACACCTTGATTCAGGGGACTTGATTCCTATTCATACCATGCATTGGCCTAGGTTTCATCTCAGGACCTTAGAAATGCAAAAATATTACTTCCTAAATATATGTCAGGTTTAATTTTCCAGTTCTGATCTCACTCGGGCCCCAGTGCCCATTATGATCCCTTTGTCATATTTTATTCAGAATTTATGTTTGGAGTAGGAGAAGAAAGCTTTCTTGTATCAGCTCAGTCTTCCATAGTAACAAGGCTCAGTGTTAACTTTATTTGTAAGAATATATTCAGAGATTGGAAATTACCTGTGTGTTCAGCATTATATGGATAATTACCTAAACAACACTCACTTGTCACAGAGATGGTCTTTTCGGTTATCATGCCATGAGGTATAAACAATAGGCAAAAACTAATCAAATGTGATTTCCAGAAAAATTTATATTCAGCTTCTTCAAATTGTCAGTCAATTCTGATACCTTTTTGTTGCACTAAACTCTATTTTCAACTCTCTGGCTCACTGGGGAAAGGATTTTTACTAGCAAAATTCAATTTAATATTAGAGTCAATTAAAAAATAAAAAAATATATTAAATAACTAAATTCCAGACTCAAAAACACCCTAAATTTAGAGGCTATCTAAGCCAATTACCATTACAGAAAGAATTCTCACAACTTAACTGTATAGTGAATAATTTTACAGAAAAAATGATCAATTTAGTTCTATGAAAAGATAGATTTATCGTAAAATTCAAGAATAAAACAAGCTGGCTAGATTTTAACAGTCTACTTGTATATTGTAAGCAAAAGGAGAATATAAATATCCTCAAGCAGCCAACTTTATTCTGTATGTAGTGTCTCCAAAGGCCCAGAATTCCATATTTAAAATAGTTAACACAAAACAAAGGAAGAGTAAGATATAAATTAATTTTTCCTTAATTTGCCATGCATATTGAGTCTATTCTCATCTCTTTTTTGTTTGAATTTCTCTACCAACAGAAATGACTTTCCTCATATTCACAGCTTGATCACATTTTCTTTTCCTCCTAGATTCTATCTAACACAATGCCTGACCATGAAAAATCCTTAAAAACCTTCTCCATAAAATATAGTCCATGACACTTCCATTTTTTAAATTTCTATACCAAGTGATCATTACTAAGCTTGACACCTAAATACACATTGCTTTATATTGTGATTATTAATTTGTTCAGGTTTTGTAGTTTAATGTAATAGTGTTAAAAAGATATAGTCTGTGTCTCCTCCAATTGATTTATAAACTTATTTAGGATAAGGACTAAGATTTTTTTAGTAAACAAATGTTTTGGTACGCCTACTATGAGCAAGAAACAACATTCTCTTTAAAAACAAAAACAAACAACAACACAAAAAAACAACAGAAAAAACAACACTTAAAAACTTTTATTTTCATTCTGCATCAAGCCCAGAAAATACTTTCTTAAACCAGCTTGAAATCAATTACTTCATCCTCTTGGTATTTGAACTAGTGCTAATTTCAAAAGCTGGGGTAAAGTTGTTGAAGACTCAGGAGTGGGATTTTACAAAATGAATGTTTGCATCACGTGTATAACCAAAACAGATGATATGAATCAGCAGGGGATAAATGAGATTCCAAAATCAGCAGATAACTTCATTTTAGCATTCATTCTGTTTTTGCATTAGCAACATGAACAACATCCAATTTATTTTCTCAACATTGCACAACAGCATCAAATACACATTCCGGCGTTCACTGTGTTTGTATCTGTGTTCACATCTGAACCTGGAACTATTCCATACCTTATTGCATTTCTTCTGAATACATTCAGCTTAGGGATTTCATGGTGGGCAAAGAGCTCTCAGAACATAAGTTGCAATATGTTGCTTTTAGCAATTCGACATATTCATTCGTTGGAACTTCAGTCTTTTTGCATTCATTTTCCCACCAACATGTGCATATACATCAACACATTTGCATAAAGTATTCAAGAAACAAACATATAGGTTTGCTTTTCCTCCCAAGAACTTTGTAAAGTTGCCAATAGGGCATCTTTCCCAGTTGGTCAAATTTCCTTTTTAGTGTTTTTAAAATGTGGGATGTTTTAGAGCTTGGGGTACTCTGCTGGAAATGTGTCCTCTTCAGTCATATCCTTACTGTCAGGCTGAGGGGCAAATCAAATTGACCTGTCAAGGAACAGGAACTGTTTATGATTGAATTATTTCATTTCAAACCAAAGTTTGCTTTTTAAAAAAGAGTTACTGGGTACTAAAAGCTGAATTTGTTTTTTAGTGAAAACTTATCTTCTTCATCTGACTACAACAATAAAATAAAGAGATAACGTCTTATGCCACAGGGTTCAAAAAATTTAACAAGTTTTTGAAGTTTAGTTACCTGACAGATGTGAACAATGCCACATTTAAGTTCGTGAAGTTCAAGCACAGAAACAAAATGCTGACAATGTCTATTTTTTTCCTCTCTCCAATCCACTTAAATATTTTACCCCCAGATTCTCTTTCTGCTACAAGCTCGCCTAGCATTAAACTCTGTTTTTCTTCTGCAGTCCTTAATTCAGAGCTCTGCTCTGTTCTTTCTGGTCTAAGGCAAAAGCCTTCTTGCCAGCCCTTTGTCAATTCTCAGTTTAGTCCCACTGATTTTCAGATTCGTATCTTTTATCTATGTGTCCTGTTCAAGGTCACTGACAGATCTGCAGAGCAGTTATAGATTTTTATTTACTCTTTAGAATTTGTTCCTAAGTAAAGTCGCTGGAAAGGAGCAATGAGGATTGCTGATAAAATTCAAATGTCTGATTCCCCTGAAAAGTCAGGATATTTGGCATCTCCTACGACAAAATTCACCATTCATTCCTTCTTTCATTCAAAAATCACTGCTGAAAAAGACTATCACTGTTTTTTTATGAGCATTGTACTGGGCACACATAACACAAGTCTCTGTTTTTAGACCTTATCGCAACAAAGAGAGTATGATGAAGTTGAGGTGAGTAGACAAATAAACACATCACAGTCAGTGAAATAAGTCCTTTAAAAGAGGTACCACTAAGAAAATGGAAACAGGAACAACATACTGTGCCTGAGATAGATAGGTAGATATCATCAGCATTACCATATATGATTTATGTCTTAATAAAGGAGTTTGACTTCATCAAATGTTATAGAGAAACCTACTTGTTCAAAAGAAATAATGCCAAATGTTCAAAAGAAACAACGAAGAGGTATGAAAGTCTTAATATTTCAGTCTAGCATAACGAAGGTAAAAACATGATTATTAATCTGTGAAAATAACAATTATTGAAATGAACCTTCTCATATATTTTCACAACATACTAATTGACCAGGATGGAACAGGATCAGATTGCCTGGCAGAGCACTTGATAAACATATCTATATGTATCAACATTTTTTTAATCAACTGAGTTCTTTTAATGGTTCTCAAAATCAAATTAATCATTAAAGTCTTTTGCTTTATTTTTGATTAATAAGCCCAATAGAAAAATACAAGCTAACTAAAATATGCACAAATTCATCCTAGAGTTCTTTTCTATATGTCTTCAAGATAAGGAATTTTCATTGTTATACTTCTAAATATTCTTCTCTCTGAAATTAAAATGTTATTTAAGTAATTATTGCAGATCAAAAATACAGGTGTACTAGAGAGTTTATAAATGACCATTTGAAGAAAAACCTACTTTATGTATCACCATCTGACAAGCATTAGGCACATTTCTCCTGTTCTTGGCAAGTAGAGTTTCAGTAAAGAACAAGCTTGAAATGAATATGGCATTTACACATGCTTATCTGGACAGCTATAATTGTTCAAATACACCTGCTACATCTGGACATTTATTCAGCATTATTTTTTTTAAAAAGTGGAAAATCCCATTTAGTGTGAATTCTTCTGAGAATCTATAGTCCTGATATAAATTTGTGCTGCTAGAATGGAACAATTATCCTTGAAGATACCCTTTCCTTCAGTGAGACAATCCGAGACTAGTGTTTTCTCTGAGGGATATTTTGGGATGCATAAACACATACGTGTCTAGAACACTTTTCTAAAATTCATCATTGTTTCATGGATGTAGGGAATTAGCCATGGCGTCCCACCTTAGAACTCTCCCTCATTTGAAAGTCCATATGTGACACACCATACACAATATTGGAGGCATTGTTATCTTTTGAATTCCTTTCATTTTTTTCCCCCGAAATAAATTATTCATAATTTGAAATTGCTTCACATTATTTCCCATGTTAGGATTTACTTTTTAATGTTCAAGAAGAAAATGAGAGAAGTCGAAACCTAATCAATGAGACTTAAAGGGAAAATTGCTGCTGGGTTTCTGAGAAAGATTTATACTCTAATCTTAAAAAGAAAAAAAATGGATGAAGAGAAATATACCTGTATTATGATCCTGGATCTGGGTATGTGAGAATGTATTGTTTTAAACTGTCCCACTATCAGGATCGTGAGTGTGGGCCTCAGATACAGACTGCCAAGGTTAGGATGATGAAGCAGAGGGGTGGAAAAAAATATGGACAACCTGTAATGGTATTGTTCAGCTCCAGACTTTTTAACAGGTGAAATGCTAAAGTTTTCTCATTTGAAGTCGGTATTAAATTTTAAAGCTATATATATATATCTTTTATCTCAGCATAGCTTGGCTACACTGGCAGTGATTCTGCTCAGGTAATTCAACCTAACAGTGATGGCTAGAAGGCTTGAGTCACTTCTTTCCATAGCAGGAATAAGCAAACATTTTCTGCAAGAGGATGAGGTCATAACTGTTGTGGGCCACATGATCTCTGTCACAACTATTAAATACTGTCTTTATAGTGTGAAAGCAGCTATAGAAAACACATAAACAAATGAGTATGAATACATTCCAATAAAACATTATTTACAGATCTGATAGCTGGACCCTAATTTGCTAATATTTGTTTTATAGCGTGTGCACTGGAACAGAAGTAGGGACTTATTGTATTTTACTTATCAGAAACAGTATTTTGTATTTTTCAGGGAATATTCCAGTGCCATTCAATACTGGGTCACAAAGTGAGCTAGCCATGATACACACACTAGGGTTAGAATGGGTGATTGTACTTGAGCACATAGGAAGATCAAATCTGCACTCTGCCAGGCAGAAATGGATCAGGGTGGTTATGGGACAGGGTATTGCTTGCCGCAGAGGGTAAAAGAAATAAGATTTTCTTCATGGAGACAGACGTGAAAGATGCCTATTTTTCTGTATGGTTAAAAAATGCTTAAAAGAAACAAAAAGGCATAGACAAGAAAATAGTAAATATTGAAATCAAACATTAGCTTTTCCAAAATCCTGCTACAAGTGTTGAGACTCTCTTCTAAGAACTATGGTTCTTAGAAGTTCCTCATAACACAAATACCTTTACTATTCCAAATAGCTCTAGACATATTTTAATAGTGCTGACTTTGTATATTGTTTGCTTTACTTGTTGAGAGTTTTCACTTCTTCCCTCCATCTAACAAAGAGGTAGCTTTTAAGAAAAATTGGCGGACTATATGTGTGTTGTATCAAATTCTCCTTAAAGGTCCTGATGTACCCGATTGCCTATTCTCAAACTTTTTGTTTCAATCATTGCAGGAGACCAGCAGGACAACATTAATTTAGAAGGCATATCCATATTTCCAGCCTACATTCTAACCAATGGAACTAAAATATGTATGTGTGTGTGTGTGTGTGTGTGTGTGTGTGTATAAAATTTTATTAAATGTACAGATCAGAGTGTGTTTTCTATTCAATTATGGAACAGTCTTGATACATTTTTATAAAACTGTCTGTGTCCAATCAAAAATGATAATAGGCATTCAGAAGTAAAGTAGTATCAACAAGTCAATTTTAGGCCATGCAACAGAACCCTGCTAGTGTTATGCAGGGCTATATTAGGAGGCCTCTTGTTTAAAGGAGGCTCTGATAAAGACAGAGGACACATGAATTAAATATACAAGTTGTCTAAAACCTTGAGTACATGTAACCAAGAGTCAGTTATGAGCTTGTTTAGAGGAGGGTCTGTAATGTTTTAATTATGTGGGTTGGTTGAAGCATGGTGCTGTTCCCTATTTTTTCCAAAATAAGGCAACTTTTCTGTTGATAGATAAAAAGTTGTTTCCTCAGCAGTTTCTTTGTTTTCATCTTGGCACCACACTCTAGAATGGATAAATTAAAATGGTTTCTGCCTAATCTCCTCAGAGAGGTTTGACTGTACATATACTATAGTATTTTAGTTGACTAGGCTTAAAACATTATGCCTTTTAAAGCCTAATAGTTTTGTTGGTGTAATCAATAGTGATATGTAACATTTGGGATGTATGGGCAAATCTCCCAGGCTCCATTTTTGCAATAAGAGAGGGAAGGAGATATATCATTTCTGGTCTATCTATGAATATGAAGAAGAGTTGTTTAATGATGAGAAAAAAAAAATGCCATTTCACAGTGGGAAACAGTTCCACTCACCCCTACCTGCATACAGAAAAGGACAGAAAACTAAATATGCCTGCTATTTAGAAAATAGAGTCAATTGACACAAAAATGAGGTTTGTCGATCTACTTTACAAGATGAGTGGGGTCAGTCCAGACAGTCTGTGCTCTCAAAGAGTTTTGGAGTGAGAAAAATCCACTGGATAAGTATGACAACTTGTCTTTGAGTGAAAAGTACAGAGTCTCAAAGGAAAGGTTCTTTTGCCACAAAACCTCTACATGAACTTGAGATATAATGGTTTCGGTCCTTGTATTTCCCTTTTGCAATATGCAAAGCATCGAATAGGAATGCCTGAAGGATTTTGCTCCCTAAAGATCCCAACTTTCACATGTCACCCTTAAAATTTTTTCAAGGCCCTTGGATATATGTTTTTTGTTGTTGTTGTTGTTGTTGTTGTTGTTGTTGTTAATGTTCTTTTTCAATTTTTTAATATAAATTTTTATATTTTTAGATAATTGTAGAATTACTTTCACTTGTAAGAATAATACAGAGAAATCTTGTAGACTCTTTACCCCATTTCCCCATGGTAACATCTCGCATTGTCAGAGAATAATATCATAACTAAAAATATGAGATTTATTCATTCCTCCAACCTCGTTTAGATTTTATCAGTTTTACATGCAATTCTCTGTATATGTATTTAGTTCTATGCAATGTCATCACATGTGTAGATATATATCACATCACTAGATGAAAAACAGAGCATTTCCATCATCAAAAGGACCACTGTTATCTTTTTATAGCCATGTTCACATATTCTCCTCCTCTTTTTCTTAACTCCTGGAAACTATTAAGTGTTCTCCATCTATATAATTTGTAATTTCAAGGATACTGAAGAAATTGAATCATATAATATGTAATCTTTTGGAACATACTTTTTCCATTCAGCAATATTACCTTGAGACTCGTCCAAGTTATTTGTATCAATAATATATTATTTTATATTTCTGTGCAGTATTCCATGGCATGGATATAACAATTTGTTTAATCATTCACTCAGTGAAGGACATTTGTGTAATTTCTACATTGGGGCTATTATGAATAAGGCTACTATAAACATGTATACAAGTTTCTTTTAAAAAAAACAAAACAAAACAAAATACGTGGTTCCATTTCTCAGGAATAAATGACTAAGAGTAGAATTGTTAGATCATATGGTAATTGCAAGTTTAGTTTTATTTAAAATATGCCAAGCTGTTTTCCAGGGTGGCCAGACCATTTACATAGACACCATCAATGTATGAATGATGAAGAAAGTGGAATAAAAGTAGAAAGTTTATTCACAACCTCACTAGCATTTGATGTAATATTTTTAAGTCATTCTATGGAGATGTAGTGATTTCTCACAACGGTTTTAATTTTCTTTCCCTAATGGTCAATGATGCTGAATATATTTTCATGCTCTTTTGTTATCTGCGTACCTTCTTGAGCAGAATGTCATATTTTTTGCCCATTTATAATTTTGCTATGAGTTTTGAGTGTTCTTTTTATATTCTAGACACTAGTCCTTTGCTGGATATGTGGTTTGTTAATATTTTTTCCTATCCTGTAGCTTGATTGTTCATCCTTTTAAAGGATCTTTCATAGAATAAATTATATTAATTTTGATGAGATTCAATGTATCAACCTTTCTTTTAATGGATCATGTCATTTATTCCAGAGAAATAGAGACACATGTTAAGTCTAAGAACTCTTTGCTTAGCCCTGGATCCTGAAGATCTGTTTTGTTTTAAGTTTTATAGTTTTATGTTTACATTAAGTCAGTGATTAATTTTGAGTTTTTTTTAAGTGTTAAGTTTAAAGTACATGTATATATGTATGTATATATGTATGTATTTAGTTTTTGTCTTTTGATCCTTAATTTATCTTATTTTTTATTGTGAAAGCTATCTCTCCTCCTTCCCTTCTGTACCTTCGTCAAAAATCATTTGAGAGTGTTTGTGGCTGTCACTTTCTGGATTCTGTATTTTGTTTCATTTATATGTATCTATCCCTCCATCAATACCACATTGCCTTTATTATTACAACTTTATAGTAACCCTAATATAGAGAAAGTGATTCCTGCCATTTTAAGATTTTTCCCCCAGGACCTATATCTTTCCACATAAATTTAGAATCAGTTTGTCTATGTCAACAAAAAATTCTTGCTGAGATTTTGATAGAAAGCACATTAAACCTATAGGTCAATTCACATCTTTTCCATGTCAAGTCTTCTGATCCATAACTTTAGTATGTCTCTCCATTTATTTAGGCATATACTTTTTATTTCTTTCATCGGTATTTTATAATTTTTGGCATACAGATTTTTGTAAGTTTATAACATTCTATTTTCTTTGGGAAGATCACCTTTTGAGTTTTAATAATTACCAGTTTTCCTACATATAAGTCTTCTGAAGGCAAATGATTTCTGGATTTTCTCCCCAAGATAGATTCTATCTTTTGTGCTTTTCTCACACTGTGGCTTCAACATGGAAAGCTTCCCCTACCTCTCTCATCATAATCTCCAAGTTCTTTATGAAGATATCCCAATAGAGCTGGCCCTTGATGTAGTTTATTGATTATAATTTAAATCTTTTTCTGCAACTTGGTGAATTCTAGGGAAGTCAGTTCACCTTTATGAACTTTAATTTTATCATGTGGAAAAAGGCATTACTTAACATTTAGTTTGGGATGTGTGCATGTCTAAATTGAAAATCATATTCGTTGTACTAATTAGAGAAATAGACACATATAGGTGTTCAATAAGCAGTATTTTTGTGTTTATCTTCCTAAATCTTGATTGTCAATGACAGTTGTTGCTGTTTAATGGATTTTGCTATTAATATTTTCTATTGAGTCTTACATTTTTCTTAATGTCTTTCATTTTGATGTAGTAGTATGTGTTCTGTGTGTATTGAACCCTTGGACAATTCATAAGCTATATAAAGAGTGGAGACTGTGCCATTTTATGTCTATTATGAAATTTAGACGTGTATTTGAAGTTAGTGTATCACAGTGAAAGATCTTGGCCTTCGTATCGGAAATTCCTGAATCCTCATTGCTATGAGGCATTGGGAAATGTTATATTCTCTAACCTTTAGTTTTCTTAGCCATAAAAAGGGAATAATAATAGTTCACAGTATTCTTGAGAAAACTGAATGAGAATATATGTAAAATTACAAGTGCGATGCACATATATCTAGCTGTAATAGAATTAATATTTAAATTGTCTTGAGGAACCCACAAGGCAGCTATGGTTACTTTATATTTCATATATAAACAAATACAACTGAGCTATAGATATGTGTACTCATTTACAAGGTATAATATAATTATTTGATAACAAAATATCATTCAAGGATAACTTCGTGAGAATTCTATAGCCAGAAGAAAATCTAGGGATAAACAATTAAATTTATCTAGTTACACACACTTACACATGCACAAAAAAAAAACAAAATTCAAAAATTTCTAGATGGAATAAGTAGCTTCTCCAAGGTCACTTAGCTAAATGCAGGTAAAGCCAGAAAAAAACTCAGGTATCCTAATCCCTAGCCATAAGCTGTTTCTGCTAAATAATTTTTCCTCATCTGTGCCCTGCTCTTCCTGGCATTCTGGCTCAAATTGCTTCTTTGCCCATTCATATTTGCTGCCTCCAAACTCATCATACTTTCCCTTCCAGCTCTGAGTCCATATGGTCACATTCATCTGGGAGGTGGATGTCTGAAATTGACGCCGTCACGCCATCCTCTTCTAACCATGTGAGTCGACCAGAAAATGACTTTTGGGCACTATTAACCCAAGTTGGCTAAGATTCAGAGATGCTGAGGTGAAACAGCCTCCATCTTATTTGTAAGCCCTGAAGTTAGTCTCTGGCCTTTTGCAAACCAAGATGCTTTGGGGAACTTAGAATACAGTTTCTGTACTTCTTTCAAATGACCCCAATTGGAAGCAGGAGCACAGGGTAGGGGGAAAAAAAAACTGCCTCCTAGTTATGAGGATTTACATATGGAAAATATTCTGAATAGCTGACATGGGTGGAAAACTTTGCAAATAAGCAAATGCACTGCATATCCTAAGGTCCAATCAAACATGAGGGTCTCTGTCACATGAGAGATATTTTATTTACCATTTACTTTTCAGTCTCTAGAGCAGAATCACTGTGAGCTGAAATATCAGGGAAACACTTTCAAGAGAGTAAGAATTGAGATGTTAGAAAAATTCTATGATGTTAAGTTTTGTTTTGTTCTGTTGTAATGGCAACTTTCAGAGCCAAATTACCACGGCCATAAAAGTGGTAAGATTTGCAGTCTCCAAAAGTCCCCTTTGCCAAAACATATTTATTCATACCCTGCTATGCCACCTAAAATTTCCACAAATATCTCTTTTTAAATTAAAATAATCCAATATTGTGCTAACCACACTTATCTCATATATTTTTGTCAGAGTAATTCTTACTGATTGGAAATACCATAGGCAATAGCTCAAAGGACAAGGCAGTTTTGAGAGACAGATGCAGAGAAGCGTCATGTGCTCATGGTGCTACTTTGGGAGGCCTGTTTTATGTGAAATTCTATAGTGAAGTGAAAGAATCATGAGGGAGGGGAACATCATGAAATTCCAGGGTACCTGACATGAACAGGGATAGATGAAGGTAGAATTAAGGTTAAAAGGACATTAAAGATGTATTTTTCACATTTTGAAATTTTGCCTAGAATCTGTAGAAGAGGCTATCCTCCAGGCCATGATACAGCTGGAGCACAGCTGTTCACAGCATGCCTGGCATTCATTGGGCCAGTCAAGGACCCAGGCCATTTAGACCAAAGACTGCTAGAGGGCAATGAGAAATAACTTTATTTTTACAGAATAGAAATCGAAGTGCTTGGGACAGATGAGTAGGAAATACGGGCTGACTTCCTGATCTCCTGGCCATTACCTAATACCTAGGGGAATGAAATTTGTTTGCCCTTTTAACATTTACCTGTCTATTTAACTACAAATAGTAATGCTAGCCCTAAAATGATCCTTCATGCTTTAGAGAATTGGCCATGTGTCTAATTAATGTGTCCAATTGACCTTCTGCAGTAGTGAATTGTCTCCATTGACCACATTTTCCATGTACAAATCTTTAGTAATAAATTTACTGATTCTAGAAGTCAATAGACTGAATGGCTTTTGTGTCCTTAACAGATATGAATAAATTAAGGCTCTAGGCAAATGAAACTTAGTGAAAGTTTATATGCTTTCTTTTTGTAAAAGATAGATTTTTTGTGTGTGCTTCCTTTCTGCTTTCCTGAGTCAGCAGAGGATCTTACGGCTCATCAACATGCATGTGCATTACCCATATAAGAAGAGGCTTGGTTTAGTCTTGCTTATTCATCACGAAGTCTATGTCTACATATGGCCAACAAATTGAGCATTTTGTGCATTATCTAGATTTGCAGCTGCCGTATGGCTCAGCTGATTGACTCATCAATGCTGTAGACTAAATTGGACATTAAGACACCTTCAAGTCACACACAAAAAGTTCATTCATTTATTCTTTTCAATAGGGCTTGTACAGGTGGAATGCATGGTTGTGGTTGTTATGTGGAACTCACATGGTAGTGGAAACCCTGGATATAAATATGCTTCCTATTATCTAGATAATAAAAAGAAATGAAGAAATGTACTGTTTCCTCAGTGATCCATAAGGGATACAATATGAGTGCCTTAACTTATAATTCTGGACTTGTTACTAATGGGAATGTTTTGTTCTGCAGAATCAAGTATAACCCCTACTTTATATTAATCGGCCTATATAATAACACTTTAAAATGTTTTACATTGTGCTGTGCAGTTTCTCAAAAGTTTCCACTTAAGAGGAATGACTCACATTTACTGCCCACTCATATTTTCCGATGCAATTTTTCATTTGGTGATTCAGCATACATTTTTGTGGACTCACTACACTAAATGTTGGGAATAAAATGATAAATATATTTGCCTCTGCCCTCACTGAAATTTTAGTTTTCTAGAAGAAAGAGAGGTAAAGATAGAGATAGGGATAGAGACAAATAGGTACTTTAAAAGTACCGCAATAGAATATAATCAAAATGAGGTAAATGCGAAACAAACAAACAAACAAACAAACCTAAAATATAGAACAAAATTACCTAAGTTCTACCCTTAGAAAATAAAATTTTAGTATAGAGGGAATACTTGAGCTTCAACTTGAGAATAATATTTATATAAGTAAGAGAGAAGGACAATCCAAGTAGTATCTATGGCACAAAAAGCAGAGCTCTGAAGCTTGAAACAGTATAACATATTCAGAAAACTAACAGTGGTTGGGTATTATTGAAACAGAATTTTGGGAGGAAGAATGGGGAAAATTAGAGAATAAGAATGGATGGAGATAGGAAGCTAGAAAGTGATAGGGACCAAATCCTGAGATGCCTAATACTTAGTTTAGATTCCATATATTCTCCAGTGGGAGAAGGTATTGTGGGGAGTCCAGGTGGCCTAGTAAAGAAAGTGGTAACCTCTTCACTGGCTCTGTTCTGACACAGGAGTCTGTAACTATGGTGGAAAGATGTCACCCAATAATTTTTACTGAGGATTCCTAGAGGGTCTAAAGGTGAGCCTCAGATAATTTGAATAGGCCTCCTTCACCACACACACCCATGGGATGCCCTTAACATTGAATCTGTAAATGCAGCACCACCAGGAACTGTGTGCTCCACAGCCAGTGGAGCCATAAGTGGGCCTGCCCATGAATCTTTCAAAAAGCTAATCAAAATTTTCTGGACAGAGGGTAGAGCTTCAACTTCTATCGGACATTCAAATGGGCTCCTTTGTAAGAAAGTTAAAGAAACATTGCACTACTGGGGTTTAAGATGAAACTGCCAGAGTAATCTTTACATGTTATCTCTCTTATAAAAACTATGATATCTGAGAATTTGGAAACTTGCATTTGATTCCTGTTGCTCTATCTCATAATTAGGTTATATTAGAACTAGAGGACAGAGCCCCAGCATACATGTAATGTTTAAGGATGCCACTTGAATTGAAAAGAGGAATAATGTTAGATTATGGCTTTATTAAAGTGTCATTATAAATTATGGTGACGTGATCAAAAAGTACTTTCCGTTTCTTCTATATAGATTTAAAACGGTGATTTTCTCAGTATGGATATATAGATACAATTGTATTTTACTTTTAAATTAAAACATGTCGTAATTCATCAATGATGACAGAGTTCTATTAAGCTTTCTATGGTTTCTTTTTTCTTTTTCTTCTTTCCCCTCTCTCTCTCAGGCAGTTAAAGGAAAAGGGTTTTGGCCTGATCATATTTCCTAGTTCTATCGTTATGCCAGAGAAAATAAATCAAATGGCCAAAATATGGAGAACTTCTGTATAAGGATAAACTAAATGAATGGAATGATATACAGAGCTACGTAATTTATTTTATTTTTTTTTAAGCATGTATTTAGGAATGCAGTCTGGAACGTGCATCAATGGTGAGCCATGAAGGTCCTGCTCTAAGCAAGTTTCCAAGTGAGGCTTGAACTCGTAACCTAGCCATCACCCACATATGTACTGTTATATAAGTACTACACAGTAAATACCTATTGCACAACCAGAGAGCTACTGGTTACATAAATTTTTAAAGGGAATGTAAGTCATACCAATGTGATCATAAAAGGGAAGAGATACAGATTGTCACTTAATTCTAGAAATCCACAGAAAAAAATTAAAACTGCATATCTGGAATAATGGAAAATGCAAATACTAGAAAAAAGAACTAATAAATATATGAATGACAGATTCTTAAGAGGAAATAGTATGAATCTGGAGACCAATTAGTGGCTTACATCAGAAAAGACATTCCAATTTTATTGTTATATTATGAAAGACATTCTCAGTTTCTCAATAAAAAAAGTTCCCTGGCGTTTTCATCAAACAGAGACCTGTACTTACTAGATGCTGAAACCACCACATTGCTTAGTAATCAAGTCTAGTTCAAAGAGCGTTTTAATATTCATGTTCCACTCCTACTGGTCTTTTAAAATCAGGAGAATCCATGAAGTTGTTGAGCCCTGGAAACCAGCATATTGTAAGTTTAAAGAAAAGGATGTAGTGTAGGTGACGTTTAAAAAATCACTACCATTAGGTGCTTTGGAAACAAAAGACGATTATCTCTATAATAAATCATGTAAAATGCATTTTCTTTAAATTTTTACACTGGAGAAAGGAGGAGGGGAAAACAAAGAACATATCTGCTCCCTGAGCTGTGATGACCATTCCCCTCCTTTCAATATTAATTTCTCCAAACTGATAAGTTCGCAGCTGCCCCCACAACAAAATATCCCAAGAAGAGGCCTCCATATGCTGTTGCAAAGCTGATCGCACTCAGCTGCTGGAGGAAGTTGAGAGCTGTGAAGTAGCAGCTGCCAGGCACTTGCTCTCCATTGTAGCTCAAGGCTGCCTATGTACAGAGAGGCTGGTGCGCCTGGGGAGCAACCCAGTGGGAGAGGAGGAACGAACCTGTGCATGTGGGTTAAGGAGAAGAAAAGGGTGGCTGCTAAGGGGATTCCTAGTGCAATGTAACTGCTATTGTGCCTCCTCTTTGGGGCACATCCCAACTACTAGAGCTGACATAAAGCTGCTTCCCTAGAAATATGGAGGATTTTTTTTTTTTTTAATTTGAAAGAACTCCTAGAGTGAATCTCTTTTCTCTATAAGAGAACATATTTATGACATTTAAAAAAAAAAAAACTGTTATATCCTCCCTTTAGGACATTTACTAGGGTCCATGGGTAACCTTGTGGAAATTTATCATGGTCCACACCACTCGATCTGCATGCTTCTGCTTGCAGGACTCTGCCTGTGCTTTTCTCTCATAGGAGAATGTCATTTTCTACCCCTTAGTTTCAGCTTTTATAATCTTCTACCTTTCAAGGCTCAGCTCAAATGGCAAATGATACTTGAAGCCATTCATGATTATTTACAACATGATCGATATCTTATTCTACACAATAGTTTTTGAGGAAAAAAAAAAAGATGAAAAATACTATACCCAATCCTACCCTTGTGGCTTTTACCACCAAGTGGGGGCAAATGACCATAGAGTTTGAAAAGTAAAAGCACCCCAAATTTGTTTGATCAATGGTCACATAAGAGTAAAAATGGAGAATTTTGATACTTATAAAAGAATGAAGAACTGGTAGTGGATCACAGTGCTTCCTGGAAGAAATAATATGAGATAGTTCTGAAAAATGGGTAGGAGTTAGCTGGATTTCTTCCTTCACTACTTGAGGGGATGGGTGTCAATTCCAGTGCATATCTGTTTATGGGGGGTTCCCACACCAACAAGCAATTCTCTGACAACAGCTGGGTACCTAGAATCCAAATCGATTCTGACACTATCTACTTGGAGAAAGCATTAGCTTCCACAGGTTAAGGGCTCAGTTCCATGTGACTGTTCTTTATGTCAGATACCTATCACAAATTCAGGTGTTCACCTGTCTTTCTGACCAACCAGTTATGGTTTGGAGGTTCCAATGACCTGCTCCTTATGTCCTATTGATTTTTTTAGAGAGGCTCGAACTCAGGAAACTCATTTACTCACTGAATTACCCATTTATTATAAAAATATTTAACTCAGGAACAGCCAGATGGAGGAGATGCATAGGGCAAGGTGTGAGGAAAAGGTGCATACCACTCTCCCTGAATCTCCATGTGTTTCCCACGTGGACATTCTGTAAACTCGACCTTTTGGTTTTTATGAAGGCTTCGTTATAGAGGCATGATTGCTTAAATCATTGGCTATTGGCGATTAAACTCCACCTTCAGTCCTTTTTCTCTCCAGGGAGGTTGGGAGTGGGACTGAAAGTTCCAAACCTCAAATCACATGGTTTGTTTTTTCTAGGAATCAGCCCCCACCCTTAGGTGCTTTCTTAAATCACCTCATTAACATAAACCCAGTTGTGATAGCAAGGGGCTTGTTAAAAATAACAAGACACTCATTTCACCTTTATGAGTCTGGAGTGATTTTCAGGAACAGAGGACAAGAGACCAAATATTATGTCAAAAGATGCTCCCATTGCTATTATCACTAGAAATTCCAAGGGTTTGGGGAGCTGTGAGCCAGGAACTAGGGACAAAGACCAAATTTATATTTCTTATTATAAATCACAATATCACTGGTGGGTAGAATGAAAATCTATGTCAGGCAGAAGGAATAGCGAGTGCTAAGTTTCAGAGATGAGAAAGTCCATTATGCATAAGCATAATGGACAGATGCTCAGTATGGCTGTGGCAGAGAGGGAAAGTGAAAGAGAAAAAGCTAAAATGCCAGATAATTAATATGGTTTGAGGTCTGCTAAGCTATGTCAAGGAGTCTGTGCTCACTTACAAAGGAGGAGTTATCAAAACACTTGCAAAAGTGGAGTAAATTCACTAGGTGTGTATTTCTAAAAAAAAAAAAGAGAGAGAGAGAGAGAGAGAGAGAGAGAGAGAAATTAAGAAAAAAAAAAAAGAAAAGAAAAAAATGGCTGCTGTGAAAAGAAGGATATAATGGGGAAAGGCCAGAGGCAGAGAGATTACATGTAATCTAAATCAGACTAATGTAGGTGGGATAGAAAGAAAGGAATGAAGAAATATTTAGGACTTAAACTGGTCAAGACTTACTGATTGATTATGTAAGAAGGTTAAGAGAGTGGAAGTTGACAGACTTTGAAGAGCATAGAGGGGCAAAGGTGATTGTGAGAAAGGCAAGTATAGAAATGAGTGTACACATGAATTTAGAAAAGAAAGGTGTGATGAGCTCGGTATGGGTTTTATAAATTTTGAAGTATTCCAGTAAGCATTTGAATTCTAAATGGAGAGAAATCAAAGAGGGAGATGCTAATTCAGTACTAACTGAGATCTACATGTGTAATAGAAGC
The DNA here is from genome assembly GCF_014176215.1 of Rousettus aegyptiacus. Lineage (NCBI taxonomy): Eukaryota > Metazoa > Chordata > Mammalia > Chiroptera > Pteropodidae > Rousettus > Rousettus aegyptiacus. The sequence continues at coordinate 70,233,072 of NW_023416287.1, forward strand.
CGTGGGAAGAGATGAGACCACCAAAGAAAACTATAGGGAGTAAGTCTCAAAGCACGGAGGCCTGAGGCATTCCGCATTTGAGGTGGTCCAATTGATCCTCATAGTGAAAATGATTTCTGTGCCTATGAGTTACCAAAGTAATCTGTCTGTAATTCTTTTAGAAGATATATCACTTTAAATCTATCAAATAGAATTATTTATTTTAATTTTGTTTTATTTGCTTTTCCCCACAATAATCAAGTAGGTATCAAATACCAGACAATATTTTATGTGTATTGTCTTACAATGGGTTTGAGAGATAGATGCTATAATTTTTCCCATTTGACAAAGATAAAGCTACATGTTCTCTATATCCCATTACATACCAACTCTCTGGACACACAACTAGACCTAATATTCCATCTAGCCTGATATTTGGCAGGGCCACCAATGCCATTGAACTAAATTCTGGCCAAAGAAATGTGGGTAGATATGATTTACACTACTTCCTAGACTGACCCCTAAAAAAATTCTCCCTCACAATACTCTAGGCTCTCTTTTTGTCTTTATTTACTGTCCAGATATAGAGAATCCAGCGATGGATTCCCAAACTCTTATTAGATGCTGGAATTACAGTCCCTGAATAGACTCTTGGAGGCAAGTAACACCAAATAAGTCACCTGAGCAGGAACACATATCAGAAAGTAGCATAAAGGGGCAATAAATTTTTTTTTAAATGACTGAGTTTGGTTGTTGTTTGTCAACAATCAATCTTACTCATTAATACATCTATTTTATCAATAACAAAAAAGAAAGAAAATTAAACTTAGTAAAGTAAAAATTAATTATTCTAGGTGACACAAGTGTTAAGCACCTTTGCTGAAATGTCAGTTTAAGTACATCTGAACACACACACACACACACACACACACACACACACACACACACAGAGTAAAGGCCCTCTGATGTCTCTCCTCGCCTTTAAAATTCTGGCTAAAGAACACTGAATTTTAAATTTTCCCTTAGGAAAATTTTGTTTAAGTTACAAATTTGTCTTCAGTGACTCCATCTTGCAAACAAGTACTATTCTTAAGCAGAATTAAAATAATAATAATAATAAATTTTGGAAATATGGAAAGAAGCAATCCAGAGAGCAGTAAAATGAAACGATGAAGCATAACCCCTAACAGGACTGTTGTACAAGCCTTGTGGCCAGTCATACTTAAGAATATCATCATTAAAATCCCATTAGTAGATAAACACAACACTCAGAAGTAAACCAAAAAGAGCTTTTAAGATGTGCAGAATTCTTTGCAATTTGTGGGTGAAATGTGGTACTCAGTACCAGGAATTGGGTTTATAATTTCAAATCTTGCTGAAAACATATCTAAACTCTCAATGGTCCCCCCAGGTTGTCTACCACAATGAGTGTTATTTTGTTCGCTATCTAAAAAAAATTGAGAAATATACTATATTTCTCAAAGAAAGGGAGAATGGAGATGACCTCTGAATAAATTAATAAATCTTCATTTATATACAAAAACACACAACAATTTAAAAAGAAAAAAATAGTTTGCAACCTAAAACCTGAAAAAGCAATATTTGCATCTGGATTCAGGATAACTTACTTTACAGTAAAAGTAAGGAAAATCTTAATCATTCCCAAACTAAATTAATCTGGATTCTCCTGGTATATTTATTCATGTCATAACAGTAAATGCGTTAGTCCATGATAAAATCATACATCTGAATTTGAGCAGAGAGAAGGAGAGAGACAGAGATTGAAAGAGATGAAAGAGAGAAACAATCAAAGTCCCAGCATGAATGTTTGTACTTTGGGGGAAGGTAAGAGTAATATAAGTAATAAGGCAAGTTTCTAGACAAAGGGTAATATTAAGAAAAGGCATAGGTTTTTATAAGATATAGAATATATTTAATATTTGTAATAACCTAGGTTGAGATTTCAAGAGGAAACGTGTTTCTCCTTTATATTTTAAACGCGGAATTCATTCAACTCGTTTAATTTCTTTTACAATTCTGATTAGAGAAAGCTTATTTTTAAATCATAATTCTTGTTACAAAGAACAAATCATTTTTTCAGGTTGAAGTTGGTGGACACTGTGTATTTGCCTTCCAGCTCAAAAATCCTGATGCCAGACCCAGCCTACAAAATCGGTCCTAACTGCTCATGAGATTCCCGCCTTCGAATATGTTCATCCAATGATTCCCATTTTATCTTTTTTAAATAAAGATTTTGAGGACCATAAAAAATAAATACACCATGAGTTTGTGGATTGTTTTCTTCTTTTTCCTTTTGGCTGGTCATGCTGTGTTAGTGGGATAATTCCTTACCCAAAGCACTGGCACTTGGGTAACATCAAGCCGTGATGATTTTTGCCTTATTGCATTTAGCAGCGCTTCAGCATTATGGCTGCATACTACCTCAGGGAACAGGAGGGGATTGAAAAAAATAGAAAGAAACAAAATAAAGACAGAAAGAAATAATCATCGGAGAACATCCTCAGGGAGTGCAAAAAAGCAAAAGCCAAAGAAAGTAACAACTTACAGTGTTGTGAAAATTGTGTAAACTTGTTACTGGGGAAAATATGTGTTTCATAGAATTTAAATTATTTAAGACCCTAGAAAGAAATTTTATTCATCTCTGCTTTTAGAAGAGGGCCATATCTACAAATGATTTTATTTACTTATTTTCTTATTCCCCACCCCCACCTTTAAATCTTAATTTGAAACTTTAATGCTAGATTCAGGTAACTAAGGTTATTCTGCATTGTTATATTGCTTTTTTATTTATTTGTTTTGCTTCATTTCATCTAGTTATAAGTGTCATGATGACATATTGTAAGTAGCTATCAGAAAGTCAAGCAAATTGTAGACAATCTTTATGTCTTAAATTTACTTCATCTTTACAATGCCAAATAACATTGGATTGTGGCTTTTTTTGTCTTTCTGAGACATTGAAGATGGATATAGATTGGGGGGGGTGGTCATTATTAGAAAGGTTTTTTAGAAGAGTGGAAAAAGAATTGTCCCAACTTTTACAAATTCTGAATTTGACAATTCTCTAAAAAGAGCAACTACAGAAGATAGAACTGAAAAAAAATTAAGTGTGGAGAAGCACAAAGAGCAGCCCACATAAAATAAGTCAGCAGAGATAACTCTAGTCTTAACACCATCATAGGAAATAAGTGGTCATTTTTATGTCCAGTACAAAATATTTTTGCTTTCTGTAGCTCCTCAGGTGTATGGGTAGCCCTTTGTCTTATGATACAGAAAAAATTAAAGCCATCTAATCCCCATGGAGCTGTGTTATTCTTTGTAAAGTCTAACCAGGTCATTTTAATGGAGGGTAGGAAGCAAGTTCTTAATCTTGAAAATGGGTGGACTTTTTACAGACATACATAATCAGCGTGTGAATAGGAAAACAGGAAGTTTGAGCACTATCTTCTATCCTAAGACCCAGAAGAGAAGAAAGGAGAGGCTCCTTACTCAAAGAACAGAGTGAAGCATGACATTTTCTTAGCTACCTAACCAAACTGACAATAATGATGCATGGTGGTAAAGTCATTACAACAGGCTGCATGTCCCCAAAGCTTACTTGCTGTGGAGGGACTGATACGAGTCTTAGTAGATGCTGAGTGGTGTGGATCAAATGGATGTTCCATTCCCTCATGCTGACATAAAGGCAATAACATTGGGTCTTTCCATTAATGGGATGACCTGCATGCAGTTCTTGCTTAATAATAGCCAGGCATTTGAGGCATGTGCATCTTAGGTTGAAGAAACTCAGAATGAACCACAGTGAATACTTAGCAAAAAAGCCAATCTCACATTGCAGACATTCCCCTAGCACCTAAAGTCTAACTCAAGGAGCATCTATTGGTTTTCTTGTCAAAAAAATCAGGTTGTAATTAATTTAGAAGTGCTTCAGTCACTAACAAAGTGATATCTTCCTAAAGAGCCACAGATTCTATAAAAGCAGTTGTCCCAGGGACTGCTGTCAAAGAGGAATAAATCTATGCTTAACGAGGAACTTAAGGAGGCACAATGATCTTTTTTAAATTTTAGGATGTTAGATAAACTGCATAAGTTAATCCTAAAAAAATATACACAAGTGATATTTATGTGCTACTTATACACTATTAGTTTAATAGAAAAGTATTCCCATATTTTAGGAGAGGAAACTAAGACTCAAGATATTTAAATGATTTGATAACAATATCACAGATAATAATATGCTAGCTTGAACTTTGGCATGGGGTTCTAGCATACAGAATTGGGTCTGAAAGAAAAAAATGAGTCACCCATAACATGTTTATTACACCAGAAAGATTGGGTATCTATCAGGATGATGCTTGGCTTCAGAGAAGAAAAACCTAAGTCTCAAGCCTAGTTCTTCCAAGTGCTTTCTGAGTGATCTAGGAAAATTATTTAATCTTACTTGGTCTCGATCTTCTCATCTATAAAATAGGGTAAATTGGATGCTTATTGTAGGGTTTCTGGGAGGATGAAGTTAAATTGCAAGCATTTTCATTCTATTTTTATTCTATTGCTGGAACAAAAGCAACCAGTGGCCTCATTTGTTATCACTTTCAGTGTCCTGAGAGAAGGATAATAGTCTCACTCTTGAGATATGGATGCCCAGGAAGAGGGAAGAATGTGGCCACACTTCTTAACAGAGATCTCAAGCCAAATGAGAATTATAATAGCTATTATTTATTATTATGAAAGTATGTTTTGTGTTCCATTGAAATGCAGAGTTGAGAAGCCAACAGATACACAAGCTTTATGTTCTTGTGAAGAATTAAGCATATAGTTAGAAGCTAAAGAAATTATTTTTAGTTTTCAATTTGTATAGTATTTCCAACAATTTAGCAAGGTCAGCAAGGCAAAGATGTATTATGGTCCGTGTATTAATTGGCTATTTTAAAATGATTTAATCCACCTAAAAGACCTCTGTAAGTCGTAAGAGTCATAATGATGAAATCCTAAATGTGTCACTAAAAGATTCATTGACCAAAAAGGCTGAAAAAGTTTATAAGCAGACTGATTATAGTCTTATAATATGTCAGGAACTGTTCTAAATGCTTTACTTAAATAATTTCACTTAGTCCATATACCAACCCTGCAATGGAGGCATATTTTGTTCATTACATTAAATCTGTGCTGGTGAGTTATAAAGGACTTCGATGCAGGTAGCCTGACTTCAGAGTCCATTAGCTGTCTTCCAGGCTGGATGTACCACCTAATTGCAAATAATAGAGAGACAAAAAAGCTGTAGTTCACCTCAGCTGTAGACATTTATCCCTGGAAGATTTAAGAACTACTGTTAGGACAAAGTATATTTTAACTTATGTTAAACTGATCACTAAAATGAGCTCAATACTCTAACACTGAAGTTTAGAAATATTGTATTGAAAATAGTATTATAGAAAATATGCAATAAATTGTTGTGTGAGGGAGGAAGAGAAATAAAAGCTATATTTTAGCAAGCCTGAATCGTTCCAGAACCATAGAGTTGATTAATAGCTCAAAGGAATTTAAGAGAGAATATTATCTGATTCTCCCAAGTTTATAAATGAGGAAACTGAGGCACACAGAATAATAGCAAATGTATCTATGTCTTGTATTGTTAACTAACCTTTCTGTTTCACTGTTCACTGTGTTGTCAGGCTATGTAGCCAAGGTTAAAAGGTAGATAAGTGCCACCCAAGGAAGAGACGACATCCAGAATAGACAACTGAGACAACAGAACTGAGAACGGACAACACTTACATTAGGCTCAAGTGGTACAGAATTTATTTGCAGCAAAAGGAGAGAGAGAGAATTCATAACATCAAGTCCTTTGCAATAAGGGGATCCACCATGGCTAATATATCAACTCTCCATCTGACAAAAGAGATATAGCTATATACATCCCACTTCTGCTGCAATAGAACAATCGCTACCCCATCCCTTGGGGTCTGAACTATAGAAAGCTGGGGGCATGCTGGAGGGCCAATAACATATGTTTAAGAAGAACAAAGAATTACACATTAAGACTGGAACAGGGAAGATATTCCCACACAAAACAATAAACCAAGCACAGGTTGTGAGGACTCTTGATAAGGAAGTGTTCCAGGTCCCATGTTCACTCTTAGGTCACTGAGTGGAGCCAAAAGACTAAATGCACTGACTACCTTTCCTAATACTTTCATATTTTTTGAGCTTGTCTGGTCAAATAGCTTTTTGAGATTTTAAATAATGATTACGCACATCCTAGAATATTTAAAGTAGAATTATACCCAGAACTGAATATTGTGAAAATGATTTATGATTAATTAAATTAGATTCATATTACTCATCACCAGAAGGTCAGTTTAAAAAACAGATTTTGGTTTTTTCTTAGTAACCTGTATTAGTTTCTCATGACTGCTGTAACGAAGTGCCACAAACTTGGAGACTTAAAATATCACAAATTTACCTTATTGTACTGGAGAACAGAAGTCTAACATGGGTCTCACTGGGCTAAAACCAAGGTGTTGGCAGAGCCATGTTCCTTTTCAAGGCCCAAGATAGAATCTATTTCCCCTCCCCCCTTTTCCAAGTTCTACAGACTGACTGTACACCTCAGCTAGAAAACCCTAGGATCTTCAAAGCCATCAATGGCTGCTTGAATCTTTTTCACATCTCATCATTGTGACACTGACACTCTTGCCTCCTTATGAAGACCCTTGTGATAATATTGGCCCATCTGGATATTCCAGGATTATCTCCCAATCTCAAGGTGAACTGATTAGTAACCTTGATTTTACCTGTAACCTTAATTTCCTTTTGCCATATAATATAGCATATTCTTAAGTAATGGGGCTAAGGATATGGATATTTTGGAAGAAGACAATTATTTTTGCCTCCACATAGCCTATACCCAGAGCATCCAGATAAGAAGAAAAATCTCTAGTCTCTTCAGAGACAATTCAGAGAGAAAATGGGAAGGTGGTTGAAATTGTCTTAGTAGAATTACCAGTCATGCCCAGAGTGTCACAGAAAACTACCATTCGCTGTGAAATGATATTATACTCAATGATATTGATATTCTGAAGAAAAACTGAATTGACTGTAATCACTGCAAACTGTAAGGATTTGGAATGGTGGGGTGATGAAGAAAAGGGATTACTCTCATCCAGAGTTTTCCTCAAACAATGGTCCTAGGAAGATCATAATTTTTGACTCTTGACCCTATCATCTCAATTCATAATATATACATCAATCTCTGTTCCAAGATTGTTCAATAACAAGGCATATATCTCAAATATGAAACATAACAGTAAGTTTGGACTGACCTGATCCAGATAACTCAAGGTAGATGGGTTGGCAGTTATGCTAATAATGGTACTTATGATACAGAAGGAAATAAATGAATGTGTATTAGTAAGATGGCACCTAGCAAGGACATGGGACCTCAGTTCTAAAATTACAAGAAACTGAATTCTGCCAATAACCTAAATGAACAGGAAATAGATTTGCCTGTAAAATCTTCAGAAAGGAACATAGCAATGCTATCACCTTGATTTTAGCATAGTGAAACCTGTACTGTACTTTTGACCTACAGAATGCAAGATAATAAATTTGTGTTCTTTTAAGCCCCTAAATCTCTACTTTTTAGGGGAGCCGGGTGTAACTAATTTAGTCCCCTAATAAAGTGGGCCATTATCATTACCTTTATGGTTTTGAGTGACAACCATACAGTTTATATGCACAATTTGCATTTATTTGCTTCTGTGTTTGCTAACTTTTCTTACTGTGAGATTGTGTGACGTTCCAATATCCCATAAGTGCCAGCCTTTTTAGTCAGGAGTATGTGGTTCAAAGACTATTTTCAAAGCAGGAAGAGCTCACTTTGAAAGAGTCGTGTTGTCTTCATCATTTTATTAAGCCAAAATCTGATGATATTAAATGTAGGCTTGAAGGTGAAGAGATTTCACAAATGGGTGGTTTCCCTGTACATGGTGTGCGCACGTAGGCACATCTCCCTGTTTTAACTGCGCAAAACCTTGCAGATAAGTAGCTGAGCTTTGATTCTTTTTCCTCCTCATCTCTTTCCTTGAGTCACTGACCCACAGTTACCAGTTCAGGGACTCATGAAGTAGAAACCTGGAATTAATTGCATCAATTTTCTGGGTCTAAATGATGTCTATCTTGGTGACCCAGGGTTTTAAAGTGAATAGTTACCTGCCAGGACACGAGAGGTGCTCTGCAGGTTCATCTTGGAGGACACACTATGTTACAAAGAAATCAAACAGAAGAAACTTCTACTTAAAATGAGGTTTTGCTTTAATCAAGATAATTTTCTTGCTTTCATTCCAATCAAGCCTCCTATATTATAAAATAGGAGATAAAGAGATTATAATCACAGTTAATCTATTCAAGGCAGAACCACTTTGGTCCAAAATGATATTGGATATCCTGCTATTAAGTATCTTAAATAACTGACTCCAAGCACATTACTTACACTACAGTGTTCTGGTTTGCAGAAGATGCTAAATTGGGAGGAAAGGTCATCCCTGAAAAACAATCCTCAGGTAGGAAAAGAATTAGCTCACTTAAATACTTGAGCTAATAGATAGAAAATTCAATGCAGATAAATGCAGAATAATGAGTCTTATAGAATGTAATAAAAGAACATAATATCTCCTTAATGGGAAGGTACTATAGCATATTGACCTGGAGAGAGATATGAGTTATTTTAATAAAAACCCATATTAAAGATTATTCAGCTCCATTATTACTGAAGAAAAAAATGTAGCGTGTTTTGTTAGACCTCACCTCAAGCAGCACATTCAATCTAATCACTGTACATACTCCAAGAAGCATATTTAAGGTGAGCCTTAAAGGGGCGATTTGTAGAAGAAGCTAAATGAAAGCACTCATCAGAGGCATAAGTTTGAAAGCAATTATAGGAAAAACTGACCATTTTTTCTTTGGTAAGTCAGACATGTTAGAAAAGGTTGGAACAAAGGGGTGTCAGAACTGGGATGGCAAGCATATGGCATTGTGAGGACAGAGGTGAGCTGCTCATTAAATCTACCTCTTGTTCTACAGACCCACTTTTATCGATGGTCTGACAATTCCATTAACTTCTTCAGCAATTATAAACCTTGGATAACAAATATAAACAGACACTTCTCACTGAGGATTCTGCTTGTTTGAGGCTCTGGAGTCTAGACTTGAGGATTCAGCCAATATCTGATGAGATCTTTGGGTGATAAGGCTACTTTTCTCAGTGCTTTGTCTTATTGTTGTCCTGCTTAAATTTAATTTATCTGCAGATTTCTGGAAAATTACAACATTAGACTGCAGGCTGACAAGTATCAATTGAAACAAAACATAGGGGATCTGTATAGACAGGAAAAAAGAGAAAAATGCAATGATTTGAAAACAATCATTAAAGACAAGTAGATTTTCCAGCAAACATAAAAATGAACTTTTATAATCAAAGCATAAGACATATTGTTAATTACAAATCTGACATTGCAAATAACGACGTTCTTCATTGCTTACCAGGATAAATTTAAATGTGCTCTGAAATACATGTAAAATAACTAAATTCTCCCCTTATCTGTCTGTCATGGTACATTTCACTCTTAAGGTCCTTAAAGGAATAGTGATTAAATTATTATTATTGATGAGCAAATTAGTACAGTGCTTGAGTCCAGACTCTGGAATTGAACAGACCTGGTTACTTGACCTGAATTTCGTAGCTCTAGGACAGGACTTCTCTACCTCAGTACTATTGACAGTTTGGGTTGGGTGGTGCCTTGTTGTGAAAACCAAAATTGTCCCTAGACATTGCCAAATGTCCCCAGTTCTAGGGCCATTGTTCTAAGACCCTGTCACATCTGTCTTTAAATTTCAATTTCCTTAGCTGTAAAATAGCATATTTTACCTACCACCAAGTTGTAGTCACATGTCTAAATGTCTCAGGACTAGAGAACAGTTTTGGACTCTTCTAATGAAATAAAAAAACAAACAATAAACAAACAGAGACTCAGAGTGAGCAACTGAATGGTCCACGGGCTCACCAATCTTTAATAGTAGACTTGAAATTTTAACCCAGATAAGTGAGAAAAACAGTGAAAGGGAAAAACAGGTTCATAGGAAATGGGATAAAACCATTTTGATGACAAGCCTAGGGACTCCGTGTGTGCTCTAACTCACCATTAAGTAATCACTGTGGACTGTTCATTCCAATTATCCCATCTCTAAGTTTAAAATTAAGGATTATCCTGGTTTACTTTCCATTTTCTTCGAACATACGAATATTTGTCTAATCTTGGTTGATCTTTGTTTTATATATACAGAAGACAGTTTTGAGTGGAGTTAGAAGAAGACCTGAACTAATAGACCAAGTTGAGGAAAATATTTATGTTGCATAGTCTGCAAACAGTTAAAACAACAACAACAACAACAAAAAAGACATAAAAAAGGAAAGACCATTTTTTTTCACGAGCTTGCAAAATTGCGTATGCTCTTTTCTTTTTGATTTGTTTGGGAAAAACTTGTCACTCACCAGGAGACTATATATTCTACCATGAGGTTTCTCTAATTTAAACAGCCTATCTTTTACCAAACATTAAACAAGCCATAAAGCAGGAACTTTGGAACTTCAAATGAAGCTGTCAGAGATTTTTCCTGCCATCAGATGATTTGCAGCTGTGTGACTCATTTGTATCTTTATAAGAATTCAGGAGAAAAAAAAAAAAAAGATTATTAGCATTTCAATTCCTGTCAACTGCTGAAACTAACTAGGCCTGAAGATGTGCCTGACTTCCCAGTGCTAGTGCAGCAATAAATGCAGAATACAGGCAGTGTGCGATATTGGAGGGATTTATAAGGGGAAGGTATGCGAGAAAGGAAGTAGTGTTGGTGCTGAATGTCCTTATAATGAAAAAATACCAAGCGCATATGCAAATTGTCATGCTAAGCTTTGCTACACTCAATGTGGGGCAGGCTGGCTATTGGCAGATAAGACCGGCTTCTTCCAGTGAGAAATGAAACCCCAAAAGATAAGACAACACAACATTTTAGTGTAGCACAGGTATATACTCTCACATCATGCCCCAACATATCTCTCCAACCTACCTCCTCAGTCTAACTGAAGTAGTACAAATCTAGGGACATTTCTCGGATGTCTACTCAAATTTGTACTAAATATCATTTTCTTTGTGATTCCCTCTACCTGGAATGTTTTGGCCCCCTCTCCTCCACTGCAAAAATTTTTGTTGAACTCTCTGTAAGCAGATCATATTTCACCACTGAGAAACAAGCCCTGGTTTGTACTGGGGCCATGTATTCTGTACAAGAAACTATAGCTGAGAAACGATAATAAACGATCACTTCCACAAGAGATATTTAGTCAATGTTTGTTGTTTGACTAACTGAAAAATGAATAAAGAATTGGATAGAAGGGAGCCAATTTTTTTCTATACCAAGATTTAGTATTTCTTAAAGACCTAGAAAAGAACACGATTTACATGATTTCCTTTCTCAGATAGATTTGTGGTTTCTCTTAATCTGGCATTACTGTTGTTGAACACACAACACCTATCCTTCACCTCCTGATTCAAATCAGGTAGTTCCATTACATGGAGTTATGTTGAAATACTTTTTATGCTCAAGGGGTAGTTTTCATTTTTATTATTTTAGACACATAGGGAAAAATCAAGTATCCAGAATCATAAGATTATATCATAAAAATTCTTATAAATTTGTATAATACAAAAATTTTAGATATACTTTTGAGTAAGTGTGCAATTTAAAGAACAGTTACCATGTAAAGGAGTATGCAGGGAATATATTTATTACAAAATTATTCAGATTAGATAACAATCTCTTACTAAATTATGTGAGTGCTTGAGAGGAGAACTGATCAGAAATAATTTTTCATTGCCTTTAAAAAAAAAGTATAAATCTTTTAAGTTGGGTGATTTATTTGGTTTTTTTGGTGACTGATTCTTATCTTTAAGAAAGACCCTTGGTTTTGCTGTTTTCCTCGTGTTTGATTCATTGGTTTAAGAATAATTTAGGCCTTCTTTATTTAGTTGTAGATGAATACAATAATTAATGCAGTCACATGGATGAGATGCATATCGATTTTCTAGTTGACTTCATTGAATTCTAAAATATGAAGGAATCTCAAACACTATCTTCAGTCATAAATGTATTTTGCAGATAAAAAACTGAGTTTGTTATCATTTGAATGATTCACTTATGGTAACAAAACTAGATAATGACAGAGTTCAGATCAGAACCAGGGTCTGGTCTCAACTTTCACGGTATCTAAAAATCCCCACGTGCTTTAAACTTTTGTTGTACTGTGTTATGCTGAGGTGTTCTCAACAGATCCATTTCTCCGTGCTACCCATTCATTCTCAATGGACATTGCCCTGGGAAAGTTTTCTTTCTGAGATAATGCTCAGGGTTGCCTTATTCATAAATATAATAACTGCAGTGCCAGATCCTAGGCAAGTGCTCTGGGCCCAGCTCCACAATTCCCTCAGTAGCATTCTTTCTTTTATCTAAGAGGAGGGATCTGGTTTTGCCGGGGGTGTCCCCACCAAGTCTGCCTTTAATTAAATGGTCTGCAGATTTCATTCAAGCATGTGAAGCTCTTTTGTTTTCTGTCAGTGTTGCACTAGTATCCACTGCCTGGCCATTCACTTTGAAGTCTCCAGAGGAACACATTTCTGTCTCAAGGTTGCTTTGGCATAGAGTTGGAAATGTTGCTAAATCATTGAAGTCCTTTGCTCCTCTCTCAAAACCAGTCTCATATGACTCTGGAGATTTTATTCATCTTCCTGGTCAATGTAGTGCTTTTATTCTGAATCTGAGTACTGGACACAGTTTTAAGCGATAAAGCATTAGAACAAATAGGACCTTGTGCACACTGACTTTCAATCATCCATTCACTCAGTTTCCACCATTTTGGAACCTGCTGTTTTGGCAGATGTCAGGTACTATGCTGGGTTCTGGAAATACAAAGAGGAAATATACAGTCTGTACTTAAGAATCTTTCACTTTGGGAAACATGTCCATTAGTTTCCTATGGACTTCCCTTCTCTCATCTGCTTATCATCTTCACTTTGCAAAGTCCTGACAGTTTTCCTTTTATTTATTTATTTTTAGATTCCCATTGACACCAATTGAGTTTTTCACCTTCATATGCATGTTTTTCTATAAATAGTCCCAGGCCTAAATTCTACTGAATTTGGATTTTCAAAGGTGAGCTTGGAAGGCTTTGTTTTTCAAAGGGCTTCCCTTGTTTTATACCTTGATTTGGGTGTTGATTTCATGGGTATATACACTCATCAAGAATCACTGAACTGCTTACCTAACATGTATGCATTTTATTGCTCATAAATTATACCCTAAACATTTTGAAAAAACTTTCCAGTTAATTATGATGATTATTGTAAGATTCAAAGGCTTTTAAACTTTTTAAAATTAAGAGATATTATTGATGATGTCATGAAAACCAAAGAATCATCTCCCAGAAAAAAAAAAATGTATTCATAAATAAAGATTCTGCAATATTTCAGGAAGTTTTTGGTTTCCCCAAAGTTTTTCTCTACAAATTTGGGATAAGAAATCCTACCAAAAGACTTGAAATAACCTGAATGACCATAGATAGTAACACAGGTGAAATAAATGATGGCCCATCCTTACAATGAAATAATATGGAGTTATAAAAAAATAATAATAATAAAGAGGTCCTAGTGAGAAAATAAATCAAAGATAGATTAATTGAAAATAAGAAAGTGCTGACTAGTGTATAAAATGTACTATCATTTCTGTAAAAAATAAATAAAAACTATATATATGCACATATATAATATATAATATATAACATACAAACATATGTACTTATATATTTATATATGTATATATATTTGCATTACTATTGTATTTGCATAAATATTTTCTAAAAATATGTTCACACAAACTAATAATAGTCTTTTTCTGTTTGTGGAAATGGTCAATTTAATAACTGGGCAGATGAATTTAATAACTGGGAGAAATGAAAGTTTTATGCTTACTGTTTTTAATATAGTTTTTGTTGTTTGAAAAAATTAACATGCATTGTTTACTCAAAAAGCTAAATCCAAATTATTAAAAAAAAAAGAAAAATCTCTTGCCTGAAAAATCATTGTAAAATATCACTATGAGAAGAATATTTACAATTTTGAGTTATACAGAGATCAATTTAGAGAGGGTGGAGGGTTGAAATGTAGAATACACATGAGATTAAAATGAGAAAAAATAATCAAAAATGTGTAGCAGTTATGTAGGTGAGAGATGATGAGGGCCTAAACCAGAGAATCAAGAGTTACTTAGGAAGCATAATCACCATAACTCAGTGGCTGATTAAGTCAAGGCTGGGTGTCCTGGAGTGGGGGGAGGGAGGAACGACTTGAGATAACTGAATAGTGGTCTTGGTGAAAAAGAGGTATGTTTGGAACATGTTGAGAGTGAAGTAAATTCAGAATAATCAGGTTAAATGTCCAGGAAGCAGATAATGTGTTTGCAATGAGCAGCAAGTTCAGGGCCTGAATTCAGCTTTATGATCTTCTGGGTTATTGAGCAACCATCAGGTGCCAGGCACTGTGCAAAATGAGATTTGCATGCAATGTCTCTTAATCTATAAGAATCATTTTAAAAATCTTCAATTTAAGTATAACATTTAGATGTAATTTTTTAAGTGACCAGTTCTGTTATCATGGCCAACTAGAGACAGTCAAATGTATCAAAAACATGTTAGAGTCAGATTCTCCTACTCGTAATCAAATATGTGTGAGAGTAGAGGTAATCTTCACAGCATGCATTAACATTAGCAGATGACTGTAAATGTATTCTAAAGAACTTTCTGTTCATTATTTGACTGTCAGAAATCACCTTTAACTAGTCATCACAGTACAGCCATTGTGGCCTTTTTAGATATCTACGAGTTGCAATGACACATTAGCTGTGTCACCTTCATTTTGTAGCAGCTTTATAGAAATATAATTCAAATATAATATACACCATACATTTTAGGTGTGTAGTTCAATTGATTTTAATACATTCACAGAGTTGTGCAACCCAATCTAATTTTAGAACCATTTCATCACCCCAAACAAATTCCATATCCATTAGCATGTTCTTATTCTTTTTGTCTGTACTCCCTACATCTATTCTACTTTCTTAGCCTGTTCTGAGCCTTTTATATGGGTCACACGATGACATATTTTATATAAACAGAATTACATCATGTCTTTGTGATTGGCTTCTTTCACTCAGCATAATGGTTTCAAGGTTAATTTATGTTGTATGCATCAGTACTTCATTCTGTTTTATTGGTGAATAATATTCCATTGTATGGGCACACCACATTTTATTTTTTTTATTTATCATTCGATAGTCATTAAGGTCATTTCTAATTTTTGGTTCTTATAAATAAAGCTGCTATTAGCATCCATGTAAAAGTTTTTGCATGGGCATATATTTTTATTTATCTTGGCTATATAAATAGGGGTGGAATTTCCTGGTCATATGGTAATTCTATGTTTAACATCTTAAGCAACTGCTAAACTTTTCTAAAATTGAGATAATATTTTATGATCCCATCAGCAATACATGAGGAATCCATTATCTTTGCATCCTCACCAACATTTGTTATTGTTGATTTTTTAAAATTACATCCATCCTAGTGAGTTCAGTGATGTTGTATCTTATGGTTTTGATTTGTATTTTTCTAATGACAATGATGTTGAACACCTTCTCATGTGTTCATTGGGCAATTGTATATCTTTGGAGAGAGATCTATTCAGATCCTTGGCCCATTTTAAATTTTTTTATAATTGAGTTTTAAGAGCTTTTTTAAAAAAATGGATTCCTGATACAAGTCCCTTATTAAACATATTTTGCAAATATTTTCTCCAATTCTGTGGATTATCCTTTTACTTTAGAGATCAGCGATCCCCAACCTTTTTGGCAACAGAGACCAATGCTCCTACGAGAATCTAATGCCTGACACTCCCAGGTGAAGCTGCTGCAAACAAGATGAAGTTTTCTCTTGCTATCTCCTGCTGTTCATCCCCTGCTCTGCAGCTCTTAACAGGAACCCCTGGGGTTGGGGACCCCTGTTCTAGATGGCATTGTTTGTAACACAAAGGATAGTAATTATGCTATAATAAAATTTATGTACTTTTATCCTTTTTTTATTTTGTGCTTTTGGTATCCTTTATAAGAAGACATTATTTAATTTATGAAGATTTACTCCTTTGTTGTCTTCTAACACCTTTATAGTTTTAGCTCTTACATTTAGATTTATAATCCAGTGTGTGTGTGTGTGTGTGTGTGTGTGTGTGTGTGTGTGTGTGTTCTAAGGACTGAAGAAGAGATATAACCTCTTTTGCCTGTCTAGTTGTTACAGTATTTTTTTTTTTTTTTTTTTTTGCTGAAAAGACAATTCTTAACCCCACTGAATCTTTTTGGCACTCTTGCAAAAATCAGTTGCTCATTTTGCCCACTTTTTAGTGTGAAAAAAAAAAAGCCTAATTAAAGATTTGCAGGATGTTGTTCTATTTCCTTTAGTTTTATGAACTCTAGGATGATTCACAAGCATCATTTTCACTATAAAATACATAGTTTACATATCATTACTCAGAGACTTATATCATTTAACCAGATATGTAGACAGAATAGTCACTCCCAAAGATGTCCACATCCTAATCCCTAGAATTTGTGAATACCTTATCTTAAATGGCAAAAGAGAATAAAGATTATAGGTACAGTTAAGGTTGCTAATCAACTGACCTTGAAATAGAAAGATTACCTCAGATTAAATAAGTGGGCTCAATGAAATCGCAACAGCACTTAAAAATGAAGAAGAGGTAGAAAGAGGATCAAAGAAATGCAATGTGAGAAGAATTCAGGCTGCCATTCTGACATTGAATATGGAGGAAGTAGGCCACAATACAAGAAATACAGATGGCTCTGGAAGCTAGAAAAGGCAAAGAATTGGGTTTTCCCGTAGAGTTTCCAGAATGGATCACAGCTCTATTAACACTTTGATTTTAACTCAGTGTGCCCTGTGTGGAAACTTCCACTGACAGAAATGTAAGATTATAAATTTGTGTTGTTTAAAGATATGAAGTTTGTGGTAAGTATTTATAGACGAAAAAGAAAATTAATATAGCAGTATTTTGGGCTGAGCAATGGTCTTGTCTGTGTAATTGTCTTCATGACCTAGAGCTTTTTTTCTTATCTAAAGACTGGCTAATTTCTGACCAGCTGGGAAATACTGTACTGCCCCTCTTATTTATCATATACCTTTCCCTCATTACAGCCAAGGAAAAGTCTTGGTGTCTGAGGCCGTGTTCAGAGAGTTGAACTGCCTGCCTCACTGAACAGACAACAACTCCAGTATCCATAGCTGCTAATATTCTGCCACTAAATCTACTTTAAAAAACATAAAAAGAAAAATAGCAGCACACTAAGGAAAATAAATGTTTGTATGAATTCATGTGCTTTTCACTAGAGAGGCTAATAATAAATCTGCTGGGCAGTACAAATTGCCCTCCAAGTTTAAAGTCACCTCGTCATTCCCAGGGAGATCAGCTGAATTAATGGTCAAACATGTTAATAGAATAATGGAGCATCCTTTACCATTTATAGAGGAGGAAGGGGAGGGGTAACTGGATGTTTATTTTATGGCAATTTATGTCAGTGTAAAAGTTATAAAGATTGCCAGAAAGTAAAGGAGCATGATGTAGAATCACTGGAGAAACTGTAAAATCAATATCTCTAGGGTTTTCAACACTGTACTTGGCAGGTCCTTTGAAATCCATTGCCTGCATGATATTTTATGTATGTAACTGGCAACAGTGATGGTGGATGATGTTCAACTCATGGAGTTGGCATCAAATCAATCATCACAAACGAAAATGCATATGTCTCTCTCCATTTTCTATCTGCTTTCTCAGATGCTGAGATTAGATCCTATACCCAAGAGAAAGTTATCCACAGCAAAGAATAATATGAGGGATTCTAAAAGTGCCTAAATAGTTAAAAAAAAAATGCAACTAGCATCATAGATTTTTCTTGGTTAGAAAATAGTAATTTATTCAAATGGTTGGAAAGTGGTTTTTTACACTAAGATACTGTTTTACTCCTATGATATTAGCACCTATTAAAAAGATTAATATCTTTTTAGGGAAAACTGTAGGAAAATGAAAACTCACATGGTTATTGGAAGAATATACATTAGAAAATCATTTGTGGAGTGAAAATTGGTAACATCCCATGTAATTTCATAATTTGACCCACCATATCTTAAAAACCAGAGGCTTTCTAGAGTTTTTACATATACCTATGGCTTCTCAATAAACCTTTTGGGACTACTGTTTTGATGCTAAAGATTTGTATTATAAGAAACAACTTCCCTGACATCCCCCAATTCATCCAAATGTTGTTTGCAACTCTAATTATCTGCATTAAAGAAATTGCAAGAACTGAAAGGCTTTGGACTGTTACAAAATGTCATATGGGAAACTTTTTTGGGAAACAGAATCTTGAAGATAAAAATTATGAATAGATGCTTTGATCAGATTAGATTTGAAATAGAAGATGCCTATTTGACTGTAAAATGTGACCCTGGTGGTCAATTAAAGATAATAATGAATAAATTTTTATTATTGTTTACTAGTGTTTGGAATTAAGTATCTATAGAAGGCAAGGTATTGGGCACCAAGTCGCTATTGATGTAGAACAGTTTAGTGGAAATATGGCTACACGTGAGTGCAAGTATTGTGGAGCAGACTGCACTGGAAAGTTTGCAGAAAAAAAAGTGATAAACGTAGGGACATAAATGATCGGGCCAGAGCTTGGTCAGAAGGGCAGAGAGCTTCTTTGATCTGAAAGGATATCCTATTTCTTAAAACGTCAAGGGTAATGTTTCTGAACATCACACTAAATTTTTGTCTTACCGATGGCTCAACTACTGCATATGTTGAAGTCAAAGCTGTACCATTTCTCTTAAGTTAAAAGCACACCAATGATAAAGATGGAGTAGGATCCTGAGAATTGGAATAGGGGAACTTGGAGAGATCCCACTGAGCTTGAAAAACCCAAAATTCTGCGGGGCTGCATATTTTTCCAGCAACACAGCTCCTCCTTCTCTCTCTGAGGTAACCTGAAGATATTTACCATACAGAGCTGAGGAAACTGCCTTGCAATGATGTATCAATTCTTCTCAAGAACCTTCAAAACTTATTGCTATTATACTGCTAACTTGACTCAGTTTCTAGGAGAATCCACTAGACATACCTATGGTTTCCCAACAAACTCTTGGTATCATTATTCTGGCTTTGAAAACTGGTATCATTGGCAGAGATTACCTGATGTTTAATCCCTCAGTTCTTTCAATGATTATGTAAACCCCTAATTCTCTGTATTAAAATACATACAAAGCCTGACTCAGAAAGAAACACCATTCACATAGAAAGAACTAAAAGATTTATTTATATTTATATTGGTAGAACCTTGCTAAATATGTGTGGAGATTGATCCTAAAGGTCTATAACCAACAATAATGAAACTCTAAGACAGATAAAGTCAAATGTATCAATACAGATGCACTGTCCATAGATTCTAGATTCAGGAATTTAGCCTAATGAATGTGAATTTTTCGAATAGTTTGCTGAGTTAGTTTACTGAAATCCAGAATTATAATCTATTCATTAAGTACAAGTGAGATGTAAGAACTTCCTTTTCACTGTATAATAAAATAAACCAAAATGCTCCTGGAGAGGAATATTGGATTGGATTACATGTGCCTTGTTATCTATTCCCTAAATACATACCTGCTCAACACCCAAAGTCCAGACCATTCACCACAACACTGGTAAGGAGGACGCAAGCATCTCCACAGAGGCTGGCCTTTGAAAGCTACAGTTGTTAGTAAGAGCTGTCACCACTAAACCATACTTCCCGTTTCCTCAAACTCAGAAATTCAGAGTTCAATGACAGCAGTGAAATTCCAAAGACAAAGTAGGTCTGGCTATTTGAATAAGTATGACTAGAGCAGAACTCAAAATGTGTAAACCATAGAGGTGTTTTGATGGGACTACTTGATTCTGGTGTTTGTAGAACAAAATAGATGGTAAGCTATTTAAATTCATACTTTATCAATATGACTGAGCCTACCTAAGTCATGAATAGATCACATTTCCACAAAAGACTCACACCTCTCATCTAGTGTCAAGTCCTGAGTTTATTCACCAGTCTATAAAACTCTAAATGAGAAAACAGGAGTCTCCTTGAGAAAAACTACTCCATAATGCTGCTACAACCATAAAACTATTTTTTAGCTTTTTCTAAAAGGAACCTGTGACCACTGAACAGGATAGCTCTCCACTTAAAAAGGAAAACTCCCAGAGATTTTAGGGATTACTGAACATTGGATCTTAATTAAAAGTTAATTTCTTGGGATGCAAAACCCACTGTGTGTTACCAATTAAGGAAAATCTCTGTCAAAGAGCAAGTAAATCTTTTCATTTTACCTCCATTTAGACACAGTAAAAATGTATTTCTTGAAGATGGTAGAATAGGTAAATGTTGTGCTTGCCTTCTCTCTCAACCACATCAAATTATAACTAAAGCACAAAATAGCCATCATTGGTAATCACCTGAAATCTAGTTAAACAGAATTCCTACAACTTGGGCGACCTTGAGACTGGTAGGAGGGGCAGAGATGCAGAATGGGCTGGTCCCATACTGGAATGCAGTGGTTGAGTATTGGGTGGGCTGTATTGCTTTCAGAGATCCCTCCTGAAAGGCAAAAGATCCTGACCCCAAACCAGGCTCCTCAACCCAGAGTTTCAGTGCCAGGAAGGAAAGTCCCAACAACTTCTGGCTGTGAAAATCAGCAGAGATTATGGATAAGTAAAATGGAGGGCTGCTGGAGTGTTGACATTTCTCTTAAGGGGCCTTCATGAGTTCCAGCACTGGGGCAGCAGCCTGAAGGGTCCCAGGAACATATGGGAAGGAACTGGGTTATCTCATGTCAGGGTGAAGGTTGGAGGGGCATTTTCTCCCAGAAAGAAGTACTGGCAGAGTGCACTGTTCTTTTGTTGAGTCTTTCCCCATCTGACTGGCAACTCAGGAAGCCACCAGGTCTGAGTCTTCGTCAACCTGGATAACACTGGTTGCCCTGCCCTGGTGATTCCTTGAGACCTTGCTCATTCCAACTTGTGGGTCCACCCAAGATCCTTCCAGTGGATTTTCCATACAAATGGCCTATCTTGGTGCATTCTTTAGACTTTCTTAAAATCTCTCAAAAGTTCACAAAACCTAAGCATCTGGCGGCATATGGCCTCAGTGTTCCTCATACTTCATGCTGAGCAGCCTCAAGCCCAGTATTAATGGCGGCCAGTCTTGGTTTGCACCTTGTCCTCTTGAGGCATCTCCAAGCCCAGCGTGGGTGGTGGCCATCTGTAGATTGCGTGGTGGCTCTCGCCAAGCAGCTCCAGACAGGGTACAGACTGTAGCTGAACTTGGCCTGTGGTAGGGCTCTTACTGGGAGACCAGAACTGCACACCTGGTGGCTAGGTTTGGTTTGAGCCAGAGTATCAACCGGGAATACATCTGAGATTGACACACCCAAACAGCAGATTGGGCATGCACCAGAGCCCAGCTAAAGTGAATCTTGGTTCATAGTATCAACCCCTGCACCACAGCTCTTCTACTGTAGTCACCAGCTAGTCCTCGCTATTAACCAGCTGAGGGTCAATCCCTCCTACTGATATGCAAATAGAAATCAAAGCTCAACCACAACAGGAAAGGACACGCAACTTATACAAGAGACACACTTGGAGCATCCATCTCAGAGGACCAGGAAGACCATGCCTCTGGGCCTCACAGGTCACCTTCTTTAGAAGGCTAATATACTAAGACTTGGAGACATAGTAGCTTTACCTAATATATAAAAACAAACACAGGGAGGTAACCAAAATGGGAAGACAGAGAAACATATTCCAAATGAAAGAATAGCACAAAGCTCCAGAAAAAGAACTACTTAAAATGGAGACAAGCAATTTATCAGAGGCAGAGTTCAAAATATTGGTTATAAGGATGCTTAATAAACTTAAGGGAAGAGTAGATGAACTCAGTGAAACCATTAACAATGAGATAGAAAGCATTAAAATGGAAATAGAAAACATGAAAAGAACCAGTCAGAAATGAAGAATACGATAACTGAAATGATGAATACATTAAAGGGAATAAATAGTAGATTACATGAACCAGATAACTGAATCAGTGATTTAGAAGATATGGAAGCAAAAAACACCCAATTAGAACAGCAACAAGAAAAAAGAACCCTCCAAAATAAGTGTAGTTTAAGGGACCTCTGGAATAATATTGAGTGTACCAACATTCACAACATAGCGGTACTGGCAGGAGAAGGGTGAGTGCAAGGAAATGAAAACCCATTTCAAGAAATAACGATGAAAACTTTCCTAACCTGGAAAAAGAAATAGATATACAAGCTCAGGAAGTGCAGAGAGTAACAAACAAGATGAACCCAAAGAGGCACAAATGGACACATCATAATTAAAATGCTAAAAGTTAAAGACAAAGACAATCTTAAAATCAACAAGAGGAAAACAGTTAATTACCTACAAGGTAGTTCCCATAAGACTGTCATCTGATTTCTCAACAGAAATTTTGCAGGCCAGAAGGGATTGACAGGAAATATTCAACCAAGATTATTCTATCCAGAAAAGCTATCATTTATAATTGAAGGACAGGTAAGGAGCTTCCAAGAGAAGAAAAAGCGAAAGTAGTCGTCAATAACAAATCAGTATTAGGACAAATGTTAGACTTCTTGAAAAAGAAAAAGAAAAAAGAGAAAATACATGAATAATAAAATGGCAATAACTATTTATCTATCAATAATTATTTTAAATGTAAATGGATTAAATGCTGCAATCAAAAGATAGGGTGGCTGAATGGATAAGAAAATAAGACCCTTATGTATGCTGCCTACAAGAGACTCACTTCAGATAGTAAAATACACAGATTGAAAGTAAAGGGATGGAAAAGATGTTTTATGAAAATGGAAACAAACAAAACAAATCTGGGTAGCAATACTTATACCAGAAAAAGTAGACTTTAAAACAAAGGGTGTAAGAAGAGACAAAAAAGGACCCAGTAATCTTACTTCTGGGTGTTTATCCAAAAAAAAAAAAAAAAAAAAAACTCAAACACTACTTTGAAGGGACGTGTGAATCTGTATGTACATTGCAGGATTATTTACAGTAGTCAAGATATGGAGGTTACCTGGGTGTCTATCAATAGAAGAATAGATAAAGAAGACGTGGTACACACACACACACACACACACACGTATATATGTTTATATGTACGTATATATATAATATATAATATGTAACATAATGTTACTTAGCCATAAAAAAGAATGAAATCTTGCCATCTACTACAACATAGATGGACCTAGAAGGCACTATACTGAGTGGACTAAATCAAACAGAGAAAGACAAATCCCATATGATTTCACTTACATGTGAACAACAAAACAAACCAATTTACAAAACAGAAACAAACTCATAGATACAAAGAATGTTTTGACAGCTGCTGTATGGAGGGGCTTGTGGGGATAGGTGAGAAAGGGGATGGGATTAAGAAGTATGAATTGGTAGTTACAAAATGGTCATGGAGATGTACAGTTTAAAGAATATAGTCAAAATATTATAATAACTATGTCTGATGTCAGATGGGTACTAAATTTATCAAAGTGGTCACTTCATAAGTTATATAAATGTCTAATCACCATGTTATACATCTGAAACAAATATAATATCATGTGCCAACTATAATTGAAAATTTACATTATTAAAAAAATAAAATAAGTGTATTCCCCTATCGTCTTGAAGTTTGACATGGGCATGTGGCTTGCTTTGATTAAGAAAATGTAAGTGGTAGTAATCTGTCAATTCTGAGTGGAAGACTTCAAGAGACAATGTGTGGTTAGCCATGTTCTCTTCTCATGCCATAATGACAAGAAACATTCCAGATGCTGTTTCCTCTATTAGCCTCAGTTTCTGAGCAAGGACATCATGGAGCAGATCTCTCAGGCAGTGGAGCTGCAAATGTATCTTGGTTAAAAATACACCTTTGTATTTTAAGTTATTAAGAAAGTTTGTTAATGTAGCATAACCAGACCTGTCCTGCCTAATAAACTATAAAAATAATTCAGTCTCTAAAATGAGAGAGGTACATATGCATACAACATGAATATCTCCAAGGTAAATTAAGTCAAAAAAGTTAAAATTTTAAATATGTTGACCTTGTTAACTTTAAAACAGGCAAAATAACAAAATAACAAAAATACTTTTTTTCAGTGATACCTATTTATGTAAAATATGTAACTGTCTACACAGAACTAATATACAACATTGCTCCCTATGTGGAGAAGAGTAATGCTTTAGGTGACTAGGTTGGAGGGATATGAGTTGTTTCACTTTTTATTCCATGTGTTTCTCTCTTGTTCATTTGTTTCACAATATATTTTGAATTACTTTAAAAATTAGTTTTAAAAGTATGAACAGACTTTGCTGGTGAATTCTATCAAACAGTCATTAAATAATTAATTCCAATCCTACTCACTTTATGAGTCCAGCATTACAATGATACCAAAACTAGACAAGGAATCCATACGAAAAGAAACTGAGAGTCTAATATTCCTGATGAACATGGATGAAAAAATCTTCAACAAAATATTTGCAAACCCAATTTGACTATGTATTAAAAGAATCATACACCATGATCAAGTGGGATTTAGTTCAGGAATGCAAGTATGGTTCAACATCTGCAAATCAGTCGATGTAATACATCGCGTTAACAAAATGAAAGATACAAATTATACAGTCTCTTAATAGGTACAGAAAAAACATTTGAAAAACCTCAATGTCAATTATAAAAACTCTCAACAAAATGAGTATTGAGGGGATGTGCCTCAACATAATAAAGGCCATATATGATAAAGCCCACTGATAACATCATACTCACTGGTGAAAAGATGAAAGTTTTTCACCTCAGATCAAGAACAAGACAAGGATGACCACTTTCAACCTTTTTTATTTAATATAGTTGGAAGTCTTAGCCAGAGAAATTAGGCAAGAAAAAAAAAATCCAAAGCACCTAAATTGGAAGGGGAGAAGCAAAACTGTCACTATTTGCAGATGGCATGATATTATATTTAGAAAACCATTACATGCCATCAAAAAAAAATAAAATAAAAAACAAGCTAATAATCAAATTCAGTAAAGTTGCAGGATACAAAATCAATACTCAAAATTTGTTGTTTCTATACACTAATAATGAATTATCAGTATGAGAAATAAAAAAATATTCTATTTATAATTGCATCAAAGAGAATAAAAAATCTAGAAATAAATTCAAACAAAGAAGTGAAAGACCAGTATATTAAAACTGTAAGACATTAATGAAAGAAATTGAAAAGGATAAATAAATTGAAAGACATTTTGTTTATGAATTGAAAAAATCAATATTGTTAAAATATTCATACTACCCACAGCAATCTACAGATACGATGCGATTCCTATCATAAGTTCAATAGTACTTTTTACATCAAGAATCCTAAAATTTGTATAGAATCACAAAAGATCTTGAATAGCCAAAGCTACCTGGAGAAAGAACAAAGCTGGAGGAATCAAACTCCCTGATTTCAAACTATATTGCAAAGCTATAATCATTAGAACAATATAGGTATCAGCATTAAAAACAGACACATAGACCAATGGAACAGTACTGAGAAACTCAAAATAACCAAATACAAAAGAAAAAAAAAACATATGGGGGAGGATTTTAATATTTATGACGAACATGATTAAAAAAGAAAAAAAAAGAAAAGACATTTTTAGAGTGCATTTTTTTTTTTTTTTTGCCTTTGGGATCTTATGTGGGGCATGTTATTATAGTAGAAGTAAATCATAGACACTAATACAGTCTAATATATGTATGGAAATGTATAGTGACAGTATCAGAAAAGTTCCAGGTACAGTATTTTCTTTAAACAAAATTGATGTCCTATTTTCCCATTCCAGAGAAATACCCTGCACGGGAATGGTTGGCTCTATTATAGACAATTCCTTTCTCTGTATTTCATATACCAAAGTTCATTTCTACTCTCATTCAGAATACTCTAGCTCTCTTGTCATCAGAGAAATATTGTTTCATTGCATGGGACAGAGACACAATTGCTGTAATGAACAACAGAAAAGTTTTACTTTACTTCTACAATCAGAACCCTGGAGGCTGGCAGGTTAACGCTGGTACAGTTGTTTGAATAGATTGTTAATAAGGCAGCTATTCCTAATTATTTGTCTTCCATCTGTAGCATGTAGCTTTCAACTGAGTAGTCTCCTCCTAATTATAAACCGGCTGCTACACCGCTACCAACAGAAAGGCATTTCAGGAAAGAATAAGAGAGCCATGAAAAAATAAAAATAAAAAAATTAATTAAAAAAAAGAATTTATGCCAGTAAAGACAAAACATTCACAGAAATATCCAATACATTTTCCATTTCCATCTCTTTGGTTACATTTATGTCACATGCCACTCACTTCTACCATCAGAAATAAGGAAGACTGAAAATTATGGTTTGTTTTTCTGAGAATAATACTGAAAGTGCAAAGTTTGTGTTCTGTTTTAAAGGAGATAATAAGAATTGGGTAAAAACCTAGCTGAATTTATCATAACTTCATCTGAGCTCTGTTAAATATTGAAGTTCAGCTTTGGCATAAACTCAGAGACAAAGCCTTCACAATGTATTTCTGTCTTCATTGATCCCCTCTTGATATCTCCTGAGACTATTATTTGTAGCTTATGCTTTGTGAATTAATTGAATATTGCAAGTCCTTGTTACTTGAATTTACTGGGTTAACTCCTAAGAACAAGTGTCACCTCTTTCTTTTATACATAAATAATTAGATAGTTTTAGACACAGGAGAACGAATAAATATATTTGGTTATGTCACCTAATTGATGTCTAAGGAATAAGTAGTTAAAGAAATTTTCCAAATGACAAAAAAACAAGTGTTTCTGGTAAATTAGATTTGAAGGGTTTAAATAGTATATTCAGGTTATATACATTATTAAAATATTTTCACTCGTTTTATAAATCACTCCACTTTGACACATTCTCATGACCTCCAGAGACAAATATTATGAGCATGAGTATCAAAAACAGAAAAAAATATATAAGATAACAATTTAATCTCATGTGCCCAGTCACTGACATATGAACTAGAGAGTATATTGGGTCTTTTGTACAAAGCTAAGAATCATTCATAAGAATTTAGAACATGTGATTATTAAAGGTACACTGAAGCAACAAAATAGTGCTTCAAGGGTGGAAAGACATGCTACTAGAAGTTCAAAGAACATACTTATTCCCCCCTTGAAAAGCATTAATGTTTAGTAAAATACAAAAAATAATATAGACTCAACTCCTGTCCTTCAGTACAGTACATTATGGCCTTAACTTTTACATGGGAGAATGAAAAATAAAATTTAATAGTATATCTCCTCTTCTCTTTCCTTCAGAAAAATGCAGGCCACTCCCGAGTTCACAAAGAAAATACCTCTGAGGAAATCATTCTGGGCACAAAAGGTAAATTGTTCTTTTTGGCATTTTTAAAAAGAATTACTTACACAATTAAAAATTGAAAACCTGTTACTTTTAATACAATTCCTATTTCTGTCTCCTATCCTTCTTTTATTTTGATGATATTTTTGGTGATGGTGGTTTTAATGTGACTAAGGAGGAAATTAGGAGAAGGTTGACCTTCTCTCCTTGTTCTGATCTCTTTCCATCCTGTATAAGACTAAATATGTACATCTGAGATAGTATCAATTTTGAAGTAAAGACACATGGAATTTAAGACATGAAATGATACCAGGAAATTATTAATTTTTTGATTGCTATGTCATACAAGAAAGACTTGGTTTATGAGAAACTCATACATGGGTGTTTGTGGATTTTATAAGTATGTTAGGTAACTAATTGATTGTGCTTTATTCAAGCAGTGGTTTAAAAAATTTTTTTTGTTATTATTATGGGGAAAATTCAAATAAAATTAATGACTCCATTAGCTGGAAAAGCAGATCTCTTCTATTTGAATCAGAGTAGGAAGACACACAATCTCCCTGTTGCTAACTCTTTGCTCAGGGTCAGTCTCTTATTTTAGCAGACAATAAGCAAGGGGACTGTACAATCTTTTACCCGGCATAGTTCTGGTTTATACCTATGGCCCTTGAGAATTTATAAATCATACTCTATTTCACTCTCAACAGTGAATAGAGAGATCTGATAAGCCAAGCTATAACATGATATGATTTTTACTGACTGTTTCAAACATATGAATATCAGTGTTTTAGACTTTCTAATGAATGAAATATTAGAGAGGGAGTCTTTGGTTATCAATAGTGCCAAATTATCTCTGTGAAATTGAGGAATGCTTTCCAAATTTGGAACTCAGTTTCTTCTGCTCTATGATGATGACATGGTACTTAAAATGTCTTCTATCTCTAACCTTTTATTCCATGATATTGGATGTACCTTTGCTTAGGAAATCTACTCTGTTTCATTTGTTGGACAGTGATAATAATCAGTTTCTGTCTGCTTAGGTAGATTTCAGGAATGGTTTGGAGCACTTTGCAATTCCACTTATACTAAGTTATTCCCACGGATAAGGAATTAGAAATTGATGAGAAAACAATTCCGCCTGAAGGTTTCTCCAGTAATAATTAACTCAAGGGTTGAATGCTGCCAATGAGATTCATTTGAGAACAAAGCTGTTTTTGCCAGACTCGTATTTCATTTGGCTGGACTCTAAAAAACTATGTACTATTGAATATAGTTAACATTTCTGTAAATGTTTCTGAATAGTGCGGGTGGTATGCTCTGATGAAAGTAGATTATGCTGGAAAATACTGGTCCAAATAACCACTTTTCCCCAGCAAAGGCATAATAAAGGAATATTAGAAGAACAAATAGGAGAAAGGACTTTACATAATTCTTATCTGGCTACCAATATGGAGGGTCATTACCTTTATAACAGTAGTTCCTCTTTCCAGGAAGCATTAGCTTTAGGATTCGAAGCTGGTGGTAGATTTCCAAGCACAGTCTTTTAGTCATGAAATAAACTCTAAATACTTATGTAAAATGAAGATACTATAAATCCAATTCTCACATTGAGGAAAGAAATACCAAATCTTTGAAGCATGTCGAGATGCCGATGTCTGGATGGTATTTTATAAGCGTGAGTCTACAATTAGAGAAGACAACCTGAGGAAATAATTTTTAAGGATACCATTCAAAGTTTGTGATGAGCTATGTGAGAATATTTCCAGCTAGTAATGTTCTTTATAACCCAATTCATGTTATAGTAACCATTTTGATGGCTGGTTGAAAATATGTATTTCTGGAGTCATTTGAAGAGTTCATCATAAAACCTGGAAATTGTGCAGAATAATTATTATAGGCACATAGAAATAAGTACTTTTAACTGCAGAAAATCATCACAGTTTGTATGAGTCTGTACAGTTATTCAGGTTTTCAGTTTCAGAACATAAAATGAGAAAAATCATGGAGGGAGAAGTAGATAAAAAATAATTTCTTCCAAAGATGTTTTTATATAACAGTTTTATTTATGCATTTATTTATTCTTTATATAATAATCACCTACTTAAAGCATACCACTGATTTACATGTATTAGATATACAAGAGAAGGTGATGACAGAGATTCTCTACCAGTCAGAATACACAAAAATATGCTGATCTAAAATCCTCACATTGTAAGGGTTTATAACAACACATGTATATTCTTGCTTGTCTACAGGTCTATTATGGTGTGATGGGCATCTGCTCTACACTTCTTCACTCTGATGTCCAATCTACTATGCAGCCACCATTTCTAAAGATGGCTTAGGGGAGAAGAGTTCTGGAGGTTTTAGAACTACCAATTAAAATCCCTTTTGAGATGTAACAAACATCACAGCAGCTCAAAGCTCATTGGCTAGTCATATGGCCCTACCCAACTACAAAGGATCTGGGAAGTATAATCTAAACATATGATTAGGTGGCAGAGATAAACAGCATTAATGGTAACCAAAGTTTACCTTTCTGGTCACAAAATATTCAGACCACACCCCCTCCTCAGACAAAATATATGTATTCCCTCCCCAAGGGAGACAATCCAAAAGACTTCATTCAGTTCAGGATCTTATGAAATGGGACATTAACAGTACATTGTGAGGGACCTACTCTACGAGTGAGTGATGTCTGTTGTTAGATCCTGAGTCAGTTTCATGGGAAGAGCGCTGAGACTACTGTTCTCCATGGCCCTTGGCTTTAATGTGGGAGACCCTTCTTTCTCCTTTAGTCAGACACACAACATTCGCTGTGGGCCTTTGAAACTATACCTTACTTGGAGGTTGAGCCGCTTTCTCAGCCTGCTTCTTGTCTATAGATGGTAGAGAACCTGATGCTTTAAATCTTAAACAATTGGTTCTTTTTCAGTCCAGGCTGATGGTTCTTTTGGAAGTACAACTCTCTAAGAAATTTAGTTGTTTTCTCAACTATTAACTATAGTAAACTTCATGTGACAACAGCCACATTATAATTTTTCCCCCCTAGACTTCGTTTGAAACCATTTTTACTCTCCATGCTCAGCTGTATGCCTGCCTTTCTCTTAATTAATTGTAGGTTACTCTGAATCTGTCAGGCTTGCATGGGTGAGACACTCCTTAATATCTCTTTTCTGTTAGCCATGTTGTTCACATCAAGTATTTAATGGGCAAGTACTGATCCAGTATAGGAAGGACATATGTTCACAATTTATTACCAGAAACTGTCCTATGGGTTGTCCAGCCACAATGAGGACAGAAAGTACAATTTCTCTTTATATCTGAATTAGTAGAGAGCCAGAAATATTTGATGAACAAATTTCCTTCCTTAAATACTTGGCAAGAAAATACTTATAAGAGTATCCAATGAGACATAAATTAAAGATGATCACTGGAGGCAGTGAGAAGACCACTCCAGCCTAGTGACTGGCACAAGATATTTCATCCCTGCCTCATGTGTCTGATGACTTGGAGTAAATCATGTTACTGTACCAAAATGTTATTTTTTTATCAAGAGATCACTTATTGTCCAAGAGGAAAACCAAATAAAGCACGTTGATTGTAATAGTCTCTGCTTCTAGAAATACTGAGGAAGACATGTAGGGGAAAAAAAGGTCTCAAAAGATTTTAGAAATCTGCTGAGGTGAAGAGGCATTCTCTAGCTTGAGGTCCCTTTCCACACTCTCTGTGGGGCTTCCCTAATTCTCCCCATACCAGCCCTTTACTTTTTCTTGGAATTTCTACAGAGATAAGATGCAGCTATGCCCTGGGTCGCTGGAAGGGACTTCCATTCTTCCAAAAAGGAAATACTTTCAATAATAGGACAGTCCTGGACCCCAGTGGCTCCTGTGTACAGATATTAAGAAGAGCATCTCTGCCAATGTACTTAGGCAGAACAATAAAGCATCTTTACAGCCCAAGCTCACCAGAGCCACTATTGATTCACTGGCATGTGCTCTCTCAATAGTAAAAGGCTGCCAGGATTTACTCGCTCAGCTTTTCCCTTTCCTAGGCCATCATTATTCAGTGTAAAACTCCTTTAACCTGGTGGAGTTGTTGCTCTTGCTAATACTGTGTTAGCAAATTATTGATCCCAATGATGAGAACAGGAATCGTTTCTCCTGTAGCAGGATGTGCAATTGGATCTACATTCTGCCCTGGTAATTTTCTCTATAGATCTTCCAGGGGGACTAGACAAATGGACCATTAAAAAGGGATAGGGGTGGGAGGGAGCTGCCTGAGGTTGATGGTACATTTGAGTTAAATCCAAACTTTACTGGTGTTTTTCAGCTTCTATTTGAAAACTTATAAACACTGCTCTTTGGTACTTTATGGTTTTGTTTTTTTTTTTTTGGGGGGGGGGGGGGTAGTTTTATTTGGTTTGTTTTTAACTTTTTCTGATGGCCAAAGAGAAATTTTAGTTTGTGAGCTTCTTCTTTTGAAATTGAAATCAAGACAATCAAATATTCAGGGATGTTCTGATAAAGGCAAAACAAGATCATTGACATTGGTAGGGAGGTATGTTAAATTTCAGCTATGCTGGCCTTGGTGATTGGAATTTAGTGACACTAAATCTTCATTAAGATGCTTACCTCTCTGTCTTTTACCTCTCCTTAACTACTGGATGATTATTAATCCAATTATATCTAACTAAGATTCACAGACTGTCTATAAGGCCTAGCACTGTAGATCCTGCAAAAGAGCTAAACAAGTAGAAAGTTTAGTCCAATGGTCTACGCTGAGGAGTTCAGAACAATATATATATATATTTTTATTTGTTCAGAAAGAAAGAGAAATTATAAAAGAAAAACAAATTTAAAAAGAAATTACCCCCAAAATTAGAACAATTGACTTTTTTCCCCTTAACATAAACTCTGGAAGTGAAAGCAGACTGCCTCATTCACTATGCTGGTGTCAAAAACTGAGCTTTGGATATGAAACACTGTTGTGATTGAAGTAAGACTTCAAAAAGCACTGCAAATGAGCTAGAGAGATACCCATTCAGCACAGAGTTTGGGAGAACAACGTTGACATGTCTGATGACACATTACTTTCTATTTACCTTCCGAAATGTATTGAAGGCTATGAAAATCTTGAAGGCAAATTGTTTATTTGTTTAATACGGGTTGCTGACTTGAATGTTTTTAGTGCAAGAAAGTAAGTTTATATATCTTCAAGGTCCTACTTGAATTTCACATCAGAAAGAAGTGCTAAGTGAACTGTTGACCTTATACTGTTCGTTAGGCAAGGAAAATAATTAAGGCAGAATACATTCACTTTACATTACATAGAATATGACAGATATGTAGGATATTTTAGGTAAGCAATCTTCTATCCTGGATTATAAATTCTAAAGAAACAGTTACTCTTCTCAAATGAAATTTAAGTGCTCCTTTATCAGGTAATAGCATATAAAACTTGATATTTCAATTTTAGCATATATTAGAGCTAGAAGGATAAATTGTCATTGATAAACTCTTGGAATCAGAAACCTTGACTTCTCGTTTCTATATTGTACTACAGCAGCCATTATTGGCTTATTCTTTATTTGTTTTTGGTTGAGATGAGACTTTTCACTAATAGTTATTATCATTCTGGTTCCACATAAGACTCAATTGACATCAATGAATCATCTGACTTTACTGGTTCATCTTTCTTACTTGTGATTGAATGAAAAACTAGAACTTAGAAGAAAAAAGTGAGAAGGCTGGAGGAAAACAAGAGAAAGTTTCAAGAGAATTAATCTATATTTTATTCATATATCATACCATTTAATATTTGCACTATTGATTTATTAATAATTGGGATTTACAGAGTGCATCCTATAGTCCCAGTGCTACAGTAAACCCCAAAGAGGTAAACAATATAGAAAATTGAGTTTAATTGTTTACCCTGAAGAGTTAATAATGGTTGTTAATTTGAACTAAAATCCTATTATACATACATATTTTATATATATGTGTGTATATATATATATAGAGAGAGAGAGAATATATATGTGTATGTATACAAGTTATAAAGCTATTATTTAGAAGATATATATTATGTATATAGCACATGTATTATATATAGAGAGAAAAAGAATGTGTGTGTGTGTGTGTGTGTGTGTGTGTGTGTGTAGTTGACTTTGTGAATTGCTTTAGTAAAATGCATTTTGATATCATCATCAGGGATGTATTATATTCCTTTTTCTTTCTAATATTTCATATGTAAATACTCTAATCAGTGAAGTAACACTGATTTTTTTCCCCTATACTTTTAGTACAATAATGTTAATATTTTTTTGGCTTGACATTAAGGTTTTTTTTTTTAATTATAACCTAAGGCATCCTAAAGTAGTCTCCCAAGGATAGCTGTAACAGAGAAAGTGGTATGGATCTTCGCTACTGAAAAAAACATTAATATTTAAAATCTAAGTAACATATTTTATGAAAAATAAATATGCACTTATGGGGCACCAAATTTGATCTTAAAAATAAAACCATGGATGCAATATCATAGTTAAAATTCTTATAATCTATTTGTGTGAATTCATGAAAAGAAATGAACACTCTTTTTACCGTATCCCAACCCATCCTTCTAAGCAGAGGCAATACATCAATTGTGAAGCTTAATAACTGGGGTTTAGTAATACATGCTTGATTAATTTTACTGAGATTTTCAAAATAAAATGAGAAAGAAATCACCCCATTCATTATATCAGAGAGGAGAAAGAAATCTTGATGATGTTTAACTGCATCAAACTGATCAAATGACACTTTAGCCAACTCCAGAAATGGGTTTCTTATGTGAAATAAATTTATTTCCTGAAGATGAGCATCATTCAAGCTTCTTATAAGTTGCAATGGTGCAGCCTTTTTACACTACTAGTAATTAATAAACAAACAAACAAATAATATCACAGCAACAGTCACAAGAGCAATAACAACAAAAACAGTCTGTTCGGATAAAGAAATCCACATTTTGAAAAACCAGAAGCTGCAGTGACAAAAAATATCCACGAGAAATATTACTTTAGATGTCATCATTAACTTCAAGTAGAAGGCATTGTAATGTTTTATAAAGAAAATTAGTTATTTGTATTATTTTTTGTTTTATAAGCAATTTTAGTCTCTATTATAATATGCTAATAAATTAGGTACTGGCTTTGATTCATCTGTGTTTTTATATTGCTTATTTTTAATATTTCAATATAGTTATTAGTAGACAACTTTAGAACTCAGATTCATAACTCATAATTTCAAGGCTGTGTTCTAAAATATATACAGCCAAATGTAAGGCAAGAATAAAGGGAAGCGATAGTGTTCAAGCTTTAATGGACTTGCTGTTTTCAATTTGCCAAGTAATTTTCAAATCTAAAAAGGAATACATTGAATTTGTTTCTTTCCTTTAATACCTCTCAAGTGTCACAACATTCCCATATGTTCTGAGGCTGGGAACTGTGGGCAGAGTAGAAGGATATGGAAATTGAAACATGACACCTGTCCTCACAGAGGTTGCAAAAAATCTGAGTTGGAAGGCAAGGCAAGTGCCTGTATGTACAACAGAAACGCACAATACAATAGAATATAAAGTCAAAGATTAATTGGCAGAGATTATAGATGTTTTATGATTTTATAGGTAGTTGAAGTTACTATGGATTAGAAAATATTTGAATAAGTAGTAGAGGTTGAGGAGAGAACATTCTTTGCAAAGTCAGCTTAGAATTCCTTCTAATCATTTAGCATGGATATTTTAACAAAAATTTTTCTTAAAGGGGAAAACTGTAGTACATTCCTTCTGATTTTATTCTATTTGCTTTGGGATTAATAGGAAATGAGAAGGGACCAATTTAGGACTTTTTCATACCTCTTTTCATTTTTCAAATGTCACTTGTTTAAATTTGTTCTTCATATTCCTGATCTAAAATTACATTACCCTTAGGAACTCATATACTGTGCCTTATCATTGGTAGCTGCCAAGGTCTTTACTTAGGTTGGCTTCTACAAGAAACAGAATTTGAGGTGGAAATTTACATCCATAAAGTTTGTTGGGGAGAACTGTATGGGAACTGCTCATTAACTGAAGTAAAAGGAGTAGGGTAAGGCAGAGAAAGAAAATGAACTGTAATGCTTGTTGCAACAAAGGCCTCAGCCAGTCTCATCGGAGCTCTGGAGATGGTTGGCCCTTAGGTAGTGTCCTGCCCTTGGGAAAAAACTCCAGGTCTTTGAATCCTGCCACTCAGTGGATAAGGGCTGTCCCAAGGAAGAAATGTAAAATCAAAAGAAGCTCACTTTAATGCAGGAAGATTTCTGCAGAGAATCCAAATTTGAATAATCAGCAACTAACTATTCAGACACCTGGGAAATAAGCATTGAAGTGATGAAGGGAGATCTGGGTAAAAGTTGGATGGATTACTGAAATCTTCTTCAAGAACACTGAGCCATTTACATTATTTATAAATGGTACTTCCCTTGTACTCCCAATTACTATGTACAGATGGGAAAGTTGGACAGTGAGAAGAATGGTAGGAAAAAAAATTGATTCATTTGATATATGATGTTGGAGGAAAGCTCCATGGATACCCTGGACTACCACAGAGATGAATAAGTGAGTCCCAGAGGAAATTAAGCCTGAAACATCTCTGGAGGCAAAACTGACAAAATTGAGGCTGGCTTACTTCAGATGCATCATGAGAAGGCAGGTTTCCTTGGAAAAGACAATAATGCTGGGAAAAATAGAAGGCAGGAGGAAAAGAGGAAGACTGAATATGAAATGGATGGACCCCATGAAAGAAGCTACAGGCATGAGTTTACAGGAGCTGAGCAGGGCTGTTGGGGACAGGGTATCATGGACACCAATCATTCGGAGGGTTGCCAGAAGTCAGAGCCAATTCAATGACATGTAACAGACACACTTCCTAGATAGTAACTCCTTAAGGGAGGACAGCCATAGCTCTCTTGTTCTCCATTATCCTACCAGGGCTTAGGGTTATAATTGGCACATAGTTTATATTTGCTAAATATTTATTAAAATAAATGACTAAAATAATTAAGAAATGGCTAATAAATATATAGTATTTGTGAACTGCTGGATTCCAAAGTCGAAATTAGAGGATTTCCATAAAGCAAAGTTTGTGAACAAATCAAAATAAAATATTAGATTTTTATATGATAGTTAATAGAGTATATAATTATTAATCAAATACCTTGTTGAGTACCTACTATATGCCCTCCGTTAAGTAAATTAAAATGGTGTGAGACATGATCAGGCAACAAACGCAGAGCTAAATATGAGATGCTTTTTGTTTTCTTTGTAAAAACACAGAGATGTCTCTTTTATTTCTTGAGAATAAAATGCTTCTCTCAATATTGCTCTTTTTTTATATATTAAGACTTTTGCATCAATGTAATTTGTGACACATATAAATGTCAAATGATAGTAAATGAATGAAGCCATGAAAAATGACAAAGGAAACTTCACACACATCCATGTATTAATTTGAAAATAAGATAGGCAGTATTTTAAATGGAGATTTAATGTGGGTTAGCACTTGCACTGATATATTAATGCCTTTAGCTCAAAGAAGTAGTTGAAAAGGAAAAATACATTAATTTAAATGAGGGGGAGTGTCAGTTTTGATCCTAAATATAAAGATGCCAGCTTGCTATAATAGTGTATACCTTCACCAACAAGAAAAAGAACAAAGAGAAACATGACACTGGATAGACAATAGATCTATGAAAACAGCCAGCCGCTAGCTCAAACAAGAAGATAAATGGAGGCTGTAGCTTTTACCATTAAGAAAATCAGTTATAGTTCCATTTTATGCCAAAACAGTTCTGACCCAAAAAGAACTTTCTGACCCAACCTGGTCTGTCAGTTCTCCCCACAGAAACAGTTTTGGCCTATGCACGCACGCAAAGTGACAATGAAAGTTATGTTCTAGTGACTTTGTCTTTGAGATAGTAGTGACACATCATGGAAGAGTTAGAAAGTTTCACTGAGGTCTGTAATGCTATAACCAATTGGGAGGCAATCCAATCTGGGTGGGATATTTCCTATGTTGTGCTCTCAGAGCGTTGCATACAGCTAATTGTAAATATCTCATATAGAACTGCCACCTGCTTCCCTGAGTTACATCATTCACAGTTAATTTATATTCAGGTGGCACACACATCATTTTCTCTTAATTTCTGCATAACAGTTCATTTTCTTTGGTTAGAATCAGCATTTCTCCCCAAGCTATTTTGTAAAAGTGCAGCTTTACCACATGTAACCTATACAAAAACGTCGGAATCTATGACAGATCTATTACAAGAAATGGAAATAACAGAGAAGGAAAACTTCCCAATGAAGGCCATTAAAAAATATATCTAGACTCCTGGTTTGAACACAAAGCTGTCCCTTTGAAACAGAAATGCCACCAGTTCATTATGTATTCTTTCGGTGTCCTAGTTGTGAAGGGGGGTTGAGGGAGGAACACAACCTTAAATTCTTCAGAGCTGTCCTGGTTGGTTTATCTACTGTGATTTACTGTTGTGATTGTTGAGTAGCTGACCACTGATTTTAACACTGGGGTATAGAGGAGACAGATTGACACGGGTTTCATTAAAATTCACGAAACTCAACTCCATAGAGAGCATGACTAACTTCCTTATACATGACAGGAATCCCCACAGATGGTACTTCACCCTTGCTAAAGGAATTAAGCCTACCAAAAGAATCCCTGTCTATAAGCAGCCAATTCCCCAAATCTACAGGCTCATCTGCACAGATATTCTTTATACTGTCATTCTTAAGTACCTTAGGGTAGCTCTGAAAGACAGGGGGCCGAGAGGGAGCAGCCGCTGCTGCCTTCCCTACCCCTCAAGCATGCTGGTGGCATGGGGATGATGGGATTATAAAGTAAACATAATAAAACACAGGACCAGGGCATCCGGTGGACACAGTCTATTTGCTGCCTTCTCTTTGCCTGGGAAGAGCTGAAGATGAAATTCTTATTACAATTACACAGAAACCCTGCATCAAATTGGCAGTTATTAAACTATTAGGCATATGCATAAATGAGTATCGTATTTTGTTCCTGGTCCAATTAACTTCCTTTTTTCCTTTTTCTTTTTCTCTCCCTTTGCTCTCTGGTATTATGCTCTTAAATTCCACATTTCATCTTCAAATATTTAAGTTGTCAAGGAAAAAATAAACTAGCCATCACACGTTCATTATATTGTGTCAAATAGGACATAAAGGAGACAGCTTTCCTTTTTTCCTGTCCTCTGCTCTTGTCAATCGAAAGCACAGTAATTAAATGGGGATGGACGCTTTCAAATTAAGAACAAAGGAGGAGACATTTAATAGGAGGAAGAAAAAAGTAATTAAAATAAATAAATAAAGGATCTGGCTGGGTCTATTGTCTTCAAATGAGCTGTCCTGAGCTGAGCTGTGGGTTCTACCAGCCAGCCCCCTACCTCCCTCCCTATTCATTTACCTCAAGTTTCTGCTGAGAAAACAGAGCAAACAGTATGTATTGTATACAATGCTAAATCCATGCTAGGAGTTCACTATTATATTAACTACTTAAAGATAGTAATGTCATGCACTAAATCTTTCTCGTTTTCCATATTAAACATAAACAGTGTAAGCTGAAAGGCATAGATATTTAGCATCCACACAGTCATCAACATAAAGTCTTTCCACAATCAACATGCCAGTTTTGCTTTTGTTTTTGTTTTTGTTTTGGATTAGGAATATATTCTCACGTCTACATAATCTAAAACACGATTTCTCATCCCACAAGCTGCCATGGAGTCCTGTCTCTTTCACTGTGAATAAGGAAAAGAGGCACATAAATTTATATTTGTCTGCCAAATTTTGAATCTTAATCAGCACCTCCCTAGGCCAATAAATCTTTTATTAAAAGGTTTGTCTTTTGAAAGTTCTTGAGGACAAAAGGAGTCAAGACATTCTCGCTAGGTCTTTGGCATTATTCACCTATGGGATTACGTTCAAAGCGTCACTGTTTAATTGTGTTCATTTGTGTATGTATATATGCATACCAATACACGTAATGATTTCTCTTTATTCTACCTTCAACATTACTTTTGTTTTTGTCATATATGTGTATATAGCCTGATATACACATGGAGATGTTTATTAAAATATGGAATATTTAATAAAATAATGTATATGCTAAGGGTTTGAAGTAATTGCTTACATGCACTCACAGTTTTCAGACTCTGAGATCTCAGAAGTGCTATTTTCCTTCCCCCTAGAAGAAATTATTAACAAAGTGTTCTATCTTATTTCTATTTGAGAATATGATATCAAATGATAAGAAGTCCTGAAAAAGGAAAAAATGATATTTAAAAATAGTCAAACTGTGACACTTGCTTAATTAATATATCTTTCTTATATAAAATAAATATTAGAAATGCCTTTAAAAATTAAACAGAAATTATAATTTTTGTCTAAGTACTTCAAATTCACATGATAATCAATGCCAAAAATGTTTAATACTATAGCAAAATATAGCCCAATTTCTAAGCAATAATGCATATAGGACACTATCTTACAGAACACTGAGCTAAACATAAAACTATTGCTAATAGAACTTTTCATTTCTATGACACTATAACAAGGCCAATTAGGATACTCGGGGTGGGGCCCAATTTCAAATTGGCTTTCTATGCTGTATTTATGGTACTTTCATGCCTATTTATCTGGGTAGTTATTTCCCCTGACAACCGTAAAATGAGTTTTTTATATAATTTTATGAGAACCATGTTATAACAATGAATTAGTAACTCTAAGATGCCAAGTGGATATTTTGCAGCTTTATTACAAGACTTTGTGTCAGAATTCTGGCTGGCTAAGGCCTCCGGAAGGAATGGTGTTTACATAGATGGGTCTGCAAACCTGTCCTTAGTGAGAGCAATACTAACTCCAAATTTCTCTTACCCCTGAATGCAAACCAAGTTTGAAGTCACCAAAAGTTAAAGTGAAATGTTGGTCTTTTTACATGAAGTCCTATAACTTCCAGAAAAAAAAGTGACCACATAAGGGCATCTGTGACGATAGTGGTTATTCTCATAGCTCAGGTTTATTTAGAAATAATAAAAACCTAATCTTGAGAATATCTTGACTCTGCCTTAAAGGTCGGGGGGGTGGGGGTGGGGGTAGAATCATCATCTTGAGTTTTGAGCTTGTCTTCCCCTCAGCATTATTAAGTATATCTCTAGAACTGGTGGGCCAGAGAGTTGTCTACCACCAAAGTAAAAATATCAGGTACCTACTGCATATTTTAATCTGTACAAAACCCAAAGTGATTTTTCAAAAAGGAGGAAGGTGTGGCTTGGGTATTCTTATGAGCAAAACATTTAAAGAGTGACCAGGACCCTAATATTCTTCTAGGAAAATTTCCAATGACTTAGTGCAGCACAGAGATGTTCATTCTATGTTGTGAACAATACGAAGAGCTGAATACAGAAGTTAAACAACAAATTACAGTTGATTTTTAGTATTCGTGATACTTATGTTGCATAAAGTTGCCTCAAACACTGAATTAGCCAATACTGAACCATACATGGTTAGGATCCTCTGAGCCTCTGGTCATAACATTTTTATCAATCAATCAATACATTACCTTGTTTTCTGTATGTTTGTTTAAAGACATAAATACATGTGTGTACACACACACACATTTAATTTATTAACAGAATTCAAAGCTTAGTGCACTTTAACTCATGCCTGAATGAAGGTGATCTGACACATGTATTTTCTCTGTAAGGAACGTCATGGTCTTCTTGCACATAGAAAGTCTAGATAGCAATTCAGTATTATGCTAGGGGGCATTTAAAAAAAAAGAAATCACCAACAAAAGATATAAAAATGCAAAAAAAAAAAAAAATGGCACTAATTTTACCATGAAATGTATACTTGTTTAAAGTGAATGAGCTGAAACAAAAAAGCAGAGCCCAGAGCCTTGCCTTGCTCCACCTCACTTGGGAATGTGCTGATGGAGTGACCCAATTTTTTGCCTCTCTGTGCATGTCCACAAATGGCCACAAAAGTACAGCGAGTATTTATTTGAGGGTTACAAACGAATTTTAGTGAGCAGGCAAATTCATGAATACCGAATTCACAGATAGAGATCACGCAATTAGGGCTGACTTTATATTCCACTAACTTTACCCTTACCCCAGCCTCCAATTAGATTCCAACTCAATCTTGTATTCTGTACAAGCATGCCATCCCATAATTAGCAACATTTATAAACAAAGCCACTGTCACAGTTTCTGTCTCAGTAACGTAGCCTCCCCACAGCCCCATATCCCATTTTCATTTCTTTGTATCTATACCTCCTGAAACTAACATTGCTTTTCTGGGCTCTCATTAGGCAATACCACAGTATAGCTTTTACAATAGCAGTTTTATTTTGGTCCTATTGTCAATGAAGGGAGATAAATGAGCTGGGATCTTGGGGTCCTCCAGAGAATCATCTTCTTAGAACTAATTAGATCCTATAAAATTATTGGAGAATTGAGGTAGAAGGAATGTAAGAATGCTGGCACATGTGGCTTCATGGGCTCAG
This sequence comes from Rousettus aegyptiacus, assembly GCF_014176215.1. NCBI lineage: Eukaryota > Metazoa > Chordata > Mammalia > Chiroptera > Pteropodidae > Rousettus > Rousettus aegyptiacus. The sequence continues at coordinate 70,275,390 of NW_023416287.1, forward strand.
GGTATAGTTCTAGTGCAATAAAACCCAGGATAGCTTGTCAATGATAGACAAACCACAAGGAACCCATTAGCTGGTTAGACCCCAGTTCCATACTCTGCATCTGACATGATTTCATTCTAATGTGAAGAATGTAAATAGATCCAGTTCAGGGGAGCTGAGGAAGACAAAGGCAAGAGAAATGAGGAAGACTCTAACTTTTAGGACCTCATTATTCTATATCTGAAACTTAAAATTAAGTGAATATGATTAATGATGGATTTCTTATAGTCTCATATTTCCTATGGGTACTTCTCAAATTTTAACTCATCCATAAAATCAAATGGATATTGGTGAAATTTTACGATCTCATACAGTTAGACTATAGTTGGAAATTTCCAGATTCACGAAAGGTCCCAAAGAAGGAATTACATGACCTATTTTTTATTCCAGGTCTTTTATAAGAGTGCTTTATGGATGATCACTCATTATGAAGAGTGTGAGAACCCCAATTCTTTTAATATTTAATATCCTCTTCAAAAGAAATTAGGTACTATAGGATCAGCTTTTTTTTCTTTCTTTTTTATCTCCACTATAGCCTGCTCACATGCCTCTCAGGCACCACAAGGAACTAACTTTCCAGAGAGTTTCTACCATCTACTGTAGTTTTAGAAACGCTCATATATTCCAAAACAAGGAGGCTCTATCTAAGTTACCTGACATGATTAAATAAGTAGTCTGTTTAATAATGCAGGAACAAACAAAGAATTATCAAGTTTCCTAATGCAGGTTAACCTTGAGGACACTGTTACTCATTGGAGAAAATATATTATACCAGAAGTTCTCCCTGGGGTGATAGGATGAACATAAATCCCATGTTCAGACAAGCACAACTTCAAATACACTAAGGATTTCTAACTAATGGGAGCAATCTTCAGACCAATAAGCATCATTTGTACATTTGTTAGGCCATTTGCTCCTAGAATATAGTATCCACAACTTCAGACTAAAGGCAAAATCTGTTGGAGCTTGAGCACCAAACCATTAACCCCTCTCCATGATCCGATGACAAAACAAAACTATGGCTACTGTGCTTCCTTCTCTATTCCTTTCTAATCACTTGCTTTGAATGGTGGAACACATGTCAAGAACATATTCAGTCACTATATTTAAAAATAGAATGGCCTCTTTTGGCCTTCTCCAGGATAATAATAAATTTCATTTGCTTTCTTAACCTGTCCTAAAAGAAAATGTGCAATCACTTATTGCTCGGAGTATGTCTTCTGTTTGTTTTGAGAAGACAATAATATCCATGGGATGTAGAATGAGGATCACAGAAACTTAGAGTTTCTTTCCCTTTGCTCAATTTTGAAAAAAAAAAAAATACTAATGCTTAGAGGGTACAGTGACAGAAGTGAGGAAAGGAAATATCTACGGTTTGTGGGTCCATTAGATATGAAGTATGGTTGATTCAAGGAACATGAATATATAGATTCAAAGAGAGAGGTCTTGGAGTTAAGTATTGGTACATTTCAGAGCATTTTAAATAAGTTTACAAAAGTAGCACAAACCAAAAGATCTCAGGAAAAACTATTCTTCCCAGAATGAATCTTTATATAAATTAGATACAAGAAATATCTAGTTAAACTAAGTATTAAACAGAGATGCAAACTGTCAAACCAAAGCCTGAGTTTTATTCTAGCAAAGCTGTCTTATTTGAGTGGAATTTATTTGAGATTTTATATTTGTTATCCACTCTACTGTCACTATATTCCGAACATCTCCTAACAATCTTTCCCCTGGCTACCTTGTTCATCTGGACACAACTAATTTATGCTTAAAAACCATGGGTTAACACTATCACACAGATACAGAGTCTGAATTAATCTTTATAATAAAGTAGAATAGATTTTTCATCTCTGGTGTCCACTTTCTGCAATTATGTTATGAATTCTGGGAGAGATTTTTGATAAATCTTAATAAAACTCTTTACAAAGGTCAAAGTAGTGATACTATTCAAGTAACATTATCCACAGTCATGATTTCTGATGAGTAGGATGCACTGGTGCAAAGGAAAAGCAGAACAAAACCTCCCTGTATTCAATTTTTAAGAGCAAAGTTTAATTAAGAAAGAGAAAGCACATCATGTGGAGAAACTTAAGAACAAAAGAGTTCCTATGCTCCAGAATGACTTTTTTGTTTCGTTTTGGGGTTGCTTTACAATTCTTGCTGTTTTATTTTCAGTAGTGGTTGGGGTTGGGGGCATATTATAGTATTTTGGATGGATGAGTTTTGCAAAGTGCCAGGCAATAAAACATCTGTTATAAAACATGTGCTATAGATCTGGGGTATGGACTGAAACCAGTCAGTATTATTTTGAAGTGAGAGAATGAATGGACAAATAAATGAGCACAATCTGTTTGTTTTTTTTTAATTATTATTTTAAAGGACCATTTAATTCAAATAATTTATTTTTTCTGTAAATTGCACATTAAAAATATATATTACCACTGCTACTATTTAATATATTTTTATATTATTCTATGGAACAGAAAAAAAGGATACACTATAATCTTTCTAGTATTTCACTGGTTGGACATATTCTTGAAAATGATATAAAGACAATCCTAAATTTATTCTTTTAATTTAAAACACATTTTATTTCAGAAATAATTATTGAAAATAGACTGTAGATAACAAATTGAGTTGGGCGACTTGGTGAAATAAAATTATTTTAATACATCATCACTACCCCAAGAATTTATTAATCATATAGAAAGAAAAGTGTTTTTTTTTTTCATATAAAGTTAAATTAAAGAGAAAATAGATTCAAAGGCTCTGGAGTCCATGAGTCTTTTTTTTATTATTATTTAAAGAGGAACAAGTAGAGCATGTGAAGCAGTAGCAAGAATGTAATAAATATTAAGGAGATAGAAACTTGTATATCATGAGTGTAAAGCACAGCAAAAATATACTTGTGTCAATCAGGCTAAGCTATGCATTAACACATTTTTCCAGATTAAGGGAAGAAAATACAGGTACTGGCACATTGCATCTGAAATGTTTATACCCAGAAATGATGCCTGTCACTTATGCTCATATTTATTGACCAAAGCAAGTCAAATAGCCATTACTGAAGTCAGGGAGATGTATACCTGGAAGAAGAGGAGATGACTTAGAATTTTGTTAAACACTAGTTGTGTCAACCAAATCACAGGACTATGGATGGGTAAACTTTATTCTCAGGTTATCCAATGCACTAGTTTGAAACCAATGTTAGTAATAATGACTATCAATTATACAATGTTGAACTAAGTAATTTATATACACCATTTGAATTAACACTCTAAAAATAACATCAGCTTTGGTTAACAATGTGGTGAAACAGATATGCAAGAAAACTTTCTTAACCAAATACAAGCTATTCTGGAAAAAAAAAAATGTTTTTAAAGCTATGATTTTAAGTAATCCTGAACCCTGTGGAAAATAAAATACTTAGAGACTAAATCAGAGAATGATGACCATTGGAGAAGTAACAAGTGCTGGTGAATTCACTGGGGAACGTTTGCTAATCTCTTAAGGCCTGGAAATGAGTTTTGACAAGACATGGGTAATAACTTAAAATATCATATATAATCAAAAATCTGCAAAATCAGAATTTGGGTATATCAGCTAGTTAAACTTATTTTTTTCCATTCTTCAATTTTACAAATCTTTTCTTCTTCCTCGTGTCTTCATCCTAATCCCAGTAATTATATTTTTAAGGGCAAGGACATGTTGTAATACTGTAATACATCTCTTGAATCTAGTAAAATGTCTATCCTGTAATTAGAACTGTGTTAATAGAAAAGATAAGTGAAGGTGAGGAATATGAGAAGAAAAGGGGAGAAAAATATTGATGAGCACAGAGGAGTTTGAATTTAAATTATTTTAACTAGGTCGAGCTATTCTCTATATATTTATAAGTCAAGCTTTGTATTCGTAGCTTTATGAGCACCATGCTTTGTGGCTAGGAGAATTGAGTGTTCACTCTCTTCATTCTCATTGTGGCAGATCACCCCTTATTTCAAAGAGAGAAATGGTTTGCAAACCATTGTTACTTTTGTACTAGAGAGACATTTAAAAGGCATAATGTAGAGAAAATGGGTTTGGACTGGATCTCCCCTCTTCTCTTTGGCTGCCAGCAGTGGGGAAAGAAAACAACAGTATTATAAATATGATTTTATTGTCTTGTTACTATTAGGAGAGTAGCACATTTGGTCTCCACACTTACCCAGATTGTTAGTAAATGAAAAAGAGAATCATTTAAGGTTGGGAGAAAATCCAATCAACCCCGTCATTACAAAAACACATTACCTTTGTGCTATGATTGCATCAAACTCAAATACTGATTTAGCTAGAACATAGAAAAAAACTTTTGGCTGTGTATTTATAATTATGAAATATAGACATACTGAAAAAATGTGTATTCTTACATTGTGATTCAATATACCTTTATATTTCCATAGACCTTCCTCTATGTTTTCATAGAACTGGAAGAAGCACTCAGTAAGAAATATAGAACAACTGAGTTGAACAAGGAAAACAAAAATCAAAAGTTTTCTTCATCAATCTCAAAATCTATATGAAGCCATTTCCCATGTGATATGTGTTTCAATACTGTCACTTCCAAATCCATGTTCCTTACTTCCAATAAACCTAAACTAGAATCACTGCTTCCAGTAAGCATTCAAAAGAATGTTTGATATAGTTCATTATAGATGTTTTATAGAAGGAGTTGTATGGCTCCTACTTAGTTTATACACCTGTTGAGTAGGAACATCTGTTTTCTGTACCTACCTTTTCCCAGAACAGTGCTAAGCATACAGCATATGCTCAGATGTCCTATAGAATTAGTCTTGGGAATGAGATTTATGACCCCAGGGAGGGGAATCAGACAATGATTACAGGTTGCTCATCCAGAAAATCTGGGCTCTGAGTTCTGATAACATAGCTCAAAGACACCTTCAGAACTTTGCCTCACTCTTTGTGCCTCAGTTGCCTTATCTGTTAATTAAGTTTAATGGGAGATGCCTCAGGTATTTTATAGAGTTTTAGTGAGGATCAAAAGCAACAATTATTATAAAAACAATTTGTAAGTATAAAGTGGTATAAAGAGGGAAGAGAATAAGAATAGAGACACTAGTGATAGAAGTCACAAGAAGAAAAATACATTATTAAAGGGAAATAAGAAAAGAAAGAATCTGAAAAGATACATTTAAAATAATCAGTGAAAAAAAAGCTAGGAATTATCAGAAATGACTTTCATTTATAGCCAAATAGCTTTTAAAATGTTTGAAACTGAACACCATAAAGTTTTAAAGAACTGAATATAAAATGCCATTTGTCATTTCTATATAAGAATCCACATTATACTAAGTCTCTCAAATCATCATACACAGCGGAATGCGTGGGAGAAAGCAGAATCTGTTCTTCAATGACTGATCAGAAATTCTGCATTGGAAAAGCCCATTCAAAAAGGGCTTATATCTACTTCAGTGTCTTGAGGGATCCTGAATATCAAGGAGAGATTTAAGAGCATAGTTGAATCTACTTTTGTATCCTTTGTGGAAATGAGCCTGTAAATTACCTGCTAAAAAATCAACCAATATTGTCATAGAAAATAACTTCCTGCAGTTTAAAATTCTAATTATGTTATGAAGTTTTCTATATACTGAAATTTAATAATTAGTAGAATGAGAACTTCTGTTACAGTTTCATTAAAGATAGTCATTGTTTAACTTCTATGAATGTCTATCTAGTCTAATGTAGAGAAGATAGACTCTAAAACTAGTAAGTTTGCATATACTGGCTAAAAGAGTTAGATAGTAAACATCTCAAGTAGCTTTAGTAAGATATAAAGACTTAATAGAGTAACATAGGAAATATGCACAGACATAGACTACTTTTCCCTCTTCCTAAAAATAATTTTGTTATTGTTAAAAAACAATATGTAGAGCTTTTGTTTTCTACCATAATATGACACATGGATCAGGAGATCATTTCAATAATCGGTGAGAATTAACATCACAAATTTATAGAGAATGAACTCTTTCAAATTACAGAAATGACTAATGGCTAGATCCATCATATATTGGTACAGCTATAGTTAGTGCTTATTGGAAAAATGATAAAAATACAAAGTATGAATTTTCAATAATCACAGATAACTGAGAATCTGTACGAGCATCTTTTAAAATCATTTAGCTAGATAAAGATGTTAACCCACAAAAGAGAGTGAAGAAAATCAGAATCAGGGTAAGAAATGATTTTAAGACCAAGAAAGAAACATTTGTCTAAAGGAGTGGTTTTCCTTATAGTTAGACAGTACTTGGACTCTATTTATAGCCTAAAGGAGATTAAATGCCCATAGTCAATAAGGAAAGTGAGCAGTCCCTTTTATTTTCAGGGCTGAGCAATGAAAAGAGGTTGATTAGAATAAGTACGATTCTTACAGTAAGGTGTTTTAACTTCTTGGCGGTGTATGGCTAATACCAATCCCTTTTTCATAGATCAGCATGTTTCTTGGCTTCCTGGCAATCAAGTTATTCTATTTCTTTCTCTGTATCTCTGAAAATATACTCTTTACTGTTCATCATCCTCTAATCATACTTTAAATATTGGAGTTTTAATAGACTAGAAACTCAGTCTTTTCTTTGTATTCTATACTCCCTCTTTAGGTGATTTCAGCCATGCCCCTAGTGCTGATCGCCTCCAATGTTTTGCATCAGCCTAGATTGCTTCAGCATTTAAAATTCTAGTATTGCCAAATGTCTGCTTACTATCTACTAATTGTGAACCTAGCTATCTCCAATTATATGTCAAAGCCATAGGAATCGATCTTGGCATCTTCCCATTCATCTCAATACATGTTACTTTGCCACAAAAATACTCTTAAAAATACCCATTTCTTCTCAATTTTACTACTACTTTGGATTAAGTTATCACTGGTCTCCCAATATTCACTCTTGGCCTTAAAGACTGACTCTATACTGCAGACTGAGTTCTTTTGAAAGTACAAAACATACAACTCCCCTGATTAAAACACTAAAGTAAATTTTCATTGCTCTTAACATACAGACCAAAATATTTGACCTTATTTACAAATCTCTGCATAGTCTAACCCTGCTTACCTCACCAGCCTCACCTTGAACAACCCTTCCATTATTCCATGCTCTAACTATACTAGCTTTCTTCCTCGTCTTCAAATATCCTGTGTTCTTTTCTGTTCCAGGACCTTGGCTCAGTCTATCCACTCTGCCTGGACTGATCTTCCATAGTCCTTCCTCACTTACTGAGTTAATTCCAAATCACTTTTTATGGTTCATCAAATTTCTTAAGGAAGCCTCTAGAGACAAGAGCAGATTCTCTTGTGTTTTAGTCTATTTGGGCTGCTATAACAAAACCACAATTTGGGGTAGCATATGGACAACAGAAATTGATTTCTCACAGTTCTGGAGACTGAAAATAAGAGATGAGGGTGCCAACATAATTGGATTTGGGTAAAGCCTTGAAGACTGCCAACTTTCACTGTCCTCACTTGATGGAAGGGCAGGGTTTCTCTTGAACTTCGTTTATAAGGGCACTAATCCCATTTATGAGGAACCCACCCTTATGACTTATTATCTACCATAGGCTCCCGCTCCTAATACCATTACACTGGGCATTGGTATTTCAACATGAATTTTGAGGACACAAATATACGAATCATAATATCTTGTTTACGTACTCATAGCACTCTATACTTGACTCCTTGGTATACTTACTACAATTATACATAAGCAATTGCTCTATTAATACTCTTCTATGCTGAAATATAAACTATCTTACTCACTGTTTTAACCTGAGGACTTTTTCTACTCTTGTATACCCAAAGCATGGCAAATAAGGACAATAAATACTTGTTAATGATTAAAGAAACATGGAAAAATTTTCTTTTTCTAGAACTATTATTAAAAAATGTCAGTCAACCTTGCTATCTATGATACATTAAATGAAGTATCATCAACAGCAAGAAATAACTGGTGACATTTTATAATCATCTCTTCATCTAATCTAAAAATTCTCTTAAGAATAAATCAAAAGTTGGTTACTGATTTATATATTTCCTCCTGCTCATGTATGTCTCAGCAATAATCCTATTTTCCAGGTTAAATCAAGGAACTTGCATTTAGAAAATCTCACTTCAGATCATTAGAAAATTGAGATAAGCATCCAAATACCTAATTTGTATATTTTTTAAAAAAGCAATTCCACTCTAACTTAGGAAAATTGTCTCAGGAGTGTCTTAGGCAGCAGCAAAAGGTCATAGATATGCCACAGCATCCAGTGCAATAGTAACCAAAGTCATTGAATATCACCCCGAAACTTTATTAACTCGGGTATATTTTTCAGAAAGCCTCTAGGAGCAGGCAGATGGCATTCTCTTATTTGCACTATTCCACTGCAGAGAACTAAAGTTTAAACTATCAGCTACCTGCCATTTCTGGAATTGCTACAGATAAAAACTCTTTGATGATTTCAGTTTTCTGCTGCTTGCTTGCAGGCTTACAGAGAATAATTGCTACCATAAGAAACACTACTGAAATTGACAATAAAGTGAATTTGGCTGGAAGTACATTGTAATTCTGTTCTATATTGGTGAGCTGCACTGCTGGGATGACTGTTTGTTTAAAACCAAAACACCAAACAAAGCCCTGGCTTTAATGAAAATGTAGAGAGAATCGTCTTTGAGATATTTACATCAAAGACAATTGGAATTGTTTATTAGAAAGATAACATTAACCGCTTCCTCAAGTGGATTATTTGGGGAATGTGAACTGCTCCCAATATATTTAGACATTTTTGGAATGGTATAGAAAAGACAAAAAGAAACAAGTATAAGTGAGGCATTTTGTGGAAAAGAAATAAATAGAAATATAGGTGCAGGAGGAAAGTAGGATAGTAATATAGGAGAAAAAATAAAGTTGATATGAGAAATAAAAGAAAATAAATTGAGAAAAGCTATCAAAAGAAAAATAGAGAAAAGGAAATAAAGAGTAGATCAAGGTATGAATGCATAATCAAAACAGCCAAATCCAAATGTCACTATTTATTATAGCATTTCCTTCCTACATATCTACATACTTATCTTATTTTTCTGCTAGATTAGTTTTAAAATTATATATATAATTATATATATAATTTAATATATATATATTAAATAAATGTAGCATCATTACCAGGATAACCTCTTTCCCACTAGAAGCCATTATTAATGGGTAGTAAATTGTACTAATGAATGATTTAAGGCAAGAGGCAGAGAACAGTCTCTCTTGGAGAATTCCAGGATATTGTGTTGATCCACAAGGGTCAGTTGGAATCTTGCTAGATAAGGCTGATTCCTAGATCAATTCAAATAAAAAATTCATAAAAAGCTTTATTTCTTTTCCTGCCACTTAAGTCTCTACAAGTTTACACCTATTCCAATACACATACCACAAAACATTCAGATCCTACAGCGAGCAGCCAAAATCTTAAGGGAAAGGAGCTAAAAAACAAACTTAAAGACAGTAAATTTTATTTTATCTGCACCAACTAGTGTCTTTAGCTCCTGCTTATTGATATTAGATATTTGTGATATATAGGACCTGCCCATAAACAATAACATTTTTTATTAAATGGATCTGTGCTATCACTGTAAGTTGGTGCCTAGGGTATTGACATTGGCCTTTCCAAAGGGCCTCAATAAATAAGACACATATCAAAATTATTGTTATATTTATTAAAGAAGGAACAGCTGAAAGTGAAATGTTCTGAGAAGAATTGGAGATTGCTACAAGGTAACCCTGATTTAATAAGGAAGTAGAAGGTAAAAAGATATAAAAGTATCTACCCAAAGAGAACAAAGAAATAAGATGTATTAGCAGATATCGATTTGAATATTTACTCTCAATATAACTAGGGAGTTAATAGAGCTCCCCAATTATATTGAAATCCCACACTTTTTCAGTCACTTCTTAATGATCCTGTTCTACAATTATAATTTTTATTAAATAAGGTATATATAAGGTTTTCTAATAAGCACTTTCAAATATGTTACATATTTATTCTTCCCAACAGCCCCATGGAGGGTTAGTAATCCTGTTTTACAAAAGGGAAAAATTTAAGACTGAAATTAAATAATCAAATAAAGAATAATAGCTTTTGATGGTAAAGAATGACTTCCAAAATGGCTGGATGATAAGCACAGCAAATCCTCTCTCTAGAAAGCAATAATAAAAATAAAATGATAAAATAAAATAAGTCAAAACAACAACCTCTGGACTCTGGACACTAAAATAGAGCATGACTCCAGAAGAATTTATCAAGAAATAGTCTTTAACCTTAGTAAGAAGAGAGAAGATCTGCTGTGTTTTAGCCTGAGGATGGTTGCATACCCAGCCCAGGTTCATGATACAAAATGAAATAAAAGAACCAAATGATTATCTCAATAGATGTGGGAAAATAAGTTGAAGAAATTCAACAATCATTAACAATAAAAACTCTCAACAAACCAGTAATCAAAGAAAATTTTCTCAACCAAATAAAAAGTCATTTGCAAATCCTTATAGCTAAAATTATGCTTAATGCTCCAAGATGACTATTTCTTCTAAAATCAGTAACATGGCAAGAATTTCCATTCTCACCACTTTTATTTTACAGTGTATTGGACATTCCAACCAGTAAGATCAGTCAATACAATGCAACAAGATCAGAAAAAAAAAGTAAAACTGTCTTTCTCCAAAGAGGATATAACCTTGTAGTGAGGAATTCTAAGGAATCCCTTCCCCTTAACAAACAAACAAACAAACAAACAAACAAACAAAAAATAAGTGTGTTCAATAAGGATGCAGAATACAAGATCAATATTTAAAAAATCAATTCTTTCTATGTAACAGTAATGAACAATCCAAAAATAAAATTAAGAAAATAATTTAATTCAAAATAGCACCAAAAATAAAATGCTTAGGATTAAATTTAAGAAGTAAAAAATCAAGGCCTATATTCAGAAAACTATAAAACTTTGCTGGGAGAAATTAAACAGGATCTAAATAAATAAAATGGCATTCTATGTTCATGGATTAGAAGACTCAATAGCATTAAGATGGCAATTCTTCCCAAACTGATCAATAGATTCAGCGCAATCCCTATCAAAATCTCAGTAGACTTTTGTGCAGAAATTAGCTAACTAATCTAAATTTATATGAAAATGCAAAAGACACAAAATGCTCAAAGCAATTTTGAAGAAGATCAAATTTGGAAGACTATTTTTAAACTTAAAAATGTATTATAAAGCTACAGTAATCAACACAATGTATTATTGGCATACCAAATAAAGAATAGAGGAAAACTGAGATTCTAAAAATAATTGATTTTTGATAAAGTTGTCAAAGTAATTCTACGAAGAGAGTATAATCTTTTCAATTTATTGTGCTGAGAAAACTGGATATTCACATATGAAACAATGAACTTAGATCCTGCCTCACACCATATACAAATATTAACTCAAAATAGATTATAGATCTAAATAGAAAAAGACTTAGTAAGATTATAAAACTTTTAGAAGACAGCATAGGAGAAAGTCTTCACACCTTAGATTAAGTACAGTAACAAAAGCAGGATTCGTAAAGGGAAAAAAAAACAAGTCAGACATCTTCAATATTAAGCACTTTGCACTTCAAATGTCACAGCTAAGAAAATGAAGACAAGCCACATCACACATTGAGAGAGCATATCTGCAAGTCATATATGTGATAAAGAATTTTTAACTGGAATTTGAAAAGTAAAGAACACTTGCAGCTCAGTAATAGGAATATAAATACCCAAATCTTTTTAAATGGTTAAAGATTTGAATAGAAATTTTTCTAAAGGACATATATGAATAATTAATAAAACATTAAAAGACATTCAACATCATTACTGATTTGGGAAATGAAAATTAAAACCACAATGAGATTGCCACTTCAAATCTCTTTGATGGCTATAACACACATAATACATATTAGGGAGGATGTAGAGAAACAGGATCACTCACATATTACTACTGGGAATGTAAAATGGTTCAGACACAATGGAAAGCAAGTTAGAAGTTTTTCAAAATGGCAAGTGACATTTTAGCATACAGCACTGCCATTCCTATTCTAGGATTCTACTCAAGAAAATTGAATACAAACACATGTCCACACAAAACTTGTACATGAATGTTCATAGAATTGTTATTCACAATAGCTAAAAACTGGAAACCACCCAAATATTTATCAATTAATGAGTAAACCTTCAGTGGGATTTTATTCAAAAATAAAAAGAAACAAACTCCTAATGCATGCTACAACAAGGATGAACTTCAAATATGTTATACTAAATAAAAAAAGCCAGATACAAAAGAATATATACTATATGAATACATTTATATGAAATGTCCAGAATATACAAATCCATAAGGACAAAAGGTAGATTATTGGTTGTCAGGAGCTGGGAATATAAATAAGACATAGTTTTGAAAAAATATAAGAGATCTCTTTAGGCTGATAAAAAATTTTAGAAAACTGAATTGCAGTGATGGTTTCATAACTTTATAAATTTATTAAAAGTTATGGAATTGTACATATGCAATGAGTGAATCTTATGGTATATAATTTATATTTAAACAAAATTGTATTTTAAGAAGAGTAATAGTTACGATTTATTAGCCACTTCATTTCATGCAACAATATAAGTGCTTTAAACATTTTATTTAATCCCCAAATCTTCAGAAATGTTTGTTATCATTCAGATAAAGAAACTGAAACTCAATGAATTGAACTAACATGCTCTAGATTTCTCAACTTGTAAATGAAAGAGTTAGAATTTGAAGCTACTTGTGAATTAAAACTCCATGACCTTAAGTACTATGCTATACTGCAGAAAGTTTCAGAATAACACCTTAGTGATGTCATATAATAGACCTAAGTGAAATGCAGTAAGTACTCTTTGTAATGTACCACAGTATTCCTCTGTAATGAGCTGAATGTTACCCCAAAATTCATATGCTGATACCCTAAGCCCTAGTACTTCAGAATATAACCTCTTTGGAGACAGGATTTTTACAGAAATGATTAAGCTAAAATGAAGTCTTCACTGTGGGCCCTAATCTAATCTGACTGCTGTCCTTTTAAAAAGAGAAGATTGAGACATACAGGGAGATTTCAGGGATACGAGAGAACAGAAAAAAACATCATGGGAAGTGACAGAAATAGAGTGGCCATCTGCAAGCCAAGGAGAGAGGCCTTAGAGAAGTTACTGGCACATTAATCTTGGAGGGATTTCCAAACTCTAGAACTCTGAGAATATTAATTCTTGCTGTTTAAGCTACCCAGTCTATGGTATTTGGTTATGACAGCCCTAGAAAACTAATACATCCTCTGAGGCCATAATATATTGGGGTCCACAAGGTAGAATAAATATTAAACATTATTGAATTAAAGATAATTGAGGGGATGCTTTTTTACTGTCTTTCCTTTAAATACCCAATTTTTCTACTACATTGATAGAATTTAATTACCATCTATACAATTAATGCCTACTAAATTCTGAAAACTAAATATATTTTTAAGGCTTAAATTAATGGATTAGTGCACAAATATTGAGAATACCTTATTTCTTGCATTTAGATGTAAGCATTTCTAAATTTCTATGTATTAGTTTATTTCCCTCGCATCCCCTCTATTTATTTTATTTTTTTTTAAGTCATAGGATATTACTGGGTAATTTTGGTCTTGTGGTCTCAACAGCAACCCAAAGGGTTAACTGAGCATCCAGTGTACCTCCATTTAATTGTAGAACTTAGCACTTGAAAAAATATATAAAAACCTCTAGAAACACACACACACACACACACACACACACACACACACAACTTAGTTCTTCCCTGTGTCTGTATTGATTTCTCCTATAGACCTCATTTCATAATGTGCCCTAAAAATTAAATCATCTATTTAGTTCCAAAATGACCTAAGAATTTAATTGGATTTGCAGGCAGTAATTTATGTAATATTAATGGACACTTTTCAAAAGTAGCTAATTAACAGCTGACCTTTAATTTTCCTTTTAAAGAAAAGGAACTGAGCATAGTTAAAAAAAAAAAAAAGGAAATAAAAAACCTTTTCTCCCCTCCTAACAGTGGTGTAGATTTAATTAGAAGAAAGACAGCATTCATCAGGAACGTTTGGGGAACAGTGTGATACATTATGTATCTGATTACCTTATGCCCATAAAAACAACTAAATAATTTAAATTCAATTCAATAAAAATGAATTTTCAATGGGAAATTTAGGAGTTGGATGATACAGTAAAATATTCTCATAACAGGAAGATTTTGTAAGATATTACTATGAAAATTCAGAGTAAAAGATTACACTTGTTTTCCCTTTTATGTAGCTAGATTTCTTGATTGTGTTGTTTACTTAACAGCCCTGAATAAATATATGCTACATTATTTAGATGCATTGTAAAAGGAAGTATATGAATTCAGTATTATCATTACAGTTAAAATACAAGAAAAGGGTTGTCTTCTCTGGGAGACCACCTTTCAAAAGTTTGATTCTGCCTTGCCCAAGACCCTAACCACATGGGCCAACCTTTCATTCAAACACTAAAGGTTAATGGCTTTGTTTTCCTCTGGGCCACAATCAGAATCTTGAGCCCCTCCTAGAATTATTTTTCATGTTATGCAAAGTATGTTGGTGGGCTTATATAATTCCCAGGTGGAAAGGGATTTGTCTCTGAAAAAAAGTACTGAAACCATCTTCACTAATTGGCCCCTTTGTTGGCAGGCTAAGCAGAGAGGCCAAGAACTAAATGGGCCATGAAAATTTAGCTACAACCTTCATCTAAAAGCTGTCCCTTTAGGTCAACAACCGGCCTAGCTGGTTGTGGCCACGTGGGAGAACGACTCTTTCTGCTCCAACAGAATCTATTTTGTGGATTAAAAAAAAGATGTTAGTTATCTGAAATGGTGCCTAATAATGGACCTACTTTATTGTCTATATTCTTGCATTAAATAATTAGCCTAAACTAAATTTATTTAGATCAGTTTTTCACAAAATGAGGTCCCTGAATCACCTCAATTGTTTTCACTTTGAGTGCCTGTTTAACATACAGATTTCTAGGTCCTGCCCCAGAACCTGATTCTGCTTTTTGACAAGATCCTAGGATAAGCCCTAAGCATGCTGAAGCTTGGAAACCCTGCTTTGATGATGAGAGTAAAGCTGTATGGGGTCTTCGAAACCTCTTCTCCTCAGAGAGTAGCTGCATCTTGTGTTCTTTGAGCACCTCAATCTTACAACCAAATATTGTTAAGAAAAACATTGAGAAGTGAAAATCAATATCACAAGGAGTTTTCCCTAGGATGACTTAATGGGCAACCCATTGGATTTCAGCCTCAGACCATCACAGAGATTCTTGAAAGGAATTCCATGATTGTTTTCACTTTACTAATGGTCCATTAACACCAGTTTATTGATTTGAAGAAGCTTTAGCTTCTTGGGAAAAAAAAATCACTTGAAACCAAAAGAAGTAGGTTCCAGTCCTAGGTTTGCTCTGCACAGTCCCTGAGGCTTTGGGCAAAAAAAAATTGCTTATGTATGTATACACCTTAGTTTCCTCACCTATAAATTTAACTTGACAGTATTTGTCTGATTTATGTTACACAACTAGTGAACTGGATTACTTAACATACTGCAGTCTCAAGTTAATGATATTTCTAAATATTCCAGAAAAATTCAATATGAGAATGCTATAAAATAATTTTGTAATATGCAATACAAATATAAGATAGAATGATTATTTTCATTCTCTCCACTTTATTCTAATAGAGTTCTTTATATTGACAAACCTAGTCCTAAGTATTAGTTTAAAGGAAACTATTGGATCCTTTTTCCTATTAATGTTGCTTAAATGTTATTTTAAGACTTTTTTTTTTTTGGTTGTTTTCCTTAGAAGCAGAGGGGCTGCTATTTTCTGTAGTTATTTGCTTGATAGCTTATCAAAAACAAAGTTGGATTACTGAGAAAGTCAGTGTTGAGTAGAAGAAATTGAACTACCACAAAAGAATCATATTTTCTTTCAAACCAATCTTACGTTTCTCCAGAAAAATGAGTATTAAAATTTTTGTCTCAAAATTTTGCCATTTACCTAAATAGTACTATTATTTAAAGATGCAAAGAATCGCAATGTGTAAATAATGGACCACAGGAAAAGAAACATATAATAAAAGACCACAAGGAGAGACGTGATAGTAGGCTAAGGAATTTTGTTAGTAGAAAACAAATCTTTTTTTATGCATCTCAAAAGATTACTTTATATAATTGGATTAAATTTTGGTGACATTTAAAATGTAAAGTCTCCCAGGACAATTACTATATTTTGTATTCTGTGGACTGTCTTGTAACACAACAGCTTTTTCAGTGAAGGTCTTTGACATTGGGTATAAATTTATGCTGAAAATAATTATCTCAGTTTAATTTAATCATTTTGTTTGATTTATCTTTTTAAAGAAACTCCCTAGATATATTGTGTTGACCAAAAAAAGAGGGAAAAAAATAAATTCAATTGTGTTACCACATTTCCTTCTCCTTTTTAACTTTAAATTTAAATCTAGCAGAAGAATTCATAAAATTAGATAGCTATTAAGCCAAGTTGAACGACTAATACCCTCCAACCAAATGAGCCCCTGCTTGAGCCAGATTGGGAGATCCCTAAGTACTATACAGGATGTTCAACCGATTTCTCCCAATGCATTTTGGGTGACTTCTGAAGTATAAGTTCATTATCCTTAACACATCTATCCCTGAAAATGGAAAATGAGCAACTCAATCATACTCTCTGAATTGTCTTCAGCACATATAAACAACTTATAATTTAATTGATGAAAATAAGTTCAAGGGTTTCAATTCAGAGGTAAAAAACATAGTGCCATTCATATATTTAAGGGTGTTTGGCATTACTTTTAGGGGAGAAAATGGAACTAGCCCCTTCCTTCCTAAAAAGAACCAAGAATACCTTTATTTTATTTTATTTTATTTTTATTTATTTATATTTTTTTAATGTGCTATTGGAAATGAAGAGAAGAGATTAGTAGACTATTTCTGAATAAAGAAGAACACTGGAAGAGAGAGTCACTACTAGCCTTTTGATCAGGGACCCAGGTGCTCAAAATGATATTGACTGACAGGGGTATTGCTTCTGTGTAAAATCCATCATATTTGAACTCACTTGTATACTTCCAAGTACTCCACATTTTTATTAAATAGAGAGCTTAAAAACAAACAAAAAATATGAATAGGGATATGAGATTTACAGAAATACAATTACATCTCTTTACAGTAAATGACTTTTTTATATACTTTTAAAGAACAAATATTCATTTTCTTAATATTTTTTTATCCACTACATTAGTAAGTCTTAAAAATTAGAACCACTGAACTTGATATGTACATTTAATTCAATAAAACTCCCCAAAATTATATTATAATTTCAGAAGATCACAATTGGCAACAAATGTATCAGTAATGTGGTTCAGGTAGGCTATTTTTTTTTTTTTAATGTGGGTATGAGCTAAGCTTTAATTGCCCAAATTTCTAATAGGATTCTTAGCACAGAGGTGTCTATCAGAAGCGGACAGCCATAAGCAAATTGTTCTCAAGCCAAAAGAATAATTTGGCAACCTGGTACTCTCATCATTGCTATTGCAGTTGGCTTTACAACTGCTTGCCAAAATTGCCAAAATGACCACCCTCGCTGGATACTGTTTTTGTTCTTGTTTTTGTTTTTGTTTTCACTGTAATTCATCAATCCTTATTACCTTGCTAAATCTCTTTCTATGCATTGTGCCATGTCTCTGGCTTAAAAAAAGAAAGTAGCAGTGTTATTTTGCAAATGGATAAAACACGAGACAATATATATAGCCACAAATGTAGTAACTTTATAATTATAAAGCTCTAGAGGGAAGAACAAACTTCGATTAGCCATAATCTACTCCGGAGAGCTTTTAATTGCCAACTTCAGTGGAAACAAGTAGCGACATAAAAAACCGCTGCAATCTGAAATGGACATAAGTTTGGGTATTTATAAGAAAATTTCTACCTAGGAACACGTGAGATGTATGATAGTGTTGCCATCTGTAGTCATTAGAATATGGATTAGCTCTCTTGCTCGGTTTCTTTGTCAGCCCAGTGATCACAGAGATATTTGCTTCTCAGTTTCGTAAACTAGCTAATTATCATACTAAAAGTCTGAATCTCTAAAAGGACAATTGAAAAATCCATTCTAGAATTAGAGAGATAGATTTGTAAGGCAACATCCTTTTAAATCTTTCAGGATTGGAGGAGGAGGTTATAATCTTTCTTGACAAATGTATACTCTAAACTTCCACCCACATCCCCAAATACTCCCAGTGCTTCCAACATGCAATCATGAAGAAATAAACACACAATGACAGATTCTTTTATCTTACCTCTCCTTTCCCAAAGGAGAGAAGAGCTTTTTTTAAAAATATATATAAGACCTTTATACAATTGTATTTCAGCAGTCTACTCCAATAGTCAATGCTAGTTACTCATTTGTTTCTCTGCGCATATTTAGAGCACAAACTGAATTAATATAATGGTGAAATCCTGTCTATTTCAGTAAAGGCAAGCTTCACTAATTGTGCATGAAAACAGAAAATTGCAGTCCTACTCCTGCAAAACTTTCCAACAAAGATTTTAAAGGAATATCTACAAACTATTCTGTTGATCTTAACTGATTATTGGCAAAAACAAAGAGCTGGTTGGTACACATTAGTCCATTAGAAGCTCTCGGATGCCATGGAACAGTAAGCTAGTGCAGCGCTCCAATGTTCAATCACAACCTTAACAAAGGGCAGGTCTTTAAAGATCTGCAGGAGATTATGTCACCATTCTTTACTAGCCAAAGAAAGGCAACATTTTAGCCTAATTCTCCTGGGCATCTTCCCTTTGGATGAACAAAATTGAGTCCAATTTAGCTGCCCATTATGCTACTGTTCATAAATTGCTGTTTTTTCCCTCCACCTCCTCCTTACTCTCCTCCTGTGTGTTCAGCTAATTGCTTGGGAATGCCATTATTAAAACCCAAATTAGAACTTGCCCACTAGGTCAACTCCCTCTGAATTCTCAAAACACCTGGGCAAAATACTACCTTCCCTACATTTTACTTGAGATTCATTCTCAGGTTAGCTCCAAAGCAACTGTGACACTGAGTAACTGGGGGATGGGAAGGTATCAGAGATACCTTCAGAAATACTTGGCCCAAAATAACTGGATTTTCTTTATGGAACAAATATTTGATTGACTGAATAGGATTAACTAACAGTAATGTTTGCATGCCTCCTGACATTAACACTGTGTTTGTCTTAGGTTGTGAGTGATGCCAAAGATGATACTTCTTGTCTAAAGCAATAAAATCTTCTAGGACACATAATATCATATATTCAAAATGTAAACTATTAAAGAAGACATCAAGTATTTTTCTTAAATTGGGCTGTATCGATTGATACTCAACTAATAACAGAAAAAAATAAGTAAAGTGTGAGAAGAATCTGGATGCATTAAAATTTCTGAGAAGCAATCAACTAAGTATGAGACCTTGGCCATCACATATGTCACTAAATTCTAGAAAATGAACTAAGTTAACTCTAAAATATCATCTGCATCTCTTTTACAACACTTTATCATTTAAATTGTGTAAGTTGAGAAGAGGGGAGATCAGTATAATCAGAGCAATCTTTAAAAATGAAAGAATATTTAAATTTGGCATATTCACTTAAACTCTGCAAGTCCAATTTGAAGTACTACTACACTTCTTGGGCTTATGAGAGATTGCTGGGATAAAAACACACTACCTTTTGGGTGATATAGCATCCATCACTTAACAATGTTTTTCTACGAATCCTTTGGCAGCATCGTTTCAGATCTATTCGGATCACCAAATCAGATACACATAATATTTTGCTATCTGTCATATATATATATATATATATATATATATATATATATATATATATATATATATCTCAAAATTGTCCCCTGGGTGCTACAGGCACTCATAATATGGTATGATAAATGGGTCTTAATGTCTCTGAAGTTCTGATTGGAATACTGTGATCATTTATTATATGGACCTTCCAGTTTTCAGGAGCTCAAAAACGGAGCTTGTAGGGGAGATTTCTGGTTACTTGGGAGACATGGATTGTCCTAGAAGGTATTGCATTCCAGGATTAGCACTGCCCCTAAGTGTTTATGTGGGTTTGTCCACAAATCATTGTTACACAAATCATTGGAGACAATAGAAGATTGGACTCTAGCTCTCCCTGCGGTAACTAAATAGCTGAGTGAGATCAGTTAAAATCTTGCATCTCATGGCTTTAGGGATCTCCCTTACAAAAAGCAAATATTTGGAGAAAAATTTTTAGTTTTTATTTTCTAAGATTACAATTTATTACTCTACCAACTTGATTTCTTACCATCTAATGGTGAATCACTTATGTCTTCTTAAAAAAAAAAAAAATGTGAGGGTCTCTTTTGAAAGTGCTTTGAAAAATATCAAAACTTGAAACAAATAAATTATATGTGAATAAAACATGTCACCCAGAGGGTCTTCAAATGAAATTAAACTGAGAGTGAATTTCATACCTTTATGGTACATGCATTCTCTATTTTCCAGGTTTTTTTTGGATAATTCTGACTTTAAAATAAAAACCCCCGCTATAGTATAAGGATAATATTGTTTTTGACATCTAGTTCCACACTCTGCTCCCCTGTCCTAACACACACTGAACTTATTTGATAATTAATCAATTATCTGAAGGACACAGATAACTTTTTAGTTATCGGAAAGATACTTTCTGCCTCGCTGGGTTTCTGCCTACATAGATACATTCTGACTGAGGCCACTCTGAAGCATCATGTGCTTACTTTCAGTTATCTCCTTCTCCATGTAGAGGGTTAGTCTGTAACTCACATAAAAACTACACTCTAGTTTACAATACACTTGAACTTAATACTTCTGGGCCCAAACAGGACTTCACATTAAAGGGCTAAATAAATATTTTTTGCAAGAGTTTTATGTTGACTAAGAGAAAGGAGTGACTGGAGATCAAAGGATAGCCAAAGTTTACTTTTGAACTACAGAAATCGGACCTTGAAGACAATTTATGCATTAATCTATTTCTAATATGAGGAAATTATGACTTAAGGAAATAAATGTGACCTCATGTATTTTTTGCCCTGCATCCTTTCAAAGGTACTCAACATGACATTTCTTAGACAACTTATGAGATCTTTCCTTGCTAGAGTGACAAAGTCTCAAATATGGAGTTGATTAAATTTGATTTTGGTATTTGGATCTTTCTTTTCTATATATTTCCACTTATTCTTGCTTCTCTTTTTTGGGTCCCCTTTGAGTTCCTTATTGACATTTATAAGGCAATGTTATTTTAGGAGCCTGTTAAATGATGAATATGTCAAGCACATCTACCTTTAGTAACACATTTTGTTTTTTAAGGATTTTTTATTAACCCAAAAAAGGAGAATTGCCTATAACAAGTGTTTGAATTGTGGCTCTCAGTTGCAATTGTATGTAAAAATCACCTGGGGAGTTTTTAAAATCCCAGTGCTTATCCCAAACCTCAGACCAATTAAACCCAGGATGGGTGGTGGGACTCAGGCATCAGAACTTTATAAAGCACCCCAGATGGTTGCAAAGTGCAAACAAGATTGAAAGTCACTCCACTGGTGCCCATCTCTTAAAAAGAAAGGGCAATTATTCTATCTTTTCAGTAACAGCCACAGGGCTTTAGTCTACTCTGTATCTTTTGCACACTGACAAATTTTCACCCATGAAACAGTGTAACCGAATAGACAGAACAGTGTGAACAATCTTTCTATAGAATTCCTAAATATTTTATTCGAAGTTATTTTCAAATTGACAAAACAGGCTTTACCCGTTATTTTGACCCAGGAAGAACACTAATGTTGATCAGATGTGGGGGATTTGAGTCCACCGAAAAAGAAGAGCTTTTAAGTCTGCCTCCATATCACACACTTTCATGCTAATTTACCTCCTATCGGTATTACTTTGGGCTATTTTGACTCCTAAACACCCCTCAGAATTTTAATTGGTCCATTTGTAACCTAAATATCATCTGGGAACATAGTTTGCTTTTGCTTATCAATATGGCCAAGCCAAACGGTACATTTTTGTTTGTATTTAGTTCACACCCTGCTATTTCAGCATATGTTTCATAATCAAATGGTGCCCCACACGGCCTCACAGGTAAATAGAAATCCTTGGTGTCAGCTGCACATGAAATCATTCACTTTAAGATATTCATATCCTGATCCATGAATCCCAAACAATGAACAGGTTTGAGTTTATCAGCAGGCAGCCTTGCCAAGGGGTCTGCAAGAATAACCAAATGGAAACCAGCAGATGATTCACAAACACCTGCCTGACACTTCTGTTCTTGGTTGCTTGCCCAAGTCAACCATTTCA
The DNA here is from genome assembly GCF_014176215.1 of Rousettus aegyptiacus. Classification (NCBI taxonomy): domain Eukaryota; kingdom Metazoa; phylum Chordata; class Mammalia; order Chiroptera; family Pteropodidae; genus Rousettus; species Rousettus aegyptiacus. The sequence continues at coordinate 70,297,974 of NW_023416287.1, forward strand.
AAAGAGGGAGTATAAGCTGCAATTAGATCTCAAGATTTGACATGGTTGTTGAATTGTAATGGAAAGCCATATGCCTCCTCAATTTGAGGGGAAATCATGTTGTGCTGAATTATATAGTGCTGGTTTTATCCTGATTTCCACAGAACTAGTAAACTGTATTCACTTTAACATGTTCATCCATTTCTTTGAAGATATTTGAATAAATTTTATGATCTACTCTTTAAAGTAGAAACCTGCCTCTCTGTTAAAGCAAAATCTATCATATATTTTTGAAAATCACTAAGTTATAGTTAGAATACTATATTTGAGGAGTGACTCATGTGGCTGTCGAGCTATACTATAAAAGAGATCAGAAATTTCAAACAGGCACTATGTCCAAATGGAATATAAAAATTTTCTTTTTCCCCTATGTTGTTTGTTTGACTCCTATCCTCCTATTCAATGAAAAGATTGTCTCCATGAAGGAATTAAAATCTAAGGTACAATTGCTTTTCTATTTCTGAAAAGATATCTTTCCTAGCACACCTTCAACTACTCCTCCCCCAAGTTTAGTCGTAAACACATCCTTAGTGACCTTGGTGGAAGACACAGCACTTCAAACATTCCATCTGCTTCTCTTCATTTCCCGTGGTACTTTGCCTTTAACAGAGGCCATGTGACTATTTCTCGCCAATGAATTAAAAGAATTGATATGTATTGCTTCTGACTAAGACAGTCAAAAACAAGTGTGCAACCTTCATCTCTCTGTTATTCTGCCACGCTAATCTAAACAAATCCAGCCTCTGAATAGCATAAACTACAGGACAGAGAACTACCCTACCCACATCAGAGTGCGATGCGAGGGACGTGTAGAACTTACTATGTTATTGCAATTCTAAGTTTCGTGTATTATGCAAATAATGTTAATTATAGGAACTAGTGAAACTTTCCTGCCTTACAAACTAAGATCCACTATAAAATTTGTTGCTTTCAAAATTTAATGACATTTTTGACATTTTTAATCCTCTATATGATGAACTGTAGCCTCATGCCAGTGTTTGCCTTGCTTTCCTTTTCACTTTTTTTCAGTATATAAAGCAGGGAGCAGATTCAATATTTGCAAAGGGTCTAATTGAAATCCAGGATAGCATTGTTTTTTTTTAACTCCATAAAAAGTATCACACACATAGTAGATGCTCAAAAAATGTGAGGAGAAGATGGATGGATGGAGAAACAGAAGAGCATTCACACTTCAATAGAAAATTTCTAGTAAAACCAGATCAGCAATTTGTTTTTCTAGAAATAAGAAACCCTAGACCCTGAGTACTGAAGGGGCTTTCCCTTGCAAACACCTACTCATTTATTAATTTTGAAATCAATTCCAATTGATTTCAGTAGGATTAACCCTGAAGGCAATTTTAGGTACAAGGACATCTTGAGGCATTTAAAATCAAATGTGATTCACTCAGTATTCTTATGGACCCTCTACCATAAATGTTCAAATTAAATATAGAAATGTAGGACAATATTTAAAGGATAATATTTAGGGTATGGGAATAGAAGTTTGAGAAAGAATAAATAGGAAGTCAGAAAATCTTGGGTTCAAATCCTGGTGCTTAATATTTCTTACTTCTATACATTTAGTGAATTGATTCACTATATCTAGGTTTCTCTTTTGTAAATAGCAATAATGAAAAGTTATTTGAAAGTTTGTGTAGAAATCAAATAATAAAGAGTAAAATTCCTAGACCTTAATAGGAAAACTCTCTATATAGTAAAAGTTACCATTCCCCTCTCATGTTAGCAACAATGAGTAGTAGAAGTTAAAATCTGATTATATTCAATTTTGTTTTTTCATGCTATTGGTCAGAACTACTTTTGTTTTATTTTCTCCCAAACTGCCTACCTAATATATTAAAAGGCCATCTTCTCCTCATTCCTCCAACTCTGTCCCCAAGCTATGATCAAGAGCAATTGGACACACTAACTTTACCCCAGAGGTGGTACAGTCAGTAATAAGAAGATTAGCTCTTTTCCAAGGCTGCGTCTTGAAATGCAATCATTCATCATTTTTTAGTTGGAACTGTATCTCCCATTATACAACTGTAACTCAGTATCTATTAGACTAGACCATCTGTGACTGTTTAGTAAGATCACATTATAGTTATGCCCAAATTAAAATGAATCTGAGTACTTCTTCAATCATAGTAGGTATTTAATATATAGCAATGGACCTCCAAAAGGATCTAACTTCACTCAAAATTCAATCAGATGCATTTTTTACATTATTTCCCAGATATTTATGGCTGACATCTCCAAAACCCTTGGAAAGAACTTTTAGGTGGCAATAGTGATTCTAAGAGAACATACCTTTTGAAACATGAGGTGTGATCTCCAGCTGTTTCCAACATCATATACCTTCAACCTGTCAGAATGTTTGATTCCGTGAAAAGATGAAGAGAACCTCATGCCCAACTCTATAACAAATTTTGTCTTCTGATTCAGGACATCATTGTCTGTGGCAGTCTGAGTCCATTATTAACATAATTAATGTCTGTTTATTTGCCATATCCCTCTAATTATAAGTGACCAAAATGGTTAGATAGAGAGCAGAAGTGATGTCATACTCCTAATACAAGGTACCAAAATCTGAATCCCTGCTCAACAGATCAAATGTCCTGTTGGATCTCTCAACTCAAGGCACACATTGATTATCACAGAAGAAAGAGAAGCTGAGAAAGTCACATACTTAGGAAGACTAGGAATGAAAGTTGCTCTTATACATATGGAGAGATTTGATTTTCTCATATATTTTCCCAGCAAGTTTCCATTTGTAGCCAAGAAGAGCAAAGGCTGAAGTAGAAAAGAACAGCACTGGCAGTACAAGATAGTCTATCTACTCTATCCCATTGGGAAGAGAGGAGAAATGAACATATGAGTACCATCAGTTCCTGAAAGAGAATTCTAAGTATAACCGAGTGTAGAAATGTCTCAATGATAGGGAACGGCGGAGAATATTTTAGAAAGGCAAATAGCGATTGATTTGTCTCAAGGCCAAATCTGATACAGGCTGATCTGATATATGGCTTTAAATAAATAGTAGTGTTGAACTTATTTTATAAGTCTGCTGCAATTACAGTGACAGGTATTGCTACAACTCTCTCTGGGTTTTGATAATGGTTCCCTTCCTTTGTTCCTTTGGGCTTAGCCTCTGAGTGCTTTGCCATTTCCTATTGATCTCTCTAAGCCCTACTCATGCCTTTGTGAATAATCCATTAATCTCTCCCAAATAACTCATTTTCTACCCTGACTGATATTGATACATTTACCATGTTCTTCCTTTGGAGCTTACTGTGTCACTCTGGATCTCACACTTGTTTGTTGCAAACATGTTTTACACAAGGGTGTTCATCTGAGGGGACAAATGGGAGTTGAAATCCAGCCCCAGCCCTCTCACCCAGTGAGCACAGCTCCTCTGTCTGGAATGGTACATGTCAGTTACTTGCGAAGAGCCTTGTACAGGCTAGCAATGGCACCAGGAACCTTGCCCAGCAAATAGAAAAGCTCAGTTTGTGGTGTCTTACATCAGGCCTGGTAATGTTGACTGTACAACTTTCCTGATAGAAAAGAAAGCAGTACACATGAAACATGACTGAGCTAGAATTTTTGCTATCAGTTAGTGAAAGAGGCAAGGTTCTTTAGGAAGCAGAGGGGAGGAACTGTTAGAAATAGGTTGTCCTTGCATTTCAAAGGACAAGGCATTTCTTTCCATGTACTTCATTCTCTTGAAATCAAAGGATACATGATCTAGTTTTAGGTAATTGACAAAGCTCGTGGCAAATTGTCTATTAGGCCTCCTAACCTTTTCCTCAAAAAAACTCAATGATATGTAGCCCACTTCTAGATAATTTTCAAAGCTTGTGACAAATATGTTTACTAAATCCCCCAATTTTCTTTCCTATAAAATTCATTTGTTAGTTATGCTTGTTCTCTATTCCCCAGAGACATATGTCAGATAGTCAAATGCTTTATTTCTTATTGGGAAAGTTACTAAATATTACTTAGATGAATATATAGATTTTCTGCATTCCTTTTCTTCCCTGAACATTAAATAGAGATCATATCATGTGATTTTAAGAAAATTCCTGGATAAGGGCTGAGATTTTGTATGTTTATTCTTCAGTACTCATGCAACAATTTTGACATCCTAAAGCCTAAAATATAAAGCATCACATCCTCTATTGATTGCTTTCATTTCTATCTTTAGTTTAAAATAATACACTCTACACTTGCCATTCTATTTGTCAAAGTGTATCACTTGCTTTTACTCCTTAATAATTTAAAGCATTTTCTTACTTTTAAAATAGAAATGCATAAGTGTTCAGATTTTTTAAACAATTTAAAATTTTTGATGTGAGCATCTAATTCTTTAAATCCCCAGATGCAATCTTGCTTTACATGAAAACTTATAAAAACTGTGCTTCTCTAAGACAGAACATGTTTTCTTTCCAAAGCCTTGTCAGAGATCTAATAATCCCTCAAGATTCAAAAATAAGTTTTGAATGAACAGAACTAACAGCAAAATCTATAATCTTTTCAATCTTTATAGTTAATTAAACAGACTACTTGTATTTTTGCTTGTATTTTTTGACATTTTCAGTTTATAAAAAAAGTTATATATTTTTTTAAGAAATGGGCAGAAATCTAAGAGCTATTTTTGATTTGCATTCTCTTCCAGAAGCATTTGCATAGAATTTGCTACAAAATAAAATATAAAGCAAATTACAACAAAAATAATTCAGTTGCAAATCTTCCCCCCACAACCAAATCTCTATTACACTGCCCTGACATTCTTCTCTTTCTTTCATCTCTTAGAATATGTTATTTAATTATTAACCCCGTATTTGGGTCTTATTTGATATTTAGACTCAGTTCTCCTTTCTCTTCTTTATAAACACCTATCCATTTTGCTATAACACCAAGAATCATATTCCTAAACACCAAATTTAGCAAAACTTGGCTTAAATTTTTCATCATGACCTCGTCAGAACCTACAGAGTGTAGAATAATATTTCTATACTCTTTAAATTTTGAAGAAGAGAGTCTTGTAGTAGACAAGTTTCAAAATAAAGACTATCCTGAGGATATTTTCAGATCCAATTTGCAGTTGCAAAATATTCAGACAAGTTAGAGGTTATTCTAACATGTAGATACTTCACTGAACTGCACCTCAAAAACTTTCGAGCTGTGCCCATCAATAAGGTAGCCTCCCTAGGAAATTTATTTTTAACTGTTACCTCTTTGAAGCTATGTTCTTGATTTTTCTAAAGTTGTAGAAACATCATAAAATTGAGCTGTTTGCGACGTATTTCCCCAGTGAAAAGTCAATTACTAATGTTGTAGCTCTTGAAGAATGTTTTTGATGTTTGAAAAACATTCACGGAAAAGAGAAAATGGCAAACAAATTCAAAGTTTCCAGTTAAGTTGAGATGAACAGTCTCATAATTAACAGAATAAATTTCAGGGCTTTTTTTTTTTTTTCTCTAGTAAGAGTTTGCATTAGATCTATGGACATTTTAGTAGAGAGTATTTGAATATGTTTGCCATCAGAGGTGCCTCCACCATAAAAGAACACCATGTAATTTTGTAAATACAGGATCTATTAGCCTCTGGTAACATATTACTTTATAATCTAATAGTGGATTATATCAAATTCCCAGGTTTTCCTAAAAAATAATAGTAAATTAAGACATATATTGTTTTAGTCATCATCATAAGCAAAAATGGGGATACTAAAATGGAAATTTTCATTAGTTTCCAAAACTTCTCAAGATTGTCTTTTCAAAATCTCTAAACCCAGATACAAGAGCCAACGACAACAAAAAATAACAAAAAGGACAACATCGAGGGTCCTGATTAGATAATACAACCAAATTCTCGGCACTTTGAAAGAGCTGGATATCTACTTATTGAAATTATAAATTTCCTTTGAGCTGAATTAAATGGTATTGTAACCAGTAATGTTTCAGGTTTCACTCGCTATCTAAATAGTTGACTATATAGAAACACTTCAAATCTTAGGGTGTTGAGGCATGACTTGCCTCTTTGAAAGTTTATTTTCAAGTAGTATAAAGTTAGGGTTTAACCAGAGAACCAAAAATCTCTCAGTATTTACAACAGAATTTAATTCATGGAATTAATTTATTACAAAAATAATGGCAAATTTGAGAAGCCAAGTAGGAATGGTAAAGCAACCCGGATGTCAGTTATACCAGAAAGAAGCTATCACCCCTAGGCTGGAGTAAGAGAGAGAGAAAAATGGCATTACTGAAACACAGAAGCCCATCTAGTGACACATGGATTCAGGTGGAGATGTGGCCAAGTCTACCAACGTCATTTAATGCAAAGAAAAAAGAGGGAGAAGAACTCAGATTGTGCTCCTTTTCTTGTCCACTAACCTCTCAGTTTTGCCTCCTATGGGCCAAACCCAGCTGCAGTTCAATCACCATGTGAGGTCAGGAACCTAGTCTACTAGAGTCACCACTCCTGACAACAGGAGATATAGGATGTAGGGAGGTGCATCTTACAATTAGTAGGCCCAGAATTTGTACTAATGCGTGACTCTGTGGTTCTTGAGGCCCCGGATACAGTGTGGGTTTTAGGCAGGCTCACTTTCATCCTAAGACTGCATCACTCTTTTTCTGGTGATACTGAGGCTTGGGTTAAGTGGAGAGAGGGGAGTTTCCCAGTCATAGTTTCAATTTCTGCATTGCTAAAGCACATCCGATAAACATTTATTCTGAGTAAAAGCCCTGTCCTTGAAATGTAAATTCAGTTGTTCAATAGTGACATCATAGCCTCTCCTTCTAAATAGATTGTCACCTGCCCCTGTCTCCTATAAGAACTCCTAGGACTGCCCCTCCTGCGCTCCCTGCGCTCCCATAGAACATGACTGCCACTAAGTCTCATCCAACTCTCCCTCCCTCATACTTTCACATAGAATCTTTATTCTTTTACTCCATACAGTTTCCTTTAGCGTTCTCCAATTTATCAGACAAGTCCGGGTATATATGAATTCCAGTTATAGATAAAATTCAAATTCTTTCCCACTGAAAAGCTGTGCCATGTACAACTCAAGAAATGCAGGACATTCCTGTAACAGTTACAAAGTTCCTTGAACATTATAAGTCTTTTAGGAGGCTAGTGCTCATATAACATAATCAGATTTTCAGTAGGGACCCTTTCAGAATAGCTGTCTTAGTTCAGGCTGCTATTAGTTCAGGCTGCTAAAAAAATTACCATAGACTGGGTGGTTTATAAACAACAAAAATGTATTTCTCAGTTATGGAAGCTTGGAAGTCCAAGATGAAAGCAGTGACACATTTGGTGTCTAGTAAGCATCCACTTCCTAGTTTTAGATGACCATGTTTTCACTATGTCCCCACATTGTGGAAGGAGCAAGAGAGCTCCCTGGGTCTCTTTTATAAGGGCACTAATTCCATTTGTGAAGTTTCCACCAGTACAACTTAATTACCTCCCAAAAGTCCCAACTTCTAAAACCATCCCATTTGGGATTAGGATTTCAGCATGTCGAATTGAGGAGAATACAAACATTCAGTCCCTGGAGGTGTGAGAGCTATAATCTCTTGAGCAGGAATCAGACCTCCCAGGTCATTTCAGCAGAGCTTAGCTAGAAGCTGCCACATATGGCCATGTAGCTTTCAAACTTTGCAATTCCAAAGTGCCATGCTGAGGGGTCAATGGTACTCCAGGATTTGTGTATTAGAATGATCTTGCCTATGCACACAGCAGGTGTTAAATAAATACTTGTTAAATGATACATGAATCAGTGAGGTTGGCAAGGCTTTATAAAATAGAGTGTAACATATATCATTATGTGAAAATAGGTTTCATGGAGAAATGAATACTGGTAAATCATCCTAAGAATTTTGCTGGTTAAAAAACTGCATTGTGCTTGAATAATAATAGGATATAAGATCGCCAGAGGAATGCTATTAATGAATTAGGATCCACATACTATACTCAATTAAATTATATAAAAAGGCATGTTGAACATAATGAAGCATCATCTAATTAGAAGGTTCAAAAAGGTCTTTGAAAATCAAGGATTATCATGGAAACTTTTGCCTTAGGACACTATCATTGCAAGTGTCCTTACTATCCAAAATGATCATTAGTTTTTGTCCTAAATTTCAGAGATGTGGGTATGTTAGACATTTCCTTCCCTTACTTTCAAGCAAATGCAGAATTGCTAATTCCATGGTGGTGCAATATGAACAGTCATTAATCTTATATGGTCTTGTTACATGCGTCTAATCTTATGCTGTTTATCTTCCTAGGCTTTGGTTAATTTCTTACATATAAGTCTTATTCTTTGCAATTTCGGTCTCAGCTAAGTCTACTTTCCTCTTCCTTCCCTTTCGTTATTATATTATTTTTTTGTTCTCCCAAGTCATTGAACTCAGGCTGAACACAGCCATACTGAAACATGTCAGTATGGACTTGCCTATGGAACAGTGCAGGAAGTTTGTGGTATTGCCACAGAGATATCAATTCTCGAGTGACTAAGAGAAGTCATGGATCACATACTATGTATTTTCAGACAAGACATAGCTAATAAAATCAGCAGTGTCTAAGATAATGACTCAGCTTTGAAATAAAGAAACTTTATTTACGTAGCATCCCAGGGTTGAACAAATACAAATATGCATATGTGCAGTCTCTGATCTTCCGTCAATATAATAACTGACAGTAAAATAATCACCAAAGAGCTTGGATGAATATGTGCTCTGATCACCTCAGTCTGATTATGCAGTGCTGCATGAGAAGCCAAACTATAATTAGAGAACATGGGAACAGGAAATGTCGATACTTCTGACATGAGAAAGAAGAGGTCACACTGCTGAAGTAGGGCACCCTCCGCCCCACAGGTGAATTTAGATGAACATTTCTAGCTTACCCCTCCTTTAGTTAAGGTTCTACTGCTGCCTACTGCTCATTCCTTTTGCTTTTTCTCTCTAGATAAATTAGTCTTCAATCAGACTGTGATTTTGTCTATTAGGTCTAGACCTATTCCAATGTTTTAATATGTCTGTGCATATTTTAATTGTGCATTATGTATATATTTTATAATTTAGGGCCTGGAGATCAGTTTTATTGCCCTTATTTTAAAGTTCTCAGGGGTACCAACTATTGTTCCAGGTAACATCCTCATTTTTGTCTAGAAACTTAAAGTGTAAAATGTATTAATAAATTCAGCATTTAAAAAAATAAAATATTACATTTGAATTAACATAGCTAGATTATCAAGGAGATACTGATTTACGTATATTAGTCCAATCGCACAATAGAAGAAATGCCTAAGTAAAATTTAATTAAGTTTGTTATTGTATTTTAGTGCTATTGATATCTAAATACATGCAGTTGTTTTGTTTTTTGTTTTCCTCTCACACTTGGGCTGTTTCTGCCTCTGAGAATTTAAAAGTGATTTAACTTTAATTACAACTCCTTAATACATTTTTTTTCAGTAAATGATCTCTTGGCCAGCCAAGTTCAAAACTCCTAGTTCCCTCTTTTTAACTGTTCTGACTTTAGCAGCATCTTTTCTGAAAAACATTGGGTTGTTCTACTGCTCTTTCCTCTTTGTATCCTTTACTATTTGTCTGCTACAAATCACATCTCTCTCACAAAAAAGGAATGCCGTTCTCTAGTCTATCTTATAAATTCAAAATTCTGGTAAATATATCAGAAAAGGATTTAAAAACGTGCATGGAAAACAATGATCGTGATGTAATAATGTAAAAATTTCTAAGCAAATACAGAGAATGAGTGAGTGAGAGAGAGAGACTCCTCTCCCCATTAGCTCGGATCAATCTATTTAATATCTTAAAAACGACAATGTCCATGAAGTGCTGGACAAAGATTTGAGGAAGAAAAACAGTGACATGTCCTCCTCTTGAAGAATATTGAGAACTAAAGATTTTTAAAAGCTAAAGAATTTTACAGTTCAGTATGTTCTCTTCCTTCGCCTGTCAAGCTATTTTTCTTCCCCACTGTGGACATTCGATACATTTTCCCAAACATAAAATAGAATAGTAACTAATTTATATTTATAATATGACATATTTCTAGTATCATTATTGTTTTATTATAAGACTGAATTTATTTTCAATGTATGTTTTTAAGAGATTTGCTGTATTCTTAAATATGATTATATTGTCTTGGGTTAAGCTGCATTTTGTTTACTTCTCAAAAAATGCATCTTAGTTTTATAATAGAAATCAGTGGAAAACTAAAATTTACTATCCACAATTTAAAGCATTGGCATGTCTATCAATATTCACATGCATATATGTTTATATTATTTAACTTTAATTTCTTAAATAAGGGATATTTGTACTCTTAAAAATAGTGATTATATTTTTATGATACATATGATATAAATGATACAATAAAACATAGGGATACACACTCAGGCAAAAATAGGGGCAAATGCGCACACTATCTGGAATTGGACCTGCCTTGAGAAAATCAAGAAATATGTAGCATTATGTGTCCTGTGAGTGGTCTACCCAGAGGATAACCTTTCTTCGCCTAGCTGTAATTCTTCAGTGAAATACATTTTATCCAACCACACCAAATTCAAAAAGTGAAAAATACAATAATATAGCTATTGATTTGTAACACAGTGACTTTCATAACTAAAACTCTCCAGGTTTTTTCTTCTGTATTGTTTGCGTTTGAACCTGTCTGATCAACAATTTTAATGAATTACACATTATTTGAAGGAAGATATGGCGTACACTATAATACTGCATGGCCAGATGATGGGTGCCCTATTACAATGTAACAAATTGGCACAAAATCTGACTAGGTGTGATCACATAAATTAAATGAGAGGAAGGTGACATAATAATTGTCTCCAAAATGCAGACTCTGGTTTTAGATTATTTGGGTTCAAATTCTTGCTATATAATTCTGGTTATATTTTTTAGACATTCTAATCCTCAGTTAACTTATCTCTAAAATGAAAATAACAACACCAACTTTATGTGGTCGATGTAAGGATTAAATGGCAAAATCCATTTTAAATGCAGGAAATAAGGCCTAGAACAGAAAAACGCTCAAAACATATTTATTGTTATTTTTGTCTCAATGATGGTGTAAGATTTTTGTATCCAGCAGTCAATCTAGAATTGAACGAAGGTAAGATATTATTAAAAAATGAACGTTTAAGAGTTTAAAACTCTAAATCGTCCTATCAGTCGTGTGAAAAATTAAAACCTGATTACTTGTTACCATTTTCCATAAAATTTTAATTTGTAAAATTTGAATGTGAAACAACCAAATTACTGAATAGTAGAAAAAGATTTCAAAAGGAGTAAAACTCACTTAAAGCAGAATTTTTGCCTTGATTGATAAGTAAAGCATGAAGGCTTATCCCAGTGACAGACCTCTCTAGCCCTTATTTACTCTGAATATTAAACATTATATTGGGGTATACATTTAGCTTAAATTTGAATATTTTCCCCAGGTTTCTAAGCATACTCATCTCAAAGGTATTATTATTTGCCAGTGTACTGCACTAACTTGGCACCAGAATTCATAAGGGACTGTTCTGAAGCATCTTTCCTGTTGTTATTCACATTTATCAAAAGTCTATCTTATGCTCTGAACTCGGTACCTACTTTTTCGATTTCCCTTTATGAAAATTCATTACCACCCTTAAAGTTATGTTACCTGGTGAGGTATGTGTATTGTAACTGGGTTGGTATATTTTCTCTCCTTTGGACTCCTCCCAATCAGTTGATTCCGACAGGGGATTTCCTACCTAGGCCTTGAGATGTTCATCTGAATTGAAGTTTGATGTTCACCCACCACTTCCCTGTAGGCAGTGACAGCCTCAGACTTTCATCTGCCAGTTCATCCTTCCTCCTAGCAGACACAAGCAGATTAACATATCCCCAAGAGACTGATGTCTTTAGTTGCTGAAGCCACTGGATACTTATTACCTGAGAGTGTGCTATAGTGAGAGCTATTTATTTATTTTCAAATGCTACCTGCTAGGATATCTTCATGAGATACATGTGTCATTTTGGAGGAGGGCCCCAGGGGGACAACAGCTCCAGGCTTCTTGGGTTGCCTGAAGCTGTCAAGACTCACCAAGTGTAATTTGGTGGTGGCCCTTCTCCAGAATTCTTTAGACACCAAGTTCAGACCCAGTTTATTCTACATAAAGTAATGTGAACTATAGGGAGTGATATGGCAGTAGTTGGGAACAGTCATTGGGGAGCTCTAACAATGTGAAAATTTGGTCCTGAATAATATAAGGTGGCTGTCTACACAGACTTAAACCTCAGGATAATTGTCTTTCTTCATTTCTTTGTGACACAGTCTTGGCCTCAGCAGCAGAGCGTGTCACTGTAGCAACTTCTGCCACTTTGTTGTGGTGATTGTGAATTGATGCTTGACACTGATAAGGTCTAATTTCCCAGTGGACTTCGGGAAGGGTCTGACAGTGGTATGGATCACTGTTCTTGTATATAGGAACTATTTAAATTATTTTCCTTTCTGTTTAAGAAGGACACTAGAGGCAGTAGTTGTTACCTGTGTGTGTGTATGTGAAAATGCAAATATATGGGTTTTAATTAATCTCTTTTATTTTATACCAGAGACAATATGTCATGTTAATATATCAGGCAACAATGAGGCAGGATGGGCCAAGAAATTTGGACTGGAGAAGGGAAACAGGATGGCAGGTAAAAATCAGATCTGTAGCTGATTTTCAGACTACCTTAGGCTTACAAAACATTCTCATTTGCTTAAAACCCCTTTGAGATATTTAAGATATGGAACATTATGATTAGTTTCATATTTCAGATGAGAAAAATTACCAGTAGAGAGATATGATCATATACTATAAAGATCTGATGGAACCTGGATACAAAACCAGCTTTTTCTGATTCTGACATTCATGAATCTAACCACACTATCCTCAGAACTCTTATAGTTCAGTGGGAAGATTAAAGATGCATAGAAATAACAGTGTAAAGCATTATAGGTATGAGTAGAAATATGTAGACATAGAAGAGGAAGAAAAGAAAGAGAATAATGAAATTGGAGGTGGGGCAAGTGGAATCAAGAAAGAGTCAAATAACCAAACACTCATTTGGAAGTTTCCTTGCTCTAAAGAGAAAGATGGCATTCGATAAGCTTCATAAAACTATATTCTGACATAAAAAAAATTGCTTTGGTTAAAGACCAATGGAGAAGCTGTATTTAACATTATTGTAATAAACTTTGTGAAAGCTTTCCTATAATGATTGAATGTAATTGTTGCAATGGATTGTGAGGCATTATGATGGATTCTAACAAAAATGAGAATTTACACATCCATTATGACTTTCAAGTATGATGAATTTTCGAACTACATAGAAACAGGACAGTCGATTGAAAGAAGATTGCCAGGCAGCATTACAGATATTCACAGCTCAGGAGTTTGATATAAGCAACAAGGAAGCAGTTTGCAGTAGGGCAGTACATAGGCTGAGCTGGTGGTTGCAGCCCTATTTCTATATTTGAAGTATCTACCTCCCTAGAGAAGAGCACTAAAGGTTCATAGATTTTAATATCAGGGTATTAGAAAAATAGTATTTCAATAGCCTATTTGGTCGTATGCATCTGTAGCAGGTGGATAAGAAGTATGGTCTATATAGCCCAGTTGACACACTGACCTTCAGGAGTCCCTGAAGATCTCTAAGGGTGGTGGAAAATTCTAGTCCTGGGGCATAGTATGTGGCTGCATCTGGTTACACGATAGGGATGTTTCTAATTTCCAAAACGTCTATTTATATCAGGAGGTTCTCATCTCAGTGGGTGTAGCAACCATCAAACTAGAAACGAGGGTGTGAACAGGTAGCAGAGCAGAAGGACCTAAGAATTATTGTTAGAGTATTTAAGAATCGAAGTGAGATTCTGAGATTTTTTGCTCTGATATAAGTATTATTATAATCAATGAAATTTATATTAGTAGCTGCAACGTGGAAGCCTTATTGAAGGCGTTTGCAAAACTTCTGAAAGCCAATCGCCAACCAGGCTAAATACCTGAGATATATAATTCCTTCAGTTTCAGTGATGTACCCACAAACCAAATTTAATATCATGTGCTCTCAAACACAAGCTGGTATATCTCTCTGAGCTTTTCTTCTACTCAAGTTCATTTGTCTCCCTGTCATCCAGTCTAAAATGCTCAAAGCCATCTAGGCTTGTTTTCTACCTTTTGAGAGACTTAAAAAGTCAGTATTTTCTCCCTAATGTTTCTTATATATAAACCCCTCTGATCCATCCCAGTAGTGACCTCTCTTCGTCAGATTCCCAGTACTCTTAATTTGTGAGACTATAATGATTTTCTCCCTGAATTCCATGTCTCATTGCCTCTACTGTCATTTCCCTTGACTTAAGCTGATATACATTAATCTAACATAAAAAATCTGATTACTTCATTTCTGTGCAAACACAGAAGCAAAAACCACTGAACATTCAGAGTGATAATTTAAAAACTAATATTTTTTTTACTAATGTTTGAATAGAATGTAATTTATTATGGTAGAGTTCAGAACTCTTAAAAAGCTGGCCCAAAATATACTTCTAGTTTCATTTTTCACTATGGTTTTTCATGTGCCTTAGAGAAGAACCAAGGCAAAGCATTTCTCAGACTTTTTTTGTCCCTCATTCTCATACTGTTTCCTCACTCTAGAATATCTTTAGTCCCATCCTTCACATGAGCCAAGAATATAGATTGGGCTACCTATTAAAAATGGCACTAGAAGCAGCATAGGTATTTTTGAGATGGAATGTATTGTAATGACTAAGAGTTCAAGTCCTGATTCTGCTACTTCCAGCTGTGTGACCTTGAACAAGCTACTTTACCTCTCTATGTCTATACTACCCATCCATAAAGTGGCGATAATGAAAGTAGCTTCCTCATAGAATTGTCGAGAGGACCAAGCTAGATGATACATGTAAATTGCATAGAACGATGCACATAATAAGCACAGAGTAAACACTATGTTTACATAACTATTATTGTAGAACTGGAACACTTTCAAAATTTCCTTTGGCTCTCATGGACAACCACTTATCCCTTTTATAACACCATGCTCTTCCTAACAGATATGAGTGAGTGAATGAAACGAGAATGAAAATATTTATGGGCACTGAAACTGTCATGATTTTTAACTATATCTTTTGAAACTGATCTATAAACTCTAGTTCTCCCAGCTCATTTTAGATTTTGGAATGTAAATATGTGATAGACTTTTACTTATTCTACTTGGTTCATCCATTAATTCAATTATTTATTAAACATGTTTTGCATGCTATGTTAGTTTTCTATTGCTGCTGTAGCACATTGCCACATGATTAGTTGCTTAAAACATCACAAATTTATAATCTTACAGTTCTGGAGGTTAGAAGTCTGAAACGGGTTTCATAGAGCTAAAATTAAGGTATAGGCAGGAACACATTTCTTTCTAGAAGCTCTAGGGAGGAATATTTTCTTGCCTTTTCTAGCTTTTAGAGGCTACTCACATTCCAAGGTTCATGAAAGCCAAAGTTATCAATGGCCAGCTGAGTCTTTTTCACATCACATTATTCTCTTATGGATTCTTGTATATTTAAAGAACTATTTTAATTATATTGGACCCATCCAAATAACCCAGGATGTTCTCCTTATATTAAGGTCAGTTTCTTAGCAACCCTAATTTCATCTACATCCTTAATTTTTCTTTTCCACATAATACAACATTTTCAGAGGTTATAGGGATTAGAATGTGGACATCTTTGGTTAGCTATTATTCTGCCTGCCATACATAATTATCAGAAATCCTTTTTTTAATGAGTGAAAAACTGGAAGAGAAAGATAAGATCACAATGCAATTATGTACTAAATCATAAGAAAGTTGAACAATCAGGAACATCATCACCACTTACAGGATATCTCCCTCCTCTTAATGGGTATTTTCTTTAGTTCCTTTCTTATGCTAAATAATGTCGTAGACCTTTATCCCACACCTGAGATTATGTACACTTACCAAGTAAATATAACTCCACAGAACATCTAAAGCATACTTGTCTCATTCTAGATGTTGGAATAAATAAAAGAGCAGGTACATACCACATGAAGGAGGAAAGGACATCTGAATCTGAGAAGCATAATAAAACTAAATGTTAAGAAACTAAAATTGATATTAATTAAAGACCGCAATATAATATAAACAGAACATATTACTTTCTTCTTTTTCTCTTTTTCAAAATATGGATAACGAGAAGATAATAAGAACTTGTTGGGGATTCTGTTTCTAAATATTATACTTACATCTTCCTTTTTCTCCCTAGATATGACTGAATGCTTCAG
This sequence comes from Rousettus aegyptiacus, assembly GCF_014176215.1. Classification (NCBI taxonomy): domain Eukaryota; kingdom Metazoa; phylum Chordata; class Mammalia; order Chiroptera; family Pteropodidae; genus Rousettus; species Rousettus aegyptiacus. The sequence goes on from NW_023416287.1 coordinate 70,314,388, forward strand.
TTTCCACAGCGTAACTTATGAAAAATTTCTTTGGAAAAAGAGCAGTGTATTCATAAACCTTCAGATACTTTTGCTCCTTATGAAATGAGGATGCGAGTATTTGTCTCTCTCCTCTTTAAGAAATGAGGATAAATGACAAAAAGCACTTGTAAAATACTTTAGACATCTTGAAAAAGGAGCCTATCAAAATGGAAATTATTATCGGAAGAGTCATAACAGTTCCAACTGTCATTGTTACAGTAGAAAATGATGATTCATTCTACTTTCCTTCTCCTTTGTCCCAGTGGATGAAAATCAGCTTATTAGCTTCTTGGTGTGACTGACAGTCTCTCCTTTATAAGACCCATTCCCAATTCACATTTTCACTAAATTTTTAATCCAATGAATTATTTTTTCCCCTGTATTGCCAATTCAAAAATCATTCTTTGATGACCAGATCTCTGCCTTCTAGTTCTCTTCCATGAAGTAGTTACTTTGAGAAAAGACAAAGCAGAGCCCTTCTGTGGACATTCCAGCCTTGTGTCTTCAGAAATGGAGGCAGAAGGATCCTGATCTAGAGAGCTACAACATTTATGTTCTCAAAGAAGAGCCATTCCTACCAAGGGTGAACAGAGAGAAGGAGGGTCTTTCTATTTATGATTTGTCCATCTCCCAGACACTAATCCCTGATTTGCATAGATTCCAAATGTTAGAGTCTTCACAGTGGGAATAAGGAGGTATTCAGTTCCTTGTTAATATTAAAAATTGTCACTAAGAAAAGTAATACATCCTGATACTGTTATGGAAACTTCGGAGAGAAAAACAATTAACACAGTGACTAGGAGCCACCTCAGACAGTCTCATATAGGTCAGTGTGATGTGGAATAACATGCAAAATTCCCTATGCTTTCAGAGGATGCAGACGTATGACAGCAAGCCAACAGACCTAGAAAGTTCTTAGAGCTAGGGTGAAAAAAAAAAAGTTATGTGTAGGCCTGGCACCTGGGAAGCTAAAAGAGACCAAGTTCCATATGGAAGCCATCAAAGTAGATGACCAGTGGGGATTCTTCATCAATAAAATGAGGGAATTACAGTATCTCATTGTATTGAAATAAAAATGAAACAGAATATGTATAAATTATAATAGCAACTGAAACATAATAGATGTTCTGTGAATGTTATTATTCTATTTTTTAATTTATTTCTTTTTACATTTTTAATGTATTTATTTTTCACTGTAATTAGATAATTAATTTAATTATATATATTTTTATCAAGTTTTTTGTTATTGCTGCTGTTATTCTTATATCTCAGAAACAGCCAACTCAGAAAAGATTATACTACAGTGATAATTCTTATCTAACCTATGGCCTTTGGAACTCTCATTCTAGGGAACTCTCATCCTAAGGTAATGAGAAAGGGGAAGGAGAAAACTCTTCATAATTCACAAATTTTATCTCAAAGAAATTGTTATGAAACAGAAATAACTGAATTTACTTGGAATTGGAAAGATTAGGTTATTTGTCATCAGCAGAATTATGGGTCTGGGGAGTTATTTCAACTGTTTTTTAATCTGTGAAAGTCATACTTCCTATATGTTTAGTACTATTTTTGCCAAAGTAGATATTACTGACTATTTCTTATCATTGTTACCCATTTATTATTAGTAATAGTATTAAATGTCTGTTTGAGATTTTAGACTTAAATTCCTTGGGGAAATGATCCCCCATGTACTCCGTCTCCTAGCACAGTGATCTGCAGGTTGAAAGAAGGAAGGAGGGACTAATAGAGAAAGGGAAGGAAAGAAGGCAATGGGGAAAAAAACAAACAAACATACAAGCTGGCAATATATGCCAGACACTGTTTTACCTTACTCATGATCTGTATAATATTATAAATACTAAGAATATTAAATCTTTAGATATTACAGTATGTGGTAGATGCATTTTACTTTTACCTAGGAAACTGAAGTAAGTATTTCAAGCTGCCACAGCTAATAAGGCTTAGAACCAGGATTTCACCTCTGGCATATTTGAGGTCAAAACTCATGCTACTGAACATAATTTTACACTAAATACGGCTATCTCAACCAATTCTATCGGTAACAGTTGATGAAGCCTCCCCTTTTCTGGTTTCCTAGTCAATGAGAAGGAACCATGGAGTCATTTTTTGAGTAGGCACTCTTATGACCTGCTCAGGACTCTGGATAAGTTATTCCAAGTTTCTGTTTCCTCATCATCTATGGCGCACTTCATTGAATAAAAAACTTTCATTTCAAATTATCAAATTCATCGTTATTTCCTATTATGTTTTTTTTAAAATGTTTTATGTAAGAAATCTGTTTGAGGGTGTTTTTTTTTGTTTGTTTGCTTGTTTGTTTTTTTGAACTCCAGAAAGGTCACTCTATCTGGCCCTGAAATTAACACCCTCATCAGCAGTCTTCAACCAATGACACTTTGTAGTTGGTCTATAAATGACCTAGTTCTCTTGCCCTTTAGATGGGATAATGCTGAAGCATATTGTCCTGAGTTTCCTGGTAAAACTAAGTTCTAGTCACCTCCTGGGCTTACAAACTTCTCTTCCCTGCATTACTTCCCACTCAGGCACTTCACAAATAAACTGTGCACTTCAATCTTGTCTCAGAGTTTACTTCTGGGAGAATCCAACCTAAGATAAAGATCAGCTTCCTACTTCTGATCATCCAAGTCCAGTATAGCCTTTTGAAGTTAAAATAAAAACATTTGTTCCCCTTCTAGCCTTTCTAACTTCATCTAAACTACGTTGGTGACTTCTTTCTGATTCCCTAAAGTACAGCATGTTTTTACTGCATAATTTATTATGTCATGTAATAACACTGATTTAAATTGTATGATGCTAGATGCTTTCTCAGAGTGCTTTGAGCTAGAGAATCTATTAACTCATATTCTTTGCCTTATTATTTTTTATGTATATAGGCTATATCTACCCAGAGAAAAAATTAGGGACTTTGATAGAAAACTTATATAGAAAGAGCTATGACATGTACATTCACTTGATGACTGACCATTGAACATGTGATGAATTGAACCAAATTAAATTGTTCATTAAACATACACCAATAATCAAAGAACAAAACGAGTATAAAATTCCAATAAGAAATTCACATATCGTAACTCTTATAAATTGCAAAGCATATTTTGTTCCCACATAACATGTTTCCATTTGCCAGAATTTATCTTATTTCTAATTTTTGTACATATTTTTACAGATAGAAAAAATAGTAATATCAGTTTGGTGGTTCTCAAACGTAGCTTTGTTTTTGGAGCTAAAATAGTTATCTCTTTAGCTCTTTGATATTAAGTTCTATTAGTGCTTCCTTTCTGCACAAAAGTTCTATCTCCTTCACCTCAAAATACAAACTCCATCCTGTCAATCATCTAAATAGACAACACAAGTGTGGCAAATAGGGAATTTGACAATTCAGGGCATAATTACCAATAAAATGGGGTAAGTAATGGAAGTAATAAAATTTGCAGTATGGCAAAGAATTGAGTTGGGAAAGAACACCTGACATATTCCATAAATCTCATTGGTTTACTTATCAACAGATAAGAACCCAGAAATAAATACCTATGTCTCAGTAGGAGATATTTATTTAGAATTAGTTGTGGACAGAATTAGGAAGGGAAGAAGGAATCTAAAAGAATACACCATAGGAGATTATCTTAGCAAGTACAGATTAAACACTTTAACTGAAAATGTCTCTTTTATAAAGAAAAGAAATATGGGATACAATTGGTGAAATAAATTATTTTTTGCTGGTAGAAATGTTAAAATCATTAGTCTGGATAAGAATGACATTTCTCTGCAAATTGATCTTTTGCCATGAAGTAAACCTGACGTGTAATGTTGCAGGATTGTGAGTCATGTGTCAGGATAGTATTGATACTAGTGAAATACCATTCAACATGAGGTAATAGAGCAACACATTGGATATTAAAAACCTAGGAGCAGTAGACTTCGAATTCAATTTCCAATAACCAGTCCCCTGAGACATCCAATTCTACTGTTGAGCCACTTAAAAAAAAAAAAAAAAAAGTGAAGGATGTCGACAGCAGTGATATTGAGATGCATTAACTGTAAAATTCTGCTGGTACACATGACAGTCATAGGACTAATAATACTTTGCAATTAAATAGCACTTATCTTCCTAGGAGGTCAAAGTGCTTCCCAATACAATATTGAACAACCTTGTGATGCAAAGAGGGAAAAAGCTTCCACAAAACTCTGCAGAAAGAAAGCATTTTATACTTATGACACTAGGATATGTTTTCTCATCAAAAATGACAAGAAGTACCACAGTGATTGGACTCATGGCCCATCCAGCAAAAAGTTTGCTTCTGACAGAGACAGTAGGAAACACAATAAAAATAAGTATGGTTGATCCTTGTTATTAAAGCCTCAAACACCCTACTGCTGGTTTTGCACTGACTGCCAGAGTAATCAAGTTTACTTTACTGTCTTTGTCTCCTCATCTTTAAATTGAAAATGGCATATTCTGTTACATGCGCAAGTACCATAATTCAGTTGAAGAGTTCATTTGTTGTTGTTTTAAATTAGATTATCATTTTTTATGAAATTTATGTATATGGCATATATGTCATTCACAAGGTTCACAATTTTACAAAATTGTGTCATTTAACCAGTGCTACTGCCAAACACCACAAATCTCTCCCTTGTCAACCTCACTAGGGTATTTCATCAAATATCCTTTATAACTGAAAACACTTTGAAATGCATAGAGCATTAGATCAGTAAGTTAGTGTTATTAACCTAATTTCCCTTTATCGCCCATTATAGATCCATCATCCATGAATTTATTGCATGGATGGGATAATAAACTGGGGATTGGTTACACTAAATAAGTAAACATTTCCAAAATGGGAGAACTCTATGAACTGCCCCTCCTTGAAATATTTCTATTTCACTTAAGTATGTCATTTGTAGAAAAATCTCTCATGTCCCACTGTGTTTGCACTTTCCTCTATAAATTCACAATATTCTATGTTTATTGATGGAAATAAAGAGAGGGCAGCTCTAGTGGAAGATAATTTGCCTCACTGGTATCAGATTGGGTGCTTCTAATTTAAATTTTTAATTAACAATACTAGTTTCTACTCTGGCTTTATTGTTGTCTGTGTGATCTTGGCAAGTCACAAACCTTTGTGTTAACTTGATGACCTCTTCCAGAAAATAGAAGTTATAATACTATAAAAGGCTGTTATGAAAATCAAATAAATAAGGTGTGAACATAGCTGACTGAATAGGTATTATTATAGAAAAGTAGATGATTGATCTTTCAATTTTTCAGGTGGTTTGGTAACCAACACTTACAAAGAATTGCTGTGTTGAAACCAAACAACTAGTTGATTTAATTATTTAAGTCTAATAGAAACGGAGCTAGACAGAAGTGGAAAAATTCAATAGCAATCCTAGGAAACATTTTAGAATGGCATATAGTATTTCAAACTACCATTACTCTGCTTATCTGTCTGGATCTATATAAACCAAATATTCTCCAAATATAGAGCTTATCTGGAAAGATTTGTAAGTGTTTTGTTATCCAAAAGAGGTTGGTCTGTGTAAGTTATTATTATCATAATGTTTAGAAACCAGCATAGACCATTGTCTAACAACTCGTAAGGATGTTCACTCTTGGAAAATAACTGTCCCTAGGTAAAAATATTCACTCAGTTTATTTAATTGACACTGATTAACTACTGAGCTCTATGAATTTGAGTACTTCAGACTCATTGTTTAGTTGTGTGTATACAAACAGAGCCCTGCCAAGCTCACTAACAAGCTATTTGATGTTCTCATCACTTCATTGTGCTTTTCAGAAACATTATTCCTGGACAGAACAATGCTCTATAAGGAGAAACTATCTGTCATTTTTTCCCCCTACTAGATGCCTTGCATGTTAGAGGGTTAGAAAAACAAAATAACCCAACAAGTTAACTTTGGGCTGCTTTAGTTTAGAAAAGACTTTAAAAGCTTTGAAAATGCTCTTAAAGTTATATGGATTTTTTTTTCCTTTTTATAGTCTGTCAAAAATTACATTTTAAAACTCTACAGTTCAAGGGGAAAAGCAATTATCAAAATGCAATAAACTTCTAAGTAAAGTACAAATTGCTTCCGTGGCCTTAACTGTTAAAATAGAAAGTTTCTGGTAATGTGTTTCATGAGTCAATCAGTGGGGTTTCTTATCCCACATCCTGACACCCAGGGGAGGGGGGACAGGTCAACATAGAACTTTAAGAAGATTCTTAAGGAAGAGCCCGATGAGTAAATGGTAAGAAGTTAACATTTGGGTTTTTTTTTTTTTTTTTTCTGGCCCTTTTTTTGACAGCTTTTTCTCTTGGTTATTCTCTTCCTGACATAAAGCCTGATTCACACTCTCAGCAATCAGGAAGTAAGCAGGAAAAACAGCTATCTTCATGGTGTGAGATGAGAATCCTGGTACCCTGCACATTGTAGAAATTTAATAAATATCCGTTGGTTGATTGCTTCTCTTATTTCATTTATATTCTGCATCATACTACAAAGCATTTAGGACCCTAGAGGCATAGAATTGGGGATTTAGAATGAATTTTAGCTGGTATCTAATTCAACTTTAGGCAACAGAAGTAGTCCTTTCTACAGTACTACAGGCTGAGTACTAGATCTGCCTTCTGGTATAAAACAGACTGAAGATTTTCATGAGTTGAAGTAGGACGCAAAATGACTAATCCTCAGAATCTTATTGCCATGAGTTGGGTCTAGGCTCCACTACTACATTTAATATAAGCAGATTTCTTATACCTCACTTCAATTTATTGTTCATTTGTTGGTTTGCATATACAAATTAATGATAAAATACCTAGCTCAGCGGTTCACAGGTCGTTAAGAAGTTTACATAATATAAACTCTGAAAAATGCCTCAAAGATTATATTGTCTTCCTCTTCCAAGTATTCTAGTGTTGGTCCTTCAAATAGTTCATTCATCACAGTAATTTTATTCGATATCCTTGCATTATATTTTCCTGGGCCAAGGTATCAATCAGTGTTACCTTCTATCGTCCTTCTAAGGACTATCACCTCCAAATAAGCCATATACTGTAAATATTTGTTGGTTTGTAAATTTCCCAATATAAAAATGTCCTGGAAATACCATAAACAGCCAAAATAATTTGTTTAGATCAATAGGAAATCCAGTAAAAAACAAACAAAAACAGAATATCTTATAGTTGTCCTGAGAATGGCAGGAAAGCAGAGAGGCAGGTGGACAGGAAATGATAAACAGGAGTTTACAGGGAGATGAGCAGGCATTCAAAGTAATTTTCACTTGCTTCAATTTTCAAAGACCTTGTACTAAGTTATCAAGCCTAATTAATGTTTTCAAGTTCTTAGAGCTCATTTCCTTAGGCTCGAGTCTCTTAATACATATTGATTAAACACAACTTCACTCACACACACACACACACACACACACAAGTAGTTAATGCACCTTTAGAAAATATTACATGGCAGATATATAAATTACTAAAACTAGTCAGTAACAACTTTCTTCTTAAACGTCCTTTACCCTGTCAGGTTGAGTTACCATTTTTATCTCTCTGTATTTCAGCTTTTTATAAATTTTTCTATCTATTTACTACTTGTTTCTTTCTTACTAGCTACCTTCATTCCTCCGCCCTTGGCCTCTTTCTCATCTCATTTCCTACTTCTCAGTTTTGTTCCTTGGCTCACAACAGTCACTCTGAAATCAGTTATTCTGCCTTAATCATGCAGAACAGTTTAGCTCTCTACTTTCAAATAAATTGCCATTCCTACCCCTTTTTCTTAAATATCCAAAACCTTTTCCTCCACCACTAGGTGAAATAAAGAGATTGGTCTATTCTAAATCTCCCCCCTTAGGCATATAAACATGTTAGAAAAAGGCTCTGACATTTCACTTTCTCTACCTTTCTCCTTCTCCTACAAAAGGAACTTGTCGCTCAGCCCAACTCAACAACACAGGGCTGGGAAATGTGCTATTCTGTGCCTGGAACGAGAACAGCACCAGTGGCCACCACACTTAGCAGACATTATTAAATTGAGTGATGATTCAGATTCACACTTGACACTGTGGGCTCAAATCACTCTAACAGCCTCTCTCTTAATACAAGAAAGACACAGAAACTCACCCTCCAACTTGCTGTAGTAAATATGAGCCAGTCCTAGAGCAGGACTGCCCATCCTAAGCATAAGAATCATATGAGTAGCTTTTCAGAAGTGCTGTTCCCAGGTCACCTCCCAAGAAAGTGTTACTCAGTAGAGAAAAGTAAAGGTTTTTATGAAAAGCCACCTTGATCTATAGCTAGCTTTGGAAAATTCTAATTTAATCAATCTATACCATTTTTCCTTCATCTGTAAAAATGAGATCAGTTATGGAAACTAGTATAATCAAACCCGGGGTTCTCATAAAAGACACAATTTATTAGATCTTTTCCCCTAAAATTAGATTCAAGATGTTCTTATGCCTTAAGACTCAAACTTAGTGGACTCAAAGTTAGTGGACATTAAAGGTGAGAAGTAACCTCCAGCTCAGAAGGGCTCAGGAAACAATTTTGAAAAAGCACACCAGGGAATTCTTGTGATCTGAAGTTTGAAAACCTCAACTAAACAAATAGTCATTTGTTTGCTTGTCTATTGTTCCTGAATTATATACTAAGCAGTTTTTCTCTCTTATTAAAATGCAAACTAAAGACAAGAACTGTATCTAGTATTTCTTTTTATGCCTGCTTGCAACACTTAGTATTGCAAATGGTCGTTGTTGAATCAATGCTTATCAATGAAAGTAAAGAGAGGGATGATGAAGAAGTGAGACAATTTTTTTTTTTTACCATAAAATAACAAGAGATAGCAAATCTCATCTGCTAATAGATTTTTTAATTTCTTTTTTTCTCCTAACAGTGCCGAACAATGGTGACTATAGTGACTATTAAATAAATATTTGCTAAATTAATCATGATGGAAAGAGACAAGGAAAAAAAAAAAAGAATCGATCATGCTTGGCATTTTGCTTATTGGGGGTATTTTTATTGCTTTGAATAGTTGCTTTTCAAAGACAAACTGACATCCAGTCTCAAATTTTTGTCAGGAGATGTAAAAAACTAAACTAAGTTATGAAAGAGAACTTCAAAAACCACTCCTAGTCTTTAAAACACAGGAAGGGAAGTTTTTACAGAGGGCTTGTAAACCAGTAGACAGAATGAAAATGAAGTCAGAACTTATGGTGTGTGTGTGTCTGTGTCTGTGTGTGTCTATGTGTTGGAAGTGGTGGGGGAAAAGGTTTGAAGAAGAATACTGAGCTAAAAGCAGCCTCTCTTCATGGAAGATTTCAATACTTCTGTGTGGTATTAATGTGTAGAATTCAGTATCAAAAGTCTTACTCAAGTTTGGCAGCCAAACAAAGAATAAAACCTGAAATCTGAACATTTCTTAACATCCAATTGAATTAGAATTGTTTGGAGGGAGAATGAAAAAACGAGGCGTTTGTCAGGCTTTATTTCATTCTGGTTTGGATGATTGACCTAAAGTAGACAAAGGATACAGAGCTAAATAAAAGTGAAAGGGTTAAAAATATTTCAACACATGTTAGTCCAGTGTCATTATATTCAGGGCCAATTTTAACTTTCTAATGTGAGCAATTTAAAGAGCAGTTTAAGGGCAAAAAATGATATTTTTCCCCTTCACAAAGTCTCTAAGCTGTAAAATTGAACATTTCTATGAAAATCACATTTTTCAGCATAGTGATGCAGTTGTGAAGGACAGGGCAATTGAGTGCACTAAGGAAAAGTTAATGTGCTCTACTGACACAGCAGTCGGGAGCCAAGTAGATCAAACTCTTTTACTCCCAAATATAGTAACTCCTTTCCGTAGACCTAGGGAAATTTTTGTTGTTAGGATGCACAAGTGATCACACATATCCTAATCTGAGCCAGTGTGCAATTTGGTTAGAAATGCCTTTGTTCTGTCTTCACCTTTTAATCTAGACCAAAGAACACCTCACAGAGAAATTAGCAGTCTGGGTAAAACGGTAGAATCTAACTACATAACAAATGTTTAAAAGAATTGTTTTTAATTAGTGTGACCTAATTGACTCTTTCTAAACTCTCATTTAATGTTGGCCTTCTTTTTTACACTTTCTTTACTGAATCTCATCTCTTCCCTTTCTTTAATCTCCATTCAACCTAGGGCCAACTGTGTTAAAGCTCCAACTCAGGAGAGAAAGTGCTGATATACTCAGTAAACATTTTTGTTATAACTATGGAATACAAAGAAAAACATGGAGAAACAGGACACAGAGTTTGCTTTTTAGAACTTCCGCTTTTATTAATACCTAAAATCATTTATTATCTGAAACATAACATTTGCCCCTCAACCATGCTCTATATTTTCACATTAATAGTTTAAAGAAAGTGGGTTTTATACATTTCATAGGAAGAAGTGTATTATATAATATTTTTAAAATTTTTTTCCCATAAGGTCTAACACATAAGGTGAGTTTTAAAAGTTTTGTGGTAATCTGCTCAATTGCCAAACCATGTTTTAAATACCTTTTAATTTTTTTCTCTATATTAAACATTTGAATTAAGAAAACTAAAATGGAGCCTTTTTACGATGGTAGAACAAGATTTGATCTCAGCAAATGTCAATTATAGCTGGCTTTATTCTTTGTTATTGTATTAAGAAGTCTTCAGGTAAAACGGGGATTTAGCAAAATATGTGCAAATTATTGCAGGTTAACTCTTCAGGATTGAAAGAAGAGTACCACCTCAGGGACTTTAACATAAAATGAGATATTATATTTTAATAGAAATACAAATATTAGACTGGGTAGATTGCTTTAATTAAAATTATGTGTAACTATACTTTAGAATTAAATTTCTAGTAAATATTGTTCAGATGTGGCATATCAGAAAAACATGGATAATTAGAGATTTATTTTGATGGCATATTGCTTTATCTGGAGAGAACAAAGCATTATAAAAAGTAGGTCTATGATATATACCTTAAAGTAACTTGCATTTTTGGCAGAAATCTCCAACCTCACCTTAGAGTGGTAGTGAATCAAGAAGCATTTTCTTCTTGATAACGTGAACTTTTATGTATCTGCAACTGAAATGCTAATGACTTTGGTAAAATCCTGGCTCTTAGATATTTTCATTACAAAAAAAAAATGTATGGAAGATGATTAATTGTAGTCTAATATCCTTTCTCTACTTAATTTATAGTAACAGTGTTTTAGCCAGGGACATGGCCTTCCAAATAAAAACTACATTCCCCAGCCTCCTTTGCTGCCAGTAATGGACAGGTGGCTAAGTTTTAGCAAATGAGATTAGTAGAACTGATGTGTTTCAGTGCCAGGTCTTTCCCTCAAAACAAAACAAAACAAAACAAAACAAAACAAAACAAAACAAAACAAAACAAAACAAAACAAAACAAAAAACTGGCTTCACGCTCTCCTGGTTCCTTTTTTCTACCAGCTGCTCAAAAGGGTGGTAACTGGACAACTTCCACATGTAGAAAATATTTGTTAACAATGGCAGCACTGCTGTTAGCCCCGGATTTCTGGAATATAACTTGATTACTACATGAAGGAAATAAAATTCTGCTTCATACACTGTATTACTGTCTTCTTTACCTCTCTTTTCTTCCTCACAAACCTTAGCTAGTAACCCAACTAATGTCAATAATTTGTTTGCTCTGATTTATCAGTTAATGTAACATAATACAGATTTTTAGATGTGTTAATAATTTAGTATACAGTTATTCACTGAATATTGAATGATAAATATCCCTGTATTTGGTACACAGGTACTGTACTATATTAATACTGAGTGAAGTCATATAATTTTATTTAGAAGTAAGAAAGTAGCAAGGATAAAACAAAGATCAGAAAAAAAAAATCAAAAGGTCATAATGAAGAAACTAGGATTATGCTAATAAAATCTACACCGTTATTAAAAGCTGTGAGCTGCTTTGTAAGGTACTTTAGGCCATGAAAATGGTTGAAGAAAGCACATGAATAAATGACTAAATGTTAATGTTCACCATTTCTCATCAAGTGTCTCCTTACCTTCTGTTGAGTCAGGAATCAGGTGGTTTACTCCCACACACCGTGGTCGTTTTTAAAATTGGTAAGAATTAGAAAATATTATGCCTTTGAAATACCAGTTCGAGGTGGGAAGGGGAGGATTGGGTTGGAGGGACAGCAGATGGGAAAGAGAGGTTGGCAGAAACCCAGCTGAGCCAGGTAACATCTCAAACCCCTGAAAGATTAGGTGTGTTTATATTATAATAGAACTTAATCTGTTTGTCGAACTTATTGTCAACATTTCTGTGAGAAGTCAAAAGAATGAACTCAAATATCTTGAAAAAGAATAAACTCAAATATCTTGTAGAAGAATAAACATCTAGTTGGTTGAAGTACTAGGAAGAAATAAATTTCTTGTGATAGACAGTAAGAGTCTCAGTTTCTCTTTTCAACATATACTAACTAATTACATACATATTTTCACATAAGGCTGTGAATATTCACTACTATGACCACTATTATATTTGACCCTGAACAAATGCATGACAAAATAGATACTTTCTGTGTCATCTTGTAGGCTATGTGAGGTAATGGCATCATCTCTGACCTGGCCATAATGAACAGCAGGTTTCTCCTGCAGCCTTCTGACCTCCTTCTGATTTTGACTAATATCTGTGGGCTCAGGGCCTAAGAACAGTTTTTGACTCAACTCACATGCCAATTTACTCAGAGCTATTGATCCAGTAATTGCACATAGATGAAATCAGATCCCCAGGATGGGGCCGCATTTTTCCCATTATGTTAATAAAAATATTTTAGAGTCCCAAAAGGGGTGCTTCTCAATTAATTCAATTCCATGAAAAAAAAAATGTGTTTCCCACAAAATTTAATATATAGGACACTGAGTAGCTATATTAAATACCATTTCTTTAAATATGTTCTTGTGTTATGTAGCTTTAGATATTTACGTGGGTAAGAGATTTATGTTTTGTAAAGAGAATAACTGAAAAACAATGAACTTGAGAAAAAATAAATTTCTGACAATTACTTTCACCTGCTGAAGCCTCATTTATTCTTCAAGTGTCAGCTTGATGAAGTAAGCTTTTCACCTCTCGTCAATGTCCTGAAAATTTTAGTCACACGTTATGTAATATTTCTTTCTGTGTATTTCTATAATATTTATGACTCCTAGATACCACTTATTTGCACAGTATTATAGCTATTTCTAAACCATTTTGTCCACTCCTCCATCTAAGTAACATAATGGAATCCAATATTTGCTTTTCTTTATATTTCACAGGCCTTCTTTCTCAAAGTTGATATAATAAAGACTGATAATTGTCTCTCTAAAACTGTTTTCCCTATCTTCCATAGTAATAGAGGTGAAAATGGAACATGGTTACTGTATCTAGGCCTATGATTACCAGCCTTTCTTTCAGCTAGGTTTGCCCATGTGACTATCAATGAAATATGAGCAGATATAACATGTTAACTTCCACTTCATTTGTTTAAGATTACTTTTCTTGTCCTGAACTTTCTCTCTTTCCCCGCTGTGCTAGTGGGTATGCCAATGAGGATAGTGACTTTTTAAATTTTATTGTTTAAGACAGTAAAATTCTGATGAGCTTAGGTCCCTCCTGGAGTTGAGTCTCTGACATCTTGAAAGCCTCACCTCAGAACATTATGTGAAAGAGGAATCGACTTTTTTTTTTTTTTTTAATCACTGATTTGGGGCATTCCTGTTAAAGTAGCTTCACACACTACACTATTACTAATGTGTAATAAATACTAGTTTGAATGGCTGGATAGATGTTCATATAGATGGATACATAAAGTAGTTTGAGCCTAAATACTAGAATCATATTTAAAGAAATAAAAGGAAATATTATGACACTGATTTTCCAAATGAGATCAAAGAATAGATAGACTTAGCACTAAGATATAAAGAAAAAGTAGACTTATTAAACAGAAGAAAAGAAGACAGTCTGTGCTAGACATTACTATTTTGATAAAATGAAAGAAATTAATCCATAACTATGCAGTTCTCCAAAATATTGTTATCATATATGTAAAGCAACCACAATGACAAGGGGTATATCCTGAAATTTCTCACACATTACGGTAAAGTCAGCTTTTTTGTACTAAAGCTACATGACTAAAGCCTATTTTCATAATAATTATGTAATAATTATAAAAATGAACAAGAACAAAGAATCCGTGTTAAGAAAGTATCAAACACTTAAGGCATTAATACACAAAAAGAACTAATTTAATCAGGGTTGAGACTTTTTCCATAAAGTTTTATTTAAACTATGGATTGTAGGATATTTTAGGCATGTAATGAGATGGAAGGGGAGTTTTAGGGATAATATACACAGTTCTCGAGATTGAAGAGACACAATGGCTAACTTGTAAGGGAAGATTAGTGTGGCTAGCAGGAGAAAATAAAATTTCAGGCAATGAACATGGTAAGATTGGCAGAGGCCAGAGTTGCATGATCATTAAACTACAATCTATAGGAAAAGTTACATTTTACATAGGAAGTCCACAACTATATATCTATACGTATGTGTGTATTTATAATTACCCTAAATATGGATAATATTCTTTGATATTTTTTATTCTTTTTGTTCTGTTTCTTTAAAAATATATCATTATTATTCACTGATGGGTTGCTCTCAAAATATTTAAAATACTATTTTAAGTTGTGGTAAGAATTTTTAATTTAATTAAAAAACAATAAAGTTTAATTGAAGGTTTTAATTCAGAGGTAGGATGAGAACTTGGCAGAATCAGATTTGTTTTTAAAACAATTTCTCTATCCACCTTGTCAGAATGGATTGGATGCAATCAATAATAGATGCAGAGAGAACTATTTCAGGTGTTTTGACAAGAGGCGATGGTGGTCTGTAACAAGATGAAAGCATAGATGATCCATGTGAATAGATAACTGAGGTAAAAAGGCATGTCTGAAGAGAATTAAACTACTGGGCTATGTTTGAAATATTTTCTTGAAAGAACTCTGTGCTATTTAGGTGGAAACGATCATTTATTGTTGCATGCATTTATTAATCCATAGATATATTCATTCTTTCTGAACAATGGCCCATGGCTTCAAGAAACTCAGAGTCGAGGAGTACAGATATATATTGAAACATTTGCTTGCAAATAGAGTGTGATATGTAGTAGACCACATCCTTGTATTCGATGAAATGAAAGCGCAAAGGATAAAAAAAAAATGCTACTAAAGAAAAAAAAAAGCATGGGTATTAGCAAAGCGGTTTCTTTCTTTGCAATCCCTCCATTTTAATCTTATGGAATATCAGAGTTTAAGAAACAAGAGGGAGGCTCCAGCAAAGAAACTGTATATACACTCTTGATTACAGAGGTTAAGAAAGAAAAAGAAAAATACGGTCTCCCAATTCCAATGAGAAGAGTTCAAGAACATGAGAATACTATGTAAATATTTTTTGAATATTAAGTATATACAGCACACGTCATTCAGGAAAAGCTTGAAAAGGTGTCATTCTCCCTTGAATGCATGGTTAGTTCTTAATGAAGACAAATATCGAAGGCTTTAAGCTAATCAATGGCACATATCTTGGATGCCTTTGTTGTTTTTGCTTTTCCATTTCTTTAACCTGCAGTGGTATCACTTCCAATTTTTTGACTTCGATTCCATTTTTAGCTTTATCTATATTCTGTAGAGCTGATGATAGATTTTCTTTCTCAGATTTTAACCACAGATAGTTCTCAAGCACACACTCCATTCATTCCAAATCTCTTCCTCTTACTAACCTGACAGGTAAACCACCTTTCTCTGCCATGCACCAGTACCTACAAATGTGCCTTGATATGGCCTGCTTTGTAAAGAAAGAAGCATAACATACATTATGTCACCACGACAGAGCACCGACAGGTTCATTCGCAGATCTTTGTGATTTCCAGAGAGAGAAAAGAAGTAATGGTTGAAGTGTGTGAGGGAGTGGAGGCATCAATGAATGAAACCATTAATGAATTCAAGAATCGGGTCACTGTACTCCAACAACAAAATGAAAGGAAAAATAAAAGAATTCTGACCATTCTTGGCATCTCTTTAATTTCTGTAATTCTGCCTTCCTTATGCAGTCATATTTTCCACTGCTATAGTCTTTGATACTCAGCATAATTACTCTCTGATTCTGATCTGTGTGGTACTCTTTCTAATATACTGATTCATGTTTCACTGTTTTGAACTTTGGGAGGGATGCTCTCTGAAATCTTCCTTAGCTAATAAGATCTTCAGGCTTAGTTCGATCTTTACCCTTCAGGAAACCTCCTACAATTTTTTTAAACCATCATTGAGCTCTCCTTTCTTAGGATAACTGCACTACCTACATCACAACACAGCATTTAATCTACAAATTGTACACGGGTTTGTTGCTTTTACTAAAAATTTAATGTTTATACATATTTTCACCTTCACCTGGGTTTCTTAGCTATGGGAGCAGGAGAGAGGGAAAAGGAGAGTCAGTTTAAACCTTATTATCAAAAAAAAAAAAAAAAAAAGAAGAACATTGAAGCTTAATATCTTTATTTTTACAGATGAACACAATGGGATTAAAATCCAAATGACTTAACATAATCTCAAAAAATTTTAGAGCTGGATCTAAAGACCTGAACTCCTTTTCCCAGAGTGCCCAGGACACTGTGAACACATGATAAATTCTTGACATGTAACTGTTGGTTTGAATTTAATAGACCCAAAGTAAAAATTATTTGCTTGTTTTCCTCATGGCTTGGACGTGGTATGAAAGCCCACTCACTTGGGATGTGAGCAGTAACCTTTGAGAGGAGAGCTGAACCTCTGAACCTCTGCTTGCCTATCTTCCCTCCCTCATTGTTGTCATATGTGAGGCTTTAGCCCTTTGTGTTTTACTTTTCTCTTTTCTATGTCTCTGCTCTGGTTCTCAGCAGGCAGCCCCACTTCTTTTGCTCTCGTCACTTTATAGATTGTTGATTCATTTTCTTAAAAAAGCATTAATATTGCTTCTTTCATTATTTATTAATATTATTGTTACAAATAGCGTTATTATTTGATTTGCTCTCAGGGAGATTTCAAGCTCTAGAGTCATTGCACACATATTTCTAACTGCATATCCACTGCCAGAATAATCCATATGCCTCCTTTTCGGAAAATTCCCACTAGGAATGTTGGAAACCTTACAAACTTTGATTGAGCTGCCCCAGGTCAAATTGAACATCTGGGAAAGAACTTCTGCATCAGCTGCAGTTGTGCATCCTTAAATACCCCAGTGACCAAGTTCTAGGAGGAGGATTGGTGTGGGGTTTCATGTTATACAAAATGCATGGATATATTTAAACATTTCATTATATGGTCAAATTAGACTGTGTCTACATGGGCACATAATAAAGTAAAATTTGGCAATTATCTGGTTCATTTCATCAAGTCAACAGCCAAAGGCAAATATCTAGTCTGGTAAAAAGCACTTTTGAACGGAGAATGAGGGAAGAGTCAAATTTATATGAGTTCGATAATTATATTCCTTATATGTGTAAAAATGGATACTGAAATCATCTCACTTTTTCAAAATAGAATACTATATCATGTTAAGTAAAGTGAATCTTAGTAATCTCTACCACATGTTATGTATTTTAGTAAGTAAAATGCATATTATAAATTCTGTTCTTATTATTTCAGGTACTCTTCCATTATCCTGTACATTCACATCCAGTTTGATTAAAAAAAAAAAAAATCTGAAGACTAAGCTCACTATTGTCTAAATGTCATATAAATAGATGTTTTAGATCTCCAAAACTGTCTAATTTCAATTCATCAGTCATATAAGTCTTTAGCACAAAAAGAAACTAGAAAGAAAGGAAGGATGGAAAGAAAGATGGAAGGAAGAAAGGATAGAAGGAAATTAATTATGATAAAGTTAGGTATTCATGATGTACTTCTGGGCACTGTTTAAAGACATCTACAAAAGCCACCCCATTAGCATCCTTCTTTCCCATTTTTTTTTTTAATCTACACTTTCTCCCTTCCATTACCTACCTTTTAAATTCTATTAATTTTCCCTTCCTGTCTGAACAGTATCTGTCTTTAGGCTCAGACTTCCATACGAGCTGATGAAAACCATAAAATAAAGAACACCGTAGATACTGAGAATGTTGAATTAATTATACAACCCATTTTAAGGGTTTTCTGTCATGTCCCTAAGGTTAAGAGATAGAGATAAGTGAGCAATATAGTTATCCAGGTTGGATGATTTTGTATTTAGGCATGACACACTTGTTTCTTCATGCTTATCCATTTAGATTTTTTTTTAAAGTAATGCATATGTGGAAATATACTGATCTTGTCTTAAATTAATAATGCAATTGTAACTCTGTCTGCTGCAAAGCATCACCTACATGTCAGGAAGGACTGATTTACAAAGAACCAATAAAATACAATCTTCACAGCTCAAGGGAAGAGGGATGTGACTGTCATTTTCAGACATTTGAAAGGATTAAAGACTGATGACTGGTGAATCTCAGAAGGCCAGAGTTAGTTGCTTACCCAGAAAACTTTGGAATCACATCTCAGAGTCTACAGAAATTGGTGGGAATCTATTAAAGATATGTTTCTGACATTTCCTCTACTATTTGCTTCCAGCCAGCCTGGAAGCCCATGCCTTCAGGTCTTGGCACTGAAGCATTAATACAGTTCCTCCAGGGAGCAGAAGCAGGGTATGAAGATTACAAGTGGCGATGGCCTGCAGCAAAATTGTAGAATGGGCGAAGTTTCCTTTGGCAATTTTCCAGCTACACTCCTCAGCTATTCTAAAATTCACTAAGTTCTTAGTTTATAAAAAAGCTTTGATTAATACACCTTCCAACTACATTTGCATTTTAATGGGAGACTTTGGGAGATAACAAGTAACAAAAGACTCAAAGAAATAAAGTTCAAATGGTATGTAATATTAGGAAGCAAGAAGTATTGATATAACTTTTGTTTTAAATGAGAGACTTTTCCAGTGCTTTCCTTCACTCCCCTGATCCCTACTTCGTTGTGCATATTGATCTGGACCATAATTCCTTCTTCGGTCAAATCTATTTTCTGAAACTGATGTGATTTCTTACTAGTCAACTTTCCATATGCTTCTCTCCTCCTACAATGCTCTTCCTTTGTGCTTCTATGTAGAATTGCTTAAGTGAGATGACACTTCCTCTTGGAAGTCATCCTAGACCCTCCAAACCTAGAGAAAGTCATTTGCAATGGGATCCAAAGACATCTCTCTCCCACCTGCCTCACTCACAAGGTAACTTTAAACTTGTATTTTAATTACCTGTTAAGCTCTCTTTATTTGTCCCATATCCTCACTGAGAGCAGGAATAATGCCCCTTCCCTGTTTTTACTATTTTTTAAGACCTTACATAGTATTGGATAAAAAGTAGGTTTCTCAGTATTTGTTGCATATATTTAAAAAAAAAAAAAAAAATACCTGTCTGCCTTAATCCCTTCTCAATGGTCCTCAAGCTCAGTGGTCCTTTAATACACTAAGAATCATATATGATTTGAAGAAAAGGTATGTTTTAACTGAAATACTGTCTTTGTCCCTCCTAAACAGTACATTTTATAGGCAATTATGACAGAACAAATTTGAATGAGAAGGGATGAAATTATATTAAGAAATAACAACTTTGAATAATCCTAAAAATAAAAGTCTTACTCATGAAAATCTCTCAGGTTGTGAAATCATGTTTTCATCGTAGTGGTGGGGACATCAGTTCCTTTGGACAATTACACACTAAAGAGCATCATGCAGAGAATAATACTATAGTAGGAGACCTATGGTCTAACATTCAACACTGGAAATTGGGAATTAAGTGACCTGAATTCCTTTCCCATATTTTGAAAATGGTTACTCAGCCTCATCTTTCTTTGCCCAAAGTTTAAGTAGACACTACTATCTCCAACTCAGTGCCAGTTAACCATAAAATTCCTATTGTAGAACTTGAAACTTCTAATACTTCCTAAAGTTTTAATTAGACAAAAAGGATAAAAGGCATTTATACAATTGAATACAACAAATCCAAAAATTATTTTTTAAAAAGATATGTGATTTGTAACCAAAAATTTTCTAGGAGGCTCTATCCTATTATAAATTCTAAATTGTTGATCTTGTGGCACTTTATTTAATAGAGCTGAGACTAATTTCCTTTTCCACAAAATCAGGATATTAATATCTCCTCAGAGTTATTGTGAAGGTTAGTGATAATTGTAAAATGCTCAGCATTCATAAACATACTTTAGTGTTCTTGTTCTAGTGATTATTATTTTATAATACTTTTTCATGATTTCATAAATTTTATTATACTAATAAAGAGACTCTTCTCTTATTATTTTGAGGGCAGCATTTATTTGATTTAGATATATTTAGAGAAATTTAAAGGATACAAAAACAATTTATTTCACAAAAACGTATAAAATACATACTTTGTTCCAGCTACTGTATTACATGGTACTGGAAGAAATACTTATCTTTAAGAAACATGGGTATTCATGAGAAAGAGACAAATATCCACCATGCATTACAAAGGTGGTAATTAGCATTTCAAGGCACTAAGTGTGGAGGGCCAAGGAGGCAGGTCACTGGACTTGGAACTTTCATGAGTTTCACTAGATTGGGAAAAGTAGTAAGGGCATTTAGCCTACAAGCTGTTACTACACAGGCAAAAAAAATAATTGCATGATGGTTGGTGTGGTATGTAAGAAGGAGGAGGAAAGCAGCAGAAAAGAAATATCCTATATCCCATAATATCAGAGGGGGGAAAAGTATCACTGAAAACCTGCTTGCCTTCTAAGGAATAAGCAAGAATGCTCTCTAGGGCAGATGACTCCGTTTAGATAAATCCCTCAAGTGATTGATTTGATTACAAAAGAGGAAAATTCCAGGGCAGAGTCTGATGTTTTGGAATATGAATTTCTACCATATGATATAAATTATTTTCTCCACTGCACTGTGATATAGTCATTTCATTGTGACCTCTCAAAATTTTAATAGAATCTGTGACACATAATCATATATCAGTGCTATTTTAGGAAATAGTTGCATTTAGTGTGGTGTGAGTGTAACAGGGGAACACAGATGAAGGAAGTACGACAAAGAGCTATCAGAAGAAAAGAGGTAGCAACCAGTAGAAAACATCAAAGTTCAAAGACAAATACAGAAGTGGCAGAATCAGATTTGAAATTGAAGAAAAAAAAGTGGCAAAAGCTATGTAAGTGATTTCTTTGGATGGGAGGCAGGCAGACCAAGTTGCAAATGTCCTGGTGAATCAGTGGTGACTAACATAGTGAGTATGGAGATAAATAAATGAGCCTGGAAATGCGAAGAAGGAAACATCAATAGTATGTGGTGTCAAATGTGACTGAAATGTATGGGTTGAAAGACCAAGTGAATAGATTTTAGTACCAAGAAGATGTTTGAAGAATAGGTAGAAGAATTAATTTAGAATATAAAAACAAAAGAACTCACAATGAGTGCCAATCATAATTTTATATTTGACTGCTTCTTTTAATGGTGAGCTCTCAGAGGAGTGTTAATTCTGACTCTCTGGTCAGAGGCAAGTCTTTGTGAACCACGCTTCCTCTGGTACTTATTTCCCATGAACTATTCCTAGTTGAATTATTGATTTGATTTATAAAAAGTATGAGACACTTCTCTTCCAAAAAAAATGTACTAACACCAGTATCCCAAAATATTCTTTTCTTCTCCCTTACTTAAATTCTTTATAATACAATAATTTAAACATTCTAAATTCTTTAGACTACGAGCTACTCTAATATGTTTTTATTTGGTCTAGAAGACTACTCTGGGTTACTCATCTAGATTAATCTCTGTCTTTACTCAAAAATATTAAAATGTTCTAACAGCATACTACTGTTCAACTAGGAATAGTTCATGGGAAATAAGTACCAGAGGAAGCGTGGTTCACAAAGACTTGCCTCTGACCAGAGAGTCAGAATTAACACTCCTCTGAGAGCTCACCATTAAAAGAAGCAGTCAAATATAAAATTATGATTGGCACTCATTGTGAGTTCTTTTGTTTTTATATTCTAAATTAATTCTTCTACCTATTCTTCAAACATCTTCTTGGTACTAAAATCTATTCACTTGGTCTTTCAACCCATACATACTAGTACTACTGACATTATTACTACTACAACATCTCTAATAGAAGAAATGGAAGAGAAGCTATCATCAAAGAAACAATGACCGAGAAGATTCTAGAATCAAAGAAAAATGTATGTCCTTAGGTTCAACTGAAATATGGTTAACCGCGTAATATGAAGGATCCTTCCAATCTTGAACCATTAGATCTTGGAAAAGACAACTTTAAAATTGGAATATAAATTTCTACATTATGATATAAATTATTTTCTTCATTACTGGGATTATAAAGAGTAGAGAATGTGTATTAGCTCTCTGATTTCTAGAAGAAATGAAAGGACAGGAAAGGGAGAAGCGATAAGCAAATAAAAGGAAAAGGAAAAGGAAAGAAAAATTAAAAAGTAAAAGAAAAAATATAAGTTGTCTCCAGAGGTAGAACCAAGAGTGATAAGAGCTAAAAAGGCATACAGACAATAGTGTGCAGTTTACCTGAAAGTAGATGCCAATAAAATCACTGAAATCTTGATACTGAGTCATTGTCAACCAGTGAGATACGGAAATTAAACCTAAAATATTTATATTGAGCTAGGATCCCAAGTAAGGGACTGAATTGATGTCATTAGCATTCTCTAGTGCCCAAAAGAAATATATGCAAATCTATTCTGAAGGAAAGCATCCCTAATGCATGCAGGAAGGATTTCTATGGCTTACTATCATCCAACTAGTCCACAATCAAAGATCAATTAGCACAAGAATGGAGAAGCCACAATGCATGAGTAGCAGAAGAAGCAAAAACAATAGTGTTTATAGTAAAATTAAAAAAGTTTTAAAATATAGACAAGTTATAAAAAATATATGAGCTATAGAAGATGGAAGGAAGAGACTTAAAATGTTTCTAATTAGACATTCAAAGACAGTAAAGAAAATGACAAAGGACAATATTTATAGAGACCATCATTCAGAATGTTCCAGAGTTGATCACAAGTATGAATACATAGCTGAAGAAAGTATAATATACCTCAAGCAGAGTAATTATGAAAAAAATATACCAAGACGCATTATAGTATAATGGAAAAACATGCAAAACAAGAAAAATTTTAAAAATAGTCACAGGAGAAAATATAGCTCAACCACTAAAGACTTTTCAATATTAAAATGATAGCCAGAAGACAATGGAAAATATGTCCAATATTTTGAGAGAAAATAACTGTCAACTTAGAAATATGTTCCCACCAAAATTCTCTTTCAAAAATGGCAGTACACTAAATATAAATATGTAAACAGAAGCGTGCCAGAAAATGTTCTTCACCAAATGTATCTCTAATGAATAAGCATAGTCTGAGAAGCATAATTTGATATTTAGGTGGAAATGGTATATGAATAAAATACATGCATACATACACATATTATGTCCTCAAACTGGGATCCTAGCTCAAATACACACACACACACACACACACACACACACATACGGAGGTATGTATATATATACATATAAGTTTATATATATAATTTTTTATGCCACAAATGCCAAAGAATTATGTACACACACATATATATATTAAATAGTAAAAAGTTGATACAAAATAGTACTATAGTCAGGAGTCAGTAATCAGAAATAAATTGCTACAATGTCCTTATTTTTTTGAAAATGTGACAAAATATTTTCTGTACTTTAGATTTTAATTTAAATATTCTTAAACAAAGATGAAGATAATCTCTAAAGAATGTTTAAAATTAGAAAATGAACAATAGAGCAAAAAAAAGTTAATTTAAAAATAGAAAGAAAAAGGAAGTTTAGAAAAGGATAAGCAAATATTCAAAAGTAGAATAGTCAGAAACATATTCAAATATGTTAATAATTATGTAAAAAATAGAATTAATAATCCACCATATAAAATATATTCTAAAATTAGATAAAAAAATAATTATATGCCATTTATAAAGGGTCTGATAAAAACATAAGAAAAAGGAGGATGATACAATAAGCAAGTACTAATCAAAAGAAAGCTGATATAATTATATTTACTTTGAGTGAAATAGACTTTAAAATTACTTTGTTACTAGGGATAGATAGGGGGCATTACATAATGATAAAGTGTTCAATTAAATGGAAATATATAGCAATCAGTATACCTAATAAAATAACCTCAAAATATATGAGAGGTTTTGAGAGAAAGAAAGAAATTGGAAAATCCATCATTATAATGGACTATTTCAAGATTATTCTAAAAAATTGAAAAGTCGATCAGTTCCCTATATCCCAAAATAAAGCTACATATATTTTGAGGAACACAATTAACCATCTTCACCTATTATAAATTTACAGACATCTTTACCTACATACAGTGAACACACACGTTTGAGGGGGCACACATGAATGATTATAAAAATCACCATGAATTAAGAGAGAAAATTGCTCCACTAAATGTTAAAAATGTATTAGTAAATACATTTTACCACAATACAAAGTAAAAAGGCAATACCAAACCTTTAAGATTCCAATATACTTTTTTAAGTTTGAAATCATTCTTGGGATAAACGATAAATCATAATACAATTCTTTAAACCTAAAGGTTAAATAATACTGCATATCTTGTGGAAGGTAGTTAAAAATTTCCTTTCTTTGACATTCAGCCTTAAATTCTTAGAGTACAGGTACAAAAAAGCTAAAAATAAATTAGCATTCAATTTAAGACCGTGAAAAGGAACAATAGCCAATGAAAATAGTAGACAAAAGAGAATTAAAATACAAGAAACAATAACAAAAAAAAAAACAAAATTTAATAGCCTGATAATAAAAAAGAGGTTCAAGAAAGCCAAAATTTATTATACAATTAATAAAATATGCAAAACTATGATAAGATCAGTGAATTAAAAAAAGATAAACAACATTTATAGTAGTACAGAACTATAGACAGAGCAAAGATTTAAACAATAATAGAATACTAAGTATATTTATATGCCACAAAATTCAAAGGCTTAGGTAAATAGACATATTTGAAGAAAAACAAATTTACCTGAATAGAATCAAAAAAAAAAAAATAGAAACCCTAAATAGTCCTATGTCTATTAAATAATTTGATGAGTAGTCTTTAAGAATTCCATAAGTAGAACATTAGTTCCAGACAGTTTTAAAGAAGAGGTAAAATGAACTTCAAAGAAAAATATTTCAATATATGGGGAATATTTGCATAAAATTAAAAATTGTTTTCTGAATATAATTTTTAGCAAATAGAGTGGGGAAGACTCTCAATCTGGTAAGGCATTTTTATTTTTAAAACAGCAATAATTTTTCTTAAGGGGAAAACATTAGAAGTTTACCCATTACCACTGCTTCTGTTTAATCAATATTTACTGGAAGTCACAGCTGGAAGTCCAGCCTCTTATTTTTATTGTTGCTGTTTCCCCTTTTTACCTCACAATTCTGTGGTTTTCCTTATTTACACCCCCTTATAATGTGGTGATATACAAATTTCTTGGAAGGTAATCTCCACAGTGTTATCGAAGTCTAACAATTTGGTCATTCATATTTATATTGTTAAATTAGTAGGTGAAGCTATAAGCTGGATCCATTGCTTGGAGAAATCAACTGTTTTTGCCTTTATTTTATTCATTTTAACCTAGCTTTGAATGTTACCTTACATGTCATTTTTTTCCCTATCACAAATCTTCCTTGAATCTAAAAGTATTAGCTGGCTAAATATGAATATAGACTCTCAAAACCTTATATATGCTTAACTTGATCACAGCTCTTAAATCTATTAGTCAATAAAAGGAACACTTTTCCTTGACATTGTTTTTTATTAGCTTTTAATATTTATAAATTTGATCTTTTTCATAAATTTGACATGCATTTTATGCACACATGCACACACACACATACTCACCAATGGTAGTGTAAATTTGTATCAGTTCAATATAGCTAAACTGGAACTAGATTTTTCAGATTTCCCTTCCCTGCATCATTCTAAAATTGCATGAGCGTCCACTAACATTTTGAGATTTGAAAAATAAAAAGTAAAAGTGAAATTTAAGTTTGAAAGGTCAGTGCAGTAGTACCAGGAACTGTTGTAACTCTTGTGCACTGTCATTTACTGATGGATGGGCTTATCTTAATATAGGTGAGGCAGTCTCGCCAGGGGCCTACAGTACCTTTGTTGCCAACTGACTCCTCATTAGCTGGTCCAGCTTCTGGATCCAGTCTGTGTTTTGCTCCAGGACAAAGGGCATCGGATTTTCCACAAAGTCACCCACATCTTTAAAGTTTGCAGTTTGGAAGTAGTGAGAGAGAACCATAGGTTCCAGTCCATCCTATGGGTTCTAGTTCATCCTCATGTTTTCCAGTGTGTTCCTGCTTTCCCCTGTTTCACTATCTGACATCCTTTCCTGCCTGCCGGCCTGCTTGCCTGCCTTTTTTAAGCAAAGATGCCAAGAAAACAGCATTGTATCCATTCTCAAAATTAAATAAGGTCGATTCCCTATTAAATATCTATATATCTACATATGTATATATCATTTTTAGTGGTTCTATTTTTCTGATCAAACTCTGACTGATACAGTTGTGGAATATTTTTACATGTTACTATAAATCCATAAATATACTATACTGCTACCTAAAACCTCATTCTACAATTCTTGTAAATACTGTCTCAAAGCTCCTCTGACACTGTGCCCCAAACATAACTATCATTCTCATTTCTGATCATTTCTCTTAGCCCAATAAACACCTACTATTTGTTCATTCTTAGGTAGTTTCTACTACTGTAGATGGTTGATATATATATATTCCAATAAGCTTAAGTGTGTTCATGTAGAAAATAAGTATGATAATGTGTGTCTTATTCCACAAGGCTGTCGTGAGGGCAACCAGGACAGCTTATTGAAAAAAAAAAAAAAGTCTAATGTAAAATGACAAATAAATACAAAATACAAAAATACATATACACATACACATACACACACACATACACACATACACACACACACACACACACACACACACATTTTCTTTTCTGTAAAGTAAGTTTGCTGACTCTTTAAATACTGTCTCAGAGACTTAGAAGAATTTTTTTCAAAATCTGAAATTTATTAAGTTGGGAAAGAAACAAAAAAGTTTCAATTGCCTACTCATTATTGATTTACTTAATCACATTTAAAAGCAGGACTTAATTGATTCAAAATTGGTTTCAAATTACTAGGGTGGAGTATGGTTCTTAAGAGAAGCTAAAATGAATCTCAGAAAGCCATGTCTCACCATTTAGATAAAAAGAACCAAATTAGATGTATTTTGGTCTTGAACCAGTGAGACTTTGCCTGCTTCTAGGTTCTCTGAATACAGCTTCATCTCAGTTGATTCTAATTGCAGCTAAAAGCTCCTTGATTTAAGGAGGCAAAAAGCTGAAAGGCTGTGGGAGAGTGTTGATCAAATCACATTCTTTGATCTACTTTGTCTTATAGCTTTAGTCACCCAATTGTTTTCACCTTGGCATATGCTTAGAAAGCTGGCCTATTAATAATTTAATACATGCATTTAATTCATTTTATACAGAGGGATCTCAAAATAACAGCTTTAAAGTGCATCTATGTCCGTACGTTAATAGTTTGTTCATCTTTATTGGTTCCAGGCACATTTCAGTGGTTAGGATGAGATGAATGCTCTCACTTACTCTTTGATTTGTGAATTATGTATCACTGACAAAAATTTTCTTAGTAATTTTGTCACTGTATACTTATAACTTTAAGAGTGATTTGCTAAGGGTCCTTCCTAAGAATGAAAATGCACATGAATTTCCTTAATAAATACAACATTATTCTGATTTAGATGTCAGAAGAAATTGAGAATACATAGACCATCCTAAAGTTATTCTATCCCATTTCATTTATTCTATCATTTGAAAAATATTTCCTGTGCACTTACAATGCACCTGGCATGGTGCTCATGATAAAGGTAAAAAGGAAAACTTTCATAAAGCTCTCATATTCAGCGAGGAGACAATTGCAAGCAAAGTACTATAATAGTATGTAACACATTATGCTGCAAAAGAGATAAGCCTAGGGTGCTACCAAAGTATAGAGGAAGATAGGTCAGCTTTCACTGTATGTGTCTGAGAGATTCCCAAGGGGAGATAATTCTAGTAAAGCCAGGAAGGATAAACAGAACTTGCTATTAAGTTCCTAACATTAACCTTTGCAAAATCCCTTTCCTCACCCAGCACCAGAGGGATTATGTAGAAACATTCAGCAGCTACACAATAACAGTATTGGGCAATTTCTCCAGGCTATACATCTCATCTTCTACTTTGTCTCTGCCAAAAAGATGGAGCAATAAAAACCATCTGCCTAGAGGAAGGTGACAGTTGGGACTGGAGAAATACTGTGGAAGATCAAGGGCAAGAAGGATGGCAAGTTGTAGAATAGGAATCAGGGCTGCTGAAAACAAGCTGTTTCAACATCACAATTATGTCTAAAACTGGTCTTGTCTAGGTTATGATCCATAAGGCCTTAGAATTCATTCTTCAGTATATTCTTCTGGTTCTTGGTATTTTACATACAATATAATAGTATGACAGTGTTCAGAGTAGAAATGCCACAGATTCTGATACTCACAACCTTGTCTACCAAATTCTGACTACCTCACAATGTCAACAAGAATCACATGCATATATGGATATATGAAAGTTTTAAAAACTATAAAAAATAATAAAAATAGAAGATGCTATTTTTATATTACTTTTTTTCTTACTACATTGTAAAACTTCTTAAAATGAGTAGACTTCTGACATAACCTATAGACATTACTCAATCTGCCCAGTCACTTTTCAGATTAGGCACTTTCATTCAAAACCAAGTCTCTTTGCTTGAGGGCAAGAGTAAAGCTTCTTTAATTAAAAAGAATTAATGACTCCTATAGGAGCAGCTCTCTGGCTTTAAGAGGTATGTTGGAATATCATACTGATAGAAAAAAAAAAAAAACCTGTTAAGGGGAAAATAAAAAATAATAATAATAATTGCAATTATAAAAGTATACCAGAGTCTCGCTTTTAATAAGTTTAGTCATTCTTGTTGTAAACATTATTTTGGTGTTTAGTAAATGTCACTTCATTTGTCACATACTATTTTTCTTATCCTAGATTTTAAGCCCCTTAAGAGTAAGATTTTTGCCTATATATTTTATATCACTTAACTTTCATTATAGATTCCTGCATGCAGTAGGAGCCCAATACAATTTTGTACCTGGAGTGAGGAGTCCATGAAAATTAGCAATTACTGACACAGATAGTAATGTCCAAGGAAGTACGAAATATTGAATGTACAGTTTTTAGAGAAAGTGCTGTTTAGCTCAAGTCTAAATCCATGAAAGAAATTATAAAAACGTCCTGCCATTCTGCTGATAGACTTATGAAAACAAGTTGAAAGTAGCTGATCAGTAGCATCTGTTAACTGGCATTGACACTTTAATGTGTAGGGCAGCTGTCAAGCAATTCCACTTTCTTCTACTTTTCTTTTCAGAATTAATTAGCACTGTGAGACACTCAAATCCTCACTTACTTGCCAAGAACTTGGAAGGCAGCTCCTCAGAGAACAACATGGGGGGATCCACCCTTTCACAACCCATCTTCCTCTGGCCCATTTCTATTGGCCACACTGGCACAATTGAAATAAAGTTGTTTTCAGATCAAATGAAAAATGAGATGGATAAGGCTAAACAAAGATTGAGCTCATTATTGATACAACTGCATCAAGACTTTGCAAAATATGAGACATGAACCAAACCATGTGACCTCATATAAAATTTGACGACCCAGCTGTAAAATAGCCAAAATGCTTGTTTGGTTCAGGTTTGTAGGGAAAAAAAAAATCAAGTTAAATAATAGGATGAATATAAAAAAATTAGAATGGTTCATAAATGCAAAATGTTAAATATTCAGAGAAAAAAATTAAGCAAATATAATCAAATGTCACTGCTGTGTGTGTGTGTGTGTGTGTGTGTGTGCGCACTCACACACGTGCACGCATTGAATGTATATCCAGAATAAAGGTGGGGAATTTTAAGAAAGTTGAGATCAAATTACAGAAAATATGAATAATAAACTAACAACTTGAGCTCTCCTTTGACTGAGATGGCCTTAATTCCAGCCTCAGTTTGACTAAACTTTAGTTTTTCTTCCTAAAAGTTCCTCTCTTTTCATCTACTTTAGAAAACTTGCAATTGTAAATTATTTCTCTGTCCCTTTAAGATATAAATCCTCTAAAACCCAGAAATGTCTTTCTCAAGGATCTGGGTGTCATCACTTTGAAATGCAATTACTGAAAGAGATAATATTTTCTAACTCCTAGTTATGGAGGGAGTTTCGGATCTTAACTTCTATAAAGAATAATTATCAAACACAGATGACCTAATCACACTGACCAATCCTTCTCCTAAGGTCCTCCAGTACTCCTTCATTAGCTTACTCCAGCATTTAAATATCCTCTCCCTTTTCTTTCACTGGTATTGAGTTTAATCTCTCTCCCCTATTGCAATAGTCTTAAGTAAAATCTGTTTAACTCCGTCTGGTTTAATTTTTCTTTTACATTCTGCAGGGTAATAAAGAAAATTATATTTTGAAGATAATATTTGAGGGAAATATCTGCCAGTTTTTTCTACTACATAAAGAAAACTCAGTATACTCTCAGAGTTCCAAGGGCAACCTTAAGCTTTGAGATTCCTGGTCCCTAGGTTGTTTCTAGTCAATAATCGACCATTCCTAATATAGCCTCAAGGCTCAAAGTGATCAGTTTTTAGCTCACAGTGCCAGAGTCAAATCTTGTTGAATTGGTAAATTTTGAAAAGGTATTCTTTAATGCTGCTTAACTTCCTCTGTTTACCTACTGATGTATGAATGGGCCCTACCAAAGTATTCTTGTCTCTGGTGTATGTATGACTCTCTCCCATCCCCAACTTTTCATAGCCTTCTTTGAGGTAACACTTTCTGTCTTCTGAATCAATAATTCTTTTATATAACCCATTTTCCTGGATTTACTCTAGCTCTGTGTCAATGTTATAAGCCTTCCTAAAACTTAAATGACTATAAATGGCTTAATGTTCCATCACTTCTAGGTAAAGTATTTGCATTTTTACAGAGACATTTTAGAAATAATACCCAAAGGAATGATTCTCTCATATCAGCATGGCAGTTTAGGGGATATGCATACATTTGGGCAGTGAGATTACCTGTCACCCCTCAATCATACTAGCAGACAGGCACTTAACTCAGCCCTTGCCTATGGCTAATCCTATAGGGCATTTAAGTCCCATTCAAAAACCTACTCATCACAGTACTGAATCTCTCTCTCCCATATGCTTCTCTGGCTCTCTACTGGGGTGAGTAAATGCTCCTGCTTTTTCCAGAGGCCGTTACCTATGGAAACAAACAAACAAAATGCTTGAGCTTTGCTATAATGAACATTGACATATCCGTACGTTACATCTGTAAACTAAAGAAAAAATAAATTTGAAGTAGAAAAGCTTTGAGGATTTTGTTTAGCTGAAATGGCATTAGTTCAACCTTCATAGCCAGAGCAGTGAATTTATATATCAAACAGTCATGCATTAAAAAGTAACTTAGATATACTGAGACAAAGAATGAGCCTCCCATTAGACCCAGATGCCAAGAGGCTGATGTCCTATACACCACAAATGATCAGACATGGAAAAGCTTTGCCTGGAAGGGTACACTATGGTTTAAGAGAATTATTAAGAAAGTAGAAGGCTATTGCCAAAAGGGTTTATAAGAATATCTGAGACCAAATGGTTTGTAAATCTTGTTGGATATGTGGAAAAGATTTCAGAAAGAGGGTCCAAGTTGTATATCCCCTGAATATTCAAAAGTGATAAAGTTTTCATGGAAGTTTGGCAGGCAAGTCTAACTAAAAGTATATTTTCTTCATGAATTCACAAGGACTAAGAGCCCCAGTCTGTGAGAAACATGAGCAACCACTGTATGTCCTTGGCAATATGCTGGATGAGGGACAAGTTCACCTCCAAGAGAGAGATTATGTTCAAACCTGATTTGAAGCAAGGGTCAGAGTCAGAGGTGGGGGATTATTGATTTCATGATAGTAAAATGTCACTCATATTTTCTTGTGTTCGGGTCTTCTTCAGGTCAGGGTGAGTCTGAAGAAGAGGAGAATGTAATGAAAAGGAAATCAGGTAAAAATCTATATTCTGGAGTTTATATGTAAAAAATGAGGGCACATGGCAGTTCTGCTCTGTAACATAAAGCACTGTTGGTGGGAGAAGGACATTTCTCTTCAATAACCCTTAGAAAAATATGCTAGACTAGAAAGGAAAATGCAATGGCAATTTTTAGCAGAAAATAAGATGAACTGAACAAAAGCCAGGCTCTTTGGTAGAGAAATCTCCAACTGTGGCAGAAAAACGTTACCAGTTATGGTGGTGGCTTCTAGGGCACATGATCTCATCATTGAGAAAACAGCTGTGCGTTAAGAAAATGTTTTACAGACTCCTGATAGCTATTCTGTGGATCTGACTCCTTCGAGCTAGAAGATAGGGATGAAGAAGCCACCTGTGCAAGACACATATAGCTGTTTACCTGGAAAGGCGGGTGTGTTGGAGAGCAGATGATGCCAACAAGTTGCTAATATTCCTACTACGGAAAAACTTTCATTCTCTCCATCCTGGTTTGGCCTGAAACAATTCTTCCACAAAGTACAAAAAACTGAAAAAACTGAGTATGCATGAAAAAGCATGTTAAGAGACAGAATAATCATCTGAGTAATTTTAAGGGATGTTTGATAAAAAAGAGAGATTTATCCAATTATTCCTAAGGGCAAAATTATTGCAATGAAAATTCACAGGTGTATAACTCTGATACATTTATCCTTCCTACCTCTAAAAGTATTCAAAGTCCAAATGAGAGAATGGCTATGAATATATTTTGAAATAGAAGTTGATCAAACACAAAACCTAATAGTGGATATCATATATCTATTCTTCTCTGCTAGATGCTTTTATCTAAACCATGGCCAAAAGATAAATGCCTAATTCATTGTAAAGAAGAGTAAAATAAAATGTTTGGCAATACTTTAGAAGTACTATAATCAGAAAAAAAAATTCAAAATTGTAGCACAAACTAAATTTGTGTGTGTGTGTATATATATATATATATACACATATACATATACATACACATATACATACATACGTATATATGTGTATATATACACACGCACGCGCGCGCACACACACACACACACACATATATGATTGCTCTTTTTCTTATTCTACTTTTTTCTTCTTATTCTCTTTCTTTTTCAATACTAATGTTAGGAGAGAAATGCCACTCATTTATAGGGTTAAATGAGTTACAGTGTGGTTTTACTGTTCATAATTTCATATCATAATGGACATGAAATCAGGCTATATTAGATATTTAGATAAATAATTGAATAAATCAATTATTTTTATGAGATGTTAAACATAACTTAAATATATGTGCAATCAAATTCAGTATCTTGTAATCTGTTAGTATATATAACTCCATATTCTAAAGACTTTTAATTTTCCTAATATATAATTAAATGTAGATACAGATAGCCACTAAGAGAAAGGTAACATTGACATGTATTCACTGATTTATCTGTATATTTCACCAATTTTGATGACCACCTTTGTCTTTATTTCCTGTCCAAAATATTATTTTAGCAAAACAACTCTGTGAAAGAAAGAACTTTAACCTTTGTCTTAAGTACTAAAGGTTTTTCCTTCTTTTGGTGACCTTGCAACTTACCTATCAGTCTGTAAAACCACTGACTGAACAACCTATCGTATATAAGGTGCATGATAAAGATTACTATAAGTTTCAACCACCTCATAGAGAAATAGGTGTTTTAACACCTCAAATGAGAAGGAATACCACCAAAATGTATTCTTAGACTATCTGAAAACATTTAAAACTTTAAATATTGCATTTAAGAAGAAAACATTTGAAAACCTAGGACACATACTTATTTTGTATTCAGAATCAGGAAGTCATGGCCACATGGGCAAAATAGTTTATTTTATTAATATTCAGGACTTAATTAACTCAGAAACTTAGTTGACAGATTTGATCAGTCAGCCTCACATGGAGTCACGTGAAACATTTTTCTTCATGGTTAACAGTAAAAGAAGAGATGCTTCCATAAGTTGTTCTGAATATAAATCCATATTTTATCCCAGAACGCAATAATTTCCAAAGAACTAATTCTACTTTTCTTTATATTATTCCCTTCATTGTATAGCATTACTAAAATATGAAGTAATTTTTGTTTAATTATCTGAATTCTGTATTAGAGCACTTAAACTTCAGAAAATGTGTTTACTTTCGGATGCAGAAGCCAACTGTGAGAAAGCATAGATAGGTGGAAGAGGAACAAAAATAAGAAAAAGATCTCCTTGCATTCTTGCAATATTGACAGTAGATATATTGCTTTACAACAGAAGCAAATCATCTCTCTTACTTAGAAGTATCTTTAGAAAATGTGATCATACGTATAGGTTTCAGCATACAGCAACCTCCAAGTGGACACTAATAAAGGGACTCCTAATAAACTTTATCTCGAAGGGCTGATATTAACTGATGATGTACTTTCTATCTTCTTCTACTTCAGCCCCACTAGTTAAAAATTTAGTCCTCAGTGCAATCATGTCAGAAAAGGGAAAACACACAATCAACAATCTGTGACCCTCAGGATTTGAAAGTGTCACAATTGCTGAGTTGCTGGTTTTAACTGCCCTTCACTTGTTCACTGTCTTTTCCACACCACCCTCTTCTCTCTAAATATGCGGGTACTTGGTGTTACTTAGCTTCTGATTTTTTTGTCTCCTCAATTTCTAAGCCTAATGAGGCTGAGCTGAGTTAATAATGGATGTAATAAGTAATGACTCATTGTTTTGTGGCCCGTGTGTCTGTGTATGCCTCCGAATGGGAGCCAGGACTCTGATGCTATTTGTTCTGCTATGTCACTTGCCACCAAGCAATGCCACTCATCAATAAAAGGCAAGATGACGGATGAGTTCATTTAATGGAATTCCTCTGAGTGAGCTACAGCCCAACTCTTCAATAGGTCTGCTATCACGCTCTCTCCCTCCCTTTCACTCTCTTGTGGCTTTTTTTCCTTCCTCCTAAATCCAAGACAGTTGGAAAGCACGCTTGGCCGAGAGGGCCACCATTTGTGCCAGCAGCTCCTTCTGCTCTTAACAACTGCTATCCTAAATCAAATCAGCAGCTTTGTGCCTGGAGATTAAATCATTGCCACCTGATAGCAGTGGCACCCTGTGACATCTGGCCACATGTACTCCCTTCCTGGACTCATTTCTTATTTCCTTAAAGGATGGGTTGTAATGGAGGAAGAGGTTCATGTTTGGGGGAGTCAAGGTTTAAGTGTTCCATTTTGGTCCTTTGCAGGCTAGATAAAGAAACAGATTGCTCTCTGGAAAAGTTTATGGAGCAGTCTTTCTGCTGGTCATGTTGACCCTCACTTCACATAGCCCTGCTAACTAAAGAATGCTGCTTCCTTCCATAATCTGGACTTTACTCACAGTGTGATCAACACTGATTACATCTTACCAATAAAAGACTTTTTCAGCCTGCAGGAATGGTGATGACATTTTGGAACCTGGATATACTAAAATTATAAAGTGTTAATAAATCAGATATCCTAAGAAACAACAGGTGTTGCTGTTAACACATTTCAAAAAGTCATTTTTTTAATAAGAATAAAAGATATAAATACATGAAATCTAACATCACCACTTGTAGGATTAGCAGAGTTGGAACATACTGAACTTGAGTTGGGATAACAGAATATAGCCTCAAGATTTTCCGCTATGCAGAAGTGACATAAGAAAGTGACAAGGTAGAAAAGAGAATTATGGGATGTTACAGATAGCAAAGTTTACAGATAATATATAGATATAGATATGTAGATACATAGATTTCGAAAAAAAAAAACACTTCTTAATTTTCTCTATTTCTAGAATTGAAATAGAATTCTATTCGTAAGCTAATTGGAACATCACTGACAATAGGTAACAAAGTTATTCAGTTCTAATATCTCTCTTGTTAAGTATTCATAGGTAGAGCTGGGATTGTATATCTGTATTTGTATTTAAATCTGTGGCATGGACATTTCTCTAAATTGCCCCCCAAAATTTAGAAACTCTATGCATGCCTTTGACAATGAACCTTCCCTGAGCCTCTACTGGGGATGGTTCTAATATGCACTATCCATAGCTAACATTCTTGATTTTATATGGAGCAAAAATCATTGATTTTCTAGATGCTGACATTATATTTCATATTCAGGCCCTTTCAGAATTGGTTGAATCTACTCACAATTAAAGTCAGTGTCAAAATAGGAAAAGTGATGAGAAAGGAGGAAATATAATGTAAGAAACTAAATGAGGAACAAAAGTGTATTTTAAAAACCTACAGAGTAAGGACAGCCAAGAAATAGATTAACGGAGCATTACATTTTATTGTTGAGCACAAATGTTCCATTTCTTTCTCCGATCTCCTAATCAGCATTTTTCATTATTTTTCTTCCACTGTATCTGGCTCCTATGCATCAGTGCCCCTAGCAACACCTCTAATAGCACTAAAAACTTCCTCTGATACCAGGGCTCCCCACACAAGGAGCCTTGACGGGGCTGACTTGCCCTCCTGTTAGATTTCCACAACACTTGGGGTCATGGGTTAGGATAAGAATGCTCCTTTTGATACAGTTTTAGGAATGTCTGCCTCATTCATATGTAGGGAGAAATTATTTCCTTCCTGCATACAATGAAGCCATGTTTTTAGGTTGTTATGATATAAGGGTCAAGGGGCTGCTCTCAAAGGCTCCTGTCATGTAACCCCTCAGGATGGTCTGGTGTGATTACCACCACCTCTACCATTCCATCTGGTCCATGAACTTCACAGATCCCAGGTGCTGTAATGAATACAATTCTGTGCCAGTAAAAATGTTCATGGTAACATCACCATAACCCTGAAAGACACCTCTTAGGACTATTTCTGCTTAAATGTGTTAAATGTGAACCTAGTGATTTTGATATCCTCATATAGCTCTTGCCCTATGAGCACTGCATTTATAGTGTCTGGGATCACATGGAAGAAGGGGAGATAATAGACATCTTAATTTTTTAAGCCAGAACCATGCACAAACATCTTTATGTCACCACAGCACCTAGCATGGAATCTCCACAGATTAGACACGCATTTATATCTGTTGAATTGAAATGGACTACATGAAGTCTAGTCTCTTTCCTCTGAATTTTCTTATCTCTTGTGGCAATTATTCTGTAAATCTGTGTTTCCCTTGGTTTTAGAAGTTTGGCAGGTGGCACTTTAATCTGTTCTTAAATATTCTGACTCCAATATAAAGTCAGCCATATGTATACCATGATGGGCTGAAACCTACAGTCATGAATCCAATTTGATTTCACAAGTGTTTATTGATTACCAACTATGTGTGTATTATCCTCCAGAGCATAGTCATAATCAAAATACTATCCATAAATGGAAGACAATAAACTATTTCAGATGCCTACAGATCAAGAATTAAAACTTTGATATTTAAAAACTGATTTAGGAAAAGTTCTAGAATTTGAGCTATGAGAGAATAATTAATTTCCTTTGTTTTTAAAACAAAATCCCAGAATTAGAAAGAATTTAAGAAATTTGTTAGTTCTAATTCAAGCTGCACTGCATACAATTGTCTTCAATGGCAACCATAATAAAGGGTATTTTGCTTGCTTGAATGTACCAGTATTAGGAACTAGATTAGCCTGCAAGGAAATACAAGGCTCTTGGTCAATATTTTCCCTCCTTTGTTAGCTACCTCATCCTTGTGTCACAGACCTCTGTTTCACAGGACAAGCACCATTAGCCTTCTCTCTTCTACAAGGAAACCATAAGACAAATTATGATTTTAGAAATAAAGTGTATAGGAGAGGCAACTGCTATTACTACTTGACCAAGTAGAAAGAATAATTATTTCACAGGGACCAGAACAAAGTTCAAATCACAATGATGACCTTTCTTCTGCCACCCATTTAATATAACTGTATAACATTTATCAGAAATTTCTCTGTAATTTACAACTGAAAATCGGTACAAGAAGAAATGGGAACTTGGAGGTGAGACACCAAATGTCTCTAATGGGTGACAATGGGCTGGTCTATGGCATTCGTCATCAATGATGCATTGTTTTTGAGTTGAGAGATTTACTTGCAAATATATAAAAGCAGATAATTCAACTACTATTAAAATGCAGAAGATCTAGTGGCAAAGGACTAGCATTTCTAGGGGCACAAGTCAACAGCTGAGGATATGAGCTCCTTGAGACAAATTGTGGAATCTCTTATCCACCAGTCTTTACAGGTTCTGCAAACATTCATTTTTACTGACTGGCCCCTACAGGAATTTGGGTTTTGCCTCTCTGGCATCATAGACCTCAGAAACTGGAGAAAAGAAAAGACAAAAAGAGTTCAAGATAAAAGAGCTCTCTTACCCAGTGATGGGGATGGCCATATAGGATACCTAAGGGGGCCATACCAATACCAGTACCCTCCCCCCACCAAAAAAAAAAAAAGAGTCAGATGAAACCAGCAGAAGAAGGCAAACAAGAGTCAAACACTTTTTTAGCAATGCCTTTTGATCCTCTGAATGCCTATGGCCAGCTAGCAGTAAGCCCCTGCCACAAAATGCTCTAGTGTTGGGTTACATCAGAATTTTTTATTACCCTTGTCATTTTTCTTTTCACTTGTATGTTGAATATATCAACAGCAAACCGATTGAAAGCATGATATTGCTTCAGGTACTATCCTAGGCCTCTGGATACACAGTGCTGAATAAAATAGACTTGGTTGCTAGCTCAGCCTTGTCTGTCTGATGGGTTTGGTGGAAGCGGCGGTGCCTGGCACATGTAGTGATATTGGCTGGCACAAGTGATAACTGTACTCAGGAGTGACAGTGGAGAGTAAGAGCCCCATTGTAAAGAGGGCAGGTAGAGCCACTGAAACATAAATAATTACTGTGTAGGCAATTTGGGCCCAAAAACCTATGTGACAGAGGCGCAGTTCCACTTCAGCTGTATCACTGGTAATTCTATCTGACCTGGTTCCTTCCATTAAAACATATTATAAAATCCCTTTTAGTGGTTCTATTCACATATTCACAACCCTCATCCAATTTAGGCTTTGAAAATTTTAAAAGTAATTATATATATTTTTGCCACATCTTTATGTTCACATTTGTATCCACATCTTTTAATAGATTATTTTTAATTATCTGATAATCAAAGAGTTTCATGTATGGTCTGAGTATAACTGGGTACAATAACTTTTGAAATAAAGTTTGGATGTATATGCCATCATAAA
Organism: Rousettus aegyptiacus; assembly: GCF_014176215.1. Lineage (NCBI taxonomy): Eukaryota > Metazoa > Chordata > Mammalia > Chiroptera > Pteropodidae > Rousettus > Rousettus aegyptiacus. Next base: position 70,354,058 of record NW_023416287.1, read on the forward strand.
AGCTAGATTACTAATATGAAAAACAAAAATCAGCTATTTCTCCAATTTTGTTCTACCTTGCAGAAATTCATTTGTCTATTATTTGTTAATTTTATATTTTAATTTACATATATATGATATACATATATACATGTATATAGATAGATATTGCTATACACATACATATATGTATACGAACATAACTATAACCCCAGAAATCATTAGAAATCCCATACTCTATGTTGAACTATTTGTCCTATGTTTCCTTTAACTCTACACATTCGAGTGTCAACAAAAACTGACTTAAAAGTACTTTTTAATAATAGCGAGGTCCCAATTATAAACTTCATCTGCAGCAAGTGGATCCACAATATGTATTATAATGTATAAACTGTAATAAAAAAGTCAGTTGCATTTGCTTCTTTTCCTTTAAGACGAACATTGTGCACAAGAAGAGGTCATTCTTTTCTTTGACACTCTATAGAGTAGTGTAAGAGAATACAGAATTAAAACTAGTTCATATTGCCTAGCCTCTGGGTATATGTAACATGACACACATTTTTAATTCTTGAAAAATGTGACAATTTCAACAGAAAAATGAGCATTAAAGGTAATGCTTCCTATTTATATACTATGCATGATATCAAAGTATTTAATAATGAGACACTATTCTCCATGTAGAATTTTTCATGATAACTCTTTGTTACTTAATTTTTTTCTCCCTAAATTTGTAACTAAAATTTTAGGGAAAAAAAAAAAAAAAGAAGCTGCTAGTCATAATCTTCATAAAAGAACTTCATTTTATCATAAACTTTCTTTTATTAAAATTGAATGAGAAAGTAAAGCATATAAATCATTAAAATAGAAAGTCAGAATTATCAAATCTCATAATTGAGAAGGATCATAGTTTATTTTGATCAATCACACTGCCTTCTTTTTACCCAAATCCAGTCATCATGCCCCCAGTATATTCAACATTTATATGGAGCCAGTGTCAAACTCTCACTTCTTTGGCCTCCTCTACCATAAGTCTTTCCTCTGTTCTACTGTATTTACTTACTTCCATGACCACAGCCCAAACTTTACCAACACAAGAAACTACCCTTTAAAATCAAGCGCCTACTGCACACAGACTTACATGCTGATACTCACTCTGAGCTCCAGTGCTGAGCAACATCTCGAAAGGTGCCAGGGATATATGGAGAGCAACTAAATTCTCTGGATTTAGGGCAAGGGCTGTAGGGGCAGCTTTCTCACAAATGGAAGTGTTGGTAGAATTTACTGTTTCTTTTTACTGGCGTGCAGACAGAAGGCACCAGCATATCTGAGTTTCCATCAGAGTGGCTAAAACTGATAGCCCACCCCAGAGATTTCCTGAGATCCTGCCCCACCCAACTGCAGGCCAGCTCAAGTCACTTTCACAGTTTTTCTATACAAATGGTCTGTCTTGGCTCATACTGCAAACTATCCTAAAATCTCTCAAAGGTTCTCAAAACCAAAACAAGCAGCACCTGTCCCCAGCACACTCTTTACCTCTTGCTGAGTGGCCTCCCAAGCCCAACACTAGCAATAGCCAGGCTTGGTTCATGCTTGGCCTCTCGGGTCACCTCCAAGCTCAGTATTTGTAGTAGCCAATTTGTGGATTGCTTGGTGTCTCTTTCCAGTGGCCCTGGGTAGGGCACAGGCTGCAGCTGAGCTTGGCCTGCCATGAGTTCCCTCCCAGAAGGCCCCAGGGTCAGCACAGTTGGTGGCCAGCTTCAGACAAAGCTGAGCACTACTCAGGGCTGCATCCAAAGATGATAGACCCATAGGGCAGACTGGGCAGGCACCAGAGCCCTGCTAGAGTGAATCCTGCTGCATAGGGTCAGTCTCTCACTGGCCAGTACTCACAAGCAATCAGCTTGAGAGTCAATCTCTCTCATTGATGTGAAAACAGCAACCAAAGTTCAACTACAACAGGAGGGCACACATGACCTATACAAGGGACACACCTGGAGCATCCAGCTCAGGTGACCAGGGAAGACTGTGCCACTGGGCCCCACAGGACACTTATTACATAAGGCTACTCTTTTAAGACCAAGAGGCACAGGAGCCCCACCTAACACATAGAAACAAACACGGGGAGGCAGCCAAAATGAGGAGACAACAAAATATGTTCTAAATGAAAAAAAAAAAGAACAAAGTTCAAGAAAAAGAACTAAACAAAATTGAGACAATTTAACAGATTCAAAGTTCAAAAGTCTGGTTATAAGGATGCTTAATAAACTTAGGGGAAGAGTAGATGAACTCAGTGAGATCTTTAAAAAAAGAGATAGGAATCAATAAAGGAGCAGTCAGAAATGAAGAATATAACTGAAATGAAGAATACATTGGAGGGAATCAACAGTAGATTAGATGAAGCAGAGAATTGAACCAGCGATTTAAAAGGTAGCAGAAAACACCTAATTAAAACAGCAACAAGAAAAAAGAATCCAAAAAATAAGGATAGTTTAAGGGGCCTCTGGGAGAGAATCAAGCCTACCAATATTCACATCATAGAGGTACCAGAAGAAGAGAGCAAGGAATTGAAAACCTATTTCGAAAATGATAGAAAACTTTACTAACCTGACAAAAGAAACAGGCTTACAAGCTCAGGAAGTGCAGAATCCCAAAAAAGGTGAACCCAAAGAGGCCCACACATCATAATTAAAATGCCAAAGGTCAAAGACAAAGAGATTCTTAAAAACGGCAAAGGATAAGTGTCTAGTTACCTATAAGACTGTTAGCTGATTTCTCAACGGAAACATTGCAGGCCAGAAGGGATTGGCACAAAATATTTAAAGTGATTAAAAGCAAGGCCCTACAACCCAGATGATTGTACCCAGCAAAGCTATTATTTAGGATCAAAGGACAGACAAAAAGTTTCCCAGTCAAGAAAAAGCTAAAGGAGTTCATCAACACCAAACCAGAATTACAATATTATAGGGACTTCTTTAAGAAGAAGAAAAATTAAAAGTATAAATAATGAAATGTCAATAACTACATATCTTTCAACAATTACTTTAAATGTAAATGAATTAAATGCTCCAATCAAAAAATAGGGTGACTGAATAGATCAGAAAACAGGATGCTTATGTATGTTACCTATAAGAGACTCACTTCAGATCGAAAGACACACACAGACTGAAAGAAAAAGGATGGAAAAAGTCACCTCATGAAAATGGAAACGAAAAAGCTAGGGTAGCAATACTTACATCAGACAACACAGACTTTAAAACAAATGCTATAATAAGACACAAAGAAGTACCCAGTGATCCCACTTCTGAGTATTTATCTGAAGAAACTCAAAACACTCCTTTAAAGGAATATGCAAATTCATATGTTCACTGCAGCATTATTTACAACAGCCAAGATATGGAGGCAATCTGGGTGTTCTGATACATAGTAGCTGAGTAAACTTGGGCAAACTTCTTAAACTATTTAACTGGTGCTTTAGTCTGAGATTCACAGAGAGTAGAGTCTAAGATAGAGGGTTTTTATAGTCTATTATTTCACTATGGATTCCTATCCCAGATAAGAATGATGCATGAGGAGATTGGGGCAAGAAAGAAGGGCCACGAGGAAGATACATTTTTAACGTGGTTGCTGTTAAATGAAACCAGTCTCAAAGTCATATGGAATTTTCTCCCAGGGAGCAAAGTCAATGGCATCTCAAACTGTCCATCAAAGAGGAAAAAGAGGGAAATTATTCATTTTACACTTCTTATTAGCCAAAAATTGGCCCCCGACTTTTTTGTTTGTGAATTCATGGGCTCTAGTCTAGGTCTGAAAAGATACCGATAGGGAAGCATGGGAAAGAGAAAGAAGATCTGAGACACGGGCTTGAGATAACACAGTGTCAAGTAGTGCCTGTGAGGAAGCCCAAAACCAGCTGGGACAAAGATTACAAGCCCAAGAGAACCTGAAGTAGAACAGAAGCTTCTTAACTCTAAAATGGTGACAGTATTATCTATGTTTCTGGATTACTATAAATGCTAAGTAGTGTATAAAGTGGCACACTGGCAAAGCATATTCTTAGTAAACATATTTAATTTTTCCCTATTAAACTCTATCATCAATAAAAGCATTTCTAAAGTTCATGTAAGAGTCTAGGTGAAATAAAATTGGCCATATCTTAATTATTATTGAAGCTGAGTTATAGGTAAGTGTATAATGTATCACAATCTCTACTTTGGCATTCATGTTTGAAATTTTCCATAAAAAAATATTTAATATTTATAAAAGTTTAAAAAAATCAAAACAAGTAAGTCTGAACTTTCAGGATATCCAGTAGACTTCTAGTCATATCAGAATATCAATGCCTATTTTATCCTCTTCATGGTGATCAAAAATATAATTAATTAATTTGCCAGGCTTCACTTTCTATAATTATAGATTATTTATTTCTTCTAATCTGAAAATACCTGTTTTCTTCATTGAATGTTATTGAGGTTAAATTTGTATCTTACATTTTGAGTGTGTTTACATGTATTTCTTTCCCACTTGGCTATAAATAAATTGCATACAGAGCCTATTTTCATCTTTATTTTTTTACCCAACTAGTACCATATTCATCGTGTGATAGGTTGATGAATTTTCACTGAAAAACTAGGACTCACAGTACTACTGATATTAAGTAATTGTATCTGTTTATCTTAATAGCAGGAAGCAGAGCGACCATATAATTTTGTCAAATTTTTTAATTTACTATATTAAACTAATATTTGAATCCAATTTCATAGATGTATAATTAAGCATCCTGACTAGTAAACTTTGATTTTCCTAGTAATCATAATGTATAAAAATAAATTGTTGAGAATTGTGAGCCACACTTTTCTTGATAAGTTGAAAATTATTCATTGTGATAGACAAAGCTGTCAAAATGACTTCCGATGGTTTTCCAGTCAAATAACTGTCTTTCATTATTGTATTTTTCAGTTTGTATAAATTATCCTTTATACCTCTTCTTTATTGAAATTGAACATATTCCTCTAAAGTCATCATTAGTGTTTAATTCTATATGACCTGAGTATCTTAAGTCTACAAACTAGTCTGCTTTCCTGAATCTTTCTTAGAATTTCATACTGATTTTGTATTTAGAAAAAATAAATCTGTTCTTTCTTGCATACTAAATTGGAAAAAAATAAATCTCTTCTTTCTTTCATACTAAAATATCAAATGAAATCTAATGAAGGATTTAGTTCTTTTTTTCTTAAAAGCTATTCCTTCAGGTGATATAATGTGTGACCTGATTTACTTCTTTATGATTTTCGTATTTATTTCTGAAGAAATTCTTGTGACCCATTTCCTTTTCCAAAAAAAAAAAAAAAAAAAAAAAAAAAAAAAAAAAAAATCTATGCCAAAAATATACTTGCTTAGGAAGAAAATCACACTAATATTATTCACTTTAAAAATCTTATTTGCAAGAAAACATTTGAAAATAATTTTATAAATTGTCACAGAAAAATTGAGTCTATAACTTAACATAGAGTTTTTCTCTAAAATAGATGATTTAGGAGGATAGGGAAAATGGTGTCCATTTTTATTTACTAGAGTATCTTCCTCCATAACTGATTTACAGTAGAATTTCTATATATTCTTCAATGAATGTACAGATAAATAAATTACTTATATGCCTTTAGTCTCTTTTAAGACTAAAAACAGGTAATTTAGACTGAAGCTCTACATAGGGCTCTCTATTGGCCCACATGAAATATTGCAATTGAATATTAATTAGATAATTTTCATATGTTTATTTAAGCATTTAAAACCACAATTAATAATTTCAGTCATTCACCATTAATTTTCTATTTGTGGTCCTTGAACAATTTGACTCCTTAATCAAATAGGTCCCAGGATGGCCACAACTTTCAGATGAACAGTCAATTCTAATAAATATCCTAAGAACACATACTTGCCTGCTTTACAAGATGACTATTTCATACTATTTCTTGCCTCTTCAAACCCTTTCTCTTTCTCCTTTAGCTCATCTCCTGACCTCATCTCACATTGCATTCAGAAAACAAATTTAGTTAACTCACAAGTAACTGATTTTCTCACTAGGAACCGCATCTTATATCTGAATCTAGATCGTCAGTATTTTCCTTTTCTTCTGTAATGAAAAATTTGATTTCTATCTAATAAGCTATCTAATAACTCCTTATCTATATTCTATATCCCATTCCCTCTTACCTGTTCCAGAATGCCTCTCTGAACGCAGCATTTTATTTGTTCCATTGGATGATTATTATAAGTACATAAACATTCCTAACCTCAGTTGTTTAAAAAAGACATTTCTTTCCTACTCTACTGTTCTGACTGCAACTCCATTTATTACCCAACTTCCTTGCTGTTAAAAAAAAAATGCTTATAAACGTTTTTTCTCAGTGTCTAATTTCTCACCTTTACTTCTCTCTTCAATTCTATCTAATCAGGATTTAATCCCCATAGTGACCCGGAAAGAGCTTTTGGCAGTTCCAAAGTTGGTATCTTTGACAGAGTTAACCTCCATATCTTTCTCAAAATACGTTCTTCTCTAGATTTTATGACACCGTACGTCATTTAGTGGTCAGGTCTCTTTTCAACACTGTAAGGAGTTATTTCTCAACAACCATAGGTAAGACTTTTCCTTCCCCAATTGTTTATTGCCCTATTTTTTTTTCTTTATGGCATTTACCATTTTCTAATATTGTTATTTATTTAATGTTTATTTTCTCTGTCCCCAACAAATAGGGGAACACCATTAGGTCACGGGCTTTGTGTGTCTTTCTCTTCCGAAGTCTCAGTACTAATTGTTGGAGTTATGAATGTTTATCTGTATTTCCAGTTCTCCATTTCTCTGCCTCATGTTAGTGTTGCGCCCTGCCATCCCCCAATGGCCACAAAACTTCAAACTAGGCATGACCTTGTGACTAGAATTTAATTGCCACTTTGAGAAGTCTTTAAATGCTGTGCACACTTTGCCATGTTTCCTTTCCCTGCCATTGAAACCAAAGATCTACCAAGATTATACAGACTCTGTCAATGTTCTTTTCTAAATAAGAACTACTTGAACAGGACACCCAGAATAAACATACAGCCTGAACAAAAAGTAAATACGTGACATTTTAAGGCAGTGTGGTTTTATGGTTAGTTATTACTGCAGCATAACCTAGCTTGCCCTAACTTAACTGATATAACACTTAACAAATTTTAGAACGAATAAATTCAACTTTACTATAATACCTACAAAACTATTTCTCAATCCAGAATCAATTGCAATGTAATTGGCATTTATTACGAAATATAAAAGCATTGATCTCTAAAATAATTCTTGATATGTGAACATTTCTTTTCATAGCATGTTTCTTATGACCATTGTGCTTAACATTCCTGGACTGAGAAAATTATCTATGCATCTACCTTAGGAAGTAAAACTTTTCCATTTTCTTTTAAACATTATTGCAGGGTTTTCATGTTGAAAAATAAATATTGTTTTCCCTGCTATTCTCTTTCTCTCATTTTCCTCTAGGTCTCATTCTTCTGGAAAATGTGGAAGCTATCAGAAGTTCAAAGAAGAACCATCATGCTTAAAAAGTACTTTAGCGTATTAATCTGTTGTTCAACCTTACATAATCAGTTTATATTTAAAGTATCCCCCAATGAAGATTTTAATCCCTCTTTAATTATTTAAACTATTCTTGAAATGCCTAAAATATGCATACTCCAAATTCCACACATTACATTTCTGTCCAACTAGTCCTATCTTCCCTTAAATAATGCAATCATTCAAAACTATGACTATTCAAATTTAAAGGCATTTTCTTCCCCACTATACAATGCAGACTTTTTTATTCCACTGTTGTGAATTTTTTTCGTACTATTCTCTCCTCCAGAATGGCCTTCCCCTGTGTTTCCACGTTCCAATGGCCATTCATTTTACAAGAAACACTTCATGTTTCCTGCTTTATGGTGGATCCCATGATAATTCTAGTTCTCTCTGATCTTTTCCTGTGAGCTGCAGTAGCACTCAAAATTCAGAGACTATTCTGTGCACTTTGGCAGATTTATGTTTGGTCTGATAATAGGCTGTAATTGCCTCATATATGCTAACCTTGCCTTCAAAACTAGTTTTTGAAGATAAATGAGACAGAAGTTTGCCTTTTCCTTTCTATGTGATTTTCATAGCAACAAGAAAATACAAGACACACAGTAGGCATTCAAAAAATGTGTTCATTTGAAAAACTGATTTGAATCATAAGATTTACATGAAATTGCCCATCTCGTGAAGAGTGGCAACTTATACCTGCTAAAAACGTTAAAGGTGAGTATGCCTTCTTGCCTAAGTTTTATGTCCAATTTGTTCTAGTCCCAAACCCCTAGACAAAAACAAAATCTTTTAATCTGTTTGTAAAATATTCCTTTCTTCCTCCCATCTTGCCACTGCTACTCTGTGATATACTGCTCTTGCCTATTACCCTTTTATAGCTGTTTTGTTAAAGTTCATACCGCAAAGACCTGTAAAAAAAATTTATGGCTCTAGGGATTTCAGCAAATTCTAAATAACCATAACAGGAACATGAAGCATTAATTAAAGACACTAGAGTCTAAGTTATAACAAGAATCCTGACATTTAAGGCCCTGGTACCATGTAAATTTAAAACGGTACGACAAACAGAATAATTTGATGGTCAGGAGGTTATATGGGATACCTTAATACTTTTATCAAGAGAAAGTGCCTGTCCTTGCTCTAACCCCTGCCCAGGGGCTTTCTTCATAAAACATGGTGATGCCTAAATATTTTTGCAATAACTCATATGTAACCTAGTCTTTTCTTTAAGTACGCCAGAGATTAAACACCAATCCCCAATATTCACACATCAATTTTCAAATAAAACACTCTAATATGTAACATATTTGCTGCAAGTTGTCCATTTTTTGTTTACTGTGGGCAGAATTTAAAGCCAAAGCACCAAGGAACATGCCACAATATACAGGAGCAAATGTTCCCCAGGGAATATGCCAATTTTTATCAAAGGACAGAAGCTAATATTCCTGATTCACTCTTATAATTCGAGCAATCGAGAAATGTTTCCCCTAATTTGAAATAATAAAAATGGAATAGCAGAGACTCAATTGTTTTGTGAGTTTCATACCTAGCACCCTTCCTAGAACATAAAAGTACATATTATACCTATTTGTTAAATACATGTTCAAAAAAAGAAACACAATTTGATCCTCAAGCTCAAACATATAGCAAATATCTGAGTCTCATCCCCACTTTTACCTACATTAATTCCTTCATCAGAAGGGTTTTCTCTGTGAAATTCTATGGCATATAAAACTATTCATTTATGATGTGTCATATTTTGTCATATATTGCTATATTTTGCATATATTGTCTCTTTTGTCAAGTGAATTAGAAGATAAGTACTATAATTTATACTTGTATCCTCTACGACACTTGGCACTGACTTTGAATATATTAGGCTCTTAATATTTGTTGGTTGATTAATCGATTTACCACACCTGCTAATTGTAAAGTGCCATCATTTGTCATTAAGAACACATAAATGGATTACCAAAAACCATGTGAATTTGAATATAATAGGATTAAGCCAAAAATTAGCATCAGAGAAGCTAACCACCTTCTTCCTCAGGCCCTCCTCACACTTTATATCTACTTATTCCTCACTTACAATGCAGCCACTTGCTTGCCTTTCCCTTTTCAGCTTTGTGCTGTTATTTAATATCTTACCACTTGTGTAATTTCGGCTCCCAAATTGAATAAGACGTTCCCTCTAGTGGAACCCTCACCTTGACAAATAGCCAAATAGTAATTATTATTCCTTTCAGGGGTTGAGCTATGGAACCATGCCTGCAATATCCCAAGCTTGAGTGCCTAGAAATTTATGCTATACTTCCCTGTGTCGGAGTTTCCATCTGAGATCGTATTTCAAGCACTCTCATTCGTTTTCAATATGATTAAGATAATTTCTTTATGAAGTTAGAGGCTCAGAAACAAACTTGATGTTTCATATTTTTGTAAACTTGCTCTCCCCATTTCCACTCTTATCATTTTAACCACACTGAGAGGGAGAATTAATTTTGCATTAGTCTCTAATTTTTTTTTCTAAATGTGTGACCTCCATATTAATATGAGCCAGAGGATTCATTCATCATATCTGGTCACTGTGAAACTGACATTTACAGGGTGGAATGTTTCTCGCTCAGGACAAATGGGTATCATTTGTAAAACATGCCGCACCCAATCGCAGGCTCCCATGGCTCTCAAACTACATTTTTAAGCAACAATATAAACCATTTCCCAAACTGAAAGGTCTTTTCAAATATTTACTGCCTACCTATGGAATTTTTATTCTGCTGGCTGCTGCCATCAATAATCCTGGAAACTCCAAGCTAAGTGCTGTGTGTGACCTCCAAGGAAAGCTGGCTTCTGCTGTGAAATGGGGGAGGTGAGTTCGGCATCCTACATCCTTCCTTCTGCTGCTTTCTAGGGCCTATTACAGTGAAAATGAGGATCGTAGAAGACTTTATTTTAGGTTTATTATGAAAGTCCTCTACCCTTGCATTTGCAAGTAAGCTCGATGTGTTTAAGTGTTTTCCACATAAAATGAGATATTTCACTTAGAATGTGGGAAAGTCTATTTAGACTTTGGCTACTCAAGCCCACTGAAGTTTTATGCCCAGTCTGTTATTTTTATTCTTCTGAAATCCAGTTCTGAGTTCAGGACTCCCTGTTACTTGGATTTCTTGGTGACTTTAGCTCAGGCTCTGTAAATTGGAGCTCTTGCTTTCTTAGGACATATTCTGCCTCACGCTTCCATATCCACATGCAGTTTTGCCCATATCAACAAAGGCACAAATCTCAGTTCAAATGATTTCTACAAAAATGTAGTTACCACACTATGAATTTTGTGAGCTGCAGTAACTTTATTAAAATGTTAGTTTCCCTTCTCCTTTCTCTGTTCCCTCCTCTTTCTCCCTCCCTTTATCTTCCTCATGCTTTTCTCTACCATCTCAAAAATATGTAATTTGCATTGCTTCCTATGGAATGTTTTTAAGCCCTTTCTCAAAAGCTGGACCCAAGCTCAACTTCCAAGTTCTGCAAGCGCTTACTTGTTCTTATTAGGATATCATTCCTACAAAAAAAAAAAAAAAAAAAAAAAAAAAATCTATGTTCCACTTCGGAATATTTTATGAGATGTTAAGAGAGTAAAACTATATTCATCTTATGCCATTCCTAAATAATAATTCTTCCCTCAATTAAAGTATAATTGCTCTGTCTTGAACAAACATATGGCGAGCCTGAGCAGATAGTTTATGCTGACCCCTGTCTATAAGCTTACCCTCGGGTCAGAATTTAAACATGTTCATTCAGTTACTGGACTTAATAAGAAACAAGAAAGATGGAGCTCGGCCTTCACAGAATTTATACTATGAATGAATAGGTCATAATTATGAGAATTTTGTAGTAATAGTACCTATCTGAAAGGCTAAATGTGAGAATTACAAATTAATACATGTAAAGTACTTTGGACAATGTCTGGCAATCACAAACGTTCAATAACTTAGCTACAGCATTTCTGTGTAGCTATGCATCTTGAATTCTCATAACAACAATGCAAATGGATGTTATCACCATTTCACAGAATAAGATTCTTAAGCATTAGGGGTGATTAAGCAATTGTCCAAGGTCATACAATGTAAATGTAGAAGAATTAGAATTACAACATGATTCTTCCTGAACTTAAAGCCCCCTGATTTTTGACTTTTTGTGTACAAACTTTATTGTTCATAGTAAAATGAAAAAATATATATGTATAGAAGTTTTCATGAAACATTAATTATAGCTTGCTTATTTGAAAAAATTAACCCCTGTTTAACCATTACTTGGACAAAAATTGACTCTTCTCTGTATCCAGAAGCTTCCCTAATGCCCTTCCCATTTATAAACACTCCCTACCCTTGGAAAATAGCCATTATAAAATATCATATAAAATCCCTTGTTTTTACTTATACTTTTGCTAAATAATTCTGCATTTCTAAATCATACAAATTAGTTTTGCCTGTTTGAGGACATTATGTAATTGAATCATGACCAAAGCTTTTTATTGTTACCTTTGTCACAAATAAAGTATTAAGTATCTACAATAGATGAATCACTCTAGATTCTTTATTTTTTTCCACTAGTCTGTGTAGCTACCTTTGAACAATAAGCATGCTGTTTCAATTACTGTAAATTTGTAAGATTTATTTTCTAGTAGTGTAAAACTAGCTACCTGTTGTTTCTACTCCAGGAATGCCTTGGTTATTCTTCAAACTTTGCCCCTCATTACATTTTAAATTCAGCTTAATAAATGCCATCCAATAATAATACCACTAAAATATTTGGGCTTTGTTTGATGTTTCATAGTGTCTATAAATTAAGGATAATTGACATCAGTAAAATGCTGAATTTCCCAATCCATAAAAATGGAATACTTCTTAGATCATCTTGAGTATCTCAGTAATATTTTTTTGGTTGTCTTTATAGAGGGCTAACATATGATTTGCCACATTTATTTCTAATAAGAAATTTAATATTTATGCTATTTTAAAAGCATCATTTTAACTTCCATTTTTGTGGTGTTTGTTGCCAGCATATAAAATAATTTTTGAATATTAATAAACTTGAACTCGATAAAAATATTTTTCTGTAGATTCCTTTGGACTTTTTTATTCATTTTTATGTAGTTGTATATTTACATACATGGGTATGTATATTATTTATAATTTTTATTTTCTATATATTCTGCTGTTTGAATCTTAAAAACTTTTCTGGCTAGGGACAGACTGACCCTCCCAGGGGTAGTTGATTTTTAGAAATGGTAAAGGGCTCAGCCAAGAGCCTGCCTTTGATATGCAAACTAAACAATCCAGAGCCATACCTTCTCTATCTAATCCAAACACCCCTTAATCTGCCTCTGCCTTAATCTTCCCAGAATCAGGCTACCAGGCACAATTTCCATAGAGCCTGCCAAAAGTATTAAAACTAGCCAATCTGAAACTGTTTACCCTGCCCTGACTTGCCTTTCCCACAGAAACTCCAATAAAGGATGTGATCTAAACTCTCCCCTTGTTCTTGCCCCTTCTCCCCTGCCCCCTCCCCTACCCCCGCCCCAATACTGATGCTGATGCTTCCTGTTTCTAGGACTTGGGAGTATAATAAACCTTGTTTTCTTGGGTTTCTCTTGTGTGTCCTCTTGTGATCATACCTGAATGACTGTCACATAAAAGAACACAGAATAGTATGCATATGTATTTTATTTTACTATCTCAGACTTCATACAACATTGAATAGAAATATCAAGAGCAACTACTATCATTATCTAATCTTCCCTTCACAGAGAATGTTTTGTTTTTCCATTAATTATGGTCTATTTTCTATTGGTGTTGGTTTGTTAGTTTTTTAAAGAGATCCTTTATAAGAGAAGGGCAGTTTAATTCATAGTCTTCTGCTAAATATTCTTGCTTTTAACCTGAATTTTCTGAGTGAATAAATTTATCATATATGTACTTTGCATAATCATTTGACATTTTTCTTTAATTCTATAACTGGCAAATTGTATTGATTAATTTTAAAATGTTAAACTGACTACATTCCTGAGATTAACTCAACTTGGTAGTGATTCTTTGCATATAGATTTACACACACACACACACACACACACACACATATATACACATATATATGTACATATATGTTATAGTTTTCTAACATTTTGGTGATTTTTTTTCATTTGCTTTTATAAGAAATATTGGTCTATAATTTTTTTTAAATTAATTATTAAAGTTTTAGTGTCAGGTTTTCAATAGTTTTCTAACATATATATGGTGGAAGGAAACTGGACTTTGGGTGGTAAACAAACAGAATATACAGATGTCAAATGATAATGTACACCTGAATTATATAATTGTATTAACCAATGTTACCCCAATAAACTTAATTAAAAAGTTAAATAAATAAATAAATAAATAAATAAAATATATTGTGGAATGTACTTTTTCCCCCCTTCTATTCTCTGAAAGAATTGACATAATATTGGAATTATTTCTACTTTAAACATTTAATAGATCTTAAGGAGATAGCCATCTGAAACCAGAGGTTTTTTTTCTTCATTCGTTTTTTCTTTATGAATTATTTTTAATTATAAACTTAATTTCCTTAATAATTATAAGACTATTTAGGTATTTTATTTCTGCCTGAGTAAACTTTGATAAGTAATTTCTCTAATCAATATTTTCAAATTTATTAACATAAACTTGTTTATAATGTCATCTTATATTTATTTTATGTCCACAAGATCTATAATGATGTTTCTTTTATCTCTCCTGAATCAGGTTAAATAAGATTTTTTTCCCTGTTAATCATTTTGCCTGCAGTTTATGAATCTTATCAGTTTATTAAAAAAAAAAAAGCTTTGAGCTTTAAGACTATGCAATGTGATAAATATTTTTATTAATATGCTTTATTTTTTGCTATTTATGTTCTTCTATTTTCTTTGTGTTTATTTTGTTGTTCTCATTTAAATTTCTTGAGATGAATGCTTACCACAATTAAATTTTCAATTTTTCTTACTTGATATATGCTCTGAAAACCATATATTATCTTTTTAAGTTTCTCATGAAGCTAGACTTACCAAATGACTCATCAATAACTGGCTTCGAATAAAAAAACAAATCAAAAGTTATCAACCTTACACAGTTTTGTAATTCAAAAGACACTTAAAATAATGTAAAGCTAAGCCAAAAATTCAGAGAAGGTAATTGCAAAATATATATCAGATTAAGCACTTATTTTCAGAATATATGAATTATTCTCACAAGTCAATGATAAGACAGACTGATAATATGAGTAAAATATTTGAATAGGCACTACTATAAAGAAAATATACACTGAAATATAATTAACATCTTTGCCATTAGGAAAGTACAAATTAAATGGTCGATTAAAAAAAACATAAAATGCCATGTGTTTATGAAGACATGGAACATCTGGAATATGTTAGTGGTCAGAATGTAACATTGTCATTTTAGGAAACTGCTTGGCTATTTCTCATAAAATTAAACACATTTTATGTGATCCAACAATCCCACTCCCAGGTATTTTCCAAGAGAAAACGAGAAATATATGTCCATACAAAAAATGTATACTAACTTGTCATAATAGTTTTAGTCATAGTAGCCAAAACCGGAAGACAACTCAATGTTCAGCTGTTGAGTGGGTTATCAAAATGTAACACATATGTTAAACAGAATACTACTTAGCAATGAAAACCAGCTTATTGATACATTGCCCAGTTTTTCCCACTATTAATATCTAATACCTATAATAAACCACTTACCCTCTAACATAGGAATTCTGCTTCTTTGACCCTGACAAATGTGGTGACTTTAGGTATCTAAGAATATCACTATGGCTATGTAAAACTAACCCATGTTTTTTAAGCAACCCAGTTTTTCGTCACTTGCAATATCATCTGAAGGGATAGATTATCAAATTGCATGAGTCAACTCCATGATAATGCTTACATCTGGACATCAGACAGAGAGGACTTCAACTCTCATATTACTAACTTTTTCTCTGTAAACCTTTCTAGGTTTAACCAGCTTCCAGGTTGTCAGGATTGGGTGGTCTAGGGGTACCTCAGCTGTGAGCTCTCAAATCTGCTCCACATGGTCTCTCATCTTCTATTCAGTTGACCCAGAATGTTACCAGTGGTAGCAGGGCTCAAAGAGGAAGGAAAGCAAACAAGTCCTCTTGAAACTCAGGATCAAAATCATACATTTTTTCTGTTGCATTTCGTTGGTTAAAGAAATTCAGAAAGTCTGCCTAGATTCAAGCATGGAGTCCACCTCCCCACTTTCTCAAAATATTATATACAACTACAACCTCAATTTCCTATCCACATGATTCCTCCACACCAAGGTATCTAAATAAGTGTTAGAAAACCTTTTGGCAGAAAAACAAAATAGAAGTCTTTTCTACTTGCCTATTATTTAACTGGAAGTTTATGTACACTTAGGTAAAAAGACAAAGTCTGACTATCTGATGCCCTTACTAGCTTCTTCCCAATTCATGTCTGCAGCTGTGACTCTTAAACAAAGTTTTCTAAACCATACTGATAATCAGATGCATCTAGAGAATTTGATAATATTCCAGTTCTTGACCCATAATCCCATACACATTGAATTAAAAACCTTGTGAATATGGCCAAGGCACACCTATTTGTAGTACCACTGACAAATAAGGAAACTATGCTGCAGATAGTTCAAGTTATCTGCCCAAAATCAATAACCATTACTGGAAGAATTATCAATAAAATCCAAGGATCAGAACTCCTTGTTCAATACTCATTTCTAATATAATCAATTCATTCAGTACCCATAAAACACCAACTTCACTTTATTCACATCAGGACCTTTTAATACAATTCTAAATAATTATGACACCCTATATTTGATCATACTTCATTAACTTGATATAATCCATAAGAATTCCAAAATATGTTATCTGGAAGTAATCTGCTTTCTATATACATTGATTTTGCAATTTCAGTTTTTGATATGGTTCTATATTTAAGTCTATTTAAGAAATTTACCACGATCTGCAAAATTTAATAAACCTATGATATGGCATGCTATATTAATCATTTATATGACATATTTTAAATAGAAAATATAAATTATAATTTTGGTTACTTTGGACCATTGTCAATATTGTCAGTGTCTGGCAGAGCACTGTTCTCTTTCCCTGTCCTTCAGGAAAAATTGCTCTTTTATTCATTTTTGCTCTACCAAAGACTGGCAGCTGATTTTGAAGTGTCAGACCATTATTTGTTTTTTTTCGATGTTACCATTTATTGCAAGAAGGATAAAATCAATGTGACATTTCCAGAACAATGATAGATGACAATAGTGAGTGGTCTTTAAATGTAGAAGACTAATTTTTAAAAATGTCACCAGTGTACTAGTTCAGACTTTGTCAAAGATAAAGCAGTAAAACTTATAGATGTAAAAAACGAATAATATTTCACTATGTTACTTGCAGATAAAGATGCTATACTTACATTATAATAGGTTCACCTAAATACTGCCTTACTACTAGCTAAAATAACTACAGCTGTAATATTATAGAGACTACCGATTTGGGCCAAATTTAAACAAAATTAAAAAGCTACTTTATATGAGCAAATATGTATGGATATATGTGTGCATGAACACAGGAAGTCTCTGAGTGTGGATAGAAGGATTTTAAACCCATAATCATGGATATATGTTCTATGCAATATTCTTACCTATCCCTGTGTGCCTGGCACATAGTAAGCACTCAATGAATGTTAGCTATTATTACCCCTGTACTATTAATTTCTAGTTATTTAAAAATGATACATCAGCATTTAATTGTTCATTCTAGTAGAGATTTTTATTGCCATTTTGTTACTGTTGTTCATGTTTTTAATTTGTCTTTAAATTTATTTCATCTAGAGCCTGGTTTGCATTTTACTTTGTATTTCAAGCAATCTAAAATTGTGTGCATTCTGTGAACTCTAAGAATGATGGTCAAGAAGTAGTTGAGCAGGAATCCAGGAAGGAATTGCACAGTTCCTATTAATGATCTATTTTTAGAAATCTTATTTGTTGTTTGGATAAACTAAGTGAAAGTCGCAATCTGGGATTTGCTCTCTAAAGATCCACCATCTTTGGGAAGGGCTGGAGAATTTAGCAGGAATTTAGAACAAACTTATATCAGACAGGAGTTTTCTCTGCAAGATTGAACCCTAGGAAGAAAAAAGAACAGAAAAGTAGAAGAGTAAAAGGGGAATTCCCTGTTGTATTCCATAGTGGCAGGTATTAGACACCCTGTTGACACCCAGGTCCCACTTCATTAAGATTTTTGGAACCTATCTGGAAAATGGGGGTTTCTTTCCTTTAATTATACATGCTGTGTTGAAGTCATCTTGCTTTCAAGGACCTTATAAAGCAGTTTTGGCAGTTTTAAGTAGTAGCTATTAAGTTCTAAATAACATCTAGTTATCTCTTAACATTCGTAAAGTGGTTGGCCCATAAAATCTTACTTTTGTGAAAGACCGTACTGGATTTAAATTTCAACCCTTAAGCTTATGAATTTTGTGATCTCGAACAATTTACTTAATATCACTGCATTTCCATTTTCCTCACGTATTCAGTGGGGATACCAGTGCTTATGTCTTGAGAAATCTTGAGGATTTTATTGTTACACACACAAACACACTCTCACACACACACAAAATGCTTGAGATAACTTCCAGGAGCCAAAGGTTCTCAAATTATTTTTGTTCTTTCCCAATTCCTTTTCCTTCTACCCAACCCTTACTACTTTGTGCATAGTATTTCCTAGTTTACAAATCTGCCTTATAAGTCATTAATATTAATGATATTCAAGATGATTAGAGATTGTTAGAAAGCAGAGAGATGGTGGCCTAGGTCTCGATAACTCTTCTTTTTTTTGCTACTGCCATCATTCCATGCCCATCTTTGAACATCCATTACACACACACACACACAATTATGAGGCTTCTGAAAGAGAAATGTCTTTAGAATAAGGTCAGGAAAAAATAATAATATATTCCTAGTCAGTTTCGTCTCCAAACCCAAATGAAAACTCTTTAGTTAAACCTGATGAAATAACCCTCTCATCAAAGCAAGGGAACAACAAAGAAAACATAGAAAAAAACAGCACTACAAATGTATTTTCTTTTTTCATTTAGTCCCACCTAAGCATCTCTGCCTAGCAAAACCTGTTGATCCAAAGAAAAGTTTCTAAAGATATATAAGCCAAAAGGAAACAGGTTTGCTATAATGCCTACAGCAACAACTGGGAAGGTTCCAGGTAGGAAAAAGCCTGGGGGCATTATTTTACCACTTAAGTCCCACACAGAAATGCCAGAGTCCCCTTGGAGCCTCAACTCTTTAATATTTTCAAGTTTCACCTCTAAGATCTTTGAGCTTATTTCAGAGGCTAAATAACATTTTAGTCACGTTGCAAGGACAATAGCCCTCAAATTAGGACTTACCATCATTGTCTCAGAGGTCCTCTGCTTCAGGTTCCAGGAAAGGTTGAGCACAGAGTTCAAGGTCAGGCAAATAAACATCCTCTAATGTCCTGTTCGGGAAAGCGTAGTCTTTGAACCAATAGCATTGACATCTGAGTTTATTAGAAACGCAGAATTGCAGGCCGTTGCTTGTAACCTCAAGCTCCCTTAGTAAAATTCAAAACTGGTTCCATACAGAGAGGGCAAAGCGAGATGGCAGAAAGAGGCAGGTCACTCCAGACTGGAAGGTGGCAGTTTAATAAGCAAGGTATTTACACACGAACTTTATCTCGGGAACTGCAAAGCAAATAGGTCTCTCCATCCTCTAGAATCTTAAGAGGTACTAGAGGAGGCGGAACAGGACTTAGTCACGTGAACCATCCAGATGTTCTCAATAACACACAGCTCTCTCAGGTGGCATCCTTAAATGGCTCCAGGTGTGGGCAAGTTAGCAGTACATTCCAAGAACAGGAGCCTCTGATTGCCTGGGGCCAACTGTGAGGTCAACCTACGGTCACAGTCTCTTGATGACCTCCTCCAATACAGGCCCAGCTCAGACTTAGTAAATTAGAGCGTCAGGGAACTCAGGAAGGATTCTAGGTTTTGACAAGATTTTTAGTTGACTGATTTACTCATTAAAATTTGAAAGGCCACTGCGCTATTCTTATGAGGTTTATATTGCAAAGTTTAAACCAGTCACCAGTGAGGATGGCTAAATAATACCCAACCCGGATTCTTTACTGAAGCTAAAAATAGGTGTAAAGCCTAGAGCAGTGGTTCTCAAAGTGTGGTTCTTAGACCAGCAGCATTAGCATCATCTGGAAATGTTAAAAATGCAGATTCCTTGTCCTACTCTAGAAATGCTGAACTAGAAACTGACAGTGAAGTCTAGCAATATGGGGTTCAACAAGCCTGCATGTGAAGCTGATACATGCTAAAGTCTGAGAACCATCCACCTAGAACTAAAAACTAGTCACTAGATCATAGCTAGCCTGTAATAGACTTTTTTCCTGCTCTTTTTGATTTACCACACTGATAGTGAAAAAAGCCAGGTCAGGAGGGTCACTCACAATGCCCACAGAAGTACTGCTCAGGGTTCTTGAGCAGTGGTGTCCACCATCTTTCCTTTTTTTTTTTTTTGGCGGGGAGGAGGTGTGTGAACTATTTCCAAAAAGGTACATATTCAGAAAGGTCCAAAGCTTAGCTCCTTTAATTCTGCCTGAATTCGAGGCTTCTATTTGCCATTAAACTGTCTTTAGCTTTCCTATGTGATTATGGTAGAGTAAATGATGGGAAGGGAAAAAGAAAGGGTTGTTGATAAGCCTCTTTTACGCTATTTCATAGCCATTATTTTAGAAGCTGTTCCACCTGACTTCTGTGATTCTGTTACCCAACCTCATCTCCAGATGTGGTCACCTATTCATAGGTGCAGAAAGCAGCTACTTACTTCTGTTGCCTATAGTAGATTTAAAGTGGCCTCCCAAATATTTGTGTGCTAATTCCTGGAACTTGAGAATGTTTCTATATTTAGAAGTAGAAAGAGAGATCTTTGCATGTAATTAAAGGTCTTGAGATGAGGAGATCATCCTGAATTATCTGGATAATACCTAAATTCATTAAGTATCCTCATAGGAGAAGGACAGAAGATTTGAGTTATAAGATGAGAACACACAAAGAGGAGAAGGCGATGTGACCATGGAAACAAAGATTGGAGTAAGATAGCCACAAGCCAAAAAAAAATGCCTGGAGTCACCAAAAACTGGAAGAGGTAGAAAACAGTCCTGAGAAGCCTGTTATTAATCATCCTATCATATTCCTGTACAAATTATAAACAATATGTAAATTGAAATTTAATTTTAAACTTCTTGTGACTGTATATTTATAAATGCTATGAAATTTATTGTAAATGAGTTATCAGAATTATTAATAAAAAATTGTCCACAATATTACCATATACTAAATTTTTCAACAAATTATTATTATACTTAAACATTAAGTGTTATTTATATCTCTTAATGAAATGGATGAGGCTAACCATAACTGATATTTATTCATCATTGATTCTATTATTCCCTTTATATGTATTGGATTTTATGCCTATAATATGCAGAAACACAGCATTAGTTAGGAAGGACCCGGCTATCAAGAGGTAATTAGCAACATCTAAACTTCAGTGGCTAAAGGAATCAAACAAACAAATGTAATTGTCTATATCACTTGCCCTCTGTGTACTCAATGCAAGTCAGTTATGGTATATGGTCCATGTCTACTGCCTCTAGTATTCAGACTATCAGAATAGCCACTATCTCGAAAGTTGCTAATCACAGTAGCAGAAAAAAAGATATTACCAGCAATTAAATGCTCCAGCCCAGAAATGATATATGCCACTTTGACTCCCAAATCATTGGCAAGACATGCAATCCTACTATGTGCTTCAAAGGTGGGACTCCAGAAATTCTTGGTGAGTTGCTGTACTGATTACCACAGTTTATTATTTTGGCCACTAAATATTTGGCTCACTCCCCTTTCATAAGCAAAATATTCTCATACCCTTCTAAAGCAGATAACCAGAATTATTATTATTAGGTGTGAGATGGATGAGAGATATGCCTTTTTTTTTAGTAAATTGCAAAAGATATGATTGTGAAAGAAAAAGTCAGAAAAGTAAAACCTTTGAGTCTTGATATTATACACTTTTAACAATGAAGAAATCAAATTTTAGAAGAATTAAATAATTGTTCCAAAAAGTCATGATTAGTGACCTACAAAATTGGCATAACAGAAAAATGAGATTTACATAATTTTTTTTATCATGTGTGCTGAAGAGAGAGGAAGAAAGACAGGGACAGAGGCAGAAAGGCAGAAAATAAGAAAACAATATATACATATATATAATTTTGGTTGCTGAGCTTGTAATTACTTTTCTTAGTAAAATGACCTTTTTACAACTGTGTCATGCATAGCAAAATGTAAAAAAAAAAAGTCAGCAATCACAAGGTGAGTAATTTTATACGATGCTATGACTATTGTCTTGATACAAAACAAAGCTCCCATGTCTCTTTTGGTATAGTTAGGAAAGTGAAGAAAGGTGGCATTAAAACAAAAAACAAAAAAAACTTATCTTAAATTATTTGTGTCCTTATTAGTATGGATTAAGGATAAGCATATGCATAGTTTATCAGTTCCTCCATTGTTTCCTTGCATTATTGGGAAAACAACACATGCTTGCAGACTAAGCTTTAGGGCAATGACTTACTGCCATGATATAAGATATCCCTAATTGTTTCCTTGAGAGTTTCAAAGCCCTAGCCCCTAAGGTCATCTATTATCTGCACTTTGCCATTTGACCATTCATCTAGTGCATTGGAATTGTCACTTCAAAGAACTGACCTTGCATTTTGATAACATAACTGCAAATGAAAAAGCGGAGCAATTTTTCTAAGGATTAGTAAATCACAGTAGAAATGTATAAAAACAGTAATAATTATTTCTAAAGAAACAATTGTTTATTTATCTGTAAGTTTCTATAGTGCAAGTTTTAAAATAAACTGACAAGGTCTGACAGATGCAAAACTGCTAGAAATTTTTACTAAGTAAAGAGAAATTATTTTTCTTTTTGTTCCAGGAAAACATGTTCCCTATATGGGGGGGGGGGGGGGAGAAATAGCTTATTTCAACCTAAAAAAAAAAAAAATCTATGGGAAGAAGAAAGAAGAAGAAAGAAGAAAGAAGAAAGAAGAAAGAAGAAAGAAGAAAGAAGAAAGAAGAAAGAAGAAAGAAGAGGAAGAGGAAGAGGAAGAGGAGGAGGAGAAGGAGAAAGGAGAAAGAGGAAGGAAAGGAAGAAAATTCAAAGGGCCATATTTCATACAGGGAAATGATTCCACTGATATATTGTCAATAAGATAAGCTCTTTGAACTTCTTTCTATGGGAAAGTTTTCACTAAATTACACATGGTTACTCATTTGGTTTCTTTTTTTTTTTTTAATAAAGACACTCTTGAACTGACAACTATCCTATCTCTATGAAAACCAATTCATTTAGCTTTATTAACGTTACTCACCAATCCATTGCTCCTCCATGTTACCTTGTATGGATATAAAGTCCAGGAAAATCCTGTATGCTCTGCCATCTACAGAACTGTTTGTCATTGATCATCTTTTGTTTACTAATGGATAGTAAGTTCTCAGAAAAGAGATGTGAAAAGGATCTCAATTTTATGAATTATCCATGGATACTCAGAGCCACCAAAGGAATTCGAGATTAATAGAGCTCAACTATATGAAGGAAAGCATCATGCTTTATTTATTCCTACCTGGTGTCCCAAACCTTTAAAAGGTCTCCTAACAAGTGCATTTGGAGTGAAAGCAGCTGTGAACTGGGAAGCCTCTTTTCACCTTAAGACTAAAGGCCTGGAATGATTGACTGATCTTTTCCCCTGAGCCCCACCCTAAGACCCACTTTGTGTAATTAGGATGTGTCCTCAGGGTAGATCAAGTCAGACTTTTTGTGGCTACATTGTCCTCAAGGAAGTGGAAAACTTTACAAAGAAAACCATCCTTATGAATAAGTATTTTAGTGTTTGGCTCCTTCCTTCTCCATCTCTTGTATCATGAAATCAAAAGCATGCTGTCTATAAGTACTCTAATCATCTTTTCCTACAGCCTATTCATCTCGAAGCATTCATCAATCTGAAATAATACATTCTTTGCTTACTTTTATTCACTAAGATCCTTAACAGTAAAGACCAGGACTATGCTATTTGCAATTATACGTTCACTTCTAATTTAACACCTGATGCATTATAAGATCACGATGAAATATAGTGAATAAATGACTAAATGTATAATAAAACATTAGTCACCGGATATATGAGAGTTTTCTAGAATGTTTAGTGAACCTATAATATGCTTCCTATTACATCCTTTCTCTTATCTCTATGGAATCGACTGGTTAGGGCTATGGTTTATTAGGATCCTCCCTAATTCTTCCCAAAGAAAGATATCAAGAGAGAGATCAAAGCCTCATGAAGGTCTGAGCAAGAGCTGGCTATATTGTTTCTACTTGCCAAACTGAAACTTGTGAGAATAGCAACTGAGATTTCATAATTGGAATGTTTTGTTTCGTTTTGTTTTCAGTATTGCTCACAGGACCCCCTGAAATGCTTTAGGATTTTTGCATGATTGCTGATATTCCCAGTCCTTATGATATAGGGTGGTATGCATCGCAATGACTTAGGAAGATATGCTATTATATGCACATCTACCTCCATACCTGTGATTTGGATTTCCAGGAAAGAAATTTGATCCTTTGGATTTTTAAAAAGCACCCAAAGCAATTTTGATATGTGCTGCCAAATAGATAGAACTGCAATGAAATAAACAACCATACATTTTATTTCCCACTTTGCTCAACATAGGCCATTTGATTATCTTTAAATAAAACTAAGGCTTGTTGTTTTTTTTTTTTTTTTTTGGTCTTTGATGTTTGGGGGAAGGGCTTTGTTTCTATTTTTTAGTTGCTATTTGGGGACTTCTTTCCTTTTTTATTTCAACAATGTATGCTATTATCTTTATTAATCTTCCTTTTCCATTGTTTGGGTTTATTTTATTTTTGTTTTCTTTCCTTGAATTGATAGGTAAGTACATATGTTTTCAATTTTTCTTCTCTCATGCATGTATTCTTTTAAAAAAGCAAAAATACTTAAAACTGCAACTGTCTCTTTGAATATAAATTTGACTGAATAAAATAGGTATTTACTTAATGTTTATCTTGTTTCTATTTCAAAATAATGTTATTTTTACTTTTCGATTTTTATTTCTCAATATTTGATTTTAAAAAATCTAATTCCATTGTACTGAACAAACCATGATGATATTAAATCTTTGGTATTTGTTGAGATTCTCCTAGAAGTTTAGGTTTTTGCTTTTTATAAAGTTTTTCAAAACTTTTTGTTAGATGCCTAAAAATTCTTGATTTTAATGTTATTTGTGAATTAGAGTTTAATAAATAAAACTACTTTTATTATTTTTAATGCTGTACTTTCCTGGGTTTCTTTTCAATAATAGACTTTATATAATTTTTTTTCCTCTATTATTATTATCTTTCCCCCTGCCCAACGCTCATGCTCATTTTGTCTAAAACTAAATTCTATGTAGTTACTGATTTGCCTTTGAATTAGCTTTCTATTGCTATTATAACAAATTACCACAAATTTAGTGTCTTAAAACAATGCAAATTTATTATCTCCTCGTTTTGTAAGTCAGACTACTGGGGTACTCATCTGAGCACTCTGCTTAGAGACTCAGAAGACTAAAAAAAAAATGTGTTGGCTGGTCTATGCTACTTACTGGAGGCCCTGAGGAAGAATCCACTTCCAGGCCCCTTCAGGTTGTCAGAATTTCTTTCCAGGTGGTGGTAGGACTGAGGTGCCAATTTCATTCACAGCTGTCAGTGCTTTTTTTCAGCTTCTAGAGGCTGCCCTCCCTCTTTTCCCATCCCTACTTTACCTGGCTCATGACCTCCAGCTTCAAAGCCACCAAAGGTGGGTGGACTTCTTTTCACACTTTGAATCTTTCTGACTTCCACTTCTGTCTTATCTCTCTTTCCTAGAGCTGGCAAAAGCTCTTTGTTTTCATGGATTCAGGAGATTACTTTAGACCCAATCTAATCACATCTGCAAAGTCCCTTTGCCATATTCTCTGGTTCTAGCAATTAGAGTGTAAACGTCTTAGGGGGATCATTTTGCCTATCAGAGTTAACATCAAAACTATGTAGCCTCACTGCAAAACATGTAACTGTATAACTCTAAAAACAATTTTCTCATGTATCCTATAATTCTGGTATTTCAATGGTTTAACCCACTGCAAATACCCACAAAATCTAGAATTCAGAACCAGTTGTGGCTATTCCAATAAACTATGTGCCAGTTTTTGTTAACGATATTATTTTCAAAATAAAATCACTGTTCCTGTAACCTAAGAGATTACAAAAGTTAGCTTAATATTCCTGCTATTAGACATACAATAGAAAAATATAGTGTTAAATATTATGTTACCTCGTGGTAAGAGTCGAAGAAATAAGAAAGAAAAATGGAAAGAGAATTTCTTTATATTTTGAGCTTCCCAGTCTTGGTGAAAGTTTATATAAACTTAGATGAAAAAGGGCAAAATCTCATAAAGAGGTCATATTTGTTGTTTCTGTTTTCACTTGGGATTTTTTTTTTTTTTTTTTTTTTTTTTTTTTTTTTAAGGCAAGGCAATCCTTGATCGACCTCATAGATTGCAAGGACCTTATCAGTTTCCAATCCTTTTTTTTTTTTTTTTTTTTTTTTTTTACGTCTATATCACTTGGTCTTCCTAGGTGGTCTCCCATCAAAGCAGGTCTGATCCTGCTTAGCTTCTGAGATCAGAAAGGTTTGGGCTTGTTCAGGGTAGCATGGCCATAAACAGGAAATTTTTCAAAGAATTGTCTAACAAATCATTATTATATACAGATGTTGCATTTACCTCATGAAGAAACAAGTTATATCTTTATTTGTTCAAATGAAGCCTTTTATTTTTTATTTTTGAGATTTTCAAATATAGCATGATATAGTTTGAAGTAATATTTAGCATCTACTCTTCACTATATTTGTTCTTTAATGATGTAATTCCTTTAAGGGTACCTTCAAAACGTTATATAAAAGTATTTTAGACAAATATTTTCTGTTCTTATTTTTAATGGTAGGTACTATAACATTCCTTTATTAATATAATGGTTTGTTGATGATGGAAAGAAATCTAACTATGGGTGATGAACACAAAGAAAAGTTTATATATGATGTACTGTTGAATTGTACACTTGAAACTTCTTGGATTTTATTGACCAATGTCACTCCAATAATTTTTAATAATAATATAAAAAAATATGTAATGTTTTGGGTAGACATATTATTCTTGGAGTTTTTATGGGGAATATATATAAATTTCATCTAATGCATTTTGGAACCTCTTGAGAAGATACTGTTTTCTTCTTAGGCATATCAAAATGATAAATTATATTAATAGAGTTCTCTTTTGCTAACTGGAATTAAAGTATCCTTGGTCATGGTATATTTTATCTACAGTTATTAATTTATCTCACAATATTTTATTTACGATTCTTGAATGTGTCCTACAGGCTTTTTTTTTTTTTAACTTCTATCTTAGCAGAATTTAATTACTTTGTCCACTCAACTCATTTACTAAATGTTGCTGAAATTTTTTTTAAAAACTGAGACTATTTACTCCTTTCTCTAAGCTCTTGAAAAGTTTGAATCACATGAAAATTCATTATTTTTAAAGAATTCATCATTCAAAAGTGAAATCATCTGAATCCTAGACATTTGTGGGTGTCTTACCTTGACCTTACCTTACCTTGATGTTATACTTCTTGAATTTTATTAAACCCGAGTTACCATTTATCATAAGACAAATCTTTATTTTATGTATCTTCTAAAGAATAGAAAAACAGTGCCAGTTAATGTATGACATATTTTTAAAAACTTTCTTAGCATTTCATTGTCCATTTAGTGGAAGAGATTTTTTATTCTTATATATATGTAAGTGTTTATCATATACCTCCTGTGCATATACAGATATACAAATTATAATCGTCCCCTTTCTTCCATGATGCTAAATTATTATTACATGGTGACTTGAGAGAGAACTCTCTAACTTGAATGTCTGAGGATGAGTTTATCTTATGATTTTCAGGTAAACTTTATAATAATTCTTAAAGGATTGAATAAAATAATGTATGTAAAGCATGCAATATACTCTCTGATGCATAGGAATTGCTCAATAAATAATAGCAATTGTTATTTCTTGGCTTTAGTATATATAAATGACATTCATTTCTGTTTTCTGGCTCTGATACAAGTTTTTATTTAATTTTAATTTTTTGATCATTTGAATGGGGATATAAGAGGAAGTTAAAATTTATGGTTTAGCTAGCCATTTAGAAATAGATACCTTGACTATACATTTTGATCCCATTAATCCATAGTTTATTAATTATCGTTTTAGTCGTATGTCTTTTATTTTTCCCAAACTGCATGTGAACATTAAAATCAAATACCACATATTCTTTACTTGTTATTCTCCACTCTACTTGGCATAGATCTAAGGAAAAAGCAGGTGCTCAATGAATGTGTATTGAGTTAAACCACAACCAAACAATTAAAACACTGTAGCTTCCCTCCAAGCATTCGTATTCAGGTCTAGTCTCAAACTAGATGAATAGTATAGCATAATCATTACCTTCTCAGCCCTGTTTCTTGGGGGTGTGTGAAACATATCAGAGTTTCAACTTTTTTTCCCAATAGACAAGTGTACAGATCACAAAACACATTCACTTGCTCTTCTAGTTGTCAGCTTATGCAGAGGATCTAAGGATGGCATAGGCCCCAAAGGCAAAACTATCTTCTCATTTTCACTGGCAACTGGGGCCAGGGTTGAGGCAGATTAACAGAGGTGGTGCAGGGAATTCATTTCCAAGACTTGTCAGTCACACTCCTGAAAGCTTTATCTGTTCCTCTTTAAAAAAGAAAATCAATCTATATAATTTTCTGATATTTGGTTTCAGAACGACCAATTTTCTGTGAGCATTAATGTATGTACTTCAACCCAATAAAGTAGCGATATCCTTAGGAATAAGGCTTTATTGTGTGTAACATTTTATTTTTATTTTATTTATAGTTAGAGGAAACTTTCAAAAATAATACAGGCAACTTTACTATACTCTTTTTTTCCAGAATGACTAGTTGTTTTCCTTTTGCTTCATTTGTTTTATCATTCAATTTCTGTCTGCATATGTGTTTGAGTGTAAATGTGTATAATACATTTATTTTCAAAACAATAGAGTAAAATTGTGATATCATGATCCTTTTCCACTAAGTATTTTCATTTAGTTTTTAAGAAAAAGATATTCTCTTCCATTAACAAAGTACGATTATCAAAATCGGAAAATTTAACATTATTCAAAACACTATCCTCTAACACATTCGTTATTTTTAAATTTTTCTCAATGATGTTCTTTCCCTATAATTGTTCTTTGGTGCAAGGACACATGTTGGATTTAGTTGTCTTCTTAGTCTTCATTAATCTCAGCTTATCTTTTTTATTTCTTAAACTTGATAGTTGTGAAGGGTTCACTATATTATAGAATACCCCACAATATAGGTATATCTGGGTTTTTCTCATGAATAGATTTAGACTATGTATTTGGGGCAGAATACCACAGAAATAAAGCTATTTCCTTTTCAATGAATCACATCCAGATGCACATCATGTTAGTGATATCGCTTTTAAAGACTTCATTAAGGTGGAGTCTATGGTAAAATTACGATTTTTCCACCTTGTAATAAGTAAGTGATTTGTGTGAAGACACTGAGACTACTTAGATTCTTCTTTCTAATCAAACTTTCACCTACTAATTTTAGCAATCCTTGAAGATTGTTTAATTTTATCATTCTTTTTGTATTTATTAGTTGGTATTCCATGGTAAGTAGGAGCTTTCCCTTCTTTCATTTTATCTATCTATCTATCTATCTATCTATCTATCTATCTATCTATCTATCTACCTATCTATCTATCTATCTATCTATCTATCTATCTATCTATCTATCTTTCTATCTTTCTATCTATCTATTTAATTGGTATAAGCTCCTATATTTCAAATTTCCCTAGATTTGACCAATACAAGGCTCTTCAATCTGGCTTCTGCTTTCTTCTGATACATCTCTAATTCTCTTGAGCTACTGCTTAACACAGGGCTCCTTATCATCTTCCTACTTTCCATTATTTACTGATACCTTCTCCCACAGTGATAAATATGGTTCCCACTAATCTTAATATTTTCATTTATTTTTAAGACAAGAATAATCCTAAAGTACTTTCCAAATTACTAACTCATGTCATCATTCTGCTGAAAAAGAGCAAACCTACAAACTAGTAATTAAAGTATTAACAATAAAATATGTTGTTTTTTGTAAAATTTATATACAGTGAATTCATAATTCTTATGAATAACTCAGTGAGTTTTGACAAATTCATGAACTCATGTAACCCACACCCCTACCGATATAAAGCACATTCCTCATTAAATTCCTGTATATTATTTCTCACTCAATCCTCAACCCACCCAAAGGCGACCACTGCTATTTACATTGCAGAGTTTCTTCAATTCTAGAATTTTATATGAATTATATTAATAACAAATAATGTAATATTAATAAAAATAATGTCAGATGCCTGCTGGGATTATTAATTAGATTGTATTAAATCTATAGGCCAATTTGAGAGAATTGACACTTTAATAATACTGAGTTGCTAATTATATATCCCTCCATGGGCTTATGTCTACCCTAATTTTTCAGTGGTCTTATAAATTATGTGCACAGATTTAGCATGTGTTTTGTTAAATTTATCCCCAAATACTTTATGTTTTTTGATGTTATGGTACATGGTACTTTTATTTCACTTTTAAATTATCTATTCCTATTACATATAAATAAAAGTGATTTTTGTATATTGACCTGTCCTGTGACCTTGATAAATTCACTTATTTGTTCTAAAGTAATTGTCTTAGAGATTCCTTAGGAGTCTTTATATAGACAATTTTGTTATCTGAAAATAACAAGTTTTATTTCTTCTTTTTCCAACTTTTATGCTTTTCATTTTGTTACATTTTCTTAATGAATTTTTTAAGGCCTTCCAGATAATGGTAAATAGAAAGTGCAAGATTAGATAACTTTATCTTGTCTCTGATCTTAGAGAGAAGGTTACTATTGCTGCTTTATGAGCCTCTCCAAAATTTGGCAGGATAAAACTAATATTTTATTATTATCACAGATTTTTGAGGGTTCAGAATATTACATAAGGTACAATGGCTATGGCTTCTCATTGTTCTACAATCTCAGGGGCTTTTTCAAGGAAGACTCACGGCTGAGGAATACTCAACCAATAGTGGTTGAAATTATCTTAATGTGTTTTCACTCACATGTCTATGGTTAATTCAGGTTGTCAGCTGCAACCACTGTTAGAATTGCTGATTAAAGTACCTTTCTCCTGGTCCTGGACTTTTTAATATCACAATAGTTTTTGGGTCTTCAGATTTATCTGTGCCCTCAGAGCTATAAAAAACACAAGTCCCACACAAAACAAGCCTGTATGATTTAGCCTCAGAAGTAAAATGGTATAACTTCTGCTTTACTATATTGATTATTGCAGTCATAATCCTAAACAGATTAAATGGGAGGAAACATAGACAACACATCTTGATAGGATAAGAGAGGACACATTGTATAAAATGGATGGAAAATGTTGCCACAGAAAGTGTTTAATAATTTGAAAGGTAAAATGTAAACTGTAGATTTTTTTTTTTTGGTAGCTGCTTTTTATCAAATTAAGATATTTTCATTCTATTATTAGTTTGTTGAGCTATTTTACCATGAATGTGTGTAATATAATCATGGTGTTATTGTTTTACACTACTAATGAGGTAAATTCTATTTATCTTAAATTTTAAACTATCTTTAAATTCCTTGGATAAATCCTACTTGTTCAGAATGTTATGGACTTTTCATATATTTCATATTGCTAACAAATTTAAAAAATATTTTAGCTACGTTTTTGTACACATTTAATGTTTTATATCCATTACTGAGAGAGACGTGTTAAATAGTTAATTCCTGATGCAGTCGACTTTTATTATTGTGAAATATTTCTCCTTATCTCTTGCAATGATTTTGTCTAGAAGTTTATTTTGGTTGATATTTACATAGTGTATTTAGCTATGGTAGGCATAATAATGGCCCACAAAAGATGTCCGTCCACACACTAATACCCATAGATTGTGAAAATGCTATGGCTAAGGGGAATTAGGTTGTTAATTTTCTGACCTTACAATGGGCAGACTATAATAAATGGTGAGCTGGTCCAATGTAATCACAAGGATTCTTATAAGTGAAAGAGAGAATAGCATCAGAGTCAGAGTAGAAAAAGTGGCAGAAGAAAAGCAAAAGTCAGGATGATTTAATTGTCTGCTTTTAAGATGATAGCGGGTGTGAGACAAAAAATGAGAACATCTTCTAGAAACCTAAAAAAGCAAGGAAATGGATTCTCCCTTGAAACTTCTAAAAGCAATGCAGCCCTACCTATTTCTTCAATTTAACCCAGTGAGACTCATTTTGGACTTCTAGCTTTCAGAACCAAAAGATAAACCATTTGTATTATTTTAAACAACTGAATTTGTGATAATTTGTCACAGCCTTCTGTGGTAAGTAACTAATTGACTAGCCTTTTTATGCTTACTTTTTTTGATGTCTGTTTTTATCCTTTTTTTTCATCTTGTGTCATATTTTAGAACACACATAAATTTTGATTTACATCAAATATGATAGATTTACTATCTATCTTATAACTGAAGTTTTTAGCTCAATTACATAAAATATAATTATTGACACTGTTGGATTTAGTTCTTCTAATCTGCCATTTTTTACTAATTATTTTCTTCTATTTCTTCTATGTCTTTTAAAGAATTCTTTAGGGAGAAAGAAATGTTATCAGATGAAAATTCGATTCTATAAAACTGAAGAAAGAGTACCAAAAAAGGCAAATATGCACATAAATATCAAATAATATATTTGTTAATCTTTTAATTTCTTCATATGATATATATATATATTTTTTACTTTTTTTATGAATTCACTTTGTATTTTCTTCTGCTTTCATGAGTATGCAAAGTCTGGAGAAAAATTCCTAACATTTTACTTATCAATTCTGGAAATTTTCATTTAGTTCCTCAGTTTTACAGTTTACTTTCTCTGAAATTCTCCCATCTCATCATTTATTATAACTATATTTTTATTTTTTGAGCATGTTTCTAATAATAGTTTAAATATTCTGACCCACTAATTTCAATATCTAGGTCATCTCTGTTGTATGTTCTAATAATTGTCTTTTGACACTTATATTTTACTGTTTGTTTTTTTTTTCATATGTTTAGAAATTTGATCCAATATTAGAAATAGTGGTCGATATGTTTTAGAGATTCTGGATTTCAATTTCTTTTCCTGAAAAATGTTGAATTTTATTCCAGCAGAGGTTTAACTCTAACTGTACCTGACTCCAAACTCTGTCATCCTTGTGGTGAGCAGTAACTGAAATCCTTACTTAATTATTTTAACTGTTGTTTTCCACTAGACCTCTGAGTTTTCCTCTGTAGACCTATAAATAAAAAAAGTAACTTATCAAATTAGGCAGAATCTTATACAAATTTTGGGACACCTCTCTCTGCAGCTAGTTCCATTCTAGGATTTTCCCTTCAATTTTAAGTTGCTCCGAAAGCCCTGAATTTTATCTTTAACGCCCTATTCTAGTAGGAGTGTGACTTTCTGCTTGAGTCCCAGCTTGAGTTTCAAGATGGCATAAAATTGCATCCTCAAATACTTTGATGCCGTCTAAATTAGTGATTACAAAACCCTGATCAAAAAAAAAAAAAAATGCAAAAGGTAGAAGATTAGATCGAGTTATTTTTTTAGAGATAATGGATATTAACATGGCAATCTCAGTAGTATTAAACCTCTTAAAAGACTGCCTCTAGTCTTCCTATATGGCTTTAACATGTGCAATAATATATAACAAAATGACTCTTTAGGACTTACCAAGAAACAAAAAACATACATTTTTTTGTAAAATTGTGTTGGCTAATTTAGGAAATTGGATGGAAGAGTAGAAAAGAGATGTCAATTAAGAAATTGAAGGGTTGGGAAACAATGTCTTATAGGAAATCATGTTGTTCTGAAAACCAACAATATAGTATCAACATTAAAAGCGAATTGCTATATTACTTTATTCCATGGGATGACAATAACAAGGTAATTTACTCCATGAATATACTGTAATTGCCATGTAATTAGAATAATTGCATTTCAGGGCAGAATGTACACTTATACTAGGTTGTGATTTTGCTCAATAGTCATTCTATGAAATTTGGTTTTCAGATGTTGAAAATTTAAGATTAGGTCAAAATACTTTTTTTCTTTAGCTACAGACATCTTTTTAATTGCTAAACTGATATTGTTTTGAAAACCTTACTGATGTACCTAGTTTCAGAGTGTCCTCTTTCTACAGTAACCTTGGTGGTAAATGCCCTAAATTTCTATTTATTTTTAGTGTTTCTTCTAAGTTTCATTTATATTTCTTACTCCCAGATTTTTCTTTCTGCCTCAATCTTTTCTCTGAGTTACTAACTTAAATATTCCAATATCTTCTCATTGTCTTCCACACAAACATCGAATAGGCATATCAAAATTAACATCTCTAAAATTCTGGATTCCTCCTAACCCACCCAAACTGTTCTTCCCGGTCTTTTTCATTACAGTAATATATTATTAATCCAGATGCATAGAGAAAAAAATCTACACATTATTCTTGATTCCTCTACCAGTTAGTCCCTAATATCTCACATAAAATATATATTCAAATACTACTGCTTTCTTAGTTCAAGCTATCCTCTCCATTCTTGATTATTGAAATGTCTTTTAATTTTTTTCTTGCCTTTGAAACTTCTCCTTTTGTAGTTTGTTCTCTATACAACAAACAATATAAGTTATATCATAATATGTAATATCATAATACCACCTATTAAAATCCCACTATTTATTTCCCATTATGTTTAAGATTAAACCTTAATTTCCTATCATGGCCTAGAAAACTCTCGAAATATCTCTACCTATTTTTCTAGCAAAATGTCCCTATTATTTAACTCTTGGCTCTGAAAAGCCATATTGTCATCCTAGCTACTTTTTGTTTGTCTGTTTTTGAAAGTGCTAAACTGACTTCTACCTTAGAGCCTTTTACTTCTATTCCTGCTGCTTGAAATGCTCTTATCCTAACCTTTC
This sequence comes from Rousettus aegyptiacus, assembly GCF_014176215.1. NCBI lineage: Eukaryota > Metazoa > Chordata > Mammalia > Chiroptera > Pteropodidae > Rousettus > Rousettus aegyptiacus. The sequence continues at coordinate 70,389,093 of NW_023416287.1, forward strand.
TTATTAGGCAAAGTTAATATGCTATTCCTCATATAAAAATCTAGTGTCACTATACAAACAGAAATAAATGATGACCTCAGACTTGTTTTACAAAAAGTGAATACATGAATTTCATGAGGCACCCACATGGACACTTTCTCATTATACATATATATTTAAATAGATTTTATAGTTACAAATACAACCTATATTTGTGAAAAGGGATTATGAAAAATATAAAACTGGAGAATTGAAAGAAAATTGCTTATAATCTCGATCTTGAATCTCACGATTCCAGAGAATTACTTATAACAATGCTATAAATGTCCTGTGCTTTCAGTCATTTTTCTGCATTTATTAAAAATTGTACTGTTCTATACATAGACTTTAGTTATGCTTTTGCATGTAATTTTATAACATAAGCAGTTCTTTATATAGTGCACTTATTTAAGTATGAGTTTTGATGAAAGACATTATGTCATCTTATAGATATCATACACCTGCATTTCTGCTCCCTTACTTAATGATGTTTAGGCTGTTTCTATCTTCTTGTTATAAGTAATAATAGAAAGAGTAGCCTTTGACAAAGTTTTGTAAGAAGATATATTTGTGAAAACATTGAATTTGTTGGTTTATTCTAAGTGTCTGATATTGAAGTACAAACACACACACAATTTTGCAATAGACATCACATTTCTAATATAGGGGGGAAAGAGACCAATCTCATTATCTGAACTTGTTTGAATTTGCTAATTTTTAAGTGACTTATGATTAGTGAGGAACATCGATAAGCCACATCTTTGTTTGTGTGTTTTTGGTAGTGGATTGCTGTATTTAATTCATCAGATTCCAGCTTACTCACTGTTTATCATCTAAATGGGAATTTGCCAAAGTCTGAATGTTGGAACAATGGAAATTTCCTAACAGTCCTTATTTATCTTCATCATTAATGTCTATACTTTGTTACCAACAGAAATGGAAATTCTTTCATAAGCCAGTTTTCAATACAATTTCCATCTTCTTTTTCTTTGTGAGCTCTATTTCATTTACTCTTAAGAAGATGGAAATGTGAGATGATTGGTGTGTTTTTCATCTATATATTCAAAAAACAATGACTTTCTCATAGTTTGTACAAGTACTTAATATAAACTCAAAGATTTTTGACTTCACTTTCTAAACTTTATAAATATACCTCTAACCTAAAAGCCTTGCAAATGAAAAAGATACAGACACTATAATATGTGCTTATTGCACGATGACCCAGAAAGGTTTATTTTTCAAAAATTCTGAGTTATATATGAGATGATACATCAGTTTTATGCTTTTCACAATGTTTCATCAGTAACAGCCTTTGTTTATCAATATATTAATATTAGCCTAATTATACATGACTCAGCATAACTGTGAATTAAATGAAGAACTTAAATGTCAAGATAAGGATATAAAAGAACCTTATCTAGCTAAAATGTATGTTTTATACGGCACTGGAGGAATCAACCTTCGAGGGGAGTCTATACACAGTTTTTGAAGAAGCCAATGGATTATTTTGAAATTGAAACAAAGAATCATCTTTCTAGATATTTGTGAACCTATTACGTCTTTAAGTTTTCCTTATTCAGGGAAGGCTCTGACAGATTGGATTTATAACACATTGTTGATGCTAGCTGATGCTGTACATGATGTCCATTTGCCTCTTCTCCAAGGCAAGCTGCAGGCCTTGCTTCTCCAGAAACAAGCTATACAAGTTTGGGGGCTCCATCATGTTATGTTCTGGTTAAGCTTCTTCTTTCTCATAAATACTGAAAATAGATAATTTCTCCAGACTTTCCCACTTACACACAGTGGCTTTCAAGTGAGATTGGGTATTATCTAGAATTATGGAGAATTGTGGGGTTTTTTCCTTACTCCAAGGCAAAGCTTAACCAGGTAACCTAAACCAGCTCGTTCGATTGAGTCTTCTCTTCTTGACTGACTGCTTTGGATATCTGACTAAGATCCTAAAATTCACTAGTACTGCCTTAGAAACTAGATTTTTATACCACATATAGATGACATTAGAAAATTAGTTATTTCCATTATGTTTCAGTTAAAAATCACATGAATCCAGTGAATGGAAATGTTCAAAATGATCGAATTGATTATTGCTTCACTGACTGACAAATTGGATTCCTTTTAGAAATTGAAATTAATAAGTTAAAAGCAAGATCTATTGCCTTTGGCACATTAAATTAAATTGCGATATGGGACCTCCAAGCTTGGGTTCTAAAGGGGAATAAAATAACAGCAGTTTATAAGAAAACATGACTACCTGTACAGTACAATCCTGACTGCTTACTAAAATATATTCTACAGTACTAGAGAGCTTTTTAATTTACCAATCTATAAAAGGTTTTTACATGTCACCTTATTTCTAATAATAAATAAAAAAATAGACATAAAGAAAATGAAAAAAAATTATGTTCAAAGGTAGATAATTAAATAAAAAACTAATCTTAAAAAAACTATTCTTACTATAAAAGAAATTGGTAAGATGAGAGGAAACAACAAGCTAAAATGATACTGCAAGTGTCAATGCATTAACCTTTAATTTTGAATGAGTTATTTTTAGTTTTCTAATTTTTAACATTAATTAAAACTGTAGTAATTAACAATACTGAAAAGTTAAAATAACTGCAGTATTAGAAATATATAGGCAAAGAATGAAAAGCAACAACTACAGTCATAAATGTATCCCCTTGCCTGTTCTGTTCATGGTAAGAGCCATATGTCAATTTAAATTCTCCAAATCATGGAGAATGGATAAATTCACAAAGTTTATTGATTTTTTTTTTTTAAGAAAATGATTTTTGTGGCAACTATAGAAAATTAATTCTGGATAGAAAACATAGGTGTTCAGCTTGGAAGGCAGAAAGTTGGGAAGATATCTTTATTCTCACCATTTTTCTTCTGCTCTCTTCCAAAGTTTCCTTTGCCCATGACCACATTATGACTCCACGAAGGTAATCAACACAGCAGTGGACAACCTTAAATTAGAACCACATGGTTAGCCTAACTCTTTATGCAGATACAGAAGCTCCTGGTAAATGTGCCTGCCTATGCACTGGTCTATTTCCCCTTATATAGTCACAGGGCCCTAGATGACAACTTAGACTTCCTCCTGATGACTTCCTCAGAGCTCTCTGGAACCAGACAAGCATACTGTTTATGCCAACAAAATGAATATGTGAATACAAAAGAACTTTACTCACCGAGTTTTAAGTGACTGTTGATGATGCTTGGTTATGACCTCTCAAGTGTGCAGAGTGATTGAAAAGAGATAAAATGAAATGTGTCCATCATGCCATATCTCCATTTATAGCAGCAAATGTACTGCACTTCAGATGTACCCTCATCCTGTATGATAAAGGGTGAGGAGGAGTGAAACCACAATAATCCAAGGTAGACCAAGGTGAGCATGGCCACTGAAGGACCTCAAAGAAATAATAGATGCTATTCTAGAGAGGTCCTATCCTGAGAGTGGACAAATAAAACAACAGAACTGATGCTGAGGAATTTATCTGAGTTACAAACTCGTCTTTGCATAGGAGACTCACCCTATATGCTGCTATATTACCTAATGGTATGCTATTTCTACTTTGTATGCATGGTTATTATTTTAAATCAGAGATGGTATAATCTCTTTGACCAACCTCAGTGTATGGCAGCCTAGAGCCAAAATGTTTTATTCATGAATGATGTCCTTTTTCTTAATAAACTATAAAAATGTGAAACAATAAAAGTGATATATACCTAATAATGAGTGAACCAATAAACCCACTGGGCAACTTTGCTCTGCAAGTGGAAAAAATTGACTTTGTATAACAAATTGCAGAATTATTAATCCTGTGTGAAACCCTTTTTATATCACACCATTTACTTTAATTTTTACTAGTTTGACTATTATCATACATTATGCATTTCTTCTTGTTACTTTTTGGGAGGGGAAAGGGTGACTAAAGTGTACTCTTGAACTTTCAAGGCCTCCAAGCAAGTTCAGGGGAAGGCCCTGACCAGCTGGCAAAGGGAAAAGAGAGGAAGGCCTCCCGGCTATGGAAGGCTCTTTCGACATCTTGATTGACAGAAACCTGCAGTCTTCCTCTGGAAGGATGTTCTTTCTCCAGGCAAGGTGAAAGAGAAGCAAACATTAGAAATAATCCGGCGCTTGCCTCTGGTGGCTTCCATAAGTTTATCACCACACCTGCCACAGGATATTTTTCTATAATTAAATAAATAAGTACAGATAATATAAAAACCCTGAGATTTTAAAAGCATTCTGAAAAGAAAACAACTATGTAGGTATTGAAACTTATATTAAAACATTAGTCTCCTTGCAAAGGATTGTCCATATTAGCGAGGAAACAACCACAAAAAGAAACATCGAAAAACTATACTTGAGGGAAGGCTATTAGCAATGCAAATATGAAACTACCTAAACTTGCAATGATAAATTAATAATAACAAAAATACACTGGACTTGTTAGATTTCCATTACAAGTTTTAAATGTTTTGAGAAATATAGATCTCATCTACCAATTTGTGCAGGATTCTCAACTTGAGCCTTGATTATACACACTCTTGTTTTCAGGGTTTTGTCAGATATATGCCATAGTGAGCAACTCTAGACTCACCCTCTCACGTGGAGGAAAAGCAAAGGGATGGATAAAATTGGAAGGGAAATCTAGGGGGTCACAACATGTGTGTCTATTTCTCAGCTTCTCAGATTTGTGGGGTAAACGAGCTATCATAGGAGAGCAGAGATAATTATGAAGGTATACTTCACTCAGTTCCCTTTGGGGAGTTGTCAGCACAAAGTGCTACAATGTTGAAGGCCTTGGTTCTCTTATCAGAGCCCTAGAGGAATGACACCCCACTTTGGCGGGTGTTCCTATTGCTGAAGTCACATTGTACATCACAAGGGATGACCCCAGAGTAGGAGAAGTAAAAACTCAAGATGAACATAGGCTGGATCTGTGAAGACTTTCTGGAACAAAGTCTTGAGACTATTATTGAAATCTATATTTATTCCTACAGTATCGTAGCCCTAGAAACCTGTGTTATATACAGATGTGGGACTGAGGTCTGGAGAGATGAAGTAACTTCTAAAATCATCACCTATCTAGATAAAGATAGGGCTAAACTACAATTATTGTCTTCTGACTTAAAATCATTCAGTATATTCATCACTCTAGTTTAAATATAGGTACACTCAAATTTATTGACTCATCCAGCCATTGAACAAATATTCACTGAGTATCTACTATGTGTTATATACTCTTCTGGCCCCTGGGAAAACAATGTTATATCACTGTTTAATTTACAGCAAAACAACAACACATAATTATATAATATCTAGAGCAGCAAAAATGTCTAAGCAACAAATAAAGCAAGATAAGGACTCTGAGTGTCACAGAAGATTTATTTTTGATAATCTAATCAGTGAACCCTTGATCGGGAGGTGAAAATTCAGCAGAGACATGAAAACAGTGAGTGGATAAATTCTGAATAATGTTGAGGACAAGACTGCTAACCAGAAGGAAGAACAAAGATAGGAAGCAGCATGGAGCTTAATGTACCTTAGAATCAATCAGCTGCAAAGCTGTGTGGCCTGAGCAAAGAAAATGTGGAGGAGAGGATGAAGAGAGAAAGTTGCTAGGTGGACAGGGCTAGATCCTGCTGGATGTTGTAGGCAGCAGTTCAGGGGTTGTATTTTATATTAAGCGTTGTGGGAAACCATGGCTACTTGGAGGCAGGGCACGGAAATGATCCAATACCCATTTTAAAATCATTACTCTAGCAAATATGTTGAGAAGAGTTACTCAGGGGGTAAAGAATGGGAGAGAAGATACCAGTCAGGAAACATACAATTGTTCAGTAGAGAGAGGGGAATGATGGTGAAATGTATTTAAAAAGTAGCTATGTAACTAATGATACTGAGCAGATTCATGGTGTGAATGGGGACAATGAGGCTACATTCTTTGTTTACTGCTTTGATGTAGCCTGAGGTGGTAGGGGTGGGGAGGTTCACCTAAGCAACTAGCTGAATGATAGTACCATTTATTGAGATACAGATAAGCATTTTGGGGGTCTAGAAAGTATAAGTTTCATTTTATATGTGTTATATAAGAAGCTTAGTGGTTGTCTAAGTAGATAAATTACCTACAGAAGGGCTGGTTTTATACATAAATTATAATAGGTATTCCAGTAATATTTTAGGTATGGGCAGAATTATAAATTCAAATAAAGCCAATCTGTACAAAATAATATTTCTTAGCAGATACTCTAGTTATTCCAGTAAATAGTTATTCCAGTTTTCCATTTTTTTTCAGTAACCAAGAGTATTTTACTTTTTGCATCCTCCCATCTCTCTCTCTCTTTCTCATTCTCTCTCTGGTAGAGGCAAGATAGATGGGAATGAAAATGTTTAATAATGTGCTACCACCTCTGAACATAATTGCCCAGAGACTATCATTATAAATATGTATAGAACACAGAACTGTACAGAGAATCATAGATGTCAGTGAAAACTAGAGAAAACACGCTTCATACTTTCAAGTCACAGACCTAGGGAACACTGTGGCTGATGAGCCTGACTACAAATTGCTGTGGGTGTAAATGTCTATGTACTGTGAATGTGCAGACATTTCAATGCCATTTAATTCCCACCTCACCTTTCCAGTTTCCCAACCACACTTACAGACCCTCTCCCAGTATGCTTAGTGGTACTGAAGATAATTAAACTGAGGCCCTAAGAGCCCTGGTGATTACGTGACACTCTGTACATAATATTAGTTATTGTACTTAACATATTTTATTATAATTATTTGTCCACTAGTTGTGAATTCCATTAAAGAAGAGTATTTATAATTTTCATCTAGGTATCTCTAAAGTTAAACACAATGACTACCATATAGCATGGATTAAATGTATGTATTTTAGATGTGAGCATAAAAGGATATGTTCATTATAATTAGAAACCAAATTTTGATGGAAGGCATTGAAAAAGAGAAATATAACATTGTAATTCTACCTCAATTAAAATAGCAATTTATTTTACATTTTAAAACATCTTAAATAACAATGGAATACCTCAATAGTTAGGATTGTGATATAGTTTGGCCATTTTATTGAAATCAATGAAACTTTGCATATCAGCTTCTGTTTTACTAGACCTATAAACTTCTTGAAACTTAGTATAGAAAAAAAAGTTTTAACATTAATAATAAGAAGAATTTTGAAAGTGTAATGTGAGCCTGCAGTCAGTAATACGAATCTATTTATTTTTATTATTTTTATTAAATTGTATTAAATTTATTGGTGATATTGCTTAATAAAATCATATTGGTTTCAAGCGTACAAGTCAATAATATGTCATATGTAGATTGCATTGAATGTTTATCACCGAAAGTTAAATTTCCTTCCGTCACCACGTATTTGATCTCCTCCACTTCCTCCTTTCCCTCTGGTAACCACTAAACTGTTGTCTGTGTCTATGAGATTTTGTTTGTTTGTCTTGTTCCTTTGTTGCTTTCAGTTTTATATTTATTCCACACATGAGTGAAATCATATGGTCCTCAACTTTTTCTGCCTGACTTATTTCTCTTAGTAATATAAAATTAGATGATATAATTTAATAAACATATGTTGAAAACATAAGTGGGTACAGACATAGCTTAAAAAGTTAGTGGATTCAACCAACATTATAAATAAAAGTTCAAAAACATTCACTGAGTATCTGGGATTTGTCCCTAATATGGGAGAATAATTTTGGAGAAAATATAAAACTAGGCTTTCCCAGATGTAAAATCCTCTGAATGAGCATTTCGTTTGAACCATTGTGTCATTTTTCCTGTTCTTATGTAGCACTGACTATCAATTCATGCCTGCCTTAGCTTACCGATAATCAATATCTTTCCCATGCCTCTTGTTATCTGAAATATCCCTCTCCTAGACCCCAGTTATCTCTTCTTCATCTAGTGGTATCTTTGAGTGAAAGGATAGGAGATATTCTCCAACTTCATTATATATATATATATATATATATATATATATATATATATACCCTTTACAATCTAATATTACTTATGGTGCAAGGTTAGTGTGGCTGCTCAGCATATGGTTTCTAGAAAAGATGCTATAGCACATAAAACCACTTTATCCATCAGCCTAAAAGACACAGATTTACTCATCTTACTTTAAAACATTCATTTCCAAACAGCTGGGGGAGAGAAACACAGACACCTTTATTTTAATAACTGCTTTGAAAGGGTATTTGTTTAACTTTTCTAGAGAGAGAAAGTTAAGGATGACATCCATTTTCATGAACTGCTAAAGATGTAAGGCCTAAATCCATCCCTCAGTAGGTTTCATTCTCATATCTAAGGGTCTTGTCTATCCCACTTTGACCATAATCAGGATATCCTGAGGCAGGGACAGAGCTGAACAATTTAAGGCAGTGACCTTGCCCCTGGACGGATGTGGTTCAGTACCTTGTACTAGCAGCAAGTGATTTGCATGTATTTTCCTCTGAATAGAGTAGACAGCTGGCAAAGTCTTATGCATATTAATCTTGCATGGCACATTCATCTTCTCATGTGCAACAAATGTATTTTTGAAATCTTTGGTTCATCAAGCAAAGAATCATTTTACTATATTTTTTAAAAGCCGATAAAAAGTACTGAGTGATACTTTAGATTTCTGAAGTTTTTGTAGGGGCCTAGGCATTGGGGAGCTTGCCATGCTGGGAGGAGGAAGATATAACATTATTTCATTACAGTAAAAACAAAATGCTTAATGGTTCTCAAAGTTCCTAAGGGGATCTCCATTAAGCCCTTGAAAGTATTTTTTATCCACATCATGAGAGGGGAGTATGGACAGAATGGTGTTTAATGCTTTCCCTTTTAGGAAAGTTTGTAGCATTTCAAAGCCTTGGGTGTCCCCAGCTTAAACTAAATAAGTTCAGCCATAAAAGTGTACCTCCTCGTCCACACACCTTCACATTGGCTGTTTTTAAACCTACTGCAGTGTGTAACATAGAGAATTTAAGACATTTTATGCGTTTGGACAAAGAACTTGAATATGGGGCTTTATAAGGCCAGAAAAGCACAGGAATTAGTAACCTTATAATTTTATTGACTCAATAAGGAAGATGGAGCTATGGAGAATGGCAAGAAAAATTATGACAAAACTTTACATCCATGATTTAGGGGTGCCCCTCTAGTGTTAAAGTACAGACATAATCCATGGGGGTAAAATATGTTGGTGTTACTCGTGAATTATACTAAAACAGGCTTCCTGAAACAGTTTCATCTGTTTAAACTACATCTCCCACCCTCCATCTCATTACTTTGTATCAGTGAAGTAAGAGATATATTTAAAGGAATAGTGAAATGTAGTCTTTTTCCATTTAGTTAGAAAACATTTTCTAACATCTCTGAAAAAAGAATTCTGTCTGAGAAAGTCTAGTCTGCTTCCTGTTCTTCCTCCTGATGGTCTTCTGTCCCATGTAGAGGCCCCTACCTTTCTCTTTCCCTTCCTTCGCACGCCACACACTCATTAAGTATTTACTACAACTGAATCCTCACCTTATCTTCTCATACTGTTCCATATATCGGTCCCCCTCCATGGCTCTCTTCTCCCTGAAATTCAACTCACCCTTCACTTCTCTCTGAGATTTTTCTTAATTATAATCAAAGGTTTCCAATATCTGACTACTATCTACATGTAAGGGCAGTGTCTATTTTCAATGTAGATATTGTAAAACGAGATCTAAAATTATGTATGTGTTACATATATGCATTATCTATATGTTATATACAATATATATTTTATGTACAGAGAGATCAAGACAAAAAATAATTTGTCCTTAGGGTTCTCATAATACTAAGTCTGAGAAGTATCATGTTATCATACAAGTAAGTAAGGACCCTGTTTTCAGGGCAGGGGCTTTTCTTAGCTAAGAGTCAGGGACATACTTAGATGATCCAAAATATGAAACAATTTAATACAGACACACACACACACACACACACACACTTTTATATGTTTTTAGAAAATTGAAATGGCAAAAGTATTCAAGGTCGAAATTATGTTCAACTTACATTATTAATGTATTGTTTCAAATATTAGAAGGCTAGAATGTTATGCATGCTGGTCCTCACCACTAAATCACAAAGGCAGGAAGAGTTACTGTAAAGAGAATTATTGTCATGAGCTTTGGTTTACATGCAGCACAGCTGAAGTTAATAAATGTTGGAGAAAGGGGTGCATCTTGTCATTTATAAATCATTTAGTTAATACAATTTTTTCATTATTGTATCAAATGGATACCAGATCACAGCACTTCTGTGTTACAATATTCACACTAAAGTAACCATGTAGCTATTAAATGTGCTTATGTTCATCTTTACAATGAACTAGACTATGTGTGTAGAGGGGGAGGAGGAGATGCGGTGGTAAATCTTGATTTCTAAAATTTTTATTTACGTAAACTTGAATTTACCCCAAAACAAACAAAGTTAAACCTTATTGTGCAACATCTTAGATTGTTAATCTTATTGGCAAGAAAAGGAGCCATGAAAATTTAAAACAATCTTGGGGAAAATATGGAGCTTGAAAATTATCAAGCTGGTCTGTGGCTCAAAGCAGAGGAAGACAATATAAGCAGAGCTTCTGTCAGATTGTATCTTCCACTCCACAGAACATGTTGTTTATTTCAATTTTTTGAAGTAAATCATGGAGAAATTGTCAAATATGCCATTTGCCTTCATCTTGTAACAGTATAAAACTATTGTGAGCTCAGATGGTTTCTATTCATATGCTTTAGTCCCCACCATGAATGTCCTAGTAGAAAAATATCAATTTCCTTTTGAAAAAGGTGCTTTACTGGAAGGAGGTGGAATTCTACTGGAATTGTCTTAGAAACGTATTTCTTTTTATCGATTTCTCTGCAGGCAGAAAATCCAGAGACACTATTTGGGCATTTCTGTTCAGAAGATCTTAATGGTGTTCTTTGACACAGACCTACCCTCATTTTGGAAAATGAGATGTGAGAATTCTTACTCTATTTGCTAACAGTTATCTTATTTTTATGACTACTGGACTTACCCAGATAGAATTCATCAAAATTTGCTGTCATTAAAGGTAAGGTTAACATTGGTCAACTATCTATGGTGACTTATCAGTTTGTATGTCAAATATCATATAAATTTTTTTCTTTTTTATTGAGGTGAATTTTAAGGTAATTGAAATTTATTTTTAGTGTACTTGCATCTGATCTTTTATTTGTATAATTTTGTTATATGCCTCTATTTAAAAAAATGGCAATTAAAAAAATAAAAATGATAGTGGGAACATATTTGTGTGAAAACAAAACTAAAAAAGATACTATTTTTGACATAAAATAAACATCAGAGTTCATTCTCATACATCATAAATACTGATATGTATTCATAATTTTTAAATAAATGAATAAATGAGAAATAAAGGCGGTTCTTTTTTATAGTTGAATTCCATACATAATTGTAAAATGAAAGAAGAAAATAGACAATTATCACAAGAAAAAAAGCACAGTAAAAAATTGTTATAGACAAGTTGCACTAAAGAATCCTAAAATTAGTGGGTAAAAGTTTAAGGTGAAAGGATATACACATTTTCAAAGTATTTCTCCCAATGTATTTATTAACAATAGTAAGAAAAAGGGTAACTTTACAGTAGAGAATCCCAGAAGACATCACCTTAATTAAGTGATCATGGTTGGCATCACCAGGAATAAGAGATAATGACATAATGAACTTCTTTAATACTATATATTAAGAAAGACACAACATAATGTCTGAGATATTGCTACTAAAAACACATGACCTCATCACAATTATGATAAAACATCAGATAAACCCAATTTGAGGGACATCATACAAAATAATTTTTGGTACTCTTTGAAAGTGTTAAGATTACAAAAGACTGAGGAACAATTACAGACTGGAGGAGATTAAGGAGAAGTATTGATAAATGTGATGTGGGATCCTGGATAGACTTTTGGAGCAGAGAAAGAACAATAGTGAAAAAACTGGTAAAATTTAATAAGGTTTGTTATTTACACCAATTCTCATCTGTGCGATGGTTCTGTAAAATGTTCATATTAGGGGAAGCTAGGGAGGAGTATATTGGGACTCTGTAATCCTTTGTGACAGTTTTTAAATTTAAAGTAGTTCTAAAATCTTATGTTTATTTGAACTGAACTTTCAGTGAAAACAGTTTAACATTGTGTATGTCTCTGTATGTGTGTGTGTGTGTGAGTGTGTGTGTGTGTGTGTGTGTGTGTGTGTGTGTACCATAAACCATTTACTAGCAGATAATATGCATTTGTTTTCATTTTACTGAGGAAGTTCTTATCTTTCATCGGACTTTGGAAGTTCATCCCAAAGTATTAAAAATCACTTCTCTAAAGATTTAAGATAATTATATTCCTTGTTTGACTTTACAGAACAACTTTGCATATTCTCTAAAACCTCCTTTCTCAGCCCCTTAGCTTTCCTCAAATAATTTCCCATGCCTGGCCTTGTAAAATATTGAAATTAGTCCAAGGAACAAATTATGAGTCAAGTTCTGTTTTATTTTTTATATTGACCAGAACAGGAGCCTAACATAATATGTGCCCTGAGAGAAGACCATGGATACAGAGGACATGTTTTTAGTGTTACAAAGCAGGAAAACTATCAATTACTACTCTTAACTTACAGTGTTGGCTCTGTTTCTAATTTGCCATTTAACCAGCAAATCCCTTAGGCCTTTCTACTTTACTACACACCTGCCAACATCTTGTAACTCTCCAAAGCTGCAGTTTCCCATCTATGAAGTAGGAATAACCTAGTATGAACACCACGCAAGAGATGAGGAAAGAAGTGCAGTGCCTGGTAGTACTGAGTGATACGTAAGAGCTCTCTACATTTCCATTTGGTATTCTTAAAGATAAACCAAGACAGAGATAAAGTCAAGGCTGGGAAGACTTTCTCACTGGTCTTCAGGGACACTTGGCAATGCTTAGTTGACTGCTAGGGGACAAGTAAGCAGTTCAGGGACATGTCAAAGATGAAGAGTTTTCTGTGGTTGACCAATTCATAGAACAACTGGGGTGAATGAGATGCTTTTATTTGATCAAATTTTCATAATAATTCTTATGGAAATGGCTGCCACACCAGGCAGTATCTCAGCCACTTTCCCCCTCACTCTACCTTTTGGTCATTTTCTCTACCATAATCAAGAGAGTCTTGACTTAAGCTACTCTGCCATTGTCACTAGGCCATTATCACTGAATCTATTGAGTGTCATCATAGACATTATCCTTAAAGATTTTATCTTCATAGTCTATTTTATTTTTTTCTGGTCAAATGTTGCATGATCATCTGTTGTATGGTCTGTTAATATGGCAGCTGCCCTATAGCATTTAACACCCTGGAAATGACACACTTGATGACTGATATGTGCCTTTCTGGCAAGATTTAAGAGCAATCTTTCTTTGATGTCTTTTCCAGTAAACAAAATCTCTCTCATTTGAAGATTGCAAGGACGCTGTTTAGGATGATATTGTGAATGGGGAGCTTTGACCTGCTATCGATACTCTTAGTATAATACCTGAGTCGCTTGCATTATGTTTGCTATCTCTGCAGGTATTAAAGCCAAATCTAGGATGGGAAGCAAAAAAAGTCTATATTCATCTGTTTTCCAGTCATAAATTAATAGGGGGATAACTGAATTGCCCCCAAAGGGGTGGACTGGATGTCAAAATAATTAGAGGACTTGCTTTTGGCCAGAGGAGTTCAAGAGTTTTTGAGAGTTTTGCTAGCCTCGGCTTAAGAATGTCATTGGTTCTTTCAGTTTTTCTAGAAAATCGTGGGTGGTAAAGACTGTCATTTTTTAGTAAGAGGTAACACTTTACAGATTTATTCTATAATAGCTCATGAATAAAGTTTGCCTCTATTAGTTGATATAAAAATTTGTCTTTTTCAAGTTGGAAACACAAAAGTAGTTTTTTGGGGTTTGTTTTTCTTTTTTTTAAATTTATTTTATTTTTTACTTTTTAGCAATGGTGAGGGCTATAGATTTTTAGCAAAGAAATATTCAACATCACTATATCTTGGCATTTGAGGAGCTTACTAACATGTAAATTAATTGGTAAAGGGTAAAGGTCAGGTAAGCCAGAGCTGTAGATCCTGGAGAAGATCTAAATTTTTCACTGACAGCTGTCTGTCTTCCTGAGGCTTAGGAAACTTCCCAATAATAGCTCTTAATTATTCCTAGGACCAAGGTTTAAATTCAATTGTGGAGGACATTCTAGGCTCATGAACTGAGTGGATTTATAAAGGAGAATTGGCAGATAGACATGGGAGGAAGCTTGTGAGAAGGAAAGGTTTAGGTGACAGAGAAAGAAAAGGTCAGCCTGAAGAGTTAAAGGTATAGTGAGTTAAAGGTATAGTACAGGGTCTAAGGAGTGTGGGGTACACAGGAAGGTGTGGTTTCAATGGAGGAAAGCCGTCTTTTGTTTAGTATTAGCAAAATCTTTTCTAACAGTGGCTAAAGAATTTTTTAGAGAAGCTAATTGGGAGTCAGAATTTCACTTTGAAGCTTCAATATATCAATTAAAAATATAGCCTAAGCAATTTTGTTCCCCCTAAGGTATCTCGGAAATGAGTACTTTTTCCTAAATCAAATGCCCCTCAAAGCGGCACTGGAGACCCACTTCTCTGGCATTCTCCAAATGGCATTGGTAAAATTCTTCCCTTTAGAGAGATAGGCACAAGAATACATATAGAAAGCAGGAGCTTTCTCAGAGGTAGAGGAAGTTTAGAATAAGGAGAGCCCCTGGGAGCTTGTCACAGCCAGTTGGTTGCATCTGAACACAAATTTGTACCCCATCCCACGCCTACCAGTAGAAAATCAAAGAGAATGCTTTCTGTGTACAATACTAAGCTGTCAGGATGAGCAGTTAGGAGGAAAAGGACTCTCATCCAGTTTTATTGGTGACAAATGGCAAAGTTTGTTGCCCTCAAAGGATACATGTCTGGGAAAGCCACGAACTCCTCATCCTGGGAAGCTGGCTGGAACAGCAGACTCATACCTTGAGACTCTCCTCCTTATGACTGTACCCAGAAAAAAAATAAATTAATAAAACAGCAGAAGAACTCTTAGGCAAAGAGTAAACCCAATAAAGAAGACTTGCTATTTTGAGCAATTGAAGGGGCAGTTGCAGCTCAAGGGGCCTGGGCAAGTGCCGGTCCTGCTCAGTATCCCAGTGTGGCATCCAAATAACTGTCAAAGGCAAAATCAAATCAATGACAACATAAACAAAAACTATTTGTTCATAACCTTACTGCCAGAGTACTTGTCTTCTATCACTTTTGTTTCAGCAGGAGTTCAAAGGTATTAGAAGGGAGAGTTAGTTTTACAGACCAAAAGGAGGAAATACTGACACAGTCTCTGATTTGCAAGTGGAATTTTTACAAGAGGGGAGATGTTTTGATTGTTTTTAGGAAAATGTGGTTGTCGTTGGTCAGCTGTAAGAAGGCAAAAGAGCAGTTTGAGGATATTTCAAAAGAAGAAAGATTGTTTAATATCGAGACAGAGGGTTTTCTGTGGCCAACCACTTCCTGGAGAAAGTAGGGGTCGACTGGGAGTGCTTCTTTATACTGTCATACTTGTTTTTATGGTGGCTGTGATGTCGAGTAGTTTCTCAATATCCTATTACTATAATTTTATATATAGTTACAAAGGAGAAGTCAGTATTTAAACCTCAATTCCTTCACTGAGGATAATTAGAACACACAGATTTCTCCTTCTTTGGGCTATATCTTTTTTTCAGTCTGATGTACTTATCATATCCTCTCTAAAATCTTCCTTTGGATTAGCTTTTATATGAAACGAAGATGCTAATCTGCATTTCAGGACATCTGATTATATTTTTGCCTATATCCTAGGAGTTTGTATGGACTTTTCAAGGAACGATATTACTAAGTTCTAAGAAATCCAGTGTCCACAGCTACTTGTCTGGCTGCTTTCCAGATTCCTTCTAATTAAAATGAACCTGATCATAAATAAGAGACTAAGCCTTGCTAATGTGCTCACTAAATACTCTACCTTAAAATGATGTACTCTGGAGGCTATATTTCTTGGACAGCATATGCCTTTCCTGAATGATGAAACCCCCAAGTATAATGTCAGAGTATGATTTATTCATATTATTTTACATTTATTATCATTTCATAAATCTTTTTTTCTTTTTTCTAAATAAACCAAGACTTCTTTAAACCATTTTCTTTCACATTGTTTAACATAATACCACCTAACTTTGGCAAAGAACCATGTATAGGGAGAAAAATAATGTTACTTGGACTTTTTTGTTACTTTTTTTCTCCCATATTAACTTGATGTGATAATTATCCTTTTTCTCCTTATTCAACCTGACAAAAAGAAATTATTACCTTTAAGATTACTTTTTAAAAAAAAATATTCAACTAGATCATGCTTTTTACATCTTCAAGGTTAAATTCTATTTCTCTATTCCATCTGAGAACTAAGTTTCTATAACCAAGATTGAAGAAGAATTTGACTCTGTGAGAGGATTTCAGAGAACCCCAAATATCTACTTGCTAGTATTTCATTCCTTTAACTTATAGTTTTGTTTCCTTTTAAAATATGAATGCACTTAGAGACATTAACGGTTTAAGAGAAAATATAACATCATAGTTAAGGAATACACTCTGCAGCCACATGGTCTAGGAATATGCCCCATCTTCTCTTTGTATTAGTAAAACTTTATTCAGTTTCCCTCTAAGTTTCCTGCAAAGAGGGGGCACACAATTTTTGTCTACGTGACAGAATGGTCATGCTAATTAATATATGTAATTATGAATAATTTATATAAATTTCTTAGAATAGTGGCTAACACACTGTAAGTGTTTATGGTAGACATGAATGCCATTCACTAGAATTTCTATTTTCCCTTCTTTCAGCATGAACAATAAGACTGCACTTACCTCTCCTTGAATTTAGGTATGGCTTTATAACTTTCTTGGCTGATAAAATATGTGCTCAAGTGATATGTATCTTTTAAAAGCAGACATATTTTTGAGCCAATGCATGAATCTCTCTCTTTATAGTAATCATTGAAATATATGTTGGCACGCTCTATGCCATAAGATCAAAGTGACCTGCAATGCTGAGTCAGGCTCTGGAGGTTGGCTACCCTGAAGAGTTACACAGTCCCACAGCAAACTAGGAGTGATGAAGATTTTTTAAAGCTATAGCACTAAGATTTTAGAACTATTATCATCACAGTGTAACCTAGACTATCATAACTGATAATCTAATAAATATAAGCTACTATCTTTATTTACATAGTGAGTTTTGAAAGGAGAGGCCAAACAGAAAAGAGGACTTATGAATAAGAAGTGATAACAAAAGGAAAATTAAAACTATCTGGCCTTCAAATATGAATTTCTTTGATATCAATATGGTTTCTAGCGCTTGCTCCATTTCTTTTCTTTTCAAATGATGTCACTCAATTATTAACCAATCCTTCAATCTACAGAACTATTGGTTATGTTAAATGCATTAAGCATTTTCTTCTGTCCTTGCTAGATTATAAATTTCTCCTCTTGTGTTCACTAAATCTCCCTTTTCCATCAGGTTACTCTACTGTTTCTTCCCTTTTTCTTCTTCTGATCTTTCAAATCATTCCCTGATTTGAAATTTACAACATCATATCTTACAAATACATATTTTAGGGAAATTTCAATTTAATTTAATTTCTAAGTAAATAAAATAATGTGCCACTTCCAAACCAGTAATTGTTCACTGCAAACAGTAAGACAAATTCCACAGTACTTAACCTGTTATACAAGGTCTTTCAAAATCAGATTTCCAGCTTGCCTTTCAAAACCTATTTCCTTACATCCATTGTAAGTTTTCTCACTTGAACTCACAACTCTAGTCATAACAATCCTACCAATGATAGCCAACTTATGTTCCATTTTGTATTATCATTTGTTTTAATGTTTTGTGTTGCCATGTATTTGATTTTACTACCTTTCTAAATAAACTATATTAGTATATCACTTTGCATACTTTATCATGCCTAGCATAATTCCTTATAGTCATTTTTAAAATTTTATAAACATATGCCATATATTAATTAAATAAATATGTTAATTAATAAATGATAGAATTAATAGATTTAAAATGTTCCATTAAGTCTTCTAACCACAATAAAACAATTCCAACACAGCATTATCAAATTCTCTCCCTGATTTGAAATTTACATTATTTTTTTTAAAATAGGAATGCTTGTGGGCAATGTTTAAATGAAAGAAACTGCTGAAATGACCTAAGGAAGGGAGTCTAATAAGTAAAAATTACTGAGTCTCAAATACTACTACAATATAAGGGAAGATACAGTTTCTTAAATTTCAACCCCTTAAGTCATAGTGATTCAAAGTAAGCTCTGCTAATTGATCTACTGGTCAAATCCTCGCATGTACAGCAGCCTGGCTGATAAGCAGTGTGGGCACAGAAGGGTCTTTATTCCAGGCCTGCATTGTCATAATGATACAATCTTTTTCTGCAATTGCTTTTCCTTAATTTTATACTATGACTTATATTTGACAAAGCCAATAATTTTTTGATTTCAAATAGCCTTGAGTAACTAACAGAGAATAATTTTATTCCCATTTTATAGATCAGGAAATCGACACAAAGAGATCAAATCCACTTATCCGAAGATCCACAGGCAATATCTGCTGAATATTTTAATAGTTACAAGCATTGTCCTGAAGCAAGCCCATTATTTTTTTTGGATTATCATTCTGCCTGAGTTTTCATGAGAAATCTTATCCATTTCAGGGCCAAAGGGGAAGATTTGGCTAAAGGAAGAGCAAAACTAGGAATGAAGGCTTCTATCATGAACTATTATTCTACTATTTTAGAAATTAACAGAAGGAAAGGTAAAAATTTTAAGTATGTTGTCATATGGTCGTATGTTTAAATTTCAGCTGTTGGCCACAAAGGAGAACCGCCATGACTGCCTCCTACCTCACAATGAACCAATGGCCACTCATTGAATAGCTGGAGCAAGACAGAATGAGGAAGGCAATTCTGTTTCATAAAAAGTGATGTAATAAAATCTAAAGACATTTGTGAATAATCTTTTTTCTTCGAGCCAATCATAGAACTGTTCCTCTCTATTAGCCCATGTAATTGAGAGTTGAATGTACATGGAAAAGTGACTATTTCAACACTGAAATTCATATTTCTCAAGTTACATTGTTTTTGGAATAGAATAAAATAGCCACATATAGTCACCAAAACATGTATAATAAAAACAGTCAAACACCAATTAGATTTAATGACCTAACTAGGCCTTCCAGGAATCTCTCAATCCAAAGTATTTCCTCACTGCTTTCAAAAGCACATTGAGGAACTGGAAGTGATCTGTCCATTGTGGTATTATAGATTAAAGGAGAAAAAATTTTATTTTGAACATGTTCTACAAATGCAAATGTTTGACCAAAGACATTTAAAAATATTTATGATTTAAAAAAAAATTTTTCTCTCCTTATGTGTCCTCTTACATTCAGGTTATGAGACTTTAACTTCTTGTTTTTCATTTATTAAAACTAGGTTACCATTCTTTCAGTCGAGTACCTTGTGGGAAAAAACAATAAAAACCCTCATAATACATGAAAATAATTAATTATAATTTAGTCAAGAGAACTACTCTGTAAATAAAGATTATTCTACAACTTTCGAATTCACAGAGATTTATTTATATTTTCTTGATTTAATTGGCAAGTTCTACAGTGCTTCAAAGTTTGAAAATGAAAGGGAAAAAAGGCAACAGCTCAAGAATGATTTTGCATAACTTCACACAACAAGCAGGTGTTTGTAACATCAATTTACAACAGGGACCACAGTACCCACCTAGTTTGGATGACTTCCAACCCATTTCCAATTAAAACTTACCTGATCATAAATAAGAGATAAAAGCTTGCTAACCAGTATAGTAAATAATAGATCTTAAAATAATGTATTTGAGGGCTATGTTTACACACAGCAAATTAATTCCCTTTAGGTTGAGAAAGTGTTAGAAGGGGAATTGAGGTCAGGATTCCCAGGGAGCCAATAGAATATTGTCTTTTTCAGCATTGACTCTTATATTTTACAATGTGAACTACTGCATCGCTAGGAGGTTTACGATATGGGCTGTGCCTGCCAGACACTGCAATGAGGTGGCTATTTTTCAGCTCCCAGAAAGGTTCAATAAACATAGTTGCCTGGCAATAAACTAGTTTAGAATAGACAGCATGAAATATCATGGTCAAATTGGGCAGGAGGCCTGAACATATTGATTGCTATAGACCAGGGGTCCTCGTATTTTTTATCCCCTTTTCAAAACCCTAGAGAAGAAACCTATGGAAAAACTTGCCTTCTCCCAAAAATTGGAAAATAAAAAACAGTTTTGGAAATTGGATGAACAATGAGCATCAGAAGGAAGGAGCAGAAAGAAATGGAGATCTTGGAACATCCACATCTTTCCTTTTTGGTAGAATTGTGTCCCCCCAACAACAACAAAAAATGTTGAAATCTCAATCCCAGTACCTGTGAATGTGACCATATTTGAAAATAGGGTCTTTGCAGAAGTAATCAAAATAAGATGAGGACATTAGGGTGAGTCCTAATCCAATTTGATTGGTGTGTTTATAAGAAGAGGGAAATTTGGACAGGACACAAAGGGAAGATACCTATGTGAAGATGGAGACAGAGATTGAAGATATGGTGCCACAAGCAAAAGAGTGCCTGTGGCTACCAAAAGCTGGAAGAGGCAAGGAAGGATCATCCCTTAGAGACATTAAGAGAGCATGGCCTTGCTAATACCCTAATTTCTGACTTCTAGCCTCTAGTACTGTGAGATAAGAAATTTACGTCACTTTAAGCACTTAATTTTTGTTATGTTGTTATGGCAGTCTTAGGAAACTAATTTAATACCATATAATAGCCTATAGATTTTAGAAAGACTGGTGCCAACACCCACCCTACTTAACTAAAGAGTTTCAAACTATATTTCTAACTATGTAAGACTTGAATCACATGGTGACACTACTTTAGAAACATTTGAACAATAGGTCACCATCAAACAACATTCCGGCACTGACGTTTTATTGAAAGAGTTGCTATTTCATCTTTTCCTAACGAGTCTTGACAATCAAAAGCAAAGAACTCAATTCTCCTATATCAGTCAGAGTCCTATCTTGGAAACATAAACCTCTATGTGTTTCGAATCAAGGGAATTTAATACAAGAAACATGTTACACAGAGAAATGTGTTAGAAGAGTTAAAGTCAAAGGACAGTGAGGAAATCTAGAAATTAGTAACAGTGCAAAACTGCTACTAACTCTATGCCTGAAGGGACAATTGAAGACATGGTGTTATTGAAGCTGGGGCTACCTAGTTGAAGTACAGAGATCCTACCCAGTAAGAGCTGGAGCCATGAAAAGAGTACAAAAGAAGAGAGATACACTGAATCCTTCCTCCTTCCCAGCTGTCCATCTCTGGCCAGTGCCTCCTATTAGCCAAATCTACCCAGTGTACAGCTGAGTTTGGAAAATGCAATATGCAGTAGCAGACCCCATGATAAGAATGAAACAGAGAAAAGGAGGAAATGAATATGAAAGCAAGCAGGTAATGAAGGTTGCATTCCCTCTTCCATAAAACTTTTGCTGGCTGTTTATGTTCCATATTAATTCATTCAAAAATATTTTTTGAGTATATGCTATATGCATAGCAATTTTTAGTGATAAGAAAAGTAGACAGGGAAGAAGAGAGGAAAAAAGAAACGGGAGGGGGGGAGAAGGTGGATTGCATCTGCTCTCACGAATTTTAATGTCTTGTGAGGAAGGTAGACATTAATCAAACTATTGATTAATCAAACAATTAATTGAACAATTTAAATACCTAATGAACAAGGTTTATGACATTAAAGAAAGGGAAACTCTGGCAGTAGATAACTGGGAAAATGCAGAGGACATTGGTGAGTCAGGGATGTCCTCACTGAGGAAGTGATTCTAAAGGATGAATATAAGCTCTTCTACCAATGGTTGAGCAAAAGAGCTGTTTAGACATAAAAAAAAAAAAAAGACTCTGACTTAAGGAGGCGTGATGGCTAATTTTATGTGCAACTTGACTGGGCTATGGGGTACTCAGATAGTCAAACATTATTCTGGGTATTTCTGTGAGAGTGTTTTTGTGATAGATTAACATTTGACTCAATAGATTAAGTAAAGCAGATTGCCCTCTCTAATGTAGGTGAGCCTTATTCAATCAGTTGAAGACCCAAATAAAACCAAGGCTGATCCTACCCTGAATTAAAAGAAATTCCTTTTGCACAACTACTTTGGAGTTAGAACAAAATTTATTTTTTTCCTTCCTGATAGACTCAAATAGAAACAGGGCTTCCTCTTGGGTCTCAGGTCTGCTGGTCTTTAAATGGAAACTATACTACCAGTTTTTCTGGTCTCCAGCTTGCTGACTGCAGATCTTGGGACTTTTCATCCTCCATAATCATGTAAGACAATTCCTTATTTCATATATATGTATATTTCTCTGGAGAACCACAACTAATACAGAAAGTAATCGAGATGTTTAAGAAACTGAAAGAAGACCAGTATGGCTTAAGTGTTTTAAGTGTTATGAGCACAGCAGACAAAGGCACCATATGTATTGATGAAGTAGGTAGGGCCAAAATATGAAGGATCTGTGGGTTGTGGTTTGTAATCTAACTTTTATTCTACTCATAATGTGGAAATCATTTAACAATTTAAGCAGGAGAGTGACATGAATTCAATGTTTAAGAAATAATTCTGGATGCATTGAGAAAAAAATAATTGTACAGGAAGGAGGTAAGAGTTGAAAGAAATAGACCAAGTGCGAGCTATTGAAATTGCCCAGGAAGACAATAATGATAGATAGAACTAGGATGTGGGATATGGAGAAAAATAAATAGAGTTGCAATGTATTTTTCAGGTAAAGTTAACTTTGTAAACTTTCTTGAGAAAATTATATTATCCCTTTGAAGATTGAATAAATGAAAAATAAGAATGGTTCAAAACAAAATTAACTCTGTGTAATAGTGCATTACCAGCTACTTGTGTCTTTAAGTAGATGCTGAGTGACTATTAGGGTTTTGGTGGAGGGTATTATTACTAATAATGAGTCTAGAGAAGATGACTTCAACTTCCTTTTTCCCCCCCAATATTTAATGTTTTATAACTCAATGAATGACAAAAGTTAAGCAATTCAAGTTTAAACATTAAAAATTTAGGTAGTTAAAAAAACACATATTAGCTGTGTGATTTATTAAGGAACAAAAATATGGTTGATGGAGAGTTATTTTTCAGTGCTCTAGCCAAAAAAATAACAACTCTCAAATAGCCTTGATTATTGACTATTGAAGAAATTTTCAAAAGAATTAAAGTCAGCCTCAGAGGAAATTTGTTGACCCTATAACTTGTAGGAGACATTTTCAGATAATTGATCTCATTTAATCTTGAATAGCATCTCTGATAAATACACACTATAATTCTATTTTAATTATGAAAAAATAGGCTAAGAATGTTAAAGGAATACCTTCACTATCACAGATTATTTAAACTGCTAAACCAACATATGAACTCAGATAACATATGCCATAACTACTCAAATTCTATGCTATCATAGGTATAGGCTTTGATATAAGTCATGGTATTTAAAGTAATATAACTCATGGTATTTAAAGTAATTTACATGTAGTGAAATTCTCTGTTCGAAAGTTATGTAAGGAAATATGCAACCCCATATTATCAGACCTGAGAAGGAATAGAAAATAGTCACTGCTATACTCTGGTGGAAAAAATTTAAGATTAGTATAGTCTACACAAGAATAAATAAAACTTTTTAATTCCTGGGAGGTGAATTATCCTTAAAGTTTTTAACATCATTATTTTGACATTCATTTTTATTTGAATAGCTCTTTAAAATCTATCATTTTGCTATATTTTCTCTATTACACCTTGTCTCAGTTTTTTTCTTCTTGTTTTATTTTTGTCTGGAGTCAATCAAGCATTCTTATTATTTAATTTGTCTCTTTTATTTACTTCTTTATGCCTTTTTTTAGTGGTTACTCTAGGACTTACACATTTTTAATTAATCTAAGGTTACTTTCCAATCATACACTGTTTCACATGTAATGTAAAGATCTTGCAACAGTGCATTCCAAATTTCTCCCTTACATTTGTTATTATTGTCAGATGTTTTGCTTTTACATATGTTACAAACATTAATAGTTACTATTTTTGATTTAGACAATTACATTTATACATATAAATGAATTTAATTTTATCATTATTTCTTCTCCACTGCTTTTCATTTCTTTATGTAGTTCTGTTTCTACTATATTTCTTCTTCTTGAAGAACTTCCATTACCATTTCTTGTAGAGTAAGATGACTGGCAATGAATTTCCTCAGTTTTTGTTTGAGCAAGTTATTATTTCTCTTTTACTTTTGAAGGATATATTTGATAGAGAATTCTGGGGTAGACAGGGGTTTTATTGTGTTTTCCTTTTTATTTCAGTATTTTAATATGTCACTTGATTATCTTCCTATTTGCCTGGTTTCTGAAAAAGTTAAACTGTAATTCTTTCTCTTATTCCTCTATATGTTTCTATATGTTTCCTTTTTACTCTTCAAGATTTTGTTTGTCATCAGTTTCAATATGACATGCGTAGGTGTGTGTGGAAAGAAGTGGGGACATTTATTCTGCTATAGTTCTCTGGGTTCTTGAATCTGTGGTTTGGTATAGTTGTTAGTTTTGGAAAGTTCTCTGTCATTGTTTCTTCAAATATTTCTTCTCTCTTTTCTACTTCTTTTTACAGAATTCCAATTGCATGTATACCAGATCATCGAACACTGCTCCATAACTGTAGGTTGCTTTCTTCTATATGTTTGTTTATATTCCCCCCCTTCCACCTGGCCCCATGTTTTAGTTTGGGTAATTTATTTTGGCATATCTTCAAACTCATTAATTCTTTCATCAGCTCTGTTAAATCTACTAATAAAGCCACCAAAGATATTCTTTGTCTCTGTTAATGTTTTTCACTTTTAGCACTTTCATTTGATTCTTTTTTATAGAGTCCATTTCTCTGCTTCAGTCATCCACTTGATATTCTATGTTATTTACCTTTTACATGAGAACTTTTAAACATTATTTGTAATATTTATTTTACAGTATCTGTCTGATTATTCTAACATCTATGACATACCAGAATCTGGTTCTCATAACTATTTTGTCACTTGAAATGTGTATATTTTCTGTTTCATCGTATGACTTATAAAGTTTTTTATTACAAGTCAAACATCTTATGTAAGATAGTAAATTTTTAGGTGAATCTTTTTTCTAATGCTTGGAGATGAGGACAACTTTCCCATCGCTACGTTGATTGTGTGTGGGCTATTTTGATATGGTCAGGAGTTAGGCTGTGTTTGAGATTTGCTGGCTATATTGTTACCCTTAGAGCACCACAGATTTTATATTCCTTTAGCAATTTCTCATGTTTAGGGTGTTGTCTGAAACTCCAGAATTATTTTCTCAATGTCTGACTCCACCCTTGGCTTTGTACCTTCTCATTGTGGTTTGTCTCTGAGACTGACTTTTGTATCTCTCCCAGCTGTATTCCCTCTATGATTGTTAGTCTGAGAGTGAAGAATGGGAGAGGAGGCTGTTCTCCTATGTTCTGAATAAGCCTCAGTCTTAGACAAGCACTATGTCCTGGGGCTCAAGATGAGATAATCCCAAACTTTCCTGTGGAGCTCCATCCCTGTGTATCTTCCAGGGAAGTTTTCCCCTGTTTCTCTTTATAGCCCTTGTGGGTTTCCACCAATATTCTAAGACTTTTGTCCTGTAGGAGACAGAGAAATGATAGTCTATGCAGTTTTTCTTCAGTGGATGGAGTACCTATTCCCCAACCAGCCGAGCTACCAAAAGGGAAGCTGTTTCAATATTCTTCCCAATTTTCCCTGTAAATTTCCAGTGTTTAGGAGGCCACAAACACCCCTATATGTGTGGTCCACAGGGATCTCATACTGACTATATCTCATACCCAGTCTTTAGCAATTTATTAAATTTTTTAACTAAATTCTGGCTGGCTTATTTGACCTCTGATATCTGTCCCAGGTAAACAAATGCTCAAGATTTGTTTCCCTTTGGAGACACCTGTATTTCCCCAAATCTAGGGTTAAGTTAGTTAGTTGCCACTCAAGTTCTCTGATGGATTCAAGAACAGCCATCACTTTGCCGTTTGCTCAGCTTTTTTCTTGTCTTAAGGGTTGGAGTGAGGCTCTTTCCAACTATTTGTCTCCAAGCTAAACCCAGAACAGAACACTAGATATCTTTTCAGTATCAATTTACAGGATAAGTAAAAAGTTTGTAGTTTCAATTCAAATAAGAAGTTCTCGGGACCAAAAAGAAATTTCTAGCCTTTTTCCTGCCACCCTTCTTGTGTTTACATTTGAACGAGCTGGAAATCATACAGCTAAGTATTAAAAATCTTCCCCACACACTTGCTTTTCCCTGTTCCCTGGTTGCTTATCTCTCTCCTCTCTCTGAGATCATGCAATGCCTGCCAGTCACTGTAACAGGGAAGAAAAGAACTGAGAGGGACTCTTTATCTAAGAAGAGCAAAACTGCTTTTGCTTTGGCATCTTTCGTCTCCCAGATACTGTTTTGTTTTCTGTCATCGCTTGATGACCTTGCACATTTCACTGATTTTCATTCATGTGCCACACACACAATTTCGAAGTAAAGGTCCAAAAGGGTCTAGAGGTGAAAAGCAGTTTTAGTAACCAAAGAATTTTTACTAAGAGTTTTCTCAGTCACAGAGATTTGTAGATTGGGCCAAATAAGTATAAAAACAGCAGAGAGGGGTTTATATTATATGCTTTTCTTTAAATAGCAAGTGGAAATGACTGAGCCGGTGGCAGATACGTAGGGGTTTTGAGAGATTTGTTTACTAGTGAAGACAGACTGACTCTGTCATCTACAGTTTCTCAACTTATTTGCCATGTAACCTATCATTTGTAAGCTCAGAGTCTAGGAGTGGAGTATGGTCTGCATTTGTGAAAGGGAATTAGATTGCAGTTGTTATTCATTAGGCTCATACAAGTTTCTTTTAAAATGGATATTGAAATGGAAACTTTTTTTTAACACAAAATGCAAATACGGCCACCAGTAAAGTCAGCTTATCCAAAACCTAATTTTACCTTTGGTTTTAACCAGCTATATGACTTCAGAAATTTGTTAATCATTAACTTTGCTGCAAAACTGATCAAATTAAAAGAAAAAGTTTATCCTCTGTCCTATCTCATACATTTTATCTCCACAATGTTGGAAATCTGACTAAAGAGTAAAATGTGAAACCCACACACACTTTAAACTCAGATACTCAGTAGTTTACAGATCCAAGTTTCTATTCAGTGAATCTTTATTTTAATTTATGAATTTTTTTATATTAGGGAGCTACAGCTTTAACGGGTTATCAGACAAGATTCCCAGCCAGTTTATTACCTAAAAATTCTAAAGATTCATGATAAAGGCAACTTAACTCCTTTTTGAAAATCTCAATCCCAGCCAAAGAGAGAAAAGTAATATAAATCAATGAAAGGCAGTAACCTTTTTATAATACAACAACAGAAAGAAAACCTACATGGTTTTGGGAATTCAAAGGGAATAGTTGGAAATAAAAATTGTTACAGTGTGGTGTTTCATGCCTATATTGAATTTTCATAAGTAATTCATAAATAAAGGCCAATTAACCCTAAATTTAAGCTCATTCATTCAAAAAGCATTATCATTAAAGTTATAATCTTCTGGTCCAAAATCTGGTTATTCCATTTAATATTTTATCTACGATGGAGCAAACCAACATTCAGAAGGCATACAAGTGAATAATAGGTGGAAGTCATTTGTGTTCACACTATTGAGGCTTGACATTTACAGATAAACTTACCTGAGATGACCATGCTCTCTCACTAGTATATTCACCATGAAGAAAAACCTCTCCTTCACTTTGAAGCCAAGCTATGATTGATGGCCAGTGCCAATCACTTCATGGAGCTTGTTGATGTTTATAGTCATGACTGAAACTCTGAAGTCTGTAATAGAGTTACAGGCAAGATTTCAGTTTGTTGGTGTTTTTTCCTTAAACAATATAGGATATAGTGATACATAGGACTTAAAATAGAGAAAACCCAATAAACTCCAATGGATTTCCCTCAAGCCGAGTCCATATCCACACTGAACTTGGCAAAGTTCTCAGGATAAAGAATCTTTCGCTATCAGTTGCTGAGGTAAACTATTTTTTTTTTTTTGTATTTTAAGAAATTTGATGTATAAAGTAAGTACTCCATGACCTTTATGATCAGCCAGAGGAGACGAGAATGAGGGTGAGATTGAGCCAAAGCGAAGTATAAAACAGGCTTTATTAGAGTCTGCGGGCGAGGTTCTCTGACCTGAGGAAAGGGGCCAGAGAAGTCACACGTATCTGGGGTATAGGCGCGGTTTTTAAAGGTTTTGGCCCAGGATGTCGGTGGGGTTACAGGGTGCGGACTTCTCTGTTTGGCTGATCTTGCCGCCCAGGAAGTCTCTGCTGTAACTTTGATCGTGAGCCATCGGCCATCTTAGGTATTGAGCCACCTTCCTGCTGACATAATGGCACCCACGAGCAACCGAACACTTTATATGTCCCAAAAGCCTTATTTACTTGAAAGTCCATGTCTATCACTTATTGTACCAACATTAAAGTTAAAGGTTCTTTATATGTATTTATTGAACATTTGTTAACTGAGTATTTATAATACATCAGGGATTGTGATAGGTGCTTTAGAAAGAATATATATGTCATAATCTTTGTCTTAAAGTAGTTATGATCCAGTAGTTATAAGATGCATATAAATATATGCTATAATACAAATTTCTATTAGAGTATAAAATAAGGACTTATTAATTCTTTAATAGAAATTAGAAAGGTTTCCATGATTAGTCATATTTGTGATGAACTGTAAAGGTTTGAAAGGATTTACTAAATACTGCATGGGGTGTATATATTTGACCTGAAAAAAAAATACATTGTAACTTAAAATATATAAGTAAAAATTTACATGAGTGAGAAATAGTAAACTAAATTAATGTGATAGGTATATATGGAACATTAAGGTATATTGACTATATATATAGTCTATATATATATGCTTTTCCTGGATTTAAGTGCTAAATTTCATTGTCTAATCAAACATCATGTTCTTTGTTCAGTAAAAAAAAAAAATGTAGTTGTGGTATAAAAAAATAAGGGGCAGTGAAAACAAAAAAGTAGTCTAGAATTAGAATGTGAAAATGTTGACTTCAGTTCCAAGAAATTGTTAACATAATTCTGCAGCTAATGGGAAGGATTATTAAAGATCAATTTTTTTTTTTGAAATTACCACTCTTTTCTAATACGAACTCCCTGGTCTTGTAAATTCCATCAGTTAAAAAATATATATCACCTACAACTCCAACATCTAATAAAATTATTTTTTCTCCTCCGCTCTGATTATAGTATTTTCCCTATGTACAATGAACTTCTCAGAAAAATAACAAATCCTTATCATCTTTTGGAGCCTGATTCAACATCTAGTCTAGCCAGAAAACTGGTATCTTCTCCACATCCTTCCTCTAGAATGTAGCCTCCATCAGCAACACGTGCACTGAGCAAAGAGTAGCTCTTTGTGGAGGCTATACCTGGAACCTGGACGTGTGAACTGAAGTAACTATCTGCCTGCAGAAAAGGTGTCACTTTCTATATAGCCTAGAGCCAGGGATATATAGAAAAAAGAGCAGGATGCTGCAGCAGATGGGCTGGCAGTAGGCTCTCTCTGATCCCAACATTCTAGCAGAGCCACAGGGACTCCGAGAATCTCAAATTCAAACTTGGCCTTTTAGTTTGTTCTAAATTCTTATAACTTTTAAATACTTAGATAAATGATAGATGGTCTTCATTTGTATGATTGTCCTGGCCCCTACAAATATTATGTTAGTTGTTCCTCTGCTCAATTAATAATCTATAATACTTTTGTAATTACACTGTTTTATATGATGATTTAACTGATTCTATTATAGTTTCTATTTTCCTCCAGTAGAGGTGATGTTCATTTAGGTTGAAGCTATTCAGAAGCCAGCAAAATATTATGCATACAATTCTTAAAATATTTTTATTGAATTGAGAAGAAAAAATTATTTCTTTAGTCGAGAGCTTCAATTATACAATTGTAGACTATGTGGTGCTTTATTGTACGAGAACTTTCCTTTTGCTTTATAAATACATTGAAACATTTCTAATAAAGACTGAATCCAGGAAAATTCCCTATTTGTTTTTTCTTAAACATAGCTTCTCTATTATCTTAGGGCATTGAAAGAGTGGAGAGGAATCTTAATAGAATGAATCAAGGCTTCTAAGTGTCAGGAGAATAGCACTTAGATTAACATTCTTTTCAGTTTGATGGAATGAACATTTAGATTAGTAAAGACATGTTTTTTATTAAAATTCAGCTTCATTATTCATAATACATCCTCGGTTTCTATTAAGACAATTTTTATAAAATAAGAGGAAATAGGTACCCTGGTGGGGTCATTTCAGGGGCATTCTGAAGGACTCTTTTCAGCAATATATCATAGAGCCTAAAAATTTACTATTTCGTCTTTCATGGTGTATATCAAATAAATATACACCATGATGCTACTCATGCCTTGGTTTGGGGTGCTTATCATATTTTCTCAATGTTTTGGGGAAACTGGAGAGCAGTATACTTGGGTCGCAGTCGTGAATACACAAGCATTGGCATCAATGTGGTTGCAAGCTCAAACCACCACAGTGTGTCTAATTTCAGTCTCTGAAACATAGATGAACAAGTAATATCTATCTAACAATTAGAAGGTAATTTTCTACAACTATGACAAATAGGTACCCCCAACCCTAACACACGTGGTTAATGATACTGTAGAGAATGGGAATGAACATAGTGCCTTACGATTAATGCAACCAAGATGTGATTTCACCATTGTGAGCAAAATAGGACAGTTACCTCTCTTGTTCTAGGTGTTTTACTTCTGTTACTACAGCCTAAGATCAGAATTCTCTTTCTTCATCTTATTTCTTTTGCCACCATAATTACGTGGCTCTTAAATTTTCACTAGTACCCCCAACTAAAGAGTAGCTCTGCTCTGGTTCCCAAGACAATTATGTTTGAGGCAGTTTTGCAGTGGTTGATCTGCTTTTTCTCATTTACTTGATAAGACTTACTGTAGTCCCTCTATCACATCAAGGATCATAACTGATTATAACTAAAAAATTTTCAAGTTGTTTCCTAAGTATTTTTAAGGGCTTAAGATCACATATACATTTTTTTCACATCTCTCATATAAATTATACTCCATTCCTTTTGAATAATGATTCTTAATGTTTTACTTAAAATTCATTGACATATTCTTATTGTTGGCATTATAGCTAATTTTACAGGTCAACTTGTACAGGTGGTAAGGCCCATGTCCCCTGGAATTGCAGTATTACTTCCACTCCAGGGTT
This sequence comes from Rousettus aegyptiacus, assembly GCF_014176215.1. Classification (NCBI taxonomy): domain Eukaryota; kingdom Metazoa; phylum Chordata; class Mammalia; order Chiroptera; family Pteropodidae; genus Rousettus; species Rousettus aegyptiacus. Next base: position 70,420,802 of record NW_023416287.1, read on the forward strand.
GATAAAATTTATAGAAATGTCTGTAAGCCTTGATACACATTTACTCAGACAGGTGTCCAGTTAGTGTCAAAGACTGGAAATCTATCACAACTACCACCAAATGATAAGGAGACCTGCTACCCTACTTTATTCTATTCATCATGTTGGATTAAAGTTTTTATTTGCTCTTTCTATAGGCTTAAAGGCAACGGATGCATTATATTTCCAGGAAGATGACTACCTACTCCTCAGTCTCCTGAGTCCAAGCTACTGCCTAGATTTTTGTCCTCTATGACCAGAAACCTAAATGTTGGCTCTTACCTGAACCATGTCTTACAATGCCTTTCCCTAGAACATTAAATGTCTTCTGCCCAACTGTGTCACCACAATTAGTTTCTATATTTTTGTCATTTCCTATATTACTACCTTACCCCAGGAGGCAGGTACTTTGTCAGGTCTTAACTACTCCCCCATCCTTCCATGATCCATTTTCTTAGAATCAAGTAGAATACCTTGTGGGAGAATCCAGAGAGCAGGATTCACTTTTTTAAGACTATTTTCTTTGAGCAATTTTAAGTTTATGGGAAAATTAAGAGGACGGTACCGAGATTTCCCATGTACCTCTGCCACCCCACATGCATAGATTCATGCATTATCAACATTCCCTAGCAGATGGTACATCTTTCACCAAGGATGAGCCTATATTGGCACATAATGATGTACCCAGACTCCAGTTTACATTACCGTTCATTTGTGATATTGTGTATCCTAGGGTTTAAATAAATGTATAATATAATTTATCCATCATTATAATATCATACTGAGGTTTTTAATTGCCCTAAAAATCCTCTGTTCTCTGCTTATTCATCCCTACCCACTAAACCCTTTGCAGCCACTAATCATTTTATTGTCTCTATAGTTTTGTTTTTACCAGAATGTTTTATAGTTCGAATTATACAGTGTATAACCTTTTAGATTGGCTTCGTTCACTCAGTAATATGCATTTAAGGTTTCTCCATGTTTTTTCATGATTGATAGCTCATTTCTTTTTAGTACTGAATAATGTTCCATTGTTTGGATGCACTAGCTTATTTATACATTCACCTACTGAAGGACATCTTGTTTCCTTCCAAGTTTTAGCAATTATAAACAAAGTTGTTATAAATATCTATGTGTAGATGTAAGTTTTCAACTCCTTTGGGTAAATAGTAAAGATATTGATTGCATATTATATGGTAAGAGAAGGTTTAGTTTGTAAGAAACCACCAAAGGGTCTTACAAAGTGGCTGTACCATTTTGCGTTTCCACCAGCAATGAATAATTCCTGTGGCTCTACATCCTTGCTGGCATTTGTGTTGTCAATGTTTTAGATATTGGCCAGTATAATAGGTATGGAAGTATATTTTTAGAAGTATATTTTGAGAGACATGTTATACATTTGGCACACTGAGCATGTGGTAAACTAAAGGCTTGCTTTTTTTTTGTGACACATTGGCTTTTAAGCCTTTCACATTTATGATGTGTTTTCATAGTCTACATTTGTAGTTTAAATGCATTTGCTTTGGTTACTTTGTTTTGTTCAAGAATTTTAGCCCCTCCAGAAGTTTTCTCTGCTTGTACTTCTACTATCCACCCTAGCACGCCTTTCACCTGGAGAAAGGACACAATTCTCATATTTAGACTCAAGTTGCATGTATACCACTAACTGTGAGCCGTCAAATATAGCTGCTTCTCCTCTGTGAATCAAGTTTTTATTTTTCTTTGAAAAGAGAACTAATACCACAAATTCCACAGGACCTACATCAAAGCTCATATGAGACAACATATTACAACCTTGAACAGAATCCCCACTTAATCATAGTGAAAAGAGTAATGATCCAACGAAGATAGATATACACAATCAATAAAACTGTTTCCAAAACCCCATACAATCCTATCAAACGTGCATTATTCTCTTGATTTTATGTACAATACTCTATGTTTTAACATGAAAAAGAGCAGAATATGCCCCCAAAATATTCCACTTTAGCGTAGAATTATTTTGAATCAAAGATGACTAAGAAACAGCAGAGACAGAAAAAGTTCTCTACCCTCATCCTAAATATCTAAAAATAGTACATATATTTCTCTTTTGTAAAGGAAATTTCCATTTGCAAAGCAATCCTCTTCTTCTAAACCAGGAAAAGAAGGACTAGGAGACAACTTGTATCTCTGGCGAAGAAATGATACGGATCTGCACAATGAACCTTGCTGAACAACCCGCCTTATGACACGTTTCCTAGTTATCTTCCCGCAAGCTGCCCACCATCCTCCTTCCCTGGAAACACAAACCTCCTTCTCCATACTTTGTTAAAATGGTATTTAAGCCTCTGGGTCTACCTGCCTCTTTGGGTTTTCACTCTTTTTCTGTGAAGCTCTCCTGTGTGTACTAAATCTTTTTTTTTTTTTTTTTTTTTTTTCTGTTAGTCTGTCTTTTATCAGTTCAATTCATGGGCCTCACCTACTGAACCTAAGAGAGTGTAAAGTAAGAATGTTTTCCTTTCCCTACAGCCACCAGCGCTTGCTCTTGTCTTTATAAGTGGTGTGGTTTTATCTCCTTTTCAATATTCAGGGTCTCTCTTTTGACTTTAGTGCTTGCCCTTTTACTTTGACATAATAAAACACTTTTTTTTTTTGTCATTAACCACTATTATCCAGAAAATTTCTGTGCCCTTCAGGATAAGTAGCAGGTCTTATTCATCCTGGATTCCCTCTCTCGTCACTCTGGGCTTAGTTTGGTGTCCCTAATCTAATATTAGAACACAAGGTTACTAAGTTCTACAAGGTGAGGGAAGAGTGTCAAAATAGTTTCAGATAGAGGATTTCTAGGGACTTAAAAACACATATTGAATATCAGATTTTTATTAAAATCTAGTCTTCTTTATAGCTTTCTTATAATTTCTCTAACATACACTGAGTTTATGGTATCATAATTTCCCAAACTTCTGATTCCTAACTGATGCACTGCACGTCACTCATTATTGAAACTCTTGCCTGGAAACTTTTTGTAATAAATAAATACAGGTGTGTCTCTATGAAATATGAATCTGAGTCTTCCCTACTCCTGCCTGTATCTTGTCATTCAGAGGTTTTGACCAACTCTGCATAAATGACTTTGTCTTTTCTTACTCATGTTCATTTTTTTTAAGGGTATATGGTGTGCCTATTCAGCCTTTGAAGATTAAGAATTATTTTCTTGAGTGAGCATTAATGAAAGAAGAGTATATCATTCTTCTTTGGCCAATGGGCTGAAAATTGCTGACAGCAAATGCTGTTAATAAAGCCACATTAAATAGAATGAATTTGGCAGTTAGGTGAATGATTCTTAGTTGCAGGGAGGCCTTATTTTGTTGGCTGATTGGAGAAACTGACATTTATCATATACGGACGGGCATCAGAAATTAACTCAAAGAGGGAAGCCTTTCCCCCCACCTCCATTAAATGTATAGATGGAGCACAAAAAATATTACCTGAGAAAGAGCTAACTCAAATCTCATTTTTTGTCAGTGTAGTAGCTATTTATTTCAAAATGTTTTCCCCATGAGAGCCAGAAATCCCTCCCTACCCTGAGACATCAAGTTTCAGACTACAAGTTTTCAATGGCAGCCAATCTGGAGAGTTGCATATATCTACCCCTAGACAGCTGCATTATGGAACTAAAAGAACTGCATCTAAATTCATGAGCCGATAAAAAGTAATCTGGCTAAAGTCTTTTTTTATACCAGAATATACAATGATAATCACACCCCCTTGAATTACAAATGTTCCATAACCATTCAAACTGGTACTGAGTTACTGACATTATTTGAAGTAATGACATAATAAAACACATTTTAAAAAGACAAACCCATAATTTACTTACTTCTCGCTTAAAAAATGTTTCAGAAATCTTTTGAGATCATAATTGATAGAACACCATGATTTCATAGACCATCAAAGACTTGAATAGGTTTTAATAAACCAGGAGAATTAAAGTGACTCTAGCTTGCTTGCAAGCTGTATCATTTCTCCACCTTCTCCTAGCCTTTTTAACAATCTAAAATTATAGCTAAAAATAATTAAAATATATAGTGACCTGAAGCATTTTTAATTAACTAAGTTTTTTTTCTTTTTCTAGAAGGAATGCAATAAATCACAAATATCTCTATCCCCTATTTAAATTATTTTTAGGGTACATTTGTAAAAAAGTCCCTAGCCTAGATAAATTAAGCAGCACAGTACACGGAAGTATGAATTCAATACATCAGAATGCAAAAGAGTTTACAAAAAGCATTTATAATTTCTTTTACATTCATATCTTTGTGGTTAGAAATTCAAACTTTAGTGTTAAATTATCTTTGGAAATAGCAAGTCACAATTTTCTATCACTAGCCACAGACTATTCGGTGAATCTCTCAGTGGCTGGTTGAGCTACTCGATTTTTGCAGAAATATACTTAATAATCATGATTTCTAGGGATTTATTTCATAGTTTTGAGCTGGAAGTTTCATTTCAAATATCTCTTTTCTATCATTCCAAATAAACATAATTGAACAAAATTATCTTCATCAGGTCTTTAAACATTGAAGCACATGCATAGTTATAGCGAACAATGTCATGTTCATGTGTTTACATTCAAAGCAATAGAAGGTAAGCACTTAATACATGAACCTCAAAATTAAAACCTATAATGTTAAAACTAAGAATCCAAGATCAGTCATTTAAAAAATAACAATACATATATAAAGAAAATAAATATTTGAGGAAAATGTAGCAGGTCCTTTGAGCAAAGACAATTAAAATATGAAAAATCAGAATTCTGCTCAGGTTTTTCTTTTGAGCAATGTCATAGAAATAACTAAAGTCATTCTTAAAATACCTCAAAAAAAAAAAAACAAACAAACCTGTTTATATGTACCTCGAAAAAGAAAGGCAGCAGAAATCAAGATAAGGAAACCAAGGAATAAGACATTTGGAGTTAAAATGAAATAGATAAAATATGACTATAATGGGGACTAAAAATAGCCAAGATAGAGCTCAGTCTTCAGATGGGACAACCATTGATGCTGGCATTTACTTTAAAGAGGATAAGCTCTCAACTTCTACTAATTTATCCCAAGGATTATAGGTTTCACTGACTGGACAAAGACCACTTGAAAGAAAAGCAGAATGCTGACCTTTTCCCCTAAGTAATTAGAAAAGATTAATTTCAGCCATAAAATGCTAGACCATTTTTCTCTAAATTTCTTTGAGGAATATCAAATACCTTACCAAGAATATTTAAACATCACTCACCATAGCTATATAAGTAATATAACTGAAGATGAGAAATAAAAAAGGCACCTCCAAGATCTAACCCAAACTGGAAGGTATGAAAGTATATACTAGGAAGAGATCTTAAGAAATGAACTAATTTAACTCTCTCATTCCTCAAATAAAGTAATTGAGCCTCAGACAATGAGATGTATATTAACTTCAGAGACAAGACTAGATGTCATTTGTGTCACTTTTATAATCATAGAACTTATTTCATAATTCAGTTGTCTCCAATAAATAAGTCATAAAATTTGTGAGTTTCTTAAGTATTTATCTTTTATTTATTTTGCATTTGTTATCACTAGTAGCAAGTACAGTGACGGGCATACAAAGGAATTCTCAGTTTCTCTTCTGTAAATGATTTAAGGGAATATAGAGAACACCAAGAGACAGGTGAAAATGGTGCCAGGATGTAGTGAACAGGAAACAAATGTCAGTTGGAAAGAGAATAGGAGGACGGACATGCTCACTGAAAGTAAACATCAGGCTCCTGTGTAGTGTCCTTATGTTTTGAGTAGAATTTTTTGCTGTTGTCTTAATCAATTACATTGATTTTTACCCTAACAGTGTATTACAACCTTCTCTCTTCAACTCACCTTCTAGTTCTTTTTATTTGTCAGTCTGGATATATTTTATATTGCAGTTTTTTTTTTTTTTTTCCTGTGGGTATGGAAGTTTATTGATCTCTCTGATCTCTTTCTCTAACATGAACACATGGGTTCTCTGGTGACTGTCCCTGAAAGACACTAGAAAGCAATGGTTTGAGACCACAGGCTCTTGAACCTGAATTTGGTTGCAAAGCACAGCCTGTGACTAACTGTTCATTCTGGGACACATTACTTTAGGCCTAGTGCTTCAGATTTGTCACCTATAAAATGAAGATAATAACAGTGCTTACCACATAGAATTATGGTGCAGAATAAGTAATCAATATTGATGAAGTTCATAGCACATTGTAAGTCTTTAACAAATGTTATCTTGTATCCTCCAAGAACTCCTAAAATCTTCTGGCACTTTGGTGGTAACTTTCATTCCTGGAAAGTTAAATTGATAATATAGCTTTTCTATAATCATCAAGGATTTCAGCAGTTGGGAAGGCAGATTCCTATTTCGAACAACTTGGTTCACTTATCAAAAAAGAGAAACAAGCAAAAATCAGTTAGTCAGATACTTTCGTTTTTGTTTGTTTGTTTGCTTTTGCCAGATAAACAAACAATCCCAGGGACAAGCAAGACTTGGTTAAAACCCCATAGTTAATCATTGGCAGGGCTTTGTCCCCGACGATACAGTTTCTTCTCAGGATCACAGTAAGTTGCTGAATCCAGCATTTAGTTTTATTAGGCAAAAGTGATCAACAAAAGTAAAAATCATGAATCGAGTTATAATAAGATCTCTAGACTTTTGGGAGTTATAGAAATTGAGCTTTCATATTATTGTGTAAATATAGAAAACCCTGAAAAGCTTAGGTGTTCTGATTGTGAAAGCAATTGACATGCTAAAGATAACTGAAGATCTTCTATGTACTTCACCGGGCAAAAGATTATAACATTTCATGTACAGGATTTTTCTGCATATGAAATACAGAAAATAAGAATTCTTCACACTTAGGAGAAACAATTGGGTGAAGATAAATTAAAACCCCAACTCACCCCAAAACACATTGAGAGTTCTGTAAAAATAGATCTGACATTAAAAAAAAGAAGTGAGGATGTAACTCCAGAAAACCTTACAGGGCAGAGGGCACACTTTTTTCTATGAATAGTTGCATCTCTAAATATATCAATTTTTATGCATAACTTGGGTCTCCTTAGATGAAATAGAGTAGTATACAGAGAAAGACTAATGGGAGGAGGCCACAGTTAAACTCTGACATTTATTATTTCTCAATTTCCATTGAAATGTAAGATTTTGGGATTCTGTACTGGAGACATTTATATTTTCTTATGTATAAAGCTTAACAGATGCTTAATAGGTATTTACTCTATACACAGAACATTGTAGAATATAGAAAGTTGAAGGGAGTTTAGGTAGGTGGGTAAAGCATTATGTTAACAGTCAGGGAATCTGAGTTGTAGTCCCAGGACTGTTATAATTAACTCAATATATGACATTGGCAACGATTTCCCAGCTTCTCTGGGCTTTAGTTTCCCACTCTATAAATTCAGGAGGTTGAAGTACTAATGCCCATTTTAACTCTAATATGTTATGAAAGTTACAGTGGAGCACCCTGGGAAGAGCAGTGTTTTTCAAGCCAGAAACTCTTATTTCTGCCCTTCTAACTAAATTACTGTCTGACCTTAAATCAGTTACTTAACTTCTACCACACTCTCTTCTTCTCAATTATAAAATGAGGTGTTAGACGATTTGATATCTAAAGTTTCTTCTAGGTGTAAAAATCTGATTCAGTTCATGACTCTGTCCTCAAGGAGCATTCCATCCAGTTAAGGAGACAAGATATGTACATAAAAAGGTCAATAGCAATATCAGCCAAAAATAGAACAGATGTCACAAGGCAATGGATGCCTTAATGCCAAATAAATGGGGCAGATGGTAAGTAATATAAATATAAGACAGGAGAGATTATCCTAGGTTGGAATAGTAAGAAAATTGTTCACAGAACAGCCAATTTAGCAGAGTCTTAAAGGGTAGATCAGCTGACTTTAGGCAAGGCTGCTGTGGGGCTGGGCATTAGACTGAGCAGACGCCTAAAGGTAGGAGAGTACATCCTGAGAGTGTAGAAAAGATCAATGTGGTATTACAAAGAAACCGGTAGTGTGGTTGAGTAGTTTGAATATTTTATTTAGCCAGTTTTGAAAATTGTGCTTTAGGAGGAATCATCTGAGAGTAACGTATAGGATGGGCACTTCTTTTCCCTTCTTGGTTAAACAAGTACCTACTGAGTAAGTACTTATAAGAAGATGGATTTTGCATGAACTGGATGGGAAAAATAAAGGTTGTAACTTCGTCAGTATTATCAGTGATAACTCTTAGTGTTTCATACATTATTTCTCTCAAATATTAAAAATTAATTTTTACCAAAAGGATTATTGATTCCAAATTGCATTTTCAGAGAATTGCATAGCAATGCAGATGACAGATTTCTTAGGCTGAGGAAGTCTACCTTTGAAGTAAATTGCACTAGACATTTAAATGCAAGCATTTATGTGACAAACAAAAGGTGATATGGCCATGGGGCTTATAGTTGTGACTTCGGAGCCAGTGAAGTTTTATGTCACAGGAATGGTATAAAGTAGTATTTATATGTTGGTAGAAAATCACAGTGTTTACACTTGATTCCTTGAGAAATGCTTCTCAAATCCATCTGGGAGAAAGACAACAGATTCTTTGAATGCCATATGCTGTAATACGGTTGTAGCTTGGGCAGATGCTGCACAAGATAAAAGCATTTTATTCAGTCCTCTCAGATAATTTATCTAATACATCTCTGGCTCCAAACCAGGCCCTTGATTCAATAACCAATCTCAATCAGAAATATCAAAAATTTCCCCCTGCCCTAGAGAATAAATTGAACTTTCAACCTCAGAAGCTGTCTACTCCATTAACAATGTACTCAAATTGCAAGCAAGGATTTAATGAATGCCGAGTTTCAGAGCAACAGCATGAAGACTGGGTGAGCCTTAGGAGCTGCTGAAATGAAAGGGCTCCACTCTTCATTTCAAATATCAGAAGCCTTGAACAGAACATGGCATCTTAGCCATCTGAGCTTTTTAAATGTGACATTCGCAGACGTACAATGCTCAGCTCTGTGGTACCTGAATAATTGAGGCTTTGAAACATCAAAGTGTTGACACCTTCAAACACTCAAGTAGCTTTATTTGAAAGATTCTTCTCACAAAATAAGACTAACTCTGCCATTTGAGATCAATGTTTTTCTCTAAAACACAGTGTCCTTACTTTATATTGAAACAAAGGTGTTTACCACATATTGACTAGCTGTGTCTCATGGGCAGAAGGTATTTAATTAAATACATTTATTTGTGATAACATAATGCCCAGAAGAATTATGAATGACTTGGGGTGGGAGGGCATGATAACAACATAATTTATTTCCTAAGCAGTGAACTTTCTTCAGATCTCATGTCATTCAAGAAGTTGGAATGAGAATTAGAGGATAATCAAGTTCACACTAAGTATTATATATACAATGACAGAAAACAACACAATCCTATTTCATGATATTGAGTGAGCACACATTATATTCCGGGCATTGTATTAGGGGCTGTAAATACAGAGAGAAACAAGATAAAACAAATTGAACTTGGACACTGTTAGGGGATATTAAGAAGTACATAGGCAATTAGTATGTAGGGTGATATGTTCTAAGTACCTGGATATAGTGATAGAGGAACCACTTAGTTCTCTCAGAGACACAGGAATCCAACAGACAGACAGACAGACAGATAGGCTTCCCTGAGAAGATAAAATTAAAGCTGTAATATAAAGTATGAGAAGGATATTTGATTACTTAGTCGAAGAGAAAAGGAAAAATTAGGTAGTGGCCCAGTAAGAGTTACAATCTTGTGAAATGTACAGAGACGGTGTAGAGATGAGGCAGTCAAATATTGATATAGTTAAGCCCTCTGGTTCAAAGTGGCTGGAGTAAGAGATGAGGCTGGAAGAGGTAAGGGAGGGCCACACCAGTAATGGTTTTAGACATCATGATTGATTTAAACTTAAAACTGAGACAATACAGGCTTTTAATCATAGAAGTGATAGGACCATACTTGCATTTTAGAGAAAGATCATTCAAATTCTGTGTAGATAAAAAGACAGAAGTGAGGCGAAACTGGAAGGATTGACCCAAGTTGAAGTCTCTTGCAGTACTCCACAAAAAAAATAAAAATAAAAATAAAAAAGGCTGTGAAACAAGGAAGTTAGAAAGGTGGCAGCGGGGGTAAACTTAGGGAAGTTATATTATTTACTAAACTGTTTTATTTACTGAAATAAGAAATATAAGAGGAGGGGCAAGTTTGTGGAGATGGAAGATGAGTTTAATTTGGAATTGGGTATGCATTAGGTATGTGTGTTTGGAGCACAGTTTTAATATTGTTGAAAATGACAAAGGAAAGTATGCAAAGTGAAAAGAAAGGTGTATCCAGGGCTTAACCTTGAAGAATAAAACTATTTTAAGAGTATCGGGAGGAAGAGTTGCTTACAAATGAGATTGAGGATGATTGGTCATATATAATAGTAGTAGAGAAATAAGACATGACACAGAGCTAAAGGAGGAAAATATTCGAAAAAGGAGAAGAGGGCCAACAATGCTAACACTACCCAGAAATCAAGTAATAATAGAACTGAAATCCGTTGTCCACATAATTTAGCAGCACAGAGGTACCTGGTGATCTTAGAAAGGATAGACTTATTAGGATAGTGAGAACAGAGTAAAATTTCAATGGAAAGATGAAATGGAATATTACTCAGCCATAAGAAGAGATGAAATATTGCCATTTGTGACAACATGGATGAACCTTGAGATAATCACGCTAAGTAAAATAACTTAGGCAGAAAAAGTTGAAAATCACATGATATCACTTATATGTGGGATATAAAACTAAAAGCAACAAATGACCAGGACAAACAAAAAATGACTCATGGCCACAGACAATAGACTATTGGTTATCGAAGGGTAGGGAGAAAGGGGGAGGGGGGAGGTACACAGGGTAAAGGGGTTAAACTATGTAGTGGCAGTGTAAATATATATAGGAAGTAGAGAGGACAATTTTTGACAACTCAGGACTTTGTATGTGTGTGTTTATTTTTTAATTTTTAATTTTTATTTATTTAGCAGAAGCAACCCTTGGTTAACCTCACAGATTGCAAGGCCCTTGTCAGTTCACAATCTCTTATTTTTTAATTTTATTTTTTGTGCCTACACCACCTGGTCTTCCTAGGTGGTCTCCCATCCAAATACTAACCAGGCCTGATGCTGCTTAGCTTCCAAGATCAGATAGGACCAGGCTTGTTCAGGGTGGCGTGGCCACAGATAGGACTTTTGGCTTTAAAGGGGAGATGAAAAAGAATCTTAAGGGGAAATGTATGAGTCAAGAGAGAAATGTGATATTTCTGTATTTTTAAGTGTGAGACCTGAGGACATGTAAATGCTTATGGTAAAAAGTTGGCAAAGAGGGAGAGAGAAAAGCTCCAGGAAATAATGGGAGTGTTTGATGCTAAGGAGGAAAGGCAGAAGCAGAGGCAAAAGCTTAGTGAAAGGAGGAAATCCATCTGAAAGTGACTGTTCTTTCTCATCAGAGCAAAGGTCCTCAAATACACAGATATTTATTCATTCTTTCAATGAATATTCTGAATATGTACTATGTGTTGAGCACTAAGTGTTGGGAATACAGTAGTGAACAAAGTGTATAAACTTGCCTGCTCTTGTGGAATTTATTTTTTAGTTATGTTCAAATGTAAATGGTAGACGTCTCTGTGGAAATCACCCAGAGGGACAAGAGCATACCTTTTCCACGTAAGCCATAGGCATTTTTTATGAGGATCTCCTTTACTTCTGCCTGACTTTTCTAATTCACTGGGTTCTTAACACAATGAGCCAGATAGAAGGAGAGAGATTTGGAAGAGACAATGTTATACAAGAGGACAGTCACCAACTCTGTGTGCAGGATTGGACCTACATTTAGAATGGGAAAAGTTAAAGGTGGACCTTAAGGGTTGAGTTAGCTGTACCCCTTACAGGGACATAGTAGAATTTATTACCAATAATATTTAACTATTCGCAAAAGCAATCTCACTGCCTACCACATAGAAAAGTTAAAACCTATTTTTATTTTGTATTTGGACAAATATGCATTAATACAAAACACTGAAGAGTGTTTTAATAGTCTTTAGAAACCTCTACCCAGAAAACTGAACACTCAGACAATATTTTACAGATTTCATATGTACCGTGAAGCTAATGGTGGGACTCTAGGGGTCCTATTGATTCCAAGTTAAGAATTCCAGACCTCGTGCTGCTTTTGGAAACAGCAAAGAAAAAGATTTTAAAAAATACTATAAGATTAGATGTAATCAAAAATGGATAAGAGAGAATTGCAAGGAAATTAAAAATGCAATAATAGAATTAAAATCTATATTCAATATGATAGAACACATTTTTATCTAAATAACTCAAGGCATTGCAAATTCAAAATGTTTATTATAATACTCATCAATCTGTTCCATCTTCATGCACATAGCCAGTTCTTCAATCTGATCTTCTAATTGCCTTAATTAGGACTCTTATAAATTGCCCGGATCTTACTGTTATTAGGAGATTTCTTAATGCTGAAGATATACTTTCTTAAATTGCAGTAACACAGTGAAATCCTGAATTGAGCATGTTCCCATATAATAAACAAACAATCTCAAAGAATGTTTTTCTGCTCAGTACACAATTTTTATAGTGTTAAAATAAGGATATCAAAGACAGGAAAATTTATAATTCACCTCAAACTTTCACTTCCCAAGACAGAGATGTTTATATTGTCTTATTAATTCTTCTCTAAACCACAATTCAACTGTGCACCAGAAAAGTAAAGTTTATCCACGCGGGCTTTCCAACTTCTTTAGTTTCTCTGTCCATAAATCTGATCTCTATTTATGCCTTCCATAGTTGGCTAATCATTGTTACTTTAACATTTTCTCTTCTCTTTATTTTTTCAATTTCTGTTTCCAAAACTTTGATGTAAATTAAATATGGTCTCATTTATAGAAGACTGAAATAGTGCCCTGTCTTCCCTTTTTTGTCAACATACCCATTAATCTTCCTAATGCGCTGGTGAGAGTACTTCTTTTTATTAAAAAAAAATAATGTGAATGCACCCAAATAATTGGCCTTCCATCATCATTACAAAGTAACTTTCTAAGTCTCTTACTTCTCATCATAATCAAGGACCTGGCAAAGCTTGTTTGGACTATTTACTTTTCCACAAAAGATACCAGCTCTCTTACCCCATCCCACCCCCATTCTTTGTTCACACAAGAACAACTGTTTAGAATGCATGCCCTTCATCTCCCATACAACCATATGCATGTATCACAGATACGTAATTGGCATTTCTGTTAGCTGAAATATATATCAAATTTTACCTTTTTCATGAGGCCTCCCTGAGCCATCCCAGTTGAATAACTCTGCCATTCCAAAGCTGTGTCTTAAATACTACCTCACACTCAGATACAAAACAAGAGTGACAGCCTTTCTTTAAATATTATTGCAATTTTAACCTATAATTTTTGTGCGTTTGCAGCTTACATTAAGAGGATGTTTTAACATGTATGTTATTTGAAGCCCTTCCTACTTCCATGTGAATATGCTGGTGCTAATTTGGACTTCTACAAAGCAATTGTAAGCCTCTAGCAAGTTGTTCCAAGAAATGAGAGCCAATCAGATGACTTTGGCTCTTTATACTCTATGCCTTCCCCACTGAATTTTAAGAGCTAAGTTCAAAGAACTTTTCCTGCTGACCTACAGTAATGATGGAACCATAAAAGCTTTATGTTCTTTACTGTAATGCCCTACCTCAAAGGTACTATTGCCAAACAGATGGAATGCCCAAGAGATTTGCCACGAGTGACATGGGTTGTAATTGTAGCACCAGGGTGCTATTACATATTGCCTATATGAACTAAATATTCTTTTCAATTCGGTGGAAAATTGAGTGGTAATATATTTTTTTCTTTTAGGTAATAGCTATTCCCAAGTACACACTGTATTATAGCTTATGGGCAAAGTGCTGACATTAATCAACAGTTTTCCCGGATTAAAAACTACTCACAAAATAATTAGCTTGAGCATATTGGAGGTTGTAGAATACACTAAATCATAATTAATGACTTATTGTATCTTTGGGTCGGGTGATTTTGTCATTGTGGTATCTTTCTTTTATTCATAGCAAGCTTAAAATGACATACGGTATTATGTTATCTTAAAAATAGGGAGGTCTCTGAATAATATTTTTCATTCACTACTGCTAAAAAGTTGAGACTCATTAAAAATAAATTTTATGCTTTATAGTCAATTTTCTTTTAAATATTGTATTTTAACATTTGGAAATTTTAATGTTTTTTTCTTTGCAATAACTTCTCCTAAACAGGACTAGACTTGAAGTAGAAAAGAAATGTAAAATCCAGCCACTTTTGATAGACGCATGAAATCTAGAATATTTTTCTCTGTAATGTTTTAAGACCTGACACTGCCAAACTTAAATATGAGTTAACTATGTAGTTATGTACAGCCTTTCTTTTATGGATGTTGTCACCTGAATGACATCAAGATCAGCCTGAAGATCTTGGGAAGGTTAGCTATGCAGGAAAACCCTCATGTTGGAGAGCTCACTGTAAGCAAAATTCACAAAGACTTTTCCAAGCAAATGTCACTAAAGGGAGTAGAATTAAGGCAACAGCACATTTTGTTAAAAGACAAGCACTTGTGCTTTTGTTTGGAACTTATGACCCCCTTCTCACCCCTCTTTTTTTTTTTTTTTTTTTTGGTCTAAACAGGTCATACCACCACCAGCAAAAAACATTTTCCAAAAAAAGATTCATTGAATTTCTTGAACAAAAATTCTCTGTTTTGTTTTATATACAAAACATTCCATAGAGTAGATGGGGAGACTGGGTTGAAAATATATCAAAATTTTTCCCTTCTGTGTTCTTTCTACACTTTCATTTACCCATGTATACTCTCCTGATAACTTTCTTCATCATGAAGAAAGTTTTAGGAAACCAATGTACAAAAAGGTACCCCCAATATTCCATTTTGTTTAAAGGAAGAATATAGTAAGAGAATAAGTTAAAGTAAATATATCTACATAGTGAAAGTTCGTATCTCTATATCTGAGAAGTAAAACTTTCTCTGGAATTGTGCATGTGTGTGTGTGTATGTGTATGTGCACACACGTGCACGCACATACACACACATCTTTAAGGAGAAAAATTTAAAAAAAAATTGTGTTAGGCACCTAACACCACAGCAACCGCTGTCTTCCATGGTCTCCTTTGAGGCAGGTGGGACTAACTGTCTGCTGTTCCTGAAGGGCTGTATCTCTCAGGAGGGAGAGGAACACTTATTTGCAAAGCAGCAGCTATAAGTCTCCTTGCTTAGCATTTTGGTTTATTGCCTGTTAATTTTTATAAATATCAAGAAGAAAAACTAAATATCTAGAAAAAAACAAGCTATAAAAATGTATATCATTAGCTATTTCCTTTGAACATAATGCAAGAATCAAGAACACTTTTCCTGTCTCCATCTTCTCCCCAGACTCCACTGCTTCCTCTGGTGGTCCTTGCAGAGGCTCAGTTATGTCAAGGCAACTTCTAGGTAATGTGCCTGATTGAGTGAGCAGTTTTGACCTTATGGTACTTGGGCCGGAGTCTGTTAAGACAATTAAAATATACAATTATCATGGCAAAGACTAAAGCAATGTGGCTATTCTCTAGGTGTCAACTGGTGTCATATTTGAGAAAGAATAAAAGATGACTGCAATGTTTTGACCATTCAATATTATTAACATGTCCTAAAATTTCCATTTAAACTGCATTTTTAAAAAGGTATGATACCATCTTGTCTACAGAGGTAAGGCATCCCTAATCTAGGCTGGCCCTTATTCACTAAGGAGGCTTGGATAAAGCCAAAGTGGTGATATTGGTCAATGAAAGAATCTGAATCTGGTGCAGGTGGGCTGTCTGGCAGGTATCTAGCCATTGTGCTTTACTACAATTAAAATAAGACAGAAAGAGGCAAGCTTTAAAATCACAAAAACACTTTTTTTAATAGCTTCTGTGGGAAACTTGAGACTGGTTAATAGAGGGATAAGATAATTATTCCACAATCTAATAAGCAAAATAGATAAAAGCATCTGTAGAGATTTGTTAACTATAATGGGCTGGGCAGAAGTGGGGTTGAGCTGTACTGTTGGGTTTTAAGACCAAATAAGTGAGGATAAAGTAGAATATCTGGGGCCAGTGGTTTCCAGATGAGCTGTTACTGCTAATCGGTTGAGTGTTCTTAGAAAAAAAATATCTATTTTTCATAGACTCAACCCAACTGTTTATAAAATATCAGGTTTAGATAGATGGACTCTAAAATTACTTTCAGCTTCAAAATCATTTTAGTCTATAACAAAGCCAAGATATTTTCTACATCCTCTAAAATTCATTCTGAGAAGTAGTATAATCTAAGATTAGTTGAGTTCACTTTCTGGGAGAAAAATTTATTTCTGGGGACTAATTTGCAAATTGTACCTTATAAGAAAATGAAAGCTATGTATCATAATGTGTTTTCCTTTTTACTTTAGTTTCTAAGAAACTCAGAAATTAGATTAGATCCTACAAATTTCATAGCAAAATGAAGCTTCCAGTGACAGTAAGAATTCACTTCTTGAGAGTTTTCTTTTACTTCCAGAGATAAATTTTTCATTACAAGTACATATATATATATATGTATGTGTATATATATATATATAAGTTTTCTATATTATTTAACTTTAAAGCATCTTAATGTTTATGGAAACATGTCTAAATATAAATAAATGAATAATTAGTGTTTAATAATACTTATACAAAAGAATTTAAAAATTGTCACATCACCAATGTTGCTTTCTACAACTTTTCTAAATTTTACCATTTTTCATCAAGATGAATTGTCTAGTGTGCAAATAAAGTTATGTTTTCATAAAAGATCTTAAATCTACTATCTGATTCAAAATGATTTATCTATAAGACACAATGAATAAGTCAAAGCTCTAAATCTAAAATGCCATGACTCTCCTGATAGAAGTGTAGAGTTCAAAATGAAGATAATCTTTAGATGGGCATTTTTTTGATGGAAAATTTTGGTATTTGCTACAATCCCAGGTCCTTCCAAAAAGTCCTTAGCACATTACATTACTCTCCAGTCTGTAACTCTAGTTGGTTATTTGGTTAAGAATTGAAATTAACTTGTACAGAGGGAACTGACAAGTCTCTATTTCCAGTTCTCATGCTAAACTTATGTCTTTTTTTTTTTAATTCAGCAATTTGGCTTGCAACCTACACAGAGATTCTACTCATTCAGTAACCAACTTTTTATTTGGAAGTGATTACCCATATTCACATATGCCTGACTTGAAGAAATTTCATGGCATAAAGATTATATGGCTTGCAATTTTTATTTTACTACCCACTGATTTGTCAGAATTGGAGATCAAACTATTTTGAATACCATATTTATGCAAACTATGTTGTATAGTTGTATAGTATTTGTTATTTGTATGTTTTATAGTATTTGTTATTTGATAAATTTTTAAAGCATTCATAAATATTTTTAAAATTAGTTTTCTTAGAAAGTATCATTTCCATGAAAATAATTTATAAAATGTATTTTCACCTAAATTATAGGTTTACATATGTATAGGCAACTGGATTTACTAAACACTTAATGATGGGCCTTATTTAGTAAGGCACAGAAATTAATGTCCTCTGTACTATAGGTAGCACAGAGGAAATGAACATGGCCATATTAGGGCCAAAGTCAGATTAAACTTATCATTTCATAAATGTAACATGGCTTTAATGATGAAATTATAGTTGAGCTTACATAATTTCTACAAGTAACACAGGAACATTAGAATCAGAAGCATTCTTCTCCAGTCTCCAGTAAGAAGAGAAGTCTCTAAATCTAGAACTTTTTATCCTGAATTAAACTTTTAAAACTTGACTCAGGAGTAATAAATTTGGCCTTAAAATATCACGAGACTGATTAATACAAACATTTTAAAAATCAATAAAATCGGTTGATTCATCGAATCAATCGAAAGGATTGATACGGAATCCCCCAAATGGCTTATCTAACTTAGAGTATGTGCTTACATTCCAAATTTTAATTTCATCCACAAAGAGGCAAAAACACCTAGAATGTACTAATTGAAATGACAGGACAATCTGAAATGCCCAAATACACTCACACACAGTTGAACAGGGTTTGAACTGCACGTGTCTATTTATAAGTGGATTTCTTTCAATAAATACCTGTACTATTTTTGATCTGCAATAGGAAATCCGTGGATGCAGAGGGCTGACTGTATGCATTGACCTATGCTATTTTATAGAGGCAACTTGAGCATTTTTGGATCGGAGTATCTTCTGGGGGTCCTGGAATCAAGCCCATGCGGGTACCAAGAGACAACTAAATTTTGGCTGGTCAGCAGTCATACAGAGAATTTCAACTGCACTGGGGTTGGCGCCTCTAACCCCCATACTGTTTAAGGGCCAGTATCACACACAGTATCCCTCCCCTCAAACAGAAGTGCCAGCTACAATAAAACAATTTCTCTCTCATTCTGTTAATTTCAAGGACATTCACTGAATTTTCATGTTTCTTAAGTTTAAGGGAGATTTATGTAAAAGAAACCGAAGGTGCTCATTTTCAACACAGTTGATATTATTGATTAGCTGATAGTCCCAAGGCATTATTTTCATTGTGCAAAATAAGCATAAAAATACTACAAGCAATTAATTGCCTGCTTTTCATATCATGCTTTGCAATGGCCTATCAGCCTTTTATTAATATTAATGAAGAGAATTAGCACGGAAGATCAGGGAGCCTCGATAGCACAGAGAACCTGTGAGGACCCTACGGCTCTCATGCTTTATTATTTTTTAATCAAAGTAGCTGACTTGAAGGCACAGAATTAAAGGACTGAGTCTTTTATGATTCCACAATGATTCAAATTAAAATGATCTATACTTGCATAATTCCCGTGAACCATTTTGTGCTTGTTAAAAACAGTTAAAAATTGCATAAATTCATGATTTAAGGGCTGCAGTTTTCTTTTCTTAATGAAGAGTCCACTTTATATGTTTCTCCCAACTCACACGTGTGGACATAATAAAGCAAAAAAAGGGTGAGCAGAGTGAGCAAGAGAGAATTTCAGCTTATAATGTACACTAACTAAAAAAAGAAATGCTTATTTGTTACTTCTTCTAGGCTCACTGGAAATTCTTGGCATTTATACATAGCTCCATTAAACGTTCTTGAAAACTCTGTGTAAAAAAGGCACCAGGAAAACCCATTTTTCAGATAGAACATAGAAGCTATACAATCAGAGGAAATTGTTTCTAATTCCTTACCCAGAAACTTAGGGCCCAATGTAGGTGCTTGAGTGTACCCATAAAAACTATTTTTTTCCTTTCAAAAACCCCAAATTAATCTCTAAGGAATTTATATATTGTTTCAAATATTGAGGTTCCCATCAAAATTTTGTGTTAAAATTATCACTCTGTACAAAAATATTAAAACCACTGCCTTTCATTAGACAAATGTACAACTGGAAACATAGAACCCCACTGATTCTTTCAAAATCATCATAAAAATGTGGATATGTGGATATGATCATATGAAACATGATATATTCATTGAAAAAAGGTATAGGTTCAATCTTAATTAATCGGATTCAGAATTCTAAAACATTCATAAGCGAAGTCTCTTATAGATCATAATGATACAAATAACAAATTTCAAGGAGATAGATTTCTCATATTGGTAAAAAAGGAAGATTCAATGTTGAGTTTAGAGTGACTAAAACAAAGTTTCTGCATGTCCAAAGAAGACAAGCAGATCTGCATCAAATAAGGGAAGTTCTAGGACATAAGATGTGTGGGAAATTTTTGAAGGTAAGTATAAAGAACAATATGAAAAAAGAGAAATCTTCCAAAGAAGTATTACTCAAAGTGTAGTCTGAGACTACCTTTATCCATATCAACCCAAAAGCTTATTTAAACAAAAGAACAAACAAAACAGATTCTTCAACCTCTACCTCAGATCTATGAACTCAAATCTCCAAGTGTTGCCCTTGCATTCTAAATGATTCATAGATGGGACAATTCGAATGAATGGTTTTCACTTCTTTAAAGTAGTAGTTTTGATTTGTTTTGCTTTTCCTCTTTATTTTTTAATGCAATCATAAGAGAAATCCTTATCTATATCAAAAAGGAAAAGAAAACGAGTTGTCCTGCTAAAAGTAGATGGTAAGGGATTGATCTCCTCAAAATTGGCATTCTCTTCAAATAAGGGTACCTCAAAAGCCCCAAGACACATCTCAGGAATCCTAATTACCCTCCACCTTGGGGATTTTCTTCCTCCTTCTCACTCCTCCTTGAGACTCGCCAGTCTTCTTTACCATGCAGCAGCAGTCCATAGAGAACATAGCTGTGATGCCTGATTGATATTAACTAGGTTTTAATTCTTCTTATATTATTATCTGCACCTGTATTATAGATCCATTGGCAATATTTTGGGGTGGAAGTTTAGAATGTGGACACTATATTGGCAAAGAGGTTTGTGTCATTCGTGACACGCACTTTACTTGTTAAACTTCTCCCCAAGGATTACCTAAATTCTCAGCTCAAGTCCTTTCTCTGCCTCCTGCCAAAATTGCTTCTGCTTTACCAGAAGTTCATTTCTGGTAAAGTTCTGGTGAGTTCTATAGAAAATAGAATAACTTTATTTTGGTGTTTTATATTTACTTAAGAAATATCAAGGATATTTAAGACATCCTACTGTGGGAGAACAGAGCTTATGGTTAATTAAATTCAATTGAGAAATTCCTGTTCCTCAGTCAACATTCTCCAGAAATTTGTTTTATCTTTTTTTGTTGTTGTTGTTCCAAATCTCAGCACCCACTTCTGGTTTAGAGCATTCTTTAACTGTGCTGATTGAGAAGATGTAATCTGTCTAATTCTCTAGTACCTTGTCCACTAAAATTATAACTAGAATTTAAAGCAAACAAAAATGAGATTTTTCAATACTAATAGGAAAACAATGTTTATAATTGGATGTAAATGAATTCACGTAGTGGTAGTAAATAGTGTATAGACCAAAGGAAGCTACTGGGGATGAAGAGTAGATGCAAAATTGCCCAGAGTTGGTTCAATGATAGAGAAAAAGTTTATATCTATAAAAACTTAGCACAGTTTCTAATACATGCCATATGCTCGACAAATATCACCTGCTACTACAGTCTTTTATTATTACAGTAGATGCTTTCATAAGTGAATTCAACCTTCTAAATTAACCAATGTTTCACTTCTCATTTCCATCAAGCCTGTAGAATAATGCTTATTACCTGCAGAATTCCAGTGGCCAGTGGGTTTCTTGCTAATACTGTCTGCCCTTCTGATCCCATCAGGTGAGTGTTACACTTATAAGTATTCATTTGTGCTGGTCTCCAAAATTACCTGTACCCTCACTAATTTATTAATTTATTTAAATGTTATGTAATATATGTTTGATAAGAAAATTTTAATTAGAATTTTTAGAAAGACTGAAGTTTAGAGACTTAAAAATTTAGAAGTGGAAGAAATGTATCCAAATGTTTAACGCACACACACACACACACACAGATTTTTAGCTGTAACTATCTTTTGTGATTGATGAACAACCACAATGAGAGGACTCCCACTCTACCAGACTATTATCATTATCATGAGGGCAGTGAAAACATGGACTGAGTAATGTCATGACAGAGAAGGGAGCTAGATGAAAGGGGACTAAAACAAATGCAGCCTGCTTTAGAGTTATGTGCAGGGCCGGCCCTGAGATTACAAAACCCCACTTTTAGAAAAAGTTTTATTTTAATTATCCTCAAAGGCATCATCATTGTTCAGTTTTTCTCCCTACATAGTTTTTAAAGATACTTTTCCACAGTTCACTGCCCCTAACAAATAGTTACATGGCAGAAAAATAAGGTAAAAATAAAAGCTATGTTGTTAATTTTTTTCTTTTTTAAACTTAGGAATATGTGTTATATTGTGTTGTGTTGTACTGTATTGTATCATATTGTATTATACTGTATCCTATTGTATTTTCTCACTCAGAGTTCTTATCTAAAGTGAAAGTGAAAACATGCCTGGGGTCGAATCTGAGATAGTAATATTCATGGCCCCTCCCTCTAAAACAGGATAGGTGAATTGAAGGGCTGAAAGAACCACCAGCCAATCTGATGTGCAAAATGGTAGTGGGTCATTGTCATTACATTTAAGATTTGAAATCACCTAACATTACTCAGGAGTGGGAAATTGCTATGGGTGTTCACAGACCTTCTCTGCCTGTGAAATGTTGGCACATTCCCATCCACTACCAAAGTGGTGGATAATCCATACATACTGAGATGTCTGCCCAGACTAGGCCAACTGCCTAATGCATCCGAGTGCTGACAATACAAATAAACTTCATGATAAACACTCAGGGCCTAGCTTAATTTTTCAAACTGTATTTTGCATTTTGATGAGGGAAAAAAAATCAGAACTGAAGGCGATGCGGGGAGAGCAATGGCAGTGTGCATGCTACATTTTTCATCCTAAACAGAATGATTTACTTTAGCCATTTCTGGAGTAACAAATCCTGTAACTGAAATTCATGCTTAGAATGCCTTAAAGGAATGCAAAGGCAAATTGATTTTTCATCTTAAAAAGCTATGTTGGTTAATTTGGTCTTAATAAAGGATGAAGAAAAGGTAGGATATCAGGTATAGATAAAAATCACTCATCTCTCTATTTGAGGTTCCAGACTTCAATCTCATTGTATGTTCAAGGCATGTAAAAAATAGATGTGAGTTTCTTGAAGTGTTCTCTTGGGCGGCATAGACTTTTCTTTTGCTCACTGTTTATAACGACTTCTTAAGTAACAATTGTATTCTGGGAAACTCTACACCAAAATCAGAATCTCATTTGTACTATTTCCACAGATTAGTGTTTTTATTATTTTTTAATAAAATAATATACTTAATAATAAATGAATAAAAACTACCTATAATTCTACCATATTGAGAGTCATCATGAACATTTTCATAACCACACTTTCACGCATCCTCATGAACTTCATAAATAGGATACTATTATATACATTATTATTTAGATCGGTTGGCTATGTTTTTTACCTTCATAGTTATTATCTTCATCTGCCAGTAACTGTTATTTACTATAATATATTCTCTATATAATTTTTATATGTGCATTTTGGTATGCAGATAGACTAACATGCACACATTTTTTTTCCTTTGTTATTGTTTGTTCTGTCAAAATAGAATCTCCCACTTTCATCTTTATTTTCTTTCTTAATAAGAAAATGTAAACTATTCTCTTAAGTTGACCAGTTGAATTCTAATTCATTCACTTAAATAATTAAATCATACTTCCTAGAAAAAACTTACCAAATTTGTTCAAAATTTTTTTATAAACATTCATTTTGTTGGACATATTTTGCCACAAATGGAATTTTTTGTTTTTAGGAAATAGATTTCTAGTAGTAGATATCTAGGTTGAAGAATGTGTGTATATTAATTTAAAGAAATGTTGTAAGATAGCATTTCTGTATTGAAATTCTCCATGATACTTATCATCATCTTATATCCTCTATCCTTTCTTATTTATTTTTTGTATCTCCCACTAGAAGAGATAATTCTACAAGAACTGAGGTTATATCCTTTGTTTATTGCTGTATCTTCATTCTCTGGTACGTATCAAGTATGCAATTAGTATTTGTTGAATGAATAAATGATCTTAGAATTGCTAAAACCACAATGATTAAATATCAACATAAATATCATCATTAAATGAAGGGCCTCTCCTTTTCATTCCTGATTTAATGCAAATGGTAGAATTCCTTTGTTTAAAATAATGTTTAAATGATATAATTAAAAATGATCTATATAAATCAACATGATTTTCTTCTGTCCCTCTTTGCTTATTTTTTCTTCTTCTTTTTATTGTTGTTTTAATGACTAATGACTAATGGATGTCATGGAAATACTTTCAGTATATACTATTCAATTATGTTTTTTCCCTTGAATTTATTATGTATTATCTATGCTGATTGATATCCTAATATTGAATTATGCTTGTGTTCTTGGAATAACATTGAAATATAGTATTTTATGTATCATTGCATTATATTTGTTAATAATTTATAAAAAATAATTCCTTCTATACTTATAGTTAAGACTGTTCTATAGGCTTTTGTTTTAAGGTTTTATTTTTATTATATTTTTGGATTAGAATTGTAGTACCTTAATAAAATGACTTGGCAAGATATCCATCTTTTTGTAACACCTATAATATTTTAAATATTGTTAGAATTGTATACTCATCAAAGCTTAGATAGAATTTATAGGGAAACCAACTGGCCTTGGCTATTTTAATGACATATTGAATCAACATTCCAGTATCTTCTAAAGTAATTGTTCTATATGTTACCTATTTCTATGAAGTTAATTTTGCTAATGTTTACGTTTCTAGAAAAGTATTCACCTTAAGTTTTCAAAGTTATTGCTATATGATTGTATGAATCTTTTTCATAACTTTAGTTTTATGTCCGTTTACATTTAAATTACACTATGTCTGACGTTTTTCTTTTTCTCTTTTTTTTTTTCCTGAAAGTAGGCTAGGGAGGGTTTACCTATTGAATTGCTCTTTTGCAAAGATCTACATTTTAAATGTCTACACGCACGTATGTGTCTATATGTCTGGATATATAAATTTATGATTTTAAATAAAACTTTTAATAATATCTTAAAATCAGTTCCTGTGGCCTAATCTGTGATTTGGTCACTGGATTTCTATATATACTTCTATATGGAGCTTATAGGAAGAACAAGAAGCCCAGACCATTAGAATTTCAATGATAATATTATATGAGTGTTTTTTTTTTCTTTAGTGAGCATAGAGACAATGTACATCTTTAGTTAGAGTATTTTGAAATCATTTGGTCAAAATTTAACTCAATGGGAGAGAAACTATTCCTATACAGTATTATCTGTTACATACCTCAGACGATTTTTTCCATTTCACAAACTAAGCTTAGTGAGTCTTTTCTGCCAAGAATGCTAAAGAAAATGGGGCACAAGTGACACAGACTCACCTAATACTAGATTAAAATGCTGTAAATGTCTTTACTACTTATAATCACCAAGAAAATATCATGCTTCTACATACACCATTAAATATAGCAGTGACACCACACATCTCTATAAAAATTATCTTCTCATTGGTGGTATGAACCTTGATACAATGACTCTCAGGGTCATTGTCCCAACAACTTTAAGTGACAGGATTTGCTAGATTTACTGAAGTGTATTCCTTCCTATCTATTTTTAATGTTGCTGAGAGATGAAAATATATGCCAAATAATGTGCAGGGTTTATTTTGGGGTGGAAAAAGCAGCATTTAATTGACAGATAAAAAGGTTATATAAAGGGTAATTTCATTTTCCATCAGAAGCAAGGTTTTATTGTTAAGAATTAAATTAACAGCACATGAAATTGGCTTTTCCTAAGTTCTTTTTTTTTTACAAAAAATAAATAAATAAAGAAGCACCCCAACCAAAGTAGAGCTATAAAATTTCTGCCAATCAACATAGATATTGCATTTTCTTTATTTATTAAAAAGGAAAAACAATAAAACTCCTCTATGTTCTATGTATTTGTATGATTTCTTCTTGGAATCTGGTTATTCTCTACTTTATAATACTATCAGTTTCTGTCTCTGAATGCAACCCAATTTAGAATTTCCATTGTTCATTACTCATTGTCAGTAGATTTTTTTTAATAAGCTTTGCTCCCCTTCTCTAGCTGAGACATGTTGCTTATTCTATGCTATGGTTTTCTATGCAGATGATTTCTTTGGTCCTGCAAGGTTCTGTGAGACTATCAATGTGCAGGTATTTCCGTATAGTGATTACCACCAACATAGCCAACCAAGAACTGAGGCAAAGTACCTTATGAGTAATGTCATGCATCTAAATAAAAATAATTATATTTTAGAAAGTATTGAACTTTTTTAATATATGGAAGTAAAATAAAATCCCCTAGATAAATATTGAAGGCAGATTGTTTTTCCAATGCTGATTTTTATACTCTTGATAGCTGTCTATTGATATTAAAGTTAAGGTGGATGTTTATCTTTAAAAAGGCAACAGTGAAAAAGGTTAGTTGGGAACCTTTGAAAATTCTTTCTTCTACAAAAAAAAGTGAGAAAATTGGCCAAAACAAATCAGAATTAACTTTCTAAGAATTCTGAAAATCAATCGAAGCCTTACAACAATATGAAGGAAAACATTCAAGAAAAACTACTGATTCTTTTCAAAAACAGCAAGTTCTATGTTATTTCAACATGCCCTTTTCCTATTTCATTCCCCCACATCCAGTTCACTGTAACTTAGAAAATCAATAACTTGCAATCATGATGAACACCAGCAGCCTGGCAGCAACCAGGGGTGTTGGATGGTTCTGGAGCTCTTTCAAAGCTTCACTCTCAGAAAATTATCATTATTTGACCTGACTGATGGTTCCCTAAAAGACCCAACTTGCAAGATTGTCTTTATTTAACCTGAAATGGAGCTCTCCCAGTGTGAAAAGCCTTTTCTCCATGCATTTGTCAAAAACAATTAGAGCTAAGTAACTCATTTTGAAAGGTCCAACATATTTCTGGGTATCCAGAGGGTCATACACATACTTAGGTCTAAGTGTATGCTCAGAGTTATTCACATGCTTAGAAAATTCCTGAAAGTGCCCTAGACTCTGACCTTTAGCTTTACTGAGGCTCTGAACAGACAAGAAAAAGGAGGCTAAGTCAGAGTTGTCAACTGCTTGACTATTGAAGGTATGCCCCAACGTACACAGAGTCTCTTAGCAAAACTTGGAGATTTACTGTTCAACATGTTCAATAAAATTTCTGTCTAATCTTTAGCTGACCACCAAGCTAGCCAAGCAGAGACTTTAGTGACCACACATGGCAAAGAATATGGACTTTACAGAGTTGGTTCAGGAAAGTTGCTAAACAAACAGCAGCAACTACAAAAGAATGAGGGGGTCTGCTTTCCAGATTTGTCACATTATATTGTTTAAAATGCCAAGTATTCAATAGCAACAATGATAAAATGTGGGACATGTAAATAAATAAAAAGTATGGCCTATACACAAGGAAAAAGGTCAATACAGACTATTCTGAGGAAGCCCAGATATTAGAGTTACTAGACAAAAACTTTAAACCAGTTATTTTGAACATGTTCAAACAAGTAAAGAAAACCATACCTAAAGAACTAAAGAAGATATAAAAATGCTATTTCACCAAATAAAGAATATCAATAAATTCTAGAGTTGAAAAATACAACTGGAGTGAAAATTTACGAGAAGGATTCAACAATAGATGAAGAGGCAGAAGAACCAGGAAACCTAAAAATAAATCAATTAAGATTACCTAGTCTGAGGGATAGAAAGAAAAAGAATAAAGATAATTAAACAGAGAGCTTTAGGATACCATGAAGCTCACCAACAGAAGCATAACGGGAGAGAGAGAAAAAAACTATTTTGATGAAAAACACTAATCTACATATCCAAGAAGTTCAACAAATCCCATGTAGGATAAATTCAAAGAGCTCTGTATTAGTCAGGATTCTCCAGAGAAACAGAAGTAGTAAGGTGTGCGTGTGTGTGTGTGTGTGTGTGTGTGTACGCACACGCACGCATGCCTGTGCATCTGTGTATGTGTGTCTTAATCCATCTGGGCTGATATTAGAAAACACCACAGCCTGAATGACTTATGAACAACAGAAATTTATTTCTCATAGTTCTGAGGCTGGTAAGTCCAAGATCACAACACTGACAGAACTGATGTGGTGACTAGTGAGGACTCGCTTTCTGGTTCATAGACTGTGACTTCTCACTGCTTCCTCATGTGATGGAAGAGAATGAGGGATCTCTCCAGATCCTCTTTTATAAGGGCACTAATCCCATTCGCAGGGGCTCTACCCTCACAACCTAATCATTTCCCCAAAGCCCCACCTCCTAATACTAACACACTGGGGGGTAGAATGCCAATGTGTAAATTTTAAGGAGACATTAACATTTAGACAATAGTATTCTACCCCTAGCCCTACAAATTCATGTTTTTCCAGCATGAAAAATGCATTCATTTTTTCCCAATAGCCTCTAAACTCTTAACTTGTTTTGGCATTAACTTAAAAGTCAAAGACAAAAGTCTCATCAAAGTATCATCTAAATAAAATATGGGTGAGATGATTGTTCTGAGGCAAATTGTGAGCCTGTGAAAGCAAATTAATGTGTACTTCTAAAATAAAATAGTAGATCAAGCATAGGATAGACATCTTTATTCCAAAAGGGAGAAATAAGAAAAAAGAAAGGGAACTTGAGCAAGTCCAAAACATTAAGGCACATTGGGGTGGGGGTCCTGCCTTCAGGTTGCACTGGGGCTGTGGTTCTGCACCCACAGCTTTAGCTGGCTCCACCCCAATGGCATTACTTAGTATAGCCCATGCTGCAGCTCTCATGAGTTGGAGTCATATGTCTATGGCTTTCTCTGGCTGAAACTGCATTTCTATCTGGATTTACTTGGGGAAGGCACATGCCCATGGCTTTCCTGGGTATTTTACTAGTGGGAGATCTCTGCATGTTGGACCTACCCCTCCAGCAGCCTTCTGGCTGGGTTGTATACCCATAGCTCCAGGAAGTTGCATATTTTGAAATCTAGGTGAAGGTAGCTAAGTCCCCTGTGCTTTGCTAGATGAAGCAAAACACCGCACCAGGACCCCTGGAGCTGCACCTGGGTTATCTGAAGAGCAAGGCATCAGAATTTGGTGGGTGGAGCCTTCAATATTGGTACTGGTCAGCTTTGGTCTTCCTTTTGAAATCTTTCTGCCCCAAACAAGTTTTCTACCTTGAATAAGCTTTCTCATTTTTTTTTTCAATAAAGATAGGTAAAAAGTTTTCCACATTTTTAAGTTCCACTTTCTTTTTAAAACTCTATCTTTAAGTAATTTCTCTCTTCTTGTATTTTACTTAAACATCCAAGAGAAGCCAAACAACATTTTGAATAATTTGCTTAGATATCTCCTTTGCCAAATATTCATTTTCATTGCTTACAAGTCTACCATACACAAAACACTAGGATATAAACACAATTTAGCCAAGTTGTTTGCCACTTTATAACAAGGATGGCTTTACCTCCACTGTCCAACAACATGTTCCTCATTTCTCTCTGAGACCTCAACAGAATAGCCTTTATTGTTCATATTTCTACCAACATTCTGGTTGTGGCCACTTAGGTATTCTCTAAGAAAATCAAGGCTCTCTTTACAGCTCTCTTTTCTTTCACCAGAATTGTCTCTAAAGGTCCATTCATGGCAAGAATGCTTTTTCTAACATGTACTTTTTAACTCTTTTAGCCTCTATTCATTACCCAGTTCCAAAGCGACTTCCACATTTTCAGGTATTTGTTACAGAAGTACCTACAATTCCAGATACCAATTTTCGGTTTTACTCCATTCAGACCTATAACAACATAGACTGGATAGCTTACAAAGAAGAGAAATTTATTTCTCACAGTTCTGGGGGCTTATAGGGCCAGCAGTTTGTGTATGACAGCTGGCGAAGGCCCACTTCATGATTCATAGATGCACCCTCTATGTGACCTCATGTGGTGGAAGAGTATAAGGACATTAATCCCATTCAGAAGGTTTGTACCCTCATGACCTAATCACCTCCCCAAAGCCCTATCTCTTAATACATCCTAGTATCACCTTAGGGGTTAGAATTTAGTGTGTGAATTTTGAGGACACACTCTCCCTCTGTTCGTGTGTGTGTGTGTGTGTGTGTGTGTGTGTGTGTGTGTGTGTGTTTTCAATAAAGTATTGCCTCACTTGATTATGGAAGCTGAGAAGTCCCAATATCAACAGAGAGCAAGGTAGAAACTCAGGAGAGTCAATGGTGTAGTTCTAGTCCAAGTGCAAGAGAAGACAGATGTCCCAGCTCAATCAGTCAGGCAGAAGTTCCCCATGATTCAATCATATTGTTCCATTTGGGTTCTCAAATGATTGGATGAGAGCCACTCACATTAGGGAAGACAATCTGCTTTACTCATGTACTCATTCAAATGTTAATTTTATCTAAAAACACCTTCACGGATATATCCAGAATAATGTTTGATTAAATGTCTGGGCACCCTGTGGCTCAATCAAGGTGACACGTAAAATTAACCATACCTAGTCACACCATAATTAAAGTTGGGAAAGACATAATGTATAAAGCCAAATACAAAGAATCTAGAAAGCAATAAGAGAAAAGTAAATTATCACCTGCAAGAGATTCTTAGTAAGATGACTAGCTGTTTGCTTATCAGAAACCATGGAAGTCAAACTATAGTGGTATTACACAAAATGCTTAAAGACATTCAAAATGCTAAAAGGTGAATTCTATATCCAGCTAAAACAAAGCGACATATTGTAGCAAATATACATTGTCTACTAAAAGAACCACCATCATTTGCCATTTGGATGGTATTATGCAAAATCTAAGGAAACTCTAAGGTGCTAATAAGTAAAATGGATAATTGTCATCTAGAAGCACATACTACTCATCTGTACACATCATAACACCAACAACATATTCATTTTATATAATATATCCATTTGTTTTGACAATATTAGACTCTTAAAGAGCAAGTAATTTAAATTCAGAATTCTGTTGTCTTATTTGCTTAAACTATGTCATGACATTGAAGAAAACTAATTCTTTAGCTTAATTCTGTAGTCATAATTTAGTGAAATAGTACCAAATTTGAGTTTTAGTAGACCTCTTTAAAAATTTATAGAGTGTTACTTTATGCTGTTAATTGATATTTTATTATAATTTTTTTTTCCTTTTTGATTTAGTATAGTAATTCTTAAATTCACACCAGCTACAAAGTTATCCCCCTTAAGCCTCTATCCCATCTTCAGGGTAATATCATAGGGAGAATTGCTGTTTTTTTAGGATCCAATCTCAAATATTACACAGAGCATTAAAGCATCTTATTTTCTTGTTATTTTATGCCATTAATTTATCAAAATAACTTTAAATCTATTCACATTTTCTGAATATAATTATAGGAGTTTGCTCCATTATGTTAAGAGAAATATTATTTGATTTGTAGAAAACTCTCATCTTTAAGAAATAGTGTCTGTTTTCAGATTTGTTATACTATGGTGAATTGATGCTTCTGGTCTGCATGTTTTCCCTATAGGCATTAGATGCACATTAATTCCATGTATTTAATAACTAGGTTTGGGTACTAACATAAAACAAGTGTGATGGGACTGCCCTCCCAGAAATTATAGTTTAATTTAGGAAAAAATAACCAGTATATTCAGACAAGTGAGTATTTGTAAGTATTAGAAAGAAAAAACAATAGACTATTCTGAGGCACAATAACAAAGAACCCACTTTCTACTGAGTAATACATAGGGAAAGTACTCTGAGATAAAATAAAAATGAGATGAGATTTGAATACTAAGCAAGATCCAATTAGACAAATAGTGAAGGATTCTAGGATTGGCTACCATGAAATAGAATTTCAGTATCTACTGCATGAAGTTGGACTATTTCCATGTTATTTAAAAGTCAAGACTAACCGTTGCTTTGATATAAAAATTATAGACTAGGATATCACTGTTGGATATACCATTGGCAGAGGACATGGGTTTCCTGGTACTGGTGAAGAAGCGAGAAGGGACATCTTTAACATTCTTTTAAAGAAAATTATAGCTATTTCAGTGTTTAAAATGAAATATAGATATTACAAAACCCTGGACCAATATTCACTTGATAGGGGTCCCCTATGATGAAAAGAAAGAGAAAGGGATATAACATTTTATGAAGAGCAGAGTTTTGAAAGAATTCTCAAAATGGAGAAAGGAAAAGACATTTAAATCCAGGACTCTTTAAGAGCTTCAAATAAAATCAACCCAAAGAGATCCATACCAAGACAAATTACAATTAAATTATCAAAATTTAAAGACAAGAAGAAAATCTTAAAAGCGGCAAGAACAAATTGATATATATGAGAGAAGCTGCATTAAACTAGAAGATTTTTTTTTTAGCAGAAGCTGCAGGCAAGAAGGGAATAACACAATATATTCAAAGTGTTGAAAGAAAAAAAAGAAGCCAACCAACAATACTCTAACTGGCAAAACTGATGAGGATGTGGAGAAAAAGGAATTCCTATATACTGTTGGTAGAAATGTAAATAGAACAGCCACCATGAAACACAGTATGAAGAATCCCCCCAAAATTATAAGACAGAATTACCATACAATCCAGCAATTCAAAGGAAACAAAATCACTATCTTGATAAGTTATTTGAACTCTATGTTAATTGCTACATGATTTAGATTACCAACTCATGGAAACAATGAAACTGCCCACTGGTGGGTGAATGCAAAATGAAGTTGTAGTATGTGTGTATACACACACACACACACATACACACACACAATATATATATTATTATTTGGCCATTAAAAACAAATCTTGCAATTTGTCAATATTAATAATAATAGTCAATATTATTGTAATGGTGTGTTTACTGGTATAGAGCCAAATTGGTGCTAGAATAGTCGAGGGGATCACTTCATAAATTATATAAAAAATAAAAATACCCAAAGGAGCCAAATATACATTCTTCTCCAGTGCTCATGAAACATTTTTCAAGATAGACCATATCTTAGGACAAAAAACAAGTTATCAATAAATTTAAGAAGATTGAAATCACATCAACCATCTTCTACAATCACAATGATATGAAACTAGTGATCAACTATAAGAAAAAAAATTGGAAAATACACAAACATATGGAGGCTAAATAACATGCTATTAAATAATGAATGGGTTAACAATGAGATCAAGGAAGAAATCAAAAGGTACCAAGAGATAAATGAAAATGAAAACGCACTGACTCAAAAACTATGAGACACAGAGAAAGAAGTCCTAAGAGGAAAATCAAAAGCAATACAGGCCTACCACAAGAAGAAAGAAGAAGCTCAAACATCTAATCTTACACTTAGAAGAACTAGGCAAAGAACAGCCAACAAAGCCCAAAGTGAGTAGAAGGAAGGAAACAATAAACATTAGAGTAGAAATAAACAAAATAATGTCTAGAAAAACAATACAAAAGATCGATAAAACCAAGAAGCTGATTCTTTGAAAAGACAAACAAAATTGACAAACCCTTAACCAGATGTACCAAGGAAAAAAGAGAAAGAACTCAAACAGATAGTCAGATATGAAAGAGGAGTAATAACTATGGACTTCAAAGAAATACAAAAGATCATAAGAAAATACTATGAGCAATTATACATTAAAAAATTGGACAATCTGAAAGAAATGTATACATTCCGAAAAAGAGACTATCTCCCAAGGCTGAGTGAACTTAAAACAGAAGATCTGAACTGACTGATTACCACAAACAAAATCGAATCAGTAATCAAAAGATTCCCTAAAAATATCTGGTCCTGGACCAGATAGCTGTACAGATGAATTTTACCAAATATTCAAAGAAGAATTAACACCTATTCTTCTCAAACTAGTACAAAAAATTCAAGAAAAGAGAAAGCTCCCTAACTCCTTTTATGTGCCCATCATTACTTTGATTCTAAAACCAGACAAAGACACTATAAAAAAAGAAAACTATAGGCCAACATCTCTTATGAACATTGGTGCAAAAATCTTCAACAAAATATTAGCAAACAAAATTTAGGAATACATTAAATATATCATACACTATGATCAAGCAAGATCATCATTAACAAATTGAAAGATAAAAATCATGTAATCATATCAATAGATGCAGAAAAAATGTTCAACAAAATCCAGTATCCATTTATGATAAAAAATCTCAGCAAAGTAGGAATAGGGGGAGCATACCTCAACATAATAAAGGCCATATATGGCAAACCTAGAACTAACATCATACTCAATGGGAAAAACAAAAATGCCCACTTTCACCCTTCTTGTTCAACATTGTATTGGAAGTCTTAGCCACAGTAATAAGAGAAGAAAGAGAAATCAAAGGTATCCGAATTTAAAAGGGAGTAAAACTCTCATTATTTGCAGATGACATGATACTATATAGAGAGAACCTTAAAGAAATGTGCTACATGCATGGACCTTGAGGACGTTTATTTAAATAAAATAAGTCAGCTAGAAAAAAGATATATGCTGTATAATCTCTTCTATGTGTGGAATCTAAAAACAGAAGACTGAACTCATAGCTACAGTGAAAAGATTGGTGGTTGCTGGAGGTGGGGGAAGGGAAGGAGGTGGGTGAAATGGATAAAGGTAGCCAAAAGGCACAAATTTCTAGTTATAAAATAAATAAGTCTTGAAGATGTATAGTCACAGCCTGGTGACTATAGTTAATACTGTAGCACATATTTGAAAGTTGATAAGAGAATAGGTTTTAAAAGATCTAATCACAAAATAAATGTGTAACTATATACGTCGATGAACTCTAACTAGAATTATTGAGGTGATTATTTTGAAATACATTCATAAATGAAATCATTATGTTGTATGATTAAATGTTATATATCAATTATATCTCAATAAAAGTAAATTAAATTTTTAAAAGATGAATTTAATAAATAAAAACTGTAGAAAAATTTTTAGACTGCTATACACACAAAAATGTGTTTATTTCTATGTGATGAGATTAGTAGTGATCTGTTTTATCTGCTTTATGATCATTTACATTATCTATAATAAAATATGTATTACTTTTTTATCAGGAGAGATAATTTAAAGGTAGCCAAAAGGCACCTTTAAATTAATAAATTTAATTTATTTTCAATTAAATTTCTAAATGTAGCTTACATTGACAAGTAAAATGATACCACCAAATGTAAGGTCAAGAGGCTTTTAAATTTTGCTTTCAAAGTTTTGATTGAATGTTTTAAGTACTAGAGATGCAAACTTCTAGAGTGACTTAAATATTTTTTCTTATATTTCCAAATTTTGAGTCATGTTTTGAGTAAAATAATTATTTGTGACATTTCATGACTAGACATATATAAAAGAAGCATTATTCAAAATAAATAATGTTAACGTTTTATAAAATACATGCAGGACACAGATTTCACATGAAAACAGATTTGGAAATAAAGATTATTATACATTGTTTTTTTTTAACTGTGTAATATTTCTTCAGGTAGTATCCATGCTGCTTTTCCTATTATAATAAGGTAATGTTTATATCAATGTTTATACCATTAATACTAATTTCATTGACAATTTTTCTCAATATTGTCCCATTCGAGGTGAGCTCAAAGGTTATTCAGGTGAACTAGATTTCCTGGAAAACAGTGAACATTTGAAGATTTGTTGTCATTATTTTATTCTAAAAATAATAAGAAAAATAGAAAGAGTCATGATGAAGAAATTTTCAGGAAATAGCTGGGAAAGTATTAAAATTCAATGATTGTCTCCTCATGGCTCAGTAGGATTTTGCAGATGGTCCTTGCTCTCTACTTGAATGTTTAAACTGGAGGGCAAGCAAAACCCTGAGGCACTCTACTTTAAATATCATTTCAAAGAAAATCTCCCAGGTATGGAACTGAAGGTAACATGATGTTTATTTTCTCCTAGTCTAAAATTCCTGTTATGTTAACAAAGCATTTTATTGTTATTATTTTTTTTTACCATTTTTTGAATGCTATTTAATGGAATTTACACAACCATTTCTAAAGCTGACAACAGAAACCAAAAAGTTTAAGTAATTCAAATTGTTCATATACCTAATGTCATTTAAGACTTACAGCAGCTTCTGAAGTGGGCTGAACAATTACTGTTTAATTTACTGCTAAGGAAACATCTGACTTTCCCAAGTTGAGTTGCAAGTGAATGACTGAGTGCCCAGAAGGAACTATAACCGAATAGATTTTTTCTTCATTATTTATACTTCTGTCTGCCTATCTATCTGCAAAATCAAAATCCCCTCAAAAAATGGAAATTATCTTTTTCATTAGTGTTCATAAATCTTGGGAGGATTATCTTTGCTTCAGTTGCAGAAAGTTGGAAGGAACATATTTGAAAGCAGAGAGAGAGATAAGGAGGGACTAGCACATTGAAATTCTTTACTAAAACTTTTCAAATCTATTTGCAGTTGTTTTTCCCTTTAAACTGTCTGGAAAATTATCGATTTTGTCATTGATATTTGTTTCATTCCTTTCTCATTGTTGCAAATTTTAGACGAAACAAGCAAACAAACAGCTTTAACGGATGATCAAAATCACATTAGAAAATTTCAGATGAAACCATGGTTTTAATCAGTGATGAACTGACATACATGTATACTTCTAACTTCCTCATTTTCTGATTTGTGTTTTATTCACATTGGGGCTGACTAAGATTGTACTCTTCAAAGGTGTGGCTTTTTCTGCCTGATAGGATTTCAAACAAGAGTATTTCTAGGTTGGAGCAGATATGGATGCTAGAGCTGAATTATACAGAAATCAATGGCACTTTTGAGGGTTGCCTATGTTATAACTAGAGAAAAAGAACAGACCTCATATACTGGCATAAATTATTGTACCTATTTACACATCTTTAATTTGAGGGACTTAAATTTTTAATGTTGCAATTGCCTAAATACAGAAACATATAGTAGACTTTTAAATTCTCCGTGAATGGATGTGCTATTAAAAATTATGAACAAATTCATCAAGTTCCATCTTGATAACTTTCATGAAGTCTTCTTGCTAGATCCTATGAATTTTGTATAAGAAATTAAAATACAGTTAACAGAAGCAGGAAATAGC
This sequence comes from Rousettus aegyptiacus, assembly GCF_014176215.1. Classification (NCBI taxonomy): domain Eukaryota; kingdom Metazoa; phylum Chordata; class Mammalia; order Chiroptera; family Pteropodidae; genus Rousettus; species Rousettus aegyptiacus. Next base: position 70,457,748 of record NW_023416287.1, read on the forward strand.
TGGGAAAGTATTAAAATATGGCACACAATTTTAGATCTGAAATGATCTTTGAAAATTATATGGTTCAACATGATTATCTTTTCATAAGAGAAGTAGAAGCCCTGAAAGATCAAGTGATTTATTGAAGTCAGAGAAATTATTTGCATAATGGGTAGAAACAAAGCCCTCTTCATTGTTTTTCATACTGTAAATCTTCCTGTCATTTCCTTGAAATTACTAGCATTCAACGTCTATTTTCTCATTTGTGTAAACTTTTGGTCATATCATTTTATCATGGTATACTGATCCGAAAAGGAGTTTAAACAATTTACGTTGTTACTCTCCTATTCACTATAGCTATATGACCTTGAACATCTAACTTAACTGCTCTATAATTCTGTTTACTCCTTATTGGTATCCATTCATGATTATTAGTATTCATCTCATAGGATTTTTATAAGGATTCAATGAGACATTCCCTCAAAATAGCTTTGTGTATCAAATGGCATTAAATTTAATGTTCTTTATTGCTTTTATTGTTAATAATTATTTTTATATAAAACATCATGATGATAAAGTCTCTATAAAAAGGAGATATAAGGAAAGTCTATGCAGAAAATTATCTTTTTGAAGAGTCTCCATAATTTTTAATTCATATGATCAATATAATCCTCCTAGATGAATGCTTAAAACACAAGGATTAGCCAAAATATACAAACAAACCAAATGTTTGTCAATTGATAAATGGATAAAGGGAATGTGTATATACATACAGTATGTTATTCAACCTTAGACACATTCAACGACACAGATGAAACTTGTTTAGTGAAATAAGTCAATCACAAAAGGCAAAATTCTGATAATTCTCTGGTACCTGGAGTGGTCAAATTGATAGAGATAAATTAGAATGATGTTTTCTAGGGGCTAGAAGGAGGGAAGGAATGGGGAATTACTATTTAATTACTATACAGTTTCAGTTTGGAAATGAAAACATTCTAGAGATGGACGGTGGTGATGGTTATACCACAGTATAAATGTACATACCACTGAATAGGAAATTTTAAAATGGTTACAATGGTAAAATTTATGTTATGTATGTTTTATCACCATTAAAGCGAACAAACAAAACAACATAAGGAAGAAGAGTTTCATGGAAGTATAAAAAATATGAAGATCCATATCTCAGAAGTCTTGATAAAGGGCTGCAGTGTGCAGTGGCAGCATATAGTGTGAATGGGGGAATGTGTATTTTTCATGACAACATAGTGGTTATGAGCACGTGGAAGAGAAATAAGTGATAATGCTGCAAAAATGTCAGGTCTTCCCACATTTTCTGAGCCAGGAACAAGGGAAGAGGTGATCAGATCAGTCATTATCACTCAACCCTAATGCGATAAATCATAGAATTTAGAAAAGCAGAGTGTTATAGCTGTTTATTTTCATTTAGATATTGAAGATGAAGAGTTTAAAGAAACTGTTTTGAAAGCTTTCTATTTGTCAGGGACTATGGTGGTTAGTTTACATAATCTCAACTTGCCTAATAAATATTCAGGAATATCTATCATTTTCAGGAATGAAATAGATCATCTATCTGGGGAAAATATTCACCCCAAATTTTCTACCATCTTAGCCTAATACAGAGGCTAAAAAAATCTACCATTAGAACTTGAAATGTGTGTGTGTGTATGTGTGTGTGTGTGTGTGTGTGTGTGTGTGTGAAGGATTATCTTCTAAAAGGACAAATACTATACTTTCTTATGAATTTCTTTATAGGTAGTGGCAACTTATAGGCATAAGTTTCTGAAAGAGTTAAAAAAAGAGCTATCTAATATTTCTCCAAGAAAGGTAAGAAATGACGTCTTAACACTACTTCTCCTATGCCTTAGGAATGAGGGTCATCAAAACTAGATAGACCAGATGTTAAAGAACCTAGTTCTGGAAATCAGACAGGTTCACCATTGTGGTCCACAGTCCTAGGTGAAGGCAAAGTGGCAGGTATAAATATGAGGAGTAGACTAACCAGAGACAGCTCAAAAAGGGGACAAGACAGAGGAGAATTAATGAGTAGGTCTGAGAGTTATTATTAATTTTCTATGTAACCTTGCACAAATTAATTTCTTTATGACTCAATTGTCTCATGTCTAAAATGAGGATTTTAATAGTATTTAACTCAAAGAGTTCAAGGGAATATAAATTAAAGTAATACCAGTAAAATAAGTAGTGCATAAAAAATTCACAAAATGTGCAAACAACTGAAAGATGTAAATAACACAAATAATGGAAAAATAATAACAATGTCATTGAAGATGACTAATAATATTTAATATAATTATTAATAATATAAAATCATATAATTGGCATTGATTATACTTAACATTAATTATAATTCATGATGATTATATAATATTAATTTTAATGATAATGAGAATAACAGATTACTTTTGTGCTAAGCCTAGTGCTAAATGTTTACAAGTATCACAGTACTTAATATTTCTGACCACCCTATGAGACCTGTATTATTATTTTTACATACACACATACCAATCCATACTCTGACTAGAACAAAGGACACAGAGAAGATAAGTAACTGAAAACCACTAAATGGCAGAGTAAAGATTCATATCCAGGTGGTCTAGCTTCAGAGCTCATGTGCCAAAGAAAGAGTACACGTTCAATGAATGGAGTTAAAGGTACTACTTGTGTGTTATCACACCAGCAAGCCATTAATTTAAAGGGAAAGGAGCATAGGTCACATTAATCTATATTAAATGTCATTAATTTTTTATACTTCCATTCTTACTTAAAAAAAAAAAATGTTCTCTTATACTGTAATCTCCCCTTATCCAAAGGGACTGTGTCCCAAGATCCCTAGTGGATGCCTGAAACCAAGGATAGAACTGAAACTTCTATATGTTATTTTTTTCCTACACATATATAACTTTTCACATAAAGGTAGCACTTTATGACTTCTCTTTGGCATATCTAAACTGCCAGTATCACTACTCTTGCTTTTTGGGGCCATTATTAAGTAAAATAAGGGTTACCTGAACATAACACAGTGATACTACAACAGTTGATCTGATTTTGTGATGGTTTCTAAGTGATTTGCAAATTATTATGTTAAAGAAGTGGAGTTTATCAATATATAAATGCACAAGAGAGTCCTAAAACACTCTCAGTAATATAGGGTAACAAAGGAAAAAAAAAAGAAACTCTGAAACTTTTAGCAGAGCCTACTTATATGTAAAGCTGAAACGACTACGAAGAGTTATTAAAAAACAGAGAAAACACATCATCTTCTGGAAAACACTGCTTGCATTGTTGAATTGCTTTGCATTTTAATGTATAAATTTGTTCCTGGCTTTTCCATTGAAAGAGTCAAACCATTTGGCATTCTGTGTGAGACATAAATGTATTAGAAATGTGCAGCAGCATTTATTAAAATATATAAGGGAACAAAGGCTAGGATTAATTTTCCCCTTCTCTTTTCATTTCAGGGCCACCACTAGGGCATTTAATATGGGTTAAACCAGATTCAAAAAGCTTTCACTAGACAGTTAACACAAATGACTAAGAGCTTCATCAGCACATATTGTTTAAATATATTCAATAGAGGAATTGGACTGTTCATTGCATTATAATTTATAGGGTTTTTGTTTTTGATTACATAAGGGAAATGCATTTTTTTATGCCTTAAAAGCATTCTTTTGTGATGTCAAAAATGTATTACATTATTGTTCAGAAATAGTGTTTCAATTTGGTGAGGAAGTCTAAAATCACCAGAGTGGAAAAGATAACAAGTAGATTTTCAAAGTCTTGCCATTTGTGATTTTTTTTTTCTTCAAAAGTTCTTTTCTTTTGGTTAGATAATGAGCGCAGCTCTGCTCAATGGCATCTTCCAATTCTTTCTAAGTGTTTAAATCTTATATTTAGTATATTTGAAGAAAAGCAGTTTAAACAGAATTAAAAAGAGTAGTTACTATTCCAAACAGGCATAAGGAAATAAAATGATGTTGAAAATAAAGGTTTTGAATTTTTTTTTTTTTTTTACGTTTGGTGGTAGTATAGAAGTAATTCAATCTCCACTTAGATAATACCTGCAGTAACTATGTGAATCAACTGCTCCATCAAAGATGATTATAGGAAATAAACAGCTAAAGAGGCAAAGCAGCTTTTCTTATAGTAAAGTTTATCAACATATTAAAAGAGGATCACTTTCTGAAAAGGTCTTTTGTAACCATTTTCCCCCTCCTCAAACAGCAACTCATTTCTCTCCTATGCAAGTCCCTGTGTCCCCGTCTCCTCTGTTTATCCAACTCCTTATTGTCCTATGTACATTCATCATCCTCTTAACAAAGACAATAAAGAGGCACCGCTTACTCTGAAAATATTGTGAACTCTTATCAGTCAAAAGGAAAAGGACAGTTTCCTTTCACTGGGACTTTGCTGTAGTGACTGTTTTTGTAGGTCAACAGATGAGGGAAAAGCTTTCTTTTAGATCATATCCCTCATTGTTCAGAGAGCTCAAAACCGAGTTATTCTGAGAAAGGAGACACCCAAGCCATACATCTCCCCTCCCTTTTTCTCCTCTCCAAAGAAAATTATTTGCATACACATGTTTCCTTCTGAGCTTTCTCCAAGCCCGCTTTTGACAGATGCTATCTGGAAAAGTGACTGGAGAGGGAAAAAAAGTACACTAATCAGGCATTGCCAATGAAGGTTGGGGCAAAGCAGAACTCTTCATTTCTGATGGGAAGATGACCCTGGGGAGATAGCTGCCCCTTTCCAGCTACTGAGGACTATTTTTTAGATCTCTTTTAAAAGCAATTCACTCTGTAAACTCTGGTAAACTATGTATATTTCCTGTAGTTGTACTTGCCCATCTAAAATTCGTTTAATTATAAATATTCTACATATTATGGGGCTCTTTTGAAGAACAAAAATATGTGAAATTATTTTAAAATATCATTATGAATTCATGAATATAAAGAATTACTGTCCTTAGGAAATCAACTAGAACTAGTCTCAAAAGTATTATTCTTAGCAGCCCTATACTTACAATGGATTAGTCTTAGCAGCCCTACACTTACTATGTGTGTGTATGTGTGTGTATACACACACACATACACACACATATATTCTGAGAAAGAATATATATGTGTAATATATATATTGTAATATATGTAATATATAGTATATATGTAATATATGTAATATATATATATGAAGAGAGAGAGATATAATCTCTCTCAATTTACATTTGATTAACTTGACCTGTGTAAAAATATAGAGGTAAATGTTCTGTTTATTTAAATTATACAATCTACTTCTGCCTTGACTTAGTCTTATGTCACATACTATGTGTACCTACTTCTATTACAGTAATTATATTGTTACATACATACTGGTCTTTAGATTAGTGCTTTTCAAATATTTTAAACAGCACAATTGTCTAAATGATCTCTCATTCAAAACTCCAAAATATAAAGTAAATAAATTGTAAGTTTATTATTATTTTTTTTTTAATTCAACCACTAAAGCAATGATACTGTTTAGGTGAGGACAAAAAGCAATAACACATTTCCCTGTTTCTCTATTTTCCAGAATCTGGTGTTTTTCCCAATTTACACTCCAGGATGAATCTTTTGAGTCCTTATAGAGCCATTTGATAAGTCCCTCTATGGAGCACACTCAGTTCTCACTCAGTCCTCCTGCTTCTCATTTTTCCTAACACTAAGAAAGCAAAACATTTAGATATGGCTTTTTTGACACGGCTGTGGTGGTGCCTCAATATTAATAAAATAGTAACATTCACCAAACTCTTATTTTGTGCCAGGAAGTATGCTAAGTAATTTATACATAATGCCTCTTTTAATTATTAAAAAAAAAAAAAAAGCTACATCAGAATATAAAATATTTATTTTATTGCAAGTCTTATTACATTTTTTATTCTATTGATAGATGTGCACTAGACACCAGAAACCCATTTGTAGATAATACAAGATATGAACCACAGAAACCATAGTCACTAAGTAAATCAAAAAGCACTTCTAACTCACAGGGTCATTTGTTGGGTGGGAAAGTAATTGACCTTCCTTGGATGTAATCCATTAATTTTCTCAAGATGAGAGAATTGTCAATCAATGCATTTGTCGATCTTATAAACTCAGCCATACTTAAAGGCATTAAAATCACATCAGAGTCTTGCTATTTGCCTCTCTGCATTCACTTATCTATGCTAGAAATGGGGTACAGAGATATTATGGATCTATATAAAACCTTCAGATAAATCATAATTAGAGCATTCAGTGTTACAATACTTAATAAAATACTAGTTTTGTGTATAGTTACAGAGTCACATGTATCTTTATATGCCTGTATGGATTTGCACACTATATGACTAAATATTTATTGTATGTTTTTATACATGTGTGTATATGTGCATATATGTATATATGTATGTATGTCTATATGTAATCTATAGATATACACAGATACATCTCTGCTATTTGGTTAGATACCTCAAGACACATTTTGTGAAATAAATTTAAATCATATTTATATTAATATTTAAAACATATAAGCATATGAAGTTTTCCTTAAAATATAACATAGAATTTGAAATAGCAATTAATAAATTAAATAAATGAACATCTAAGATTTATTTACTGGCAGAAGGAAATTTCTATTATTTCATGTTTTGACTGTGAGCAAAAATGGGGAGAATTTTTATAGCAAATAACTCTAATTTTGAAAATGTTTAGCTGCCAATATGTATTAGAAAATGAAAATGACCTTTATTCAGAGTAGTGAATGCTCACCAAAGCTCTCAGAAGATGACTCAGTCATGCTGTTAGAAGTTGATAGAAAGAGTCCCCAAAGGCAAGACCATTACCTGTGAAGAGAACTTCTCATCTGATACCCCTTTTATATGCAGAAGTTGACAAAAAAGGAGAAATATACTCCTTACGAGGAGATTAGCTCTTAGATACAGTTTTCTTCCTGAGAAGTGACTTTTCCATGCTACCTCAATCCTAATGACAAGCATGTAGTACATTTCAAAGATGGATAGTCAGCTGTGCCCCATAGCTGTGAGAATCTGATACACTAGCTCTCTAGCCAGCTAGTAGAAAGACAGATACTATCACTTGTAGGGGGAATGGATCACCCACAGATGTTTGGAAAAAGAGTAGTGTCTATGTTCTTTGGTAAGCTCATCAAAATCAACCTCTTAATCACAGGCACAGAAAGAATTGGAATCAATGCCTAGCCTGTTACCACATTACCCAACATACGTTTAAACCACCCCCTCTTTCATCCTTAAGTGGAAAATAAATTATTTGAGTTATAATTCTTTGGTCCTGGAGCAAATGGTACCACATACCATGCAAAGAAAACCCTAGATTTTTGAACCCTAAAGTTGCTTAAGAGCAACTTCCACTTATAGAAAGCAAAGACCTATATTTTCACTCTTGAAGCATTCTAAATGTAGAGTTAATGTTTGCTTATGAGTACAATTTCGTTCTCTCCTTGTCTTACTAAAGTTGCATAAAACCTATTTGACAAACATGTACATGCTTGAAATCTTTGTTTGCTAGGTATGGCTTTGTCACCTAAAAGAAATAATACTGTAAACTAAGAGATTCAGTCCTAAAGAGATATTGTGGGTAATCCTTCATTAAAAGGAAAAGCTTAAAGAAGTATTATTTCCACAGCCCACTTAAGTTCATTAATAACAACATTTAATGGCTACAGGTGACAATGTTATACTAACATTATTTGATACCAGAGTTTCTTTCCATACTGCTGCATACTTAACTACCCCTTTCTTTTCAGATTAATGATTTATTTTCAACTGGAGTTAACTTTCAATATTATTTTATATTAGTTTCAGATATACAGCATAGTGGTTAAACATTTATATAATTTAGGAAGTGATCTACTTGATTAGTTCAGTACCCATCTGTCACTATACATAGTTGTTACAATAGTATTGACTATATTCCTTATGCTGTACTTCACATTCCTGTGACTATTTTGTAACTAACACTTTTTTTTTTTTTCACTCAGTTCCTAAACCCTCCTTCCATCTGGCAACCATGTTTGTTCTTTGTAACTATGAGTCTGTTTCTGTTTTGTTTGATCATTTATTTTGTTTTAGATTCCAAATGTGAGATCATATGGTATTTTTCTCTAGAAGATTTGGTAAGATGGTATTCTTTTATGGCTGAGTAATATTCCATTGTATATACGTACCACTTTTTCTTTATTTAATAGCCTAGTGATGGGCACTTAGTTTGCTTCCATATCTTGGCTATTTTAAATAATGCTCCAATAAACATAAGGGTGCAAATACCCTTTTGAATAAGTGTTTTAGATTTCTTCCAATAAATACCCAGAGGCAGAATTGCTGGGTCTTAAGGTAGTTCTCTTTTTAATTGTTTAAGGAACTCCCATACTGTTTTCCATAATGGCTGCACCTATTTGCAAGCTCAAAGCTCATGAGGGTTCCCTTTTCTCCACATTCTTGCTAATATTTGTTTGTTAATTTATAGATGATGGATATTCTGACAGGTGTAAGATTTATCTCATTGTGGTCTTAATTTGCATTTCTCTGATAATTAGTGATGTTGAGCATCAGTTCATATGTCTATTGGTCATCTGTATGTATTCTTTGGAGAAATGTCTATTCAGATCCTCTGCCCATTGTTTTAATTATTCGTTTGTTTTTGGCGTTGAGTTATATAAGTTTTTTTTATGAATTTTGGATATTAACTCTTTAAAAGATGTGTCATTAGCAAAGGTATGTCTCTTATTCAGTTGGTTGTCTTTTTGTTATGTTGATGGTTTCCTTTGCTGTGCAAAAACTTTTTAATTTGATGTACTCCTATTTATTTTTCTTTTGTTTCCCTTGCCCAAGGAGATAGATCAGAAAACAATATTATTAAGAGCAATGTTAGAGAGTTTTTCTGCCCATGTTTTTTTCCTAGAATTTTTATGGTTTCATATCTTACCTTTAAGTTTTTAATTTATTTTGAGTTTATTCTTGTATATGGTATAAGAAGGTGGTCCAGTTTCATTTTATTGCTGTCAATTTTCATAACACCATTTACTGAGTAGACTGTCTTTACCCCATTGTACATTCTTGCCTCCTTTGTAATAGGTTAATCACATAAATGCAGGTTTATTTCTGGGCTATTTCATTCTGTTGATCTATGTGTCTGTTTTTATACCAGTACCATGTTGTTTTGATTACTATAGACTTGTAGTATAGTTTGATATCTGGTTGCGTGACACCTCTAATTTTGTTCTATCTCAAAGTTGCTGTGGTTATTTGGGGGTATTTTGTGGTACCATATAAATTTTAGGATTATTTAGTCTAGTTCTATTTATTGCATCTTCTTCAATTTTTTTCTTCAATGACTTATAATTTTCAGAGTACAGGTCTTTTACCCCCTTAATTAAATTTACTCTGAAAATTATAAGTTAATCAGGAAAGAAATTGAAGATGAAAACAAATAGAAGCATATACTGTGCTCATGGAAAGAAAAAATTAACATCGTTAAAACATCCATACTACCCAAAACAATCTATACATTCAATGCAATCTCTCTCAAAATACCAATGGCATTTTCACAGAACTAGAACAAAGGACTTTTGTTTGTTGGGAGTTCTTTGATTACTCATTTGATTTTGCTAGTGTAATTAGTCAGTCTAGATTTTTTCTATCTTGATTCTGTCTTGGAAGATTGTATGTTTTTAGGAATTTATTAATTACCTCTTTTTTATATACTTGATGTGACAAATTTTGTAATAACCAGGGGCCATTTTGAATAGCAAAAATGTGGTTTTGAAAACATATCTTTTCAGTCACTTCTGTTTGTTATTTCTTCCTACAAACTATTTTCTCTTATACTTCACCATAATCCAAACACAATTACTCCATTTTCAAGTCTACTCTTCTCATAAGTCCATTGCCATAGGTCTGAGCTTTTTCTCGGGCCCAATAGAAATTCCTACACGAGAGACTCTGATTGGCTTAGCCTATTTAAAGGGTTAGCTTTCCATATGTTAGGTGTTGTCCTTCAGCCTAATCAGATGTGGCCAAGAAAGGATGGCAATGTGTTATAAACGTGGCTATTTTGTGGTTTGAAATGGGTAGTTCACAAAGAAATACTGTGAGTATTGGGTAAGCATCTTAATGGTATCGCGGTCAGCTACTTCTTTCTCAAGCATGGTCAGTAAGTAGTGAGATAAGCAAAAAATAAAATTTCAATTGCTTGCTTCTCTATAGTAAGGCCAAAATAGTCACATATATGCATGTGTGTCTGCGTGTGTGTGTGTGTGTGTATGTGTGTGTGTATAATTTATTAATTCTTCTAGTCATTAATTTAAATCTAAACACTTCTTCCCACAAGGTTTAATTATTCAGTTTACACATTTGTCAAAGTTCAGATAAATGGTATTATAACCTTATATCTCCACACCTTGTCCAATGCCTGACATAGTATTTAATTAATATTTGAATAAATAAGTTAATAATTCTTGAGTGAGTATATATGCTTATACAGGCATTGAACCATGTTATGCTAGAAAATTAGAAGAATATCCTCTTCAAAATGGAACATTAGAGACAATGTCTTTTTTGTTGCTATTCGACCCAGCAATAACCATGTATTTTTGTTATTTTGTCTTCTCTGAATTTAATTGCATTTACTTTTCTTTTATTTCATAAGATAATCTGTGCTACTTTCATTTTTGCTTTTTTCAATTTGTTTTGTTGAAAAAGGAATAATCCTCACAACTAGATAATTAGAATTATGGATTTTTGACTTAAGTTTCCATTTAGATATTGAATGTGTAGAGATGCAGTACAATTTTGTTGTTGCTGTTGTTATTCGTATCTGAGGTTCAAAGCCTGACCTTTTGCCTCCAAATGGCAACTGATGATCTGTACTTTAATGAAGATATTTAATCAAATTTTCAAATGTATTTGAATGCATTTTTTCTGTAAATGATTATGACTTGGATTTGTGCTGCCTGCTATCAATTATACTTTGTAAAGTCAAGAATACATTCTTTCCCAGTATATTTAAAAGCATACTTCAATGCTTTAAAGTGCTCGACTTGGCCAAAATAGTGTAAGCGAAATAAATGAAACACTTTTCTGTCAATGGAACCATTTTATTCTAAAACTGGGACATTTATTGAGAATAGAATTCTCAACCAAAGATAAAATGATAGCCAAAGTAGCTTGTTTTATAATCATAATTCTCTGGGAAAATCTAATGGGTCATGAAGAGAAGAATCCCTCTGCACTGAGAAATAAGCAGTTCATTAAACTAGCCTGAGGGTAAATGCTACTTCGTACACATCACTTCGTGTATAAGTTTCTCCTGTTACTTGTAAAATAAATTCCAAACTATTCAGATTGATGTGGCATTCCTTAGGCTGGTCCTACTCTACACTTCCAACTTTGTAGAGAAGCCAGTCTTTTCATCATCCCACACTCCAAGCTTATTCCAGATTTGGAATATTGCTCATTGTTCTGCTCCTCATCTTCCTCTGAATCTCCTACTTAGATTTCAGAGACCAGCTAAATGATCTCATCAGTCAGTCTCAGTTGCAGTCTCTCCCTGTCTCCCTGTCTCCCTGTCTCCCTGTCTGTCTCTCTCTCTCTGTCTCTCTCATTTTGATTTTTTTCAAAGAGGTAACTGAGTAACATTAATTCATAGAAACTGCAAAATAGTAACTACCCACATATCAGTGGATCTTTTGTTGTGACTGTTATGAGTATCAAGTGCTTTTTTTAGAGGCAGACGTGGGTTATGATTAGACAATGCTATATACTGGAAGTGGTAAAATGGACATGATAAAAGCCAAGTTTCCCCTCTGCACAACGCCCAGCAGCATCACAAGATATTACATAGTTTATATCAGATAAATGTTTTAAATAATATATTATGTAAATAAAATTAATGCTTTAAAGCAACCGATCATGTCTCTTATATCGAAACTTCTGTTTATAATCTCTTTGGCAAATGTAAAGTGCCTAGTTATTAACATAGAGAGAAATGTTTTAAGGGTGATCAATAAGATTCTTTGAAAATAATTTTCCATGCCTGATGTGTTACCTATAAGAACTTTAGCTCAATTGTTTTGTCACTGTGCCTTGTTGAGTTTACTATTATTCATTTGCCTGGTATTATTTCCTGTCTTGCATTCACTTAGATCAAATTCATTTATCTTTCAAAGTCGTATTTATGTCTCATGTCTTTTATTTTCCTGAATATTAAAATAATTTCTTGATTTTCTTTAGTGACTTTGGGCTGTACAATGGTTTAATGGAATTATTAATGTAAAATTTTAGAACAAAAAGGGATGTTAGATATTATCTGGTCCCATTTGTAATTTTACAATTAAATAAACCTAAGCTCCCTCAATTCCCTTCTGTTATATCCCTGCTTTGCAAAGCTCAACTTCGCTCATGGGATACTTCAGCTTTTAGTTTAAAAATTATTATCTATTGTGTTTGATTATAAAATGCTTTTCTATGAATATTGTTGTCATTTTCTCTCTTCATATGTACATTATATATATAAATTGTACGTAGCTACACATATTATATATACACATATCTGATATATATATACATGTACATATTTTCACACACACTTCTACTATTGTAAGAATTTTCTCATCAATAAAGATTCTCATTAGGTTAGCAATTAAAGCCTCATGTCTCAAAATATCCCTCAGTTCCAGAAAAATTGAAATTATTGGTTATCCTACACCTGGTTAACCTATTTATAAACATAATTTTTATATCTGTAGTATCTCATTTAGGTATTGTACAATCTTTTATTTACCCATTCCTCTGATGCTAAATATTCAGGTTGTTTCCAAGTGTCCAATATACCACAGATTTTTATTTTTTTTTATGTTTCTCTTAATTAAAACCTCTAAATTAAATGACACAGGCTATCCAGAGGCAAACATTCATGCCCTAGACCTGAGGTAATACAGTAGCCACAAAATACATGTGGCTACTGAATACTCAAAATGTCACTAGACCAAATTGTTATGTATTGTAAGCATGAAAACACTACAGATTTCAAAGACTTAAATCTATGAGAAGAATATATCTCATTTACATTTGTATACTGATTATACATTAAAGTGTTAGTACTTTAGATATATTTTTAAAATGTTATTAAAACTAATTTTACCAGGCAAAATTATAGAAATGAAAGATAGTGATTGCAAGGGGTTAGAAACCTAGGTAACAGGAGGTCACGGGAGATGGTTCTGATTGTTAAAAGGCAGTAGAAGGACCCTGGTGAAGATCAAACTGTTGTGTCTTGACTGTGGTAGTAGATACATAAACTGACACATGTAATAACATTGCAAAAAAATGAAATTCACATATATAAACACATATATACACACATATATACACAGATGAGCACAAGTAACTGCAGAAATAAGAATAAGATTGACAAATTGCATCAGTGTTAATGTCCTGGTTGTGATATTGTTCTCTAGTTTTATAATATTTATCTATGGAGAAAACAGGGTAAAGAATAGAGGGAACTCAACATATTATTTCTTACAAAGCATATGAATTTATTAGAATCCCAAATTATTTAATTGAAGAATAATTTTACTTTTTTCAACTTTTGATATGACTACTAGAAAATTTTAAATTTTAGATGTGCTATGTATATTTCTATTGGATAATGCTGCCTTAGGAAAATTGTATATGTACTACCAGGAATTACCCAAATATTTTGTTGGAACAAGGCACCCTTCCTTTATTCTTTACCACTCAACCCACTCCATAAAGAGATATATAATAATTTCCCTCCTTATCAATACATCACTATACAATATGAGGACTGATATCATATTATATTCGGAAAGTTATGTCAATACTTAGCTTTTATGCTAATAGATAAATTTTTTTTTTAAAACCTATAATTTTTATGAAAGAGGGACCCTAAAATCATCCCTGTAGCCTTACTCCTAAACTACCATATAACCCATCTTATATGCTTGTAATTTCAGAGACTCACTCCTGCTGAAAGCTTAATGTTGACACCATCTAGAAGAGTTCTGAGGATTTCCTGAGTCAATATCACACTCCAAAGGTAGTTCATCTTTCAAAAGTAAAGAGAACAGAATACTATTCTGGGAATGCTGAAGTCTTGCTGTATGAGCTGACTTATTTATCTAGTTTAATGATATCCCTGCCCCAAAGCTTCCTGTTTATTTTGTAAGCCCATTACCATGAGAAGCTAGTTTCCTTGGTGTATAGAGTCCAATAGCCTTCCTCATTAAATGGCTATATGTTTCACCATTATCTCACAATATAATCCTTCCTGAATTCCCCCTCTACTGAGGGCTTAACTTCTTTGACTTTTTTTTCTCACTTATATTCCAATTAGAACTGAACAGTTTATGTTACTCCTGCAAAGGTATATACAAAATTTCAAGGTGTATACACATTGTCAAAGCTGTCTTAACCTGTCAACTTTCTGACTTTTAAATCCTACTTGTCCCAACAACTGCTTAATTAATTTTAGATATTCAACAATCTGGGTTTGTAATAACACCCTTGGTTGAACAGAATTTCTTTCCCCCATGAGCCACAAGTGGCACACACCTGGCCGGAGGCAAGTAAAATAAACTCAATGACATGAGTTGTACTTAAATGGAAAATAAGATGCTATGGAGGGCCACAAAGATGAGTACACAAACAGGCAGAAGGTGTCATTAAATCTTAAATAAGATAAAGGAAAAGATAACAGTGGATGGGGTGGAGGAAGTTCACAAATACTGAGTGCCAGCAAATGAGCTAGGCATTTAAAATTTATTTCTCATTTAATCATTTCAGTAATACCATGAGGTAGACAATGTCATATTGTTTCACAGATGAGAAACTAACTCTCAGGTTACACACAAGAATTAAATAGCATTTATGCATTTGACTCTATTTCTGACTGACTTCAAAAGTTGTGTTTTATCTACCACAAAGCCTCATGAAAATGTCGAAGTTTGGTCTTCAAGAAAGACATAAGATCCCCCTCCATTCTAGTTGTGAAGGAAGTGGTAACAAGGTTATATCCAGATGACTAGAAAAGTTATTGTACAACATATGGGTCTGTCCAGTCTAGCAGACAGGCAGCTCCATCAGCAGAAAGAAGCAGAGGCAATGACCTCTAAAGGGTAGCAGGATGTTCTGTCGTCCTCAGCCTACCCACCTACACTGATGGATGATTTTTCCATCTCAGTTAGTGGGAACTGGACAAAAAGGATATTAGCAAGCTCAACTCTCTAAATGGTGAACTCTAGAACTAGTTCACTGTGCTGAAGGTAAAATCCCAATTATTTTGATTTAGCTTTATCCTTGTTGTCTTGTATATCCTTGTAAGAGTAGAGGTTTTTGGCATTCTGATTAATTTTCATAAGTCCCTGGTTATATTTGATCTTGCCTAGCTCCCAGAACAAAACAATTGTTTATGTTCATAATAAAACCTGCAGCTGCACCACTGGCTTGAGTTTGAGCTTTATTTACTATGTAG
Source organism: Rousettus aegyptiacus (assembly GCF_014176215.1). Taxonomy (NCBI): domain Eukaryota; kingdom Metazoa; phylum Chordata; class Mammalia; order Chiroptera; family Pteropodidae; genus Rousettus; species Rousettus aegyptiacus. The sequence goes on from NW_023416287.1 coordinate 70,473,311, forward strand.
ACTTCACTCTCTGTATTGAGCCTTCTCAGATATTAATATTTAATCTAATCAAGCAAGATTTATTAAATTTGCACACTAGTCGGATACCTTTAAGGGGCCACATCTATAACTAGACTAATTTTCTCATTCATCATCCTGCCAAATTCAACCTTCATCTCTTACCATCTTTGCTCATATAGTTGAAATCCTAATGTTCCAGACAGCCAAACCTAAGCAAGCAAGACAGGGTTATATAGGTTGTCTTGAATGTGTTCAAAAGGGACAAGAAGGAAGACTGACAGCAGTCCACTGATAAAAAATAACACACAGATTGCCATTGGTAAAGACACAGGAAATATTGTTAAATTTTTGTTTTTAAGGTTTCAAGGTAAAATTCCTCAATAGTCTACTAGTTGTTGTTTGTTTTGTACTTCAGATATTTGGATGAAGACTTGAGACAAGAGACATACAATGACTTTGTGAATATAATGAGTCCTTAAAATACAGGTTTCAATGATACTTAACTTTTTTGGTGGGAGGGAAACTATCTCCAAGAAATTACATGCGGCATAGGAATATAATGGGTATTTTGCTTCATGCTTTAATTTTAGTCCATTCCATTTCCTCTCTTTTCTTTTAGTATTTTGGTTTCTGTGTTAGAATTCTTCTGAGAAACAAAACCAATAGATTATATATGTATATGTATATATGTATGTATGTATGTATGCATGTATATACACATATGTATATATGTATATATGAATAGTTTATTTCTTTAGAGAATTTGTTCACTCAGTTATGGAGGCTGAGAAGTCCCTTGATATGTCTTTTGCAAGCCTGAGAACCAGAAATGCCAGTGGTATTTTTTGGCTCAAGTTCAAAGGTCTGAAAATTAGGGGCAAATGGTATAACTTCCAGCCTGATAGGGAAGACCTGAGACTAAGTGCTGGAGTTCAAAGACCTGAGGACCAGGGTCTTCAATGTCTGTATGCAGAAGAATAAGAGTTTACTCTCCAGCATTTTGTTCTATGCAGTCCCCCAATGAAACAATTTACACCCATATTGGTGGTGGCAAATCTTAAATTCAGTCTGTTGATTCAAATGGTAAACTCATCCAGAAACACTCTTACTGACAATCAAGAAATAGTTTACCAATTATCTGGATATCTCTTAGCTCAGTCAAGTTGACACATGAAGCTGTCATGGTTCTCATGCTATTATCTCTGTTTCTTTTTACTGCTTCTCCTGACCTCCAATATGTAATTCACCATGTTTTATATTCCTTTGCATGATTTCTAACTTTTTACTTTGTCTTAGCCCCCTTGACATAACACTCACACTCTAAAAAGCTACAGGATGTGGTTATCTCAGTTTATCCACCTAATCACTCAACTCTTTCTCCTTCTGTGATGGACAAGCTTAAGTAAAATATAGCAAGAGATCACTGAAGGCAAAAGTGATCCATGACCTAGGTCCTTTTTCTCCTGGTAGTTTGCACTTTCCAGTACTAGTTTATTTGCTCGTGTCTTTCCTTTCTTTGAAATATTGTTATAAACTTCTCAGGGTTGAATTTATTTTCTTCATTCATCTTGGACAGTCTTCCTATCCTAAACAAATAGACAGTCTTTTTCCTTGGCTCTGTAAAATGAATTATTTGATCTGAGAGTCCATAATGAATTTTTGTGGTCTTAATTAGATCATTAAACCAGGGGTTGAGATCATAACATGTCATCTTAATGATATCTATTTAATCAAAATGTCCATTTGTTTTCATTACACCAAGTTTAGAAAGCAATTCCAAAGTGCTTTCCAGGATGTTAATTGGTCTTTTAGTTTTGCGTGTGTGTGTGTGTGTGTGTGTGTGTGTGTGTCTGTTTGTGTGTGTGTGTCTGTTTGTGTAGGTAAAGAATGTGCTACAATGAATAAAAAGATAATAATTTTTTGGTTACTCACTGATTCTCTCTTTCTGTCTCTCAAAATCCTCTATCTTCAGGGTTCACCTTAAGTGTCAACTTACCTAATAAATCTAGACAAAGGTAGCCTATAATTTTTTTAGCACTGTAGATAATCACTGGGTTTCCATTTATCTATCCATCTATAAAAGAACTAGGAAAAAAATCACTCAGCATAGGGAAAACCTTCTTACCTAATGTCTCTCAGAAATGGCCACGGAAGGCAGCTCTCCCATCAGGGAAAAGAAGGACTGCCAGATTAGCTGACAGAAGAGCTTACACTAAGAGGGCAGTCCTAGTTATCCTTGTGCAATAAGACACGGATAGAGTTTAAAATAGGTTTCTCAAAGTTTGGTCCCAAATCAGCAGCAACAGATCACCTGAGTATTTATTATAAAATCCCATACTAGAATTACTGAATCAGAAAAGCTGGAGATGATTCCAGGTGATTCTGAATGCAAGGTAGAGTTGGAAAGGTTATAGAAGAATGGACCTATTAAACAATCCCTAGTTACTTAAAATATTATATATGCCTCACCAACATATATAGTGGTAAGCAACTTCTGACATGGTTCCCAGTGAATGCCAATTTTTGGCATTCTCCCCCTGTATAATCCTCTCCTCTTGTATATCAGCTGGACCTAGTATTTGCCTAAAATGGAATATGGTCATGAGAGTACAAAAGACCCTGACTTCATCTTGCTGATACCCTCTCCCTGGCTTTTATTGTTTGTTTGTTTTGATGAAACAAGCTGATGAGTGACATGTGGTAAGAAACTGAGGGCAGCCATTAACAATCATGAGCAAAAAGCTAAAGCCCTCATTTCAATAGTGTGGGAGGATCTGAATCCTGCCAACAACAACATGAATAGCTTAGAATGAGTCCTTCCCAAATTGGCTTTCAAATGAGTCTCTTGCTCTGTACAAAACCTGATTACAACCTGTGATTGATCTTCAAACAGAAGATCTGGCTAAACTATCTCAAGTTTCCTAATCCACAAAAATGATGAGATAATAATTGCATGTATTGTTTTAAGTGTTTAATTGTGGAAATTTGTTGTACATCAGTAGATAATGTATACATATTCCATATCGACATACATATTTGATTTGTAACATAATTCAGCTTAATACGTATTTAATGATCATGTGTGACATTAAACATTAGGCTCTCCAGTAGCTACAGTAAATATATTAAGAAATATTACCTACCCTTAAAGAGAAAACATTTCTTTTTTAAAAATGAAATGCTTACTTACATGGCGCACTTAAGATATGATACTAGGAAGTAAAAAGTAAAACACTAGACTTAAAGGTAAATCTCAAAAATATAATGGCATAATCAGTAAAAAATTTTTTTTTGAGAGAATAGTATTATTTCTCAGTAAACAAACATATATGGACCAACATCTTTGAGCCAAACATTTAATCTTTATGTCAATCTTATTAAATGTACATCACTAATCTCATTTTTCAGTTGAAAAAGCAGTAAGTAGTTTAGAAAAAGTACTTACCCAAGTTGTTACATAGCAGAGCCAGGTTTGCACACCCAGGCTGTCAGACTCCAGAACTTGCATCTGAAACAATGGCAACGGTCTGACTCCATAATGTAGAGATAGTATTTATCTTGTTTCCGACTATGTCCCAACATAGTTATATTCCTGGAAAATGATAGACAGTTGGTATTTCATTAAGAATGAAATTCAAGGCAGGCATAGATAACAAGTAAAGAGTAATTCTTGTCTCTGCTTAACTGCCCAGATTTTCACCTACCCACTTTTCACTTACTTTCCTTGGGATTCCTCTTTGTTAGAAAATAGTCCCATTACTACATAACAGAAATGAACACTCAACCCAGAGTTGTAATGCTTCGTTCAAAATTAATGTTCTCTAAATACAAGTTCATCTCTATGGCCCTCACGTGTTGGTCTACATCTGAATCACCTGGGGAAGTTTTTAAAACTACAAACACCTAGGCTCCATCCTTGAAGATTCTCATTCCACAGTTCTGACCTGGGATCTAGGATTTGGAATTCTTTTTTAACTGATCCTCAAGAGATACTTATGGACACTAAAATTTGAGATTTTTTTGACTTAAGGTAAATGTTTTATCAAATCTACACAGAAAATTGTTTTAGCCCTCAGGCAAATAAATATAAGCAAATTAATTTAATATGTAAAACGAGTGGGAGAAGTTTATATAGTTCTATTATTATAATCAATATTATATATACATTTTTCAGGGCTGAGTTATAGGTTTTTGGTGATCTTTCATTGAGATATAAAATACTGAAGACTAATTTGAGAAAATCAGATTGCAAGATCGAGAGAAAGTGCCTAGTGTTAATTAGGGGTTTATTATATTTGGTATCACTTGCACTAATTGAAGTTCACTGTTCTTTGTTAACTGGGTCAGCCAAAAGTCAAGAGAACAGGTGGTTGAGCATAATTTCATAAGTACCTGTTTAATATTTGGCTCTGCAATTTCCCTGAGGTTGATCAAAATGGGGATATGATCATTACCCAAGATTGTTTAGAGAGATTGCGCCTCAACTGATGAAAAAGGAGCTAATTAGAAACTCACCTTTCCAATCTGGAAAGTGATAAAGTTTAAATAAGAATGGCAAGCAATAGGCTGACCTGCTAAAATCGGTCTATGCCACTGTTCTTGTCCCTCTTACAACCAAACTTAAAAAAAAAAAATATCTTCTTAATTTAATTATCTCTTTGGTCTATTAGAACATACATTTTCATTTTCTATTCTATTTTCTCCTCCTTTTTGAATAACTAAACTTAACAGTCACAAATTCTTTTAATTGATTACATATCTTTTTTTAATCCTTACCCATGTGTAGATTTATCTTCTTTAGTGTTCTTAAGAGATTTTTTCCACAAATTTTTTCTTTATTGAATTTATATAACTTTGACTGCAACAGTTAAGTAGCCATACATTCTACTTAAATCACTTGCTAGGAAGAACTTCAGAAGTGGGTAATGTGGTCACAAGAACACAAACCTTGTCTAACCAATAGATGTATTGGGAAAATCTAGATTTATAATTGAGAAAATCTAGATCTATACTGTATAATTAAAATTAGTGAATAAAATCTCTTTTTTAGTTTCAATAACTATATAGAGAAACATCATGAGAACAAAATATTACTAAAGTATAGCATATAGGCATCACATGAGTTTGAAAATTAAGTAAAGAATTAAGTGACAGAAGAAGATATTGAAGATTTATATCTTTTCTCACTGGAATTAACATATATTTTTAAATAAGCACTATATAGTATATTATTTAAAGTAGCCAATTATAATAAATTTATACATTTTTTTCTAAAGAATTAAAACAAAATACAGAGATGGTATTGCTATTGTGCTTTTACCAGCTTCTGAATAAGTTTTAAAATCACCATATTTTATCAAAAATCTCTAGGCTGAGAGCAAGAAAGCCACTGAGGGGATGGGACGAATTAACTCTTTTTTTAACTTTGTAATAAAAAAAATAAGGTAAACTCCCATTAGGGGAAATTGGAAATAATAGAGATAAGCATAAAGAAGAACGTCATAATCAGGGTTACATTCTCTCAGATAACAACTTCTGCATTTGACATCCCATGTCAGGGCTAAAGTTTGATGACTACTACAAGGAAATCTAAACAGAAATGTAAACTTTTTCCTTTATTTTTTTCTTTATTGCTGATATAATTAATTCAACAAGTATTTAATAGGGACCAATTAATGGGGTTACACAAGAGAACAAGAGTAAAAACCCCATCCTCACAGCACTTACATTATAGTGGATTAAAGGTTGTGTTTTTTAGGTAGAAGAAGATAAAATGTTCTTATAAATTCTCTTTCTTGCTCCTCATGTAAGTAAATACTCATAAGCTGAGTAACCAACTTAGTTTAGGAAAAAAGTGACCACCAAACTAGTAAATGAAGAAGGTGGCTCAAGGCACCCCAATATTAAATGCACAGGATGAAAAGGTATATTTCTGGCAGATGATGATAAGAAAAAATACTAATTCAAATCTTGATTCTGTTGACAAGAGCAGAAATAAGAAACTCTAAGAGAACACATATGTTAGACCTCTTCCTGTTAGAGAGAGAATACTTTTTATCCCACACAAGTAGAGTTTGACAATTGTGAATCCAGAGATGTAGGACTTTCTTAAGGACTCTCTTAGAGGCATGGTGGCTTATTGGAGATGATGAGTCTGGAAATAACTTCCCAATTTTCATTTTATTTTTCTTTTTTGGCCCTCATACGCTGACACCTACCATCACTGATTTTTACAGGGCCTTTATTTTGTTACTTGTATCTCATATTTCTGATCTGTCTGCATAAATCCTTCTTCCATGTCCACATATGCACTTACTCTTCACTTTTTTCTCTATAGTGTGTGTGCAAGTCTGTGTGTATATATATTTTTAAATAATGTTATTTTGATTTTTTAATATATAAGTGGTATTGTGTATCAGATCTCTACCTAATTTGAATTTTAATAATCAATGCTATATTTTAATATCTATCTTTGACCTTGTACATAACTCTATTTTAGGAGTTCTTACACATTTTTGTTTTGCAGACCCTTTTGGCAGTTTAGATTCCTTCTCAGAATAATCTGTTATGGAGCCCTATGGACCATAATGCTTTAATACTTGTGGCCGACATTATCAAATGCATTGAGTTACAAAACAAACCAATTATACTGAAAAAACAGATATCAAAATACTAAAATAATAAATATATAGCATAGCAATATATGTGCTTATTTATTAATACATTAAATAACACAATCTAGTGGCCAGTTTAATAACTACAATCATTCCATTATGATGACTAGCATATGAAATGTTTTGAGATGTCTGAAACAAGTTTAATGTGATTTGAAAATAAATGTGACTGCTGTTGGTGACAAAGTCAAGGCACTGCTAATAGAACTATGGTTTATTGTTTCCATTTTTAATTAAATGAAATACTAAATGTCAGTTTGAGATTTGTGAATATGAGAATGTATTTTTCTTTTTTTCCCATCTAAGTTTATTGGCCCTCTGAATTCAATCTGATTTCTTACCATAGGTTAACAACTCCTACTCTACTTTATTGATCTGATGTACATACACCCCAATTTATTGATGAGCATCTACATGGTTTCAACTTTCTGATTCCATAAACAATACTAGACTTTATTCTTTACAGTTAAAGATATAGTTGCATATTTTAGCTGTAGTGTGATTATTAGGCCTCACTCAGAGTGGTAGGAGAAATTAAATAGGATGATATATAATAACTTATATTGAATTGGGCTAATGTACGTAATTGTTTTATAAAATACAAGTAAGAAGGTGACAGGGAATAAAAGGTTCAAACTTTCAGGTATGAACAAGTCATGGGACGGTGGTGAATATAGTGAATAATTCTATGATAGCATTGTACAGTATCAAGTCATTGCTGGATTTATCATGGTGATATCTTCTTTAGATATATAAATGTTGAATGACTATGGTTTATACCTAAAATTAATACAATGTTGTATGTTATCTATATTTTAATAAAAACCTTAAAAAATGCAAGTAAAAAAATAGTACTTCTTTTCCTCAGATGTCAGGGTTTGGGCAGACAAACTGCTTGAATACTGAAAAAATAGAAAAAATACTAAACCTTTTAGTATAGCCATCATGCAGATTCTGCATTAAAGCTTTGTATTGTCTCTTAAATACCAATGATTTGAAATTTGAACACACACACACACACACACACACACACACACATATATTTTTTACTGTTGAACACCTGAGGATCTGAAATCTCAAACTTAAAAGAACAATTCAGGCAACTGCTAAATACAGGCACAGCGAATTATTTTTGAATTATAACAGACACCCTGACCATGAGGAAATAGGACGCTCAGACCTCATGCACGAAAACCACAAAATTCCAACAGTCTCAAAGCAGAAGTGTGGGTATATCCTTGTACATAATAGTGTGCTACTGATTTTTTAGTAGAATAAATATGTATAGTATTTAAAAATTCTATCTTATCTTCAGGAACACATAATTTTCTTGTGGGTAAAATTAAGCTATTAACTTTAGATTAATAACAAAAAAGGCAAGGCAAGTTTTATGTATATTATATGACTATTTTAACTGGCTGCTTCAGAAAACAGTTGTAAGAGTATTTTACATACTGTAATTAAATGTAACGGTAATGGAACTTAACAATTTTATTTGGTGAGTTTAATTTATTCAAAAACACAAGATCAACAAATAATATTGGAATAATTGACCATTTATATACAAAATAACATTAATAATCAATAACTTACACCATATAAAAAATGACTATGTTTTCAATAACTGCTATTAAAAAAAGTAAAAGACTATTCACAGGCTTGAAGATACTAATATGTAGAGAATACATATATATAGACATATATAGAGAATATATATAAAGAACTCTCAAAACTCAATTAGAAAATAAATCAGTTTTTTAAATGGGCAAAATATGTCACCAGAGAATATATATTAATGATAACAAAGTACAGGAAAAGATGCTTACCGTCATTAGTCATTAGGAGAATGCAAAGTAAAACCAAAATGGGATATAACTACATACTTATTAGAATAGCTAAAATTTCAAAAGTTAACTATACCTAATTTGGCAAGGATGTGGTGGAACTGGAGCTCATATTACTTCTGATCTTCTGGTAGGAATGTAAAATGGTACATTAACTTTGAAAAACACTTTGACAGATTTCTATAAAGTATATACCCACCATGTTGATCCAGCCATTACATTCCTACATTTTTAACCAAAAGAAAAAAAGAAAGCACAGATTCATAAAAATATTCATATGTGAATGTTTATAGCAGCTTTATTTTTAACAGCCCCAAACTGGAAACAACTCAAATGCTTTTCAAGAAGTGAATAAATAAACACATTTTGATATGTTCATGTAATACTAATCAGCAATAAAAATAAACTCTTGATATACATGACAGCTCAGATATATCTCAAAATAATTATACTGAATGAAGCCAAGCCAAAAAGGAATACATGCACAGTGTATTATCTCATTTTTATAAAATTCTAAACAATAAAACTAATGTATAATGACAGAAAGCAAATGAATGGTTGCCTAGAGGGGCACTTTTCTGAGACCACTAATCTTCCTAGCACAATTAAAAGCACAAACAGGAAGAGATTCAGCCTGCTTTGATGTAATTAATGCAATAAACCACCTTTTCTTTCCTAGTCATCTTTCTAATCCACAATTCTTCTCTGATCAAAAGGTCAGGAAGAAACATCATTTACATGACTGGTGTAAAATGTGTTGATCTCTCTATCAGTGCCCCAGATAAGAGGTGGGCAACCCTACTGTGGAACCCAATGTCCTAAACATCAGTAGAACTGAACAACTCATTTTTGGAACTAGAACTTGCTTAATCTGAGTCTGCATCTACATGTAAAATATAAAAGTGAAAAATAAAGTCAATTATATTAAAAAGAAAACTAAAACATATTTCCTTTCCAAAATATTTAAGATTCTCAGTTCTCTTGAAGCCAGATGTAATGACATGAAGAGTTTTCCTGGGTCAGAACCATCAAAACAACATTTGCATCCTGTTTCCACTTGTCATGAGAGTCACTAAAGACCTATTTTCCAATGAAGGTAGTCAAACTGATAATTACTCAAAAAAGAAAAAAATGTTCTGTTTTTCTAGACTAGCATTATCACTACTGACTTAAGCATTATGTCCATTTAAAAAGAAGGATTAAACAAAAACCTTGATCTCTAAGTTCCAGGCTTGTCTGCCCATCTAGACATCCAGAATCAGACAATTGGAAGTAAACCATCAAAGGTGAAGTAGGAAAAGAGAGTAATCAGGATAATTACTTCTGCTGTAACCTAATCTTGACTTCACCATTCCAACCTGGGCTCAAAAACATCACACTGCTGACTTTGAGAGAAAGGAAAAATGGAGAAGAGAAGGCAAAGAGTGAGAAAATGAACGGTAACACCTGCAAACTACATGTTCCATCTTACACCTGGCAGAGTCTTTATTCACCCCAAAGAGGTGGCTTCAGGAAAGGCTCAGAGATCCCACCATTGCTGGAGTTGGACATCTACTCCAGAAGACCATAGGTACCCAAACTTTTCTGCACATACTCAACAGTTGTCCTTAAAACTGGGCCCAGGTGTCATCATACAAGGTAAATAATTAATTCACTATGAGAAATAATTCTCCAGCAGTAACCCCAGATCCTGGGTGAAAATCCTGAATGTTGCTGATCACAGACCAGTTGCTGCCTTAGCTCTCTTTTCTGTTTTTTTTTTTTTTTTTCCTGTCTAATCCTTGACTGATACCTACATTGTTTTAGCGTCCCACATTTTTCTCCTCACTCCATCTCCATTTGCTGGCCTTCTCGATGAAGAGTCACTGCTTATTTAATGCTTTTAATTTTGATCATAGCCCTAAGTGCCTAGCTTATTTGGTTGTAACTCCTTTTAGGAGAACTAACCATATTAGGTTCTTGGAGTCACCCAGACCCTCTGACCACTTTCTTCTAGATGCTGAATGACTCTTAGTTCTTCCCAAGCACCGAGCCATGGAGAGGGCACCAAGAATTGGGACAAGTGGATGTGAGCTTCAGACACAATGCATGGTGGTTGAGAAAGAAAAGGAAGAGTAATAAAGTAAGTTCAATATAAAACTGATAGTTTGACTTCAACTTGAGACCTCTACCTTCAGCATTAACTCTAATAACATCCTAAACTAGAAGAGTAGAGTTAAAAGAGTTTTATAGTTCTTATACAATATCTATCTTTTAATATTCAGGTTTTAAGAATGTGCAAGTCCAAAGATATCTAAGTTTGAACAAGGAATCTAGTCAGTTTGCAGAAAAGGGAGGGCATCAGTTTCTGAATCCTGATTTCTGACACTGGACCACCCCTTATCTAAGGGCCAGAGATGAGCAGATGGAATTACTGAGCTCCAGGAGTGTGACATAGTGTGGAAATGGAAATGATGGGAAGGCACTGAAGGAAGTCAGCTTGGCTGATTTTAGATTTGTTATAAACCAGCTTCGTACCCTAAGTTTCTGCTGCTTGAATGGTCATTTTTGTTATAGAAGCCAGGAGGGAGCATACAATCCCACTTGTTGGAATTGGTTATATTTAGGTGTCTTTACAATCTTTCTTGAGAGAAGTCACATAAAAATGATCCCTCTGTGCCTCCAGTGATATTGAAGGGCTGTTATGGGACATTCTGTGGCTTCTGGCACTGCCTTAAGGCTTGTGAATATATCCAACTATCCTACGGGTAATTTATACTCAGGACATTTAGGACTTTTCGTTTGCTTAAGAAGTGTCTCTGCTTGAGCTAGATATGTTGTTTTATACTAAAATTTCCTTCATCTTCTCTCTCCTTTTACCACTACCTTCTTCCCATACTCAAATATTGGAAAAATATGGCTAGCAGCTGTCATTTTTACTTGGCCTAATATATACAGCAAAATTGTAATAAGTCTCAAGGCCCGAGGTTTCAAGTCAATCACTTTAAGATTTCTTCTATTCAGAAGTCATCTTATATATAAAAAAAAAATTTTCTTTATTTTATCTGTTAAAGTTATTCTTTGAATCATTATAACTTAAAATATAGAGATATGCACACATTCAAGAATATATATTCTAAAATATCAGTGGAAAACTTAGGAGGCAAAGAAACATAACAACAGTAGCTTTCTCCAGAGAACTCATACTCTAGTGGAAACAAATGAATGTTATACAATATGATCAGGGCTTTAATAGGTATGCACCATTAGAAAGGGCCCAGGTAGGAAAATAAGGGAATAAGGTTTCCATAAGCAAATAAAGTTTGAGCTGAGTTTAGTTTACCTGATGGAAAAGGAGAGAAAAAACCTAAGTGCCATGAAGGTCAAAGAGACTTATGTATTTATGCAAATACATAAATACATAAAATGTCAGGTGCTTTAGTATAGCTTCATCCTGGGCCTTGTGGACTTGGAGTTTGGTAGGAGGTGGTTAGGGATGAAACTAGAATGGAAACTTGGAATCATTTCCCCTTTGTCCCCTCATTCCATATTATAGTGAGTTACTTTTGTCTTAGTTTGCTTTTCCCTTTTTTTCCCCCTATGACAATCTTTTCCAAAAATGAGACATAAAAGCATAGCTTGGGAAAGAATACATTCTATCATGACTTACAAAGCATGGGCTTAGCTCTCATGGAAAGCAGAAACACATCCAGTCATTTCTGCTTCTTACTTTTTTCCGCATCTTTATTTGCTCTTCATCTTGTTTCCATCATTAAATATAAAACATTATATTTTTTTAATTTATAAAAGTAGTACTTGGTCTACAGTTCATGTACCCTTGATCTAGATATATACTCTATAGGTCTACCAGACCATACACTATCAAATAACCACTACTAAAAAAATTAACTGTCTTCTATTGTCAAGAAAAAATATACACATTTTTAAGGTCCTAACTCCTTGGCCTGAAGTCAGGACCCTTCACGGGCAGCACCTCCCTTCCTAACTATTTACCTTACTACTACCCTAGACAATTCATTTGCTTTATCCTTGATTTGGCTGGGGAATTCTCATTGCCCCCCTTTTTGCAATCTGCATTTCTTTCCCCTCTCATGTTCAGTCATGCCTTTCTCCCATTAAGCCATCCGCAATTTCACCTCTCCAAACCTACCCATCCTTCAAAGCCAGGTTAATTGCTTACCTCTAGTGTGAAGTCAACCTAATTCCAGTTTGTTTAGAAATTAATTCTCTTAAATTGCCAAATGTCTATTTTCTATGTCACTCATATTGTCATTAAAAAATAAATTAGAGTCAGTATGACAAATTGGAAAGAAAAATATCTTTGGAATTGAACCAAGATCCAATTTGAGTCCTGTTCAAATGCATGACTTTAATTTCCTCATCTGAAAATAGGGCTAATACCTTAAAATAATAAGACTCTTAAAACATTATTGTGAATTTTAGATGAAATAAATATGTAAGTGGTTGGCATGAAATAGTGTTAGTTCTCCAAAATGTCTTCAAGTTTAGGATCACAATAAGTGCTATACATAATTATCAAGCACTGCTTTGGATTCTTATTTCTTATGTATCATTTTTCAAATCATTTTAGACTCTAAAGAATAATAACCATGTCTCTATCTCTATATTATCTAATTCATAATGAGTTCCAATTAATATTACTTTTCATTATTAATATACTATATGTTATGAATGCCAAATAGCAATTTGGAATAAAAGTATCATTTCTTTACACACATAAGCATACATAGGAGATGTTTTCACTAATTCCCTGATAAAAAAAATGTCAATCAAGCCAGATATAAATCAAGCTCGCTCCCTCTTTTTCTCAAGTTTTTATCTCACTGTTCACATCTTTTAAAAGGGTTAAGTCATTTTTCAGCCCAAATCAGACATCCTCATTGTTAAGTCATGGTTGGGAAATATTAAAATGGAAGAGGTAGATAGCCAAATCCAGGTGTGACAGAGAGATTTGAAGAGGTTCTGATCAGAATTCAGTTAAGGCCTTAAAATTAGTCTGCTAGCACTTGGGAAATCTTCTAAAATCACTTCATATATATTTTTCTCCTTAACTCTCTATCTTTCTAAAGACCATCTCAATATTATGTCAGATTATGCATATTAAGGGATCTGTAAAAGCCACGCTAATTTAAGCGGCAAGCACTGTGCATTACAAATGACCCACACTAGTATGTGTGCATGACTCAACAACTTCTAGAATATTGGGTCAGAAATTGCTTAGTTTAGAAATTAAGTCTTCACAATGTAGCAACAGCCTTTTAGACAGAATGCTTATTACTATCATAGGACTGCAACAGATATTAAAGCTTGAGTCTTTTCCTCAACTTGCATGTAAACATTTATAAGACATACAGTTGTTGTTATCTTTTGATGGATAAACAGAAAAATACTCTACTTCTACCCTTGACTTATTATGTATAATTCTCTTATTATAGTAGTTCTGTATTTTTCTTTGATTAATGCTATGAAAATAAATACTCATTAACTGGTGAAGACAAGGATACATTCTGAACTCTAGTTTGACATTCAAGGTCTTTGGCAATGGGACCCCAAAGCATCTTTATAATCTCATTCATTAAATATTTAATTGGCAGATACTGCATCTCTATCAGTTGCTACAAGTTGCCTAGAGTCCAGTGGAGAAGACAGATGAGTAGTCCAGTGAGGACAATGCAATGTCAATGCAAACAGATAGAAGATACAATTGAAAACAGTGTTAAACAATCCCAGAGGAAGGAGCCTAATGGAGGCTAGGGCTTTAGGGAGAGAGTTTAAGATGAAGCGTCAGCCAAACTAAATATTGAAGGATGAATAGGAGATTAAAAAAAAAAAAAGGTGATTAGCATATATCCCACCTAAAGAGATCAAAATGTACAGAGAAAAATATATCGAGCATGCTATTTACTTTGGAAATTACAATTAACTCAGAAGGGTTATAACATCAATTACATTATATATAATGGGGGTCAAACAATTGGACTGTATGTCAGATTAGATTCTCCAAAAATAACAAAAGCAATATTTCTGGTCCCATGTGCTCTTCCAGAAACTTGCCATTCTCCCACTGAGAAGTAGAATCTATATCCCACCCACCCCTTACACCTGGGAGGGCTTGTGACTGCTCCAGCCAATAGAGTGTAGAGGGAGTGATCATAAATGACTTTTGAGCCTAGGTCATAAAAACACTACAGATTCTACTTGGCTCTCTCTTTTCCCTTGAAACCTTCCCACCATGGTGTGAGAAAGCCAAACAAACTTGGAAAGTCCACGAAAAGATGTTCTGACTGACCACTCCAACTGTGTGAGTGAGTCTTCCCAGCCAATAGCCAGCATGGATCAACAGACACATAACTGAATCTACCCTCAAATGCTTCCAGTCATCACCCTTTGAGCTGCCTCATTCATAGCGAGAGGACAGAGACGAACTGCCCCTGTCCAGTTCTACAAAAATTTATACTTTATGAGCAAAATAAATGAGTTTGTTTTAAGCCACCAAATTGTGCGGTAGTTTTCATTATAGCTCTAAATAACTGGTGCAGACTGGAAGATGGCTAGGTCCTAAAGAAGTTTGTGATCTTAGGCAATAATTGTAGAGTTTAGCATAAATGTAGTAGGGATTGTTTAAGCAAGATAGTGATTTGGTCAGATTTTCCTTTTCGTGCAATTATTCTAGCCACAGAAAGTAAACTGAATTAGAAAAAATAATAATAATTAATAATAATACAAGAGTCAAGGAGACCAGTTAAGAGGGTGGTTTAATAATAAAGGCTAGACATATAAAGGTTTAAAATACCTCAGTAATTGCAAGAATGGAAAATTTAGAATGGATATGAAAAATATAATAAGCAAGAAATATAAAAAGGACTTGATATCTAGTATACATGTTGTAGAACTTGAGATTAATTTCCAATTTCTAATTGGTAAGACTGGTCGAATGATAAAATAATCATGCAGATAAGGAATACTAAATGAGAAGGATATTTGGAGGGGAAGGTGTTCACAGAGAATAACTTAAACATTCATTGGAGGTACCTAAGTGGATATATTCAAAGAGAAACTAGGTATATGACTTATAAACCAGAGTACACATTATGGATAAAAATATAGATTTGGGAAACATCAACATAATGGTGGTAACTGAAATCATAAGAGTAGAAGAGATTTCCTTAAGACATTTTATAATTAATATTTTTTTTTTTTAAAAAAAAAGGAAAGGTCCAAAATGACCTGCAAAGCATCGACACTAAAAATGCAGAGAGGAATAAAATACATAAAAGAAACTGAGGAGCATCCAGAGAAGAAGGAAGACAATCATAAGAAAATGCTATTAAGAAAGCCAGGTATATAGGTTATCTATTGCTTTGCAAAAAAGACAAAAAACAAAAAACAAAACAAAAAACGAAAACAAAAACCAAAAACCCAAGAACTTAGTCTAAAACAATAATAAGAATTTATCTGACAATCAGAAATTTGGGAGTCAGAAATTTGGGAGCAGCTTAGCTGGTTGGTTTTGGCTTTGGATCTTCTCGTGATGTTTGTTGTTGCCAAGACATCATCTGGCATTGCAGTCATCAGAAATCTTGAATAGGCTGAAGGATCTACTTCCAACATGGTCACTTACATGGCTATTGTCAAGAAAGCCTCAGTTTCTTACCTTGTGGACCTCTCCATAAATTACAGCTGAATTTCCCTAGAGTGAGTGATCCAATAGAGCAGGGAAGAAGCTATAATGTTATTTTGACCTAGTTTCAGAAGTCACACATCATTATTTCTAAGCAATCCTATTAGTTATACAGGTCGGCTCCATTCAGTGTAGTGTAGGACTATGAAAAGCATAAATACTAGAGGGCCATCTTGCAAGATAGCTGCCACATCAGGAAAGGAGACTGTCTAAATAAGTGAGTGATGCTCAGTGTAAAAGCAAAAAAAAAGTTATTCTACATGACCACATATTATTTTTCCATTCCAAATAGTCTTCCCACTTCCCTTGAGTACTTTTCTTTTTTTAATAAAAAAACAAACTATTATTTATTTCTCTCAACTAAAATTATTTTACTTTTTTTCTCCTTTCTCCATCTCTATTCTCTACATTCTTCTTATATTTCCCAGTACAGCTTGTAAACAAATTCCTCCTTGCTATTTAATCTGAGAAGTCACTGTTATCTCTTCTTTCTCTGAGCAACCCTGGCATTTTGCTTCTCACTTATGATGTATTTATTCACAAATAGTTATTCGGCATTGGCCATATGTCAAGCACTAATCTAGAAAATAGGGATAATACAACAATAAACAGAAAGTCCTTGTACTCATGGATGTACATTCCACTGAGGCAGTGGAAAATAAATAAATAAATTCATATAACAAGGTAAAAATGTATGCTATGATAAAAAAAAAAAGCATGGTTATGGGAAAGAGTTGGGATATAATGTGTGACTTTAGGCAAGATAGTCAGGGAAGCTGTTTCTGAGGAGTTAAGTTGTGAGAGAAGCCCAAATGAAGTCAGGGAGAAAGAAGCATTTAGAAAAAATAAGACCAACAAAAAAAACCAAAACAAAACAAACAAATCCTAGTGTTGTATTTATGTGTTGCTATCTAAAAAACTCTCTCTCAATTTAAAGGATTAACATTTTATACCATTTGTGTGTGTGTGTGTGTCTGTGTGTGTGTGTGTTTTTGTGTTTTTGTGTTTTGTTTTGTTTTGTTTTGTTTTGTTTTGTTTTCACTCACAGATCTGTTATTTGGGCAGGGCTTTGTCACAATGGCTTGTCTGTGCTCTACCACTGTCAGTTCAAGCAATTGACTTGGACTGGAAAATCCACTTCCCAAATGGCTCACTCACGTGGCTGGCGAACTGGTGCTGGAAGCACCAGTTTCATCTGGGAGCCTTAGTTCTTTCCTACATAAGCCTATCAATGGGGCTAATTGGGCTTTGTCATAGAATGTTGGCTAAGTTACAAGTTTGAGTATTTAAAGGGATAGGAAATCTCCAGTCTCTTAAAAACTATGTCCATAAACTGGTACAGTGTCACTTCCATCACATGCTTTTGGTCAAGCAATCACAGATGCTACACTGATTCCAGGGGAAGTGACATTTGGTAATTTTTAATCTACCACAACTTATTTTTGTGTATTGATATTTATCATTTCTAATCAGAAATAGTAAATTTCTTGAAGATAGACACTGCCATATTCTCTTTAATAGAATACAGAAATAAGCTGGAAATAATATGATAAACAGTAGTTTAAACATATACAAGAGTGTTATAAGGGTCAAAAGGATATACACCTCAAACATTACTGCATTGATATGCACATTCTTAATAGTATCTATTCATATCTTCATATTTCAATTCTAACTTATGAGCAAAAATGAGAGTATATCATCAGAAGAGAAATTTATCAATTAAGAAGGGGGATAGGTTATAATTACACACAAAGCATAAGAAGGGACTTAAAAACTGAAAGTTGTATTAGAACACATGTAAGGCATAATTTAAAATTAGTTATAATACAGCAGTATCTAGAATATAAATTAAATTAGTGTTCAAATGCACCAGCAAGTATCGATAATGTGTCTGGAGATCTTGCAACAAAAGGGGAGACCTGGATTTGAATCGAGGTTGCAGATGGTGAAATGGCAAGGCTAGCAGACCAATAATGCTTTTGTGGAATTTACTTCTATGGAACTTAGGATGATAAGAAATGAAAGTTAC
This sequence comes from Rousettus aegyptiacus, assembly GCF_014176215.1. Taxonomy (NCBI): domain Eukaryota; kingdom Metazoa; phylum Chordata; class Mammalia; order Chiroptera; family Pteropodidae; genus Rousettus; species Rousettus aegyptiacus. Next base: position 70,491,563 of record NW_023416287.1, read on the forward strand.
AAAATGCCAGCCAGAGGTAAGGTACAGTGAAGTACAGATTATTGGTTAGACAGAGTGAAAAGAATTGATAGGTATTAAAACCTGATATAAAGAAAATTTTTACTATGGAAGAAAGACAATAGTTAAGGAAATTTGGGAGTGAGATCAAAGAATACAAATTTTGAAAGTGTCATTGATTGTCTAGAGAATGCTCTATCTAGGTTATGCTGGACAAAGAAAAATACTATAGGTATTTTACAAAGGGAAATTTTAATTATATAGTTGCAAAATATCTCTCCTAAATTTATCTTTATTTTAAGAAAAAGATTCTTGAATCACATGTTTTCTCAAAGTAGTGCTATACTTAGTTTCTTACACTAAATGACTTTTAAGGCTCTTTAGCTTTAATTGTGTGATTGCGAGATTTGGGTTCAAGTTCTGACTATGACACTTAACTTGCTTTGAGATATTGGAAGGGGATCTCTTAAGTCTTTGGCCTATATATATATTTTTTTTATCTGTAAGGTAGAAATTATAATGAGAGTCCTATCTCAAGGGGTGGTATTTAGAACCAGATTGGTAAAAAAAAAAAAAAAAGAAAGAAAAAAAGAATGTGACTATTCAAATAATCAATATTGTCTCTAGTTTTTCAGATTTATCTTCCCCAATAAGTCTCTTGTATGCTTATTGGTGGAGGGTAAAATTAAATGCTCCAAGTCAGAATTCCCACCCTGGTATTCAATGTTATCCATAGGTTGACCAAACCCTACCTAAGTAACTTTATCTTCTATGATCTCAAATTAAATGTTCCACTGTCCCCATGCATCCTGTGCATATATGATGCTGCTTTTGAATCTAGAATGTTATACCATACAATTTAATTCTTAATTATAGACAGTAAAAAATTTAGGATTGTAAAGCCCCATGCAGATTTCTGTCCTATCTCCTCTTATTTTACAAATCAACAAACAACAACAATTAAAACAACAAACAACAAAATGAAAGAACAGAAACTCAGGGGTATTGAATTGTCCAAGGTCAAAAGCCTCGAATTTAAAGCTCCTAATTCAGAAACAATGCTTTTTCTTTTATACCACACTGTCGATTTGTATTTTCTGCTAAGATTGTATGTAAATCCTTTTGAATAAAATAAAGAAGTAAAAGAAAATGAAATGAAATGAAATGAAACAAAACAAAATAAATACATTATCTCACTAATTCCTATTGAACTCGTATTTTAGCACCAGTATGTGACAAAATTATGATGATGCTGCTGCAGCTGCAATCGTTAAGTACCCACTCTATGACAGCACCTACTGCTTCACCACGCCCCCTTCAAATTAACCTCACATAATATTTGGCTATCCTTTATCTATATTCCAAAATGAATGTGAGCTATTGAAATGTGATGTTGGAATGAAAATATTTGCCCCATTGTAAAGCAGTTTCTTTGAGAAAGTAAACAAAGTACATTCTAGGACTGAACCCTTTCCTGCAAAATGCACAGCTATACTACCCTACCAGCCATGTATTTGGTCTCCTCTATACTATTTTAGTCTTCCAAAAGAAGATACTATTTTATTTTGAATGAATCTTTATTCCAAGCTATGTACTAAGATTTTCCTCAGTTAGTCTGTGAGGATATGTGTCTGATAAATGTAAGCTTCCTGAGTGGGCAGATAAAGCAAGAAGAAGAGGGAGACTCATGGGAGTTATACTCCTGACAAGTGATCTTCCTTCCAAGTACTAAAGAAACAAACTAATAAAGCTGTAAGTCCTACTAAACTCATCCATAGCTATTATGCTGTCTCAAAGCTGCTTCTGCTTGAGGTTTTTATTTCATCAAAGCACATTTACAGGCAAAATCGCATGTTGCTTGAGTTTAAAAATAAATTATCAAGCATGTTAATGTTAAAGAAGAGTCAGGGATATATTTTGTAATAGCTTACCTCCCCCTATGGACAGGTAACCTCATTGATGTTGGAATTTCCAGTTTCAATGACTCCCTTTATGAAATATTTTTAATCATGTTTTAATATACTCCTTATGCCTTCCCTCCCTGAACATCTGCCATGTTGAAAGACTCCCTTAGAACATAATAATAGTAATACAGTATTAGAGCTAGAATTGACATTAAATATTATCTGATCATTTTTTGTTGTTATTTTTAAGAGATGAAAATATTAAGGTCTAGCAAAGTTACCTGGCCATGCAAAGTCACAAGGCCAGATAGAGCAGAGGTGGCAATAGAAGACTGGCCTCCAGGTCAGTGCTCAGGCTTTCAAGACAAACTAGAACTATTACTTATAGCTTGTCACTAGTTCAATTCAGGTTACATGTGCCCCTCTAGTCCACTCTAATGCCAGTTGCATCCTATTCCATCTCTTTAATATTTAATATGTATAACTATGTGCTGGAGAGTGGAGTCACACCAGTGAACTAACAGGCATGATCCCTGTTCTCAAGATTCTTAGGCTTTCATTCTCTATGTCCTCTAAGAATATCAAAAAACAGATTCCACCATCTCCTGAGACATTCACATTCATGCAGCTACTCCCATTCACCTTGTTCCTTGCCATTTCTCCATCACCAGAAGGCCCTCCTAGAGCCTCACCTGGCTTAGACACTTACTCAACCTCTCTTTCTGTCATTTATACAACCTCCCCTTGATGGCAGTTGCTGGCAGCTTCTTTTGCTCAAGGTATTTCAGTCTGGAAAAAATTAAAAGCATGGAAGAGTGCCTTGAGCAACGGTGACTGCTGTTAAGTGCTTTGGCAGTTTGTCAAAATTTAGCCACCTGCCTGGAAGAAGTTTTACTCACCAGCAAATTTTACTCCCTCTATTACGTCACTGTCTCCCTCCTCCAAAACTCTCATAAACAGTGGATCATTTTTGTATTTATTCATTATGAACTTTATGAAAGTCAAAGGTGTTTTGACTTGAAAAACCACTATGGCATAAAACCAGACTTTAAAAATCTCCAATTTATTTTCTTCTGGATGACTGCTTTCCAGCATTCCTTCAAACTCAGTATCGTTCTTTGCCAGAACACCTGATGGTTATGTAAGGACAAATCCAAGTGCAAACAGACTCATCCTCTTTTCTCATTCTCCTCTGTTTCCCAGTGGAGGCAAAAATATAAACAAACAAACAAATAAATAAATAATGAAACAAATCTCAAGATCTCTTGAAAAGAAATAATTTTGACTAATGCCAAAAACTCCTACTCCTCTCCTTTTGCCAAATCCCACAGAATCATTTAGTTATTTCCTTAAAAATAAAAATTAGAGGGGAGTGTTTTTTTTTTTAAAGTTATAGATACTTGAAGGAGACTGTATGTAATTTCAAATAAAAGGGTAGATACAGGTGGAAGCCTGGAACTCTTGTGTTTTATTAAGGGGGAGCTAAACAATGGAGCCTGGCATCTGAGGAACATGAAAGCAAACATTTTAGAGTTGGACCACTCTGTAACCCTGGAAAATTAATGTGTGCCGTATAGAAATATAGCAAACACTCTACACCAAAGCCTCTGTTCTTAGAGAATTGTTTCATTAATATAGCTGTACCAGCTCCTCACTGGGTCATCTATACACTTGTGTTCATGGCCGGGGTCTCACTGGGACTAATTTCACAGAGATGGGAAAGAGGGAAAATGAGAGAAGTGTAGTCTGAAACTAAGTTTTGTGGCTTATGTTAGGAATAAAAAAGAGAAGAGTACCATTTGAAATCAAGCCAGAAAAGTGAATAAAACAATATTTTGCTTCCTTAAGTGTTTACTTTTAAAAGTAATTTTTACCTTGATACTATCAACACCTTGAAAGACGGAGTACACAATTTGGTCATTTCATAATTTCCAGGTAAGCAGAATGACAACTTCTATACCCAATATCTAGATGGTAGATCAAATTTTTCAGTATCATACACAGAATGGCAGAAGTAGAAAAAAGCAAATGAATCCAAAAATGCAATCCTGTGTTCAACAAGAGAAATCTGACCTCCATGCATAATAAGGTCTCATGGTCAATCGGTGGTAGAAAAAGGACAGATACATAAGTCTGAGCTACATGTTCGGCCAGTACTTAGTTTGACTCTGTTGTTCCTTCTGGTAGGCTGTACTTGACTTACCCTAACTATATGCTTGTATCTGCAAGTGCTTTATTTCACTAGATAGTCTGTGATCTAACGTATCTTCTTTCTCGTTCCTTCTTTTCCAGATTATGCTAAACCTTCAAGATTTAGAGAAAGCGGCACATCCTTCTAATAGTTCCACCAACCAATCTCTTCATTCCAGCCATTCTTCACTTAATAACAAGGAATTAACTATGCCCGTCTAATAGAAACTATGGTTGCAGAAATCCCCATTACTCACATGCTTCAAGAGGTTGACTTCCCTTATATCTTCCTTTTCCCTGCCTTTCTACCTTTGCCTAGGAATCCTTCATCCTTCTCACTGTAATTGGAAAACATTTTGAAATATTAAGAAAATATTAACTTTTATTTATCTTCCTCACTGTTCCTTTTTTCCTTACCTTCATTCAACCAGTTCTCTCATTCTATTGTTATCATGCTCGGCGGCACGGGGTGGCGGGGGGGGGGGGGGGGGGGGGCGGGGAGGTTAGAATAGACTACAGGTATTAATAATTTTTTTTTTCTCAAAAGGTTAAATCCTTCAGAACAGGTAGAACATTTTCAAAGATCAAGTGATAAAAGGTTATGATCTGAAAGAAGAACTAAAAAGAAATGTGAAAACTGAATCCACTTGCAGCCTTCCTCATAACAGAAAGTTATCCAAAGCTGGTTTGAAAGTGGGGAAAGGAAGTTCTGGAGATCCCGGAGCAGTGAGGGTCTGGTACTTGAACCCAAGCAGCATTGTTGGTTAATGGCAGGATCTCCCAACTGGAATGGCAGCAGAGTATATGAGCTCTGGGCACGGGATTTCTAGTATTCATTAAAATTTCCGAGACCCAACCATGGACCTAAGGTAGCATAGAGCCTGGAGACCTGAACAGATCATGTACCCAGGAATAATGGATGCCTCTGAGGTAATCTATATAGATAGAAAATGGAATGCTAGCATCTCCCCAAATCCTCAAGCTATGCATAAGATCCTAGAATCCTATACCACCATAGGGAATTTTCAAGAACAACTGAACTTTATAAAACCTGGAATGGGGAATCATATTTTGAAATAAAGTTGAGTTCCAGAAAAATAAGAAAAAGGGTATTTTTTATACACCTGAGGTAGTACTCTGAAATTTATCTCTCTATCCTACCTTGCTAGATTCTAGAGTCAGTTCAGACTTGTAGGTGCTGAACTGACTGTGGCAGATATTAAAACAAAAAGGAGGTTGGAGAGAAAAAACTTCCCATCAACAAGGTCTGTCTTAGTGCAGTGACTCTGGGGTATCCTGATCTCAACAGTGGTCTCAGCAGCATTCTTGAAACTCATCCCTTTCAAATAACCTGTCATCATCTGATCACCTATGAAGCACTGTGATCTTGGACAGTGCCTCAGTTTTCTCAACTATACTTAAGAGTTAATCACTGTGATTACCTTTTTAGGGTTATTTCGAAAATGAAATGAGTTAATACGTGCAAATTACCTAAAACACCACTTAACACATTGTATGTAATCAGTAAATATATTATTTATTTTTAATCAGTGTATTAACCTCTCATTTCTCTCATTCCTTAGATATAAATGGCATGACTAGTCCTGTTTGTTCTTTGAAATGTAAAATATTCAGCATAGATTTTTGGCTTTTTCCCTAGGGTCTAAGCTACAATGTGAAAAACGCACTGGAGAAGAGGAGATGAGTATAAAAGTAGAATGGTAAAAAGCCTTTTCTTCTACTTCTTCCTTGCCTTCACGTAGTAGTTTTTTAAAAAAAGAAATTTTAAAAATTCTTAAAGGAAATATGTAATTCCTTCAGGGATGGGCTAAAAGGAAAGAAAAGTTTTGAGACCAGTTCTAGGACACAGCAAGAAGAGAAACCCATTCATTTCTTGTGGTACATAAATAAATACTAACTTGGCACCAGGAGCTGGCCAGTTCAAGTTATGTCCCCAAGTTTTAACACAGACCTGAAACCTCAGTTTCACAGCTGTCGCCATCACACTCTGACACCTCTCCACTGCACTTTAGCAACTACTTCTGCCTGTCTACAGACCCTACTCTGTTGAAGCTCTGGGTACAAATGAAAGGGGCAGTAAGGACTTAAAGCTAAGATAACTCCGTCCCACCACTGTAGGCAGAGATCCATTTCTGGAGATGCAAATTTAAATTCTGAATGCATTATCCCACAGAAACATTGCTATGCTTTGTATTTAGTTTCCATAGTGTTTTTAGGACATTACTGTAGTTCGGCTACATTATAACTTAAATAGGCTTTTGTGAGTGGCTTGGGAACTAAAACATCGTGTCAAAAACACATTTCTACAGGAAAAATGCCTTTCAACTTCAAAAATGAACTTGTAAATCAAAGTTCTTTTCAATATGTAAAATGGAAACTATTGGTAATAGCAAGTATTATACTTTTATTTGAATGTCTCATTACAAACTTGATATACAATATTAAAAGGTAGCTTTCTCTGGAACTTCTTTATAACACCCACCTACACACATCCTCCAACATTTATGCACATGACAAACAGTATTTTTCACTTAGGTGTTCAATTAAATTAATATTGGTTGAAACCGACTTATTGGGCCTTTTAGAGCTGGCTTTTCTAAGAAATTGCTCTGAATCACCAAAGCAAATTTACTTGTTAACTATTTTGTTTTGACTGAAGTTTCTTTTTCCCAAAGCTATTCTTATTTTTAATATCAAATTAAAAAAACACACACACAGAGAGAAAAGCTGTGTGTCATATTTGCTAGGAATGAGTTGCTTAAATAAAAGCAAACGGCATGGCAGCAGCAAGCCCTGTGCAATGAGTACAGACTGGTGTAAATGACCAGGAGGAATTACCTCTAATGATATTTCATTTCCTGTTCTTTTTTAAAAGGGCAAAACCATCACAGAGGTCGCTTTCAACAAACTTGTTTGTTTTTCCATTCTCAGTGTTTGTCTGCCCAATCAAGACCCAACCTCACCTCATTTCCTTGACTCCACAACACTTCTCCTCCTTACCAGTTCCCTCCCCCTCTTTCTTTCATTTTCTTCCCCAACCCACCCCCCCCCCCAGCTTTGAAAACTCTAATGACTAGAATAAACCAAAATGTCAACATTTGCAATTCTGGAGTTTCATTTAAGCAATAAAAATAATAATTAAAAGGGTAAAACCTTAGAGAGATTTCTTCATTTTATATGGTTTGCCAGCAATGATACACATTCAAAAAAGCCAGTAAAAGAATTAATTAGAAACAGCCAAAGCTCAACAAGCTCTGCAAGTTAATGAAGCAGAGAGGAAAATGTCATCTTTGAGACCCAGAGCTGCATTGGCTTGGATAATATCCACTCCTGCCTTACTCTCCTAACTAAACCTCTTTTAATCTCTCCTCAAGAAATCAATGCTAATGACACGGATTTACCAAGAAATGACAGCAACATAATACCAGGAGAGCTGCTCCTGTTTGATGTAACTTAGTACTGATGGGAACACTCAGAGTTTCATTCTGACAGCAAGTTTTTGTTTAGCATGCTCCTTAGGGGACTCAAAGTAATGGAAGAGCTTCATTTTATTTTATTTTGATTCTTTCCATTGTGAGTTTGTTTTTTATATTGCTCCCTCTATCCCTCTTTCCAAAGCTTTTTTCTCTAGTCCTAAGATTTCCACCCTGCCATCCCCGTCCACATTCTACAATCCCGCCTTATTTCCTCTATCTTTCTTCAGAATGGTTCTCTTATGGCCACAGGTGGCATTGTAATGTACACAGTTTTCCCCCCATCCTCTTCTACACAAGGTAATTTATATGCGCACATCTGCTTATTTGCATTTCCTTTTAATTTGTCTATTTGTTTGGTTTCTGTGGTCAAAACATACAGGATTTTGGAATATGTCTAGAATACACAATTCACATACATTTAAGGACTATCGTTTTATTATTAAAAACATAAATTTAATGTTTATGCTATATAACAGTGCTGTCCTTAAGTACATCACACTAAGAGTCATCTTCTACAGAATATTATACCTGTAAAGAATTGGAATCATAAAGCACTGGGTTTGTCTATTTGACCACTTACTAGATAAGTGACTTTGGGAAGGAAATTCAATCCTTCTGAAGCCTTATACTCTCTAAGGAGATATAAATATCTATCATGCATTTCTCTGCCCATAAGCAGTAATGAGAAAATCTAAAGTGCTTGGAACATATTTAGTTTTCAATAACCCTGCTTCGTTCCCTGTTCCCTTCTTTAATTCCTTCTTTTGGAGTTACCAAAATATATTGTACCTCACTTTTGCATGAGTGTCCATCAGTTTTTGAAACATAGCCATTGTGGTCACATAGGTCTCTTTCCTTTGGGATAAACATCTCAGTAGAAATGTCAAACTTCCCTCCAATTACAAAGATGTCAGAGCAATTTGTCACTATTGCTCTTAATTTGAAGCTCCCAAATGAAAATGAGACTTGTATAGATAGATTAACGAGTATAAATACAATGTTTAATTCTATGGCCTAAGAATATTATCAGGAAAAAATTCATATCTTATGGGACCTAAAGCTACACAATTGGGGGATTTTCCTTTTAATACAAAAAAATGCTAAACTGGATACAAGGCCATGGAATGTGTCACGAAGCTCGAGCTTCATTTAGTGTCTGTCACAGGAGAGAACAAATAATAAGATCCCTCCCCCTCAACCACACACACACATGCACACACACACACACGCACGCACACACACCAACACACACCCCACATGCTATTAACTATTCAGGATCATTCAGTGAACCCCTAAAACTTAGTTGCAATTCAGAGTCCAGTGAGGAAGGAAAAAGAGTCAAAGGTGTCCCTATACATACTGAGATAAAGTTCTCATCATCTAGTAAAATGAGACCTAGAATCTTCTTAACAGGAATTCAGTTCGATTTTAGAAAAAGAAAGTAGAAAGCTGCATTTCTAGAACTGAATATGTGAATATATAACTAGAGATTCATGAATGTATAAGTTATTTCAGATATTTATATAAATGCAAAAAGGAAACAAATAGAATGCTATTGATGAATAGTTCTAAAGAAACAGTGGGGTTGGGGAAGTTTGACTTTAGATAGTGGGATCAGGAAGTTGAAATCTGAAGCTTTTAAAAGATGAGAAGAGTCAGCTATGCCAAGAGGCAGGGAGAGAGAAGGTTCAGCAGAGGGGATAGCTAGCAAAAAACCTGGAAGCCTGGTGGAAGAACTGTGGAATATATAAAGAGGAAAAGAGAGAATGGTATCAGAGAAATTTGGAAAAATTGTGTGTACTTGTGGATTACATGCTGTTGATTTGTCTCCAACTCTTACTGACTCTATGAAGAAGTGATGCCACAGTGTCTTGTCTCAACAGCTCTGCTCAGTCCTTGTAGACTCATACTTGAGGCTTCTTTCCTGGAGTTAATCTATCTCATACTTGGTCTTCCTCTTTTCCTGTTGCCTTCTATTTTTCCCAGCGTTACTGCCTTTTCCAAAGAACTCTGGCTTCTCATGATGTGCCCAAAGTAGGACAGCTTCAGTTTTGTCACTTTTGCCTTCAGCAATGTTTCAGGCTTAGTTTGCTCTAGGACCCACTTGATCGTCATTCTGGTTGTCCAGGGTATCCATGGAGATCCCCTTCATTACCATGGTTCAAGTGAATCAAGTGTCTCGCTTGCTTAACAAAATAAGAACTACAATGAAAGCATCAGAAGGTAAAAATGTCCTTTGTTTATTATCTGCATTCTTTCACTGAATTCTGTTGGAGTGTATATACTGCTCGCCTTTCTATCAGAAATTTAGTTAGGTAAAAAAATGGAAGTGGATTTTGAAATCATATATACAATTCTATTCATAGTGAAGAGAATGGTCACTTAAAGCCTAAAAACTTTTAAACTCTAAAGTAACTAATTTTATCAATAAATATATGCTAATTTAAATAAATGCACTGAAAATACTTGCAATACCTTTTAATGTTTCTCACAGAATTGGAACATAGAAATTTGGGGCAGCCTCAACGTTTTTCAGTTTCTCTCTGACTTTTGGCCTTTTAGTAACACCTTCTTTCATAGGTCATATAACCTACAATTTAAAATTCAAATGCCAGATTTCCTTTAAGGTCTTATATGAGGCTGGGTCCCCTTTAAGCTACACTGCATATATTAACTTCTACTAGCCATATTTGGAATGAGGGGTTTGACTCTTCTCTTAGAATATCAAAAAGGGAGCACAGATGAGTTGCAAGTCTGGGTGTTGGCTTTACTCTGGAACACGATTTAAAGAGCTCAGAAGGAAGTAGCATAAATATGTGGCAGAGACATTTGCTATCTATGAAAGTCTTGTGTTTCCCTGGTATAATATTGTACTATTGCTAGTTAGCAGTTATCTAGCCTAGGCTACATTTACCAGTCCCCTCACTCCCACTCTCTGTTTTCAGGAGGGGGTGAGTTTCATCAATAAAATGTGAGCATAGGTAATATAACTTCTGAAGCAAGGTAAGTAGCCAATATGTTTTGTCTGTCCTAATCCTTTGGCAGAAAACATAGGCTCCTTATTTTTCTATTTACTGGAGCCTATTGGACAGTTACATGATAAAGAAATACATGTCTCTTGTGTTAAACTACTAAAATTTGAGGGTTTGTTTTGTATAGCATCTTGCATTCTCCAACTAATAAATGGGATCTTTAAAATTCTTGATCTACAGCAAATTGAATTCACTAAATATCATAGTGGAGGTATGAAATTAAATTTCATAGTTTTAGTTTGTTTTGTCTTTGTTTTTCCTTCTTAAATGAAAGAGGTGGCAGAAAATCTTCTGGAGATGACTAAAGGTAGCTCTCCTTGAAAGGTAGGGATAGAATTTATTAGAATGATTTTAGAAATATTCTCGGAAAATTACCCCAAATTCAAATTTATTTGGGATAGCCTCCTGGAGAAAGAAGAAAGCACATACGACTAGTACAGCAATTTAGAAGAAAATCTCGCTTTTCTTAAGATAATGAATTGATAGGCAGGACAAAAAAAAAGGTGGCTCTTCTGGGTCTGTGGTGTAGTGATACTGGACCTAAAGTGAAAGGAGTCCCGAGGACTTGTTTGTGCCCCGGAAGACATGAAAATGGAAATAGAAACTTTGTAAAAGTAAAATTAGACCAATTACACTAATTTGGAGCTCTTGGTTGAGGTTAGCATGAGTAAGACTATCCTCCCTGCAAAGCCATTGAAGACTGTGGGTGGCCAATTTTTAACAGCAATGCGATGTCACAGCAAGACATTCTGCATGCAATGAACTGATCCGACTTCAGCTCTTTCTCAATTATGAAGGGAAAATCAAACATAGCCCCCCATATTATTTCCCCCAGGTGTCATTTGATGGTCAACAGGAAAACACTGGACTTTCTCCCAATTAAAGTAGTTGAGAAATCGAGTCATCTATATTATCTCTTTTATAAATAAAATGTGGGAAGAATCTAAGATTATATCTATTTGAATATTTTTAAACACATAGTATTCCTAATATTTGTATAACTTCTTATAATTTATTAAGGATTGTCACAGACTTTATTTTATTTTACCTTCTTGGCAAATCAATAAAGTAGATATTGTCATCTCAATTTTATTGATAAAGAAACTATGGTTCATTGAGATAAAGTAAATTGCTCCAGATTACACTAATATTAAGTGGTGAGGCACAATTCAAATCTCAGATTTTATATAACCTGTAATGTTAAATTTGTATCTCAAAACTATGATGTAACCAACTATATCAAAAATTACTAAAGTCTTTTTGTTGCTGCCTTATAGCTGTCTCTGGGAATTCTTTCCTCCGCAATCTTTTCTGATTTCTAACAAAGAAAAGGCTACAGCTAACCACTCCTCTTTCCTGCTCCATTTATTCCTTTCTACAACATGGTTGTCATCTAACTTAAATGATTTAAGAATTTTTAGAAAGGTGAAAAGTAGCTTCTACATATATCTCACACACACTCACATACACATTTTAGAGATACCTGATTTAATACTAAATACGATCATTGTTTGAATTCTAGGTTGATAATTGCTTGACAATTTTGTATCCTTGTAAAAATTCAAAATAATACCTAAATACTAATGTCTAGCTTCTATTGTCATAGATTCAGATAAAGTTTATGGAGCTGAGTACAGTGGCAGAGAGTATAGAAATCAAAAACAATTTTTTTTTTTTCTAAAATCACATAGTTCTTTACAACCCATACTGAAAAAGATTTCAAACACTTACAAGAGTTTTGTGCCATTGGATCTTGAATACTTTGCAATATTCAAGTTTATTTCTTCAGTGGTTTAGTCACTGCAACTTTATTCTGAAATTTTCCTCAAGGGGATCACCTACTATTTCTTCACAAACTAAATAGCTAAATAGCAAGTATTTCCCTATGTGATATGGGTGACTAAATCTGAATGAGGACACAGGGACATGTACAGAAAAACTAGATGACAAAGGGCTAATGGGGTTATTTTTTCCTTATTAAAAAAAAAAAAAAGGTTTATTCTATATCAGCATTAGAGCATGATCCCAATGCAGCAATTTCCTCAAATAGCGACCCTTTGAGAAATGACTTTTATGAAACTAATTTACAAAAACATGAGATAAATATTAAAATAGAAACATTAAAGATTTTAGCCTCCTGCAGGTTCTAAGAAACTTGGAGTAAATATTTACCTTAACTTTTCTGCCATGGAATTACTTTGTGAATCTTACCATAAAGAAGATGACTTTTTTCCAGTTATTCTCAACAGCATTTCTTTCAGGGTGATTGCTGCCTTTTCTCTTTCACACTCTAATGTTATATTGGAAATGCTGTACGCATGCTCACACACTGTTGTGAATTAGAAAGGGTACTTATGACAAGAAACAAAAGACATTCTCTTTCCTTATGGCTTCTACCATCCTTACTTTGGGAGCTGATTTTTTTTTTTAAGGTTTTTAACATGAGAAAAATTAAAATGTGAAGATTTGTATGATGGGGGTTGGAAAAAAGTTTCAGTTTAATAAAATGAATCTTTTCATCTGAGTCTATGGGACAACAACCCCATCAACTTGCATAGCAAAAAGTCTAAGTTTGGCAGACAGCTTTGTCTATGTCTCTAAGTTTCCAGACATCCAGGTTAATGGATTTTTTTACTGAATAGATTGGTTGTCTTGAAGTTAGGGGCAGTAATGTACTGTAGTTGGATATTTGATCATATTGTTTATATATTCAGTTCATATATCTGCTCAGAAAAGTTTAGGATTACAGGTCTAGTGTGCATTTGTTTATGTGAATGGTATTTCATCTTTCGTGTGTGTGTGTGTGTGTTACCTCCTTATCAGCCTTTATACTTTCTTTCTGATACTCTATGGATCCTCAAGCTGTCTCCTACAGAAATGAGTTATTGAGGCAGTTCAAGGAAATGATTACTTTCTAACCAAACCAAGCATGCAATAATACTGCTTTAATATTTAAGCTAGTCAATTATTAGGATATAATTTATCCAAATATGAATCTCTTACTTTTCTGTAGGAAAAAAAAAAAAGGAACTTCCTCCTGAAGAAGTTAACTCTTCTTCAGGAAATCCTTTTGTAGTTATCTATACTCTATCTTTAATTTCTTATATATAGGCACCTACTTACTGTCAACAGTACAATAACTCAACCTAACACAGACAAATTTCTTCATACAGCTCTTCTTACTCTTTGCCTAGTACCCCACTCATGTGATCAAAGCAAAATATGACATTTAACTCCTCAAATACAAAAAAATTTCTTTCACAAAATCTTTCAATGGCTTCATTTTTAGTAAATCTAATAGATTTATCTTTATTGTGTTCTTTACATTTGACACTGTTAACAACTTTTTCTTCTTGAAAGACTTTTCTTCCTTTAGCATCTATAACTCCAAACTGTTCTTAATTTTTCTCCTTTTATCTCTCTGGCTTCTGCTTCTCAAGTTCTTTCCTTTTCTTTATTCATCTACTTGTTGTTTTATGTTATATCACTTAGGGACTTTTTTCTCTTAGTCTACATCTTTTCCTGGACAACCTCAACCCTACTCCCTTTGAGTCAATTGTTATGTTTGTTATTGCCCAAATATCTCTTCCGAAGTCCAATCACATATGTAACCGACTTCCAACTGAATCGATCCACTTGAATATTCCATCACACTTCAAACTCTACTTAGTCTTCATACAAAGCACTATTCTTTGTTTTCCTGACCTGTTATGGAATTAATGTTTGCGTCCCTCTTCAATTCAGATGTTGACACCTTCCCTTTACTTTTCTTAATGTGATGGTATTAGGAAGTGACACTTTGGGAGGTAATTAAGATTAGATCAGGGTGTAACTCTCTTAAATGAGAATAGTACCCTTGTAAGTGCCATGAGAGAGGTAGCTTCTCCAGTCTGTTCTTCAATATGTGAGAATATAACGACAAATTGGAAGTCTACAACCTGGAAAGTGGCCCTCACCAGAACCCGACCATACAGCACCTTGATCTCTAACATCCAGCACCAGAACTGTAAGAAAGAATTATCTATGTGAATGACTCCATAAAGTGAAAACTCAAATTTTATCAAGACAACCCTCTGCCAAAACCTACTACTACCATAGCATACACTAGCCCTATGAGAATGAGTTGCTGATTTTCTCTTCGATCTTAGCCCCTTCACCTCACTCAACTCCCCACCCAAACTATTTTGCATGAACTACTACAGACATAACATACTTTCCTCACTTCTAGGCCTTTGAATATTTCATGTCCTTTTCTTGGATCATTCTATCCCTCATAAATACTATTCTTAATTATTCATCTTAAGACCTAGCTTAAATATCACTTCCTCTGGGAAAATCCTTCTCTAGATAAGGGCTCCTGTGCAGGGCTCCCTAACCCTGTAACAACATGTATTTACTTAAAACTCCTTTACTGATAAGCAAGTTCTAGAAGGAAGATTTTACTGCTCAGCAGAACACTTAACATAAAATAGGCATTGAAACAAATTTGTCTGACTGAATAAATTCTCAAAAATGTTGTTACAATTATATTGTATATCCATAAATATCCCTATTGTACAGGTCAGGAAAATCAGGCCTACAACGGACTAATTCTGGCTTAATACTATATCTTTTGTGAGTCTCATTATCATTCTTTATCTCCTAATGCAGTGTGTACCTTACAAACAAAATTAATACTTCTCATTTGAAATGACAGACTACTCTGAAGCTGCCAATTTTGCCTATCTTCATAGTAGACTCGATAAAAATGTCTGAGATTTTTTATTACTTTGGTAACAAACATATTTACCATAATTTGCAATACCATTCTTAGACCTTCTCTCCACCCCAAAGATTACTGTTTCCACAAAACTCCCCAAAAGCTATGTTACTACAATAAGACCACTTGTAGGTTCAGTTTTTCCAGGTGATTCAAATGAGAATGGACGGAATCTTCTTTACACACTGTTTTCTTCTAAATCATTGAAAGAAAGCTATCTCTGCAAGCATCTGTAGTTTGTTCATGTCACAGGTTTCCAGTTGGAACATTCAGACATTTTTATCTTCTGTGCTTAGATGTAATCAGGGTTATTATTATAAAATGGTTACTAGTAATGTAGGCACTATTTCAAAGGAACCATTCAGTGAGTAACAAATTTCTCTTGATATCTGTGCTTTCTTTTTTTCTGTATCTTAATCAGTTTAACTGTTATCACAAAAATTTTAAACTCGAAGAAATTCAGACTGCATTCTAGTTCTCTTTTCCTCTTATGTTTTGCTCATTTTACAAGTAAATAAACTAAAATCTTCAGAATATTAATCTCACACATCTTAGTGATTGAGAGGAAGTTTAGAATATTAGTAAGACTACAAGTTTTATGAGTACATCTATGATACTAAATCCAGGTCTGCTTGCCATCTTTCTTGACTTCTGAACAGCATCCAATCAATAGACCATTACCACTCCCTTCTTCTTAAAAGATACTTTTCCCTTAACTTTCATTGTTTACACTTCCTGATTTTCTCATAATCTTCCTGACTATTGCATCCTAGACCCTATTATATAGTTTTCTGCCACTCTCAACTAGGAAGTTGGCATTCTTCAAGGCTCAGTTTACTGTCCTTTCTTTTGTTAGGATTCACCACATCTTATTATTCTTTCAGTGGTTTTTGAACTTGGCAATGGAAACATGGTCCATCCAGCTACACAAAGCAGAAACTGTAAGATTTTCTTCCACATTTCCATTTTCCTCTTTCCTCATATTTAACACATCACTGATCTAATTGATTTTAGGTCCTGAAAAACATATCTAAATAGATTCTCTTCTTTTTATCTCCATCATCACTATCCCATTCCAGGTTACTAAAGTGCATTCTTAGGACTACTGCAATCTCCCAGTTATATTGGTCCACTTGCATTTTAGGACCCTGGCTATTCATTCCTGGTATAAAAGTCAGAATAATCTTTTGAATGCCAGGTCCCTTAAAATCTAACAAAGAATGTACCCACAAACATATTCGGACACCACAAAAACTTTACATGAATTTCTATCATCTTTATAATATAAATCACAATCCTTCACATGTATTACAAGTCAATTCACAATCTACTCCCCACATTTTTCACTTGCTTTTCTTACATTTTCTCCATATTTCAGTTCCTATATTCTTCTTTTATGTCTTAATTACATATTTTACATTCTTCATTATTCAACTCTGTTTACATGTTGTTCACAGGTCCTGCAACACCTGTCCTTATCCCTATCATCTTTCTATTTGGCAGTACAGCTATCATAGTAATTAAAATTTTGTCTGAGATTAAGAAGACAGTATATAAATTTCAGCTTCACTATTTGATATCTGTACAACTACGAACAAATTGTTACCTTTTAGTCCTTCAATCTCTTCACTTTAGTATAAAGATAATAATACTAACCAGTTCTTAAGGCCATTATAAAGAGTAAATGGATTAATTCACAGAAAGTGCTCTTAATAGTGCTTGATATCCAGAAGTACTCAAAAATATATATGCATTAGTATCATTATATTCATCATCATATATCATCATTTTGAGCAGCAGCATCTTCATCATCTAGGTTTAAGACTTTCAATTAGAAACATTTCTTGACCTCTTAACTAAATCAAGCATTCCTCTTTGTATCTCTGTTTTATAGCTCTTATCACAGTTGATGAGAGGAAAGGCATATTTCTCTCTCATTAACCTATATCCCTTATGAAGCCAATAATTATGTCTTAGCACATTTAAGGAATATACCAGTTAATATATATGTATACATGAATAAATAAATAAATTTCATACTACATAAACATGAATAGTGACATACATTATCAAACTGATGCTTGAAATAAAAATATAAGAAATAATGGAAGTATTTTTCAGGGTCTACTAAACACATGTTTAATTATGAAAGTAATATAAAAAAAACTTAGCAATTTATATCAAACCAGAGTACTAGAATGAGAGGATAAGCACTAAATCTTGAAATAGAAATATGATAAATAAAAAAAAAAAATACTACTTTGCAGGGTCTTATAAACACGTGTGGCTCAGTGCAAGAAGTAATACTGGCTAAATATACAGTTTTAGAAAATTTTCAGGTATATCCATAGATGGTAAACATCAATAGGTAAATTAAAGAGAACATAAATATTTAGAAAGACATTTTCATTATAAAGAACAGTCTCACACTATCACAAATCATGCTAACATGGTCTGACAGTATTTGTCAAAATTTTCTCATCGCACATCTATCTCAATTTTAAAAATTGCAACATGAAATCCTAATATATGTTTGTTTGTTTATACAAACCTTACTATAAACTATTATATACATTATACAACACATCCCCAAGAAATATGGTGAGATAAAAATATAAACTAACAAATTTTAATAATTTATTTTCATTAATTTAATGGATTATGTTGCAAATTTCCTGGTTTTGGTGTACCCTACTTTGAAGACTCCTGGCATAGCACATGGAATGGACTGGAATGTGCCCTTGACATGATACAGAATTTTTTTTATTACTATTGCCACTTCTCAGAATTTTTCCAAAGATGTTAATTCCTTCATTTCTTTTTCAGCCTTTTTCCCACTTTCTACTTTTCTCTAATGAAAAAAGTCATTTAAACTTGAGAGCTGTGGTACATTTTATTCAATATCAAGAATTTATTAAAAAGTACAAAGCCTGTACTTTCTTCAAATTAAGATACTCCTTGTGCTTCATTTCCAGTGATAGGTAATCCTCGTCTCAAATCACTTTGCTGGGAACATTGGTATTTGATAAATACATTTGCAGGGAGCAGTTATCTTCAAACTCCACTCTCATCAAGGATTGTCCCACCACAAAATATGATCAAAGATTAAGGACTCTGGGGACTCGTGGGCTCTGAACTCATCAGCCTCAAATCTTACTATAAATTATCCAAATGAGGCACTTGGCAAGATTCTTAACTGATTGTGCTATTCGGAACACCTCCATTTCAATTAGAGGTAACCATGATACACGATAGCAGAGAACAAAACTAATAATTTTCACTAACGTCAGGGAAGGTTATAAGACTTCAGGGAATTACAGCAAGTGTTTCAAGAAATGCACGTTCATGGCAGCATTTCTTGTTCATGTGTCTGCTTCTCAAATGAGAAGATTTATTTTAGTTTTCAGGTTCATATCAAGACAGGTTTGGAGAATTTCCATATATAAAAGTCTAGATGGCAGAGAAAATTAGAATGCTAAGGACTAACAAAGTCAATGTTGAACCCCCAAATTTTGAATCCCTCAGGAGACCATATATGTCTTCAATTTTAACTCTCAGTCTGGGCAAACAATATGTAGGCAGATAAAGCAGCTACTTATAATGTACAACTCAGACATTAAGAGACTTGGGAGTCACAAATCTCTACCCCTTCTGGTCTAGTAGGAATCTTGAAATTGCACTTAATGTTATATCATAAAGCCAGTTTTAACCAGATATATTTGAGGCAGTATATACCACACCAGCTGACATACTAATTTTCCTAGCTTTTAAAATTGCCCTGAGGATTAGCTTCCCTAGATTTTTGAGGTTTCCCTGAATAGAAAACTGATCAATTCCTTTCTAAAAGTGAAGTCTGGGATTTGAGGAGCTAGACTAGACATGCCACATGTCAATAGAAAGCAGTTCGATTTGCTGATTCCAGCATAAATATGAAAGTCTCAAAATCCTGTTTTTTTGTCCTAACTGGGCTAACTACCAACTTTATGACTTGAGCTTCATTTTTCATGACACTAATTTAAAATATTACACAACCTATTTTCCCTCTAAATAGAAAATATTATAAGGGCTCATAGATTCTTAAAATTAATTTGCTAAACATGTTTGAATATTTACTGTTGAGGAAAATATTTTATTAACCAAGATGGACAGATACAAAAATAAAAAAGACGCTCTTCATCATCTCAAAGAGCTTTCATATAGTCCAGCAGAAAAGATATTAAAACAAACAAACAAACAAAACTAGCTTCCTGGTTTGATATGATTCACTTCTATTGTATTCCTCTCAAAAGTTCATAAAGCCAGCCTAACCATAAGAAAAAAAAATGCAATATAGTATTATGGATTGAATCCTGAAACAGTTAAAAAAAAACATTAATAAAAATATTATAACATCAACTGAAATTCAAAGTTTAGAGCAATGAATCAATAATGCCTTCCTAGTTTGGACAAAGCACCATGGTAATGTCAAATAGCATTAGAGGAAATTGGATGAGGGTTACATAGAAACTTTCTGTACTATTTTCATAAGTCTTCCAGAAATCTAAAATTATTCCCAAATAAATTTTACAGAAAAATTAAAAGCATAAAAATAACTAATATATTACAGTGTGCCGATTGCCACAGGGTACGAATAAAGTTCTGTCAGTAGAAGGGAGGGAAACTGCTTCTGTTTTAATGGAAAATAAATACTTCTGTAGGAGTCTGTAGTATCTATTCTGGAAGTTTATCCCACCCCTATGCCACCCCACTCCACAAACTCGGATCACCTCAGGGATCTATTCAGAGTGTCCAGCTTTAGACATAATGGACAGATGTTTTTTGTGGAATGAAAGAAACAGAGACTCTGTGTTCCTCTAGCAACCAACAGTATAGCAAGGTGGTGGAATGAGGACGCTGGGGAGCAGTATAATGTGGGTGTAGACTATAAGGAGGTACTTCTTTCTCTAGAAAAATTTTAAAAAATAATAAAAGCCTGATTAGAAATTACATTTTTTTTTATTATTATTACCATGCACCAGCAACCTTAAACAATATCAGTGATAAAATGCTTCTGTCTTTTGGGGTGGACCACTTTCACCACCAACCTTCCATCTTTGAGATTCCATGGCCAGGCGGTTATATCTCCGCAACAAAGAGTCTGACTCCATTTTTTTGATGTTTGCCCGCTGATAACTATTAAGCCTTACCCTTTCCTTTTCCTCGTATGCCTCATATTTGGGAAAGTTGATATGAAAGCCTATGTGCTCCCTTCTTGGGCACAGCTGGGAAGTTAAAACCATGTAATTCTCCGCATATGCATGCAAATTCTCAACCTAGCTACAGTCCTTAAATGACATAAAACCCCCAAACACTCTGTTTTTTGATCTCTCAATCAATATTCTTATCTTCTTGGGACTCACCATGTTCTCTCTAGAAACACTTATTATGTGAAAAATAAACATTTTCATACTCTCTTGGTGTGCATGTGATGTGTATGTATGGATATGGGTATGTGGTCATTAGTCCAGACAGCCAAGGCAAATTTTGTGTGGTGGTTTGTTTATACCAAATGGTCACAATAGTCCCACAGTCAAGAAATGGAAACCCTATTTGAAACATAATTGGTACAGAATCTCTTAAAGTACAGATTATGAAGCAAAAAAAAAAAAAGTTTAAATCTATTACTATTTCCATCAGCCTCCTCTTATTTCATTCAGAATTTCTTTTCATGAGTGCTTGGGCTCTTCATCCTTGTTTTGGTTGGCCTCCCTGTCTCCCTTTCTATTTAGTCTTCACAGGGCCTCTGTTTCATCATGCCAGGTCCGTTGTCGTTGAACCAGTAAGTCCTAAGATCTCACATTCTTCAAGGCAAACAAAACTTTTTCTTTCTTTCTTCCTTTCTTTCTTTCTTTCTTTCTTTCTTTCTTTCTTTCTTTCTTTCTTTCTTTCTTTCTTTCTTTCTTTCTTTCTGGCACAAACTAATCAATTGTCATAATAGAATCTCTTGGTTTATTGTTCAAACTCTTATCCTCCCATTGTGAAGAAATGAAAGTAAAAAATCTAGGAAAGTGGCAGAGTGCTACTCTGTGTCACACTTGCAGGATACATGCCATTGGAACTGATTACATTTCCCTTAGTTCCACTTGGCTTACAATATCAACCAAAGTTACAGGCGCAGCAGCCAATTCAAGACACTGCCACCTCCTGACCCTGTTTTACTTATTAGGAATTGGAAGAATGATCTATGTTTAGACTAGCCAATGTCAGGTAGAGGAAGAGGCTGTTTTCAGTGCCAGTCATTAGGTTTTCAGAAACTATAAAAATGTCCCACAATATAGGTGCTACAGAAAGAGAGAAGCAAGTAAAGGGAGATAGAAAATAGTATATCTATTTTAAAATTCAGTTTCAACACTGAATCAGATGATACAAATAGAAAATGGTAAAAAGATAATTTCTGAAAGGTTAATTCTATCTACTTTGAGTGATTGACAAAATTTATTTTGTAGACAATGGGGATGCATTGTTTTAGAGTAGAAAAATCACCCTCCTGTGGATGAATTCTATCCTCTTCAGATATATGTATATTTTTAATGAGTAGATAATAATGGAAGAAGATTCAGGAAATTTTTATGGTAATATATAAAATAACAATAATAAAAATGGAAACAAAGTTTCAGGTGTAAGAGGTGCTGTATAGATAGAATAAATAGAACTTGATAACTCATCAAGATGACTTCAGGTTTTAAGCAGGACTAACTACAAGGAAGAAATGCAGGGGAAGGGACTGCTTTGGATAGAAGATTATGAATTCAAACTGGAAATGAGTATTGCTCTATGTCATACATGCAGGACATACATAATTGAGAGAGAAAAAAAACAACTAATAGCAAGTCTTAAAAAAAAGAAACCACTGGAAGTGAAAATTTGATTAGATAAAGATTTCATAGTCCTATAACACATTAAAAACTTTCTACAAATGTGAGTTATTTTTTGCATCTTCTCATCTGTATAATGTATAATGTATATACTGCACAAGGAAAAGATTTAACTTCATAACAATTAGATGGACTAGGCATTGTATTCTATTTGGTAACTACTAAAATTTGCAGTTTTGCTTCTTATGATGCTCATCGAAATGGTTAGAATGCCTTACGCAATTCAGATTATATGCCAACAGAACTAGTAGGTTTTGTCCTTTCAGGCTATGCTCCTCTAGGACTATCACTCATGTTATAATTGTAAAATTATCAAAGGACAGATTTCTGTAAAAGTCAGCTCTTTCTCTTTGCCTGTCTTCATCACCACCCACTGTAGAAATGAGGAAAAAGGGGATTAACCCATATAAGTTCTCAGAGTTGTGGTGTGAGTTCTTTCATGCCACTTAACAGAAGTTCATGACTGATTTAGTTAGTCATCAAAACACTCAGAAAATTATTTGACCCTTTTATTGGTTAGATAGATCAATTGACCTGGAGGAAGACAGTGTCTACAAGCAAAGTCAAAATTAAGAAGTGTTAAATCAATTAGATTAGACAAAATATAATGAACATATATTCTGTGCCCTGAATATAAGGTAATTTATTTTGTACACATGAACTATTACAAACATGTTCTTTAATAGAGAGGATATAAAGAAGGTAATAATATATTTCACATTTTCACTTTAATACGAAGAAAAAGTTTAAATTTCCTACCATGTTACTTAGGGGACTATCTTACACAATAAATCACTTAATGACACTGTTTATACAACTGGGCATCTTAGTTTTATAAGTAATTGAAGGGCAGACAACTTAATTTGTGACTTTCTTAA
Organism: Rousettus aegyptiacus; assembly: GCF_014176215.1. NCBI lineage: Eukaryota > Metazoa > Chordata > Mammalia > Chiroptera > Pteropodidae > Rousettus > Rousettus aegyptiacus. The sequence continues at coordinate 70,514,734 of NW_023416287.1, forward strand.
ACACCTCTTTGTACCTTTCCCCTAACACCGTGGGAGAGGACACGCTAAGCTTTCGCCAAATGTTTGTCGGAGAAAATGGAATTAGTAGTGCACCTATCTTGTGATTATTACCACTTCAGTAGCAAAAACATTAGATCTGAGAACTTCTTGTATTTATACAGTTTATAAGACAGATAATATTAATAATAATATTTTATTGATTAAAGTTGCTTCAGCTGTCACTCGATTGTCACTGAGGCAAGCTTAGACAATGGATTTGAGATAATATAGGCTATCAGCTTTAAACTGCTAGTACTAGATGGTATCTCAAAGAAGTTCTAGGAGAAGGAAAAATAGCTAGCTCTGAAAGTCTGTTCTAAATGGATCTCATATCAGTGAGATATGTGTCTTATCTATCTTAAGGTATCACAGAATTTAAGACATATCATCAATTTATTAATAATTCTTTAAGAAAAAGAGAAACACCAACACATAAAACAAATATATCAGTTATAAGACACTGCCTTCTTTCAGACTACCTATCTTTCCAAAATATCTTTAAACAAAGGTTTTTCATGTTATGTTTGCTCAGCAACCTTGTCTAGAAGGATAATACCAACATGTTACCAGTTAGTAACAGTTAAACTTAAGTTTGATTTTCCCGAAGCTCACTTCATGTCTTTTTCTATAAATATTGACCATATTTGATTCTCTGAGATCTACTGATTTGTAAAGCACATTCGGGTTTTGTAACTGATGATTTTGACCTTGGTAATGACTTTGTGTTAGATTTCACAAACCTAGACTCCAGAGCCAGTACTATTAAACCTTAAACTCACAGCACAGATGAACAAAAATAAATAAATAAAGGCCTGAGGCAGCCGCAAGGCAAGGGTGGGGGTGGGGGAAAGGCATAAGTTGATGGCATGCTTTCCTGAGTCTGGGCCATATTCAAACTCTGCTCTGCTCTGCTCACTGCCACATGCCACTGTGCTTTCCCGGCCCCCATTCGCACAACTATTGCAAATGGTATCATTTTGCAACTAATTTACTCGCTTAGTTTTGGCCATTAGTCATTCCCAATATCCTCAATCTGCAGGTAATTTTCCACATTATTAGTTACCCACCTGTCTTATTAAACCGGACTTTCTGAAACCCTGTGTGCCTGCATTTTCTGCACCTTTAGATCAAGCAAATAATTGCCCATACCTGGATGGAAGAATTTAATAGGAAGATTATAGTTGATTCCAAAAGTTAATAACTATAGCATCTGGTTTCCCTTTTTAACATTTAAATGATAAATTCAGTGTTCATGAAGGGAGAAAGAGAGAGAGAGAATGAGAGAGAGAGAGAGAAAAGGGAATAAGAATGAGTCAGTTCACCAGAGTCTAAAATCTTCTTAATCTTTTGTGGTCAGGTTAAATGTAGATGAGCAGAAGGTAGGTTTTAATCTTTCCACTAATGTACTTCAACTTTAACCCTGAGAGACCTATCTTGATTACATTAAAAGGAAGAAGCTCTTTTCATTGACAGGAAATTTAGCTTCCTGATAAGGAAGATGGCCAAGTCCTCTGTTTTCATGCAGTGTCTCTGATGTCTTTGGTTGCTCTGAATGAGAGACTACAGCTGCTTTGAGAAATCTTCAACTCATTTTCATTCACATCTCCATAAAACCATCTGCGCGGGATGTCTTTTTAAATATTGCTGGGTGAAACTCAGAATATTATTTCCTAAACCAGGTCAGGAAAATCCAGCATGAAAAACCCAAACTTTCAGCACTGAGGGCCAGGATTGCAATTTGCAAAGAGTCTAAGGAGAGCGCCTCATTTGCAATTAAATTGACATTCATTTTTATCAAAAAATAAATGTGCCTGGCCACAATATTTGCTTGGAGTTATACATTTGATTTTTTAGTCTGAAAGAAGCTCCATATTTGCCCGTAATGAAAACAGAAAGCCAATATTTTTCTAAGAATTGTCATACATGTTTTTCTTAAATGCACAATCATGGAACTCTAAGGCTCACAAGCTCTGATCTGGGATGGATAAAATAAAGATGACAATTGCACAAACTTCATATGATGGTACTTTCAAGTCTATTTAATCATCAACTTACATTTCAGAAGTCCTCGATTTTCTATTCCTCTTTTCTAGAACTTGTCTTCCTCTTCTAAAGAAAAACGTACCTTCTGATAGTGAGAAATACTCACTAGGAAAGGCAACTACTTAAAAGAGAAGAGCCCATAATGACAGTATATTTTAGGATTGCCGAATTAAAGTAAACACCAGAGATCCTATCCATCGCTCTTGTAAAATGTAGTTATTATTCCCAAGTATTGCTTGTTCCTCTGAAATTTTTCATATCATATAATTTCCAATGATGATTTTCTTTCTCATGTTACTAACTTTAATTATCTCTTTACATACCTCAACATCTGCCCAATAGGACTGTGAACTTACTCTAGGCAGAAGTCTAGACCAGGGATCTACAAACTATAGACCACACGACAATTCCAGTTGGTCATCTATTTTTGTGAATAAAGTTTTATTGAAATTCAGACACAGTCATTCATTACATATTATCTATGGTTGCCTTTGTGCTATAAGAGCAGAGTTGAATAGGTTCTGTTTAGAGCCTATTTGGCCCACAAAACCTAAAATATTTACTTCCTAGCTTTTTACAGAAAAAAGTTTGCTAATCACTGGTCTAGACTGCTTGGTATTCTTTCAACGACTAGTGTGATGTTTTTCTCCTAGGCACTCAACATGTTCTGAAAACACATTTTAAGGGTAGCCAGGCCCTAAAACACCTCCATTTCCCGAAGACACCATCATAGCCACAAGATATTAAACATTTTATTATGCTGAAGGGTTGCCTCCAATATTTAGGGAATATGGCAAAATTTTAAATCCAATCCTGGCTCAAATTGGAGAGGGGTAGTTTCCAAAACTGTTAGAAGTGACAATATCAGTATAACTTTTCAAGCCACTTTCTCTGAGTCGGCTCTCCATGTGATAAAGGGAAGGAGGGCAGAAGAACATTATGAAGATGGCTTATAATTTTTCCCTTTAGTCCTAGAAGATATCTGATACTGTCCTTGTAAGCTATTAACACTTCATCAAACTTGTCTCCATACAGGAACATTAAAAAAAAATAAAAGAGGCAGGTCTTCTATAAGACATCTTTATTTCTTTCAACCCGCACCATGCCATGTCCCTTAAAGCCTGCATGTGTACATACAGGATAGATTTACACATAGTCTAGTTATACCTAGGCCCTAATATATAAATATCTGGCAGCAATTTAATTTTTTTTGTTTGTTTGTTTCTTTCCCTGGAGACATTCTAACTTCACTGGGATGGAAAAAGAGAAAGGAAATACATCATTCAGATCCCTTCATTCAAAGCTAGTCTCAAAGTGAATGAGGACATTTTTTCAACCAAGTTCACATCACTCGTGTGAGCCTTTCTGGAATAAAATTCCAAAAGTGAGATAATCAGAGCCCTTATGGCACTAACTGCCACACTCCAGGAAAAGCAGCTACAATATTTCCAATGCCAAGGAAAACGAAGGGAATAAAAATGCTGAATTTTGGTACGTATTTTTTTGTTCAGGGGATTGTTAACCTTTATTTATTCTAACCCACAAAACTTCGAAGTTTGTTTCCTGCCTCAAAAGAGTATATGGATAATTCTCTTTTAATTATTAGACTTCAATACAACTAATATAATAACAACACATATGATCCGAGGTTGTTGGGTATTTGATTACCTGGCTGAGTACATGACACTAAAATCATTAGTTATAGGACATTGTTTAGATGTTGTTACACTGTGTGGTTTTGTTAATTGATGGTATGGGCATATGCTAGAGTTTAAGCTGTCCCTTCCCATGTCTAAGCTGCCCCTCCCCATGTTCATAGGTTTATGGGAACCAAGGAAAACCAAATATCTGCTTATCTTTCGAAGGTGCCTACATACAAGCCTCCCTCTTTAAAATAATGCCACCCTTATTTTTTTATTCTCATTCTTAGAAATCTGTTTTTTTTCCCAACTTCTTAAACTGAAGCAACCTGTAGCAAAGAAGCTTCAGACATCCTGCTAGCAGCCAAAACTGAGCAACTGTCAGCCAAAAACTGGGAGGAAAAGAACAGAACTTCAAATGAGAAGGCAGTTGTCTGGAGCCACTGGGAATCCATTGGCATGAAACCAGATCAACTAAAATCCACAGGTCTGTTTCCTGCATAAACAGGTGAAGACAGGGCTGGAAGAGGTGTGAAAATAGTTCTTCAGCCACACTTTATAATGTATGGTTCCCAAGGTGCCCTCCTACATCTGTTCTGCATTTTGGCAGGAAGGCATGCCAGGCACTGACATTCTGCAGTATAACAGGGAGTTTATATAAGGGAAAAAGTAGTGTGATCTTGCTTATTTCCTTCTTCAGTGAAAGTTAATGAAATGTAATTCTTTTAAGCTCTTTCGATTTCATTTATTTTCAAATGATTTTAATAATAGTTAGAAAAAGTAAATTAATACCATACACTTTCTCTTGGGTGGACATTTTCAGCTATAAAAAAATGCAAACTTCAAAAATGAAATTCTATTTAAATGTAAGGCTATGGGTTTACATATGCCCTATAATTTATAGTCTTTTTAAAACTATTGTAACTTGATGGAAAATGCTTCCTACTTTCTTTCATTTATTTCATGCCGACAGAGGAGAAAGAGACAGAGATAGTGACAGATACAATATCATGTGCTAAAGTTGTGTGAGGGGTTGTATGAAGTAAGCACCATGTGGCCTATGTTCCCCAGGACTATAGAATTATATAGAGTTGCAAGTGGGAGTTCCCACCAAAGTAATCACAGGAAAGATAGTCAGCAAAGGAGATACTAAAATAATGTAGATGGAAAATGATTTCAAACACAAAAAGAAACAAACAAATATGAACTAAGGCATTAGCAGTAAGGTTGGAGAAGAGAAAAATAATTCAAGAGTATTTTTTTTTGTATAAATAATACATATTAACACATGTTCATTGTAGGAAAAGTAGGTAATAGCTAAAATAAAGGGAAATTTCCATGTTTTACTCCTCGGGGTGTGGTGTGTCAGTGGGTATCTATTTTAGAATCTGTGAATGAAATAGAAATATATGACATGACTTAGAATTAAGTATGCAGGAAGAATTAGCAAAGATTTTTTTGTTATTATCATATGACCTGAGTTTTAAATACCATCAATAAAATCAGTAGGATTTTCAAGTATCATTTTGTCCTTAGTATTACAAGACCATAGTATGTATAATTTACTCTAAAGAGAAATAATAACAGTAACATCAGTGCCAATAATATCTAATACATGTTGAACATGTGCTATGTGCCAGGTACTTGGTTAAACAATTTCCTACATTGTTCCATTTAATGCTCACATTTAACCCCATGATATAGATGCTGTTTTGTTCACAGTAGATGAGATGAAAAACTTGTGGCTTAAAGTAATTTGCACAAGGATGCGTGGCTAGCAAATGGCAAGCCTTAATTGCTATGTGGTTAATACTACTTTAGAGTCCAAATCCTGAACTGTTACATTCTATGGCCTGGAATCAATATTATTTATACTGTTTCCATTTCTTTTCTTATTTTTAAAATATTATTGAGTAATTTCTTCTCAGGTACATTATAAGCTCCTACATTTCAACAACCATATTTTGTATTCATTCTCTTCTATACTTCTACCATGCCTGAGAACAGAGATTTTAAAAAATTGATCTATGATTGGCGAAATCTTGAACATGGGTTTGATACCTACAGAGAATGTTAAAATTTCAACCTTGGCATGTTATGTACTGAATAAATGTTATCATTAGTTAGCATTTTACTCCTATCACAATGCAGCACTTACTGTAATAAAAATCTAAATTTTCTGACAAATTCAATCAATAGAAATATTCAGAAAATTTGTTTCAAAGTAGGAAAGCCAAAGGATTTTGAGAAGAATTTGCTCTCACCGATCATGTCCTGTATGTAACTTCCTGGACTTTATTTTGTGATGGCCTACATAACCCAAAACTTGTAAAGGACAGTAAAGAAAGCATGGTCTCTCTTCTATGAGCCTGGTAGAGTCTCTTAAAAATGAGGGCAGTGTCCCCTGGGTACAGTGGGGCTTCTGTCCAAAGCAGAGTCACTGAAACTTATGAGAAGACAGCCAGGAGGGTGAGACTACACGAGGCTGAACATCCCATTCTGCTGATAATTGCTTTATGGATCCTGCTCTCCATGTATTCAATGACCATCATACAAGCATTCTTAACTACTGATTCATCATCATCTAATAATGAGATATATGAGATCTCTTAAGAAAATATTTATTTTGGCATAATCTCTCTGCTGGCCCTCATGCTTGGATGCCAATAGACATAGGTGATTCCTTCCCTTTGACTCATTACCCTGAAAATAAAAGTGTCATATCTAAATTCCCCCACAGGTTACTCATGTCGGCGCGTTGACTACTGCACATCTGAAAACACGCCTCGCCATCCAAGAGCCTGTCACCTCCTACCTTGATGGCAGCTGCTTGAGTTAGGAGCACACTATTTAGTAGTGAGATGCTGATGAATACTGGGGGGAACAGTGACAAGCCTAAGTGCTGTTTTACACCCCATTTAACCAAGGGAGACACATCTGTTTATTTTCTTTCAGGGGAAGTACAAGGCTTAGTTTTTGTGACAAGGTCATGAGTCCAGCCCTAGGATTCCTTGTGGAGAGATAACCAAACTTCTCCAGACACTCAATAACAGAATGCCAACTGTGAGTTCTTCAAATAGAGATCCAAGGACACAATTGTGTCTGGCTAAGATGGAACAGGCCCAAATAGAAAACAAGCATGAATAGTCCTCTTTTGTCTGCGGGCTCACAGTCTGTCCTGCTGTTAGCCCTACAGTTCTCATTTGGCAGAAAGCCATGCTCCTACTTCAGGAAGACCAATATTTTTTTCAAATGCAGAGAGGTATACCACTCTAAAGGGAGGGAAATAATATATATATATATATATATTTTTTTTTTCACATTTTGCTTAAATATGTACTTCTCAAGGATCATCTTTTTACAAAGTGCTTAGAATCCCTCACACTCAGGGCTTCATTATCCAATGGACTTTCAAGAAGTTTCAGAGTGAGGTTCTGTACCTATTGAGACTCTGAGATCAAACAGCCTGCCTTTAACTCTGACCTCCAACACGTTCCCATCTGTCATCTCTGGCAAGTCACTCCACTTTTCTGTGCCTTAATTTCCTTACCTGCAAAGTAGTAAAAATAATAGCAGCTACTTCTTAGGTTAGTATGAGAATTAAATGAGGTAGTATTGATGAAGAACTTAGAATTGTCCCTGAGATATAATTAGCTTATAAATAGTATTTTAATTATTATTATTGATAAACGCACCTATATTATTACTCAATACTTTACAAAAGTATTGTGAGTAAATAAAGTTTCCTAATCTAAAGCAGATGTTACTACTATTTGAAATAAAAGCCAGCTTAGAGTACCCCAAAATTGTTCAAAGAGAGAAAAATTTGAAGTTCCAATTATTTTTTCTGCCACTAACTCTATCTGACCCATTTTTTAGGTAATGTGAGACAATGTATTCTAAATTTAGGAAGGGGTGGAAGACTACCCTAACTAATCAAAATACTGTGTAATCCCCTCATTTGAGAATTACTCTATTTATCTGGTTATCCCTTTGAGTTATAGAGATTAATGTGAATTAATACTTGTTCAAAGAGTACTGGTTTAAGCTTTATCAATTATTTATACTAATATATGAATTACTAACTTTTTCTTCTATCAAATTTTGATAGATAAGTGAAAAAAAGCGATGCCCTTAGTGCTTATATTTAGGGACGACATAAGGTCTTCACCAGTGAAAGAAAGGGAGTGGGATTGAGAAATCCTCTTGTGAAAGAAAATTGCAAAATCTAAAAATTTGCATGGAATCAACTTTTCTCTGAAAATACTTAGTGAATGCTTTTCCTAGACATTGAACAGAGTACACTGCCCTCACAGAGTTAAAGCTGGTTACTGTACTTGAGAGAGCTATTTTTATCTTCCTGCTTCACCACAGGATCAGATGATATAATAATACCACATTCAAATGAGAGAATTCTTTAGGGTCCTTTCATCTAAGGATCTGAGGTGCTTCATAAACATTAATTAATTCTCCTAACACCTATGTGAGGAGAAAGTTCTATTTTTTGTACTAGTCAGACATGATAAAAAAAAAAAAAAATCCTATCAGCACTTAGAAACCAGGGCTGCAGAACAAGCCCAATTCTTTTGTATCAAGGAAAAAGTTCCCCTAATTGGGTCCAAGTTAAGGAAGGTGAGAAAAGGTACAGAGATGTTAAATGAGTCACAGAAAGGAGTCACAGCAAGTCGCAAATCCATGGACTCCAAAGAGAGAATGCTGAGAGTCGTCTCAGGGTGCCCTTGGTCAAATGTATCAACCTAGTGGCAGCACTGCAGAGAAACAATGTACTGAATCAAAAAAGAAAGCAAAGAGAACAAAGCTAGAGCCCATTTTAGAGCACATTATGAAATAGCTTTTCTGTAACCACCAACAGTCCTTCTGCTTTCTGAATCCTGATTATTGCTGTTGAATATAGCTTAAAAGGTTTCTCTCTTCTAATTTGTTTCCGCAGAAAATAAGAATTTTTTTGAGATCTCTCTCTCTCTCTCTCTCTCTCTCTCATTTTATTTCCTTCCTTACCTTTTGGCCTTTCTGCGGTTAATCTTATGGATTAGTAGTGTATGATAAGTACGTATAACTTTTAGAAATTTTCCTTACACTTTTTATGTATTTTAAGACAATCTCTCTTAAAAGAATGTTCAATTTTGTAGGAAATATTTGTTGCTTTCTTCTCAGCTGTGGCAGAGGTGGTTAATGCCGCTATATACATTTGTGTCTCTTAAGTGAACAAACAGAAGTGTCACGGTTCAGAATTACTACTGATAACTTTGCTTGTACTAGCTCCTACATTAGCAACTAGGCAAAAGGTGGGAGAGGAGAAATAACTCTATTCCAAGAATGAATGGGCAGGCCTAGGAGAAGATAAAAATAAATATAATATATTTTTATTCAATTTGAAACAAATGAGAACAAATCTTGGTCTTATACTTTTCATTGGCTTTTTTTCTCGTTTTCAATCAAAAGACAGTTAAGAGTTTTTAGAAGAGACTAAAGATTAAAGACCCCTAAGTTCCAGCTCACTCTGTCCATAACAAGTTATGTCCAAGTTTCTCCATTTGTTCAAAACATTATTTTATATATGTTTTTATAATTTCAACAAAGGAGCTATATTTGAAAGTAGTTAAGAATAACCATTCTATTATATACATAGAAGACAATATTAGGCGGTACAGCTATGACTTAAGCGGTTTTTTTGGTGTAAGTAAAGCAAGAACCCTGAGGCCAGGGCCACCACTTCTACAGGAAAAGAATACTAATCTCTAGTTACTATTAGATATAAAATGAATTTCCCAGCACAGGTGTCCCTACAACTATTTATTTTAATATTTGTCCTTTATGGTTCATCACAAGGAAGTGATAGCCTGTTTTGAACAGAAGGCAGCCATTGTTTTATTTATTTACGTTCCCCCCCAGCGAATACGTCAGCTATAGACTAGGGTCATTCATGTATGACCAGCCTATGTCACTTTATATCTATTGCTAACTAGAAGTAAATGTAATCAGACTCAACATGATGGATGAACGGATTATTAACTCTGGTTAGATGAAATCTCAAAACAAGGGACAGAGTTTATGGGCTACTCAGATTCCACATCAGGGCCTACCAAGTTGGTTTAGGACCCAGACTATATGATAGAAGCTCTCACCCCCTTGAGGTGTGGTGTGAATTTCTTGTTCTCAGTTTAGGTTATGTCACATAACCTTGCCCACTGACTATTCCTATGTTATACCAATATTGACTAATGCCATAAGGGAATTGGGCTAAAGTTCAAACAACTTGCAGATAAATTTCAGCTGTCTCACTTTAATTTATTTGCCCTTTCCGCTATCCATCATCTGTGGGCAGGGAGAGAACTCAAGTCACCTGAGGTACTCACGCCTTCATTAATCAACTGTGTGCAGAGTTGGGGCAAGGCAAGGGAGTTGATATCATCGGTTAGAACCACTTGTTTAATGGAGGAAGGAACATTTTCCAAATAATAGCAACAGATGGTCTCAACAGATCCAGTGCAGGATGTATATTATACTCACCTCTGATTTCATACAACCCAGTTGAGAATTGATTGAAACAGTTACTTTATAGAAGATTTTGCGCCAATGGAGGGGAATAACCAAACACTACGTAGATCTGGCCACATCCTTGTCAGGTCCGTTTCCTGATTCGTCCTTGTTCTGCTTTCACTGTAGCCCCCAACACATGTGGTCAACCTCCTAAATTTTCCAGGTCTCTTCACATCTGCATTTCACCAAATTGAGAGTTCTTTCCTCTCTTGCCTAAGTCCTGCTTCTGTAACACCAACTCTCCTGGCCTAGTACCGACCCTTTTCACTAGAATCAAGGGAAATCTCACCTGACCACCTCTGACAGTGTGTTACTTAGAACTAAGTTGTCAGATTTTAAAGCACAACTTGTGAGAAACAGTTCAGCTCAGGCTACACTGTACCCACTCAATAAATTTTTTATTCATGGACTTTTTATTTTTTCCCATCTATGTAAAATAATGTATCATCCTCTTTATCTTCATTCCACATTTTCTGTAAAAACATTCACAACACATACACACTTACAGGTATAGGGTGATCTAAAACAAGATTGATTAAAGGAAAACCTTTTTTTTAAATGTGCTGAAGCATATTTCTACTAAAAATATACAGAAATAGTATACTTAAGATTTTTTTTCTGAAGCAAAAGTGAGAGGTCACATCTTTATTACATGCTTTGCATTTGAGCACTGAAAACCCCATGATACACATTTCCAAAAAGGAAGGGTGTGGCTGGGCCAAATATAAATTTCAGTCTTCAATTTAAGGGCAAGAATTTCTTGTACCTTTTAAAACTCAGTAGCTATTGTACAGCTTTAAGAAGAGTCATGAATAAATTCTATCATTTATTTAGTGCTAACTATATCAGGCATTATGCTAAATGCTTTCTTTAGATGTTTACCATCACAATTGCACTGTAAATTATAGATGATTACATATGTTAATTATATAAATTCTATAAAATAAACCTAGAAAGTCTTAGTGTCTCCAAATATACCAGAAATAAGTTGCGATGTCAGAATTAGACTCCAACTCCTTTGACAGAAATTTCATGTTCTTTATGAATACATAAATGACGAATACACTTATTTTCCAGATAAAATTAAGAGTGATGCATTGAAGTTCTTAAAAAGCAAAGTGAAAGAATTTATTAGTATTGGTTACAATTTCCTTTCACTTTTCAATAATTGGGAAGAATTTTTATCTTTATAATATTTTATCTTTTCACTTAAATATATGAGTTTATTCATTGACTAAAACATTTTACCTTTAAATATATTCAAAGTTGACTATTTAAATTTATTGAGCTTTATTTAATGGCCTGTAATGTAGTCTATCATGTGGGCACCTCAAAAGAATTTATATTTTGAATTTGTTTGGTGATGTGGTCTACAAATGCCAATTTGATACTGAGTTGATGTTGTTTCCTTCTATATTTATGCTGATTTTTTATACACTTGTTCTTTCAATTGTTGAGAGACATATTTTATATATATGTATAGATAAACATTTGTTTTATATAAATGTAATGGAAAATAAATATGTTAAAATATACATGTACACATAAACATATTTTAATATATTTATACATAAATTATATACAATCATATATATACATATATATATAATTATAGCTTTTTAAAATTTCCTTTTCAGTCCTTTTAGTTTTAGTTTCACATATAATGTATATATGTTGATTGGTATATACACATTTAGGACTTCTATCTTTTCTTCTCTTTTGCTAATAAATTTATTTCATTCAAGTCTACTTTATCTGATGATAATATAGCCATTTCTGCTTTCTTTTGGTTAATGTTTGCAAAATAAACCTTCTTTCCTTTCTTTTACATTCAATTTGCTTATATTCTGATATTTTAAGTGAGTTTTCTATAAATAGTATATAATCGGGTTCTGTTTTTCACTCCACTCTTGCCAATCTGTCTGTCTTTTAATTGGTGTATTTAGACCATTTGCATTTAATCTAATTACTGATATGGTTTAATTTTGCCATTTTGTTTAGTTTTGTTTTCTCTTTGTTTTATCTGGTTTTTGTTTCTGTTTTATTTTTCTTGCCTTCCTACAGACAACAAATAATTTTTAGAATTGTTTTTTTAATTTATCTATAGTGTTTTAGAGTACATCTCTCTGTGTAGCTTTTTAATGATTGCACTAGGTGTTACATTATATATACATAATTTTACCAGTTCAAGTGAAGTTTAGAAATCTTACCTTCTTTTATATCTCTTTACCCTTCCCTGTTTAAAATAGAATTGTCCAAAATATTCCTTCTATATATATTTAGAACCACATTAGACATCATAATGTTTTGTGCTTTAGCCAGCAAACATAATTTGTAGAACTCAGGAAAAAAAATCAATTATATTTACCCACATTTTTGTTTACTATGTTTTCTTCCTTTCTCATGTTCCAATGCTGCTTTTTTTCTTCCAGAGATCTGCTGGTGATAAGGTTGTCTTTATCTGAGAATATCTCGATTTCCCCTTCATTCCTGAAAGATAGTGTACTTGTTATGGGATTCTGAATTGAGAGTCATCCCTTGGCATCTGCAGGACATTAGTTACAAGACTCTCAAATACCAAAATCCAGGGTTCTCAAGTCCCTTAGTCGGCCCTCTGTACTCATGGGTTTCACATCCGCAGATCTGAGATTGACTGAATACCTGGTTGCAGAACCCTAGCATACAGAGGGCTACTTATTTTTCTACACCTGTAAACTATTGTGCCACTTCTTTCAGGACTCCATGGTTTCTAATAAAAAAATCAACTACAGCTGAATTGTTTTTTCTCCTATTGGTAGAAATACCATTATTTGTTTTCTCTGCTTGCTTTCAAGTATATTTTCTTTGTCTTTAGTTTTCAGAAGTTTAATTATGATGTATCTTGGCTTGGATTTCCTTGAGTTTATTTCATTTGGGATTTACTTATTTTCTTGAATTCGTCGTTTTATGTTTCTTGCCAAATATGAGAAGTTTTCATATGTTATTTTACCACAAACTTTTTTAGCTCCACCCTCTTCTCATCTTCTGAAACTCTACTATTATGAACATTGTATCTTTTGTAATACTTCCACAGAGACTCAATCTATTTTTTTCAGTTAATTTTTGTCCTTGTTATTCAGATTGAATAATTTCTACTGTTCTTTCAGTTCATTTATTCTCTCATCTCCCTACCTCCATTCTCCTGTTGAGCCCATCCATTCAGATTTTTTAAACTATTACATTTTTTTCAATTCAAAATTTCCACTTATTTTTTCTGTATATCTTCCATTTCTTCCCGTGGATGTCTATTTTGTTTTTCATTTATTTCAAGCATGTTCATAATTGTTCATTGAAGTACTTCTATCATGACTACTTTAAAATATTTTTCTGATATGCTGACATCTGTCATCTTGATATTAGAATCCACTGATTGCCCCCCCCTTCAGTTTGAGATCTTTCTTGTTCTTTGTATAATGAGCAATAATTTTTTGTTGACATCTGGAAATTTTGCATAATATTATAAGACCCTGGGTTTTATTTAAACCTTTGTTTTAGGTGGGTATCTCTGACATTGGTCTCATAGAGGAATAGGGACACCATCTCATTGCTGACTGGCAGAAGCAGAAGCCCAGGTTTCCCCCTGTTTCTAATGCCTCACTGATGATTAGATTCTGGTTGAGTTCTTTTTAAATTCACACCTGGCATAACTGTTGATGTGTACAATTATTCACCAGATTTTCAAGTAATGACAAAACATTCACCTACTGTGTGGTTCTACTGAGATGATAAAAGATCATAGTCTGAATCAATAAATTACGCAAAAGAAAAATACTATCTTTTATCTGCACTAACATCAGGTTGTTTTAACTTAAAACTCTATTTATGAGACTATATGCTTCCTGGGATGATATATTCTATCTTCCTTTTCCTCACTGCTACCTATGCTGGTTTTCAAGGAGTTACATCTTCTGAATAGTAAAAAATGACAACAAGGGGAGAGCAGCACAATGTACACTCAGAAAAGCAAGTACCAGAAATAACATCTGCCAATTTTTCTTTTTGGCACAAACCTTGCCTTTATCCACTATGGACAGAAACTTTCTGAGACATAAATTTCTCCATATCTTTTTACTGGTGTACATACATACTATTTCAGAAATGTATCATAAGTAGCCCTCAACAATTTTCTTAATCTAGTTTTTCAATTCTTATTCACCAGTTCTGGGAGTAGGTTGTCTGCCAGTGCATGTATTTAAGCTGTAATGTAAATTTTTAAATTTCTCAATCTAATTCACTTTCCCAGTTTTTGTTTTGTTTTGTTTCATTTAAAGGAAGTTAAGAACATCTGCACCAGACAAAATTATTCAAATGTCATTTTTAACTTAAATAAATAATTCCTGATGCAACAAAATGTCATGTCATACTGATAAAGAGTGATTTAAATGTCAGCATATTTAGAAGTGATAGGTCTCATTACCAGAGCAAAGGCAGAAGGGACATGTAGAATATCCAATGAAGAGAATCGTTTAGGAGAACTTTCTAATAAAGAGAGTCACCATATTCTCTTTATCAGATTGAATGGGAAGAAGAAGTATGCAAAGTAAGGATGCTTTGACATAGGGGATAAATCCTGGAAAATGAAAAAGGAGTCAGGTTGTTACCTGATAACCTCAGTCATATATACGACTAATGGCAAAATCCAAGCAAACCTGTAAAATCTTCAATATAGTATTACGAAAAACGAAACATAGAACATTGTCCTTTCCTTTAATTAAAACAAGACATATTTGAGAAAATGAATGAAGTTCTGGCTGTTATATACCAAGAAAGTAAGAGTTTGAGAAAGTTCACAAAGAAGCCAATAAGTGATTAAGAGATATTTGGACAATGTGACATCAAATAAGTCCTTATTTTTCACTTTGCAAACTTGAATACTGGAAGGACACAGGATCAAATTTTATTAAATGATAAATGTTTATATGACTATATAGTTTGGCTTATTATTGTCATAAATAATATATGCATATATATGAATATATATACTCATTTTTTTTTCCTTTAGAGATGTCACTGAGAAAATAAGTTGATTCTTTTATTCATTCTACAAATATATATTGTGTACTACTGATTAGGTAATGAGGATAGAGTGGTGAACAGAACAGACATTACTTGACCTTATGGAGCATACAGGAAATATTGATGATATAGATGAATAGATAGATAGTTAGATAGACAGATATATACCAAACAAGATATTATTTCAGAGAGTGAGAATTACTATGAAAAAAATAAAGAAAAGCAGATGCAGGAAATGGAGAAACTATTTTAATATGACGTGGCACAAGGCCTCACTGCGAGGTAGTAATTAAACAAAAACCTTAATGAAATATAGCAAGAATAGGAGGGAGGAGTGGGGAGAGACAGAGAGGAGAGAAAGAGATTGAGAGAGCACCCAGAGTTAGGGATATTCTTGTTTTGAGCAATGATAAGGACATTGTGTTTGAAGAGGAATGAAAGAAGGAAAAGATGATAGAAAATACTATGACTAGGTCATAGTGGCTGCAGTGAGGATTTTGTGGTTTATTCTAATCATGATAAAAAATTATTGGAAGATGTCAATAGAGTAATAACATTCCTAATATATTTTGTAAAGGATTACAATGACTGAGACATGAAAAATAAAACAAAACACAACTGAAACCCTGTGAGAGAGAAGACTGATAACAACCAAGGAAACCAAATATTAGGCTAATGTTGAATTCCAAAAAATACTGTTGATATTTTGAACTAGAGTAGTAGAAATAAAGATAAACACATGTGGGTAGAATTAACATAAATCTTCAAGGTATAGCTAAAAGCATTAGCTGATGTTTTAAAGTGTCCTTCAAGGGAAAAAAAGAGTTGAAGATACCTCTAAGATTTTTGGCCTGCAGACTCAAGAAATATTAATTCTAAAAATGTTTTAGTCAATCATGTTATAGCATCATGAACATCTACTAGGTAAAACTAGTGAATACATGTTCTGTAATTGTAACAGCAAGGGAAAAAAATAACCCATCCTTGCTATGTAATAACCATCAGTCTCCAATTTGCAAGGATATTAAAGTATACTGAGTGAGTCGCACCTATTACAGTGAATGTTAGGTATGTTAGATTACACCAGATATGTTGAATACATGTAACATAATCTAGTTAAAATGCTTTTCTAAGTAAAATTGACATATTGCCTTTTTAAAAATATATATGCCAACACTCATTTTGTACTTAATTGATGTGTATAGAAAGCAGTAATACTT
The DNA here is from genome assembly GCF_014176215.1 of Rousettus aegyptiacus. Taxonomy (NCBI): domain Eukaryota; kingdom Metazoa; phylum Chordata; class Mammalia; order Chiroptera; family Pteropodidae; genus Rousettus; species Rousettus aegyptiacus. Next base: position 70,531,292 of record NW_023416287.1, read on the forward strand.
TGTATTTGGTGACCTGTCATGATGGTGTTACTTTTCAAAAAGCCATCTCTAATGTGTATGGACAAGATAGTTATGTATGTTCACATAAATAGAAATAACTATATTCATAATGGCATACATGTATAAATACTGGAGTGCCTGCAGCTTATTGTAAATAGACTGACATATTGTGCTAAAGAGGGTAAGTTTATTAGTTTGAAAATATTATGTGTTATTCAACCTCCTTATATACTTGACTCTGTAGTATACAGACCTCATATTCACCAGCCATCACAAAAATCTGTAATCTAAAAGCTAGTCCATATTGAGAAAGCATGGATAATCCTGGGCAGGACTACTCTATGAGACTCCTAAAAGAGGACTTTGGATTTCATTGATAGTAGAATTAATCATAGTATTGAAAGGCAACATTTTAAAAGTCAATGGCTTTTAATTGTGAAATGAAGAAACACCATTTGTCAACCCTGGGATCTACCTCTTATTTTCATATCATGTTTTAAATAAGTGTCGTTTGATTTTTTTTTTCTTTAATTGGCTCACAGAATAGTGTCAACTTCTTAGATTGTGTCATGGAAGTGCAAATATTTGTTATTTATATTTTTACAAATGAACTGAATTTAAGTTCTTCTAGATGTGGAAAAAGTTTCCTAATTAAGAAATTAAATTGATTTAAAATATTTAATAGCAGAACTATTATGTTTCCTTCATCGAATAATAAGAAAATGTTAGTTTTTTAAATATAATAATTGAACTGAAAAAGACCTTATCTTAGACTCTCACTGCATTTTCTGGTGCATGTATTTGGAATGCACAGTAAGTGTTCAAGTAGATTTTATAACATTTTTTCCCTTACCAGATGTGAAAACTGAGGTCCTGTGAGGTTAATTGATTTGTCTAAGTTTACATAATAATTCAATGGCCAAGTAAGATTATATAAAATCTAGGTCTTTTGAGTTAAACTAAAGTGATCTTTTAAATTTATTGCTTCAAATTAATAAATAAACAAACAAATAAATCCCAAGGATTCCTCTCCAACCAACATTTTACATTTTTATCTATTTAAAAAAAAACAGCAAAAATATAAGCAAGAAGAATAGGTACATATACCTATGGGAAAGTACTAATTTTAATCAGCTTTTGGAGACATTTAAATAATTATCGTTTCAAAGGCAAAGGGATAAATTAACAAATTAGTCATTCCCTTTGAAGTCTATACATCTTGGGCTGCATTTTTTTCCTATCATTGCTTTATCTGGTTGATGAATGTATCTATCTTATATCGTATTGAGACATTCCAGAGGTAATAGGCAGTGCCAATGTAATCTGTTAGTAACTACTGGGTAACTACAGCTTTAGCTTGGACTTGTTTGATGCACTGTAAATAAGGAAAGATAGTTCAAAAGCTTGATTATGACCTTCAAAAGATTTTCTTTCTTGTTGGGTTATAAGACATGACAAAGAGACAACAGCTAAAGAGCAATGAAAAGGAAGTACATGTGCAACGACTAGGTTATGGTACAGGTATATTTAGTGGCAAAATATTACAATAAAAGAGTTGATTCATGAAAATAGATCTGATTAGATGTGGATTTATGAATGTGAATGCATTTCATTTAGCCTTGAAGTAAGCATGGGTAGGATTTGTACTGAGAGAAAGTGAGAGTGCAGTGGTTCATCAGGAGAGAATAAGCACAGGAAATCATCAGAATGAATATGACATCTTCAGGGAACAAGTAAATGATACTCAATGATTTTACTTAAGGATACATATTCAAAAACAAATGAGTTTTTATATAGACATCATATGATTACAAGAAACCAAAGTCCATTGAAACTTTTTCAATAAAATGGGGTTTTCTTAAAAGAGAAGAGGATATTCTTACAGAAACCAAGAACAAAAACTAATCATACTAACGGACTCTAAACCTGAAAATTTGAAAGTAGAAACTGCATGTGACATCGATCATGGTCCCAAAGATGATGACAATGATTTTGGTGATGTCATTGATGAGAACTATGATAATGATGATGATAAATATTTACTGAATATTCTTATTTACTGGTTCTATATTGATATTTATTTAATAAGCATTTTATTTACTCAAACTTTTATAAAACTGAATATACATAGTGTTATTTTTACCATTTTATAGAGAAAAGTAAAATTTGGAAAAGTTGAAATTTCAAACTCTAGAGTTCAGTTCTTAATTATTATTCTGTTATTTTTTAACAATTTATTTCAATCAACTACCCAAATGGGACTCCGTTTCTTTATATCTTATTTCAAAACATCACATAGGAAGGAATCTAATGAGTTAAAAACTAACCAATGGGTTGAGTGACTTTTAGTGAGTTATCTCACCTGTGCAGTGCCAAGTAGCCAAGTCACTCTTTCTTTGGAATGGTCTCTTTCCACTTCCTAAGCAATAATCACTCCTTCCCCATCCCATTTCATCTCTCTTAATCGAAACTTTACCATTAGGTGTTGCCTTTTTTTCCTTTCCATATTTAGAAATGCTGCCTTTTAGTTAGACTTAAATCCAACTGTATTAATAATTACATCAAATATTATGGGCTAAACATTCTAATTTTTTATTTGTTTAGTTTGTTGCCTTTTTTTGTTGTTCATTTGTTTCCCTTTTCCTGCTTTCATTCAGATTATTCTAATATTTTTTAATTTTATTTTTATGCAGCTCTTGCATTTTTAGCTCTGTTTTTATGATTTTTATTAGTGATTGCTCTAGGGATTATAATATACATCCTTAATATTTCCTGGAATATTTGGAGTTAGTATTTTACCACTTCGTTTAAAATGTAGAAACTATTTTAGTCTAGAAACACATAGGTCCATTTAATCCCCATCTGGTATTGTGTATGCTATATATGTCATATGTATTATTTCTGTAGACAGCACCAGATGATGACATTTCTTTTAACAGTCATTTATATTTTATAGAAATTAAAATTTATATATATATACATATATATATATAATATTCATTCCAATATTTTTATTTCCTCCTGAAGATCCAACTTTCCCTCTGGTACCATTTCCCTTCACCCTAAGGAATATATTTTTAGCATTTCTTCTGAGTCAGTCTGTTGTCACTAAATTGTGTTAGTTTTCTTTCACCTGCAAATACCTTCATTTTGCTTCTATTATTAAAGGATTTTTTCTCTGAATATAGAATTCATAATTAACAACTATATATTTTTTTCAGAACTTTAAAATTAATGTTTCACCGTCTTCCTATGCTCTACAGTTTTCTGATGAGAAATCTATAGTCATTTTAATTCTTATTCCTTGTAGGTGATATATCATTTCCTTCCAAGCTAATTTCAAAATTTTTCATTTATCATTGATTTTCAAACATTTAACTATGCCTGAATTAGATATTTCTTTATTTTTATTTATCCTGTTTGGATTTGATTGGCATTTTTAATCTATAAATTTATGTTTATAACCAAAGCTGAGAAGTTTTCATCAATCATTCTTCAAATAGTTTTTCTGTTCTATTCCCCTTTCATTTGTTTCTGCAACTCTGACTTCAACTATGTGAGGTATTTTTATACTGTGTTATAGGTCCCTGAGGGTTCCATTCATTTTTTCAGTCTTTTTTCCACTAATTTTCTTCAGATTTAATAGTTTTAAAAATCTAACTTCAGGGTCACTGACCCCTTTCTCTTCTTGTGTTACTTAGCCTTCCTAGGTGATTTGTAATTTCATATTTTTTCCTTTTAAAAGTATATTTGAATTCTGGGATTTTGCTATGTTCATTCATTACTTATGTATTTTCTTTATTTCATTTAGCTTTTTTCATACCTACTTCCTTGTCTGGTGATTCTATCATTATCTCACAGTTGGTCTCTGTTGATTTTGCCCTTGAGAATGAGTCGTAGTTTTTCAGTTCCTTGTATTTTGAATTATTTTAGATTATATTCTAGATATTGTGACTATTGAATTGTAGAGATTCTGTATTCTGTTCTAATCCTTCTAAACACAGATGATTTTTTAAAAAAAATGTCCAAGCAATTAACTGAATTAGCTAAAACGGCTACATCTGCCTCACCTAGAGTAGGCAACTCAAGTACCAGTTGAATTCTATTATATGAAAGTTGCTTTAAACTTGCTTTGCTCATTCACGATACAGAGAATAGCCAGTTTTTGAACATAATTTATACACAGATTTTGGGGCTCTGCTTTTCTGCTTCTCTATTTTAAGATATTCACCCAATCATAAAGTTCTGGTAGCTGTGTTGACCCTGGACCTGTCCTCTGTTTCTTTAAATCAGGGGTTCCCAAACCCTTGGCTGTGGACAGGTATGGTATCAGTTCATGACCTGTTAGGAACCAGGTCGCACAGCAGGAGGTGAGTGGCAGGCAAGGGAGTGAAGCTCCATCTGTATTTGCAGCTGCTCCTCAGTGCTAGCATCTCCACCTCAGCTTGACCTCAGATCTTCAGGACTTAGATTCTCATAGGAGCATCAGTCTCTCTTGCCAAAAATGTTGGAGACTGCTGCTTTACACCATAAAGACAACAGGTTTTCTATTAGAATTTTAGTCATACTGAGCCTAGAAAATTCATTTCATTATGTCCTTGTCTTTAAAGTACATATTATCACCAAAATTAGTCTGTTTTTGTTCCTTTTCCAGAACCTCAGGTAATTCTTTTTGTCTATTATTCAGAATTTATAATTGTCATCTGTGGTCTGTTAAAAGCTGACCTCTACCACACTTAAAGCAAACTCTATTTCTCTTGTATTTGAATCATGTCATCTTCTATTCTAGAGAATTAAGTGCAATTTCTCAGGGTGGAAAAAATAACAAAATAAAAACTTGTTTAGCAAATTTCTTTGAAATCTAATATTTATCCTCAGAATTTTGGTTTTAAAGCTCAATAGATAGAAATTAACTTTATTGATCATTTATTTTTGTGATGTTCTGTGGTGGTCTGTGTTTCCTACAGTGATGGATCATAGCATTTGTTTTAAAAGATGGAGGTACTAGGAAGAAAAATTGTACATGAAAATAAATTATTGACATTGAAAAATATACCTATTTAAATGTATCAAAATATTTCACTACACAAATGAATATATGATGAAGTTAGAATTGAGTGATGGGGTCTATAAATACTGAATGAAATAAAAACTATATGAAAAAACTTCATAAAAATGTGTTGATAAAGGCAGAGAGGAATTTACAAGTAACTCTAAGGATTCGCTTCTAGATAAAATAAAATTAAGATACACAATGATAGATGTTTTGGGAGACAATCAAAACTTGTAAGGAAAGATCTCTTATATATTTTCTAACAACAATTTTGATCTTAGAACGTTAACGTAGATTTGGCTTACAGGAAGATGGAGTAGAAAACTGAAGTACAAAGTCTTTTGCCCATGGACCTTAACAGTGACTGAGATGAAGAAAACACAAAGTTTTTTTTACCACCACGATCTTTTTGGAGGACAAAAATTGTAGGGGTGGGGGGAAGTAAAGAAGCAAAAGCAAAAGATTAAATGGTAAGGTAGAAACATTGCTATACTACAAATTAGGATAGTTTATACTCTGTTGACTTAACTTCTGTAACCAGTTACAAATGTTTACTTGAACAGTTGTCTTCATTTCCTTGAGTTGTGTTTTCCCTACCTGAAAAAGGATCATGTTAGACCATATACATTAAAAAGAAGAGAAAGAAACTAATATTTATTGAACAACAGTATTCACTATTTCCTGGATACAATTTTTTAGAAATGTGCTTGGGCATTTCTTTACTTATTTTACCCTTAAAACAAAAATCTTTATTAAAAAAGATACTTTCCATGCCATTTTACACAAGAAAACAGTGATACAGACAATCTAAATGATTTGTTTAATTACCAACTAAGGAAAGGGGGCCCTGAAGGAGTTCATGTATGGTGATATAGCTTCCTAAGTTCCTTCTTCCACATGACTTTGTCCTCCTCCATTCTAGGCATAGCCACTTAGAATGAAATCACAATTATTAAGAAAAAATAAAGCTCAGATTGGTAAGCAGAAAAGATTTGCCTAGTCTTTGTGGGATTAGAATCACCTCAACTTAATATGATCCACAATCTCCTGTATTTCTAATTCATTAAAATATTAAATAAGGCAGGATTTATCACTGGTAACTTTCCCAAATGTATATATTACCATTTGTCATTAGCCTGTCTTTTCTTTCTCAATCAATTCTTGGTTGAAATTACTTTTTTTTTTTTTTTTAAATCCTGACTGGCTTTAAACTACTTTGTAAGTAAACTTTTATAAAAACCTATATTAAATGATGAATTAAAAATCAAATACATTTCATATCGTTTCTCTTTTTCATCAGTTCATTTTGTGACCCTTCATCTGATGGAAATTATGCTTCATATATTCATCTCCCCCTTGCTTATAATTATAATAACATTATCATTTCTGCCTTTCCCTCCACATGCTCTGATTCTTTGCTACATTTTGTTATATTAAATTGGATAGTGATTTCTTAATTTGTCATTTCTCAGGTGTAAGGTTCTTTTAAAATGATTTGCAAAAGAAATTTCTAAAAATTTCCTTTCATTCTAATAGCAGCTGATTTGCAAAATCGAGTCCGCTAACTGTATCCAAACAGGTTAATGGCCCTTTTCACTCTGGGATTTCAGTACACAAGGAAAACATTTAAAAATATATGAGATCAAATTTAGCAACTCTCCCAGAGGCCCGTGAGTCTTTTAATATCACATTTTTTCTTTTGTTTATTTGTTTTTACTGTAAACTAACAATTTTTAAATATGGTCCATTGTCCTACTTATTTTCTGAATTAAATAATTCTCAACAGGAAAATAAAAATGCTTGCTCTGATATTCAGGCCTGATAAGTGTCCCTGACAATTTCTGTCTAAATTTGAAGCCATTTCATTTCTATTTATTAGAAATATATCCAGAATTCAAGAGTTTCTCTTCTCTCTACCTTTTTATGCTGTGCTCTATTGCCCATCTGCCCTCAACTCTTCTTTGTTTATTTTCCCTCTTTGTCTTCTCTGTCCTGGCCTTCAGACAAATGTGCACAGACTCATAGGATCTGGATGTGTGAAACTGAATGTGATGGTAGAGATGGGGAGATGTTGGGGTCAATGAGTTCAGGCTCCAGGTGTCTGGAAAGAGGAATCAGAACAGAAGTCTCTCTCTGGAGAAATGAATGAAAGAATAATCAGAGAAAGAGGGAAAATGAGAGAGGGAGAAGAAATGGGAGAAGAGGAGATGGAAAAAAGAATTTATGTTTATTTTTTTTGTCAGTTTAAGATGCAACCTGATGGGGAATAGAGAAGGATAGAACAATTGATTAGGAAAAAATAACTGGTAGATATTTACCTTTCTTGAGTAATCATGATTTCTCAGTTTGCTTGCTAACTGTTGTCATTTTTGTTTTGAGAAGCTACAAATTCTCAGAATATTAGAAGCACTTCTATTATTTGTATACAGGTATAAAGCGCATTTAAATTTCAATTCTGATTAAGTAAAACAATGAGAAATTTTGTGTATCTATGCCCTCATGCCTTCTATTAGTGGTATGTTGAAAGGTGAATATGTCGTGTCTCTTTAGTTCTAAGACTTATGAAAATTTCCTATTTTAAAGACAATCTCTTCAAATGGAAAAAAAAACAGATGAAGTAAATATAACAGATTTAAAAATTATTTAAAGTGATGTTTAATGCTAAATTCATTAACTGTATATAAATTAAATATGTATCCAAATATATATATATATATATATATATTTGGAAATACATGTCTTGCCCTATGTGATTATATATATATAATGCTAAAATTTACTCAAAATGGAGTATATACAATTATTTGATTAAAAATGATTCTATCTACTCGAAGAGCTTAGTAAATTAAAAAAATTAACTTCAAAAGTAATTCAGAAGCAACTGTGATCTGTTTTCATCCTGTTTGTATGTAATCTCAAATCATAAACATATTAAGCTTTTTTATTTCTTATATTACCTATCAAATAGAAAAAAGAAATAAAGTTACCTTTCATTTATGAGTTATCAGTTTTTCCTCTCTATTTTGACAAATAACATGACAGAAAAATTATTAAGTTTCTCATTTCACAATGTGACTTCTGTGTTTTTTATTGTCAAAATAAAAGTCACTTTGTGAATCAAAGTTTTTAATCTTTTTTTCCCCATCAATCTCAAAAAATGTCAGAAAACTGGTTTTGGTAAATACTTTTTTCTTCCCCTAATGACAGGTAAGTCCTTTTAAATGGCTCATTACTAATTAGTTCAGAGCAACATTCCAAAAGAATATTTTATTTTTGGAACCTCGTTTTATTGATTTTCTGCTCCAGTAGCGTAACTAATGCACATCACAGTTAAAGCTCCACAAAATGTTTGTAGCAAAACTCCAAACCAGGTGATAATCACCTGATATTTACTTGGTTTCTTTACTACGTTATCAACCAAATCATTGGGCCCAATTCCTGAAAAGGTTCTTGGCTTTTACAAGAATTCCCAATAATACTGGGTATCCTGTCTGTCAAGATCATTTTTCTTGCACATTCCCAAATTCGATCTCAAAATGAAATGAGATGCTATGGTTTTGGCTGTTCTTTACTTTTTATTTTTGGTTCAGTGATGCCTGAAAGTCAAAATGAAACTGAAGTACAGGCCCTTGGGAGCCCAAATGAGTAATTTAAATGAATATCAATGAATGCAGCAGGCTGAGTTTTAGCAGCATAAGCATTGACAGAACCACAAAGTCTTTAGAACCTACTTAGGACTGCAACTGGTTTTAAAGATCAAGGTGGAGGATAGCAAATTGCTTTTCCTAAAACAAGCTATGTCTACAGGATCCTTACATTCTGTGATTCAAGCTTTTCATTTGCGGTCATATCTACTGAATAGTTTGTTCAAAAACATTCATTTTCAGAATTGCTGCTTACCTTACCACATGTGAAGAGAACCAATGTTTAAATGTACCAGAGAAAACTATTTTGTTATGTTTCTTTATCCACATTAACTCTCAACTCAGTAAGAAAATCAGGATCGAAAAAATACATTTACATGATTTTATTCAATTTACATAACACAGAGAATGTTTTCAATACAGGATATGCAGAAATAAAATGAAGTTTATTCAATATATAATGATTCTGGTAAAATAAAATGTATACCTGTTGATTTTGCAACTGTAATACTATGAATTTGGCGGGGAAAAAAATGGTAGTGGAAGGCAGGGTTGATGATGGAACTCATCGGGAAAACTAGTGAAAGCTGTGGCTCCTTTCAAGAAAAATGCACGTCATAGAAAAATATTCACCATTTCAGTAGATCCATAGATTCAAAGTTAAAATGCAGATTTTATAGAGAAAACTTTATTAATATTAGAATTAAGGTTATTTATAGTCTGCATTCTGCCAATAACTTTTTCTTCAAATTCAATACTTGTTTTACTCACGCAAAATAATTTTTCAGTTAAATATACTTTTGACTAATGAATATACCTCTTTATTCAGTGTTTCAATATAGGGAAAATGAATCTATAGTATTTTGAGAGAGAAAATTTTATATCCAGCTGAATTATCTTGAATGAGTAAAGGCACTAAAAATAATGTTAAATGTGTAAATGTTTAATCATCACATCGCTCATTAATAATTTTTAAAAATATTACTTGAATACATGGTCTAGGTAATAAGTTTCCAATCTTTCTCAGTAATGACACCTTATTGTCTCAGTAATTTTTCACAGTGCCCTTACCAAAATATATGCCTAATAGGTAAGATTCAAATAATTTAAGTATTTGTGCTCTAAAACTTACAGGTGTTTGAAGAAATAATGCACAGAAATTGAAAGAAATACTAATATTTTTATTTCGCTATTAAATAAGCACCATTGATTATTAATGGTATGTTTTCACATGTTGGGCACTGTGCAACTTTTCAAACATTGGAATCAGACTGGCTATACCACAAGACTTATTTTCAGTAGAATCATAATTGTTTGTAATATTTGCTTTTTATCACAGCATCTCCCCCCAAAAAAAGTTTTACAAATATGTACACGATCTCATGTTGAAAATGTGAACTACCTCAAACTGACGTTGCTTAATAAATGTTACTGTATTTTCCTCAAAAATGTGAAATAACTAAGGTGCCTCTCTGAGCTAGCTGTGGCACCCTGGGCATGAGAAAACACCATTTTGTAAACAAAACTTTTTTAAAAAATGAATGCAGAAAAAAAAGTATGGACAAAAAATGTAGAGTCATGTTGTAAACAAACAAAGAATTATCCCTTATGTAATATAGATACCAAATTCAATTTTACCATTAGGTTTAGGCTTGTTAAGATATATTCTTCAGTAGAGAAGTAAAATGTGGAGGAAGAGGATGATAGACATCTTCTTTTCAGCCTGATTTTTTTTTTTTTAGTTTATACTTTGAAAATGTGAAAAGAATATCAGATAACTTTTATAAGACAAATAAATATTATTTTTAAAGAACTTCACATATTCAACATTGCCTAAATCAGTGTTTAAACATGAGTAAAAATAAAATTCTAAGAGTAAATTGATTGATACTTTAAAATGTAATTCTTCCCCTGCGGTAAGCTGTGGGTAAGAGGAATATTTTTTTTTTAATTTATTCTTTCCATATTTCTAAGATTTGAATAACCTGCATATTCCTTATATTTCTTTTTAAAAAATAGAACTGGGGAAACATTAATAATACAAAATATTTTTAATTAATTGGTATTAATAATAAACATTTTCTGGAAAACAATGATGATTATAAAAGAATCAGAAAAAAACATAGCTAAAGGGGTAAGTCAATTTATGGACAAAACCTCAAGCATAGAGAAAGCATTACTATTATTATATTGTTTGTGGTATTTTCTTGATTTTGTTTGTGGAAACTAACTTTAAATTTGTGTATTTCATAATTTTTCGTAAGGCTTAGAAATGTCTTTGAAAATGAAAAATAACATGCATAAAAGTGTTCTGTTGTACCAAATGATATGTAGATATAAGGTGTTTTTTTTTATACAATAACAATTTTAGAAATATGCCATTAGCTTCAGGTGTTAAGATAACAGAAGTGCACATCCCCCTGTCATCAGGCAAGGTTTGTTATACTATTTAGAGACAAAAACCTGAATCAGTTTCTAAGGGAACAATTTTATAGTCTTCAAATTTTAAAATTTCAAGGCTTAAATTTTACCCAAATATATATTCTAAATATCCCTTTGGCCAACAAATATTACACTTTCCTTTTTATGCCTTGTGATCTTATTATAACGTACTGTTTCTTATCTGAGGATGCTATTAAGATATTCATAAAATTATATAATGAGACAATTATTTTCATCAAACTATTTACAAAAATGTTTGCCTTTAATATATAGTCAATTAAACTAATGTGAAAGGAGAAATGAGGAAATTCGGAAGGGTCAAATGTTAGTCTTCAGATTTGGATCAAGTAAAAAGAGTTTGGACATACAAATAGAAATCAAACATTGTTTTTCGTTTTGCTCATGTGGCTTAATTTCTTGTACTGTTTTTCTTTATTTGATATCATAATGTAAATAATGTTTTTTATGTAATTTTCTTTTATTTTAGCTTTAATGTTATTCTCTGTGTATTTCTAATTTCATTTCCATCTGTGGATTGTTTTCCACCAATTAGTGCTATATGACATGAATGAGGGTTTCTTAAAATTGGTTTCTACTTTTTTTGAACAACATGGACACATTAGCTGGCAATTAGTCTAAATTCTACCCTCATCCTCTAGTCCCCTTATCTCATCTACTCTTCATGGAGACATTAATTACCTGTTGGACTGAAACTGAAAGCAAAATAAATTAAAATAATAACTACAAAAACTGTTAGTGAACCACAATGAAATCATTCATTTATTTTCATATTTGTTAAACATATATAGCTTGTTCAATGATATTTTCTTTATTCTTATAATTATCTTCTATTGATTTGATAGTGATAGTATGTTGTTCATAGTAGTTAGTTTATCCCCTAAATTAAAAAATAAAATACTATAGCCACATAATTTTCAAATAAAAATTTACTATTTCTAGGCATATTTATCTTTGATTATCTGGAAAATAATTCCACTAATAATTATTTTCATTAATACAGGTGCTTCTTTCTTTAAATATACTTTGACATTATTATCTTATCAGAACCATAATAGAGTTTGCTCAGCCAATATTATTATTTTAATTCTGTGTTTCATGAATTAATAGCAAATAATGACATGTATAGGGAGTGTGTAATAAATATATTTTGAATCGACCACTAAAAGGTTCTAATTAGTGATCTGAATGTTTATTTTGCCATCCCACAACACTCTCACCTAAGGAGTAACACATCATACCCACAGACAGTTTAAACTCCCTCCCACTCCAATTTATGAAAAGTCTGGAGACTATAGGACCATACTGATAAATTAATACCAGTCAATGCTGTTTCTTTCCATTCTGCCATGAGTCACCTTACAGAAATGAATTGATGAGATCTTTGTAATCTTGTCTACACCCTAGAGTAATTTAAATAGCTTGAAAATTATTTTAGAAAATTAGAACTCATTCTAAATCTTTCTGGGTTTAGTGTCATTAAAATGCCAATTATTTAATAAAACTTTTCTACAGTTCTTTTAAAAATTTATTTAGGTTTTTTACCTCTTCTTGAGGCACTTTATTTATATTTTTATTAATAAATCTATTAGTATAAATTATAATTTACATAAATTCACATGTAATCTTTTATAATTCAAATGATTTTTTTAGATAGATATATAAATCACATACATACATATATATCTTTTATATTTGGAATCTACTTATATTGTCTCTTTGAAAACCCAGTTTTATTAATTAAATATACTTTTACTTCATTATTCAATTCATTAATTTAAAATTTTGGTACTAATAGTATTTTATTATTTTATTTTAGTTAATATAGTTATTCTATTTATAGTGCCTTACATTGAAGATTTAACATATTTAATTTCAATCTTTTTTACTTCATAACAAGTTAGAAGGTACACATTTTCCTCTGATTAAACCTTTAGTGAAATCTCTCAATTTTGATACTTAACAAATAGGTAATTTTGAAGAAAGAAGTGGTTAAAGTAATTGAGTGGTTTTTTGGTTGTTGTTCATTTCTATCTGTGCAACATCATGGGCAGAGACTTTAGACTGTCAGTTCTCTAGCTTCAAGAATGTACTGAGATTTTCAATTTGACCAATTACATGACCATTTTTAAATCTTTCATATATACAAAGTAATGTATCTTTATTTATTTGTTGACTATAAAGTAGTTGCAGCTAATAGAGTGCATTGGTTCTGCAATTCTATATACACATATTTATGTTTTTACTCTTAAGTCTTTTTAATTCTTATAGAAATGAATTAAACTTTTCACTATGATTATGGTTCTATCAATTTTCCTTACATTTCTAAGATATTTTGCCACCTGTATTTTATTGATATTTTGTCTGGGCTATATTATTCAGTGTCTTCATTATAAATATTAAGGTTATTATAACATATACACATTACTTTCATTCCTAAACTTCCGTTGTCTTTACTTCTAAAAAAAAATCATAATTTATTTTTTCTGTCAACACTACGTAGTTCATCTTATAGCTAAGATTTTCTTCTTAGAAATTAATTCATTTCAATATTATCCTTCCTATACTAGCCGATATTTTTCACATTTGTCCAAAACAATGTTCCAAGCCAGGACATTTATCTCCCATTCTCATATACTCTGCTTCTAGTCTGTATATAATTGTAAATATCCAATACACTGATGAGTTCCATTGCTCACCCTTGCTATCTAACCTGAGTCAGACCTTTATCTACTTCTCAACCATTTTATTCATCTCTTTTTGTCCCATTCTCATATTAGATATTTCAAATTTCCTCCAATCTTTTCAGTCATAAATCAAATCTTTGAAACATTTACTGTTAGATATCTCAACTTCTAAATTTACTGAGACTATTTATACCATTCAAAATAAGTTTCCTTTATTTTCATCTTGTCCACTTAAAAATCTTAGCACATGTATTACCTTTGACTCTTTCCATTCCTGATACTTCAAAGAAAAAAAATGACTTTTCTACTTCCACAGTCAACTTCTTTGTGCATTTCTTTTTCCTTTAAAACATTTCCCCCTTGTGATTCATTGTAAATCTCTTCATATCCACTGGATCTTTTTATTAGTATGCTCAGAATTTACGATCTAAATTTTACTTTATTGTACATTACTGTTTTACATACTATTTTTTCATTGTTTATTTGTAGTTGGTATATTTTATCATTTGATTAGAAACTATTTCTGACATTCTCATCACTAGGATGTCAAGATTAGACCACAGTTTGCTCTAAATTCTCTACTTAATCAAATTGCTCAAATTTACACTTCTTTAAGCAGACCCTGTCTCATATCTGTAGCTTCTACCTTGGCCCTTCTTTTGTCTCTAATCCAATAAAATCTTTCCTGGCTGTAGCAAAATATATTAAAAGATAATATTCAATTAAAAGTCATAAAATTGGAAATCAAAATACTCTAAAATCACAATTTATGACTGTGTCCAATTACTTTTTTATGAAACAATAATAACAATAACTGCAATATCATATTAGGTCTTTGAGAGGGACTTTAAAAGAATAAAATACTGTAGAAATATGTTATTATTTTCTAACATGACTACTTTTTCAGTTAATTGTCCATTGTTTTAAAATATGTGTGGAGTGTGTGTCTGTATCCACCTTGTCAATAAACCATTTGGAGTGATACCATGTCTTGTAAATTCTTCGGCAATATTCTCTTGACCTGACTTACATGAATGACACATCAGTCTCATAAATTTTTTTTCTTAGTAGACTCTCCCATCTCTCCACACACACACCAATCCAGATTTATCATTGTATTCGTCAAACTATGTACAATTATCTGTTCATATATCCATTTTCCATACCAGATTGGAGCTTCCTGAAGACCAAAAACAAAAACTAAAAACAAAACAAAACAAAACAACAAAAAAAAACAATATGCTTTATTCAATTTGTAAGTGCACAAAGTAAGTGACAAACAAATACGTTGACTGACCTTTAACAAATCCATAGCCACTCTTCCAGTGTTGTCCACCCCTAAGAATAAGTCCTGTCACTTGGGAAATGAAGCACTTTCTCCATCAACATGGTACTAAGCTGATTATCTCTAATCCTGCTTTCTCCTTGAGCACAATTACTACTTTTGCCTCGTTCTCCCACTGATGATCTGAGCTAAAATAAACAAAACTAGGATTTTTAAAAATATACTTTTTTTTTTATTTAACACCTAAATAATGGAACTGCTTCTCTTTTAAAAACAAAACGAAAGAAAACATAAACACACAAACAAAAGCAAGAAAAACATTTCCTTGTAGCTCAACAGCCACTGAAATTGTATATGAATAAAACTCTGCTGGAAGGTACATAGATTTTTTTTTTTATCTTGTTTCCTTTTGTATATTTTACAAATTGTTCAAGGCCCTTTGCGCCCAGTTTTTGAGAGGAGAGGAAAAAGTTTGAGTCCTTTACAAAGCTTCATTTTAGAGTAGGGAGAGCCTACCAGGATATTTCTTCAGCTAAATTTTCTTCATATTTGGGCAACCGGGGGTGCACTTTCCCTGGGCTCTCACAATCCAGTTTGTAAGGCTGCTTGTGGCAGCTGAGGTTCAAAAACAAAGCTATGGGTAGAAAAATAACCGAAAGTTTCAAAGGGAAAAGTTGCTGTCTGAAGTTTTCTAACAATTCTGTAGGAAGTAGTGAGGGAGTAATGCTGAGAATACCCTGCAAATTATACAAAGGAGACTTGAAAAGCTCCAGCATGTCAGTTTTCAAAAGTCCTCTTGAGGCTGAGAGACTGTGAAATTCTCATGTATGTTGATTTATGCAGTGATTTGCTTTGACCCCAGGGAAAGCTGCTTTATGGTTTGGACATCTATGCCTACCCACCTTCCCACCTATCTGCGGGAATCACCAAACAAATGTGCAAAGGAAAAATGAATGAAGAAAAAAGGAAAGTACTCATAAAAATAATAACTATCCAATTCAAAAGTTAAAATATATTTTTCTTTGTCTCTGAACCTTCCATGCACAGTGGGCTATATATTCTGTCATAAACTTTTTTCAAAGCTAAATATTTTTCTATGTGTGTGTAAACAATTAGATCTTAAAAAAAAATAAAAAAAGACATGGAAAAAATAAATGTTTAGTAGACATTGAGAAGGGTATTTTGCCTGGATGATATCCCCCTATCCTCTTGGCCTAGATAAATCCTAACCATGTTTCAAACCCTATCTAATTTACCTATTTTGTAGAATATTTCCTGAGCCCTGCAGTTCACAATTTGGCCATCTTCAAAGTCTCTATATGGTCTATTATCTGAAACATGCTTTGAAAATTAATCAAATTATGACTAGTTGACATTAACTACACTTCTTGTCTGCTATTTAAAATTTTTGACTGTGACTTAACAGTGATAATTACAATTTACGACTTCTTAGCCATAGGACTTAAATTTCTATGAAAGAGTCTGACTCCATTTTTTTTGGTCTTTGATTACTAGCAGTTTATAAGCCTCACTTTTCTCTCTTCCTCATTCTACCCTACATCTGGACACACTGATAAGAATGGCTAGGTGCTCCCTCCCTTTGTGCCAGCAGGAAATTCAAATCATGTAAACTCCTGCTCACACATGGGAACCTTCACTCCGGCTCCACTCAGCCTTTTATACCAGCCTGGGAGACTTGTTCTTGTTTTCTCAGGAAGTCTCATTTAAGGTATAAACTTTTCCTAATCTCTTAGGTATGTTTGAAGACATCAGTCTTAATATCTGAAAAAAAATTGCGTTGTTTATCCTCTCTATGTAGAGTGATTACAACACCTTCTCCGGTATCTAGTATGAGGGCTATGCCTACAGACTACTCAATTTTACTTTTAAATACCTGACTGAATGATTTTCATCCAGTTCATTTTTCTTTAGCAAGCTGGAACTCAAATTGTGGGTAATTGAGAGTATTAGCCAGGTATTTATCCTATGCCTCAGGTAACAGGTAACCCAGCTGCTAAATGGATAATCAGAATAGCCTTTTGATCTTCTATTTGAAATGGATCATATAATGAATGGTAGAAATTAGGGGAAAAGGGGAAAATAATCAAAATGTGGGCTTCTTGGTATGATACTGATCAATGCCTATGCCTTGGACCAAGGTCTTTAGGTATCAGTATATGCTCAACATATCCTGATGCTCCTTGCTCATCTCATCAGACACTCCCACTTTGAACTTACACTTGGCATCTGAATCTTTCGGTCAGCATTCCCAGAAGCTATCAGCAATCAGTTGAAGAGCTACGAGATAGAAAATGTTTCTGCCATTCTGGGTATAGTCTCAATTTTGATTGTAATAAAAATCACTTTGTATATAAGAGCGAAGACACAGGGGATGGAGGTTGAGACTGCTCTCTTGTCCACTGCAAAAATGTTTCTATCAACAATCATTCTTTCTACTTTTTGTCACTAAATGATATTTAATCTATACTTGTGTTATTTGTATTATTTATAACCTATCTCTTTTGAAAATAATTTGATGTGTTCCTATTATTATTATTATTATTATTTTTGGCTCTTCACCAACAACCTAATGACTTTGACATGTCAATTGAACTCAACACACATGGCTACTGAGAATGACAGAAGTCATGACTTGCCTAAGATCAAACAGATAACTTTCTGGTCTTTGGTCCTCAAGCTTTCCATTACATAGAATTGCTTTCTCAGCACTAATGTCAATATAGAAAGTCAGGTATAAGATGCACACAAGATGTCTGATATGAAAATGATATAGAAAAAATAAGTCATAGAGTTACTTGTGTTCTGTTCATAAGGTGTTCATGTCATCCAGCCCCTGTGGATGCGAGTACCTTCATCACCTAACTCAGCGCTTAGCATAAGTTTTAGTAAGTCTCTGTTGAACAGAATGAGGATGTCTTGTGGAAAACAAAAACAAACCCTATACAAAGATTTATATTGGAGACAAGTTCCTTCCTGTAAAGCTGTAAAGTAGTGTGTGTGTGTGTGTGTGTGTGTGTGTGTGTGTGTGTGTTTATTTCTATTTCGGGAAGCTACAGAATTAAAACAGAGGGAGGAATGAGGAGAAGGAGAGAAAGAGCAAGCAAGAGGAAGGGAGGAAGAGAGAGAGAAAAAAAAGGAAGGGGGAATGGGAAAGTTCGTAGTGGTTTTGTTTTGCCTAATACTTATACAAACCTCTTCCTCTCAGTTACCTATGTGAAAGAGATTCATGCAATAACTGAAGCAATCCTAAAGCAAACAAAACAAAAAATAAGAAACAAACAAAACACATAGGTATTTTTGATCTAGGTCACTTAATAACTTAATATAAATAGATTTCACAACAAGCAATGGAAGTTGACATGCTATTTATTTCTGGGATAGGAAGTTTATCTGACTGGTAAATTTGTTGACAGGGCTATGCAATCATTTTAGATTAGATAAATCAACTTGAATGATTGGCAGTGTTTTCTGGTAATGTGTTAAACCAAGTTCTGCATAAACATTACGCTTAGATTTATATCAACTCTTTGGGGACACAAATAGAAAAAGCATACACCAACTCCCTCTTAGCTATGGCTCTGGTAACCAACCATCTTTTCCTCCTTTACACTGAGCTCATCTGGCCACCGTCCACTGCCCCTGGCAAGAAACTGATTTCTCTGCTCCATGTATGCATTGGACTGGTTCATACTTTAGAGCAGTTGGTTAATGATAATGATAATGATTTAGATTCCAGTGGGCAGTAAATATAAAATATTTGATCGTTAAGTGGCTTCATCTATGTGGAAGATTGTTTATTAACTGCGTAGGGAGGGAAGGTGATTTAAGCACGCTAAAAAAAGTATAAGCAAAGAAAATGAGAACAGAAAACGATAAGGGAATGCATTTTATTCCCAGAATGTAAACAGTGGAGAAGGGGGGGAGAATAAAAAACTTGATATCTTGAAAGAAAAAATTACATGTATGATATAAATATGATAAAGCCAATACATTTCAAAATATTGCAAGGAATTTATCACAGACCTATTTTTGGGTCAATGTTTTGACAATAATAAAGGTAGGAATGTTGAATCTACTGGTCGTAATCATTAAATTATGACCTCTTATTTACAATAAAAAGTATATATTTTTAAAACTACAATTATTCAAACATGTGCTTTGTTGTCTTAACCATAGAAAGGTTATATTTGCAGAGGATATTCGATCAAGTGATAAGTCAAACATGGCTGATTTAAAAAAATTAAAAAGTAAAACTAACCAAATAAACCAAATTCTTGATCTTGATAACCACATCTAAAATGTTGAAATATAAAGTTAGAAAAAGCACATTTTTACTTTTTCTGTATTTGGCTTTGCTTCCTAATGTAACTCTAACATCCCTTAGCACATGGTTGTATTTCACACATGCAGTATCTCCAGGGCCGGCTCTCTGCCCTACATGAAGGACATGTTCAGTAAATGTCTGTAGGTGACAATGCTGTCAGAGATGACTCTTTAGGATTAAGTTTACTAATATTTCCAGGACTGCAAGGATTTCAGTCATCATTAATTTAAAAGATGTGACAGCTTTAGGGAAAACTCTTCTGCAGCTAAAGGAACCAGCTTTTATTCAGGATATAACCTCATGACCCAGTGATATCGTTATATATTTTCAGAGAAGAGTTTTAAAACTATCTTTGCTATTTCAGAATCCCAAAGTAAAGACTCAGAGAAACATTTCATTTTAAGGCCTCATCTTCTAGAACTTACTCAGAACCCATCAACTAGGTATGTTCAAGGGCATTTGCATCAGTCTAAGCTACTAGTTTTCAAAATACAGTGCTTCTCAGAAATGCAGATAACTGAGCCTACTGACAGAGATCAAAAGAATCTGCCCTAGATGAGATGGATGTGATTTGCGTTGAAACAAATAGCTTCTTTAAATCAACTGGGCAATTAAGAAGTAAGCTACTGTTCACCCCAAAATTCTGATTTAACTGGCATGGGGAGCCACCTTTCTATCATATTTTAAAAGTCTGTGAGTGGTTCTAAAGCTTAATGAAGGCTGAGAATATTTTGAATCCTCCTTGAATGTCCACGCCCACCTTCTGAGAGCCAGCACAATCTTTCAGAAAAAATTTAATTACCTAAAATAGCAAAATCTATCTCTATGGAGTCAACACCCTTAATTGGGTATATACTTAAATAATGAAAGACAACTTCCTGGAGAGGAGCTGCTGAGGTATAACATTCCCGCATGAGAAAGCAACCTGGAGAAACCAGCCTCTGCTGATAGAATTTAAGGCCCGAGGAACTACTGTGACTGTTGACCTCGATCTAACCACAGCTGTACTCTCTCTGGCCACCAGTGAATGAACCAAGGCCTGCTAACCACACCCCTGACTTCCCTACATTCTGTGGTCTCTGTCTTCAGGGACTCATCTTTGCATGACTCCCGAAGTACCATTCAATTATGCAGCACCAGAGGTTCTGCTCAGGCAGTCACCTTTTATTTTTTTATTTTTTCTTACTTCCTATACCAGTCCCCTCAGGCTTTTATTTTCTAATTCTGAAATCCTTAGCAGATCTCTTATAGGCTATTGTGCCCATCTTGTCTGAGGTCAGGGCCTGGGTCCACCAGGGAAGGAAAAGCTGATCACTCTTTGCCTCTTCCTCTAACTCTACTTGGCCTACCATAAATCAGGTTATCACTCCTTCGCACCTGAATCACTGCTAGAGAATCTCAACCTTTTCCCTTTGACTTCAGTTTGTCTTCCAATATACTCCTTTCTCATTAGTCAAACTTATTAAAATGCCACCTTTTATTATATCTGTAGCTTTCTCAAAATTTACTGAGGCCCCATACTCTTATATGTGATAAACTAGCACTCTCTTTTTAGCCTGAGAGTTAATACTGCTTTCACTGAGCCTCATTCTATTCTTCCAAGCCAGGATTTCCCTGAAATAAGTGTGTGGTACCCCCCCCCCGCCCCCCGCAAAACCCTTATTCTTCCTGTCCCTCAGAAACACTGACATTCATCTTTCCTTGCTTATATACCCCTCCTTGAAGCACATTTTTTCTCTTGTACCTGATAGAATATTACTAACCCTTCAAGAGTCTGCTCACGGTCCACCTGTTCCATAACACCTCTGATCCCATCAGTCCACAGTGGCTTTTTAAGTCCCACAACTCTTGTTTTCCAGCATTCATTTGACTTATAATACTATATTCTGTGCTCAGCTTTCTGGAGGTGGCCTCAGCAATTTGCCCGATCCAGTATTTGTTTGTACCAGTACATAATTAGTACATAACTTACTAATTGATGGAGCCTACATAAAAATGAAGCCAAAAATGTTACCAAGAAACTTGCAGTTAAAGTTAAAGAAAAATGTTATGCCTTATGATAATATATTTTTATCTGTCATTGTTCAAGCCCCACACGGAGATTCTAAGATGTGCCTTTTTCAAAACAAACATGAGCTGACCTCATGCAATTACCTATCTCTCCTCTCTCTGTGCCGACAATGGATCCAGTGAGAGGTCTGGGTTCAAACACATGAAAAGTGATTTGAAATGTCACTTGTTCACATCTGAGAACATGCTGCCTTCTTTGTCCCCTACCAGTGTAATCAACTGTAATTTTAAATCAATACCTTGCCTCACCATGGATTGCTTTGTACATTCAGTCTGCCTCTTGTTCTTTTTCTGCCTCATTACTTATCTCCTTCACCTACTGATATTAGTTGCTTCAGATACTAATGAAATTTTCCTGGCAGTGTGAAGTAGATTCAGCTGCTTGACAGCCAGATCTGAGTTTTTCAGCATGTTATAGAAAACATTTGTTTTCTGGCTATTTGTTCTAGACTTTCAAGTACATTATTAAACTTAGTTAGAAATGAGAACTTATCTTCACATTGAACTGGGGATGCTGTTCCAAATTAAAAGATTTCTGCTGATCCCCATGGAGTCATTTCAGGGCAAAAGAGTGTCTAACTCAACCATTTTAGGATGTACCGAGGCTCAGTTGAAAGAAAGATTGTCTTTCACTAAATTGATTTTATGCTCCTGCATTATTTATTATTTTCTAAATATGTGTGGGATGCATTGTCTCTATTTCCCTAAGAAAGTTCTCATTCATTTCTGAAGTTTTACTGTCACCTTGGAATAAGGTGGCATTTTCTTAACATTGATTTTATCTTTCCTGGGATAAGCTCTTCCTTTTCCTCCATGTACATAACCAAATCTGCCCTCTTGATAAGCATCAGCTAGTCCTTTCCCCTTCATAAGCTTTCTCTGGTTACTCCATCTTTCATTCATTTTTCTCTTATCAGAACTTCTGTAGCTTTTATGGGTCATGTCTGAATCCCAAGGTTTTACTTTCGATCATGCTGCCTTATCTTGTTCTCTGGCATATACTTATGTTTAGTTTTTCCATCTGAACTATATTTTGCTTATCCAATTATTAGTCACAATTCTATCAAATTAATACCTATTGTTTCTGTGTATCTGTTCACAGCCCTTAAAATTATTATAATAAATTTGCATTATTATGCTGTATCTTTGTCTTATGTCCATCAATAAATGGTAAGCTCATTAGAAGTGATAAATTGTTCTTTCTTAAATATCTTCTCAATCCCACATATTTTTTCTCTCCAATTGCACATATGAGAAGAAAATATAACATGAGGCAAATGTGTTTGAGAATTTTTTCTAACATAGAATGTAAATCTATTAAATTTTTTTAAAAAATTTGCTTATCTAACTCAGTTATAAATTAATCTGTTGTTCAGGGAAAAATGTATTAAGCATATATGTCTACAACTGTGGGCTAGGCTGAGGCCTATACCTTGTCTCTACCCTTAATGAGCTTACAAAATAGTGTTAGAAAAACTAGATTCTCACATGTGAAACAGTTAGAACACACCACAATACATAATAAGACCAAACATCACATGCCTGGTGCTAAATTATAGAAGGTTTGCAAACACAATGTATGATCTTAGTTTTATAACTGCCTGTGTATATTATCATGTTACCTGTGCAACATTAATACATTTCTCTGACCTTATCCCAGTAATGCTGCACAGGTATTTATGTGAAAAACTTAATATTTAAATCCTTAATAAAATGCACTCAACAAATATAAAATATTGTTTGTATCACACTATTTGCAGACTGGTAAATCCACTGTGGCGGTCCCATTTTCCGCACATCTACATTTTGAATTTTGATATCTATTCTTGTATCTCCCAAGATCAGGAAGTGAGTGGCAAGACCTTTTCCCTATTTCTGAAATAAAGTCATCCACAATTAAAATGGTTTACTGGAAACAGATGGACTTCCCGCAGAGATTAACCCAATTATCTTTGGTTTAAGAGCCAGAAAAAGCCATAAGATCATTATTGTACAAGACAAGAATTTTATTGTGATGCCAATCTCATTACATGAGTGAATGGAGGTGTTTAGTGATAGTATTTCTGCATAAATATTCTTAATAGATTTAGTTTTTCAAACTCTTGGCTGCTCATTATTTTCAAATGAAAGAGCTTGACAGATGAATGGTGCTGGGCACTACAGAAGGCCAGAATCTGTACTACACATAGCTTCCTCCATAAAATAAAGGAACTACTCTCAGACAGCAGAAAAGGCTTCACATTTACACACACTCGTAAAAACTTTTAAACTTGCATTACCTACATTAAACTTAGGAATGAATCTTATGGAGTTCAGATATTTTTTAAAAAATAAGTTATTTTTCCCCATATGCACAAAATGTTAATAGCCCAATACCATAACTATTTGAAACTTCAAGGTACATCCAATTTTTCAAAAATAAATTCCCCTAAGGAAGTTAGAATTTTTCCTTCCTTTTTTTTTTTTTTTTGTAGGGTGGTAGTTGTTAAGAATCAAAGGGTAGGCTTATAAAGTGTTCTTTATGTCTGTCTTTATATATTTTATAAGTATGTGTATGTGTGTGTGTGTGTGTGTGTGTGTGTGTGTATGAATATGATCAAGCAAGTATGAGGGAGGAGAAAAAGCCTATTTCATATCAATCAGGCGAAATTAACTGACAAGCTGAGATGGCAAAGCATAAAACAGAGGTAACTCTGAATCTAGCACTGATCTTACAATGGGTAAAACATTTGCATTGGCCTTTTAAGAACTAAGACATAGGTTCTTATGGCATTAAGTTGCTTACTGATTTCTAGTTGTGATGACACTGCAACTGGCAAAACTTTAGTGTCAGCATGTCTAAAACTGGTGCAATTACTACCCATTGCATGGAGTTTTTATAAGTATCAAATAAGATAATGTCTAAATGGTTTACAAACTCTAAAGTATTACTGTGAATTGTTGATATCATTGGAGTGACAGACAATCCATCTCCTTCTCCTTATTCAGGGCTGGCTTATCCTTTGGGCACAGTTGACACAGTGCCTAAGGTCCATAGAAAATGGACCAGGAAAATGTTTAATTGTAATTTATTTTAAAATCAGAAGAGAAAACAATATAATAATGACTATATAATAATAAAACCATCTTGGATTTTTATATTCATCTTATGCTAACAGTCATTTAATATAATAAGCATTGTTGGCTAATTGTTTTTTCATAAAATGGAGAAGAGGTCCACAAAGGCAGAAGTGCTTAGAGCACACAAAAGTCATAATATAACCCTGTCCTCACTTTATATGAAAATTATTTACACATTTGAAGCAGTCTCATTTCTGAATCTCTCAGAACTTGAACATTTTTCTCCAGCTTAGGATAGAGGAAGGGTCAGATATGAATATTCCACATTCATACCTGGAGTTTGGGCAGACACACCTATCAATTTTTCCAAACACATAAGTAAAAAGAGTTATTTCTGAGATAGTCAAATTGTTCTTCTCTCTAAGTAAGAATGGAACCAAAAATATAACTTATTCATTCTTTTTTGAATCATGTAATTTTCCAGAAAACACTTGACCTTTCCTGGCCAAAGATTTTTCATTTGTTTATTTATTTGTTTAAAGTTTAAAATGAGGACTAGATAGTAAATAAGAGTTTGGTTTTGATTGCTTTCTCCTCTCATATTAACCCCAGCGAAGCTTTGAAATGAGTCAATAAGATTTTCCCTGATCTATCTACTTAATATCTGTCTGCTCTTTACTGTCTACTCATCTATCTATCCATCTCTCTCTCACTCTCTCTTGCTATCTATATCTATCTATCTATCTATCTATCTATCTATCTATCTATCTATCTGTCTATCTATCTATCTATATCTATCTATCTTTCTATCATTATCTACCTACCTATCATCTAGTTGTCTAAATTTTTTCTACTGACTTAATGTAGAATAACATGGAAAAAAGATAGTGCAATATCATCTTTCTATATTTCCAAAAAAAAAAAAAAAACCCTCATGTATCCACAAAACAACATTCTAAAAATTTAATGGATACATACATTTTTAAGGTTATAGATAAAACACATAAAATTAGGTAATTATAGGGGAGATAAAAGAGAGATCAGAGGGTGAAAGGGATAAACTAGAATAAAATATAATAAGATCAGGTATTCCATTCTTGCACCATAAATAAATGACCATGATATAAGAAGTTTCATTGTCTACACTGGGTCTCAAGAATAAAATACAGTAGTTCAAAGGAAGGAGATAGTATTGTGCATAAGAATGAGTAAGAATTGCTTCAGAGAGGATACAGAATTTGAATTTTGTCTTGAAGGAGAACTACAATATGTGGACATAAAAGGAGGAATAGGATGATTCATGAAAGGAAAGACCTGAACAAAATCTGAGGGGTGGGTCAGAAAGGAAGGTTTGGGGGCAGTTAGTAAATGAATTGTCATTCCAAGTATGAAAATGGAGACCAGGTATGCTGTGGACCTGACCGTGAGAGTGGCATTAGAAAGGGCTTGTCATCTTTGTGAAACCACAGCTCCTTTTCAAATAGATCTTTTGTGGACAGACACATAGATAATGGGATGTTAAAATGGGCCATTCTCTTTTCTGAAGGAAAAAAAAAAATCAGCAATCCTTCCTCTCCTCTTGCTGTAACAATTCAGGGAAAGAAAAGAAGTCTATCATTCAACTGATCCCAGAGAAAAAGACAGGAAAGGTCATGTCCCTCACACAGAGAGATACAGCTGCAGAGAGACCTGGCCTGTGATCTGCTCCCCATTAGGGCAGTGTGGCTTCTCTTAATAGGGCCCTGATCATTTTTTCAAGTAGCAAATCTGTCCAGCAGAAGGCAGTGAGCTATTGTTATCATTTATTCTGATCCATGGAACCCAGTTGATAAAAAGGTGAGAAAAGCCACCTCCAGACATGTACTACATCAGATGTGCTTAAAACTGCAATTCAGACAGAGCTCCAAATAGTTTCTGCCTCTCCTGTCATCTCTTAGGCAGAAATAATAACCTACAATAACAGCAGCCCTTTTTGCTTCTAGGTTAGTATTAAAGAAATGACTATAATTTACAACCTATTTATAAACACACATATCTACATATAATAGCAATACAATAGGATGCCTATGAAGATATTGAACTGATTAATATGAAGATACAAAATATTATGGAGATGCAATCATAGGGAGGAGGAGTAAGAAGAAATAGACTTGTATTTAAATGTCCTAGGTCATATGTTTTATTCGGATCCTCTTAATTTTGTTCTCTAAAACACTCACGCTGACCTTTCCTATATTCTAAATTCATTAACTGCTCAGGTAGATAGTTTACTGTACAGAACCAAGATATTTTCCAGGCATTATTTAGCATTTTCCAATATATATATAGATATAGATATAGATATAGATATAGATAGATATCTATCTATCTATCTATCTATATATATAGATTTATATCTATATCTATCTATCTATCTATATATATATACATATATATTCTCTTTCTCCCCAAACATTCCTTAAATACAAGAACTTGTTTGATATATTATTTTTATTATGATTCCTGGGGATAGGAGTAGGCAGAAATTGAGGGTTACAAAACGGATTTCTCTACAATGACACATATTCATTTTATAAGAATTTATTACTAATCTGTAATGTTGTCCAGGTCCATTTACCGTGAATGGTATGCTAAATTCTGCACTAACTTGTCATTCTTGAAGAACATACACTCCAATGGCTGACACTGAACTAATAAAGTAGAACAAAGCTATATAAGAGCGTGGGCAATACATAAAAGGCTTATGGATACACATACAACCACCCTATTAACAAGAAAGCAACCAATGTAAGTAGATTGCCCAAATAACTGCCGTTTTCTCCTTGGAGCTGTTTTACAACAAAATATCAATAAACAAGAAGCTGACAAAGGAAAGAAATACAGAAATAAAAAGAAAAATAAAAAAATGTTCTGATGTGAGTAAATAGCTGGCCAAGTTTCAGGCACTTCTCTGTATCTGGAGAGATGAGAATTAATGCTATAACCATTAATCCTCAATTCCAATGGGGTCTTTGATAAAATAGGATTCAGTTACCTTAGACAGACTGGTCTACCAAGACTTCACAATGGAATCAGATTCTTTAGTGAAAAAAAAAACAAAATAATAGTTGAAATCTAGTTTAAACAAATTACACAAACCTTAAATAAAACAAAACAAAATAATAATAATAAAAAAATGACAGTCACCAATTAAAACATTAAAAAATATAAATTTAATGGAAAGGATAATAAAAACCAGCTACCCACTCCCATTTACAATAAGTAGATACCTCACTGTCATCTCTCCCTGACTCTGGAGAATCCCCTTTCTCAGGAGCTGGATCCTGCTAATATACCACTAGGGAATTTTCTAAAACAGCAGCTTCCATGTTTTTGATTCCATGTTTTTGTTTCTGGTGAGGTGGTGGTGGCTTGTTTGGGTTATTTTATTATTCTTTTTTTTTATTTTACATCTGTAGTTTAGGAGTCTCTATCACTGGATTAGGGACCTACTCACCAAAATACCCTCCAATACAGGAGAGATGATGGAAGCTGAGGAGTTGCCAGTTGACATAATCCATGAAGTTTTTATTAGCTTCCACAGAAAGTCAGTCAGTTCTACTCTTTTCTAGCTTACTTCCACCTCTATCTGTTAAAATAACATAGGTTTATTCCAGTTGGGCTATATATAATATATGGTAAAGCATTTTTAATGCAAACCAGGAGAAAGATGCAGCCATAGACAGAGGAAAGTTGAGAAGAAGGGTTGTCATGCTAAGAATTGAGGTTAATGTCAAACTAAGAGACACAAAAAAAAAACTGAGAAAGAAGCTTAAAAAATTAACAAGGGGGTGAAAATTTTAAAACATTTATGAAGACAGTTAATTTTGACCAGATATGTAAAAGAAGGAAAGATCTACAGCTTGAAAGTTAAATAAAGTTATATAAAAGCCGATGTATGTATTTTTGGAATCAAAGTGAATCAGGCTCATTAGTGATAGGGAATCAGTACCCTTCACTATAAATTTTCCCTTTCTTGAGTCCTTTACTCAATCAAAACTAGGTAAAGCGTGGTGGAGACACGACCTAGTCAGTAAGGAGACGACAGTAAGAAGAAACCATCAAAGGCCTCTTATGAGGAGATCATTCTTCTGCATGAGGTCTTAGTAATGCTTAACCATCAGTAAGATTAGAAAGTCACCACACAACATATAATTTTCATTTTGTTTGCTGGAGGTATGATAAAGGTGGGGGACTTTGTAAGTGCCTATGAAATAAATTAAGGTTATGTTATTATTTTTCATATAGACTTTTTAAAGTTCACATGACTAACACATAATATTAGTAAATGTTTTCCATAGAAAGTGAGACACATGTTCCTGAGGCCAGAAGATAGCATCAAAACTTAAATATTTCTTAGTTATATTCTTTGGCTTTTCCAATAGTGTCCTCCACTTTTTTCGATAAGTTATGTAGATATCTGGCCTCCATTTTTGACAAGGCAATAAGAACAATAATACATTGTTAGAAAACTCTCATGAGTGTTTGAAGAACTAATTAGCTAATATTGGCCAAGTACTTTGAAGATAAGAAATGCTAAATAGTATTACTATAATGTCATGCTTGTTGAAGTCTAATGAGTTCAGAGAGAGATGGTCTCATCAAATAAAAGCTTTATAGAATAAGTATAACATCTTTTCTTCTCTCCAAGTAGGAGATGAGAATAACATGCATAAATCATCTTGTCAACTACTTGAACCATGATAGGTGCCCCTGAAATTATAGCATTTATCACCATCACTATCAATATCCTCATCACCTCTGCTCTGCAATTAATGTTCTATAGATGCTGGCATTTGGCTGGAATCAGATGTTGAAATAAGGTATGCAAGAAAAAGAGCAATATATTTTGAAAACAGAATGTCTTTAAAAAATCAACTCTTTTTATCTCATTAATACTTAATAAATGTCTTGTTTTATAAACTAACACAAAGTTCTAATAGCAGTGATCAACCTTATGTTTCTATCTTATAGATAGAGACTGTGGCACATAATATTCTATGGCCCATGCTATTTTAGTTAAGATTTTAAGTATTTTAGGAATCAGTCGTGTATTACTATAGTTCATCACTTTAGAAAAATATGGGCCTAAACTCAGTTTGAATGAAATGCACAAAGTGGACAAAATCACAAACCACTGGTGATAGGAGATTCCTCATCTCCAGACTGTTAGTTAGCCCCTTTGCAGGCAGAGGGACTGATCAAATCAAGCATTGCATTGATTACTGACCCAATATCTCTTAATGCCTCACAATCTATTTTTCCCCTCACTATTCAAGCACACACTGCATTTATAGAAGCTTACACTACTCTTAGATGTGAAGTATATTTTTCTTTTTCCTCTAATTCTCCAGTATCCTCAATTTGTCTGCATCATTCAATATCTACCAACTTAACATTTTTTCTTTCTTTCTCTCTCTGAGATACTTTCTTATTTCTAGTTGATTCTTTTTCTTTTCTGTTGCTTCCTATACTTTAACACATATGTTTTGCAAAGATTTGTCCGCCTCTCTTTTTGTCCTTCTGTACTGACTATATAAAAAATATAATCCATCCTTATAAATTTAAAATCACTTCTATGAGAAATGCTGCAACCCTAAGCTCTATCTTGAACTACATTTCTATGTTTCTAACATTTCGCAGGAACTTTTAATGGGGAGCTCTACAGACTTTTTTTTTTAACTAAATGCATTTAAGAGAGAATATATACTTTTACCTGCAAGCCTTTTCTGCTTGTGCATTCCCTTTCTTTATAATGACTCAATACTATTCTCAGGAGCTCAGATCTAAACTCTCATCTTTGTATCATTTTGATTTTTTTCTTCTCCATGTCCATTAAAATGATTTTCTTTCTAATTCAATAGTTTCAGCCTTCCTAAAACATCTTCCTATCACTGGCTGCTTTCCATTTTAACTGCCTGAGTAGCATTCACGACTTCTTTACTGTACCCTCTCAGTGGCTTCCTGACTGGTAGCTGTACTTCTAACCACTGCCTAGTGCTAATCTTCTAACACTTTGCTCCCATATTAATCTTCATGGTGTGAAACTCTGTATGTTCCTTCTCACTCAAAAATTTTGTGGGCTTCTACTATTTTTGCTCTTACTTTACCCTCCATGTACCCTTTACTCTACACAAAGTCTCTTCGTCTTTTTCTTTTTTTTCTAGATTGTTTTCTTCCATGAGTATGGACTACATGCAACTTTCTTCAACTGCAGTCATAAAATTTCCAGTGTGGGTATAGGTTTTGGTTGGGATTATGAAGTATAGACTTTTAAGTCTACTTTTAAGTGCTTAGATCTAGTTTTGGAAATTGAGGACTACCCAGCTTAATTAAAAAAGGAGTGTTCTCTTGAATAAGCAGTAAAGGTCAAATATCCAGAGAAAGACACATTTGTTTGTTTATACTTATCCTCTCTGTGCATGTGTCTCTTCCAGTGCTCTTGCCAAAACAGGAGTGATGGTGGTGTTAGTGATGGCAATGGTATGGAGGTGAAGGGGAAGAAAGAATTGGAGAAAGAAGTTTTATAGTTCAAAGTAAACTTCTTTTTCCTTCGGGCTTTCTGCTATCACAGTATTGTCCTAAAGTAACTAATATCTTCAGCGTTCATCTAGAGGCTCTATTTTTATTTCATGACAACCTCGAGAGACAAGCGTTCTGTAATGGGAAAAGATATGACTGGTGTAGATTAAATGCTCAACAAATAATTGCCAAATAAATGAATAAACTCTCCTATTTATTTTCCTCTGTGGCTAGAATAAAAATAAGTAAGCCCTGAAGAATGACAGTAAATTACCACGAACTGAATTAGCCAGTTATTGCAACAACATCTACTATTTAAGATGGAATAAGTAATTATTTCTGGTGCACTTTTTCTTGGTATCTCATTTGCCTCAACTAGCAGAGGCTCTTCACTTCCTTCACTTGGCATGAGTGACTCTCTTACCACAGGGGCTGTGCAAATTTCAAGTTAGTTCTGTTTCTTAATCTCATCCTCCTTACCCTAAAGCAATTAATTATTCCACAGGAAATAAAGATGTATAATTCTTACTATACATATATTAGTAGGCCAATAAATTTCTCATAATATACTCTCTATTCTGAGAAATCTACTAGCCTACTATAGTTTCACAAAATTCTACAGTCTAAAATACCTAAGGCAATAGATGTGGGTCAGCATAGTGGCTAGGTGGTTTTTCTACCACTAATAGAAGGGCACCCTGCCACACAGGTGGCATAAATTTCGAAGGCCTCTGAGCAATATGTATTTGTTTAATTTATTAAAATTACAAAAACACCTGGGTCCAATGATCATATGTTCACCTGCAGAATTTGGTAGGGGAAAAATGGTTTGGAGGATTTTACACTGAAACTAAAAGATTTCATAGGACTTAGACCAAGTCTCTTGTTTTAAAGATGAGGAAACAGAGGTTCCTAAAAAGTAAAGTGACTCCCCTAAGGCGACATAGTCATTTAGTAGCTAGTCAGGAATGTAGAACTGGATATTTCCTTGATATGTAGGCCTGTACTCTTCTCAATTCATTTTATCGAATGGAATACATAGATTTGGCTGTGACTCCAGATACAAATATCAATGAACTCTTTCTAATCAGGAGAGATAACCTGAGTAATGATCATGCACCTAAGCCTTTCTTTGCACACATTGTTAATGTCACCTACATGCCCTTACATCCTCCTCTGTCTGATGAATTGCCAGTAATTCCCCAAGTCCTAGATCTAACATCCTCTCCTCTCTAAAGGCTCCCTAGATTTGAGATGGAATTCATGTTCCTCCTTAGCAGTTCCATAGGCCTGCTTACCATCTCCATTACAATATTGTATCGTTGTGATTTGTACCTCCATGTATTTTACTTATGGATTTTCAAGTCCTAGAGATCAGAGGCCATGTCTGTCATATCTATTCATTTCTGTAAATAAACTCTGGCTAGTACAGAGTAATTACCAAAGCCTATTTTCTAAATGAAAGCATTAAAATTAAAAATGAGAATAATTAAAGGAGATTTTTATTATTTTATTATTCTGCCCAGACTCCTATATATATATGCACTATAAAACTCAGACACTAACTAGGAGTTACTGGTAGAAGAGAGAGGGGAGAGAAATGCCTGCTATTGCTGTTGTTGTTGTTGTTGTTGTCGTTATTGTATGTATTTCTCAGAAATGCAGCAAAATAAATGTTAAGGAAATGGAGTGAGTCATCAAGAGATTAGGGCAAAATCTTCACTAGGTTTGACAGGTCCTTTACCCTTTCTGTGTCTCAATTTCCTTACGTCTCAAATGGGAATAATACTAATTGTCTCAAAGATTAAGAGAAATTAGATACTGTAACGAGGCTATTTAAAAATATATAAAGGGCAATACTCATTAGGTTATTGTTAAGATGTCCATGACTCTAATGATGATAATGGTGCTTCAGAAGATTAAGAAAAAAACATGGTTCTGAATCTATAATGGTACCCTTTTTATTCGGTATCAAAGTTTCATCAAATTGTCTTGAATGTCCTTGTCCAAGAACTTCTGGGTTTCCTTATTCATCAACAAGCTTAGCTACCATTTAATATATCATACTGTCCAATTGTCTTTTGAACATTCAGAGGTTCACATTTTTTACAGGACACATTTAGTAAGAATTTAGGCTCTGAATAGGGCTATAAATTGGGAACAGTGGGACTACACCATTTAGATTTAGAATAGAAAATTCTCTAGCTCGATATTTATGACTTTTATATTCCCCTAGTCCTGCAAAGAAGAACTGAGGGCAGGGTGCCACCCAGCCAGATGAATGGACATGATAGCAACAGGCTCCATGAAAACAGTGACGTCTGTCCCAGGATGAACCCAGTGGTCACTGACCAGTCGCGGTAGGCAGGCCCCCTGGGACTGGTCCAGCCCCGCAGACATCGGTCTCTCTCCAGCTCACTGGGAGAAGCAGAAGAGGCAAGTATTAAGTCAGCTTTGACAATACGTTTCCCACAGATAAGTACAAACACTGGTCTTGATGATTAATATGGATTTTCAAAATATTCAGTTCTTGAGGGAAAACACAATATTGGTAGTAACAGCCGGAGGAATAATAAACTATTTAATTAGAGTTTGCTTTTAGGTTCGCAGCCCATGCATTCTAACTGATGTCTCTCACTCAGGTTTTCACTTCTTAAGCGGTGACCTGCTATTCAGCCTATTAAATCTCCCATCTAAATCCCCAAACTCATTCAAGGCCTCTGTCACTTTCTCCCTTCCCACTCCTGCTTTCAAACCTACAGTTTTAAAGCCACCTTTTTTTTCTATTTGTTCTCTAAACAAAACTATGCAGCGGTTGCCACACTTCCTTTCCAGATGCTGCTAACAACAAATTATTCCCCACGGGTTTTAGTTAGGATTTCGCCCTGTTCCATTTGGCTCTCAGGACACATTTGTTGAACTTAAAAAGCCTTTTAACTGCTTTTTTTTTTCCCCTTTTCTCCTCAGGAAAACTCATAACAGCACACTGTTTCTCTGTCCTCAGAACAACTGACAGGCCCCAGAAATAATGAAACATAGAAAAAAATCTATCAAGCGAAGCTTTGAGAGTTGACCTATTTGGTCACTATCTTTAACCAGGACTCTTTTTTTTTTCTTTTCTACTTTTTGTTCCATTTAGATCTATATTTATATTCAACTAGTAAATAATAATGATAGGGCATCACATGATCAATGCTCAATATATAGTGATCTAGAAATTAATCTCAAATAAATATTTATTTATGTATTAAAGACCAGAATAACTTTGTTTTTTATTTGATTCTGATATTTTGTAGTACTTTAAATAGGTAGCTTTATAAAAATGTTTGTTGTTTATGCTGTTTTCAATTTTTTTTGCTTGTTTTGGTTTCCTGCATTTTGGTTAGAGAGAAAACAAACCCACAAAAGGAGGAACTAGTTACCTAAATAAAGAATTATTGGAAATAGAGTATATGTATATTTATCTTCTTTTTCTCATGGTTTTGTGTAGCTCATATTACTTAGCATTTATTTTCTGATGAAAGTCACGGACACCCTTACTCTTGAAAGGTTAATTATATACACTAATTTGCATGTAATTTCTGGGAAGGTTAAAACATAAAGCCCAACTGCAGACACACTATGGATCTGTGGTTCTTGGCTTAAGAACTCCAATACAGCCAGATCCGATCTATGCTGAGTGACAAATTCAGGGTCTGACGCCAACATGGTCAGACATCTGGCTTTTTCTCTATAGAGCTAGAACATTCAGTCATATAAGCATGTGTAGTATGGGAAAGAATAGTATACTTATATCATAAAGAATTCTTAAATAAAATATCTGTAATCTAAGCCCTAGAGATTTACAGAAGAGATATGCTGTTGACTTCAGTAGGATGCTCCACCGAGTTAATAGAAAGAAGGCTAAGAATGATAAATTGAGAGTGCTATGTTCCATATTCTCTCTTTAATACAAGCCCCTACTAAAAAGGAGCCATGGCTGCCATGGCCACTGTTGGTTAATGTTTCCATTAAGCCTATAACAAAGTTCTGCCACAGTATGCACTCTATAAGTGTTGATCAGCTGACACAAACCAGGAAACTAAAATGTGACAATGATCAAGATCCAACAGGCAAGTTAACTACCTAGAAGGGGTGAGTTAGAGCTTCTAGTCATGCAACAGAGAAGAAACTTGCAGTTACTGACTACTTTAAGGACTATTAGCCCTTGCCTTTTACTTGGGTCACAGAGAAGCAAAAATTGGGTAAGAGCCCAGCCTGGACACTTTTACTTTGATGTTCACGTCAACGATCTTTTCCTAAAGTGGAAGAATTTTCCTAAAAGATTTTGCAACTTGTGACATGTTAATTATTACTTTTTCTAATGACTTTCTAGCACCAGGAAGTTATAAGAAGTCAGACTTTGGATTGATATAAAACAACAACAAAAACAATTTTAAAAACATTAAAATGGTTTAAAGTACCTTAAGACACCGTGCAGTCTTTCTCGTTGGAAGAATTCAAATAGAGCCTGGAAGCCTTATCAGGGATGAAAGAGAAGCCTGTGGGTAGGATGTAGGATTAAGTAACCTGCAAAATCTCCTCAAATATAAAATTGTTCAATTCTATAAACTCCAATTAGTCCAACCTGAACTACAAATGTCCTATCATATGATTCATCACCTTTTATAGCTCCATAATACAATAAAAATATGTAATCTCTGAAAGGCCCTCTTTAACCCCTTATTACTACTTCATATACTCTGGGGGGAAAATTATTCACTTTTGCTGAACCCTAAGAAAATGGCCAAGCCCTAAAGGACAAGGAAGAAGCAAAGTTTTATGAGAAAATGAGAGAATAATGGAAAGATCTAGATTATGTACACAGTTTATTTCATCAATGAATGAATAATTTTACAAAGTTTCTGAAGTGTAAGGTACTTAAGAAGTTAGTAGTTTGATACTAAAGGATGTAAAAGATGGTAATGTGTTCATAATCGGAAGCTCATATAAAATATACATATTAATCAATAAATCAGGTAACTACTAAACACTTTATTAAAAACAAGAACTATGCTAGGTCCTTGGGATATATAGATAATTATAATTAGGCCCATCATTAAGATATTCTAAGTTTGGTGAAGAGGTTATATACCAAAAAATTGGAGTATTATAACATGCTTACCATGATATCGTGACTGATAACAATGTATCCGGCACATGTAGTTGCTCAACAAATAT
Organism: Rousettus aegyptiacus; assembly: GCF_014176215.1. Classification (NCBI taxonomy): domain Eukaryota; kingdom Metazoa; phylum Chordata; class Mammalia; order Chiroptera; family Pteropodidae; genus Rousettus; species Rousettus aegyptiacus. The sequence goes on from NW_023416287.1 coordinate 70,567,677, forward strand.
GTGTTAAATGAATGAAGTGCTAAAATTGGGGCACAAACTGACCTTGCAAAAGTGGAAGTACTAAGCTTAATTGAGAGAGTCAGAAGTATTCTTTAAAATGGAAGCAGTTAATGATTATATATATGGTGTCAGATGGGTGCTAGACTTATTGGGGTGATCACTATGTAAGTTATATATATATGTCTAATAATGAGGCCCTACATACACATAAAATTAATATAATATTGTGTGTCAATTATAATTAAAAAATTTAATTTAAATAAATAAAAATAAAATGAAAGCAGTATTTGAACTGTGTCCTAAAGATAAGTTGGAGTTTGATATCAGAGAAGAAGGAGGAAAAAAGAAATTCTAAGCAAAGGGAACGCCATGTGCAAAGGCCTAGAAATTTAAAAATTCGTGTGAGTTAAAAAAACAGCAAAAATTTCATCAGAATTGGACCATCAGATATAGTAGGAGCAGGAGCAATAGCTGAGGTTAAAGGGATAATAAGATGGGGTTATCTGGTAGTGGTCTCGAATATCATGAACATTGGATTTTTATTTGAAACAGTGTCGAAAAGTTTATACGTGGTTAGGAGCTGCTGTAGTCACAAGGAATAGGGATTAAATTTGTCTAATCTTGTAAAATGGTGGCCTTTGCAACTATATTGGCTGCCATTTAGGCTATTATGAAACTCTCAATCAGCATAAGGATCTCATTCATATACTAAAGATATGGAAGTATGCTCAGATCCACTGTATTATATTTTGCTTTAGATCGTATCATTGTTATTTTATAAAAACAAAGGCTGAAGTATGGCAATCTCTTGTGCAAAAGTGTCTTTGTAGTCCGCTGAGTACACTGCAAACCCCTTTACATAGCTGTTCTCATTCAAACTTTTTATGTCTTATTCTCACCTACAGCCACTGTAAATCGTAAATCTGTTCATCACTCCTCTTCTCAATGATGGAAAAACAAGAATCAAGGGAAAATATATTTTGCAAATTGAAATTCTTCTTGCATCCCACAAAAATAAGTAGTTATTTTTTTTCTACCCTAGTTTATATAAACAAGTACTTCTATCATGGTTTTTCTACTGAGTGATCTAGAAGATGTTTATTATAAGCTGAACTATATAACTGAGGACAGATCAGTAAATGTGCTCACTGTTTCCTGGATACTGAAACATTATTCATAAGTATGAATAAAACAAGGTGAATATAGAGAGACTAGATCCAGATCTATGGATGAGTCATTTTTAAGAAGTGAATCCTTTCTTCTGGGCAAGGTATAGACACCCAGAACTCCCCTGATCCTCAGTCTTTTTCTTTTGTTAGGAGAAAAGTACATTTCAGGTTTAATCTCTCTAATTAAATAGCAACTCCTTCCACAGCTCTGGAGGTGGTTACATCCAAAAGCAATAAAACCCAGGATTCCTCTACTCAAAGAATCCCCCTAGTTATCTGTCTTCTAGGTCACATATCACAGGAGAGACCCTTAGGGCTGAATTTTTAAAAGGCAACTGGGCTTTTTCCTGTGAAGATGACAGGTGTGTTATGTATTACATTGGACAATGACATAAGAATTTCCAGCATGAAAGACTCCTCCTATCCCGTCCTACTCTCTTGAAATGATCAAAAGTTTAAAAAGTATTCGTGCCCAATCTGTTAATGGTGCTGAGGCTAAAATATACGTGGAGATACCCAGGAGATTTTTTTTTAAGTGGTGCAAGTAAAGCTCTCACTCTCAAAAGCTCAGTATAGCTTGCATCTTGAATGGTGTCTTGAAATGAAGAGGAAAACTTCAAGATTGATTTGCTCCCCAATTGACAGGAAATTGAAACTTATCCTCACTAATTTGACTGATATTGTTCATGGACTTTTACTTCAGATCTACCCTTACACGTTGCTTCTCAGTTTTCCTGGCTTCTAGGAGCAGGTTAAGACACCCTCTTATATGCACTTACATGTCAAACACTCAGATAGAGTACAAACTTCATGAGGGCAAACACTTGGTCTATATTGTCTGTCAATATCAAACACATGGAGTATGATAAGCACTTAGATTTTCTTTGACAAATGAGATATTAAATAATTTAATGGTTTACATAGGATCTAAGTAGGTTTTTTGATAGCTATTTCTAGCATGAGTAAGAAGAGAGATGAACATTTTTTTTCCCCAATGAGATTGCTAACATGATTTTTTTTTCATTCCTTCTGTAATAAAAATAAAATTACATTACCACCAAGGATGTTGAGGGGAACTTTGGACATAAGCTATTCAGTAATTGAGACGGCTTCATTTTAAAATGATCACATGATTTACATAAAGCTTAAATAAGATACTCTCTCTTTCCCACATCTGATTTTTAAAATTTCTCAATGGTTTGTTCTAGCCAAGAGTTTCCTTGGCTAGAAATTATGTATACAGAAATATCTTCAACTTTATACATATCCAACTGGGGATCAGACATAAATCATCACTGATCAGAACCCAGCTCTACTCCATACATAAAAAGCTAGCTGTGTTCATAGAAGCCAGGCTGAAATTTTTCTTCTAGAAAGTTATGTTTCTTCATCTGCCTACAATTCTGTGATTGCCTTAATTGAGGAATTAAAAAAAAAAAAACCTTTAAAAAGATGCATATATTTGAAATTTCTGGTTCATTTCTCTTTTGAAGACAGGTCTTCTCTAGGCCCTAAACCACTTCACTCCCATCCATTCTATTAGTCTCTAAATCCTACGATGTCTGCAAAAAAAAAAAAAAAAAAAAAAAATCTCTCCATCAAGGTGTAGAAGATTGATTACCATAAAACACAGTACTGTTAAAAAAAAACACGTGGAAAAGATGATGTTTAATACAATGATGTAAAATGAACTGAAATCCATTATGGACCTGTGCTCGTTACAGAGACCAGTTCAGGGATTCATTTTGAGACTCAGGGTTGTCTCCCTAATGCCTCTCAAATCAAACGTACTGATGGCTGGCCACCAGGGGCCAAGTCAGTGCTGTGTATGTCCTAGAGATAATAAAATACCTCGCAGTGCTTTCCCCAGACTCTTTGACAGAGCTCAGACTTATTGTATTCCTTCTTTGTCTATTGCTTACTTTCAAATTCCCTTTCACACTTTAATTAAGCTCCTTTTGGACTCTGAGGAGTTAAAGAGCTTTTATGAAGAATAATGACAGAAATGAGGAGGAGAAGAAAAAAATTCTTTTTGAAGAGAACTTTTTCTGCCTTTTTCTTATTTCATAGGAGTCTCAGCTGTATCCACATCCTATTTCTATATATACACATGTGGGAAAAGGGCAAAGATGAATGCTGGCATGGGTAGAAAATGGTCCTCCTTGGGGCAATGAGGTAACTTTAATAAAGGCCATTATATTTGGAGATGAGCATATGTGTGTATGTAAGAGAGAAAAAAAAAACAGAAAGACAAAAGATTTTTAAAAGCTTAAGACAAAGGAAGAAAAGAGGGGAAGGTAGGAAAAGGAAGGACAGAGGGAAGGAAGGAAGAATAGGGGAGAAGAGACAGAGAGAGGTTAGCTCTAACTCACCTGGGACGTCCCTAATGGTAAATTTATAATGAGGGAATGAGTCTGCTGAATGATTTACTGCTAATCCAGTAGCAAGAGCAGGAGGAGGTGAAGGAACAAAGGTTTACAGTCCCTTTGGAGATTTGTTTCATCTGCGCATCAGCCCACAATTAATGGCCATTTAGCTGTTGTTCTCCTGCTGGACACTGGTGGATTGATTCAGTAAATAAAAGTGACAGAACGATGTCCCATGGAGGCAGGCAGCAGAGTCGCTGCACCTGCTATTTGTGAATCTCCACTTGCTGGGTCGTTGACCTTTAGAAGCTGATGGAAATTAATAAGTGAAAGCACAAAGCTGCTTGCTTTTAAAAAATGCAACCAGAAGACCCAGGCAGCAGTTAGGCTGCCTTTCTTAGGAACTGGCCAATAACCTCTAAAGAGTTATCACCTCTCAGTCTTCAGACCAGCAGCACTATGGGAGGTGAGACTGCTTGCTAGTCATGCACATCTCAGCCAGTCTCCATGTGGTCCAAGAAAACCGGGGAAAGTGAAAATGCCGAGATCCTCTGGAAATGGAAAGCCATCCTGCCAGTTGGAGGTTTGGCCTGACCTGTTCTGCCTGAGGCAGTTGCGAGGGCACTTGGAGGTGGGTGGTGAGTGGCCCAGCCAAACTGGGCTGGCACAGCTGAGCAGCTGTGCTTGGCATGGCTATCTGGTGAGCAAACAGCTGCCGTGGGTAACTGATCATTTGCAAATAGTTAATGACAGATTTGTCCTTTGTGTTCACTGCCCTAAGAGGGGAGAAAAATAAAAGGGAGGGAGAGGCCAGGAGAGTTTATGGCTTTTGGTAACACTGTTGTTATTATGGTTGTTTTGAAAGTGATAGGAAGGTCAACCAAAGTTAACGGGGTTTGCTACTTTGGAGCAAGCTGCCTTCAGACTATTGGCTGTGGGCAGACCATGATGGTCAAAGAACATGAGACCTATAAGACCTAGATCTGTATACATCAACCTTATGTACTTCTCTTCTTTATTTCTCTTTATGCCCTTTTTTTTTTTTTTTTTGGTATCTTGGCTTTTTGTTATTTATTTCTCAGTAAATTGCAGTCGTTTAGCAAGCATAATTAGCCTTGTTTGCCATGCAGCTGAGGAAGAGGCTGGATTTGGTTAAGTGAGTTACTGAGCATTAAATAGCGCACTCAATCTACCTATGGGTATTATTTGAGGGACTGTAAAAGACGTCAGTCTTAATGTGCCCCAAAATAGAATTGCATCATTAGCAATGCATTCATCTGACTTAAGGCATTTCAGGTTTAAAGAGTCTTCCTTTAAATAGCTAATTCCACTGGGACATAACTCACTTGTTTTGTTGTAGTGCATCTAATACATCAGCAAGACCTAGAAAACCTGTCACCAAAATATTGGCTGAACCTAGCCACTTCCATTTCCACTGCTATCACACTAGCTGAGCCATCATTGTGCCTTGCCTGTATTTTTGTATTATGCTCCTAACTCGTCTTCTGTTTTCCTCAATTACCCCTTTGTCATCTTCTTCCACTGGTAAGCAGAGTCATCCTTTAAATCAAATCTCAAATTACCTACTGAAAACTACCCAGCGGTTTTCCCAAGTACTTAGAATAACATCTAAATCACTTCCCTTGACCTGCAACCCTGAACCTTAACTCACACTCTCTCATCTCCTCCCATTCACCATTCTCTAGCATTTTGTGAACTTTCTGGCTTTTCCTTTAACACGAGAGGCTTGGTCCTGCCTCAGCAGCTTTGACCTTGCTGTTTCCTCTCCCCAGAGTTCTCTTCCCAAGATTTCCAGCTGGCTGGCTCCTTCTCAACATTCAAGTCTCATCCCAAACATCGTCCTAGAGAAACTGCTTTTCCTGACCACCCTATGTAAAGTAGACTTCTCTCCCTGCAATCACTCTTATAATGTCCTGATTCTCTGAGTATCACTGTTACTGAAAAAAATACTCTGCACAAAGTGGGATTCAATTTGTCCTATTTAAATGAAGAAACTAATATAATTAGGAAAATTACTTATTAGTGTTTAATAAAACTGTCACTGAAGGATGGAGAAAGAGAATTAAGCCCTCTGATAGAAAGTAAGCAGGGGAGGGGGAAAGGAAGAACCAGAATATGGAATTTACCAGAGGAGCTGAGTGTGGAGGGGGCCAGGTCGTGCACTACGGTGAGAGGAGGGAACAATGGAAGTCCGGGGGCCTTCAGGAGAAATGCGTGATGTGTAAGGTGACTAAAAGGAAAAAGTTGGTGGAAATAACATGTGAGATAAAACTACGCACTAATTTACTTTTCAGAAGTTTTCAAGAAAAACTACAGTTTGTTGAGGCAAAAGTAATTTAATGTATACTCCATATTAAGTGTTGGATGGCTAATCAGTCCTTACTAAGCCAGGATTAACAATCTCTCTGTTCTGAAAATTGTAAAAATATCTAAGTTATTTTCCAGATTTCTCTAATCCTCAATTTTTTACATTCTTTAATGGCATTCTCAAACAACATTCTAAATGGGAACAGGCTCGTGAAACTCATTCCCAACCAAGGAGGATGAGACCATTTCATGGCCTACAAGTAGCTGAACTGCATTATCTACCCCAAGCTGCCCTCAGTGATAGTTGTGAAATCTTGGTTTCCTAGTTCAATGATGCCAGATGGGTTATAGAACCCCAGAGAAGGTGAAAAGTACCTCTGTGAGCCTTGGAGCCTAATACTTACCTGGTAATTATCAAGGCTAACTCAAGAATATATATAGCTGGGAAAGTAATTTTTTTTTTTTTTTTAATCCCAATCAGTTGAGGAGTGAACTTACAAGAAAACAGAGTAGGGAACTATTCTATGTGATATATTCTGTGTAATAAATTCTTCAAATTTGCCATCACCACAGACACTCACACCCCCACACACATCAAATAACTATTATTATAATACCATGATTCCCTTAGGAATCCTGGGAATCTGGAGGTTTTGATTTGTCTCTAGTGATGTTTAAAGCCTTTATCAACTACAGATCATTGGAGTTATTTTGAAAATAAGTGAGGTGGAGATATAGTGAGGTAACAGAGGGATGAGACCCAGTGATTTTTCAGTAGGAAAATGAATTCCAAAATGTGGCAGAAAATAAGCAGCCATAAAGTTTCTGCTTGAATAAATCTGGAGTGGCACCTAAGAAGGGGCATTTTTAATACACTCCCAAATGATTCTGATGCTATTGTTTTCTTGGTTCCGAAGTTTAAGAATCACTGGCCCTAGTCTATCTTCTTAATTGACAAATAAAGTAACTAAACTCTAGAAAATTTTGAACTTTCCGAAAAGACTCATATATTTGTGGGATAAAGTATTTTTCTGCAGATATTTATCAACCACTCACTAGTTCCAAAGGAATGTTCTTCTCGCCCCTCCCACTAACAGAGGCACAATGACTGTCCAAAATTTTGAGAGCATATTGTGCTTTTGCCAAATACTCTATCTGGACAGTTTCAGTGGACTTTTGCATATGCTTCAGGTTAAGGAGGGAGCATCTGGCACCCAGCGACTGACCCCAATGGTCTGGCCTCCTGCCATTGACCCATCTGCTAGTGGACAAGTCTGGGCCCTGCCTGCTCTGGCTGCAGTACATTCTCCTTTCTTAGGTAGATGCCTTCTCTTCAGGCAGGAAATTTGGCTGACAAAAGAGAGTTTAAGCTTTCTCTTTGAAAATAGTATCCTTCTTTGTTATTACAGAACCTTTGTTCTTAAACTCCATTAAGGGAAGAGAATATGACCCAGAACCTCAGATGTGTGATCATTTTCTTCCATGTAGAAAACTGTGGAATAACTTGCCAAGTAGCTGGACAGCTTGGGGTGCTTGAATTGGCCCCTGATCCAGAGAACATTAAGGCAAGGATTTGGTTAGGAGAGATTATGCCCAACTAGGAAATTGCTTACAAGAAGGCTTCTCTGTGGGGTTTCCCATTAGGATGATTCCAGACAACAGTCCAGTTATTTCTCACACACATGCTGAAACCGGTGGAAGGGAGCAATCAAAGGGTTACAGCAAGAGGTTAATGACTGAAATAAGTTTAACAAATAAAGGATAAAAATTGTTCTCTGTACACAGCATGGAGTCAACCCCTAAGAGTCACTTTAAGAATAGGTCACAGAGTCAAATACTGCAGAGCTGTGCTATAGAAGGGCCTGGCAATTTTATATGAATAATGGCATTTATATAATATGATGGGTTTGAGCTGGAAGCTGAGGGCTACTGAGATCAACAGTAAGTACTGACCCTACCACCCGTGAAAAGGGTCTTGTTGCTTTTTGACCAGAGTGGGAAGCTCAGTGTCCATGCAGCCCTTTCTCCAGGTCTACATTAATCTTCTCTCATTATCCGGGCTTCCTTTCTGATTAGCCAGAGGTCAAAGAACGTGGACTTCTACATGCTGATTATCTGGCCTACTGATGTGGATGGCAGGGGAAGGGTAGCCTTCAGACCTAAGTTAGAGTCCCTCTCAGAGTCCCTCTCAATGTCCTCATGGGCTTTAACTTCAGTGACAAATTACAGGGTTAAGATCTGCTGATTGGGGTGAGGTGAGATCCTTTACAAAAGTCTTCCACAGCAAATGAGTTTGCAAGGCAATTTGTCACAACTACTCATATACTTTGACACAGAAATATGGATTAGAGTGGTGTCCATCTGTGTGTGTATGTGTGTGTGTGGTGTGTGTGCGCGCGTGCGGTGTTAGGACTGTAAGATCAAGGAACACCCTGGTGAAGGATACCTTCCTAGAGAAAAAAAATCACTTTTATAAGCATCAGAGGGATGGCAAAGGTGATATAACTTTTGTTTATGGAAAGCATATGATCCATATGCATCCACATGAATGTTGTTCTTAGAAAATATGAACCTGAGAGGATATGCAATTCTAAATATCCTATATCGTTCCAAATAGAGTTGGAATGCCCATCTGCAGGTTGCCTTCAGAGCTGGTAATGTATTCTTTTCAAATACTCATTATAAAAAGTTTCAACTTTTTTAAAGGTAAAATTAAACAGTTTATGTTTATTCTGTTAAGACTGGGATGAACTTGGGCTAGACACTTATCTTCCACATGCTTCAATTTCTTGATCTGTAAAGTTAGAATAAAATAGTATTTATCTCCTAGAGTCACTGGGAGAATTAAATAAATTAGTATACAGGCATACTTGTTTCATAATGCTTTGTTTTATTGCCCTTCATAGATGTTGTATGTTTTACAAATTGCAGGCAAGGCCCTCCATCAGCTAAAAGATTATGACTCGCTTCCTTTTTATATTTATTTTATTTTGAGACTCGCTTTATTTCAGTGGCCATGAACCGAACCTGCAATATCTCCAAGGTATGCTTGTCTTTTAAAGGTTTCAAATACTGCCCATGATAGAGTAAAAATAAACAAACAAACAAATAAATAAAACTTTAAAAAGTTAGCTATTACTATTATTGAGATTGTTTAAAAAATACAGGTGATAATATTGAGCAGTACATTTTCTGGTGCAAAAAAAATTAATGAGACATATATCATGAGACACGAACTATAGCTGTTTATGTGGTGAGAATCATTGTCTACCACCTTTCCCACTATTTTTATTCAGAGGCTCTTTATCAGATACACATTATCACAAGGGTAAAAATTTTTCTAGCCTGTGGAAAAGTACTTTCCAACTTTGTAAATTTATACTGATACCCTTTTCAAATTAATTCAGAAGACAGCTAAATGGGGTGTCCAAAATTCATGACATGTTTCTATTCCCTGTAGATAATTAAATAATAGCTTTAAAATTCATCAGAAACAAAAATTTTGTTGTTGTTGTTGTTTTTGCTTTTCTTTAAAAACCACTGTCAGTTAAACTGACCCAATATTTTAAAGCTTATTTACTACATAAACAGCCAAAGCCACAGTGCTCATTTTGAAGAGTCACAAGAATGTTCTCTATCTTTAATAAAGTATTGCTAGGATAGAAGACTAAATCACAAATATTCAGCTATCCAGTCTACTAATCAAACTTAGAAAATAAGAGCAATTTAAAACTTATGTAAAATAGGCCCCAAACCATAAAACTTCTAGAAGAAAACACAGGCAGTGAACTCTCTGATACTGTAATTTTTTTCCGGTTTATGTCCTTGGATAGGGGAAACAAAAAAAAAATGAATGGTACTACATCACACTAAAAAGTTTTTGTGCAGCATAGGAAACCATCGACAAAACAAAAAGACAATGTATTGAATGGGAGAAGATATTTGCTTACGATACATCTGACAAGGGGTTGGTTAATAGCAAAATATATAAAGAACAAGTATACAGCTCAACATCAAAAATATAAACAATCCAATTAAAAAATGGCCAAAGGAGTTTAATTAACATTTTTCCAAAGAGAACCTACAGATAGCCAATAGGCATGAAAAGATACTCAAGATCACTACCATCAGAGACATGCAAATTAAAACCACAATGAAATATCACCTCACATCTGTCAGAATGGCTACTACCAATAATTCAAAACACAAGATATGGATAAAAGGGAACCCTCTTGCACTGTTGGTGGGATTGCAAATTGGTGCAGCCACTATGGAAAACAGTTTGAAAGTTCCTCAAAAAATCAAAAATAGAACTACCTTTTGACCTAGCAATTCAGTTTCTGGGTATTTGTTAAAAGAAAACCAAAACACTATTTTGTAAAGATATATGTAGCCCTATGTTCATGGCAACACTATTCATAATAGCCAAGATATGAAAGTGACCTAAGTGACCATAGGCAATTGAATAAAGAAGTTATGGTACACATAGACAATGGACTATTACTCAGTCATAAAAACAAACAAACAAACAAACAACAACAAAAAACGTAAAATAAAATTTTACCATTTGTAAAGACATAGATGGATCTGGAGGGTATTATGCTGAATGAAACAGTCAAACAGAAAAAGATAAATACCATATGATTTCACTTATATGTGGAATCTAAGGAACAAAAGAAATGAACAAACTAAATGAAAACAGACTCAGATACAGAGAACAAACTGGTGATTGCCACAGGGAAGTTGGGGGGCTGATAAAAAAAGTGAAGGGATGAAGAAGTATGAATTAGTAGTTACAACACAGTCATGGGAATATAGAGTACAGCATAGGGAATACAGTCAATATTATTGTAATGGCTGTGTGTATTGCCAGATGGGTGATAGAGTAATCAGGGGAATCACTTCATAAATTATGTAAATGCCTAATCATTGTACCGTATTCTGAAATGAATATAAAAAAATAATAAAAAAAACAAAATCTCACATTGCTCACATTAAATATGTACAATTTTATTCGTCAATTATACTTCAATAAAGCTGGAATAATTTTTTAAAATATATATGTTATATGCAGTGAACTATTTTATATCTATGTACGTACATGGTTAAAAGGCAGAAGTAAAAATAAACAACTTACATGAAATTAGGCTGGCTTTGTAGTATATTCTGACCTAATCTGCAGTAATAACTTCAAATCCAACCTAATAGAAAAACATGAGTAACAACATTTCATCTCAATTAACTCAGCTGGGCACTAAATAAGCTTGGTTCTCTTCTGCAAAATTGTAAATATTCCTGCTGCCCACCTGCACACGTTTCCACGATTTGCGTTTATTTAATTTTAATGTTTTTGTTTGTTTTATTTCATTTTATATTTTTACTTTCTAATAAAGATGAATGAGAAATATGAAATGGAAAATTTCCCCAAATGTGCCCCAAATCTCATTTCCTCTGCATACTTCTGATTATACTCAGTAGGAGAAACAATTGCTCAAGTCATACAAATTAATTTGTGTTTTTCTTAAAACTTCCTCTTTCCTTTTTATAGACTAATACGTAAAAAATTGGTAAACACAATTTAAAAAAAATGATTTGGACATAATTTTTGTGATATAGATTGCTAAATTTTATAGTCTGCAGTATCCTCCATGAAAAATAAAGTCAGTATCTTATAACCAAGTAAGGAAACAAGCTATATAAATTAAGAGAGAAAGAAATGTCAAAGGCAAACATGTAAATGGATTGCAATCACCATAAATAATAATAAATAACTATCATGGGTACTGAACTTTCCATCGCAATTTTGCTTTAGTGTTCTGGTATATTTTATCATTTAAGTAATTCTAAAACTTTTACAACATGTACAAACAGGGATGAATTAAAGTGCTTTTAATGTTAGGGGGTGGGGTGAGTGTTTAAAAGATGAGAGAATCGCACAAACCCCTGTGAAGCTGATTCATTGAATTAGTACCTAACCTGTCACTAAGTGTTTGAAGGAAGATGACTAAATAGAAAAATTCAGGATGCTATTAAGATAATGTCTTTCCAAAATTTTACTAGATTAACAAAGAATATTTAAAGAGAGTTATTAAAGACCAAAGACATTGCCAAAAGACAGCATTTACATATCTAATGTTTAAATTTACATCTAAACTATAGGACTTTACTCTTATTTCTGTGAGCTAGTTTCTTTTGGAGTACATCAACATAAAAAAATTAGAAAAAGAAATGGAGAACAGAAAACAGAATATTCTCTGCTGTCTTTATTTTTTTTTCCTTCTATATAAATAAAGCAATGAAATTCAGTGTGAAAGACAAGAACATACGGAGGTCTGTATCTGAGTCTTGACTCTGCATTAATTGGTTATGCAATTTTGAATGAGTAATGTAACTTCTCCAGATCTTATTTTAATTCTGTTCAATATGTGGGTTTGGAATCTAAGATAATTTCCTTTTCACATTTTAATTATGAAATATTTTAAGAATATAGAAAGGTGCACCAAATGATATTACAATCATATATCTACTACACATATTTAACAAGAACTAATTTTGTCATATAATTTGTACATTATAAAATTGCTCAATTTTAACTTTACAACTCAGAGATTTTATTAAATTTACAGAGTTGTGTAACCATCACCATAATCCAAGTTTAGAACATTTTCATCACCTCCAAAAGATCCCTTTCATGCCTTTCTCAGTCAATTGCCATTTCCAGATTTGCTTTTCCTGAACATGTTATATTATATATGGAATAATACACCAAGTGGTCTTTTGCATTGGCTTTTTCCACTTAGCATAGAAATCAGCAAATTGTGGCCCATAAGTGAATCCTTTCTAATTCCTATTTTTGCAAGTAAATTTGTGTTGGCTGCAGCAATGCTCATTCATTTACATAACATCTATGGCTATATTTCTTCCAACAAGAATATTATAGACTGCTAAATCTAAAGAATTTATGATTTGGCCCTTTAGAGAGAAAGTTTTGCTTATTCCAGACTTAGCATGTCTTTAAGGTTCATAACATTGTGGGATGTTTCAGTACTTCCTTGCTTTTTTGTTTTGAATTTTATTCCATGGTATGCATATATCATATTCTCTTTACCCATTCACCAGTTCATGGGATTGTTTCCAGTTTAGCTATTATATTATGACTAATGCTACTATAAGTGTTTGAATTTGTGTCTTTTGTAGATATGTTTTTCTTTCCTAGCAGTGGAATTGATAGTCATATGATAAATTTATGTTTAAATTTTTAAGAAAGTCCCAAATTGTCTTCCAAAGTGACTACATTATTTTATATTCTTACCAGGAATGTATAAGGGTTACAGTTTCTCTATATCCTCATCAATACTTGCTGACTGTCTTTTTATTTTTGCTATTCTAATACCTTCATTGTAATTTTCATTTGTATTTAATAATGACAAATTGTATAAAACATGTTTTCTTGGACTTATTGGCCTTTTGTCTACCTTCCTTTGTGAAGTGTTTATTCAATTGCCTATTCAAATTCAAATTCTGGACACAGACCTTTATTGAATTTATGATTTGTAAATAATTTCTTTGAGTCTGACGTATGTCTTCAATTTCTTAATAATGTGTTTTGAAATCAGTTTTTACTTCTGATGGAGTTTAATTTTTTTTAACTTATTGTGCTTTAGGTATCGTAGTTAAGAAGTTTTTACCTAAACCAAGGTTATGAAGATTTTTTTCCTATGTATTCTTGTAAGACATTTATAGCATTAGTTCTTATATTTAATTCTGTTATCCACTGTAATTTCTTTTTTGTGTGTATTATGTGAGTTAAGTGTTTAAACTCATCTTTTAACATGTGGATATCTAATCAACCTAGCAAAATTTGGTAATAAGACACTTCTTTCTCCATTGGATTCTTTTGGTATCTATGTTAAAGTCAATTAACTATAAATGTAAGACCTAATTTCTAGACTTTCACTCCTCAATATTTCTATGTACATGCCAATGGCACACTATCATGCTTAACATACCTTTATAGTGAGTTTTCAAATTGAAAAATATGTCCTTTGACTTTGTTCTTCTATGGTATTATTTTAACTATTTTAGGTCCTCTTGCATTTACATGTAAATTTTAGGATCAACTTTCCAATTTCTGCCAAACAAAATAAAACGCTGCCGGGTTTTTATAAGGATTGACTAAATCCATAGATTAATTTTGAAAGACTTGTCATCTTATTGACAATGAGTCTTCAAGTACATGAATGTAGAATGTCTCTCCATTCATTTAGATTTTAATTTTAATCAGCAATGTTATAATTTTCAATGTGCAAATCTTGCTCATCTTTCATTAAATTTATTCCTGAGTATTTTTGTTTGATGTTATTAAAAATGGAACAACTTACTTTTATTTTCTTATTACTGATTGAATATAGAAATATTATTGTTGTTCAGAGCTTTTTTTTTTTATTACTTTCTTATTTGAGTTATAATGTTTTCCTGTATCTCAGATAATGATGGAATTCTCTCATACTTTTTCTAAACTTCCTCTATTTTTACTTTTACATTTAGACTTCTGATTTATCTGAAAAATATTTGGAAATGATCTTATTTTATTCTAGATAATTATTCAATTATCCAATTTTAAACTATTGATTTGAGACAGCAAATTTATTATATAACAAATTATTAAAAGCACTTAACTTTATTTCTATGGCTGGACTTATTCCATTTCCTTGACTTGTCTGTTCATAGATGCACGAATATTATACTTTTTTATTTTATAGGGGCTCTAAAATATAAATTAGTTTTCATCTGAACATAGTACTTGGTTTATAAGGGATTTTCTGCCTATATTGCATTATTTATTTATAAATAGATAGATGGATATAGATATAAATTCATACATATAACTTTTATAATAACTTCTATAACTCCAAAATAGAAATTGGCATTTTGTAGAGATGAATTTTAAACCAAAAACTAACTCAAAAAATAATTAACCTTTTTTTGATACTGGTAGTCATAATATACAAAGACAGCATTCGTTTCATTTTTTTCAAATATATTTTAGTTTATTTCAACAGTGTTTTAAAATTTTATTTATATGAGTTTTGCACATTCCTTGTTAACTTTTCTTTGAAATATTTTAATAAAATATTTGATTGCTAACTAAAATTTTTTACAAAATATATTTTTAATGAGAGTTTCATTATCTTTGCTCTTATTTTAATATTTTTGCAGTTATACTGATATTCGTCAAGTTTTATTTTGTGTTCAATATCAATTATGTTTTTGTATCCATGGTATATTTGCTTTACAAAATAATTTAGAAGTTTTCAAGTTCTACCTCCTCTTTGGATTATCTGATATTTATAGAATTGCTAGAATTGCCCTGTGAAACTATTTCTGGAAATTATTTGTGACAGATATCTTTTATAGTGTAATTCCTCAAATTGTTTTATGGTTATTTGTAGTTTTAGATGATCTCTACTGCTAGTTTTTCTCAATTATGTTTTTTTCTAAAAAATTAACCATTTTATCTAAATTTTCAAACATTTAAGTAGAATTGTGCAAAAGAGTTACTGATAATCTTTTTATAAAGAATTTCTCTTTTGTATTTTATTTGATATGTCTCTACTTTGTTTAATTAGTATATTCTCTTCTTTTCTATTATGAAAACTAGTTTTATATTTGGCTGCTTTTTAAATGTCATCTTTTACGTAGTTATCAAATTTAAGCTTTGTATGTTCTACTTATAATTTCTGCTTTTGTTTTATTACTTTGCTTCCTTTTCATTTACTATTTTGTTCTTTTCCAGACTTTGAGTTGGATATTTAATTTAATTCGTTAATACAGATATTTAATGCTACAAATTTTCTTCTAAGCATTACTCTAGCAATAGTCCGTGATTTTTAAGATGCCTTATAATTATTTTCAAGAAATTCTGAAATTTTACTTTTATTTTTCTTATCGTTCCCAGAAGGTTTAATAGAGATTTAATTCAGTTCTATGAGAAAGGCATTTAAAATTTTCTATTAATTACTATTTTTTTTCTTACTGCAAATTTTGTTTCCATTTTTAATTTAGTGAGGTAGCTTTCATGATCTAATATGTGGAGAAATTATTTGTAAGCATGTTTTATATATACCTAAAAGGGGATGTATTCACCATTTTTGGAATTCCAGGTTTGATATATATTTAAAAATTATTATAGGAATTAAATTAATGGAAAATTATTTCATGTGAGAATGTGTATTGACATTATCCAAAACACAAACAGATTAAAGAAGAATGAGTTTAAGATGACTTCAAGAAATACAGAAAATCATTTGATAAAATCCATACTCTTTTATGTAAAACAACATGTCCCTCACTATAGCAGGAAACCAATTCTTAACATGAAAAAATTCATGGTTTCAACTATTTCAGATACAGCTTGTTTAATCTCTCCCAAATTTATCATTATTACTCTGTGTTTTAGCATCCAGTGGTGTATATTTGACATAACAATGTCTTCACTTGTATAAATACTTTACTTCATCCTCACTTTTCAATATTGATTATCTAGGTATAGAATTCATAAATGAGAAGGTCACTTGAAATTTCAAAGATTGATTCTAATGCAAACTCTCTCATCATTTAATTGTTGTCCCTTTGTAAATAGTCTTTTTCTTTATAATACCTGAGATATTTTCAGGATTTATTTTTGAAATTTGTTTTGTTTTATTTTTCACCTTTGCTATTTTTATTCTGTAGTACCACTATGATACATGAGGCAAAAACACTTGGCATCCATGAAAGTCTATTCTTCCCTTCTTTTATAGCAATAATACTATATAACCAGACACTTGAATAGTCCATATTTCCCAGCCTCCCTTGCAGTTAAATGTGGCCATGATGAAACAGCTTTTAAGAAAGTGTATGTCTTCTTATGAACTTTCCCATTCCACTGGGTAGTTGTGGACGGCAACATGTCTGCCCAAAGATAGAACTACAAGATGGTAGGAATAAGGGGGCTATAAATTGTTACATAGAAGAACCACCATCTTAATATCAAGAGCGCTTCACCTGGATGATTTTGTGAGGGAGAAATAAGCTTCAAAAGAGTTTGAGCCATTATTTTTTCGGATTTATTTATAGAGCAATTTAATCTACTCTAATAAAATGTATTTATAAAGAAGTTTTTATTTATGCTCAGAACTCAGTGTAATCCTTAATCTGAAAACCCATATTGTTCTTTAATTTTTTAAAGTTGTAGAACACTATATTTTCAAAAATTTCTCCCTCACCTTTTTCTCTAGGTCTTTTAACTATTTGCTTCAGTTTTGGACTCCTCAAAGGCAGAGTCTGAGACAAAGAGTAAATTGCAACTGGTTTATTAGCGAATGATTCCAGGGAAACATAAGTAGGAGTGAGGAGAGCATGAGATTGGACCAGGAAGTATTATGGACTGAAATGTACCCCACCTCCCACAAATTCTTAAGTTGAAGTCCTAACTCCAGTACCTCAGAATGTATGTGTATTTAGAGTTATGTCTTTCAAAGAGATAATAAAGGTAAAATGAGATAATACTGAGGCAGGATAAATTGCCAAGGGATGCCTCCTACCCCTCCAGAGTATGGCTCCAGAAATATTTTGCCTTCTTCAGACCTCTCCCTATTTTAGCCCTGGCAAGGAGATATAAGCCAAAACCAGTCTTTTCCAGTTTAGATTTTTTGGCTAAACTATTACCTTTGGCTAATTATAATATCGTTATAATCTCATCCACATTGCAAATACTGCAGCTACCATCATGCAGCAGATACCATGACAGTTCTGGAAACACCATATTAGAAAGATAGAGCAGTAAACAAACTTCCCACGTACTGGGAGGAGACAACAAGGCTACTTTAGTACCACATTTCCGGGCCCTGCCCCGAAGAAGAACAAAATTTCATAATCCAGACATCCTTGACACAACTCACTCTCTTTCTGTCTCTGTCTCTCTCTGTATCTCTTTCTTGGTGTGTGTGTGTGTGTGTGTGTGTGTGTGTGTGTGTGTGTGTGTCTAAATTAATCCCACTACCCTCTTGTGTGTGTAATTTTACTTAAATAAATCTTGCAATTTCCTGCTTGATGTTCATCTTAGCCTTGAATTATTTCTCATGGCATAAGACAAGGACCTGCTCACCATAGCTCCGAGTTCTGCAGCAACAATATGGGTGGGCCCTTATTGACAAGTGCTCTTATTTTTTAAAAAAGAGATTAGGATGTAGGCAAAACTATTATTTTTTTTTTTTTTACTAAGACTGCCATAATAAAGTACTACAGACTAGGCGACTTAAACAACAGAAGTTTATTTTCTCACAATTGTAGAGACTAGATGTCTAAGATCAAGGTGTGGGCATGTCTGGCTTCTCTGGAGACCTCTCTTCTTGGCTTGCAGATGGCTTCTGTGCTCTGTTCTCATGTGGTCTTTCCTCTATATGCAGAGATCCCTGGTGTCTTGCGTCCCAGTTTCCTCTATTTCTATGGCCTAGGAAGAAACCAACCCAACTGACACCTTGATCTCAGACTTCTAAACCCCAGAATGGTAAAAAAATAAATTTCTGCTGCTTAAGTCACCCAGTTTGTGGTACTTTCTTGTGGCAGCTACAACAAATTAATACAAAAAGGAAGCCAATACAGGGTGAAATCCTAGGCAGATTACCACTATGCGCAACTAGGGCTCGATACTGTTGGGGACCTCAAGGGAGCATTGTTGATCATGGCTCAAAGTATAGGGCATTTATTTACCAACACCTATACCATATTCATTGAAGCTACTCCCATGGACTTTAGTTCTTTGACACTTGCAGAATTTCCTGTGAGTGGTCTAGGTACATTCTAGTAGCCAGGAAATAACTTCAGGCAAAGAGCCACAGGAGATTGCAATAAAAATAAAATAAAAATAAAAATAAAAAAATCATCCACAGGCAAATAAATAGTGTTTGTGAGGAATCTGTGGATAAAGAACAGATAATGTAGGCTTCACGACTCTCCAAATATTTCTATGGTTTATCTCTCTGTCGCAATTGGTAAATATTAACTATTGTCAAATCTGTCCTATAATTTTCACTTTAGCTGCTACTGCTGTTGTTGTTGTTGTTTATTATAAGAATAATATGATTGACAAGGAATCTTGTTTTTTTCTGTAGTATACAAGAGAGTAAAATCAATCCAAAAAAAATTAGACAAAATATCTATAAATATTATTAACCTTATTTTTGTAAAAGAGTAAATACTGTATCTAGATTTTTAAGAATGGATAAATGATATTTACAGAGAAGAAACTTTTATATATAACAAAATAATCATGAGAAATAATATAACATGAATACATGATACACACAGCAAGAATATACCTAGAATATATCAAGAATAACAAGATCATTAAGTTTGGAGTAGGCTGTAACATCTGTATAATAAAACAAAAATAGGTAACTGAAGTAAATGTACATTTGAAAACAAATGACCTGGAGATGACAGATACATGTTGAAATAAAGATGTGGCTAACATTTCAAATAACTGAAATTGCGACTGATAATGTGTACTGTTATTGTCTAATATTGGCACCATGACTGATAATAATATCATGGTCTATGAGAGGAAGCATAACTTACACCTCCAAAATATGCCTTTTTGGCATATTTATTATTTTATGTTGGTTATTTTTAAGAAACAAAAGATTTAAAAAAACAAAACCTTTAAACATCCCCCCTACTTGCCTAAACGTATTTGATGTTAGTGTATGTTCACCCAAGCAAGTACTACCTAAAGGAATTCAGGTAGAAAACCATGCTTATAGAAATGTAGTATCAAGTATGAACTAAACGTGACAGACAGAGAGAAACAAAACACCCTTATTAGACTCCTCTCTGTGTCCCATTGTTTCTGGGTGGCCCAGCAAGAATGTTTCTCAAAGGTTTGCTCTACCTCATCTAGCTGTGAATTGCCTACTTTTCCTTTGAAGTCCCAGACTCTTGCCTCCTTCTTAGTCCAGAGTGGCATATAAACCTGAATTGAAGTGTTCCATTTGTCACAGGGTCTGATAGTCTAATGGAACCCCCATATGTACATACCTAATAAATTTGGTTATATTTTCCTGTCTCTTGTCAATTTGTCTCATGTAATTTGTCTCATGTCAATTACTTAGAAGGGTAGAAAAAACATTTTCCCACCCCTACACCAATAAGGGCTTTGACAAATCTCCAGGAACTTCCCATAGAGTATACGATTTATGAACTATTTACATGACTATCATTTTACCTATACAAATTTAACTTAGAAAAGGCTAAGCATGTATTTTGATTTGGCAACACCTGTCAAAAAGTTCATCAATGGTAATATACCAAATAAACCAAATTAGGTTTAGCACCTCTCTTTTTACGAGATTAAGAACAATTTTTCTAAATGCTTTGAGATGTTTAAAGGACAGTTTTCGATAAAATAGATATCATTTAGAATTTTATTTGGGAAAGCAGAAGTCGATGGGGGAATTGAACATTTGATTAATATAGAATCACAGATAGCTGTGCAATATTACCTTATTGTTCATTTAACAAAATGACAATAAAATATTAAAATAAACAAAATGGGGGGATAAACATGATTTTTAAAGAACCTTAGGCTTTCCTAATTGAGAAACCTCTGTTTACCTAAATTATCGAGGATATAATGAAACACATGTAAACCATTGTAAGTTATTCTGGTAACACAGAGAATATTTGTCATCTAGGCAGATTACAAAGAATGTAAAGTATGTCTTTTACAGTATCTTTTAAGGGAAGACCAATAATCCAAAAGTATTTATTCATTTTAACAGAGAAAAAAAATTCAAATTTTCATTAGTATAATACTTGCTACTGATGCTTTTTTGTAAAGGAAATTAAAAATTTGCCACCTTGAACCTGTTGTGGGGGCTAAAAAGATTTAATTAATGCTTTTCCTTCTCACCTTCTAAGTTCTAGTTGGGCTATTAATCAAATTAACAGAGACAGATTAACAGGAGAAAATCAAATGTTTAATACATGCTCATGGGGAATTCAGATAGGCATGAAAATTCTTAAGACAGGCAGCATTGTGAGGCATTTTGGAGGAAGGAGAAAAGGAGGAGAATGGGGTCTTAGACTTCAGAAGTGAGAATGGGCAATT
This sequence comes from Rousettus aegyptiacus, assembly GCF_014176215.1. Classification (NCBI taxonomy): domain Eukaryota; kingdom Metazoa; phylum Chordata; class Mammalia; order Chiroptera; family Pteropodidae; genus Rousettus; species Rousettus aegyptiacus. The sequence continues at coordinate 70,588,691 of NW_023416287.1, forward strand.
TACAGGTACTTGAAGAAGAGCAGAACATAGTAGCAGATGACTCCTTGCTAGACAACTCAGAAACAATGAGACAGAGTATCTATCGGGGACCTTGCCTGATGTCCTCTTATTTACCATTCTTAATTCAATTAGGCTAAGGCAAGCACCCTAAGATTTTCTTCCTGAAGCAAATATCTGACTCTCTTGAGCAAGAGAGCAGGGAGGTTCAAAGGTTCTTTCTGAGGGTTGTTTCTTAATAAAGAATTTAAAGTCAAAGCTGGAGGGCAGTGGGGAGTATTAATGAAATATTTTAAGCCCTCATATTTGAAAGTCTTATTAAAAAACCATCAAACCTTTCCTACACTTGACTATAATTAATAAAATTGTCTTTTCACAAACTTCTATTACTTTCTATGTCTATATACATCCCTTGTAATACAACTTTTTGAAGTGGCAAAATGAAAATATTCATTAGGAGTCCTAAATATATATAGCTACTCTTCAAATAAAAATGAGGCAGAACATATCTAAACTCAAAATTATACTTAGCAATTAATGTTTTAGAACTCTAGTCTTTACTATTTTTAGGCATAAACTGAATATCCTTTAACTCAATTTAGTATTAGTTCAAGTTTTAAGTTACTTAAAGAACTTCAAATTATCTTCAAACTGACATATTACAAAACAAAATTGCTATTGAGATAAAATTTATCAGGATAATTCAATTAGGCTTCACGAATTTACACTTTTAATAATCTTAAACATTTGATAAAAGTAATGCTAGCTTATTCAATCGGTAAACCCATATAAATTTAGAAGAATAAACCAAAGTTAAAAATAAGTCTTCCTGTATATTATACTTAACACTGACAAATTAGAGAAGAAACAACTATTATTATTAAACCAAACATATTAAACTAGTCTCATTTGCTGAAAGTTTACTAAACTATGTGAATTTGACTTCTTAACATTAGTTTTAAAAATAACTTTTATTTTTCACATTTAAGAGGATCAGAGATTTAATTTATTTTCTGAAAATTTTAGGACTATTTAACACTGGTACTTATTTGCTTCTACACAAATTAGAACTCTTTTAAAAGAGTGTATAATTAAATTTGAAAATACCTTTAGAAATGAGAAAATATTATCCATTCACAAAATGAAAGGTAAAGGCCTGAGTTACAGACATATATAAAAACATGCAGAAATACACAGAGATAAAAGCCTATAACTTTAGTTCTAAAATATTGCCATGGGTCAAGCATAAACACACAATACACTTATTCATCCAAATATACACTTCCTCGTGGGCATGAAATTCTTAATTTTTTTTTGAGCTCAAAATAAACGAATAGGTCAACAGAAAAGACTAACAACCCAGATTCTGTTTTTCCCTGAACAGATGTAAGATGTCTATAAACCATCAATCTATTTACAGAAATTGCCAAATGATCAAATAATGAAGACTAAAGATGCTGGTACCAGAAATCAAGTGAGTAATCAGAAGAAATCGAAACCAGTGCCTTATTATGAAGCAAATGCACAAAAGTCAGAAACACAGGTTAGAGAGCTGTGTTCAGAGTTAAGTCCCCAGATCACCAGTCAGGAACAGAGAAAAGGGTCTCCAAGACACCTCATTACCTGGGCTGAGTAAACAGTGATCTGAAGCCAAGGACCTGTGTAATAATACAAAATTAATGAAAAACAAATTGCCAAAGACAATTAAGGAGATAGTTTTGTTCAGGCTGTTATAATAGAAAGAATATTCATTAATGACAAACGTTTTAAAGGAAAGGTGTCCTTAGGGGAGTTAGGAGAAAGAATTAGAGGTCTTATTTCTGACTATATAAAAGTAGGCAGTCCTTTGCAATTAGTCAGTTCTTAGAACACACAAAAAAGTGAAAGTTCTCATTGACCATTGCCCTTTTCTTGGAATACAAGTAAGTTGAAAATCAACATTATTTATTTATTTATGTAATATTGAAGTTTTTATTGTCTGCCTTTTTTTGGTGAGGTTGTTTATTCTTTAAATCGGTTTCATGATACAGAAGTTTCTTGGGTCCAGAGGTTTCATTTATCAAAGAACAATTTTAAGATTAATGTATTGGCTTTTGTTTATTCACTGCACAGGTAGTATAAAACTAAGCCAAAAGCAAAGTGGGGCAATGTCCTGGGGATTTAATTTCTTATTTTTTAAAATTTTTCCCCTCCTCTTCCTTTTTCTCTACTCCTCCTCTTCCCACCTCCTTCTTCAACATGCAATGAATTCCCAGCAGACTTGACAGCTCCTACAAAAAGTTCTAGAGGGGGATGACCCCGCAGATTTGTCCTCAGGTAGGGTGAGAAGCCAGGCATTTACTTCTCTATGTCCAGCCATTAGACACAGGTTACCCCAGGAAGAAGGTATGAGTTTGGGAAAAGTCTCCCTAGCTAAGGTAATCCTCAAAGGAGACTAACAGATGAATTCTATCTGCTGTAGCTGTAGAAAGAAATCTTTTATTCCTAAGAGGATCTCTGTAGCCCATTGCAGGGTCCACAAAGTATTATCCCAAAATGATGGGGAGACTTTGGAGTCCTAGGGTTTATGCAACAGATTCAGTTCTATTTTAAGTACTCTGTTCAGGTTCAATCTCCCGTTTCCTTCCCCTGGTTTCATAGTGGCAGAATCCCATCCTGTATTTTTTAAGCCCTGCTGTTTGCTGTAAATCTTAAGGGTGTCAGTTTCTCCTTAACGCTTTTGGCTTGATTTCATTCTTCAATTTTAGCACCTTGGTATTTCTCTTTCTTTAGAGTTCAGCTCTAAATTTGTATTTCTTTCATAGTTATTTTATAGTGTCTTTCAGTTCATTTTATTACTTTGTGTTCCTAAGGTTCTAAAACCCTAGCTTGCTGTATAGACTGCATCACTCTTTTTTTTTTTTTTCTTTTTGGTATAGATTTTATTTGTTACCTATGACTCATTTCCTGTATTTTTAGTTGGAGAGTGTCCTCTTTTCATCAGTTCAGTACACTGAAATGATCAATCTTTTCTTAACCTAATAATGTTTACCTTTGATAGATTTTAATTGTGAAATGCTACTCAAATTTTCTTTTCTTCAGAAAATTCTCTAAGAAATAATGTGCCTCAAAAAGTTTAGGAGACACAATATTTTAGATGTTTTTGAAAATCTGAATTAGGAACTTGTATGTTTGACCTTGAAACATGTCTTTATTGCTAAATTGGATATCTCTATAACATCAACATTAATTCTAAGTTAAAAAAAAAGGGGAAGGAGGCACCATTTATCTCAAAATCAAGTTAGTTCCAAGTCATAATTACATTTATTACCAGTTATTTATTTTTTTTGTATATACTGTTATGTGTGACACCTGTCTTTGCCAATAAAATCCATAATCCTGGAGAGCAGATAATGTATTCTCAATTTTCTTTGGCCTCACCCACATTATTTGGGATGAAGCCCAAAATATATGGGTATTTAGCCCTTATGGAGTCACAGAAGGATATAGAGAGGAGAAAGAGAGGATGCCAGAGTGAGAGAATGCCAGATTCACTGGTAAGCATCTTGGCAACATCTTACCTGGAAGGGCAGCATGACGCAGGAGATTCTGACTCAGACAACCATGGGTTTTCATCCCAGCTCTGTTGTGTACTGACTGTGTAACCTTGGGCAAGTACTTAAAGTTTCTTAAACTTACTTTTTTATTTTTCTGATAAATGCAGTTAAGACTAATACTTAACTTACAAAAAATTGTGAGTATTAAATGTGACAATAAATATAATCTTATAGCATCTTGATGAAATTAGGCATTGAAAAAAAAAATACAAAAACATGCTTCCTTTCCTTATAGCAGTGTTGCTCCAAGCATTTTCCTAATTGCTGTACCTGAATTAACTCAAATGATGTTAAAAATTTTTTGATAAGCCTCCCACTTTGCTTCAAAATATGTATGGATTGGGCCTGGGGAATCTGTCACACCCAGCAAAATGAAACCTTGACTACATCAAAAACACTGAGAGTTAGAATAAAAGTTTGTCTTTCATGGTTAAAAGAAAGAGTTGGAAAGAGAACGGTGGAGAGAGATGGAGAGATGCACAAGGAGACAGCAGCAGAGGTCAAGGAGAGGCCCATACCTGTGATCATCTCTGCAGGACCTGAGAAAAGAAGCGAATGGCTGAGCTCCTGCTGTTGTTTGGCTCAATTACTAAGCAATCCTGCCCAAGGCTGAAGCCTGATCTCCAACAATACCAGGAACAATTTAGAAATTAATATGATTAGTGTTCCAATAAATTTTATACAGTTGTGTTCCATTATGTTATTTGGGCTTTTTGAAAATTTTATTTAGTGGAAAAAATCTTTATGGATGAAAGACTGGGAAACAAGTTCTCTTAGAGAATGTAAGAGAAGAATGTTTTGTTTTTGTCCTTTGTAAATAATATGACATAACCAAAGCATTCTCTCTGGAAGCGATGCTGCTTTGTGTCTCTGACCTTTAAATATTTAGGGCAATACTTTCCATTATGAATGTCATCCATGCTGAGTTTACCTCTTCCACGACTCTTCTTTTCTAACTGTAGACTACCATATATCTAACCAAGTGGATTTTCTTCAAACTATAGTAGGTTATAACAATGCCGTGCACATATCAGGGTGTTATAGTCAAGCTGAGCCCTAAACGCAATCTCTAAGATGAAGAAGAATAATTCCTGAACACATAAAAAAAGGAAAAACCATTTTCTGATTTCTAAGATGTTAATAGCTGGTTAATAGATAATAAATAATTAAGTAGCAAATAATCTGATAACTTAGTCCAATAACTTACTGTGTCCAATGCTATTAAATGCTAGCTGTATTCTTATTCTGCATAGAACTTAAGACAGGTGCAAATGAAGATGTAGAAACAAAGAACCAGTCCTGTTCCTTGGGGCTCCATCTTGCCTGATTAATCAGTAAAGATCTGGCTTTCAATGACAATTGCCAAAAATCCTAGAGCAGCACAAATCAGCCCATTGAAATCTACAACCACTAACAATCAGATTTAGGAGGCTGATTTCTTCTAAGCCAGTAGGCAGTGACAAAAAGAGTGCCATGCTGAGAGGCAAATAATCAGTTTCTCACCCCCTACCATACTTTCTAAATGTGTTTAGATCACTAATGAAAATGAGTCCAGGGCATTCCATGAATCAAATTTGCACATGAGAAAAAGATTATATGAGGCACAGTTCTGGTCAAGATTGTGAGACAGGTAAATGCTATGCATAACTCCTCCAGTGACCACGTTAAAATTGGAACTAAATTATGAAACAGTCAACTCAGAGAATAATCTGAAGACAAGCTGAACAACTCTTATAACTGGGGATTTAAAGAGAAGACCACAGAAAGACTGGTAAAAGGCAGAGATGTAAAATGGGCTGGTGGCATAATCATGTGTGGTGATTGAGCATCGGGAGGGATATCTCAACTGCAGAGACCCCCTGCACTGGAGAAGTGAGGAGCCCCAGCCCTACACCGGGGCTTTCAGGCCTAGGTTTCCTGTGCCAGGAAGAGGAATCCTTACAAAGTCTGGCTGTGAAAATCAGAGGGGTTTCTGGCCAATCGGCTGAGATGAGAGGTAGCTGGAAAGCCAAACATCCCTTTAAAGATCCATGCACAGACTCACTCACTCACAGGCACTCATCCTAGGCTCTCGTGGAGAGACAGAAGCTCAGGAAGTTCTGGAGACATACAGGAAAAGCTTGAGTTGTGTGACTTCAGGGTGCGGGACAGAGGAACAGCCACCATGTCCCTTTGTTGAACTCTCCTCCTGTACAGCCTACAGGCGAGTACCATCTTACCTGTGTTGAACCATCCCCCCACAGGACTAAAACGGAATCTGCATTGGCCTGGTGAGATCTGCTTAATCCATCCTGGTGACTCCCTGAGACCAATTCCCACCCAACTTGCAAATTGCTAGTGGCAATTTTGTTGCCAGGCAACCAGCTCCATCTCCTACTCTCAGTAGGAGGTCCCTTCTAAGCAATCAACAGTCCTTGGCATAAGCATCTTCAGAGACACTTTCAGTGGTGGGCAACCAGCCCAGGCCATAGCTTCAGTAGTTTAAGAACAAATCTTTGGGGTCTGTGGGCCCAAGGCTGGCCTTAGTGTTAGCTGAGACTTTTAAAAGTGACCACAGGCTCAGCATTGACAACAAATCTGTATCTGCAACAACTTGGGGAACATCATTTTCCCTATCCTGGTGACTCCCTGAGACCCTCCTTCATCCAACTCTGGTCCCACTGAGTCTCACAAATCTGCTGAGCCTTACAGGGAGCCAACAGACAGCCTCAGGCCTGGGAGTGCCCTGGGCCTTTTGCTGAGCTACCCGAGGCCTGGTGCTTGTGACAGGTGGCCTCAGTTTCCCATGTGGCCTCTTTCACATACCTCCAGGTCCAGCTCAGGCAGCAACCAAACACAATAGCTTTGTAGCTCCTACCAGGTAGCCCCTGCCAGTCATAGGCAGTGGCTGACATTGGCCTGCATGGAGGACCCTCCCAAGGGGCTCCAAAACCAACACACCAGGAAACTGGCATTAGGCCTTAACAGAGTATTACCTGATTTGCTCTGGAAGCAGTACACCCAAAGAGCAGTCTTAACAGGAATAAGAATCCACTGAGGCAAACCTCACCCTACTACAGCAGATCACAGAGTGTAGGAGTGTCTGGTTCTAACAACCAGTCATCCTGAGAGTCAATCACACTCACTGACATACCAACGACAACCACAATTCAACCACAGAAGGGTCACTCCTAAAGCACTTGGTGCAGATGATTAAGGAGACTACACCACTGAGCTAAACAAAACACCTACCACATAAGGTGACCTGGCTAAGACTGGGAGATGTAGCAGATCTATCTAATAGACAGAAACAAACACAAAGAGGCAGCCAAAATGAGAAAACAAAGAAACATGTCTAAAATGAAAGAACAGGTGAAAATTCCAGGAAAAAAACTAAATGAAATGAAAGTAAGCAACTTACCAGATACAAAGTTCAATACACTAGCTATAAAGATGTTTAATGAACTTAAGGGAAGAATAAATGAGCTCAGTGAGAACTTCAACGAAGAGATAGCAAGCATAGAAAAGAAAGAAACTATAAAAAAGAATCAGTCAGAAATAAAAAATACAATAACTGAAATGAAGAATATGCTAGAATGAATTAACAGTAGTTTCAATAAAACAGAGGATCAAGTCAGTAATTTGGAATAAAAGGTAGCAGAAAACACCCAATTGAAACAGCAAAAGAAAAAGAGAATCAAAAAAGTATGAGGATAATGTAAGGTGACTCTGGGACAACATCAAGTGTAGTAACATTTACAACATAGGAGTACCAGAAGAAGAGAGAATGTAAAGAATTTAGAACATATTTGAGGAAATAACGACTGAAAACTTCTTTAACCTGGTGAAGAAAAGGGACATACAAGTCCAGGAAGAGCAGAGAGTCCTAAACAAGTTGAACCCAAACAGACTCACACCGAGACACATCATAATAAAAAGACCTAATTAAAGACAAAAAGAAAATCCTAAAAGTAGCAAAAGAAAGGCAGCTAGTTACTTACAAGGGAGCTGTCCCACAAGACAGCTGATTTATTGACAGAAACTTTGCAGACCAGGAAGAATTAGCACATGATATTCAAAGTAATTAAATGCAAGGACATACAACCAAGACTATTCTACCCAGCAAGACTATCAATTAAAATTGAAAGTGAAATAAAGAGCTTCCCAGATGGGAAAAAGCTAAAGGAATTCATTACCACCAAGCCAGTAGCACAAGAAATAGTGAAGAGACTTCTTTAAGGAGAGGGGAAGAAAAAAACTTGAAAAGTAAAAATCATATGATCATATCAACAGATGCAAGAAAAATGTTTGAAAAAATTCAGCATTCATTTATGATTAAAGCTCTCAGAAAAGTGGGAATAGAGAGAACATACTTCAACATAATAAACGCTATACATGACAAACCCACAGCTAACATCATACTCTATGGGGAAAAGCTAAAAGCATTTTCCTTAAGATCGGGAATGAGACAAGGATGTCCACTTTCACCACTTTTATTCAACATAGTATTGGAATTCCTAGCCATATAAGACAAGAAAAAGAAATAAAAATCATCCATATTGGAAAGGAAGAAATAAAACTGTCATTATTTTCAGGTGACATGACACTATACATAGAGAACTCTAAAGATTCCACTCAAAAACTGTTAGAACTGATCAATGAATTCAGTAAAGTAGCAGCAAACAAAATGAATATTCAAAAATTAGTTGCACCAATAATGAACTATCAGAAAGGGACATAAAGAAAACAATCCCATTGACAATTGCACCTATAACATAATAAAATAACTGAGAATCAATTTAACTAAAGAGATAAAACACCAATACCTGGAAAATTATAAGTCATTGAAAAAAGATCTCAAAGAAGATACAAGAAGATACAAATAAATGGAAGCATATATTGTGCTCATGGATGGAAAGAATTAACATTGTTAAAATGCCCAAAGCAATCTATAGATTCAATGCAATCCTTGTCAAAATACCAATGAGATTTTTCACAAAACTAGAACAAATAATCTTAAAATTTATATAGAACCATAAAAGATGCCAAATAGCCACAGCAATCGAGAAAGAACAAAGTTGGAGGTATCGCACTACCTAATGTCAAACTATATTACAAGATTATATTAATCAAAACAGCATGGCAATGACATAAAAACAGACACATAGATCAATGGCACAGAATAGAGAGCCCATAAATAAACCCACACCTATATGACCATTTAATCTATGACATAGGAGGTTAGACTATACAATGAGGTAAAAACAGTCTATTTAATAAATGGTGTTGGAAAAACTGGACAGATACACACACACACACACACACACACACACACACACACACACACAAAATGGACCAGTGTCTTACACCACATGCAAGAATAAACTAAAAATTAAATAAAGACTTAAATATAAGACTCAAAATCATAAAACTCCTAGAAAAAACAGCAAACTCTCTGACACTTAGTAATATTTTTTCTGATACAGCTCCTTAAGCAAGGGAAAGAAAACTAAACAAATGGAACTACATCAAACTGAAAAGTTATTGTACAGCAAAAAAAAAAAAAAAATCAATGACAAAACTAAAAGACAACCTTATGAATGGGAGATCTTTGCCAATAATACATCTGATAAGGGGTTAATATCCAAAATACATAAATAACTCATACAATTCAACAACAACAGCAAAACCAAACAATCCAATTAAAAAATGGGCAAAGAAGCTGAATATAGACATTTCTCCAAAGAGGACATACAGATAGCCAATAGTCATCAGTGTCACTGATCATCAGAGAAATGCAAGTTAAACCCACAATGAGATATTACTTCATACCTGTCTGGATAGTTATCATTAATAAATCAAAAAACAAAAAGTGTTGGAGAAGACTTGGAGAAAAGAGAACTCTTGTGCTCTATTGGTGGAATCTTAAATTGGTACAGCCACTATGGAAAATAGTTTGGCGATTCCTCAAAAAATTAAAACTAGGGCTGGCTTATAACCCAGCAATTCCACTACTGGGTATTTATCCAAAGAAAATCAAAACACTAATTTGAAAAGATATATGCACTCTTATGTTCACTGCAGTGCTATATACAATAGCCAAGATACGGAAGCAACCTAAGTGTCAATCAGTAGATAATTAAAGAAGAAGTACATATATACAATGGAATATTACTCAGCCATAAAAAATGAAATCTTATTATTTGAAACAACATGAATGGACCTATATGGTGTTATGCTAAATGAAATAAGTCAGAGTAAGACAAATGCCATATGATTTCACTTATATGTGGAATCTAAGGAACAAAAAACAAACAAACTATGAGTGAGAACACACTAGGAGATACAAAGATCCAAATGGTGACTGCCAGATGGAAAGGGTGGTTGGGGGGCTGGACGAAAAATATAAAGGGATTAAGAAGTTCAAATTGATGTTATGAAACAGTCACAGGGATGCAATATAATGCATAGGGAATATAGTCAATAATATTTTAATAACTACGTATGGTGCCAGGTGGGTACTAATCAAGGGGTTACATTGTAAATTATATAAATGTCTAACTACTATGCTGTACACCTGAAACTAATATAAAATAATTAAAAATGTCGACTCTAATTGAAAAATAAAAATTAAAAAATTAAAAATATAAATAAATATGTGAATAAATTTTGTTTAAAATTTTTTAAAAAGAAAGAAAACCACTATGCAATTCAGCTTGAATGAGAAATCTCCTTAGATACCACGCAGGGCTGCTAGAATAGGAGTAGAAACTTGCTTGCAGGTTGAGAGAGGCATGAATTCTCAATGTCCCAGGAGTTCAAAAACAGAATAGAGGAGGTAGTTTTATATTCCAATTATTTATCAAGTTAATTTATGGAAATAAACCCAATATCATGACTAGTTGGTGCATCTGAGAGTAGTAGAATGTATATCAATAAATTATATATACAATGCAACTATCCAGAAAAACTTCTTCCTCTTATATCTTAAGAATAAAACCTGACTCATCTGGCAGCATACGATATCTGTTGTCATATATTTCTGTTTTGTAAACAGTGCCCCAAGACACAAATGTACATGGGATATAAACTCACCACCTAGATATGAAGAAAATTTATTCTTCTAAATTAATTTCTAAATAACAGTAACATGATAACAGCTGAGATTTAACGGACACCTATACAGCAGTCCTCCTTATCTGCACTTTTGATTTCTTTGGTTTTAGTTACTTATGGTCAACTACAGTCTGAAAATAGTCAATGGAAAATTCTCATTGTGTAACTAAGTGAAACGCCATCATAATAAAGTCTCCCCCAACCACACCTCCTTCAATATGTAAAAATTATGGCTGTTTCTAATTAGTACCCAAGTGGTTAGATTTGGGGCTAACAAAATTCTCAGATATGAAGAAAAATTCTCAAGGGTAGTTGTTGTTATTAATAACATTAATAATATTTTTCTGTATTTTAAGAAATGATTTTTTTAAATACGTGGAGAAAAGAGAACTTTTGGTCTCTATTGGTGAGATCTTAAATTGGTGTAGCCACTATGGAAAATAGTTTGGCGATTTCTCATCCACCATTCTATCAAAACAGCTCATTACTTTGCAGATTTAATGAAAAGCAACAGTTCCAACAGATGAATAGGAAAAGTCCAACAAATGGGAATGCACAAGCTGGTTTAAACAAAAATAAGAATTGCCCCAACCTAATTTTTATCCTGGTGAATCTTAATTAGACTTATGGTAAGCTGCATTAGTGTTAATAAGGATTAATGTCATAATGATAAGCAGAGCATACAAATCAATAAATGCTGCCATATCAATATATGAACAGAGACACAAATAGCCATTTTGGTTCTTAACAGTGAACTCATTATAGAGTTAAATATTTGCTATGTGGATTTGAAATACCTTGAGAAGCAGAAGGAGTCATACTTGTACAAAGAGCAGTGCAGTGAAACTTCAGAGAGAAATGTAAATCTTAAATGATTTACAAACTTGCCTATAGTGGTTATTTCACAATTCTGTCACATTTTGGTCTTGCCCTTAGGTGTTTGGTTGTAGAGTGATGATTAATCAATCAATCAAATGAGTTTTTATTGATTATTGCTATGAAACTGGGTAGTGAGTTTTGTGCCCTGCTGAGGGGGTATAATAGTCACTTGAGGAGTGGAACTTTATTGTTAAGTAGGAAGAGTAAAATAAAATTAATTATAAAGTAACAGGTTTCAGAATTAATTTTAGATTCAAGGTAAAAAGAGCTAAAAAATAACAGCTTAAGCAAGAGATATTTCTTTTAAAGAGAAATCAGTTTGAGAATTAGAACTAGAATTTCCACCTGGTGGGAGGAACCCAGGACCTTTCTTTTGAGTAGAATCCAGTAATTCTACTCAAAAGGATATCCCTCCGATGTGGCCTCCAACTTCCTGGTCCAGGATGGTCCTTTTCCAGGTAATAGATGGTGGGAGGAAATGGAAGTTATGCCTCCTCACTTTGAGAAAGCTTTTTGAAGTCACATACACTGTTCCTACTCAAACATTTTTATTCTTATAAATTTCAGTTTATAATTTTTTCTGTTATAGAGCCTGCTTTTGGTATTTTATCTAAAAATTTATTATGAAACCTAAGGTCACTACTATGTTTATTTTTTAATGTTTTATGTTTTACATTTAGAGCTATGAACCATTTGCAGTTAATTATATTTAAGATACGTCTTTCAATTTTGTTGTCTGTCTGTCTGTTTGTTGCATATAGACATCTAATTGCAATGACTAACACTTCCAGTAGGATGTCTAATTGAGTTGTGACAGACATTCTTGTTCTGTTACTGATACTAGGGAAAGTTAGTTGTAGAGTTTTTGTTTCTTCTTCCTTTTTATTTTTATTTTATTTTTTTAGTTTCTTTTCATTCTTTTAATAATTGTTAGGTTCAGAAAATCTTCTATTCCTGGCATGTTCAGGGTAGCATGGCCAAAGACGAATAATTTCTTTAATAGACATAATATTCACATTAGCTATTTGTTCTTGACTGAGATTTGACTGTGTCTTTCAAAAAGTAACCTATTTGATCTTCATTGTCAAGTTTATGTTCCTAAAGTTGTAGCAGTATTCTCACTATCACTTAAATGTTTGTGGGATCAAATGATGTTCTTTCTGTCATGATATTAGTAATCTCTGTCTTCTTGATCAATATGGAAACAGATTAATTTTGATGATCTTAAAAAAATAAACTTTTGAGTGTCATATATGTCATTTAATTTTTTTCTATTTTAGTGATTTTGGTTCTAATTAGTTTGATTTATTTTTTTCTGCTTCATTTATTTATTTTGATTTACTTACTCCAGTCTCTTAAAATGGAAGCACAGGTTACTGATTTTAGATATTTCTTCTTTTCTAACATAAGCATTTAATTTTAACAACAGCTTAAATTTTTATTGTTGAACCTTTGATAATAATATATTTCTCACTGTTTTTAGTATTTAATCACTAATATTTTCTTTCTTTTATTGTTTCTTTTGCTAAGGTAGCTTTAAATCTCACTGCTGTACCGTTGATCATTTTCTCTTTCTCTCAGCTTAGTAACTGCATTTTGCTTTTGGATTTCATCAGTTTTACAATATATTTTTCATGTTTATTCCTCTTGGGATTTATATTACCTCAATTTAGAGTGTATAGTTGTTTTATTTTGAAAATTCTCAGCTGTTTTTTCTTCAATTATTATTGTGTTCTCTCTCCTTTCCTTCCCATATCGAAATTGAATATACATTTGACCTTTACATTATATATATTATGCTTTATTATAGTGTTTTCTTAATCTCTATTTTATCTTGGATATGTATAGCTGATCTGTTGTTCACTTCATTAATTCTCTCTTCTGTTTCATCTTTTCTCCTACTAATCTCATCATTTTTTAAAAATTATATAATGTTCATTTTGATCTTTTCGAAGGTCTCAATTTCTCTGACAATATTCTTGGTCTAGGCTTTTATTTTCTTGCACATAGTGAGCATATTTATCTTAAAATCATGTCTAATAACTCCATTATTTGGATGACTGTGAATTCATCTTCATTATCTATTTTTTCTCCTGTATTTTTATAATGTTCATTTCCTCTAACACTTGATTATTTTTGAACTAGAACAAGATAATATTTCTGAAGAAAAATTTCAGGCACCTGACAATGATACCTTTGTTTACGTATACCAGGAGAATTTACATTTAGTTTTTTATATTGCCAATTGCTAAGAATCTTGTAATCATGGTTAACATGAATAAAATCAGAGATATTTTTCTAATCTGGATTTCAATTCCTAAGAAAGCTTATTTCTGTTCCATGTTTATTCTTACCACATAGACCACAGCCCCTCTCTCCACAGTAGAGGCCATGAACTCTAGTTTTGGACTGCTAGGCCCTTTCATCCATACAGCCTTTCATTTCTCTTAGGTATTAGACAATACCTCAAGAAGCAGTGGCTTCAAATACTTTTTTTTTCTTGCTAGATTTCCTTTGTCTCCTAGATTTTGGCCCTGTAATTCTTCACTGTTTTGCTGGTTCTCCTGTGCCTTTAAATGTATATGTTTAAAAATATTTCATGAAACTTTATAGTTCTTAGTAAAAACATTGATCCAAATTACTTATGCCACCATTTTGAAAGCAGTATTTGACATACAAAAGGCTTACACATAAAATCATTTTTCTTCCTAAAGTGCTAGTTGAGTGCTTCATTAACTTTACCCTTTATCATACAATGTAACAGCCCAAGCATCTCTCTATTTTTTTCTTCTCTGATTCTAATCTTATGTTAATATCATGTGAAATTTTAGTTGCATATTTTTATGGAAAAATTAACACCACAATGGTTAATTTTATTTAAAAATAAATTCCACCAATATTTTAAACGTTGTCTTCTGTTGCTTGTTTTTTCCTTATAGTTTTATCTTTCTACAGTATATTAGTAATTCTTAGAATCTGAGAGTTGGGAACAGTGCCAATATTCTCAATTTTTTTATCCTTTGAAATAACTTTATCATATTCTTATATTTGAACAAATAATTTGGGAAATTGCATGTCTAAGTTTAAAGTTTTTATTTTAACACTGACAAATTTTTTCTGTCTTGTATTCAGTGTTACTGATAGAAAAATTAATCATCAATGCTTATGACTTTATGGTAATATATATATTTACTTCGATCTATTTTTATTTTATTTTTAACCTCGAGGTTCCAAAATACCTTTGTAATATGGCTGAATGTGTTTTTCCCAAGCCACTTGAAGGTCCCTATCTATTAGTCTATTCATATCTTGATTTATTTCTTGGTAGCTTTTAATTATTATATTTCTCTTTTCTTTATGAATGCTATTAGATTAATGTCGGCACTGAAAAATATATCCTGATTTTTTTTTCATATTTTTCTCCTATTTCTACTTGATTCATTTTGGTAGTAACATTTGATCTTGTCTACCAGTTATGTAATTTGGGTTTTTTCTATTCCATTGTGCTATTTCTATTCCATTGTGCTCTCAACAGATCTAGTCAAAGTTTATTTGTTTTGTTTCTTTCTGTTTTTTTAACATCAACAAAAATAAATTTTAATTATAAAGTATTTAGCTGTTTTTTAATTACTTTTTCTTGATGTATATGTGTTCATGTTCTTCCCTTTATTACCACTCTGTGTGTCTGCCACATCTCATGCTTAATTTTACTCATTTAAATCTCTGCATGGTTGTTAATTTAGATACTTTACTTGGGTATAAGATTTTCTCTTAATTTCTTCTTTCAATGCATCAGTTGCTTTTAGCTATCTCTTGGTTCCTTTATGTGAGTTCATAAACGCACTTAAGCAATTCTTTAAAAATGTTCCTTCTCGTGTGCAGTTTACCTGAGATATGGAACAAAATCCACTGGTAGGGCAAGTGGTCCTAATTGAGTTGCAGGATATTGGGAAAAGGATTGAATATGTTTTCGTGTTGATGCCTCCACTGGTGGTACTTTATGATCAATTGCCTTTCATTCTTTCCAGGGAATTCCATTACATAGCACAACTCCAGTGTCATATCCCTAGTCCCTGCCAGACATCATGAAATCTTAAAACTGCCTCTCCCCCGCCCCCGCCCAAAGTATCAACTATGCTTTGGGCCTGGTCAGTCTGAATGCAACTACTATAGGATGCCCACCTCTGATAAATGATTGTCAGGCCCCTCATATTTATGGCCTCTACTGCATATAGGCATGAAATCTGCTGGCTTTGATCTTGTCTTTATTATTATTACTCTTCTGAAATGACTTCAAGTATCCAAGCTGCTTTTTTTTAACCAAATCCTGTCTGTTTTATTTCTATCTTTCTGACATTTACCATTTTATTGTTTCTACACATGATCCTTTCTCTGACAAATTTATTTTGCCTTTTTTAGGCATATAGGGTGAGCTTATAGCATGTTATTTAGCTATCTTGCAACTGAACTCATGAATCCAGGCTGTTCTCCTATGCATAGGTTTATTCATTCCCACAGAGTTCTAAGCATATTGCATATAAAATTCTGCACCTTCCTGTTTATTATAAAATTGTGCCATTAGGCATTTCACATTTTTATGAAGTAAATATTTGTAAAATGTTTGCCTGGTATTAAATTTAGGAGCTATACTCTAATTAATCTTATAAGTTCTTAATGTATTAGTTGACAATTTCATGTCCCAGAAAGGCAAGGAAATGGTAGGAGAACTATGGCTCTAGCCTTAATTATGCACAATATGAAGACATAAGCTAGTGAAGTGGAAATGATAAAAATCTTGGGAAAAAGTTATCATGACATTTTTTGGAGCCTGATGACTAAAAAGGAAATATAGATTTTACCTTAGACTTGCAAAGGCAAAATGCAAATCATTCAAACAAATGGTAGTTTTACAATTCTTCAGTAAAACATAAACCAAACCTCAAAACAATAACAAAATTCTCAAGAACAGATTCATGATTATTCTATTAAATAATTCAGAAGCCCCCATTTTTAAATGATACTAGTAAGAAGGAATTAGGAATAGCCTATGAGGACAATGAAGTTCATTGACAAGAACTAAGATTTTTAAAGAATATGTGCTCTGCATGGCAAAGGGGAAAAAAAGATAATTTAATAAGAGAGTAGCACAATCTGCCTGATAAATGCTGGTATATATCTGAATGGTTTCTGAAAAGTGCACTGAATACGTTTAAAAAAAAGATTAAAATCAAAGTGAGATTAAAGTTTGGAATAAAGATTATTGGACAATCAAATTTGATTTTAGAAATATGTTCAGAAGAAGACCATTTAAAAAAAGGATCAGCAATATAAAAAGACATAAAAGTGTCAAACTGATCAGAAAGGTAAAAATAAATTTAATTTCATAAAGGTGAGATAATTATTTCATCGATATTTTTATTTAAACATAACTTCAAATTTACTTTTTTAAAAGCATATCTTTCTAAACTTTATCTTTTTAAAATCTCTATCCTTGTTTTTTTGCCTTTTTTCACCTGAATTAAAAATATTTTCTTGATCCAATGTATTTATTGAGATGACCTCTCCACCTCTAGGGAGATATTATTCACAATTCATGTGTTTTAAGTTCAGTTCTTTTAAAAATTCCTTCTATGTGAAGGCTTGGTGCAGGGAGTTAGTGTGTCAACTTATAGGATGAGGTACTTTACTTCTACTTGAAAGTTTTAATTTAACAGAGCTTCGATGCTCATTTGTGGTAACATTTAGCATTACCTCTTCCTTTCCATTTCATCTGCTTCCAATACAATAAGTGCTGAGATTTTTAAGAGGCTGTGTCTTTATGACTGTAACTATGTTTTTCTGGTATTACAAAATTATTTTCACTCATATACTTGAGAAACATTCTTAATATGTCATCAAAGACAAAATAGATGAATTTGGCTTTTCGATGTATAGAAAAAGAGAAATGCGCATTAATCTATTTTATAAATTTGGTTGACTGAGCTGTCATTATTTAAGATGACTTCAGTGAGACACCTTGCCATTTCATTTATTAGGTGATTTGGCCAGAGTTTAGTTGAGATGTCTCTATGACCAGAACCTTTGTTCACTCTTCCACCACTTTATGGACACCCTGGGAAAGGCAAACTGGAGGAAAAGTTTATTTCACCAATGACTCTTGCTCATAACTGTATAATAAAGTCTCTTGTGATGTCATCTTTTATCAAATGTTTTTCTGGGAGCTCCTAGAATTAAAGAGTTGAAGTAAGGCAAGTTAGACATCATGCGTGACATGATTCTTTCTCTCTCGCCTGATTAAAATGAGAGAGAGAACCCTGAGGAGTATTTTTAATACATTTTCCCCTGACACTGCATAAATCTAAGAACATTTATATGCTAATCAAATCAAAATAGGAATTATTAGTGACTGGAGAGCCCCAACATGGCTGTTATTTTCCCATCAACATATGATAACAGCTCTGATGCTGAATTAAGGAGCTGAATATTATATAAGCCCCAAAAGGTTATAGTACATGACAGGTTTAAGCAATATTAAAATCTAGAAACCCTGCCCCACCTATTACATATTTATTTGGTATTACAAATTGTAAATATTTAAAAATACACAAAGATACAGTGTGGGTAAATTCTTAATGTTTAACGAAATTATTCATGATATACAAAGAGTTGAATAACTCAACAAATACCATGAAGGTTAATGCATGCGAATGAATCTGAAGAGTCCAGCAATGAGAATAATATACTGTGTCCTTTCCTAGGATTATCATGAAATGAAATTAAAGTAACTTGATTTTCATGGTTAAGTGATATCTCTGGGCATAAAAGGAAGAAACTTTCACTGAAAACTCACTAGCAGCTAATCTAGATCTAATGTTAAGTCTCCATCTCATGGACTAGAACCCATTGATTCTTTGTTCAAGTCTCATTTTAATACTTTTTAAAGATAGAAACCTGGTCCTGTTAAAAATCCAGATATTTAACTTTTACCAGTTTATCTCAACTATTAAGAGGTCGATACCTGGTTAGAAGAGCTATGGTACGTAATCTCAAATAAGCAAATAATGGGGAATTCAAGAAAAATCCAACAAAAAGAGCTTGGGTAATGGGTTTTTATCTTTATTTTTATTTTCAAGATTTCTAGTGTTTTTATTTATAATGATCACAGATCATAGTACAGCAGGTCTAAGTTTATACTTCCCATTTTTAATGCTGCAGTGCCTACACAAGAAAAACCTTGTCTGCACTGAATGGATAAGCAGAAGAATTATCCTGGCAGACTCAATTTGCATCTATATTCAAAAATGCCGTTTTCAAATTTCTGTCCTCAGCACCAATAGTAGAATAGCTCTGATGTTTACAGAGTCTTAGGGTAGTGAGACAGACAAATTGTGAATAAAGTTTCAGCTAATGCCCTATGAAAATTCCAATATTTATAACAGGAGATGAAGATTATTGGGGAAATGTCTGTTGTAATAGAATATTACAACAACCTTTGCATACTTTAATTGCTAGCTTTTCATCTTTTCAATTTGCATTTATCTACTATCTATCCATCCATCTCTGTATTCTGATAGTCAGAATTCTTATTTTTTTGAATTAGAAAATAGCACTTTCAGATA
The DNA here is from genome assembly GCF_014176215.1 of Rousettus aegyptiacus. Lineage (NCBI taxonomy): Eukaryota > Metazoa > Chordata > Mammalia > Chiroptera > Pteropodidae > Rousettus > Rousettus aegyptiacus. Next base: position 70,607,877 of record NW_023416287.1, read on the forward strand.
TGCATGTGAAACTATTTTTTTTTTTTTTAGAATCAAATAGTTATGTTGGTTTTGCATGTATATTTCATGTTTTCTAAGAAGGTACATCCCTTCTTGTAATTCTTCAATTAGGTATATTTCAATGTAATAAAATCAATATCTTTGCTCTTAAAAGAACCTTCATCGATTAGAAAAATTTTCCAGTTAGTTAGAGAAATAAGTTTAATTTTTGAATATTAATAAAACAGGAATTAACTAGACTGTATCTAAGGGACATGATTTTATGAATCTTTTGAGACAGTTTTTCTATTAAAACGAAAACAAAGATTCAGCTTTATGTAACGGATTTGATCGGCTTTGCAAAAATTATCTGTCATTTTGTGAAGAAACAATAAAATATCACATCACTTAGATTTTATTTAATCTCTATATTTTTGAAGTGGATTATGGGCATTTAACTCAGATTTAATAATTATTTGATTACTAACATTTGTGTAGATATCAATGAAAAGATTTATTCCATCCCATTTGAGGACTTCTTTAGTTCCCTATGTAATATTATGAACAAATAAATAAATATGTACATAAAATGTTAGTTTGATCTAGGGACCACATTTGGATTTGGATTTATCTGCAGAAATTAACAACTACAAAAAGTCAATTACTCAGAATCTTGGATTTCTAATGTACAAATTTGAGCTAGCAATGCTACCTAACTTACAAGGTTGTGTTAACTAAATTACTAACAAGTACAAGACCTGGTTTCTGATAGACATGCAGCCGAAGGTGGGTACCTACATGTACTAATTCTTAGGTAACAGTTAATACCACTACTAACCAGTGGATTTTAAAAATTAGTCATACTGCTTGTTGACAAGAAGTTGGTTCCACAGATGTCAAGTAGAATGGGGTAGGCAAATCATAAGATTCATTTTTAAAATCCCCAAATTTTCCTAAATCTTGAGTATTTAAACCAAAATCATTCTGTATAGTTAGAAGAATAGTCAAAGTTTTTTTTTTTTTTTTTTTTTTTTTAATGTTGTAAAAAATGATCCTGGCCCATCACAAACCTTTTCTTTTCTGTTCCACACTATACTTTATTACCTATTAGAACCTGAGGGACAGAGGAAGTACTGAAAAAGTTTTAGTATAAATTAATCGAACAGAGAATTTTTCTTCAAGGATTACTCAACCAAAAATATGTTCTGTTTTTAGTTAATATTCAGAGTATGAATCAGAATGAGATTAAAGTCCAATCTTTTGCAGGGATCATACATAAACAAGGAGAATGATGAAAAATTTCCACTGGGGCCAGCAATACCTATTAGATACATTTATGAAAAGTTAGCCCAGCATTCAAAGTTCTTCACAATTTATCTTTTACTACATTTTTAATTCTTATCTCCAACCATCGTACCAAATCCACTACATACTATTTTATTAGATCAACATTCATTCCCTCTGTAACTTTTAGCCATATTTTACTTAGTATACAGAACACCCTTCTTAATTCATACATACATATATATATATATATATACATATATATATATATGTAATTGCTCTCATAATTCACAGTCCAGGTGAAATATCTTTAGTTCTGTGAAGCCTTTCTAAGTTCCTGCTGAAAATTAATCACCCCCTCTTTTTTATCCATAGTCATTTTGTTCCTACCCTAATGTGTTTGTTACCACATTTTATTATAAATAGTTTCATTTGGTTTTTTTTGTAACATAAACTCCTTTAGAGTAGGATTATTTTTATTGATATATTCATGTTTGTATGGCCTGTAATTAACATAGTAGATGGTATTTAATTTTGGTTAATAAAGTACATTGATTTTTGAATTAAATTTAGAAAAAGGAGTCAAAAAATGAGGTAATAGTTTAACATGTCACACTTCTAAGTACTCAACTCAAATTCTGGTTGCTTGCAGGATGATTCAAATTCAATCTTTTTCAATTAAATCGAGAGAGTTTTAGTGGATACATAACCACTCTATCATAATTTTCAGAAACAATTTGATGGGATTAAAATGTAAATAAGGGCATCCATCACACTTTGGGCTGTTGATGGTAAACAGCCTGCACCTCTGGATTTCTCAGAGTAACGAATATGTCCTAGTTGTCTTTCTCTTTACTGAAGAAAAATATAACTTTGCTCTGAAAAGTATTCTCAGCAGTTTAATATTATTAAAATTAAAAGTAGTGATGAAAGAAATGAGCAGAAATAAACAATGTAAAATTTACACACTAAAAACAATGACAGAAGGCAGAGAATAATGGAAAATTAAAAAAAATATATCATGATGACTGTTTGACAGATTGTCGTTGTTTTACTCTCTGGGTTTTTGTCACGACCTTTGGTAGAGAGATAACATTGAACACCTGGTGGACAATTAGTGCGGAACCTCAGTGAAGCTGAGCATGTGCAATTGAAGGGGAATGAGCTTGGGGCTGGAGCTCATCTTCTCACACGTGCCTAAGACAATAAAACGAACTGAGAATAGTATTAAATAATAATAGCTGCCTTCTAGGAAAACATTTGAGTTATAATATATAGGTCTTTCTCTGGCACCAAATAGTCTGAAAATAGCTACTCTTGCTTTTATCATATCATATACCAGCTATGTGATCTTGGGCAACATTTAACTTCAATGAGACTTAGTTTCCTCATATGTAAAATAGGAAAATAATAACTCTTAATACCATAAATTCTACTTTTGTAGCAATTAAGATGATACTGTCACCTGTGCTCTGCAAACTGTTATGTAAAAATATACAGTGTAATATAATGGCAAGCATTGCTTTTTTTCTTATAGGTTTGTAAATACCCACTGTTTTGCTTGAATTTATCTGTGTGTCTGCCTGTCTATCTATTATCTATCTGTCATCTATTTATGTGTGTTTGAAGAATAGTCTCTTATATTAAATATTCTTCACGTTAATTATTGGCCTGAGTTGTCATTCCATCAGTGGCCTTAATTTTACTCCGGGCTTTAGTGATTGGTATATCTAATATCTCTTAGCTGCCATCACCTATCATCAGTTGTATGTTGCTGAGCATTTAATAACTGACTCTGTCTCTTAGGATGAAACAATGACTTACAACATTTCTCATTTTCTTTGGTGTAAACACTCTCACTGAAGCTGACTTCAAGCAACCAACTGTGCAGAGTTGGAAGAGCTGTGCACAGTCATTTCTTACCAGCTGGTAAGAATTAGCTTCAGTATACCACTACCTCATATTCACTATAAAATGATTTCTTCTAAGAGTCAATAAAAAATGATGAACTTTTCTCATTTCTTTCTTAACTAGCTGTCTCTAAAACACACTCATGTGTTTGTACTAGTAAATGCTGAAAATATAAAAGGAAACTCCTGAGAATAATAAGTAATTCAATATGACATGTGCCAAGTTCTGAGAAATTTGAAGATAGTTGTGTCTGAATTTCATTCAAACAGAAGTTAAAGAAGACTAAAGTTTGCTGCCATACCTGGAGCCAGATCCCCCACTGAGCGCCACAAAGGATAAAGACTAACGTAGTTTTCTCTGCCTTGACCTCTGTGTATCTCCACCACCCATGGTTAGAAACATCTATCTGCCTAGTATTGGCTTTCATTGGTGCAAAAGGACAGAGCTCTGTGTGACAGCTCAGCAGTTTTCACTCTGAGAGCCTCAGGAGACAGAGCTCTGAGAGGGGCAGTGTTCTCACAGAAGAATTGCCCTCCTTTGCTGCAGCAGTGATGAGCCTCATCTTCAGCCTGCTTTTCCCTATTTGGTTCATTCTGTTTTCTACCCAATAACTTATCTTCCAGGTGATGAAGAGAGTTTCCTATATAAACTCTAAATATTTGTGCCCCAAGATTTAGGTGATTCTTCCTTTTGGTTGCATCTTTGACTTCTATCATAGCCCGTTATTTACTATGAAACCTGGAATTCTTTCCCTCATTCCTATTTGATTTCTTTTTACTGTTTTCTTTTGAAATGTGAAGAAACATCATATCACAAAACATATTCAAAGGTAAATTATTAAAGTTTGATTTTAGTCTGGGTATGTTGTCCCCAGTGCCACCTTTGGTGATCACCACTATATCTATGATCTCTTTGCATCAGATTATTTTCCCCAGGGGAATAAACAGCAGATGCCAGTACCCTAAATTCTTAAGGATGATGATTTTGGGGAAGCCCCCACTATGATAGTTTTTCCTTTCTTTTCAGGGCAGATATGACTGATATAACATGCGTCTAGTGAGTAGCCAGAACTTTCCTAATCTGACTTTTGAGTTTCTTTTCCTTTCTTTTCTAAGCTGAACAATTCCAACTCTTCCTACCACGTGTTCCTCTTAGAGGCTGCTAAACACCATCATATTAGATATAAAAGAAAACACCATACTACATTTTCCCTCTCAAGAGCAATTGAAATTTGCTTCATGCGAATAGCATTTTATGTTCAGGACTAATTGGTAAATATATTCCCCAAACAATAATGTTAGTTCAGACTCTAGAGAGTGGAGCAGAGGAATGACATGCCTTCTCCAGAAACCCAAAGACTAAATGGCAATAGGCTTTCCTGAGATAACTCTGCTCTGTGAAAGGCCTTAAGGCTCACTTCCCAGAGAATAGCAACTAGAGATGACTCATGGGCCAACTCTGCCAAAAAAACAGTAAACCACATCCTCTTTTATGGTTCTGAAATGAAACTAACAACCTTGGTATAGGATACTAAAAATCATAATGGATATAACTTTCACAGAAAAAAAAATTAAATATATCATTGCATTTACCTATCTCCTACAGAGGGATATGAAAAGAAAAAGGTGTTTCATTAGAACAACTAAGAATAAATGTGGCAGTTAAAACTGCCATTTTTTAAAACTGTGTGTCTGCTTCTTAGATAAGATTAAAAAGTTAAGCAATGATTTTTATATCACCTTTCCTTCCAACTTATATTCTCTAATTTTGCTTTAATCATTTAATACTTAAACATTTATCATGTCTAACATATTTTTAAAGTCTAGGACTGCAACGCTATGTTCACATAAGTTTTCTCATTGGATCCTTGCAGTAAACCCTGTGAAGAAACTTGGGCACACACTAATATGGCCACTGTTTTTATATAAAAGGTAGCCTAGAATCAAAATCCCCAATGCTAAATTCATGTTCTAAGCATATTTCTAAATGTTCAAACTATAACTTGTTTTTAGATGCTTTACTTCTTTTTCTAACATATTGATTTTGCTGCCCACCCCCATATTGGAGGTTATTTTTAAGCTATCTTGTAGGGACTGCATTTTCTCCTATATGAAATTTTGTGCATTCGTTTGACTTTAACTTTAAGGCGAACCAATTCTCATAAAGATAGAACAATCCACAATATACACATCAAATGAAAAGGGCCCAGGGGACAGTGAAAGTTGATGAGCTTTTAGAGAAATGTGGAAAATTTGCAGCCATAGGAGTAGTGACTCTTAGGGGAGCATGTTTCTCAACCAGATCTAGTAAAAACCTAGAGTGAAGGGAAAAACAAAAAAAGGAAGAAGGTGTGTTTTCTCGTTACTATAGTCATAAAATGCAATGGCTGCACCCTCTATGCAGTGAAATGGAGAATATTGATAAATATACTAAAAATGTTCATCCTCCCAACCATCAAAGGAAGGGAAATTAAAACACCAATAATATAATACTCATACTTTTTAAACTGATATCCTTCATATATATCCTTTATAATAAAGGACTATGTTCATTATCCCTCAGGCTGTGAAGAAAATTTACACTACTAAGGAATCACGTTGTTATTGATATAGATGAAAATCCTGGTAAGAAAAAAAGTAGAGTTTTAATAAAGACTTTCAATAAATATAAGATAATGTAAATCAGGACTTTGAATATTTTATTTTATTTTTAGTCATTGAATCGTCAATAAAACACACCTTCTTCTTTTTCTTGTTTTTCCCTATACTCCAGGTTTTCACGAGATCTGGTCGAAAAAACATGCTCTCCTAAGATTCACAATCCTGTGGCTGCAAGTTTTCCACATATCTCTAGTTTCTTTCTATTCACTAGCCATTTAGTCATCCCAGAAATATTTGTGGCTTCTATGTATCTGGGAAGATGGACGCATACTCAAAAATATCAAATAAATATACAATAAATAATAATGACACATGAATAATAATATGGAGACAGTGTTTTAGTTTTTTAGAAGAGAATAGGAACTCCATAGATAAGTGGCCAGACAGGTCTCTCAGAGTCTGAGTGACACTCTCTGCATCTTGTATGTGGGCAAAACTTATGGATATAGAGAGCAATAATGAGGGAACTTCAGGAGTAACATAGCTACTAAGGAAGGAATGTGGAAATACGTGAGATACAGTGCCCAGTCAATTTGAGTGAAGAGAACATATGAGCATGACAATGAACAGGAAATACAGAACTCTTCTCATTTACTCAAGCACCATCACTCTCCTACTACTAATGTGCTTTTGATGAGATTTTTTTAATTCGTAAAAAACATGAGCATCTAGAATTTTCTAGTTTTGATGATGTAAATCAGGACCATGAGTATTTTCTTAAGTAGAAACTATTTTATTTTTAGTCATTGAATCTCTTGTTTCAAATTAACTGGTGCCTTTTCATTTCATCTATTCTTAAACTAAAAACATACATGACAGGGATTGTGCTCAGATGTTTCAATGGCCTGTTACTCCTAAAAGAGCTCAATGAGTTCAAAATAACTACTGCCACAGCGTATCATTTGTGTTTAACTTTGCTGTCCACATTGCATTTGATTGTCTTTAAATAACTTTCTTATTTAAAGTATGTTCCTCAATACTCCCTTCAAATATGCCTTAGGTTATGCATTAAAATAAAATTCAGCTGCCCAACAAAATGAACCATAGAGATGAACTAGAGAGACTACAGTACATTTCTGCCCCCTAGACAACTGTGATATCAAGAGCCATGCATTCTTCCCTAAAATTCTACTGTTATAATTATTAATGAGAAGCTTTTTTTTTTCCCTCGAAGACTTATCTTCTTTAAATGAACATATTTAAATTTATAAATTTTTTATTTTCTTATATTTTCTGAATACTCAAATAATATATTCAAAAAAATAATGTCGGAAGCTATAGTGTATATAAAATAAGTGTATTCTTTAAACTCCTAGGTATAATTTTAAATTATCCTGGGGTACAGACTCAATCCATTGTCATTTTTCATGAATCTCGAAAGCCTCCCACTTGTTTACTAGCAGCTTTTATACAATCTCTGCTCCTAGATCATTTCTTCTTATCTGTCCAAGAAAATGGTATTTTTCAAGACAAGAGTGATCTCTTTCACCTGCAACCAAAGGCTTTTTGACACCAGAATTGTATATAATATCTTTTCTTCTTGGAAATTCATTTTTCTCCTTCATTTTGGTAAGGACTATGTATTCTCAATTCAGAGGTTTCTCTATTCTGGCATATCCAATACTATTAGATAGAATCTATTGTTTATAGGTAATCAGATCTTCAGGGATATAGGAGAACAAGTTAATGTAGTAGTTTCAACTTTGCCATAGTAATGGCTTTTATATACAATTAACATTATAAAATTCTGAATCATCTTATATATATTTATGGGTAACTATCGTGTAATCTGCATTAATATCAATGCCTTGTGTTTCTCATACTCCCTGAATTGCATTTTTGTGTTGTCTATAAAAAAGATCTGTCTATTTTTATGACCTTCTTTATTGCTCTGTCTGCTTATAATCCTGTAGATAGTAGATTCATTCTGTCCTCAACCTCATAAAACTGTGCAGGTTACTTACTGCTATATAACAAACTCAATGACTTAATATGATGCCAATACTTTGTTTTGTTTATGAATCTGCAACTTGGGCAGGGTTCAGTAGAATAGACCATATCTGCTTCATATGGCATCAGTTAGGCAGCTCCAGCCCGAAGTATCCATTTACAAATGGTTCACATACATGCCTGGAAAGTTGGTGTTGGACGTCAGCTGAGAGTTAGACTGGAGGTCTTGGTTCTTTTAAAAGTGAATTTCTCCATGGGGTTGCTGGAGCATTCTAGCAATGCTGCAGCAGTATTCTAAGTCTTATGAGTTAAAAGAAAAGTTATCTGACCCTTTATACATAATATATAATAGACAGAATAGCTATGGTAGACCCTATTATTGAAAAAGGGGAGAATTAGGTCATACATAAAAGTCATTGGTTTGTAGCATTTCTGAAACCTAGCTAGGTGCATGTTGTCATTTCATTGATCAGTGTTCAGTCTAGTTCTCTGGGAATGATTTGCCAGGGCTCTTGACTCTTCACTCTGAATTATCCTTTGCTGTTCATTAGAAATTCACTGTGTTTATAGCTGATTAATTTTCTTAAACTTCTTTTGGTATAGTAAATTAGGAGCTAAAAAGCCTCTTTTTATTCTTATTATCTTTGTACCTTTAAGTCCATTCTAGCTAATTAATTTTAAAAAGCTGGCAGAGTTTCTATGGACCAAATTATAATTTACTTCATTAGATAAAATCTATTCACTGCTAATCTCTTCAAGATGCGGTCTTCTTTACTTTGGGTTCCAAAGAAGCTACTGTGGGACAGCACCTTTAATATTCTTAGAAACTCTACTGCTTAACTACAAGTCACACTCTTAAGACTGGATGCCCTATTATTCATACCCTTAAATATTTCTGAGGTCTAAAAAAATAGGTCCTACTGTCATGCAATGAAAACTTTTATTATTAAGCTATCCTATTCCAGTAGCTCATTGGATTTGGAGTTTTCCCTAAAACTTTTTCTTATTTTAAGAATCTATTTTCTGGTATAGATTAGAAATGAGAAACATTCCTACTTCAAACTTTTAAACTCCTGATTCCTTTATGCTGCCTCTAAATTCTGCTCAATTCTGCTTAACAGCTCCTTCAAGTCTCTCCTCATATTTTATCATAGAAAGCTAGAAAAAAGTCACTTGGCAATTCCTACATTCTGTCCTGAAACTCTACCACTGAGCTTATCAGGTCTCTTTTCTATGTCTCATATTAGCACAGGCGGCGGTGACAAATGTTTGACCACTTCACGAAGGCCTCTTTTGTCTCCCCTTTAGTCCACATGTTTTAGATTGTTATATTGGCACTCCATTCCCTGGAACCAATTCTGTTCCAGTTGTGTTGTCTATTGCTGAGGAAGAAATAATCCCAAAACTTAATTACTTCAAACAACAGCGATCTGATTTTATTTTGTCAGCACAGGACTCTGCTGACATTTAGCTGATAGCCAGGCTGAACTGATTGGCACCAAATGGCTTCACTCACAGGATTAGCACATGACTGGGGATGGCTGGGAGAATGAGTTGATCTGAACCTCTCACCCTCTCCAGGTAGTCTCAGGGCATCTCTAAGTATTCTTTTCAGCAAGGTAGTTGGGATTCCCATTTGGCAGCTCGGGACTCTAAGAGAGTTCTGAGAAACAGGAAGTAGAAGCTACCTATCATTTAAGGACTGGACCCAGAAACTGGCACAACGTCACTGCTGTTTCTTGGTGAAACAGTCAGAGATGGCCCAGATTCAAATGCAAGAGACATAGACGCTCTCCATTTCTCAATGGAAGCAGTATCAAAAAAATCCATGGCTATCTTTAGTCTACCACAGGGAATGTGCTGATACCGACATAATTTCTAGCACAGGTTTTTCAAAGTGGATTGATTTAGCTCGTACAATCAGTCATAAGCCTATAAATAAAGGTGGTGTTTCAGGTTGCACATCTGCATATCTTTTTATTAGAAAATATTTAGAATATATTTAAATCCTTTTTTTCTTTTTCTCTTTTTGTTTTCTTTTATGAGGGAAAAAAACATAAGTCTTAGGTAGTAACGCTTAGAAATTTCTATTTTATTCAATTTTGGGGCATTTGCCAAAAATTTATCCTTAATACATTTTTTGTTCTTTGTCTTTCTCTTTGTGCCTCTCTATTAACTATAGAAAAACTTTCCAATCTTTTTACTCTGAAGGTCCATGTTCACTTTCTCTGATCATTTCATTTTTTATGCTTTCACCTCCTATTAGTTTCTGTTAAGGCTGACAAACTTTGCTGAAAGCTAAGAGAGCTTTCTGTCTCTTCCTGACTTTTGATCTACTATCTCTTGCCTTGAAACCATTAATCCTGCTGTTTTTATATCTTAATTGGTTTTCTTAATTTACTCATATTTATTCCCTGAAAGATGCAAGGATAAATTTTTCAATTTCCTCCAACTCTTTCAGATTTCATAACATTTGCATTTATAGTATACTAAAAAAGGACATTTTTTTATTTTTAATATCTTGTAATAAGGCTCCATTAACTTTTACTTTCAGTTTCTCTCTCATACTTGAGCATGATAACTATATAGCCAAGAAAAAATTGCAGTGCAAAGAATCAGATTTTTTCTTACTAAAAAGAATTTGCTTGACCAAAACTTTATTTTCATATTTTATTGGTTTCTTTTCTGTCTTGAAACTTAGTTTATCAAATCCAGAAATTGTATGGGGTTCTTGGTCCAGTATAATCCAGAAATATATTTAGACTGGGCAAAATGCTTCAGAAGAAAATAAGACTATGATCTCTTTGAACTTTGTTCTATGTTTAGAATGAAAACAAAGAGCAGATACAGAAATACTGACAGAAACTCTCTGTAGTCAACTACAACTCAGAAACCTTCTCTACAGATATGGAAAATCCATTTTTTGTTACATTTTTTTCAAATCATCTATGGTTACTCCATTATAACCCAGTATAACATTGTCAAAGACTAGAATCGACTGTTTATGATTAATTTATCCAGTCTGTGAGATTGGGACTAGAAAAAGAAACAAATAAAAAAAGGCTAAGCTGTCCTTCAAAAAAAATCAATGTCAAATTTTGTTTTAAGGATTGTTCTCATTGGGCAAAAATGGGAATGAAAAGGAAAGGGTTACTGTTTCACCAGACTATTTCATGTTATCTCTTTCCTCTGGTAACACACACACACTTGAAATGGTTAAGTTAAAAAATAAAAATTATGGAATGCTTTCATTATAGTCATCATCATTTGAAATTCATTAAGTCATGCAAAGTCACATTGTTGAATACTTAGAATATGCCATTGTCAGGATAGAAATTAAGAGACATTTTTTGAGGATTTGCTAAGTCCCCAGCCTTGTATTAGGCATGTTTATTTGTATTAGACCCATTATGATGTGGCACTATCTGGCAGAGGTAGCCAAATAAATAGTATAGATTATAAATGGCAAAACCTATAGGAATTCAATAAATGCTCACCTTGATGAGTACCTACCCATAAAACATAGATTTTATGAGAAGGAAACTAAGCAATGTATTCATTTTACAATATACCTAAATGAAAGAAATGCTATTTGTTTAGACCCCAAACAAGAACCCTGTTGGAAATCAAAGAGCGTATTTTACTTTTTAAAGTAAGACCAAGGCCAAGAGACATGCTCTTTACATTATGCCACAAAACTTTTCCTTCTTCTGGAATTTAGGAATTACTTTCTTCTCTCCCAGATGAGCTACTAAGACAATGAGTGGTCTTTGGAAGAAGTCTATGTAATCTCTGGATAACTGTACTTGTCTGTAGATGAGAGACTGGTTGAGGTAACTACTTCAGGCCCTTGCTAATTTCAGGTTTCAGAATCTTAAATTCACCACTTCTTACAAAAGTTACTCTTGTGCATAGGCTTACTTCTTCTCTTTTATTATATAATATAACCAAATTGGCTCTAATTTTTATAGCTGTCATAGAGGCTACAGCAAGAACATTTTAATACACTGCATTAGAGTGAAGTGTTGGCAAACTTGCCCACAAAGCAAACCTGCTGACTGTTTTCATACAGCTTGCAAGCTAAGAATGTTTTTTTATATTTTAGATGGTTGAAAAAAATCAAGAGAATAATATTTCACAATACTTGGGATTTATATGAAATTCAAATTTCAGTGCTGTCCATAAATAAACATTTCTTTGGAACAGGTCCATGTTCATTTATTTACCTGTGGTCTATGGCTGCCTTTGTGTTACTACAGCAGAATTGAGTAGCTAGGATTGAGCCTTGTTGTCCAAAAAGCTGTATTTGCATATTTACTATATGGCCCTTTATAGAAAAGTCTGCTGACCCTTGTTCAAGTGATTTATTTATTTATTTATTTTTAGAATTTAAAATTCTCTTAAACTAATTTGCGTTGTCAGCTTGGACAATGGAAAACCTTTATTGAACTTGGAGTGAGGGTATCTGCCGACACAGAACTAATCCTTACACTTTATGGACAGACTTTGCTGACAGTGACTTTGGAATTGATATATTTGCCAATCAAATGGAAAAAGTGGAAAAAATAGTTTAGAATATAGAGCGGACTGTTGTAAAGTTTCCATTTGAGTCTGTATACACTGACCAAAAGGAAGAGATCAATGAGGCTTATAAATTCAGAGACAGAAGACATTGTCAATACTTTTGCAATAAATTACGCAGAAACATTGATGTTGGTGAAAAACAGTAATATTTTCTTTTTCTAAAGCCTTTTATCTGCTGATTTCAAGGCATTGCTCCAGGAAGCTTTAAAATTCCCCTGTTTGAGTAGCTCGTTTTATCCAGTGGCATAAACAGGATGCGTTCTCTTTGTTCAAAAGTAACTATTTCTATTTCCATGGTCAGGTTGCCTCTTCAAATTGTTCCTGATTCATCAATCCTTGATCTTTAGAATTATCTTATTTTTAACAAGACTAAAGTACTAACTCTAGCTTCTGGAGAAAATTTTCCTATTGTCATAGATGTCCATGGGATACCCAGAGAGCAAATAACCACCAAACACTTCGGACTTTTCAACTGACATCATATCAAACAATTTTGAAGAGACAGGTTGCCAAGACGTCTTGGAAAGTAGCACTGCCAGTGATAAAGATAAAATAAAGATAATATTTGTAAGTACAGGAAAAGTAGTATAATAAGTTGGTATATTAATCACTTATGAAAAGAATGTTCTGATGTTATAATTCGAGCCTCTGAATAAATTCAGGAATAGTAGGTCAGCCCTACTATCCTAAGACAAATCATTATCATATATTATTATAATATGTAGATAAGGCACTGCACACAATTTCACCCTGGCTGCTTTTGCTTACAGCTCATATTCCATCTAGATATATTCTATCCTCTTCTTGTTTCAAAATATTACACAATCTTGGTGATCTAGTTGTATAACCCTCCTCCTTCCAAAGAGTTTTGTAAACTATTCCACTCCTGAAATCACAGCATTTAATATCTATGTTGCTTTTCTGTTCAAATTACCTTGTAGAGTCTTAGGATTTGTAAATATTTTGATATTATTTAACTTTAAAAAATATAAAAAATTCAATTTCCTTCTAAATTATAACATGGTGGAGAAGGGGTTCACTGCATTGTGTATCTAACCTTCCCTACAGCATCTAGGACTGTGGGTTTTTTTGCCAGTGAATACATTACAATAATTTCCTGATTTAATTTAATGTATGGAATACACAAGTTGAACATAGGGGAAAAAAATCTATAGATCCAAATTTACATTTGTTAGAAAGTAAATATAGCATTGCATTTGCTTAATTTTAACAGCAAATACATTTCAAAAAGAAAAATATAGTATTAGGATGTGATGATATCTTTATAAAATTTGTTGCAGGCAGCTTCTAACATGGTATCAAATGATCCCTGCCTCTAGGTTTTCATGTCCTGTGCAATTCTTGAGTGTAGGCTAGACATAATCACTTGCTTCTAAGGAATAGAATATAGGAAAAGTGATACGATGACTCTTCTGTGATTCTGTTATATAAGACTGCGACTTTCATTTTGCTGGCAGTATTGCTCTTTTGCTGGCTTTAAAAAATAAACTGTCCCATTGTAGAAGCCCACATGGCAAGGAACTGAGGGAAGCCCCTAGCCAATAGCCAACAATGAAGTGAGGATCTCAGTTCAACAGTGTGCAAAGAATTAAACCTTCCCAACAACCAGGCCAGTGAGCTTCAAAATAGGTTATTCTGCAGATCCTCTGCAGATGGGACTCACCCTTGACTGCAGTCTTGTGAGAGACCCCACAGCAGAGGACTCAGCTCATCTCTTCTAGTCTCCTGACCCACGGCAACAGAAATGATATATGTATACTCTTAAAGTCAGTAAGTATTGAGATAATTTAGTCATTAAATAATTTTATTTCTTTTGAATACATTTACATGATTTCAAATCTATAAAATCAGTAACTGAGACTTTAAGATCTTGATTTGCTACAGTCTATATTCTCTTCCCGGGCCAGAGTAATGAATCATATATCCTGATTTAAAGAGTAAAAGTTGAGAAGGATTTATACCAGTTATATTCCATTTCAAAGTTACAACAATGCTGTAAGATAGATTGATAAGGGGGAGCAAATGTCTACCTTATTGCCATATTAGATGATACCAACCCTAATAAAGGGTTAAGGTGTGTAAAAAAGAATGAACCATGTGTCTATTACATTAAAGATGTAGGTGAAAATATATTTTAAGATCCTCATATCATATGAGCAGTTGTCTCTTTAGCAATGTTCATGGTTTCTCTTGATCTTCAGTGAGAAAATATACTAAAAAATGACTATTATTTGTGTGTGTGCATGTGTGTAGCTGAAAGGGTATCACTACATCACCGTCATTTTCTTTGAGAATACTACATTCTCCACAGGTTAAAGTATCCAGCCTTCCACTTTCAGGAAGCTGAAAGAATCAAACCATTTGTAGCAGGCCAAACCAGGTGAATTTGAGACACCTACCAATGATTTGTTCTGAGTCTAACCCAGCAGGGTGGCAGATAAGGATGAAATATCTGTCCCATACTTGTGCGACTGTATAAAATCACAGAGTACTGCCAGGGAAGTCTTTGTTGTTTTCCCAGAATTTGTTTTCACACCTTTTTGTTCTACAGAGCAAATACTTACTATAGAGGAGGGAAAAAACTAGTAATTTGTTTCAAATGATAAGAGACTCAACATGTGATACCAAATTATAGTGGCTTTCTGGAAACTGTATGTGAGTGTGTGCATGTATGTTCTCAAACATGTCATCAACAAAAGTGCATCTTAATTTAGGTATTTACGAAAAATGCTAAGAACATTTTTAAAACTGAAAGAAATATTGTATGTAGCATATATGTTTATGTAGGAATATATATGTATGTATGTACATATATACATATGTGTGTATATATGCACATATACATATATATACATATATATATATGTATATATATATATATATATGTATCCCACTTGTATTTTAATATCTTATCAGTCTGGACATTATTCCTGGGGGTAAGCAATGAGAGAGCTCTCTGGAACTATCGAGGGCTCCTTAAGTGCTAAATAATAAGAGGTCAGTACTAGCATGGTACTGGCTGTATGGGACACGGGCAGACACGAAGTGCTTCTTCTCAAGTCCTACACTAAAAGGGCTCAAACCCACCATTTATTATTCCCTTTCTATGTTATTCCCTGGGGAATGGGTAAGTAGTACTGTTTGGCTTGGGAAAATGGTTTCTAAAACAAAAATCAATCCCATCTCACCCCTAAAATTGTATAATATTTCATTCAGATTTTGTGCTTAATTTTTTTGGTCTTTTTTACAATCCTTGAAGGCAGGACTTATATCACATGTGTTTCCTACATGGGATCATGCTCTAGAACTATTCATTCAGTGACTATCTTACACCTCTCTCCAGGACTCAACTTTTCAGAGGGCACAAGAGTCAATTTTGGAGAGTGGCTTTGCCAGTATTTAGAACAGGTGCCATTATGATGAGTATTTCTTACTTTACACCCTACTCAGAAGGTTGTTAAAATAACTCAGTTCTGGATTGGACCTCAGTTTCTTACTGTCTGAATCATGATAATCCCTGCAGCTATACCTTCATTTTATGTAAGAAATATTTCCCTCGAATCGCCAATTTTTGTCAATTGACTCATATTTTGTCACTCTGTGAAAACTGTCCTTGAAATAATTTCTTTTGGGAATTCTATCTAGTGAACAATTATTTCCAATTTATTTCATGTTTAACTACCAAAGCATTCGTTAGAAGAACCTAACTACTATACAAACAACCCTTCAAATATGCTAGTTTAACACAATAACAGATTATCTCTTATTTATGTAAAAGACTGGTGCAGGTGTTTCTTGTTTGCAGGTGGCTTTTCTCTGGGCTGTAATCCAGAGGCCCAGGGTTCTTGCACCTCTTGGTTGCACATTACCCTATTGAATTGTGAGTCCTGTGCTGAATGTCTGTCAGTGGCTGGTGTGAGAGACTGAAAAGAAGGCAGGCTTCCATTCCACTCCTAGTCACGTGGTCACCCCTGGATGCAAGGGTTCTGAAAATTATCCCAAGTTGAATGTCTGCTTGCTGCCGCAACTTACTATATAAGGGAAAACAAGAAGTAGGGAAATGGAAATATTTGGAAGTCAGCTAGCTCTCTGCCACTCTCTATCACAATGATTAAACCTCACAATTTTTTTTAATTGCTTAAAATTTATCTTATAGAAAGTAATACTCAATTGCACACTTTTTGTATATAGAATACTAAGCATTTTTTTGCAGTTGGTTATTTCTATAGGAAATTAAAAACAACTATAGGCCAGGGACAATGATTGCCATTACACAATCACATAAGGTATCCAACGCAGTCCAGGGCTTGGTAAAGACACACTTTCCATTCCTGATGGAGGAGCCCCATCCTGTCAAACCCCTAGGACTGACATCATATACCAGGGCTTCGATGGCAAAAACGGTAGCTCTGAATATATTATGGCTAACAAGTTATTCTATTCGGTCTAGTAAGTTACTTCCATTGTCCTCATAAACCTTGGGTTTATCCATGGTAGATTTTAGGTATTCTGGCTGAGGACATTCCATGGTTACTAGAATTTCATGACCAAATTTACCAAAAGCAACTGCTCGAGTTGTCTAAAGTACAGAAATGGCAGAAAAAGTCATTGTGCTTAATGTAGTTGTGATTTTATTTTATTTTGTCTTTCAATTAAATACCTGCATAAGTAAAGCAAAAGGATATTTTCTAAATTATGACAATGTTACTAACAAATATGTTTACATTTGTATAGATTTGTAGAATGTCTTTTACTTTCAAAGTACTCCCATGGTGTTGATTATATTTAGTTTTTAAAATTATCTGGTGATATAGGAAAATGGATATTATTATCGCCAATATAGCATGAAGAGATTTTAACCCAGTGTGAACAAATCAGTTCCCCATATTAATATAAATTAGTGCTAAAACTGAAACTAGAATGGATGTTTCGGGGTTCATAATCTACTTGTTTTTTTCATAAAATGCTATGAACTGTAAGTATTTAGATAGTAGAGAATTGTGCATTCCAATTTTCATTGCCTATTTGCACTTTGAAAAAAAAATTTATTAAAAAACATGAATGGTTACTGTTTAGCAGATTAGCCACCTTTTTTTTTTTTTTTTTTTTTTCACTTTTTCCCTTCATGGGGACACAATGAAGACATCTCATATTGCATTACTTTAGCATTATCTCTCATCAGACCATTTCTGCAGTTCCAAAGAAGACATGAATAATACTACCATGAATATATCCAGTGTTATTCATAACCCAGAATTTTATTACTGCACTATAAGATGGTTCATAGATTTTTCTTCTTAACCTGAATGCTGAGATCAGGGGATGTGTCCTAAATATTTTAGCACCCTTTAGAACCTTATTATGAAGTATGATTCACATTTAAAGTTTTCTCTCTTTTCAAATTTCAATGATTTTTGCTTAATGAGTGCCATATGTTTACTCTTTCTTTGTGGTATCAAACTTATCTTTAATGTTATAAATTTAAATTGTTTGAGTTTTGAGAGAGCCTCAGCTTGGTGATTAGTCTTCCAGGATTCAGTGGTCAAAGCTGCATTCCCTCAAGCCAGTCCGTTAACGATTTTAGAAGCAGTAGTTGTATTCTCCCGTCAGCCTTCATTTTCCAGACTGAGAGTCCCTACCTTTTTAGTCTGTTCCTCTGAGGATACACTACACACATAAATCAGGCTTCTAAGGAAGCTAAAAGAGGTAATTATTATTTGCATTGTGGGCATTTAAAAACTCAAAGCTCAGAGATGAGGATACTTAATTCTAGCTACTATACCAGATTATAAATTTCTCCTGGGAACACAGTTCCTTCTGTTTGTTTTATCTACATCTCTGCTCCTTAAGATTCCAGTGATACATCCATACAAATAACCCAGACTCTAGGGCTCTGAATAAGAAATATATTAGGCTCCATCAATTTATTAATCCCAATTCTAGTTTCTAGGCCTCTCTCAGCCAAGACAAGTAGTACTATTATCTCAAGATTGTTTTGCCAAAATAAGGAGCCTGTTTAGAACACTGAGGTGAGAAATGTACTTTTACTTTCTATATTATAAATGTATTTCCATCTAAATTGCATGAGTTCAAGCCTATCTGTCTTGAGTGATATAGATACAATCCAGGTATACTAAGAAAAAATCATCTCTCCCAACTTGATTGGTTTCCTACAGTTTAGTTGCTACCAAAGGACAAAGCTAAAGTTTTTTACAAGGCCTTTTTTAGAGTTTAAACCAAATTTAAACCTTTTTTTTTCCCCTCTGGCCTTAAAGTTACATTTTAATTACAGTGCAATAATTTGAGGAACATTGGTAATAGGGAAAACTTTTAGACCTTTTGTACTTTAGTGCAGTCAAGGGAAACCTCATTAGAGAGGATTTTCTTAGTTAGCAGGGCTTCGAGGTTAATGAGCTGTGAGTGATAATATATAGTAGTAATCCCTGCTGGCAGTAACAGGTTGTATTTTATACATTCCTTAATCTCTATAGGAAAAGAGGTGATGGGAGAGGGTGAAAAGGAAACCAATTTAAGGGGCCTAGGGATGCTCCAAAAATTCCACTTCTGGTATGAATCATAATTGAAAACTTCACATGTTCAAACTTTAGAAGCTGAAAGATTGGTAAAACATTTCTCCATAAACTGATTTCAGTTACAAAATGGTGACCTATTATTATGACTCCCAAGCTGAAGTGAATGATGTTCCCCAATATCTGATATTATCAGGGGCTAAATTCCTTTTACTGCCACAAAAAGGAGCCAGTGAAGTTAGAAGTCATATAAATCTTGGATCAATCTGACAGAGGCAAGAGACAATAGGAGAGTGAAGGTAGATGAGGGTAGTGTTAATAAGGGGACGTCCTGAGATGAATGCAATTTGAGGCGTACCATTTATATGACTTAATTCCAGAGTGGGTTATCTTCAGAATGGATTGAAACTGTTCATGAGATGGCTTTTCATTGGCATTACACTGGTCCTTAAGAATCCTTTTAGCTCATCTAATTTAGCAGTTTCTTTGTTGTCAGGGAACGTCTAGAAATCAACTCGGTTCATGCCATAAGTTTAAAGAGACAGAGTTTCCTTTCTAAACAAGGTTCAGAGCTTGGTTGGCTGAATCACAGTGTCATCTTAGTTTTGTGACATTGGACATCTTTATGAAAAGAAAGACAAGGAAAGAAAAATAAAGTTTCCCTTCTCCTCTTTTGCCAGTTTTGCTTTTATAAGTTTGCATCCCTGATTTGCCATCAACATGTTCTACTCTTAACAAAATAAAGTTCGGAGTACTGTCTGGACATTCAAGGTTATTCATGATTTGGCTTTACCTGATACTTACATTTTATTACCCATTTCTTCCTTCTGCAAACTTTGAAATAAGCTAAAATATTCATTTCTCCTAAACATGCAAAGCTGTTTTTCAATCTTTACTCATGAGGACACTGCTGCCTGGAATGTTCTTTTTCACTTCTAGTTATCTTCCTCCTATTCTTTAGGCTCTAGCTTAAAAAAACAAACATATGTACATTCTCCAAGAAATCTTCCTTATAACTCTATTTGAAAAAAATAAAAAAAATCATTTCCTTGTTCTTTATCTCTTGAAATGAATATGTGTGAAAACACTTTGAAAACAAATCAAAAATGCTTTATAATTCAAAAGTACTTTTTAACTTATAGACACTTAATTGACTTTAATAAATCATTTCATATATATATCAAACTATCATGTCATCATGTTGTATACTTTAAACAAATACAATTATATGTGTCAATTATTCCTCAAAAAAGTTGGAAAGTTTGTTTTTAATAATCTATGAGGAAATATTTTATTATTAAAAATCACCCCCACATCATAGAAATTTACATATTAAATTTACATATTAAAGTGACACAGAGAGGTACTATAACTGTGCTTTCTGACTACATTCTATGAGTAGGGGTTGCTCAACATACAGATTACATTTGCTTTCTGCTCAGTCATAAGCACCAAGAAACAGGGATCTCACCTAATATAAGTAAGGTATTCATAGCATAAGATTCGGTCTGGTATCAAGACTGATATTCGCTTAGTAAAATAAGTATCAGTGAATGAATGAATAAATGATAAAAAGAGATACATGAGCAAAGGAGTGAACATAATTGGTAGATGTGTTTAAAGTATGACATTTGTATTACTATGCGATAATCACTAAACCTCAGTTACTTTTCTTAGTAAAACAATAAAGGAAAGCACCTACCTCTGAAGTAATTGTAGAGATAATATAAAATAAAATAAAGCAATGTGTATAAAATACTTAGTGCAATGCTTGATTCATAATCATTATTATAATATTTTATTTTAGGAAAGAAGATACATATATGTAACATTACGTTAAAATAAAAAATAATAAATCTTTTAGTGATTAAAAGGTAATTCAAGATTCGCGTTTCGAACCTTTAAAAGTGCACAGTATTTGCAGAGTTGAGGCAGAGATGAGAGGAGGCGAGGGATCCAGCACGCAGTGTTAGGAAAGAGACACACGGTGTCAAGTTACTGCTGGGTAAACGCTACCAGTGCCCACACCTTTATTGTCTTGTATCTAAATTAACACATCAGCCTCTACTATTTCATTATCCTTAGAATACTGCTTTTACCATGACAGTTCTATAAGAAAAAATTAACAAAAAAATAAACAAACAAAAGTCAATCAAAAATATCTCACAGAAGCTCTGCACAGAATAAAGCCAACCAGACCTTATACTGGTGTGCTAGGCCCACTAGTACATGGCAGAACGTCTGGCTTCAAGCTTCATCATTTCTGCCCAAGAACCTTCTTTATACAACAGTCACCTTTTTACTGTCCCTCAATTGTATAATACACATGTAGCACTTGAAGTATCTATTCATTTTGCATGCTTTTCAGGGAAAGCGCTTCCCTCCACTTTCGGCCTGTTTTCATTGCCTCCTTCTTCAGAGTTCAGCTTAAGTCAAGTTGCCCCTGCTGGGTTCACACTATCCTCCCTCTGAAACATCATTCTCCTAACTGGTTATAAAGCTTCTTTGTCCATTTATCACGTGCCTTGGGGTCACCCTGCTCACTGTGCTCTCATTTAATTATTCATTTTTATAGTTATATATGTATTTTTTTTACATATTTCTTTTATCCCTACTCAGAAAAATAGAAATACTTTGATAATAGACCCTATATCTGTTACTTCTTATATATCCTGCCTAGTAAGTAATACAATATCGTGTGTATGATCTGTTTCATTGAATACTGCTGTGTTGTGTGTGTTGTGTGTCCTTGTGGCTTAGGGCAGTTTCACTGTTAAAGTCATTAGTATGTTTTATTAAGGAGATACAGCCCTCCCTTTGAAACTTTGGATCACCTTGAAGAAAACCAAAGGATGTGTATGCTCCACAATCACCTCAACTGAAGCCAGTAGTATCACCGTAAACTATTAAGACTTATTAAGATTGAGCATACTTATTTCTAGCTAATTAAAAAAAATTTGAGTATGATTTGAAATATTCTTTATATATTTTTGGCTTGCTGTTATAGGGAAATAATAGAAGTTTAAAGAAAAAAGAAAAATTTGTATTGGTCATGTAACCCTAAAAAGGCTCTAAGATAGACAAGGGCAGGTAGGGAGGGATTCAGTTTATCTGTGTTATTTAGAATGAATTATTTAAATGTCTCTGATAGAACCAGTTGAAGTAAATTTGGACATAAAGTATAATATTACCACAGAGTTGTATTGGTAATAAGAGAGGTAAAAAAAAAAAAATAAAGAAAAATAATTGGCTGATAATATTTTAAAGGGTAACCAATGCTTACTAGCAGCTGCAGTAAGACATTAGGTAATAGAGCACAGTAATGTTAACTGCTCTCCTGGTAAGAATGGTAAATGAAATAAACCCCAGCACCCAGGGTATCATTAATCTATAGTGAATAATGGCAGTAGTGGTGTAAGGAGATTAAAAAGGGCATTGTAAACATTTGTGGCTGTATAATATACAAATTAAAAATGTGAGAACGCTTGCAGCTGCATAATCTACAAATTAAAAAGTGTAATAGCATGGCATTAATTACTGGCTGATCAATTCCCCCATAATTGCTGGCATGTAGATGAACAATTATAGGTCCGAAATGTTATTTGAGAAAGAGACATTGACCTTGGAACTGTAAAGAATGATACTCTGTTACAAGGTAATACAGGATCCTATCAAATTCGGTTCCAGTATTTGTAGCAGCCGCCAGCTCAGTGCAAGGCTGTAATCACCACACTATTTCTTTCGATTATGGTGCCAGAGGGGTTACACATTGTTTTCTCTTTTTGAACAGAAACACCCAGTGACCTTCAGCCTTCTGAAAATAGGACCATCAGGCCTCATTTCCAAGTTCAAACAGTTTTAATAAAAATGAAATAGCAGGAGATAATGCACTTTATCCTTCTAGGGCAGCGAAACAGTTTGGGAAGTTGGGAAAACAAACTTCATTCACATGTGAACATGCCAACTGGGACTGTGGCTATAGATCTAAATGTTTCCAGACCAACCATTTTCAAGTTGACAGCTGATAGTTAAGTAACCTGAGACTCACATATTTGATTGATACTGGAAGTCAGAAATCTCACCTCCATTCTCTGGCCCTTCTTAATAACAGACAATGTAACAAAGCTATGCTCTCCTTGACAATTTGCTATTATAGTGACCAGTAAGATTAGTGAGTTGAGATTCAGCACAGCAGTTGCTACATCAGACATGTTACTCTGGCCAGAGTTAGCTCTGTTAGTGCTGTTCTTGACACTGAATTATAATTTCATGTCCTAGAGTTACCGACATTCTCAGTCTCCTTCATTCATTTACGAAATGTGACAATCTGGATTTTGCTCACTGCCCTTCTATCAAAACCATCTTCATCAGGGTCGCACTATAGTCCAATGGACATTTTTCACACCCTACTCCCATCTGACCTGCCTGTGGAGTTCAACTCTACTGACCTCTCTCTTCATCTAGAAACTACCCTCCACCCCTTTTTTTTTAAGCTTTTGTTGACCTCTTTCATTGCTGCCTCAATTTTCTTTACATTACTGTCTTAAGTGATAAAAACAGTACCAAATTCATTTCTTTTTCTTTTTTTCCTCTCCATTCTGTACCAGTGTAATTCCATCTATTCTAGTATATCTCAAGGCTAATCTCTGGTCCAAACCTCTTCTCTGGGCCTCAGAGTCTATTTAGTTTACATCCAAATTCTATTAAGCATAAGAAAGAAAGAAAGAAAGAAAGAAAGAAAGAAAGAAAGAAAGAAAGAAAGAAAGAAAGAAAGAAAGAAAGAAAGAAAGGAAGGAAGGAAGGAAGGAAGGAAGGAAGGAAGGAAGGAAGGAAGGAAGGAAGGAAGGAAGGAAATAAAGAAGAAAGGAAATAAAGAAGGAAAAAGGAAAGGAAGGGCTTTGTTTCTTACATCAGCCATGAACTTAAAATGATTCCTTCTCCCATTCCCCTGATTGTGACTGGGAGCCAGAGTGCCCACTCCTTTTAAGTTCCCAACCCCTTTTGCCAAGTCAGTTATAGGCTCTTTATATTATCCTCTAATTTTTCTCAATTCTCTATCGTTCTACTGTTACTTTCTTCTTCATCTTTTTCATCATAATCTCATAATTTTTGCCCACCTCCACTTAAAGTACTGCTACCCTCTAACCAAACACACGCATATCTTTTAGCTCATTCTCTATAGGGCCATCCACAGTCATCACTAGGCCACCTGCAACTTTTCAATTGCTTTGTATTTTTATTGAATAGCTAAGCCTTTCATCATGACCTGTGATTCCTTCCCTAACCTGGTCCCTGCTTAATTCTCCAAACGCATGTGCTGCTACTTTCTGATCATACTTGTTTTCTCCAACAATTCACAACAATAATAAATGCTTTAAGCAAGGTCAGCTTTATCAGACTTCCCGGCCTTTGCACATACTTTTCCTCTATTCCTTCCCTTGTCCCCTTAAGTCGATTCTCATCTTCATTTTTCAAGGATGTCATTTTTCCTCAGAATCCTTTCTTGTCACCCTCGACAAAGCCACTCCTCTCTCACTTCCTTGTCCCCACACATACTTCATTATGCCACTTGTCAAAATGTGCTATTTCTCTAAATGGCAGTTTCCTCTCTCCTGTCTCTTTGCAAATGTGGTTTTTATCAGAAGGCCTGACATCTGGTGCATACTCAGTAATTTCTATTTTACAAATTGTACTGAAATTAGTAAAACAAAATAAGTACTTGAAAATTAAAAATAAAAAATTAGAGTGCTGTTCCATTGGGAGTACTCTGCTTATACAAAAGCAGTTGAAGTGGAGATAACAACAATAATAGTAATATCAAATGCTAACACCAGTACTAGTAACAAAAATGCTCACTTTCTATGTACCCAGATGTTGTACAGATTTTCCGGGGTTGGGAGCGAGGAGCATGAATTATCATATTCGATCTTGACAACAGATAAAGTAACTGAAACTTAGAGTTAAAAAAGACAAAAAGTATGTTCAGAATCACAGAGTGGTGAAGTTGAAATTCAGGCCACTCCTATCTAATTCCAGAGAGTCCATTTCATTATCCATTAATTCTCCAACTCCCTGATTCCTCTTTCCCAGTGTTAGTTAAATTATATTTTCATTGAACAGCTCATTTTTTATTGAAATGCCAAATAACAAGTTATTTGGGATTTGTTTGGATCCAGAATATTTATCTCTGTAAAGGCATACTCTTCGCCTGCAGATTTTCTTTAAAAACAAAAAAAAACAAACAAAAAAACCAAAAAACCTAAATACTTTAAAAAGAGACTGACCTCAATGAAGCTTTCATTTGAAGCATTTAAAAAAATCACATATCACTCACGCGCGCGCGCGCACACACACACACACACACACATCAAACAGATTTTTAAATAATACCAGCTACTTTTCCCAAAGTAATATTCATCAATTTCTCTAGCCATTCAATACAATTAAGGAGATTTGAAATACACAGTAGATATTGATTCAGTCTTTGACATAAAGACCATTTAAAAATAAGAACTTGGGGGGAGGGATAATTTTGAGTGAAATCATTTGCATAAAAAAAATTCTGGCATATAACTTGAGTTTGGCCTTAAAAGAAGCCACAAAACATATAAAATTAATGAGGCAACTATTTTTAATAACTTTTAATAAGACTCTCCCCTTTGCGCTAATCAAAATAATTAGCATTTCTATTATTCCTTTGGAATCTCACTATAGAACTCTTGGCTAAATAAAGGAATTCAATGTTTTAACAAAGTGATTAGCATTTATATTATTACAGGAGCAACATATTAAACATTATTTCCTACAAATTAGAATCAAAGCTACAGAGGTTAGCATTTCTACTACTTTGCTAGAAATTTGTGTAAGCTTACTTACCATGGAATTAACTCTGGAGTTCATCAGACTGGACCTATGGAAGAAGAAAAACAAAGAAAAAACAAACGAAAATGAGATGAGAGTCCTTTTAAAAATTAAAAAATATTGAAATGAACTTGCTCTAAGTCAGTTCGAGCCACATCCTAGGCAGTGACTCCTCAGAATGGCCCTAGAGCATAGCTCCATGGAACCAGCCTCATGCTCTTGTTTTTGTCCCTGGGAAACTTAGACATAGGCTATTAGCAAACTTAAGAGTAGGAGGAAGAATGTTAGACTTCTAGTTCAATATTGGCTTCTACATGGAAATTATTTAAAGAGAAAAAAAAAAACCTCTCACACTTAGAAAAATAATGGGTTATTAAAAAATCATCAGGCAATCTGATTATTACTGTAATTATATATTTTTTTAAAAAATAACTTTCTGTGAATAAATTAACTCAGTTTGAGTGATGCAGTAAAATGACAGATGCTCATTTCCATGGCATCACTGTTTTGTTTTGTTTTGATTTTTAATGTATTAGAAACACAAATCTCTCTATAAAGTACCTCAGTAGTTTTCCCTGATTCATTTCATCATCTGGGTCATTAGGGAAAACTTCAGCCTATTCTTCTCTCTCCGCACTGAACCAACTCAGATGAAAAGAGGAGGTGCATGGGCAAGAATGGGCGAGGGTCAAGGTCATTGACTAAAACATGATGTCAGAGTCATGGTGTATCTTTCTTTCAGGATTCCATCCTCTGGTTCCATCTTTCAACTCTCCCATATGCAGTGGACATTAAAAGAGCCTTGACCTTCTTTAGCAAGGGGAATTAGTTTCACCTCAGAAACATCTGGAGAGGCACTTAGAGCCTGTGCTAGATTCATGACAAACTTTTTTTTCCCCCTAAAATCATTCTACATTTTTTGGTCACTTTTTATTTTGGAATAATTTTAGACTCACAAGATGTTGCAAAAATATTAGAGAGCATTTCTGTGTATTCTTTACTTGCTTTCCTCAATGACAACATCTGAAATAATCAGAGTACATTATAGAAACCAGGACATTGACATTGGCACAATTATATTAACTAAACTACAGATCTTATTTGGAGGTCACTATAATTTATGTGCATGTTTTTTGGGTGGGATGCAGAGTTTTGTAAAATTTTATCACATGATAGATTTGTATAATTACCATCACTATCAATATACTTATGTATTCCATATCCATCATGACAAAGAAACATTCTCTAGATACCCCTCATTAGTCAAATCATCCCTCAACCCTAACCTTAGCAATCATTGATGTGATATCATTTTTCTTTCTTCTCTATTTTTTTCTTTTTTCTTTATTCTAGCCAGACCACCGTAATATTTTCCTGGGCTATTAAAATTGCCTTCCATTGCCTTTCATCTTGTCTTCCACCAATCTAATTCCCACAATACAGTGTCATAACTCTGTTTTGAACCTTATCTGAGTGATAACTTTAATACTTTTAGGATAAATTCAGGATTCCACATGTCTTCTAGATCCCTTCCTGTCATAGCATTCATCAAACCCAATATTCTAAGAGCCTGTTTATCTGCATGTATACTTCATGATGCTGTAAACCTTAAGGGTGAGACTGTAGCTAACCTGTTCATAATTCCGTACATAGAAGTCTAGTTCAGTGACTGAAACATAGAAAGTGATTAATAAATGTTTGTTGAATGCATTAATAAGAGAAACATTTACTTTAGATCGTAGGTAGAACCAGGGAACATGACGGCAACAAAGGGTGGACATACATGTAGGGTCAAAGCACCGATAGGATGGATAGTGGGGGACAAAGTTAAAATTTTTCCCATCACTATGTTTTTTCATATGCTAGTATTAATTATATATAGTAAAATTCCCTTATAAAAATATCTCTATTATGTCACACTCTATATCATCATCTCAAATGTTGAGTAAATCATATGTTGTGCAGTAAAAAAAAAAAAAAAAGATCATTAAACTATTTTCTATTATGGAGAAACACCCTCAGTAAAGCTTAATTTCTCAAATGTAGATGTAATGGCACCACATATGTGCCTGGTTAGAGCAAAATGAAACCCATCTACCCCTAAATTTGTAAAACCAGTCCTCACCCTCAATATGAGTTGGTAAAGTTAGAAAGTCTTTCAGTTCAGAATACAAAACACCCCATTGCATATTTCACATTCCACATTTCTACACAAACTTATTATTTATGTGTATAACATGGCTGTTGCTTTGTGACATTGGCAAATGCTTTTAAATCTTCTAAATGTTTTTTTAAATGTGTGAAATGTGTTTTTTTCAAGGATGTAAAAGTGAACTGAGGCCAAGTGGCAGTGGGAGTGTTGGCTATAAATCTACTCAATATGTAAACATATGCATATTGAATTTTTCTTCACTAGGCCAACTATAAATTATCTACCTTGTTATATGTGTTATTTGTACTGTGCAAAGTTCACACTACTAAGAGAATCATAATTTTTGCATTCGTATTTTGTTCTGTGACATGCAAAAGTTAGTTTATTTTTTCTAAAACATAAAACTAGACTTTTGAGAATACAATATTGCCTCAGATTAAGAGCTTATTGTATATAATACTTTGACTATTCAAGAATAAATTTTAGCATATTGTTATGTTAATTATAAATGTATTTTGTTTTCCAACATGCTTATGGTATACCAAACTTTATTGTTCCTTTGATCTTCTGAATGACTGTACTAGATATGATAAATTTTCAAAATTTTAATGTCAAAATTATCTATTTGCATGTTATATATTATGTATACACTGTTCATTATACATATGTATAGAAATCTTGAAATTTGTAATATTTAACCATTTAGTAGATAAATGTCTACTATCATAGTTATTTGCCACTTGACTCCTTATAAAAAGAAGGAAAAAGGTTCTTATTTCAGTTAAGCAGGTCTCAAAGAAGATGTCTCTTCTTAAATAAGTAAAAGGATAAAAAATCAGTGAGGACAGCACTGTCCTTTGGAGAATGGATCTTGTCTTTAGGTTTCTGTAATCTACAACTGATTTAATAAGATTTATACTTTTTATGATTTATGAAACACTACTTATAGTTGAGAAATAATTCAGCATTATTCTGGACAGGATATGAAGAATGAATCTTTTTAGCCTTTAAAAGAAGCTTATTCTGCTATTCTTTTAGGCAAAGAAATAAGACTGCTAATCTTAGACACCATTCCCCTGCAGATGGTACTGGTCGGATCTAGTTCCTTTAAATGAAAATGTGAATTTTATACCTTTATTACAGTAATAAGATTGAGCTGCTGCTTATAAAACAGTATATGTTCCTCGGTAAATGGCAAACTGTTTGAGTTCACTCTGGACTGAAGTACTTGACAGAAGTATTTTTTTTTTCATACTTGGCTATGAAAAAATAAGAAAGACTTGAAATGCATAAATTGTAGCAGATGCTTCCTTAACTTACCCTAGTGAAATAATTTTGATGAGTGGTTATGAATTTGTAAGTAATGTTTACTTCTGAAATGCCATAATTGCTTTTGGAACCATTTGAAGCATTTTGAATTGTATCTGTTTTTATTGTAATATGGAATTGTATTGTCATTTTATGAAGTGGCATCTTTTTGATGCATGAAAGTTCTGGCTACATTTGTTATCCATCATGAGGAAAACAGATAAGTAAATATTACAACTATAACTGAAATGCTTCTTTTTTACATGAATAAATGAAAGCCATTTTGAATCTGAAGGCAGAAACACTCTATCTGAAGATTGACAAACTGCATATTTGTTTGGTTTAAAAAAAAAAAAAAAAACGGGTATCTGGATTCTACATTGTGTCTAAGGGAAATGTCTGTCTCCCGTATGACAGAGCCTCTGAGGATGCAGGTACTCTCTTCTTGGTGGAAATAGAAAAGGTCAACTGAATATACCTTAAGGAAAAAGAGCTCTCGTCTATTTATTTACTGTTTAATAAAATAGGACCACACAGTCTGTCCATCTGAAACGCTCTGGCTTATCTATGTTGCTACAAACCCAAGTTCTTCTCAGTTTTCTAATTCTTTCCACAAACATTTATTGAGCACATAACTTTATGCAAAATGTCATTAAGAATTAAATTGTTGTTAAGATCCTTTGAGCATTCACAACTTTTAATTATGTAATTAATCTGCATTTAACATAAGCCCCAAACATTGATCATATTGAGTAATATTTTTCCATATTTGGTTTAACCTGAAAATGAATGACCTGATTCTGATTGGCTAAAGCAGTACAAATACTCTTTGAATAAAGAACTACCTCATGGAAAACTAGTCAAGCAATTCAAAAGAACAACCAGATCTTAATCTCCTGATGTGTACTTGAAGTTAAAAGAGGTTTTCTAGGAGGCAAGCATAAAAAATAATTATGGCATAAAGATTATATCCAGTAGAATGATTTTCTCTTGTTGAGGATTGTTTCGATGATATATGAACACCTATTATACAATTCAGACATTTTTGTTGGTCAGATAAGACATGAATAAAGTAGGTGATTAGTTGCAAGGATATTTAGAATGAAGGTAACAAGTTTGAAGACAGAGACACCATGTACACCAATGCTTCTCAAACATGAATATGAATCTGAAACTTCTGGGGAATCTTGATAAAATTCAAACTCTGATTCAGAATTTCTAGGGTAGGAACCAAAAGTCTGCATTTCTAGCAAGCTCCCATGTGATGCCAAAGATACTGGCCCATTGACCACACTTAGGGAAGGTAAAAGAATGTTACAAATAACTTAAGATCTAATATATAGCATCTGCACCAACCCTGTGAGTAGGGCAAAACAATGAGATAAAAAGTAAATTTGACAAAGTAGAAAATGGGTTCCATTTTCTTTACACAGAGTTTATATCTGTGTACTGATGACAATGTGAAATCTCTATCTTCAAATGCAATGGCAGTATTATTTTACTTTCTCTTAGGCATGCCTTTATTCATTCATTCATTCAAAAATAGGAGATGAAAAAAATGTCATTGCCATTTTTAAAAGAGGGATCAAAGAAGTTATTACCACAAATAAACTAGTAAGAGTAATCTAACTTTCAGACACATTCTAAAACAATTATTAAAGAGTTGGCTTGTAAGTACCTAATATAAGGCAATCACAAAAGCAGAACCTCCTGAATATTTGCTGCACACAAGTCATATTCTAATAGCCTAGTTTCTCTGGCTGTAGACAAAGCAGGTCTAGATTTCTCAAGACATGCAACAGTCTCTCTAATTGAATTTAAGGACAAAATGTAAAAATATAAATTAAATAGAAGGAAATTTGTTTTACCAATTACTACTTGAAAAGCCATATCAAAATGAGTTGGCTAATTGATTGAAGTACATTGGGTAGAAGTTTCTAGAATTTGACTAATGGGTTATGTCTACTTCTTTTTATTTAATATTCTATTAATGTATTAGATAATTAAAATAAAGAAAACACTGATGTCTACATTTTATATAGCATTGAGCTGCATAAGATAGCAAAGATACCAACAAGCTAAAGAGGCAAGTTATATATAAAACCTATGAAAGCTTTTGTCTAACCATCCTTATTTGAAAGTGAACAATAAATTTTCAATATATTAACTCATAAAACCAAAGGAATAGTTTGCTGAGGGGAGGGCAAAGGTATCAGAATCTCAGAGGGGTCTCTGTCTTTTAGAAATTAAAATTTATTCTTTATGCTGTCTAAAATATGGAGAGAGAGGGAAGAATCAAGAAGTATTTCATCAAAGAGGTGGGCTGGAGTTTGTCCGTGTGCATGTATTGTCAGACATATGGACAAATGGACAAGTGGCAGTGCTTGTTTAGATTATTTAAAATTGAAAAAAATAATATAATGAAGAAAGGTGTAGAATCAAAAATGTACATGGCCTATAGAAACATCCAAAGACTATTCATGAAGAGGTGCAAAGGCTGGAGTCCAGTCAGACTAAACAGGGCAACTTGAAAAATTATAATATTATCACATGTTTACTTTCACTTTATAGATCCTCAATTTCATTCCTCTTCATTGGCCATTTTCAAAATGCAGTTAATATAAACTTTTTGAAAACTTATAATACAAATCTTTAATAAAAGAATGAGAATCTAGGTGAATAAATGGCACGGGATAATTTTTTCTTCTTGAGAAGGTACCAGTTACACAGTGAAACAGGATTCTTGGGAACTTTGGTTTCAGGGTCAAGGGCAAGGAAGTGGAGTCCAGGGACCCCTTGCCTCACAGTCCTGCAGACCTGGAGACCTTCATTCCCCTGGATATACTTGCCTGCCTGAGCTTTTTGACTTAAAATTTCTTTCCACATCCTCGCCGATTCCTTCTTGGCTCTCCTTAGCTAAATGCTTAGATATAACGCAAACTAGATTAGAACTGTGAATGTGTGTGAGTGTGTGTCTTCTGAGTGAAGTACAGCCTCGAATTCACAGATGGCACATTAGAAAAAAGAAATATAGTAAAATGAGTAAAATATATTCTCATTCACAATTTCCTAGAGGCCCCTTGGCTGTTAATTGAAACTTTTGTCTACTTTATTGAACAATAAAAGTGGCAGCAACTACTCCCAGGTGTCCTTCAGTATTAAAAAGAGGATAAAGGGTTCCTAGCAAAGGTGACAGAAATTAATGCGGTGAGCCCAGCTATCAAACATTCTGATATGTGAATTGCCTGATATTTCTATAATGCTGTCTTATGATTGGAAATGTTATCGCTTCTATTGAATCAATAGAAAATGTTAAACCTCCACAGAACCCCAATTACAAACTAAAGCTGGAAGGTTAACATCTGGGAGCAGCAGAGATAGAAACAATCTCTATTGTCATACCTTCTTGACAAGTAAATGTCAGAAACATAACGCCTTTGCCTGGTCTCAGCACGGAGCACATGTAAAAGAGTGATTGTAAGGCTGCCTCAAGTCAAATCGCCTGTCATCTCAGCTTTGACATGGAATTACTTTTGTTTTATGCATCTATTAACCTTGAACTATCAGCATTTGTTTTAATGTTCCAGGCTGAAGTGACCTAAATGTTCTTCTCTCATGCAAAAGGAATCTGTGAGAGGAGAGAGCATGTGGCCTGAGCTGGGGCTGGTCTTTATGGAAAGGCAGAGTGACTGAGACCAGGAAGACCACCTCTCTCCCAAATGGGAATGCTCTGCTTCGAAGTTCACCATTAGAAGGGCATTCTTTTGTGTTTTAAACAGTTGCCCTTTCCCTAAGAGTCTCCTTTGAAAATGTAAAGATCACTCATTATGGAGAAGATCCTATATAATAACCAATGACACAGTTATTACATAATGTATTTAGAAGAAGTCCTTGGCACCGTCAGTAGGGGAGAGGCAGAGGGAAAAGACGATTTCTGATTTTTCGCTATGGAACATAAGGCAGAGAGAAATTAAGTAACTTGACTTTGACCTGGATCCTGATGTCTTCCCATTTTGCAGCACTTTTCACTTTTACTAAACCTTATTAAATGCTCTACATCTTCTGTATTACCTTGGCTATTATCATTTAAAGAATATGTATCTCAGCTTGCTTTTAACATTATACTATTAAGGAAAGTTGGGCAGTTTTATGACTGGCTCCTCACTTTCTATTCTGTTCTGGTACTGTGTGTGAGTGTGTGTGTGAGTGTGTGTGTGTGTGTGTGTGTGTGTGTGTTTTCCCAAATCCTGAGGCAACTTCAGTTTTATCTAACTCATTGGCTCAAATTATGAAGTAATTATTTTTCTTATACTTTTTATCCAGCATGATATATCTGAGTCTGGGCTCTAGAAATACTACTTTGCCTTTTATCCAATACTCTGGGTACCCAAAAGTGTATTTTGGACATATTTTGCTCAAATCTTGTCAGGGATATACTTGTTCTTTTTTGAGTTCCAACTTTTTAATTTGGATTTCCAGGCTGGATGCAGCCTAGTTTTCCTAGGGATAGAGTAACTCAGTAGAAGATTTTATCTGAATTAAAGTCTATTTTTTGCACATGAACTCTTTATAACAATCAGAAAACTTCGGAGTCTGTTTGCAGTCCCATTAATGTTTCATTAAGTCCAATTGTCTGCCTCTGTAAAATCTTGAATTCTCAACTCATTTGCAAAAAGAGGTGATGAACATACTTTGCCTCTACTGGTTCAGGATCCCAGTTCTATTCAGTTCCTGAAGTTTTCCTTCAGGACTCTCAGTGGCAGCTTCCCTGTTCCCATCAACCAGGAACTCAGAGCCCTGGGTGCGCGTAATCATTCTCTTCAATAGCAAGCATTTATGTGGCATGTGCTATGTACCAGCCACTGCTATCGGTATTTAACACCTTTACTTCAAGGACTTTCCATAATATTTTACGATATAGAAAGTCTCATATTCCCCATTTTATAGATGAAAAAACTGAAGCACAGAGATGTAAAGCTCGGAGTCTTAGAGTTAATAAGTAGCAGCAGCTATAATTGAACTCAGTCATCTCCAAAACCTATAATTTTAATGTCCTACTACACAATCACCTGCTAGTCTCCTAAGGAGATACAAGTTAAAAAAAAAAAAAAGAATGAGCATTTATTGAACATCTATTATAAACTAGGTACTGCAAGGATTTTATATAAATATTTTATTTAATGCTCACAAAAATCATATTTACAAAGACCTATCTTACATGGTTACAAAATTCTGATTCTGAAGTCCAAGTTCTTTTCAATCTAGGTGAAGAGGCAATATATTAATACAG
Source organism: Rousettus aegyptiacus (assembly GCF_014176215.1). Classification (NCBI taxonomy): domain Eukaryota; kingdom Metazoa; phylum Chordata; class Mammalia; order Chiroptera; family Pteropodidae; genus Rousettus; species Rousettus aegyptiacus. Next base: position 70,642,407 of record NW_023416287.1, read on the forward strand.
ATAAAATACAACACTTGATGGTGTAGTCATTAGTAATGCTGTATTATAGAAATTATTTGCTAAAGTAATTTAGGGTTTTCATTCTAAAAATGGGAAGATTAAGCAAAGCCATATAGCTTTTCCCAGTGAGCCCTGGACAACAAGACAAAGGTTCTTGCTAACTCTGTAGGATGTTTTCTGTAACCTTTTCCCTTTCCAGGATCATATCATCACTTTAATAAGCCTCTGTTGCCAAGAGTGACTAATTTTATAGTATAGATGTGCACTGCATGAACAGATAAGGAAATTTTTAAGACAATAGCTTTGAAAAACATAGCATCTCAAAGTCAAATTAGATGCATGTTTAGTAAGCTCAACTTTATAAAAACAGATTTCAGTGTTCATGGTGTGGCTATACAGTTTAGTCTTGATTGCCCTATAACTAGACCCCACACTTATATCTCTTTCTTTTCTTTATAAGAACACCAGATTTTGTAAACCATTTCAGATTTCTTCAATTTTTAAAGCAAGGTGGCTGACACCAACCTCTGTTGAACCACAGCAACATAAAAATCAAATTGTAGTAATTTGTTTTCTATGAACAACTATAAAAATACTATCAGTCTGGAAAAATACTGTGTTGGTGAAATAATGGCTATGGCCCAGAAATAAGCAGCACTCATTTGGAAAAATTCTCCTTAAAGTTAGTAAAAGTTTACATTGAAGGAAACTAGAGAAGTAGATCTGATCATGACAATATTTTTCTGTTCCAAGCCAGAGGATATTTAGGAAGATGTGTACTGCAAGAGTGATCGGATGAGTGTATCACCACATAAAGTTATTTTAGCACATGATGACAGGGCTAAATGTAAAAAGACACAGTGTTACTCACATCACAAAGTTCTAATTCACGTTTATGTTGGCAGTCTTGCAAACCAAATTGCTTATTTTATTTGTTACATTCATGGGTCTTAGGATCAAAGAACTCTAAGTCTCATAGGCAAGTTTATGAAAACCCAGAATTCCAAAAAGTTTGAGGAGAAATATTTCCTGTGGAGGTCACACTGAAATAAGAGCATTGCTCATTTACATTCTCTCTTCTATTTAATTCAAAAGGAGCACTGATGATTGTGAGGTACCGTCAAATGATTGAGTTGAAATTCATCAAATTTGTGTTAAAGTTGTATAAAATATCTGCAAGTAAGTTGTGTAAAATATATATACATATGCACATATATGTATATATGTGTGTATTTGTGTGTGTGTGTGTGTGTATAGATAGACAGACGGATGGATAGACAGACAGACACAGAGAGAAATGGACAGATGGAGAGACAGAGACTCAATCAATGACTTCATTGACATATATCTAGCATGTTACAAGGCTCAGTGGGATAGGAAATATAGGAAAGTTAACCAGTTAGACTCAACTTCCCAGAAAACTTGCTTTCTAATTAGGAGACAATTCCATGCCCATAAAACAATCAGAAAACATTACAAAATAATACATAGCTATATAATATATTTAGTGGCACAGAGTTACTATTTTAGAAATTCATTAAAAGTGGCTGATCCAAAACCTTGGAAAAAAGAAAGAGCTCTATGGCATAAAAAGTAATTACATAAAAAGTAATTACTTTACTGTAATTGACTCATTCATTTAATAAGACAATATTTATTAGTAACTACTGCAAAAGGTGATGAAGATTAAAATAATGAACACAGCATAATCTCTTCCCTCAAAGAACTTACAATGTAGTGGAGGACAAAAACAAGAAAAAAGCATCCAGTGTTCGATACATTTATATTGTCATAAGCACAGATTGCTGTATGTATCATTCAATTTATAAACAAACTTTCTACCAGCTATATCTGCTCCATGTAGACATTGTTTACAAGAAAAAAACCAACAACAATAAAAGAATACAGTAAAATGAAGACCCAGGAGGATAGGAAATTTGCAGTGTCACTTCTACTATGAGACCTCCAGCCTTCATGGGATGACTTCACGCAAAAGATTTAGGATAGAATGAACTTCTGTATCCCAAGCAACAAAAACAACAAAAATAATAAAAATAATTCTTAAAGTAGTGCCTTGGTTATCAAGATATGACACGCTGGGCACAGCAATATAACACCCAAGAAATGAATGACTGGATAAATAAAAAAATAAATAAGGAATAATGCTATAGTGTTTCTCTCCTTAAAGTCTCATTAATAGTTAATGTTACTGAGGTTCATTCCTTACTGAGGTTCATTCCTTAATAAGTTATGTATTGCTTTTTCTTTTACTCTTCTTTCATTTTCAATCTCTCATACTGTAATTTAAACATCTTATTTATTTATTTTTTTCTCTAAGTAAGCACTTTGAGGACAAGTTTGATTTTATAGCATCTGGAATCATATTCAGGCCATAAAGTAAAAAAAAATGCATATAATAATGGCAACTCATCTCCTAAGGAAACACACACAAAGGTACTTTGATATATCAAAGATTAAGATAGACGTAGGTATGAAACCCATTTTCACAAAGCACAAAACTATGACTGCGGCTAAAAGATGATATAAACCTCAGTTTTTCATGTTAAATGAGGGGTATAATAGCTACCCAATAAGGATTTTATGAGTATTATTTAGAAGTACATCTGTAAAAAGCCAAGAAAAAATGCTTTGCCCAAGTAATGCTAGACCTCTTTTTTTCAGTATCCCACAGGCTCATACACATATGCAACGAAAGAGATGTCGCAATCAGGGTCACCACCTACTGACATGACGCTGTGTACCACTCAATCCAGGGGTGTGATATACCTACAACACAAACCAAGATGCCCTCTAGAATTGTGAAAAGCAATAACTCCAAATAGGGTCTGCTGGATTCTAAATTATCAAAATCAGCAATGGTCATTATTCTATTTAAATTACAGAACTTGGGTTTGGTCTAGTGATATAAATAAATATCAATCTGGCACATTTTCATTTATATATGGTCCATTGATGGTAAATCATATGCCATGTGTTATATTATATTAATGCTATGTGCTAAAGTAATTTAGAACAAAACATCCATTTTAATGAGATAGTTCTACATGTGGTCAATTTTTAATAAATTCCTTTCTGTTCTATCCCTTTGGCAATTACACAAAAATGATCTCTCTGCACTTTATCTTTTACTATATTCTCATCATTCTTAAACATATGTTATATGTATTCTTTTCTCCATACTTTTCTATGTGCCACTCTTCTGACTGGTATATTCTCCCATGTTGTCTCTGCTTTTCTGAACTCCTTCAGGCTTTCAAATATCGGCTCATTTCCAAATTCCAGCCTCATTGGGGTGCCTTCTTCTTTCTACCCCCACAAAGCTGATCTTTCTCTGAGCAGTTTCAGAAATCAACATCATTCTTATTTAGTTCTTAACAACTCAAGGCAGCCCATTTGTTATATATATATATTTGGTTATCCAATTTTATATCCAATTTTATATCTGTTGTGACTTGCTTTACAACATGGAACACAAATACAGTTAGAGCACTCTAATATTTCTAATTAATATTTTATTTCTCTCAAGAGTTCCTAACAGGATTTTTTTTCCTTTTTGGAGACTCAGCCACCCTGCCTCCCCATAACCTAAGCCTAGGGGTGGAGGAAGGAATAAGTCTAGTAAGACTACCTCTAACATAGCTTATTGCCATCATATAATGTGACTGCTAAAGAGTGACCATTTACGGATGGCTCTTAGATCAATATCTCCCTGAATGTTTTAGATTCCTGTGTAGGCAGTGGGATTCTTTAAGAAAAAAGAACTTCATTCCCTCAGCACTAAGTTACATTAATAAGGTACCATAGTTGGAGTCCTTATATATTACATGCAGTTATATACTCTCTTCTGTTCTATTACAAGATGGTCACAAAATAATGGATCGCTCTTAATTACTCTGCTTGACTACATATGTTGGAAGATTTTGTATATTAAAGGGACTGGCTCAAAGATAACCCAGTTTCAGACACTTGCCTGACTGGAACCAGCTCTCCTCCCAGTATCTCCTGCAGCTTTATCTTAAACCTATATCTAGGATTAACCTGTTTTCAGGGCAATTTTCATCAGAGAGTTCCACAGTCTTTTCATTATCCTGGACTTTGGAAAATGTCATTCTGCTCACTGGCTAGGTCTACTTCAAATCTTGGGCATCAGGAGTCAACACTTCACTTGTAGAAGATCTTTAGGAAAATGAAACTCTTTAAGCAACATTATTCCACCTTTTTTGCAAGGCTCAGTTTCATTTATCCTTAGTCTCAGTGAGTGACAACCTCAGTGGAGTCACAAAACTTTCTGTTAAGACAATCTTTAAACAGTGGAAGCCTACTCATTCTACAGTAAAAATTCTGATTAATCACAAAATCTTTCCTTAGGCATAGTATATCATCTTCTCTACATTAAAATAAAAGCAAAAAGAGAGCTGGAAAATAAAAACAACAAAAGAAAGAAAACATATATCTTGCCTTTATAACCAAAGCCATGTATCTTAGCTCCTTTGTATCTCCAGAAACTACCACAAAAATTTTCACATAATACTCTATTATTAGAATATCGAAGCAAATGATCACTAAAATTATGTATGGGAGGAAACTTAAAGACAGATAATTTGAAATGAGACTTGAGTTGTGAAACCCAAGGTCATCACACTAGTTTGTGCCAATGCAGCTAACATATTTGATTGTAATAATATCTAATTTATATACTAAACTATGAAGAAATCTCAAGGATGAGAGCCTCGACATCAACTCTTCTTACTTTCCCATAGTAGTTTATCCAAGTACATACATAGTAGACATATAGTGATTATTTCACAAGTTTATGTTAAAAGAATGGAGAAAAAAATGTAATCTTATATGTTGTTCTATTCCTTTCTATACAATTTCTACATGTCATCTTGAAGATATGGACTGAGCTTAATACAAAATATTACAACTTGATTATAGGGATCGGACTTTGTTAAATTATTTCTTACTCTTTGAATATTTAGATAAAGTGAAAACGCTAGTGGTAAGCAGAAAAATTATGACATCTAAAATTTATTTTCTATTTATTGTTGTCATATTTATTGCCATTTTCAATGAATATAATTATTTTTAAATAGCTTATACTATTTCCATAGGCATCATTGTTGAATTGCAGGAAAAACAGCTAACATCATTCAAGAATGGCTCTGGGTATAAATAAAGTTAGGAAAAATATGCCGTTGGTCATCTTTCAATCTTGCCTTTTCATATTTCTTTAATCCTGCCAGAAATATCCCTTTGTCCACACCTAGTGCCTGTTTAGTGCTTATTGGCTGCCTGAAAACTAGTTTGGCACTCAGTAATACCATTCACCTGAACAAGATCTCTTCACTGTGGGGCATCTGAGGTGAGGTTCACAGCAGTGTGTGAGTGAACCCAAAGCTAAAACAGAACGGCCTGTCCCACTGGCCTGCCGAATCAGAAATTGGACATTCAGGAGTTTTCTCCATTGAAAACTCTGAGAGAGAGAGAGAGAGAGAGAGAGAGAGAGAGAGAGAGAGAGAGAGAGAGAGAGACAGTGTGTGTGTGTGTGTGTGTGTGTGTGTGTGTGTACACAGGTACACAGTCAGGAGATTTCTCCATTGAAAATTCTCAGTGTGTGTGTGTGTCTCTCTCTCCAGATTCTTTTCTTTTCTTTTCTTTTCTTTTTTTTTTTTTTTTTTTGGATTATAGGGGTAAGTACATCTATGTCCCAGTGGTTTTAAACTTTAAAAACTACCAAAACTGTGCTCGCTCTGAAAACATGAATTGTAGTCCTATGATTGAAAGCAACCAAGGTTTATAGTAACTTTAAGGGCTATTAAGCAAGTTCCTCTATGAATTTAGAGAGTGAATTGTATAAGCATTTAGAATGTGCTGATGATAAAGAGATTCATAAAAGTTGTTATGCTGATTTTATGTTGATGGATGTTTGAATATAAGGTGAGTTATTAACCAGAGGCAAGTGAAACTAATGTTTAAGTGTTATGATATATGTGTAATTGAAAGTGAATTTTCTTGGCAAAATGGGGAGCACAGTGAAAGAAAAAATGAGTGAGTTCAAATAAAGATAATAACGCAGATAAATCCATTTGCAATGCCAGTACAAGTAGCCAAGTTTCACATAAAGCCAAGAATTTAATCCCTAAAGAAATCTATTTGAAGTGCCACATAGATTTGTTATATGTTTGGTAGATGACACTCAAGTCTGCTTCTTAATTAAATCTTTGCTGTCTTCCTCTTTCCTCCTCTTCACCATATGTCTTTTCTACCCTTCGCAGGCTGTTGCCTCCTTTTCTGGCTACATATCTGTGTAACTATTGGGTGAGTCAATTACCTTCTCTTCATATGCTGTCTTAACTATTGAAAAAACAGGGCTCTGCATCCATACCACAGCGATTTGTCTAGAGTTTGGACTCTAAAGTCTCAGTCTGATGACCCACAACACAATTTTGGACCGAATGGTGATTAAAAAGTGAAGACAAAATGATCCGTGGTCATGTTTTTGATTCTCCTCTTTTGTTTCTTTCATCCGAGATCCTGCTCCCTTTTCTATAAACTTACACTTAATCACAACACCAAGACAGAAAGTAGAGAGGAAATGTCCACTTGATAATAGATATCCAGATGGAAACTTTATTTGGACTTTTTCTTTAACACTGCTCATAATAGTGCTGTTCACAGTCATCATTCACATTTACTAAACACGTCATATTATCCTATTCACCTAATCTGGGGAAGTAGATATATGTAATTTCGCTCTTTAATGTCCACCCTTGTCTTTATGATAGAAAAATAAATGTTAAAACTACAGAGGATATTTTCCTCCCAGTTTCATATTTCATGCTCAAATAATCATACGTAAAAAAAAAAGATTAGCAAAAGAGATTAAGGGACTTATTTTTGAACATTTTAAACAAGGCTTGATCAAATATGTATGGTAATCAATGAACTAAAAAAAAAAAAAATCCTGAGGCAGTGGTGTTTTTATTGGTTGGTTAGATGGTCAAAGCCAAATAAGCTTATAGCAGAGGGAAGAAAACCTTAAAGACACTTGTTAATACTTGAAAGAGGCAAGGTAACTTCAAAATATATTAGACAGAAAGCAGAATCTTATAGATCTCTCCCACAAGTGGGTTTTATTCACATTTTACACTTCAGCAAACATTTGAGGCCAGAATATGGAAAGTCTTTCAGCCTCTAATCAGTTTAAACTCTCCATATTAAAAAATAAAAATAACTATTGAAAACACCATACCATAGAATTATTCACCAATTGTTTTTTTAATCTTGAAAAAAAAATAACTTTTCTCTAAAAAATGGTTAATAAATGACAAACAGAAAATGTCAAACAATAAACAGAATTATATTAATCACTTTTACCTTGCACCACTCTATTCTCTGCCAAAATAAAATACAAACAATCAAAAAAATAGATACTAGGCTTAGAGGAGCAGTTTTGTTTCATTATATTAAAATTCCATAGTATATTTTTAAGCAGAAAATTAATGATTCGGTTCAGATTTGTCATGCCCAAACTGCTATTGCAAATGTTTCTCAATGTAGTTTGTTAGAACAAGTGAATTCCTTAGATATAGGTTATGTTGTTTTTGTATAATTTCTCTCAGTCTCATATAACATTGTTGTTGTTAAATAGAAAAATGTTAGTTATATTAAAATGCTGACACATGGATTCATAATTAGTGGAAAAATTACTCCAGCTGCCCTCCCCATTTAAAATGTCATATAGTAGCTCTTTATTACTCTAAAGTAATGGTGTTATCATTATTCTGCTTTTGGTCTTCCAAAATGCAGAGATGTATTAAAGATTTAAATGACAATATCAGAGGTTTATTTATCAAAATTGTAATTATACAAAATGAAGAAAAATTTATAAAGCAATAGCAGATTCTAGATTCAAAATTGCCTTACTGACTGAAATAATACATCAATTGGATAAAATAAAATTGGGATAAATTTTATTGTTTTGAATTTAGCTCCAAGAAAGATTAATTTAAAAAGTTTTCAGTATGGAAAGCCTGGCTTAAAAACTGGTATGTAAATATATCTGGGATTTTTAGCTCATTGTCAATGAATAGGAAGCCATAATGCAATGCAAATAAATTTAGACATCATTAATGTATGGATTTTGTTGACATAATGACAAGTCATTGTTCTACTGCATTTTGCATGATAATATCACCTCTGAAGCTCAAGCCTCATTAATGGTTCCTCATTTTTAGGGAAGCACTAGCAAAATGAGGGATTCAGAGGAAGTTGCTCAATATTACAAAATATCTGGAAATTATATTGCTCTACATAGCTATCAAAGAAACTAGCCTGAAGGCAAAACTATGTCTCATTAATATTAAAAACACTGACAAATAGAAAGGCAACAAATTTTATTTCTGCTTTTCCAAACCACTAAACTTAAACCTTACCAAGAAAGTTACAGGATTCTAGTTTTGACTCAAATGAGAGGTATCGACAATTGAAGAGCTTGTCCTCTTTATCACACAACGTAGAACTCCTCTTACTGAGATAGTCAAGCAAAGACATATTTTTAGGGGAAAAACAGGTTGTCAGGAAATGTTGCTCTGCATGATGGGCTATATAAGAATATTTCCATGGTCCTTCTTAATTCAAAATTTTATGATTCCACCCATACATTGAACATAAATTATAGCACATGAAGTGAGCAGGTAATGAGGAAGCACCCCAGAAATAAGGAAAAATGGAAAATTGCCCTCTGCCCTTAGTATTTTATCCCACCATTTATGTACTCTTTCTAACACACTCTAATATGCTGACTTTAAAAAAATAATAATAAAACTGCCTGTAGTTAATGATAATCAATTTTAGATAAGTATTCATTGACCAAGCCACTTTTATATCTATAGAAACTGCATTGAAAGAGTTAATACACTTTTGTATGAAAAAATTAATTTCTATCTTCACTTATTTAACAATTTCAAACTTTTAAATTAATGTAATGAAACATAGGTTATTATAAGCATCACCTATGTAAATAAAAATAATTACATACACAGAAGCACGCATACCTGCACATACACATAGTGGAAGAGAGATTGACTTTTATAAATATGTATTAAGGTCCATCCTTTCAATTGATTATCACTCTGGAAAGGACCCTATTGACAATTCTTAAGTGGCATTATCATTTTTTTTGCCTGAAAAAAATTCAGAAGAAACAGAAAAGGGGGCTCCGGCAAACTGCTACGATCTATTATAAGATCTACCAATTTGAAATCAGTGGTCTACAATTTTACATATTCAAATTATTCTAATACAAGTGTCTTTACCAGGTTTTTGGAAGTATTGCACAATATTAACATTTGCAATTTGTGAAGGACTGAAAAAGGACTATTAGCTTTTATAAATCCTGCAAGAGCAGTTAAAATGTAGTTGGTGTTTGCAAGGTGTTTGAAAGCAAACACTCCAGTATTTCACAGAGATTGAATGGCGACATGGTGTGGCAGCAGTTTCAGCATCAGAAGAACCAAAGTGGCATTTTAGCTATACCACTAAATATTTGTGAGCTTTTGAAAAAGTCCTATGAATCTCAGTTTCCTCATTTAAAGTCTCAGAATAGATTTTCTTCTCTATCTTTTTCCCAGAGTTGTTTTAAGGATCCAACAACAGCAACGAAAGAAGGTTTTGTTTTGCTTGCTTGCTTTATTCATCTGTTTGTTCGTTCATTCATTCATTCATTCATTCATTTTTTCCCTTAAAAGACAGAACAAAGTAAAGCATTTTTACCACCAATGCACGTATGCTTTGCTTTATGATATGTTAAATTCATTTGTATGTTTTTTGGCTGTAATGACTCAGAAATTGTTTACTTTCAGGAACTAGAAAAGGCATAACTCTTAGAAGTTACAAGAAAATAGAGCTAGGATGGGGTAGAGAAGATAACTAAACTCTTGTGGTAGCTGGAGAAAAAAGATGCCTGGTATTGTGTATTGTATGAATGTGGATAAGCAGTAACTGCTTCATACTTAAGATATCGGTTTGTGTTGATTAGAGGGATAAAAGCTTGCTCTAAATTGACAAACTTTCAAAACCTCATTCTGAGTCCTTTCTAATCAAACCAGCAACCTCTTATCTTTAAATAGCTTTATTTCTAGAGTTTAATAGTCACTTGGGGTAAAATTATCTGGTCAAGGACAAAAGCTATGATGACTATGTCTTATCCAGAGTAAATAAGGCCTAACGCATAGTTTACAAACAACAACAACAATAACAACAAAAAACTAATAGAAAAGGTGAAAGGGGAATCAATAACTCCACAAGCCTTCCCTCTAAAAGACTTTAAGTAGCAACTTTAGAAGTTTTTTTGTTACTGAATTGATACTTGTAAAGTAAGACTTAAAAGTGCCCACTGAAAGCTGTGTTAACTCTAACAGAACCTAGTTCAGAACTATTTGCAGGTGACGGAGCTGTGACAATGTGTGGTGGACGGATGATAGAGTGATGAATAAATGTACCATATTTTTTAATAGGCACTGACTGTAAGAAGATTCTGGCTGCTCTGGCACACTTTAATGGAGAAGTCCTCTCATTTGCTGTATTTCTGAATCCATCGTTATTCATTTTTATTCTTCACAAGGCAGAATGACCTTAAATAAAGTGATAAAAAAAGGTACCATAATTTTTTGCTAGCAAAACTGAGAATAAAAACCCTTTAATTAAAAGAACAGGTTGTGCCGGTAATAAAATTATCTCAGACTAACTTTTGTTCTCCCTGAGAGTCATCAGGCTGTCTGTAAGCTTGTATAGGCACATTTGTGGGCTTGAAGGTCATGCAAAAGCTGCTATCTCCTGGAGACCTTCTTCGAAAATCTCTTCAACCTAAGACTAAAGCAGTGGCAAATTTAAGGCCAACTGTTATTTTAGTTCCAACAAACTCCAATGTTTATTATAATGCTGTGTTTGAAAATAGTAGAATATAGTCAGCCATAGCTTGAAGTATGTGAGCATTTGACAGTAGAATTAAATTCTTTTCACTGCACATATTTTATTACTGTTATCTTTATCAGACTCATCACCATCATTATTATCATAATCATCAATTTTTGCTATGTACTGATCTAATGGATATTGAAAGGAGAATAAGTCATATCCTCTGCCTCTGAAGAGTCTATAATTCATTTTGATGGGATAGCACATATGCTTAAAATACCCAGTAATGATTCTTTATAGAATGATATCAAACAAAATATTTATGGAATTTATGAAAGAAACATCATTGGGAACTAAATCAAGCAATGGGCAATTTATTCACCCATTCAATAATATTTCCTGATTATGTTATCAGAAATAAATTTGTTGAAATTAATGGAAACCTAAGATTGACTAAAGTAAACAATTTTGTATTATTATTTTTGTTATTGTTTTAGGGAGGGAGGAAAGTATTTAGTTTTTAACTTCAGAACAAAAGGCTTGAGAACTGAAGACCCTTTTCCCATTACCATGTGACAGTGCTGGAAAACTTGTTAAAGGGTATGTATATATGCATTTGAAGATAGTTAGGAGATAAGATGATTTTAACAGAGTAAGCAAATGCCCTTCATCCTATGTTATGTAAATGCAATAATCTCCCCTGGGTGCAAGATGGTGGGGAGTTCTTCCCTAAGGAAAGAGAGAAGGATCCCATCAATTAGTCAATTTGTATTGACCAGCTACTACATGATCCAGTGTGTTCCATCAGACAATTTTCTCCGTCATTTTAGGACTCCATCTGTTTTATTATTGCAGTTATATTTCTGTTAGTTATAGTAGTCGAAGTTTATGTGTTTATTTTGTTTCAGTATGATTCCAGACACTTGAAGCTCAAAATATGCAAGACATAACTGGGAGTTAAGAAGAGAGGGGGAAGTAGATATATAAAGTAATCAGAAGGAATAAATAGACAGTATAAAATGAAGTATCACAGTGCCTGGACTTAATTAAATTATATAATTGAGTGGAATGAGGACAACCAGAATTTTAGCAGTGATGTTTGAAAATTCTATCATGAAATTTAACTTCCAGTCCCATGCCACTATAGTTCTATTAAAAACTCACTAAGCTAAACTCCGAAGAGAGCTGAAAGTAAATATATTGACAATAAGTCTGAACTGAGTCTCATTAAGGAACGTTTGTCCTTATGGTTATTTATCTAATTTGCAGCCAGTATCAAATATAAATTGTATGCTTTCTAAGATGTATTTTTATATTATTTATTATTAATAAAATGGTTATGATTTGGGGATAACTGCTCTAGGGTAGGCGTTGTATCCAGTGTTTTATATGTGTTATCTCACTTATTTTTGATCTCACAGGTATTTTATCTTCTTACTCCAATTGAATAACTGAACACTAGGGGAATAAAGCAACATGTCCAAGTTTATGCAATAAATAAATGGAAAAGACAGACTCTGAACCCAGAAATGTTTGACTCTAAACCATATATAAATTATAACCATTCTGCTGCACTCTAAGACAATTAAGAGCAGTTCTAAATTTGAATTTTACTAGGAGAAATAGAGTAATTAGGTAAAATTTTAAAATCCTCATATATTGAGAATTTTTTACTTAAAAGTTCCCTTTTTGTCTATAAAGCCATATATAAAGCTTTGTGTTTCTTAGAGTTGCCGTGAATTTGGAAGTTGTCACTGCATCTGGGAAGACCAACTGTGACTTTGCAGAACTGTATTTAAAAATATAACCTAAGCCAAGAATTCCTCATGAATTAGGGAGGTATATTTTAGATTCTGAAAGAGAGGTGTATGCTCAAGGCTTAAACTAGCACCCAATTTTTCAGGATCATGGTAGCAAAGTTACCTTCATTCATTGTCTGGAAAAGAAGAAGAAGATAAGAGTGAACTGGAGAAGCTTCCTACTGTATTTCACTATTCTGAGAGAGCTCACAAGAAAAAAAAAAAATAAACTAAGCTGGGCGTCAGCAACATGGCAGTATGAAAGGACCTATAGATCTCTTGAATTTACAATAAATTGGACAGCTACTATTCAACAAAGAATTCCCTGCTCAACACATGAATCTGTCTGAGGGATTTGCATATTGAGACATCAGATGGTGGGCACATTGGTGCGGTCAGGACAGACGGGACCAGGCAAAGAACAAGGAAGGGTTCTGCAGATGCAGTCCAGCTCTCACCATGGCCCACTGAATATCATAGCAGTCAAGGGTTGAGGTGCAGCTCCCACTGGAAAGAGGTAACAGTTGAGACAAGATGAATTGTACACATTAGAGCCGAACCCAGGGGCAGGGGAAGGGAAATGGTGCAAAGGGTGGCAGCAACTTATAAACCACTAATATGGCATAAACAAACAAACAAACAAACATAGATGCATGTACCTGTATGCACACACCCACCTTGCCGCATCCTCCTGTGGCAGGCCCAACAGTAAATCCCCTACTCAGTAGATCATGAAGGGTCAGAAACAACTTTCCAGCCTAAGTGGTCTAACTCCAGCCTATGGGTTCAACTCATTACAGTTGAACACTCTGGGAAGAATAAAGCCACAGACCAATAAACTTTCTTCCCCCGTCCATCTCTCTAACACCCATTGCTGTGGTTCAGTTGCCAGCTTCTAGATGTAGGAAAGTGATGAAAAAATGATACTTAAATAAAATGGAATCCAGGAAAAATCAGGTATAGTGATACTTATATGAGACAAAATAGATTTAAAGTTAAAAATGGTAACAAGAAACAAAGATTCACATTTTGTAATGATAAAAGAGACAATATGTCAAGAAGACATAATACCTATTAATATATTTGCATTCAACCTATGAGAGCACCAAAATATTTAAAGCAACTACTAACAGAACTAAAATGATAAACTGACAAAAATATAATTATAGTAGGGGGACTAAATACCCCATTAACAACAATGGATAGATTATCTAAACAGAAAAATCATTAAGAAAATATTGGCCCCAAATGACACATTAAACCAAAAGGACATAAATACTTACAGACCTTTTCATTCCAGAACACTAGGAAATGCATTCTTCTCTAGTGTATATGGACTGTTCTCAGGGATAGACTATATCTTGGGAGACAAAACTAGCCTCAATAAATTTAAGAAGACTGAAATCATACTAAGTATATTCCCTGGACACAATGCTTTGAAATTAGAAATCAGTTGCAAAAAGAAAGGTAGAAAAACCACAAATATGTGAAGATTAAACAACATGAAACTAAACAAAGACTGGGTCAAAGAAAAAAAAATAAGAGATACAATGATATATAGAGATAAATAAGAATGACAATATGACATTAAAATTTTTTAGTGTAGTAAAATTGGTAATATAAAGGATGCTTATAGCATTACAGGACTACCTCTAACACACACACACACACACACACACACACACACACACAAATCTCACATAAGCAACATTTCACTTTAAAGAACTAAAAAGAATAAACAAAGACCAAAATTAGTAGATAAAAAATAAATAGATAAATAAATAGATAGATAGATAGATAGATAGATAGATAGATAGATAGACAGACAGATAAATAAAATTAGGACGGAATTGAAAGAAATTGAGAATGGAAAGACAAAAAAAATAATGCAACAAATAGCTGGTTCTTTGAAAAAATTTAAAAAATTGACAAATCTCTGGCTAGACTCACTAAAGAAAAAAGAGAAAAGACTCAAACAAAATCAAAAATAAAAGAGAAGTTATGACAGACATCACAAAAATACAAAGGACTATACAAGAATACCATGAAAGGTTGTATACCACCAAATTCAGTAACCTAGAAAAAATGAATAAGTTCTTAGAAATCCATAATTTTCCTACATCAAATCATAAAGAACTAGAAAATCTATAGACTCATCAACAGTAAGGAAAATGAAGCAGTCATTAAAAATCTCCTCAAAAGTAAAAGTCCGGGACCAGTAAACATTCAGAGAATTAATATCTATCATTCTCAAACCCTTCCAAAAAATAAAAATAAAATAAAGAACAGTTAATACTTCCTAATTCATTTTATGAAGCCAACATTACCCTGATACCAAAACCTGGCAAGGACAATACACACAAAAAAAATTGCAGATCAATGTCTGATATAGATATAAAATTCTTAAACAAAATACTAGCAAATTGAACACAATAATCCATTAAAAAGATAATGCATCATGATCAAGTGGGGTTCATTCCAAGAGTGCAAGGATGGTTTAGCATACACAAATTGATTAATGTGATACACTGCATTAATAAAATAAAGGATAAAAAATCACTTGATCATATCACTAGGTACAGAAAAAGCATATTACGAGATACAATTATGTTTTCTTATTTTATGTTTTATGTTTTAATCCATTCATGATTAAAATAATATCATTCTCAATGGTGAAAACCTTAAAGCTTTCCCTATAAGATCAGGAAAAGACAAACATTCCTGCTCTCACCACTGTTATTCAATATAGTACTAGAAATCCTAACCATAACAATCAGGTAAGGGAAAGAAATAAAATTTATCCAAATTGGGAATGAAGTAAAATTGTCACTTTTTGACAGTGACATAATTCTACGTATAAAAACTCTAAAGACTCCAACAGAAAACTATTAGAAACAATAAACAAATATGTAAGTTTTCAAGACACAGTCAAGGTACAATAATCCATTGTGTTTCTATATAGCAACAATAAAATTTCAGAAAAAAGAAATAAAGAAAACACTTCTATTTGTAATTTCAACAAAAAGAATTAAATACCTAGGGATAACTTAAAGAATGTAAAGGACCTGTATACTCAAAAACTCTAAGATACTGTTCAAAAAAATTGAAGAAGACACAAAGAAATGGAAAGATATTCCATGTTTACAATCAATATAGTTAAAATGACCATATTACCAAAAGCAATCTACATATTTAATAAAATCCCTATCAAAATCCCAATAGCATTTTTCAAAGAAATAAAACAAAAATTATCAAATGTATATGGAAAAACAAAAGACCCTGAATAGCCAAAGCAATCCTGATAAAAAAAAAAAAGAATAAAGCCAGAGGTACCATACTCCCTGACTTTAAATTATATCACAAAGCAACAATAAACAAAAGAGTATAGTATTGGCAGTAAAACAGAAACACAGATCAACATCAGAATTGAGAGCCCAGAAATTAACCCACATGTATATGCAACTAATTTTTGACAAAGGAGCCAAAATCATACAATGGTGTTGGGAAAAAAGAATGAAACTAGACTATTTGGCACCATACACAAAAATTAACTCAAAATAGATTAAGATTAAGATTTAAATATAAGACTTGAAACAACAAAACACATAGAAGAAAACACAGGCACTAAACTTACGGACCTTGGTCTTAAAGAGGATTTTATGAATTTGACCCCAAAGGCATGGGGAGTAAAAGCAAAAATAAATAATTGAGACATCAGACTAAAAAGCATCTGCACAGCACAAAAAACCATCAACAAAACAAAAAGGCAACCAAGTGAATGGAAGAAGATATATGCGAGCAATGCCTCAAATAAAGGGCTAATATCCAGAATATATAAAGAACTTACATAACTCAAGAACACACAATTTTTCCAAGAAAGCATACAAATGGCCAACAGATATATGAAAATGTTAACTTCACCAGCTATAAGGGAAATGCAAATCAAAACCACAATGAAATACCATCTCACACCTGTTAGAATGACTCTTATCAATAAGACAAAAAATAACAAGTATTGGAGAGGATTTAAGAAAAAGGAACTCTGCTTTACTGCTGGTGGGAATGTAAATCGGTACAACTGCTATGGAAAACAGTATGGAGGTTCCTCAGAATATTAAGAATAGAGCTACCATATGATGCAACAATCCCTTTCCTGGGTATCTACCTGACCATATTCATTCATAAAATTATATGTACCTCAATGTTCTTTGCAGCATTATACATGGTAGTCAAGACATGAGGACAACTTAAGTGTCCTTTGACAGATGATAGGATAAAGAAAATGTGGTACATATACACAATGAATTACTACTCAGCCATAAGAAAGAAAGAAATACCATTTGCGACAACACGGATGGATCTTGAGAGAATCATATTAAGAAAAATAAGTCAGAGAGAAAATGACAAGAATCATATGATATCACTCATATGTAGGATATAAAACAGAAGACAGCAAATGAACAAACAAAACCAACAAATAACTGCAGATAATATAAGGGTGGTCACCAGAGGGGAGGGGCTGGGAGGAGAAAGAAGAGGGTAGCGGGATCAAATCTATGGTGATGGAAGGAGATTAGAATTGGCGTGATGAGCACACGATGCAATATATAGATAACATATTATAGAATTATACATTTAAAGCCTATGTAATGTCACTAACCAATGTTACCCTAACGAATTTAATTAAAAAATAAAAAATAGAAAAATAAACCAAAAAACAATGTTAAATATAAGCCATTGTTGTAAATAAATATTATATTTTTTTATCTCCCCGAATAAATAATATTAGACCAATGTTTTTGTTTAATCTATAGGAGTTTTGTTTGTTTTGGTTCATGTTAGCAAAGAATTTGTTCCTCTTGGGAGGTCACTCTTTATCCTATTTCTACTGGAGACTAGTCAAATAGGAACAGACCCATCCCAGAGTGATTGAAAACAGAGATATCAGAAATATTTTACATTTACCTCTAACTTTGCTAAGTTAGAGGTAAATGTAAAATATTGCTCTTATTTATAGGTATAAATATGAAATAATAGTTACTTTGTGTATTCTGAGTAGCACGCCTGGGTTAAAAATAGTGCCACAAAAAGGGTGCATTTAAGACCAGGCTCCAGTTTAACAATCCAGTGTTAATATACTATCCTGCATATTATGTAAGCTGGCTTCTACAATTTTCTTATTCTATAGTATCATTTTTTGTCATGTGTTTCAGCTTACGCCAAGCCCCAATTGCAAAGTATCCTGTCACACTTCTCTATCTCCCTTTTAATGTATTTTTTGAGTCTCTACAGAATTCCTTTTTCAACACACAATAGATAAATTATTTTTCTTTTGGAAAGGTGGTTGGTTTGCCCAAGATAATTGATTAAGTTGGATATATGTTTCACAATTTGTAGCTACATTAAAGAAATAGCTTAAATCCACAAATATAAAATGTAAGCCATAGAAAGCTAGAAAGAAATGTGTATAGCTATGTATACAATCTTAGGGTTAACAAGACCCTATTTAAACAATGAACAATAGATACCATAAAGGCAGTATCGTATAGTGCTTATAAATATGCTCTCAGAGGTCAAATTCTAATTTTGTCTCTATTACTGACAGACTGTGAAACTTTCACCAGTCTACTTAACTTGTTTAAACCACAATTTGTCCACCGTAAATTGGGAATAATAATGGAATCTTCACCATTGAGTTGTTTCTAAGACTAAAAGTGACAATGAATGTAATGCACTTAGCATAGTGCTTGGCTCACAGAAAGCACTTGGTAAATATCATTACCCTTATATTTATAAAGAAAAATTTAATAAATTTGACAGTATGCCCTCACAGAGGAAACTAGCATGCAGGTAATGCATAAATATACAGAGCTGCCAGTGAGTTAATATTAAATACAGAGAATTCTTAATAACCTGTTCAAAAATTTTAAAAAGTAGATGAAAAATAGAAGAAGAGATACAAACTTTCAGCATTATTCAGTGTTCAGAATATTCAGTGGTAATTAAATAAATGTAAATTAAATTATGAGAACAAACCATTTTCACCTATTAATTTGACAAATATATTTTTAAGTTTCAAAAACAATTTTAAGTGTTAAGGCAAATTGTTTACTTTTAAATGATACAAATAGACATACAAATTGGTACAAACTTTCTGGTGAATAATAATATATATTTTTTTCTTACTTGTACATATACTTTTATTAATAGTTTAAATGTTTCTTTAATTAAGTATTTAATCCCTTTTAAACATTAAAATTATCTCTATATATCAATGTGAAATATATAGGTATAGTATATATGTAAACTTTTACAACATAATTGAATATTACCTGAAAAAACTTTTAATAGTTGTACAGTATTTTATAATATGGGTATGTTAGAATTTATTTAACTACAATTATTTTGTGGTATGTTTAGTTTGATTTTTAAATTCCATTATCATAATAGTTCTAATCAAGGAGAAAATAACAAATCATTTTACAACTGGGACATAATTCAAAGCTACCTTAATGGACTGCAATTTGTGGAAAACCAAAGAATGGGTAGGAAGGCAGAAAAGTAAAAGAAAGGGAAACAGAGCTATTCTAAATGATGTTGTCAATTTTATCATGTATATGTTTATATGTATGTTTATTATTGTCACTATAAAAATTTGACATATTGTTAGGCAGGATGCCCTGTGAGAGAAGAGGTGTTTATGCCTGGGAAGGTATGTTAAGGAGGAGCAGTTGAACAAATTAAAAAGAAAGCATTTGAAGCCTGAACAATTTGACATGGTATTAAGGATTTCCAGAAAAGATGACAAAGAATGAGATTATCAGTGGTGGGAGAGGTAGAAGCTTTAGAAACAGGATGGAGATTATATAATATTCTGTTGCATATTTTGTTATTCAGGGATTTAATTCTTTTTCTCTGTGTGCAAACCGAGTGAAGTATTTGACTGAATATAACTAAATCATCAGTGATGTTTTCAATTAATCTTAAAAAAGGGTAGAAGCAAAGAGAACATACTACTAAAGGAAATGGTGACTTAAGTGAAGAGTTCATCAAAAACAGAGATGGGAATAAAGAAGAATGTAGGATGACAATCCCCTGGTAGTTTGTGAAACCAATGGAATTTCCACAGTTCATGGGATGAGGTTAAAAGATTACTATACACTGAGGTAGTCATTACCTAAATTACTCGGACAGGGTCCAGGACAGTGTTGCCAGGCATGTAAACAGCTAATCAACTAACAAATAACTGCTAACTTTCAAAAAAGGTGGAATATAATAAGCGCTATGTACTTATAGTGTGATAAACAGAGAGGGACACAAATACTTACAAGAACATCCCCATTTCCTACATCAACTCTAAAAAAAGATAGGCATTTTGATCGAAAAGCAGACCCAGAAATCGTACCAACTTGATGATGCTGTCAGCTAGATGGATGGGCTGACAACGCCACTTCAAGACAGGCTTATGCCTTCAGGAACAACCCTTGTATGTCCAAATGGATACGCTTTGGAACAGATTTGTCAGCTTTGGTCTAAAGAGTAATTAAACACTGGAAAGGTAACTAAAGGAGTATATAGCAAGCCCACTCCTGCGGATCTTTTGAAATAGAGAAGATTTAGAAAATTTTTTAAGTTTACAGCATAAAATTTCAACCAGCAGAAAGTCAAGACTGCCACTTCACAGTATGCAACTACAGGTAACATACATAAAGGTAATCACATGATTTATGTTTCCTAAATGTGCGTATTATGAATCTTCCATCCTGCCAGAGAGGAGAGTGGAGTTGTGGAGGATAGGAATGGCAGAACATGAGGGAACAAGAAGTTTTAAAGGGCCAAGAAGAGAGCTGGGCCATACTGTGTGGCGTTAATGTGATAGGTAGAAAGTTTGCTGGCATTGTATCCAATTTCAGCTCTACAGCAAACTGTAACTATTTATTTTGCCTTATTAGTTCTCTAAAGTTATATAACAATAATGTACCTATTGCAGTGAAATGGTGAGAATTAAATGGTATGTAAAATGTTTGGTACAGACAAGTTGTTCAATTAACAGATGCTAATATGTCTTATGGAAAAAAATGAATAAATGTGCAGGAAGGCAAATTTTAGGTCTTTTCATGCTGCTTCTGCAGGAGACAGTAACCTCTTGAGGTTGCTTTGAGCTATGTAAGCCTTTGTTTTTCAGAAAGGCAATTCAAAAAGAACTTATTTTTCCTTTTGTAAAGACAATGTAATAAGTACTTTAACATAGGAATTTTCTATAGCTTTTAAAACATAAAACAAAAGAAAATATCTTCATCATTTAAGACCTAAAGCTTTATCCACAAAAATCAGACCAGCATGCTGTTCTCCACCATATTAGTCTTGGAAGATTCAGACCTTAAACATTTTTTGTTGTTGTTGTTTTTGTTTTTGTTTTTTAAAGAAAGCAAGCATCAATATATCTCCTTGCTTCAGAGCAGTAATCACTTTGGCCTCTTCCTAAGTTCTCCTTAGCTGCTCCCGGCACTGCTACCTGTTGGCTCTTTCCTGACTTTTATTGCAGTTCTTTCTTCTCCACTTCCTGGTGTTTGCCTGAGACCTCTTATAATCTTATTTACTTCTTTCTCTTAAATCCTTGATTTATTTTGGACTGAAAACATTCTATTTTCATTTTACCTTAAATTCCCTTGGCTTATTTCACTTGCTCAATTGTTCAGAGAGATACAGGAGCAATGTTTTAAGAACAGAGCGTGTGTGTGTGTGTGTGTGTATAAAATGTTGGAAATTGATGACATTACATACAATGTATTATTCTTAGAATCAATATGAAAACAAAATTTTGGAATAAAATATTGCTTGAGGTACTTGGCAAAAAAAAAGTTCTCAGTGTTTGTTGAGCAAATATCATTCACGTTTCAATTGCAAAATATCCCCTTCTATTACATTATTATACATGCCTGGCTTTAAAGACCATCTAAAATCTGTCATTAGTATATCATATGCTACCTCACTCTCTCCCTTATGCATTTCTTCTTGTCTAGTTAGACCAATATTTTCAATGGATTCTCTAGAATGAAGGCTAATATCTGCTTTATGCCTTTCCTTACCTAGTTACTTTGTTTGGGTTGTATTCATCCCTTTCCATTTACCCACTCTTATGCATTTTAGACAGTTCAGGTCATGCATCCTTCATAAACTTTCTCCAACACAGCCAGCTTACAGTTACTTGTCCTCGACTGACTTCACACAACACCATATGCTCATGATGATTTCCTTATATTAGCACATTATTCGCCTTGGTATAAAGATAGGATTTCTACCTGGAAAAAAAACGAGGAGTAAATCCAATTTGCCACTCACAGTGGCATGAGCATGACACTGACATCATATAAAATTGGAATTGAAATTCACCTTGGCCACTGACTGTGCTTTCTGGAGAAGTGATTTTAAACTTTCTGATTCTTCTCTCTTATGAAATGGTAGCACAGAATTATTTTGAAATATGAAAATAATATATATTTCATGCTAAAGTACTTGGTCAAAAAATAGCAATGTTTTATATCAATATTGGAGCCCCCACAGTACCTGAAACACTACTTAGAGAAAGACAGCCATTGTACTCATGGTGATGCTGATATAAATTCACCAAGACAGAGTAAATCTTTGGGTAAAACCAAATATTCTTATGCTTCTACTCCTTTGTTTTTTTTATTATATTTTGTCCAAGTGAAGTTCATGCTTCAAACTTCAGGGAATCTTCCTCAAATGACCAAATAGTTTAGATACTACTACTTTTCTATTACTCCTGATTCAAAAATGCATTACCACTATTCTACAGTGCATTTTTATCATGCCTTTCAGGCTGGAGCAGTAGTCTTCAACTGGGTTATGTGTGAAGAATTTCCAAGATGTATAAGGACATGGATAGATTTAAGAAAGTCAATTTCCAGATCCTCAACTACTTATGGCGTAGCTTCTCCTTTCCTACCTCTATTTCACAGTCATACTCTGAATCACTGACCCCCCAAAAAAAGCCAGCAAAGCACCAAACAGGAGGCAATTAGGCCATTTTTTAAATCAGATACTCTAATTACATTTTCATCTAAGTTATCTAATGTCCTAGGTTTAAAACAATAATGTATTACTTCTCCTGATTCTATACATTGCCTTTCTTCCTATCTTGCTTGGTCCAACTCATATGGCTACATTTAGCTGATGAATTGGCTGGGGTGGGGCTGAGCTTAGAAGCTGGGATGGTTGGACTCACCCTCTCTATGTGGTCTCAGGACAACTCTTTTTCCATATCTCCTATTATTCAGGAGTTTACCCTGGGCTCCCTGACATGATAATGAAAGTAACTGAAGAGGGAAAGTCCTTTTAAGATTTATCCCTGGAAGTTAAATACACTTTAGCTGCATTTGATGGTCAAAGTAAGTAACAGAGCCGGCCCATATCCAAGGAAAGAAAAATAGACTCCACCTTTTGATGGGAAAAGATACAAAGTCACACTGCAGAGGGGCTGCAGGACCGGGGCAATGGGGAAGACTATGATTATCATTTCAAACTATCTATCATATACTTCCAATCATCTCATTAAATTACATTTTAAATATAACAGGTCCTCAAATAATGCCATTTCAATGTTGTTTCTTTATAACATTGATGAGATGCAAGAGGCATTTAAATTTTATTTATATTAATTACCCTATGGCAAAATTGGTTTTGTTGTATGTCATAGTGCTTAAAGTTGTAGAACTTACCAACAATATTCAATGAGGACTTTCTGTAATACGCTATTTTTATAATGAATAATAATTATCAAAATTTTTATTATTGCTTTGATCAATTACCTAATCAACATTGTAATGATAACATATCCTATAAGTATTATTTTAATACTTAGAGTCTTTGGCTGGAAAAAATTTCTTTTAAAAATTCAATTTATGTACACATGTTGTTTCAAAGAAATATATTAAGTTCATCAATAAAATATCAATCGATAATGCCATCTGCACTATTTCTTTAAAAAATCCTACAATTCTGTAAGGGAATAAGAACAGAAATATGATTTTTAAAAGATAGAAGATAGATGTAAAGTTTTCAACTGTAAAAAAAATAATTCATTTGTAAACCATGTGAAATAAACACTGGTAAGTATTAAGTCACCTTTGTAATTATATTTCATTTGAAATGTTTCAAGAAAAGTGTAACAGTTTTGTTTTAAAATATTATTTACAATACACTAGAATTTATACTCTTTTTAAATATATTTATATTGAAAATTTTAGAAACCAACTTAAATATTATTTTAAGGGGCACATAACCAAAACAATGTGGTCCCTCTGTCAGAACATAAACCAATTATTGTTAAGTTTATTCCACTGCTTTTAGGTTACCCTAAAAGTCATAGGTGACCATTTTTTAATATTCAGGAAGTCTGGTTTCCTTCCAGAGCTACATAACATACTTGTTCATTTGCATAATATAATTCAATCATTAGACAATAATCATGTTTCTCCTCCAACTTATCTCTTTATTCCTGAGATTCTTAACCTTTTTTGTGCTATTAAACCCATTAGCAGTCTGATGAAGGTTATGATTCCTTTCGGAATAATAATAATAAGTTATAAAATATATAAGATATACACAAAACCAATTATATTAAAATGCAGTTACAATATATCATAAAGGCTAAATTTGTGATATAGTTCTACATATGGTTATTGCACATATAACACAATTTAGTAGCAGGTCTAATAACTACTATAATCTTGAATGATTTTTCAAGGTATCTGTGACAACAGTAATGTAATGTGAAAATATCTGTGGTGTCTACTGTTGACAGCCTGAGGGACTGTTAATAATACTTTGGTTTGTAGCCTATATTCATAATTGAAGGAAATGATAAATTTCAGTTATAGGTTAATGAAGAGAAAGACAACTTTTTCCCATCCAAATTCATATCCCACTAAAATCTATACATGAATCTTTAGGGAAGTTTGTGGGCTCCAGGGTAAGGGTCACTTAGATTAATGTGTTTAGTTTTTATCTCCCCAAGTAAATTGGGGCAGTTCTTCAGAAATCCAGTGAGGATATAGGTGAGAACTGTGTTCCTAGAAGATGCTGAATATTTTATTTAAAAAGTAGTTAAGGGACTGGTAAAGTTCAGAGAACATTATTTTTTATTGAGGTGACACTGATCAACAAAATCCTCAGAGAACATTTTGGAAATCTGTCTGAAACTAGTTAGTACATCTGGATTTGTCTTGGATATAATTTTATGTTTAAAATGTGTTTTATATTCTAGAACCAGAAATTGCAATGTTCTTCTCTTATGGGTAGTGGTTGTCAGAACTATTAATAATGATAAAAATAAAATTAACAAGAAGAAAAGCCAAAATTAGCTGAGCATATTTTACCTGGTGGGCGTGTGTGTGAGTGCACGCGCACGTGTGTGTGTGTGTGTTTGTGTGTGAGTGTGTGTTTATAAATTCTTATTTCTCCTCAGAAGATTAATAATGTTATTATACTCACTTTAGAGACGAAGAGAAAGAGATCTGTAAAGGTCTAGGTTAATTTCCCTAGATTGCAAGAAAAAGTAGAAAGTCCCTGAATTTAGACTCAAACTTTAGGTCTGACACTAAATTGTGTGCTCTGCTGTCTGTTAGTCTATAAACCTATTTATTTAAGTATTCATTCATTCTTTTAACAAATATTAACACATTAATTATACTTCTAATCTATGTCAACTATGTTTTAGGTGCACAACATAAAAATCTGTCTAATTATCCATTCATCTTACTTTCTGTCACCTATGGATATGTTTATGCTATTTTCTATGTTGTTATACTGCTTGATTTTCATAAATTTTACTTCTTGACACCAACAGAACATTTTTAATCTGAAGCTCTCATTGTGCTTCTGGAATATGTTAAGGGAATGCCTGGTCCCAGAATGGAAGCATAGACTGGCTTCTCCTCTTCCTATAAGTACATGTCTTCATATTTCATATATCTTATTATTATATGTTCACTGGATGAAGAATTAAATAGCCCAAGAAAAGAAAAGCTATGATAGAAAATAGCAAGTCAACTAAAGCTGAAAATTAAGATATACAGTCTTCAGCATAAAAAAAGTTACCTGTGACCCAACATTACCCAAGAAATGCATTATGTAATCATTCATTCATTCAAACAAATAGATATTGAGTTCCTACTTCCTACCATTTTCTATAACTAAGTGACTAACATACATGAATTTTCATTGTTGAAAGTGACATTCTAAGACAATTTGTCTGTGAACAAAATGTTCCACTGTGCGCAAACTAAGCTTTGCTACATAAAAATACAAGCTACACTCCAGATCTCATTTAAGCTATATGACCTGCCGAATTTGCCTCTAAAATAACAGTAGTTATGCAGATAAACTCTTTATATATTGTCAACTCTTAGTTTAGGATTATTCTCAGAATGTCAAAGACATGTGTATGGTAACTGGTCTTACATATAATCTAATCCATATCTATTTGTTTCCTGTAAATTCCTTTTCTAAGTCTCTAGGTAGAGAAAAAAATGACCCTTCTTTAAATATAAATAACAAATACCACTTGCAGCTCTTCTTTGAAGAATTAAAATTGATTTTCTCCTTCTGGATGAGAGATGATCTGGCTTGGGTGAGCACCCAGTGGCTTCAATCACAAATAATGCTACAAAATTTGCTCTGAAGAAAACAAAATGTAGCTGTGGCTGAGATATTTTTCAAACATTTAACAAAGTTGAAGCCACAAAAGCATACAACTTTCTGAGAAACAGAAATTGTGTTGGAAGAGTTTCTCTTGTGGATCCAACAAAGTTCTTCCAGTCTTTTTGTTTTGACTGTGCGAAAGGTGAGAAAGCCCTAGGAAACTTCAGAACATTGGAAGCCAACATTTAATGTAGTGACTGACATCTAGGGTGAAGAAAATCTAGCTTAATGTTAGCAGGATGACTCATCTGGAGGAAATGCATTTCTTCTGTTCTCACTAGCTTTAGGTGTCTGGGGCTGAGCATCGCTGTGTCTCAGGAACAAAGTTGCCAAGGGAAACGAGGCATGTTGTCAAAGAACCATCTTGGTCCAGTGACCTTAGTTTTGTAAAGGCTCTTTTGAAATGGACTTAGAAATAGAGTTGCTATTTCATTGAAGGAGAGTGACTGCCCAAGAGACATCTGGGATCAATAACATTCCTTGGATTATCAATTTTATGTTTCTTCCTTCTATCTCACAAAGTTCCAAAAATCTTTAATTACATTTGGAGTTAAGAACTGCAATATATTTAACATTTGCGCACTTGATGAATACTTCTAATCTTCTAATTCTCTTTTTTCCTTTTTTTTGGTAAATTTTACAAAATTTTCTCCTTCTGCAAGAGAGATTAATTCCATAATAACAGGCAAGTGAAGGGGATTAGTGTTTACGATGTTATGTGAAAAGTGTAACCACACATTGTGCTTTGCTGCAGTGCCTTATATTTGAGGAAGGTTTTATTAGTCAGTACAAATACATTTTAATTGTTCCCTGAACAAAGACATCCCGATCAAGCTCTGTCTGGGTGTGCCCTGTTGTAGTTCTAAAGTATTAATTCCTGGCAAACAGTGCACCCACCTGGCACCAAAGAAAAATGCATAACAATGAGCATGCATTAGGCCTCAGAGTCATGAGGTGCACTTGCTGCCTTGACATGGCATTTTTGTCAGTGCATGGTCCGTGGATGACAAATGGTGTCTCTCTCTACCAGACCATGAAGCAAAGGTATTTAAATATTCCTAAGTGTCCTCTTTCTCCTTCTTATCCTCTTTGTATTTGTCTCTTTTAATATTAAAAAATGCTTTAGGGATCATTATAGTCAATTGCTTCATTTTACAGATTATAAAATTGGGGCTCAGAAAGTCTAGTAAGTGGCAAGAGAGAGCCAGAATTGGAAACCAAGACATAAAAAGCTTTGATCCACAAATATTGAAGGAGGGTCAGAAAAACTTCTTGGGCTGTTAGAACCAAAAACATTTTGATGAAAAACTCATTCAGTTTATCTTATATCAGACACTACAGGAATGTAACAGGAAGAAAAGAAAGAACCATCTCCACAGATAGAGGAAAAGGAGTATTTTTTAATCTTCAAATTAGATAATATTATTTTCAATGGACTTCCCCCACAAAAGTTTTTAATGTATTACACATCTAAGGGAGCCCTTTATATCCTTAGTGACTATAAATATAAGACTAAAGACATTAAAATAAATTTCTATCTTTTTAAAAATAAATTTCTCTTGAATTATATTTTCATTGCAATACAGAATTCTCCTGTATATGTCTTTATACTATAGATTGATTGACTCTGCAACATTCATCAAATGTTTACCTCTCATTTGATAAGAATCTTTGCACTAGTTAGGTTTTATTTTTTTGACACACATGCACACATATGTATGTGTGTATGTATACATACACACACACACACACACACACACAGAGTCAGGAATAATAAGCAAACTGAAACTGTAAGCCATGTAAGGAGGGGAACAGAGTCAGGGATATCAACATGGTTTTCTATTATTCAGAGGATAATCTGAACATTCATTCGTTTTGGTTATACCAGTAAGTGATGCTGCTACAACTGAAAGTCATATCATTCCATTTCCACAAAGTTTCCAATGCAAGCAATGTCAATAAGTTTAAATAAAAATAACAAGAAGGAAAAAGGGGGCAAGTTTTTAGTATTTTATAAAATAAAATTTAAGACCTATCAGGAAGTCGTATCAGTATGAGATAGTCTGCTTTATTTGTCTACAATGCTTATCCTTTCCTTGAGATCTTATCCCTATGCTGTTTTTATTTTAATTTAGGTTCTCTAATATCTCCTAAAATAATCTTTTAACTAAAGATATAAGTTAATTATTATTATTAACTCTCCTCTTTTTTAATCAGCATGTATAAGACAGTGCCAAAAATATTTACTAGTCGACATTCCCAGTGGATTTTAATTTTGTAACAGATCTTTATGATTACAGGGTTAGAGATTGGATTCTTTTATTATGTTCTGTTTTTATTTATTTATTTATTTTCTAGCCCATACTGTGTTAAAAATCCACATCTTATGCCAGCCTACCATAGGGTCATACCCACTATGGGCATTCAAGAAACTATCTGGATACCAATAAAGATTAGGTTAATAGGCATAAAGCTACTGAAAAGGTCAATCTTTATTCATCACATATTTTGTCTGATTTCTTTATTTGGTAAATGTTCAAAAATAAAATGATAAACAAACAAAAAAGCCAGGGAAGGAAAAGCTTTCTTAATATTTTTAACTTTTTTCAAGAATAAGTTGTTTTGCTTCACTGTAGTTTGAAAATATGTCATTCTGTGAGATTGATCCAATACTAGGATAAAGAATATGTTCTGAAAATCTCTTTTAGAAAGATTTATAATATTAACCTCAGGCTATTTTAAGTCCCGTCGATCTTTATGAAAACAGCCAAGAGATCCATTTGTTTTCTGAACAGTAGAAATTCTCTGTTACCTTTTGTCAACCATAATTGAACAAATGACTTTGGGTCAAAGTGATTCAGTTATGAAGTGCCTGGGGTCCTGCAAGCCCCCTAGAATACAGACTGAAAAAGCAGTCACTTGGGACCTGAGTTGTCCACTGCAGCCAGAGGCTAAGTAGTCCTACTCAATTTTTCTGGGACTAAAACCATTATAGACTATCCTAAACTCAGGATTAATAGAAACTAGAGCAGTGGCTACTTGTGGACATGTGGGCAGCATGCCCGAATGTTCTACCAAACTACTCAGTCTTGTTTTTTATTATTATTTTCCTTCTACGCAACCAATTAATTATGTGATAATGTTATTGAAAATCTCAGTTTCTTGATTATTCTTTATTCTCCTAAAGCTGCCAGAGATCTGTTGAAGGCATTGAACTAGGATAACACCCTGTTTAGCTAACAGGAAGTTAGAATGTATTACCTATTACCCCAACTTGTTCAAATCCAAACCGTCTATACCATCACTATTGCTAAAATAATTTTTTCTGCCAAGCCTTAACCACTCATCAGGGTATCCTTATTTCCTTAAATAAGTACAGTGAGCTTTAAAAAATCATTAATGAGCCACGTTTATGTAATGGCAACCTGCTTATTCCTGACTTTTTTTCTAAATCCTAGCCCTCTTAATCACCTCACCACTACCACCACTCCTCTGCACACAGACACATACACAGTATACATGTCCACATACATGTCTCATGCTGGTTCCCCTATAACAATCTAGTCAATTCAAGATTCATTATGAATCTGTAGTTTTTGTTCATTTGTTTTTCCTTGCCTAGATGCTATCTTTCTTTTACCTTTGCTGCTAAGGGTCTGTGTGAATGGGTACCAAGCCTACTTAACATATGCCAACAATGAAATTATTTTCTCAAGATATAATCAGTTTACTCATTCGTTTATAGCACTGTGTATTAATTAGTACCTGGCTTCAGGAAGTTTACAATCTGGTTTTGGCATTTGTCTTTGGGTGCCCTTGAGTATATTTTCTTTTGAAAATGTTACATCTAGATGTGTTGTGCATTTTTGATTGTTGGCTCCCAGAAGACAAGGAATTTGCCTATTTATCTTGCTTGGCATAGAATCATGCACATATCAGTACTTAGCAAGTCTTTTCTCCTGCTACTACTGATGATGATTAATAATGTTCTTCTCAAGCATTCTCCAAACCCTTACAAAATGCATTAATTATTTCCACATGCACCCAGAGAGGAAAGAAAGTATCATTATTGATATGTAAAGGATGAGAAAAATGAAGTACTGTGTATTTAGATGAACTATCCAAAACTTTATAATAAACAACATCAAAGAAAAATAATTTAGCTATCTTTTCTTTCAGTTTCTAAGATTTCCTATCCAACTCTATTCAATTTAAAATTTTAGTGAGTCTTTATGCCTAGTATTTTGCTAGGTGCTGTAGGAAGAATGAGAAAATATAGTTTGGTCTCCTACCTTAAGAAAGTAAGAAGAAACAGCTTAGAATCAATTAGATGGTAATTTACTTCAATTTAGATTGGGACTTAGGCAATACTTCTATGCAAAATCTATAGTGCTAAGATATGAGGAATGCACCTAGAGATAAAACATATTTTTTGCTTGTAGGTACTCAAAATGTGGCAAAAACAGTGAGAAAACAAATATTTTTCAGTTTGTGAAAGGTCTTATTTAAATACTAAAGAGCGCACATTGAAGGTAAGTTAGTTCTGTATGGCAGGAGACGAATCTGAAAAAGCTATGGATAGAAGATGGCAGTTGTGGACTTTGAAATACATTATTCTGTCAACAGACTGCAGAATAGATTGGAAAAGGAAGAAAAGCCATTGGAACAGGGGTATCAAGTCTAGAGTGGAAAGACATGTTAAGAAGCTATTACAGGGTCAATGTGAGAACAACGAGGGCCTAAATTATAGGGGTAGTAATGGGATAGGGGAAATAGAATAAATTAGACAAATAATTTAGAGGTAGATTTAGACAGATAATGTGAAGAGAAAGGGTAAGGAGAACCAAAAGTCCTCAAAGATTTCCTATACACAATAATTAATTGCCATGTTAATTGTGCTATGTAAGGTCAAGAAGGTAGAGTTGTTGGAAAGGTCTGGAATGAAATCAGACTTAAGCTTGATTTTGAATGATGCCTAAGGGTAGATGTGTGGAAATGTGCATGATCTTTCTCAGCATTTCTTTGGCACCACAAGAAAAATTTGTTCTATATTTTCACTGACCCACTGCCTACTTATGACCTGAAGAGGCTTGCCGATTATCTAAAAATCCAACTCAATTTCTTAAAAAAGTATCTAAAGACTTTCATTTCTTGACAACCTGACTTTTTTTTCACCTTACTCAAAATATCTCCTGAGATAATTAGACTGCTTTTGAGCTCCTCCGATATTTAAGAATCTCTTGATATTTGGTATCTTTAGGGAAGCTTTTCACAACTAACTGATTAAAACGGATTTCTGATGTTTTTTGGATATTTAATAAGGGCTAGGCAATGTTTCAAACTCTTTACTAATACTTATTCTTTTCATAGTTACAATAGCTCATTAGAATACATAATATTAATTGTCCCAGCTGAAAAAAAATGAGAAAGCTAAGTAACTTTCCCAAAGTTTCACAGGTAGTATGTGGTAGTATGTGACAGAATCTAAACTTTTAAACACTAGAATACACTAGATACAGCTCCAGGTAAAATAAGAAAACTTCTTTTTATCATCACAATCATGTTTTGGCTATGATAACTATAAACTATTTCTTTCTAAACATGGGGCGTCAGTGAGAGATCTTTGGTATGAAAGTCCAGTTCCACAAAATCAGTGGAAGTTGAATGTCCATTCTTTGAAATGATCAAGAACCAGAAAATTCTGAAAACAATAATCAAGAACTGGGACTACAAAAATACAATTAGGACAACTATTTAACAACTAGAATAGGCTGGTTAAAAGTATCTACAAAGGATCTTTTAGACATGTATTGCTTCTAGCCATTCTCCAGTTTTTCCATGAATTTTCTTAGGATTCAAATTCTCTGGCAAAATGACTAAAATTTAGTCACTAAACTGCTCTTTCACTGAACTCTGTACAAAGAAAAATGAAGTTAACTAAATTACACAAAGTGGAGAATAGCCACTGTCCCAACAGGAAAATTTGGATGCTATTAGGGAAAGGAAATAGATATTGATGAAGAAAAGCTGACACAGCCACTAAAAACTTCTAGTGATTAAGCCTTCTTTCTTCTGCATTTATGCTTGTGATACTAAAAGGAGTGACCAAAATATTTGTAATATTTATAACCAGAATGAACAATCAGGAAGCCTACAAACATTTTTTTTTTATGATTTGATTTCAAGACAAATTATTCCTTTACTTCTCTTACATTCTTTACATTATTCTTTATGTTGTTCATTTGTTTCCTTATTTAAATAGATAACTATGGTCTGTATTAGATGTATTACGAATTTATTGTTTATAAGTTAACTGAGCACCTCTTTCTATATCCTGGGCCATAAAACAAACCCAAGTATATTTAAAATAATTTGAAATTGTATGAAGTATGTCCTCTTACCACAATAGAGTCAAAGTAGAAATTAATAATGGAAAAATAAGAAGAAAAATCTCCAGATACTTAGAAATTAAATAGCATGCTTCTAAATAATCCGTGGATCAAAGAGGAAGTTTTAAGTAAGCTTTAAAAAATTACATTGAAATAAATGAAAAAGAAAAATACACATAGAATCAAAATATGTAGAATGCAGATACAACATTACTAAGGCAATGTATAACATGTTTAATTTATAAAAGAGGAGAGGTCTCATCAATAATATAAACTCTCACATTAATAAAGTCATAAAAATTAGGGCAAAATGAACCCAAAGCAAGCACAAGAAAAATAACAAAGTGCTCAAATGAATGAAATTGAAAACAGAAAAACAATAGAGGAAATAAAAAAAAACTTTTTCTCTGAAAATATCAATACAATTGAAAAATTAAAGCAAGACTGACAAAAAATGAGTGCTAACACAAATTACCAATATCAGAAATTAAATAGTAGTCATTACTATAAACAACAATGTCATACAAAGGAAATAAAAAAATGCTACAAAAAAAAATCATACACATAAATTTGACAACTTAAACAAAATTGACCAATGCCATGAAAAGCACAAACTACCAAACTCATCTAATATAAAATAGGTAATTTAAATAATCCTACAAAAATTAAAGAAGTTGAAATTATCATTTAAAAACTATTAAAAGGGGTATCTCAAAGCAAAGAATGTTTCATTGAAGAATTCTACCAAACTTTTAAAGAATTAACTGTACTTGCACACAATCTCTTCCAGAGAAAAAAGAGGGGGGACTGACAAACTTAATTACATAAAGGTGGTATTACTCTTAATCCAAAATAAAAAAAAAAAAGAAAACAAAAAACAAGACAATTATAAGTTAATATCCCTCATGAATATACATGCAAAATCTTCAATATTATTAAATTTAATGCAATGATATCTCACAACCCGGTGGGCTTTGTTTTAGGAATGCAAGACTGAATCAACGTTCAAAAGTTAATCAATGCAATCCATTTTATTAATAAGCTAAAAGTAAACCAAACAGAAGTCCTAACTTGTGCAATGGAGCAAGAAAAGAAAACAAAAATATATAGCTTATAAAGGAAGAAATAAAAATGATTCCTATTTGCAGTTGACATGATGGTCTGTCATAGCATATCCCGAAATATTAATAAAAAATAATAACTCAAGAATAAAGAAGTTTAGCAAAATTATAGGATAGATACAAGATTGACATATTAAAGTAATTGTATTTCTATAAACTAGCAATGAACATGTGGAAACCCAAGATAAAACAAAATTCAACTTCCAATAACCCAAAACACAGATGTAAATTCAACAAACTATGGTAAGGATTTATGCGTTTAAAGCTGAAAAATACTGATGAAAGAAATAAAATCAATGGAGATGTTCTAGGATTAGAAAACTAAATAGTAAATATGCCAATTCTCCATAAATTAATCTAAGTTTATTATAATTTCTATCAAAATCCCCAAATTTCTATCAAAAGCAAGATTTTGTATAGAAAGTCAGAGAAACTAGAAGAGATAAAACAATTTTAGAAGAAAAAAAAAGTTAAGAAATCACTCTACCAGGTTTTAAGACTTACAATATAGCTACGATATTCAAGACACTGTGATATAAATGAAGAGAGATGACACAAAAAGTAATGAAACCAAAGATAAAATTCAGAAAAACAGATCCATTTAAAAACAACTTATTTTTGACAAAGATGCAAAAGCAATTCAGTAGAGGAAGGATAATTTTTTCAGAAAATAGAGCTTAGACAATCAAAAATCCATAAGTAAAAATAAAAAATAAAATAAATTGAACCTGAACCTAAACATCACACTGCATACTGAATTTAACTCAAAATGTATAATAGATTTACATGTCAATGTAAATCTATACATTTTTTAGAGGAAAATGTTGGAAAAAATCTTTGGGACCTAGATCTATGTAAAAAGTTCTTAGACATTACATAAAAAAATATAAGCCTTAATATAATAAATTGGATTCCATCAAAATTAAAAATGTTTAACCTGAAAAAGCTCTGGTTAAGAGGATAAGAAGTCACACTTCAGGCTGGGATAAGTATTTGCAAACTTCAAAACTGACAAATGATACATACCTAGACTATACAAATAACTTTCAAAATTTAAGAGCATAAAAAGAAAACAAAAACAATCAAGTTGAAAAATGGGTAAAAGACATTTATAGTCATTTTGTCATAGAGGATAAACATGGTAAATAAGTACATTTAAATATGGTCAACATCATTAGCTATTAGGAATGTGCAATTTAAAATTATGGAGAGATACCACTATACATCTCTTAAAACCTGAATTTCCCATACATTTCTTGTGGGAATTAACATAATTCTTCTGAAAAATAGTTTGGCTCATTTATGCCAAACATATGCTGATTATATGACCTAACAATTGTACTCCTGGACATTTATCACAGAGAAATGAAAGCTTTTATTTAGACAAAAACCTGTATGTGAATGTCAATAGCTTCTTCATCTGTGATAGCCAAATATTGGATACTACCCAAATGTCATTCAATGGGGGATGATTAAAAAAATTGTATTACATCCATATCATAGAATAAGACTCAGTTATAAAAAAGGAACATACTACTTATATACACAATAATTCTGAATGAGAAAAAATAAAGGCCAGTCTCAAAAAGTTATACACTGCATTATTCCATTTATATAAATTATCCAAATGGAAAAATTATAGAAATAAAGAACAGATTAGTAGTTGCCAGAGACTAAGGATTTTGGGACAGTAGGTTGAGGGTGTATTGACTAAAAGAATAGCACAGAGAGGTCTTTGTAATAAGGGAATAGTTTTGTGTCTTAATGGTGGTCATGGCTAACCAAATCTATATCGGATAAAGTTTTACAGAAACACACATAGACACACATGCAAATGAGTACATCTGAGTGCACAACTACTGAAAGCTGAGCAAGTTCTGTGGGTTATATTAATGTGAACTTCCTGGTTTTGATCTTGTACTGCAGACATGTAAGATGTTACCATTAGGTAACAGGTACCTCTCTGTACAACTTTTGCAGCTACCTGTGAATCTGTAATTATTTATTTATTTATTCTCTAGCACTGGCAGAAACAGCTAGTAAATGTTAAACAGAAGTGTCAAGAGTGGTTATTCTTGCATTGTCCCTGGTTTTAGACTAAAGCATTCATTTTTTCATTATTTAAGTGTAAACTTAGCTGTAGGTTTTCCATAAATACTTTTTATCAGTTGAGAATATTTCTTTTTATTTCTAGTTTCTTGAGAGTTTTAATCAAGAATGAGTGTTAAATTTTTTTCAAATGCCTTTTTACATCTATTGAGGTTATAAGATGTTTTCTGAGCTTTTTTTATTAATACAGTGTATCATATTGATGCTCACATATTAAGCCAACCTTGCATTCCTGGTATAAATCACATTTGGTCATCATATATAATCTATTTTATGTTTACCAATATTTTGTTGAAGTCTTTTGTGTTTACATTCATTAAGGATATTTATCTGTTTTGTTTTCTTTTAATCTCTTTATATAGCTTTCATTAGGGGTAACACAGATCTTTTAAATTGTGTTGGGAAATTTTCTGTTCTCTATTTTTTTGAAAAGTTTGTGAGAGGTTAATATTATTTCTGCTCTAATATTTGGTAAAACTTATTAGACATTTGGGTCTGGTTTTCTCTGTGGGAAAAATTTTCAATTCCAATCAAATATTTTTTGTCATAAGTTAACTCCAATATTCTATTCCTTCTTAATTTTATAATTTGTGTCTCTAGGCAATTGTCCATTTCATCCAAATTTCTTTAAAATCTTTTTAATTTCTATAGAA
Organism: Rousettus aegyptiacus; assembly: GCF_014176215.1. Taxonomy (NCBI): domain Eukaryota; kingdom Metazoa; phylum Chordata; class Mammalia; order Chiroptera; family Pteropodidae; genus Rousettus; species Rousettus aegyptiacus. The sequence continues at coordinate 70,679,144 of NW_023416287.1, forward strand.
TCTTTAGTGATGTTTGCTTTTGAAATTCCTTTTATTTTTGTAATTTGTACCTTCTCCAATATTTTTCTTGTTCAATCTAACAAAAATTTTGTCAATTTTGTTTTTTCAAAAAACCAATTTATGGTTTTATTTTTTTCTACTGTGTTTTATTTTGCTATTTTATTAATTTCTCCTCTGATATTTATTATTTCTGACCTTCTTTTGGGGATTTAGTTTGTTATTTTTCTAATTTAGTAGAAATTGATTTGTAATTGATTTTATAATTTCCTTCTTTTACTATAGACCTTTAAAAATCTAAATTTTCTTCTAGGATAAAATTTGGCTGTATTCCATAAATTGAAATATAATTCAATTTCATATACACTCACTTCAAAATATTTTCTAACTTCTCTTGTACTTTTTATTTTACCCATTAATTATATAGAAGTACTCGTTAAGTTTTCCAAATGTTTGAAGCTTCTTAATTTCTTTCTGTTATTTATTTCTATTTTGATTCTATTGTGGTAATAAGATATACTTTGCATGATTTCAATACTTACATATTTGTTGAGACTTGTTATATGGTCTAAGATATGGTCTATCCTGGAGAATATTTCATGTCCCTTTGGAAAAAAAAATGGATTTTGCTCTTGTGGGATGAATTAGTCTATAGATGTCAGATAGATCTAGTTAACTGATAATATTTTCAAGTTCTCTATGTCCTTGTTAATTTTATTTATTTTTTTTACTCTATCAATTATTGAAAATTATGTATTGGATTCTGCAACTATTATTCTCTAATGGCATATTTCTCTTTTCAATTCTGTCAGTGTTTCCTTCATATATTTTTGCACTTTAATGTTAATGTGTTTATTTATAATTGTTATAGCTTTCTGATGAATTAACCTTCATCATTATGAGTACCTCTCTTTATCATAATAATCTTTGAGTCTTTATCTCATAAAAGGCCTTAGCATTGCTACTGGCGTTTGATAGACACTTTATAAAGAGTTAATCCATAATGTAGTGATATATTTAAAAAATATTTATTACTTACTCTAATCTAGAAACTATTCTAGGTACTGGAATATTAACTATTATTCAATATCAACTTTTTTGCTGATATTTTATATACCTATTTATTCATAGGTGCTTTTCTACATTTATGTGTTTACTATGACGAGTAGCTCTACTAACTCTATAAGGTGTTAAGTTCTTAACAAGGAACTTTGGTTTAAGGCTTATTTATTTTTAAATGAATAATGATACAGCAGAAACTATGACTTGATTAACCAGTATCCAATATCCCTTAGTTTATTAAAGTAGCTATGAGCCTTAGGAAAAGACTATACTTTCTGGCCTCCCTTATAGCTAAGTGTGATCATGTGACAAAATTCTGGCTAATGAAATGTAATCAGAAGTTGTAGAGTTGAATTCAAATTTAGGCTCCTTAAAATAATTTTATTGTCTCCTCTTTTTCCTACTTTCTGCCTGGAATATAAATATGATAAGTTATCTTAAAAGTCTATAAATTGAAATATATGAATGTCAAGGAATGTGTCATATAAGGGGATAAACAGCTTGGATTCATGGTAGCTTACTGTTAAAACATAACTCTAGATTTTCTGTTCAGGTCTCTATTACATGCACCTGCATACAACTTCTAATTAATACAAATGATAGCTACGGTGTTGCTGATGATAAGCCCCTGTCCAGGTCTACTCAAACTGATACGATGCAAAGGAGAAGTGAATTACATGACATCCCAGATCTCTCAGGTTCTGGAGCCATCCAGGCCAGTGGACTATTAATTTTTTCTCCCAAATACTCACCGTCTTGCCAATGAGCCTACAACAGATTTTTAAAGAACTGTAGAAAACTTATCTTGCCTTATCATTCAAAAGCTGAGTACTTGGACACCCGGACATGATTAAGAATAGTGGCCCTATACAGAATTGCTAGAGAAGGTCACCTTTTCCAAGGTATTATTCATGGAATGTAAATTTATAAAGAAACATATTCACTTAAAAAAAATCCTAGATGTGCTGACCTTCAGTCTTTGTTGAGCACCGATTTTCCCTGAATATTTGTTATTGCCAATGTACTTCACTTTGAGGGTAATTCTTGTGACCTTAAAACAGCCTTTACTGTCCTGGAACTGCTGGCTACTCAGCAAATACCGAGCCTGGCCTGCCCTCATCTCTAGATGCTTCAGTGATGCCACATCTGCACATTCAGCTAGCTCCCGCTGACTTTCTTTTCTTTCCTTTTTTTGGCTGGCTGAAAACACCATGACCAAGTTAAATTTCCCCATAAAGGTCTCAAAAATGACTAATTATTTAAATCTGTTTGAACTCATCCTTAACTGCTAATTGAACTCTGTGTGCAAGGAGGCCAGAGGTGTGCAATGAGGTACAGCCTCCTCACAACAGTATGCAGAATCAGCCTTCTATCACGGTCACTGCTAACATGGATAGCATATAACTATTTCAGTGCCTAGTAGTTTGGGGTGTTTCAGTGATCTTTCCTCCATTATCTTTCTAATTGGCTTCTCAACCTGATCTCCCCAAAACAGGGGGTATCCGAATAAAAGTTAACTACTACCTGGGCAGATGAAAAACTTGATTAGTTCTATGGAAGCAGGGGAATGCTGTTGACACTACTTACTTCCAATTCTTGCATGGCAATAAGGCATAAGGACTGATTTATCAAAGAGAGTGTGCCCATGAAGCATGAGCGAGAAAGAGAAAGTTCACATTGCACAAAATGAGCTGCTAATTTCTTTTCCATTTCACTGACAATGTGCTCTATGAGTTCGGAGCAGCTGGGATGCAAACAATGGATGTTCCCAACCTGTGCTCCATTTAACTTTTGCAACTCTACAAGGTCAAACAGCAAGAGAGAAAATAATTCTCATTCTCTCTCTCCCTCTATCCCTCTCTCCCTCTTTCTCTCCCTCCCTCTCTCCCTCCCCTCCCTCTCCCTATCTCTCCCTATCTCTCTCTCTCTCTCTCTCTCTCTCTCTCTCTCTCTCTCTCTCTCTCTCTCTCTCTCTCTCTCTCTCTCTTACTTATAGTATGGCAAAGCTAGGAGACCGAGGGACTATGTAAAAGGCATGGTTAGTTTCTTTAAAGAAATTCCTGTGTCTAACCAGAGATTTTATTGGCAAAAGTTTGAAAGCCATTTTACTGTCATTTCTACATCAAATTCACATGAGTTATATGGATTGTGGATCATTGCTATAAATTTGTATGTTGGGATGGAAGAAGGTGAGCATGAGCACTTACATTTGAAGAGAGATGTGCTGTGTTGGTTGCCTAAATCCTCACTGATAAAAAAAGAATCCCAAGTGAATTACTGTATATTGGCTCTACTGCCCCTGACAGGGAATTTTAAACTTTTTTTTTGTTTTAATTAGCAATGTGTACCAGAGACCCTGATTATTCAATATGCTGCCCTACAACCCATACTGACAGAATGGTAGAGTCCCTTGGGATACAGCCTTCATTTTCTTCTCTTGATAAATGTACCAACTCCCTTCTGATATGCTTCTTATAACTTGGATCTCAATTAGCAATGGTTTGTGGCACCCTGATATTAGAGATGAGAGGTAGAAAAACTAGTAATGTGAGCTAATATTCATGAAGGACCTCTCGACAGATTTTTAATTCACCCCCTACCATTAGAATTATTGTCTCACCATAGTACATATGGCATTAGATTCTGAGAAATTGAAACTGAGGATCTGCTTATAAAAATGTAATCATTACTCAAATATTGGACATCTACACTCTTTCCAGGATTTAGTGTTTTAAGTTCAAGATCAAAAGACAAAATTAATCTGATCTTTAACTTTAAATATATTAAAAATGATGATAATTTCAAAAACATGGTTTTCTTTTCAAGAAACCAAATGCATTTTGTGTTAATACGCTGATACCATTTTGGTCCTATATTCTATTTTATTCAGTAAAAAATAAAAAATTAAGGGAAAAATATAAAATAATTTGATAACAAAACTAATTTTCTACATTTTTCCAATACTTTATTGTAAAATAATTATTTGAAAATAAATCATATTTGTCTCTCATTCATTTGTCTAAATTTACATTTTGCTTTTCTTATGCTGTAATCCCACTTGTCTTGAAGTATTGACTAACCTTATGCTTCAAGGCCCCACATAAACTCATCTCTATTCACCTTCTCTTGTCCATTTGAGAGGTGTGAATTGACCTATCCCTGAGCTCTTTACTTTACCTAAGCACACCTCTATAAATCATAGTTGCACACACTGAACAATACAAGTGTTTAAATAGCCCTCTACTATTTCAGAAGCAAGGGAAAGGGACCCTATATAACCTACCATTAGATCTCCAGGATCTTGGACAATTTCTGAAACAGAACATGCTTTCAAAAATGTTTAGCAAGTGAATGAATGTAGACCTTGCATCTTGTTGTTTTTCTCAGGCTAATAATTTGTTTGTTGCATAATTTCCTTTCAGAAAGGCATATTTCTCTATTTAGCAAAGATATTTTTCTTAATCTTAAATTTATATTTCACACATTTCTGTACCACATTCAAGGTAAGAGATTACCCATTATAAAATTATGTTACCAAACTCTGATTAATACATTTGCTAATTGTCATGGACAATGGTTGTTGCTCAGTGCTTTTTAATATTTATAATATTTAACAACTGAAATTAAGAAACTGAATCACTAATCCTAAACTTTATATCAAACTGTAAAAATATATTTAAAGTAATTCATCATCCAAGACCAATGATTTGAGATTAAAGTGGAAATACATTAAAAAGTTTAAGCAACATCTTCAAAGAAGTATATTCACTTTTCTTTCTCCTTCTTCAAGAAATTACTTTTGTCTTTATGTGATCTACTTGAAATGAGAATAAGATATTCCCTTGGAAACTCTGCCTACCAGCATTAAATATAGGAACTGCATAGTTAATCTCTTAGTTCATCTTATCTAATGAAACTTCCTAACCTTGAATGCCATGTCCAAGAAGATAATCTAAAATTAAAACAAGATTATATATATATATATATATATATATATATATATATATATATATATGGAAGATCACAGATATCAGCATAAGTAAATATAGAGGGATAAATGTTAGAATTTTTCTGAGAAGATACTGCAAGGAAGAATTGCTGTTCAAAGTAGAAATTCAAATTCAAAGCCTGGTAGTCTCTAGATGTAACTTCAATAACACGGTTAGAGGAAAGCAAGAATAGTAGCAGCAATGTAAGAGGAGAAAAGAAGATTTACTGGAATAGTAACATGGAAGCTCTGAAGTGTGAATTATATTCCTGGTTCAATTCTTATTTTTTATGTTTATGACTTACCATTCTACTTTTGATAATACATACAAGTAGTGACTTCAGTACCTCAAGAGGTTTCCCGGTCTATTCTATCCTGCCTAATTTGTTAATTCATTAAGTTATTACAGTACATGGACCCTCACTGCCTGGATTGGGTGCATGTATGTCACAAACTGTGTAATTTTTTTTTTCTGAGATTCCATTTCCTCATTTAAAAATGTAGCCTAGATAGATCTATCTCTGTCAATTAAGTTTCAGTCAAAGAAGCAGAACTGCTATGAGTGATTGAGAATAACCAATTTATTATAGGAATTGAACTTTACACAACTTGGGAGCTGGTTACACAGTTTATGTAAGGTTATCTCTGCCACTGGTTCTGGTGCCAGATGCCAGCAGTTGAGAAGAAAAAATATAAAATAAGAGAGAGCAAGGACAAACTCTCACATAGAAGATATAATGGAACCCATGATGATATCTCACTACCACCTCTAAGTCACCAACTTTGATGATGCATATTGCCTGAAGGAGAAGTTGGCACACTTTTTCATAGATGTTAGTATATACTAGAACTTGAAGTAAGAAAAAGTGAAACAGGATTTGACAGCACTTTAAGAAGCTTCAGATCTAGATACTGCCCAATGCCATTAAGGTGAGCCAGCAGATAAGTAACATTTGTGAGCTGAAATAGTACTAGAAGCCCCTGCACAAACCTTGTGATGGTTAAAGGAATATGACTGCTGCTTCATGTCCATCTTCAGTTCTGATAAAAAACTGACCTATGCAGGGAACAAAAGTCTGGAAAATGTAGATTCAGCTTAGCTAAAATGATAATGCAAAACCATAACAGCATCCTATCTACCTAGTGTGCTACTGGGCTGACGAAGCAAAATGCATATGAAATCATTTTTAAAACCTTAAAACGTGAAAACAGTATGAACTATTATTATTCCATGGATACCTTTTTACAATGAGCTGATCACTGTTTCTCCTATGTTATGGTCTCTTCAAAATAACTAGCGATAAGCATAAATCCCTGGGCAGTGTGATTTGACAAGAGTAGGTAGATCTGAGAAACCTAAAATTTCCAATTAAATTGTTGACTAAAAACAACTTGATGCAATCAGTATATTTGATAATATTATTTCACAGAGTCTGACCCATACCAAGAGAGAGAAAGAGAGAGACAGAGAGAGATGAAGAGAAAGAGACAGAGAGACAGAGAGACAGAGAGAAAAAGAAAGAAGGAAGGAAGGATGGGAGGAGAGGAGGGAGGAAGAAATACCACATTAGGATGAGAACTTAGGTAGAAATAAGGGGAAGGTGGTAGAAAAATAACAACCACTGTATTTTTATCTTATAAATGTCGTGGAGAATAAAACATACCTCAAATCTCTAACTGTAAACTAAAATCTCAAAGTAAAAACAACTTGCTAACTGTCTTGAACTTTTAGTTGCAGGTTAAAGTAGAAATTATAAACAGAATAAAAATACTATAGAGATAATAGCACAGACCATGCAAATGGACTCAAGCAGAAGTTACTTAAAAAAAAAAGACCAATTTTAATATCATCTTGATTTTTTTAATAAAGCATACAGATTTCTAAGTATATAAGAAAGTCTTACATCATATTTCTTTCCAATTTTTAAATCAAAGAAGTTCTGATCCATTTTTGATAAATGCCAATGTATCAGTAGGATTTCAAGACAATAAAAAAAGAATTTGGGCTCATTTTACTCTCCCTAAGATTAAATACAGATGAATTATTAGAGGAGAAGTCATCTTGAAATGCCCAATATTTAAGTCAAACTGAGTTTATGAAGAATCTGGTGCTCTGAATGTCAAGGTCAAAAAAGATTTTAGTCACCACTTACATTCCAAGTAATGCTCACTCAGTTTCTCCTTCCAGACCTTTACTATACAACAAGATTGCTTTCAGAACCAGCAATAATTATGTCCCTTTCTTAGCAGCTCTTGAGCCCCAGGGTTTACTAGAGGTGGAAAATGAGATGTTCTAGTGTGAAGAGATGCAACTGCTATCTTAATTCAGATGCTGGAGGAAGCCTGTGGCCATAAAAATTATCACAACTTGTCATTCCCAGCTCCCTCCAGGGGCAAGATATTATGTGATCACCATTCCCTGAGGATACTCAAGCTTCTATTCTCTGGAGTTTCTCAGTTGCAGATGATGAAAATGAGAGTATTATTGATGGAAAAGAGCAGTCCATTCACCTGTACAATATGACAGCATTTGTCACAGAATCTGACATATTCCCTAAAATAAAGTTATTTGTGAACAAATGAAGAGAAGGAGATATTATATTGGGATATAAAACCATTATGTTCAGAAACCTGTAGAACTTTTTAAATTAATACAGATGATAACATACCAAATGAGAGAAAATATTACAAAAGAAAATAAATAAGTGTGAATTATTTACAACAACCCTCATTGCATATATCTAAAATCTATCTTCAACAATGCACTTTAAGTTTCACGAGGGCTGGAACTTTGACAGTCTTGTTCATTAGTGAAATCCACTGCAAATCCCTATGCCAGACACATAAGTAGCTAATAAACATTTAATAAATAAATTCAGAATGAGAAAAATGTCCAAACTAGATATAATTGAAAGCATATTACTATTAAAATATAAATGATTATTTTTTAAAAAATTGGGAGAGGACTAAGAACACATTTGTTCATTACATTTGTTTATTCCTTCTATAAAGATAAAGCTAAGTATTCAACATGTTATAAGCACTACTCCTTGTATTGGGTAGGCAAGAGCTCTAGTTCCTGTCACCATGAGATTTATGAGAAAAATATACAAAGTATAGAAACAAACAAAACAAACGAGATTCTAACATATGTAACTAAGTAATTTAAAGAAATTTATCAAGAAAGAATAACCTTTTATAGAAATCTATTAAACTAGTTATATGAGAATTTTTATTTGGTTTTTAATTTTGATAAGAAGGAAAAATTAAAATGAGAGTATATTAGTTAGCTATTGCTGTGTAACATATGGTCCCAAAACCCAGTGGTGTAAAATAATAAGCATTAGTCAGTGTTTACAAATCTGCAGGTGGGATGGGTGATTGTTTCTGTTATGGGTGGGTTCATTCACTTACTATCAACTCTGAATCAGGTAAGCACCTCTCATGATCTTGGCCGAACACACACACATATATGGCAGTCATCTGGCTCTATGCTGGTTTAGGATGGCTTACCTGGACTCTCCTCTTAGTATTCTCATTCTCTGGCAGGCTATCTCAGCCTTGTCCAAATGGCAGGAACAGGGTTTGAGACAGAAAGAGCAAAGTCATATAAGACCTTTTTGTCCCTTGCTTAAACTGAAAGAGATTCCTTCTGCTACTTCTATTGACCAAAACCACATGAGTTCACCTCAGATTTAAAGTATGGATGAGAAAGACCATATCATAATTGAAGGAACTACAAAGTAATACAGGAAAAAGCAGATTCAGGTGGAAAGGTGAAGAATTTAGGCCATCTTTGCAATAAATCTATATTATATAGAAATATTGGAAGGAAGAGAAAATGACAGAAACATCAAGAAGAAGTAACCATGGCATCAAAGTGTAGTAACAAGAGAAGCATAATAGTGGTATGACTTGCCTTAGAATTTAGTAAATTCAAGTCAGTAAGAAAATACTTAGCATCTATTATTCTATTTAACAGTGTTTTTTGAGCTGGGAACTGTTTTAAGCACTAGGTATAGAAAGAAAAATGGAAAATAAAGTTTTTGCTCCATTTTCCTTTGGGAAAAAAGTCAATAAAAACACAAATAATTATAGATGAGATTATTTCAATAGTGCTATAAAGAAAATTAAAGAAAACAATAGGATAGGTGTCAGGTTTGTGACATGGGTGAAGCTATTTTAGCTAAAGAAATCATGACATTTTTCTTTAAGGAAGTGATGCATGAGCAGAGATAAGGATGAAGAAGCCTTTTAACACATGGAGGAAAGTCAGAAATCAGCCATCACCAGGTAACTGAGAAAAGAAAAAGTTTGGCTCATAAGAAAGAAAAGGGCTTGAGAGGCTATTGCATACTAAGCAAGGTAGGAAAAAAGGAGTAAAGTTAGAACAGGCATCGCTTTGTGAACCAGGTAAAGGCTTTTAGATTTTATTTTAAGTGTAGCAAGAAGCCACTGTCATCAAGACAGCAGTGTGATCTAACGTAGGTTTTAAAAGAACACTTGATTATTATGAGGTTGAATTAATAGAGGTGTAAAAGAGGAAGCAGAAATACTATTGTATAAGTACAGAGTGAGCAAGAATAAAAATAAGGAAGATCAGTGAGAATGTAGTTTTAGTAACCCAAAATGAGAGTTGGTGGTGGTCTAGGCCACAATAAGACTTTGAAAGGAGAGAAGTGGTCAGCTTCTTAAACCATTATAGAGACAGACCCATTAGGTTTGCTGATTGACTAGGCAGGGAGATGAAAGACACATTTTAAGGACGATGTATTGAGAATGATTTGAAATGTAGGCAGCCAATGGAGATGTGGTTAAGTCAGCACTCAATACATGACTGATTCTCAGGGGAAAACCAAAGGGAGATAAATAACTTTATTATATCTTCATAGAGATAGGTCTGGATGAAATAAACTTAACATTGAGTAAAAAAAGTAGAAGTCTGATGAAAAAAATGTCTGCAATATTTAGAAACTTAGACATAGATAGAGAGAGGAAAATATTTTGTTCTAAAGAAAGCCAATTGTATCAAATGCTCCAAAAAAGTTGGGCAAAAAGAAGCTCAAGATGCTGTGTGAACCTGAATATCAGGCACAAGCTTCCTGGGGTAAAGATGCCCTCCAAAATAAGTAGGCTATAGCATTTGGGGAGAGGGAAAGATCTTACTTGGATCATAATGTGACATTAAACTTCTACTTATGCTCTAAGCTGGAGGTGAAGTTCCAGGGAGTGGGGAGGGAACCTAAAAGGAATGATATATTGAAAGGGATTAAGTGGTTTACAGAGATTAAATTCTGACAAAGTATGTACTTGCAAATCCTTCTGATGAAAGGAAAAGAGAGTCTCTAAAATTATTCATGTGGATCAAGGGATTATAGCTTTCATCCAAGGAAAAACAGGGACTGGATTTACCCTCCCAAATGAAATGACCAAAGGAATAAACAAAATATATGAAATACTAGTTTTTAATACACTGAGTATCAAACAACAAAAGACAGTGATGTCTATGAAACAGGAACTATATGAGGTGAGCTCTATAATTGCCCCAATTTAGTGCCTTGAGAGACTTACTAGGCTGTGGAACTTCTCTCTAAAAAGCACTATTACAAAAATTTTTAAAAAGATAAGCAATAGATATGGAGAAAACACTTGCAAATCCTACATCTGATTATTGACTTATGTAAAAAGTAAATAAAGAATTCTCATAACTTAATAAGAAAACAGCATGATTTTTTAAAATGTGCAAAATACTTGAGCAGTTACTTTCAATCTTTACCAAAGAAGATATATGGAAGACAAAAAGTCACATAAAAAGATAGTCAACATCATTAGTTATTAAGAAAATTCAAATTATGACCATAATCAGATACCACTACACACATATTACAACGGCTAAAATTAAAAGTATTGGCTAGAATGTGGAGTAATTGGAGCTCTTATACACTACTAGTGAGAATGTAAAGTTGTATAACTCTCGGAAAACAGTTTGGCAATTTCTTAAATTTTTAAACATATATCTACCATATGATACAGACATTTCGCTCTTAGATATTTCCCCCGAGAAAATGAAAGCATGCATCCTCGCATAGATACACATGAGTGGTCAGAGAAGCTTTATTTGCATTAGTCCAAAACTGGAAACACAAATGTCCATTAACAGTGAATAGGTAAACAAATTGTGGTATATTCATAAAATGGAATAATACTCAACAGTAAAGACGAATGAACCATTGACACATGCTATAACATGAATGAATTTCAAAATAATGATGTTGAGTAAAAGAAGCCAGGCTCCAAAAAATGTACTTATTGTATTATTCCATCCATATAAAATTACAGAAAATAAAAACTAATCCATAGTACCATAAAATAGGTCAGTGTTTACCTGAGGATGGGTGTCAAGGGAGGAAATTACAGGAAGAAAGAATCATAAAAGGGCATGAGGAAAATTCTGTAGGTTAATTATTTTTATTGCAATGATTTCATAGTTGTTTACATAAATCTAAACTTATGAAAACACGCACTTTAAATATGTGCAGTTTATCATGTTACAACACATATATTTAAATATATTTAAAATAAATAATAACAATGATGTCAATGTACAGGAATCTTTCAATGAGTTTAGGTGGGAAAGAGCTTTCTTAAAGGAAAGATAGGACTATAGTATAAGAACAAACATAAACAAATATCTTACATCTAGAAAGCAAGATAAATCAAGGTTACAGGAAAACACTATTGAAAGACAAACTAACAAAAATAAAATAAAAATACAGGAATACAAATACACACACACACACACACACACACACACACACACACGAGAGTGATTGGTTCAACCCTTGAGACCAATGATGTTATGTTAATAAAAAGTAAAACTCCTTATGTTTTTTTCTCACCTCAAAATAATAAAAAGGAATAAACACACACATACATACATACATACATACATACATACATACATACATGATATTGGGAAGAGAAAAGTAAACTTCAGAGCTGTGAGGCTAGCTACTTCAATGTTAAAGAATAGCCCCAAGTGAGTCCAACAGCCATGGGAAGGAATCCTTATTATCAATGCTACCTTATACAGATTACTGAAATTCAGATCTTCACCTTTTTTATCTGGGAAACATACTAACACTCTAAGCATTATAGAACTTAAGCAACATGTGATCAAGTTCTTAGCCTGATATTTGAAATATAGCCTCCATTCAGAGATGTTAGATAACCCCCTTCACTTTCCTGGCTCTCTTAAAGTGCTCAAATTGCTCAGGTCAGAAAATTAGATCCCAGAATTGTGAATGAAGTTTCTAAAGAGTTCTCAAAGCTGATGAACTTTAATAAATCATAAATAATGGCAAATCTCTGGGAAAATCATAGCAGTAAAGGTAAAATCTTTCAACCATAAAGGTGTAAGCACAACATTAAATTAGAACATCTTCTAAAAGAGGGTATTAAAATGATGCTATAAAGAAATATCTTTATAGATCACATTAAGCCATTTTAAGTTGAGTAACTATCCAATTGGTTGTCTTTCTAATGGCTTGAGTGATTATACCTCAAGATTTGTGATACATAATCAATGCCAAGTAGTAGGAAGCTATGTATCATCATATGGAAATGCTCTAATACAGATGTTCACAAGAACAGTATATTGATTGATGATTTCATTGAGAATATCTGGTGAAATATGGTGTGGCAAGTACTGAAATTAGGCCAAAACCTGTGTTCTATTCTGACCCACAGAACTAGATCACAGGTGAAATATTTCAGAAGCCAAACACCCTGAATTTATCGGCAGGGATAACTAATAAGTTAATTTATATTATAACATAGAAAAAAGACTATCTTCTTCGCTAATATTATGGGGGAAATTTAATAATTTTAATAACAAAAATGATGTGCAGACACATTAAAACTAAAGTTCAAATATTTACCAAAGTATCCTTATATTAAGATCGTTATGGAATTTGAAGGTAAACTAAATTTGAAAATAATAATGGTAAAGCACAGAATCCAAAAATTTTCAGCAATAAAAATGTAACAATTCCAGCTCTTTGGGTTGAGAAGCTATACTGTCCACTTATTGGGCAGCGAGATCTATTTCCATATTATCTAATGTGGAAGAGAATGACAAATATGTTCAAACTCTCTTCTGTTACTTTCTGCCACCCCGTATCTCAATCAGTCTTACTTCACACTTACACTGCAAGGCAGCAAATGTAATGAAGAAAACTTAGTCATAGTGTGGAGAAAATTCCTGTTTCAATCTAAGGAAAATTTAAAATAGTCATAATGTTTTCTGAAACCAAATCCAGCCCAGTAAGCAAGTAGAATAAACCATTATATATTGGGTAAAATCTAAAATATCACCTTCATCTTGAAAATTATTTCTTCTACTAACTGATCACAATGCCTGGAATTTTTCCAATTAGAATTTATGTTTGCATATAAGTCATGGCGTGGCTAAGGCAATGAATCTCTCAAAGATCCCTGTTAAGAGGTGAATTACTCAGATAATATGCTAGATCTTGGATCTGGACATGATGTGTTTATACAGACCTGATCCTGAAGAAAATAAGTTGTGCCATAAGACATTTTTGCGGGATTAAAGTTATAAAGGAGAGAATAGGAACTTTGGAAGTTGCACCAAGAGGGCAGTTGGGTAAAAAAAAAAAAAAAAAAAAAAAAAAACATTGAGAGTCCAGAAAAAGCACAATAACACCAGATCTCTGAAAAAGAGGTGCTAAAGGGAAGGAGCAGAATTCAGAACAAGGAAATAATAAACTGTAAAGAAAAATGTTACCTATGTCATATGTGACTGCAGTACTTCTGCTGTTCTCACATAGATTTTTTACACTTATATGACTTCCAAGTCAGGATAGTCTGCTGGTGTGTTCCACATATATTTTTGAGCACTCTTTTCTGACTATTTTAAATTGAATTCTCTCAAAAATTGACTTTATGACAAGCAATTAAGGGCAAATAATTTACTTGGGAAGCCATTCCAGAAACCACAAGTAAGAAAGTAGAGAAAAACAGCAAAAATGTAAAAATTAAAATAAGCGTTAATGAGCAAATTAACGAATGTTCAATACCATTAGGGATCCTCTAAGAAACTTTTGAATCATGCCTTGAATCATCCTTCAGAGGAGATTGAAATATGTTTCTACTGATGACTTTTACTCATTTAATTCCAGATTATGCTTGCTAGTGGTGAAGCAAGCTCCTATGGTACCAATGTCCTCAAGCAAAGGAAAAAATAAGAGGTAGCAAACTAAATGTCCTGGAACTTGTAGCGCCTCACTGCTGATGATCTCAAAGATGAAGTTTGCACATCAGCAGTGTCTACTACACCAGACCTCTCACATGTATAGTCTGGAAGATAATGGGAAAATCATCATAATAAAAGCTCAAACAGATAACATATAAACTCAAGCCCAGAGAGAACAAAGAAGATGTTAATTAAAAGAATAATCAAATAAATTGAAGAGGGACTCCTGAAAGAGGTGGGATTTGATCAACTCTTAGAGGTGTTAACATGATTTAACAGAGTCTTAGTTAAAAAAGTAGAGGTGGAGTGATGAGGAGTATCAATATACTAATGTAGTATATTCCATTTTAATTTGGAAATGGAAGGAAAATTTATTGGATGTTAGAACCTTTATAATTGTCTCATCCTGAAGTATGAAGCCCAACCAACACCTTAATCCAAATGAACAAGATTACAAAGATCCAGAACTGAAAACAACCACTGCCCCACCCCCCACCATACACATGTCTAAATTTTAAGCACCAAGTCTTTTGATTCTGCTGTACTTTCTCTACTTTGTATGGGAAACTCAAGTATTACCTAAAGGTTTTCCAAATTAAAAACTTGGATAACCTTGAGATCAACAGCTTTGATGCTAGAAGTGTTTAACTTCAGCCTGAGAGCAGTTAAAGAACATATTAACTATATGTTCTAACCAGGTTTCTAAATGACTCACAGCGAATTTGCCTTTGGAAGGGTTACATGTTTCATTAAAATGTGATTTGGAGCTCTGAAGGTGATATTTTTTTCTCCTAATAATATTCACACTTGTGTATGTGTATGTGTATATATATTTTAGAGTAAACAGTTCTCTGTTAAACCTTTTTTTTTCCTTTTTTATAATTCAAACATTTTTACTCCATGCACTAAACTGAAATATTTTTTATAAGTGCCTATATTTTAACTTGTCCTGTTATATAGTACTTAATAAATATTACTTGATTTTGGTTTAAGTTACTGGAATTCAGATGCTCAATCTTTACATAAAGTAACCTTCTCTAGCACTCCAAATAGTATTATTATTTTTTATTTTTATAAGATTAGAAGTGTTTAAACTATTACTAATGTGTAAAACATTAGAATAAGAATAATTTTAAAAACCCAATCTAGTTTATACCATCTAGCTTAATTTATATAATTTATTCATTTACATAGCATTATTTGAGATCAATTATAAGTCATATGCCAGGCAATAGCCCAGGGTTTTAATTTTTATCTTAAAATAAAAAGAAATAAGACAATATATGAGCAAATAGTTACAATACTTATGGTATATATAATGTACCATGTATATCATCATCTGTATGATAGTGTTATACAGCTTAGGAAAGTAGAGAGCACTAACTCAGGCTGGATTTTGGCTATGGGAAATGCCTGAAAATTTCTAAGTGTCAAGACAAGTCAGAATTGCATTTTATCTGGATATTGCTGGCAGTTGTTCTATTGATAAATTGAAGGGTGCAAGTCTGAGACAGAGAGAAATATGGCACAGACTTAGTATATATAAGAAATAATACAAATGTAGGTAATAGGATGAATCAAGTGAATCATAGAATGTACTTAAGATAAATATTTGGCAGGACTTGATGACTATAGCAAAAGCAGAGGCATTATTAGGGTCTTGAGGAGATTTAGGATAAAGTGCACAGCCAAGCATGAATCTTAAATTGTTAGTCTATGTGACAGGGGTGGATATTGATATATACAACTAAAAAAGAAAAAGAAAACATCCCAAAAGAGTTATCTTTAGGAAGCATTATTATAAGTTTGACATTAATTCTGTATTTGTATATTCACATAAATATGTTAAATATATATATATATTAACTTTTGATTTGTAAAACTTAAAATTATTGGATTTAAATCCACAAGCATAGATAAACTCTCCCAAAGAAAACTTATAAAATAAATGTCCTCTCTCCAACCTTCAGACTCCAGACACACTTCTGTAGGTACAATTTTCTTTACATCATTAAATAATTTTCCCCTTAGGGTAGGAAGACCAAAGAATTCATAATTTAAGGAATTCACCTGTGATTACTTCTTTTGTCCCACCTCTCTTTTCCAATCCATCAACAAATCTAGTTGATATTATTTCCAGGTATATGTGCCAAATCCACACATCTCTCTATCTCCACTTTTACACCTTTACATATCTCCATGTTCTTTCATTTGTTACAGTAAAATTGTATTTTCTTAGGATAATAGCTGAGAACAACCCAAATGTCCATCAACTAATGAATGAATAAACTGTGTGTGTATATATATAATATATATAGAGATAGAGATATTCATAGATAGAGATATAATATATATGCACATATACAATCAATTTTTTAAATATGAAATGCTTCATGAATTTGCATGTCATCCTTGTGCAGGAGCCATGCTAATTTTCTCTGTGTCATTCCAATTTTAGTATATAATCTGCCAAAGCGAGCACAATGGAATATTAATCAGCAATAAAAAGGAATAAGTACTGATACATGCTACAGCATGAAGGAAACTTGAAACATGCTAAGTGAAAAAAGATAGTCACAAAGGCTACATACTGTATCATCCCATTTATATAAAATGTCAAGAATAAGCAAGTCTGTAGAGACAGGAAATAGGTTAGTGAGGGGCTGAGAGAGGGGAGAGGGAAAACAGAATGGGGAGTGCCTACTAATCAGTACAAGATTTCTTTTGGGCGTTGATGAAAATGTTCTCAAATTTGAAAATTTAGCATTAGAATTAGAATATTGCCCAACTTTGTGAATATACAAAAACATAAGACTTTATACTTTAAAATGGTGAGATTTTATGGTATATGAGTTGTATTTTAATAAAAAAAATCTAATACAAATGTTCTTAATTTGAGGAAGAGGGCAATGAAACCCATTACTAGGGTGATAGTAGTAAAAAAAAAAAAGAGGCAATAATAATTACATGACAAAATTTGAAGAAAACAATGAACCAACTTGGTGACAAACTGAAAATAAAGCAAAGGAAGGAAACAAGCCAGGACAATTGCCTTAATGAAATGAAGTACATAATTTGAAAAAGGAATCCAATTGTGGGGAGAAGATTAATTCAGTTTTGAATATGTTGAGATTTCCACGAATATGAGGTTTTTTAAGTGGAGATGCCTTTAGGCAATTGAACATATGGGACAAAAGTTCAAGCTGCTGGAGACACAAAATTGAGAGTCATCAACTTAGAGGAGGCAGTTGGAGCCATGGGGATAATGTAGGAAAAAAGAAAAAAAGAAAATTAATGATTGGAATTCTTTCAGAAGTATTCTTCACTTCGGCAATGATCTCATGAAGAAATCTCAGAAAAGAGAAAGTGAAAATGATGGCAGAAAAGTGCTTAGCACAGAGGTTAAGAGAGGAGAGTTACAAGAAGGAGCAATGGAAAATACTGAGATGCCATCAGAGAGTCTGGGCGAGAGAAAACAAAGTAAAGCAAGCTGTTAGACTATTTCATTAAGTTATACAAACTGAAGAGTAAGAGTGTATCAAATGAATATCCAGAGGAGGCAAGGGAGGTTTTGGCCATGGGGAAAGTAGTGGTAAGAGAAAAATCACTGAGCTTAGAATGTAAATGAAGTGCATAGGACACCAGGCTGGGGAAATGTTAGAACAAACATCACAGGGAAGAGACAGGCAGAAAAGTGACGTGACTCAACCTATTCCTGAAAACTAAGTTTAAGATTGTTTTAGTGATTGTATTTGAGACTATCTAGAGACTAGAGTTTGGAGAGGACCAGAGTGGGGCAAGGATTTGGAAGTAGCACATTCAACTATCAAGACAGGCATGAGTGCAATACTCAGCAATACATACTGTAAGGACAAAGTCAAGATCTCAAGTGCAGAAAAATGTATGATATAGTTTTTTCTCTTCATAAACTATATATGTTGTTGGCTACACATTAGCAGAACATTGATCTTACCGAAGGCATTTTGTGGATTTCTGCTTGCCAATGATAATGGTTTGTTAATGCTTCTGACAATCCATCTTTTTCCTACTTCCTCTCTTCCCTACTGCTCCATAAGAAAAGACAGCCTGTCAAAAAGTGAAAATGATTTTATATTTACAAGGCAAAAGAACCTTTAAATGACCTCAGGGCTTTACATGAAGTACTCACAGGTCCAGGATGATCGGTAAGGTTGCTGTTGACAGATACTACTTGATGGACTGAAAATCAATTTGATCAGATGTTTTTATGGATTATAGTGGCCTTGGCTAATTACAAAAGATTGTCTTCCTAGATCCCACAGTTTTCAGAGCTGACTTTGAGCAGAAGTACACAGGATTAAGCTGCAGGCTTGACAGTTTTCCCTAATTATCTGTCGCAAGGGCAACTCTTGGATCGTCTTGACACGATCAAAAACAGGCCGAACTTTTATTTCTTAGTCCACATGCTTTTTTGCTCACAGTCATTCATATTTAGGTGATGAGGCTCATCACATTATTATTGTTTACCTGGATGGAATAGTGGAAGAGACTACAAATATGAAAAAATAGATATACAAAGTTTTCTAAAATGTGGTCATTGATATAAAGAAAACTAAAATGAATGTTGTATATATTCAGTTATTCAGATACAATGAGAAAGCATGAGTTCATAACAAAATTCTTAAAAGAAGGTTGTAAGATGTCTTATTAAAAGAAGAGAGAAAGCAAAAGAGATTATATTATATGTTTGGATTAACAACATTTTTTTACCAGAACTGATGATAGGTAGATTTTAGGAAAGTTTAAGTTCACCATCAGAGACTAAATTGTGTCATCTCCAGGAAGATTTTGACCAAAGTACATACAGTTGAAATAAATGTTTTGCTTTGCACAAGGTAACAATAAAAGAGAAAGCATTCCTTTGGAATATAAATTATTAAACATCATTAATTTAAGATGACATTGCAACTAAGCTATTACAATTTAGATATTACTGAATGTGAGGAACAAGGGTCCTTGATTCAAGAGTCAGTCTGCACATGGGTAAGACAGCCTATAGGGTAACAATTTTGTGTGGAAAAAAGTAAGGCAGACAGAAGAGAGAAAAGTTGGTAAAGGAGGAAAGCAAAGACTCCTATCCTTATTTTGATTGCATAAATGAGGTCTGAAGCTTTTGAGAGCAGGATTTAGGCTGGAGATGAAGAAACTGAAATCACAAAGATTTATGTGGCATGGATACAAACATTTTTGCTGGAGCTCATAAGCAGAAAGATATGTCATTGAATGGGGAAAAAAATCCTCCTTCTTTGTCCTGTCCAGAATCCAGCGTGAGCCTGGTAATATTAGGGTTTGAGAGGTCTGTGTGTATTCCTGGAAGTAACTGCTGAGTGAGGTAGAAAGTAAAGGAGACAGCTATAATTCTTGACAAAGAAATGTCAATTCAAAAGGGCAGCCTCTTTTCATATGTGTATTCACAGATAAACTTGGCTGGCATGGCAGAGCAATTTTGCACAGGGTTAAAAGCTTACGCTATCATTCATTCAACAAATATTTATAATGCATGCTATGTGCAGTCTTGATTTACGTATTAGAAGTTCATCAGTGAAAAATAAAACAAACCAAATGTCCCATAAACTTGTGAAATTGGAGATACCATGACCTTTTTTGTACAAAAATTTTGTGAAGTCTAGAGAATATTAGGTTACATTAACAAAATGCTAAAAAAACATAAATTATATTATTATCTCACTGACTAAAAAAACCCTATTTTATCTGTACTTTATTTTTTAAAAAAATCAGTTCTCTAGAATTAACTTATTGAAGAAAGGAAAATTTACATGATTTTTCAAGTTCTAAACTAATTTTAAGGTTTTATAATTTTTGTTCAGATAATTACTTCCTAAATTAGAAAGAGGTACATTTGAGACCAGTAATAGTAGGAATAAGAAAACAAACACAATTTAAAAATTATGTGTTATAAGACAGGCTTACTCAGAAGGGACAGTGGTTTCATTGAGTCATTTTGGATTATTCCTTCAGATGCTAGACCATAAAAACAGGTGACGTGTAGAAGAAACTACAACCAGTGGCCCATAAAATGGCTATAAACTCATCAAACACCAAGAACAATTATAGTCCAAACTTATATGACTAGACTTATCAAGTTGTAATTTGTATATATCTATTTTAGAAATTGCATCATTTAACCTCACTCGCAAAGGTATTAGAAAGATTAACTAACTAGATAATTTCACAAAGTGCTCAGATAATAAAAGGTAAAGGGATAAATGCCAAGGATTATTGCTTTAGACCCTCTGCCGATACTAAAAGACCAAAGTTAATGTTTTGTTTCATTTTCCACTGTCTAGGTAGCTCAAGTTCATTAGTTCCAAGAATGGGGGTGGTGGGAGGTGAGAAGTACCTCTCCAGGAAAAGGTGAATACAGATTTACATCCCAAGGGGAGTCAAAGTCATGGGATTTATCAGAGCATTTCTCCACTTAAAAAGTGTTAGAAGACAAGTTTCCATGAGTATCCTGTGCTTCTTCATGTCTTACAAGAAAAAGCACTGATTGCCTTTATTTTTGGTTGTCTTTTCAAGGATGTTTACATACTCGACAGCCTTGAAAAATAAAGATTTTGTCTCCCTCCAAAGCCAAGAGCACGTTTGCTTGCAGCCTTGGAATATAAAAACAGAGTCTCCCTCTGGAGCAAAGGGTTGGCATATTTACTGCCCATTTTAAAAGATTTGGATACTCTATGCCCAGCGTTCCTCTCTTATAATGTAACTCACCTGAATCTCTTTGTGTTATCTGGTTCTCTATGTCATGCCATGGAAACTGAGGCTTTGGAAACTGGTGCAAGAAAATGTTGATAACCTGGGTAATGATATTGACTTTAGTAACAAATTCCTTTGTCTCTGACCCAGGAGTCATGTCTTTTGCTAGCATCCATGAAATTAGAGCAGGCATAATTATTAGCCTGTTAGTATCATAAAATCTCAAACCCAATATTCTGGGCAAGATGGCAAAGTAGGTGAATTCTGCTTGCCTTCTTCCATGACTGCATTAAAATTACTACTAAGTTATAGAACAATCAACCTGGAGAACCATCTGAAGACTAGCTAAACAGAACTTCTATAACTAATAATATAAAGGAGAGGCCACATCACTACTGCTAGAAGGGGCAGAGACACAAAATGGGATGCCCCTACACAACATGTAGCAATTGAGCATCAGGATGGAAATCTTGGCCGTGGAAGTACCCCTAGAGGAGCAAGGAGCCTGAGCCCCATACCAGGGTTCCTAACCCAGAGTTCCAGTGCTGGGAGTATTTGGCTGTGAAAATCAGCATAAATTCCATCTGAGACAGAAGATTGCTGGAAACCCACATATGTTTTTAAAACACCCGCACATACTCGCTCACTCACAATCACTTACCCTGGGGTCTGGTGGAGGGACGGTGACTCTGGAAGTGCCAGAGACATACAGAGAAAGACAGAGTTGTGTGGCTTCAGGGCAAGGACTGAAGGGACAACCACCATTATCCTTGTATTAAGCGCTCCTTTAGTGCATTCTACAGGTGGAATTAAAGACTTAAATATAAGACCTGAAATCAGAAAACTCCTAGAAGAAAACATAAGCAGTAAACTCTTTGACATTGCTCTTTGTATATTTTTTCTGATATGTCACCTCAGGTAAGGGGAACAAAATAAATAAATAAATAAATGGAACTATATCAAACTAAAAGGTTTTAGACAGCAAAGGAAACCATCAACAAAATGGAAAGAAAACCTATTGATTGAGAGAAAATATTTACCAGTAAAACATCTCATAAGTCATTAAGAACTCAAACAACACCAAAAAACAAACAATCCAATTAAAAAATGGACAGAAGACCTGAATAGACATTTCTCCAAAGAAGATATATAGACGGGCAATAGACATATGAAAAGATGCTCAATGTCACTAATCATTATATAAATCCAAATTAAAACCACAGTGAGATATCACCTCAAACCTGTCAGAATGACTATCATCAATAAATCAAAAAATAACAAGTGTTGGTGAGGATATGAAGAAAAGGGAACCCCTATACACTATTGGTGGGATTGCAAGTTGGTATAGACACTATAGAAAACAGTTTAGAGGTTTCTCAAAAAATTAAAAATAAAACTACATTATGACTCAGCAATTCCACTTCTGGGTATTTACGCAAAGAAATTCAAAACATTAATTCTAAAAGATACATACACATTTATGTTCACTGAAGTGATATTTATAATAGCCAAAAAATGGCAGGTGCCTAAGTGCCCATTGGTAGACAACTGGATAAAGAAGTAATTATACACACACACACACACACACACACATATGTATGTATATATACACACACACATATGTATGTGTATATATATGTATACACACACACACACACAAACACACACACACAATGGAATGTTACTTGTCCCTAACAAATGAAATCTTACCGTTTGCAACAACATGAATGAACGCTAGAGAGTATTTTGCTATATGAAATAAGTCAAATAGAAAGATATATAGCATATGATCTCACTTATATACGGGATCTGAAGAACAAAATAAGCGAACAAAAAGAACAAAAATGGACTCATATACAGAGTCTGGTTGCCAGATGGGAGGGAATTTAGGAGGCTGAGTGCAAAAGGTGAAGGGATTAAGAAGTACAGAGTGGTAGTAAATAGTCATGAAGATGTGAAGTACAGTATAGGGAATATAGTCAATAATATTGTAACGAGTAAGTATGGTTCCAGGTTGGTACTTACTAATCACAGGGATGACTTTGTAAATTATATAAATGTCTAACAATTATGCTGTATACATTAAACTAATATAAAATAATGTTGAATGCCAACTGTAATTGACATATAAAAAATAGAATTAAATGTTTTAAAAAGTCTCAAATCCTTGACAGTTCATATAAATATATATTCATTTAAAATAAATATCTTGTTGAAAAGCCTCTGAAAAGATTTGAGATTTATTCTTGACATGGTCCTTATATCCCTATAGATCCCTATAGAGAAGTCAGACAAAGTAATTTTAGAACTTGAGCAAAACAACATGTAACCATGAAGCATTATTTTGTTTGATGTAGAGAATTAGCTCATCAAGGTCTGTCTCAGTTATGCTTTCCTCATGTCATTCCATTCATTTTCCTTTTCACTCCTGCACACTTACTCACTGAATGATTGCCACACTGACCTGCTCCTCTTTTACCTAAGGCTGATAGACTGTGCTTCCCAAAGCTCATTCTCTGACTTCTGATTTATGATTCTGACAGCACTTCACTAAGTGAAGGTTTGTGGCAATTTATGCCATTACGCAAATTATACAAATTGCTATTAACTGATGTAATGTACTATAAAGAACCGGAAGCATGGAGAAAAAAAATCATGTGAATTTCCCTTTGACATGCTTGCAATACTTTACTACTTAATTTTTCATATCAATTAATAGAAATATATATCATTAGAAGAAACAGCATTTTATTTCATAGATTCATCTTATTCCTAGTTTTTAATTATTCACTTACTTTTCTTATTGAAGTACTTTTTTATTAAGAATTTAAAAATATAAAAATTTGTGAAATATCAAACCTGCTACTATATCCAAAGTTAGAAAAGGAAGGATTAATGGTTGAATGCCATATTTTAAAAAAGGAAATTTTATTTAGAGTGATTGGGTATTGAGTGAATAAAGATCAAGGCATTAAGGAAGTCAAACTGTGTGGGAACTTATCTGATGGATGATATGAATAAAACTGAAGTTCAAAGTCAGATTTCACCTCACTTTAATTTTCCTTGCTTCCTCCTTGTATTAGACATAACTGTTGACTTCCAGACAGATATGCGAATTTGGATTCTGGTCTACCTGTCTCATATTTACTGATGGCAGCAATAATTTAAAGAGGTAATCCAATTACAGTGTCTCAGAATTGTCCCGGATCACCTTCTTTGTTGCTAGGTAGCCTCATGGTTGAAATGGAGATGTAATGAAAAGATTTAACTATCCAATCAAACAAGCCTAACTGAGTATATAGAACACACTACAAGTCGAAAAGTCGAGGAGATTTAAGAGAAGAAAGTTGAAAATGAAAGAAAAGGAGAGAATAAAGAATATAGCAAAGAAACATAGATAGGAAGTATCTTAATATATGATTACTCTGCCTATAGTTTTTTTCTCATCAATTTTAACTTGTCATCACATATTTCATCCAACTTCACAACATGCTGATGTAGTCACGTCCCTCTCACTTACTTTCAAAGCTTAATTTCCTCTTTATAGAATCCATAATTTAGTTTTACCACATCTATGAACTCTTTTCTGCTATCCTCCCCAAACTAACCTCTACCCTAGATGGACTTGTTAACTAAGTCTACAGGTAAGATGGACTACTAATGGTCCTTCAAAATCACCTTCCTTGTCTTCTTCATATTCATCAGTCAAAATATACATATCCTCAGGAAAAGTAACAAATCAGACTACACTGACGTTAATGTATAAGTATCTCGTGGGATATCCTTCCCAAAAAGCAAAACTAATTATAAGGAGAGCATCAAGAACATTAATGCATCTAAAAAGGATAGGGGGAAAAGATGCAAAGACAAAAGAATTACGGAGTGATGAGGATCAACCTCACAATGCTTATTAATCCAGAGAATCTGGATTCTTATCTTGAATCTTTACTTCCTATTACAAATGCAAACAAAGCTACGGGACCTAGTAATATCAATATTATATACAGAGAAAAAGCTTATATATTTTTAATTTGGATCCCCCATATCTGATTGTCTTAAGAGACCCATGATTTGGTTTTATGAACTGTCATATAATAGTTTTGTTAAGAGCCCAGAATTGCTATTTAGGGACAAATGGCATCCTCGACAATCAACAATACTGAGATGTTATGGAGATTGAATATATAAAAGCTTAGAAACTTGAACAGGTCAGAATGAAGCCTGAAGCAGGTATTTGATGTTTCTACCTAAGCCCTAGATTTTATTGATGTTTACTGATGTTTTATATTAATAGAAAAACTGCCTAATATTCCCAAAAGTGTTTCCAGAATTGACTTGCTTTATATGTCCATGATTTCTAAAGTGAAAGCAGAGTTATAAATAGGATTTGGAGGTTCTTTGAAATTCCTTTAAGAAACAGAATTTGGATACAGCCATGAAGCTCAATTTTGTTCTCCCTGGCAGAAAACCCCAATCTTTCTTACCACTGCCCCCAATTTAAAGAGTGGCAGAATGAATTGTAGGACAATAGGAGTTAATAGACGTGTATATGGCCATAGGTACAGAATAAGAAAGCAAAGGAGTTAGTTTAAGAAAGAGATTTTTATATAAATAACAGCATTTTGTTTTTGTTTTTGTCTTTTGTCTTTTTTTCTCAACTGTAGGATTTTTATCCTCAGCACTGTTGATATATTGGACCTTATATTTTTTTTCCTGTGGGGGCTGTCCTGCGCATTGTAGGATATTTTATATCCATCCTTGGCTACTATCTACTCATTCCCAGTAGAACCCTCCTCCCAAGTTGTAAAAAACAAAATTGTTTTCAGACATTTGCCAAATAACCCCTGACAGGCAACACCGCCCCTGTTTAAAAACCACTGCTCCAAAGTGACCCCCTGAATCCATACAATTGCTAATATAATCATGAAGATTTCGAAGAATTGACTGTGTGCCCTTGGTCAAGTCATTTTACATTCCTGGGATACCCCTTCCTCATCTGCAAATTTAGGTGTTGTAAAATCTTTTCCAGCTCTAAGACTGGATGAATTTAAGGGTTCTATGCCATGAAGTTTCCTTTTACATTTTCTGATTGATTCTGTCATAAGCTACCTGAATAGATGTAAAAACTAGTATTTTCTGGGTAACTTGGAGTTATTCAAGAAGGAAATTACATAGACAGTAAGTGATAATGGTATTTATGGCTATTATGACATATTTTGGAGGCATTTCTTTTCTGGTGAAACTTGGTGTGATGAAGGAGGAAATAGACAGCAAGTGATGATGGCATTCATAGCTATTTCGATAGATTATAAACTATAGCAATAATTAAATGTGGGAACATAAAATTCACTCATAATATTAAATATCACACAAATAAGACGACATCAACTCAGGAAAGGAATCTATGAGTCAAGGAAAAATGTTCTATAACATTCTCCCCAACTCCCTCACATACTACAGGCCATCCATAAAGTAAGAAATTACATCATTCTTTTTGGTGTTTAAATACATTTCAATTTCTATTTGTATTATGTTATTAAGGGTCTTCTATTCTCTAAAACATCAGTTTTCTCTCTCTTTTGGATTAATAGATAAGCAAGACTATGTTATTCGATTCATCAAAACAGAAGCTCCTCAGGTTCATGTTGTATCTCCAAGGTCTGACTTAGTCCCTCCGAAAGCCACAAAATAAGAAAAATAGAACATAAACTCTACTACTAAGAAGCTTAAAATCCAGTTAAAGTTATAGGATTAACCCAAGGAATTTAATAACAAGTGATAATAAGATACCACATATTAAATACTAAATTGTACTTAAGCATCATAGAAAAGGCTTCAGAAAGGTATTATGTTACATGAGAGGCAAAGCTTATTCAACTCAGCAGCCTATGCTTGAAAACAGTCATAAAACAAATGCTCAGATATCATCTGAATATTATTCTGCATTATATTTGATCATATATCTATATCTATATGTGTATGATGGGGAGCTGCCTGACATATTTTTTAAAGACTTAGAATATTTTACCTTTCCTAGATTTCATTGACAGCAATAAATTCATTTGAATTTGTCCAGCCCTTTTATAATATTTCTGACAATTTCACTTCACATGATATGAATTACGCATGTTTATTACATGCCATTTTGACTAGAAATACTTATTTACCCTATCTATGTTCTTTTGAACTTCATTTTCTTAGGATGTAGGGATCTAGGCTAGAGGCCAGAAAGAGAAAGCGCTTACAAATATGAGAGTCACTGGAGAAAAATGAGTTACATGAAATGTTACTTAGATCTCTCTGTATTTCACACAGTAGCTACCTACCAGTAACCAGCAGTACCTATTGGAGAAGATCCATTCTTACCATCTTTCTTCCTTAGTAACAAACAGGATGAACTTTTGCTCATAATATAGAAATATAGAAGTCGGCTTCTAATTCATCTTAATAACTAGAACACTTATTCCATAGAGCTTCTAGTATTTCTACTTTCATCCCTTTCCCAAAGAGGCCTTGATTAACTGAAGCCACATAACACCAAACTTTGATGTCAAGCACTATGTTCCTCCTGGTCTAAAGTAATCATCAATTTGGAAGTTCCTTTTGAAACTACTAATAGTGTCTTTGAACCTTTTCATCTGTGGAATATCCCAGCCAAACCGGGTGACAGCAGTTAATATATCTCATTAGGTAGCTTTAAAGATGAATCAATCATTCTTCCTCATACAACACAAAAAAATATATTACCCTCTGTTTGCTTAAATGGTTTTAGCATTCATGTCACAATCAAATAGAATAAGTTTAAAAAGTAATTTTACCTAGGCCAAAGGGGTATATTTGTATACTAAAGCAATTAAAAATGAATTAATGGACTTGGAACATATACTCTTTCACTGAATATAATTTGGCAACATTACTTCTATAGATCCTGCTTCTGTATTTGCTTCATTTAATTGCTGATACCTACTACAGACATTACTTGGACAAATTATATCATGTGTCTGAATCTCTACCACCTCATTTTAAAATAGGAGGATTAAACTAAATAATCACTTTGACTCCCCCCAATTCTAAGAATTTGTAAGTATAATTTTAACCTCTATTTTCATCAATCTTGTATGCATTAATATACAGAGTAATCTTACCATTTCAGATGTGGTGTTTGAAATGTTAATTAAGTTTTGTGGACATTTATTATTTGTAACAATTATAATTATTATTTCTATAAATGTCTAATGTTTTCAGTTAAATTTTAATTATTTTAGGAGTAGGTTTAATATCATGTATGCTTTATATTTTTTTCAGTTCCATGACTCATAGATACATCAATGATGTTTGATTTATTAGAACGTTTGATTCTGTAATAAGTTATCTCTAGGGTCCAGGAAATGAAAGAACAAGACCAACATTTATTTAGCATTTACTATTCCAGATGTACTTGCAAGGTAGACAACATCTTCCCCTTTTAGAAAGAAGGAAACTAAAGAAAATAATAAGTGGTGGATCCAGAATTTACCCTCCTAAATGTTTAATTCCAACAGCCATACATATTTTCTATTAAACACATTATTTTTTGCAGAAAAAAAAACATGTTTTAACCTTACATTTTTGCCTCATTTGCTTTGTTTTCCCAGTTTGAATTCAATGCCATGGTTAACCATAAAATTAATACACAACTGACTTTCTCTTCTTTAACATACATGCATACCCGCACACACAAGTACACACATAGCACACTCACACTCACCAGAAACACTTAGAAAGAATTTACCCCTCAGGAAAAGAAAAAGAACATAAGAAATAAGGGTCGTTTCATTTGCTCTGCTTCTTAATCTCATTTTATCTTTTTTATTTGTCTGACAACAAAAAACCATTTCAATTATTACTAGCCAAAACAACTCATAATGTAAAAACAAAACTAAACTAAACAATGTTTATTGATGATAACTGATCAGTCTTTTAAATTCTAGAGTATAGAGGACACCTGAGAATTCAAGCTAAAGATCATAGGGGAAGAAGAAAAGTTAGACATCTTTCCCATTAAAAAAAAGAATTAAGATCAAAACTTTGCTGTAACCACTGGAAATGGAATTTGAACCTTGAGTTTGGTATGATGAAGCTAGATACTCAAGAATCGACCAACGCAACACAAAGGCAACCAGCATCATGAGGTCGGGTATGATAAGAATATAAGACAAATTTGACCATATCTCTCTCTGTTGGCTTGGTCTTTCCACTGGTACAATTCCCTAGGTCTTAACACCAAAAACTATTCTACCATGGGCCTCAAATTGTTCCTATGTTTTGCTGATGTGTCCAATTTCTCTCTCACTTCCTCCAGCAACTACATATGGCCAGGGATTTTCATAGTCCATTGTGAAAATAACATTTAGGTTCAATTCATAGATTTCCTACCCTGCAGTTTACATAGAGCAATCACAGAGTTATGTGATATTTTTAATTCAAAATTTGCTTTGCAGGTAAATAAGGGAGCAGGCAGGAATGCACTACAATTGTGAAGTTTCAAAAGATTGAGACAAAGTTGTGCTTGGCTCTTAGTTTGCACATGAGATCTTTCCTGGTGATAGTGAAACTTTAATTCAAATTGTTTCTTACCTTTTTATATACTTTTGATGGTGTTGACAGTTAAGTACTGATCATGTATTTAAGAGTTTTCTCCTAGAAAACACATCAGTCTTAGTATGTAGATGTAGTCTCATTTCATGCACTAATAAGTCACATAATCCTGAGTAATTTATCTTATGGGTGTCAGTTGTTTTATCCAAAAATAAGTGTACCGTAATGCATGTCCTTCTCTCATTATCTCTAAACCACTAAGGATCACCTCTCATTCGTTCATTCATTCATTCTTGGTTATCATAATTCTTGAGTTTTTTCATTTGTTCTTTGTTTATTTGACATAAACTAAGCACTGTCACTGACCTTTTAAGACAACTTTGAAGAGGAAGGTGCTCACGTCATTGAGAACTCACTCTTTAGTAATGTATACATGCACACACACAAGACAGTGAAATATAAATGGTAATAAGCATGCCATCAATAAGTCCTTCTGAAAACTTGATTTCAAGCTGCTTACTCATATAGCTCAATTTTAACATCAAAGATGCCTTAAATCCACTTATGCATCCCATCTCAATTCTTTGACATGCTCACTTCCAATGAGCTTTCCATCTGTATCATATTAGTCATTTACTCTCATGGTTATAGTCATGACCTTACCATTGCCAATATCTCTGAAATATTGACTCCTAGTATCTTACTTTCTGACCATCACCTCTCTCATCTCTGATCATTTACTCTAGTCCTTCGCATTCAGGCAGTTGACTCTGCAACTTTTCTATTTCCTACTATCCCAATTACTTGTTTATTTCCATTCTTAACCTACACAGGTTTCATGGCCCAACAATATAAACACATGCTTGTAAATATCCTTTGCACTTCTGTCCTCTGCTCTATAAACTCTCCTTGAAAAGTCCAATCTCTATTCAGCCTAGCTGACTTCTAACTCTCTCTATATATATCTGAAAAGCTGATTATGGTTATAGAAGATCACAGGACTGTTGGCTAATTTTACTTTGAATTTAGCAACTTATTAAGATAATATTACTATACCTTCCTAGTAAATTTCTTTCCCATTGTAGAAAACTACTGTTTTACACATTCTATTTTCCTCTCAAATATCCAAAGCCCCGTCTTTAGTCCATCACTCACAGCTCATGACATCATCTCATTGTCATTAATAGACAAAAATAAAAATGACACTGTGTATCCATAAAGTGGTCCATCACTTTACATACATCTCTGCACAGATAACTGCCTTTTTCCTTCATTATAATGAAGCAAATGGTACCGCTTTTATCTAAAACCAAACCCTCCAGATGTATCACTAACCCTCATCACCTTCCTAGTACTCAAGGCTAAATATTGACTCTACAGTTCTCCCTTCACCTATCATTTTCTTACATTAAAATGGTATCTTTTCCTTAATTAAAAAAATGCCTTAATATATTTTATAGAATCTTGCTTTGATCTCAATCTCTTCCCATCCTCTACCTCATTTATCTACTTTAAAAGCAAAACTAATAAAGTGTTTTCTCTATTCACAGAATTTCTATTTTCTCACTTCCCATTCTCTCTCAACAGACTTTTATCTGACTTAAGCCAACACTACTCTACAAATAGCTCTTAGCAAGGTCGCAAATGACCCTCTTCTTGACATATCTGAGTAATGATCTTCTGTTCTCATCGAATTGACCTTGTATCAATATTTGACACAGCTGACCACCCCTTCCATTTTAGAATACAATTTTTTCCATAAATTTTTTAGACACTGAACTCTATTTTTTTTTTTTCCTATAATGTCAGAGTCTATTTCTTTTCAGTCTCTATCTCTGTCTCCTCTTTTGTCCAACATCTTAATCTCAGAATGTTTTAAGCTTAGGTTTTGGCTTTCTACTCTATCCACAGTCTATCCTTAGGTGAGGTCATCTAACTCCATGTATTTAAATACTGTTTCTATATGTTGAGTCATCAAAAATATATTTCTAGTTCAATTACTTCTTTGAGTTTTAAACTCATATGTCCAATAAATACATCACACCTTCCCTTAGATATATGTGAGCATCTCCAAATCAATGTGCCTAATTCAGAACTTTTGAATTTTACTCCCAAAGCTGTTTTTGTGGTGGTTGTTGCTGCTGTCTTTTTCTGTCACTCTTCATTTTCTCAGTTGTGGCACTGCCATTTATACCCTGCTGCCAGGACTCATTGTTGTATGCTGTTTCTCACCACCTCACCACCCCTCCATCATCAACAGTTTTATCAATCTTACTTCCAGAATATATCTAGAATCCGTTCAGTATTTACTATCTACGTTATTATAACTCTAATTTAAGCTACTACTACCATCTGCCATCGGGACTACTGAAATTGCCTCCCACCTAGTTCTTCTTAATCCTCTTCATTCTCTAGTGTTCTACGCAAAAGCCAGAATAATCTTTTGAAAGAATGCAAGGGAGTATAACAGCCTCTTTCCTACATACATTACACTAAAACCCTTCAATGGCTCGCTGTATTAATTAGAATAAAATAAAAATTTTCTTCCATATACCACACAGCATAAAAGCCCCATGTGATGGAAAAATACCCTAATATTTGACTTGATTAGCTACTATTCTTGTTTTCTATTCCCTAGTTAGGTTTTCATTTTGTTCCTAAAACAAATATT
Source organism: Rousettus aegyptiacus (assembly GCF_014176215.1). Taxonomy (NCBI): domain Eukaryota; kingdom Metazoa; phylum Chordata; class Mammalia; order Chiroptera; family Pteropodidae; genus Rousettus; species Rousettus aegyptiacus. The sequence goes on from NW_023416287.1 coordinate 70,711,472, forward strand.
TTGGGATCATTTCATTTGCTTCTTCCCCACTCCCACATGAAATGTCTTTCTCCTGGAACTTTGCAGGTTTTGTCTGATTTTACTTTAAATGCATTACCCTTGATAAAGGCCCTTTCTGACTAGATGAACAAACATAACTAACCCCATCCTAGTTTCTTTACACCCTCCTTATTACTTATCACTGATATTTAAATTTATTGTCTATCTTTTTGTTTGACTTCTCTCACTAGAATGTAAGCCTCCTGAGGGGATGAGTTTATTTTCTTCACTACTCTAACTCTATGCCAGAGTTAATTGCATATGGATTAGACGAGTGAATAAACAGCTTCCTATAAGACTGTATAAAATTAAGAAATCAGAAAGTTCACAAAGTTATCTAAGATGGGATATGAGAAAATACGGAATGTTATTTTTAAACAAAGGTAACCAGTCAGGGAGATATGAAAGTCTGGTATACCCTGTGAAAAAGTGAGTGTCCAGTGTGGTCTGAAGAGAGAGTACATAAAACAGAGGGAAGTAGGTTAGCCTGAAAGATGTGGACTCAGTCTGAAAAATTCATGTGATATATTAAGATATATGAGTTTGATATAATAAAGTTTAAACATAACAAAGATAACCGGAATAGTCATCATGAGAAAAATTAAAATTTTAAGGTAATGAAGACAAGTTAGGGAGCTTTGCAGTGGTTCAGAGGAAGTAGAAGAGGGTCTGTGGGGAGTTAGAGTATGAAGGGAATGAAGAATTGGCTTCTTCCTCAGGGCTTCCTTTGAGTTGCGAAATGTTCTCATGTGAATTTTTTTATTTATTGTTATCTCCAGATAATAATGATTCTCTGGCTAATGGTAAGTTCACAAATTTGAATATATCTGCAAATCTCAAGCTGAAATTATGAATTTGACCCTGCTTTTTACCTGACTTCACTTGAGTTTGAAATGTCCCACCAAAAAATGAAAGTGACTCTAGCACCATTTTAATTATTTCAAAAGAATAAGAGTATGAACAAAGGAACATACAATGTATCCTATATACATGTGTGTGTAAATAATACTGAAAGATGCACATCACCTATATGTACCTATATATTGATATGAATGCATTTATATAAAGAATATTTATCCATACATAAGTAGATTTATGTTACAGAAACAATATATAGAGCTAGGGCGAATAAAAGTATTAAACAAAATGTTTCTATCAAAGAATTTTTTTAGAACTCGAACTCTGAGTAAATAAAAAATTTGTTATTTTTCAAGTAGGTGGGAAAAAGACACAGTTTAAATTTTATAAGAACTAATCTAATGGGATAATGAGGATGTGACACTTGGAAGGTGCGGGGGGACAAAGGAATCTGGAGCTGTTGATTGTTGACAATAACAAGCACTGAAGCCTTTCCTTCGGTTATTGGAAAATGTAAAATTCTGCCTTGTGAGTAACTGGGCATGAGGAATCTTTCGTTTCCAGCTTCTGTGTATGTTTGAATCACAGTTACAGTATAGACAAAACTGTATTTATTTGCTCACCTAATTACTCACTTAAAACTTACAAAAACTATAGTTCATAGAGTAATGAGGAGACTTAGGGATAATAGGTGAAATTGCCTAACTACATTCAGGTAGAATTGTATGGCTATAACAAAATGCTAAAGATTAATAAAATATGATAAAAATTGCAATGAATACTCCTCACCACATTGAGAAGTGATGCCCATTCTACAGGCACAAGGAAGAGGGAGGTTAGAAGTAAGCTGCAGATAGGAGTGTATAAGAAAGCACACTTACTGTATACATTCAGTATACCGACTTCTTTTTCTGGTCATTTAAATTGTTTTTCAATCCCAACATGGAATAAACAGCTTTAAAGAGTTTCTAAAGTTAGGACACAGAATGTCTGCTTTTCAGCAGTTGGCAAATAATTCCTGTCTCTGAAAAGGCTTCAGCAAAAGAGCAACTTAGCATATAGACAGTCTCCCAGTGACCTGCTACTTAGCTGAGAATAGGCTGGGAAAAAGCATTGATGCCAGTGAAACCTGCCTCAGATCTAAAACTTCCACTCTATTAATTCTTTTCTTTGCCAAACAGAGAAATGAAAGGCAGAGGGAGGAAAAGCTGAGAAGACAGTGAGGTATGAGAAACAAAGAGCAGTGTCTCTCTTTATCCAGGGCTTTGCCACAGCCTCCCTCATTTCCTGGGCATTGTTATACAAGAAGCCAGGTAGGTGAAGTGCTGTGCAGGCAAATACAAGATTATCTCAGACAATGAGTGGTAGTGCATTGGAGTTTATCTATGTGCAATGGATCAATAACACGATCCTTAAGATAGAGAAGTGGCCAAATCAAATGGGCTTTCTGTTTGCTTTGTTATTTAGGCTCTGAAGCTCTATTCTTAAATTTTCACTTTGTCTTGCTTCTTAAAGTTGTCTGTGCAAGTAAAAGACCATGTATTCCATACTGGGCTAAATAGCCCCGACCTAATAAAGGCGAGCCAGTGCTAATTTGTAGCCAGGCTTTTCTGGACACAAAAGCACGGTTTGATGCAGACCGAGTTGTACAGCACTTGTTAAATATCACATAGAAACTGATTTTTTTTTTTTTTTTATTCTTTGGAGATGTGCTTAGACTTTGAAAATATTTCCATTTCAGCTTTTATAATTCACCTCTTTTGAGTACGATCCTGAAAAGAAGAACCACATTTATATCATGCACTCACCCTTCAACTGACTGATTAAATTCATCTAGACAAAGTAAATTTAATTCATACTTTATCTCATTCAGCACTGACACATCTAACTGGAAAAAACATTGTGACTCACTGTTCGTGTTTCTCTATATCTCTTATCTTAGAATTCATATCCTTTCTCAGGTTCCTTCATGGCTCCATTAAGGCAGATCATACAACTTGGGTTCTGTAATCATCTGTTCATATTCCTAGGATTCAAACCACTTAGGAGAAACCGTGAAATTTTTCATTTCTTCACACAAATTCTTCCAAATCTTCTTTGATTAATAGTAACTAGTTCATTTAGGGAGATGAAGGCAAACACAGTAGCTATTACACATATGAAAGAGGATGCCATTCTTGAAATAAAACTAGAAGGTCTTCAGGAAGGTCTCCTTGGGTGAAATTTTAATACAAGAATCTTTTATTTATGAAGCCACTATGCTGGGAGGTAACAAACTCCATTCTGGCCTTAGATCTACCATATCCACTGTGTCATCATCAGCATGTTTGAATGTCTTGAAAGAAGAGATGTAGCCACAACTTTTAGTAATGTATTTGAAAAAAAATTTTGTTATTACAACAGCAGAGCATTTTGAACTTTACACTTAGTAACATTTTATTCTGACAATCATTGTCTACAGCAATGATTCTTTAAAATGTGATCTCCTAAGAAGCAGCAACGGCATCATCACATGAGAATCATTTAGAAATTCAAGTTTCCTGGCCCCAGTGCAGACCCGGTAAATGAAGAACTTTGGGAGTTGGGCCCAGCAAACTCTTTTAACAAACCCTCCAGCTGACATACTCAAGTATGAGAACCACAAAACTACTAAGCCGCTATAATATAGGGACATTTTTAACCATAGAAGTTGATTTATGTTTGCTTTTATTTTTAAATATATTTCTTACACTATCCAAGGCATACATTTTCAACAGAAGAAATATTATCCCCCAAGGGATGGAAACTATTTTGAAGGGGAGATGTGAAAAAATATTCGATATTAGAATAGCTAGCACCGTCAAAAGGCCACAAAACACAAAGGGACACAGCATAGATGCAGTATTAAAATTTTATGAGGGAGAAAGGCAAACAAAAAATAAAAAGCCTGAAATACTCTACTTAAGGGGTAAATACTAGAGAAAAAAAAAGAATTGAGAATCCCTAATCTAAGAAAAACTTTTAATTTAAAATGAATATTATCCTTAATCTCTTCTCTCCCAGATTCCCAAAATAAGATACTAGATTTTGGATTTTTGCCAAAAGTCCATTTAATTTAATAATGTGTGATTGATTCCAAAGTAAAGACATACCTATATCATACATATATTTTTAAATTATACATATATAAAAAATACATATGTGTGTGTGTGACCATTTTCTAAAGTAGAAAAATCAAAGATCTGAAAGACTGAATTAATTAATCCATTTATTCATTTCAAAAGAATTTGAGTGCTTAGTATGCGATAAAAGCTATTTCGGGCACTGATGCTTAGCAGTGAACGAGATGGATAAAATCCCCTGTCCTCCTAGTGTTCATATCCTAATAAGGAAATACACCATCAACAAGATAAATAAAATATATAGCTTTTTTAATGATGATTTGTTAAAGAATAAAAGTAAAAGAGAAGGCTGAGTATTGGATGGACTATCGATGATGAGCATAGAAAGCTCACTGGGAAGAAGATTACTAAAGCTACATAAGGTAGAAAGGGAAGGCTCCATGGAAGAGGAAAGAAATTTAGACTCACAATAGTGATAACGAGATGGCAAACGAGAATTGTGGAGAACAAAGTTTTGTAGCATGTTTGAGAAACAAGGAATAGAAAAGTCTGATGACTACAGAATTTATGAAAAGAAAAAGAGGTGATAGTATTAGAGAGATATGTTGGGCTAAAACTATAGAGGCTTTCAAAACCCAATAATTGTTGACCTCTCTAAAATAGATAAACATTGAAGGAGCTTAAAGCATAAAAAGGAACATGATTCAAATGGTGTGTTGATCAAAAAACAAGGAAGTAGTAGGTAAACTATGTTAAAGAGAAAGTAGAAAGAAAAATTAGATGTGTATCAGAGTTTGTTAGGCTATAAGTTCCTTAGATAGCAGCATTTGTGTGTAGATGGCAATTAATTTTCCACAATATCTAGAACTATGATTGTAGTTGCAGTAAATATTTGTTACAAAATTTATCTAGACACAAAGGTATAAGGGCTGGAAGTAGTATTCTGGAAATGGGGAAAGTATGGGTGTAATAAACCTTATAAATCAAGTACTGGAAATATTTAGTGAATGGTTATGAAAACAAAGAAAGAAAAGAATATTCCAGTGACTTGAGCTTATTGGAGAATTATAAAAAGAGTATGATTGTATTAAACAAAATTATGACTATTAAAGGGAGATTGAGGCAAAAAATAAATTTTAAAGTATCTTAATTTTGACCTTATTTTAGGATATTCAAGGTACGAGCTCCATAAATGTGGTTGGAAAAGAAATCCTGAAAAAAGAATTTTGGAATTACTTGTCATTGTAAATATAGTCATCGAAATTATGAGATTAGGTGGTACATGGCCAATTGGAAATTACTCTTCGATCAGTTTCAACAAATCATTTTTCTGTTTTGTTTGTTCATTTTATTTTTGTTTAAGATTCCAAATATAAGTGAAAACATACAATATTTGTCTTTCTCTGTCTGACTTATTTCACTTAGTGTAATACCTTCAAGGTCTTAAATAGTAAAATTTTATTTTTTTTATGGCTGAGTAATACTCTATTTTATATATATATATATATATATATATATATATATATATATATACTATTGTAAATAATGTTGCGATGTGCATCTGTCTTTTCAAATTAGTGTATTTGTTAACAAAATAAACAAACAAAACAAAACTCATAGATAAAGAGAACAGACTGACTGTTGCCAGAGGGGAGAGAGGTGGGTGAAAAATGTGAAAGGGAATAAGTTACAAATTTCCAGCTATAAAATAAATAAGTCATGGGGATGTAATGTACAGCACAGGGAATGTGCTCAATAACATCATAGTAACTTTATACAGTGATAGATGGTTACTAGACTTACTAGGGTGATCACATTGTAAGGTATCTAAATGCTGAATCACTATGTTGTACGCCTGAAACTAATATTGTGTATGTAAACTATACTTTAATACATTTTTAAAATAAATAATAAACTATTTCTCATTTTGGCCTTGGTTGTATTTATGAAATAATACCTCCCTAACTTAAAATTTAGAATTAAAACTTTATGATTTCTCATAAAGAGTGGAAGACCCTGAACCCAAACACTGTTGACAAAGCCATACGTGGAAGACACAAAAGGGAAGAGAAGAAGCTACAGAATGAAAGAAGACAAATATAAACATACCAGAATACCTTCCTGCCATTAAAGTCAAGAAAAGAGTTTACGGAAATGAAAGATGATTTTTGAGTATGAATGCTGGAAACCAAGGAGAATAAGGAATAAAATCAGACCGTGGCGTTTGATTGCCAAAATGTCACCAGTGATCTTTGTGAAACCAGCATCAGTTGAGTGATGGGGGCAAAAGCCAAATCTCAGGGTGCAATACAGCAGCAGCATGTGGGAGGCCTCGTTAATCATTCTGCTTGCTTTGGCACCCATCCTCTACCTCTCTGTGGCCTTCAAAAGCCATGATGAGACAGATATAAACATAGATGTAGATATAGATATGATAAAGCTATAGATATGCGGATGTAGATACATACATATCAAGAAAGATATAGGATCTCACTTAAAAGCCAGTATATCTACCACCTGCCTTAGGAGTCATTAGAGATAGAGACTGGAGTTCTTAAATTCCAAGTGGAATTCCATTCTTTATTTTATGTCACCACTTCCTATGAGTTTTACATATTCAACTTAATATTCCTACAGCAATGAACAAAGTGTTTGCATTTGACTGACATAAGATGGTAAATGCTTTAGCATCATTATCCTAAATACAAAAAGATTTTGAATAATCCTTCAAAATGTCAAGGCACATATCACATAAGCAATTGCTAAATATATATTGTAAGGAAAGAAGTTAATTTAAAGCACTTATAATATTTAATGTCTTTCAGGACAGTTGTGAAAAAATTCTAACAGTCTGATGCACTTATCGACCCATACTGCCCCCTTTTTAAGGTTAAAATGAGCTCCAAGCAAAAATTATGCTGCCCTGAAGGTTCATTTTTTATAGTTCTAGGTCTCAGTGTCTCTCTCCTTCCCTTTGGTAAATTTATTTCCCTATTTTTTTATTCTTAGGTAAGTATGTGCTCCCAACTCACTTTTAAGCAATCCCAGGGGATTTTTAGCTGATAAGACCTTAAAGTGTTAACTCATAGAGGGTATTTACATTTTAAGAAAAAGCTCAGGAAATCTAAACACTCTGAGATCCAAGTTGAACTGTAAAAAGATATCATCTTAAGCACTGGTTACATCGATGGGAAAGAGATTTGGAATGGTGAAGACTTTTGACACACTCAAATTTTATCTTCTAGGTGCCCCAAGTCTTTCTAACAGTCTGTCAACAGACTAGAAATTATTAATATTTGGGAACATTTCACTCTCATGTGGCCTTGAAAACAATTGAGAACATCTGTGAAAGAGTAATTCTAAACAATTCTGCTTGAGTTTACATAAAAAGTAATTTCTACTTCTGTAGATGTCTGTTTAAAAAAATTAAACTTTTTCTTTCTAATAAAAAAATTCATAGCATTCCCTACTCAGTCAGAGGTTTAGACATTTTGGTACAGTAAGCATTGGAATGTATTGAATAGAGTCACTGGCATCTCTTGTTTCACTGTTCAAGGAGTTTCTGGCTTCTTAGATACCAATGGAACTAATCTTCCTCATTTCATGAGGGAGCCGATCATATACTTGGTTGATGCAGCATCAACAGAAAGTTTATAGCTTTAACATAAAATCCTTACGTTGTCCTCATATCTTTAGGGAAATAAAAAAGTTATTTCCTTAGACTTAGAGGCAGTATAGCCTAGTGGGATATTTTTTTGAAAATAGTTATTAATTTACTGTTACTTTAGGCAAGTCACTAAGCTTCGCTGGGCCTCAGTTTCTTCAATCCTAAATATAAAATTTTCCTCAAAATAAAAAATAAATGAAGAGTTGGGATAAATGCACTCTATAATTTTTTTCTGCCTACCTGGATATGTTTCTTCTCTGAACACTCTAACAATTCTAATAATTCTTCCTCTTGAAAGAAAAAAAAAAAAAAGCTCTTAACTCTGGTGATTATGTGTCATTCTCTTATTTGCTTGAGTGGTGGCTATGCCCCAGAAGTAATTTATGTATTCTAACACTGCTAAAAACTCAGATCAAGAAGAATAAAATAATTCCTGAATATCCCAGGCAAGACTAGAAGTGTAAAAGGATATTGTTTCACATGTTCCTCTTTTTCAAGTGATCTTCTTTTGAGACAGACTTTAATGTCTACAAGAAAGCAGAACAGCACCTAGATATAGTGTCACTGGGTCACTTTGTCATGTCATGCCTCCCTTTTCCAATGACCTTTATCTCACTATTGTCATCCCTCTCCCAAGTGTCTAGTGCCCTCAAGGTTCTACTCCACATGCCCCTCTCACACCTAACCACTTCAGGTGGTTATCCACAGATGAGGCTTCTTCTAGGTCTGCCAGGACATGAATGATTCCCTTAAGGGGACCACCTCTGTTTTCCATTCTCTCATAGACCTTGATTAATTATACTAGGTGAATGGAAATATGTTTCCAATATAATATAAATGGTGAATATTAGAATAAGTCTTATTTTATTTACTCTTCCTCAAATGTTAAAATGGCAGCTGTAAATCACTTTAGCTCAAATCATGCAGTAATTGAAGACCCAACAATGTGGTCAGCATATTTTTTAAGCCAAGTGCTTATTTGTATGGACTTATTATAGTAGTACATGTGATAGAAAGTTCTTAAATTCTCTTCTAGGTTTATCTCTTAAAACTCTGTACACTGTCTATACCCTTCAGCCAAGCTAAATTAGTCCCTTCTCTCAAGAACAGCTATTATCCATTTAAAAAATTAGTTCTCCCATATACTCAGGTTTAAAATACTGCTTAAGTGTAACTTTTCTGATTCTTCACTTTTATAGAATTTTGTTTGCTTCTACCTACCTCATTAGATTGTGAGAATCCAATGAAATGAGTGCACATAAAGCACTTAGCATAGTGAAATGGTAACAATTATTACATTATCTGTTTCCTTCTCTTTTCATCTTTTAGCACTGAAATATTTTACAAAACTATTAGTCAATTTAATAATGAATTGAATTAACCTAGGTTAACATTTGTTAATTGGAATATCTTAAAAGATATAGAAAATAACATCCAACAGGGTGAATGAAGAAAGAAATAACAGTCCAAATAAACATGGACAAAACCACAACTAATGTAGGGATTTCAGCAGATCTCTGACAAATTCTCTGGAGAAATCATGCAAAGAGATAACTGTCCTTTCTATTCCTGGATCAATCTTCTTTTTGAAAGAAATATTTAATAATCAAAAAAGTGTTGTAGGCATGGCTGCTTTATTTTTGCAAAAGTTCTGTGCTTTTATATTTCTACAGAACTCAATCAACTTTTCAACTTTTCTTTTAAAATCTTTCCCTTTTCCCGTTAGCCTGTTAATAATCGTTACTTCCCTGGCATCCCCATTTTGTCAGGTTATTATGTATTCCTCACATTGTGAAAAATGAAAAGTAGAAAAATCACATATTTTTCAGCTGACTTAACACTGCATAAAGTGCTGAAATTATTAATTGAACATCTTGATTATAAATTAGGTGGAAATAATGTTGAAGAAGCAGCCCCTAGTCATATAGGATTATTATTAGGGCTATGCACTGAATGATTTGAATTTCATTCTGGTAGTAGTAAATATAGTTAATACCAGTTGAATATGAGCTCATAGATTTTGGCTGAATATCAACCAAATCAAGCAAGCAATTGCCTTTGCAATTTTGAGGTTTACATCCTAAAACCGTGTGACAGCTGTATCTTTGCCCTTTTAACTGCTTGAGAACTACATCAAGAATTTAGAGCCAGGCTAATAGCTCTCTTCCTTCTGGAAACATTTAATCCAAAATCACAACATTTTTAAAACCTCAGTAAAATTCACTCCACTAATTTCAAGGAGGTGATAATCCAAAATGAAGCTTGGTGGATATTCACCTTTAAATAGTATCATAAAAAAAATGTGTTCATGTTGGGCAAATTAAAGCATCATCCACATTTTAACAAGTGTTTAACTTGCTAAAGATACTAAACCAATTTCAATCTCAGAATAAAACTTACTAGCATATCAACATTTAATTCTTAATTATAAGCTATTTTTATCTATTATTTGAAGTCCTGGAAAGATCTTTATCTGGCCAATAATTTGTATATTATTTAAGGTAGGCTTGAAAGAGGTAACAAATCTCAACATTTCAATGACTTTAAATAATAAACTTTCAGTTTCTGCTTACATAACACTTCTGTGTGGGTGTTCAGATTATTAAGGGAGTCTACTTCGACACAGTCATGTAGGAAACCTGTGATGGTTTTAATATCTCAGCTTGACTAGGTTGTAATACCCAGCATTAATATAGGTTCTGTTATGAAAGTACTTTGTAGATGAGGTTAACATCTATAATTAGTTGACTTTAAGTAAAGGAAATTATCTTGCATAATGTGGGTGGGCTTCATCTAATCAATGGAAAGTCTTTAAGGGCGAACTGACCTTTCCCTTAGAGAGAAGAAACTCTGCCTCAAGACTGCAGCATCTGCTCCTAACTGAGTTTCCAGCCCTGGCCCTACTTTATTAATTTCAGACTTGGCAGGTCCCATAATCTCATAAGCCAATTCCTTGAAAACCTGGCCTAATATATTTTTCCATTCATATGTATATGTATATATACAAATAAGTATATATTATATATTCATGTCCTACTGTTTCTCTAGAGAATCCTGACTGATACTGACTCCTCTATGCCATTAATCTACTGGCTCTGCCATTGCCATTTTCCTCTTTTGACTGGTAGAAGAGAAAGAGCATAGAAAGAACATGCAATGAGCAACATACCTGAAAAGTTTTATAGATCTGGAAGTGGCAAATAGCATTATCTTTTTAATTTGTTTGAAAGACTTAGTCATCTGGCTATGACTAAATGCTGGAGAAGTTGGGAAAAATCTCCAAAATAGAGAGCCAGTTTTGGAGAATGGCTAATGTTTTCTACTAAAATTTTCAGTAATATGATTTATTATACAACATTTATAAAACTGCATATTATTAAGTAATTTTTATTTTATAATTCCTATATTATCATTCAATGAGCCATTTGAGGTGAGTCTCACATTTGGGTGGAAAGAAATGGAGGAAAGGTCATTGTAGGCTGCATAAATAGAGTAAGTTTGAAGAAATGGAGAAAAATAGGAAGAAAGGGAAAGAGAAAGCTGTAAGATGTCAAAAAGGGACATACCTCTTGAAATTGTAATCTGATCCTCTTTTCCCATCCCTCTCTGAATCTCTATGTTGGTGAATTATCCTTACAAATGTAAGTGGCATATTCCTCAAGTATGTTTGAACAACAACAGTTGTATATACTGATCCAGACCTTAGTGAGAGGATGGAGAGATGAGGCTGAACAGGTATAATCACTCCAAATGCATGGTCAAGAATTTGACTTTTATTCTTTAGACAATGAGGAGTTAATGTAAAGTTTTTACACAAGGATTAATGTGATCAATACCAATATCGGGCATTAGACTTATCAGGTTGCTTTCCTTAAAATGGATAAGATGAGGGATAAACATGAATTAGGCCAATTAGAAATAAGATTACAATAATGATATATGGCAGAGGTAAAAGCATGATTGGCTGTGGGAACTGAAAAAAAAAAAAAAGAAAGAGAGAAACAATATCATGGCAGTAGTATGGTCAGAAGCTAACACTACATTGCATGTAGGAATAAGGGGAGAAAATATTCAAAAATATTGCCTAGGTTTCAAATTCAGGTAATGGGAGGCTAGTGTACCTTAACTGAAGTCAGGGATACTCCACCCATTCTCTGAGATACACTAACCTTCCCTAAAAAAAAATGGTCAATGCACTTGATCTTGCTTGTGGGAGCCCAGGGAAGAGGGTGACCCCTACAGAAATACCCAATTCCCTTTGCCATCTTCAACCTCTTGTATTACTATCCCCTACTTCATCACTCCAGAAAGACGTTTAATGTTCATTAAAGAGATATAAATAGGTTGCTCCCTTATCAACCAGGCAACTGGGTCAATTTCACACTGAGTCATTAAATGTCTTAAGAACTGGTAATCTATCATGTTTTAATGACAGCTTTAAAATGGTATTTCAAAACCAAAAGATTTATATCCCATTAAGAGATGATTATAATATACTAATATAAGACTTGACTTATCCATCGAGAGCTGTGTTTTATAGAGGAAGGAGGAGGCGTAACTACCTTGCAATATTGAAAACAGCTGACCATTTTGGAAATTCAGTTTAAAGGCAGTGTTAATTTAATTTGTGTTTTGGCAGACATATAGATGGCCAAGATATAACTTTGCTAATATTCAAAAGGGCCATTTTAACCACAAATGTGAATTTAAGAATCAAGACAAATAAGCAAAGTCAAAAATAATCTAACAAACACATGTACATAAAAACAAGCAATATGACAGTTGTTAAAAAGGTAAATTAAACTCACACATAAATGATAAAAGTTACATATGCAATTGATAGGAAAATATGTATCACAGGATCAGTTCAAATCTAATCTTTTCTCCTCACTAAGGAAGTAAAAAGGACGAAGAGAGACAATCTCATTGCTAGCTGTCCCTATTTCCTTTGCCTGTGTTCAGCCTTGCTGATTGTCATGAGGGTCATTTGCAGAGTTGGCTGTCTCTGTAGATATTCTGCTGGTAAATATTTTCTAGAATCCCACAATATTTACATGAATTATTTTGTAATAAATAAAACTCCTCTCTGCCTTAACTTTTCTGGCCACTATTGCTGGTATTCTACAGCTATTATTTCCTTTTCTTCTATCAAATCTTTACAATTGTACACCAGTGTAATGTATTACATTTATGAGATTATTCTGTTTTCAGGAAAATTATGATTCTTTTATCTTTTCACTTATATTGATTTACTGTGTTAAACTGTGCTTGGTTTAACTTCTCTATGCTCCAAATTACTGGATTATTCTCCCTTGTGCTAATCTTCATAGTAATTTCTGCTGCCTTTTTTTTTTGGGTGCACTACCTCTAAAAGCAGGGCATATTTTGAGACTTTTTTTTTTCTTTTAAGCCTTGATTAATGATTGCATAGTTTTAGTACCTTTAATATCATGTTTCCTAAGAGTCCAACTATTGGACAATGTGGTCAAGCAATCTGTGATATCCCAGAGACAGCACCCTGCTTACCATGATGACTATAGTATTATCTTATAAGAGCTACTGTCACTGCAGTGTATTCCAATGCCAGGTTCTTCTTTCCAGCCTTTTAACTCCATGTACCTCCCTAACAAAGAAGGGCACTGGCTAAGATTTATGGAGTCTAGGTTCTTTCTTTAAGGGTGTGATTAAAGACATAAACATATCTTTAATGTTTAAACATATAATGTCTAAATAAAAAAAAAATAGACACATTTTTAATTATCAGTGTCTTACTTTTCTTGTTTAAAAAGGAATGAGACCTTATAAAACCCAAACTGCTTATTTATACAAATAAATTCTGGACACACAAATGAAAAAGCAAAATCATTTCCTTCTTGGTCTTTGTTTTTCTTCTCAAGAACTTACTTTCTTCCCTTGATTTTATAGTAATGAATATAAATGATTGTTCTTCATCTGCAAAACTTTTGGCTTATATTTAAATGGTTCCTCCTCCAGCATACTTCAGCAATTTAGCTATCTTTAACCTTTGTTTTATTCTGACTTAAGAATAAAAAGTACAGTAGAAAGTAACACAGTTTCATGAATTTTTCTCATGAAACATAGCTGCAATTCAATATTTGTAAGCTATAAGTAGAAGAGGACAAGATTTATAATTCAGAAACTTAACTAGCAATGAGACCTTGGATAATTATCTTAATTTAAACTTAAATTCCCTCTTATTTGAAATAGTCTACTGTTGAGGTATATTCTAGTTGCAGTATTCAGTAAGTCTATGAATTATTTGTCAGATTAACAATGCCACCTGAAAATGTAACACCACTTTCATTAAACGCACTTTTATATGTTATATTTTCTCATTCTTAAACTATGTAGGTAGAGAATTATTATTCTTTTTATACAAAGGCATTAGGCTAGAAGTGAAATGAGTGATTCACAACTATCTTGTATTTGCAGTGAATATAATTTCCTATCCTTTTCTCCCTCTGCTTTTTGTCTGATTTATTTTCATATACTAGGAAAAAACTCTGTATATTTACTTAAGAGAATAAACTAGTGATTTCTATGTAATTCATAGTATCCAATTTAGTAATCAATCAATTTTATGCATCAAAGTTAACTAGGCTCTATGGCCAAAAAAATAATAATAATCCTAAACTCTGATTACCATTTTATATTTGTGAATGAGTGACTAGAAAGAAAGCAAAATCATTGAACAGCTGAATAGAAAATCAAAAAGAATAAATTTTTATTGTGCACACAGAATTAAGCAAAAACCTTTTAGCACTAAAAACAATGCTTAAGGTAAGTTTTAGAATAACAGCAATTGTGCTTAGCTAAATTTGGCAGTGTAAAAACTGTTGAAAGTTGCAGAATTAACATTTTTTTACACTTCAGATTTCTTTACCTCTACATTAGACAATAATGCCAAACATATAAAGAAAGTCTTTTTAAAAAGGCAATAAAGACAATACAACAGAAAAATGGGCAAAAGACTTGAACAGGCAATTAACAAAAATAGATATTCAAAAGGTCAATAAACATAAAGATTTAACTTTACTAGACATCAAGGAAAAGATAAGCAAAAACCATAATGTGATGCCACTAAATACTTTCTGGAATGCCTAGAATATAAGATAGGCCTATTAATTAGAGGCAATGTTGTGAATCAACTGGCATTCTCAAACACTGCTGGTAGAAGTACAGATTGATATAACTGCTTTGGAAAACTCTTTGGCAATATCTAGTAAACCTGAACTCAATGCATATCTTACAGGCTATAAATTTCACTCTTGGTTATATATTAATGGGTGTGTGTGTGTGTATACATATATATACACACATACATATATATGTATGTGTGTATATGTATATATACATATACTTACATACATACATATATGTGTGTGTGTGTATATATATATACACATACACACATACATACACATGAGTTCACCAAGTGATGTATAAAAGAGTACACACTATTTGTGATACCCAAAATAATTATTAAAACCTCAAGTTCTCAATTATCTTTCCATAGTAGAATGGATAAATTGTGGTATATTTACACAGCAGAACAGCATATATATGATAATATTTCACGACTACATGTAACATCATGAATCATTTTCAAAAACAAAATTTTGAGCAAAAGACGCCAGACACAAAAGTATATTGTATATAATTGAATTTATATAAAGTTTGAAAACAAGTAAAACTAATGTGTGATATTAGAAGTCAGAATAATGGTTGCTCTTGAAAAAAAAGTAGTCTCTATGAAGTCACCTAAATAAATGGTGACATTGCTTATTAGTTTTAAATTTAAGTGCTATTTACATGGCATCTTAATATTGAAAAAAATTCATCAAGCTTTGATTTAATTGGTATACTTTTGTCTGTGAATGTTATACTTCAATAAAAAAAACATACGTTAATTTATATTTGTGCACATTTTTGTATATGTGTGTGTATTTTTTCCAGGCATTCCAAAATACACATTATTGGACACCTCTATCTCCAACATCAATGCAGGGCCATTTTCCTTTGGGGTAAAATAAAAATGTCATGTCAGCTGAACTATGATTTGAACAGTGAGCATGAGCATGATACAAGCACTACAAATGCCAACCCCAGAGTTACTTTACAGTTGCATATATATTTTTTAAGTGTTAGGATTTGAAATACCAATTAATTCCTTCAAGATACTTAATCTACTGCCTCCCTTTCTAGTCTCCATCATTTACATCTCTTTGGTTGTTGCTGCAAAGTGTGGCTTTGCATTACAATTCAATGTGTAAAATAAGCAGTTAAGGTTTGTCATAGAATTTTTAATGTTAATTAATTCAATTTAAATAATGTAGGTTGTGGACAAAACAATATTGGGGGAGAAAACACAGTATTAAAAAGAAAGACAAGCAGGTATTATACATTTTCTAATGGAAGTATGTGAAAGCACTTAAACAATAGCAATTTTCTAAAAGGTCAAACTTAAATCTGATTAAATCTCTTACTCAAAACGTGGTCAGTTTTTACAAAATGATGGAGATAGAAAAAATATGAAACCACGCTATGAAAAATGTGATTATCAAAATTCAAATTATGGAAAAATCTACAAGTCAAAGATTTAGTTTCTTAAATAATTCTCAATGAAAAAAAAATGAACTAACAATCTATAGATCAGAAGAGAACTAAAGACATATCAACTATCACAATCAATAGATCTTTCTTGAATCTGAATTAAATACATAGAATTTTAACTTAAGATAATTGACATGATCATGGAATGAACTTATTAGTTTTTTAAAATATCATAGATACATATTTTTTTTTACCTTTTAACATTATCTTTTAGATGTATATGCTAAAATATTTACAGATGAAAAGATATAATATCTGGAATTGGTTAACACAATATGGGATGAAAGGAAAGCGAATAATATAGATGAAACAGGATTGGATAAGAGTTGATGAAAGTTGAACACAAGTGAAGTTATTAATGGTTATTAATTATACTATTCCCTGAACTTTTAATTATGTTTAAAGCTTTTTGTGATAAATTTAAGGAATAATAAATAAGTTAAAGCAGAGAGGTGGATCTCTGGGTGCATTTGATTTTATACGATATTATCTAGAAATAGATAGGCTACAGAACAAATGCATAGACCTGAATCTTTGATTCAGAAACATTATATTTTAAAAGTGATTATTCATAAAAGGGAAGAGGTGAAACAAGGGCAGATGAACACTCATTTGGTTGCAAAAGCCAAGAACAAAACAACACATTCTTTTCTTTATGCCTTTGGGAATTAGTCACAGTATCAAGTTGTTGGAGAGGCACTTTAATTCGATACCTTTTGTGCTTTGGGTATACTTTTTACTGGGTTAAAATTGCTGCTGTTAGAAAAATCAGTGTCAGCCATGAAGTTATATTGACCCTCTGGGCAAAGGTGAGTTGCGAGGGTCAGGCTGAGAAATGAAGACAAGAGGGGAAACGTGCAAGAAGGCAAGCAAAATGTCAGAGAAAACTTTCTTTTTTTTAATGAGCTAGATTTTCTTCCTTGTGCCCAGAAAGGCATGTTATGCTTTTTCTCAAGAGAGGAGTAGAGAAGCACCTCTTGCTGCCCCCTGCTAGTATTCTGATCATCAGTGTCAACAGAGTAGACATGCTACGCCTTTAGTAGCAGCAAAGATATTGAGAGCAGTTCCAGATCTGTCCAATTACAGTTTATGGAGCCTGGCCCCTGAGAAAACAAAAGATCAGCACTTTCTCCTTTCATAGTCTGCACAGGTTCACTCCCAGATACACTGTCTCCTCTAAAGGATGCCTTGCAAAATTATTTTATTGAAAATCAAAATGTTTTGGTTCTGGTTTTAGATCTACCACTTTTTCTCCCAAAGTTTGAATCTTTTATTTTTCAAATGAGAGCTTGATCTTGGAGGTTTTGTTGAACTCTACCAGTCTCTTTCAGTTTACAGTCTCTGATTATCTCTGATAAGTGTATAGAAAAGCTTCTTCATAGTTTCTCTTTTTGAGATTGAGAGAAAACAATGGGAAGTAAAGGGTAAGATTACCCTAGGATGAGTTTCATATTTGTTTAAGTTATACAAAGTTTGTTTTAGTTCTGTTCTGTTTTTGTATGCTCGATTGTTTGCTTTATCCTTTTCCATTTGTTTGCTTTCTATAGCTACCTTACATATTAGATGTTATGGAGAGGATAAGGTTATTTTCTTGATAGGGTAGTAGACTATGCAAAGCATCCTACCTTGTGACTACAGAAATAAACTTACTCTATTTATTTTAATGTTGGACATTACCAGATGTCTCATCCCTTGCAAATCTTTCTCATAGTCACAGAATTATATATCTTATGTGCAAGTCTAATTACAATAATCCACTGCTGAATCGTATCTCTGGCTCTCCATTTCCTAGAGAAAAATTTATACTTACTGGTGGCTCTTTGAACTTTTCTTTTTATAGAACTTTTTACAATTCATAATCTAATCAGTATAATACACTTTACTAATTTGGGAAAAAAAACAGTCATATCACAATTACTTTTTCACATGCTTTTCTTTGTAGGAAGTTCCCTTTTTCTTAAGACCACTCATTTCTGAATTACCCGAGCACCCTAAGGGTTACTCAATCCAAAAGAATAATTCAAAAGTCTAAACTTAAAGGAAGAGGCAACTGAGACAACTGAGATGTTCAAGCAGTCCTCTCACAGCATGAACTGGGTTGTACCAGCTGCTCTCCTGTTAAACATGCATCATACACAGAAGGCTGCGGTTATAACCCTCTGATTCAAGTTTCTTGTAGCCCATAATTGAGCTACAAAATTACACTCATGTTCCCCAAAGCCCAGCTTTTATAACTGTAGGGTTGGGCACATGGAGGCTGCAAGTCTCATGTATTTGTTCTTGCAGAATTAGTTCAGCCTTATGAATTCTAAGCCGTTGTTTGGTGACCAGGTTAACAGCTTTGACTCTGCTTCCTCACAGTGAGTTCTCCTTTAAGATTTCCCTCTACCAGTGTTCACTCTGACAAGTTTCTTGAATTTTAGTTCCCAAAGAGAGGTGGATAATATCTAGTTCCAATCCTTTCCATCAATGTCCTCAGTTCCTTGGGAAAATAATAATAATAATAATAATAATAATAATAATAATAATAATAATAATAGTCTCATCCCTTTTCCTGAGCTCTGTATAACAAGATCAGAGGTCTTTTTAGTGACACATACACATGGACACATGGACATACACATAGAGCCAAGATCTATTTATATACTCTTTTTGTGCAAGGGGGTACCTGTTGGTATTGGATTTATATATTTATGGGAGCATACGTAAGTGAGCTCTGAGTGAAGAATAACTACTCTAAAGTCAGTACATACAAAGGTTACTTGTAGAATGCTTAAAAATTATATTTTATCTGATAGTTATAGTAAATAGCTATTTGTGCAATTATTGATCACTACATGTCTTTCCAGTAGATTAATAGTTGTGTGCATGTAGGAGCAGTATTATTCATTTTGTTCACCGGCACAATGCCCAGGCACATGATATATGCTCAAAATGTGTTTGTAGAATAAATTAATAAAGAGCATATAAATTCCAAAGTGTTCTATAGCATATAAACTATGCATTAAAAGATGAAGAAGAATTAGTAGGTAGAAGGTGGAATAAATACTGTGCACAAAATATTGCAAATCTCTGGAGCACAGAGTTGAATGGGAATTGGATGAACAGTAGACCTGTAGAGTGCTAAGAAGATCATGAAGATACTTATAAACATTATTATGAATTTGGATTTTATTCTAAGATTAATGGAAAATTTTTACAAAACAAAAAGTAGTAAAATATTACTCTAGTTTTAGGAATATTACTCTGGTTTCAGTACAGAAAATGAATTGAAAATGACAAAACTTGAATCCAGTTTAGTAATCTAGGCAAGCAATCACAGAACCCTGAATTAGAGTAGTAACAGAAGAGTAGTGAAAGGACTAAGTATACATTTAGATAGGAGAAATGACAAGATTTTAAAATTGATTATTGGTGAGAATGAGAGGGAAAGATGAACACTGAGATTTTTGCTTAGACAATTGACAGGATGGTGGTACCATTTGTGGTGGCAAGCGGGAAAACAGAGAAGAGAGTTATGGGTGAGAGGGGAAAGATTGAATTTAGTTTCAAACATTAATGTTGGGTGCACAAGCAGTTGGCTCTATGTGTATGAAATTCCGGAAAGAGATCTAGTGAAGATGCAGATTTGATGTCATTTAATATATGGCGTGGGAATGGCAAAAAAGGTTTCATCACAAATTTCTATTCTGAAATATTGTAGTATTTTCCTGGAGTGCTGAGTTGGGAAAAAAAAAAAAAGTCTTTGAGGCCAAACTCTTTCATAGTGGAAAAAAAAAATGTGTTAATTGATTAGTGAGGTTTGGAATGGGTATAGAGAGAAGTGGGAATAGAAGCATATTTGTAGCATTCATTCATTTATCCTGATCTGGATGGTAATTGATGTCGTGGGATATATGAAATTATATACAGCATGCATATAGAATGAAGGGAAAATGAATTAGGGCAAAATTCCGAGGTACCCTAAGATTTTAGAAACATAATGAAGAATGCTGATTTTTGATGGTTTAGGGAATGAACTAGGAAGGACTCTTTTGTTATCAATTTATTGTGGCTTCAAGCAGAGTAGGATTAAAGCAGGCAAACACCAAATGCTAAAAAAGTGTTTTGGTATTTCTTATCTTTAATGCCTTGCTTTTTTTCCAATTGCTTCCCAACATTCTAACCCTTGGAGGAATTAAAGATTCCCTAACTAAGGCTGCATCAATTCTGTATAACCTTCTACAGTGACTGTCATCAATATGCTGCTGCCTTGGTCCTATAACCAGTTGTCTATTCATATGTCAGCCCCAAATGCCTGGATCTCTGTCTTTCTACTTTGCCCAAGAGCTGCCGTGGTAGCCTCCTTGATATTTTGGTTCTTCCTCGCAGGCCCTTGTCCTCATTACTGGCCCCATTTTGCCAGCATTTTGAGTAAGCCACATTTTTGGCTACTACATTTTCTGTTATGGAATGCTGACTTGCCTATTTCTTTGGATCTTTCTATTAATAAATTAATTCAGCATATGTTGATTACCTTCTGTATTCCTGGGCATATGTCACCTTATTAGTTCCCTGGGTACACCTATCCTATACAGTAAGTGAGGAAGAGAGACAACTAATCCAATAATCATAATATTTCGGTAAAAAAATGCCACAGATAGAACAGAGAAAGGGGAATGTTACTTGTTTTGGGGATCAATGAATATTTCCAAGATCAGAAGTCAACTTGGGTTGAGTTTTAGAAATACAAAGGGATTACTTCTAGTTTATCCTCTGATACCACTGATAGATCAATTGGAATAAAATTTGCCTACAGGTAACTGAAAACAACAGTAATTTCAAATTTCAACAAAGAAGTATTTATAGTTCTCACAAATAAAATAAATTTGAAAGGGTCAATCTAGGACTGACATAGTGGCTCACCATTAACTGGAGGCCCTACTCTGTCATTCTCAGTATCATGTCTGTAGTTCAGGCAATGAAAAAGGAGAAGAATAAAAGGGAAAATGAGTGTACCTCCTGGATGAGACAATATGAAATATAGGAGAGGGGCCAGTTGCTGGGGGGAGAAGAGCATAGAAAGTGTAAGAAAAGAGAAAGAAAAAAAAGATAGTTGGTGAGGGAAAAAGCAAGATAGTGGTCATAACAACAATGTTCTGATTTTAGAAAGAACAATATGTACAAAGCAATATATTTCCTTGATATGAAGCAGCAAAACCAAAATCAACAAGTACATAATATAGTGTGTAACATTGAAGTATGAGTTTTCATTGATTAGCAAAATAATTATATCTGTGACACTATTTTTAATAGCTGTATTTTCCAAATTTATTTCTCTCAATTGGAAGTGGTCCAGGAAACCCTCATTCACTTAGAAGTTGGACTATATTTTGTTTCTGAACTAAAGAAACTCTTTGAAAACTTGGAGTGTGTATTTATGAGTTGCTTTGCCAACCTGCAATGGCAATATCTTTTGAGACACTCAGCAGGGTTGACTTTGTCAAGTGTAACAAAGGATATTTCAAATATTGGGGGCTTGGCCAAATCTTCAGTGTGTTTGCCAGGTGCTGTTCCATCAATTTTTAACATCCATTTTTTTAAGAGACATTTAATCCATACTTATTTCTTACTGCTTTACTTCTTAACTCATCAAAATGTTATATTTCAAGAGCTCTTTGATGTGTATGATACCTTTGGGCCTTTTCTCCCCTTCTTCAAAACAGGAAGTTGTGGTAGCCAAAGGGATAAAAGAAGGAAGAAAACCCTTGAATTTTGAAAGAAGTGTTGGTTCTGGTTGCAAAAGCCTTGAGGTTTGATTCCGTGCTGAACATGATTGAAATTATCTTTACAGAAAATGGAAAACTGAGAGTGGATTTTTAATATTTATAATCAAAGATACAGTGTCAGAAGATATCATAGATTATCTAATCTCATTCTCTGCTGAAGGACTGAATTCTCCCAATGCATTATTGTCATTGGTTGGTTTAAATATCTCTGATAATAATAAGAAACTCATGCCTGGTAAAGTCAACATATTATTTTTTCCCCAAAAAAGGAAAGGGTTATAACCTTGAACTCTTTTCACCGTAATTTTTTTTCCCCCATTCCTCTCACTGACGGGTGTTCCTAACACCAGTCTCTACCATTTCGTGTTTCTAGGATCTCTTTCTCTGATGACATGTTCCCGGCATCCATTTCTCTAAGGGTATCCACAGCTTTCCTCTTCCTGATAGATGTCCTCGGGGTTCCTCTCTCTTACCTCATATTCTCAGGATTCCTCTGACAACCTGTTCCCAGTATCCCTTTCTCTCTCAACTGTAACACATATTTTTTGGCTTTAATATCATGTTCGGCCATGCAGAATCTATGTTGTGCTACTACATGGCAGTCTTTCAAATATTTGAAAACAGCTATGTCATCTCCCTGATTCTCATGTTCTTGAAATATAAGACGGCAGGCTACATAAAAGCTGGATTCACCTCTTCCCATGACCACATTAAAATTACAACCAAATTGTAATACAACTTGAAGAACCACCTGAAATCTAGCTGATTATAACATATATATCTAAGAATATTTTAAAAAGACACACCAAGGCTGGTAGGAGGGGAAGAGACTCAAAACAGGCTGGTCCTACACCCATGCACAGCAGTTGAACACTGGAAGGGGGAGCTCGGCTGCATAGCCCCCTCTGAAGGAGCTAGGTACCCTAGCCCCTCCCCCCCCACACACAAAGAACTCCCCAGCCCAATGTTCCAATTCTGGGAAAAGGAGTTTTCACAAAATCTAACTCAGTGGGGATTCTGGATGTCTGGATGAGATAGAAGGAACCTGAAAACGCAGACATCCCCTTAAAGAGCCCATGCATAGACTCACTTGCTCTCAGACACTCGCCCTGGGCTTCAACAGAGGGTCAGCAGCTTGGGAAGTGAAAGAGACATATAGGGAAAGACTGAGTTGTGTAGTAGTGGGGCGAGGGCTGGCGGGACAGCTACCATTGTTTCTTTGTCAGGCTCCCTCTGGTGTATTCTACAGATGGGCGCCATCTTGACTGTGTTAAACCCTCCCTCTGCATGGCCAGTTCTGAAGCTGTATTGGCCCAGTGAGACCAACTCCACCCAACCCACAAGTTACCTATGGCACGTTTGTTGCCAAGCAGTCAGCCCCACCCTGCGCCATCTGTGGGAGACACATTGGACAGCAAACAACAGCCCTCAGCTCACGCTGCCCCTGCGCCGCCAGTGCATCCAAGGAGAGACTTTGGGTGGCAGGTCACCAGCTCCTCCCTGATCTACAGTATGTATTGAACAGGTCTCAGTGTCTGTGGGTCCAAGACAGACAGCAGCTGACCTTGCTGTAATCTGAGACTTTTATATAAAGCCACAGATTCAGCACTGACACAAAACCTGATCTGCATTGGCTGAGTGGAATCTGCTTTCTTTATCCCTCTGACTCCATGGGTCCCTGCTCCACTCAACTCACATTCCACCCAAAGATTATTTCAGCTGTAGAGCCTTACAGGCAGCCTCAGACCTTAAGATACACTTGTCCTTTTGCTAAGATGTCCCAGGCCCAGTACTGAGGGCGACCAGCCTCAGCTCTTAGCATGGTCTCTCCCACTTTCCTCTAGACCTAGCATAAGCAGCAACCATCCATGGATCACTTTGTAGTTACTACCAGGTAGCCCTGAGAAGTCAAAGGCAGTGGATGACCTTGGCCTACATGGGATCCCCTCGAGGCTGGCATCAGACCAGGAGGCTGGTGTCAGACCACAACAGAGCACCACATGACTAGCCCCGTAAGTGGCAACCTCAAAGGTGATCTCAACAGGTACAGGAGTCTGCAGGGGCCAATCTCACTCTGAGAGGTCATCCCTACCTAGCAGCTCATACCCTGTACGTGTGGCCAAGACTCACAATCAGTCAGCCTAAGAGTCAATTCCATCCACTCATGTGCTAACAGCAATCGAGGCTTAGCTACACCAGAAGAACACACACACAGCCCACAGAATTAACATGCCCAGGGTCCCCAGAAAATGTGGTCAGGGAGACTGTGCCACTAGGCCACACGGAACATATACTACATAAGGCCATCTGGCCAAGGCTGGGAGATGTAACAAATCTTTCTAATACATAGAAACAAACACAGAGGGGCAACTAAAATGAGAAAACAAAGAAATGAAGAATACCCTAGGAGGAATCAATATTGAAATAAGGACTACACTAAGAGGAATCAGCAGTAGATTAGATGAAGCAAAAGATCAAATTAGCAAGTTGGAAGACAAATAACAGAAAACATCCAATTGGAACAGCAAAAAGCAAAAAGAATTTAAAAAATAAGAAAAGTTTAAGAGACCTCTGGGACAACATCAAATGTACTGACATCTGCATCATAGGGGTACCATAAAGAGAAGAGAGAAAGCAAGGGATTGAAAATCTAATTCAAGAAGCAATGACAGAAAACTTCCTCAATTTGGAGATGGAAATAGACATACAAGTCCAAGAAGCACAGAGACCTAAACAAGGTGAACTCAAACAGACCCACACCAAAACACATCATAATTAAAAGGTAAATGTTAAAGACAAAGAGAGAATCTTAAAAGCAGTAAGAGAAAGGCAGCTAGTTACATGGAAGTTGCCATAAGACTGTCAGTTGATTTCTCAACAGAAATTTTACAGGCCTGAAGAGATTGGCACAAAATATCCAAAGTGATGAAAAGCAAGAATTTGCAACCTAGACTACTCTAGACAGCAAGACTATCAATTAAAATTGAAAGTGAGATAAAGAGCTTCCCAGATAGGAAAGGAATTCATCACCAACAAGTTAGTATTACAAGAAATGTTAAGGGGATTTCTTTAAAAAGACAAAGAGGGAGGGAAACAAATATGAATTATAAAATGGCTTTAACTATGTATCAATAAATAATCACTTTAGGGCAAATGGATTATATGCTTCAATCAAAAGACATATGGTAACTGAATGGATAAGAAAACAAGACCCATACATATGAGGTCTATAGTAGCCACACTTCAGATCAAATGACACATACAAACTGAAAGTTAAGGAATGTAAAGAAGATATTTCATGCAAAAGGAAATTTAAAAAGTTGGGATAGCAATACTTACATCAGACAAAATAGACTTTAAACAAATGCTATAATAAGAGACAAAGAAGGGCACTACATAATTATAAAGGAATTTATACAACGAGAGGACACAACCCTAGTGAACATATATGAACTCAACAAAGGAAAACCTACACATAGAAAGCAATTATTGGCCAACATAAAGGGAGAGTTCGACAGTAATACACTCATAGTAGGAGCCTTTAACACCCCATTGACGCCAATGAACAGATCTTCCAGACAGCAAATCAACAGGGAAACATCAGCCTCAAATGACACACTAGACCAGATGGATTTAACTAAGCATTTCAAGCCCAAAGCAGTAGAATATACATTCTTCTCAAGTACACATGAAACAATTTCCAGGATCGACCACATGTTAGGCCACCAAACAAGTCTCAATAAATTTAAGAAGATAAAAATCATAATGATATCTCTAATGAACACTGATGCAAAAATGCTCAACAAAATATTAGCAAACTGAATTCAGCAATACATTAAAAATATCATTTACAATGATCAAGTTGGATTTATTTCTGGGATGCAAGATTGGTTCAATATCTATGAATCAATTAACATGATATATCACATTAACAAATATAATCATATCAATAAATGCAGAAAAAGTGTTTGAAAAAATCTAGCATCCATTTATGATATAAACTCTCAGCAAAGTGGGAATAGAGGGAACATACTTTAACATAATAGGGGCCATATATGACAAACTCACAGCTAACATCATACTTAATGAGGAAAAGCTAAAAGCATTTTCCTTAATATCAGAAACAAGACAAGGATGTTCACTTTCACCACTTTTATTCAACATAGTATTGGAAGTTCAAGCCACAATCAGACAGGAATAAGAAATAGAATCATCCAGACTGGAAAGAAAAAAGTAAAATTGTTATTATTTGCAGATGACATGATACTAGATATAGAGAACCCTAAAGATTCCACACACACACACACACACACACACACATGCACACACACACACGCACGCGCACACACACACACACACACACACAAACTGTTAGAACTGATAAATTAATTCAATAAAGTAGCAGGATACAAATATTCAGAAGTCAGTTGCATTCTTATACACCAATGATAAACTATTGGAAAGAGAAATTAAGAAAACAATCTCATTTACAATTGCATCAAAAACAGTAGACTACCTAGGGATCAATTTAACCAAGGAGGTTAAACACCTATACTTGGAAAAGTATAAGTCACTGAAAAAAGAAATTGAAGAAGATACAAATAAATGAAGGCATATACTATGATCATTGATAAGAAGAATCAACATCATTAAAATGTCCATACTACCCAAAGCAATCATTAGGTTCAGTGCAACCCTTATCAAAATACCAACGAGATTTTTCAGAGAATTAAAACAAATAATCCAAAACTTTATATGGAACTATAAACGACTCCAAATAGCCATGGCAATCTTGAGAAAGAACAAAGTTGGAGGTGTCACACTATCTAATATCAAACTGTCCTAGAAGGCTATAGTAATTAAAAAAGCATAGTACTGGTCAGTATAAAAAGAGAATTACAGATCAATAGAAAAGAATAGAGAGCCCAGAAATAAATCTACACCTATAAGGTCATTTAATCTATGACAAAGGAGGCAAGAATATAAAATGGGGTAAAGACAGTCTCTTCAATAAATGATGTTGATAAAACTAAATGGATACAAAAAAAAAAAATGAAACTAGACCACCTTCTTATACTATATGTAAGAATAAACTGAAAATGGATTGAAAACTTCAACGTAAGATCTGAAACCATAAAACTTCTAGAAAAAAACATAGGCTACTGTAAACTCTCTGATATTGCTATTTGTAATTTTTTCTGCTATATCTCTTCAGGCGAGGGAAACAAAAGAAAAAATAAACAAACAGGACTATATCAAACTGAAAGGTTATTGCACAGTAAAACAACCATCGACAAAACAAAGACAGTATTTGCTTCAGCAGCACATTTAATTACTAGACATATGAAAAAATGCTTAAGGTCATTAATCATCAGAGAAATGCAAATTAAAACCACAGTGAGATATTACTTCAAACCCATCAGAATGGCTATAATCAATAAATCAAAAATAACAAGTGCTGGTAAGGATATGGAGAAAAGGGAAACCTAGTATACTGTTGGTAGGATTGCAAATGGGTACAGCCACTATGGAAAACAGTTTGGAGGTTCCTTAAATAATTAAAAATAGAACTATCTTTTGACCCAGTTTTTTACTTCTGGATATTTATCCCAAGACACTCAAAATATTAATTTGAAAAGAACTATGCACCCCTATGTTCATAGCAGTACGATTCACAATAGCCAAGATATAGAAGTAACCTAAGTGCCTGTCAATTGAAAGTTGGATAAAGAAGTGGTACATACATACAGTAAAATATTACTCAGCCATAAAAAAATGAAATCTTACTATTTGCAACAGCATAGTTGAACTGAGAGGATATTACGCTGGGTAAAATAAGTCAGACAGAAAGACAAATACTATATGATTTCATTTATATGCTGAATCTAAGAAACAAAAGAAATGAACAAACTAAATGAAAATAGACTTACAAATGATTGCCAGAGGGGATGGGTGTTGGGGAGCTGGACAAAAAAGTTTAAGGGATGAATAAGCACAAATTAGTAATTATAAAACAATCATGGGGATGTAGAGTACAGCATAGGGAATACAGTCAATATTATTATAATAACTATGTGTAGTGTCAGATGCGTGTTAGAATAATTGAGGGGATCACTTCATAAATTACATAAATGTCTAACTATTGTACTATATACTGAAACAAATTTTTTATAAAAGATACATATATATAAGGCAAAGGCATAATATTATGGAAGATATACACACGCACATATATAATTCAATTTATATAAAGTAGGAATAACCAAGTCAAAAATATAATAAAATTATACTTAAAAAATACACACAAAAGAATAACTAAGAAGCTTAACAAGAAATCAAATAGATGTTATCCAAAAAAAAAAAGAAAGAAAGAAAGAAAAAACTGAACTTGACTGAGGGATATAAATATGTCCTAAATAAGTTTAAAATAAAATGCAAAGATGTCAATTCTCCTAAATGAATATGTAAGTACAATGCAATT
Source organism: Rousettus aegyptiacus (assembly GCF_014176215.1). Classification (NCBI taxonomy): domain Eukaryota; kingdom Metazoa; phylum Chordata; class Mammalia; order Chiroptera; family Pteropodidae; genus Rousettus; species Rousettus aegyptiacus. Next base: position 70,740,020 of record NW_023416287.1, read on the forward strand.
TCAATAAAAATTAAGCTTGATTATTTTGGAAATTGATGTTGATTATGACATTCATATGGGAGGATAGATGGGTAAAGATAGCTTAGGAAAAAAATTTGATGACTACATATTAAGTGATATTGTAAATTACAAGGTTTCACACCTGTATGTGTGATGTGGAAAAATCAGTTAGAAGACCTGGAATATGTGTAATTGGGACAAGAAAGATATTTACTAGGATATTTGTCTCTGGAGAACATGATGGGGTTGCCAGTCTATGACCACCAGGAAAAGTAGAGCAAAGTAAAAATATTTAAGATTGGGTGTGGTTTGGGGTGGTGGTGGTGGTAGTGGTGGGATAAAGTGATATATTCTAAAAAGAGGAGCATTTAAAGACAAAGTAACTAAGCTTTAAATTTGCCAATGATTGGGATGATATTTGAATTTTGCTGAAAAACAACAACAACCATTTCTGAGACAGAATGAATTCCTGAAAGAATAGAATATGTTGCCTATGAAAGACAAGATTTGATAAATTACAGAAAAGCAAAGAGAACAATTTTCCATTCATTTTTGACAGCTCAATTTATGCTCTTACATATATATACCAAATTCATTATAAGCATAAATCTCGTTCATAAAAAATGTAATATATGCTATATGAAAGATAATTCTGAAGGTTCCAATCAAAAAGCAAATCTAATTAGGAATTTTAGACTTTCACAAATAGAAAGATGAGGAAATACCTGTTAGGTTCACAAAATACCATCAAAGGGAGATAAATAAGCATTTGTCAAGCTTTTGCAAAACTGTTCATAGAGTTGTCACATTTGGGTAAATGAATTAAAGTTGTGGATAAAAGGAAGAGTGCTTCTCTGATACATGCATTTATTTATTAGGCTATCAGAGAGAACGAATCCCAACGGATTCACTTAGTAATAGAAATTATTGTGGAGCAGAAAGCTTACATAATCCATTGTGAGTCAGAAATTTTATCAAAACCCCTAATTAAAAGTTCTTTCTTTCTTAAACTGCTTAATGAGGAGTTGCATCATGACTCTTGGAGTGAATCAGGGGTTTTCAAGCCTTTAAAGATGTAGTAAGCAAATTAATAGCATGGCATATCCTTAACCATCACACAATTCCATGGAAGTTAAAATAGCACAAATATTTTACTTGATGCAGTAAAATATAGAATCATTGACTATTATCATTACTGTTCTCTTAAAGGAAGCTAGCTGCTCTTTTTACTGACCATTTCCTCTCTCAGACATATATTTTTCTAAATTTACTTTTTCTTACTATCATTCTCTCCTCTCACTTCTTTTCTTATGGACAATTACTTTAATAGCTAAAGTACACCTTTGCACTGGTAAATTTTCTTGCAAAGCATTTACTGTTTATATATAAACATGAGTATATACTATATTCTGCTATAGATCTCAATATGTTACTTATGTCACCAGGCTTCCATGTTGCTTTATTAATATCTAGTTGGTTGCATTTAACTTCATAGTCCTCCATCATGTTTTACATAAGCCACTCCCCAGGGTTCTCTCCAGTCCCTCACTACCACATACAATATTACTGTGGTTAGCATACACTTGTATATCCATCCCCTTTTTGAATGTGTAAAAATTCCTTTGGAATATATATCTAGGAAGCAAACTTCTAGTTCATAGAATGAGCAGCTAATTAACAAATTTCTGCCAGAATGCTATCTGGAACAATTGAACTTGAGCACACTTCCACTCTACTGTCACCTTTTCCTGACTTTACTTGTTCTAAAAATGCCTGGACGTGGGGCTCTTCACAAATGGGAGCTTTGGGGTCCCAGCTTTTTGTCTGTCACTGATTGGGGTTGAGACTGTTTCTCCTAAACTCCCCTTCCCCTGTAGGAATTGGCTTCAGAAGGGAAGTGAAGGTAGGGAGTCTCTCATGGCTCCCAGAGCCAAGGTGCCTGGGAGACCTGTGGGGAAAATAAGACCTACTCAGGTGAGTCACCCCTCATTGCCTCCAGGTCCAGGGTAGGGGCAGGAGGGCCTTAAGTCATTTCTGGTTATGCCGTGTTCCTCTAGTCAACTGCAAAAAGCAAATGTTCCCCTTGGGGCCCAGTTTTCCCACCATGAGGCCCTCTTTGAACAACAGCACAGCACCTCCAAATCCTTAATTAAACTTGGAACCATTAAAAAACAAATCTTAATATCTACATACAGGTGCAAAGTGATATTCTTTAACTATTATGATTGTGCTTCTCTAGTTATTAATGAGTTTGAACATTTTTTCATATGCTGCTAGCTTTTAGGATTTCCTCTTCCCAGACTGCACGTTGTATCCTCTGTCCGTTTTTCTTTTGTGGTTACTGTCTTTTTCTTGTTTATTTACAAGAAATCCTACAGATTCTAGTTATTAGTTCCTTGATATATTTAGAAATAGAAAATATCTTTCCCAATATGTTATCCATTTGTAAACATTGTTCATGGTGTTTTCCATTGAATAAAAACCCCATTTTAAAAACGTTATAGTTTATAATTTAGGTATTTTTAATAAGTCTTTCCCCACAATAAGATCACAAAGATATTCTTATATGTTTGCTCTCCTTAATTTAAAAGTTTTACCTTTTGTATATGATCTTTATCTATCTGGAGCATATATATTTGTAATGGTCTTTATTAGATAGCTAAATTTATTTATCTCTATATGATGAGACATAGAAACATCCTTTATTTTTCCTATTGATTTAAGTAACAACTTTATTATGTATTAAGTTCCCCAAATTCCCATACATAAGCAGTCTGTCTCTAACTTTAAACTCTGTACTCTGTTTTCTTGGTCTGTTTGTATATTTTTTGTGCTAATACTACACTAATTTGTATTGTTATGTCATTGTAATATATTATAATTTCTGACACTCTCTCTACCTTAATTTATATTTTTTCAAAGCTGATTTTATTCTTCCATATAAATTTCAGAACGAGTTTATCAAGCTCCTAAAAAAATCCAATTGAAAATTTAATTGAGATTGCTTTTAATATATAGATAATTTGTTAGAACCAGCATTATAAAAAGTTAAATCGTCTATCCAGGAGTATGTAACTGATTTCTATCATATTTTATGCCTTTTATTGTGATATTAAACTTTTCTACATAGAAATTGTTATGTAGTGTTGATTAGGATAAATTGTAAATAACTGATAGTTTATGCTGCTTTTATGAAAAATACTTTTTACACTGATTTCTGGTTATTCCTTCATTAGAAAAGAGGCCACTATCTCCAATATTATATAATGTAAACAGTGGTGATAGCATCATCTGTATATTGTTCCAAATCTTAGAGAGCATGTAATGTTTTGTCTTTGAATATTTTGATATAAGTTTGTGGTATAGAACCCTTACCAAATTAAGACATTAATTTCTATTCTTGTTTGCAAATGGTTACTTTTTAAATTATAAATTTTTATTTTTTTATGTAAACATTTAATTGAAATATAATATACATTTAGAAAAAGGACGAATCACAAGAGCATAGCTCAAGGATTTTATTGTATTTTTTTCTTTTTAAATAAAATTTGTATTTGGAATAATTTTAGGTTTACAGAAAAGCTGCGAATATAATACAGAGAGTTCCCAAATATTTCTCTAATTTTAAGATCTTAATTATTGTAATACATTTGTCAAAATTAAGAGCCATCTCTCAAAGATCACTGTCTTTCATTGCTTGATGTAAATATTTTGAGAACTATTTCCTTTTTCTTTTCTTGTTTAATGTTTAAATTAAAGTTTTGCCTCCTTTTCTCTTATTATTCTCTCTTATCCAGGAGCATGTGGGTCATAACAAGATTTAGATGTCCATTTATACTCTTTAACTACCTTGTTTCAGAACTTAACCTTTAGTACCAATCTTCTCATTAATAATAACAATAAATACTTTATCTTGCTTGGAAAGAAAAGTTACGAGTTGGATGGTGATAGAAAAACTTTTAAATTACTGATGTTCTAAAATTCAAGTAATTGTTTTATTGGGGGTCATGAAGGCTGTTATTCATATCATGTCATCTACCAACATAATTATAATGCAAATCAAGATGATCTCATCACTCTCACCTGACTAATTGAGACAAGGATGAGGATGTTATAGTTAATTGGCCTTAAATTACCTTTTATCTATACTATTCAACAATAATAACCTTATGTTGATCATGTACTATCCTTCCTTTTGACTTATTTGGTCACTAGAGAAAGCAAATTAATTCTCTTATGGACAGTTAGGAATCTTCCCATGACATTGTAGACAATTAATTGTGTTGACTAAACACATTCTGGTTTTGTTGTTGTTGTTGTTGTTAACAATACCCTACATTTAAGAAACAATAAATTTTCCATGTTGCTTCTTTTTCTTTGTTTTCTATGTGATTGTGTATTTCCTTATAGAGTACAGTGTAGGCTTCAAGCTGACCACCGAATGATTCTCTAATTACATTTTATTCTTTGCTCTCCACAAAAATAAAACTCCTGAGACACGTTAATGGTCTTGACTGTAGACAGGCAAGCACCCCTCACAGCAGGGCCAAGCACAGAGACCTGTCACTTTCAGCCTGTGTGAGGAGAGAACTGCAGGCAACACACTGAAGTGAATCTCTTCAGGCAGAGGGCAAGGCGGGCTTGTGGGAAGGAGATGAGGTCATCCATATTTGATTTTTATTGCCTATGTTTCCTAGTAATGATGACATGATACTCATCTGAGATGTGAGGCATCCCCCATTTCAGTACTTAATGCACTGCCCTTTCTGCACAGGGGCATAGCGGGCACTTCTGTAAGGGAGTTGAGACAGAGCATGGATGACCTGAATACAAATGTCCAACCAGGAGCTAAACAATGAGAGAAAAATGGATTTTTACAGGGCTTTCCATTTTCTTCTCTCTTTTTTTTCTTTTTATTTATTGTTATTATTAATGAGAAGATTGGTAGTAAAGGTTAAGTTCTGAAACAAGGTAGTTAAAGAGTATAAATGGACATCTAAATCTTGTTATGACCCACATACTCCTATATAAGAGAGAATAATAAGAGAAAAGGAGGCAAAACTTTCACTATGTTCCCCTTCACCTCTTTTTGTTTTTTCCTAAAAGTATAAGGAGCTAAGGTTCTTTTGGTTTTCTTTGGTTGAGTTAGTCCATCATCTCAATTCCTAAAGCATTTAGTAACTGCTTGATACTACAAAAAAAAAAAAAAAAAAAAAAAGGCAGAGTTGTCTTTGCAGTTACTTATATTAGAGTTGTTTTAAAAACATTCAAAGTACTTTAAAATACACTGATTTGTTTAATTTATTATAGCTACAAGTATTCACTGCTCTTTCCACCACTTCAAAGTGTGAGTCTTCAGTATAAAATCAATGACAAACTTGTTTTCCCTTTGAGGAGATCCTGGGGATCCCCACTGATATTATTTCTCATCTTTGAAGACCCTGTAAGAACTTTGCTTGCCCCCATGCATCCCTCTTCTGATTTCTGGAACTTGTTGTGAACTAAAATGGTAATGCTTTTACTACTTACTGGTTAATACATTCGTTCCAACACACTATTAATTTTGCCTCCTATGGTTGTATAATGGTTTAACATACACGACCTTTATCTCCCCAGCAAGAAGGTAGACTCTTAGTAGTGAGCAGCCATTGGGCATAAGCAATTGTGCCTTGTTTATCACATCGATGGCAGAGGGTTCTACAGTGAAACCCATACTGGAAGGTGAATAAATTTAATTGTTTTTATTGAAGTTAAATTTAAGAAGAAGAAGAAGAATTTATTATAAAGTCTCTATATAAGTTTTCAGCAGGAAATTAATCCTATTTTTAAAAATATATCTGATGTTTAACAGTGACTTAACACAGAAAGTCTCTCTGGCATTTGTCCTGATTCAACCAAAGCCAAAACTCAGTCCACCCATTTTTCCTGGCAGCAAAGAACATGGAGTTTATAAGACCCACATGAGCCTGAGGAACTATTTAATCTGAAGGAGGGGGAATCATCCTCGAACAACTAAAAAAGAAAAGAAAGCATTTTCAGGGAGTTAGATTAGTTCAAAGATACAAAATCCAGGATGCCAAGAGAAAAGAGGTAGCTATGGAAAAGGTGGGAGCTTTCATGTGGAGTACTCTCTGGAAGCCTAGGGTGCAGAGATATATATTATGTGGACTTCGAAGTGGGGAGAATGCAACTCAGAGAATGTATAAAGCATTTAAGCAGTTGTGGAAAAACTTGTATTTATCTCCTAGGTAAAATGTCAGAAATAAATTGTTCTAATACATTGACTAATATTGGTGCTCTGTCTTGGTACCTATTTAAAAGGTGATCTCGGGACTTAATTCCACTTGGGGTGCAGGTCCCCCATGCCAATAAATCTCAGGACATCAACAGGGTGTCCTACAAAACAACTCAAGTTTGTCACTATCTATCTGGAGATAGGCATCAGATCTCATAGGTTAAAGGTTCAGTCCTATAAGACTGCCTTTCCCTCATTTCAGACATGAGTGGCAAGGTCATCACCTGTGCTTCTGACCAACTGGCTATAAATTGGAAGTTCCAAAGACCTCTGCCTTAAGTTCAATTAATTTGCTATAGAGTGGCTCACAGAACTCAGAGAAACATTTTATTTACTAGATAACTAGTTTACTATATATGGATATAACTCAGGAACAGCCAGATGAAAGAGCTGCATAGGATAAGATATGGCGTAAAAGTGTAGAGCTTCCATGCCCTGTTTGTATGTGCCACTCTCCCCAAAATTCCACATGTTCACCAACCCAGAAGCTCTCTGAACCCCATTCTTTTGTTTTTTTTTTTTTTGGAGGCTTCATTATACAGGCATAATTCATTAAATCCTTGGCCATTAGCAATTGATTCAATCTCCAGCCCCTCTCCCCTCCCTGGAGGTCAGGGGTGGGGGGTGGTACTGAAAGTTTCAACTCTCTAATCACATGGTTAATTTTCCTGTCAACCATCTTCCCTCCTTAAGTGCAGTCCAGGAGTCACTTCATTAACATAATGAAAGATAATTTTATTGTTTATCACTTATGAAATTCCAAGGGTTTTAAGAGCTCAGTGCCAGAAACAGGAACAAAGACCAAATATATATTTGTCATTAAAACCATAATATCACACTATGTAAGGAGGTCGGTCATATGTTGCGTGTGGTCCCCAAGCCACTTTGGGGATGGAGCCAGGTAATCTATTTTAGCAAGGCTATCATTTGATTTGGATGCAAGTTGTTGTTGTTGTTCTTGTTGTTATCATCATCAACATCATCATCATCATCATCATCATCATCATCATCTTATTAAACATATAAACTCACTATTCAAAAAATGAAAGCAAAAAAATAAAAAAGAGAGAGAGATTGTAGAATGAGCCTGGGCTTACCAGGCTCTTCTGGAAAGGGAATTACAAATTCAGTAAAATGTTTTGACACCTGTAAATTTCCAACATTTGTAATTATGTTGTGAGGGAGCTCTCTACAGTTGAGTCGATCCTTGAGGCATTGCCAGCAGTAGGTCAAAAAAAGGCCTTAATGAAGGTACATCTGGGCAGCTGTATCCCAGTGTTGAGCAGATTATTGACATTTTTATGTTTATATACTGCTTCGGTTCTTTAGAATCAGATTGGTATAAATTTGAGCAAGAGTTATGCTCTTTCTGTAACCACTCTAACTCCCTAAAGATGCTTCCTTTTTGTCCTCATCATTTGAGGATGCTCTCCTTTCCTCAAGATTTAGTTTCCCAGGTCTTATGAACTACATGTTCTACCTTTTCATATAGCTTGAGCGTGGACAAGTTAGCAACTTCTCTGGATCTCATTCTCTTTGTTACGGTAATAGAAATAATTATATCATTTTATAAGATTTACATGAAAATTAAATGATTACTTTTTTAGTTCTGTAGTGCCCCTACGCCTTATTGACAGGGGATATGTTCCAAGACCCCAGTGGATGCCCAAAACCACAGATAGTACCAAACTCTTTACTATGGTTTGTGTGTGTGTGTGGGGGTGTGTGTGTGTGTGTGTGTGTGTGTGTGTGTATTCACACATACCTACAATAATTACATTAAAATTAAACCTACAAGTATAATTATAAATTAGGTACAATAAGAAATTAACAATAGCTAATAATAAAGTAGAACAATTATAAAGATACACTGTAACAAGAATTATGTGAATGTGGTCTCCTTCCCTCTCTCAACATATCTTATTGTACTGAACTTATTTTTTTACTTAAAGGAAGCACTTTACAGCTTCTGTTTATCATATTCAAATTGCCAGCATCACTGCTCATATGCTTTGGGGCCATTAAGTAAAATAATAATTACTTGAACACAAATACTGTGATACCATGACAGTTAATCTGATAACCAAGATGGCTACTAGGTGACTAATGGGTGGGGAGCCTCTATGGCATGGATATGCCTGACAAATGGATGATTCACATCTCAGAGGGGACAGAGACAGAAATAACCTGAGACTGCATCACAATACTCACAATAGTGTGCAATTAATACTTATGAATTGTTTACTTATGAAATTTTCCATTCAATATTTTCAGACCATGGCTGACAGTGGGTAACTAAAACTGTAGAAAGTGAAACCACAAATAAGGGTGGACTACTGTGTTTAACCCAATATCCTTATGGTATGCACGTAAGAAAAAGGTTCCCTTACGGCCCTTTCTAGAACTCAAAAAAGTATGAGATTCATTAGGGTAATTATGAGATTGATGTTATATGGAAAACAAAAAATATGAAATTCATATATGTTGTATGCTGTATAAAATTGAAATGGCTTCAAAACTATGGACTATTAAAGACAACTATCTATCATCTGTCTGAAGAATGGTTGCCATAGTTGAGCTACTAATTATGCTCATAGTGGCACATCATAAGTAATAGATAATGCTTTTTGGCCTTGGGGATACTTCATTTCATGTGCTATTCAGACATTAAAGTAATTTTTTTTTAAGTAAAAGAAATAGAACATTGCAGATAACGTTGAAATTTCTTTTATTACCTTCTCCTCAGGAGTAATCACTATCATAAATTTGCTGCAGACTCTTCCAGTCTGTTTTTATACTTTTAATATGTGAATATATATATAAACACTATCTTGCATTGCTCTCTGTTTTTAAAGGTATATAATATCTATCATACTAATGTATTATTTAGCAAATATAATTTTCACTAAATATTTAGAGATCTATCCTATCCATCTGGATAGGCATATAGTTAGTGTCATTTAAAAACCTGATGTATGGAATTCTGAACTTCTGGCCCAGGTTGTATAAATGAGAAAAGAGTCATCGAATCCTTGCAAGGAAAAAGAGCCGGAGTAACTTCAAATTCATGCATTTTTGAACACTTTAGAGAAACAGCAAACAACTGTCCCAAAATCTAAAAAAAAAAAAGGTGGTGCTAAGTGATTCAAGCATGTTCTCATTCTGGGCAGAAGCAATAAACATTTTTCAAGAGTTAAGCTAGAAGAGTTGATAATTTTGCTGAAGGCCAAGTGTGAGTTGACAGGACAGTGTGAAACACTGATTAAGGCAGAATTGAGAGGTCCACTCCCTCTTATAGGCTCTTTCTCCACAAACACCACCAGCCAGAATGTTAGTAAAGATGCTAAAAAGTATCCATTATGGTGCAGAGCTAATAAAAAGCCACATAGGGAGCAATAAATTCTGCCTAGATCCATCTCCCTTACCTCCACTACAGAACCAAAGTCTAAACTGTGGGGGGAAAGATAACAAGTACTGTTGTTATAAGGACATTGATTGCTCAAAAATCGCTGAAGCTGAAGGAAAAGAATGGAGAATGGGGGTGGGGGAGGGAGAGGCAGAGGCAGGATTGTGAACAGACCAACAACTACAGCTACTGGAAGAGAAAAAGAACTGAGAAGGCCACAACTTTAAGATCAAAGAACACAAAATTCTTTGTCTGAAGCTTAATTAGAATAACAGAGAACACAAACCTTCATAGCCTCTAGTATCAAGCTAACGGGTTCCAAAAACAACAGAATACTGCTGGAAAAGAGACACGAGAGGAAAAAAAATGAACAAGGAGACCCACTCTGAGTTGCACCACAAAAAGGAGACCAGAAATTCAAAATTGAACAGACGTCGTTCTAATAAACCAACACCCACACAATAGCGACAAAAAATCTCAAACCCAGTCCAATTCCTATCTTAGAGACTAACAAAGTCTATATCAAGAGACTAGCAGAACTTGTGCTCATTTGCAAGCATAGAAACCATTTATCTTAGTCTCTACTATTTTATACAACATGTCTAACTTTCGACAAACAATTATGAGGCATAGAAAGGGCAAGAAAAACATACTCAGAAAACACAAAACAATTATCAGAATTAAACTCAGATATGATAGAGATATTAGAACCACCTGACAAGAAATTTAATGCAACTATGACTAACATGTTAAAGGCTCTAATGGAAATGTTGGACGACATACAATCAGAAAGATGATTCCAGTAGAAGAGTTATAAACTATGAGAAGGAGATAAATGGAGGTGTTAGAATTGGACAATGTGGTATCAGAGATAAAGAATACTTTCTATAGTATTATCAGTAGACTCAATATAATGGGGGAAGAATAAAAAACTTGAAGACAGAGCAATAAAAATTATCCACATTGAAATGTAAAGAGAAGAGTAAAAAATGTTTTAAAGAAAAAAAAACATCCAAGAGTTGTGGGACAATACAGAATAATACTGTAATATATGTGTTATATTCTCAGAAGAAAAAGAGAGAAAATATGTCAGAAGGGAATATTTGAAATATAATGTCTAAATTTTTAAAAAATTAATGATAAACTCCGAACCATAGATTTTGGAAGTTCAAGGAATACCAAGCAGGATAAGATAAATCTGGCTCCAGCCTCTAAAAACTCTCCTAGGCAGCTCTTACTCATTGCTGAGAATAAAAGACAAAGAAATATTTTGAAGACAACCAGAGGAAAAAAAGAAACATTCTATTCAGAGAGAAAAGTTTTTTTTTTTGTTTTTGTTTTTGTTTTTGTTTTTGTTTTTGTTTTTAGTTGAGGCAACACTTGGCTGACCTCACAGATTGCAAGGATCTTGTCAGCTTACAATCCCTTATTTTTTAATTTTTTACCCCTACAGCACCTGGTCTTCCTAGGTGGTCTCCCATCAAAGTACTATCACACTTAAGACCAAAATTTAATGTCCTTTCCATGGCCTACCATTTTCTACACAGTCTGATCCCCAGTTACACTCACTAACCCTTCTTGCCTGTGTTCACTCCACTCTGACCACACAGGAATTCTTGCAGTTTTTATCTCTAGGTCTCTTCTTTTGTTTCCTATTCCAGGATTTCTCATTTCTCTGTTATTTTAATTGGCACATTTTTTTACATTCAGACTTAAATGTTACCATCTCAGTCATCAATCTAAAATATCACCTATTTTGATTGATTTAGATTTTGTCATGTCACCAATCACTACCAGACATTATTATATTAACTCTCTCGTTATTTTAATCTCTTGATAACTAGAACATAAACTCCATGAAACAAAGACTTTGCTTTCTGGTTCCCTACCATAAAACCAGTGCTCTAACAGTCTAGAAAATAAAAAAGCTTAATTAATGTTAGTTGAATGAGTGAATGCATGAGTGTTAGACTTGAAGTGAAAGTATCAGTATACCACATCTGTAGGATACATGTAGGGTGGAAAAAAGAAACAGCATTGACAAAAACCTAGAATCTTTTGTGAACAAAGAAACAATGTAGGGCACTGTTGGGAAACTGTAAGAGTTTCCGAAAGGCAGGAAAAGAAAAATGTGAAAATACTAATGATAAAAGATGAGGACCATGGAGTGGGATGGATAGAGAACTCGGGAATGTGGATTTTATAATAAGCAGAGCAGGACGCAATTAATTGTTTAACCTTAATAAGAAAGTCACCTGATCAGATTTGTGGCTTATGAGGATTATGTTGGCTGCAGTGAAGAACAACTTAGAGAGAAAGGAGACTGAAGGAAAATAACACCAATGTTTAAAAGTAGTCTAGGTCAGATATGACTCTGGGTTGAATCAAGATTATGGCAGTTGGAATAAAGACGAACAAAAAGATCAAGAGATATTTCAGAAATAAAATCAGTAGAATATAGTTGCTTATTAATGTAGGGATGAGAAAAATGTTCCGTTGATCTTTAAACAGGTAAATTCCAAACCATATATAGTTTCTAGTTTTTGCCCTCAATCACAGAAAAAATGTTAATAATTAAACTCTTAAATTTAATAAAATTCATAGTCTAGTGTTTTCTTTTTAGAGTTATGAGTTATAGAAGTGAAGAGAGTCATTCCATTTGTTATTTCAAATGAATGATGCCTGGTGTGTTTAGTTGGTCAAGGAATCACCCTTCCCAAGGACTCCTCAACATTTCTATACCTTGCTACCTAAAGTGGCAGAACAGCATTCACAAACACTCGAAGGAAAAAAAAAAAAAAAGATAAATGCCTGCCAAACACTAGGAGCTATTTAAATATTATTATAATATGCAATGCAATTATAACAATTCAACCTTCTAGAAAATACAATAACCAGTTTCCTTGCTTGGTACAAGGAAAGTGAATATGAACTGCACAGGTTATGTAACTTTATCTCTAGTATTCCACCAAACAAAGAACTGCTGCTATAGAAAGTTTAAAGAGAAGATTTTAATGTAATTTTACATTTATAATTCCAGTTTTGTTTTTCTCTACACACATTTCAGAAGATCTTTATAATATAGTAAGTGGTTAGGAATGGGAGGGAGTGGTTTAGAATTTGAAGCCAATGACATTATTTTCAAAACTAATCTGAGATCAACATAGTTTCAAAATCAAGATCCTCTTTTCCTACACTTCCAAGAGCTCCCTTCTGCAAAACTGGCTATGAAATCTGTGGAGCTTGGGGAAAAATAAAAATGTGGGGCCTCTTGTTCAAAAATTATTAAGAATTTGAAAATGGCAAGAGCAGAACATTAAACCAAGTGAGAGTCTCTTCTGAGCATGGGGTTCCATGCAAAGCCCACAGAATTAATCCTGCTCCCATGTTTGAATGAACAACAAAAAGTTCCTGACTTTGATCATTATTTGTAAATGACTGACAGCTCAGATGAATTTTCTTTTCAAATAGACAGTTTATCCTATAACTTCCCTTCTGCAGCCAGGGAATACAATCTTATCTAATGTGGTTGACAGGAAACCTGGGCATTTCTTTAACTCATTCATAACAGAAGCAGGCTTTAGTAGGTGCTTGTGAATTGAGTTATGTAAAAATAATCTTATCCTTTTAACAAGACTCCCAACTCTTTCATTTGTCATACTGAGAATTCAAGTCCTTTTTCAGATCATTGGAAAAATGTGACCATTGCTGCTGGTTTAGAAATTGTAATGGGCGTGACCAACTAAAATATTGGTTGATTAAGGAAGGGGTAGGAGGTGTTAAAAGTCAGATAAGCCAGTGTTATATTGAATTTGCTGATCAATGCAATCTAGCAGTTCTTTGTTATGCCAGAGTGGGTGAGGTCATTCATTGGCTACTGAAGCTGTTCAGTGTTAACAAGGGGGCCTGGTAAATGCATCATTTCCTCCCTCTGCTCTTCACACACACACACACACACACACACACACACACACACACCAGTCCAGCAATAAATTCTCCAGTCTAACCAGAATTAAGTATGTGAGTGGTTAAATAAAAAGATTCATAATGAAATTCAAATATAATGTTCACATAGCTGCAATGGATAGCAGATGGGTGTAGTTTTCATTAAGTATGAGATACGGTAGAAAAAACTTACCCCATAAAATTATCTTTCTGCTCCTTTATTGTTGAAACCCCAAATCGCAGCTTTGACTACTGTTGTTTTCCTATAGCAAGCTTCATTTAACCAAGAAAATATTGCTTTTTGAAGCCAGGCTGATTCAATGTGAGATGAAGTAGAGATGTGTAAGTTATTTAGTGTCTTGAGTATGATCGATAATACATCTTATTTTTTTAAGTAAAATTATTTAGCAGCTTCTACTATGCAGTTCTAACTTTCTATATTTCTCTGTCTTCTCATTTTCTAAAATAAAGTTTTGTTAACTTCATCCTATTTCTGAGACATCCTGTCTTTCAATCACAAAAGTTGATCTCTGTGGTCCATAACTGAAATTTTCTTTTCAAACTACTAAACAGTCTAAAATAATCACTTGGAATTTATGTTTACTTCTCCCTTTTTCAAAATAGATAACAATATCATTCTAACTTTAAGATAAATCGATCATTAATAATTCATAAGAAAGTTATGGTATCTGTTAATGTACAGACCAATTGCTTACAAGTAAATCATTTACTTAATTTTATTTTGTATCTTAGTTACTTAAAAATATTTTCTCATTGCAGTCACTGTGATTTTACTTTACCTGTATTTATGAAAACATTTTTGGTATATATTTATGTATCCATCAAATAAAATCTTTTGAAAATGCTAAACCACGAATCTAATTATATCATTTCTGTAGTCATGCATTTATACACAAACACCCTCAAACAAAATGGAGAATTACTTCAATCTTATGTTTGTTTCAGTTGAATTTGACCATGAAATTTAACATATATATCACATCTCAAGTTCAACTAGATTCTTCAATTTTAAAGTAGAGGAACCAGTTCTACTTTTTTATTTCTAGAACCAAAATACAGAGATTGGGGGCATTGACAGATGAAATAAAATTTGACTTCTGTTTTTTCAAAATCGCTATACAGATAAAAAAATATTTATTTAGAAATTTACCAAATAATGAAGGATTGAAAAAGTCGCACATCACTTTCCTTAAGATTAAGATTATGTTCTTAGTTGAAAATATTCTGGGTTTTGTAAGAAGTATGGTCACAGATAAAGATGCTGATACAATAAATGCTAATTTTTTTTTAGCTAGAAAAGTATGCACAAAATTTTTCTGTTGCTTTCATATCAAACATTCATGGAAGTTGTGTTTTGCTTATATTTTGGGAGCTAAGCCTGCAGATTTTGCTGATGGTATTTTTAGTAAACTTTACTTTGCTCAGTCTTATCAACTCATTACCACCATATTACTACATTTGATTCAAACAATGGATTTTAAATAATTCATACTTCAATCCATTATTGTATCAAACTTCTTTGATAAAGAAAAAAATCATGGTTGTGTTGAAATCTATTCTCATTTATAGCTAAATATTTGGAGCTGAGCTAGGTTAAAACAGTTAAATTTTACCTAAACATTTGCCATTTATTATTTTTGTCTTCTGGTAGGTTTTTAATTAGAATATTTCCAAGATTTTAAATTCTTGATATGATATGGCAGAAAGAGCCTATCTTAGTCCATTTGGGCTGCTTTAACAAAATATCACAGACTGGGTAAACAACAGAAATCTATTGCTTATAGTTTTGAAGGTTAGGAAGTCCAAGGTGCTGACAGATGTGATGTCTGCCAAGAGCCCACTTCCTAGACAGTCATCTTTGTTTAACCTCACAAAGAGAAAGGGATGAGACAGCTCTTTCAGGTTTCCTTTACAAGGGCAATAATCCCATTTATGAGGCTCTACCCTCAGGACCTAATCACCTCCCAAAGTCTCCAACTCTAAAAACCATCACCTTAGGGAGTAGAATTCCAACATATAAATTGTAGGGGATATAAACATTCTGACCATAGAGGGCACAAGAATAGAAAAGAAAAAGAAAAAAGAAAAATGTGGGTCTGCTAATGGGTTATTACACAGATTAGCTCTGTGACCAAAACTTTCTGATATTTAGGCCCCAACTCTAAAAAAGGGTAGTGATACCCATCTCTCTAGCTGGTGGTGAGATTCTCTTACCAACTCTGAACCCAATATAAATGGTCTCCAAGAAGCCACTACTAAAATATAAAGAGGAAAAAAAGATTGTTGTTCAGGAGAAAGCAACTGGCCATAACAGAGATTCTCCATTAAACACATAAGTACATATCAATCCAACTCACTGCCTGATCTCTTAGAATAGGAATGACGATGATCCAAAATTCAATCGATGCATTAAAAAGGGAATGAATTTAATCACAGAAACCAATCCAGAGCCACAAAGCGTGGGTTTGAATCTTGACTCTATCACTAGTTGTGCAACATATGCAAGTTGATTTGGCTCTCTTTGCTTCATTTCCCCCATCTGTAAAATGGGGGCAAGAGACCTATCTCAAAAGGTTATTGAGATAATTTAATGAGTTAATATATTGAAAATGCTCATAATAGGGCTTAACATATACTAACTGCTCTGTGCTGGTCATTGTTATTATTAAGAGTTAGCACACGTTATGGAGCATATGCCACTGGTTGAGATCACGATTGTTGAGAATCAGCCCATAGCTAATAAGACCAAATATAGAGTTAGTACAGTCTATGCTATGTGACAAGGAAGAACAATTTTTGATATGTTTATGTATTATTTGTTTGTCAATATTGTGGATAATTTACTTAATTGCTGTAGATAAATCTAAGTGATAACATCATTCAATAAAGTAGATGTTTTAAGCCTGGGGGTAGATATGAAAAAAAAATCAAGAGTTGAATTAGAATGGTCTGTCTTTAAATTTTCAAATCTTTGTATCTCCATGAATAGATATGCTACAGAGCAAAATGTGTTTGGAATAAGGGGCATACAGTCTCCTTAACTCTTTTCTTTGAAAATTTCCCTTAGATTAACAGAATCTCAAAGATAATACAGACCTAGACATTAATGAGAAAGAAAATCACAGAACATATTAATTGAGATAATGACTATAAAGTGCCAAGAACTTTGACAGCACTTTGTTGTTATAACTGTGAAGATGGTCATTATAATTTGTACCTCTAATTCTTTAAGGTTAGGAACTATGTCTCTTCTGCTCAAAGTTCTCAGATATACATGGTAATGCAATAACAAAACACAAAATAAGTCTTCCAAAAAATATGGAAATTAATGCAAATCTTTGTAGAAGTCTCTTAAAGGCACATCAAAGAGGGATTTTAATTCTCTGACACAGGAAAAATGCCCCAAAGATCCCTTCCACCTTCTTCCTTAGACTTCTCGCAATCTACTTTCTCTAAATCTCTTATTTCCCATCCTCCACCCCAGTCTATGTTGGCCTTGTCTTCCTCCTTATTCTTTTTAATCTAAACCAACAAAGTGTTTTTTCAGCATCTTACACTTTCTCTTCAAGAATTCTCTTTAGAAGATAGACAAGGAAGAGCTGTGAAACACAGGCTTATATGAAAAAAAAAAAAACTGTGGAATAAATGAAACTTTAGAAGCCTAAATTTCAGTGATGACATTATTTTTGTAGTTTGGCTTGGATATTTGGAAATGAATTAAAACCCAATGCTTGTCCCACGGAAGGACAGAATGCACAAGTTAATTAGGCAGGAACTCAGAAGATTATTTCATATTGCAAAAAATTTGAAATAAGAACCAAACACTTATTAGCAGGATTTATTATTTTAACTGAGGCTCAGAGTCAAGTGATTCTTTCATAGCTCCTTTCAGTCTTCTGGGCTCTGTTCTCCAGGCATTTTTCTCTCACATATTTTACTGAGTCATTACCTCTTCCTTTGACAAGTTCAAAAATCCCAAATTGCTCTTTAAATTTTCTATTGTGATTGGTTATTTTTCTTTTCCTTTTGGGTGTGTTACTATGAAGGAATCATTCTAAAACTCTTCTTCTGATCGGCTGCTTTTCTTTTTAAATATAATAGCCACAGATTACTTATATTGCAGCTTTTAGATATACCTGAAAACCATGCTCCTTATTCAAGACTCCATGGAAAGCATATATAGTGTTAAATAACTAAATTGTTACAGAATTTAGTACAAAAATTCATCCATGTTTTAATTTCCTTCATTTTAAGGCCTTATAAGTCCCTTCTTTGGAACAGTATTTTATATCAGGAGGGTCCTTTAGTAACCGTAATGCAAATTCAAGAGTAAGGAGGAGAGAGAAGCATGAAGAGAGAGATTTAAGGCATCACTAAACTACCAATAGGCAGAGAAATGATCTCTCACCTCATACACAGAGCATTAGAGCCAGCACAGGAGAGGAAGACTATCTCAGCTCCCTAATTATCAGCCCTTGGGTTTTTCCTAATAGAGAAAAGTAGACTCCCCCAAGATTTCTCACATTTGGTCCTTTGATCAAGTTTAGTTACAGAAACAAAGATGCTTAGTGCATCTTGAATGTTTGTTTTCATTTCATTTATAGTCAAGATACTGGACATTGATTGCCTCTTGCATTTTATTTAAAGTGAATTCACAACTGTGGATGGGAAAACCAGAGCCAAAATCTTTGCCCTGAGCACAAACCAAAGTAAAATCAAAGCATTTCTGAGAGTGTGAGTTTTTCAGTTAAATTTTCTTTAAAAAAAAAAAAAATCATCAAGCAATTGCACTGCTGAAATGGATCAGACATGAAGGCGGAAATCAGACGAGAAACTCTTGGGTGCTCCAACTTGTGCAGTATAATTTTCACATCAAAGAACTTCCAAATAGGATTTTTGCCAGTATTTTAACTTTTAGCTAGCTGACTCGAATCCTTTTGGAAGTAATCAGGTTATAAATTATAACTATGTAAATAAATAAATCTCATGGTGGTATCCAGATATCATCCCATCCCAAGGTTTGCCCACCCTATCCCCATCCCCATCCTATCCCACACTGTTAGGGTCAGAGCTCTCTTCACATCATAGTTCTTTTTCTTCACAAAAACTGGGTGAGTGTATGTGAATATCCATGAAAAAGAGAAGCTTCCCAGAAGAAAGACCAGTACGTGCAATGGCTTGAAGGTTTTTGAAAAGAGGTCTGAGGAGCTCAGTAACACTGAGAGTTCAAAGTAAAGAGAGGGTGGGGTGTGTTGACGGGAAATGAGACCAGAAACGCAAATATGAATACTTTGAGAAGAGCTTTTATGCCACTGTAATGATTTTTTCTTATCTGTTCACAAAACCATCCTAGAGGCTGGATAATTCACACTTGGTTTATATCCTGTTTTGATTGCTAGCTACCTGCATAACTTTGTTTGAACCTCTTAATTATTCTGACATAAGTTTCTTCATCTTTAAATGAAGGAATTCAGATTAAAATTCTTTCTATATTTTATGTGCGTGTACATATAAACGTATAAACCTATTTATACACATGCATGTGTGCATGCACATACACATACACATACACACACAAACACACACCATATTTATCTGTAAATAAATTCTAATACAGCTATGGGTTTCAATTCTTGTGACTGTCTGGAATATAAACACTCTATAATTTCTAAGCTTTTCAGGTACATCTATCACCATACAGCCCCATCGACTCTATTTATGCAATATATTCCAGGCTTTCTTCATCCTTTGCTTTTCCTCACTTTGTACCCTCTCTCTGCAACTATTCGACCTTACAACATCTATTCAAGTCATGGCTATATCTCAGATTCCAGATAAATTCTCCTTCCTCCAAGAAATCTTTCATGTATCCTCACAATAAATTTAAACTTGTCTTTTCTCAACTCCCCAGAGTGTATTTATGCCACTTGTACATATTTTATCTTCACTTAGAGTTCCTTGTGAGTATTCCTTACTAGATTACCAGCTATTATAGGAAGGGATAGTTCCATGTTGATATTTATTACCTTCCCATACACTTTTCCTACTAATGCCAAAGTATTTTGTACATAAAAGTTGTTTGATAATACTTTGTGAAATTACATTGAATGTATAATTTGGATCACTTGGTAGACAAGACAATTGTATTAGTTATCAGTACTTAACTATATTAAAAGCTTCGCTGACATTAATTTTTATGTCATAAGGAGAAAAGTATAAATAAACTGGCTATTGGGGCAAGGAAAAATTCTCAGCAGATTGTAATAGGGAGAGTGGATGCATATTTTTCTCTCAAAAGTCTCAAAAGTCTATTTCCATTTGATGAATTATCTTACTTTTTCATGTGGTAGTCCATCTTCCTCATGAAATATAAATTAGTACAAGGTAGTGCATACATGGGGTACTAAACAGGAAATCTGAAGACTACTCTTAAAGGACTAGGTCTTCCTCTTCATTACAGTTTAATTTGGAAAAGTAATGTAGCCTCTGGAAGTATCTTCTCTCATAAAAAGGGGAAAAGAATGCTCCACTTTCCATTTGAGAGGGCTCTTTTAAAATCAAGAGATGAAATATTTAAAAACAATTACAGATTTTATTCCATCCAATTATTTTACTTTCTTGCATATGTAGTGGAAATGAAGCTTCCGTAGCTATATGCATGTTGTTTTCTGTGTGTGAAAACTCATTCTCCTATTTTATATGACGAATTCTAATTTTCCTTATAAAATGCAGCACAGTGATCATCTCCAGGAAGATTTCAAAGACGCCCACACTTGCTGTATGCTTTACCATAGCCCTTGTTGTGCTGGATCATCCCCTTGATTTAATTTCCAGTCTCCAACATGATGATGCCAGATCTTTGATTGCAGGGACTAAAACCTATATAACCATTAAATCTTCAACACATTGGTGTTCAATAAATGTTTATTGGCTGAAAAAATTTTAAATGTCATCTTAGACTTGACTCAATCTCCTATGAGTTGGGTACAGTGATCTTGCAGTTTGTAATTTTGTGAAAATTGTGTTCCAATTTATAAAATTAACAGTAGTGGCCCTTGAATCTGGTAGACAGCCTGTTGAATATTTATGAGGTCATCTTATCTCCAGAAGGTCTTCCTTTCTCTGTTTTATAGACACTTAATCAAAAAATATTTTTCAAGAATGATAATGAAAAAAGGAATCTTGGATAAGATTGGAAGCCCTGCTTTGTTATAAAGGCATACTTCACTTGCTAATTTATTTTCCTTAAATTTCTTCCTAATCCTGTTTCAGTATGCTAATCCCCCTCATTTCTTCATCAAGCCTGCTTTAGAATTGTTTTATATATAATAGCCTCCCACTCTAAAGAGGTAACTAAACTTTAATGGTTGCCTAAGATCTGCCTGAATTAATTTATTCAAAGACACAGAAATATGGGAATGAAATAGGCCATAAAGATAATATACATTATTAAATGCTATTATTGTCATTGTTATTATTCTCCCATCAACAAGGAGATGAAGAGCTGAACTGTACACCATATGGTAATTGCTTGGAAGATAACAACAACTTACAGTCATACCTTCAGCATCCAACGACATTGTTTGCTGCATTTCAGGTGCCAGTATGGCAGAGAGCCAGGCCAGGAAAGATGAACTGGCAGAGAGAGAATGACAGACATTAGGCATAAGTACTTTTCATGTCAAGCCTTTGGCATGTTCATTGCCGAAAAAATCTGTTCTCAGAAATGCCTTCCAAAATACGCAAGTTATGCTATGAAGGCATATGATAACTTCTGCCGTCCAGGGATATATTAATATGGATCATCCTGGGAGATGCCAAATCATAGCCAAGATAATGGGTGATTCCAGATGTCTGTGCAATCCCATCTTACTGCCCAAGGGAAGTTCAGAAATTAAAAAGAAAAGCTGATACAAAATTTTTCAATATGTGATGACTTTCTACACTAGTAGTCAATTTGAAAGAGATAAAGAACAACTTGATCTTTACATTTCAGTATCCACAACCTTTAATTTTCAGGATCTGTATTTAAATGATAGATTTGAATTACCACCTTTCCCAACAGTAAGAGGGTGAACTTTTTCAAAGATATTGGAAGTGAGACTCTTACTTTATATAATTTTAAAAATACCTTAGTTTGAATAGTATTATTCAGCTTACTAAATGTTATTTCACACATTGCTATTTTATTGAATATTCCCCAAACATCGTAAGGTAAAAATAATTTGCCATTTTCTTTCCAGATGAAGCATCTCAAGGAAACATAGAAATGACTTGTTCGAAGTCATTTAACTGGATTTTAATTAGGGAAAACTCAAATCTATTTCCTATTTTCAGATCAAATGATCTCAAGTAACTTTGGCTATGTTAATGAATTATAATTTATTATAATTTTCTTTTGAAAACCAGTTTGGTAGTTCCACTATTGTTAGAGTTGAGAATCGAACAAGTGGTATGCTCTTTATAAGATATAGGATGTATTTATGGATTTATGCCATATCTTTTAGCTTGATTGCTAAAAAAGAATGATAAGAATGATGGTCCCATATTTCAAAGTGAAGAAATTTAGCTCTATAGAAATGCCCAAAGGTATAAAACATGTCTATAAAACAACTATTTCTTTAGCTGATATCTTTGACTTAGCTCACATGTCTGCCTTAAAAGAATCAGCAAATCAAACTTCCTTCTCTGCAGTGAGCTAGGCTCTCAAGATGTAATAGTACCTTACATGTAGAAATATTCTTAGAATTTATTCAAAATAGAGATCTCAATTCAAAAGCACCACTGAATATTCATAGAGTTTTTATTTATCCAAACTTATCCTTGAAAGACACAAGTTTGGAACTATCACTATAATATCTTGGGTAACAAATTATCATGTATATAAATGTTTGCTTCTGTCATAGCTGTTGTGTTATACATACACAAAATATACATGTAAATAAACATATGTGAGAATAAAAACACATTTAAAGCTCTAATGGTATTTTACGAATCTTTCATTATATCCAGGCTGTAAAAGTTTTTCTAATGAAGAAAGAAATTGTAAAGTATCCCTATACTGAAGGCATTTACTGATTTTCTACTGTGAACTCAGCCCTGACCTGGGCACTGTGGCCATTAAGAAAAACAAACAAACAAACAAACAAACAAACAAATAAGAAAGATGCCTCTAAAGGATTGTTCGCTTCAGTGGGGAGCATAAAGTCATAAAAAATACAACACATGAGTATGCTCTCAACTGGGCACTATAGGTGCTCTGAGTAAGTAATAGAGAGTAGCAGATTCATTAGTGAATATACATGTGTGTTAGTTAATATGCACATGTACAAATAGCTACTGACAAATCACCAAGTCTAGATACAAATTGCTTTCTATCTGCCTGGCCTTTTGAGTTGGAGAAGCCACTAACTATTTGTCCAGTGCTGAAGAAGTCCAGGGAAATAGTGCCACAGGGTTTCTCAGAGTGGCCTTGCCCTCCTCCTTCAGGCTTTTCTATAGGCTGAATTGTGTTTCCCCCCAATTCATATGATGAAGCTCTAACCCTTAATGTGACTATATTTAGAGACGGCCTATATCTTGTAAAGTCAAGTAAAGTCATAAAAGTGGCTTTTATACTGTAGGATTCATGGCCATATAAGAAGAGATACAGGAGAACTCATCCTCTCTGTCCCTCTGTCTCTGTCTCCCTTTCTCTCTCTCTTTCTGCCATGTGAGGATACAATGAGAAGACGGCCTTCTAAAAACCAGAAAGAAAGCGCTCATCAGGATCAGAAGCAGCCAGCACTTTGATTTGGACTTGTTGGCCTTCGAAGCTAGGAGAAAATAAATCTCTGATCTCTACTATATAAGCCACCAAGTCTATGGTATTTTGGTGTGTCAGCCCTAGCCAACTAAAAGAAGCTTTAGCACTGAGGAGACCATAAGGGCATGATCAACTCACTGACAACTTTGCTACCCAACTCTAGTCATATTGACTTTTCTTTTATGTGTCACCCAGACTAATTCTACAGCCCATTGAGTTTGCTATGTCCCCCATAATCAGTACTTCTCACTACCTCTCTTTCTTAAGCCATTTTGTAAATGACACCTTTTAAGTGAAGACTTCACTGATCGCCTTACATTGCAAACTCTTTCAGTATTCCCTATCCATTTTCTCTGCTTATCTCTTTTACATTTATATCTAATTTATATTTTGTTGTTAATTTTATTTTCCCCTTTCCTCAATGGAATGAAAGTATCAAGATAGCAAAGATTACTAACTATTTTGTTAATTGATATATTCTTAGCACCTGACACATTATAAGTGCCCAATAAATATAAATCATGTAGAATATAATGTTTTCATAGATCTTATAAAATTCAGAAGGGATAAGAAGAGGTTAATAAGGGTTACAAACCAATGGCAAAGGTTCAGATGGGGTGTTAACATACAGTTCCTTTTCTGATGCAACAATCAGTTCTTGAGCTGAGATTACTGACCTTTAGAAGTTCAGAGTCACATAAAAGAGAGAGAAAAAAGGAATGAGAAAAAGAGTGAAAAAGAACAGAAAAGTAATAAAATGAGAATAAAGTGTGATAGATAATATTCTCTCTTCTCCTTTACTCGAGTTGTAAAAGTCAATTAAAAGATCATCCTTGCTATTATTTTTTTTTGTTTTTTTTGTTTGTTTGTTTGTTTGTTTGTTTGTTTTTTTACAATTGATCAAAGAATATACAGTGTTGACAGAATGGTGAAGGGAAGAGAAAAGGGAAAAGGATGGGAAAATTATTTTTGGATCACTTATCAAGTTTATATTTACTTCTTGATATCCATGCAAAACCATAACTAAAATTGCAGCAAAAGGGTATTGGGGTAAAAGGAAGTAAAGAGGAAACTGTAAATTATATAGATTTAGGAACAGTTGAAATGACTAGCCAAAATTAATATAACAAGACCATAGAAATCAAGAGCAAATTGAACATCTGATATATCAAGTCAATAACTGGTTTTCTCCAAACGTATCTCAGGAAAGATAACTTTCAGAGTGGAAAGTAAGGTCATGAAGAAGTGGATGTTAGAATTTTTTCTCTTTCACTTTGGAGGGGATAAATTATGATTAGCATAAATAGATCTAATATACCATATATTCTCCTCCTTGATAAATATTTGTTGTTATTCTTTCAATCCTGGTCCTTCTGGGAATAGAAAGCTTTATGGAGATATAGTAGAAAGAAAAACTGTTTAATGGGGCACACTACAGCAAACATTATTGATCAATTTTGTTTTACTTGTAAGAATGATTGAATGTTCAAGTAATTGAGATGTCAGTTTGTAGCTTGAACATTTTATTTTCTAGAATGTGGGTTTTCTCTGAGAGAATTTATTTGAGAGAAAATAAAAAAAAAAAAACAGAGATGATGAATTGAACAGGAAAAACATACTTTTTGACAAGAAGATCTGTCTGAGTCACCCTCTTGATTTCATGATAGCATTTTGTATTATCAGTGGTAAAATTTTACCTGTTTGAAGCTGATGTAAAGATTTTCTTCCAGCATCTCCCATTTCTCCTTCATTCCTAAATTCTTTATATTCCTTCGAAACATCTCTTTCTGTCTCTTCCATTGCTTTGTGACTTCCTCTTCAAAAACTGCTATAATAAAAAGATATAACAGAGAGCTTCTGGGTCAGTGAACACGTGGAGGTACGGGGACAGTTTTGTGCCCAGAGAACATGGAAACTGTACCCCTTCCATCTGGCTGTTCCTGGGTTATGCACTTTCAGAATGAACCAATGAGCTAGTCGGCAAAGTGCCTTTGCTGGTTTTGCCTGGACTCAAAATGCCGGATGCTGGCAGGTTAGTTGGATTGGAAGGTGGGAGGGTGGGGGGCGGGGGGGGGGCGTAGCGTAGATGGTGGGGCACGTACATGGGGTGACCCGGTCTCCAGCAGCTGAGTGAGACAGAGGCAGCAGCAGTAGCAGAAGCTTTTTAAAGGGGCCGCATCCGTAAGCGGATTTTCGCGGTGATGGGCTTGCTCGCTCTGAGCACCAGTGCCTGTTTGGCTGCGCGCTGGGGGCACCAGGTACTTACAGGGAGATATTGTTGGAGCGAGGGTCAAGGCGAGACCTGCCCGGTACAGAAGTTCTGGTGGTATCCATTAATCCCAGTTGAGCCCTCCCCCTCCAGTGCGCAGACTCAGAGCTGCCATAGCCGTGAGGTCATCCGACTGGATAACAGAGGTTTCTCCGCCCAGAGGATTCCCTGAAACACCGCCTACCCCAATCCGGGACCCTCCCCCCCCCCCCCCCACCAAGGCATATCCAGGTGTATCCTAAGTGAGTCAGATGTTCCTTGCTGAGTAGCACCTAGACTCACACTGGAGGCAGCTGGCCTCAGTTTCTGGAACGGCCTTTTGAGGCAACTATAAGCACAGCATCTGTGGATTGCTTGCTGAATCTTGACAGGTAGCCCTGGAGGGGTAAAGGCTTGGGCTACATTTGGCCTGCTGCTGAACCCCTCTCAGGACTGTGCCACTGGAAACCTGCTTCACAAATCCACACTAATAAGACCAGGAGACTTAGGAGCTTTGCTTAGTACATTGAAACAGACATGGAAAGGCAGCCAAAATGGGAAGACAAAGAAGCAGAAAACATATGACAGAACAGAACAGAGATCCAGATATAATGGAGTCAAATAATCTAACAGAGGCAGAGTTCAAAACACTGGTTATAAAGATGCTCAATGAACTTTTGGGAAGTGTAGAGAACTCCAACAAAGAGATAAAAATGGAGATAGAGATTATAAGAGAGAACCAGTCTGAAATGGAGAACACATTATCTGAGATGAGAAGTATATTAAATGAACTAAACAAAGGAATAAATAAGTGAATAAAGAAGAGGATCAAATGCCCTATCTATAGGACAGGAAAGCCAATCACACTCTCAATCAGAATGGCAAGAAAAAAGAGGCGAAGACTATAAAGATGATTTAAAGAGGATATGGAACACTATTAAGGCTCCAAATATTCATCTGATCAGTGTACCTGAAGAAAATCAAGATGTTGAACAGCTGTTTGAAGAAATAACGATGGAAAACTTTCCTAACCTGGTGAAGGAAATGGACATAAAACCCCAGGAAGCTCAAAGGATTCCAAATATCAGAGATACAGAGGTTCACACCAAGACACGTCATAATTAAAATGCTAAAGGTTAAATACAAAGAAAAAAATTTTAAAGCAGCAAGAAAAAAATAAATAATTACACATAAGAAAACACCCATACAACTGGCAGCTGATTTCTCAAGAGAGACTATGCAGGACAGAGGGCTTGGCAAAAAATACTCGACAGAATGAAAACCCAGGATATACAACCAAGAATAATTTATCCAGCAAAGCTATCATTTAGACTTGAAGGACAGATAAAGAGCTTCCCAGACAAAAATAAACTAAAGGAATTTATTATCACCAAGCCAGAATTACAAGAAATATTGGAGGGACTTCTTTAAGAAGAAAAAACATATATCAACAACAGGAATAAAGAATGGTAACAACTACATTACTATCAATAAATACCTTAAATGGAAAAGAAATAAGTGCTCCAACCAAGGGATAGAGTGACTAAAAGGATAAGAAAACAAGAACCCCACATATGAAAATGAAGAGAATGGAAAAAGATATTGCTGGAAGGAACCTAGAAGGTATTTAAACCTAGAGAAAGATAAACACTATGATTTTGCTTATATGCAGAATTTAAGGAATAAAAAGAACAAACTAATCAAAAACAGACTCACAAATATAGTGGACAAGGTGGTGAAGGACAGAGGGGAGGGGGTTTGGGGGGCTGGGACTATGGGGTGAAGGGATAAAGAAGTACAAATTAGTAGCTGACCGATGGTCACAGGGATGGAAAGCAAGCATAAGGAATGCAATTAGCATTAATACATTGGCTAGGTAGAAGGTGAGGGGAGGGAGGGAGCACTTGGGGGGGGGTCATTTTACTAACTATATAGATGTTTAACCAATGTACTGTATACTAGAAACTAATTAATTTTTTTAAAAAAGATATAATAAACTTATGTGTATTAGAATGTAAATAATTGGTAAGCTTCACGTGAAGTGTAAACTCTCTCTGCCTACATGTTATTCACTTGCAAATAAACATGCAATAATCCCCAAACAGCTATGTATTTTAAGAGAGGATAATAAAAAATCTGAGAGAATGATATTCTGGCAATAGGCAAAGTTGAGCAGGGAGAAAAGTACCCCTTTCATCTTTGCAGATGTAGAGTTAGTGAAGACTTACTGATTGCTGCTGCTAAAATGAAATTATGCAAGAATGTTCCAAACTATCTAAGAATATAATCAGCCTGTCCCTTTAACTTGTAAAATTCCAACTGCTTTATCTTTGTGCATAATATGGAGACAATTATTTCAACGAGGTAAGAAAAAATAATAATACCATGCAACATGAATGTGGTTTAAAGAAACCTCACTCAAAAACATGTCTCTCTCTCTTTACCAAATTATTTAGTATTGCTCTATTATAAATTGTTCCCTTCAGGTTACAGGACTGTTTCTAGTTAAATTCAAACTACTTTTGAAGAGTGAAACACAATAAGCCCAATCAGTGATTAGCACTTAGAGTGATAGGAGTTCAGTTCCTTTCCAGTATAACTAGCTAATATCAATTTCCTAAAAAAAAAAAAAAAAAAAATCCACAAAGGAAATGGTAATGAGAGGTTTAATACAAGTGACATCATCAATTTACTTCTACAATCCTGGGTGTTTAAAAACAGACGTTGGAGAAGAAGTGGCACAAAGACAAGGAATTCTAACAGAACTGGAACTGTTTGCTGACACTACGATAGTGTTTGAGCATATAATAAATTAAGGCATGATCATTGGCCCAAAGATTGTTTCCACACAAAACGGTAAGTTCTTTGATACATATGTGGACTGGTTACCATGAAAGCCCTGAACTTACATGTCAGGAGCTTAGGGTTCAAGTGTTGGCTCTGTTTTACTAGCTGTGAATCCTTGGGCAAACCATGTGACTTCTTTGGAGTTCAGTTTCTACCTCTAACAGACTCTTTCCATCATGTAAGCTGTATTGTTTAAGTGAAATCTATTATTTTATAATCTATAAACCGGTATGTCATTGAGAGCTACTATGAAATAAAATAAACATTAATTACTTGTTTTGTCATGTACCAGTCCTCAAAACCCACTGTTAGCATTACGTGTCCAGAGATGATACCAATATCAATTATTTCCTATAGGTTAACAATGTGAAGGCAGGAGAAGAAAAAATCACTATCATAAGAGCCCATGAAATAGTTTTCCTGGATGGGGTTCTTCATCACTGAAGACTTCTTTGGTGATTTAGGAATTATCTGAGTCATAAACTAAAGAAAAGGACTTCAATTTTTAGAATTAGGGAATTAAGAATATTTTCATAAAAAGTAAGATCGTCTGGGTTTTTTGGGCAGCCAGAACAGAGATTTGTATAGGAATTATTGTCAAAAAGATGGGTAGAAAAATGAACCAGAGAACAATTTGAATTCAATTTATAGATTTTAATTTTATTCTAAGAGCAAGGGGATCTTCTTAACAAGAGGAATGACATAAGGCACCTAAGCTGGTTTGAAATATATAGAGGCTAAAGAGAACCAGGAATTCCATTAAGAAAGCTAGTGTAATCTCCCATGGATGGAATAATAAAGTTTCCATTTTAATAGAGAGTTAGAACATGGGGAATCAGGGTTGTAGGCAGGGAACAGTAGCAATGAAAATGGCAAAGAGACTTGATTAGATATAAATTGAACTAAAAAAAAACCTGAGAGGGCTTAATGAGAGTGATTAGAAACAGAAGTTACAGAATCAAAAATTTAGCGCCCTAAACAATCATGGTATAAGTCTTATATTTCAATCTTTCATTATTTAGATAATAATAGTAAAGTTCAGAAAGTCTAAATAATTTTCCTGGGTAGCAGGACAACAATTTGGGGTAGATTTTTTTTGCTTTTCACTTTATGATTTTTCTACATCTCAACAACAAAAATTCAATCCTACACTAGTAGGAATAGAGGACCACTTTTAAATGAAATAGGGTAATACAAGGACATTGTTAATGAGTTTATACAACAGGCCTATTTTGATGTAAAATAATATTTAAATGGAAATTGCCCACAAGCAAATAGAAATGAGAGATTAAAATTCTGAAGAGAGATTAGCAATAAGACTATGTAATCGAGCTTAATTTAAATAGGCTTCAAATTTCAACCCTCGAAATATTCTCACTGGCATTTTAGAAAAAAATATGAACTTGATCATGACAATGTAAGAGGAGGGTAAAATGCAATTGGCTGGAATGTTCCTGCCATGCTTAACACTATTCAGTGTCTTCCAATTACACACAAGATAAAGTTCAATTTTGTTAAAATGATTTAAAAGGCTATCCATTTTCTAGCCCCTCCTATCATTCTAGGCTGATCTCTTACCACTCTCTCATACGCACTCTTGATAGATAAAGAAAAAATTTCTGGTGGTGCTGTTTGAGTTTTGACCGATAGTGGAGTGAGCTGAAAAAAATGGGTCAGGTGTGGGATGAAGATGAGAAGTGGTTCCATACAAAAGAAGAAATCAAGGCAAAATCATAGGACTCGAGAGAGGAACTTCTAGAGACTTAATATAATTACTAAGTCGAAGTGATGGCTGGATATGCAAAGTAAGATTATAAATAGCTTGTTATACCATCATTTTCAAATGATTATCTGTATTTCTCCCAAAGAACAATAAACCCACTCAGATCATCATACAATTCTTTGGCCTCTGTTCCAAATCTAACATTTTGCTGCCTATAAAATATATCTTAATAAATATTAACTGTCAACTTTGAAGAGGAAAACCTTATTTGGAGGTTCCACAATTTCTGATCCTTTGGGCAATTTAAACAATCACGTATTCAAAATACCATGATTTTGATGATTTGATGATGCATTGTGTTTAGGATTTGGCATGGACACCACATCTTTACCAATTATGTTTTCTATTTTCTATATTTTATATTCTATCCCTAAGAGACCATGTTACATTGATTTCTCTCATATTTTAATGGTATTTTTATATCAATTTGGTTCAAGGTAATATAACACTATTTGTAGGGATATTTATATGTTTTATCACTTGCTAAGCTATGAACTTCTTAAAGTCTTTCTCTGTCTTTTTCATTTCTTACAATAAAATAATTGCACAGTGCCTGGAATATAATAGGGCTTCAATAAATGTGTGTTAGATAAGAGAATTTAAGAAACTATGTGATATTATTCTGGGATAAATAGTAGACACAATAAGTGGTATATGAAAGAACCAAAAGATCATCAAATTAATAATTAAAAAAATTATTAATGATATATGTTGTATTCAGTAAAATCACCAGGCCCATTGAGAAACATCATATTATCAGAAGCATCCATTGGCTTAACATTTAGCCAATAAAATTAATGAAGAAATTTAGGAATATTGTGTGGGCATTGGGACAGATGTTAGTTATTATAAATTACAGTGGAAACTAAATGAAAAAAATAAGTAATAAACAAAGAGTAAAAACACTAAGAAGAATAGGGTTGCTCAGCCTGTGAAAAAGGTTGTATTTGGGGGGAATTTATACAAAAATAGTTTTTTTGATAGAGGGTTAAACAAGAAGAAACAACCTAAAATTAAATAATTTCACATACTGTCAATCTAACCGAAAGAAAAAAAAAGTTAAGTAACAATCAGAAAATGTTATAGATTATTTTAAAAATATCTTCTTGGAAGTTTCCAACCTGCAATATTTGTTCCCATGAGTCTGCAGAAAATACCATTGAGCTTCCTTGTTCCCTCAGCTATAGCTTTAGGAACAAGAAAGCAGCTGCAGAGAATAGGGAGTGCCAAGAGCTGGGCTCACTGTTCTGGGTTTTACTTTTCGCAAATATATTGGCTCACCAAAATGTCACTAATTTTGAATGTTACCTAATGTTTTCCTACAGACTTACTCTTAATATTCTGTTCAACATTTCTAGTTGTTCTCAGCAGGAGTCCTAGTCCCAAACATCTAGTCTGCTATTGCTGAAAGAGGTACAACACAATTAGTAGCGCTAAGAGAAAACTAATTCTCTGTAGGCAGAAACTTCCCAAGAGTTTATCCAGAATTAAAATTTACATTCACAGCCATTGTCAGTCAGTAGTAATTCTACTTAGATCTCCCACACTCTCTAAATTTATTTCTGTGTTTGGCAAAAATCTTTTTGAATTTCAAACTCTTTCCAAATTCTAGCCTGGGGAAAATGTGTTTTTTTAAGGCCCTTCCTTATAGCTTAGATTTCTATTCTCATGCTTTTTATTTTATCTTTGTATTCCCAGATACATTTGTTCCGTGTCTTGAGTTTTTGAGATATTTTAATGCCCACACTTTTCCCCCACATAGATACCATATTCTGGAAATTTTAAAAAATTTCCTTTTTTCTTTCCTTCCTTCCTTCCTTCCTTCCTTCCTTCCTTCCTTCCTTCCTTCCTTCCTTCCTTCCTTTCTTTATTCCTTCCTCCCTTTCTTCCTTCCCTTCTTTCAAAACCCTTGTTTTATCATATAGTATTTGGGAATATTGTTTGTGTGTTTGTTTTTATAATTGACTGTTGTACACATCGCCATGTGACTGGCATTCTTGACACCTGGGTAATAAATACCAGTAGTAATCCTTAGTAGATATTAGGAAACTGTCTATCCTTCCAACTTGAAATGTAGGCATGATTTAAGATGATATAATATTTAGGGGTGAAATATGAAGATTAGATATATTAAATTAAATATTTTTAATGCATAGCTTTTTAACTGGGATTATACATTTACTTAAGTTTCTCAAAATGATAATGTTTCTAATCTCAATAAAATAAAAGGGAGAAATAAACACCTCAAAGGTCTTTTTCAGAGTGTACAGTTATACACTACTATTCTAAGCACATGTGCAGCAGTTTTTAGACAAATGTATAAAATGGTCTTTCTAAATAAGAAAAAAAGGTGATACACCATTGCTAAGGTCAACTTCTTGAAATATGAATGACTAGTGGCCTATGCTAGCAAAATATGCTGGACTTGTAAATATTATTCTTGCCTTTCTTTACATTTTCATTTATAAATGTACATAATTTCCTTGGTAAAGTACACCAAAGAGTGTGTGTTGGCCAAATTCCCATCTGTTTAGAAATACATTCATTTCCCAGGAATTTAGTTGATGTCAGACAAGGTACTAAATTGGTTTAGTTTAGAAATCAAAATAAATAAATAAATTTAGAAAATAAGCACATCCATTTAGCTTGATGTCCAACTCGTTATACATTATGATTATGTGAACAGAAAAGTAATAATTTAAAGACTCCAATATGTACCACTAGCCAAAATGGATAGAAGACTCAGCAGAAAAAGGTTTGCTATGTCAGCAATATTGTGTTTCTTCTCTCTGTACTGAAAACAGCTCAGTACTAGTTGACATAAAGTAAAAAAAGGCCTTAAAAATGTATTCCAACTTTAAGAATAGTTAAAGACTTAAAATATAGCCACGTGGTAAATATAAAATAAATTCTTTTATTGTAATCAATAAAGAAACATGAGTATAAAAGGATTAGTTACTGTTGGCAATGTAAAAAGGTAATTGAAGGATGGAAAGGAAACTTTTTTCAGTGGTCATCATAAAAAGAGTTGCTCATCTAGATGAATACAATTGAAATTTGCCAATCTAAGTTTATAAGTTAATAATAAAATTCAGACTAAATTCATCACAAACTTTACTATCTTTTTAAGGTAGAGCTTGCTAAACAACAATTAATATTTTTGCAGGGCGCAGAGACATTATAAATATTCACTACTGCACATGAAAGCTCTTAGATAATATTGAAATAGGAGGGACTGTTTTTCCTATCATTGCTATATTATTTTGATATTGTATAATTATTTTGAATTTTGACCAAGTCTTCCTTGACAATCATTACTTCAAACTGCAGATAATATGTTTACCATTAGCAAAGTCATTCTACTTCTCATTCCCTTACTGAATCTGTTGCTCTAATGTTTCGTAGACTAAAAAACTAGATTGCAAATTAGTTACACATGTGTTATATTAGTGTGAATAATCTTTGAATCACAATGGTCTGAGGTTAATCTACTATGAAAAAAAGAAATAAGTGTGCACACTTTAGAATATTTACTTCGGATGTTTATAGACACAAATTGAGTTTCTGATTTTTAGACAGTATAATTAATCAGATGAAAGACAATTAGAAAAATGAAGGATATTTTGCTTTTGGCGATAGTAGAATAGGTAATTCAGACCAATATTTTAACTGGCTGTAACTAGAAATACTCAACGCAATTTAAATGTATATGACGTGTATATGTGGTGTGTGTGTGTGTGTGTGTAGCACAAAGCACCAGAAAGCTACCAAAACTGAGAAAAATTTCCCAATCTGGTATCAGGGGAGAATGGTTGCAAACAAGGAATTTGATTCCAGTACTTGTGTCTGCTCTTCCTGTAGGAAAGTATCAGTTCCAGAGATGAAAACCGGGAGGTAGAGAAACACCTTTGATAGCCCAGGGAAGCTAGATACATAAATGTTAGTATCCAGGGCACTCTAAGCAGGGTATGCTAACCCCTCTTTTGATTGTGATCCCACAGAAGAACAGCACCAAAAAATAAGTGTGAGTAGAAAAGAAGAAAGGCCCTTTCAAGGACTGAAGCTCAGCTTCGTATACCTCACCTACTCAAATTAAACAAAAATGGATTTGTGTTTCTAGTCCCCCCAGATGCTTAGTAGAAGCAAAGGTTAATCATATTTGGAGAAAAAAAATATCATTCTAGGTATTAAATATATCTGTAAATGTTTTTCTTTCTATCATCGCCAGCTTGCAATTAATGATAGCAAGGCTGACTTATTTGGAGATATAAAAATAAAATGTAAAATTTTTATTTTAAAAACCTACAACCAAAATTATAATAAAACATTTTTAAATGCTCTAGTGATTAAATTTATTAGTCATGACCCTTAAATTATCAAATATCTGTCCCTACTCTGATAACAATGGGGGATTTATTTTCAGAGACTGGAAATATAACAAAAAAATTTAAATTCTGGAACTAAAAAGAGCAATAAATGAAAATAGCAATGCAAAGAATGATTTTAACAACAGATTAAATACAGCTGAAGAAATAGAGAAATAAAAAATAATTTCTAAAATAAAATATACAGACAAAAATAGATTATGGATAAGAATGCAGCAAGAAAGTCTTACTTATTTTTATTTGTACCTGAATCCTAGAAGAAGAAGAGAGAGAATGAGGCAAAAATAATATCATAATATGTAAAGGATAGGATATTCTGGCTAATAATTTCCAAAACTGATGAAAAATAGCAAGCTACACACATAAGAAGCCCCAAAAACCTTAACTAACACATAAATCCACGCCTAAGCTCATAAGTATTAGTTGTTGAAAACTAAAAACAAATAGAAAAACTAAAAATCATCAGGAAAGAAAAATTTTCCAAGCAGCATAAACCAAGTAGGCATCTGAATTCAACACAGAAACAATAGAAGCCAAAATATAAAATATCTTTGAAGCACTGAGAAAAAAAAAATTTCAACCTAGAATTCTAAATCCAGTGAACCTTATCTTTACAAAGTGAAGGAAATTAAACTATGGGGCGGGGACTGAAAAAGGATATCATCAGAATTGTATTAAAAGAAATATTAAAGATTTCTGTTTAGGAAAAAAAGAAAAGATTCCAAGCAGATGGCTGGGCATGAAAGAAGAGCCAGGAAACTGGTAAATCGTACTAAATATAGACCAAATGAAACAAAAATCATTTGGTCTATATCAAAGTAAAAAATTTACTTTGTTATCTACAACTATAGAAAACATATTCTATGTACACATGAAATTATTCTGAAATTAAAAGATATTTGTATGTAAATGATAATGAAAATTCTACAACTCAAAAAGTGTTCAATGCAGGTAAAAATGTGCTGAGGGAAAATTTATAGCCATAAGTGTATGGCTATAATCAATAATTTACATTACATTTTAACGGTTGCTTCACAAGAAGCTAAGAGTCAAAACATAATTTTCAAAAGTTAAAAGTGTAACTCTGATACAAATAAATATATGTTAAAGATTTTTTAAGTCACTAATGAGAATACCAGCAATCTGATAAAGCTAATCCTGAGAGCATTTAAGGAACTAAATATTACAAGTAATTTTAGAAATGAATATTAGAAATAAAATTGCTACATTAAATACAAAATTATTTAATGTCCTTCAAATCAATATCTTTAAAATTATCTTATCAGACAGAAACTACAAGTTAACTTCATGTTCCATTGTGTTGATAGGATGACTCAATGGCTGGGGTCTGGACTCCTTTAGCAATATCCTTACTCATATCTGGTGTTTGATGCTTGCTGTTAGTGAGGACCTCAGTTGGTCTGAAAACTTTAATTCCTACTTTTGGCCTTTACATACTACTTCTCTGTGGGCCTATATACAGCAATGACAGCTGGATTCCAAGAGTGAAAATCCCAAGAGAGCAAAGGAGAAGAGTGTTTCATTTACTCATGAGTTAAAGCCATGTTTTGAAGCTAATAAACATAGGTGTTTAATTGATTTAGTATCACCAAGCATCACTTTCAATCACTTCCACTGTGCTCTATTGGTAAAAGCAGTCACAGACCCTTCCTGGGATCAATGAAATGGGTCAGAGACTTTATTACAGAATTAGAGAAATGTCAAAGTCACATGGTAAGAAGAACATTTAAGATATCAGATATTGTTGTAGGTAATATGCTATAGGTATGAAGATATGAAGAATAAGAAATTAAGCAATTCATTCTAATGCCATAAGTCCTAATGTCTATATATCCTTCCAAGGATGAGGAATGCTGCTAATTCTTTCAATTCTCCCACTAAAATATTATACAACTTAATAAAATTGATGATTAACTTAACTCAAGCTAGTAAAATTTTTCAGTGTTACCATTGGGTTTAGCGTTTGGCCAAAAGTTAGCATGTACCTTAGAGATTGTTAGTTCTTCTTCATACCCCAAGTGTTCTTAATTTGAAGGATCCTCGAGAGTAAACTAGGCAGAAGTGGAAGAAATCCAGGGAAAAGGAACAGCTTCTATAGAATGTTGGGGTAAGAGATAGAGAGGAGAGAAGGAAAGAGTTAAGGAAAGAAGGTTATGCCTATGGCAGCTGAACCCAGAAAGTTACTCAGGAGTCAGGAAATATAGCCTAGGTTAATGATATAAGTTTTTATCCTAAAGGCAATGGAAAGTCACTAGAAGATGGGCACAGAGTGGGTGACACAGTTTGAAAGTTCATTTTGAGAACAGCAGAGATAACAGATCAGAATGAGAGGAAACAGTGGACCTAATTAAGGGATGTTTGTTGTGCTCTAGTTGAGAAATTACAGCAACATGGATGAAGATAGTTGCTGGGAGATTGAAGGAGGTGGACAGACTTATAGCTACTTCAGATAAATTGATTATTCTGGGCTTCAAAGGTTGGAGGAAGTTTCTATATAGACATGGAAATTAAGGCGAATCATAAGGAACAGAAATATCAAGTGTATGGGAAGGGTAAGAAAATCTCAAGAAGTGCATTTTATGAAAACAAATGCACATTGGAATGTACCAAGGGCATACTCTGGAGCTAATAAAGAGAAGTATTTGATTGCATTCATATGACTTGAAAGGCCTTGAACGTTAGCTTAAATAAACTAAGACAGGCTATGAATATTAGCCAAAAAACATTCCAACGCAAATTAGGTTAAAAGTATTCAAAGATCACATATACTTTTATAATATATAGCAATTAAGATGTGGGTTCTAGAGTTAAATAGAATAAACTTTAATTCTCAGCTCTATTATTTACCAAATTTCAACCTTAGAGAGATTACATAATAAATTTAAGCTTTTTTAATCTTTAAAAATAAAGAAATAATACTTACCACATAGAATTAATGGTAAGATTAAATAAATTAATGCATATTTAATGTAGCATCTGGAATGTAGAATATACTCTTAAATAGTAATTATTACTACTGTTACTATGAGCACACTTATTGTGGTTGCTTATTATCATAAACCATTTACTTTGGGAGTTCATAAAAGCTAAAAATAACAGCTCATTAGTGCCATCAGATAACTTTTGTAAGAGGTAGGATTTGTAATGAGCACAGTGGGTACACTGCTACTTAGTAGGCATCAAAACTATTGCAGGCCACTGTAGATCTACACTTTCTGACTCTACCCCATTGCCCCTTGCATGTGAGCCTTACTAATACAACTTTATTTCTTGCCATCTTCCATCCCTCCCCCGGGTTTTCTCAGCATACCATATGGGCACAGTAAGTCTCGTGATCACTAATTCTATTCCACAAATACTAACTAAATATCAGTGCCCCTGGCACCATGGGAAAATAAGAATTAAAGCCTTTATTTCTGTCCTCTCAGGAACTATGATTACATTTATTCATGTGGAAAAAAAAGAAAACACTAAAACCAATAAAATACAGACACA
This sequence comes from Rousettus aegyptiacus, assembly GCF_014176215.1. Taxonomy (NCBI): domain Eukaryota; kingdom Metazoa; phylum Chordata; class Mammalia; order Chiroptera; family Pteropodidae; genus Rousettus; species Rousettus aegyptiacus. The sequence goes on from NW_023416287.1 coordinate 70,778,271, forward strand.
GGGACTAACATTCAGTGGAATACCATGAAGAGAAATGCAATGATGTGAAAATGTCAGGTACATCCAGTGAAAAGTAGAATTCTTTTATATCTGAATCTTAGTATGCATATAGGAAAACGAAAGGAAATGACTTGAAAAAGGGACGGCAGCAGTCACATAAGATATTTCCTACTCTCAACAGACCATTAGGTCTCACTGCAGAAGAAAGTTGAGATAGAACTGAAACTGACTCATACTATTGCCTTCAACGACATAACATCAAGAGCATGAACAAAGTTAAGCTGTAAAATAATTTTTTTTCTCTTCTCAACTTAGGATATGTTTGGAGACTGGAATTTGCTATTGCTGCTTTTGGCAGTCATCTTCACTGTGGAAGACAACTGAGACCTAAGAGTCTACAAATGACTTTCTAGCTCATAGCTTAATAATTTCAAAAACCGTGATGTTTGTCAATATTCCAAAAATATATGTATTAAAACAGTAATAGTCATGGTGTGTTGTTAATTTTTTTGTTGTTTTGTTTAGTTTTTTTACTAAATTTTTCTTAGAGCTTTCTAAGCAGTGCAACACAGACACAATCCCTTTTCCACAAAGATGGCTGCCTCTAGCACCTTGCACAGAAAAATGCAATTAAATGAAAATCTAATTTTCAAGTACATCTCACAGTTTATTCAAAGTGGAAAATAACTCACATTATGAGCTTTCAGACTCCAGGCAGAGCACATTAATGCTGCTTTCCTTTAATAATCCATTTCTGAAACTTGATTTTTATTTTATTTTATTTTTTTTATAGAAAGGCTTAAGGACAGGAAGAAGCCTATATTACTAATATGACCAGGTTTAGCTCCTCTTTAGAAAACGTGACAAGACCAGCAGATCCAAAATACAATCCTAGAGAAGGCTAATCTCCCCTCACATTCTGTTCATAGCTTTCACCCTGATAGGATAGGATCTGATTTAAACTCTGCCACTTTAAATCAGCTTTCAATCTTACATCTAACTCTTCTCCTGGGTTTTAGTGCCATATTGCAATGTTAAAGTGTAAAACTCTGCATCTGCCGAGGCATTTGGCTGGAAAAGCAAGCATGTCAATGGCCGTCCCTTGCTGCCATCACACATATGGAATTTCTGTGTTCAGCTCTGCCATCTGGTCGTTAGGCCTGGATTCACTCTTCATTGAATAAGGACTATCTACCATATCAGCGCCTCTTACAATATGCTATCCTTTTCACGGTGTTATTTTGCAGTTCTTCTCTGATGACATTTTCTATTCCCCATAACCTTTTTATTTTTTCCCCAACAAATGTTCTACAAAAAGCAACCTTTAACTCCATTGAAAAAAAAGCACATACGACGCACTGCAACAAGAACAATAAAAATTTCAAGTAGTTGCAAACACCATGCTAGGAATTCCACAATTATAATCACTGCAGATTATACCTTGAAAGTGTACAAGATAGCCTATAGACATAAAGCAAGCTTAACCAAAAAGAACCGCTTAACATTATCAAGAGAATGTGGATTAACTGTCCCTGTTATTTCATATCCTTTATTATTGACAGTTATTATCATAAGATTTAATGATACTTTCTTTACTTTCACAGGAGTGTGGCCCCAGGATGGTATACAACTCCTTCTATGATATGCATTCTGTTATGGCTGAACTATTCCCGCCTTATAGGGAGACTAGTTTATTTCCACTTTGAACAATTCATCTTGGGAGGAAAGACAAAGTCCTAGCCTGAAAATAAACATTACCTTAATTCAAAAGTTTAAAGGAAAACTCTCACCAATTAATCAACATGATTCATTGGATAATCACAGATAAAACTTTATTAACTTGATAGTAAATAAGAAAAAGAATTTTAAACCTATAGCCAGATTCTGTGAAAATGATGGCTTAGGTCTGGCTTAAAGGAGAATTGTGTAAAATTCGGTCTTAAATTTTATATTCTGAAATCTTTCTAAACGCCTTCCTCAACTCTGCACCAACCCTCCTCAATGACCAACCTCCCCACGTGTCCTATTAATTAACACGTGTTTCATTCTGTTGGAGATTTGCTAGGACACCTGTTTAAACGTTATTGCACATACAAATCTCCTGGGGTTGTTACTGAAATACAATCTCTGGGATGGAACTCAGGAGTCTGCATTTCCGATAATCTTTTAGGTGATACCAATGTTGCTGGTCTGAAAAGGATGCTTATGTAAATCTCTGTTGTTCTTATGCTTCCAATCTCCCTTCCACCTGGGAGAAAAAAAAGTTTCATAAAAGAAAACTTTGAACCATGTTAATTTAATTTAATAAGCATCTTTTACATGCCAGATATGATGCATTAGCTGTTTTCCATCATTTAAATCTCGCAGAAATCCAGTACGATGGTTATCATTTTCCCATTTTATAGGTGAAAAAAATCAGAGAGATATTGGCAAAGTCAGGATTCAGCCAATTTCTGCCTGACTCGAAACACTAAGCAATTTACTCCAATTGCCCTTGCTGAATCACAAGACAATATTACATCTTTAATATACCTCTCAACTCAGGACACTTCCCATTTGGACCTCTGAAACCTCTGTGCATATTATTTTCCTCTTTTAATTTTTGCATGTCTGAAACCTAGTATAATACCTATTATAGTCAAGGCATGTTTGTAAAAATAAAATAAATGAGCCCCAACAAGGCAAGATTTACACATAAGGAGCAAAAGAGGTGGAGCATAATTGTTAAAAGCACATGTTCTGAATTCACAGAGGCTAAGTTTGAGTGTTTGCTTTTCCACTTATTGGTTGTGTGAATTGGGCCAAAGTAATTCTTTGCTCAATTTTCTTATGTGTGTAAGTGTGAAAATATCATAAATTTCAGGGAGTTATTATAATAATTATATTTAAATGAAAAGTTCTTAGCACCATGTTAGCACACATTATAGATTCAATAAGGGAGAGTTTTAATATCCCTTATTGATAGCTTTATTATTGACTTGTTATGGAATTCACTGTTTGGCATAGAAGGAGTCAGAGCACTGATTCTCAAACTTGCTATGCATTGTAATCATCTGGGAATTGTTGGGGTTTGTTTGCTTGTTTGTTTGTTTGTTTCTCCTGGGGAGTTTTTAAATCTGATGCTGGATCCTGCTACTATAGTTTCTGGTTTAATCAGTATAAGTAGTAGCCTGAACTGGGCATCAGTAGTTTTGAAAATTCTCCAGGTGATTATAATATTTTAAAATTATAATGCCCATGTGGCATTCCCGATTAATTAAATTAGAATTTCTATTGGTGAGACCCAGGCATTACTGTTTTTTAAAGTTCCTTTGAGGATTGCAATGCGGAGCCAAGTTTGAGAACCAAAGCCTCAGATTAAACCCTCCAGTGTTTTTAAACGCTGGCTGCACACATTAAAATCACTTTAAGAAACAAAAATATACCGATGGTGAGGCCTCATCCAATGTAATTTATGTCTAGTCTAGTCTCTAGGGATGAGACCTAAGATTTGGTAGTTTTAAAGGTTCCTGCAGGTAATTTTTAATATATAGCCAGGATTGAAATTCGGTATTCAAATGGTTCAGAAATTTTTGCATGTGTCACATGTACCTAGAGGGACAGTTGGAATGCAGATTTCTGGGCCCTACCACCAGAGTTTCTAATTAGGCAAATCTAGAATGGTGCCTGGGAATTTGCATCTCTAACAAGTTCTCAAGTGAATGCTGATGGTCCCATTAAATAAAATAACAAACCATGAATGCATACAGATATAAATAAAAAATAAATGTGAAAATTGGATGAGGGAAGTGTATTTATATTGTTGCAAAGTACTATGTCACAAAATATTTATTAATTACAAAGGGAATAAACTGACTTTACTTGTACAAACCTAGATGACAGTACCTTAATCAAGTGATCAAAATGAACATCAGTTATGAGACAAATAAAATCCATGCACCTTTCGATAGGCTGCAGTGAAAAGCTGGCAACACTGCTGTGATTTTCTTGCTAAAGAAGCACAACCCGAATCTAATCTCAAAACATCAGACGAATCTAAATTTTGCAAAGGGATTTCAAAAATAATCTTCAAAAACCACAATGTCTTTAAAAGTCAAAAAAAGAAAAAAAAAACACACACACAAACTAAAGAACTTCCAGACTGAAGCAGACCAAAAGATATGACAAATAACGACCTCATGTTGCTGAATAGATACTTTTGCCAGACAAAGCATTACTGATGCAACTGGCAAAATTTGAGTGGGTCTGAGGAGTAAATGGCAGAAATGTATCAATGTTAATTTCTGATGTTAAATGTATTGTGGCTTTGAAAGAGAACGTCCTTGTCTCCAGGCGATGCACACCAAAAGATTTTGAGAGGATAGCATCAGGTTAGCAACTTATTATCAAAAGATTTGGGGAAATAAATACCTTTTCTTTAAATTATAACTCAAAATGTACTGTAGTTGTAATTTTTTAAAAAATATTTTTGAAAAAATTAAACCAATTTTTACTCTGCAGAGGCCTTTCTTGGAAACAGGAGTGCTAGCCAAGGCTAGAAATGGATTTGCATCTCAGTAGAGACAGAGAACAAACTACTCTCTGAAAAATGGTTTGTGTTGCTTTTTAAAATGCTTCAACTTAAACTTCTGTAACTCGAGTTTCCTCTGTCAATGATGATGTGTCTTCCTTCACCCCACACTCGTTTCATAAAGTGTAAAAAACAGACTTAAAGTAAACCTTCTTATATTTTTCCATGTCTTGATGCCTGTCACTTAATATATTTTTCTCATATCTTTTTCTCTAGTCTCATATTTTGCCTCTTTTTAATATATTTGTAATTTCTGCTGACAGGCCGCATGTTATAACTTTTCTATGATATTTCTATCCCCACCTCTTTGTTTTGTCTCACATGGTAAAAGCGTCAAATATTTTCTTCCCTTTTTTCTTTTATATTGGTCTTGATTTTCACCACCGATAGGCATTTCCTCATGTAATGAACTGCATTTTTACTATTCTCATTATTTTCTCTATTCCTTTTTACTAAGTAATATTTAAATTTACTTCTAATTCTATGATTACAATCATCTTTATTCATTCATTTTTCCAATTCATTTATTCACTCAATTCCACAAACACGTTTTACATTTTTAAAATTATAAAACACTGCACTATGTACTACAAAAGTACAAATAAGATACGATATGGTCCGTGACTTTAACCAGCCCATAGTCTTAACTGTAGTTCTGTAATACAATGCAGCGTAAGTGATGCTATGCAGTGTTGATTGTCGATTTCTTTATAACTCTATGGCAGTCTGTACACACACTGATGAGGGGAAGAGTTCCACAGTGGAAGTCACACTTGAGGTGTTCTCAAAATATCATAATGAGTTTATCTATAGAATGAAAACACAGATGCAGAAAGGAATGAACGAGCATCAGGGTTTATGAAATCTAGGGCTTCTGGCGTGGTTCGAGGGATGAGAGCAATGGAAGACAAGAGAGTCAGAATCTAAGGCTAGAACTATAAAATAAGATAGATATATCTTGTAGGAAAGGGACCTGATTTCATATAAAATGAGAAAGCATTAAATAATATTTTAAAGTGAGGGTTGATATCATTAAATGTATGTATTAAAAAGACTGCCATGTTGAATGAATTAGAGATAGAATAAATATGTCCAGTATACATTCTGGGTGAGTCTGGCAGGAGAACTTGAGGTGGAAGATCTAAGTCTACACATAGGCAGCACCCTCAAAGGGAGGGAGAAGGAAGCTTATCATAGAGGTTCAGGAGATATGGTGATCTGCTGCCTCTAGACACCACTCCAATGTCTCTGATATGTCTTAGATTGCTTTGTGGGTTCTTTCTGCTTTAGCTTTGTTTCCAAAGTTGAGTCTTGAAAGCTCAAAAGTCTTGTGAAGGACATGATTGAGAAGGGTGAGTCTAAATACAAAAGAACTAGAATAAAACATGAATGCTACTGAGACCAAAGAGGGCTCATAAGTGCCTGAACTAGAGTTCATACAGTAGGGTTGAAGAAAAGCAGAAGGATTCAAGAAAAAATTAGGAGAAACACTGGAATGCATGATTTATTAGGTATGGTAGGACAGTAAAGTCTGAATGAATTTTATGTTTGGGTTTGGACTGACAATTCCTATTTTAGTTTCCTGAAATTGTGGTAGAAAATAAATGAGAAAGAGTCAGTCTAAGGGAATTAAAACTAATTCTGTTCTGGACTTTTTAATTTTAGCCACCCATGGATATTCAAATGAATATGTTCAGGTAGAAAGCAAATATATATGACAGAAGCCAGGAAGTTTCCTGTTTAGGAAATCTGGATTTAGAAAATATTATGCTATCCATATGTGTTAAAAACATGACACAAGGGGAGATTTTCAAGGGATAATGCATGAAAAGAAAAAAAAAAATTGGCTTGGAAACAAAACACAGAGAAATCCTTGTTTAAGAGTCAAGTGGGAGGAATGAACAAAATAGCCAGAGATGTTATCAGAGACTAGAAAGGGGTGTCATGAGACAGCCGTGCTCTTCTCCTTCCTATCAGTACTTCCCAGAGCTGCCAGAGTAATCTTTTAAAAACAGACACTGGATCAGGTTTTTCCTCTGCTAACACCTTTCGAGGCTTTCTGTGACCTTTAAAATAACACCTGCTCATTTCCCCAAGCCCACAATGCCCTGTAAAATCTGGTCCCTGTTTATTTTTCCCACACCCAGTCGCTAGGTTCTTTTTTGGTTTTGTACCCTCAGCACCTGTCCTACACTATAACCTTTGCCAAATGAGTTCTGATTTGTATTATTTAGGGGGTGAGATCATTAGGGTAGTGTATGTTTTCTATCACCATTCCCCTCTTGGAGAGGACTTCCACAACTGCCGGATCTAAGCTGGTCCACTCTTGTCTATCTCTCCTTCAGTACCTTGTTTGTCTCTTTCACAGAATTTACCAAAAATAGAAGATAGCTACCCATTCATCTATTTATTTGTGTTGTATCTTTTCAATACACTTAAATACAAGTTCCATGTCAGAAGAACCTTTTCATCTTACTATTCCCATTACTTAGCATAATGCCTAAGACTTGATTGCAGCCCCATATAGCTGTGTTAGACAAATGAAGTGGATCACTGAAGCAAAAAATATAGAGAGTTTCACCAATAGAGGAATAATTGTAAATATTATTGTAGAATTGTAAGAGTTCAGAGGAAAACATAAAGAGATTTGAGACATTTCCATAGCATTTAGTTACATGAAGTCATTACTGATATTTGCCCCAAGAGCTTCAGTGGAGTAAAGTGAACATAAACTGGATTGCAATGGATCTTTGGTTCTATGAGGGTGAGAATGGGAGACATTAGAAAGGGAAATCTGGATGATCAGTCCAGACACTTAGTGGAAACATCCCTTTTCCTTTTAGACGCTCATTAGTCATTCATCTGTTTCTTTGTGTGTGTGCGCGCACGCGCGCACACACACACACACACACACACACACTTTTTGCTTTCGTCATATATCTACAGAGAATCTACACTGTTGAAGACACTATGCTAGAGTCAGTGACAGGCACAGAAGTGAATACCACTCAGTTCCTGTCATGAAAAGGGCTATAACCCACACAGAAGAATGTAAAATATACAGAAAGGTCTATATTAAAATCTGAAGAAATGCTGATGATTATAGAAATACTAAGGTTGAGAAGAAGTGGTGGTTAATAGTACAACATCAAGAAGTTTTGTTATATCTTGAATTCTTTACTTACTTACTCTATGTGTATTCTTAGAGTAATCTTTTTGACACTACATGCTAATTTAGTGATGAGAACAAAGAAAAGAAAGAATTTAAAAAGAAAATTTAAAAGAAAATATTTGCTACATTTTTTAAGAAAGTTGATACATTTCCCAGAGTTTAAACCCTAATGATTTTCTTTAATAATCTTAAAATCATGATACTGGAAGTCACAATCTATAGGTGCTGGTCAGGTACTGCTTGATACTGACAAACTGAGTGGACCTACCTTTTTTTTCTCTACGTGTCAAATAGTAGAATTCTTATAATAATATCATTAAAAATAACATATGTAAAAGTGGTTTTGAAGGTTTAATTTTTTAACTTGAAAAGCCATTTCACTCCATTAATTGTTTAATTAAAAATCAACACACATTTATTTGTCAACATGTGACTGCCAACTTATAAAGCAGTTTTTGAAAGAAATAGAAATGAATACACAGAGACCATAATCTCAGGAATTCATTCATCACTCAACAAACTTTCAGAAAATACTTACACCTCAATTGGAATTTGCTAGTGTAAATAAAATAATGTAGTCAAAAATATATTTTAACAGTCACATTTTAGTTGTTTTAGGAATTAAGAAGGGACAATCTTTTGTGGCCTGGGTTTTCTGAGAGGGCTTCATGGACAAGACTTGATACAGATTTTAGAAAATTAATAGAATTTGAATTGACAAAAGAGAAAGTAGCACACATTCTAAATAAATTGATTAATTGAAACTAAAGTCTAAAAATAACATGTACATTGTCGATACCCTTCTCTACACATAGTGAGTATTTAATAACTGTGGCTCAGTAAGAGTAAAAAATGAATATTGCGTCAATTAATGGAAAACACCAAATGTGAGGCTAAAGAGTTTAAACTTGATGTAAAAGACAATGTGGAAAATATATATAATGCTTCACCCTAACTTTAAATGTCTTTGAATCTAGAAGTTTTGGGATATATCTTACATTTCTTGCCTATTATAATAATTGTTATAGCAATGACACTTTCAACACACTTCAAATCTATTTTTTCTTTATGCTGTAATGTATCCTCTGGTCTCCCTTAAATTAAAAAAAAATCTATAAATTAAATTTTAAATAGCTTGTTAAAAATGCAATCAAATTTTATTGTTTACATAAATATAAAATGATGTCATATGGAATTATACAGGTATACTTTCCACAAGCATATAATTAAAAATATTTTGAAAGATCCTTCCAATAAATGAAATTTAACTTTCCTTTATGTTATTATTAAATTGATTTAAGTGGGTTAATCTATCAATGATTTTAAAATGATGGCTTTTCAGTGACTGTTCTCATTTGTTAGAGAACCAATTTTTCTGCAATGTCTTTCTTCAGTATATATTTGAAAAATCCATTTAACATTTTTCACCTTTATCCTCCTTTTATTGGTATTAACTCACACTGTTATTTTCATTTTTCTATATGACTGTGCCTACATTTGATTTTGTGACATATGCCACAAACATATTAGGTTGAATTTTCAAAGCATAATCTCTAGACTAACAGTTTTCTAATTATTTTTTAGCCAAGAAAGAATTTATTTGAACAAAATCATATGCTTACATCTGAAATATAAAACAAGTAAATGGAGCTGTTTTGTTATAATCGATGTCAGGTGCTCAGCATCCTATACATGCTCTCTGCTCCTTCTGCCTCCATTGTTGTCCCCAAGAAAGCTGCGAAGATTTCCTGAAATTTTGTTGACCACGGCTTGAAAGTGATTATTATAGATACCATTTCCTATTAGTTATTTGCCTTCGATTTTAGTAGTTATCACTGAGCAAGTGGTAATATCTTCAGTTAAAAAACATAATCTTTACACTTAATTTTTCCCAAGAATAAAAGGCAGATAACTGAGAAATGCAGTGTACCCAAATTCCCCTTCTCATCACACATATTGTATAGTCATTTTGTTCAACCTTGTTCTATATAATAAACATTAAGATACCAACATGTAGTAGAAGTTTTATCATTTGAGACCTATATTTGCTTAAGTAATAGAAAATGTTGAGATAGTCTGGGAACCATGGACAAGATACTTGTATTTCATGTGCATTTTAAATTTAAGCATATATATCAGTATTTATTTGCCAATTTTTCAATGTTTAAGCAAAGCCTTTTTCTTGGACTGTGAGTTTTCTGATTAGAGTTCTACCTTTTCTTTTTATACATTCCACATTCATTATATATCATGCTTATTATTCATCATTGAAAATTACCAGTGCTAATCCCTTTAAAATGGAGAAAAAACTTAGAAGGGCCCAAATTCTTTCCTTGTCGTATATAACATCTCTCCCACAATTTGTTGGACAGTACTTTTTTTAAGCCTTGAAAAATTGAGTACAACTGGTATAACTCAACTGATTCTGGGTTAGTAATGTAGAGCTCATCCAGGGGAATAGATATGTCTGGCACCTTCTGGTCGAGAGCAGAGTTTGTAAAATCCTCTCCCACAACCCCTAGCAACCATTGATCTTTTTACTGTCTCCATAGTTTTGCCTTTCCAGAATACTATATAGTTGAAATCATACAGTATGAAGACTTTTCACACTGACTTTCTTTCACTTAGCAATATAAATTTAAGTTTCCTCTATGTTTTTTCATGGCTTGATAATTTATTTATTGTTATTGCTCAATAATATTGTTGCAAGAAGTGACACCCAACAGAGGAAATTTGGACGTTCAGACAACTTTGTTAGAGGAAGGAGAGTTTATTAGGCCCGCAGAATGCACAAAAGCACAAGCTCCTTCCGGTTAACTTTCTTATAGCTTATATACCCCGGCAGTGTTCCATGCAAGGGGCACGTGGTTCCTTTGTCTGAGGGTCTACAAGTACCTGCAGATTCAGGATGGGAGGGGAAGCTTCAGGTGGGGGCTACAAGGGGAAAGGAATTTCCAGATTATCAGTCCTATCTATTTAGAGATCCTTTCTCATGTAGTTATGACAAGTTTCTAGAAGGCCATTTAAAGATCTATGAGGTGTGATTAATCTACAACCCACTGAGTAGGTCATTTCAACAAGTCCTTTCCTTTGCATTTTTCGGATGCCATCTCTCTGAATATTCTAGTGTATAAATTTACCGAAGTGTGTCTATTCATGCACCTATTGAAGGGCAGACATCTTGGTTGCTAGAGCCTCACTTTTTAATCTTAAATTATAATCAAGAGATCATTTACATTTTAAGATCTACTGGTGTTCAGCACTAATATCAAAATATATTCTTTCTAAAAAGATCTGTATAAGAATCATGCATTACCTTTTCTTTTATATTTTAGATATTAAAAAAGAATTCAACAGTTTTACACTAATCACAATTATAAATAACAGTAATTTTTGGTCACATTTTTTATCTGTCCCTGAGAATGGTGAGGACACAATGCATCTCATGAATATAATTAAATTATTTAATCACACAAATAGTGATAACTGAGTAATTGCTACATTCTTTTCTTATCTCTGAATAGAGATGTACTGATGAAAAAATTAACATATTTTCAATCTTAATGTTTAGGAATTTGTGTCAAGAGAATGGAGATGATGAAGGTGGTAACATTTATTTTAATTAGAAAAGTATGTCCTTTTCTATACTTTTTTAAAAATTTATTTTATTATTAGTTTTAAGTATATAGTACATTGGTAAGACAATTATATAGTTTATAAAATGATCCCCCTAATTGCTCTTTCTCTTTTCTATATTCTTATTCTTTGCATTTATATGATTTGAATGTGAGTTTATGGAAAGATATATAAAGCCACACCACTGAACTTGTTTACCCAACAGTTTTCTCAAAAAAAAAGAAATTAAGTTTTCTGATCTTCTTTCAGACATTTCATTGTTTTGCATGTTTCATAACTATGAATATTATTATTAAATTCCTATAACATGTTAAGTTTCTCATTTTCTTCATTTGTTAAAAGAAATAGTTATTGAGATTTCTACTTTTCTAATTTTATTTGTGAGGCACTAAATCTTTATTTTGCAATTTGGAATTTTAAGAATTGCTTACATTGCTCTTCTTTGTAAGTTAGCCTTTAGAATTTATAAAAGAAAGAGAGAAACATCACTTCCACCTCCTATGTGTGAAGACTTCTTTGTTTTCACCCATAAACCTATGCAGAATATTTCTTAAACTGTGGGAAAATGAAAGCTGCTAAACAACTTAACAACTTTCTTCTCTCATTGTATGCCTTAGATTTTTGAATGCACGTGGCACAATCAACACTAACAAATATATTCTCTATACCCCCTACCAATCCTCCTAACACATCTCACTAATTCATCACCAGCCAATCAATAATGGCCCCTGTTGAGAGGGGGCAAGAGAAGAATGCCTTTCTTTTTCCCATAAATATTTTAAATTGGCCTAATTATAATGCCCTATGCTTGAATACGGTGACAATAGCCTTTCATTTAGACGAGCAGAGAGATACACATGTGGAGAAGTACCTAGTTAGGCAGATTAAATAGAAATGTTCCACTAAAGTGTGTAACTGCAGAAAATATCATTGGCCTATATTCCAATTGCATAAAAATGAGTCCTATTAAAGAATGGTGATATCAGACAGAAATCAAGTGTACAGAACATTGCCATCTTCCCACTATCACAAGCACAGTTACTTTCCTCTTAGACTTCTTTTCTTTCCCGACTCTTCCTCCTATCTGTATCCCTATTTTGCCTTATAGAAACTGCCTTACTCTCTTCTCACATTTCTCCTTATTTCCTCTTCTACCTCCTTTTCTTCTTTATCTTCTTTCCTCTTGGATTTGGGAATAACATAACCAGGATAATGATTAGAAACTATCAATCTTGCAACACTAAGAAGCATGAACTTCAAGAGGATTAGCCTGTATGCATGGAAATGATTAGAAAAATATTGCAATTTTCCAGGCAAGAGATGACAAAGTTCTGAAATAGTGGTCATGGGAAAGGTAAACAGAGGATAAATGTGAGAAGTGTTGTAAAGATAGAATTGACAGCTTTACAATTATAGGAGAGACTAGAGCACACCTCTGAATGCTCACAGAATTGTTTGCACATCATAACCGTGAATTTTTCAACTGCTAATTCGGTCATTGCAATGTGATCTTCAGCAATCTGCCCTTTATATGCATAACAATATCATAAATAAATCAAGGGAAAGCTAATGAGAAAATATATATCAAAGAGCCAAGTAAGCTCCATGCAGAAAATCAACAACAGTTTGTAATTCAGTTCAATCATGTGCTGGGTAATTGCATATTATGCAATCCAAAAGCATGTGCACTTTCTATTGTAAAATCAGATTGAGTCCTGAATGTTAGCTATCTATGAACGCAGACTTCTACATAGGGACTATGGTTGGTTTGCATGTTTAAATGTGCTGAAATATTCACATAAAAGAAAAAAAACCACTTTTCTTCCACGACCTTTTTAGAAAAGTAATACCATTGGGCATCACGCCTTGGAAACCCACATGGCACAGATAATAAAAAGCCAGGAGTTTGGAGAGAATATTGAATTTGAAAGTCTCTGAGAGTGTTCCCCTAATGGGTTGTTAAGTCCCTGTGACAGAGAACATTAGCGCTAGATGATGACAGTCATTCGATTCTAAACACAAACCATATTGTCTGTGATTAAAGGCAGATGCCAGAGGAGGGCATCCAGGGCATTGTGGCCAGAGCTACGTTAGAACTATCCCTAGGCAATTTCAAAGCTGTGACCAAAAGTAATAATAATAATCATAATAAAATAAGGCAAAATTTGTTTTCTTCCCCATATTTAAGAGTAGATGTCCACGACTCTCCTAAAAGCTTAAAGGCTAAATTTTCTCCTCATTTTCTTTGTGATTTCTTTTTTGACTTAATTATTTATTTTTTAGTTTTCAAATAATTGGAGATTTCCCACATATCTTATTTGTACTAGATTTAGTTTAATTCTGCTGTGGTCAGAAAACCTATTACATAATTTCATTTCCTTTTAATCTGTTAAGAAAAATTTAGGGGCTTAGCATGTCGTCTTAGTAAATCTTTGAGAGCCTGAAAAGAATGTGCATTATGCACTTCTTTGATGTATTGTTCTACAAATATCATTTAAGTAACACTGTTTAATAGTGTTCAGATCATCTGTCTACCTTTCCCCCAATCATTCTGTCAAGTGCGAGAGAGATGTTTAACTCTCCAATGATGATTATAGATGCACCTGTTCTCTGGTAAATTCTCTCAGTTTTGGTTTCATGTGTATTGAAGTTCTATTATTGGATATATAGTCATTGATGTTTATGATTGTCATGTTGTCTTGTTGAATTAATTAATCATTATAAAAAATTTTCTTTGTCTCCATGAATACTCTTTATCTAATGCCTATTTGATTTGATATTAATGTAGAAACTCGAAACTCATGTGTTCCATTTCTCCCCATTGTGCTTGTGCTTTTCTTTGAAACTTTCATCATTTTTATAAAAGCTGTTTTAAAGTTATTTCTTGCTAATTCTGTAATCTCTGTTATTTGGAATGTTTCTATTGACTGATTTGTCTTCTGGCCATGAGTTACTTTTTAAGCTTCTTTGCATATCCAGTAATTTTTCACTGGATTGTTGGACATTGCAAATTTTCTGTTTTTGAAGGCCTTACTTTGATCATAGTTTTTTAGATAGCATGATATTTTGGCAAAGTTAAGGCAGCCAGGAATAAGTCTGTTCCCTTTGAATCTGTTTTTAAGATTTGTTAGGGTGAAACTATAGTAGATTGTACTTGAGAGTGAATGTAGCTCTAATCTTAAGAAATTTTTTTTTTTTTTTAAGATTTCTACCAAAATTCTGCCCTACGTGTTCAATGAGGTCTTTCTACTCTGTCCGGTAGAAACTCAAACATCCCTTGCTCTCTCTGAGCCGCTAAAATTATTTAGCTTATAAATCTTCAATAGCTGTTGTTTTATGCTTTTATTCCTTTTCTTTTCTTTTTTTCTTTTTTATATTTAGCCAGTATCTCAAGGGAACCCTTATTTAAATCAGATTGCTGAGGCTTTTCTTTGCATACTTTCCTGCTTTTCAATATTCTGTCCCATAAATTCAAGCCTTTGTATATTCTGACCTCTGACCTTTGTATATTCATCTCAATGAGATGCTCATTATTTTGGGGGGATTTCCTCCCTGCACCAAGGTCTTGAAATTGACTCCTAGCAGAAAGTCATGGTAATCACAGAAGTTAGTTTATTTATTTTGCTTCTTTAAAAGAATTAAAATCTTTTCTTGTCTGGTGTCTGGTGTCTGAAAGCAGTTACTTTACGTAGTGTACTCAATTTTAGTTATTTAAAGTAGGAGGATAAATACAGTACCAGTTTTTCTTTCATGGTCAGAGAAGAATTTTCTTTGTACTGTTTTTATGTTCATGATTTATTTAATATTCTTGATTTTCTTTTTTATTATCATCTTTCATACCTATATCTAACTATACAGAGCCTGTCATAAAATAAAAACTAAGTAAATATTATTATATAATTAAATTAATGAGTAAAAATATGTCTTATAAAATATATTTTGTTTAACGACCATAATAGCTATAATTTATTCAGTGGCTATACTCTGTGCCAGGCATTGTGCAAAACATTTTTCAGGTATTATCCCCTTTCTTTCTCATGACCGATTCATTAAATATTTATTGTTATATACCAGAGGTCAGCAAATTATAGACCATAGGCTAAATCTAATCAATTACTTGCTTTGTAATTAAAGTTTTATTAGAACGAAGACACACCCAGTTGTTTACATATTGTCTGTAATTACTTTCACACTACAATGGCAGAGGTGAGTAGTTGCAACAGAGACTATATGGTCAGGAAAGTCTTTATACTATTTACTAAAAAATAAATAAGCTATTTTCTATCTGGCCCTTTACAGAAAAAAGTTGACAAACTCTGTTATACACTCTTCCACAAAAGGAAAGCAAGCCTTAAGGAGATTATTTAATTTGAATAAAATCAAATTAAACACAAATCACATATACAAGTATTCTTAACATGAAAACACTGTAAGTCCTATTATTCATTCTTATACATGATTTAAAATAAAATAATGTTGTTTGGACTTTGTTTCTTCCTACCACATTGTGAAAATGTTGAACTTGAAGAAGTGCAAACTGCTATAATAACATATAAAATGCCTTCTCCCTAACGAATGTTTAAAAACTTTTTTCTTCTATTTCACTTCTTTTGGTTGTTCTAGATTTAGATCTTATAATTTCTGAGAAGGCTTCTTTGATAAACCCAGCAGAAATTCACTTAATTTTTAAAATTTTGAAAATAATTTTATTCAATCTAAACTTTAATCATAATCTAGTTAGGTTATATGTGTAGAATTTCATCTCAGGAGTCAAAATTCCCTAATTCATCTGTGTTCCCATAGAATATACTGAAGCTTAGAAACATACAAATAGATGGTTAACAATCAATCAAGAAACATTAATCAAGCACTTTTGATAATTCAGAACTTGATAGGTGCTGGTAATATAGCATCAAAGAGGATAAGCATTGTTTCTCCATTTACATAACTTCATAGTTGAGTGGAAAAGAAAGATATTAAACAAGTGAGTAAATTAAGACTCAGGGAAAACTAAACCACCTTGACTCATTCTCAAGAACTCTCAAAAAATGGCAAACACTCTAAAATTTCTTTCTTCGCATTCTAAACAGGCCCCCAGAACAATCTGCACCCCAATAGTCTGCCTTAAAATATGCCTCCCTCACTCTCGGTGGCAATACATTTTATTTTCTTTCCCTAGAGCAAGTCTGCCCTCTGCAATATAAATCAAGCTTGCTTCACCTACTTCCCCAATTCTCCACTTCACCAAATTCTACAATCAGCAGAATGCAAGTTTAGAAGCTGATGAGCAAGCAAAATGGAATTTGCTTCGGTATGTGAAAGGACATGAGAAGGCTATAAATAATTGTGCATTTATTAATTATTTTACTCTGTGTTTAAATAATTAAGTAATTCCAAGTGTTGATTGCTACAAAGAAAGAGTAGAGAGTATTTGTGAATAAATAGAAGGTAGATCATAATGTAGTCCCATGATCAGGAAACACTTACTGCAGAAGGTGGCATTAGATGAAGAGAAAATGAAAAGTTTAAATGTTGAGCAGATAGTTGTGTTTAAGATCTGAAACTAGATGTATGAAAGTAAATATCACTAACATTATAAATGGTTATATCAGCCATGAGAATGCAATTAATAATTTAATAAGAGAGTATATAATGAGAAGGGGAGGAGGCTTAGGAAAAGAGGTAAGACTTTTCGGTATGTAATATTTTGGTAAAAGAGAAGAAAAAGGCAACACAAACAATGAAGCACAGCCAAAGATATGTGAACTAATGAGTATAAGCCCATGGGAACCAAAGGGAAGAGAAGTTTAGTAAGGGAAGGGAGAACTGGGCAAGTACAATTGTGAATGTGAAAAGATGCTCACAGTAACACTCAACACCACCACCCGCACATGCAAGCGCACTTTTCTTTTTACTTAGTTGTATACTTTTTTTCCTCTAAAAATACAGAAGTTTAGAAAAAATTGGGAGAGAAATTTGGTATTGTTTTTATTATTTTCAAACAAAAAAACTACAGAGGAGGCACCTGAAAAGAAATTTAAAAACATGATTCGAATGAGCCATAGCAAAAAATAAATAAAATACAAGTTGAGGACATCTATCTTAGAGGAAGACTAGCTGACCTATATGATAGACACAGTACGTGTCAAATTTTTGTTCTGGTTAATGATGGTGATTATGATATTGAAGAGTTTGACACTACAGTAATTAGAGGGGAGAAACTGATATTAGCCTAGCTTTTACCTATGCACAAGTATATTCACAAACTATTCTGGTTTCAGCTTCAAGATAATGCTTAGTTAATGGGACCATCTAAATTATATGTAATTGATAAAAATTTTCAAATTTGATTATTTGGAAAAGTCTGTGTTGCTCCTTTATGTTAGTACTATCTTATTTTATGAATCATCAACTCAAAACTTGCCGTTATATGTATTTATTAATTGCATCAATCTAAGCACATTTAGCCATTTTCAATTTTTTTTTTTTGCTAGTGGGACAAGTTGTGCATTAAATATTTAAGTAAGATTTATAGGAAAAATTGAAATGGGAAAATGCTATTAACTTTTTAGCTTCTGAGAGCTTATAAAACTTGTTCATATTGAATGTGGTGAGGGAAAATCTGGGTCTAAACTACAGAATATGAGATTTTTAAAGGAACCATCACTTCCTTAAATACCATTGATTGATCAAATAAATAACACTGGCTGACCAAAAATAAAATAATGTCTTTAGTTTGGTATTCGGAGAGCTGGAGATGCTTACTCCTTGTGTACCCAAAGATAGAACCTCCTTCTTCTACACAGAAAAGAAAAATAGAGGCTCAGTTTCACTAATGTTTTACCGAGTGGATTTCTGCACATAGATTTTCCAACTCACTACCCTGAGCGGTGTACAATTTTAAACAATTACTCCAAAGCTGCATTTAAGAGAAGGTGGAAAGTATCACATGTTGAGCTCTTGGCCCATCCTTCACGAACCTTTCACACTTCGCTAAGAGAGATTTTCCGTTCTTTCATCCCTCTTTTCTAGCAATCGTTTCAGATTTGTTTAATCCAGTGTACCTGTCCCTGTCTTTTCAGGTATGCATTTGTTCCTCACTACAAAAGTAATCAATAGAGAAGTTCATATGATTTCAATGACAGAATCTAGTGTTTGTCCATTTCTGTATGTTGTGCATTCTATACTTTCTGGTATCAAGTGTTTATTTTGTTTAGCTTCTGCTAGTTCCAAAGAAGAACTCTATTTTCTTTTTCTTGCGGCCTCTTCTAGGACTGAGTGGGGATGGTGGTGAGTTTTAATTCCTACAAGAAGTTTTATTTAGTAATTTTGAAGATGTCTTGCCTTTTGTCCTAGGACAATAAAATATAAACATAACCTAACAAAATAGGTCATAATTGTTGGTGACTGTCTTATAAAAAAAATTTAAAAATTGAGTTCTTCTAATGTAGTTCTCTCCTGTTCATAAGCAGTACAGCTGGTGAATCAGGACAAACATATTAATAGTCAGTTTTAACTGACTTTTGTTTTTTACTGGTTCCCCACCTCCTCAGCCATTGCACTTTAAATCTGTGATATAACAACAATAATAATAATAATAATAATTAAAAAATATGCTAAAGGAGTTCAGAGAAGGAAGGGGTAATAAGTCATTGTAAGTTTTAGGGAAAAGGTGTATTTAAGTTCATTTTTAAGAAATTAAAATAGACACACAACAGGAAGAAGGCCATTCTAGGAGAAGGTAATAGCACAAAGATTCTCAGGTAGTTACAAATGTGTGATTTTATGACAGTAACATTGGGCTGAGGTTTCATTTTAGAATATCTAAAGATTTAGGGTAGGGTCACAGAACAGAAAACTAGCAAAGAAAGCAGGTTCTGGATTTCGTGTCCAATAATCTAGATAATCACTGTAGCCTTGTAAGAAATGGAATGGCAATCAAAGTGTCTAAAGAAGAGTAGTTTTCCTCTGTCTCTCTCTTTGAAGCTGAAGTTTTATTTATTTTATTTTGCATTTTAATTATTTGTATATTTACTGATTTCATAATTGATTTTATAATTGTCTCAGATACCCACTTTATTCCACTATGTAAAAGCCCATAAAAATCTGCAGTGTTCATCAGTGGGGATTCCTTGACGGAACTACTGAAGTTACCATTTACAGATGCCTCTCAGCAGCCTTCACAACTGTTGCCAAGAAAAAGCTCAGCCATCCCCCAATTGCAGCCACAGGGCAAAGTCAGAAAGGTAAGCTGCGCTGGTATAGGGAAGGTCTAGTTTTCTCAGAGTCTGCTTTACTAGCAGAGCAAAAACTTCCGTGCCAATTCTGAAATGAATTAATTAGTTGAAGACCAATCTTGGGTGAACTTTTCTTTCCTTCCTTCTCTATCACTTTTTTTTTCTCACAATAGTGGATGTGGTAAGACCCTCAGGGAGCAATAAGACACTTGGATAAGCCAGTTGTAGATTAAATATAGACTCCCTGTGGCAACTCTTATCTCTTGCCTTCCTCCTGCTTGCAAAGATTCAGAGACGGGATTATTGCCACAGCTGTGCTTGCTAGAAGACTAATCAATGCAGCTATAAGAAAGTATAAAATGCAGCAGGATTTTCAATTCTAAGGATAATTCTTTAAAAAAAAAAAAGTGAGGAAGAAACTGTTCTGAAAGTTTTAATGCTGTTAAATCCAAACACCCTTTAAAGAGAGAAAATAAGTCTAAAAAAAATTGGTCCATTGTCCTATTCTGGGTACATATCAAGCTGGGATTGATAAAAACTACCTACAGGAGACTGAAAAATGAAGCCAAGACTCAGAGAACATTGATTCTTAACAGAATCTTGTTCGCTTAAGCAAAATTGTAGTTGGGGTACAGTTACCGTCAGAAGGCTGTCAAGTTCACCTTTGCTACCTCTTCATGAACTCTTGGTTGGGCCCTGATGTCATGGAAACATTTAAGACAAATCCCTAATTAGTTGAGATACAAAAATCGTCAAGAAAAGTATAGAAAATATAAAGAAAGTTGTGGGGGGAATATGGTCTAAAACTCTTATGTAGGAGTTAGGATTCTTTCCCCACATGGGCTGTTTGTCCTCACCTATCTTTAGGGTTTAGAGGTCAGATCTCATTTTCTGATAGCCATCCAGAGGAAGGTGGAATGAGGCTTTCCTGGAGTGATGGTAGTGCACATAAGCCACAAATTTGAGGGTATCATGCGGGTGAATAACAGTTAACCAGTTGTTCTTTCAGTTTATGTCAGTCAGTCAACATATGTGTACTGAGAATCTCCATTTGCTATATATGTTATGAGGAGTGAACCATATTTGGCCCTGTGTTCTTGGAGCTCACCATATAGTTGAAAATGTAAATATTATACATATAATTATAGCTGTAATAAATCTGACCCAAGAAAAGCAGAAGATGCCAAGATCTAGGGCTAGTAGAAATTTTGGCTTATTGATGTAGTTATTAGGCTCTGTATCTATCCACTTTTGAACAGGGCAAGGTGATTTGGGCCAAAAACAAATAGAGAACAGGAGTGAACTCTGATGAACTCATGAAAGACTGGTGTACCTTCTAGTGTGGAAATACATAGGATTAGGCAGCCAGTTTATTCAGCTTGGTGAAAGTGCAATGTGAAAATTCCCTTCTAATGATGTTTTTGCACTAGGCCTCTGCTTATTTGAAGATAAAGAGGAAATTCCAGTTCTTCAGAGCTCAATTTCTAAATAGTTTTTTTTCCCCTTTCAAATTTTTTCTTGTTGTTGTCAAGTTAAACTATTTCTACTTTGCTATGACTATGGTACACTGATAAAAATGTGTAGCATATATCTTTACAAAAGTTTTTTTGTGAATTTAGGATCTCACTGATTTTTTAAAAAAAATATATGATTCAGTTTTTTAAAATCTAATAAATGACATTAATGAGAAGTAAAATGTATTATATATTTAGTGAAAGACATTAATGGGAGAGAAGAGATTCATTGTGACACTGCTCTGTACCCAGAGGATGCCATGTGAAGGTTGTTCTCTGGATGACTAAACAAGAGGCACACTTACTTTAATGGTCTTATTAAAATAGCACAAGGGTAGATATTGAATAGAGTATTCTTAGAAGATAAATTGTTAAAGTTCTCACTTGGTCTTTAGAAAATGTTAGTTAAGATTTTCTCTCCTGCTCTCTTGGTTAGGACAGTTAGTTTTACCCTTCTACGTAGACTAGACTTCCAAATGTGAATCTATCCTGACGATGAGTCTGAAGAACAATATTAACTAAAGTGATCCTGTTAGACATTTTAGATTAAATCTCAGAGCCCTGGTTAGAAATTTGGATTTGCATTCTAAATATCCCTGATCATGATTTTTGTTGCTTGCTTGTTTATAACATACCAGTGTCAAAATGAGAAAAGCCACAGACTCATTACTAAATTAGAGAAATCTGAAATCCATTTCATGAATTAATTAGACAGAGCTAACACATTAAATAAAATAGAATTTATTCTCAGAGGCTAATAAACCTTTGTTTATTTTTGTTTGTTTTTTTCTTTAACTGAGATATAATTGACATATAATGTTGTATTTGTTTAAGGTGTACAACATGATTTGATATATGTAAGTATTGCAAAATGATTACCACAATAAGTTTAGTCAACACTCATCACTGCATGTAGTTATAATTTTTTTTCTCATGATAAGAAATTTTAAGATCTATTCTCCTGGCAACTTTCAAGTATACAATATGGAATTGTTAACTATAGTCACAGTGATATACATAACATCCTCTGGATTTGTTTATCTTATAACTGGAAGTTTGTACCTTTTGGCTACTTTTACCCATTGTACCCCCTCCCCCCTACCCTGTTTGCTATTTTAAAACAATGTGCTTCTTGGGTCAATCAATGTCAAGTGTGTGTTAGTATAAGATTGCTAAATGTTGATCATTTTGAAGATACAGAAAGCATTTAAAACATAGATTCTAGTTTATAGACATGAGAAACATGACCAAAGGGAAATTAAGAGATTACCTTAAAGACTGCCTGATTCAGGCTCTTCAACACTCACAAAGATTGTCTGTATAAAAATTTCAAGATGGAGTAATGACATATCAAAGAATCTAGACTTTAGAAAGGGTAACTCCTACAAAATTTAATTCTTACTTATTGAGATTTGGCAAGAAGAGAAAACATTGTTTTTTCCTTTAATGTATATATGTTGACAAGAATCCCTAAAAAATCTTTTTTTTACCATTGAAATTTTATATATATTTTTAAAGAAAACGAAGGCCATCGAATGGATAACCCTTCGATGTATCTGCTAATTTAAAAAAATATTACAGATTTATTGAAATACAACTCATATACCATAAGATTCAATGTATGATTCAGAATTGCTAATATATTTACAGTTATGCAGCCATCATCACTATCTAATTTTAAAACACTTTTATCATCCCAAAAAGAAAACCATATTCACTACTAGTCAATCCCTATCCTCACTTTCCCCTAACCCCTGCAGCTATTAATCTATTTTCTGTCTCCACGGATTTGCTTATTTGAGACATTTCATATAAATAAAATTATCCTTCAGATCAGATGGTTTAGGATAGAGAAAATCCTGACCTCTCTCCCAAACTGTCTGATCTGGAGGATAAAGAGGCACTTTTTAAATTCAGTAAACTAAATAACATTCATGCCATCTCATAATATAAAAAAATTGTAAAATAATCATCAAAACCTTCATCTTTCCCATAGCCACTACTCTAGCCATTTAATCCTAAGAATCTACCTCAGAAATGTCTTGATTTCTTTCTTTCTGTCCTCAAGCTTCTTTCTTTATTGAAGCTGCAATCCTTCTTTCCTTTGACTATTACAACACACTTGGCTGTTTTTCTACCACCAAACTTCTACTCTTTCCAATTGCTTTTCCATATTGCTTATAACCTTTCAGAAGCACTTTAAATGGTTTCTTGATATTAACAGGAAAATATCACAACTATTTACTTTAGAATACATGGTCTTACCTTAGTACATATTCCATTACCAAAAGATTGTTCTAACAACCCCAATACCTCATGAATCAACCTTATGGAAATTATTATTGACCACAAAACTTCTTTTCTGATACTGTCTATGCTTTGATCAGTATCTCAACATTGCCTTTCTAGCTCACTGCTCTTTCCTCCACTACTATCTCCATTATTCTCCTAGAAAATCTCTACTAATTAAATGTTTTATCCTCTGTGGGTCTTCCTCTGTGTCTCAATAGGAATTAAGAGTATCATTCTCTGAGTTTAAAAGGCACTGTGGCCATTTCTCCATTGCAGATATATAGACATTATATTGCAATTCACTTTGGTTTCCCATATTATGTTAGATTATTTTCTATTTGTATACTATTTATTAAGTCAAGGAATCATGTTTTATCAATTTTTCAATCCCAAACATATAACCCAGTGTTTAACAAATACTCTACTATTTGAGTTTAAAAAGAGCAGCAGAATAAGAAGGAAGGATGTATAAATGATAGATAGATAGATAGATAGATAGATAGATAGATAGATAGATAGATAATAGATAGATACATAGATAGATACATAGATAGATGATAGATGATGATGATGATGATAGATAGATAGATAGATAGATAGATAGATAGGTGATATATAAATAGATGATAGAAAAACTGACTAATTAGATGATATATAAATAGATGATAAAGGAACTGACTAATTATTGCAGGTTATCAGCATGTCTAATGTTATAGCTCAAAGTCCAAAGGGCAGGCAGTTGAGAATAGATTATGGGAAACAGAGAATGTGACAAGAATAAGCTGGCGCCCAGAAGGATGAATTAAAACCTGTGCCTTCTCTTGTTGACTGTGACCTTGGTGATGAGGATATCCTGAAGAAATCAAGGCTCTTAGTCATGGAGCTGAATATAAACATAGCTGGTCCAGGAGTCAGAGAAAAGTAAAGGAAGATATAAGAAGAATGCAGGGCAATTCTGTGCCAGTATCTATTACTATGGAACAATACTGCCATAAATTAAGTGGCTTAAAAATAACACATGCTTATTGTCTAACTGTTTCTGTAGTTCAAGAGTCTTGACATTATTTACAAACAAAGATATCATGTACATATCTTTGTTTCAGAATCTCACAAAGTTTCAACCAATGTATTGGCTAGGTCTGCGTTCTTATCTGAGGCTTGACTGTGGAAGGATCTGCTTTCTCACTCACATGATTATTGGAAGAATTTAGTTTCTAGTTGTAGGACTGAGGGCTTCAGTTTCTTGCTGTCCATCAGAGACTACCTTCAATCCTTAGACAATATCCTCAGTTCCTTGCCATGTTGGCCACAAACACAGCTGCTTGTTTCATCAATCAAGAGAGAGAGAGACCACAGCAAAATGAGAGCTATAATTTTATATAATGTAACCATGTAACTAGACAAATATAATCATGTACCTCCCAGCAGCTTTGCCATATTCTATTTGTTAGAAGAAAGTAACAGGTGCTACCCACACTAAAGGGAAGGAATTACTCAAGAGCTTGAACACAGGAGGTGGGAGTCATGAAGGACCACACTGAAGTTTGTCTGACACTGTGCACTCTCTCACCCCCAGTGATCTATGGCTCCCATATGCAAAATATATTGACACTTTTCAAATATCTCCAAGAGTCTCATCCCATTTACCATCTGTCCATGGTCCAGAATGTCATCATCTAAATCAAGTCCAGGTGAGAATGAGATCCCTTAAATGTGGTGCAGGCATGTAGTAAGGCCTTACACTGGCTTATTGTTGTGTTAAACATATTTTGTAGGTCTTCCTTTAGAATCTTCTAAATTTCCCTAATGAGGTCCAAGGGTGACCATGAGTATCTACTTAGGTTTGAGTTCCCAGAGAGCGGGACCCTTGATATTGAATATTGATATCTCCAGTAATTTAATCAGTGACTTGCATGTGGTAGTAATTCATAGAAAATGTTGATCAGCTAATGATTGTACTTAAATCGCTGATTTGCTGATCATAGTTAAAAGACACAGTTGACTCTAAATCATAGCTGTATTTCATCAGTCCATTTTTACTTAAAATTCTGTTATATTTTTCTTGCTCAGTTGAAATCTGCTATTTATTGAATTCCTTCTCTGAAATTCAAATCCCAACCAAAATTTAAATCATGAGAAAACATCACATTCGGTTGTTTCCTCAGAAGTGCTATTAAGTTCTATATTTCAAAACACATTTTTCTAAAGGTTTTGTGCTTCTTACAAAAAGAAAGTATCAAATAGTATGACTTTATAGAAGAAATATCATTTCTAAGGTTTGAAAATATCTTGACCTGATTAGTTTAAACTCAGGTCAGTTAAGTCAGAGTCTAGAGGATAAACATTTCATATAGTTATGAGTTGCACTCTTCATTAATCATTGATTAACCCAAAATATATTTATTGAATTCCAACTCTGTGCCAAAGCTTATGCTGGACGCTAGGCACATGGCAGTAAATAGATCAGATAAATGCCTCCATCATGGAACTAATATTGCAATAAAGCAAAGAGATGATGAACAAATGAACAAAAGAGATCATTTCACATTGTAATGAACTATATAAAAGAAACAATAAAAAAGACTAAAGTAGAGAAAAAATAATCAGTAATACTTCTAGAAGAGAAGATTGTGAAAGACCATATAACAAATGACATTTATACTGAATGAAGCCTCAAAGATTATAAAAAGTTAATCATATACTAAATGTGAATATGCAGGTACTAGGTAGAATCTTATCCAACAGAAAGACAAACATGTGCAAAAGGGCAGAAAAGGAGCTTTTCTTGTTCATTAGACCACGAAAATAACAGTGGAAAGAGGAAGGGAGCTACAGAGTGGTGAAAGCTGAACAGGAGAAAGGTAGGCATCGGATGTACTGAGAATTATAGGTCATTGCGAGGACTTTGGCCTAAGACAAAGGGAGGTTATTTTAAGATATTAAGCATAAGATCTGCCCGATCTAATTAACATTTAAAAATCACTATCTCTGCCATGTGGAGGAAAGTTAGAAGGGTATGAGAAGAATAATGGAGACTACTGAGGAAACTGCTGTAATAGACATTTAGCTAGAGCCATGTATGGAAACCTAGTGAGAAAATAAAAGAATAGAAAGTTTTCATTATTTTATGGACAGGGCTTGCTGATGGGTTAATTAGTGAGAACATAAAAGAAAGGGAGAGATTTGAGATCAGATCCAGATTTCTGGCTAGAGCAGCTGGCTAGTTGTAGTATGTTTTATTCTTGTGAAAAAAACAGATGGGCTTGGTCGTTGGTGGGGAGTTAAGCCCTGGGGAAAAAAATCAAGAATCCCAGGTAAAAATGTTAAGTTCAAGAATCATATGAGAAATATATCGGAAGATGTCAAAAAGTCTATATGCAAATCTAGACTGGATATCTTAGGAGAAAATTGGGCTGGGTAGATGCATTCTGAAGTCACAGCATGTACATAGTATTAAATATTATAAAAATGAGTAAGATTTATTTGGATTACCTTCCCTTAGAGAAACGTTTCTTTCATTTTTTGTATGAAATAACACCTATGCAAAATAAAATCTGACAAGTGTATTATAGTAAGCTTGGGTGGATTGGGGCTATATGGGACTTAGTAAAAATAAGTCCACTATATTGTAATAACTATATATAGTATCAGTTGGGTATAGACTTATTAGGGTGATCACTTCATAAGTTATATAGATGTCTAATCACTAAGTTATATACCTGAAACTAATATAATATTGTATGTCAACTGTAATTGAAAAAAAAAACCAAATTCACTATTTTGGATATGTAGTATATAATTATGGTAAGAGTTATAGGTTAGATTCACTGGGGAACAGACTTCGCGGTGGAGATTTGCATGTAGATGGTCTATTGGGTCATGTTCTCAGAATCGATACCTTCAAGGAATTTAGGGAAGCAGAACTGGGCAGAGGGGTATGGTAAACTATAATGCAGTCTTACCTACACAGAGGCTTGGAGCTAGAGTAGCCCCTTAGGGTTTTCCCAAATTGTGGAAAGGTGGCTAGGGTTTTGTACCCTCACATCAATTAATTATTGGGTATAAACTCTCTGGAAGAGGATATAACTTTGGCCAAGGCAATTCTCTCTGGAGAAGGATAATTTTTAAGGAGAAACTCAGTTAAGAGCCATCAGCAGGCAACATAACTGACAAGAGAATAGGAATCTGGACTGGAGGAAGAGGTTCTAAGGGGAGGACAAAACATCCACTAAAATAAAAGAATTAAATACAAAGTATCGGGTAAGATATTAAATATTGAATCTATATAAAATCTTCATTTAAAATGTTTTTTAATCAGAAGTGTAACTTTTTATATTAGTTTACATACTTGCAGTTGTTTCTTGCAATGGCTTTTTAATGATGATCTCTTCAAATTGTTCAGTTACCCTTGATAAGGAACTTTACATGACTATAATAAAAATGTTAAATTATATTTTTACAACTACAGAAAATGTTTCGAGTTGAAATTATATGTATATATCGTGAAAAAGTTATTTTTTCATTGACAAATGTAGTAGTGTTTTTAAAAATGAGAATATAAGTGGATTTCAAATACATTGAACTTTGCCATGAAACAAATTTCAAAATAAAGGTGAAGCTCTAATTTTCAGATACTGCACCTATTGTTAGTAGTCACTTGGTAGCTGGTTTGATTATCTCTGAAATCAAATGCTAAAGCAGGTGCCCGTGTGTAGAGTGCACCTTTAGTTGTGCTAAATGTACTATTAAGCACAAAGTCCAACAGCCAAGACATGGCGGGACACATATTACGAGCCCCACTCCACTGAAATCACCTTCCCAGAAGACATAAATATGGCTGCTCACTTCAGGAAATGACCAAACAAAAGGTCCATGCTATCATGCCCTAAACAGGCACGTGAGGGCTAAAAGAACTGCTGTGGCACAGTTCAAGAGTCTCTGAGAACTAAAAACAACATCATTTACTGGCCTCGTGTCTGTGTTAAATAATACTAGGACAAGACTTTTTTAAAAATTAGCAAAAAATAAAGTTGATTTTCATTGTTTCTAGTAGCTAGGCTCCATAAAGACTGAAAGCACTGAATTAGTGAATACTGAACCATTTTTTGTAAAGGAAATACAATGTTAGGTGCCTGCAAGCCTCTGATCACCGGATTTTTACAACTCGATCAATACATAACCTAGTTTTATGTGTATTTCTGTTAAAGGCATTTATATTTATATATTTACATCTAAAGACATTTAATATATATTTTAATATATTATGTTAAATATATGTTATATTATAATTTATAATACATTAATATATTTTACAATAGACATTTGATATATATTATATTTTATATAGAATATATATTTATATAGAATATGTAATATATTTTATATAGAATATACATGTGTTATATATATTTTAATATATACATTATATATATTTTAATATATATAGTTGATTCATAGTGCACTAATAACTAAGAGCACTATACCTCATGTCTGAACAAAGTCTTTTTAACACTTGTATTTTCTCCTTAAGGCACATCACAGCCTGGTTGCACTTAGGAACACTAGACAGCACTTTAGCATCATACCTGGGGCCCTTTAAACAGCAAAATCACCAACAAAAGCACAAAGATGTGAAAAACGTGGAATTAAATAGACCACAAAAAAAGACACTTGTTTATAGTGAGAGTGGAAATAAGAAAGCAGAGCATCACCTTGTTGAACTTCAGCTGGGAACATGTACATGGAGCAAATCAAATTTGTTGTCACCCTGTGCATGTTCATAAACGACCATCGGATCACCAGATGTATTGATGTGAGGCTTACGAATAAATTTTAGCTAGTAGGCAAATTCACGAATACTCAATCTGTGAAGTGAGAACCAATTGTATTCACCTCTAGAAAGTAAAACTGCAGACAAAAACAGCTTCTCATCCAGGTTCACTTAAAGACACTCATCTGCTGGTCCTACCAATCCAAAGCAACTATAACATAATTTCTGCACAATCCTTAATAGTTCACCTTGCACAACCACCTTGAAAATCACACAGCCAAGGCCCTATAATTATTTTTCTCTAATTTTTCTATTTGAGACACTACTAAGTTGGTATTTTCCCTTGTTTCAGTAAGTCTAATAAATTTAGCTTTACTTGAACTGTGTATGTCTTCTTAGTGATCTTTTGGTGATTCTATAATCAGCACCATTTTCAGCACAACAAGAATATGTGGTCATAGCAAACTTTTCTGAAATAGGTGGGACTGAGAACCTCTAATAGCATCTTTAAATGTATTTAAATCTAATTTGAATTGAAAACTATGACATTTAAGCGTCACTTTTTTTCTCTTCTTTCTCTCTGTCTCTGTCTCTGTCTCTCTCTGTCTCTCTCTGTCTCTCTCTGTCTCTCTGTCTCTCTGTCTCTCTCTCTCTCTCTCTCTCTCTCTCTCTCTCTCTCTTTCTCTCTCTCTCTCTCTCATTCTCTTTCTTGCTGAACATTCACTGGAACAAAGTATTGTCTCCCTTATTTAATTCTTTCTCCTTTAGTTTAAGGATAAGACAATTAAAAATACCTGTGGTGGAAAATTGAAATAGTGCTGAGCAATAGAGGCAATGTGCTTAATTACTGTGAGATGGGAGATAGATGGTAAATGATTCTTGTGTCAATTTGAAGACATCAGCACTCATATTTCTCACATGATATGGACTGTGACCTGATATCACATTTATTCAATTAAGCCCAGACATAAAATTCCAAAATGCTTTTTTCCTTTTACATCTGCTAAATCAGCAAGACTTTTTGATTTATTTCCATAATTATTACTATCACAGCCCAAATACCAAGGATCAAGTAAAATAGAATGACCTAAAAATTCTACATAAAGAAATTGTGATGAAATTATGGACCAAAATTAGACAGCACAGACTCCAGTCCTTTTGTTGCACTAGCAAATCAAGTGCATTCTTTATACCTTGATTACTATATCCATACCTTAAAAAAACGGGATTAGATATTTCTTAGATTTCCTATAACTTGTACTTTCTATGATTCATATTAACAGATTGTATATCTTTCCTTTATCCTTGGAGATTGATTTTATGCATGTACACCATTTGAAAAAAATCTCTAGGACTGCTACAATCTTGTTTCCTCACATTCTAGGAATATGAGAACTAGGAAACCTGTCTAAGGTAGGTGTTGATAACTAATCACTATCAATGAGGACCATGGGCATATTTCAGAAATAACTTGATAATTCTAAGTCTCATGAGTTTTAGGGTACATAACCATTCTAGCATCTTCAAGTTCAGTAGAATCTCAAAAAAAAACTTCTGGTTTTCTCTGCCCTCTGCTGCACTTTACAAATGAGGACAATGAGGCCAAGACAAAGACACATGAGCTCCATTGTCTTTATTAACATTAGAACTGGTTTTTAGGAGGAATTAATCAGTTTAAGAACTAAATAATGTGATGATCACTTGGTTGGTCTGGTTTTCAGTTTGAGGAGAAAAGTAACAAGATTTCTGGTTTAAGGTAACAAATATTTTATTTCAGAGTGGAACTTTTCGGACAAATAG
The DNA here is from genome assembly GCF_014176215.1 of Rousettus aegyptiacus. Lineage (NCBI taxonomy): Eukaryota > Metazoa > Chordata > Mammalia > Chiroptera > Pteropodidae > Rousettus > Rousettus aegyptiacus. The sequence continues at coordinate 70,809,262 of NW_023416287.1, forward strand.
AGAATAACTGAGAAAGTACCTCTGGGGATGTGGACATATACATCTTCAAATCTTTCAGGCTTGAGAATTCTATAAATGAAGAACTAGCCATCGTCTTGAAAAAGAAGAGTAAAAACCGATTTTAGATACCATGTCTGAAGCCAGTGTTTCTGCCTACTGCTTCTCACAAGCTCCTGTGATCTTTGCCAAGTGTGGAAGCCTGACATCTAACTGATCTTCGTGGTACCTTCCCACCAAAATATAAAAGATCTCTATTCTGAATGACAAAATTAATTTTGGGCCTAAGAGCATTTTTTGCTTCTCTCATTGGAGCTGTTTTGAGGACTAAAGTTCTCAGTAATAGATGATATTAATTTGTAACTGCATCCAATTTGCGAATGTTTAGTGCTAGTTTAAACAACAACATCAACAACAACAAAAGATTAGAGAAATTAAAAGAAACGCACCCAAAAAAGAGATTCCTGCTCATGGTTCCAATAGAGCATCAAAAATAGATATGGAAAGCTAAATACCAAATACAGGTTGCAGATATTCAGCAGTGGCTTTCAGAGCCCCTGGTGTTCAGTGAAATTATACTATGCAATGAAATGCAGTTGTTGAAGACATCATTGTCCATGAATACACCTATGTTTCACCACGACTTGGTCCTTACTTTTAGGTTTAGACATGGAAGAGAAATCTTTACCCTCTGGACATTTACCTGCAACATTTGGCTGCTTCCCACACAGTGGAGAGTCTATTTTAATCAATTTCCAAGTATATTTCTTCTCTTCCCATCTCGTGTCTGTGTCCTGGATTCTGAACAGATGTAACTTTATTTAGCTAAATTACTCTAGATCTTAATAACTATCTGGATATCTGTGGGTTTTTTTGGGGTTTTTTTTGTTTGTTTTTTGGTTTTTTTTTTCTTTCCTTCCATTTATTCTACAGTCATTTGCATCCCACTTCCCCATTAGACAATCACAGGGAAGCCGGAGAGATCCCATCTGTGTGTTTCAGGGGGCGAAATAAAACAGCCCTGGGACAGGTGGATCAGGCAGCAGGAAGGTGACCCCAGGCGCTCAGCAGGTGGGGTGAGCAGCACAGGAAATCAGCAGGCAGCAGGATGTCTGAAGGGCAGACAGGCCCATGCTGCCTGTGTACAGGCAGCAAATCAAGCAGGGGTAAGCAGGTAAGAAGGGTGACAGGAGGGCAAACCAGGCATATGACCAATGGGTAGAAAGAAACAGAAGGTAATTAGCTAGGGGGAGAGGGCAGATGGAGGGCATTTACCAACAATTATCAGGGGAAAGGGTAGCAGGAGGGTAATAATAGGAGGCAGTTCTGAAGGGCCAGAGCACATCAGGCAGGTGACACGTAACAGCAGTGAGAACTCTGGGCATGCCTTACCTGGGGAAAAGCATTGAGAAAAAAACCTCACTACCCTTAGAACAGGACCAAGGAGTTAGTGGGACTGTATGCAACTAAGGGTTGCAGCCCCAAGAACGTGTGGTATCTGGGTCAGAGTATCTGTCACAAATCACCACCTTAGGAAATATCTGCACTGCACACATTGATCCTTTTCCTAAGGGACCTCAGAAAAGTGCTGTCTAGGGACAGTAACAGAGAAAGAAGAGGCCAGCTGCAGAGCAGGCCATAGCCTGCCAGGTAAAATTATAAAGAAAGGGGGAAGTGGAGAGAAATTCTATTTTCTAGATGGTTCCATGAGTCAGTATCTTTCAGACACTTTATCTATGATATCTTATTCAGTCATATAGAAACACTTGCATATGACTGTTATTTTTTGTTTTTAAATTGAGAAATTAAGGTTAGGAGATAATATGGAACTGGCTCAAGATCACGTCTGGTGAGAACTACCATTTTAAGTTGAGCCTCTCTGACATTCATACTCTTCCATCTTCTACAGCACAGTGGGTCCCAAGCTTGGAAAGTCTTCTTTTGACTACTAGAAGATGGTATATCTTCATCCTTAAAGAGAAAGACTTTGGCTTCTGTTGAACACAAAATTTTCTCAAGACACATATTACAAAATAGTGGTACTCAGATTTGACTTATGTATAGATTACCATTAAAGATACAAAAAGCCTCACATGTGTTCAAGTTCCAGAAGCCTTAGTTTTGATGGCAGCACCAGAAACTGTAAATCGGATTTTCAGCAGCTCAATATGAAAATAAACTCTGAAAACATATTGCATTAATGATCTCTGCATCATTGGTCTCTCCGCTCTACATGCTCATTGGGCCTTTGTGTCAGTTGGGAGCTTTCATCTGCAATTCGTAGAAAGCCCTGATCCAGATGGCATGATCATTAGGAAATTTATTTAACATCTCCAGAAATTCAGGTATGGAACAAGATCCAGTGCCTCACCCATAGTTCTCTTGCTCTGTTCTCTTCCACAGTGACTTCCTCTTCAACCCAGCAGCATGATGTCCATAGCAGCTCTAGGTGTTGCACCTAGTGGTAGTCTGTTCTAGAACTAGATGAAGGGCTGCCACATCTTGTGGCTTTTTCTTAGGAGTAAAGAAAGTAACTCAGAAGTTCTTTAACCTAAGCACACTTTTCCATACAACTCATTGACCAAAAATAATCATATAAGAGTTCCAAACCAGTTACCTTTAAGGGAAATAGAGTTATTATGATGGATGATCCTATCAGAATTCACTCTTCCTCTGAGCAATGTCTTGAAAAAGGTAGATACCTGAATATTATAAAGATTCTTTTAGAAATGAGGGAAAAGATGAATGCTCATTGGCGACTAAGAGTCTCTGCTCCAGTCCTCAATTAATGATTGTTGAAAAAGCAAATGACTGAAAATGAACGATCTTTGAGCAGGTTTGATTGGGAAAGGGAATGAAAGCACTGAATTCAGAATTGTTTTCGGGATCATTATTCATCCCACAATAGCAATGCGACCTTGAACAAATCACTTCATTTCCTCAGACTTGGTTTCCTCATTTGCAAAGTGGAGAATATAATACCTGCCCCATTTAACTCACGCAGTTGTTATGAAAATTAATATATATGTGTAAATGCTTTGTATATGACAAAGGGTTATGTAAATGTGAGGCATTGTTATTATTAATGTTCAGAATTTAATCAACCTAGTTATTCTGTCAGTAAGAAAATATTTATTATTTTCTATGGGCCAAGCATAATTTAAGTGTGAGCTATAGAGAACCTGGAAAAATATAACATATGGGAAATACATAAAACTCACCAAAGAATCAAAATATCACATGTGTAAGATTATATAAGACATCATTAAAAAAAAACGTAAAACAACTTAAACGGTGTCAGGCAAGTTCAATGTACATTAGAAATAAATAAAGTCGCATCCCAATGTTATATTTACAAACAAATTCTCAATAGATTAAGGATCTAAATATGAAAATCTATGACATTATTAGACAAAATATTAGAAAATATTTATTTTGAATCTCAGGGTCAGAAGGGTCATTCCCATCAAGTTTTAAAATCCTGAGGCCATAATGGAAAAGAGATATATTTTAATGCATAAGATTTTCAACATCTTATGTAAAATATATCATAGAAAAATAAAAGACAAATGCCAACCTAGGCTAAAATGTTTGTAAAATACATAACATAAAGTATTAATATTCATAAAATATTTTTGAAGTAAATTAAAAAGAAATTAAATGTAAAACTTAAGAATATTTAGTAAAAGAGTATTTATTTACGATATAAATATAAAGACTTGTTTATCCTAAGAAAAAGTAAAAGAATTTTTTAAATTAAAACAAAATTATAAGAGCACTACTTTTACTCACTAGGTTAGCACCTTATGGCACCTTATTTTCATTTCCCTACACTATACTTATAATTTAAACAGTTTTAAATTATAAGTATAGTGTAGGGAAATGAAAATAAGGTACCATGCATGTGGGGTATAATCTTGTTTATTTTGGAAGGCAATTTGTCAGTGTAACAAAACTTAAATTCCCATATCCTTCAATCAGAAGCTTTCATTTTAGGAATATATTTTGCACAATATAATCACAATGTGCACAAAAGTGTATTGGCCACAATTTAGTTGTGGAATCTCAAAATAACTTAACTACCTATTGACAGAATATTAGTTAAATAAATAGCAGAAAATATATATAATTTAATGTTACCATTAAAATATTAAGGTAAATATATTTGTAGCAATATGGAAAGATGTCCAAGCTGTATGGCCAAGTGATAAAAGAAAATTAGGAAACCGTAAGTCATCTATGATCTTATTTTTTTCATTAAAAATATTGTGAATGTACATTTACCTATAAAAATATAAACCAATTCTAATTCTCTCTCTCTCTCTCTCTCTCTCTCTCTCTCTCTCTCTCTCTCTCTCTCTCACACACACACACACACACACACACACAGACATGTTGTCAAAGAATTCTAGAGTCCAGAGTGAGATTACGATGCAATATTCTGAAAGAACTGGGAGGTGTCTCTAAAAGAAAGAAATGTGGATTTTATACTTTGGTTTTATATCTATCTTTAAAGTCTCTCTTGCTCTGGAATATGGGCTGATTTCACATCTTCTGGCACTAAATCTAACTGTAACTGTAGAATGACTCATTATTTCACATTCTCTGATGTTCTGTTTCAGTCCTTGCTCTCATAAACCCCATCTTTTAGACTACTACATTTCAGGATGGTGAGACACTCCCTAGGCCTGCACCTATTCTACATGGTAATAACCAGGTGTGGCTGTTGGGCACTTGAAATGTGACTGGTGGAAATTGAGATATCCTGTAAATATAAAATACGTGCTATTTTTCAAAGACTTAATATGAAGAAAATAATTTAAAATATCTCATTAACAACCGTATACCAACTAATGTAAAAATTATACTTTAAATATATTGGGTTAAATAAAACATTCAAATTAATATTTCTTGGTTCTTTTTAATTTTTAAGGTAGCTACTAGAAATTTTTAAATTATACATGTAACTTGCATTTATGACTCACATTACATTTCTATTGGATAGTGTTGCTCTAGACAATGAAATGATCGCTTTTTTTTCAAGAGCACCTAGCTAGGAATGTGTCAGTGTCTAGAAATTGTGCTCGATTTCTCCCCAGAATATATAGTTTCTATTGCTTAACACTAAGACACAAGTAAGAAAGAGAAATAATCTTAGTATCTATGAATTGGGACATGGGACATGAATCCATAATGAATCTTAGATTTCAGTGCTGAGTGACTGAGTTTTGTCAGAGCCATTTAAAAATAGCAAAACAGAAGTAAAACAGGTTTTGAGGTTGAAGGCAACCTGCTTGCCTTTAAACAGGATGAATTTGAAAAAGTGGATATGCCCAGCAGGAATTTAGAATGTGAAAATCAAACTGCAGATAAAAGTTTCAAATGGTGATTTAGGATAGGAAGGCATTCAGAGTCAGTATATGTTAGAAAACCATCTAATCAAATTGATTTAAAAATATTCTTCTATTTAGGCTTACCAGAATTCATTTTGCCTAAACTATATTTAAAATAAAATATTATACAAAGTCATATTTATCTTAACACATCAATGGTGGTACAAATTCTTAATAAGGGGCAAAATAAAGAATAAAAAGTAAAATATGTATATTCTCAGACATGCCCATAATGTATGCTATTATAAAAAAGTATAATTTTATCTTCTCATATCAAATGTTTTTCTTCATTTTTAACTGACTAATTACACTTAATTTTGCATATATTTAGTAACAGATACTGTACTGGGGTAGGGGCAGTTAGAAAGGATACCCAAAACATTGATCACAGAATATAATAAATATCAGGTTCTCAATAACTCATTGTTAAATGAATAAACTAATCCTTTAATTCAGAATATGAAAATTATAGGCTTCAGATCTTAAGAAATGTGTTATATAATTATAAAAATCCAACATAAAATATTGGAAAAATATCCCCTCAGGCATCTGGCAGGGGGAGGGAAAAAAAAATTTTCAAATAGACCAGAACAATCTGTTTTTTCTAACAAGGCCTTCTCCTCTCAGGAAAGACCATTTTGCCAGACCATAAGTTACTGGGGTTTATCAGAGTTTAACCTATGTAAGAAAAGGGAGATACCCAATTCCAGTCCTCTAGCCTTTGACATGAAAGAAAGGAAATACCCAACCCTAGCTCTCTCTGTCCTTCCACATGGGGGAAGAGAAATACTCATGAAACTGGTAACTCTGTGAGAGATGGAGTGGCTCTTTTAATATATTACAAAATAGGTGTTAATGCAAGAAATAGTATTAGGGAAAAAAGACGTCTTCTATAATGATAAAATGTATTAATTCATCAGGAAGATAGAATAGTTGTAAACATTTACACATTTAACCATAGTGCCCCAAAATATATGAAGCAAAATTTTGTAGAATTAGAAATGAAATTAGACAACTTAAAAATAGTAGTTTTAAATTTAAATAACCCACTCTCAATAATGAAACTACACAGAAGATTAGCAAGCATAAAGAGAACTTGAATAACACTATAAACCAAGACTTAGGTGTTTGTAGAACAGTCTGCCTGATGACATCAGAATACACATCCTTCCCAAGTGAACATGAAATAGTCTCCAAGACACATTATAGTTTATGCCATAAAATAACATCAGCAAATATAAAAATATTGGAATTATACAGAATATATTCTCCAACTATTATGGAATCATTTTAAAAATAAATTACAAGAGAAACTTTAGAAAATTTACTAATATATAAAAATTAATTATACCCTTCTAAATAACCAATGGGTTAAAGAAAAAATTGCCAAAGAAATTAGAATGAAAAACATACATACATACATACATACATACATACATACATACATACACACATTTCACACACAAACCACGTCTAAATTTACAAGATGCAGCTATTGTAGTGCTTAAAGGAAAATGTTAGCTTTTAATCACTGTATTAGAAAAGAAGAAAAGTCTCAGATTGATAGTTAAATATCCTCCTTTAGAACTAGAAAATGGAGAATAAATGAAAACTAAACCAAGCAGAAGAAAATAGAAGAAAATTATAAAGATTGGAAAGAAAAAATAATGAAAGTAAACAAAACCAGAAGTTTATTCTTTAAAAAAATTAACAAAGTTGATAACCATTAAGCTAGATTAAACAAGAAAATAAGATAAAATTACCAAAATTAGAAAAGAGGAAATATCATTATCAAAACCTTCAGGACTAAATATATTTTAAAGGAAAATTATAAATAACTTTATGACAACAAGAAGCTAGATAATGTAGATACAATGTACATTTATATTATATTTCCTAAAGCACCCACTAAAAAGCTAATGCAAAAGTAAATAAATAAATAAATACATAAATACATAAACAACAACAAAAGGATTAAAACATTACACTAAACATTTATTTGACACAAAGGAAGTTATCAAAGAAGAAACAGAATTCTTCAAAATAAGAAAAAGAGAAAATAAATTGTAAAATTATCGAAACTGTCTCATGAAAAAATTAGAAATTCTTAATAGAACTACAACAACAATGAAAATTAAATATTAAGTAAAATTTTCCCAACATAAAAACCTCAGGCTCAAATGACTTCATAAGTATATTTTAACAAACTCTTTTAGAAATTAGAAATCTAGGAAAAACTTTGCAGCTCATCCTATGAAGCTAGCCTTACCTTGAATAAAAAGCCAGACAAAGACATCAAAAGAAAATAAAATGACAGACCAACATAGAGATGAAATACTCTCAACAAAATAGAATCAAACCAGTTCTTAAAATATATAAAAAGAATTACACACCATGACCTAGTCAGACTTATCTTGAAATGCATAGTAGTTTAATATCCAAAATCAATTAATGTAATATAGTACTTTAGTAGAATAAAGAACAAAATCCATGTGAAAATCTGAATAGACACAAACACAAGCTGACAAAATTGAACATCTATTTATGACAAAAACTTTTAACAAACTTGAAAAATAATGGAAATTTTTCGACCTGATAAAACGAACCTTTGAAAAGCATACAGTTAACATTCTATTTATTGGTATAAGACAATTTTTCCCACTGAGTTTAGAAACAAGACCAGGATACTTGTTCTTACTACTTTTACTCAAAATTGTTCTGGAGTTTCTAGCAAGAGTAATAAAACCAGACAAAAAGAAATACAAGTTTTCCAAATAGAAAAAGGAAAATGAAAATTAGCCTTATGTATTTGCTGTTGACATGTCTTTGTAGAATTCCCACAGAATCTATAAAAAAAAAAAAGTGCTACTGTCACTAATAAATGATTTTGTCGATGTTGTAGGATAAAATAAAAGCAACCAAACCAATTTTTTTTTAACATGACAGCAATAAGAAACTGAAAACTAAATTTTTTAAAATGTTATTTAAAATAGTATAAAATGCATGTAAACCTAGAAAAATACCAGACGGATGTGAGAGGCCTATAAACTAACTATAATATACTGCTAAAATAAATTTAGAAGACCCCAGTAAATGGAGAAATATGTTATTTTCATGGATTAGATGATTCTATATTGTTGAGATGTTAATTCTTTCTAAATTGATTTATAGATTCAATGAAATCCTAATCAAAATCTTAGCAGGCTTTATTTTTAAAAATTGACGAAGTGATTTTAAAAATTCATATGTAAATACTAAAATTCTAAAATAAGGAAAAAAACTTTGAAATAGAAGAACAAATCTTGGATGACTTAAATTACCTGACTTCAAGATTTAATAGAAAGCTATGTATTTAATACAGTGAGGTATTGGCAAGACAGAAAAATAAATCAACGGAAAAGAAAAAAGTCATTCTCTTTCTTTCTCTCTCTCTCTCTCTCTCTCTAAATATATATATATATATATATATAAAATCTATATACATACATATATATTTATATATGTATATATGTAATATATATTATATATTTATATATGTATATATGTAATATATATTTATGTTTATTTATATGCAATTCCTAAAAAGATGCAAAGGCAATCCAGTAGAGAAAGAAGAGTGTTTAAATAATGGTGCTGGATCAATTGAATATCCATACCTTGGTTTATTAAAAAGAAAAAGTCATACTAGATCTAAATGTAAAAGCTAAAAGCTAAAACTATACAATACAAGAAGAACACATAGGAGAAAAATCTTTGTGACTTTGGTTTTGGCAGAGTTCTTAAATACAACATGAAACATATGATTCATAAAAGAATAAGAACAATAATAATAAAATAAACTTCAATAACACTAAGATCTTCTGTTCTTTGAAAGGCAATATTAAGAGAATAAAAAGACAAGACTATAAAAAATGTTTGCAAATCAAATATCTGATAAAGATATGTGTAAAATATATAAAGAACTTTAAAAATTCAATAATATATAAACAGGCCACTGAAAAATTCAGCAATATGTTCTAATACTCATCAAAGAAGATACTCAAATAAGCACATAAAATATGTTTGACAGTTTTATTAATTAGGGAAATCACAATTAGATACTACTTCATACATTAGAAGTTCTAAAACTAAAGAGACTGACCATATCAAGTGTTGCAAATATTTGAATAAATTATTGAAAAAAAAATGCTGGAAAAGTTATGCCTAGGTATTTACTACAGAGAAATGAAAACATGTTGTGACTTTAGGTTTACAGTAGCTTTATTTGTAAATATCTAAATGTTCATAAGGGCTTTCTTTGTAATAACCCAAGACTAAATCAACACAAATAACCTATCTAGAGGTGAATAGATAACCAAACTGTGATAATCTGAAATACTATCCAGAAATAAAAGAAATGAAGTACTGATACATCTAAAGACATTGGTGAATCTCAAAATAGGACTACTAAGTGAAAGAAACAATAATAACAAAAATGCACATACTGTATGATTTTTTTTTTAAATAAAATTCTAGAAAATGGAAATTAATCTATAGTGATAAGAAGGTCAGTTGCTTGGGGTAAGAGATTAGGAAGGGACAGTAGGGAGGGATTACAAAGAATCACAAGGCAGCTTTTGAGGATGATGGATAAGTTGGGTTATCTTGATTTTGTTGATGGTGTTACAGGTGAATGCATATATCAGAATTTAACCCAATCATATACTTTATGTGAAGTTTCATGTATATCAATTTTACTACCATATAACTGTAAAATACATACACACATGCACTGAGGAGTAGTGAATATTTAATTCATATGTTTATTAAGGGCAATTCTATGTTTCAAAGGTAGGAAAATCATAAGTTCTAAAGTGAAAATACTGCAGATCTAAGAGGAGAGGGAGAGGAAGGCGGGGAGAAGAACATGTAAATTCAGTGTTTGATGTAGCATAAATTATTGAGGTCTTTCTGTCCTTTCTTTGATCTCCCTTACCTGTAATTGGAATAGGTTTAACTGGAATTAATTGGAAAACCTTAAATTCAGCTAGGTTCTCCAAATCTTTTGACTTTTGAAGATATTCTTCATTATACTTTTGAGTCCATTTGCAAATTCAGGTCATGGAGATATTTCCAAGCATGATGTTTTAGGATAATGAATTGTCTGATAACACATTGTGATCTTTGGCACAAGCACAAAGTATTATTATTGTTATTAAATATTATTAGCTAGGGTATGGTACTAGACTGATAATTATTTCAAGGAACACTTCATAAAATGTTAACTGCAAAGTATACATAAATTTATATACCCATTAATATCCAACCTGCCAAGAACAAATATTTTGGAAGACTGTCAACATTATTTCTTTCACAGTGTTAGTAAGTTTCAATTTATATTCAAACTCATCCCCTCAGTTCCTCACATACAACTCTCTTTAATACCAATTTAAATTCTTTGGCTTAAATAAAACTAATTCATTTACCTCTTTCATTTGAAGGATAACAGCTTATGACACAGTATTATGATGAGAACCCCCATTGTCATAGTTTAGTTGTTGGAGTTTCACGTTGTAATATTTGGTAAGAAAACAAATGATTGTAGAAATTAGGAAAGTTGAAAGTTAGAATTTCAGAATGTAAAATAAATAAATATTGCTATGCTAATAGAACTAATCGCACATATACTATTGAATTTGTCCAAAACACTGTTCATCAGAAATCAATTTTATCGTCATTTCAAAATACATATCACCAACTCTGCAATAAGAACTGTGAGTGATCAATAAGAGGCAGGAGATGTGGTCCTTGCTATCAATATATACAAATATTATCAGACATATACCCCTGTGTATGATCAAAGGTAGTGTCTCATCTGTCAATCACTTAAGGAAGCCCTGGTACCTACTACTGTATCATTCTGGTTCAAAAGCTACTTCACCTTTTTCATTTTGAAGACTTTCAGTTCTACAGGAAAATTAAAATATTGATGTAATGAATACTTACACACCCTTTACATGAAACCACCAATTGTTAGCGTCTTGAAACATTTGTATGCTCTCTCTCTCTCTACATTTATAGAACCATTTGAATATAAGTTATATATATATTTCTAATATTTCTTACATGTTCTGAACAAGAGTGGTTACTTTTAGCCATTGATACCAACTTTCAATGACCCCCAAAGAAATAAGTGATGTTCACGATTTTGTATAGGCTGATTATATATGGTCTCACCTTTAGAAACCCACACAAACAGACTGCTGCCAGGGCATGGCAGTTTTCTCCTTAATATTTGCTCTTAAGATGGGCACTTAGAATGGGGGGAGGGGTGCATAATTTATTTCCTAAACCAGGACAGCTCTGATGGCAAAAGGAGACACTGTTAATAATTACTACAGGACAGCTAGTATAAATGAGAATGCCTCACGTAAACTGGGACTTTTGGTCATTTTACCTTTAGGGAACAAAGTAGGTGCAGTTGCTGAGGAGTAACTCAGGCACTAACTTGGGTGTTTAACTTAAGACTAACAGACACAATCCTAGAGAACAACAGGCTTTTCTGCCAGCTTGTGGATCTGGGGCACAACTCCTATTCTGAGTGTCTGTGATTCACTCTTCAAACAGTATACACTAATGTTTTGGTCTTTTTTTAAAAAAGAAGGAATTTATTTAGCAGAAATGAATACTATGCAAATGGAATACAAAATATGTCAATTGTAGTCAGGGTGATGTTCAGGGTCAACTAATCAATAAGTTGAACTTGCTGGACACTCAAACTTTAGCACAGCTGCCAAGTCTCCAAGTAATTTGTCATGAGTTCTTTAGGCAGTAACTTGAAAAAGGATCAAAGTTCAGGTATCTGGTTGCTGGGTAACACAGTAATTTCTTCTCTAAACCTGGCATCTCTTAAGAAAGCATTTATGCAAATCTATTTTTATTTTTCCATCCTTCTATAACACTGCAAATCAAAATGACCATTTCCTCTTAGCCATTGTTTGGTCTAGGTATACCCAGTAAGTCACTCTTTCCATAGGTACGAAGCAAGTGTGAACATACACTTGCTTCCAGAAAAAACACAATTCCAAAATTGTGGACAAACTGAGGTAAAATTTTACCAACATCACAGCATTGGTAAAAAGAATAGCCTTAAAAAAGTTTAAAATAGCTGCGTATTTTAAAGTAATCTGAATCCCTATAGATTCCATCTCATCAGTATGGACTAGTCCAGCTGAGAGAAGAAGGAGCTGGAAGCATGATTGCTTGTTGCCAGCAGAAAGAGTATCTCCAAATGACTGAAGTTTTTCTCCCTAACCCCAAAGAGAACATTCAGGTTTGGGACATTCCCTTGACTGCTACCCAAACCTCTTGGATAGCAGGGCAAGGGGCCAGTGAGTGTCACAGCTAGGAGAGTGTAAGTAGAGAAAGGCCAGATTTTCTAAAAATTGAGGAGACAAGGCACTATGTACATATAACATTTAATAGAAGACTGATAACTGGCAGCGCAGTCTTAGGAAAGTATCCATCAGAGAAGTAGCACTGGGCTCTGAGCTACTCAAGAAGGCTTCAAAGAAGAGGGGAGTTCACTGAGCTGAGATTTAACATGTGGATTAGAGAAGGATGGGTAATGGGGATAGCCAATTTTTAAGGAAGGGACAAAACAGAGTTATGAAGACTGCAATTCTACATGTGCTTAGTGGATAAATAAACTAGTATTTTCAAAGCGCTTTAATTTGTATCATTTCATTTAATATCATAACCCATTTTGGAGATAAAATGGACAATATTATAATTTTCAAATTATAGATGAGGAAACTTAAATACGAAGAAAATGTACCCACTTAAGTTCCTTTGAGTTTTAAATGGCAGACTCTGATCTAATAATAGACACTCATTTCAATGTATTATTTTTATATTCACATTAATTTTTTAGATGAAGAAAGTGAAGTTCAGAGAAATCAGCACACAAGTGATACTTAGGACTCAAACCAGGAGTCTCAGGTTCCATATTTCAGATTTTTCACTATATCCTATCGACTTAAGAAAGAGAAGAGGAGAGTTAGGGAATCCATTAAGAAAGCCAATTCCAAAGCACAAACGAGGGTGGGAAAAGTTGTGATTTCCAAATGGAATCCTCAGTCACTATAATAAATAGGTGCAATCTTGGAAACAGAGATGCCAGGCAAGTATCTGGGGACACCAATCAGAATTCCTACAGCTTCCCATAGCTTCCTCTAGCTTTTAGTCAATTCTGCCTACAAATTTTATATTTGCTCATTTCTCTGTGCTTTTTCTCAAGTTTTCTTGTGCTTAGGGAGTTCTTGATCTTTCTACTCCACTTTCTCAGTCTCTCAGGGTCTTGTTCCATGAACCTTACCCAAATTCTTATTCATCTTTTGCTGATCTGAGTTTCTATGGCTCCTGTTTCTGAAATACATATCAACATGGCATTGTTCTATATACAGTGAAGAGGTCCCATTGTCTACTGTTGATCCTGTGCCAAGACAAAATAGAATGTCAATGTTTGGTTTTGCTGGGAGCAGACTGCTTCCAGGAAATCATGATGCATTTATTTGCCGCGCCCTTTACACAAATTTGGGAGTCATTTTTCTCTCCAAATTCTCTGCCTCCTGACTTCTAGTGATAGTTATTTTATATTTTAAATAATTTTGAGAATGGACAGATACATTATGAAAACGTTTGTTCCATCCTTTAGCATTCTTTTCAAACGTGAAGGAAGGCACACCAGTGTATTGCATGTGGGGGCCTGAAATCTTGGCTGAGTCCACCATTCCCTCAGACCCAAAGCGTAACTGAATATTTATCCAGCATCATCCTTGACTTCAAGCTGGAAGAGCACAGGTGTTTGGAGGCTTGAAGCTCTCACTTTTTTTTTTTTTTTTACATGTAGGGAATGAACAATGTCTCATGTGCTCTGGCACCCATCACCATGTCCCTCCTAGTATCAAGGAACCAATCGGCATCAACACAGTGCATTTTGGCTCCTTTCTTGCCATCCTTCTGGTTTAGGCCAGACACCCGCCAAGTCTCTCATCATTTGGCTTTGCTCTTTGAAACTGGCAGAAACTTAAATATAAGATATTCATGCTTTGTTTCCTAATTACTATAAAGGGGAATGCTGTTGTCCTGATGCCATTTGGAGCAATGGCTCCGGTGTGTGTACTCTAAAATCTGCATTGCAAATGGAGCTCCTGGTTTGGTGGTTTAGATAGTTTAGAAATAATAAGTAGTAATTCTAAAAGTAGTGTTAGGTCTTTAAAAGCCCTTTATAAGTTGTAAGCTTCAGAGGTAATGTAAGGGATAATAACATGCAGTCAGCGAAATATGGATGCAACAATGACAATGACATACTATGTGACCGAGGACACGTTTTCATGTATTTACCGAGGCTATAATTTTTTTCAATATGTGATTTACTAAATACTTTAAAAGCACTTTAAAAATATAATCCCCACAAAAGTCTATGAGGTTGATACCATTATTATTCTCAATGTACAAGTTATGAAATATAGAATTAGAGATGTGAGTAACTTGTAAGACAACTACATATACCAAATAAATGTCAACTGAAATATAAACTCAAGTCAAAGGGATTCAGAATCAAAGCTCTTAATCACTATTGTATATTATTTTCACCAATATGTAGTCATTTCTCCCCATCCGGAGGCAGAACTCTCCTCTTATTTATGTATAATTTTCTTGATAAATATTCATTGTTCATCTTTCTTTATAAAACTACTAAGGGAAAGAAGAATGCTTTCTCTATCCTTCTAGGTTCTTTTGGCTAGTTTAATAACCACATCAATAGGAGACAGATTAATAAGAGAAAATATCCAAACTTCATTATATACATACATATGAGAGCCCAACAGACATAAGAAAATCAGAGAGCCCACACACATTTGAGGTTCTCAGACAGAAAGGTAAAATGAGGTATATATGACATTCTGAGCTAAGGAGGAGGTTAGGTGCCTGAGGCTTCAGAGGAGAGAAAGGTCATTTGCAGGATGATAAAAAGAGATGTTCAGAAATTAGAAGTTTGCCCTGCTGTATAGGTCATAAAAAGTCATTTCCGGTAAATAACTCTTATTATGAGTAAAGCCCCAATTTAGATATAGAAAGAGTGACCAATGAGGTAAATGAAACAAGTGTAGCCTTGGAAGGAAACAGCTGTTAAATGGTAACGAAAATTGAAGATAACCACCAAGTTTGAAACTGGCAGATGTTCTACTGTTTGTCGTAAAAAAAAAAAAAGTTTTTGAAATTATTATAAAGATTACTGTGTATCCTTCAATGGGATGGTGAGCATAGTCTAGTAGACCTTCCAGGGTTATCTAAATCCAAAGGAAGTCTACTGCTTTCATCATCTTTCACCAATCTTAAAATTCTAAAAGCTGTTAGTAGTAAAAACAAATTTTATTCTGGAGTTATTACAATAGGGGAATAGACAACTCCGTATAAAACTGGGCCCATTTCCTAATACGATATGGACAGATGAAGATTTATAGCCAAAGAAAGTGGTGGGGCAGGGCAGTGGCAGGTGTCAGAGGATATGAAAGACTAAGAGGAAACATCAGTGATGAGGGGGCATTCTAGCTAAAATCCCTTGACAGGATTCTTGTTGAAGGACAACCAGGGTGATCAGATGCTGAGGTAGAGGATGACAAACTTGCTCAGATTCTGAGGGTGATCAGCTATCAAGAGTAAGAAATCTTCTCTGAACTGACTCAACAGAATTCTTGCTAAAATTGTGTGACACATGATCAACAAGGACAGGCACAAAAGCCCAATGTTTAAGCCTTGTTGAGAAGAGGGCTTAGAGGAGGCTGTTTATAGTTTGGTCAAGGAATCTCTGTCACTTCCCTGAGAGATGTTAAGCAGTTTTACATTTATTAGGAAATTCCTTGAGTATTCTTGATTGCCTATACATACATAGTTGTTCTTCGGATGTCCCTTTGAGCTAGTTTTAACACCTTACTGGAAAATCATTAATTAATGAGTTAAATAAAATTTTTGACACACATTCATTTTATATTACTATAAAAGTCATAATTTTACTTTTTAAAAAAATTGCCCTTTAACAGATAAAGAAATAAAAAAGTATGGCTCCTATGAAGCTTTGCTCTGTTGTATAAGTCTGCTGTCCATCATTTCCAATTGGCTTTGAATTTAGGAACAATTCATTCGATAGATGAACTAATCATTAGTAAATATTTATGGTTTTTATTGCAACTAGCTACAGAGCTTCTTGAGTCATTTTCATTAAGAAATTTGGTGATGATAATGTTAGGCAGAGATGTAGACATGAGCAACAAGGGAATGAATGCCCAACCCAGAGACATTCCTTAGGATCTCCCTGAAACACCCATTTTATGGTTAAAAATTACCTTTACATCCTGAGGTACAAGGAAGTAAAAACCACAAAAATAACCACTGGTTTAGTCTGGTTACAAGCGATTGTGCACTTGATACATACATTGATCTTTCCTGACCTTAGCCTCATTATATCATCATTATAATATTATACTTATGCCCGGAGGTTCATGAATCTAATTATAACAAACTGGATTCTGTGTAACCACATGTACAGTAAACAATGGGTTATATAACAACAAAATGACAATCAATATGACCTCACTTGTCAATTAACTAGCACGGCTTCTGTAAACACCCATCATGGCCACAATACAAGGTATACTTCCAGGACTCTGAGGAGCTATAGCCATCTCCAGTGTAGCATGTTTCTCTCTTGAAACATACTTTAATAAATCTTACTTTTCTTAAACTTTGATGATCTTAATTCTTTACTGTGTTAACGGAAGGAATTGAGCTCTCTCGGCGCCCTCTAGCGGCAACAATAACTAAATGCCTTTAAGTGATATGATGACCCTCAGAGAAATGAACAATAAACTTAAAACAAGATTCTCTTTTTAAAGCAAATTCTAAGAAGGAAGTAGGTACACAGAAAGAAGATAAATATAGAAGGAGAAAAAAGTAGAACGGAAAAAATTCTGAACTTTGTATCTTTTATGTATAACTCTGCACAAGTCCAGAGGTTTTTATCCTTAACATGAGGTGTAGGAGAAAGAGGAAGATGAGAGAACTAGTTAATAACAGTGAATTTCTATGAGAAGCTGACTGGTTTATTCCCCTAAAATTCATGTTGGAATTTCGCTTCTTTAATGTGTATGTGTGTGTTTTCCCTTTCAGCTTGGATAGCAATAACATCAATATTTTCTTTAGGATGTTCCTCCCCAGAGGTGCTAGAATGATAGGAAATTGGAAGTCACACAGAGCGAGGACCCCTTAGGTTGCCTGCAAGCAACTTAACCAACTGGGAGCCAATGTTACTGTTTCCTTTCAATTATGCTTGTTCTTTTTTGTTTTTCCTTTTCAAGCCTGTTTTGGATTGTAGAACCTTGAATTGGAAACTGACATTAGCAATTCAAATTCTAAACTGAGCTTTTTAATGCTAAATACTTGTGGATATCATTTGAGAAGATTGTCAAGTTAAACAATGTAGATTTTTCATACATACAGCAAAGTGACTTTGCAGATATTACTCAGTTAAGATCCAAGCCATGATATTCATCTTGTGCTTATGCATAAAATCCAGAACCAGCAGAGTATTTTGTAAATTCAGCATTTAGCTATCTCTTACCCATTAAGCAGAAGAAAAGCAAACATTCCCCCTCCCCAACACTTTTATTCATGCCTGAAGCTAAGCAAGGAGAAAGGAAAAATGTTTTTAGAATTACAAATAGAACCTTTATATTGTAGAAACTTGCTAATTTCATTTATGAAAGCACTGCCTAACTTCTGTTTTTTCTCTCAGTTCTTATTCAAATCCTTGTCCCTAGCCAAAGAGAAAGAAAGAGAATAATCCTACTAGGAATTTAGTGAATTTTCTTTTAGAGATCAGACATAAATACTGCATATTTGAATATGCAAATTTAATAGAACAGATTGCCAAGAAATGAAAAATGGTTGTATGTTTAGCCCTAGGAAGTTAGCCTAGCCTAATAGAGCTGACAAAGAGTTAAGGAGTGCGCACTTGCAAAACTCAAATAGGAAAGAAAGTGCATATAATTTGCTTACCTAACAGGAAAGGAATCTGAAAAGTGAGCTGGATTGTGGAGACCTAAATTCTCCTAAATTAGCAATAGAATTCTTTTAAAAGGCCTCAATTTCTTAAGATTAAAGGTTTCCTCAGGTGACCTCTGATATTATTTCCACCGTGAAAATTTGAAGACATTGAAAGATATCCAAAAGTTCACACTGTAGGTAAGTTATCTCATTCTATGACTGAGCATGTTCGTCAATTGTTTCATGCGGTTTGCATTCAAATATGGAAAATATTCACTCTCAGTCCCTATGGTCATCATTCATCTGTTATATTTCAGTCTTGTGTAACTTTCCCTTTTTCAGCACACCCAATGAGTTTAACCTATTTAAGGGGAGGTTTTGTCAAATTAATGCATATTTTTAGACCCACAAGTGTTCTCTATTTGGGTGCTAACTAATCAACGTTTTTCCTCTTTAATTTTTTCTTTTTCGTGTGGTAAGTTTCAGCCACCTAATATTTGGAGATTTGAAAAATTGAAAATTAGTTGTTCTTTTGGATTTACAGTAATCATTCAGGCAGTTTGTCAATATCAGTTTTTAGCCCACATGACTCTTCCATACTGTTGTGAAAAAATCCCAAAATCTCCAAAATCAGAGCAGTGAAAAACCAAGCAGTTACTCGGAGAGAAAGAGAACCTAGGCTTATTACACGCAGTCCCAGAGGAGCTAGTGCTCTGAAGATCTGGGCCCCTAGCTTAAGGACAATTTTTCTTTTATATTTGCACCACTATAGTTAGCTGATTGGTCGATTTGTTCTCAGTGGGTTACAGACCATGTGAGTTGCTATGGGCTATGGGCAGTTTAAACAGGAACTTAGGCAATACACCTCTTATCTAGATAGACCAATCAAAGGGGAGGGTGAGTCTTCAGTTGATTTTGAGACCACTCTGCCCTTTGGCCTATGCAGCAAGCACGTTAACAGAAGTAGAACGAAGAACTGATTATAAGGTTAGTCATTTGAGTGAAAAATTCCTGAAATTTCCTCTTCAAGACCACTGTAGGAGTTCAGTCAAAACTGTCCTGGATAGAAAATTGGGCAAAATAAGCCAAAGATAGGAAAACAAAAAACAAAAAAACGAAAAACAGAAAAACAACCCTCAATTAGTTCTAGGTGGAATGAAGTAAGGAAAATAACAATTTACCCAGTGCCTATTTTGAAGATTAAGAAATAAATTCACATTTTGATAATGTTATACATCCTGACCCTTAGGGTATAGTTTCAGTAAGCTTAATTAAAGAGTAGGTCTTTGGGTTATATATAATTTCTTAAATTCCATTAGTTTATAAGGTGACAGAATATGATACCACAAAATATGCCTCTTTGGTATGTGATTGTTTTGAGAAATAGCAACAAGGAGAAGCTCTAGAAACAGGAAAAAGTTGTGCTTCGGTAAGGTAACTTTAAAGGAAATTTTTATGTGTAAGGGTGTCTCCCTTTCTTTACCTAAGAAAATGACTAAATCACAAGAAACTTATCAGTGAAGGCTAAGACCTAAATCTGCATAACAAAAATTACTTTTTTTTTCACAGTAGTTTTCCTGATTGTAACAGGGTGAAATATTGGGTCCCTCTGACTCCATCTTGTTCAACCCTGCTTAGTTCCCTTGGCCTTCGGGCTAATAGTTTCTGCTTAGCCTTGTGTATAGACATCCTATCATTAGAGGGGTGGCTTGTGTTTTACGACAACAGCCCTGCCCATTTCTCTTCCCTCAATCTAAAAGAAGCCTGAACTCTGCAGTTCAGGAAGAGGATATGAGGGACCACTAGGGCTCCCATCTTCTTGGTTGGTGCTTTCTTGATCAATAAAACTTTTCTTATTCCAAACTTTTGAGTTTTGACGTTTTGAGTTTTGGCTTTTCGAAGCTTCAGGCTCGCGGACTTTGGACTGGTAACATGATCACCTCCCCATAACTGGTCTACTCAGCACTCCTCTCTTTTGTCTTTAGCTAAAGAATGTATTTAAGGCAGCATTCTAAGCCACCTCTTTGAGTTACTCATTTTCCTCTGATTATCTCACAGGTATATATGAGTCATGCATGTTAATAAGCTTCTATTTGTTTTTCTCTTGTTAACTTATATGTTGTTATAGAGTTTCCAGCAGACAACTTAAAAGGTTAGAAGTAAAAATTACTTTGTTCCTTTACTACAGTTTTATAATAAAGATTATCAGAGGTCATATTCATGCTTGCATTCAGCATTGGCTTTTATTAAGAGCATAATAATAATGTATACACTAAGCCAGATTCTGTTCTAAGCACTTTACAGCCATAAACTCATTTAATCGAAAAGGTAAGTGCTATTTTTAGGCCAATGTTGCGTGGAACTGAAACTCAGAGAGGTTAAGTAACATGTCCAAGGTCACACAGCTAGTAGGTGATGGAGCTGGGATTTGAATCTAGGCACTCTGGCCATAGAGATAACTTCTTAAAACTTTATTTTGCTGTTTCTTATGATATTAGAAGCTAGAAATCATTCCATGTATAATATAAACATCTTTCATAAGGACTCAAGGAAACAAATAGAGGGCAAAGAGCATACAAGTTTGGCAACTTATATAGAGTAAACTAATAAATTGCTTAATTTCTTCTGACACTTTATTTTCTTTGAGTGAAAATTCTACAACAAAAGAACATATAGTGAGTAACAAGTAAGGAAATTTATTACTAATATTTCCAATATGTAAATGTGAATTTTTTTGTGAGTTAAGTAGGATGCTATGCAAAGCAAAGTGATTTATATTTATCTTCTCCATGTGTAACTAATTTTTACTTTGTTCTTTCCGAATACGTACATAGTTTGAATGTCATTTTTATTTTGACACAAAATTTTATCTGTATTGCTCTAACAATGTTAAATTTATGTGAGTTTAATGCAATGACTCTATAAGATCTTCAGGAACACAAAATGTGCTTTAAGAGAATCTGCAGACCAGCTACTTTCCAATTCTACTGAATAGAAAGTACAAGGGGGAAATCAGAGCAAGTTGTGGCATGGCAAGAGAAAGAGATGTACCATATATCAAGACAATGTAAGTATTAAAATATGATGATGGACTACAAGGAATTTGAATTAAACTGGTTGCCTCTTTCCCATACCAGGTAGACTAGAAGGGAAAATGGGGAAGAACATCTTGTTTCCTCTAGTTCTGTAGGTCACTTTGAGCTCAATGGTGTGAGTACGCTACCCTTCTACTGATCTGCCATCTTTGGAATAAATTCTAGTTCATCTTAGTCAGTGAAACTGACCAGAGTAGCATAAATATAAATATTTACATGATGCATCCAAATAAAAGCTAAGCTCCCCTTTCTGTCCCTCTATCTGGCAGTTGCTTGACCTTCAAGTCACCTATAACAACAATAAAAACAAAAACAAAACAAATTCTAATCAACTTATAAAAATAAAATTTCTAAACTGAAATACCTGAACATCAAAACTGAATTTCTCATATAAAAATCTATGAATATTTAACAGAATTCCTTAGCTCTTATGTATTTATGTATATTTCCAAATACAATTTAGTCAGCTAAGTTCTGGGGGCACTGAAGAGAAAGGGGCCTAATTAGCAGTCATCTAAATTGAAGAAGAAATATAAAGGAAAATCTAAATAATTCTAGAATTGCATTGCCTTCAAGGAACAAATTGAAATAGAGTTTTAAAAATAGTCAAATAAGTTATAAATATGATACTCTGAAATACTTCTTTTTGGTTTAAATTAGAGGACACTGCAGGAAGGCAAATGCATTTACTTGCAACACAAGTATTACATCTTATACTGCATTTATTTTTCTCATTTTGACCAGCCGTTTGGTAACCCAATGAAATCTTGAAATCCAAGACACTGCAAATATATCAGATAAACACTCAAACACAAGGAAACAAAAGAATCACAGTAGATAAAACTTCCTAATAGTCAATCCATCAAAGATGCTAAGATCTATAAAATTAATATTATGAATGTAAAAACAAGCATTCCTTCTCCCTGACCAATTTCACACTGGTGTTCCCCACTAAAGTCCTTTTATCGACTTATTTTTAAATTCTTTTTAATGCCGGGAAATATCTTTGTCATTATCCTCCTCCTTATACCTCTCTCAAGCTTTCGTCCTTCCCTAGGACTACATTCTTCTCTATCCCTCCCTCCTTTCTGATTTTTTACTCTTTACAGAAATTGAGACATATTGACAAGCAGTCAAAAAATCTGAACTGAACCTAAAAGGAATTATTGAAAAATCGGGCAATACTGGTGATGAAGAAATAGAAAGAAGGTATGTGTCTGTGTCTGACTAAAGTCTCATGTTGCAGTGTGAGCATCCTTCAATTCATAGGAGAAGTAAAATATTTCTTCCAGGTACTTCTTAACACATTTGAGGATAAATTTTAAGTCACCTCTCATTTTAAACCATTGAACACAGAATGTATATTTTGAAAATAAGACAGCTGTCACTGGAGCAAATCAAAGTGAGTAATAACGATGGTAGGTACGTTTTCCTGCCTATGCCTTCTTCATTACTACCACATCGTGCATTTTATGGACTCTGTAATTTTAAGAATAAGTCACAACACAAAGTCACAAACTCTACAATATTTACCAATGATGAGGAGGGGAGGAGGTCAATAAACATTGTATTGAATAGAATCAAAGGAAGGAGGCTATCATGGTGGCACCAGGGGTAGTGAGTCAGAGACTAGACAAAGAATGGCCAGACTAGGGGTGTTGAATGTTTCTGAAAAGTAGATCTAGTACCTTCCACAGTCATTTTCTCTAGTAAATGCCAAATAATCCAGTTTTATCCAGTAACCTATTAAGACAACATCCACTCATCATTATTTATGTAAAATGTAAATGTGGGCTAATGTTAAAATCCTTGCACTTACATTTTGTTGCAATTTTTCCACCACTTCAGCATTTTACTACGAGTACATATGGTCACATTTTGACTTCTCAGCTTCCTCAACTCTCTAAATAGTGGGTTAGACCTTTATTCTCTTATGATGGCCTATAGTCAGAAATCATAGGACTTCATTTATAAAGTTAGCCTCTAACTGTATTTGTAAATAATGAGACAGGTTTTTAAGAATTTACTTTTAAAAGTTTATGATGTCATGTGAATGTAAGCTATAATTGTTCAGCAATTCTTCAACATCAAATTCTTTCCAATGCCAAAAGTTTCTAAGGTTGAAATTTCTGAATGTTGAGATTGATCAATTAGAAAATTTTTTGTTGTAAAAAATGAAACCCTCATAAACTAACAAAAGTTTTTAAAAAGAATAATACATTTTGCTTTGGTATTTGCTGACCATTTCCCACCCCTCAAGCACAGGAAAATTATGCTTAAATAACAAGTTGTTAATATTTTATTTTATAATATTTTTGTTCTGATATGACTTTCAGTCCTTAGCATATGTTATGGCCAAAGGATAATTTACAATTTAACACATTCGATGACAGAAAGTGGTCATACCGCATGCTATTAAATATTGCTACATAGTTGAGTTTGTAGAAACAAAGATGTTTTTCCTCTCATCATACAGAGTACATGAAAGTGTTGAAAATTTTCTATGATTTCATAGAAGAAAAACCCCATATTCTCTCTATGAACATACTACACCTGATAAACTGTCATAGCTGTGTCTAAGAGTCCATTTGAAAATAAACTTGAAAAACGCAAAAAATATGCAACACTTCATGGATTTGCATGGCATCTTTGCACAGGGTCCATGCTGATCTTTTGTGTATCATTCCAATTTTAGTATATGTGCTGCTGAAGTGGGCACAAGTTTTGTTGTTAGTATTTTATTATAATATGTGCTTTGTACACCAGAGGGAACTATCTGTAGAAATAAATAAGAACCATCTGTCAATAATGGAGATTAAATGCTAACAGGGCAGGAAGGGAGGCCTCAGGAGCACTGAGATGACAGAACTATCATCTGCCTATTAATGCCCCATGGCAAAACTAGATACAAAGAAGAGAATAAAAGCAGTGGTTAGGCCAACCCAAGAGGGACAAATCCACTTGGAAATTCTACCGTACGCCTGTAAAGGACCTTCGTTCAAATACGTTCTGCAATTAGAATTGTCTCCAACTACAGGGATTATGCCCCTATGTTCTTCTCTTTCTCTCCTTTTTCCTTCCTTCATACTTCTCATTTATTTTTCAGGAATAGAATATGAAAGAAAACAAAAATTATGTGAGTATTATGACCTGCCTCTTCAATTTTCAGTTTACTCAGCACTCACTTCTAAATTAAGCTTTCTTCTATACTAGGTAAGATATTAAAAATGAATTTAATATGATTTAAAAAATCCAAGATATCAGGAATTAAAGCTTTTCCCCATCTTCATGCAACTACTTGGAATTCTGCTATGGGGTTGCGTCATTCCTGCTTGCTTCTGCAGTTTTTTTCTTTTCTTTTTTCTTGTTTCTTTTTTTTTCTACTTATGTATGTTCTTTCTGACCTCTTCTAACTTCCCTGGCTTTGGTAGCATTTGGTAAAATTTCACGCTCTATTATAGGACTTTTCTGTTCAAGCATGAACCATCATGTAATAATAGTCTTTCTTAAGGTAGAATCTGAGTGGTAACCTTTGAGTATCTTTATTAACCACCTGTAATCTAAATGCATCTTTGGGTAGTGGGGAATGGAGTCAGTAATGTAGCCTTTTGACCACTCAGCTGGATTGTGGGCAAAAGTAAATCCTCTGAGAAATACTTAGTCAAGGAAGTAACTCCACTATGTGTCTACCATAAGGGTCATCTATCTGAAATTCTCATCTCCCTTTTGTATGTTTGCCAGATGGTCGTTCAGTCTCTATTTGGACACTTCCCATCATGCAAAGCTCATTATCTTTGAGGTAACCTATTGCTCTGAGAATATTACGAATTATTTAAAACTTGAGTTGAGCTGAAATCTACTTGTAAATTTGATCTATATATCCTACTTATACCCTCAAGGGCAGTCAAATCTCATTATATCTTAAAATGACAGGATTTCATATATTTGAAAAAGTTATATTTCCCCTAAGTCTTTCCTTTCTAAACTAATTATTCCAATAATCATTCTTTGGACAAAAGTAAAAATACAGATGAACCCACATTTTATAGATTAGGGGAATATTGAGGGAAAAAATAATGTATAATTGAATTTATTCATAAGTACAGAGACCTGTAGTGTGATACACAGAGCTTTGGTGTATTTGATGTTGGAGGTCCAGAGAGCAAATCCTGACAGTCATGTGAAGGCATGCCATTTAAATTATTTGATCCATTTTAGAATTGAGGAAATAGAGATAGTAATGGTTAAATAACTTGTTCAAGGTCTCAGGAATTGTAAGGAAGTTGTATTGTCCCACACAGATTTTCATAACGCAGATTACTCTTCCCCTGACTTTTCTCTTCAATCTCTTCTTCTCTTCCTCCTTTCCCTACCTGTTCTCTGCACTTCAGCCACAGTACATTTCTCTAAGAGCCTGCAATAGACCTTATTCTTCCTTGCTGCCAAGCCATCGCACAATGCTTCCTCTCTCTGGAGTATTTCGCCCCCAGATATTTACTAGAATAACTGCTACGCATGCTTCAGTTTCCCATATCATCTTCCTCAGGAAGTCTTCTTTGAGTGTCTAGAATGAAGTTTGGTGCCCCTGCTATGCAGTCTCATTGCATCAGAGAGTTTCCTCACTGACATGTATGTCTATCTTTTGCTTATTTGCTTATTATCTGCAAAAACATCAAGCTCTATTAGGGCTGGTTTCAATCTTTTTGTATACCAAGGATCTAGATATAGTGTTTAGCGTATGCTAGGTATTCAAAATTACTGTTGAATGAATGAATGAATGAATGAATGAATGTATCCAAAGTGCTAGAGACATGCTCCATTCCTGAAAGACCTCAGTTTTGAGAGAGAGAGGACTTTAACTCCTAAACTAAGTTACGTGTACAATTAGTCCACATCGCAAAATAAATGTGACAGATGTAATATATAAGTGACATTAGGCACATCATGACAATAAATGCTTTAGACAGGTGGGAAGAATAGAGTTGTAAAAAGTGAAAATAGTACGTTTATTCAAATTCCTTATTTTTTAGCCTTATTTCTCTTTGTGAAATTTGAGCATATCCCCACTAGCCATTGTTATAGTTACATTGTTACAGGAACATTTTCAGAGCAGAAACGAAATGGCTCATTGGTCCTATTTTCATTTTGACTGTCCCCATGCTGGCCCTGAGCTAAATGTAAACAAATCTAGGCAGTATTCTTCTCACCAGTACTCCTGCCTCGCTAGCCACTAGTCAAAGCCTAGTCATACAAGAAGTGCCTGTCTTCATCCATTTGACAAAGTAGTATAAAAGAGTCCCTGAGCTATTTTAATTTCTGATTTCTGAGCATTCTACTCAAGGGAGAGAGAAAGTAAATGCAAGTGTTCCCTCTAGGCACCCTTCTCAAAAGAATAAACTGCCAGTTTTTCCCAACATTAAACATGATTCACTACCTGAAGCCCCTCTGCCTTCACTTCCTGGAAACCACCTAGGCCTCTGCTTGAAGACGATCATTCTTAAAAAGTGTTTTGACACATTACTAAGAGTAACACATGACAAAATTGTATGACTAAGTTGGTTTTTTTTTGGAATTTGCATTGTAATCTACTTTTTTTTTTTTTAATGAAATAAGACAGAAGCAAAGATTCATGAAATAACCTACATCAAGCAAACAATACTGCCAAACTATGGGTAGGTAAATTTCCATATCTAGAAAAAGTATGCCTGTGGATTACAGATAAATTCACTTTAATCACTGACCTCTCAATAACTGGGTTGACATTACTGGCCAGTAAATGTTAGAGCTCAACATTTCCTTTCTTAACATCATCTGAGAGCCTCCAAAGCAGCAGACGGGTCAAAACAGAGGTTATCACACTGCCTTGGTTGTGTTACACTTGTGCTGTGGCTGCCTTTGTTCCCTCTCTAGACTGCTATGGCTTTGAGGTAACCTTAGCAATTCATAAACCACAGATTCTTTGACAGAAGTGCCCACATGGTGAGACTGGGTTCAATCTTCCAACATGACCATACATATCAGTTTTCTCTGCTAACATTATCCTTACCTCAAGGTAATCATTCTTTCCCCCACCCCTTTTCTTTTTGCCTCCTTGTCAAAAATGTATTCCCATGTCAACTGCTCCTCAGAAGCTGCCAACATCGTAATGCTGAGTTCTTCTTAGCATCCAGAATCTTTTAGACCATCAATTCTCTCCAATACCATTCTCTAAACTACCACTACAACCTCTTTTTGCATATCTGCCACTCACTTCCTCTCCCTCTCTGATAGGAAAAAATTGCCTTTCTCACATACTGCTTTGTTATAAGCTTCACCTTTCTTGAGTCACTACCTCTCAGATTTTTCTTTCTCAGAATATTTAGGTGACTAGTGTCTGAGTCAGAGAGGGTTCTAAGTTCTATTGGGAACCACTCTTCATCCTAGACCCAAGACCTGTTGCTAAATCTGGTTCACTAGGCCTTCATCACTTGTAGGTTTGAGTTTTTATTTTCATCTGTGTTTTTTCTATCAAGGCCAACTTGGCATCCAGTGAATTCTTCTGATCTCTCAAGTCTTTCATAGTTATAAATGTTAATTCCTAGGGGTTCTTGGGCCCCATGAAAGTCAGTGAATACAAATTTTCACGTAGAATTTATTAAACACGTTCATACATAAACATTTTGGATATCACCCTTCCAAAAGCATAAGATGGCACATGTATCCTGTCTTTGTAATCAAGAAAATCATCAAAAAAGACACAAAGAAAATAACTTCAAAGTACACAATAGAGTTTTATTCTTGAAATTCCTTTATTTTTTGTTCATTTAACTGTTTTCATCCCAAGCCTTCTGACGACAGTCTCAGATGTGAGACTTTCTACAGTTCACGGTCGACCTCATCAACGTCCACCTCCCTTTGCTCTCTGTATATTAGATAATCACCTGCATCACACATTTGTACTGGTCAGTGAATAAATGGTCAAGGCTCACTGTGAGCGAGACTCAGAGGTTGTGATTCGGGGGGCCATCACTCCATCAAAACAGCAGCCTGAATTTTCTTTCTTGCTACATTCCAAAGATCGAACACTGAAACTATTGGTGACTCTCAGTAAATGGCATGAAAAGAATAGTAAAAGTAGTGTAACAACAGTCTACAGCCACCACACGCTCATCCTATCTCTGCTGACACACATCTATTATAAAAATTATCATTTTTGTTGAGAATAATTAATGATAAGTCCCCTAATAAATAAATGTGAATGATTGCTACTTTTTGTTTTAACAAACCCACAAAACAAATAAGCCCATGTGGTCTGGAAGAGAAGAAAAATTGATGAAAAAATGAAGATTTGGAATTTATGTTTTTGGAGTTGGATTTTGGGGCTGAATACTAAGACAAGAAAGGGCTTCTTGTCTGGACATGATATAGGCCAAACCTTTTAAAAGTCAATTGCTGATTTTGGTTTTAGCTTTAACCCACCTAGGGGATGTTTATCCCTCAGTATATGACATTTCAAATCAAATTCTTTGCGTTTCTTTTCTTCTGTTACATGTATTACGACATCTTTTAACAATTTTGATCCTTTAGCATAGGAGGCAAAGTCCTATGCTAAATTCCCTCCAACTATATAGAAATGATTAGAAGTTATTAATTTGTTGAATATTAAACTTGTTCTACAGAGCAAATATCAACTAGATTATGACTATTGTGATAATCAATTTGGAATTCATGATTTTCACATAATGTTATTTATTGTATTTTATCAAAATGTTACTTAAAACAATAATATATATTCTTGACATAAAAGGAATATGACTATCATATAAATATATCAGACCTCTGTTTGAAAAAAAAGATCAAAGTGATATGGAAGAACCCATTCCCAAGAATTAGGATCTAGGATATAGTTCCACTTCTTCCTACCACCTCTCCAGAGTAAATCAGTGTCTCTTAGTAACTCATTTAACAATCTTAAACCTCAGTTACCTTTTATGAAAATTAAGGGGCTTTTTATACTGATTTGTAAGATTTCTTCTATCTCTGAAATTATGTAATTCTACAGCTTTGAATTACTTGTCAAAGAAATTTCACATTAATTCTCATGAAAAATAAACTCACAGTCTTCAAAAATTTGGTGAGAATGGCCTTTTAATTTTGATGTTATAAAAAATACAATTGAATTTCAGTGCATAGTACTGACTTGCCTAAATCACATAGCTAGTTTAATAACATAACCACATTTAAGATGAAGATTTCTGGATTTTCCTGGCATTACTGAGCAAAAATACAAAAAGCATGTCTGAACAATGAGATATGCTTGATGAATAATTTAGTTATTGCAATCATTGTTTATTTTGTTTGTTTGTTTGTTTGTTTTTATCTGAAAAATCAAGATCATATCACTCTGGCCATTTTATCCTGCTAATGTTAGATTCAAATGAGTTGATATATGAGAAAGAATTCTGAAATCTCTAAATGTTATTCAAATATATAAACCAGTCTGCATACTGATGCTGAAAGTACCAACAACATTCTTAACTAAATTGAATGCATATTTATCATCATAACTGGATCATTGGAAATGCTTGTTTTTCGCTTTTTGGCATATAGAAAAAGTAGGCAATATGTCAATGTTATATAGTTTGTGTAAGGTTCACTTGAAGTTTTTTGGTAAAGCCAAAATTCAGGTTTACTAATTCATTCAGCGTATATTTCCTGAGCACCTACTGTCTGTGAGATACTGTTTGGGGTGCTGAGAATACAGAAGCAAGTAACACAGGCAAGCTTCTAGTGCCATGAAATGTATAAAATTTCATTTCAAAAACAAGGACAGGAATACATGAAGCACCAAGAAAAATATCATATATTGATGTTATTTGAGGAGCAAAGCCAATAGGTATAGTTAGAGTATAATGAGCTGAGATTTAAATTACAGTAAGAACAAGTTTAGGTGAAGCTGGTGAAGAAATGCCAATCTAGGCAAAGGGAATCAGCTTTGCACACTAGCAAAGAAAATAAAGAGCTTGTGTGTTCAAAGAGAAGTTAAGTAGAATGTGTGTGAACTGAGAAGTAACTATTGGACTTAATCATATGGGGCCATTTGTGATATTGACAAGTATAGCTTAGCAAGGTTAGGAAGAAAGTTGGCTTGGAGATATTTGGAGAGATAGTGTGAATGGGAAATGCACATTTGAATATAGACATGATATTCAACAAAAGAAAAATTACAGACTACTTTTTGCTTGATATACATGTATAAGTAACCAGCTGACAATGGATTTCTAAAGAATGCTAATGGACTAAGATTAACCTACCAAAATGGTTATAGAAAAAAGTGAGATAGTTCTTAATCCTTTCTCATTTAACAACTATACCATTATTCCAACTAATTCAGTTTATTGTTAGATTTTTTTGATTTAAAATATGACAAATAACTAATATCATTAAAAGGAAACGCAAAATAATAAAGGATGATATCAAAGAAAATACTATTACAATATCCTTAAAAATAAAACTATAAGTTTTATGTGCAAACTTTTATTCTGAGCCTTCTAGCAATAAGTCAAAGGGTAAACTTTTGTGGGATTTACAGCTCTCATTTTGTGATTAAAAAATAAAAAAAGATTTTCTTTTCCTCAGCTTTTCCTTTTGCTCAACCATTAGAAAAGAACAAACTTTATATGAAAACCTTATGCAACATAACAAGCAATGTTTTTGTCTTGTCTTATCTTACCCAAAACATGTGTGTTCAACATATAACTATCCATTTACCAATGAAAGCCAGAGATGTAATTAAATTATATTTTTATAAAGCAGCTTGGAAAGTGAGGTGCATGGGGTTGGATAAGGACAGGAAAACTGTTTTTGAATATGTGTCTTAATAATGATAACCTAGTTTAATAGAAGGTTTAGAATTTAATAGAGAAATTGATAGAAAACAGTGATTTTGCAATTTTTTCGGTGGCTCAAAGATGGGAGAGTAAAAAGTATGTCAGATGGCAGAATTGGATTTCATAGAAATCTAAATATATGTGTTGAATAAAATGAGGTAAAATTTAGCAGGCTAATGTTAATGCCTAAAACTTCAAGCCAATATCCAGTTATAAAAATATAGGAATAGAGATGTGGTACAGTAATACATAATATTACTTTAAAGAAAATAGTTCTACTTTAAACCAAATTGTTTCTAAAATCAGTTTGGTTTGCTCCAGATAAAATATGCCAATGTGAGGAAAGAAAAAAAAATACCATCATAGCATCCGTTTTTGGACAGTACACATTTCACTCGCTACCCCTGCTTAGATTACCTGGTGATACTGTTTTTTTCATTTCTCTCCCAGCAAGCCTAGCATTCTGTAAGGCAACTGTTGGTTAGTACAACAGCTGAACTCAGCTCTCAGAGGGTTCATGCTGAGCAGCTGGTTGGATTTCACTTTAAACTTGTTTGCACAGAGCTGCTGTGTACAGCTGTTTACCCCATCAAGTTTATCTCCTAAACACAGCACAATATAATTTATTTTTATAGGGAATTCTTCATAATAGGGAATAGCAAATGGCTTCTCAGGGAGAGTCAATCATAGAATAAAGAGGAACAGAAGGATTGAAGGGGAGTTGTAAAGTGAGAAAGTGACACATGAGACATGAATATTCCAGGGAAAGTGAGAATTCCAGCAGGCAATAGGAAAGACTGCAGGGGAGAAAAATGGGAAAAGTGATGGATGGTGGTGGGAGAGAGCAAGTCAAGGTAGCGGGGACCGGCATCAGAGGAGGGAGGTAATTAGAAACACCTGTGAAAAATTCTCAGCTCTATATTTTTACCGGTTTACCTTAGGGCTCACTGACAAACACCAAGTGAAGAATAAAGCCAAGTTTCTAGATAATTGACACTGTTTGGTTTACAAAATATATTTTATCATGTATGTTTGAGAAACACTGACCTAAGGATCATCTGAAATATTTGTTAAAAGCACAGATGCTGGCTCTCATCCCAAACTTATTATAATAGAATTTCTGAAGTAGAGACCTGGAAAACTGTATTTTGAACAAGCCTATGATTCTTCTGAGTAGTTCAATTTGATAAACAGTGATTGAAGAATACATTTGGTTGCAAGCAATGGAATAGCTGAGAAAAGCTCAATCTGTAAAGCATTTTTATCTCACCAAAAAAGTCTGAAAGCAGTTGGCTACTGACACTGGTCACATAGATTAGAAATGTCATTATGGATCCAGGTACATGTAACTTCCCCACTCCCTCATCCTAATGTTTTTTTTTTGCCTCAACACTTTGATTTATAAACTGTCACAAAATGACTACTAAATCCAGATATGGAGTTCTCATCCAAGGCAAGAAAGAGGAGGGCAAAGAGGAAGTAATGGAGTCTGCTTGCTTTTTTCGAGGAAACTAAAGTTTCCCCAAGATGTTCCCCAGCAGAGTTTCACTTAGGTCACATTGGTCAGCACTGTGTCATGAAGCCACTATTTAATTAAGAGGAGGCCAGGAAAGCAAATACTAAACACTCTAGCAAAGACAAGTAAAGGAGAAAAGAATTGGGAATAGTGTTGAGTTAGGCAAATTATATTATCCACTACACTGATTTAGGTCAATTGCACTATTTTATGGATGAATGATCTTTTTTACTGTTTTCACAAGAAGCAGTGATTTTAATATTTTTGACTCAACTACATGGACACTTATGAAGGACTGGATTGATTTTGATCAAGTGCGTTAACTTTAATTTACAATTTCAATAATAAGGTATGCATGTGTAATAAAAAAAAAAACTTGGAATATATAAAGAAAAATCTAAAGAAAAAAAACACAACTTGATATGAACTCACCATCCAGAAGTCTAACTTTGCTAGTACATTCATGTATCTCCTTCTACTTTCTTTGCAATGAATATAAGACTAATGGTATTTATACAATAAATACCATTTTATTATTTACTTATGTCTTTTTTTCTTTCTTCTTTTATTTTAAAAATTATTTTAGGAGAGACAGGCTTTCTGGTACCCAAAAGAGCTAGAAGCAAAAAGGTTGGATAAGGACACTTGGGGCACTAATAATTCTATTTTTGTTCTTTGATGGTGTTACCATTGGGGTAATGTAAATCTGTCACGGCCTCACTGGTGCTGAGGGGGCCTTGATTCTTTCCACTGATGCAGTAAGGAATTACAGATCAGTGAGACTAAGAAAAAGCAAGATGTATTGAAGTATGTTTCAAGGCAGAAATGGGCTACACCAGAGAAGGCTGTGGCCTCGTAGAGGTGGGGAAATCTGTATTCTATCTGGGCCATGATGGGTGGTTATAAGGGTAGTGCCAACTGAGTGGCATGTAAGGTCATTTGATTGACAGTTGGCTGTTATAAACTTTTGTCTATTAAGCATATACATACCCAGAATTCAGTCTGCTATAATTAGATTCATTAACTTCTGGGCATATGTACAATATTATAACAATGGTGTAATGAGGCTGAGGTGAAAAGGTTAGAGGAGTCCTTACTGCTCAAGTGTTTGTAGCTGGCCTACACTAGTTGCTCTGTTGTGGCTTTTTGTTTCCTTGTTCTTCAGAACATAGGGGTATTGTTAATTGAAAAGGGAGTTTTTCTGGGAGGCCCTAGGGATGGCCTTTGAGTTGGACCATCATTCTTGTAATTCCTGTGGTTTCAGAGCTGGGCCTTCGCTCTGGTCACTCATGTCTAGCTAATTGCCTAACAATGGGAGGTGGTCTTGGTGGTACTGACTTCAGGTCAAGACTGGTGGTGTTCAATGTTGTAAACATTATTTTAAACAGAAAGGATAGATTATTAGTCTAAGTTCTTCTAGAATGATTATAGAAAGTGCGGTATACAAAGTCAATGCCAAAGCAAGAATTTAGCTTCTTGATCATTGTCAGAACGGCTTTTCATGTAGAGAATCCAGAGCAAAGGGCACACTTCACTGAGACAGGCTGCGCCTTCTCCATTCCCTTGCTCTTGCTTAACTTTCCTAAAGTCCTGCATCCTTGGGTAAATAGATTACAACTTATAGCAGGCATCATCTCTTTTCTCAGCTCTGCAACCCATCTGCAATGCTGCAGAACATGATTTCACAAATGTACTTACATGTTTGCCTTGTTGTAGAGATGCGTATTTCTGATAGACATTCATGTAATTTTAGGTTTTCCTTTTTACAAATGATTCTGAGTGAAACTTTCTTGTATATATTATATATCTCTGTAGGATAAATCCCAAAAGCAAAGTTGCTTATATGTTTGCAACTCATTTTAAGTTTTAAAATGAAGTGTGCTCATTTTAAATTTTGATATAGACCTGATTATTGATTTGTATACCATCTTGAAATAACACAGCTTGCAAAATCCTTAAAAGAAGACCACCTTCTGATATTGTACAGTTTAATGATATATAATTAACAAAATCACATTTAATAAAAATTATGAACAAGCTGAAATCTTCTACATTATTATTAAATATTCACCATTAAAGTCCACCATTTATTTGCATTTTAAGTGCATCTGTGACACATCTTTAAGCCTAATTAATCATCAGGCACCTTTGGTTAATGTTGATTTTAGCTAAAATGTGAAATTCTCCCATAAAAGCACATAGCCAGACAAATAAAGAAATATGTTTAGAACCATGCAAATTAATGCAGGGTCATAGGCAAGACCTACAAAATAATTAAACTAGGTTAAGGAAGCCATGCTTTGGGAGACTAAGAATTTTAATTAAAATTGTTATTGAGTTCAAATGAGGGGGTTCTGTCTGTAATTAGTGAGTAATATCTTTCTGCATTAATCAACGTCACCAAAAAGTACCTAAATTAACACTTTGCTTTTTCTATTTCACTTTAGGTTTGTGGGGTTAGTAGGGAATAACTTGTATAAAAAAGTAATTAAGATTAGAAGGACACTTTTTAAAATCTTGCTTTTCTACCTGATTTAATCTTGGGCACCATACTTGAGAATAGTGAATTAACACATATTTATTGGATACTTACTACAAAAGAGTCATGGCTAGAACTACAAAGAAGGTTTGGCTGCCACTTATAAATGATGTATGAGGCGTTAGGCACTGAATTAGGAATTTTATAACCATTGTCTTATTTTTTTTTTCATAATATTTTTATAGTTGAAAATATTAACTCATCTTCCTTTTTTTTTCCCCCCCAGAAGAAATGAGTGATTTACCCAAGGCCTTTGCAGTAAATTACAATGAAGACCATAAAAATGAGATTCGAGAGCATGGCTTGGATGTGCAGTCATAATGGATTCTGCTAGTGAGACGTGAATTTGCCTCACCCAGTCACTGGCACCATGGATGACCACAGCCCCCTCTCCCTACCTCATGCTTGAGAGCAGACCAGAAGACACCCACTGAGAGCAAATGGACCTACAAGTAGCAGAGGACTCTCTGAGATAAGTGCCCCTAGATGGGTCTTGTTTTCACCAGATAGGTGAGTGACACATTTTTTGGAGAACACTGAATAACAGGTAGGAAAAAGGAGAGAAAAATTGCTCTCACAGATGTCCATGGAAATCTGAGGTCAAGGAAGTAGAATTATGTCTCTAACAGATTTTATATTCAAACTTAGTGAAATGCAAAGTCAATGTTCTTCCAGTGCACAGTTCCCTGCCCATAGAACCATGGGGTTGTCCCATGGGAAAGACATATGTATACTGATCTTATTCCAGATTCTTCTGCTATATAATGTACCTCTCCTTTGACCTTTTGCTTTGTCTCTATGCTAGGGGCCCAATTTTATAACTAGTGGGCCAGATTATGAGGTATTTGAGACATGGTAAAGAACTCTGGAGGATTACAGAAGGCTGAAGTTTCAAGATTCTCTGACAACTATTCTTGAAGGTTTCTCTCCCAGAAGCAACAGAGTGCTTCACTTCGCTTATTAAAACAGCTCACAGGAAGTGAAAACAAGATCCTTCCCTTCTTTGCTTTTATTCCTTTCCTCCTTTCCTTTTCCTTCCTTCCTTCCTTCCTTCCTTCCTTCCTTCCTTCCTTCCTTCCTTCCTTCCTTCCTTCCTTCCATACATCCATTTATCCAACAGATTTTCACTAAATAGGTGCTGTATATGGGATTAAACACCTATTATAAAATTCTAAACACTGTGGGTCATTTTTTACGAAGCTTTTACAATTTCTCATGGATCCTTGCATCGCTTCTCTTTCTCCTCTCCACAACAATCTCATCTTTGTTATTTCATCAAAACACTGGTTTCTTTCAACAACTACTAAATTGTTTGAAATCCTATAAAGAAGATTGTAAAAATGGATTAACAGCAGCCCATTTCCCTCTGTTGAAGATCCATATTAATGCTTTGTATGAGTAAAATAAAGCAACCTGAGATATATTCCAATCACTTTGTTTGTTATTTTGGAAATTTTTGCTGTGTTTTGCTTTTGTTTTGTCAATGATGAGGTATGTGGCATTTATAAAAATAATTTTTGGGACAGATTTTGGACATATATATTAAAAAACTTGTAAATTGAAGCATCTTATTTCTCACTAGCACTATCTCTCTGCTTCATTAAAGCTATATTTCTTCCTCTTTGCCCAGGAAAACTGCTCCTATCTCCAAAGGCAAGTTTGAAATTCTATTAAACTTAAATTGCTCAGTTACTGCAGGATCCAGACACGCATACACACACACACACACACACACACACACACACACACACACACACTTTGAAAAAAATGAAGACCAAGCGGCAAAAAGGCATGATATATTAAAAAAAAAAAAGAAAGAAAATTTAAAAAGAAGAAGATATACAACCTGAGAAAAGAAGTGGCAGAGAACAAGGGTACGCTAATACTTAGTCAGCTTTTGAATTGGGAAATCTGAAAGAGCAAATACCTTTTGAAGCCAATATGCATGACAGTACTATAGATTTCTGGATAATTAGGCATGAGAAATAGTAAGTAGTGTATTCACCTACTGCACTGATGTTCTTATTAAGATGCCCAGCAATTTATTTTTTCCAGTAGATGGTTTGAGGCTTGGAAGTTGGCTGAGGGTAAAACCGAAAAGAGTAATAGAGAGTCTTCTAAAATAGTTTCTGGCCAAGCACAGTTCAAGTAATTGGACCGCTACAGTTGTCTCCCTAAAATGCACTGAGTAATAAACACAAGGTGCAGAACTCATAAAGAGCTCAGTTATTTCTTTCTATTAGTTCAAAGGACATAACAATAGAAAACACAGAAGGAACAACTGAGAGAGATTGGCCTTGCTGTCCATCAGAGATTGACTGAAGCCAAAGAATGCGAAGGCTGTTTTAGGGTACAGTGTGGGGACCCCCACCGATACCATATGACTTTACATATTGCAGGACAAAATATAGAGTGCTGCTCTCTTTGTGAAATGGTCATGGAATTTTTTGTCTACTTGTACCCTGAAAATATATATATTTCTGAAAAAGTTCCCTATGCTAGATGATCTTCAAAATAAAACACTTCATGATGCACTATATAATAAATGAATAATCCTTTTGTGAAATATCGATTATTGTTAATCAGCTAGTTCTATCCTTGAAGCGGCTCCTATTTTCTCTATAATATGTTAGGAGCTCTAGTGAATGAAAGCATAAAATCTAGTTTTCAGCAACTTTTAGCTTAAAATCTCATTAGAGGGACCTGAGTAGCACACATGAGACAAAGTGAATGTTATATATTAGTATAGAATTTTGGACAAGCAAGTGGAGTAGTCTGGAACACAAAGAGTATCAAGTATAAAATTCTTAGTGTTTGCAATAAATATCTTTAGGTCAATTTCCTGAAAGGCCTCTAAGGACAACAACTGAGACATGGAGCTGATCTAAATGAAGCAGAAAATGAGGTACAAGAGCTGATTTTTTTCTTTAGTGATTTTTAGGGTGATTGGGTTTGAAAGTGGAGGCATGTATTGACACTTCCATGAGGAAAACCAGGCATTCCTTTCTACTAGCCACCAAGTCTGAACCTGATTTTCTCACTGTTTAAGCATTCTGGGAAAATTTTCTGAGATATCCCATTCTGTTCTTTCATTTTTGTTGTTCTGTGGTGTGGGGAAGAAATATTTTTTCTCTACTTTTATACGTTCTTTCAACTGGTCTAATAATTAAATTAACATGTGACAGATTAACAGGAAAAATGGAAAAATTTAATTACCTACATACATATGGGAATCTCATATATATTATGGAGTCAGAGACCCCAAATACTTGAGAAGCTCAGATAGAAAGGTAAAAAAAAAAAAAGAAAAAGGTATATATGGCATCCTAAGCTAAGAAATGAGGTATGAGCCCTGAGGTTTCAGGGGAGAGGTGGGTCATTTAAAGAATAATAAGAGCAGATGTTCAGCAATTAGAAGTTTGCCCTACCATATAAATAGGTCATAAACTAAAGGATAAGGTAGCTGAATGAATAAGAAAACAAGGCCCCTATACATGCTGCCTACAAGAGACTTACTTCAGATTAAAAGACACACATAGACTAAAAGGAAGGGGTTGGAAAAAGATATTGCATGTTAGACCTAGAGGGTATTGTACTAAATGAAGTAAGCCAGATAGAGAAAGATGAATACCATGTGATTTCATGTATATGAAGAATTTAAAGAACAAAATAAACAACAATAACAACAAAAATGAAAACAAACTGATAGATGCAAAGAATATTTTGAGGGCTACTAGACAGGACAGGAGTTTGGGAGTATGGTGAAAAAGGGTGCAGGGATTAAGAAATATAAATGGGTAGTTACAAAATAGTCATGGAGATATAAAGTATAGCATAAGGAAAATAGTCAACAACGTAATAAATACGTAACGGGGAAGAAAGGCACTAGATTCAGTGGGGTGATTACTTGTGCTCTAATCACTATGCTGCACAACTTAAACTAATATATTATTGTATGCCAACTATAATTGAAAAAAATACTCATTGAATTGTATGTTGTAAATATGAGTAACTAATTGTCTATTATATTTCAATAAAGTTAGAGGGGAAAAGATTTTTTGGTAATAATTTTTGTTAAGGGCAAGATTCCCAGTTAGATTCTTCTAGGCAATTAAAGGAGTTTTACATGAGCCCAAAGGATCTTGATTGTCTTTGGCTTAAAATCATCCACATACCAAAGCAGCATGTCTTGAGGAGGCCTGTTATGAACCCCTTCAATGGCCTCTCAGCATGGGCATTATTCATCCCTTATCATAGGAGCATGAACTGCTCCCAGGGTAAAGTGTTTATTTTTTTTCTTTCTTCCTCCTTTTTTATTTCATTTACTCAACAAGCACTTATTAAGAGCAGTTATAAGCAAGCACTATTCCAGATTCTCGGGATACATCACTGAACAAAAAAGGTAATGAGCTTCAACCTTAAAGAGCTGATATTGTAACAAAGGTAAACAGACTGTTAAACAGTAAACATATTAAAGCATCTATATAGCAAGTAGAGCTGAATCATTCAACGGAAACCAAAAGGAAAAATACGAACAGGAAGAAGGAGAACGGGCTACAGGTTGCATGTTAAAATGGTTGTCGGAAGAGGGCTAAGTGAAAAGCTCAGATTTGAGAAAAGAGAAGCAGCAGGAGGCCATTGGGGCTGGAGTGAGGGGAGCAGGGAAGAGTGTGGTAAGAGAGGAGGTCAGAGAGGGAGGAGAGTTAACAAATCATGCAGGACTTTGCAGGTCTTTGGAAAAGCTTTGAATTTTCTTCCTATAAAATTTGCTTAATCCAATCTATAAATCCAAATTATGAAAAAAAAAAATTCAAAAAAATCACACTACCTTGTAGAGGACTGATTGAACTAAATGAAAATTTATGGTATTTTTCCCTTGTCCTTTATGACAAAATCTAATTTCAAAGACCTATTATGCTTTGCATCCAAATTAAAATAATCTGTTAATCTTTCGAATTAGGAAAAAAGTAACTCTAGAACTATCCTCAACAATGTTTGTTCCTTCATCTATTTAACAATATCCAAGAAAAGAACTGATAGTACTAAAACCCATGCCTGACCCTGTTGCTCTCCAACTTAAACTTTTACAACAATTGTCACAACCGACAGCTGTATGGCTTCATAGTTGAAGTACAGATAATGGGAAAAAGTTAAAAAGACCAAAAGTCATAGAAGAACATAGGACAAAGCACCTCAAGTGGTTCAAACATGGAACAAAAAGCAGGGGTCTACCTGATACTAAAT
Organism: Rousettus aegyptiacus; assembly: GCF_014176215.1. Taxonomy (NCBI): domain Eukaryota; kingdom Metazoa; phylum Chordata; class Mammalia; order Chiroptera; family Pteropodidae; genus Rousettus; species Rousettus aegyptiacus. The sequence goes on from NW_023416287.1 coordinate 70,850,001, forward strand.
ATACGTAAGCAGAGACATAGTGATCATCTAACAACGATCTGATAAGAGGATTCCTCTCTTGTCAAATGGATTGGGAAGATCATCCCTCAATTTTAGAACTTCAAAGGACTTTTTTTGAATACTTATTGTGAGCCAGATATTTCTAGAAGCATTTTACATAGATTGTCTCATATGAGACACATTACCCTTCGAGTCTGGATTTTATTGCGGTCACTTTATAAAACAAACAAATGAAACCATCAAATGTCATAAAACTAGTGAATTATGGGGCAGTTTATAAATCCATATATATTTAATTCTAAAGCTTTGCAGTTGTTGTTGTTGTTGTTGTTGTTGTTGTTGTTAATCCTTCCATCCTAGCTCCCAGGAACCAGAATCTGAAAGTGGTCTTACAAAACCAACCTTAATTAATTATTTCTTTACTTATTTCCATAATGTATCCATTTAGCAGGCATATACTAATTTCCTCAAATAATCAAGGCCCTGTTCCAAGTGCCAGTGAGACACAGGTGGAAGATGCAAGCGTGAGAGATGATAATTACAATTAGAAGATTAGAGTAGTCGAACTACCCCTTGGATACTGTGACCTTGATCTTGATTCTATTTCCTGAATACACTCATTTTGTTTTGTTTTTACATCAGTCTTTGCTTCTATCCTGCCTGTAAGACTGTCATTTAATTATCTCGTTGATAAATACCTCAACAACTTTGTCACTCAGTTATAACTAACAAAAGCATTACTGAAACTAGCTTCAACCAACTCAGATGATATTATTATGTCTGATCTTTCTCATGTTGACTCTCTTAATCTCTCTGATCCACACCCTCATCCATCTCCCTGCCTGGCTCATTTCTACCAAGTTTAACTATCTCTTACCATAAGAAAGCATTTCTTAGGCAGTGGGGTCCAGGAATGACAACAGTTCAAGTTTCACTTCCTTTCAACTCCTTGATTGCCAAGGTAAGGCCTCTGATCTTCTGATTTCAAATTTTGAAAATTTCGAAAAAAGAACACTGAAAAGTCCAGCCAGATCAGCTGAGTGAGGCACTACGAATGGTTGGGCCTGGATCATAGGGCAAACTGGATGCAGAGGGATGAATATCTCATCATAATCACACAATTAATCTTACAGAGAAATAGTTTCTCCAAGGAAAAGGAGGCGCTCAACAACTGAGCAACAAATGTCCATCACGAGACCCAATTTAAATTCTATCTTTATCATAGTTTCTCCTGAGCCCCCAACATATATCATCTTTCCCCCTTCTAAAGTCCCTAACACACTGGTCATCTAGAGTTTCAAATGTCTTTTATAGTCATGTCTTTCCCAAAAGAATGATTGAGATATTTTACATGAAGCTTTGGGCTAGATTCATTATTTAATTCAAAGAAACTGTAAAAGAATGCCTCTCCTAGAAACAGTGCCTAAACAGCATGTGCCAATGAGAAATAGAGCAAGGAACTTGAGCTAGTGAGGGACAGGAACTCCTTTATTAATCCACCGATTTACTTAATCAAAAATCTTCAATGAAATTCTCCTATTTACTTGGAATTATGCTAGAAGTTGATGAAACAACAAAAGTCACGTGTTCCCCCATCCTCTATTACACACCAGTGGGATTAGACATTCAAAAAACAAGTAAACAACTACAGCATGACGAAGTGGCTCTGGAACTAAGAAGAAAATTCCTAGAGTGCTATGTGAGTAGTAACTAGGACTTCTAACTTGGCTTGTAGGGTGAAGAAAAGCCCATTTGAGGAAGTGCAATTTGAGCTGAGCCTTCAAAAGAGTAACCATGCAGCTGAAACATAAGAGGCAAGTGGTATAGGTACAGAAAGAGCATTTGTGAAAGTTTGCAGCCTTTCAGCATTTTAAGGAAACTGTAAGAAAGCCCAGAGGGTTGAAAATCTGGCGAGGAAAAGCACACTATGTTTCCTGGTTTCTTTACCTTCCACATGATGAAGTTTATTCATTCTTTTCCTGGTTTTCACAGTGAAAGATCTTGAGATCTAGAGTGACCTGACAAAGAGGTCCCTGTGGAAGGTAGGAGAGGACAACAAAGTCAAGGCTGGCTGGGGGCACCAAGGCTCTCTATTTGCCAACTTCGCACTATTGCCAAAGGCAACATGACAAATACTGGAAATCACACTAAAATAGGTGCAGGAGACTTGGATATCTAATTCATTCCATTTAGAGCTGAGACAAGCCAAGTTTGAATTTCCTTTTCTTGTCTATAATTTGAGGATGATCCCTCAGAGTAGTTTTCAAGCTTTACATGACACAGTGCGCATGACTTTAAAAGATCTAAAGTGATATGCCAATGCAAATACATGGGATTCAGGGTTGTTTTTTGCATATCCAGCATTCAGATTAAATGCCTGAATGCTACTTACACTGTATATAAGCAGCCTTCACAGCAACATGCCTGCCTGGTACTCCAGATCTGGTACTGAAGCAGAAGCTCTCATTGTGTGTGTGTGTGTGTGTTTGTGTGTGTGTGTGTGTGTGTGTGTGAGAGAGAGAGAGAGAGAGAGAGAGAGAGAGAGAGAGAGAGAGAGAAAGTTTTCTGTGTACGTGGTAAGTGCCTATGCTGCTTGTGTGTGGGCTTGTGTGGTATATGTGACATTTTTATATATGGTGTATGTGGCATGCATGCATATGGTTGTGGTGTAAATGGGCGCATACACACACATGGATGTGGGATGTGTGTGTGTGTGTAGTATGAAAAAATGTGGTGTTGGGATAGTCGCATAGGCTGAAAGTCAGGAATCATCTGAAAATATCATCCAACTTCATTTCAATTTCCAGGGGAATCCCAGAGATGGCACATTGTTAAACTTACAGAGATGCTAGCTTCAAATTAAACCTAAATCTTTTGTTTTCTAATAGTTTGGCAGGATTCAAACCAGAACACTCTGAGAAGAGTAACTAGGGGCTGTGCCACAGGCATTTGACACTATAACCAGTCCTCCTAAAAGACTGCGAAAGCCTAAAAGCCCATAATGGGAGTGTAAGGCCATTGGCTGTGTATGCTCTCAAGCCTGAACTGCAGCAAGATCTCTCCAGGCCAGACTTGAGCCCCTGGAAGCAGAAGAGGACACTGTTTATGAATGCAGCTGTTGAGATGCCAGTTGGATGGGAAGCAAATATATTCCTCAGGTTTTCTATTATACCCCTTTCTCAACTGCAATAACCATCAGTAAACAGTTGTGCCCTAATTCCTACAGCCCCTGAATTCAGGGACAGCAAACTGTGGAAAACTAAGTGAGACATGGAGACTTATGCAGCATTTCTCTGATTGCTAGTCCCCTGGATTGTGTAAAGATAACAAGGGTACTCTATGAGCAGAGGTGACTACCAGGGCCTCACACGTTCTCTGGATATACACCGCACTGACTGTACCTCCAACACACCAGAAGATATTTTAAATTCTATCACAGTACCCTAAAGTCCTATTCACCATACACTGGAATATGTGTCTATCTCTGCAGAGAGAAAGAAGAAATAAAGTGCAGTTCTTTCACATAGAAAATTCACAGGCCGATGGAGGAAACAAGAGCACTACCTAGAAAACAAATATGGAAAAGTGTGACACTGGATTAAATTCAGTTGCAGGTTCTCAGATTTGAAGTACAGAAATAGGGAAAGTCCATAAGAAAATCTTTATGAGTGAGGCTTGGCTCTAAAAGCAGATGGATTTTGCTAGACACACTGGCTAAGGAGGGAGAGTAGAGAAGAGAGAAGGATTCCTTGGGTGGTATAAATTCAATGTTTAGAAAAATGTGAGTGTTTGGAACAAGGTATTTAATCCTTAATGTTCTCTAGTTGCCATATCTAAAACCTATGAGGTTTCTAAGAGCTTACAAAAATGATGTTTGAAACCTAAAACAATAAATATAGATTCAAAATCATGACATCTATAAAATATATCATAACTTCTACCAATCGGCTGCACCTCAGCTCATATAAATATGGTGTTTGATGTGGATGTTTGATACGATGAGTGGTGAAACCTCGAAATGAAAGCAAGCTCAGAACCCAAGAAGGTCTCAAATCAGCCCTGCTTTAAAAGACATAGACTCCAAGGAGATACCTAGAGAACATTACTTTTCTAGATATTGTTTTCTTTATCCAAAAAAAAAAAAAAAAATGAGGTTTCTAAATTGGGCTCTTCAGAAATCAGACATCATAAATCTATAGAGGAATCACAGAAATTTTATAAATTTTGAGGGGCATAATTTAATTCAAGTGGAGTAAGATTCAAGTCAGATTAAGTAGTATTTGAGGATTGCTCATGATTAGTTAGAAAGTAGAATACACATACGCATTTGGTTGTATATATTTGTATTAACAAATTGTCTAGCAAATATTTATGCTTTGTTGGTAAAGCTAGATTTTTTTTTTTTTTTTTTTTTTTTTTTTTGTCAATTGGAGTACAGGAAAGGTAAACTAACTAGAAATGTTTTTTACCTCTATGACTTGATTGAATAGTCAGAATCCAAAATATTTGGACTATAATCAGGCACTTCTGTGGACCTGCTGACAACTTACCCAATAACAGGCATAGTAACAACCCCAACCTATCAAGTAACATCAATCATTACACATGTTTAAGAAAAAATCTTAAGAAAACAAGGGAAAGTGCCAATATTTTTCTTTTTACTGCCTTATGTATCAATTGATACACTAAAGCTGTCTGTTATGTCATGAATCTTGATTTCCCAAGAACTTGTTCTCTTCTAAACATCAGAGGAGCATACTGTAAAAGTCAAATAAAAGACAGTTACATAATTAAAGGGAGTACATTCTTTCGCTGAGATCAGCATCATAAAGTAGCTATGTTGTATCCAATCACCACTACCTGGGCATAATCTTATATAATGCTGAACTGAATGTACATTCGATTTATACTTCTGAATTTATGTACATCAGTAGCAGTCTAAATTTTGTCTAACTTACTTAAATACAGTCTAAAGGACCTAACCGCCTACAAACTGTTGTTTTAGTCAGTGTTTTGTTATGAAGATGATGGCTACAAACAATAGAAGAAACTTTGGTGATATTTAGAACTGTGTTGAAGCAAAGATTTGGAGATATAAAGGTGCTTCATATGTATACATTGTTCCTAAATTTCAATGTGTTTTCACAGCTCTTCAACAATTGTTATTTCTGAAAATTCTGTATCTTGTCTGACATGCTAAATACTTTTACTGGAATTTGATAGATAAGTAAACCAAGTCTAAAGGGTAAAATTGAGCCCAAGGTCATAGAGCTGGTTTTTTAAATATCCTGCATGTTTTTAAATTTCTGAGAGAGATATGTCATATATATTATATCCCAGAATTATTTAATCAAAGATCCTTTTCTAGGTGTTCGAAAAAAACCCATTTTGAGAAACTTATATTCCTCCATAAATTCTCTATCAATCTCAGAAAATAGGCCCTTACCCATAGGCCTTACTATACTTTCTATATTTGATAACACTGTTGATAATGATATACAAGCATTTCGGATCTTGTATCTTTTCTATAAGAAATTTGCAGAACCAAGGGATGCCTAAAGCAGTTTGCTTAAGGAACCTCGATTAGTGGTTCAGACAGATGCTTTCTGGAATAACAACCGGTGAGCTGTGACTGGAACATGATGAAATGTTTTGCACATAAAATGAATCCTTATGCATGGAAAGTCAATATCTGTTGTGAGTGGTTATCGTCTGGTGGTTAGTTTGAAGAGCTGGGAATTAGAGTAGCTCATTCCAGCTGAGGCTCTCACTCTTCAATGAAGAAGCAGGGCAAACAAGTTTACACAAACCCAAATGTGTTTCATTCTGGCTTTGTCCCAGGTTAGTACAAAAGGCAGAGCCCACAATATTGGAGCACACACCATAGGCAAAGAGTAAACTTTGCCAAAAAAAGAAAAGGCAAGGTTTCTCTTCAAAGGTAAAGGAAGCTTTATAGCATCTCCCCAAAAGAGTCTTGATATTTCATTCTGCATGGAGTAGGGAATATGGTAGCTATTCAATAATCTGTTCTATTAATGTTGAGCTCCTGTTACTGAGACAGAAAAGATACTTTTTGCCTATATACAATTCTCTTATATCAATGAGATGTATTTTAGACCAGAAGCTCTGAGAAAGCAGAGACTATGGCATCTTCCTACTATTAAATGAAGTACTAGATTCAGTTAATTCAGAAAAAGGTAGCAAATCCATTTATACAAATCCATTTATATGAAAGTCAGTAAGGGAGAACTTCAGTTGTTGGAGTTATTCAAATCATTGGCTTAACTTTTCAGCCATTAGTTAAGTATGATGAGGAACTGACATGCATATAACTAATCAATTCGACTAAGATTTAATATCTATCCAAAATTAATATCCTCCCATATTTTTACCTATGGAAATACAGGGTTTGTTTCCTTATTTTTGCATTCCTTTTAGCTGGTCCTTCTCCTTACAATTGGTTTATCTCTCTGTGAATTTCTGTTTTGTTGGTGCCTGTTTCTTTTTCTCCCTTTCTCTACCCTCAACTTCTTCTTTTTCCCTTTCTTCCCAATTTTTAGTGATGGTTAATGATAAATTATTGTTGAGTTAATAACATGAGAAACATGCCTAGGAAAGTAGAAGGAACTGAAAAAGAATCTAAAAACAATAGTCACTGTGTGACTCCCTTGCAGTCCTGTAGGCATGTCCTATTGCCCTTATATTCCATGTATTCACTGAAGAAAAGCCTTAACTTTCACCATCATTAAATGCAAGAAAATATTTAGTAGTAGAGAATCAAATCTGGATAGTTATAATAAAGATTCACAGAATCAGATAGTAGTTGAGTTTGGAGGAACTTTAAGAGACATCTAATCTAGCATACATGGTGTAACGGTTAAAAGTATAGAGTCAAGACTGTCTTCAAATCTTAGCCATGAGTCATCTCAAATTCATGTCTGAGTGTCAGCTGTTGGGACTCTTCAACTCTACTATTCCTTCTCCATGTTCAGGGTTGGGCGGTCTGGGCGAGTAAAGCCCTAAGTATTATGACTGCTCTAATTTTGAGTTTAGGATTTCCATTTACAAATGGCAGCTGTAACAAACTCGCTTTTGAAGCCAAATCAAAACCAATTAGAACCTTCCCACTGAATGCATTTTATAATATGTCACTCCCTCATCTAATTTATTTGTTATTATTTCAATCAAAATATATGACAAAAAATGCACACACATATATGTATATATATGTAAACATGCATATATATACACACATACATACATACACACATAAAACCAAGATCAAAGAATTGGAACACTTTGGATAAAAGTAATTAAAACAAAATTTAAAAGGGCATAAGTATTGTTAAAAAAAATTCTTAGGTATGCAAAAGAATAAGATTAACTGTCCATTTTTCTAATTCTGAATAAAAGTATACCATGGAGATACCAATTATGCTTCATTATAGCAAATAATAAAAAAATTCAAATTATTTAGTTTCACGATGATCTTTTTCTGTAAACTATATTCACTTGGCATGAGATACAGCTAACAAAACAAAATCCACACAACATTTATGGAGTACTCATGTTCTGAGGTGATATAGTTAATTCCATATTTCATTCCCATCTCAAAAATTAATTGTTACTTATAACTAGGGTTCACATAGCATTTTATTTTTTTAATAGTGTGGCAGTTGAGTGGTTAAAGATGGAAGCTGGGTAAGATTAGGAGAGTTGACCAGTAATGCTTGAGAGCAAAAGCTAAATTTGGAAAAGTTGGGCTGGTTCAGAGCTGGAGATCTGGCCTTCTCACCTACAATTACAATAAAATATATTCCTGCGTTATTGCTTTAAAAAACTATAATTAAATAATAATTAAGCAATAAACCAACATGTATTTTATTTTAGAGAGTATATGTTTTATGAATAGCCGAGAGAAAGTATTTATTATATAGTGTTATTAATTGTAGATTATTTGTTGTGACCAGATCAAGAAAATGCTATTACTATAGACAAATACCCCTGGGATACAGAATGACTTTGTTATGCAAAATTCTCTCTGCAAAGCTTTATGTCAGAATCAGATTTTACTGTGACAGCACTTTATTACACATAGCTGGCAACACAGAGCCATGCTCTCTGACCTACACTGAAAACGTGAGAGAAAACAAACTTATTGCTCTCCTTGCTGCTCTTAGAGAAAACAGAAAAGTGTGCTAGCAGAGCTCTGAACCAGAAGCCTCAAATTCCAGCTTCACAATTAACCTTGGAAAACTCACTTACCATAATATACTCCAACTTTCGCATCTGTATAATGTAGATAATAATTCCTGATTTAACAACTTCCTAGAGTTACTGTAAAAATCAAAAGCATTGAATAAAAATGTTTTTTTTTTCTCAAGGTATATAGTCTTAGATATGCACAAGAAGATAGCTTTTTTATATTATTGAGCAATGACATAGATGGAACAAGGATAGGGACCAGGTTGCTTATTAGAGTTAATATTAGAAATATGTAGCAAGAGGCACAGATGCAGTGCAGGTCAAGTATATATTCGGGGAGTTGCATCATCAATATTATCAGTATCTCTGGCGTTTTTGCCATTGTAACTAGCTTATCCAGGACATATTCTGAACTTCCTTTTAATAATTAGTATCTCTAGACAACTCATCATCCTTTCTCCTTTGGGTGGGGAAGTCATCTCCTTCAGTGTCTGCCAGACAAGCTTATTATATTACCATTATTAAATTTCCTTTTGCTCTTCAACTCTCATTGCCTATGCCCTCTCATTTCTATCCAGCTTACAACATTTAATTTCTTCTTTCCTCTGTTATTATTGAGTCCAATTTTCATCCCAATAGTGAGGCTACAGGATGTAGCTCCCATTCCAATGGGAGTTCTTCATGGAGGCTAACAACCTAACTTATTAATATCATTACCAATTAATCATTTTAAGCACAAGAAATATGTTGAAACTCTTGTTTGAACTTTCCAAGTATCTGTGGCTTTTGACTTAAATGAGACAAAGTTTTACTCCTGATTAGTAAAGACATTTCTTTTACTTCCCTTGGCCACTTCTTCCTAGATTTGTGATCATCTATTGATAATGAGTTCTACACTAGATTAAACTATAGGTTGGTCCTTTTTGGAACCTGAAATAGTTCTCCCATGTCTTTTAGATACAGTTCAAGATCCTCAGGCTACCTTTCAGGATTCTATACAATCAGTTTAACAAAACATTTAGAATCTCTCTACTTTGTCAGGTTTACTTGTCACTACGTTACAGCGCCCACTCATTAATTTAGTTAGGATTATTCTGAGGCTGCCTTATTCCACTTCAGCACCTTCTCACATGTATTTTTTCCCCTAATTTTTATGTTCTTTTCTCCTATATCTTCAGCCAGGGCTCTGTTAAAGTCTCAACTGTCTCGGCCTAGTGTCCTCTCTGCACATATCTGTTGTACTATATTCAATATCTAGTCACTTGTTGTCTTATTACATTATCCAATTAGTCCATTGGTATTTCCTCCCTCACCTTATCCTGCGAATTCTTTGAGGTCAGAAACCATGTAGTAGATTAGTCTTTTCTCTCTCCTTCCAAGCCTTACAGAGATGGGCAGTTAATAGGCACAAGGATACTATATACTTACCAGTGTACAATGAAGTGTGACAAAACCCTCATGAAGCACTTGCTTTGTAGGCTAGTTCTATACTTTTAACTATTAGACTGTTTTGCTTGATAATCATTACATGTTGATTGACTGAGTCTACATTAAACACTTGCACACAATCAACTAGTTTTTATATGTTGAGAGTGGAAGTTATAACCTCTTATTTCAGAATCTTTAGGATATTGAAGAAGGAGTTTCAAAGATCTTATTAATGCATTAAAATTAAATGCAAAATTTTCTGTGCTTTTGATTCTGTCTTTTATCCTTTGCCCTTCTCACACACAAGAATTCATAGCTTCAAACAGATTGTTCCAAGAATCTCCATACTAAGACTTGGGGGATACTGTCAAAGCCAACCACTGCATACGTAGGTGGGTAAGAGAGTTGACAGAAAGCAAAATAAATTAGAAAAAAACTATCCACATTTTCTTCCAAACTCTACCTGTATCTCTTAGTAAATTTAAGTTGTTGTATCAGGAAATGCCTGTTTAGGTCTCTTAAAAAAGATTTCTATAGTGGTCTTGGCAAAGATTTGTTGGCCCCCATCTTTTCTATGGGATATCTTCCTTCAACCCCAGTCCACTGCCCAAAGCTTATCAGTAGAGTTATGCCCCAGGCTGTGTACTGGTGGCCTGGAATGCCTAAAGCAAATCCATAATTAAGGACTTCCACAGGGAGTGGCCCTGGGGGGCTTAAAAAATAAGTCTCTGATTTCCCCTCTAGCAACAATCTTGCTTCCCCACCATTCGTTCCTTCAGGGTGAGGAGTGAGGCTCAGCTCAGAGTGAATTAGTATCTCAAAGCAAGCCCACCAACCAGGTCCATGGCAATTATCTTCCCTTCTTGTTTTAAGGAAAGAAAACCTCATTTCTGATTTTCCCCTGGACTATTGTTCTCATTCCACTCCTATCCACCTGGGCTAATGCAGTCCAAAATTGTTTTATTTGTTTGTTTTTTCTCACACTTCTGATATTTGTCCTTTTCTTGGCTTCCCTCTAGGTTAACACCGACTTTCTGAGGGTCTAGGTAGAGGAGAGAGTGAATACATAATGTTAATATGGTTCTGTCTTGTTTTTTTTCCCTTAGAGTGGCAAATCTCAGTTCTCAGGAAAGCTCTTCCACAAAGCTTTTAAATACCTGAACTGCTCCTTTGAGGACCAGTGTATGTGGAACACAGCCTTAGACTATAAAACATAGAAGGAGAGACAAAATAGTGTGCAAAATGTGTACTGTTTAAAAGTTAGATTGTCCTCATTCACACTTAGTCCTCATTTTACCTCTAGTTCTCAAGCGCTTCCAGATCTGAGAGTTTTAGGTCTCATGCATTCATGCTTTCTCATGCTGACTGACTTTCACAGCCTGCCACTAGCAAGAACACAGGAGAACATTATAGTAAAGCATGCTGTTCTGGTTCCCGTGTCAAATGTACAGAGTTCCCTCATGGGATCAATAAGTTAATGAATCCCCAGGCTCCTAAGTCTGAGCATTCTAAATCCTCCAGCTGCTCTCTAGTGTGACATAGAACCATGTCTCAGAGTCACTTTTATCAAAAAATGTGGGTGAGAATGATAAGTTTTAGAGAAAAGGACAATCTCTAGGAGAATGAGTACTTGCTTTAATCTATGACAGTTACAGCTAAACTTTGAACCAAGCACTATTCCTATTTGTGTTCTCTGGTGCTATTTACCTCTCTTCAGTCGATGCCTGGCAGAGGCTCTAGGACACATCTGGGCACCTTGATTTTATGGTTTGTGGTATTTGCAGCCAATTTCCCCCTTTAAGGCATTTTTTTGACATCAGAAGATATAGAGTCGCTTAAATTATGGACAAGTTTACACTTAGGAAGAAAATAAAGGAAATAAACATGTTTATGGTTTACAAATATGTTCTCATTGGGTTTACTTGAATTAGAGTAAATATGCCAGTTGAATACGAGTTGTGACAAAATAATCAAATCAACTGAAACACATTCCATACAAATAATGTTTTTGACTAATTTGTTTCTTAAGTATTTACTGAACCTTTACTATGGCTCACCTCTGGGTTATTAAAGGAATTCCAAAATCTGCACACATGGTGAGTCTTTTCCTCAAAGAGTTACCTTTCTACTTAGAGAATAGAAACTAAATAAATAGTGGCCAAAGCGTGTACTTCTCAGAAGAGTCAGAATTATTTCCAAGGATATGGGTGTCCTAAATTTAATTTCCTCAAATTCCTGAACTACATGTAAACACATATATTAAGTTGATTTATGACCACATTTTCAATGGCTGGAGCCTCTTGATTAATAATTATTTTATCCTCTTAAACTAACAAAGAAAACTGAATCACAGGATTTAGGAACTTTGAATAGCCCTAATTCTGACTATGTATATCTTCTTAAAGTCTTTACACCTTTGGAGTAGGCAGGAGCACAACAAACTCACATATAGTAAGTAGGCTATGATATATTTGAATATATTGTCAAAATGACTCCAATATATTGGGAGGTACATCCTTGTTCATCTCTAAGTTACTCATCTCTTCATGTTCTTTCCTTTTAATGTGGCATTGGGACTGAGGTAAGAATTTGAATGGACAGGTGACCAAAGACCAGAAGTCATTTTTATAATGTATAAAATGTAATGGGATCATAGGTCGAAATGTTCACAGATTAACTGAGGTTAAATCTTCCACTGGCATGACAAAATGGTGATTTGGAATTCATATTAAGTCAAATTTGAAAGCAAAAATATGTACTGTTTCCATACTGCTAAGTTTGTGGATGAAGATAGTCCCACTTACCCAAGTACTTCCCAAAACATTGCAGGTTGTCAATTTAATTCTGCTTTTTGCCAAGTAGTCCTGTCTGGATCTGCCTGAGTCTTTAATTTTCCCCTGTTCTAACTTCTATTTCATAAAAAAAAAAACTTTTATAATTTTTCCTCATCCTCTTATTGGCTGGATATGAAGAAATGTTGAAAAGGTTGACTATAAAGAATGCTATAAAAGTTGCCATCCTATCTCAGGTGAGGAAAAAAAATAGTAATAAAATTATAGAGTAGTTGATAATTTCTCATTTAATCTAGCTGCTGAACAAAACTATATTTAGAATAATAAACTAGTGCCATGGATCTAAGAGGGTCTCTTCTGCATTGGTTCAGTGAGTGAAAAGCTAAACTGAGCAAAGAAACTGTGATACCTGAATGTGGCTCCATTGTTAGGGTCAGAGAAGGACAATTTTCCAACCCTACCTCAGGACATGTTGGACCTAGTGTAAACTGGCATAGCTTCTTTTCTTCATTATCTAACGTCACCGATTCATTCTCATATCTAAAAGCCAGTTTGCTTACAATGAACAAAAATCCTACACAGACGCAAAACTGCAAAATGAAAAGTTTGCTTTACCTCCCATTTCTACAACTCCATCTTCCCTTGTGTTCTTGAAATTTGTTTCGTCTATGAATAAGTTATGAAACATGTATCAGGATCTTTATATGTGTTCAACCTTTTGGTATGTATTATGATGGATACAAGTAAGAATAGGATAGTCTTTTATCACAGGGAAAGAGAGAGATGTATGCTATTTAACAATATTCCTAATGCCCATTTTGAAGCTGAGGTGCACTGATAGGGTGTGCTACCTGGAGGTAGGGAGCAGGAGAATTTACAGGAGACTGAAGGGAACAGCACTTATCCAAGGGTGGGGATTCTGGGACCTGATCAGAAGAGGAAGAGCTTTTACCCATGGTGGTAGAGTTAGCATCACTGGGAGAACTGGGAATTGATAGTGCAACACCTCAAGAATAAAGGGTGAGGCAAGGTGATGCTAGAGAATGAGCAATGAGGGCTGAGGCTGGATGATCAAAGGCAGGCTGGAATGCGGCACAGAAAAAATGGATCAAGACCTAAGGTTCAGAACTAAGGCTGTGAACAGCAAGAGAGAGCCCAGGTGCTTCTTTTATGTAGTGCCCAGTGTGTGGCCCAGGTGTGAGTGTGGAGGCTTACAGCAACAATTAAGGGCTGAAGCGAAACATGTTTATAATATGTGTTTAAGGAACAGACCTTATTAGAGGGTAAATAATCATTATAAATAATAAAGCACATTATTGTACTTTTTCTAAATAATGTACTAATAAATTCACATATGTATCCTATGCAGGAAAAAAATATCTTTACAACAATTAAAACAATTTGAGGACCTTGGTTTATTTTTGTACTTTGTTTGTAGCAATTCTCCCATTAAGACTTACTTGCCAATCATAAATAAGATTCCTGGGATTTGTCCCAAACTGCCTCATACTTAGTTCTCCACACTGAAGGATATGTTCTTGCTCTGTATTTTACCTCTCATACGAATTCCTGTGTACTCTAGCCTTTGTAATTTAGAATGTCAATTGATTGTCTTTGGATCAGAAATTTTAGCTTTTTTCAAGTCTATTACTTGTTGTACTCTTTGAATGGTTCTGCATTGGAAATCTGGCAAACAAATTTCTTTAAAGGGCCATGGTAGATCTCAGAAGCCCTACAGAGCCCTCCTGAGTATTGGCAAGTTGCCCAAGTCCCACCCTTTTTAGACTCCAACTTTCTTCAAAATACTAGACCCTGCCTGGATCTCCTTCTTTACATAGATAGCATTACCAAATCTCCACCCACAAATCTGATGGTTTTGTTAGATTTAAAAATTTTATTTCTCTCCATCAATCTCAGCAAATAGGGCAAATCAGACGCATTTTCCACATTTATAAATCAAACTACAGGGCTAACTTCATTAAATATACTGCAAATCATGAAGAGCTACAAGCTCCTTCAGGCAGGGCTTTCATATTTACTCAACCAAATATTACATTGTTAATACAAATTGTAGGTCTTCAGTGCACTAAGTTGAATTGGCCTTGTAATATTACCTTTTCAATATCTTTCTTAGGTAGAAAGATAATACATATGCATGAAAATTTAAATAATAATACAAGGAAACAGTACAGTATGAGCGATGCAACTAGTATATCAGCAGTCACCAACCTTTTTTTTTTTTTAGCACCAGGTACTGGTGTTCCTATGAGAATCTAATACCTGATGATCTGAAGTGGAGCTGAGGCAGTGATGCTAATGCTGGGGAGCATCTGGAAATACAGAAGAAACTTCACTCACTAGTCTTCCACTCACTTCCTGCTGTGCGACCTGGTTCCTAAGAAGCCACAGACCAGTACCAGTCCACGCTTGGGGTATTGGGGATCCTCGTAGCATATGATTAATTAGCTAGCAAGCCCTATAAGCAGTAAGTTTTATAGTTTAGAGAAGAGGTTAATTAGGACAGTGGGAAACTGGAGAAGCTCCTTGGAGAGGATAGTACATGACTAGGTCTTGAAAAATGGTAAGAATTGTTAAAGGTGGAGCAGCAGAAGGGAATTGTTCTTCCAGGAAAGAGCAGGAGACATTGAGAGAGAAAACAATACATTTAGAGTATGCAGACTTGCTTATAAAAGAAGTTGTTAGAAATGCTATATCAAATCTGTCCTTTCATTAGAATGATTCAATAGAAGTGTCTTTAGAAATTTTAAGGGTTCTCTTCTATAGATAATTAATACCACCCAGATTTCAGACATTTCTAACCAGGACCATCTCACCAAAGTGGTGTAGTGACCAGCAGGTTTTTAGTTTCTTATCCTGCTCCTGTATTACTTTGTTTTTCCTTCTTTAAATACCTGCTCCAATCTACCCCATTCCCAAGTGACTATTCCAGTCCTATTCCCTTAAATCAGGGGTCCTGATTTCAAAAGCAATTCTGTTGAAAACTAGTATGTACAAAAGATTTGATCTTACCATACTACCATACTCTGCAAAGATTTGTAAGTTCTCTATTTAAAAAAAAAAAAAAAAAAAAGCCTAAGGTGATTGCATTTTAAAAAGCCTCTATAGCAAACATACTTCATAAGAAATATCTTGCAAGAAGTTGATTATATGACATTATATAATAGAGATAAGGAAAGAGAGTATTTATTTTTTCACTTTGGTAAAAAACCAAAAGTAAAGGTCAGATATACCAAAATAAGGATATATGATGAATCTACCTAAGAACAAGATGTCCTGAATCATACGCAGTAATTTTTCTAACTGAATAATAATAAAACTAATTGACTAGTGCCATGATCAGTGGAAGGCAGAGTGAAATCTATTTGGTGGTATGAAAAAGTATGTGGTTTTTCAAAGGAATCTATCCCTGGGAATCCCATCATATATGGACAAGAACGTTCACGGAATAAAAATTCAAATATATTAATAGACAGCTTAGGATATAAAAAATAATACCATGAATGTTATAAATACAGAAAAATGATACTTGACAAAAAACATAAGAATATTTTTCTATCCTCCATAGGCAAAAAAGTTCCTACAAGCAATTTTTCAGCAGTGATCTATGAACTTCACCAATTTGGACTGACTAGAAACACTGCCATCAGGATACAGATAGTTATTAAGAAGATATAGAAAGTACATATAACACAGACATTGCACAGAAAAGAATTTCCATTTATTTGGGGAGAATGTAGCTACTGTCAGATGTCAAAGGGGTTAAGAAAGCTTGGGAAAAAATAGCCCCAATTCTCTCTCTGCTCTTGTCTTCTGATTTTCTGCTAGTGTTTCACATTGGCTAAATCCAACAGAAGCAGGTAAGACAAGATAACCATAGAAGCAGTGTCCTCAGCCATAAAACACGGAAAAGTGTACCGAAAATAGATGTGAAAGGTCAAATAGGAAGATGGCATTGAAGGAGGGAACACAAACAACCCACCTTTTAGACACCTGTATATTGAGGAAGGAGAGAAGTCATTTGGGATCTAGGACTCTGCAAGGTCAAAATGCTGTCCTACAGGATGTGAAGCTGTTCTTAAACAACCAAATTTGTATCATTACTGTCAGGTGATGGATGACTCAAAAATTAGCTTCCAATTGTAGCAACTTTGGATTTTATTATCAATAAAGTTTGGTGGCTTTTATTGTCAATCACAAATATTAGTTGTCTTACCCTGAGTGAGGATTATGCTTTCCTGTCTTATTTACATCAAGCTTATTCATGTGACTTACTTTGGCCAATTAAATGTGATCAGAACTGGTTTTCAGTTAAGTTGATGGGACACAACTAGAAAATCAAAAGGCAAGAGGAGGAACAGGTTCCTTTCCTTTTTCTTCCTGCTTCAAAATTATACCTCTGGCAGTGGCTGCCTCTATGACTACAACCTCTTCTAGGTGGCCTATTCTCCATGGTTCCAGCTCTCAGTGGGTTCCAACAACACTATACCTTGCCCCTGATTCTACACTCCTAGTAATGATATCAGTGGCCAAGAATTGTCAGCCCTTGTCCACTTTATCATGCCTTGCTGGTCCCTTAACCCCAGCACCCTTCTGTAAGTACTCCTTTTATTCAAATCTCTTTGAGTTTCTCATTAATATTCTTCCCACATTGGTGCCCTGTGTTTGCATTATACATCAATATAGTGTTAGGCTTCTAATGCAGAACTACAAGTTCTCATTTATGTGTCTGGTTAATGATAGAGACTCTATCTTAGCTGACATTGAAGAATTAAACCTTTACAAATTTTTTCTTTTTTTCTTTTTATTTTTGCATGGAGGTAAATACTGAACCTAGTAATTTGGATTGAAATCCCTAATTTTCTCCGAAAGCAATTCTCTGAGTTTTAAGTTATTTCTTTCATTATGTTAATGTTATCAAAATTTTCCCTGGGAAGAAAAAGTCATATTTTTAAATAATGATTTAGTGTTCTTTGGCAGCTTGCTCACATTTGAAGTACTATTTTAGTTCCTGACTCCTGACCCTTCATTATATCATCTTCCCATTGAAATCGAGCCAAAATCAGAAGCATAACCCAAATTTAAGATATAATTTATTAATTTAGGTATTTTAATCCATTAACAAGTAATGCAATGGATTATCTGTGTTAATTATATTTTCACGGTGATGAGTGGTAAAAAGAGGAGGAAGGTTTTCTCCCCAAGAGATGCTAACAATCAAATTGAGCAAGGGCAATACACATGAAACAATTAGTTAATAGTATAAAATGGTATACGAAAGCATCCTTAATGGGGTGATACAGACACTAAGAGCTTTGGGAGCTCAGAGAAGAGGGAAATCAATAAAGCATAGAGTATTCCAGGAAGGCTTTAGCTTGAGGGAGCGTGTAGTTTATATTTTGGAGTGGAAGGTTTTAAGGCTGTGTTTAATCTGAGGCATTGGCAGTGTCTCTCTAAATATATGCTACTCACAGGATGGAAGAGGCAATAACGCACAACAGTGTCTACTAGCCATCCATTTCCTATAATACACAATGTTCACACTGTTGAAATTTGGCAAGTTTCACAACTAGTATCCATGTGAGCTAATGCACCACAATCACAGATGCGAAATCAGGAGATCTCTCTCTTCTTTGTGTCCTTATGTACACATAATAAGAACAAATGGTAGTGACCTTCCTTTGCAGAACTCTCCTTATAAGGTTTTAATACAAATCTCATCACACCAGAATTCTGGCAGGGTATTCATTAGAGCACCTCTACAGTGTGTGTGGAGGCCTTAACAGCTAAAACAGGCAATAGGAAGTAGTCATTCTATAATAGAACTAACCATAAATCTTTTTTCTGGATTTAGGTAAAATATCTGGAGATATTCTCTTTGCCACACAACAGAATACCACCTAGACTTGTAAATATTGCATGTCTTGTCAACATATATAGATTTAAAAACACTTACCTGGTAGGTACTTAACAAATATGTATTTATGGTGATGATAATACAGACAGATTAATTCAGGTTGGAATTAAATAGAAAATAATATAAAACCTGGATTAAACGAAATTTATTGAATTTCTGAATAATAAAGTGTTAAACTAAAGTCCTCTTTTTCTCTCTTTCAGTTCTTTGGAAAGTATTGACTCTCTACAAACAGTGTGAAATACACAGACACACATATACACACACATATGTACACATGTATAGGTATGTGTGTATATATATGTATATGTATATATATATGCGTGTATAATATTTTGAGCAACTAGTCTAAGCATTTTTCTAGGACCTAATTCTGCTTCATTTGGCAGATACATGATTATAATTGCATTATTTTTGATGATGATTTAACCATTGGTTCATTTTATACATTATAGCTACCATTTGTTGTTGTCAATTTAAAAGTAGGTAGTTATAGGGAATGAATAACATCTGAAGAGAAATGTTCATGTGTGAAGAGTGTTTAAGGCAAGGGGAGATCGAGATGGCCACACAGCAACTTTATGAGGTACGGCAGGATCTGTGAATAGTGCACCCATTGCCAGGGGAGGACAGGGGAACATATCTGCTGTCATGGACAAGGAAGCCAGAGGAGAATACCCTGCTCTCCCAGAAATGTAGCAAGAGTGGCAGCTATTGCAATCAGTGAGAAGAGGACACTGTGATATCAGAGAGTATGAGCATCAGTCAACAAATATATGTTCGTTATCTCAGGAATGTATGATGTTTCTCTTAAAAAATCTGGTGTAGATAATAGTCTGAATAAGTCATGACCAAAGCCTACAGCTAGAATCTGTGTAACAAAACAAAATTATATCCCTAATGACATTTATTTTTTTGTAACCTGTCCCTTTCTATCCCAAAATTGAACTATTAAGGAGAAAAAAAAAAAATTAATTGGAATTTCTTTCTATACTACCAGGAGTATAATGACTGTTTATTTACAGTTGTTGGTAAGTGTTTCAGTGAAGCAAAATTAAAACATAAGACCCCCCTTTAACTCTTATCTATGGTCTTGTTGAGCATAAAAGGCCAAAAGAGATCACTACTGAGAGCACATGTCCTCCACTCCCCCTCTAAAAAATTTCAACTAAGTTCTGTATTACCTATACTGTTACTTTGAGTCACAGAATCTAAGGTGATAAAATAAAGCCTCCTAAAACAGATTCTTTTGCTTGTTTCAATTGTTTTTAAATTATCTCACATCTAAGAAAAGATATTTTAATCAAATCTCCAAAGACTTTGGGATGGAGAAATGTATTATGAAATGTAAAAATGTGGATTTCCTTTGGAGATTGTCATAAGCCACATTAAAACTACAGCTATAATGAGCAAGATGACTGCTATGATTGGTTAGCAATACTTTGATTTCAGATAGTGGGTTTTCTACTAGATTTGCTGTGCATTTCTTTATACATACACATACACGTGAATATATATGTGTATATTATATAGTTGTATATGTATGTATATATATGTAGTCTGATTTACATGGTTATGTACAAAATCATATATATATATACAAATATATATACATATACATATACACACACAGATGTATATACAGCTTAGATAGTTAACACAAAATAATACAAAATCAAGGCCATCCATGCTACTTGAGGTCATCTATTTTATCTCTTATTTTAAAGATGAATAAGGAAGTCCAGAAAATTTGACTTCTGCAAGTTACCAGGTCTTTGGATTTACAGTCATATATTTGGTCTAATATCCACATGGCTCTGTGTTATTCTGAATTATTGTAACATGACATTTTTTTCCTACTTTTTCTGAGATTTTTATGAAATTCGTATGTGAAATCATGTTGTTAGTTTTTTTTCAACCAAGTAAATATAACACTTTGACTCTTCTTTATCTTTCAACAATTTTTTCTGCCACCCCATTGTCCCTTAGCTGCCAATGATTGCTTTGAACAATTTTCTGGCAGTGGTGCTTAAGGAATGGACAGTGGCTATCTGAGAATATTTCTACTTTTCTTTTGAACAAGGGTCATGTTAGTTTCATGATAAGCACATGTAGCTATACCAGTAAGGCTGTCATCACACAGATCTTCTGGTAATTCTTATTGTTGAAGTCACTTCAGAATACACCTAGAAAAAATGAACACAACTGCTTCTCCTCTTCTTTTTCTTCTACCTGCTATTGTTTTATAATCACTTCTCAACTTTAGTCAAGCCTCCTGTTACATGATGTTTGAATCTACTAACTTTCATTAATTTGAAATTATCCCTTAAGTATCTCAAATTATCTTCCTATATAAGGAAGCAAATCTCAGTGTTATGAAATCATTTCTTATTATAACTGTGAACAGATTAGTAACCTTTATTTTGAAAAATATGTCTCTATGCTTCTGAATATAATTAAGATTGTTGAACTCAGATATTTGTTTATTTGATGGCGGTTTATAGCTAATAATTATAGGCTGAAAATTGTTGATTTACAGAAAGGTACTAACCAAAATTTTCTGTAATATTGCTTAGATGATAGATAAGCAGATTATTATTTTAAAATGTTTTATCAGCTTTGTCTTTTGTCCTGTTATTAATGTGGAGTTCTCATGATAGGAAATGAAAAGTAGGTAGACCTAGCAGAGAAAGTGAGGATTTGTTTTCATTTCATTTCAGCAGAGCCAAATCTCCTTAATGGTCACCAAATGGGTAAATTCTTTTCTAATTTCCATGCTTCTAGGTTTTTAGGCCCCATATATTGGGATTGAGACACCAGAGCATCAGCCCCTGCATTTCTTAGAATATGGGACAAGAATCTTCTGAATGTAATATGTCAGGTGGGAACAAATTTATTTAATTATTTCAAAAATACATATAGGAACTTTTGAAACCAGAATAGGAATGTATTTATTCATGAGTCAGGAATCCAAAATTACCTCTGAAGAAAATATATAAATGCAATTAGAAAGTAGTTGTTCAAAGTGAAGGAAATAATACAATTAAAAGGAAGATTTGCGACAAGAATTTAAATTGAAAATTCTGGTCCAGCAAAGGGTTATCGCTATGTAATGCAAGAACTTGAGACTAGAGAGATGCTTAAGTTATTACAATAACAAACCCAGCTTGATCAGGTGTCCCACTCATGTTGATGTTCACTAGGAAGCAATGTACCTCTGACCAGCGGTCCTGCCACCGTGATGCAAGTCATCTCTACCATCGCTACTGCATAATGCCTCTGGTGCCCATTTGAATCACCTCAAAGAGGTAAGGAGAGTTGGATTGAGAGAATGTCACTAATGGTATCATGCTACCTTGTACACTTGTCCATCTTGCTTTTAGACTCACATTTATCAGTGCAGGAGACCTGGGCCAGAGGCTCAGCTGCTGCAGGGTACTGTCCGCAAACATAAACACAGTGCATCCAGCTGCCTGATAGGGGCCTCTGCTAATTGGATAAGTCTGCTCTGGTCCCCTGTCACCAGTTGGCAGACAGAACAGTCTGGGCTGAAGCTGATTTCCAGAGTCAGGAATTCATTTATCTCGATGATAACAGGGTATGTGTAGAGAGAGGAAGCAAAGAAAGCAGAGGGCAGCTGTAGCTGAGGTGGGGACAGTACTAATGCCCCAGCATCAAGGACATGCTGTGTGTAGGGGCTTAGCAGTTTATTCCTCTCTTCAAAGTTTAATTAGTCACTAATTGTAAACAACTCTCTTTTATTATGGATGCATTTGGCCAGCGCTGTAAATTTTTTAAGAAACATGTTCTCATCTCAACCAGGTTCCAAATGCTAACATATCAATGTCAGAAACTGCAGTCAAGCACAACCTGTCCCCAAATCCCAGCCCCTTGAAACACGATGGCTCATTAATAACTTAAAAAGGATGATGACACTGATACTATTTATAGGGCCCTGCCAGGTAGGTCTGCCAGCGTTAAAGAAATTAACATGGAGAAATTGTCAACTGGAAAACATTAGTGTTTATCAACAGATCAATCAAACTTCAACAACTGTAAACTGTGCTTTTAGCTAAGTGAAACGTATTGACAATGACAGCCACTTACCCACCTTGCTGGGGAGCCCTATATCCCTCTGTCAGCCCCCAACCATGCAGACTATACCCTTGACACTGCAGACATGATCCCACTGCAGCAAAGGGAAGAGTCAACCTGCCTCTGTTCCACATCCAGGGGCAAAATGGAATGACAAGGTAGTAGTCTCAGTTGTGTATTAATTAGCTTCACTGGCAGTTTGTAAAGTCTCAAGCAGACTACATTAAATATCAAGGTTAGTGGCTCCGGAGCCAAATTTTAGATTTATGCTTACTTTCTGAAAGGAAGACTCTATGATTTAAGGAATTTTTCTTGGTTCTCTCATCTTTTTAAAGCAGTGCTTGACTTTCATTGTTGTATATTTAGAGATGGTTCTATTTTCATTTCTGGGCTACATCGACGATGATGACATGGCTTCGGAACCTGAACAAAGCTGGAGAGCTCTGATAGGCTACCGGTGATGTCATCCTTGTGCCTCTAATGCCCAGGAAAAGCACCAGGGACTGACTGTTTTCCTGACTTTTCTTTTCTTTCTTTAACTTCTCTTTCTTTCTTTCTTTCTTTTTTCTCCCTAAATATGAAATTCCACTTTTACACTAACAGTGCGTTTGGAGCTTCATGTCCTAGCAATGTTATCACTAAAGGTAGCCAGTAACCCACCATTCCACACAGACCAACACTGCTTTGGCTTCCTGCATAGTTTCAGCTTTCACAGAGAGGATTTTGTGCTGTATCACACTGAATTTTGCTGCCCTGTAATTTCTTGGCATTATAGAAACCCTTTTGCGTGCCCCCTTTCTGTAACCCAGACGATCAACACCTGTCAAATTTGACTGCTTATGCAAATCCTTACCAGAGGAGTCTAACAGTGGCAGGAAGGAAAACAGAAAAAGGTAGAAACTATGACCAGGGCAGCTAGCTTTAAAATTACAATAGCTTTAACTCATCCCACAGAATTCTTTGTATGTTTAGAAAAGCCTCACCAACTGCCACCTTTTGTTCTATTCATGTGTACATTCCTAAAACTGCAGGACAGTTGAAATGGTGTCTTTAATGGATTTGGGGAGGCAAGACTTGGGGGCACTTGGAGTGGGATAAAAGGAGCTCTCTTGGTCCCTATTTAGAAGGGTTCATTTTTGTGTTCAATATATAACAAATTCTATATTTAAAAAAAATACCAATCCTGCAGTTTAATTTCGACATCCTAAAGAACACCATCTCTAAGTCCCAAGTTCTCATTTATTAAGTTAGAGGATGAGATGCACTCATGGAGGAGACTGTGAGTATTCCCTACACTACTGTATCCACACATACAATACATAAGAGGAGCAAAGCTGAAATCCACTCTGGCTAGTTGGATTCCCTGCTTTGTGACACAAGTAAATAAATAACCAGAAAAGGTAAAAAGTAAACAAACTGGGGAAAAGGAAAGCTGAGAACTGTTAGACAATCTCTATGACAGGCCAAGGAATCAGTACTTTCTCCAGAGTCATTTCTCTTCCTCGTATCACCTCCACTGGCTTGTACCCATGAATAAAATCTACAGTACTAGAATTTGAAGGGTGTTGGAGGGTTATTAAAATTAAGTTTAAAAACAAAATCCAAAATTTTAAAAAAACTCCTAGGTGTCTCTACTGCAAAATTGTTTGGAGAGCTCAAAGCAAAATCCCCTATTGGATTTCTGTGCAGGAACTTGAGCAGGTCCCAGGGGTTCAAAAGAAAAGGAAACTAGCAGCTGTAAGTGGATGTTTGCAAAACACTGTATTAAATTTTATAAAAAATTAAAAAAATAAATATCAGTCCTGGACTTTTGGCATCAAGACTTACAATCCAATTTTAATATCGAAACATAAATTTGTGAAAAGTACATGAAAATAACACTTCAAAATGCAAATGAGTTCAAGATAACAGTAGAAGACATGTCAAAAGGCAGCACATGACTAATGAGAATTACATTGTACATATAATTATTTTACAGAAATTCAAAAGAGAAAGATTTTACCTGTAAATAAAATTGCCAGAAAAAAAAAAAGTTGATTAAAGAGCTATCTTCTGCACCTCAGAGGATGGGTTTAATATGGACAAACAATAAAAAGAGGAGATAGATGTTCAAGACAGGAGGAAAAGTGTGAGTGAAAGCAGAGGGGAGGTGGGTGCAGCTGTCTTCAGCAAGTGGAGGAGGAACATGATTTGCATAAAGGTGTGGTGGGGAATAAGACTAGAAAGGTCTGAGGGTTCCAGTTAGGGACACCCAGTCCTAGAATGTCATAGAATGTCAATCTATGAATTGTGGGTATAACATGGAAGAAGACAGGCAGACATGTACTCTAAACTCACTTCTATCTGTATATCTGAAATGTTCTGACTGAGCAGTATTCACATTGGTTCCTTGTTTTCTGCTCCCTCCCATATCTTTGACATCATACATAGTTATCCATCTGCTTCTAGAAAACAAGGCCTGGACCAGATTCCAGTAAAACTCACCAGTTAATCACATTTTACACTTTGATTTTCAATGTGTTTGGTATTTACCCATTCTGGTTTCATAGATAGGTATAATTTCTTCAGAATGCAAAGACGTTGTCTTATATATGTTTATTCAGTGTCTCATATTGTTTTGATGTGGAAAATGTTATTTTAAATATGTAAAAAAGCTCACTCAATCTATTATCTATTTAATGTGCGTATATCATGTTGAAATAATAAATAAGTTTTTTTAAAAAATTAACTTGATTAGGAAGTTCAGCATCATAATTTCATTTGATCTGTACTATCTATTTTTTCTAGTTACATTGTATTTACTGTGCTATCCCTAATATAAACTTATGTTTCCCATTAGAGGAAACTAAAAAGGCCTTGTATTATAGGTTGCCGAAACAACTACAGTACAACTCAGACAATAATGGAAACATTAATGTCCAGAGCAGCAGCATGCAGACCACAAAGTAGAACATCTCCCCATTGTGTTTTTATTTTGAAAATTTCTGACTCATTCTGAAGTCTTTACTGTTTGGATCTGGGTGTTATTCTTTGTTGCTTTTTATTTTTACTTTTTAGATCTATTTGGCTCTGATAATTTCTCACTATCAGTGAGGCATTTAAAAATATTTGGCTACATAAATGAGCAAGACACCATTCCAATAGGAGACAGCTACAGCATATTGTAAGTCAGCCTTCATCTCAGGGGAGCAATTGCCAACCCCAAAAATATATTGTTTTTTTTTTTTTAATGATTATTCTTGTCAAATTAGACAAGTAATTTTGAATCTACATCTTCATTTTAGAAATATCTGCACTGACACATTAAATGTTTTCAGGCTCAAATTTTCAATCATTAGAAAAAAAGTGCCATGATCTTGGGGACAGATAATATCTTCAAGTGCCTTTTGCTTTTCCCATATCACAAGCAGATAGTCTCTGTCCTGACAAACAGAGAACACTTTATATATTACAGTACCTAGAAACCACAAAAGCCACTTTGTTCTATAAATAAAGCTAAGTGTATGGCTGGAAGAGAGGCCCTTCTAGCTTATTAAGAAAGTTTTAAAGTTTGCCTTCAAAAGTAGCCATTTCACTAGTTATAAAAGATTTACTAATTCCTTCACTCTTTTTTAAATCTCCTCCTTCAATCCTTATTTATGGAGGGACTAGTACGTAGCAGGCACTGTTAGGCATTAAGTGCATACTTGGAGAATTAAACAAATCTGTTCTCTGTTCCCTTGTGTTGTGAGTGCAAAACAGGGTACAATGACACGGAGAAGATCAGGGAGGGAACTAGGAATGTCTCGTGGTCAAAGGTGGTGAGAAGTTGACATTAAACTGACACATGCAGGCTGAGAAGGAGCCATTCCTGGGAAGAACAAAGGAGATAGTATGTTCTGATACAATGAATTAGAAAAGAATTTAGCAAGTGTGTTCAAAGAAAGTCCAAGGGGCTGCAACATAGTGAATGTGGAACAAAGAAGCAGGAGAGGAAGTTGAAAAGGAAGGCGAGGACCTTGTGGACCAAGGTATATAGGTAAAATGTAATTCAAAGTAAAAGGGAAAATGCCTGACAAGTTCGAGCAGGGATACAGAATGATTGAGCAACTATTTTAAAAGATACTTATTTTAAGAGATACTCCGATTGTTATACAACAAATGTATTGAACAGGATAAGAGGGTAGACAGAGAGATTGGTTGGGAAACTTGCAATAGTCTGGGTGAGAGATGATTGTGGTTAAATAGATTTATTTATTATATTGATTTGAAATACACATAGGTAGACACACACAATGACATGAAGATGGATAGAGTTTTGAGTGATGACAAAGATCAAATTAAGCAGATAGCTGAATGGTGGTAACCTTTGTGGATAAAGTGTAGGGGGGAAGGGGTATGGGAAAAATGAAAATTGAGAATGCCATTAGGGTCCTCTTAATTTTGAGATATTTATAAACCATCCATGTGGTGACATCAGTTAAGCACTGTTATACACTAATATAAAACTAGATTTGATGAAGAGTGGAAAGTTGTGGGAAAAAGTGATAAGGTATGAGCTAATGATAGTGAACTGGAGGAAACTTAGTAAGTCCTGTTTATTCAGATTCTTCTGGGCATCCCTTCATCTTCTGAAATAATCTTCCTTTCCTCCAGGTATAGGGAAGGTACTTCTCACCTGACGGTCTTATGACGTGCTTCAGGGGAAATAGGAGAGGTCAGAGAATCCTTCTTGTATCTGCTGTTTCTCATGTTCGTTTAGCTTAAAATATTCAGTATGCCAATGTGCCATATTTTGGGGTAGTGTGTCCTGAACTTCGTCAATGCCATTTACTAGTGTGGCAAAAAATGAGATTACCTAGGGAGAATTGCAGAACAGAAGGATTCAAGATGACTAATGATGGAATTCTAATATGGAGATGCTGAAGAAAGAGGCAGGAACCAAAAAAAAGGCTAAGCAAAAGTAGTCAGGAAAGTGGAAAGAAAATTAGGAGTGTGTAATCATAAAAGTAAAAAAAAAAAATGTTTAGAAAAAGAAAACAATTTGGGAGAATGTTCTGTCTAGTAACATAGGTTAAAAAGTTACAGAGGTGGAGGCATAAGCCAGCCTGCAGTGACTTGAGGCCCATAGGTGCTATTATGTCTTGACATTATCTTATCTTTGAAGTCAACTGAAAACAACGTCCCCAAATATATGTCATTGCTTTATTTGTGCTTATATAATGCCCCATACAATCAGCCCATTGGTTAATTTTGTGACAAAAATTCAACCTGGTTGTTTAATTGAACTTTGCATTCATTTATATTTGATAGTTTCTTTGTCTATAATATATACTTAAAGACAGAACTAGGCCAAAGGACGCAAACAAGTAAACAGAAACTGTTCAATAAAGAAGAACAAAACATTCTGTTCTTGAAAGGGAAAGAAAGATTTGTATCTTTTTTTTTAAATTTTCATTATTTGGCTTTTTGAATTTTGTTGGTCAAATTCAGCAGATAATTGTGAAAGTCTCCAGAAGAATCACCCTGTGGAGTGTCAATGTTAATTGGGCCATGCTAAAATATGCAAAATTTTAACTCTAGAGGAGGAATTTTTATCCCCTCACATCATCAGACTCAAAACATTCAAATGAGGAAAGATTTACCTGTTTGTTGAACCTCTTACTATGTCAGTGAGTTTCTTACTTCAACAAAATAGACAGAATTCTGAAAGTTGAAATATATACAGGCCACATACATATAGAACATTTGAAACATAAAAGCAATTGAATGCCCCCAACACACACACGACCATGCATATAACACATTGTCCCTTAAGACAAGCCATCTAACTTCTAATAAAAAAAAATTCGCCAATATGCAAGCTATGAAAGCAATGCACATTGTCTGTATAAAAGCCTTCTTTTGACGAGAAAATGACTATTAATGAGAACATGTTCATTTCTGGCATCAGGCTTGAAGAGACACAGGTCATAAATCTCTTTGATCTTCTTGCTAAAGCTAGAATCGAGCAAAGAAGCAAGTTCATTCATTTAAAAAAAATGCTTTTGATTGAAATGATTCCATTTAGTTACAAGTAATTTATCATGTTTTTCTTTCCTTTCTAGGTTTGGTTTGTTTTCTATTCTCAATTCCAGTAATCACAGTTAAATCTTTGCTGCAGTTCCAGCTACATGTTATTTTAGGGTTTCTTATTTGATGGAGGTCAGGCAAAACTTCCAAGAGAAACGCATGTATAGGGGGTAGAGTTTGGGGGATGAGACAAACAACAATAAGAATTCATAAATTTTGAACAACGAAAAAAAATATCTCTCATAGCTCGTAGCTCAGCCTGTGAACCTCTGTGACTTGCTTTAGATGTGCCAACAGTGCCCTCTCTTGCTTATTCACAGTCCGCATTAAAACCTTGGTTTCAGTGCACTGCCTCACAAATCTAGCATCTCTCTTTCTTCCCACTGCTCCCTGCAAGTTGCCATAAATCAGAATGCAGAGTTCTTATAAGGTTCTTTTTCAATTGAATGTATTCACTTTTTTTTTTTTTTTTTTTTTTTATTAAATGTGTTTCCTTCTGTATTTCTGTTCCCTGCCTCCCTGGGTACCTGTTTATGTCTTAATAGAAAGCACCTCAAAGAAGCAAGCCTCTCACTAACTAAATCCCTTTGGAGATGTAATGCAAGCAGTCCTGGCAGGAGAATCGGCATCTCTCCTTCCTGTAAGGAGGCCTAATTCTATTTCCAATACCCTCTGAGAATGCATTTACGGATCGCCATCCTGGATGCAAGGTGAAATCAGGAGTTCTTTATTGATCTCAACCAAACCTCTGTGCTCCCTCGATGAGAAGAAGGATGGAAGCCAGAGGTTCATTGTGCAAAGTCAGAGAAGTGTCTGCATGTCTTTCACTACACAGAGAAGGCAAAAAATTGCCAAACACTCACATCTATGACCTCTCTTTAGTCTTCAACAAACAAATTTTGAAGGAAGAATTTTTCATTCGCTCTCTGATAAATTCAGAGAAAATGGGAAATATTAAGGCTGAAGTCACTGATCGACACAGTTAGTTATCCCTCTTACTCCTCTGTTTAGCATTATGATTTTGGTCACGTGAGTTATGATTAACTCAGGACAGAAAAAAAAAAGTATTAAGAACGAAATGATCATTTGAGTTATAGATTCTTAAATTTTTACATTGAGATTTGGAGTTCTCACTCTTACGGATGGATTGTAAGGTATTCTTTTAGTGCTTCTGAATATACTAATCCAAGATAGACTAGAATGAGACTAAGAAAAATAAAGCCTATAACAGCTGCTGCCTTCTAGGTCAAATATGTGGCTAGGAATTCGGATGGGAAAGGGATTATGGAAGAGTTCTCTATCTGCCCCACCCATAAAATATTTGGGCAAACAAGGATCTTAAATAAATCTCATCTCTCTTGCTTATTTTGATTAATTGTTTGCCAGCTATCTAAAACACTGGGTAAAGAAGGAATCTGATACCCTGACTGAACTCAGTGGGAAAAAAAGTTCTGGGATGTATCAATAGTGAAAACCATATGAATGACCATAAGCAAGGTCAGTATCCATGATGGTGATGAGCCACAGTTTAGTTTTGGTATTTCCTCTTCCAGCACATGACCTGGAAGACTATGCTTCGTATGTCACTTTTAGAATAGATTGACTCATTTGTCTAACAGAGTACCAAGGAGGGCTTTGAGGGAGCGAGAGACAGGATTTGTCACTTCAAGGAAAAGAGAGTGTGGGACAAAATTGAACTTATTTACCTGAAGAGAGAGAAATACATCTTTGGGATCCTCAACAGCCAATAAACAGAAAGAAGCTACCAAAAAGCATCACTAAATGAGAAATGGTTGCAGAAAGGATTGGAGGAGGGTGAGGCAGGTATTCACTGATTTAGAATGTCACATCAAGAAATATGTTTTCAGTATTTCAGTTTCCATATACTATCAACTTGCTCTCTTTTTCACTTGCTGTTATTCTCATGTTTCAGTATCCAGTGGTTCTCTGCTTTTTCTCCTTTCTGTATATCCAAATCTGTTCTTGGGGAATTCTCATATTGGCCATCCAGCTGAGATATTTTGCTACTGTCACTATCAAAAGATACCTGTTTCACCTCTATTCATTTGGAAATGGCAAAGGAAAAGAAAAACAATTTTGTCAAATACTTACTACATTTCCTTGCCTGATTCCATAGTATAGACTTTTAGAACCAGAAATGACCAACAGTGTAGTTGAATAGACATCATCAGCTTCTGTTTGCTTGTTGTAATGGAACAAATATTGAACTTCAAGTCAGAAGGTATATATTCAAATCCTGTGGTTCTGTTGCATGCCATCTGCATGACCTTGGCCAACTCACTTAACCTCTCTGAGTCTAGTTTCCTGTTCTATAAAATGA
This sequence comes from Rousettus aegyptiacus, assembly GCF_014176215.1. NCBI lineage: Eukaryota > Metazoa > Chordata > Mammalia > Chiroptera > Pteropodidae > Rousettus > Rousettus aegyptiacus. The sequence goes on from NW_023416287.1 coordinate 70,880,848, forward strand.
GGATAATAATTCCTGCTTTGCCAACTTCACAATGTTGCTGTGAAGATCAAATGAGGTACTATATGTGAAAGTTCTTTGAAGCACTACAAAACACTACACAGATGCAAGCTATTGTTACAAAGCTGAATCCTGTTGGGTCTCTGTGGTTTTTGAGTCATGCATGCACATGCTGGGTCTGGGCTATCATTATTTCTAAATATGGCTGGTCTACTGGCTTCTGAAGTTTCCACATGAAATATAGTCTGTGTATTTGCTTGAAGCCTCTGTCTATGTCCTCAAATAATGGGCCATTAAGTGTTACATTCAAAACCAGCAGAACCAGCATTTCTGACCTTGTACCTGTGACCTGCAGAAGTACTATTGTATCGCTGAGATAAACGTACCTGTACTGCAAGTTGCTTAAGAGATATATTTAGTGCATAGGCATTTCATTTGTCACTGAGCAATTTTGTAGTGTCTGATATAAGCTGGAGATTTTATGATTTATAATCAAAAGCTTTGCAGACACCTCTCCTTAATTTGGATTTGTGGCAGTCAGTATTAAAAAATGAGACTTTCATCTTTGGATCCATTTCACTTACTTGGATGAAACAGCCATGTATGCTTTTAAGAGTGAGTCACTTAAAATTTCTGACTGTCCTTAGTAACACAGGAACTCTTGACACAAACTTGTAGTATTGACTTAAAGGAAAAAATATTCTATTTCCTGACCCTTTTGATCCCCCTAGAACTTTCCTTGCACCAGGCCGTTTTCACTCTATTAGACCCAATGTGTTAATGGATTAGCACAGAAGAGGGATTTCTCTTGTTGTTATTGTATACAAAGGGTCAGCGAAGGAAAAATCCATGGTATAACGGAAATAGAATCTCGGAATGTTAGTACTAGTCAAGAACTTCCAGAGCATTTCTTTAAAGAGTCCCATTTTACTTATGTAAAAGCTGAGTGTCAAATAAACTCAAGGGTACATCAAAAGTCACCTTCCATTATTGGCAAAATAAGCATTAGAATCAATACCTGGTTAAAGTGTCTTTTCTATAGTACAATAGACAGACTTTCTATAACATATTCATTTCTGCAAATTGTTATAAATTCTTACAGGTAATTCAAGCTATGGAATCTTGCTATATGCCATATATCACCTTTCTCTGTCCTACTGGAAATGCCAAGAAATGATGAAGAAACATTTCTTCCTTCTGCAAAGCTATCTGAAAAAGTTACATGCACATAAGGGATTTACCATATACTTAACACCTACTGTGTAAAGAGATTGCATACATATACAAACTGAAGAAAACTAACAGATCTCAATTATGAAAGCCATTCTTTCTTCTCTCTCAGTTTATTCCTTTTCTTGAGCAGATAAATGTACACTTTGTGATGTAATTATTTTTGTGTCCATCTCCAAGCTTTCTAGAACTCTGGTGCACATTCTGAAACTTGAAAGAGGCTAGAAATTTTCTTTCTGCTTGGCCTCAGTAAAAGGAACATTCCTCCTCTTCATCATCTCATCTCTGATGGTTTGCATCTTAACGTTTTTGGTTATAAATCTGTGCTCTCATGGCTTCCCACCTCTAGAGAAACCTAAAGTCAATCGTCATCATGCCCCCCATCCACCCTCATACAGTGTGTAAGGGCTTTATACAAGTATGCAAATACTAGAGGATGAGGATTATTGGGGCCACCTTGAAATCTAGCTTCCACGACTAACAAGGCAAAAATTTATATATACTGAGAGAGATTGATAGATTCAAAAGTATTTAAGAAAATCGTTTCCCAGAGACTTGAAAAACATTTCATGGTTTTAAAACAAGTAGAGATCCTTGGTATTACAGAGTCTGCATCACATTATGTTCTCAAATCCAACTGTAATATTTCTTTGGATTCGTGTCGCCTCTGGATTATGTCTGAAAACACCTTAAGATGACAGGAAAAGAGAAAAATGGCAGGCATGGCAAGATCAGCCCTATACCAAGGTGAGCCCTGCAGAGCAGCCACTGACAAACCACTGGTATGCGGTACCACAGAACATAAATACCTCCAGGCCTTCACATTTTACTTTGTGGGCCAAGTTTCGTTCACCAACACCTGTGCCTATGCTGTGCTATCACTACTGCTTACGAATGTTCTAGCCCTACATCTACAGTAGCCAACCTGAACCACACCCACGTCAAGAATTAAGATGTCATTTTCTCTGTTTCTCCATTGCCTGTGTATCATGTATCCTCATTCCCTGGATCTTAATAATTTTTCTTTTAATATTTATTAGACAAATCCAGCAAGAGACTGGCTGGCTCCATGATGACTCAGAAGCCAAGCTTTGTTTTCAGACATTTTAAATTTTATTTTATTAGCAACAGCATCTGAATCACTTGGACACAAAAGAAGTTTCCCCTTGGCTTAGGCTCATAATTGGGTCATGAGCCAGACTGTGACCAAGCTGATGGTGTATAGATGCCAATACTGAGAGAGGGGATGACTCTCTGCTAAAGAGATCAAGGAAAATAAAATTAAAATGGGATTTGGCACAGTATACCCCACACCTGAGCAGTTGATAAGGATTTTAATGAAAAACTGAACGCAATGGAAGAAGAGATAAGGCCAAAGGAGAAACTTTTCAGGTAACCAGATTCTTTTAGATGTATTTGGGAGAGTGAGATGCTTAGAAGGTTTTCTTCCTGGGTATCCTTCTGTCTAAGATAACTGGCAAAAAGAGTTGAATAATTAAGAATTGTAACCATATATGTCAGAAAACACTTCAACTGGCTTAATGTAAGTGGAATTTTTGCAACAAATTAGCCTCCAGGACTGGATTGATTCAGACCTGGCTCAATTCTACCCTGCTTGCTTTTACAGTGCCAGCCTCATCCTATGACTGGCTCCGAGGACAAATTTGTTGCTGCAGTTCCAGGCTTCACATCTGCGTACCAACCATCAACTTGAAGGAAATAAAGAAAACTTTTTCCTTCAAGTAGTCCTAGTAAGAGTCTTTAAATTGACTCTGATTAAATTGCTTAAAACAAATGCTTAATGAGTGTAGCCAAAAAAATAGAATGTGCTGATTGGCTTATGCCAACCAGGTCCCTGACCTTGGGGCAGAGGTGGGGTCATTGTTCTTCAAGAACAAATTGTAAGAGGAGGGTTAGACACCTCAACTAAAATTTGGTCTGTTTTTAGATGTAATTGGGGTTAGTGGGGAAGGCAATGGATTATGGGTAAGCAGCCAATAATATCTAACTTAACTTTGTTGTTATTAATGCAAATAATAAAAAAATAAAAATATAGTAACAAAATAACTTATTTTGGAGAAAAGTTTGAGACCTTTATCAAGATTTAAAATGTTTATGCATTTTGCCACAATTCTACTTCTAGCTATTTACCCTGATGAAATACAAGTATGCAGACATTTAAGTTTAAGACTACACTCTCTCCATTTTTTGAAAGAGGATCCTGAGACTTAGTGAAGTGACTTCCCAAGGCCACACAGCAGACAAGGTGAGCAAGTAAAATTTGACCCCAGATGATTTTACCCTCTTCCTAAAACTGTAATTTTCAACTATATCATGTGGTTTCTTGAACTTTTCTTTTCTGGCTCTTCTTTCCTAATCTGTTAAATAAAATGATGACATTTCATGGTATAATTTTATTTTCCCTGTAACAAAAAAAGGATTTGTTTTTGAAAAACTATACATTGCTGGTCTGCTATAATTACCAATATTTTTTGTGTGTGTGTTAACTAAACTCAGTAATTAATGGAACTGGGTAAACATATCAAAATTAATTTGAAAATAAGAATTTCCCTGAGATTCATTTATTCATCCATTCATTCACCTATTTGCAAATGTTTGTTGAATGTCTATTATTTGCCAAGCACTATTCTTAGTAGCGGGATGTGAAGGCTTTCTGTAAGTGGGATCTCTGTCCAACAGCACTGGAACCACTGAGAGCATAGTAGAAATACAGAAACCCAGACCCTACACAGGCCTCCCAAATCAGAATGCATTTTTAACAAGATCTTCAGTTGACTCCTATGCACATTAATGGTAGATAAGTACCATATAAGAAAAAAAGATAGTCACTCCTTTAAGAAAAAAAATTAAGAAAAAAAAATATCATAGTATTTTATTTAGGTTATATAGAAAAAGGTTCATTTTTATACTTAGTACTATGTTATAATATGATTGTATTATAATTGGACAAATTCTCAACACTGTATTATCTATTTTGTGGACAATTAAGCTGTTGGTTCACTTATCAAGAACATCCAAAATTCCTCCATTCATTCTAATTTATCTTTCAAAGTATTGAATTACTTCTTGCTGACAAAATATATAAACATTAGGGGAAATGGCCCTAGGTAATATGTATAACATCTTAGAAACCATGACTAACTTCACCAGAAAGAATTGTTCAAAACTGTTGCAGGGCTATTAAAAGTGCCAGCTACTATGATGCCCAGGAATGGTATCTACCATTTCTTATTTAAGAAAACACTTTCTTCTGGCTTATCTAGGATGAAGTAAAGCAGCCTGTTCTGGTCCTTCATAATGAGTCTTTGGATAGTTATGTATTCTGGAATACAGTTGGTTAAAAGAAATATTCATTTTATCTTTTAAAATACAGACTGGAAATGTTCCCAGTGCCCACTGGGAAGTATCAAAGAAGATAAATTATTGGGAAAGCAGATTTCACCTTCTTTTCTCTGGTCTATACGCTTTCCAAATCCAAGCTCTCTTTCCTTTTTCTTCCCCTTTGGGAGCATTTTAAGAAAATAAATACAGATTTATCATTTTTAGCCTAAATGAATGTTTTCAAAATAAGTTGTGGTTCTATCTGCCAGCAATAGGCACCCCTGTGTTCACTAGTAAAATTTTGCAATTTTGCCAAACCCTCAGTCCTCATGGGCACTTCTGTACTCTAATTGCCAAAAAGGAAGGGGAAAAAAGCCTCACATCAAGTATGTGGTACCCAAGGGATAGAAAAGCAAAGAATATGCACATGAACAGTGACATTTTTCAAAGAAGAAACATAATTTTCTGGAGCAATGATAAGTGAATAAATTTTTCTACAGATATTTTCTCTAGTCATTAATGATATCACTGCTCTAGATAGAAACTTTCACACATGGGACCTCAAAATGGTCCTAGTGGTGACACCAAGATATCAACCTTTAGATCAAGCCCAGGCAATTAAGCAGGGTGACCTTGCAGTTGTGTCCTGCACAGCTCCACTGCACACCTCCAAAAAGCACCATTCACATGGACTCAGATAAGAATGACACCTCCATGTTGCGCAGCATAGCCACCTGGCACCTAAGGTCCCTTCTCAGCAAGTCCTATCATTCATCAGAAAATCATTAGCACCTCAGCCTGACATTCCACCTCCTACCACCCTCCCATCTGCACCAAAAGTAGCTCTAAACTGGGTGAAACGATACAAAATGTCACAGTATAACTCTTTTTCATCTATTTCTTCTTTCGGTCAAAGCCATCTAAAGTGTAATTCCAATTTTTGACTAAGCTGTCTCTCCTCTATGACATCCAAAAAAAAAAAGAAGAAAGAAAAAAAGTAACACTTGAAAACTTTTGTTTTTTAGTTTGTTTTTTGAAATCCACTAAAAATAATGGAATAACCAGTGAATAAACAAGATTCATCCAGTAAACAATTCAAGTCTCTTGAGCTTTTTACAAATCTCAGCCAACAGCAGACATTTGCAAACAAGATTGTCTTGCCAGTTATAAATTTCATGTGAAACTTCCTGTAGTGTTTGGAGGACTCTGCTGATATCTGCCAGGACCATAACAAAGCTGTTTATCAAAGTTTCTCCTTGTTCTACCCTAACTGGCAGACACTTGGTTTCATTCTGTTAATGTATTATTCTCATTTTTATAACAGTTATGTTGCCTTAAATACCACATTGATGTGGATGTAGTCACTCTACTTTCAATAAACAAAAAGAATAGGTACTCAATTATGTTTGATGAACAAATAAGTGAATGAAAAAATGGCACAGACAGAGTGGTCAGTTTAACATTCTTAAGTGTAGCATTAGTATAAAATAAATGCCTCTCATTCTGAATCATCTCTCTCTTCTCAAACTATTTTAATCCTACCCTTGATCGAGGTGTCCGAACAATGATCTGATTGGAAAGAGAAACAAATAAACACCTTTACTTGAGCTTGTTTATTTCTCTAAAATAGTGACATTGAAGGCTCTATGTGTTGCCCAGTGAATACGATAAGTATCTAAACACCCTGAATTCTGGTAAAATAAACTTCGCAATGTTCTGTGTATGTGTCTTTTTTAAAGCCTGTCTTTTTAACAATAGTTCCTTTGTAATGATTTAATGATGGGTGCTGATGGTTAGGGGCTGCCTTTCTCCCTTAACAGTATGAATAAAGCAACAGAGCATCTGTGATATGTGAACTTATAAATCTCAAGACAACAAGGGTCATTTGGGTTTCCCATTGCTTAGAAAGCACCATTTATATTTCCCCTATGTTTTATTTACTTGTCTGCGTGTTTCATAGCACTTTTTTCTATTTCCTTTACTTTTGAGGGCATTGACCCATCTCTTTTTTTAAGAGCATAAAGAATAAGAATAGAGATTAAAAAATAATAATAAGTCAACATTAAGCCCTTTACTTCTTCTCAGTCTTTGGTGAAAATTTAATAACATTTGAAACCAGATTCTATCCTTCATGTCAGAAGGGCATTAGCAACTTACCCTTTTATTTCCCCACCCAATACAATTCTTTCTTTGCTACGGGAGAATTAGCCAAGAATTGGGGAAAACAATTTTATTCCACTTCAGAAATGGACCCTGGAGAGTGCTTTAGGAAAACTCAACTCCAGACTGCCCTGGTCCTCAGCCTGGTTCTTGGTAGGGAGATATGAACAAGTAGATCCAGAGTTGTGATGCTTTTCTCTATTTTTTGCAACCCTCAGAGCTGAGTAGAATTCATTCAAAGTGTCTTATTTTTGCCTCATTTTCCTTCACTGTCCCTACCTTTCATCCTTTGCTCTCTTAAGATTTTAATTACATGGTCATTATTTTTTGGCCAGGATCTCTAAAAGGATAGACCAGCGAAGGTGCTTTCCTGATAGACTAAAACCCTAAGAGTAAATTTTTTATGAAGAGGCCACCTTGATCTTCGTCCCCTGAGTTTGCTTCTCCATATGTAAAATGATGATAACAACACTTGCCTTATTTGGTTGCTCAGAGGATCTTGTGAGATTCAACGGCCTGAAAGATGTAAGATGATTGTTCCTGACATTTACTAAACCTACAAAAACTTCAGCTTCTTCCCTTCCTCTGGCTCCATTGCAGCTCCACCATAATAGTAGCCATGAAAATCCATATAGACCTGGGAAGTTCTTTGGAATTAAAGGAAAACGTTAATATTTGTCACATGTGACTAATGATACCTCTTGAACCATAGCTGGACTCTAAAATCTTTTTGGAGCTGTCTCTTTCCTTGTCCATTATTACAGCAGCTTATATCAGAGCATCTGTCAAAAATTGCAGTGGGACACATTTAGAGGTCACTTTCCCCCTCATTCGTTTAATGTTATCAATTAAGGGGCAACTATTATCAAAGAAGCAGTGATATAAATAAAGATATTGAGCCAAGTGAAGTTTAAAATTAAACAAAAAAGCGAAATCTATTTTGATCATTGTTCAATGTCTGTGAGATGTCTCTTGGTATTAGAGGATGTGTTCAAATTTGTGGTTTAGTATATTTATCATGGGTCCCTGAAATGTGATTTTATTACTAGAAGTACCGAGAGAACATGCAATTCCATGAGATTAAGGGTAACTAGGTCATAAGGCATGGACCCCAAAAATAGTTTTGCAAATACAAATGCGTAAATAGATTTCCCTGTTCATGATAGATTAGATGAGTCTTGTCTGTAAGACTTTAGCAAGTCTGCCATTTTTTCAGGAAAGGGGTTCTCAGAACATTCATTTTCTCTTGTTTCTAAAACAACTTCCTCTTTTATTCTGTGAGTGAATCTGCTCTTGCACATAATGGGGTCTATAAGGACAATGGCTTAAAAAACATCGCCACCTAATGTATCTGGGTACATTATCGGTCTAGAAAAAGGGAGAAACAGTCACCTTAGATTCATTTCACATCAGTTGTATTTCATAGCATGCACAGTAGCAGTAGAGTGAAATAAAAGTGGCTCTTGCCAGCCTAAAGTGGCATGAGTTTCCACTTAGCATCGGCAGCCTGGGCAATGGGCAGGCAGTCCCATGGTACACCCTGCTCCCCCTCAGAGGCCATGCTCTTTACACTAACAGCACCCTTAGCTCAAATTCAAATGGTAAAATAACACTGCCTCTACCCTGCATCATCAAAGAGCAGAAGGAACCTGGCACTAAGAAGCCCAAGCATGAGGAAGTAATGAATATGTTTTCGGATGACAGTTTCAAGGAGCCTGAGTCTGCACGGCAGAGTCGAAGGCAGACAGCTCCAGATGGCAAAAGCTACCGAGGAGATGTCTTGGAGACCAGCAGTTTCTGAAAGGAAAGAACAGAACATAGGCCAGGTCTGGATGAGAGGAGATGCCCCAGAGACGTGTGATGCGATGTGGCTTCTGCAACAGCTGGGAGAGAATAAGCAATAAAGAAGGGACTGGGGCAATTCAAGTATTCTTGTAATAAAATGAGATTGCTTTACTTGTGTATGTATGTAAAATCAGCTCTCTTTCAACATGTTTCTTTTACTCCACTTTGCTTTAGCTCCTGCTTCCTGAGTCCTTTTTCATGGTGAGCCTAAACCACATAAGTAAAACCACTATGGAAACTCCTTCCTTAGTCATCTTGGGGCAGTGTTAGTATGACTCAGACTTTTATATATTTTTAACTACCTGACATAAACCCATATTTAAATGTCACCAGTGGCAAAGTCAAGAATAAATTCACAAGCATGCCTGCATTCAAGCACAGTAGCACAAGTAGGTATGCATGTGCACACATACACATGCACGTGCGCGCGCGCACACACACACACACACAGTACTGAAAATAAACTTGCCAATTTACAAACAGGATATCAGAATTCATTAGGACAAGGTGGCCCTATGATTTAAAAAAGTAAATAATTGTTTTCTGTCTTGTGTCATGTTTTAATTAAAGATAGCAATGCAATCTGCAATATATCTGGAAATTTTTAGAAACCTTTTTTACAGAGGCAAAAAGGATCAATACTTTTTTGTCTCTGTGGCATAAAACATCCCAGGTTACTTTGTCCCTGTTTATTCCAGAAACTCGAGTTGAAAGTAAACATTAAAGTGATTAGGGTAGAATCATATTTTAAGAGGAAACAAAGACATTTTGAAATTAGCTGAACTGTTTACTTCAATAGCATTCGAGACATCAATCTGAAGGCCTTTGCTCTAGGGATAGAGACAAAGAAAGAAGTAAACAATTCAAGGTGGGGGAGCTTTCTGTTTTTCAAGTAGAACAGTCAAAACTGTTAGACAAAGCCAAGAGCTGAGACTATGGAAATAGATAGTAATAATTCCTCCCATCTCTGAGAGGAAATAGAACAATTCAGCAAGCACTGTGCATGTTTCTCTCCATAAAATGGGTTTTCAAAATTTGCTGCTGCTTCTAAGATGACGCAGGCAAAAATATCAGGTTAGGATCCTGAAAAATAATGCTGCTTCTGTGGGAAATGTTGTGAGAGGTTTCCAAATGCAGAGGCAGAAGCCTTTCAGCTGCTGAAAAAAGCATTTGTCTAAGTCTTTCCCACAGAAATGTAACCATCCTGATAGCATTTCAGCACACTAAACAGAGTATAGAAACAGAGAAAATAGAATGACCCTCCAATCATTATCTATAGGACATTACGCTGATAAATGGCAGTATTAATGAACCCAAATGAATTTGAATCCTTTCTCCCTGCAGTTATTTTGATAATACTGGAATCCACTAAAGTGCATGGCATTAACAATTAAAGAGGGTTAAGCAGACACTTAATACTTGTTCTATTTTGCACAATTTGGCAGTAATGCATCTGCTATAATCAGGATTTTTATTTCTCTTTCAAAAAAAAAAAAAAAGGAAATGTTTATGTTTTGGAAGCAAAGCCTCCAGGATCTACAGCTCCGTGCAAACCCGGCATGCACGCTTTTGTGTTGTGCGTGTGGCGGCTCAGTCAGCACGACTGGCCTATCTGGCTTTCTCCTTTTGCAACAGCTCCACCTTTGGGCTTCTAAAGGGAGAGGTCTTTTTACTAAAGGATATGAAAATCGGCAACAACTAGAAGGAAATATACATTCCATCTTCAACCTTTTTTGTGAAACTAAAAAATAAAATTATTTTCCTCAGAAAGGGAGAGACCAAAAAAAAAAAAAGAAGAAGAAGAAGAATGGAGGGAGAAAAGAAGGGAACAGGAAGGTAGCAGAGAAGAAAAGAGAAAAGGAAGGGAGAGCAGGAAGGAAAAGGAAAAAGCTTCCTTTCTTGACCAGAGGAAGATGCAGCAGCTCATGGAATTGTTCCTTCTTGGGTACTTTCCGGCCTGGATTGCAGACTTCTGTAAGGCTCCAAGTGACCCAAAGTTCCGGATTCCTGTTTCAGACTTTCTCAGCCACACCATTTCCTTATTATTTGTTTATAAACTATAGCACCAGCTTAATGCATGAGAGACTAAGAGAGGATTTGGATTTCTGTTTAGCCCATTCTTTTAGAAATGAGAATATTATGTGAACACTTTGGTAAGTTTCTTAATATTTCGTTCTGAACACTCAATAGTCTTGGATTCTTTCCAGGCAGATGTAGCCTTACTCCCAGGAAGCATGACCTTGGCTAACCAGGGATGGGGAAATGAACACAGAGGAACTTCTTACATTCCACTGTCAACTAAATCCCAATCGTTAGATGTGTGAGGTCCAGTTAGGAAAGTGTCCTGGGAATACACAATTCACAGCTCAGTCAGCAGGGCTGGAGATCTAAGCAAATCTTTGTCTAGGGAAATCAGTTTGGGTATTTTAGTGTAAAAATATCAGGGGAAAAAATGTATGCTCACAATTCTGTGCCCTATAAGAATGTATATTTTTATAATCAAATCTATAAGATGAGAAAGAAAGAAAAAAAAGAAAAAAAGAAAAAGAAAGAAAAGATAGGTGTTTCAAGTAGAATGGAAAAGACACTGTAATGCCTCAGATTAACTCCAGGATCCAGGCAAGTCCATGCACTTTGCTTCAGAGTCTTTACTTCTGACCTTCAGAGCTTCAAATCTGGGCTAGTTCTCATCATCCCGACTACTTGCTATCTCTTCTAGGAAAATCACCTTTCATAGTTCACCCAAATCTGAAATCCGAAAGTGCCTCCTTCAATAAATACTCCCTGCTCAAAATCTTTAAAGTTTTTCATATTGTTCACAGGTTAAAATTCATATTTCTCCGTTCTCATACCAAGGATTGTGCATATCTGCTCCTAAGCCCCTCTCCCAGTAATCCCATATAGGGACTGTACTTTCCAGTCAGTGTAGGCATTTGATGCCTCATCCCCAAGACCACTCTGAGACTTTTTGTACTCGATATTCTCTCTTAAGAGTCACCTGTTATCTTACATCTTATAGAGAGCATCCACTCCCTCTTATAAATCTGTAGTGCTGATTATGTGAATACTCACTAAGGGTGTATATTTTATAAGGGATGATGCCAACTTATCTCAGTATGTATGAATGTATGTATGTATGTACACATATTATGTATGTCTCATATTTTCAACTCAGCCGAGTGCTTTGTATATATGAGGTATTGAATTTAAAAAAATAAATAAATATCAATTGGTTGCACTGACAGGAAAATGAATGTTCCAGGTTTTTGCACTCAAGTATTTGGACTCAAATACTTCTAACTTGAATCTTTTTTGATAGTTTAAGGAGCCAGTGATTGAATAAGTCTGACCTGCAGAAAAGCAGGCACTTTTACTTTTAAATCTTTAGTATTTAATATTTAGCCAGTTCCTGTTGCAGAAGTAGGTAGGATCTTCATATTATCTCTTGTCTTACACCAAGCTATAGTTATGTGTTTTATAGTTAAGCACCTATAAATCTTACATAAGCTAAAACCAAGAAATAGAAGCCTGTTTTTTTCTTTTTTATTGAATATTTTTTATATACCCTATTTTACTGGAAGTAAACTAAGTTCTAAGAATTCTTGTAACTCCTAATAATCACTTAGGCCAGGAATACATCCAATAGATGCCTATCTCTCTCTATTAGGAATATCCACATTTTACTATTTTTTAACTTAACTAAAAAATAATAGGTATTCAAAAATCATTGTTTATATATTCTTCATTTAGAAGACATTCTATGTTTCCTTTATGTTCTAATAAAATGTTCTCTCTTTAGCTACTGTACAGTGACTTATTTCTTAAGTAGGACCTTTATGCTTCTATTGGTCACATACATGATCACAGTGGGCTGCAGAAGCCCTTGGATCAAGATGGATAATGCCCTGAGGGCATTTCATAGCATAGATGGTACCTCCTTCGTCTTTCCAAGGCATCTTTTCTTCTCCACTGAAGAAACTGGCCTTTGAATGTTAGTGTCATGGAGGAAACACTGTCTTTATCATTCAACTGGTATCTATCCTATTCATTTTTTATAAAACATTTGATGATTGCAGAAGGAATATCAACCATGGCCTCTACCCTCAGATCCTGAGCAAGGCTATCAGAACTTAAGACTAAGCACCTGTGGGGAAACAGTGATTTGTAAAAAGCAAATTATATGTAAGAGGCCATCCACGCTGAAGGAGCTTAGAGGAGAACATCTTCCAAATCTGAAATTAGAAAGAGCATGACAGACCCATGGGGATTGCCAATATCTTCCTTGCTTAGATGAGATTTAATCAACATGGCTCTTTTCCTGCATGTTCAATGCTTTTCTTTTTTAAAAGATGATGTGAATTCTAGAAAGGAGATGAATTCATGAATTCATCTTCATGCTTTCTTATGTTCATACTTTATTCATAACTAAGTCTATCTCTTCTTCTAGATTCAATTATTCACTCCTCATTCTTGACTCCCTGTATATACCTCTATTTTACACAAGTTTTTTATTTTGTGTATCTCTCCCTCGGTAGGGAAGTATTTATCAAGAGCAAGCAATGTGTCATGTATATCCATACATCCAGTTTACCTAGAATACAACCTGGCACATAAGAGTGATCAATAAATGCTTATTAAAATGTCCCAGTGAATTTCAAGCCACTTGAGAGAGCGAATTATAACGCTATCAAATTTACATCCTTAGAATGCTTAAAACAATGCTTTGTAAATAGATGGAATTCAATGACTATTTGTTCCTTTAAAGTAGGAGGAAATACATGAACTAAATTCTAAAAGATGAATGCTAAGTTAGGGTAGAACATGACTAATTTCCAGGTTTGGGGCTCAGATACAGAACCCAAGCCAGTAGTTGATATGAAACATGTATCAGACAATCATATATTAATCTACTCTTTCGTCAGAACAATCTACCCCAAAAAGTTTTTTTTTTCAAGGAAGAAGTCATCGTTTATTACCATGGTATTTTATGTTCACTTCAAGTTCTATTTCTCAGCATCAGATTCAGTATGTATTGTTTTTCTAGTAACTTTCACCATTCTAATAGTGCTGTCGATGGGGCAGTTTAAATGTGTCTGAGGAATAATTGTACCTAGCCTTTCACCTAACGCCTTTAAAATGATCCCTGCTTTGTTTTTAAAGATGAGTAAGACAGTTACATACCATAAAAGGCTGAGTAAGTATCCAAGGCAAATGCATTTCAAGTCATAGATGGGCTGGCCCCCTACTGTTCACATTATAAATTCATCCTGTGAGTCTCTGAAATAGAAATAGAATTGTTTCTTTGTGTAGTTTTATTCTCCTTCCCACCTAGGCTATTTACTTCATGACTGCTCAGTACATGTAAATAAATATGATATTATCCTTTTTATTTTCAGAGTAACAGCAGTAAGGTAAGAATTGCAGCAGACATCAGGATATTGGCCTGGGTATTGTGGATCTTTGGTCCCTGGAAATGCAGAAAATCTCTTTTCCTGTAATCCATGAGAACTTGGCTGAACGGCCAAAGTTATAGAGGCTTGGTATGTTAGTCAGAATTCTTCAGAAATAGAACAAAGAAGTAATATATATATATATATATATATATATATATATATATATATATATATATAGAGAGAGAGAGAGAGAGAGAGAGAGAGAGAGAGAGAGAGAGAGAGAGAGAGAGAAGGAGATTTATTGTAAGGAATTGGCTTATGCAATTCAGAGGCTGAAAAGTCCTAATATTTGCAGTTAGCAAGGTGGAGACCCAGAAGAGCCAATGTAGTTCCATTTTAAAAGATAGCAGGCTGAGACTTATGAAGAACATATTTTTTTAGTTCAAGGCCGAAAAGGTAAAAAGTTACTCATGTCCCAGCTCAGTCAGTCAGATAAGAGGGATTTCCTATTTTTTGTCCTTTTTGTTTAACTCAGGTCTTCAGTGATTGGATGAAGCCCACATTAGGAAGGACAATCTGCTTTACTCAGTCTACAGATTCAAATGTTAATCTAATCAAGAAATATCTTAACAGAAATAACCAGGATTATGTTTGATCCTGTGACCCAGTTGACACATAAAATTAACCAATACATTTGGTATTCTTTAAGACCATGATTTGCTCTTGATATATATGTGTATTACACACACACACACGCGCGCGCACACACACACACACACACACTTCACATATGGATTGATATCAATGCAAAAAAAAAATACTAAACATCTTTTTAGTGTTTAGCAAGTACCTGGCACTCTACTAAGTGTTGTACATGTATGACCTCATTTATTTCTCAAAACAATCCCACTGGATAGATATTCTCATGACTCTAATTTTACAGATGTAGAAAGAAAGCCACAAAACTTGTAATTCACAAAAGACCACTGCTTTTCTCTGAGAGAAAGAAATATTTCCAATATCAGAGTGTTTAACTTTCATTTCCCTAAATGACTTCTAGGTCAGGTTTCTCTCTATGGAAAGCACAATTGAACAGATATGCTATGATAAAATGATTGTGATGTTAAATGTTGATATGACAAACTATACAATAGACCTAGCTAGCTACCTTTCAAATTTTAGACTAGATTTCAGATCTATTTGACACCAAAGCTCTGCATTGTTTACTCTATTTTTCACAACACAGTTGAAAATCATGATACCCTAAAAATGTGTATTATATGCAAAATCTGAATATTTAAATATAATAATCCTGTTCTGAGGAATACTTTCTGCCTTAGAAGCCAATTTGCAAGAAAATATCATTAGAAATAACTCTTCTTAACCTTTTGTACATGTATAGGAATAGCAATGAGAAAGGGGCATTTCTGAGGTATAAAGCTTAGAATGTAGCAGGCTGAATTAAGCTCATAAACACTAGACCACTGCTTTTCTCTGAGAGAAATAAATATTTCCAATACCAGAGTATTTAACTTTCATTTCCCTAAATGACTTCTAGGTCAGGTTTCTCTAGTCTCCCTATGGAAAGCACAATTAAACAGATATGCTATGGTAAAATTATTGTGATATTAAATGTTGATATGACAAACTATACAATAGACCTAACTACCTTTCAAATTTTAGAGGGATGAGTTATCTAAAAAGCACTCATGACACACCTTAGTTTATGTTGTCTTCCAGACCTTCATATTACTCTTATATGATGGAGTTATATATAAAAAAAAAGTATAATAACACATAATCTTTATGATCCTTATTTGATAATGTTTTCAGTCATCATATTTTCCATTAAACTACCTATTACAAGTTCACTTTTGAGTTATCCAGGTTATTTATATTTGATTACTTTAGTTACAATAATTCTCTAGCTCTAGATCACATCGTCAGGCTTGAGAAAACATTTTATAAAGTCCAGTGCAGATTTCCACTTATAACTCTACTGAAATAATTGGTATGAGACTAGACTTTTCAATTATAAAATTGGGCAAAACATATGAAACATACCGTTGTCAGATAAAGAACAAGAGGTAATATGTAATTACAACCACAAAAGAACTTAAACAATGAAAGAACTCTGCAATTGTCCAGTATTTCTGTTTGCATGTGTTTTCCAGACCATAGATGTGGGGAGCTTGAACAGAGCATGATGATCTTACATCATGAGACAAAAGACAAAGACCAGAATTTGGGTCTATAAATGCAGGCGAAATTTGTAGGACACAGTTCCACAGAGAGAAAAACTTCAGAAACCTAGGTAGGACTCCTTTGAGTCTTTGAAAAATGCTAATCAGAGCATATACAGACTAAAACTATATAAAGCCAACCAAAAGCACTACTATAAAAGTAATAATTATGGGGGATCTGTGACCAAAACATTCCTGGGGCTCGCTAGGGAATTTTGAGCTCTGACAGCCAGTGTAACAAGAAATTACTGAATAGCTAAAGCATTCAGTAGAAATCTCAGAAAGACCAAACCTTGAGAGAAGAACTTCTTCGATGCTAGAGGAAAAGCTAATCAAGACTAAGCCTATATAAATTTAAAACACGCCTTTAAAGGATGCTGATCTACTTGTAAACTAATTTTCTGCTTGAATATAACAATTCTATTCAAAGTAAAAATAGCAATACCCAGATACTCAACAATATAGAAACCATATATCTGATATACAATCAAAACTTATTAGACATGTGAAGAAATAAGATAAAATGACTTATAACCAGAAGAAGAAGAATGAAATTAAAAGCCAAGAGAAATAGACCATGAATGATAAAATTGGAAGATTAAAGCTTTAAAAAGAGCTATTACAATTATGTTCAGGAATGTAAAGGAAAAAATTAATATTATGGGGAAATGAATAGAATATCACAATAGAGAAACAGAAATCATATACAAATACCCAAATGGAAATTCTAGAATTTAAAAAAACTAAATAAAATTATAAAATGTAATATCTAAAATAAAAAAAAAGTATATATGTATTAGCTTGAAAGTTAATAGAAACTATAGAAGCAAAAGCTCAGTGAACTTGAAGATATACTAATAGAAACTATTCAAATTTTGAAAACTAGAGGAAAAAGTAAACATGTCTCAACTTATTTTATGTGGTCAACATAACCCTAAAATAAATCCATACAAGATCATTATAAGAAAACATAATTACAGAGCAATATTCCTCACAAATTTGTATAAAAATTTCTAACACTAGATTAAGAAATTAAATTCAGCAATATTTATATAGAGTAATCCATAATGACCAAATGAAGTTGATTCTAGAAATTCACAGTTTGATTAACATTCAAAAACATACAATGTTATATATCAGATTAACAAAAATAAGAGATAAATTGCATACAATCACTATAGATGCAGAAAAACACTAGAAAAGTTCAATACCCATTTATGATGTAAAAACTAAATAAACTATCAGCAAATTTTAAAAAATTGTAAATATTCATAGAATAAAGTAAAAATATTAAGATACCTTTTCACTGCAAATAGATTCAATGCAATCTCAAACAAAATTCACATCAGGCATTTTATAGAAATTGATAAGCTGTATCTAAAACTTATATGAAAGAGCAAAGGATCTAATATTACCAAAGCAATCTTGAGAAAGAACAAATTTGGAGGATTTATGCTGGATGATAATCAGATCAATTATAAGTCTTTATTAATCTAGAAAATGTGGTATTACATAAAGAAATAGATTCATGGAAGAGAATGGTGATTTCAGAAATAGGTTCACTAGGAATTTAGTATTTCTTCAATTGATTTTAAAATTCCAAAGTAATGTAAAGGTAAAACATTTTCTCTTGTTTCTTTACATGTCTAGTAACATTCCAAACATATTCAGGAACAACTGCATAGCTACATATAAGAGAGAGTGACAAAGAGAACCTCATTCTCTACCCCATACCATACAAAAATTCTAGAAGGTTTATAGTCCCAATCTTGAAGTTAGATCTATAAAGGTCTATAAAGAAACACAAGAGGGTAGATAATGATTTCTTAGACAGAACATTGTATTAATCATAATTCAAAGAAAATTAATAAATCTACTTCATCAAAATTAAAAATTGTTCATTAAAAAACAAAGAAAGTGAAAGGTAACCATATATTAGGAAAAATATATATTTTTTACATATATGTGACAGAGAATTTGTCCAGAACAAACAACTGAGAAAAGTCAATATAAAGACAAAAAACACAATTTTTAAATGTGTAAAAAACCTTAATAGGCATTTTATGAATGAAAATAAAGTATAAGAGCATGAAAACACACTCAATATCATTTATTACCAGAGAAATGTAAAACAAAATCCCCATGAGACTATACACCCACCAAAATGACTGAAATTAAATAATGACAATATCAAATGATGATTGATAAAAATTTTTAGCAATTAGATTTCTCAAAAATTGGTGGAAGTGTACAATTGTTGAAACACGTTAGAAATAGGTTTGGGAATTTCTCATAAAGTTAAACATACATATATTCCATGATGCAACAATTACACTTAGGTGTTTACACAAAAGAGATGATATGCCCACAAAAGTTTATACAAGAATGTGCATAGCAACTTTAGTCACAATAGCTACAACATAAAAACAATCTAAATGCCTATCAGTAGATAAACAGATTA
Organism: Rousettus aegyptiacus; assembly: GCF_014176215.1. Lineage (NCBI taxonomy): Eukaryota > Metazoa > Chordata > Mammalia > Chiroptera > Pteropodidae > Rousettus > Rousettus aegyptiacus. Next base: position 70,899,519 of record NW_023416287.1, read on the forward strand.
AAAGTATATTATTTTATTCACACAAGGGAATAATATGTAGCAATAAAAAGAAACTGCTAATAAATGAAGCAAGATGAATGAATCTCAAAAAATATATATATTGAGTGAAAGAATGAGACACAAAAGAGTATCGTATGAATGCACATCCAAGAAATATTAGGACAAGAAAGATGACTCTGTGGTAAAAGAAATCAGATGAGTAGTTATATTTGAAGTGGAATAAGGATTTGCAGGGAAGGAAACCTTTCTGGGGTGATAGAAATATTCTATATCTTGATAGACGCATGGGATATGCAGGTGCATGCATTTGTCAAACCTTATGAAACTGCACTCTTTAAATCTGTGCATTTCATTGTACATAAATCATACCTCAATCAAATATTCCTGATCAAAACAATCCAGTAGAGACTCAATAAATACGCATTGGATAATATTATTTCTAGGAAGAATCACCAGTAGTGATCTTTTCTTGCAAAGAAGTACGGGCAATATTGAGGAAACAACTCAGAGAGAATGTCAGTTGCATATCTTTGTTCATAATGGATATCGAAATTACTTTAGCAATATTGATTCCTGTTTTGAGAGAACCTAAAACAGACCTATTTGTTCAATCTGCAGAGAGATGTAGGTAGTGTTAAAGTGACTCATTGGGAAAGTAGAAGCCTAAGCAAACACAGATCTCTCAGCCTGACCTCTACCTTTATCAAACTCAAGCCAAAGATTATGGTTACATCCTTCAGAGTCCAGTTGGCAGACAGGAACTGTCAGTAACAGTCATACTTAGCCGAAATTCATTAACCTGTAGACCTTTCCATTTAGGGAAATATTTTCTCACTCTATTGAAAGCATATTCATTTCTTTAAGAACAACCTCACATGCACTTCCTCCTTGAAATCTTTTTCAAGCTTTGCAGCCTGAAATGATCTCTACATCTTTTAGATCTTATGGCAATTTCCTAGTGCCTCTATTATAAAACCCATCACCTTCTACTTTATATTACAGCAATTTGGGTACCTGTTTTATCCCCTCTTGGATTGCAAACTGCTTTAGAGGAAAGAGATTGTTATTCATTTTATATTTCCACTGAACATACCACACTACAGTTTTTTACCCAGACATTTGCCAAATAAGCCCATGAATAAATGGAAAAATTGAGAAATGTTTGGATCTATAATGACAGAGAAAAGACTCATAATTACAAACAGCAGAATGTGATTTTATGTAGTAGTTTTAGAGTAGTCTTGCTAATGTTTTTTTCAGAAATATTTATTGGGCACTATCATTTAACAGAAATTGTTCTAGCTGAGCTTATGGCTAAATGTTAAATTAGATCTTGCCCCTAAAGGAGATCAAAAATAAGAAAGGGAGATGAATTATTTACATAATTACATAATTCTTTACATAAGTGAATAATTGTAAAGCAAGGTATTAAGAGATCTAATGGAGAAAAGTTCGAGAAAGAGTGGCAACACAAAATAAAAAAGTAATCATATCAAATGGAAGTTTGGAAAATTTATGGAGGAAATTTCAGATGACTTCACAAGTTAATAATAACTGACTCTATAAAGACCATACTAGGCTATGTTCGAATCCTTTAATCCTCTCAACCTCTCTAGGAGGTATTACTATTATTCCTATTTTCTAGATTAAAAAAAATAATAAAGTGCTGAAATTAAGTATTCTGCACAAGGCCACTAGAGTGAATGGTGAGATCAGAATTCAGGTACAGTAAGTTTAAACCCTGAACCTACCTCTTCAATCACAATGATCTGGGTCTTGATAAATGAATAGGCACTGCATCTGCTTCACATGCGTGATATGTGTGAGGATGTTCATGGTGAGGTTAGAGTAGTTTTATCAGTCAAGGCCCTTCATAGTTTCACTCAAGGTGAATTACTGAATCTTGCTACCTCATGCAGCCACAGAAAATCTACCGGAAAGTCACGAGGATTTCTCGAAGTATCCAGGCAGGTATAGAATATCCAAACCTTAGGAAGGGACAAACTGTCAGATTAATGGGTCTCAGCAGCTGCAGATAATGAACCTCCTCTCTTTGTATCTTTTAAATTTCAGATCATGTGTAAATTCCTGGACAAATCAAGTATGCTTAAGGGCAGAGTAATATTGTAGCAGGGCTACCACTTGCATAATTATAGGGGGTGTCATTTACATTATAAACTATATACAGGAAATGTGAAATATGTCACCTGGATTTTCACAATATTTATACTCATGTGGCAGTTTCAATGGTAGTCATATGATGGTGGGATATGACAATTTCCAAAAGAAAGAAAAAATTTGAACAGAAACGAAGCAAAACAATACAATAGATACATGCTTCTGGGGTTTGGAGCAAGGATAAAATTCATACTTCTCATATATAAATGAGTTTTAGGTATTTTATAGCATATAAAGTTAGGCCACCTTTTTCTTCTTAGGCCCTGCTTGTATCCTGTGGACTGTAGCATTTCTGACAAATGAGGCCCTAGTTTTTGTGTTTCTTTTTTTTTAAGTAAAAATTATTTTAGACTGATTTTACCTGTATTGAAATATAATATATTTCCCCCCAACTCAACATATTACTTGAAATTGTACTGACTTTCACATTCTCAGCTATTTTGCACTATGATGCAATGGGGTGTTTGTAACTAATAAACTGGATAGCCTATGATTTGAGTCAATTGGTGGAAGATTCAAGATTGGAGCAGTGTATGCAAAAGCAAGTCTAGATAAAGTCTGTTCTCTCACATTTATGGTGTCAATATTTCTTAGCTGCTTTACCTGCTTTGTCTTTGAGAAAAGGGAGAAAGCACACAGAAAATAATAGTACTAAACTACCATGTATTTATTAAATACTAAGCCATGTGTTTAGATTATATTACTTAATCTTCTCGCTGATATACAGGTTTTCTTTTTCTTATTTTAAAAATGTGAAAACAAGCTGAGGGTGATTAAATGATTTACTTACAGTTACACTGTCAGAAAACGGCACAGGTGAAACTAAACCCCACATCTGTATACATGCCTTCTATGTCAAGTGCACCTGCCAAGACATGAGATCACTGACCCAGACTTGAGGCTGCAACCAGAAGCAGTAGGGCACTTCGATTTATTGATATGCGTAGAACATTCACCAAAACCCAAATCAACTGGCACAATTAGTTCCCTCCAAACTCAACATTACCTTCACTTCAAGGATATTTTGTATTATTGATGTTCAATCAATTCCGACTTAGTAGGAATATTGAGATTAGTTGGTAAGCTTAGTTATTAAATGCTACGTTACTTTTAGTGGTAGAATTATTATTTACTAATCACAGAATTTTTGCCATTGGTAGCCTTTGTCCAGTATACCTGTTGTTATCTTCCTTAGTCTCTTTCTCCTTAAGTGAGAGCCAAATTCCTTAGCTTTGTGTTGGGTATAACTGGAGTTAATAACACCTCATGTGAGGAGTGACTTCTTAAATCGATTATACTTAACTAGACTTGAAAATAGAGAGGCACTACCACCATATATACTAAATCCCATCCAAGGAGTTAGAAAGCTCTACCTACATTGTTGGTTTATCAGTGACTTATAAGGTGAAGCTACACAAACAATACAATCACTCAGGGCTTTTATAATCTATCAATTATAAGTCTTGTTCTAATCTATAAAAGACAAAGAGCAAGGTTTTGAATGAGTTAACGTCTGTGCAAGGGCTTTAGCTAAATACAAAAACCCACTGCTATGCTTTACCTTGACAGACATTTTTTAAAGAATCCACTAATTCTTCACATTTTTTAAAGTGGAAAAATCATGAAATAGGAGGGTAAAAATAGAAGACACATCTTCCAAGAGGCTGGTAAAGGAATTAGAGGCTGGAGAGTGTCCTAGGGACCAAACAGCAAAGTGGAATTTGTGCTAAGGCAGGCTATCTGTGGCAGGCATTGACTTTCCAAGAAAATTTCCAATAAAACTTCAAGAACTCAGTAACTTCAACTAATAATGTCTAGGATTACATACCCCAAAATGTGAAGATCCGCTATACAGATCTGTCTATTGGCCTTTGTCACATTTTTGTACACTAAATAATATTTGTTAAAATCCTCCCTGACTTTCTTCCTTCAGTGTAGCTCTTGAGAATGTGAAACTATATTGAAAAATGTGCAGTCTAAAGAATCAGAGGTCAGAGGCAAAATCTCATCTGGCCCACTAATAGAGCTCTGAACTGAAAGACTCACTAGTCCCTCTGAGATTTTGTTTTATGTAAATGTTCCCACCTCCTGGAGAGTTCCTCCCTTATGACTTTGTTAGAAAGACCATATATTTCCAGATTACATTTAGGGAAAGCATTTGTGCATTCAGGGAAAGAGAAAAACAAATTCCCTGGGGTACACTGATGCTGATGAGAAATAAAGCCAGAGTCCAACAATGGTGTGAGACCAGGAAAACGACAGCAGCCTAGAATGAAAGTCACAAGATATTTTAACTGACAGAGAGGAAAAGATGGAACCTTGGGAGAAAGTAAAACCACCCCCTGCAAAGTTCTCTTTACTTGTGTATTTTGGGAACAGAGGGAGTAAGAGGAGGTTTTTTTTCTGGAAAAGTAGCCCACAAGGTCTTCAGAGCCAAACCTTTGGTCCAGCCATTTTGTTGGAGAGTTTTAAGTCTGTCTACAACAGCATCAGCTGGCTGGAAAACTATTTGACCTTCATTGGATCGTCAGTCATTCTTTTGCTTGAGTGACTGAATGAAGAATGTGTCATTCTGTCATAGCAAAAATCTGGAGAAGGGGAAAAAAATTAAATCGATCCTCTCTATCTCAGAAAGGCTTAGTTTCATTGGCATCTGACACAAACACTCTTCACTGGGTTTCTGTTTGCTGATAGTAATTAAATATTTCTGTCTTTGTCCTGTCTGATGACTAGGACAATGCTCTCTACTCTTAAAGGATGGGGTTGGAATTATGCTCATGTTATATGTCTCTGATTACACACATGTGTCTTCCTGGGTTCTCTCCCTTTATAAAATCTATTCTATTCATCAAATATAAGACACTACTTAAAGCAAAAAACAAAATCTATAATGTGCATTACAATGATATTTGTTGTCCTGTCTTGACTGTTAATTGAAGACTAACTACACGAAAATTTAGATTGCAGATGAATAATTAAGGTAATTTATAAACTAACAGGTCTTCAGTTATTTATTAAAACATTGAAAAATAAATTAAAAAGAGAAAAAAGTGCAGGGTGATAGTAAAGCAAGCAAGAGATCTGGGTGATATGATATATTATCATTTTGCCACACTTTGCCAAAGTGTTTCAAAGTGAGACCTTGATTGCCTTATATTTTTTGTTTGTTTGCCTGCTTGCTTCTCTTTGCACCCTACCAACTCCCTGAAGTTAGATGGCTGTAAACTGGCACTGTGATCACAGTTTGTTTTCCAAGACAATGGTAAGATGTGGATTCCTCTCTTCCTTAAGAAAAGAGTGAACAGCAATTGTCCTGGGTGGCTTTCAATAACTAGTAAGATTAACCCAAAGAAACCTCTTGTAGCTGGGACATTGATTGTTCTTTCTCATCTGGGCCAGAGTCTATTTGAGGAGTCTCATCTCTAAAGGGACGGGGATAAGGTGGAGGTCAGGAGTTATGCAGTCTCATTTTCTTCTTTAGAATTCCTGTGCTCGGGATGGGTCTCTACACAGTCTAGTTGGGAATTGGGGGCATCACCTAGAGACTTTAGACCCTAAAAATCCTTTATTTAGAGAATTATATACTTTCCAGAGTTTGCTTTTTATTTCTTTCTGCAATTTACCTGAAAATTATCTTAGGACTCCATTCTGCTTTGCTACACCTGGTCAAACCACAGTTTTCCTACTTTATTTAAGAAACCAAAGGTCTGAAACTAAACAGGAGGAAATAAAGAAAAATCTGACAAACACTAGGTGCTAGATAATAAATAGAATTAAGATTACCGAGGTCTCAAAATGAATCTTTTCTTTTGTTCCTTTTTTTCCTTTTGTTTTCCTGATTTATACAATTTGACACACTCTATTTTTATAGAAAGTATATGAATTACATTCTTGGAACAGCCAAAGTGTTCCAAGATCATCTTTCTTGTCAATATTCTTATAAAAAGTATGATGTCAATTAGCATTTTTGAGCTCTTGTTTAACTTTAGTAGTTAGGACAATGCAAATCAATAATATAAGCATGTACAATGAAAGCCATTGGGTTCAGAAGATTTGAAATTTGAGCTGAGCTGGAAAGACATTGGTATGAGAAAAAAGAGAAAGGGAAGCTGTATATGCAGCCCTTTCTTTTAGCTTACGTAGCCATAAAACTAAATTATCTGTCTATGACCTTATTTCTTTCCTCCTTTCCTCCAAAATAGATTTGTATTTATCAGATTAAATTTTATTCAGGCTAAGTTTTGATCTATATCTTATCTCTAATCTTCATCACAATCCCCAAAGTCAATATTTATCAACCTAGGTTACCAAAAATGTGACACATCTTGGATTTGATTATCTTGCTTTAAAGTCAGCTTTATTTCAATGCACCATAGTGCTTCTGTGTGATCAATGATATGGCAATGGAAGTAAACATGAGTGTTTAAAAAATGCTAAAGTCTCCATGGTGACTCGATTGAGCATGTATATTTGGGAGTAGGTGAGTTAAGTCTGAATAGATTGATTTGGGTCAGTTAAGGAAGGTCCTCAAATATCAGAGGTGAAAACTGAACTGTATTTTGCAAGCTACAGAGAGCCATTCAATAAGGGGCAGATTATGAATTCTACTGACATCATAATGAACATAAAATATTTCACTATAACTTTCAAAGAACAAATGGAATTCAGTTATGAATCCATCTATTTAACTAATTAAAAATTAAATCAGGAACCATAATCAGTTCTGTTCATGGACTAAACTTCATTGATCAATTCTGATGCTAGAGGCAAGATTTGAACTCAAGTAACTGTCATTTCTGGACACTCACTGAGCAATTATATGTTAAATACTGGCTATTTTCAACAAATATCTATTGAGCATCAGCTATTCACAGCAAATATGTATTGAACAAATGCTCTAAAAAGAACCAATTTGGCACTTTGTAGATATCAAGAAGTTCACAATAATGTCTCTCTTTCAAAATACCTAAATCTTGCACAGAGATTAGACTTAATAATTTGAAGGCTATATTAATAATAAAAGAGTAATAACAGTTTTCTAGTAAAAATATAAGGAAATACAAGCAATGACTCAGATAATATTAAATAATTCAGCCCATATAACAAATCATCTCTCAGTGTAAAGGCAAGTTTTTATACACTTATTAGAAATGTCCAAATGTTAAATGTATATCTCTGCAGATTTAGCTATGTATATTTATTTGTGAACTGGGTGCTTAGAGTGTTTTGTACCATTATAATGCAATAGCACAAAACCGAATCTGAAAAATACATATGCTTGGTGATTTCCAAGTGAAGAGAATGTTAAATTTTCACTTAGACACTAACTGTAACCATCAGAATGCAAGGGAAACAATTCATGGAAGTGAAAGAGATGACCTAGTTCTACCCCTGAGACTTAATAACCATACCCTAAATCAAGAACAAATGTATTTAGTGAAGCCAACCCTGTGGTCTCTTCTAGGAGGCCTCTTTTTTTCATTTGGTGAGAAACCCTCTTGCTAATATTTAGAACTATTAGGTCAACATAAATGAACTTAGCATACTGCTAATTTTTGCTTCTGATTTCCTCTTCAGGTTCAGTGTAACCATTTTGATTGAAAATACCCCTTACTGGATCTCAGGTGAGTGGATGGAAAAAAAAAAAAAAGAATTCTATGAAAAGTAACCTCACAGAGTAATTTGACCATAAATTCCTAACTGGGCTGGTCATGGTGAATCATCATGCCCTAAGTATATATGTTTTTTAGTAAAATGTTTACCTTTGCCTTAAGCAAGACCTGTGTTATTCTATGCATCTAGGTTTATACACCTTTGAAATTATCATAACCACCCTCAAGAGAGCACATACTCTTGTTAACTATCTTGTAATCCAATCCCTGCCTTGCTTTCTTCCATGAAATCTTCCTTATATTCCCTCCTTAATTTCACGTGCATAAAAGAAGCTTCACAACTATCATTCCCTGCAGCATTTGAGATTTTGCTTGCTGGCATATATCCTCAATTGGGTTCAAATAAACTCTCATAATAATTCTCTACAGGTTTGAATGTTTCTTACCTTGACAGGTGTATTCATTATATGTGCCTATGTAAACCAGCTTGTTCTCCATGCAGGCAGGAAAGTGATTCCTATTGTTATGGTGGAGCAATGACTTTACCAAAGAAATCATTTCTCCAATAAAGAGATGAAGAGATCACTCCTGGCCACCTCCTCCATATGATGTATATGTAAGTGGAGGGTTATCGAACTCATGTACTATCTCAAATCTAGGTCTAGCTCTACATGTTGAATGAGAAGATGGTTGGCCATATATTATCAGGGGAATTAGAAGCATACCCACACCCCTAAGTGATCTGCTAAAGTGTAGTTCCCTGCAGTTAAAAGTGCCTATGAGTCACCCCTGCATAAGTCACAAATTCAAATGCAAATGTTCTCTCTGTAGGATGACATCCATGTGCATCGGCAACTTCAATTTTGAGTTGACATAAAACTTATAGTTAGATTTATTCTATAAATTAGATAAATTTTCAAAAGTTTGAAGGATTAGGAAAGATATTGCAGGGATAGAAAATATTTATTTGAGAGATCTACAGTGGGGATCTAAAAAGGTTCACAAGACCATCGCATGAGTATTTGAGAAGTGAAACATTTTTAAAAGAAAGTGTTTAGGATTGTAATGACTCATTTTTTTTTTCAAATCCACAATCTTGCCAATGGCCTGCCTATATAGTTTACCTGAGTCATCTGAGATTATATAGCACTTGGAGACAGGTGAGTAACTGAGCCCTCTCCATTTATCTGCCCTTCAAAAAGTTAAGAACATTTTATTATTTCTAGATTTTAGATATTCTTTCACCATCAACACCATTAACAAAAATGAAAACCATTGACTCTGCTATGGATGAATGTTGGTTAAAGGATTCAGACTTAAATCTGCCATTTTACTTTAACTCATTACGTAAAACATGAAACACTTCTTCAGATATAGTCAAACTCTTCTTTATGTTGTAATCTACATGATAATACCATGAAACCACATCATTTTATTTTATTCCATTCTTTGATGATTTATTTACAAATTGATAGTACCTACTCTGCAAGAATACACTTTTTTTCTAGTTCATCAAAATACAGCCACTTTCAAAGTGGTTAAATTACATGTCACTATTACTTGTCAGCCAACAAGAAGTATAACTATATTTGCATATGCTGGTAAGATTTTGTAAAAGCAAAGAGGTTAACATAATCATTTAATTCACCAATAATTTATTAGAATAACTTTTGCATAACACTGATCTACAGGATATACTTTATTTTTAATGGAAGAGAGTCTTAATAATAGTTACCATTTACTTAGTTCCAAGCACTTGAGAAAAATTATTTTAAGAATCTCAGCAACCATAGAAATAAAAAAATATTTCTTTTTTTTTTTTTTTTTTTTTTAAGATGGGGTTTGTGGGGTTTACTGAGATTAAGTAACTTTCACCAAAGCCACTTGGTAATATAGTGATAGAGTTGGAATTCAAACCAGGTCTGTGACCCAAAAGGCAGTACTGGACACTCTACTACAGTTCCCCTTTAAATAGCTCTCTTACCACTGCCAGAGTTCAAACTCTCTAAACAGATTTGAGAGACATTTCTGAAATGGTGAAGATGCAGAAGTGATAAGGGGTCTGCTGAGGACTCATCCTTCCTGTCTTTGTTTTTCACATGAACAGGAAGCACATTAGGTATACCCAAACCACCTAGATTTCCAGCCTACTGTCCTGAAAGAATTGGTTAGCATGCTTGGTCACAAGGTGAGATTTAATAACTTCTTCCTACAAATAGACATAGCAGATGGATTCCTTTGGAGGGATTTACAGTTAGATATAGTCTTCCCTCCTCTATAAGTCCTTTGCCACTTCCTTTGCCCCCAATAACGTGCCCTGGTTAAACTAGTACCCAAGGCATGAGTACCTTGAACACCATTTAACCATTCTTCCAATTCACTTCTCTTTTTCTTCTACTGAAGCCATACCAGAAAATTTAGTCTTTATAGCTAGTGTAAATGTGTCTTTCTAGCAATTACTAGCCCCTTGAAATAGAGCAGTGCTTTTCAGATAACTCATCAGAACCATCAGGGAAAATTGCTACCTCCCTTTCTATCGCCCATCCCATACTACTCCCATTTTGATTGGTAGGCCTGGTTTGGGTTGAAATTTTCTTATGACTTACCAAAATTTGAGAACAAAATCCCAAGAGATTCTAGTTTTCACACCTCTAGCTATGGAATTCTGTGAGTATGTCATGACTGGAAGCATTCTTGTAACCTTGACGTGTTTGTCTCATTATATTACCCATCAAATGGAAAAATTTACTTTGCAAAATTATGTTTCTGTGGATAGAGCCCATCTGTGTTGTTTACTGGTATAAATTGAAAGCTACTTACAGAGCATGGCAGATAGTAAGTGCTCAATAAATATTTGATTAATTTCAATCAATGTTGAGAGATCGAATGGATGAATGAATGGATGAGTGACATGCCTATTGAATGGCTTAATCTTGCTCTTTTCTCCCTACTGCATGCACCTTGTTTCCAAGATAATAACAACTCTAAACTGCTCCTTAGAATTAGAGTCTTATTATATCACATCAAACTCACCTATTTCCTAGGACTTCTGGACCAAAAACGTGTAGCTGTATCTATGAACTCAAAGAGTTTCTGACAACTTGGTGAAATATCAAGTCTTTCTATAGTTTACCTTTATCTTCTGGCAAAGTGAGTTTATGTGTAATGTAGTTATCTAGGTGACATTCAATCACACATTTTCTTCTCTTAATTCTAATTGTTTTTTGTTTGTTTGTTTTCTCATCACAAATTCTCATCCATATTGACCCAGTTAAATTTTATTTAGTCTTAAAAATCTGATGAGATTTTAGCTAGAACTGGTATGGCCATAGGCTAGAGTATATATCCATAAGAAATAATATTACTAAAAATATGACTTTGTTTTTTATGATGAGTTTTGAATCAGATTTTTCAATGACTTAAAAGTTTTCTTAGAATATGTACCATGTGCCTAAATTTTTTTTGACATTAATAAAGAAGGTTATTCTATACCTGAGCTCTTTGGTTATCTGAGTACTAGATAATATGATGCAGAGAACGTTTACTGCAAGAAAAATGTTCTTTTATTGCATCCTTTAGTATGCATTATAATTCTAAAAGAAATGGAAGCCAAGATTTCAAATACATTAGTTTTCCAAAGTTATCACTCAACAATATTTGACACAGGTGAAGTTTGCACAGTCCTTGTTAAATCCTGGGTTTAAGGATTTTTTTTTAGGATAGTCATATTAAAATGGGATCATTAAAAATATACTGCCATTCCAGCAGCATAAAAAATACATACAATAAGTTCAAACAATGCATACCAATAATGACTCAAAAAAATAAATGGTGAAATGAAACCAGCATTTCTCACACTGTGTTTAAAATAACCTTTAGGCATTTGGGAATTTTTATTGGTAACAATTTGGTAGCAAACTGCTCAGTGTAAAAGAACAGTTTAAAAGCTAATAGGAAAAATCTGGCATTAATAATGTGGTAGATTACAGTGAGAACAATAGTGAGGTTACTGCAGAGAGCAATATATCTAGATAATTAAACTTAAGCCATTTTGGTCCGACAGCAGTGCAAGATATGCCTGCTGGGAACATGAGAGGCCCCATATGCAAAGCTGACTCTGCATGTAAGAAGTTGTTTTCCTAGTTATACAGGTAGATCGAAATGAAGAGTCGAGCAATGTATAGAAGGAAAGTCAATCACTGGGATTCAGTAATCATCCTCACCCAGCTTTATTTTTCTTTAATTCCAAAAGTTATTATTATTATTTAAATTTTGAATTATGATGGTAATCAAATTACTTCACTCAATCTATTTTAGAATTATGAACAAATAACTTAAGTGTTCAAAAGACTTTGGAAATCCATAACAAGATGAGCGATAGAATGATCAGTAGTTTAAAATTAAAGTTTAAATCCTGGTGCAGTTACTTCTTCCAGATCTCCATGAAGGGTCTAATGACATCTTCAGGTTTCAGTTTGACATTACGAATGATAATGAAGCAATGTTAATCATTATCTTGTGATGTAGAGTTATTAATTAATAAGTGATTAGATCTTATCTAAATGATTTTGTCGGCAATCTTAGATATATTTCTTAGAAGTCTACTGCTCTCTGAGATTGATTCTGACAACTACTATAAAAGAAAAAAAAAAGTATAAAGTTTTAATGACCAAACCATAACAGGAATGAATCTGGGTTGAATCAATGCTCAGAATATGTTCACAGATGTTTAGATATTAATGTAGAAGACACAACTAAAAACCACCACACTGCTGATGTGCAAAAATAATGACTTGGATCATTTTATTAATTTTGTTTATTCTTTTGAAGTAAATTTTATTTATCATCTTTTTTGTTTTGTTTTTAATTTTGTTTTTTGCTTTCCATAATTTTAACCTTGCTTAATCATATGAAACAGACCATGTTTGACAATTTTAAATTATAGGAACCCAAAACTCCATAGCAAAAGATAAAAAGAACAAGTGTATTTTGTTTCAAGTTAATATACATGTGCTTTAAAAATCCTGAGTTCAAAATTTATAAGTCAGTAATTCCTCACACCTAAAGATTACATAAAACATATCCTTATGTATTATTCATATTTAGTATTTCACTTAGTAATTACAATAGCCTTATGATGCTTTAAGATACAGATGCTGATCCCCTGTGAGCTGGCAAAAAATTAAAGCCCAGGTTACTCAGGAAATTTTCACATAAAAAGTCCAGGTCTTGGAAACTGAAACTCTGCATAGTTAAATTAAACTTGTAGTCAGCTATCATACTATAAGTAAAATTCTGAGTTTGGGTAATTAGTCTGTGTTATAGTCTCACAAAATAGCTATTAAAGTATTTCAAACAGAAAAATATGAAAATAGGATTCAAAAACGACCTCAGATTCAGTATGGCCACATCCCCCCAACACGTACACGTCAAAACTGAACAGAGGCAGAAGCTTTGGCTTTGCTTCACTTTGACATATAACCTTGATTCAGATTTGTGATGTTAAGTGTCAGGACCTTTACACATAGAGCTACTAGCGAGAGAAAAGTTTGTTTGTTTGTTTGTTTGTTTTATCTCCTAAAATCTATTCTCAAATAAACTAAGTTTCTTTTATATTCTAGAAGTCCTCTTCAAAGCCCAATAAATGGCAAATTAAAGAAAAAGAAGCGGGAAGGGAGTGGGGAAGGGAAGGGCTCCTCCCAGTGCTCCTCTGTGCTCCTGATCTTTCAGCCACAGGCAGCACCATGATGCTCTTTAGCTTAATTTCATTGGGGTTTGGTTGTTAACACATAGCACCCAGAAAGTGTTATGCTTACCCAAGATAGTAACCACATGAAAGGATCACATCTTGATACCCTCTTCCATCTTTTATTCTTGTCCTCTGCCTTTGTTTTCTTAAAGCAAGAGATATCTGAAGAAGTGGGAATGGGGGCAACTGCTAAATGGGAGGAGAAGAAGAAGAAAGAAGAAGGAGAAGGAGAAGACAGAAGAAGGAGAAGGAGGAAAAAAAGAAAAAGAAAAAAAAAAAACAAGAAATAGCTTGACTGCAGCTTAGGTTTGTGAATTCAAGAAGTGTGTGTTTGAAAAATGAAGGTGCATAAGTTAGCGTAGCTCCAGGGCACCGGCTTCCCTAGTGTTAGCATAGCTGACACACTGACAGTTTATATGGAATTTATGTGCCTATTTCCTCTGCTTTTTATGGGAAAACATGTTGTTACCTTACAGCTGCCCACATCACATGCCGCCAATCCGCCTCTGAGCCATAGAGCACCTTTCTCAAGGAAATGTACATACATCAAGGGCTTATGTATTTTTTACAATGTTGTAAGGGGAAAATAATAAAATATGGGTTATTGTGTATACCATTCCATGGTTTAATTTTTTTTTATTTCACTGGTTTAATTGACTCTGACCATTTTTACTGCCCTTTTCCCCACCTCATCTCGCCATTTTAATTGTTTATGTGTTTGTGTGCAATTGGATCGCATCTGGAAAAGGACAGGAGCTGTAACCACAACTTAAAAGCCAATTGTAGAGCTTTAAAAAGTAAATAAAGCATTTAAGCTGCCACATCTGTGGGAAGGTATATGCAGATGTAAACAGAAGAAAATGTATGTTTTAAAGTAAAATGCTTAAAAATCATCTCTTCAGTCACCTGCAGGAGCCCTGGATCTTTGTACTCTCTGCCTAGTAGAAGACAATACACAAGGAAACATGGCAAGGGTCTCATTCTGCCTCTTCCCTTTGTCTATAAGGGGATATGCAAGGGACAGAGCGATGGCCTTCACCTGAGCACACATGAGACACCTTCTTGCCCACATCCCTAAAATCTGCCATCAGCCACCCTGATGCCCTTGCTGTGTCATTTTGGTATTTTTTCCAGGAAGCGTCTCTTCCAAGAAGTGTCTCACTTTTGGTTTACCCTCTATTTCTATTCTTTCAAAGAGATGAGAGGAGAAAAATAAATAATTTATACCAATGTATATTTCCCAAAGTTATGTGTACTTCCAAATATGACATTATTATTACAAATCATTATTGATTGGGAAGCAAAGATGTAAAGTAATGAAAGAGAAAAAAATGGGACAAATTAAAAAATCCAAAGCATAGAAGGTACCTTATTCTTTGCAATAGAACAGGACTAACTCTGGACCCTTCAAAAGGCAATAAATGGAAATACGACTCAGCATTCATCTTCTCAAGATACCTTCAAATTTGTCTATTCATGATCTGATTATGGGCATATTGCTAGGCAAGAAAATGTGAGAGAGAGTATCACTTAAAGGAGAAAGATAATGTATGTGAGCTTAGCTTTCCAATGGGTAAGTTGGAGACTAAATGATATAAAGAATTCTCTCATTTCTCTACTGTGTGTGTGAGTATGTGTATGTGTGGAGGCATCATGAATATCCCTGCTTGATAATCTTGCCATAGTGAGTGCCCAGAAGTTTTTTTAATTAGCTAATTCATTGGGCAGATGGAGATTTTAGTTCCAAATATTTAGTTCCAAATACACTCTTCTACCGGACTTTCTTTTGGGGAAAAAAAAAATCCAGTCTAAGTGTATAGAAAGAAAAGTCATCACACAGGAAAAAACACCTGGTACTGGTGAGACGCACATGATCTGCACCTCCTGCAATGTGCCCACCGATATCCCCTTTGCTCTCAGGATGCCTAGTGAAATATGGAGAAACCAATGATGCCATCTAATATTTGTTTACTCTGTAATGCTCTATCCCCTAAAATGACACAGCACATTTCTTTAGTACTCTGCACCAAAACAAAGAAGGTTAAACTAATTAACATGTATATAAATGATGTTCAATAACAAATAGAAAATAAACACATATTTTTATGAATGAAGTTGTCCCTTTTATGGCATGGCTTATTCATTTTTGTGTCCAGCCCATTCTGGGTTTGGGCCCCTCTTTAAGTCCTAACCTGCCTCCAAATGGCAGAAGCTCTCTTTAACCCTGCCCACAGGTACTGAAAGTTAATGTTAAGAGAAGTCAAGAACTCTAGGTCAGTCTGCTTTAAATATATGAGATTCTGTCTTATAGAAGAAAAATTTGATTTGCTCTGTTGAGGTCTAGTGTAAAATTATGATCAGTGAAAGTGATAGTTTAGCCAAGGAT
This sequence comes from Rousettus aegyptiacus, assembly GCF_014176215.1. NCBI lineage: Eukaryota > Metazoa > Chordata > Mammalia > Chiroptera > Pteropodidae > Rousettus > Rousettus aegyptiacus. Next base: position 70,915,444 of record NW_023416287.1, read on the forward strand.
AAAGAAAAATCTTCTAAAGAGCAGTTCTGGGTTACATGGAATGCAATGCTTTAGGGTGCTGGGAATCAGAAGTAGAACTTGAAAGACCAGTAACGACATAGGACACTCACATGTAAGGGCTGGAGTGGTTCATAAAGTTGCCTAGAGCAATCACTTTCTCTTTATCTGAAGGTCAATGACTCTATCATGGTTTCAGTTTAATGTTAAGATTCTTAAAGAAATAGCTCCAAAGGAAAAGACTCCGCACTACTGTAACTCATCCTACTGTTAGGTAGAGATAGCATTTGCCAAATTTTAGGTCTGAATAAATGTCTAAGGTGGGAATAAATGCTAGGAGGACTCAATTACCTGCAGCACATAAGTCTTTGTGATATCGGAGACAGAAGGGGTGGTATTTGTTCCCTCCTGCAGTTGTTTAGATAATGTTTGGGATAAGTTCTCAGTCTGGTTTTATCTATTATTGGTTTTATGTTTCATGTATGCTTATCCTATTTATAAAAATGTTGTGTATGTCTTTGCAGCTCTCTTAGCATTGTTTCTCAGGGATAGAAAGAAATACATTGCACATTTCTCTTGCCTTACAGTTTTTCCCCCACGCCAGGAATATATACAAGAAGAAATACGACAAATGTAATCTGCTCTCATGCTAACCTGTGTTTATTTAAAGTGAAAAGCCAAAGAGATCAGAAAGTCTATGTACCAACATTTGTACAGTCGGTGCCACCTGACACTGACACAGAAAGAATAGAAAACAATGTCAACTTCCTGCAACAAAGAATATGATAAAGAGAACACGGTCCATGGGTGTGTGTGTGTGTGTGTGCACGCGTGCACACGCGCGCGTGTGCATGTACTTCCATTGAAGGAAGGCATTCTACAAAGACCTCATTTTCCTAGATTCTCTCTATATTTAGTCTAAAGATGAAAACAATAAAAATTCCGAGAGGCTAATATAAAAGGATTCCTAGAGAGTATTTCATCCAACCTTCTTATTTTACTGATGGAAAGCCTGAAGTCCAGGCCAGGTAAAATGTCTGTCCACAGATGTACAATTTGTTAATGACAGAACCAGAACATGGCAGCAGTCCATTGCTTTTTCTCCCATAACGACCCTTAGGCAAACCACTGATGGGTTTCCCAGTGGCTGGAGTAGATTGGTGGTTTAATGAAAGATCACTATTGAAATTAATTTTGTACATCTATCATAGTGAATTACGGGTTTTAAGAGACTGAGGGCTACACCTAGAAAGTTGCTTTTCATCGGCATCCTAGTGTGCTTTTGGTATGAAGCACACTAGTTTTTCAATGAACGGTGAGATTTAATAAAAGGATTACTTATGTAACAAAACTGCAAACATTTATTGGATGTTCTGCCAATCTCAATTCTGTTTTCATGTATTAACCTTCAGCAATCCTTAATATAGAAAAATAATATAGTTAACATAATTATTTCACTTTACAGAATGAGAAAACTGAGACTCAAGATACATGCCCAATATCACAGTTAGTAGGAATAGAAGTAAAATTGCAGTCTAAGCAATGTGATTCCAGGGGTTGCTTTCTTAACTGCCAAGCTATTTTGTTTCACTGAAGAATCAGTATACTATGGACAGCTACCTAGGCTGTGCGATTTGAAAAGAGAAAAATGGCCCAGAAATCTTTTCTTTGTCTCTATCAGATCTTGAAAGTTCTAGTGAATCTACGCAGTGTCCTCAGCGGGACTATATCAAATATATTACATGCGGGACTATATCAAATATATTACATGCGGGACTGTATCAAATATATTACATAAGAAAAGTACTATTTACGCTTATTACCACAACATACTTCATTATAAATAATTGCCACTTTGGAAAAAAGAGGTCTAAAAGAAAGGCACTCAGGACAGGTAGTTTTAAAATGTGTTTGGCAGCAGTATGAGAAAAATTCAGACCCTGTAAGGACTTATCTAGAAGGCCAGAGCGAGATTACACTATGCTATTAAGAACCTTCTAGAATCGAGGGACGAAAAAGCACTGGACTTCTGAAGGGAAGAAAGTAGAAAATAAAAATAAAAAAGCAAGGAATTAGCAAATATATACTACATATTCATATACATATGTGGTTATATTGCATATGTAAATAGTCTACCTCACATTATATATGCATATATAATCTATATCATGATTTATGCTCCCATGTACAGTTGTTTCATTCTTAGAACTGAGGTTCTAGCATGTCTACCTCTCCTATTCTTCATTAACCAAAGTCCCAGTTGAAATTCTATGTCTCTTCAGCCTGTTCTTTAAGTCAAATTTCCTCTACTTTTATTGAGGTCCTTAGCTCCTCAGCTCTGGGTTCTATGAACTCCTCCCTTGAACAATGCCTCTTTTTTCTTAGATTCTTTTTATTCTATTTCAATCAAGCCATTCACTAGCTCAAGTACTTTCCTTAAGTTTCTCCTTTTTAAGGCATAAACCTATTTATCCTAGCATTTAAGTCCATCCACATCTAACTTCAACCTGCTTTTTTAATCCACAACTTCTTTGACAGCTCCTGTCAAATGAATTCACTGGCCATATTCTTAGAATATGCACTTTCTGCTTTTAAACTTTTACTTATGGCATTTCCTCCACTTGGAGCCCCCTTTCCTATTCATGACTTCCAAGTCCTACCTCTTCTCAAGACCCAATTTCATGGCTATCTCCTTCTGGAAGTTTTATTTTTTGTTACAGTCAGAAAACTACTTTCTGGTGAATTCTAAGGGACCTTTAATGATATGACACCAATTGCATGTTGCCTTGAATTGTAGTCATTTGTATGTAAGTTAGAAATATGCAATAGTGACTCAAACAGTTTGTCTTCAAACCCACTTGATTGCTGACACACGTTCTTCTTGAGGACAAGTCACATTTTCTCCCATTCCAGTCCTCCCTCTAGAATTCTGCATATAATTATACTCCAGACCCATGGAAGCTCTTAATGAAGTTCTGTTAAATGAATAGATGATAAACATTTCATGATCTGTCCATTTACTAGCTTTTTGATGTCATCTCTTCCTAGTCTCTCCCATATTCACTACTAGTTACCATGGGCCCCTTTGCCATTCCTGAAACCTCCAAGAACAGTCTCCCTCAGGGTTTTGGTCTTATTGAAATGCTCTTTGCACAAATAACAGCCTGGCTCACTTCCTTACTGGAAGAAGGTCTCCACTCAAATATCAGCTAATCAGAAAAGCTTTCTCTAACCATCTTATATAATAGTCCCTTCCTACCGTCCTTCTCAATCTCCCTTATCCTGATTTGTTTTTTCTCATCTATTTACCATCAATTGACATTTCATTAATTCATTTACTTGTTTATGGTCCGTCTCTCCTCAATTAAAAATAAAATCCATGGGAACATGGAGTTTGTTACTCTTGGGGGGTATAAATAGCATATAATAGGAGTTTAATGAATATCTGTTAAGTGAATAAAGTAGCTAATTTAGTGGTTAATTTTGTTTTTAGCAGGACATGAATTTAAAATAACACAGAAAACATGACTATCTCCAAATCAAGGTAATTTTAAACTGTAAAGCAAAGCCATATATTGCAGTTTAGATGTCTTTGCCTCAATTTTAGTATAATGTCTCCAACTTTTGGTACCAGGAACTGGGGCTCCTATGAGAATCTACTACCTAATGATCTGAGGTGGAGCTTAGGTGGTGATGCTAGTGCTGGGAAGCACCTGCAAATACAGATGATGCTTCACTCACTAGCCCAATGTGCACCTCCTGCTGTGTGGCCCGGTTCCTAACAGGCCACAGACCAGTACCAGCCTGTGGCCCAGGGGTTGGGGATCCCTGTTTCAGTATATGAAGAGAAAGGAGCTTGGCTCAAGGGGCTCAAACAAGTCTGATCCATTCTTTGGATCCAGTTGCCAAGTTTTAGGGAATTCTAAGGACAGAAGAATAGGTTGAACTACATCATGAACTACACTCAGCAGCACTAGCATGAAGGCTGTGGGAAACTGCAAATCGAATAAACTAGATTTCCATTAGGTAAATTATAAAGACAAGAAAGGCATGGAGGGAGAATTTGTAAACCAAAAGAGACATAATGAGTTTTAAAAAAAATAGGCAAGACTAACTCAATTAGAGTAATTTGGAGATGTACATTTGGGTAATAAAACCATAAAGCAATGCATAAAACTACTAAGAGAGTCACAAAAGGCGTCATGTTTGGATGGAGGGAGAGTGGGACAGAATTAGCACTAAGCCCTCAGAGAGGCTTCTGGGATATACAGCAAAATGTTATTTTTTAACCTGGTGATAAGTCAGGATTATTGCCTTATAGTAAGTTACTCATACATTTTGTGTGTATGTTGGTTGCTGTATCTGTTTTATTTTTCAATAAAAAAAAAAAAAAAAAAGACTTGGCTCCAAAGGAGAGAATCTATACTTTAAAATTTCAAGTCACAGATCTACAGCCATGCCACCCTGAATGCGCCCAATCACGTCTGATCTTGGAAGCTAAGCAGGGTCGGGCCTGGTTAGTATTTGGATGGGAGACCACCTAAGAATACCAGGTATTGTAGGCGTTAAAAAAAATAAAATAAAATCACACTACCATATCATCTGCTCAGTGTGGTCTGCAGTGTCTTTGTCTTAAAATCGCCACGAATATACTGAATGATGAATTTGATGAGTTCTAGAACTTAATCCCACTGCATCACCACTTCTAGCAACCTCCCTTCTCCTTCACTTTCTACTTGTCTATTGAATTTAAGAATTAGTCTGTATGCTCAGTGCCCTGTCACTTGCTGCTTAAGGAACCTTAAGAAAACCTTCTAATTTCCTCATTAGGCAGAGAGGAATAGAGAGGAAAGAGAGAGGAGGAGGGACAGGGGGAGGGGGAGGAGAAAAATGAAGAGAGAAAGAGAGAAGAGGAAGAAGATAGAAGAAGAGTTGGAGAGAAGGGAGAGGAAAAAAGAAGAAAAATAATTTCCTATTAAATTGTGTCTTCGCTCATAGTCCCTGTTGAAGTGAAAGAGAGAGTGAGTGGAGTTTTAATGAAGACTGTTTATTCATTTATTTTCCAAAAGCAGAAAACTTTGCTCCTCAAACAGCTTTAAGGATAATTAAAATGATGATGAAATATATTGATGGATTCCAAATTTCCTCACAGGAGTGATTAATTGCATTTTGGACTTTGAGAAATTTCAAAGAAGATTGCAAGAGGAGAGACTCTTGATCTTGGGCTACATCTAGCTTTTTGTTGTTGTTGTTGTTCCTTCTTCCTTCTTACTGTTACTAAAATTACAGCTTTGGATACACAAAGACAGGAATGAGGCACCCAGTGTTTAAGAAGATTTAGAGAATGACCCCATCACATCACTGTACCTTTGTAGACATTTTACAATGTACTAGAGATACCCAGTCGATAATTTAGGAGAAAACAATCAATATGTGAATGCTACATAAGCCCACAGCCAGAGTACCTTATGGACATCTTGGCAGTTTCTCTAGTGACATGAAGTGATATGATTAGAGAATTTTCTTTCTTTCTTTCTTTCTTTCTTTCTTTCTTTCTTTCTTTCTTTCTTTCTTTCTTTCTTTCTTTCTTTCTTTCTTTCTTTCTCTCTCTCTCTCTCTCTCTCTCTCTCTCTCTCTCTTTCTTTCTTTCTTTCTTTCTTTCTTCTTTTTTTTGTACTGCAATGGCATTATTTAATTTAATATTACTGACCTCACAAACTTCTGCTGGTAACCCATCAGCTAGGTCATGAAGTAAGTATTCCGAAGCAAGGGTGTTTAGCAATTAGAATCCAGAGGAGGATGGATTTTTTTCTTCTCTGAAACTATGGCCCTTGTAGCATCTGTAGCCCTTTTCCCTAGCCTTAAGTGAGTATTGAGTCACATTCCCAAAGCAGACAGACTCCATGTGGCTAGGAAGCTAGGACTCTTCTCTATATCATAAGAATAGTAACCGATATTGACTGAGTGCTCAACTAATCCTAGACACTGAGAGGAGGCCTCAGATCAAATCTTCCCCACAATCCTATGCAGGAGATTCTGCTATAATACCACATATAGATAAAGGCTTAGAGGGCTTAGGAGATTGGCCTCAGCCAGAAATACAGGAGCTGGAGTCTTCAACTCAGTGGGCAACTCCAAAGCCATATGCTCTCAACAGCAAACTGCCTCACTATTTGGGGTCCTATCAAAATTGTAAATTATTCTTCAGGTCACCATTAGGTTAAATCCTAAGATGTTAGTTTTTAAGATGATACTGAAGGGGATTTGCTAATTAAGATGAAGGGGAAATTTCATAGCATCTGGTCTCAGAAATCTGTAATTTAAGTCCAAGCATACAGATTTCCTGGCTCTGTGATCTTGAAAAAGTTTCTTACCCTCTCTGGCTCTCAATTTCCTCATCTATAAAATGAACACTTACCTCACAAAGTTGGGATGAGAAACTGGAATAGCACATATGAGAGCTTATCATACTTTCTGATTGGTCAAGGGTATATGAGTTGTTGCCTATGAGGAGGAAACTCAGGCCTAGAAATATTAAATGTCCAGCCTGGAGTCATATGGCTGGTTAACACTGTTAAGACTTGAGCCAAAAATCTAAGCCTTTTCACATATATTTATAAACTTTTCCTCAAAAGACATGCCAAAATTAAATTGAATTAATACCTGTTAGTCTTAAGGCTTTTGTAGGTAAAAGGTGGATATTAATTTATTTGCACTGTGCTTGGTATACTATAGCTATTCAAGAAATGTTAGGTGTTGGAGTTATTAATATTACTTTCAGCTTCACTGTGAAGGAGACATTAGTTGAGAAACAAAAATATTTTTTTTAAAAAAATTTATGTTAATAGCAAAGCTAAGATATTATGTTCAATATTATATTCAAATTGAGTAGTTCTTGACTCAACACTCACACTGTCTCTAGCATAGTTTGACCATGATGCTAACAGGAAGAAAATAATTGATCCCTCTGTGAAGAAATTTACCTCTAGTTGAAGTCAATTTTTAATATGAACATGTCACATAAGCCCAATCAATGCAGATATCCAATATCTTTTTTCATCCTCTCTAGGCAATGTAGGTTTTAGAGTCATTAAAGGAAATTCAAGTATTTTCACCTCTTATAATCATGATTATAGCTTTCTTTGAATTCTCTGTTTCATACTCTGGGAGAGAGTGCCAGTCCAGTAAGTCTCTGTTTTCTACCAAAAAAAAAAAAAAAAAAAAAAAAAAAAAAAAATCAGCTCTTTTAATGGTTCCTTGAGTAAAGGCCACTTCTAGGAGAGAATTGCATGAGTTATTCCACAAGGACATTCACTCACACTCCACTTACCCTAGTTAGCATCATTTGGTACTAGTGAAACTAGGTCAGACAAATAACAGAAGTAGATACTGGAGTGTTTCTATAAGGTGGGCAAGAAAATAATGATTAGCAATGCAAGTAGGGAAAAGGCTATTCCCATTATATTACTGAAAGATGCTGGTGCAAACAGGGGGCAGAGCTACAATGCATTAGTAGTCCTTTTCAAGTTTTGCCACTTCCCCTCAAATCCCCTATGGTGGCTTGAGTATCCTTAGCTCTGGCTTCTCACATGGACCCCCAAACTGCAAACCAAGTTGAACTGTGATCTGGTGACTACATTCTGGACTGCCCTGTGCTGCCATCAAGCTCCAAATAACAGTTAAACTCATGAGTCAGATACACATGAGTCTAAATCAATTGGCCCGACTTCTTTCTCTATAGCAGGAAATGTGCTCTTTCAGCTTTCACAAAACAAAAGCTTACATCACACATATGGCCCCTCCACAGTCAGGAGATGGCCGTGTAGGTAGGTGAAGCCAATGACAGCCTCTCCCTAAAATTGGGGGCTTTTCCCACTTGTTCTCTTGTTTGTCAACCTAAGCTGTTTCTCTGCCTTTTGAAAAGGGCATAAGAAATCTGAGCCCAGGTTGCTTCTCACCCATAGAGCCTGCCAGGAACTGAAAGGCCCAATTAGCAAGGTTCCCTATCTGGACTCTCTCCTCCTCTGGCTGACTTGCTGGAGACTCATAAATTACCCATGCCGAGGTGGATGCTAAGACCCTAGGCACCTGCTCACAGCTCTTCAGACACCACAAACTTAAAGTGAGCGTCTCTCTGAGAGGACCTAAGGGACTTTCACTGAACTTGCCTCTGTGGGAAATCAGTAGTTAACTAGGTCATAGGCAGCTGGCAAAAACTCTAAAGGGAATGAATCTGCTAAGAACTGGCTTTTCTTATAGATAAAAGTTTGTTCTTTAGACAAGGAGGAAGGGTTGGAAGAAGCTAAAAAGGGGGCAAATGCTTTAAGAAAGAAATAAAAGGAAGGAAATAAAGAATGGGAGGGAAGGGAGGGAAGGAGGGAGAGAGGGAGGGAGAGAGAGAGGGAGGGAGAGAAGGAGAAAGGAAGGAAGGAAGGAAGGAAGGAAGGAAGGAAGGAAGGAAGGAAGGAAGGAAGGAAGGAAGGAAGGAAGGGAGAGATATTACTCGTTAGCTATGGCCCACTTCCCAAAATAAATACAGATGTGTTGGAGACTTGGTGTATTAGGACCTCATTTTCGTACTAGGACCTGATTATATAAAAATCTAGATAAGTAAATTTACAAGAAGACATATTGTGTGTTATCTCCTGATTGTGATGGACGTAAACTTAAATGTAAGACATCTTATTATGAACTAATTTTCTTTTACAAACCACCAAACTGATATATTGGTCTAAGTTAGTGTAGACTAATTATTTTTTCAATGTCTCTTGTGGTCTTACCAAATAAAACCTTAGATTTCTTTGACTATATACCTCAAACTCAATGTATTGAAAAGAAAACTTCTCAGCTTTTCTCTCGCCCTGTTTCTTTGCTTGTGTTCTCTCTCCTGGGAAGAGACTCACCATCTGCTCTGTGGCTTAGCCTTTGACCGAGGGACATCTGGGACTTCTTCCCATTCTATGTGGTTATGAAGCACATTCTGCCAAGTCCATGTCTATGATGCTCCCATGCCTGCTGCCTTCATTCTTACTCTGAATGCATATGCCAAGACCCTCATTTTCATGGGCAGGCCCTGCTGAAACTCATTGGCCTTTTGTTGCTGGTTGGTGTCATTTTCTGTCCATGCTACACACCACATGCAAAGGTCTAATTCAAAAATACCCTCAGAAAATTGACAATATGGATACAGTCATGAATCACCAGTTTATCATTTAAGTCTCACAATTTTCTCACTATCTGCATTTCTCTCTTGACCCCACAAACTGCCTACTTCAGTCACAGTGGACATCCTACATTTCTGTCTCATTGTTCTCTCTCTCATGATCTGCCTACTCCCTCTAATGCCTTTGCTACTGCCTTTCTGCACTTGTGCCCACACTGCTAAAACCCATGTCCTCCATGAAATTTTTTCAGGGTCTCCAACATCAAAATAACCCTTTCTACCCCTTTATTTTATTATATTTTAGTTGTGACCATGCTATACACCTGCTCTGTTTAGTACAATAGCCATCAATTACATGTTGCTATGGAGCAGTTTTATTATGGCTAGTTCAAATTGAAGATGTGCTACAAATGTAAAATACACATTTAAGACTTAATAGTAAAAGTATAAAATATTATTTTTATGTAGACTACATCAAAGTAATAATATTTTGGACAATTCTTTGAAAATATTGGGTTAAAATATATTATTAGAATTAATCTCACTTGTTTCTTTTTACTTTCTTAATGTAACTACTAGAAAATTTTAAATTATACATGTGGCTTACATTATGTTTCTATTGAACAGCCTTGCTATAGAACAATTGATATTTCATATTGTATCATCTTACTATTGTCTTACTATTAAAGTGTCAGTATCCTCAGTACATTAAAAACCTTAGTAGGGAAAGCAAGTCATCTTTTTGTTTTGTTTCTTAGAGGGAGGAGTTCATTTGTTTTTTAATACTTCAATGCCACCTTTATAATACATCAGATTTTGTGCCATGTTTCTTATAGATAAGAACAGATTTTACCTACTCTATTATTACTATGAAAAGAATGTAGAGTTGCTTAGGTAGTTCTTTCTGAAAAGTTATCAGAGGCTCACCTTCTCTTCTTCATAGAAGAAATTTTGACAACTCTAGGATTTAACAAGTGGATTTAAATTTGAACAAATCCAAATGTGGTCAGTAAGGCCTTTGTGCCTGTAACTCTTCCATCTATATGACAAGCACTCTAAAACCTTCCTCACATAATTTCAAAAAATCTTTAATGACTCTGCTTTTCTCATTACCATTGTTTCTCAACTGTGCTCTCACAGCTACTGGAGGCCTATTAGAGATAACTCAGAGTGGAGGCAAGAAGAGAGAAAATGACTTTCCTGTATGCGAGACAAGGCAAAAAGCTCTATGTGAATGATAGATGGATATGTTTTAAGGGTGGCTGATACAGGAACAAACAACTCAGCCCTGCGTGTTTATAAGAAGTTTAAAAACACACACAAAAACGTTTTTAAATGTAGAAAAATGCATGTTTATTTTTAAACATAAATGTATGCTTATTCTTGAAAACTATGACTATATGCTAAAATATACTAAACATATGTAAAAATTTTTCTAAGACTAAGATTTTGCTGTTTATATGTTTAATGTATTTATATATTATTGGTATATCACAGACATTTTTCCATAGTATGAAATATTCTTCTCATAAGAATTATGGAAGATTGTTTCATGAAACTTCTGTTCAAGATGGCATAGCAGTAGACACTGTGCTCACCTCCTCTCACAACCACATCAAAATTACAACTAAACTAGAGAACCACCATCATGGGGAATCACTTGAGGTTTGACTGAACAGAAGTCCTACAATTGGGGACATACAAAAGAAGCTACCTTGAAACTGGTAGGAGGAGCAGAGACATGAAACCATTGGTCCCGCAACTGTATTGTGGTGATTGAGAATCAAGAGGGATATCTTAGCTGCAGAGGTCTCCCTAGAGGAGCAAGGGATCCCAGCCCCATGCTAAGCCTTCAGGGTCCCATTACTAGGAAGAGAAGTCCCTAAATCATCTGGCTGTGAATACCAACAGAGATTGTAGCTGAGAGACAGAGAACTGCACGAGTTGCAAACATTCCTCTTAAAGGGCTCACAAGTAAACTTACTCACTGATAGGCTCACTTACTCTGAGTTTCAGTGCTGGGACAGTTGTTCAAAAAGCACTAAGAGTATATAGAAAGAAACTAAATTGTCTGGTTTCAGAGTGAGGGCTGGAGGGACATTTTTTTCCTCACATTGTTGGCAGTATCTTTTCTTCCTTTGTTGAGCCCTTTTCCACTAACAGCATGTGGATACAGGTACTCATCATATCTGAGTCTCCAACAGTCTGGCTAACACTGGTCACCCTGCCCTGGTGATTCCCTGAGGACCCGTCCCCTCTCAACATGCTAGCCCACCCAAGCCACCTCTAGTGGCTTTTCCATACAAATAGGCTGCCTTGGGTCATGCTGTGGACTTTCTTAAGTCTCTCAAAGGTTCACAGAACCCAAACAAGAAGCATCTGGCCTCAGCATGTCCTGTGCCTTTTGGTGAGCAGCTCTAAGCCTGGCACTAGCTGCAGCCAACCTTGGTTCCCAGCGTGGCCTCTCAAGGCACCTCTAAGCCCAGCATGGGTGGCAGCCATCTGCAGAATGCTTGGGGACTCTATTTATCTGAAGAAAAACCAAATACTACTTTGAAGGGACATGTGCATTCAATAGCCAAGATGTGGAGGCAAACTGGGTGCCCATAAATGGATGAATGGACAAAGAGGTGGTACATGTATACAATGGAATATTACTCAGCCATAAAAAAAAACAAAAATAAAAAAAAAATAATGAAACAACATGGATGGACCTAGTGGGTATTTTACTGAATGGAGTAAGTTGGACAGAGAGAGACAAATGCCATATGATTTCATTTACATGTAGACTTTAAAGAGCAAAAAACTAAAACAGAAACTCATAGATACAGAGAACATTTTGAGGGTTGCCAGATAGGAGGGGTTGGGAGGGTGGGTGAAAAGAGGAAGAGATGAAGAAATACAAACTGGTAGTTATAAAGTAGTCATGGGGATGTAAAGTATAGCATAAGAAATATGGTCAATAATGTTGTAATAACTATGTATGGTGTTGGATGGGTATTAGATTAATCAAGGTGATCGCTTTATAAGTTATACAAATTTCTAATTGTTATGTTGTACATCTGAAACTAATATAATATTGTATGCCAACCATAATGAAGAAATTTTTAAATTATCTTAAAAAATAGGCAGCAAAAAATACATAGTAAAAAGTATTATAGAAGTGTGTTGAACTCTTAGTTAATTATATATACTACATGTATATATAATGCTGTGTATATATACACATAACATTATAGAATATCTATATTAAAAGATTGTTTCATTCTATGATTGTGCCAATATTTTTTATCAGACTTTAGTTTCATTTGTTTCTTTTCCTCAGTGTTTTTCTTATTGTAAATAACATTACAAGTATATGCATATTTTAAACCAATTCTGCTTATATTATACTATTTCCTTAGAACAATTTCCATAATCAAAATTGTTGCATTAAAGGGAATGCGTATTTGAAAGCTTTGATACATGCACGCAAGCTAGGGGAAAAATACAGACTCATATTCTAGTAAAAACGAAATATGATTTTTCTTCTTTCTTATTGCTATTCCAGAAAAATGGTCTAGACCTATTTTCTTTCATATTGCAGGGATAGATGATGTCAGCCTTCCTTTGCTATAGGAATTGCTGATGATTTGGGGGTCTAGGTTCTAAGGATCAGTGAAATCTCTGGTGAGAGAATAAGAAAAGGAAAGGCCAAAAGAAGCAATTGCCCTTGAGGGAGGAATAGGGAAGTGTCAAATAAAAAACAAAAATGACTTGGTGGCAAAGTTTTCTTTAAAAGGATTATTGAAAGGTGGATTATTGAAGGATGCTATCATGATAAGGAGAGTGGAACTACTTCAACAGGGAGAATCTTCTCATCATAAAATCTGCAAGCATCTCTAGGGTTAGGCAAAAAAAAAAAAAAAAAAAAAAAAGATTTTATAAGGAGAAGTAAATAAGACTAAAAAGAACCAAATGTAGAGAATTGGGATGAAAGGATCTGGTGTAATAGGAAAGGAAATCAGGGACCATTTTGCTCTGAGGCCACTCCATTCTCAGTTGGAATAGTTAAAGCTGGGCTGTATTCTGGCTTGAACTGAGGATGGGTTAAACTTCAGGGACCTAGGGGACAGAGACTCTTAACGATAGTTTAGTTAATAAGCATTATATGCCAATTGATCAGTAGAGACAAAACAGTTCAGATAATCATTCATGAGTCAAAGAATAGCAATTTGGAGGGTTTGAGTCTGGACTTATCATAAATAAACAAAGGGGGCATCCAGGAGACAAATAATCTATGTCATGTGGTAAAGGGTGGTTCTTTGCAGCAAACTATTTCCAGAATACAAAAGAGTAGGGTTTTTTCTTGACCTTTTGTGGTTTCCAGGAGCATAGGACTCAAGTAAAATTCAACATTGTGAGAAGAAAAAATGTTTTTAAAAGATAATGGTCAGAGGATGGTGGAGGGAGTTGGGGAACAAACAGAGTTCACTTCTAATATGAAGGAGGGCTTACTGGAGCTCCCCCGCCCCTGAGCAAAAGGTGCATTGGGTCATCTCTGGTAAACTACAGGTGGGGAAGGTTGTCTCTCCAGTGGATTTTCATCAGCATCTTCAGCAGAAGTGATCATGAGTAAAGCCTGCTTTGCCACAAGACTTCGTTGGTTCCTTCTAAGTACCTAGAGCTCATGGAGCTAAAACAGATAAGTAAACAAGTAAATAAATATAGAATGTAATAAGAAGTAAATAAATAGAACAGCATGAGAGAAAGTAACGAGGATGCCTACTTTAGATATAGTAGACTGGGAGAGACTCTTCAAAGACGTAATGTTTAAGGTCATAAGGAGGGGCAGAAATAAGTGGCGTGCAAAGTAGCACTCCAGGAATCTGATGAGCACCCAAGACCTTAGGAAGGATGGACTAGTCTGTCAATTGAAAGAAGGACAGGTGATAGCACTACACTAAATGAGCCATCCTATTCATAATATTTTCTAACATTATATAATATTAAGGCAAAGTATATATATTTTGTATATGGTTACTTTTAATAGTTTTCAAATTAGTTTTCTTGGGTTTTTAAAATGGACAATCACATTGTCTACCAATATCTATATTTTTCTAATTTTCCATTATTTATCTTATTTTTTATCTTCCCACTTATAATACACTTTTATTTCAAAGAATAATTTAATGATGGTAACAGCGGCCACCATTATATATATTTTGGCATTGTTTTGAAATAAATATTCTGGGTCATCTTTATAAAATATTTTATTTTCATTTCACTAAGCATTTTTGGCTGACATTAAACAGATTTTTTTTTGTAATTTGTATCTATATTTAGAAGTGAATTTTATTTATAGTTTTCTTCTTTATCTTATAGTTATTTAGTTTAAGGTCTGTTATATTAGCATCGGAATGAATTAAGAGATTTTTCGTCTTTCAGTATCACAAGGAAGTTATCTTCTCAATGAGTAGTTAGAAATAACTCACTTACTGAAACATTTAGTAAGTCAGGTAACATTTTAAAAATAATTTGGTGGTTTTTAAATTTTTAAAATAAATTTTAGCTACTAAGATTTCCTGTATGAGCAAATTATAATCATTTTTTTCCAAAATTCAAACTCCATTTATTCAAATGTAATTTGAATATAATTTTCTTATAATTTCCATCTCACTCATGGGTGCATATATTCTATTTATTTTGCTAATTTAAATATTTATGCTCCTATTTTTTATTGCTTATATTAGTAAACATTTTACCTCTCTGTTATGTTCTTCAAAGAAGCCAAATTAACATATTTTCACTCCTTTTCTGTCTTCTTAATCTTTTCATTTTTATTTTTTCTTCTTCCTCAAAATCTCAAGAGGGCATAATTTGACTCGAGAATTATTTAGAGAGGTATTTTATAAATTTTCATGTAGTTGAATGTTTTCTGGTTTAATTTTTGTTTTTGAGTTGTGTTTTTGGGAATCTTAGCATAATAGCCAGACAATTTCTTGCTTTTTATATTCTACCCCGAAATAGAGGGTTTGGCAAATACCTATTAAATTTCTTTATAATTTGTCTTATTAAATTGCTTTATAATTTGTCTCCTTGACCTGTTAAAGTCTGAGGGAGTTGTATTCAAATTTCCCACTATAATAATTTTTGTCTTATATACTTCATTTATTTTACAGTGGAAAGATAATCTCATGGTAAATTGTACACTTTTTTTTTAAATTTAAGATGAACTTATTTGTCATACAAGATGATTCTCCCAGATTTTTATGAACATGATATTAGAATTAACAATCGCTACTTTTTTCTTGTTCCTTCCCTCACTCCCTATCATCCTTTCTCCCTTCCTCCCTACTTCCCTTCCTTTCTTTTTGCTTTCTCTACTTCTTTCCTCTTTCTTTCATTATTTATGGTATGCTTTTCTTTCTGTACCTTCTAAATCTTCTTATTTAGGTATGTATCTTGTCATTATTTTATTTTTACCTATTCTGAAAGTGATCATCTAATAAATCAGATAAATGTCTTATTAACTGTTGGACAAATGGTTATGCTTAGTTTATATCAGTCTCTGTTATTCTTTGTACTTTTTTACATCCTTGGAATGATCTTGATTTTCTCTCTTTTTCTAAATGAATTATCTCTTACTTCCCACACCCTAACTCCCTTTCATAATTTGGGGAGCAAAATTTTAATATTATATTCTACTTGCAACTATTTTTAAGTTTTAAAAATAAATATGTACTTTAACCTGTGTTTTTCTCTATTGTCAATTTGTCTTGTTGATAATGATTATTACAATTTATTTAAATGTATAGATGCCAAAGATATTTTGTAAAACAAAAAGGCATGAAGGCTTTCCATATCCAATAACCAAATAAATTAAAAAGTGCAATAAATTGAAAAATGTGATTCTGTTGTAGACTATATATATCTGACCAGTGGAAAAGAGGAATAAATTAAGAAATAGCCTCAGGAATTCAACAAAATTCAGTAGATGAAAAAGTTAGCTTTTCGAATAAGGGGAAAAATGATGGATTATTCGATGAATGATATTGAGGAAGATAATTATATATTTGGAAAACAAAGTCTAGGCCCTATTTCCAGGAGCATATATCTTAATGGGAAAAGACGAACAGACAAATAGATAATTTCAGGCATATCTAAGAAAACAAATGAAACTAAAAGGGTGGAGAGTTCTTTCTGGGGTGGAGATGGTGGGAAATTTCAATAGGGTAATGCAAAAAAACTTAAAAAAAAATATCTAGCAATTAGCCACATAAAATGTGGGAAAGCTCATTTTAGTCTAAGAGACTTAGTAACTGTAAAGGACTTGGGGGTAGAAATGATTAAAGTAGGCCAGTATCACTGCAGCTTAGAGAAAAAGTAGAGAAACAAAGTTAAAATCAAATTAAAACAAGAGGAATTGTTTAAAGCTTGACTAATGGATTATATTTGATAGTGATAGTCTGCCAAGTATAGTAAAATAATCAGTGTTTTACATTCTTAGTTAGATTGCAGATTGATAAAATCTTTGTAAAGACAGATGGCTGTATCCGTCAAAATCTAGAAATGTATCTGTTAATCCAGTAGTCCTTCTTCTAACATTTACCTGCTACAAAAATTCACACAAATAAGCAAGTGTATATTGGTTTCGGCATTTATAACAGCAAAAGGTGGAGACACACATGTTATGGTGCAAACCGCACAATGAAATATCAGGCAGCTATTAAAATAATCAGAGACCTTCTAATTTACTGGCCTGGCAATCTTCCCATGATACATTTGTTATTGTTGTCGTTTTGCTTTATTTAAAATTGTTTTACACAATGTATTTCTAAGTGGGAAACATTGAAAAAATAGTACAGTGTAATTAATTGTTGTATAATTTATTTTTGTTATACATAAATATATGCAATGCTGTACAATCTACATATAACATAAAAATAAATTTTATTTACTCAGATTCATATCCAAATTAATTTAGACATGCATTTGGGGCTGGAGGTGGGGGAGCCTGAGAATCTAACATTAGTGTGTGCTGTGATAAATATACTTACAAGTTTTCTCTTTCAGATCTTGAGTATTAAGTTACAAAGATTCTTCATAGTCTTCAAGTTCTAAACTGAGGCTTGGTGTTTGCCCATATTTGGCAAGATAGTGTCTTCTTATTTCTGTGGCTGGATACTGACTGCTATCGGAATTCTCTTCTCAGGCTCTGAGGTGAAGAGTTGATTGATGTGAATTCTCATTATCAGTTCCCCTTTCACCAACCCGGGTGTGTGGAAAGGAGTGCACATCTGTGCTCTTTTTTCTCCAAGAACCAGTTGTTTTGTAACTGTGTTTTATTAGAACACTCCTCAAATTACATTATTATTGCTCAATAAAATGATTTTAGAAAAAAAAAAAGCAAAGCAGTCCACGCATATAGTTTCATGATTAGAACTTTTCCCCAACCCCAGGACCAGATTTCTCCATTCCCCTCTTGAGTGGATAAAATATATTTCTAAAATTTTAGAAAAGTAATTTTTCTCTAAATTTGTGTCTAAAGTTTAGTTCTTTCATGAAGAGAAAAAGCAGGGCATTATTGCATATATGTTGATGAGTTTTTGGATTATGGAATAAGATTTCATTTACTATTTAATGGTAGTGTACATTCAAAACATTCTTAGTGACTAGATGAGAGTAAAACAAAGTTTTATGTTCAGAACTGGAACTATTGGCCTCTCAGAATGGACAAGTCCCACCTCCATTCTTCAACTAGTTCCCTCTTTAAAAAAAAAAAATAATAATAAGCATAGCACCATAAATACCACATCCATTATTCTTATCAGATAATTTTTACTTCCAGGTAAATGACACATTTTCATTGACTCAACCTACAACGGACAAAATAGATAGGTGTTGGCTCTTTTGAATAGCATTATTCTAGGCAAACTGGAGTTGTATCACGTCCAATGTCCCACCAGCTAAAATATTCTCTTTGTTGCTATGTCACTTTAAATAATTAAGGACTTTCATGAAAAGACTTTCTATTACCTCCTATAGCTTCTGAGTATAACTATTTCAGTTCTGTTAAACTTATCTGCTAAGTACTCCAAGCACCCCCTTTACATATCATGATTTCTATGTCTTTATTCATGGTTTTCATGACTACCAGAATGCTCATCTATTCCTCCTCCATTTAAAGAAATCTCTCCCATTTTTCAAGGTCCTGCTCAATGCTTATCTCTGTTTTAAAGCATTCCTCACATCTTTATTCATCTTCCCTCATCATAATTCCTACAGCATTTATACTTTGTATCATATTATTTCAACACTTAATTATACGTTGTCATATTATGCTATTCAACTTTGCTTTCACAGACTGTGAGTTCTACCAATGCACAGATAATACACTTCTTTTGAATTACTTACAAAAAGAGACACATGGTAGGCATTTATTAACAGACAGCAGGGAGATTAACTGATTCTTAATTGATTACTGAAAATTATGACACCTCAAGTATGGCTACAGAAGTGACTACACTGGTAAAGACAGGTGCACCAGCATCACTAGGGTACTTCTGAAATCATATATAACCTTTGTATCCTCTCATTGCTTCTCCACACCTCCACTGGGTAGATCTGATGTTGCCACTTGAGGAGAAATTCCTCTCTGTGAAAATCATCATCATAGTGAGCAAAGGGCTCTTACAGAGTATGTCATCACGTTCTATGTGGTAGATTGGAAAAGGAGATTTTCTCTGCTGAGCTAGACATTTGAGGCATAGTAAAGATATAAATAGGTGAAAGATAGGTTTTTTCCTCCTCTCTAATCAGGAATGGTTACCTGTGGGTTACCTGAGGACAGAGGAAGGTCAGATTATGGAGGGCCTTGGAGACCATGTGAGCATTCTAACTATATTCTCAAAAAATATATCATCCTCTGGAACTTGGCATTTTTCACTGAAAAAAAATATATATTTTTGTGCCTCTTTCCATTTTAATGTTTAAGAATTATATAATTTTACCACTTCACACCCGTTAGGTGTTATTATCAAAAAGAGTGGAAAAGAAGTATTGGCCAGGATGCAGAGAAGTTGGAACCCTTATGCACTGTTGCTGAGAATATTGGTGCCATCATGGAAAACAGTTCGTTGGTTTCTCTAAAAGTTAAATATAGAATTGCTATAGGATCCAGTAATTCCAATTTTGGAAATATATCCAAAAGTACTGAAAGCAGAGACTCAAAGAGATATTTGTACATCCATGATCACAGCAGCATTATTCACAAGAGTCAAAATGTGGAAGAAACACAAGAATCCATCAATAGACAGATAGACAAAGTGTGGTATACAACTGCAGTGGTATATTATTCAGTATTAAAAATGAATGAAACTCTATACATACTACAAAATGGTTGAATCTTGAAAACATGATAAGTGAAATAAGCCAGGTACAAAAAGACTAATATCTTATGATTTTATTTATATGAGGTAGTTAGCATAGGCAAATTCACATAGACAGAAAGCAGAATAAAGGTTACTAGGAGTTGGAAAAAGGAGGGAATGAGGAATTATTATTTAATGGTTTTAGGGTTTCTGTTTGGGATCACAGAAATTTCTAGACATAGATAGTCGTGATCATTACACAACATTATAAATATACTAAATGCCAGTAAATCATATTCTTAAAATGGTTAAAAGAGTCGATTTTCTGCTATATGTATTTTACCAATAAAAAAGCTTTCATTTTTAAAAAGCTTTTGTTGTATGGATTATAAAGGTCTAGTTTCGATATACCTGTTTGTTTATTTCTGTTTGTTCAGAGTTATTTTATATGAAATACCAATCTATATTCAAGTCTTTTAGGTTCCCATGTCTTAAAAACTCAGCCCTTCAATCTGCCTATTCCTCTCCATTACATGTGTTCACTTGGCAATCTCAATCATACTTTCTCCTCTACACTGCTGCCTTAAAAATCTACTCCCTCACTCTTAACCACACACTCTAAATGTCCAGTTTTAACAGAGTGGCTACCTGGTATACATTTAAATGAAACAGAATTTTATCATCATTCGGAATCTGAGTATGTTGCAAATAAAATGAGATTCTATAGTGTTGCTACCTCATAAAATATATAAGTTTCTGCTTAATTTGATCAGGCTTTAAAAGATTTTACTATACTTACTCATTTTAATCTTATCTGTTTATAACCAGCTGAGAGGGGTTTTTGGGGATTTTTTTACTAATTATTTTTATTCCAACAAGCGTTCTTTTCCATAATGGCCTAATTATCCAGAGTTGGGTTTTTCATGATTCAACTTACACAAGTGTACTCAGATTATATTGCCTAACAATCTGACCAACTTTATCTATTTTGTTTCGTTTTGTTTCTCATGTAAACATCCATCATTCATTCTCAAGTAGCATTTATCATTCTAGGTAGTTCTACTATATTCTCCTTACCTCGGAGATGTCTCTTCAATGACTGGCTAATGATTCTTTATTCTTCATAGAATCTTTTAAACTTCATTCTATTTTCTGGGGGGAAAAATGAAATCAATGCTTTCTCATCATAATATATTTATTTTATTCTCCATTGTTAAATACTATTTCAAATCTTATAGCATTAGCAAAACTGATTATAAAACCAAATTTGTTATATAAACAAATCTTACTTTAGCTATACTGATATTTATCCATAGTGTTAATTTTGAAATTCCATTAACTGAATGTGACTCTAGGAAAATATGTGTTGATAGTAAAAATGTGTAAGAGCTCATTTCAATAAATAAAAACTGTTGTGACAGGATACCTCATTATCATCAGCCAAAGATAAACAATGTGAGAGGGGGTATGGAGAAGAAGGAAAGGGTAAGAATTCAATTTTTTAAAAAAATCAGCCCTAACAAATTAAATAATGTAGTAAAAACTAAGTATGTTAGTAGTTAGTATTTTGTATTATTAAGTATATGATTCATAGAATCTACCACCAACGGCTCTTTAAACATCGTGAGGGAGATAAAAATAATGTGAACCAGAGCTTCGCCCTTCATAACTGCTATGGGGTTTATAAAAGAAACCACTGAGTCAAGGCCCAAAAGAAGCTTTGTTAATGTGTTAGGTACTAGGGTGCCAATGTGAAAAGTGAGTAGGACTGAGTAAGTGTGGAGGGCAGAAAGTCCAAGGAACAGGAAGACCCACAACACAGTGGAGCCTGTAGCAGATATAACTGGGGGTAGTCAGAACACTGAGCCAACAGGAAGAGCTAAACTGACACTGAAAAGAGAAGCAGTAAGTCAGATGTAGTCAATTGCTGGGTGCAGGCAGCCTGTGGGTGGCTTTGCGGACTAGACTCTGCAGGTGAACAATGGAGGAGGTCCCAGTCTACAAGGGGCATTTTAGAAAGACAAATCTGGTGACAAAATGGAAAATGCTTTGAAAAGAGAGAGACTATCAAAAAAAAAAAAAAGTGTATGTGTGTGTGGGGAGGAGACAGAATAGAATTAACAATGAATAAAGGCTATGTCTTTATAACCATGACTTTCCTGTGGGGTAAAGTAGGTGGACGAGGCAATATCAGCCTCCCTCTGTGGGGCTGGGGAGGAACAATTCACATCGTCTTACTAAATGATTTGTTTTAAATTATAATGTTTACTGTGAGATTTCATAAACATTAAGGTTTACTATATTTTACATTGGAGGATTTTTTTTAAGGTTAAGTTCTACTGATAAAGATAATGCTTTGCATTTTTGTTTATTTTTATTAGTTTGCTCTTTATAAGCATGAAGGAAATTACAGAAGTTATAAATAATCCTTTGAAATTATAATCATATTTAAGATTGTCAAAGAAACATTATGTAAAACAATACTAACATAATAGTTAACCTTTATTGAATGTTTACTATGTACCAGATAATATTCTAAGCTCTTTCTCTGTGAAATCTTTTTAATCAGTACAAAAATCTCTATAAGGCATACACTATAGATTAGGAAAAAAAGTCGGAGAGAATAAATTTGTAGATCTCAGAGCTAGGGCCTGATAGAAGCAGAATGAGAACCTAGAAAGTCTGCTTCTGAGCCCATGCTGGTAGCCACCAGGCAAAATGGCCAAAATAAAAAGCAATAATAAAGGAACTCTAACACCAAACCTCAAAACGTAGTGACCCTGCTGCATGTACATTAGACCTATAGAATTACAGTTACCAATACTGTATTGTATACTTGAAATTTGCTAAGACAATAGATTTTAAATGTTTTTGCCAAAAAAAATAAAAGGTAACTATGAGGTGATGAATATGTTAATTAGATTGGGTACAGTGATTATTACACAATGTATACTTATATCAAAACATCAAGTTGTACACCTTAAGTATATACAATTTCTATAAAAAAATAAAACATAGTCACTCTATTAACCAATAGCAATGATAATCAGGATGCTATAGAGTCTTTTAAAGACTGCTTTCATCACTACTTTATTGTATAAGGTGCTCATTACTTGGTAGAAGAAACTAAGGCACAGAGAGATTACTTGAGAGAATATGCTAGAAGTGTAGGGTTTAAGCTTGAGCTTTTTTTCAGGGCATCAATACTCTTTCATTTTACATCGTGTACATGCAATTACTACTAAAATGTAGCAAGTAACAGAACAAAAGTAAAATGTCCCCAAAGAAAAGAAAGTCAACAGCAATCAAAACTTCAGGGAATGTCAAAATTTACAAATAGCACCTGCAGAAAATTAATAAATTAGGTACTTATAATGCTTTATTATTTTAAATTGTGGCACCACTAGCTGAGCTAGAAAGTTTTTTCCCCCTGGTTATTATATCTTTAAAAATATGAATTCTATCTCAACTGCCTCTTTAAATAAGATTAATTCATAGCATTTCCCACTTAATTGCTTTATCTGTTTTGGTCCATTAGATTCTATTCGAGAATATAGCTTTTATGATAAATTAAATTCTAGGGTTTTATTTTGACATCTAAGTTAATTTTTAATACTGGAAAAAGTTCTGCCCCATACAATTTAGTTCTTTCAGAAGTACTGAAAAAATGATATTTAGAGCATTACATGTTATCCATGAAACAGGTATTTCACAGGCAACTGTCCTGGGCTTTCTTTGGGTTTTCCTAGGCTTGAGTCTCTCTAACGAAAGGCCTCTTCGAGATGTGTTTCTGTATTAGCTTTTCCTAAGATTTCCAAAGGAGAGATTTCATTAGAGGAAGTTGCTTTGTTGGTGTACAACTGGCTATCTGAATGGAATTAAATCTCTATGCTGTCTTTACTTGAGTATGTGAAAAGGCATTTGAGTCTTTCATATGGGTAATTCCCCATTAATCAGTCTAGACTTGGTCATGGAATCAGAGCCTCTCTAAGAATTACAAGAATAAAAAAAAATAATATAGTAATTAGGACTTACACATATGTAAGAAGAGCAGGAAGAATACAGACTGTGTTAGTCATAAGATTGCCAAAACAGTCATTGATGACTTCAGCCTCAAATACTAAAGCGGGTCACCGGCTGACAAACCACTTCAGTTCCCAAGTTTACAGAAAAACTACCACGGTCCCACTATACTTCATCTCCTCTGTTCTCTTTTAACTTCTAAAACTGGAACTATACAGAAATGAGGATTCTCAGAAATGTAGTTCCTGGCTTTACCTCAGCAATGGAGATGAGACATTAGAAGTGTATAGTGGTGAGGCCCATATGACAAAAACACAGCCTCTCCTATGAGACACAGAAGGAGATGGGTCATCATGTTACACAATGGTGAGAATCCAATAGTCTTCCTTTATTGAGACATAAATCTTAAAAGTATAATGCTATATTAAAAATCAACCCAGTCATTTTCAATTTGAAAATCTAATAGACACCTGGCACTGTGGTTGGCACTATGAATAAGGTGACATTTTTAAGGCACAAAATCAAATCATGGTACGAAAAATAATTTTTAGTTCTTCCTAGGGACTTGACAGAATTTGTTGAAATGTAGCAATAGTCTCTAGGACGCTTTAATAGTTTATTGAAATAAAAAAACTGATTATTTGAAATAAAGACTGATACAAAAATTTTAAGACATTTGAAATCATAATCGTTATACACATATAAGACATATGGTAGATATTAACTTGGAGAAAACAACAGAAGAATAAATTCCATTACTTACATTTGAACAATTTGAACTTGAACAGCTTATAGGAAGTTGAGGCTTCCTGAGAATACAAGATACAATTTTCTGCCTCGAAACTGTTATTTTAAAGTTCTGAATATGGATAGTTCTTTACGGTAGCCATCGGTCTCTAGAATATATTTGCTGACAAGTATCCTAGAAGTCCTCATAGGCAGATACTGTATCTAGGATATCTTCTATTCTCACTGCTTAACAAAATGATAGGTATGTGATAGAGACTCAACCAAAGTGTATGGAATTAATATTTATAGTAATCAAACAAGATTGTCCCAGATGATATTGAAGATGTGTGCATGTGACCTCTAGGAAAGTGATAACAAGCTACCTCACAGGGTGGCATTTATTTTCTTGGTAATTTTTCTCACAATGGTTCAGCTTGTGGCCCTTATCCTTGCAGCCTCAGTAACCTGCCTTTGTAAGCATATTGTGACAGCATCCATCTTTCTCAAGTATATTTACTTTAACCAATCTTGAAACTGAGGAATAAACCCAGGATGTCAGCTTATTTATTTACTGAAAGCGATACCTTTCTACAGGAGAATACATTCTAGTCATAAGAAATGAAATTTGCAAAGTCTGTACGACCAATTCTTTTCTTCTTAGGGGGAGATACATGGGGGAAATGAGATAATAATCAACACTGAATATCTGATTCAGAAAAAAGTAATTAATAGAATTAATATCAATCTAAAATTGGAATGGTTTTGTCAATAGGACCAGAACACATGAATCTATTGGGTATCACCTTTGGCATCCATCTCCAGAGGTGGACATGCCAAAAGTATCAGAACACCCAGAGCTCTTTATCTAAAGTTCTCTTTCCTCTAAGCAATGTTTTGAAAGGCATTGCCAACATATGTCCATGTGGTTCTTGTTTTTCCATGGCTGACCTGATTCTTTGTAATTTCTATGTTCTTTCAGGTCACAGGCAACAGTTACAAGCTTAGGAAACAGTCTCTTTCAGAATGACTCAATCTCTCTGACCCAGCCCATAATATATGGATTTTGCCATTTAGCTCTTGATGAACATTCTTATTTTCCTCATAGCTAAATTCCCTAGGATCTAAGTATTTGCTGCAACATTAATATCCATCATTTATTAAGAGGTACATTTTGTGTCAAATATCATTTATATGCACTATACTTTTTTCCCTTCTCAGCAGCCTTGTGAGGTGGGTATCATCAACATCATTTATTGATGAGGTTAGTTAACTGAGCTCCCATACTGTGAGACTGGGTGATGCCTTTCTAGGAAATATATTTCATTTATTTACATGTCTACTCTTTTCACGAAAATTTGAGGGAAAGAAACCTGTTTTCACTACTCCACAGACACTGCCATTATCCAGAGTCCTTGCATAGGAGCCTCTGTCAGAAATGGATTTCCATAGAGCTCTCCCAACCTATCTCCACCACTAAATCTCCTTAACAAAGTTTGTTATCAACTGAATATTTGCATCCCCCCCAAATTCAAATGTTGATGCCCATCTGCTCCAAATATGATGGTATTAGGAGCTGGGGCCTTCAGGAGGTGATTAGCATTAGAGGAGATCATGAAGTCCTCATGATGGGATTAGTATTCTTATAAAAAATAACCAAAAAGCTTTTTCTTTCTCTTTCTCACATCCTGCTCCTTCCCCCCTGTTGCCATATGAGGACAGCAGGAAGGCAGCAGGCCATCTGAAAACCAGGAGAGGGCCTTCACCAAATAGAATAGGCCGGTACCTTAATCTTGGGTTTCCCAGCCTCCAGAACTATGAGAAATAAATGTCTATTGTTTAAGCCACCTAGTCTACGGTATTTTGTTACAGCAGCCTGAGTTGCCTAAGACAAAGTTCTGAGAAAAACTACAGGGATCAATGCTGTGGCACTACAGATGACTGAAATGGAATCCAGCATTAAAACTCTATTCTGTGTCGAGTTATTTAACTTGACAAAATCACTGGAATGTCTTCTAGATTGGCTTGTTTCTTCTTGCAATTGAATAATATATCTTTTATATTTTTTATCGAAACTTTTATAATATTTTCTAAGAATGATTGTATTTTTCTAAATGTAAGTTGTATGAATTCCAGAATTACGAAAAATAGCCTTAATTCTCTTCTCTGTGCCATGTATTACTTTACTGTTTTCTTTTCTTAATCTCCACTTTCCAACTCTTACCCTACATGAAATGCTTCTTTCCATTTCTTCATTTAATTTTCTGAGGTGATTCAATCCTTCTCTGATCAACTCCAGTCGTCACAGGAAGGATGGCAACAGAGTTGGGATTAGACCAAATTCTAGTGACAGGCACTGTTCTTCAGTCAGAGCAGGTGCATTAAAGTCAGAGGGATGCTTTGCACAGGCAAAGCCATCGTTCACTCAGCATCAAAGTAGCTGCCATGGCCTTGCTCAAAGCTCATTGCTTAAATGGAAGTCTGCTTTAAACATTCATTCAGATCGATTTATTCAAAAGTGTTTAAGGTTGAGCTGAGTTTATTACTACAGATGTGGTTGGGGCCCTTACAATTTAGCAATAATGTTCTACCAGTTGCAATGCCAACTATACTTAGATGACGTGTGGCGTCTGCTTACAAGGGTATGGGGGTTCTTTTATGGCAAAGCGGGGGCGGGGAGTGGAAGATTTGCTGGAGAACTTGTTTTCGTAGTACTCCGAGGGTGTTAAAGTTTATGAAGATTTTAAATCTTTTCTCTTGGCTTGAATTATCTTTTTTTTTTCTTTTTGCCCATCCCTGTCTCTAAAGAAAGCAATAAGCCTGTCAAAGGAGGAATTAATTAAGCAAATCAATCAGTCAGTTTTATTAAGGAATTACAAAGCCCAAGTGGAGCATTAATTATTTAGATAATGGGACATCTCTGAGCCTTTCTTTTCAATTATTGATAAGCTGCTATCTATCATCCAGACTGCTTTAGAACTGATTTAGTTGTGAATGAAGCCAGGTCATTCAGCCAGAGCATATGGTAGTTATGAGCACTACGGAGAAGATGGGGGTAAAAAAGATGGGCTGGGGCTCTGTGTTCCCTCAGCATGAATGCAAACACTAATCACTGTGAGGCAAAATCTGAGCTATACTGCAGACATCTTTAGTGAAAGGCTTGCCATGCTGGTGTCATCCAGCCGATCATCGATGGGCACTGAGCCAATGACATGGGTTTCTTTTCCTTTACCACATTTAGATTTCTTGTTGGCCTTATAAGAACTGCTAAACAAAGGAGCATTTATAATAAAGCTAATGTCATTGTTTAACAACTAAAAGAAAAAAATGCCCTTCATTTACATCTAGAGAAATTTTAGATTTTTTCCTCTTCAGTATCAGGGAGAAAACATTTCTTTTAACCTCAGAATTATCTGTAATACCTTTGTTTTAATGTTCATATGTGTATTAATATGAATAGGTGTTTAAAGGTATAGGAATAAACATTTTATTCAAGTCTTTTCCAATTTGTATCAACAGTTTAATCACTTATTCTTCCTTTCATCAATGATTTATTGAGTACCTACTATGTGCTGAATCCTGACAATGCCAACAATGAGACTTCAAGGTACTCATGGTGGTATAATAAAGTATTTACTAATAAAAAACATTTTTTTTTAAATCAGACAAGCTATCGGTTTCTCAAAAGTAAGTTCAAAATAAGCAGAATCAAAGATCTCAGTGTAGCAAAGAGGATCACGACAATAAGCAAAATAAATAGATAAGTTTTCCTTGTAAATTACACAAGAAAATTTATAAAACCCAAAAGGTTCACAGAAACTTTAAAGAAACTCCTATGAAATAAAAGGATATATGGCTGGCAAGGGAGAGAGGTGCAGGGCAGAGCTTGAAAGCTTAGGAGCATGCCTGGCTCTTTATATCACTAATGGTTTTGTTTAGAGCTCACTGGCCACAGATAGATACATTTCTTAAAGTTTATGTGCTCAAGCCAAATCTTGAAACATTAACAATATATCTCAATACTCAGAAAATTCAGGAGTCAGCAGCAGCTTATTGGAAAACTGTTAAGCAACATTGCAAAACTATCTGCTTCTAAGTGATATCTCCCTCCTCTGAAGTCTTACAGAATTTTACATTACTCTTGTACCGTTATTACATCCTATGGCTAGTCAGACAAAGGTTTTCAGCATAATACTATATTAAAATCCCCTCAAGGCAATACCAAAAGTGTGAGCCATAAGATAAAACACTGATAAATTGAACTTCATTAAAATTAAAAATTTTTGCTCTTGTAAGCAAGATCCTCTCGTTAAAAACAATGGATCAATACTTATGCTCATCTCCTTTGCTCATCTCCTCTCCTCAACATCCCTCTAACATTAAAAAAAATAATAATAAGGCAATAAAGACTAATACAAAATGTAAAAACTAACAGCAAATATAATGTGAGTAGAATTATCAGTTTAAAAGAAATACCTGTAAATTTCTAAAAGATAAAAAGCAAAAAGAAGAGGTATGACTGACACTAAAGGACAGAGGCCACGATTGGTCTGAGAACATTAAAAAGATTTAAGGACAAGAAAAAATTCTTACTTTTGTTTCTGTAGAAGCCAAAGAAGTTCCAAATTTAGACAATATTTGCCTCCTACCCCCTTGTCTAGTTCCCTCTGTATGAAGTGGGTTTGCTCTTTTTCTGATTTCTATCTCCAATATCTTGTGATCCCTTGTAGTGATTATAATGGTCCTTTGCCTGTTGTGACTTCTTTTAAATATTTGTTCAATTAAACAGGCCCATGGATCATTCTTCACACTATACATAACCACCTTCAGAGCCCCACGTAGTTTAAATGATCAGATTGTCTGACTGGTATTTAGAAATACCACTATGTGCTAGAAGCCATGCTCAGTTCATTAAAATAATTCAAGTTACTATGGAGAGAATGTTGGCAACTTCACTTGTAACTCCACTGAAATTTCACTTGCAGCACCCTCAGGTAGGTTTTGTGATTTCACCTGCATCAAGGACACTGAGCGCTAAATGACAGGGAGACAACAGCCTCCCATAGAAGAGCCCCACCCATCACAGAGACCTCAAGTCTATGTCGTTGCATTCCTAGATTATTTCCTATTTCCTACCTTTGCCTCTGATGATAGATTGATAACAATCCCTTTTAAGATGGAATTTGACTTCCATAAAGCAGTTTGGTATAGAATTTCGAAGTGTGAAAGGACTGGGTGAAAGTATCTTTTTGTATTCTTTGACTTTTGCACAGAAAATGACTTTTACATCCATCCCTTCCTCCCCACCAGGACAGCATTCTAAGTAAGCCTCAGTGAACAGCATGAAAAACTTGATAATACTGTTAGACTCTTATCTTTCCAGCTCTAATACAAGGTGGGATGGAGGTATGGGGGGTCCTTTTATGACATCCTCCTCCTGCCTTTTTCCTCTAGCTCCTCCAGCTGACACAATTTCTCTCACCCTCCGCAATAGCACTGGCTTCAACTTTGACTGCAAAAAGATCTATTATGTTTAGGAGAAGGGGTCGTAAAGAAGGCAGAACCCTTGGCCTTTCCTTTGTTCTGAACTTAAATCTTTTGGCAGAGTAGTAGAGTCTTTTGTAAGCTCTGTTTGGTGGTTCTCTAGGTTTGTCTGGGTTCCTCACTTTACTCTTTATCAAAGAAGTGAGGACAAGCTGGTTTTGTTATTTGAATGCTTTTTAAAGCTAATTTTATGTCAAGAGCTGGGTCTTTAAATATTATGAATACAACCTCTTGATAAAATGAACCTGAACTGATTACTTACTATTGGGAACATTACCTTGTAAAGCTTCAGCAGTGTCTTGGGGGAGAAGGTAAAGTCAAAATTTATTGACCTCCGACAGATCTTTTAAAGTTGGGGTTTGATTAAGATAAAGTAAGGGTTGTAATACAACAGTCAGGATTGAAACAGCAAGGTGAGTATTTTGAGGCAAGAGATTTCAATTTCAGGGTATAGACTTTTGTTGTTTTTCTTTGAAAAGTTGAGTCTTTCAGGAAGATCTGGTAATGAACAATGAAAACATTTTTTTCATTTTTGGAACAATTAGGTTACGATAATAAAAACCGAGCAATAGCAGACACATGTTAACAAAGACAGGAGTGGCATATTCATGTGAGAAGGTAATGTGTGGGCTCCATTTTCAGTGCCCAGGGCTACGCATGAAGATTGATGGTTCAAGTCTCATCTGTCCCTACAGTATCTGTCAGTATGCAGATAATTCTTAAATTTTCCGATTACTTTGCCCATTTGTTTTGTAACTTTATTAATTACCTCTAGATCATGCTCATTTAATCCACTTAGTAACACTGAGGACATTGGTGCTTGGCAGGCCTGAGTCTGAATCCACACTGTATCATTTCCTCTCAACGTGACTTTAGTTGACTTACTTCATCTCTGATTTTGAGTTTCCTCATATTCAAAATTAGAATAATATAATTTACCTCAAAGAATAGTAGCCCAAATTAAGAGAGCAGGATTTCGCAGTGTTAAAATATCTGGGACAATGTGTATTTTTATATATTTGCATTTTTACTGTGTTTTCAGCCCTTATTCCTTGGTGTTTTTCTAAATCTTTATTTCTAGATGCTCATTTGCCTGAAAATTTGGCTAAATTCTCACATTGTCCTCCGAAGTCTTGCCATATTTCCAAGTCACTGGCAATTACTTATGAACATCTAATGTAGTATTTGGCTCAATCTTCTAATATTTATGCAGCCTCAAGCTTGATGAATTGGAAAGCACACAGGAGTTTAAGTCAGAAGTTCTTGACTTAATCCTTAACTTAGCTATGAGCTTTTCCCTATAACCTTTGATTATGACAGCCATGCTGAAGTTTGACTCAGTTAGACATTTAGTATAAAGTAAAACTCTGCTGAATGTCTGGTCTTTGAAGCACTTCTCGAAAGAGCCATACTCTCATCCAAACAATTTGGCCAACAGTATTATGGAGTTTCCTGACATATCTCCATGGAAGCTTTAGACTTCTTAGAACATGGTTTGAAAACCACTGCATGAGACTGTGGCACTGACTTAATGAAACTCATTTATTTTTCTATTTATTAATTTTTTCCACAAATGTTTATTTCCAATGACTAAGTGTCGAGCTTGCTAGGAAGTCAATAAAAATGATCCTAGGGATGGAAGATAATTATTTACTTGCCTTGGCAATATGATTTTCAAGTCCTCAAAATGAAAATAATGCTTTTTCCCCTTTCTACACTATCTCCTAAACAAACGTGCACACACACAGACACACACATACTCACATCACTATCCATAGTTGCCAAACTTCAAAAGTTCCTCCACCACTGTGCTACTTTTTTATTAAAAGAATATCCCTCTAGTGGCACTGAGGCCAGGCCTCAATCGTGCAGTCATTATCAATTTGTCTCAGCCGTATTCTTTCTCCTACCAGCCATTTCAGAGCACATCGCAGCCCTCTGCCTTTTCCTTCCTCTATCTCATTTATTTTTTAGCATTTTCTCAACAGTTCCTCCAGACGCTCTCATTAAGCGCTGGCCTAATTAACCTCCTGTTTCTGAGCAGTGGAGCTGTGGTGAGCCACGTGGCCCTGCAGGAGAGCTCCCCCTCCATGGGAGAAAATCAGCCCAGCTCCAGGCAGCTCACACACCTGCACCAGCTCACAAATGGACCTGGCATCTACTCAGGAAGGTTGTTCTTTGTTGTTGTTGTTGTTGTTGTTGTTGTTTTTAAGCTTCTGCTCTCTTTTCCAGACAAGGGTACACTATGGCCCCAATCATCCTCACTCAATGACAATGCTGTGATTGAAATCTCTCAGTCTCTGTAGCAGAAACTCTCTATTAACTTTGCAGACATGTTTTCCATGCAACAGACCCAGTAGGCATTTAGCAGATCCTCTCCAAGTGCTCTGGTTCATGGCTAAGAGCAGGTGATGCAGCCAACGCCACAGAGAGCCGTGCACTGAATCAGGAGCAAGGGATCAGTGGGTTGTTGCAAAAATCTGAAGTATCTGAAATGGCATCTCATCATAACGTAGCTTTCCTCCCCATTTTCATTTCCAAGCTAAAGCATATTCAAATCTCTTCTCGATCCTAGGAAAATAAATTTGGTGGGGGGGGGGGTAATAGTTGTTATAACAAGTACTCTGGTCTGAGCTCTACCTTTATAAGAAGGAAAGCAGAAAATAAAATTTCCTCCCTGACCCACGATCTGTATAGCTAAGATATGAATCTAATATTTGGCCCAGCCCTGGTCGAGTCTGTTGAGGCTGAGATAATTGATGAGTTGCTCTTCATTCATCTATCTTTAACATCCCATGGATAAACTTTTGATTATAATGACATTGTAAATTAATAGATGCTTTCTAAGTTTTCTTCCTTGCTCTAACTAATAGTAGTGTACCACTTTATAGTTAACAAAATCCCTTCAAGCCCACAAGCTTATTTCTTCCTCAAGAGGGTGAAAATGTTACAATCATCTGAAATTTAGGAAGACTTGTTCACATAACAATGAGCCATATCAATGAGAAAACCAAAATTAAGATAGATCCTTAAATTCCAAATCCTAGGCTCTTGTTCTTATACCAAGCTACCTTTATTCTTCTCCCATTCTTAAAAAAATATGTTTTAAATGTGTGACATTTTTTTTGTTTGTTTTTAGAACATTTCCATACACATGATTGCCATGTCTCGCTCAATGTAATAATCCCTATTCTCCTATGACTGGGACACAGGAAGCCCGTTTGGCTGCTTCCAGTGTGACCAACCCCACTAGATGGGTCTAAGGTATCACTGCAGTAATGCACATTATCTAAAATGAGTCCAAAAGTGACAACCAAAAAGGTACCTGTGGCCATGATATTGATTTCATAAACAGAAAAATTAGGCTCCTAAATTTAGTGGCTTTCTCAACTGCTATTCATGAGATGGCCACTTTTTTTGTCCCTTGTCATTGCTCTCAGTCAACCTTTTGGAATGAAAGGGTAGCATAAAAGGGTACAGAAGTAAAACATGCTGACTCTGCTCTGATGGCCATTGTTAACCAAGCAGAGCAGATGGTCCCTGGTTTTTGTTGTTGTTGTTGTTTGTTTGTTTGTTTTCACAGAAACTAGTGAAATTTTGCTCCAAGGAAGGTTTCAGAACTTTTATGTTCAAATATGTGTGTCAGGTTCAAAGCCACACAAAGCAGGAAATGATGAAATTATGCTCCTGCTCTAGTTACTTTGTTTTTCTGTAAAATTAAAAGGAGGGTGACTTTGCTGCCTGAGTCCATGCGGGGTCCAGTGGATGCTCCTCAGGGCTCTAGGTTTAGCCTTGATGTTCACTCCCTCCATGCCCCAGCCTCGCCTTCTCGTCTCCACATTCCACGGCCCTGTTCCTTCTATCACTACCCACTGCTTCAGTCCCTTTCCCCTTTCCCAAAGAATGGCACAGAATTTTTCAAGGCCTAAATCTATTTATGCATTTGATAATTTTCTTAGTCTCCTCTCTCTGGTAAATGTTAAAGTTATTCCTCACTCGGTTTCTGACAAGAGGAATACGAAACTCGATTTTGCTATTGTCTAGGAGTTACTTGAGACGTGATATATATGAGAAATTAATATTATTTCCACTCGCATATTCTGCTTCTATTAAAAGTGAACCAATAAAGTTAATATTATGATCGCCCTGCTCTGGTTGCATCTCCAAGCTTTCCTAGCCACACCTTTGGTGAAGGGATGTAGGTTCAGAATTCATCTCTTCAAGTCTTTAGCATCTCTCAGGACTACTGAAAGCAGAATAAGAGAAATAAGATTTCATAGCTAAAGAACAGAGGACCTCATCCTCAAGCCTGTGCGATGCTGTGAAATCACTAAAATCAACCTGGCCTCAGTCATTTAGGCAATTGAGAAGAGGAACTAACATGATTTCAAATTTCCTTTGGCAATAACGTTTCACGATTTTATTTTGTAAGGTAGCCTATTTCATTGATGAATAACTCATAGTATGAGAAAGTTATATCAAAGTTCACTCACTTTCTACAAATTAATACCAACTATGCTGCTTTTCCTTCTCCCTCCTCCACACAGTAATGCCTTAAGTGGCTGGAGTAGCTTCCACTTTCCCTAACATTACCTCCCTCACATGCCAATTATTTTTCTTAGCAGCATACATGGCTTGATCTTGATATTTTATGTTAACATAATGAATACCTTTGGTATATCTATTAAAATATACTATAGCTGGACCTTCTTTATAGAAAGCATAATTATAACCTATGGACTACTTTGCTTCTTATGTAACCTTATTTTTCCTTCTGGTATATTACATTTGTTTGTCTTCTGATGACATTAAAAACATAGAAAACTTCCATTAGTCAATCTATACTGTGGAATCTCTGACCTCCTGGGGCCCCAGCTTTTCTCCACTCCAGATGCTTGCCCCAGACCGTTTGGGCAGGACTTTGTGGGAGACCAACCTCTGGGCATCTCTGCCAATGCCTTGGAGAAGAGAGGTGGATAAGGAGGTATCTCTGGGAATTTAAAGAAATGGAAGTATCACGCTTGGGTGAAATAATAATTAATCATAGGTTAAACTGGGATTAAACCTCATAATTGTCTGACTCTAAACCCCAAACTTCAACTGTTAGCCTCTGAAGAAATATGAGGAATTCATAATAGAACATGAAAATAAATTTAAAATGAGTAAAACAAATTTACTCTAACTGAGTAAATAAAAACATTCCAACTCAAAGCTGAAAGACGAAGGACAGATTAAGGAGGTGACTCAGTAAAGAGATGAACCAGAGATATTATTGATTATGATGAAGACAAAAGAGTAAGAACATATAACAACTTTGAGCATATCACCATCCCGTCTAGGAGCCAGGGGTCAATTTCTAACTGAGCAAGTGGAATTCTGTACTGGAGTGACCCTGCAGATCATTATCTTGGTTTTCTTCCAGCCTTGCCAGCTATTGCTTCTTAGTCCCCTTCCCCATCTTCTGACTTCTAAATGCCTGACTGTATAGCACTCTGCACCTAATCTTCAGATTTCCTGTATCTAAAATCTTTCCCTACATGTCCTTTGGCTCCAGATGAAATCAGCCTTCTGGTCTAAAATAATGGAGGCTAATATTTGGGAGTTATATAGCCATACTCACCATCAATCAGTGATGGCTTGTATTTGTTTTTTTCTTTCTTTCTATTAAAACTCAAAATCTTAATTTCCTGCTTTTTATTAAAACACAGGTGTGTTTCAGAGAATAACATTAACTAGGTTTTTAGTTATTAATATGTTGGTGTGAATTTATTTACTCAGGACTTTCTTTGAGATAAGAGTATGGTGATAGAAACCTTGACCAATGTGTAAAGCATGGTCTCAGATATATATATGGTTTTCAATGGGATGCCCTCAGGAAACCAGAGTGCAGCAAAAGGGAGATGTGAAAAGGAGAAAAGAAGCATGTCATGGGACAAGGAAGGGAACTGGGGGATGTAAATTCTGAGCAGTTACTCTGCTAAGCATCCTCTGGCATTTATCTCAGTTAACCATTACAAAAATTCTACAACAGAAATATTGTTATCCATACGTAACATATTATAGTAGAAACATCCTCAGAGAGGTTCACTAATATACCCCTGGTTACTGAACCGATCCATGATGATGTAGATATTGATTAGAATCTAAGTTTTTCTCCAAATTCCATCTTCTTTCTCACCTATTGGCCTGTCTCCCTAATAAGAGCAATGCTTAGCACCTTGGAGTGATAATTCAAGTGGACTTGACATCTATTAGATGACAAGAGATGATACTAAGTAAACCTATAAAATACTGGTCCATCACTGTATCTAGCCAACTCATCTTTGGTAAATTGTGAAGCTAGTACAGCTTGTTGATAAGATTTCCATGTCACACTGATATTCAAGATCTCTGAGATCATGCTACACAGGCATATGGTAAGTTCTTGGGCTAATTTCTGATTCTTAAATATATATATTTTTGCATTATAGAATATTAAACTTATTTTCAAGTTTGTAGACATTGTTTCCTAAAGAGCAAATAAATAGGCTTTAATTTCCTCCACATGGAGCCCAACCCCAAACCTTAGTCACTTCATTCGCACTCTGTAGCAGATAGATGGCTGTTTCAAAGAGGTGCAGCAAATGTTTAATCCCAAGTTTTTATGCCACTTTGCTTCCTTTGCTCTCAGTTATGTACATGACCCATATCTATAGTTATGTTGACTATTTTTCTTCTTCAATAATTTTTTTCACAGCAAACTTGATTCTGACAGCCAACCACAGCAGAATCATCTAAGAATGGTGCATACCAAACCCCTTGGAACTTTGGTCTGTACCTAAGGAAACGACGCTGAGGGTTTTAACACTGATTTGGCAAGTTGATTTTAGACAAGTTATTTAACCTTTCTTGGATATAACTTCTTCATCTATAAAATAGAAGAATAATAGCTTGGAAATGCCCCCACATGATATATGTCCCCACTGACAGCATTTTCTGACTTTCTAGAGGTAGCTCAATGAATCAAATCTTTTTTGCATTAACCTCAGCCTTCTACACTGGACACAGAAGAAGTCTTACAAACATATTCCTATGCCTTCTCATGATATTATACCAAACCTTATTTGTGAATCAAAAAGTCTTCCTACAGACCATTTGATGGTTGCTGGAAGAGAGGGTGTGGATGAGATGAGTAAAAAAGGGGGAGAAATTAAGAAGCACAAATTAGTAGTTACAAAATAGTCATGGGGATGTAAAATATAGCAGAGAAAATATAGTAAATAATATTGTAATAACTATGTATGGTGTCAAATAGGTACTATATTTATGAGGTGATCACTTTGTAAGTTATGTAAATGTCTAATCACTGAGTTAACACCTGAAACTAATAATGTATATGTCAACTGTAATTGAAAAATAAAAAAAAGTATTTAAAAAATAAATGAAGTTACAGGTACAAAGTTGTGCAACACTGATGTGATAGAAGTTATGTGAAGCAAAACAAACTTTGCTCTGTTGGGATTTGACCTAAAAGTCTAAACATGAGTCACACTGATGTGTACTGTTACATCCAGCAAGAATCGCTCTTCAAAAATCTTTTTGCATTAAAAAAGACATCTCAAGAAGCTAACAAAGTACTTGATGCTTACGACTTTGAAAGTCTTGCTCAGAACATGACACATGATAAGCATCTCATTTCTCCACAGTATAGATTGAAGACTGTGAAAGTGAGAAATGCAGTGGGGCATGGCATGGTCTAAACGACAACTTGGCTGACCCAAAGAATGTTAAAATTCTACTTTCCCAATTGTCTAATCTCACTTACCTCAAGACACTACTTTTGTTAATCATTTAAATTTTGCGTTGAGATATAGAGTAACTTGGGATATTTATTACGAAGTTATTCCTATAATGAAGAATCCTATAAGGGTGCAAATAATTTTGGATTTTATTCTTATTAAAATTTATTTTCTTTGAGACTATTTATACAATTTTCTTCTTCTTCACAAAGATTATTGTAACTTTTCCATTCTCTGAAATAATCTAGTGAAATAAATTATTTTTCTCAAAAAAAAGAAATAGAGGTAATAATAATAGCAACTGACACATAGAGTTAAGGATTAAATATAGCTATACGATATAAACAGCTATTTATAGTACCTAGCACATAACACATTTTATACTCAATTAATATTGGGTATTAGTAAAATCCTTACTTCTTAACTTACTATTTTTCCTTACCATGAGATTCTGCAATTCCAAGAAAGGAAGATCCCTTCCTTTACAGCATTATAAATATTTCCCTTGTCCCGATATCTGCCTCCTGTAAAAATAAATAAATAAAAAATTAAAAGTTATTATAAACTGAGTGCTTGATATTTGTTCTGCAATTTACATGCTGTGAAACAATCTCACTGATTATTTAGAAGATCTTCAGCAAGCAAGATGGGATTCTCTTCCAATTTATAAGCCAAATTATTGGAGTCATAGATGCCAAATATCTGAACCAACTGCAAGAATAAATCAAAGGAAACAATTCTAGGCTTTATAAGGGCATGTGCATCAATGAGATTAACTCACTCTGAACCAGCAGCTCCCTGGTTTATGCCTAGAGAGACACCATTGTCAATCAACTCAACTAGATTGAGCTGACTACTATAGGATGTGAATGAAGTCATCACAATAAAAACTACCTCATGCACCGGGGAAAGAACTAGGTAGTATATTTTCACTGATACCTAAAAACCTCATTTTTTTTTTTTTGAGAGCTTAACCTGGAAAATTTCCTATAATGTTATTTATGCCATCTGACAGTGTGTCCCTCAGGAATGAAAGCAATCTGATAACCTCATCACACTAAGGTGTTAAGGACATCATGCAATAGCTTTAGTAGAAAGAGTTGCCTTTTAAAAGAGGAGTGTGGCCAGGGCAGTGGTTAATCAAAAGCAGTGAAGACTGATATACTTTCAGAGATCAGCAGGTGAAATCTTTGAAGATAGGAGAGCACTTGGCGTCCATCAAATCATACCACTGAAATGACTCCTCTGAAACATAAAGTGTTTTTGTAGCTATTTATTCATTTACACAAAACTATTTAGTGAGAATTTAATATTGTCAAGTTATAAAGCTATAGTCATAAGCAAAGAAAGCAAGTTAGAAATTCTATAATAAAGAATTGCTATAAGTACAAAGTGTAATGAGAGTATATAATCAGAACCTGAAGAAGTTTGGGGAGTTAGGAAAGGTTGTCTTAAGGCTTCTTACTAAGTGCTAGAAGAAATTATACATGAAAAAGAGTACAAAATGAGAAGTAAAAACATTCAAGCAAAAAGACTAAAACATGTGAAGACCCTGAGGCAAGATAAACATGTCATCTATAAGCACTGACTGAGAGAAGATTGGTATGAATAGAGTACCAAGAATGAAGGAAAGGGCTGAACAGAAGGTTAATGCAGTGACAGACTACCTCCAAGCTTTCTTTCTTTATAAACTAAGGTCAGTGGAAAACACACAATATTTAAAGCAAGAAAATGATTGATTTGATAATGTATATGCTTGTAGAAAGATATCTCTGGCTTCATTGTAAGGAAGGGGTTAAGCTGAAAGAGTAGAAGAGGGCCACTTCCACTGGGGAGGGATACTTAAAAGGTGGCAACAGAGGTTTGGCGAGAGATGACAGGAGCTTGGATCAGAGTGGAGACAGGAAATAGGAAAGAATGGAAGGATTTGAGTGGTAATTACAAGGTAAGAACCGATAAAATTTTATGCTTAATTGTAGATGAAAGCTGAGGACAATGGATTTATCAAGAATAACTCTAAGGCGTCTGGTTTCCTCAGTTGAATGGGGAATGGTGCCATTTGCACAGGTATGATTTTCTGGGAATTCCAAGTGCTTCTGGTTCTAGATGGCTCTATGAGTTTGTGCTCTGATCGCCCCCTCTGCATTGCTGCATATTAATTATGAACAAAACATAAAATGAGAGAACCAAAGAACATATAACTTAGGAAAAAAATAAAATAAATATTTCTATGGACCAGAAATGAGACAGAAACACAAAATGAAGAAAGAGGCTGAAGGTACGGTCTTCTCATCCCAGATTTAAAAACAAATAGTGGTGGCCAGGAATTCTGTTTCTCTGGAGCAAGGAATCTAACTGCCCAGTATTTTAGAAGGGTGACTAAACTCAGGCTCTTTGTTTGAATGTACAGGAGGAGAACTGCCTCCCCCGCACTGCCCTGCAACGTGCACACACACACACACACACACACACACACAAACACACACATATATATATATATACACCACTGATATATGTAAGCTATAAACAAAACAAAACAACAACAAAACTGTTTGCTATTAATACCGTTTATATAAAGTGAAATATAAACCTACATCCTCATTTCTATCAAATGTTTATAGACGATTTATAGGTAATTGCCCTGAAGTAGAAACAATCTGAATGGCCCTCAACTGTGAAATAAACTGGTTCACTCATACACTGGAATATTACTCATCAATTAAAAGGAATATAACATGAATATATGCAAGTGGAACACACGCAATGATCAAAGATAATAGAAAATAAAGCTTTCCTCAGCTGAAGAACGAGCTATGTATTCAAAGATCACTGTGTTCCAGGAAAAGCAACTAAAACAGACTGACACATTCATTTGAGAACAATGAAGGGGTGGGAAAAAGAGGAAAAACAATGGCAGGGACATGAAACAGAGCCAGAAATTAGGCTCAGACAAAAATGCTTATCACATAACAGGAGAATGGATAAACAAGATATGACACATTCAAACAATTCAGTACTACTCAGCAATAAACATGATAAGCTACTGATTCATATAACAACAAGAATAAATCTCAAAAATATATACAACAGAATATTCTTCAGTAATAGAAAAAAAGAAAATCCTACCATTTGGAAAAACGTGGATGGACCTTGAAGGCATTATGCTACATAAGATAAGTCACACAGGGAAAGACAAATAGATCTCACCTATAGTAGATTATAAGAAAAAGTAAGTTCACAGATACAGAGAACATATTGGTGGCTGCCAAAGTCAGGCATGTGGAGGTCAGCAAATGAGTGAAGGTAGTCAAAAGGTACAAACAAACTTCCAGTTATAAGAAAATAAATCCTGGAGGCAAAATGTAAGTATAGCATAGTGACAAGAGTTAATACTGTATCACATTTTTGAAAGTTGCTAAAAGAGTAGATCTTAAAAGTTTTCATCATAAGAAAAAGAAATTATAACTGATGGTGATAATAGAATCTAGACTTACTGTGGTATTATTTTACAAATATATACATAAATCAAATCATTATGTTGTATACCTAACAGTAATACAATCTTATACTTCGATTATTTCTCAAAAAAAAAAAAAACATTATAAGAAAAAAAATATGGATACATGCTACAACATGTACAAAATTAAAATAACAAAGGGAATTGAAAAACAAACTCAAAATAAGTTTATGTATATACGACAAATGTGGCCTAACATACCAGT
This sequence comes from Rousettus aegyptiacus, assembly GCF_014176215.1. Taxonomy (NCBI): domain Eukaryota; kingdom Metazoa; phylum Chordata; class Mammalia; order Chiroptera; family Pteropodidae; genus Rousettus; species Rousettus aegyptiacus. The sequence continues at coordinate 70,956,749 of NW_023416287.1, forward strand.
GAACATACGTGGCAATATTTCTTAAATGGGGTTTTAAAAATCTACTGTATTTGTGGAAAAATGCTTTTGGATTTCCTACCTTATACCATGAACAATAAATCAACTCCAGATGCATCTCTGTGTGTGTACGTAAAAGTGCACTTTGAAATAACTCACATGTCAAAGAGAAAATTGTTTCATTGAAAATTGTAAAACATTTAGAACTAAATGGTAACAAAGCATGATGTAACCAAATTTGAGAGTTATAACTAACATAGGACTAATTGTACATTTAGCATCAGAGGCAATAATTTAGAACAAAGAGAAAAAAGAAAAAAGAGAGATAAAAAAAACAAGAGAGGCAAATTAAGAGAGAAAAACAATGAAATTAAAAGAAATTTTTAGCTGAATCTCTGTTCAGACTGATGGGAAAAAAAGGATAGAAAAACATAAAGAGAGAATGAAAGAGAAAAAGAGAAAAGACAAATGTTTCTAACATTAGAATTTAAAAGGGAATAAAATATAGATATAACAAAAAATTTAAAAATCATGGAGTACTATAAAAATATAATACACATTTAAAAAAATATTTTTTCTAAAAAATATATAAATGACAGAAACATCTCAATAAAAACTCAATAAGAATTTTAAAATGTAAATTGTAATAAAACTTTCAAAAGTAAACCAATTCATGATGAATGTACAGCCAAGTCTTGCCAAACTAAAAAAATCTGATCTTCAGAATTTCTGACATTTAGAAAGAAATGTGACTAAGTTTAAATGTTACTGACCATTTTTCAAAGAGAATTTAACATTAAAATAACTTTAATTCAAAGTAAAGATATGAATATTTATGGTAGTGCTATTTAAACAAGCAAACTAGAAAATAAAAGGGAACTTGAGGCTAGAGATTGGTAACTTTGAACTAATGATTTTAGAAGTGAAATTGTTTCACAATTAAGGGAAAAAGCTGGAAAGAATATTTAGGAAAAAAATTAAAACTGAAAAAATACACTGATCATAGAGTAGAAATCCAAAGAGAAAAGAATGGGCTTGGCAGTACAGAATATTTGGGCAAGATGGTGCAGTTCCAATGTGGAGCAAGAGCAAGACAGACTAACCTCATGGGCATTGACCAATGGCAGGACTGAGCATTGGGCAATGCCATGAGTGAAGGTCCCTGTTGGCTTTAGTTTCAAATTAGGGCATGGTATGGGATGCTTTTCTGTTTTGTGGAATGATCCACATATCACCAAATAATGTTCCCTCTGGGATGAATCAGCACATCTAACTGAAAAGTGGCATCTTCTATTATTCATCAATTTCCCAAGGAGCCTACACAAAGAAAAGTGGGGATCACAAATGATGCTAAGTGATAGCATGATGTGTGGTTCTAAATCTGGCTTTTGAGATAGCATTTGAGACACTAGTTTGGGTGCAGTTGGCTTTTCTTCTCTGATCTGCTCCCACTGCACCCCCCCAACACACACACACACATACACACACACACACACACACACACACACACACACACACACGCAAACACACATCTGGCTTGGCTATCCTGGCTCTAGGCTTTTCAGATCTTCTACCTATTAACTCCTGAAGGCTTGAAAGCAAACCTCAATCATCGGGGCTCTACCCTTTCTTGTGCTTAACCTCACTGAACGTTGACAACCTGTCTAGATATTTATTCCCTTTGGTTCTCATTGGTGACTGATAGGCTAATCAGTCAAAACAATTTAGGCAGAGGCATAAATGGCTGAAGGTAGCACGATGCATTATAATGTCCTTGCAACCAATTCTTAACTCAAGTTATCGGAGCTTTAGTCTAAAAGACTGATTAATGGTATGAGATTAAAGCACTATGTGAGAGACATTTGGAGAGTTTTTCCCAGAAGGAAAGATTTTTAAATTTCCAAAATTCATTCTTTCATTTATCCTGCATCTGAGATCCTATTATACTCCAGACATTACTCAAGGTGTTAGGCATAAGAAACGGGTAGACCAGAATTCCACATCTAAACAATTTATAGTCTGGAAAGAAAAAAGATGTATAAAGAAAAAAATTAGGGTATTAGATGCTACCACAAAAATCTGTAAATGTACAAAAGAGACATAAAGCAGCTAATCCTCATTCTCTTATTTTCCTCTGGGGACTTGTTCTATTAATGACACCTTCTTATGTGTCTTCTCTACTAGCCCTTTCTACTCATCCTATAACTCAAGTTTCTTTCACCAAAAAAAAAAAAAAAGAAAAGAAAAAAAAGAAAACACCATATTAATAACACAATATGCTTCCATTTCTCTATTTCTCTTTTAGTTTTCTAAATCAAAATGTTCTTAACTTTGGTTGTAAATTGAAGTCACTTGGGGAGCTTTAAGAAATACTGATGTCTCGTCCTCACCCTCCAAAGATTCTGATTTTACTGATCTGAGAAGTGGGCATTAAGATTTTTAAAGTTCTTCCAGATATTTTAATACACAGCCAAGCATGAGAGCCACTGTTTTAAAGGATGAAGACTGAGCATTCCAACATATGTACAGTATAGTATATATTAAGCACTCAATAAATGATAACTATTATCAATAAACATTAGTTTGCTTTTTATGCATGGATATCACAATCTAATTAGAAAACTGGTAGAAAGATTGACTTGATGGAGATTAAAATGATTCAGTAATTACTGGACATTTCAAATTTGTCTCTTCTTCAAAAAGTGTTGACAGCTAAAAGGCAAGAAGACCCTTAGAACTCAGTTTCTCCATCTACAAAATGGGAAAAATAACTTTGTCTGAAATCATTGGGTTGGTGAGAGGATTAATTAGTTCATCTTTTTAAAAATGCTCTGCAGACAGAAAAAAAAAAATCTACAAGAGATAAGGATTATGGTCTCCCTGAAGCATCTATAATTTGTAGAGACATTTATAGCCATTCTGGTCAATGAAGCCTGCAGTTTGGAGCCTCATCCTTGCTTTTCGGCCTTAGAGCACAGATTGTAACTAAACTCATCAGCCTCCATTAAGCCCCTGGCAAACAGGCTATGAACTAACTGCTGTCTAAAACGTCCGTGACCTTTGCTTTTTATGTTCTGGTGTGGATGTTCAATCCTACATGTTCCTAAAATGCCAACGTTTACTCCTTCTCATGGGAAAATGAGAAAGAGAAGTGGAGAAACAAGAGTAAATGAGATCCTCCCTCCCCAAAACATATGAATTGGATGACGTTTCTTGACAACTAAACTGGACTTTTATTTTCCTGGAGGACTTCCTACTGGTTATTTTCATATCCCATTTCAGTAATATTTAATGTCTTCTCTACTTCCCATTGTGCTCAAAGGTCTTCATAAGGACACTGAAATAAAGAGGTGGTTCCTGGCATCTGCACAGAGTAAAGCAAGAGAGTATTACAAATGAGAAAATAGAGCAGAGGTCTGCTTCCTTTCTTCGGCAAAAAAAAAAAAAACCTGCTATAGAATCTAATGTAGATGAGGGGGCACTGAGCCATATATAAGTGAGTAATTATCTACTGTTACAGGCGTTATTATCTCTCCAAATGTTTGCTAAAATTCTGTTGGGCAACCATCTGGACCCAGAGATTTACCAATGGATAGAGAGTGGATTGTTGTTTTAACTTGAGATGGGAAAATTTCTTTCTCTAATTCTTTTCTGTCATTTTCTGTTAAATAATTTAACTTACTGTCTCTTAGATAGCTCTCTTTGAGTCCTTGGAGTAAATGGAGTTCGTGTGATATACTCATATAAAATATTCTTTGCAAGTTTTTTTTTTCTTTTTTCCCACCAGAGGATCCAAGGACAGTTTGCCATCTGTTGTAAGAATTTCATTAATGCACCTATTTTCTCTTCCTTTTTGCAAGAGTGGTCAGTCTCAATAATTTGTAGCCCTCTCCTGTTATGGGCAAAATTCACTGCCCGGAAGCCTCACCCCACCATAGCTAAGTCCCTGCTCTCTCATTATGGCTTCCTCTCGGGTGGCTTTGTTAGCTTGGAACAACAAAGCCTGTGTCCCAAAGCCTGGCCGGGTATCAATAATTTAACTACATGTCATAGACAACAGTGAACCATGCTGCTAGGGTTGAAATATTCCTAGGGCTCACCATCTATTATGCTCCAGCTTTCTCAGTGTGCTACGAATGGAGTACAGGTGGGCCCAGCATTTTCCCAACTCAGAAACTTACAAGATAATATGATGGCACAGGGGAGGGGTTATTTGCATTACAAAAGGATTCCATGCTTTACCAGAGGGTTCACTTCAGCTTTTCTTTAAATTAAGAGCTCCTCTTAGGCATTTAAAAAGTTTATAAGCTTAATTAGTTTGGGTCTTTCAGGAAAACACTCCCAAAGAAGCACCTTATTCAGACAGGATGGTCCTTTTTCAGACTTGATTGGTTAAAAGTCTGTGCACAAAACATATGAAATATAATATTCCAAAACAGCTTTTTTTTTTTCGCTTCTAATTTTCTCCTGGTCCAAATTTCATCTGGCACATGCAAGTGTAGCTCGGAGTCTGCTACGCCTGATCTGAACAGATTCACCCCAGGTCTTCACTGGGCCACAAGACCCGGCTCCTCTCACAGTGCCCAGAAAAAGTGCCCAGGCATCAAAAGCATTCAACAGCAGTATAAAATTCTCTGTGTTCTAGTGAATATCTTTAGACAATGAAGGAAGATTTTGCAGTGCATATTCCATAGCACACAACCACATAGACACCCCGACAGAGATACAGCTTTTGTAAAGTCCCTCTCCAAACGTCACAGGTCCTTTGCTGTCTGTTCTCTCTAACACAGTGCCAAGGATCTGGTCTCTGGTTTCCATGTTCCTGGAGTCTGTCTCTATTGCATTTGCCTAAATTATACAGATAATTCTGTCTTATTCAGTCCAGCTTCTGCCTCCATACTATCACCCATCACTGTGTTGAGGAAAAAAAAAAAAAAAAAAGAGCTCTCCAGCCATCAGAATCCCACATCCTTTCCCTCTTGCCTTTTTTTTTTTCTTTTATATAAGTGGTGTTTTGGTCTCAATTAAACTATCCCACTTTCACTATGGAAGTCGGCTCCCTGTGAGACTAGCATGTTCTGAAATTTCAAATAGAACATGCCCAGGTTTGGAGCATAATACTGGGACATTCTGCATAAATATTCAGAGCACATGGGACAGGGGGCAATTATACACCTCTGAAAGTTGAAGAATCATTGCAGAAGAATTATTTCTTATATCGTTCTGAGTTTGTGCCACCTGTTTTAGATAAAGTCAGAGTGATTAGGAGTTTCAACTCTCCTTGGGATAGACTAGAGTCGTCTCCCTGATCATAGAGTCTGCATCAAAAAAGGTTGTGATTCTGCACAGGAGTTGCACTAAGAAGGGTTTGAGAATTAATTTGAGGAATGTGGGGAGGTTCAGAGTCAGGGGTCAGAAGAAAGGGCCCCTTCCCTCCTGGTTCCTGCTTTTGTTCCTAGGTTATATCTTGAACTTTCCTTTCTTGTCACTATCATTGTTGTCTGAGTCCAGGGTACTATCAGTAAGAACAGTTTTCTTGCTTCTCTTCCTGCCTTTCGTCCCCTCTAAGCTTCTTGGATGCCATGACCACAGAAATCTTCCTAAAACACTGCTTCCATCCCATCATTCCTCCTACTCAAAAAGCTACATTACTCTTTATTGTCCTGCATTGATTGCAAGAGATATGACCATATAATTTATTGGCTGGCCCAGGACATATTTGAGAGCAAGAAAATAAAAAAATAAAATAAACATTTTTAATATTTATGTCAAGACCACTGGTGTAAATAGAGATTGCCTAAGGTAAACAGGAGCATATGGTCACATTAGATATAAAATCCCTACCTTGTATTTGACTGTGTATGCATGTAACCATCATTCCATGCTATTTAAAATCAATCTAATATTGTAAAGTTCAGAACACTACCACTACTACTAAAAATTTTAACAGCAATGACAATCATGATACTAGCAAGTACTGTCTCATAGTCATTTTTTTCACTTCACAAAATTCCTATGAGAGGCAAATTATTACTATTTTAGAGATGAGTAAACACAGAGAGATTTAAATACTTTTGCCAGCTAGTAAGGGGTAGAGCTAAAATTTAAGCCCAGAATTGTTTGACTCCAGTCTTACCACTGTTTTGGTCAATGCTACCTCTTCATATTTCTTAAGTATTTTGTAAAGCAGATGGAGAATATTTAGAACTATGATTGATGGAATGTTCTTCTGAATGTTATATCATCCATATTGCTTAATGGAATGCATGAATATCATTAATATTACCGTGATCCTTCCCAACCCTGCATCTTTACTTATGCTGTTATTTCTAAATTTATTGCCCTGCTATGTTCTCCATGTCAATCCATAGTTGATCCAACTGGCATGGCCCAATTTAATTTCTCACCCTCTGTGAAACCATAGCTGGCTACTAAATTGACATTAATCCCTCCCACCTGAATCCTCCCAGCCTAATTACGCTCAGTATTACACAAATTGGCACTAGATTATGATTTTCCTCTTCGGTTTTCTAATTGTTTACTGGATGTTATTCTTCTCTCCCAAACTTGATTGCAAACCCGACAAAAACAAGGGACCTCCTAGAACCTTATTTAACTTTGGCCAGATTAATATGGCTCAGCATTTTTTGTTTTGCTTTGTTTTTTAAGGTAAACAAACTCACAGAGACCAAATAACTCATCCACAATTTAATATCCGAAATGATAGCCCTAAAAGGATTGTTAAAATTTTAATATTGTTTTCTGCTCAAAAATGAGATATTCTTAGTAGCATTATTAAAAGATTTTGCACAAGATTTGTATTTTAAATAAATGGAAACATACTGAAACAATGATTTAAAAATAAAATACCTTGTTTTCTCAGTAAATACTTCAAATTGGATTGAGCTGTCTCATCCTGTGGAGGGGAAAAATAACCTCCAGCATTTTCCACACACCTGCAATCAGAAAAACATCCTGCTGCCTGGACCAGAGCAACCAGGAAAAACAGCAGGTATATTTGTCTTAAGTTCATAACAAACTTATTTGGGAAGACCAAGGAGGGAGCTGACCTCAAAAACCTGCTTTGGCCACACTGCCCCAACCACAATGCATTGAAATTTCTGATAAAGCTGAACAATGCCCATACCATCAGCTTTGCTCTGGCTTTATTCCCTTTACTAATACATTAGTTTGACTTCTCCTAACAGAGGTGGGGCCATCTGCCAGCCTTTGACTGATGATTTTATGTGGGGAAATAACTGAACAAGTACCAGTCAGATGGTCAGCAACCTCCTGCCACTTCTGTCCCTAGGCCCAGAGCAGTGTGTGAGCCTTGGCTGTGTGGTGGTGATGGCTTCAGGCATAGAAGAATAAGAACTGGAGACACTACCTTCCAAAGATTCTCAAAGAACCATGAGGAGAAAAGGGACAAAAAGGACAGGAGGTATTCCAGAATACCATAGGTTTAGGATATTATGGCTACTAAATTATAAAAGATTATATTTCTAGGAAACCTTGTGCCCCATTCACAAAACACTTTTCTGAGTTATTCTGCAGTGAAAAATTACAAAGTTAACCAAGGCATTTTCTTCTTTCTTTCTTCTTTTCTCACTTCTCTTTCGTGTGAGTGGCGGTCGGGCTGGAGGGAAGGGAGAGGAGGGAGGACGGGGGGGGTCGGGAGGGAGGGAGGGAGGAGGGAGGGAGAGAGGGAGGGAGGCGAGGGAGAGGGAGGGAGGGAAGGAAGGCGGAAGGCAGGAAGGAGGAATGAGGAAGGAAGGAGGGAGGGAGGGAGGTGGGGAGGGAGGGAGGAGGGAGAGGAGGGGAGGGGAGGGGAGGAGGGGGTGAGGAAGGAGGAAGGAGGAAGGAGGAAGGACGGCATGCGGGCGTTGCTGAGTAAAGGCGAGGCTCCCTCTTCCCCTCCTCCTACTAATATCCTCCATCCTCTCCTCCTCCTCTTCCTCCCCTTCCTTCTTCTCTCTCTTTTTTTTTTTTTACTCCAACATCCCGGGGACATTTCTGATGCCTAAGTCATTATGACCCTCACTGTTCTTTCTCTAGCTCTCTACCACTTCTCATGATAAAAATAATAATAGCAAACATGTATAGATTATTTATTATATACCAGAAACTGCACTAAATACTTTACGTAGTTTACCACTTTGAACCTCGCAACTGTAACTTGATATTGGTTATTATTTTTGTCTTGGCTTCAGAGAGTCAAAGAAAGTAGATTTAAAGTGGTTGGGGAATTTTTCCAGGGACACCTAAGTGGCTAGGCTGAGATATAAAGCCAGGCAGGTCCACCTGAGTTCTGGACTCCTGCAGCCCATACCACATGTGCCCAATACAGTTATGCAGCTATTTTTCTGCCAGACGGGACAGTGATGTTAGATTACATTGAGATTACAGACATAATTGATCCTTCACCCAAAGCTAATTGCATTCACAACAACAAAAGTTCAGGGAGAAAACATTACACAAACAGTGTCTAATGGAGTATCATCCCCATGGTAGATAAGACTGTGTGTAAGACTCATATTCTTAATCAGTTTGTGAATTATTCTAGAACAAGTTTAACCTCTACTGATCACAAGATGAGAGGGTGATATGCTCTTTTGAATTTCCCAGAAGTTCAAGAGACTGAAATAGATTCTTTACTCTCTTTTCAATGATTATATAAGCTTTTGTATATGTGAGCCTCCTCTTCACACACCAACCAACTTCTTTAATTTATACCAGTTCCTCTAGTTTAAACCTAATATATATATTTTTTAGGTACCAATTCCAATCCCATCGCATTAGATTTACAAATATAACCCATAGCCTGTATTAGAGTCTTATACTTGATTCACTCAATTATGCTATTCTCAAGTTGTCTTATATTCTGTTAAAACTATAAGTTCTGTAGTAAATGAGAGAGAAGCAGATGGGGACCAATACTTTTGTTTAATTCCAGCACAAAGTAAATATGAAGCAGAGTCTCAAATGGCATAATGCATGAACATGGCCTATGAGTGAGTAGCACACAGAATGTGTTAAAAAAAAAAAATCATTTACCTCTCTCTTCTTTTTCCTTCCTGTAAACAAACAAAAACCTAGTCTTGACATATAAATTCCAATGTATGTATTTAGTGCTATTCTAAATTGTGTTTGCCTTACAATCTTGTTTATAACCAGGAACTGAACAGATGGCTAAGAGATTGGTCTCAGGCACATCCCCCCTTCCTTGAAATAAGATGCCCCTTAATTTAAGAAGAGATGTTCCTGGGGGTCTAATTTCATGAGTAGGCTAGACTAATTGTGCAAACTCAAGAAGTTTCTGGAATCTAGACCAAGATAATTAACTGTCCTCACTTGGACCACCATCACCCTTGAGATCAATGGAGCTTGTCTCAATGTAATTTACTATAGTAAGTATGCTCACAAGGCACCTGGCAGGACAGGCTAATTAAGTACTTACCCTAGCAGCCAAACTAGCTCTTTAAAACTCATTAGGATTTCTCAAACAACTAAAATTAATTTTTTAAAGTAAACAGAGAAATTATATATATATATATTTTAAAGCCCTTATTTGAGTACAGTGTTTGACTTATTAATTGTATAAACTAATTTTTTCTTTTATTAATGAATATCATTTTAGCTCAAGCACCTGTTCTTGCTCTGATGGCAATGTGCTTATGACTGGCCTGGGTAAAACAGTCATCAGGAGCCTCAGGCAAGCAGAGGTTCCACATCTGGGTAACTTTACCTTTCCTCATTTTATAATTCATGAACAAGTCTGACATCCTGGAGTTTTTCCACTGCCTTGACAACAGATGAAGAAGGGGAGAGTCTATGACTGGGGTCTTATGGCACACAGTCTCAGGTTTTAAAACAGGAATAAATAAAAGAAGGAAAGATACTTCATTTTTATATGAAAATTTTTTCTTAAGAACTATTTGAAATATAACTACATATGTCGACATTTAAAATATCGTTTTAAAAAATAAGGAATCAGGTATACGAAATGATATCTTTCTAATTCCTGAAGCATTTTGAGCCACTATTGCTTTGTACACATTTTTCTTTTAAATTCAGATAGGGCTTAACTGTATCTTCTTAAATATCACATAATAATTTTTATTTATTATTTCTCAGTGGCCATAGGACTTCAAAAATAAGATAGTATTATTAGAAACCAGCATGGAGTCACTTACTACAATACATATAGTAAATTAAATGCTTTCTAATTCTTAAAAATGGTATTAGACTAGCAAATTACAAGAGAAAACATCAATTTTTTAGAATATATTTCATGGAACTTGTATTTCATTGTGATGCTAAATGCTTTTGTTTATTAAATAAGAGATTGAGGATAGAAATGACCCTTATTTTTATACCAATGTTATTACTCAGATATCAAGGTCACAATTAAATGTCTCCATTTATAATTTCTCTTCAAATGAATACTTAGTCTTAATCAATTTGTTCCCTTTCTTTATTTACATCTACCTTTCCATAGAATACCATTCTCAAACTACACACATTTCTACTGACCATGTGAGTTCCCTATCTCAGCAAGGCTTTCCACTCTCATATCACACCCTAGTCTTTGCCCTACCAGTAACTTCATTCCTTCCAAAATTTCAGCTGTAAACCCATTTTCTGAATTCTCAATACATTTATGCCACTATCTCCAAGCCAACAATCCATCAACACTGTTCTCCAATTCATAGCCCATCACTTTTTCATTGTCCAAAACCTATTTTGTATTTTCCCTGCTCTCCTTCCCCAGTTTAGATTCCAGGGTCAATCACTCATCCCCTTGCGTGCACCCTCATCTCATTTTACTTTCTCTCTCTCCTTGGTGAAACATTTTCTTACCTATCCCACATGTACACTAAAACTGTGGATGTGGATTGGAGGGAAAACATGATAATGCAGATGGATTTCACTTTAAGTTTATATCATTCATCTCCTATGGGTTCTCAGAATGTCCCTGCAGGCTTCTATATTTCTCTAATTTCTCCACTCTACAAATTTCCTCTAGAACATCATCAGCACGTTTCCTTTCTCTTCAGACTTTTAATTTTCCCTCTTCCTCACTCTGTTAATGATTTCACTTTTCATTTTAGTGAGAAAACAGATATTACAAGAGAACAACATTCTCATCTCCCATCACTAAAGTCACCAATATACCTGTACCTCATTTTACAAAACTTTTCTTCTGTTACAGTGAGTAAACTTTTCTTGCTCATCTTGAAGGTCAAATATTTCCCTTGTACACTAGATTTCATCCTTTCTAAAGTACTCAAAGGGCTTCATTCCTGCAACCTTATTTCTCTTCCTTTATTATACCATCAATTTTTCTACTACATTCTGATCAGCCTACAAACTGGTTGTAATACCTCTCATTTTAACACTTTCTTAGTCCCACATCCCCTTCATATGTGTATCTCCTCCCCTTTGTAGGAAAACTTATGGAAAAAAAATATTTATACTCATACTTTCCATTTCCTCAACTCCAATTCTATCTTGAAGCCATTCTCATCAAGCTTTCATCCAGTTATTCAAACGATATTATTTAGTCACCAAAAACTTTCTTGTTACTAAATTATGTCAATGCTAAATTCCAATCCCAATCTTCTTCCACTATATAGCAGCATTTGACACAGTTAATCACGCCTCCATTCTTTAAACATTTTATTCACTTGGCTTCTGTGACACCTCAACCTGATTTTTCACTTGTTACCTCATTGACTATTTTCTCAGTCACCTTGGTTGGTTTGTCCTCATCTTCCCAACCTGAGATTAGATTTCTCTCTATACTCTTCTCAATGGTCATTTCCTGCTTTGAGCATCATCTGTCCACTAATACCTCCATTGTGTTCAAAATTTTAAAACTAAAAGAAGGCAGTGCTTTAAAGTATTAAGGGCTTCTGATTATTTCTAATCCCAGAGTCAGAAACACTCTATTATCTAAAATAGCTTTCCATTTACTTGGTTCTTGGGCAAAGCTTATGCACCTGGAGGCCATAAAAAGCACTAAAGATGGCAATGCTACAAAAAATTATTCTGATAAGGAAAGAAGATTAAGTGAAGTGCAACATTAAATAACAACATTTGCATGATTCATTAGTGCTTCCAGGATGTTGAATTCTGATATTTAAAAAAAAAGTATGAATTTAACATTGAAGAGTATAAAAAATAACAACTGGAACTTATCCTGAGTGGAAAAATAGTCTGTTTTGGATAGCTAACATTTCAGTCTCCTTGATATACTGAATGCATTTTTCCAACCAATATCCAGACCAGTGAAGTAGAAAAAAAGTAGGTCTGATAATCCAGGGTGAGGATCAAGAAGGGGAAGAGTGAGGTCTACTCAACTGGAGAGAAGGGTTATCATTACCTATATCGATGTATGTACGTGTGTGTGTGTGTGTGTGTGTGTGTGTGTGTGTGTGTGTGTGTATTAAGCAGCAAACTTCTTTGGATATTATCAAGGAAGGCATACTGAATAAAATAATTAACCTGATGCCAGTAAAGATTAAGCACATTAGCAGAAGAAAGTGAATTATGCGTAGACTCTACTTTCTCTAATACACAAATGTATGGATCTGTTGTTACCACAAATTGCCAGAGAGTAATTATAAACCTTTCTCTCCATAACACTCAATTTACTCATTAGGATTTGTCCAATGGCATTTCTCAAAGAGAATACCTATAGAGCTATGAATAACAACATCAAAGCTTCTCCATTGGCAATAGAGATAACCACCACGGGAAAGTGTATCTGTCTCCCCTTGTAGCTTTGGTAATTCTTGAGATGTGGAACACTAAAGTGCAAGGCCAGTGGGATTCCACCAGCTAAATCCAGTCCTCAAAAGTCCTTACATTTTTGCTTTGAGAAAGAGTGTATTTGCTATGTCCTCTCATAACATTTCCAACGTCACTTAACTTTCTCTTATATCTTTTAAATAGGCTATCAATCTGTTTTCCCTTACCTGTATTTCTTTTGTTAAGAGAATGTTCTGAACTAATTCAATTGGTTTCTAATCAGTTTTCACTCTATTTTCCATATAATCACAAGAGTGATCTTTCTAAAATGCCCTTGACCCAGCTAATCTTTGCTTAAAGGCTTTTGTGAGTCTCTATCACCCATGGAGGGAAACCCTCCAGCTTCTAGCACAGCACTCTAGGTTATTGCATGCCTTGGCTCTAGTCTATCTAGTAGTCTATCTGATCAGCTCCTCCCACTCTTTCACAAACACCTTTGCTCTAGTTGTATTAGCCCACTTGTAGTTTCTTGGCTTTAGCATGCTTTGCGTTCAGTGCTTTAGTATATGCCATTACCTCTGCAATTGACACCTCCTGTATAAAGCCTTCTCTGGCAGTTTCAAGAAGACTTAAATTTTCATACAGAAAATTATACATAGCATTTGCCACAGTGATAAATAATTTTGTTTTTGAATTACCTTTGTCAACCAATGATTGTTGGTGCCGATTCAACGCCAAAAGTATCCTCAGCTTAGCATGTTGTAGAGAAGGAGGCTTTATTTAGCGTAAATAGCTCAATTGTGTTGCAGCACAACTGTGGAACAGCTCAATAATGTTATAGCTCAGTTATGAAACAGGACAGAAGAGCATGGCTGTGAGGACCCCGGGGGAAAATGCTGCTTTTTTCAGGAGGCTCTGCTTGCAGGCAAGGAGGCTTCACCAGGTGTTGCAGCTTAGCTTCCCTCTAGCTAGATAGCTCTGGTCCATTTGGGCCTGTGGTGAGAATCCCGCTCCATTCTAGCCCTCCGAGACAGGACAGCTCCACTCTAGTCTAGCCAGACTTGGATATTTCAGCTCCAGCCAGGAACACAGAATCTTCAGCAGAAAAATGAAGGCTCCAAATCTTCACAGTTGGGTCCACAAAGCACTGTCTCGATTGGTTGAAATGCAGCTGATCTGACTTGTCATGAGAATTGAATTGCATACCTCTGAGTGGACAGAGAAAGTCTCAGTCCTATTGGTCAAAATATGATTCCAGGAACTCTTTTATAAGGGTTGATTCAAATGGCAGAAACAGTGTAGGCAGGCAGTTCAGTGTGGGAAGTGGGTAGTTCAGAGCAGGCAACAGGTAATTTAGTGCAGGCTTCTCCTTGGAGGGAAGCTTGCCTGAGAGGCCCCTGCTGAGCAGCAGCTGCTAAGCACTGTTTAAAAATTTGAACCAAATTAGCCACCATGAGATTGTCTTAGTAGGTATTTTCTTTCTCAGGGTCAACACCTGGCTCTTCCACTAAACTGCCAGTTCTTAAAGGAAATGAAACATCTGGATCATCTGTGCTTTCCCAACATTTATAATAGGGAGATGAGAAAGAATTGAGTGAAAAAAGAGATAAAGAATGATAATTTTCTGCGTACAATGTACTTAATTATTTATATGTTATTTATTTACATATTACTTAACCTTTGCAATAACATAATAAAGTCATTATCCTCAGCTTAAAAAATGAGGAAACTGAGTCCAAAAAAGGATAAGTAATTGGTCAAATGAGCCATTATCAAGGCAAATATTTAAGTATGTTTATCTCACCTCATAGCCTATGTTTTTTATAATCCCAATTTCTCTCCCAATAAACATTCATTAAATAAGTGAAATAATGAATAGGTCAACCATTTGAGGATAAAATCAGTTTTGTTTCAGCCCTTCAGTCTAACATATAAGAACTTCACTCTTTGGTAAAAAGTGACTCTTAAAGCAAAATCTACATGTGGCTAGTTCTCTCTGAAATGTATGTAGCAAGAATTACTGATTCCTACCTGTGGAAATTCTTCCTCTACTGATCAATTTCTCCTTCTTTAGAGCACCAATCCCCAACCTTTTTGGCACAAGGGAGTGGTGCTCCTATGAGAATCTAATGCCTGATGATCTGAGGTAGAGCTGAAGCAGTGATGCTAGTGTTGGGGAGCAGCAGCAAATACAGATTAAGTTTCGCTCTCTCAGCCTCTGCTCACCTCGTGCTGTGTAGCCCTGGTCCAAACAGGCCACAGATGAATGCTGGTCTGTGGCCCAGGGACTGGGGACCCCTGCTCTAGAGCATAAGGCAAACTGCTAATTTTCAAAGTGAATCTCTGTGATGACTACATATAGATGGAATAAAACAGGCTCATTTTTGTAAATTCATACGTTCTTTAACTTATAGAGTTTGCAGTAACTTTCTGGATTTGAAATAGCTAAAAAGTAATTTCGATGTCATGAGTTTGTTCTTTCAAAAGGTATATTTTGCACTATTTTGTTGAAATTATAAGAATATGTTTCTTTGTGATGAAACCAAAGTTTGCATTAGAGATATAAACATGTGGACAGGCTCACAGATGTGTAAATTTAAACTAAACCATCTTGAAACTGAGAAAAATGTCAGATATAATGATGTATAAAATTGATAAAATGATGCAGTCTATTAGAATATATAAGAATAGCATGTTTTATTAGCATGGATGTCAATATTTTCCTATGTCATGTAAATGTTTTTGATGAACACATTTTTATATTGTGTTTTGTTAAAATATATATCAGCTCTCTTACATGTTTTGTTAGTCTTCTTCATAAGCTTCTCTTTCTTCTGTTATTTTTGATTGAGATTCTCAGTTATCTACTCCAGCTCCACTGTTCTTGCTATAGAATAACTATGTGAAGTTATGAAAGTTCTTTGGTCATCCTAATGAATTTGGATTTTATGTGATAGACAAATTGGAGTTATTCATTTCAAGCAGGAACGAATATTGGTATGTAGGGATGAAGTGTGTCATATTCTTCTCTTCTACAAGTTTTGAATTGAAAAAAAGAAAAGGACATAAGAGTCAAACAGATGAACAGTATCTACTTCATATCTGACAAAATTGTATCCAAGAATGTGGTCAAATTGATGGCCATAATTAAGCTTCATACTACTTTCTCTCTTGGTCTAGACCTCAGGACAATCCACCCTGGGAAGAGTTTGTGTCTTCCAGTTTGATGCACTTACCCAGGATCACTACCCCACACACCAGTGTCTTTACTCATTTATTTATCCAACAAATATTGAGTGAGCAGCTACTTTGTATAAAGTTATTCATGCTGTAGTTACTGTAGTAAAGCAAACAAAATAATGCTACTCAAAGTTACTCACTACAGAGAAATAGAAGCCAATAAGATTATGTCTACCCTTCAGCTAGGCAGATTGGATAAGTTGGAAAGAGAATGGGCTGAGGCTCCTCTCTAAGTCTCATCAATTACTGCAACATGTCCCTTCCTTCTGGAGGAGTGAGAGGATGTGGAAAAAGAAGGTTGGTATGTTTCTCCCATGACAGTCTTTCCTGAGTAGTATATGTTCCTTCTACAACATGAAAAAATAATACGAACAGCTTGTGAATTAGAAAAATCATTCTATTGGCAGAATGGAGGATAAAGTGAAAAGCACATGTTAGTCTCATGTCTTAGTCTCAAAGTCTTAAAAATCATTGGGCAAGTTGTCTTAATGATAGATGCACAATTACTATTACATAAAGTGGCTTCTGTGTAGAACTTAGTGTCATTGATAAAGGTTAATGAAAATAGTATTTGTTCCCAAATTTCCTTTGCATGATCACCTCTCTGGTAGACTAGAATTTTTTTTTTTTAGAATTGCTTGAGAATGTGAATATATTATTGCATTAACAGGCTACAGCTTTATATTGCAATCACTAGAAAATATGGCAAGAATAAACAGAATTTATAGTGATATTATTAGCAATGCTAAATTTTTTCCCTACTTATGATTTTCTATTGAAAACTAGACTAACTACTACAAACCTTGCAATTTTACTTAGTCACAATAAATGCTCTTGCTTTTCTATGGTATGATTCTTGTACATCTTAAATTATGAGATAACTTTTGCAATATCACTGACACAGCTTGCTCTTATAGCTTCAAAGACCACAGGAAAAATATTTTTATTATACAAAAATATTATTCTTTTCATTTTGCATGCACTTTTTCATTAGAACATAGCAATGCACTGTGCATCTGTGGAATACTGTGTTTTACTTTATCTTTTTTTCAACTTGTTTTATGATCCATATTCTCACAACAAACTTCTAAGAAAGCGACTGAGGGTACAATTGCCATTTTACAGATGAAGAAACTGAGTCATACAGAAGCTCAATATACCTAATTCCGCATGGGTAGTAATGGGAAAACAACAAAATGGAAATACAGTTTTCTGGACTCTTAGCTCTGTGTACTCTCTTCTATCACGTGCTGTCTTCACAACTGTGGTCATTAGTCTATAGCTGGGGTTGTGATGGTGTCATGTCAGTGGGGCCAGAGCAACAAATTTAATGACACAGCTGGGAACACTAAAAAGCCTGCACTCACCTGGGTCATAAGTGGAGGTTAATACAATGGTGTCATTACGGCCCTTTGCCCGCCTCCTAAAACCACAGCACAGTTCACGAGAATCAAAAAGTTTCCATTGGGGCTTGGCTCAGGTCTGAATGAGCAGCCAAGGTCAGGATGGAAACATAGAATAGACAGGGAACTGTTGAGCCCAATGCAAAGTTCAAAATGGCTTAGTGAATCCCACATGAACCAAAGCCTACTTTCACCTGCCAATTAAACGAAGGAGATCATCCTCAGAGTTTAAACAAGGGAGCACACTGCTTCTTGGGCTAAAGACCTAAAGATTGAATGCAACTTATTTCTAAATCAATTCTTTCCAAAGTAACATACTTAAAATAAGGTTATATTGTCTGCCCAACTAGTTTTTTTTTTTCATATTCCTGCTGCAACTAAATATAATATTCCAATGTCTCATTGCACCCCCTACCACGTACTATACCTTTAACTTCATAATATATGCAGTTTTAAATTCAACATTTATTTTTAACACCTATATTTTAATGAAACATGAAATATAAAACGAAACTCAGTCTGCCTTGTATGAGCACGAAGAAAAATCCTAATTACCTGTTTCAAAAGTGTGAAGCGCTTTCTAATTTTCCACCAGCCAGTTTCCTTAGACAGCACTCAGTATTATAACTATTTATGCCAATTGTGCTATTTCATGCATAAAATTACCGCATTATTGTTGGAATAGATGCCAGAGAGATATCTAAGCAGGGTGCAATCACTTCACTTTCTATCAAATTGGGCTCCTGAAAGGTATCATAAATTTTATTAGAAGGCAAGGGGCTAATGGCAGCCAATCAGTGTTAATGCTGATAAAATTGCTGTATTTTACATTATGAAAACCAGATGATATTTTTGTCAAAGGGCCACCTTTTGTTTTATTAAAAATGCATCATGAAAACTATTCTGTAATCACATAAGATACTTAGGAAAGCTGACTGCCTTCCCCTGGACTGGGGGTGACATCTCTCTTGGGGTGCTCTGGCAGCAGTTGGTGAGATAGCCTAGCTCTCTGCTGCCTGATTAATGGTAGTGTAAAATGAAGCAACAAAAAATGCATCCCCCATGCTATAGGTACCGTAATTCAACTGCATGCAGGTTTATTCTCTCAGGGTCCACTCCTTGGGAAACAAATATTAATGTTCCACTGTTCCCAGGTCCTTTATTGTGCTATAAAAAAATTGTTTTCGATTAACCTGCCAATTGAATCTGGAGAGCTGGATGGTTTTTAAGACTCCCTCGCTTCTTCCTGAGGCACCACAGTGAAGAGTGGCAGATAATGATGATACTGGAAAAGGAAAAGAAAAGTTTGGTGCAGAGTTCCGACCCCTTGGAACAGTGCTGGGTTATGCTTTTCCGAAAGTAACAATAGTTTCCATGAGTAGAAGGCTGTAATGCGTGACCTTGGGCAAATCATTTAGCCATTCCAAGGTCTTTGTGTCCTTATCTCTAAAATGATGGTATAAGATGTGATAGTTTTCAACACACCTTTCAGCTCTTAAAGTTCAGTATATTCTCATTGTACCTACCCCGTACACACACACACATACACCTGGAAAAAGTAACTTCCTTTCTTACCTTTGCCTCTATTAGCCTCCCGTCATCCAGATTGGTATCTGAAAGGATTACTATTGTTAGAACTGAAGAAGCATGGGCTACATGATCTGGTCTTTTACTGATGCTCTCTTCCAGAAACAAAAGCCTAGGACAGTGTAGATTTCTTCAGCATCTAGCAATAGTAAAAATAAATTAATAATAATTTGAATAATCATTCAAATTCTCTCTCAGACAGCCAGAACTTAGCATAATTTTGGTGGCTAATAAATGAGTGTGATCTCCTGTTTTCCTAACAACTAGATGAGAAATAACATACAATTTAACTCTTGTTTACAATAAGACTTGTGTTGTCCTATCGTGGATCTAACCAGTTATAAATTCTTCAAGGAAAGGGACCCATTATCTACTTCTTTTGAGTACTTATACTGCTCAGCAGTATACAGTCAGTAAAATGTTCCTCTGGGACTCGCTGGTTCATGGTAAGTAGTTGCTAGAACATGGGGAAACCATTGGGTGACCCACATGATGGAGCACACAAAGCAAATTGTTTTCTATAGAAAATGCCTTCTTCAAAAGGAGGGAATGCACATTAGATACTAAGCGGACATGTTGTATTTATAACTATGTCTCCGATTTCTATTTCCATTGGACTATCACTATAAATCCAGTTAAAAAATAAATTGCATATACTTTTTAAAATTTCCTTTTAGGTTGACTCTGATATTTCCCCATAGAACCACTGAAGGCTATTTTGTTCCATATGTTCGCTCCTAACTCTGATACGAGTATTTCTAGCAGATAGGGGATGTTTATTTATTAACAAAAGACACATATTTATGTGGCTAAACAATATGCATGTTTATATAAATCAAGTCACACACACTGTACACAGTAACAAATTACCAGTGTTCTGTGACTAATGACTTCAACATTGTACTAACCAGATAGTGTTGCCACATTATGGTTGTAACAGGTTGCATGTCACATGGTACAGTCAAGAGTGACTGGTGGCTCACCAGGCCATGCATCTGATGTAAGAAGGCAGTTATCAGGAATACCTCTTATATTCAGGAAGGCATTACCCATTTTCCCAGTCATGTACTCACAGAGGGAAAGCATATTTTTTTTTTTATTTATTTTCTAATTTGCACAACGAGGCCATAAGTCTACAGGGCACTAGTAAAGCAAATGATTTTTTAAATCATCTAAGAGCCTCCTACGTGCTAAATCTCAAATGATCAGTTTCTACAAGCTATCCCAGCTTTAACCTGATAAATTTTATATCACCTGAAGACAAGCTCTCCAAATCTTAGATCCCACTGCCACCAAATGAAACAATTGTGCCTCGATCCTTCAGTAAGACAATTTTTACTTGGACTGACCTGAGGTGGGGATAAATATTGAAACAGACCCACAGAGAAATGCTCAGAAACAAATGAAACAATGATTTAAGAGAATAAGAATGGAGCCAGGAATGCACCCACCAAGCTACATGTGCCGTGGAGAGGTACAACATTCCCGTTATATACACATGCTTGCCCGTTCTCAGAATATGTCTCAATGACCTGCGAAGATTTTTCCATTAGAGTTTCCTTAATTATTTCCACATTTACTGTTACCTTTACACCCAGCCTCAGAGCAGTTTAAGAACAGTGTATGAATGATTCTGAAATGCATTAACTAGAGCTGAGAAATTGCACCATTCAACCAGAATACAAATGAAATTCAAGGTAATGGATCCTTAACTATGAATGTGCTTGAAGAATTGTCTCTTCTAGAAGGCCCTACAGTCAGTTAAAACTCTATGTGATACATGGTTTTAAAGGACTTAGTTATTATTTGGAGTAGTCCAAAAGGCTTAAGGCATGTTCCAAAGCTGGATATTGTGACTGGCACTGTTTTTATACATTCTATTTAAATAGCCAAATAATGAAAGTAAAACATGCTAATACCTAATTAACCATGTAAACAACAAGTACTCATGACCCTTGTCTCATATCTGAACCACATCCCATTTCTAAGTCCTTCCACCATCCCTCATACCATTCTTGAACCTCATATCACCTCCAAAATTGATTATCCCCCATCCCAGCCCCAGGTCATCTTGTACCGTAAACTCCTCCTCTCAGTAAGTTAATGTTTGTTTTTAAGGCACATCAAAAAGTACCTGAAATTAAAACAGATGCTTCGAAATGACATGTCATCAACATAGTCTAGACCCTCAAGATGTTTAAAATATACCTGGACAATTGACAATAAGCCCATTGAAAACATAAATAACAATAAATATTTGACAGATATTACAGTGGAAAAGTTGTCAAAAGCTGATACATAACTAATAAATAAGTTAATCTGATTTAACTGACCTACAAGGACAAAGAAAAGAAGTCTTATCATACGTAGACTGTAATCACTAGTGTGAGACAGAGGCTTTTGGTACAGTCAAGAGAGAAAACCACCTAAGCTCCCCAGTGGGAAACAGGAATCTTTAAGACCCCATCTCACTTTTCCAGGATTCAAAAATGGGTCTTTTGGCGATATGGAAAATTGGTCAAGCCACCTCACAGTTCATGAAACCCTCTTATCTAGTCTTATAGAGAATTCACTTATGAGGCAGATTACACCTTAATTTAAGCTGTGGTCAGAGCATGAAACCAGATGAAATGACATGGTAATTTGAACATGCATGAGTGTAAAAGAATATAGAGGGTCTTTTTTCAATTTTTTTGGTGGTAGTTATTATTGATAGTGTTTTAAATTTTTAGATTTAGAGGATGGGTGGTAAACATTCTAGTTAATGGAAGAGAGGAATAAGATGGGAAACAGGTGAATGAGATGATGGAAGCCTGGAAGTTTTACTTCTGTAAACAAAGGAAATTCAAGAAAAGTTTAGCAAACGAATCACATGATAAAAGTGTGTTTACAAAATCAAAACTAGAAATTTGGACAGATTATGTATGTGGATGATGACACCAGGCATATTTATGTAGTCTGTAGCTAGTATTTTTCTAAAATTATTTGTGATCTCCTGAAACCTCCATGGTAACAATAACATAATATGTGAATCCTCAATGGGCTAAATCTTTCATGATTCCATACACGTGCTGATTACATGAAACCTTGGTAATATGCCCCCACCCAATATATCTTAAAATACTGATTGGTTTATAACCTGCAATCTATTTGTACCCATTTATTAACTTTTATATACAATCAGACATCTCGAGTTGCCTCTGATGCTGGATCTAAAGAATTTAAAGAAGAGGAGTTTAGGCCACAAGAGTCTTTTTGCACAGAGGATATAATGCAAGAGATGAGCAAAGCAATAAAAGGGGCTGATTGCCCCATCCCTGCTATATGAAATTCAGTTAAAAATATAACACCACGGTTTTTTAATAAAGGGACAGAAGTATGCGGCTCCTGTCCTTGAAGATTCTAGCATGAGATGAGCCTTTACAATTCAGACCTTGGGAAAGAGGTGGGGAGATATGGAAAAAAAGAGCTAATAAATCTCTAAAATATGACAAGTGACAGATCTTTGCCTGGTTAACTGCCTATGCAAAGATTTTAGTAGATTTTTCTGTCATTCCCAGTCCTTCTTATTCATAAGAATTTATAATATTTAAATAACACAAGGGAGGGCTATATTTGCTTTGTAGAACATTTCAAGATGGGCAGTCACAGTGTACTCTGTAGTCCAGTTTCTACCACTCTGCAGAAACAAAGTAAAATCAACTCCAAATCAGGAAAACAACAGCAACAAAAAATATTTATTTTTATTGTTTCATAATATAGCTACATTATCAAAATAATGGTGCAAATACTTAGAGCTGTTTTCAGCTGAAATATCCAAAAGGCATCAGCCAATTAATTGCTACTTGGTCTCCCTTTCTATCTCTTTTTGTTTCTGAAATTCTACTTCTACATTGTTTTTTCTTTGTCTTTCTGTCTGCTACTTTTATCTCCTTCTCCCTTCTCTGTGTCTGTCTTCATATTGGGTTCTCACTTCTATTCACGCCCCTCTCCACACTTGCTCACCAACAAGCACTTCTCCCTTAGCCCTCATGAGTTTGTACGCTTTTCTTATCCTGGAAAAAGAAAATGAGTGACTTTGCTTAACCACTCAGTTGCATTTCCTTGTAATCTACTTTTTGGAAACTCCAAGTAAAAATTAGACATTCAAATCAAATTTGAAGAAAAAGTTGCAATAAAGTGGCACAAATTAAAGAAAAATATAGTTGAGTTAGTGGAATTATTTTAAAGAACCATTATTAGTATAGAGAAGAGGCAAAGAAGCTGGCATAATTTTGATGAATGACTGAAATGAAGGCTTCTAAAATAGTCAATTAACTCACAGGTTGAATTAATTGTTAAGGCCAGGCTTGTACCCTGCGTCTGCTCTTTCTGGCCACCCATCCTCTGTAAAGCTCTTTTTAATTTATCCTCTGTAACGCTGTTCACTCATTATCATCAACAACAACAATAATAATAGCATGGTACCTGAAATAATGTAAGTGTTTAGCACAGTCTCCAGCACTTAGTGCATGCTCAAAAAAGTTAGCATCATCAATGTTATGGTTTTCATGACTTTCAATGGCTACAGTAAAAAGATTTCAGATTAAATATTTCATCTCTTAAAAACAATTATCTATTCAGAGTTTCATGTTGTTTTCATCCACAAAATTTTAGCTAGCTCTTACTTTAACCTAATTCTATTTTTATAAATGTATGTATGTATATAGTTTAATAAGCAAAGTTTTCTCAAAATTCTCGAGGAAAACAAAAGCAGCTAGCCTCACTTGTCTTTCCTCTAAATTCCCACTCCTAGATGTAATGACTTGGTATCTTTTTATATTTTTTCTGACTTTCCCCCACCATATATTTTTTTCCCAGTTTTTGAATTCCTGCTACAGAAGATGAGACTCTGGCTCTCTTTGGCGTTTCTCCACATACTCAGAAATGCACCATACTTCTACTTTTCTCATCGTCCCAATAGTTTGTCACAATTTTTAGTTAAAGCAATGTTCAATGTTTATATAATTATGACTGTATAAATATTACTCACAGCTGAACCCATTTAGTGTATGATTAGATTTCCTTTCTTGTAGAATTTTACAGGAGTTAATATTTACCTGGTTATTTTCAGTTGCTTAGTGTTCTATGTACTTATTACTAATTCACCCTGAACTCTTCAACAGAAATTGAAATATTATCTCAATATGTTTAAACATATCAGATATTCTATTAGCTTCATTTCTTATTTGTATACAACCCTCCTAGGGCTTTCATCTTCTTGCTCTGATCTGAACTGACTGTTCTCTAGACTGTTAAAACACTAGCATCCTGATATCCTTCTTCACTATCAAACTGGAACTTCTCTTTCTCTCTTTCTTTGGATCCTCTATTTCTAATGTTGCTTTTTTTCTCTTTATTGGTATCAGTGCTAATTTTGGTGGAGATAAAGACAAACTGGAACTTTAAGCAACCATAATCGGTCAGGAAGTTTTGTGGGAGGAGCTACGGCTTATGGAAGTTCTCAGGCATCACAATAATCAAAACTTACATGCAAGAGCCCTACAGGAAGAGCTCTATGTTTATAATAAAGCTCTGTGGTTTTAATCTCCCCTTCCACTAACTTCATTTTCCCTTCTATATATATATATCCTTCCACCTTGGTATGCAGGACAGCATATGCATGAGGCTTGCCATGTCTGTATGCTCTAGGTTGCAATCCTTTCTTTTTCCTGAATAAATTCTTTTCTGGTAATGAAACACTTCATCATTATCACTTTTCAGTCAGTAGTGGGTATATTTATGCAATACCTTTTTTAAAAAAAATACAAAAAAAAGCAGGATTTTTAAAATATGAGCATGTCTTTTTTTAGGGGTCAGCAAACTATATATAGCCTGTGAACTAAAATCCTTCCATTTGAGTAAATAAATTTTATTGGACTATAACCATGCCCATTTGTGTACTTATTGACTCGTCACATTGTAGAGAGATGAGTAATTGCAACTAAGATTCTTTGGACTGTAAAGCCTAAATTATTTTATTATTTTGTCCTTTATAAAAAAAAATGTTGACTCTTTATTCTATGCTTACGTCAGACTGATAATTTAGCTAGGTACAACATTTTAAAGGCATTAATCCCTTGACTTCTAGCGTTCAGAGTGAATGTTTAATAGTCTAGTTCCACTGATTCCTGATCCTTAATATGAAAACTATTTTCTTCATATATCCAGAATCTTTTGGAATCTTCTCTTTGTTCTTAGTGTAGGCACTTTTTCATCTTTTGCAATGAGCACTCAATGGGTCCATTCAATCTAAACACAAACGACATCTTTAATAATTTCTCTCCTTCAATAGTTTTTTTTTTCCCTCTCTTTTTGAAAGTTTAATTAGTCAGATTATAGATGTCCTAGCCTGACTCTCTCATTTTTTTATTTTTTGTTAGGTTCCACTCTCGTGGCATTTAGATCTTTCTGGTAAATTTTCTAAAGTTATTTTTCAAATCTTTCTATGATGTTTTAAAGATTCTGCTCTCATATTAATTTCCAGGAGGTTTCTTTGTTTTTTCTAACATACTAACCTTGTTTCATGGATGCAATATCTTTACTATTTCCCAGAAGAAATTACCCAGCAAAAGTATCTTTCAAAAAGAAAGGCCAAATGAAGACTTTTAAAGTCACATAAAAGCTTAAAGAATTTACCACAAGCAGAACTTTATTGCAAGAAATGTTAAAGGATCTCCTCCATGTAGAAGTAAAATTATATCAGATAAAAATACAAATCTATACATAGAAATGGATAACAACAGAAATGACAATTATGTGGGTAAATACGCAAGTTGTTTTTATATTTTAAAATCTCATTATAATGTTCCATTTAAAGAAAAATAATTATAAAATTAAGTCTACAACCATATCACAAAAACTGACAGGTTTATAACATAAAGTAAAATGTATGATGGCAGCACAGAAACCAAGAGAAAAGAAAATATACTATTGGAACCTTCTTACACTATACATCAATTAGTACAATATCATTTGAAGATAGACTATGATAATCTAAAACGTATACTATAAACTCTAACATAACTACCAAAATAACATGTAAAAATAATAGATAATAAGCTAACAAAGGAAATAAATAAAATTATAATAAAATTACATATCAATGGAAAAGAAAGCAGATAGAGGAAAAGAAGACAAAACACATGAGACGAATAGGAAACAAGAAGCAAGGTTGGAGGTCAATAATCATATTACATATAAATATTTCAAATACTTCAATTAGAAGTCAGAGATTATAAAATTAGAAAGCAGTCTCTGGTGTAATGGTGAGCACTCTGGACTCTGAGATTACAACATTTTATACAAAGAGCAAAACCAATGTATATGCTGCTTATAAGTCCATTCTAAATAAAAGATACAAATAGGTTTAAAGTAAAAGGATGGAAAAAATATACCATGCTAATACTAACAGGAAAAAAAAAAACTAGAGTGCCTATATTAATATCAAAGTAGATTTATAGTAAAAAATATTACTAGAGATACAGAAGGCCATTTTATAATAATAAAGTCAAGTCATCAAAAAGACAGAGCAATTCTTAGTGTTCATGTAGCTAAGAAGAGAGCTTCAAAATACATGAAGCAAAAACTGATAGAACTGTAAGGACATATATAAAATTCCATGCATATAATCAAAACTTTCAAAACCTTTCTATTATAATTGGTAGAACATGTGAACAAGAAATCAGTAAGCATATAGAAAACTTGAACAACATAATTAACCCATTTACCAATTGACCCAACTGGGTGATAAAACAAATTAATACATTGAAAAGGATATAAATCATACAAAGTATATTATCTGATAAAATGGAATTAATTTAGGATTAAATAACAGAAAGATGTCTAAACAATATTTTGAAAGATTTGAAAACTAAATAGCATACACTAAATAGCCCATGTATCAAATAAGAATTTAAAGGGAAATTAGGAAGTATTTTAAATTAAATGACGATGAAAAAACATTAGAATTTGTGAGATGCCTCTAAGGCAGTACTTAGGGGAAAATTTATAGCACTAAATGCCTATATGAAAAAAGAAGAGAGTTCTCACAACAATGACTTCAGCTTTCGCTTTAAGAAACCAGAAAAAGAAGAACAAATTAAATGCAGATTAAGAATAGTGAAGAAAATAAGATCAGAGTGAAAAAGCAATGAAATAGAAAAACAATAGAGAAATAGATAAAACCAAACAGTGGGAGGTGTTTTGTTTTGTTGTGTTTCGAGATCAATAAAATTGAGCTTCTGGCCAGAATGATCAGGAAAAAATAACAGAAAACAAAGCATTACAAATATAAGAAATTAAAAAGGTGACGTCTCAAGAACTGCTACAGATATCAAAATCCAACAAAAACATTACATGAAAAGAATGCTACAGACTAATAAGTACAGTGGGATTATAAGAGATATTGTTCAATGCCATTTTAGCTAATACAATCTATTTTTCTCAAATGTCAAGTAGTCCCTGACCATTTGTTTATATTTAAGAGTAAGTCACTAAAATACTAATTGAAAGCCCTGTAGACATGGACATAATTTGAGAAATAGTGAGCTTCTCTTTAAGCTTCTCTTTAGGTTATTTGGTCATGGATTCTGATTTTTTTTTTTTTTCCCTCTTTAAAGTGAATCTAAGCTTTCCATTACAGGAAGTCCTTTTCTCTTAGGCTAATCAATATATCCAGAAAGCAGCACTAAAATCTTTTATCTATAGGGTGCAGAATTAGCTATCACTTTTTTAGACACTATGGAAATGTGTACATTAAAATATGTCATATCAAAGCTTTCAAATTAACCACCTTAGGAACCTGAACTCATAATCCAGTGATCAACTATTATTAGAATTTTTTTTGAAGCTTCTTTGGGATTTTTATTTGGACCTAAAAGTACTTCTTATGAATATTCTCAATACCCTAAGACGAATTGTTTTGGAAAATAGGAAAAGGGCAAATTAGATTAACATGGAAGATGATCAAGTTGGGGATACAATTCTGACCTCAAAAAGGTATCATTTAAAAGTAGTGGGACTTGAATGCTAGTTCTGAAGACAATTTTAAAAGAAATTCCAAATGCATTTGAATGCTGACAGCCTCATTAAAATAAATGTATTTACTCCAAAAACGACGACTACTTTGAAAGACAGCTCTCACTCAGATATACAAAATTTAGGTATGTCAGCATGGATAGGAGTAATTAGGAGGTCCAATTTATTTCTTTACAGAAATACTTTTGGTAAGTATACCAGGTGAGGTCAAGGAAGTTGTCCCATTACTCACCTGCAAAAGCCTATTAAAGTTGGACTGCCTCCTGAGAATATGTGGCCGACGACAGCAGAAGACAAGAAGGATATTGCTTTGATAAATACCCTAAGGGTCTGCAAAATGGCAGTGCTGGGAGGCGTGTGCCAAATCATGTTTGGCTTTGGCCCCATAACTTGTGATTCTGTCAAGGACTCATCATGTCAATTGGTGGAAAATGGATTACTGTCATTCTTCAAGGTATGGCACCTCATTCCCCATTGATTGGCATGCCAAATCCTTCACAAAGTAATGAGTCAGGAACGATTCAAATCATCATCCAACTGTCAGCTTGATTGCATAGCCCTCTATCAATGGGATTAAACTGGTGTGGCATCCAAAATGTAATGAAAGGCATTACTTTACTTGAAAAGTTGACAGGTTAGACAGAGATGCTGGACCCAGGAGGCCTAGGCATATAGAAAAAAATAATAATAAAAAAATGGGGAGAGTGAATTGATAGATAGATAGATGATATAAATATATTTTTTCAGCCTCACAGGAGATGCTGTGACTAATGAGAATTACATTTCTCTTCAAAGAGAATTAGAACTGAAAGGGACACTTTAGAAATCATCAAGTTGATGCCTGTTCCCTAACCAAGAAAAAGAAATTGAGATAAAGGAAGAGAAATGAGTCACTAATGTTAGTTAATGAGGAGAGAATGGAAGTAAAATATAAAGCCTTTTCTTTGGAAGGAAAATAACCTGGTTTTCAATTTTGGTTCTTCTACTTACTAGTTGCGTCACTGTGATCAAGTCTCTCAGCCTCTGTCTCTTCACCTACCAATCACGTACACTTATATCACATAGATCACATAGATCACATCTCTCTCTCTCTCTCTCTCTCTCAACAACAAGAGAATTAAGAGAGCAAACAACTGAGACAATTAGGATTCCATCTGAGTGTTTGCCGAGAAAAATATGCTGTTCTGTTCCTCAGTCCACATGCAGTACACACACACACACACACACACACACACACACACACACACGCAAATGTATGTTATAGATACTCAAGTTGAATCTCTTATTTTTCTTTTGCCCTCGTGATCACCAGCATTTTATTTTAGAAAAGGACCATCACTTGAACATACATAACTCATAAACATAATCTTACCTAATATGGTTTAGAGAAATCACAAATCTTTCCAAGACCACATACCTAGTAAAATGTTAGGGTTTTATTGGTATGGCTCCAAAGACTTCTCTTAACCATGACCTGTGATGCTTCTCATAATGCTGATGATCCTGCTTCATCGGCAGCAGAAAATGTTTTCCTAGCATTTTTTTTTTTTTTTTTTTTTTTGTAGCAGATACACTGGGATCATGCTGAACCATTTATATCTTGCTGTCTCTTATTCTATGATCCAATGGGTTCTGTTTCAGGAGACTTGTCTTACATGCAAGTAGCTACCTCACATGTAAGTGATAATAAAAGTAAAACTTACCTGTAAATTGCTTCAACAATGTTTATTAAGGTTTCTAGGTGATTAAAGGTACATTATTTTGGATCTCAGAAAACATTTTTTTTTTGATAGTGGGGAGTGTTACACCTCTACTTTTTTTTAGCTAAAGCACTTATTGGACAACTGACTAAAAACTAAGTATCTGATTATTATTGGGGTGGTAGAACTTTAAAAAGGAGGTATCATTTTATGAACAAAAACTGTTTCTGAAGTCAGGCATGAGGACTAAGGTTGGAAATGTGAGTCAAAGTGATTCATTTAGGCATCTATTCTACTTTTAGAATTCCCACCATATTTTCTGCCAGATTGTTCAGATATGGATTTTGTATAAAGTTCTGGAAATCACATCTTTAGAATGGCATTGACAGTTTAGAGTATAATCGAAGAAAGCAAAGTGGCCTTTCATCATACAAGTTGAGAAAATCTGATACATTATGTCCCTTTTAAAGAATCCCAAATGCTTACTAGCATATTAAACACCCCCTGCCCCAAATTCTGCAGTTTAACTCTGTTCTCTCCATCATTTTTACAGCTTTTTCGACAAGAGTTATTTTTTGAATAATATCTTCCATAGCACCTAGACAGGGACTGGCATATAGGAGGGACACAAGAAATACCTGTTCAGACTGTTGTAAAGTACCCAATGGATTAATGTCTCATGGTTGTACTACACAGAAGAAGTTGATTCAATGGATATATATGTTGTACTGTGGCAGGCACTGAGGAAAGAGTATGAAACAATAAATGTGACATGTGCATTGGCCTCAGAGGTTTTTAGAGTTTAGTGGAGAAGGCGGAAATGTCCATAAATGATTCAAGGGAGGTAGTATCACATAAATAGTGACAGCACTAACTTTGTTCTCAGAGAGAACTGGGTTCAAGTTTTGACATTACCACTTACTAGCTGGATGCTATAAGGCAAGTTTTTTTTAACCACATCAAGGCATCAGTCTTCTAACCCAGAAAATGGAAATAATAGTATCATGTATCTCATGCAAACATTATATAATGTAACATAGGCAAAAGGAAAGAACCATATTGTCTCACTTTTCCCACTAGCTAAGCAATGTTAGAACATAGTAACCACTCAAATACTTGTGGAGTGAATTAATGATGACTTAATTACATAGTACACTGTCTTACATGTTGTAGGTTCTAAGAAGGTGCTGTTGAATGAATAAAAGAATGAATCAGAGAAGCATTTTTTAAGCTCAGCACACATAACATTCTCATCTCTGTGTACATAATTTCCTGCCCTTTTATTGCATTTGTAGTCATAAAAATAAACATTTATGATTATCTACCTTTTTCTATAACCCCCTCTATTAGCTTGGTGATATGTCAACTAGGTTAGGCTGAATTAAATTCACCAGAGACTTTTTTCCCCCCTGGTATTTGCAGAATAAAAATAAAGTAGCAGCCACTTTGCAGATCATACATGTGGTCACTTACTTTTTGGCTCCCAGTTTCGTGTGGGTAGCAGATGGGCTTGCAACTGTTCCATCTTCCCCTAGATCCTCCTTTGGATTCTCCAACTCCTGACCAGGTATATTTAGCTCCAGAATGGACACCAACTTCTCCTGCCCCATTAAGGTAAAAGCAGCAAAAACTAATATGAGTTTCATTCTATTCTTGTGGGTTATAGTTCAAAATGCATACAATCTTTCTAAAAAATTGTTGTTTTCCCTTGAGTAAAGAAATCCTAGGAAAATTTTTATGTTCTTATGAATTTGATTAGGGTCCTGAGGGCTCTCATTCCACATATGACTTCCCAACCAGAAAAGGCCCTACCAGGGGTGCAGGCCTCCAAACGCTCAAGCCCCAGAGAAACATTAGGGCAGTGTAAAGCTCAGGCAGAGACATGGCATCTAGTCCCAGCTCTCAACATACCAGCCCTGAAGGCCTGGGTAAAATCAGTATGCTGTGACTGTCAGCCTCTGCTTTATTCAATGGCAGATATTATCTTCCCCTGAATAAATCATACAAGTACTATAGAGACTAACAATTATAGTAAAAGCAAGCACACCTTGAAAAAAAAATACATATATACAAACATACATATGTGTGTGTGCGTGTGTGTGTGTGTGTGTGTGTATATATGTATATGTATACTAGACATATATATATGTAGTATTTGCAAGTATGAAATATCATTTTGGCATTACTGTTTTTTCAAATCTATCATTTAGTAAGCTATTACTTGACAACAAGTATCATACTTTGATTACATTTTATTTTCTCATTTATTTCCTATAAAATATATCTTAGTTTCCCCATTACACAAATAAAAAAAAAAAACAAGTTAGAACTGAGATCAGTTAGGTAACTACCCTACAGTTTTAGCCTGGCCCATCTACACAGTGAGAGAGCCTAAACGTATATTTATAACATATAAAATACATTGAACTTTGTTTTAATGTTGAAAATACGGTGAATTACCTGCATTAGTTGTATAAGTCATGTTACATGAGTTGTTTAGAATACATTTTATTAAACTGTATAATGATATAATACAAAAATGAAAAAGTACTGTGTATTAGATGACAGTCCATTCAACACTAGGCAATAGAAATTACCAAATCACTTGACTCACATCAAAGATTTTTCAGACTTTGGAAAGGTTAGTGTGACTGACAATACACTTTAAAGAGCTGACTATCCCTGAGGCATCAACTATCTATCAATTAAAAACTTTCTGATGATATTTAAGAGCAGCTATTAAATTTCAAGCAATATTATTTTAATTAGAGAAAATCGAAAGTAAGATTTTTGAGATGGTAAATAGTAAATGTGGATTAAATTATTTGATATGTCTTAAAAGGTGATAATAAGGTTAAGTTTGGATTTTGAAAAGCAGCATGATATTGATACATAGCTGCCATTGACCTAAAATGGCAGTTATGTGCTTCAGAAAATTTTTAGAATTGAAGTGAAAAAGGCTTAAAGATTGATTGGGGTATGAAGAAATTATTTATGTAGACAAATATATATTATTTTCTATGTGAATATGGACATACGTAGTGTGCATGTGCTTATATAGAAAATATGTTGTGTATGTGTGTGTGTGTGTGTTTATATGTTTACCCAAAAAGCTGTTATCACTTAGGTTTGAAGGAATTTGGTATACATATTTAAGCTGTTGTTAAATTTAAATCTTGCAAATTTAAGCCAAGACTCCAGATGGCTAAAATATGCTAGGTAAACAGTTAAAGGAAATGAACAATTAAAAACAGGTCAAATGGTAAAAAGACCTGCTTTATTTTAGAACGTGAAGTCTAAGATTCCAGAAAATTTAAGTTAACTAAAATGTCAGTAAGTAAGCTTTATAAATAATGAATATAAAAGTAGAACAACAATCCTTGTTTTTGAGAGATAGAAAAAGATAGGAATCAAAGGGAGTAACTAAAGTTGTTAATTTTTTAAAGGTATTTAAATGGGAAAATTTTATTTCCATAATAAAATGAAACTGCAACTGTGGCATTACTAATACATAAAATATTGAGAAGTAATTGCAGAAATCAGAACAATGAGTCTCTAGCCTACAAAAATGAGTGACGGGATGTGACTCGCAAGCTTAGACAGAAAGAACAACCAATATAGAAGTTCAGTACAAGAAAGAAAGGAGAGAGAGAGAGAATAAGTTATTTCAAAAAAAAAAAAATCTACACAGTATGCAATGTTTAGATAATTCATTTGCTAGAGTTCATGACTTATATGGGAGAAATACATATGTACCCGAAGTAAGATACATTTTAAGAAAACAAATCTAGAACAGGATGAAAGAAATGAGTCCAAATTAAAACTAGATTATTCATGAGTATTTCTAATAAGTAAATACATTCCAGTGAATTTATGCTCCTGACTGAGCAGCTTTAGACTTTAGGGCAAGTATGTGCATTTTCTAAGTTAATGAATACTGTGTGTCCCTGGTAATACAGGTTGTATATAAATTGAACTATAAAACATATTTGGAGCATGCTTCCTGCATTGTACAAGCTGAATACTTTCTTATATTCTCTTTGGAATAATAATGTCCTCTACTGCCCATGGTAGGACTTCCTTTGATTGTCTATATTAACTCTTTCCAACCTAAAATGAGAAACTTTTTTTCAAGAATGAGAACTTGGAGCCAGGCCTGGACAGAGTTCCATCTGGAACTAAACTTTTTCTTCATTAGACTCCAATCCAAAGAGAAATAAATCTAGAAAAGTGAAACACCATTTGCCAATAGTGCCAGTGCAAGATCTGATGAGAAAAATGAAATATCTATTCCCTATTTTCTCTCTTCCACTCACTTTTATTTATTTTCTTTCTCTTTCCAAACTCTGAAGGGTCTGCCCTCCAATGATTCTCAGCAAAGTTTCTTATATTAGAAAAATATACTTATATATTATTTAAAATTACCATGGTATAGGTCTCAAGTGGAATTTTAATTCTTTTCTAATTATAAAATAAAACATTCCTGATGAAAAAATTTCATGTATCAGCAGAGAGCTGTGATTTTCCAGAGGAAAGTATGGGCTTTACATTGTCCATAAAATCTTCATATTTGAGTTGCATTTGAAGACCAATCAGACCCTCCAGTCAACTTCTTGCTCAACTAGGCACAGTCCTACAATGGAAATGGCTACATGGCTGGAAGGTACATGCTGCCATACTGTAAGAGCAATATTCAATTAACATTATCGAACCCCAGTCTTGAATGCCACTAGTTTGGTACATCTAGTATGTTTTTGAATTTCATCAAGTGGTATTGGTAGGATCAGTGAAAATTTGAAGTAAATTGAAAACCTTCCAACCAACTTCAATCGCTCTCCACGTGGATATCCCTGAGTTTACTGAGGATTTTCGCAGAATAGAAGCATGGTCCAAACAACCTGATATTCTGGGTGTCTTTTTTTTTTTTTAACTTTCTTTTTAACTTATCCTATCACACATCTTCTCAAGGTCTTTCTTCTGGTGAGAGAAGGATGTATGAGTTAACTATTTTCAAGCCAGGTGTTATGGGTAGCAATGGCTTAATAAAACCTACATGGATGATAATTTCAGGACAAATAGGAGAAAAAAGAGATAAATAATGCATCAGTCATATCTTATATGATAATTTATTTTAGAAGGGATGTGGATATAACATATATCAAATAATCAGACATTTACTTTTGTTTAAAGCTGGACAAGTTTTCATATACACAAATAATCAAAGTGTACAGTTCAAAGTCACTTTGTATGTCCACAGCTCTCAAAAATTCCCCCTTTCTTTGTCTGATGGATAAGAAACAGCCTGCTACATTTTTCTTAACTAAGGGTTTCACACATTGGCAATTTTGTCAACCTAGAAGTAAACACCACTGCCATGTCCGAATCATAATAAATTTTGTTTACTGTAGTTAGACATTGGGTTTGCTTACATTTTAGTTAAAACAGCTGAAGATTTATCCTTCTGTCAGAGCCACTGGAAAATTGAGAGTCTTGTGCAAGTTGTAAGCTTTCTGCTTAATCTTCTGGAAACTTTTCCAATTTTCCTTTAATAACACCAGGAGGCCAGTGGTGTGCCGCTTATGGATGGAGGGGGAGGAGTTCTCCATCCCAATCCCCCTCCTTTACTCAGCTGACAGGTTCCACAGAAATGAAATGCAGTAATATACATTAGCACTAACTTATACACCAGGCTGTCACCATCAGGTAAAATTGATCACAAATTACTGATTACTGAATCAGGAAAGTCATCAGTTATATTGTACTTGATTACTTTCTCATAAGAGGAATATATTACTGAATGTAGTGAGATTACTCATGCATAAGAATTTGGAAGTGACACCTAGCGGCCCACACTCTGGAGGAAAGGAGAATTGTGCTGAGGAAACACTCTAAGTTCCCTATATAAATTGTTTTAAACCAGTTATTAAATTATGGCAATGACTGTTGATGTGCACTTGAATAATTTTCAACTGTCTTCCACATTGAAAACTTGTTCATCATACAAACTCTAGAAAGTGCCGTGGTCATTTATATCAGCTACACTTTCTGGTAGAAAGAACTCAGATACTGGTCAAGGTTATGGAATTAGGCCAGTGTGGTATTCTTGCTAGGACAAGTTAAGATATAAAAAATATTTTTATTTGTGATTCACTTTTTCCTTGAAGACATTTTGATTCATCTTTACTCTCTCCTCTCCCCTATGCAATGGTTGTCTTAAGACACTGAAAACTGCTTACTGTTTGAAAGAGGTCCTTCTGCCATCAGAATATCATATAGGCCAGGATAAGGGTCGTGAAACAGATCTTAAGCAAAAATAAATAAATGTAAAGGCGATATTAATGTTCACACACTGTCTAATCAACTCACCAGGAATATGGAGCTGTAGCATTCTCTTAGGATAAAGAATGTGTATTGCCCATATACAGACAGTTTTATCATCAGCAACTGATGGCAGCTGATTGAAACAGGCTTTTAGAAAAAAAGATTCTCCATATAGAAGAAATATAAAGGCAGATTGGCATCTTACACATTACACCAAAATCAAGTCAAGCTGACTAAGGCATGTTATTTTTCCAAATTGAGGTATACACCGAGTGTCAGCGATAAGCAATGGTTTAGAAGGGAGTGTGAAAAGTCAAAGAATGAACAGAAAATACCTTCTCGGATTGTGCAATTTACACTAAGATTTGGTGTCTTTGCAGTCTTAAAATATGTAAGCTGATCTCTTATTTTTGTTAAAGTTCAGAGAGCAATATGCTTTTATGTTTGGGGAGTGATTTGAAATATTTTACTTTTGTGTTATATGCCCTTTGGCCTCTCTCATTCACCAGATTGTCAGCAGAGTTGGTGCTATGTGGATACAGTTCATTCTGCTGAGAGAGTAGATTATAGTAACAGCATTAACCCTGCTTCTGCATAGTCTGCAAGTGACATTTATTTCTTGGAGTCACCAATCCCTGGAAGCTGCACAGAAGTGAGAGCACTAAGAAGCCCTTCTCTAGTCACTGGTGTGAACCTGGATGGTCCCATGGTACCCACCATAGTCTTCGCTGTCCCTGGCCAGATTTTGTCAGAATGTGAGTTTATTCTCCACATTCCTAATTTCTAGTCATTGTTTCATTAACAAATGCATGGACACCCCCAAAGCACAAAACTTCCTAACTGAATAAGCTCACTGCCTATAGCTTCCTGATTGAATTACATCCACAAGTTCGGATTTCTTTGATTACAGACACCAGCTAGAACAAACTCAAATTTTTATTTGGTTCATAATTGAATATTTGACTACTAGCTTATTGCTTTGGAGCCCAGTTCTAGCACCATATCCTTACAAATAATCATGGCACACTCCATTCTTACTTAGGAACAAGTATTCAATACCAGAATTCCACAAGTTTGATACTTGTGAGATTTACAGAATCTTCCCACACAGAGGGAGGACAGTCTTTTCAGCTCATGTGCCATATAATATTATAAAAGAAGGAAAAACTGTAACATAGATGTTTATCTAATTTTTTAATGGTGAAATTTGAAAGGATATAAATCATAATGTGGAATGTTGGGCTGTCTCTCCTTATGATTCATTATAAATGTGTCTGGACAGTGCTACATGGTGAAAAAATAAAAAAAAGCTCGATCACCATTTAATCATCAAAGCTGGTTGTTTATAACAATAGGATATTTAATGCTATGTGACAGAAAACAAATGTCATGCAATGCATTTTTTTCTTTGCCTGAGCTTTAGTCTTCAGTAAGATCTGACAAATATTGGCATTATATGTCACTAAGAAGTAAAAGATCATGCTCTGACCTTCAAGAATCCCCACAATATGTACATTATGTTGATGTGCCCTTTGTTTTGTCTATCTTGGTTTGCTTTGGCGGCCTCTGCAATTTCAAGATGAGTGAGGTTGTTTTACCAAGTTTCCAATGGCATCATTTTAGCCAAGGAATTAACTAAAGGCAAAAACTACTTCTTCCACTATTTATTTATTTCATTCTGACACAGCTGGGAGACATGACACGTTGAGAATGACATAAGCCATAAATGGCTGAGATGCTCATTTAGGATCATTTGAGGACCAAAACACCTTCATTAAAGCAAGCATAAACATTTCAAAAAAAAAAAAAACAGTTTGGTTTTAAGTGGCAATCTTTTGAGAAAGTCTTCACCAGAATAGGTCAAATTTTTTATGTTTTTCTTTTGCAGTGGTCATCTACTTGCACATCAACAGCATGCACCATCCCTAAGATTCCAACCAGAACCCTAATCCGTGGAAACGTGCCCCCAACCCCACTGTTATCCTCACTCACTCTTTCTTTAAACTTCTAAGTTCTTTAATCTTTATTGTACAAATTATCATTTAATTATATTTTCCTTGATTTTGCCTCTTTGGTTCTCTCCCCAGCTAGAGGCCAAGAAAATTGAGATTGGTAACCACATCTCTCCCTTCCTAGTACATGACATGGCACAAGGCATACTCTTAATAAAAATTTTTATAAGGTTTATTACTTAACTACAGATAGGGTTAAAATGCAGACAGATAAAAGATAAAATATACATATGATTAGATCTCTGTTTTCTCCTATGAAGTTAGAGAAATTTCTCTCTGTATGACCTATACATTTTTTACTTTTCAAAGTAATTTTATATCTGATATGATTAATCCTCACAATCACCCTCAAAGATAAATAGCACTGGTATATATGTATATGTGGGCATGTGTTCATACCTATGAATGGAAGAATCTAGAACCTAAGACTTAATTCCTACCTGATATGTTCCACCCTAAATAACACTGGCATAATTTGTTGTTTGTTTAGGGAGAGCAAGCTTTAGGTCCTTCTAGCTAAGGACCTCATTAAGACAGTGCTGCTGAAATGCTCTGAAAAAGAAGAGGCTCCACTGAGTTTGGCAGACTAAAGAAATTACTCTCCTCATATTCATAAAGCAGCAAAGTAAAGGATTATGCAAGGTTTAAAGTAAAATTAGTGAAAGAAAACTCAGCAGAAGTAAGGATTAGTCTTAGTTGTGCACATCTCTACTCTTAGGCTTCTGTAGTCTCAAGAAAATGAAGTTCATTTCGAACATCCCTTCCACCCAGTACTTATGATTGGTTTCTCTCTAGCACTAATAATTAGGAGTAACTTCTCTATTGTCCAAGTCTGTTATCTGTGCCTACATTTATTGTTTGGGTCTTGGTATGATGCTATTATCTGGATAGAAATTTGAATTGAGGCAGTATTTATTATCAGTTCTTGTTATAGTTTTGTCTTGTTTTGGTTTTGGTTTAATTATTTGGCTCATCTATTTATGCATATTTAAAGAGCTAACTGGTGATCATATTCTTTGTTTAGGAAATCAAAATATGGTTCCTGGAGACATATGGCAAGTTAATCTAGTTTTGCTGAGGGGAAAAAAAAGTCCCTATTTCTCTGTAAAGTTTGAAAGTTTCTTGATCATTTAATATTTATGAAGCACATATTCAGTGCTCCAGAACACTGTATAAGGCATTTCTAGAAATATAAAAAGTGGAAGGAAAGGATCCAGCTCCAAGTGCTCAATAATCTTGCTTGAGAGTAAAGCATGTAGAGACGACAGCTGACAACTCAAAGTAATGCATAATAAATACCAAATTCCCAGTTTATTTACTCTCCTAAGAATTTATGGCAAATGTCTAACAACTGACTCTCTGGGAGGTAAATAACTAGGTTCGTTGTGTTTGCCAATTTCCGTGGTGTAAATATTCCCATGCTGGCCATATTCAAGCTACCAACCTGAGGTCACTGAACACTGGGTTGGGAGAGATGCACAAAAGAGGTTCTGGAAAGCCAGTTCCTGTTAACTCAGCATACAGAGAGATACTCCTGTAGGAATTTAGATCAAGCAAAGTCTCCTGAGCCAAAGTGGCCAAGTATATTCTGTGGAGAAATATCTTTCCTATCTCTGAGGGGCAGTGGGATATGAGTGAGGAATGGCTGATGTGATAACGATCCTGGTAGGAGAGATGATATAAGAACAGTCCAGGGGCGCAATGACCAAGACAGGCTTGAGGAACAGTCACACATCTGTTTTTCTGTTATTGTGGCATAGAATATTTATTTGAAGGGATCTTAAAGAGTAGAGAAAAAAGCAGGGAAGATTTATTAAGTGTTTTGAATTGTATCTTGTAGGTATGCCTGTCCAAATATGTGAATAATATCTGTGGCTATAAAGAAAACTTTTAAAATAAATAGTGACAAATACCAAATTCGTTTTTTGAATATCAATTTGATGTTCAGAAAAGCATTATTAAGAATTTTTTAGAGGTAAAAATCACCAAGAATATTCTTATGGATAGCTCCCCAATTATGAGGAATCCCAGAAATGCAAAATTACTCTGAGGAAGAGAACTTAAATCTCTCCAGTCAAACCAGATTAAATTCTTGCAGAAATTATATTCAGTACCACATTGGAGTGTTGAAGATTCATCTTTTTATTTTTTTTCATTTCCCATCAAATAAATCCATGTTCTGCCCTAGGAAACTTAAACTTCAACCCTTCTTCACAGCAGAATTCACTGTTGTAGCACTATTCCAAAATATTTCCATTTTTGTCAGATTCTCTGAAGATAAGGTTTTATTTTGATAATTCATGTGGCTGGATATCAAACAGCTGCTGGGATATCTCCCAACATCTGCTGTTTAGTTTTTATCAGTTTGTCCCATCTGGCCTACATTCAACAGGACCCAAATCAAGACAGAACAAAATTACAGGACTTTCAAAAGCAAATTCACATTATTTTTGGAAGCATCAAGTATTCTTTTCAGTTGTTAGAATTAGGAACTATGTTGTCTATCATCCTAAAGACAACACTGAAGCTTTTCAAATTACACTTTTCAACACTCTTTTCCCCACAATGTTAACATCTCTAAAATACGTGTTTAATGTTTATCTATACTGGCATCATTTTGGCTCTGAAACATTAAATAGGATAAAGAATAGTAAATTGTTAGTACTCCTGATAACTACAATACATCTGAATCAGTAGTTTAATCTACACACATAAATCCAAAAAGATTTCTCTTCCTAGGCATTTTAAATTTTTTCCTAGGATTCATTGCATCTATCCATCCTTTAACCCCTTCAGTTTCATGTACACATTTCTGAGGATATCCTTCCCTCATGCTTCAAAGTATAACTTGTTATAAAAGATCTTCTGCCTCTTCTCACACCTATCAAGAAAAAGAGCTAGTATAGTAAATATAGCACCTACCCAGTAACATAAAAAGTCACCTTGTCCATAACCCCACCATCTTTCAACTTCTCTTGAATTAATTCCTCTCCTATGAGCCTTTGTAGCATATATTTAGTCCCAGTTTCTCCCCTATGTTTAATACCTACCTGGCATTCTACCCACGTAAATGAAAATAAGATGTACAGCCTAATTTTTAAATGAAAAGACCAATACGAGAAAGCAAATGATGCTCCAAAAGCCATGTAATAAATCAAAGGCAAGACAAACATGAAATCAGGAATATTTGACTCAACAAACCCTGTTCTTCCAAGAACTTCCCTGGATTCCAGCAGCAGCACAGTACATGTTTGCTAAAGCAGAGTGGGAATGTGTTTTTCACTTCAGAGAAAAGTGTGGCTGGAAGAAAAGATCTGGTTATAAATAAATAACTTTGTTCACATCCTTTTTACAAAATCTTGATGAAAAGAAATAAATATATAGTTTGAAAAGAACAGCACTGCAGTTGTGTCATCTTTTTCCTTGTGAAATGTCTAACTAGAGGAAATCCATTTCTACTGCATCTTTACACTCAAGGTTGAGAATCAAGACAATTTGCTATCACAAAGGCCCTTAAAACAAATTCCACTTTCCCATTAGTATTTGCAAAGTATCGTTTCCTATGAATGGTCAAGTGTATTTCTATATT
Organism: Rousettus aegyptiacus; assembly: GCF_014176215.1. Lineage (NCBI taxonomy): Eukaryota > Metazoa > Chordata > Mammalia > Chiroptera > Pteropodidae > Rousettus > Rousettus aegyptiacus. The sequence goes on from NW_023416287.1 coordinate 70,998,432, forward strand.
TTTTTTCTTTATTTGCACCAATGGTTTGGTGGAACCAACAGTTGTGTTTAGGGTCTCCTCCACAATTAATTAAAAGTGACAAGCCAAGGATGATTATAGTCAGGAAAATTGGGTATCTGGTTTCTAACTCTCATTTTAGCAAATTCCTTTATAACAATTACCTGAAGATAATCAGAACCCAAGGATTCTTTGCCCAGTTTGCTGCAAACCCATTTCCAACATCTGTAAATGCCTCTTCCTCAGGTCTCTCCTCCCAGGGCCAACCATAATCCCAGAGCCCACACTATCTCCCTCCTGGCCCAAGATGGTCAAGTACTGAGAATGGAGTTTGGATATTCAGGATGAGGTGTCCATGTATATAAGCATGAAGATCTTCACAGTGAAGAAGAACAGGCCCAGGTCAAGGGTCAACATTTAGGGGTTGGGGCCAGTGCTAAGTCTTTCTATGTTATCACACTTTGTGTAAATCTAAGAAGTCTGAGAATTCTACATTTCAAAACTGATGTCTCTGGTCTTTAACCAAGTACTATTCTGTTTCATTGATTCATAATTTTTTAATATTTAGACAGGTAGTATGAACTCCTCTAGCACTCTTTTGCCAGCCCTGCCAATGTTAGACACAGGCCCACTCTCCTCCTTCAACTCACAAAGGAAATGAATGTACATCACAAAGAAATGTCAGATGATTTGATCGATGTAGTCAAAAATGGACCATAATTATTTTTTCAAAATAATTATTATTTAAGAATTTTTACCACATATTTAAGTAAAATTCAAATTTAAGGTTACACAGTATCTGAAGCCCTGTTTTCTTTTCCAATTTTGCTGTTAACAGTGATCCATTTGTTGATACAGTGTCAAATTTCTACTTCATTCATTCTATAGAGACTTCAAAACAGAATAAATCTTTGTTTCTTTCTATTGTGTCCATTCAAAAGAGTTGCAAATTTAGCCTTGCTCTCCCCTCTCCATTTCTTTCTATAGAGAAATGGTATTTTTATTGCGATGAGAAATTTACATGCCCATTTCAAAGTGCTAATTTTTGCTCAAAATAGCTTTGGCATAGTATTATGTGAGATTTCTTCCCAAAAGGAAATGCTGAATCCACAGATCTAGTATGGGGAATTCAGAGGTTGTGCCCAGTAACTTTACTATGTCTGCCAGGGAAGTCCCCTTCACCATTCAAGAGCAATTTCATCTTTGGTTTGAGCAGAACTTTTGTAGCTTAATGCGTTATAATTTCCCCCTGTCAGACATCTCATATTCTACATGCCCTTCATCTGGCCTGTGTCTCATAAAGAGGAGGGAATGCAATTTCCAGCCACCTGTAGAAAACTGCTAAGTTTTATTTCCTATGTGATTCCTAATACACTGCCCAGTGAAAGGAATTCATTATCTTCAGATGAAGTAATTATCCTCAAGTAGAGTAGAGTGGAAGCACATAAACTTTTAATTCTGACAGGAATGGGTTCAAGGGCTGGCTCTCCCAACCCTTATATGCTATATGATCCCTGGCAAATTGCTTAATGTCTCAAAGCTTCAGATTTTTCATCTGTAAAGCAGAAATAATATACCTATCTTAAAGAGTAATTGCGAGGATTAGATGAGACAATATATATAAAGTTTCTGGCACTTGGTAGGCACTCAATAATTACTATTATTATTCAAGCATCTAAATAATTGCTATGATCCTGCTGATAACTTTTTATTGTATCAATCACATCGATGTGAATGATTCCTATGTGACCTCAAGTCTTTTATCTCCAATCAGGCACCTCTACTCAGATGCCTCAAAAAATTATATCAGTTCAATTTGTGCAATACAAAACATCATCAGTTTTTAAAAAGTAATCCTCAAGTTTCCTGAAAGTGAAACAGAATTGGATACTCATTGTTTTTTTCCTTCTTATTTATCCTTCTTTGATTGATTGGCATTTTAATTTTCATCATTGTTTATTTTTTAAAGCAATAATAATAAAAAAAAAAGGTGTGAAATTTGTAGTAAAAAATCTCTCCTTTCCCACTTTTTTCCCACCAATTCCCATGGCTAAGCATGGTTACCGTATGATATGTTCCCTTAATGTCATTGTTGACTCTGCTCTTTCATTTTTGCAGTAGATGGTACCTATCACTAAATCCTAGCTTTTATACTTTGCAAATGCCTCTCATGTCTGTTGCTGGTCGTTAATTTCCCTTTGAGGAATACTGCTATAGGTCCTCATGATTGCACCCCCACGTAAAGATCTCCCTGACACCTAATCCCTCTCATTTTTCTTTTTCCTCCCCACAGATTATTTTTCTGTGCAGATTTCTATTGGTTACTGTGCAGGTTTCTATTGGCTACTGTACCCAGGTAAACTAATCTACTTAGTTTTCAAGACCGTTTGATATTAATTCTTGCCTTTTTTATTCATCTCACATATCACATAGATGGTCATTTTAATATCACATAGATGGTAATTTTACACAGAGTAGGTATTTGTGCTTTGATGTTGTTTTCTGTTTTTGTTTTAGTTGTTTTTTTTCCCCCCTCAGAGACTTTGTTTATGTTGTTCTCTCTTGTTATGGGTTGAAATGTGCCCTCTCAAAATTCACATGTTTACATTATAGCCCCTAGTACCTCAGAAAGTAATTGTATTTAGAGATAGTATCTTAACAGATTTAACCAAATTAAAATGTGATCATTAGGGTGGCTTCTAATGTAATACAATGGTGTCCTTATGAAAAGGGGAAATCTGGAAACAGACATGTACATAGAGAGAACATCATGTGAATAGAAGGTAGAGACAGGACAATCCATCTATGATCCAAGAAACTACAAAAATTGTTGGCAAATCACTAGAAGCTAGGAAAAATAGATGGAATTGACTGTCATCTTAGTCCTCAGCTATGGTTAATACTAGCATCTTCTCTCTTGCTTCAGTTCTCCGTAGAAAAAGGATGCCTTGACCTAAAATGGCTATCTTATGACCCAGAAATACCAAGTGTGAGAACAATGGCTAACATGCTAAGAATGGTAGAGCAAAAACACTCTAAATGCATGAGTCCTTGATGATATGACTGACAGCTAAATTAATGCCAGAAAATGCTGATCTTATTATGTGAAGAAAATTAAGTTTTATTTGTTTCAGCCACTTTATTGAGAGCATGCCCAACTGACAATATGCTAGGAGAGTTTATTTTACGATTATTTTATATACCCTGCTCACCAATGGTAGCTAGGAAATTTTTCCCCTGGTATGTGGTAGATACTTGGTAGATAAATGTTAATGTTCTTTATTTTATGGTATGTTCTTTATGAAGCTGTTAACATCTGACCTATGCAGGTTTACTTATCCTGAGTAAACATGGGTAATCTGACAATGAAATATTTATTTATTTATAAATACTAGTTGTGGTAGCCACTAGTGATATTCCTAAATATTTCCAAGCTCTACCATTCAAGAACAATAATAGAATTGTACTTTTCTACTTTATTTTAAGTTAAGCATGACTATAGAACTTGCTTCAGTAAATATGAGTGTGTCACTTCCTGGTAGAAGCTTTAAGAGCCAGTGCGGGACTCACGACCATTTCTTCTGCTCTGTTCTGGCAACTGGCAATGCTTCATATGGGGGCTGCCCGGAAGCTTATGTCCCAGAATAAAAATGGTGTTGTGCAGAGCTTTTGGCTGGCCCCAGATGGATATTAAATGTGAATAAAAAGTTAACTGTTTTAAGCTACTGGGATTTTGGCCACCCACAAAATAACCTAGCTCAATTAGTATAAAAAATGATCTTATCTCCTGAAACAAGATTGTAGGTTGAGTCAAACACTAAAACCTCCTATAGCCACCATTTTGGCTTCAGTGATATGTGATTTCAGATTTTTTTTCTGTCTTTTATTAACATTCATATAGTTTTGTAATACTATATGGCTTTCACCCAGAACAGTTATGAATAATTTTATGACTTTATTAACCCAAATCCTGCCCTCTAGGCACTTACAAGATCTATAGTGTATTGAGTTTCTCTATAAATATTCAGCACATGCACAAACCACTGGCTAAATGTAAAGCAACAGCAGCATAAAGAAAAGAATTACCAAACACATTTGGAAATTGAAGACTTAAGGAAGGACAAAAGGGGGGGAAACAATTTATATTTCAACACTTTCAGGCTTCAGTTCCATAAAACCATTCCTTTTTATGTGCGACTCTAAGTGTTATTAATAGTCATATCTGGGTTCAGAGCACCTGATGGCAAAATTGCAAGGTCAACAAGGTTTGTGTTACTGCCTCAAGCCTTGGCAGTGGTAACTGCTTCTTCATTTCCATGGAACTGCTTTCTCCAATCTGCAGCACTCATTCCAGATCTCTCCTATCATCTTCTGCTTCATCAAAATCTGAACCAGGGCCAATAATATTTCCATGGCTTACTATATAGACTAATGACAGACAATTTGAAATTTGAATCTTTTCTGCAATCATGACTTGATGGGCCCTATCCCCATTTTAATGATCTAAAGTACTGATGATCTGGTAGAGATGGAACTCTGAATTTTTGAGGGAAAACTCACTTCTTATCTGAAATCATTTACTTGAGTTCTTCACCTAACATGTAATTGCAATTTTCTTATACTATGCTAACCATAGGATATCACAGTAATAATAATCTTAAAAGTATTATTGTTTACTATGTTTCAGGCACTCTTTAGGGTACTTCTCATGAACCAAATCATTCAATTCTACCAACTATTTTGTCAAACAAAGCACATTATTTCTTCTTTTTTAGAAGTCAGTTAAGTAAATAGCCCAAAGACATGCAATTAGTATGATGCAAATCTAGGGTTCAAACAGAGGCAGTCTGGCTCCAGAACCCAATCAGTTAACTTCTACTATATTCTGCCTCTCTGTCATTTTAAGTGTAGCCCAAATGGACAGCTGGAAATCTGGCACTGCCTATGAGCCTGAGCCTATGTTTATCTGAAAGGTAAAGGGGAAGAGAAAGATGATTTTTTAATAGGTTCTCTGTTTCTCTCTTTCCTTCCGCTATAGACCCATTGTGTCTCTCAAAATTTATATGTTGAAATATACCCCTCAATGTGATAGTGTTTGGAGGTAGGGCCTTTGGGAGCTGATTAAGTCATGAGGGAATTGATGCTTTATAAAAGAGGTCCCAAAGAGCTCCCTCACTCTTTCCACAATGTGAGAACACAGTGAAAACAGCTATCTATGAACCAGAAAGCAGTCCCCACCTTCCATTCTCTGGCTAGTTTCTTTACTAAGCTTCAACTACCTGCCACATTTTTTTTCTTGGCAGCCAGTTTTCCTGTTTACCCATCCTACCATGATTATTCCAGAGATGAATGAGAATATTCCAATTCAAGAACATGCCTTATATCTGAAATTGGGCAACCCATGACAGAGTTTTGTTTTTTCCTATTCAGAGTCAGGCTCATAGAATTCTTAAGATAAAGAATTTTGGGGTGGGTAGAATGACACCTTGAAGTTATTTTTATCTAACCATGAAGATCACTAGATGGTCAGGGAAAGACTGCAGCCTTTCATTCCTCTTGCCTTCTCTAATGATGATAGCAGTATACAGTAAGAAGTCAATAAATGCTACTGAATGACTTAAGTTCTTTGCATAATTTGTTGAGAATTTTTTTCTCTTTAATTTTGGAACTCAAGTATATTTTACAGAGTTAATTTTGCATTGGTCTGACTCATTTGCAATTTATTTTTTTAACAAAATTATTTGATGTCTAAAGGCCTTTAAAAAAAGAAGCATTTCCTTTTGAACAATAAAATCACGTTTCACTGGCATAATTGGACTGGAATACAGACAGGCTCAAGTTTAGCTCTAAACTCAGAACCCATGAAGGTCGATTGGAAAAATGCAGTCGCCCATCCCAGTCTTAAGTGGCACTTTTTAAAAATTGTGTCACAAACATGCATACAAAACAAGGGCTAAGTGTAACGGATTATAACCTAAAGCTTTCCAGCCATGTCAGTTAGGAGAGTAAAATAAAAGAAAACTTGCAATACTTCAATTGAATTTTCTTCCACAGCATGAAGGAGGGATCAGGGAAATCAGGTTTAAGAAATAGCATACAGTGTGACCAATTCTTTTTTAAAAATTACTTTATCATGCTTTGCTTTTATTTCTGGATACTAACAGTTTGCTTTTATTTCTGGGTAATAAGAGAATAAACAAAATCTGTTTTTAAAAGAAATGCCTATATAAATAACTACTCAATAAATCAAGAATAAAAGATGTGTCCGGCTTATAGAACAATGCAAAGTAAAGTGTCAGACTGACTCAACTGTACCCCCTTCGCTCAGCTACCCACATTTACCTACTTATAGCACCATTCTTGCAATCCTCCTCCATCACCATTTATCAGCTGATTTTGGCCTTCAGAGCTCTGTGAAAATCATGTTTATCTTTTGACTGCTCCTATTTCTAGGTCTGAATAACTGCCACCTACATTCACACTTACCTGTCATTGGCTTATCTATTAGTACCCTCAAAAGGGTTTTCCTGTCAGCCAGCAAGAGGAAATTTTGCCAGGCTAATAGAGAAACAATCTACGAAATGGTAGAAAAAAAGATTAAATTGATGGGAATAAAGAGAACTCTCAAAGCAGTGAGTGTTGTCACAGGAAGTAAATGATTTTAGGGAGTACAACTATAAAGACAATGCTTAAAGATAAAACTATTTTTGCAAAGAGTGTTACCATTAGAAGGGCCTTAAAATCATCTGACTGAAATACTTCGTTTTATAGGTATGGAAATTTAGCCCAGAAAAGTCAAAAGAATTAGCCAACTTTATATTATGAATTAGTGACAAAACTGAAACTAGAACTAAAGTGTCCCGAATCCAAGTTTTTCTTCCTCTGTTTTCTAGGGAGTCTTTGTAGAATTTTATAATTTGAAGAAATTCAATAAATATTGAAGGGGACAAAGAAGAAAAAGAGGGATTGAAGGAGAAAAGGGAAGTAAGTAGATAATGTATTCTGCAGTCTTCGGACAAAGGAAAAAAGCTTTAAAAAATACTCTTTCCTGGCAAGACATGGAATGGAGCAAAGTACCAAGGCTCAATCTGGGGTTCCCATGAATGGCCTGGCCTTGCTTTACCTAACTTACAATCTACAGTCTCTGAAAATGATAGAAAAAGTCTTTATATTAATTGAAATAAATGTCATTTAGGTGAAATAAATTAACTCATAGGAGAAATGTAATCTCAATGTTGTCTCCAAGCCAGTTACCTACATTGGAGAAACACTATTTAACAATTAACAGTAAACTAGATCAGAACTGCCTGGAAGGTACTATCTGCTTCCTTAGTGTGGTCAAATCAGTATTTATTATGGATTTAGAGGCATATAATGATTTTTTTCAGATTAAATAAAGGGAGAAGAAAATAAAATGGAGTAGAAGAGAAATAATCACAGTCAACAAATGATATCTCCAAAGGAACATCAATATAATGTAATTAAAAGTCAGGAAGAAATCTTTTCATTCTGAAATGTATTTAAATTGTTTATCTCTTTACTATTTGAAACATTGCATCAATTTACTCAGCAGCTATTCCCTGTGGGCCCATGTGAGGTTGGAAAGTTCTACTTCTTTGACTTATTTTGAAATATTTTATTTTGAGTTATTTTGTATGTTTGTATACAAGTATGTGTGCATGCATACACATGCACATGTACATGTACACACACACGCACTCTCTCTCTCTCATTCTCTCTCTCTGGAATGAGCCCTGAATGGCAAACTAGAATGCTAACACTAACCTTGATCCTGGCTCTACATCTCAATCTGCGACATTGGAAAAGCACATTACCTTTATTAATGGGGCCTTCCTTATCATTATAATTAAGTTTCTGAAATAGGTAATATCTGAATTCTTTTCTGGTTCTTAGACCCTTAGATTCTATATAAACGCATACCATTTAAATAATTACTTAATACTAAACATTTTAATGCTTTTTTTTTTTTTTAAATATATATCTAGTAATTTCTCTGGTAGGACTCTTAGGTTTCAGGAATAACCCTCGCCCATAATACCTTAAAGAGAGAATGTTTTAGCTGAATATTTAGCTGAATTAATCTCGTGTCCAGTGTTGCTATACAATCTTATTTTGTCTTCCCTTAGTTTGGTTTCACATGTGGAAAAACAAAAAGCCTTTGCAAAATGTGTGCAAATTGTTAAATGTCAGCTGAATGTCATTTTCCAAGGTTGGCACTCAAACAGGGCTCTCTGAAAATTGGTTGTCATCCGCTGGGAGTTAAAGGAAAAGATCTTTGAAAAGGTCCTGAGAGGCTTCATTTCCAGAGGTTTTTAAGGTCTCACAGGAGCTGACTGCTTCCTCACACAAGCCATTTCTCCATGGTCTCCTGCAATGTCATAGTCCTTCCTGTTTCCATGCCTTTGATCATGCCATTTACCTGGCCTCTTCTTGCCCTCTGTCTATCCAAATATAACTGTCCTTCAGAGACAAAATTAACGTACTTTCTCTACAAAGCAGTCTTGTCTTCTCAGCCATGCACAATCTCTCCATTCTCTGCAACCTGACTGAACTTGGACCCTGAACCAAGTATTCCTGGTTTAGACTGGCAATGGTTTAGGCAATGTTTGCTCACATTGCTCTATATTTACTTCTTTTGTCTCGAAACTTGCTTGTAAGCTCCTCAAGGTAGAAACTCAATGTTCCTATTCCACTCACATTGCTTAGCACAAAGTTTTTTTATGCAAGAAGTATTCCTGCACGCAATTGTTCTGCCTCTATTCCCTGTTGTCCTCAACAAGCAGAGTAATTTGAATATTCTGGTTGCCTTTAAGAACAGAGCACATAACTATTATTAAAAAAAAAAAAAAAGATAAACAATTAAGGCAAGTAAGCAAAGAATTAAGAGCAGTATTTCCGGCTTTCAGTATATAAACATTTCAGACCAAAGCAGCATTTGGACCTGAGTAACCTTGACCATTGTCTCCATGACCTAATTAACCTTACATTCTCTAAACGCTTTTGCCTGCACTCTAGGCTACTCTTCATAACCTAGATATAACTACCACAACTCACTAGGGAGCTTAAATATCACAAATGTCCAAACTGAGTACCATGCCCAAAGATAGACATGAGTATCTGATGGAACTACACCCTTTTGAAGTCCCTGGCATTTGTCTTACTGCCAAATTGACCTTCTCTGGAGAAATTAGGTTATTTTTCTCTCATTGAAGGGGCATAATCGGTGTGTTGACTCTTGTTTTCCTTCCAGGTAAATGGGACAGAGATAGATGAAGAAAAATACAGAGGGAGTTTTGATGAATCTATGCAGTGTTTTATTGCTGATGTGGACCAATTCCATAAATTTCTAGAAATGCAATACTTTAGAAGGAAAGAAGGTGGGGGTCAGAATTTCTGGAGGAGGTGAGGGTAATGGGGGTTGATGCACTTTATCAGTAGTTAGAAACATGCACTGCACATGGACCCCATCACATAGGAAAAATCAGATGACATCGAACAGAGTTTAATGTTTTCATTAAAGTGAGAAGAGACTTTTACTTGCCTAAGAAAAATGTCTTAACTAAAAAATAGATTTTTCAAAGACCAGAGACAACAGCAAGGTAAAATATATCTGATTTATGGCAGGTTTAAAAGGTCTTCTTCCCACATGTGAGTCTAGATTCACAGTAGGTGCCACAACAGGATGATAAATGAAGGAATAACTCAACGGAAAAGTAACAAGGTAGTGGGCTCTGGGGTGGCAGTGGTCATGTCGCTCGGCCTCAGAGTGAAATTCAAATTCCGAGGGTGAGCATTTTAGGCAGATGAAAAAAACAGGGTAACACTGGGAGTCAGAAAAGTGAAATTTTTATCTCAAATTCACCACTGATCATCTGCATAGCCTTTGGAAAATCATTTTACCTTTCTTTACCTTCACTTTTGCTTCTCTGAATAAGAATAACAATAGCCCGTTCGCCTACTCACTGGGATATTATAAAAAATAAAACACAGTGTGATAATAGATGAACTAGTGCTTTAAAGAGCTCGAAGCACCATACAAATGCAAGGTATTAATTATGTTCTAAAGGTATCATTTCAGGGAAAGAGACAAAAATGAAGGAACATATTATTAAATTACATATTTGAAAAGATAAGAGGCATATTGGGAGGGCTGCTTTCAAGAGATATTATAAAAGCTGGCATTCTGTCTTCTAGACACCAGCCAATCCTCACTCAAAGACACAGATCTGAGATGAGAGAGAACTAGCTGATGGTGTACAGGAGGTGAACCATGCACCTAGGTAAATTGCAGATATGTACTGACAAAATAAAATTGGTGACTCACATAATGAGCATCATGAATTAGCATACATACAAAAGACTTCATATTACAAAGATGTAAGAAAAGATAGAGGTTCGGGGTAAATTTAAAGTTACAAGATGAACTCATAAGGACAATTATGAAAAATTAAGCCCAAAACAAGGGAGGGGTAGAACAGCAGGTACTGAAGAAACAGAATTTTGCTTAGGTTCATTCTGCCAATAGCATGAACACTAATTTCAGAAAAAGCTGGTTGAAGTTCCAATAAAACATAATCATTTAATAAATATGTAATCTGTGCATAATATTTATTTGGACTTATGCATTTGGTCATGGGGGAAAAAGAGAAGAAAAAGCTAAGAACTTTTGTATTTATTGGTTAGCTAGCAAGAAAGAATTAAAATGTAGGAAACAGTGCTTAAATGCTAACTAACCATGGGCCACTGACTTTAAATATTACAGTTGGTTAGTGGTTACCATATTGGTTATATATTGGTTAGTTGGTTATTATGATAGTTGATATTATAGTTGGTTAGAAAGATAATGAGAGGATTTGCTTCATGATATTTAAAAGCATTTCTGGCCCTAAGATTAAAAAATTCTAAGAGTATTTCTTTTTTTGCTAGAAATAATATTCAAGGACTTCCTTCCAGCTCCCAGCAGAAAACTAAAGAGTAACTTGGGAGAAGTGGAAGCTATTTCTTTGTATTCAAGGATACTAGACCCAGCTAAGAGCATGGATTTTTGCTGAAAAGTAAGTCTTTAAAGAAATTTAAAAGTTGGTAAAAGTATATATACTAAAAACTGAAACCTATATCTAGCTTCCATAAAAATGGCAGTGAGACTTTTATCCCCTCTAATCCACCTCATTCACTTCCTCCAGGAGTTGGAACACCTCTTTGAGTAGAATTCAGAAATCCAATAGTGTGTGTGTATGTACGTGTGTGTGTGTGTGTGTGTAACATGTATAACATATATATGTTATATATGTTATATATAATATATATATAATATATATAATCTATCTATCTATCTATCTATCTATCTATCTATCTATCTATCTATCTATCTATCATCTATAGATTCTGGCATTTAGGGCTCTAGGCCTGCACTAGACCCTGAAATGGAATTCACCACTAGCAAGTCCAACCTATATACACAGAGTCTCAATAGCTCTGGTAATATGAGCAGATAGCCTAAATTCTTTGACTAGCATAAGACAGACTCCAACAGGAAATATGAGGACTAAAACAAACACTCAGATAGAAACAATAAAAGGAAATAGAATACTTTTAAATTTCATTATAATTCATATTCTGAGTTACAAAATATTGTTTAAAAAGCAATAATTATGAAACATTGGAGGCATATATCAAAGTAGAAAGTATAGTATAATGAACCCTATGTACCTATAAGCTGGCTTAAAAAATTCTTAACTTATGATTAACAATTTTATCTCTAAAATTCCGCCCACTTTCTATTTCAAATTATTGTGAAGAAAATCCTGAACTAATAACATGTCATCTAGAAGTATTTCAGGACATACCACCAAGAGATAAGTACTCTTTCTAAAAATACAGCTACAGGAGTTCTGGTCAAGATGATGAAGTAGGTGAAGAATGTGTTTGCCTCCTCCCATGACTGCATTAAAATTACAACTAAAATATAGATCAACTTGGAGAAAAATATGATAGGTAACAATGTGTGACACAAAGAAGAAGCCACCTCAAGACTACTAGGAAGGATGAAGACGAGAACCCTGCTGGCTCCATACCCACGAGAAGGGATCAAGAATAGGGATGGATATCTTGGCTGCAAAAGTACCCCGCCACATCCAGCTGCAAAACTCAGATGGGATTTCATTTGTCCAGGTGAGATGAAAGTGACTAGAAACCCAACTGTCCCCCTAAAGTGTCTGCTCACATTCTTTCTCACTCCCAGGGACTCACCTTAGGCTCAAGTGGAGGGACAGCAGCTGGGGAGGTACCAGAAACATAAAGGGAGAGACTGAGTTGTGTGGCTTCAGCATGAGGGCTAGAGGGACAATCACCATTGTCCTTGTGTTGAGCCCTCCTCCCATGTAGCCATCGGGCAGATGCCATCTTTCTTGTGTTGTGCCTTCCCCCACATAGCCAAATCTGAATCTTCATTGGTCTGGTGATCCCCAAACACCCCACCCTGGTGACTCCTTAGTACTCTGTTACATCCAACTGGCATAACCACAGAGGCTTTTTTGAGGCTGGCAGGCAGCCATTGTTGGCCTGCACTACAGTATTTCTTAACCAATTCTCAGGATTCATGGGCCCCAGGTGGGAGGCAGATGGCCTGGGTGGGCTCTGAGAATTTGGTGGAACAGCCCCAGGCTCAGCACTGGCATCTGATTTTAATCTGAATTAACCCATTGAACTCCACTTCCTCTACACTGATGACTTCCTGAGACACTGCCTCACCCAATTTTTCTACCACCCATACCACCCAAGGCTACTTCAGTGGCTGAGCCTTATGGATAGCTAGCAGGTGGTAGGAGGCCTAGGAGTTTGCAGAGCCTTTTGCTGAGCTGATCTAAGCTAAGTACTGGAGACAGCCAGCCTCGATTTACAGGGTACCACCTTCTATGCACCTCCAGGACCAGTGCAGGCAGCAAACAATCACGGATCACTTTGTAACTCCTATTAAATAGCCCCAGACCAGTCACAGGAAACATTTGACCTTGTCCTGCATGGGAACCCCTTCCAAGAGGCACCAGAAACAGCATATCCATTGACTAGCTTCGAACCATAACAGAACACCAACAAAGTAGGCCCTCAAACAGTAGTCTTGGCAGGCACCAAAGCCTGCTGGGGCAAATCCCATTCCATGGGATCAGCCCCACACAGCGGCATGTATGCTGTGGTCATGGTCACTTCTCAGAGCCAGTAAACCTAAGGGTTAATCCCACCCACTGGCATGCCAACAGCAGTCAAGGTCCAACTATAGCAGGAGGGCACTCACACCTCACAGAAGGAACACTTCTAGAGCATCTGGCTTAGGTGACCAGGGAGACTATGCCACTGGGCCTGACAGGACACCTACGACATAAGGCAACAATGCCAAGACTGGGAGGCATAGCAGATCTATGTAATATATAGAAATAAATACAGAGAGGCAGCCAAAATGAGGAAACAAACAAAAAAACATGTCCCAAATGAAAGAACAGGAGAACACTCCAGAAAAAAAAAAATGAAGGCAAGCAATCTACTAGATACGAAGTTCAAAACAATGGTTATAAATATGCTTAAGGAACTTAGTGAGAACTTCAGTAAAGAGATAGCAAGCATTAAAAAAAATCATAGGAACCATAAAAAAGAATGAGTCCAAAATGAAGGAATCAACAGCAGATTAGATGAAGCAGAGAAAGGAATCAGCAATTTAGAAGACAAGGTAGCAAAAAACACCCAATCAGAATAGCAAAAAAAAAAAAAAAAAAAAAAAAAAAAAAGGGATAGTTTAAGGGACCTCTGTGACAACATCAAACATTACAACTTTTTCATCACAAGAATACCAGAAGGAAAAAAGGGATAACAAGGGATTGATTGAGAACCTATTTGAAGAAATAATAACTGAAAACTTTTCTAACCTGGTGAAGGGAATAGACATCCAAGTCTAGGAAGTGCAGTCTCAAACGAGTTGAACTCAAATAGGCCCACACCAAGACACATCATTAAAAAGGTTAAAGACTAAGAGCAGCAAGAGAAAGGCAGTTAGTTACCTATCAGGGAGCCCCCATAAGACTATCAGCTGGTTTCTCAGCAGAAACTGCAGGCTAGAGGGATTGACATAAAATAGTCAAAGTGATGAAGAGCAAGAAACTATAACCAAGACTTTTCTACCCAGCAAGGCTATAATTTAAAATTGAAGAACATATAAAGAGATTCCCCCCCCCCAAAAAAAAGAAAGCTAAACGAATTCATTAACAGCAAACAGTATTACAGGACTGTTAAAGGGACTTCTTTAAGAAGAAGAAGGGAGAACAACAACAAAAGAACATAAATATGAATAATAAAATGGCAATAACTATGTACCTATCAACAATCACTTTAAATGTAAATGGATTAAATGCTTCAATCAAAAGACATAAGGTAGCTGAATGGATAAGAAAACAAAACCCATATATATGCTGGCCACAAGATACCCACTTCAAATTGAAAGACATGCAGACTGAAAGTAAAGGGATAGAAAAGGGTATTTCATGCAAATGGAAACAAACAAACAAAAAAGTTGGGGTAGCAATACTTAGACAAAATAACCCTTAAAACAAAGGCTAAAAGGAGACAAGAGGGACATTATATAATGACAAAGGGATCAAACGAGAGGATATAACCCTTGTAAACACATATGCATCCAACGCAAGAACACCTAATACATAAAACAAATATTAATTGACACAAAGGGAGAGATTGACAGCAATACAGTCATAGAAGGAGAATTTAACACAGAAATTCAACAAGGAAAGAGTGGCCTTAAATAACAAATTAGATCAGATGGATTTAATTAATATTTTTAGAGTGTTTTACCCCAAAGTAGCAGACTATATATTTTTTTCAAGTGCACATGGAACATCTTCCAAGATAGATGACATGTTAGGCCACAAAACAAGTCTCCATAAATCTAAGAAGACTGAAATCATACCAAGCATCACCAATCACAATGGTATGAAACTAGAATCAATTATAAGAAAAAGCTGAAAAATACATAAACACATGGAGAGTAAATAACATGCTACTAAACAATGAGTGAGTTAACAATGAGATCAAAGAAGAAATCAAAAGATACTTTGAGATAAATCAAAATGAAAACACAATGATCCAAAATCTATGGGATACATAGAAATCAAAAAAAGGGCAGAAAAGGTGAAGGGAATGAGAGGCTCAAACTTCTGGGTATAAAACAAGTAAGCCGTAGGGATGTGGTGTGCAGCACAGGGAATATAGTCAACAATGTTGTGACAGAATTGTATGGTGTCGGATGGTTGCTAGACTTATCATGGTAACCACTTCTTCAGGTATATAAATGTTGAATAACTATGATGTATACCTGAAGCTAATATAATATTGTATGTTAGCTATATTTTAATAAACATCTTTTTCAAAACATATACATATATATTTACAATACTATCACACTAAGTTAAATTTTTTAATATCAAAAAATCAGATTTCAAAACACTCTGGTTGTCTCGTTATTTGCTTTACTTATATTTAATTTTATTCATGGTTTATTTAAATTAGAATCCAAATTGTGACTTTGCGATGGTCATCTGGGTCGCTTAATTCTCTTTTGATCTGTAGGATTCTCTTTCTCTCTCATTGCCTTTATATCTCTTTTGCAGTTCATTTTTGAGAAACTGGTTCATTTTCTATCAAGTATTTTATAGTTTGAATTTTGCTAATTGCATCTTTGTTATCATTTAATATGTTTTTCTATCTCTGATAATTTCTATTTATTGGTAATCAGATTTAGAGACTTGGCCTAACTTAGGTTCAATATCTGGGCAAGAATTCAAGAATAGTTGATAATATGTACATTTATGAGGAGGGATATAATGTCTAATTGTCTACCCATTTGTGACATTTTAAGCTTTGAAAATCACTGCCTAGAACTAAGTGCATCATTTGGTTAAAGGTTACAAAATATTCTAATTCTATAATTTTGTCTTCATTTTATTAGCCGGAATACTTCTATAAAGAGAAAATTTCTCTTATCAAACATTTAATTTCCCTGATACACTTTTGTATAGATAGGGAAAGCATGAGAAGTACTTAACTTTTGTCCTTTTAAATTTTCACAAGTTAGATCTCCAGCATCCTCCAAAGATAATCAATAAGTTTTTTCTTAAATATCATTATAAATTTAGACTTATATATTATTGACCTGCTACAATCTACCACAATTACTGTTCTTATTGCTACTCATTACCTTCTGGGTTGGCTCCTCAGTCCTTGTGAAGTGACATGAAAATGTTTCAAAGCTTCTCTGAGTTTTGATTTGACAAAATGTTCCAGGCCCATTTTGTACATTCTCAGTCTTAGGCCTGGATTCTTTTAGGTCTTCAAAGTCTTCTGGTTCTTTCTAGTGGGAAATGGCATTTTGAGATCACAATTCCTTACCCTCATATCAGTTCCTTATTGCTTTTCAAGAAGATTTAAATATAGGTTTATCTAGAATGTTTGGTTGTTTATAATGGGAAGGTTAGTCCAAATAGCCTAGTCTATTGTTCACACAAACTCTTCTCAGGACCTTTGCTAAATCCATTCATGGGCATTTCTTGTCCTCAGTTATTTGCTTGTTTCCCTAATTCTATCAAGGTTTTGACTGAAATTCAGCTTCGTTATGAATTGTTCCCTAACTGCATAGAGGACAAAGAAGTGAGTGTTGAATGAATCAATGAATGAACACACAGTACATGTATAAAACACAAAAAAAGGTTAATTATAAGGAAACATGGACAGTGGTCAAAAAAGAGATCTTAAAAATTAAAAATATCATAACAAAATGAATAATTCAGAATATCGATCTAGAAGCACAAATATTTTTTTAAAAAACAAAAAGACCCTCAAAGATAAATAATTATATTTAAAAAACTTTAAAATATTTCCGAAATAAAGAATACAGTTTTCTAGAAGCATTTTAAAGAGTCCACTGAATGACAATCACAATATATGTAAAAGAACCACATTTAGAATGTGATCATGAAATTTTACAACACTGTAGACAAAGCAGTGACCCTCGATGTCTCCACTGAGAGGAAACACATCGATTACATACAAAAGGTTAGGAGTTACAACGCCATCCAACTTCCCAACAGTAGCATTGCTTTGCTAAATTCTGAAGGGAATGATTCTCAATCTAGAATAAATTGTTGATCAAGCCTGAAGGGGAAAATAAGGACATTTTGAATCGTGTGAATTACCATGAAGTGAGACCCCAGAATGACAAAAGGCATGGAGAATTATAATCCCAGATTCTTGGAAAGTAGGAAGAAAGACGGGGGTGGGGGAAGGTAAAGTGGGGGAGTTAATCAGATTATATGATGATGATTTATTGATTGATACATTAAAAATATTAGCAAATAAATATGTATACATATATATGTATACACATGTATACATATATATTTCTAGAAATTTTAGAAATAACAGTAAAAATGGAACCTCTAAACATAAAAATGAATTTTTTAAAAAAAATATAGCTGCAAGAGTTCACAAAATATTAGCTTGAGGGGGCAAGGATTGGGGATGAGAGGATGCTGTTTTTACACTTAGTAAAACTATTCGACTATGTCTTATAGTCCAGGAACAAGGCAGATGATAGCTTGAACAAAGTTGGGTTTGTGCAACCACAGGCCGTCATATTTGGGCTCTAATGTTATAGGCAATTTTGCTTCCAAAACATGGAAACTGGAAATTCAACTGGGGCTCTCTTGATCTTTTCAAAGAATGCTTTACTATCCGGACCAAGTTCCTCATAGGTTCAGATGCCCTCAGGGAACTGCTGACACTTTGAAGAATCTCTTTCTTGAAAGAAGAGAGAAAGGCAGTGGGCAATCATGGACACTGGGTGCATTGATGCTGATTGGAATCAGGTCAGTAGAAGTGAGTGAGAGGCAAGTGCCAGGCCCATGACTGAACACACAGATACAAAGCATCTCACTTCATTCACAATTCAAGCTCTTCTCCTTATACCTTAGTTTTTCTCTCAAATTCCTCTCACCCCACCCCAGATCCTAACTCTCTTATTGTAACAAGAATGTCAATGCTATAAAATCTCATTCCCTTTACCTTTTTTATACTACTCATATATATCTAAGAAGCTTGTTACCTGAGATATGTTCCTCTAATTCTATATTTTTAATATATTCTATTTCTTCCTATAAAACACAAAATGATAATTTTCTACAAATATTCTTGTGCACACATAGAAACTTTTAGAATATACCCCTGCTATACATAATATTTAATTCATACTTTTCTCCTGTTTATTAGTAAAATAAAATATCTCCTAATAAGTGCTATTTCTCCATTTTTTAGTTATCTTTATAATGTTCTGGTCTTCCTTTAAAATAGAGCCCATTTCTGCATTTATCCACATCCTTATTACCCTCTCAGAACTGTCCTTCAAAATTTCTATGAAAAACCTGGATAAAAGATATGACCTGTTAGGAGTTTACTACTAATAAAGGCAGTACCATACATATACTACATGTGGTTAGGAGATGTCAGAAGCATGGTGGAGGGAAATGTTAAGAAGATTCCCTCAACCCAGCAAAGTCTGCCTATGTCTAAAGTTTTACACCTAGGACAGAGTGTCATCTATAAACTACAAATTTTAATTTCTAGTAAAGGGAAAAAGAGGTCTCAATTTTTCTGAAGCAAATGTGATTGGGGGAAAGGAGCTAAACATATAAAGATTTCAGATGACTGGGATGAGGTTGATATTAAGGGTGGAAGTGGAGTTACAGGAGAAGGTTGAGAACATTGATCATTATCTACTTTGCAGCGTGGTCTCATAACAGGTACAAGTAAAATAAATATGATTTCTGACAAGAGTAGGAGCCCATGCAGAAACAAGTCACTGGATAACATGCATACTGATATACAGAGACCAGTGTCCTGTGTCTGACTCTGTGGTGACTTACTTAGGTCCGGTCCAGGAAGGATATCTATGCTAATACCCTTTCTCTTTCTTTGCACTTGGCAAATACAAGATCAGCAACATAGAAGATTAAAGAAATTGAATACGTTTATCCACTATCCACTATCCACATATGATGCATGGCTAGCGGGGCTCAATGGACTCTGTACTGAGCTGTTTACAATTTATCAGTGTGGCTAGTACTATTAACTACCATTTTTTGAGCTAATATGGAAGGTGTAGTACATTCAATGAATCATTTAAACTCACACCTTGTCACAGCAGTTACTTTCACCATTTTATTGGAAAGGTAACTGAGTCTCAAGGTCACCCAGCTAGTAAATGACACAAATAGGTTTCACAGCCAGTTCCGCTTAGCTCTAAAATTCCTGCTACTTCGACTGTGTTGGCCTGCTTCTCTGAAAGAAGTACAATTTTTTGCCTCAGTGACTTATTTAAGTGGAGAATATCATTTGGAAAAGGAAGCCCACCATCAGGGGCCTTCGAATCATATCAAATCGGCAATCGCGTAAACCACCTCATGTGAAAGACTGGCCCTGGTAGAGAGAGACAGACAGACAGAGACAGAGACAGAGAGACAGAGAGAGAGAGAGAGAGAGAGAGAGAGAGAGAGAGAGAGAGAGAGAGAGAGAGTATGTGTGTGTACATATATATATATGTGTATATATGCATGTAAATGCATGTAAATATTACAAATCCTTGAGTGTGTTACATACATAAAACTTTAAAATCCATCTAATGCAAAATAATGTTGGGAATGTTTCATAGCATATTTAAATCAACCCAATGAAGTCCCCCATTTTTCTAAAATTTATTGCCTCCACACTGTGAAAATCTTGTATATGCAATCTATGCACCTATACCTTCAGCTACCTAGATTGGTTTATCTTCCAATGTAAATATCTTAGACTTTGGAACTCAAATGGGATTTAATCCTGAGAGACTAGTGCTGAAACAAGGAGAAGGAGAGATGATAAACAATGGTAACTAAAGAAAGAACATAAATATACCAAAATGGTACACTAGCACCAACCAAATATTGAAGTTTAATCTTCCTTTAAGGTATTAATCAGAGAGATTTTGAAGCTCAAGATCAATAAAATTTATTTTTTTCTTACTCCAAGATAAATAACAGTCTCCCTTCTACCTCATGCTCTTTTCATTTTGTTGACATTCTGTAACTTGATGAACATTAATAATCCAAAAATGGTCAACTCAGAGATTTCCAGACAAACTTGGCAGAACTCAAAGTACTGGGCTTCGGATGGGCAAGAAGAGTATTATACCTTCTGGGGTGTTATCCACCCAGTCAGAACATTTTACCATTCATCCATCATTACTTATTTCCTCATTCCAAAATGGCCTCTTGCCATGACAGCCTGCCACATACTGCCCTGCAATCATTTCCATACACATTGCACCTTTGGCAGAGAGACTGCCATTCTTGTTTAAAGCAGTTATAGGTCTTACATTTATAATAATTTATCAAATTTCTTGCTGTAATTCTATTTTTTATGAGGGTATATAAGAGACTCATACTATCTTCACTCAACTTGGCAAAAAGTAAAAGCTTTGAAATTTCTTGGCCTCTTTTAAGAAAGAGGCTTAAGGCAAATCCATTCCTCCTATCTCCTAAAGGGCTTGGCATTACCCTCGAGCTGTAGGCATTCCCGATGCCAAGGCTGGCATGCTGAATTGTTATTTTCTGTAATCTATTGCAGAAAAATATGTAAAATTCTAACAGTTGCATTTGGAATTAGGTCTTAGTCTAACAGCCACTAGGGCACTTCTCCTCAGTTCACACCCCCACCATCAGCATCACACATTATATACATGTTTGCTGACAACTCATCTTATGCCAAGTTGGTTTAAATGCATGAAATTAGAGAAGAGAGGGGCGAGGTCTAAGGCAGGTGCAATGAGAGTAATGAAACCCTTCAATAAAATTATGATTACCCCCTATTACAAAAGGGTTAACTGAGGCTAAGAGAAAGTACGTAATGTATGCAAGGAGCACAAAGCTCAGTGGTGTCATGTTTGATATCAAGACTCTCTGGCTTCAAAGACCATGTTATGTCTATATCTTCCTGATACATTAGGAGAGAATACACTTTGAATAAATGCCTTGTCAAGGAATCTACATTTTTACACAATCGGCATCCAATGGAAAAGTATTTAAAAGATGCTCTTATCTCCACTGCTAATTATGCTGGAAGAATTTGTGCATGTACACATGCTCGTGTGAGTGCATGCCCATGTGTGCACACACACACATATTGACACACAGTGCTAAGCACCTCGTCAGAGGTAGGGAGAAGCAAAATCAAATAGCCACTTTGTTTAACCAATACAACAAAAATCACATTTTTTAAAAAAAACATATTGGAGGAGAATTAATTCTCCTGTCAGCATTATTTTATAAACATTCAGAACATACACTCATGTCACCAAAAAATTAGCAGTCAGTCTATTTCCAGAACATGGGAAGGTTTTCTCTTAATTGCAAGGACACAGCCATTCTATTAAAAATGGTAAAAATACCTATACAGTGCTACCAATAAAAATATAATGTAATTCACAAATGTGAGTCATGTGTAATTTTAAATTCTGTAATAGTCACATTAAGAAAGTAAAAGGCAAGTAAAATTAATTTTAAAAATAAAATTTTATTAAGGTAATTGTCTTAGTTCAGGCTATCATAACAAAATATTCTAGACTAGGTAGCTTATAGACAATAGAACTCTGAGAAGTCAAAGTGGTGGCAGATTTGAGGCTTAGTGAGGGTCTGTTTCCTAGTTCATAGATGACCGACTGTCTTTTTACTGTTTCTTCGCATGGCAGAAAGGATAAGGAAGCTAGTGTCTCTTTTATTAGGGCACTAATCTCACTCATGAGGGCTCTACCTTCATGACCTAGTCAGCTTTCAAAGGCTCCATCTCTAAACACTATCACATTGGGGATTAGGTTTTAATATATGAATTTGGGAATGGGGGATAACATTCAGTCTATAGTACTCAGTATGCTCAAAATATTACCATTTCAGAATATAAACTATATAAAAAGTACTAATGAGATATTTTATATTTTCATATTTCATACTTAAAGCACCTCTCAGTTTAGACTAACCACATTTCAAGTTCTCAATAGCCATATGGAGCTAAAAGCTACATATTAGATAGCATACTTCTATACCATGTCCCATGAAAAAGAGCTAAAATGGATGTGTCAGTACATCAGAATAGTGTTTATTCTTCTTATTACTCTTCTTGGTTTATAAATAAAGGATCCAGGCTGAGCAGAAAACTGGGGAGTGGAGGAAAACTGAAAAGGCTAGAGAAAGGTTTCAAGGATAAGTTCAGGCAGGGGCAAATGGTATCCCTAAGAGACTGAGTTAGTCCACTTATAAGTAAAACACTGGAATGAATAGATGAGCTAAGGAGTGAAATTGAGAAGTCTTGGGAGCCAGACTTCCTGCAATGTGTAGATTTTCACATACTTCAGAGTTTGAGCCAGATGGGGAGGAAGGTTAAAGAGTTTTGGATGACAATCTGACCTCCAGAGTAATGGAACAGGAGCAGGAACACACACCTGAAGTTCAGCTATAGATTTAGAAAGAGTTAATACTGCTGCAGGTGATAGAGCAAAAATAACGGTGATAGTTATACCTTTGGATGACAAATATTTGGGTTGAGAAAGAATTCTCCAAGGGAAAAAAAAATGCACAGAAACAATAATAGCAATACTGAAGAAAAATAAAAACTATCGAAAATCATTGGGAAAAGAATGGATTGTTTTACTTTATAAAGGCCATTGAGAATGTGTAGAAAAACTCTAGGTATATGAAAGTGTTAAAACTTTCTCTTTAATAAACAATAGAAAGCTAGAATAAAGTTTCAGAGGCTGTCGATATTTTCCCAGAATAAAAAAGATTTTTCTAAGCATAAAATTTATGGAAGAAAGCCATTTGGGGTGTGAGAAACAATCAATATGTTTGTATCAAAAATAGAACAGTTCTGAAATTTAACAAATGTCATAAGGCAAATTAAAAACAAATGATAAACAAGAAAATGTTTAATATAAATGTGTTTTTACAAATCAATAGCAAAAATAAAAAGTAATGAGTTTAAAGACATGTACAGACATTTCAGAAAAGAAAACAATAGAAAAGTAGATGAAAGGCATGAACAGACAATGGCCTTGCAGAATTTAAATAAACAGAAAACTGAATTACAATGGCCAACCTTACTAGTAATAATAAAATAAAACTTAATTCAAAGATACCACACATGTCAAATCTATCTACAGGATTGTTATCGTTATATGTTTAGCATTTTATGTATCAGCGAAAAACAAAAATGAGAGGATCTTATGTGCTAATGAGAAAAAAATTGGTCAAATTAAATAAAAATAAATACTTATGAAATAACTAATAATATGTTTTTGAGGGTTAGTAAATAAGAGAAAAATTTAGTCTACGAACACTTATTTGATGTAATTCTGAATAAAAATAGGATACAAACTTATTTACACCTAAATTTATTTTTGTTAACATATATTTGTTTATATTTTAATAACAGAATATAAGATTTTATTCAAAATATATTTATGGTTCTATGTATATAGATTAATTTTATACATACATAGAAACAGACAAACGTATTTGTAGAAAAATATTTGAAATGAATAATATTAAAGTTTTAACATTTATTTCTGGAAGTTAGGAATTATTGTTATTTTTTGTGATTTTTTCATATTTTTCAACTGTTCTAAAGTAATCATGTATTGTCATGAAGTTATTACTAATAAAAAATCCTAAATATGAATGGGAAATATGTTTAATATGAGGCATAAGAGTGATGTAGCTATCAACAAAACTAATAAGACCTCTATTGCTGGAGCCAAAGTACAATATCCATCTAAACAGGTAACTTCCAGTTCAAATGAAAAAAGTTACTACGGTATAACATCCAGGACCAGTTGTACACAGACTGTCCTGGATGTTATACCGTAGTAACTTTTTTCATTTGAGAAGGGAAGAATCAAGATGAGCTGGAAATACTGGGGCATGGCTTATGCTAGAAATAAAACTTGTCCAAGTCCTTGTAGAGTTTTTGAAAAACAGGTAAGTAAAAATTTGGAATTGGAGAATATTACTGATAAAGATAAAACTATGAAGGAGTTCATGCAGAGAGCTTCTTTTATACATGAGCCAGAAGTTTCTCTTCCCTACAAGTTCTCTTTCTTCCAAAAAACCATCTAAGCCGTCTGGTTTTCAGTCTGGATGTCTTTGGATCTAGGAAGAGTGGTGTAAGAGAAGTTATATTAGCTTCCTGGACTTCTAGTTTAGAGATGGAGGTAGCTGTCACTAAATGGGTCCTCTAAAATGAGAATTCCAAGAATAGAATAAGGAATAATTTCAGTTTAGTGAATTTAACTCTTTCTTTACCCTGTGTCCTAGCCAAAGTCTCAGGCTACTCATCTGGTCAAAGTCTCAGATGTAACATTCCTTATCATTGAATTCTTGATACACAGACAGCTGAGTTCAAGTTATATTTTTAGCATTTAACTCTCAATTTCTGAGAACATGTCCTTCTTGAAACAGACATTCCAGTTAACTATATCATTTGATTTTAACAATCACCATCTTCATTCTCATATGGCTTTAGTTTCCATTTCCTCTCTGTCTTTCACTTTTACTCCATCTTCTTGTCAATCCATTCACTATTTTAGAGACTGTCTTCTCTGCACCTAGCTCTTTTGTCTGCTTCAGGGAATTTCACCTACCTAGTATATACATGTGTGTCTGTGGAGTCTCCCCTCTACAGGAGGATAAAAACAATGAGCCAGAGAAAAAGTCTTCTCTAAAGAAACACTTCTCTGCACATACACAGCACAGTTGTCTTTGGTTTGGGGCACTGAGGACCACCAAAACAAGATAATGTTTTTCTTTCCAGCAAATCCAGAGCCCAAATCATACCGTTTGACCATTCCTATATACCAGCAGCCTGTATGCTGTTGTTACGAAATCTTTTCACGTGAAACAATCCTTTTCCAGTGTATCACAAAGCATATTTCAGAGGGAGAGCCCGACCGACAACAGGGACCTAGCCAGGGATCCCACCCCTTGTAATTGTTGATTCCTCAGGTGAACTTAAATCCTCTTCCTGAAGGTGAAATCATTCTTCAGAGTCCACTGAGCCTTTTAGTCCCTTGAAAGTTCTTACAGTGTCTATAAAAATTTCTGCTCTTAACCTTTCTTGTGTTATAAAAAGCACAGCCACGTTCCTCATAACTATTTGATGTCTTATATAAAATCCTTTATAAAATAAAATAAAAAAATCTCCCCAGATAGCCTCAAAAGAAAAGTTGCCCAGCGTTGTCTTTAAATGGCATGCTTATTTAATATCGACATGAAGATAGAGTCAGTGCTCTGAATTCTGGACTGCCCATGCTGGCATTCAGGGGCACTGTTAAAACCTGCCAGTTGCTAAAATATCCCTTCTACTCCGTGGGGAGACAGTGTCAAGAGTAAAAGCCAGAAAGGAAAGTTTTGGCTGGCATCCAAAAACAGTTGTAGAAAAGAAGGTTCTCTCTCCGACAGCCTTCTGACATGCTTTCTTCAGTTTTGCCACGAAGTTGAAATCTTTCCTCAGGAGAGATGAGTGTATATATAAAGACAGCACGAGCGCGGTGGGCTCAAGAATTTCAAACATGGCCCAGTCTGACAAGAAGGAAGAAAAGGGAGAGAGAGTGGGGGGAAAAAATGGCTGAAGTTCCAGAAAGGGCTGTCAAAAGTAAGCCATTCCAACAGGTTTATCTTTGAAATATTTCTACTGCAAAACTCTTCTGGGTGATACGAATATAATTTGGACCCAAACTCTATATGATTTTATATGTGGCTGCTTGGTTTCTTGATTTTTGATAGTTTGACTCCATCATATATAATAAGACATGTGATCTACGTGATTAAAACTTGGGCATATTTGAAGTAATTAACACACAACACTTCAATATCAAAAAAAGCAGCTAAGAAATGCAGTCAGAATTTTAAAAGTATACCTAAAAGAAAAATAGAGTAATAGAGAAACTAAGTTAAAAAAAAAAAAAAAAAAAAAAAAAAAACACTTCTCCAATTTGAAATGGCAGTGATCTGTCACAGAGAAGAGAGTGGCCAGCCTCCATCACCATTCAAGCTTACAAAGTCTGAAATGATGTGAAATGGTGATGGCGGAGGGGTATGTCTCTGTGCACCCACAGACATACATGAGCAGGGCAGAGAAGGTCTCCTCAAGCAAAAGAAAACTTTAGGAAAAATACATATGCATCTGTTTCCTATACTCAAAAGATAATCTGTCTACAGAGAAAACAGTAAAAATTTGGCAATTGTCTAAACAATTTCACCAATGATTTTAACATTAACAACAGATAACATTTATGTGAGACCTTGACCAACTGTGTGGGTTTAATAAAGCAATTCTTATTCCATGCTTGATGTTTTGAAGTATAAGAAAAGGCAGGGTTTCTAACCTTAAGGTCCCTCTATCTGAATAACTTAATAAGTAAGCAAAGAAATAAACCAGTTATAATTGTATGCTAAGAAAGTTAGTTTCAAGATAAAGCTATATAGCCATCAAAATCCACAATGGAAACATAAAGAACAATTTTCTTGACTTGTCTATATAGTGAATTTCTAATTTTGTTCTCCCACTAGCTTAGTTGTTTATCTTCTTTACAACAAACAATTCCTCTGAACATCAATTTTCTCACTGGTAAAATAGAAGTAATAATAATACCTACTTCTCAGTATTATGTAATTTCAAAAGGTACAATGGCTGTATCTTTAGCAGACTATAAAATGCTGCACACATGTTGATCATCGTGAATAGTAGTAATAGCTCTGATTCATTTCACTCACAAGATTGTACAGAAAGAATATTTTATAGCTTCTTTGATTTTAATCAGTTTCTAATGCACTAATTTCATGGTCATAAAATATGAGAGCTGAAAGAGATCTTAGAAATCATCTCATTCAAATTTCTTCATTTTTAAGGCCCAGAGAGTTTGTGACATACTCAAAGTCAAACGGCAAACTTAAAAAAGTTACAGACACACGTAAAATACAGACATATATTCTAGGTGCATACATCTGTGAGACAGACCTACTGAGAGCTAGCTAAATATTTTAGTTGATAAGATTCCGAGTTTTTTTTGTGAAATATTAGGTTAACAAATCTGAACTTAAAGAAAATTTCTGTAAAGTGAATTTTCTATTTACCCATTAGTCCTTACAATGCAGTTTAGAAAAAATGATCCCACGGAAACAGCAACCAGACATCTTTTGAAGCTAAAAATATGATGATTTCACTATCTTTCTTAAACCTTTCTATCAACCCACTCTGACCCTTATTATAAAAACTCCTCACCATCTCCTACAAGGTTCACATGTTCCAATTCCTGCTGGCTTAGACAAACTCTTCTCTAATGAACACTCTTACATCAATAATACTTTGTCTATGCCTGCCTTTTTAAAATTTCTTTTCCAAATTCTGAAATTTATCTGATGATTTTTCTTCGGATCATTGCATGGCACACCTTTTGTCATTCATGTCTCAGCTTAAGTGTCATCTTTTCGGAGATGCCTTCTGTGACCTCCCCAGTCTTCTGTCTCCCTATTTTGCTAATGGTGCTAACACATTTGAAATGGTCTAATGCATATTTTACATGTTTAGTGCCAACTTCTGCCACTAGAACATAAGCTCCATTAGGGCAGCAATTATTGTCTTTTTTGCAAACCACTGAATCCTCAGTATCTAACTAGACTAGCTAGTTAGCACTAGCCCGCCATAGCCTCTAAATTATTTATGAATAAAATATAATTTTTGATGAATGAAAAAATGAATAAATGAGTGAATGGATAGATGTTAAGATGGTGATCAGGACTGCTTTCATAATGGCCTAAAGTCCCAACAAGGTTGCCACACACTGGCAACCAGGACTGCGTTGGAAGAATTATGTGAAGAAATAGAGGCGCTTGAGAGCAGCATGAAAGAATACCAAAGACAAACTTTACTGGTATCAGAATTTCACATGAAACCAGATCTCAGCATCAGATAGATTCATTAATTGTATCAATTAATAAGTAAGCATTTTAAGAACCTTCAATATTCAAGACATACAGCATACATAGGAGTGAGGGGGACCAAAGATACATAAGATTTAATCTCTGACGTAAAGTCCACATAGTTTGCTTTGGGATTTAAGGTATAAATACATAATAAATTGTTTAACAGTGCGAAAGTCAAATAAACATTCAAAATTTAAATAGCAACTGCTAAGGACTGAGTGCTCATGTCCCCACAAGGTTTTTATGTTGAAACCTAATTACCAATGTTATGGTATATGGAGTTAGGGCCTTTGGGAAGTGATTAGGTCATAAAGGTGGAACCCTCACGATTGTAATTAGCACCCTTATAAGAAGAATGCCAGAAGCCAGCAAGCTCTTCCTCCACCTACTAAGGATAAAAGGAGAAGTTAGCAGTCTGCAACCTGGAAAAGGGACCGCACCAGAACCTGACCCTGCTGGCACCCTGATCTCAAACTCCCATTTCCCAAAACTGTGAGAAATATATTTCTGTTGTTTTCAAACCCATCCAGTCTATAGTATTTTGTAATAGCAGCTAGAGCTAAAATAGTAATGAAGGAAGATAAGAATCATAAAGATAGTAACTGACTCTGGTAAGCAGAACAGTCCAAAAGTGCTGTGAGTTTAAGAAAAGAGAGTGTCACAAACTGGTACACACTGGTAAGGTTTATGTAAAAGGAATTTTACTGAGTATGAGTGAATTTAGTTCCCTTGGTTTTCTTTCTTCCACCAGACCTCAGTTTATTTTATTGCTCATGTTCTTAATAAGAAAATGGTAACAGACTCAGTTGAGTATACTTTATACCTTTCCTGGATATTATCTTAGCATCTCTACGCCAGATGGGGGCTATGTTGAATTGGAATCCTCTTCTGGCAGGATCAAAGAAAGTCTCAGGTCTGAGAGACACTTTACCAGCAAAGTTCAAGGAGTCAGTACTCTCGGGTAAGAGCCTAGTTCTACTAGGGTGGGATGCTCCTGCTGATCCTTTGCCTCTGCAATCCTAAGTCCTGCCTGCTAGACTCAGGAAAAGAGTGTATTCTTCTTTGCCTTGGCTCAACTCTGTAATCTAGCACTGATCATAGCATATTAATGTGTTTGTCAAATACTTGGAGGACAAGCTAGATAAATAGATGGATGCTTGGATGCATCTGCAATAGTTACATATATTATCTGTCAGATAATTCCTTTTGTCCTCAGCCATGAGCCCTGCTCTCTGCAGAAAGTTGGAGAAATGGCAGTTGAAACATAGATACTGGCATGACAGAGACTTGGCTTTGAACTCCAGTTCAGCGCTTTAGCTTTGTAACTCTGATCAAGATCGTCAAATCTACAAATTTCAGGGTCTCTGTCTTTAAAAAGTTGCTTTCAGATTTACAATAAATTTATTTTCTAAAATGAAGATAAATAAATGAGATCACTTATATAGTATAATTATTTACTTTTCATTTGCCAAATGTTTGATAAAGTTCTCCCATACCTGGTCGAAAAACAGGACTTTTATTTGTTGACTGTTTGGCTTTGTTTTTATCTCCCCACACCTAAGATTGTATTAATATACCTGATGCTTTTATCCACACCTGGTATTAGTTGTCTTGCTATTTTTATTTAACTCTGACCTCACAAAGCATTATAATAGGGGGACTGTCTCACTCCAAACCTAATATGTATAACAATATACTG
The DNA here is from genome assembly GCF_014176215.1 of Rousettus aegyptiacus. Classification (NCBI taxonomy): domain Eukaryota; kingdom Metazoa; phylum Chordata; class Mammalia; order Chiroptera; family Pteropodidae; genus Rousettus; species Rousettus aegyptiacus. Next base: position 71,028,264 of record NW_023416287.1, read on the forward strand.
CTTTTTGACATAATACATCATAAATAATTTCGAAAATGAGATTCGATTTAAGTTTCCTCATATCCTCTGCATTGTTACACTCATTTACAAAATATATTCCCACTCATCACTGCTTATTGTTCTCCCAGATAGAACTGCAAAATTTGAAGATGGTTAAGCTATTTATTTATTTTAAAGCTGAGGCTCTTTCATCTCTCATATCTTTTTCCAATTTCCATTATTCTGTGACTTGGGTTCTCACTCCTTATCATTTTCACACTGTACCCAGGCTTGGGGGCCATGGACGAGCTCATCACTTCATGGACAAGAGCATACATATCTCACAGGAGCAGAAATGGGAGGCACGAGTTCATTATTTTTAAAGAAGAAGAGAGTGAGCATAATATTTAGAAAAGCTGCTGTGGCAGGCCCAGTGCAAATCAGAGATTTGTGGAAATGATCACATTTCCACAGGCTGCCTTCTCTCCACAGCACGTTCTGCTCATTAATTCATTAATCTTTGTACCAAACCTACAGTGGAGGTAACTATTATTAGCTTGGGTTTGTAGATGGAGAAATTGAACTAAAGTACAGTGAAGTTCAGCAACTTGCCCGAGATCACAGTGGGAGATGTTGTTGGGAGTGGGATCTGAGCCCAGAAGTCTTGTCTCCCAAGTGCCTGCTCTAACAGACAACCCTCCCACCCCATCTATTAGCATAATGGTTAAGGGAAGCTGTCATTTTATTTCTTGGAGTTGCATTCGCCGAAGCTACTGAACTCTCCTGAACACACATACAGTTGAGTTGTTCTAACATTTACACTGCCAAATGTCTGCATAATTCCTCTTTTTTCCTTGCCTAGCTGTCAGCAGCTGCCCTGCATGACAGAATGTACCCACTTGGTCAGGAAAATATATTTTTGAAAAAAAAAATACTGTTATACTTCAGCCCAGTGCTACAAAAGAAGCATGGTATTGTCACCTAGTGAAACAACACATTTCTTTCTGAAAGGAAAGGTATATCATATTATTTTTATGCACTGACCCTCTCTGTGCATTCCACCCCAAAGTGAAAATGACATTTTCGTTTATCACCATGATGCTGATGATGAAATGATCTGACAGCCGAGATGTTCAGCCTGTTCAACTTGTAACTCCTGATTTGATTTCAAGAGACCTGTGGAGAAATAGATCATGGAGGAGAGCAATGCGGGCCGGGGGCCCACCATGTGCCTTGCTCTGTGCTGCATTCATCGACTGTCACAAAGATACAAGGTGGGTGCTGTGTTCTGGTTATAATTTGAGATTATAAACCAGTATATTATTGAGTCTGTTAAAGAGAATTGAATCTGAGATGGATTACTTGCATATTGACCTATGGGATTTAAATCAATACCATAAATCGTCAGAGAGGTGAACTTGACCCAGATTGCTCAGCTACCAAACAGAGCCAGGATTTGAACTCAGTTCTGACTCTAAATCATATTGAATATATATATTAGAATAAAAACATATCAATGATATTGACCCTTATTTCAGTTGAACTCCTACAGAATCTATACTCTTGAAAAAGAGTCATTACATTAAAAATTATTTGCTGATCATGAGCTCAGGGCTGTGTTGCGTTCTTGGGATTCCATCCACATGTACACAGCTGACTGTCAGGTTACACTGTGATAACTGCTATGCATGAGGTAAAAACAAAGTGTTCTGTGAGTGAGGTAGTACAACCTAGGCTGCAGAGTAAAACAACGTGGAGGCTGGAGATGTCCAGAGGACATCTGTTACAATGGATGTTAGGGTCTATTGATTACAACCAAGGTATCCAAATAAAGAAATGTGGATAAGTTAGCTACTATGTTCTAAGCAATGTGATGGGTAACTTCTTCATTCATAGATGCAGAAACTAAGTTTAGAGGGTAGATGTGACAGTTCAAGACACAAGGCTGGCTAGTGGCAGCTAAGGCCGAGTCAAAGTTCTTCTGACTTACCAGCCTGCTTGTCAGCATGCATCATGCTCTTTCTCCCACAACACACTAAACTTTCTGTACATCTGCCGCACAGTGAGAAACCTTTCTTTCTCTGTCTTCCTCTTTGCTTCTCTGGTAAGTACACTGTGAGAGGAAGGATAGTCTTTTCTAGGAAATTGTTTTTAACTTCATATTTAGACTTTGATGGAAAAATATATTAAATGTAGTGCTGAACAATAGTTGTTTTGAGATTTTTATTTGAAATATATGTTCAGAAATATTTATACACATAGCTGTACTATTTAACACATATATGAAACAAACACTAGGGTAACCACTATACGGGTTAAGAAATGAGGCTTTCCAGCACCTCGAAAGCTCCCTCGTGACCCTTTCCTTTCCCAACAAAGGAAAGCATAATCCTGACATATAGAATAACCTCCCTCTTTTTTTCTCACAAACATAGCATTGAACAAAAGGAGCAAGATACTAAAAAATTCATAGAATGCAATTCCACTCATAAAAGTTAAAAAATAAAACTATATTGTTTAGAGATATATACATGTGAGGCAAAATTATTAAGAAAAACAAATAAATATTTTTTAAAAATACTGCAAATCAAAACATATCACCTCTCTGCTTAAAATCCATCAGTAACTTTCCACTGGATATAAAATAAACCTTTTTTTCCCCTATCTACCCATAGTATGTAAGAATCTTGTACCACCCACTCCTCTGATACCCCTAGGCCTTGGTCTTTCACAAACACTGACTTCAGCCTGTTCCAAGAACAGAGCGAGCTTACCTATGTCTTCAGGCATTTTCTGGGCCACTTTTTTCCAGGACCTTTGCCTTGGTAGTAGCTCATTACTCAGATCTTAGTTTAACATCCTTCCTCAGAAAGGTTCTCCCCCACCACCTACAACCTAAATTAGGTCAGTTTACCTTATTGCACTTCCGTCATAGTATTTATCATTATTAACATTTTATTATTTATTTACTTATTTGTTTGGTTATATGTCTGTCCCACTAGAACATATATTCTATGAGAGATAGGGCCACCTCTGTCTCATTTGATGCTGCTCCCTTAGCACCTAGAAAGGGGCCTGGACATAGTAGATGTGGAATAAATAGAAGTAAACTGGTCAAAGAGCAAATAGTGTACTTAGAGGAATAGCAAACACCAAAAGTACATACATATTTTATACAGAATTCTGAGCTTGTGGCAGAGAACTAAACGTATGACAAGAAAGAGAAAGACCCAGTGGAAGAAGTCTTGCTCCAGCAGCTGAAACATGCATTCTCATCTAAGAACTGAAATTCACATGTAGGAAGTGATGAATTTACCTATGCCTTATAATTCCCACCCTACTCACACCTCCCCAGTCATGGAAAGAAGCCTTCGATTAAACCATCCTCTGTCCATTCTAACCCTCCTCCCACACCAATAACAGAGAAAAGGAAGAGCTAAAGAGCACCAGAGAAGTGTAAGAATTCAGCCAAGTCAGACTGGGACTTTTGGAGACTCATCCTTCTCTGTGTCCAGTGCTAATTCATGCCACGGCCGTCATGCAGCCATGTTATCAATGGACCACAGGTCCCATTCAGGGTCAGGTGACCTTGTGAAGAAGAAATAATATGTCACAAAGATACAGAGTAATAAAAGATGTGTGTGAGGCTTGGCTGCCAAGCCAGCTTTTCTAAATAACATTCTGATTGCATTCGATGCCTCAGCAACCCCACTATTCTTGCTGCCCAGGCGCTCTGCAGCCAATATATGCACTGGATGATGAAAAGCCCAGGGACCCACTGGGCAAAAGCCAAATCTCATATCGGCAACATCGGCATAAGGGCATATAAAGCAATTCTGTTAAATATTTAGATGTGTAGGGCCCCAGAGCATGACACACACTCAGCTAGAATCACATTTTTTCAAACCAGGAAATGTGAAATTATAAACCAGTATAATATTGTGCCTTTTAAGGGAAGTGAATCTGAGAAGGATTTGTTGCATATTGACCTATGGGATTTAAATCATCACCATTAAATTACATGCAGGCCTGGGACTGAGTTTATTGAATTACAGCATTAATCCCTTACATTTGCATTTTACTTTTTTTTGATGTTGCAAATCATTTCTACAAGCATTATATTGTTTGATGCTCAAAACAAAATTCCATGGAGATACATTCTTTAGCAAGTATTTTTTGACCATCTATTGTGAACAGGGCACCAAACTACACTCTGAGAGATACAGAGACTGAACTGAAGAGAGGACACAGAAATGAACAAGTATTACCATCTCCTTGAGGGAAACTGTAATGGAAAGAAGGTTAGGTAGATAGCAAAGATAAAAGTAGAGTTTAACAGCAAGAACAAGCATTTATTACTGTCCGTGGTTTACGTCTTAGAATTGACCACTCCACAGTTATTTAGAGCACAAATGAGAAGACATTTCAAAAAAAAAAAAAACCTATAAGTACAATATTATATGCAAATGTCCAATGAGTGAATTGGAATATGAGGATGTAAATATTTGGAGGAAGGCCGGCCAAATAATTTTTGTAGCAGAATCTGGATGCGGGCTAATATCTGAGAGAAAGGTGATATAATGAAAGTATAAGTGACCTTGTGTGTGATGTGGTAATATGTAAATATGTTTTCTCAGTTGAGGGCTTATTCTTCATAAGGAGAATAATGTGAATTCTTGAGGGTTGCAAACTAACAAGCTAGAACTCAGATGTATTACAGCCACCCCTACTGCAAAATGCTACCTACAAACAAGTGAAATGATATCTTCACCTGTTCAATAAACAGGGATCAAGTACTGGAGATGGAGTCAGAAGACAGTGAAGACAACATAGTCCAGTTAAAAAGGCAGAAAGCAAGAAGGATCTAGACACATAGAGGAGGCCCCTGGAGGGAACTTCTGAGTTGATTTAGAGCATCAGTAAGAGGTAGAAAGAGGAGACCTCAAATAAGGGCATTTATGACAGGAGGAACAAAAGAAATGGAAGAAGAAAGACTAGCATGCGTATAGCAAGCCACCTTCCTGCTGGCAGCACATATTATCCAGTGCATAGAACCCAGCAGAGCCCTCAATTATCTTTTCCTGAGTAAGGGACTGGTGTTTTGTGGGATGGTAAAAAAGAAAGGTGGTGATGGACACCCACCAAAGGCGAGCAGATAGAAGCATCAGCACTGAACGGAGGACGTTCCAGTGCAGGTCATCTCTCAGCCTCAGCCACAAGGGTGAGCCCCGAGGACTCTGCTAGTTTTGTAGATGCTGCTTCTCAGATTCTACCCAAGGGCAAAGCAGAGGTTTAAAAATATCTGGAAACCAACAATAACAAAGTTGACCTTGATATTAAGCCTAAATTGTACATCAATTTCTTCAGCCTTCTGTATATATTTTTTTTAATCCACTCATCCACTCTCCAATTTTTTCTGATGGCTCTTGAATACATGAAGGTTTGGTCAGAATTATTAAAGGTAAGTATATCAAGGTTCGTCAAATTGTTTCTGTTCAAAGTAAGTGAAAGCATTATTACAATCATTTCTCTTGAAACTCTCTTAATGAACCATCTAAACCAAAGCTTTGAAGAAGAGTGATACTGTTTGTAACCATAGCTAACCATCAGGCACAGCTGTTCATTGAAACTGTCTTTCCTCTGAGGAGAGAAACCTTCAGACAATCCCATCTCTTCTTTCATTGATAAGATACCCAGAATAAAAAAAGAAGAAATCATACAAATATAATTTTTATTTTCTGCTGCTGTTGAGAGAAACAGAGTTAATACATAGACATTAAGAGCAAGGGAAATATAAAATAAGAGAAGCCTGAACCACCAATTCAGCCCAGTGTAACTAAAGACATTCTGCACTGGTAATCGGAAGATGTATCCTGGGTTTAGATCCGCCACTTCCTAACTGTGACCCTGTCAGGATTATAGGTCTTTCACCTGTGCAACGGGTCCGGCCTGACCACCACCCGCACATTGCAGTCTGCAGTCCATCTCATGGGGGTTTGTGTGCTTGTGAGGATTTTATGAGATCACCCGGCACAATCCCTGGCACACTGTGAAAAAGTAAAACTGCTCATCTAATAGGTGAACAATGTCTAAGGAGGCAGGGTGGTGCTGCACAAAACAAGTGGCCTTCATAGTCAGAGAAACTTGGGTTCAGAAACCGGGTTGTCACAGGTATTGTATGACTGGATGATCACGGAATTCCTCTGAATCTCGTTAAATGAGAGAGAGCACCTGGGACAATCCTAGCACAGGGGGAGGGGAGTGAATAAAATGTTGATTTCCTTTCTTTTTATTTTGAAACAACCTATCATCCAAGACCCTCTATTTTCTCTCCGATGTAGGTTTACACCCAATGAAAATTGCACACAAGGCCATATAAGGATTACTATGCAGCACACCCTACTCCAAATGGATCTTCTGTTGAAACTCCTCCAAGTTAGCAAACCATAGCTTCTGCAGACTTAAGATTAAAAAGAGAATAAGAAAGAGAAATGAAAAGCAAGTACTAGTATGTGTGTGTGTGTGTGTGTGTGTGTGTGTGTGTGTGTGTGTGTGTTTGAACATGTACAAGAGCGTATGTGATTTCCCTAGTAAGATCTGGATTTTTAAAAATGACCTGGAAGGAAGCAGATCAATATGAAACAGTATATATATAATTGAAATATTCTCAGGGCCCCCAGGACTCTTTCGGCACAGCTGTAGCTGAGCTTGCAGACCAAGACCAAGGCCCCGGGTGTTAATGGAGCCCTGCCCAGAGAGACACAAGACCCAGACCGACTGAAAGATGAGGCTGGTTTAGGTAAGGACAAAGATACAGTCTAGCATTCTGTATAATTTTTACCTGCATGGAGAAAAACAACTTCCAAATTTGCCATTGTAGGAAATAATGTTCCTATTTTCTCAGACTGGCTTTTATTTTTTCCTGTCTGAGGTTTTTCTGTAAATGGGTTATTCAGGCGAGTAAAAAGGCAGAAAAATAAACACTGCTACTGTTTTCAAATTACAACAACTATTATGGCTGTTAGTAATCCTTGATCGGTCCTGCCACGCTTCGGTAACAGTATTCCATACACTTCCTTCTTACCAGTAATCTTTAATGTATGGGGTACATTGCCTTATTTTTTTCTATCGGAAACTTCAAAACTGCATTTATGAGAGTAGCAATATGCTCTATAAATTTGAGGTTTAGTTCTCCTAGCAACAACCACTGCAAGAAAAGAAAATCTTAAAAACAGTTGTGACTGTATTGTTAAAAAATATTGAATCCAGTTAAAGTTCTTTCTCCTGCCCTTCCCAAGCACTGGGAAAAGATGTGGCTATCGAGTCTGTCAACTGGAAAATTCTTCCTAAAGGGCAAAATGCAACATTATGGATCATAGTCAACCAAAGGAGGAACAAAATAAAGTAGAAAATTGCCCTCCAAGCTGATAAAAACCCATCTGCCTCCCATGACAAAGCAGGGCCATTCTTCACAGGCTCCCATCCTGAAGACATTTAGAGGGTCATAATTTCCAGTTCCTTTTTATTTTATTCTTTCTTTTTCTGGGTGTGAAAAGGCAGGTCTAAAAGAAACTGGTTACTGAGGACAGAGGGAAGATGGCCTGAACTAATTCATCTTGTGACCTTTTAGCGCCTTCACAGTAAGGTGATTTAATAGCACTTAATCTGTCAAAAATCTGAAGCTTTGTAATAATTGTATATTAAGCCGGTTTTTATGGAGCATTAGCTAAAGTCCTTCCAGTTTACAAAGAAAGAGAGGAAGAAGGAACAGAAAAAACACTTGACACGTTTATTCTCATCAAAGGTCCTGTTACTGCCTAGTGGGTTCCTGCGCTGTGGAAGGACTAGCCCACAGGGTAATTATGATCCTGCAGCGTGTGGGGTCCATCAGAGGGCCAGATCATATCCTGCCTGACTGTAGGCTGGGTCATGCTGCTGACTCGAAAAACGGATTTGCTATTGAGAGCCTCTAGGGAGAGGTATGCACAAAGTCCACACAATAAGGCACTGTGATTATTTTGAATCCAGACTACTTTGCTGCAAATGGAAAGAAATTGTGAGTGGTCTGTCTTGCTTTTTTTTTTTTTTTTTCCCAGTGCTATGAGCTAAATCTTCAACACCAACTGGGTGTCCAACAATCTGATTCAATTCTGACACTATCTACTAGAATTAGCATTGGATCCTACAATTAAGGGGCTCAGTCCCACAAGATCGCCCTCACTACAGATGCCAGCCACACGTGGGGTCCCAAGGTGACCCAATTCAGTGCAGCAACTACAAATCTAAGGATTCCCACAACTCCCTCCCCAGGTCCTATAATAGGTTAATGACTTACAGAATTCAGGAAAGTACTTTACTTAGGATTATTGATTGAGTATCAAGGATGCAATTCAGGAACAAACAAGTGGAAGAGATGCATAGAGAAAAGTACATAGGGGAGAAGTGCAGAGCTTCTGTGCCCGCTCCAGACGGGGAACCTCGCCCCCATAACAACGTGTTTATTCACCAACCCAAAGACTGAGTTTTTAATAACCCCATCTCTAGTCTTCCCCCCATCACCAGAGGATGAGGGTGGAGCTGAAATTTCCCACCTGCTAATTATGTGCTTGGTCCTTCCGGGGACCATCCCCCCATCCTGAAGCGATCTAGAGGCCCCATCCTGCATTACTATTAGCATAAACTCTGCTGTGGTGAAGCTCATTATAAATCACAAAGGAGACACTCCTAGCATTAAGAAAATTCCAAGGGTTTTAGGAGCTCTGTGCAGGGACCAGGAACGAAAGACTAAATGTACTTTTTATTATACCACACTTGCACAGTCTGTGCATTCTGGGAAGGTCAGGTTGAGGCCAGGTTAAAAATTTTATCTTAAGTCTATCTAAACTTCCACTTCCTATGATCTTGCTCATATTTCTCTCCTTGCCTAAAAGTTGGATCCTTTTTACCTTACATGTTTAATACCCTCTTCTCAAGAACCATTATTCAGGGTTCGGTGTCAGCTCATCTCCTACATAAATCTTCTTTTCTTGACCTCCCAATCCTTGTCACACTTACCTCCCTTCCCCTTCTCTGAGTTCTTATGTCACCTGGAATCTGTTCCACAAGCCTAGTTAGTATTGGATTGCTCCAACTGGGTCATAACTGCTGTATTGTTTGGTGTCAAGTAAGACATAGATAGCACATTTAAATTCGGATAAATTGAGAAAGATTCTATGAAAGGATTATTTTCAAAAGCGGAGCCAGAATGGTGGGAAATCAATAGAACACCAAGACTGGCAATAGCCCTGCTGCCACCCTAGGCCTGAAGTGATGAGGGAAGGAGCAGTTGCCAGAATTGAAAGGAGAGAATTGTATAGGGAGGGCTTTCTTTAAAGCAGGGGTCCTCGACCCCTGGGCCAAGGACAAGTACTGATCTGTGGCCTGTTAGGAAACGGGCCACACAGCGAGATGTGAGCAGCGGGTGAGAAAGCAAAGCTTCATCTTTATTTGCATTTCTCCCCAGTGCTACAGCATCACAGCCTCAGCTCTACCGCAGATCATCAGGCATTAGATTCTCATAGGAGCACCAGTCCCTGGTGCCGAAAAGGTTGGGGACCGCTGCTGTAAAAGATCTGTGACTTCTGCTAGAGAAATGTAATTAGACTCAGATGATACCACAGAGAGAACCAGGTGAATAAATATACCAAACTCACTCACTGTCTGATCTCCTGGCTAGGGTTCCCCATTGGCTGAATTAAACCAGATGCCACTGGCAAGTGAGCTCATTGATAAAGTCCATACAGGCCAATTCCTGGGGGAGGAGGTGGAGAATAGCTTAGTAGTGTAGTATAATAAAGAGGAGTTTAATAAATAATCATTGTTGGTGTGGATCTTACAGATGTAAGAATACCCAAACCTACAGAGAATTTTTATAAAAATTTATTTGAGCCAAACAGAGGATGTACCTAGAAGCAAGGTCTCAACAGACCGAGAAAAATGCATCCTAGAACAGCAGTTTGCAGCTTCTTTTATGCATTTAAAATTAAGAAGGGAACTTAAGGAAGATTACACGGAGGTAGGAGAAAGCAAAGCAGGGACTAGATTATAGGATAGTTAACAAGTTTATGTGCTCTCTTGAGGGTGGTTATGCTTGTTTCAAAGGTGTATTAACCTAGATGCGCAGAAACAATGGACAGGGCTTTTTAAAGGCAAAGATAAACCTTCTACTAAGGAAGTTAAATGCCTGGATGTGACTCCTTACCTTGACATGCCTAGTAAGGAATTTATGATTAGATCACTCTATGAGGTTACTTTCAGCAGGACCCCTTTTTTGTCCATAACCCTGAGGCCTATGATAAGTAAATGCCCCTATATCAGGTCACTTAAACTCCCTTTTAAGGCTTCCACACACCAAAGCCCCCTCCTTCTGCCCAGAATATTGGAAAGATGCTCATGAAATGTTCCCTTGAAAATGCCATTATTTTGATCTCTCTAAGTAACACTTAGCAAAAGGAGTAAAGGAACTAAGGGACTAGAGATGATTCGAAGTGCCAAACCCAGTGGATGGGAGTAGGATTCATGCTTTCTGTCTTCAGATACGCTTTTCTCTTAGTTTTCATGACGCTGCCTTCCTAGTTTTTCTCCTGCTCACTGTACTTTGTTGGGCTCCCTTGCATGCTCCGCCTCCTCCATGCATTCTCTTCAGGCTCTTTCCTCTACACTTTCTTCCTAAAAGAATGCTCAATTGTTGTAATTTTAAATACTATTAAAATGCTTGTGCCATGGAAGTGTTTTAAATCTCAATTCAGAACTTTCTGGTAAATTCCAAGCAAGTAAATTCCAAGCTCCCTTCTTCACACCACTTAATATCTCACGTACATCTCAAAACTTATCATCTCTGAAGATAATCTCCTTCATTTTTTCCTAAATCGTTAAACAGCACCTCTAGCGACTGAGTTGTTCAAGCCAGAAGCAGGGGTGTGTTGACCTCTGCCTTCTCTCTATCCCCCTACCTGTAAACCTTCACCAAATCCTGCAGACTCTTTCTAGCTCTAAAGTATTCATGGCATCTTCCTACTCTACAAAAGCCACTTCTTTCTGAACAACCAGCATATCTCACTAAACTAACTGATCTCCCTGCTTCTCTCTATGTTCCCTGCTCCAAATTCTTTGCCATGCTCCTAGCAGAATAACCATTTTAAAATGCTAATACAATTCTGTATTCTTTTTCTAAAATCCCTTCACTAAATTCCCATTTGCATTTAGAATCAAATCCAAATTCCTTCCTCTTATCTACAAGGTCCTAAAAGATCACTTTCTACTTTCCTTTCCATACTAACCAGCTTAACTTTCCACCACTCTCCTCTCTCATTCCTTGAGCTACCAAGTTCATGCCTGCCCCGCGAAGCTCCTTCTTAGGTACTCTCCCTCTTACTGGAATGTTCTTCCTGAAGATAGTGCATGCTGTCTATTTCACTTGGCTCTGGTTTCAGTTTAATTGTTACCTCCTCAGAGAAGCCTTCCCTGATTATCTCATGTAAAAATAACTTCTCTCCTGATCACCCTCAAATCTCCTGTCTGGTTTCTTCCTTCAGAGTCTTGTCATTACCTGAAGTGGTATTATTTGTTATCTGTGTATAGTATTCTTCACTGGAATAAAAATTCCTGAAAATCACCAATCCCCACTGCCTAAACAAAGGCATAATAGTTGCTCAATAAATACGTTTTTCCCGAAAATAGTGGATGAATGAATAAGGAAAATTGTGAATAAAAGATAATTCTCTCCTTCCCTTCTCACTAATAACTCTTTAATTTAATTAAAGAAGCTATCTCATAACTTAATGTATTAGTTGTTTATACACAAGATTTATTTTTCAATATGCAATCAAAGATTCTGAAGCCTAGAGAATATATTTCATATACCTTTTCATCCTTCATGGCTTCCAGCACATTATTTGCAACCTAGGAGTTGCTGAGTAAATAATTTTTGAAAGAATAAACAAAATAATTGAATAGGAGGAAATGAAAGCACAAAGTATCTTTCTTTTTATATGGTAACAAGCTCAGCATACAAAATAAACAGCTTCAGTCAACAGCAGCTTGCGTACATACTCTCAAGGAAATCACCTCCATGCTTAATATGCTCTCCCCAGTGTTTCTCATTTCTTGAAAGTTTTAGCCTTTGCACAAAATTTGAAGACATAAACAGACACAACTTACACCCTCAGAGAAGCTTGATTAAAGGGTGAGAAACAGAGGTAAGCACTGGGTATGATTTAAGACAGGTACTTCAGACTCCATAAATTTTCTCAGTCAGCATTAGAGCTGCTTAGTATTTTATATAGCATTTCTTGCCTAGGTGAGACATCTAGAAAACCTCATAAATGTATAAGTATAAGTTTTCTCTTTCGATTTGTTTTTTTCTCCTGGCATCTAGGATGGTTTTTGTCCACATTTGCCTATCTTCCTCTTCCTCTTCTTGCTCATTCATCTCAATTGTCAATATCTATACGTTTCCTTAATTGCTGGAAAGAAATAGGTTCTAGATAATTGTCTTCATGTCTTTTTTGAAGCAGTATATGGAGATTACAACACAAGGAGAATTGCTTTATGTCGAAGAAACATGAGAAATCTGACGATTCCTTCATTCATTCACTCATTCTTTCAATCAGTATTTACCTTACTAAGTATATAGAATAGAATAGAATAGAAACAAAATGTATAAAACAGGTCTATTTATGCTTTCTACCCATGATATAGATGTTAGAAGATTTCAAATTGGATTTTAACACAACACCAAATTCCAGGTTGCAAACATGAATTCTGGGGTTTTTTTTTGTTTGCTTTGATTTGGTCTTTTGCTTTTGTTTTTGTACTGAGCTCATATTTAACACCTTCCTTGTGTTCCATCTGTGTTGGTTTATTTCTGACTATAGTATGTTTATGGAAGGGGCATATATGATACAACTCTGTTTCCTACATGGACATTAAGTTCCACTGAAAGAATGGATCAATTCCTGCATATTTTATATGCCTCCTGTATGCATCCCAAGTGTATCCCAAGTTGGAGATATGACAGGTACAAATAGTTCCATATCATTTCTTTACATTCATATTTTTTCAACTCAAATCAAATTCACTTCAAGCTTCCATTTGCCAAACTTGGCGAGATCCATTAATAGCCATGCTCTAAGCAATGATTTTACCCTCTGAGGACCAGACAAGACCAGGAGAAATAAAAAGTCCAGGAAATTATGGAAATCTTTGTGGTCATCAACCCAGGACTTCTGCAGATATTGAAGACTGGTGGCTCTGTTGCCAACTGTAACCCTCAGTGCTAGGCTGGCTGCAGGTACCCTTCCTTCTACTGTTTTCGAGGCCATAGTACTTATGCCTAGTTCATTTACCAGGCTCAGGCATCCCCCATCCACTGTCTTGCTTGGTCCTGCAGGTGCTATATTCAAGTAGGCCACACACTTCTATTATTAGCAGTACCAGTAAATTTCAGTTCCTTTCTCAATCTTAAGAAAATTAGTCTCTAAAGATAATCACTCCCCTCTGTAGTTGAACATGTCTCCAGTTATCCAGTCCCACCCATCTCTATCTAAAATAGCCTGGACTGGTGTTTCACAACCCTAACAGGTCCAAGGCATCTATTTTATAATAAATATTAGCTTATGTGTGATTTATTAATTTGAAATAAAATTCATATTCTACCTATTCATGTGATTTTTTAAAAAAATATATAAAAGAAACATGCAATGTTCTATTTGCAGAGAAAAAACACCTTATGATAAAATAATGTTTCAATATGTCTGCTTTGGTATGATTTCACTAAACGACTTAAAGAGTCAGATAATTTTACCACCACAAAAAAAATTATTATAATAGCCACAAATGTAGACAGATATAGCTGTATTGTATAGGTAAACAAAACTTTGAGTATGATTTTGGACAACAATATTGTAATGGTAACATTCTGAAGAAAATATACTGAAATCCTCCCTCAATTGCATGCTAATTCCCTGTGTAATAAAAGAGTTTGCCTCAGCCCCACACAAAGTCTGGCCTTTGTCCTCAGTTCTACCACTAAACCTTTGAAATTTCCTGAGTTATCTGAGTATTTTTATTATTCATGGTGAGCCCCTTGGATCATATTTGGTAGTTTATACAAATAAGATGATTCAGCATAGGGACAGGCCATGCCAGAAAGACCAACCATGCGATTAAAGGATTGAGCCACATGATATCAGCTAGACCTCTGAGAAAAGGAGAGTGTGCGGCTGAAAATTGAGTTCAATGATAAGACAATCATTCGGTAAATGATGCCTATGCAAGCAAACTCCAATAAACAACTCTGGACACTGACGCGCGAGTGAACTCCCCAGGTTTACAATACTTTGTGCATATTATGACATATATCGATGCCAGAAATGCATCCCTAAGGACATTGGGTCTTTATATTTGGAACCCCCCAGACTTCAGTCTCTGTGTTTCATTTTTTTTTTTTTTTTGGCTGGTTCTAATCTGTATCCATTTGTTACAATAAAACTATAATCATAGATATACCACATTACTGAGTTCTGAGATTTTTTTTTTATCAAATTACCAAACAGAGAGTCTGTAGGAACCCCTAAATTTATATAGTCAGCCAGTTTACAATGAGGGTGGTCCTGGAGACTCGCATTTGTGCTTGCTATCTAAAGTGAGATCAGAAGGGTAGTCCTGTGGGGACTGTTCCCTCAGATTGTGTGATTTGCCTAATTCTTTGGATTATTTTTCTGGAAAATGCAGTGAATATTAAAAATCATTTTTTAAAAAATGGTGTTTTGACTGCTCCTGGCAATTACAGCCTAGATTTTCTTTAGAATAGCTGTATTGCTAAAAACCACTAGTAAAAAAAAAAAAAGAAAGAAAAACAAGTAAACAAACAAATGAAAAAACCCAATCAGTTGGAAAGCATTGAAGAATTATCATATCTGTGTCAAATTGTGATGTCAAGATCCAGAAGAGAAAGGAGGCTCAGGGAATGACTCTAGCATCTGGGGCCACTTTTTTTTCTTAACTTAATTCCCAATTTAGAAAGAGGTTGAGAAGCTGAGAAACTAAGTAAAACTTTCCATAATTTCATACAACTAAATGGGTAAAAATTGGAGTAATAACTCTAACTGAAAGACAAGGACCCTTACTAAACACTCCAGGCTTGCTGCTGCAATGTCAAAAAGCAAAACCCTAGGAATCTGTTAGTTTCCAATTACAGCAGGTCCTTGAATAATGTTGTATCATTCAGTGTCATTGTGATGTTGATGAGGAAAAAAAAAATCAATTCCAGTGGGGGGCACTGTCTATAGGAAATTTGCATACTCTCCCCATCTCTGCATAGGTTCTCTCCAAGTACTCTGATTTCCTTTGATATCTGAAAGAGGTGCATGTTAGGTTAATTGGTGTGTCTAATTTGTCCCAGTCCGAGTGAGTGTGGGTGTGTATGTGGGTTGGTTCTGCCCTTGTGCTCTGAGTTGCCAAGATAGGATTGAGTCCTACCTGTGATCTTGAACTGGAATAAGCAGGCTGGAAAATAATTACCTTACTGTTTTTATTAAATGCTTTTAAATGTATGTATTGTTCACATTTATTTCAATGTTTTATAGTAAAGTGTTTAAGGTCTTTATTTAGACACATGGTGATGTTTTCATGACCAGAAATATACCATAGGAACTTAACTCTTGTTTATATCAATTAGCTTTTGGTAAAGTTGGCTTCATTATACATTGTTTTGCTTAAAATCATCATCTGCAGGACCCCATGGACAACATTAACTGAGAACCTACTGTAGTTCAATCTTTCATTGATATATATGTCAATCTGGAAGTATTATAGCTGCCTGTCACCATCATAATTACTACCATCCCAAATAACAGAAAATAAACCAGAGCTGCACACTAATTGATCTTTTCTCATACATAATTTTGCCACCCAACAGAAACTAACCACTTACAGAAGATATCAAAAGATCACAAACCAAGAGAAAAAGAACATAGGGATAGACCTATAGAGGATCACGATAATAAACTCACCAAAAAGTACCTTAAATTATTTATGATTGCTATAGTTCAGAAATTAAAAGATAAAATTGATAATGTTGGCAAAGAACTGAAAACTATCATCTAGAATTAAATTGAAATTCTAAAAGTAAAAAGAATAAATACAATAAACTGAAATCAATAATTTAGAGAATAGGTTTAAAAAAGGATTAGACTTACCTAAATAGAGATTTAGCAAACTGAAAAATACCTCAGAATAAAATATTCTGACTACAGTAAAGCGAGATAAAAAGTTGGAAGATACATAATAGAGCACAAGAGACATATGGGGTACAGTGATAGGTCTACATGCTTGCAATTGGCATGTCAGAAAGAAAATAGAACTAAATGGACAAGAAGCAATATTTGAAGAGATAATAGCTGAGAATTTTCCAAAACTAAAACTAAAAGGCCTCAGTCAAAATTCAGGAATTACTACCACCTCAAGAACGATAATACCAAAAGAAAATACCAACCAAAAAAAAAAAAAAAATCATGGTATACTCTAAAAGCAAAACAGAAAGAGAAAAATCTTAGTAACAAATATAGACAGAAAGGACCTACTACCTTCAAAACAACATCGGCAGGCCTCTCAAAAAAAAAAAAAAAAAAAAAAAAGCCAGAAAACAATGAAATGATATCTTCAAGATAGTGAAATAAAATAACCAAATCCAGTGAGGAAAAGTAATGGCTTGAAAATGAATTCAAATAAAAAAATTTTCAGAGAATCAATAAGTGATAGTTTGTTACTGGCATACTCTTCATAAATGAAATATTAAAAGTGAAAGAAAATGATTCACCTTAAAAGAAATGAAGATTATTGGACAAGACACATGGATATATATATATATATATATATATATATATATATATATATATATATATATATAACTATACATTGGAATATTTAATCATATAACAGTAACAGCCAAAAAAATTAGAAGAGTGTAATTGGAGTAAACTATTTTAAAGTTCTTTCATTATCTTAGGGATAAAAAATGCTAATTTTCTTAGCCATTTTTAAGAAAGGCTTTTTAAAAAGGCAAGAAAAAAAAGGGATAGGCAAGAAAATAGGAAGAAAAAATAAGTTTGTAGCTTTAAACCCCAAGTTATAGGTAATCACATTAAATATAGGTGATGTAAACACTTCAATTAAAAAATAGTTTGTCAGATTAAGAAAGCACAGTTTAATTTATAAGGAAAACATAAGAAATCAAAAGTTCTATGTGCCTAAAAACATGTAGCATTTATAGTTAAAACTAAGGTGATTCCTGAAACTATGTAAGAGTTTTGTTTTGTTTTTGTTAAGAATAGATGGAACATTTGAACGGCATACAGCAATGTTTTTTTTTATTATTATTTTGCAAGATTGTCCTGCTTATTTTCATATATTTAGCATTTCTGTACCTTCTCCATTGAATGTCAAAAATACCAAAGTATACTTCCACAACACCTGCTAGGCAGCGTTACTAATCCAATCATTAGCCTATGCCACCAGGACCACCAGGACGGAAATATGAGTCATTGCCCTGTAGAACAAAAAGAATTGGTAACTGCTACCTGGGCCAAGGAAGCCCCAAAAACCAAGAATTCAAGAGGTTTACTGCTCATCTTGTAAAATGAAAGAGGAAAATTGCACTTTCAGTCTTAGGTGATAATTATACAGAAAGAGAGACGGAGAAACATACACAACTTAATTTATCACAAACTTTCACAAATTATGGCTAAATAAATAACAGAAAGCGTTGCTCCTGCATTCTAAGAGCCTAGGAGAGATAAAGCCATAGTCAAAAATCACTGAAATACAGATAAGAACAAGTAATTAAAACAATTGCAAGTGGGGTTTGAAGAAAAAAAAAAGATCACTTCTGTTTCCTATAACATCGTCCTTGATTAGTTATAAATGTATTTTGAATGTCCCATGGATGATTCTAATGCAAAGTGAGGGCTGAGAATCAAGGATCCATGTTCTCCAGGGTAAGGAGGCGTTGGTATCCTAATGTTATCTCTTTTAGTTTCTAGTCTATGGTGCAAAGCTTCCTAGTGGCACACTTGTTAAAAAATGAAGATTCCTGGGAACTACACGGAGATTCTGATTTGGTAAAACTAGAGATTTTTCCAGGAATCTGCATTTTTCAAGGCCATCATGGAATCCTGATACAGATGGCACCCTGGGATACCATTTTGGAAACACCCTTCTGAAGATAGTCAACACATTTATTCTGATGAGACATATGTTTCAATTTAAACCCAGAAGGGTGGCTCCCCTCAAAAAAGTCAGATAAGAGGAATCTAGAAAAAACCATCCAATGAGAATGTGGTACCTTCAAAAAGGGAGGCATGCATCTTTAGGTCTACTCTAGCGTTGCTTAAGGAGAGAGTGGATGGGAGCCTACTTAGGGAACAGGTCTTAGGGGAGCTTTACATGTCGGCTCTTGAGTCTGAAGGAGTATGTGAACATTGAGATGGGAAGAAGAAAATGGAGGTGGAGGGTGGCATCTGAGTTTCTATCTGTGAAACATTCAAAAAAAATTTCCTCAGTGGCTCCTGAGGCTGATGCTAGAGGGGGAGATGGGAGTTGGGAGTAGTGGGGTTACCCAGAGAGCTGCGGGTCACTGAAAGCTACATTCACCAGGAGTGGTGTTGGGGACATAGACCACTGTCAGATTAAAGGGAGAACAAGCCAACAATCTGTGATAGAATTACTCCGTGATAGGAAGACTCAGGGTGAAACTGGACCCTTCTTAATGAAAACCACGTACACCACATGTGCATTAGTCTCCTCTGTGAAGAGGCCAATATCCCCTTACAAACCCAGAATCCCTTTACAAACCCAGAACACACTAGAGACTGCTGTCATCTTCACACTTCAGGCTCCCAGTCTCTTTACCCAGCTCCCGATCCCAAGAGAGACAGACACAGAGTTGGGCCAGGATTGAAATTGAAGACCACGTTCTCCATTTCACTGGAAGTCCCTCAGAGCCACAGTTCAAGTGTGTTGTGCAATGGAGAGGGAAAAAAAGAGCAGAGCGAGGTTTTAACCAACTGAATTAATTTTAATAACTTAAAGTGACCATGAAGTTTTGGGATCTGCTACCCAACTATGAGGGAGTTGAGACAGAGAACAGCTGAAAGGAGTATTTGGAAAAATAGATTCTATTTCATGTTTGGAACCCCACTGAACTGAGGCCCTTCGATAAACTATTTGATAGTCACATAATAGCAGAGACAAAAACCTTGACATGAATCCTTCCTGTCACATGTCCAAACATTTCCAGTTTTCATATTCTCCTTAGGCTTGAGTAATTCCCCCATATTCCTACCTCATGTGATTTCAAAGAAAAACTATATCTTCAGCAGGTCCTGAGTGGGACCCATTTTGTCCTTTTTTTTCATTCCTGTTATTTGGAGAAATATCTCGAGCCTAACATCCCTACAATACAACAAAGACCATGAGTTGGCAGCCAGCATTAATGACAATCAGCATCAATTTGGAGTGGTGGAACCACCAGATGGTTTGACCTTGGGCCATTCCAACAAGGTTGGGTTGGGACTGCCTGTTCATCAACCTGGCTTTCTCTCCTTCTGCATATTTGGAGTGCTGAAAACTGCCTTGCAGGTGGGGAACTATTGCATTACCATAAACATCCAATTAGAGAGCCTCCCAGGCAAGTTGATTTGATCCCTTTATAAGAGCTGCTGACGGTGGCCAAGTTCTGCCCGGATCTGAATATTCGCTCATTCAGAAGATACAGAAAGTTACAGGAAAGAGATTTGGGGAAGAAATTCCACCCAATGAGTTTGGCACCTGAGTTTGCACACAGACCTAGCTGCTGGTGTAAGAAGGATTAGAAATCAGTAAGAAGATCATCGTTCTGGTTTAACAAGCTGACTAGAAGAGACTGGTCCTTCCCTTTCGTTTTGGCTCTGGGATACTCAGAGTCGCCTGAGATGTTTTCAGTTCCAATATACTTAGGAAATTCAGTGGGATCTGCAGCCTAGGCCTAGATAACTAATCATACTTCTATGGTTATGCTTCACTTTTATAGCAAGGTAAAATCTAATATTGTTAATGCAGTTGCCCCTAAAATAAACAGATAAGCACCTGTTTAAAATTAAACAAGTTTCTCCTTCTAGCTTCAAAATATTTGGTTCCAAATCTTTGATTCTAGTGTACCACAAATAAGAGTTCTATAATTTTAATGTTGAAAACCTACACATATCTATACAACTTTTAATAAAGAAATCAGTATTTTATGTCAACTGTAATTGAAAAAATATTTTAAATTTAATAAAAAGAAATCAATGTAATGTGAAAATTGTGCACGATGGTGAGAAATGAACACTAATCTTTAACATAAGTTGCAGAAAATAACAAATCCTCTGAATCTAGACAAAGTAGTAGAAACTATATAAGGGTTAACACAACATTTTCTTCATTTTATTCCTTTAAGCTCAAAAATACCTGATACAATACTTAATCTAGAATAGTCAAGAACTATCAAATCCCAGCCTATATTAAATGTGTGTATGAACGACATAAATCTTCCATGAGCCCAGGGTCACTTTGATCCTTTTAGTGGCTCATAAAGCAGCATGCATTCTCATGCGGACAAAGGAGGCAGGTGCAGCATCTGAGCAAGGAGCTGCAAAAGGGTCTTTGAAGGGAGGACAGGAATGCAGTTGAGTCTTACAATAGCCTCAAATACTGAGACTAGATTTTTCTAAACTCAGTTTGGAAGAGAAAGACAATGAAAAGTGGGATTTTTATAAATCGAATTCATCCTCTGATCCTTCTCTACTGCGATCTACAGGTTGTAGGCATAACATCTAATGTTCAGTGGTGTCCTGATGAAATCAAATTGAGCTGAATGAAGCTTTAAGTGCCTGCCCCTGAAAGATCCTCAACCTAAGGTCATAAACTTAATTACTGTCACTGCAAGAGACAGAAAAGGGGAAGTGCATGGCCCTCAGATATTTGAAAAATAGTTTTAGGAAAAAAAAAAAGGTCTTGATTTGTTTAATACTTTTTCATTCCCCAAACCTAAGGTGTCAGCATTTTTACATTTTTTAAAAAGGTTTAACAACATTTTTACATTCAAGGATAGTTCAGAGATGAGTTACCAGTTAGTTATCTGAGGAGATTGTGCAACACAGGCCAGTAAGTGAAGGTCAAAACCTTTACACAGGCCTCTGGGCCACTCTCTTACTACTTATATGTAAATATGAGGTAAACAAGCCATTTTGCCTCAGAGAGCCCAGAAGAGAAGTGATGAGTTAGTGAATTTAGAATGCCTGTGGTGATTTTTAGAAAAGACAGTTTATGAGGCTAGGGCATAATAAGTATTATTATTCTTATTATTCTGATGCCAACAGAATAAGGCAGCATTGCCGATGGCTATTCTCTTAGCAAATCTCTTCTAGAGATTTCAGAAAGGGCCTAACAGGTGAAAGGTCACACTTTTCATTAGATAACCCCCAAGCAAAGTTTGGAAGCCCGAGATTTTAATAAGAAGAGCCTTTTCCAGTCCAAGTTTTCAGTGTGTTGACATAGTTACTCATATTGCAATTTTAGAATAAATGCTTCTGGTAGAGCTCTCACCAGCAAATTTCCCTCTACTAATCTTAAAGAGGAATCAAAATAAGTAGCAGATCATCACAGAGGAAAAATTCTTTCCATCAAGGCAGGGCGAGGTGTTCAATACCTCTGGCAAACGCTCTCCCAGGAGAGACTTGAAACTTGGTAGGTTACCAACTTTTCCAAACTGAATTAGTTATTTATACTTTATCAAGTTTTATTTTTTATATTTGTTTTAACATATTAAATTATCTCTACCACCGTCATTTCCATGTAGGGTTAGTACAGACACATGGAGAAAGATAGTGAGTTTTTCCCTACATGGTGTATACTTGATTTGAAAAATTAACATGGTGATAATGTTTCATAGATTTGTCAGAAAATAACTAGAAAGGGAAAGAAATGCTTATGTACTCATATATCTCACTATATACATTTTAATTTTTTATTATGAAATAAACACATAAGTGCACAAGTTTTATCAATTATCAATGATTTATTACAAAATGAATACCTAACAACAATCTATGTCAAAGAAAACCCCTTCAGTCCCTCCTAGTCTTTGCCCTGTGCCTCCAGCAATCATTATCCTGGTTTAAACGTATTCATACTTTTGTATCTATTTGGGTTTTTTTACCCCACACATAGGTCTCTGAATACTCTAATTTGGTTTTATTTGTATTTTGATATTTATACAACTGGAATTTTACTGTATGTACTCCTTTTTTTCAGGAGGGGAGGGGCTTCTTTACTCAATATGCCCAGAGTTTTTATTAAGGTTAGTCGACTGGGCATGGAGTGCACATGTGACTGACCTTAGCTACTCAGTCTCCAGCCCCTACAAAGGTCAACCTGATTCGGTTTAGCCCAAAGTCCCAGGCACACCAAAACAGATGTTCACCGTAGATCACAGTATTCACATAAACTATACGGTGTGGCCCAAAGCCTCATAAATACAAAACACCCTTTGACAGGAGGGGATAAATGAAGTTTAAAAATCTAAAATCTTTCCACTTCCTGAAAACGTATATTAAAAAATGAAAGATTTGGATAATATAATTTCACAGATCCTCTAAACACTTTTGCAGTGGAACAGACAGGCAGTCTTTCACTATCTAGGGAGAGTGTAGTCATGAGACATTCTGACAACGAAGCAGTGGTATGTAAAAAATGGAAAGACAGGGACAGAAAGGATACTAGCAGGTGCCTTTTCATATAGTCCAGCCAAGCCGATCCTACTAGACTGTTCATATCCTGAGTCTGGAATTTTTTGATTTCTAGAAAAAAATATCAAGATAAATTCTGTATGTATTCCTATAGTGTCTACCTATAGAGCAGGGGAGGAAGGAATCGTGAGGGACAAAAGAGGTATACATGGCTGCCACCAGGCCAAGGAGGGCACTCAGAGGTCATCCATGAACTAGGGTAAGAAGGATCTGATGGGAGACCCAACAAAATTTTCTGCCTCATGCCCCTAAATCATTGCTTCCTGCTGGAAGTTGTAGAATGTCAAGATAAACATTATGAAGTAAATATTGCACACAATGGGGGAGGGAATTAGCTGTGCAACTCCTATTAATGCTAATGAAACTTTGGTGGTTAATTTCCCATGCCTTGCACTGAGTATCTGCCCCAATTAGTTATGTCAAGCTTGTGCTACACTCCGACCAAGTTTTCACTTTGGGGAGGGATACTGCGGGTAGCGGGTAATTGTCCTCATCATCTCCTTCAATTTTAGATGACGAAGGCAAGGCTGAAGTCGTCTAGTCATATTGTTTGCCTCTTCAGATAAAAAGCCTCTGAGAAACTAGCACTTTGCCAAAACTTTTCGAAAACACGACCCTTTAGAAATCATTGTTTCATTAGTAAGCTACCTGCTGGGGTATTCTCTTACCGGAGACGTGTTTATTTTAGTTTATTTATTTCACTCCAAAGAATAATTTCATCTCTATTCTCATTAGACCTACAGTTTGGTTTAACATCCCTATTACTTCCATGATGATGCTCCAGATAATAGGAAATTAGAAAAGACATAGGAGTGATTTTTCGAGGAGTACAATTGGATAGATCAGTCCATAATAAGTATTTTTTCTTGTGTACAAGATAAAGATTTCTCTTTTGTTCCAAAGAAAAGTATGTTTATCTCATTTATGGTACCTCTCACATGTGCCTTATATATTATGTTATGTTGTGTTATGTTATGTTAATTATATATAGTTCTTATTTTCTCTACTAGATTGTAAGCTCCTAAGTATTGGGATAGTGTTTTATATATCTTTATTCCCTCTACTAATAACCAGCAAAACACTAGACAGTTAATATTTACTTATAATGAAAAAATAACACACATAACCTAAATGGGTATGGAGTAACATAGAGTAGTTTAAAAATATCAGAAAAAGGTTCTCTTTAAATCAAACCTTAATAGAAACACTATATATATTTTCAGGACTTTAAACCCATTGTTTTTAATGTGTGAGAATTGTCTTGAGACTAATTTACAAGAGAAATAACTGTGTTTTTGAAATAAAAGTAGGAGGTAAAAAGGAGAGTAGTGAGCTTATGGAAAAGATATATGAAAATAAATGAGGAGAAATAAATCCCAGCCTTTATACTGAATTTAGGTGGTTTCTGTAAGGAGGACCTAGTGAATTTATAATGAATATCATATGTTCTAGAGTATATGACATTCTAGAGCAGTGTCATATGCTCTAAAACAAAGAGAATGACCTAGCTTCGGAAACCCATGTGTGAGACTTGGTTTGGGAAAGGCACATAGCCTAGAGTGTTCTCATCTGATCTAGGCACATCATCAGGTTGTCAGGATCAAATATCATTAGCAAACATGAGGGAGAGATCATGAAACCTACAATGCAGGATACAAGATAAGGGATAGTCGTCATTCTTATCACCATACAACCTCACAGAGTCTATGCCCCAGAGCTTAGAGGGAATGGATTTTGACATTCTCAGGTTATAAAAAGAGTGTCAAAACTCTCTAGAAATAGCATTAACTTTTCTAGGTCTCCCTTTAGCAAACAGCAGATCTTTGTTGAACACCATGCCAGGTGCCAGGCTAGAGATAAGCAGTTGGGTAAACACTGTCCCAGAACTTGAATATTTTGTAAAGCAAAACAAAACAAAACAAAAACAACACCAGCGCATTCAGTACAAACAGAAAGAACTACATTAAAGTAGCAAGCCAGAGAAGGAAAGGAATTTTATAAGCTGGCAGTACATCAAGGAAGGCTGCAGGGAGGAGGCAGATGAAATTTGATACTGTTCTTTGAAATGGTCAGAAATCTTTTAGTCACAGATGACAGAATTCTAACTGAAAATGGGAATTTATAGGTTGACCAAAATTTATGGAATAGTGCTGATTTTAAGCACTTCTCAATTCAGGTGTTCAAATTATGTTCTCATTTTTTGTCACACTCTTATACTTTCCACCTCCACCCCATCTCGGTGCTACGTTCCTCAGAATTCATTTTCTTTCTCTGGCAGCTCTATTAAATGGCAGAAAGAGCACAACTCCCAGCTCTGAGCACACATATTTCTTATTGTTTGCAACCCTCGAAGCAAAGACACCTTCACTGTTCAGTTTTCTAGTCCCCTTAGGGAAACTATGTAGCTCTACCTGGCTTATCTTGTAAACAGAGTACCATGGACAGAGGGGTGAGGCATCACGGTCTGGCCAAACGCCCATCCCTGAGGCCAGCAGTGAGTGAGGTAATTTAACCAATAATGTTGTCAAATCCCATAAGCTGGGAAGAAGGAAATTGCCTAACAGAAAGAGGGGTTCTAGGCAGACGTGAAAAATGCATATCCTTACAGCACAGACAGCTAAAAAAAAAAAATTGAGTAGGCAGAGAGAAGGGATGAAAAGCTAGAAAAAAATATATAAATAATATATGAATAAAGTTATGCCATAGACCGAATGTCTGTGCTGAATGTCAAAATTCATGTTGAAACCTAATCCCCGATGTGATGGCGTTTGGAGGTGGGGCCTCTGGGAGGTGATGAGGTCATGAAGGTGGAACCCTCATAAATGGAATCCATGCCCTTAGAAAAGAGACCCCAGAGAGTTCCCGTGCCCTTCTACTATGTGAGGACACAGAGAAATATGGCTATCTATAAACTGGAAAGCAAACCCTCACCGGATGCTGAATCTATTGACACTTTGATCTTGGACTTTCAGCTTCAAGAACTATCAGAGATAAATTGTGTTGTTTATAAGCCACCCCGTCTATAATATTCTGTAATAGCAGCTCAAGCGGACTAAGAAAGTTATAAATGGAGAGACAAGTATGGCATATGTGTTTGGGGAGCGAAGGAGGATGTGGTAGAATGGGTGGAAAACAGATGGATTATAAAGAAAATCTTAGCATGGCTATTGTAACATTTCCTCTTCTTTCTACCTCTTGTACCTCTTCTCTTTATGAAATGAACCAAGCAAACTTTTGTTGAAGGCCTAATCAGCACAGAAACTACCCTAGTTGATTTGATGTAAGATGTGGCGCCCACCTTTGTGAGGTTCATAGCCTAATTGCAGAAACAAGACATGTACACGTAGAAAGCTACCTAATAATGGATGCTAACAGACTAACACATAACCAAGAACAATACTCCAAAATAAATCTGCTTTTATAACACAGTTCCCAGGCTTGCGGTTGACACTTCAATATTAAAAAAAAAAAAAAAAAAAGTAGGCTTGGTGATCCCCCTTAGGGGTCCTGTTGGACCAACATGGGCTTTACACTGCAGCCTCTTTCTCACCCTGTGAAGGTCAGATTGTAGTTCAAAAAGAATCCTAGTGACATAAATTATGTAAAACAACCTCTTCAGGGTGTTAAACTGAACTGAAGTCTGAATTTAACTGCCCAGCAAATCACTGAAAAGGGACTATAGCAATATCTTTAATAGATGATATAAATACTTAGGGCATAAAACTGCCTATTCTACTTATTTCCATTACAGCTATCCCCTCCCTCTCCCAGACCTGATTAGGGCAGATAAACAGGCTCTCAAGCTTCTGTTTTCCAGGCATAGACATTTTTTTCTAAGCACACCACCTTCTTTTATACTATCTAAACTAATTCGTTTGAATTTTTTCTAAGACTCAGATCTAAAAGGCCTGGAGCGGCAGACGAGATATGCTGTTTCACACAGGACACATAGATTACTAAAGTTCATAAATTCATGTGTTGGCTATCATTTCAGGCCAATATAAAATCTGTCAAAGTGTGGTGTGGTCCCGAGTCACTCTCTAAGCTCCATCTCCCCAGTCCTCAACCCAGTTCCTACCTCTTTGATGACCCTGAGCCCATGAATCCCTAGAATCTATCCTGAGCACAACGTGCGGTTATTTTCCATGCCTACGTCTTTTCTCTCAAAGTCAAATGAATATAGGGTTCTCTGAATCTGAAACCACATATTTCTTTTTTGTCCACAGGATATGGCAAAATGTCTTGGGAGGCAGCATGGGGGCACAAAATAACCAGGCTTTGAAGGCCTAGAGACTCTGGCTTGAAAAACCTCTGGCATTATTCTTTCTGAACCACATATGTTTCTTCTGCAAAAGAGGAATGATTCCACCCAACTTCTAATTGTAAAAATTAAAATAAAATAGTAAATGCTTGTTCTTTATTTGATCTTCCTGTTTTCTTTCTTTTCATAATGCACTTCCTAAATGTTTAAGGAATACTGTTGACAGGTGTAGTTGCTTTTCTAAGACCTGGAGTCACATGCCACATCTTTTTTGCCATTCTAAATTCTGCAAAGTCCTAATGACTTCATTCTCTAATCATTCTAGCTTATATTAGTTTCTGTTGTCTCCAAGAACCCTTTGCACTCTAGTTACTCAAATAACTAACTATATATCTTTCAAGTTTTTCATGCCCTTTATCTTTTTTTCCCCCATGAAGTTCCTTGATACCAGAGGGTACACTTTTTGCTGTTTCTGTGTTCTTCCTTAAAACCAGCAAAGTATTGGTAGAAACAAAATGCATAGGTGTTGATCAACATATGTGTGTGTGTGCGTGTATGTGTGTATATATATATCACAATCAATAATGTAGCAAGCAGAAATTAGTAAAGTATGGCAGTGAAGACTAAAAAATTTGTTATGAGTCACTCTTCTAAGATGCTTTACACAAATTGTCTTATTGAAACAAAAGCCTAAATGTATTTAAAAAATAATAATAATTAGGTACTCTTAGGAAGGAGAAAGAGCTGAGCTCCTTGGATTTCTCCAGACAAAGGCTTTGTAGAAGAGATAAAACTTCAGAAGAACTTCAAATGGATCTAGTTGCAAGGCTGCAATTAGAAACAGCTTGCAGTTTAAGATAATATTATTTTTCTAATAATACATGGTCTATCAATCAGCTGGAAATGGGCAAAATATAACTAATTCCTTAGGGGCCACTTCCCCAGCCTAATCATGGTGCATCTTGGGTTTCTGTGATCCCTCCCGTCTGTGACCACACAGATAAGCACTTCTGTGGATACGTCTGCCTTCTTTATGGTTTCCTGTGTGTATGATTTTGTTTCTAACTAAATTTTAACTTTCTTTCAGAAAGAGGCTTTTCTCATCTTCAGAACACCAACTACAGACCTGAGACTACACAGAGAGCATGCAACAAATTTTTCATTAGACTTACTAAATTTCATCCATTCAGAATATCACTGCGAAATCCAACTACATCTCAAAAGCCTACTATCTTTCAGTAAGGAACACGTGACAGAGTGTCAATAAAAACAGCCATTTCTTTTCTAAACTCCTCTAGGAAGTGAAACTATATTGCACAGTAGACCATAACAATTTGAAATCCCAAAATACAGAGCAAAGCTGCACACTCAGAAATGAGGCTCATCCCCCATGCGGTGGCATCTGGTTACTAACAGAGGACTAATTCCTGTCCTTGGACGCCCGAGTACACCTTCTATTACACTAT
The DNA here is from genome assembly GCF_014176215.1 of Rousettus aegyptiacus. NCBI lineage: Eukaryota > Metazoa > Chordata > Mammalia > Chiroptera > Pteropodidae > Rousettus > Rousettus aegyptiacus. Next base: position 71,056,832 of record NW_023416287.1, read on the forward strand.
CTTAAATGAAAACTCCAAGGGGAAAACATGACCCTAAATATTTATCTGATGAAATGGCCATATTAGAGCCTTTTAAATCCTTTAATTTGCAAAAAGTCCCGAAGTCAGTGAACCAAACAAACAGCAGCTCTCTCCCAATACTGTGTAACATGGACAGGGAGAAGTTCTGTGTTCAGCAATTTCCTAATCAACTAAGAACAAATGGAGAAAGCAAATCCATGAAATAGGAAAGGGCAAGACCACCGAGCTATGACTTAAAAGGCAGCAGAGGAATGTTAGCGCCATTACACTGCTAAGCCTCCCGCCCCAGTCAAAATGCATTCATCAGAGATATTATAGAAGCTGAACCTTGAGGAAATGTTCTGAGGATGTTAAAGCTGAGTCTTCCCCAGAAGCTCTATAGAAGAGGGAGCTGCAAATGGAACGGGGGCCTGCATATAGCTTCAAATATCAATGACATATCTTACTGGTTTCATGTTTTGTTTAATGTGATGTAATCCATCATTGGCTGTTTTTGGTAATAAATTCATATTCAACAAATCATTTAGGTGTATGTTGACACCTGAGAGAGTAGTTGTAGAACCTTTAAAATAGAAGACGGGGCCCCCATTTTCAAAAGGTGACATATATCAGAAGTTGGCTTTTGTTTCTACTTTTGCTTTTGCTTGGGCTTATGAATAATTAGCACTTCACCTGAATGTCCATTTCCTACACCGTTCTGTCTCCAGTAGATCTGCATCTCAAATGTTCCAGGCAGATGAACTCTATATTGTTGCTGTTCTCCAGCTGTGCTTCTAAAGCCCTATTTCACACCATGGAATCCTGTCAGGGAAATCATCCCTAAAATATGACTTAACTGCCTCCAAACTGAACTGCAAATTGTTTCTTCTTTTCCTTGATTCGTAGGAAAGAGAATAATCTTTTTTTTTTTTTCATGGCTATGTTTATATTTGCAGACTTGAAAGTAGAAAAGTACTTCTGAATCTAAGGAATACAATTGCAGAATTTCTCCACACAGTGAGCACAGAAGTTAAAAGAATGAGAGAACATCAGAGTTAAAGGAATACAGAGAATGGCTCCCCCCCCGCCCCCATCAACTTTCTCCTGTTTCCTGTGCAGAGACTGTCCCCTAGAGAATTTGGGGCCTCTGCACAGTGGTGAGCTCTCTCTCCCTTGCAGCATGCTGTCTATGGAGAAAGGGTAGCCCAACAGACTCTCATTTCTTTTGTTCTTCTTGCTTTTCACGCAGTTTACAAAGAACGCTTACACGGAAAGTTAAGATAATTTTGACTTGTCTAGCATGGAAAGGCAAAAGTAACCATGGAATGAAACAAAGCTATCAATGTCACACTAAACTACTTTAAACTTTTTTTGAGATTTAAATTCAGGTTTATTTATATTGGATTGAAATCTGTTTTTTCATCTCTTTTTTTTTCTCTTGTTGGCCCTTAAATCCCAGCTCTAGCATCACCTTCCTTAAACCTTTTTTTTTTTCACTTTCTTAATTTGCTAGGTATGTGAATCAATATATTAACTTGACATATTTCCATGGTCCCAAGTCTTCTAGAGTCTTCATGAAGAGATGCATCTCATTCCCTACCAGTCTCAGATAATTAAAAAATAGAACTGGGCCCTTTACTCGAACCCTCCATGGCCATTGCTTGCCCACTACTCAATATCTGTTTATTTTGGGGGAAGGTAAGGGATGAGGCTTGGTGAAATGATCAGCCCGGTTTTCTGGAATCTCTAGACCAAGCAAGCACACAGTAATGGAGCATAGTATCTCCAGCGAGTCTGGGCCTGAGCAGCTGTGCAGTTCTGAGTATGAAAGGTCCTGAAGCAAGTAATAGAGGTTGCCCAAGACAAATGTTTGGGTGTGGAAATGTTTTTCAGAGGAACTGGAGAACTAAGCAACAATAGCATAAAAAATCTGCTGCATGAATTAAAAAAGAAAAAAAAAGTATTACCAAAAAAGTCAGGAAAAGACCCAGATTATAAGAATTCAGGTTTTTGGTTTTGCTTTGTATGTTGTAGAAGCTTGTTAATGAGAGACAATATAAAATAGCAAGGTATTGCAATGAGGAAAATGAAAGCTAAGTCAGCTATGACCACAAACTAAGGTGAAGACAGTCTAGTAAATAGTGACCTTGGGCCCCTTGTATTCCTCACGGTCCTTCCCAATACCCTGGATTCCTTTCTCCAGAGTTACCCAAGACCCAGAACCATGACTGAAGGGCATTTGTCTACCAAGGCAAAATATATCAATTTGCTATCCTTCTCGTCTCTCACATTCATGGCTGAATGTTCTTACTAAAACAATGTCTATCAAGGGAAGCTGTGAGCAGAATCATGACAGATATCTAAGAGTCCCAGAGGAACCACAGACTAATTTTCTAGAACAAATCTATACTATAAGACTGAAAGAGCCATTGGGATATTTTGCCCTCATGCCCCTCTGCTTTAACTGCCTTAGGGCAGTTAGGGTATTGCCATGAAGATAGCTAAAGCCCAGGGTGAGGAAAGGATGGCGGACTAGACTCAGGGTGTCCCATTGCTTAGTAGGACCAGGGTCTTCCCACTATATCACATGGCCCACTATTGTGTGGCAAGACTTTCTAACATTTAAAGAAACTTTAAAATCAATTAGCGTGTGGGCTTCGGAGAAGATATTATAACCTGTCCAGAGTAATAAAATCAGCAATGCACAGCATTACTTTCCTCTATGAAGAGCTTGAATAAATAAGACATTTATAAAAATGAGTGGAAAATCTGAAATGAATATCCCAAGAACCATGAAAAAATAAGCTAAGAGAAATTGAATTTTCTTTTGAGTCTCTAAGAGAGAGGCGGCAGTTGAGGATTTTATGCATAATTTATAAGGAAAATTGTCCTGTTCACTCAGGTATACACCGTATCAGTTTGTGAGAAAGATTAAGCAAGCTGTCTTTTTTTTAATTGAAATCAAATATAGGTATAGAAAAGAAATGAATTCTGAACGAGGGAGAATGCAATGAGTCACATGGCCAAAGGCTTACTCAAATTTACATGAGTTTTTTTTTTTAAACCAAGTAACTTTGACTGTATTTATTGATCAGTAATAAGAAAAGGCCCCAAAGCAAAGTCCTACTTAGTGCTAAAGCTTCCTGTTCTCTTTTGCCCTCTACTCTAAGGAAATCTGGGCCTTGCCATAAATCACACATATCTCTCTGTGTACCTATGATTTGAGCAGCATCAGTAAAGTACCTGGGGCTGGTTGTCACTGTCTCCTAAAATGTTACCATGATCAATTTAGTCTTTGAAATGTTTACCCAGAGGAAAGCTTTTAAATTGCAAATACTCCCAGAAATACTGGACTAATTCCCACTAAACTCCAAATTAAGAGGATTAAGGAAGATTGGACAAGCAGAAAAAGAAAGACTTCAAAAGGAAGGAGCGAGCTTAGTAACTGAAAACTAGGAAGAGGGAAACTCAGACTATGATGATATCACCATTTTGCAGGTATGACCTCAGGACTGGCCAAGAAGATCCACACCAGCAATCTCCATAGGAAATATAAGTTATTTACCATAGACTTTGTTTATCTGGAGCCCTCCCCTCATGTCTCTTCTCCATCCCAGGAACATCATTCTGATCACCCCCTGGACCACTCTGGATTCCTTTAGCAGCAGTGGCATGTAGGCATTAATCTATATGCCACTCTCATGTCAGATGTTCCCTTGCTGTTGTTTTCTGTGTTTTCATATATTCTTGTCTTGCACTCCAGTTAAAACAAAGAGTTAATACATCTCTCTTTGGGAGCCCCACAGCACCTGTAGCAAAGCTACTTCTGCCAAGCTGCCTCAATACTAATACCAAAAAGAAAAATAATTGCAATAATTTAGCTCTTTACAGTTTCAAAAATCCATTTACTCATATAATTGTTTACTTATATAAATCAAAAAGGAAATTAAGCAAGGGGTTTTATTATTCCAGGTTTACAGAGGAGGATATAGCCTCTGAAATTGCAACTGCTTGCTAACTTTTGCTGAAAGTTATTCTATGTCAGGCACTCTTCTAAGCACTGATACATAGCTAATTTAGTTATTTCAACAGCACTACGAAGTAGTTACTATTATTATCCCCATTTTATGGATGAGGAAATTGTGGCTTTAAAAATTTGAGCTATTTTCTCAAGATCACACAGGCAGTAGTGGCAGAAATTGTGGCTTATATCTAGTTCTATTGAATAAAAATTTAATGCTCTTAAATGCTGCTACTCTAAATAAGAGTTAAAGCGTGGAAGCTTTTTTCTCAAAGGCATACTTCCTAAGTGGCAGGAAGTACTTCTAGATCTAACTCTTCATCAAATAAACTTTCAACACCACCTCGATATTTACAGGAATGCAGGCAATTTGGCTAAGGAGCAGAATGATATGATACACCTGGTCCTGTCTCCCAACTTTAACAAATACTAGTTCCTTACCTGAAGGACTCTCCTCTGCAATGGAAATTTCTTATGGATCTCTTAAAGATGATTTCAAGACATTCTATCTGCAAGAAATGAAATGAATTAAATGATTCCCATTAAGCTTATGGTAATTTTAGCCTTTCCAACTTCTGTCAGTAGAACGCACAGTGTGAGCACAGGGTAAATTCCAATCTAAGGTTGTAGTTTTGACCTTCCATGTTATTAGCAGAATGAGTCACTCTAACCAAGAGCTATGGAGAACACTTTCTTCTGGTAATGTCTTTGAAGATGACAATGAAGGAACAAAATACTCCTCCTCTACCCAACACACTCGGCTTTCAGAGTTTTACTCCAAAGTCATTATTATTTTGACAAAGCAAAGACATGTCAACAAAATTAAGAACTCTCATTTTCTGATGATGGTGATTCTTTTTCATAGAGAAGGCTTGCATTATCCAGTAAAAATAAAAAAGAAACTGAATTAGGTTTATATTTTTTTATTTAAAAAGTCAAGGCAACATACGTAACCAAGTTGTCAGGTGAGGTGTTGGTCTCAGATTACATCCTACTTTGAAGGAGAGGTCAAAGGAGAAGGTCTAGGTTCTGATCAGGAGCCTCCCTCAATTAAGCAGCATTATAACCTGTTCAACTCTCTGATTTGTACAGTGATGCTGAAGCTACCTCTGCCATGTAGAGCAAAGACTCTCTTTGGATGAGTAAACCATAAACTGTTATATGCTACTATATAAATTCTCTATAAAGTGGCCAGTGGTTACTACAAAATGTAAAATTCATCTTCATAGCATAAAAGTGAAGAGAGGAGACTGGGAATTATTTAATTATCTTGATTCTCTAATTCAAGAACTAAATTTGAAATGGTAAGTCCAGTGGCACTATGTAAATTTACTTACAGAGTTGACTTTTTTTTTTCTTGAATGAAATAAAATGTTTGTCTATATTTGCATGTCGATAATGTTATTCAATTTAAAAAAGGGGTGGGGGTGGAAGTCCTTATAGATGTAATAGCGGTGGCTCTCTGGGGCCTAACAGTATTTCTCAAAGTCTAACTCTAAGATCATACATCAGAATTACCTGGCTGGAAAAGTGGGGAGAGAGAAGAGGGACCACTACATTCAAAATGTAGACTCCTAAGCAATAACGCAGACCCACTGAGCTAAATTCTATGGAGACACCCTGCTGTCAGCACATATAACAGATCCCAGAAGTCACTGTTCATATTAAAGTTTGAGAATCATTGACCAGTTTCTTCAGTCACTAGGACAGTGAGGTAGAGGCTGCAGCAGCCACAGTGGAATGGCCAAAGGAAAAGCCTCCTGATGGCAATTCCTAAGTTGTTTTAGCTTTCATTTAACAGAGCAGGGCCAGGAGTCTAGAGATAGAGTCCTGTGAAAGGGGAGTTAAAACTGCTATTTAACTGTTGGGTTTACAGTGGTTTATGAATTGAGCTCCATGAAACCTAGCAGTTCCTCTGAAGCCCCATTCCTACCACCTATTTATCTGCTGGGGGGAGGAGATGAGGCTCAAGGAGACAGACCTCTAATTCCCTACTTCACCTCTACTTTATCAGAGTACCACTGATTCTATTTCATACTATAACTCTGTTTGATCAGAGAGTTTCTCAACTAAGAAAGAGTCTGAGAAATACTGTGCTTGAAGATAAAAATGAAAACGTCACTAAAACTCTGGTAAGAAAAGTAGTAATATTCTAAGATATAGTCTCCTGGGCCTAAATGGCCTTAAAGCCCAGAACTACTGCCAATCTTATTTACAATTTCTTTCCTGTTTTGTTTATTGATGAGTGGAATTGGAATCCCAAACCATGTTTACAGTGAGTACAGTAGTTTATAATGCTTGCAGCCCTGATCTGTTTTCAATAAATAGAATACTACATCAACTCCCAGGGTTTACAATAAAACTCTCTGGATCACTAGGTTCCCTAGGCACTGCCTGGTCACAAGCACAATAACTCGCCTCACACAGAGCTAATACTTTGAATGACTGTCAGCACCAATTCTTATCTGCTAGAAACTGATAAAACAATCAATAGGGAGTTTTTGTGTATTTGTTTCCAAGGAGATAATGATGTGCTCAGGGTTATTGGGAAGGCCTGCTAATCTCCCAGGAAGAGCAAGAATAGCAAGAGAAAAGCCTTGAGAAAAACCATGTTCTTGTTTGATGACCTTGGACAAATTCTTTACTTTTTGTCCAAAAGTTTCCTATCTGTAAAATGGGAAGGATGATAGTTCACTCAATCCTCCAACACAAGACTAGACCAAATATAAAATACTAGAATCTTAAAGGACATTAAATACCACTAGTTTGTGATCTCAAATTAGCATGAACACCAGACTTCATTGCTCTTCATCATTTTGTGTTACAGTTACCCAGTTATCTATCTTGCACCTACTAAAATAGGACTGTCTTGAGATTCAGGAAAATATCTCAATCATCTTTGGTTCCATAGCACCAACATGATATCTGCATATTCTAAAGACTCATTTATTATTAATCATTCATTAAATAAATGAAAGAAGGAAATAAACAAATGACTAATACATAAAGGCATTAAAACATTTAAAGTTCTACTCCCAAATCAAGCGCCCTTTATAAAACATTCAAAAATAGCTCCCTAAGCCTTGAAACATATGCACCAAGAAAAATGATTAGGATGGATAGGGAGATGTAAGAACAATGCTCAAGGCATGACATTCCATTATCAATGGAGCCCAGACTGCATACTCTTATTATCAGCAGTCATGTCATATTATTGTACCAAGATTACAGTCAATCGGAACTCTCAAATATTTTCCACATGCAATGGATTCAAATCAGTCTAACTCCAGGTATTTTTTTGAGTCTAGCAGCAGAAATATCCATAAATCTTAATAAATATTGGCATGCCGATTTGGGTCCATTATTTAACTTTATATTGATATAAAATATAATATACACCCACAAAAGTGAAAAATCAAGTGTTTAGTTTTATAATTTTTTAAAAACAAAACAACCCATGTAACTAGCACCTGAAAAAAAAAAATTGTACATTATCAACACTCCAAGAAGTTGCCCTTTGGCTCTCTTCCTGTCATCAGCCCAGAAAAAGTAACTAACCACTATTCTTACTTCTAACGCTGTACATTATTTGAGCCAGTTTTCAAACTTTGTACACATGGAATAATACTGAATGAACTCTGGTGTCTTGTTTCTCTCCCTTAACATTTGTTCATTCTCATTGCTGGTACAGCATTCCACTGTGTGAATACCCAACAATGCAGTTAGCCATGCCACTGTCGGGGAACATTTGGGTAGTTTCTCATTTGGGGCTATTAGTAATACTGCTGTTATGAAATCTTGTTCATGTCTTTATGGATGTATATTTAGCTTTCTGTTACAAACAACAAAAGGTTTTTGAATTATGAATCTATTTCAGTCCTGTCAGCTTCAGCTCTAAACATTTCTAAATCCTCCCTGTTCTGGTTTCTCTACTCCTCACTTGATCTAAGCCACTTCATCTCCAGTACTGCAATCGCTCCTAACCAGTTTCTGCTTTTATAATCCATGCTAACTACACAGCAGGAATGGTTATCTTTATAAAAAATACATAGGATTATATCTCATCACTGGTTTCCCATTGAAATAAAGTAAACACTTCATAGGATGTTCTACAAAGTCCTATCAAAACTGGCCTCTGCTACATCTCTGAATTGTTCCGAATTATTCTGTCTCCACTGCTCACTCTGCTCCAGCCACACTGGCCTTCTTGCAGGTTTCAAATATGCTAAGCATGTTCTTTCTTTCTATAAGGCACCTCCCCCAGAATCTTCATGTAGCAGAATCATTTTCTTCATTTCTCAAATTAATGTCATCTCAGAGAGACCTTTCCTCACCCCCTAATCTAAAGTAGCACTTGCCTGTAGGTCATTTTCCAACTGGTTAAATGGAGCTCATTTCACTACCTAACATTTTGTTATCTATTTCCTTGCTTACTATGTTCTTGTTTTTAATAGTTTTATTGAGATATAATTCATATATCATAAAATTCACCCTTTTAAAGTGTGAAATTCAGTGGTTTTTAGTGTGTTCACAAAGTTGTACAAGCATCACCACTACTAGTCTTAGAACATTCCAACTCCCTTCAAATAAACAAAGGAAGAAATTCTGTATCTCCTAGCAGGCATTCCTCATTCCTGCCCCGGCAACCATAACTAACCTACTTTCTGTATTTACTAAAGATTTGTAGTTTTGACTATTTTTGACATTTCATATAAATAAAATTATACAATATGTGCCTTTTGCATCTGGCTTATTTCACTTAGCCTGTTTTCAAAGTTAATCACATTGTGGCATATATCAGCACTTAATTCCTTTTCCTTGTCAAATAATATTTCATTGTGTGGATATAACACATTTTGTTTGTCCATTCTTCAATAGATGAACATACAGGTTGTTTCTTTTCTTTGGAGGGAGCCATTCTACAAAATTCTGCTGTGAACATTTGTATGTACATTTTTGTATGGATGTGTGTTTTCATTTCTCTTGAGTATAGACCTAGTAGTGAATGACTGCCTTCTGATATTAGAATGTCATGTCATCTCCATGAGAGCAGATACCACCAGCACCAGCACATAATAAGTATCCAACCCATTTTGAGGTTGAATTAAGTAACCTAGGGTCCCAAAGCTAGGTTAACCGGGACTGATTACCTTGTACAGTTTGCCTTAAAAATCTAGTGTCACTTAGGCCTCGACTGTCTAACAAAATTCACTTAGCTAAAAGCTGACTTTCCATGATACTTTTCATATTAAATAGCACATTCTGAAAATCATGTGTTGATGTTTACACTTAAATACACTGTACAAGTTGGAGGAGGAAGCAAAATCATGGATAGAAGCATCTAAAAGAAAAAAAAAATGCCTATGACCACTTTTACAGATGAATCAGCTTGCCAAGACCCTGGCGAAGATTTTCTGAGGACCAAGTAGAGAAATTACTCTAGGTTGAACAAATTGCATCCTTTAGCTATTGCATCCTTTAGTGCAGAGACAGTTGTGAAAATAAATGAAGCAAATGACTTTAAATATTGGAGGCTGCTGCTTACATCAAAAATGGAGTCAAATGTTTTTTATATTTACAGCTGTGGGAATTTATTTCAAAACCCCATTTATCTCTCAGCAAGGTTGTTTAAGACCATCAAAGCACAGGAATTGCCCCAGTGGAGCCAGACCAATGGTCCATCCAGCCCTGGATCTTGCCTCTGAGAGGAGCTAGTATGGAATAGTACGAAAAAAAAGGCAAAAGCCTTTACTGAAATGCACCTAATTGTGCAATATCAGGGCAGGGGGTTTTGTAGCAATCTCTTCTGAGCCCAGCTGGTGACCAACTTCTGCCTTGAAGCAGGAGGCTTGACGGACCTTGTAACTCTTAGCCTGGCAAGTGTAACTGCCGGCTCCACTTCAGAGCATGATTTCCATCCCCTGGTGTCTTTAGAAAAGAGGGTTGGATATTTACCACCCAACAAGTTTGCTTTCCTTCACGTTACAGTGGGTCATTAGAGTTAATCCATTAGCAAGGGGGAAAAGATCTTCAGGGAACTAAAAAGTTTAAGTTGAAAACCTAGGTAATTTTCTGGCATTTCCTCTGAAATATATATTTTACTCTTAGTCTGACTTTTTTTTTTATTAAAGAGAAATACCCTTTGCATTCTGCCTTGCCTGCTTCTTAAACAAAGCAATATCTTCAGCTGTCTTTGTGCATCATAAACAGGCTAGCGAGCAGCAGAACCAAAGCAGTTAAGATCTGATAGCAGAATGATGCCTCTGTACCTTCCTAGCAGACACGGTGCCTATATTTCCAGGGTCTTGATAACAGAAAAGCAAATTATTCATTCATTTATTCTTTTAAATAAATGAGCACTAAGAGCCAGGCTAGATTCTGGGGCTACAGTGATGAACAAGGCATCTTCCTGTACCTGTGGTCATAGGGTTTCTGTTCCAGTGTGGTAACAGAAAAAAAGAAAAGACACAAACAGAAAAACACATATTTATGAATTGAGGCACAATTTGCCTAATGGAAGCAAAGAAGGTAATAAAATAGACAATGATTTGACAGAGGTAGGTGTTTACTTTAGTTACACATAGGGTTTTATCTTACTTTAGAGGTTTGAACAGTAACCAAAGATGCAATAAAGAGGGAGGGGAGAGTTCCAACATAGTGAAGCACATGCTGAGGCTCTGAGGCAGCAGCATGGCTGATGTGCTCCAGATCTAAGCAGAGACTCGTTCTAGGGAACGCAGTCTGGGAATAAGGAGTACGATATGAAATGACCAAGGCCTGTCTTACAGAGCACCACATGTCATGGGAGGCAGTTCAAACTTTTTTTTCCTGCAATGGAAATGTTTAATTTTTAAGGTTATTATCTGACCAATTAATATTCACTGAACATGAGTCCACTCAGGCAGATTTCAATTGACTAGGTTGGTGGAACCAGGCACCAAATCATGCATCTGACCTCTCTGAGACTCTCCAGGTGTGGTCAAACTAGAGAGTGGTCACAGGGATTAGATGAAGGCGGCTAAGTCCGCACAGCTCTTCCATCTGGGGTCCTGACTTCTGACACAGCTTAATACACTTCCCTTCATTTTGAACTGTACCCCATACTTGACCTGTGTCTTTGTCAGATCTTGTGTTTCATTCCCTTGATCTGATGTTTTAACAAGGATATGTCTTCCCTGACTCTTTTTCTCTGATTACCAGCCACTGAACTCAGGGCATCTAATCCTGGTGGGTGAGTCCTTCTGACCCCTGAAATCTGGCTCCCTCTCTGGGGTAATCAGTTATACCACACAGAACACATCATTTCAAGCTTTGGAACTGACAGCAAAAGTAAAGCATGTGCTAAAATGGAGCACAGGGTAGGATGGAGATAATGATAAAGGAAGAGGGGCTAGGAGTCTGGCTACCACACAGCCTGAAAAAGAATGCAACCATCTCTTTCCAGAGCCTATAATTTTAAAAACTCAGAAAAGATATAGAAATGTTTGAGGTAATGTGTTCTGGGCTTTGCCATCCTCTAAGCACTTGAATAATAGTGAGGAATACAGGCACTTTTAACAGGAGATGGTATTCACTCATCCGAAGAGTAAGCAGTTGAGTAGAAAATGCTAATTCTGAGATCTGGTGCTCTGGAGATATTTAAGTTCACAGTTGGATAAATGGTCAGCAGGGGCAGGCTCCTTTATCAAGCTTCTCGACAGGTTGGGGAGCAGGAAGCTCTCATAGGTTTTGAACTTTAAGACGTAACCACTCTATTTGCTTTTGACAAAGTGCAATCTAATTGTAATCTGATGACCTCAAAGGGGACTCTTCAATGGTTAAATTCAGAGGCCAAGGACCATGTACCTACTTTTTCCTTTTTGTTTCCAAACCGTAAGAAAATGCAAGGCCTTATGGAAGATTGGGAGGCAGGGGGCGGGGGGTGGGGGGGAGTCTTAAAAATAGAGAAGAAAAGCCCAGATGGTCTGATCTAGACTTTTTAAAGTTCACTGCAGCCAGTGTTGCCAGTGCCTCAGTCATTATTTTTTAATCTCTTGTTGACAAGACGAAGCTTCCCTGCAGACTGGGATTTGGGACTTGTTATCTCCATTTCATTAGTCTCTTTGCCAAGGACAACACGGCCAATAAAACACATACTTCAGTCAGAAGGGAAGGAGGAATGTACACGTTGTCCACGGGGATGGCAGAGAGCAGCCACTCACACTCCCCGTGGAGGCAGGAGAGGTTGCTTATTTAGTAGCTGGTGGTGAAAAATAATGAAAGGAAAGACGGGGTGGTGAGGTGAGGAGAAAAGAAGGAAAGAAAGAAAAGAGAGAGAGAAAAAGAGAAAGCCAGAGGGAGAAAGAAAAGGAAGGAATGAGGCATGAAGAGAAGAAAGAAGTGGAAGGGAGGAAGGAAAAAAAAGGAAAGGAGGAAGGAAAGAAAGAAAGAAAGGAGGAAGTGGAGGCAAAAGGATGGGAGGGAAGAAAAGGTAGTTTTACTAATGGGTTGAAATTTGAAATTCTATTTCAGTTCTTTGAACTGTCTTTCTTAAAAAGCGAAATTATAAAGGAACACCTTAACACAATTCTTTCTCACATTTCCCTGTGACTTTTATGGAGAAAATCAAGGGGCTTCATATCACCCTTAGAATAAAGTACAAAATCTCTATGAGGTTTATGAGGTTCTGTAAAATTTATCCCTAGCCAATCTCCTTGGACTAGCTCTAGACTTTTGTCGCACACTGCCCCCATGTTAAATCTCACCTTCTGAAATTCTTTTTGATATAAAATCTGCCCTTTCTCACCACTCTGCTTTATTCAAAATGTTCCCTTTGCCCAGAACCCACTCCTGTCCCTCTCTGATGTGACTAATTTGGATTCAACCTTAAGGTATAGGTTGCTTCTGAATGAGCAAAGAGGAAGGGTGGGGGCAGGATAATTAGATCCTCCTCTGATAATGTCTACAGGTTCCATCTCTAGCCTTGGATGTGGAGAGAACAATTTGAGAATCAGAGAATTAAGGATAAGGCCAGGAAGTGGGGTGATGAAAGAAGGGCTTGGGCAGGATATTTCTGGCACAACCTGCCACATCTCATTCTAAAAAAATGCGGGGCCAGAATCAGAGAGTGTGACGACTGAGCACGACTATAATTTTTTCTACTCCTATACACCTCCAACCTTCCACCACTGATCAAAGATGTACCTGTGTGATAACCATTTGTTTGATGGTGGAGTGAGGAGACCATAAAAATTGATTTTCTGTGCTTGGCTAGACTTTTTGCAAGATTGTGCCTATTGATCTGCGGACTGCCCATCAGATGTCCTTTGCGTTTTCCCAGAACAGTGAGTCTAGGATATTCCCCTGATCAGATGGCTCTTGTGGATCATGCTCTGGAGGCTGTGCAGTGAGTTTTAACTGGGCTTACTGGAAGCTTGAAGAGATGTCCCCCTGCCCACAACAAACACCTTGCAGAATCTATAAAAGTTAGCAGTAAAACAGGGTCGTGGGGCTTTAGGAAAAGTAGTTTACTATCTAAGAAAAACAAAATTCTCCACTGTAAGAATTATTCTCTTGCTAGGAAAACCTCAATGGCTGAAATTTACACATTAGAAATTCATAATAGTTGTGATAGGTCTAGGTCTGAAGTTCATTTTTTACACTAAAAATCTGTTGGTTTTAGTTATAATATTATATACTGCTCCAAAATAATCCAAAAGTGAGAAACAAGTAGGTGCAAAGAAGAAAAAGATTGGCCATGTGTTGATAATTGTTGAAGTTGAGTGATGGGTACATGGAGTTTATTATTCTGTTCTCTCTACTTTTGCATGTTTTGAAATTTTCTGTAATAAAAGGTTAAAATATATAGTATATTATATGTAAATGATCAAGTACAATGACAAAAGTGCATTTCTATATTTGAATATATATATATCTTATTAACAGAGCATTACAGTATATTGACTTTTCTTACAAATTTTTAAAGTATGCTTATAGTTATTATGACATTTCAACTTAAAAGAAAAAAGAAATGCTTACTCACATAGGTTGGTCCAGGCTATTGTTGCCATTTAATAGATGAGTAAACTAAGATTAAGAAGTCAGTAACAGTGATTGCCAGAGGTGTGGGGTGTTGGAGGGCTGGGTGAAAAAAGTGAAGGGATGAAGAAGTACAAATTTGTAGTTACAAAACAGTCACAGGGACGTTGAGCCAGTATTATTGTAATGGCTATGTGCCAGAAGGGTGCTAGAATAATAGAGGACTTCATAAATTATATAAATGTCATTACTATAATCTAAAACTAATATAAAATAATAATAATAATAATAATAAATCAGTAACAGGTATGAAGTGAAGAGAAAAGAATATTCTCATCCAGAAGGAACTTTCCACGTGTCGCAAAGATTCACATTTGAATTAAAACACAAACTCCAAAACAAGAAAACAAGTCAGATATCTCACAGAAATCCATTGCAACTGAACTTCATCAGGAGCTTGCATTTTTAGTATAAATGTAGCATGTATATATGCATGCTAAACATGTATATATAATTCAGGGCCAGCATGAGGACCACAGGTTGGTACTGGTCTGTAGCCTGTTAGGAACCGGGCTGCATAGTGAGACATGAACAGTGGGTGAACAAGCGAAGCTTCATTTGTATTCGCAGTCGCTCCCAGTGCTAGTAGCATCACCGCCTCAGCTCCACCTCAGATCATCGGGCATTAGATTCTCATAGGAGCACTGGTCCCTGGTGACATAAAAGTTGGGGACCACTGTGTAAATTTGTTCAGTCCCCTAAGACATTGACTATAACAGTGACTTAACTCTTGGCTTCAGACATTTTTTTTCTCGTTTGTATTAGCAATGGAACCTTTTGCTCAAACATAGTCTTATATTGAAACTAAAAGGTAAAAACAGTTTTTTTAAAAAAAAGTGGTATATTATTAGTGTGATTTCATTTTATAAATATAAATTTATAACATTTAGCTATAAATCAATTAATGAAAGCAATGAAAAAATACTTTAATTACACAAAAATATGAAATATGGTTGCAGTCTTATATTAGCCTTATCCTCACCTATTTTTTCTATATATATAAAATTCATGAATAAAGAAACCCTGTTTCATCTAGATAAAATATAATAGATTTTAAAATTCACCTTATAACCCCAAGATATGACTTTTAATTAAATAGAAATTATGGGAAGAGCTGCGCGTCCATTGGAAAGAATCTCTTCCTTGCCTCTTTCAGTTTCTGGCGGCTGTCGACACTCCTTGCCTTATGGCCATATCTTTCTCTGCTCTGTCTTCAAATCACCTTCTCTTCTGTGTGTCTGGGTTACTTTCTTTTGCCTCACTCTCTAAGAAAATCTCCAATACCATTTAGGTCCCACTTGGATAAGCCTATTAATACCGTCATCTCAAGATCGTTAACTTAATTATTAATTACATCATTGGCTACGTGGGATATTGTTTACTGGTTCCGGAAATTAGGACATGGACATATCTTTTTTGCGTCACCATTCAACCAGTAGGAGTGGATCCATCTGCCTTATAAAAGACTGGCTCTCAGAGAGGCACTACATATCTTTTCCTCAATTGTCCGCATTGTCAGAAATAACTGCAGAGCCTACTAAGACCTGAATTCACTTTCTGAAGCTATTAGAAAGTGGCTCTCAAAATCCATTGTACTTAAATATTGTCTAGGGAGTTTATTTAAAGTTTAAATTGGTGAACTTTTCACCCCCCAAAATTCTAATTTCATAGTTATCATTTTGGAATCAAATGCCTGCCTTATAACAAATATCCAGGTGATTCTAATACAAGTGACCAAAGACTACTCTTTGTAGACAGTGTCCAAGAAAAAAATACAAGCCAGAATCAGAGATTTCTAGAAATGATGGGCAGTCTTCTGCTATAAATCAATACTTTATAAAGCTTCTAGCTTACGCTTCAGTAAGAAAGACTTGGATATTGAACAGAATCTGAAGATTCTCATCTTTCAGGCATAGCATTTTATGTCTTTGGAGACACACTGAAGGCTTCTCTGGTTTCTTCTAAAAATATGAGCCTTGGAGCCTTTTAAAAAAACACATGTAAGATAGAGGAGTATGGCTTATAAAGATGATAATGGTAAATACTGTGTTAATAAGTAAAACGGATATTATTTGAATCATTCAGCCAAATATATTCTTTCATTTGTTTATGTAAGAGGACACATGCCTTTTCAAGGGTCAGTCCTTGAGAAACACACCAGTTCACTTAAGCTATGGGAAACATTGTCCTAATATTTTTTTCCTGAAATAACCACTTCTTTCCCTGAAAAATAAAATGGAGGCAAGATGCTGATCTAGCATCTTTAAAATATATTGTGTGTCTATTTTTGAAAAGCAAAGAAAGAAGCTTGAAAAATTAGAAATATATAAAATGAGGCAATCAGGTTTTTTTATGAGTTGCAGACAAATTAGGGACTAACTAGATTGGAGGGAATATTTTTCAGGTTTGTTAAAATTTCCCAACAATGTCAAAATTTCATTCAACCTAAATATTCTGTGTTCCAAATTGTTACAGTCTATTTTTCCAGTACCCTTCAACGGTTCTGCTGTCATAGGCCTCTAATTTGGACAATCATGGAGAGTAGAAAATGAACCAGAATAAATTGGAATAGTTACATATTTCAGTTGCTTCATAGAGCTCAGGTGAAGTTATTCCTGCAGAGACCCAGATACGTTCTCCTATGCAGTATAGCAAATCAACACATCACATAGGCTATTTTGAAAGTATTTCATAACTCAAATTTCTATATGGCGATTTGGGTTTGCAACCAGCTGGGTAAGCAGTTTACTAAATAGTGCTTGAGGAGGTCTGGTGATAACCCTCCCCACTCCCCTGGCAAAGACATGAAATGATTTCCTTCATTTCTGTCTCTATCTCCCTCAAGAACAGCCCTGCTTATACATGAGGACATTCTGTAAATTATTTCCCTTTCAAAATTCTAAATATTCATTTTGACTTGATTTTTCTGGATGTAAATATGGCAAGGAGCACATTGAATTTACTTTGGTACCATGCCCTTCTAAGTGTATGTTTATTCATTTATTTAATGCATTTGTATTGAACATCTAGCATCTGTACAGTACGCAATTGCATTATGATTTACTTTCAGATAAATTAAAGCCACAGAAATTACTTTTTCTTGGCTGCACATTTATGCATTTATATTTATATCATGTGGATGGAAAAGATTAATTTCAAATCTAGTATTAACTGTAAAATATATTAATGAAGTATGTCTATGTTCACACCATTATTTAAAAGGATAACCATTAGCATCTTTAGTTAAGAGTGCCAGCCTTGATAATGAACATCAGATAATGAACTGTAGCCATACAAACACAAACCAAAATGTGTTTGTATGGCTACGGTTTAGTTGAATTCAAACTCTTATATTTTGTATTTCATCCAGAAAAATCAACTTAGCAAATGTTGCCATGTGTTAGTTGCACTACTTTAGCAAGACCACAGATGTTAGGTAAATATTTAAATTTTTGCATAGAGGTATAGATGGCCATTTCATGCTATAGATAGTAGCTATATTTGGTGATTAACTACAAATCAATCTCTCTTTCTTTCTCCCCCTTTCTCCTTCCTTCTCTCTTTCTCTCTCTCTCCTTTCTCTCTCACTCCCTTCTCATATATCATTTTTTTCCCCCACAGATAACCAGAGGACGGATATTTGCCGTCAAGATAGTTCTGGCCTTCGGTAGCTCAGCAAGGCAGTTTATGTGATGCCTGTGATTCCATTTGTCACAGGAGCCTTTATGAGGGAACAGAAGATATAACTTTGCCTCATTTTTCATTTCCTGTTATCGCTCAGATTTCAGTCTTCAGCTGCTCTGTTTTCCTGTACCTCAACTGGAGCCGACATTATCAGAGCACCACCTGCCATCACCATTGCAGCTGAGGCCTCATCATTAGTTCCAGGAAGAGAGAGCTGCCTTCCAGAGCAGCCAGGAAACTCCCCCGAGCAAGACAAACCAAGTCCACGGTTAGCTGCACATATGCAAAGCAAAGTGAAGACACTCGACAGTTAATTCCAAGGGAGGAACAGTCTTGGAGTTGTGGAGCACTTTTAATTTTATAGAGCTCTTTCCCACCACTATTTCACTGGATCTTCAGAGCAGCCCGTAAGACAACAGAGCTGGCACAATTATGCCCGTTTTCACATGGACATTATGCTTTCCACATCCTCTGAAGTTAGAAATGGCCAGGTTGTGGGGTACGACTAAGGATAAGCCATGAAGTCAGTGAGTCAATGGTGGAGGTTTCACATCAAAGATGTGCACAGAAAGATGAATGTTCAACATGAAGTGGAAAGGAAAGGAAAGTGAATGCCTATGACAGCTATAATATGACTCTCGGAATGAAGAAAATACAGGACTTTGACAATAAGAGAAAGGGAGACAAAACACATCACTGGGGAATCATTTGAGCGATGCATTGTGAGCAAGGGGTGGAAGTTGATGGCAGTGGACTGGCCCGGTCTAGTCTTTCCTGATACCTTTTCTTAGAGTTTACTCATCCAGTCCAGACCCTAACTAAATATAGGTTCTCACTGCTTCTCAAAACCATCATAACAGATCCATGTTAGCAAAGGAGTGGGAACAACTGGTTCGGGTCTTGCCTAATTTCAGTTTGACACTCTTTTCTCCTCATTTCATCATTTCCCTCCCTATAGACACATTCTGTTTCAGTATCTAGCAAAAATTCTAAACTTTTAAAAAATTTGCTATTAAGTCTTATGCCTCCAAATGATCATTGGAACCAGTCTCGATCCCATACCCATTTATCTGAATCCTTTAGAAACACAGGTTCAGATAGTCTCCTCCACTCCCAGGAGTGGCTATGTGAACCTCCAGCCCAAAGTCTGGGGATCTGCTAACTGCTAAGAAATGCTTTCCTGATGCTGATTGCCTGCCGATCAGTTTGTACACCTAAATGTTACGTCATTTGCTTGTCCTTCTCCAAAGTTATGTTTTTTCCTGACTGTTGAGAGATCTTTTCATTTGTTTTAAATTTCTCCAAAGTGGATATTATGCTTGGATTATTACCTGTTATCATGTTATCTTTAGTATCTGGTTTTCTCCCTGAATCTACAGTAGATTAATTCTCACTGGCACTTATTCAACATAAATGGGACCTGAGGACCTGATTTCTGGCT
Source organism: Rousettus aegyptiacus (assembly GCF_014176215.1). NCBI lineage: Eukaryota > Metazoa > Chordata > Mammalia > Chiroptera > Pteropodidae > Rousettus > Rousettus aegyptiacus. The sequence goes on from NW_023416287.1 coordinate 71,076,055, forward strand.
CTGCTTTCTTCTAGTCTCCCCAGCCCCTTGAACTCAAGCCTTGTCATGTGATATGAAGATGAAAGTTCCTAAGCAGAATGATTAGAAGATAACTCACACTTCAGTTGTACCTTGAGAACAATGTGCCAGAGAATAGGTTAGGTCATGAGAAAGAAACAATGGAGACCTGACAAAAGACTCATCAGGGATCCACGTATGGGGAGCTTTGGGACATTTGCCCCACAGGCACAGATGGGTAAGACTGGCACAAAGTCCTACATCAGGCTTGCTGGGGTGCCTCACCTTGCTCATATTCTCCAGACATTTCCCTTATGCTCTAAACACTTCCTTCTTCAAATTGCACTGGTTCTGTTACCATACATATTTTCATCCAGTTTTAAAGGATAAAATTTATGACTAATTGTGGTTTGATGCTCTACTGATACTAAAGATATCTGACAACTTTGTGCAGAAATGGCCCTAAGAGAAATAATGTATAAATGGAGTATTTTGCAAGGCACTGAAGGTTATGGATAGATAATAAAGAAGAAATTATATATATGGTGCTTTATCCCTGATGTGGTAAGAAGACAGGAGGCAAGAAGACTGGGCAAGAAGATGCAACTGCGACTTTCACAATTGTAACCACTGGAAAATCCACTCTGCAATATCTCTTTGCCTGACATGCTCCCTGCGAAACAGAAGGTGTTATTGGTTTCCAAAATGTCCCATTTCTCCTCTCCAATTGCTCCATCGCAAAACATTCTTTAGTTTTTCCTAGGACTTCTGATAAGTTTAGAACTGAACTCTAGTGACTCAGAGCAGTATTTCCCCAAGTGTGAAATGCTACAGATAATGTTAGGTGAAGCACAAGTTTGGCAAATAAAATTGAATCACATAGTGAGAAAGTTATTCCCTTTTCAATTCTCTTTTCATTCTTCTGATGACACCAAGGATAAATTCTCAGTCTGGAATTGTGCATTTTTAACACCTCTCTAACACTTGCTTTTTCTCCATTTTTTTCTTAACAAAGAGTACAGACTCGAAGCTCAGAACCTTTGACAGGTAATAAATAGTATGTTCCCACAAATTAATAACATTGTTTGATTATATTGTATTTATTTTCATCCTTATTGCCCTCTTACAGAAAGAAATACCAGTCATGTGTTCAAGATAGTGAAATCAAGTTTTTTTTTTAAAAAAAATAAGCTTATGATTTAAAAAGAATATATAGGTTTAAAGAAAAATTTAAATAAATGATAGACAGGTGGTATGTGGCATTAGGCATGCAGAAAATGTCACCAGTGATATGCAAATAACTGGTAACAAACACTGGCTTGGGTTATAATCCTAACATTTCCACTATGCTTCAGAATTCCTTTCTTTCACCCTCCCTGGCCTTTTTGCTCTTCTTCGCCCAAAATAATATTTCAGTTGAAGTGCACCTTGATTGATTTGACAGTAAGTACACAACCCCCTGGCATTTGTGCATTTCGTGGTAGTGCTACAAGTCTCACTAAAAGCGCAGACATACGCAAGGGAATGAGAAATTTAGCAAGGGGAAAGTCAGGAGCCTTTGACCTCAGCACAGGAGAAGGTAGAATGGAGGAAGAGGAAAAAACACGTCAACACAACATAGGCAATATAAGCCCCTTCTAGCCTCCCCTGAGCCCTTATTATCACCAATTGCATAGAGAACAGGGGTGAGTAGGGACAGGGGGAGGGAGATCACAGCCCATGTATTTGGGTAATTGCTTTCTCACAACGAAATGGCATCTTCTTTTTTATTTCTCTTACTCTCACCTAATAACACCAGCATATTGTATTCCCTACACTGAAATCTGGGTGTATAAATCTTCTCAGGCACAATAAGGCCTTGTTGGGTTTGGCTGTTGTTTCTGAAAAGAGTATAAGGGAACATAAAATGTAAGTGAATCAAGCCCTCAGCTAGCATTTAATTGATAAGAACTAAAGCTAATATTAGATAACAAATAAATGGTCTGTTGCACAGGCATTTAATTAAACACCAAATTAATGCAGTAATGACCTACTGGAACTAACAGCCAGGAATGCTTTACTGCGCGCCAGCATCTGGACGCTTTCACCTTCTAGTCCCCCTCCTCCTTCCCCCGCCTCAACGGTCAGATACATTATCAAGAAATACATTCGCTCATATCCTATGTCCTCATGTTTTCATGCCCCAACTCATCACGCATAATAATCTATTTTGCCCAAGGAAGCTTGACCATTTAGCTAATTGTCTACCAAGTCTCCCCCATTCGATGTCCCAAACCCCAGCATTTGTGACTGTTTGAAACCCTAGTCTTGTAGCCTTTGGCTGATTACATGCTGCCTTGAAGATTAATTGCAGACAGTGTTTTAGATAATGGTCTCAGGAAGAAGCATGCAAAATCATGAAGGGGAGCAGAGGGATCAATATGTTGCTTTGTCTGGGCCTATCCAGGAGCTTTCAGTCATACAATAAAACACATAATAGGGATAGGAGATTAACTCCACTCAGATTCTCTCAGCTCGTCCCTGTTGGTTTTCACACAGCTCATCTGGGCTGCACTCATACTGTCTCCAAACTAATTCATGTCCATAAGTTGGAGCCGAGCACTGGGGGCACTTTTTGAATTCCTTTTGCATATGCATAGACTATACACATTCATGTTATGCTACATTCCTCACTTGATCCATGAGTCTTTGAAAATCCATTTTAGACTCAACTGCCAAGGTTCTCAGTTCTCCTACAGACAAATTTACTTAGGTGAGAAGCAATCTTCAGAAGCCAGCAGGTTTAAATCACTGCATTATTCCAATTCTGGGCCCAAAAACTTAATGTAGGTGACTTTTCTGGAACAGACCTACAGAATTCCTGGGACCAAATATGGTCTAATTCCTCCCCGTCTGAGAGCTGAGAAAGAAAACTTATCATCTGGAGTGTGTATGTACTTACCAAAGTGGGGTCTCTACCTATAGATAATCCCTGAGTTAAGGGGTTCCTATGTAGAAGGATGTTTTAATGAACATGGAGCAATTTGTTCCCCAAACCACCACCCGAACTCTTCTGACATAATCAATCACTGATTTTGACAAGCTGAGTGAAACCTCATTGACTTGAGCAAGAGTAGTACACAGTAATAAATGTATATCTCTATCTATCTTTATCTGTCTATCTAGCTAACATCACAGATTTTAATATGTGGGATTTTGTTTACCCCACAGGAATTTCCTATCTACTTTACCATACTCTATTCTTTTAACATCCCAATATCTCTCCCAATCCCACCCTATCTCCATCCCCGTTTTGGGATCTTCATTCCCTCAGCCTTTCTCAGAACTTTCCATGTAGATTCTCACACATTCCAGACTATTCCTGCCTCTTGATATTAAGAATATGGATTTCAACAGCATCTTCACCAAACTTTCTTAGGGTCAATTTCCTTTTGTGAAGTGACTGAGAGGAGCAAATCTTTAACAGCGTAATTTCTAAAAAATTCAAAGTGAAAGTGAATAGGGGAGAGAGGAGAGGTTCAGGATAGGGCTCTCAGCCTTTTAGCATTATTTGTGCTGCTCTTTTCATGTAGTGTTAGCTCTATGTGGGTGGGAGGTAGAGTCAAGGGAATCTAACTCTACAATTTATGGTACCATTGGTTCCAATGGCATATATGATGTCTTCCAGGTGATCTGGAAATAATAACAGATAATTCTTATTGAGGACTTACCACAAGTTGGGTCCTGTGCTAACTTTTCGTGAAATACTTTTAAAGATATATGGAGTCATGCACCACTTAACAAGAAGGATTTGTTCTGAAAAATACATCATTCGGTGATTTTCTCATTGTGTGAGCAACATAGAGGATACTTACACAAACCAGGATGGTATAATCTACTACTGTAATTGTATGTGCTATACTTTTATACAACTGGCAGCACAGTAGGTTTGTTTACAAAAGAATCAACACAAACATGTGACTATGTATTGTGCCATGACATTAGAGTAGCTAAGATGTCACTAGGCAATAGTAATTTTTCAGTTTCATTATAATCTTATGGGACACTGTCACCTATATAGTCCATATTGACCAAAATATTGCTATGCAGCACATGACTGTATATAATATCTTTATATAAAATATCTGATATACGCCCAACTCCTGTTTTCTCATTAATGCATTAGTCCTAGAGTTCATCTTTCTATTAAATGGTTGTATAAAAGTGCCTATTATAGGTCTTTTAATTTCCCAAACTATTCTTCACATGAGTTGTTGCATATAATCCTCTTCACATCTCTGTAAGATAACTTGGGCAGATGTCACTATCCCTTTTGAATTAAGTGTCTGAAGCCCAGTGAAGTTTAAAAATCACAGAGCAATTTAGGGATGGAAATAGACAAGAAATCTAACTTTCAGAACAAGGTTGTTATTCATGTTATCACATTATCCCTTGCCTTGAGAAGCTGCTGGGCACACTGTTGAAATAAACTGCCTGGGAAAAAGCAATCATGTAATAAATTTTAAAAATAAATAAAGAGATATTAAATTGTCTCCTCTAATTTTTGTTCTTCAGTCATATGTTTTATCCCAGGATAGCAAATTGTTTACAAGCAATTACAGTAATTAAGCATAAATACACCCCAGTGAGGCAAATATTATTATCCACTTTTTAACAGATGGGAAAGCAGAAGTAGAGAGGACTGGAATGACCTGCACAAGGCCAAAGAGGGTGTCTGCCACAGACAGAGAAAGGGCCTGGAGCCTCAGACATCCCAGATTTGTCCTTGAACTTCTGAATAATCTGCACTCTTTAAAGGAAGTTTGACTTGAAAAAATGGAAAAGGAAAGAAAAGAAAAGATGAAGGTGGTTGATGACAATGCCAGGGAGAGTGATGCAAGAAGTAACAATGCCAAAAGGGAGATGATTTGAGAGATGCAAAGTGACATAGCCTGATACCTCAGAGGCATCTAAGACAAGGTTCAGGCTCATTTTAGGGCATCCCAGGTTTCACAGCAAAGGTCGTAAATAGAATATGAGCAAGTTTTCTCTACAAAATAAGGTGGCCAAACTTCTCTCCAGTTCCGTGTCTTCAGAACAAGCTTAAGACCATAAAAATAAGATAACAGGAACCACAGAATAACACAACGTGCTCATGATAAAGATATAATTGCCCTTTCTGAAGGGCTTTAGAATTTGTGAGTCAAATGTACACTTGCATTAACATTAGGAAAATTGTATCCAGGGGAAAATGCTGAAAGGCAAGGAGGTTAACTTTTCACACTGTGTGTTTCTGCCCATTATCACATTTGGCAAACAGTCTGAATTCAAGCAGAAAACACGTGGCCAAACAGAATAGGACAGGAATGAAACAGTGGCGTTAAAAGTTAACGAAAACAAATCCGAAATGAAAAGTTGACAGGTAAGGTTTATATCACATTCCAGAAATCAAGAACAGTGAAGCCAAAACAAATAATTGTTCGATTTTCGAAACATTTGGGATATTTTTTTAATCCCATTTGTTATCATTTCTCAATGAAAGATGGATGTAGTATGCAATAAAATGGGGAGGGGGGTTTGAAAGCCTCCCTTAAGTAACTGTATAAAATTATATGTACAGGATAGAAATGTATGCAGACACTCATTTTTATAGAGAAGTGAAGTTATTTATGGCACTCATCATTTCTATGAAAATTTATATAGCCACTACATACCAATTACGGGTGATGAAGAGAAAGAAAGAGAGGAAAAGGAAGGGAGAAGAAGGGAAGAGAGAGGAAAGGAAGGAGGGAGGAAGGGAGAAGGAGGGAGAGGGAGAGAGAGAGACAGACAGACAGACAGAGAGAGAGAGACAGAGAGAGAGAGACAGAGAGAGAGAGACAGAGAGAGAGAATAAATAGAGCACTTCATTTGTCAGAGTAACTAGGCTTTACCCATCTCAGGAAGGCAGCTGAGAGCAGGACGTGTGTATGTGGTATGTATGTGTCATCTCCAATTTTCTCACATGAAGCAAAAAGATATTAAGACGGGCATGTACCCTCTTGGAGAATTCTTTCTACAAATATATTTTGGCCAACTTTGGAACAAGTGCAGACTCTTACTACCTGTAATGAAGTAACTTTCCTTGGCCAATTCTGAAAATTTATTGAGAAAAAAAAAAAAACTTAAATGTTAGCTAAAATACACAATTCTAAATCTTTGCTGTCGTGACATTCAGAACACTAAAAAATTATGTTCCTGTTTTAGTGGTATAGGCAACAATCTGTCCTCTGGCACTAACCACTCAGATGTGTCTACATGCTACCAGAAAAGTCAGCTGTTAGTGGAATAAGATAAAGAACTGTGAGATAAATAAGACCAGTGAGGTTTTGTAGCCTATCACCAATTAAAAACCATTTACATTCAACACTAAATGTTTAGATGTTAAATAGAAATGATATAAAAGATCAAAATGTGAGCAAACAGGGCAAAGCAAAATGACTAGAATAATGGAAATTGCCTGGCAGTTCTTTTATTTCTATTATTTTGTTGACTTGTAATTATGGCTTCTTAAATCCATCAGCGTGAATTCCAGTAAAACAAAGCCATCTGCCTAAACAAAGGAGTGAATGAATAAATAAATGAATGAATCATAAGTAGCTTTATCTTTACTTTATTTACGCCAGCTAGGCAATTTAAGAAATTTGATGTTTGAAACCTAAAGGTTTCTGATCCCTGTCTACAGAGATCCCCCTACATTTAATACATCAGCTGGCATTCGGAAGAGTTCGGGCTGAGACATCATGCAATACTGTATAACAGCCAGCAAGTGCATGATGATGGCAAAATGGCCCCTTAGGCTATATTATCACTCAGGAATCTGAGTTTGGGCTAGCCTCCATTTCCACCTTGCACCCTACCCACCAGATCACTTCCAGAGAAGAGGGTTCATTTGTCATCAAAACATTGGATACTGGTCTAGATAGCATGGTTTCTCACATTTGAACACAAGTGGTTGATGACTGTCAGCCTGAACTGATCGAGAAGGAAAAGTTCGATAATGAGATGACCAGTTAGAAGAATGTACAAGAGGCAGACATGAGACTGAAATGGCAGGCGCCAACTCTGTTGTTCGGACTGCAGTTCTATTGGGGGAAGACAGTATTGCGCACATTTTTGCTCTCCTTCTTGTGCTCCCTTTCTGCTCTCCATGGGACCGCACGACTCCTCACATATCAGAGTACAATAGTGGCATTCAGCCACCCATGCAAGATACGATAAGCTGAAGTATGTTTACATATTGTAGGCACAGGCTCTCTACTAATGTAACATTGTAAATCTGGGGTCCTATTACTACCAGCCATGAACCTGGATCATAGCCAGACCTGGAGCAAGCCAGGCCTGGGACCCACAATGACAAATAGTATTGTTGCTATCCAGCTCACTAGAGAAGAACAAGCACCTCTGGAAGCGATTACCAGTCCTGGTGGCTGGTAGGTAAGCATTGCTCTTGTTCCCAGGCCTACACTGCAACAACACAACCAACATCTCTAACCTGCAAAGCTGGTCATTTGCTGCATGCCTACATAAGAATGGTCCTGTAAAAGGAGGATCAAATGACTTCCCCAGTAAATGAATCTTTAAATTTTCAATATGACATTTGAGCAAAGTCACATCTGTGCTCTGCAGATTTTCCCAAGCCCAGATTCTAGTTCATGGGTCAGTGAATCAGGTTTACTGTATCTCAAATCTCTCTTATACTTTCCTGTTTTTCCAAACACTTTATAATCATTAGTATCGCACATAGTGACATCGCTTATTTTCTGGACAACCATTGAAAGAAAACTTTCATAGCAAGTTACTACAACTATTTCTCCCAATCTACCACTTTGACAGCCAGTGGATTGAGGTGTTTTAGGACAGGTGCCGCTGGCTAGGCAATTAGAAGCTTTAATTAATTTATTTCAAAGCCTGATGTCCCATCTTTCTTTGTTGGTCAGTTTCTTAAATTTCCTTCACACTCCTCCTGCCCTAAAGAGCAAAGAATGATAAGGATTTAAGAAAATCAAAATTAATTTTTAATTGGAAAAGCAACAAGAATTTATTTACTTACTTATTTACTTATCTGTTTATCTATTTATTTATTTGCTAATGGATATCAAAATAGAGAAGGGAGATTTTTGTTGTTGTTCTTTTCCTTGTCTTATAACCCATTATGTTGTCATCTTTAAAATATGATCCTCAAATGCACTTGGAATACTAGTTTCTTTTATTTTGTTTATCCATTTTCCCACCTAGACAGATCTATTTCTTTTCTCCCACTTGTGATAGGAGAAATATAAACCGTAATAATTAGTGAACCTATTTGGATGATTTGAGAATACAGGCATACCTTGGAGATATTGTGGGTTCAGTCCCAGACCACTGTAATAAAGTAAGTATTGTAATGAAGTGAGTCATAATCTCTGTGCTGGTTGAGGGTCTTGCTTTCAATTTGTAAAAAAATGCAACATCTGTGAAGCACAATAAAGCAAAGTGCAATAAAACCAGGTATTCCTATATACCACCTCTTTTCATGTAGTCATAGTTTTCCCCAAGATATATAGTACTAGTCACAAGACCTAATAGCCTAGGAGGATGGACTTTGTACTTAAGTGGATTCTTGACTAATAGTGTCATGGCCATACACCTCAACTGAGAAAATCAGTCAAAAATTTTCACCATAGAGAGTGAGAGTCTTAATATAAATCGAATCCTGAACCCCTCAACTGCAGGCTACCATGGATTTGCTGCTCAATGGGGCATCCAGGCCTCCTGCCTAATGCTCCAGTCTCATAGCTCAAGGCTCCCTGACACTATCTTTGTGTGATAGTGACAACAAACTGTATATAATTCACTGCTCCTCCAACACCCCTAAACACTCTCACACTTCTGCCATGTTGAACTCTCAATCTGGAATGCTCTGAGTTTATTTTGAATAAGTAGTGGTAGTGCACAGTGCGTTATGTTTTCTGACTTATGGTTCCTTATTGAACAAAGCTGAAACATATACCATGAAGTTTTCATCAAGAAATACTAAAAGCTTGCATTTTGTATATTCAAGTTTCTATATCATATGGGTCTATAATTCAAGCAGTAAATCCTTAGTAAAACTCAAATAAGTTTTTTTCAGATCACAGCTTTTAGAAACAGTTGTTTAAAAGTCCAAAAATAAAAATACTCGGATGAAAGACCATTCAACAATCATTTCCTCTGTCCAATACATGACCTTCAGTAAACAAACCACAGAACATGGAACAAAAAGTCATGGTGTGTGCCCTCAAAAATCTTACAGTCAAGCCAAGATGAAATCTCCATTAACTATCACATTATAAAGTGTCATACATGAAGTGTCAAATGGGTGATGTTAAAAATAAAGCATCTAGAAATAGAGAAATTTAAATATTACAGAATGAAAGATGACACACTCAGAAACATTTCTGAGGGAAGGCATGGCTGAAGGAGATGAGTTTAGGATTTCATTCAATCTAATTAAATAGCAGGTTCTTGTTAGAAAAAAAAGGTGTTGAAAAGTTTGGGAAACAGAAATTTGATTACTCCTGTTTGTTTCATGTAATGACTCCTCATATTTTCATATAGATAAAACGCTATACTCAAATTGATTTGCCATTCTACTTTTGTCCAGTTTTGACCTTAAAGTTCACTTTCTCACCTGTATGTAATTGTTCAGGCATGTACCAACTGCATGTTCATTAGCTAATGACTCTGCCGCATCTGACCAACCAGAAGAGTAAGGTTCAGTAGGACTTTAGCAACATAACACCTCAGGGAGAAGAAAATGCCAACCACCTCGGATCTTCACATTTTTTCTTCTCCACTTTCAGGTTAACTTACTTTGCCATTAGTTTCCCCGAATTAACAGACCTTCACAATGCAGACTGCCAGCAGCCACATATTTAAATTCCACTTCTTTCATTGTTGGCTACTATATTTTCTCAGCTTTCCAAATTTCCAAGATAAAGCAAACATATATCAGAAACATAAACACTCAGTTCTACAAGGTGGAAAAAGAAAGTTGGGTGAATTTTTGTATACTGGCTCTGAACTCTTAACTTAGAATCAGGAGCCCTTTATGATTTAAACATAGATCATTGAAATCTAAGTAAATAACATACACTTTACTTTTTCTGCAAATATTGACACCTAATAATCTTTAGCCACACTAAAAATATAGACTGAATATAGAACCAGTAAAAGTCAGTATCTATGGGACAGTGCTCATGATATGAATTTTGGCTTAAATTATTAAGTTCATATTCTATGACTAGAAAAAACCAGGCAAATAAAATCTGTACAGTTATATGTATTGCTTGGTATCTAAAATGCTCAAGTTATAAAAAAAATCTTAGTTTTTAATATTACTTTTTTTTCTCTAAGAGCCTTTAAAAATATTGTAGCACGTTTCAAGACATTACATTTAAAACTCTCTTTTTAAATTTTATAACAGGTAGGCAAAAGGATGTGACTCTTGGAATATTCTTTCCTTTAGCTCATTTTTCATTTTCCTGGGCTACTTCACATATCTGCTCCTTAAGATTCCTTTTCAGTACACACTAGAAAGACGTTCTTGAACTTGTCCACAGCTATTTCTAATTTGTCTGATCTTCATCAGTCAGTTTAAAGGAGCATAAAATGTCATCTGCCTCATCCGTCACTGTGTGTGTGTGTGTTAATGTATTTATCTGATTCACTTCCTCTGACTCATCTAAGCTTGATGCAGTTCTGAATCTTTCCCATCTCCTAATTTATTTCAGTCACTCTTCGGTGTACTGGAGCTGAATTTCTCAGGTAGACTCATCTGAAAAGATGTCAAGCTCTAGCAATTCTATAAGCAATTATCATCCTAATAGCCTGCAAGTCCTGCTTTGTATATTCACTGTTGGTTTAGTGCCAGATGGAGGTCCATTTTCCCCTAAGTCCCTGACTTAGGACTTTCAGAAGGCTTCTCAATAGAGGAATGGTTGTTTGACTACTTTGAAATGTCTAGAGGTGGTTAATGATGCTGTATTGACATGTGGGGCTGATATGGACACTAAAATTGACATTTGATTGCAATATGGTTACAATTGCTACTATTGAAAATTTCAGCTCAACCTTTTGCTGCAGCCAACATGCTGAAATGGAGTAGCCAGGCCTAGTTTGTTTTCAGAGGCTTAGTCTAATGTCAGGAAACCGTTCTTTGTCACCATCATCACCACCACCACCACTACTACCACCACCGTCATGATTGGTTCAGAATCTAACATTTCCTATATGCTTGTTATGTAGGTCTTATACATATTAAGAGGTAGAGTGGCGTAATAAGTAAATATCAACATATGTAGCAGATGCTCTATCTCAGGTGAACAATATAGGTAGTAAGTGCCACAGGATTTTGGAGCAGAAATGAAGCCATCGGAAGAACATTAGCTATAGGCCTTAAAGGAGAGACATGGGCACGCATAGAGAAGGTTGGAGAATGACTTGGGCAATGGCGTGCCAATATTTCTGAATGGCATATAATCTATAGGCAGTCACTGATGTGAAGGGCTCATAGAGGAGAACACTGAAAGTTAACACTGTTTAAGCTAAAGTTCAGGTCATATATTGTTTTGAATTGGTTAGTATGAACTTTGATTTTAAGCTAGAAGGAAATAAGAAACATACATACTCAAAACAACCTCCTTACCCTAGGAAAATATGTCCTTGGTATGAAAGACTTCCTAGCAGGTGCTTCATTTAGTCTTATTTATTCATTCAGCAAAGGGTTCTTGAGTGCTTACTATGTGCCTTTTCTAGGTGTTAGTTCTAGGAACTTTTCTAGCTTTTAGGCATACAGCAGGAAATGGGACAGAAAAGGTCTTTCTCATTATAGAGTACGTAAATTATCTAGAGCTGCCATAACAAAATACTATAGACTGGGTGACTTAAACAACAGAAAATTATTTTTTCACAGTTCTGGAGGCTGAAAGTCTAAGATGAAGGTGCTGGTATGAAGTTTCCTCTGAGGCCTCCCTCTCTGTCTTGCAATGACTGCCCTCTTGCTGACTCATAACAGGGTTGTCCCTCTATTACATACACACCACTGGACTCTTCTTCTTATAAGAACACCAGGACACCGGTCATATTGGATTTGGACCCCATCCTAACAGGCTCATTTTAACTTAATCACCCTTTTAAGGACATCATGTCCAAATATGGTTACAGCCTTAAGTACTGGAGGTCGGGGCTTCAACATATGAATTTTGGAGAGGAGGATACAATTCAGCCTATCCTATGGAGTAACATTCTAATGGTGGAAACAGCCTCACATCTCCATAAAATTGGACTCCCTGACAGATTCCTCCAGGTTTTCTCCATCATACCCAACACACCCGAAGCCAGGAGTGCACATAGCTGATGCTAAGGCTGAGCTCTCTATTTACCTGCACACTATAATTCTTCTCCCCTTTTACTGGCATGATCTAAGCAAAGTGAGGGGAACAATAGGCACCCATCTCTTTCATAACATGCCTATTGTGGCTTATATTCTCCTCAAGGATTCTCCTGATATTCACCATAACCTGATTTCTCTTGAGAATGATGAGGATGAAGGACTAACATAGTAAGACTTGGCCTTGGATTCATACGCCCAAGGGATGATCTTGATCACAAGGCTCAAATATAAATATAATAAGAGATCAGAATGCATTGAAAATAAATATACTGTGTATAATCTGAATTTCCTACTCTCAGCAGTCTGTGGGTAAAATGAGGTCACATTAATATTAATAATAAATTTTTTTTGAACTGTAGCCCTACCTGAATAACTATAGATTCTCATTTTTCATTCTCCTGGCCCACATTCCAAGGCCTATAATCACTTTTCAGTTATTTCTGGGAGGTTCTAGGTTGAATCTTAGATCATGTTGGTTCAGGAATAAATGTACATCTGGCCTTTCTCTCTTAGCTCCTGAAAGAGTACACTGAACACAATATTTGAGGCACTACCTCTCTATCACAATTGATTATATTTTTCTGAGAGAGCCCTGTCTCCCTGCCACTCTGCATTGCCACTCCTCAGTTCCCTCTGAATGTGGCCATGCTGTCCCTTGAAGACTTAAAAAGCATGTCCCTCTCTCCAACTTGGCTTGATACAGTAAGGAATGGAAGTGGGTGATCAGGCATAACCTGCCCTCACATATCTATATTTCACTTTCTCCTATCTGATCTTGACCTCACTGCTATATATGGGAAAATAAGTTTTTCACTATTTGTGGATATGTGACAACAATTCATATCATGTATTCTATTATTTAGACATTGGCTACTTAATTTCTGCTAAATAGTTTCTGTCAGGATAAAGAAAGCAACATTTATTCTGAATACTTTTCTATAGACAATTCAAGCTTAACCTATCCTTAATCAACGAACAATTTTTGAGTATCAATTGTATGCAAGGTATTTTCTAGGAAAACTCATTGGTTATACGCTATGGGTAAGACAATCCTCCTTTTTAAGATAAATATTATTTTTTTTCTCTTTTTCCTAAGGATTTAATGGCAACTAATTCTGCATGTTTTCCTATATGTAAGATATAACTCTCTTCCTTCACCTCAAAGTTTGTAGAATCAAAAATAAATGAAGCACATAAACCTTATATGAGGATTCAACAAGTCACACGTCTTGATGAAAAGATGAAGCAGCAGACACCCAGCCCATTTCACCTTTACCCTGAATCTCCATTGGCTGCCACCCAAGTAGTCCAGTTAACTTTACAAACAAGGAACCAGCTTCCTGTTTTTTCTCTCTCATCTTAACATATCCAAGATTAAGCATCTACTCAATCCACCTCAAACATGGAGTCTAGTAAAAATAAATGATCAAATTGATAAGCATCAGGTAGATAATTGCCTGAAGACTCTATTTTCCATTGTTTGCTATATCTGGTACAGGCAAAGTCTGATTTTCCAAATGTTTTCCACACATGGACCAGTAGACTGATTTCTATGTAAATGTATATTTGAAAGACATTTCAAGATTTTTTTTTTTAATTTCCATAAACAAATTTCCCCAAAAAAGTTAGTAGTGGTCCAGAAGCAGGTTCAAATGAGCAATTTCAATAGCCTTTCATTTACAACAAGTAGTCTAGTATTTCCTTAGGGCTCTACTAAAAACCTCTTTTAAGTCTTTTAATAATCCATATAGTAATGGCTATTATCTAAAATGAATGAGAAAAATCAGTAAGTGTGCTGATTTCTGCAGAGACTATTGATAATAATTACAGGAATTTATTTTTGTATGAATTCAGAATTTATAATGTGTACTACATTCTCTACCTCATTTGAATCTTCCACAATCCTTAATGATATGCATTACTATATCAGTGTGAAAGTTGTGAGATAAAACTTAGAGACAAGACTTATAGAGGTTAATTGTCTTACCTAGCATTAGGAGATGAGCAGGGACTACAGGCCAGGTTTCCTAACTCCTGCTGTTTTCTTTCTGCACTGTCACTACTGTCTCATCACTAAAAACTATAATTGTATACCTCACCCTAGTTTATCCATCCTTTCTCCCTTTTAGACTTTTTCAGCCTTATAGACATGAATAGTTATCATTGAATTATTTGCAACATTTTTATGTCAGCAGCCACCCTTAAGCAATAGTCAATTCTATGCAAAGAAATTCCTACTGTTCCCCCTTATTTTCCTCTCCTAAAATCCTTAAGTATCATTATTTGCATCACTCTTTTTAGCTTTTGACTAAATTTACTGAAAAATAAAAGTTTGCCCACCTACCACAAACTGCTCTAAAACTTAAAATTTTTTAAGTAATAAATAAAAGAAAAAGCAAAACTTAAATGTTCTCACCAAAAAAAAAAAGGGGGGGGGGGTGGAATATGTGAGATGATGAGTATGTTAATTAACTAGTTGGGGGAAATCCTTTCACAATGTATACTTATATCAAATCATCACATGTATACTTTGAATAATAATCCAATTTTATTTGTCAATTAGACCTCAATAAAGCTGGTGGGGAAAAGTGGCTAAAAAAACACATTTAAGTAATTAAAAGAAACGATGGTCATCTTGTGTGACTAGATAGGAAATAAGAAATAAAATGAATGGGGAATCTGGAACTGGTAAATACCAATTGTGAAATGATAATGTCACTGATGGGTTTACAGTGTAATGGAGACTTAGAAGAAAGAGAAAACCTGAAGACAGATAGAAATAATCAAATCTAAAAATCAGAGAAAAAATATCTTAAGTAAACAGAGTCTCTGAAATCTGTGAGTTAATATCAAGAAATCTAAGTTACATGTTACTGGAGTCACTAAAAAAGAGAAACAGAATGGCTCAGAAAAATATTTAAAGAAGTAATTTCAAAATTAATGAAAAATATCAACTTACCAATCTAAGACTCTATGTGAATGCCATGCAAGATAAATATAAAGAGAATCACACCTAGGCACATTAGAATCCAATTACTAGAAACTGAAAATAATCATAAAAGCAGCCAATAAAAAAGGCACATTTCCTACATATAGGAAAACAGCAAAACAAAATGGAGGCTAACTTATTATCAGAAACAATGAAACCCAGCAGACAATGAAATCACATATTCAAAGTGTTTTAAAAACACTATGAAAAAGTCAATCTAGAATTGTATATCTTGGAAAATATCTATTAAAAATAAGGATAAAATGAAGGTATCTTATATAAAAGATGAAAGAATTCATTGTCAGCACACCTGCGCAACAAGAAATGCCAAAAATTATTCATCCCGAAGGCAAATGACAACAGATGGAAACACAGATATACAGAAAGACAGTGAAAATGTTCAATATATGGGTAAATATAAAATGTATCATTTTTCCCCCTCAATTTCTTTAAAAGACAATTGACTGTTTATGGTAAAAGTAATAGCGTTTTTGTGAGGTTTAAAATATATGTAGAAGTAAAATTTTTGACAGTAGCAGCACAGAATATGGAGTGGGAGAGGAGATAAATAAAATAATTCTGCTGTAAGGTTACTATATTTTACTTGAAGTGGTATTACATTGATTCTAAGTAAGCTGTGACAAGGAAACATATTTAATTCTATCAATCATTTTTTAAATGTAAAGAAATATAGCTAAAACATTATTAGATAATAAAAAATATATTAAAATTATTTCCTATTAGGATAAAAATAGGAAAGAAAAAGAGAACCATGGAACATCAACAATATAGAACGAACAAATAAACAGTCAAACCATAGCAGTAATTACATGAAGTGTACAGCCTCACATACATGGTTAACTGATTTTTGACAAAGTGTCAAGGGAAATTCAGTGAAATCTTATCAACAAATGGATATCTATATATCTCCCCCTACAAAAAAAAAAAAAAAAAGAAAGAAAGAAACCTCATACCATGTTCAAATAGTAACTAAAAATGAATCATGGACCTAAATGAAATAAAACTATAAAACTATAAAAACTATTTAAAAAACTATAAAAACTTCTATAAGAAAGCACAGAAGAAAATCTTCGTGACCTCAGGTTAACCAAAGATTTCTATGAGTACGACACCAAATGAACTATTCATTAAGAAAAAGAGAAATGGATAAATTTGACTTCATCAAAATTCAAACCTTCTCTTGGAAAGATATTAAGAAAATGAAAAGACAAGACACAAACTGGGGGAGAATATCTATAAATCATATATCTGTTTAAGGGTTTGAATCCAGAATTTATAAAGAGCTCTCAAACTTCAATAATAATAAATACAAAACCCAATAAAAAAGAAAGTCAAATGATTTCAACAAATACGTCACCAAAGATATATTGATGACAAAAAAAAAAAAATTATGTGAAAAGATGTTCCACATCATTAGTTATTAGGGAACACAAATTCAAGGTACAATGATATATCACTACACCTCTATTAGAATGCTTATAATTAGAAATATTTCTTGCAACAATGGCACAAGAAAACTTTTGGGAGTGATGAATACTTTCCTAATCTTGGTTGTGATGACAGTTTTATGGATGTATGCATATATCAAAATGTATCAAATGTACCTAAAATATTTATGTCAATTATCCTTTTATACGGAATGCTTATAGTAAAACTGTTTGTAAAAGCAAAAAGCTAAGCAACAGAAATACCCATCAATAGTAAAACAAACATTTTTATTAAATTGATTATCATAGGGCAATAAAAAGGAAGAAAAACTACACTACATGCAGAAATGTTGATGAAACTTCATGGCAAATCACAGAAGTACAAACAATATTACAGTTGAAAAATAAAAAACAAGCAAAATGTTGTTTAAGTAGGTCTACGATTGTTGTAAAACAATAAAGAGAAACACAAGGGAGACATAAGCACACAATACAGATTAGTGATTCTCATGGGCAGATGGAACAAGAAAGGAATGAAGGAAGGGCACATGGTGTGTTTCAAATTTATGTCTGATGTTTTAATTTTTAAACTGGGCGGTGGCTAACCTGTGTGTTTCTTGTTTTGTTGTTCTTTGTACTGTAGACATGTTTTGTAAGTATCCTTTTATCTTTTTACTCAGTATTTAATAAAATACATTAGCAAGTCTTAGAACTTAAACACTTGATATAAAAGATAGAGATTGTCAGACTGGATAAACAAAGCATGACCATGCATATACTCTCTAGAAAAGGTGCATTTAAACAGAGAAGTTGAAAGTACAAGAGTGAAAAAAAAGAGAAACCGTGAAAACAATAAGTATAATAAAGCAGATGTTGTTATATTAATATCAATCAAAGTAGAATTCAAGACAAGGGGTATCATCAGCAATAAAGAACATTATATATGGAGAGAGAGAGAGAGAGAGAGAGAGAGAGAGAGAGAGAGAGAGAGAGAGAGAGAGAGAGAGGAAGGAGGGAGAGAGGGAGAGAAAAAGAGAGAGAAAACAAACAGCAATTACAATAAACAAAAAAGGAATAAAAGAATGTGATGGGTATTCATAAAGCTATCAATATTGCAACTATTAGCATGTAATAAGTCATTACATTGCCTGAACATTTGTTCCAATTCTAAAGATAAGTTGCTCAGACTCTAAACTGTATATTTCTGCCTCTATTTGCAACTTGATCTTTTGGTTGGATATTTTTTCTCTCTTTGATTTTATGTTTGCACTTAAATCAGGAATACAAATATTGAATCTAAAAACAAATTGATACATAGTTGAACTCATGTGTGATCAGAAAAATCGAAATCATTTTTCTTTTCAGACAAAAGTATTAAAATGAATTGCTATCCTGGCTAAGTGGAAACATTACAGTGACATGAGTAATATTCCAAGCTGCTGCAAAGGGCTGCAGTATTTGTTGATTACTCTATGGTAACTGTGTCAGAACCAGGACTTGGGGACAGATTTCATTTTCTAAAATTATTTCCACTGAGTAGGAGAAGCTGACACCTTGATGACTGTTGAAGAATAAATGAAACAAAAATAACTTAGACAATTGATGTGAGCTGGGGACCAGTACAAACTACCAACTTCAGTGGCCCCTGTCCATCTAGCCTTCTCTCTTAATTTGTTGATGTATACCATGGACAAATTTATCTTCTTCTTTTCCCCAGTTCATACTTCAGATTCTCAGAGTTGGATAATTTTTCCCCATTTCTACTCTCTGGAGAAGGAGGAACGGATCCATATAACCTGGGGTTCAGTCACAGAGGGGTCTCTGTATCAGCAGAATTTCCTTTTCTCCAGTTCTTATAACCATAGCAATCTGAATGGCCTGAGAAGAATTGGTAAGAGCTAAAGATGCTAGCAAAACAATATGATTTATAATATGAAAATATAGTTATGCAGTCAGTGTACAGCCACTGTTCAAATATATTCTGTCAATTGAGATATGTATATATGTGTACATTTGTGTGATTTTCATAAGCCATACACGAAAAAAATACATGATATGATTTAGTGTTAATACACACATGTACTCGCATATGGAGGCATTTCACAATACAAATATTTTCACCATTCATCATTTCAACAAATACTTATTCCTTAAATATTTATTGAGTACCTATGAGGTACCAGGCCATGAATTACATGCTGTGGGAGCTATAAAGAAGAATTAGTCATAGACTCTTCCCTAAGTAGCTTATAACCTGGGGGTGGAGATAAACAAAAATCTTACTTCTAAGTAGAAAGTGAAATATACCACAAGGAGGCAAAGGAGTCTGAAAAGTGCAGGTTATAGAAGAGAAACATCATGGAGGAACTATTTTTTGAAATGGGTCTGACAGTATGGTCAGATTTTAATAGGGGCAGTGGGTGGAGACAGTGTTTCCATTAAAGCAAACTGCATGTACAGAGCTATAGGAATAACAGAGTGAGGCATGTTATCAGGCATGTGAATTTATCTCATTTGAATAGAGCATAAGTTTACAGAAAGTTCTAGGAGATAAAGCCTGGGCTACAAAGGCTTAGAATAAATGTAATGGTCAATTACAAAGAAGCTATTCAAAGAATTTGAGTATGGAGATGATATACATTGAGATATGAGCTTCTTGTCTTGTTTATTTCTTTACCCCTCAACACCTAGTAGAGATACAGGCACTTAGTGGATGTCCAATAAAAAGTAATGTGTATAGCTTGCATTTATTGAATATTTATTGTGTGCTTGACCCTGTTCTAAATGCCTTATACAGAGAAGCTCATTTAATCCTCACTGCAAACTGATGAGGTTTTTAACGGATAATTATCTCAGTTCTATGGATGAAGTAACTGAGATATAGAATTTAAGTTAAAACTTAACCAAAGTCACACAGTTTTTGATAACAAAACAAAAACATCGGCTAAAGTCTTAACTGGTTTTCCCTATTGCTTCTCAACAAATAAATATCTATTAAATAAATAAAGACCTTCATACTCTGAAGAATGAAACATTATATTCTTTTATATTATGATTAGATGACAGATGAAATTAGACATAACCAACTTGACTAAGTCACAGACTTAGCTGTTATATTCTCAATTACAAAAAATAGGAACTACTGGTTTGGGTCAGATTTCTGCTGTCATC
The DNA here is from genome assembly GCF_014176215.1 of Rousettus aegyptiacus. Lineage (NCBI taxonomy): Eukaryota > Metazoa > Chordata > Mammalia > Chiroptera > Pteropodidae > Rousettus > Rousettus aegyptiacus. The sequence continues at coordinate 71,096,093 of NW_023416287.1, forward strand.
AGGAGGATGTGGTGTCTTGTTTTGTTTTGTTTTGCTTTGCTTTGTTTTGTCATCAAATCCTACAAGATGTGCAAAAATAACTCCTATGTGCTACTGCCAGGCAGCAGCCATCGAGAGTGACCATCCATTATGACGTGGCTGAAGTGTGTAGCATTTTGTGCTAGGCACCATATAACTGTGAAAGGCATGGAAGAATCTGAAAGCAGCCAGTGTAGAAAGGAAGGTAGAACAGAGCCCTTGGGTGTCCCTCAAGATGTGTGAAATGGCTTCTTCTTCCACATGTAGAATCAGAACGCTTCCTCACAATGGGATAATAAAAATCTTCTCAACTGGTTAAGGGGTTGGAGAAGGAGGAGGAAGAGACTGCAGAGTGATTTGAGCTTGGTCAATGCAACCAAAGGAAAGAGTATGCAAATATCTGCTCTTCAGAATTATAATCTTAGTAATTATACGTGTTAGTTGAAACAAAGATAAAAATCATCTATCTTTGAGGTTATCTTTCCTCTTCTCAAATGATATAAATGCTTTAAATCTTCTCTAGGAAGACATGACCTTAGGGTTTCTACGAAGGGGCATCAACTCAGCCATGACTGGAAGTACTTACTGAATACTTATTTCAAAACATTCAGGGCCACCTTCTGGAGAATTAGAAGACCCTGAGGCAGTGTGGCAAAGGGAAGAGAGCTTGAGCTATGACACCAGATCAAATCCCCCTCCAGCTTTCAGTAGCCAGAGGCAGTGGTCAAGGCATTCTAGTGCTCTAACCCTATGTCTTCATCTCTAACAATGAGAGAACAATAGCATCTATATGATAGAGTGGTGGTAGGTACAAACAAGGTGATATAAGTGAAAGGGTTTTGTTGTACACATTAAAGCACCCAGTGACTCTCTCTTGTGTACACATATGTGTATGCTTCTAAGCAGTGATCAAAATGTATTTCAAGTTAAGCTATTGCTGCAAGTTATTTCCCTCACACTTTCTCAGACCCCAGAGTCAGGTTGTCAGGACTCAGAACAATTTCAGACACACATCATCTGAAGCAGCTTCATCAGCGGGAAGAATTATCTATCCTTTCTCAACTTTTAACAAAGTCAAAAGAATGAATGAGCCATCACTTCACCCACTCTTGCTTCCTGTCTCTGGATCCACTGGAGAGGAAGAGAACATAAACATAGCAGTAAGGACACCAGAGTCTTTAGTGAGCATTAACATGGAGTTTTAGAATTAATTTAGATAAAATTAGATGATATGGTAGTAAAGTGATGCCATGAGTGATGCCTAGACAAATATTTTTTTCCATAAGCATTTATATATTAGTTTCCTATTGTTTCTCTAACAAAGTACCATAAGCGTAGTAGCTTAAATATTGTAAATTTATTATTTTACAGTTCGTAATGTCAGAAGTCTCACTGGACTGAAATCACGATGTAGGTAGAGTCTCCAGTGTTTCTTCTGGTGGCTTTAGGAATAAATCGCTACTTGCTTTTTCCAGGTTCCAGAGGCAGCCCACATTCTTCAGGTGATAGCCTTCCTCTTTCTTCAAAGACAATAGCCAATCAATCTTTTCTCAGCATACCTTCTCTCATTCTTCCACTTGCCTCCTTCCTTTATAAGTATTTCTGTGATTACAGTGTGTCCACCCAGATAATTCAGGATAATCTCATCTCAAGATCTTTAACATCATCACACCTACATTTTGTAAAACCTATTTTGTAACACCACATCATGTAATTACAAAATACTTTATCTAAACATTCCAGGATTAACTCGTTTCTCTACTGCCACTGAACGAATAAATGTTTATTAAAGAATTAGATAAATAAACATCTTTGAGAACCATTATTCTGCCTACTATACTATTTTGTTTTGTTCTGTTCATTTTTTCTTGCCCCCAGCCCAGGATTGTCATTGGAACTCAGTTTTTGTTTTTTTGTTTTGTTTTGTTTTCTATTTCCTCCCCATGCTAGCCCAGCATTGTTACCTGGACCTCAGAAATGTAATACCAGTCTGCAGAAACTCTCACCATGGGGGAATTCCCTGAGGACATTCGAAAGTGGACTTTGATGGGATAGGTCCAGTCACACACTTTCGCAGAGCTTTTTCTCCCTTCAGATGCCTGCTGGGCAGCTCTTCACACTGGCTTTCTAAAAGCAGCCCAAAATCAGGGAAGCGCATTTTGAATTGTTCGATTTCAGAGTATCTCTGTTCCCAAAGGACAGAGATAACAGTGACCTGTCTTTCTAGTATTTCAACCTTGTGTAAAACACCAGATTTAGTGCATATGGGTTCTTAATAAACCAGAATACTTAGGTTTCTATCACATATATTCCTATAACCACAGCCAAAGAAAAATGGTGCCAAAGAAAAGATTTTTGTTATCTTTTACTTTACTCTCTAAAATCTAATTGAGAGCATGGGAAGAAATGCTCATACAGAGCCAAACTTCATGTTCGTTAATGTAATTGGACATTAGCACCCTAGACACCTCCTCCCACTCCACAGAGAAAATGACCCTCTTCCTGTATTTTCATCAATAATGGCACAGTGATAGCCTGGCTGGGGCTGACCAGACTGTAACTAAACTCTGGGTCCCTTGGGCAACAGGGGATTTTTATTTACAGTGACAAGATGATCTTTACACTTGTTTCTCTTTGGACTGTACACACACAGCTCTATCCATAAGCCAAAATACAGCCAGGCCGGCTTTTTCCACTCTGCACTTTACTTAGCTGACTAGGTGTCAGCATTAATTTCTTGACTGTGAGGAAGTTTCATCTCTCTTGTCCTAGGGATGTTTTTTTGACCTCTCCCATCCTGTGATTGGGAGTGCTGTGGTCTTTTCTCATAAGCTCCAAACATTTTCTTTCTTTTCCATTGCAATTATTATCTCCTGTGACATTTACAAGGACCCGTTCTGCTGTAGCTGGAACTATAAACATGCAAGCAGCCTCGTTGACCTAGAATTCTTTTCTGCTTGAATATGCCAGTTAATAAGCAAAGGGACTTTTGGCATTAATTTGTAATTTGAGCCCTCTGAATAAGGGTCCATCTTCAAAAGCAGCCTAGCAACAGTGCCTTTGTCCGTTGGACTCTTCAAAAATATATTCGAACACATTATAGTCAAGCATAATTATATAAATAAAACATTTAATTGTTTAATTCTACAAGAAGCTTCAATTATATATTTTTTAATTGTGAGTGAAGGAGGCTCACACAATGACTGGGAAAGAGTTTGCGCTGAGGTTGGTGTCAAGGCTTGGGGCAATGGTGAATCTAGCACTGTACTAGCTGTGAGCTGAACTCCGACTGCAATGAGTTATGCAATCTTTGACAAGTCATTCACTTCCTTAGGGTTCTGTTTTACTAATGTGCAAAAGGAAGTTACTAGCTCACCCTTACGGTCTCTTAGTTCTAATATTCTGGAAATAAACAAATAACCACCCAGCACCTTTCAATTTTTATTTTTTCCATAGGAGTGTTGCTTGCCTGTTACAGTTGAAGAATTAAACAGACTACCCGTTCTGTGCTTAGTACTACTGACCTTGATGCTTACATATTTTCACTACCTAACTATAGGTAAGACGAATAAGCTGGAACCAGCAGGTGTTTGCCCTTATTCATGAGAAATTTATTCAGAGGCCCAGAGTATTTGAATAGCAGTGACAAGAGTACCAAATTGGACTCCATATACTAAAGCACATTCTCCAAGGTGCAATGACTGGCTGACCATTAGACATTTTGGTTAAAAAGTTTTATCTTTAGACAGTGAAACTTTGCTTTCAAGCAAGATAAACACTATGTGTCAAGGACAATATAGCTATCTGTTTTTAGAAGGTCCACTGAATTTTCCTGTCACTGATTTTGCTCTCCTGGATTATCTTGAAGTCAAAACAGAAATTTGCCCTGATTCTCTATAGAGAGTTTCTATTCAAAGAGAGTTTGCTCTGTTCTTTGTCTCCTACTCCTGACTGTTAACACTTGTTGTGTCTCCCATTCCTCAGGTAATATGTGTTTTGTTCATTATGCAAGGTCAATGAGTTCTTGGCCTGTCTCCCCTCTGACTCCAGAACTCCAAGAACTCTGTGCTCTCAGTTATAACAGAAGGACACATACCACACAATTTAACTCCTGATTTTTTTTTTTAAATCTCACTTTAAAATAAAATACATCTTCTCAATTAGATTATGAGGCCATTGAGAACAGAAAACATGCTGTCCTCATTCTACTTTGAAAATAAGTGATCAATGAATATTTATAAATGCTACACAACTTCTGTCATACGGGAAGGTTAATCACAGATAAATATCAGTCACATATTTTCAAAGTAGAGTCCCTGAACCAGAAAGGCTAGTATCATCTAGTATCATCGCAGACCTTGTCAGGATGCAAATTCTCAGGGTCAATCCCAGTTTTACAGAATTGGAGATTCCAGGGGCGTGACCCCACTACCTGTGACTTAAGGTGATTTTGATGAATGCTAATGTTTGAAGGTCACGATCACAGACCAGTTTTTGAATCCTGATGATTTAGGTAGTCTCTCATCACTAAGCCAAACATAATAAAACTTTGTTACTTATAGTGGAAATATGCAGTGAATTAAGATATAGTTTCATTAAGTCCTTCATTTTGGTGGTAGTTTATTCATGAAGATAAAATGTTTGCCACCCTGGACCCTCATCTGCCAGTATACAGTGAGTATACATAGCAGGCATCAGTATAGGTTTTCCAAAAAATGTTTATTGATTTTTATAAATGAAAAACATTGTCATTGATATCATCTTACTATAAGTTAATTTTTAGTCACTTCTGTTAAGTGTGGTTAAAGCACCAGAATCTAAGGTGAGTCTATGTGTCATTGCATAGACACTGGGACTGGCTCAACTGATTTAACTGGAGGGTAGATGTTCCCTCTTCCCTCTGTGCTCCTGGGATTTCCTCCCAACTGGGCATTCTAAAGGGAGACACATGTATGCTCACCTATAAAAAAAAATCCCAATATATAATCAAAATCCATTGTAGGAAAATATGAGATTCTCTAGATACACACCAATGAAGGGCTGCATGTAACCTTTATTGCTTTATTTTATTTATTTATTTTTACTTGTATTGTTTTAAAGTACAGATAATCTGGTTTCTGCCAGTGAATCTTGAGTAATAAATATAGTTACAAAGAAAGCCCCAAGAAAGTATAAGTTTGGGTTTGTATGTGTGTGTTTGTGCATGGGCAAACATTATTACAGAAGACTGTAAAGAGAAAAATTTATTCACCTAAAATACATCACCAAGATTTCTGAGTTAATTACTTCTTTTGAGAAATTAGCCCCTATCTGTCACTGGCTTGCTGTCAGGCAGTGATTTTCTCTGGTAAACACCTGGAAGCAATTGCCTTTGGCTGCTTACCTGTGATTCAGGTATATATAGGAGCATGCACATCATAAAAGTAGGAGTTTTTACTTCAAGTTATGCAAATGCATGAGCAGAGTGAGGCACAGAATGCTCAAGAGATTTGAGAGGTTCCTAAGAAAAACCAATTCAGTAAATCAATATAAAATGTTTAAGTACCTCTTCTCTACTCAACCCATGTTAGGAAACAATAGACACATTTTTTCCTGCTACTTTGGGAGCATACTGCCTAAACTGGGAATTCAGACCCAAGAAGGGAAGGAGAGAAGGAAAGAAGGAAGGAAGGAAGAAAGGAAGGAAGAAAGGAAGGAAGGAAGGAAGGAAGGAAGGAAGGAAGGAAGGAAGGAAGGAATGAAGGAAGGAAGGGAGGGAGAGAGGGATGAAGGGAGGGAGGAAGAAAGCAAGGGAAAGAGAGAGGGAGAGAGGGAGGATGAAAAAAATGGAAATTAAAGGCAATGCCTAACTATATGGAAAGGATTATATGTAATATAGGAATTAAGAGAAAGAAGAGTTTGCATGAGGTGAATAAACAGGTAAAGATTCCTCGAGAGTGAGATTTCAGTAGGCCCTATGGGAGAAATGGATGGCAAAGAAAAGTATCTCCTACCAAACATTAACTTCTCCAAGAATTCATTCTCTTCTGGTTAGGACAGAAAATGAGAACAGATGCAGACCTCTTTTACTTAAAGCATCCTGCCTATTTAGCTTCTGTCAGTGAACAGATAAATTATATCGCTACATATTCTCAATCTTAGAGCGGCTTTTGATACTGTAGAAAGGACATTTTTACTGCAGTCAAATTAATCCAGTCCTCCTTAAAACATAATAGATTTCTATCAATATATTTAAAGCATCTGTCGATCCCTGTGTAAATTCCCAAATCATATGTTAAATTTAAAAATACAGCTGAACACTTAAAACTCATCAGACTACAATGAATGAGCTGAGGTTTGAAGAAAGAAATATGAATAAATGTAAGGCACAGGAACTAAGTTAACTATATCTCAATTTTGTGGAACCCAGATAGACTTCAGACATTTTATGGAATGGAAATCATCCATTATTTTTCACTGGGAATGCCATGACTGACATACTATACTATATAAATATATTATATATACATGTGCTTATACACACACACATATATATATATAATATTTCTTTGACAACTGTAAAATGGATAGAAATTGCAAAAGAGAAGTAAAATGAAATTCTCTTCTAGATCTCTTCAAAGATCTCTTCAAAGAAGCAAATGTTTCAATATTTCCAAGGACCTTTGGAATATAATTTAGCAAATTCAACTTCTGGACTAACCAACCTAGAATTTTAACTTAAACTCCATAAGCTGGTCAATATTATATTTCTTTTCTTTATTCCAATTCATTGTAGTCACTCCCTCCTTATTACCTAGTAAATAAGATGGCAAAAGGTTAGTATTTTTAACTTAGAGTCTTGATTCATCAGGAAACGATAACCTTTATTACTTTATAATTAGTTTCTGGTATCCAGGGGCATAATTTATCTATCAGATTAACTAACAATTATTAGATGACCGTTTGTGCAAATCAAGGAATCATTAGACACAATCTCCATCTTCATGGGATTTAAAATCTAGTGTTGGAAAGAAGGATGAGATATACTACAAATCAAAATAAAATTTAGTAATAATTTATGAGTTATAAGTTAAATTATATAGTAGATTAAAAAGTTAAATAACAATGCTAAAGGGTTTTTGTTTTGTTTGTTTTTAAAATAAGTATCTTGTAAGGCTTTGAACATAGTATGTACTCATTAAACATGTATTGAATGATAAATGATACCAACAAACATAATAGCATACAGGATGTTAGTTTTCCAAGTAAGCTAAAATGGTCCAAGGAGGATTCATTAAGGAAAAAATGACTTACTGAAGAACATTTTTAATGGTTTGAATTTAGAAAGACAAAGAGGAGTCATAATAGGCATCACAGATGAAAGAAGATAAGCAAAATCTTAGACCTGTATTATCCAATATCATAGCCACTAGTCATATATAGCTAATCCACTGGTCATATTTTAAGTACTCAATACCCACATGTAGGTAGTGGAAACCATATTGGACTGAGCAGATATAGAATATGTCCATTATCATAGAAATTTCCATTGGACGGCACTGGCTTAGATGCTTGAAAAAATACTGTGTGAGTGTCCATGTGTGTGTATGTGCATGTATGTGTGTGAGTATGTGCACTCACACACATGTGTTGAGAGGATGGAAAGCTTGGTAGGTTGGCTTTCTGTGAATCTATTTCTTCATCTATACGATGAGGAAGGACAAAATATGAACTATGCCTCTCCTAGCTCTAAAATTCTGTCTGTGTCTACATGGTAAAGGCAGCAGAGCAGCTGGTTTGTGTAGTATAGGAAAGTAGGAGAGAAATTTTAGGAAAAAAAATGGAAAGATATTATAGAGGAGATTAAAAGGACTTCTACCCATCCTACGGGCAATGGTGAGTCATTGGTAGCCTTTGAAGATAAAATTAATGCAGTCAGTGTTGCTTTCATTTGTACCTTGAAATTTCCCTTTCACTTATCTTACACTTTTCTCCCATTTCTCAGCTATCATTGGGGAATCACATCTCCTTCCTTTGAACAACCTTATGTTTCTAATATCCAGGTGTGTCAATTGGGACTTCTGAGAGCAGATATTTAGATGAATTCAGGAGTACAAATGACTTATTGGGGAATCAACTCCTGTGAAAAATAAAAAGAGTGAGGAGAAAAGACAGAATCCAGCAGGGGAAACCTTCCAATTCTGTGCAGATCTGACACTTATGAAGGAAAAGAGTAGAGGATGCAGGATCGGGCAGGGAGAACCTCAGATCACAAAACAGATCTGACAACTTTTCAGCCCAAGACAGGTCTCAGAGAAGAGATGGCCCATTAGGGGAAGTCTTTCACTAGGCAGAAAGAGCTAAACCCTAGGATTCCTGCTGGGTTCAATCCTTGGTTGGGTACTACCCATCAAGAGAGTAGCCTCAGTTCAAAAGCTGAGGCAGGTCCTGAGGGTGCTGCGGCTGAATGTCATCTGATAACTGCACTCCTTGCACCTAAATGGTGAGTTCTGTCTTAAAGTGAGATCTAAGCAGCACAACTCCATGTCTAACATACCAGCTTGCAACTCTCACATTCCTACCACGTTTTCTCCACTTTGCAACCTCAGGTTTGATTTTGTTTGGGGCTCATCCTCTTTCCCAGAACAGCATAGGATTGAAAATAAGTCTGTTATTAGAAAAAGGGTGGGACATCAAAGAAAGAATATCATGGAGAGTTCCCTTGCTTCTGGTTTCTGAGCCATTCTTGTTGACTTATGGTAAGTCAAAATTCTGTATCTCTTGCCTTTGCTCTGTTGCCGGTAAGTTCTAAGCTGGATTGTTATAAAAAGCAAAAAAGATAGTAGAAAAAGAAAAGGCCTTTCAATTTAGTTATCAAAGACATAGGTCTCCCCTATTCACATCTATGTCAATAAACCCTTCTACAAACAGAAAAAACCGGAACTGCCAAATATCCACCTCATGTGAACTTTTTGTTAGATCATTGTAAATGTTTCTTTCTTTCTTTCTTTTTTCTTTCTTTTTTTTTTTCCATTTGTAAAGAAAAGAAAATGTCACAACTGCATTTCCCGACATTAAGCGTAGAGTCAAACCTGGGCAATTTAATATCATGCTGACTTTGGGCATTTTAGACATTGCCCCAAAGAAAATTTACTCTTTTTTCCCTAAGAAGAGGGCTGCACTAAATAATATGAAATTTTACAAAATGTCATTTTTTTTTCATATAGATGAAGCAATTAGTCCTAAATATGCTTACAGTGGGTTGAAGGTGCAAAGTTGGTACATATGTAAAACACATTAATCTACGGCTGAGTATGAGGTGGGTTCTGTTATTACTCAATGTTAAGGCCAGTGGTTGCCAAACTATGATGCTCAAACCAATAGCATTACCACCACCTTAAATGTATTAACAAATTAACATACCCCTCAACCAGATATACTGAATCAGAAATTCTGGGGATCAGGCCAGCAATTTATGGTTTAACAAACCCTCCAAGTGATTCTGATAAGAGCCAGAATTGAGAGACTGTAGCCAACTGTTTAGTTTAGGATGATATTGACTGAAATGTAATATCACCAAAACTAAGTTCAAGTATCCTGGCTGGAGAGTTAGAGAAGTGAAGCTATAATGAGGTCATATGCCATAAAAATATAGTCGAACTGAGGAAATTGAAGTTATGATAATGAAGAACAGGTTTTATTTAAATGAATGGGTTAGCAAGGAAGAGACCATTCAGTTTGTATGATCTATAAAGAGGAGTAATTCTGATTGGTGATGAAATCTACTGTCCTCTCAATAACGTGTGCCTATGTGAAGTAAAGATGTGATCACAGTTACTGCATCATGTGTAGAAATTTTCTATGAATTTAAATATATGAAAACATACCATATACAGTGTTCTGTACCTTTCTTCTTTCACTAAATTTGTTAGAAGTTTGTTTTTTAATTTTATATAGAACCATATCATTTGTTTAATTAGTTGCAAAATATTGTGTAGTACATTTTTTGAAAATAATAGATATAATCAGTTGAAATTGTTGCCTCAAGAGAACTCTGTGATTTAGTAGGAAGGAGAAAGATATCCTTTGTATTACATGTTCTTTTATACTTTTTGAATTTCATAACATGTGCATGTATTAGCCTACATTAATGCGTGCATGGAATTATTTCTGATATACCATCATTTATGTAATCAGCCCCATATGTTAGAGAATTTGAATTTTAAGTTTATAAAATGTTACAAAACTATGCCCATGCATATATCATTTAGCACATATTCTAGTATATATGTTGAATAAACATCTGGGAATCCTGTTCTGGCTTAAACGGAATGTGTGTGTGTGTGTGTTTTTTTTAATTTAATAATAGTCCCAAAATGTTTTCCATACATGACTTAATTCCAAATGTAATGAAATGAGAGTACTTTTTCCTAATAATAATCAATATGCTGTATCTATCTTCTAATTTTTTTCATCTCCTAGATGGAAAATAGTAAGCATTATAGCTTTACTTTGTACTTCTCTTATTTCATTGATGTTGAGCATATTTGTTAAAAAGTTGTTTCTTTATGAACTGTATATTAGCTTCTTTTCCTCAGTTTTCCATTAGACTATTTGTCTTTTTTCCTTGCTGATCTGTAGAAACTCTTTACATATTAAAAAATATACCTTTTATCTAACATGTAATTTGAATTTTGTAGTTAGGTTATTGTTTGCCTTATCAATATCTTATACTTTATAGAAATCCATTTTGTTATATTACATTGACTATATAAATGTTTTTATGATAAAACTTTTGTAGGTGATGGATATGTTCATTATCTTGATTGTGGTGGTTTTACTCATGAATATATATGTCAAAATTAAATTATACACTTTAAATATGTATAGTTTATTGTATATTAATTATACCTCAATAAAATTATTCTTAAAATTGCCATTATATTTTTTCTTCCATTTAACATTTTAACTTGATGTTATCTATTTGAACAAATAAATTAAAACTGTGCATTCCTGTAAATTATTTTGACATTCAGCCACCTTAAGTTATTTTATATTTTTAAATAGATTTTTAGTTGATTTTCTTTAGTTTTCTAGGTAGACTTGTCTTCCTCAATTTTTCCCTTTGCTTTTATTTATCTCTCTTATCTTCTCATCCTCCAGCTTCCATAATACTTCAATATTCAACCCTAAGAGTTAAGTTTAGAAACACACAGAATGGTTTGCCCATTCAGGTACAGAGAGTACTAGGTTCTCTAGGTGTGGTTAAGTGGCAGCTAACTGAAGAGATGCCTATATTGCTTACAACCTCATGTCAGTGGGAGAATATCCCTAGTTTTTGTCAGGCTCTGAACAAAGATACCTAAAGCAAATGTAACAAGAGAAGATCAAAAAACAGGCAGGATGCTTGAATGTCAGTCTAAGATGGAATGGAAGAATCTGGAACTTCAAATTCAACTGAATCAGACAGATAATACCAGGCATGTGAAGAGGGTTGTGGAGAATTGCAAGGGGTCTGCCCAGGCCAAAAGCATCTCAACTAATAGTTTTAAAGCACTTACCTGATAAAAAGAAAACAGCTCTAAAGAGTCGAAGCTAAGGTCAGAATTAGAAATAAATGGGAAATGAATTTGGTCAGAATCTTCTACCATTTATTCATTCAATCAGCAGATATTTATTAAACAAGAAGTGTGAGAGTCACTGGGAATATGTTAAATAAGATCTAATCCCTAATTAAAAATAGCTGATAATCTATTTGGAGAACAAAACATCTGTCTGAGAAAGAAAAGTGAGACTCCCAGACCAGATAAGATGCTACTTGGTAGGTGTTATGTAATAGGGACTTGGCCAAACAAAGCATAGAAGTAAAGAGCAGGTATAAGATCCACTTCACAAGTGATGAGCTGATGACATTGTCTCATTCTGTCCCTATCCTGCTTGTTTTGGTTACAGAAATGTGCTCAGCAATGAACATTTTGATCCACTAAATATCTAGATTCAACTAGAAGTTTAACAGGGGTGTATTAACAAAGTACCAAACTTTATCTTTTTCAAAGTTTCACTTATAACCAGTCCCATATCCCCTTAGAAATGTGAATATCAAGGATGTGAGATGTTAATACATTAAATATTTGTATTTCTGAACAAGATGCAGAATCAAAATTCAGTACCAACTGCAGGCAGTAGGAGTAAACTAAATCTGGCTTTCTCTCATTCTGTATATCCTTTTCTATCTTGGATCTCCTATGAAGGAATACTTTTGGAACCACCCCATTGAGAAGAGGGACACAGAAGCGCATCTTGACCCTACCTTTCTATTCAATATCTGGGGTTGTGAGAAGGTGGGCTTGCCTAGCAACTTAATTTGTCAGAGTCTGGCCCAAAACACATATAAGATCCATGGTCTCCTCAGTAATCTTAGAAGGAATTGAGAAAATAGAGCCCTTGTTCCCCTCTTCTGCCTCATGTCCTCGCTGATTTAGAGCAAACTTTTTACTTTTGCCCTCCACTCTGGTAAAGGCTTAGCAACTCTGCTGCCCTCTGCCAACTCTTCACTTTGATTTGGAGCCAGGGAGCAGACATTATAAGGACAGGTAAAAACAGAGCATGGAACATTAGCATTTCCAGTCTACCACATCGGGAATCTTGGCATTTTCAATATATATTTAAAATAACGGAGCGAGACAAGCTGCTGCCTTCCCTCAAAATTGCCAACGTATGCTCCAAGATCTCCTGCATTTTGCATTGCGTCAGTCTGTGTCAGAGGTTTCAGGAAAGGTAATATAGAAGATGAATGAAAGTCTATCATTGCAGTGCCAAGATGAAAAAGTGACAGCTCATAATGAAAAGAAAAATAGTTTCCATTTTGGGCTCTGTAAGTAAGAAAGTGACAGAGTCTTGGGAACTGTGAGCCTGAAAAATGGTCCCTTTGACAGACATGCCTGTAAGTAAGAGGGCCCCGGATATAATACCACCTATAATAGAGGGAATAATGATTATTTTAGGCATTGCATGATTTTGAATAAATCCTTGACTACTCCCCAGAAAATGGAGTTGAAAGGAATCTAGGAAGAATGGTGGGTTAATTTAAGGAATAAATGACCACATTTTTTTTTAGTCTCTTAAGCCTAAGTTGGTTAAATTTATTTCTGTCAGAAATGACCAAAAGCCAATAGTATTAATAAAAAAAAAAAAAATTTGCCTCAGCAGTGATAAGAAAAAAATGTCACTCTAGAATCATCTTGCAGGATTTTGTGTGTGTGTATGTGTGTGACCAAATCTTTTGGAATTAAATTCTAGATTGACTATAATAATTCAGTTAGTAAACTAACAGAAATCTAAATTTAAGTTGAGGCAAGAGCATAAAATACTAATTTAAAAAAAATTAATACCACTTTTCAATATGCTTAAGGTTACCTAAGAAACTATTTTATTTTTGCTTTAACAGCTGATAATGTTAGCCCATTTTCAGGGTTTAAAATTACTTATCCTGTGTAATTTCTTTATCCACCTTGGCACAAACACAATCAGAAACACACGACCAGCTCATTTAACAAATGCTAGGTCAGTGGTGCTTTCCTTGTATTTGCTCTACTCAGAACACACGCTAGTATATTGATTTTCTTAAACCGAGCTATATGAAATCTATCTAGAAACTGGGGCTCTTAGAGTTTCCACGGTCTTGGTTTCAACCATAAGCTAAAAGAAATAAATGATCACTAACGGGAGTGACTGCTGCCCATTGAGAGCTGAATTATGGAGCCTGAGGAAGAACATGAAATTATTTATCACAGAGCTTTAGAGCTGGAAGGGACATAGAGGTGTGGGCTCTGCTCAGCACTCCTTGTGGCAGGGACCTGGATGCTCCTCACATGTCAATTTCATTTCAGAGCAGATCTAATTCTACAAGGAGCTTCCCTGATTCTAAGTCATTATCAGTCCCCCTCTGACAGGCATTCTTTGGTGCTGTCTGGCCCCCTGAAAACATAGTGAAAAGTCCTATCCTTCTTTCAATATGATAGCCCTGCATCTGTTTGTAACTAGCTACTTTGTCCTCATTGGACAACCTTCTTCCTGATCTTTTCCCCGAAGGAATGTTTAGTTATAAAGACCACCAAGAGGAGCTATGAAGGGGTAAGGACTCAGAAGACTCCACAGCTCATCTCCTTCCACAGTGCTCTCCCAGCATGCTGTTCCCTCCAGCATTTATCTTGCTGCACAGTAACCACAAACTTATCCATGTGTGGCTCTGACCACGGGAGAATAGAAAACGTGGCCTTTGGAAGACCTGCATTTGTATCTGGCACAGCCTCTTAAAATTTTGTGATCATAAGGCAATCAGCTAACTTTTTGAGATCATCTGTAGAATGTGGGTAATTCCTATTCAGCCCAGTTGTGAAAATTGAGTTAACATGTGTCTCCTGGAAAATAGCAAGTATTTAATAAATAATACTCCTTGTTTCCTTTAGTTACTCTGTTTCTTGAATAAATTTCACATAATAGGTACAGAGGAAATATTTAGGGAGATAAAAAAGGAGAAGAGATAGAGAAGAGGACATTTGAAATCATTTTACAATGGGAAGTGAAGACAGAAAAAAGTAGCATATAAACTGAGTTCTTTGCTTTGTTTTATTTTTAAACACACTATGTCCCTAAGTTACAGCATTGTTAGGTGCTAGAACACAGCAACAGGGACAGAGCACTGCCATTCTCATTTCCAGAAAGTATTCCTGAGCGAAAACCAAAATAGGAAAGATAATGAATAACACTGGAGAAAGTACATTTTGGTATAACCAGTTTCAGAAAAATAGACTAAAATTCTGGGTGAATACAAAAAGGAGGGCCTGATGCTAAGATGTCTTAATCAGGGACAATCTGTCCAACTAATCAAAGGCAGCTTCTGGTCTCAAAAAAAAAGGGGGGGAGGGGGGAGAGACTCTATTATGCTGGGAACAATGCAATTCTGAAAAGATGGCGAAGAGATGCTCTGAAAAATCCATCTTTCACATTTGTCCAGCAAGGACAAACAATACAAAGAGAACCAGCATTTTCTCGAGATGCTGGGAATAAGAACAACTTCCTGAATGGAGATTACTGCTAATCAAGTGGCGCTATGTGCATTCGAGTTCAGTGGGCAAAGGCACTGGATCGAGATTTTGAGATTGGAAGAAGGGACAAAAATATTTCCTTAATATTTGGTGTTTGCCTCATGCTCTTCTGTTTCTTGTTTTCGCTGATCTTCAGCCTAAGTGGTTTAGTTCCTCTATTCCCCATCACACACTCAACTTTCATTGTTAGAAATGAGACTCACTTCATCATCATAAGGAGAACACACACACACACACACACACACAGTCCCATTCATGCTGATGTTCATGTACTCACATATGCACAAACTCCTTTTCATCTGTCAAAATTCAAATCACCTGCAAGGTGTCACTCAGGCTTAAGTATCACATCCTTTGCATAAACCTCTCTTAGACTTGGTGAATTCACAGGACTTGGATTGTCTTTACCCAGTGAGTTTAGCAATTATTAGACAAGGTGTTTCCTTTCAAGGAACTCAAGGCACTGGCAATCAGATTAGCAAGACGAGATTCATTAAACACACACGTACACACATATACAAAACTAGGCTTTTTCAAATGAATGATACATAATAAAAACACCATAAAAAAGTTGTGTCGAGGGCCAGATGATGTCGGCTGAGGAGGGGAATAGGACTTCAACTAAACCTTAACTAAGAATTTGACTTAGATGTGCAAAAAGGAGAAAGAAGCAATTTCCAAAGTTTTTCTACAGCATTCTGCTCACAGGTAGGGGAATTTCCTCCTGTTGATTTAATCAAGAGAGACTCATATTTAGGCACCTTTTCAAATAATGAATCATATATGGTGGAGGCTTTCAAGATCCATATAAAATATCCAGAGCAACACTCACAGCTGCCGATAGTTTCAGCCTTAATCAAATATATGGATTTGTGTTTGTCTTGAATTTTACCCCAGAATCATGTCTTAAATGGTAAAATGGAAAAACATAAACTCGGCCAATGAAAATTCAGATCAATAAGATTTGGCACATGTGCCAGTTATTGCTTTATTGCTACTTAACTTCAAACACACCTTTTGCTGTTTTACTTTGTAATACTGAAGCTGGGACATTGCAAAGAACATTTGCTTCTTTGTCAGCTAGACAAGGGGGCAGTGCTGGAGCTTGCTCACTTTTTTTTCAGCTTTAGGTGTGGTTAGTTGCTACCTCTGTAACCACCTAGAGCAGCAGTCCACAATCTTTTGGGCACCTGGAACCAGTTCTCCAATGAGAATCTAATGCCTGGTGATCATAGGTGGAGCAGAGGCGGTGATGCTGGCACTGGGGAGCAGCCACAAATACAGATGAAGCTTCATGCTCGGTCATGCCACTCACTTCCTGCTGTGTGGCATGGTTCCTACCAGGCCATAGACCGGTACCAGTCCATGGCCCAGGGTTTGGGGACCGCTGCTAGAGCTCTCATTTATTCCTTTTAGTATTTTACCACCTTTTACCTAGCTATCAGTTACTCATATTAAATTTACCCTTTAACAATAATGTTTATTTAAAAGTTGCTAAGAGAATAGATCTTAAAAGTTCTCATCACAAGGAAGAGAATGCAACAATGTGAGGTGATGGATTTTAACTAAACTTACTGCATAATTATATATGTATAAAATCATTACGTTGTACACCTTAAATTTATGCAATTTTATATGTCAATTATATCTCAATAAAACTGGAAAAAGTTACCCTGTTCAAAAAATTAATATGGTTTCTATCTCCTGACTGGACCCCAACTAATAAGCAGGACTTATTTATCCTTAGGAGAGAGCATATTTCCTTTGAACTGTGAGATAGAGGTAGAAATAGAGGCAGAGGAAGAGACAGAGGTAGAGATAGAGATGGAGGTGGACATGGAGATGGAGATGAGGAAAGAGATACCATTTGTCATTAGTCTAGTCTTCTAACTCCCTGGGGTATTTATCATCTGCCATTATAGACATTGTGTTAATGACTCTTGCCCTGCTATCGATTCACCTATTTGCTCTCAGATCCATTCCTTGCCTTCCTCCTCTCTGCTTTGTATCACAGTAGCTGATTCACATTTTTTTTTCTTTTTCTTTTTTTTTGGCCAACGAGTTTCTGGCTAAGTTCAGTCACTGGTGGGAAATTGGAGAGTAGAAAAATGAGAGAAATCTGGTCATCCTTTCTCACTCCCCATGGCAAGCAACTCGAGCAATGCCGCCCTCCCCCCTCCCCCCGTAGCTCTCAGAACAGTTTCGATTCCTTCCAGGCAGTCCTGGCCCTTGAACTCTAGTAACACCACCATTTCCTGTGGTCCCTCCCGTCCTGGGGTGGTAGCATCTTCCACCCCAGTTGCTAATATCTAGCTTTGTAGTTTTTTTCAAGACCTTTTTACTTAGTTGCCCAAAATAAATTCCTACAACTGATTAGACTTAGAGATACCTCTCACATAAGCTTCATCAATTCATTTATCTGAATGTTCTCTAACACTGTCAAAAATATTTTATTTCTTATTTAGTTTTCCTAGATAGTATCATGGCTGCTTCAGAAGGAATGTCACCTAATTCCTCACTGAGTGTACCTATCTGTGGGTTTACGTTTTTCTTCTTTCTGATTATTTTTATCAAGGATCATAAAAATGAGTAAATAAGAAAGCTAATCAGGGTTTCTTCTTGTAGTTCTATATCACAACAGAGCACATCAACATGCTTTACAAAAGGAAGAATGCAAAAAAGTCTCCTTTAAAGCTACCTTTTTTCTAAAATGTCTAGGTAACTGAGGCAAATATTTTTATTCCTCTTTGATTTATAAAGCACTGGTCTAAATCCCTACCTGAGATGGAAATAAGCAAGAGGAAAAGAAGAAGGAACTGGAAAAGAAGGAAGATAGGAAGAGGAAGAGGAAAGTAAGAGCAACTTCAATTAATCGAGTATAATTAATATATGCTTGTCTTCTAATTCTTACAATAGTCCATGAATTAGATATAATTTTTATTACCATTTTGCAGACAACTGAGGCTCAGAGAAATTAAATAACTAGCCCAAATTCATTACACTGGACAAGTGTCTTAGACCTGGGGTTTGAACACAGATCTGCCCAAACTTGAGGCCCAACTGATATGCTCTGATAGGGGACCAGAAAGAGAGAAAAGCCTATAATTGAGATAAAGTGGCATAATGAAGACCTTAGGGGCTTATTTTAGGCCATGATGATAATACCTAGAGAATGCAAAGGTGAAATTTGGAATGGAAGTCCCGAAGGGGAGTAGGAGAGGCTAAGAGCAAATCCTGCCTACTTCAGCTTCAGATCTTTGTCTGGCAGCAAGCGCTAGGGAGAAAAAGAATACAATGGCAGCAATAGCACAGAACACATTCTGGAGAGGGAAGTGGCCACACGTGAGAAATGAACGTGAACTTCACAGTGGCATCCGCAAGGCCAAAGTGTCTTTTTAACATATGCCATTCCCTCCTAATAGGAAGGTAATTGCTTTGGTACGCTGGTGGAAAGGAGCCTTCAGTTTGGGGTACCTTATTAAGATGTCCAGAGACCCTGGAGAGTTCAGAGAGGAGCAGAGAGATGATTACAGGGGCTGGAGGGGTTGATTTATGAGGCAAGATCGAAAGGCTGGTGCTGTTACCGCTCGGATAAATGATAGCTAAGGGAGGCATAATGATATCTATAAATATTTGTAGGGCGGAAGCAGTGAGAAGAGAAGGAATTCATGTGCTACTGATGGAATACAATACCCTGCGCTTCCCTTTGCTGAAGTGCCAGGAAAAACTTTCTGACAGCGGTGTCATCAGAACCGCAGAAAAATCAGCCACGGGGGAAAGGGTGAAAGTGACAGCCCAGGATCACTTAAGACCAAGCTCCAGGAAAAATTGCAAAGTGTATTGAAGGGCATCCTCTGCTCCAACTCAAAACTGGATTGGAGAGGTGTTCACAGGAACTGCAGGAACTGTAGGGAACGGGGTGGAGCTTGCTCTCCAGACTTACCTTTCACCAATTCCCTTTGTAACGGTCAGGTTTACTCATTTTGTCTTTGTTCAGACTTTCTCTTTCCCTTGGAACCCTTCCCCACCACCAGTCAGTCTCTACGTATTCTGTATCCAAAATTAACCAGTGCCTCCTCTAGGTCAGGCACGTAGCTGGGTGTGGATACAAAGGCAAGGAAACGATTGTCTTTTAGCTAACAGGTAACTGGAAAGTCAGCCAAACAAATACATAAGTAAATACAGTGTAATAAGTGTGATGATAGATGCAGTTCCAGGTTATTCTGGGAATAAAGATTGGAAGCCCCTAATTCGGACTGGTTTCACCAGATGATAATTCCTAAAACAAGACAATGTTGAACTCCACCTGTACCATGAAAACATACATGGTTAAGAAAGCCCCGCTCCCCTCACTCACACAGAGACACACAACTTGCTGTGTTCTGGGAAATGGCTTACCACGCAGAATCACACTTCCTCACTGACAGATAAGATGCCCCAGTCCACTCTTTCTCACACTCCCCATAAAACTCTCAGATGACTACTTTGTTTATCTGTGACAAAACCAAACACAAGCCTTGCCTCTTTTGCCTGAACCTGCTGAAAAGCCAGACACAGAACCTCCAACTCTCCACTCTATGTCTCATGAATTAGTAACAGATTAGAAATTATCCTCCTGAAATTAGCTAGATACATTTCCTTTTCAGTGGACTGAGGTTTGTTATTTCAAAAATAATAAAGTCACCCACATCTCATCATTTGTTCTCCCCTTTCTATAAAAGTCTGAGGCAAAGCCACCCTGCTGAGACATCCTGATCTTCAGATCTGGAGTGTTCTCCCTTTTGCAATAACCTGAATAGAGTAAGTCTCTTTACTTGCTCAACGTTTGTCTTTGACAAAGTAATCCTGAAGAATGAGTAGCAAGTAAAAAAGGGAGAGAGGATGCATATGGAAATAAGTTCCATAGAAAGAAGTATCTCATACACAGGCCTGGAGCTAAGAGATAGAAGAATGTTAGTGGAACTGCCATGGCTAAAGGGCCATGTCTAGGAAGGCATCATTTATTAAAAGATTTGATCCTAGCCAAGTATCTTTTCTAACTCAGTTTCCTTACCATAAAAATGAAGGAAAAGATAATAACTACCTCATGGAGGAGGTCACATGGGCAGATGCTTAGTAAATTAACAGCATTCCCTGAGCAGGGTTTTGCATGTGGTGAGTAGACAAGAAATATTTCATAAATGGCTGGTAGACTAATATTCCCACTTCACCTGCTACCGTCATGTGAGTTAGCAACACCATTTTTGTTGCCACATGGATTAGAAGCCAGCAAAAAATGACCTCGATGTCCCAAAGTGTGTGCTGTGAGAGTCTCACCCTGGCTTAAGGTGTTCTACCACAGTTCAAGCTTCCCAGAATACAAACAAAAGTAGACCTCATGTCCCTAGACAACATAAATGCACCTAAATTCTCAGAGCAGGATGGCTAGATTGTGCACCTGAGAACTTGCATGAGGTCAGTGTGGTATGCAGACTCACACGGCTCACACTGGACACAGCCTGCCCGCGCCGTGGCTCTCAGCCCCAGCCCGCCGCACTGCCACTTGTGGCAGCTGCAGTTAGTATGGACGATTGGTTAGGAGGGATAAAAACAGATTTCCCAAACCAACTGTATTCAATGTAACATATTTTTCATATGTTTAATGGAACAGAAATTTTTATTTTAACCGACATTTATGGGCATTACTAGTGTTCGGCAGAGGGAGCAGAAACCTGGTGGGGAGAGATAGCAGGTATAGGAATCATATTATTTTTATCATAAGATTAGGGCACTCTGTGTATTCCTCCCCCAGGGCTCCTTTCTCCTCCTCCCGCCTAGAAAAACAAGAGATTATAGATGGCGGCAGCTGCTGTACAAAGCCCCGGCTCCGTTAACCCTTCCTCCATTGCAATGCGGGCACCAGAGAGCCCATTATTTAATGCTAATGTATTGTTTTTCCACTGCCTGGCTCTGGGAGATCCAGATTCTTGGCGCCACAGACTCAAGTATCAGCCAAAGCAATAAAGAGAAGACAATTCTTCATTATCATCCCTGGAAGCTACTCAGTGACAATGAAGGAACTGTGGTTTGGGTTTGTTTGTGTTTCTGCGTATATTCAGAAAGCATGTCCTGAAGTTGTGGTTTTAGTGACAATCAGCTGTATCTATCCTAACCATTCTCCTCTCCTACTTTGCTTTTCAAAACTGGGGTTTCCACCAGATCATCAGAGATGGCAAATGGAGAAGAAAGGTCTTTGAGACAGGTGTATTCTCTTCTTTACTTCTCTCTTCCCCTTTATTTCTCACCACATCCTCAATAACCTTCTATTCTTATCTCCTCCTTCCTTCGCCTGTCTCAATTGTTATTTTCCTTCACATATAAAGAAAGCACTTGCTATGACCCAGGGTTCTAATCCTCGCTGCGACCCTCCTAAGCTGTGTAAACTGTGGCAAGTCAATGGAGCAAGGCTGCAGTTTCACCTTCTG
Source organism: Rousettus aegyptiacus (assembly GCF_014176215.1). NCBI lineage: Eukaryota > Metazoa > Chordata > Mammalia > Chiroptera > Pteropodidae > Rousettus > Rousettus aegyptiacus. Next base: position 71,117,661 of record NW_023416287.1, read on the forward strand.
TTGAAGTGGCCCTGAGGCCTTTTCAGCTCATTCACAGAATATGGGGGGGAAAATTCCATATGCTTCCTGTGTGCCCTCTGTCTACATAGTTTTAGAAGCAAACAGAGCACTGAGTAGGAACTTTTATTTCATTATTTTAAGCGATGCGAAGCAACATCCATGTTTCTGGTGGTGGAATCATCTTTGCAAATTATATAATCCAATACGGACGTCAATGTTCAGTTTCTAAATAGTGCTTAGTATTTGCACAGCATCATTTGCTGAGCTTCTGTGCAGCTGGTCAAACACATTTAGCTGACCACTCGCCTGGACATTGTGGATAAATGAATACTGTGGATGAAAGGAAATATGAACTAGTACCGGAAAAGCCAAGGGCAATCCCATGAGAGTAGTCTCATGTTTGCAGCAAAATCCAGATAAACTTTCCCTGTGGCAAGGTGGACAAGGAAGCTTGTAGGATTAGGTTGGCACAGATGATGAAGTCCAATGTATGTTCCATCCTCCCATCTCTGCGCCCTGTGATAGTCTGCTCTTTGTATGTGAGTTTCAATATGAATTTAGAGTCATGAAGTGTACTCCCTGGCTCAGAAAGCCACAGGAAAGCAGCCTCAGTTTTTTTTCAGCCTGGCTCTGATGCTAAAAAAAATATACCTCTTTGGAACTTGTGAGCATATCACAGATGCTGAGCAGGTGAGCTTTAAAAAATGGGGTTCCATCTGAATAATCTGTCAGGCTACAGACGACAAAAAGCTATTTCTGACTCTAGCCAGAATGAATGATTACTTCGATAACAAATTAAAACAAGCTTGGAAATTGGAAATTACGAGAATTAAGCTATCTCCAGTGAATGACTGAGCTCCCCCCTTCAGTACATTTTCTTCTATATTAGACATAAACATGAGCTCTTCATTAATAGAAATTGGTTCATTGCTACTGGCCACAAGGGGAATCTAGTGGATGTGTGGCACTAACTTCCAACCTGATCAAAAAGACAACTTGTTCTTAATGTGTGTGCCTTCTTGGGAACTTAAAAATTCTTTATGTCCCCTTTGGCTTCTTGCATACAAAGCCAACTGTAATGTTCAACTTTTAAGTGTTCAAATATTTTCTCTGTATGGGATGTTTATGGCACCAAATAATTTCTAGATGATTACTGTTTTTAATAACTTTCTAATTACTGTATTAATCATAAATGTCCTTTTGTTTTTAGAAGGTACCAAGGGACAGAGGTAAGAAACAAAGATATTCCTGTTGCAAACCACGACATAAAACTTCTGAGCTTCCTATTCAGAGGATAAGAAATGTTGCTAAGTAGAGAGCTCAATGCTTAGCAAAGAGAAGACAGTTCAGCCTCCCAGCTAAATGACCGTTCAGAGCATTCACAATGAAATGGGTGTCCTATGTCACCCCAAATTTCAGTATATCTTGAACACATAATTTAATCACCCTTTTGTACTTTATACCAAGGGAAATGTTGTCATTTGGTGGCAATTGTATTCAAATATTTTCTGTTATTGCTTTGTTTCTTGATCTCTGATTTATAAGCAATGACCTTACACAATGATGAACCAGTGGGATCCATATTCTAAAGAGGCTGTGATTTTTCTTTATGTTTATCCTAGCTTTACCAAGCTTCCATTTCATCAGATAACTTTTGCCCTCTATTTAACTAGCAAGTTTTGCCTGACTCACAGTGGCCATATTCCCTGCTTCCTCTCTCACTCCCATCTTCCTATGGTGCTTTTGGTGGATGGCTAAAATATAGAAATGATAATAATATCTGTTCTCCCTCACTTATTCTTATGGCAAGAATGTACGTGTGTGTGTGTGTGTGTATGTGTGTGTGTGTGTGTGTGTGTGTATCTAAAGAAATAATGAAAAATAGCCAGTGAGAATTTTCCAGAGTATTGAGTGTTTCATTAGTAAAATTGCACTGGTATTCTTTGCATTTGATGAGATGATAATTTTCCTGCTTCTCTTTCATACTGAGCTTGATGGACAGGCCCTTCTTTAATGTACAAATAATCTTTATGACCCTTGTAAGCAGGTCTGATGATACTCAGCTGAGTAATGTAGCAGAACTGAAATCCCCATCTACTTGATGTTTTGCACAGGCGTTTTGATGAAGTCACTGTCACCTGCTATTAACTTAATATCAAGTCTTAATAGGGTCCCTTTCTCACCATCTCCACGCTGTTGGGGTCCAAATTAATTACTAAGTAAAAATTCTGCCACATAAATCCTCACTTCCTAGGGAGAAGAAAAATAGTTTTTAACCTCATTTGAGAGCTCAGAGAGCAGCTTGTGGAAGAAGATTTGCCTTTAAAAAGTCTAAGAAGTCTATGCATAAATGAGAAAAACAGGGACCCCTCAAACCAGGGGCTCACTTTCTCATGCTCAAGCCATGTATCTTCCTTCTCAGCAACCTTGTATTTATTTTCAAAAATCACCAGACTCATTTAGTGCTCTGTGGTACTATGTTATGAGAGAGAGTAACAAAAACTCCCCTTAAAATTAATTTGTTCTCTAAGTATCAAATGTATCCGAAAACAGCAAATGGAGTATGGAATGAGATCAGCTAAACCTCTTCCAAACCTGATATTCTATAAAAAGTTGTGAGCTAATAAAAACAAAAGCAATTTAAATCCACTCAATAGTCTTTTGGTATTACCTAAAAATTCACAACTGAAAATAAATTAGTTATTAAATTATAATACCCCTAAAGGGTCAAGGGAAAGGAAGAAGAGTATGAGAGGATAAAGAAAAGCTTCATCTCTATTAGGCATACATAACTTCATGTGAATTTGATTAGAATATTGCTGGCAGAGAAGACAGGGTGTCCAAGGTCTTCAAGAGAGCATGAGCTAGTGGGACACTCTGTAATAATCGAGAAGATGGTATTGGGTCTCTCCAAAGGTTGGGTAGAGCATTAAAGATAACATTGCCTAGTTCACGATTCTTACCTTGCTGATCTCCAAGAATAAGAGAAGAAAACAGGGCTAAGGAGTAATATGTGTCTACAAACTGAAAAGTTTTACAAAGAAAGATGATAATTAAAAGCTCAGAGATACTTAAAAACCCCATTAACATGTAGATCCCTTAACATTCATTGTTATCAGATGTTAACAAAACAGATTTCTCATTTCATCCTTTTCCCTAAAATCAAAAACTATCCTTTGATGTTCCATTTGCTATTTCTAGTTTTTTATTTTCTTGGTTCTAAATGTTCACATCTGCATCTCTTCCTTAGCTGGATTTCTACCCTTGGCTCCTAAAGTTGATTTACCAGGTCAGGCCAAGCACAAGGAGTGCCTAGAAATTTGTGTCACCAGCAACTTCGGCAACACCTAAGCATGAAAGCCTTGCTACCCTCACTTCAGGTGGCCAGAACCCTGAGGCATGACTTAAACTGTTGAATCTTCCTAGGTCAGGGTAAGGTTACCCTCTGCAGGGCCCTCCCTGAAATCTCCACCTTGCTTGGCCTCTTTCCTTTTCCTGAATTGCTTCTCCCACTTCTTTACTACATCCTTCTTAATCACTTGCACACAATTTGTTATCTTAGGACCTCCTTCTGGAGAACCCAAATAAATACACTGTTGCAGAATACATCTACCCGAAGACATAGATGAAAACTCCAATTTATTGTGGCCAAAACCAAAGCATCATTATGCCCCACATACCACTTCCCGCTACCATTTCTGTTAAGAGTGCAACACTAATGCTTCGGAGCTATTTTTAATTTTTTAAAAATTATTTCCCTCATAGTTACATTACATCGTATAGTTTACAAAATGTTTTCGATTGTTTAATATTATGTGACTCTCAAAACAAACTTTAGAAATCTATAGGCCGGATTCGATTGTCTCAGTCTTAGAGTGAAGCAACAAAGGATAAAAGAAGTTAAACAGTAAATTGAGTAATTCGAGCCAGAACCTGTGCTTTTGACTTTGATTGATACTTTTCTACAAAGCCAGATGTTCTTCCTTCAGGATACCTCAGATGTCTCCTATTTTTTTTTTTCCAGTTTCCTCCACACAACCTTGGTTTAGACCCATGATATTCTTTCTCAGGTTCTTGCTGTCATCTCCCAGATAGTTACTCTGCCTCTATTTCTCCTTCTTTCATACCTGTGTGGGCCCTGCCAGATTAAGATCCTTACATTGCATCTTAATCTCATCCCCATAAATTGGATCCTGAAGCATTTCTAGTTTTAACTCTTACTCTCCCCTTCTATCTAACTCTAGGGTTTATTTGTTACTGAATCACAGCATAGCTATCCTTAATAGTGCAGAAATGGGTATTTTTGAAGTGGATACTGCTGTCCAACACCTAAAATGTTTGCCACTGATATAAGAACCAAACAATGAGAAGCAATAAAACTGATATAAGAGGTAAGAAAGATGGCTATGCATGTTAAGTTATGGGAAAACTCTTGGTAGAACTGTTAACTGATATACAATTTAGAAAGCAGATCACATGCCTAATGAACTTAGAGCTAGCAGTGTGTGCTGGAAAAATGGTTAGTTTCTAGTCTAATGGGATGTCGACAGAAGTGATGAAGCCACCTCTAGGTGTGCACATGAAATCCATCCTGTGTAATCTTCTAACTCTTTTTCTCTCCACAGAAACCTTAGAAGCTTTATGTGGAAGATAGCAAAATCTTAAAAGAGAAAGATCCTAAACAACCAGTACTGGAAGACTTGTCTCCAAGGAAAACTACCAGGGCCTGCACTAGACTCTGATACCCTGTTACTGTGTTAAACCCAAAAGCACTGTCATTTGTTTTGATACCAAAACATGTTCCAGGGCATCCTGTTTGAGAGCCTACAATGCCTACATCTTTCATTCCAGCACCACAGATAGGGATAAATGTTCAGTGCTTATTCAATTAAATAGAAACAAGAACTCATATCATGAACTAATTTTAATGAATAAAAAGTACATAGTCATTCATGGATACTTGTGCATAATAACTATATAAACAATATAAGGAATAAACATCAAAGAAGAAAATGGTGATTATGTTAAATATCTCAAAATAATTATTCTTAACAGCTATGAGTTGAATTATTCAATTATAACAAAGTGAATATAAAACAATAATTAGCTGAGACATTTTCAGAAAACAATCATCACAATCTTCCCAAATTGTTTTTATTTATATAAATCATTAAATAAATGGATGAAATATATAAGCTACACTCTAACAAATTTGTTTTCTTAGTTAATGCAATAAAAATATCTTAGTGATATTTATTCCCCTAAGGGGGTAGAAAATATTGGCAAATAATTTTAGCAAACAACTCAGGCAAGGGAAGTCAGGCTTGCTGGGGTTTTTGACATCCACGGTACTCAAGATTGTGTTCATAAAACTGCTTCTTCAATGACTCTGGTTTGTAGTGTGAGGTACTGGTGGCCTCATCCTGCTGCATCAGTCAAAGTGAGCTTTCTAAACATGACAAAACCTGACACAGTGATGTGTTACAAGCCAGCAGACACCACAGGTCACAAACTCTTAAAATGACTTTCAGAGACACAGCCTTCTCCACTCTACTGGTCTCCACAGTGGCCATTTGTGTCTCAGCAGAATGTACCAGCTGCCTTCTCCAAGTGCCAGTGCTGAGAATTCAAGGATCAATTGTAGCAAACCCAACCTTATTCATTCCAGGTCACCATCATTTAACCTCCCTCCGCTCACACCCTGTGAGTGCCCTCTTCGCCTTCTGTTCATATCCCAATGTCTGGTTCATTAACACCCATATAATGAGATCATATTTGTCAGTAGCATCTCTTCCACCTTCTCTGCTTGGCTTCTTGCACACTGGATTCCACCTTCGTCCTGTCTCCACTTGTGCCAGCCTTCAACAATGCGCCCTAGTTCTGATCAGTTCTGTACCTCTTCCTGCAGTGAGCTGCCCAGCACCAAATTGGGCTCCAGAATGCTGGCTCTGTCTCTGTTCAGACCTCCATTTTATTTCCTCACATTATGACTCTTCACAGTCACACAACTGCACCTCTCATTTGTTTTCTTTTTGATGTAGTTAAAGCAAATCCTTAAAGTATGGACCAGTGATGCTAGTCAAAAGTATAAAAATTGATGGGTTGACTCAGGCTATACTTGTCAGTATCCCACAGCAGGGTCACTGTGGCACACAGGGTCTCTGCTGCTCTTCTAAGACACTTCCCTGTGCTCAGAGCAGGAAACCACAACCTCAAAGCCTTTCCTACACTTTCCCCACTTGACCCCCAATTCCAAACCCCTGTCCCAAAAGGGAATTGGTGCATCTTATATAAATGGCATGAGGCAAGTGAAAAGTGCCGAAACTACCCCAAAGATTATGGTAACATAAATACACAGGATTATCACAACAGAGAGAAAAAGAATAATGTTATAACAATTGTGATGTGCAGCATTATTTATTTCAGGAACTCAGGAGTATAAAATTTCTGACAAAAAAAAAAAATATCTCCATGCACATTAACGCATCTTGAGTCTAAGCAATTAGCCTGAGGAACTAGCCTAACTGGGCATAATATATTTTTAAAGCTCCAAGATGGTCTCAGATTCATTTAATAGTGCTTCCCATCTATAAAAAGTTTTAAAGCACTTTCCTCCTTTTTTATATTTCTAAATGATATCTACCTATATACAAGTGTATGAATGCATTATGAACATTATAAAACATCTACAACAAACGGAAACTTTTAAAGATGAGATGAGGGAGAAAAGAAAGAAGAAAGAAAGAAAGAAAGAAAGAAAGAAAGAAAGAAAGAAAGAAAGAAAGAAAGAAAGAAAGAAAGGAAGGAAGGAAGGAAGGAAGGAAGGAAGGAAGGAAGGAAGGAAGGAAGGAAGGAAAGAAAGCTAGCTCTCATATTTTTCCCAGTGCACTGTCTTATAATGTTCCCTGAGGAACAGGGGGATCCCACTTCAGTGATGACTACTCCAACAAGAGTATAGCAAGCTGTAAATGTGACATTAAAAGAGTCAGTGATGTGACCATCATCATCCAGCAAGGACTTGATACAGGTAGACAGGACTTTAAAAGTCTATTTTTAAATTCTTGTTCTACAAACCAGAGTAAAACTTTCTCTGCATTGTGGGTGTGTCCTCTTTTGTTAATATAAGTCAAAAAGTATTTGTTATGGATGCCATGGGTAGACCTCTCACAGTCTCATTATATAAAACTCATGAGATGGTCGACATTTCCCAGTTGTCATTGTCCCCTGGTTCTCCTGCCCAAATTCTTCCAATCTGGGTTGCTTCCTTGGGAAATCATGCCTCTCATCTTTTGCAAGACTTCTTTCTTATGGATCCATCTATCAGATCCTTTTGTGGGAAGATGTGAAGGTGCTAGTGGGGAAGGAAGATCCAGGTGCCCTGGCATTTTTGTTTCCATGTAATAGGCACCCATTGAAACCAGCAAAAGGGCATCATGAGCTGTCCTTGACTCTCTAGAGCACAAATAGCATTTATCTCTGGGCAGCGGGCAGCACCAACGCGGGTTTTTGTCAACCTGTCAATTTTTTTTTTCTTAAACAGAAAGCAGAGTTCAGTAAATAAAGATAAATGATTGTGCTTCTTCTCTGCAGACCCTGGAGCTAAACTGAACAGGCCTCTTATGGTTTGGCCCTGCTTCATTGACTGTTCAGACAGCCCAGTAATACGACAGATGTACCCAGCCGTTCCCTCTTCCCCGCTGTCCATTAGATTATGTTCATTTTGTCTGAGATGCCATTAGAAGTCTCAAGGTCAAAGAAGTCACAGGAAAGAAAAGAGGATGACTAATTTTTTCCTGAAGCCCTTCATTGCCCAAAGAGCCTCCAGACAGGTAGACTCCTGCTTTGTGAGGGGCACAAAGAGGGGGGCTTCATCCAATTTACTTGAAATAAAATGCAGGTGTGCAATTAACCCAGACACACTTCTGGCAACTAACACAGCCCTACATTGGAAATTTTATTTGAATCTGGGGAGAATATTATTTGGGATATTTTCCTAAATGACAAATGAATGATTTGTCTATTACAACATGTTGAGGAAGAGCTTGGGATGCAGAGGGGGCTTACATTTTTCTCTCGTCTATTTTTTTTTTTTTAAAGAGGCAATAGTTTTTTGGTCCCAAACAATGTTTCCCTCGGGATTTTTGAGGATATCATGCAAATAGGGAATTTGTCCCTGCTTAGTAGCTGTGATTATGCACGTAATGGTCCTTGAATTTATGTAGTGCGTTACTCCTGAGCTCAAAGCACTTAATGCACATAGCCACATCATTAACACTCAGCATCACAGAATGTGAAAACTGGAAGAGACTGAGAATCACCTGCTTCGATTCCATAGGCAGAAAAATATGCAGTGTTATTATACAGGGCCTTTTACTTGCTACATGCATGTGAGTAGCTTATCTTTCTAAATGCTGACAGGGCTACAATTTCTTCATTTCTAAAAGCCCCCACAGCATCTAGCATAAGCCTAAGTATAAGAGAAATAGAGACAAGCCATACTACTGGCTGAGTCTGAATTACAGAGATGAATAGTTGGAAACTAAGAGATTGCCTAATCCTTCTAGAAATCCAACAGTTCTGATGAAACGTCTAGAAAGGAGAAGCACAAAGGGGATATTATGTGAAGAGGGCTCCAGGTTCCATCACTATTTCAACCAGATCCACACTCACTTAATTTTTAAATATTTTAGGAGATTATATGATATGAGATTGCTGTTTGAATAAAAAAAAAAAAAAAAAAAAACCTCGGAGAAATCCTCATATAGCATCCTAAAGAGCTGATCATCTTTTCCTTGAGCAAGTATGAGAAAAAAATAGAATTTAACTCCTGTCACATAACTCTTTGTTTAATTGAGACTGAACATAATACAAAGGTATGAGAAAAACATACAGAGTGATCATACGCATGTTTATATTTTTGTTCGTACCCAATTGCGTTCAACAAGTGTTTATTGAGCATCTTATTGTGGTTATCATTGTCCTACAATGAAGGCTGTGTGGAGTACCAGAAATTAAAACTCTTTCTCAGCTCTGAATTTATTTGAGCAGAGAAAATTCATGACATACATAACTTTACATATAAATATATAAGCACGAACATGCACAGTTTAAAACGTAAGAGCAAACAAAAGATAAACAATATAGAAAGAAGGAAAACTTGAATTAGAGCTTGTTGCGGTTGGTAGGGATCTTAGATACCATTTCTTTATCAGATGAATACACAGAGGTCCAGATAAATAACGTGAATGCTCAAGGTGGTCCAACTCTGAATAACTGTAACAGATATGTTCCGCATGTCTCCTCACCTTCAGTGTAGTGTCCTTTTGTACATTATGCTGTCTTATCTAAACTAAGAAGAACTAGGCTGAGAAGAAGGCAGTAGGTTCAAAATAGGAGAGAGGAGAATACCTTCAGTACAGGAAGAAGAAACAAGGTGCAAGGCTCAATGTGTCATGACCAACTCGGCTGATGAATAAAATTAGGTAATCAGGAAGACAACTCCATTTAGGAAGCAGCCATCAAGAAAGCTCCTATGTGACACTGCGCATGATGTTGTGGGACTTGCAAAAAAAAATAGGCAGTGCATTTTCTTCTCTTAAGGAAACTTTTCTAGAGTAGGGGAATGAGAAATACAGATGTCTGTAATTTAAAATAAGGTGAGCACCGTGATAGAGGGGCAATCACGGTGCTTCGCAGACAGTATCTATATGCTCACGACTGTCAAATCTCATCCAGATTTAGCCCCTGTGTTTCAGATTCATCCATCCAGCTGTCAGTTGCATGCAGTCTCCACCTGGATGTCTTATGCTCTCCTCATCTGAAAGGTCAAAACTAAATTCATCACTGCTCCCCCACTTCTTGCATCTTTCATCCCCAAATCTCCTCATCTCAGCAACACAATTCAGTTGCCCATCTTAGTAAGTGGCCACACAATACCCCAAACCATCTATTCAGTTACTCAAGCCAGAAACCTGGGAGTCATCCTTAACACTTCCCTCTCCTTCATTCCTTACATCCAATCAACTCCTGGTGGTTCTGCATCTTGAACAGCTCTAAACGCTGTCTATTTTTCTCAAGACAGTCAGTGCCCTAGCCCAAGATTCTATGATTTCATGGACCATGGTCCAAGTGTTCTGACGGGCCTCCCTAGTTCCTGGTTTCTCTTCTTCAATCAAAGATATACATTAGAACTTAAAATGATGATTATTTAATTCATATCTAATTGTATCTTTCCTCTTACCATTGCTCTTAGGATTAAATACAAAATTTCTTAACACATTACAAAGTTTTTCCCCATTTCCCCCCATCTATCTTCCCAAACTCATTTCCCCATAATTTTCTTTCCCCTTGTCTTCTTGCATATTAATATTACATTGATATTTGGCTCTACTAGATTCCTTGATATTGCCATATTTTATTCCCTCTGCCCATACTGTTTCCTTATTTGAATCCCTACTGCACCCTTCCCACACAAATTCACATAGGCATACACACAAAGACAATACAGACACACACATGCTTCATTCACATAGCAGACTTCAATTCGTCTTCAGATTTTAGCTTAAATCTCACTGACTCCAGAGTTTTCATGACCCTAGACTAAATAGACCTTGTTTCCTTAGCATCTTATTTGCTCTATTTTAATATGCATCTTACTTTATGGTAATTTTTTAAATGCCTGTCTCCCTCATAGAACTGGAAGGTCTGACTTCTGCCCTGCTTGTTCCTTAGTTCTTAGAACAACATATGCTCATAGTACTTAATAAATATTGAATGAATAAATGAGTGAATGAATACTTAGTGATATCCAAAGCATTTAACTTCAGGTAAGCAAGTCTCAAAAAGTTTAAAGGGAACACTCTTTAAGTGAAAATTAGGTATATTGAAAGCAATTTAAAGGGTTCTTATCCCAGCAGGCTGGTGCCATGCTTGGATCAGACCATGGCTAAGATCGTCATTTTACTGAGAATTAAAGTGATTCACAAATGTTAATGGGTCTGAAAAAAAAATAATTACAATGGTAACAAATTAGGGGTCTGTTACACTAACTAACTTTTCTCTATTAACACAGAATTTACTCTGAAGAGCAGAAAGAGCCAAGTGAGCAGATTTCATAATTGTGGAACTTTATTTTCACTTTGCCCTAACTTTCCCAGTGAAATAGAACATAAAGAAAGCCTTTTGCAAATGGATAATTACACACACATCTCAGGATTATGAGATACTGTGTAACCTTTTCTCCTCCTTTTCTAATGTGACTGAGCACCGTCATAGAGCTATTTTTGCCCTTATGGGGGAAAAAAGTGCTTCAAGTCACTCTTCATATCTAATAGCATGATTTCATGTTTATTAACATATACCCATAAAATTTATAATTTTTCAGTACCTGAAGGGACCATACAGAGCAGCTAACCTAAACTTCTATTTTAAAAGCTGAAACTAAGGTCAAGAAAAGTTAAATGACTCCTTCTAACATGAAAATTCTAGAATAATAGAAACGAACATCAAATGAATGGTAATGGCCGTCTTCATGAAGAAATGAAGTAGAAGGTCATCCTTCGGTGTGGGAAGAGAAGAGGAAGTGGAAACAGGTGTCAAATCAAAGGCAAATGGAAAGATGATTCAGAACTCAGCTTGCTTAGTTCAGATAGTTTAAGACAAATCATTTATTTGACATATATTATCCCCTGCATACACAAACAGGTAAAATGCTGTAAGGTTAGGAGCACAGACTACAGAATTACACAGATTTACCTCCAAACCCAAACAAATCCCAACCCCACCTTCTACAGCATTTCTCTTGATGGATATCCCAGTTGCTCATCACACTGATCATTACATTATGTTTGGCTAATTTTGGCAACTCTCTCCATTATAATCAATGTCCAGAATTAATCGTATATGTAGGCAAACTCCTAGAGAGTTCTGTACTAATGACCTTTCAGATGGATTCTCCCAATCTTATCTAAGTGTTACAAAATTTTTAAGTAACTTCAAATGTTCAGATTTAAAACGTTGTCTCTCAGGCCCTCAGTTTGTATGTGGATGATGCCTATCAGAATCACTGTGGGTTTAGCTGGTTGTTTGGAATAACATAGACCAAATAACAGGCTGACTTCATTTCACCTTCAAATTGTTTTATTTGACTTTGTCCATTTGAATAGTTTTCCACGGATAAGGAAATTGGCTCAGGTGTCTTACTAAACCAAAAAAAAAAAAAATTATTAAGGATCAAGGTACAAGAAGAACTATCAGTGGGACTCAAGGAATAAAAAAATCCAGAAGAGGTCTCTTCTTCACTCATCTAAGTAATATTCATATCTTTACAAATAAGAATTCAAGTATGGAAAACCTTGATAAACCCACTGAAACAACTCTTGTTAAAGTCAACAATGATCCTTATGCTGTTAAATTCAATAATCAATAGCATTTGACACAACTAATCATTTGCCCTTCCTTCCTTTGGCCTTTGAGTCACTGTTCTCTTATTTCATCTCCTGGAGCATTAGCTACTCCTTCTAAGATTTGTTTTCCACTTTCTTCTCATTTTACTAAACTCTAAACACATTTGGCTGCTCCAGGACTTACACTTGAGATAGTTTCTTTATATACATACATCCCCTGACTCACTGCATCCAAGCTTGTAGCTTTTAATGTTATCTAAATGCTATTGGCTATCATCCCAGACCTCTCCACTAAACTCCATAATCTTATAACCAATTTCCTCCTCAACATCTCCTTGGATGTCTATTAGGAATTAGACTTCAACCTGTATAAAATAAAACTCTTGCTTTTTTACCCCAAGCCTGCTTCTCCTTCTGCCTTTTCCATCTCTGTAAATGGTAGTTCTATTTTTCTATGCACTCAGGTCTAAAAGATTAATACCTCTATTTAAATCATAACTCACTTCCAAACCCCAAATTAATCCCATTGACTTGACTTTACTTTCAAAATAGAAAAAGAGTGTAACTAATTTTCTACCCCCAATTACATTTTATTACAAGCTACTACCATTCCTTAGCAAGAACATTGCACTAGCTTTTTAATTGGTCTCTCTACTTTTACCTACAGAAATTCAAATAATTATTTAAAAATGTAGGCCTGATCACAACTCCCCTCTATTCAAATTCTTCTACTTCTCATCTTACCAGAATAGAGGGCAAGTCTTCTCAAAGCCTAAAGAGTTTTATATAATTAGCTCCCACTACTTCACTAGATATATCTTCTGACCTCTTACTGTTCTTTGCTGTATTCTGGCCATACTAGTTTTTCTGCTATTTTTCAAATGTGCTAAGTCACTTCTGTCTCAAAACCTCTTCCCTTGCTATTATTTCTGGCCAAAAAGACTCTTCTCTCAGCGATATAAATGGTTCATCCCTTCTTTCCATCATTTCTTCACTAATCTCTCAAAAATATTATCTCCCTACTTTAGCTTCCTCCTATGGTCATTTTTCTGCTGCATTTATTTCTATTGCACTTTTCATCATTTGAATTACCATCTATTGATTTATTTATTATTTCTCTTTCCCTATCAACTCCACCGGAAGGTAAGTTCTCCATAAGCAGAACTTCTAGGCCTCAGTCTCTAAAATAATACCTTGCACATAGTAAGAGTGCAATGAAAATTGTCATATTTAAACAAATGTACAAATAAGTGGTAACTGAACTAAATAAGTATAATTTGAGCCTGACTACTTTATAGTAAGTGCTACAAAAAACAGGGTGATTGGTGCTCAAACTGTTAGTCAAGATATTGGTGGTATAACTGAGGAAGATTGAGCAGGTAATCCAGCCAAAGAAGAACCCTTAAACTGAATGCCATTGGGGCTTTAATTTCATCTCCAACTATTTAAAGCATCTCCCTCCCCACCTCCTCCCCCCTTCCTACACACACAAAACTATCTCACTCACGAAGTCATATAGAAGCAAAAACCAACATATTGCTCTGCATCCTATTTGGCTTAGCACTTCACGTACCACAGTTAGGAAAAAAAAAAAAAAAGCTATCTAGTTATAGTCACCAAAATAAAAGAACTCTCCAACATTTTCCATAAATGTGACTCTCTAGAAAAAAAAAAAATCCTGCTTTTTCTATACTGAAGTATAAAGATAAGTGACAGCCTTTGGGAATATGATAATCAAGTGAAGCAACTGCAAGTTCTTCACCATTATCTAAGCTAAATGTGGTAAACCTGATTAATTTTGTCTGTTGTTTTTAGCTTTTAAATATTTGCAGGTTTTTTGGTTTTGGTTTTGTTTTTGATTTAGTGAGCCAGTTCTGGTCTGACTCTCTTTGCAACTAAATACTTCCTTTTCTTTTCTCTGAGTCACCCTTTGACCAAGTATAAGTGATTGACAGAATCACCATCAATCACTCCTTTGAACCCCTCAGCACTCTGCTCAGAAGTACAAATTAGTAGTGCTAATACTAATACATAATAACATACTTTCTGATAGTATTTACTATAATTTCAATTATTTCCATCATAGTGATTAGCACACTGCCCTTCACATACTAGATACTAAATAAATATTTGTTCATTTATATGCGCTAATGTATTGTATTCTTTAAAAAGACCTGGGTTGAAGAGTTAAAGGAAATCTGTCCACATCCAGGGTGTGCTGCTTATGAGCTGAAATGTCTTAGGTAGCTTAATCCCTCTACACTGAAATTTTCTTATTATCATTGAGATAGTGATAACTATCTCCATTTACAGGGATGTTCCTCTGCAGTTAGAGACAGAAGAGGTTAGTCACATAAAGCTCATAGAACTGTCCCTTGTACATTACAGACATACCTGCCATTGGTTGAACCCAAATCAGAGTCAATCTCCCCTAAGACTACAGTTTCTGGAGTCTGAGTTCTCAACCCCGGCCACATGGTAGAATCGTTGAATAATTTTACGAAGAACAGATCCTCTGGCCTCATTCAGATTAATTAATTAGAAAGAATTCTAATTAATTAATCTGAATTCTACAGACTCCAGCTCTCCCACCTACCTGCTATGTGACTTTGGTTAAGTAAATTAATCTTTTCTGGCTTTAGTTTTCCAGTCTGTAAAATGGGGTCAATTATGGTACCTTTCTCACACAGGGTTGTTATGTGGATTCAAAGACATAATCCATAAAAAGTGATTAAATATCATCTAATACATGCTTAAACTTAATAAGAGCTAATATTAACAAAAACTATTTCATTTTTTTCAAAGACAGGTGTTTATTTCTCATTACAGAAATGAGATCATGTAACTAATGTATGCTCCATTCATGATATAAATCAGTTAGGGCCTTCTTTGACTGTTAATGCTTAACCCCACAGAGAATCTCACTGCTCAGAAAAGATCAATTGGGAACCACTTACGGCAAGACATTTACCTGGGAAATAATGAGAACAGGAATATCACAAAGGAAAATTAGATATCAAACAATTTTATGATTTTATTATTGACTGGTTTTAGTGGGGAGCAAATGGGAAGGGAAAAGAGAATGTGTTCTCACATATTTAAATTATGGAAAAGAGTAATTTAAAGAAATCCCAGTCTTCAAGAAAAGGACAATATCAAATATGGGGTGGTTAATCCCTAGAAGCTTACCTTTCCTTCTCTAACATATAGATTGAGCATTACACAAGTTTCTATAAGATGATATTAAAAACTCAGTGGTGACCTATGTTTCAATCTTCAGAGCTAAACTTATCAAGAAGGTAATACTGTATAATGCATAAATTGATGTTTTCTTCATTATTGGCACTTATCTCACACCATGCGTTTTTCCTTAGTTCCAAGAAGAAAAATGCCAAATTATATTCTTGTTATTATCCAGAATTTTCATCTTATATTTAGTATAAAGATTAATATGAAGAAGTTAAAAATAATTTCTCTTCACCTATAAGATACAGTTTACTTTTTTTACCCAAATTCTTTATTGAAAATTCAATACATTGCTTATATCTGACCATTTAACCTATGGATTTTGCATTCTATTAATTCCTACACTGACTACATAATATGGAAAGATAGTTTTACTAAAAATGAATTTGTAGTAACAGTAACTAAGTTAGCATACGGTGAACTGTTCTATTTCCTGGCATTTTTTATTATAAAAACATGATGCTTGCTTCATTATAGTAATGATAATGATTATTTCCAACATATTTAATAAAGTGCTTTAGATTTGACTATTTCTATTAAATTAAACAGATGGTGATAGCACATAATTTCACCCAGAAATGTACATTAATTATTAACAATAAATGTAAGGCAAAACAACAGACTTCAGTAATATAACTGCACATCTGCAAAGAAGATTGTTGGCGATTTGGAAATGCTAATTCTGTGATTAATCTTCCATTTGGCTACTGAGCAGCAGAAGTCATGCAAACAAGAATGCCAAGATGAATGTCTGAGCAAACAGACTTCAAACTGGATTGTGAGCTCAGACAACAGAAAGAGACTTGGTAGGCAGTAGGAACTTTCCACCAACAAAATGTACTTGTATCACAGAATCATTTGAAGAAAGATGCATTTCATTGTCTTTATTTGAGGCGTCTGTTCCTGAGCTAACACAGGAAATGCTTTTTTCCTTCTTTCCAAAGATTTCAAATCCACCATCCTGTAAACTTTTCCTTCACAGAATTTGCATTTTCACATCACCTGACATCTCCTTTCCACAGAACAAGGAAGATTATCCTCTATTGTTAAAACCAAGGTGCCTATACATCTGGAATACAGCATGTAATCTGGGCACTTCACCTCAAGGGAGATATAACAACAAAAAAAGTTTAAAATAATTAAGTGAACTGACTAAGGACATGTGAGAGAACAGACGGGGAGAAAAAGATCTTTCAATCCACAAAGACAGGAGGAAATACAACCTTTGTATAAATGATTAATAGGTCAACTCTACATTGGATGAGCAAATCTCAGATGTCAAGATCACATATAATCAAGAAGAGTCCATATTGTGAGACTTTTGAAATGGACATAACATTTTATAGCTTAAAAAAGTAGAGTGGGGCAAATTTAAGAAAGTCCACTTTATAGAACTTCTTGATCTTTGCAGCCTAAGAAAGAATATAAGTTGAAAGAATAATTTTATAAAATGTTCATTTTAATTCCCAAAGAATACATCCATAAGTTGTTTTAGGAAAATAGTCACCTAAAGATAATTCATTTAGTTTTATGAGGTAATGTGTGAACATCTTAGACTCTGACAGTCAGTCAGAAGAGATATTCAACAAAGTCCTGTATTTCTTACTCAGGATAAACCTAAATAATAATCAGAATCAACAAAATAGACAAAATTTAGATAGAGTGACCAATTAAAAAAAGAGATAAGACCAAGTTTACTAAAATCAGGAATAAAGAAGAATCATTAATACAAGTTTATTAAAAAGAATATACCACTACAAGAAAGATAAGAAGAGTATATGGTGCATAATCTTATACCAACAAATTAGCTAATTCAGATAAAATGTATAAATTATTATAAATAAATTATTAAAACTGACTTAAGAAGAAATAAAAAATATGAATGGATCTATAATGGGTAAAGAGATTAAATCAGTAATCAAAAAAACTTCCCACAAAGAAAAGCCCAACACCAGATGATATCAATGGTGAACTCTACCAAATATTTGAGTAATTAATAGCAATCTTTGACAAATTCTTACAAAAACAAAAGAAGAGAAACATACCAACTTATTCTATGAGGTATTACTATAATACATAAACCAAAGATGTCACAGAAAAAAAAGACTATAATATTCATAATAAACAGATGCAAAAATCTTTAACAAAATACTAACAAACCAAATCTAGCAAATATAAAAAGTCTTAAACACCATGACCAAGTAGGATTTATGCCAAGAATGTATGATAAGTTCACCATATGAAACTTACTTAATCAATCTAATATGATCATATTAACACATATTAATAAAGAACAAAATCACATGATACTCTCAATTAATGCAGAAAAAGAATTTGATAAAATCCAACACTCTTTCATGACAAATACACTCAACAAAATAAGAATAGAAGAAAACTTCCTCAACCAGATAAAGAGTGTCTATGAAATCTCACATTCAAAAACTCACAACCACACTTAATTGTGAAACACTGATAGCTTGTTTCTTAAGATCAGCAACAAGATAAGGATGTTCATTCTCACCATTCTGATCAACATTATGTTGGAACTACTAGCCAGAGAAATTAGACAAGATAAAGAAATAAAAGGCATCAAGACTAGAAAGAAAAAAGTAAAATTATCTCTATTTGCGGACTGTATAATCCTGACATGTAAAATCTTCAGAAATCCACCAAAAAACTCTTAAATTAATAAAATAATTTCAACAAGGTTGCAAAATACAAGATCGATATACATCAATTGATTGAACTTCTATACCTTAGCAATGCAAAAGCCAAATGGAAAATTAAGAAAATAATTGCATTTACAACAGAATCAAAAAGAATAAAATATTAAGTAATGATTATAACAAAAGAAGTCCAAGACCTGTATGTTGAAAACTACAACACATTGTTGAAATAAATTTAGAGAATCTTAAATAAATGAAAACACTTAAATATTTACTATTGTTAAGATGACAACACTTGCCAAATTGATCTGTAAATTTAATATAATCCCATTAAAAGTCCAGCTGACCCCTTTGCAGAAATTAACAAACTAACTCTAATAAATATTCAGGGACCCAGAATAGCTCAAACAATTTTGATAAAGAAGAACAACATCAGACAGTTCACACTTTGACATTTCAAAACTTGCTACAAAGTTTAGGTAATAAGACAGTTTTATACTGGCATACGGGTTGACACATAGATGAATGAAAAATTATTGATAGATCAGAAATAAAATGTTACATTTATGTTTGATGATTTTCAACAAGGGGTCTGAAACAAGTCAATGGGGAAAGAACAATATTTGCAATAACTACAACAAAATGAACTTGGCACTCCACCTCAAATCATGTAGAAAAATTGCACAACCTATAAGTATACTAAAAATCACTGAAATGTGCACTTTTTATGGGTAAATTTTATTGTATATGGGTTATATCTTAATAAAAAAAATCACATTATTACTTATGCCTGTTCTAAATTTACTATTTCATGGGTACAACCAGAAGTAGAATTCCATTCTACTCTATTTATTACTCTCATCCCCTTTTTATGCAACTAGGAAAAGATAGGCTTATCCAAACTATGTCTCTCTGACATGGCTTGTCTCTTAAAGAGGTATCTGCCACAATTGTTATAACAAAAAAGAGTGACAATAATAAAACCTAATCACAATTTCTGTTTTTACAATAGGACAATGAATGATAAAATTCCTCTATTATTGATTGCAAAATATAAAATAAGAAAATTATAACATGGTTCAAGACATGAAGATGTTAGAATAGTCTCTGCTTATATTCATTTTCCTTCTTAAAACCTGTAATTATTCTAAGGGGACTGTCGTGTTGTTCTGTGCTGTCATGGAGTGGTTTAACAAATCCATTTGTTTATATATTTGAATAAAGTTGTTTCTGTGAACTGCATTTAAGGTTTTTCTTTGGGGACATGACCAGGCCAAAAGTACCATGTATTTTAACAATGGTTCATTTTTTAAAGTTTCTCTAGTCAAGATAATCATCAATTGTCTATATTGCTAGTCTTCTAATTGAAGACAGAAGAATTCCTCAATCTCCAGAAAATCCCCATGATATGTTAGAATTCACACTGTCTCGAGACAAGGAACACCAAGAAAAGTGAAGTCAAAAAAGTATAATAGGGATATGGGGGGAGCTAATTAATAGAGATTAGCGTCACTCTGAGGAAAGTCAGAAGTCCGGTGGGCTGTGTTCTAAAGGAAAAATAAATTATGGACTGAGTTTAATAAAACATCCTTATATTTGTCCATCTATCCATCCATCAATCCATTATCCATCTGTCCCACTGTTTAGTATCCCACTATGTTGTAGGCACTAAAGTAGAAATGAAGCACTCAATAACTAAAGAGGCCAGAGTTGAATAGCAGACATCATGGCAAGAATCCAGGTAATTTTAAAGCTAGGCAGATATGGTTTCATATAATAAATCCATTACTGGAAGGCCATGCCAATAATAGAGTAACAAAAGATACCAAGCCCTGTACATGCTTTTTTTTGAACATTAACCTATTTAATCCTCATTGACATTATATTTTACAAATAAGAAACATGATGATCAAGGAAGTTAAGTAACTTGCCCCAGGTGATTCAACTTATAAGAGATGGAATGTGGATTCTGACTCCAAAGCCCTGATCTTTTTATTAAGCTATGAGCACAAGATTCCCCTCAGGTAGAAGGGCAGGCAAGCCTAGCTAAGCTGGAGTTCAAAACAGAGTTATAGTCCCAGAAGAGTAAAAAGATTGCTATGTAGCAAAAACAAGGTCATCATCACATAGGTTACATAGTATATCGGCACACCAGAAATTAGGTGCCACCAACTGGCCAGCTAAAGTCACTGATGCTGGCATCTGCTGCTCCAGACCAGCTCAGGAACTAGGTAGAGGTGACCTCAATGTGAGAAGGACATCACTAACTCCAACTGAGAAGAACTGACATGATGGCTCATTAGAAACAAAGCCTGAGATACAATTCATTCCAGGTGCTTGCAGCAATGCCCAAATCCTTACATTCTCACCAAAGTTGAGATTTTCTG
Source organism: Rousettus aegyptiacus (assembly GCF_014176215.1). Lineage (NCBI taxonomy): Eukaryota > Metazoa > Chordata > Mammalia > Chiroptera > Pteropodidae > Rousettus > Rousettus aegyptiacus. Next base: position 71,138,364 of record NW_023416287.1, read on the forward strand.
TCAGAAATGTCTTCTAATATTAAAAGGAACATTTACCTTTCTCTCTCCAAAACAAAAACTATGCCTCTTCGAGTTGGCAACCAAAGAGTAAATATCTACTTTAACCTATTTGTGGATTGCAATAAACATTACTTTGATTTGATAACTCTTAATGAAAACAGCAAACAACAGTGATAGAGATAAACCATTGGGTTGAAAATAGAAATATCAACATAGGCACAATCTCCTAATTTTCTCATCTTTGGTATACATTAGTTGGTTAATGGACTTGAGCCAGGATATCTACACAGACAAAATAAAGTGGATAATTGAGCAATTATCTGACGAATCTAAACACTAAAGAAAGTGACTTTGTATAATTAAGAGTGTGTTCTAAACTGCTGGAGCATCTTTCTTTAGGGAAAAGTCATGGAGCTAGGAGCAGAAGTAAGTGTGTGTATTTGCCTTTTCCTGATGTACTTTACAGCAGCCTGAAGAGATGTAGCAGGGCTAGGAGAAGGAACCAAACTTTGGACTTTTACTATAAGTTATACAATTAAGAATGCCTCTCTGCTGCCACTGTTGGGAGGCAGGATACAAACAGAGATACATGTCTTCTCTTCTGCACGTTTTGGAAGCTTAGTGTTTACAATTTGAGAGGGAACAAGTCTCCTCCCTGGTGCAATCTGAGATCCAAGCTTTGCAGTTGCAATAATGTAATCTATCAAGATAGTGGCAGGATCCATGTCAGCACCCTTGGTTGAGGAAGCACCGGCCCCTTGTATGGCATGATAGATATAGGGATGGAGGTGTTGGGATCTAAGCATACCGTAAGATACTGGGCCATAACTGGTTCCCATGGAGTATTAAAGGCAGCCAACTGCTTTACAAGTGATCAGGCTTAAACAGTTTACCCTTATCTATCAATATGACTATACATGTTTGATAGATGTGAAAACTGAGGCATGTAGAGATTGAATAGCTATCTCAAAGATACATGTCAAAAAACTGGTAGAACCAGGGTCAAATCCCAGATCTGTTTGACTCTGAAATTGCTATATTCTAAGGACCTCATATATCCCCAAAAACCTATTTCCACAAAAATGGAAATGAAATATGTTATTCTATAATTTACTCTTAGGGATGTTTTCATTTTAATATGGGATAAGGCAGTTAGCTTAGTATACTACAAAAGGCATTCCCCTAATCAAATCACAGAGTATCCAGGCATGACTGGCCCATCAGACCAGAATGATCCAGCCTGCCAAGTAATGTAGCAGAGACTGTCCTCAGAACTCAAAATGAAAGGTAAGAATTAAAGCCAGATACAGAGAATAAGGAATACGTTACATTCATGTAGAAGACAGACATTTACTTGAACTATTCAAGTAAACACAATCATGTACACACACTAATTCAAATATTCCAAGCGGGTCAAAATATAAATTTTAACCATATTTTCACGAATCAAAACAGAACAAATACTGAAAATTCTGTATGAGCAAACGTTTAATTTAATAGTAAAAGTTAAACTTCCTACTCACCAGGCACTTTACATTCATGTTCAACTCTACTGAGTATTACCTTTATCAACACAGCCAAAATTCCTCACAGTTTGCAGACTCCTCCAAAAACATTAGCCAAGACCTAAACAAAAAAGAGATACACGATATTGTATTTCTGCAGACATTTAGTAAAGACTTTTTATGCCTTCGATAACTAGTTAGCAAGAAACCACATAGAAAAAGCTGGAGAGGGGAGTGGTTGGAGATAAATATCAATTCTGAGAAAGAAGTTTACTAGCTTCTAGGACCTTCTAAGAAGTAAAACAACTGAAAATGATACATATATATGTCTATGACTAGGTATGAAAAATATCTAACTGCAAAATATTTTGTTCTAAATTGAGAAATAAAGAGTTTTGAGTGCTTATACTAACTCAGATCTTTTCATGTGACTAGGAAAAGTTACAGGACTTCTATACTAGGTTCTGTAGTCCAAGGATAGAAGTTTTCCCTTTTGGAAAGTTATAGCCAATGATTTTTTAAAAATTAAAACATCCTGACTTGAAAAGCAAAGCAAAAAATGAATCAGACATAAATTTTAAGAATGAGAGGGAATTATATGTCATGTGTAATATCAAGTGGCAATACTAAGACACTAGATCAGGCAAGAATTACTATGAAAAATTGCCTGGTTGAAATAGCAATTAAGGATTTAATGGGGGACAGTAATCAGGAATATGGGTGATCTAGCTAGTAAAAGAGCTTTAAGTGGGCAATACAGTACTCAAAATATGCCCTGTGAATATTCATGAGTTGATCTTACTGTGACTTATCTATGCGGTGACATTTTCCAGTAGGAAAACATTTGACTAAAAGAAAATAGCTCCTGAGCTTTAGAACATTATAAAGTTCATATTGTAAAGGAAGCAAAACTAAGTGCTATGAGTAAATGATGGACAGTTGGATAAAATGTTGGAGAATAGGTACTGACTGTGCAATTTAAAATGGTGATTTACCACTTCAGAAAAACCCATGCAGTTTGATATGCTCATCTCAATAAACAGAAAACACATGAAAAGCAGTTAGTTTAAAAAGATAGAAATTTCTTCCTGGCTTACCTTTCAAACATTTTTGCATATGCTTATTCACTTAAGATCATTGCTTTCATTAAAAAGTGAAAAGGACTATAAAAAAGTTTCAGATAAGAAAAAAAGCTTATGCCCACATTAAGAAAAGTCTGCTCTTTTGCTCTCATGGAGATATTGGGAAGAAACAAACAAAAATGACAGCAGCAAGAGTAGCAACAAAAGTCCACACAAGTAATGAAAGATCTACTTAGGAAAATGACATAATTTCAGAGCCCCCAGTGAATATGGAAATCAGGAGAACTAAAATATGTGTGTGCAGGTGAAATGTTGGCTCATGCAAAAGAACCTGCTGAGAAAATGCATCAAGTTTGACCTGAATTAGCCAGACAGGCTGTCTAAAGCTGTGTTTGCATATCCGCAAATGGTGCGAGAAGATTGAATAAATATATATGTAGTTTGTTGCCATAGAACTTCCTTGTGAACATAATGTCAACACCATTTTCTTTTTATATCTTGGTCCAAAACATGACAGTCAGTCATATTGAGTGGTTTTCCCAGATACATTTTTTTTTTTCTTTTGAAAGTAGCTGACCAGGGTTTCTGGATCTATAGGAGGTATTCCTCTGCATGGGTAGTGTTAAAAAAAGTCTAACATCTATTTCTGAAATTTCGCCTCACAGAGGTGCTAATGACCACTCCTGGACAACTTTCCTTTCTCTTTTTAGCATCACAATCATGAATATATTCAGCCTTTAAAATTTAAACAAAGGAACACTACTCCAGCCACTTGATAGAAAAATCTTGATCATGGCCAAAGAAACACTGTCCCTTTCAGCTTCCAAAACAAAGTACGAAGTTTTTCCATTCAAATTCATCAAATTTGGAGTTCACTCCATGTTCAGGCTGGGCCACAAGATAAGAATATGTACACTTGTACCCTGCCCCTGACCCGACCTTTATATGTAAGTTTGAGATTTACAGATCTCTGAAGAATGTGAAAATGAATTTAACTTAAAGGTACTGAAATTTAACAAGAACTTTCCAAACATTCTTCATTTCTATCAAAAGTAAAATTCTTGGTTGGTTTGCTTCCTGGAGAAAAAAAGTACATGATCACTAGGGAGATGAATACTTATAATTAATACACCCTGTGAATGTCAGCTTCAGCATAACTTTTCCCTCCACACTTGTCATGGTGTCGCATTCATCCTTGAGGGATCCATCAATTCACACAGAAGCATCAGGAGGCCAGGAGGAAAGTTTGTCTTCATTTCTACCTTTTTTCCCAAGGTTAACTACCTTCATATCACATTCAGACTAAAATAAGGAACTCGAGATTTTTTCTTAGGGTTTTAGTTCTTAAATGTAAAAAGAAAAGAAAGAAAAATTAATTCTAAAATGAGTGTGATGCATATTCATGAAGGGCAAAGCAATACTCAAGATATTGCAGTGTTGGTGATCTTCAGCTATATCAATTTACTGACCTTAGTCTGTAAAGGATCTGATGGAATGTATGCCAAAGATACTGAATAGCCAGAAATATATCTCTACTAGTAAAAAAAATCTATAAATATAGTCATAAAATGATCAAGGTGTTGATTACAACAAAGAATGGATCATGACTCATGTCACAACACTGAAGACTTCATCCTAAAGAGTGAAGATCCATTCTGCTGTTTAGAAAGTGTGAAAGTAAAATATAAGCAGAGCAAGTTGATCTTCTCTTTGATATCTGCTACCTTTATATTTTTTCCCCAAGAATTATACCAACTCTTTCCTGATTCTTGATTTGTATATAGCATTAAAAAGTCTTGGTACTATTTTTTTAAATGTTGTTTCTGCAAGCCTCACTTGAGGCTGGGACTTAGATTTCTTGAAATCCTTTATTTTATTTTTTTTTCATAGTTTCATGGCTCACTTTTGCATTTGCTCTTATTCATGTATCCCTTCTTTCTTCCATCATTTTAATCTTTGACTTTTATCTCATTTTAAAACCTGCACAGTCACATTTTCTCTAAATGACTCTTCATACTCTGAATGTACAATTTAAAATGTATTTTTCAGACTTTCCTATCTCTCTTTAGCCACACAAATGCATCAATATTAATCTGATAGCATTTGTTTGATTTATAATAAATAGAGATTTTTTAGCTTCTTCTCCACATATGCCTGTTCTGTCCCATTCTCAGAGTCATCTCCCTCCATGTCTTGACCTTATCATCAGTAACAACAACTACAGCTCTTCTTCCTGGATCTATCCTGTCCTTGACTCTTCGTTAGCAATATTATCCAGAGCCATTTCTAGATGCCCTACCAGCAACTCAAAACCCACATGTCCAAATCCTAGTTAACCAACCCTCTGGTCAAACTGGCTCCTTTTCCAAAAGGTCACATTTCTCTGCCAATGTCCCATTCACCAAAGCAAGTCACCTAGCCAAAACGAGAGACGGGGGATGAGGACCCCTCAAGGACATGGAGACCAGCAGGCATGATTCACTGTCAGCCATTGATATAGCAATCTACAACAAACCAATCTTCAAAGGGAAGAAGACAATGGTATGAGGGTAACTTTCAGGTTTCTGGCATGAGCATTTGGATGGTTACAAAGTCAGGTAACGAATATAATCAAGTAGACAGGGCTGACTAGAGACTCAACATGTCTGTAGAACAGGAAATTTGGTATTTTGGCCTTCATTGTCTTGGTTTTTATTTATTTATAATAAATTTACTTACTTACTTACTTACTTACTTACTTACTTATTTACTTACTTACTCATATCTGTCAACCTACCTACCTACCTGTCTATCATCTGTCTGTCTGTCTATCTATCTATCTATCTATCTATCTATCTATCTATCTATCTATCTATCTATCTTTGGTCATACAGGTAATTTAAAACTGGATCTGCTATAGCAAGAGTTTTCTGGGAGCCCTGTCAGTGACATGGAGAAGATCTGGCATTCAGATTCTCTGAGAGAGACTCGCCCCATTCTCAGAGTTATTTCCCAGCCTTGACACCTCAGAGATTCAGGTACATTATCAGTTATGGGTGAAGAATGTATTTGTAATTTATAATGTCCTCCAGATAATTCTGGTGCATCTTTACCTTCACTTTGCCCTATCACACTGGGCACCTCTAATTTAGTATTGTCTTTTCTTACTCTTTATTATAAGTCCCAGCATGCTATGATCACTTTGTCTCAAGGTTCTTGTCATTTTCTTTAAAATTTCTTTGAAATCAAAAATCCTCTGGATTTATTTCTTCAGCATTCGATAAAGATTAAATGGACAGTAGGTTATGTTCAGTATGTAGAATTAGTTCTCCCAGATATATGAGTATCCCATCTCTGATACAGACATTTTACGATCTGTATCTGAAAAACATTGTCCACATTTTTCCTCTGCATGTTTTGCAGCATACTCCAGCTACCTCACTGATTCTGTGTCTAATTCCTTCTATCTGAGTTCAAATGCTTTCCACCATATCCACGACTCCACTGTCATTGATTTTTCACAGTTATAGATGTTTTGAAGATGTAAAACGTTTTTTTTCTATTTTTTAAACTCTCTTAACAAATTATGTCCTTCCATTCATAAACCTTGCCCTGCTAAGTTTTAACAGAGACTTCGGCAATTGTATTTTGTGTATGTATGTTTAAATATCATTATCTTTGTTCTCTTCCACTCAAAGTAATTTCTGTACTTTGAATTCCCCACATTGTCTCAGATTTATCTTATCTCTGGTTTCCTTTGTCAGTTACTTTTTAAAATTCAGATTTGTGATTCTCTCATTCTCTCTACTACACTGGAATGCAGAAAAGTAATCTTTGAGTCCTTTTAATGTTTCCTCTAGCAGAGGGCACAATTTCAATTACAACAGATAAAACTAGTATCAAACTTGGGATAAAATAGACGTCTAATACATCATTACATATTCTTGCAACAGTTCTTGCAGTTTCCAATATTTATTGAAGTGTCAGATGAATTATATATCCTCATTAGCATCCCTGCAAATACCATTTATAAATTTCCATGGAAATTCTCCTATTTCTGGGGTTTGTACATCTTGGAGATTAGAAGGAGGGAGTTGTTCAATAAATGCAATTTCTGGCTCCCTCTCTTTTTTTTAGGCTGAGATAACTTAGTTTACCAAGCATTGAGGGCACAGTGTTTAGTCAAAGTATTTACTTCAAGTTGTCAGAAGCAAGAGGCTATGGAAAAGATTAAATTTATTACACAAAGACATGTTTTCACATAATTTAACTAGAAATTCCCTGAAAGCAGACGAAAGTATTGTTAAAAACAACCACCGCCACAAAAACTACAAAGGGTGGTGTTCTTCTTCTACTATGTGATGCTGCAGCCTCTCAAAATGAATAGATTCCAGGGCAAATTCGCAGCTAGGAATCTGAGTTTTGAGCAAGTTAAAAGACTGCAAGCCAAAATTCACTTCTTCAAAGGTGTGAACGAATAACCATGCCTTATGGTTAAAGTAAATGCGTATCTTAAAGCCAGGAAATTAACCAAACAAAGTACTAATACCAATAATCACAAAGAAGAATGAGTTTAATCCTAAGTTAAGGATGATTCCTCCTTTGGTATCTGGCAATTGTCATATATGCCTCTGCCTACTTAGGCAGATGACTTAGGACATGGAAAAACCACACACCTAGTTGGGGACCAGAACATTGTTGCCCAGACACATTATGATTAAGGCTAAGGTGAGGGGAAAAAAATGTATGAAATTATTCCTTATTATCAAGGGAATATATGTTTGTAGTTGATAAAATAAAACATCACACATATAAAACATAATTGGAGGACATTATAAATTACAAATACATTCTTAACCCATAACTGGATTTAAGAAGGTTCAGAGAAGAAAGTAATAAAGAGAATCTGACATAAATATTACAATTATATGATAATATTTATGGATATAATAATAATAACAGTTATGTTATTATTATTATTATTATTATTATTATTATTTTTGCTGAGCACTTTCAACATGCTAGACCTTGTTTTAAGTGCCTAATATTATTTAATCCTTGCATGACACCTGGGAGGCAGATGCTATCACTACTTTCACCACCAGATCAGGAAAGTGGATTAGAAGAGGTTACATAAAGTTAGCCAGATAGTAAGATTTGGCTAAGAGACTAGAGTCCAGAAGAGTCAAACCCTCAACTTAAATCTTCATAGAGACCCTCAGTAGGACCTGAGGAGAAGACAGGACTGGGAAGGCAAAGGGGAGAATAAGAAGCTATGGAAAGCAGAGCAGGTTAGCTGGATGGTCTCTGAGAACCTTTACTGGGAAAAGAGAAGGTACATTGAATAGGTGGGGTGGGGACAGATTCTAGAAGGAGGTCTTCAGTGTAGTCCTATAAATCCAGAACCTCATGAATTTCTGATTCCCCGAAGTTTCAATCTATAGAATTGATGGAATTATTTTCCTCACAAATTCAGAAAGTATTCATTATTAGATAAACAAATTTAATTCTTATCTTCATATATGAGAAATAAGATCTTTGACAGGTCACTTAACTGTTCCAAGCCTCTGTGTTCACATCTGTTAACCAGAGATAATAACAGCTCGCATGTCATAGGGCTACTGTAATGATTGAGATTATTCCCACAGCACATTCAGCCTCATGTCTGATATATGTATTAGTTCTTATAACTACTCTGTGCAAGACGCTGTTCTATGAATCAAAAGAAGCCTAAAGTATGGTGTCAACTCTTAAATTGCTTAAGTTCAGAGGAGAAATACAGATACAGCTGCTGTTTTGCAAATGAAATGAAGCCTTCCAATAGTTACAATCAAGCAAGGATTACTGTCCTCCGTATTCAGCTCCTCGTATTCAGCTCCTCGTGGCACTTTGTTTGCAACAAATATGTTGATATGTTGAGATATCTGTTGCTATATATGTTGATAAATCTGCAAAATAATAGATTTTCAGTAAGGACTGAGCCTGTTTCCCCTCTTGCACGGGTAGCTATAGAGCACAGAACAGAGTTCAGAAGAAGAGACAGTTTTGATTCTGGGGAAGGTGGCTGAGTGGTGTGCATACCAAGCTGGCAATGTTCCCCCAGAATTACTGTATAAGGGAGAAAGGATAGTATTATTTGATCAATTAAATTAAGGTATCCTGAATGTCTATAGTCCTCCTCCAAGTTGATACATTTAAAAAGTTAGCTTGGAATGAATTTCTGTACAGTTCTCTCTCCATCTAGTAAACTCACCACCATGCTTTTCCAGACAACCATGACCCACGTAGTCCTCATAGAGAGTTGTCCTGTGTAATCAGGTTGGCCTTCTTCAGAGTTACTTGCTCAAAATAACTTTTTGCTTTCTTCCTAATCTCCTTTTTCCCTGTCCCACATTATTAACTGCATTCCTTAGTGTAGCTCTTCTCTCATTATATCAGGAGGGAAGCTACGTAATTAAATAAATTTATCTAAGTTGTGAATGACTGATACTCACTTGACCTTACCAGCATGATGTGCACTTTAAAATGATATACTTAGTATATATGTTGAGTGACAGAATACATTTAGAATCCAAATTAAGCTCTAGTCAGTAGAAATCAAGCTTTTTATACATTGAAGGGAAAACAAGATTTTAGGAAATATAGGAGAGAGATTGAATGTCTTTATTTTGGCAATGCGAACAAGTACCCATTCATGTGGCATGTTTGACTCAGAATTTCCTTGTTATATTCGAAAAGACCCTATTTAGAATACTGTTAATATGACATATGTATTTAGAATTAGAAGGAATTCTAATTTGAACATATTTGCCAGTATTTTTGAATTATGCCTTCTGGGCATAATGGTGAAGATTCCAGGAAAATTTCAGCAACAAAGCACCATGAGGACCAATGACATTCAAATTGGTTTGACATAAAGATAACCATGTGGACAGAAACATTCAGACTTTTCATCTCAGCTAGGGACTTACAGGCCCCCTGATGAAAAAGGACTCAAGCCACAGCATTGAGGACTGCTCGATAAAGATGTTTTCCCAGTATGTGGCAGCAGTTAAAAAGCAAATAGGTTTCCGGGATATAACAAAAAGGGTTGGAAGATACAGTGGCACAATGAACAATGAAAGCTTTTTTCTTCAGAGAGACTGGACGCCTGCCACCTTACCACCTGAAAGCTACGAGGCAGGTTGAAAGAATCCTGAGCAATGTGTCTGAGACAGCTCGAAGTGAGGATGATCTATTCTGAATGTCTGGGAAGACGAATTATTGGCAGTTAGATGGAAGGATTCACAATTATGAAAGGCATGGAGAAAGCTGATCAGATTCTCCTTTCTACTAGGCTTCATGCTTCAAAACAACCAGAACTTCATTTTATTAAAATGCTCATTGCTGTCAGTTAAGGAGATGGGAGTCTGCTTGACAGCATTGCCTAAAAGGCGTTGTTAGGGATGCTGGCGGGGCTCTCAGGCCACCTGACCTAGACGGGGCTCTTGTTTATGCATCCTCATAGCACAGCCCTGGAAGCTAAAATACATTGGGAAGACAAGTCAGGCTGATTTCTAGATTAAATTCCCCTGTCCACTGCTGTGTGCTTCACCGAATGTGGTAAGCTAAGCGTGAACTTCAGCAAAGGGCTGTTGAGCGAATAAAGGCAGATAAAGAATGTTAAAAGGACAAAAAAAAATTATAAATTGCAAACTGTCAGACCATCCATAGCCTCAGCCAAGTCCAAATGGCTTCATTTTCCTTTTCTAGCCCAGCCAGTCTGCTTGAGTCTCTCCCACTGGTATTTTTGGGATACGGTCCAGGCCATTATGAGCAGATCCAACAATGTGCAGTGATCTTGAAGCTTGCAGAAAAGTTTGGGACTACTTAAATTACACCCCATTTATCTTTGCCAGGGGATTGTGTAGTTCTGTCAAAAGTATCCTTGGTTCCCTAGTGAGCTAACTTGCAGTAATTCTGTCATTTGGGAAAGATTTAGAGGAACAGTTTATAATAAATGTTCAGGATTCAGTATTTCTTTAGTTGAATCTCTTCTGTCTCCTTCCATTTCAATGACTATAATCTCTTTCCTTCTATAACTTGTAGCTATTCACCTTTGGTGTCCTTTCTGCTAGATGTGGGGTAGTACCCTTTTGTCAATCTTAGCCTTGACCCAAACATGGAAGGCCATTTCTGTATTCAATTAAGCCATTTGATAAATGTTTATTTGCCTGAGGTACAGCAGGTTCAACTTTCTGTGTTGCTATAAGTGATGTTTTTTTCCTTCTGCAATTGGCACTTAACTGAAACAATACTTCAGGAAAACTGAAATTTTCAAGGAAGGAATCAAGTGGCAGAGTATGTGGTATTGTGACAAGAGCCCTGGTCTAGAGGTAGAGAAGCTGAACTGGACACCAAACTCAACCCTCAATAGCTTTGCAATTTTTAGAGAGTGCATCTGGCCCGGCCTTGGTTTCCTCATCTGTAAAATAAAGATAGGATGTTTTAATAACTACTTGACATGATATGCTTGAGGGCTATTTCACATAATGCCCAGCATTGAGTAACTGATCCTTTCTTGTTTCTCTTCCTTTGCCTTACTCCTTACCTACCCTCTCTCTTCTCTCTTCCTCCTTCCTTCCTACCTTCCTTCCTTTTCTTCCTTCCTTTATCTGTATCCTATCGTCTGCACTACTTCCTAGCTACCCTCTCCACTCTTGCCAAAAAGGTCTTCAACAGACCCTATACATGTAGCACTCACTTCTATAGATTTTTTGCTTACATGGTCCCTTGATCATGTTTGAAATCGCCTTTCCATGTCGCAAATATTATTCAAATACTGGACTTCTTTTAAGATTCTTCTTCAGTCTCAATTTTACCGCGGACCCTCTCAGTTCCTACTATACTCACTGTGTGTTCATTTAATAGTCAATCACTGTTCTACAAGTATTTTATTTGGGGCATTTGTTTATTCAGTTAGACTCTAAGCTCCTATAATGTTTGTAGGCATAGTGTAGGTCTTAAATAAAATATGTTAAATTATAGGTGACCAAATATCAGTCCAATCCTCCACTTTGGTCTTCAATATTTATTTTAATAGACCTACCTATATCTCCAAATTAAAAAATGTCCCATTCTCCTATATGGGCTTCACTTCATCAGTCTATTATTATAATGTCTGTAGTTCATAATTATATATTTAGCTAAAATTTTTCTAAAACAATATTTCTAAAAGAAAAAAATCTTCAGAATAAAATGCTGACTATTATCTATGGTTTTAATATTAGGGTACTATAATATCCAGTGATGTTATATATCCAGTGATGGTAAATGGCTAACAGCCATCTTTGTGCAGAAAAAGGAGAGGGGATAAATCCCCGGATTTGTGGTGTTTGTCAGTTTCCATGGTGTAAATAATTTCATCATAGCCAATTTGACGCTTCCAAAGTTATGTCACAGAATTCACAGTTGGGAAGAGATGTGCACATTCAGCCTCTTGAGCCAGTACACACCAGTTCCAGCTCACTAGTGAATATCTCACTATCTCTAAGATGGGTGATTTTCTCTGTTTTAGAATATCTTACAATCTCAACTTTCTAAGCAGCCCTAAAATAGATTCATTCAGTAAATACTGTTCCCATTGACAAAGAAACTAAGAGCTGTCCAGGGACAGATTTAAACTTTCCACTTTAGGAAATTCGTCTCAGAATTCCTTTCTAGACTGCTCAAAAAGACTGACATGTTTGTCTTTTGACATAAAGAACAGAAATCATTTATCTTCATCTCCCGAGTCAGAGTTCATCTCTAGGATACTAGCATTGCTTTAGCCAGTTTCCGATAGATGGTATTATTTTTATGAGCACCTGTTAAAGGAATGGAAGTCACTAAGTGTTTCTTTCATGATGAACAAGCCCTTAGCACATAGTATTAGCTCGGTACACTTACTTAAGCAAACATTGCATTTGTCATTTCAGGCATTGGTTTTAATTACTTAAAATTCCTCCTTTCTTAAAACTATACCTTGGTCAACAACATTCTGGTAAATATTTTCTCCAGAGTTGTGGATTCTAGCATTTCCCACCATGCCTGATTTCAAGCTCCAACAAAATTCTTGAAAATTTATTAGCCAGTTCCAGTGAACTTAGACTCTAAGACAAAAACAAGCCAGCTTCCACACCTTACTGCCTCAAGTGAACCTATGGTGGTTCCTCATAGTACTAATGCAAAGTGGGTGAAGCATCTCTACATGTCTCATATTCTATTCAATGCCATACTTCTGATGATTATCCAGTTTACAGAATGCACTTGTGTTATGTTCAAGGGACCAAACTTCTGGTTTGGATGTTCCATATTTAGCTAGAAGAATTTATATCCAGCTCTTAATCTATTTGGGTCACAGCTTCTCCATCTGAGGGAAAAGGACTACAGCATATTTGAGATGCTTTTTCCAGCTCCAACATTCATCTTTCTAGTAATCTAAGTAGAAAGAAATGGGCTTTGCAATAATAGGCAAGTACCTGCCCTTGACATTTGTGTCAAGTATTGCTTTATATAACTTCTTCAAAGGCTGTTTGAAACTCACCAAAAGATGCAATTGAAGCATAAATTGTCAATATGTATTGGTTTATCAGTCCCTTCTGCAGAAAATGTCTCTAACAGGCATTCCAATCTTTTTCTGCTTACTTCTAAAGTCATCTCTGTGACCTTTTCCCATCAGGGCTACTGTTTTGTTTCTCCCCCCTTGTTTTCTTTTGTTGCTATTGTTCTTGTTTTTTACCCTTGGGCACAGAGTGATAAAGCAACACGCAGGTATTGAATTTGATCAACTGCAGAAATTCATGCCATTAGCCACCCATCCCGTCAGATAGGTCACATGTATCTCAAAATATTTATATCACTGTTTCTGGCCAAAGATTATAATTCTTATATATCTGGGTCTCCTTTGTTAGGCCATTCTATTATTTGTTATAATGTATACTAACGGTTTGGCACAATGAAAGGTTGAAATACTGGCTATCTCTAACAAATATAGAAAGATAATATACCTTTGTCAGCAGAGTTAACATCATTTCATATGACCTCTTTACTTGCAACACAGCAAACAGAAACTCTAAACTAGTGCAAATCAAGAATTCGGCTCAGGCATCTAACCTCATACTGTTCACATGTCAAATGTGAGCAGGAGCAGCAGGAAACTGGTCTGCTCTTTCTAATTACAATTATGATAAGAGTTTAGCACAAGTCTACTTAAAATCATAAAACCTTTTGGTGCAAGATTAGTGTTTTGTCTCATTGTATATTCATATGATTAAGTTTATTTAACTGCTCAGAGGGGAAAAATGCCTGTCATCGTCCAATATATTCTTATGTAGGATGCTATAAGGGGCAACCTATGTGCAATCGCACACACATTGTCTAGTTTTCATGCAAATAGCACCAGCACGAAAAACAAGATGATAGGAAAGGCTTTTCCCCTCCTCCCTTCCAAGGAAATCACAAATCTTGGGTTCAAATAAAAGTCATTTAATTGGATGGAATTTCTATGCAAAAACTAACGCTACTTGTACCAGCAGGCAAGTGCAATTCTCTGTCTCGCCAGGGAACCACATTTTCCCAACCAAGCTAAGTCCCTCTTTCCCAGGACTGGCAAGGCAAAAAGTGTTCCAATTAGTGAAGCTGATTTTTCTCCTATCACTCTTCTCTCCTATGCCAGTGTGGGGTATGTGAGGATAGGCATGGGAAATTGCTTTAAGTCATTGATGGAAGAACCAACTGATTGATTGATACTGGGCTGAAGCAATTTTCCTGTTCATCCATTGGTTTGCCACTCACTGAGAAACCAGGAGCACTGAAAGTGAGCCAAGCCTGTCAGATGTACCACTGAGAACACTCTTCTTTGCGGAATATTTTTGGATGCCAGATGCCAATCACTCATGGGACTTTGCGACTCAATAAGAATTTCAGATGTGGACTTTAATTATAGTCTAGCAGAAAAAGAATGATGGAGAGAGCAGAAGCAGCTTTATTTTTAGCAAACCCAGCTCGTAGCCACTACAAACCCTGTGAATCTATTTTAGGAGCTTGTCGATGTTTGGTAGCTTTCACCAATGTTGCTAAGAAGTACCATGTTGACAGCTTTGGAGAATTGAAAGTCCTCAGTCTACGGAAATGAGAGACACAATGGTCATACTTGGGAGGAGTAAGGCCCTGATGCCTTAATAGTGAACTTGCTGAACCACCTCTAGAAGATATAGAAAAGTTTGGATTTAAGAATAATCCATTGCCTTTAATTTCTGCCTCAAAACACTTTCGGGAGAAAGAGAAAGCTAGTCAAGAAGTCTACAACTAAGCGAATGAAGTAGAAATTAAAGGATAGAAGAGTTCTAATTTTATTAACACTACTCTCTATATGGACTCTTTCATGTACCAGTGATTTCTGGTGAAACCAGACATCAGTGGCAGAGGCAGTAAGAAGGTATCGATATTTATTGAGCACAAACTTTATTCTAGGTAAGAAAAATAGAGCATAATAATTCTTTCTGCAGGAACTTCACATACGTAATTTGAGAACAATTTGTCAATAGATGGAAATGCATAAGATACGTACCTGTATTATAATGCTAACTGGGTTTAGAGAAATGGTAACCAATTTAGAGGTGACAGGTAGGTATTCTGCTTTAAAAAGATGGCAATGGCATATCCCACCACAACTCTGCACATACACACTCTAGCTAAGAGTTGGAAAAACTTTCTTTTTACACTGTGAGACAGCCATCAGAAGGTAAAGGCTTGATACTTGTGAATTGGCAACCTACTGGTGAGAGGCCCCCTCAGCCCATTATCATTTCCTGAACTCTGCAGCTCCCATTTTTGAGCTTAATGTTAAAGGGCGATGAGCCAGACATCCTACTTGGAGGCTGGCGTGTGTTTATTTATTTATTTATTTATTTATTTATTTATTTATCTATTTATTTATTTGCTCTCTTACTTATTACATTCAATGGGATGTCTTTATCTATCCCCTCATCTTAAAAACCATAGCTGTCACAAGCTATGAATATTTACGAACAAATAATGCTTGAATGATACTGCTTTGGAATTAAGGAAAATTGTATTTTGAATAGATGGAAAGCCCTCGAGGTGCTTGCAATCAAATGAGAGGAGTCAAATAATTCAGGGCAGGCTTCGAAACAGACGTAAGGATTCACACAACTTATCCCCTGGTTACTATTTATGTTAATTTAAAAACTAAATGCTGAACATTTATTGTATTTGATCTCTGTGCTAGGTGATTCTGGGGATATAAAATACATATGAGATGTAGTACTTGCCGTCTACTAGAGCATATAAGATAAAAATGTACTGCAGATGCGATTACCTATAATCCAATGCAAAAATTAATTCAAGTAATAGTCAAGTAATATGAATTACATGAGATCAGATCAGAGAGAGACCGGTATGGGCTGAAATATTTAGTAAAGATTTCAAAAACTCCATGGAGATAAAGCAGTTAACTAGTTAAGAGAAGTAATAGATAAACTGGAAAACTTACCCTAAATAATTTGGGGGCCTGAATTATCCATTTTATAATTCTGATTTGATCAGAAAATGAGATATTTGTCAATATAATAGATTTTGGATAGTCACATTAAATACTATTAACTAGATGGATTTAAGTTTAAAGATATCTCATCATATTACAATGATAATGAGCTAAAAGGGTCTTTTACTAATATGTCTTTTCAGTGTTACTGAAGTAATAGATACAGTTCCCTTTTGTGACTATATGACTGTGATCCAAGCTGATCATAATATTAGAGTCCAAGTTCCACTGGCTCACCTTCTAACCACACCTGAGATATTTTCTGTTCTCATACTATATCCACATTAAATCAGCAAAACCACCACCATCTGTTCAAAGCTGCTAGAGACACCTCATGGCAGTTGAGGCCTAATAACCTGTCTTAAACAATCCATCACAAGTATTCAGTGAGTTCTTGAAATATTCAAGATGATCTTCATGAGTTATGTGGAAAACAAAGAAGATTCCTGCCTTCCAGGAGCTTACTAGAAAGTGGGGAACCAAGACATGTACACTTGAAAGATAATTAATTATAAACAATACAGTAAATAATAAAATTCAAAATAATAGTATCAGATACGGTAAAGTAAGGAAAGGGAACCACTTAGAGAGAAATATCTTTTTTCTTGTTCTTTAAAATTACCAGCACACTACCCCCCCCCCCCCCCCCCCCCCCCCCCCCGTTGATCACACAGCAGTCAGGCAAAAGCCAGCAATAGATCGAAATCCATCCACTGGTCTTTGCCCAAGTCAGCTCTCAGACTTGCTTACCTCCTTAACTCTGTATTTTGGCTATCAATATCTATTTCCATAAGCCCCCAGTTTGGAAACTTATTCAAACTCTCTTTTCTGGTTTAGCAAAATTAATTTTATTTTGACTTTTCATTGTGCACTCTGCCCTGAGTTCCATATCCTTCGCAGCTTTAGATAAGAGACTATCATTTCCCAGCCTAATGGAGTCCAAAAACCAGGCCATGCCCAGGCTACCCTCTCAAACAAAAGAAGTTTCAGAGTAAAGAGAAAAGGATAACTAATGTGTGTATAATATGTCAAGGCACAGGATAAATTAAAATCACTGTTAAGCATTCAAAAGTTCAGAATTAGAGATGGAAGAAATGATGTTCCTCCAACTTGATCCTTTCCCAGAATAGCCAGTGAGAAGAGGCTTTAAGTCACTGTCTTAATTCCTTTGTTTAAAGCCATTTAATGTTGAGTATCAATGAGCATTTGTTGGATTAGTTCTTAAAGCTTGGTCACTTGTCCACCCAACCATGCTTCATTTTGTTTTGTGGCCTGATTAGCCAATGCCTGAGTAAACAGATGATGTGTCTATAGTCATCAGCTTCTGTCTTTATCATTCTGTCTTTATCATTTTGATTCAGAAGATTTATGGATTCCCATTAAAGAAAAAAAGAAATGACTCCTAGAACACAGAATTCTTTTTCTTTTCTTTTCTTTTTTTTTTTTTTTTACAAAGTTCTTAAGCATTACAGATACTTTTGTCTTCTCAACTAGGGTGAAGCTTCTAATGAAAAGAACTGTGCCTTTGGTTCTGGCTTGAGAAGAAAGGAAAAGTGAAAAAAGAATATTTCCTCTTAAACCTTCATAGTCACCTTTCTTCTATGACCAAACTCTTTCATTCCAAAGCCTCAGAGACATTGCAGAATTCCTATGAGAATTCACAGAAGGAAGTAGGAAGGGTAGGTAGGAAAGGCCAGTGAGTTGTATGAACATGCTGTCAGGAGACAAACATCAATACTTCCCTGATTCCCTACGTCTTAAGAAATTGTAGCAGCTCAGTTGTGGGTGATGACTGAAGGACTCACTCTATGACTTTTTTATGACCACTCAAAATGTAACTCAGGTCCTCAAAGACCCAAGACAGCTGCTGTGGGCAATTCTAATGTGTCTGAGAACAGCCATGGTGGCCATGCTGTCAGTAAGGTTGAGATGCAGACACAGTGCCTTAGAGTAACACCAGCAATCCCTGTCCCCTAAAAGCAAAGCACCTGCAACAATTACTAGGTTATGTTGCTATGGCATATAGATTCTTATGGAAAAATCAAATGTGAGAGCCCTTATTATTTAATACCATTCATTAGTATGTCTATGGCTCTGAAGGTGTCCTGTGTTCATAAAAAAAAAAAAAAAAAAAAGTATGAACTCTAGAGCCAGACAACCTGAATTTGAATTATTTGTGACATTTGGAAAGAACTTAATCTATCACTATTTTGATTTTCTCATCTATAAAATGGGGACAATAACAATATCTACTTCACAAAATTATTGTAAGGATTAATGAGATGATATAGATAAAATACTCAAAGCAGGGCCTGGAACATGGTAAGTATTATTAAGTGTTAGCTATGAATATTGTTGTTATTACATCCTGCCAAGTGCTTATAGATAAATCCTCATGAAATACCTTGCTCAGACAGCTTAACAACCCCATCCAATGTCTTCTAAAAAACTTTCCGATTCCTTAGATGAAAACACCATTCAAGTCAACAAACATTTAACAAGAGTCTCTTTTGTTCAAGGAAGAGGGATTCAAAGAATTGAACAAAAATGGCTCTAAGCTGCTTAAGCCAAGGTAATTTCTAGTAGAATTTTACAGGAGGCAGATTGCTGTCCATACTTGAAATCTGTTATTAGCTGAGACTCTGATCCGTGAGTTACTCTTTTTTTCAAAAAGGCAAATATAAAAACCCTCCCTTCATTTACACATCAACAGAGTAAATGAGCTTTGGCCTAGAGAATCCAAGGCATTCAGAAGAGAGGGCTCACTAGTGAACCATAGACCCTCACAAACAAAAGAGACACAGTCTAATATCAAGCATTTGTAGAACATATCACAAAGGAGCCAAACCTCCTTAAGCTTTGTTTTGCCTGAAGGCAACTCTGAGCAATTTTTTCATATGGCACAATTGGTATTGCCTGACTATGGGTCAAGGGCCCCAATATAAGAAATTTACAACCCAGTATAAACTTCCATCAGACAAGGACACAGAAAAAGGATTAGCAGAATTTGAATATTGAAAAATTTGGACTGGATCTAAACAAACATAAGAAAGTCCTATTTGTAATAGGCTAAATCTTCTCACTTTTTCCTGGAAACGTAACTAGAAATTAGTATCAAGTCACATTATATTCCATATGTAGATCATAACATTCTCTCTTCTTAACCGAAATGAATAGTACATAAAAAGAGCTCACATCAGGGTGTAAGTTCCATTATTCATGGTGTTCTTAGGAAGTTTCAGTTAAAGAACCTTCCGACAGATGTTTAAGGAGTTATCAGAAACAATAGGATCCTTACTCATGAGTGGAGCCAAGATCTTGGTGTCCAAAGTCGATAAAACTGAATACAGAACACCCCAGCACTGGATCTGCACCTACACCTCTATTTTCCCAGTGCAGTATTATCTGCAATTATTATTCCCTTCTATCGACTGTATCACTTCTATAAAGATAAGCTGGTTTCTTTCTTGCTGTGGCATGGGTCACAGTTTTGCAAGTCTGGAATATCATCTCATAGTTTTCATAACTTATTGAAATTGTATCTCTCCATTAAGACTCAATTTCTACCTTTGCAAAACATCATCTCTGAGCATCCCAGCCTAAAGAGTCACAACACACACACACACACACACACACACACACACACACACACACACTGTTTTATAATTATGAACCAGTTAAGAGGAGTCACCTTATGGGTTTACCTTTCCCCTCCATCTACTGAACCTTGAATATGATATTTTAAATGAATCTCATCACTTATAAAAACTACTACCTTATAATCACTTTATTTGCATATATGTCTATCTCACTTTGTTAGAAAGTAAAACCTTTGGGAACAAAGAACACTACTTAAGATTTTTTTGCAGCATCTGGTTTTTAGTGCAGTTGGGTTCTCATTAGGTTAATTTGTTGATAGTTCTATAGAAACATCAGATAGAGCAGTCTATGGCAAACCATTCTGCCACAAAGTCAAAGTTTAATAAAGCTTAAGTTTCATATGAGAAATATTTCCTGGAGCCAGAACTTCCAAGGGCAATGTCAATAATAGTGTGCTAGATGAGCAGACTGTGGTACCTACCAAACCTTTAGATCCACCTTAGGAGTAACTCATCCCCAACCCTGTAGGTTAAATAACCTAAAGCCAGCACATCTTACGAGTTCCCCAATCCCCCAATGCATAAACAATTGGCTGCCCAGGGGTGGGAACTGGATCCTAAAGCAATCAATTCATAAGCTTAATAGAAATCTATGGAAGAATCACTGAGCTAGGATTCAGAATCTCCTCCTCAGATGCTGTTGGAAAGAGAATCAGATAGTTAACAGGGAGCACTAAAGCTGAAATTTTGCATAGAGAGAATCTATTAAGGAGGGCTCATGTGTTGTTGTGAGCAAGCTGAAGTTATAAAGAAGCAGAAACTGAGAAAACAGGTGTTATGAAGAGAGGTCAGTTGATATAATAGGAGAACAGAGCCATCATGCAAACATCACGTTAAGGGTAGAGTGGAGACTTGGCAATCCAAAACTCCTGCTACTGAATACCCTATAATCCACAAGCTCTAAACCCAGAGGCACTGCCTTGAATGGTTCTTGGATGGCTGTGAAGTTGCATGTCCTTTAGTGCTCCAAAGCTTTTTAAAACAACAAACCTCCCTTCCCCAATCCTGAAAGAGGATGAGGGGCACTCTGTCAGTTGCTATTAAAAAAGTGAAAAAACCTTGAAAAAATTTAAATCTATTAGCTATTGTCCCTGGACATCTTGTTCTTTGCTTTTGTCCTGATTCAGACACATTCTTCTCTGCCTTCCATGTGTATTGTCTCCTACTCTCTGTAGCCAAGACATTTCCTATGGGAAAAAATATCTGAAACTTATTCACACTAAACTATAAAAGGCTTAAAAACAGCACCAAGTATTGGCATTTTACCACAGCACAAATCTTACATGAAAAGAATAAAGTGTTTATGGTAGAATGGCAGGTTCATCCAGGGTCGCATGTTGGACCGACTCTGGGATAGACATTAGTGTGCATGAGGTTTATTAGGAAGTGCGCTTGGAAGCAGCACTTCTGAAAGATACAGGAAGGAAGCAGGTGTGGGCAGAGGGAAAAGTTGAGACTCAATAAAGTCTCAAAACAAGCCTTGGTTCATTCTTCAGGGATATCTAAAGATGGGGTGCCCTTTCAGAGGTGAGTGTGCATTGGTATGAGAAGGCCAGCCTTTATATCCCTAACTGATCCATCATTGATGCAACACACTCCAGGAAGGTGAGGTTGAAACAATCTTAAAAGGAGCTCATAATTGAATACTCTCTGCCAGCAGCACTCTGGCAGAACAATTCTTTATTCTTGAAGGGGAATCAGAACATCATCGCAACCATCACATATAGGAAGTGAGCAAATATCTTTGGGTTAGGGTTGGGGAGCAGGTAGAAAGGCCTTTATAAAGAGAAATTAAGATTATCTCATATATGTTACCTCTAAATACATGTATAATAAGACTGACTGTATTACAGCTCAGATGAGTAAGCTAGAAGGAAAGAAAATGGAAAAAGTATAAGGACCACTCCTTGATCATAAGCAATGCGTTGGCTTTAACTTCATGAATTTTACCAGCAGCATGTGTTTTTTTTCTTCATTTTTCTTTAAATGATGTTATTTTTAATTAAGTATGTGAGTTACAAAGCTATCCTTTCATGAATGAAAAAGAAAAAAATTTTTTCACCTTAGGAATAAAATTTTGTTTCACTTTTCTTTTGATGTCTATATTTAGGTTGTCTTTTCTGACCTTGGCAGGCAAATTCTACCACTGTGCAGTTGAGGTTATGAGACAGAAGGGCTTGGCCTTCTCCAGGCAGCATTTGCTCACCCCACAGAACTTATCTGGTGGTTCCAAGGAACAAATGGCTTTTGCTGGGCTCTTCAATAATATGATTTGCATGCTTGAAATGAGATCGCCAAAGTAATTGTAGAATATTGCTTGCCATTACCGTCATTAAAAACAGGCAGATGTAGGAGCACTCCCAGGGAAAATCTTCCTGCTGAGTTTTCATGGAGATAAGTGCACAAAATCCACTTTTGAAAAGATGTTGAATGGAATGAATTTGCCATTCACTGGCTGTCTGATGATGATTTGCTTGTTAATTGGAAGTTTAGGTTTTAGAGAAGCCTTAACAAATTTGATTGCTAAATTCAGGAGGTTTACTCCCTCCTTATAAGCCATATTCAGAGGCATAAATCCTACTTTTTGCGTGTGTATCTATGTACTCATTTAGAATCTCTGTGGGGAAAAAAAAATCCCTAACCCTCTTGTCAACCTCACTTTCTGAAGTGACTACCAACAAACAAGGATAAAGCATTTTGTCCCTCTGTAAGTATCTCTAGGGCCCAAATATTCGCTAGGAGGGGAGGCTGACAGAGCCATGAGATAAGCCAAGATAAAAAGCAGAAATGTTATTCAGGTTATTTCAATACATATGTCTGTTGATTGTCCAACCCTATGCTGCTAATAACTGGAAGGCTGGACTCCACTTGTGGGCACCATTTTATTTCCATTCCAAATCAGCGCCACTGCTAGCAGCTAATAACCTCAAGCAAAATTTGAGAGAGAGAGAGAGAGAGAGAGAGAGAGAGAGAGAGAGAGAGAGAGAGAGAGAGAGAGAGAGAGAGAGAAACATGAGCATATATTTGTAAATCCTGCCGTTTTTCTTAGCTGTTCAGAAACAGGCTGAATGTTCTCTGATCTAAACAATGTCAACTAGTTGGCAAGGTTAGCAGCCCCCTGAGAGGGTCTGCTTTATTTTTAATGACTACAGTTGCACATTTAGAAAATGGCTTTATTCATTCCTGTCATTACCTATCCGGATTAGTTTCCTCTAAGTGATAAGGTTTATCACCAGCCAAAGAGAACGATAACTGCCAGGTGGAGCCACATGAATAGTTATGTAAACGATCTAGACAAGAGTTCCTATACAGTGTCATATAGCATTTCCCAGATCAAATCGTTCAAGGGAAGAGTGGCCAGATAGCCTTTTCTTCTTCATTATTCCCAAGGATTTAATAGTGTGTGTGTACATTGTGCAATAAACCTTTGCTGAACATTATCTATACAGCAAATGATATTGGTGTGTAAGTATAAATAATGTAAATAATAACTGTGTTTTAAATTTTAGTAAATTAAAAGCTTCTCCATGATTCTTAGTTCTCTGAATCTCTCTGTCAATGCAAACAACACATCTAGGTACTCCTAAGCTACAACAGCCAGGAGGAGACAAACATGCCCCTCTAGGAGGTTAAAACTTCAGCCTCACATTCTTCTGCAGAAACCATTGTGATTGCACTCATTTATTCACAACTATTTGGTGTTTTCTATGTGCCAAGGTCTGCGAAGATGCTAGGGATATAATGGTGAGGATAGACTCCACTTTTAAGGAACATATAGTCCAATTGGGATGAAATATAACTGAATAGCGGTAGCAGTCAAGCTTTTCAAGGATTAATTATAATGGAAGAGCATTCAACCTAATCTAAGAGGTCCAGGGAAAGGCTTTCTGGAGAAATCGTCCATTAATTAATTGGACACCTAAAGAATGACTAAGAGTGAGTGGGAGGAGGGGAGAGATAAAACAGTTTTGGCCGAGGCAAATATCATGTACAAAGGCTCAGATGCAAGAGAGTATGGAACACATTCAAAGGCTGGATGACATGTAATAGAACTTGAAAAAAAAAAAAAAACATGAGCATGGGAAATGGTGGTGTTGTTAAGAAAGGGTGAAACTGGGGTTGCAGAAGAAACATGAAGGGTTTTGCATCACTGGCTCTTGGCACAGTGATTGCTCAATAAATATGTGCAGATTGAATACATACATGGATGAATGAAATATTATGGACAGATATGAAAATCTTAGCACTATAAGAACAAAGAAGAAATGTTTACTTTGCTGAGAGTGTAGGGAGATAATCGACTTCCCTACCCACCATTCTGTAACTCTAAAAAGGGACCAAAAACAAAAATCTATGGGTCAAAACATATATTAATGCCAGAGCTTTGCGGAGACCGTGGACACAGCACCTCGGTGGGAAGGCACCCCAAAGGCTTTGCTCTTGACTTGTCCTTAGCACATCCCAGCATGTCCCCTCCCTGTGAGGACCAGCCTACTTTCTCATAGATGGTTCATACACAAAATCACAAAGGTGGAGAAAGGAGAAAAAATGGAAAAACTTACTGTCTTCTTCAAGCTACCTGTCTTTGCACCTCTGGCTGACCTTTACTTACACAAGCTCTCTGAATAGTGCTCATCCTCAAAGAAGGAATTTTATCACCTCTGAAATCTCAGCCACACCCCAAAAGCATAGAAATGTATCACAGATACACACTGCTGCTTGCCTGATATAAAACAACAGATCACTGATGGGGTTTGATTACAAAAATAATGCCAAGGAGACCCTTGGCCAGCAAAGCAGTGATTGTAGTGGAGCAGAGTTCGGGGGGCGACTGGGTCTCATGCCACTTGAAAGCAAACCAGGCTTCTGTCCCATCAATCACAATATTTAATTTATTTTGAATTTCAAATTGTAAGAAAAGAGCACATGAGATTTTTATGTTTATTCAAAGAAAGGAATAATCTTATTAAGACCAAATAACCACACACAAATCGTTTTTTTCCTATTTAAGATTTTTAAATAGACATCAGTGACTCCCTATACAACACATACACATGTACAACACACACACGTACACACGCATGCACACACCACAATGATGCCGTTTATTTGGGTAATCAGCTCCGCTACACACCATTCCTGTGACTCTAAAAAGGAACCAAAAATACAAAAACAAAAACCTGTGAGTCAAAACATATATTTATGCCAGAACTTTGCTGAGATCGCAGAGACCCCACCCCAGTGGGAAGGAGCCCATATAATGCTAGGACAAATTAGCCATCCTCCTCTAATTCTGTTTTGGGTAATGCTCTCCTATATCCTGTAAAGTTAGAATAAAACAGAAGGCATTTATTCACCGGTATTGAAGGGAATTAAACAGAGCAGGAGGAGCTAATCAAGAGTTACAGAATTTTATCCAAGGTCAGCTTTGTCTGTTAGTAGTAGAATTGGAAATAAAAGTCGGAACTTCCCCTTCTTTTCCTGTCCTGTGTTCATTGGACCAAACTGTTCTCAATCAATAGGCAGCCAGTTATGACGGATTCACATTCTAACCAGTGTCAATAAAAACAAAAATCAAGTTTTAATCAAAACACATAACCAAGATCTACATTTCTCTTGGACACAATAAATCTTCCCCAAAGGAAGCGGGCTAAAATTCTTTACATTTAAAAAATGAGCTCCGCTGGGACTCCAAATTCCTGTTCGATTTTTGAGCCAAGGCATTTTTTTTCTTTATCATGCACTTGGTGCTGTAGTGTGATAAGGGCCCCATGCAGACCATAAAACTAATTTATCATCTGTAAGGTGTACAAAGAAAATGGTCGCTGCCTACTTGTCTGCTTGACATATGAGGTCATTTTTGCCGCTAGCTATCTAATACTGAGCAATTTTATCAGCTATTTATATACATTAATTGTGGGTACCCATATGCTCAATGTTGTATTTAATAATGCATTGCATTGAATATGCATTCCTTAAGTTTTAGCATGCAGCAAGCATCTTGTATTTAACTATTTGGTTTGCCTATTAAAGCCCATTATTCAGCTATGCCATGTTACTTTCTTTCTCAACTGAATTTATATTTGTTTTTTGTTTTTTGTTTTAAATGTGGCTCACCCTGCTGAAACCCATTGAACTGGACAAGGCCACTTCACATGTCCCAAGGGCGCCAAGCAAAAACAAGCAGAGGAAGTACCGTAGTCCACTTAATAATACTCAAGCAAAAGGATTATTTGATGAATCCCTTTCCCCAAAGGACAGAAGCATATTCACGCTTCACAGTGTAAATATAAATACAGTTCTCAGACATCAGATATACAGGATGCTAGATAAAGTGTGAAAAATACCACGACAAACAGCTATGCCAGAATGATTTCTTAACTAGCAAGAGAATATCAGTTTAAACACCCAAAGCAATCCCAATACCCTAGTCCCCCAACCCTCCCCAATTTCATCCCCCAGGAAAGAAAACAAAGTCAGTTTAGCTGGATCCTTGGCTGACTGATTGCTCTAGCCATCTCTCTATGTTAGAAAAACTCACTTCTTCTGATAAGGAGAAAAGAAGCTGAGACCATCATCCACACTAGGAGGTATCTCCCCACAGGCTCACACATCACAGATGTTAACACTTGTACCATAACATTAGCTTTTCTAAGACAAGAACTTAAATGACCCAGACTAAAGACAAACAATTTAGATAGGTATAATAATCTATAAAGTATTATTAGCTCTTAAATGCCTTAGTTCAGAATAAATTTTCAGAGGAGTTTTTGTCACCCAGTGGAACAAAGGAAATCTACAGTTTTGATCCTAGGGAAAAAAAAAAAAAAAAAAAAAAAACAACAAGGAAGACAGACCTAAGTACAGTGCAGCAGATGCAGGACCTGTATAGTCAAAGCCAGCCTAATGGCCCAGGTAGTGATGTAGACAAGTGACTACAGAAAAGGAAGATGTTGAGTTGGTAGTTTGGGCAGGAGGAGTCACATTTCTTTTCTTACCCAAGTATCTGATCTGCATGCTTTGGGTCACCTAGTTCAGCATTTAAATATATTTGGAGGTCCTACTTAACTGGAAAAATTGAAACTACACAAAAAATTAAAGGTTATATGATTCCTTCCAAATGCCTCACTCTGGTTCATGGTATGTGCCCTGACTGCTTGCCTACAGGAATGGAAGCATCTGCCTATGAATGCCGAAGTTTCCTTGTTTTTTCTTTAGAACTCTATACCTATAGCTTTCATGCAAAGGTAACTGTGATATAAAGAGTAGTCTGTGATGAATACTCTATGTATTTTTCCAGTTATCAAGCCACCAAGCAGGGCTATCTGAGTTGCTCACCTTTACCAGACATTCCAATGTTAAATCTTTTTATTTGACTTGTGATGGCTGGGCCCTGTGATACCGGTTAAAGGGGCCTGGGTTAAAAGATAATGTCATTGCTCCTGACCCTTTCCACATTCTTCCATCTCATATCTGGACACTTATACCACACAGCCCTCTATAAATCTTCCCTTCTCAAGAGAATAGCTTAGGGGCATTAGTCCCATGTCTGCCCAATCACTTGTTCCCCCACATCTATGAAGTGCTTATTCACGCCTCTTTTAAAATTTCCCTGAAAAACACCTGAATTTGCACTAAGAACATTGATTGTTTAATTCCTGCCCTGTTTAATCCCCCTCAATACTGGTGAGTGCCCCAACCCCAAAAATGCTCTCTAGTATTGACATTTAACCACATACTATTAGGAAGTCATCTCTTCAATCAACCTAAAATGCCTCCAGGCTGAGAAAGGCTGAGTAATTTGCCCCTGCAATCATGTATAGTTTGGGACACCCATCCTAGCTGTCCATCCAGTATTTTAGAACCATTGCCAAATTTATCACAAGCACAAAGATGTTTGATATTGCAGGTATTTAATTAATGTATTTAAAATTAATGTTTGACAATTCCACAGGCTTTTGTCAAGATATGTATTAAGCAGATAAATAATACTTCAGAAAGAAAATTTCTCAATAACTTCAAGAGATCTCTCTGGTAAATATTTAAAAAAATAAAATAAAAGCATTCAAAATAAGGAAACCTTTTCTTATGCCTAAACTAAACTCTCTTTTGCCCAAAGTTATTACTGTTTATCTCTGATACCTTTATGTACTTTTACAATTAACACTTCTGTTTCATTTTTCATACATTCTTAAATCATGGGATTCCAAATTTGGTAATTAGGTTCATGAAATCATTGAGGTCCAGAGAATGTATTAGATTACCCAGAATCAACTACTAAGTAAAAGAGAAAGCATTATAAAACATAGTCCAAGGAACTCAAGAAAGAGACTAGGAAGGAGAAGCTGAAAATATAGGAAAAAATTAGAGGGTGTGCTTTCCGAGGAGCCAAAGGAAGACCATTCTAACCCTCAAGAAGTTAATGGTCTCAAATGCTGCTAATAAGATATACGAATGCCCAATAAAAAGAAAATAAAAATGCTCGCTGCATAATGAATGAGTAGATAAATGCAAATTATGAGATACTTCACACCCATTAGGATGGTAAATATTAAAAAAAAAAAAAAACAGAAAATAACAAGTGCAGGTGAGGATTTGGAAAAATTGGAACCCTTGTACACTATTGGTAGAATTGTAAAATGATGCAACTTCTGTGGAAAACAGTATGGCAGTTCCTCAAAAAATTAAATGTAGAATACCCATATGATCCAGCAATTTCACTCTTTGGTATATACCCAAAAGAATTGAAAGCAAAGATTCAAAGAGACATTTGTATACTCAAGTTCATTGCAGCATTATTCACAATAGCAAAAATAAAAATAAAAAGGTGGAAGCAACCCAAGTGTCCATCAATGGATGATTGGATAAACAAAATGTGATATATCCATTTCATGAAATATTATTCAACCTTAAAAAGGAAGGAATCTGACACATGCTAAAATATGGATAAACCTGAAGACATTACACTAGGTAAAATGAGCCAAACACAAAAGGGTAAATATTATATAATTCCACTTATACAAGGTACCTAAAGTAATAAAATCCTAGAGACAAAAAGTAGAATGGTGGTAGTCATAGGATGAAGGGAAAAGAAAATAGGGAGTTACTATTTAAAACTAGAGTGATGGTGAGGGTTGCATAGCAATGCGAATGCAGTTAATATCATGGAATTGCACATTTATAAGTGGTTAAAATGGTAAATTTCATGTGTATATATTTGACTACTACAACGACAACACAATTATAATAATAAGGGAGATTTTCTAGGAAGGAGAATCATGGACCCTAGCTATGAATCAATTCATGTCTTTCAATAGGAACTGTGAAAGTTAAAAACAATAATTAATTAGATGAATATTGCATCATTTCCTTTGAATTATCAGATACCATAAATCCAATTTTTCAGGTAAAAGTACAGAATCAGAGAAGCTAAGTAATGTATCCAAGGTTTCCTATAGTTTGCAATTCTTATGCCAGCATCCTTTTCAGAATCATTGCCAAGGATACTGGCACACATTCTGGTTCATTCCTGTGTCTTAACATGAAACCTTCGCAATAGCCTGATCTCTTCCCTACTCCAGCTTTCTATTCCTTCCTCCCTTCCCCCTTTTCCACTAAGCAGATGTGCTCTGATATGTAATCTTTTATCTAATGGGTTTGCCTTTGCCCCGTATTTCTCTTCAGACTTAATTCCAGAACTGTGCCTTCAGGGCTGTTTCATGTGATTATAGTATCTATGGGATGAGGAGAATTGTTACTCTGAACGCTTGTGATTCAGTTGACTCTGATCCATGATACCCTTAGCCAATGCGCTCCCAGAAGGGACTGAGAAATAGATGTGTATTCACCTCAGAAATGCCACCCCATTCTCCAGCTTGTTTCATTGTAGTCTACCCAGTGCCATTTAGAGCCATAGTGGAGCTGGAAGTAAAAGGAAAAGTCAGTAATACTGATCCTCTTTTATTTTAATACTTCGGTATTTTATTCATCATGGATTTTTTTTTTTCATTTTTATTTTTTAAAAGACTACATCAAAGTACTGGTCATTTTGAGTCTGGGTTTTTTGGTGCTCCCTAAAATGTCTGCGGCATATGCCTCTCGCTCACCTCACCTTAGTGCCAACCCTGAGTCCACATATCTTCGTGACCAAAAATAAATAAATAAATAAATAAATAAATAAATAAATAAATAAATAGAAAGAAAGTAGGAAAAATCTGAAGCCAGACTTTCCTGAATCAGCTCCTAAAGCTAAGTGAAGTCAGGTGCCAGTCAAATGTTCTGGGAAAAAAAGACATAAGAAGGATCATCTTTAACCCTAAGTAGAAAAGAGCCCAGCGTAAATGTCTTTCATGTGCTTTTTTGACAAGATTGTTTCAACCTAATATCAAAAGCTTTATATTTAAACACCATAAATTGCATATCTATGAAAAATGAAGTCCCTACAGGCTAACTTTCTACATTTTTGTTCTCTTTAAAGAAGGTATTAGAGCAATTTGGACTGTCTTCTTAAAGGATTTGTATTGTTTTGTGATAGGTAGCAGGAAGCTATCAACTTGAACATGTAACCAACAGGTCAAAAAAAAAAAAAAAGCGATGTGGCTTGACTAACTATGTCAGTTCTGTCTTCAACTGACCAGGGTACATGTGTGTATGTGTGTGTGCATTTGTGTACATGTGCACCCTCTTTGTACTTCTCACCCCGGGCTTTGTTTATCGGCTCACAGCCAAACAACCCCAAACAGCTGTGTCTTCTAAGCACTACAGAGCTTTTTTTCTTGACTAGAAAATCTGTCAGGAGACCTGGCAGAACATTCTCCCATTTGATGGCAATGGGGATGAGCGAGTCTGCTCTCCCCTTTTTAGGAAATGAATTCAGAATCAGCTTGAGAATAAACTGATCAAATCTCAATGTGAAAGATCGTTGCAAGAGGAAAAACTGTCTCTTCATTCCTCAGGCAAAGCAAATGCCATCACATTGCAGGCTCAGTGGGAGAGTGGAGATAATGAGGTATTTTGAAACAGTGGACATTGTGAGAAAGACAGACATTGGGGAAAGGGCTGAAGTGGTGAGTGATTATTTCTCAGAGGAGCAATGGAACACAAAATGAGTCTCAGTTTGAGTTAAGCAAAGAAGATGAGAAAAGGAAGTGTTATGAATTATTTACCACTGGATATAGTTTAATTTTGATCTTAGTCCTAATTTTGAGTTATCTTGGTGGATACAAACTGAAATAAAAAATAGTTGCCAACTCTTCTGACTGTGTATTCCCATGGATATACACATACTCCGATGTTCCTTAATGGTTATATAAAGGCCAAGTTAGATTTACTTATGAAGTGTATAATTCAACAGGTACTATGAATATGATCTATTAATAAATGTTTTTCTCATCATCGGCTAAAGTGTCTAAAATTCTATCATTAGAAATGCATTAACTTGGAT
Source organism: Rousettus aegyptiacus (assembly GCF_014176215.1). Taxonomy (NCBI): domain Eukaryota; kingdom Metazoa; phylum Chordata; class Mammalia; order Chiroptera; family Pteropodidae; genus Rousettus; species Rousettus aegyptiacus. The sequence continues at coordinate 71,169,617 of NW_023416287.1, forward strand.
TAGTCATTGTCTTTTTACTTGACCTTTTTATTTCAGAGTAAAAAGTGCTCAAAGCAAGAGGTAGCATTTATTAGGTGCACACCGAAGTATCTTAAAAAATGCTAATACATTAAGTTTTTAATATTTAAAGATGGCTATACATCTTCATTTGCCCAAGACTGTCTTGGGTTATGCCTATTGTCTTGAAATAATCCACAGCAACCCTTTTCATTCTTAAAAATCATATTAAACAATACTCGCCTTATAAATACCATACTTTTAAACAATTAGTTTGCTATCCTAGTAACAGAAGAGACCCTAGAGAAATTTGATGGCAACAGGTCTTTTGTTACCTTGATGAGCTGGTAAGAGAGGAACAATGAGCACTAAAGATGAATGCCACCTATTTCATAATTTTGCTTCAGCCCTGATCTGATCTGGGACACTTATTCTAACCATACCTGGTTTCCAGCCCTTTCCCACTCACATATGGAATGTAATACAAGACCTCTCATATCAATTCAAATAAACCAAGGAAAGCATACAACTAAATAGGACACATAAGCAGGGCACTGTGTATGTCATCTGCTAGACAGAAACCTCTGAAGGGTACAAAAGTCACCACAGTTGCTAACAGAAGAGGAATTAGAGAAGAAAATAAAAAACCTGAATAACTCAAAATATCAGTAATATTCCCACTAAGAAAGGAAAGTCGCTCTTGGCCCTTATTTAGCCAGCATTAACTAAGCAGATTTCAGAGCAAACTTGACTTCCTCCAGATACTTCCCTTGCCCTTTAGACTAGGCCGGTTAACCTCTGTTATAATACTCTGGCTTTCCTTTCTCATAACCCTTTCCATACTTTCATGCTATTATTTTTAAACTATCCATTTTTTCATCTAAACCCCATGATATAAATAATATGGATTGTATCAGGCAGTGGTCAAAGTATTTTGTACTAACTCAATGAATCCTCAGGGTCTTCCCATCAAGAAGATACCCCTTTTATCTGATTAAAAAAAAAAAAAATCTAAGGCTTAAGTAGTTTTCTCCAGGTCACACATTTTCTAAGTGGTAGAATTAGTACAGTATTAAAATACATATTGGTTCCAACCAATATTCTGTGTTGCCTATTTGGGAAAGTAGAAATCAGGCTCTCCTTCTTTGCCACCATTCCTCTGAGCCTACCACAATGTCTGCACCATAGTCATGGCTCAAAAATATTTCTAAAATAGATAAATGAGCACCTTTTATATGGAAGATTCCATTCCAAAAGAGTCAAATCAAATAAGTCACAGCTCCTGCTTTGAGAAACTCAAGTCCCAACAAAATAGGAAAAGCCTAGTTGATAAGCTAAAGACATAGGGTGAATGCTTTCTCTCATTACCTTGATCCACGTATTTTAACTTCAAAAGCTTTGTTGTTAACTTTAAAATGTATTATTAAGATTGAGCTTATATTTAATGTAGTATTTTACAAAAGTATCATGTTTGAAATACAGGAGAATCATAAGAAATATGCTAGAGTCAAAAGTGATATAGTATCTTATTGATGTCACAATACAAATGCTAAAGAAAAATTAATTGTTATGCTGTTTTTCATTCCTCTTGAAGGGGTTGAATTTTCCTTTAGTAGCAGGTTAGTGAACAAAGAGACTTGTGGACAAGAATGCTTGGGGACAGCTCTGGGGAGAATATGAAACAAGGCTGGGTAGCTGGGAAATAATGATATATGATATGACACGCTGTGATACTTTTACTTTTTATGCTGTGATTTTTAAATATAAGGTATTTTTTAGTTTTCTTTTTTTTTTTAATTCAAAGTTGTAATGAGTAATCAGAAGGAAGGTATAATAACGTTTCAAAAATGGAAGAAGCCACATGTAAGAACATGATAACCATCAGTTTGGAAAACTATGAGGACAAAGGGCTAACCATAGTCGATAGTGAAGAGTTTTAGCAGAGAAAAGGAAAGAGTGGGACAATACTGGAGTTAAATGAATTAGAAATGAGAAGCCTTCATTAGGGTTTGTTTGTGGGAAGGTGTTTGATAATACAATAAACGGTTATTCTTCCATCAATAATGTAGGAACTCATCCAGTTATAAATGTGCCTAGAATTATATACTGTGGCTTAAATCCTGTCTTGCTTGCTTATACTTTAACATGAATTCTCAACATTTAAAGAGAACTTTCAGTTTTCTCAGTCTCCAGCTACATGTCAACTCCATCTCTACCACACTGACACCATGATGACTGACGTTAGTTTTGATTTGACATTTCAACCGTTGAAATACACAGGCACACTCACTCGCACTCACACACACAGAGCCTTCAACTTGAGATGTGATTGGCATCAGTCATTTCATAACCTGTCTCTTGGGGATCGGACCAATGGACCTTTTTAAAGCTTGCCTTATTGAACTGACCCTTCTGATCTAGACGCATGATTCATACTTGCTAATCTTCTTGGGAGCCTTCCTTACTCTTAACAAGCCTGTCATTTCTTCTTTCTCTGAAATATTTTTCTCTAGGTACAAGATGATTTAAAATGTTATTTTTTATGTCTCTTCCTTGACTTCTGTGAGGAAAAAAAAAATCATATAAATGCATAAAGGAGCAGTTATTCAACTTGATTAGTGAATGTCCCCAAAGGAATATAGACATCACCATGTATATGGATTACATTTTAAAGGTACATAAGGCTGATTCGGTTCAATTCAACAAATATAGCACCATAAAACATTACATTTGGAAAGTTCTTTAGAGTTCAGTAAAACTTTCCACCCAGTAAAAGAATCTCCATGCCATCTCTCAGTTATTCTTAGAGTTCAGATTCTTCTGAACCACTCTTTACCAGCACAGCTTTCAAAACTTTGTACAGGAAAAAATAATATATGGGTATGATAAAACAAATGATAATATGTTGATTTTTAACATTTTTATTCAGTGCTTAAAGTTAAATGAAGAGAGCTGTGTGTTATTTTTATAATAAGGAAATGAAAGTGTTTAAAACTAAAGCTTGATGAAAAGGAGGGGACAATGAAGTACAGGGATTGGTGCACTTAATACCTGAGAGAAATAAATAAGCAAGATACTGTTCGAGTGTTCTGATATGGGGGAGCATAATGTCAAAAGAATACCAAGCTATTAAAGGAAATCTTAGGGTGCACCACGCATAATTGAAGAAATAGCTAATCCAGTGGACAATAAGAGAGTCCTAAATTAGTAGACTCTCTTTTCTTGTTAACTGTGCTATTCTCCTACTGCAACCTTCACATTAGATTGCCAAGTCAAGAGTCGCCATGAACCAGAACAGAGGACACAAGCGGAACAAAAATAGGATTTTTTTTTTCTCCAGAAAATATAAATTGAGTAAGGTCCTCTGATTAACTTTCCCACAATTTTGTCTTTCTAAGCAAAAATCCATATACTCACACACATTCTAATAAAAAGTAGATGGCAGTAAGAGTCAGAGTCCAGGGTTGTAGTCTCATTCCCCATCTGTTAGAAATTGAGAAAAACAACTACATGGCCTCTACACACAGGTTGAGATGAGAAACAAATGTGAATGTGAAAGAATTTTGCAAAATTAAAAAAGACTCTATGAAGGTAATATGCTATAATATATCAGTTGCATAATTTTCCTTTTTTGCAAACCTGAAAAGAATAGGGAATAAAATAATAAGCTTCTCATATCCTCTCTTTCTCTCACTTCCTTTAAAAGTTTGAAAAGTCATAATTAAAACTTTAGATAAATCTAAAGTTTGCTGATCCATAATATCTTCATTGTTTCCTAGTTCTCTGAATGTCAATGAGTATATACCTCAAAATTATCCCCGTCAATTATGAAGGCCCTTATCTTTGCATTGATTTTTACATGCACAGATCAATAGCAGGATATGGCCCAATAATTAATATTGGGAAACTGAATTGCTTTTTTTCCTAGGCATTTAGCTTTAGCCACAGAAATATTTCTCTTTTACTAATACTGTGTTTTACATTCATCCCATTTTCTTCATGTTTCTAAGACAAATTCTCCTACATAACAACACTGTTTTAACTCATCAAATAGAATTTGCTACCTACTCCATTTCTTTAAACAGGCTAATGTTTAAGTAGTTATATACAAAATATCCTGTGTACAATATTTTAAATATAAACTTTTTAGTACATACTTTGCCCATATACTCTTCCCAATGTATCCTCTAATGCTGGTGTAATTTTACTCACAGCCTTTTTTTCTTCTTCTTCAATAAACATTCCTGACTGCATGCCCAGTATTGTGTGAAGCACTGGAGAAACAAAAACAACTTCACAATTAATCAAGTGAAAAGAGACAGGCTTAATGAAACCATTTTGACCTATACAACAATATATATATATAAGTACATTATACAGTACTGTGGTACTTTTTCAATATGGTATGCAGCTGGTTCATACTGACTTGAGAGAGCTGACTGTACACTTCTTTTTCCAATAGCATTCAGTAATCTTTATGTTAAGATCTTGAAATTGACTATGGTGGGGATATTTACACCATGGAAATAGGCGTTGTACATACTTTAGACATCTTATACATACACATTGAGCAAACATTGTCTATGCTCAGTGTTATCAGATTATTCATTTAACAGCTTTTTTACTTGCATAAATAGTATATATACAAAACATGAATGAGTTAATGACTGTAATGTGCCTTAGGTAATAAACAATAGTTGAAAACCTTTACTTTGTTAACCGCTATTATCTTATTACCAAAGATTAGATTTAACTATGTTTAAGATTGGGAGAATTTAGTTATATAACTAGCATAAATTTTGTCCACCCCGCCCTTGCCTGAACTACCATGTGAAAATTGATCACTATAAGTAATTGTTTGCTCACATTTGTTTCTGTGACTCATGAGCAAGATATTTCCCTTAGCTGATAACGCATCATAATTGCCCCAGATATGTTGTTCAAAGGAAGTTATATCAGTTTAAGTTTCCACAGAGGATATACTAATCATATAAATAAATTATACATGGGTACAGGAAATTACATTATAGCAAAATGGACAAATTGAGTTTAACAGCAGAAAACATAATTGTGTAATTTTAGGAAGAAATAAATATTGACCAAAATGCACATTTTTACAAGTAATGTTATCTCTGATCAGCAACAAACATGTTTTGTGATCAATATTTGTAGTTTGATTCATTTCCTTCCATATAGAACTTGATGGGCTCATCAATATATACAAAGGTTTAAAAATAAATAAGGGGAGAAGATTTTTAAAATAAGCCTTTCTAAAGGTTTCGTTTCCCCCACCCCCTCGTTTCATAAGTTATCTAAATATCTGCAGGTACCATCGTATAGTGGAAGGAGGGACCTGCTGAAAAAGAGAAATTTGCTTGAGATGTGGTTAGAGACAAGATTTTGAAACTTGGTAAACGTTACTTTGGACTTCGTGAGAATAACATGGGAATAAGGCTGTAAAGTACATTATCTTCTTATAATATGGTGACAAGCCTGGTAAATTACTGATCCAGAGAGTATACGAAAACACATATAAAGAGAAGTGATGCTTAAGGATGGCATCATGTTTTTGAGAGTCTTGAATGCAATAGTCTGGTGAAAAGACCTTATTTTTTATGAAATGAAAAGCTAAAAAAAAAAAAAGGGATCATTGGCATCATAACAGCCAGTGAAGTATATAAATTTGTTTCACCTGCAAATGTTACAAGTGCAATATGGATAGGCAATAGGCCAAAGAATATTAAAGAATGAAAATTACATAGAAACCTCCAAGCATCTGGCCCAGTACCTTTCCAAAGCATAAGGATTCTCAGTGATCTTTCCAGAATCCAGAATTTCAGTGTAGAGGATGAACTTGGTGACAAAATTAAGAGGCAATGATTTTCAGAAGTTATCTCTAAGCATTGAACCAGGCACCCACTGAGGTCCTATCATCTCCATCTATGAGCCAAGATCTAAAGTTAGAATTATTTTGATAGTGGAGATTCCTTGATGAATACAATGTCTCTTCAAGAATGGGGCTCTGGGCCAAATAATTGGGATTCAAAAGAAAGGCTGACCACTATTGCCATGAACACGTATGTGGTGACCTCTGAATCACACAAGCACAGACATTTCTACTTAGAACAAGGAGCAAGAGTGGAGACTCACTTAGAAGTCAGACTGCAAAAAATAGTATCAATTCCTATAGGATACAAAAGTCAATATCAGCAGAGACTATACAAAGAAGTAAATAGAATTATACAAGAACATTTTTTAAAAAATAGTCCCAACACATCAAACTCAAATGAGGTGATCTTCCAGGATAGGTAGTGAACCCCAGAGGCAGAGATGGTTCAGTAAGTGAGCAAAGAATTGAAGACAAAACCCTGAGAGAGAATTCTACATCTGTCTGCATCCAACTGAGAATGAACCCAATTGTGATTTGAGTAGCTAAAGAACTGCTTGCTAGATAGGACACTATTTTTTATAGCAAATTGTCCTTCATGCTAACATTATTAAAAATATCATATAATGTAGGTCTACCATAGGACAGCACTATGAGACAGAAGTGAAAGAAAAGAATGGGAAGAAAGGAAAAAACTGCAAGGTATTTCAATAGAGCTTTTTCTTAGAACTTCCTTGTACATAAATATCTTTGAAATAAATGTACTATCTGTTGAAATGTGTTGGCTTTTCAGATTGTAAAAGTGATTATATTCATCATAAAAATTTTGCAAGACAAAAAGTATAAAGATAATTTAAAAATTGGCCTTGATTTCATCACCTAGAAATAATCATGGTAAATATTTTGAGATGTTTTCTCCTATTCTTTTAATGATACAAATATATACAATGTCTAGCAGATTTGGAAATTTGGCTTCTGTATGCTCATCTTTGTTCAATTCAATATGATGACTGATTTCCTACATAATTAAATAAGCTTCAAAATGTGAAAATAAAAATATAGTTACATTTATATTCATCAGTTGTAACAAACATTCCACTCAGGTGAGGGATGTTGATAATGGGGGAGGCTATTCATGTGTAGGGGTGGGGGGGGGGTACATGGGAAATCTCTGTCCCTTTCCCTCGAGTTTACTGTGAACATAAAACTGCTCTAAAGAAATTAAGTTTTAACTTATCAAATTAACAAAAAAACAAAAAGGAAAAAATAAACACTATCAAATATCAAGACATGATCACTTTAGTACAGTGTGATAGCAATGTATAAATAGATATATAGAAGAATAGATCCATGCCTATTTGGAAACTTGATTTATGACACAGTGCACATTACAAATCAGTGAGAGAGGAAGAACTTTTAAATGCATTTTTCTAGAATTGAGTATCCAAGTAAAATCAAATCCCTACCTTATACCATATACAAAAATGAATTTCAGATGTGTTAAAAAGTATGTTAAGTGTCAAAACTATAAATCTTAGAAGGTGCTATAAGAAAATATCTCTATCACGTCTAGTTAGGGAAAGATTTCTTAAACAAGATGCTAAATGCAAAGTCATCCAGAAAAATATTATAAATTTGACCATATTAAAATTAGACATGTTGTTTTTTAATCAAAAGACAATAAAAATGTGCACACAGTTAGTCCTCACTTGCTACTGTCAATAAGTTCTTGGAACCACAGTGAAATGACATATTAAAAAAAAAAACTTTTAGCATAAGTTAATTGATATAAATGAGAGTTAAGTTCCCACAGTATCTCATCAACATTATGACAAAACATTGAACAAAACGATGTTATTTGAGGACCTGTTGCGTGTGTGTATAGTTTGTGTATGTGTATGTATATATCTGCATATATTTACATATAATATATGCAGATGTATGCATAAATACACACAGATATGTATATAATATATAGATATATACACACAGAGATTTTTAAATAAATAAATATGAGGTGCTTTAGCACATCATAACTGCTCTACCTCAGATGTGTTCTCCTTAAGTTAATCCAGTAAATATTTGTACTATGACTAATACACAGCTAACCCTTTAATTCTGAGGACGCTTGCCTGACAGCTGCTCCCCACCTCACTTGGCCAAGCAGAGAGTCAATCATCTTTCCATTGTGCCACATCTGTACCTGGCATATTTCTCAGTTAGAGCATCCACTCCATGCATCAGGCACTGTGCAAAGAGCTTTCTTAACATCTGCTATCTCATTTCTTCCTCATTACAATATCAGTATTGTGATGCATTAGTCTATCCATTTTATAGATGAAGACAGTGGAAATCAGCACACTTGACCTGACAAAGGCTCGTAATCCAAGGGGCAGAGCCATAATTCAAATTCCAATCTGACCATTACTGAAGCTCTATTATTTATAGCTGCTATGCAATAGTGTACATATTAAACTGCATTGTTTACATCAAAAAAAAAATTAAAGGCTACCTGGTTATCTATTGTCGCATAACAAATTCCCCTGAAATGTAATGGATAAAAAAAAAAAAAATTCATTATATTTTATGACTTTTTGGGTCCAGAATTCAGAAGGGGCTCCTCTGGATTATTCTATTACATGTTGCATTTGAATGCACTCACTTGGTAGTACTTAACACAGTACTCTGGCAAGACAGCTACAGCTTCACTAAAATGCCTGGTGCTTGGATAGAGATGGCTAGTAGACCAGGCTCAGCTGGAACTGTTGACCAGAACACCTCCACATGCCTCTTTAAATTGGCAGTTTTCAGAGTGGTCAGACTTCTTACACAGAGACTCAGGCGTCCCAGAGAGAGTGTCCCAAGAGACAGAAATTAAAAGCTGCCAGTTTATTGTCTTCTACCTAGAAAGTGCAGTGCATCACTTCTACCCTATTCTATTGATTAAAAGAGTCCCAAATTCAAGGAGAGGGGGCACAAATTACACTTCTCATTAAAAGGAGTGTCAAAACACAGGCAGGCATCTTTAATCTGCTACATCATAGAAAATGTTAATGATAGATTTAAAGAAAATATTAACTATGTTTAAAACTAACCGGGAACTGATATCTCTAGAACAGCACTGTTCTAAACAACTTTCTGTGATAAATGCAATATATTCTGTATGATCAAATATGGTAGCCACATGTTAGAAGCATGTGACAATTGAGCATTTGAAATATAGGTATGACCAAGGTTCTGGATTTTAATTTTAATTACGATTTTTAGTTAAATTCAAATAGTCATAAGTGGCTATTTGCTACTGTATTGGACAGCGTAGTTATGTAATATAAATGAGATTTCTGAAAACAGCAAGAAAATAACAGAAAACCAATATAAAAATGGCCAAAGGATATAAATAGATAATTTATAGAAGTGGAAACTCAGCTGCCTCTCAAGTATATGGGAAAGTATCCAAGGTCAATAATAAACAGAGAAATGGAAATTAAAATGATGATATACTTTACACCTATTTGAACAACAAATATTAGAACACTGTATAGTGCCATGTATCGTGGGAATATAGAGAAACAATTAGCTTCTCCCACTGTTAGTAGGAAGAGAAACTGGAATAGCTATTTCTGAGAGGAACCTGGCAATACTTGGTCCAAGTAAGTAACCATATACTCTGTGATTCATCATAATCTCTAGGGCATGAACAATAATATGCCTTGTAGCAGGGAGGTGGAGACAAGTTAAGTGTTCATTATTGGAGGAAGGGAAAAGTAAAATGCAGTCAGTGAACATTGTGGAATATTACACAGTCATTAGAAGCAATAGCTGCAACAAAAGTACACACGGCAAAATGGATGGGTCTTAAAAATGAAATGCTGAGTTTCAAATTAAGAAATATTATCAGTCCCATAACACAGTGTTTTTGAAAAATAAAGTTGCATATGCATATAAAACAATAATATGTATTCCATAAGGATACATACGAGTTTAAGGATACTTAAACACATTGCTGGTTTGCAAACTCCAGAGCTTCCTGGGTAAAATCTGAAACTGACCTTTGTACAAGGAGGGCAAGGAGAGACCAAAGAAAGGGGCAGGACACTCCAGATTGATAGGTGGCAGTTTTAATAAGCAAGGGAACTTAACATATAAGGCTTGTCTTGGTGGCTGCAAGATGAGTAGATCTCCATACCTGCCCACCGGAATCTTAAAAGTTTATATAGAGTCTATAATGAGGTTCAGTCACAGTATACCATCTAGATGGTCTCAACAACAGGGAGGATAAAGAGAGGGGAAGGAAGGAAGGAAGGAAGAAAGGAAGGAAGGAAGGAAGGAAGGGAGGGAGGGAGGGAGGGAGGAAATCTGCACTTACTAATTGTTAACAGCAGCTGACAATAAACTAAAGACTATGATTGTTGCAGTCCCCTGAGATTGAGGTTCCTCCAAATTTATCTCTGAATCCCAAAGCCTACACGATATCTTGAACATAGTCCTTGATAAATGCCTTCCGGTGGTTTAATTAACTATTAGGAAACCCAGATGAAAAGGATTATAAGAAATAAGATGAAAACTATTGGTTAAACAGAACTTGAAGCTACTATTAACTTGTACGCTTTTCTTTGCCAATACTACCCCAATATAAGGAGTTTCCAAAAGCTCCCCCACTATCCATTCCACATATTTAGGCAGAACTGGAGAAAATGGTGGTTCTGGTGGGTCTTAGAGCCTGAGAAGACATCTGCTTGAGAGATGAGAAAGTTCCAAGCTAATAGTTTAAAAATGTAATAACCTTATATTTTATGGTAGCAATATGAGCACATGGACCTCTGAAGTAGGCTGAATAATGGTTTGGAAAGATATCAGGTCCTAATCTCTGGAATCTATAAATACTGGCAAAGTCTTCACAGATATGATTAAATTAAGGTCCTGAGATAGGAAGGCTATCCTGAATTATCCAGATGGGACCTAAATGCATTCACATGTCTGCTTATAAGAAAAAGACAGAGGAAAATTTGACACATACTCAGGTAAGAAGGCCATGTGAAGGCTGAGGAGAAAGAGATTTGAAGATGATAATTATAAATGAAGACATGTCAGCAGCCACTAGGATGGGGAAGTAACAAGGAATGGGTTCTCCTCCAGAGGGAGCATGGCCCTACCTACACTGATTTTGGCTATATTGACTTTAGGCTTATGATTTCCAGAAATGTGAGAAAATAAATTTCTATTGCTTTAAGCCACCAAGTTGGTGATAATTTGGGACAATGGCTACAGGAAAGTAATAATTAATCACCCAAGGGGAAACAAAAGCTAACAAGATTTTAATGGATTTTCTCAAGTCCAAATACACCTACTCCAGATCAGTCTAGAGTAGAGCACATTCCTGGTAAGCAGGAGCAATAAAGAGATCAGAGTAGAACTTTGAGATGTCCAGTGGTTTGGAACCCAGAACAGTCTTAGTTATTTTCATCCTTCTCATTCTGGACCAAGTGAGATGGCATTTCCTATCCTACTTCTACAGGACCTTGTTTACCCGGACCTTAATTCTAGTCTAAAATATCACTCTTTCCAGCAGGCCTTTACCACAAAAATTACATAACCTTTTAATGACTTAAGCCCCTGCTCGGAGTCTTCCTTTATCCTTCACAGACGTGCAAAAATATGGCATTGAATACAAAATAATTATACTATGTCACAATAATTATAGGATAGTTACTCTTTTCCAACTCTGATTTTCTCTCCAGTCCATGGTTCTCAACCTTGACTTATCAGAATTCCCTAGGGTGTCCTAAAGTTTACTGATTTGTGAGTCCTATCCTCAGATATTCTAATTTAATTGGTCTGGGGTGAATGGTGGGCACGGGGAGTTTTAAATACTTTCTTGGTGATTCTCATTTGCAGCCAAAGTTAAGAACTGCTGGTCTAGTCTTTCTTTTCTTTCAAACCTGCTCCAGGGATAAGAAGGGATATGATCTCAAATCGATATGCCTAAAAATAGAAACGAATCACCATATTTCTTTTTCCAGAAAAGTTGATTTAAATCTAACTTTTATTTACAAGGTGAACATTGTTGAATCTTATCAAAGGATACACAAGCATTAAGTAGATACAGGAAGATAGGATCATCCTAGAGCCTCCTGGTCAAGCCATAAATGGGAATAAGCTGGCTCCACCCACAGTTGCCTTTACCTGGGACACACAGCAATGATACTGAAAGCCTAAAGTCCAACTGTTTGATCCAACTGAGGTCACTTACTCAACAGGAATCCCACCTTCCTTTCTTTTGAAAACCAATTCTAGTTATAGCATTGCAGCCTTAAATTTTTGAAAGAAAAACAGCTTGTTACTCAGTTTGCAGTACTGATAACTTAAGTACATTTATAAGGGTCATAGAACTTAACATCTACATTTTTCCTCCTATGTTCTAATTTCCTGCTTCTCCGCACTATTTATGTTCACCTGTTACCCAATTAGCACCCTAGTAAGCTAGACTCTGTGGTTGTTTTACCCCAGCAATTAACCCTCTCCAGCACCCCCCTCTGCAAAGAGCTCCTGATTAATATAAACTGCTCAATTATTCACCTAACAACAGGAAGCATGCCACTGTAGACCAGGAAGGGAACAATTTATTTTTTTCTTGGATCCTAATGTTCCCAGTATTTGCTGAGAAGAAAGATTTCCCTGAAATAATCTAGAGGACTTGGTTGAGGTTTATAAAGGCACAGATTTATAAAATGTCAGCACCTATCTACTGGTTTGAGATGGTCAGCATCTCTAGTTTGAAAAAAAAAATGCTAAGATGAAAGAGGAAATTCAGTGGCTTTCCTTTTCTTTTTTAATTCTATAAACTGCTGACATGAATTTCTCATTAATGAACACAGTGACATGTAGGAAAGATGTAAAGAAAAAAATGGAGGAAAGAAGAAAGTAAAAGAGGAAAATAAAAGGGAAAGCAGGATATTAAATACTGACTTATCCAACATCTTTAAGAGATAGGATGTTTCATTTAAGCATTATTATTATTTTTTTACAATTGAAAGTATTGTGCACCCTAGACATTGCTTTCCTATTACTAAAAATGTAACGTAATATATTTAACAAAAAAACTCCAATTAAACATTACTTTTTCTGAAAACTTTTGAAGAACTTCAGAATTTCACATGCCAGATATATTAATTACCATGAACAACAATCTTGCAAGGTAATAAAGTGAGAGACAATATCAAGCTGATAATACCTATATGTTTCTGTGGTTCACATCTATAAAATTTAAAATTTATGGTGAGTCAGAGATGTGTTGGCAACACAATTTTCCAGGAAGGTATATGCCATTATGTAAATTCCAAAGCTGGCCATAACCATATTTGCACCTGTTCTAGAGAATTGCACATAACTGCCTACATATCTTATGTGTACAGATTTAAGGAGAAAACATCACTTTTTAATCTAGACTAAAATGTATTGATCACCTTTTGTTCTATTTGTCCTTACCCACACATTATTCATAAGGTAATTATTCTACAAGTGAAAAGGAAGAAGGCACACGGAACTACTGAAGCCCATGTGCATAATTGGATGGAGGACTATAAAGAAGATGACCTTAATTTTATCTGGAAAGAAAATATATTAAAAGCTAAAATTGATTATACAGAATTGCCTGCTAAGCAACTGAAGCAGAAGGTGCTTCAAAGAATCTCACTCCGAAAATTCAGTCAAATGGTCCTCTGCTTACATGAGTTTCCTGAAATCTTTCCACTGCAGACAACTGCAAAAGCCAGGTCTTTTCAGAATGCTGGAGTCTGTTTTCTCAGCCATGGATAGAGTCTCCCTTTTCCAAAAGCCTTAATTAACTGAAATTCTAATCCTACCTAAACTTGGATGAAGAAAAAAAAAAAAATGAAAGACCCTCCTGAATACTGAATTCCTAAAACCTTGGAAAACTATTTGCAGACAAGAGGTAGCTGGCGCATAGCTATGACTTCTTGCTCCGAATGAAAACAGCTTGCAAGCTGCAGTGTTCAGGAGCAGAGAAGAGCACAGTCACCTCTTCCTATGAAATTTTAACAATTCATTAATGGAAAAAGACGGCATAAAAGGATGCAGGATCAGAGGCAGCTAGGCAGCATCAAATTCGGAGAGAATGAAGGATTGAGAAGGGGCATGTGGAAACTCAGACTGGGGAGAAAAGGCAAAAGAAAGAGGAGGGAGATTTGATAGAAATAGGAACAAAGAGAGGAGAGACAGAAGGTAAAAGGGATGGAGAGATTAGAGGACAGGGAGAGGAAAAGGGGGAAAGGATTTGAATAAAATTCACATATCTAATCTGGTTTTACTTTTATACTCCTCTTTGTGGGAGAGCCTGACTATAAGATGCTGATTGTTCCACGTTTTTTTCTAAGCGCCCCTAACTGACCAAACCATGTGTTAAAAACAGTTTTCCTTCTGGAAGGGATTATGCCCTTTGACTTTAAAAGACATTTCTCCCCTTCCCAACATCAATAAGGCTTGATGGCTGTGTGTGCGCTGGTGTGGAGCGCAGCAGGGCGTCTGCAGAGCAGGAAATTTCACAGAAGTCAGTTAAGTTGGTGCAAGGGATGCATTGTTTCTTAAACACCCTTATCTCGGACAGTGAAGGTATATTCGTTTGTAAATATATACGTCATGTATGTGCCTATGTAAATAAATAAGTTTCAATATAATTTCCAAATAAACAACATGAGAAAAATTGTCGATTTTTGAGTATGTCAGATAATGACTGCAAAGTGTTTTTGCAGCCGCCAGCAGCCCAGCCCATCCCTGAGGCCACCCTGCCATCTAGTGGGATGCTGCCCGAACTCCTTTTGCAGCCACAGCCGGCCTCATTTACCCTCACAGCTGGAGACAAGGAAGTGTATTCTCCTAAATGTGTTAACTTAGCAGTGCTACACACTAGAAACAAATTAATATATAATTCTTCTGTGTCTTAAGGTCATTACTGTCGAGGCATAAATTAATAGAGCTATTCCGGTTAATTCATTTTGGCGTTTGCTTTTGCATGTCTGAGCACATATGTGAAAATAGGCCTCCCTTTAATGCCTAGTGGGGGAAAAGGAAGGAGGCCTGAAAGTAGTTAAGCCAGATGAGCGGACTGTCTGACCTTAAAGCCAGACAAGAGCTACACTTTTCAGATGCAGCTGCTTTATCTTTCTCAGTTCCCTAAACCCAGCCTAACAAAAGTCTCACTCAGCCAAGCGGAAATAGGAATTGGGGGTGGGTGGGAGTAAGGGCAGAGGGGGACAGGTCTGGAGGCACCATCAGAAGACAGTCTTGTAAAACATATCTAGTTCATCTTTCTATGAGGCAGAGTGTCCTGTTACAAGCAAACAAGGGCTCCTCTTTCTGAGCACAAGTGACATGTCCATGTCTAGTCTGACCAGCCTGGCTATTAAAGAGGCTGTAAGGATGATCATCTGCCCTTATTGCAGAGGTGGATGCATTTTTTTTTAATCACCACTCCCTGTATTGGTGAGTTTCCAGATCATATACAGACGTCTACAGCAATGCTCTCCTACTGTGAAATAAAAAAACCCCACAGCAACAGAAAGGAATGACCACGGGGGTGGGGGTGCAGATGAGATGAAACCCTCCCATCTAATTTTAATTCTTTTCAGGATGCATGAAGCACTTGAGGAAGGGGCTATACCAACTTCTCATTTTGCTTTGATTTGGTCTATTGGAAGGTTCTGATGAGATTTTAGAGTGCCACATTTTTCTGAAAGTAACTCCCGCAACAGCTAGAGTTAGGCACAGATTAGACTATCAGATCATCCCAAATGTTTTTCGAGGGGAGGATGGGCTGGGAGGGAAGGCTAATGTTATTCATATAAATTCTGGACTCTAAACAAAAATATCTAAAAACTCCTTCAGGGAGTTCTGGTCAAGTTGGTGGAGTAGGTAAGTGCTGTACTCACCTCTTCTCACAATCACATCAAAATTACTACTAAACTACAGACCAGCCATCATTGGGAGTCACCTGAAGTCTAGCTTAACAGAAGTCCTACAATAGAGAAATACAGAAGAGGCTACTTCAAGACCTGTAGGAAGGGTAGAGATGCAAAACAGGCTGGTCCCGTACCAGCATATGGTGGTTGAGAATTAGGAGAAATATCTCATCTGTGGAGGTCCCCTGTGAGGAGTGAGGTGTCCTGGCCCCACCCCGGACTCCCCAACCCAGGGTTCCAGTGCCAGGAAGAGAAGTGCCTATAACTTCCAGCTTTGAAAACCAGCAGAGATTGTGCCAGAGTGAGACAAAGGGCCTCTGCAGTAGCAGATGTCCCTCTTAAAGGGCCACCCACACACTTACTTGCTGAAGGACTCACTCGCTCTATGCAACAGAGCTGGGATATCAGCTCCAAAGGCACCAGGGACAAACGCTTCAGGGCGAGGGCTGGAGGGGCAGCTTTCTCCCACATAGAAGTGCTGGCAGAGAGTATTTTTCCTTTGTTGAGCCCTCCCCAACCTGGCTTGCAGACCCAGGTGGCCGCCATATCTGACTCTCTAGCAACACAGCTAACACTGGTCACCCTACTTGGTGACTCCCTGAGACCCTGCTACTCCCAACATGTGGACCCAGCCAAGCCACCTCCAGTGGATTTTTCATACAAATTGATTGTCTTGGCTCATGTTGCAGACTTTTTAAAAATTTCTCAAAGGTTCACAAAACCTAAACATGCAGCATCTGGCCTTGCCTTACCCCATACTTCTTACTGAGCCGTCCCAAACCCAGCAGCCGGCCTCAGTTTTCCCCTTGACCTTTTAAGATACTTTTAAGCCCAGCGTGAGTGGCGGCCATCTGCAGATTGTTTGGTGGCTCATGCCAGGTGGCTCTGGGGAGGGCAGAGGCTGTAGCTAAACTTGGCCTGTGGCACGGGCCCTCCCAGGAGAACCCAGCCAGCATATCCAGTAGCCGGTTTTGGTCTAGCTAGAGCACCACCCAGAGTCACATCTGAGGATGACACACCTAAAGGGCACACAGGACAGGTAATAGAGCCCTGCTAAAGTGAATCCTGCTCTGTAAGCTCAGCCCCTGCACAACAGCTCCTTCACTGTCGTCACTGGCTAGTCCTCACAAACAGTTAGCCCAAGGGTCAATCCCTCCTACAGACAAGCAAACACCAACCAAGGCTCAACTACAATAGGAAGATACACGCAATCCATAAAAAGGACATATCTGAAGTGCCTGACTTAGGTGACCCGGGAAGACTGCCACTGGGCCCCACAGCACATCTACTACATAAAGCCACTCTACTAAGACTGGGAGACATAGCGGCCCTACCTAATACATAGAAATAAACACAAGTAAGCAGCCAAAATGGGAAGACAAACATGTGCCAAATAAAAGAACAGAACAAAGCTCCAGAAAAAGAACAAAACAAAATGGAGACAAGCAATCTACCAGGGGCAGAGTCACAACACTGGTTATAGGAATGCTCGATGAACATAGGGAAAAAGTAGATGAACTCAGTGAGAACTTTAGCAAAAAGATAGAAATCATAAAAGTAGAGCTAGAAAACATAAAAAAGAACCAGGAAGAAATGCAGAATTCCTTAGGAGTAATTAACAGTACATTAAATGAAGCAGAGGATCGAATCAGATTTAGAGGATAAGGTAGCAGAAAACATTCAATCAGAACAGCATCAAGAAAAAGAATCCAAAAAAATGAGGATAGTTTAAGGGGCTTCTGGGACAGCATCGAGCCTTCCAACATTCGCATCATAGGGATACTAGAAGGAGAAGAGAGAGAACAAGGAACTGAAAACCTATTTAAAAAAATAATAACTGAAAACTTCTCAAACCTGGCAAAGGAAATAGACACACAAGCCCAGGAAGCACAGAGAGTCCCAAACAAGAGGAACCCAAAGAAGCCCACACCAAGATATATCATAATTAAATGCCAAAGATTAAATACAAAGAGAGATTCTTAAAAGCAGCACAAGAAAAGCAGTTAATTACCTACAAGGAAACTCCCATAAAACTGTCAGTTGATTTCTAAACAGAAACTTTGCCATCCAGAAGAGATTTGCAGGAAATATTCAGTGATGATAAAAAGCAAGGATCCACAACCAAAATTACTCTACCCAGCAAAGCTATCATTTAGAATCGAAGGACAGATAAAGAACTTCCCATGCAAGAAAAAGTCAAAGGAGTTCATCATTACCAAGTCAGTATTACAGAAAATGTTAGAGGGACTTCTTTAAGAAGAAAAGGGAAAAATAAAAAAAAAGATAAATATGAATAATAAAATGACAATAACCACATATCAACAATTACTTTAAATATAAATAAATTAAATGCTCCAATCAAAAGATAGAGTGACTGAATGGATAAGAAAACAAGACCCTTGCGTATGCTGCCTACAAGAGACTCACTTCGGATTGAAAGACACACACACATACGGAAAAGGATTAAAAAGATGTTTTATGAAAATGAAAACAAAAAAAAGCAGGGGTAGCAATACTTACACAAGACAAAATAAACTTTGAAACAAAGGCTGTAACAAGGGAGAAAGAAGGACTCAGTAATCTCACTTCTGGAATTATTTGAAGAAACCCAAAACACTACTTTGAAGGGACATGTGAATCCATATGTTCATTGCAGCATTATTTGCAATAGCCAAGATATGGAGGCAACCTGGGTGTCAATGGATGAATGGATAAAAAGGTAGTACATATATACAAACGAATATTACTCAGCCATAAAAAAAAAAAAATGAAATCTTGCCATCTGCAACAACATGGATGGACCTAGAGGGTACTGTGCTGAGTGGAATAACTCAGACAGAGATAAACAAATGTCATATGTGGAATCTAGAGAACAGGATAAATAAGCAAACAACAAAAACAAGCTCATAGATGCAGAGAGCATTTTGATGGTTATCAGATTGGAGGGTGGAAGGACGGATGAAGCGGGAGGGGATTAAGAGGTTCAAATTGGTAGCTATAAAATAGTCATGGGATGTAGAATAAAGCATGGGGAATACAGTCAGTAGTATTGTAATAACTATGCATCACGTTAGATGGGTACTGGAGTTATCAGGGGATCACTTCAAAAAATATACAAACGTCTAATCACTGTGTTGTACACCTGAAACTAAATAATATTGTATGTCAATTATAATTGAAAAAAATATAAAAATGTAATAAATAAATAAATAAATAAATAAGCAAGCAAGCAAGCAAGCAAGCAACAAGCAAGCATGCCTTCGGGCCTCTGTTCCTGATAAACTAAATGGTATTCTTTTAAAGGGTATATACCCTGTGAAAACTCCCCAAGGATGAGGTCTTTGCATGTTCCTCATGATCATAATTTTTTAATAACTATCGGGAGAAGCAGATCTGGGTTCAGAATCATTTGTTCTCCAAAAATCTCTGCAAAGTGAACTAACCAAAGCAATATACTATACTATTGACAATGCAAATGCTGTAAGACAAAATACTCCAATGAAACTGCAGTGCCTCATAATTTAGGTACAAAGATTTACTCACATAAAACAAAATAGGCTATGCAAAACACATTAAATCAAATTTATTAACCATAACTATGTCTCTGAATCACCTACAGGACAGAACATCCGGCCACCCAAAAATCATAATCTCTGGGTGCAGCCTCTTTGTTTTTTACAAGGTTCCACAGCTAATTCTGATGCAGAGCCAAGTTGAAAGCCTATGATTCAATATTTTAAAAATTTTAAAGGGAAGAAAGAAATCCTTGCACAGGCGATCCCATTGAATAACCAGAAATGAGAACAAGCATATAAAATTAAATTCCAGATGGCACAGCATAGACCTTAGCAATGTGTATTTGCAAGGTAAAATCAATGAGAGTGAGGGTTAGTATAGACACAGAAAGTGTCCTAGACAGGGCAGAACTTCAAAAAGGGGTGGAAGATAAATACAGCAAGAACAAAGGAGCAGATGTGCAGATGAATGCAGATATTCTGCTCTCCTGAAGGAAAATACTGCAAGTTCTAGGGATCAGAGAGAGCTGTCTAGTGAAATAGAAATTTGTGTAATTGAGAGCAGAGAGTCCAGCCCACTTCTGGAGCAGAAAACGGCCAGAGTACAGCCATCAGAGTAAAGAGAAGAAAAAATGAACAGTCCCAAATATGGCCCATGTTCTATCTCAACAAGTGCACACACTTCACTTTTGCCCAAGGCCTCCCCAACTGCCCCACATCAGGGTATTTTGAATCCCTGAGAAGTAGATGGTTGGTTTTTTCTATCATGCTGCTACCTGGAAGCTAACGATTTCTACTTCTGGGTAAGATAGTGCATTCTGCTGCATTAAGCAGACAATTAATTTATCCTCTTGGCTGTTCACTACCCATCCTTAATGTACTTATAAAAGGAAATACTGCTTACCTAGCTTTAATTTGTAGTGTCTGGAGTAAAAAGGAATGTAGGAGATGAGACTAAAATCACTGCACCAAGAATCACCCTGATCATCATTAGATCATCATGTCATATATAACTTCGTAATATTGTTAGAGAGACATCAGAGTAGATGGGTAAGAAGGATCTTAATATGAGGAAGTGGAGTGTTATCACTTTATTTTTTATATTGATATGTCACAATTACAAAATGTGCTAAAATTCATCTGGTGACCAAGTATATCGACTTCTGACAAATGCCACACTCTGAGCGTCTGTGGTAATCAAAGCTATCTCATAAATGTGTCTGAGATGAACAAGACTAGACCCTGATTTGTGAAAATTTTGTTTGTCTAGTTGGATTGAGAAGTAGAGCCAACATCTTAATTGAAAGAACATAGTGATCTACTTGACTAGGCAGTTAGAATGTTCCAGAAGAAATACTTATGCATGAGTTGGTATGATACTTTGTTATATGAGAACATAGGTTAAAGTTGATGGTCTCACAAGATTCCTGTCAGCTCTTAGATACATAATTCTGAAGCATTTAATTTTATTTTACTCAAAGAAGTCTTTATTAGACTCCTATGGCCTACATAGTTTAACTCCTTGATTGGCATACAAAGCCCTTTGCCATCTAGCCCAAACCTGGTCAGACAAATTTTTTTCATATTGTTCTCCCATATAAATTCTGTTCTAATCATGTTGATCTGCATAGTGCCCTCCGGGTATGCATTATGCAAACCTGCTTTCACACATTGCATCACATTGTTCTCTAATTGTCACCCACTACAAACCTCTCTCCACAAATCAAAATCTGCCCCAAATTCAAGTCAGTCCCTTCCTCTCACAAGGAGTCTTTCTTGAAAGCTTCAATATGAAATGCCTTCATGGTAGTATTGGGAGTGTTTGATATCTCCATCACCATATCATACATCGCATTACATGGTTAATTATCTAGGATCTTTTCTCCCTTTCTAAATGTCAGTTCCTTAAGATCAAGACATATGTTTTAAATAGTTTATCCTCTTCCTAGCATCTAATACAGTACCAGCCCTAGATTTTATGCATGGTGAGGTCCAGAATCACTCATTTGTTCATCACTGTATTTCTAGAATTTGACATAGAGTTTGGGGGGCTACACGAAGAAGAATGACACCTTTCCTTTTAAGTTTCTAAAACAAAAAAGAATGCCTGCTCCTACCTAGCCTGTAGAAATACACACCACATTAGATGAATGCCAGAAGAATGGAAGTGTACACATTACTTTCAGTATGTTGAAAAAGAAAACCTCGCTCATATTTTTAAAGAGAAAAAAAATTACACTCTCTTAAAGTAAACTTCTATTTGGTTAATAATCTCCATTGAAATGTAGAGATAAGAACTGAAAACACTATAGAAACATAAAATGAAAGATTGTTTATGATCTAGAAATTGTTATGTAATTGTTATTGATTTTGGGGGGTTTATTTAAAAAAAAATTGTTCATGCCCATTAAAAATTACTCCATCAACAAATACTTATTTATGGGATCTGCTTATATAAGAAGCTGATTAGAAAATCTTGATTCTGTGTAGGGTACACTGAGAACTGCCTCAGAAGGAAAAAATACTGTGAAATTCAACTCAACCTTGACCAAGTTACCAATCATAATAGATTTCTACATATTTTTAATAAAGCATATCAGCATGAATTTAGATTCATCATTGGTAACTATGTAAATGGGAAATTTTATGTAACCCACAATAAAAACAAAGTCATGGTATAGTAATGTGCTTTTTATTGAATCCATTCAGACCTCTTCCATTTCTAGAAGTAATTTTCACAAAGAAGGTCTGTAAAGCAAGACCTTGGTTATGAAAAGCAGCAATGTATTTCAGGCACAAACAATGCTAAAATCTGAAATTGAGAGGTTCCCATTATATTTTGGATCTCCAAAACAAAAAAGAACACCTGCTTCTTACCCCTTCATTTCTTCTCCCATTCTCTCCCGGCCTCTGCACATGAATAAAGAATTTGTAAAGTTGCCAACCTTGCCACTTAATGATCTCGATGCATCTACATAATAGCCTCCCGATACTGGCCATTATGGATGAGATTCACGTTATTTATAAATTAGCTCTCTTGTTCCTGCATATTCCTGAGTTTATCATCATTAAGAAGGAGAAATGTTTCTCAACAAAAGGCCCAGGCGCTATGGTGATAGACACAATAGTA
This sequence comes from Rousettus aegyptiacus, assembly GCF_014176215.1. Taxonomy (NCBI): domain Eukaryota; kingdom Metazoa; phylum Chordata; class Mammalia; order Chiroptera; family Pteropodidae; genus Rousettus; species Rousettus aegyptiacus. Next base: position 71,192,120 of record NW_023416287.1, read on the forward strand.
ATGCTTAGATACACAGATAGGCATGTTTCCATTTTGGTCTTTTTTATCCATCTTCACTTGTCCCAGATATGCCATTTTCTGATTCTCAGGGTAAAAAATGTTTTAAAATACACTTGCGTATTCATGGACTGTTGGCCATATTCATATTTTTATATTCAGCTAATATTTAAATGTATTTGGGAAACAGGCCTCAATTTAGATTTGCAATGTGGTATGAAATATCATAAAGGGAAATGACTTGGAGGCTGTTAGATGTGGTGCAGCTGGGGAGATGGAGAAGTTTGAAACATCTGTCAGCCCACAACATTTTTACAAACCCTTTCCACACTCAACAATACTGAGTGATGTGGCTGCTAACCCAGAAAATATAAATACCTGTAGAACACTTGAGCAAGGGAATGAATCTAATTTTCAAATGTTTTATTTAAATTCTTACCAGTTCATAGGCTAAGTTCTTTTTGGAAGACCAATATCTTCTAGGTGTGGGCTTGTGGTTGTGCCAGTTTTAAGAATGGTTTAGTGTATGGCTGAAAAAGACAAGGAATAATTTCTCATAAGGCGGGAAAATAAGAAGAAAGGTTCTGAGGAAAGCAGCTATTTTGAGAAGATGTTCAGTGCCTTCATAAGCACTTAATACATTAACTCTCAGTCTCTTATTTGCTGTAGGCAATTAGCCCAGTGGATTCTGTACAGAGTGAACAAGATCTAACCCATACAAAAGTATAGGTCCTAACTTTACACGTGTTATATCTTGTGGCCTCAGGCTAAGCTCTATATCCCAGTTAGTCATCTTGCAAAGTTACCTGGGCAAGAATATAATCTGATTCTACTGCCTGACAGAATAGTCTATTGATATGGAGATAATGGTGGCACTTCTTGTCCATAAAGGAATCTAAGACATCTCTTCTACAGTGAGTAAAAGAGCCAAACACAGAACTCAACTCACGGGCAGTACTTAGTACAGTTTTGATTATGAAGTTGATGATGATGTCATGATGATAAGGGTAATGGTAGTGATGTTAGCAAAGAGGAAGTTCTCCAGATTTCTAGCAGTAAAGGGCAAGCATTTTCCTTGTGGTTCTCTCCTCGAAACAAAACAAAACAAAACAAAACAAAACAAAACAAAACAAAAACAAAGCAAAACAGAAAACAAAAACAAAACTCATTTTATACTGTCTATGTTGTCAGTGATGTGCGCATGTGTGTATACACCTAACCAGCAGGAAACTAAGCCAGAATTATCAGTTGAGACTGGTGTAAGCTTCTAAATTCTAGTTGTGACCTGAGATAAAGGATGCCCTGTGGTAGCGTATCCTTCTCTCCAGATGTAGATAGGGCTCAAAGTCAGATAATGAAAAAATTGTTGCCTGTCTCTGGCAAAATTTACATTGATTGGAGAAAAAAATAACTCAACAAACATCCCTGGCTCACTTGCATGATCCTGGAGACACATAGTCTATATTCATAAAGCATTTTAGGATAATTAAATATGAGGTTCTAGGACAGTTCAAGATACAATTAATCACTGAAACAAACAATACCTCTGATTCAACTAAATGCACTTCACAGTTGGGGAGAGAAAGAGGGCTTAGAAGGTTTTCTTTATAAATTTGCTTAGGGTAGTGGGTTTATAGCACTCCAGTTTGCTATGTAATTTCTCTTCTACAAGCAGCAGTTTAGAGCCAGCTAATAGATTACACACTAAGAACAAAAAGATGAGTTTGTAACAAAAATTTTCACCGCGGAAGACCTTAGATTACATTCAATGGAAACCAAAAAAGTATTACAAGGGTCACTATCCGATATTAATTATAAAATAACTCGATAATTAGTTAACCTTCTTTGAATATGGTATTTATTTCCTTACCAAAAATGTAAAATCTTTAGATCAGAGATAATGTGATTATATTTGTTTGTACTCTGATCAGCTTTTAGCATAATACCTTGCAATGAGTAGACGCCCAATAAATATTTGTCAATTGATAGCTGGATTAATATTCCTAACATGCAGTTCTGATTAAAACATTATTATACACACACACACACACAAATTGTCAGTGGCTCCCTGTTGGCTATAGAATAAAGTATGAGCCTTTTAGCTTTTAAGTCATTTCATGTCTTATAACTGAGCCCAAACTCATCTTTCTACTTTTAATTTCCTACCATTGCCCTCACGGAGCTCACCGTTTTCTATTTCTGTGCCATACTTCCTTCAATATCTTGGTTCAATTTATTTTCTTCATATGAAACATTCATTTTCTCATCATCTCATATCTCTTCTGGTCGAATGTTACTTCCTTCATGTGTCCTTCCCTAATTCTCTCTGAGACTCTCAGCTTGAAATGATCATTGCCTCCCTTGAAACCCCATAAAACATTAGACATCTCTCTTTCATGGTTTCTCACATTCTACAGTCATCCTGTGTATGTCATATTTGCTCTGCCATTCTGTAAATTCCCCAAGGGCAATACTTACCCCAAAACTTTGATTTATCTTTGAAAATCTCAAGGCTTTTAATATCTTTGAACCCCTAAGGCTCTTACACAGAGAGGTTCCCAGTAAAAACTTGTTGAATTAATTTGCTATTGATTAATCTATATATAGGAGAGGTAGAAATCTGAGTAGAAACTCTGATGGAACTTTAAAAACGATCTCTTCCTTTTGATACAAAATATTAGAGTTGTATACTGAGTTTTCCTGAATGGTGTGATTTAGCTCAGAAAGCCTTTACTAAATGCCATGGTTAGTAACTTTTCAGAGTTACTCTGGCCACAGCAGATTCATCCATATCCTAACATGTGCGCCTCTCCTGCATTTCTAAAACTCTCTACCTCACCTGCTACTGTATAGCTTTTCCTTCTTGGCACCATTCACCCGACTTCCTTCCTGATGAACTTTATACTTATTCCATCTTCTTGTTCTTGCCTTGTCTGTGTAATTAAAATAGCTAATAACCTGGCTAGCTCTCTGGCAACAGTTTTGTCTCTCCGGTTTGGTCCAACACAGTGGCTGTTTGACTTTCAAAGAAAAAAAGAAAAAAAAAATCATGGGTTTACTATCTAGGTAAATAAATTATCAGTATTCTGCTCCCTGGGAGAGGAAAGAAGTCAAAAGAAATAAATACAAAAGGTACTCCCTACTCATGTAGTCATTTTTAACATATGCTGAAGGAAAGTCTATCCCTCTGAAACAGCACAAATACTCTGCTTAGAAGATGCCTATACAGTCTTCCAAATTTCTGGACTTCTCTTAGAGAATAATGTGACATAATTTTTCCAAGAAGACCTTCAAGGAAGTACTAGACTCTGAGATCCTCAAGAGGATGACTATGTGTTATTTACTAGCACACTCTAAGTATCTAGTGTAGCACCTGTGATACAGTGGACTCTCTGTAAATATTTGCTGAGTGAGTAAATTTATATGTTAACAAATAAATGGATCGTTTCTATAGTTCTTAACTTGAAAAAAAACTAGTCCAAGGGGTCCCATCCTTTCCTTCTTCTGCTGAGCATGCCATGCATAAGAGCTCTGCTGTTTGCCCAATGTTCACTCCTCAAAAATCAGATAACCGCAGTCCTAGATAAAGAGAGAGAAGTTTAAGAGCAAGAGAGAGGACATAGGAAGAATAGGCTTAGAAAAGAGACCAGGAACAAAGAAGGAATTTATAAAAATATAAAGCCTTTGTTTGCAGGGTAGTTTACTATCTTTTCCAATGTGTTTTTGCATGCATTTTTGCTGTTGAGTCTCATGATGATTGGCAATGCAGCCAAAGTAGGTATTATTTCCTCCACACTGCTGAAACTTTACATGCACATTACACATCATATTACAGATAAGGAACCTTACATCTACAGAGTGGACCCAGCTAATGGGTTACAGATTTTCTAGCTCCAGAATCCTACTCAGTGTCTATAATGAATTTATTTTTCACTTGGTAATCTAATTACAATTCATTACAATTGTGCTAAATAGATACCATGTGGAATGCTGTCAGTTCATTTCTTTCCAGCTTCCTTTCCTTCCATCCCCACAATCCCTGTCTCTTCCTTGTTTTAAGGTTAGCTGGAATGAGGGATCCAAAACAAGGATTCCTGAAATCCTTGTTTTATTTTTTCTTATATTCAAAAAGCCTTTCATGCTATTTTCTTGCCTGTCAGTCCCACGGTGATGACCCCCCTTCCCCATGCACACTTCTATCCTATGTACTCCCAGTTACTCGGCTCATTTATTGGGAATGAATAATTGAGTCCAATTACTACACCCATGGCTAAGCAAGTTCTGAGGAATCCCAGCGAAGCGGAGGTGGCAGCACCATTAAGACTAAGAGCCTGTAGCATAGCAGTCAAGTGTTGTCTTTAACACAGTGTGGCTGAAAAGTATTTGGTTAAATCAGGCAGAGAAAATGCTTGCTCTCCACAAGATTGCTGCATTCTTTACTAAAAGAAATTTCTGAGGTTGTCTTCTCAAACCATTTTGAAAAGAAAAGCTTACCGCTTAGGTTGTTTGTTTGTTTTTGCATTTCTTCCTTTTCATCATTACAGTACACAGTGGTACCTAGTGGACAGCAGGGACGGGAAGAAATGTGTGAAATATGCCTAAGAATCAAAGGTCCTGATTCTTGGCCTTGGGCCACTCTCTTACTTATTAGGAGATGTGGCTGTCAAGTTCCAGTGCCTTATTAGGTAATCCTATGAGACCTACATCCCAAGACAAAGACCCCTCTCCCTCCAGGGCCATAGCCCACCTCGGAGAGCCAAGAGTAGCTGGAAATTGGCCTCACTAAGTCCCTTGCCAAGCATCTTTATTCGGGGCACACAGATCCCACCATAAGAGGTGGCCTTGCCTGGTTGTCCTTTGCCAAACTACCCTCTTATACCTTCAGACATACACAGGAGGTTCTAGGAGCCTCCAGCATTGTAAAATTAAAGTGAAAAAATTTCTCCTGACCATTTCTTTCTGCTCCCCCCTCCCTCCTTAAGCAGCATGTTCCAGACCCCCTCAGCTTCACTCTCCCTCAATTTATCAAGCCTCATTTGAACTTGGCACCCAGAAGGATGTGATTCTAGATTGCCAATTTTTACTCCAGTTTCCAAGCTCTACAATATATATAGCATTAGTCATCTCTCAACAGCTGAGGATTATTCCTACCAGTGTTTAGGCCATTGACCTCATCGGGAAAATGGACATATGCTGCACAGAGAAGTTATTATGATGATAAATGTCAGATTGCAGCTGTGGAGTTGTTTCAACAAATACAGAATGGTGTGGTATGCCATTGGAGTACCTAGAATTCCAGGCAGATAGATTGAATCTCTAGAAAGGATTGGAAAACAGATGCCTAATTGCCATTACATATTTCTATGCTGGGGAGGCAGGAGTGCTAAGAGAGCTGCTGATCTCCTCAGCCTTATTTCCTCACCTGGAGAGTAAAACAAGCAAAGTTTATGTCCTTTCCATTTGTTTCTGTGAGATTCCTGAGAAGTGTTTGGCAGGAAAAAAAAGAAAAAGAAATGAAATCAGACCTCTTGTTTCCTCACCTCCCCTCTTGCCTTTGAAATCCCTGATTTATTCAATCCATGAAATGAGTGGCTTTTGGAATTAAAACCTCCAAACTCAGAGGAATGAAGGCTAGAAAGATGAGCAGATAAGCCAAACAGAATAGAGTAAGTTAGAAAAAGGCAAAGCAGTGGGAATCAAGAGCAGAAAGAGAAGAGAGAATGAATGAAATGAGAAAAGGAGGAGTAGAGATATGAAGAGGAGGAGGGAGAGAATGGGGAGGAGGAAAAGCATAGGGAAGAGAGAGACATCAAGGACACTCGAGAGAGGGAGGGCATGGCGGAAGGAAGGAAAGAGAAGGGGGAAAAGTAAGAGCGGAGGAAACATCAAGAGGGAAAAAGAAAGAAAAAATCTAGGTTGGGTAACTGATGCTTAATTTTGATACACAAGTAAATTTTCATTTAAAGCGCTCAATGTCTTCATTTGCCCCAGCTAGGATTTAAAAGACAGAAACTCAATTTAGTTGCTCTTTTCCCTAATAAAAAATGTGTTTTACCCCAAGAGGAAAACGTGTTTCTTTCTGCCAATAAGTGTCAGCAGCTAATCAGAAGACCTCGATGAAATAATGCCATTAAATAATTTAATCTGGAAAAAAGCCACTGATGTCTGCAAAATAATGTATAGATTTCAGATGAATCAAACTTTAAAACAGAAAAAAAAAGTATAAGGAATGGGCTGTGGGGAACAAAGGGGCGTCTGCCACAAAACAGAAAGAAAATACATTAGGCCCGGGGAACTGAAAATAGCTATGGCAAACGTCTATGCTGACATGATATTGTGTTAAAGCACACAATAGGCTTCTTTCACTGCTGTGAGAAAATTGTTTGGAACAGAGCTCCTGTGAGATGAAATATAAGGACCAAATCAGACCAATTATTCTTCTCCCCAGAATATAAATCCATACATTCAGTGAGATCTCCCAGAGATACTCATATAGGGTGATCCCCTCATTGGGGTGGACTCTAGGATCTCCAGAATATTGTCAGGAAGAATCTGGACTATGTCTTAACAGACCAAAGTTCTAATTCAGGTTTTGCCACTAACTAAAACTAGCCTTTTTGATGTATTTATCCACAAAGTGTCTTAGTTTTTTTCACTAGTAAATTTAAATGATGCTACTTAAAAAAAATAAAATAAAATGAAAAATAAACTATAAAAGCATTATGGAAACACACAGTGAAGTTACTCTATACACATAACTTCTCTCTTGTTAGTCATTTGTTTATCCTTCCACTCATTGATGTCTCGTCAAAAACCAAACAATTATTTTTACTGATTCTGAAGAGACCTACTTCTTTCAACACCCCCATAAAATGGTCCATAGACCAAAAGTTTTGAGGATCACTCACTCTAGTCCTCTCTCTTCCCTCCCCTCCGTTAGCACCTCTATTAATCATCTAGGCCACTGGTTTTCTACTCAAGCTGAGCATTAGAACCACCCAGGGAGCTAAAAAAAAAAAAAAAAAAAAAAAAAGGGAGAAAAAAAAAAAAACTGATGTCTGGGCTCCTCTCCACACCAATTAAATCAGAATCTCTGGAGATTGGCACAGGCTTTCATATTTTTTCAGGCTTCTAAAATGATTCTAATGTGTGTGTTAAGAACCATACTCTACCAGACACATCATGGAAGTTCACTGATAAAAATACATTTGACCAGTACCTTTCAGTCAAAATCTGACAGGGAGACTCTCCTTAAGAACAAAAACTATACCTTCAAAATGAAGCACCTAGAAACATGGGGAAAAAAGAGATTAAAGTTATGGAAAAACTAATTATCATCTTCCACGTAAAGGTTAAGCCAAGATTTATCTATTACAGCTTCTGTTATCACAATGCTTGGAGTTGGCAATTCTGACTCCAGATAATCATAACCCAAGCTTAAGTTACAGTAAAAACTATCTATGAACTCATCCTCAGAGTTTTAACCTAGATGAGATCTGGGAGTAGATAGTTCAGCTCCCTTGAATGGCACATGAAAGTCAGCACAGCCTTCTGAAAACCAATAAATCAAAAAAAAAAAAAAGAGAGAGAGAGAGAGAGAGAGAGAGAGAGAGAAAGAAAGAAAGAAAGAAAGAAAGAAAGAAAGAAAGAAAGAAAGAAAGAAAAGAAAAAGGCTTTGAAATGGATGCAATAAGCTTCTAATTCATTCTGACACCTTCTGTATGTCCTTGAGCAAGTCACTTTACTTTCACCTGAGCCTCAGATTTCTTATTTGTTAAATACATACATACATACATACATACATACATACATACATACATACATACTTACTTTGATGTATGAAAATGAGAATAATGAATCTAAAGACCTCACATATCAAGGGCAAAATAAATGTTGACAACTAAAAAGATGATCATATGATCATCACTTAAAGCAGAAAATTGCTAGAAAGACAGTATGCTAGCAAATTGCTTAGCTTTTTGGAAGATATCTTATATTTGCCATTGTAATTATGCACAAAAAAAATAGATACATAAGGAAAAATGTAAATAACATCTATAAAGCTATTAGAAACTATAAACCTTGAATGAAAGTTGAAAAAGCGAGTTGTTTGCTATATAATATTAATATTTGGACACTTGAGAGTCACCCTTGGCTTTGTTTGTACAGGTGTCTTCATATTCAAAAGCTACGACAAACCTTTTAATCACTAGATAAACATCCAGGTGATCATGGTAGGTAGTGTGGCAATGAAAAGCCATTCCCATCCTATTCTCTGTTTCTACACCACACTGAATTGTCTGAAAGCCCAGCATCACATTTCCTGGCTTTCTCTTTCACTAAGAGAGGCTGGGTGACCCAGTTCTGGCCCTCTGCTTTCTTTTTCCTTCCTGACTTGATTGTGGATATAATGGCTGGAGCCATCTTGAGACAATAAGGAAAAAGCTAAGAAAATCACAGAGAATTCAGTCCTGACATCATTTGACCACTAACCCAAAGCCTGTAGCTGCTTACCTCTGGATATCTTGTTGTGTGAAAAAAATACAACAATGTTTGCATAAAAAGCATCTGCAATCAAGTTTGTATAACTTAGAGTTTAATTCTGTCCTCATTGATACAAAATAATTGACTAAATCTAAAAGTTCACAAGAATTTGGAGTCTGGGTAGCCATCACCTACAGATCTCGAAATCAACATAATTGAACACATAATCTATACATCAAAAAAAAAAAATAGAACTTTCTCTACACCTAAAGCAGAAATAAATTAAAAACTATTTAGAAAATGCAAAGCAAACTATACTAAGAAAATATAAGCTATACAGCTTTGAATCCAGTGTCAAATCACAGTCTGTTTTTATCCCGTGTTTTTAGAATGTCATCTTGTATTCCTATATTTAAGGCTTTTCCTCATCTGAATCTGTTTATTCTATTTTGACATAAGTAAGGTTTCTTGATTGTCACCTGTACATGCCATGAGTTTTCATGCCTTTAGGTGTGTCCTCGTCTCCCCCACCAGGAAGAATATTCTACCTCGTGCTACTCCATTTTTTTTTCAAATTGTCCATATTCTTTCCATGTGCCACCTCTCCCTGAAGATGTCTCTGATTTCTCAAATTTATAATGCTCTCTTTTTTAGTTTTTAAGTCAATTAAAAACACATTCATGTGCGTGCATCCAGACACACACATGTGGGCGCGCACACGCGCACACACACAAGCACACACACACAGTTATCGTATGTCTGGATTTGCACTTCTGCCAGTAACTCTGCAAAGGCAAGGTGCATCATCTCATACCTGACCTTTCACCCTCACAGTTTCAGGCTTATTGTTGGAGCTGCACCTAAATGTTAACATTGTGGATTCTCAGATAAATAATGTGGATTTTTATGGAAACTTCAGGAGACATTGTTCCTGCCCTTATCTAATATCTCTGTTCTGAGTATCAGAAATTCTGGAAGATCTTTAGAAGACATCTTTAAAAGACAGAATCAGCCTGGCAGCATTCACCCACACATTTGTTGCCCTGCAAAACTCATGGAACCAGAAAAAGTAGCCTTGTCTGTGTGTGGCATGTTGTCCAGGCAGTCATTTTGGGCCCAAAAGAGTTCCCGTGGTCCAAGAGAGCTTCAAAAATTCCTCCTGAAGAAACTTTTTGCTTTTCATCCCTCTCTGCATCTCTCCTACCCATCCTCCTTTCTGCCAACTTGTTCTCTTTCTCCTTTGTCTCAATGTATTTTATCTCCTCTGTTTATTTCATTTCTCTAGCATTTCCTATTCTGCCTTTCCTTTTGCCTTTCTCTACAAACTCCCACTCATTGATCACTGTCTTGAATGCAATTGTGTTTTCTCACTCCATGTCTTCTTATCCATTTATTATTTTCCGAGTTCGATTTCTCAATCCTCTTTCTACCCCTTAGGTGGCTTAAGGATAATACCAGGTATTTTTAGGGTAAAGAAAACTAAGGCCCTGACCGAAAAAAAAAAAAAAATTGTCCAAGGTCACAGCAAGTTAGTACAAATGAGGAGGACAGAGGACACAGCCCCCACAAAGACCATGTCACTGACTGGTCCCAGACCCTACCACAGATATAAAAATCAACTCTCCAGCAGTAACCCGACATCACAAATTTTAGAATAGTGATAGCTGGTCTGATTAAACCATTCTACATGGAAATGAAAATGAGAAGAGAGAGTTAAAAACTTAGAAAGAATGCCTAAATTAACAAAAGTCCCTCCTTTCTTAGAAATAGTATTAGTAGGATATTAGATGTACTAGTGAATTTGAATGCCCTTTTCCACCCTACACTACCATGCCTCTCTTTTAGCTGGGGATTTATTTCAAGGCCTTACCAATAATATGCTAAAGCTGGTACATCACTAAAACATCTTCTGGGAGGACAGGGAAAAATCCAATCTAGGATTGAAAGCTGCAACTGTCATAGATAAAAAACACCCTTCTGAAGGCTGCTATTGAGTCAGACAGTTGGAAGAATTACTGCAAAGTTGTCTGAGCTTCACATAAGTTACTGGCAAGTACTCAGATCCATGTCAGGGGTCCCCATTCTCAGAGGACCCCAAGAAGAATGCAGTTGGGCTTCTCCCATACCTGCTCCCCAATGACTCAACATTGCTATTAGCAGAGACCTCCAGGAAGAAATTGGCATGATTTCTAGAAGAGCTGTAAAGAACCAGATCTCTTTACTCTATACTGTACATTAAAGAAACTACTAGCAGTGTTGAGGGAAGCTCTACCTAGAGAAAAAAATACCTTTGAAGAATAAAGCTATCCTATACCCTGCCATGAAAAGGTAAGTATTGAATATATGACACCGTCGCCATCAATACGCTTTATAAAAGTCCTCAGTTCAATAGATTTTAATTCACACATTTATGTGCTGCCCACAAGAAACTCCCAGTCAGAAAATCTCAACTGTCCTAGCTAGAATTCTATATGCCAATTGATAACCCCAGTGCTACCAGTACCCCTCTTATGTGTTCACTTATACACATATGCACACGTGTGTGCACACACACACACTCCACAAGCATAGAGACATACTTCTAGTTAAATACCCTGTGTCGAATTATGCAGGCCTACCTTTGCCCAGGATAATAGATAACTCAATATTTTTATCCTTAATTTATGTAGCACGGGCTTATTTTTCATCAGTAAAAAACTTAATTTTATAACTTATGCAAGAGACTGAATGGATCCTCACTTCCTGGGATAGCTGCATGCTGAGCCAGATTGCTCAGCAGGGATGTGGCCTTTGGATCCAATGACCCAGTATGTAATTACAAAACCCCTCTTTTGGGAATTCCATTATAAAAGGACGACTCACTTACTGGGAATGAACACTTGTCAGAATGCCTCCTTTCATAATCAGGGTTGTAGCTTTTATTGTGATTAGGAAAAGCAGAGCCTCTGCTTTTATAAAGTGTGGTTTAACCAATTATTAGAAGCAAAGAGTTGTTAGGCTACCTTTAAAATCGGCAGGAATACGCAATGGGCTACATTTAAATATGTAACTGACAGCTCCAACTTTAGTATTTGAAACTTAAGTATTCTTAATATTATGTCCTATGCCCCCAAGATGTTAAATACAAAAAGATCTTTATGTACTGTATCGGTAAGGTCCCTCTCAGCATACCTATATACCTTAACTCCCTCCCTCTTTTTACTAACCTACAAATGCCACAACCTTTCCTTTTCCTGCACAAAAGGATATCGAACAAATTGCACTTCTTGATATATGCCGGTCCCTTCACTCAGGAAAAAAGACATGGCTATTTTACTAGATGGAAGGTCTCAAGAGCTCCTGAACCCCACAGACAGTCTCATAAATTACCAAGAGCCACATCATCAGAACAACAAAAAACTTGAAATAGGTTAAGTGGTTTTGTTTTGGGCTCTCCCCCACATCTCTCCATGGATAGTCTTGTAACCATACAGCTCTGTGGATACGAAAGCACTGATATCTGGGTACCTGGAGCTCAAACTCAATAACATTACACCTGACCTTGATCTACATTCAGCAAGTTGATTACACTTTGAATAAGAGTCTCTAGAAAGAGTTCATATTAACTAAGGGTTAATTACCTATAAATACACTTCATTCCTTGAAATTTTTCATATTTTCAACTCTACAATGATATAATTGTTTCTAAAAATCTATAATGTTCCCATTTTTATGTATAATAGTATTTACTTTCATTTGACCTAAACTTGCCACTTTAAGGAATGACCGCTGATATGATTATTCTGCATTGATCTAGTTCGGATGGATCAAGAAGACAGCTGGCCTCAGGTCAGCAATGTTGTAGCCCAGTGTGCCTGCTGTGCACAACTTGCCTAAAGAGCAAGCAGTAGATTTGAAGAAAAACTTAGCTGTGAAGACCAAGGAATTCCAGATCCTTGTCTTCACCCACTGAATATGAAAGATGCCTATGCAATCAGACCTTAACTGTACATATAGTACAAGTCAGTCTACTGGCTGCAAAATGAGCAATGTAATCCCACTAACTAATCGAGTCCTCAAATCTATGGCTCTTTCCCTTGCTTTAACGTGTCCGTGGAAAAGTCCCGGAGTTTGTGCTCCACTTGCAGAGCCACAGGTTAGGCATGGGAATGGTGGTCCCTTTCTCGTCCTCCACACTCAAATGGCCTTCCTTTTCCTTGCATTGGGTGTTAGATTACCTGAAGTACTTTCTCTCTCCCCATCTATCCTTCTCTAAAAGACTAAATACAATATTCTTTTGTGTCTCTGGAACTGTATAGTTTGTATCATTTACATCACATACAGGCTTCTCAGCTATTATGCTTGAGTAATGCATCCATGATTATAAGCTTCGTAATAACAGCTATTTCATTTTTCCTAAAAAAACAAAATTACAGAATGACTAAGGTAACAGGTCTTGGAAAAAGCCTGCCTTTGTTCCCAGCCAGCCTCCAACAATACTTTCTCTATAACTTTGGCAAGTCTTAATTTCTCGCTGCCTCAGTTTCCATATCTGTAAAATAAGAATGGTATAATGGCCCCTGCTTTTGAGAACTATTATGAGATTCTATCTATAAAAAGTTTAGCACACTGCTAGGCATGAACCAACTGCTCAAAAAAATGTAAATGTATTATCATTCACTGTAAAATTGTGTTTCATGTGTCAGGTTCTGGAAATAATGCAAGAAAGGGAAAGACATGATATCTCTCGACAAAGAGCTTACATATACCCTCTCACTTCATATTTGCTACAGTACCCCACCACATACTCATCCCACAAAAAAAAAGAAACCTGAAAACTGAAAAATATACATACGCCCAGTTGTGTTCAAATCTCAAGCACAATAAATTTTGCAAACAATAAAAAACTTCACCAAAATCAATCTCATCCTCAGGTTTCACTCTCACAGGAAGGGATATAGAATTCCAGCCTATGTCAAACTAATGAATCCATTCACTTTGTCCTTAATTTGGGGTCTAGTAAGCCTGAACTTTGGGGGCGGGGAATTAAGTGATTATATCTGTATTTAAGTTCGGAGTTAGGAAAACAGAAAAAAGAGCAAGGAGGGAGCTTTGGGGTGGTCAAGAATGTAACGAGGAGCAAATTCCAAATGACAGTCACGGAATTCAAAAATAATGGTCTTTCTTGGATGCCACAGGGGAATCGTGTGGGTTTAAGATATCTTTTTTCAAATGGAATAAGTTGGTGAAGATGAAGTCACAGGGCTTGGAGAGGAGCGTGAAGTGGCCTGCGGGAAAGCACAGATGGCCGGAGCCAAACTAAGCAAAGACCTAGCCTCATGCAGCCACTTCTCTGAAAGGCTGCGATTGCCTCCCACAAAGGCTGATCAGACATGTCAGGGAGGCGTGCAGGAGGGCAGCAGGCAGCTGGAGGAGCCCAGATTAATGAGGAAGTGCAAAATGAGAGAGAGCAACAACTGGAAACCCTTGTGGTGACATCAGGAACAGAGCCAGAGAAGACAACCTTGTTATCACATCTGCTTTGTCATTATAATTAAATGGTAATGTGTGTCTCTTGTTGGGTTACCATGGTGGAATTCCAAGTAGGGGAGCCCCTCACCACTCACCCAGGCCCCCAGCCACTGCCCTTCTTGTTGAGGCTGAGGAATTGTTCCGGGTGCTAACAGGCTGGGTGTCTGGAGCAAATGTTAATTTTGGATTACATCTGAGCGAAAATAAGATGAAGGTCTGGGGAATGCTTTGCCTTCACTCAGATGTTTCATTTCCATTTACTAGCACTGCAGAACATCCAGGGAGATGTTTTCATTCCAATTTGGAAGATTTTATAAACCTCCAAACTTTTAGGTATCGATCCAAGCTCTTGAGCTTCAGAAGTGTGCACACATGCTCTGTGGGGAGGATCCGAAAGCTCCCGAGGGGAGAGGATAGAGGGAGAGAGTAGGTGGTGGCCTCATCTGAGGAGACCTGCCCACTTTCAGACAGCATACCTCTCTGCTCATGCCAAAACTGGCTCTGCTCAACCCAGAGGCCCATTAGAGGAACTCAGAACCATTAGCTCTGACTGGCTCTGTGCTGAGTAAATACTCTCGTGTCCAACTAGAAACTAGGGCAGCTGCCTGGGTTGTTTTTTCTTTTTTTCAAAATCAGCAAAGCAAAATTTTCAACCCCAAACGGCTCAAATGTGCCTGTTAATAAGTATACTGTGTTATGTATTCTGCTAGTGGAGGTCAGCATTAATTTGAATTTTGTTAGACTCTCAGTCTTTTTTCATTTGGTTTTGAATATCTCAGATTTTTGTTTGATTTTGGACAGGGTCATTTGCAGGGAGGGTGCCAGTAATCAGATTTCCACTATCGGTAGGTAAGATATCTATACCTGCAGGAAAAGGCCTCTGTCTATCATCTTTGAAATCTATGAGCTAAATAGCAGTTGTTTGTGAAGCCTCCCAAAGGAGGTTTTGAAAAACAAAGCACTTCACTCAATGAGAGCGGGGGAGTGATGCTGTGCTCATACATTATTCAGTGCAGCTTCAATCAGGCAGTATCTGGTTATCATAGTGCCCCAGTACCTGGACATTACATGGCTATGTTTTCAGTGTGAGAAATAGATATCAGTGAGCCTAAAACAGATTTAATTAAGAAATAATAGTTGTCTTTTCTTTTGCATTTTGGGTTAATAACCTAGTGAATTAGAGAATAGAAAATCTATAAAGAAGTTTCTCTCGTGATAAAAAAATTATCCTAATACCTTGGTAAGATTTATCTCCATACACAAAACAATAAAATACCAAGTGGCACAATCATGGGGTGCCTTACAAGTTCAGTTTGTAATTGCCATTTAGAGATGTTGTACCAGATGAGGCTTAGTACAATCAAAGCTACCCAGATAAGAGTCAGGAACATAGTGAGTGCTCAGTTAACATGGTTTGTGTTGCATTGTGGGTGGTTCTGATTTAGGTTCTTTTTATCCAGTCTACATTTCTCGCTCTGCCTTTTTTCTAGTGCTGCCCTCTTCAGAAATGACTTGGAGCAAAACTACTCTTATGATAAATGATATAAACAATTAGGTCACTGGCAGAGGCCATTTTAGATGCTCGCCAAATGCATTTTCTCTTTCTGGACTCAGAACTAAACTGCATTTCCCCTTTCCCTTGTGTCCCAGTGGAGCCAGAGGAATATAAGGAAAACTGATTGTTTACTTACAGACTGAGCCGGTTAAAAGCGGATGGGTCTTCTCTCCTTCTTCAGTGGTGAGCTAGGAGGACACATGCTGAAGATGGCAGTGACAAAAGTTGAACGAATGTTGAATTTCTGATTAACCACAGAAGCAATGCCAGGTACCTCTCTTCCTCCTGCCAATGATGAGTAAGGAATGAACTTTTAATGTGTTAATCCGCTGAGAATTGAGTTTTGTTATAAAAACTAGCATTAGTTATAGTAGTATGGAAATTGATTCTTTGAAATGGAGTGCTATTTTAACAAAAACCAAAGTGGCTGGCATTGACTTAGAAGTAAGAGACAGATAACAGGGAAGTTGATATTAGAGGCTAGAAAGATGGTAATTCGTGATATACAACTACAACACATGCAATAACATAGGAAGGAAATTTTATATCTACTGAGCCTGTGGCTCTAGGTAAAGAAGTTGAAAGAACAGTAGGGTATTAGTACGTGTTCATAGTTATTGCTGATTTTGTCAGAAATTGTAATAAAGTGGTGAGTTCAAGGGAAAATTGATGTTTATGAAAATAAATAAAAGGGATTCTAGAGAGTCCAGGAATGTGGAGACTTGGAGTACAAATACTGACTGCTTCTTGGGCTCCAGGGAGTAAGATAACAAGACCAAAGCCTTTGAGCAATAGAGTCCCACTAAAACCCAGCTTCTTGGGAAAAAAAATCAGATTAAAGATAATCCAATAGCCTGAAGGTAGCTTCCATTAAACTGAAAGAGGAAAACATGATTTGGAGAAAACAAACGAATAATGAATGCTTGAACTCCATCTAAGGAAATACCTTGGGTGCCTCAGTTACTGATGTGTGAAACTGACTTTAAACAAACACATCAGCAGCCTACTAAGTTTTCAAGGGAACTGTGTTGCTAGAGACACCATAAACCAGGACTCAAACAACCACTTGATAACTTAAGATTTAAAACAATCCTCGTGACCTCAGCTTTCTAAATGGGCTCCAATGCCCCCCATCCCAAAAGACATACATTTCAATACCTACAGTAATAGTAAATTTTACTGTCGACTTTACTGAATAAGGCGATGCCCAGATATCTGGTTAAATGCTATTTCTAAGTGTGTCTGGAGAAGGTTAGCATTTGAATCCACAGACTCAGTAAAGTTGAATACCCTCCTTAACGTGGGTGGGCATCATCCAAAGTGTTGAGGGCCTAAATAGAATAAAAAGGCTAGAATTTGCCCCCTTTTATTTTCCTGCATCATTGCTTGAGCTGGGACATATCTCATCTTCTATCCTCCTGGACTGGAATTTATGTTATCAACTTCCCTGGTTCCCAGGCCTTCAGACTCATACTGAAATACACTACCAGCTTTTTTGGGTCTTCAGCTTGCAGACAGCAGATCATGGGATTTCTCAGCTCCATAAGTACATGAGTCAATCCCTCATAATAAATCTCCTTTATATTCTATTGGTTCTGTTTCTCTGGATAACTCTGACTAATACACCTACCTCAGATGTTACAGGGAGGATAATGAACTGGAAGAAGCTCTTTCCTCAGGGGGTGGTACCAGAAGCCATGGAGATAAATGAACAAAGGAAACACTCCCAGAAGACAGAAGCAGTCTCATCAGGAATATGTCCACTGCCAGGGCAGAAAACTTCACAACACTTGACCTGAAGGATTTCAATTTACTGCAGACCAATAATATCTATGTGTTTCCTGTTCTTTCCTTTTCCAAAAAGGAAATTTAATAAACATAACCCTGTTCTTACTCTACCACTGTGTATAGTTTTGATGTGAGAGGTGCACAGATATTTTTCCTTTTCATGCAGAGCCAAGGAAGAGCCATATCAATGTTAAGTAGTTATAACTGGCAGTCAGTTCTGGTTGCAGTGACTAGGTAGAACTTGGAGTTGCCTTATTTAAGAAGAGATATAATGCAAACCAGGGCACAAAGCCACACGGTTCCCCCAGTTGCATCCTGAAACAGTGTTAACTAATGAAAACTCCCAGAGACAAAGGCAGGTAGTAGGTATGCAGGTCTTCTGTGTCCCTTCATTATAGGACAATGCACGGAGATCTAGCAAAAACGTAAATCAGACATCAGGAAACACCAGACCATCCCACAGCATGATTAGTGGACAGGAAACAACTACAACATGAAATGGCAGAAACCTGGCCCTAGCCCTTTCCTTCTGATATTTACTGTTGGGGAAGTGCTAGTCCCTCCCTTTGGGGTGATTGTTGGTGTAGGTTCCAAGCTTTAAAATTTACCAAAATTGATTGCATTAGGTCTACAGGGAATTTTTTAAGAGGCTAATTCTTTTTTGGGGTGAGGGGGCAGGCCAGCATTATGAGTTTAATTGTGCCCCTCTAAAAGATATGTTCGAATTCTAATCCCCAGTACCTGTAAATGTAATTTTTTGGGGGAAATAGGGTCTTTGTGGATGGAATGAATTTAAATAATGTCATACTGGATTAGGATGGGCCCCAGTACAATGACTGGTGACCTTATAAGAAGAGAGAAATTTGGACACAGATATACGAACCCAGAGAAGGACATATACAGATGGAGGCAGAGGTTGGAATGATGCATCTATAAGCTGGGTAATGCTAAGGATTGTCAACAACCATCAGAAGCTGGAAAAGACATGAGAGAATACTTTCCTAGGCTCTTCAGAGGGTGCACAGTCCAGTAAACAACATGATTTTGGACTTCGAGTCTCCAGAACTGTAAAAGAAAAAATTTGTCGTATTTTAAGCCACTCGGTCTGTGGCACTTTGTGACGGTGGATCTAGGACACTAATACAGTCAGCCAGTAGAAGGTTAGTCTTGGACAGATTATCCCTACTGCTTATGGCAAAGGTATGTTTTAGTGTAGGAAAAAGTGATACAGTGTGCAGCCCAGTTAGAGGCCATTCTATGTCAAGAACAATGCTCTATATCTCTTTACTGCTATGTATACAGCTAGACTACATGTCCCAGTGTTTCCTGCAGTTATGTGGTTACGTGATTGACTTCTAGCCAAAGGAAAATGGAAGGAAGTTTTGTTGCTAATTCCAGGATTGGTAGCCCAAAGGTGTGATGGTTATTTAGGCTCTCTCTTGTCCTTTGCCTTGTAGCAGGATGTCAACACCCTCCATGACCTAAAGAGCAACACAGTGAACATAGCAGAGCCTTTGTCAACTGGGATTCTTGAATGATGTGAGCACCAGAACCTCACTCAGCATCCCACTGCTCATCCTGAACTGACACATCAGTGAGAAATAAACTTTGCTGAGTTAAGCCTAACGGTGCTCTAGAGACAGTTCATACCGGCTCAGAAGAAACAATAGTTATCACATCTTCCCAACTCCATATGCAGTGACATGACATTGTTAATTTAAATCTTAACACCAGCCATGGTGGGAGTAATTATCCCCATAAAAACAGCAAATGCTACAAATCAAGGTTTTCTTCTTTCCCTTTTGTTTGGATAGTCAGTTGTTAAATATTTACTACCACTCCACTGGTTAACCCTCTGAGAACTGAAGGTGTTTGTTACAGCAGCTAGCATTAATCACACTTACCAATTAAAATCTGGTGAGTTTAATTCTGGCAGGATGACTTTGATACTTGAAAAAAAATCAGAGTAGAATTCTAGAATCTTGGAACTGAAAGACCTTAGAGATCATCTAGACAAATTCACTTATTTCACTAATGAAAAAAAAGTCATATAGTTAGGGCAGGTAGTACCTCCCACTAGAACCCAGGTGTCCAAATGTAACTGATACTTTAGAAAGGTCTTCAGCAAAAAAGTGATGTAATTTGACTTAAACTTAAAAGCAACACTCAGAGCACTGATGGAGAACATATTGGAGAGGAATGAAGTATAAGTCAGAGACTGGTAAGGAAGCTGCTGCCAAAGTTGAAATGAGAGGTGAGAGTGATCTTGCCTTGGATGGGACAGTGAAGAAAAAGAGAAGCAAACAGGTCTGAAATAAATTTGGAAGTCAGAATCAATACTTTTGAAGTCAGAGATACACTTGGTTCTCTGCCGCTCCTGGAATAACTTTTGGGAGCATAGGGACAATGTTGGTGGGGCTCAGCAGGCATCCTTAGTGCCTGGCATGAGGTCTACTATAATATGGGATCAAAATTAATCCTACCAAGTGGTTTTGTTGTTGTTGTTGTTGTTGTTGTTGTTGTTGTTGTTGTGCCTGCTATATTCCAAGTGATATACATACATTAGTTCTGACTCTTGCAAAGACCCAAAAGTAGGTATTACTATTTCCATATTGAAGATGAGAAACATACTGGAAGAACCTAATTTGTTCAAGGTCACACAGTTAATATGTGGTGGAACTAAGATCCAATCCAGGTCCACTCAACCCCCAAATTTCTTTATACTATAGCATCCCCCTCTTTACAGTGCATTCTCACGTGACTCAATAATGGAAGGGCACAAGCCAATCTAGGTGAGAAAAGTTTATTGAAAAATTTTCTATGCCAAACCATGGCAAACATTATTAACATGAGCTTACACATTTAAAATGTCATTAATGTTCCTAAGTTCTTTAACAATAAAAGTGATAATACAGGAGAGAAGAAAAAAAAAATGGCACAGATGATAGAGGCTCTGTTCATCCCTCTGGAGACCAAATCAAAGTTGTGACATACACAAGGAGCAAACGGCAAGGAAAAATTGCCTGTGATCTAGATGAACGAGACATACAACTAATAAGAAATCCAAGAAATCACCCTGCAATGGCAGAAGGTAGGACAAGGTGAGGACGCGGGGCAGCCCAGTCTCGAGCGGCTGAGTGAGACAGAGGCAGCGGCAGTGGCAATGCCTCTTAAAGGGATCTGCTCGCTCCAAGCACCAGTGCCAATTCAGCTGTGCATTGGGGCCACCCTGTGAATTGCTTGCTGACTCTTAACAGGTGGTCCCAGAGCGGCAAAGTCTTGGGGTAAACTGGGCCTGCAGCTGAATCCCTCTCAGGACTGTGCTACTGGACATCTACTACACAAATCCACACTAAGACCAGGAGAGTTAGGAGCTTTGCTTAGTACATAGAAACAGACACAGAAAGGTAGCCAAAATGGGAAGATAAAGAAGCAGAAAGCACATGACAGAACAGAACAGAGATCCAGATATAATGGTCAAGTAATCTAACAGATGCAGAGTTCAAAACACAGGTTATAAAGATGCTCAATGAACTTTTTGGAAGTGTAGATAAATTCAGTGAGAACTTCAACAAGGAGATAAAAAAACATAAAAATGGAAATGGAAAATATAAAAGGAACCAGTCTTAAATGAAGAACACATTATCCAAGATGAGAAGTATGTTAAATGGAATAAACAAAGGAATAAACAAAGTGAATAAAGAATCAAATGACTTTATCTAGAGGACAAGAAAGCCAAGGACGCTTAATCACAATGGAAAGAAAAAAGATGACAAGACTATAAAAATAATTTAAGGAGCATATAGGACACTATTAAGTGTCAAAATATCTGTCTGATTGGCATACCTGAAGAAAATTAAGATGTTGAACAGCTGTTTGAAGAAATAATGATGGAAAACTTCCTTAACCTAGTGAAGGAAATGGTCATAAAACTCTAGGAAGCTCAGAGAATCCCTAAAACCAGAGATCCGAAGAGGCTCACACCAAGACATATCATAATTAAAATGGCAAAGGTTAAATACAAAGAAAGAATATCAAAAGCAGCAAGAGAAAAATAGATAGTTACCTACAAGGGAACACTTATAATACTGGCAGCTGATTTCTCAAAAGAAACTATGCAGGACAGAGGACTTGGCAAAAAATATTCGACGTGATGAAAACCCAGGATCTATGACCAAGGATACTTTATCCAGCAAAGCTATGATTTAGAGTTGAAGGACATAAAGGGCTTCCCAGACAAAAATAAGCTAAAGTAATTTATCGCCACCAAGCCAGTAATACAGGAACTGTTGGAGAGACTTAAGAAGCAAAAAAATGTATAAAAACAGGAATAAAGAATGCTAGCAACTACATTCCTATTGATAAGTACTTCAGATGGAAAATAATTAAGTGCTCCAACCAAAAGATTGGTTGAGTGAATAAATAAGAAAACGAGACCCCCTACATATGCGCCTACCAGAGACTCACTTCAGATTAAAAGACACACAGAGACTGAAAGGAAGGGGATGGAAAAAGATATTGCTTTGATGGACCTAGAAGGTATTTAAAACTCAGACAAAGATGAACACTAGATGGTTTCACTTATATATGGAATCTAAGGGATAAAAAGAACAAACTAATCAAAAAAAGACACAAATATAGTGGAAAATTTGGTGACAGACAGAGGGGAAGTGGGTTTGGGGGCTGTGAGATGGGTGAAGGGTTAAAGAAGTACAATTAGTAGCTGATGGATGGTCACGGAGATGGGGAGTACATTGGCTAGGTGAAGGGTCAGGGGAGGGAGGGAGCAATTGGGGGAATCATTTCACAAACTATATAAATGTCTAACCAATGTACTGTATACTTGCAACTAATTAAAATTAATAAATTTTTAAACAAGAATCTAGAACAGGGTTAGCAAGCTATGCCCTAAATCTGCCTACCAGCTGTTTTAATAGTTTTATTGGAACATATGACAACAAAAAAGTGATAATACATGTAAAGCATTCTATAATTTTTGGCTATTATTACAATTTTATCAATAAAAATTAGAGAATACTGACTAGAAAAATTGACTATTCAAGATGTTTAGCAACTAACAAAATACCTCTTCTTCTTTTTTTTTTTCCCTTACTCCTTTCAAAGCACACACATTATCCAAAAAAATGTAACTGTCTAGTCAAGTCAGTCTGTTGGGGCAGGTCCAGATTCATTAGCAGATGCACATGTATGCGGTAGCCTCTCACCCGTGAGTAATGAGCCATGTACTGTCTAGATGTGAATGTAAACACACCTGTGACTATCCACCTGTGAACTGTCCAGTACATTTCTAGCTCCATTTCTTAGCCATGATGCTTTTCTTCTCCTAGTTGAGTAAGGATGTAGCAGACAGACCGAATTGGTACTAAATTTAAAACTCAAAATTTCTGAAACTTTGAAGTATTTGTTTTCTTCTCCAATGTTCTGAGAGATGCAGACTGCCTTTTAAGTGTTCACAATAAGGTCTTTAAAATGTATACATGGTTTGGTATAGCAGAATTACCCCGGGTTTCAGAAAACTGATGTCAAATAATTTTTTGAGTGTCGACAATAGGCTAGGCACTCTTCTAAATGTGTTATTTGGATTATTTTGTTTAATTATTACAAGTTAACCCAGTTGGCACTATCTTTAACTTTATATTACAAAGGAAGATGCTGAGGATTAGACAGGTGAGTCTCTTTTCCAAGGCTCCATAGCTAGTGTCAGATAAAGACAGGATTAGGGTCCAGGTATTTACACTCCAGAGGCTGAGCTTTTAGCCCCTGCTCTCATTCACAGCTCTTTGGCTTCATGAGATGCTAGTTCATGGGATGTTGGTTCCCAACACCTCCCTCAGTTTAAATCTTTCCCAGACTCTATTCCTACTCTGCCATATGCTTTCATCTGCAGCCTATTCATCAGGGTTCTAACAAGATGGTCTGTGGATCCACAACTTAACCTTCCTTCCTCCTTCTCTCAAGACTACACCCATCTCTTTCCAGTGTCTAGAAGATTTTGTACCTCTTGAAGGCTAGAATTAGGTCTATGAAGTTATTTTAGTACCAGCTCTAGATTACTATACAGAATTAGGCTTTACCAGCCCTGCTTTTGCTAAATTACTATACATTTTGGGCTCAGAATCTTTCTTAGAAGAACATAAATAATATGCACTGCCCACCATGTTAATCATAAATGCATAATATTAGCATTAATCACCCAGTGTTTACTGTAACACATGACAAACACTACTTAGAGAAATAGGCAAAATCTACAAGGAAAATAAAACACATATAAAAACAAAGTACTATGCATATAAACACAAAGTAAGCAGCAATGGAAAGCAATGCATAATCAGATTTATTTTTAACAGTATTTTGAGATACTAGCATTCTGTGAATTTTTTTGGAAAAATTTATAAAAGCTTGCATCATATTAATAATAATATCAACAAGATAAGGTTTAAGGTTGGAGAAAGAAAGGTGGAAATATTAGTTAGTAAATCAGAGATGCTTTCCAGACATTCTTCAAGTTACTCCGAAAGCACAGTATGTCTTTCCAAACGTATGGCAGTCCTCACTCTTTACTGTATTGGAGGAAAATAATTGGATATAGTTTCAAGATCCCCTAAAATTTATAATTTCTTTCAATCCCAGGTGCCTTTGAAGCACTTACAGGTAAAAAAAAAAAAAAATAGTATTTTACGTATCGTTACTCACAAAATACCTTTGATGATTCCTTCCAAATGCAAGACGCTTTCTGAAATATCTTTTAAACCCAAACATGTCCCAGTTTCCCAAATTACCCAGGAATGATTCTTTTGTTGGCTCTTTCTTGATCATATACATTAAAGGCAAAAAGATAAAACATGCTCTCAAGCATTGCATAGTGGATAATTATATTTTTAAGGCGCTTCAGTTACATTATTTTAGCATCTGTGTAATTAAACCAAAGTGCGATTCTCAATTAGCAGGTTTTCCTTTCGTCTCTTGGATATAATATCTTCATGGATAGGAAAGTGTTTAAGTGTTTTCCTCTTTGAGTAGCTATATGTATGCCCATTAAACCGAAGAAGTGCGGTGTGGGCTTTAATGAAGAAGTCCATCCGCGAGGCAGTGAAGCTGAGGGGAAATGTTCGTGGTTGCCCATCAACTCCCACTGAGCACTGCAAAGTAATAATGCTTTCTGGGGAGAGACTGACAGGAAACAGCAAAGGTGTGAAATGAGAGATGAGATTTTCTTTGGAGCTTGTCCAGGTTTTGATACTCTTCTAAGATGCCTCCCACCCCCCACCCCCTACTAGTTTTTCCCCATCTGTAGAAGCCAGCCTGACCAGCCATCAGCGCTATTCCTCAAGAGCATCCCTGATGATTAAACACCTGTGGTGAGCAGAGCCTCCAGAGTTTCTGCCACATTTGGCTGAAATTTCCTTTTGGCTGTGGCAGAAAATTAAAGTCTAAATTTTGATACTAACCAAATGATCTGCCATGATTATGAGAATATAACATTACATTTTGATCAGCTTGCATCTATCCTGTTTGATATCTGTGCTTTTATCGGGAATAGCTGTATTCAGGATATACTTCTTCATGGATTAATGGTTTTGAAGCAGGTGAAAAATATGGAGATGTGGTTTATGAGAAATATTATAGCATAGAGTTCAGAGAGTTATTGTCCCCAATCTTATCAATAACTAAACTAGTCATTATGCAGGGCACGTTATTTTACTCCAAAGTATCTTATACACACCTATAATATATTCTTTCTTTGGTAAAGGAGAAGTGGTACTCAACATTCTTGTAGCTTGAGACGAATAATGCTGTGTGAATTCTGAAATGGAAAAAATGAATCAGAAAATTATTCCATTTGAGTTTGTTTCCAGGATTGAGGCTTATAGCCCTTACTCTATGAATGAACTCTGGGCGGTGGCTTATTACAAATATTTCCAAAGATTTCTGCAGAGAATGCTAATTTCTCAAAACGCTCTGCTGAAAAAAAAGTTTCATAGAAAAATAACTTTTATAAATGTGGAGATTCACATAGGATTTTTTATATTAAAAACAGAAAATCGAAAAGTCCAATCTGTTGAACTATGTTTAAGCCACCATTTTCAAATTTATTTGGACCTAGAAAAATATATGTGCATGTACATGTTTTTAATTAATTATTTTATAATGCCTCTGGTAAATCTAATCTTGAATCCTATTAAACATGATACTCTTGGTATCAGAATTTGTTTCCTGACAAAGCCAAGTACTCGTGAAAAATAAAAACAATCTGTATTCAATTATTAACACTGCCCAGCAATTATTTCTTCTAATTTTCACCAGCAGGACAGCAAAGTTGATGGGGATTGCGAAGTTGGGTGTGGGATGAGGTATACAGCCATGCTTCTGAATTCCAAACAGAAAGAATTAGGGCTATGGTCTGGCAAAGGTATGAAGGGAAAATGACAGTAGTTAAAAATTCACTCCCTTCTCTTTCCTACCCCCACGTGCAAGGGCAACTGAAAAAAGAAGAAGCAGAAACACAGTCATCATGTTCTCCATTAGGCCTTCTTCCTCCATCCACCTGGCCTACCTTTCTGACACTGCTATTATAATGCTTCCCTTCATTTATTCAAAAAGTAATTATTGAACACCGACCATGCTCTAGACATCATGCTTGGCACTTGAATGCATAAGCAAAGTAAGAGAAGATCTCTTCCCTTCGATCAAAAGAGAAAAATAATTAAAATCTATAACTTAACTCTAAACCATGTTTCCTAAAGTCTCTGCACATTCTAGGACATAAAACACTATTGGAGTAACATTAATAAAAAACATTTCCACCCTCTGCTTCTACCTCTGGCCATACCAACTATTTCAGAATCCCTAATTTTCTTCACTTTTAAAGTATTTATTTCTAAAAATAAAAAGAAAAATGATTGAAAATGATTTCTCCTGAGAACTGAGCATAAACCTGTTGAATTATGCACTCAGATTAAAAAGACACTAAGCACTATTCCCATGATACAGGAGATCAAGGGGGACTAAACAAATTACTCAAGGATGCTGGATTTGGGTATTAATTCATTATTGCATTCATTTATTAAAAAGGGATTTATGAAGTCCCACTTTGTATAATCATGAGCACTCTGTGTTTTCAGACTAAGGAGGACCACAAAGTTACCATTACCTGGTCCTGAAGAGCCTTATCACAGAAAATCATGGGCAAATGGGCAAGGTCTGCTGAGTTACAAGCTGGTATTCTTTCCACAAAAACCAAGTTTACTTAATCTGAACTATCAGCTCAAATTTGTTTGGAGCACTAACATAATGACTTAGAAACCATTTGGAAGCTCGATGTAGCTAGAATTCCCTAATAGATAAAACAGACAGGAGAAGGAATCCAAAAAGTAAATAGACATAGTCTTATACACTGTGTAGATTTGGGGTTCACCATTAGTAAAAATTAGTAGACAGCCTATTATGATTTCAAATACCTACTCTCTGCAATGTGTCATGCAGGACCCATGAGTGGCCCCAAGAAGCATAACTCTGAATTCACAAAATTAAATTTTTGTTGGAAAGTAAAAAAATAAAAACAGATATAGAAATGAATGAACATACAAAAGCCCTAGTTCAGCACTCAAAGTGCACACCCAGAGTCAGGTTAACCAAAACCCCAGGAGCCTAAAGAAAGAAGAGACTTCTCAGGAGTTGCAGGCATTGGAGGTGGGATTTAAGCTGGAACTTGAGAAATGAAGCCTATTTAGAGAAGAAATTATAGCACGCGAATCAGAACATTTAACCAGCCACATGGAAGTTGCCAAAGTGATTTGCATTTCTGAACTGCGAGTCACCTTGGGTCTTCTAAGGAACTGTGAGAAAGACTTTCTTCATAGCCCCTTGGAAACCACAGCCACCTTTACCCCTTCCAGAGGCAGCCTAGACACTCCCCAGGAAAGCCATCTTTATTTGTCCCCCTTATCAATCAGGACTGCTCACACTGGGACGAAAAGCAGGGCAACTTCATCCCCAGCTTCCTTGCAGCCCCACAGAAGTGCTTGACCAGGTCTCCCAGCAAATAGCAAAAGGGTGGAGAGAGAAAGGACGGAAGAGCGAAGCCTCTTTCCTTCTCTCTCCTCTTTTTTTTCAGTGTCAGCATTTCTTTCTCTCTGAGGAAACTTTGTTTGTCTTTAAAAATGGCCTCAAAATTACTGCTAATTTTCTGCAAGGAAAGTATTCTTTGAAATACATCATATACCATTTTCTCTTCCACTCCCCACTTTTGTAATACTGGCAATGCGTTGGCTGTGAACATGTAAGTATAGTTGCTTTTGAATGCTGCAAGGTAAATGCAGAAAATGACAGCTTAAATGGAATCATTAAAGCAGATGTAGGTAATATCTGAATGCTACCAAGCCTTTTTTGCAAGGCAATAAAGTCTTTATTTTTAGTTCTGATGCTTTGCACCTTTTTAAGGAAGCTGACAACCTATCATTTCTTACTTTTCCCCCCAATTTC
Source organism: Rousettus aegyptiacus (assembly GCF_014176215.1). NCBI lineage: Eukaryota > Metazoa > Chordata > Mammalia > Chiroptera > Pteropodidae > Rousettus > Rousettus aegyptiacus. The sequence continues at coordinate 71,219,958 of NW_023416287.1, forward strand.
CAGCATGAACTCAGGGACCTCATTTCTATCTTAAGTTACAACCTGTTGATTGGCGGAAAAGGGAAGAAATGTATACAGTTCTACCCTAAACGGTTATTTCTTGGCAGTGCAGCAGTGAGCTCTGTCAGCTCATTCAAAGACATTATGTGTGAGAAAGTCACAATGAAATTGCTACCTGTCCATGTACTGGGTGAACTGCGAAGTAAGTCTCAGAGTAGTGCTAGGACAGACCCAAGAGACCACATCCTGGTTTTGAAGACTGCCAGAATTGCATGCAAAGAAATCATAGTCATATTTTGCATGTCTTTAAGCTTGTACTTCTCACTACAGTTTTCATTGTACTCTCCTTGTCTTCTTATGAAGGAAGTGAAATGTTTATCTCCATAAAGATAGAGAAATGGTAACTTATAGATATTAATTTTCAGAAACACAATAAAACTCATTTGTTGCAAGGCTAGGTATTCGGAACAAGGTATTAGGTTTTATTTTTGTTTCTGTTTTTTATTTTACCAAATGTTATATAGCACTATGTGCCAAGTATTTTCTAAATCCTTTTCAAATATTAACTGATTTAATTCTTATGACAACTCCCAAAGGTCACTACTATTATTATCTCCAATTTTATAAACGAAGGATGTAATGATGGGTTTAGGACTTGAACCCAGACTCTCAGGCTCCAGAGTCCATGCTCTCAACACCTTCACTATGTGTCTTTCAACACACTGATAGGTATACTACAAAAGAATAACCTTCTGCTTTTTGATTCTGGGGCTGCTGACTCATTTACTTGCCCAACACATCACTGAACAAACCGTCATTGAACAATCACTACTGGCAAAAAACTGTTTTTATATTTAGGGCATCTAAAGAAACATGACAAATGTAATCAATCCTCATTATTTATGGATTTTGTATTTGCAAATCTGTGTACAGCTAAAATTTATTTGTAACCTTGAAATCAATACTTATGTGCTTTCAGGTCAATCGTGGGCATGTGTGGACATGCCCAGAGTGGTGAAAATTTTTAGGCACCTACTCGCATTTCCCAGCTAAGGTCAAAAAACGATGCTTTGCCATTTTTTAAATTTTCATACAGAGATGACCAGAAGGTAAAGACACAACTCTCATACCTATCAGTGGAGTGGCCTCAGGCAAGTCACTTAACACTTCTGATATATTTCCCCTTGGAACAATGGTTCAGTATTTGCTAATTCGAAGTTTAGGTGACTTTATAGAATATAAATACCCCAAATAAAAATAATCTACTTTGTATCTCCTGCACTCAAGTAGCTTACATCTTAAATGAGAGGAAGGGCAAAGATACCACAGAAGATCATTTAGATAAGTACAAATATGTGCAGTGTTTAAGAAAGGCAAAATTACAAAGTAGCGTTGGTGAGCTAGAATGGTCAATGTGGGCTTCAGGAGAAGATGGAATTTGGAACTTGAAGCAACAAAAGCACAGCCAAAAAAAGTCCTGGAAATTCTCTTGGACCTTGTTTTTATTCCAAACTCTTGCCTTGTATTAACTGTGTAATAAGATCCCCTCCAAATGGTGACTATCATACTAATGGCTAAATTAACTGAAGCCTTAGTTGTAGAAATTTAAAAATGTCTATCACATTTTTATGATGATACAAGTGTTGCCTTGAATTTGTAATTGGAATGACTCAGTTGTCAAAGAAGGAAACTACCTGGGCACACAGGCTGGTAATTTGTATAAATCACAGATAGATCCTAAGAAGCTTCAAGAACAGGCAGATGCTATATCTCCTCTTCAGAGCAGCCTGACTATGGGCTTTGGAGATTGCCACGAAGGAGAACCACAGAGAGAAATGCTACCTGCCCTCTACCCACAAGATGACCAGAGTCTTAAGAGAATCTGGAGAATGTAGGGGAACCCCTAGTTTCCTTCCATTGTTTTGACGGGTTATAGCTACCATAACAGGGTTGAAATTGGGTACATCTTTCAATTAGGTCCCTCATTTCTCTTACCTGCTTACCTAAAAGATGGTGTGTAGAAATAATAAAAACAAATGGGTACTTCTGTTACAAAAATATAATGTTATATTTGTCTTTGTTGCCTGGAGTAACAAAGCGTAAAAGAGACACATAGGAGAATTGCCACTGGATCTATACTATGTGATATTCTTTGGGCATTGTACAAACAGAGAAATAGATAGGGCATCCTAGATTTGAGAACTAGATTGAGCAGGTTTGGGAGAATTAGCATGTTAGAGTCAAAGCGTGATGTAACTAGCGAAAACTTGATATTGGTGTGTTCTGTTCTGAACTTGATAAGATAGGAAGTAATGTGAAGTGGGAATGAGCTTTTGAGTATAGGCCTTGTGAAAGGTTTGTAGGGCCCATACTGATTTTGAAGATGGATATAATTATTGTACCAAATTAAAAATGATTTTCAAAGTTACTGTAAGGTGTCCCTTCCTTCTCTTGACCCTTCTAATCTCCTCCAGATAGAATATTAACTTCTAAGACATAAATTTCTCAGTCTATGATAATTTTTTACGCTTTATCTTTCTTTTTGAAACATATGGACTGCTTGGGTGTGACTATTTCACTAAACAGAGAGAGAGTCATAATATTGGGTCATGAAATTGATAATTCAAAGTACTTTCTAAATCACTTTGACCACAATGTCATGAATATTTCAAGCAAGAAATACACACACACACACACACACACACACACACACACACAGAAAGAAAGATTGAAAGAGAGTGCTATGTATGTGTGCATGGAGGTCATCTAATTGTTTGAATCCTTTAATCAGTTGGTTAACAAAAACATTTTCTTGGCATACTGCTATTGAGTACATAAAATAAAATACGTGCATGGGAATATGGTCCTGACAGAGTAATCAAAATAGAGAACGAGGTGATCTCCTGGTAAAACAACATTATGTCCAAACGACAAATGAGAGGCACAGTGCAATTACTGTGCTCAGACCGTGCGCAGAGGCCCATTCCCCAGCAGCCGAACGGCAGCACCACGTTATCATCTCCCTGCTCACTTGGTACTGGGTATTAGCATCGTGTCTTACAACTCTGGAGACTAAACCAATTAAGGTACAATTTAAACAAGGCACTCATAAATATTGTACTAGGGTGGTATTGACACATCTAAATATGAAAAAAATAGAATAAGCCTTCTAAAAATAGGTAATCCATCTTAGGAGAAGAGGTTCCATGGAGCGACTTCTGCATTATGAATAAATATGCATAATCAGAACAGTAGCCCAGCTCACATCTCTCTCCTACTCATTTGATATACCTCTCCATGTCATATCCATTTTCATATAAACAACACAATAATATAACATCTGCCTTGCTAAATAACACTACTATGTTCTAATTTCTTTGGAATGGCATGAATAAAATCTTTCTACTTTTGTTTATTAGAATTTATTGGTGACGATCCCTTGCAAAGTAGCAGAAGGTATAATTAATTCCGGCACAACCCTAAGTTGGATACAGAAACTCATCAGGGTTTACTTCTGACTTCAAATGATCCATCACTCGATAATGCAGAGGGGTGGCAGCAGGGGGAGGATGTGAGCCTCCATAACTTCCCTCTAAACTGCTGCCATGGTACCCCACGCAGTTAATGTTGTATACACTTACTGTCAGCTCTATAAAACAATTGTGCTGTTCTCTATTCCATGTAGATCTTTGAATACAGTGTTTTGTGTTGGGGAGGGAGGGTTCAAGATTTGAACAGGAATTTTACTAAAACAAATATTTGAAAATCTAACTCATGGCATTCCTGCCTCTTGCTCCCTCTATATTCAATTGTCTTTGCTTAGAACATCTGCTAGTTTGGGGCAAGGATGATTTCACAGTCATGCGAAATGAAAAGTAATGTATCGTTTCAGCAACTCCCTCACGTAGGCTGCTCATATATATACAATTTTCATCAATGGAAGAAATCATCTAATTTTATTAAAGGTATAATATCTGATATGCCTTTAGCTTATCTTACTCATAAATGTGGTTGTTCAGAAGGAAGAAAAAGCAAAGAAGGAAGTTTTTATTTTGAGATTAATTCTGACTGATGAGAAAAATCAACTAATAATTTAGAAATAAGACAAGTGAAAGTGATCATATCAGCCTAGACTTCATGAGATTAAGGAGAGGAGCACTTGGATATGTATATTTTAGAAGAAAACTTAATGTCAAGGAAAACAGAGATACTGTGCCAGAGAGAGAGAGAGAGAGAGAGAGAGAGAGAGAGAGAGAGTGAGTGTGTGTGTTTAAAGAATAAGGCTCAGAAGCAGTGGAAGTGTCTTTAAATTTCGATTTATTATGTCTTTGAAAATTATCTCAATTTTAAAGGTGGGTGAGAGGTAACACTCAAGAACAATTTGTAACAGGAATGATGCCTCTGATAAGGGCAGATTACAAAGATGGAAGGAGGGGCACATTTCAACTCACTAAAAACTGAGCTATCAAAGAATAAAATGGGTTGTCTCAGAAAGCGCTGAGGGAAAAAAATGGAAGTGGTCTATATTATCTGTAAGGTTTCTTTCAAGATTCTGTTATTCTAAGTTATGTGGAAATTGATTTTTATTCAACATTTAAAAAGTGTTTTTAGACAGTTATTTAGACAGTTGTGATAAATCATATTTTATATACTGGAATGGTGCCTTGTAATTTACAGATTTTTTGATGTGCATTATTAGTTCTCACCACAGCCATGAGAGCTCAATTTATAAATGATCAGACTGAGTCCTACAGAGATTACTCAGTGATCCTTGGGTACCATGTTTGTAGGACTCAGGGCACAAATACAACTAGAGGCCCACATACCTTACGAGTAAATATTTAAAAGTTCTAAATCAAGCAACAAACAGTTAAATATGTCCCGGCCTCCTATCTTGGAAAATGTATCTTCAATACACATTATCAAAAAATATCCTTTTATGACTAAAAGTTGGCAAAATATAAAAGACGACCAAATTTAATTATTGTTAATAATTATTATTGCAGGTCTGAATGTTCTATGGATGGAACTATGACGTTTAAAAACACATTTGTAATTCATAAGTTATATATTTTTTCCATAAAATGTATTTTCTTGACTTAGTTTTAATAAAACTACAATTATGCTGTTACCAATATTTTCATATAATTTGGTTTCTATTGAACGTGATCTATAATTTTTAAAAATGTAATCACATTCAAATTACATGCATTTTAATGTATTTTGATAAAATGCAAATTAATATAATATAAAACATTTTAAATCATATTTATTTTTAAATTTCTTTCTAAAAAAATGCAGAAATTGATTATCCCTATGCTTTCTGAGAGGAAAGACTTGACATGCTAATTAATTTGTCTTTTATCTTAACTGCATAATTTCTCTTCTCAAATCTCTCCCACACTCCACAGCACTGTCTGCTTCTGGCTTCCACAGTGTTCAACCTGCAAGCCTTCATGGCACTCAGTCACAGGTGTTTTGTGTTTTGAGGATGTAGGGACACAGATGAAGAGAAGTCTCTCTCTGGCACCTGAATGGGCTTAGTCTTGGCAGCAAATGTTTAGAGTCATGGGTCACACTGCACCAGCCCTAAGTACCAGACTCTGAAATAGAGAAACTTAAATACTTTTAAAGTAATTAATCATATGTGGATGTGTCTGTGATTTGTAGGTCCCTCTAAAGTATATGGCCCAGGCCAGAGGCTCTTCTTTCCCTGCCTAAAAGTGGTAGGAATTGGTTGAGACAGAATTAATCTAAGTGAATGCCCTTTCAATGGACCACTGCCGTCTTCAGAGGTAGTGAGATCCCTATGATGACTCACATTAAAAGGTGTTTTGGAGTAAAGTTCTATTAGGTCAATTGACTGATCAGCTATAAGGAGCATAAAAGTCAAAATAAGTAAATCTACTATTTTAGTGGCCCCAGGGGAGACAAGGAATTTTTACTACCAAAAATCTGAATTAGGTCCTTTTTATGAAGAGATTCCTCTAATCTCCTATATTTTCTGCATCTACATGGAAATTTCTCTGGGATGAAAGCAGGTTTTAGAATAGCCTTAGATACCCACAAGACCCTCACTTACAGAGATAAAAATGATTCATTGAGGAGTTGACTCATTAGAGCAAGAAGTCTACTGAGTCTATTGAGAAAGATTTTCAAAAATATTCACTGAAACAAAAACTTGCTAATATTCTCAATTACCCAGAATACCTACCAAACAAAATCTCTTTCCTAGATTCTACTGTGAAACAGAGAGTAGAAGCAGCATGGTGAGGAAGGCAGGTAGATTCTGGAGCCAGGCCACCTGAGTTTGAATTCCAGCATGCGCTACCCACAGTAGTGTGAGGCTGGGCAAGATACTTAGCTTCTCTGCTTCTCCATTTCCCCACCTTTAAAACGGAGGTAATAATAGTGCCAGGATGGCAGTGCTACACTGATCCAGGGATGTTGCTCTCACTGCAGGTATGTTAAACATGCCCCGGAGGGGTGCAGTGCACCTCCAGAGTGACTGTGTCCAGCTGCCTTGAATAGTTCCTACCACATAGTGCTGTTGTGAGGACTGCATGAGTTAATCCACAAAAGCGCTAAGATCAGAGCCTGGTAAATATCGAGTATAAATTATTGTCACGATAGATTTGGTAAGAGAATGGTGAGGAGGAGGAAGGAGAAAAGACCAAAAACAAACAAACAAACAAAAACAGAATCAGTGTTCTGACTGGATATCTAGAGAGAAAAAAAGAAGGTTATTAATTGCTTTCCTAATCTGGTAAGTGTTAATTAATGATAAGCATAGAAAGGAATATGTGTTCTATCACGAATGGTTCACATTTTCCTCCTAGAATACAAAGATGCAAACTGCTAGGGAATGCTAGAGCCTCCTGCTTGAGTGAAAAATCAAATGACCAAATGAGTGAAGCTTCTTTTTTAAAGTATAAGAGCAGAACCCCATCTTGAACTTCATAACTTGGGGAGGTTAGTGTGACCATGACAGCTAATGGGGAACAATTGATGATCGGTGCCCACCATTCACCAACTGCTGACAGGCTCAACCCTTGACAGTGAGATGAGCGGGGATGATATCAGTCACTCTGTGTCACCTGACTTGCAAAAAGAAACATAAAAGCAGAAACAGGAAAGGGAGAAGTCAACAGGTTCAGCCATAGCTGGAGGTGCCCCTGACAGGAGGTCAGAAAAGTGAAATGAAAACAGCAATATTAATTGAGCCAGCAGTGAATGTACGAGTCAGTACTGCCCATGAACTCTACCAGAGGATCTGAAGGGCAACACCAGGAGAAAAGCAATGTCTGGCATGTTAGAGAAAACTGGTTTCAAATCCCAGCTCTACCACTTAACAAATGGCCTTGGGTAAGCTACTTCATATCTCTAAGCCACCACTTACCCATCCATAAAATAAAGATAAAATCTTCCTCACAGGGCAGAGTGATTTATTAAGAGATTTATTAAGATAATGGATAGCACACATCTGGCACAATGTCTGGAAAGTTGAAGGTACTCGGTGAACCTTGATCCTCATTCCAGGAGCTGCCCTAAGAGACTCAAAACCAAGGGAGGTGGCTGTGGGGGAGATGCAATTAAATAACAAAACAACATGCTAGAGAATAGGACCTCAGGAGGACACAGAGGGATGCTCTCTAGTCCAGACTGGAGAAGGCAGAAAGCAGTAGAACAAAATGCTCTAAGAAAACTCAAAAGAAGGGGACTGTGGGCTATTGGATTAAAGGCAGCCAGCTGCAAGGACAGAGAGCATAAAGCAATTGGCACATGTAAAAGCCTGGAAGCAAGAGAAATCATAGGAGTGGCTTTCCTGGGTCGCAGACCTGCCTTGAATTCTTGGAAGTCACAACTCCAAATCTATCCATCCTTCTCTCCTCAACTTCTATCTGGATGATATCTTTGTTGGCTAATCACTGTTTAACCGTATTGAGGAATAATACCTATCTTTCTACTACCCAAACTGTGTTACAATGATGCATACAAACAAAAGTTAGCCTGTCAGGCTATGCTAAAGGTCAGCAGACTGGGATGACCAGGCCAATGCTGAACAGGAAAATCTCTGTGGTTGCAGCTCACCGCTGCTGCATCTAAAGGGTCAGCACAAAACTGCTGCTCTCATGTGTCCACTCAAACAGCAAAAATACAAAATAAATAAATTCGGGTTGCTCTGCAAGCTAACAGGGAAAACCCAGGTTCTTCTGCAGTGCTGAACTTTTGGGTGAGGTCTCCAAAGAGTGTAGAGAGGACACTGGGAATTAATGCTTATTGTAAAGGGGAGTTTCACGCAGGCCTCTTCCTATCATCCTCATTAATTTCCAACAAGGTAGAGATGCTCTCAATCTGACTGATAAGAGTCAGAGACATAAAGCCATTTTTATTTTTCTTACTAGTCATCGAGGTCACCGTATGCTACATCAATGCCCAAGGATGGAGATAGCACTCCCACTCCCTGTCCCACAGGTCAGGGTCTGTCCCTTTGTACCTCATTCAGCCATCTTGAGGCTTGTTTGCCTTTCTAACTCTCCACATGGTTAATACACCAAGCAGACACATGTGAGGCCTGCTTCCTAGAAACAGCCCTTCCATTCTTCTTTAACTTCCTTCACTGCATCTGCTAAAGCCAGAGCAAGGAAGGACCAGGTTGAGAAACTTTATGGGTCCAAAAGCACCTTGGCAATGCTTGGCTACCTGAAGAGGGTGGAAGAAGCAAGACCCTCCCTGTCCCACATTATGTTCAGCTTTTCCCAGAGCACAGCACTGGGAATTAGGATACAGTAGCCTAGATATCAGCAGGTAATATTTGTCTTTCATTTTTACTAAGGTTAATTGTATAGATCTATTTCCTACAGCAATTTCAGAGGTAGGAGAGTTTAAAGATATAAATGAGGCCTAAATCCTCAAACCCCTAACAGTGATAAGGACTGAAATCAGACTTATAGAACACAAGAGAAAATTTAAGAACATTGAAATGAAGAAAGCATATATAAGGTACCTAGTGAAGGAGATTATCTGAAACTCAGAAAGAAGAATAATGATGAATAATATTTTTGTGATCAATAATAGGATATGTTGATTTTATAGATAGTTACATACATCTTAAAAATTTATAATATCTGGGAATATTTGAAGGTTATGCAGAAAATTTATCAATGGATTAGTTAACCAATATTTACTTGGGGAGGGCACCTATTTTGAGACTACTGAGATATTGGAAAACACAGAATTAATCAATGAGGATGTTTGAATATTTCCTAAATTCAAGGTGCTATGCTAGATATAAGTAATTAAAAAGAAAAATCTGTCTTCATGTAACATGGTTGGAAATAAGCTTGCTTAGAAACAAGAGCATTTCCTTCAGAGTCAGTAGACCCTAGTTCAAGTCCAAATAGCAATAGCCCAATGTCTTAAATCCCGCTGAACTATAGTTTTCTCAGCTTAGAAAGAGGATAATGAGACCCACCTTATTAGGCTACTCTTAGGAAGAAAGGAAATAATTTATGTAAAGTTTTTAACATCGCCTGGCTTATGATAGAAGTTTAAAACCATGAGATATATATTTTTTTCCTTTCTTCCTTAGATAGATTAAATTTTATCCATGAGGAAGTAGATGAATAATGCAGTGAAGAACATGGCAAGGAGCTGATAAGCAAAGCAAAGAAGTCAGGGCTGGCTGCCTAATTGCCAGTCCACTTGGAGTGGTAAGGAAATGACTCTGTAGGATGGTAGGATTAAATCAGCAGAGAGGGTAAGAAACTCCTGCCCTTTAGTTCCAACCTCCTTGTGGAAAGGGGACTGACAGTAGCGATTAGGGAGAGTTGACCCAAATTCAGACTGTTAGAAAAAAAAAAGAGAGAGAGAATTCTAATTGTTTACCATGGCTTATGAGTTCAAGACAATCATTGGCAAGGACATCATGCCTACCCGTGACGTGTCCTGCAGAAAGGGAGGAAGACGGCGAGGAAAAGGAGAAACAGGAAAAAGGAAGAGAAAAATGAAAAGGAACAAGAAAAAGGGGAAGAAGTAGAGGGGAGTTAAGAGGAAGAGGAGGAAGAAAAAGTGGAGAACAAGAGGAGGGGAAAGAAGAAGAGGAGGAAGATGATTAGTGCCACAAACATCACAGCTGTGGTTTGAAAGGGTAAATCTGAAATGGGCCCATTAAATTCAATAGTTTCATCATCACTGCCACCAGACAGAGTTGCTTTGAGAAACATTTTGCTGTGATATGAGTTGGGTGAGGCTGATTAGCTAAGTCTATATTATACAGTGCATGAGAACTCAAAAAAGTTTAGTCATTTAAAAGGACAACATTGAATTGTGATCAGGAATTTTAAAAATGAATATTCCATTTTTGAAAAAAAAAAGTTAAATATGATCATGGCAGAAGGAAATCTTGCTATAATTATTGTTCCATATGTTACTACCTTCAAGGGAAAATATATACATATAAAGCGAGAATAATTCCCCATACAAGTTTTCAGATCCATTTTTTAAAGTGACTAATCCCAAGTTTAGAGCAAAAGAGCATTATTAAAGGTTGTCCATAGAGTGCCTTGCGGGGAAACAACCCAGTTTCAGCACAAACATGGAGAAGACCAGGAAAAGATGATCAGCTCTCCAGGATTTTTGGATCCTAGAAAGCTTGGGAGATTTGTGGACTGCTCACGCTGGAAGGGATGTTCAGAGGTTATTGGATCTATTACCGTTCCCCTAGGCCACTTCTTTTGCTCTTTCTTGACAAAGCAACATTTTACATGCAAGGTAGAGCTGAAGACAGAATAAATATTATAAATAGGTGATGGGAGCAAGGGAGAAATGCAGATGTTTTCCCTCTCAGAATTATGAAAAGCCCCAACGACATCTGTGTAGTCTGTTTCCGTCTCCCTAATAGATACTCAGTAAATATTTGTGACTGGAACGAATGCATTCCATGCTGTCTGGGATTTCTCTACTATTATTCTTTGAGTCTTCCTAGGAAATTTAGGATTCAATCACGATGTCTCTGAACCAGAGTTTTGGCCACGGAATTTCTCAATTTCCTTTTCTATAATCTAAGATTTTCTAATATTTCTTTTGTAAAACAAGCATTTGTGTGTGTGTGTGTGTGTGTGTGTGTGTGTGTGTGTGTGTGATTGCCACACATCACGAAGGCTAGCAGAAAACTTAACAGCTTCCCCTATTACAGACAAATTTTAAATCAAAATACTGACTGGATTTCCTGAACAATAATTTTCTTTGTGATAAATACAGCGCAAATATCATAGCTGCCAAAACAATACCTCTTCCATTAAAACTTCTTTGATAACACTAGCCCACATAGATCTTCATTTTCTAAACTTCTATTGCAAGATCTGTCTCTAATGTCTATGGAATTATTTGGCTAGTTAGTGTCCTGTAACTTTTCTAAATGTTTACAAGGATTAAATTGGGTCCCAATGTTACAAAGATGTATTTTGATTCCTCGATAAGCATGGAAGCTCTTGAAAAAGGATTGTATACTATGTCTTATTTAAGCCACAAAATTCTTTGTGTAATTTTGACAAAGTGTGTTGTACTGGTCTGTATGTCACCAATACATTCATAAAAGAACATTTGAAAATCAATCAGTCATCCAGATGTTCCAATGTCATTTGTTGCTGCTAAATATCTGAATAACACTGAAGGAATACTTAGTCTCCCTTCAGAGGGCCAGGGTGCACAGACTTCTCAGAGCTACTGAGAGGTGAGAAGAATTCTAAAGGCCAAGAATAGAGGAGCCGGGAGATGGCGAGGTATAGGTAGACAGAGGGTACAACATTCTCAGAGACCCAGGAACAGAACCTAAGGGTTTGGATTGAGCAAGACAATGTGGAGCAGGAGAGAAAACGTACCTATCACAAAAGACCTAAAAATAAAGATTAAAACACTTAGTTCTCTACAATTTAGAGAGATAAAGACTAAAAGGAGAGAAAACTCAAATCTGCTTTTAAACTTAAGGGCGGACATTTTTCAAATGGTCAACTTCTGCTTCCATTGTTTAATGTTAAATAGGGTGTAGTTCTAGGAGATATTCTGTGCAAAGACTTGTTAATGTTAAGGGTGTAGTTATCCTGTGTAAAGATATGTTAATGGCCAGCCTCTGCTTCTGTAAACCTGCTTGCTTGCTAGAGGGGGTTTTGGGGCTTTTTAAGCTATTCCTTTTGGAGGCTTGGGACTGATCTCTTCTATCCCTGCCTGGTAGAGAGTCAGTCACCGGCCAGCTAATCAAGGCTCACAATTCATCTCAATTGGCTCCATGGGTCTTAGATTTGATCGCACCACAACAAAACTATTATTTGGAATAATATGCAATATAAGTCAATAAAATACTGTTTGACATGGACTTTTTGGAAGAACGTTTAGAAAATCCAAAGGAATCTCTGACAGAGTTTTACCCAGATTTGTTGGAACACTAGAGAAAAGCTCACCAACTCCATTTCAACCTGGACCATTTTAGTTGATAAATTTTTTTTTACTATTTTAAAATAATATTGCTTCCTCAGTACTTTTCATCCCTATTCTGTCTCTAGGGAAAATTAAATATAAATTCACAAATATTAATTACCATGGATCTTTGTAAGGAAAGCTCTCCCCATTCCTCTGTCAGAACATTAATGAGATGCTTGTGGTGAAATACAGTGCTACCATTTTAACCCCATCATTTGACTCCACCATGGAAGGCTTTTGACCTACTAAGGATTTTTGTTCCAAGGAATAAGTAAATATTGAGGAAAAAAATCAATGAAGTTAAATTGAAAGGGCTAACACTGCACACAGTAAAATTTTAGAAAAATTGACTGGAAAATTCCATCGTGTTAATACGTTCCAAAACTACAAAAATTGACCCAGGAAAATTAGACTTAGCGATAATCGTTGCAAAGTAAAACCGACAATGACTGAAGCTGCATTGTGGAAAAATGTGTTATCAAGTAAAAATTGACAGAAGAATCTAATTTTCTTGCCCAAATTTTGATCTGAAGTATCTGATCCAGGAAAATTGGACCTGGTAGGAATAACTGCCATGAAAGAAAATTAAGACTGGCAGAAGCATTATTGCAAGGATTTTTATAGATGATTGATGAATCAAATAATTATTATACATTTTATGCATGAAGAAATGTTCCTGAAAAAATGCTTTTAATTAAATAGAATTGGGAAAAAAGAAAATAATAAACTGTACTCTATAGAAAATTGACCATGGCATTAAATTGGTTTGAGTTAATTCTCCAAATTCTTTCTAAATGAAAATTAATTAATTACAATTTATCATTATTGGTATAATTCTGATTTATTTACACAAAGTTCAAATATCATCACTGTCTAAATGTTGGGGTCAAAATAGCACCGGTTTATTTACATTGTTCTCCAAAGAACAAACAATGAAAATTTCTGTCCTTATAAATAGGCATTTAGTAAAGTTTAGACCAATAAATGATAAATGTAACATCATGTTAAAGGAATATTAGGGTTTTGAAGTGAGTCTTCAAAAGTAGAAGGTTGTATTGAAGAGGCATTAATATTGCTCCAGGATGGCCTCTATAATGTTCTTATATTCCATAAACAAATATTTATCGTGCATCTACTTTGCGGCACATCCTGTATTAAATGCTGAGACTGAGTCCTGAGGATTTGGCTCTGGATTTGGTTCTGTCCTTGGAATTTATTCAGAAGTCTATTCTACAGAGAAATCAAAAGAGATACCCCTAGGATCATTTGAACTCAGAGCTGTTCTTAACTAAGTCATACTGTGTATGAGTTCCCTTCCACCAGCACTTTCATAAGAATAAAAACTTCTGCAAATGAACATCCAGAATACTGACAAATGAGATTGACATATGACAGACATCACTTGGATCAAACCTGATTTACTTAATGTAATGGTTAATTGTAGGTGTCGACCTGACTGGCCTAAGTGATGCCCAGATAGCTGGTAAACATTATTTCTAGATTTGTCTGTGAGGGTGTTTCCTGAAGTGATTAGCATTTAAAAGGGTAGACTGAGTAAAGCAGAGAGCCCTCACCAATGTGAGCAGGCATCATCCAGTCTTCTAAGGGCCTAAATAGAACAAAAAGGAAGAGAAAGGTTGAATTTGCTCTCTGCTTGAGCTGAGCCATCCATTTCTTCCTGCTCTTGGACATCTGCACTCCTGGGTCTTGGGCCTTTGGACTCAGACCAGGACTTACACCATTGTCTTCCCTGGTTCTCAGGCCTATAGGTTTGGACCAGAACAATACTGCCAGCTTTCCTAGACCTCCTGCTTGCAGATGGCAGGTTATGAGACTTCTAGGCCTCCATAATCATGTGAGCCAATTCCTCATTACATGTCTGTCTGTCTGTCTATGGAGCAGCAGGAAGTAACCATGTTCAGGACCAGAGTGGAGAGATCAGCGACAGAAAGATGGAAGTATAAGGTTTCAGATCCCCAACTAATAGGATAGTGGACCCTGAGTGAGTGAACATCCCATCACACTCTATGTAGGAGCAGATCAAATCAAAAAGCCACGACCACATCATCTGAGTCAAATCTCCTCAGCAATCATGATGGGCTATCCCTACACAATAGGACTACAGAGTGCAATGCAGGACAATACGGACACTCAGGCACAGTTTTCATGTGTTTCTCTCAGCCTCCCATGAGAGTACAGTCTGGCCCAAGTACATTTTGAACTCAATACCACAGCAACAGAACCAGGATCAGTTGCATAGATATCTCTATCATGCTAACAGGCAGCTATAGGGCCTATATTTGGGAGTAAAAGGAGAAAAAGAAATCACCTATAACTCTTATTTATATAGTTTTATGGGGAAGATTGAAAATTATCCTCATTATCCATTCCTTCTTTCTTAAATAATAGTTGAATTATCAGCTAGGCAATTGGCTATCTAGCTAGAACCACCTTTCCCAACCACATGGCTAAGTTCTGATCAATGGAATATTAGTGTAACTGCTGTTGGCAACTTCTGAGCTGTTGCTCTAAAAGTAGTAAAAATATAGACAGCTAGCTTGGAATATATGGATAAAGGAGAAAACTTGTCAGGAATGCAAGGGAGGTAAAAAAAAAAAAACCTTTCACCATAACATTCTTAACCACACGGACTTTTCACAACCATTCTGGACACCTTATCACTTTGTGGGCATTCAAAACTTCCAGACCAGCTTGGACCTCCATGTGAGAGAGAAATTGACTTCTATATTCTTTGAACCAATATTATTTTGGGCCCTTGTTAGAACTAAATTTATATCAAAACTAATTGATACAAATGTATTTTTTTTTTTTGCCAGTAACGGTTATATCAGAAGAAGGTTTTTGTATAAGAAAGAATATAGCACGAGGTGTTCATACTTGCTCAGTCTTGTTCGTATGCCATCTAACAGAGGATCCCAAATATAGTTTTAGAATTTAATAAACTTCATTGCTTGCACAATTTGCTTGAAATGGGCTGTTTTAGTTCATCAGACTTTCTGATTAACTGAATTATTTTGTGCTCTACAGGGATTGAAAATCTTCAGAAAAATAATGCATTTTGACCCGGAGATTTTATTGGATATAATTTAATCTTTAACAAACCAGATGGTATTTTACAGCCTTGTTATACCACAGGGCCATGATTTTAAATATTGATAATTTTTATAATTAGTAGATAGATAATTGGTAGGGTTCTAATATTTTAAACAATGGAAGAATGATGGAGGACAGAGTTTATCCTACAGTATGCATTTATTACAATTGCTAGTTCATCAAGGACCTATTGAGCATCTGTTGGGTCCCCTGTCTGCTTTTACCACTCAACTGCTATATAAACTTGCACAACCTATTTATTTATTTATTTATTTATTTATTTATTTATTTATTGAACTTTTGATTTTTCTTTGAAAAAAATATGTGGGGAACAAGTGGAGAATTCTGGACTGTAGCTATTCTAGCTTTGAAAAGCTATGATTTTAAGAATGGGGCTGAGGCCACAGAACAATAGTGCCTGTCACAGACTCAATTCACTCTTCTATGGGCACTCATTTTGAAGCCAGGTGTCTGTATTTGGAGATTCTTCTCGAGCGGCAACATCTTATAACTGCTCTTCCATGGCTTCTTTCACAAGTCAAGTTGACAGCAGTAGTGTTGCCTCAGGGCTGAGCCTTGCCCATGCTGAGGCTATAAATGGAGCATCTGAGCCATCAGCCCTGACTGGACGTTACCTCCTTATAATGTATGTTCTTGGAATGGAGAAAACTTTGAATTCCAAATTCCCTCCCTCTGTTAGAGGAATTACTTGCCAATAATTCTGCTGACCTCCAAAGAAGGCCCTTCAGGGTGCCCTGCCTCTTCCCCACATTCCAACAGGCCGGAGGTGGTTCTCAGCTCTGCCAAGGCTGTGTTCATCTGGCCACAGTGAGATGTCTAGGCAGGTTAATTAAATACTTCGGGTGGGGTGAGAATCCTGCTATTCAAGATGAAGCAGATCTGTGGGTGAGTTAGCCACACTCCTCTGTTCAGGTTCATGATTAAGTTCAGAACTTAATAGTGTATACATTGACTTATTAGTTCCATCCAGGCCAGAACTCTGCCTCCAAAAGTAGCCCTTTGAGGCCTTTGGAGAGGCAGTGTAACGGTTACATGATGCAATAGTATTAGCCTCTAGATCAACAGCCCTGTTGATATTTACAGAGCTATAATTCATGAATTGATTCTTTAAAATAGTTTACAAAGAGACAGTTCATGAATTAGCTTTTTAAAATAATTTATGTTTTTGGACAATATTATCTTTGGAATCCTCATCTACCACTTATTAGCTAGGAAAATTTAGGCTAACTACTTAATTTCTGATTCTGAATCTAGAAATGGAGATAATACTATCTTACATGGTTATCTTATAAAGATTAAATGAGTCATTGTATATAAAAAGTTTAAAACAGTATATTCAGTATTACATATTGTTTTTATTTTTATTAATATGAGATCACTTCCAAGTGCATGAGAATGAGAGGAAGTATATGAAGTAGTGGGCTTTGGAGTAAGATGGACCTGACATGGACTCTTATCTCTGGTACTTTCTAGCTACATGACTTAGGTCACAATATTTAATCAGTCTGAGCCTTGGTTGTTGGACCTGAAAATGAAAATATTAATGGCTACTTAGAAAGTTGTTGAAAGTATGTGTAAGACATCCAGCATATAGATCCATAGCTATGATTATCATTAACTCCTCCTCTAAGAGAAGCAGTCTGAGCTTCACTGCAGAATGAGTGTGGCTTTTGAAGGTAAAAACCACCTTTCCTAGGAAGCAAGACAACAACATTCTTCAGAAGATGCTTTTCAAAATTACATCACATTCAGCAAACAGAGTCCTTATTTCCCTGATTAGAAACAATTTTAAAGATCTTAGAAGTAAATAGAGTTTAGTTCTTATTAGAGATGCTTTGTGAATCTTTCAAGGGCCTATTGATGTCTAGAGGAAAACTGAAAGGATAATTCGGAACAGTAAAATGGAACTGTAGAATGAAAATTAGAACACTCTGTTTCTAGCACAAACCAGGTAAAAGGTAACCCGGACCTGAAGCATCTGGTTGATGAGCAGAGGTATTTATTACTGCAATGCTAGTACCTTCCTTACGTGCATACCATGTCCTTTTCCAGCTAGCTTCTGATAAGGATCTGCATGTTCTAAATAAGAAAGCCAATATTCCTAAACTTTAAAGACATCAGCAAAAGCATTTTCCATTTTCACAACTAAATTTAATTTCTGAGAGGAAAATAAAAATGGGCATTCAAGGCATGAACTTAGCTGTTCAAGGTATGAAGACTTTCGGCTTTAAGATAAGAGAAAACATGGACCAATAGGTACAAGCCCGAGGTCTTTTCTGATTTTGTACTTTCCCCACTTATATATGATATAAATGCATTAAAGACCAAATATAAAAACAACATAATAAATAACATTCAATACTATATCAAAGAATATTGAAGAAGGAAAGATTTTTCTGTGTAAGAATAAACCCAGAAGGCATGAAGGAGAACATCACACCTTATATGTCTGTGATTGACTATATCATATAAACTTCCATTAGACAAAGAGACACAAACTAAGAAGACGAGTACAACACACATATTACAAAGAAAGGATTGATATCTGCAATATAAAAAGTTCTTCCACTCTATAATAAAAAGAAAAATCCCAATAATGGCCAATTCACAAAATGAGCACAAATTCAAAGGCAAATACCCAATATTGCTAGCAAGTAAGGAAGTGCAAATTAACAACAACCACTTGAATCTATTTTGAACCGCATATACGCAAAAAGCGAAAATATTTTCCCTTGTAAGGAAGTAGGGAAATAAGCCATCTATACACTGTGGCAACAAAGTTTTGAACAGCTTTTAAGGCAGACACTTTTGCACTATCTGATGTGTATACTCTTTGGCCCAGAATTTTTATTTCTAGGATGCAAATCTACAAACATACACGAATGCTTAAAATTACATGAACAAAGTTATTTATTGTTATATTTTTTATACTAAGGAAAAAAATGACCATCTGAATGTCCACTAATAGACAGAAGGTCAAATATTATAGTACATGTGTAATATAGAATACTATATATACAGCTATTTAAAGACACGATAAGGACTCCAGACTGATCTGGAAATACATGTAACTACTATAGTAGATTTTTTTTTCCTAAATGAAGATGACAATGTCTCCCATCTTACACACTTTTCTCACAATGGAACTTTGTGTTTCTCCCTATCTAAATAATGAGGCTATGCTCTGGTCTCTCTTTGAATTTGGGTGGACGTGTGACTATTCTGACTAATAGTGCATAGTAGAAGTGATGCTATGTGACCTCCAGAGCAAGGTCACAAAAGAAGTTATAGCATCCACCTGGCTCTCTCTGTTTTGAGGAACACTTACTCTGGTGGACACCACCAGTGTTCTGTGTTAGAGCCAAACTATTCCGTACAGAGAGAGCAGATGAAGAAGCCTACATTAAGAAGAACTGAGGCCCCCCAACCAATTGCCCTATCATTCTTCAGACACGAGAGTGAAAAAACCTTCAGATTTCAGCTTCCAGCTTTCAAGTCATCCAAGCCCAGATATTGGGAAATAGAGATAAGCCTTCCACACTGTGTTCTTTCCAAATTTCTGACCCACAGAATCTATAAAAATAATAAATGGTTGTTTTATACCACTAAGTTCTGGTATAATTTACTACAAAGCCAAAGACCTACACCAGATATTTTGCATGAAAGATATCAAATCTCACGACACCATATGTAGTATAATCCCATTTGTGGGAAAATATTAATCCAAACCAAATATGTATCTGTAAATGTAGAAATATATATGTTTGTTACCATATATCTGTATGTGTGTATGTGTTTTTGTATATGCCTAAGTACATAGACAATTGTCTGGAGAGACACACAGTAAGTTGCAAATTGTTACCTCAAGAGATGGAAGGAAGAATGGGTAAAAGAGACTTGAAATTTTGGCTCTATAATCTTTCAAGATCGTTTGAATTTTGTGTCATCAGCATATAATTTGAAAGGGAGAAGAGAGGGAAGAAAGTAGGAAAGGAGAAAGAGCAGACAAACAATTTTGTCCAGAACTGAAAAATCTAGTGGAATCCATGAACAAATAAAATATAGAGGAAAAAAGAGGACATGACCAAAACTTATAGAGAATTAGAATCCTGATACCACCACTTATGAGCTATAGAAACTTGGAAAATTCACTCCAGCTTTTCTAAATCTCAAATTTCCTGACTGTAAAATGAAGATAATACTTTATTAATTTTAGGGTTACTAAAGTGATAAAATAAGATGCAGTTTTAAAGTCCCAAACATAACACCTAAATAAACCATGTTTTCTACAAAGGGGCAATTTCTCTTCATCTTTCTTCTTGAAAAAATAGAAAAAAGACATTCAAGTGAGCAAAAGAATAGAAGAGGCAATTCAGGTGACAGGCACACTGTACAGATCAAGCTAAATAAAACTCAAGTTTGATTTAAGGTGTAGTCAGAGGGTTATAAAGGAAAATCTGAACTGACCATTTGCAAATATGTGCATATTATTGTAACTGATCCTTTGTTCCCATGCAGCTCAGATATATTCAACCATGGTACTAAGTTGTGTTATGCAAGGTATAATTGTTAGTATTGTGGGGTGCTGAGCACATAGCTTTCTTGATTAAGAAAAAAAATCAAGAAAAAAAAATTCTTTTTCTCTTACATACAATCAGTACTATGACATTCCTTGGTGTCTGACCACCTAGCAATAACATAGCAAATTTCAAATCCAGGTATTCTGAAAGAGACATAGTCCAAGGAGAGAAGAATGCACTTGAAAATCTATTAGAAACATGTGCAAAGTGTCCTTTGACGGTTCAGCTTCCCCACCCCCTGTTCTGTCCTGAGTGGAAGACCTTATTCCAAAAGGTTGAATGAAAAGGGAAGATAGACTAATGATTAAAAAAAAAAAAAATCAGATACAGTCTTGCCCCGATAGCCCACCCATCATACTTTCAAATAAGCTGATCACTTACAGTAGAGGTTATTTAGAACAAAGTAGAGCTCCAGAGTCCATTTATTTGAATGTATTTCCATTTCAATCACTCTGCTTCAGAAGTTGCCTCTCCTTCTCGTCACATAAGGTGAACAGATGTGATTTTAAGGACTTACTTCACAAACTACTCTGAAAAAAACAGAGCTGTCTGGATAGGGTGTTTGTTTGTTTGTTTGTTTGTTTTTCCCCTTTGGAGTATAATATTAAAAAATTAGTTCATTTCCAATCTTACTCCTGTGAGGGGACCATATTAGTTGCCTTTTAATATCCTTAGTCATAGGTTCTTAGATGAATGAATTTTCCTCTACTCTGTGCATAAATAGATTAAAGCTGTCTGTTCAAGTGAGGAAGCAGAGATCAAGAAGACTTTTAAAAATTTTTCATTTCATTTGGCATAATCATTGGTATACAAAAGAATTCCTCTTACAAAAGTGCAACATCAGTTGAAGTTCTTTTTCCAGAAAATGAGAAAGAAAGGATGGATCTGAACCAAGTACACAGTTTCTTGTGCTCTCAGTACTCTTGTGACAAACAGTCTTTTACTTCAAATGATTAGCCAATACCAGAGTTGATGTCTGCCCTGAGATCAAATATGGTTACATTATAAACATTCAGCCTTTTATCCATTATTTCTAGTGTATTATGAAACAGGAATAGCAACACTAAAAAGCAAGATACAAAAAAGTATGATAAATTTTTACCTCTTCTGTGACTATGGAAAAATAATGGCATTATCAACCAATGTGTCATTTTTGAGCACTTATTATCCTATTAAGCACTAGTATCACCCTGGCCACTCTGAGAAAAGACAAGACTTTTACCCTCCTAACGGGAAGATAAAACCTACACACACACACACACACACACACACACACACACACACACACACACTCATGCATTCATTCACACACAGAGCTCAAAAAATATGACTTATAAATAAATAAAAAATAAATAGAGTGCATGTATGGAGACAAAAGGTATGTGGGAATTTTCTGTATCTTCTATTCAATTTTGCTATGAACCCAAAACTGCTCTAAAAATAAAGTCTATTTAAATAATTAGAGAGATAGATGATGATGATGATAGATAGGATAGATAGATAGATAGATAGATAGATAGATAGATAGATAGACAGACAGACAGAAGTTCGTTTAGAATAAAAATAGGCAGAGAGTCATAGGAAGCTTTTGGAAGAGGTGAACCTTGATTTGGAACTTGAAAGGGGGTAGAATTGGTATACATTTAATTAAAGCAGAGAACTACAATGAGCAAAGGTTAGGAACCCAGAATGTTTGGACTTCATAGAAACTATCTTTATTCTATCAAAAGGAGCATGTTGGAAAGTACTTGGAAGTGAGTCTGAAAAGTAGAGTCATGAGAAGGTAAGGTCCTTGTTTTTATAACATCAATCATCTTATTAATTTACAATATAACATGCCTACTCAATAGGGTCAAAATGCAGGGCTAATTAATGATGAGGATGAAGCTCTCACAGCCAAAGTATGTGATCTCAGAAAAGCTGGTAGTGGCCTTGAGCCTTTGACACTAGGTGCCCTGGTCAGCCTGACGCATCTAGCATAATAAAGTTGGAGATATGCAATTATCCAACTTCCGTTCAACAGGACTAAGGAAATGGGGTCATTTTTTTTTTTAAGGGGGGAAAAAATTATCCCGCAGAGATGTTTTTCTTGGAGGAAGAAGTTCAAGGACAGAGGTGCCAGCAGGAACTGAAGCAAAAAATAAATAAATAAATAACCTCATGTAATGGTAATTTGAAGGGTAGGAGGAAGTTTGTGCATTTAATTACGATAACACCAGTTTGTCAGGAAAGCTAAACTCAACAAGAAGTCCTTAATCATTAACACTGTCATCCCAGAAAAAGTGCCTTCTCGCAACTGCCTGTTTGATAGATTCCGGATGACAAAAAGAGCCTGCAGACAAGAACATGTCAATCCTGCTGCACAGAACATCAGAGAGCCTCCTGAATATGTTGCGTGTATGTGTATGTGTGCTGTGTACGATGTGTTAGCAGCATGTATATTTGTTTCCCTTTTCGCTTTTCACCCTTTGTCCTTGAAAATTCTTCCGTCTTGTTCTCTAAAACAAATTGGCAATGCCCAGTTTGTTCCATTGCACTTTTTCCTCCCAGTACCTTCTGCTTGCTTATTTCCCTGAAGGTTTTAGTCATCTGCATGGTCTGCTTCCAAGGGGGGCCATGTTATTGAAAACTATCCTCAAATCCCAGTCTCTTTCCAGCATGCCCCTCCACCTCCACCTGCATCTAACCTCAGAATAGAAGCTTCTAAACCAGTTGCATAGGTTGAGAGGTAGTTAGAGGCCACCTGCCTGGCCCAGATACCCACAGCCAGGACCTGCACCGACGATGAGGTCAGACTTTAATTGGTCTCTTGTTGACTCCTGCCACTTCTCTCCTCCTCACCAGCCGAGCAGCATGGCAGGTAGTTCACCAGGCACACGCAGTCGTTCACCTCTAAAGGCTTGCAATCCACTCCTCTAAATCAACAGCCTTTGACTGTTCCTGCCTCACTTCTCCCAGCACATTGTCTTTAAAAATAACCTCGTGATTTAGCATTTAAATTGGTAACATTTATACGAATTCCCAAGCTAAACTACTGAGATGGGGTGGTAGTGTTGGGGAGTGAACCGTGGGCAAATATTGAAAGATCACAAGTCCCAAAAGAGGTGAAAAATAGTTCTATGTCGCCCAAGAGGGTACTATTCAGAACAAAGAAATGAGATTGAGAGAAGGTAAATATATGCCCTATTGCAAGGGGAGAGATTCTAACCAAGAGTTGATGAGACTGCAGGGTAGCTTCCGCGGGGAAATGGCAAAAACCGAAGCAGCAGGGTCGCTGGAGACAAACCCAGCAAAGTGTCCGAAATGAACTAGAGGTAACACTCTACACAAAGGGCCCAATTTTGTCAGTGTGTGGTAATGGCAGATTTCCCGGTTTGGACATCTGTCATTCTCAGATTTTGACCAGGGGAAAAACTGCTATTCATTTTCTGTACATTTGATGAAGAACCCTTGAAACTTGAGAGGGGAGAAAATGTAACTTGCTACCTCCTTCCAAAAATACATTTCTATGACAGAGTCTTGGTTTTTCACAGAATTGCAGGTCTTTGCTAGATCTTTGTTTTATTTGCATTCATATGTCATATGACAGTTAATCATATCTTGTATCATCTTTTTCATGACACATATTCCACTTTTACATTGTTAGTGGTTTGTATTTCTTACCTCCATAGCCAGCTTTTAGCATTGGATTCTCTACATAGTAGCCAAACATAAATATGCTCAATAATCACAATTATCAAATGTTATTATAAATTAAAATGAGCACAAATCATTGATGATCTATCATATAGCAGAGAGTATGCTAGGAAATTTTTTTGTCATCATTTTATGTAATCATCAAAACAATGTAATAGATATCATTGTCCCCATTTTACAGAAGAAGAAATCAAGGCTTAGAGAAATTAATAAACAAAACTTACCTAAAGTCTCCTAGTTAGTAAGTGACAGAGCCAGAATTCAAACCCATCTAATGCCACTCCTCCAGATCCAAAGGCCAAAGAATCCAAACTGTATTATGTTATAGCACATTGCAAACGCTAACTTTTTGAATGTCATGCAATAAGCACTGGGCTAAGTGCTTAACATATGTTAGCTACCCTATGATGCCAGTACTATTGCTATGTGAATTACAGCCATTTTACAGATGAAGAACCAACACAGAGATATCAAAGAGCAAGGCCATGCAGGTAACAAGGAGCAGAGCAAAGATGTACACCCCAGTGGTCTTATTCTGGTGCACATGCTCCTCATCACTTTGGTATACCACTATTCAGATGAAGGAACTGGAAATTTGAGATGAAAATCTGGGTCCTCAGGCTCCTAGCCCCATGTCATTTTCACCACAGCATAATTTGTTCATTTGATAATTGTTTAGATGTGACTCTCCTTTGACTTTCATTTAACTATCAGAGTTCATGAAAGCTTCACCCAATCTACTTAAGATAATTCAATGGAAGCTCCTGTGCCTTTTTTGAATTGCAACATAGCAACATTAAAAGTGACCTTTTAAGAAGAAAAGAAGTAATGCTATTGCCCAAGCACCCCTTACAGGAATCAGAGGTGAGCCTGAGTCTCTAGCTGGGTATTTGAAGAAGAGGTAGAATGGAGTATAAACTGAAATCTTATAATTGAAAGTCCTGGTTACAAACTAAATCCAAGGTTAAAAAAACCCCACAAAGCCTATTTTCCAATGTGTCTTACTATTGTTGATCCACATCATTAATTAATACTGAATCCTCACAAAAAAAAATTAAAAATAATATACCATAAAAAGGATCTCCACTGAGCAACAACGATCAAGCTGAAAACTTCCTGAGAGCATGCATCCTAATTTTTGGCTCTCTTTGCGCCCATCGGAGCTTTGGCACAATGCTAAACACATAGGAAGTGCTTGACCAGTGAAAGTTGAATTTAACTGAATCTTTCTAGAGTCTTGTACTGAATCTACCACTTGCTAATGAGGTGGTAAGTCACTTATGAGACTCAAGGGAGACAACAGGACTAGAGGACTGGGCTATGGGAGAACATGATCTTCCTCAAGTTATGGAAGAAGGTCAAAATCTATTGGGTACTATCACTGACTATATAGCCTAGAAAAATAACAAATTTTACACACACATACTTTTATGACAGTTTTTCTTCAACGTAATATAGATGCAGAAATGAATGAGGTTCGGATTCACTTAACAGTATCACTAAATCCATAGTTACTTTTTGTGAATTAATGAGTCTTTTAATCGGAGAATACAACTATTATGTGTAGAATCTGGGAAATTTCATAGCATTTCTAAAGGATCCTCGTGTTTAAAGATGTTTGGAAATATTGGATCAGAAGACTTTTATAGTTTCTTTGTATTCTAAGCTTTTATGATTCTTTCACTTGAAGTAGGATGAAGTGACTTGACAATGCTTTTCAAAAACTGTGTGCTTCATTCTCAGGAACTGCCTTTTGGTGGTGACAATTTTCATAATTTACCTTTGAAAAATCAGGACATTTTATATTTCCATATCTGGTTCTATAAATAATGTTTTCTAAATCTTTTCCGAATTGCGAAGATAATTATTATCTTTAAACAAATTACCTTGCCTTCTTCTAAGATAACCAGGTCTTTGCAAAGAGCTTTTCAATGGAGGGTGTAGATTTCTCAGTTCCATCTCTTATTATATCCCTCTACGCATTATTCGCTGTAGTCACACAAACCTTTGTTGTTTTTTCCCTGAACTTGCCACATACCTTTACATTCATGCTGTTCCATTAGCTTGGGAATGCTCTTTCACCAATCCTCAGACCAATCTAAGTGCCCTTGAATCTCTTTCCCTTGCACCATCACTATTAGCCACTGCTTCCTACCACACAGAGGGCCTGTGCCTAACCCAGGGCATCGCACTCTGCCTAATGTTATAGCTCATTGTTTGAATGGCTAAGCACTCTTGTAGCCTGGAGGTTACTTGAGTTAATTATGATTGTTCCTCATTTATCTTCTTTCCCCTAGACAACCTGGCTAAGGTGATCTCTAAGTGGTCATTAAATGTCCTGAATGAATGAAATGATAGATGAGGTAACCAGAGAAAATAAATATCTTTGATTATAAAAAGCTACACTTGCATTCAAAAGTTTAAACTGGTTTCCAACTTGTACCTGACATGGTTTCAGAAGAGTTTAAATTAAAAAAAAAAAAAAATCTTACTCTCCTCCTTCTAATTACCTGATATTCTTTATACTTTATCAAAAGACAACTGAAAGAAAATAAATTCTTTCTGCAGTTTCCTGGCCCTGCTTCTATACTCTGCAGAAAGAATTAATAAACCAACATTATCCTAGAAACTGGGTAGATATAAATTGATGGCTCTAGTACCCAAACCAGGATGTGGCAGTAGGATAAGACTTTGAGATCATAAATTTTTGTTAAAGGGAGAAACTACATTAGTTCTTTCACCATATATAACAAACCAAAAGTTAAATGAAATAAAATAAAAGAAGAGCGAGAGAGAAAGAGAAAATTACATTCCTTTTGTGGGGATGAGCATAGATAGGGAAAAGAAAAAGAAAATTATATATTTGTTCTTTTAAGTTATTTCTAAACCAATGGGAAAAAATTAGAACGTACATATAAGAATGAAGACATTTGCTAAAACAAAAGATATGGCATGGAGTTTGTTCTCACAGCAAAACTGTTTCTTCTCTAAACTGCAGAGGAATAGTATACCATTTAGCACAGGACCCAGGACATAGAGCTGACAATTGTTAACATGGATACATTGCTTCATCCCAGTCAGGTACTGTGCTAAGCTCTTTACCTGCTTATAATATTTTATCCTTCCAATAGGCCTCCGAACTGTGAACTGCGTACAGTACTGTTATTATCTCCATTTTTCAGGTGAGGCTTAATAAGATTAGGTTGTCCAAGACAACATAAGTAAGCCATGAGACCAGGATTCAGACCCAGATACTCTGATTTAAGACTCCTATCTATTTCCCAATTCCTAGTACGCTTAAGGATAGGAAATCTGGAACTTAATCTCAATTCTATATTTGAGCTAGATTTTCGACATGAGGCAGAATTTCATTCAACAAACCTGGACTGAGGATAAGATTTTCCAGTTTGAGACTAACACCAACGAAGATGTGGAAGTGTGAAAATAAGAGGTACCCTTAGGGAAGAGAAGAGACCCGGTGAGCAAAGAGCACAGTATCGATGGAGAGATCAGGACTGATAAACTGACCCACTACATGATTTTGTACAGCTGGTGATTAAAATATGTTTTTTTACATTTTTAAGCAGTTCAAAAATAATTTCCAAAAGAAAAATAGTTCATGGCACATGAAAGTTATATAACACAGATAAACTTATATGGAATTTCATTGTTATTAATAGTTTTTTGGAACACAATTATGCTCATTCATTTTGTATTGTCTATGGCTACTTCTCAGAAAACTGAGTTACAGCATAGGCCGTGGGGCCTGCAAAGCCAAAAATCTTCACAGTCTTGCCTTTTACAGAAAAAGCTTACTGACTCTTGATCTAGGGAAGTAATCGAGGGATGCTTAGAAGGGTAAGTGACAGGCAGTCTTTAAAAACAGGCTTGATCATTCATAATATAAAAGATACTGGATCTGGAATTCTGAAAGATTTTGAGACATGAAATGACATAATTAGGATCTTAGGTTTTTAAGATTGCAAAGAAAAGACATTCTCATATGCCTTATGTAATGATTATTTATTGTAAGGTCGCAAAGAGAAGCAGGACAGCAAGGCAACTGGATCAGGGGCAGTATAGCCATTCTGGGTCCCAGGACCTCCAAGCTGCAAGGAAAATAGTTCATCTACTCCAGGACTCATCATGACCTCAGGGGAGCTACCAGCCCTAGAGGCCATAGCATTCATTTCCCCAAGAGTGACTATTTTGTTAGACTGATTCATTACCATTTTATATTCAGTCTGCCTCATTCCACTTAAGTAGGGTGGCTAGCCTTCTGTACTCCAGCCTGTCCATAGTTGCTCTTGGCTGAGACCATTGGTAGGTCCAGATAATGGCAGGAAATCAGGTTCTCTGGAGAAGCTCCAGCTACTACACAAGAACTGCTTGAGGGCACTTTCCTTTGAAGAGAAATGTGAATGCAACATCTCCTTAGCACTTTGAGGATTCCTCCCAGTGCAAGAGAAAAAAGACTGCTCTTTGGATCCAGACGTTACCCCAAGGGACATATATACCTACCTTGACTTCAGTGGAGACTCTACCTCAGTGTCTGTTCTCCAGCTGCTCTGCTCTAGGCTTCACAGCTGCAACAAGTATCCTACTGGCTCTAAGGATCCAAAGAAAAACACAAGCTTCGGGTCTGAATTCTAATTTTGTGTCCTAACGGCCTAATCCACCTTACCTACTATTTTAACTACTTCTTTTTCATACAGCATTCTGTCTTTTACTGCAATTACTTTTGTTCTTTTCCAAAAGAAGGAAGAAAGAAGGAAGGAGAGCGGGAGGAAGGGAGGAAACTGAGAGAGAGAGATGTCCTTGAGAGTATCTCTCTCCAATAGTGATGACAAGTCAGTAGGCAGTCGTTTATCCTCCTTTGAACATCTTTGTGCCATACTTACTTTGAATAAAATAGCAGAAGATTACCTTTATAACTAGCTTAGCAAGTCCTAATAGTTTTCAAATCTGAGTTCCTAAAAGTTCTTTGTCCTTCTCTCCTCTGAAGTATTTGAACTATTTGAACAGAACAGCCAAAAACCAGTTTTGCAGAAAACCTTACGGATGGAGAGAAATATAAAGTGAACCTGCAGAAACAGCTATAAGAGAACCGGGGTTCTAATCCTTACTCTATCACTCACTAACTATGAGATCTTAAGGAAGCCAAAACCCTTCAGAGCCTCATATTAGACATATATGAAATATGAATAATAATACTTCTATGACATGCTTCATGGCTGGTTCCACTGATCAGATAGGAAGAGAACACATGCCATGTTTTGAATACAGGATGCATGTGAATAAAGGATTTAAATATTAGTACACAGAATAAATATTACAGGGCTGCAGAAGAATGATACTGGGCCAGATTGATAAAGGGTTAATCTGGAATTTCATCGGGATCTTGAAGAAAGAAAACATTACAGGCTGGAAGAATAGTGCAGAAAAAAGCCCAGAAGCCAGAAAGCTAGGTATGCCTAACGAGCAGTGAGAAATAGAAGGGCTGGAGCAGACTGAGTTTGTCAGCAAAGTCAAGGGACGTGAATGTGGAAAAGGTAAGTCGAAGCCACACTGTTTGAGGCCTTGAATGCCAGGGTTAGAAGTTTAGAATTTATTCGGGAAACGGGGAGCAGTATTCTTAGACTAATAACTTGCCCTTAGCATCCAGGATAGATCACAGATAGACTGGGGAGCAGACAGAACCTATTAGAAGCGATAGCTTTCATCCATCTAGAAATGAGATAAGGAACGAAGCTGAAGCTGTTGCTGTGTTGGCTGCCCTGAAAGATGAGGATGTAAAGGGAGAACGAAGCATCTCTTTTAAGATGCTGTAGTAGGAAATGGTGACTTTGTAAGCGAGCCATCCTAAGAGAAGAAATTAACTCACTTTCAGCCTCGGTTTTTGAGGTGCTGGCATCTGGGGCTTGAAAGAATTCTAACATATCATGTGGAAAAGACTTTGAGAAAAGAATGAGCTTGGAGCCACAGAGAAAGACAGGCAAACATTTCCCCAGATTTTTAGATTGAACAGGTTCTCCAAAACAGGCATGAGGGAGGCTGAGAGCGATCCAGCCAGAAGAGAGACAGCTCCCCATGGAGCCTGAATGATGGAGAAGGAAATACAGAACTCTCATGTTAAGGCCCTGGATTGTCTAAACCTGACCTTCTCCAGAGGTCTCATACACAGAGGAAAACTGCAACTTAAGCCAAATGTTTCTGAACCAGGCAAATGGGGAGCCAAACACTGAGGAGGGCTAATTTATATTTAAATACAATATTTTTATTACTTTTCTGGAAATTTGACACCAATCCTCATTTTAAACTAGACAAAGCAGCATAATTTTTTTTCTTTCAAAATGATTGACACTCAAAAGGTAATACCCTTTAAATTCCTCCAATTAAAGCAAATTTAATTTTAAGTTTAATTAAAGGAAACTTTAATAAGAAAGAAGATTAAATTTTAATTAAATTTCTCTAAAATCTTTATACCGGCCTTTACAGCTAATATTTCTGTCAGAAACCAAATCCCTTCTTAATATTCTTAAATTCTATTCTAGCATTTTCCTTTGTATTAAAACAGCATTTCACCAGCTGTACCTGCCACTGTGAAAATTATTCCTATCTTAAAATACCGAAAATGCAACTGAGGAACCAAAGTCTCCCTGGGCAGAGAAGGGAAAACAACAGATTATATTATTGATGAGATTTTTATTTTCACTCTCTTCCCAGTTCTTTCTGAGGCAACTGGGTATGGTGGACCTGCTGTGAGCCAGTTATACTGCATCCATAGCATCAACAAATATTTATGGAACACCTACTGTGTGCATGGCCCTGCACTAAATTCTTTGTCTAGCAAGGAAGTGTTGTTAAAATACTAGTTCAACCAGAGACAAAGCCTGGACCAGCTCTGCTTCCTGGATTCTTGGGTACTTCTTCATTCCCAGAGTCAGGAAGAAAAAGATCGGCTCCTGGTGACCGCCTAGTCCAAGGTCTTTCCAACTGCCCATCCCTGCTTGATGCCTGACACAGGTCATTAGCAGGAAGGGCCCTGGTTTGGGGACATAAGGCTCAGATTCTAGACCTAAATTGCTGCTAGATAGCTATACCATCTTTAGGGATGACATAAACTCCATTTCTCACATTTTTCATCTGTAAAATGGGGTAATAAAACCTGTCATGCCTACTTCCCAAAGATGCATAGGTATCAAATGAAATAATGTAGCTAGAAAATATTTCTGAAAATGGCAAAGTGCTACATATTCTTATGTATAACATCCTCCTATTGCCATGCCGCATGTCCTCATTGCATCCTTCTCAGGACCCATGCTCCTGCTCTCTATCAACCCATAACCAAGCTCAGCTCATGTCATTGCCTCCCCAAAGCCGGCACTGAACTAAGCCCCCAATAGGGAACATTCTCTTTACATATGAACTCTGGCCTCGACTGCTGTATATTTACAGATACCGATCTAGAGCAGAGCCCTGTCTCTGCCTTCAGACACATGAAACAAATTCCAAGATCCCTGGCATAAGGGTGAAGTTAAAATAAAGTGAGGATAAAGAATTTCATTAAGAGAAAGGTACCTTTAGTTTGCTTGACAGAAGGAAATCTCTTCTGCAGGATACTAGATTGAGTTTCCAAGCACTGTGAAAAGGGCTATGCTGAACTCGGCACCTGCTGCTCCACGTGCCAGTGCACACCCTGTTTTCTTGAGTAGCTGATATGGGCAAGAGCCTAGGCTGCAAACTACAGAAAGATGCTCTCTAATTTTATTTATCCGTGATCGCCCCCTAACAACTCCCCTTCGTCCCAGGGCAACTTTTGGTCCTAGATCTAGAATGCTTCTCCTAAATCTTCTACTCACTTAGTCTTCAAAATTTCCACCAAGCTCAAGATCTTCCAAGAATCCTGTCTGAACCCTGTATCCTTCCTTCTCAATTCCTGTATCCCTAGGAATTGGGTAACACACAGTGAAGCCTCTGATACAGGGCCTGGCTCCTTGTTATATGTACCCTGGATCTCAGTTCTGTCCTTTCACCTGTACACAGCTTCTCTGAGGAAGCATCTCTGCTTTGTGTTCCTTCAGTACCCCCTGGAGTGCCCAGGCCACTGCTGCAGACATGGGAGGTGACCAAGAAACACTTATTCATTATCTGTTTTTCCAAAGAGAGTAGAGGCCCTATTGCAATTTTTTAAGTGTACCAGAAATATAATAATTCTCACAAAACAGTAGAGACAATGATTATATGAGACAAAAAGCAAGCAAAGAGAGGGATAGTCGGAAATGGAAAATGAAATGAAGGAAAGGTGCTTAGATCGGTGGGCTTGGCACAGGGTAAAAGTGAGATGTGGAGGGTGGCTTCTCCTAGGAGTGTGTGGGAGGTTGAGAGGCACCCAAAGCGAGAGGAAGAAGTCAAGGACAGAGGACTTAGAAATGATTGTTTCCCAGAAGATTATTTCCTAGATTGCTGGCCAGAAGATTGGCCAGCTCTCGATGTGTAGTTTTCCATTATTTAACTGTAAAATGGGTACAGTATAACTCTCTGTTCTTACTTTGAGGTCTTTTGTGAGGCCTAATTATTTATGTTTGTAAAGGGCTTTGAACTCTCCAGATGAAAGACAGCACGAGCAGTTCAAAAGATGATTCTAGACTGTTATTAGCTGTAGTTAGATTCAAAATGAGAGGAAAGACATGACCATTTTCAGTGCACCTGTCAGCTTGGCCTTTTTTATCATTCGTAGGATTTTCATGGTTAAATTAAAATTGCTCTTCATTACTTTTTCACTGGCAATTTAAAAAAGATCAAAATGGAACTTGTAACAAGGAGACTGAATGCTAATTTTTGCTCTCTATAGAAAGGCAAAACATACAACTCAGGAATCTTTTCCTCTTTACACTTACACTCTGCAAGAATTTTAGGAGAAATGTGACTTTCCTCTTCTGCCTCAAAAACTGGGGCTAAGAGAATTGAGGGAAAAAGATAACTCACTAACTTCAAATGTTGATTTTTCCTTCTTTACAGTATTAGTTGCCGAACTTCCAAACTGTCAACCAAATGATGGAACACTTTTTTTTTTCTAGCTGAATCTTTGAATATAACTATGGTTCTCATTATCAAAATGCTGCCAATAATAAATCCTGACTCTTTCTTTCTCTGGCTCATTCATATTCTCTCTCTCTTTCACTCTTTTTTGCTCCCTTTCCCTCCCCCTCCCTCCTTGCTCACTGCCACCTCTCTTGAATAGCATACTCTTTAGGATGTGAATGGCCCAAGGATCCAATGGAAGTGAAGTGTGATAACTTTCTTTTCCTGTTCTGGTTGAAAAATTCTTTGGGCTTGGGGTCCCTTCTTCATCCAGGGATGTTACCTATAGATCATGTTCATCTCATGCCAAAGTCCCCATTTACTCCCGACCGTTTTTCTTTCTTGCCTTGTGCTTAACCTAGTTGCTTCCAGGAATATCTTCATTGAGAACCACCTTGCTCCAATCTTTTTTTTTTTTCCTTTTCTAGCTTTACTGAGGTATACTCGACAAATAAAAATTATATATATTTATGGTATACAATGTGATGTTTTGATATACACATACATTATGAAATGAGTACCACAATTAAGCTAATTAACGTCACCATGAACTCACATAGTTAGGATATTTTTGTGTGTTAAGAAAACTTAAAATCAACTCTTAGCAAATTTCAAATATACAATACAGTAGTATTAACTACAGTCTCCATGCAGTACATACGATCTGCAGAACGTATTCATCCCACATAACTGAACCTTTATACATTTTGATTAATATCTACCACACCCTCCCTGGCAATGCACACTCTACTCCCTATAGTTATGAGTGTGACTTTTTTAGATTCTACAAATGAGTAAGATCATGCAGTATTTGTCTTTCTGCGTCAGTCTGGCTTATTTATTAAGCATACTGCCCTCCAGCCTCATCCATGTTGACACAAATGACATAATTTCCTTCCTTTTTAAGGTTAAGTGATATTTCATTCTGTGTATTTTATGTATAATATATGCATACATATATATACATATACACATAGATGTATATATACATATCTAATCACATTTTTCTTATTCATCCATCAACATTTAGATTGTTTGCATATCTTAGCTATTGTGAATACTACTGCAATAAACATAGAATGTAGATATATCTCTGGGATACTAATTTCATTTCTTTTGGAGGTATACCCAGAAGTGGGATTGCTGGATCATATGATAATTTTATTTTTAATTTTTCAAAGAACCTCCATACTGTTTTCCTGTGATCTTTGAGAATTAGGACTAACAATAGGTGGTATTGTCACTTCTTTCTAGCTCTTTTTTCCTTCTTACATACAGAAGTTAATTCACCAAGATGAACCTTCATGCTGGAGCTACAAATGAAGATCAGGAAAGAGCAAAGCTGTGACCTGCTCATACAGCCTATTTCCTTCTCCATCATATATTAATCCTCAAAGGTAGCCTGACTCATAATCTAAATTTTTAAATATTGCTTGAAGATGACAAGTCTAACCCAGAACGGGGAGTCGAGAGTAAGTTGGTTTGAAAATTGAATTCGGAACTAGAACGCTTTCTGTTTTGACTGCCAAGAAAGGCTGTTGAGAGGATTCTACACATTATCATCCCTCCACAATAGCAGACACTGTCTAAACAACAAATAGAGGTGAGGTAGCCCCCCACTTAGGTTATTAGAGCAAATATCCACTTTGCCCCTGGTTGAGGAGAGTCATAAAAGCCCAAACTGTGCTGTGCACAATATTAGAAAATTTCCTTGTCCCCTCCAAAGGTCTGTGTCCATAATTAGGGTATCCACAAGTATTCTGGAAAAGGCTTTTCATCCATAGCAATACTATATTAGTACTCAATCTGAAGTACCTTGAATGTGTATTTAATGAGTCCTCTCTTTTCATAAATTTTTCCTCCAAGAATATAAACTTCTGTTTTTAATAATTGATATTGGTTATCTGTGTTGTTGCTGGAGGGTATATTATATAATATACACAATAAAGGAATCTATTTCAATAATTTCTTAAAATATAATAATTCAACAATAATAACAACAACAACAAAAACAATGCTCAGGGATAAAAGCAATGATATGGAACATTTAGAAGATTTCACAACCTTCTTACTGCTTTACTGTTCACAAGGAAATCTCTACCTAAGTGTTCTCCTACACACACACACACACACACACACACACACACACACACACACACACACACAATATCCCCTTCACTCTAATACCCTATACACATATAATCATGGTACTTCTCATTAGCTTCATTTCCAAGACTTGTCATTGTTTTCAAATGTCCTTGGCTTCTTTCATTCCTTTACAAAATCCCATACTCATCTCTGATATCATCCATCACCAAATGCTTGGATAAAAACAATGAAATAAATTACTTAACCATTATTTTGAGCATAGGAGTAAAAGATAGATAACCTATATTGACCCTAGCTTTTAAAATTATTAGTTTTGTGATGCAGAATAAATGACTTAATACCACCAAGTCTAATTTCTTCATCAGGAACATAAGGAATATGACTGCTCTGCCTATTTACAAAGTTGTGAGAAATATTTGTGTACTAAATAGACACCGGAAGTCAAATACTTGCTATCGGCCACATCTATCTTATGATATCTAGGTCTCTGACATTTTCCCTGATAGTAGTTCCTAATGATCACCACCTCACCTATTTGTCATTCATTCTTTTACTCATTCAACATACACTTATCATATACTAACTATAGGCCAGCCATCAGGAGATCAC
The DNA here is from genome assembly GCF_014176215.1 of Rousettus aegyptiacus. NCBI lineage: Eukaryota > Metazoa > Chordata > Mammalia > Chiroptera > Pteropodidae > Rousettus > Rousettus aegyptiacus. Next base: position 71,255,648 of record NW_023416287.1, read on the forward strand.
ACACTCATGGGAAAAGCAGATAACTTAGCAGAATTGTACCCCTGTGTGAAAGGTGTCCAAAGTTCTGGGGATCATCTTGCCAAGTCTGTGAAAACAGAAAGACTTGAGGTAGTATATCTATATCTATCTATCTATCTATCTATCTATCTATCTATCTATCTATCTAGGGTGGATTTGTGTCTTGTTTTGCTTTCTCCTTCAGTCACTCACCATTCATTTCTCTTTCCTAATAAGATCTTCTTTTGAGAATTTACTCTTTCCCCAATGGGCCAAGAAGCAGATTCAACTGATGCTAATTGGGTGCTCTTTCCTTGACACATGAAACTTGCTCACAGTGACAGATTTTGAATGTGAATTTACTGATTATAGCCACGGCCCTTGACCCTGCTCTCCCTGCTATGAGACTGTTTCATCATTACCTTTTCCGCTCCTCCAAAGCTGTCTCAGTTCCTCTCCCAAGCCTGGTTTTCAGCCTTCTCTGTGAGTTATCAATTTCCTTCCATTAAATTTCATTTTTGCTTTAGTTAGCCAGCATTGCCTGTAACAATAGGGAAAAAAATAAAAATTAAAAAAAAAATTGCCAAAGATGCCTGCACTAATTTTTGTTCTGTCAAAAACTAATTCTACATAGTATCCATTTTCGTTTCCTGTTATTTAAGACAGTATCACTTTTATACTGTTTTTCACATTGTAGTGTGTGTGTGCATTCTTCTGTTTTCCTTGCCACTCATTTTAATAATGGAAAACAATTATAAGAAGAGCTCATGCCTCAGGTCCTGTTTAAAAATTGTCAGAGTCAGTGACTCAGTGTAAAGGATGTTATCCCATTGGAAAATTACTTGCCAAAAATCTTGTCTACCTATACAAACCTATACAAAGAGAAATTCTATGGAAATTAGAGGGCATTCAACCAAGACAGCTATCTGTTGGTCACCATTGGAGATGTGTCCTTTCTCTTTACCCCTAACACCACCCACCTCTGAATGACTGAAGAGCTCTGAATAATAGATAGCCTAGAGCAGGGAGATAAGCAAACCCCCTGGGAGGACAGCTCTTTGACTAGAGAGAGAGAGAGAGAGAGAGAGAGAGAGAGAGAGAGAGAGAGCGAGCAGTCCAAAGGGGAAAAAATAAAGTAGGAAGGTCTGGACTTCCTGTTAGTTCCAAGATATGAGAAATCCTTGCAAACCACTTCCCCTATGATAAAATTTAAGCACCAAGCTGTGAGCAACTTCACTTTCCATTAAAATTTACTAAAAGAACAATGATCATGAAGAAAGTTTTGTTGACAGGTGTTGGTTTGCAAATTTGGGAGTTCTCCAGGTAAAATCTTACATAGAGGACAAGAAGAGACCAAAGAAAGAGGCAAACCATTCCATCCAGATTGGCAGGGGGTGGTCATAATAAACAAGGGAATTTACAGATGAGGCTGTTTTGGGTGGCAAGATAAGTAGATCTCACCTGCCCACCAGAATCTGAAGTTTATACAGAAATCTTAAGTTTATACAGAAGCTTTAATGGGTTCTGTCACATATACTGTCCAGATGGTCTCAATAACATATTGTTCTCTCAAAGATGCATTCTTGAAAGTGGCTCCCACTATATAATGGTGAGAAGAATATATTTTCTAGGGACAATAGAGGAGGTGAGGAGACTCTGATTGCCCAGGTCCAGCTTTCAGGTCAGCCAGCAGTCATGTTCTCTTGATAACCTCTTCCAACAATAGCTATGTACCATCCCTGAGTGTGAGAAGGAAAATAAAACTTAAGTCCAAAGTGAGCTCAGTCCATAAAAGTTCATGTAATGTCAGCACTGCTGAGGAAACTGAGAAGACCATGCAAGGAACATGTCTCACCAAGGGTCTGGAACCACAGTGTTCTCCAGGGCACAGAGGCACCCTCAGGGCTGGGGGAGCGGGAACTAGGGTGTGTGAACTTCAGCTTTAGTCCTATTGTTTTATTTTCCCTGTTGTTCTTCTAATACACAATACACATCATCATTGTTAAATCTTCACCTATCCCATTTCTCCCTCTCCTTTTCTCCCCTCTCGTCTACATCCTACCCATCCTGAAGGTCCAGTTAAAATTTGGCTAAAAAACCCTTGGAATCTTTCCCTATCAAACTAACCCTAAGTGACATGTTTTCATCTCAATTCCTATGGCAATTACTGTATGAATCACTCATTTGACACTTAAAGTATCTTTATATTATTATGAGTTAAAACAGATAATGGATATGATAATTTATCAAAAGCTATTAAGTGATAATCTAGTATTTATCAAAGTATATTCCACAGAATAACAAATACGTGGAATATTAATAAATATTACATTTTAAAAGGGTTACTTAGTATAAAGAACAGGCCAACCCGCTCTATCTATGAGGATGGAAATCAGATTGGTGGTTGCCTGAGGGAAGGGCAGTTTAGGGGAGAGAGGACTGACTGGCAAGGATCATGAGAAAACTTTCTAGAGTGATAGAAATATCCCACCCCTTATTTAAGTTATGGTTACAAGAGTATATCCATTGAGCAAAACTTATCAAAGTGTATACTTAAAATCTGTATATTTTGCTGTATGTAATTATATGTCATTAGAAAAGTTAAACAGATGTCTTTATCACAAAACGTCTGAAAGCTTCTATCATGCTATTGCACATTATGTACATATCCAGAAAGTGGATATAGCACCTTACTTGTCTTCATTTTTTAAAAGTGTTCTGACATAGTAGTAGTATTCTATGAAAAACTCTGGGCTTTTGCATAACATTTATTTCTATTTTCTACTATTATATTAGATTGAGGGCATAGAGCGGTTTTGACTGTCTGTACTGACAATGCTTACAATAGGGCTCCATAGCCACAGTCAATGTGCCCTGCTGCTGTTGCTGGTGATAATGGTGTGGATAATGATGATGCAAGATACTATGATAAAAGTAAGGGTGAGTAAGTTGTCCCAAGATTAGAACCAAAGCAATCTTAGCACCAACGAGTATGATGGATTCTCTGGCTATAGGAACATGACGAAGGGGCAGTGAGTATTATATTTTAGTGTGAAGATTCTATTTAGTAGCTCTCAGGTCTCATGAGGTGGCTGCATTCTCTACTCATTTAGGAGATCATGACGCCACTTTCTGAGAATTTACTCACCCATAAAACACCCATGAAACATTCTGGTGTTAGGCACTGGGGAATCCACAGTGAATAAAACACAATTGCCCTCAAAAAGCTCATGGTCTAGTGAAGGACTGTGATACAGAGACAACTTAAAATACAGTGGAGTAGAAGCAAGTGCTAGGTGGATCAAGGGAAGAAATAACTCATTTGGATCTTGGAGGATTTGAGACACTGATATTTCCTAGACAGAGGTGGTGGTGGAAGACATTCTAAAGTGGAAGAAGATAAAGGTAATAAAGTAATATATTTGGAAAGATTTATAACTTATATGCCTTATTATCTTGTATAAATCATTTATCTTTAGCTTCCTCATCCCCAAACAAATATAATAGTAGTTTAAATATGTCCAGTAACGCTGGAACACAAAGTCATAAAGGAGATTTGGTTGGATGAGCTAGGACCAGGTTGCAAAGCTCTTGTAGATCCAGGAGCTGTAAAGGAATCTGGACTTTATCCCCCAAGATGAGTTTGAGGACAGTGGCATGACTGCATATGTATTTAGAATGTCGCTTAAGTTTATTCCATACAGCTAATTCTACTTCTGTTTTTCAGTATTTTTTCCAGAGTGTTAGCCTTATTTCCCCAAACACATCGTAAGCTACATGAGGTCAAGGTTGTTAACTCACATAGCAAGTAGCAACATACTGAGGCTATAGAATGTGCTAAATGTTTATTTCTTGATTAATTCTAATATTATTATCTGGCTTCCTTTTAGATGTCTTAATCTTTGTAACATTTTATATAATCATACATTATAAAGCAGAGATAGAAAATCAAAGGCACAGACTTTTATATTTTGTACAAACACTTTATAAAGAAAAAATTGTTTTTATTTTCAAAAACCCTTACATTTACCCTATAGGTGGGTGTCTCTCTGGATATGTATGGAGCGATGTTATGAGGGCTGCTAATTACACAGGCTTAAGTAGAAATGGGGTAAAGGAGATAGTAATGTCCAAAAAATTCTAGCAAAATATATTAGAAGGCAAGGAAAGAGAGATGGGGCAAGGAACTGAAAGCAGGATAAGGGGAAGGAGAAGATGAATTGATAGAGGTAACCAGCTTAGAGATCTATTTACTGGCGCATCCAAACTCTCCTTTGGAGACCACAGGATTTAAAGGTTCAAAGAAAAATATATACAAATAAATTGAGAAAAATCAATGATGGCTTTGTAAACTATTGAAGACTCAACTTGAATGAGTTATTTTTTCTTTTGCTCATCTTTTCCCATAAGTAGAAACACACGTCATGAACATACTTGGATTCTAGTGTACCTCAGCCCCTCTTAGGATTCACAAACCCCGGATACTGCCCTCTGGGCCACAGAATCCCTATTCTCCCTCGCAAAGATAATTTCATATCAGCCCAGCACTCAGCCATCATCTCTTCTCAGGGGAGGAGTATATAGCATGACCTCCCTTGAAATATTAGCTCTATTTACACAGGTTTGCATGGACCACATTACTTATGAATCACCGAGGGGAAACAGAGCCTCCAGTAGATAAAGCGATCGGTACAAACCTCTGTAAATAAATCAGAAATTTCAATGAAGGTCATGCCAGGCCTGATTTATTCCTCAGCATCCTATGAAACAGTGTTGACCAGGTAAGTGGTTTTCATTTTTATCCCTCCATCCACATAAGGGAGAAACTTTTAGCTCTAAGGAGTTTGTCGTGCATATAATGATGAGCATCTGGCTGGAGAGATAATACACCCTGAAGGAAATAACCTTTTATTATTATATTAGATTCTCAATATTGAAAGACAAGGTCATACAGCAACAATTTTGTTTTGTTTTTAAATTTAATCTGGTGGTACAAGTTGTAACAGAACTTACTTGAGGAGCTACAGCTCAACAATAGAAAGTAATTTTTACTCAATAAACAGAAATGAAGTATCTACCTATAGGAAGCTCTGAGCAGACAGAGCATGAAGTTAATGAATATAAGGGAGATGAAGATAAATATGGCATAGTTCCTGTAAGCCTCCTTGTGTCTCTATTGAAAACCCCCAACTGTCTTATATCTATGACTATTTGATAAACTAGTCAATTTAGTAAGTAAATAATCATTCAGTCAAACTGTATTTATTGAGCATTTTCTAAGGATAAGACTTAATGCTGAATATTGAGGTAGTAGTGAGGGGAAGAAATGAAATGAAAGCATAAGAAATTTTTCCCTAACCCTCAAGTTATAATGCAGTTGAATTTCATTATATAATTAGTCATTTCAGTAAGAAAACCAATAAAACTGGTGGTTTTGTAAATTTTAGAGCTCAAAAACCATATTTTTTTCTTACTGAATTTTCTACTTTCCCATCTGTGTTATACATAGCCCATATGTAGCAAAGGGACTTTGGGACCCCAAAGAATTGTCCTTTAAGCAAGAAAAAACATGATGTTGCTAGCAGGTCTTGAGAGGATTGCTGAGAAGGTAAAGAGAAGGCTCAGAAAGCCTAAGGTAAGGACTAGACATTAGTCATTCAAAGAAAAAGATGCCAATAATGCTAGATGTATGCATTAAGAATTCTCACTCCCAGTATGACTCTGTCAGGTTTGGTTGTAATTTACAGAATGAATGGTTGGTAACAACTCTTGCTTTCATTTCTATCTGGAATTATGATAAAAGATAACTCATCAGTGTGTATGCGTGCTATTAGAAATTATAGCTTAGAGAACAAGAAGATGTCCCTCTGCCCAGTGTTAAGAGAAATATTAATCTCACTCATTTTTTTAAAAAAAGTTTCTTCTAGTTCTCATTAAAAATATCATTTATATGTAAAAATTGTTAAGTTTTTATTTATACGATAGTTCCATCTGTCCATTAAACTTTCCCACCTTAAGCAATTCACTGTGTATCTTAAACTAAAAAATCTGGATTTTGTAACACAGACTAATTCTTATTTAAACAGATTTCCTCATCTTTACCTTCTCTTACAATCTTCTGACTTCTTGCAGTTCCACTGTCTGTCTAAAAAAAATATCTCTTCTTTTAAGGCCTGGCCTCTTACCCTGTTGAAGAGAAGGTCTCAAAGTGTTGTTGTTTCTCTATTTTGCAACTTAGATGTCCAGTAAGGCATGAGCATCCATCCCAGATATGATATATGGTAATTCTGTTGGGTTTTTCAGTCCTTGCTTACAAAGGTGTCAGAACATTTTAACTGGTTAGAGCATTAACGAAATCCGGAGGGCTGCTTATTGTCATGCTGAGGCTCTCGCTGTTATCTTTCACTTTTTTTTTTTTTTCCATTAGATCAGGCTTTATGTGTGCTTTGATCCAGGCAAAACATAACAAAGATATTTTTCAGTTGCAAAACTCTATATATCCACTGAGAGCAAAGCTAAAACCATCATTAGGCAACAATGATGCTTTGAAATTCTGGCTGTAGAATTTTGTGGAGCATATTCTCTTTCCCCTTTGTGTGACTAAAACCCTTTATAATGTTTCATATTCAAGATGTCTCTTAGTTTCCCTGTAATGCAACCCTGCTTTGTTATTCCCTCCTTGCTGCTAAAACAAAACAAAACAAAACAAAACAAAACAAAACATGTACAGGAGTGGCTAAGTAACCTAGTCACACGGATTAAAATAAGAATGTTGAAACTACTGTAAAGAACGAAATGAATGTTCACAATCACAGATTCTTCCTGTGGCAATGCTAATACTTGTTGCCTAAACTACCACCTGTCAGTTCAAATCTTGTCCCTTCTCTAAGGCTAGCTCAGGTCCCACCTTCATGAGGTCTCCTTCTTCCAAACCAGTCTACCATGAACTTCTCTCAGACTTATCAACTGAATGCACAACCAAGGTCTTGAGTCTATACAATTGAGCCTCGTACAACAAGGATTTGAACTGCGAGGGTCCACTTGCACACATAATATTTTTCAATAAATACATTCGACTCCTGGTATCGTCAGTTTCCAATTGGCAGATTAAACCAACAGCCAGTTGAAAATGGTATTTTTGCATTCCCAACCATAGTTTCCCAACAGCAGATTCCCTACCATGGATCAGAAAATACTGTTTCTAATCCTCGATTGGTTGGAATCCTCAAATGCAAAGGGCTGACTATAGAGTCAAAAGTTACATGCAAATTTTTAAGTTCATAGGGGTTTACACCCTAACTCCTACATTGTTCCAGGATCAGCTAACTGTACTGTATTTCTTTCTATGCAATCCAAATTGGTAGTCTTTAGGATAGTAACATGTTCCCTACTTCTTTTGTCTACAATGTTACTCATCCTACTTCATGGCAACAGTAGTAGCATAATAATTATTTCCATTGACTAACAAAAAGTACTAGATTTAGACTCAAAAAAAAAAAGGCACAGACTGATGCTATTTATAAGCTCTAGAAATGTGGACAAATCTTTTAAGATTCAGTTTTCCAAACTATAAAATGAAAGTGCTAAATAACACACTTTTCGATAGCAATTCTAAAACTAAAATGACTCTATTATTTTATTTGTACATATCTTCTAGGATGCTAAGAGGAGGTCTTCCTTCAAATATGCTCACTCCTTTCCCTCCTGCATCCAACTTTTATCTACATGTTCCTTCATACCTGACTCAAGGATCTCACCATTTCCAGAAGTGGGGTTTAGAGAGGTGTTACTAAATGAGTCTACTACTAGTCTATTTAATGTGTCATCATTTTAAACATATATATTTCAAGACATATTGCAACAAGTATCATGACTCTAATCATGGACGCTTCAGTTTGGAGGTATTATTCCCTGTTTTCAGTATATGGGAAAGGAACATTGCCAAACACATTTTCTCTAGCCTCAGGAAATAGAAGTTGAAGAAAGTTTTTTTCTTTTCTATTTTTTTTTAAAGAAATTTAAATTGCATATGAGAGTTCATAGTAGTTAAAGGAGAAAAAGGTTGTCACTGGTATTATTCATTCTGTGATGAACAATGCACTCAGCTTGGCATTATGAAATCTGAATTCCTGCTATTGAAAATGGTCTCTAATATCTCTTCCAGAACTAACTTTATAATATTATAAGATCTGATGGGGCCTCCTCTACTTCCTCTGAGTAACTCTACACTTGGGTTCCCAAGACCAGACCCTCCATTCCCCCAGGGTAGTGTTCTCTTCCTCCTAAAACAGCTCTCAATAGGTGGGCCTATTCAACAGCTTCCACCTATCAGTCTTACCTGGATTTATCTCAGTTCTTCAGAAAGCTTCTACTGACATAAATACTTCAGTCATGAGGCAAGCTCCTGCTGTTAATTTACATACACATGTGAGAACATAGGACCTCCTTGGAATCTGTCCAACATAATATAAGAAGCTACTGTTGGATCAGAATAGTGAACCATATTCCCTTGTTTGTTGACCAGTTACTTCAATTTTCAGCAGGTATCTATTTTTCATTATGACCTGATCTTTTACAAATATCAAATGATGCACCAGCATTAAGGAAACCAATCTCACAGGGCTCTTTGCCAATAATTTTATATGAGCTAAAACTTTCATTTTTCATATAAAAGTGACAGCATGACATACAGAAAGGACTCAAGGAGACCTTGAAGAGACCATGAAAAATACCTTCTCTGGCTTCAGCTTCTTTGTCTATAAAGTGAAATGGTTGCATGTATGTCCAAAATTACAAGTATGATTTAGTAACTTAAGGTAGATCTATACAATAGACTATCATGAAGCCAATCCAATTACAAACAAACTATAATACATTTAATTTTTTCTAATTTAACATTAAATAATAGTAAAAATATTTTTATTGTAATTTTACTTCACTAACCATATAAATATATATATGTCTGTATAAGTGAAGACATTATGCAAAAAGTGAAAATAACCGAGTAGTTTGGTAATGGGCAATTGATGTGGGCGATAGCTTGAATAATAGTAGAATCTTTCTGATGAACAATAAAGTAGTTAGAATGATTGCTCAGGTCTCATCCATCAACAGAATTCCATGATCATTGATAAACACATCCATGTCAATATGTTTAGCAATTATAAATGGAATAAGAATCTCCTCATTGAGATAAAGGGTACACACACACACACACACACACACACACACACACACCTGGAAAATGCCTCTATAAAAAGCATGACTGAAACATTTATTTCAGCAGTTTCAAAATTAGGACAATATTTTATACCTCTTATCTCTTGGTTTTCCTTCTACCTCTCCAGCTATTTTTTTCAGGGACTTATCTTCTTTTACTACACCTTAAATATTTAGGTTCTGTTTTTATTTTTCTTCTGATTTTACTTTGTTTTCCTAAGTAAATTCGTCCATTTCTATGAGTCAGAAGTTCTGACATGAGGATGATTTTCACAATCCTCAGCCATATCTATCTCCTGAGCTCCAGAACTAATATACCATATAGTGAATATCTCCATTTAAACATCTAGAGGCAACTTAAATTTAACATGTCAAAAAATGAACTCATTATTACAATTTTCAAACATGTACCTCTTTTATATTCTTTATCTCTATGAATGGTAAGAACGTTTACCCACTCACCTGAAGCTAGTCATCCCCAATTCTCTCTTCTCTTTCTTTCTCACTCTCCCTATTCAGCCAGTCACCAAATCCTATTGCTTTTCTCTCCTCCATAACTAAAATCCATTCACTTCTCTCTATCCCCAATACTGATACCCTACCTAATTCAGGTTACCATCTTCTTTCACCTGAACTATTTCTACCATTTCACCCTTAACCTTAAAAGATATAGTAGAATGAGGCAGGAAATGCAATCACTTCTTTCTTCTTATAGCCAAATTATTTCCACCAGCATGAACATGTTTAAGGTCTATGTAGTTACTTTACCTTGATTTTCAAACAGGTTACATATTAAAAACAAGGATAGATACTCAAGAGAATCACAACAGTGTTCACTATACCCTATTACCCTTAAGTTTTCAATTGGAATATATCTTTTGTCTCATTCACAATTTCACTTCTTGCATGGTATCAATCAACCAGTGCTCAAGACTACAGAAAAGTGTTACGAGTACAGGCTCTGGAGCCCATATGGTTAGGCTACAATACTTACTGTGTGACTTGGGATAAGATATTTAACATCCTTGGGCCTTAGTTTACTCATCAATTATATAAGGATATAAATTGTGTCTGTCTCAAAAAATTATTGTAATGGACATTTGTTAACACAGGTTATGAACTTTAGGAAATGCCTGGCACATGGAAAACTGTTGGTCTTTTTCTATTATTATTTCACGTGGCTTATCTCTTCCTCTTATAGTTTTCCTGAGCCTACTATTCATGCCTACCACCAGTTGCCCTCCTGCTGTCACTAAATGCACCCTTTCTGGCATCCTCTCCTTTTCTCCAGCCTCACACCCGTACCCAAAAGTAGGCTTAATGATCTTCTCTTTAAAAAAGAGGGAGAAAGACTTTGGAAATGGAAGGAATCACCACAATTAAAGAGCAAGTGAATGGTAGAGATGGGAGCAGATCCTAATAGCTCATAACTTTGCATTCAGGGTACTTTTCATCTCCTGAGAGAGGTCTTCCTCTTGTTATTGAACAGAAAATGCCCTACATAAAGCATTATTTCTAGACAAGATAAAAAGAGTGGCTGTCAAATGATGGCTTTATTCTGCCATAGTGTCTATAATTTCCAGCATTAAAAGTACTCCCTAAGATATTCTGGAGAAACTTTCTCTAGGGAAGCCATTTTCACCATTTCCCTTCTAAGCCACTTTCCTTTTTCATTATCTCAGAGCACCTTACTTACTGTATTTCTATCACAACTTAGCATAATTCACTAAAATTAGTTGTTTCTGTGTCTCTTCTCATTCTTCCCCCATGCCCAATAGATTATGAGCTTTGTGAAGGGAAGGACATCTCATTAATCTTCAGCACCTGGCATGGAGCTTATCTCATAGAAGATAATTCAATAAAAGCATATTTTATGAATTAGTAAATAACATGCTCCAAATGGGTTAAATCACAAAGTATTTGAAAAACAGTAACATCCCAAGAGAATGTTTTAGATGATTCTACACAAGCCAGAACACATCAGAATTCTCATGAGATTGAGTCTAGAACAGCTGGTTTTCATGGCATAATACTTTCATTTGCAAATAACAGAATGCCCAACTGAAAGTAGCTCAGATTTTTAAGGTACCATGTATTGCTTATTTCAAAAGTTTAGAGACGGATAGTCCCTCAGCACCCATGAACCAAAGGAGAGATGACAAAGGTGTGGAAGAATGCAGCTACTCTTCTGTGAAGCATGACCCAAATTGCCTCACCAGGTTTTTCTCTTCTCTTTGTAAAATGCCATGAGACTTCTCAATACTACTTGTCTATAATTTACTTCTATTTTATGCTGATATCTCATCTTCCCAAGTAGATGTTAAAGTGGTCAAAGGGAAGAAGAGTGTCTTATACATATTTGTATCTGCCACTAAGATAGTTATTATGCCCCGGTAGGCACTTACAGCTTAGTCATTGTTTGAGTAATTGATTCAAAGTTCTACTCATGTCCTACAGGCAAGGGATTTCTACAGAGAAACAATGCACATTCCCTATTATGGCATACAGGTTTGAGGTGGGGAAGAGGGTCTCTTCACTTGCTTATCCAACAACCTAACCCAAATTCATTTGTATTTTCTTCATTCTCTGAGGTGTTGCTGCATGAATCTCTGGTAAGGATGCATTTCAGATGAGTTTGTCAGAGTCATGCCCTTATGCTATCAACATTGTCACAATTTCATCTGTATTGAGTTAAAGACCTGCTGATTTAATTCAGAAATTTATTTCTAACAGACGGATGAATAGCTTTTGCCAGTGTGTTTTGAATCCACAGTCAAAGAGATTGAGAGTCAGCATCATCAGTGTTTGGGTGATAGTAAACCACAAACATGGTTTATTTCCATCATAAATTGGTATTTGTTGTTTTTACAATGTGCAGAAACCCATAGGCTAAACAACAGGAATGTTTTATACATTGTACAAATAAAGACATAAACACTCTGGAATGAGTACTATGTTTTGGTATCCAAGTTCAGATATTTCATTCAGAGGATCCATTCTCTTTAATCTAGACTTTTTCCTCACTAATATCAGTCAATGGAGCAAAAATTAAATATAGGTGCCATTAAAATGCTCCCCCTAATTCCCTTGGCACAGTTTTAGTAAAGGATACTGTTCTTGGCCTCACATCTCAGAGATTCCCTGACAGCCTCAGCAGGAAATATACATGAGACAATCCATAAAAAATGTGGGGTTAATGTAGACATTCTGTCAATGAACAGAAAAGTAATTCAGAGCCAGAATTCAGCTTTCTATAATATTTACCAACTAAATTCAATTTGGAAATAAATTGCCCATGTGGAGAAGCCAAAAGCTCTAACCACATCACTACACAATTTGTCAAACAATTAACTATTTCCTAAACGATTACCATAACACACACTATTTAGGGTAAAGGATAATCAAACCTATGTGTTTTATCTCATCTTAAAAATTAATGAATTTGCATGAATCAAGAAAGGAGGTTACAACTTCCCAATTTCCCAGTACTCTACGAGGTTGACATCTATTTATAGGTTTAAGCAACCGTTACAGAAAATGAATCCCAGAATAATCAATTTAAGATTAATTCACTGGGTAATAGATTATTTGTTTTATACCTGGTTGTACCTGAGATTTGAAAATAGAATTCAAAAGTACACATAGTATAATACAGCACATTTACTGAAAATGGAACACAAATTTGTCTCTAAATGGGACATGAATTTGTCTTCCAAGAGACCTACAATAAAAAAGCAAACTAGCATTCGGATCACTTGGTGTTTGAAAGGTAAAACACAGGTGCACAGGAGAAGTTGCTTTTTTTTTTTTTTTGGTACTAAGAGCAGAACCCTCATGGAAAAACACTCTCATGTAGTGAACAATATCTCTTAAAAAACACATTCACATTATAAAAGCATTAACAATGCTTTCATAATAAGGCTATTTCTTTAAAAAGTCTCTTAATGTAGCCATTGACATGCCACCAAAGTTCAACACAGTAACAGCATTTTCTGTGGTGCTGTTTTTACTTGTACAGATAAGTTAGACAATGGATCAGGAAAATAGCAAATAACATTTGTTTATCATCTATCAGGGCAGCCTGCTGCATCGTTTGCATTACAGCTTAGAGGTAAGCATAAAAATGGAAGAGAATTTTCTTTTTAAAAAATTACCCTAAAGTTGGAGGGCAGATGGGCTGTTACTTACAGTGCCCTGGCTTTTTGAAAAGCTTACTAAGATTTCTTGGACACAGAAGCTGTACCTAAGTATCCTGAAATAGAGATATAATTATTTAAAAACTTTGGCAGGGAAAAAATAACTTTTTTCACTGAAATGGCAGTTGTGTCTAAATTTATATAGTCTGGCTCTGTCATCAACCAAATCACTACATAGTTTTCTTAAAGTTCTATCTCCTCTGCCAATACATTAGCTTCTCCCAGGGCATCAATTATTGTGAGCCATTTTTTGGAAGGTATTCGGAGACAACTATCCTAGCAGTTCAGTAAACTGTAACCGTCACCCAAAGCAATATGTTATTTCTATAACTCCTATATGTGTACTAAATTTCACTGAAATCTATCAAATATTACAGAAGATATGCCTATTCGATAAGTTTGCTCAGCTTGCATTTTGTCTCATGATGAATGTGTTAAAAATAAAAAATAAAGAGACATCTTGATATCCTATCATAAAGTACACGATTTTAGCAAAATAGGTCAATGTAGAAAAAAACCTATACTGAAACAAAATGTTTCAATAGAGTTGAAAGAGAGTAAATATTCCAGCAGACTGAAAAAACACATGAAGTGCCTACTAATTGAATGACACACCTTTTATTAAAACTCCAATGAGACTATGCACTCAAAGCTCTTCAGGCTCAGGCCAACTTTCCTTTACTCCAATAAGAGCCCATATTCCCCTTTCTGTAACCTACAAACACTTACTATTTTCATAAAAAGGCCTGTAGTAGAGTGTATTCTCCAAGAGGTCTGCGGCAATATCTCCTATCGCAGTGTGGCCTTGCCCCTGCCCAGTAAGAGGCAGAACCTATTTTTCCACTCCCTTGAGTATGGATGGACCTTATGGCAGTTTCGATTGATAGAGTAGGGCAAATGATGCTGTGCCCCTTCCTGATGTAATCCTTAACTGGGCTGGCATCTTCCAACTCCTGCCTCTTGGAGCCTATGTAAGAAGTCCATGCTATTCTGATAGAGAAGCACTTGGAGAAGTACTGAGAATACGGACACATAACTGAGATGCCAGCCACTTTGGACATTCAGTTCAGTCGAGCCTTCAGATGATCCAACTCCAGCTATTCTCTGAGAATGACTATTTAAGACACCCCTAGGAAAAACTCCCCAGGAGAGCCTCGTCAACCCACAAAACCTTGACAGAAAATAATAAATTGTTTTTTAAGGCATTATCGAAAAATGATGCCTAAAGGAAACAATGTAGGTGATACAAACAAACTTTATTGAGTACTTCGTTAAGTGCACAGTCTCCTTTCGGGGAACTGCAAAATGGGGCACAAGGCAAGGAGATTTTATAAGATGAAGAATAAGGAAAAAACAAATAGAAAATATCTGATTCGCTAAGACCACATAGTCAACCTTGTTTGGGGTGAGAAGGAACAAAGAAATAAGTATAGAGCCCAGAGTGGGTGTGGTATTTAGGGATGGGATGGCTGGTTATCTGAGTTTCTAGTGAAATGAAACATTTTCAGGGACACAAAGATTATCTAAGCTTTGTTTTGCCAGTATGGCACCCTGGGCAGGAGTGGCTCCATTTTGGGCCTAGAAATTTATTTCAACAGCACTGTTTGGGGATGATTTGGAACAAGCCAAATTCTCCAGCTCTAGCCTTGTTCTCATTTTTGTTCTAACTTCTTAGAATTATATTCCTCTGCATTTCTGCCTTTTAAAATCTTACCCACTTACCAAAAGTTAACTAACTCAATCCCTCTAACCAGCACTAACATCTCTTCTTTGTAGGCATAATAATTTGTCCATATCTCTCTTCTATGAGTTACACTATTACAGAATATATGACGAAGACTTACCATTCATAGATTCATTCCAAAACATTTATTGAATGAGTTCTATGTTCTAAATAAAAATGCAGTACAGTATTTGAGCTCCAAAAAATTACTGACTAGCAAAGGTGACAGATATAGACAAGATGGAGGTCTGGTGACTGTGGTATACACAAAGCTTCACAGAAAAACTAAGAAGGAATGTCAGGGAGAGAAGAAATTAGGAGAGCCTCCAGGGAATAAGTGAGTCCAGCACAGAGTTAAGAAAGATTGTTTCCTACAAAAGGAACCACATACACTGGCAAATTTTCCAGAGGTGAGAGATAGCATAGAGCTTCAGGGAAACTATAGGTACTTCATTATGACCCAAGTATAAACCAAGAATTCCTGATTTATACAGTATTCTTGGTATGACCCAGGAATAACTCAAGAGTTCCTGAGTGAAGACTAAAGAGGAAGGACATGGATTATAGAAAGCCTCCTATATCAAGTTAAAGAACTGGAATTTTGCCCTCAAGTGTCACAAAAAGAATGTCATAGTCAGATTTAAACTGTTATTTATTTTCCTGGCGTATGTATATATATATATATATATATATATATATATATATATATATATATAAATGAAATAATAAGTTAATAATTACATATTATTATACATATATAATATATATATATATATATATGATGGGATGAGTAAGGCAAGTCTGAGAGAAGAGAGAGTTCAATTAGGTATCCATGGGAAGTCCATCTCAGAGATGGCAAGAACTTGCCTGAGGACAATAGTCATAGTGACGGCAATTAGAATTAATCTAACTGAACTCATGCACTTGTAAAATCTCAGAAGGATAAGTGTTCTTACTTATGCTCTGATAAGTAAGGACAAAATTTAAAATATAATTCAGATTTACTAATTTTTCACTTTCCTCATTCTATTAAAATATCTCCAACCTCTAAGATTATTCACTCTTTAATTAATAAAGTGATCAAGAACTATTCATCTTTATATTTCTTATAATATGTACTGCAGACCCTTTAAATAGTGAGTGCTTAAAAGTATTTGTTGACTTTGATTCTTAATTCACATTCTGGTGGCAGTAATATAATAAAGTATGTACCACATTACTGTTATTAATACTATCTCCAAAATATTTTTATGAATGTGTAGCAATTTTAACAGAGATGATTCTGATTTAAAGAGCAACAATTGGTAGCAACAACTGTCACGGTAGCTTTAAGAAAAGCATTTACTTACACTCATTTTTTTCTATCTATAAATATGAATTCCTCTTCAAAGGATCATCCTGGCACCAGCTCCAGAAGGGTCTCCCCTGATCCTCCGAGCTCATAGCCACATGTCAGCCATCATGTCAACTCAAGACCCTACGACACTAAATGTCTAGAGCACTTTAGAACTTTGTTTATTCTTTCTCATATTTTTCTATGGTAGTTTCATGTATGTTGACCTTGTGTCACCAATGAAATGATATCAATGTGGGTAAGAAGAGCAGTGAACACACGTCCTGCTCTTTTTCCTTGAACACAAGAACACAGAACTGAGTTAGAAATACTTGACCAGGCAGATTACCCTTAAGCTTTACCCTTGTCTTCCACATATTTATAAAACAAAGACACATGAAATGACTACAGAGTGATATTTAAAGGAAATAGGCATGTTGGCAAGAGGGGGGGGGGAATTTGAACAAATTAATATAGTATTATATTTATATTCCAATTAATTGAATAATAGTAATAATAATAAACATGTATTAATGTTTATAAGATGTCAGATGGTCTATATAGCCTCACATAATCATTGTCTCATTTATCTTAGAAAAAACTATATAAAGGAATACAGAATAATTGAAAAAATGTTGGAGTTATGTATCAATGAATCACCAACTTTAATCAGTCAAGGAAGGCTTCTGAAGTAATTGTGTGCTAAAGTGAAATTCTGTAGAGTGAAAACAATATCATTTTACTTTGTCTTTGTCTATGGTATCTACAAAAAATGATGTCTCTCCAAGGGAATAAGCAGAATTTTGAAGATGTCAGAAGATGATTGCAAACCTGACACAGAATTTTGAAAGGCAACTAAAAGTAAAATGAAGACAAAAAAGATTTTCTCCACTACCACTGCCTTGAAATTACTATACCCTTTAAAAAATAACTAAGTTTTATTTCTTAGAAAAAGAATATTATTAAACATGTAAGAGTCCGTCAGTTTTTCTCTATACATTCCCCCTTGGTGGCTAATCAAAGGAACCAGTAATTATTTTTCTTCTTTCAGGACTTTCTCTGCATAGAATTTGGGAGCTCGTCCAGCTAATTGCTGAAAAGGCAAATCATACAGAGGAGGCAGAGGATTGGATGAATCACAGAGATGTGTCACAGTCCTTTTAATTATAACAATATTTTAAAATAATAGATCATGTTATAGTTCCATGGGCCCCTTTGCTACCACAAAAACAAGGATTCTCTTTTGTGCATTGAATTCAATAAAAATCTGGTAGTAGATTTCCAGTACATGAAATATACTCCACTACATTTTTCCATGTTTTTTAATTCAATTTTTATGAGCCTCTGTGGCTTAGGAAACTATGGCTAAAGGAACAGGGAGTTCTGGGTGTTTCAACAGCAGGCTGATATATGCTCATAGAATTATAGAAATGAAATGAACCTTGGGAATCAACTTGCCCAATCCCCCTCACTTCATAGAAAGTACTAGAGCAGTACTTCCCAACCATGTTCATGTCATGACAGCATAGAAACTGAACACGCTTTTATAGCACGATGAGATAATCTATAAAGGCTGCTCATGACAAGTCACACTTGGCTGCCAATATCTTGAGATCAGTATCTTTGCACACTTAGAACCCATTCATAGTACTTCAGTGTTGCCAAGGTCGCATAAATGGGGAGCTCTGGTCTAGAGTCCACGCATTCGAGCAACATCTGAGTTTCTAACTTCCCAAAAGGTACTTGTATGGTCTTGACCAATTGATCAGGGGAATGGTTAGAAGTAGGCTGCTCCATCATAGGGTTTATGGTATGCAAATGGTGGTTGCCTTCAATTTCCAGCCATCTTATGCATCACTACTTAATGTCTCTACTTTTCCGATCTCTCCAAGATCTCTGGCCTTAGAACATAGCAAATTTGAATCATTCCTTTGTTCCACTTTCCCATCCCCACCCACTAACTTCCACAATAACTAGACAGAATTATGATTTTTAGAATAGAAAAAATATTGGTGTAAATAATTGCTACAAATTTCATGCATATACACACATAAGCATTCATAAAAGTCTGTCCTGAAATAATTACAATCCTATAATGTTGCAAGCCTCTTATGTATTACAATTTTTAAAAAAATTTATTTCACTGCACCATTTTTTTTTAAACTTAGGCAGAGACAAGGTGCTTGCTGAGTCCATGGGTGGTCAGATCTCAGTCTCAGTAGCTTTCACAAGCTAGCCTCAGAAAACTTGAAAGGCATCTAAACTATTAATGAACTTCGTGCTTCATCAGATTAAAACCTATATGAACCATACTTCATTTTTATAGGGTGCTTGTGGCAGTGCCTAAATCAGAACACCAAGGCAACTAGGCACTGATATTATTAACGTTGTATTCATTAGCCTTTCTTCTCCATCATAACTGTTTCCACATTGAGTTCTTTTCTGAGCTCTGAAGGAGAGAAAGAATACGACTATTTATGAAATGTTTTCTTACATGCTGCACATTTGAGAATGTAACAAGATTCTTCTCATTTTGTTAAAAGTTATTATTTTAGTAAAGTCCAGGTCGAAAACAAATGACTACAGAATTATTATTTTTTTTAACATTAGGAAACCGTGCTTTTTACACAACTCTACTTCCACTGCACAGAGAACGTCTTGACTATTCATTTCATTTGACTTCTTTTTAATCTCAGTTTTTTATGAGGACACTAATGACCCTCACAGATTGTTACCCTCCAGTGAAATAACAGAGCTTTGGCAGCGGCTGGATTCCAGTTGAAGAGTTCTGAAACTCACTGTAAATCTTCCTGTTTTGTTGTTCTTCAAACTAGGCTTTGCCATCTGCCTTATGAATTGAATTTTTGTCGCAGTATTTCACATGATCTAAAATACGGTTATTGCCATCCATAAACTGAGGTTCCTGGAGAGTATTAATTAAGTCCAAAATATTGCACCAATGTGCACAGTGAAATACAACACAAATGTCATGGCGTGACCATCATTATAACCCTATCTGCATTCCATGATAGCTGTTCTCTCAAAATGTAGAGACGATTTGGTTATAGCAGCCAATGAAGTTAAACCTGAAGACTTAAATTCAGGTGGATGAGATAAATTGAAACAAATCTTATTGCTCCCAAACACTCTCTTGGAAATAACGGCATCTTGACATTTTATCAGTCACTCAAGCGGTCATTCTCAGCAGTATCAGCCAGAGCTTGAAGGATAGAGCCGTAAAGAAAGAACTGTCAGCCATAAACATTCCTCAAAACCATGAAAACCACAAATGAGAGCTTAAGTAATGGAGGACGCAATACCCTTGATATTTCAACAATTACCTACCTGCAACAACAGGCTTTGTTCAGAACCATAGTCATTTTTTCAAAAGTCTTACTTGTCAGGCCCAGAATGGGGGAGCAGGAGAAAGAAAAGAGAAGGGGGAGGGTGGACTGAAAGGCAGATTTGATGTCCTTAAGTTAAAAAGTGAACTGGAGCTGGCTGCATATTTAAGCTATGGGAATTTGTCAACAGTAACAAAATAAAAAATAAAAATAAAAATAAAAAAACACTAAAGATTGATCTGAGGACATTAGTATTATTAAGCTCATAGTGAAGCTTTGAGAACATTAGAAGGGCATTTACACTGCTCGGCTGTTTCCTGTGTAGCTATTCCCGATGTCAAATTACAGAGCAGAAAAACAGCAGAAAATGCACTGCAGAGAGGAGACCATAGTGATGGGTAAGAGTGGGAGTGTGGGAAGGAAAAATGGATTTAACTTCATTACACTTCAGGAACATATCGCTGTGTTGAGGAAGAAGAAAGACAAATTTTAAATGGACTTGGTGCTATTATCTTGGCAATTGGGACCCAAGAAAATTAAATAAAATTGAGTATATACCACAACTGAGTCACCCAAACTCAGGAGACGGCAAACGTGGAAAGGTTAAATGCCCTAGCAATTGCATTTGTGGAGTTTCTCAATACAAGAGATTAATGGTTACTCAAAGCAATGGATAAATATTAGCTGAAGACCATTAGCTGAGGAAAACACATCAGTGCATCACAGTTCTCAGGGCTTATCAGATCAATTTTAAATAGGTTTATCTTGGACTTTTCTAACATTTAATGAGGAACGAATTGTTTTTTTTTTTTCTGTTTCCTCTACACATGTTGACTTTTTGATATCACCTAAGAGAGAACAATTAAAATGAATGGGTTTGTGACAAAGTGTTAATTTGCTTATCTCTGAAGCAACTGGAAAAGGATCATTTTATGATCGTTTCCTCCTATTACACAGTTTATCATTTAGATTGAATAGTAGGCTCCTTAGATGAGAAGAGAGTTTGAATGTTCATTTGGCTCTTTCTACAGTCTTCACATAATACCCACCTAAAAAATCTTAATTTAACATGAATCTAATAGCTCTCAATCCACGTCAATCAGAATCAAACTGTCAGTCAATTCCCTTTATATTTAACAACAACAAATAAAAGCAAATATAAAACACATATTATTGTTATCTATCTGGGTCCAGTCACTGCGTTTGGTGTGGTGGGGAATTTAAAAAATAAATAAAGCTCAAGCCCTTATCTTCAAGAAGCTTAGCACCTATTAAACCTATTTCACACATGTGATATAAACCCATTTCTTCTGTACCTAGGAAAAAAATGAGGAGAAAAAGTGCAATTATTTTATTCATAGTTTCCTGATTGTAAGCAAGGAATACTGAAGTGCAAAGCTTCCTGATTAAGCATTAACAAACCACTGGGAGGAAACCAAGGAGTATAGCTGAAGACTGTAGAGATCAAACCTCAGCTTTACGGCTTGGCTTCTGTCTCAGCCCTTTTTAGTCTCCATCTCAGCTTCAATTCATCGCTAGGTTATCCTACCAACTATGTGGCCTGCTTGACCATTCTGGAAATCACAAAGACATCGAGATATAAGTTTGCCTCTTATCATTTACTTTAAAAAAAAAAAAAACTTTCTTTTTCTATGGTTACATTTTGCAATTCAGGTAGATTCGCAATACCTATCTAAACCATTTGATAAGCAGCAAATAAAGCAATACAAATATCCAACCAAATTCTCCAATTTTGAAAGTAACAAGTGACATTTCTGCTTCCTTCAATGAACCATGGATTTCATCTTTATTAAAAGAATTGCTTCTTTTATTCTATGTCAGTAGCTCATAATAAGGCATAAATAGAATAGTGCTTATATGCTGTGGCTTGGCTGACCGGTAAAGTAACTTCTCATGACCCCAATATTTCTCTTTGTGAATAGTACAGCATGAAGCATCCTGGTCCCACCCATACAGAAGCCTTCAATGCCACAACAAACAAAATAGCACAGTAGAAAACCATGCACACTTTTCATGTATTGAGGACTGTTCACAGATTTAAATCTAAGGATATTTGTGGTCTGAAAATACAGGTCATGAACAAAGGAAGCTTTGAGAAAATTATTTCATAAGAGAACAAAAGATAAGTCCCCTCCAGTGATCAGAAGAAAAGAAATATGTCCCTTCTAGTATCAAATAAATGGAATATTCTGTGTCTTAGCAATAGTGACATTGTTGTTCACCATGGAGGCTCTATATAGGGGAATCTGATTGGGGTAGTAGAGTAAAGGTTAAATTTCCTCTCACTCTCTCTCTCTCTCTGTCTCTCTCTCTCTCTCTGTCTCTCTCTCTCTCTCTCTCTCTCTCTCTCTCTCTCTTACACACACACACACACACACACACACACACACATCTATCTATCTATCTGTTTAGGGTTTTTATAATAAACATGTATAATTTTGTCTTTTAAAGTTAAAAATAGGGCAAACTCTCACACAGCTTCTAGTATATAGCTTGTTTTCAATAATTATTATTTTTTTAATTTATGTTCTACCGTTTTATGGCACCTCATGATTTTAGTAAAGTCTGAAAAATACAAAAGAAACCAAAAATAAAAAAGGAAAAAAAAAACCTTGTATTTTTGTAAAAATCAGAGAAATGGGCTAATATTCATGCTTGGAGAGAAGCCACAGTGGAAATAATCTGGAAGAAAACACGAAATGGATAATCTGGAATTCAGAGAAGGCAAGAAGTTGCAGTTAGACACTGACCTTGATAATATAATACACCATTAAAGTCAGAAATATTAGGAGAGCAGTGAACTTTACACAGAGCATGGAACAGGAATATAGACTAATTTAGATCTCAAGAAAAAAGGAGATCAGAACTGATATCTGTGTTCTCCATATAACTAGCCATATGATGTAATATGTATGTCAAATATATAATACACACCCAAAAATGCTAGAGAGAATGGAGAAATTAAAGCAAGCAGAAGGCCAACAATAAAAAGAATTTTAGAGGAGGTAGAGTTCAAAGCATGAGCACAGTCCTGATTTCACTAGCTATTGTGAAATAGGGCCACTTTATTGTAATATAAATATAATGTCATTTGGAAGCTGTGTCAAAGGTTTTGTAAGGACACTCGAAGCCCATAGGGACGAGTTCTATAACACCAAAACTGAGGAAAATACAATCTCTTCAAAGGGTTTCTCCCTGGAGAGTTCTAGTTTTCTTTGATATTTTTGCCCAGGGTCCAATGTTAGCAATGCCTTTCCTATGAGTTCCCCATACAGGAAATGAAGAGTGCAGCCTTAGTATCACTTGCTTCTTATTTAGGAAGAGGTAATAACATAGTTGTCAGATATCTTTGAATCCCAGTTCTGACATTGACTAACAGTGTGATCTTGAAAAAGTCACTTGACTCTTATGAGCCCTGATATTACCCTCTGTAAAGTGTAGATGAGAACAGCTATTTCATAAAGTCATTAAGAGAATTACATGAGATCTTGCAAGCAAAGCATGTAATACAGTGTAACACATAGCAAATGCTCAATAAACTGAAGCCTTCATTCTTATCATAAGCCACTGCAACATAAAATTATTTTGTTTTAGATATGTATTCACTCAATTCTACAAATATTTGAACTCAGTATATACACATAATATTATCCCAGGCATTAGAGGATTTACCTAAAATATATTTTCCCACCCTCCAAGAGTTTGACATCTGGTTGGAGAATTAAGACATACATACTACATAAATAATTTTTTTAAAAAATACAAGAAAATGTCATTAAGTGCCAGAGGGAGTAAACAGTGCATACCTCAAGTATAGAGATTTCACTATGTCCCTGAAAAAAGAAAAACATTATCAGAAATAAAAAAGATATTTCGGGTTATCAAAAAAAAAAAAGTTGCTTATGACAACATAGTAACTATTTAATTCGGTATTGTGAGCACTATAACATTGGGTCATGCAACTGTCTAATAGTTGATCAATAAATATTTGGTGAGCATCTAATATTATCAAAGATTTGATATAAAACTAGAGAGGGAAACAAAAAAAAAAACCCTGAAAGACATAAATGGGTGAAGTTGTATTTCGAAGATCCTCAAACATTTGAAGAGAGTGAGTGTCATCATTTAGGCAGAATGGTAGAAACAATTTATTAAGAGCCCTTAATCTGAAATAAACGTATGGAAAGAGCTGGACTAGGGAGAAAAGAGAGGCAGGTAGATCTGTTTACAAGGCTTTGGAGGTGATAAGAGCTGAAATCAAATGGCAATGAGAATAAAAAATAAGTATTTTTGTTATCTTTTAGTTCATGAATATTGTTAACTATATATAGAAAAAAATAATATAATTTCTCTGAAAGTCATCACTTAGCTTCAGTAATTATCAATATATGACCAATCTTGTGCTTCGATACTCTTACCCACTTCCCCTCACCTCATATCACCATCATGATCTCTACTGCAATGCTAAAACGGTACCCCAAATTGTGGACACATAAGAAGTACTGACTTAATAAGTCTAAGATCCCTGGATGAGTTATGGGCTTAGCTCATAAATATGTAAGCAGCTCTACTCATTTGGAATTCTGTAATGCCTCCAACCTTTGATGGGAATTTAGTATAATTGCAAGTATCACCTAAGGGAGAGTAAAACTACAAATTATTCCACAAACTTGATAAACCTGGGCATCTATCTTTCCTTATTTTCATTTATTACAAGGATCTCAGCAATAAAACTAGATACCCTTAAGGAGAGGGACTCTATCATCTTTGCTTCTTTAGTGAACTACCCATACCTACATCCTAGAACTTCACTTTGCACACACACACACAAATTTTTATGATTTGTACTGCAGAAACAATAGTACAGTCATGTGCTACTTAACGATGGTGACATGTTTTGAAAAATGCATCGTTAGGTGATGTTTTCATTGTGCGAACATCATAGAGTGCACTTACACAAAGCTAGATGGTATAGTCTATTATATACCTAGGCTATATGGTAGAGCTTATTGCTCCTAGGCTAAAACCTACATAGCATGTTACTGTACTGAATACTGTAAGCAACTGTAACAATGGTATTTGTGTGTCAAAAGATTAAAAAAGTACAGTAAAATATAGTATAAAAGATTTTTTTAATGGTCCACCTGTATAGTGCACATACCACGAATGGATCTTGCAGGTTGCTCTGGGTGAGTCAGTGAGTGGTGAAGGTGAGTAAACGTGAAAGCCTAGGACATCACTGTACACTACTAAATACTTTAGAAACACTGTACACTTGAGCTATAGTAAATTTATTTTTAAAAATTTCTTCAATAATAAATTAACACTAGCTTACTGCTATTCTTTTACTTCATGAACTTTCAATTTTTAAAGCTTCTGACTCTTGTATAACACTTAGATTAAAACACAAACACATCGTACAGTTGTACAAAAATATTTTTTTCTTTATATCCTTATCCCACAAGCTTTTCTCTATTTTTCATTGATTTTTTTTTTAACTTTCAAAACATATTTGTTAAAAACTAAGACACAAACACACACATTAGACCAACCCTACAGGGGGTCAGTATCATCAATATCACCGTCTTCCCTTTCCATATCTTCTACTGGAAGATTTTCAGGGGGCAATAACACATTGGGAGCTGTCATCTATGATAACAAAGTCTTCTCCTGAATGCCTCCTGAAGGAACTGCCTGAGGCTTCTTGAAGAGGTATCACTCTTTTCAGAAATATTTCCATGGTGGTGTGTGTCATATTTTTTTTTTCATTGTAGTTTTGCTTATAAGCAGATAACGCACCATGAACAGCTCCTTTTATTAATGAAAATCTTTTAGTGTTGAGGTAAACATTTTCATACTTTTTAAGAAGCTTCTTGAGGTCTGCAAAAGCTTCTGCTAAACTCATCACTGTGAATTTTCTCAGAGATTCTTTTTCTTTTTTTTCTCCTATAGTTTCCTTTTCTCTTGCCTCTTCTTCAGCTGTGTGTTCCTCTTCCAGTTCCAACAACTCCTCATTAGTCAATTCCTCAGGAACCACCTTTAGGATCTCCTCAATGTCATCTTTATCCACACCCAGGTTCTAGTTGTTTGCCATCTAAACCCCAGCCTTGTTGATCTCTGCAACTTCTTCAGCTTTGCCAAAGCCTTTAAAGTCATGGAAGAACATCTTCAAGTCTTCTTTCAGATGCCATTCATACACTCCTTGGTGATATCACCCCAAGTCTAAGCAAAGTTCTTGATGCAGTTGCAGATGCTTCCAGAATTGCATCAGTGTCTTCTCAGCATCTTCCTCAGTTACAGAAATAGCTAGCTAGGGCAAAGGCTGCTCAAGCAGTAAGCCTTATAAACTGCTATGACACTTTGATTCATTGGTTGGATCAAAGAGGTTGTGTTTGGAGGAACACCACTTTGATATTGAGATGAAGATCACCAATAAGGGAGAATATCTGGGAGCATTATCAACAATAAGACAACTAAAAGGTATGTTATTCTACAAGCAATAGTTCATTTCACTGGCATAGCAATTCAGGAGGGCATTTTGGAAGTGGAACTGGGTCGTCCATGACTTCCTATTGCTCCTGTAGTATACTAGTTCTTGTTGATATGCTTGAAGGTCCTGGGGTTCTTACTATGCCAGATCATAAAGGGTTTAATTTGTGGCCTGCAACACTGCCTACAACACTGTTACCCTGTTCTTAAAAGCCTTGAAACCTGGCATTGACTTGGCCTCCATATGGATGAAAGTCTTTTTAGGCATCCATTTCCACAATAGAGAGGTTTCATCCATACTAAATATTTGCTCTGGCAAGTTATTTTCCTCCATAATAAGTTTATCTAGAGTTTTCAGAAATTCTGTAGCTGCTTTCACATCTGCACTCATAGACTCACCACTCACTTTTATATTATGTACTAAATAACAATTCTTGAGTCATTTAAATTTCCCAGAGTTCGCAATAAATTCAACACTATAGTTGAGTCCAGACTTTGCTTTCAACATTGCCAACAAATTTTTTGCTTTGGTCATGATCATGATGGTGGTGAGGGGGATACACTTCAGTGTCTGGTCTTCAATCCATGTCATTAGAAGTTTGACATAGGCCCTTCTCAAATTCTTGTTAGTATCATTGCATTTAATGAAGCAGATCCTTTAACAACGTCTACCACTTTGTTCCTATTCTTCAAGATCATAGCTATGGTGAAAATGGAATATGTCTGACTAGAGAGCAATAACCATCACTAATTTTCCATAGTGGTAGTCCTTAAGCACTTTTAATTTTATTTTCATGTCAGTCACTTGATGTGGCTTCTTACCGGTGACATTAGCAATGGATTTTCTATGCTTAGGGGCTGTGATGAACAAAACAACATGAGCTTAAATTAAAGACGAGAAAATGATGCAATAAGAGATGTGGTAAACACAAGACATATGAGGCTACTGCAGGCATAATAGCATACTGTTAGAGAAAACCTTTTTTTATAAGTTGAAACAGTATACTCTAAGATAATGATAAAAGGTATAGTATAGTAAACACATAAGCCAGCAAGATAGCCATTTATTATCATTTTTAAGTATTACAATTGCGTGTACTATACTTTTATATGAATGGCGGTGCAGTAGGTTTGTTTACACTAGTATCACCACAAACACGTGAGTTATCTGTTATGCTATGACATCACTAGACAATAGGAATTTTTTAGCTCCACTGTAATATTATAGGACCACCTTCATATATGTGGCCTATCTTTGACCAAAATCTAGTTTGAATTAAATATTAATTAAAATAAATTAGAAATAAATTCATGTATTATGCTTATTTGATAATCCTCTCCCACCCATAGTTTCCCCAAACTTGTATTCTAATCACCTCTTTCTCTCCATATTAAGTAACCTGACCCTAATTCTTTTATTTTGGTCCTTCCATTTCTTTATTTCTGCGGGAGGAACATGGATACTTGGTGAACAAGCAGTTGTTTCCCCAAGTTTTCTAGCATATCGTATTTTCTTTAGATCTCACTATATTATCTCAACCTTAACCAGATCTTATCATAAGTACGTTGCAGCTATGACAGTGCTCATGCTACGTCTCATCCTTAGCCTCGAGTTTTACTTTTGCGTTTCGATCCAATGTATTAGAACCAATAAACCTCAAACTACTCAACAATATATGGCTTCCTTTTCTTTTCTTTTCTTTTTTTTTCTTTTTCTTTCAAAAACCCCTGTTTTTGTCATTGCTCCAGGGTGGGAGGTGGGGGGGTGCTTCCCAGCTTTAATTGAGACAGGAATCACCGGAGCCTTTAATAAAATGCAGATTCTGATTCAGAAGGCCTGGCTGGGTTAAGCTATAATTCTGCATTTCTAATGAGCTCCCAGACAGAGCCAATGCTGCTGGTCTATGCAGCACACTTTGAGTAGCAAGCCGCTAGTTGTCCTCAAAATCCCTTACAGCATGGTGACTATAGTTAACAATACTATATTGTATACTGGAGAGTTACTATGACAGCAGAGATTTAATGTTCTCACCATAACAACAACAAAATGGTAATTATGTGAGGTAAAGAATATATTAACTAACCTTATTGTGGTAAACAT
Source organism: Rousettus aegyptiacus (assembly GCF_014176215.1). Lineage (NCBI taxonomy): Eukaryota > Metazoa > Chordata > Mammalia > Chiroptera > Pteropodidae > Rousettus > Rousettus aegyptiacus. The sequence continues at coordinate 71,284,071 of NW_023416287.1, forward strand.
TTCACAATATATATGTGTGTATCAAATCATCACAGTGCATACCTTAAACTTACACAATGTCATATGTCAATTATATATCAATAGAACTAGAAAAACATCCCTTCCCTTGCTTTAATTATAAGCATTTCTTTAAACAACTAGACACCACTAAGGAGGCACAGGAGGGAGAAATCTAAGATATAAGAGCCTTTGCCTTCTTTTATTCACTGACTATCTAGTAACAATGGTTGATTCCTGAGGTCTCTTTTTGCTAGACATTGGACAATGTGCATTACATTATTATTTCATTTTACCTTTACAACTATTATTTCTGAAGTAGGTACTATTATTTCTATATTACAAATAAGAAAACTGAGGCCTAGAGAGGCTGAGTAATTTTCCCAAGCTCATATCAACTAGTTAATCCATGGCAAAGACAGGAACTGAATGAAAGCAATCTAACTTAGACTCTAAACTCTTCACACTAAGTATCTTGTCTCTTTTTATACTATATTCACATAGCAAAATATAACCATATTTAGTTCTATGTCAATAGATTAATCAATTGTTTACTTAATGCCCTTACCGTTGGAAATACTTAGAGTTTCCTCCCAACCATGGAGAAAGAGTAAGATGCAGGCAATTTAGAACAGTCCCTTCCACTTTGTCGCAGGGAATATTTATTACCTAAATTGACAGATTCTAGGTAGTTACCTACTACCCATTAGCCATTAGCCATCATCGGATGATTCTATTCTTGTTTCCCTCACTTCCGTCCCTTGTTCTTGTCACCCTGGAACTTCCACTGGCTCTGAAAGAGTTGTCTTGGCTCCAAGCTTAGCAACTGAAAGCCAGCTCTGCCTTCTTCCCAGATCACACCTCCAGACCTATCCAGTTAATTCTACCCTCCTCCCACCAATCAAGAAGAGAAGTTTGGACACTGAGCCACTGTGAGTCACAAAAATAATCCAGGCCTATAAATTTGTAGTCAGGGAAAGCTTTCACAAATCAGGGAGTGTTTTGCTTAAGCGACCCCATCTCCTATTTGTACCCTTAATGGAGAAACTGAAATTGTCAAATCAGTGAAATCTGTTGCCTCCTTCTGCACACAGATAATTTATTTTAAGACTTCTTATGCCTTTGGGGTTCTCTTTTCTGGGTCACAAATGATAAAGCGTGAAAAATTTTATTCATTTCTATCATGGTCCTGGGGATGTTAAAAATCACATTCTGCTTTTAATAGCTTCTCTATCAATATAGGTAGTAACCTTTTACCCAGCCTCCCGTCTCTAACTGCTATTCCTGCCAGTCTGTCTTCACTGTGGAAATAATTTGCTTGTGTGAGCTCTCATTTATTAAGTGCAGACTACAGCTAAGTGCTTTGCAGAATATACAGCATTAGCACTTTGTGAGATTCACCCTGGTTTTGTAAATTGATGACAATATTAATGCTTTACATTTTTTAGTTCTTTTTATTTTTCAAAGGGCTTTTCATGTTCATCATCTCATTTGATCTAAAACAACCTTGAGAAAGTAGAATATGTATTATTCTGCCTATTTTATAATTTTTTTAAATGACAGAGACTAAGTGACTTGTTCTGGATTAGACAAGTTTCGTCAGTGTCAGTTGGAAATAGGGGGTCCTCTAACTCACTGTACATTTTTTTTTTAATTCAAAACAGAAAAATGCAAACAAAACCCAAAAAACTTTGTCACCTACCGAAAATTAATAAATACTATCATTTCGTCACAGAAGGAAGGAAAGAGAGAAGAAGGAAAGGAGAGAAGGTGGGACAGAGGGAATCATATTTCTGACTTGTTCACAAAGAAGATAAAATTTTTATCTCACTCTTGAAGGATAGCTGAAATGTTAACAGTCAGTAAGAGAAGGAATTGATATAAGTAACTGTGGGAGTATATGACCATCTATGAACATGCAAGTTAAGTATATGAGGCTTTAAGTAAAAAAAATTAACTGGAGCAGAAGACTCAAGTACGAGAGTTAGTAAGAAGCAAGCCATGATCAGATGATAGGAAGTCTTGAATACCAGCCTAAGGAGTTTAATGCAATTCATATTTACATAGTTGAATACTAATGTATAGATGGTAATTTCTGCATTTTCAGTCAATCCATTTATCTCAATAATAACTACCATGCTCAATGCTGGGAAAAGTACAAAGGGTATTAGGCGGAGTGATCTTTGCACTGAGCTTCTACTACCACGATTAAACATGCCTTTCCTAACCTTTAATCTTGATCTCTATAGCTGTGCACACACAGTGCAAGTTTAGGGTCATGGGTTTTAATGTGTGACCCTTTCTTGGGAAGTATTTTCAAGGAGCCTGTGATGGTAATACCTCAAATAACTAAAATCCACTTCACAGGTTACATCAATTAGCCAGTTTATTTTTTTATTGCAATCAAGGAAGTGAACTTAAATATTAAGAAAATGTGAAACAATGATAGTAAAACATGTATGATCATGTAATTCCTTAAAAATAGCATGAGGATAGGGATTTATATATTGTGAGACTGATACATTTAGCCCAACTCTAGAATCTTCTTGTTCCCCACCTCTATCCTTGGTGATGAGAATTCAATTTGAGAAAAAGAGCGGTGGAATTCTGTAGAAATTTCTTGGTTTAAAGATATATATATAATTATGTTCCCTGAAGCCTAATGATCAGGATTTCTCAACGTTGACACTATTAACATTTTGGACCTAATAATTTTTTTGTTGTGATGAGGTGGTGATGGTTGAGGAGTTATTCCGTACATCAAAGAATGTATAGGAGCACCCATGACCTCTACTCACTAGATGCTATTATCAACCCCCAGCTATGACAACCAAAAATGTCTTCGAACATTGCCAAATGCGCCTCGGTGGCAAAATTGCCCCTTGTTGAGAACCACTGGACTATAGCGTGCACACACACACACACACACACACCACACACACACACACCACACACACACACACACACACACACACACTCAAAAGGATCTGCACGATAGGTTTGAAACAAAACTAAGAACAATAAATTAACTAGCCTATCTCCCTAAGCTTTCTAGTTCATCGAGATTTTGCTGTATAATCTCATTTGCATAGGTAAACCTATCCAAATTGATAACAAAGGTGAAAAAAAGATGACAAAAAATAAATCCCAGCTATGAACCAGTTAACTAACATTCCACAGGAAGTTATAGACAATTTCCCTCAAGAAATTAAATTCCTTTGCAAAAACACCCTTAGGACTTTAATACAAATCACTCTTCTTTCTTGAAACTATTTATCATTTTTTAGAGCTTATAAATTATATATACCAGCAGCAATTTTATACACCAACAACCACAATAATCCAGACACAAAACCGAGCAGTTGAAGGGTATACTCTTCTAATAAAGAAAGAGATGGAGGGGAGGGGGACAAGAAAGGAACTAGCCATGCTCTCCTTTACAGCTCTCCTCTCAGGGACATAGCTTTTCTCTTCTGTCCTGTCTTAATAGATTTCATCTTCCTTTAAAAGACAAGTCACTATCTGTCCCCAAAGACAGCCGTTATCATTAAAAAGCTCCACTGGGGGCAGAGGGGCAACATTACTCAGTGTGAGACAGGACATGTGAGAAGATGTGTGACACTTTTTCTTCAGGGCCAGCATTTTGGAGAATAGAGGGGCTAAGACAGGACTCCCAGAGGTCAATTCCTCCACTCTCTTGCCTCTGGTTGAGGCTGCAATCTAAGACATCCAAGAAGGAAAAGCGGTCAACTCCCTTCATTTACATTTCCAGAAAGGAATAGTTTTTTATTTCACAGCAGTTAAAAGAGCACAGTTATATTCTGTGTTCACCTTAGCTATCCTGATCTGAACATCACTTAAAATGATCAAGAATCAGATGCTGGATATTCATCTGTGCAGCACGCAGAGACTACATCACTCCTGCCCTCCTGTATTAAGGGTGAAAAGAAACCAGATGAAGGACACACACAGAGTGGTCAACTTTCTTTGTGGTGCCTTTCATCTCGTTTTTCTGAGTAGTAACCTACATATCACAATTAAGCTATACACCATTTACAGAACTCAATAGGTAGATAGTAAAGTAATTACAGTATTTAGAGCTGGAAGGCACCTTGAAAAAAATCTCTATATCCAAACTCTTTTCACAAAAAAGGAAAGTCCGAACCAGGGAAATAAAATGACACTGTCTAAGGTCATTCAGCACTTCAGTGACTCATGAGAACCAGAGCCTCTCTCTCTGGGACTCAGTTGAATGCTCTCTCCATGACAGTCAGAAACGGTAACAAAAAAACCTAGTTCAAATTGGCACAAGGAATAAGAAAACAAAAACAAAAGCAAACAAACAAAAGAGTTCCTATAATCAAACAAATCAGAGAGTGAGTACTTGGGTTTTTTAGGCTACCCAGCAGCCATTCCTGTTCCTAGCAGCAATCCAAGTTCCTTGCCTCCCGTTCTCAGCCATCCATTTTGGGTGGATCTGGCCTCACTGCCAGCTCCATGCATCTTCCTTTGAGATTCAGCTGCAAACTCTTCAAAGTAAATGAATTTATCAGATTGTTTTCGTCCCAGTAAAGAGAAATACTAACAACAGGAAGACAGGCAACTTGAGGGTAGGGTTAGAACAAGGAATCTGCAGATATACACTTTTGTTTGGAGCTGGTCCTAAATAGAGTTTCTATTCTTATATACCCAAGAGGCTTGGGCGAACCCAAGACTGAAGAGGCCCAAGACTTCTCAGCAGATGTCACAAGGCAACAACTGAAAAATATAGCTCCAGTTTACTAACTCAAGATCCTCCTGAGCCAAGCAGAAATTAACAAGAAACATCTCAGAGAACTCCCCCAAACAGTAGAACATTGTGCTTACTGTCCAAGCCACTTTGGGTAAACCCTCTAAACTAAAATAAAATCCCATGTGTGATGAACATCAGTGGCCCAGTTTATTCCAGTTATGTGTTTATGCCGCTCTGGTTGTTAGAGAAAGAAGAACGGGTCTCCTCTTATAATTGTATTTTTAAAAATAGTACTCAGGTAATAATAGCAATTATATCTTAATTTTTTTAATTGTAAAGATCACATTTGACTAGCATTTCTATACTTTTCAAAACCTAATGGGTGCTATCTCATTTGATCCTCACAAGGCATTATTTATCTCCATTTTACAGATAAGGACAACTGAACCACAAATTCAAAGTGATTATCCAGGATTATGTAGTAAGAACACTCATGATGCAGGATTAAGATACATTTATTTTATATGATGCAAAGAGTGGGCTCTTGGTTTATTTTTCTTGGAATGGCTCCAAATATATAATTCTTATTCTCTGTCTTCAAAACATTAAAGTTTTATCTAATCTCCATAAACTAAGACAGGTAGATCTTAAAGTAGACACAAAGGAAATGCTTTTGAAGTAATATGACATTGTGAGAACTTTTGACAATTCATTCAAATTTCATGAGACTCTGGCTTGATGCTCTTGTTGCTGATAGAGGGCTTGCAATGGCAATGGTGGTGGTGGTGGTGGTGGTGGTGGGGTGTGTGTGTGTGTACAGATGGGTGCCAGTGTGAAAAAACAGAAGGACAACATGTGATAGATCATGGTATGGAAATAAAAGTCTGAAAATTTCGTTTATTTTCTATGTAGCGCTATTAACTTTAGACTGGGATTAGTCATGCATACAGTCACTTAGGTCACCCAAAGTTTAAAGTGACTTCTTGGCTATGAGATTTACACTTAGATTCTTACTCCTCTTTCTACTAAAATTAATAAATAAGCATTTTGGACAATGCCAATGATCTTGTGTGTATGAATCTAAAGGTGCTTTTTAAATCCCCATGCTATGGGATGCAGCACTAAGTCAATCAAAAATCTTTAACTCTGTTATCTAAGTATTCATTTACCTAAATCTACTTTTTCCATTTGTTTGTATGATCATCAAGTATGAGAAAATCTGGCCACTCTATTGAAATTTCATAAGACTAAGTGAAAGGTTTTGAAAGAATTACTTCCCAATTCATGCTGGAAAGACTGAGAAAGGCAGCAGAGGTGAGCAGCTGCTCATGTTTCCTGCAGCTTGGAAACAGAGGCGCTGACTCAGACATCGTCATGGGAGGAAGAGGAAATGGAGGGAGGAGAGGGGGTGTGTGGCGAAGCCTGGACACCTCCACCCAACCCACCGGCGCTTCAAACAGGTCAGCTCCACATATATCTGTTTTATATATTCAGATTTCAATTAAGAATTAATTTGTTAAATTCTGGTTCCACAGACATATCCTAAAAGGTTTGAAAAGTCTGAGGCACATTCAGGCAAAATGACCTGGCCCATGTCACCTAGTCATTGTGAAATAAGCATCCCAGCCCTAGCTGTCTGTATCCAGCACATTCTCCCTTTACCAGTTCACATGCCTCTGACTTCCTGCCTCTAATCTCATTTAATCCTCATGGCAACCAGGCAAAGTGGATATTATTAGGCTTATTTTCTGAATGCAAAAACTGAAGCCCAGAACTTCAAAGTATCTTGGCTAAGGTTAGATTACCTACGTTTCCTGACTACAATCGCCCATGTCGTTGGCACTATACAAATTATGTCTCAATGCAAAACACAGTGTACTTTTTCAAAAAATATGAGTCATGCTATCTCCCTTTCCTATTTCACTTTAAATTGTCTTCTTTAGACACCACCGTGTCTCTTCAGAAATGTCTTTGTCCTTTAGCTTCAAGTTCGTTTCTTCTCTATTAAACTGATTGTGTCTGTGGTACCCTTCCAAGATGACCTCCGCCTGGCACAGAAAGACATCCAACAGGCCATTTGTCACAGCTCATCTCTTCTCTTTTATGAAAGGGACAAAAGGCTGTCTTGGAGCCCCCTTTGGAAGTGTTTTCATGCTAATCCAAGAATTACTGTTGTGTTTGTTTTCTGGCTGGTGCAGTGTGAAGCCATTCATGGGGCCGCATGGACCTTGTCTAGTCACATTTCAGGCCATTCTTGGAACATTTTGGGGAAATGCATCATCGCTCTGCTGGTGGGAGACAAGTCTGTGTCCCTGCCTGAGGCTGGCAGCCAATGTGTCTGTGCCCTTGATTGCACATGAAAACATCTCCTGCCATCTCTGCCAGGCAGCCCAGTATACACGCATGGTGAGGAGGGAGAGCAGAATTAAAGGTTCATCCAAAAAAAGAAGACGAAAACAACAACCTCCTAAATGTGTATCTTTCTGGAAAACAAGGGAAGAAAGTGAGCCTAGCACTTTTGTCAAGAAAATGCAAGCTTTTCCAAAACAACCTGTCATTATGGGGTAACAGAAATAGATTCTGAATGGGTACCCGGAGACAGGAATACCAATTCTGATTCTGCCACTAACTAGCTGTGTGACTTTGGGCACATTCCATTATTTTGTCTCATATTATCTCTGATAAAATAAGGCCAATATTTCAAACCTCATGGAACTCTGATAAGGACTAAAGGAAATTCTGTCCATAGATGCACTTGGTAAAAAACAAAAACCAAACAAACAGTATTGTTGTTGCTACTGCTTTCTGGAAGATACTGGGGTAGAACTATGTCTCAAAAGCCTGCTGTGAATCAGAAGCATTCAAGGGGCTTTTAAAAAATCTAAAGTAGAGGTCTCATTAAAATCTTGAGGGTTAGGACCCAGGTGCAAGTTTTTGTTTTAATTTCTCAGGTTATTCAGATATACCCCTCCCAGCGATGGTTTTTAAGATTTCCTGGATTATCCACCGAAGAGCAATAGTTCAGTGTTTAGTGATTTTCAAAGACAAAATAGCTGATCTAAACTGCAATTGCCTATAATTTCACCACTAAAGTTTCAGTATTTTGAGTTACTAAAAGCCTATCTTCAAAAGTCCCCTATTAAAAAGGTAAATATTATTGATAGTGGCAACAATCTAATCTACCAAAGGTTATTTGTTGATCCTTGTCGACTACGCTAACGATTAAAAGCATACTTAACTTAGTGGAACACAAGAAATGTCTGTGTATGTTTGAGCATAGGATTTTCTAGAACAATCTCTTTATTTTCAAATATGGCCACTGAACCCAAGAGAGTTTACAAGTAATCATATAATTTTCACACAAAACAGGATACTTTGAGAGTGAAAGAGAAATTCTTGACGGTTACGTTAGAAAAACTAACAGGGCTTATAGGGATATATATTCACCCTATTTAAAAGGACTTGTCTACATCACAGAAAAACTTCTTCACTGACCCACATAACAGCCTGTGTGATTTAAATTCACTTCACTTTGGGTCCATGTTCACACTTACTTCTCAGAAAGAACCTAAGAGTATATACTTTTCTTCTCTTCTTTTTTCTCTCCATTTTCTAGTTGGCTTATATTGGAGCTCTGACTCCATCACATCTGCGACACACCATTGACTCAGAAAGTTTGCTAACATGTTTAAGGTGACTTTCCTTTGGATGAGCAAAGACACCAATGGTGTAGGATTAACAGCAGCCCGTGTAAATATCAGAGACTACACCAGGATGCTTAGAAACGCTCCCAAATGAAGACAGATATTCTTGAGTTTGTTGGAAGACCCTGACGGTCCAATAGTTAACTGCCCAGAAACTCTGTACTTTCCCCCCTCTAATTGTCATCAGCAGTGTCATAACTAAACCCAAGCTGCCAGTCTGCCAACATCACACCAGGAAACAGGAAAAATATCTCTTCCCCGAATTAGGTTTTCAAATATTTTTTTGTCTGACAAAAGTTATTTCATTTGGCTTTCTTTTCAAGAGATGACTTCTGGGTTGGTAATGAGCTTTTATTCCTATTCCCCTATTCTCAGTAAGCTATATTAACAGGTACCAGGCATGGGATTTTAGAAAAAATAACCTAGTTTCCAGTCTCCTTTCATGTTTGAAAGGAAATTTGTAAATTGTCAACTTGACTTAATTTTTCCTCTGGACTCGCATCTATTTGCTGTAGTAAGAATCCCCCACCTCCTATCCCCACCCCAGTCTCACTCATCTGTAGTATGTGACAGAAAAAAAGGGATTAGGATTATATTTGTTGACTTTTCTGAGTGGATTTCCTTTCAGCAGTTCTGCTATCAATTCTATCTACCAAAATTGCATTTTAATGTGTTACCTGCTGGTCAAGAACATTCTGTTAAGTTCTACCTCTGCTGTGTTTTCTGATGCTGTTTACCATTAATTTTTCCCATTGTTACCAAGCTTATTATTTTTAATAAAAATGCAGATTGGGCTATATTGATCACTTCTTTTATTTCTGCAACATATTAGTTTAAAAAGAAAAAAGGAGGGTAGGAAATTCTTACCGGAAAGACAATTTTAATGAGTTTTATTCTGTAGTTGAGGGGATGCTCTTAACCTCTTTGGCCCAGTAAGATGTGATTTCTTGACACTGAGCAGATTGCCAATGCATTTTTATCAGAGCTGCGTAAGGTGGGCACCGGGGGGAGATTTCTCCAATATTTAACAAAGGCATCTATTTGCAACACAAAGTAATGTTTTGTTTACCCTTCCTCTTTGTCCTGGGCATGGCATTATTCCAGAGGCATTGCTTCTCTCTTGCAAACTGTCAGTAGCCAAGGGTACTTTTCAGCGTGGTTGGGATCATAATTGGCAAAAAAATGTCTGCTCAGTAGTGGAGAAGAGGTAAAGGTCAGACATGACCCGATGGGGGTCATTCTCCAGTTTGCGTGACACAGACACCAAAGTGTCTTGCCCATTCTCAAAAGTTCACAAACCCTTCTATGTATTCCAGGGACACAGCCTTTCCTCCCTGCCAGATAATTAGCAGCAGCAGCAAGCCCAACCGACTTGTCACTGGGCACTCGATGGTACTCCTTCCCTCCAAGCTTATTTCCTGGGAAGGTGAGAGCCATTATCGTAAAGGAGGTTATTGTGAATTCTGTACCTTCTGCTACACCACGGCTTTGAGCAGAGAAATTTGTGTTTTCTGCCAGGGAGAAGAATAACATTTATTTAATGGATGCTGAGCAAAAGTATTCACATTTCATGCTTCGAGGCTTAAGCCGATCCCAGATCAGAAAGGAACTTTTCCAGGCTCCGAATTGTACAACCGGGTAAGCACTTAGTGCTAACAACCCTTCTGTCCCCATCTAGGCATACTCGGAGGTCACCATCCCAGGGGTGTCCCCACATCCCTTCAGCTCCTAAATTTGTTCACGGTGTTTTACATCCCCTACCGCCACCCCAGCTTCCCCTATAAACTTAAACTTAGTGGTGCTTCTTACGGACAGCTCTGCTGCACTGGATTCCAGTTCTACTTCACCAGCACACCAGACTATTCAAAAGAATCCTCCATAGCAGGAGTCTCCAACTCTTGGGCCACAGACCGGTAACGGTCCATGGCCTGTTAGGAACCGGGCTGCACAGCAGTAGGTGAGCGGCGAGTGAAAAAGCAAAGCTTCATCTGTATTTGCAGCCACTCCCCAGTACTAGCATCACCACCTCAGCTCCACCTCAGATCATCAGGCATTAGATTCTCATAGGAGAATCATTCTCTGGTGCCAAAAAAGGATGGGGGCCGCTGCTCTACTGTTAGAGCTGTGAGTGCTCCCTCATTTGGTACTGCAGACAGCAGAAAACCTTGAGGACAGAGAGAGCCTTTCCAGCATTGTTTTGAGGACCAAGTGAAGTCACATGTCATATGTGTGGTCCATAGAGGACAGAAGTTGGATCATGTCTCATCTCCCATGTCTGAAAAGATTACAATCTAGTCTTGTTCCAATGTTAACTTGCTAAGTAACTTCTGGAAAGTCATTCAAATTCTCTGTGAGTTCATCTTCAAAATGAGGAAAAGGGAAACTTCCATCCTGCCTTCCCTGCAGATTATTATGAAATATTCATTAAAACAGAAATTTGTACAATGCAAAAAAAAGTAAGCATTGCCAGGAAATAATGTGTTGTTATTATGCTTTGGTTACTCTTATTATCTTTAAAGTCTAGACATTGTGTTTTTAAAAATATTATCAACAATTAACTAGGCCCATCTGAAAATATAATGATAGTTTTCAATCACATATGGATTCAGGCCACAATGTTCTGATAGCGGAAAACCTATCATAATCTTGTGTCTTGAGAATAAGTTTGCTTTCAGAGCAGAGAAAAAAGATTCCTAGTGACTTGGTCTACACATAAAACGAATAAGTACATGGAAATTTAATGGTATCATAATAAAGCAAAAGCCTTGCAGATAAGCATGTGAAGCATATAACAGATGCTCACCAAAATGTCAGATTTCACGTCATGGTGTGCCAATCAGCCCTGGCCTTCTTCCTCACCCCATCTTCTGGCCTCTCAGTCCTCTTTGCCTTCCCGTCTCATACACTGTGCCCCACCCCAGTTTTCAGAGTCATCTGGACTTGAGAAAGGTAAAAGCTAAGCATCCCCAGGTGCACTCTATCCTTACTTCTAGTCTTCCTTGGGCGTTTGTTCCTAGTCCCCTAGCTAAGGTTCCACTTCACATCTTTGATTCTACTAAAAGGGTTCTACCTTATTCTTCATTCCTGAGCTCTTTCTCACTAATGCCACGGGAGCTTCCATCCTCACTTTAGGGACTCTTTTCAAATCTTCTTGAATGTAAGACTCTTTTGGTTGGAAATTAGAAAAGCCAACTCAATTTACCTCATGAAATAAAAATTAGAGGAATACACGAGAAGAACACAGGAGTGCCTCGCAGAACCCAAGACTTGAATTGCACCGGGCTCCTCTCCATGCCCCTGCCTCCTTCTCGGTCTCTCTGCAGTGGGCCTCCTTGGTTCTCCATCTATGTGACACTGACGGCTTCAGAGAGTTTTAGACATTGATCAAGCTACCAGGAGAGAATAAATTACTCTTTGAGGCCCAATGGTAAATTCATGGATAATGGAGACTAATTAGCCTGACCTAGGTCACATGCTCGCCACTGATTAAACAACAGTAAAAAAAAGGAGTGGGCCATTGTTCACTGAAATTTGAGGAATAGAGGGACATCGTAAGCTGAATTCCCCAAAGGCGTCCACTACACATGGTAGAGTGGTCTCCAGAATTGGCCTTCATTCCTATTCCTATTCAATTACAGCAAGACTTCCACTTAGCCCTCCACAGCCTGTAACACATCACCAGGCCATTCCTGATAGTGTCTAAGACTTCTGTTCCATTCTTGCGTCACAGTCTCTTAGTCGAGTTTCAAATACAGGTTGTTCATGTGTTCTATGTTATACAGATGTAGGTGAAGCCACTTTTTCTCTTATTTGTGGCCCTCAGCATCACTCAAAGCACAAGTCTTTGCCAGTGGGTAAAGATCATCACAATTTGTTCCTTCATCCCTTAACATGGGTTTTCTCCCAAGAGATTGCTTTGCTTTTACGAAATTCCTCTGGCATGCCCTCAAGTCCTGTTGTTCTACAGGCATAGACATGTAGGAATCTCATCTTGAACTGGAATCTTACCACAGTCAGAATTAAACAGAAGTGACTGTAGATTGGTTGTAAGCTAAAGCTTCACTCAAAAAGGTTTTCCTGTCTTTGGCCATGCCACCCTGAACGAGCTTGATCCTGTCTGATTTGGAAGCTAAGCAGGGTCAGGCTTCGTTAGTACTTGGATGGGAGACCACCTAGGAGGACCAGGTACTGTAAGTTAGTACTTGGATGGGAGACCACCTAGGAGGACCAGGTGCTGTAGGCATAAAAAAACAAATAAAAAATAAAAAGTAAGGGATTGTAAGCTGACAAGGTCCTTGCAATCTGTGAGGTCAACCTAGGGTTGCCTCACCTAAAAAAAAAAAAAAAAGTTTTCCTCGCCATAAGATAATCATAATTACCACTTTTGGTGAATCTCACTATTTAGTCAACTAGGATTTTGTTTTTATCAAGAGCAGCCTCTTATAAATAAGAATTTGTTCCCAACAACAACTTAGTTTTCCTTGTAGTCAAACTTGCTTTGTGTTAAAGTTGTATCAAAATACTCTGTCTCACAAAGTATTTTGAAACTGGCATACCTGTAGTCAGTCCAAATGAAAAGCTGGCTTACTGATAGTTCCCACTTCAAGGGAAGATAGTGGTGAGTTGGAACAGTAACGAGTGAGGCTGGGAGAGTGAAGGAAGGAGAGAGAGGGTGCAGTTGGAGAATTGCAGTAAAATACTGTAAAATATTGCTGAGGGCATCATCATGAGTGCCTTCTCCCTGCATCCGCTGGAAGAACTGATAACTGCCTGGCCTTTACAAAATGAAATTGACATTTGTAGGCTTAGGTTCAACAGAAACTGAAAAGGGAGGGGTAGAAGATGCTGTAGGCAAAGCCAGATCCCAGTTTATTGGATCCAGGGCAGCAAGTCCATAACTCTGCTGTGAGTGATGGGTCAATATCCAATAACTCCGAATCAAAAGCTGAAGTCTTCTTGAGTCAGCAGAGCTGAAACCTCCTTCAGGGGATAAGAGTACAGCACCAGCCCTTCTGACAGAGCTGGAGTTGCCAGTAGCCTTTAATCTAAGGAAACCACAGGCAAAGCAAACCTGGCATATAACTTTTCCTACATTAATTAGCACCCTTAAGTTGAAAGGGGAAAAAAATAATAATACTCTTGGGAGAGCAGCTAGAGCTCAACCTCAACTCATTTGGATTCAGCACATAAAGACTCTGGGAGAGCATAATGGGGTGGAGAAGAGAGCACAGGCAGGGAGCAGCAAAAGAGATTATTTTCAGTTCAGCTGAACAGTGGCTTTTAGAAGTAGGCTATTGTTTGAATTGTGTTTCATGATATTGATTAGGAATCATCTTTAGGAGTTCTTCACCTTTTTGGTCAGGCTTTGCCTGTCCTATTGGAAATGGGATGCAGTACATCCTGGAGCTGTGCTAAATGTGTTCTTTTCTTAAATGCAATGAGTCTGTTGGACATGGTTTTAAAATGTACTTTTAATAGCTCATCGTCTAGTAAAATTTAGCTAAGAAGATTAGTTAAATATTTTTGTTTTGACTGACTGCTAATCAAAAACAAATCGATGAGTGAAAACAATGATCTAATAGGTACTTTTCACTATTTATTGGATTTGAAAGACATACAAAACAAGTTTTTTTAAAAAACGAAGTGAGCATAGGCACATCAGACTCACAATAGTACTTCAGTGTGGTGAGGACAAAAGCTCAGAATTGAAAATGATGGACGAAAAAGAGTGAGCTTTATCTTGCCACTCTAATTTTTCTTTTTGAAAGGAATAATTAAAATTCATAAATCACTTACATAATTATTTATAGAAAAAAAGAGAAATCATTGTAGCCATCTGTAGTTTTCTTTTAATTCTCCAAATTAAAACAAGTAGTTTGCATAGGTGGTTATTATTTCTGTCCACTTTGCATCTGAAGATAACATTTCAAGGACTGTTCTTGGATAGAAGATACTGGACTCCTGACTCTGACATCATTATCTAAATGCTTTTTAAGTTTTGAGTCAGCTAGCAAGGCAGCAAGCTGAAGTCGAACTCTAGGGAACTATTGTCCCTTCTTCGAATCTACCGTCAGCCAGAAAGTCCATAGACTTGAATCCATCTGCAGGTTCTACCTCCTTTTATTTTTACATTTTTTGTTTACCTTTATGGCACTTGTAGCACATTTTTAAAGAGTTATTTAAAACATTTTTAAATGCTATAAAATTGAAAAATGAAAATAATTTAAAACTATTTCACTCTCCAGTTGCAAAATCTTTTAAGTAATTATATACTTTACTTTGGAAGGTGCTTGGGTTGGCATTATTTTACCATTCTACAAATGAGGGAACCGAAGCCCAAAAAGATTAAGTCATATCAGTAGCAGTAAGGACCATAACCAGAGTTCAAGTCTTCCAGTTCTTAGCTGTCCATCCACTTATTCATTCAACAAACATTTATTAAGCTCCTAGTATATAGACTCTTTTCTAAAATTATTTTTAGTGGCTCTGGTAACCGTATTTCCCTAACTCTTTATTATGTTATTGTAAGATACTATTATATACTATATTATTAATTATTGTTCCATTGTGCATGCCTTGTCCTTCACTTCAACTACCCAATAGATTATAACATCCTTAGGTAGTTCCATATTCCATGATTTCATCTTATTTTACATCCCATAAGGCTTAGCAATTCTGGGTATATGGAGACAATCAGTGTGTGTTACTTAACCAATTTACTGAAGAATATTTTATTGGTTTAAAAGCCTAGATCTTAAAGATTACCCCAGACACCTCTAATTATGATGAGTAGAACCACACCACATATGTTCCATCTGTTCCAGATATGTGGAGAAGATGTTAGAATCCAAGAACAAGTTAGAAACTTCAGAGGATATTCTCTGTGTTACCCTAGAAACTGTGCTAAGCTTCTCAGTTTAATTCCCACTTAGAGCCCATTACATAACATTGAGAAAATAATAAGACTAGCCCTTTTGGTTAGAGAAAAAAATTGTCATCTATTGTCATCTAAAAAAATTGTCTTCTATTTGTCATCTATCAACTGGTTTTCACTGAGGTTCTACTACATGCACAATATTTTGGTTATTATAATTAAACAAAGTAAAGCACATGGACATCTTCCTTCTCCTCCATGTGAAGTGTACTTTACAGTTTATATGTTACCTCCTTCCAAACTTTATAATATAGTTTAGCATGGCAGTTATATGCTTGAGCTCTGAGTCAGATGGTCTAAATTTAAATCCTGGCTTTACCACTTTCCAGCTGTGTGACCTCAGGCAATTTGCTTAATTTTGCCAAACTTCAATTTCCTCATTTGTAGAATGATAATAGGGTTCTTGGGAAGATTAAAAGAGATAATTCATGTAAAGCACTTAGCACAGTGTCTGGCACAGAGTAAGCCCTCACTAAATGTTAGCTATTCCTATCATCATCTTTACAATCACCCTCTGAGGTAGATAAGACATGCATTATTCATACATTAAAGAGAAAACTGGGGCTGAGATAAATTATGTTAGTTGCAAAGGGTGACAGAGATAGTAAAGACTATCCACTTCAGGCATAATCACTCTAGTCCCCAGTGCTAGCCCCATATTACACTGCCCTTTGACAGTGACGATGAGGAAAAAACACATAAACATAAGGAAAAGTATAAATGTGGAAGACGATTTAAGAAAAAAGTGACTGTTCTTGTTAGCTGATCTCTCTTCTCCTTCAATCAATATCTGGTATGCTCCTTACCAAAAGATGAACATGTACTTGGTGTTTTGAAGTTCTTCCTAATTAAGCTTACTTTCTTTAATATAGGCCAGTCTCTATATTTTAATCTCAAAGACTTGCTGGCTTTTTTGACAACATGATATGCCTTTGGATTAAACTAAATAATACAACATATATTCAAGGGATAAACATTATTCATTGGTGTGCCCAGAGGGATTATGAAAGAGGCAAAATTTATCCCCAGTCCCACCACAGTGCCTACACAAAGTTCTCATATTTTAGTAAGCATATGAATCACAAATGGTTGGACCCATCTCATAGATTCTGATTCAATAAGTCTAATAATTTGCATTTCTACAAATTCCCAGGTGCTGATGCTGTCTAGGGTCTATGATTGGAATGCTGCCCTCAATCAGTGTTTCCTAAGGCATAGTCTCCAGACAATCTACATCCAATCATTCCAGGCAATTGTCAAAATGTAACTTCCTAAATCCTACACCAGACTTGCTGAATATGATTCCCCTTGGATGGGTCCTAGGAATCTGTATTGTCACAAGTATCCTCAGTGAATATTCAACACTAAAGTTTGAGAAACACTAATTTAAATTCTGAGTTTTTCCATGACCTAAAACATATTCTTGCATGCTCAGGATCTAACTAAAAAAATAAAACATTTATTTAGTAGCCACTTGTAGTATCTACTAAATAAATGTTTTATTTATTTAGTTAGTCCTGTCTCCCCACACCACCCCAGGTACAGCTCCCTATTCTGAATTCCTGCCTTACTGCCACACCTACTCAGCCAACATTTACAATTTCTTATCTAAAAATAGCTTTCTTATTGTCATTTTAATTACTTCATCACATTGTTACTAAACCTTGTACAAACCCCTTATGTGATATGAGTATAAACCCTGAGGAGAGTGAGCGAGCACCTTATTTCCTTCATCCATAGAACTTCAATCCCAGTTAGTGCATTGCCATTTCACCCCGAAATAAAATATTCATTTTGTTTAAATTTTGTTTTATCAGATTGAAAATCTGTTTTTATTCATTCAGTCATTAAATGAGCATCTATTAGGTTTCAGACACTTAGCAAGACACTAGGCTCTCGATTAACATATATAGAAATAGTCAGTGAGTGAATGTTTGGCAAATACTAATTCTCTTTCACTTTTTGTCTCCCCATTACAAGACACACACTCACACACACATTCTTTTAGAAGGTGGACAATATTCACTGGTGTGAAAGGGATAAAGCTCCGATAACAAAGTGATTTCTCAGGAAAGCCCTGGGAGCTTATCTCAGTGAACATCTATGCAATTCTCAGCCCCTCCTCACCTCAGAGAAAGAAGTAAGCCACTTCTTTTGCCCCCTCCAATCTGATGACAGATACTTTCATATTCACTGTATTCAATCTATGCTTTATCATATCACACTACATTGTTTTTTGACTGTGTGTCAGGGAAATGCTACCATCAGTTTTACGGAAGTCTCTCCAGGAATCAAGGAGCTGTCGGCAAGACTGGCTGGCAGCAGGACTTAGACGTTTACAGATGTGAATCTAGCTGTGAGGTAAGAAAAAGCAATTTAAAGAGACACTGCCAAATTTGAGAGGACTAAATATTTCATCTTCAGGTTAGTAATTAGTCGCTTGAAAAGTATCCAATTAAAAATATGTTTATTAATATTTTAAAGAAAGAAATGAAGAATCAAGTTGTTTTTTTTTTTTTTTTCCACCCATGGACTTATTCCCCAAATGACAAAGCCAGAGAAAGCTGAAGGACAATTAAAAATCATCTTCAAATAAATATAAACGTATTACTGGACAAGGCCATAAAGATGAACAATTCAATCCCCTCTTATGCCGAAGCTAAGACACCCAACATAAGATTTACCAAAATTCACAAGCCTCACTGGCCATCATTTCTCGTGTTAGACTGATTAGGTAAAATGTTAATGGCAGAGACTCTTAAAAACCTTAAAGAGATAGTACTTTACAACAGAGAGAACGTGGGCAAAACTGTGATTCAGGGTCAATATAGCCAGATTCCAGTCCTGTAGCCATGTCTCCTCCTATGCCTACTCGCTGTCTCCTGGGAGAAAATCCCCCCAAGTTTCAGCCAATTTAGGAAAAGAAGCAGTCTATGGTCATAAAGGATTTCAGTTAGACATAAAAACCCCATTTCCCATGGTAAACTTGGTTCTAGGAAATTTCTCCTTCTGCACTCTCCCGTTTTTCTTTAAAAGGCAGGAATGACAACAGTACCACATCTGTACTTTGACAGATACCTGTGACGTGCAATTTACAAAAACCAAAAAAGTACTTTTACGTCTTGAAAGCTCCTTGTCATTGTCCTATCATGGTGTCTAATGTTCTTGCCATTAAAAAGTTGTTCCAAAAACACTAAAATTTAAAGCATTTTATATTCAGAAAACTCCAGTGTAATGTTACTACTTCTAGAAAGGATGGCACATGAATCAAAGAGCAGTCAATAATGCACTGGCATAGCAGGACCTGAGGGAATGGGACGTAGAGCCCCAGCTTGGAAGAGTAGGACCGGAAGCCATGAGTGCTGCCTGGGGAGGGCAAACAAAAAGGTGAGTCCTAATAAAGCTGGACTACGATTTGAAGAGAGCAAGTAGCTGAGTTATTGAGGGAAAGAAATAAGTGAAAGAAAAATAAAATGAACCACCTGCTTCATAATTTGAACTATGGTTGATTCTGGGTGGTCTCCAAGAAAAGCATAGGCTAACACAAGCCTAATGACTCATTCAGCAAATATTGATTGCGCACCTACTCTGTGTTAAATTCAGTTAAAGAATAAAGAAGGAAACTAAAGGTGTGTTTTTCTTTTTCCTTAAAGAGATGGCAAGTAAAAAAACAAGATTGACAGAAACTTAACAAGAGAAGAAATACAGCATCTGTGGTTTAGAAGTGTAGCCAACCAATAACATTCACTGAACCTTAACAGGGTCAAAGCTATAAGTTAAATTTGTGGGACGTCTCATTGCCTTCACTGTCTGATAGAGAAGTTGGCCTTGGTACACAAATAGCCCCAGTATGATGGGAGAGGAGGTCCTGGCAGGAGATACAAGCAAAACCTGAGCCATAAGTGTGTGCATTTGGAGGGGACATTATTTCTACTGCAGAAAGACTTTGCTGTGGCTCTGTCACTAAACTCAAGCCTAAACTTGAAGAAAAGGTAAGCCTAAATAGCTGAAGATTAAGGATAGTGCATTACAGAAGGCCACAAAAGCAAATATGCAATGTACGTTTGCAATACCGTGAATAGTCCTGTTGAATAGGATGAAGAAAAGAAGTAAGAATTTAGGAAGTGATCTTGTCCTTTTCCCACTTCTCAGGAAACAAGGAATAGAGGAAAACTTTAAGCATCCTCAAAACCTTAGCCTATTTCTCCAAAGAAGCAGAGTGAATTTAGATCCTATTTCAAGGCCTGGCTTAGTTGCTTAACATGTGAGTGACTTGGCAAATTACGTAACTTTCCTTAGCTTGTTTCCTCATCTGTAAAATGAGATGTGGAATATTCTGACTCCTGGCTTGATAAGGTTATGAGAGCCAAATGAAATAAGCTTTAAAAAAAAAAAAAAATCCTAGACAGAGCTACACAAATAGTCATTACCATTATTATTATGGAAGTGTGCCTAGCATGCTTGGTGGAAGTCATCCAATACTAGGGCAGGACACAGAATTAAATTAGTCTGTCCCGAAATGACTGTATAGTCTGGAAAAGTAAATCCTTACCTAAAATTAGAAATCAAAATAGTATATATGTAAGGTGAATCTGGCTTCTAGCATAGATACCTTTGCCGTTTATATCTTTCAAGCCGTGGAAAAGTTAGTTCATGGGGTGAAGTAGGGGTGGAAGTTCACCCTGATCCTTCTAGAAATATTTAGATGGACAAAATACTGAAAATGCTTTCTGAAAGAACACCAAGAAATATTTTTTCTATACTTCTGATTAGCTAGAACTTTCTTACATATCATAATGCTAATAAAATTATATATGTATTTCAATAGAATTATGTATTTTCTAATTAGTGCATAAATACAATGTACAATATTTTATATATTTCTTTACACATGCCTCAAAAACCTCAAAGGCAGCACTGAAGTGTCTTAGGGAATATTAAGGCTAGTCAATGACCACTTCTGTAAAAAAATAGATTGGTAATAACTGTAGAGATTTCAAACTTTTTATAAGGATATTCTAAAGGATCAAGCTAACAGTATGTTTAGTTTCAGTTTTGAAATATGAAATGTGCATTTCCTTAATTAGCCCCATCCCAACTCTTCCTAACGAGTATAATTATCCGAAGACTTCCTATACATCTTTAGAACCAGTGAGAGGCCAGGGTTACAATCAGGCTTTGCAGGTAGTCACACAGGTTCCCGCTTACTTTAATGTTCTTCTTATTATTAATAATCTTATTTTCAAACTTGCGTTTAATAAGTCTGATGGGACAATGGAGTGTGTGTGTGAGGAGAGAAGATAAACAGCGGAAAAGGGAAAGCTTCCCAGTTTAGCACTTTTCAGTATGGTGTTTTGGCCTGAGTTGGCTAATGGCTGCATTTGCAGAACAGCTCTTTAGACAGGAAATATGGACAACTGAGCTGACCTTGAAGATGCTATTTCTTCATCCCCTACTAGATGCTGTTCTTAAGGCCCTGTTATGCCTCAAGCTATTTCACTGGAGCCATGACAATTTGCCATACTGCGGCCCTGGCTGTATCTTCTTTAGACCATAAAGCTATGTTACATTTTCAGAACTATAATAGGGTTGTGATACTAGCTTGTTATCAGTCTTTTGAATTGTAAGAACAGTGTTAATATTCTGTTTCAATCTATGATGAAGAAATATCCCCTATTAAAATCAATTCATCCATATTTTAAAAAGCAATTCTGGAAAATAAAAGCCTAAGAAATATTAAGCACTTAAAAATTCAAAGTAAAAAACAATGCGTTAAGATTAAAATTCAAAATGTCAAATTGGCTTTTGCTTTGATTGCTGCTTATCTATTTCTTTCATGGGAATAAATTTAGATTTCTCTTTCACTTTCAGTACTTCAGCAAATTCTAACTTGTTTTAAAGGGGTTCAGGCACACACATACACTTACACACACCTATCTGTCAACAAAGGCATTAAATTCACAGTCTTTAGATATTGATGTTCTGTTTAGAAGGCTGTCAGACATATAAAAGCTGTAGGGAAAAGTTTCTTTGCATAACAAAAGAGCTAATGCATCAAGTTATGGTTTGTTAATGGCATTCAATTAACAAATAACTGTTGTTAGTTGATTAAAAATTAACTGTGAATAACCATTTAACATTTAGTACTTGCAAATGTTCCTTGATTTATTAAAATTGTGGGAACTAAGGAGTCTGGGGAGAAGCTAGAAATATTTGGTTAGGTTTTTTAATGGAAATTTTAGGCACACTGTGAAATATTTCTTCCTAGTAAATATACATTTGTAAATCAATCTTCATGTTTTAACCGCTCATGAAGAATTCTGCAGACCTCCTGTTTTAAAGGCACTTGAGAAATAAATATCTGCCAGGGCGAGAAATCCCATCAGTTTTCTCGCTGTTCCTATACAGATGGTGGACCATACTGTGAAATTTGCTATTCTTCGATTGCTCCATTCTGCATACGCCCCGAGGAATCTCAGAATTATAGAAACTAAAGATGTAATAGACTAAATAGGTCATCTATTCCAATAGAAATTTTACCAGATTTATACAAGACTCCTTTGAATTTACAATACAACTTACTTCCAAAGGGATCCAAATGCTGAACAAAAAAATTGGCTTTTTTTTTTCAGCCACCCTAGTGTCATATATTATGTTCTACTATTAATCATGTTTTTCTCTTGTGAAGATAATACACCATCAGAATGTGCACACGAAATTGCTTTTTCAACAAAGGGATTAGATTTGCAGTAATATATTTCCAGGCTCTCATTTGCACCCCCACTCTACACCCAAACCAAGGGCTATGCTTGCAGGACAACTGTCTGAGGTCTCAGGAGTATCTCCTAGCCCTGAGAGAATGAACTTATAGGTAAGCGACTTTTGTGTGTGTGATATTCAACAGTTAGTCTCTTTGAAACCATACCTTAACCAACCAAAATAACTAGCTGCAGACATATTACACGATTACTCCAAAATCATTTCAACATATTTTTGAACACCAAGGATATGTAAAGAATAGTCAGGAATTTGAAACATAGTCTCAAACTATAAAGGTTTACATTCTTGGGGAGAGGAAAGACCTTTAACTGCTTGAGAGCCTCATACCACTAGATAATGTGAATATCCTTTGTTTTTGTGTGTCTTCCTTTTTATTCTTCTGTTCCTATGGTGACTATTCTCTCTGTGGTTCAGATGGAAATGACCTCACAGTAACTCGTACCTGCAGCCACAGCAATGGGTGCAGAAATGATCAATGGTCTAAGTTTGCGAATTATGGTTCTCCCAGGAATTTTATGCTAGAGGTCTCTAAAACAAACAAACAAACAAACAAACAAAACCCCCTCTATCACCAAAAAGTCCTAAACATTTTTACATTAGAAGAATGTGGGCCTGAGGCTACTAATGGCAACTTACTCAACACATATAGAGAGCGCATCTGAGAAAAAAGTCAGGGTAAGAGAAGTAGAGAGACTGCAAGAATCCAGACAATATCATTGAACTTCCAAATTCGGCTGCTCCCAAAGCTACATCCAAATTTTTAACTTCTCTGTTCTGTGACCTCCCACAAAAGATCTCCTTTTAATTAAGGTAGTTTGAGTTGGGTTTCTATCATTTGTAACTGAAAGAGATCTAATAGAGACACCTATCAAGTGAGATATACAGATAACAAGAATTACGGGAGTTCAGGGTAGAAGTTCAAGGGAAGACTTTCCAGAGAAACTGGAGCTTGAGTTACGCTTTTAAGAATGTGAGAAGATAGAAAGGAGAAAAGAAACATTGCAAGTAAAATGGTATAGAAAAAGGCAGAAAAGAACATGCCAGTTTCAAGGGTCAGAGAAGATCAATTATGGGTAAAATGCAAGCTACACATAAGATAAGAAGTAGGAGGTAAGGCACAAAAATAGAAATACGTTTAATAAATGTAGGACATAACTGATCATCTAAAGGTAAAATAATGTTTTTAAATAAGCTTTGAAAAAAATAAAATGCTGAACAATTATCATCGTCATCATTATTAAATACCATTACAAATTAGCATCACTCATAAAAGCCTTGGAAAGGATCCTGGATACAAGCACAGAGAAAGCAGTCCAAAGGTAACCAGAATTGCATGTGCACTCTGACTCAGCTACACACTTAAGCATCCAGGGCCATCTACCCAACATTTGTCTTGATGACATAATCCTTTTAGAAAGACCAATAGAATCGACTCTATGTATAGATTGCAATTTTTCTCCTCTTCTAGACTCTTATCTCTGGAAAATAATTCAATTAGATACTCTTTCTCCTCACTTTCATCATCCTGAGCTTCTGTTTATCCATTTCTTACATTCCATACCTTAACTTTATCTTGGCCTAGTATACTGTTGCATGCATGATGCAGAAGAGAAAAGCTTATAATGTTTTCTTCAGCTGCATCTGAAAATTCTATTGTATTTATAAAAAGCACTGAAAACATATGTAAAATGTCAAAATAATTATCTAGCCAATCTGATTCTTTGGAAGTAGAGGTGATGAATTTGGAGTAATTTGTGAAGACAAATTTTGTAAGCCACAATAATAGGAATATATAGTTAGCTATATATGGATTTAAATATGGATATGGATTTAGATATATAGATGGAGATACAGCTGCAGGTGTAGGTAGAGGGAGGGACAGGGATAGAGACAGAGACAGAGACAGAGACAGAGAGATAATGTCTGCAATATGAGATTTCCAAGGCCTTTCATACTATCATGCCTGATCTCCTCTTTCCCAGTGACTTCTGTACTCCTTTTAGCTCTATGAAGGTTGGGAAATAAGCTGTGTCTTTCATTAGAATGAGCTCACTCACAAAAGTGATACATTTTCTATATATTGGAAAACAATTGGTAGAAAAGGTGAAATAATTTGAACCACCTTTTGAATGCTGGCTGAAGAGGAACAAAGCTTCAACTACATCTGGCTAAAAGAAAGAGGTTAGGCTAAACCTCTTTCCACAAGTATCATTTTCCTCTCCTCACTTAGAGTTTATACTTATATACACATATCTAATAGCCAGAGAGAAATGAATCTGCAGTGGGGGGCATGCATTAGGATGAGAAATAGAAGCCAGTTTTATAATTTCTAAATAATTGAGCTATATTAATAATTTAGATAACAAATATTGGTTAAGTATTTACTGTTCTCTTAGGCATCAAATTAGCTGCATTGCATGGTGCATATGTTTATGTACCTAAATTTTAGACTATGAACTTGCTGAATGATCTAGCCTGTGTCTTCCCATTTTTATATTATAAAACCAAAAGCAATGTCAGGTATGTTGTAGATGGTTAATATTTGTACAATAGAATAATGTCTTGATGATTAAATGATGTAATACATGCAAATTATGGAGTAAGTATTCCATTGATATTACCATTCTTTTTTAGAACATTTAAAGAACAGAAAGATAAAGAACCTGAAAAGATTGAAAAGGAAGAGATAAAAAGGGAATCAGGAAAACAGAGATGTCACATAAGCCATGTCTTCTTTCCATCATATTTTTTTTCTCTTTGAAATGCCCTCATAACTCCTTTTGCCTGGCTGACTTCTTCTCATTCACCAAGACTCAGCTTTGGTGCCAAGAATGGCCAGTTTGACTTATATGCTCTTCTTTTCTAGTGCACCAGACACCACATCCACTAACCCACATTTAGTTATTTATAGCTCCTATAAACCGCCAGAGTTAAGATCATGAAGGCCGGAGTCTGATGAGTTTATCCATTATTTAGATTCTCTGATGAACTCATTTATTTATGCAGCCAATATTTATTGAGCACCTACTATGTGATGTATACTAACACCTATGGAATAACCAATATCACATCTCAAGAACAGCCCAAAGAGTAAACTTTTAAAACATTTGTATAAACTAAGTCTATCTTCACACTGAAACAGTTTGTGTAAGTCACTTCTGTTATCATAATAGCTCAAACCCATAATCATTAGCATTATAAGGAAAGTGATGAAAGCTAGTCATTTGTCTTCAGGCATATTCAATAAGGTTGACCATTTCAGAGAGGTCAGGTAAGATGGAGCCTGAGAAGTCTGCTGGTGTGAGCCTCAGCTGTTCCTTTATGCTCTCCACCAGGAATGTTGAAGTGAAACTAAGGAAAGCAAATCCAAAGGCAGTGGTTGAAGCCTCAGTGTGAGGTTGAGAAGCTTGACTCTCATCCGAAGGAGAGAGGGAAGTGGTTTCTAGAGGGACGTGTGGAATATGGAGAGATCGTTTTGAGAATTTTTTTTTGGTTTTTAAGATAGAAGAGGCTTGAGCTTATTTGTAGGATTAAAAAAGAAGAAGAACTAGTAAAGAAGGAGAGATTGAAAATGAGGAGAGAGGCAAAAAGTGACAACATCTTAAAGGAGAAGTGTGGGGATGGATCATGAACAGCTCTGGAGAGAGTCATCAGTTCCTCAGAAAAGAAGAAGAGCCTAGGTAAAGGTATAAATTTATCAGAAAGTAAAAGGCAAGGTCACCTGCTATGATGGAGCAGATTTGGAGCTAGGGTCTTTAGGGACATGAAGCAATCCTTCACAGAATATTAGATCTTTGGAAAGGCTAGGACTAGGCTTTACCTTTGTAGAGATGCCAACCCTCACCATGGAACCTAGTTGGCTGGGGTAGGAGGTAAAATCACACCAGGTAGCAGCTGGGAAAAAAAGGAAATTGGAAGTTCATCATGTTAGGAATAACAGAGAAGGGAAAGAGACCACAGAACCAACTTAAGATTTTAGTTGATTAAAAAGAAACAAAAACCCAATGTATAATCTCAGAATTAAGAACCTGAAATGGAAGGGGTAAATATTGTTTTAAGCTTTAAGACTGGAGCAAGAAGGTCAAATTTGTTTTCTTTCATGAAGTGCTATGTTGACAAAGATTCTAGGAGTTCGTCTAGGCTTAATAGAAAAGAGTGTCATAGTCATTGAGTAATATCTGCCCTTAGGGAGTAAAGGTAGGAGCATAGGGCAAATATTTATCACCTCTTGCCTAGGCTGTCTACATGGATAATCATCTAGAACTTTAGAGAGAAGAGCAATACAGTACAGCAGGAACCAAAATCCTAAATAAAAAAAAAAAGGGGGGGGAGGTGGTGGTAAAGGGCAACCACAAGTAGCATGAACCTAAAATTAGAGGAATTTTTTTTCTTATGATAAATAGTAATAATCTGGCAACAGTAATGAGAATTGACAAAATGTAGTGGGGCATTAACAAAATATAAGACGATAAGCCCTTTTGCCAGAATAAGGGAAATTGTGGCATAAAGGGGAAGTTGGATTTTCATTTAAAACATTGTTCGATGCTCGAAGTGTCCTAACCAAACCATGGAATTGTTCTCTATAGCATGCCCTTTTTGGGCTTGCCATGGAGAAACCTTGGTTTAGTTTTGTGCATAAATCACTGAGGTATATCAGAGCACTGAATTTGATCTTATATGAGTAAGTGGATAAAAATCATCTGAAACACTACTCTGAAATGGCACTCTCTGATTCAAAACCTTCCATTGAACACTCAGATTCCTTAGCCTGGCTTTAATCTAGTTTTTCATTTTCTCCCACATTCCTCTAAATTTCTGCCACAGACAGGCTGATATGTTCACAGCCAACCCTTCTTTACACCTTCTCTTCCTCGTTCCCCCTTTCAGCATCATCTCCACCTCAGGTGTCCCTTTGTTTTCTTCTGGCTATTAAAATTGTTCATGTCCTTTTTTAGCCCAGTCCATTACCCACTCATTTCATGAAGTCATCCTTTGATACTAGAGAATTATGACATCATCTTCCTCTGTAATTATTTGTACCTATTTGTACTTTTAGATGTATTTTTTTTTAACCTACATCCCTATTAGAACCTTGCATGCACGAACAATCCAATGTCTCCTTTTTTTTTTCAATATCATATACCAGATACTTAGTAAATAACTGGTAGATAAATAAGTGAATCAATTAAAGAAAATTCCTCCATTACTTTCAATCTATAATTTTTACCTTCTTAAGGGTGTGGGGGTGGGGGCGCTCTGAGTGATAGAATCAAAGACCCAGATAGGGAATGAAGCATAATTCCCATAAGGAGAGGGAGGCAGAAAACCAACTTTAATGCAGACACCTGCAGAGAGGTTGGCAGTGGGAAGGTGGGAGCTAACGCCACCTGAAGGACAGGGGTTAGGAGGGGTGCACCCCCTCCCACAAGGCTTGAAGGGTATCTCTGTAGTCACTCACCAGAGAGTGTGTAGCACTTCTGGCAAGTTCCCATTATCCCATCACTCTCTCAGATGGTGGGCAGTGGAATCGATATTCCCAAGGCTTTAAAAAGCTCCCAAATGTTGTGCTGCCATTCATTCAACAACAGGGGGAGAAATAAGGGAAGGAAAAAAACTGATGTTGGCTTCTTATTTTGCTTATGTTGTTAAAAGCCGCTCTGATGCTGCTGTTCTGGAATAGGTCCCCTCTTTCTTTGAAAGCATGCTGTGTGATAGACTGTCATTTGTCCCCTGCCTCCAGAAGAGCCAGCTGGCAGCTAAGTGCTAAAGCCAGTGACTTGCATGTGTTTTTCTGACATTTAACAAATGGGAACAGCTTGCAAATCTGCATTAACTCACTCTGTCTCACAAATAATCAGGGCCTACGCAGTGTAGACACTGGGAACATTAGCTCCGACACAAAAGAGTGAGAGGCTGGGGGGTGGGGGACGACAGAAAACAAGTCAGCAAATAACGGATGTTTTAACGAAGAGATGAATGTAACATTCTGGTTCAGAGGGAAGAGTTTTGAAGTCATTTTTGTTTTTCAACAAGCCACTGCTAATGGTGCTAAATCCATCTGTCAAGGCCCCACTTTGCAGCTTGAAGGCGAGTCGCCTGCCACCTCACAAATGCTGATCTGTTGGTTCCTTCCATCTTGCAAATACCACTTTGAATTCTTTATGCTTCAGAGTTGAGGGCCTATGTTTGACCACATGTGGACTTTTGCAAAGTCACACCACACAGCTAGATTTCCACCTCTACTCAGATGTTGAATGAAAGAAAACATACCAGTCAAAAGGCCACACATAGACATAGATTTGCAGGAAAATTATCACATGTATGTGTAGTGATCTGTTGTACAACTTTCTTAAATATACCCGCATAAATTGGGGTACATGTCTAGCTCATGCTAGCATTGTGGATTTCGAATAAATTTAGGAGCCTTTCTCATTAAGAGTGATTTGGCATTTAGGGATAGGCACTATCAATCCCAAAATGTTTCAGTCCATTTAAAAGATGGCTGTGTTTGTGATGTTCTATCTTCTAGCCCCAGATATCCAAGGAAAATAAGTCCCTAAGCATGAATAAAGAAAGAAATAGATACACTGGGGAATGTGTTTGGCACAGGGCTTGGAAATTCTGTCTTCTAGGAGAGGCAAAATAAACCTGTACTTTCCTTAAACTTTCAGGAAGGGCACAATAGAGGAGCTTAACTCCCATCTTCCTATGTGAGACAGAGAGAGACAGGTTCTCAAGCCTTCTGGAAGGAGCCATGAAGAGGACTTAGGGTCTCATAATTAGGACCTTGAACCACAGGACAAAAATATTGTTACAAAAAAAAAAAAAAAAAAAAAAAGAAAGAAAAGAAAGAAAGAAAAGAAAGGATATAAATATTCCCAACCGCAACCATGAATGCGCAGGAAGACAGTCACCTGGCCCAAGGGAAGATGTTATAGAGCCTGGCCCTCCTTAGAGCCTGGTCATGGTAAGCATTCTTGAGGTGAAATCTCTGCCCGACCCCAAGACATAAGGAGAGATTCCCAGCAAGGACCTCCTTTCTTCCTAGGTGCCTTGATGGAGGAAGCAATAACCCTGAAGACCACATCCAACTTTCAGAAACCAAAAGGGCAGGAATTAGATTGCTAGTTGACCACTGCTGGGAAAGAACTGTCACACTCAGAAGCAAGTGGCAACTGTCAGTGGAACAGATAGTGATCTGCAGCCCTGAATTTTGGCAAGGGTTAGAGCTCAGCAAGGAAGCAGATGAGAGCATCAACTGAAACTGGAAGTTCAGAGGCATGAGGCCAGGTGTCAGGATGAGGGCCCTCTGGCATTGAGACTCTTCAGCCTATTCTACAACCTTAATTGAGTTGTTTACAATACTAAGAAGAAAAGCAAAAGGCAAGGGTGGCCCATTCCTCTGGCATAGGGAGTCATGCATGTAACCACCATGGGACTGAACCCAGAGGCCTCTTTGCATATCCCACGAATCCTGATTTCTCCCATGGCAGGGGGCTGGGGCAAACAAGAGTTACAGACAATTTTTATACACAAAAGATCAACAAATTATTTGTCTGAAATGTGAGACAGCTGAGGAATGTATCCCGGCAATGGATCAACCAGATATAACGTTCAAAATCGGTATTTTCTAAATAAATAATTTTGAGTCCAAATCTCTATTTTCTCTGTCTTTGTCTAGCTTCAAACCTTGTGTTTTGATGCCGATTCTCTTCATTTCTAGTAACGCTGTGCTAGACTTAAGCTTCTGTCATCTTACCTTCCCCACTGCAAGTGCTTCTGAATTCGTCTCCCCTAATTCCACTTTCAATCCCAACCAATCCACAAGCCAGAGTGGTTTCTTCAAAACACAGGCTGGTCATATGGATCTCCTGCTTAAAATTCTTCAATTAGTAGTCCTCAAAACGTACTCTATTAAAAACTCACAAAAGCATTGTGGGATATTTTTGAATTTCAAGAGAAATAGCAATCCTCCCCATCAGACCCAGCAATTTCAACACTGCATTGCACTACATTTCTTTCAATGATATCGCATCTTCATGATGCTGTTTTCAGTAATTGCTGTGAAAAGAAGCCAATACCACAGAAGTCAAAGTGAAACAAGAAATAAGGGTGGAGGAGTCTAATCTGATCCCAAGTTTGAGTAGTAGCGGAGTACCAAATAGGCAAATATGTCCAATTAATAAGTCAGGACATAGACTGCAGCCCTAGGTCCAGGGTCTTGTTGAAAAAAAAAAAAAATAGCAATCTCTAGTTTCGTTTTGTTAACATTTGCTGTATGCAGCCAATTCTTTATTCATCTGATTGGCCTTCTGGCCTGGTTTCCTGCTTGTATTCTAGCATTCACCAAGAATGAAGCCATGCTATAAACCCTCAAGAAATCTGCTGGGGTCTTATGTGCCTCTTCCCGACTCTGCGTGGTCCTTTTCCCCAGGACTGGCCCCTGTGTCCAGTATCCCTTATCCCAATTTGGACAATCCTCTTTGAACTACTACCCTGAGCCGGAACCTGCAATCTGCTGCCACTGAGAAGCCCTTAATTTCCACCATACCCCCCATCTTTCAACAACAATAAAAAATTATTGAGCACTACTGAGTACCAGTCACCGAGGAAACTGTGATATTCATACAAACAAAATTTACACTGCACAGTGTGGGGAGACAGACAACGAAAAGTACACAAGGAAATAATGTCATTTTCCAGCTGGTATTAAATGATCTTGTTTGTGTACTGACATCAGCTTGGATTGAACTTTAGTTAACTCTGCCTTTTGTTTTGTATTTTCTATTCCTGGCTCCTCCCAGAGAGATAGGGGCCACTGTGAATACCATAGTCAGCTTGCCCCACATTTCTACTGGACCAGTCCCCCTCATTTCATTTTGCTGGGAGCTCTCAACATCCTATAAACTTGAGTGCAAACTATTTATAACACTCCTGTGATGGTTAATGTTATGTGTCAACATGGCTGGGCCACAGGGTACCCATATATTTGGTCAAACATTTACATTAGAGAACTTTGGGTAAAGCAGACTGCCCTCCATAATGTGGATATCTTCATCTAATCACTTGAATACCTGAATAGAACGAAAAGCCAACCTCCTCCGAGCAAGAGAAAATTCTCTAGCAAACTGCCTTTGAATTTCATCTGTAACATTGGCTCTTCCTGGTTCTACAGCAGATGGTCTTCAGAGTCAAACTGGAACATTGTCTCTCCTGGGTCTCCAGTTTACTGGCCAGCCTGCAAATCTTCAGACTTGCCAGCCTCCATAATTGTGTGAGCCAATTCCTTACATGAAATCTCTATGCATGCACGCTCACACGCACGCATGCACACACACACACACACACACACACACACACACACACACACATTGTATTGGTTCTATTTCTCTGGAAAATCCTGACTAATACACCTCCCTATGACCAACTGGAAATTAAAAGTAACTTCTTCCCCCCAAAAACACAAAATAAAACCTAATGTATCTCCAGCCAAGACCAAGGTCAAATGATATGTACAAATCCAATAAACCCTTGCTGGCTGATTGACTCACCAACCAGAGAAAGCAACATGATATTAATCACTAGATTTAGAATTATAAAGTACATACAAAGTCAAAAGATCAAGACAGTTCACAAAATACTTGAAGCAAAAACTATTGACTAGAGAACCAACTAGGGAAACAAATCACTTGTGCTATGTAATTATAAACAGAAAAAAATGGGGGGGGGGAGTAAGAAGAACCTCATTTTATTCTCAAAATCAATGTGTCAAAAGTGGCAGAAGCAGAAGGAGACTTGGATTCTTATTATTTGAATCAGTAATATCAAGTGTAAAATGAAGACAATAATGAGGACACCTACCTCTCAAGATTGTCATGAGGATTAAATGAGAGAATGAAAGAAAAGCATTTAAATAGTGCCCAGGTATACATGCTAAGTGCTCAGTAAATGTTGACTGCTCTCATTATTATTATTTGTCTGTCCTACATCTTGAAACATAGGGCCACATAAGTGCTTAGGAATATAAAGAAATAGAAGAGAGATTTTCAAAAAGCAAGTTAATACAACAATATCCTGAGGACTATTAATTCATTAACCTGTGTGAAGCCCCCATCTGAGCCACCCCCAAATATGACTATCTGGCAGATCGGTTAACAGATACACAGACTAATGCCATCCCATAGAAACATTTAAGTGCCATAAGAGAGTTTCAGGTACCGTGTTGTGAAAGTTTGAGGAGAAAAAGAAATCATTTTCTAGAGGGAATCAAGAAACCAAACAGGACTTGAGCCGGGTTTGGGAGGACCATCCGCATATGTTCATGTGAAGGTAAGGGAGGACCGCTGTGTGCAAAGTCATGGAGGTGGAGCATCTTCATTATCAGAAAGTAGCCCAGGTTGTTGGGGGTGAGGGAGGACCGAGGTGGAGTAGTGACAGATAGGTAAAAAGTGAAAAGCAACTTAGAAGAGGTTAACTAACTTTCCCAAATCCCACGATAGGATTTGACTCTTATGCCTGATATCAAAACCCTGCCTTTCACTTCTCAACTCAGCAAACAAACAAACAAAATTAATTTGGGACCAATACCATAAAAAATATAGTATTAATGTTTGATTCTCCAGTACCTAACACAACATCTAACACACGATAAGTAAGCAGAAACTTTGTAACATATTAGAAAAAGGGTACTGAAATAGCATAATGTGGAAGACCAGCTTGTTATAAGGTGAAGAATTAGTTACATTCAATGAAATTTAATTGTATCTTGAAATGCCTTCTGAACAATATCCAGAATTATAATGGTATCCCGAATTTTTACTTTTAGTAAAAAATACCTCAAAAGTAGTTCTGCTGCACCTCTATTTGTATGCCTATCTCAGCAACCTGGAAAATTCCCACTGACAAAAAAAAAAAAAACAGAAAACCTCCTGTGTGGGGTTCCATTACTCCTATTACCTTCTAACTAACTATGAGCCAAGTAATTCTAAAAAATCCTTTCTAGTAATCTACAGGCAAATTCAAATCTCAATTTGGAAAACCTTTTACAGTGTATCATTTCTATGCTCACCCTGAGCTAAATTCATGAAGAAGCTTCTGTTGGCATTTGAGTCAGGTGAGCTGGACTTATTTAACAGCACCTACTGTGAGGAGTCAGAAGATACTACCTGGACAGGCCCATGCACAAACTCCCATCCCTCAAATCTTTCTGGAACATTCCTTGATTCTCCAGGCCTAATACAGCAATCTCACCTAGCCAATAGTAGATTTGTAACAGGCCAGATATGTGTGTCTGTATGTATGTGTTATTACTATTTTAAAGCCTCTTCCTAGTTTCCAAACCATTCCTAATGCTGGCAAGTCCATTTTTTCCTTCCATATTTTTTTCTTGTACTTCTTTCATTTTTAATCAATTATCAGGCTAGAGGAATAAGCTCTTAGTTTACTTTTGTCACTTCTCTAAGAGTTTTGGTTTTGGTAGTTTCCCTGGCCCTCCCATCTATATAAAATGTGCCATCACTCTTTTCTAGAATTCTTATGGTTTTATTCAGCTAATATATTTATGAAGCCTCTACTATGTGCCTGGCACCATGCCGGCTGTCAGTATGATTGCAAGTATTTCATTTAAACAAATATCAACATAAAGACCAGAAAACACTGAGTTTGGAAACTTATAAACCTCAGTTAGAGAGGCAGCCTGGTAGGCTAAACCAGGAAGCTAAAGTTCTAAATTAGGATCTGCCTTTAAAAATCTGTCTATATTTTCATTTTTCATATAAAAAGAAAAATTAGAGAACAGGACTGAATGAGTACCGTTCCTTCCGGCTCTAAAATTATAAATTTGGAAATCTATTCAAGATTTACTCAAATGGCCCATGTTTTATTAGGTAGAAAAAATACCTTACAATTTATCTCATCTCATATTTCTTCAATATGCTCTTTATATTGGCTATCGATGTTCTCTTCAATATAAACCCAATTTACCTTTGTAATAAAATCTCCTACAAGTTGCCTTTATACATACCCAAATTTCCAAGTCAATGTGAGTCCCGTGTCCTAAAATCATCCCAATTCTCCCAACCAAATACCTTTGCTATCACTATTTTTTCAACTTGTACTGTCTTTTCCAACCGGCTTTATCAAAAGGCCACCATTTTCTGTGTGGCTCAGCAGGTATGTTTCCTAATCTATAAACTTTGCCTTACTCACTTTAGTCAATTATAGTTGCTTTTTACATTGACCTCTCTAGCACTTTCTACCTCCCTTATTAAACCTGTCATGTCATGTGTCCAAGAGTCACATTTGTACTCTCTACTTGCTATGCCTAAATGTTCAAAACTGACTTATTGACATTCTCCACCCCACTCCAACATTTGTGTCCTCCTATATAGGGTCTTTCTTGGTGAATGATAGTTTGAGAGCAGTGATGTGCTAGTAAATGTTTAACAACTAGTTCCCTAGGGGGAAAAAATTAAAATATTAATGTGTAAGATAAAACTAAAGCAATGAAGATGTTAGAAATTTGCTTGTTGGTCAATAATGTGAGAGACTTCTTTGCTCAATCAATAATAGTTTGTAATACTACAAGAACATTTTCTCAAATTTTATACTATTCACTATGTAACAGCTACAGAAACAATATACTTTTAGGTTTAATCTGCATGATTAACATCTTTTCTATAACTCTTGTAGTGTTTCTGATTTTCACAAGATAAGTACAACTACCATGGCTAATTTTAAGCTACCAATGTAATATCAGTAAACACAGAGCTCATCTTTCTGGGCCCTGCTCAAGCATCAGTTACTCTAAGAAGATCCCTTGTCCTCATCTCAATTTTTCAAGCTATGTCCTCCGTTCCCATAGCGTAGGACTTGGGTTTGAATTTCAAAGCCCCAAATAAGTCTCCTTAACTCTATAAATGTTTGTTCTCCTCACAGAAAAATAAGTTAAATATAAAAGAAAGAAAGAAAGAAAGAAAGAAAGAAAGAAAGAAAGAAAGAAAGAAAGAAAGAAAGAAAGAAAGAAAGAAGGAAGGAAGGAAGGAAGGAAGGAAGGAAGGAAGGAAGGAAGGAAGGAAAGAAAGAGAAAGGAGGGAGGGAAGGAGGGAGGAGAGATGAAGGAAGGAAGGAAGGAAGCAACTACAAGGAGGATAAGAGTAGATCATGGTACATAGTTCCTTCACCAGCTTTTGGCTCCCTTCTGTTGATAAAATAAGGCACTCTCTCACTGCCATAGGGGACAGGAAAGGTGACTGGCTCTTGAGCAATCGATCAAACAGAAGAGGGTGCTTCTTCCAGAATTTTGACATGAAATCTTGTTTCACACTCCCATCTTTTGAACTGGGTGTATTAGAATAAGTAATTACCAGAAACGTGGAGTATTGGGTCAAGCTGTATAACCCATCTGACAGCAGCAGAGGGGGCGCTTTTCCTCCCTAGCAGTCAGCCCCTCACGCATATTCATAAGGTGGCCCTGTGCCTTGATAAATGGTGCCTTAGTGTTATGACCCTGTTTTCTCTGAGTGGTACCACAGCCCTCCACTTATTCTTAACATTTTTGCTAATGCTCTCCTCTCATAATCTTCAGCAGTTTTCAGGGAAACAGGAAAACTTATGCTGTATGATACATTGATATTATACTCTGACTAATACAAATAACTTCCTACTTCACAATTTTCACTCACAGAAATTCATTCTCATAAACAATGTTTCTAATACTCTTCCAAGATGATGCTATAGGTAGTAAAACGTATGTATGCATAGTGGCGGGGGTGCATGGAGTAAGCACATTAACAGTTACATGCTATCACGTGATCTGGGTCTGCCTTCCCTACAAAGCAGAAGACTCAAGTGTGTGAAACCCAAGCTTCTCAAACCTCATAAACACATGGAAATGCAATCACAAAATCTCTGATTGAGAACCCTATCAACAAAAAAGATTCCAAAACCCCACCTACCTCTCACTCCCAGGTGATCTCACAGGTCCTGTGCTTAGCCAGTAGAGACTGGCTGCAGGACTTAGGTTCCTGGGGAGACAGTAGTACACACAAGTGCCAGATGGTGCAGTGTTAAAAAACATCCTTTGGCACCAAACCAAATCAGAGAAAGTCAGTGAACCTTCACTCCCTGTATAGGAATGACCACTTCATACATTGCTTGCTTGAGAAGTTCAGCACTAGGGCTAGACTGTGAGTGCCACTCTTTCTGAAGGATCCAGTCCCTCCTCATACAAAGGTATCCTTGAAGGTCTAGGCAGCAAGAAAAATCCATATTGTTGGAATTCTCTCTAGGCAGCACAATAGCTGTATATGTGAAAGGAAAAAATGGTTTTATTGGGTCATCAGTGACCTTCATCTCTTAAAGAATAAGAGAATTGATTTGTGCTTTCAGTATTGCCTTATGAAGCACTCAACTACCATTTATAAGACAACTCCATCTCTCATCGCTATGCAAATATAACCTTTCTACGCCTTAGAACTTATTCAGCTCATCCCAGAAATTTCTGGGAACAAAAAGAAGGGCATTTTAAAGATGGGAAGTTAAAAATAAGAGGAGAGTATCTTTCTTTTGGTACATCTACTTCCAAAATTCTTCATGTTGTTCTGTGAAAGATACAGATAAGACATTTAAGATATTTAAAAAAATAGAGAGTTCCTCTGTAATGTCAAAATACAAAGAACCAAAGGAAGTGCAAAGACTGACAAGATAATATTGAAATCAATTATGTATTTTTATCATATGTTATATTCATTTTCCCCATTGCAGTTTACCATAGTTTCATCTATATTTAGTTATTGCTTTTCAAAACCTACACAGAAGATATCATTCATTTCTGTTTCTCAGAAGTGGAAATAAAGTCAGAGAAGTTAAGTGAATTGCCCATATTCAACCAACCAGGTAAATGATTGTGGAGCCAAAATTAGAGGGCCTTCTAATTCTTAAACCATTGTGCTTCCATTTTACCACAAATTCTTTTCTACAAATGTTTGGAATGGTGGAGGAAAGAGAGTAGAGAGACATTTAAAAATTGAAAGAAACAATTTTAAGATGAGTAAAGTGTTATTAAGGCAGTTAAGCAAACCTGTCATGCAGACAAATTCTGCAATCAGAATACCTAAATTAGAAACCCAGCTCTTTCACTTACTCTGTGTTCTAAGACATATAACCTTCCAAAAAGTCTCAATGTGATTGTCTGTAAAATGGGGGTTATCAGAGGATCATCTCCTTCAAGGTTGCTGTAAGGATGAAATGAGCCAAAGCATGTGAAGCACAGAATATAGAAAAACATGAGAAATACTTGATACATGTTAACATTTGTCATTGGTATCTCACAAGTTGTAACACTAGGTAAAAATTAAAAATAGCTCAAAAGTTGTTGATATGAATTTATAGATAACAGATCTAAAGGTGTCCTTGAGAAGAATCAGATTATTTGGAAGATATTCCTAACTCCTTAACACCAAGGAGAAGGGGCAGGGACTCCCATAACCTCTCCTTATGTGCCTTGCTAGAATAAATTCTAAGTAGATGGAATACACAGCTTAATATATGTATTTATAGAAAATTCTGTGTCTTGGTTAATACATTCTTAAGACTATCGACTTCTGGAGGGCAAGGACCGAGCCTTCTTTAGATCATTTAAAACCCTCCCAAAGACCAATACACTGCTCTGCACTCAATGAAATAATTTTAATCCCTTATTTATTGATGGAAAAAAACATGAGGTATTTGGAGAGATTTGCCACCAGCAATTGATTGTGAAAAACAGCAATTAAACTTCGTCAAGCAAAGTCAATGGCAGGCAGAAACCAAGAAATAAGCACTGAGAAAATGGAAAACTGAGGCAAGAATGGCCTGGTCAAGGAAACACCCATAAAAGAGCATTTATTCTGTAATTTTTCATTAAGCATCAAATTCAATACTCTTGATACACCAGAAAGGTAGGGCAATATTTTTACATATGATAACTCTGAGACTCAGAGAGAAAATAGCTGGCTTATAGGAACACAGTTAATAAATTAATATAAACCAATAAAGCCAATGTTTTGAATTTAAAACAATGAAGACGATTACCATGTTTCAATTCTTTTTGTTTAAAGGCAGCTATGTTGACAATCATTTTCTGGCACTTTTCTCTATCTGTCAAGACAATACTTTTAAACTGCAGGTGAGTTTTATTTTTAATAGAGCTACAATTGCTAAGATATAACATTTGATAACTTCATGGCCGTGCCCTGAAAACTTGGCCCTATAGCTTGAAATGTTAAAGAGTGTGTGTGTGTGTGTGCGCGCGCGCACACACACACACACAGAAATACACATCTAACACCACTTTAGTCTGCTTTTAACCTGGGAAAAATCAGATCATGTGATAGAATAATGCTGTGAAAGACAGAGACATTGCCCGGCAGAGTAACCCAAGCAGCAAAGAGTCCTGGCTCACCTCTTCTGCTCTCATCCCCACAAACCTCCTCCATCTCTGAGCAATGCCCTGCCCAGTGCCACATCATGGAGTGCCCAGCAATGATGAGGGCCCCTGCTGATCTGATCTGATCTGCCCAACTGTCCTGAAAGCCACTTAAAATCATTCAATTTCTCCTTACGTTTAAGGCAAGAGAAGGTGCTTGACAAATATTTACTGATGAATGCACTGGGGCTGGGGAATTATAATGCAATTTAATAACAGGATAAACATGAAAGAATTCTATAGAAACACAAATAAAGAAAAAGTATATCTGACTGGAGGAATACGATTAGACATCACTGCATAACACACAAACTGGGCCTGAAAGAAAAGTGGCTCACCCCAGAATTAGGACAGTTAGATAAACAGAAGGCTGGGTGGAAGTTCAGTGTTGATATAATCCAGCGACGCTTTTCATACTGTAAAATCTCTCCATAATATGAAAAGTAGACTCAAAATTTTCAATCACATAAAACGTCTAGGCTGACTATTGTAAAGTTAATGAAATGACAAGGGCAGCATTTTATTTGGTTGTATAATCTGGACCTATCCGAATTCCAGTTATAGTGTAGTAGCATCAGGGCTTTGGTGCGGGTTGGGGCTTCTAAGGCTGCTGTAAGCAATACCAGGAATCTTTTAATAAAGTGGTGCCTGTTCCATAGGCCTGATCAGGAGAGACTGGACCAGGGGAACACAGGCCTGCTAACTGGATGGAGCTGCCTCTTATCTCCTTTCTTAACTTCCCTCTCCCCTGTTCACTTCCAAATCAGCTCTCCATTCCTCTCCTTGTAGGAAAATAACAAATTTAGCCAGCCCCTTTCGAAGAAGAGAAACAAGGGGCTAATTGTTAAGTAGATTATATTAGAATCGCTATGATCATGGGGCTCATTACCACAGGATTTTACTACATTTGACTCCTTCTTATGGCCTATATGAGATCAGTCAATTTATCCTATATACCCCAGTTTCAAAGCAACCCATTCCTCCAGTGGATGTTTTTAATTTATGAAAAGTCATGTTCCAGACACTATTCTGTTTAACATACATACATGAGCACTAATTCTGTGATCATCCAAAAGGATGCTATGCCCTTTAAATACTGGAAAATAGATAGCACATATTTGCTAAGTTTTCTCTTTTACAGACTAAATTTCCTGAGTTCCCTCAGGAATTACTCATCTGCCTTGTTCACCGTTGTACCCTGAGAACTAAGGGAAATTCCTGGAACACAATAGACACTCGGTAAAGATGTACTAAATGAGTACATGATGAATGAATGGCTCCAAATTCTGTCCTATGATGAGAATGCTCTCATTTGTCTCTGTTTCTCTTCAAGTATGGCACCCCAAATAGAATATAAAATTACAGAAATTGTCCAGTAAGTATGCAGAACCTGACTGATCCTTACTCTTATCCTGGATGCTACACATCTACAAATGCCACCTAAAACTGACTTCACTTTTTGAACAATCCTATTACTATGGATTCATATCAACTTTATTGCCAGCTAAGACCCCTCTGAGATTTTTTTCACAGATCCACTGTTAAGCTACATCTCCCCCAATTGAGTTTTCAGACTGAAGTGCAAGACCTCACATTATTCCCTGTAAACTTTGTTTTATTGGATTTAGGCCATTACACCAGCATCTAAAGACCTCTTTGAGCCTTGATTCTGACCTCTGACATACTAGATATGCAGCCTAGCTTTGTGCCACTTACAAATTTGATCAGTGTTCTTTCACTGTCCTCACATAGGACTTCAATAAGTAGCTGGACAAAGTCCTAGACAGAGCCCTGAGACTTGCTTCAGAGACTCTCTTCCAGATTAATGGTCATTTATCTTGTAGCTGCATTATTGCCTGAGGCCACATGGGAAGTCACCAGAAAGAGAAATAATATACCGTCAGGGCTTAGACAGAACTACTTTGTAACCCCAGCTTATCATTTACTAATTGTGTTCCTTCTGGCAAGAGATGAGGAAAAAATAGCATCTATTGCACATTTATGGTCATATGTCAGACGTTGTTAAAGGGTTTCGAACCCATAAGTTCATGTCATCATTAGAAAAATGTAAATAAATATCATGATCCCTATGCTTACAGATGTGAAAATTGAGGATTAAAAAGGTAAAATAACTGAACCAAACTATATAAATAGGAGGCAACAAAGCCAATATTAGAATTCAGGTCTTTCTCAATTTAAAGCCCATGTTGCTCTCACTAAATCTGTGCTCCATTCCAATCTAATTTCATAAGACAGAAAATTTAGAAACTTTAGCAATGGAGGAAACAACAGACATCACTTCAGTATAATCTTATATTAATCCTGAACATTTTGGGACTTTTAGGCCTTTTAAAAATCTCTAAAATATTTTTAAATAGAAATAAATTCTAGCTTTAAAAAAATAATTCTGGGAAATTAATCATCTTACTCAAAGACACAGTGTGCTGGTAGCAAAGCCCACTTGGCGAACATCTAATAAGAATCAGACCTCCATCTCCTTTCACTTATACCATGCTTCAGGATAGGAAAATGCTGCCCTATCTCAGATCTAAATCCATCAATAATACATGGCAAGTCTATTCTTTATATAATTTATTTGTCTTATGAGTTTCTGAGAGCACACAGGGAAAGATAAGGTATGGACCCTCCCTCAAGATGTTCACATCTAAATGGGAAGATATAAAAAATACAGGATTTGATTCCATCCCATCCATACTATTCAACTTTCTTGTATTTTAATAGTCCACTACAGGTAAGACAGAACAGAATATATAAGTAAGTGATAGCTCCTATGGGCAGACAGCTTACACTCTAGTGAAGTGCATAATCTAAGCAAACACATAAAGTAAAGTATAACAGTATATTAGGGCCCAAGAGATACAGGCAAAGTGTTCCAATGAATCAAGGAAAAAGTATAGAACTGCTTAAGATCTATCATGATGTCTGGATCTTTGATGGTACTTATGGCAAAAGGGAAGTTTTTGCAGTAACAGAAATATTAGTTCAGAGTAGGAAATTCTTTTAACCAAACAAAGGAAAAATTGCGGTAGAAAAATTAAGCTCGAGTTTGATCTAGAGGAACTGGTAAGATTTGGCTGTGCTATAAGTCTTCATCTACACTGTCCAACATGATAGCCAATGGCTACAAGTGGCAATGAAGCACGTGAGATATGGCTAATCAAAATCGATTATGCGCCCTAAATATTAAATGCATATAAAATTTGGAAGACTTAATATAAATAATATAAAATATCCCATGAACAATGTCTATATTAATTACATATTAAATGAAAATAATTTGGATATATTGAGATAAACAAAATATATGATTAAAACTAATTTCTACTTTTTCATTTTTTAAACATGGCTAATAGAAAACATAAAATTTCATGTGTGGCTTGCATTCTACCTCTGCTAGACAGTGCCATTGTCGAGAGTGGCTAGCACAGAGAAGGTACTTACTACATGTGTGTCGAACCAGACCGAGGGATATGAAGGCTATTTCGAGAGATGCAAACAACAAAAGCAATGGCACAAAAGCAAAAAACTAAGGCATGCCCCGGGGACAGAAAGAAAGAAAAGATGTTATGATGGTACTTTGGAAAGCAGATAAGCTATGAATGCATCATATCGTTGCTTTTATGTTTGTATAGATATTGTCTACTATCTGAGACTCTTGAATTGGGGAAAATTATCACCTTATGTAATAAATAAATAATTTCTCTTAAAACAAGTATTTATGTGCAATTTTGTTTGTCAAGAGAGGACAGAGTATCCTGGTTCTTCACCAACTTGCTTTGTGACGTTGGCGAGGTCACTTCTTTAACTTCTTGGGTCTCCTCTCCTACAAAATAAGGGAGTTGGACTGGACTAAGATCCCTGCATTTCTACAGTGGTGGGGTGGGGATAAGGGGATAATCTATAGGGCCTAAAAGCAAAAAGTTACATTCTAGTTTCTGCTGATGCATGCTTTTCCTTCCTCCAGTCTCCTCGCTGCTAGATTTAGGCAGCCTTAGAACTCCAACAAACCTTTTTTCCATCCTACTTCTGATCCTTCTTAGGAGAAAACATATAGAAGAACATTGGCCAGCTCAGCATGCTGTCAATCACAGTATTGAAGAAAAAAACCTAGGAGTTGATGAAAATTCCTTTCAAAGTTTCCCAAGAAAAAATGTGGTAAATTGCTGCAAATGTTATTTGATTCTGTCCTAAATAATACCTCTTACAGGGGTAGCTAATACTTGTGCTTCAGGTCATAAAATGATCATGAGTCAAAATGACCAAAATTTGAATTACAGTTACATTTTCTTCTAAAGATATTGAATATTTTCTCTATTAGAATCAGATGGCAAGCTGAGCTAGCAATATGAAATAGTTTAATTAATGGAATTCATAGTAGCGACACATATGCATATTAGAAGACTCAGTCGAACTGACTGGGGACTATAATAGTCAAGTTTTCTTGGTTGCCAGTGGCAGTGTCCCAGCTTCAATAGTTTAAGTTAAAAAGGAATGCATTAGGTCATTTAACAGGGAAGATCAGAGATGGAGCTATTTTATCATCTCTACCTTTGCTGAACTCACATCTCTGCTTCTTTCTGCCCATTAGTTTCATTCTCCATGACTTCAGACTGTCTTGCTCCATGTTTGAAGAGAGGAGAGAGCCAGACCACAAAGAGTTCCAGGCTTCTATCATCCCAGCTTCACTATTCCAAAGAAAGAGAGAGCATTTTATCTATCTGTCTGTCTGTCTGTCTGTCTCTCTATATAAAATCTCAGAGAAGTCTGATTGGCT
This sequence comes from Rousettus aegyptiacus, assembly GCF_014176215.1. Taxonomy (NCBI): domain Eukaryota; kingdom Metazoa; phylum Chordata; class Mammalia; order Chiroptera; family Pteropodidae; genus Rousettus; species Rousettus aegyptiacus. The sequence continues at coordinate 71,327,478 of NW_023416287.1, forward strand.
GTTTTTGGATCATAAGCCAATTGTATAACAGATACTATGGTTGATGAGACCTGATGAAATGCGTAACCTGTAACCAGAAGATTGAGATACTGTGTTTACCAGACCCAAAAGAACCACATGGGGTAGAATAAAGTCAAAGGAAGGAGCGTATTTATGGAGGGGGGTAGAGGGAGGGAGGGAGGGAGGGGGAGAGAGAGAGAGAGAGAGAGAGAGAGAGAGAGCGAGAGAGAGAAAAATGAAAGGTATGCTGAAGCAGGAAAAAAAAAAAAATATATCCAGTACAGGAAGCCACTGGCCCTTAATATGACCATTTGCCATAATGCTCATAAATCCACTTCACTTTCATTAAAATTTTTCTGGTCATCTCTTTGGCCCTGACAATAATAGTAGGTATTGCCTAAATCCTTAGACTTTCTTCTGACAATGATAAATGCCTCCAGGCTCAGGGCACCATGATAACAAAGAAAGCTAACAGAGCAGGGAGAAACAAGCCTCTGCTCTTGCGCCAGTTCATCGTGTCTGGCAGTGTCTGCCATCAGTGGGGATTTGTCTTACTTGGACCTTGTCAGCTCTGAAAACTGATTGGCTGATGGACCTGTGACTCTCTGCCTTAACCCTCCAGGAACACCACCTCTTTCCTTCATGGTGTTTTGGTATTTTTCACATTCTCTCAACTCAGCCAGCCTCCAAAGGCCCTTTGCTGTCTCTACCTCCATATGACTAGGGTAACATCTCATGTATAGTTTACAGTATATTTGCTTTTTTGCATTCTTATGCATGGCCCTCCCCAAATTCCAACTCTGGTACTTTACCAATAATTCAGCCCCTGTTTATGTCCTAATCAAATTGGGCATATTTGGTGCTTTCAAAACCACAAAGCTAACTACGCTCCCATGTGTAGGTTAATTTATGGCATCAGGGATAGTTTTATCAAAAAAACCACAAAAGTAGATAGCCGAAATGGTGACTTCACAAACAATATCTCTGACATCGCCTGCCAAAATTCAAAACTTACATTCCTACCATTAGTATTTTATTCCATTACTTTATCAAATGCACACTTCGTCTCCTGTTAAATGGCCATCTTCAGTTGGAATTACTCCATTAATCCTTTTCCTGAGGCAGGATTTGATAAGGACTTTCGGAAAAGAGCATAAAAGCTCTAAGAAACCAAGAAGAGTACCAAGCAGGAGACACCATTCTAGAAATCAAAGCCATTGAACCAGATACGTAAAAGAGGGCTCCTGTCTCTGGCATTGCACTTCCCCAGCACATCCATTTCTGTTTCCAAGTTCCTCTTATACCTATGACCCAATCTGACCCAATCCGCTGTTTTCTTTTTGCCCTTTTTGGGACTCCTTGACCCTACCCTAATCTTCTTTAGGACAGATGTCCCTTTTTATCAGATTTGGCTATGCATCAAAACACCTACTTACAGCAGCTTAGGCTAAACAGGAGAAAGCTGGGGCTACCGAAAGACAAGATTAGATGAGACCCGAAAGAGATCAGCATCAGCACAGTGGTGACGAGCTAATGGGGTTGGCAGAGCTATGAAGGGCAGATTGCCAGTATCTTACCTCCCAGAAAAGGAGTTGTGGTTTGCTAGGTGGTTCTTAATGTTGATAGCAGCTCCAGGGCCAGAGAATTGAGGGGCACAGGTTAGGCAAGATTGTCAGTTTCTCTGGCCTTCCATTGGAATGTACTGCATCATTGGGTTTTTTGTTTGCTTGCTTGCCTGCTTTTTTTTTTTTTTTTTTTGAAGATGTGTCCTACACTGGTCTTGATACATTTGCAGATGATGTTCACAGTTGCTATCACCCTTTGCATCATCTGAAAATGTCCAGATGAGTTGGAGGCAGCAATGAACAACCAGGCAGCCAGCTCTCATAAAGATGAATCAAACTATGGTGATCTGATAAGAAGACTTGTGAAATCCATTTATTTTCACCCAAAAGGGTAAGAGTTATTGTATCTTCTGAAATCGTCAGTGTTGATAAAGTAACCAGTTGGAAGACATACTATTCATGTTTCACCCAAATGTACCGACCAGGTAAACAGAACCAGCTCGTACCAGCAACCATAAATTTAAAGTTAGTATTTCAGGTCTATATCTAAAGAATGACAGAACATCATCTCTCCTGATTCATCCAGCAGAAATACATCACTCTTTTTCTCCCAATCTAATCAGGAACACTTCTGCCATGTTCATTTTTCTTTATAAGCCAGAAAAGCACAGAAAAGATTTAGGCCTTCTTTTCTACACCCCTTTGGACACAAGGTGGGGGAGGAGGCAGACTGCATAAGAGCAAAACCTCAGATTCTATTCTGACCACACCACAGGTACTTGATTTTTTTCCACCAGAATTCATTTCAAATGCTGTACACAAGTGCCATCTAGTGGTCATCAATAAACTAACATGGCTCTTCAAGAACGAAAGTCATTTTGCGACTAACGAGACCTTTTTTTCTTTTGTATTTAAACATTTTTCTGCGTTTGCCTTTTTTTTTTTTTTTTTTTTTTGAGAAATGTATTTCTTCCATAAGGTTCTCTTTGGTCTGGGTGGAAGTATCTTGGCTCCTCTCCTGTGAAGGTGTGCTTCAAGCCATAAAACACAGGCTGGGGTTTATTTACAAGAAAACACAGTGAGAATGTATCCTTTATTACTAGTCACTACTCTATACAATAAAATCTGTGTGCTTCTATCTGCTCTGTGCTCTACGTTCACAAACACTTTGGAATTGAGTAGTGGCTGAAATGGAAGAGAAAAGAAAGAAATTGGGATGGAGCAAACCACAGTCACTATCTTCAGTGGTTCTCCATTGCATATAGGGTAACAATAAAAGCTACCACCCTAAAATAAAAATCTCTGTAGTCTTACTCGAACTCACTTTACTAGTCTCTTTCTCCTTCCACACTCTGGTGTAAATTTTTATCTTTGTATTAGCCTATGCATTAACTCCTGAATTAAAGAATACAGTTTAACCTCTCTATATCTTCTTACTAATGTACCTTTTCTCCAGTCTGTGATATTATTGCCTCCCCTCCCTGCTTATTCAACTGTAATCATCCTTCAAGTTATATATTACTGTAACAGTATATCTAATCGGAACTATTTTAGTCTTAGTTCTCACTGAGACCTCTATCAATTGCTGTATAATGAATCACCCCAAAACTTCAAGCATTAATTATTGTTTACAAGTCTATGAGTTAGCTAGGCAGTTACAAGCTTAGCTAGGCCTTCTCATGCATTTGTGGTCAGTGGTAGATTATGTAGGCAGCTCTGCTGTTCTTGGTCCAGTTTTCTCACCTGTGTGTTGGTGTGACATAATAAGAAATATATATTTGGTGGGAATCTCCAATTTATAGCCAGTTGTTTATAAGTAAAGGTGACAACCTGGGATTTGCAACTGTTATCTAAAGTGGGAGCAGTCTATGAGACTGACTGAGCCTTTAACCTGTGATGTCTATACTAATTCCAAGTAATTAATGTCATAATTGAATTATGACATTCCATTTGGAATTATGACACCCATTTAGAATCCAAGAGTTGGAGTATTAGTTATTGGAGGGAGAGGGGGAGAAACCAATTTGGTGTCAAAAGTGTTGTGTGTAGAATATAGAAAAAGTGTCCTATTTAATTAGTTAGCTGGCTGTGGGCTGGTCTAATATGGCCATAGCTAGGACAACTGGGCTCTTCTGTGTAATGCCATCCTCCAGCAGGCTAGCCTGGGTTTGTTCACATGATGGTATGGGTACTCAGAAGGAGAAGAATCACTGAAGACTTCTTGAGGCCCCAGCCTGGAACTAGCACCTTGTCACTTCTACTGCAATCAGTTGACCAAAGCAAATCACAAGATCAATTCAGAGTATAAAGAAATAGACTCCACCTTCCGATAGGATGAACTATCCTATCTTAGCATAGAGAAACATGGAGAAGTGAGGAAAACTGGTCATTCTAGCAATTGATCTACTTCAAGTCCCCCACAGATGCCACATTTCACAGTAATGTAACACTGTGCAGACTTTATTATGTATTTACATAAATATTTGTATTAAAAGTAACTTTTTTTCCAAAGCAAAATAATTTAAGGAGAATAGTGGCATTGTTTTTCATTTTTTCAAAACATTCTAATGTCTGCTATAATAGAAGATAGCTAGATTCTTATATCTGCTTCTGCATTCAAAATTGCAATATGTAATTTTGGTTATAGTACGTGAGGAAAATTTGGCCTTAAGTAGATATGTACTTGAAAGGGTGAGGAGTATTCTAATACCAATTTCAGTAACTATGAATATTGTTCTTTGATACTACACCAAAACTTAACAAGGGGTAATTTCTTAAAGTTCATTATAGTGTAGAACCCAAAACTATATCAGTGATTTTGGTACTCTATTACATAAAAATGTATTGGTTTATTGTGTACTTTGAGTATATCTTTTATACATGCATGATTTTATTATATTATGTATTATTCATTTGGAAAATACTGGTTCATTGAGTTATATAGATCGCCTAAATATTGACATACTTTATTATCCAGTATCAAAAATATTTATTAATAATATCACCACTGGCCTCATCATAAAATTCTCTAGGTATTGGGGAGCTATCATTTTCACATGGCAGATAGAAAGGGTCTATACTGTCAATTTTTGCTTCAAAACTCAAATGTTTTATTGGCAATAAATATTGTTCATTGTTTCCTTAAAGTGACAAATTTACATTGTTCATTTTCAAAATATGTCTGCCAAATTCTAAAGACTGAATAACCATACTTGATCAGTGTTCGGTTTCAAGCAAAATGGTGTCTTATGAAAAAAGCTGCTAGCTAAACGATTTCAAAAGTGCTTTTCCAGTGGAAAAGGAAGTGGCTGTGATGTTGGCCACACTTTCCTTCCTGTACACTTGTCTATGCCACTTGTCTTGGCCAAGTTAACAGTGGTGGCCTTTGGTCACATATCTCAACAGGAATTTTATTTTGGCTTGAATCATCCAGTAGAGCCATAGTAATATATCAAATTTAGTGAATCATAGAATTAGAAAATATTTTAGACATCATCTAGTTCACTCTAAGAGAAAATTCTCTCTACAGCAGGCTTGACACAAGGTCATTCAGCTTCTGATCAAGCACTTCCAGTGATGTGAATCTCAATAGTTCTCTAAGCAGCCTATTCCACCATTCTTGGATAACTTCAATTATTATTCAGATCTTTGTTATATTAAGCCAATTGTTCCTTTCTTGGTTTCATGATGCAGAAGAGAATGAATCTGCTTTCTCTTCCATGTGGCTAACTTTCAAGCATTTAAACTTTAAATTTCTTGGAGTTTTCAAAACTACTTTAATCCATACCCTTTCTCACTTCATACTCACATACATACACATACACAACACACATCTTTCCTTATGCTATTTTTTCTCCAGGAAAGAACATAGCTCCTTTACTACTCTCTCTCTCAAATAACATAGTTTCTCAATTTCTGTCACCTTACCATCTTAGATTCTTTCTTTTCGTTCACGTGCCTCTTAAAAAGAGCACTAGAACCCTACCAAAAGATTCTTTTTAGATTAGAATTCATTTCCTTCCTGTAGACTTATATCAATGCACCCTACAACTGTATTTGGTTTTTTGTGTGTTATCATGTTTGTTTTTCAGGAACCACATCAAACAGTGGGTTCATACCGAATTAGTCTTTGAGCACATCTTCAGCTCTGTTATCCCTATGAACATTGTTAATTTGTCTTTCCTATTCCATACTTGTGCAATTAATTTCTTTAGCCTAAGTGAAGGAATTTAAATACTAGGTTGAGAGATTTTATCTTATAGGTTTAGACCCATTTTAAATACTCTATGCTTTTGGAATTTTTATCTATTTTAATTTTATCTCTGTGGCAAAGAATACTTGCTGGCCACCAAGACCTAGTCTCTCATTCCTGAGGACAAGACTGGATTACATTTCCTAGCCCCTTTGTAGTTAGATGCAGCTCTAAGGTTGATTTCTAGCCTGAATGTGAATAAAAAGATTGTGTACTACTTTAAGGGGCTTTAAGGAAGAGTAAGCCTACTTCATCCTCTCTCCCACCTTCCAATCTTGAACCTGGACATGACAATTCACCTTAACTATATGATACACTAATAAATCTATGGTTATGTCAGAGGCACTGGCAGATGGAGCCTGAATCTCTGCACAAAAGCTGCCTTCTGACCTTGAGTACTGCCCTGGAATTATATATGCAAAATATAAACTGTTCTTAAGCCACTGAATTTGGGGTCTATTTATTATAACAGCTTAGCTTACATTAGTTAATATAATATGCAACATATTGATGGTAAATATGATTATTAAGATACATGTTTTCAGCCAAATTGGTTGTTTTTCAGATAGAATAATGGTGAGAAATATAATGCCCACTAATAATATTAGGCCTGCCACATGTCTGTTTTTCATTTCAGTTCAAGAAACCTATTTTATTTCCTAGAGGATATCTTAGGTCCCTGATTCTGGTAATATCATGTTTTTATCATAAGCAACCTCCTCTTTGAAGTCTAATCCATCAGCCCCAAAGTCAGTACCTTTCTCTACTATGCTCTCAATAAAGCCTTGTCCAAGCCTCATGACTTGTAACTCTATTAAAATTGTTTAATATCCTTTTATTCGACTATGTGCTCACAAAGATGTAGACCACATTTTATTTTATTTATCTGTATATTCTTAGTATTGTATCACAGTGTCTAACACATAGTGAATACTTAATAAATAATAAAGACTTGGAAATGAATGAATAAGTGTATTTAGACCTTAAAAAGAATCACCAGGATAGAGTGGTTCTTCTAATATCACTAATTTCCCACTAATGTCAAATAAAGACCGAGTCCCTGAGTATAAAGTTATAATAACAAAGTAGTAATTAGTTATCTGGAGACCGGTATTCCAAGATCTATGAATCCTTTTATAATTCTATTTTTACTTTGAATACCTAGAACTAGTCATGGTGTCATAATCGCCTATGACTGACTAATGTTCCAACTGCAATGAACGAACCTCTGAAAACCAGAGCATGTTTTTCAAACCATGCACATGCTCTTAAGATGGAACCTAGTGTCTACTTAGATTTCTTACTTTCGATACAATTTATTTAAGACTATTCATGACAACCAGATGGTTCACACTAGTTGCAGACAATTTATCACAGTGCTCAGCTGTTCCATTAAATCTGTTTCTTAAAGGAGAAGAATTGTTTATTATTTTAACAAAAAAACAATAGGGCTCCACACTTACAAAGTAGCCTAAATGTCAGCTCAGTGCTCCCTGATTTTTAGAATCTCTATCTAGAACTTATCTGATTAGCTTAAACTCCAATGTCCTATGGAAATCCAAAACCCTTACCGGATTTTCTCCAAATCCTTGGGAATATGGGGATGTGGAGCATATATACTAATGATGACCTCTTGCTTGGCGGTCTTTCTTCTCACCTTCTTGGGTACACAGTCTGCATTCTACACCACAACAACTCAGTTATGAAGATAAGCCCCTTTCTCAATTCCCACTAGAAATCCCAACAGACACTATCAATGACTTGGGGAAAATTACAGAATTGCAAATAACTTCAAAGTGAATCTTAGCCTTTTACGTAACCTTCTCTCTCAATTTCTTTACCTCGCATTGGCAATTCTTTCTAACTGGCCACTGCACCTGTGGTGCTTCAGCCCTGTGTCTTTTCACTGGCTCTTCTCCCCTTACCTCTCTTGATTTCTTCTCTCCTATCTTGATTTTTTATATTTTTTTAACTCAGAGGAATGAGTTATTTCATTTTTGGCTTGGGTTCCTCCAGACACAATGATGGTCTCATCTTTCTCTCTGAATCTTACCAAAGTACTTTCCTAAATAATGGCATTTTCCTAAGTGCAATTCTGTCTCCAACTGTAAGCCCATAGCAAATAAATGCTTGGGGTGGGGGAGAGATTGATGACATCTGGACCTCAGTCATTTTGTATATAGACTTATTCAAGGATCCATAGGACATCAGCTACAGAATACAGCCTTGACTCTGGCTCCCCTGAGTCCCAGTCGGCTACTCGCCATAGGCCATAATCATCAGCCTCTATTCTATGGAGTGAGTGTACTTCAGTCTATACTCCAAGCCCAGCTGACACTCCTCTACTCTCTCATCTTTATGCCCCTGTTCAGTAACAGTAAACATTTCTCGTACCTCTGTTCCTGTTTTCACGATCTGTCCATTACTTCTATCCATCTAGGACTGGCATTCTGATACTTCAATGTATCTAAGATTAGAGCTACAATTCCAGCTTTCACTATTTCACTATTCCAGGATATTTCCATGTTAAATTGCTGCATTTTGTTTATGATTTTTTAAATATCAAATCTGTATGATTTACATCTTGAGGTAAATCTTTAAAACACATTCTGGCCATATCCTCCCCTTGTTTAAAAGCTCTACAATGTGTCTTGCTATTCTAACTCACATTTTCTGAGTTAATATAAAGGTTGGGCATGTTGTCTTACCTTTACTGGTTATTTGCATTTACTTAGGACTAAATGACCTCGATAAAGTGTTAAAAGTTGAGACAGAGATGTGGGGAGCCAAGAAAAACTAAAGGTGGATATAGTTTTTAATTAACTGTTACTAGGATGAAGTATTCAATACACAATATTTAAATAGGGCTGGGAAGTAGATAATCCATTCATACATATACTGGAAGAGAATTATCTAAATTTTGCCAATAGACCAACATGTAATATGAACTACACTTAAATATTCTTCTAAACTAGATCATACACACTTTATCTTAGAGTTAGGTACAAGAGGGGTTAGTAATTGTTTCCAAATAACATCAATATATTCCCTCAAAAAGTTAATATAAGCACATGCACACTCACACACCTTCCAGATGTGTTGTCTTTGTGTTCAGGACACCTGGCTGTTTCTAAGTAGCTGGGTGCATGGCCTCCTGCAGGCGGAACATCTGGATGATTGACTGTATTTTCCCCTATTCATCCAAAAGTTTTGGCAGCGAGTTGCAGACAGATTGAAGATCTTCCCCTGAAACAAGCAGGAGTAGCCTCTGTCAGCTGAATATTGACAGGATCCCTTGTAGTTTCTTCCCCAAGTCTCAGCTGCCATCAAAATGTTATTTTCCAACTGCTGATCTTTTATAACTCAAGAACAATTATATTTGCAATGAAGCATTAAAAATACATTTAGTAAGATTTAAGCCCTGGTAAAGGTGCATATATAGCAGATAAAGTCACAAAATGGTTTATAGGGCAACGTACCTGTGAATATCAGACTGTTTGACATCTGAAATTTCCCCTTATGAAGAATTTGGGCTCTATGTCTATAAAAAGAATTGGAGTTGGTCATCTATTGGCAATTAAATTTACATTGGTCCGAACCTGTGTACATTTATTTTTTCTAATGAACAATGGAATGCTAAATTAAGGAGATTTCTGAGTTCCAATGGAATAAATAAGTGGTTTAAATTGATTACAGATTGTTTGGCATTAATAATCACAAATAAATTATGTGAAATGTACCTATATAGTAAAATATATACATATTATCCTACATACGCATACATTATTTAGCTGTATGGCTTAGTGGATAAGAACATCTGTTTTAGTAATCAGGCTGTGTATGAATTTTGGCTCTACTACCTACTACCTACATGAACTTGAACAAATTATTTAACCTCTCCTGTGATTTTGTAAGTGTAAATAACAGTAGAGACTGCATCGTAAGGTCACAGTGTGAGGATTAAATAATATAATATGTGTAAGGCATGTGGGAGGTGCCTGGAAAATAATAAATTCAATAAATGCAATAGGTCTGTGTATGGATGTATTTGTGTGTGTACTTAAAAATCTAGTTATATCTTATTTTTTTCTGAATACTGAGGAGCTTTGGCATTGATTTCCTAAATTTTACCTTCGACAAACAGTCATATGATTTATAGGTTATAAAAATACAGAAGGAAAAAAACAAACTTAAAAGGGAACAGAAGAGGAGAGGGGAAAAAATGGAGTAGATAGAGGCCTTGTTCATCCCTCTGGCGACCAAATCAAAGTTGTGACAGAAACAAGGAGTAAGCAGCAAAGAAAAATTGCCTGGGATCTAGACGATCAAGCCATACAATTACAGAGAAATCTAAGAAAGCACCCTGCAATGGCAGAAGTTAGGACAGGGAAAGGTTGTAGGGCTGCCTGATTCTGCGCAGCTGAGTGAGACAGAGGCTTCACCAACTGTGGCGGCAGATGCCACTTAAAGGGGCTGCATCTGCGAGTGGATTTTCCCGGTGACGGACCTGCTCACTCTGACTGCCCATTAGGCTGCACACAGGGGACACCAAGGACTTACAGGGAGACATTGTCAGAGTGAGGGTCAAGGCAAGACTTGCTCAGTACAGAAGTGCTGGCGGTATCTTGTTCCCTGTTGAGCCCTCCCCCTCCAGTGAGCTGGACACAGCCCTGCAAAGCTGTGATGTCATCAAACTGGTTGCTCCACCCAGAGGATTCTCTGAAACCACGCCTACTCCAACTTGGGCCCCAGGCAAGCTACATCCAGGTGTATCTGCAGCTGGCCTCAGTTTCTGGTGTGGCCTTTTGAGGTACAGCATCTGTGGATTGCTTCCTGAACCTTACCAGGTGACCCCACAGGGATAGAGGCTTGGGCTAAGTTTGGCCTGCAGCTGAATCCCTCTCAGGACTGTGCCACTGGACACCTACTTCACAAATCCACACTAATAAGATCGGGAGACTTAGGAGCTTTGCTTAGTACATAGAAATAGACACGGAAAGGCAGCCAAAATGGGAAGACAAAGAAGCAGAGACCATATGACAGAATATAACAGAGATCTAGATATAAAGGTGTCAAGTAATCTAACAGATGCAGAGTTCAAAACACTAGTTATAAAAATGCTCAATGAACTTTTGGGAAGTGCAGAGAACTCCAACAAAAAGATAAAAATGGAAATAGAAATTATAAAAGGGAACCAGTCTGAAATGGAGAACACATTATCTGAGATGAAAAATATATTAAATGAACTAAACAAAGGAAAAAACAAAGTTAATAAAGAAGAGGATTAAATGTCCTATCTAAAGGACCGGAAAGACAATCAGGACACTCAATCAGAATGACAAGAAAAAAGATGCCAAGACTATAAAAATAATTTAAGGAGGTTATGGGACACTATTAAGATTCCAAATATTCATCTGATTGGCATAACATAAGAAAATCAAATTGTTGAACAGCTGTTTAAAGAAATAATGATGAAAAACTTCCTTAACTTGGTTAAGGAACTGGACATAAAACACCAGGAAGCTCAGAGAATTCCAAAAATCAGAGATCCAAAGAGGCCCACACCAAGCCACATCATAATTAAAATGCCAAAAGGTTAAATACAAAGAAAGAATATCAAAAGCAGCAAGAGAAAAACAGATAGTTACTTACAAAGGAACACCCATAAGACTGGTAGCTGATTTCTCAAAAGAAACTATGCAGGACAGAAGGGCTTGGCAAAAAATATTTGCTAAAATGAAGTCCCAGGATATACAACCAAGAATAACTTATCCAGCGAAACTATCATTTAGAGTTAAAGGACAGATAAAGAGCTTCCCAGACAAAAATAAAGTAAAGGACTTTATCACCAACTAAGCCAGTATAACAGGAAATGTTGGAGTTACTTCTTTAAGAAGAAAAGACATGTATCAAAAACAGGAATAAAGAATGGTAACAACTATGTTCCTATTAATAAGTACCTCAAATGGAAAAAAATTAAGTGCTCCAACCAAAAGATAGAGTGGCTGAAAGGATAAGAAAACAAGACCCCTACAAATGAAAAAGAAGGAGATGGAAAAAGATATTGCTTTGATGTACGTAAGAGGTATTTAAGTCAGACAGAGAAAGATAAACACTATATGATTTCACTTATATGAGGAATTTAAGGAAGAAAAAGAACAAACTAATCAAAAACAGGCTCACAAATATAGTGGACAATTGGTGACAGACAGAGGGTTGGGGGGTATAGGGGACTGGGAGAATGGGGTGAAGGGTTAAAGAAGTACAAATTAGTAGCTGATGGATGGTCACAGGAATAGGGAACATGGCATAGGGAATGCAGTTAGCATTAATACATTGGCTAGATGGAGGGCAAGGGAGGTAGGGAGCAGTTGGGGGAGATCATTTCACTAACTATATAGATGTCTAATCAATATACTATATGTTTGAAAGTAATTAATTTAAAAAAAAAAAGGAACAGAAGAAAATTTTGCTCAAAATTAAAACATAGCTATGAAGGTTCATCTCTATATTGTTAATCTTTCTTAAATATCTCTTTGATTATTTCACTTTCCTGCTCTAAAACCTACAGTGACTTTTGATCAAGTCTGTGCTTGACCATTTACAAATTATTTGACTTTGGGCCAGCCATTGCCTCCTCATATATTAATGAGAATAGGAATTCTTGTTCTATCTCTTGGAACTGTTGTGAGGATCACGTAGGAAACTTTAATAGATATCTACTTCTTTCCTTGGAGGAACTGTCCCCCTTCTCCATCTGCGTATGTCCTGTGGATTGTCCACCATGGGGACATGCTTGCTTCTCATCTCAGACCTATGCATGTGGTAGAGGCGGGATTAGCTGTGGTACACCATTCCCATGACCTCAGCAATTGGTTCAAAGACTAGACATCCAAGAAGAACCAGGAATAGCATATCCATGAATTTATATATAAACAGACTCCTGGTAAGAAAATAGCCTCTTCTTGGATCACCATTTGTATGAAGAATGTGGTCTAGAGCTTTTTTTGCCACCATCTTCTATAGCCACAAAAGGAAAGCTGTCTTTAACAGCAGAGAAAGAGGCTAATCAGTAAAAAGTAGATATGAACAAAGAAGACAAAGCAAATCTATAGCAAAACCACTTTTCCAAGCTTGCTATAGGTCTATAAAGAATCACTTAAATTATTTCTCATTACCCTGAATTACGCAGTCTCCAAATTTATACCTTTACTCTCATTGATCTACTTCTACTCCTCTCTCCATACCCCACTTCCAATATCTAAATCTCTTTTCAAATCTTGGGTTTTTCAATTTCTATATTTCTTTTATTTCTCCACCCCTTATTTATTTCCTTCTCTTAAATTTTACCAAGTATTAACATGTACTTCATATCTTGGTATTGAAAGATATTCTATAAATGATACTTTTGGATGTTTTATCTGAAAGAATAAAAAAAGCCAACTCTCTATATCTGAGGTCCTAAATAAATTCATAAATATATACCTTTTTCTGGGTCACAAATGTTACAAGATCCTTTGACAGTTTTGGGAAATAAAATCAGAACCCTTCTCAAGTACATGTTTTATTATGTATACCCTATTTATATAATGAAGCAAAAAAATCTCACACTTAATGGATGTCAAATTAATAAAATCCAATATAAGAAAATATGAATAAAAAATTTTAAAACATATTTAAAAGGTTGGGAAGTAATTATCTCTATTGCCAAAAAGAGTCCTACTTAATAGATAACTTGCTTTAAGGTTAATTTAAAATTGAGCAGTCCTGTTTATGTAAAATCATGTTTCAATTAAAATGTTGTTCTAGTCACAAAAATTTAACTCACACCAATATTTCATAAAGAGAAGCAGTTCTACTTTTTGTTGTTGTTCAATCTCTGCTTTTCCAACTTTTTTTACATGTTACATGTCTTAATAATGAATAAAGTATGCAGTATAAAATATATACAGAGAAGTCTGAGAATATTTTTAAAGAGTAATTTAATCATTTTAAAAAGACATTTTCCAAGTATTTGTTTCAAAATATTTGTTTTGTTTTGGGGGTTTGTTTTAAAAATGCTGGACTATAAGAGCAGAGACATGTGGTGTCCTTTTTCTTGTGAGTCCTAGATTTACAGGAGCTGGTGATGGTGGTCATCTCACTAATGATGTTAATAACAGTAGTAATATCACTAGCAAAGGTAGTCAAGACTGGCAAGATGAAAAATCTCATACTTGAAATGGGCCCTTTTAAATTATCATTTCTTCCTTCCCTCCACCCCCTTTTCTCCATTGGCAATAATAGGTACGGAATCACAAATAATTTCAAACTACATTATGTTCCTTGACACAGGGGACCATATCTTAAATCACCAGTTTTCAACCAAGGTGTCATGATATACTCATTTGTTCATAACAGCTGTGAAGTACTTTAAGATCAATCTTAGTGTGTGATGTAAGTAATTAGATATTAATAGGGAAAATACTTCAAAATGTGATTTTTAATAAAACAGGATATCTTTGAGGCTCTACCATGAACACTGACATTTTGACTCATTTTCTTTCAAATATGCTTTCTTGAGAGAGAAAAAAAATGAAGATATAACCAGTATGTTAAAAATTGTACATAAAGCCTTTCGATTGTGTCTATACCACATCCCTATGCTGAAAACCTTCGTGGATCCTCATTTTAAATATCCTATCATCCCATAAACAAGGAACAATCCCAGCATTTAAGTCTGTTCCAATCTCACAATCTAAATCTCACGATGTGCTTCTTCAATAGCAGGACTGGCACAAAAATCTTTTGTTGAATTCTGGATCCTGAATTTTTATTTGAAAAATACGGTCACCATGAAAATCTGCTAAAAATATAATGTTTGTTAGTTGTCATATAAAAGAGAAACAGAACCAGAGCACCATGTTACAGAGAGTTTATCAGATAGAAATCAGGCTTAAACCAGTAATCTATGAAAATCCAAATAAATAAAAATTCTCTTTTATCAGAACAATGTATTTAACTGATAATTTCAACATTTTCCTTCTTATCGTCTTTGTACTATGTCTATTAACAACAACAACAAAAAAGGAGAAACTGTAAAGGGCATCCGAGCTTCTAAGAATTTATAAGACCAAAAAGGGAGACATTTGGTTATATTCGTACCTGCAATAGATTGCCAGTCATTTGCACTGCACTGAATAAAGAATTGCCGTTTTCAATTCATACTGGGGAGAGAGTGGAAAAATTCTATCGGTAAAAAGGAAAATGTCACATTCACACGAAACACTAAAAATACAAAGTTGAGTGAGAAAAAAGGTAGGAAGAAAAGGAGAAAAGGGGAAAAGAAGAGCGTGGGTGTCGAGGTAAGACTAAAAGAGGAGAGAGACTGAATTGAGTTTTTAATTTTAAGAGGAGAAGGAATTAAATTCTCCACCAGAAAAATAAATCAAGGCAACTTTTATAGGATGACTAATACATTAATAACCTACAGGAAGAGTTGAGCTCTCAGGTGAAGTCAGTTCAAGGACAAAAGGGCAAGCTTCCACACTCCGAATACTGTCAAGGGATCCTCAATGAATTCACAGACCAGAAACACAGAATCTGGAATTCTTAGAGATGCTCATCTGCGTCCAGAAAGTCTCTTGTGTACATCTCTGAAAGGCCTTATTATTGACTAATGAGCTTGTCTGAATCACCTATTTGCTTTATTATTTGCAAGCAAACATACAATTATGCCCGAGCTAATTTGAGATTCCAACTTTTCATTTTTAATGCAGCTTAGTTAACGCATAAAACCTTTCACAGTGTTCATGACAAAAAGGTTACTCTTTATTCTTTTGTCCCAGTGATTTTTTCAGAGTGAGCTTCACTGGATGTCATTTTCTCTAGAAACTTTTTTCCCTCCTTCCATTAGTGGAACAGTCTAATTACAGCATAATCAAAAAGAGAAGCGCACACAGCCGCCTGGCTTCGCCACATCCACACAATGGTGCCGAATGCGTCTTAACAGTCCAGTGAATTGTCAGCAGCAAAAGTAATTGGAAATTGGGGGCTATTTCTTCCTGTACTGGTAGTGGGAGTTGTTCTTGTGCTTTGTTAATAGGCAAATCACTCAGGAGGTAGGGAGTCTATAGTTAGTTTGTAAAGACTCTTTATAATATTTTTTTTTTAGTTAAGACACTGCCTTACATCCTCCTAAAAAAATTTTTTTTTCAATTATACATTAAATGATTTGGCTTTTGGGGTAATGTTATCTAGTGTTAATTCACCTGTTAGGAAATTGCCTCTCTCTAGAACGTGGGGTTAATAGAGTGCAAAAGACCATTCTTATCAAGGGGTGGGAGAAAGGCAATTAATTTACACTATAAATTAAAACATAGAAAATGGAAAGAAAACAGACTCTGAGTTCTGGCCTCACTCCTGAAAAGCCATTATGTTTTGTTGTTTTTTCTGTTTTTAATTTGTTATTTTTATCCAGTTTAGCAGGCCTCTAATCATTTCAGGCAGAACACACAGCATGGATGAAACTATACATGAAAGAATATGCTTCAGGAAGCAAAATTAATTGACGTTGCAGGGAACATATTCACAGAGTCCATGGAGTTACAGCCATGTGGCTTCTATTCACATCACAGTAGAATCATTTGTCTGTTTAATATTTGCAAAAGCATATTTGAAAAGGAAAACCATCAAGTAGGTGCTAAGTAGCCTTGTTGACAAGCATGGATCTTCATTGTCATATTTTACCTTTAATGAAAATGGTGATGCTAATAATGATTAAATCCATTTGTACTACATTCAGAAGCCGTTGCAAAGCAATGTAGGCCAGAAGATGGCTTCCAACAAGTGAGCCTGAAAATAGTTGTTTATGGGCCTTTGTGAAGATCAGTTATTTTAAATAAAGTCTCTGGTGAATTAACAGTAAAAAATAAATAAATAAGGATAGGTATATAAGTTATTCATTTTCTTTTCAGGAGGCAGCCCTTTGTTCTCTTCTTTGTCCACCTCCAAAAACTAAAGGGAACAGCAGGTCTTGTCACATGCAAAATTTTAAATAACCTACTGATGCTTATCTTTCACTTTCCTGACTGCCAAGCCCCAGCATCCTCATGACATCTGGTACCTTCCCAGAAGCCCACACTCAGATGCCTCAGTTTAGACCTTAGCATTTCCCTATTTCTTCTCTGCCAGTACTTACTTTTCCTGTTCCTTTCTGTTGACATGGGTAATTTGTGTAATTGATCAAGTTTCCACCACTTACAAGTTCCGTAGCATTGGACATTGTTGCTTAATTTCTTAAGCCTGTTTCCTCATTTGTAAAACTGGGTCAATATCCCTATAAGGGTCTGGGGAAAATTAAATGAGATAATTCATATAAGGCCCCCATCCCAATGCCTAGCACACAGTAGATACTCAATAAGCATATAGAGATGGAATTATTATCCCTACAGCCAAGCACAGTACCTGCCCCATAATTGTAACTAAATATAGGTTTGTTGAATAGAATGAATGAATAAATACAAATGATGCCAGATTGCCATCTGCAAACCTGAAATATTAGAATAAGTCATAAATCAAGTAGCAATTATTTCGTGCATAAAATATCATGCAAACACCAACATAGTTTCCAGAAGAACATAACATTTTAGATTATTTCAGTTTCCTCCTATGATAAAGCATAGATTATGGAGATAGAATAAATGTTTAATACTTTCAGTAAGGAATTAGAGCCTATTACAGATATCATTAGCACTGAAGGAAACGTGGAATTGCCCTAATCGCTGCTACCTGGGATTATATGAATTGGAGTTAGAAATGATTCACTTTTCCCCTGACAATTTCAAATGGTGGCCCAAATGATACATCTTTAGCATCCATTTCACTCAATCTATTTGCTGAAAACAATGAACAATTCTTTTAAAAAATCGATTTCAATGTATTACAAGTAAGTATTAAAGACAAAGAAAACTTAAAATGTCCCTGAGAGTTTGGGGAAATTGTTTTTAAAATAGTACAAAAATCAATGGGGATAAGACAATCCATTTAGAGAAAATAAATGAAGAGAAAGAACTGATGGAAAAAAAATATTTGGGGGAGGAAAAGGGATTTTAATGAAAAAAAATTGAATTTGAATATAATTCCATCATTTCTTAGCTGAATAACTTTAAATATACCACTTAACTTCTCTAAACCTGTTTTCTTGTCTTTAAAATGGAAATTATAATATGTCTCTGCAAGTTTCTTATGAGAATTAGAATAATAAATATTCCAGGCCCATAGCAGCTAGTCAGTAAACAGCAATAGTAGACTGCTGCTTTAACTACAAGCTAAATAAAGCAGCAATTTCATATTGGGGGGAGGGGGAGGGAAACAGTATTTTTTAAAGTATGTAATGGAAGAGGAAAAAAACAAATGGACAATAAACATATGAAAAAATATTCAATTTTACTAATGATCAAGGAAATGCAAATTTAAAAAAAACAGAGATATCATTATGCACATATCCGATTGGCAAAAATTTGAAAACATGACAATAGCAAATACGAGTGAAGATGTGAAAAATAGGAGCTAAGAGAAGCAGTTAGGAGAACAGTTTAAAAGCTGCAGATCCCTTGCTGCTCTCCCGCAGCATTTCTCCAAAGAGACACTCTCATACTTGAACATGAGAACAAATGTACAAGCATTGCTTATAATAAAAGAGAAAGAGAGAGAGAGACAGAGAGAGACAGAGAGACACACAGAGAGAGAGAGAGAGACAGAGACAGAGACAGAGACAGAGAGGGAGAGAGAGACAGAGATAGAGAGAGAGAGAGAGAGACAAAGAGTGAGAGAGACAGAGAGAGAGACAGAGAGAGAAAACATAAGTGTCTCTCAACAGGAGAACATATAAAAGTAGTATATTCATTAAATAAAATGTGATAGAACATTTAAAATGAATGAATCAAAGCTACATGTATCAACATGGATAAACCTTAAAAACAATGCTAACATAAGGAAAGCATCTTGCTGAATGATAAACAAAAAAAGTATACTATTTTGAATTGGTTCTGGAAAAGCACAAAAACATGAAATGATGCTCACTAGATTCAAGATGGTAGATTTGCCTGGGATAGGAATGAGAAGACTAGAATTAGGAGTACAGAGTCTAAGATATTTGATTTCTTTCAAAAACATTTGAAGCAAATATGACAAATGGATGATATTTCTTAAACTCGATACTATGTATACAGAAAGGCCCATGTAAACACACCATGTGGACAGATCTCTGGGGCTTAGAGTCACCATCTGTAAACTGAAATGACTGGACCAACTAGTCACTAAATTCCCTTCCAACTGAGATATTCCATAATTCTATTGAAAGAAGGATTTATAATGATGGAGCAGGCCAGTCAAGTTGTTCTCTCTGACATAGGAAGAGGAAATTAGTTTAAAATTAAGGAGAAATACCAGACAGATACAGTTATCAAATAGTGTGCTATTAGCATAAGGCTAAACATATAGATAAATGAAATAGAACTCAGAGTTCAGAAATAAACTCTTACATTTATGGTCAATTGATATTCAACAAGTGCATCAAGGCCATTCAATGGAGGAAAGAATGGCCTTTTCAACAAACGGTAGTGAGACACATATTCACATGCAAAAGAATGAAGTGGACCCTCACCACTATACACAAAAATTAACTCAAAATATATCATATATCTAAAAGTCAGAGCTAAAACTGTAAAATTCTTAGAAAAAACAATAGAAATTTTTGTGACCTTGGATTAGGCAATGTTTTCTTAGATATGACAGCAAAAGGACAAGAGACAAAAGAAAAAGAGATAAAACGAATTTCATCAAAATTTAAAAATTTATGTTTCGAAGGACACCATCAAGAAAGTAAAAAGGCAATTGATGGAACAGGAAATTATGCTTTTGAATCATATGTCTGATAAGATATTTGTGTCAAGAATTCTGAACAATAAAAAGACACATAATCCAATTTTTAAAATGGGCAAAGGATTTGAATAGCTATTTCTCCATATACAAATTAAAAAATGATATACAAGAAGCAATAAACATATTAAACGATGTTCAATATCATTAGTCATTAGAGAAATTCAAAGTAAAACCACAATGAGATACCACTTCACACCCACCAGGATGTCTATAATCAAATAGACGAATGATATCAAGTGTTGGAGAAATGTGGAGAAACTAGAAACCTCATGCATTGCTAGTAGGAATGTAAATTGGTGTAGTCATTTTGGAAAACAGATTGGAAGTTCTTCCAAGAGTTAAACATCAGGTTAGCATATGACCCAGCAATTCCATAACTAGGTATATACCCCAAAGAACTGAAAGCATATGTGCACACAAAAACTTGTATACACTTGTTTATAGCAGTATTATCCAAAATAGCCAAGGAGTAGAAACAATCCAAATGTCTAACAACTGGTGAAGAGATAAACGTGATATAGCTATACAAAGAAATATTATTTGGCCTTAAAAAATGAATAAAGTACTGATACATTCTACAACATGGATAATCCTTGAAAACATTATGTTGAGTAAAAGAAGCCAGACACAAAAGGTCACGTATTATATGATTCCATTTATATGAAATGTCTAGAATAGGTAGACTCATAGAAACGGAAAGTAGGTTAGTGATTGCCAAATAAGGGAAGAGTAAATGGGAAATGACTGCTAATGGGTTTCTTTTTAAGGTGAGCAAAATGAGTTAAAATTAGTGGCGATGGGTGTACAACTCAGGATATACTAAAAACCACTGAACTGTACACGTTAAAAGGGTGAATGCTATGGAGTATGATTTATAGCTCAATAAAATTGTTTTATGTTTATGAGGGAAAATTTGGGGTTAGGTTTTTCAAAGACTATCTTGATTATCACAATTATTAGGATTATTAGAATTTCCTTATAAAGCTCTAAGAAAATATGTGGGGCATTTTTATAAATAAAGGATTTCCAGAAGAGAATACATTATAAACTGTCCTGATGCCTTTAGACATTTTTTTTATCTGAAGGCAAAAGGTTGATTCATAGAATTTTATGAGATTTCTTCTAGTTTTATTCAGTAATGAACTTAAGACTTCTGTTATCAGGTATTGATTTTTCTCTTGTTTCTCTCTTGGGTTTTATTTCTAAATAAAAAATGTATTCTCTTTCTCATCAAATGTGAGGAAAATCATTTGTGGAAATCAAAATTCAGTGATAATATATTCACCTGTCATCATTAAGAATTGTTCTGTGTAAATAAATATTATAAAATAACTGAAATTGTATCTGCAGCCAAGCCCCACGTTGTGCTTTCCTTAACCACACTTGATAGAAATATCAAAAATGCTTTATTTCTCTGACTTCTGAAGCAGAGAAGAGTGACCATACACACACTTTCCACATGAAATGGGGTCAGAATGATGAACGTTCCTTCCCTGTAACACACCATTATTCGCTGGCTGGCTTTGCATTGGTTTTGAGTGTCCTATTCTCCAACAGTCACTTCTGTTATCACTGCAGAATGCCTTCCATGAAAGCTTTGCATAGGTTTACAGAGGGATTACTTCACTTCTGCCTAGCCCTCCCCCGTGTTTCAAGCAAATAAACTCTTTAATGTCAGTAACTTTTAGAGTGAAAAAAAGGAACATTTTATAGAGAGAAAATGAAAATAAAGGACAACAATTGCCTTGCGCTCCCATTACTTGACCACATTCCGGCTTGACTGGTTGATGGAAGACTCCTGAGTCCATTCATCCTCTAGGGATGAATGGCTTATGGGAGACTTGGTGTTAAAGAATGGACGAATCCCCATCTTTGCAGTCCCAGGGAAAGCCAAAGGAATTGAAATGGGTACCAGGACTTTATCCTCATGAAATCAGTATAACACTCCTTCCAGTAGCCCTATTCTGCAACCAGAAGCCCTTCTAACTAATGTCTTTTCCCTAAAGATGGTAAGGTAAGTGTATGGGCAATTTTAGAGGATGAGGGGTATAAGCTAGGCAGAAGCAAGATTTTTACCTTGACTTATTTCCTTCTAAGACCTAAGCAGAAGAATAGGATTAATTATTATAGTATTAGCTTCTTAATCTTCCTTAAAGGTGCAACTTAAATAAATTAGCACATTCTCTGGCTACATTATGTGGTCCAAACAGGATTTTTTTTATTTATGTACCATTTTTCATCTTTGAACCCTGGATATTGACATGGTCTTGGCTTTCATTTTTTCCAAAAGAAGAAACAAATATCTTTAGAAAATTGTCTCCCAAATTGGCTGCCACCTGTTTTCCTTCTTTTGTCTTCTCAGCACTTCAGTGTTAAATAATTACAAATAAAACTTTAATAGCCTTTGCGTCTGCACGGGTTGAAAATCAGATTGATAAACGGTAAAATATTATAACAGATATTTTGGAATCTCAGGGCTCCTATTCATTTATTTCTTGGTCCACAGATATGCTATAAGGTTGAGTGTATCTGAAGTCCCTTTTCTAAATAAATGGGATAAAATTATTTAAGAGGAACAAATTTAATTTCAGTAACTAAGGTTACTGTGTGTTTCAGATGGTACAGTTGTTTTTTAGGTACTGTTTTCTGAGTGATTATATGGAAGCAAAATCTCTGATGACTTTTATTAGAAATGTAGCATGAACAAGAAATAAAGATTTGTTAAATAATTGACATTTCAAGGTAATTTGTTACCACAATATAGCCTACCAATCATGACTAATACAGACTATGAGTCTAAAGGTGGAGCAAATCTATATGAAAGAATATTCAGTTTGAGCTTTGTCAAAAATGATTGTTATTTAGAAAGAAAGAAAAGCATCCTAGGCTAGGATATGCAACTTGAGCAAAAGGAGAGATGTGAGGTCCACATGAGTAAAAGAGGAGAATGACAAATGTAAAGAAAGCATTAGAAAATATTGGGGAATATGGCTGGACATTTAGCATAGGGACCAGATCATATAGAGCCTTTGAAATCCAGTCATTTTATAAGAGACTTTCACTGCAAGTAGCAAACTGATTTAAACTAGCTTAAGCCAAATAGAAATAAAAAATTATTTAGAAGATATGGATGGGGTTTAAAGAAACCCAAATTCAGGAATGCCTCCAAGACTCCGAAAAAGTTGAAAACCAGAACTAGTAAAGATGGTACAAATACTGTGTCTGAATATCTCACTTCTACTTCTTTTGGCATGCCTTTTTCATTTCTGTCCCTCTCTGTCTCTCTCTCTCTCTCACTCTCTTTGCAGACCATCTTTGATTTACATGTTCCAATTCTTGACACAGACTAGTTGTTTCTAGATTCCAATATCATGTTCCAGATGACACCTTTGGGTGTCATATAGGTCAGGTGTCCCACACCGACCCTATCAGCTATAGGCCAGGGGAGAGGATCATGTCACACATATAGGGATGCTGGGAGCTCACTCTGTGAATCAAGGGTCTCCCGAAAGGGAGATAGCCTTATGGGCTGGACTGGGCCCTAGCAGTTGTCCGCTACAGAGAGTATAGTGATGATTGTTTCTTGTTTTATGTGACATGATTTGAATATTGTGGATAGTCTATTTCTTATTCGGTTAAAGCCATATGGACTATGAAAAATGAATATTTGTTAATGGAGCCAATCAAGTCATTTCCTCAAATTTTAAAGATAAATACACATAGATCTCATAACATTCATAAATGAAACATTAATGCCTTCTATTGGGTCAATAATAGGAATTTCCCCTATCTTTAAACATTTAAGTAAGAAGAGTTTTCTGTTTAACTTTTCAAACTATGAATAATATATTTCCTCATTTATTTTTCTCATTCAGAATTTATATCCTCTTTTGAGCCAGTCCTGCAAGAAATGAGTTTGATGAGGTTGAGAGGGCCCTAGCCTGAAAGTGGAAAGACTTTTTCTGAAATCATTAATTCTGCCTCTCTGGATTTGAAGCCCTTGAGTAAGAATTTATGAAGTTAGACTCTGTTTCTTCATACATATATTGATTTTTAAAAATATATTTAATAAGTGGGGCTTTAAGCAACACAAGAAAGCATCATTTGGTTCACGCTGGGTACCAACAACAGAGATTTGACACATGTATTTCTCCCCAGTTCTCATGTCAGTCTCTGTAGCAATGTGATTGGCTGAACAGCACTGGTTCCACCATGAGGCTGGGCTCCAAGAGAAGGATCTTGCCCTCTGCAGCTGCACCCCTTCCTGTGGTGCTCTGCATTGCAGAGGATGGGGATATGGTCTGAGTGTGGACAGCAGAGTCTGAATGTCCTGGGGACATTCAATCTCAGCAGCCCTGCATAAAGCCACCATAATTAAGCAGACCCTTAATTATTTGCTGATTTGAACCATTTTCCTATTCCAGGGTAGCATCTGTCACTAGGTATTGGCAAATAGAGAGGCACATGTTATCTAAGTAATCCTTGTTTTCATCACTTGACAATAGGTTCATCACTCACGCTTTCAAGTACATATATGTTCTCCAATAAGAACCAAAACTACATTGGTGTAAGTTGACTCCATTTGGCACATCTATTGACATTTCTCACATTTCTCATATCAACATTAGTGTCTTCCATTAAATTTTGTAATCCTAAGGTGAAGTCAATTTGCCTTTTTTCCCTTTTGTATTAGCTGAACCTTTCACAGTGCCTAGAAAATGTGGATATTCAATAAATATTTATTAAGCAAAGGAAACACAAAACATTTCCTTATGAAAAAAAATCTCGAAGAAAGAAATGAAGGAAAGGAATGCATCAAAGATTTGAAAAGCAGGCAAAGAGTAACTTGGAACTTTAATAATGTTCCAACTGGATTTCCACCTGGCGTAGGAAGTGTGTGTGTGTGTGTGTGTGTGTGTGTGTGTGTGTTTGTGTGTGTTTATAAAAAGAACAATAGGAATCGTAAAGCAATATGAAGTGCCCTTTCTCTCTAGCCCAGATGCTTTTGCTCTTTTTAGCTAGTATATATGATAAGAGGGGATGTGATTTTTTGGATTTATTGTATTTGATATTCACTCAGCTCTTTAATTTGTAGGTTTACGTATTTCACCACATTTAGGGAAATTTCAGTACTATTTTTTTTTCAGTCCATTTTCTCTCTATTGTTAAGATAAGGCAAATTCAAATGGTCTATCTTCGAATTCACCAATTCTCTTCTCTATCATCTCCATCTATCACTAAGACCATCACGCGAGTTTTTCATTTCAGTTACTGCATTTTCCGGTTTTAGTGATCTCTATTAGTTTCCTTTTAAATAATTTTTATTTATTGAGATTTTGTTTCACTTGTTTCTGGAGAATTCATAACTGTTTGTTAAACATTAGACAATGGTTACTTCAAAATCTTTGTCAGACAATTCCAACATATCATTGGAAGGGAGACAACACTAGAACCACGGCATTACCTCCAGTGGGAGTGTAAACTCCAGAGGAGGAGAGGAAAGAAAATGATGTGTCAACTATCCCTTCTCCCTATCAACTCACTCTCTATTGTTAGATGACAGGTCTCCGTAGAAACTGGTTCTCCATTAGTCCCTTCAGATGTGGGAGGGGAGGGAGTGGGGAAGGAGGAGACTGGAGCACAGACTAGTCCTGCTTTGCCCTGCCTCATTCGGTCTCATTACAGCCACATGAGTGTGGAGGTTCAGCTTCCCACTGAGCTCTATTGACCTGGATGACCTGGGGAGGAGTGAAGCATAGTGGTGCTCACACCTCACCCCCAAGGATCCCACACCCGCCTTTCTCCCACCATCTTCTTAAGTCTTCTTGCTGCTTGCTAGGGGTAGAGGTTCAACCCCATATAGGACCCTACTGCCGATGCCCTGTTGGGGAGCCTGCTTCACTGGGGGAGAAAGGGATAGAAGTTTCCCCATTCAGTTCTGCTGAAACCACAGTGGGAATGTGTGCTGGTTTTTCTGTTAGGCCTAAATTTTCCAGACTCTTTGGCTGGGAGAAACAGATTTTTCTTGCTGCTTTTGTGTGTGCCTGTTGGTGACTCCAGGTTGGAAGTTCCTGTCAGCTGATTCCAATCTGGGGATATGTGAGAGACAATAAGGAAGCCTATGGAACTTACTGGCATGTGGTTTCTCAAGTCCTGAGGTCCCTAGGCAATCCATCCATTTCTTTCTACCTTTCAAAGTCTTCTTATACCTGTTTGTTCTGTTTATGTCCAGAGTTTTTCAGTTGACCTCTATTTTTATCAGAACCATAAGTCTGGGGTGTACTCATTTAATTCAGATAGCTGAGACACTCCCCAGATTCACAGGCAGGAGCCAGCCCAACCATCTGCCTTCCTAGGCAAAATGATTTTGGAGGAATAAATGAATGAATGCATAAATGAATCAATGATTACCATACACTCTAAAATTTTAGCCATTGTCATCGGATTTGAAGAGAGGTTTCATCCCACTGTCATTTAATATAATCATCATTTATTTTCACTCTAACACACAAAAGACATTTCACA
Organism: Rousettus aegyptiacus; assembly: GCF_014176215.1. Taxonomy (NCBI): domain Eukaryota; kingdom Metazoa; phylum Chordata; class Mammalia; order Chiroptera; family Pteropodidae; genus Rousettus; species Rousettus aegyptiacus. Next base: position 71,353,743 of record NW_023416287.1, read on the forward strand.
AAAACAACTAGACAGAACAGTTTTTTAAATTGTGATGTGTATATTGCAAGATTTTAAAAAATACTTAGCTATTAATCTAATGTTAAATCTGATTTAAAATCTTTTTTCTTTAACTTTTAAAAAACTCTATTTTTGTTAGAAAAGTAATACATGCTTATTATGGAAAACTTCAAAGTATAGAAAAGTTTAAGGAAGAAACTAAAAATACCTTTACTCTCACTACTTTCAATATTTTGTAATATTTCTAGTCTTTTTTTTGTGTGTCTACTTAGATGCATTAAGTAGATTCATCTAGTACATACAGTTTTAAATTCTCCCCCTTTTTTTTCATCTAACTGTATCCTGACCATTTTCTTTAGAGACTAAAATTATTGAAAAATTTAGAGTTCACCATTTTAGGAATTAATTGAAATTTATATGGACAATCCCTTTTATTGAATATTGAGATTATTTTTTGTTATAATAAATTGTGCTGTAACATATAATTTTTAAAATAAATTTATCTCTATGTAATTGCGATTATTGCCTTAGGATAGATTTCTTGCCTTTAATTTTTATTTTGAAGTACAGTTCTATCCTATAAGGTTAATTGTATTATTTTGGTCTGTTTAGTAAAAGTAGAAAAATAGTCAAGATCCTAGTTTTGAACATTGTAATATTCTGTAAAAGTATATAAAAATATACAGTTATATGAAAAGTTAGAGCTCCATGTTTCTGGTACATATCCACATTATTATTATTTGATGCTTTATTAGAGTTTGTGATATTTTTAATAGCCTCTGTAATGTTACTGTAGTGATGAGTGGCTCTTACCTGACATATCTGATTTTTTCAACAAAGTGTAAAGATTGCACTTGAAATGGTAAACAACATCTTTAAAACATACCTGAACACATTTTTTTTTCTATTTTTGTGGTTTTTTTTTTCAGTTTTAGATCTTTATGGTATCATCAGAAAAAAAAAATTCATATTAATTCTTTTCGAAGGATATGTAGGAAAAACATTGTTGAACACATGATTTGCTTGAGAACAGCTATTGGTAGCATGAAAATTAGTGAAATTTTAAAAACTATTTGGTAAAGTTTATATGATTTTTTAAAAAGTAAATCTGATTATCATTGGTGAGCATAGCAATCAGGCTTCAGCTGAAAGAGGTACAGGACTATTAGAAAGGATGAAAAGCAAATTAAGTTCAGATGACTTGAGGATAAAAAGAGACTGGTTATAGGTAAAGTTCTTCATTTCCTAAAATGCTCAACAGTAGAAAAAAATATTCACATAAAAGAGTTTAAAGATTAAATTGCCTTAAATTGCCTTTTCTTTCTTTAGAAAATAGACACAATACGGCTCTTTGTAGCAACAGATCTCTTCTGTAATTGAAATGATAAATAAATGGAGCTAGGCAAAACCCAAGGTGGTTTGGAGTTTGAGCTGAGAGTATTGCATTTACACTTTCTAAGTTTTCTTTCTTAACTTGTGACTCTGGGGCTGAAATAATGATCTCTTTTTTTCCCTTTAAAATAAATCTTTCCCTGCTTCTAACTACCAGGGGAATATTATGAAAACATTCAGAACTAACATTACAGAACTAACATAGCTAAAAACCGTGCATCAGCATTGTGAAAAGGCCTATAATCCCAGAGAGAGAAAAACTCCAAACATTATCAGCAGTGCAGGGCTCTTTACTGTTGATTCTGAGAAACAGTAAGTTTGGGGTTCTTGTGCTCATTTAGCAAAAATAAACTTCTTTGAAAAAAAGAATAAAGAAAAAAGAAAAGTCAAAAAGAACCACATAGAAAACACTTCCCTGTGTTACCCTTTACCTTGGTACTTCATCACCAAGTAACCTGTCACACCCTCACAGGATGAGAGCTGACAGAAGGGAGAGACAGGGGGGACAGTCTAAAGAGAAGGAGGGACAGAGTAGGAGCTTCCAGCTTCTGGTGTGCTGCTTCTTCCTCCATGCTGCTTTGCTCATCCAGAAGAAGAATGCAGACATCAGACACCAGTTTTACTCTGTTACGCCTTCCCAGCTGGTATGGGACCTAGCAGGGAAACTGAAGCAGCTCAGGTTGAAAAAGGAGATATCCTTAGAACAAATATGAATGTCCCTTCCCATCAAAAAAAATTAAACCCAGTGCCACCGTCTCTCCATGAATCCTCCAGTTCCTTTTGGTATTTACTTTCAGTATAATTTGAAAATCTACTGTGCATATTTCTATCACTGTGTGCAAAACTCTGTGTGTGTATGTGTGTGTGTGTGTGTCGTGAAGGAGGGGTAATTCTTTGCTTCATTGCCTCACCACTTGATTATGCACTCCTTGAGAGTAACCCTGAATCCCAAAGAGCTTTCAAAATACCTGGCACATTGTAAGCATTTTACAGTAATAATAATTATTATTCATTGAGCAACTACTAAAGCCCAGAAATTCAGCTAAGTAATTGTATAGATGTTTAAAAGAATTAAGTAACTCATCCAGGGTCACCAGCTAGTGGGGGCAAAGCTAGCCCCAGGAGCTAGGCTTCTGACAAGAAATAAAGTCTCACACATGTATTAAATGAAAGTAGAAAGCTCTTTTACTCTCTTACAGATAGCTGATATTTTAAATATAGGAAGCTAAAAAATTTGTCTTTTTACTATCACCAAAATACAATTTAGCACTTATATATGCTAAGAATCTAGGGTTATTACATTATGGGCAGCACAGGTACATAAAAGACATACAGCCTGAAGAATAAAAGCATTACCCTATACATTAATGGATCGCACAATACTACTCAGAGGGCCTCTGTATTCAAGTTACATTTAAAATCACAGCAGGAACATTTACGTATATCTATATACATACATGCACACATGTGTATACAGACACACATATGTATGCACATACATACATATGTGTGCGTGCACACATGTATACATACATGCACACATGTATGAACGTATATACATATGTATCTGTGCATATATGCATATATTATATATATACATACTTCTGTATATACATTATATATATGTGTATATATAAGTCTACATATATGTATACACACACAACACAGACGAGAATCTTCTCTATTTCTCTGACTCCACTGTAAAATAGATTGTTGTAAGAATTAAATGAACTAGGTACTGTTGCGGAAGCTGATGTTTCCTGGAAGCAGCTGGTATTGAGAGAAGCACGGCTGGGAGAGATAATTCAGGAGATTATGGATTTTAACAACCACGGGAAGTTGCGGCTAGTCTGCTTCTACAAGTGTTTCCCAGAAGAAATTCCACAGCAGATTGTTCAAAAAACTTTCTACCTAGTTCTCAGGAGGGATGGCAACATCTGTAACTTCTTGATTGGTAGCTCTGCCTACGAACCGATTTTTGGGGACTATGCTACCTTCTACTTTGTATTTTGTGTGAATTCGTAAGAGTGAACTTAGGATCTTGGACCTGATCTAGGAATACTGCATACTGGAAGACTTATTCATTGTATCCAAATAGTCTTTATCCCAAGGACACAAATCAGTTTAATAAGGAAAATTTCCTAGACTCTATTATAGCAGTAAGAAAAATAGAAGAAACAAATATATTGTGTCAGTAGATGCTGAGAGAAATTATTATCTAAATTATATTCCTAAAATACTCTTAAATTGAGATAGGAATCATTTTTATTAGATTACTTAGTGTACATTTATTTGTTTAATGGAAATTATTTTTGTTGAAGTAACAATACATTAATGTGGTTCAAAATTCAAAAAGCAGACCAAATGTGTACAGTGATGAATATCTTTTTTCCCCTCTCCCCCAGTCACCTAATTTATTTTCCTAGAAGCAGTCAATTTTAGTTTTAAAACCAAGAGCCAGAGCCAGTGTTATCTCAGGGGGAAAATCTATACGTATTTATATAAGGTATCTCTTACTATCCACTACTATTTGAACAAATACTTGTAATGAGCGATAACAAAGGAAATGAAGAAGTAATATAGTAAAGGAAGAGAGAGATAAGTTATAAATATAAGATGATCCGATATGTACCTAGAAAACCAAAAAAAAAAAAAAAGCAAAAAAGTATAACAAGTAATAAATGGTATGAACAAAACAGCAGAATTCAAGATAAATTCATCGAAATTGAATTTTCTATTTCTGAGAAAACAGCTAGAAAACTGATTCATAATTAATTTCACTTGTAGTAGTGACAAAGCATATTTAGTGTTTGGAAATTAACTTAGTACAGAATACTTGACATTGATTCCAATAAAACTGTAAAATCTTAAAGAAAAAACAGACAGAATACTTGAAATAAATGAAGTTATAAGCCCTCACCTTGTTGGGGAGAGTCAAGCAAAGATGACAGTAGTAATCAATAGATTAAATGAAAAACCAAGTATAATTCCATCAGAGGATCTTACAGAACTTGGTAAAGAGAAAATTTATCAGGAAAAATAAATGGTCAAGAACTGCAAAATCTGTTTTGAGGGAAAAATGGCAATAATAGGGGATGGATTGGCTTTACTAGCATAAGAATATATAATGTTTGCAAATGAAAGTAACTAGAAAATCTAAAGCAATCAACTGGAAAACAATTAGAACTAATAATAAAGTTTAGTAAGGGGACTGGATACAAGTTTAACATGGAAAAATTAATAGCTTCTCTTTAGTAATAATAAGTTAGAAAAATATAACAAAAAGTTCCATAAAATACCCAGGAATAAATGTAAATAATGTACATGATCTATTTGAAGAAAACTTTAAATCTCTACTGAAAATATTTTTAAAAGGAGCAAAATAAATAAATAAAACATCAAATAAAAGAATTCAGTGAGATAAAGCATAAAAAGTGCTTCAAATGCAATCTGCACTCTGTCATTTCTCAGATTATCAAGGCAGGAGGGAACATTCCTTGTAAGGTTAAAGTAGGCACTCTAGTGAGCCGAATTCCCAGAGTAGAGCTCTATGGACCATCTAACCACTTAGAAACAACTCAGGACTGCTCCAAGTGCATCAAGCCTCGCTTTTCTGTGCCCTTTACTACCTGTTTTGGTAATACATTATTATCTGAATTCCCATTACCATTTGGCCATACTACCCCAATGTGATTCAATTCCATCCTTCTCCTGAGTACTTTTCCTGAGCCTCTGGAACTACCTTTTGTAATCAGACAGCCTCATTTCTCAAAGTCATTTTTTTTTTCCTACTACACACGGTGTACTCAGGCCCAGGAGGTAGACTAGGTAAACACTTGATCCTCACTGCTGCTTCCAGCCATTCTCCTTTATCACCAAAGGGCAACTTATCCACTGGACACAGCAGAACCAGAGCTTAAGACCTGTGCTGCTTTTAGAGGACCATGAGAATATATTTTGATTTCTTTTAAAATTAGAAGAAAATAATAAATATAATCCAACCTGAATTATATTCATCTTTTATTAATGCAGATGTAAAATACACTTTCTAATATTTTTTTAATGAAGGAGAGATATAATGTGTCCCTGCTTTAAATCCTTTGCTCTTCCCAAGTTCCTATCATCAGGGTCCATCACCTCTATTCCCATACTGGTCCATCTAACAACTAGAGTTCTGTCCTTATTTATTGAGGACCTAAGCTCCCATCCACTACTTTCCTCTCCATCTGGACTCTGATATCCAGAGTTGGCCCCACTGTATACTGAAGCATTAATGCAGGAGGCCACACTTCTAGATATGCCTCCCCACCAGGTTGCACAGGTATGTGTGCATTTGGGTGGGTGCAGGGGTGAAATGTTAAGGAAAGAATGCTAAGAGCTAGAACACTAAATATTTTCTATTCAGTCCAGATCATCTCAGACATTGGGGAGGGATTGAATCTAAAAGCAGAGGGCCTTTGGCAGGCTTGGTAAAAAGAGCTAGGGAAGGCAGAGAGATAGCAATGGAGGCTGAGGACAGTACAGTAGTCCACCCTTATCCTACAGGGGGGGATACATTCCCAAATCCCCAGTGGACGCCCGAAACCGCAGATAGTACCGAATCTTATATATACACTGTTTTCCTCATACGCATACCCCAATAATAAAGTTTAAGTTATAAATTAGGCACAATAAAAGATTAACAACAATAACTAATAATAAAATAGAACTATAATAATAAACTGCAGTCGAAGTTATATAAATGTTATCTTTCTCGAAATATCTTATTGTACTGTACTTACCTTTTCACTTAAAGGAAGCACTTCGCAGCTTTCTCTGGCATATCTGAATTACCAGCATCACTACTCTGGTGCTTTGGGGACGTTACTAAGTAAAATAAGTGTTACTTAAACACATGCACTGCAATTCCAGGAGAACAGATCCGATAACCAAGATGGCTACGAAGTGCCTAATGGGCCCGTGGCGAACGTATTCCTCACGAAGATGTGCGAAAAAGGGACAACTCACATCCTGGGTGGGACAGAATCGGATATCGCGAGATTTCATCGTGCTACACAGAACGGCGCGCAATTTAAACATGAATTTTTTATTTATGAACTTTTCCATTTAATATTTTTGGACCATGGTGAACTACGGGTAGTTGAAACAAAGAAAAGTAGAACGGCAGGTAAGGAGGGCTACTGTACAGGCATTTGGAAATTTTCGCCAAGTATTCTCTCCCTCTCCGTAGCCCCAGCCACTCTCATCTACCTTGCAGCGCTGGGTGAGCCAAGAGAGGGATGCCAGGTGGGTGTGCTCGTGGCTCAGTGTTTCTAAGGATCCTTGTGCTTTAGCCCTGGATGAGCAAACCACATGCCTTCGGCCTCTGAGTGCGCCACATCAAAAGCCGCATGTGAGTTTTCAAGGTGCTTCAATGCATCCTGTAGGGGAAGCAAATGCTCATCACAACGGAGGGAAAAAAAATCCTAAATCCTTATTTCCCCTGAAGCTTCGTAAGTTCTTGAAGTGCAAAGTAGAGTGAAGAACTCAATGTGTGTGCAGAGGGCTCTTCATGCTGTAAAAGCCAGCCTGAGAGGGGCGGTAGCACTCATTAGGCAGGCTCAGAGAAGCCTCTTCTTCAAAAGGCAGGATGCTAGGTAGCAGCTGATGGGGCAGGCAGAAGTGTTTGTTTTAACCTGGCCTGGGTCCTGGGACTGCACTTTGGGGAAGGACGATTGCCTGGGGTCAGTGAATGACCCTGCCCCAGGCATCTCTCTCTTCTTATTTTTCTCTCTTTGTTAAAAAACAGATTTACATCTGGAAGCAGCCTAGCTTCATAATGATGGAGACTGCCTCTGTGCAGATATAATCTCTGATTGATGGTGTGTGGGGAGGGAAGGAAAAAGACAAAAGAGAATTTATGGATTCACTCTAAGATTCAAATCACGTCAGGGGCCTGCTGGCCTCCTTAGGCATAAAATTGGGCAAGGTAGAGATCAGCACTGTGTGTGTTGATGTTTCACTTGCTCCCCATTTTCTCGAAATCTTTTTACTACTTAACAATCTACTGAACTTGCAAAACGAAGCCTTACTATTCCTTCTTACATAGGCAAAACAGACATGGAGATTCTTGATTTTATTGTCGTGTTTTTGTTTTTGTTTTTGTTTTAATCCCTGCTCTACCCTAGGGACACTAGCAAAACGGAATTTATTGGTTCGCTTTTAAAGAAATTTTTATCTAAATTGCTCCCAGTGGGGTGCTCAGAATTTATTTAGTTTACTATTTGCCTTGGTACTTAAAAAATTAATGTATGAATAAAAACAAGGATTTGTAAATGCTCGCTGTCAGTCACCTAAAGGCAATTACTCAAAAGATAATCGATTTAACATCAATATATCTTTTTGTGCCAATATCCATCTGGCACTCTTCTGGGACGCTTCATGAATATAAGAAAATAAAAGTCGTATTCCATGCTGATTAATGTAGGGTAAAAAAGCAAACTCGTGAAACAATGACAAAGAAAGCAGCATGCTAAATAAAAAAAGTACCAACAGGCATAGCAATTTACCTTACACATTCTAGGTGTTCTACACATATGTTGAATAAATAAAGCTTATATTTTCTGTATAGTAATACTGACCTGTAAGTACATTATGCCATTTCATAATGCTGATCACCTTATCAATCTAACATGTGAATCATGTTCAAACGAAATTTAAAAAGAGCAAGGTTTTTTTTTTTTCCTTTTGAGGTGAGATCATTTGCGAGACTAAGAAGAAAATCAATAAACCACAGAAAGATTCTAAGTCATGGCAGAACTATTTAAATCAACTTAAGAAAAATCTGTATTTTAAAAGGGTGCATTCTATAGAAAATGTGAATCCATAGTGTCTGTGCATAGTACTGAAAAACACTTTCAGTAACCCTAAAGTCGAATGGGAATGCAAATACTAAAATGCATATCATCAAATATTGATATTATGCTAAAGGACTTTATATGCATCAAGTACTACTAGAGACAAAATAGTATGTTGTATAATTTTACCTTCAGAATTTTTCTTTCTCTTTCTTCATATAATTCTTAATTGTTTTTGTTTAATTATAAATAGTTAAATCCCAAAAGAAGGTGTTTGTTTAATCAGAGGACTATTGTGCAGGGAGAAGTTAACCCTACTCCAGAGGATCCCAACAGTAGCATATTCAAGCAATAAATGCAAAAACTACAGGGCGAGACTCCAGCTATGGAAGGGGAACAGAGAGGCAGATAAATTTGACATTGGAACTAGGTTGAGAGGAAATAATAATTTCACTGAACCTACAAGTTGCCTATTAAATTCTAGATTGTCATTCCAATTTCAAGGCTGTTTGGAGACACTTGGAATCTATGATTGGTTCTTGTCAAAGACAAAAACCAAACAAAGAAGGAAATTACTTTTATTCGGGCTATTACTATAGAGAAAATACCCCAGATCTGAAGATCAGAGTTTCTCAGCAGGATGATTTCATCTCAGGCTTTTACAGAGTGAAGTAGACCAGTTATAGGTAGAGAGATTTTACAGTTGAGATTGTTTTTATAATTAGGGGCATTCTCAGCCTGTCATCTAAACAGGAAATATTTCTCTCTGTGTCTGGCTAATCTGGGGAAGAAAAACTGTTCTATTAATTATTTAAGAAACAAAGAATGGAAATTTGATGTGTCTGTGTATAATCTTGTCATAAGTAAAAAGGGATTCATTAGCAAGTTTTATCTAAGTTGTAGGGAGAACGGTAGTTCTTTATAGTAAACCATTTTTCTGGATCACAAAAAATGGGGTTTTTCTTAACCATCCTTGTTTTCCAGGAATACAGGGCTCAGATAAAGTTCAGCACTGTCATTTTCAGTCTAGAACTAGACCTAAACTGTTTTGCCTCTTGAGAGTTTACTTACTAGAAAACCTGACTTACTTATGCAGTTGTTCATTTTTTTGTTGAATCATCCATTGAGGGCTTCAAATTCCTGCAGAAGGTAATTTTCAGAAAAAGGAAAAATGATGACTCTCATACAGACGTGAAAATAAACACGTTAATAATTTTATTCTACTCATTAATTGAAGAGGGAGTCAATGTCATAACCAATTCAAAAGAAAATTCAAAGACTATTATTTATATTTTTCTATCAGGAATATTGATATGAACATGTAAATTAAGACAAAAGTGGTTTTGCCAAAGATGTTGGAGGGAAGTCAGTTTGGATTTGTCTGTAGGAATTATTTTGCATTGCTGTTAGTTGCCTACAATTTATGAAATGATAGCTCAAAGCCTATGAAAGACTATGAACCAGATAACCTTGAGGAGTGTCACTGGGAAATGCATAGTTCTTCCTTGAAGCACAATTTTTTTCCACCTTGCCCTTCTGGCGAAGCCTGAACTTTTTTAGTGTTCTTTAACCAGGTCTTGGCAACTCTTTCATTGTCTTTCCTCTCAGTTATGAATTGAGTTGTGTCCTCTCAAAATCCTTATATTAAAGAATGTGAGCTTATTTGGAAATAGGCTCATTGCAAATTTAATTAGTTAAAATGAGCTCATACTAAAGTAGGATGAGCCCAAATTCAATATGACTGGTGTTCTTAAAAGAAAAATTTGTACACTAACATGCACGCAGGATCATGTGAAAAATCAGGGTGAAGCTTTTATAAACCAAGAAATATGAAAGACTGCCAGCAAACCACGAGGAGAGACATGAAATAGATTCTCCCTCACAGTACCCAGAAAGAGCCAACCCTGCCGATACATCAGTCTTGGACTTGTAGCCTCCAGAAGTATAAGAATAAATTTCTGTCATTTATGCCACCCAAGTTATGGTACTTTCTTATAAAAGACCTGGCAAACTAACATACTCCATTCCTACTGTTCTATGCTTCTTTCAATTCATCCTCTTTTGAGGAAACCCAGGTTCTTTCCTCTTCCTGGAACACTTTTCTTTCATCTTTCCATTCATATTTCTCCCCAGTCTCCTGACCAACTTCTACTCATTCTTCAGATCTCTGTTTTATCCTTTCTTCCTCTGCAAAGATTTCCTTGTCTCAACAGCACCCCACAACTGTAAAGAACCACTCTGATGTGCTCCCGTAGAACACTATATCACTTTTCATGCTATCATAACTAATTATAGTTAATTCTGGTTATTTGCAGTAGTTCTAGTTTATAAAGTAGCCGTGAACACTGAACTAATGAATCCTCAACCATTCCTCTTAGGGAAAATACAGGGTTAAGTTCCTGTGAGCCTCTGGTCCCAACATTTTCATCAATCAACATATAATCTAGTTTTATGTGTGTTTCTGTTTAAAGACACCTGTTTAATATACATCATGGATTCATTGACATTGAATTCATAGCTAACTGCTCTATACTCAGCCTGAATGAAGCTTACCTGACACACGTAATTTCTCTGTAAGGCACATCACAACCTTCTTACACTGAAAAACCATAGATAGCACTTCAGCACTACATTTGGGGGCCATTTTAAATGGTGAAGTCACCAATAAAAATCACAAACATGCAAAATAACATGACACTAAATAGATTACAAAGAGGACACTTATTTATAGTATAAGAGCTAAAACAAGGCAGAACATTGCCTTGTTCAGCCTCAGCCAGGAAATGTGTATTGTACATGGAAGACTCGAATTTTTTTTTTCCCACTCTGCACATGTCTGCAAATGACCATGAAAGCACTGTATTAATTTTGGGGTTACAGAAAAATTTTAGTGAGAGTAGGTAAATTTATAAATATAGAATCCAATAATAGTGATTGTTTTACTTTTTTTTTAGGTTTATGCCTTACCTAAGAAATTGTAATTCAGAGAAAGCAGAGACTATACCTACCTATGTCTATTTTTTTCTCCTATTTCTTTACTATGCCTGGCACATGGCAAATATGAAATAAATATTTGTTAAAAGAATAAATGAATGACAAGTGCCATAATAAAATACAGAGATGAATTAATTTTGGCTCTTGACTACTTATATGAGACAACAAATGTATATACATATCATGCCAATAAGTGTAGGGTTTTCAAAGGTATCTAAGAGTTTGGAAAATTTGTGCCTGAATATCAAAGAGGGCTAAATATAATAAAGCTGGCTCTTGAAGTAAAAGGGATAATGAAGAAAGAAGACATTATTTAAGGAGAAGATGTAGCATAAACAACAGCTATGTAAGGAAACCTGGGTTACAAAGAAGACTGTAACTGGCTAAAGCCTAAGGAAAGTTTCCTCCTTGAGAAGCAATGGAAGACCACATACCCAAAGGAGGCTGAAATAAGGATCTGGAATATAAAGCAGTCTCAGTTAGGAGACCTGATTTTTGTTCTATCAGATGTGATAAGCCATTGAATGATTTTGAGTAGAGGAAGGACAAACATATGTAATAAAATATAGGCATGATGGAAGGAATGGAATGGACTCTTATCCGGGCTTATTAGAAATCCTAATAGAAAGGTTTTGTTTTTAATAAATCTGGAGAAGATGCTCCATAGTATAAAGGCAGCCTTCAAGAATTGCAAACAGATTTGGGAAAGAAATGGAGAAAGTGAGAAGCAGAGAGCAGCCAAAGCACATCATAGCTTCCTAGGAAGCCCTAACCATAAGTTTAATTTGGTGCCTGTTAGTAAAACAGAGGTCCATCTTCTCTTTGAAGTCTTCTGGTACACTGTACTCCAGTTCCAACTCTATAATTATTAGTGTGATCTCAGCAATTTACTTTAATCTCTACAGAACTCGATTTCTGTGTCTAGGTGAAGAGTGATGGATGGTGCAGATTAGTACTACTCGAGACTGTCTTAGCCTCACTCATTAGAAATAAAGACTCTCAGAAATAAAGACTGCCCCTATCTACTGAATTAGAATCTGAGTTTTAGTAAGGTCCCCTGGTGAATCACATGCAAACTGGTTTAGAGAAGCTCAAGCTCTTTTTTCTCTTTTGAAAATAAATACATTCAATTCTCGTTATTCATGGATTCTGTATTTGTGAATTTGCTTGCTCACTACAATTTATTTGTAACCCCCAAATCAATACGGCCATCACTAGCATGTACAGAGCAGTGAAAAATATGAGTCACTAGATGTACATGTTCCCAGCTGAGGTCAAGCAAGGCAATATTATTTTTTTTGTTTCATTTCTGATGCAGTAGATGAGTATCTTTTCTGTAGTCCATTTAATGCTATGCTGTAGTTTGTTTCTTTTTTTGTTTGTTTGTTTGTTTTGTTTTTTGCAATTTCTGTGTTTTCTTTTTATTGGCCATTTCACTGTTTAAAATGGTTCCCAAGGACAGTGATGAAATGCTGTTTGGTGTTCCTAAATGCAATAAGAATATGATATGCCTCATGGAGAAAATACCTGTCTTTGGTAAGCTTCATTTGGGCATGAGCGATAGTGCTACTGGCCATAAGTTCAGTGTTAACAAATCAACAATATATATTAAATAAGGTGTCTTCAAAAAGAAGCATACATAAAACAAGGCTATATATTCATTGTTTGATGAAGTGTTGTGACCAGAGGCTAGCAGGAACATAACCCTTTATTTCCATTAAGAACAATATTTTATTATTCATTAATTTAGTGCACTGTGACCTTATAGAACTTAACTACCATGAATAACAATAATCAACTATACCACTTACTGATGAAGATAAAGGCAAAATCTGAAGAGAATATGAGAAAGGATATTCTGAACTGATATTTTCAAACAAACATTGAGAGACAAATAGAAAATAACAATTTCATGAAATAAAACTCAACCCCAATTCTAAATAGTCCATGAGTTTCTGGAAATCCTCTCTTCTTAACTGTTGTAAAGAGCCCTGGCATAGAACAGCACTTCCATGCCGTTTTATCTTTATTGGTTCAAAAATTCTGGAGCTTCCTGGATGAAATCCGAACCTGGCCTCTGTATGTGGAAGGCAAGAAGAGATGAAAGAAAGACAAAGGCCACTCCAGATTGATAGCTGGAAGTTTTAATAAGCAAGGGGACATTGCCTATGAATCTTGTCTTGAGTGACCAAAAGATGAGTATCATCACACCTGCCTATCAGAATCTTCAAAGTTTAAATAGGGGCCTTAACTGAGTTCAGTCACGTATACAATCCAGCTGGTCTCAACAACGCCTTCCTGTCTCCTTGAAACTGGCTCCAGCTTCAAGGTGGGTTAGACATACATTCCAAGGACAGGGGAGGGATGAGCAGCCTCCTGTTTCCCAGGTCCCACTCTTGAGTCATCTGGCTATAGAATCCTCTAAAGGACCTCCTCTCATAGTCTTTAAGACAGAAAAATAAACAAAGTTTCATCTCTGTGTGTTTTTTTAGACGTACTTTCTCTTAGAAGACAGAAGCCTCAGTGTTTTATTTTTCACATTCTCTCATTTGAGTCCCCTTATGAAATTTCTCCTGACAGGCATCCCTCTCTTTCCAGAAGGAATATTAACTTTCAGAATTCTTAAACAAATACACAGCTTAAATTCAAGTAGACTCTCAAGTAAACAATTATTTTGTCCCCCTTCTTCCTCATTCCAGGGATTCTTTTAGTGTTTACTTAAGGTTTTTGTTCTGTTATATATTCCTATAACATAGTAAGGGGCTTCCTTTTAGAGTCTTTGTCATTTTTCCCCTGTGCTTTTACAGAATCTGGGTAGGTGGTAAAGTGATTTAGAATGATTTAGGGGATAGCAAGGAATTACTTGGACACAGATTCTGATTGCTCCTCTACCTTCTGTCTCAGGGAAGCAAATCTGAGTGTCAGGTCAATAACCTTTCTGTGATTAAATATTCATGCACAAACACAAATGCACACAGGCAAGGTAATAAGAATTACCAAAAATAACAGCAGCATCTCTGTCCTGCAGGGTGTGTAGGAGCACAAGTAAAGAGTGAACACTGTGCAAAACTGCAGATCAAACCTAACGTGGGCTGAAGATGGGTTTTCTAACAACGGTGAGTTCTCAGAAATGTCTAAAGCCATTATCATCCCCCTATATTTCTAGAACAAATGAAATAAAGCTCTTTGTGGCCTTTGTTCTTATAGGACAGATTGCATGAGGACATAGGGAACACACTGAGGAATCCCAGGGGTGGCACCATGCAGAAGGGGTTACTACCATTTTCTCCCTGGTGAGATTGGAGAGAACGATGTCTAAAACAGTGCTTGGTGAAGTCTGTGGCACATTTTAAGCGCTCAGTAAATACTTGTTAAATAAATGGATGACTTACAAAGATGCTCTGTGGGCCCAAATCTCCTCTCTTGATGGAGTCCATCTGTAAGGGGTCAAAATGTTTACCTGAGAATATAATTTATAAAGAGACAGAGGGATCTATGGCAGTGCTAAGTAACACTGAGGATGCTAAAAATACTACCATGAAGAATTTATTTTCTGTTACAAAAAGTTCAGAAATTGCTCTGGAATATTCCATCATAGTTTGGTAAAAATGTCATGCCTTTTGAAGTCAGACATACCTGGCTCTGCCATGTATTAGCTATTATATACAAATCACCTAACCTACTTCACAGTTACTTTTCTGTAAAATACAGTAACAGCACCTAATTCACTAATTTGTTTAAAAAATTAAATAAAATAATATACTTAAAACCACCTAATGTGTTGTCTGACAGATAGTAGTTTTTCAAGTGCTAGTCTAATTCTGATTTTCTTATTGAACATCTGCCCTGTGCCAAAAACTAAAGTAGGTTGTAGTGGTAAATATAACCGACACAATAGAACCTTTCCCTTGCAGACCTTGTAGTCTAGTTGGGAAGCAGACAGTAACCAAATTACTGGTTTCCCCCATATCTGAAAGTAGAGTGTTTCTATGAAAACTTTCATAAGCCAAAATGGTGTAAAACGAAGGAGCAATTACTTTAATTTATACGAAACATATTTTGAGCATTCCCAGATCCAAAATTCAACACATGCACAATGGCTTAATTTCATTTGCCACAATCAAAACGTTTAATTATATCCAGTTTTACACTAACCGTTAACACCCTTATGAGCTCTCTTAGGCTTTTCTGATACTTAGAACACATCTTGCTATATCTTAGGACACATCTTGCTACCAAATGCACAAAATAAATCGAAATAAAGCACAGATGCTCACAGACACAGTTCAAAGTGATAGCACCTTGATGCTGATCTGCTGAGTGTAGTCACTGGGAAAGGAGCTTGGTGGGGGCCACTCTGCTGCCCGGGTGCTGCTTCCCCTGTAACAGGTCACTGCAAAACAAACACTGAACACTATTTTCATTTTTTTCCCCCAATTACAGTTGACATACAATATTATTTTATATTAGTTCAGGTAGTTCAGGTATAGTGGTTATACATTTTTATAATTTACGAAGCAATACCACTGATTAGTCTAATACCCACCTAGAGCTATGCATAGTTATTACAATATTATTGACTATATTCCCTCTGCTGTACTTCACATCCCTGTGACTATTTTAAAACTACCAATTTGTACTTCTTAATCCCTTCACTTCTTTCACCCTTCAATCTGGAAACCATCAATTTCTTCTCCGTATCTATGAGTCTGTTAAAGTTTGGTTTCTTTGTTATTTCCCTTTGCATTTCTTTTAGTTAGCAAAAACAGGTGCTAATGTAGGCTTTGCTTAAAAGTGAGCTGGCATAATTCAAACTTTCAAAAAGCAGGGGATACAAGTAATAGAAACTCTTGAAAATGCTGTGAAAGAAGAGTACAAGAAGGGATGGAGTTTTGAGTGAGATGGTTTAACTAGTGTTGGGAGGAAGATGGGGTCAGAGGAGGAAATAAATCTTAGGCTTGAAATGTAAAAATCTAAAAGAAGTTCCTTTGGATAGGGTCAGGGAGAAAGATGGAAAGTCTCCCAGCATCCAGTAAACTTTGGTAATACACAAAGCTAATGTGGGCTTAGGGTTTAAAAAATCTTCTAATATTTTGACTTAAAACAATATAAATAACAATTGGATACTTCTCAGACTGTTTTTAGATTTGAGATCACTCCCATATTGAGTGAGGGGGTTCAGGAGGCACAAAGACCTCAATCCACTGCTGTGTTTTTGGGCATGATCCGATCATACATCTTAGGGGAAATATGACCCTATTTCTTGTTTATAGCTGACATTCTTGATTGACAGTGGTATCACTGAACTATAAATTTTCTTTCCTCACTTATCACACTGAGAGAGAAGCTAATAGAAATAATAGAAATGTTACATAATAGAAATATTACAAAGGAGCACACATGTAAGATTTACTTTTAATATTTAATATTATTCAATATCTCATGCTTTTGATCTTTTCCCTTTTGTAGATGATACAAATTACCTTTTTAAATGGAACCACGAGGCCTGTGGGTTTGTGCTCCAGGATCAATAATATTCTCAAGCCCATTGTTTTCCTCACTGTCACCTGACAAATTGCCAAGAGCCTTGGCTTATAAGGTAGAACTTTTCAAGTTTCCTTACACTGTTGTCTGTTCTATCTCATGATTAGGTTCTAAAACACCCGGAGTTATTAGAAAATTTATCACAGCAATATTTTAATTGGATAAAAAAGAATTATCATTTAATCTCACTATATCATATTCATTTTTTCTTGGTGGAAGGTCAAAAATAAATAGTTGCTTTTTAAAGCTGTGAGTGAATATTTTATTCCAAGCTAAACAGAGTAAATTGGGTGACAGAAAGTTGACAAAACCAAACCCAATTATCACTACATGAGTCCTGGGCAACTTGAAGGAATGAACCATTATCAACAAATTCTCGACATCATTAAAATCCGTTATTTGAAAAATTAAACATGAAATTGAAACAAGATAGCAAAACAAACACAAAATCAAAATTGCAACTCAGAGAATGAATTAAATATGGAACCAAATAGTCAATAAAGTAGCTAGCCTACCACATGAAGAAAACTCCTATGTGTACAATTTATTTTTCTACAGACAGGAAGTGGTCTGTGGAACCTTAGGCTCTTACAATGCAAATTGTGTTCTATAATTATAAGTGTGTATTATATTTCTGAGTTGTGAAAGATCATGTGGGAAAGAAAATATTATTCCTTTCCTTTCATAATAAAATGCCTTAGGCTTCCATTTTTCTCTATGGACATGGCCTTGCCAACTGGACTCTGTTACTCGGTTGGTCCATGAAAGGCACTGCCAATTTTGGTTTCTGTGACTTCTGTCATACTTCTATGACCTACTGAAATCATCTTCATTACTGGCACATTAGTTTTTCTTACATCAATATGTTTAACAATTATATCCTAGACATCTAAGATTTTCCCATGATAAATATTTAATGTCATTTTTGATGATTATATTTAAAAAGTTAACAACTTTATCCTTAATTCTGTGAGTCAGTCTCTTAGAGCTAAATACTGACACTTCAATTTTACACCTTTATCTGTGCTGTTTGTGATTACGTTGGGGTCAGTTAGTATTATTTTAATTGTTATGAGCTAATGAGAAAGGAACAGAGGTAGACTTAAGACAAAAAATGCTTTGGTGGTCAAGTAAAGGCCAAATGTCATCATGGTACTTATACTGATGCAGATTTCATAGTAATTTGAAAAGAAAATAAGGCAAGAAAATTAAATTGCTATGTGGTATACAGTAGTTTAGACCTGCAGAATTACAAAGAACCAGTCCTATAAGAGTAGTCAATGCCATATTCATGTTGTAAGCAATAGAGTTAATTTTTAATTAAATCTATAATTTTTGGAAGGCTACTGGAATTTAAATTTGGCAAAATTCGAATTCTTTTGATTGTTCTCTATTTAGCCTGTAACTAGTGAAAATTGTTACAATTCTTTTTGAAACGAATTTTCTTTGAGCTTGATTTTAGGAACAGCTCAAGCTCAAGTGACAGCTGTTTTTTTTTTTTTTTTTTTTTTTTTCAAAGATCCGGTTAAGACAGGAAGACTGTAGAAAACCTGGAAAGTAACCCGGCGCGCTGTTTCCCGGAATCCTATTTTCCCTTAAGCAAGATGGCGGGGTTCCTTGCACATGCGCAGAAGGGGAAGCTTGGGCGGGGAGTTCCGCCGCGTCGGGTCGCGCACAAGGCAGGGATTGGCTCCGCCAGGGCTGAGAGGCGGAACCGGAAGCGCCTGTGTTGTGAGACTCAGCCGGTTCAGTCCTATCGTATTTCCAGCACCCTGCTTCCAGCTATAGTTTGCTGTATTTGTTGGGGCT
Source organism: Rousettus aegyptiacus (assembly GCF_014176215.1). NCBI lineage: Eukaryota > Metazoa > Chordata > Mammalia > Chiroptera > Pteropodidae > Rousettus > Rousettus aegyptiacus. Next base: position 71,372,318 of record NW_023416287.1, read on the forward strand.
GCGATGGGGGAAGCGGAGAAGTTTCACTATATCTACAGTTGTGACCTGGACATTAACGTGCAGCTTAAGATGTAAGAGAATCTGTGGACAGGGATTGGGATTGCTGGGGTTTAGGGACAGGGAGGCAGGGGCCTGTGAATTGGGGAGAGATGGTTAGCCTCATGGCTGGTCTGGGGGCAGCCAGGAGGGCTGTGGCCAGGTAAGCGGAGGAAGATTGGAGCCGTGTAGGAGGGGGTTTGAGGATGTGGTCTCTGAGAAGGACAGAGGCAGGAATAAGCTGTTAAATTCCACGGTATTTTACGTTCTTCAAAGCATTTGGGTGTTCATAGCAACCTTTTGAGGGATTACTGTTCCATTTTACAGATGAAGTCAAGTCTCAGTAAAGTCTTCGTCCCGCAGTTAATAATTGGGAGATATTTAATTGAGAACAAGGCCCGAAAGTGAAATGGAGACTGCAGAAATTTGGAGAGGTAGGCTCAGGCAGATGTGGTAGCTAAAAATGAGATGGACACATGGATTTACAGTAGTCCTGGAAGCACGGGAGGTAACAGAAGCATAGGTTGAATCTTCGAACAGTCGGGCATTGTTTAGTTAGAAAAGTTATTAGCTGAGTCGATGGTGAGGGTTCTAATTGCAAAGGGACCAGAAGATATGAGAAAGAGCCTTGCAGGAAAATCTAGGGGCATCACGGTTGAAGTAAAGGCCAGGGACATGACATTTTGAGATGAGAATAATGGAACTGAGATGGACCACAGTTAGGACAGAATTGGAAATTATCTCCGTTTTAAGGCAGTCTTAAGAGAAATATTTTCATGTGCAAAGGTTATCAGAAATTATTAATGACAGCATTATTCATAATATGTTCCTCAGGCAAAGGGCTGCATATCTCCAAGAAGTACATTTTCTCAGATGGACCTTTGAGTGATTGTCTCTTTTCATTTTCAGAAGTTACTTACCTCAGACTTTGACAATTTACTGTTCATTTTGTGGTGGTTGTAAAATGATATGTCAGCATCCATACCGTCCATTTGTATAATACTTTATACACCCATTTAAGGTATTTTCAGCAGCATACACCACTAGACGCTTATGTGGGACCTGTATGCCATTATCTGGTAGAGGACTTGCCTTCAGTCTTATTTCTCAGTATTTAGTAGACATATGAATGTATATTTTTGAAACTTTTGAACATTAAAAGGAAAGAAGAAAAAAAAACAGGCCTATTATTAACAAATACAGACATTGAATATTTTAAGATAAAGCATAAATCGAAAGTTTGGCAAAATTCAGTACTAACCGTCTTTTAGCTTCTGAGATTGCCATTGTTGGTTTTTGAGGTGCTGGAAGTATCAATTTAGAATTATATAATCAGAGAATAGTAATTTCTTTAATTCCACTTATTCGCCCCAGACCTTTTCATCTCTTTTTATGGGTTTAATACCAACTTGTACTTTGATATCTCTTTTCTTAGCACCGTAATTGAATATCAAACTGTGCACAAGACATGGTCTCTTCGGATCTTTCAAAGAACTTTAAAAGCAGCTTGTCCAAAATTGAGCACATCATTAGCCTACCCCTCTAACTCTGATCTTCTTGTATTCTCTCACCCTGTTTCGGTGAATGTTAGCATCATTCATCAACTTGGTTAAGACAGAAAACTTCAAGTTATGCAGACATCCCTCTTAGTTTTTCTGTTTAATCATTCTCAGGTTGTCTTGAATATACCTGCTGAATATCTTTGACTCATACCCCTTTTTCTTACCCACTGCCCTAGTCTTAGTCTACCTTTTTCCTTTGTAATTTTGACTGAAAGTCTCACTAACTGATCTCCATGCTTTCACCCCCACCTCTCTGTTTTGTTCTTCTACTGCTGCTAAAAGTATCATAAATACAAATCTGATTGTACTACTCTCACCTCAGATAATTCATTTAACAGATTTTTGAATGTCACTGTGTCAGACACTGTACTGAATTTAGTGGCTACTTAGCTTCATTGTCTCTCTACTTTTCATTGACATCTGTAGCTTCTTCTCCCATGAGCTTTATGCTTTTGCTCTACCTAACAACTTGCAGTTCTTCACACACACTTTCTTACTCTTTGCCTTTGTATATGGTGTTCTTTTCTTCTGGGATGACACCCTACCTCTTTGGCTCCCGTATCTCATATATTGTTCAAGCTCATTTCAGGCATCTCTTTGGGATATTAAACTTCTATCTTCAAGCTCTGAGACTTTTTTTTTTTTTTAATGTCTACAGCACCTGGTATTCCTTGGTGGTCTCCCATCCAAGTACTAACCAAGCCTGACCCTGCTTAGCTTCTGAGATCAGACGAAATTGGGCATGTTCAGGGTGGCATGGTCATAGACTGAGACTTTTTGATGTATGGTATCTTTGTATAGTGGAATTAACATTGGCTTTGAACTCCTCTGCTCTGGTTTTTATTTTCAGTACTGTTACTTACTTTGTGATCCTTCATCTCTGAGTCTCTGCTTCATTATTTATGAAATGAGAATATGGTGAAAAGTAAGAAAGAATATATAAAATGTTAGGTATACTATCTGACATAATCTTAATGCCCCAGCAATGTTTCTACCTCTTTTATAATTTCCAGTGCATATCGATTATGACTTATAACACTTCCCTTTTTTAAAGAAATATAAGGTAGTGCATCTACATAGTAAAAAAAAAAAAAATTTATAAGTACAAAAAGAACATGCAATTAAAAGTAAGTTTTCTCCCCAGAAGAAAGGACTTAACATTTTCTTGTAATGCTGTATTGCTTATCTTGTCTTTCATTTTTGAGCCTCTATGCCTAGTACAATAAATGTTTGTTTAAAGAATAGATGAATAAGTACTCAGCTTGAAATAAGTAAAAATGAAACTAAGGCCTGGAAAACTGGTGATGTCTGGAAGGTAGACCAAGAGTTGATGACAAGGTTTAAAATGAAGAAGCCTAACAGAGAAATACGTTGGTGAACAGAGGAATGATTTTAGATATGTCAGGGTTAAGAGACCTTTGTGAGATATAAAAGTGACTTTAATTTCATATACAGGAAAATGTGTAGGTAGCATAAGGTTACTGTGACACGACCATACACTTTTTTTCTTATCTATTGTATATATGTTTAAAAAATGTTTGTCTAAACATTATTGTTCTTCTGCTTCCAGAGGAAGTTTGGAAGGGAAGAGAGAACAAAAGAGTTACAAAGCTGTTCTAGAAGACCCGATGTTGAAGTTTTCAGGATTGTACCAAGACACATGCTCTGACCTTTATGTTACTTGTCAAGTTTTTGCAGAAGGGAAGCCTCTGGCTTTGCCAGTGAGAACATCCTACAAGGCATTTAGTACAAGGTGGAAGTAAGTTGTGTTCTTGCATATGGTGGGTTCCAGACTCTTCTCGCATTTCTTTATAGATGTTGCAAGTATAATTTGGTAATGGTTACAGGGGAATTTTTATTTTCATTTCGTTATTTAATACCTAAAAGCATTGCTCAAATAGTTTAAAGTAGTTACCTACTCAGAATGAACTATTATATATAGTGATGTTATAACTGCAATTAAGGTGGGAGTGAGTTTATGTTTGTATTTAGTATATCTACATATTTTTATAAGAACTTCACTGATTCACAAATGACCCAAACCAAAAACACATATGTAGCATCTTTAAATTTTCTATTCTATGCCTTCGAATGTATAAAAACTTCTCGATAGTCTGAAATGTTGACAAACCAGGTGTTTGGAACTCAGATCTTCAAAGATCTGTTGTCATCTGTTCAGATCATACTTTTATTATTATTTTAAATATGAAACTTTTTTTTTTTAAAGTTTATAGTTTGTTGAGCATAGTACATTAGGACACCATTGTCAGGATGCAAGGTAGATATAATAAACATGAAGTTTTTATTTTTCCAGAATAGTATCATGGATCTTTAACATCCAGATACTTCTTATTTAATAGGTTACATGGTGCAGTTTTAATTCTTGATCCACAATCATTACTCAGTATCTTGGTAAGCTTGCTGCAGGATACACATAGACTGCCAGCCTGTGCTGTTGAGGGTACAACTCTGTGATTGCCAAGCATGGTCCGGCAGGCTGGAAAGGATTTTTCAGTGTGTAGAAGCGTGAGCTCTGGTGATCTGGCTATATGGAAACCAACTACTTTGATGGCGTAATTTCTTACTAGTCTTTTTGTGCATAAGTATACACAGAAGTGGATATGTATGTGTGTATATACTTGTTATTAAGAAAATTTTCAAACCTGTAAAAGTAGAAGAATATAATGACCTTCCACTTACTAACTCAAAGACAGTCTTGTTTTTCCTATTATTTTGAAGCAAATTCCAAATATAATATTATCCTAATTGTAATTATTTCTGTATACCTCTTTTTAAAACATAAGTGTAGTATTATCATTATATCTAAAACAGTGGTCCGAAATTCCTTAATTGTATCAGAGGTGTTTAAATTGGAATCAAGATATCTACAAAGCCCCAAAATTGTATGCAGAATTTTGTGTGTCTTGTGCATTTTTACAAGGGCAGAGCTCAAAGCCTTTATTAGACATTTGAGGTGTCTCGTGACCCCTCAAAAAACTTAGAAGCACAGATTTAGTTCTAGAAAATCAGCATTTATGAATTCTACTTTTTTGTGGTAAGGAAAATTGTATAATGATTTTGTTTCTTGCCTTGGCACTAAAGAAAATTAGAACAAAAGCAAATTCCCAGTTACAGGGAGATTAAAGTCTTTCTTCTCCTGTTTGTTAATTCCTCTCTGCATTATTTATATATTAGATTTTTTCAAGGACATAAAAACTTCCATATTTGCACTTTAAAAGTTTTTTTTTTAATTGCGAAACTACTTAATAAAATAAGTACCCTAACATAATTAAGAGATAGCCTTTTTAAAAATTAAAACAACTGTGTAGAAAATAAGTTGGAAGACACTTCATGTTGGATAAAGTAACATGAGACTAAAATAACATGCTCTTTGGGCTTAGGGGAAGACATTTGCAGATTTGTGCATCCCGTTCATTAGGATTTAAGATTTAAAGTATTTTCCAGTTTTTCAAGACAAATGTTGCCTTTCTAAAATCAACAAGCTGTGTAAACTTTACACAGCTATCATTTTCTATAAGCACTTACTTAAATATTTTGAAAACTGGGAAAAGTAAATTATACCATAAAGCATCTTTTGTTATCCGGTTCTCCATTTCCTTAGTTCAGGTAGTATTTTTGGGTAGTACAGTATTCCAAATTATCGAAATCTGACTTCTGAGTTTCCGATAGTGAGTTGAAAGAGTTTGAATAATGAGGAATTCATTCAAAATTTATCCCAAGTCTATTTTATCACATTCTATTCTATTCTATCCTATCCTGTAATAAGAGAGCCCATAATGAGGGAAACCTATACTTTCTTTAGTTATACTTAAGGTAAAATTTTCATTTTTAGATGTGGACTACTACAAATTTCCAAGTTTTATATATGAATATTATTCTGTAGGCAAGTGATTTAATTTTTTAAACTTATAATTTGTCTTGTCCCATAAAGAGTTTGAAATAGCTTTAGAGAGAGAGACATATGCTAAATTGTCTAATATAACTTAATAATTAGAAGTTTATGATTTAGGAGTGCATTCATCAGGCTAGAGAATTAATACAGTGGTGTGTGCCAGTGGGGGTACATGGTGGGGATTGAACCATCCAGAATCAAGCTTTACATTCTTGCAGTGTTTTGAGAGTTGCCAGGTAAATTTAGTCTTGAGCTTAATGAAGGTTGGGGGTTGGGGAAGGGATTACGTATGGGGAAGGAGAGAACATAAAGATAGTCAAAATACACAGCTTTTTTTATGTCTGACGAATTCTTTCCATAATTACTGAAATATCTAGAGTAGTTTTCAAATTATTTCTTAGCTACAGATTCTTTGCCTTCAAAAGAACTAACTCTTCTGCAGAAGCCTAGTATGTAAAGCAAGTTAAAGTACAGTTGGTTTGACTTAAAGAGGTGTGAGGGCCTGGTGTTGGATGGCAAAAGGTTTGAGGTGAATGACTTGTCTCCTGGTCAAAGGACAGAATATAGAAGTGAGAATTTTCACATTTTGGGTATTGTTGCTGACTTTTCTCTTGGACTTTAGCCTGTGTTAATTAACTTCTGTGTTTTTTTTCATTGGCAGAAGATGATACTGCTCAGTATTTACCTCTTTAGCCTGGCCTGCCATGTGGATACTAATTTAAACAATTCATTTAGTTCCTCAAGCTTGTCTGTAGTGGAGAATGACTTTTTAGGCATGTGATTTTTAAGAACTTCATAGCAGAAATGGATTTAATGACTTCGATTCTCCTTTAAATTGATGGTCATCTTTAATTTTCCTATAGGTCCTTGAATTTATATGGTAGATATAAATGATTTGTCCTTTATATTTTTGAAAGTTCTGTTCAATTTTTTAACCAATGCAGATATATTTGACCTACACTGGTATATGCCCCTTTGAGATTAGTTCTGAGTAAACAAAATAATTTTGTGTAAAGAGAGAAACAATTCTATGTGTCTTCTGGATATTTGTGTACTGTTTGCAGTTTTTGGGAGGGATTTTTTTAAAAGACATCTATTGTTTAAGAGAGTTGAAATTATCCAATAAATTCAATGTGAAGTTTGAATACAGAAGAAAATTTTCAGAGATGAATAAAAAGTAAAAAAAAGAAAAGATCTACATTGTTACTTGTTACTATAGTATTAAGAACAAACATTACTTAGGGAAATCATATATAAACATAGTTTGAAAGCATAAAAAAACTAATAGCTAATTATTATCAGTATTAATTAAATAACTTTAGGAACAGAAAAGTCTCATGTAAAAAAGTGTCAGATGTATGTCCTGAGCTGTCCGGTAACTTACTCATATTACAAAAGGTAGTGGGTAGTCTTCTTTAACCTTTTTAAGGGTTTGGTCATTATTTTTCACTTTATTGAAACACTACTGTATGTTATAGGACCCTATTATCCTTGGTAGTGTTTTGAATGTTATATGAATAATTCTGTTTTTTTTTCTTTTCATAATGTAAAACTGTTCTGGAGAATGCTTATAGAAAAATCACAGTTTGATTCAAAACATGTTTGGTTCTAACAGGTTTAAGTATTTTCCTGGATGTTGTCTGAGTTTCTTAGTTAAAGGATTTACCAGTGTTATTTTTCATGAGCCCTGTTTTTTAAACAATTTTTTCCGTGTGTTCTTTATTTAAAATGGAAGTTGCATAGAGCAAAACTGAGGTAACTGCCACATTTATTTTTTGTTGTACTAACTTAATCTTTTGGGATATTTTCTCTGGCCAAACTTTGCATAGTTTGTTAATTTAAAAGAAAATTTTATGTGTATACGTTTATGTTGACTTTATTTCCATAGCTGGAATGAATGGCTAAAACTGCCTGTGAAATACCCAGACCTGCCCAGGAATGCCCAAGTAGCCCTGACTATATGGGATGTGTATGGACCAGGAAAGGCAGTACCTGTGGGTGGAACAACAGTTTCGCTTTTTGGAAAATATGGGTAAGCATTCTCTTCCAAATTTGTAGGAATATTGTAGTTTTCTGTTTCTTTTCTTTTGGGGAGGTTTCAATAGTTTATGTCCGATCTGGCTCTCTATATGTATATGTACATGTTTGATACATATGATTCCATCATTCTTGAGACTGAATTTGACACATTTGCAGATAAATTAATTAAGAAACACAATTTATATTACTTTACTGCTATTGTAAAGTAGTAGTATTGATTCCTTTTAGAAAATAGTCATTGGAAATTAGAATCTTGCTTTTAGGAAGAAAAGACTATTTGGTACATATTGTAATTGCATTGTCATAGGGTTTTTCTTTGTCATAATGATAAAAAGGACAACAAGCTGGGTTAAAATGCACAAATTTGCTAATAGTTGTAATGATTATAATAGAAAAGTTGGTAAGTTTTTAAAAATTTACAGATAACAGAAGTTCATTGTGAAAAAACAAAACCCAAAGTCTCAAAGGGTATTTTTACCTATCCCTTTTTTCTTTAAAGACTTAGTCTTCCATGTTGTTATAAACAGAAATATTTCATCATTTTTTATGGTTGAATAGTATTTCATTGTATGTATGTACCACATCTTCTTTATCCAGTCTAAGTGAAATAAGTCGGACAGAAAAGGATGAGAATTATATGACTTTAGTCATATGTGGGATTTAAAACAAAGTAACAAATGAACCAACAAACAAACTCATAGACCCAGATAATGGTATGGTGATTACATTTTCTTTTGAGTTTCTCATATATTTGTTTATTTGCTTGTTTGCTTGCTATTCATGAATCTTAAATTATGACGTGGTATCTTTATTCCGAAGTGGTATCTTTAAGTATTTAATTCATCATATAGTCACATCTTAGAAAAACAATGTAGTGTGTCATATGGTGGTTAGGAAGGCAGGTTGTTGAACTAGATTATCTGGGTTCATATCCCGGCTCCGTTAATATCTGTGCACCGTTGGGAAAGTTATTTAATCTCCTATGCCTCAGTTTCCTCATCTGTTAAATGGTGTAACGATAATATTTATCTCATAGAGTAGTTTATTATGATAAATTACCAAAGATATAATGAGCTTAATGAGTGCTCAGCAAATGTTAGCTATCATTATTTCTGAACTATCCTGTTAGTTTTCAGTACTATTACATTATAAAATGTTTTAATAATAGATAGAAATTATCTTCCTCATTAGTCCACTTTTTTAGGATTTCTCTGGATGTTCTCTCCGTTTTATCAGATACATTTTAATATTAATTTCCCAATTAAAAATATTGTTGGGAAATTATATTAAATCATATATGTTAATTAAAGTGATAATCAACACCTTTATAATAATTGAATTTTCCTCTCTAGGGAATAGGGTGTGTCAGAAAGACTTAAACTCATGAACAAAATCGAGATGTAATTCCATTTATTTAGAATAGCTTGATTGCTTAGTAATGTGTAAGTATTTTAGCTTAATGTTGCTATTAAAGAGATATTTATTATTGAAATCCATGGAGGAACAATAATTTAGATATAGTTAGACACTTTGTGGCCTCCAGTTTTTAAGTGTAAGTTTTGATCAATAGCATGTTGTAGTACAGTGACATACTATTAAATCAGTATTGTTGCTTTTCCAGGGTGTTTCTTTGTCTTTTTCTCTTCTAGGGTAAGGTTTGCTTGCCACAGAGAAAAAATGGATAATAGTTTATTACTCTTACTAGAGCCTTAGTTATTAAATGTTCTTGAGAACTTTTGGTTTTTCCTCCCAGCTTCTTCATAAGTGTTTACCTTTGGATTATCAGCTGGAGGTTCCCTCAGAAAAATACCATGTTAGCACTCATGTGCCTTTTAGATGACCTTAGGTTATAGCTTTAGGAGACACTCTATTGACTTAGTGTATGGGTGTGAGACAATTGAGATTTCCACAGAAGTGTAGTGAAATGACATGCCTAAAGCAAACAAACTCTTTCTCAGATTGATATTTGTGACATTGTTTCACTTGGCTTTTGGCAAGTTTTTAAAATATAGGTGAAATCAGGAGTTAATATAAGTATATATAAGAATCATCTGTTAAACTCACTAAAAAGCACTTTCCTGTATTCTCACTAATTCATTAAATCTGTAGTAGGATCCAAGAATCAGCGTTTCTTGGATCCTGAGTGATTCTATGAAAGGTGGCCTATGGACCATATTTTGAGAAATACTGCATTAGCTTTTTCATATAGTCTAGCTATATGACTTTTGCAGGCAGTTATTTTCAGAATTTCTTCCTTTACTCCATTCTTTGGTACCCACTTTATTTGTATTCCTATGTATATCCCGGTGAAAGAATAATTTCTTTACTTTCTGTCCAGACATGCTGGAAATGTGCCTGAAACATAAATCAGGAGTATTTGTTCTACTTTAAGGAGTAATTAAACCACAGAGATTTCCATAAAAGTAGCAGTAGCAATAAGTGGGAGTTAAACTTCCAATTACTTTTTCTGGTTTTAAGTAAATTAAGACTTTGAATTTTGGAGAGTCATCTGTATTCTCTTTACACAACTGGAGAGTAGTTCGTTCTATTCCTACATGTCCTGAACACATCAAATGTTAGCTACAAATGAAACATGTTAGAGAGCAGCACAGATTATGTGCAATTACCTCCCTTAGAACAGAATTTCTCATATGTGAGTCACTCTTGCAACTTTCAGAATTCCTGCAATATCTCTGTACTGAATACATATACTCTTATTTACTTGATTTTTTAATTTAAAGCAACTCACTTTTTTTTACTTCTATTTAATTTAAGGCAAAAAGTCAATATTCTGCTGTACATGGCAAACAACAAAATACAATGAAAACAACTGTTACTAAATATTAGAAATTGAGAAAAAACCCTAATGAAATACAAATGATAATCTATTTGCTTTGTAAAATATAATATATAATACCTGCAAAAAAAAGTTTTTTTAATTAAAATGGTTCTGTTTGTGCCTAATTGGATGTAAGGAGATATTCAACTTATTGTCACTTAATTTAATGGAAAGCTAAGGTTTTGCATCAACATTTTCTTTTATCAGTTGTATGGCAGTTAACCAAATGATAACATTAAATTTTAATAGAGGTCTATGGTTACTTTATACAGTGGGAAAGGAATATAAAAAACTAGATCTCTTACTCCTGTTCCTTCTAGGCTGACTCTTATACTGACTTTCACCTTAGAAAAAGGAATTCTAAGAAACCCTGTGAAATTAAAATAACTCTTTTTCCCTATGTGTAGTGGAGCCTTTCCTTGAGGGTACACTGATTGCAGTGGAGACAAGACCAAATGAACCCTAGGGCGATATTGGACTTCCTGTGCAGCTTTGGATTGTGGAAAAGTATGATATTCAGGACGTTGCAAGTGCCGTAGCAGAGTGCAGACATACACTTGTACTGCTGGATCACAGCTGCTGCTCTGCATGATGCTGCTGACATCAGGGAGAAAAAGAAGCATGGGTCTTCTGGGTGGCCTCAGCAGGAAGTCGATGCAAATTTTCGTTCACCTACCATTAAAAATCATGTCATGTGCCTCCACAGTTCTCATTACTTAGGGAATGGTGCTTTAAACCGTAGTTCATCAGATGTTTCTTAATCAGTGAGATAACACCAGATGCTCCCTACTTGTTCCTTAAATAGCCCTGTTACGGACTCAGTAGTTTTTTAAAAGAGGTCCTCAAGGTATCTAGTAGTTGTATTATAGTATTAGGACGCTCTTGCTATTTGCTAATATCTGTTTTGTATACTTGAGTCAGTGTGAAGCAGTACTTCCTGGAGAATAGTGTAATTAATAATTGAAAGACTAATCTGTTAGGATATGGCTAGAATAACTGTTCTCATTTTCAAAGTCTAGCTTATGAGATTTCTAAGTAGGTAAAGAATGGATTGATCATTAGGTTGAATTGGCAAAGAACCATAGGCAAACTGCAGATTTCTCTTCCAGATGTTTTTTCCAAATGTGGATTTTGAAGTCAGGGCAGTTGCTGCTGTAGTGGCTTGGCACTGGGAGCTGGAGTGTCGACAGCAGCTGTCGCTGGGCCTCTGCTGGCATGTGAAGGAGGTCCTGCTGTGCTGTTTCTTTTGTCTTGCCTGTTTGGCTTAATTTCCCAAGTGGACATGATACTCTGAGCATCTTCCGGCTTGCCACCTGGAGGCTTTGTAACTCTCGACAAACGTTCTATTAGTGTCAAGAGAAAGTAATATGTTCACTTGATTATTTGAGTCATTTGCCATCACCCTTACCCTCCACGTTCCCTATCCTTAAATCTTATCTCCAGATTCATCCCAAGGCACCTAAATCATTTAGTTAAACTGACTTCCTGCCAAATGTACTTATTTTTGATTTAGTTAAGTTCAACTAGTCAGAGTATTCACTGGGGTGTAGGGAGGTAGAGAAAAGGAAGGGAGGCTTCTGATGTTTCTGAAGATACATTTAAGGATATTCATTAAAAGCGATGTTATTACTTCACCATACTCAGTTTCTTAGAGACCAAGCAGGTTTACTTGATGTTGAATCTATATCTCAGTTGAAATGGAAAGAAAATGGAACTTTATAAATGGCTATGTATATGCTTTTTGGTAAGGTAACTTAAAAAAAATATCTTTAACATGGTGAATATTGAGAATTTTAATTCCTCACAATCATTCAATGTATTTTGTATTGGGCCTATAAGGAAAGCTTTTGCAGATATAGTTGCTGGATATTACCTGTTTATTGCCAGTCTTAGAGACCTTGCAACAGATAATGGTCTTTAATCTTTGCTCATGAACTTGTAGTTGTTCTTTGTAGTTCCCAATCTAAATGTTTATGGCAACATTACCTATATACATTTTATAATGTTCGGGAAAGTCTGTAAAGAAATTTTCCATTAGTTGAACAGGATAATGATTTGAAAACATTTATGTAAAACTTTTACAGTTAAGTGCAATGTTTTTAAAGGTGGGAAAAAGTATCAATATATTCAAAATGTATTTTTAAGACTATTTCCTGTGATAGTGTGCAAAATGCTTTGGACTTGCCTACTCACCAGTATACACTTTCAGTATTACTATTTCCATTGCATTTGACAGCTTACTTTTTCAGTTTTGGAAAGATGCTATTCGAGTAGACTTTACATTGTTTGAAAGGTTTTGTTAAAGAACACTGAACAAGAGAGAACACACTAACAGAACACTATCTTTGTCTTTAAACCTCCCATAAAAACAAAACAAAACAAACAAACAAACACACCCTCAGAAACTTGACAGGAGCATATCTAAAAAAACTTAATTGTCTAAAGCTCCTTTATGAGTTTGTTCAACTTTTATTTCAGATTTTCTTGGTAGATTTTTGAAGGAAACATGACTAACAAAGGTCATACGGTGTTTCATTTTAAAGAAGGATCATCAAACTCAGTTTGAATTCTGACTATGTGTTTAATTTCTGATTTGTAGATATGGGGATTTTTTTTTTTTTTTTGTACGAATCCACTGTTATATTCCCTTTTAGATATTGATCTTATAGAAGGCAGGAGAAAAATCAACATGTACCTAGTGAAAAGAATAGTAATAGCTAACATTTATTGAATACTTTTTATATGTCAGGAACTATTATAAATACTTTTTACTTGTACTGATTTATTTAAATTTTCTAACAGCCCTTGTAGATATAGGTACTCTTTATAAGCCCACTTTATGGATTAGCAAACTGAGGCACAGAAAAATTAAGTAATTCACGCAAGAACATGTGGGTAACAGATGGCATAGCTGGGATTCAAATCCCAGCAACTGGATTATACATTCTATTATTGCTGAATTGTCACTTAAAGTAGACAGTTATGTAGTTATTTAAATTTTTGTTTCAGTCTTTGTAAATGTGACATTCTTTCATTAGGTAGGAATTGGTCTCTGTTATTTCTAAGATCTCCACTGGAATGATGAAGGGCGTATAGTCCTTTACTGATCTTTTTCTCCTTTTAGTCTACCTTTAGAATCTCTGTTAATAGTTCTGACTGCTTGGAAGAGAAAAGATGGCATGTGAAAAACAATGTTACATTGATATTAGTTGCTTAGTTAATTGCTTTACAACCCACTGGAGGCTTAAAGCTTGGCTAGAGACTTGGCATTTCCTAGTGTGACATTCTCTCTGTCTAGGGATCTAAAATTTCCTATAATGAACAGCATTAATTTACTTCTACCCCGAACATTCTCTTTTTGTCTAGCATGTTTCGCCAAGGGATGCATGACTTGAAAGTCTGGCCTAATGTAGAAGCAGATGGATCAGAACCCACAAAAACTCCTGGCAGAACAAGCAGTACTCTCTCAGAAGATCAGATGAGCCGCCTTGCCAAGGTAAAAAAACTATTGGAGCAGGTGGAAAGCTCTGAATAATGTCTATTGTAGTGTAAATTAACATTATGAAATCTGTCAGATTATTTTTTAATTTAAATTTAGTTCTTTAGTAGTAGTTTTATCGAAATAAAATTTGCCTTTGGAAAGTGTACAGTGCATTGGATTTTCATAACTTCACAGTTGTGCAGTCATCACCACTACTTGATTTTAGAACATTTTTTCATAAAAAATGTAACCATGTACCCATTAGCTTTTATTCCCATTCCTTCCTTCTTTCTGCCTTTGGCACCTACTAATTTTCTTTATAACTTTATGGCTTTCCTTATTCTGGACACTTCCTACAATGGAATCATGTAACCTTCTGTGTTGGTAATTCCGTCATATTTAAAAATGTGGAGCTTATGGTGCTATTTTCAAAGAGAATACCTACGTTTTTTGGTGATGTAGTTTTAAGATGGAAGTGTTATACGTTAGAGATTCTTCTGTTGTTTGGAAGCGAAGATTCCATACCAGTAGTCTCCAGCCTTTGTGGCACCAGGGACCAGTGCTCCTATGAAAACCCAGTGCCTGATGATCTGAGGTAGAGCTGAGGTGGTGATGCTGGCACTGGGGAGCGGTTGCAAATACAGATGACGCTTCACTCGCTCGCCTGCCACTCATCTCCTGCTGTGTACCTGTCCACTGCCCTGGGGTTGGGGACCCCTGCCATATATTATTAGCTAGTCTAAATTGCCCTCACTCCCATTCTACCCCTGTTTTTATAAGTGGACTGAATTATTATCTTTTTCTTTTAGAATCGTTTTAATGAAATGTTTTCATTTAGAAATACAAAAGCTAAGCTCAATTCTGTGCTTAAATCAGAACAGTGTAACTTATTTTGTCAATATCTGTTCATAAAACACTATGCTAGATACTGTTTAAAGATCCTTTTACAATTCTTTCCATAAGGGACTTTCTTTTAATTTTTACATGTAATTTTCCTTTGCAGTCTTGTTAGTATAGATGACTCTTTAATGTCTGGAGAAGGTTTGACACCAAGTACTTTATAGCTGGTTGCCTCAACCTCTGTGTGGAAGAAATCTTTAATTATAAAGAATAAGTACTTGTATTGGCTAGGCTTTGTGCTTCACAGTTGTGCAGTCATCACCTCATTAGATTTACTAAAATCCAATGCACTATACACTTTCCAAAGGCAAATTTTATTTCAATTAAACTACTACTACAAAAAAACTAAATTTAAATTAAAAAATAATCTGACAGATTTCATAAGATTTTTGCTATTTTGTGTTATTTTGCATAGCTCTTTTATGGAAAAATTTCATGACTCCCTAATAAGCTCTCTAACCAAATTACTATTGTCAACTTCCTCCTCCATAATTAAATAAATAAAATTTAATTTTAAATTCATTCTGAGTTTTTGTTTATGTTCTTTCATAGGATGTAGGAAAGTTCTTAAGCTTTTAATATGTCTACGTTCTCTTTAAGAGTTTATCTTAGTGATGAACTTCCATTTAAGGTACTCTGTGACTTTTATAAACCTGGAATAGTTAATAGAAATTGTATCAAATGTAGATCATTTTTAGCCTGTGGGTCACAAAAGGTTAAATCTCAAATGCAAGAGGAATGTAGCATGTGTCGAAGAAGCAAATGTTCTTAAATTGCTTTATTGAGAACAGCATCATGATTTATATTAGAGATAAAATTCTTAATTTGAGGAGGAATGGGTAAAGTCAAGAAATGTATAGCTGTATAGTTCTACAATTCGTCTACTTTGGTTCTCATTAAATAAATTCATATGTTCACACGTTTTTAATTTTCTCCCAGTTATTTTTGAATGGAGATTCAAATAATTTTTATAGCAACTGACTGAGGTATTCTTCAGACTGCAGTAGATGCAGCATTGGAATTTGAACAACTCTTCTGGCTTTTTAATGGAGTGCAATGTTACAAGGTGTTTCTCATTTTTATCTTTTGAGTTTTATGGCAGGAAAAGTGATGTGACTTAATAATGATCAACTTTTCATGATTGAAAGATCCTTGAAAGAATCGTATGGTTGTCACTGCACATTTGCAACTCCAGAAATGATGACTAACCATATACAGAGGTAAATGAGGTATTGGGAAGAAGACTCCTTAACACTTTTGTTAATTGGTTACAGTCATCATTGACAGTCTAAATTCTTAATATTGGAGAGTATGGCAAGTTGGGTCCTCCTTTTTCAAGAGATAATTATTAAAATTTATATGCCATTGTATTGTCCAAGGTGGTTAACAGTTTTCAAGTAAGTCTTTATGCATTGATTTCTAAATCTTTAAAATAAGAATAAAAATTAATGTAAACAAGCATGTTATAGTCTTTATGATGCTAATTGGAGATGAGCGCTTTTCAAAGTTCTTTGCCCCTAATAGAATTCTACGTTTTACTTTTGAGTGGAGACTTCAGAGCTTGTTATATACTGTGGCAGCTTGTGTTACTATTAACTCATATTCCCCAGAAACTAAATAGAAACCATTAAAACCAATAATTATTTTTCTTAAGGGGAAAAATGCATCAAGTTTGTAGCATTGGTGAAGCAACTGCTCCCTCTTTGAAAGAAGCTCTTTTTATTTTTTGGCACTTTCAGGTTAATATTTCATTCTTCACTATACGGCAGTTGATCATGTTCTTTGAGGTTTCAGAACCTGTTCTAGCCCTGCTGTTGTTGAAGAGAATGCGTTTTAAAAAGGTCTTAGGTTTGATGAAACTGGAAAGTTTTGCAATTAGAAGCACTTTACAGTGGGAAGAGCACTGTAGTATTAGTCAGATTAGCTACTTTACCAACGCAGGGAAAATCATTTCTGAGCCTATAAAATCAGAAGTTTAGAATGAACAATTTCTGAGATTCTGTGTAGTTGTTCATATTTTATTATTCTAAAGTTCTGAAATAGCAGATAATTGGGATTATTTCTCTACCTAGATTTTATAATTATCACCTTAGTAGAGAATAAACATGTCATCAGTTTGCAGTTGTGAATGTTGTGTTCATGTCATTTCTTTTCTTCTGCAATGTTTATGTCTAGAGTATTATTCAGGGCCTGCCTAATATGAATGGTGTGGCTATGCTCTTAGATTTTGTTTTGGTGGTTGTTTGATTGGTGCCTGCTTCTTTATTTAAATTTTTTCAGACTGGATTTCTGAGTCTCTTTCTTTTGCCTTGTATCAGAGAAGGTATACTTTGATATTTGTATGGTCTTAACTCTTAAACTTACCAGAGAGTGTATACTCTGTTACTTGTTATGTCAAATTTAAGATTATATTTCAATATTTATTTTGTTTTTAAAATTGTGACACAGTAGCTCTCTTTCTCTCTGCTTCCCTATCGCTATCCCTCTCCCCCCATCATTCATTTTTCTGGTTCCACATTTAAAAGTTTGTTCAGTTAGATTATCATTTCCCTCCTCAAAACATTTTAAATTGTTTTTGGTACAATACACATTAAAAACTAGTAAAGAATATATTTGCTCATATTTCTGTTTTCATACAAAAGGACCAGAAATTTTAAATGTAATATTTATGTTTTTCAACTCCCATTTTAAGAAAAGAAATGAGTATTCATATAGATGAGGTTTAAATGGTTGGAACTGAATAGTTTATTTCTTGTTGCACTTTGATTTTCCAGCCAGTGAATTTACTGTGATTGTTTCTAATTGTTAAGAAGGCAGTTGGCTTACGAGTAAAAAGGTGTACATAAATCTTAATAATAGGAAAGCATAGTTACCATGCATTGTACCCATGAGCCAAAATAAATAGCATAGTGACAATTTTCAAACTGCAATGTAAGAAAGTTTATTCAGTTATAGAACTGCTTCAGTCTTGGCTGCCTGGGGATAATGAGGCAAGAGGACTGTGAAATGAAGATGAACTATTATTTAAATGGCCTGTGAAAAGATGGTGTTAGATAATTATTAAGCAAAGAACCTCAAACTCCAGCTGGACTAAATAGTCTTATTCTGACTTATTGCTTACCAATGAAAGTTGGATTATAACTGCAACATGCATAACTGAAGTTTAAAAGCCTTATTTCTAGGTTTAACTTTTTAAAAATCAAATCTTTTCAGAAGAATTTTAGTGGAATTAACCTCTCTACTGATTTTACATTATTTTGTGAATCTGTGTAGTTTTCCCTTGAGAAAAAACAGTGTGAGAAAAGGAGACTAAACTGAAGTCTTCAGTTTAGTTCTTACTTTATATAACTGGATTTCTTAGACTTAGTAGGCCATAGGAAGAAATGAATGTTTTAATATACACTCCTCCCCCCTCCATCTTTCTCATTATCTTTCCCATCCCCGAAATTCCCTAAGTAATTTTTACCAATATAGTATCTTTCTGTTTGAATCGATTTGTGAAAATAATCAAAGGCCAGACTTCTGGGGGATTTATCATACTTTCATTGTTCATGACCCAGCCTTTTAATGATTGTGGCCTTGAGCAAATTTGCCCATTGTTCCCATCTGCTCTGTTTTTCAGCTTGTCATATTGTAAGAGTTTTATGACTAGGATGTATATCCACCTGGGATTTTGGATGTGCCGACCAAGCATTAGTGTGTGATTTATATTTGAATCCATGTCTTTGGACATGAAAGGTTAGTGCAAAAGCATGCTTCTCTATTGTCTCCTTTTCATTTTAGCATCTCTGCTTGATTCCTTTGGAATGTGCTTTAGTTTCTGTCAGTTTGATTAAGAGGCAGCAAAGAGAAAGTAACGACTAGATGAAAAATGTTCTGTGGTCTGAGTGACATAGATAAGTTGAGGAATGTTGAGCGGAGTGTTTAAGTGAGCATTAGTATAGTGATATGGTAAGTTGTGGTGATGTTTTAGGCTGGCCCTCAGATTGCCACATGGAGTCATTGTGCTCCGGAGGCCAGATCTCAGGTTTGTCACCATAGGAACTGGATTTTTTCTAGTTCATCCAGAAATAACAGGTATCTTGACGATAGGTTTGTGTCAGTCAGTTCAAAGAGTTATTTATCCTCTAAAGCTGTACTATTAAATAGCCATAATCCACATGTGGCAGTTTAAGTTAATTAAAATGCAATTAAAAATTTAGTTGGTCTATTACATAATCACATTTCAGGTGCTGAACAGCCACATGTGGCTAGTGGCTACCTATTAGTGCAGATATGGAATGTTTTCATTATTGCCAGAAGTTTGATTAGACGGGTCTAGAGTGACCACTTACTTACTAATTTGTAATGAGCGAGTAACCATATTATTGTCTTTCTGGTAATCATATTACTTGTATCTGCTACCCAGAACACCATTTTTCAAGGCACCTTGGAAATTAAATTAGTTTTCAGGAGACTGTTGATTTCTTGGTGAGCCGTGAAGGAGCTAGCCTGAAGGAGCTAGGAAGTTTTGTGAGATACTTCTCTCACTTTGAGAGAAATCTTAAAAGGACTTTCTCTCTAGACATTATCTTTCTAGTGCAGGATTATTTGAATGTGCTGACTACACCCCATCAAACATTGACAAATTGTCATGATTACAAAACAATCCTTTAAAAAATTGAGATCGAGGTACCAAATTTTCTGGTCACATAATTTTGTGAGGTGGGATTGAGCCTCTTTATTTTGTATTGTTTTATAGTACTGTTTAACATTTTGCTGAAACATTTGCTATTGAAAGAAAGTATTTTGCATTGAATGCTTTGACTGAATGGGGTACTTGAGTCATTAATTAGAAGAACTCACTGAGATTTTTAAGTATGTGGACAAGTCGTCTTTATTTCCACCATAATCACTTGTTTTGTTAAAGGCATACTCTTGAATGTTGGAGACAAAGTGTATTGCCACGTTGATGCTGTCATAACTAAGGCCATTATGAAGAATAACAGTAAAAACTACCACAATGATAATCACCTTGCATGTGTAAAGTGCTTTAATATATGTAAAATCCTATAGCAAAGATTGAGAACTAAAGTGGAGACATGGTTAAAATCATGGCTTTGGAGGCCATTTTTTATTCAGATTCCAGTTGTGTCACTTATTTAAATGTGATCTGGGATTAGCCACTCAACCTTTGTTAAGCCATGAAATCCTCATCTGTAAAAGAGGGATAAGAGTTATATCTACCTTTTTGAGTTATTGCGAAGACTAAATATAAGTGAAATAAAAAATTTAAAGGATTTAGGATATCGCCTGGCAGTTCTGGGCACTAATAAATGTTAGCTGTTGTTATTACTTTATTATATTTGCTTTCGTTTGATTCTAACAAGTGTAATGATTGGACTTGTAACATATATCAGAGAGGGGGAAAATTCCCCCCTCTACCCTTCTTTAGTTCTGTTGTTAGACTGGTAACAAAACTGACACAAGACCAGATTAACAGAGGATCCAATTTAATATGTGTACATTGAAGATAATAGATGATGCTCTGTGAAATGATGAACCAGCCAGTGTTTTATACTTTTTACACAAGGAAACAGTAAATTTGTAAAGAAAGGAGGGCAAAGGCACTTTAGTTTGGGTGATCCTTAGTAAGGGCTCTAAGCAAAGTTTGGGCGTGGGTAGTAAATTAGTTAGTAAAGGAGTAACAAGGTTCTTTTATGTAAGCTTTTTGGCCCTGGATTCCTTAATTCTAGCCTTAAGGCGTCTCTCTTAGCACCCCTGGATCAGGAGGCCACTTTTCACAGGGAAGATTTATTTCCTGATTCAAGGAGACAAGGGAGGGTCCATGTTCTCTTCATACACTGGCTACTTGTCAAGTAACTTTAATTCAAAGTAATTGACATGTCACTGTAGAATATTTTGGGGTGGCCTGCCCTGGACTCCCAACACAAACTCATGAATATATGTTTGTTTTTAAACTCATGAAAAGATAGAAACTTAGAGAAGTTAAGTGATTTATTTAAGGTTTCATGTTTATTAAGTTATTGAACCAGGACTTAAAATCAGTCCTTTAAATTCTTTATGTAAATGTCCTTCCAAAGATAGGTATCACTGATGTGTTTTAAGATTTAAGGATTGTGAAGATTTTCTTTGCATGGAGAATATGTTGTTCTTATTAAGAAGATGGCATTTGAAAATAGGAAAAATAGGAGAAGAGGCAGAGAGAGTATGAAGCAGTTGTTAACAACACTGGAGTTCTTTGGTTTCCCAAGACAGAAATTGAGAGTAAACCTTAGAAAAATTTC
Source organism: Rousettus aegyptiacus (assembly GCF_014176215.1). Classification (NCBI taxonomy): domain Eukaryota; kingdom Metazoa; phylum Chordata; class Mammalia; order Chiroptera; family Pteropodidae; genus Rousettus; species Rousettus aegyptiacus. The sequence continues at coordinate 71,393,376 of NW_023416287.1, forward strand.
CAGACAAATTTTATTAAGTTTGTGCTCAAGTACAGGGGAGGCAGCACAGAGGAAAGGTCCTCTGAACTGACTTGGGGTCTGGCTCTGTTTGGCGATTTTTATAAGCTTGGGACAAAGCTGGCTTTTTGGATAATGGGGGTGTGGGACTTTTGAATAAAGCAGGTGTGGGATTTTTGGAGTGATAGGGTGGTGGTATTCTTGTGGTCAGTTTATTTGGCATTTCTCCTGGCCATCTGGCATTCCTTTGACCTCAGGCCCCAAGTCCCTATGCTGTCTCACAATGTATATACACCTGTAGGTCCCCAGGCATGGCATAAAAGATGGTACCTCACTAAACAGAGACTAGCCGGTGGTGAGTGAGCACCCATTACATATTTGTGCTGTGAATGAACTGGAGTTATAAACAATACTTAGAGCTCTGGTTGCTATAAACAATGCATAAATTAAAAGCCATAAAAAATAGTTGTTCTTCAGATTTCTTTCACCCATAAACCTCAAAGAACTAAAGTTAAGGAGGAAGGGAATCATGACTGTGAATAGCATATATGTTGTTGTAAGAAACAATGTAACAGGAACTTCAGGGTACAGACACATGTGAAAGCTCTTTACTAAGGATTAAAAAACAACCAAAACGGACAGATGCTGATAAACTTGTGGAAACCTTTTGGAGCCAAAGCAGTGGCTGATAGTTTCTTTGTGTGATTGCAAAAAATGATGCAGCTAGAAAGTTAACAGTGATAAAGAAGTCTCATTTACTTAGCCCAAGCTTTTGTCAAATTATTGCTTGATCACAGGATAATTTTTCAGAAAATTAAGGAAAAAAAAAACACACTGCTCTAGGACTAATTATAATCTATGTGAAGTAATCAGTTGGTGAATAAAAGGAACTTTAGAAAAAATTAAAGTCACATTATACTGTGGGATTACAGTTATACCTATTTTACTGCTACTTCACATTTTTAGCTTTTGTCGTGGGAAGATTTTCATTTTATTTCTGTCTGCCACATTATTGAAACTAGAAATCAAACCCAACTTTATTTACTTATCTGCTATTAAAGTTAGACAGACCTAGAGAATGGAAGAGATTTATTGGAAAATAAGCTTGGCAAATGTTTTGGTTTTTAGAAATATGATTAAAGAAATGAATTTTGTTATTATAAGCCGGGTGTAATTTTTTGTTACAAATTCTAGAATAGATTATGAAATTGATGATTTATATGGATTTCTAAACTCGTATGCACATAATGGTATTTTTGTAGTTAGATTTTAGAGAAATGGGGAATGCAGAATTATCCAAGGAGGTGTTTTGAAAATTGGAGGCATTACCTTTTTTTTTATGCTTTTAAAATTAATAGAAGTATCAAAACTGGTGGAAGATTTAAATAGTAATGAGATACATTATAACTGGGTAGAAAGACTGACAGTCAAAACCTGAATAACCATATATTTCTGTAGTTGTGGATATTTTTTATTGATAAAATATGGTCAGTTGGACTACATTTTCTCTGTTAATTATAGAAATCACAATAATGCCATTATTATTAGTATTTTTTAGCTGTTCTGAAAAAAAAAACAACTTTAGAGACCATTTCGTTCATAGTATAGCAGCAAGGTGATTAACTATATTTTTCTTGGGTTCTGAATACATTTCCACCTTGAAGCAGCTACATGAAATACTTTTCATAAGTAAACTGACATTTTTAGTAAAACTTTGTTTAATAGAATAAATTATTTAGTAGGACCTGTTAATGATCTTTTCCCCTCATTATAAATGCTGTTTTTAGAATGTAACACCAAGTTCCTAGAGATACTTTCAATTGATTTTATGTTAGGACTTTTCTTAGAAAGTAGGTATTCTTTGTAATATCTCTTCACATGAAGAGAGTGTCTTTTTTTCCATATTGATAATGATTTGGTTATAACTGAAGTAGCTTGATAATGTTTAGTTTTCTACATTACAGTCAGTTCACTTATGAACTGTTACTTATGGTATGAACACTCTATGTGATGCGGTATTAGACCAGGTATAGCAATTTAGGAATGCGAATCTGCTACTCAGAATCACATAACCCACATCTAACTAAATGGACATACAAAATACATACAAGGTTTTGTCTGTTTTTATCTCTATTACATTTATATTTTATGCACAGTATAAAACAAGCCATTGAGACTTGACAATATACTAATAAATGTAGTAGAAATAATTTTATGTTCTCAAAAAAAAAATGAGTGCCCCATTTATGTATTTTGTCTGTAATAATGTACTTTAATGACAAGAAACGAAACAAAAATCTTGTTTTTTAAATGTCTGTATTTTAGAGGAAGGAAAACAGTGATCAAAAGCATTAATGGAGACATTTTTTGCTTTAAAAATGAAAAAAAAAAAAAAAACCAGAATCTTGGCCCCAAAATTTGAGTTGGGCAGAAGAGCCTCATTTTGTTTTATTTCTTTCCTCAAAATGTAAATGACAATAATAGCAGACCAATGACAGCTGCTGAAATTATTTAAAGCTGTGAAACTTGTTCAGTGGCACTATTGACATCATTGAAAATACGTCTTAGCTGCAGGATTTTGCATAAATAATATGTGTAACTTTATAAACATAGCTTATTTGAATATCTTATGTGTTACCATTCTTTTGTGTCTGGGAATCTCTTAGTTCTTTATTACTAATGATACATAGTAGAATCTTTTTTATTAGTTCTTTTAGTTTGCTTACTGTTATCTAAAACTGTCAAAACTTTTAGATTTGTCATGAAATCTGTGGTAGCAAATAGACTAAGTTAGTTTTCACAAGGGTAAGATTAAACCCTAAAAAAATATTGATTTATGTTCTATAAATCCGTTGTATCTTTACAGCTATAATTTCTGCCAGAAAAAGAGAAAGTGACATGGTTTTAAGACAAGATTAATCTCTGAGTTTAGCTGAATGAAATTTTTGTGAGGCAAATGCTACTCTTTTAAATATAAGATTTACCTATAAAGTTTCAAAGTAAAATCAAAGATTCGTGGCAAAGACTTCATTAATCAGGAAGCGAGAAGTAACTCCGATACTTCCTAAGGATTAAATACACAGGTGTGTATGCAGATTCTCTGACACAGACTTTTTTACTCTCAATAGTTCAAGTGAATTCTTATATACAGTTACATTTTATCTTGAATTATAAATTCCTGCATTGCTTGTATTTGATTTAATACAGGTAAGCCTCACTGCCTTATGTTTATTGAAGAATTATACTTTTAAATAATAGAATTTGAATAAACCATAGTACATCATGGAAATGGATTAGATGACCAATAATGATATTCTGTTCAATGAATATTTAGCTCAGTTTTAGTCTGGGCTCAGGAAAGCGTTAAGAGTCAGAAGAGTTACATTATAGCCTTTAACTTGAGGGAATTTAGAGGTACAGGATATAAGGTAGTTGAATAAACAATCCTGTATAATCATGCTGGAAAAAAAAAAAAGCCTTGCATATGGTATAGTACCGAGCACTTTTATTGGCCAGTGTTCCTATAAATGCTTCAAGAGAGAAATTGTGAACTTTCATATAGGTTTTGTTTCATTTTTTCCCCTTAGATAGCATGTGTGTATGTAGACAAAACGTCACCTTTTGTATAACTACTTTTTGGGGGGGAATTCATTTATTGGGAAACTCTTCTGTTATAGTTTTTTGACATGAGTAGAGTCTGATACCTAAAGCCTCTGTGTTTCTGTATTATAGGAGTTTTTATTAAACACATATTGAAAAATGGTAGCATTTAATTTATATGGTTCTTTAGTTGGACTTATTTGAAAGGCTCTTGAAAGAAGTAATTTGAGAGAAAATTATGTTAGTACCTGGTTTTCATTTTAGATGGTGAAGTTAATCAAATAGGTTTTTATTCTTCGAATTTTTATTGTGAGGTAAAATAATTTAACACATGTTCATAAATGCTAATCTGTAGAGTTTTCTCGAGATTTTTTTCCTTCACAGTTAATTATTTTAAAAATATCATTAGTTTTTAAATAACATTTTTTCTTATTACAAAGACTGTATACATCTTCTACAGTGATAGAAGATTTGTTAAAACACAAAGACTATAAAAATCACCTTTGACCCTCTTCCCAGAAATAATTATCATTAATATTTTAATTGATATCGTTTCAGTAAATTAATATGTATGTTGCTTATAAATGTGTATATAGTTATTTTCAAATCAGGACCATGTTGTGTATGTGTTTTAATTGAATTCTGCTTTTATACTTAATGGTATCTCAGAATTGTTTTGGGTCATTTAAGATACAGCAGGTCCTCAAATGACATTGTTTCTCTATAATGTTGATGAGATACCAGAAGAACTTAACTCTTATTTACATCAATTAGCCTATGGTAAAATTGCTTTTGTTTCACATGCTTCTCTTAAAGTCATAGAACTTATCAAAGACATTAAGGAAGGAATTACTATGCTTGTAAGTGATTTGTAGAGACTTCAGGATTTTGCACAGTGTGGATATGCCATAATTCATTTCAGTAATCCTCTCTGGTTGGATATTCAAAATATTTGCAATTCTGTGCTTTTGTTAAGCCATTATCAATTTTACATTTTCTGTTGGCTTGAAAATAAAAGTGAGAATTATTCTTTTGAGATGTTTTTAGATGGTTTATTTGATTTGCTCATATGCTATATTTCCAAGTTATCAGACATAGTCATGAGGTCTGTGTGGGTGCTTAAAATCAGGGTCGAAGTTCGATATATATCTTTGAATTTTTTTATTCTATCAGTTATATTCTGTCACAGCACCCTGTTCATTGCTTTCATCTCACTGTTTCAGTTTGTAGTTACACTACACATAGGCATTTAACCATAACACTGGCTCACCCTTTCCTACCTTTAAGTTCTACGAGTGCAGGGAAATTGCTTCTTTTAACATTCTGCAATTATCTGCAGAGCAGAAGACTTGAGAGAAGTTTGAAACGTACAACAATCAAGTAATATATACTTATGTTGAGGGTACAGGCATACCTCATAGATTTTGCGGGTTTGGTTCCAGACCACCGCAGCAAAGCAAATTGTAATCTTTTTACTGGTCGAGTGTCTTGCCTTCAATCTGTGAAGTACAATAAAGTGAAGCTCAGTAAAGGGAGGTGTGCCTGTGTATAAATACTAGGAAAAAGTGACTGAGGGCATGTAACGTTCTTTTCTTCAGCTTCCTTTGGACTGCTTCTCTGTCCTACTTGGCCCCCATCAAATCCCTAAAGCTTTTGAGCAGAATTCCAAAGTATATAAACATTTGTTTTCCATCCTATCACTCTTCCACATTAGAAGGCCTTTCAAAAAATGTAAACATTCACTGAGTGAGTAAATACAAAGTACTATTAACTATTTATAGCTCTAGCACTCGGAGGAGCTTGTAGTCGAGTGGTATGAATAAGGAGTGATGGATTGTGATCCTGGGAGTTTATCTGTTCCCAGGGATCACTCCCTGGTTTGAAATTTGTTTTTCCTTCTGTTAGCCTATATATAGTGCTGCAAGTTGGCCTACTTTTAGTTCTGTCCCAGGTAATTGTGTTGAACACTCAAATTCTGGGACGTCTTCCTCAAGCACTTATTTCTATCTTCCTATTAAATCTGATAATACATGTACTCCAAGCAGCTTCCTTGACATGTTACTTGATTCTTACAGATTCTTTTTATTTAAATAGCTTTTAAAACTCCTTGCTGTTTAATTCTTGGAAAAGTTAGAGCTCAATAATTATGCACTTATTTCTGTGACCGTGAGCTTCTCCTTTTAGCTCTATGTGACTTCTTATGAATTCTTTGGAAACCCATGTTCCTTAAAAAGTGAGAATGACACTTTCACTGATTTCTTGACCTGTCTTCTTCCTAGGACGGGCACCCTAGTGAGGATTATTTTTTCAGAAGCAATTTGAAACAGATTGTACTAGTTTTACCCTGCTGTTTAACAGAATGCAGATTTCCTCTTTTGAAAGATCTAGGTCACTGACATTTCAGACCCGAAAAGAAATATGAATTGTTAAAGTTCATTTTTGGTTTTCATTATCTCCAGAAGTTCCCAGCCTGGAGAGAACTAGAAGCTGCTTTAGACTGAATAAAACCACCCAAGTCTGTCTGTATTGTTATCAGCACCTATAAGAGATGAAGTGACATAGATTATGGGCCAATTATAATAGCTGCTAACAATTTGCATAGTGCTTTATAGTTTTCTAAAATTTTACAAAATTTTAGAAAAATATTTTCATCCAGTATTTAATTATTTCACCTGCATTGAGTCATAAAAAGTAATAAGTCTTATGGTTTGAATAACTGAAAAGGGTGGCTGGAATGTAGTGTCTCAGAGTTGTAGATTATTTTAGAGAGGAAAGCAGTGGCCAATCATTTAGAAGTTGTGAAAATTAATTCTAGACGTTCTCTGTTCCCTAACGTTTAGTCAAGAGCTGACTTTGCCATCTTGAAATCCTCTCCCCTTGCTCTTTTACAGTTGAGCAATCAATTGTATATATGCTTGGGTTTTCCAAGAAGCAAGTGCTGTGCTAGCTAGTCTCTAAAGATGGTCCTCAATGAAACATGCTCCCCGATGCTCACACCCTTCTGCATTGAATCTGCGCTAGCCCTGTGATTCATTTTAAGCAATATGATGCAGCTGAAGTGATGCTTTGCCTGTTTTAAGATAGCTTGATAGCTTTTGTTTTTACATTTTTGGGAACAGTGAGCCATGATGTAAGATGTCTTGCTACTCTGTTGCAGTGGCTATGTTGAAAGACCACCTGGAGAGAGAGCAGTACTGATAGACCAAGCAGAAAGAAAGAGCCCCCACCACCCTGGTTTCCCAGCAGAGCAAAGGCATTAGAAATGTGAGTGGAGCTGTCTTGGACATTCTAACTCCAGCCACCAGATGTCAACAGTCTTGTGAGAGGCTGTTAGAAAAATAGAAAAAAAATATTCAGATGTCTTTCTAAAAGAATTCTTGAATTCTCCAAGGATCATGTAAACAATAAAATGAATGTTGTTTTAAGGCATTTAGGTTCGCGGTGCTTTGTTCCATGGCAGAAAAATAGCACAAGTGGCCAGGGGACCTTCTGAGTATAATTTACCAGTTCTGCAGAAATTATAAAACTAATTCAAACAAATATTTAGAAATTCAGCTCTCAGTTTCAAAGTGTAATGCAGGAAGCAGACTTGTTAACAATCATGTGTAGCATAAGTGGTACCTCTCATTTTGCAGTTGCTTTTGCATTCAGCAGTATTGTAGTGATCTTCGCCTATCAGGGTATATTGATTTTCCTTTCGTTTTGATTATAGTATTTCATAGTTTGTGTACCATAGTCTACTTAACAGTTGCCACTATTGATGGTCATTTACATTCTTTTATGTCTAAATTTTCTTTATTGCAAATAATGATATACAAATGTGAATGTATCTAGAATAATTTAAACTTGTTCTCCAAAGTGGCCTTACCAGTTTATGTTACTAGTATCCTGACCAAACGGTCATCTTTAGTATTCATATAGGGAAGCTAGGAATATGCTATATAGGAAGTAATATATATTAGCAGCAAACATGAATTCTCGAAAGAGTGAAAAAAAACTTTTTTTAACATGTTCAGGTGACAGATTTTGGACTTCGAAAAAAAAATTTTTAATTGTTTTTCTCTAAGAAAACATAATGATTAGTCACTAACCCAAGTCTTTCTTGTCCTGATAGTTGTGTATGGTGTGTTACGTATAGGAATGTATCAGATATGATGATGAGAGTATTGTAGAGCAGTTTTAGATTCTCAGAAATATTGAGAGGAAGGTACAGAGATTTCCTGTATACCTTCTGCCCTCACATATGTGTAGCCATTATCAACATCCCCCACCAGAGTGGTGCATTTGTTGTTATTGATGTACCTAAAAATGAAACAAAACAAAACAATTAATGAACCTACATTGACATATCGTTATCACACAAAGTCCCTAGTTTATCACGGTACATTCTGTGGGCTTGGAGAACTTTATAATGACATGTAGCCATCATTATGTATTATTCAGCAGTTTCATTGTCCTAAAAATCTTTTTGTGCTTCATCTGTTCAGCCCTTCCCCCCTCCGCTCAACCCTGGGTAACCAATTATCTTTTTATTGTCTCTATAGTTTTATCTTTTCCAGAATGTCATATGGTTAGACTCTTACAGCAGTCATTCAGATAGATTTCTTTCACCTAGGATTATGCATTTAAGATTCCTCAGTGTCTTTTTATGGCTTGATAGTTCATTTTATTTTAGTGCTGAATACTATTCCATTGCTTTGAGTACCCCAGTTTATTTATCCATTCATCCACTGAGGGACATCTTAGTTGCTTCCAGGTTTTGGCAATTACAAATAAAGCTGCTGTAAAAATTCCTGTGCAGGCTTCTGTGTGGACATAATTTTTCAGCATCTTTAGAGAAATATCAAGGAATGTGATTCCAGGATTGTATGGTAAGATTATTTTTAGTTTTGTAAGAAACTGTCATACTGTCTTCCAAAGTAGCTGTACCATTTTGCATTTCCACCAGCAGTGAATGTGAGTTCCCTTTGTTCCACATTCTCATCTGCATTTGATGTCAGTGTACCAGATTTTGGCCACTCTAATCAGTGTTTAGAGGTATCCTGTTGTTTTAATTTGCATCTTCCTGATACATATGATATGTAGTATCTTTTCATATGTATATCGGTCATCTGTATATCTTTGGTGAGTTGTCTGTGAAGGGCCCATTATTTATTTAATCTGGTTGCTTGTTTTCTTACTGAGTTTTAAGAGTTCTCCATATATTTTGGATAATAGTCCTTTGTCAAATGTGTCTTTGCAAATATCTTCTCCCGATCTGTGGCTTTTCTTGGTCTCTTGGCAGTTTCTTTCATAGAGCGGAAGTTTTTAATTTTAATGAAGTCTGGCTTATCAGTGATTTCTGTCATGGATCGTATCTGTGGTGTTGCATGTAAAAAGTCATCACCATACCCAAGGTCATCTAGGTTTTCTCTTATGTTATCTTATATGATTTTTATAGATTTGCATTTTACATTTAGGTCCAATGCATTTTGAGTTGATTTTTGAAGCGTTGGTTTTTTTCAATTTTTTATATGTGGATGTCTAGTTAGTCCAGCACCATTTGTTGAAAAACTATCTTTGCACCATTGTTTTGCCTCTGCTCCTTTCTCAGAGATCACTTGACTGTATTTATTTATGTGGATCTATTTCTGGGCTTTCTGTTCTGGTCCATGAATGTTTGTCTATTCTTTTGCTAGTATTAGACCATCTTGATTATTGTAGCTTTATTATAATTTCTGAAGTTAGATAGTGTCAGTCCTCCAGTTTTCTTTTCCTTCAGTATTGTTTTGGTTCTTCTGGATCTTTTATCTCTTCATATAAACTTTAGAATCACTTCTCTGTCCACAAGATAACTTGCTAGGGTTTTAAGTGGGATTTTATTAAATCGAAAGATCATGTTGGGAAGAACTGACATCTTGACGATATTGAATCTTCTTATCCATGTACAGGAATATATCTCCTTCTGTGTAGTTCTTTGGTGTTGTTCATCAGAGTTTTGTAGTTTTCCTCATATAGATCATTTACGTATTTTGTTAGGTTTATAACAATATCATTTTTGGGGATGCTAATGTAAATGTTGCCTTTTTTTTAAATAACAGATTTATTGAGATATAATTTAGATATCTCTGTGTCTTTAATTTCAAATTCCACTTGTCCATTGCTGGTATATAAGAGAGTAATTAACTTTTGTATTTTAACTTGTTATTCTGCAAACTCGCTATAATCGCTTATTAGTTCTAGGAGGTTTTTTTGTCCATTGTTTCCTGTTTTCAACATAGATGATCATATCATATATGAACAGAGATAGTTTTATTTCTTCCCAATAGCTCTTATTACATTAGCTAGTACTTCCAGTATGATGTTGAAAGGGAGTGATGGGCAATGCTATTTTTTATCTCATGCTGTGAGATCTACGTTAAAATTTTCTCCATTGTGTTTTTTCTGCAGCTCACAAAAGCCCATCGACAAGGACACATGGTGAAAGTAGATTGGCTGGACAGACTGACTTTTAGAGAAATTGAAATGATCAATGAGGTGGGTTGTATTCCTCTTTTTTTATTACAAAATATTTCCTTTAGGTACCTAATTCAAGAGTTTTTGGAGAATTATTTATTACCAAATATCTCACAATATAGGTTTATTGGGGTGATGTGTAGTTGAGGGTTCTTTGTTAATAAGTGCAAAACTTGAGATATCTGCCTTTCTTTTATTTTAATGTTCTGTCCAACTGTGAAGTAGGTAGTGTATATTATAGTGTACTAAATGTCGTATAAGTGAAGCCAGTATGAGTTTGATGCCTCACTTATGTGTTCTGTCTCTATATGACAGCTCGTATTCAGCGGAGGCTACCTCTTCACTTCAGTTACTTTAAATCATCTTTAGCAAGTCCTTTCTCCAATTAAGATACTTCTTCTCTTATGTGCTACATATAGGACTCCGCATCCTTAATAAAGTTACATGGTTCAAGTACTTTATTTGTCTCTTGATCTTGTGTATTCTTGAATATTTTTACTTAAAAGATGGCTTCAATGAAACTCTTTCCAAAAGTTAGAATGCGTTATTTCTCTTTGCTATGTATTTGCGCTGAAGTGCTCGACTTTTTCCCTAACATTTGGTATCTGAGAGAGCAGAAATGACAATTACTATTAATCACATTAGGAGAGAGGAATATCAGCTTTGTGATATGCCTGGCTTACAGTGACCACCATAGATACTGTTCTCTGAAAAGTTTTTAGGAGCTGGAAAGAGAAAGAAATTTTTAATTTTACAATGAACACTTGTAAAAGTTATATTCTAGCATCGTTAATTTTTAAAAAAGAAATTAGTGGTGTTTAACAACATTTATATTTAGTATGAATACTAGGCATTTTTTTCAAATTTATATATAGTACATTCTCATATATTCAAACTGGAAGGAGACTTTATTATTTTGAATTTTTATAATAAATTAGTTTAATTGAAACGCTTACCTGTATTTTTCTGTTCTTCAACTTAGGTACCCCCTGCGTAGAAAATGTAATGTTAGGGCTTACTCTGTCCAGCCTTTTCCATTCTCTTTAAAAGATAGGAGACATTACCATTACCATAATAGACTGTACTATGCTTCATAAAGTTGGACAATGTAAATGACCTCCTTAGACTTTGATTTTATACATATTGATTTAAAGCCATTTAAAAACCTGTTTTGGGTCAAGACTAATCCTTTTAGACTTAATTTTATTTCACTTCATTATTTACATAGTATTTACTTTTTTTATTTAAAGGAACAAATTTATACACAAAATTAACATTTTTTTATGTTGAGGAAGTAACTGTTTCCCAGTATACTTAAAATATACTGATAAAAATTTACGAGTCACTGCTGGTTGTCTTAAAACTATTTATAAATTGTGAAAAACTTGTAAAGGTTATGTCTGTTAAGATCAGATGCCCTCAGTCCTTAGTTACACATTTTGTTTTCCTTCTGATTTTTGTTATACTTATAGTAATTGCTATAGATTAGTTGCATGGTTTAAGGGTGCACCGTTCTTTGTTTAATGTTGTTATAAGTACAACACATCTTTAGCTTTGAAAGAAAATAGTTCTCATACACGTGCATACAAAATATCATCAAGATTTTATATAATAATATCCAAACTACTAAATAACTAAATGTCATTAAGTTTTAGGAGGGAGTTTGAAGTGAATAGTAGATACTACTGGCTAAACAGCAGTGCTGTATATAATAAAATAGTAGTGTTGTAACATTGCATTTATAATTACAAAATAAAAATTTACATTTCAAGTTGTACTTGATAGATCTATGTATTACTGAATTGGGAATAATGGTATATACTGATCCTTTAATAGAATGTTAAAGATGATCATTTTTTCATGAAAGTCTTTTTTGTTTTTTTGGTTTTTTTAGAGTGAAAAACGAAGTTCTAATTTCATGTACTTGATGGTCGAGTTTCGATGTGTCAAGTGTGATGATAAGGAATATGGTATTGTTTATTATGAAAAGGTATTTGCCTTGGAACTGTTTATGGTCTCTAAAGTAGAGGGGAGGGGAAACATTAAAAAAAATTGCTGTTCCTGCTGAGATGAATTATTTGGTTGCAGGATAGCAGCAGACAGCTGTCAGCAGCAGCTGTTTATGTATGCACAAATCAAATCATATAGCTACAACAAGATTACAAAAGCCAATCATTCATGTAATACAGTTCTGGGTTACAGAATTCAATTAATATGCAGAAGATTGAAAACTTTTTGATTAATTGTTCTACAAATTGGCAAGTAGGACATTAAAGCTGTAGCTTTATTAACAATTAGAATTCATATGAAAAATAATCATGTTTTTAAAATATTAAGGTTATATTTGTTATCTGAGTGTGTGTGTGTATATATAATGCGTTGGAAATTTATATGTAACCCTAACATAAGTATTCTTATGAAAGACTTTTACACATCTGCATTTATTAGTATAATATATACAGAATTAAGAAACTTATGTTATCAGTAGGATGAGTGATAGCACATATGCAGTTCTAGATTTCCTCTGGCCCATTATGTGAAAGAAAGTAATGTGTGCTTGACATGTAGCTACTTGAAAAATATCTGTGCCTCAAATGTTTGTCGAAGGATCTTTATTTAAGTATTTTAGAAATAATTCTATGTGTAATTTAAAACCACATAAAACAGGTACTTTTTTTTATTGTAGAAATACTAAGACAGGTACTTAAATCAGTGTTAATGAGGACAGACTTTTTTTTTTTAATTTTTATTTTTCAATTGGTGTTGACATTCAATATTATTTTATATTAGTTTCAGTTGTATAGCATAGTCGTTGCAAATTTATATTATTTACTAAGCGATCCCCCCAATTAGTCAAGGACCCACCCACCTGGCACTATATATAGTTATTACAGTATTATTGACTATATTTCCTTTGCTGTTTTTCACATCCCTGTGACTGTTTTGTAACTACCAATCTGTACTTCTTAATCTCTTCACCTTTTTTACTCAGCCCCTTAACCCCCTTTCTGTCTGGCAGTCACCAGTTTATTCTCTGTATCTATGAATCTGTTTCTCTTTTGTTTGTTTATTTTGTTCTTTAGATTCCTCATATAAGTGAAATCATGGAGTTTGTCTTTCTCTGGAGGACAGACTTTTGATACATGGCATAATAGAAAATATTCTTGTAGCATATAGCTAAGCTCATATACAGTGTAGTCGTTCATTAGAAGCAACACTTTTAAATTACTTTTAAACTTTAGTGTTATTTGTTAAACTTGTCAAAAGTGATTTTTAACAATATATTTGTAACTATAAATTATCGTTCGAAGGATGTTTTTGTAATGGAGGTCTAGGATTTGTACAGTTAATTTATGATCAGTTTTCTGGTATTTTTCAAGTTACTATTCCTATTTTCTCCCTTTAGCTTTTATACCTTCCCTTTAGTAAAAGGTTAGGAAACGTTAATTTGTTTCAGCTTTTTATTTTATAAGTGAAATGGGGAAAAAATTCGAAAGATAGACTAACATTGTTTATTAATTCATTAGAAAAACTATATTTAAAAGAGAAATGTAGGTGAGTGAAATTTTTGTCACAATACATTTTAATAAAATTACATTTTACATTTTATATTATATATAATTTCATTTAAAGCAGTATTTCCTGCCCATGTGGAGTTTATATTGCAAAAGCATGCTAATGAAGGTGGTATTTTACAACATTGGAGATGTAAAGGACCTTTTGAAAGACGGCTTTGATAGTAGATGAAATAATAACAGAATAGAAATTAGAAGAATTTCAAGTATTTTCTAAAAAGGTTCTTGACTCCTTTCTACTGCTTTTTGAAAATTGCCCATAAATTAATGCCTGTGTACCTACCCTGTCATACTTCCACTTAGTGTAAAGATTGCTGGGCCAGTGTATTGAATCTAATGGAAATAGACTTTCTTGTCACCTGTCTTTTGTGACAGATAGCCTTAGTGAAGATTACTTGTCACAGTTGGGCTGATAAATATGTTTTCTGGTGTTGTGACTGAGAACCAGCCTGTTAAACAATGGCTGTGGGAATTTGTGGTTTTCTCTAAGACTCAATTACTGAACTAAAGTTACAATACTTCCCCCTTTTCAGTTTCTCCTGATTTTGTTGAACATATCTAAAATTGAAAATATAGTAGCATTTGGAAATTGACAAAAAAATCTTCCTGCTGGTTGTACAATTGTGAGGAAATGAATTTTTACCTTAATTAGTTTAGCCTTTTCCAGTATGTATGCAGTGACATTTATTATACTGAATTACCTTTCTTGCTTGAATTGGATGAAAATAAAAGCCAACATTCTTCAAAAATGATAATACCAACAAAATAAGACAGCTTTATTTCTTAAGAATTGATTCTCTTTATTGAAGTTTGCATTAAGTTGAGTTAGGTGCCCCTGTGAGAAGCAATGCTGCTGAGTCTATTGCTGTATATAAATTTGAGTAGCATTAATCCCACACTTAAAATTCTTCTTCTTTGAATGGAACTTAGTTGTGATCATTTGATTTACCAACATCCACTTAGTAGTTTTTTCAAGTGATGCAACACATCCATTGTGCCATATTTTAATTATGCTCTGGGGTTTCTTGTTCCGTGTTTGAAAATTAGGTCATCATAGAGTTAAAAAAAAAAGATGAAAACGATCTAATTTCTAGACTTCATATTCCTAAAAACTGCATTATAAATTTTTATTGTTAGAGTTTATTTTTTCCAAAACATTTCATAAGCAACAAAACGTAAAAAATAGATATATTTTAAAATGTAGTAGGAGGAAGAATAATTTTTTTAAAGGAAGGAGTGATGTTCATTAAATGGAATTAAAATACATTGGAATATACATAATCATGTATTATTTCTTACCGTTTGGTTAAATTTTATTTATTTGTTTTTTTAACTTATTACATTGTAATCCAGGATGGTGATGAATCGTCTCCAATTTTAACCAGCTTTGAGATAGTGAAAGTTCCTGACCCTCAGATGTCTATGGTGAGTTATTGTCAAATTTCTTATAAAAGTACTTTACTTTAGAGTGACTTAGACCCACATCATACACTTTCTTTTTTAAAAAGTGTACCTCAGTTATCTAAAATTGATTTATAAATCCACTTTAGCTGTCTGGTTCAGATGAGATTTTTATAAGAAATCTTAACATGTAAAAATAAAGTCAGGATAGTACAGTGTTGGGAAACCATTTTATTTGGATTATTGAAAGAGCTGGGGAATGTGGTCTTGAAGTAAGGACTTAGGGGATTTGTTCAAGGCAGGGTTGCTACAAACCTTTAATGTGTAAAAAAAAAAAAAAAAAACCCTCGATATCTCGGAGGTTCAATAAAGCAAAGAGCGATAAGATGAGGATGAGGTATGCCTGTATTTGAAAGATTATCATAAATTGTACAGAAGGGGAATTAGTTTATACCAGGATATATAACACTAGGATCAGTGGATAAAAATTTTAGGGAAACCGAGTTGGTTGTAAAATATGTAAGATCACTGTAGCTACTAAAACTATTCAATTTGAATCATAATGTCTGGATGATTTTGAGATACCTATCTGTTGAATTTTTGAGATGATAACTCATGGGTATGAAAGAATAAGAATTCCTGCTTTACAACAGATGTTTAATTAAATGACTTTAGATTTAGAAAGTTTAAGGTGAAAAAATTCTTTTAGCAGCACAATAGATACCATCATATTCATACTTATAATTCATTCACATCACTCTGAACTATTTCATTCTTATTTTATGCATTTCTAATTAGTAACCTTCTTAATCAAACCAAAGTAGATTAAAAGTTGCACATTGAAAAATGAAAACACAATGATTAAGGTAAGTATTGGTCATTAATGCAGGAAGTAATGACTGATGGCCTAACAGCAGAGGGAGAGATAGGGAAAAAAAAAAAAAAAAAAAAACAGAGTATAAAAAGTTAGAATAAAAAAAGTCACTTGGGAATCTTTTAGAAACAGACCCTACATACCTTCATAGTCCCTATGCACAACATATTATGATTGAATTATGCACAACACGTATTTAAAATTGACACTGTTTTCATTATAAAAATCAAATTACATTTTGCATTCTGGATATTTGAAACACAAATGAGTATACTCAGTGGTTGCCTTCAAAATGGCTAAGAGTAAACAGGTTTTGTCACATTGAGATCATAGATATCACTTTTGTTTAACTTCTACCAAAATACCAGGTAAATGAGATGTCTGTATATGTAGTATGTTATTTTCCAAAGAAAATGCTCATCAACAGTTATAGTTTTAACATTATGGATACTGTAATTAAAAACAAAAAAAGAACTAGGGTCCCTGTTAAAAATTTTTAGTTTTAAATGTAGGCAAGCAAGCAAGCAAGCAAGCAAACAAACAAAAAACCCTATTCTCCTTACCTCTTGTGCTCAAAAATTCAGTTCAGTTTGTAGCCATAATTATTTATTATATAGAGGAATATATTTTAACAAAGTAATTTTGAGTGCCACTAAGCTGGTATACCACTGTATCAGACAATAAAAGACTATAAAACTTCTGTTAATTACAGAGTTATCCTAGCACATGTACATATACAAATAGACTGGTAGAACAGAATAAAAAGCCCAGAAATAGATTCAAATAAACATGGAAATTAGTATATGATAAAGGTGTCATTTCATCATTGGAGCATAGTGCTAAAGAACAGATTAGCCATTTGGGAAAGGATAAAATTAAATCAGATCCATATCTCATGCCATATATAAGGAAAAACTCCAATTGGATTTAAATGTTAAAAAATGAAACTTTACTAGTACTTTACTCTCACTGTAGGGACAGACTTTTTAATGATGACTGAAAATCAGAGGCAGTAAAAGAAATGATTGATAATCTTGATTGCATTAAAAAATTAACTGCATGGCAAAAACACTGTAACAGAGTAAAAAGACTGTTAATAAATTGGAAGAAAGTATTTGTGACACATCACAGACCAAAGGGCTGAATATTTAATACATGAAGAACTCTTAAAAACTTAAGAACAAAGAATCAAAAAGCTAATTGAAAATTAGGAAAAAGACATTAACAGACAGTTTACATATGCAAAAATACATAGAATAAAAAGTATTTTAAGCAAAAATAGTATATCTAAAACAATTTTGGTTGTAGGTAAAATAGTCAACAACAAATATATATATTTAAGTATTGTGGTCCCTGCCCTCAGTTACTACTGGTGGTCAGATTAAACTGCTAATATGAAAATATCACAAGTTTGTTAGTAGCTTATAGGAAGAGGAAATGCTTTACTCTGAGTTGTCAGGGAAGGTCATCGAAAGAAGGGGTTTTTGAGTGGATAGAGGATATAAAAACCTGGAGTATGTGGAGAATGAAGGGTAGATGTTTTAAGAAGCTTAAATGGCGTGGGCATGTTATGGTACTAGTGAAGCATAAAGTATGCTTTGTTTCCCTGTCTCAAAATGGTGATATGTTTTTAAAATATACATAGAGACTAAAGCTGTAACAAAAATAAAATATTAAGTATTATAAAATGATCTTAAGTAAGTAACTATTTACTTTTCTATTTCTAACTATTGGAACTTTTTTTTGGTGAAGTTTACATTGTCGATTAATATTTTAAAATTATTTATAGGAGAATTTAGTTGAGAGCAAACACCACAAGCTTGCCCGGAGTTTAAGAAGTGGACCTTCTGACCATGATCTCAAACCTAATGCTACCACGAGAGATCAGCTAAATGTAAGAATTTATAAAATAGTAATATACAAATAATTAAATGAGTGTTTTGGTTACTTCAGTTAAAAGTGATTTAGATAAATGTCCCCCCCCCCCCCAAGTTAATGAACACCGCATGATTTCAACAGCTTTGCAATCCTGTTGTTTTATTTTTATTTGGGAGCTTTCAGTAAATATATTAGCCCTAGAGACAGCTGATAGTTTGCACTTTTGTGATACAGTGTTCTTAGAAACTGGCCCGAAAGTACATTGCCCGAAAGAGGCCTTGGTGCGCACATGTGTTGTTGCACTTATTGGCTTGATAAGACAAACATGTATTGTTCGGATTTTTCCTTTTTTGAAGGGGTGGCTTTTTTTTATTTTGGTTTGTTTTCATTTTGGTCGTATTAAATTAGCTCTGTAGTTATATACTGTTACATGGAGTAAGACTTTTTCATTTTACTTTTTATTCTCCCTTATACTCTGTTAATATCCTTTTTGAATTGATAAGTACAACAAATTTAAGTCTTACTTAGTTGCATGTACATTCTCCTTCTGTAATAGTTCTATTATAGAAATATTTAATTAAATGAAAAAAATATATAAATGAACAAGAAACAGATAGGAAGAATGTATTTGACAAAAGTACCTTTTTTGTTTTATAGATAATTGTGAGTTTTCCACCAACCAAGCAACTTACATATGAAGAACAAGATCTTGTTTGGAAGTTTAGATATTATCTTACTAATCAAGAAAAAGTGAGTTTTTTGAGTACTTTCATATATCAAATTTACCTATAAACTTTGTTGCTGTTGAACAAGAGGAAATAAAACTGCCGTGGAAATATAGAGTTATTGTCAAATTTTAAAATAGTTACAAAACAATATCTATGATAGTCCATTGAAAAAATTATAGAGGTATACACATAAAGACACATATACCCGTTTGTTGATGTGTAGACAGTGACTGAATGGTTTAAGTCAGAGAGACTTGGGTTCAGTTTCCAGCACTACAACTTAGTATTCCTAGGTAAGGCAAGGCAAATTACTTAGAAAATTTGATTCCCTCGTTTTTCTGATGATGACAACCTCCTTCACAGTCGAGATAATACAGGTGAATGACTTGGCTGAATACCTGGTACACAGTAGGTACAGAGTAAATGTTGATTCACTTCTGTCTTCATTCTCCTCACCTCTTTGAACCTGGGCAATTAGCAAAATATTCACGTTATTAAAAGAACTGTAGAATTCTGAAGGAGATGTGGCTAGAGAGAGAGTATGAGAAATGTAATTTGAAATGTGTAAATTGAGTTGGTAGCATAATATCTAGTTTATAATGCATGATAGAGGCTAGGTTAGACCTAGACATTTACTTTCCATAATGAAGCCATGGAGCACATAGTCTCTGGAGAGACCGACTTGGTTGCAAGTCTTTCTATTGCCACTAAGAAGCTTTTTGACTACAAGCAAATTACTTCACCTTTTTAAGCTTTAGTTTACTCATATTTAATATGTGTTATTTAAATGATAGTGAACTTTATATCTTCCAGTTCTTAAAATGGTCTGTAAATTCTTAGAATATAGGTTTAAGGGATAACTCTTAAAGTATAATGATCATTACCAGCATCTGTTGAACAGCTGCTGTGTCCAGGGATCTTTTTGGTCCCACAACCCCCCACACACTATTTAGGTATTATCGTTGCTGTTCTACAGATGAGGGAACTTGAGTCTTAGCGCTTCAGAAACTTGTACAGAATCACAAAGTTTATAAATGCCGCTCTTTGGTGCGATCACATTTGTGAGTTCGAAGAGAAGGTAGTCAGTGAAGACACAGAGTAAGAGGGATTATAGAGAAAATATTTGCATCATCATGGCCATGCCTTGGCAGAAATTAAAAAATGCATTGGGGCAAAACAGAAGCATCAAGAAATTTAACATCTGTCAGAAAATTATTATATGTTTATATAAGAATAAATATGTTTCACAACCTCATGAGATGGTCTTTAGCTACTTTGTTTAACTCGTTTTTCTGAAGCAGTTGTGCTTTCTTTAGTTTCAGAAGTAAAGATAAAAATGTAGTTGTAACTCCTCTTTACTTTTAAGTTTTTCCTCCTTATCTTCGATTGAGGCCTTTGGAAATTCTTTGTAAATAAACCATAGTCATTATTCTTATATTCATAACAAGAATGAGAGAAAAATTTAAAATTTACCATAGCTTCAAGTGTTATTCTCTTTATCACTGCAAAAAAAGGAAATATTCATCAATAGAATCACGGGTTTGTAATTTTGTGTTTTATAAAAAAATTGAGTTAGTATATGATACTATGTTAAATGAAGAATAACCTTGGTCACAGAAATTGCATCTTGAATGCAGCACAGTCTTGTCTAAAATACACAGCAAGATATTGAATTAAACCTCTTAGAATATATAGGTTCAAGAAGCATAGAATGGATTTACAGAGCAGAACTGCCTTAGATAGAAAGGCTTGCAAGAAAAATTGTTTGTTTAAACAAGTAGTCACTTCCCACTGAAATTCAATTACTTCTAGATATGTGCAAAAGAAATAAAATGCTCAAGTGATATAAAGTATGTGACAAGTTTCATTTAACTGGTTGATTTCAAGTTTTCAAAAAGTGAGTGATGAAACTTCAGTTCTCAGGACATATTATAGGATTCTAATGATCACTAGAATCGAGTGAACAATATTTTTTTAATGTTCAGGAAGCACTTTTCAGTAAAGCAAATGTCTATTGGCCTTGGAGTGACCAGAGAAATTATTCACTTAGCCACATTTGTATCTTTGTAATAATTTAAAATGGGTTTTGTAGAAAACAAATACTTTTGTACCTTTGTCCTTTAATTTGTTTACTCAAAGAAATTCCTTCAGTGTCAGTTTCTCAGGAACAGTGATTTAGGTTATTTGGCATTTGGGCCCTGAGGCTGAAAAGATTTTCTGCAAAGAAAGCGGTGCTCAGAAAACAAATTGGTGGAAATTGGTTCTTACAAAGTAATACTTCTTATTTATTTTTTAATTAAATTTGATCTTTCTACCTATAATTTTTCTAAATGACTGTGTCTCAGAGCTTGCCGACACAGTCTTAAGTATTTCAGATGAAAACCCTCTAGTCTAGACTTTAATTTGTGGCCCATAGCATGTAAGAAGTGACTCATTTTTATGGAACCCAAAATGTGAATGTTATCACTTTTCGAAACTAGTTTTTAACATAGTAAACGGCTTTTCTTTTTATAAAAATGTTGATTAAAAACAACTGTTACATTAACGCCTTTCTATTATGTTTTGGGAAAAACATGCAGTCGGAAGAGTCGTATCTGGTAAAGGTAATAGTGATGCACTGAGTATTCTTAAGAGGTTGCTTCTGAAGTATCCACTGAGGCAGTGATATCAGGACTCAGGACACGCATAATTACATTTGTGCATTCTGACCAGAGGTTGGTGGTGAATCATAGCAGAAATTAATTCAGTTCAGCAAGGATTTTGGCCTAGTATCATTCAAGACTCTGGGCTTCAAACTGTAATTTCTCTGTCTTCATATAAATTAAAGCTCTTTTTAGGGAAAGGATATTTATCTACCATCAAAATGGAGAAATATAGGATATAGTAGTTGATTAAGGGTTACTCTCTTGGTAAACATTTAGGTAATTAATAGAAATGTGGAGCAGAATAAGATCAATGTGGAGGAGGCTTTACAGAGCAAAGATTGGTCTTAAAGTTTATGTAAGTTTTCATGGTATCTTTTGTTTGATCATTTTTCATAGGGAAAAAGAACATGAGTAAGGCAGAGTGTTAGGTTCAGAGACACAAATGTACGACTGGTTATGAAATAGAAAAGATGTGTCAGTTTGTGATGAACCTTGAATTCTGTGCTTGGGAGTTGGATTTCAATGGCAATAGGAGACTACTAAATCAATAGAATGTGTCTTAACAGGTGATGTTTTAAGGAAGGTGAACCAGAGTAGAATTGAGCAGAGCTGAGAATGAAAAAAAAAGATAAATTAGAAGACGCATGTACTGATATTTAGAGATGTTTTGGAGGGCAAGGGAAGCAGAGGAGAATGTATAAAATGATTTGGAGACAACGCCCCAGACTTAGGCTTGAATGCCCAAAATAAGGAAATATGGCAAGTGGAAGGAGCAGGGTAAGGATGTACTTTTCATTTTTTGAATGTTTTTAATTGAAAGTATTAGAAGAACAAGTGTGATGTTGTGATATAGTAAGGAATATACATTTGGTCTTTGGTTCCTAGCATAGTTTCTAAAACACTCAGAATTTCCTCAGTGGTAGGGATGAGAAGAGCATCTTTTATTATTCATATTAAGCCCCTTTCAGCTATACTGGAGTTTATGCTAATGAGGTGACTTGGAGGATGGGGCTGGTTGCCAGAGGAACCAATCTTGTGAGTAGAGGGTAGGAACTTTCAGCTCTCCCTGCTGACTTCTGGGAGAGGGGCTGGAGATTAAGTTAATCACTGGTAGCTAGTGATTTTAAAAAATCATGTCTGTGTAATGGAGCCTTCATAAAAATATATGATGAGGTTCATAAGCTTCTTAGTTGGCAAAGACATCCATGTAACAGGAGAGTGGCACACCTTAAACTATACCGGGACAGAAACGCCTGTGCCTGGGACTCTTCCAGACCTTGCTGAATGTACCTCTTCATATGGTTATTCATTTGTATCCTTTATAATATATCAGTAATAAGTATTTCTCTGAGTTCTATGAGCCATTATATCAAATCATCAAACCAGAAGAGAGTATTGTGGGAAACCTGATTTGCAGCCAGGTCAGACAGAAGTATGGGCAACCTGGGGACCTGAAATTGGCTTCTGAAATGGGAAGCAGCTTTGTGAGATTGGCTCCTTAACCCCAGGAATCTGCACTGACTCCAGGTAGTTAGTGTCATAATTGAATTAAATAGTAGGACACCCAGTTAGTGTCTTTAGAGAATCAGGGAGTTAGTTGGATGGTGTGGAAAACCCACACATTTGGCGTCAGAAGTGTCTTGAGTAGAGAAATAGCAATAACTAAGTTGGTAGAAGTTAAAATTAGAACTATATATATGGGAAATATAGTATTTTCAGCTCTAAAGTTATTGTGGTCATGATTTTCAGAATAGGAGATGTCAGTGAGATGATTCTAAGATCAAAAGAGGTTAAAATATTTATTACTATTAATATAAAACAGTAATGTTAACATTTGATATTAGAGTCAACCTCAGAAGCAGAATAACAGTAATACTGGATAATAAAATAACGAACACTTATCAGGTATTTATTATATGCAAGGTTCTGTTCTAAATAGTAACATTCTATAACATATTTAATCTTTACCACAACCTTAGGAGATAGGTCACCTAAAAGTTAAATAATGTGCTCCAGATGACTCAGTCAATAATTGATAAAGCCTGGAGTTCAGATTTGACCCCAAATACTCTGGTTCTGCAGCTTGTATGTACACTCAAATCATCTGTGGAAACTCTAAGAATAAAAATGTATTTCAGTCCTGTACCTTTACTTACATAGATTAATAAAACACTAAAGTGTCATCATTATCATTGCTGCCTTCAAATTCTTATTCTTTCTCATTCCTCTTGTTTTCTCCATCATTCTACTGCCTCCTTGTTTACATTTGTAACACTTAGCATTATAAAGTTTGGAATTCTTTGTACAGTGACCTGAGTTTCTTGGCGGTAGTGTACTATTACTAAGTTTACAGTAATCTATAAATCTGAGAAACTGGGAGTTAGATTGTTTCCATTACTGAATTGAGTACATTGGCATGCTGCAAGATTTGCTTATAATAAGCATGTTCCTATTACGACTGCCGATGTACTGTGAAATGGGAAAGCTTTTGCTGTAGTTATGTAAGAAGTATTATTGCTTTGTTTCCACATTCAATCTAGAAATACATTTTAGAAGTGAAAAATAATTGTGTGGAACGAACTAGTAGGTCAGTCTGTGTTCTTACGGGGAGAGGACACTTTACTAAGAGGTGGGCAGGTGATATAGGGGAAATGGATACTTGTCCTTGGGGAATGCAGATTTAGTTGTAGAAATAAGAACATCCACAAAAGCATTTTGCAAAGAATAATAATAATAATAAATGATAAAAAGCAGTTGGAAGAGCATGATTTAAATGAAGGTTGTAAAATTGAGACGACTACTAAAGGAAGAGCTGAAAGTTGCCAGAAACTTCCTGGAAAAATTGAATTTTTATAACCTGGCTTTAAAGAAGATAATACTCCTATTTTGGTGAGTATAAGGAAGTCTTGTAGATAGGATTTGAACAGTTATATATAAAATAGGTTAACTCAGTTGAATCACAGAAGAGCAACAAGAGTTAGTTTAATGAGAGAGGTTTAGATTGTGGTGAGGGCTATCAGTGGAATGTTTTGAGACAAGAACCAAGGTTTTGTTGTTACATTTGTTTTTTGTTTGTTTGTTTTTGTTTTGTTTTTATAAACTAGAGTGACTCATCTGTCTAGAAACCACACTATAACAATCTGGCATCATCTTCAAATATCGGAAAGGTTGTCTATGTGGTGGGGGTTTGAGTCGACTTTTATTCTCTCCAGACAGTGAAACTGACCAGTTGGAAGAAGTTAAATGAAGACACTTATCTTTTGCTTCATTACAGTTTAAAAAAGCAACAAATTATTTCACTGTCTGTAAATACAATAAGTTCTTTGGAAATTAGTCGCTGGAATTAGTTAAGTAAATATTGGCCCTCTTTATGTCAGAGATGTTATAAGGTAAATTTCTGCTGACAGTGGGAGATTTGAGCTAAAATCACTTCCAACTTTAGCTTTTGAGAGTTTGTGTGAAATACTCAGAAGATAAACTGGTATTGAGGTTCTTAGAAGGCTGTGCCAAACTCCAGATATGTGGTATAGTGAGAATCAATCTGAGAAGAAAAACAGGAAACATTGCTAGGAAATAATTGACTGGAATTGGGAATGGATTTAGGAGATCAGCGTTGATGCAGTAATGGCTCGAAGGGGCATGGGTTTAGCTGATTAGGAGATGGCAGTGCCTTAATGGTGAGGAGGCCCCATCTGGTGGAAGGTGCATGAGCTGAGATTCAGTGAACCTGGATTCTAGGTCTAGCTTCTTCACCCTTTCGAGGTGATGGGTAAGTCACTTATTTTGCTGAAATTAAATATATTGAACATTGGACTGATGCCAGAGAGCTCGACAGCATAGGAGTCCAAAGAAGGACCTGGGCCTGGAGCTCTGGTGACCAAGTTCTTATCTTATGCCCTGAGAAAACAATTTAAGAACAGGAAAAACAGCAACCAGGAAAACACAAATTTTATTAAAATGAAAGTGCACACTTAGAGAAAAGTGCGGGCAGCTCAGAGAGAGTCTGCCCTGAGCTGTCTGAATTATAGGCTTTTGTTTTCTTGGAGAGTAGGGGTGTCCCAAGGCTATCTGGCCTACTTTCTGATCTTGGCCTGTTTCCCATGCCACCAGGAGGAAAGGAGGCGGTCTGAGGCCATCTATCTCATCTCCTGGCCTTGGCTTATTTCTCCTGCTGGAGTCTCATGGTTGAAATCAAAACAAGGGGAGAGGGCTGAGTAAGAGACTAGGGAAAAATTCCAGAGTCATATCCTGGAATGGGGGATGGGGGCTTCTCTAGGCTAACTGCCCTGCCTCAGGGCTAGATAGTCTCTATGCAGCCTTTGTTCTTAATTTAATTAAATCAAGAATAAATTAGGGAATAAACATGAAGTTTCATTTTATGCTATACTAACCAGTATTGTGTTTTATTGGCTAAGCAGATATTTTCTTGAGAATTTACTAATGAAGAAATTTTGTTTGGGCAGAGTAGGAATTTAAAATTTTAAGGTTATCTTTGTTCAAGTGATGAATTCATAGAAGAAAATATCTTGAGATTAGCCAGGAAAGTGTTTCCAGTAGGGAGATTACTATTTATGGAAAACAGATATGTACCTTTCTTTAAAAAGCATTTGTTATGTATACAGCTATGAGTGATATGCTTCAAGGTAATTTAGTTACCTGACAGTCTGGTGAAAACTTCAGTATGCTACTTATCTAAAGATGTGAGGTTCTAGAAAGATGCTACAAACAGCCAGCTGAATCATGGACTATCTGCTGCTGCTTCTGTATATATAAATTTTTATGTTTGTTTCTGTGGAGGTTTTGTTTGACTCTCTTTTTAAATAGTTACTTCTCTGTGTGAGAGACATAACATATTCAATTTAGTTTGAGACCTCATGTATGTGAGTGTCTAGGAAACCGAGTGTCTAGGAAACCCAGTGTCCCTAGAGAGGTGTTCAAGAGTGGGTTTAGCGGTGTGGATTCTATCCTCTTTTGGCTTTGGACTCTTTTATTCATTGGCTGCTTTATGTCACATGGAGATGTTGTAAATGAACATCTTCTCAAAGGCATCTCAGAGTTCATGAGACATGCCTCAACTATTTCCATGTCTTGAGCCCTGCAGTATTTTAAAATAACAAAAGCATAGTGAAGAAAAGCCAAAGAAATTTTTAAAATTCATAGCACTCTGGAAGTAGTTTGATCTGTAAAGTAATAGGCAACATTTTTTTTTTCTGTCCTGCAGTGTTTTTCCGAGCATCATTTGTTTAACTTTGTTTAGTGTTTACAGAGGAGTGTGTTGACGACTCTGTGACTCTTTCATCACAACCAGGCGGAACTCTGTCTAGTTGCCTTTGACTTTCCCTGACCCAAGTAATTTGTTATTTCTAATTTTAAAATCTTTTCTAATTTTAGGCTTTGACAAAATTTTTGAAGTGTGTTAATTGGGATCTACCTCAGGAGGCCAAACAGGCATTGGAACTTCTGGGGAAATGGAAGCCAATGGACGTAGAGGATTCCTTGGAGCTGTTATCCTCCCATTACACCAATCCAACAGTGAGGCGTTATGCTGTTGCCCGATTGCGACAGGCAGATGATGAGGTACATTATTATTCATTATTCCTCTTTGAGTACATCTTAAACTGCAGCCTGAGTATAGACTCTGTGTGTGTGTGTGTGTGTGTGTGTGTGTGTGTGTGTGTGTGTGTTTGAGAGAGAGAGAGTGTGTGTGTATGAGAGAGAGAGAGATTTTTTTAGAAGGGAAGAGGATATACTAGGTTTGTTTTCAGAAGTAAAATTAAAATATTTCTCCAAGGACTTCTCTGTGAAATGAAAATTTACTTCCTGATCTGTTTTGTGATAGGGCAATCTCTCCCAGGACATTTACCTGGCAGCAGAGCTTGTATTGCTCTGTCTAGAAAAAGGAATTCTAATGAAAAATGGTTTAATGCAGCACCAGCTAGGGAATAATTCAGATCCCCTATATCAGTCAGTATACAATAAGCCACATTTAATTGTAGCCTTGAAAAGCCCTTGAGGCCTTTAAAACATAAAGATGCATGGGCATCTTATTCTCCTTCAAATTCCTTTAGATTTCAGTTGCTGACAATTATGTGTATATGTAGATTTTCTGAAGGTGATTTCGAATCCCCTGGGAAGCGAAGATCGCAAACTTTATGCTGGCTATTTATATACATATTAGACCGCTAGGGAAGAAAGAACACTCTCTGTTGACACAAAGTATTGCTGGATTTTGAATTTTAGTAATTCCTAATGAGATAGACTAATCCAGCAGTATTTTTTACTTATTAATTTTTGTAGTCTGAATGTGCTTTCAAACATAACCTAATAGTTTATGCTAGCCTATATGAGGCTTTTGGGATATGAAATAACTCTTCTCAAGCCTCGATTTATATAGGAATGTTGATTCTGCAGAACACCTATTATCAACGACCTTTATAAGAAGTAATTAAATTATTTTGAATTCATAGTAGTATTCGAATTTCAGGACGCAGAACACAGCGTTTATTAAGGTCAATATTTGTGTGTGTTTAATCATAGTAGAATTTAAACACTTAAGTAAATAGTATATTGAATGCTTGCATATAATTTACCCATCTTCAGCAATTGCTACTTCATAGCCAATCTTGTTTCATCTCTAACACCACTTATTTTATTCTCCCCATTCCCTACCCTCCACTAGATTATTTTGAGGCAAATCTCAGATATTGTATAATTTTATCAGAATACGTACGATACTTTTCACTCTCCTGTCAAGAAGCAGCCCTAAGCATTGTGATTCATAGTATCATCTTCTCTTTCTTAATTGCTTTTACTGTATCACAAGAAAGAAATTACCATGTTTATTTGAAATATTTCTTTTGAAATTCATTAAAAATTTTACTTGTCATTAATTATCTATGACATAAGTCAAGGAGTTTAGATAAAAGCCTCTGGGGTGTAGTTGAAACAGCTCCCCAGTGTAAGTTAAAAATTTAAGTAGAAAAATTGTAAATCATCATTTTTCATCGACCAGTTCCCTCATAAGCTTAGATGCTAAATATTTGTTTTGTGGAGTTATCAGTGTTCGTGCAGGTACTGAGCATTTAATAATTTTTGTTAAGAGGTTGAGGATAATGATAAAAACATGCATGCATCTAAACTGCAAAGTATGGGTCACTTATTGATTGTTAGTGTTTTTGAGGTTTTAGAAATATAGCATAAATCCAATGGTGGTTATCTCATGATTTCCCTTTCTATGAACTTAGTTAAGTAATGAATTATATATACTCAGCTAAAAAAAAAAAAAAAAAGGCCTTTTAATTCTGTTATGACTGATTCATTAGATGTATATTAAGATCAGAATTTTGTCTTTTCTCTGTTTCTGTGTACCTATGTATGTCTTTGGAAACACTACATATTGTTCTCACCTCAGTTTCCTATCCAAAAAATAGAGTGATAATAGCTGCTTATGAAATTTGATAGTTGTGGAAAAAAATTTTATAGGGCAGAGTTTTGATATGCACATAGGCAGAAAGATTGCACACTTATATAAATGTCATGTTGAAATCATGCATGTTGTGCCTTTCATTTGTAATTGTTTTAAAATGCCCCCTTTTTGCTGTATCTATGGAGTACAGTATTTATGGTTTTATAAACTTCAAATGTTTTTTGATATTACAAAAGATCATATAATTATAGCATCAAAAGATATATCAGAGGCTACTCTGTCTAAATATCTACATCAGGACAACTGGAAAACCTGAATGAAAAATATTGTGCTTTATGTGTGGATAATTAGTCTCACTTCTTGAATGTGCCATAGTCTCTCCATTAACCATGACTTTATATGTGTTTCTTCATTGTCTGTGGCACAGACCTCACCACTTCTGGGATACCTCTCAGAACCATCCCAGAAGGAAGCAGCATTTTTGTTTGTTCATTTTCTGCTCCCACAGTGTTTGGTTTATTTCTTTACCGTAATATTAACCTCCCCACCGCAGCTGCCCGACTTACTTTGCTTTTGAATTGTGAAAGAAATAATGTAGAAAGTAATACTTCTTTGACAACCGCTCCTCAAGTCATTTCTTATCCCTAGAAGGGTAGCCAATCATTTATCTTTCCATATATTCTCTCTGCAAATTGTAAGCATATGTACGCGTGTACAGTGTAGACACTCTTTTAAAAATTAATGAGTAGGAATATCTTATATTGCCAAAAACTTGATTTACTGACTGAACAGTATAATCTTGGACATTTTCTCATTATCAACATGTATATTTGGTGTCCTAAAGTCTGGAAACAGGCAAATGAATATCAAGGCAAATGATATTAGAGGCATGTTTAGTTTGTACAAAATAAAAATGCTATGTCTTAGACTTTATGGACATCTTATTTTTAACAGCAGCATATTTTACTGCAAATTCATTTTATAATTTATTTAACCTGTCCGATTCTTCTGATAGGCAGTTATGTTATTTTCAGTCTTTTGCTAAAACTGTATTTTAGTGAACAAATGTGTATATATTTTTTTCTATAGTCTTGCATTGGAATTATTAAGCAAAAATATATATGCCTTTTATATTTTACTTATAATCCTCTACAAATATCTTTGTTTCGTGTGTTTGTATTATACTTTTAAAAATTACAATTGTTTTATAATACCTTTACACATATGATTGGACAAATCTTCTTCCTTTCTTCTTTTTCCAAGTTTTATAATTTTTGTGCATTCTTTCCAAGACTTAAAATAATTCTGTCGTTTTCTTAAAACGCCACCAAAATTTTAAGTGGAATGACATTAAATTTTTATGAGGAAAAAATTGACATCCATATGATACTGAGTCTTCTTTCTGGAGACATGATTTTTTTATTCAAGTTGCAATTTTTAAAAAAAATTTATGCATTTTTAAAAAAATTAAGTTTATTCTGTGACATTTACATTACTATTATGAACCACTTTTATCTCTTATTTTTTGTTAGTTAAATGGAAAACTATATTTTTGTTTTAATATTTATATTTTGCCTTGTCAGTTTAGTGATTTCCCTTATTAGTTCTAATAGGTTTAGGTGAGTTCCTGTTTTTCTGTAGGTCTTAGCATCCTGCTCTCTGAAAAAAAATCAGTATATAATATATGCTAAATATGATATCTGTAATGATAGATTTCCTAATGTTATACCAGCTGTACATTTGGAAAATAAATCTTACTCAATCTTTTAATACCTTTTTGAATTTGACTTGCTAATATTATACTTAAGAAATTTTTAAAACCATATTTCTTATTGCTTGCTGTGTGGCTCAAAATAAGAGATTCCCCATTAGAATTTCAAGGGGAAGTGGCATTTGAGATAGACATTGAAGGGAGAGTAGAACTTGCACAGTTGGACGTGAGTTTACATTCCAAATGGAAAGAGCAATATGAGCAAAGGGACGGTAACTGGAACGTACAGGAAAAATATAAAGTATTTCACTTTAACCGCTGTGTGGGATTTATGTAGCCGTCTGTGAGGCAAGATCAGGACCCGTGTCTCCAACTGTAAATTCCTATATGAAGAGTCACTTTTAATTAAGAAGTGAGGGCGAATTTGACATGTGACTTTGCATTTGTACTCTGAAGCATTAAAATTAACTTTTTCTTGAGAAAAATGGTGATCACTATCTAAATAATATTTCATAGCTCTTGAGAAATATTTATTGAATTGCCTGAGATGGAAACCTGATTTTTTTTTTTTTTCTGTTTTACTCGTATGCTTATGTCCTCTATGCTTGGAGGAATTTTATATTTTTTAAGATGTGACTATGTAACGAGCAAACAGACTTGGTACTTACTGTTGCAGTTAATTCATTTCCATACAAAAGAAGGAAAATGTAGTTTGAATATAGAATACGAGATGACCAACATATCAGATGGCGATGAGTGACTTCAAAAGAGGAAAGTTTTTTTTTTTCTTTTTTTCTGTAATTGGGAAAACATAACAGGTGATATATTCTGTGGCATTTCTGAAGCATGCCTTGGTAATCAAGGGTAGTAGTAAAACTGAATTACCTTTCAAGAAGGTTACTTGTCATTAAGTATATTAATCAATTTTCTGTTATGGAATTCATTTTTTTAAAGAAAAAGCATGGAGGCATACTTATAGATATTAGATGCAATAAATCTCAAATAAAATAATAGGAAATCAGATGTTTATTGTTGCAACTAAAAAATTTTTAGAAACAGTACTCTATAGGAGTACTTTGATAAAGTCACTTGATTTTCCTGACCACTGACATTGATTGAAGAGATATTTGAATAAGAATTAATAAGCCAGTTAACTTCTCATTTGACTCTTTTTGTGAAAAAAATCATATTTAATGGTGAAATCACATATATTACTCTGTC
Organism: Rousettus aegyptiacus; assembly: GCF_014176215.1. NCBI lineage: Eukaryota > Metazoa > Chordata > Mammalia > Chiroptera > Pteropodidae > Rousettus > Rousettus aegyptiacus. The sequence continues at coordinate 71,424,927 of NW_023416287.1, forward strand.
AGTATTTGAGTAATGATAAAAATGTTGACTATCAATGTAAGAAAAAATTATGAAAAGATATATTAAATAAGGAAAATAGGTTGTTGGGATGTGGTCTTTGTCTTCATAGAGTTTATAAGATGGTGAGAAAGACAAAGAGTAAATAAACAGGTAATTACAAGTGCTATAGTTGTTACAAATAGGAAAGGAAAGCGTATGCCATGAAATTTTTACAGGGGATTTAACCTGGTTTGTGGGCTAAAAGAAGAGACTGAAATTGAATTGGTAGTTACAAAGTCTCAAAATTATCTAATTACAAGTTTTGAGGGGCTAACTAGGTAACTCACATTTGGAACTATAAGATAATAGATACTTAAAAAAAATTGAGGGGTTTTCTTAAAAAGTCATTGGGAAGGGCTAAGAGCTACATTTATAGAATAAGATAGAAAATAGTTTCATCCTAAACATTAAACCTAAAGAGTCTTTTTTACATTAGAGGAATACCCAGAAAAGTAAAAGCTACTTTGTTGACACTTTTTTAGTCTTAATTATTGCATTGATTATCAGTAGAAGTGTGGAAAATTTAGGCTTAGGAATTTTCCTTCAAACAATTATTGTAGTCCTCAGGAAAGTATTTTCTTTAACCAGAAGTGTTAACATGTCTGTTTTATAAGATTTTTTGTATAGAAGCAACATAAATTCTTTAAAACCAAGCTTTTAGGAAGAAAAAGGAATGCAAGATTTTTAAAAATCCTAACTAGAAAAAGTCATAAAACAAATTCTTTAAAAATTTGAATATTTGGAGTTTCTTATATAACCTTAGACATAAAATGCCATTATCTGATCTATTGCTAAAAAAAGGACCCATCATTAATTTCTTAGTTTTTTACATGAACCATCTTACTCCTTTTTTTGTTATAATTTTTCCATTGTATTTTGGATACTACTTTAAACAAGGCAGTTAGTGGCCACTTTCTCTGTGCCAAGCATTATTCTGTGACTTTTTTCTGTTAACTGATTTAATCATCAGAACTCATCTCTAAGGCTTATATGATTACATCTGTTTTATAGATGAGGACCCAGTGAGACACCAAGAGGTTAGGTATCCTAGTAACTTGCCAAAAGTAACACAATTGATAAGTGCTAGATAAAGGAAAATTGCTAGTTTGATATTTAGGAATCAATTATGTCTATAATCACATCGCATTTGTTTTTCTAATATTAGCTTATTTTTTTGTTTCTTTGTTTTCCAGGATTTGTTGATGTACCTATTACAGCTGGTCCAAGCTCTCAAATATGAAAATTTTGATGATATAAAGAATGGATTAGAACCTACCAAGAAGGATAGTCAGGGTTCAGTGTCAGAGAGTGTGTCAAATTCTGGAATAAATTCTGCAGAAATAGATAGGTATGGATATCCAGGAAGACTTATTTTCAAATCTAAGTTTTCCCTTTTTCAAACACTCTTCTCTTTTCTGTTTTTCCTAGATGTACCAAACCCTAGTGAGTACTAAGTATGAAGTTTTATTAATGAATATAGCATATGCATCCACAATATGGAAGTACTATGTTACAGAGCAGTGTTTGCAGGCTACGAGTCAGAATACCTAAGTTAAACTCTTAACTCTACCACTTAGTAGCTGTATAATTTAAATATTCTCTGTTTGGCCCAAGTTTCTCATCTTAAAAATGAGGATATAGCAACAGGAACTGATCTTTAAGGGTTGTTGAAAGATTAAATGAGTTAATGTATATAAAATGTTTAGAAAAGTGTTTGACACATACTGCACAGAAAGTATTAGATGCTATTTATTGTTCATACAAAAATAAAATGAAGGACAGAGCATGCCAGTGGACTTGAATATTTTATTGTAAATTTTTATTGGCTACTTGTCACCTCTGGTAGTTATGCTAAAGAAATAGCATGCTACTTGAATTAAGTCAGCTTTTAACAGTAATAGCAATTAAGAACTCACTTCTGTAGCAGACATTGTGAGGTGGTCTACATACAGTAACTTGTTCCAATATTGCTATGAGGTAGGTATTCATATCCCAAATTCAGATTTGAAAGACTTAACCAGAAAGTAACTAAATTGCCCAAAATCGTATACCTTGCAGATAGTAGAGTTGAATCCTGTTCTTTCTACTTTTCTGTTGTGCTTTCCACAAAATTTTACAATTTGAAATAATTAGGACTTTTGATGAGAAATCCAAGGCCCAGTGGTATCAAGTTGTTTGTAAAGGTCATGAAATTTGTTAATGACAAAACAAAATCTAGAATTCAGATTTTCTGAATCAGTCCAATTTTCTCAATTATCACATGAGCTTAAGATTATATTTCTGAATTTTTCTTTATGACTATGTTAATGCTGTTTTTCTTATCTTCTGTGTTTCCTTTGGAGAAGAACTGAAAAACAGGAAGCATATTTTTCATCCCTCGGTTGTTTTATATTTTTCTATATTTAAGAGAAGAGAAACCCCTCACATTTTCTTCCACTATACATTGATTGGAAGCCTTTAGTCTCTAATCATGCTAATTTATCTTTCCCCTTACTTATGGCACCTAGAATTTTTTTTTTTTTTTTAGAAGTCTATGTAAGATTTTATGACAGAATGTAAACTAAACCAACACTTTCCAAATTATGGTCTGCTGGTCGCTAATTTGTATATTTTTTTAAAAAAGATAAAAAAAGGTAGGGGTGGCCTTGTGGCAAGATATGTTCAGGAAATGCTGAAATGTTGGGTTAAAGTAAAATGGGCTCTATTTTTGGAACTACAGTACTTATCAACAGCTTTAATACGCTGACTTGCTGTACATTTCCAAGAGGCCTATATTCTATGACTACGGGGTCTCTTTTTCCAGAGCATAATGCTAGGAAGTGACACCTTAACCAGACACAATTGAGGTGAACTCTGCTAAAAAATGTGTATGTCCTCTTGCAGACAGAATATTTTACATATTAGTGATATCTCCTATTATTTTTTCAGCTCCCAAATTATAAGCAGCCCTCTTCCTCCAGTATCTTCTCCTCCTCCTGCATCTAAAACAAAAGAAGGTTCAGATGGCGAAAATCTAGAGGTAAGTACAGAGCTTTTCAAGTTCCCTATAGGAGAGATTCTACCAGATAAACATTTTATGTTCGTCTTTAAAACATTGATTTTGATTAATAAACTAAATATTACAACTTTATTAAATAACTTGTTTTATGATGCATGTTTATAGCTTTTTCTATCAGCAAAAAGTGCCATATAATCTTCAATTCAAGGCACTTTATTGGTACTTTGGGCATACAAATGGATTCATAATGCAATGTGAAAATAACCTGAGCTTAAATATTTTATTAAGGAAACTCAGAATATTTATTGTTAACACATTTATGAAACATTACTGTAATTGTTGGTGTTTGTGATTACCTTATAGAACTGTATGACTTTGATACTAAGGATAATATGCTAATAAGTTATTTTAACTTATACAGAAAAATTAAATCCTTTTAGATAAGTAGACTAATTTCTGAGGTAAAACAGGCCTATTTGGCTAGTTCTTCTCTGAAAGTACATTTGGAATTGCATTTGCAGAAGCCGATCTCGTATGTATTGTTGAATTTCTCTCTAAGACTTCTAATTTGAGAAGAATCTTTCACACCCCTGGTGTTTAAAACAAATAATACATGCTTTGATATTAGAAAATTCAGTTTTTAGGTATATTTATTACTTTTAGTCGATATTTAGGAATTAATGTTGATGATTGAATGACTCTTGTTTTTACTATTAACTGTTAACCAGAGTTTGCGTGTCTGCCTTCCTCTTGATATAATAGAAAATACTGAAAAAGGAATTTTTAACTACAGGATCGTAGAATCCTTAGGGAACCCTTTAAGGAACCATTCAGCGCCAGTTTAAATTTTTTGCCCTTTCAAAGCTAAGGTACTGATTTATTGATTCAGTAATACATTCATTCAGAAATAGCTTTTGAATTCTTATTATGTGCCAGAAACTATTTTAGGTGCTGGGGATGATGCAGCAGAGAACAAAGCAGTCAAACTCTGTCTTCATGGAGCTTACATTCTAGTATTGGGCTGATGATAGTTAATATTTATATGTAGTAGAAGAGATAATGATATTTATTTTCTATGGAGAAAAATAAATCAGGGAAGGATAATAGGGAGTGTTAGGGTGGGATTAGTCTTTTGCAATTTTCAAAAGATTGGTCAGTGAAGGCCTCCCTGGAAAAGTAATATCTTCATAAAAGATGAAGCAGGTGAGGGAACAACCTGCGGTGATCTGGGGGAAGAGTATTTCAGGCAGAGTGGAGACAGCAATACGGAGGCCCTAAAACCAGAGTTTAAGTGTGTTTGAGAACAGCAGAGGCCAGTGTGCCTGGCCCTGGGGAGTGAGCAGAAGGGAGCATGGTGGAAGAATGAGTTAGAGACAGAGTAAGAAGTAGTCATGCAGGGCCTTGTAGGCTGGGGTATCAAATGCCTTTTACTTGGAGCTATTGAAATATTCCAGGGAGATTTATCAGTGGCTTGAACCAGAGAGGTTTATAATGAAGATTGTGTGATATGATTGGATTCTGAAAGTTATGTTCAGAATATTGTTTTACACACTACCTATCACTTGAAACTTTTACCCTAAAAATAAATTTTTTTATATATATATTTCTAGTACTTCTTTTATGACTAATGAACTTGTCTATTGTTATGCAGTGATTAAGCTGAATAGTTCCTTAAACAGTTCAGGTAATCCAGACTATCCCAGAAAACAGTAGGAATCATTTTAAGTGCTATTTCTCTCCCCCTTCTCCTATCCCCAAGTAGAGTAATAATACTGTGTTGGCAGTCATCACCTTTAAGATATCTCTAAGCAATTAAGTGTTTAGGGATATCAAGACAATATCCAACCAAGCTGAATTCTCTCTTATCTCTACAGATACCAACATTCTTGTCTCTTCACTGACTTGAGAAGTGTCTTGTTTTCTTTTCCTTTTTTTTTTTTTTTATTTCTCTTTTTCTCTTGGTGTTTTAGGAAACCACTATGCATGTCTGGCAAAATATTAGAAAGAAGATAGAAACTCAGTTAATCTCATTTCACAAATATGGTCACTTTTCATAATTATTTGAGCTCTTGGTAAGAAGGTATGTTCCCAAATTGTTGGGTACATCATTATACATATGTCACTAGAGCAAGCTTATTTATTGTGTTGTGGTACCCCTTGCCTGATATATATATTTTTTCTGCTTAATCTGTTAAAGAATTAGGGTAAAATTCCCCTTATATAATGGTAGAATTATCAAATCCTCTTTGTATTTCTATTAGTATTGCTTTAAAAGTTTTGAGCCTATTTTATTAGGTGCATTCAAGTAAATTGAATCTTCTATCACTGTTTAGTAAACCTCTTTATACCTAATTATATTTTTGCCTATTTTGTCTGATATTAATAGAACTTTGTACTGATTAGTATTCACTAGTATACTTATCAGTTCTTTCAGTGTTTCTGTGGCCTTATATTTTAGATTTATCTCTTAATAACATCATCTAGCTCTTTTTTTTTTTTTTTTTTTTTTACTGTGATTAGAGCTATATTTGGATTTATTTCACTATCTTATGTGGTACTTTCTGTTTTTTTCTTACATATTTTTTCCTTTCCCATGTTTGGCTGAATTCCCTCATTATCTTCCATCTCTATCCCCAACTTAGAGGTTAGATTGTCTATATTGATTCTTTTACTGGTTATTCTAGATATTTTAACATCTAGCTTTAACATTAGGTCTGGCATAGTCAGTATTACCTTGTCCAAAACAGTACACTTCTTACTTGTATGTAATTTTTATCCAGTGATTTAGTTCTATCTTGTTTAACCTACAAATTAGATAGTGTTATTATTGTATACAATCAGTAACTAGTTACTTACCTATATCCTTATTCACCATGTCTTCTTGTATCTCTGACCTTCAATACGATCTTTTTTTTTTGCATAAAGAACATTCTTCTTATTGTTCTATATTTTTAAAATAATTGCTTATAAAAATTGAGTTTAAATTTTACACCGTTTCCTGTTTCACAATATTTTTAAATTTAATTCTTCCCTATTTATACTCTGCAAGTAAATTTTTGTTAATGAAAAAAAAGCATAATGTCAACTGAAATACAAATGTTTTCTATTTAAATTATGTCACTGTTTAAAAGCATAGCATCCTCATATAGTCAAAGATAAACTTTAGGCTTAGATTCAACTTATTAAATTCATGAATTCAGCATTACATTATAGCTTTCTGATTAAGGAGTTTCCTTATTTTAAGATGTTATACATTTAAACTGTTGTGCTAAGGTTTTTGCTCTAAAATTTAAGATAAGATTTCTTGCCACCTCTGAAAGTAATGACATCTCCTCTGAGATAACAACCTCTTATTACTCGAACTTACTTTTCTAACTATCCCTACTGCACTGAAATTTCTAATCAATTGATCTCTATCCTTTTCTTTGTTCATCAGCCACTTTTATATTTGCTTTCCTCTGAATATAGCTTTTATCTCATGGTTCATCATTTTAATCATTTTTTTTATTAGTACTTTCAGTTCCCTTGGCAAAATCTTAACTCTTGATGAGCCATCAATCACCTAGTTCATTTGTACCTGGATAATGCTGAAGAAAAGAATGTAGCATAGCATGTTGATATCACTATAAATTCATGATCACAGAGTCAGGTGAGCACTCAACACTGTGTCATCTTACATTTCTAAGTTGGATGCCTCTCCCTGTTCTGCAGTGACTCCTTCATACCTTTTGTGCTCTGTTCTTTAGGCCCTGTCTCCCAGTCTCCAGATGACATTCTGTCTCATACTTAATAGAAACCACTAGGTAAGAATGGTCTTGATTTCCCATCATCAAATTTATATATAGGAGTCCCTTCTCATCCTTTACTTCTATTTTCTTACACAGAAGAAACATAACTCCCTTCAAAGGTAGTTTCTCTTCCTTTCCTGGTAGAAATATTCAAATATGGTTAATATCACCCATATTAAAAATTCAGAAGTGAAAAAAATGAAATAAAAACACTTGCTTGACACCACATCCCTTGAATCAGAACCTTATTCTCTTATTTTTCTTCATGATCAAGCTTCTCAAAGTTTGTACTTCTGACTCTCTCCTTCCCTTCTTTCTAGTCTAACCCATATCATTCTGGCCTTTGCTTCTCATCAGTCTATTAAAACTTACTTTGATAAAGTGGTAAATGACTTTAATGTTCGTGATTGTGCATAGTTTTCAGTTCCTCTCGGAAGTACTTAGCAAAGTAAATTACTTACTTGAAAAAATTAACTCTTCTCATGGTTTAGATCAGCAGGCCTCAGCCTCTTCGGCATCAGGGGCCAGTGCTCCTATGAGAATCTAATGCCTGATTCTCTGAGGTGGAGCTGAGGCGGTGATGCTAGCACTGGGGAGCGACCGACCGCAGGTGCTGATGAAACTTTGGCTGGCTTGCCCGCTCCTTACCTGCTGTGCGGCTCGGTTCCTAACAGGCATGGACCAGTACCGGTCTGTGGCCTGAGGGTTGGGGATCCCTGGTTTAAGTAATACCATACATCCCTGTTTTCCTGTTCACTTTTTTTGCCATTCTTTCTGTTTCCTTTGTCAGCACTTTTTCTCTACTGCTTGACATCTTAATAATCCTCAGGGTCCTCTTCTAGTCTCAATTTATACTCTTGCCCTTGGTTGCACTGATAAACTCAGTAGTACATTTCTCTCACCTGAATTTTAGATTCATATATCCAAATGATCAACCTACTTGATCTCCCTTATATATCTGACAAGTATTTCAAAATACAGCTCTCTGCTCACATTCTAGTCCATTCCTCGTCTGCATTTTTCATCTGTGATGTAACAAATCAACTCATTTGCTAAATTCAGAAATTTGGGAGTTTTCTGTCAATTGCTTTCTTTCCTTCTTACTTCTTCATCAGCAGTTCCTTTTAATTATACTTCCAAAATATTTTTAAAAACCAGTCAGCATCTCTCTGTCTTTAACTGATCCTAACTGATCTCAGGTGGTACGTCTCAGAGCAGCTTTAGTCATTTTCATAAAATATAGATCAGATTATCTCACTCTCCTCTTCTGCATAAGATCTTTTTTGAGTACCCATTGCTTTGAAAATAAAATCTATACTCAATAGTGTTCCCTTAGTGGTCTTGCACAACCTTTGCCTACCTTTGCAACCTCGTTTACTTTGACGTTCACTCTAATTTAGCCACATCGGGCCATTTTAAAATTCCTTGAACAGTTAAGTTCAGGAACTTTGTTCACAGGGTCATTTTGGTCTTGCCTAAATATCACATCCTTGTCACTGCCTTTGCTAACTTCCCAATCTAAATTGTTTTTATGACTGTTTCTTTAATGTCTCTCTCCTACACTAAATATTAAGCCTCTAGTTTGACAAGAAAGTCTGTGAACCATGGCATCCTTAACCTTTCACATTCTGTTGCTTGGGTTAGAATAAATATTGGATGGAGGGATGCAGGGATAGATCCATACCTGAAATCTGATCTGTGACTTAAAATATGTAGATGAAAACTGATAGGCAAATGTAGACTCTTATTTCCTCCTTGTTTATAGCAGAAGGTAATACATATACATTTCTTTTAATTCTTTCAGCAAGATCTCTGTACCTTCTTGATATCAAGAGCCTGCAAAAACTCAACACTGGCTAATTATTTGTACTGGTATGTGAAAATAATTTTGTTTATTTTCTTATCACTCTTTAGGACTATTTTTCCCCCATACTGTGTAAACTTAAAGTCAGTTTTAAGATAAGGTATGAGCAATCATCAAAGACCTAACTGTAGTATTTCTATCTAGTTGTATTCCTTTACAGTTGTGTTTATGGAAATGCCTGTTAGCACCACTATATCTCTTCCTTTCACTATACAAGATCTAAAATAAACTTGTGTAAGGTTTTAGTTTTCAGTTTGATATCTGTTTGCCTTTTATGCTATTTAAGTAGTGTAAGATTGATAACTTCACAGTCCTTCACAAGTGTGTATTTTCACCTTATTTACCAAAACATTGGAATAATAAAATGATAGAAAGTTTGAATTTGAATTTACTTACTTTATAGATGAAGAAACTGAGGCAGAGGCAGGATGTGCTTGAACTTGATAGAACTTAAACTAGGGTTAAATCATTTATTTAGCATTTTCTCATTTATCGAGTAATGTCAGTGGTGACCTTTTCGCCTTTTTCCCTGTAAAGTCAAAAGGGCAAACGTTTTAAATATCTCAATTTTATATGAGAACAGGTTTCTTGAGTTGCAGGAAAGAAAGAAACAAAGGTACAGAGAAGCTAATTGACTTCTTGAGGCCCAATTAATATGAAGAATAGTTCCCTTTAAGCATCAAATCCGGGAAGGTGGTCTCTGAGTGCCCGGCGTCACAGAATTCTAAAATGTGAAAGAAAAGAAGCTTAAGCTAATGGGAGAAATATTTTGGTTCAATAAAAAAAAGCACTAGGATTAAACACTAGGCGAGAGAGCCTTCTCCAGGTTTACGGAGCAAACAAAGGGAAGAGCCAGCCGGGTAAGCCCTTCCTGATGCCTTCTGTACATTTGAGAGAACACTTAAAACTTCTTGACATAACTTGATATTTTCTAACTGTAGAAATGATCCCTGATCTAATCTTACTGCTTAGTTTACTGTATTTACTTGAACGGTACAAATTACTAGATACCCGTTCTGAAAGCTCATTATTTTTGAAGAACAATGAGGCACTTTGCTTTTCATGGAAAAATTAAAAAAAATACTATCTTGTTTTAGATTGAGTTTAGAAAAACTGTCCAGTAGGTCAAATTAAGCCTTAATGTCATTCTCCTGCTCTCCAAACCTAATGTTACTGTGGAAACTGCTGCTGTAGCCAAGAGCTAGGTAACTAAATTAAAGGGCTCTTCACAAACACAGGTATCCATTATTTGCATAAAAACAGTAAATAATTGTTTGCTTTCAGTCTTTATGGTTCTCTTTATAAAGAAGAAAACCATTATCCGTAATCTTAAGTAAATCTGTCATTTTTACCCCCTTTGGAACCTGTGATTTTTTCCCCCGTTGGCTTTAGTAGTGAGGAGAAAAATAGTTCCTTGCTTTTACTTTAGCAGTTTAATATAATATTCATAAAACTACATTTCTCTCATAGTAAATTTCAGTATGTCCTTGAAAATATACCCACAGAATGTTTTGGCTAGTTGTTAATCACCATTTTTACTTTGAAAAGTTTATTTGGAAATTTTCGTATTACCAAATAGCTACTATTTCCTTCTAATATAGAGTCTTGCTTCATAATGTTCTCCATATTCCAACCTGAATTCTTAAGTATGTCTATTCTCTGGTGTTAAGGAAAAATATTTCCTCATGAAAATCTAAGTAAATATTTAAAAGGAAATAAAGAAGAAAATGTGTAAGGCATGTTGCCAAGTTTTTGAGTAAGTACTTATAATTTTCTTAGGCATTTTAAAATTAATATTTTATATATTTTTAAAATCATTTACTAAGAATTTCTTTATATGCACTTTTATTTCCTTGCAGTATTTATGGAAGTTTTATCCGGCTCAGAATTTAGAGTGTTATGAGAACTGTGTGTATATACTGATTATGTGGTGTTTTAAAACTATGTATTCTTTGGATTTGACTGTAGATCAGATTTCATTGTAAAACCTAAAATTAGTTATGGTAGAGTCTTTGATCTCTTATTTTAAGTTGGAAGAGTTTTCAAGCCATTCTGAAAGCAGCCAAACATAAGACACCTATTAGATGAGCAGTTTCTAACAAGGCAACGGTTTCTGTTCAGAAAGAGCACCTTGTTTTCTCCATGGATAATAAACAAAGTGCAACCCAGCTCCTAGTCTTATAAACATTCTATCCGACTTAGATTTGATTTATTTTCTCATGGCATCTCTGATTCATTAAAGCAGTAGTATGTGTTTTGTGTATTTATTTGCTGAGGTATAATTGTATTTCTCAAATTTACAGTCTGCGTATTACATATTCAGAAATACTCATGGGGGGAGCTATTGATGTTGCCTTCTGGCTTTGGTAGACACTGCTTTAGTGATTGTAGGTGAATTATGGGAAATAATTTCAAATGGTAGGTTTAAAATGACTTTTTTCTTCCTTTGAAAATGTACAGAATGGTATAAAAATATTAATCAAATGTAACAATTTAAGTGCCTCTAACCCTAAGCTTACTGTATTATAACAAATATATTAAAATATAAATTTTAATTGATTGTGCTGTTTCCTTTTGAACATTTCGAATTTCCTTTTTCCTTTGTTTCTTTTTTAGTAATTTAAATGAGATTACTGCTATAGCTGAATCCTCAGGGGCCGATTATTATGCAGACAGCCCTTTTGAAATGAATAATGTCAACCTTTTCAGCCACAGAGGGGAATTAGAGTCTCCAGTCTGTTAAGTGTGGAATATCAGGATCTATGAATCCTTTCAGTGTTTAATTTTTATAGCTGTTCCAGCATGTTGAAATTGAAAGTAAACTTTGGATGCTTCGACATATTTTTCTATAACTTTTAAGACCTTTCAAAGTAACAAAGGTTATTTACTCCACAAAACAAAATTTCCAGGCAACAGGTAGCCTGCTGATGTCATCTTAAAATTGTTACCTGGACCATTCTGTCTGCATTTGTACTTGAGGATGACAGGTTTCAAGGGAATACCTTTTAGCGTGCTTTGTGGAATCTAGCTTGCTGCTGTGAACAGAGAATTCAGAAATGATTCTAATCTAGGTCTTCTTCTAGACGTGATCTAAATTTAGGTGTTCATCTAGAACAGAGCTGTCCAGTGAAACTTTCTACAGTGATGGAAATAATCTGCTGTGCTGCACCTATGACTGTTGAGCACTGAAATATGCATGGAGTGACCGAGAAACGGAATTTTAAGTTTATTCCATTTTAATTAATTTTATTTTAGATAGTCATGTGTATCCTGTGTCTCTGAGAAGGCTTTCTTGATTCAAGATTCAAGAATGCCTTCTTGAATTTTTAGTCTAGAACTCTTGTTGGGAGCATGATATGGTGGATATAGTGTCATGGTTCAGTCCCTTAACTGCTTTACAGAAAATTCTAGGTTAGTACAACTCTGGGGACTTCCAGAACACTTGTTATTAAAATGGCAAAGCATGACACTGGGAAGTTGGGAGGGGAACACACTTAATTTTATCAATGTTTTATCAAATATTTCTGTGTATAAGACTATATTGTACATGTCAGGCTACTGAAAGTTTTTTAAGATATGGCATCTGGCATCAGTTTCTTTATAACCTCTGAAGAGAACAAGGAGATAAAAACATGTGAAATAGTGACAAGGTAATATTAGCTCAAGTTGTGTGAGAGGCTACACAATTTCAGGAAGTCAAAGAAGTAAGAAGTTGTTAAGGTTTGTGAAGACTTCCTGAACTAGAATGTCACATATATTGGAAGGATGGGTAGACTATGGAGAGATGAAATAGGAAAGTATTTCTGCAACATGACCAAAACCACAAAGGGGTGGTTAGGAGATTGACCTGACTGGAGTGTGAATGCTCGAATTGGGCATAGTTTAAGTTTGAACCAGAAGTTTGGCTCAGAAACTGTTTTAAAATAGTAGAAAAGAGGGAACCATTGACGTTTTTGTTAATAAAGGTGGGACATGTTGAAGGTAGTTTAAAGAATAAAAATTAGTATGATTGTATTGAGCAATAAAGGGTTTCTTTTTAGAGTTGAAGAGGCCAGGTAAGAGGTACCTGCTGGTCGATTCCAGATGGGGCTGGCTATTAGTGCAGAACCATTATAAGAGCTATTTTATAGGAAAAAGTCAACAGGGTCTGGTGACTAGTTGAATTTCGGTGTTTGAAGCAGGGAAATGTGAGCTAGTTTTGGCTCTAGATGCATGGACCACAAATTAAACACAAAGCACTAATGACAATTTTAGGTAGAGCTTGTGTTCTCTGGTTTTATTACAGCCTTATCTCTCTTTTCTTATATTCAGGTGATGCAAGCATTTATGTTTCCTGCCTGACTTTTGCGAAAACTTGAGTTTATAAACTCTGACACATGAGAATTTCTAGCCCAAATGTCTAGAATATTAATAATACCTTTAATAGAGATAGAAAAATAACTCAGTATGATGACTTCAATTTTACAAATGTTCGATTAAAAATGACAAGCAGTCCCTTAAAAAGGGGGGCCTGCTGTTTGAAAATTAGGGAGGATGACTGTAAAAGCAGGCCAAGTAATGAAATGCAAAATTAGATCTTCTATATGTTGAGAGGGATATATATTCACATTTGAGAATTATCAACATTGAGATAATGGTTAAATTCATGAGATCGTAGTCATTTATTCATTCAACAAAAGTATATTTACTATTGTGAGCCAAGCATGGAAGTGCTGGCAGTAAGTGTGAATAAGACTGTAAGCTCTTTGCTTTCATGAAGTTTATCTTCTAAATGGCTGAATATACTCTTTCCCAGAAATAGTACAAAGGAAAATAATAGGTAGTTGTTAATTTGAGATTTGTGAAACACTAACAATTAAGCAGGTTAAAAAGTTTCATGTGGCTTTTAAAGATAAAACAGTGAGAGTAAGCTTAGTAGAATACAGGAATCATGGTAGGAACCCAAAGTCCTACGTTCTGATTATACTTCTATACTCAACTAATTGTGCCACAGTGGGCAAGACACAACCCCTCTAAGTTTCATTATTGATGAAACAAGCAAATTGTTCTAGATCTATGTTTTTTAAAATACATATCATGATCCATTGGAATTAGTGTTAAGGTTCACAATCTAGTATTGTCATTCAAAGGAAAAAATGAGAAACCTTTTTCGTTTAATGCATCTATGTGCCCACGTGGGGCTGTGTGTACCGAGTTTGGATAGGAACCCTTGTGCACTGTGAGTGGGATTGTAAATCAGTATAGCCACTATGGAAACAGTATGGAGGTTCCTCAAAAAATTAAAAATAGCAATACCATATTACCCAGCAATTCCACTTTGTGCATTTATCCAAAGAAATCCAAAACACTAATTAGAAAATATATATGTATCCCTTTGTTCATTGTGGCCTTATTTACAATAGCTAAAATATGGAAGCAACCTAGTTGTCCATCAACGGATGGATTAAGAAGTTATGGTACATATACACACATTGGAATATTACTCAGCCATAAGAAAGAATGAAATCTTTGTCATTTGCACAGCATAGATGGACCTAGAGAGCATTATGCTAAGTGAAATAAGTCTGAGAAAGACAAATACCATATGCTCTCACTTATATTTTGAATCTGAAGGTCAAAACAAACAAACAAGCAAGCAAAACAAAACAAACCGACTCATAGATATAGAGAACAAACTAACGATTGTCAGACAGAGAGGTTGTGAGGGGATGGATGAAAAAGGTGAAGGAGATTAAGAGGTACAAATTTCCAGTTGTAAAATAAAGTCACAGGGATGTAAAGTACAGCACAGGGAATGTAGTCAGTAGTATCATTATAATTGTACAGCGACAGGTTGCTAGAATTGTAAGGTATATAGATGTCGAGTTGCTATGTTGTACACCTGAAACTAATATAAGTCAACTATACTTAAAAGAAAAAAAAAAAAAAGAACCGAAACACTGGATTAGAAGACGTCTAAAATCTAATTCAACCAGAGGGAAATGGGGATAGGAGGGAGGTAAAGGATAAAGGGGGTCAAATATATAGTGACGGAAGAAGACCTGACTACACGATGTAATATTCTGATGATCTATTATAGAATGGTACACTTGAAGCCTATGTAATTTTATTAACCAGTGTCACCCCAATAAATTTAATAAAATTTATTTTTAAAAAAGGTCTAGATCATTGCTCATGTGATTTTGCAGTTGCATAAGTAGTTTAGCTTTAAGAAAATATTTATAACTTTAACTCTCTAAAACCACAATTTTATGATGAAAAAATTGAAGATTACATACGGGTTTTTGAGAAATGGAGAAATTGGATGGGAAAGGAAAAATCAATTTAAAATTTTATTCATCTTTCAGAAGAATATTAATAAGGGAAATAACTTAAGAATAAGAGAGCCTTAAGTAACACCAAAAGTATTACATAGGTTGTGAAAGTATTTTTGTTCCTGCGTTACTGGGCAAATATGTGAGCTTAAACGATTTCTGAAGATGTCAGTGCTTTATGTATCTCATATATAGTAAGAGTAAAAGCTTGTTTCGATGCCAAAAGTTTTTAGAAAATCAAGGATATTGTGCAAATTAAGGTGTGACTAAATTAATTTACCTTTTATAGATGGTGGTATATGTTCCTCAATTTTTCACTTTTGAAAGAGTGATGATAAAATATGTCTCATTACTCCCATTTCATTATTTTTGCAAATGTGAATTAATCTGTTTTAATGAAAAGGCATAAATATTTACAGAACGAATCTGAGTTTAATTTCACATCTTATGACTGACTTACCGTATTTTTAAGGTACGTGATAGTGGAATGTGAAGATCAGGATACTCAGCAGAGAGATCCAAAGACCCATGAGATGTACTTGAATGTGATGAGACGATTCAGCCAAGCGTTGTTGAAGGTAACCATTTAATGTGGGGATTGGCAAACAGTGCATGAACCAAATCTGGCCTGTTGTCTGTTTTGGTATGTCTAATGAGCTAATAATGGTTTTTATATTTTCAAATGGTTGAAAAAATTAAAAGAAAAAAAATATTTTGTCATATAGAAAAATTGTGAAATTTAAATGTCAGTATTCATAAGTAAAATTTTATTGAAACATGGTCATGCTTATTTGTTTTCAAAATGTGGCCATTTTTGTACTACAATAGCACTTGAATAGCTGGATTTGAAAGTGTATGGCTAGCAGGCCTAAAGTGTTTATGCTTGGCCCTTTACAAAAAGTTTTACTGATCCCTGATATAAAAAATAAACCTTTATAAGGAACAAAAAACCCCAAAGTTTTTTTTCATTTCCATCTGTTTTCTGTTTTTTTCTTTTCAGACTAGGTACATTTCTCAGAAATCTGGCGACGATCATGTTGTAAATAATGGTCATATAGCAGATACTTTCCATATAACATATCTTTTTGCCTCTTAAAGTTTCTTTAAAGATACGTAAGGCCATTTTTCCCCTAATGTTTTTCTGGTTCTTAAAACAATGTCATAGTTCAGCCAGCAGAGGGTGCACAGGCAGTGAAAAGAAAACTCAGAACATTAATCTGATTACAGAAATATTTTACTTCATAGCATCTTTTATCTTGTTTTATGTTATTAAAAATTTAAATCACCTCTTATTGAACTCTTTGAAACTAAACTTTTATATAATTCTCAGAGCTCAGAGTGTCTATATCAAACTGATTAGCAAATAAGCAGTTGGTTTTCTTTTCTAATCTGTTCTATCACTTACAGCCTTTGTCACAGCTTGTGAAGCAATCTCAGTTCCTGTGAGCTTAAATGTTCTTATCTTCAAAATGAGGATGATAATATTTGCCCAGTTGCCCTTATCAGTGGAATTGGAAAGGTTAAATGAAAAAATGTATTTTATAATTTATGAACTGGGAATCATTACATAGGACTTTATCGCATTTAGTTTTTATGACTTATATTTTACTGAACCAGCATGCAATATGTTACTATTTGAATACTTTCCTTTTTATTTTTTAGTAGGTTTTTAGTTCTCGGAGATAATATTGTTTCTGCCATATGCCCAGCACATTTCTGAAGACATCATAGGTGTCCAGATATATATTGAATCAGTGAATAAATGCATTTTGGGGAATGAATTCTATCTTGTCACATGATTGAATGTGAAAAAAAATATGCTGTTTTGATAGACTCAAATATTTGCTGAAGACTCAGATAATTTTCAACTGTGGAGGAGTTGGTGGTGTTTAAGATAGTGAGTTTCTCATTATCTCTGAATCAAGATAATTAATCTTTTTCAATTGCACTTTGTATTGAAGTTTGCAGCTATTAGAGGAATAAATAAAGATCACCCATGCTATTAAAGAAACCCCAGTCATTATGCTGCATAGAACTAATTTTCCTGTCTGCTGAATCCCTTCAGGGTGATAAGTCTGTCAGAGTTATGCGTTCTTTGCTGGCTGCACAGCAGACGTTCGTAGATCGGCTGGTGCATCTAATGAAAGCAGTGCAGCGTGAAAGTGGAAATCGTAAGAAAAAGGTAAACCTATGGGCTTTGCCTTCCGCTTGTGACGAATAATGCCTTGGTATTATAAGATACTGAGTTTTGGTACTTTTTTTTTGGATTGATATATTTTATGAAATTCTTATGTAATTATAGTAATAGGAACACTTAAAAGTAATGATTATGTACAAGATCCTGTTTCATAAGTTTACATATATTGACTTAATCCTTATAACAACCCTATAAATTAGGTACTGTTATTAACCTAATTATACAGAAAAGTAAGGATAGAGAAGTTATTTTTCCAGTGCCCTCAGCTTGTGTTAGTGTTAGGATTTATACCCAGGTATTCTAAGTTTATGTTTTGATCTACAATGTCTTATTGGCTTGTTCTTTAGAATCTTAGCATCCTAGAATATAATTCATTTGACATGGAAAGGACTTCTAGAGATAATTTAGATTAGAATTTTTTCGTGAAAATAAAGGTCTAGAGTAACTAATCCAAGGTTGCAGAACTCATTGTTAGTAAGATACTGGCTTTGTATTTGTATTCTCATGTCTAGTACATTGACCTTTCTTTCAACAGTGGGGCTTTTACTTGGCGAGACTAGATGAGTATCTGTTCTGCATTTGTCATTTTTCCTAATCACTAGCCTAATTGAAGGACTAGTCCTTCTAATATGAAGGACTCACTTTGTATCTTCTCCCTGTCTCATCCCAAATAAGGGATATCTTTCTTTATGACCTTTGTTAAATAACACAATACGTGTTACTGTTGTTCTCCAGGCTTGTGAGAAGAAGGTGGAGAGAGGAGAAGGTGAAAGACTGAGTCAGGAATTGAAAGTCAGGAGATCAGGTCTGAAGAGAATTGCTAGCAGAGATACGTAAATGGAATAATGTTCATGAGTTTAGGAATGAGAAAATAGACTGAAGAGAAACACATTTCTATTAAGTTATCATTGTTTTTTGTTGTTGAAAAGGGTCACAAACCATGTTTAAATAACTAAATCCCTACTACATTTATTTCTGAAGCCCCTCTCCCAAAAGGGCCTTTGTGAGAAGCAGTGTCATTCAAATGCCCAGTGGCAGAGGGTGTGTCTGTTACTGTGACTGTCAGTTTGGGGCATGTACTTAAAGCATAATTTGTTTTTGCGTGACATGCTCTTCTATTTATCACACATAAGAATCTCTGGCTACTCCTCAGTTTTATCTATTTGGCAGGATGACTACTTATTTGAGACATCACTTAGAGCCCTCCCAAAATAAATTTTATTTTTGCCACCGAGGCCTTTATTTTAAGTTAGACAATGTCAACTATAGTCTCAGCCTTGGCAAAAAATCTTTTTAGTTTATGTAGATTTACTAGAAACAAGCTCTGGCACCATGGAGAAATGCCAAGACGGCTCTCTGCTACCATTATTTGTGTTGCTACTAGTAATAATGACATGACTACTGCTAATAATTTAAAATCATACTTGTACTTTTCACCTCCTCACGATAAAGTTGGGAGAGGCATATGGTGAGTGTAAAAGGGTTAGATATATGGCAAGTTAATCTGATTGACGAATCAAATGGATGAAACAAATGATAATATTGTTGCTTTCTTCTTTCTCTCTCAACCTCTAGTTTAGGAGAAACTGTTAGAAGAGGTCCCTGAGTAGATGTTTGAGTTCTAATACAAATGCTTTTTTCATTATTGTTTAAAAATTAAAGCTTTTGTTTTGCATGTTAGGTAGTCTGTTTTCATTCTATGATTGTTTAGGTGATATCATTCATTTATTTGTTCTGTAAAATGTACTGCATACTTACTGTGTGCCAAACATTTTTCTAGGTTCTTGGGATACAGCAGTGCATATAAAACTTTCTACACTAATGGAGCTTACGTTCCTCTTGGAGGAGAAAGTAAATAAAATAAATAAAACATATAGTATGGTAGAAACTGAGCTGTGTGCTATGGAGAAAATAAAGCAGGAAACGGGGATCGAAAGAGCTGGGTTCAAGTAGTGAGGCAGTGTTTCACTTTTTAACTGAATGGTCAGGGAAGGCCTTAGGGAGAAGGCGACATTTGAACAAAGGTGAGGGAACAAGCCATATGAATATCTAGAGAAAACCATTCCAGCCAGAGGAACAGCAGGCCATGTGGGAACATGTCTGACATGTTTGAGACATAGGAAGAAGCCCACTGTTTTTAGAGCAAAAGAAGCATGGAATAGAGTAGTAGTAGATGAGGACGGAGGACAGAGTTAATAGGGAAACAGATTGAGGAGATCCTTGCAAGCCATTATGAGGACTTTGACTTAAACATTGAGTAAGAATGGAAGCTATTGGAGGTTTTGAACAGAAGAGTGACATCATCTGACTTTTGTTTTAGCAGTACCATTTTAGTTTTTGATAAGAGACTGTAAGAGGCAAAGGTTGAATAAAAGGAGCAACCAGGAGCCTATTGCAGTAATCAAGCTAGGAAATGATGGGGGCTTGGAACCCAGGGCTTATAGTGGTGGAAGTGGTGAGAAGTGGCTGGATTTTTCACCCTTCTCTTATTATCTGCTTTCTGGTCATTTTATTATTAGCACATTAGCTAGAAATTGAATATTAGTTGATTTTACTTCATACTAGTATATCTGATAGTACATATGATTAGGTAGATTTACTGACATCAACTTGAAATTTCCATGATTTAAGGATTAGAGTATTATGGAAGGGAAAAAATTTAACTTTTATGCCTTGGTGGTCCTTGGAACATTATTTTTATGAACTTGCATCTCATCGATTTCAGAGTTCTCTCCTTTGACGCATATGTCTTTCAGTGGTATTACAGTTGAAGTGTTTTATGCTGCTGGGATTGACAAGTCAAGTTTTCTCCCTTAAAGATGAAGCTCACCTGTTTAAAGAATGTGTGACTCACAGATTTAAAGGAAGTAGTTTATTCTTTTGAAATTGAGTGGAAGGCCTTGGTTTAAAACACTACAAGATGCTATTAAGTGATGAAGCTGTTTCTATTTCTGAAATTTTACTCAATGCAGTGTGCATGTGAACTGAAAAAAACAAATGATGGTATCTTAGGAAAAGTTAGATCACTCAGAGTCAACAGTAAAAGGTAGTGTCCAAGTTCCTCCAAGTGAATTGAGTTTATTACTTTTTAAACTCAAAACATGCACTGGAGCCACATAATGAAATTCTTTTTTAATATTTGGTCATGGAAAATTAAGCTTCAAATGAAATTACAATTTCTCTTTGTGGTTTCACAAATCCTGTGAAAAGAGAAATTTAATCTTTATGTGTGGCTTCTGATTCTCAGCTACAGCAAGAGAAATGTATTCCCTAATCTCATGAAAGTCCAACTTTTCATAGTCAAAGAATTGCTCCTTTTAAAGCATCTCCTGCTGTTGTCATCTGGATTATAAGTGCTTGTCTTTCACATATACACTATCCCCTTTATGTTATCTTGTACATATTTTTTGTGGTGCTTTGCAGATATTTTAAAGTTAATAGAATCAGTCTTAATGTCTTCATTACATTTTGTAAACTACTTTTCCATTTAACGTGAGTAATCCTTTCTAACTTATTTTCCTAGAATGAAAGACTACAGGCATTGCTTGGAGATAATGAAAAGATGAATTTGTCAGATGTGGAACTTATCCCATTGCCTTTAGAACCCCAGGTGAAAATTAGAGGAATAATCCCAGAAACAGCTACACTATTCAAGGTAATTGTGATGGAACTGTAATGTATGTATATGATCGGAACCTAATTCTTTAGAGCTAGAACAGAGACACTGCCGTTGAAAATTATTACATCTCAGGTAATATGTATAATTTTATTTAATTTAGTAAATGCTAGACAAAAAGATACCTTTTATTTATCAGTGCTTTTTGACTTAAGATCATATATTACCTGTAGGCATTTAAGTATGAAATGTTTAAAGTATTTTTATATCTCTAGGTTGTTTTTTAATCTTTTAATTCTTTGAAATATTCATTAATCAGACAAGACCTACTTTTTTCAATACGAGCTTTTTTAAAAAAATTAATTTGCAAAACTTATATTATGCATTCAGCTCATAAGTTCACATGGTTAGATCGAGTCTCAGTTAACCTTTTAACATTTATCAATCTGATATATGTTCCTATGACTTAATTTTTTTTCTTTTTTCTTAATATTTTCAAGTAGTACAGTAATTGTCTGTGGTCCTTAATAGCATGCCAGGCTATTTTTTTTTTTTTTTTTTTTTTTTGGCTGGCTACCACTCGGATAGTTTAAAACAGGTAATGGCAGCTGCCTTCTCTACTTTGGTCAAAGGACTGAGCCTCATTACCTGTAAAGCATCATTATCTGCCAGATATCATAATGGAAGGTCTCTGTGATACATGGTGTTTTTTAGGTTTTGTGATTCTAGGGGGTCGAAGGGCATAAGTTGCATTGGCATATTACTTTGCATTAGATAAGGAATGGGCTCCTAGAACAACATGCTATGTTTATTAAAAGGGGTGCCATTGCAGTAAGAAATGATTCAGATTCTTTAAAGGGTATTTAAAGGCAAAGTATGTGGGTGTTCTTGAAAATTTTGAGTTGAAGTTTAGGATTAATGGTTTTGGGGCATTTACTACATAACTCTGGTTTAGTAAATCTAAATCATTTTTTGTGTCATGAATGCCTTTGAGAGTCCACAGAAAGTAACTGATTACATACTTTAGAAACTTACTCATATGCTTGCACATCCACTGGGTTTTCTGCACACAGTTGTAGGGGATTCTATGCATTTTATTGTCCCTTTATGAAATCCTTGGAGCTGAAAAGATAATAGACCCAGCATTTGGTATTTTTAAGAGAGTTTTGTAGACCTTGGTTTAAGAGCCAAAGCTAGATAGATCTTCATGGAGAAATGAACCATTTAAAGCATTGGGTATAGTGCTAGTTATTCTCTGGTTGTCATCTGCTTGCTTTAGATTTCAGAATAAATCTAAATTTCAGAATCAGATCTGAATCTGAAAAGGGAAATTACAACACAAATCCTCTTGCCTGTCATTTTTTTTAGAAAGTTCAGTTTCAGTTATTCTTCTTGAGCTTTTGTGAACCAAGACACAGGGCAATTTATAAAACAAGTTTTTGCCTGGAGTGATAAAAGGATACTTGAAATTTAAGATAATTTAAAGCTCTGTCTATGGCCATGTCACCTTGGAAGCTAAGCAGGGTCTGGCCTGGTTAGTACTTGGATGGGAGACCACTTAGGAAGACCAGGTTGCTGTAGGCGTAAAGTAAATAAAAAAAAAAGTAAGGGGTTGTAAGCTGACAAGGTCCTTGCAATCTGTGAGGTCAGCCAAGGGATGCCTCACCTAAAAAAGTAAAAATAAATAAAAATAAAAAAAAAATTACAAAGAAAAAAAAAGATAATTTAAAGCTCAGAGTTTCAGTTCACTAGAGATTATAAATTCTGAATATATATTCTGTGAAGCATTTTTGATGCCTTTCCTCTAGTGTTTTATAAGAAAGTTTTTAAACATACAACAAAGTTAATAGAATTTATAATAAATAACTGTATAACTACCACTTTGATTCTTTTGTTAACATTTTATTCTGTGGGCTTTGTCACATATTTCTTCATCCCTCTATGTGATACAGTTTTGCCGTTATTTCTCATGGCCTACATAAATTAATGTTAATGTTTTTTAAAACTTGTCAACTCATTTTTTTCTTTTGATTATTATAAATTTCTTCAGATTTCCATATTATATAAATTTTTCTCAATGATCAAAACCAATAAGGTATATCTCTCAGAACAGTTTTCTCACCTTTTATCTCCAACGTAGTAGTCCTCAGGGTGCTACTGTATGTGAGATTTCATGTCTAAAGAGAATTTAATTATATTATTTGATTTAAACATATACCTAAACTAAGTCATAGATTTTATCTTATTAAGAAAAAGATCTGGGGAAGACATAATTATTCCAGAATAAAAGATAAAGATATTTGAACTCTCCCTTCATTTTATAAAAGAGTAATTTGAGTCTCAAAGCTGCACAGCTAGTCATATATCTGCCATTAGAAACCAGGGCTCTTGACTTTTTATCTGGTACATTGTTATGCTATTTTTTTATCTCATTTATTCTGGTATGTCTCTAATAAATACAAATAGTGATAGCAAACACATATAGAATGTCTGCTCTTTACCAGGCATGGTGCCAGACTCTTAACCCCCTCCAGTTTAAGATTACCTTAGCAACTCTGCAGAGGAAGTGTTACCTTTTATTTTACCAGCGCAGAAACATTAAAGAATATGTACAAGATCACCCAGTTCATATCTGGAAGAGCCTGGATTCATATCCATGCCTGTGCTCTTGATGTTGTGTAGGCTTCTGACTATTAGCTAGCTTACTGTTTTCTCCAAGGTACCCTAATGCATCTTGCTGCCAACTCATTTTGCTTCCTTAGGTCACATTTACCTGTCTTTTACCCTTACATGTCAGCATTTTCTTCTGTGTATAAAAAAATTTATGTGTTAACTTACATCCACATTTGAAAACAATATTTTTATTTCCAGAGTGCCCTTATGCCTGCACAGTTATTCTTTAAGACAGAAGATGGAGGCAAATATCCAGTTATATTTAAGCATGGGGATGATTTACGCCAAGATCAACTTATTCTTCAAATAATTTCACTCATGGACAAGGTGAACATGACCTTATGCTGGCGGGGAACACTGTCATTGTAGAAAACTGTGGTTCAGTGCATATGCTGTATATGGACACAGGGTGTTTCGTAACTTTCAAGTACAATCTAGAAACCACCTGTCTCCACTTGACCTTGAATAAATTTTGTGGTTTTTGTACATTTTAGAATGGCTCTTGTGATAAGTATAAAGTGAAACTGCATGTGTTCTTTTTTATAAAACCTTTTTCCCAATTAAGGCCTCTGAGTATTAGATTTAGTAATTTCCTTCCTCTTAGTCCAGCTAGATCTTCTTTTTAAATCCCATCCCTACCCCTGGCTTTTAAAGGATCTTATTTGCCCTCATTTCCTTTTTTTCTGAGTTCTAAAACACTTGATGACCAGAAAAAAAAACCCTGCATTTATCAGTAGGAGGAACCCTACTGTTCACTGAAAACTACTGACAGTGATTTAGAGTAAGATACAAAATTTGGCATGCCATCAAGCAAGTGCTTAATAATTTTTTTTTCGATAATGGAAATTAAATTAACTAAATAATTTAGTTAAACCTTAATTTAAGTTCACCTCCTGAATCTCGTATATTAAACTGCTATAATACTTGCTTGCAAAACTGTTTCATTACGAACTTTATATTTGATTAATGTATTTTACTTTTTGATCAAAAGCTGCTGCGGAAAGAAAATCTGGATTTGAAGTTAACACCCTATAAAGTATTAGCCACTAGTACAAAACATGGTAAGCTTATTTTACATCGTGATTATTTCACTGTCCAATGAGTATACTTTTTCTTTTTTTATATTGAAAGTTGTGAAGAATGTTAGAGATTGAACTTATTTGTAGATCTGAAGATCAATTGGGCTTGCCTGCCTGCCTTTCCCCCTCCCTTATAAAATCAATGAACAGCATATTTGGAAGAAAAATTAAAAATTTTTGATATATTTTTTGCATTCAAAACTGCTTATAATTCAAAGTAGTTTCTTACATGGTAATCTGTGTCCTAATCATCTTTCAGAGTTACTATGGCCAGAGTGGCTTTGTACTGTGCTCTGCTTACAGACGTCACTTATTAACTAATATTTTTTTATATAGATCTATAATATCAAAGTCTTTCTGAGATTGAATAATTTCTGGAAGTTTGGTAGAAGATTTCCTAGGCATGTTAGTCTAATGCCTGTTGTAAATTCCATAGTCTTGTTACTCGTAGAGCCTCTTACCCTTAGATACTTTGGAGAAACAGAAGTTATCTCTTAGGTTTCCTGCTCTTCACCTGGCCACTCCCAGATCTTTTTGGTGGTTTAATTCCTCCTTTTCCTCTCAGAATGATCTTGTTAAAGGTGCAAAAAAATGCTCTTCTACTATCCAGCATAAATTGATTGACTAGCTTTCATTTGCTCGTGAGACAAAGACAAAAGCTTAGCTTAGTTACAGGTTCTGGCATGGTGTGGTGTTCCTCCTGCACCTGACCCTGAAGCCTCTCTTGCCGCTCTCCTCCTGGCTTCCTCGGCTTTAGCCACGCTGGCCGCTTTCTTTTTTCTCGAATGTACTGTACACTTTTCAGCCTTAATACCTTCACATATGCTGTGTGCATTATCTTTAACATTCTTTTTCCACAGCTTTATCTGTTAGCTTTCATAATCCTTCAAAACACGACTCAAATTGTCAGATACCCTCTGATCTCTGTTATAATTTAGTCCTCCCCACACTGTTCCCTTTTATAGTACCCTTTAATTTGTAGTATTTATCCCCAAAACTTGCAAGTTTGTATGATCTGTGAAGACAGGGTGAAGGCTCTATTTTTTACCTGGCAAAGTTCTTGCTACATAGTAGAACAACAGGAAAAACTTGAGTAAATTAATGAAGACTATTCTGTGTTTAGGATATTGGAATGAGTGACACATTTCATATTCTAAAGGAGTATCCAACCTCCTAAGTTACATGCAAATAATTATAATGTAAGGCTTACCAAAACCAGATCATGATGGTTTATGATCCTGAAACAGATTCCTTTATTCAACATTGATCATTTTAATAGATTTGTTGTTTTATACTCCTCTGTTGTTCCCAGGAGTATCAAATTTACTAGACTTACTAGACTTATATTTTGTCATCTTTTGTTCTCTTACATACTGTCTCATTCCCCTTCTTTTTGGTAGTTTAAAGGATTTGTACTTTTTTCTCATATGGCAGAGATGGAGTATTAAACAAAAAAGCTAATGAACATAATAGAGTTTTAGGGTTAGGTGATTGATATTATACAATTTCAAAGTGATTTTAAACTTAGAATGGAATATTTTAAATGGTATGTTAAAAAATTACAGAATAGAGAAATTTTTATGCCAGATGTAAGAAACTTGGCCTATGACTTTGTGTTCCTTATATATAATAATAGAAATTGGCCTAAAGAAACATACAGATTTGATTAGCTTAATTTTTAAAAAGTTTCCTGTGACATAAATGCCAGTATAAGCTTAAATAGTATTTATAGACCTGGTTAAGTTGTTCAGGAATGTAGTATATACATTTGCAAGTGAAGGTTATTCTTAACAGAACCATTACTTTTATTGCTTAACCAGTAACTATACTTAATACAATGCATATGTTTCTGTGTAGGATTCATGCAGTTTATCCAGTCAGTTCCTGTTGCTGAAGTTCTTGATACGGAAGGAAGCATTCAGGTACAGTGTCTATTTTAAAGATTTACACAATTCGTGAATATATTCTTGTTATAAAGAGTTCAATCTTCATAAAAGTATATAGAGTTAAAAATAAAAGACTCCTTTTAGTCACTCTTCTTCTTTCAAGTTTTTTTCTCTTTTCCATAGAAGTAAACAGTGCTAGCAGTTGGAAATTCTTCTGTGTTAGTACATATAGATACTCAATTCTGTAAACAGTGCCTGGCACATAATAGGAGATAGGAAATTAATTGGTGAACAAATTAAAAAATTTTGTGGTTATAATTCAAAGTATGGAATTATTATAATTTAACCATTAATGAACATTTTGATTACTTCCAGTTTTTGTTATTATTCAGAATAGTGCTCCAGTGATTTTCTTGCTTGTGCATATTTTGCACAATTATTTTTTTTAAGACCCCTATCCTCCCCCTCCAACCTCTTCCTTCTCCTTTAATACAAGAAAAAGCAGTTACTAGGACTAAGCCATATATATCTTTGGAATTTTTTTTTTTTACATTTTAAATATATGGAGTAGTTCTTATTACATCTTAGTGGTTTATTTTTGTTATCTTTTAAATATATTTTTTTTCCTTATGTGATAAAAAAGTATGTGATTCACACAAAAAAAATTGCCTGAGATGAAAGATAATACAGAAAGGGGCTTGACAGAGGATATTTGCTACAGTATGATTTTGCCTTTTTCAGTTTAGAGTGTCTAGATAATTAAGTATAGAGTTTAGATTTACAGAAAAGCATTATTCAGATTTGTTGGCAAAGCAAGTGATTATTCATTCTGCCCTTGTTTTTGGGGTACGATTATATGCAATGGTTAAAAGCTCAGGCTCAGAACATCAAATTGTCTGGGGCTGAAATTCGGCTATGTAGCTTTCTAACTATGTAACATCGAGTGACTTTTTAACCCTTTGTGCAGAAGAAGTTAGCATAGCAGGCCTGAGCCTACTATATTTAGAAAGGCCTGGTTACAGGGTTAGCCATTGGCTATTATCTGGGACCTTGGCTTTCAGCATGTTCCCTCTGTTCCCTAACTGATAAGGGTGCCTGTACTGCTTTATTTAAAATTTTGGTAGTTGCTAGATAGAGAGTGGCTATTGCTGTAGTAAACCTTAGTTGTGCTACAACTGTATGTTGAATCTGTGACCTCTATCTAACAAATGAAACCTATTGAAGGTCTTGGGGCCCCTTTAATAACTCTTCATGCCTCAGGTTTTGCATCTGTAAAATTTGAGTCATAATTTATAGTGTCTGTCTAGCTCTAGGATTATTCTGAAGATGACATGAAATGCATGCAGAGCCTTAACACAGGTTCCAATTATTTGATAGTTATCAGTTGTTGTGTTGCTCTGTACAGTTATGCTTTTGTGAAGTGATGACAGTTTGTATGATGATTCTTGGTTCCGTATCTTATCTGTATATATAGTTTAGCTGAGTCATAGGTTATTTTGTCCTTAACTTTAGTAGATAATTAGCAATTGTTTTTGAAAATAGTTGGCACCTGTCGTGTTTCTCTTTGCTACATATTTTTGGCTGATCTTGGTATTGTCAAACTTCTAAATTTTAGTATTTTATTGTTATTTTACTTTGCATTTTCTTGGTTCTTATAGTACCTAATACAATGTAAATAGTTGTTATCCTGTATTTTTTAGGGACTAAGGACAAAGGAAAAAAAGCCTGTACATGTTCAGTACACATGGAATCATATTAGCCTTAACTACACAGTACACATTAGCAACAATGGAACATTTTTTCCTCAAATATTTTCAGTCTGCAGTGCTTGAATCTGCTGTTGTAGAACCCGTGGATAGTGAGAGCCAACTGTAATTTAAAAAGAAATACACAAAAAAACTCCTGTTCACTTTCAGAAAAAAGATGAAACAGTGATATATTAAAAATAGAGATAGAGGAGTAAATTTATTTTATTTTATGTTTTCCCTATGATATAGAAGTAGCAGTATGTATATCTATATATTTATATATGGATGTTTATATGTTTGTCTTAGCAGGCATAATAATAGACCAATTCCTGAGGAATATGCTTTCTAATATCCACATTTTATAATTACTGACCAAATTTTAGATCAGACACTTAGGGTCATTATTTATAATTTCAAAATGCCCATTGTATTTAAGGATTGTATTGAATTTGTAAATACATAAATAATATTGTTTCAGAACTTTTTTAGAAAATATGCACCGAGTGAGAATGGGCCATATGGGATCAGTGCTGAGGTTATGGACACTTATGTTAAAAGCTGTGGTAAGTTTTTCAAACTATTAGTTTGCATTGATATGTTTGAATAAAGGAAAGCAGGATATTCTGATATGTGCCATATTCGTACACATTTAGAATGTAGTAAGATTTTTGTCTTAGTCCCTTTGGGCTGCTATATGGTATAACAAAATATCAGAGATAAAACAAATCATTAATGCTTTGATATAATAGTAATGATGTATAAATTCTGTTTAGTCTATAATAGATGTATCTTTGCAATCACTTAACTATTATAATTAAAAAAAATGATCTCTTCCTAGAAGCTGTTAATTTTCCCCTAGGTTTTCCCTGTGTTTGAGTAACTATAATTAATTAGACTGCAAGGAGAAGTCTCAGTCGGCAATATTTATGCTTTAAATAAATCTCAAGAGCTAAGACAACAGTGTTTTGTTGTAAAGAAAGGTCCCTCATAGTATTTTAGATTAGTACTTATTGTCTGTTCCTGGAAAGAAGTGAGGAGCAGCATTTTATAGAAATTAATTCTGATATTTTAACCTTTTATGCCTGTCCTCATGAAGTCTATAGTCTTGAGAATTATTTTTTATTTTTTTAAGATTTTTTAAATAAGTAGACTATTTAAGGGAGAGTTAATAAAGGAGTTAACATTGGAATCAAGCCCTGAATGCTACATGGCATGTGCTACTGCTGTTTTATATAAATATTTATTTCTGTTTATGTCCATATTTTTGCTTTGACTTGAGCAAGGAGAGGATCTTCTAGACATATAACAACTATATTTAAACTTTCATATCATTTCATAAATTGCTTTGTCGTACATGGCATTTAAAAATTTTTCACAGTGCCCCTGTGAAGTAGTATTCCAGATTATTTTGAACCCCAAAATTTATTCCCAAATTTACATTTGGTGATACATTTTTGGCTGAGAAGTATAAATAAAAGATATTCTTTGGAAATTTACAAACTGAAATAAAATGTATGTATATTTATTTGAATCCTTTATGTTTTTAATTCTCATTTTTACTGGAGAAATATAACATGTTACATGTAACTTTCTCCTAGAAATGATCACATGCAGTGTATTTAAAGACTAAAAAAAATTGAAACATTCGAGAGAATTTGTTTCCCTTCTCTTACTCTTCCCCCTTGCTTCTCACTCTGTGTTTTTCTCTCTTCTCCCTCACTCCCTTCCTGCTTTCCTTTCTTCCTCCTCTTATTTCCCCCTTTTTTTTTTCTTTCCCATTTTTCTCAGATCTTAAGTCTGTGTTTTTTATAATCTGAAAAAAATTACATACCATATAAAGACTTGAGTAGGTGATAGATCACTCACATGACAGGCCGTTTATATTGTTTTTCAGCTAGACTTGTCAATTCTGTCACCTACATATGTATGCATAGCCTCTCTGAGGCTTGCTTGGGCTTCTCATAGCTGCTGATTTCCAAGAGGAAGTATTCTAGGAGACAGGAGATGGAAACTTGGTTTCTGAAGGCGAGGACTGGCAAGCTGGTACTTTGTCATTTCTGTCGGATTCTGTTGGTTAAAGCAGCCCTAGGCCTTGCCAGGACCGAGGGGAAAGGAATATAGTTCCCACATTGAATGACAAAGTATCAAAAAATGTGTGGCCATCTTTAACTCAGCACATCTAGCTCTTAGTACCATATTAAATGAGATATTTTGCATGCCCTGAAGAGTTATCTTATATTTTTTTTTACTTGACTTTCTATTCAGATAGTTACTATAGACCTTTTTACATCATAAATCTATTTAATGAAGGAATGTTTACTATTAGTATTTGAAATATATATACACATACACAACCTATAAATATTGCCAAAAAATTGAAAACCCTGCTCACTTATTAATTACAAGACCAATGTTTTATGAATACAGGCAAGTGAACTGGAGCAGTGTAGTCTTTATCTAGGCACAGTCTTTCTCCATAAATCCCAGTTTTGTTTTGTTTTAAGGAAGAAGTATAGAGAGGATATTGTGTAGGCAAATTATTAGTCCCGGTCATACTACAGACTATATTTTGAGAATCACTGATAATGTTTACAGTGAACTGTAACTGATTTGTTATAGTTAAGCAAAAATTATTAGTAGAGTAGTAATATGATTAGAAGCATTTTTTTGAATGATAGTGAATGTTATCTATAATTAGAATATGGTTATTTATTCTAAACAAATATACTTTAGCTTAAGCAGCTTGTCGAGTGTTACACCTATCAAAATAGTCTCTTTGGGCAGGAGTAGTTACACAGTGCAGAAACAGCATGAGCAAGGACTTCAGAGTCAAATTTAAATTCACATCCTACCTGCTGACCTTGGACAATCCCATGAATTCCTAGAGCCTGAGGTTTTCCATTTGAAGGATGGTTATAATATTAAAAGGGGTTAGAGATGACAGAAGTAATACACCTTGCTAAGAGCCTAGCCTTCAATAAATTGTAATTGTAATTATTATTACTTAATAATTAAAGATTACTTCAATGATCATATCATTGTTTAAATCGCTTTTGGACTTCCAGAAAGGCCTTCAGAGCCCGAGTCAAGTGAACTTTAATGTTTATTGAATTTCGACAGGATTAATTTGGTCATTCTCAGGTGGTCCAGTCTTTTTTCTGCATATTAACTAAAATAAACATGTTTTTGTAAATATTCGTATAGTCATGTATGTTTGCCAGTTCTAATGGGAGAAGTAGCGAGGAAAAAAATAAGCTTCAAATTTTGTGTGAGCATTTTGTGAACACATGGCAAGTTTCTAGACTTTTTAAAAGTAAGATAAAAGACAATAAAGCTAGAGCCAATGACTCTACCCCTAGCCCATGTAATATTTCTTAACTTTAGAAGATTGTGATGTGAACTTCATAAATGTCTTTTTCACTTAGATGAATTCATTTGTTTTTCTATCTGCTGGCACGTCAGTATTTGTTCCTCTAAAAGTATTTACTTTGTTATAGACAACACAGTTGTGGGATGGTTGGCTTCATTATGCATATTTCTGTAGACACTTTTTTTTTCACTGTCATCTTTAACATGAGCTCAGTTTGAGATGAGAAGTGGTAGACTCATTATAATTAAGGTTCCTGAAACCTGATTTAACTTTAATACAAATGACTTTTATCATTTGACAAATTTCTACACAATATTTTTTTGTTGCAAATAATTTTTTCGAGTTTTAGGTGATAAACTTCATAGAGTCAAAGAAGATTACAGAATTAATTTCAAAGTTTAAGTGAGAAATCAAAAACAGTAGTAAGCAAATTGAAATTAAAGTAGCACAAACTGCCTTTATATTCAGTGCTATAAATAACCTGGTTTGCTTGTGTTTTTCTCAATTTTTTTTGAATCGTTATTATAGCTGGATATTGTGTGATTACATATATTCTTGGAGTTGGAGACAGGCACCTGGATAACCTTTTGCTGACAAAAACAGGTAATACGTAATGGCTACTAGTAGATATACATCTTATATGCTGGTGTTTTTTACCTTAGAATCTATTTAACAGCAAAATAATTTGTATAAGCGAAGATAAATCACAGAGTCTTAAAAGTCCTTTTAAATGGTACCTTTGAAAGATATCTAGGGGAAACTCCTCCTCTCCGTTGTAAGAATCACTTTAGTAGTGATCCTCCAGATGGTCATCTGACCCTTGAATGCCTCCTTTGGTGGCAAGTTCATAATGTATGCAAGCAGTCCAGTCTCTTCCTGTACAGCTCTAGTTAGAATGTTAGAATGTTGTCTCTCATTAACTCTTATCAAACTTAACTCACTTTAACCTCTCTCTTTAATTCTTTGCCCCCCCCACTTCTTCTTGATAATTCTTTGGCCCCATAACTTTAAACATCATCTCTGAAAACAGGTGCCAAACATATAGCTGCCACCTCAGTCCATTTTACTAGCTTCAAACTGCTATATGCAGCTGCTTACTTGAACTAATTATATGGCTAGTTCTAAAAGTTTTTTCCTTCCTCAGTGGAGGAAACCTGCTCATCATCTCATTTTTCCACCTCAGTAAATAGCCTTATTCACCCACTTGTTTAAGCACCAAACTTAGAGATCATTTTAAAAACTACTCTTGGCCTCCTCTCACATATTGAACTTATCAGCTATCATGTCTATTCCTCACCTCTAAAACAGATCAAGAAGTTACACTGTCTCTTCATTTCCACTGCTTTGTCCCCATTTGAAACCACTATTATCTTTGGCCCAAATCATTTGAATAAAATCTGACTCTTCACTATGGAGGCCGTAGCTTGCCCACACTGACTAGTCTGTTGAAATGTCAAACCACTCTTGCCTCAGGCCAGCGCCCTTGTTTCCTCTTCCAGGACATCTCTTCTTTTAGATCTTTGCAAGTCTAAGTTCTAATGGCATTTCCTTAGAGAAGCCTCTTCTAATTCTCTGATCTGAAATAACATATACTTGCCACCACACCCTTCCCCATGACTCTCTATTATTCTATTTTGTTTTCTTTATACTACTTATCACTGTCTGAAGTTATCTTTTGTATATAATTCAATAAATACTTATTTAGCACCTACTATGTGTCAGGTATTCTAGGTGCTAGGGATACCAGAGTGAATAGAACAGACAGAATCCTGACTCTCATGGAGCTCATTGATCTATCTGCATCTTTTCCCGTGTAGGATTCAGGACCCATGACAGCAGGACCTTGCCACCACCTGGCCAAAGTCTTTATTAGATCAGTGTCGAATTAATGAATGGATCAGTATATCTGCTACTTTATGTAGCCTTTTCTTCCCTTGGCTAAATAATTCAAGTTTTTTTATCCTTCCTTAGAAAATAGATTTTAAATTATTTTTTTTAAAATGGTCTCCCAGGTAAGGACATTTTGTTTTGTGAGTATTCCTCTAAATTGTGATATTAAGAATTTAACAAATACATACTGTGTAGTCTAATTATTAATAGAATAATTCTGTTAACTCAAATAATCTGAAATTTCATCCGTTTAATTTTAAATTTACTAATCTGAAAAATTATATGTAGTAGAATTTGCATGTGGAAACCACATCTATGTCAAGGCCAGGCAGTCCCTTTAATAACCATGACCAGAAGAATGTAATCCGATTGTCCTGGAGGTTCTTACCTAATTTGATAGTTTAGCAAATGATATTTATAAAACATTATAGTGTGTTTAGAGAAAATTAATTTTGAAGAAATTTTCCTGTGTTTTTTCTCAGGTATCTTTTTGGTTGAATTTTTAACCACATGTATTAATCGAACTATCCAAGTTATTCTATTTGTTTTTATGATTTAATAATGGTATGGCCATAGGATCTTTAAAGTATAGATCTTATGATGCTATATTCATAGATCTTACTTGTATTTTCTTTGGGAAATTGGTAAATTATAGACCTTTTTCTGTTGGATTTTGAAAGCTGTTCTGTGTGTGTGTTGATGGGGATATTTTAAGAATAAGATTTGGAAAGAGTCGTCTACCTAATATATTTTTTTGTCCCAGGTCACAGTTAACTTGTTTTATGGAAATTTAATTATAAAATTTCAGAAACAGAAGTTTTAAGTTTCTTATTACCAGTTTTCCACTAGAGGGTGCTCCAAAGTTGCCTTTAAAAACGAAACACCTTAAAATGTGCTAGATAAGAAGCATATTCTCATCTTTTGAAACAGCATTTCTTCGACTTATTTTTTTCTTAAAGTTTCATCATAATTATATAGTTAGCATTTTAATTCCTCCTCACTAGGATAATTATTTTCAATGTTCAGGTTTAATTTCAATGAAATTAGATTATATAAGGAAGATATGATTATGTCAAGGCAAATGGAAGTGTAATACATTTTCAGCTTTTAAAAGCTTATAATGATTTATTTAAAAATATTTTGTGTCTTTAGTCATCTTTGACCAATAGTCCATGTATTTCAAGGCTGTTTCAAGTTATATCAATCATATATATGTTGTAAATAGACTTTGTATTGTTTAGGCAACTATTATATGTTCACAGTAAATTTTTAATGTAGTTCATTTCAGGAAATACATTTCAGTGCTTGAATATCATGATGCATCTTTCATGGTATATTTTAGGTCAGTTATACCTTCAATACAGACATATTAAAAATTTAGAACTTTAGGTTCTCTTATGTAACTATATAGTCTCTCAGTGTTAATGGAGCATGTTTTTAAAAATGAAAAGTAACATTTTTCCCATTCTTCAAACAACAATACCTTTTGTCTTCCGTTCATTTTATTTCCTGATTTGAGCAGGTTCAAAGTTTATGACTCAGCTTTGGATGAAAGTGTTTTGGAATTGTAATCAGAGTTCCACTGATTCATCTGTGTCCAGTTCTCTGGTATGAGAGGTGGAACAAAGAGAAAGGAGACCCCGGATTTCATTTCACTGGGGTCCTTTGGGGACTTACCCCAATACATTGTTCCACCCTGCAAATACAGATGAGATAGAAAAGGGTCAGACTGAGAACTTTAGGAGTGTGTGGAGGAAAATACTTTCCATGTAGAGGATTTCAAAATATATACAATGGTAATGTGTAAAAATGTAAAATATGAATCTCAGTTACAGATTTCCAAGAAATTGTGCCCATATTTCATTAAAAGTTTTGGATACTTTAAGCTTGGCTGAAGTTTCGTCAGCTTGTACAGCAGCAGAGGGCGCTGTGTTTCCATCATAAATATAAAACTCAAAGTTCCTTTGTCAGTATATTATCATGTGGTCAATTAAAACATTGTTTTCTTGAAGCAAATTTAGAGTAAATGATGTTTCATTTATTGATGCATTAATATAGCATTATTTGAGCAAGAAATTATAAAATTTAAGCTGTGATATGTGATAAAAAAGTGATTTTTTTTTCCTCAAAGTTGGTGTCCTTTGAGGGAGCTTTAAGTTTCTTCAGAGTAGTCAGTTGTAGCAGTACTTAAAAGAAACATGATTTGGGTTTACCCCAAATCTTTGGAGAAAGGTTTATTTTTGTTTTCATTTTTGAGCCTTTGAGGGAGGAATAAAGGACCAGTATAACTGAAAAACTTGTTTATTGTTTATGGCATTCAGACTTTACAATAGAATTAACATATAAAATTAATATGTAAATAACCTAAAAAATGTTCACAAATGCAAACTAAGGAGTAAGTTTCTGTAGTATCTGGAAAGTTAATTGTAGGTTCTAAGGATGGCCCTTTTAATCTGGAGTTACTCATTTGTATAGTGAGAGGAAAAGTGGCTTTTTTGTCTATTTTGGCATTTCAGAGTACCCTTTGGGCCTTCTGTCAGAAATCTCAAAGTAAATTGCCCCTCCACCATTGCGTGACTTTAGGTAATTTATCTACTATATCTGTGACTCAGTTTCTTTTTCTGAGTGTGTAGATAATAAAAAAACCTCTCTTCTGCTGGTGTTGTGAGAGGAGGATTAGATACATAATAGAATTTTCTATGGTGCTGAGCACATAGTATGCAATTCTTAAGGGCTAATAGCTATTATGGTTTCGTTTGTTTTACCATGAGGTAATAAGAATGCCTTACATTTTTGATGTATGTAGCCAATATTTGGAATCATAATTTTATTTATTTATTATTTATTTGCTTTTTTATTTATTATTATTTATGGCTACAGCACCTGGTCTTCCTAGGTGGTCTCCCATCCAAGTACTAACCAGGGCCGACCCTGCTTAGTTTCCGAGATCAGACATGGGACTTGTTCAGGGTGGCATGGCCATAGACCATCGACTGTGGCTCCACTGGGACGCAAACCCAGGACCTTCTGTGTGTAAAGCAGACGTACTAACCACTACACTATAGAACTACGTCCTTGGAATCATAATTTTATAGATTAAAAAAAATAATTTATTTCAAAAATTCCTTTCCCTCACCAAAAAGTTCAAACTTTTTAAAGTTATTGCCTTCTAAATTCTCTTTTGAGTGACTCTTTATTTTAGTGGTCCAGGAACATTTATAAAAGAAGTAGTCAGTTTGATCATTGATTAAATGTTATCTGTTTTGTGTTTTAAGGTAAATCTTGACACCTTGAAAATATACTATATTTTATTTTTTTTCCCAAGGCATAACAGTTGTTTATGATGTTCAAAATCTTACATGGAAAGAATTTAGTTAACTGTTCAAATGGTGACTCTTTAGCTATTTGTTTTTAAGTTATTAAGTTTGGTAGATTAACTATAGTGTAAAGTCTTAATGTGCTAGGTTCTTATTTTCTTAATGTGCTTGTTTATACTCTGGGAAATGAGAGAAAGAAATATAAAAAGTTTTATGTAATAGTAATCACTCAGTATGTGCTTTTAGAATGAGTATATGAACTAGGTTTTTAAATGTAATTTTTATCCATTATTAGGGTTTTTAGGAAAATATGTTTCTTGTCTAAACTTTTGTTACTATAGACTATGGACATACTGTTATTTACCAGTTTTGTTTTTCTCAATTGTTATATAAAAGAGAACCAGGCACTTGAGACCTTTCCTTTTTATCTGTAAATAACTTCTTCAGTCTATTGATCATGACTTAAGATGTTTAAATAATGAGGACTTGTTTTCATGTGAATAGTTTTCTTTTTAGACATTATTTAAAATCTCATTTCTGGAAAGATTCCTGGATATTCAGTATCAAGAAGTCAGTCTCCTTAGGTTTACTGAAACCTTATAATAAGGAAAATTTAATGGTTGCTGTAAGTGCTTTCATTTTTAAAATTTATTTTAGAAGAACATTATTTCTTCTCATAAGTAGTGAAAATAATAAAGTGCTATGCTCTGTGTGCCTATGGAGCTAGAAATTATTTTGTCGAGGAAATTATTCAGGCTGGATCATGAAGAAGATGTTGGGTGTGTATGTGATACAAATTGAGAAAAACACACATATTAGTAAAAGCCCCACAAGCTGAAATACGCAATGCCTTGCAGTTAATATGTAGACTTGTTATATTAATTTGAGGTCAGAATGTGGAGGGAAATCACTCTACCTCCTTTTGGATCATCTTTTATATAGTAAAGCCTAATTTAGTCATTGGAATGAAACTATAGATTTGAATATTAAATTTTTATGTCAGTTTTCTTATCAGATGATATATTCCTTAATGCTGGGTAGACACTGTGTTTGTTTTGCTTTGCAATGAATAATTTTAGGAGAAGTTAAATTTTAATGGACTTTATTGAAAGTTCAACCATAAATTGGCATAACCATAAACCAGATTATTAAAA
Source organism: Rousettus aegyptiacus (assembly GCF_014176215.1). NCBI lineage: Eukaryota > Metazoa > Chordata > Mammalia > Chiroptera > Pteropodidae > Rousettus > Rousettus aegyptiacus. The sequence goes on from NW_023416287.1 coordinate 71,462,860, forward strand.
AGTTAATACATTTTCATAGTGACCCCTTGAACAAAAAAATGTGTCAAATTTTAAGGTAATGAGGTTGTGTACAACACAGGAAAACTGAAACCATTAGTCTTGAATATCAGTTTTAATTCCTTTAGGTGATTAATCTCAGCACTGTCCCTTCCACAATGACCTAAGTGAAGTTAAGAGTTGTATTAGTCATTACGTAGATGAGAAGCTTGTTTTAGCTTGTGTCAAAATCAACTAGATAGTGAGTTAAAATACAGATTGTTGAGCTTCAGGCTCAGAATCTCTGATTCAGTAGGTATGGTAGGACCTGAAAATTTGTTTTAGTTGCAAAGGAAGTATCCATAACTCTCTGAAAAGGTTATTAAAATTCTTCTCTCTTTTTAAAATCCCTATCTATTTCGAGACTGGATCTCTTTTACTTCAATCAAAACATCATCATAATAGATTTACAAAGGAAGCAAATAGGAGAATCCAGATGTCTCCTGTTAAGCCAGACATTAAAAAAATTACTAAAATATAAGACAAGGCCACTCTTCTCTCTGAATTATTTTTTTAGAAAAGTTATTCATAAAAAACAAATTAGGTTAAAATATTATTGACTTACTCTTTTTAATTAATTAACATTTTTAAAATGTCCTAAAACCAAAATGTTTTAGAATTGCTCATTGAAGTCTATTGCTTTTCATTTTTAAGGGGTTAGAGTTCTGCTTTAGATAGTAAAGAGTTCTCTAGAAGAAAAGAGTATTTCAGGTGAAAAAAAGACTTCATGACGTCGATGATCATAGAATAAATGAAAATATATTTAAAAATTCGTTTTTCTTGAATGGAAATAGGCTATATAATCAGGTATAATGTTAAGTAGACATGTCCATTTTCATTAGTTAGCCATCTTAACAGTTGATGTGAAATGATAATAAATTATATGAAACATTAAGCAGATAATTGGAATGTCTATATCAATCTGTACTTATGTATGTCTTATAATTCTTTAGCAAAAATTATTATTGAAAAATATTTCATTACTATGCTTTTAACTATAAGTGAGAAATACCTCTAACCAAGTATATGATAAGGGATTAACTAGTAAGTGTTGGAGAGTGTAGAGATAGGGAGAATTTTTAATTCCAAAAATATAGGTTCCATTGTATCAATAAATAGTAGTTTGCCACTTTCTTTGTTTCTAGTTTTCATAGTAGGGCAGGAAAGAGATAATATTCACAAAAGAAATAAAAGCATTTTGTGGAAAAATCATAGCATGTCAGGTTGAAGAGAGTGGAAAACTTACTCTGGAGTAGAGTGGTTGGAAGAATTTTTGAATTTGGGAATTTTGTGAGATTTTCAAAAAAATAGGGTTGGATTTTAGGGGAAAGACGAGAAACAAAGGGAGTGAGCAGAATTATGAAAAATGGAATATTTACAATTTTGAGATTGGCCACATTTAATTATTAGATAGACAAACTGGAAACTAAAAACTATTTCGGCCAGATCTAGTCTCTTTAATCCAAGAACTACAAATGTCTTAAACTACAAATTTAGAAATAAGTTCATGTCACTTACATAAATAACAGAAAAATTTAATTAACTCCTCTTTATTCCCTTTCTATTACAAGTCAGAGACATAAGAAGATAATTACAGTCAACATTCAGTTTATTTTATGCGCACTTGACCTCTTTACTGTTTAAGGTAATAAATTTGAAAAAGACCACTCTTCCTGAATTTCTTAAACATTTTTTTTTTTAATTTCACGAAGTATGTTTTTAAAACCCTTAAGTTTCATCTTTAGATATTACTCTTAAAAGAGCCATTTCCTTTGGTATGTAAGAGGATAAATTTTCTTAAAACGTTAATAGCTTCTTTTCAAAATACATGACCCTTGAACTTATACAACATAATAATGGTTTAATTGTTAGATACTGAATCTTTTATGCCTTATAATTAAGCAGTAATCCTGTTCTTTGAGGTTTCTTATAAGAAGGATAGACATACGCTCTTCATTTGTAAGGAGCAGTACATAGCTACATTGGAATTCCACTGGTTCCTGTACTGAAATGAAAAGTGGGGCTGGGTTTCCTATTAAAAGCACAGAGCCCATTAAATAAACCATGCGTGATGGCTGATATCATCTGATACCAGGATAGCATGGTTTACTAAGGGTGGCAGTTTTGAATAAAAGATTAGTCAGACTGATTATCTGCTCAAGTGCTGAATATCTTTAGGAATTACACTGGTAACAAAACAAAGCATCATTTAAATAATTAAAACCAAGAAAAGTTTATCTGTACCTGTAATGTAAGCTTCTTATCTCTTTACCTTTTGAAGAGTAGAATGGCCTTTGTCTAACAAAGTAGAAATGGGAACTCCAGAATCAGAATAAAACAACAGTGAAGTTCTTAGTTTAGTTAGATAGAAAATACATGTTTAGTTGAAGGAAGTGAAATCCTTAACAGAAGTTGATCTTGGACTTTTCAACAAATCCTGGAAAATTTAACGATAGCATAAATGATAGCATAAGGATCCCTTGAACCCTAAGGGATTAGGGGACAGTGCTTTCCTAGTTAGTACTACAGTCATCAAATTCCTTATTCTAAAACTAGTTTCTCATCTTTTTGGAATCATGGGCTTCACTTGGGAATTTGGTGAATTCTGTGGATTTCCAAAAAAAAAAATATTATTTCATTATGTTCAGAGACCCCTGAAGCTTATTTTGAGATTCTGAAAGGGTGTTTTTCAATCACGAGTAATACACAGAACTGTTTTAAATAGAAATGAAACCCCCCGTGTTGACATATTGTAGTCATATGTGCAACATAAAACTTGATATTAACTTTTTGCATCTATTCTTACATAACTATAAAATAAAAACAAACTAAATAATGTTAAAAACTTGCAATATATTAATCTAACAACATTAATGCGACAGGCAAAAGTAATACTGAAATTAAGTTGTCACTTGCAGTGAATATAGTATAGATTAGTATACCGAGAATCTGAGTTCAGAGTGTTGTTCATATCATATCTCACGTGAATATTGCTAAACAACTTTTCTCTACTTAAACTACTTTACAACCTCCATCATTCAAGGTGCTGTCATGTAATTTCAAGGTAAAACTCATTCTGCTTCTGCTAGTATTAGCCTGCAACAATTAAAGTAGGCTGTTTGATACTGACCCACTCAAAAAACACTGAAATCAAAGGATACTACTAAGTAATAAGGTAGCATCCTGATGATCCCAGCTCCACCTCAATGTGTTTTATTGTAATCTTCATAGACATGAAGACACAAAATTTTTAAAACACAACTTCTTATAAGAACGTTTAGCTTTCTAGAAGAAAATTTCTTACATCAACAATGCTGTTTAAGCTGTAAACGCGAAATAGAGATGCCACTGGTTAAACAAATGCAGCATGGCCACACTGAGCTCCTGTATGCTAGGGATGATCCTCGGTTTCAGGACTAACAAAAATAATAAATGAGATCCTTGATTATAAGTCTCTTAATGCGCCATGAACAGTTTAGCCTGGGGAAAATAGATTAGTGAACAAATAATTTCAATATAAACTTAGCTAAGGTGAGATAGGAGCTTCATTAATAACTGTTTACCAAGTGCGACCGATTAAGGTAGCCTTGGGGTGAGCTGCAGGAAGCTATTACTGCTTTGGTCATTTTTGGGGTAGGGTGGGCACAAAACAATTTTCCATTTCTCTATAGGTTCCTTGCTATCTATGTCTAATTATAATTTCTTCTCATGTTATTTTCTTCTTTGGTCATTTACTATAATAGATATAACCATTTTCTAAAAAAAATAATTCGTATGAAACTTTCACTAGTTATCTAATTTGAACAGAACATTTTAAGCCTGGTCTAGGCTAAAAAAAAAAAAGAAAGGCAAGGAGATGACTTGGATAAATCTGGTTTTCAGTGCAGTAGTTACACTGATGATGGCTACCTTTTCTATAGCCCAATGATGATAGTGCTTAAACCTTTGAACACTTCTTATGAGCATTTATATGTAAGCTGTTGTTTTTCTTTATGTATCAACCTCATGTCCCAAATATAATATAACTTCTGTCAACTCCAGGTAATTTTCAGTCTAGTTTTCCTTACAATTATATGAAAAGAGTCCCAGTATCTATCTTGCATTTCACTTAGAATTTAATTTCATTATTGCCTAAAATTCAGACTTTTTTGAGTTCTTTCTTATTTTCTAAGTTTTATAAGATTTCTAACTTAATGTATTACTTAGTTTTTTTTTTAAGATGCCTGAAAGAGTTGTAAAAAATATTACTTATTCTTTCAATATTTAATTTTACTAATTACTGGCATTGATATCTCAGGCATAAGCGGCATATAAATAACAATTCAGTATATTTAAATACTTTTTAAACAGTAACATTTGAATTTTTGAGGATAAACATTTATAATCACCTTCGGTAGACTTGGTCATTAGATACTAAATAGCTTGATTTCAAGTTTTGTGTTTAGACTAAAATAATTTTTTTCCTCTGACTTAGGGAAAGATCTAAAATGGGCAAAGCTATAGAGGTAACCATTCCTGACATAAATGAGGTTTTTTAAAGTTATTTGCTTGACTCACTCATCTGTAACTTATTTGGGAATAATAATTTATTTACTACGTACCAGGTACTATGTTAAGTATTAGAAGTATTATCTCTCTTCATTCTGCCTTATGTGGTAATTATCAGTATTAACCTATTTCGTAGTTTAGAAAGTGAGGTTTTTAGAAAGGTTAAGCAACTTTCTCAGGTCACATTCCTGGTTAAGTGAGACATGAAGGTGTTAGTTGTGCTGAAGGGCAGCTGTACCACTCAGAGTGCCTGCCAGTGCATCACTGTTAACTTGGGACTTCAGTGCCATAACTAGAGTCAGTTCTGTGCCTGTCATTGTTTTATATTTCCAACAGTGATAGAGTACAGAAGTTCACAGATAAGAGTAATAATGCTCAGAGAAAGCATATAGAAGGATGTATAGGTAATATCTTAATGGATACAGTCATTATATAAAAATACTTTGCAAGATGGCGGAAGTGTGCAAAATCTCAATACATGCACTTCAAGAAGGAAAGTTTTTGGTTGGTGCCTTTAATGAGAAAGAAAAAAATGCAATCTTCCCAAATACATGAGTGAGGATAGATTTCCAAATAAAATAGGTCATAGTGTATTACAGGATAAATGAGAGTGGGAAGATTGTACTAGGGAGGTTTTGGGTGGCTTTTTAAATGAATTTGTTCCTCCATTCAACAGCGAGTGCCTGCTGTGTGCCAGAAACTATCCTGAGCCTGGTGATACAGCAACACACAAACAGGCATCAAGCCGTGCCTTGGTGGAGCTTAAATTGTAGGATATGTGGGGTTACTTTTTATGTTGAAATGTATGCCTACTTTATACCTATCTGTAAATCACAAGATGCTTTATGAATTCTATAGTGAGTCATTCTCTAATGTGAATGATCACATTCATACATACCTGGTCTGTGAGTTTAGATGACAGCTCCAGGGTTTGTCTTCATGGGCACTGAAGCTGTATTCAACTGTGGGCAGATGTGAATACTGTGCTTGGTTTCTTAGCATCTAATGAGTGACACATTAGTTGGAATGATTCAGATACTGCTAACAGTATAATGTGAAATTTAGGGGATTTTTTTGGCCAGGAGTAGGGGTAGAGAATAGTGATAAGTTGAGGATTCATCTTAGGAATACTTAAAAGAAATAATCTTCTGCTATATGAAGGGTTGTTTGCTTAAACTTTAGCATGAGAAATTTGCTGTAAGATATTATTTATATTAATACCTTCTCCAGGCTTTGTCTGTCTTTGATTGTGGAGATCTAAAAGTAGGATTTAAATTTTTAAATTAATATTACTGTGGGATGATTTTAAGCATAGTTCCATCTGAATGAATGTAGGTTGACACAAACTAAAAAATATGCTCTGAAGGCCACTCTCAAGTGTGGCATTAGAGGATCAAACTATTTAATAAACTTCATGCTGAACTAATATTCTTTACAAAGAGAACAGCTTTACCAGTTGTATGACATATCCCCTTGTCAGTTTCTTAAGATAATTCTGGAAACAAATGAGTTTCTTATCAACATGCAGGCAAACTCTTCCACATAGACTTTGGATATATCTTGGGTCGGGATCCGAAGCCTCTCCCTCCTCCAATGAAGCTGAATAAAGAAATGGTAGAAGGAATGGGAGGCACACAGAGTGAGCAGTACCAGGAGTTCCGTAAACAGTGTTACACGGCTTTTCTCCACCTTCGAAGGTAAGTTCATTTGCTTGATATAGAGAATTTTGTAAATTTATTTCATAGAGCAAGAAAATAGAATAGTTCACATGTATGCATTCTTTAGAATCACATTTTCAGAATGACATAGGCAACATTATTTCATAATGTATATTTGGTCTATTTTGATAAAATCTGATATTAAAAGAAAAATAATTTCTTGGTTTCCCATTAATTATCTGATTGCTAAATCTTAATAAATGGAAAGCTACCATTACACAAAATTCAGCAGACATGGAGGCTTCAAAAACCAGTCGATTGAAATCATTTTAATAAAATATACTGTGTTTTTTGACAGTGCTGAGATAGAGAAAAGGTTAAGCAGCTTCCTACTATTCAGATCTTCGCAAGGCCAGCCTTGAAGGGTTATAATCACCAGGTTATTTCCCTTCTCCCTAGCTGACTTCCTACTTTTTTATCAATGAAGCATTTAGCTTATTTAGAGTGATATTAATATAATCATTTTTACTCTCTAGCACTTTTATCAGCCTTAGATTTGTTTGCTCTTCAGAAACATTCAGGAGTTTGTTAAATGAATGAAGAATAAACATTACATATGATTTTGTCTCTTTAGCACCTTATCAGTCATTCTGCTAAAAAAAAAAAATGTTGATTTTTCTCTATTCCTTCATTTTCCTACAATGCCACTCTCTCTCTCTGCTTCCTTCATCTTAGTTTACTTAGAACTGAACATCAGAAAAAAAGTCACGTTTGTTAAATTCAGGACATCGTTCTGATGATTAGTCAAAAATGATAGGATCATTTGCCTCTAACTTTGTTTTCAACCAAGCTAAGCAAAATGAATGTTCTTAGTTCAGCTGAAAATCCCAGCCCAAGAGACATACTGTATGTTCTTCCAGGTGAAAATACAACTTATAGACAGTGAATTGCCTATTACCCAGGCTCTGTCTTGTCTGTCTTTGTAATCTCATTTACTCATATCCTAAAGTGATTAGAACATAGACACTCAATGTATGTTTATGGAATGAAAACTTTCAATATTTGTATGAGAACCCCCAGAATTTCTGCTTCGCATCTGGAGTGAGGCTGTGTTCCCAGGTAATGTTGATGCTGCCAGTTGTAGGAAATACCTGTCCTGTATTAATCAGGTTTAACCTTTGGATTGACTCTATAGACCTTTAGTCTTAACTCAGTTTCCATCAAAACGCACAAACTCTAACATGCATTTTAAAACGACCACGTTATTTATCCTTTCGGTAGCAGAGTGCCTCAGTTTTAGTTATAAAAATGCTAAAGGAATCATGAGATCAGTGTTCTTTTGACTTGCCTGGTGATGCAGAAGCACTTTGAGATGAGAGTTCCACTTTAATATCCGGGATTTTTAATTTGAAATAGTCAAAGCCTACAGAAAACTAGATGGAACCATGGTGATCTCAGTGAGGAGCCAGACATGATATGAAATGATAACTGGAGAAATGTCACAGGTACTCTATCTTATTGAAAGCAGAAGGAAAACACTGTGCCTTATAAACTGTCATTGATAATGGATTAAAAGCAGTTCAGTAGAATGAGAAAACAGAAGCAGATTATTAATGTAGAGCCAAAGTTAACTTTCTTCACTATTAGGAAAAATCACAGAGATTAAATAATTTTATGTTGTTTTCATGAAAATTGTTTTATTTTTTATTTAAAAATCAGCAAACTTCAGTTAAGATTAGCTGGATCCTAATCTTTTCATGAACATTTATTTTTTAATGTATTTTAGAATATGGTTGCATTAGTGAAAATTTCCTTTAGGACCTAATAATTAATCTAATAGTCAAATTTGTTTGAAGCTATTTGATACATTATTAGGGTTGGTAAGTATGACCAACCATCTTCTTTTCATGGTTTTTACTGATTGCTGATTAATTTCTGCAATAATTCCCTGAATAACAGTGGACCACATTAACAGGGCAGTCCCTGTTGAACTAAGTTATGAGTGGTTACAGTTGTGCAGATGTCAGAACACCTTTGATGGTATGATTTTCATGTAACAAAACATAGTGTCTCTTTTACTGTTCAATACCCATTGTACTAGTAATTAATTGGTAAATTTATTTTGAATACTCCGAGAAACAGTAGTAATGCTAAAATGTTTAGTCCACTCTCCTGATTTCTTTTTGTCTCACTGGCCACTCTTGCTTTTTTACTGATTTTTGCCCCCCTCTTCTGTCTAATCGCTATGTATTGAACTATTTAGAACTTCCATTATCAGTATAAAGAGGTTAGTTCTGAATTTTTTCTCCCTTAAACTCTCTCCTTAAGTATTTTCATCCAGACTTGTAACTTTAAATAAGATCCAGATACTAGTGACTTTGCACTAGTATCATCATCTCCGATATCTCCTCTGAGATGTATCTTCTTTATCATTTTATTGTGTGAGTCCCCGACCTCCTTCAGAATGTAAGCTTCATGAATGTAGGACCTTGTTTGTTCAGTTCACTACTATATCCTTAGTGCCTAGAACAGTGTATAGAACAAGTATTCAGTAAATATTTGTTAGTTGAATGAATAAAATTATATGAGTAGAAGGGGCATAACATCTGTGATACACTTTTTATCAATTTCCACAAGGAAACCAGTAACTTAAAGCTAGGTTAAAGCTGTTTATCTATTATCTTACTTCCCCCTCCCCCCTCAGGAGAATAAATGAGTTAGGGCCTAATTTGGTTAAAAGATTACATCAAAATAGAAGTTTTCATTATAGTACCTCTTGATTTTCATGGGCAATATAAAATTCAAAATGATAAAATAGGTAATTTGAGGTTCATATGGATAGTAATTTTTGTCTACAACTTCCATTGCCATTATAGTTCAAGTATTAAATAGTTTTTATGTAACAGGTTGTACTTTTTTAGATAGATGGCTGGAAGAAGGATTCTACCTCTCCCAAATCCCGATTTTGCTTGAAGGCAATGCAAGGCACTTGTATTGTTGACATGTTTACTGAGACCAGCAGAAAGCCTTCATTGCCTAAAACTAAGACTTTCTTTACTCACATCTATCCCCAAAGTCAAACCTGAATCTCCTCTTATCACTATTGTGCAAATGAGCGATTGACAACATGATGTCTGACATCAGTGTTCTGGAGCAGGAGGTGGATCCAGTGAGCACTCATTTACTTTTCCCCACCTCTGGAAATGAGCATTTGTAATAATGACATTCTTTTTCCTTGTTCGAAGGAAGATAAAAAGTCTGAGAAATGGTGAGGATAAACCTTCAGTTCCTATAGGAGTCAGCATAATCCAAAGATGGTATTTAAATATCTTGTCCATTTTTAATACAGTAGAGTACTAGCTATTTTCTCCTTCATTCAGGATCATTTACATTCAGACCATTCACTGCCCTAAAATGGTGATTAGTATCCCGGTACGATACTCATGAATGATTAGTGGGGATCACAGTATTTCCGTTTCATGCATTTACCCATAACACACAGGTAGTCTTAAAGTGGCAGATTCGTGTCATCATTTAGCAAAGACAGCTCTTCATTGTTTGGTAAAATGCTAATTAGGTATAAAATGGAGTCTCCCTAGGCCCTTTCAAAAGGACCATACTTACTAAAAACTGAAAAGAATGTCATTATTAGATGGTTATGCCAAAAGTTTTTTCCATAGTGTAAGACCTAGAAATTGCATTCTATTAAGACTCCACAATAAAGTATTTTTTCAGGGCTTACTTTTCATTGAGACAGCTGGTAAAGAGTCTCACATTCTATTCTCCTGAGGAATAATAGTAATTATTATAAAGATCTAGGTACCACTATTTCTAGGAGTGTTCTCAATGTGAGAAAACTTCAAAATTCTAACATGTTGCTGTTTTTTTTTTTTCTTTCCCATCTTCTTTAGGTATTCTAATTTGATTTTGAACTTGTTTTCCTTAATGGTGGATGCAAACATTCCAGATATTGCTCTTGAACCAGATAAAACTGTGAAAAAGGTAAATTTTATGCAACTTAGCCATCACAGTCTACTTTTACATATACGAAAGATGTTAGGGTTTTAAAAACCAACATCCTGTTTTTGTCCCAGCCTCTAGACTCTTCAGTAAAATAAATTAAGAGAGAGACCTCGTGTAAATTTTTTTTCACATCTCTCTCAAGGCTTCTTCAGCCAGTGCCATCTCCTTCCCTGTTCTTACCCAGGGTCACATGAATAGGTCACTATATCTAGAGAGAGAGCTTTCTACCACAGCCTTTGCTCTTTGTCCTGAAAAGTTTAGCCTTATTCTAGTATTCCTAAGAAGTTACATGATTCTTGGCACTCCCAGGCTAAGCGTACTAAGGATCATAAACAAAATATCATAATAGCATGTAGGAGAAAATAGTCATTCTTTATCCTTCCTATTTATACCGATGGTTATAGGGGTTACTTGCTGTGTCAGGAGAGTAGACACTTGCTTTTTAAGTCAGCCTGCAAAGAGAAGAACAAAGGAAAGCTATCATGTAAATGAACAGTTATTCAGAAGTATCTTACCTTGAGTTCCAGCAAGAGATATTCGGAAGGGTAGCAGATTTGTAGATTTTCATCCAAATTAATTTCTGACTCTCTGATTCATTGATGTGGAGGGAGGTATATGTAAAGCACTTTAATTACCCAAGATAACACAAATCGATATTAAATATCAGGATGATTATCAATATTAAACTTCAAAGAAAGATAGTGTAGCTTTTTAACTGTAGAAGTATAAAATTACTGAAGGGCAGTAGCAGTATCAGAGGTAGAATTGCAATGGTGGTTGAAAATAATTGGCGCCAAAAGCCCCAAGTTCTGACATAACTTTCTGAACATTATTAGAAAGATACCTTTGTGGATTGGACATTATCTTGTCCATTCAGGTGATTATAACAAAAATACCATAGCCTGGGTGGCTTGTAAACAAATTTCTTGTGGTTCTGGAAATTGGTTGATGAAAATTTCCTTGGCTCTAATTGATGGCTGCCCCAGATTTCAAATTTTGTTGCCTTTTTTTTTTTGCATCCCTTTATACAGAGTCTGTTTTGCTGTTTATTTTAAACCCATTTATGTTTACTTTTCTCTGACTTCACTCTTGTTCATAATCAATTTATGAAAGTTCTAACAGTACTTGTCAAACTTAGTTTTCCAGTTTCTTTTGCTAATTACATCATATGTTCTTATTAGATCTTTTTGTACCATCTTGGTTTCTCTTTAAAAAAAATCATAGTTTTATTAAAGACAGTACCCTTTGTTACCAACTATATTTATGGCACTATTTTTTAACATATGAACTAAATCACTTTACGGAGAAAAAGCATATACATGAATTATTTTTCTTTAGTACTCCCTAGCCGTTTATTTTAGTTTCAATTAAGTGAACCTTGAAAAAAGGTATTTCACCATATTTTTCCCCAAAAGGGTATTTTAGAAAAGGTTTCTTTTTTTTTTCTGTTCTTTTATCAAGAATATGGAGTAATCAATTACAACATAAACTTGACATTAAAATCATAATAATGGAAACTTATGCTGGAATAAGCTGAAATTTGTTTCATATTGGCTGGCTTTGTAAAGAAGTAGTAGATTTTTATACTTCGATGAACTACCAATTGCTGACATAACTTTGCAGTCTTACTACTTATAAAATTTTTGCATTGTCCTCACAAATGGAAGCCACGTAGAGAAAGAGTAGCACTTTTGAGGCTGAAGTCTTCAGAGAAGTATGCATTATTAAAATTATTTGAGTAATCATAACAATGTGCAAAAATATTTTCCTGTCTCCATAACTTGTTTTAATATATATCAGATTTGTTTCATTTTTTGGAAAGTGAATACTTTTATACGGAACCTATATTTTGGTTAATCAGATTTGTTTATTCCTTAGAAACTACAACTGCCCCAAAAGGTGAGATTTCATCACAAATTCAAACATAGTTCTTAATCACAAACGTCAGTGAGTAACTGGTAGTAGGTTAGTGTGCCACTCGTTGCTTGCTGCTATGAGAAGCTTGTGCAAAGTTTTTTTAATACTTTGATGATTTAGAGCAAAGTTATCCAAGTAGTCTAATAAAATACATATTAAAAAATAATACATATTGATTAAAGCAATGTTATAATGCTTATATTAGTAAAGCATAGGGATAGTCTAATATCCAGCAAGCAAACTGATTACACTAGTTTTTTCCTTAATAATTTTTATATGAAATATTTAAATCATAAAAAGATATGAATGCTCATGTAACAAACACTTATTAACCGCCAGACATATTTAACAGAAGTTAACATTTTGCCCTATTTGTTTTAAATCTTCGTTTATTAATGAATCAAAATACAGTTAGTGTGGAATCGCACTCACCTGCATTCCTCTATCCCAAAGGTAATCCTTCCTGTACAGGTTGAGTGTATCTTTTCATGAATATTCTTTATACTTAACTCATTCACTCAACAGAATGTATTGAGCTGTTTACTATGTGCCAAGCACTGTTTCAGTGTTTGAATTATAATAATAATGAACAGAACAAAATTTCCTGTCCTCATAGAATTTACCTTCTAGTAAGGGAAATAGACAAAAAACGAGATAAGGTAGGTAAAAAATACAGCACGTTAATAGCAATCAGTGTTATACAGAAGAAAGATAAAAGATAAGGAAATTAAATACTGGGTTGATAGTGGTGTCGGAAATTTTAGTTATCACCAGCAAAGGTGTGTGTCAGCTCTCTTTGAATAAATTAAATATTTTATAAACGTGGTTTGGAAAAAAGACTTCTTAGTCAAATTCTACAGAATGTACGAGTGAATGAAGAAAAGTAAAAATATATGAGATAAAAAGCATATGCATTCTCCAGCAAATTATTAACTTAGCTACTAGGGAGAGTGTTGAAAGAAGATAATTACTTATCTTCAAATAGTTTTAAACCTTTCTTAGCTTTTTGATGCATACGAATCTCTTTTCAGAAAAAAAAGAGGGAAAGGGAAAGTAAAACTAGTTTAATGGATAAACATGACCACTTAACAATCAGTGCTTTTTCGCTCATGTTCTTTTAACTCAATAATAAAAAAAGAAACCTTTAAACTATAGTAACAAGTTTGTTCAAAGTAATTTAATGAGATAATGCTGTTTTGTGTTGAAGAATTAATTGAATATGTTCTCCTTTAAACTGATTTTTTTTATTAAGCTTTAAAACAAAGGAATACACACACACACACACACACACACACACACACACACACACACACATATTACAAGCCGCTATAAATTATCTGAAGATCTATTGCAGATGACCTGTAAAATTAAATTACCTTTGGACCTGTAAGATTAATAAACATATAAGCCATAATATCCACTCTCATGGAACTTTTGCAGTGTAGGATTTTAAAAAATGGTATCCATATTTCTTATAACAAACAATTCTTTACAGTATTGATTCTCTTTTAGGATTGGTTTGATGAGGGTTCAGCTTCATTACTTTTCTCTTTAATTACTCTTTATTTTAAATCGTAGGTTTTCTTTTCAAAGAAAGATTGTTTTGTATTCTAATGCAGCTCAAGTACATCAAATGAAGACAGCAAGAAAATAATACTTAGATTAAAACTCTTCCTTTCATTTTTATAACTGAAAATTGTCCCTTAGTTGTAATTACTTTTGGAATTAAATTGTTGGGGAATGAGTACAAGGCAAAACATTTTTTTTTTCTAATTCTAATACTTTTGAGTAATAAAAATTTAAAAAGGAAATCTGCTTTTATCATTTTAATGAAAATTACTATTATTTCAGAGATGTTAAACACCAAATTATTTTAGGTAAATGCCTTCTGTGCTAATGTTAGTCTTTTAATAGTGTATTTTGAGCTTTTAAAGATAGAAAATAAAGATTAGGTATAGATGAAATCATTGTGCTCCGTACGAAAGACAATGCAATTCTGTCTACAAATGGATTGCAGAGTTTTGTTTGAGGAACACCTCTGTTCACCTGAAAATGTGGGTAGATGCAAGAAGACTGTTCATCAAAATCTATTTAAGACAAAATTTAATTCTTAGTATTAATTGCAGTGTTAGGGGCTGGGTGAGTAGGTGGGTTTGTGGGTGTGTGTGTATGTATAGAACTTACAGTTTAAAAGCTGTATCATTCCTGTGTAGTTCAAGAACTTTAAACTAAATCTGTGGTTTTTATTATGAATCACATTTAATGAATTGTTCCTTGGGATTAAAAGGAGGTCTAATTTTTTGTTCGTCAGCCCCTTTGGTGCACAAAACAAATGACTGTGAGATCCTTGCTTAGCTGTTAGCTCTCCTAACCTCTCACGAGTTTGGTTTGACCATTAAATAGAGTAAGAGATCACAGGTAGAATGAGGTTACTTATCCTTCTACATATTTATATCATTCCTAATTATTTTCCCAAAAGAACCATTTGACACATGGATACCTCATGACCAGAAGTGTGAAGTGTAAAAAGGAAAGTATCAGTCATCCGATATTAACCAGAAAAGCAGATATAATAGACAAGGATCTTATTTCTTAAGGATGGCTGTCTTTCAGATTAATATGTGAAATGCTCAGGGACAGATTAGGAAAAACATAGTTTTAAATTAGTTTTCAAATATAAGAAAACCATATTGCTCATTATTTTATTTCATAATCATTAAATGTTTATTTTAAGTGTGTGGTAAAATTTTAATAGAAAAATAAGCTACCGAGTCTCCAGTTCTTTTTTAATGTATCCAAATTGAGGCCCATGGGCTTTGAAGAAAAAAGAATTGATATGATAGATCTCTATTTTGAAAGCAGAGAAATCAGATGATTTGATTCTGTCCTTTGTAGCAGATATGAATGCTTGATTGGATATCAACAACCAGTAATTCATTGGCATACAAAGAACTCAGTAAATTTTAGGAACACTACTTTTACTGCCTAAGGTTGGCACCACAACTGTCCATCAATTATACTGAATGCCTCTGGTGAGAAATGCCCATGTTTTCCTTTAAAAGCTGTGCTGCCAAGGACATATGTTTAGTATATTTTTCAGAAAACTGTAATGTCAGGCTACAATGAAAAAATGATCTCTCTAGTTAAAAGATACTGAGTTTAAAAATATCTGAAAATGAGACTTGGATAAGCAGAGCCTTTCTATTACTTGCTGGTAAGGGCTAACTGAGTAGCAAATGGATTCATCATTCATTACGACCTTTCTAGAACCATGACACTTGAATGATAGAGGCTGTTGAGTAGATTTTGTCAATTACATATTCTTATAAGAAATAGTTATCCACCTTTTTTGTTGTTGTGTTAATGTAGCACATTAATTCTTATGTCATCATTTGATTATGAATGGAAAACTGGAATGAGCTGGTAGATAACTTAGTTGACAATAACCCGATGATTCTAGGGAATAAATAATTACCTCCCCAGCTCAATTTGAGAGGTTATACTGCCCTTTTGTGTTGGACTAGGAAAGTTAGGCTTTTTTTTTTTTTTGTAAGTAAATTAAAATATCATTGTTTATAGGCTAGATAAAATACAGATTTTCCAGATTAAAACATCTCCCACAGTCCAATACAAAAATGATGCTACCACATGTAAAATCAGTCCTTTTTATATTGGCAAAGAGGATGTTAATTGAGACTGTTTTTAGAAGATTATAACTTTTCAAGATGAAATCATGCTCATAATCTTCCATAAAATTATTTTTAGTCAGTTTTTAATATTACCAATATTTTATACTTTTAAAGACAAGACATCCAAATATAAGGTGATAACGTTAAGTTTGATGTTCTTGGTCTAGATCGTATTAAGGATTGTAATAGGCAAGAATTTCAAAAATAAAAGAGAAAACTGTTCTTGGTCTAGATTGTATTAACGATTGTAATAGGCAAGAATTTCAAAAATAAAAGAGAAAACTGAGTAGTTTCTGGTAGATTTAAAAAGATAGGTCTTTCAAATATTTGGTGACAGAAAGAAATCCAACTATAGGTGGTGAACACACAATGCAAAGTATGTATGGCTTACTGTTTAATTGTACACTTGAAACTTACTGGATTTCGTTAACTGGTTACCATAATAAGAAATAAAATAAAATAAGAAATAGGTCTTTAAATATAAGGGTTCATTTCTACTTGTAAGTCAAATTTCAATAAGATTTGTATAAAATGGATTTTACTTTCAGTTTATAAGTGAGGGTTTTAAAAGGACAGTGATAATACTAATTTTTATTATTTAGGAATTAGAAATTAGAAAGCATAAAGGAAGAAAGCTATTCTCTAATATCATCCCATGTTTAAAAATAAGAGACTGGTTTTAAAGAACAGAAAAATTGAAACTAAAATTTATTTTGCCTCATTTAGTTTCGACTGCCTAAGGCTTGGGTCTATATTTCACCAAAGTTTTTATCAGTTCTAGGAATCTTTCATCATGGACTCGTATAACAAGTCATGTTTTGGTTGGTTGCTGCTCAACTTCCACTTGATGTTAAGCTTAATAAGAACTAACTGGCATGTGGCTAATATAGAAGCCTATAAAATTTATAATCTATTACTTGAAATGTAGTATCCAAATAAAGAAAGCCATTAGTTCCACCATATTCTATACCATTTCTATACTGCTGTGTTAAACTTTTAAGATGAATACAGACACATCACAGACTCAGGATATATAACTGAGAGGTGTGTCTAGTGAAGGTGCTACCATATGGCGGACCAAAAAAAAAAAAAAAAGGCACTAAAGACGTTTAATTAAAGATAAGATATAGAAGAACCAATACCCCCTGCCCCTCCCTCTCTCTCTCTCTCTCTCTCTCTCTCTCTCTCTCTCTCTCTCTCTCTCTCTCTAAAGGGCGTAAAGTTGTATGAGTAACTCTGAAAAGCAAGACAAAAATGAATGGATACATGTTTTAGTTCTCTGGAACTTTTAGATAATTTGAGTATCTGGTAATGGTCATGGTAAAACAAGTTCCTTATAATGTAGTTTTAAATATTTTCAAGGGCTTAAGGAAAAATAAATCCACAAAGACTGCACAGATAATGATTTCAACAGAGAAATAAAAACTAGAAAGTAAAAAACAAAATTCTAGAGCTGATATAACAAATGAAATAATAATTGGATAGCTTTAAAGGCAGATTGGTATGGCATTAGGAGGGGAGGAGTCAGTGAACTTAAATCAGTAAAAATTACATAATCTGAAGAACAAGGAATGTAGCTTGAAAAAATTCTTAGAACCTTAAGGACCTAGGGGGACAATAACAAATAGCCTAACAGGTCAGTATATGTGCTATAAAATCAACTATGTATGCAGTTATCCTTTGTTATAAAAGAATGTTTTCATATGATCATATTTTCTTTATATGCAAATACACATCTTGTTTGTAATTCAAGCACTTACAAAAGTATGTAAGTTTTGATAAATTGGATTAAATTTTTGTTTCTCCTGCCTTGTAATTTTTTGATGTGCTTAAAAATAGTTCCAGAATTGTCAAGACATGATCTCTTTAAGTAGAGGTGAAGGAAAATAAAGGACTAAACTTAAGGAACATGTTTGTCGTTAACTGGGATCCAGAAATGGGAGAGCTAGTTCATTGAAGATATACCCTGAGATTTCGCTTTGCCGAATTTTCTTTCACTTTTTACATCTACCTCTCCTTTACTCCCTGTCAGATCATCTCTTGCCTCCAATCCATTGAAGGAATGAGAGCACCGAGCTGGAGCCATGGGTTATATCATCTTTTCTTTTTACTAGTTTTCTAGTAATTAAAGCACATACTTAAAAGGAAATACTAAATGCGAACTACTTTTAATCCACTTGAAAATCCCATTTTTCTCCTAACTCGCCTTGCAGATGTGTATCTGGGGCATGATAGGAGCAGACAGGGGTAGAGTATAATGGGCATGTGCAGTGGTGTGAGACTGTCTGGAAGCATGAGCCTGTTATCAGTTAAGGGTCCCTGGGTTGGCTTCATAAATTCTCTGTACTTTGGTTTTTGCATCCTTTACATGGAGATACTATCTAACTCAGAGCCATCTGAGAGTCAAGTGAAAATCTGTTATGTATTTGCCCAGTGTTTTGCACAAAGTAGTCATTCCATAACACTGACTTTTATGTTTTAGGGAATCATTCTTTCTCATACATATCTCTGATTTTTTCTAGTACTTATTAAAAATCAGGTATAAATTTAGATATGGACTAAGAGAATATTCCTCTGTCTTTGGAAATTATAGACCAATTGAAGTAGTTCTTTGAAGAAATACAGGAAACTAGTACAGGAAGAGAGACATTTTAGAAGATGTAGTGTAGTTTATTTTACCAGTGATTGACACAGTTCTTGTTCTAGTACAGACAGTAAAGGTGGGGAAGAATATTGATATAATCTCATCTTGTTATATCCATTTCACTATGAATGATAGAAAAAGTAAAGGAGATTGTTAATATCAATTTAAAATGGATATGGTAGTTCTAGATTTGAAGTGTAAAAAAAATGAAGCACGCCTTTAAGAGGGTTTTTTTTTTTTTTAAATCTACTTTTAAATGTGCAGGGCCTGACAGAATCATATTTTAATTATATTTATTTTTCTTAAAAAATTTTTGCAACCAACAAAGATAGGTGATATAAAGAGCATATAGCAAAGACAATAAATTTCCAAACTCAATTGAACAGTATCTCGAGCTCCTTAGAAGTTACAAATCACTCATTTGTTATAGAAATAGCTCATAATATTAATATCTATATTTGTTTAACTCTGTCTCTTCAAAATACATGTGTTTTTCTTTATTTAAAACACTAATAGACTGTGACCTTGTAGGTTCAGGATAAGTTCCGTTTAGACCTGTCGGATGAAGAGGCGGTGCATTACATGCAGAGTCTGATTGATGAAAGTGTCCACGCGCTCTTTGCTGCAGTGGTAGAACAGATTCACAAGTTTGCCCAGGTAAGTTCTTTGAGGACGCCGCCTTTATCTCAGCTACTCCAGAGTCCTGTGAGAGCCACACTTTCCTCCTGCTAACTGGTATCTTTTCTGTTTTTTTGGTCAAGCCTTTTTGACATCTCACCAGCCAGCTGATGTGAATGTGTTCCGTGAATGATTAACTCTAAAACATTTCACTTAAATTTAGTGGAATGTATAGTAAATTGTGGAGGCCAACACAGGTGTATTTACCTTTTTTAGTCAGTGGTGATTATAAACTCTTCTTGGGAATGATTTTGGGTCTAGCAGAAGCCTTGGTAAGTGAGACTTCAATAGTTGCTGGGTTTGGGTGAATGGTGAAGTATTAGGAAAGGAGTTTCGAAGCTGAGAAAAGAAATATATTCCACACACTAAAAAGATCTATCCATAGACTTACTGTTAGCAGAATCTGTCATACAAATGTCTCAGGGAATACCTTTTCACACTAGCCAATGATGATAATCTTCAGATTTAAAACCTGTTTTAATTATGAATTTCATAATAAGGATGATATAAAATGTTAGCAAACAGAAAAACTAGGCTGCTTTCCTCTCTCATACCTTCACGCACCTCTCGCGAATTCTTTCCTGAGTACACATTCAGTTAATAATACTTTTACTAAGTACCCAAGTGTAAAGCCTGTCTGCTTTGTTTTCTCCCTCAACTAGTGTCTAGTATGTCATCAAGCCTTGTCAGTTCCTTTAACCATTTCTTTAATTACCCTTTTATTTTCCAACTACTAACATTTTAATCTATAGATGGTTCGATTTAAGATTTTCCAACTTTATGATGGTGTGAAAGCGATACATGTTCAGTAGAAGCTGAATTATGAATTTTGATCTTTTCCTGGGCTAGTGATATTCTCACCACAGAGTACTCCAGCCCGAGCTGCTGCTCTACTGCATGGCAACTGGCTTCCTCAAGAGAATGGGGAAGCAGAAGCAGCAGGCCTCTTAAAACAAGTCACAAGGCCAGGCCAGATTCACTGATAGAAGAAATAAATTCCACCTCTTGATAGAAGAGGGATGCATATGCAGAGAAGACAGAAGTATGTCATCTTTAAAGAATTAAATGCCACTCATCTAATATGCTCAAGCACAAGGTCTGAGCTTTCTAGTTCTGTAAATTGAACTAGTGGCATGCTTTGTTTTTATGGTTTAGTATTGTCGACTTAAATAAGATGTATATTTTGTTTCACTAACTGAATCTAAGACTAGAAGGATTATTTTTGTAATTATCAAAAATGGAGGAGAGGAAGAACCTGATTAAAAAAAAAAGAGAGACCATACTATTATTTGGGGGATGTAGTAATAGAGAGACATTTGTTTACCAATGTCTCTGGACCTCAGTTTTAACCTCTATAAAGTGATTGATATTAAAGTTAAAAACTAACATATTTAATCTAATATCAGAGATGTATAAAAGTTAATTGCTTTTCATATACAAAGCTAATGTTGACTACCACAAAGACTTAATAAATGAAATCTCATCCCCTGCCCGAATAGTTAAATTATGAAGGTTGTTCAGAACTGAGTTATTGCCATGTACCTTTTCTGTTCATAGAGAAAATATGAATGTCGTTGATGAATTGATTATACAGATAGGCATAATCTTAAATTTGACATGAGAAAGACCATTTTATAACCATTAACTAATAGATTATTAGTTAATACTATAGACTTAATAGATCAAGTCTATTTCCTAGGTTCCTATTTTCTAGTTATTCAGTAAAATAGTAATTAAGATATAGAAATTCTGGATAATTCATTATTTAAAATTACTTCAGCTTCTATTGTTACAAATTCTTTGGACTAGGATAAATTCTTGATAATAAAATGTGTAGAAAAACAAGGCAATAGCAACATGAATATAAGAGTTATGAGTAAATACCTGGATGATTCCAACAACTTAAGGACCACCACCATCATCATCCCAGAATGATAAAAGTGGACTTTTAGTGTAGCATGGATACTTATGTAGATAAATTTTTTTTAGATTATATCTCAGCTCTATTTTATAATCATAGATACAATATCTTGGGCAATATTTGGGATAATAGCTTCACTTTACTTGAACTTTGTACTTCATATAGTGCTTCTCATTTTTTAATATCATGTAATTCTTACTATATCATCTGAGTTTTAGCATTATCCCTTTTTTTAGATGAGAAGACTGAACCACTTAAAAAAGTTGTTTCCTAGCTTAAGAAATTCAGGTTTTCTTTATCAGAATCCCATATTCTTTATCCTATGAACTTGAAAATGCTCATGTTTTTAGGTTTTCTCAAATATCTCACCTATGCCCATACTATTGTACTCCTGAAAGAATATCAAAATAAAAGTAACCGAAGGATGTTAAATTTCATTGGAACTTGCTTAGGAATTGCAGGGTACAAGAGATAATAAATAAGGTACTAGTGTCACATAAATTTGATCAAATTATAAAATTACAGAAGCATACCTGGCTCTTAACTAATCTCTGAAATTTGTTTTCTTTCTGAAACTTATACTTCTACATATATTTTCTAAGTATTAATACTAATAAATCACATGCACACTCAACTTCTAATGACCAACATCTTTTATTTTGTCACTCATAGCATTTATTAGGATGCATGTTGTTAATTGATTCACGCTAATTTTAGTGCATTCCTATTCATCACTCTGGATTGTAAAACAGTGTAAAATGGAGGTAGAATGATTCCAATGTTGACAAACATTACAGTTGTTTCAACATTAAACAAAAACTGATGTTCTAAAAGATTAAAAATCCGCCAGATCCAATTATCATGTTGAAATGCTGAAATTTATTTTCTTATTTTTTTCTATCATGCCATTCCCCATGAAGGGTAGAGTTTAAACACGGCAATATTCGTTTCCTAGCAACACCCACCTATTAGTGGTACAAATTTTCCATTGAAAAACACTTTAATGTGGGTCACTGTCTTTGAAATTACATCATCAGAGTTCTTCTTCCTGCTGAAATGATCTTTCAAGGACCTTCTAGTCTTGCCTGCATAGAATGGTAGCGATCACTCAGTTTGGATCACTAACAGCTCGAAAACTGGAATGTTGGTAGTCTCGCATACTGCAGCCCATTTCTTCCCTATTTCTTGTTTTGCCTGCCTATATTTCTCTTCACTGATTGATGGTAGAAATATGGAGAATGGGGTATGGTTTCCATTAATCTTAATACATATTAAATTGAATTTATTGAATCTTGGTAGATTAACTGAGGTTAGAGATTTATTTTTTTATAGACTGAACATTAAAAAAATAAGAATAAATTGGGTTCAGAAAGTTAACCTAAGCTCATATTCTAAGAACACATCACTGCTGTCCGTTTGCCAAGAATGCTTGCTTAGCCCCTACAGTATTCAAGAAGGAGAAACGCAGGCCCACGCTTTTAATTAGAGAGAATTTAACTATATTAACTATATATATACTTTAAAAAAAATGAAAGAAGGAAATTGGTGTGGTTATTCTGTCTGACATTTCCCCTGAAGAACATATGTTCTCTAATACAGCGGTCCCTAACCTTTTTGGCACCAGGGACCTGTGCTCCTATGAGAATTGAATGCTGGATGATCTGAGGTAAAGCTGAGGCCGTGATGCTAGTGCTGGGGAGTGGCTGCAAATACGGTGAAGCTCTGCTGCTCACTTGCTGTGTGGCCCGGTTCCTAACGGGCCACAGACCGGTACTGGTCTGTGGCCCAGAGGTTGGGGACCTGTGCCCTAATAAATGTTAGTAGAGTTCTCAGAAGTGTTTCAGATGTCAAGTGCCTCCCGTGACATGACATCTTACCTTGTTAAATGTGATTCCAGTATAGCAGGGTTTGTATTTTTTTTTTTTTTTTTATAACATGGCCTATAAGTACAAGTCATCTGCCCCATCTGCTGCAGCTCAAAGAAACAGGTGCCTTGTTTCATTTTTTGTTGTTGTTTGTTTGTTTGTTTGTTTGTTTGTTTTTGCATCAGTACTGTACTAAAGGGAAAGCTTCCTGTTTTGGACTTTTTTAGAGATGTCTGTTTTACGTGTTGATTTCTGAAGGGCTTTTCTTGAGTAATTTTGTTTATCGATATTGCTGTTTTACCTTTATGTGCTGACCTACACCCAGTGTAAAATGTTTCCACTGTAACAGCACTACTTTCTCATCTACTTTGAGAGGGCATAGATGCATATGCCCTGAGGAGGAGAGAATAGAGCACTGTTTCTGAGTTTATATTATATGGACCTTAATTTTCCGTTAGGTATAAAGAATAGCAGTGTAAAATATTTTATTGAACAAAACAAAAAGTATTGAATTCTGTAGCTGAATAGAAATTTTTCTGCTCTAAACCAAATCTATTTTTTAATTTAGTAAATAATTTCATAAAGTGTCAGATGATTCCCAGACCAATGGCTTAAATAAATAACACCACTATATCATACAAATCTATTTGTATCATTTTGTGTCCCAGATCTATTCCTAATTTATTCCGTTTATCTTGGGAGGAATAAGAACAACAACAACAAACAATAGTAATGGCAATAACTTCCTTTTGAACACGTAAATGTGCCAGGAATTATATGAAATGCTTTCTCTGGCATTACCTCGTTCAGCCTGTGAAGTAGTTATATTACCAGGCCTGTTTATAGATGAGAACTGAGGCTTAGCTAGGTTAATAACTTGCCCAAGGTCTCAAGGTTAATAGGTGACGAAGTCCAGATTCAGACTCAAACCCCGGGTTGTAGAAATGAACAATAGTTTCTGAATAACATTTATGCTCATTATACATCTAAACGTTATTAGATATGAATAAATTTTGTTGTGAGTAGCTAGTTTTTAAAAATACACTTATAAATTTTATTATTTATTTTTAATTAATTTTTTTTATTTTTTAGATGAGGCAACCCTTGTTTGACCTCACAGATTTCAAGGGCCTTGTCAGCTTACAATCCCTTATTTTTTTTTTTTTTTTTTTTTTGCTTTTTACACCTGCAGCACCTAGTCTTCCTAGGTGGTCTCCCATCCAAACCAGGCCCGACCCTGCTTAGCTTCTGAGATCAGACAGGATCGGGCTTGTTTAGGATAGCATGGCTGTAGACCCCTTGTAAATTTTAAACACCATCTTTTTAATCTTTTTTTCTCCATAATTTTTCATTTGACCATCAAAAAAACAAGCTGTGCAAACAGCCAATAGAGTATGATATAAAAGGGAGGCATTGGGAACAGTTAATTCAAGATAAATATGATAAATACAGGATAACATTTATTTTGCATGTTGGTTAAAAACCAGCCTTGAATTTTATTGACCCACATGCACTCTCTTGTTGCACTGCCATCAGCACTGCTGTACAAGTACCTGCTAAAACCCACGATGTTTAAAACAACATATCGGCACTTGCTTCGTTACAAGTGTTTTAAGGTCTTAAGAATAGTTAATTATTATATAGCAACAATCAGCAGAATGCCTCATAAATTTTCAGCTAAAATGTCCTGCAGTTTATTTTTCATCTGTATAAATTTAATTTCCTTAACTTCTCTAAGGAAAGTTTTCAAACACTTAAATGTAACTTATGGTAAGATTTGTGTGTTTGCTTCAATAATGGTTTTTAATATGGTTGGTTGTTATACTGTTGTTATCTTGCCACTCTATGTTATATCAAACCAACCCTTTTATATAAATTCTACAAATGCATAGGGTGTTGAATATTTGGGATTTGCTCCATTACATAGTTATCACTATTTTTTTTCTACCATACACAAAGACACTTTGAAGTATTTAGGAAATGTATTAGAGACCATCTGTTCAGTATCAGCATTTTTCTCAAACATATAAACATACACATTCACAGTTTTTGTTTCCAGAATTTTTAGAATTCCTAACATGTCAGCAAGGATTCTTCACAATTTGACATTAACCTGCATTTTCAATTTTCATAATCTTCCACCAGCCTTCAGAAATCAGTTTTCATGATCTTCCACCAACCTTTCTTCGTAGCTCTAAAGACCTACCCCATGACAATTCTTAATACCCAAGAACCCATCACTATTCCTTCCCGCCAATCAGTACGTTTTTGCTCTTTGCCTAGAATGAGTTCGCCACCTATTTGCCCAACTTGTGTGTGTGTATATATTATATGACTCTCTCTATATAAACATTTTGCCTCAAGTAACTTGAGGTTTCTCATAGAACCTTAACTGTTCTTGGCACATAGTAGGCACCAATTAAACATAGGTGTTTTTTTTTTTATAAGTGCCAAAGACGATTTGAGAAGTCTATTTATTTATTTTTGGTTAGACATTTATATAATTTATAAAGTGATCCCTCTGATTACTCTAGCACCCATCTGTCAATATTTTCTCTGATACTGCCTTTAAGAAAACATTTATATAGCTTCTTACTTTGCAAATTACATTCCTTATTAGCATGAAAAACAAATCCTGCCATATTCTTTCTAGATTACCACTTAAATTGTATTAAATTAAAAGCAGTCGGCATCTTTCACATTCTCACACATATGCACACATGTGCACACATACAAATTTTTTTGTGAGGTTTTTTTTCCCCCATCACATTTTCCCTCAAAGTAATAACAAGGTGAAGTTCATAGAAACAAAGTTATGTTGCACATAAACAGCATTCTTAATACCTCCAAGATAATGCCAGCATATATGTTACTGAACAAGAAGGTACCTGAGTGAGATATGGAGGACTCAATGTATAGTCACCCAAACAAAATGATCAGAGTTGTCCTTACTGAGAGACTGATAGTATCTGCACATGTTAAAGACAACCTTTACCTATTACCAATAACCTTTACCAATTGCTGATGAGTTTTGCATTAGATAGTCCTCAGATGTAATAGGTGTAGCCTTCTATTCGATTTCACTGAATGCTGAATTCGAGAGACAATAATAATGAAGAGAGGGCAGTATCATAGATACTTCTATATAAGCTTGTGAGGATGCCTAGCACAAAATAGGTATCAAAAATGTTGATTTCTTCTATTTCTACTTGATATTTTAATATTGAACACTGGTAATGCATTGGGCCCCAAACAGCTCTTGAGTGGGACTGTCTTATCCTTTCAGGACTACTTTCTTTGATTTTGTTCCAGACCATTTCTAGAATGAAGTGGTTATGGACTAAAGCGATTTATGGAATGAAGTAGTTGTGAAAGTGGTCTGTGGAATAAACTACCGTTTTTACATTCTTTCTGAAAATTTTGCAACAAGATTTAAGGACATTTCTCAAAATATTATCTATCACTGTAGAATTCAGTGGAATTTTTGCCTTCCTTCTGATAGATTTGCTTACCATGTAATAATAATTGAGTTGTCTTGCGTTTATAGTCAGCAAACACTCCTCTAAAATATGTTCTCATATAAACTCATTTTTAAGCCAAGTCTCAGGAATCCTATACATTGTGGTTAATTGAAATCCTCTTCATAGCAGTTAGTAAAACAATTCTATTGCCTTTTTTTTTTTAATAGATTTTTTTTAAGGACTGGAATTAGCTAACTTTATCAAAGAATTATGTGTTCATCTCTTTCTAACCATTTTTTAAAACTACAGACTGTTGTTTTATCTATGTGAACAGTAAGGTTAATTATTTTCTCTTTGTTTATTTTTTGTTAATTTTTTGTAGTATTGGAGAAAATGAAACCGGGTTTGGTCCAACAAGATGCTTGGCTGTGTAAGAAAACTACTTTAGAAGCAACTTGTTTATAATGAAGACTTTAGAGTAACAAGAAATAGAACATTTAATCTTCAAGATACCATATATCCTAAATGTTACATTATGCCTGAATTAAGTATCCTTGGATGTCATTGCTTAAATATGGTCTTGAATGGTTTGTTTTGAAATATTGTATATATTTATTTTCAAATGTACACATTGCTAATAAAACTAAGATGTGAGAAGCCTACTCCAGGATCATGTACATATTATGAGAGTTCTGGAGGAATTTTATGTGGAAATAGTAAAATATTGTAGGTCTTGAAACATCCTTTTCGCCCTCATCTCCTCACATCAGGAGAGCAGTTACATGAATTTGGATTATCTCAAGTTAGAAGGTTTTTGATTGTCTCTCCCTTCTTCCTTCTTACTCTCTCGTTTGTTTTTTGCCTAATTTATGATACTTAAAGATTTACATGTTATATAGCTCGTTCTTTTACAGTTCAAGAATTATATATATTCCAAATTACATGTTCATTTTCTCTTAAAAATATTGTTTTGTTTTGATAACTATATACCATAATTCTCCTAGGATGTAAATACATAAAGCAGGATATGAAAAATGTAGTCATATCTGGATAACTGGCCAAAAGGTAATACGACAGCAGCTTTTCATATTGAGTCTAAGATATTTTTAAATATATGTGTAAACATAAATTGTCTTCTGCAATAAAAATTTTTTAATGCAAACTTAATTTTCAAATGCCTTGTGAAATAGATCTGTTAATGTAATATATTTTCTGATTTTGATTTTTTTGTCTTTTAAGACCAGGAATCCCACTCATCCATCTAGGTGTTTTTTTTTTTGTTTTTTGTTTTGTTTTGTTTTGTTTTGCCTCATGGGTAGAAGGAATGCACACAAATGAGAAGAGCAATACAATAATAATCTTTACAAATAAATATGTTTTATAGTCATGTGACTTTGTTCTGAAAGAAAAATAACATTTCATTCTTTTGGTGCTAAATAAATATTAAATATCAAATGATAGAAAGATTAAGAACATTAAGGCACAGTTTCAGAAAGTGCCATTAATTATAATGTTTATTTGTCACCAAATTCTTATCTGTGAGTTTGTCTCTTTAGAGTCAGGTTACCAGCAGGAAAAAGGAAGCACATAATTAGGAGACTTCACAGAAGCATGTGGAATGTGATTTGTATAAAACACACATGTAAATTAGAAAAATGGTAAAGATGAAAAGACCTTTGTAAATCTTCGTTAAGAGAGTTTATGCCCAAAGTAACTGGCAAACTCCATCCTCTATCTTGCTTTTTCTTTGCGTCACACATTTATATCATGTTTGTTGCCTAGAAGCTTTTAGTCTGTTCTCTTTCCTTTAGTCCTGTTTCTATTGGCACCTCCTCCAAAAAGTTTTCTCACAACAGCCGTATTGAAAGTGACCGCTCCAGCCTTCTGAACTTTAATTATTTATAGATTTTTAATTGGAATTTAGTAAAAGTGGAACATTTTTGTTATACTTGCATCTGCTATAGAGGGTGCCAAACTTGTTTTGTAAAGGGCCACGATGGTAAATATCTTCAGCTTTGGCAAGCATATGATCTTGGTCACAACTCAGCTCTGCTGTTATAGTAAAAAAAAAAAAAAAAAAAAAAAACAGCCATAGACAACATGTAAACAAATGGCATGGCCAGATTTGACCCTCGGGCCATAACTTGCTGATCCCTGTCTGAATTACCATAAGGCAAAACTGTTTCATATTACTCATCTTTACAGACTT
The DNA here is from genome assembly GCF_014176215.1 of Rousettus aegyptiacus. Taxonomy (NCBI): domain Eukaryota; kingdom Metazoa; phylum Chordata; class Mammalia; order Chiroptera; family Pteropodidae; genus Rousettus; species Rousettus aegyptiacus. Next base: position 71,491,509 of record NW_023416287.1, read on the forward strand.
TGCATAGATAAGAGCACGTTTACATAGAGTTCTACAAGTAATTTTTGGACTAATATGAAATCTACAAGTGCAAACACTGATGATTAGTAAGGAGGGTTGACCATGAGTAAACTTGTATTCAGTGCAACTTGATAAGACCTGTAAGGGAGATAAAGCTTTCTAGCAAGAAAGACGTGTTTTGACTGAGGGTGGGCAGTGGCTATGGTTTTGCTGAAAGTATTCTGGGTAGTGAGCCTACATCTGAAAGAAAACTGATTCATCAGTCTCAATTTCTGTTGCTCAAAGCAACCTCTTTGTTCCTACTATTTTCTGCAAATTCCATTGTTTTTTGTTTGTTTTTTTTTGTCCAGATCTCTGTCCTAAAAATGTAGTCTGCACCTCTTTGTCTTTGAAATACTATAAACTTTGGCAAGTTCTATAGTATTTCAAAACCATGAAGTTTGCTTTGATTTTAAGCAATGTTTTTGTGAGTTCACAGTGCTTTAATTAACAAGTGTAAGTGCCATGGCCATGTACTGAGAGAGATGTTTGAGTCCGGGAGAGAGAACGTGGATGGCAGCCACTGAGAATGGGGCTATGGGAAACAAAGTAAAGTGTGGTTCACATTCCTAAATAAAGACTGGATACAACCGGATTTCTGCTATTCTCCATATACTAGGGTTAGATCCATGTTCCCCAGCTCAGTTGTACTACAGAGTTTTCAGTTAGGTATATATTGTAATAATGGCAGTCAACATTATTTGTAAGGGCTTACTATTATATGTCAAGACTATGCTCATGGTTTCATATACCTCACTATTCTGTATAACAGTCCCGTGAGGTAGAATTGTCTCCTTATTTTCTAGTTTTTAAGTCATCTGTCCAAGGTTTAGACTCAGAGCAGGACTGAGATTTGAAGTTGAGTTATTCACATTTTAGTGATCACACAGCAGTCTTGACCATCAAATTCTCCTGGCCTTCACTTCTCAGAGGTGACAGTGATAGTACTGACCTCTCATGTGTGCATGTGTATGTATGTGGTCCATTATACTTGAGTCCCCCTCAGATAGCTTATTCCTTTATTTTTTCTGTCATGTTCAAAATTACCAAAGGTATAGGCAGCAGTAAATAAAGTAAATTAAATTTCTAAGAAACTGAGTTGTATCATCATACCACATGTTCATGTTTGTTTTAAGATGGGAAATAAATCTTTCAGTAAAAACATACAGGCAAAATAAATCTTGACAATGCACTGTTAACTTACAATCATGATGTACTTTATCCTTATACATAGTTCTAACGTTGCAATTAAAAAAAATAATAAACCAGATTGAAACTCTTAGGAAGACTTTTTTTAGTAGATACATTTCAAAAAACAACATAAACTTTACATAATAGCAAAAATACACTGGTTTTCCAAAGTGAATAATTTGATATATTAACATTTCACCATAAAGAAAGCATACTACCCAGATAGGATCCTGAAACTGAAAAAGGACATTAGCTAAAAACAGAAGAAATCTAAAGTATGGACTTCATATTTAAATATAAACATATATTTAATAAAGTGGTTTTTTGTTTATTTATTTTTTATGGAATGGGTAGCCTCCGGGTAGTGAATGTCCTATCTGTGTGAACACTTAGGGAACCTGAATCCCTGCATCGTGGTCTTCAACCTGAAATCATTCCTCAGTTCTCTCTTGCCCTTGACCTATTTATAAAAATTCAAGGCATTTACTTTGTAGTTAATCCCACGGTATGGGTTTGTCTAATTTTCCTCAAGATTTATTCATTTTTGGTAAGAATACTTCAGAAGTAATGCTGTGTTCTCAGAGCATCTTATTAGAAGGCCCATGAAGTCAATTTGTCCTATTCCTGGAGGTGGTAACTTTTATTACTTGGTTAGGTTGGTGTTTTCCAGTTTTCTCCATTCAGAAGTTAATTAATTTGTATTTGATGCTTATGAGTTAATGAGCAATTCATAATTGTCTTAAGATACTTTAGAACTATGTAAATATCCCATCTTTACCACGCTTTTATCCACCAATTTGGCATAGATTGATGACTGCCCAAATCAAGTATTACTATGGTGAAAACCAAATATTGATTAAAAAAAAAAATCCATTATTCTTTCTACATTTGTTAGTGTTCTACTACAAGGTAAAACTCTGCTTTTACATTTATTTATTTATATTGGTATGGACTCTGGATCCATTTTATTATACATGTATTCCTATTATCACTTATTATGATGGTAAAATCACTCCAGAATTGACATGTTTTCAGTCTGGTGCCTGTGTGCCATGACATGGCCCCAAATATTCTCTGAGCTCTTCATTTTTGGCACCATATGATCCTGGCTTGTACTTTCTCTGCCCAGCCATGGAGTTAGCCTTCTCCTAGGAGTCCTAGTTTTTTTTTTTTTTTTTTTCAATCTGATTTTACAATGTAACTCCTTAAATAAGGTCTCATTTTTCTAAAGTAGAAGTTATTATGGCATCCTGATACTGTCATTCTAAAACTCTGGATTCTGAACGGGGTGTGTTTTGCGGGGTGAGGATACTGATATAAATAAGCTCAAAAATAGGTAGAATAACCCTATCTCAATGAACCACAGAATCTAGCTATTTTTAAAAATTCTCAGTTTTAGATCAACATCACTATCTGCCTTGAGACCATCAGGACTAATTTTATTATGTCCTTTATCCCTCCCTGTTTTGTCAGTCACCACAGGAACCCCAGACCACCCTAAGTCACTCGCACCCATACAGCTTTGTACAACCAGCATTTCCCAATCCTTTGAAATTCCTGAGGTTGTCATCAACAGAATCCGTGAGTGTCAAAGTTTACCTTCTGTGCTGTAAAATGGCTGCACGCTTTTTAAATATCTGATCTCTCTCTTTAGAAGAAAAACAAGTAAAACCAAGCAACTTAGTTTCTGGGATTCAGTAAAATCAACTTAAAAAGAAATTTCAGAGTGTATCTTAATATCTATATACCTTCGACCCCATTCTCTACACAGCACTAAACAATGACTGTTATGTTCAAATCATCCTTTGCAAGATTACCTGTCATCGGAAAAACCATGTTTAGTTCATTTTACCTAATATTAATGGTTAATACAATGTCTAGCTCAATAAGTTTTTTTCAAACGAGTAAAAGAATGATTAATTTTCAGTTAAAAAGGATTTTAATTAGAAATTACTTCAACGTGAGTTAATTTTAGTTTCAATTGGCAGCCTTTTTGATCGAACTGTCTTTTAAATCTAGTCAAGGGATCTGAGGTAGCCATTAAAAAAAGTAACAATACAAAACCGAATTTCACTCCTAGATATTGCTCAAGAGAAATGAAAACATGTCCACATAGATTTGTACACATATGTTCCTAGTATGATTCATGATAACCCCCAAAGTGGAACAGCTCAAGCGTCTATCAACTGGTGAATGGCTAAAGAAAGTGTGATACTTTCACACAATGGGATACTATTTAGCAATAAAAAATAACAAACTATACTGCAATAATATCGATGAACCTCAAAAATACGCTAAGTGAAAGAAGCGAGACAAAAGACCACATACCCACAGATCGTAAGCTTCCATTTTCAGAAAAGATAGATCGGCAGAGGCAGAAAGTAGATCAGAGGTTAGCAGGGGCTGTGGGTGAAAACAGCAGCCGACTGGAAAGAGACACTGGAGGAACTTAATGCAACGACGGATGTGTTCTAAAACTCGATTCTGATGATGGATGCACAAATCCATGCAAAAAAATCATAAAATTATGATTTTTGCCATGTACAGTGTACCTTACTTAGTAAAGCAGCTTTTAAGAGATCCAGAGCAACTCTGTCTAAAGCAAGGAAATGCTGGATTCCATCCCCATCTCACGGAGAAGCAAAGGCGCGCGGGGCCGGTCTCCGCCTCCCGGCGAGGCCGCCGGAAGAGGCGGCTCCACAGCGACGTCCCACCCAGGGCCGCGGGCGCATCTTCTCCACGCGGTTTCACCTGCGCTCGGCGTGGGCGCCACCTTGCCCCGCTGTGTTCTTTGTCCACCCTGTTGTGGACCTCCTAGCCCCAGGCAGACGCCACCTCCTCTAGTGCTGCTTCCCAGGTCATGGGATGCTGACACCATGCTTTCCGACGTGGCTGGCGATGAGGACCCACCATCCCGGCAGGTGCAGAGGAATGAGAGGAGCCTGGAAGCAGTGGAGGAGTCGGAGGCCCTGTGCGAGGTCGCAGACAAGTTCCTTAACAGCCTGCCCGACTCAGTGCGGGATAACAAGCCCAGTTTGCCAAGAAGACTAATATCTTGAAAGAGAGTATGGTGCTCTATTTAAGTCTGTACTTGTTTTGAGACATGGCTCCTTCGATTCAGAAAATGCTTGTGACTTGGAAGTTAGAGCACGAAGCAGAAATCAAAGAAATGACGAAGCCCAGTATGTAAGCAGCCACCTTCAGACTTTTGAGCAGTTCCCTTGGAGCCTTTCTCCCTTGGCGTGGAGTGAGAAATTACCACTTTTTTCACCAGAAGGAAGAAAAGAACAACCTCCCTTGGAACAGTGCACTCCCTTCAAAAAGGTAACCACCCCCTCCCCTTTCTGTCCTTTTATTTACACCAGGTGTGAGTGGTGCTTGGTAGTGGCTTTACCAAATCTGATAAATTGATGCTTCAGTTAGTGAGGAGAAAGCCAAATTGATATTCTGGGACTATTGTCACTCTTTTTTCTTGGTTTGAGTGAGGGATTAGTCTCCCATCCCAAAATATGTGCAAGGAGCAAGGACTGTACAGCAACCATCCACTGACAGGTAGAGGTTTTGGCTTATCTTCCCTTAGGAAGAAAGCCACATATGCTTGCCACAGAGCCAGCAGAAATAGCCCTCAAATATCAGGTGAATGGGTTTATTTCTGGGCTCTTAATTCTGTTCTATTGGCCTGTGTGTGTGTTTTGTTTTTTTTTTTTTTTTTTTTTTTTTTTTTTTTTTTTTTTTTAATGCCAGTAGCCCGTACTATACTGTTTTGATTACTGTAGCTTTATAATAAGTATAGTTTGAAATCAGAAAGGGTAATGCATTTAGCTGTGTTCTTTCTCAAGATTGCTTTGGCTTTTTGGGGTCTTTGTGGTTCCAAGCAAATTTTAGGATTTTTTTTTCTATTTCTGTAGAAAATGCCATTGGAATTTTAATAGAGATTTCATTAACTCTATAGGTGGACAGCTTAACAATATTAACTCTCTGATCCCTGAACATGGGATAGCCTTCCATTTATTTGTATCGTCTTTAATTTCTTTCATCAGTATCAGTATCATATAGTTTTTAGCTACAGATATTTCACCTCCATGGTTAAGTTTATTCCTAAGTGTTTTATTACTTTTGATGTTGTCGTAAATGAGATTGTTTTCTTTTTCAAGTATTTTGTTCTTAGCGTATAGAAACACAATTGATTTCTGTATGTTGATTTTGTATTCTACAACTTTAGTGATTATTAGTATAGTTTATTAGTTTTAAGTTTTTTGGTCCAGTCTTTAGGATTTTCTATATATAAGAGATCATGTCATCCTCAAATAGAGACAGTTTTCCTTTTCTGATTTGGATGCCTGTAATTTATTTTTCTTACTGGATTGCTCTGGCTAGGGCAATTTTCCAAGTAAAAATTTGGCAGCATCCATTGTCCATTTTGAGACTGTGATAATGAAATAAGGTGAAGACAGCTGTGTAATTTCTCTTTTTCTAACAATCTTCAGCTGCATACATAACAAAGTCGGGTTGTTGGAGGTTGTCCAGAGCCCATGTTTGGTCCCAGGCATGCAAAGGAGGTGGGGAAGAGTAAGAGAATTCAGGATTCTTTGAGAGAGTGCTTGAATTGATGAGGCATGTTATCTAAGCTCCACAGAGAGGAATGTGAAGATAGAAGAGTGAGTAGGTTGTGTAAGTAGTGGAGTCAGTGCCCTGGAGGTCTCCAGATTTAGAATATAATGGGGATGAGTGAGCAAGTGAGCTACAAAGGTAGGTGGTAATAGTCATAAAGTGGGATGTTCGAAGCCAAGATTTTGGAGATAATGGAATTTCTGGTATTGACATTGTCTTTGCAGCACGGAGCAGTGTGAGTGCATAGCCAAGAAAGAGTTGAGAATAAAACAGATTTAAAAATATATTTAATTGAGATGCCTAAGCATTGGATGGACCCATCTATGTGCATATAGAAGAAAATAAGGAAGACGTTCCCTTAAGCTACTCGTGGCGGTGGTGGGCTGCTCTCTCAAATATACTTTTTGGTGATAATTTTTAATGTGGCCTGATCAAAGAACAACTTGCAACATCCTTATTTAAAGAAAATTTGTGTTACCCATTTGCACAATGGAAATAATTTTGGAGGGTCATATCTCAGTGTGTACCAAGGATTTTTGTGCAATCTTGTTTAACCCTTAGAAAACCTTCGAGTTTTTCTTTGTGGGTGGTTTTAATAATCCCTATCTAAGAAAGAACACTTTGTTATTCTCTGCTTCGTTCTAGTTCTGTGTTTTTCCAGTTTGTTTATCCATTGATTTCATCCCTAACCACCATATTTAAGATTGCGGTGGGCAGAAAAAGGGCAGCATTCTAGTTGAGAGTGTCAAGTTGGGTCTTCTCTGCCTGAGGGTGCTGCAGACTGCACTAGTTACAGGTACAGATAGTCGGGTGAAGGGTTTGAGCCATGTACCGTGGGGAAAGGAGAGATGAAAGTTGTGACTCCAGAACTTGGTCTTTTGAGACGTAATGAACAGAAGAGAGGCTGAGAAAGGAACAAGTGGTTTCCTCATCACCTGGTGAGGACTCTATAAGGTGATCTGAAATACCACAGGGGAAACTCCTACTTTAGAAAAAAGAGAAAGAGGAAACCCTGCTACCTGGGCCTTAAAAACTCCCTGACAGCCAATAAACAGTAGCAACTTGATTTGGTCAAGTCCTCAGAGTGTGAAAATGGACATTTTGAGCAAGAGTGTTCAGTGTAATCTTTTGATATAGAATAAAATTCAGAGACCAGAGTCTCCGGGCAGCCAGGTGAGAACCTGATCAACTGAAGGGGGACTGACCACAGGTGTCCCTTGACAAAAACAATGTCTCAGATAACAGTGTCTGGAGTGGGCAGCTGAGTGGGGTATGTATTATCTCCCAACAAGTGCAGGGGCCTGGACTTAAGTTTGAGTTGTGGGAAATGAAGGCGTGAGGCAGCTGTCAAGGAAGGGGGAGTCTGGGGGTTCCCATCAGAGAGTCACGTAGAATATGGCCTTGTTAACTCGCTAACTCAGCAGGCCTTTGTTGTGACTGTGTTATTATGTACTACCAACAAATATTTTATCTTCTCAATTACTAGTCTAATATAGACTATTAAAACTTAAAGAGTCAGTTTTAGGCAAAGCTAATTTGCCTTTTTCCCTCCCTCTATTTGAGCCCTCTAAGAAGCAAGCTCAGAATATCTAGGGTTTTTGTTTGTTCGTTGTTTGTTTTGTATTCAGCAACATTAAGCAGCTTATTTAGATTCACAGTCCTCTGCTCCTTCTTGCTTTTTCATCCCTTTCATCAGTCATATTCAAAGAGAAACACTTCTCTAGTAACCCAACTAATTTTTCAAGTTCCTGAAGACGTGACAGTTGATATCTGTTGTCCTGAAGAATCCTAGGCAGTTACTCTTTCGCTTTCATCGTTGCTTCTGTTTTTTGTCCCGGCGTACTCTGTGTCAGGAGTGTGCTTTGCAGAGTGCTGGCTATGATAGTGGGGGTGTAGTGTGTTTATTTCTCATCGTCCCTGTTTTTCTCACTCTTGCCTTTCTAGATCCTTCTGTCCCCATCTCCCTAACCCAAATGTTCTGCAACTGTGTTGTCTTTGCTCTGATAATCTCCCTTTGGCGTTGGATACAGGGAAGAACCCTGTGGCCAGTGAAGGGTGTGGTTAGACAGATCGCCATCCATCTTCTCTCTATAACTCTGCTATTCCATCTTGCTATCGTGGTTTCTGACCCTTCAAAGCTAGAGAGATGGGGAGGAAGGAGAGAAAGGAAACTGACTGAAAAGCCATTACCTGACCAGTAATGTCCTAACACAGCTTTGTGATGTTCAGGTCCAGTAGGTGTTTAATGCTCTCTCTTTCTCATGTGCATGCTTTAGAGAGCTTCTCAGAGGTCTGCATTAGGGACTAAGCGACCAATCACTTTCTCTAGCTGGCCGCCTTGCCCTCAGTCCTTTTGGTAATTTGCTTCAAAGACACTTTGCTAGAACCTGTTATCATTCCTGGCAGTTTCCTTGCATGGGATTTAACATAGTTCTAGGCTGGCTTCCGCTCCTGTGTCGACTACATCCAGATGATGAGAAATTCTTGTGTATGTTTTGCTCGGCAAAGCAGTGGCTGTTTTTTACTCTCCCTTCTAAGCCATACACTGACCATCTCTTGTCCTCTCTGTTTCCTAGACTGGAGTCAGACACCAGTCATTGAGTACTCTCCTTACCGCAAGGAACCCATAAAGGTTTTACTTGTAGTCTCTTCTTTTTAACACTTAGTTATAGAGCAAGTTCATAGAAGAAGCTGGACCATAGGAGAAGCTGAGTGAGAAATGCAGCAGGGCTCAGAATCTCCTTATCATTTCAATCCTGAGTTAATGTCCTTGAACTGAGCGTTTCTTCTCTCCCCCTTTTCCCTGGACTGTAGTTCCCCTAAGTAAGCCACTCCAGAGACCCTCTAGACATGTAAAATGAGGATAATAATAGTCCCTACCTCATAGGGTCATGTGAAGGTTAAATGAGTTAATGTGTGTGAAGTATTTACAACAGATCCTGGCATGTAGTAATTGCCATGTAAGTATTAGCTATTGTAATTATAGTGCCACGTGGATGAACCCTCTAGTTTATCCTTCTAGTTCTGCGGGCTTCGGGCAGAGGGGTGGAGGTAGAGGTGGTAGAAGCAGAGGATTGCTTTTGAACAGGAGACTTGGGATTCCAGGTGGGGGACTTAAGTATTTTAGGTTTATTAGCTGGACAGAAAGTGGCTCATTTAAACCAGTATTATTGCAATTTCTTTGGGCTAGGTGTCAAGAAGATGAAATGTTGAATTGCCAGACAGTGAAATATTAAAATTATGCATTCAGCTGGACTGGAAGGAATGTTGATAGAGCATACTGCCTTGATAAATATATATGGTAATTAATCCTCTATTCACTGAACTAGGAAAACTTAAAATCCCGGTTAATGCCCCCAACAGTGTCTAAATGATATGACTGAGATTGCAAAGGGATTCTAAATACCAGTATGAATTAAGATGCCAACTTGTTAGCCCATGGGCAGTTAGTATCTACCTGTCAGCAGTTGAGTTTGTCCATTTCAGGCATTGAGATGCTGTTGCATTCTGGGTCTTAGGCTACTGGAAAGTGTAAAGTATACATACCCAACACAGGTAATGCCTGATAATGAGGACTCAGTCAGTGCATTGAGTGTGGAACAGTCACTGGCCCACATGGGTGCATTCACTCATTCAGCAAAAGCCCTGCCATGTTTTAGGGTCCTTGTGTTTTCCAAATATCAAGATGAGCACATTGTTTACCATCAGATAAAAGACCCCTCCAACCTGAACTAATAAGCGCTGTTATCAGCATTTATCTAGTTTAATTGTTCTTTATACTTATTTCGTGCCTAGGTTCTCATCAGCTTCTGCTGGCCCATCTGCCCATCTCAGCCTTGCTGCCCAGCTCATCCCTTACCTGCTCTTTCAAATGCTGCTGTCTGTGCCTCCTCTCTCCCGATAGCTGCATGTAAAACATGGGTGTTATGCTCGTTTTAATTTAGCCACATTGATTCCATTGATGTCTTGTCAGATACTCTGGATCCCAAGGCCTCATCAGCCACACAAGACAGATCAGAGATGTGCCCTCTGGTCTTTTGACCCTGATTATCTTTTCTTTTTATTCTAACTTTCTTTTAGCATCATAGAATTATATGGAGAAGGAAGGCCTGGGGCGGGAAGAGAGGGTAGGAAGCAAGGAGGAGAGTAAGAGGTCAGCATTCACAAAAACAAAAGAAGAAAAGAAGTGCAAATTGGCACCTCTCTCCACAGGCACCTTCCTTTCAGAAATGGTTCCTTACAGAACCATTTATCATCTCCCAGGGACTCCCAGCTCAGGGCTGGCAGGGACCCAGTGAGAACTGCCTAGGTGCTCACTTGTCAGATCAGTCCTAGGATCACCTTAGTGCAGTAATCCTGCCTTCCCCAGGCGAGACCTCCCGCTGCCTTCAGGGACTCCACATCCCTATTATTTATTAAGGAGACAAAAAGAAATGGGTGATGGAGCCCATGGTTGAAGAGCAGGAGGCAGCCCCGGGCTGCTGCTGTAGGGGTGGGCTCCTGCTTGGCAAATCTTGACGTGGTGTATTTTGTTTGGACTTTTTGTTGTTATTGGACACAACTAGAGATGGCATGTGCCCTAATGCAGTTTCGGAATACTTTTTGATAATTCTGGTAATCTATTGGTTTTTAAAATTCAAATCTTGTCGTTAGAGAGTCCTTTAATATTTCAGTCTGGTTTGTAAATGAAGGTGGGTCGGGATGGGGGGGGGTCTATGAATAATATATACAATTTGTAACCATCTGTGGAGCTAAAAATAAAATAGATTTTGTGTACGTGTGTGTATCAAACCTCCATATCTGCATCCTGTATTTAGAATTTAGTTTAAGTGAAATGAAAGTTGGTGCCTTTATCTGACCTGTCAACATTATAGATGATACTGTATATTTATAAAGATATTTGCATATCTTTTTTCAGATGGATGCGCTTAGTTGATGTGTTCCAGCTTCTATATGGAAAATAAATCAATATTTAAAATGAAGATGAAAAGCTCATGGGATTTTGACTCACTGGTCCTAGGTTCCTCTTGTACTTGGGATGTGTGACCTTTTTGAGGTCCATGCTGGATGTAGACAAATTAATGAAATAGGAGCCCTCCCATTTCTTTTTCTTTTGTTACTGCCAGTTTAAAGGACTACAGTATATCCTAATTCTTAAAGGTTTATTTTGGGTTCTGCTGTTAACTGATTATCCTTTAAAATGCATCTCCCTTCTATTGAGTTTTAAGTGGACATTTTTAAAGACTATAACTATCCATATTAAAAAAAAATGGAGTTCTTTGAGAATTTCTACAATAAAAGCAAATTTGGTTGAAAAAGTGCTTTTGCATATATTATCTCATTCTGATTTTTCTTTCTCAATTACAGAAGTGCTATTTGATAAGAAGGATCAATTTTATTATATATATTTTACTGATGATAAAACTGATATTCAAAGAGGTAAGGGATTTAAACCTCAATACCTCAGCCCCAAGATAGGAGAATTCATTCCATCTCACTTGAAGTGCTTTGCCCCACGATATAGCACTGTCTCTTTTTATGATGGAGTTTCAGGCAGTAGGATAGAAGAGGGAGAGAGATTTTTGGCAGAGAAACGTACTCACATCCTTCAGGACGACCCTCTGCTCTGCCTCATCTTGAAGCAGAATATGGTATAGAGCAGAACCTGCTTAGAGTCTGGCAAAGTTCAGTTCTTCCTCCAGCTCTGCAACACAGGTGTATGATCTTTGCATGTATTTAACACCCCTGGGACTCAGTTTCACATTCCGGAAAATGCAAAAAACATTGAACTGTGAGAATTTGAGATGTGTACATAATGTTCCTGGATTATTGTGAATAGCCGATATTTGATATTCTGATTATTAACACCTCACACTTTCTTTCTCCTTTTTGGGGGCAAGGAAAGCTCAAATAAGAGGACAGTTCAGGCTGTGCATGCAAATGTTTACACACGAGTTGGTTTGGGGTTAAAAAAAGAAAACCAGTCTAATTTCAATAAGCAAAGATTTTTTCCTATTGTCATATAGCTAATTAACTCCATCAAGTTCTGAGAGGAGGTAGAATCCCATTTCATTGAGTTCTCACCTTGGCTACCTAATATGCTTATCTCAAAGGGCTCCTTCTGGGGACTAGAAAACAAACTCAAAGCAGAGATGTCAAGAATTGTGAAGGGTCTCTGACTTTTACCTTGCAAGCTAACAAGCTGGTTGGCCACAGTTCCATGGGCACTGGCAGATGACATGAGTCTCCTGAGTCAGAGACAAAAAGACTTCATTTTTCACAGCACAGCAAGCAGCATGAGCTTCATGCTCATGTCAGTTCTCCTTTGTCCTCAAATTCTGAAGCAACAAGGAGTAGTAGCCCAGGTAAATGCTGCATACATAGGAGTTTGTCTCACAGCTGAGAGATCCTAAATTTAGGAGACCTCAGTATTTTATAATGGGTCATAAGCAAACCTTTCCAACTTTTGTCTCAGAGGTATTCCTTATTTTTATTACACAAACATCCTTAAAAAGATAATCCAGAACAAAGATAATTAGTGCCTCTGGTTATAAGATGTGCAGAGTTAAGAAAGACCCATATTTGTTACTGTGAAAATATTTATTATTGAGGACTTAACTGTGTCCCAGGCACTGCCGATGATGTTAATGAGTAAGCTAGTTAGTTAATTCCATTCCACAGATGAAGAAACTGAGGCTCAAGTATTAAGGCAACTTACCCAGGGTCACATGGGCAATTAGTGACAGGGATTGCACTGAAAGATCTGATTTTTTACAGTCTCACCAAAAAAGAAAAAAAAAAGAGAGAGAGAAGTGTATCTTCGATGCATTTCTTATATACTTGGAGAGGTGAGGAATAGGTGTAGATGGACCAGGCAACTGAAAAGCAGGGGCAGAAAAACTGGGAGAAAATGCTCTTCACATTTTACAGTCACCATTTAAGTCACTAAATGTACAAAGGGTGCTTGGGGAAAGCTATAAAATAATTAATAGCTCATAGGGGAGGAACGTTTATGTTTCAGTTGTCTACATTTAAGAAATGCTTTGCATATCTGTTCAAGGCTTCAGATCATGGTCTTGAATATGAATGAGAGGAAGAAACAAAGAAGGCTTGAGGCAAGAAAAGGCAATTAGAGGCACTTCAGACAGGGCACATCAATCGCGGTAGAATCCCAGGCTTGACCTTACTGCCAAGCCTGGTAGAAGCCCAAGTCTGGTTTTGCGTGCGTTCTCACCGAGATGGGCATCCCTTTCACGACTTGCTCTGAGATGTGCCTGTGATTGCCTCAGAAATAGGCCAATAATTTTCCTTTGTAATTGGCTTATGTGGCCCACACGCAATATAAAGGCTTTTGGGTCCTAGGCAGTCACTTCATAAATGTTCAGATGCACTAATTAGGTTAATATATGCCACAGTCCTAGAAGGAGAGGAAACCGATAGTTTTCAGCTAAGCTTATCTAAATTGTGGGACCTTGAGGATTTCTGCTTTCTGTTAGAATTAGAGCAAAAATTGACTTTCATCTTTCAAGTGAAGCTATGAACTAATAAAGATCCTGAGGGTCTGCATCACTACATATTTTTAACCCACGTAGCTGAGAGGGTAGACAGAGCAAGCACTGTTATCCCCAATTTTATACAAGAGACAGCTGGTGCAGAGTTAAATGACTTTTCTGCAGCCATCCACCTAATTGCTGGTAAAACTGAAACTAGAAACAAAATTATTCCACTAGGTGGCGCCACCCACTAAGCTAGAGGCGGGGGCGGCACTACCAGGTGTGCATAGAACTTGGTTCACTACAAGCTTGAGTTTTTTTCCTCTTAAATAACTAAAAGAATAAAGCCTCATTGTATGTTCTAGGGTTTTTCTTTACTTCCCTCCACTCAGCCATAATTTAATGTGGTTAGCATCAAGGTGCAGGTCTGAACACACGTTTTAGAGGCAACGTAAAGTTCTGAAGATCGGACCCTTTTAAACACTTCAATTTACATGATTAAAAATAAGAATTTTGACATCCCAGACAAACTACATACTTACAGACACACAGAGAAGACAAAAGAAAATCATACCATTTTGATAAGGTTGTGGTAATAATAACAAAGTAAGTCACAAGGAGAAATATTATCTTGAGACTTCATTCTCTCCAATTTACAGATAGCCCAGGATAACTGTAAATATGTAATAGTATTTGAAATTCTAGCTTTTTTTGTTTAGTTAATACTCTATTTCAAATGTCTTTTTTTAAAAAGTAAGTTTAAATTATAAACAAATCTTGGCCATGTGCTTGGGTTTAGTCTTAATTGCACTGCCATCCCTTTGTTGATAGTTTGCATAATTAATATTTCTGTCCTGGTTACTGTCGAGACTTGCTTGAAAAAAAAGCTGACTTTTTTTTTATATTTAATAGCCTTATTTTTTAAGTCAGTTTTAGGTTTCCAGAAAAATTGCACATAAGGTACAGAGAGTTCCTATAACCCCTCTTTCTTCTGCCAAGTTTCCCTATCATTAACGTCTTCATTAGTATGGTACATTTGTTACAGTGGAGGAACAAAATTGGTAACACATTCTTATCTAAAGTCTTAGTCTAATTAGGGTTCTCTCTTTGTGTTATACAGTTTGATAGGTTTTCACAAATGTAGTGTCCTGTATCCACCATTACAGCATCATGCAGAATAGTGTCACCACCCTAAAACTTACCTGTGCTCCACTTACTCGTTCTTCCTTCCCACAGTCCTCAACTTCTGTTAACCACAGATTTTTATTTTATTGTCATTTCACCTTTTCCAGAATGTCATATAGTTGGAATCATTGTATTTAGCCTTTCATACTGACTTCTTTCACTTAGTGATATGTATTTAAGATTGCTCCGTATCTTTTTGTGGCGATAGCTTTTTTTTTTAATCACCGAATAATATTCTATTGTATAGATGTACTAGTTTGTTTATCCATTTACCTATTGAAAAACATATCGATTGCTTCCAAATTTTGGCAACTGTGAATAAGGCTATTGTAACCATCTGTGTGCAAGTTTTTATGTGGGCATAAGTTTTCAAATCATTAGGTAAATATCTAGGAGCCTAATTACTATGTTACATGGTAAATTTATGTTAAGCTTTGTAAGAAATTGCCAAACTGTCTTCCAGAGTGGCTGTGTCATTTTACATTCCCACTAGCAATGAAGAAGAGAGTTCCTGATGCTCTATATCCTTATCAGTGTTTTAGATTTTAGCCATTCTAATAAGGGTGTAGTGGTACCTTATTGTTGTTTTATTTTGCAGTTAAGCATCTCTTCATATTGATTTGCCACCTGCCATTTTCTTGGGCAGGTTGTCTATGCAGATCTTTTGCCCATTTTATAATTGGATTGTTCGTTTTCTTACTATTGAGTTTTAAGAGGTTTTTTTTTTTTTTTTTCGTATATTTTGAATACATGTCCTTTATCAGATATATTGTTTTGTAAATATTTTCTCCCAATCTGTTTTGTGTTTTAATTCTCTGTAAAGGGTTTGCTTTTTTGAGACGTTCTCTAAAGCTATCTTATTACAACAAGAAAACTTGATTTTTTCTTTCTTGTGGCTTTTAACTGTGTAAGAAACCTCTGGATTTCAAGGCAGGCTCTGCTTTTAGAAAGAGAAAGCCAGTTTCTTCTCTAAGCATTCATTTCTTGTATGTAAATACAAAGACGTTGAATTGGATGGTTTCTAAAGCTGCATGTGGCTTGAATGTTCTGTGAGTCCATTTGACGAATACAGATTCTGAACATGCAGAGATTTTTCTGAAGCTTACTTCATCTATATGGATGTTATGGGGGACTTTTGTGATGTTGTCACATATATTGATGTCAAAAATGGAGGACTCATTCTTCCTTTGGTTAAGGTACTCAATCCTGTTTTTAAAGTGTTTGTAATTCTTGAAGTTAAACAGGAGAATGATATTGGAATTCTGTGCACAAACTCACACACACAAAAGCAAAACAATGACATAGAACCTGAGTTGGTAAGGTTGCAGAAAGAAGAGTGAAGGGCAGTTAGAACCTCTGAGGTAGTCAAGGAGAGTATCCTAGGGAGCATGGTAGGAATCAGCCTGGAAAATGGCATTAACATTTAGGTGTAGATGGAGAAAAACTGAGGCTTTTATTCTGTCCTTCGTACAGGGAATTCGGGGTTGGGCAAACACTCCCTCACAAGGACATAGGGACTGAACAGAGAGCCCGAGTCATGGAAAGGAGGATGACCTTCCAGTGTATACAGAATCCTTTCTCATCTCAGTTGAAGTCAAGTGTGCTTTAGAACTTGAACTTGGTTTATCTTTGGAGCTCGTTTGCCATGTCTTTGCCTGGGTGGCACCCACTCCTACCCAACCTATGTGTCATCACCTGATTCTAGTGCTATCTCTTGCACCAAATCCTCCTGATTTTACTTCAGGAAAAAAAAAAAAAGTAGTTTTTATTCCCCAGAGATCTTGATGTGCTTTTATGTGTTGTTGCCTGCTTTGAAATCTTTTCCTACACAGTTCTCCCCTGTACTAGGCTCTTATCTCACAAATAGTCAAACTCACTTTTGACTTAGAGCTTTTGCTGTAGCTCTTAACCCTGCCTACAAAGAGTGATCTCCCAGATTTCTGCAGGTCCGGTAACTTTTGTCATCTAAATCTCAACCATCACTTCCTGGAAAGAATCTTTCTCTGACCTTTCAGTCTAGACAAGGGGGTCAGATACAGGGTAATGATGAAAGAAAATTTAACTTTGAGTGATGAACACACAGTGCAATATACATATGATGTGTTATTGAATCGTACACTTGAAACCTAACCAATGTCACCTCAATAAATTTAATAAAAAAATAAAAGTAAACTTTCTCCTCCTATTCTAACCTCTATTAGAATGATTGAGATTTCCAAGCTTCCTTTTTACTTTTACTACTTTGTGAGTTACTCATATGGTTTGCGTTCTTTTGGTGGTAATCCTTACATTTCAAACATGTATACTTACCCTAAATAGGTTAAAATTAATTAGTATCTTTTCTGTTCTGAAACACGCTCCAAAGTTAATTAACATTATCTTTTCTTTTTTCAGTCCTTAATACATATTTATATTTCCCAATGTGTTTACCAGCTTTTTCGCTTGTTGCATTCTACTTCTTCCTCCTTGAGTTCAATATTTTTTTTCGTGGAAATATATCTCCTGTATAGTTATTTCATTAAAAGTTTGTCATTAGGTAACACTTTCAGGATTTGTATTTCTGGAAAAGATTTTATTTTGCACTTTGCTCTTAAATGATCATTTAGTTTCCTGTCAAAATCTGATCTGACAGTAATTTCCACACTACTTTAAAGATGTTAATCTTTTGTCTTCTGGCATCTGTTATTACTTATAAAAATATACATTATGAGTCTGTCATTCCGTTTTAGAGAAACAGTCATTTCTAGTAGCAGTTGGAATATCTCATTTTCTGTTATATTCCGTAGATACATTAATAGATGTTTAGTATGGATTTACTTTATTTTTGCTTGGGACTCATCGTGATTCTCAAATCTTAGAATTGATAACTTTCATTGATTTCCATTTATTTCCTTAATTATTTCTCTTCTATTTACATTGTGTTTCATTTATTCATCGTATAGTATCTTAAAGTAGAGACTAAAGTCATTAATTTGAGGTCTTTTTTTTTTATGGATGATCAGTGCTTTAAATTTCTAACTACTGCTCTAGTTGCATCACAATTTGGTATGTTGCTTTTTCATTTTCATTCAGTTCAAAATAGTTTCTAATCTCTCGATTTCTTCTTTATTCTATGGGTTATTCAGACATATGTTATTAGTTATTATTATTTCTTACTATTATTAGCATTTATTTATATTAGATATGTTATATAAATATCAGCATTGACATATACTGGCATGCTGAATTTACTTCTGGACCGTCTTTGTTTCTTCAGTTTCTTCTGGGACATCTTTTTTCTTCCGTTCAGCCTCTTCTTCTGGTTTAGGAAACATCTGCCCTTTTTCTGTGAGGATCATCTCAGCCTCATCTCGGGAGTTTTGTTCACTTGGATGTGCTCCATGACCAGAGACTCTGCATCTAAACCCTTAAGTTCAGCATCACTGTCCGCATTTTTAAACATGTGCAGTGAAAATTCATCACTCTTTTAGGTCACCGACGCTGCATCCAGCGCCACAGTTTGGCCTGGACACATCTACCCACTTTACCATTGTAACAAAAGAATGGCACACTTTGCTCCCATAAAGTGACATCCTTCAGATACTTGCTGGCTGTTCAGATACACATATCCTCGATGACTTGGGCAGTTTCCTGAGAGTTCTTAAAGTGAGCGCGAAGAATCAACCCTCTTGATTTACATGATTTTGTGGGGTTTTCTGGGCCAAGTGAATAGCGAACCACTTTAAGAGTTCACCTCAGACCATTTATGGGAAGAACTAGAATTATATTACTTAGTTTACAAATATTGAGTATGTTTCTATATAGCTTTCTATTATGTATTTCTAATTTAATTCCATTGTTGTCAGGGGAAATAGTTTTTCCTTTTATCACTGCTTTTCAGAAAATTGATTATATATGATGTGTCTTGGTTTAATTTTATGTTCTTGTGCTTGGGATTTATGCTTGGATGATGAACACAGTGCAATATGCATATGACATATTATTGAATTGTACACTTGAAACCTAACCAATGTCACCCCAATACATTTAATAAAAAAAATAAAAGTGGACTGTTATCTTTTTAATTTTCTCCTCCTATTCTAATTTATATTAGAATGATTAAGATTTTCAGGACCTTGAAACTGTGAGTTTATAGTTTTCATCAAGTTTCAGAGCTTCAGTCATTATTTCTTCAAATATTTTTTTCACTCTTATTCCTTCCAAGGACTCCAATTATGTATTTATTAGATTGCTTGAAATAGTTTTCATTTCATTGATACTCTTTATTTACTTATTAATTTTTTTTTTTTGATGTATTTGCTTTTGGATAGTTTCTATTTCTATGTCTTCATGTTCACTAATCTTTTTATTGGCAATGGCTAATCTACCACTAGATACTCACTCTGTATTTTTTTCTCAGACGTTGTAATTTTCAGAAGTTTCTTGGGCTGTTTTTCATGTCATCTGTATCTCTACTTATTTTTTTTTTTTTGACCGTCTGGAATACAGTTAATTTTTTAAAATGTTAATCATAAATCTGCTACTTATCGTTTTATGTTTTTTAATTCTGTTTCTTGTCTCTCCGTTTACCTTTTCTTGCCTTCTGTGAGTTATTTGGACTTTTGAATTTCATTTTCACTTATCTCTAGTATTTTTTAAATATAATGTATATATTTTTATTGGTTGCTCTAGGTATTAAAATATACATATGTAATATATCACAGTCTCCTTGTATCAACATTTTACCACTTTGAATTAAATGAAAAATCCTTATTTTTCTTTAGGTCCCTCTATAGTTGGCACTTTTAGAACATAAATACCTTTAATATTTCTGCTATAATACATCGAGTACCACGTCAGATGATGATATAATTTTTGCTTCATCTATAAAATATAAATAATATAAAAATTTTTATAAATTTTATAATTATTTCTATAAATAATATAAAAAATTCATGAGGGAAAGGATAGTCTATGGTATTTACCCCTATTTTTGCCCATTTCTTTGACTCTGAGACTCTTTCTGCTCTGTTATCACTTCCTTTCTGTTTAGTTTCTTTAGTCACTCTCAAAGTAGCCTTGTTGGCAAAAATTGTTCTTAGTTATATTTATTCTGAGAATGACTTTATTTCCCCTTCATTGCTGATGGGTATTTTCACTAGATTTCAGTACTTAGAAAAAGGCCGCGCCTTTTTGCCGCTCTCTCTGGCTCCCATGGCTTCAATGAGAAATCTGCTGTTGTGCGAATAGTTTTTGTACACTACAGGTAAGACTGAGTTCTTTCAAGAATTTTTCTTTTTTTAATTTTATTAAATTTCTTGGAGTGACATTGGTGAATAAAATTATATGGCTTTCAAGTGTACAATTCAATAATACATCATATGTGTATTGCAGTGTATGTTCACCACCCAAAGTTAAATTTCCTTCCGTCGCCATATATTTGAGCCCCTTTACCCTTATTTATATCTTACCCCCCTCCTTCCCTCTGGTAACCACTAGACTGTTTGTCTTGTTCATTTGTTGCCTTCAGTTTTATTTCCCACAGATAAGTGAAGTCACATGGCTCTCAGCTTTTCCTATCTGACTTATTTTGCTTAGCATGATAATCTCAAGATCCATGTTGTCACAAATGGCAGTATTTCATCTTCGCTTAGGGCTAAGTAATATTCCATTGGATATATGTACAACATCTTTATCTTGCTTGGAAAATTGGAAACCACATGCAAAAGAATGAAATGACTGCTATCTGTCCTCATACACTGAAATTAACTCAAAATAGATCAAAGACCTGAATACAAGATTCATTGAAGAAAACATATATAATAATTTATAGACCTTGGATTTAAAGAGGATTTTATGAAAACCTTGAAGACAAGGGAAGTAAAAGCAAAAATAAAGGAATGGGACTATATTAAATAAAACTAGAAAGCTTCTACACAGCAAAAGAAACCATCCGTAAGACAAAGAGGCAACCATCTGAATGGTTGAAGATATTTGCAAACTATCTCCAATTATTAAGGGGTTAATATCCAAAATATACAAAGAACTCATACAATTTATGAAAAAAAAATCCAATTAAAAAATTGGACAGAGGACCTGAACAGACACTTCTCCCAGGAGTTTTTGTTTATCTTTGCTTTTAAGAAGTTTGATTATGATAAGTCTTGGTGTGAATTCCTTTGGTGTTAGTCTCTGTAGGGTTCATGCTTCTTATATTAGTATGTTTATGTCTTTCAGTAAATTTGGGACATTTTTAGCCATTATTTCTTTGAATATTTTTTTAATCCCATACTTTTCTTCTTTCTGTAATTCCAGTGGTACAAATGTTGTATCTTTTATTATTGTTTTGGAGGTTCCCTGAGGTGCTCTTCATTTTTTTTTTCAATTTCTTTTCTCTCTTGTTCATTTTGTGTATCTATTGATCCGTCTTCAAATTCACAGATTCTTTTCCCTGTTGTCTCCAGTTTGCTTTTGAGCCTGCGCAGTGAGAGTTTTATTTTATTATATTTCGGTTATTGTATTTTTATTTCTACATTTTTTTTCTCTGGTTGTTTTTTCTACTTTCTGTTTTTCTATTGAGTTTTTCTAATTTTCATTTGTTTCAGGAGTGTTCATAATTCCTAAATGAGGACATTTTTATGGTGGCTGCTTTAAAAACCTTGTCAGATAATTCTAACATATGAATCATCTCAGCGTTGGTATCTATTGACCGTTTTTTCTCATTCAGTTTGTGGTTTTCCTAGTTCTTGGTATGAAGAGTGGTTTTTAATTGTATCCTTGACATTTTTGAAATTATGCTGTGAGACTCTGACTTCTATTTAATCTTTTTTTTTTTTTTTTTTTTTTTTTTAAGCAGGTAATCACCCCATTTAGGTACAGTGCATAGGTCCAGATTGGGGAGTAAATAATTTCCTGCTTGGCCTTGGTGACACTGCCTTGGCAAAAGGCCAGCGCTGAATCATGCTTCTTCATTGCACATGAGTAGGGTGTGTGTAAACCTCTGGTTGGGCCCTAATGACAGCTCCCTAGGGAAAATGAAGCATGAACTTGCATCTCCTTATTGGGAGTGCATAGACCCATAAGCCCAGTTCCTCCTTTGGACCACTCTGGTAGAGAAAGCACAATGCCACCACTTTGTCCCCCTGGATGGGGATTGGATAATTAACTACCTTCTTGGCCCCACTGAAACTGCAGGAGGGAGAGAATGTGAATGGTTTTTTATAGATGTTTGGCTGGAGGAGGGCAGGTGTTGTCAGAAAGACTTTCTGTTCTATTAGGCCGATCATTTCCCACTCCTTTGGCTAGAGATAGCAAGCTTTTTTTTTTTTTTTTTTTGAGCTTTGTGCCGCTTCGGAATTCTGGATTTCAGTCTTCTCTAGCACCCTCTCTGGAATGCCTGGAAGATGAAACCCAGTTAACTCACTGTCGTGCAGTTCTTCAAGTCCTTGCATTCTTTCCACTGTTCAGAGCCTTCCTAAGATTGCTTTTTGTGTTATGTTAGTGTTTTCTAGTTGTTATAAAAACTATTCTTTTCTAGCTCCAAAAGACAGACAGACAGACAGACAGACACACACACACACACACACACACACACAATACATAGTTTGGGGTAGAGATGCGAGGAAATGAGAAGAGCTTAGGTTCAGGTGAAGTTAGAAGTATTCATGATAGTCTTCAAGAAATACTCATCAGCAAGCAACCTAAATATATATTTCTTTCACACCTAGTTCCATCCTAGAATTAATATTTAATTTCAATAGTGCTAAAAGATGGAGCTAGAACACATGTTTAATATTTGTTCTTAGCTTTCTCTAAGGGCCGGTGCAAATGAACTCTCTCTACACTAAATCTCACTTTTTCCAAGGGCAAATTCAACTGTTCTTGGAATCTTTCTGAAACTAAACTACCTTCTTTCTTTATAAGATAATTCCATGCATTCAACACGCAGAATGGTTAATTTTACTTTTATAGATACAGAGAATGTTATCATCGGAAGGATGTTTAAAGATCAAAAATCTCTCATTTTATAGATAGAAACTGAGATACAGAGAAAACTGGTCAGTGAAGGTTACAGTATTAAATAAACACAATACAGTGCAATAGCCAAGGAAGGTATTCTTCATGTGTCATAGTTTAGGAAAGTCAGCCTTGTACAGATCAGATAACTTACTGAGTATTGTATGAAGTCATAAAGCTGTGGTCTTTTGTATATAAAGTGCGTGTGTATGTTTGTGCACGCGCACGCGCGAGAGAGATACTTCTAGTCCTTTCTTGAAAAAGCTTCTATTTTCTGATCCTCAGACCAGGACTTCTTTTGCACATGAGCCTCCTGGAATCTCAGCTGAGACTGTCGGCTGGAACACCTACATATGGCCTCTCTATAGACAGGATTTTCTTTATAACATGGCAACCTCAAACTTTTTACATGATAGCTCAGGGCTCTAAATGTCCCAGGAGGCTCATGTGGCAGTTGAATCATTTTTTATGACCTCGTCACAGAAGTCACATAATTCACTTCTGCCATAGCCACAGGCTTACTCTTATTTAAGGAGAGGAAATATAGACACCACCTCTCAATGTGAAGAGTGTCAGTGTTACATTGCAAGAAGAAGCCGTGAGCTAGAGATATTGAGGCCATCTTGAAAATATAATTTGTCACACACATTATTTAGAAAGTGTATGGAGTCAATTTTGTAAAAAGTCTGAGATACATATGTGTGATAAACAATAACGTGATGGTGGTGGTTTTAAACCGCTGAGTTTTGGGGTGATTTGTTATACATCATAAATATCTGAAACCCTCGTATACATTGCCATCTTTTGATCCATTAAGTTTAGACATCATCTCTCCTCTTCCTTTTACAGTTCTGGACAGTTTACCTCTCTTATATCACCAACTCCTTTGTGTCCTCTCCCCACCCTTCTGGTATAATTTTATATCATCATTTTTAGTTAAATTAAGAATCATATTTAATTTTGATGATTGTTCCCTTTCCCAATTTTTACCTTGTTAAGTGATTAAGTTAGCGATTACCTTGATTTTAATGTGCTTTGGTTTTGTACAGAATTGTTCCCCACTCATCTCAGTTGCGTCCAGTTCCATTTTCTGTCAAGACATAGTAATGGCTGCCCTGAAGGAGCCTATCTAGAATCCAGGTTGGAATAGCTATGTGAAAATTTGGGGACCTTGCATATCTGAAAATGTCTTTTTTTAGCATTTGACATTTAAAATAATCTAAGTTTTTTCACAGGAACTTTGCCTCAGTTTAGATGGAAATTTTCAGCTTTGGGACCAGTCGTGCACTGATGTAAGTAGAGATGTTGATACTAAGTACCTTTCTGGGAATAAGCTTAACTTGAAAAAAAGAAATAGAGGAGCGACTAGTCCCTAATAGTGAACCTGCAAGAAGGATTACTGCTTTCTAGACTAGGGGCTGGGAAAGTACATAAACATATTTATGAGAATCATGTGTGAGATAAAATCAGAGAAATTGGAACCCTTGCACATTGCTAGTGTGAATGAATGTAAAACGGTTCAGCTGCTGTGGAAAACAGTTTGTCAGTTCCTCAAAAAGTTAAACATAAAATTACCATATAATCATTCCATTCCTAGGTAGTTACACTTAAGAACTGAAATCAGGTTTCAAATAAGTACTTGTATACAAATGTTCCTAGCCACACTCCTCACAATGGTCAAAAATTGAAAACGACCAATTCCATCAATGGATAAATAAGTATGGTATGTCCACACAGTGGAATATCATTCACCTATAAAGAGAAATGAAGTACTGATACACACTACAGTGTGGCTGAACCTTATAAATACTAATCTAAGTAAAAGAAGCCAGATACAAAAGGTCCCATTTCGCTTTCATGAAATATGTACAGTTGGTAAATCCCACATATTATATGATTCCATTTACATGAAATATATATATATATATATATATATATATATATATATATATATATATATAATTGGTAAACACATAGTATATGAAGCAGATCCATGATTGCAGCAGCCAGGGGTGGAGGGACTGAGGAGTATGTGTATAATGAGTGTGGGGTGTCATTTCGAGGTGACGAGAATATTTTGGAACCAGTTGGAGGGGGTTTTTCACAATACTGTGAATGTGCTAAATGACACTGAATTGTTCACTTTAAAATGGTTAATGTTATGTGAATTTCACAAGCTTAATTTGGACAAGAGAAGTAGACTAGTCTCTAAAAATAAGCCAGTAGGAAGGATTATTACTTTCTAGATCGGGGACTGAGAAAGTACATAAATACATTTGTGAGAATCGTATATAAAATGAAGTGAAAAAAATATACATATGACATTTATTTTGACTTTCTAGAAAACGGCTTTGCTTACATAATGCTTTTATATAATGTTTTGGATATAAGAATACTGTGGAAAGATGAGTTCTGTTTAGATAAACTTTTACTTTGCCATGCACATACATTTTGTGATAATTAAAAATATTTGATCAAATGAGATAGAATAACTGAGGAAAAAAATGACATTTAAAAATATTAAGTACATGGTACTATCCAGGGATTTCTACACCTAAAATAACATTTTTTCAAATGATTAAAAAAAAAGAAAAACATTTAGAATAAAGGAGAAGGAAGAAATGACAAGGTGAATAAGAATCGGATCTTAGAGGGCCTCCCTCTGCCGCGCTGCCTGCCTTCACCTGCAGGAGCAAGTGTCAAGAGTGTCGTACTCTTCTAGAAACAGAATGAGTGAGCACTTGCCAGGAAGCCCAGCCCGGCCAGCGGGAGGGTGGGAGAGCCGTTATTAAGCTGTAGCCCTAGAGCCTCCAGTTTTGTTTTATTGTTTCTGGGATGAGAGCGCAATGCAGTTCTTGGGCAACTTTCTTTCCAAGCAATTAAGTCCCCCATTTTCCCATGTCCTAAGCCACAGCAAGGAAGTAAATAAGAGGGGAGGCAGCAGCTTGGTGGGGGCCTCCAGGTTATTTATTACTTTAATAATCTGGGCTCCTCCCAGCCAGCCTCAGACTCCTGTTTCTGTCAAGCTTGCAAGGACAAACGATGGCTTAATTGTCGAGTTTGTGGGCCGAGGTGGGCGCCAAGCACAGTATATTGTCCCAGAAAGGCTGTTAAGTAAGATGATTTTATAGCACCCTGGCTAATACATCATTAAACAGAAATTAAAAGCAGAAAACTTCTAGGTAGCCACTCTCTAGCTGATATTAACCTCTTAAAGGCAGAGTCGATTGTGTTGGGAGCTGAGGGTGAGATGGGAGAAGGTTTAGTCAGAGAAGCAGGAGAGCAGAAGGGCCTCTAGAATCCTGGTGTGTCCTGTTGCCCTCAGCGTGGCCCCCGCCTTACCTGCTCCATCCAGACAGTGGCTGTCACACGTGGATATGGAAGGCTGCCGAACTCCAGGCAATGTGTTCTCATCTCACTTTACTTGAACTTTGCTACCTCCTTGCAGTGCACAATGCACATTACTTATTGCCACATGAGATGGTGGCCAGGGATCTTGGACCTTGGGTGAGAGCATGGGTGGGCCTTGAATATGGACCTCTTCTCAGCTGCTGAGTTTCATTAGGAACAGAAACATCTTACCTCTGGGAATCTGTCTCAGACTCCAGCTTGAGTTCATTGAGGCAGCGTGATATTTCCTTATGCACTGGAGTTCAATTTCTCCCCTCTGGGTTTAAAGAATAGAGTAACTGAAAAACTTTGAATAATGGTCAAGCAGCTGATGACCGCTTCCTTCTAACCACATCACAAAAGTCCACGGAGCAAGCGAATGAATGATAGGGGAATGGAAATGTCAGCTTGTCTCTGCTGAACTGCTTGCTCCATTTTTGCCTGCACCTTCCCACTTTGCTTTTCCTCTTATTGTCTTCTGTATGTTGCTCCTCCCGCTTTGGGACTTTTCCTGATTCTCTGGTCTCAAGTGTCCCCATCCACTGTTCCTCCTAGTCTTCACTTTTTTTGTCTCTTTGATTCCTATCTGGTCTTTTACTCATGCTCCTCCTTTCTACTCTTTCATTTCTCTTCCTTTTCCCACCCTTTCTTCCATTTCAACTTTCATAAACATGACATCGAAGGGTAATATTTTCAGTACATACTGGTTGTATTCAATATATAATTGTTGGCTCTTAATTAAAAATAGCAACTATTGAGCATTTTACATTTGTGAAAAGGAAACAGTACTAACTAAATTCCTTTTTGTTTGTAGCTCTTGGTTTATTTATTTTTCCTGTGGGGTCAGTAATTCTCAAAAGTGGTTTCCTACCCTGTTATTAGTCTGTAACCTACCCACAAGGATTTTTAGCAAATGGAAAAAAAAATATTCTCAACCTCTTTCTAATCCCGTAAGATTATCTGCTCAAACCTGTATTTCTCAGAATGAAACTGAATCTTATTTTTTCTTATTCAGTCCATAACTGACAGTTGTTTTTCTCTTAATAATGAACTTGAGTGGAGGGTTGAACAATGACCTTGTCATCCCAACTCTCCCTTCACTTTTAATGATGTTTGTTTCTACTTACATTCTACCTTTGTTAAGAATTTCCAAAACTTGGAAATAAGGCAAAAAGAATCCTACATGCCCTTTCAATGTCATCTTAGAGCATTTTATAACATATCTACCCAAGGGTCATCACACACTCTGGAGGAAGATAACTTTGTTTGGCTTATTATTTATTATTTGATCAGGGCTCAGATTTTTAAAAATTGGATGCCAAATTGTGGAAGATTTATATGTTGCAAATGATTTTTATTGGGTAGAAAAGATACTTCCCAGCTATGATTTTATTGTTCTGTAGGGTATTAACCAGTTTTCAATCAAATTTTGCAACCTTTTTCTTTTTTCTTTTTTTCCCCTTCCTGACATATATCAGTTTCTCAACTCCTCCTAGAAACTGGCTTTGCCATGCTGCCAATTCCTTCTTTAAAGAGTTAAATACATCTTTGACTCATCTTTCTATTCATATGACAATTAAGTTATTGAAAAATGTTCTGCTGTCTCTAAGTTTAGCTGAAGTGACACTTCGTAGACCTTCTCATTACTTTTGCAACATCCTTCTTGCCTTTCACAGAGTTTTTTTTTGTAATTGATTTAAATGAGTTAATATCTCTTTATTTACAAAAAAAAAATGTACTATTTTAGAGGCAGAACCTGTGTTGTGTACTTCTTCTATATTCAGTTCTTGTCCATCAGTGGAAACAGAGGCAGCCTCCCTTAAATGCTTATTGGATTGGATAGAATTGGAGTGAATCTGTCTCAATTGTCTCCAGCCTTAGGCTGCTAACAATAGCTGCATGGAAAGAAAGCTTTAGCTCTCACAGAATATTAGTATTTAGAGATCTCCATTATTGTCTCTTGGGAATATTTACACTGGCAAGTGTTTGTTCTTGTATGAGTGCAGGTGCTGTCCATCTCTGGCCCAATTTTGGAGCCTTTCCTGGAATCTCTCGGTAAGCAGCAGAGCATATTTGAATCATCTTGCTTAATGCCAGTAAAATGTCACCCGGGTTCCACCTCAGAGTGTGTGGCTGAGATTAACTGCATCTTTCCTTCCTCATCTGGGAAAGAGTTGTACCCGCACTGGGCTCAGTGCTGCCTGGGAATTATAGAAAATGTAACATGTATATACCCCCCTTATTTTTGTTTTCATATGTTGAAATTAATGTGTCATTGTGAAGATTCTAAACAGATGGGGAAAGGTCAAGGTTTCTTTGTTGCTAAATGTGTTTCCATGGTTACAGCAATATGTGTGCATTATCAGAAAGCATCATTTGTTTGGCTGTACTGGCTCATTAGAGGAGGGAGGAGCCCCCCTTTGATGGTTCTGGGTGGTTTATTTCTGTTTTGCTCTTCATCTTGTTCTGAGAACCATAGTGATAGGTCGAAACACAAATAAACCTGGTAGCTGTAGGTGGAGAATACCCATAACAGCTCAACACTTCCATATAAATAACCCAAACAGTTTAATTGGGACAGTTGAGCCCAGATTAAATAAGCTCAGAGTAAAATGAAGTAGTGTCCAAACAGCTGTGTATCTGGATTTTGCTTGCCTCAGAGGCTCAGCACTTTATATAAAACTCGCCTTCTCTGTTACTCTGCTTCCTGGTACTTTGCTGCCAGGACCTAGAGGAGCCCCATTTTATTCTGGGTTTCCTGGGAAAGGCTGCCTCCCACACCTCTTGCCTTTGTCCTCTCTCAGGTGGTTTTGCTTTAAGGCATTTCTGGGATTGTAGCAGGGAGCTTGTGAAGAGGAGGACCTTGGACCAGGCAGTATTAGGACAAAGAGGATGGACCAAGGTGACCCCTAAGGAGGCAGCCTATAGTGAAAATGCTTGGGTACAAATGTATGGCAGGTTGGGATTTAATTCAAGAGATTGTGATATGAGTGAAATAGCAGCGAGGGCCTTTGAGCGGCAGGCATGCTCGAAGTCGGATCCATGGCAGGCTGGCTGCCCTGATGAAAGCAGAATCCCAGTCAGCGGCTCACAACATCACCCAGCTCTTAGGGAGAAAACTTGACAAGGCATCTCACCCAAGGGAGACTGTCGTTCAAATCAACACTTCAACCCCAGTGAACACGTGGAGTAGGCACCATGCTATAGATAGCATTTCCAGACTTTGCAACAGCAAAAGTAATTGCAGACTCTACTAGTCAGATGGTCCCTGCTGTCCACCTCAGCAAAGTGCTGCCCAACTTGATAAGGACTCGTTTTAGACCTGTCACAGGCCTGGGATTTATCTTCCGCATTTCTAGCATCTAGCACCAGGGCTGTTTCTTAGCAGGGGTCAGTGAATATTTGTTAGCAAATGTGTGACTGGGAGGGCTGTGCCTGAGGGATGAGGGGTCTGTGCCTCTCACTTTGAGCAACCAGGAGAGCCAAGAAGTGAGAGCTTCTGTCACCTCTGTCAGGGGCACGCCCTGGCTGTTTCTTGGTCTCTCTGGACAATGATGGATGGTTCCAAAGATGAAATTCTGGTGTGAAAAGAAGTGCCCTGGAGTCACAAGAATGGGGCTGTTCTCCTTTATCTGCCACCAAGACTGGACAGTCCTCTCTCTTTTTGGTCTCAGTCTCCTCACTGGTCCAACTCTGGGCTAGGCTTTCTAATGCTTAATTTCTCTCATGTTGATCTTTTTAATGTATCTCAAAGAACAAACAGCAGAAAGTTGCCTGGTATCAGAATTTTTAAATGAAATAAATCCATCTCGGTTAATAACTTCAGTAGACATTATGAAAGAACTCTACCTCCATCTGATAGGTGAGAAAAATGTATTTGATCCTTCTATTTCTCTTGCCGCTATTTTAGTCTGGGCCATCATCAATTTAGGCCTGATTTGTTTTTGCAGCCAACTAATCGGTTTTCTCTGTCTCTAGTTCTCCACCTTGGTATGCCCAGCTTACTGCTGCCAGAATTATTTTTCCTAACACTATCATTTGTCTGCTCAGAAGACCATTCTGTGCCCCAGCACTCACAGGATAAAGAATAAACTTGTTAGCTGTCTTCTGAAAGCCGTGTAGAAGCCATCTTTATTTTCTGGCACCATTAACATAAAACAAATAGGCTGAGCTTTTTCTCTTGTCCCCCAAACTGGCCATTCCCACTCCCCCTCTCCCCACCGCCACCACCACATGCTACATATTTTCACATGCCCTCATGCGCTCATACGGGCTGGTTTCCTGGGCCGAGATAGTGATCTCCTCCCATGTCATCTGGCTAACTTTATTCATTGATGGATT
This sequence comes from Rousettus aegyptiacus, assembly GCF_014176215.1. Lineage (NCBI taxonomy): Eukaryota > Metazoa > Chordata > Mammalia > Chiroptera > Pteropodidae > Rousettus > Rousettus aegyptiacus. Next base: position 71,521,754 of record NW_023416287.1, read on the forward strand.
CACAGTATCCTGGGCCCGCCTTTCTCATGTGATGTTCCACAGTACATTGACTTTTCTCTCCGTAGGGGCAGAACTTATGTCACGTTCATCTTAGTTCCATAGGTCAAGGCATATACATTTGATTAAATTGAACTGACTACAGCTCTCTGCTCATGGTATTTCTCTCTTCGGAATCTCCTATACTGTTAAGTCCTTCCACCAGCCACGCCTCCCCTAGCTCTGCTGCATTCTGTGACTGGTGAGCTACATTTTATCTTTCAGGAACCTGTTTGTATATCATCTCTTTTGTGAAACCTACTTAACTTTGTTGTTAATAGAGGGAAGCTACAAGGCTACTCATAATTGTGTTCCTAGACCCGAGCTCGGGCTGTCAGTACATGTTTATGGAATGAATGTTATTCATTGTATTTCTGAAACACTTTAAATTTTATCAAATTCTTTTATCAGTTTTTCCTAACTATCTCATTTAATAAAACCAAGAGCCTACATAGGTAAGGCAGGCAATGTTAACCTTTAAAAAAATATATATGTATATATGCACTTATGGATTGAGAGTCATATGAAATGGAACATGGCCAAGATCAGCATTAGAAGGCAGAAGATGTATGATTCAAACCATTATTTTTGACTTAAACTGAATTATCTTTTAACTATTCCCATAGTAAGATAATCACTAAAGTTTCTTCCTCATGCATGCTGGAAATCCTATCTGCACACCTTAGGTCACCTGAGGCCTTCAGTATGATGCTTCCATTACCCCCAAGCCTCCACTGACCTCACACTGTCCTGTTATTTGGCAGGCCATCCGTTTGACATGTATGAAGAGAGGGAGCTGATATTTCTGGAGTTCCTATGTGGTAGAGATTTCATATCTGTTATGCAATTCTTATAAAAACCCTTTGCTCTACCTGTTTATTATCTTTAATTAATTCATGTTGCATATTTTGGGTAATGTAGCCTTTTGTCATTTTGTGTATCAACCTTCATATAAATGAGGCTGGACTCAAATTCTAATTTTCTGATTCTGACTCCATAGCATTTCCCTGAGACTACATTGTCCAATGCAGGAAGGGAGAGAGTTATGGCCTCTTGGACATTCTTAATAATGAACATTTGAAAAATTCCTTGTATTCACCACCTTTTAGAAGTTTCCCTTTTCTCTTAGAAAATTAACAAACAACCAGCCTAACACAGAAACAGAAGATCATCTTTGACCTAATTTGCTCTTCATCAACACAGAAGAGTATGATTTTTTTTTATTAGCAGTTGCATTTTTTTTTTTTCATTCCAATACTCACTTCTTTTTTAAAAGTATCTCTTTTTTTGTAGGAAAAATGCTTTTGGTGCAAACTGTGTTCTCAGATAAAACCCGCCTTCATCAGGGCAAAATGGCAGGGGAGGAAAGACATTCTCCTGGAAATACCTGGTCAGCATGCTATTTTTGAATGTACCTTCTGCCATGGGCAGTGGTTTGCTATGTGAAGTCAAGGTTTTAGAGGAAAGTGGATTTTCTCTACCAACAAAAATGAGAGCATACAATTTTGGGGGAAAAAAAAAGGCAAAGGGCATTTCAGAGCTTTTCAGTGTCAGAGAACTAATGAAAGTTGATGGACAGGTTGTGTTAGGAAAAGTGTGTGTTTTGCCAAGATTACTCCACATGTGAATCTTTGCTAGATTTGGAAGGTCATTTTGAATGTCCATATGGTTACAAAGGGTTTAAATACAGATTAAGTAAATGGTCACTTGCTTGGAGAAACTTGAGAGATAAGATAAATCTTAGTGATAGAATAATTGAGTTAAAAGGATACAAGAAATCTTAGAGGGTGTCCTCCAGAATTAGGATCTTTAAACTACTAATCATATCCCTTTGGTCAGTTATGAAATCAATTCAATGACAACATTTAAAAAAATTGATAGAATAGAACCAATAGCAAAATACACTGCACAGAAGATTAGATATTGTGTCAAAAAATTTTGCTTGCTATACACACATGCAGTATTTGATTTAAAATACATTTATACATTTCTTATAGCGGGTCATGTCAAAATGTTTAAAAACCACTACCCTAGACAAAAGTTCTATGAGACAGGGAAGTTGTCTGTTCCAGTTATTTGTTCCATAGGACCATCTAATGAATGTCCTGTGGAACAGATATGTTCAGCATAGTGCTCGACCCAAACAAGATATTTAATAAACAAACATGTGTTGACTGATCTAATCCTAATCTTTGTTATATTACATTTATAACACTGTGACCCTGAAAAGTGAATTGTCTAATGTCACAAAACTGGTTAGTAACAGATTCAGAAATTTTTGATCCTGAATCATATTTTACAATGCCTTCTGTTCCATCCTTCAAAAAATGGATTTTTGGTAGAATCGTCATTGAATTGGAAATGTAAATATTTTCCCTTATAACATGAATCTCCATGAATCTCCTTTTCAGGGTTTGATCCCTTCCTGATCCTCCCCAGTCCTCCTGGATCTTCCCACTATACTTATTCTTTTTTTGCCTTAAAATAACCAGCCCTGGACTTGGCATCCGTCCTCAGACAATGGGCCATCATCTCATCCCTCAGATTGCCTAGACTTTTGGTCACAGTCTCTTTTATTTTGGCTCCTGCCACGTTGTCTTAGATCCCAAGCCCCATAACCTGGACATGGTCATCATTAACTCATGCCTTTTCCTATTCATTTTACTTAGCTGTAATGACACCACACTACTGCATTCTGCATTCTTTTACTAATATGCTAATATAATGATAAAGTGCTTAATGATAATGAAATGCAAACAGAAAGATGATTCATCAATAGGGTGGCTTTTCAGAAGACACAGACTTGAGGAATCTCCATGTTAATTGGATTTTGAGTTGTAGGAATCACTAAGAGCAAAGGAGATACATCTTCATACCAGGCTATTGAAAACCAGTGTCCATTGTGTGCCACGGCAGCTTGCAGTGAACAGCAACAATCGTTTTTCCTGATTGGTGCTGCTCTCCTTCATAAAGCTCAGTCTGGGAGTCCTCATCGCTTCCTCTGCAGTGCTAAGCAGCTGACAGCTGTGTAGGGCAGGAATGGCTGGGATGGCTTCCCAGCAGACGGCACGATGGAGTAGTGACTTGGGCTGATGGAGTTTGTACTCGGGTCTCATTTCAGAGAGTAGTAACTTCTTCCTGTGTTGATAATTAAATAAATAACTCCAAGACTAAGAGAATGACGCAGGATTTTTAAAAAACAAAGGCTTTTTATTCAGGGATGCAACCAACCAATGCTTAGTGCTCAGATAAAATGATTTATTGTTCTTGAAGGATGTGGATTTATGTGTGTGGCGGGGGGGGGGGGGTTCAGATTAGAAGTAAAGAGACTTAAATTTAACTCCTGTCTCAATCTCCAAGTACATGTGGATTTGGGACCAGTCACTTCTTATGTTTGAACTTCAGTTTCCACATCTGCAAAAATAAGGATTCGATAAGACCGGTGGTCCTGAACCCTGGGTAAACATCAGAATTATCTGGGGGAGTTAAAACAAAAGCTGACGTGTGGCTTCACTTGTAAAGATTCAGATTTAATTGGACTAGAGCGAGATCCAGACTGAGGTGTCAAAATAAATTTCTTAGATTATTGTAATATTTAGTAGGGACTGGATGACCTCTAAGAGCTTATTAAGCTCTGCTATATTATGATAATTATAGTGAAAACACACAGATATTAGGAGAGCACTGTTTTAATTGTAGCAGAAATAGAGCTCAGACTAAGATAAGGAAAAATAAAAGGAAAATGCTTAATGGTTCTGGGCTTCAGGTTTCCCCAATTTGAACTCTTTCCTTCTGTAGCTTGGCTTTGTTTTCTCCTTGAAGCATTTTGGCTTCCCACATGTGGCAAGGAAAATTGGCAGGCCTGACTTCACCTACTTCAGACTCTGCAGTGGAAAAAGGAGCTGCTTCCTTCTAACGTCAGTGCATCAGCTCCTGAGATGCGCTCTGATTCATCTTGCTTGGATCATCTGTCCCCTTCTTGGTGTGCTGGGTTGTAGGATTGACAGCCCCACTATATGGGAGCCCTGGAGACATCCTACCCAAAGCTCTCTTCTCTAGAACTTGCCGTGGGGATCATAGCTGTCAACCTTCAGCTGCCATAGCTTTGGATCACAGCAGGCCACATTTTCACTGGGCTGCCCCAGCCAGTGAATGTGTGTGGTTGGGATGCTCGAACCAGGCCACTCCTGCCTGATGAGGGATTCCACCAGTGGGTTCTAATGAATTCGGGAACGCCCTTCCACCCCAACTGGCCTGGTTAAGACTCTTAGAACTGCTTTGTGATGTGAGATCTTTCTTACCCAATTTTGCCTTCACTCTCCCTTTTTATAAATGCCAAACCTGCATCTTGGTCTAAATGGAGTATCTCTCTACCTCTTTCTGTTCTTAGTGTCCTCAGCCTTCATTGGGTCTTGGTGTGTTGAAAAGTTTCTTAAAAGGACTTGATCTAGATGCGCATCCAAAGTTGTTACACATCTCTCTCTGAGCCCTCTGTGGACAGCAGCCATTGAGCTACTAATAGTCAGCTGTGGTCTAACATTGCATTCCTCATTTGATGTTTTCAGAGCCCAATTTTTTTTAACTTAAAAAATAAACAAAAATGGAGAAATACAGTCTCTACTCATTATTTGGAATTAATGTTTTGTTGAATATGCTTCATATTTGTTTTTTGGCTTTTGTTTCATGATTCTACTTTTTAATAAACACTTTATCAAGACCAAGAAATGTGAGGTTTTGGGTGTCAAGTAAGTAGAATTCTTACACTGTTCCTCAAGGCTTAGCCGCAGGATGTCAACCCTGTGACCCCATTGATTTTCATGGAGATAATCCGTTTGGCATTTCTTTCTTTCTCTTGGGAAAATTATTTAAGAGCTTTTTGAGAACATGCTAATATTCCTGAGAGAAGTTACTTTTAAATTTGATCATTTGTAAGGTCTCCAGTGTGAGCTACTTATCAGCTCAGATTTCCAGTTGGCGACTTGCTGAGCACAGGACGAGAAAGGGGCAGTACGGTTTTGGTGAATTTGGGTGTGAGCAAATTTCAGTGAATTTGAGAGCACAGATATCAATGTCTCCACAGGCTGACTTCGACTAGAGTCATGGGTGTGATCCATCAGGGTCACTGGAAAGACACTGTGACGTAATGAAATGGGGAGATTGAAGAGGAAATGCAGGAAGATGAAAGCAGAGGTTTTTGGTTTGTGATTTTTCCAAAGACCTGGCTTGGACTCTGTTCGCCTTTGCAGCAAAATGTGCAAAAGGTACAGTGACATCCTGAGCAGAACAGGTGGTCACAACCTTCCCAGCCAGAAGGAGGCTAACGTCCAGCCCCTGGTGAGGCCCACTCGACTGACCAGGCAGGGCACAAAGGTCTAAAGATCTGTGCCAACTCTCTTGCCTGGCCAAGCTGTGAGACCAACTGTCCCTTATTTTCTAAGCGTTGAGCTGCTTATGGACTTTGCTTCTTTGTTTAGGAATTTTATCCAAATCCTCTCCTCTGGATTTATTTGATCTCTGAGCCCAAAGTCAAGCTGCATTGGGTATTGCTTGTTCTCCCAATCACACATTTAATAGCAGTAATAACCACCCACACTCTCATGGCTTCACTTCTTATTCTCAAAGGGCTTCTTCTGTTTAGTCTACTTGATATGATACTAGAAACAAAGCTCTATATTGGATTGGGCAAGTGTTATCCCTTGTGTGGCAGGTGTGGGCCTGAGGTCCAGATAAGTTAATATAAAGCCTAGCGTCAGAGTCAGGGGTCCAACTTCTACCTCTTCCACCATAGTCCAGGGGTAGCAGCGTGTTGTTACCTCTTGGAAGGAATGCACGTTCCCATCTCCTGTTAGACACAGTCTTAACTCCTGTAGGACTTTTTATCTTTAATTCTTTGTTTTCAATTAGCCAAATGAAGAAAAAGGAGCATTAACATGTTGGAGCCTAAGGCCATCATCCCCTTGACAGGGCAAAAGTGGGAATCTGCAGGAGCAGGTGGACATGTCTGTGATTCAATAAGCTCAAGAATAAGAAAACCTAAATTTTAATCCAAATTTTCAGCGAATTAGCTCTGCGATATTTATTAAACTCATTTCATCTCTCTGAGATTTGTTTTCTTCTTGAGCATGAATAATACTCACCTGCCATTTATACCTCACAGATTTACCAAGACAATCAGATGAAACTATAAAATAAAACAGGGTTTAAAATTATAAAGGACAATTCAGATAGGTGTTTTTCAGCATTGTCTTAAATTATCTTCACATAGAAGCAATAAATAAATATCTATTGGAAGAATGAATTAAGAAAGGAATGAACGATTTGGTTCCTTTGAATACCCTACATCTCCATGAGTTCTTGTAGTCCGCTAACTTCTCTAGTCCCGCCCCTTCTACCCCCCACCCCCATCCCAGTAGCTCCTCGACTGAGGTTAGATTGTCTTTTCCCCTTTTCCTTTAACTGGACGTCAGTCTTTCAAGTACAACTTTGCCCCCAAAAGTGTGTGTATAGTCACCAAGCATTATTTGTGAACCCTCAGATTCTCAATGACAGCCTCTCCCATTCCCTAAAACACTGAGAAAAGGCTTTCTGAATCAAATGGCCTCACCGCCCACTCCTGTTGTCCTCTCTACCCAGCAGTTTCTAAGGCGTTATCAGCAAATTTGGCTAATCACGAAACTATTGATATCACAGGGGAAAAGATGTATGGATTCAAAGAATCTTAGAGCTAACAGGGTCCTGAGAGGCCATCTTAACCACTCTCTTTAATTTACAGATGCAGTTGCTGAGGTTCACAAAGGTGGAAGGGCTACATTGGGCTTTGCCGAACTATTTAATGCAAGAACCAGTAAATTCAGGACCTTAGACTTAACCAGTTAAGTGGTCTTTGCCTTTTATGATTCTGGGAGGAGGGTGCAGAAAGAGAAAGCCAAGGGAACCCCTAGCGCTGTCTGTAATTGTGACTTTCCTTAGCTGGAAGAGCGAGTTTCAAAAGGCCTCTGTTGCCTTCACCTTCCAACTTTGAAGACCTTTCTTTAAAAACTTCTTCAGCCTCTGCAGTGTCCTCTTGTGCTATATTCTGCTGAAGCTTATTATTCTAGGCAGTATTATTTTTCTGATTTACTCGTTAGAGGACTCAAGATTTAGTGCCCAACTTTTTGTTTTGGTGCATTTTATGTTTTATTTCATTAGAGGGTAAATTCAGTTGATGACTCACTCAGAGAGATTTTTGAGGAAAATTCTAGAGCTTTGATTCCAACTTTGTTAAGGACTTTGGGGGTCTTATCAGGTTTGAACAACCTAGAGCAGACTGGAAGAAAAAAAATCTCTGTGGTCATATTTCTAGTTTTCAAGGATTTGCATTTTGGAGTAAGTTAGTCCAAGTAACATCCTAAGTTGACATTTTTGTGGGTTTAGATCTCTAATATCAATTATACTTGAAAACAGTTTCCAAAAGTATAGGTGCCTAGCAGATTGTCCATTTATAAGTGACCAGGTATGGTCAGGGAGTCACACCTTTGTTCATAGAATAATTTTGATTTCTCCTTTCTCAACACAATTTCTAGCTTGTTGTAATACACAATGTGTGCTAAGAAGAATCTTGAGAGAATAAGTGGTCACTTCAGAAAGGGGATGATCTCAGGAGCCCTAAGGAAGATGCTAAGTCATAAACAGGTACTCTCTTAGTCATGGAAAACTGTAATTTTACTGAAATTCCTTGTTTACAGAGTATAACAGAAATTACAGTATGCTTTTATATTATCTTTTAAGCACTCTTTCTTTCTTAATTTATTCAACAAATGTTTCTTAAATTCCTGTATGTCCCAGGCACCATAGGTAAGGATCGTTATATACATTTTATAGATGAGCCAAGGATTAGTCACTCAGCTAAGCAGGGAGCAGCCAAAGCTTGAACTCAGGGCTTTCTGATTTTAGATTTAGTGATCTTTTTGATATATCGTATACTGGGTTTCCTGACTTCTGCTATATGCTCAGTTCCTCCAGAATTATGCTAAGTTCTTATGGCATGAAATAGTCAAGTAGATACAAAAGGACAAACCTTGGATTAGAATATCATGGAGTAAGCATATAGTTAGTTGCTGAAGTTTTTACTTTTCAGTTGTTTTTGTTTATTCTGATTATTCCATGCCTATGCCACAGTGATTATAAGTTTTTGAATATCATTGGGTTATGACTTCATAACGTTTGAGGCCGCATTGTCTTCGTTTGTTGTTGTTGTTGTTATCTTACTTAATTAAAAATACACATACCATGCAATGTGTCATCTTACCTGTCTTTAAATGTACAGCTCAGGAGTGTCAAGTACATTCACATGGTCATGCAACCAATCTCCAGAACTCTCTTCATCTTGCCAAACAGAAACTGTACTCATTAAATAGCAATTCCCCTTTGCTTTCCCCCTAGTTCCTGGCAACCACACTTCCACTTTCTGTCTCTATGAGACTCTTCTCTCAATTGTTTGGATATACACCCAAAAGTAGAATTACTGGATCATAGAGTAATTCTGTTTTTAATTTTCCTGAGGAACCTCACAGTGTTTACCATAGTGGCTGCACTATTGTTCATTCCCACCACCCTTGTACAAGGATTCACCAACACTTTTCATTTTCTCTGTTTTTTTTTTTTTTTTAATTTTAATTTTATAGCATCCTTTCTAACCTAATGGGCGTGAGGTGGTATCTCATTGTCATTTTGTGGTTAATTAAATTTTTAAAAAGTCGAAGTAAAACCTGTTATTAAAGAGTCAAATAATGCAGATCCAAAAGGCTCGTAATGTCCGCCTTCCTATCTCGTCTGCCTTTGTCCCCCCGATCCGTCTCCCCAGAGGCAGACCTTTTCAATTATTTTAATAACGATGATCCCTGAATCCATAATCCTAAATAATATGCTAATACTGTTATTTCTCGATTTATCAGGTCTTCCTTGTGACCAGTCATTATTCTTTTGTTATTATGGCAGACAAACATTTAGCATTCTTCAACTACTCTCTTCTTCTTTTGCATTTCCCAATATAGTTATGTAAATATGTTTAGTTAATTCAGTATGATTAAATATTGTTTATTTCAAGGCCATGTGTTGTACATAAATTATGTTTTCTTATATATATTTTGTTTATTCCAGATTTAATAATTGCCTCATTTTTAAAATTTAGTCTGTTTTTTTTTATATATACCTCTTGCTAATTCTTCCCATATGCTCCAACTGCTTCATATAGACTTTTATAGAGTCAAACGTATGAGACAATTCATGATTTCCAGGTTTTCCTGGAGATACCGTCTGTTCTCATACTCCTCCTATTTAGATACATTGTTTTCTAACAGGCTGCATTGTCTTTGAACTTAACTAGCTGCTCAATGTTGGGGACAATGTTGGCAGAACTTGTTGGCTCAGATATAGATTATTCATTTATTGAAGCCTTTTTTCAAGTGTAGTCTGAGGCCCAGCAGTGTGCCAGGCCCTGGAGATGGGTCAGGGGGTGGTGTGGAGAGAGTACTGCACAATCTTGTTTCCTTGTCTCTAAAATTGGAATAATAATTTATTTCATAGAGTCATTTGATGCAGAATCAGTTGATATATGGTCTACGAAGGCACCTAATAAATGGTAATAGATGAGAGAAATACAAGGTGATGTTACTCTTTTATACAGGATAAAGTAAAACACAGTTATGGCATACAGCATCTTATACTACATACATGCAGACAGGTACTCCAAACTCTGAGCTGCTCTCGTGTGAGAGCTGGTTGCTATCTGCTGTTGTAATTTCGGTCCCCTGCACAATATTTGATGCATGATGTATGTTTGAAGAAAGAATAAATTAATAAAATAAGGAAGTCGGTGCCAAAGGAAAAGTACAGAAAATAAATCCTATACGAGTCCACAGAAGTGAGCAAATTCAGTTGTGTGGAGAGATGTTACAGCAACTTTTGCATAGGCTTCATTTAAGGAAGAAGTTGTGAAAAATGAAACTACTGACTGTGGAATTCCTTGTTACAAGATTATCACAGATGAGGTAGATTTGTTGCTCTGAAAATATTCTAGAGAAGACTGGAGAAACCACGTATCAGACACCTTCTGTATTGCATGTCATAAAAATATAATAATCTAGTACTTCTGTATGCCTACACATGTTCAAAGTAATTTTACATTAATCCTTCCATTTGATTCTTACTATGATTATAGTACTATGACATTGATAATACATACTAGGCACTGTTCTACATGTATTATTAATACGCTATTAATTATGTATTAATATAACATATATGAATTCATTTAACCTTCACAAAACCTTGTGAAGCAAGTCACTGCTCTTATCCCTATTAGACGGACAATGAAGTTAAGGCAGCAAGAAGTTAAAAACTTATGTAAAGTCACAGAACTTATAAAAGGCAGAGCTGGGAATAGAACACATGCCATCCAAGCCACATCTCTGTGCTCTTACCCATTATATGATATGGTAGAGAAGCAAACTCTAATATCTGTCTGGTCTTGTTCTAAGGCAGAAACGAGTGATGTGGGTGGACCAGAGAGTGGCTGCCCCATCTAAAGAAGGCAGCCGACCCTCAATTCCAGGCCGTTTTTGCAACGTTGACATGCATGTCCAAGGTTGCCAGATCTTCTCAATTTTATGTCATCATCCAGTTTTTAAATGCCAATTAAGTAAATGTATGCTTAAATATATATGTATGTGTATGTGTGTAATGGTTCAGTGATGTGCTCAAGGTGATAATAGTTGACTCTGGTCACAAGGAAGACCTGGCTTTTATTTCACTGTCATAGGTATTCTTTACCACTTTTAAAGAGGTGAAGATGTGGTGAAGAAAGCAGCAGTTACCTGCCTTCATGTGGAATACATCTCACTATCCCTGTGGCATATTAAAGCAGCCACAGATCCTTTATTATTCTTGTCATTGAGAGATGAAGTTGAATTCTGCTACCCTAGTGATTTGGTTCACCCAAAGAATGTGGCAGAAATGATGTTCTGGGACATCTGAGATTAGTCATAAGAAGCCATCTGCCTGGGCCTTTTGGTACCACTTGCTCCTGGGATGCTTTTTCTGGAACCTAGCCACCTGCTGTGAGAAGCCCAAGCCACATGGAGATACCAAATGTCAGCCCTCAGCTGGGCTCCCAGCCACCTGCCAGAATCAACTGCCAGGCATCCAGCCCAGGCTCCAGAGCATTAAGCAAAGATACCATATTGTATGGGATCCCTTCCTCCCCATCTGCTCCCGCCCCCTCTGCGACCCCAGCTGATGCTGCATAGTTCAGAGCTCAGCCCTCCATTCCACCCTTTCCTGAATTCCTGACCCACAAAAGTATGAGCCAAATAAAATAGTCGTTTGCAGCTACTACATTTAGGGGTAGTTTGCTGCACAGCAATAGATAACTAGAGAAGTACCTTTAAATAGTTTTCTCAGGAAAATATTCCAAAGCTGCCTCCTCCACCTTCCACTTTACCTTCATGTTCTGCCATAGAAATTTCATTTACTGCTGGGAACTCACACAAGCCTGGTTGTGCAGAGAAGTCATTTTTGTAAAAGATGACTTTGGAGGTTTCATTTTCACATTGAATGTATTTTTCACTTGGACACAGTGGACAGGTAGAAATCCTCAGACAGAAGTGAGTGACAGGTGAGCGTATGTCCCCTGCCATAGGATTTATCATCCTATCTCTGTGGGCCTTGGGAAGGTGAGTAGCATTGGAAGGATGGACGGGGTCTCTAACGACTCCAGGTCCTCTTAGAATTCCGCCTGGATGCACAGCGTTGATTGGAAGTGACTGTTGTGGAAAGAGAGAGCAAAGTGCAGTCCCGGCGAGGTTGCGTCTGACAGCCTGACACTTGTGGATGCGGCAGACGGCATGTGTTCGTATTCACCCAGGCAGCCCTTCATTTTCATGTCACCGTGAGCTGTGTGCCAGGGCTGGGGATATAAAAATGAACAAATGTGCCTCTTCGCTCAAAAAGCTACAGCCTGGAAGGATGTATGTATGTATATATACATATACACACACACACACACATATATATATAGTTGCTTTATATACACACACATATACATATATACATATACATGCAGATATATGTAAAAAATAAAATATTACTTGGGCTGAACTTTGTAAATTAAAGGAGGCAAGAATTTCATGGCCAGTGATTTGTAAGGCAGGCCTTCACTCCCTTGTTTATGGCAGGGGTTCAGATGCTATCGGGGGCCCTACTGTCCTCATACACACACTATACCCCAGCACAGGGATTTTTTCAGTTTCCTGATGCAGAGGCTCCAGTCTCTGGATGACCCCTGACAACCCCTTTCTAACCCTCATCTCTCTGAAGTCCACAAGCATCTAGCCCTCTTGGGCAGGATCTCATCAGGTTGCCTCCAGCTCAGCCATCTGTCCTCTGAGCTGTGCACTCAGTCCACAGGAAACTGATATGCACTCATTAAGCCAGCACTGCTGTACTGCTGCCTGTGGCCTTCTTCCTGCCATCTTGGGCTTTTTCTGGCCAGCCTTATGCCTCCATAGTCCTCTGGGTGGGAAGCAGTTGGTAGTCTCTGTCCATATATGTTCCCTAATTCAGGATCTCCCAAGAATGCTCACTCTGTGCTTTACTTGAATCCCTGCTTTGGAGTCTGTGGGTTGGAAGCACAGAAAACATCCCCCTGGGGAGTGGGGCTCCATCCTCCTCTTTTTGCAGCCACTCTCAGGATCCCTAAATGATGCTCTCTAAGTTCCTCTTCTAGTCCCCTGGTTAAGAAAAGCCAAGAACTTTTTATTCCTTCACTGAACCGTTTTTTTACATTTCTGGTGTTGACAGATTGGATGGCTAGCAGTCTTCAGCTTTTCTTTAAAATGTGTAAATACATATCTATTGTTCTCAGTTTTAGCCAAGATTCTGGGACAATGGGAGATGCCTCATTAAATACAAACTGTTCTGAACCATGTTGATAACTGTTAAGTGGAGGCAGACACCAAGCAAGTTTAAGGGGCGGGAGAAGGCTGGAGTGCTTCAGGCAGCCAGGTGTTGGGGAGGAGTGAGCTCTAGAAGGACCAGTGGGGTTTCATCAAGAAGGACAGTGAGAAGGAAATTCTAGGCAGTCATGAAAATAAGCTTTTATGACAGAGTCTGGTGAACTCAAAGCACAGAAAGTGTGCAAATCAGGACTATGGGGAGGTTGGAGGGGAAACAAGACTTCAGAGGCCACCTGGAGGCAGGCTGGAGGGTGATGTGATATAATTTGCATGTCAGAAGGAGCCCAGGAAGGGAAGCAGGGAGAGCAGTTAGGAGACTCCTGCCAGGCCAAGGTGAGAGAGAACAAAGGCCTGCTCTAAGGTAGGATAGACGTGGAGGAGAGGAGGGCTGGCTGGAGAAAGATCTTCAGACAGAGCGTGGTGATTGGCTGTGTGGAACTCTGGGCTATGGGTAAGGTGTAAAACCTTGTTCAGGTCCCCCAGGTAATCCATTTACCTTCAAAATTTTACCCTCTTACATCTTCCTTAGATATTCAGTTGTCTTATGTACTCAAATCTGGTAATAGTTGATCAGGCCATATGTCCACAGTCCATTTTCGGCCACCTTCATAAGACTGAGTAAAGTAGGTGTGTGAAAATACTCTTTAAAATGTTAACCAAGAAAATGTAGGGAACTCTTATTTTTAAGCAGATATTGTTTGCATGACTCTTTTGGCAGTTAATCATGAGCTAGCTGCCTGTGACATTTTTTCTCTTGTTATCTGGAATTGTTATTTGAGTTTATAAACCTGCTTGCTCCATCCCTTGGGGCTCTCCTCTTCCACTTCCAAGTGACAGCCAGCTAGCATGGAGATTAGCCCATGCTAAGCAGTTAGTCGCTACTATAGGAGGCAACTCTGAGTAATACCGTGCATTTTAAACCTAGTAGTCAGGATGTTCAGAATAGGACGGCTCGTTGACCCTTCCCAAGACACAGTTCATGGTGACATTTATATTCAGCACACCGGACTGTAGTTTGGAATTTCTGACACCGTAATGGGTCAGTGAGAGAAAGTCCCTTTGCTAAAGATCAAATTGCACTAAAATGTTTACTTACATTTAAGGCTAAGGCTGTGATTTCTTTATCTACCATGTTTTCAAAAAATCACTTTGGTTCAGATTGTAAGTCTTTTGATGGCATTCATGACTCTATCACCGTAGTCTAACAGCTGCTAAGCAAATACTGGTATCTCGACCCTTCCAGGTTTAGGCTGTGAGCTTCTTTTCCTTAAGGAAGCAGCCTGCTATTGTATGTATGGATGGATGGATGGATGGATGGATGGATGGATGGATGGATGGATGGATGTACATGTCTATCGTCTATATCTGTAGACATACATATATACACATGTGTGCGTGCGTGTGTGTGTATAGAACTTTTTCTTTTCCGGTTGGATTTGGGAACTGAGTCTGATTCTTCCACAAATGAAGAAAATACCAAGCTAGGGGCAGTGAAATGAGGAAGTCAAAAGAAGACTTTGAGGAGAAGGGAATATGTGTGATATGTTGTTGTGGGCATAGCCAGCTGTGTCCCAAGACTTTGAAAGTCTCTGCATTTTAATACTCTGCATTTTAATACTCTGCATTTTAATACTGAGCTGTCATATTCTATGTGGATTAGATTTTCGAAGAGAAGTTTGAACAGTGGCCTTTGCCTCATGGTCATAAAATTTAAAGCATGGAATGGAGCCTAGCTCATCAAGCCAGCTGAGGGTTTTTATGTGGTGGAGGGAGGTGGGGCTGGGGGGGACCACCTTTAGTAGATACACATTTGACCCGAGAATGCTGAGTTATCAAGTTTTCTCCAAGGGCAGTCATATATCTTGGGATTCCAGAGCCAAATTATATTTGACATTTCATTTAAAACCTGAGACATCTCGATGTTAAACCGGAGTCTAGGAGTGCTAAAGCATAAGGCCATTCAGTTTGACAGAGCGGATGTTTCCATTCCTGTCTCACCTGCATGGGTAATAGACAAGTCCTGATAGCTCTTCCTTATTTCATCCAGATGAAAATCACTGAGTTAGCTCTCTGCCGAAACGACACTAGCTCTATGTTATTTTCTCTCTGGCAAGTGAAGAGAGCACATCCGGAGTCATTTGAAGGAGCGTCATGGCCGGCATTATTTATGTAGTGGGTAACAGAGCTACATTTACTTGGCTTACATTCCAGTTTGAAGTGGTATGGGTGTGGGTGAGTGGAAGATACATGAGCAAGACCCAGTAAGTGACATTTCCTCCACATGTCCTTGTGGATTTGGGAAGGAGGGCAGGGAGGAGAAAAAGAAACAAAAGGTAGGCTAGTTTAGCCCAGTATTTTCCAGAGGTTGTGGAAATAAAATAAGTTGCCTAAAAATTAGAAAAAAATTATACATATTAGCATGACGATATGTAACATGCATATAGTTCATAGATAAAGAAATGTGCTTATGTTTAAAGATAATGCTCACTTTTTTTTTTTTTAACTGAGGGGAGTATATGATCAAAAACATTTGGAGATAACCAGCCACTGGTCTGTACTGGTTGGTATGTTCAATTATTGCTTTAGAAAGTTACAGAAAGAGAGTCAGTCCATCGAGTTAGTCAGTAATTATTTTTATGAGTACTTAGTATATAATAAATAGCCCTTAGTATATAAACTTTGCAACAGAAACTAAAAAGCATAAGTGATGGCCTTCTTGCTCTAAACACTCCCATAATGTGAAAGAAGAAGAGGAGTGAATAGAATTTCCGGTGAGTTGCTGAGGGCTGGGAGCACGCATCCATCTTTCCATGCCTGCCAAGTAGCTGGAGATCCAGAACAGGTGGCGGAGTGAAGGAGTGAGTGACCCGGTGAATAAACAAATGGACAAGTGCTTTGTCAGGCTGAAGCTAAGGGAGAACTCGCAATGGACTGGGCTGCAGTGGTTACCAAGATCTTGAAAGACAGAAGGAAGGCTTATGAGCTGCGAGTTCCTGTTTTATCTGTGAACTCCTACAAGTGCCACCAAGTTTCCTTTTCAGAGGCCTCATCCTGGACCCAGTGGCCAAAAGAAGCTCCTCGAAGGATGAAAGCAGACACATAGATGCCTCAGATACCATCCAGCCTGGTACTACCTGGTTCAAAATGTCTATTTTGCCTCATTTATTATCTCCCTTTAAAAAATATACCTGTAATGTTCAGCCCAATAGATGTTACAGCACCAGTAGAGGTGTATTGTTGAATCATAGAGAAATCAAAAACAAAACAAAACAAGACAAAACAGCATGTTTTCATTACCTAGAAGTCACTATTGTTATCATCTTGTTGCATAGCCATCTGTGCATATCTACAATGTTTTATGCCCAAATGAGGTCATATTGTATATACTCTTCTGCAACCTGCTTCTTTTTTCATTAATGGTGTCCTCCTTTTCATTTTATTAAATTGTAAACTCATCGGTTATTCTCCCAAATAACATTCAAATGACTTTCACAGTTGGTTTCTCCAGTATCAATCCAGGACCACACTCTTTGGTCTCCTAAGCGGTGGCATGATACAGCTGGCTTTTAACATGCACAAGAGATGTTTCCAGCTGTTTAATGTCACATAGGTAGCTTGAAATGACCATAGCGGGGGTGTTCACAGCAGGAAAATTGGCAAATACTGCAAGTTGGGGCTTCCCTGTCTCTCTGAACTAGTTGTGAAACATTTACCACCACACCTCTCCCTCTAGTATCTTTTAATCTAGGATAGCACTTCTCACCCCTTTTTTCTTATGACTCTGACTTGTTAAAGAGAATAGATCAGTTGTCCTGTAGAATGTCCTATGATCTTAATTTGTCTGGCGTGTGTTGCTTAGCCCACATATCTCATACCTAATGTATTTCCTATATATTGGAAGTTATGTTGAAAGGTTTAATGGATTCAAGTTAAACATTTCTGGCTAGTTTTAATTGATTTTAGGCATACGTATTGTAGTATGCCAGAAGACACATAATATTTGGTTGCTCTATTATTAGTAATACTGACATTGACCCCTTAGTTAATATCAGTCTCTCCATTGTAGAATGTTTCTCATGTGACTAGAAAGTAATCTGTGTGGCATTACTCTGTCTATATGAACGTGTGACTGTACAAACCATTCACTTAATAATTTTGACACCGATTTATAATCATTGCCTGAAACAGTTAATTTAGGGTTTCTAAATGTTTTAAAATTTTTACCACTTCTTCTTTATTTATTAGCTGACATTTCTATATAAAGGAGAAATTTCCCTCACTAAGTGGGCTATTTTATTACCCCGAAACCCAGTTTCTACCAAAAAGATAAGATAAACGATCAATTTTTCCCTCTTATTTCCCAATTTTCAGAGGAATTGTGTTAATACTTATCTCAAATGGTGACAAATGAGATTTGTATGAGTTTCTTTTTCGTAGTATCATTACCTACTTGTTGACTTTTCATTGATCAATCTGTTTCAGTGCACTAAGCTCATTATTCTTTTTGAGGTCCAAATTGTCTCAACTTTTACAGGGGATAGCCTCTCCACATTGGCTCCCAGATCTGTTTGGCACAGCACCATTAATCTTTGCAGGTTCCCTTGCTTTCCGACACAACAGGTGGTCCCAGGCTCACCTTGCTCCTTTTGTCGCCTAGACGGGAATCAACCAAGAAGCCTTAGTTTCTCTTCATAGGGAATACTTACAGAGGCCATGATCTAGATACAAGAGACGTTCATTGGCATTGAAATTACATTGATTCTAGAACCTTTCAGAATCTTTATATATTTAAAAATCATGAATTCATATTCGTAATTTAAATTAAAATGTTAACATTAGAGTGGTTTCCCTTACTCTTTATATTTGTATTCTCTTTTTTTTTTACATTGAAAGTTTAGATTCTTAAAACATCGACATAATTACTTGTTTTAACATATATTAAAAATAGTTTGAAAATGCCAATACCAATTTTACAACAATCAGTATAATTACTGAGGGATATTTATTTTTGTGCGTGTGGTTCTTTTTTCCTTAGAAAAGCTCGCACAAAGTATTCACAGTTAAAATACTGTGTTTTCAAGTCCATTGAAATCCTTTAGCTATTAGTAATTTGATATACGGTTAAGTTCATTTGTTTCAATTTGAAGCGTTGTTTTCTAATTTAATTTTCTTGAAAAGTTAGTATATTAACATAATTCTATGGTCAAAATAGTACAGAATACACATACAGAAAAGTATTGGTTTCATTTCCCTGTCATCAATTTCATGTAATCATTTAACAATTAGCTTCTAGTTTATAGTTACAGTGTTTCTCTGTCTCTCTCTCTCTCAATCTCTCTCTCTCTCTCTCTCTCTCTCTCTCTCTCTCTCTCTCTCTCTCTCTCTCTCTCTCTCTCTCTCTCTCTCTCTCTCTCTCTCTCTCTCTCTCTCTCTCTCTCTCTCAATCCCTCCCGCCCTCCCTCCTCCCCATAGACAACATACACCATTCTGTGTCTTGCTTTTTGTTGCTCTACAATATTTATTGTTGATTTTTCTATATCAGTTCATGGACATTGTCCTCACTCTTTTTGACCTCTGCTGAGCCTTCCTTCTCAAGTCTTTATCACAGGCAGGAAAGGGAGAATAAAGGTAGAAGAAACCGAGAGTTAAGAAAACAGAAGCCACACAATTTTGCTTGGGTAGAACCATGGCAAAGCTGGAGACGAAGTGGAGTGGGAAAGTCCAGATTTATGCCAGGTAGAAAAAAGGACTTATCGTGGGCTGGATGATATTCTGTCAGCTTATACCAGAAAAGTTTCTTCCTTCTTAGTGGTTAAAATGTTCTCTAACAACTGAGTCCTACTTACTCAGCATGACACAGTGCAAGTGCTATGGTGAGCCTGCACATGAGAAGGGCCAGCATTCCTGAGCAGGTAGCAGGGCCTCATCCAAAGGGTTTTGGTGACAGATGAGAGGCTGATGAGGTCAGGCTGTGTCTCCGGTATAGAACCTGGTGATCAGGCTCACTAAAGTTGTTCCTTATGATCAGATTCTGAAATGCTTTGTCCCTGCTTGATGAAGATGGGCTGATACAGAGTACAGGAATATAAAGTTCATGGCCATGTTTTTTTATTACTTAACTTATTTATTCGGCATATACTTATTGACTGTCTGCTATTTTCTAGCAACTTGGCTAAGTTCTGAATATATAAAGACATTTATATGTAATCCCGTCTTAAAGATCTTCTAGTGTAGAGCAGTGGTCTCCTAATTTTTTTTTTTTTTTTTACACTCTGGTGGCATTAAACACTTTCAGCATACATCCTAGTTATCCTTATTTATTTAGAATGCCTTGGTACTTCTAATATGAACATAATAAAACTTATACAAAAATAAACCCTATAAAGGGTTTACAAAAATATAGAGTTATTAACAGTTTTCTTTCTTGAATACTTTTGTGAAAATTATTGCATTCAGTACCACAGTGATATGGGCTATTGAAACCTGTTGGACATCCAAGTAGTAATTAGGCCAGTTAAAACAAAATTTGTCGAGAGTCTTCTTACCCAGTATCTAGATACCAGGATCTTGCCTCTGATGTCCACACAGAGTTGCCTAGTTCAACTAAACCAGATGGAAGACTTTTTTCTTTTATAAACTGAGACTTAAGTAGATAATAAAAAGGTCTTTTGGAGGGAGAAAATGACTATATGCAATGTATACCACATAGTTAAAGGCAAAAGCTCCTGAAATTGGTCCCCAGTTCATCTGTCATAAGGAACTTGTGCTGATCCTAACTAGCGTGGTTAAGGGGCCAGTTTGAGTATAGCCTTTATTTTCATCTGGGTGTGCTGTGGTATTCTTTTATGAATTAACGCTTTGTGCATCTTACTCTTAATTTAAAGGCCCTATTACTAAGCCCTAGTCTGTGCTTAAACACTCAAAATAAAGCCTTTAAATATTGAACCTTTATTTGCTGGTGAAAGATTTTTTTCCCCTCCAGTGGCCTCTGAGAATTGCTGTGTTCAGCTCTGTGATGCAACTTTTTGTGATTTGGGTCTTCTCAGTGAAGTTGATTCTTTATGACTTGTGGTGTTTTGGGTTGGAGTGGTGAGGAGACTCCATTTTGCATAAAGTCATTTCTCTTAGACTCCTGATTGAAAAATGAGTTCTGTCATCATGCAGAACCATGAGCACCATGGCTTTTCCTACAGACATTATTAAATAGCTCCATGGCAACAGCAGATTAGGACACTGCATTAATTACACATGTCCAATATTGTGTGAGTTACAATAAAAGAAATATTAGTACTAAATCTGAATTGTAAACTTAAAAAAAAAAAAAAAACTTTGGGCTTACTACCCCCAGTTTGAAGAGAAATTTAAAAAAGCATTTTTCACATGTTCTACAGGAGACTTGTTTTAAAAGAAATAAAATGATGGTTTCTAATTTCTATAGTTTGTACATAAATGGGTGTTGCTAAAATGATTGGAAATAATTAACAAATATTGTTTATCTCTCACACCAGCCCCCAGCAATTTACTTGACAATATTAACTTACTTAGCAAAACCCCCTCACAGACAACTAGGAGAATTTAGCCTGAGTCAGTATTATTCAGATCATGTGACAGTCTACATCATGGAACTTTAAGGCTTGATTGAAAGTTAAGCTGACACAGCGAGGAGCCAAGCCTGGTGGTGTGAATTCTCTCTGATGCAACATCTTGCCACGCTCTTTATTCTCTCTTTATGGTCTCTGCTTAGTGCTCTCTTGTGAGCTTCCATTTGCAACATTAACATAATAACATCCATGTACATATATTTATAGGGTACCTCCTTTCCAAGGAGGAAAGTCATTAAGATTAAGCCAGATTTTTTTATTTCCCCAACCATATTATGAACAAAACAATTTCTCTCCTTGCTTCTGGGGTGAAAAGCCTCACTTGTCTCAAAGTTACCCAACTATGCTGGGAATAAAAGTGACTGAAACAATGGCATCATTTAAAACCGATGAGCAAATGATATAACTCTGATACAACTCTTGGGATTAATGAAAACAAGTTTGGAAAGCAAAGTTTTCTTAGGGAGCATTCAGCGGTCCATATGGCATTGAAGAGCAGAGATAGTACCTGCATTTAAATGACCATCATGACTTATTTGCAGCAGCATCCATGCATGGTAGTCCTCCTCATGAAGTCCTTGCATAGTTGCAACTTATGTTT
This sequence comes from Rousettus aegyptiacus, assembly GCF_014176215.1. Classification (NCBI taxonomy): domain Eukaryota; kingdom Metazoa; phylum Chordata; class Mammalia; order Chiroptera; family Pteropodidae; genus Rousettus; species Rousettus aegyptiacus. Next base: position 71,542,984 of record NW_023416287.1, read on the forward strand.
ATTTGTGTGATTATTTTATTAATTTCTTTATTCTCTTAGATCACCTGTTCCATGAATGCAGAGACCATTTCTGATTTATACTCAGTTTCTGCACAGGAACTGTCAAATAGTAATGCTAAATACATATTGGTAGAAGGAAGGAAGGAAAGAAAAGGAGGACGGAAAGAGAGAAAGAAAGAGAAGGTGGAGGGCAGGACTGAATACCAAAAGTACAGTGCAGCTGTAGTCCTTAAACTTGTGTGTGTGGGGGGGTGCTCTTCAGATGTTTTGGAGAGGTGGGCATGTTTTTAGTTACTCAGAGTCTTCAGGTCATGGGACCTGAGCAGGGTGACCACGGCTCCTTTTTACTTGGTTCAGTCCTCATTTACTCTTGTTGACTTGATATCATTCTTAATAAAATCTCTTTTCAGTCTTGAAGGTGTCCTGACTTGACAGACAAATTATATGGTAATCCTAGGCAAGGGGATGTGAAAAATGGGGTCAGTTAGAAGTTAGCTACCCACTGGTAACTCTTAGCTGACCCATTACTTTCCTGTTTTGGTGAAATATTAACCCAGGTTACATTGCACACAACTTTATAGAGGAGGAAAAATAATGTTCCCTCTGTTCCAAAGTTCTCGGCTGAGACTCCTGTGATAAAACATGTACTGACGAGAGAAAAACTGAAGTTCATTAACATGTATACCTCATACATACATGGGAGGTTCCTGAGGAAAAATGAGTAACTCAAAGAGGTAGATTTAGAATTCGAGATTAAATATCATCTTAATAGAGACAGGGGGGAGAGAACGTAGACATCTTAGGGGAGAGTAAATGATTTTTAAGAAAGGTAAATAAACCCTTAGAAGAATAGATAGGAGTTTGTCTGGGTGTGGTATGGACTTCTAGTGACAAGACTCAATTCTTCCTGGCTGATGAAATTCTTGGGGAGCGCAATAATGACAGTTGAGTTCTTTATAGAAGATCTGTCTTTAGAGAGATAACAGGAGTTGAGGGAAAGCCTTTCCCACATATACTGTTTTTCAAGTGCTTATTTCTTAAAATAATCAATGTATCAAAGTGGCATATTTTGAGGTGGCATGTTCTACCCTTCAGCATGTACCTCCTTAAACTAGTCCCGTGTGCTGTGATCTAAAAGTACTTTTGAATCAAAATATTTGTATCATTGACCTTTTTTTGTTTGTTTGTTTTAAATTCTAAGGTATAAGGTTCGATTCCTGTTTCTTGGACACCAAACAGAAATGAAACAGCTAGGAATATGTTCTAGTGTTCCAAGTGTCTTAGTGATGCTCTTGGTTCTCACTGGTTTATAACTTTCTGTAGCCAGAGTGTTTGTTTTCACTAATGAATAAGAGCAATAGAGAGTGAAATGAGAGATAGCAGTGTAATCTGGATTGATCTGGTTTGTACAGTGTTAAAACACTAGGACAAAAAAACAAACCCTTCAGTAAATGATATGAATATTGTTTGTTTGTTTGGTTTTCTTTTTTTTTTTTTTACATGGCATTCATTATCTCGATGTAAGATTTGGAAAGAGCCGTAATATTCAAATCTTCCACTGTTTATCAGATTTTTTTTTCTCACTATATATAACTAGTACTCATCAGCTTTCATGCTTTTTTTGGAGAGACAGCAGGGCCAGGCCTGCCAAGTGTTCAATTACAGCTGACTGAGAAGGAATTAACACTCCAGTGAAAAGGGAACCATAAGGAGGCTGTTCAGACCATTGTAGATCCTAAATTTTGGGTCCGAAAGGAGCTTGGTGCTTATCAAGTCCTCATTTTGGTAATGAGTAAATCGAGGCTCCGAGAGGTTAGGTGACTCGCCAAAGGTCACACAGCCGGCGGCTGAATCATGCCCCCTCTGTTTCATGCTGCTGCCTGGAGAGACTGCAGACAAAGCACGCACACTCTGATTGCTGTTCTCAATGGTGAGCAGAAGCCAGACTCCTTGCTTTGAAGGGAGTGCGCCGATGCAGGCTAATTGAGGGACATCAGAACAGGCTGTGAGAGGGATCTGCAGCCAATCATGTGAAATTTGGAGGGTCTGGCTAAAACTGATCTCAGTCAATCACTGGCTTCTTCTCTGGCTGTTGGGAGGGAGGTAGTAGAATTTTTTGGATGTTGCTTTCATTGTGTTATGGGTTGATGTTTTGAACAAATATACTTTTTACCCTTTCAAATCTCTGTTTCTGGTAAGGTTGAATTGGGCACTTGATTTGTCATACACAGTACCCGGGAAAGATAAAGTCTTCTCCCTTCAGATCCATGTGGTTCTTAGCCCTCGCTATTTGTAAATCCCAGTCATGTAGTCCATATATCTTCATTATGCAATTATTTGAAAAGATTCCAATACTCTCTACTTATTAAGGTCTCTGGGATACATACCACACCCCCTGATTAGGAGTGATTAAGAGTGATTACAGAAATACCCTATATCAAACTTTTCACATTTCCTTCTCTATCGATTGTGAGTATTGTGGCTGATCAGCTGGCTATTGTTGTTAGGAATTCATTGATTGTGGGCTGCTTATGGTTTCTCATTCCAGGCTAAATGTGCAGCTTTAGATTCATAAGGTGAGACAGCCAGATAAGAAAAAGAAAAATTAAGGCCAGCGTTTTATTGTCCAAGCTCTGGTTAAATTGCTCCACCTTCTCACTATATCTCTAGCTCCCTCACCAAAGGAACAACATTAATTAGTCTTTTCAGCTATGCAGTCTTTGGAAGCAATACTCTTGATCTATTGAAGGCTGCATTATTAAAATTATCTGCTGTGTCTGTTCTTAATAAGGTCAAAGAAGGAATCTATGAAAGCTGATTCATCACAAAGGCTCTGGGGATGCACATCATTGGGAAAGCCAATTTTATTTTCCTATTGAAAGATAGAACTGGGTTGCAAACCCCCTCTTGCTTATCAGAAAGGCAAAGCCCAGAAAATCCACCATTAATTTAGAGAAAGGCCTAATCAGTTCATCTGGCCTTTTTTTGTGGAGGGTTTCTCATGACCAGGCTACTTGTGGGGAGAGGGGGAGTGGAGGGGTATGGGAGGGTTTTTAACTCTCTAAGTTAATAATAAATCCTTGGGGGAGATGCTTGTTGGAGTAGATTTCCCTTCTATCTTTCAGCTTACATTTCGTTAATAGTTATTAATGCCACCGCATTGGCAATGCTCCTCTCCTACCATGATAAAATTTCTCCCAAGAGGATTGCTATCGTGTACATTCAGCAGGATTTAGGAGGAGAAGATGCAGGAAAAGAGAACTGATTTGTTCCTTTTTCAGTAGAGAACAATGATTGGGACATTGGTGTGTCTTGTGGCACAAAGTAGGTAAATTACTTCAAAATTGCACAGGATGCTCTCCATAATATGCTCAAAGTGCAAAGACTCCCAGCTTGGTCTATTCACCTTAATTTGTACTTTAGGAAAATTAGTTCTGGAATTTGGGGGCAACCTATGCAAAAAAAATTTGGTGTTTGTTCCCATACTGCACACATAAAATATATGTCCGGTGACTCTTTGCCAACTTGTGGATATGTTGGCAAGATAAAAAACTAAAATTCCTCACTAGTCATTTCAGGACAGCTACCATTTGTGGCAGGTAATTAGAGTTTGATACTTAACATAATGTATTTATTAAACAAATATAACCATATAACTTTGGAATCTAATCACTGGGTGTTCTCCCAGTTCTCCCTCACATCATATGCAGACATCAAATGAGAAGTCATCATTCAGCCTTTAGCTCTGACGTCATGTTAATTTTTTTCCATTTATATACTTGCAGTGCTATTTTTTAAAATACGAGGAAAATTTTGGTCTCACCCCTAGCCAAGTAACAGATATGTTAATAGAATGAGTGGTGAAGTAAGTTCTTTTTCAAAACCTTGAAAGTATTAGATTTCTCTTGGCTGTTGAAAGTCTTAATTACTAAGTGAAACCAGGAAACTTTTTATTCAACATAGTGAAAGAAAATATCTAGCAATTTCTGGAAGGTTCTGGGCCCTTTGCTGAGAGTTAGAGATGTGGAAATACCTACATCATGGCCTCTATCCAGTCAGTCCAACTGATTAGATTCGTAAAATGTTGTGAGGTATGGAGAAGACAAGATTTTCCAGCTGGATGTGACAAGTCACAGTATCCCTAAAAGATCTTAGCCTGTTCTTGAAAATCTGGTGTGCCTGAAGGTGAGTGGCTGGAGGAGAGCTTGAGAAGTAAGGACCTGAGAGATGAAGCTGGTGATACTGGATTATTTCCTGTATGGCCAGCATGAAAATTTAACCCGGGATCACAAATTCACCTTTGCCTTTTAGAAAGTCTCTGGCTTGTCCATAAACCTAAAGAAAAAAGCAGAATTCAGGCTACAATGTACCCCACATCTAAAATATCCTGATTCACATCCCTGGCCGTTGCTTTATTCTAGTGAGAGCTTTTTATATTTTTCTCAACTATTTCAATAACAAACTTCGAGGACACATCCCAGTTGGGAGATCACTAATTTTTATTTCTCAATGCCAACATCACAGGGAAAGAGATCATTTGTGTGGCTCTAGGTAGATTGAATGATCTTCAGGTAGGATAAAATATCCTGCATGTCCTCTTCATTTGCTTTCTGTTTTACATGGTAGCTCTCTCTTCAGCAAGGAACACCCTGCATGGCTTTCTGATGCTGACCTGGATTTTACTTACAAGCTGCCCTAAATTGTATTATGGTATACCAGTTGTTCAGTATTCAGTCTTGTTCCTCTTTAACTTAATATTATGATTTATTTCTGACTTGGCTTTTCTTTATTGAATGCTGACTTTTCCTAAGAGGTTCATGTGGAAATGTGCTGCATGAAGGGAAAAAAAAGCACAGTTTGGCCTCAGGGCAAAAACATGAATACTGACCAGGGACATGAATGCAAGGCAGAAAAGATGGTGCCATGGGTGGTTAAGCAGCCAACAAGATTAACTCATCCCTGTGCCTCTTGCATGCTCCTAAATGGTATGCAGTGACTGCACATTTTAGCACTGGAAGTAAAGTTAGGAAGCAATTGTGTAGTCTGCTAACGAGCTATTCTTTCAACCTTGAAGTTAAAAAATTCACTTGACAACTGACATTTTCATTTAATGTTGGCCCAGTGAACCAAGTTTTAAGGTATGCGGTTGCTCTGACACTACCCAAAAACCAAATATTTCTTACAGTCTACTTTTGAATGATTTGAATGAGCTCAAAGTAAATGACTCAAAGATAGATTAAATGTCCCTTAAAATATGCCCAAACTTAATAATTAGGAGAAGAGTGCTTGAATAAACACATTTAGAGTGTTATTGAGCATATACAGCAGGTCCTCAAATAACATTGTTTCATTTTAACATTGATGAGACTCCGTAGGTACTTAATTCTTATTTATATCAATTAGCCTGTGGTAAAACTGGTTTTGTTATACATTGTTTCTCTTAAAGTCACAGAATGTATTGACACTGTTAGGTGTGGACTAACTGTACAAGCTTAGATGGTTCATATTTTGAAAAGGCAGTCAGTCTTTGAGAGCTCAGCAGATCACACCATAAATAAAAATGGCAATTGGGTCATCGTTTTATCATTCAGTTAAGCAAGAGGGACTTAGGCAAGACAAACAAACTTAACTATAAGAATAAAAGAAAACAAGGAAGCATTACCATTCAAGAGTATGAAATCATTTCTCTCAGAGTCGTTTGGGGTTTAATACTTTTATTTTGGTTGGCGATGTCAAATTCAAACTTTTCCTAAAGCAGCAAATACATAGGTGGCTCTTAACGTATCACACAAGGCTTGTGTTTTCCTGTTATACAACTAACATTCCCTTATATGTTTCCAAATCACTTCTTCCCATTTCTCCAGCATTCAAAACCTACTGGATACAGTGAGGTATGTAGGCATGGGTTCAAATCCTGGCTCTGTTATTGCCTTGCTTTCTAATCGTGAGCATAGTACTTAGTATCTCTGAGCCTCAGTTTCTGCATCTGTAAATGAAGAGACTTGAAACTCCAGCCTTGTGGATTTGCTATGTGGGTTGAATGAGGTAACCAGGGAAGGTGTTTGGCTGGTGGTGTAATAATCTTCTTATCCGTCAAAGCCTCTTGGTATGCAGAGTCAGACATGGCCTTTCAGCTGCATCTCTTGCCTCTTTCTAACACATCTCATGCAATCTCCATGAGCCATTGTCTTTTGCAGTCCACACAGACCCTTGGCATTGACCCACATCTGTACTTGTTCCACATTATTTCCCCTATGCGGAACCTCAAATGGCAGTGCAATCTTTCTAGAGAATCTCTGAAGTAGAAATGTTACTAGTCTGCAGTGAATGTAAAAACACTCACAGCAAAAGGAAAGACTGCGATTGAAGATAAAATTATGTACTTCCTTTGGCAATACGTAAATAGAAAGCACTCACTTTTTACTTAAAAAAAAAAGAGAAAGCTAAGGTATCTTTCTGTCACCATTTCTGGTTGTCCTAGTCACACAGAGACTCCATTCGCTACTGAGGCTGAACCTTCTTTGTGATGTGCCCATGCTACTCAGTATGTGACTCTCATAGGGACCCCTGTGGAAGAGGCAGACCTCCCTCCCCACGAGCTATGAGTCAGACGTTTGAGCTACATGACTCATTGCCAAAGGGTACTTTCCCAGAAGTGTCCTTGCTTGCTTTCCCTCAACCCAGCTTGTCCCTGTGAATGGCAGCGTGCTGAGACTCTTCTTAGTCATAGCTCTTTCATGTCCACTCCTTAGAATCATTTTGAAGAGCCTGCCTTGTCCGTGGCTATCCATTTTAGCCTACTTCTGGAGCTGTCTTAGCATCGAAATGGTCTGCCATGTAATGTGCATTTAGAGAACTTTCAGGCTATAATATCTTTTGGAAATTCAACTGTAAATATGTTACTCCCCAGGATTCGATGTCAGTCTTCTCCCTGTGCAAATGCATACGTGCCATCTCTCCGTTGTTAACGGTGTGAATCTCACACTGGGCTGGGACAAGTTAGTGATGGCATAAAGGGGAGGAAAAAGGGGCAGTATGGTGGATAATATGGGAGTTGTCCATAAAGACAGAGGGAAGGGAATCTGGGACAAGTATGCAAACATGGAAGAGGACAGAGAAGAACCAAACTAAGTGCCTTACATTGAACAATTCTGTCTTGAGTTAGTCCTGCTTGCCATAGAGCAGCCACAGGGTTTCACGGTGCTTTACTGGTGGTGGCCACCTGTAACCTCTCATTAGGAGCAAAATCTCTTATTGTTAATAGCATATTCCACTTCTTTAGAGGACAAAACTCCTCTGCTACAACTAGTTTTCTCAAAATGGCATTTAAGTTGTCAGAAAAGCCCAGCTCCAACATGTCTCCTATCAGCTTTGAAGGTTATAATAAATTCTTCTTTCTATTAATTCATAAATTCTTTAGCCACATGTCATTTTTGGTCCATATGCTTCCTTCGATCCCTGGGAAAGATCTTTCACATCCAATCTCTGTAGATATCTGAATATATAATCAAATATGGTTATCGTATTCCTCTAATCAGAAGGTCAGAAGTTACCTGGGATTTTCTATTTGTCCTTCAACTGAACACTGGCATATAGCAAATCAAAAATGGGTTATAAATTAGTAAAGCTGATTGACTCAAAGAGATCCAACCTGGAGTCTTTGCTGAATGGGCGGAGGTTTAAATATGATTTGCAGGGAGATTCTAGGTGAACTCTATTTGTCAAATGTAGAGAATAACAGCTTTGTGAAAGAGGAGAAGTGTTTTCCTGGGGAAAAAATGTTCAATTACATGGGGAATGGGCTATTTTTCAGGTGATTATTGAATTGTGAGCCTCACTCTGAATGGATTAGGTATATATTTTTTTTCAGATACAAGGAAGTAAGTAGTTGGATATAATTTTCCCAAAGTGTTTCAGCCTAGAAATCAGTAGGGAGGCCTCCTGCTTGTGTCCAGTCTAGAGTGACACAGGATAAGTTTCAAAGTACAGGGAAACACACACCCATGAAACAATTTGCAAAAATAAAGTGCCGACCTATGTGGCATGGATTACGGGTGTATTAGGGCACCAGAAGCGGAGGGAAGGACAGGGTCAGCTGGAGAAATTGTAGGGACATTCCATGCAGGAGCTAATCTTGGGCTGGGCCTTAAAAATGGACATGGTTTCTAGATCGGAGGAAAAAGAGAGGGAACTGGAGGCCGATAAAAGGTAGAGGGATGATTAGAGTCACAGGAAAATCAGTCTGTCCTGCTGGAGCTGAAGGTTAGGTGCTGGGAAATGGTGTATGTAGGGGAAGGATGTTGGTGGTCACTGAAACACTGGCCAAGACGTTTGGGATTGATATTTTAGGTCAAAGGGATCCATTAATGTTTCTCAATAATAATGTAAATGAAAGATATAGGTCATACACATCTGGCCATTGGGGTTAAGACTGGGAGGAAAGTCCAAGAAAAGTTAATATAAAAATCTCGGCATGACTTACTGGGACTGGCCTGTGAGGAGGAAGTGGAGAGAAGACACACTTTTGCAATGAATATGTCAGTGAAAACCAATAGTACTTCACCATAAGACAAAGAGGACTTTAAATAACCTATATATTTCTGACATGCAGGGGAGGAAAAAATCATGCTTCTAGCTATGGCAAGGCTTCTCCACTGGAATGATTCCATTTTAGCGGAATTTCTCTTTATGTTTTTGAAGCCTGGGCCTTCCCTTTAAAAGAAAAGGGTCTGATGTTCCTCTCCTCATTCAAGTGGGCTCAGGAACCAGCCGGCCACTATGGGATCGTGATGCAGCCTGAGGCCGCTGCTCTCCTCATGGAGCTGGCTTGGGCCTGCAGGTAATAGGTGGTGGTGTAGAAGCCTTGGAGTCTTGAGATTTAACAGTAGGACTCAGAGCTCCCTGGTCATTTGCACCTAGTTTAAGGCACGAAGTTGAGTTGTATATGCCAAATAAAGGTCTGTGATCATGTTTCTGAACCTCAGAGGCTTGGCTGCATCCTGTTGAGGCCTGGACCTGTTTAGTTGTGGTGTTGCTAGAATGTGAGGGGATGTGAGGAGGGAGGTGGCAGAAAGGGAGAGGGGCAGATGGGGGTCAGGGATGCAGGATTGGGAATTAAACTCAGCTGAGGAGCAGACGGGCTGGACTAGGCTATTCAGCTAGATGCTAAGGCAAGAGGAAGAGACTTCCTTTTTCTGCAGCTCTTTGTCTTAGAGCCACCTTTTGTGGTGGCGATCACTCAGAGTTCTCCGAAAGATTCAGCCTGGAGAAGCTGAGCGAGGGGCTGACTATGGCTCCTTCGGAGCCTACAATGGGCCCTTGCCATTGATGGTTTTGTGTTGGTGACAAGGCCCTTCTTCTTACTCAGTGTGGCCTGTGGATCGTGAGAATGTTAGACAGAAACTGAATTCCCAAATCCCCAGGGCTATCACTGTCCTATTTGGTTCCTACAGCTGGGGCTGAAGACTGTGAAGTGGGGTATGTAACTAGGGCTCTGACTCCCCTTAGCAGTCATTTTCACACTTGCAAAAAATGATGTATTTTCCCAGGCTGGTGTGTGACTGCCTGTTGCAACCCTTAGAAAAATGAAAACATTTTCTTGGTCTCTGGGCAACCAGATGCTAACAGAGAGGCTTCTAGGATTTAGAATATCTTAGGTTTGTTATTTGAGCCTAACAAAAGAGAAAAATTCCTCCTAGATGCAATTAGACAATTTTTTGTTCCCCCCACTCCCCATATCCCCATGGAGAAATAGAGGAAGAAATGTGAAGGACAGAATTTTACAGCTGTTATTGGTAATGTTAAGTGCAGTGTGGGTGGGATAATATCTGATAACAAAAGGTTTGTGTGTGTCCTTTCAGCTCTCTGAAAAAGCTATGATGCTAGGAGTTCACTCTGAGCAAGAAGGAAATTCTCGATATATTCAAATAAGGTAAAGGATACTTTTATTATGATACTATGCAGTAAGGCTTCTTTGCAGGGCTAGAAGCCCCCAGAGGAAAGTAGTTTCAGAGCAACGACCACAGACCAGGAAGGGCATCTTGACCCCGGGGAGTGTGGCAAGAGGGAACACGCATTCTCATTGCTCAGCATCATAAACAGGATGTCATGCCCATGGGTGTGAGGTAATCAGTTGTGATGTATGTCCTCCCAATCTTGTACTAGTTATAAACACTGGTATATGTTATAACATCAATTTTTAAAATGAATTTTGTTGAGTTTAATTTACCTACAGTTAAATTCACCAATTTTAGAAGTTCAATTTGAAGAGTTTTGACAAATGTGTTTAGTCAGTATGATTGGCATATAAAACATTCCTATCGCCCTAAAATGTTCCTCATACCCTTTTCCGGTGAGTTCCCTTCCACCCTTCCCCTCACACCCGCGGTAACCACTGACCTGCTTTCTATCACTATAGTTTTGTCTTTCTTTTTCCTCTGCCAAGTCATTATGGTCTTAGAACCATTCTGCCCCTTTAAGGTAACTTTGTAGATTTCCCTGGCACAGCGATCTGTATGTGATCTTAGTTTAGTGCATTTCTTTTTTTTTTTTTCCCATGTTCTCGGTGGTAACACCTCATTGTCACCTTTGTACTTTAAGTAATGTGAAAGGAGGTCATGTACACACACACACACACACACACACACACACACACACACGTGCTGGGTGGCTGTGTGAGTGGTCAAGATGACAAGGTAACCAGGAAGAGGCTAAGGGGAAAGAGGGGCGAGCAACATTGATGGAGCAGAGCCTGGAGGAAGAAAGATGGAATGTGTGGTGGCTGGAGACACCTCTTCTGGGACAAAAGATGAGTTATTATTAACAGATTAACCTAGAGGTAAAGGAATGCCACTAAGCCATGTGATGAGAGTGACTGGAATGGGTAGAATTAGGGATTCTGAGGTATGTGCTAAAGATTTACAACTACTGGAGGAAATGCAACACAGCAAGGGCTTGAAATAAAGAAAGAAATTGCTAAGGAGCATTGAAAGACCCATTGCTTCTTTAGGTACCAGCTGGGTACCATTTTCTATGGGTTCTTCTTCGATCAGACAGATCCTTAGTCCTGCTTGATTAAATTTTTATTAAAAAAACTTTCATATCTACAGAAAAGTTTCAAGAACATTACATTAAACTCCCATATGTCCTTCACCTAAATTCAATACAATGTTAACATTTTGCCACGTTTGCTCTCTCTATATATTATATAAAACACTCACAGCAGTATTATTCTTATAATTATTGTAATAATTATTACCATCTCGCTGAACCATTTGAAAGCAGTTTTCAGAGGTCATGCATGACTCTTCATTTTTCAGTACATATTTAATGAGAATGTGAATTTTTTTACTTAACCACAGTTCAATTCTCAAAATCAAGAGATTTAATATTGATCTAATTATCTAATTTGAAATTCAGGTTCAAATTTCCCCCACTGTAGGAGCTGGCATTTAAATGGCTCTCTTGAAACCAAAATAGTCTCATGATTCAAAAGAATGATCCCGTTGTGGAACTATAAGTCACAGGAGAGAAGAAGGCCATCGACCACGTACCTATATGTCTGATGGAAAGTGCCCAATCAATGTTTGTTTATTTGATCTAAAATATTAGTAAGCTGGTTAAAAAATAATTTGCCTTTTTTTATTCTTAGTTATGGGGTCCTTGCTCGTAATGAGTGAGCAAGTCTGGGCCTTTAGTTCTTTGGAACATTCCATCTCAGCTTCATTTCTCCAGTGCCTTGTAACAGACAGGACTATACAAAAGAAAACCCTTTTTATTGCCCTAATTCATATCAATCAAAGACCAAGGAAAGGGTCCTAATATCTTTCTAAAATGTTTTCATTTATCTTGGAGTTTAGTTGTCATAAAAATCCTATGTTTAAAGTGTCCGTTGGGTGTAAATAGTCCCATAAACCCTTGTAGCTGAGTGACATGTAATAATGAAAGTACCTTCACAAAGAACAACAAAATAGATCTTTTTTTTATTGTAATCATCAAATAGTGTGCCCCAAGGTATTGATTGAATTATACATAAACCCTATATGGAGCTATAAAAAGGATGCTGGTTCAAGACAAACCACACTCAGATTAGCCTGCAAGAAATGACCTTAATTCTAACACTATCCAGCCTCTGCTGGGTGGGTCACAACACAAAAAATATTTCTAGATGAAAATATCTGTGCATGTATGAAATTGTTTGGAGTGTACTGTGAGATATTTTATCAACCAAAAAATAGGAAATGTATATTTAAAAAAGGAAGAGCCATTTATTTAGGAGGCAAGTCTAATAGTCCAAAGTTTCCCTGTAAGTCACTATGATGCAGTTAATGTTTGGATAAGAACAGAGTTGTTACGGTCTGGAAGAATTCAAGGAATACTTTGTGGAGAAAGGTGGTTTAAACTGAGTATATGTTTTTGTATATTTTCTATTTGAAATATGTAACTGTTTTAAAGAAATAAGCTATTTTATTTCTTTGAATTTTCAATTTTCAGTTGATTTACTGAAGGTTATGGTGGTCTAGGCAGAGCATTGGGGTACTGGGATTTGGAATTCTGTTTTTCACTGGTTTGTTTCTCCCTGATGAGGAAACCCTTTCAACACCCTTATCTTCACAGAACATTCTGGAATGAAAAACATACTGCTCTTGATATTTTTCTTGATCTTAAATTTCTGTTCTTCTTATGTGCCCCTAGCTTTTTCATCTTCATGGTTCTGCTCATTCACTCTTCCTCATTTCTGTGTGTCCAGATCCTACCTTCTCTTCAGGTCTACTTCAAATTCTATGGTGGCAAAACTCCCCTGATTGCCCCAGTTGGGGATGTAGTCTCGCCTTCCTTAATCTCTTTGAATACTTTTGACTCTCTATCTTTTATATGGCCCTTACCACTTCCTACTTCGTATGATGAGTATGAATAAGTGTGTTTCCTGTTTTGGCCTGTGAACTCCCGGAGGACAGGACCTGAGCTTGTTTTTTGATGAACAATTTGTTGATGCCAAATTTGTAAAATTTGTAATGAATTGCACATTCAAAAGCAAAATAGTCATGACAGCATATAACATTTCAGTGAATTAGTCTAGAATAAAAATGCATTTAAAAAAAATTATTGCCCAAACTTATATTTTCACAATCTGTTCTGTAACTTTAATAGAACCTTAGGGACTCTCAATATTAGTATTATAATTATGTAGATGTCATTTATGTAGAACTAATTAGTATGGCTTGATTAAAGGTGAAGGAAATGTAATATTTAACGTCAGAGTTTCTCCGTCTCAGCACTGTGTAACTGACATTGTGAGCCAGATTTTTCTTTGTTTTGGAAGTCTGTCCTGTGCATTGTATGATGTTGAGCAGCATTCCTAGGAACAAAATAGTTTCCTGTTGAGAAACAGCTCTACGTTAAGACTTTGCCATTTGACAGAGAATCTTCCAAGCAGCTCTCAATATCTCTCCAGCTTTCTTCACTTCAGGCTTTATAACCAATTCCCACTGTTTACTGTATTTCATGTTATTCTATTTACTTGAATTTGCTTTTTATTTTGTTATTGTATCTTATTAACTAATTTTTTAAATAAAGGGTGTGTGGATGGTTAAAAAAATAAAGGAAACTTAGAGTTTCTCTTTGGAGGCAGATGCATACATATATGGCTAATTTATTTTTGACAGATACTAAAAAAATTCAATAGAGTGAGGTAATCTTTTCAACAGATAGCATTGGAACATTTGGATAGTTACATGTAAACCAACAAACAAGCAAAAAATAACTAAAAACATCAGTTTTTACCTAACACCATGTAGAAAAATTAACTTGAAATGGATTACTTTCCTAAATATAATAGCTCAAGCTATAAAACATCAAAAGGAAAATAGAGGGGAAAAAAATCATAGTGACTTTGAGTTTGGCAAAGAATTTTTAAATACCACGCAAAAGGCATAATCTATAAAAGAAAAAACATTGAAGTAAAAAAGATTTGACTTCATCAAAATTAAAAACCTTTGTTCTTCAGAAGACACCTATGAAAATGAAAAGGCAAAGGCACACTCTTTAAATATATAGTGTAACACAGACCTAATAAGAGACTTGTATCTAGAATATATGAAGTGCTCTTACAACTCAGTAAGAGGAAAACACCCAATTTAAAATAAAAGAACAAAAGATTCTAAGGACTTCCTTAGTCATCAAGGAAATGCAAATTACAGCTTTAGTAAGATACTACTACAGTCTCATTAAAATGGCTAAATGAAGAAGACTGACAATACCAAGTCTTAGCAAGGATGTGGAGCAGCTGGACATCTCATGTACTACTGCTGTAAATGTAAAATGGTGTGACTATGTTGAAAAACACTTTGACCATTTTCTAAAAAGTTAAAAACGTATCTCCAATATGAACTAACCATTCCACTCTTAGATGTTTACCCAAGGAGGGTGGGAAAGCATGCATTTGTACAAAGACTTACACACAGATTTTCTTAGCAGTTTTATTTGCAAAAACCAGAAACTGGAAACAATAGGTAAATGCACAAATTGTAGTATATCCATACTATGGAATACAGTTGAATAAATTATTGATATATGCAACAGCATGGATAAATCTCAAAATAATTATAGTGCATGAAAGAAGCCAGACCAAAAAAAAAAATAAATACATACTGTAAGATTATGAACAAATCTATAATGAGAGAAAGTGGATTGGTGATTGCTTGTGGGTGGAGAGAGGGATAGGAGGAAAGAATTCCAAATGATCACATGGAAACTTTGAAGGTAATGATTTTGAGTGTTAATTTCTTGATTGTGACGATGGTCTCATGGGCGTGTACAAGGTAAAATTGGTCAAATTGTACACTTTAAATATGTGTTTTTTACTGTGTGTGTCGATATTACCTCAATAAGACTGTTTAGAAATTCCTCTAAAACCGATATTTTTGTAATTTGTTTTGTAACTTCTGCTTTCTCTTTGGAAGATAGATGTTTTAAAGAAAATGGGCTACTTAAACTTTGGGTTTAAGGAGTACTTTCTCTAGACCCTTCTTTTAGACTTTATATGTTCCCAGGAGAGGAAATCACTCCCTAAAAACGTGGTGTGAGTCACTTATCAAAGTTCTTTTGAGTTTCCAAACCTTAGTTTTCTTTTTCAGAAAACAGGCATAATAACAGCTGCCACAGAAGCTTGATGGGAAGATGACACAATGTAGGCAGAGCACCCTGCACGGTGATTCTGTGGGGTGACCCTTCCCCTTGTCCTTCCCGCCTCCTCTCTCTTCCACAAAGCCAAGCATGCGTTGCACGTGTGGCATATACTCAATAAGTCCTTTCTGTTTGACTTAACTCACTATTTGCTTGTTTTAATTCAGTTAGTAAAGGCATCTGAAACACCGAATCAGTTTTCCAAACTTATTAAGTCTTGTAAAACAAGAGTGTACTTCGAGTGCACGTAACTAGAGTGAATAAGACAAAAACTACTGATGTAATTGTACATTCACTGAAGTAGTTACTTCTAGAAGAAGTATGAACCTCTCCATACACAAAAGTAACTAGTCAATGTTGTGGTGCGATCAAATTTAAGACCCACGGAGCCAATTGAGATTAATTATAAGCCTTTATTAGCAGGCCTGCTACTTACTCTCCCCACTAGAGAATCAGCCCAGAGCCTCCAGAAGGGATAGCTTAAAAAGCCCCCAAACACCCTCTAGCAAACAAGCAGGTTTACAGAAGTAGAGGCTGGCCATTAACATATCTTTACACAGGATAACTGCACCCTTAACATTAAACAATGGAAGCAGAAGTCGGCCATTTGAAAATTTTCCACCCTTAACAGCCAAGATTTAATGATAAAATGAGAATCTTGATTATGAATTTTTTGAATGAAAAAACACAACTATTTAGAAACTTCAGTTGTATGAATTTGTCCAGATTATACATGCATAATTCTTTAATACAGAAAAAAAAAAAAAGGTTTGACTAATTTAACATACCAGACATTCAGGAATTCAAACAACAAATGTCTTCTTTAGGCTTTAATAAACTCTCCATCTGGAATATGCCATTGACATACTTCTTTCAAGAAGTTCTCTCTTGGCTCCTCAGTCTGGTATGAAAACCCAGGAAGCTACTGGGAAAGGAATACAAATATTCTATTTTTAAATATCTTCAGGAAGGCCATAGAAAGTTCTCTATCAGCTTCAGGCATTCTGAAGCCTCAGCTGACACTTAAAGGCAGCTTACTTTCCAGGCTTGATTGGATCAGGCAGAAAGTCCTTTGATACTACTAGGTAACCAGCAAGAATTTACAAAAAGCTGCAGTTGGGCAGAGATTGTTGCTAAAAAACTGTACTATCTGCAGGAAAAATGTAAAGCAGCTACATCTCTTCAAGCCATTATGTAGTGACCACTGAAATGTTACAGTCATATTGGAAAACAACAAACCAACAAACATTTAAAATCCATCACAAATTCAATTTGGTTAGTTTGGAATTTGTGTTGTTCCAGTAGTGCGTGAACTAAAATTCGCCATTTGTTTAGAAAATCCTTTTTTTCACAGACAACTTACCAGATTCTGCTGTGATTATAATGGAACTCCTTAAAATATTCAAGGGTATTAATGTCTTCATGAATTTGTGTATTCTTTAAAATTTCTCACTCGTAGGAAGCTCTTAGGTTTATAAAAAAACATGACATTCAATTTAATCTCTTCATTAAATGTAAGTTTTTGAGATTCAAATCACTTTTTAAAGGAGGCCGGTTATTCATGAATAAATCAATAAGCAATAGGACCCTGGATAAGTACTGCATGCTAACCAATTTGCCACCGGAGCTCCTCATTAGGACCCAGTAACCGATGCTGTCAGTTCCCTGCCCACATCTCCATGGCAATAATGCTTCCATGTGTGTCTTTCAAATTTCCAAATTTCTGCCTTCCAGCACCTGCTACTCTGTCAGGCTCTCTGTCTGACTGTTGGAGCCTGTTTTGGCTGACCACTGACCACTCCAGAACTGCTCATATATTCCCCATTCAGTAAATACCCCAACTACTTCCCCATTGGCGTGGGATAACTCTGTGGCCCACATTCTAAACTATTTTCCAGTTCCTTAGATGAATTGAGCTCCACTTGTTACAGCGTGTAACTTGCTTGAGGACACAGCCTCTGTCAGTTCTTTTCTTTCCTACCTCGCCTGTTCAGTCCCCTACCAGTGTTTGCTGGGATCACCTTCTTCTTGAATCTTCATCTCAGGATACTCTTTGTGGCAATCTTCACTAAGGGGGACCTTCACGCTTTGGATTTAGGCAGTGCTTTCTCTGGAGCCTGCTTTTAGAATTCACACATTCCTGGGAGGGAAAAATCACTCCTTAAAATCTTTGTGAGAATCAATTACGAAGGAATAGGAGTCAGGTAATATGCTGTTCAACAGCACTTCTGAAGACAGAAACAGAGTCAAGAAGTAGGGTTATCCCCAAAAGCTAGCTTTCCTCCTTTCATAGGTTCTTGGAGGGGAAGGCCAACATCGATGTCAGCACACCCAGTGTATTAATTTGGGAAGGGTATGTGGAGAGGACACCTGTACTTCGAGCTTTGACATGTGTCGTGTGTATTACATTTAATGATGCCTCAGTAGTGAATCAGGCTCTGTGTGAATCTGGAAAGCAGCTCCAAATCCACCAGCCACAATGTAGAGAGAACAGTTGATACTCAATTATATATGAAAGTACCACTTAAAGCTAATCCTCAATTATAGTCTATAAATGATGACAAACATTTTTTTATAGTCATTGCAGGATTTAAAGATGCGCTTATTGTCTAAGACATGATGTTTTCGAAGGGAAAACACAAATGCATGACAATATGCCTGTCTTTGTTTAGTATTTTCAGAGGGATTAGCACAAGCCAACGGGGAAAAGCAGTGTTAAGATATATATTATATGTCGTATGGCAAAGGTAAGGGAAAAGGTCTGTCACTGATAGAACGAGGTGCTGTTAAAGCCATGGCCGGGTCGGTCCCTGTTTGGAGAAGTGAATTGCATACCAAGAAGAAAAAAAACACAGTCTTAAACCCTAGGCAAGAATCATAATCCTAGCTTCTCATATCATACAATGTAAATGATCTCTCGCTCCATCTTCATATGAGATAATGAAATTGTTGGAAGGACACTTTACTTTCCAACAATGATATGGGGGTTCTGCCTACTTCATCCCCAACTCCAGTTGGGGACTCTCATAGGTGCATGTATTAGTTGATCGGGCTGCCAGAACAAAGCACCACAGGCTGGGTGGCTTAAATGATAGAAATTTATTTTCTCACAGTTCTGGAGGCCGGAGGTCCAACATTAAGATGCTGTCAGGTTGGTTTCTGGTGAGAGCTCCAGTCTTGGCTTGCAGATCTCTGCCTTCCCACTGTGTCCTCACATGGCCTTTTCTCTGTGTGCACAAGGAAGATCTCTGGTGTCTCTTCCTCTTCCTCTAAGGTTGTCAGCCATATTGTATTAGGGCTCCACTCCTATGATCTCACTTAACCTTTATTATCTTTTAGGCCCTATCTCCAAATACAGTCACATTGGATAGATGCAGTTCAGTCAAAAACAGTGGGAGCTGAAGGGCAGCATGTTTAAAATAATTTTTGTTCTTCCTTTTTACCTTCCATAGGGTACTGGGTTTGGGTAAACATGCTCTTCATTCTGCAATCCAAAGGCTCGAAGAAGGGGATCTTCATTCAGTGAATATTGGCTCTGTGGCAGGCTATTTGGTGGAATATTTTAATTCTCATACCAACCAAATCCTGTGTTATACATACTTTCTTATTTTCTAGACAAGGAAATTGAAGCTCAGAAAAGTGAGATCAAGCTAATATGTGAGCCAGGATCTAAACATAATCCTCTCATTTTTTTTTCTATGCTATTACTGTGATTCTTTGTACTGAGGAATTTAGACAATTGATTATAGTTTCAACTTTCTGTATTCTTCCCTGAATGGTTTTTATCAATTGTTAAAAAACTTAATGGTGAGCCTTCTAGACAGACACATATAGCTGGAGAGTTATAGGTTATTAAAGGTTATTTTTTTCCATTGAAGATTAATTATGCATACATAAATGAAAGGATTTTGAAATTATCATATAAACCAATGAAATAACATTTATTTTCCAAATATCTAATTTACGAGGAGAATTTTAATGGAGGGAAATTTATGAAAGTAATAAGTATTATTAAACAGGAATAGACCTATATTTTCTTCTAAGTATAGAAATCAAGCACATTTGCCCTGTCTTTTCATTCACTTATTTATACATGGTATTCTTATTTTATGAAAATGTTGTGCTAGGTCCTGCACAGGTTGTGCATATTACAAGATGTATTTAAGGTACTGTTTAGCCAAAGCAATAAAGACATACACTCAAAACTATTGAGAAAAAAGGTGCAAGTTGAAGAACACACTGATCCAGATGAAAAATAACTCATTTTCAGTATCTTTTTTGTGTCTGTTTTTACCACATCTCTGTCCCAGCCTTTCTGTACTTATAGGCAACTTGCTATAGCCTTAAATAACTGTGACTATAATGTTTACCATTTTGAGAAGAGGAATGTAGTTGAAAATACCTAAATCTTGAATAATTGGGTATTGAGGTCATGCGAGCCCATTTTTATCTATTTGAGGCATATTATTCTGCTTGTAAAACCTCAAATGATAGAGTAATTTACATTCTGATGATGCTCACCCTAGAAATAAGGAGGAAACATTAATATAAGTAATCTCCCAAATGGAAGTTTCATGGATCAGTCGTGGAGTTTGTCTTTTCTTCTAAGGGATGTATGTGTTAGTTCATTTCATTTGTTCTTTTAATGTGCTCTCTTGCTCACGTGATTCGTAAGATGGTGGTCACACTCATTTTCACGAGGTATTTGCAAGCCTACTACACTCCTATTCCATTACACTTCACAAAAATAAAAATCTTTCCTTGGTTTAATTAAATTTTAAGTTAGTGGCTGACATCTTGAGATTTCAGGGTCTTCTGCTAACATACAAACACAAACATGCTTATATATAAGTACATATAGCAAGTCCTACATTGGTCCATTTCATAGTTCACAGTTAAAGAGACATCATAACAGTACCATTTATTATAAGCTCACTGACTTAGAAGATAGCCTTCCTTTTTAGAAAGAAGTTAATATGATTTGCCATTCCAGTCAGCATCTTATGGTTCTTTATGCCCAGAGGAACAATAGAAGACTACTTCAAGATGGAAACCCAGTAATCACATCTTTCTTTTTTTCCTTCTGATTACTGAACAATACCCTATTTCTTCAACTGCTACTTCTATGGCATTGTTTCTAAAGTCCTTATAATCGTGCCTGCTTTTTTGGTTTTATTGTTTACCCATCTTTTCATCTCAAAAATTTCTTCCATTTGTGACCACAGTACCCTTGTGTGAGCCCTGAGTATGGTAGCAATATTACCACTTGTGCTCAAAATATCACACTTTTACTAATATATGCTAAGATTCCAGAAGCTATAAAACATGTTACATAATTGGTAGATATTGGGCTTGCAGTCAACCAGGAATTTTCACTTGAATTCTGGCTAAACCAGGTGTTGGCTGTTGTCTTGAATGGGATTAGCGTCCTTATAAGAGCAGTCAGAGAGCCTTCCCCTTGATTCCTTTCCACTGTGAGAGGCTACAGTGAGAAGCTGCTGTCTAGAAAGCAGGCCCTCGCAGATGATGACTCTACAAGCATGCTAATCTTGGATTTTGCAGCCTCCAGAATGGTGAGAAATAAATGCCTTTTGTTTATAAGTCACCTAGTTTATGGTGTTTTGTTACAGCAGCTCAATGGACTAAGATAATATGATTAATTTGAACAGTGTAATATCAGCAAAATAGGAGTGACAGGTAGTATATTCATTTTGTAAATGAGGAAATGAAGGCCTAGAAAGGTTCAGTGATTTGGCCATCATCGTATAATTTCTATGTATTTAAACAAAATACCTTAACATTTCATTATCATTTTAGTATGGTGAAAAAAGATGTATTTTGTTGCTTATAGAACTTACAATAATGTCCAAGAGCTAATTCTCTTGTATAATGTATTTTATAGCAGGAGCGTAAATAATATTAAACGGATTTTAAAAAGACATAAATTATCCCACTTCTCAGCTCTAACAGAATAGCTGATTTCATTTTAGCACATTATTTTCTTTCAGTTTTAGTTGGTATATATCCATTTTTTATGTAATTATAATGGAAATTATACATTTCTGAACCAAATCTTTTAGTTAACAATGTTATAAACGGTTTTCCTTATAGTTGCATAGAGTTCATTGCCATTTTTTTTAAAAAAATACATATCTTATTGAGTTTACCGGTTTATTCAATTATTTTTTAAAAATATGCAGTTTAAATGATGCTTCAATGACTACTTTTAAACTATTTTTTAAATATAAATTTTTAGAAACTATTAAGTAAGAAAGTAGGCATGTGGATATGGGTCAAGCACATGTATGCATATTGTGTACCAGAGAGGCTGTCTTTGTGTGCCAGGCTTACAGTAATGTAGACATGACCTATCATTGGGTTCTGAGAGTTCAGTTATTTCTTTTGTAATTATTTTGTTAACTTTAATGTAAAATGCCATTATATTATGTGGCTTTTTTACATTTTTTCTTTTAAAAAAAAATATTTTAAAGTACACAGGACATTGGTTAGACATTTACATAGTTTATAAAATGATCCCCCTAATTGTTCTCTCCATGTCTGTTATACATTTTTTTGTGGGGTTGTTTATTGTGAAGAGGGCTCAGGTGAACCCCATCAGTGTCCCTAGTGTGCTGGGTTTCCCATTCTCTTGGCAGGAAGAAATTCTTCAGCCAGGCATGCCTGGATTTTCCGTGGAGGGTTTGCTGTAGGAGAGAGGCCTCACCTGTTGCTTTCCCTTTTAATGGGAGAAATTATTAGAATAGCCTTTAAAGCCGAAGATGAACAGACTACCTCAGCCTTAAGTACTTTGACCTTAGATGTCAGCTGTTAGCACCTGCTTACCTTGTGGGACATTGGGTTTGTACACAGCCTGTTCTTAGAAGGAGCCCAGAGTCCTAGCTTGTTTTTTATCAAGCTGTCCAGGTAGAATTTCTGGGGTGAGTGTTTTTATTGAATAACATGCTTGTACATTTCCAGAACTCAATGAGGCACTTGGAACCATCATAAAATATACATGGTGGACAAGGTCAAGGTCTGGGTAACCCCAGAATGAGCATTTCTCTACTGAGGGTGTGGGAATGTGTTTTTTTAAAGTCTTTTCTAACCTAACATACTGGTATTAAAAGGATTCTGGTTTTGAGAGAGAGAGATCAGTAGTCTGTTAAAGCACATTATAATTAGAAAAGCAAACATTACTTATTACCTATGCCAAGATATTTGTATATTAGATAATTGCATGAATGTTCTTAAAGATTGAAAACTTGAATTTTAATATGGTCGTAATCACTCTTCTGCCAATTTAATATCTTTCCATTTCAAATATTACTTAACTGCTGTGCTGTGTTAATCTCGTCTTAATTTTCATTTATTTTCTGTGAACAGAGTGTTAGAATCAACAGAGCCAAACTTTAAAATTAAGGCTTTTTCCTTTGAGGTGTTTTACTTGAAAAGCATTTTCAAGAAAACTTTTACGAGTAAACTTTCTATTGACGTTTAATATACATGCAGAGAGGTGCACATAAGTGTATGTCTTGATTTCCACAAAGTGAACAAACATGTAACAAGCACCAGATGAAATAAATCAAAAATGTTCAACTCCCAGAAGTTTCTCTTGGGCCAGCTTGTTTTTTTATCACTATCCAGACCCCATCTCCACAAAGGTAACTGCCATTCTTTAGTATCATTGATTTCATTTTGCCTGTTTTTGATATTTATATAATGGAAGAATTCAATATGTACTCTTTTGTGTTTACTTTCAAGAAGTAATTAAATTTTGTAAAGCCTGCATATGTACCGTGATTTCTATTTGACTATTACTTTTTCAAAGTTTCTTTGCAATTATGTTGGCCATGCATGATCAATATAGAAAATTTGAAAAGTATTGAAAGTCAGGGGAAAAAAAACAACAGACCATTCATATTCCTATCACTTAAAGACATCTATTTAATATACTTCCTTCTAGTATTTTGTCAATGCATTCATTAACTAATAAATTTACACATCAAATATGGAGCATCCACAGTGTGTGGGCACTATGCTAAGTACAAGAAGAACATGGACAAACATACTTGTTTTTACATAGTTGTAATTAAACACCTTTATACCTTGGCTCTTCATTTAATGTTGTGGTATAGGTGCTGTGCATTTCCGTGATGGCTGATTAAAACAAGGGCAAGAGGGAGGAGAACCCACAGTTATGTGCCACCTCTCAGGTCCTCAATTTGCTTATGCTTGAAATTCAGTCTCTACAAAAGGTTTCTTTACTGCTTTCCTTGTGGAAGAAGTGGAGGGAGAGGAGATGGGAGCTAAGAAGGGAGAGGTGCTAACAGGTTCTTGTGGCAGGGTGACAGTTTCCTGCACCAAAATGGTGGGCATAAGGGAATGTGCTGGAATGGTGACTGATAAGTGAATGAATAAGGACTTTTAGGCTTCAAAAATGGGGCAAGCCAGAGGTTAGGAAATCTGGAAATGAAGGCATTACTAGGGGGCAGCTAAGGAGTGGAAAACAGCCAGGAAAAGCAGTGGATTAAGCATCGGAGTAGATGCAAGGAAGACTGGGTATTCATCAGCTCAGAAAAAGTGTAACAGAGAAAAGATATATAAGCAAAGTGAGCCAGTTCTGGATACTAAGGTCAGCGAAAGAGGAGACTGCCTCCTGGAGGATAGGCCACCGGCCTCAGATGTGCCCAGTCCAACCCACTTCAGGGAAGAAGAGCAAGCAGTATTATAGGGAGGTTCGCATGGCCTCATCTAGTGTGGGAGTGGAGAGTTCAGAAATACACCGATATCTTCACCTGAGATTTTTAGGCCTAAGAATGCTATAAAGCCTGCTACATTGATAAGAAAATCCTCATTTTTATTTACACACATTATCTTATGATATTATGGCAGGTAGGAATAAAACTTTTGAAGCTAGTTAATGCTTCAAATAATACCTTTAACATTTAGTTCAACAACCATTAAAAATAGCTATCATAATACTGGTTAAAATAGATGAAGGGCCCTGCAGTCTTAGACCTAATGAACCATACTTCATCTTTACAATGATCATAGAACACAGATGTGTCCGCATTTTACAGAGGAGGCAACTGAGTTTCAATATGGTTTAGAACTTTGTCCAATGATACTCAGCAAATACATGGCAGAGGGAGTTTATATGCCACTTGAACTTTCTACTAAGTGTTGTGGGGGAAGGGAAACTTCTTGTAAGGAGCTCTCAATCCTGAACACTCCATCAGCAATGACCTCTGCCCATAGAAAGGGGGTGGGAATGTGAGGAGGGGCACTGAATGGGTCGAAGTCCAAGGGCTCATGTAACTGGGCCCCCAAGGCTCAATGGACAGTCCCAGAACGCATGTTCATGTGTTTTGTGACTAAAAGGGTGACCGAGGTGGTGATGTTGGAGATGCGCAGCAGAACTCTAGGAGGGCAGGGACGTTGGAATTACAATGAAAGCAAACCCTCTCCCCAGCCCAGGTGCATAGCAAGTATCTACAAAGAGACGGTTTTATCAGGCACCAGGCAGCATTCTCTGGCCTGCCAAGTTCAAAACCTGATTGCCTGTTCTCAGCTGAGTTTACTTTTTAATCTGGTGACCATTTAACACTTAAAAAAAAATCTTCATGGGCACAACAAACATTTTGAAACACTTAGTGAGTCAGGGAGACTTTAAAACCCTTCTCTTCCCTGGTTGATTTTGCTTCTGGCTTTCCTGAGCGTGCTCCTGCTGTGTCTTCACTTTCAGGCGCCTTCTGGAGCAGTGCTCCTGACCTTTTCGTGAGGATGTTTGTACGGTGTTCTGGGGAATGCCGAAGGGGATTTGAGGGAATTTTCTATGAAATGGTGAAAACAGTCATTACATTTTTTGTATATCATATAAGAACAATAAATATTTTTAAAATAAGAGAATAAAAGTCTATAAAATTTCGGATAAATTCTTTTTATTTTTATTGAAAAGCATGAGTTTTCTTCCACGATATAACTTTTTAATACAAGGATTATGTTTGCAATTACTATGTATACTTTCTGATTGAGAGTTTTTAATTATATCTTCAAATTGTTAATTGTCTTCATCCACAAAGAGATTTTATTCCACAAATGGTTTCATATAAAACTTAAACAATTTTTGCAATTATTTTACAATTTATTTACAACAGTTGAAATTACATGGAAGGCTCTAATAGCTCTTTCATGGACTAAGATTGACATCTCTTGTGATAATGTGAAAATATTCAAATATAATCGAACTTTTTTATATCAAGTATTTAGTAATAGTGGAGTTCTAATTTGCAGAATGTACATAAATTG
This sequence comes from Rousettus aegyptiacus, assembly GCF_014176215.1. Taxonomy (NCBI): domain Eukaryota; kingdom Metazoa; phylum Chordata; class Mammalia; order Chiroptera; family Pteropodidae; genus Rousettus; species Rousettus aegyptiacus. Next base: position 71,568,475 of record NW_023416287.1, read on the forward strand.
TTAGAGCTGTCACTCTGCAGATAGCTTGGATGCTAATAAAAGGGCATATCAGCTGCAAATTGACAGAAATTTCAACATATATGAAATCAGATTCAGGGCACTGCCTGGAGCTTTGCACACCAGGCGTTTGAACCTTGACCCCCACCTCCCTCCCAAGTGGCCACACCTTTAGCTACAGATGGAAGTGCTCCTTGTCTACCCAGAATATGACATCTTCCAGCAGCTTTGTTGGCTCATTCGTCCATTTCAGAAGCAGTGCTGTGCTTTGCAGCTGGCTTATGAAGTATATTGCCAAGTAGTATAGCACCTCCCTGTCTACATTCAGGGCACACAGTAGCACATTATATCACTCATCTTGCCAGTGGCCTGGGGTATGTAATATTTCAGACTCCGCTCCTCTCCAACGTGCTTTAAGAAGGCTGGAAGATGCTGCTTATGGTTGCAACTGGCCTATTGGCTTTGGCTACCCTAGACCCCTCCTGGCTGCTCTAGCGCAGATGGGAGCAGTATTTCCTGGTACCTGTTGTGGAATACATTTTTTTTTTTTCTTGGAAAGCTCTGATTTAGGGGGAGAAAGTTCTTATTCTCCCAGAGTTCTTAGGAACTTGAGCTGCTTTTAAAAAGTCTCCAGGTTAAGTTTATCGTTTTACTCAATGTTCTTGCAGGCAGCCCACTGAGCAAGATAAGAGGCAGCAAAGCATAATTTCTCAGAGGTAGACCCTGGTGCCAGACCGACAGATTCCAAATCTTAGCTCGTTGCTAGACGTGTGCTCTGTGTTCTTTTCTTCATCTGTATAAAATAGGGATGATGATAATATCGTTTCCCTAGGGTTGTTGAAAGAATTAACTTCATTAACATGCTCATTTCTTACAATGCCTAGCAGAAGGTGTAATATTACTGATGATATTACTATTGTCAATAGCAGTGGCATGATGTTATTGATGTTACTAAGAAATTGATTATTACTCTAGTAGAGTTTATTTTTTATTTTTTATTTTATGGAATTGGATTCAGGGGAAATAAACAATGGGTATGAAATCTGAAAGATTTTAGCTTTATCCGATTTCCAGACTGTAATCTTTGCTTTGGATTTCTAATATTTTCCATTTGCATTATACTTTTTATAACCTAAATGGATATTACCCTTCCATTTTAAACATTTAATATAATATAACAAGCCAGGATTAAGATTAGGGCTTGAGGCATGGAATAGCTATCTACCTCTAGGAAGATTGAATCTTATATTTATTTTCATTGGGTTGGCTAGAGTAACCTGCAGCAAATGTAGAAACTCATTGAAATAAATTAAAAAGACTATATTATGCTCCTTGGTCTCTAGAGTCATTCTAATTTTTCAGAATCTTTGAACCTTGGATTCAGTGGGTTAGCCATAATAATCAGAAGATCACTAACATTTTTAGTTTTAACTAAGGACAATAAGTTGGCTTCATAGTTGAAATGGAAAGTCTACAGGCGGAGCACACTTTATGTCTTCTGCCTATTATACCTTTTGTCACAGAAAAGGGGATTAATATAGTAACTCTTCATTGTAAATGGACATTAATGAATGTTAAATTACCAACCAAATTCCTGTGGAACTGCACATAACAGCTACTTTCACATTCAAAGAGTTTTTCATGATTAATGTTGTTGTAATGAATACCAAAGAAATTAATAACCATTTGTCATTTTAAAAAGTGTTGCCGATTAATTTTATGCTATTTTTCTATTCTCATTTGTCAGAAGAATGAGAACCTAGAATTTTAATGTCTAATATGTGGTGTGAATTAAAGTGGCCATACCACACTGACCTTTTCAATATTCTAATCTTTGCTTGGCTGACCTCTTAGACCTCTTCCTGGCAACAGTTAGGCTTTTGAGAAGAGGGAGAGCTGAGCCTGTTGGGTAAGTGAGCAGAATGAAGAATTATTTTAAGACACACTTTCATAATTCATGGACCGTATTGGAAATTCAAAATTTCAGACTATTCATTATCTTGACAAATATTGTAATGTGCGGAGAATATGGCACCACATAAATCCATTCTGGTGACAAAGAGTGTAATGAGAATGGGAAATAGTAGAAACCCAGAGCAATCACTTTACAATCTGGAAACTGGATAAAGCTACGGTCCCACCAGGTTTCACAACAGTTCATTTTTGGCACTCTGAATTGCTTTCTGTAGAAAACACAGCATGGCACCATACACAAGCACCCATAAAGGGAGTTTGGACACATTAATTTGGAAAGCAGCCTCCATCTAAGTAGAACATCAATTTAATGAATTCATACACTTTACCCTGTGAGGCAATGATTTGACATCATTGAAATGTATTGAACGATTCACTTCTATTTTGAAGGGACATGAATATACTAATACCTGAAAATATTTATTTCCTTTATTCATCTATTCAGTAAGTATCAAATAACTGGTGTGTGCATGGTATTGTGCTAGCTAATGTGAGGAGCTAAAAAGATGGCATATGGATGTGTAGACCCTAAAAGTACAAGTAGCTGAGGATAGGTCCCCTCAGAATGGGCAACTGGCTGTGTTTTCTTAGTGCAGATGAGGGGAATCACTCTGGTCATGAGGAGTCTGGGGCGGTTGTGTTCCAATAAAAGGGTATTTGGTTATCGGAAAAAAACAGGGATGGCCAATCTGTGTGAGAGGGATGTTTAAAGGATGAGGAGTGATGAAGAAAATTTACATTTTTAACAATTTTATAAACAATTGGACACATCAGTATAAGGTTGTACAATTCTCCCAACAAAATTCGAGCCTGATGAAATGATCACCTATATAGGACCAGCAAATGTGCTTGCCACCCTCTGTGGGTAGGCCTCATCATAGAGAGTTTAGAGAGGTAGAAGCCAATGAGCTATGGTTGTTTGACATCAATATTTTTGTGTTCTGGTAATTGCATAACCTTGTGCCTAGTCCAAGTGACTGAAAGTTGAAATCAGAATAGTTTGGTACTGGAAGTCTGAAAGCAGGTGGGCAATCAGGAGTAGGAAGGAGTATGTTCAATTGCTGAATTTCAAAGCAAGTCATGGATCAGGACTGGGTATAGAAGTTAAAAGTGCAAGAATTAAGATTGTGGTTTGGACCAGGTTGACAGAAAGTAATGTGTTAGAGGCAGGAGATGAGGATCAAAAAATAAAACAAGAGGTCATAGTAAGGCAACAAGCAAGTGGAGACAGCAGTCAGAACAAGGAAATTGGAAGGATCCCTAATAGTGAGGCAACATGATAAAGAAGAATCTTACTTTTGAGGTACACTTTTGAAACATGGATTTTATGATGGCTAGTAGCAGGTCAGTCTCAGTATGTGATTGTGATGTCTGCATTTGCTTTATCTAGAACATAAGCACTTAAAGGAAACTTAATTGTATTACTTAAATTTGAAGAAGGGAAGCCCTTAAGAAGTTCCTGACAGCTGATACATGTATGGTCAAGGACAAGTAGTATTTTTGGCTAGAAAATTCAGACATTGTTTAATGCAATTATAGAAGCCTAATAGCAATTAATATTATTGTTTCTATACATTTATGTATTTCACTATACATTTATTTACTTTTTATTGTTGAAGGATGTAAAACATATATACAATGGAGAGAATAGTATAATGAATATCCAGGTGCCTTTCACTTAGCTTTGGCAATGACTAATTCATGACCAATCTCGTTTCATGTGTATGCCTAGTAAATCTCATTTATCCTTACTCTGATTTATTTTGTAGTAAATCCCAGACTTGAAGTCATTTATCCATAAATATCTGTATGTATCTCTAAAAGATGAGGAGTAATTTCTTAAGCATAGACATAATACTATTATCTCACCCAAAAAATTAAGAATGATTTATTACAATGTTGAAGGTTATATTCAAACTTACCCAATTGTCTTATTTCCTTTTATAATTTGCCTTTATGGGCTCGGGATCAAAAAAGTTCATATACTGCAATTACGTAACCTGAAACTTAGGTTTCGTTTAAGTACTTAATGTTTTGTTTTGTTTTCATTTTGGAATTCTCTCTTTAAATATTGCTCTGCCAGATTGTTTCTTTCTTGGACTCTTTATATCATAGTTTCTTAATAGCAGCTCTATTGACATTTTTACACCAGATAATTCTTATTCGTGGGAGTTTGTCATGTTCATTATAAGATGTGTAACAGTATTTCTGGCCTCTACCCACTAGCAACTCCTAGAAGTTGTGACAAAAAGTTAAAAAAAAAAAAGTATCTCTAGATATTGCCAGATGTTGGGGGAAGAGGGCAAAGTTGTCTCTAGTTAAGAACCACTGCATATATGTATATTTATCCTATAAAAAGTTGTATTCCATGTTTCTTATGCTATACTTCTTGTTTCATTCCATTTGACCTATGTCCCCATTTTTGCTTCCTTTAGTGAACCTTGTTATTTTGTCCACTTTTTATTAAACTTCTTAATTTCAATTGTGTTTTTCAGTTCTAAAATATTCATTTTATTGAAAATATAGTTATTTTCTTAAATAATTGGAATTTATTTTCTTGACCATAGTAATCAATTATTTTAACTATGTTAACTTGAAAATCTAGATCACTTGTAGGTCTATTTTTATTTTCTGATTTATCTCTTGGTCCTGTTTCTTTCTGTGCCTGGTCATTTTTAATTGAATGCCAAGGCTTGTTTATGAAAAACTGAAGAGATTCTGGCCTTCCTACAGAAAGGATAGTAGAAAATCACTTTAATTTTTTCAGAGGTTAAGTTGATTAGAAGTTGAATGTAGAGCTCTTCAGGTGTCCTGAGTGAGAGCCTGAAATGTTTACAGGGTCCTTACCCAACTTGGTGGACCTTGAATACCCTTTATTTTCTTTTCCAACATTGTGGGGAAATTGCTGCTTTATTTCTCAGTCTTAGAGAAACCACATTATGCTTGGCTTATGTCTTATCTTAGGTTTATTCTCTGGAAGTAGAGCCTAAGTCAGTGATTCCTAATACATTGTTTCCACTTTATGATGACTTGTTGCTGGGCCTGCACAAACTTATGACTTGATAGATCTAATAATATAGAATATATGGCAGTTCTGGTCTCAGAGTCATGTGATACTTCATAGTTAGTTGTTCACTTCCTACCACTACCAAGTAGCATGTCAGAAACTACTTTTTGAATGTGGTATGTAGGTTTCTTCTGAAGTTTTTGTGGTGTTTCTCTAGAAACCTTGAGTTTTTTGCTGCAAATTTCCTATTAGGACTTTATCAGGAGTCTCATACATTGTCTATCATTAATTCAGATATATCTTCTCTTGCCCTGGGCCTCACTCAAAACTGTACAGTCTTCTGTGTCACCTGATGAATGGGATGACCAGTATTCCCAAGTGTGGAATATGCCATCTCCAAAATTCAGAGGCCCACCCAACGCTGTTTCTTTCTTATTGGTAGGAGTTCCAAGATGCAGTAACTTGACCTTTACTTTGAAGGGGATATTCCAGCATCCTCTGAATCACTGGACCCCTAAAAACTTCACCAAAGTGGCAGGTTCCTCAACCTTTGTGAAATTTATTTCTCGCTTTCTGGAATGCATATATCTTATGAAGACATTCAGAGGAATTATCAATTATTGATCGTCAGGTTTGATAAGCTTGATTCACCTATTTAGAGGACAATGTAATGGTCTGCAGAATGTCCAGATGGTTCAAATTCCTTTGAGCTATATTTTGACAGTATGCAGGAGAATTAAGGTGGCTTTCAGGCAAGACCATGAATATATATTTTTGTTTTAAGTGAAAACAAACTGCTTCTCATCCTTCTTCCTGATAGATTTTGAAAATGCTATATTTGCCTGATATATAACCATCATAAGGTATGTATTAATTTACTCTACTCAAGATATCATATCTGATATAGCAGCTGTATTGGGATGACTATTTGCTTAGGTTTGCAGTGGTCCACTATCAGTTGCTATGATTCAATGGGCTTTTTGCAGGAGTCACACTGGAATTAAATAAGGCATGATGGCACTACCATCACTTATTTAAGTGTTTGAAAGTGACACTATTCACTTCTCTCCCAGGAATATAATATTGTTTTCTTTTTCATTACTATATTGACTAGAGGGTGGTGTTTCGAGTACTTCCATTTGACTTTTCCTTCCATGCTAGCTTTTTCTTTACAGGTCCAGGAGCAGTTTCTGAACTGTTGTTCATGTCTTTTCTAATTATACATCTTGGAACTGAGAAAAATTACTTGGTTTGCCCACAGACTTATTGGACATACTGTGAGGAGGACCTGGATCAGTACTCTATTTATTGCCTGAGTCCAGTACTCTCTTACTCTATCAGGGGATCATAAGGACTCTAGATCTCTGTTTCTCAGCATCAGTTCATACCCTATGTACAGCTGACTTTGAAACATCTGGTTATTCTTTCTCCAACATATGACTATCTAAGTAAAGAGCCATAGTCACATTTCAAAAGAGCTGTGAAGAGCAGTAGCATGCCCACTATTTGTGGGGTTACTCATCCTTTTCATCAGGACCATTGCCTCTCTCTCAGTTGATGGGTCCTGAGTCTGAGAATTGACTCAGTTCTGGAAATTGGCCAAGAATCATGACTTTCCATTGCATGGATGACCTCTGCCTTCTGCTCATTTATTTTTGATCTCTTTTCTTTATAACTTGTTAAGCAGTAACCATGATGGCTTTCTGTATCATTCTGAGGTCAACTCTACCCTGGCTGCCATTTCAACTTTGCCACCTGTTACGGTAATTTTGACCACCTTGCTTATGATGGGTAAGTGCTACCACTTGGCCTTTACTATTCCAGACTCCTGTTATCCCCATTAACAATTGTTCAGATATGTATTTTTTTTTTTACTTTTTAATTTATTTTGTTAAAACTTATTGGGGTGACATTGATTAACAAAATCAAATAAATATATTGCCTTCTGTGTTCACCACTCAGAGTTAGATTTCCTTCCATCACCAAATATCTGACCCCTTTAATCTCTGCTTCCATCTTCCCCTCTTCCCTCTGCTAACCACTAATCCATTTGTAAGTCTCTGTCTATCATGTTTGTTGCTTTTGGTTTTTTATCCTACATATAAGGGATATCATGTGGTTTTCAACTTTTTTTATTCATATAATTTTGAGTCCTTGCAATTTCTTCTTTAACTCATGCGATTCCAGTTCTGTAACAATATATTATGTTGGTTTTTTTTCTTTTTAACTAGAGTTTTAGAATTATTAATATTTGCTAGGGATTATAGCACATATCTTTATCACAATCTACTTCAGGTAAATATTAACTTAATTCCTGCAAAATAATGCAACTTTGCTCAAAAATAGCTCAATTTCTTCTTAAGGAGTAGAGAGTTATTCTCTATATCCTTAGGGGAGGAATATGTATGTAAATTATTTGGAATTTTTTCTGGAAAGAAGGTATATTTCTTCTTCTAAGAAGATTTGTTTATTCTCCCCTAGTTATTTTAATATTCAATCATTTCTATCTATGGCCTCATGAATATTTATTTTGTACTTTGGGTTAAAATCACATACTAATTTGCTTTTTTTTTTTTTTCTTTCTCAAATTGTTTCAGTTTTGGTCATTGGGAGCTCTTTCACTTGGTTCCTGTATCCTTTCGATGTACCTCATCACTGGAAGTTGATTTGTTTGTGAAACATTTTCTTCTTTTATGGTACTACGATGTGCTTTAGGTTCCTTTTGTATATTTCCTGCCTGATCCTAGTTAGAATCAGCTATTTCTCCAAGGAAGACTGTTTCCTCTTTTTTTTTGGAGAATGGTATTAGAAACCAAGATCTGAGTGCTAGGTGTACTTTTTGTTACTGGGGTATCATCGAACCCATGTATATGCACTATCTGGCTTGATATATACACAGCCTCTAGGAAACAGGTGGCTTTTGGCCCAATGACAACATGCTTGTTAAAAGCTGTATATTCCAAAACAGTAAACAACTTAATGTGTATCTAAAGCAGTAAACTACTTATCTCTGTAAGAACATTACTTTCAGATAATACAGGTGCACCCTTCCAGGGGTGAACTGGCTGTAATTGAGAGAAAGTTGCTTCTTAAGATGGCTTCAGTGACATCAAGCAGCAGAAACCTGAAATCGTGAGAAATCTGGCTCCTCCCATTCACCATTCATTTTGATTAATTGTTCAAATCTAGTGTGTATGTATGCTGATATCAGACTCTGCTCATACCCCCATGGAACACGCCTTTATCAGCTAAAGCAAGGGACTCCAACCCCCAGACCACAGACCTGGTACCAGTCCGAGGCCTGTTAGGAACCAGGCCAAACAGTAGGAGGTGAGCGGCAGGTGAGCCACTCCCAGCACTAGCACCATCATCTCAGCTCTACCTCAGATCTACATCAAGCAGTAGATTCTCATAGGAGTACCAGTCCCTGGTGCCAAAAAGATTGAGTACTGCTGAGTCATAGTACAGTGATTACGTACAGTTACTTTTGCCTTTAGTTTTACAGACTTCACTGATTTTCAAAATCTTCTAGATCAGCATGCTTTTCCCAGACCCCACTGAGAGAGATTGTATCATACGTCTGTAATACAGTTAGATTGTTTTAACATATTTAATATTCCGTACTAGGATTCCCATAACATCCTGAATTATTTTTAAAAATTTGTATACATTAAGGTATACTCTTTATGATGTAAAATTTTAATAGGTTTTGACAAATCAGTGTCATGTATCTATTACAGTATTATAAAGAATAATTTCACAATTCTAAAAATTCTCTTTTTCACCATTTCAGCCTTCCTGCTCATCTCCCTGAAACTCTGACAGCCACGGATTTTTTCACTGTTTTTATACTTTTATCTTTTCTAGAATTTCATAATTGGAATTATAGAGTATGTAGTTTCAGATTCTTTTCAAACTCTTTTGCTTAGCAATGTGCAATTTACAATTCAGTCATACCTTTTCATGACTTGATAGCTCATTTTTAAAAAATCATTGAATACTATCTTGTGTGGATGCCCCAGAGTTTGATTATATATTCACCTATTGTAAGGCACTTGGTTGCTTCTGGATTTGGCAGTTGTGAACAAAGCTACTGTAAACATTCATGTGCAGCTTTGGGTGGCCTTGTTTGCCCCAAATGTTTTGAGTAAATACCTAGGAGTGAGATTACTGGATCATATGCTAAGTCTATGTTTGGCATAGTAAGAAACTGCCAAACTGTCCTCCGAAGTGGCTGTACCATTTTGAATTTCCACCAGCAGACAAATGAGAGTTCCTGCTGCTCTGCATCCTTGCTGGCAATTGGTATTGCCAGATTTTTGGATTTAAGCCAATCTAATAGGTATGTAGTGGTATCTCATTGTTGTTTTAATTTGTCGTTCCTTAATGACAAATGTTTATTATCTTTTCCATATGCTTATTTGCCATCTGTGTATCTTTGGTAAAGTGTGTGTTTGGATCTCTGCTCAATTTTTAATTGCATTGCTTGTTTTCTTATTGCTGAGTTTTAAGCATTCTTTATATATTTTGGATGCAAGTCATTTATAAAATATTTATTTTGAAAATATTTTCTCCCAGTCTTTGGTTTGTCATTTCATTTTCTTAACCATGTCTTTCACAGAGCAGAAGTTGTTAATAAGGTCCAAATTTTCATATTTTTTTTCATGGATCATGCTTTTAATATTGTATCCAAAAACTCATTGCCAAACCAAGGTCATCTAGATTTTTCCTGTTTTCTTCTAGAAATTTGATAGTTTTATGTTTTACATTTAGGTTTATGGTCTTTTGAATTTTTATGAAAGATAGAAAATCTATGTCTAAATTTTTTTTGCATATGTGTGTACAGTCGTTTCAGCACCATTTGTTGAAAGACTGTCCTTTTTCTTTATTGAATTTCCTTTGTTCTTTTGTCAAAGATGACTGTATTTGCGTGTGTCTATTTCTGAGCCTCTATTATATCGATATGTCTATTCTTTTGTCAGTACCATGCTGTCTTGATTATTATAGCTCTATAGTTAATCCTTGAAATTGAATGCTCTCAATTCTCTTTGACCACCTTCTTCAATGCTGTATTGGTGGTTCTAGAACTTTTCCCTTTCAAAAAAATATACTTCAGAATCAATTTGACAATATCTATAGAAGAGCTCATTGAGATTTTCCCCCCCTTAGGTGAGTCAGGAAAGCTAGAGGGAATTGGAATTGGGGAAATACCCTTTTCTCAGGTGCATAAGGTAGGATAAAGTCTTTCCCTCAGGAGAGTAGACCTTTGTTATGGAAAATGCGCTGGGCACATTTCACAATGGTTGCTTTTACCTTTCCTCTGCCTGGGCCACTGGGTCTTTGTTACCTCTTCACTATAAAAGTACGGTTGGGTTCCCAAAAATGTGGATGGTTAAAAAATAAAGTGTAGAGGCTCCTCTAAAGCTGCTGCAGCCTCCATGAGTTTCTCACTCTCAGGCTAGTCTGAAGGCATCGGCAACTCATCAAAATTACCACTTACGTATTCCTACCAGTTTATTGCTTTAGCGGCTTCTGGTCCAGGTAAGGAGATATGGGCTGTAACTTTTTAGATTCAGTTGTGTCTTCAGATTGATGGGTTTGCTCTATAAAAACAGTTCTCTGAGTCTAAGAAAAGTCATTGATTTTCAGTTCATTTTTTTTTCTTGTTATAAAGATAGGATTAATGACTTTAATAATCTTTCATGTCAGAGCTAAAACTAGAAGTTTACCTCAGACTTTTTTTTCTGCCACTTTCTCTCCTTCTGAGACTGTCATTACCTGTGTATTGATACTTTGATTTTCTGACAAGTTTCTGAGTCTTAATTTTTTTAATCTTTCTTTTTATTCTTCAGATGGAATAATTTCTTTTTCCCACCATCACAAATATGCCGTTGAGTCTATCTGGTGAATTTCTTGTTTTTGTTATTATATTTTTTAAACTTGAAAATTTCCATTTGGACCTTTTTTATACTTTCTCTTGTTAGATCCCTACTTTTTGAGTCTAATAAATTTTCCTTCAAAAAATAGTTTCTTTAGTTTTTTGGACATATTTATAATAGCTGCATTAAAGTTTTTGGCTGCTCAATCCTCTATGTCTACTCAGTTTCATCAAGGTTTTCTTTATTATTATTTTTCATGAAATATGGGTCACACTTTCCTGTTTTCTGCATATTCTGTAATATTTTGTTAAACTGGACATTTTAGCTAACATAGTATAATAATTTCATATTCTGATTTTACTTTTTCTGTTTGTTGTTTTTTTTGTTTTCTGTAACTTACCTGGAATTAAACTGTGGAATTTATCTCTCCTGCAGTGTATAGTTGCCTGTCTCTGTTCAGATTTTTAAAAATCTTTTTTAGCTTTCGCCTGGTTTCCTGGGAGTTGCCCCAGTGTCTGCATAACTTAATGATTAACTGATGATTGGGGAATACATTGTGCTCAAATTCCTTAAGCTCCTAAATTTTACTCCCTATGCTGATTGATCTTGGGCTTGGGGAGCACACTCAAGGCCCAGCCAGTTCTCAAGTCTCCTTAGACTTTTACTTTCAACTCTTTTGGGTATGTCTCACACATATGCATGGATTTCCATTTGGCCAAGGATGCATGAGAAGTGTATTGCATCTCTTTTTCTAAGGTTTCTCCATTAAGTTTATGGCTGGTTTACCACTCACTCCAGCCAGGACCACACCTTAGACAAATAGAGCTATCAGTTTCTTGTATATTTCTTAATGCTAATGCTGCCTGCTGTAGATTTTTTTTCTGTGCCTAAAGTTGTACCCACACTCTCTGGCAGCAAAGCCATTTTTATCTTGGATAATCCCACATTGGCAGCATTGCCATTGTTACTGCCTGAGCTGAAGGTGAGGGGTGGATTTTAGCCCCAGACGAGAAGACTGCATATTCTATTGTTTTTAGCTGAAGGACTAGCAGTTTTCTGTAAATACTCCTCAATTTGTTGTTCGTATTTGGTCAACTTTTTTAGAGTTCCCAGATAGTTGTTGACAATTTTTGTCCTTTTCTGTGGGGGTAGGGAGAATCGTTTACTTTTTTATCTTTTATATCTGTAAGTCCTCTTTCTCTGTTCTATTAGTAGGAAATTTTCTTTTAGACTGTCTTATTATAGCTAGGAGCACTCATTGGTATCTGCTTAGTTGCTGTTTGTATATATATATACATATATATATATATTTTTATATATATATAAAATAAAGTATATCAGGTTCACACTGAAACTTCCAATTTAAATTTAAGATTATGAGGTTTTTAAAAGTATAATCTGTTAGCTATTACATCTTTATGTTTTTTCTTTATGCCAAAGTTCTTAGTTCTTAATAACACCAGCATAAATACTCTATCTCACAATATACATGTCTCAGATAATAATACTAACATGATCACAAGTGTAATTGCTTAAAATAGGTTTTATTTGCACTGTCCTGTTTCTTTTATAATACAATGCTGATACTGATTCTTTTTTCTTTGCTGCTCTTTATTTATTATATTTACTACCTGAATTAGGATATATCTGCTCATCCTAGAAAAAAATCTGTGTATCTTACTTTGTTAAATCCTTAAACATGCTGTGTTTTATATCTGCAATGGATAATACAGTACATTTCAAAGAGATTCAGAGAGCTGCTGTCCAATTCTGCACACATTTTTACGCTGTAATTCTGCTCCAAACCTGATTCAGTTTACATTCCAACTTTATTTTAGATGTACTAATGTACTTTTAAAATACTGAATATTAAAGATTTTCAAAAGTAGTTGTAAAATTGGATATTTTCTGCTTTTTTTAACAGTGTCTTCCCATTTATGAGATAGTCACATAGCATCAGGATATAGATCATAAAGAGTGTTTTGGACATATCACATCTTTGCAATTTCAGGAAGCTGGTGTAGAAAAATTACTCCTTCAGTTTATATACATGACAGTGGTATAAAGAAGGAGCCTAGCTAGAGGATTTTACTCAAGAATGAATTATATTTTGTATATTGTCCAAATTCAAAAGAATAAAAAATCAAAGCAAATAATAAACTTCTAAGTGCCCCCTACCATTAATTTTTTTGGAAAAATTAGATTTTTTAACTTTCCACAATTTTAAAATCATACATAGAAGTAGAAATACTAGTAAAATAAATTGCCATGCGCACACCATCTAGCTTCAGGAATTATAAACTCATGACAATATTGTTTTATTAATACCTGCATTCACTTTTCCCATCTAGTATTTGTTTGAAGCAAACCTAGTAATCAAATCATTTCATCTAAATATTTTCTATGTGTATTTTCGAAATATAATACTTTAAAAAATAACTATAATTACATTGTCACCAATTAACTTCTTAATATCATTTAACACCTAGTCATCGTTCAAATTTTAAATCCTCATAAATATTGTTAAACAACTTGTATGAATTGGGACTGAAAATTTTTAATATTTTACTCTGTTGAAGGGACTGAGTTATTTGTCCAGTAGAGTTTTTCATAGTTTGGATTTTGATAATTATATTTCTCATGGTTTTACTTAACATGTTGCTCTGCTGTCTGTATTTTTTTATAAATTGGGGTATTGAGTCTAGTGGATTTAATTAAATCCAGGTAGTTTTTTGTTTTTGTTTTGATTTTTGTTTTTGGCAATACAATTTGATAATTGTTGGTGTGTTTTTTCATTCATAAGTACTTACTACCTTGGTTGCCTGTCTTTTAGCAGTTGTCGATGGTCAATAACTAGACCCATTAACTCATTGAAAGTGGCAAAATGGGGCTGTCCTAATTTATTTATGTCTCTAAAATTGGATGTATATATAAGTGTATGGATGGATGTATTTCTGAAATACATTTATAAGTAGAATTTTTAGAAACCAAATGGTATCATTTGTATGAGAAATGCTGGATAAACGCAAAGTGTTACATTTCACAAATGAGCCATAAACATTAAAAAATGTTCTGGCATACCATAGGAAAGACACTTATGGTGGTATCCCCAAATGGTTAACATTATTCTGCTACTCGAAGTCCTTTGAGATCTTTTGTGCAAAAGTTGTATTCACATTTATTCTTAATATTTAAAAACATAATGCTTATAATTGTCTTCTGTCCAAAAAATTACTCATGTGTATTTTAGAAAACATAGATCCTTATGAAGAAGAGGGGAAATCATTCAATTACTAGATAAAACCACCACCGAAGTGATTTTAAATATGTATATTGCTCAGGATTCTAAAATCTAACAATACAAGATGATACTCGAGCTACAGGAATGGAAACACAAGTAATATAGGCTTCAGTGAGCTTTTCTTTCTTTCTTTTTTATTTTTTGCTTTGTTTTATTGTGAAATTTGCCATTGTAACTATTTAAAGTGTATATAATTCAGTAACATTAGTACATTCACAGTGTTATGCAATCGTCACTACTATCTAACCTCTGAACTCCCTCATCACCTCAATGAATACCTTGTAACAGGCCTTGAAACTCTCTGACTAGACTAAGAAAAATTGAATCGTACACTTTCAGTTGGTGAGATTTAGAGTATATCAGTTGTACCTCACAGTTGTTTGTAAAAAATGGAGGACAGCCAAAAACAAAATAGAAAAAAGAAATCCTTGACTTCATGAAGCTTGCATTCTAGTGATAATCATTACCAATAAAATTCTCTAATACTTTCAGCAGCAACAACAAAAATGGGGTATATTGCCCTTAGGAGGGAAAGGGCATGGATGTTCTGTTTGTATAGACTCCCTTAGATTTATTGAATATAATCTCAGATTTATGGAACCTATCACCTAGTTCTCATGAACGCATAGGGTGCAGTGGTGGCAACAAATCCTACATTTTCCTGCAGATAAACAAACCCCTAAATTATGAAAACAAAGAACAACCGTGCAAGATAAATTTTAAAAAGTAAATCAGCATTTTATAAAGTCATGGAGTTTTAGATCTGGAAACAATCTTAGAGGTGATAAAATTCAACCTGTTTTACAGATAAGCAACCAAAAGCCATGGTAGATCAAGGATTTAGTCATAACCATCCAGGCACTATCTGAATCTATGAAGCAGTTATGCTTAAGAGCAGTACTGTTACATTTTATTTTTGCTTGTGTCTCCCAGAATCCTTGTCTGCTTGACAGCTCACTGATAATTCAAATCCTCTCTATGTAAAACATGCTTTATTTTGGTATCCTGGAAAAGATGGAGGTTGGGTTAATATTGAATATCAAATAAAATGCTTTTGGTTTATTTGTTGGGTGTTCATTTGTGATAGTCAACTGCAAAACTACAGAGGAGATCCTGAAAGAGAGAGATTCCTAAAATTTAACTGGGCTCCTAAATGACAGCCCCAGGTTATGGTGGCCTCTAAAATGCTCTTGAGGAAGAAACTGTGTGAAAACCTTAGATTTTATTAAATTCTCTCAGTAAAACCTGTTACTGATATTCTTGACTATCCTTCTTGTTCTTAGAAGCTAGCTGGTGGCAAAGTTCAGACAGATCTTCTGTAGCCCAGTTGTGTACACTTTGATGCTTTGTGATAAAAATTTCATATGATTGATTCTGTCATGACTCAGCCTAATCTAGCAAACACTACCAAAGGCTCCTTTGCCAATTAAAACCCTTGCCAAGTCACTGGGTCTTATTTCTGAATGTAAATTCTCATTTACCTTGCAAAGAGTGGATTGTGACTAGAGAAAGAAGGATGAGGAGATTAGACTGAATATATCAGCATTTAAAGTGAGATGTCTGAAGTACCAAGAAGACCACTGGATGGCTTTCAGGAATACTCCCTGTACTTGTGGGTCACACAGAAGCTAAGAACAGATTTGCAGTGGGTCAACTTGAACAAAAATGGGTCTGCCAAAATTTTCATGTAGGGGCTGGCACTTTAGGGCAGAGGAATAAAAATATGAAGTTATATTTGTTTCCATAACGTGCAGAGCTGTTCAACATCCTATTTAATTTGAAATTATGCAAATTCAGGAATGGAGAAGAAGGAGGGAAGTAGAGGTAGTAATAAAGTGAAGAGTCCATAATGATTGCTGGCAGTGGGTCTACTCTCTTATGGTGTTGACTGTGGTATCTGGGTTACTGGTGTAATGTAAAGGGAGCAATATGAAATATGTACCTCATCTAACATCTATGAGAGATGAGTAGGGCATATATAACTAACGTCGTTTTAGGTAAGGTTGTCCAGCAATAATGTGGTTAGCTTTTATAAGATCATTGACTTACTCCTTCAGGAAGGGGAGTTGAAGTGGGACAAGAAGTCTGATCTCCTACCCATGAGCCAGTTGGCCTTCCACCTCTGCCATGTCTCCTTCCTTATGCCCATTATGAGGCTACCTTTCTACTAAGGACTCTCGTATCAGCAGGACAGATGCTATAGTCAAACATTGCTTTTGCTTCCTGTCTTTGCAGCAGAAACATTAGTCCGAGAATATGCTTGAAGCTGTATATCACTGATGGTTAGAACATAAATATGATTTGGGGAAAGAATTTGAGTTCCCTACCATAATTTGTGATTAATGAATTATCTGAAGGGTTTTATGTGTCCCTCTCCCACTCACCGCTTTTCATGTTAGTGGTCCCTTTTGCATTAAAAGGCTTTTCTCATTTGAACTGTCTTTATGAATAGAAGGCTCTTTAATTTTTCATGGCTGATTTCATTTTATTGCCTTTATTGCAGTTTAACAGGGAGACAAATGACATTACAAACAGATGAGGGAGACTGCCCCTGCCTTTCCTTTATGTGTTTTTATTAACCTTTGTTCATCCCTTAGCTCAGGTTGTGGGATGTAGACCTTTAGCATGGGTCATAAATTGAACAACCAGATTCGAAGCTCTATGGAAAAGTCCTCTGTAGGACAAGTAGTCCCTGTAACAATATTTGTTCTCTAAAATTATATCTGATGTTACAGTGACAATGGTAATAACAGCAATTATAATACAAATTGTTACCAATAAGAGGTATGTAGACAGAAGGAAACGTTTAGTATTTACTATAAGCCAGACATTCTAATTTTATTAAAAATATAAATTCTTATGACAATTTAAAACTATTGGGGTATATAGAATAAAGGTGAAAATTATTTTGGTTTTCTTCTTCCCTAAAATACCAGTGGCCTCATAAGAGACTCATAACAATTCAACCTGTATGTACATGCATACATCTTTATATTTTTATGGCTTTTTTTGACATAATGGGTTTAAAACTCCACACATAATTCAGTGACGTTCTGTTTTTAACATGCTTCAAAAGCTTTAAGTTGCCTATCTCATTGCTTTTTAGCAGCATTTCACTCTTGATAGAGATTTAATTATTTTTGTTGTTACAGTTAATGCTGAAGTAAACAGATATTTGCCCATAGGATAGATTTCTAGACGTGGAATTCCTTTGTTGAAGGATCTGTATATTTTATAGTTCAGTAGGCATATCTAGACACTAGAATGTTTGAAGTTTTTTTTTGTGTGTGTGTGTGTCTTGCATCAATGTCAAGATGTTGAAAGTCACTATGATGTGGAGAGGGTATGGCCAAAGGGAGAGGAGGTATCATAGGGGACCATATTAACTCGTTATCCAAACCTGGATACTACTGAGAGTGAAAGGGAACACTATAATGAAGCAGGGAACAGGAATAAAATGTAACCGCCCCATTCCAGCTAGTATATATAGTCACTTTACTTTGGACCAGGTCTAAGTTATGACCTACTTACTTGCTAGTTAGGGAATCTTGCTATAAGTTTAGCTTTTCTGAACCAGTTAACTTACTTGCAAATTGAGTACTATAACGCCAAATTGTTGTGAGGATTAGAGCACATTTATGTAAAATTTCTGGCAGTAATGTTGAGAGGAATGAAAGTTAAGTCCCTGACACACAGTAACCACTTGTTGCCTGTTAACATGACTCTTCTTTAGACTATTATTTCCTTTCCTGTTGCAGTAATTGTCTACATCTGGCTGCTTCCTTCTGCACCTTCTTAGCTACTTCTAATGTGATGTGGGCTGGGAAATATAACCAATTTATTAGTATTCTGGAAAACTCCCATCTCTGAATAAGGTGCATATATGCATTTTTTTTTTTTTACTGTGCAAGTTTCCATTTTTAACTGATTAAATGATCACTTTTGACTGAACAAGAAATGTTACGTGATAATTGATCACTATATAAGTAATACTTCTTGGCTATTCTAGGTGTTAGAATATTATAGGTTGATCGATTGGGGAATTTTAGGCATTAGGGTAGTTTAGTTCAGTAAAGTTTAATTTTCCTCCAATTTGCAAGGAAGAAGATGTCTTCTCCAAAGTAGTTAAATTGGATATAATAGAACTTCAGTAGTATTTAACATTTAATGAGGTAAAGCTTCAAGAGTGTGAAGAGCTGAACAACCTGATTTCTTCTCAGGAGGATAAGATGTATTTATAATTAAGAGAGAAGTGGACTTTTTTTTTTTTGACATAAGGACAAAGGATTATGAGAATGTATAATATGCTAGTATTAAAGGGACATGTAGGATGAATTAAATGCTTTTGGAACTTCTTTATAGTTCAAAAATCATAATTATTAGAATTTATTTTGTCGTCTTCTCTAATAAAAGCAGAGATATCTAGCTTACTACTGTATCTCTAGCATCCTATACTGGCTCTGGTACAATGCAGATTCTCAAAATATAATTTTAAACAATTTGTTGAATGAATGCATATTGATGATACAAAGTATAAGTAATTGCAGTCTCGTCAACTAAATGTTCACTTTCCTCAACAACTGTGTGAGAATGTTCACAGGATAATACTTTGTTTGCTTCATTCTGCATCTTTTTCAGATGAACTGTTGACCTGTTCTTAGAAGAGACTGATCAATTTGGGGATACTAAGACATCACAGTATAAGTGTGTAAAAAGTAATAACATTTTTCCAGAGCAAGACAATATCTGCTCAAATAAGCTAATGTTCTTATCTGTTTTATGGATAGTTCAACTTAGTGACTTATTCATTGAATGCCTGCTATATGTCAGGTACATGAGGCATAGATGGAGAAGAGACCAAGTGAATGAGGTACTTTATAATTTTTCATGAGTAATGACTATTTCAGTTTTCTATTACAAAAGCTACTAAGTATGTGTGTGTATATATATATATACACACACACACATACTTAGGAGTTACCGCCTTTCTTGTATTAGTTACCGCCTTTCTTGTGTGTGACAAGATAACCGTTGTCTTTTTTGTCCCCAGTTCTCCACTTCTAGCTGTTATTGTTTCACCCCAGGAAATGAGTATTATGTGTTCTACCTCTGAATATTATGGTGCTCTCTAGACAGCCATGGTAAATGACTAACAGAAATGCTGGGGCACCCTTTCCATTTTTGTCAGTTTTTGTTGTGTTTGGGTGGAAATGTTTGCAAATACACCAACTCTCAACTGTTCTGATTAATGGTGAACAGAATGTGGGTGGGCAAACTCGGTAGCTAAACATTTGCACAATGCTTTCTGGCTTTGAAACTTGGTCAGACAGTAGCAGCCAGCCTGCCTTTCTCCCTCCTCTCTCTCTCCCCCTGCCTTCTTTTCTCTCCTCCTTACCCCCCTTTCTTTGCTCCTCGCTCTTGTAAACTTTTGTTAGACCTTTTGTTGGTCATGTATTTTGTGAACATTTGCTGAGCTCCCTCTGTCAGGGCCTATGGTTAGAACTGTGATTTCTGGGCTTAAAACCTGGTAGTTCAATAAGGAGCATAATAAGTAAATAACTATGTGAATGTGTTTTATTAAACATTTATAAGAAAAAAATATGGCATCCCCAAGGAGGGATTGATTATGCCCCCTAGGGAGCAGGGAAGAGCTTCATAGGGATGGGAAATAAGGCAATGAAGAGTAGACGTCAGGAGCCCCGCCATTTCCTGACCAATGCAGGCCATGCATTGGGACATTTAGGTTTATTTTAATTCCAGGTCATCTAAAAAGACTGGGCAAGTTTAGAAATGTCATTTAGCTTCTTAGGACTTTGGCTTTCTTATCACTAACAAGTGGACAAGAATCTTTAGTGCTGTGAAAACAGAATAAAACAATTTTTGAGAAAACTCTTTGACAAGGCTTATATAATTATATATATATATATATATTATTATTATTATTTTGCTGGCATAGAAATAGTCTGCTATCAATGCTTTTTTTTTTTTTTTTTCTGAGCCAACTCTTCATCCTGCTTCTCTCTGGAAGAATCCAGGCAAGCCCAAGACGCTTTCCTGAAAGATACAACCAAGTGACCTATATAGAGTCTTGAATTCTAGTCCTTTATAAAGCTAGTTTGAAAAATAGTGATAATGATGGAGTTACTTTACCTTTGTGGACAACTTAGAGTTTTTCCAAGCTGTGATCTTATATGACATAAGGTAAAAATTTTTTTACCATCTTTGCATTATAGTTAAGTCCATAAAGGGACAAAAACAAACAACCAAAAACAAAAGAATGTTCTGTGTGAAAGCTAGAACTAGATTATTGAGTGTCAGGATTCTAAAAGGAAAGAAATCATAAAAATAGCAGATTACTATCATCTAGTAAGTTAAGTGAGACTGGGAGATATTAAGTAGCCTGTGCAAGGTCATATAGTTAATTAGTAAGCAGAAGGGGACCTCTAAGCCAGGGTTCTCCGGGAAATTAATTAGATGAAATAATCCACATTCTACAGGTAGAAAAAAAAAAATAGATTGTTTGCCATCAATAAATTTTTCTTTTCACTAATTTGCCTATTTTGTAAGGTTGAATATTCTGATCTGGAATTTAATTATTTCAGCATGCCAGGAGTTGCTGTGGCCTCTGTGGACCTCAGACCTAGGCCCTGGTTCCGTCTTGGGCTTTGAGGACATATGGAGGGCAGGGCGTCTTTAGAGCTCCAAGTGTTAACTGTGCCTGTGTCCTCAAACCATCTCAACAAGTTGACCCCAGGCCCTATAACACCATTAAATATGCCTGGCGAAATAAAGTCCAATTAACATCTTCTTATTCAGACTACTTAGCTGACACTTAAGAAGATATCCGTTTTACTTAAAATGGCTTTTAGCACTGTGGTCATGTTTCGAGATTTTTTTTTTTTGTGGCGGTGGTAAATTGCTAGGTCTTGGGCAGCCTTAGGTTTTGAGGATGCAGATATTTCCACCTTACTTCCCTGCTTCTAGCAAAACTGGTCACAGATAATAGGAGATTGTCATGGTTAAATTTATGTGTCAACTTGACTGAGTGAAGACATGCCCAGATAATCTGGTTAAATGTTATTTCTGGGGGTGTCTGTAAGAATATTACTGGAAAGATGAGCATGTGAATTGATGGACCGAGCGAGGCAGATGGGCCTCCCCAGCATGGGGGGCATCGGCCAAGCTGTGCGCTCAGACTGGGGCTTTGACCTTCTGTGCTCCTGATTCTCAGGTGCTCGGACTTGGACTAGTCCTGCACCACCAATTACTGAATATTGCTAAAGATGTAATATATAATGAAGTAAAATATAATGAACACCAGATAGCGTGGCCTGTAGGAGAGTGGGCTTCATCCTGTGAGTTGGCCACAGAGTTCCTGTTTATCTTCCTCTTCCCCAAGTCTGAATAATCAATGAAACTGACAATGAGGAATCTTCCAGTTGGTGAGGACCCGCTGCAAGCCTTGTTTTGAAGATGATATTGCAGGTTAGACATTATAAAGAATAATCCAGTCCTTGCACCTAAGGTACCTATAGACCAGTCAGAGAGAAAAAGCAGCATTAAAAAAAAGCTAGGGAAGTTTTCTGGAGGAGGGGACACTAGGAAAGAACCCCGGAAAAGGCAAAAAGAAAGAGACATGCGATGGAGGAGAAGAACTAATTTTGTTTAAGAAAACGTTAATGAGATAGTCAATGATTAAGAACAAAATGTGAGATAAACTTTCCAGATTGTGTGCATTTTAAACACTTTATAGCATGATGTTGTCCTCTTTTTTTTTTTTTTTTGGCTGACGAAATGTGTTTTAGTATAAAGATCATAAAGAGATAACTTACAGAAGAGGAGAAATAAATTATTAATGAATGTGAAAAGGAAATTAACCTCACTGGTAATTAAAAAGATACCAAATATAAACAATGAGGACTTTTTATTCACCAACTGGCTTGTACTGCTGGTGATGGTGTAGAAAGATGACAATCTCACACAAACCTGGTGGAAAATTTGGTGCAACTCTTGAGGAGCTTTGACAGTATGTATTAAAACCTTAAAAACCTTTATATTCTTCAAGATGTATTTTAAAAAATAGTATTTATATAAAAGTAAATAAAAATTGCATTAAAAATTTATTATAGTGTTTTTAAATAGAGAAAATTAGAAACAACCCTAAATCTAATAAGTGATTAAATACTTAAAATATGATATATATATTGCAGTAAGATTTTAATATAATGGGCTGTCATTGCTGCCATGTTTTGAGGCTTATTATATACTAGACATTATGCTAGAGCTCAATATAAATCTTATTTTTAACTATTAATACAATAGATTGCTCCCCTGTTAGAGTTTACTATTGTTACAGAAGAAATGTTCAATTCTTAAGTTGAACGTTAAGACTTTTCTCAAGTGGGCCTTGACTTATCATCCTCATCTCCCAATTTTTTGCTAGAGATGAGGAAAATGAGGCCTAGAAAAGTTATGTGAGTTATTTAAGGTCAAAGAACAAATCAGAGGGCAAGATCATGAGTAAAACCTCTAAGTACTGATGTCAATTCAGTGAACTTTTCATTCCACATCTTCTTTTTGAATAAACATATCCCACCTTATGGACATTTAGTGAACATCTCATATATAGCAGGCACTGGTCTAAGTAGTCACTAGAGACACAAAACCTAAGATAAAGCCTTTGCTCTCAATGGGAGGACAAACTCTTTTAAAAATAGCTTAAAAATCAAACCATTGAGTCACTTCAAATCATGTCCTTTTTGGATTGAAATAGGGTGCCAACGGACAAAAACTTCTCCATGCAGTAAGAGTGATGAGATTGTAATGTGGTGGTAGAGATGAATTCATTATTAGCTTATCCAAAATAGGTTAGCAGAGAGAGGTACCCCAGAGTCATGGCTAAGATTTATTTAGAACTCATCAAATCCTATGCACTTTTCTAAATTCTTGTTGTGGATTAATTTATTTAACTCTCACAACAGTTCCATGAAGGAGGTACTATTATTATTACTTCCTATTTTACAGATGATGAAATGCAGGTCATAGGACTATATAATTTGCACAGCCAGATAACACATGCCCAGATTTGAGCTTGGGTGGTCTCATTCTATTGCCTGCATCTCACTAAACCCAGGATATGACCATTGAACTAGGGCTTAGAAGAGAAATTCATTCTTGGCAGAGTAAATGGAATGTCTGAAGGCTTGGAGGCTGAAGGGTGTTTAATTCATTTTGGGAGCTTCAAGAAATTCACTGGAGGAGGTGGTGAGGGGTAGGGTGATCTCTGCTTGGGTAGGATGTGGATCCATGAGGCCTGAGCCCCAGCAGTTACACTGAGGAGTGTGGCTCTTACCAGTTAGGCACTGGAAGTCACCAAACGCTTAAACAGGGAAGAAATACAATCAAGCTTGCCTTTTAGAACAGTCATGTATTAATCAGTCGACACAGTGACCGAGATTGCTTTGCCTCGCTTCTAGACCCTTGACCCTTTGACCATGGTTCAGCCATACTCTTCTAGTAGAAAAGAATTGCTCCCAAATGGAAACCATTGCTTATTGTTACAGGGGGTTAATAAAATCTCTTGAGGCCAAAAGAGCCAAATCACAATTTAAAAACATTCCTTTCCAACTGGCAGCCACCGTGAGTGACTTGTGAGTGTGGGTGTCTGGCAGCTTTGACTTCCTTGACAGTACTATATTGCTTTGCCTCCCCCTCATAAACCTTTCTGTTTATTTTGTGGGAAGGTAAAGTGTCTGACAGACTTTATCCAGGAGGAAAATAAAGAAGCAAGAGGCCTTAAATCTTCATCAAGTTCCAGAGACCTCTAAACCAACATGAGAAACTGTCAGATTTGAAATTTGGAAACGTGGGGACCTTACCCGGGCATGCCTTCGGCTGCCTCCTAGCTCCTTCCAGCCCCCATTTCCCACTTTTGTGACACCCTCTCCCTTTCTCATGTCTCATCTCTGTGACCTACCTCCCTATGGATCAATGTTCTTATATTGCCGAACCTCATGCTGCTTTTCCCTAGGGCAAGCCTGCCCTTTCCAGAACTGCCCACCTTTCAAAATTACTTTCTATGTTTCTAGTTACAGCTATTAAACTCCTGGGGCTGAACTCAAATATGTGTTAGGAGAACAATTTAATTAAATTGCACCCCACTCACATATAAATGACATATTCCTGAAACCCATCCCTCTGATCATCCCAGGCACATTAGAAATGCAATGAAATAAACGAGTCTCATTATTGAATATAGTAATGTCGCAATGACAGTATATTCCAAGTGGAAGTCATATATTTCAAGATCCCTTAAAAGATCCTTATTTTGTAGTCACTGCATTTCTGGCTAAGGCCAGTCTGTTTATTGTATATTCTGGTCGCTGTTTAGCAGTTTTTAAAATATTCGTGCTCAATTCATGCTTAACATTAGCTGTTGTCCCTTCCTCTCTACTTGGGGCTTCCTGGATAGATTTCCCACAAGCCTGAGTGGATTTGTTTTCACTCTGAGGATCACATTCAGTTTCAGAGTGAGGACACAGGAAGGGTGGGAAGATGATTAGGAGAGCAGTGTCAAGGAGAATGAATTAGCTATAACCAAAAGAGAAAGGTGGTTTGTTCTGAACAATTATCAGCAATGATAGAAAGGATTTCAGGCAGCAAACTATGTGACAAAATATCCAGCACGTTCATGGTTTAGTGTAAATTATGGACAAGGAGATGAGAATGCTGTTAAATTTTAATCTTGTGTAGATTACCTATGGTCCTTGAGTGTTAACGTCATCGCCTATAAAATGATGCGGCTGGACAAGATAAAGCTGCAGTTCCTTTTAGATGTAACTGGT
Source organism: Rousettus aegyptiacus (assembly GCF_014176215.1). Classification (NCBI taxonomy): domain Eukaryota; kingdom Metazoa; phylum Chordata; class Mammalia; order Chiroptera; family Pteropodidae; genus Rousettus; species Rousettus aegyptiacus. The sequence goes on from NW_023416287.1 coordinate 71,593,477, forward strand.
ACTTTTCAAGTATTGGGCTATATGTGGAGACTTGTGGTCCCGTGTGTCATAACATTGACCTTTATATACCGTTCTGTTGACCACCAGTTTCTTTGCTGTAGGGTAGAAGAAAGGCGAGATATGGTAGGAAAAAACCCACTGAACTTAGAACCAAATACTTGTGTTCTAGTCCTGACTTCTTCATTTAGGACATCTGAACTTGGGCTTGTAATAAAACCAAGTTGCAGTTCAGTTTACCCATAAACTTGGGTTAGTAAGTCCTCTATCACTTTATTTACGGTATTGGAAACTACACTGTTACATAATTGCTGACTCTTTAAAAATGACTTTGGTTCTGAAAATCATGTGTAACCATAACCTGTGTTACCTGATAGCACCTGAGGAATGTGGGGACAGATGGGGTGTCTGGGAGCAGTTTCCTAAACTTGGGTTTAATAGGACTTAGTACCCCAATTACAGAGAACTGGCTTTCTTTTTTTGTAAGCCACACAATGGAAAAGCATATGTTACATGCCCTGGACTGTCAACTGTGTCAACAGGAGGAAGATGGAGGTGAAATTAATGGCATTTTTCTTAATTCCATCTCTTCTAGGCATGTATGATCTTTGATCTTTTTGAATTTTATCCATCATTGAAAAGATGGTCTCGGACTATGAGGATTTAAGTCTCTCTCCTGATAAGAATACATGATTGAACAGCTTATATTTCCCACCATAGACCAAGGTGCTGATTTCGGGCAGGAATGAAAGAAGCCTTGACCTCAGCCCCATTAGATGGCAGAACCCCACGACAGGCTAAGCTTGCTTTGCATGGCAAGAAATTGCTTACTGAGGCTCCTGCTTCCTCCATGCTTCACATTCCAAAGAGTTTGGATCACACCTTGATGTTACAAAAGCTGCTCAGTCAGGCCTCTTACTGTCCCATTTACACTGTTTGCTCTCCCCATTTCCTCATCTTGGCAGAAAACCATCTGTGGTTTCATATTATCTTTTCATGTGGGTGTACCTAATATAATAAAAGAAGTAATAAGCTCTTTTGGATCAGGAGCTCTTTTTATACCTTTTATTCTTTGAATGCTGAGTTCTTAAATCAGAGCATAAACTCCTTCTGGGTTCAAATTCTCTCTTTCATCTTTGTGCCTCCCGTGCAGTTCAGTATTAGACACAGAGTAGGCGCTTTATGAACTTGCATTCTGGAACTTGAATAACTGAAACCTTTATCCGATAAGATTATGGCTCACTAATTCGATCAGCAGGAAATTGGAAATCTGTTTGATTTGAGAAGTATAAAGAGATTAAGGCTATAGTAGTTTTTACCTCCCTAACATTAGTCTCCTTTTAAGACAAGGCCATATTCCTTGGGGAAGACCTCAGGAGAGAGAGAGGAAGGAAGTAACTGAAAAGTTACTGTGGTGTTTGTGGATATTTGGCTTATGCCAAACAACTCATTCACTATAAGGCACATTAAACTATAACAATCTCAGATTCATGTGGTTGGTGCTTAGGAGATCCTTGGAAAAGATCTAGTTCAGTTTTCTTGTTTTTCAGATAAGGGCATTGAGGCCAATGAGCTTAGAGGATTGCCCACTTTGAAGAAATTGTTATGAGAGGTAAATATATATTAAAAATAATGCAGTTCCACAGCTTAACGAAAATAGTTTTATGTGATCAAGTTCAGTGTTTGGATGAAGCACTGAACGTGAAGCCACAGCAGACATCTCCGTGTGGGACAGCCTGCCAACAGCCTTCCAGAGGTCCTTTCCTCCTTTCACACACAGCGTAGAGTTGTTTCTGGGAAGTGGATATTCAGCTGGGGGCATCATTTTCTAGCTCGTTTTGCATTTCCATGGGAACCGTGGCTGGATCTGGGCCACGGCATATGAGCAAAAATATGCAGCACTTCCAGAACTGAATCCCTGAACCCACTCGTATCATCCTCCATTTTTTTTTTCTTTCTTCCATTTTCTTTTCTCCTTTCTTTTATTTCATCAGGGATAACCAACACTAATAAATTGGAAGTCAAGACAATTAAAAAATATGGCTCTAACCTTAAGTGAAATTTACTTGTCAGATCAAATACCCTGTAAGACAATAAGGCCTTGCCTATAATTGCTTATCTCTGAGAAACATTTTTTTTCACCTATCAGACTGGCAAATACTCAAGCTTAATATTTTTATTGGTGAGACTGGAGAAATAGCCTCTCTCTTACACTGTCGTGAATGTGAAAAGGTACAACCTTATGGAGAGCAGGAAAGATTTATCAAAATTATAGTAATTTAACCTTGACCTAACATATCTACATCCCGAATTTTCTCTTTAGGCACACTTGCATATGTTTGAAATGACATATAGACAGAGTTATCCATTTTAGCATTATTTTAATATTAATTTATGAGAAACATTCCAAGTACCCATCAATAGAAGCTAAAGAAAACATACCTAGAATGAAATACTACACACTTGAACAAAAGAACAAAGAAGACCTCTATTTATGGATATAGGAAGTTTTCCAGGATATCTTGGCAAATGTAGAAAGCAAAGTTCAGAGCAGTATATATATATAGTACGTCACCACTTGTTTAAAAAAGAATGAGGGATAAAATATATTTTTATTTGTGTTCTCATCTGCATAAAGAAATGAGTATAGAAAAGAGTAGACAAGAGCATGGAGTGAGGAAGATTTCTTAATCTATATCTTATTGTTATTTTAATCTAAATTAATTAAAAACAGTTAAAAAAGAAGAAATTATGGAAGTCATTCCTGTTGGCTTACACCCCAAAAGACACAGAAGTAGGAGTTAGTTACTAGATAATTAATATTAAAGAACTATTAAGAAAAATCAAACTTAACTTTGATTAATTTAGAATTATAGGTATGCCTCTGTCAGCCTCAACTGGGCCAGTATATTGCATTCATTGACTTTTCAATTTTAATCACTTGCTTGATTGGAACTCTCCTGCTTTCTTTAGATCATCAGTGCCTTTCTAGAATGATGAGTTTTGCTCCCAAGAGCTCATTCCCAAGAACTTCCTTCCCTCTGTACCTCCTCTTTATTAAGACTCTCCTACAGCACCAGATACCATTAGGAGCTGGGGTATAAACAGGCAGTAAGGCAAACCTCCTCTTCTTTCACATCATAATTAAAGAAGAGAGCGAAAGATGAATAAATGCCTTGGTATAAGTAGAATTGCATTTCCCCAGATTTATATGGTTAAGTCCTAACCACTAGTACCTCAGACTGTAAGTGTATTTGAAGGTAGGGTATTTAAAGAGAGAAATTTAAATGGGGTAAACCCTAATCCAGTATAAGTGGTGTCCTTATAAGAGGAGGAGATCAGGACACAGACATGCAGAGAGGAAAAACTATGTGAAGATAAAAGGAGTAGAAAGTCATCTACAAGCTAAGGAAACAGGCCTCAGAATGAAATCAACCCTGCTGGCACTTTGATCTTAACACTTCTAGCCTCTAAAATGTGAGGAAATTTTTGTTAAAGCTACCCAGTTGAGGATACTTTGATATAGCAGCTCTAGACAACTTACGTATATCTGTAATGCAGTTCAGTTAGAGCTATGATAGGGAAGTTAGCCCTGGGTGATTGAGAAGAACAGAATAGGGGCCCCAAATTTAACCATGCAGATAAGACACAGAGATGGCATCTCTACAAAATCTGTGACACATCTCTGTTACTATTCCTACTTTATAGATGAGGAAACCGAGGCACAGAACGTTATGTAAGTTGCTCAAGATCGCAAAACTAAGAAGTGGCAGAGATGAGTTCAAACCCAGGCAGATTTCTCCCAGTCAGTGCTTTTATGACTATCCTACACTGCCTCTGATAAACGTTATCACGGGGAAATGATGAATGGAAGGAGTACATAGAGTGCTTAGGTAGATAGATATAAGAATGTGGTTTGATCTTAAAGCACAAGGTCGGGTGGCAGCACGTGGTGGTACTTGTGGGGTGTTCTATGGACCTCATATGCCTTGCTGATTTGGGATTTTATCCAGAAATCACTGGAGCCTCATTTTTTTTTTTTGGATTTTAAATTAGGAATTTATGCCCAAACCATAAATGTTAAGCACAGTGAATTTTCGCATACTAACACACCTGTGGAACTGGCAACTAGATCAAGAAACAAAACATTATCAACCGCTAACCCCCAGAAGTCTTTTCCTGTCCTTTTCATTCACTGCCTCCTCCAGCGATAACTGCTATACTAACTTCTAAGAGTATAGGCTAGTTCTACCTCATTTTGATCCTTTGTATAAATGGAATCATGCAGATTATATATTTTTGTATCTGCCGCCTTTTGTTCATTCTTGAGAGTTTGACTTTATATGTAGTTGTGGTGAGTTCATTCTTTATGTTGTATTTCAGGGTGTCTGCCACAATTTATCCGTTTTATTATTGATTGTTATATTAGTGGTTTCTAAAAGTTTGAGGCTAGTATAAATAATGCTCAATGCTAATTCTTATAATTTTATAGTAAACATGTATATGCTTAGGAGTGGGATCACCATATCATAGGTATACATATTTTCAACTCTAGCGGATACTAGCAAACAACAAATATGCTTAATGGTAAAATATTGAAAGCTTTTCCTTGACATTGGGAATCACTTTTATTCAGTATCTTACTGGAAGTCCCAGTCAGTGTAACAAGATAAGAAAACAATATAGAAATCATGAGCATTGGAAAGAAATAAAACCATAATTTGTCATAGGGTACCTAATTTTCTATGTATGAAAGCTAAATGATCATCACACTTAAATTTAAGTGAATTTGTCAAGGTCTCTTTTAATATACTGATATAACAAAAATTGATCATATTTCTATCTACCGGCAAGAATAGATTGAAGACAATTTCAAAAGTGATATCACTTTTCATAGCTTCATTAAGCATCAATTAGGAATTAATTGAATGACATATATACACTATGTCCATACTGAAACTTACAAGAGATCATAAAGAGAAATTAATAGAAGAATTTACCACATTATTGAGTCTAGTTTTGGAAGTCTCAATGTTATAAAGTAGTTCTCAAATTCAGCTATGCATTCAATGCAATCTCAAACAAAATCTTGGCAGTTTCTTTTTTCTTTTTGTAGAATTTGACAGGGTAAATGTATATGGGAAAAAAAAAGAACTAAAAGTAAAAAAAAAAAAACTTTTATAATTGATACTACTAACTGAGGCGTCATGTCCTATGGCCTAGAAAAATACTTCTTACTCCTCTCTAAGATTAATACACTAACCCGTTAGGTTAATATAGTATTTACTCTTTCTAATGCCTTCCTTGGTATGCTCTCAGTTAACACAATGGCCATGAGAAACAAGTGGAGGTGAGAAATTCATATTAATTAGGTAAGAGAGAAAACTAAGCCCAAGACAGACAGATAACTTTCTTCAAGGTACAAGTCCAAGACAAAATAGGATAAGAACTCTGAGTTTTACTTCAATTCTTTTTTATTAAACCCACACTTTGTAGACCCTAAATGAATGAATTTCTTTTTCTTTCATAGGACATTTGTGATGATGACAGTAACCTACCACGTAACTTGATAGAACAGAAAACAACAACAAATCTAGGTCAGTTAGCACTGTATTTTACAGGTACTATAAGAAGGTGCTATACTGGAGTCAGGAACACCATTTCTTGCTAAATAACAACACTGGACTTTTTTTTTGTTTTCTTCAGTGCTGTGGCATATGGTTTTTTTCTTTAGTTGAGTACCATATGCAGTGGTCACCTTGCACTTAGGGTCATATTATAAAAGACGTGTCTTTTCTCACTAGATTCTCCCCCAAGTGACAAAAAGCCCACACAGAACCATGCCAACTAAAGGAAATGAAGACCAGACTGAGGAAGAGCAGATTGATTCATGGCTCTGACCTTTATCCAGCACTCTCTGAAACACATGGTCACAGAGGAAAATTAGCTGGGTGGATCACCCCCACTATTTCAATTGTTAGTTCTTTTTCTTGCTTTTTTTTTTAGTTTGCCAAACATATGTTGTTAAATTACAGACGTTCAACGCCTGTGCGCTGAGATTTCACTGTATCTGATTACACGTCGTCTTTCTTTAACCCTTTCTACTTTATCGTGATTGCCAGCATCTCAGTATTCCCTAACTACAGAAGATTAGGATTTTTTCTGTTCACGATTTACATGGGTAAGTATCCCATTTTTGGATCACAGCATAGTTATTTCCCCCAAATTGAAGAAAGCAAGCTGCTGGTAAGAAAAGTAACTAATTCTTTCATGAAAATAACAGGTTGCTTCCTTGTTAGTTAAACACTTTCAGTAACTTGTTAACAAAATTACAGTATTTCTCCTCTTCATCCAACAGATTTTCACGCACTCCTGTCACAAACAAGGCTCAGTTTCACCAGCAGAAGCTCATGTTGCTGTCAGCATATCTTTAAGGGCATCTTCCATTTTAGAGTCTAGATATTTGAAAGAGCCTATCATACATTTTCTAATTCCACTTCCGCCAATTCTAACCACACAAAACAGAGAGGTTTCTAGACTCAACTTCTTTGTTGCCTGGCATGTCCAAGCAGGTTAATGAAGAAATAGCTAACAGGCTGGGAAAAAAAACAGAAAGAAGTAAGAAAGAGGTTGGATGTGGATGCTCCGCCTAGTTTGAAGAACAGAGGGATTAGGGTTGAGTTCCTGGATGAGGACACAGACAGCACTTGAAATGATAAATAGTGATTATCACTTACAAACAATAAAATCAAGTAAGCTTTGTCAAGCCTTAAGTCTTGAAATTTCCTGAAGCATAGTTGTGTAACACTTTCTTTCTATGCTTTCTTCAGTACTTTGTCACTATCGTACATCAGTAAAGCCACTTGATTCAAAGGACTAGAAATCTGATATTCTCTTATTTGCTGTTGCCCATATTAGGAGTGATTCATTACTTCCAAGAAAGCCTTGTGGTCTCCTAATGGTAAACATTCTTTCAATTATTTTATTCAGAGAGATACATTATATTCACCAAATTGGTTACTTGTGTTTCTGTAGATTGGGTAAAGATTTTTCTGGAGCTCAACTACTTGGCAATTAATGTCAATGTATACTCCATTATACATTTCAGGTGATTTGACATATTTCCAAAAAAATTGGAATACAGCACAACCGTCCCTGTTTTGAAAATACTTTAACTTTGAATAATGAGTCTACATATCATGTTGATTTATGACATAGTTCCTTTTAATATATACTCACACTGAATAAAGTGTGTATAAATCAAAACAAAAATTCAAGTTTCCAAAGCTACATTATTCATAAAATATTTATGTATTTTATTGTACAAAGGAAAATAATGCATTAAAGTATTTGTTATTTTAAAATCCGATGGGCATACCCAATTATCTGTTCATTGATAAAACAAATAGTTAATGAATACTAAATGCCGGGTATCATATTAAGTTCTAATGAATAAACATCATGAGACTGATAGGAAATAATCACACATAATAACTACTTAATCCAGGAACTTGGAAGGGCAGGAATGTGGTTTCATGAAATGAAGAACAAAAACACCCTGGCCTCATAGGGCTGGCAGTGGGGAAAAGTAGGAGATATGGTTGGAAAAGGCCTAGGGCTGGATAATCCTTGTGACCTTGCAGGTTGTGTTAAGGACTGTGGTCTTTGCCTAACGACCTTGGAAAGGCCTTGCAAGTTTTTATGTAGATGATGACAATCTTTTTTTCCCCAGTTTTATTTAGATATAGTTGGCATACATCACTGTATAAGTTTAAGGTGTACTAGTTTGACTTACATATATTGTGAAATAGTTACTGCAATAAGTTTAACATCTATTTTCTCATAGATACAATAAAAGGAAAATGGAAGAAAGAAAAACATTTCATGATGAGACCTCTTAGAATCTACTCCCTAACTTTCGTGTTTACTGTAGCCATCATGTTGTACACTACATCCCTAGAACTCATTTATCTTATAACTAGAAGTTTGTACCTTTTGACCACCTTCCTCCAATGTGCCATTTCCCCAACCTTGCCTCCAGTAACCACAAATCTGATACCTCCTCTGAGTTTTTTTTTTTTTTTTTCAATTATAGTTGACATTCAATACTATTTTATTTTCAGGTGTATAGCATATAGTGCCATCTGAGTGTTTATTATTTCATAAATCAGTAATATCATACAGTACTTGTCTTTCTGTCTCACTTATTTCACTTAGCATAATGCCTCTCAAGGTCCATCCATGTTATCACAAATGGCAAGATTTCCTCATTTATTTATGGCTGAATAATATACCATAACTTATTTATTCATTTATCAATGGACATTTAGGTTGTTTCCATGTCTTGGCTGTTTTGACTAATGCTGCTATGGACATAGGGGTAAAGCTATCTTTTTGAGTTAGTGCTTTCATTTCCTTGGGATTTTAAATTTTTGAGGAATCTTCATACACTTTTCCATAGTGGCTGCACCAGTTTCCAATTCCAGCAACAGTGTGCAAGGGTTCCTTTCTCTCCACATCTTCACCAGCATTTGTTACCTCTTGTTTTTTTGATGTTGGCCATTCTGACAGACATGAAGAGATGTCTCAATGTGGTTTTGATTTGCATTTCCCTAATGATTAATAATGCTGATCATCTTTTCATTTACCTGTTGGCCATTTGCTGTGTTCTTTGGAAAAATGTCTGTTCAGGCCCATTACCCATTTGTAAATCAAATTATTTGTTGTTTTGCCATTGAATTGTATGAGTTTTTTGAATATATATTTTGGATATTTACCCTTTGTCAGATATATGGTTTGCAGATATTTTTTTTTTCCCATTCCATGGGTTGTCTTTTCACTTTGTTTATTGTTTCTTTTTTTATTTTATTTTTTATTATATTATTATTTTTATTTTGTTGCTTGTACTTTAAATGTCATAGCCAAAATACCATTGCTAAGACCGAGGTCAAGAAGCTATTTTCCTGTTTTCTTTTAGGAGTTTCATGGATGCAAATTTTACATGTAAGTCCTTAATCCATTTCTAGTTAATTTTTTTAGTGGTGTAAGATAGGAGCCTAGTTTCATTCTTTTGCATGTGCATATCTATGCCATGAACATAGAATAATTTTCGGTTTGTGTCTTCTTTGATTTCATTCATCAATGTGTGGTATTTTTCAATGTAGAGATATTTTACTTCTGTGGCTAAGTTTATTCTCAAGTATTTTATTGTTTTCAGTGCTATTGTAAATGGAATCATTTTCTTTTTCTTTTTTTTCAGATAATTTGTTGTTCGATAAAAACAGTACTAATTTTCGCATGTTAATTTTATATTCTGAACCTTTACAGCATTCATTGATTACACCTAACAGGGTTGGTTGGTTGGTTATTTATTTATTTGTTTGTTTGTTTATTTTTGTAGAGTCTTTAGGTTTTTCTATACAAGGCACCATGATCTTATGTCCATTTAGGAGAGGAGATAAGAGGAGAGTAAGAAGGTTTTCCTTGGAGATTTCCTTAGTAGTTTATTTTAGTGGTCCAGATGAGATACGAGGGGGAGGGTATCTTGGACTACAATGGTAGCTTTGGAAGATGGAGGGAAGAAAAAATGACCAGGAGAAAAATAAAGAAGGCTTGGTCAAGAATCTCTTACAGGTTCTGCCTTAGTGATTCTGACTTACATTACTGAGAAATCTTTTGTGTGTCCATATTGGGAGATATGTGATCAGCATCACTTTACCCCTAGGTAAGTTTTTTAGCTTACTGAATTATTAGTAGAAATATATAGACTAAAGCACAATATTAACAAAACCCAAGTCATGACTTTTATTTGACTCTAAATTGTTCAGTTAAAATTACTGTCTTGATGGTCCACAAATTATCTTCCTCATGTTCACTTTTTCAAAAAGCATTTTGATTACAAACATCCCTGGGAGAAGGCATGGATATTTTTCACTACAGATGTGTCTTAAAAAAACAACTCAGAGAATTTGTCCTACAAATACAGGTAATGAGCTCTTTTATGTTGACTCCTAACACAGTGTCTGGCATATAGCGATTGCTCAGTGTGTATGGAATAGGCATTGGAACTTTAACTTTGCTTTTATAAGGAATTTTTTTTTTACATTCTTTTCAGAAAGAATTAGTATGTGCCGAATATCCTAAGGGAAGAGGGTACGAGGTGAATATACATTAAAGATTTTCCCTCTGTGCCATATGGGCATTTAATGCAGTAACTCAGGTGAGAGGTAATAGAGGATTCATTAACAAAGCCAGGGGAAAGGAGGAAGAAAGCTGGTGTCATGAGATGCTCATGGAGAGTGGTAAAGGGCTAGATCGACTATACTGCAGGGGTCAAACCCACCAGTAGAAAGTAGTCTGCTCCTTGATCCTGTGGTACACTTGCAATTGCTGAGGAAATCATCATTATCCTAACTGGACTGTAAGCTCGGTGATGGCAAGAACCAACTTTATCCTGCTCACTCTCAAATCTCCAGAGGCCAGTCATGTGCCTAGCATATAGTTGATGTTTGAGATATATATATTTTTTATGAGTGAATGAATAAAATGGTCCTAACCACAGTGCCTAAGATGAGATGGAATTCAGTCATCTATTGGTGTTTGGGGTCCAACCAGTGCAGAACAGCTACAAACTCATCAAACTATTTTGTAGTGGTTGGTGTCCATTTGGGGAGGTGTCTTTAGTTTGCAGGGACCCTACCAGCATTGAAGTATGAAGATGAAGCTCTATATACAAAGGGGAAGGGCTAGACTGGTCTACAGTAGCTACTGTGGTTCTAGCCACTGCCTGAGATTTGGGGGAAATAGCCAAATTTTAGGTGGGGATTGCTGTTACAGAGGATGCCATTGTGAAATCAAGGGAATACCTAGTCAAAACTATTGGAACAGTATAGGACTGAGCTGGAGATTGCTATGATTTATAGGCTATCCCTCAAACACAAAGATGTGTTTTGATGTCACACTGGGTCTGTACAGATGAACTAGGCACACTGTGGTTCTTGGTGTGTTCATGGTCTAGTATGGAGGGGCCTGTGTTAGAGCACTGAAATCTTAAAAGGCACTCTCCTAGAAGTACAGGCAATATCCAGTGGCCACAAGACATGCCTTTCCCAACTTAGAACATTGCCCTTAGATTGGCTCTTAATTTGTAAAAAATAATACCTTCTTTTGGTAGGGGTAAAGTACAAAGAAGAAGATGTACAAATAAGGTTATAAAAGTTATATGAAATCCATTTTCAAAGACAATCGTTATATCTTGGTGAATACCCTTCCAGTCATCTCCACATAGAGATACATTTATCAATTCTACTGGAAAAGAATTATACTATGTATATTCTTTGTTCTGGAAGCCTCCTTTTTCAATCCATTGAATTATTTTAATGTGAATAATTTCAGATAATCAGTTTAAATAACTGCCTAGTCATTCTTTCACATGTATATCATTATTTACTTACCTATTCCCTACTAATAGATATTTCATTTATTTCTAATTACTTCTATAAACAATATAGCAATGAACATATAAATAATGGTACAATCATCATTTTACATTTAACAAATGTTAATAACATTACTCAAAGATTAAACACGTCAAAAATTTATTCAACACACTTATTAGGAAACCAGCAAGATAGTAAAGCTGGTTCATTGGGCATTTGAGAAATACATATTTACACACTTAGTAGGGAAAGATATTCTGATATAAGCTCACTAATTTGGAGTTTGTATTATCTACCAGATGGAAATAAAAGTCTACAAGTTAACATGTAACTTAATATCTGGAACATAATCAATAACACATTCTAAACCAAAACAGATATATTATCTTAAAGAGTAAAATAAACAATCTTTTTGAAGACCTATTCACAGTACAATATTGCAAGGGCTTGCAGTTTTATTTTCCCCCTCTTATTTCTAAGTTTTGGATAGTTTTTAAGATGTTTGTTGTCTAAGTTGGCTTCATTTGGAAAGTTGGATTTTGAAAGATGAGAAAGATGAGGCTAGGCGGACAGGGATGAGAAAGGCTGTGGTTACCTGGAAGGTGACAGAGATTTCCTCAGGCAACCTCTGGAAAGCAGTGTCATAATCTTTGTTGAGAATTTGCTGATTTTTTATTGCCATCTAAGTTGTAAGCTCCTTAAAGGTGAGGACTCTGTCTTAATTTTTTTCATAGTTCTTCAGGGTGCTTGGATAGGCCCATTAAAATTACTTAGTTGGACTGAAGATAATTAAAAACAAACCTAGAGTGTGCATTTTAATTAAGTAATGTGGAGTTTTCTCTCTAAATATACTTATGAAATGTTTCAGAGGGCTTTGGATGTTATAAGAATCTTGGAAGAAAAATTTTTTGAGAATGTCTTATGCTAAAAGAATGATGATTCTGGCAAGGGGTTAAATGATGGCTTATGAAATCTAAAGAGATAAGGCATTACTCTGCTACTGGCTTCACAATCAGTCCTTAACCTGGACCTTTCCCCAGTTCCTGGCCTAGAATGTGGAGGTCACTTGTCAGTTTTCAACCCTCTGTTTCTCCTTCCAATTTTTTCTTTTGAGCTTGGTTTCAAAAGGGGCCTGTAATCAGGTTGCTGGAAGGAACTAACACTGCTGTTTTGAGTTGCCAAGCTCCTCTTGGCTGGGGCAAGAAGGATTTCTTTCTGTGTGACAGCTGCTTTTTACATTACCGCTTGATCTGATTAACTGCTCACTGGTGATGACCACAATCTCATTACGCCTTTATCACCTTTATCAATAGCATCCCTTCTACTGCGTTAAACAGGATTTTTCTACACTGCTTGTAGTTTTTCCAGTCGAATGAATGTTAACGGAGATTTTTGACCTTAGGAATTTTAGTGCTGCTCACTCAGATGGTTTTCTTTTTGGGTTAGGCCATTTAGGAAATGAATCAGTGAGTACAATGGGGGACTGAGGCAGAAAGTCCCAGGTAAGTTACCTGCCTCTGTCTCCTTTCTGTAGAGGGTTTACAGAAAGTTTCAACAGGCACAAAAATATCTACCTCAGAGCGAGCGATAGAATTGTTGGTTTTCTTTTAACATCAAACATTTTATTGGATAATTCCTCACATGCCTGAGGAAGGGTGTGTGGCTCCTTTTAAATTAAAATCATATAATGAAACTGACTTACCTCCTAAAGCCCTTCTCCTTGAAACCACCTTGAAGGAGAAGAGTAAATGTTTTAAAGTTTATTTTAGGACTTCATTAAAGAGGAAAGCGTGCTTTATGGATATGCCTTAGAGGTTCATTTAGATTCTGGCCAATCTTCAAGCATGTCTCCATTTATAGCCACAATAGAAAAGCCTGTTCAGGAATACTGTTCTTTGGAAGCTCCATGAGTAAGGAAAACCCAGTCGCATCCCCTGTTTTGGACTGACCAGGGCTGCTTAGACAATTTAGAAGTACAAATAAAAAATAAAAAATGAATATAACAAGGATCATGTTATTTTAGTGGTTTGGAAACTCTCAGAACTCATGTCCTTTTTGTGAAAAATAGGGATGAGGATTGTATGATCTTAGGGAAAAAAAAATGGAGTTGCCTCTTTGATGTGAGTTGAGAGTCCTGAAAAACTTCCTGGCTCAGAAACCAAGCTACTATCTGGAATTCTTGCATTCACGATTCCTTTCCTGGCTTAAATACAGAGCCCTCTCCCAGTTCTCTTGTGAAATGGAACACCCTGTGAGGGGTGCGGTATAAAGTTGTTTGACTTCAGTGTAAATAGGGTTATTAGTTCATTTATGTCAAGAAAGATATCTTTTCAATAAAATAAAATTTTAGATACTCTGTGCTAGGGGTGAGATGTGCAATGTTGCAACAGTAATGGAAGGGGAGAGAAAAAAAATAAACATTTTTTTCACTTTAGAATTTCATGATTCTGAGGTCTTTCCCTGTCTCAAACAATGGGTATCTTTTAAAGTCTAATTTGGAATGATCCCTCTTCCCCTGCTTTTAGATGATCATATTTTATCTTTCATTGCTTCTGTTCAGTTTTCTAGCAGTATTGTTTAACTTAGTAACACATTTATGATGCTGAATTTTGCTCTCGAAGACACATTGCAAAATAAAGCTGCAGGATATTGCATTATAAGTGAAAATGCTGGGGAACAGCTCAGATTGAATCTGTAATGTACTCAAGTTAGAGTCACGGCCACCTCCCATTGCGTTGTGCAAAGTGGAGGATGTACTGTATAATCTGTCTCTACAAGGTAATGTTCCCAGGTGACTTGTAATCAGAGTCTCCATTCCTATCAGATCACAAAGCAGAGCCAAGACCAGCTAAAAAAAATATGTAACACTGTGAGTGCTATGATATCGGACTTCATCGCCTCAGGCACTCATGGGGAGATAGATGATTCCAGAGCAATTTTATTAAGAATAAACTCAGGATGAGGAAAACAATGTAAATAACATTTTCTCCTGGCAAGTACTTATTGAGGTTTAATAATTTCAGTATTAACATAACAGCTGTACTTGAGCTAGAAAGACAACCAGAGAATTTGTTTAATGAAATTCAGAAATGTCAAACCATCTCACAAATTTGTTGCAAAAATTATGTGAAAACTGTCTGTATGCAAAAATGTTACAGCAATAAAGATGAATAATAACATCCATGAAGAAATGGAGTGTCTTATCTCAAAATTTACCTTTAAATGTTGGGACATTAGAGCCATTTTCTTTTTAAATTGTTCTTTCCCACATATTTTGAAAACTTTAATGTTTCTAAATGTTCAGTGGTCAGAGAAAGCAGTATCATTTGATTTTTGATTCCTCTGAGACCAGTCATTTCCATAGAGGAAGAGACGGAGAAATGAAGGGGATAGAGGAGAAGAGGAAGAAAGACAATCTATAATTACCCTAGTTTACTGATATTTACAGTTTTTTCCAGAGACTTTCACATCTGTGTTGTCTTAGAAGATAAACTGAGGCATAATTATAATAAAAATCTGTGATGCATCAGCAGAAAGAATAATAAAGAATGAACGGAGTCTTTTTATGAAGCTTGTAATCTATTTAAAATGTACAACTTTTAATTTTCTCTAGGCACAAATGCCCAAATAAGTAAAATCAATAATTCACTAATGTTTGAAAATACTTTGAAGAGGAAGTAATTCACCAGTGTATGACATGATTATTTCAATTCTATTTCCCTTTTTTTTTTTTTAACTATAAATTCTGGAAATAATTCATATCATCTGTTGGAAATTACAGCTTTGGAATAATGAATTTTAGGGAAAAAAGAAATATTTGAAACCTCTTCATTATTTTTTCACTTCTTAATTAGCTTCTGGATATTTATAATCCCTTTTGATGATCGGTGACTAATATATGAGAAACAACCAGGAAGTGATGTTACTTCAGAAAAGTGAAGATTAAGTTAAAAGTTTAAGGAATTTTTGAGATAAAAAGGAACACATGTAGCATTGGATGATGATTTATGATTTACTGAAAATCTTTACCGAAGATCACATCTGAAGTCTTCTTTTTCCTTCTTATTTTTAGGTCCTGTGTGACAGAGAAGGATACACTTTAGTAGCCACTTATGAAAAAGAGTCTAAGGAAAAGTATCTTCTGAGAAAAAGATGAAAATTTAAATGTTTAGGCTAGAAAATATAAGACCAGTAAAGAGAGACCTGATAGCTGTGCTCTAACCTTTGAAGGATTATTATGTTACCGAGGGGCATATGTGTGGCTTTGAAAAATAAAGTTTGGAAGATACTGAAGAATTTTCTAACAATTAGAGCTGTCCTACAGTGGGACTGGTGCTTGATGAAGTAGGAAGTTTCTCTTCGATGAAGTGTTCATACACAGGCTGAACGACCATATGGCAAGGTTGTCATGTGTTGAGCATGCCTCCACTGGCAGTCTTAGTGTGTAGATGGAGGAGGGTTGACAGTACCTTCTAAATGTGTTTTCAGATTTTAAATTGGCAGTAAGATTCCCATCAGGGAGGGGGATGGTGGGGATGAATACAGTTGAGTCTCCGACAGTCGCTTTTCATTACTAAAATTTCTACACTTTCTAAGACATAGGCAAAGCAGATAAAACTGAAGAATTCTAGAAGGAAATTCTATTATGTTGGGAAAATTATGTACTTGAAAAACAATAAATATTTATGACATCTTAACACTTCGGGAAACATAAAGCAGGCTGAAGTTGTCTTTGGATCCTTCTGATCTGAGTTTCTCTCGCCTCCAAATTTACCTTTTGTAACTTCTTTAGAATCCCTGCATAAAGTTTTCCTATCATCCAACTAGGTCTGCGCAAGCATCAGATGACCCAAATCCTGACTGCCTTCATTGTACTGGGCAGAATTCCAAAGATGTCACCAGTATTCTCATTTCCTGGTTATTAAGTTAAACCGTAATCTAGGCACTGTTGTGAAGGGACTTTACAGATGGAATTAAGTTATGAATCAGCTGACTTTAAGATACAGAGATTTTCCTGAGTTATCTGAGTAGACCCAATGAAATCATGAGTCTCAGCAGAGGATATGCAGAGGAAGTCATGGGGATTTGTCAGAAGGGGTGATTAGAGAGATTTAAAGCATGAGAGGGGCTCAACCCACTGTCGCTGACTTGGAGGAAGAGGCCCACAAGTCAAGGAATGTGCACAGCCTCAAGAAGTTGAAAACAACAGTTAGAAAGGAAACAGGATCTCAGTCCTACAATTGCATGGAATTCTGCCTACAACTTAAATGATAACTTAGAATAAGATTCATTTATAGAACTTCCTGAAAGAAATACAGCCCTATAGACATCTTGATTTCAGCCTGGTGAAACCCAGAGCAACAAAACAGCTATAATTGACTTTTAGAACTATGAGATAATAAGTAGGTGTTGCTTTAAGTTGTCAAATTATGATCATTTGTTACAGTAGCAATAGAGAACAAATGCAGCAATAAAGTAGTACTGCTGGTAGTCCTTCCTAGTCTTTAGCAGAAAAAAACTTTAAACATTTGCTAATATAATTCACATAATAAATGAATTATATTTAACCTTCAGGAGTATTTTTTTTTAAAAGAGGACCCATCAGTCAAAATGATGTTTCTAATGGTGGAAAGCACAGGATGCATAATTTTGAGATGTGGGACTTTCTAGCATCCCTTGCTCACTCAGCTTTCCATGGATCTCTGTCCACACTCCGGCATTCTTTACCCTTACATACTACCCTTTTGTCTGCCACACGTGGTGCACACATACAAACACAAGCACACTGTGGAAAATCAAAGATTCTGGACAGCATATTTTTAAAGCCTCTTAACTACCTAGCCTAGTTCAATAAAGAAAACAGAGCTATTTGCATAATCATGTCCTTCAGAGTTATGGTCCTTACTAGGCAAATCTTGCTGGTTAGAAACGCCTAGTTCACTAGTTTTAGAATTTTGTCTATAAGCCCTCAACTGGTCAGAATTTGAAACGTGATTGTTAGCATGGTGCTAGCGTGCGTGTAGTGTGTCACAGTGTTATTAATGTGAACTCGTGTTTTTCTGAAATCTTCCCATTTTAATGTTAGTTATCCAGTTTTGTGATCATAGCTCTATGTAAAACTTTTGAACATTTTGAGTGAGTTAACAAGTTCATTCAATAAACCATTGAATTAAAAAAATTCAATTGCTAAATTTGTTAGATTATTTAAAAATATTTAATAAGCTGACACATTTGTTTTATATTTTATTGATGTGTAATTGACATATTAGTTTCAGATATGATTTAATATTTGCATATTATAGAAAAATGATTATAACAATAAGTGTAGTTACCATCTATCTCCGTACATGGTTACATTTTTTTCTTGTGATGAGAATTTTTAAGATTTTATCTCAGTAACTTTCAAATATGCAATATAGTATTATTAATTATAGCCATTATGCTGCACATTATATCCATAAGATTTATTTATAACAGGAAGTTTGTGCTTTTTGGCGCCTTTAACCTTTTCATGCATAGCCACCCACTGCCTCTGGCAACCATAGAATTCTTCTCTGTATGAAAAAGCTTCCCCCACCCAAGATTCCACATATAAGTGAGATCGTATGGTATCTGTCTTTCTCTCTCTCTCTGACTTATTTAACTTAGTAAAATGCCCTCAAGGCCTATCCATGTTGTCACAAATGGCAAGATTTAATTCTTCATGGCCGAATAATATTCCACTGTGTACATATAATCCTCATTTTCTCATTCATTCATCCATTGGTGGTCACCTAGATTGTTTCCATATCTTAGTTGTTATATCCAAATCTTGGCTATTGTAAATGATGCTGCAATGACTAGGGGTGGGGCACATATATCTTTTAAAATTAGTATTTACATTTCTTTGGATAAATAGCCAGGAGTGGAATTGCTGTATCATATGGTAGTTCCAATTTTCAATTTTTTGAGAAACCACCTTACTGGCTTCTCACCAACAGTGCACAGGTATTCTCTTTCGCCCATTCTCCCTGACATCTGTTACATCTGTTATTTCTATTTGATAAAAACCATTCTAACAGGTGTGAGATGATATATCATTGTGGTTTTGAATTACATTTCCCTGATGATTAATGATGTTGAGCATCTTTTCATATACCTGTTGGCCATCTGTATATCTCTTTTGGGAAAATGTGTATTTAGATCCTCTACTCACTTTTAAATCTTTATTATTATTATTATTATTGAGTATGAGTTTTAAAATATATTTTGAGTATTAACCTCTTATCTAATATGTGATTTTCAGATATTTTCTCCATTTTATAGGTTGCTTGTAACTATGGAAAGTTACATCTTGCAACTTTACTATATTGATTAGTCCTCACAGTTTTTTGGTGGAGTCTTTAGGGTTTTGAGTATATAATACCTGTAAATAGTGACAGCTTTTCTTCTTCCTTTCCAATTTAGATAACATTTCTTTTTCTTACCTGACTGCTCTGGCTAGAACTTCCAATATTATATTGAATAAAAGTGGCAAGAGGGAGCATCCTTGTCTTGTTCCTGACCTTAGAGAAAAAGCTTTCAAATTTTCACCATTATGATGTTATACGTAAGCTGGTCATAGGTGCCTTTACTATGTTGAGGTGTGTTCCCCCTAGGCCCACTTGGTTGAGAGGTTTTGTCATAAATGCTGTTTGATTTCGTCAAATGAATTTTCTCAATATATTGAGATAATTACACGACTTTTACCTTTCACTTTGTTAATGTGGTATATGACCTTGATCGATTTACAGTTGTTGAACCATCCTTACATCTCGGGATCACAGTGTATTATCCTTTTAATGTATTGTTGAATTTGGTTTGCTGATATTTTGTTGAGGTTTTTTACATCTATGTTCACTAGGGACATAGGTAATCTTGTGGCATCCTTGTCTGATTTTAATATCAGGGTAGTGCTAGCCATGTAAAATGAGTTTGGAAGAGTTTCATTCTCCTATTTTTTGGAAGAGTTTGAGAAGGATTAATACTAATTTTTCTTTATATGTTTGGTAGACTTCCCCCATCGAGTCATCTGGTCTTAGACTTTTGTTTTTGGGAGGCTTTGGATTATGGATTCAGTCCCCTTCCTAGTAATCTGTTCAGTTTTTTTTTGTTGTTGTTGTTGTTTTTGTTTTTTTAAGATTTCTTTATGACTCAGTTTTGGTTGTACATTTTTAGGAATATATTCATTTTTTTATAGAATGTTAAATTTATTGGCTTATAATTGTTCACAGTAGTCTTTTATGATCCTTTGTATTTCTGTGGTATCAGTTGTAACATCTCTTTTATTTCCAATTCTGAGTTCTCTTTTCTTGGGGGGTCTAGTTAAAGATTTGTCTATTTTGTCAATGTTTGCAGAGAACCAGCTTTTAGTTCATTGATTTTTTTCTATTATCTTTTTAGTCTATTTCATTTAACACTGCTCTGATATTTGTTATTTCCTTCCTCCTACTATCTTTGGACTTTGTTTGTTTTTTTTAGTTCTTTGACCTATGAAGTTAGATTGTTTGATATTTTTGTTTCATGATGTAGGCATTTATCGCTATGAACCTTGCCTCTTAGAACTATTTTTGCTGCATCCTGTAAGTTTTTGTATGTTGTATTTTCATTTTCATTTGTCTCAAGATATTTCTTTTGGTTTCTTCTTTTACCCATTGATTGTTCAGTAGCATGTTGTTTAATTTCCAGATATTTGTAAATTTTTCAGCTTTCTTATAATTTATCGTTTCATACCACTGTAGTCAGAAAAGATGCTTGATATTTCTTGTTAAACTTGTTTTATGACCTAGCATATAATCCTGGAGAATGTTCCATATGTGCTTGAGAAGAATGTGTATCATATTGCTTTTGCTTGAAATGTTCTGTATATGTCTGTTAAATACATTTGAAATAACATATAGTTTAAGGCCTATGTTTCCTTATTGATTTTCTGCCTGGATGATATATCCATTGATGTAAGTGGGGTGTTAAAATCCCATTCTATCATTTTATGACTGTCTATTTCTTTAAGTCTGTTAATATTTGCTTTATTTATTTAGGTGTTTCTATACTAGGTGCACAAATATTTACAAATGTTATATCCTCTTTTTGAATTGACCTTTTTATCATTATGTAATGTCCTTCTTTGTCTTTTATCACCATCTTTGTTTTAAAGTCTATTTGTCTTATATATCTTTCTTTTCTGTTTATAGAAGATATTTTTTAATCCATTTAATTTCAGTATCTGTGCGTACTTATATCTGAAGTGAGTCTCTTGTAGTCAGGGAGCATATAAGAGGGTCTTGTTTTTAATCCATTCGGCCACTCCATGTCTTTTGATTGGAGAATTTAGTCTATTTACATTTGAAGTAATTATTGATAAGTATGCACTTATTGCCATTTGTTAATTGCTTTCTTATGAAATGACACCTTTTTAAATTTTTTATTTTTTTTATGCTACAGCACCCAGTCTTTCTTGGTGGTCTCCCATCCAAGTACTAACCAAGCCCTACCCTGCTTAGCTTACAAGATCAGGCAAGATCCTGCGTTTTCAGGGTAGCATGGCCATAGACGAAATTAAACCTTCTGATAACTTATATTCTATAGGCAATTTTTCAAAAACATTTTATTTGGAGACATAATCTAGAATGGACTTGCATCCCCAGTCCATGAGGATGATAAGTCACTCTGACTTTCCATTATGTATCTCCTTAGTCTAATTTAAAGAGTTTATATGATATGTTAATAGAATTCGAGAATTTCAAATTCTTAAAAATTTGATGTCCATCAATAAATAGTTTTAGAGTTCAGTGTATTATATTAGGTGATGGAGAAGGACACTCATGAGTATGGGTCACAATTTATATTCTCCAGGATTTTTAGTGTACTAGGGTAGTTTTATATTTTACGAAATGTGAACTATCTCACCTTATTAAAATGTTTATCAAAAATTATATCATTTCAAAGGAAACCGAGCAGAGTGAAATGTAAACTCTATTCACCTCAAGGTGGTAATACTTTAGCTGGTGAATGGAAATTTCTTAGTGCCCCTATTGCAAATGATTAGTAGATTCAACAACTTTGATTTTTAACAAGATCTTTGGGGATTAGTTCCTTGTGTTTGAAAAGACAGTCACAATCCATGGGAACCTTAAGTGCTATGAGGTATGCAGACAACTTAAGGCCTGGAAGAACATTGATGGATTATGTCGATGCGAGCATAAATAGGTTTCCTGAGGAGCTTATGTTCAGGAAGGCATTAGACAGTGAAGAAGCCAAGTCATTTCAATGGGATCAGAGAAGAGAAATGATGTCAATGTGTAGGTGGATTGGAAGGATATTTGGAGACTGACCTGGTCAGAGTAATTTTTCCCTGTCTGTGGAGTGCCTCTGTGACCTGAAAAGGATTTCATCTTTTTTTTTTTGTCTGCAGGGAGCTGTGATCTGTGTAATGTCACAGTCTATCTATGTCTAGGCGCCCCCATTTTTCCTGTCCCTGCCCCACACCTCTCATCACTGCTAATCCTGAGTATTTAGATGCAGTTGAAATCTGATTAAAATGTACTAGGGCAGTCTGAAAGGAGAGATGTGGTCACAAAAGAGCTGTCTCAGTAGGGGTTACATGAAGGGGAAGGAGGTGTTCCTGCTAACCTGTGGTGGGCAGTAGTGTTTTTGATGATGATAAAAACTATGTATAAACCTTGACTCACTGGAGGTACGTCACTTACACTATAACCTCAGTGTCTTTTTTTATCTGAAATGTGTGCAAACCACCCAACCGTAACACTAATATCAATGAAAGATGGTGACAACAGCAAAGTGATTCCTGCCTCATACCAAAGGCGACTTGACTTTAAGCAGGGAACAAGAGTTTCTGCCCACAGAATGGGGATGGTCTGAAGGGCAGATTAAGCCATAAACATTGAACATTTCTGTCACAGGAAACCAAAGTGATCTCTTGCAGCTTCCTATTCTACCTGAGGTGCCATGGTTGGTATTAAACAATATAAGATTAAGCTCTTGTCAGGTAAACCAATGAATTTTGGATTGATTTCCATCTTCTGCAATGCTAGTGACATTTTTTGATAGCTATGATTTACAGGGCCCTCATTGGGTCTGTTCATGAAAGGAGTTGTTTATTTTGGTTGATGGACAAAGTTTCTGATGTTTCCATTGGGAAATGCTGCAGGCCAATGGGGTAGCCATCTTGAAGGTGCTCCCTGGCTGTCTGGGGGCAAGTCTCTTATAAATTTGTAATCAAGACCTCAGAAAACTAACTAATGAGAACTCGTTGGCTCAGAAATTGTTTTGGTGACATGTGACCAGTGGAATGCTCCTGAAAAATATATAAGTCTGCTATTCAGCTACAGCTGCTAAAGGTAAAAGTTCTAGTGTCTGAAAGGTTTTTAGTCCTCCAAAATGGCAGTGAAATAACAGTATAATTCAAAGGTTTTTAGTCCTCCAAAATGGCAGTGAAATAACAGTATAATTCAAAGATTAAAATTGAAGTCTCATTTTCTCTTGGGGAATTCTGTAGCTCATTGTAGATCATTTTTGTAACAGGAATGATTTGGAAGTTTGCAAATGCGTGGATGCTGTGGAGGTCTCCCAGATTTCCCTTTAAGATCAAAACACTTAATCCTTCAGTTCCTGAAATGTGATGGCTCTTGATAGCTCACTGATAGGTTTCTTTCTGAAAACTGCCCTCTGCTGAAGGAGATTGCCTTGTCTAAGTTTGTGTCTCTTTTCTGAGTCAGTTTACATTCAATGATTGGTAAAGATTGGAGTGGAAAGGCCTCCTTCCTCAAGTCAGAACATCTCTGTTGAGCCATTCCAACTCAAGGGCTTTCCATGTGGTCGGCCAAAGCCTTTGTCACAAGAGCATCATGGTTTAACTGCTATCTTTGCTCAATCCAGTTCCCCTTATGTGTCATTCCTGAGACCATTTTTCAGTCAACTTTTGGAATGTAAATCTCAACTTAGATTCTGTTTCCCAGGGAACTCAGTTTGCAACCAGAAGGTGATAGTTGGGAGAGGTAGGTATAATGGAAGAAGTGTATCAGGCTAGCTACAAGTGGAATTTCAGTGTTGAAAATGGAAGGACATTGATGATATCTTGGCGATTCCAAACCTGGGGATCTGGGAGGATGATGCTGCTTCAGGCTGAAAAAGAATCTTCTTCTCATCACCTCTTGAGGTGCATAGTTCAAGCAGATTACATGAGAATCCAGCCCCTTACTATTTTTTTTTTCCAACAGGAAAATGTCATAAAGTGCCTGGCTATTAGAAGTTCAGAGGTAGATTCAACCTATAATAAAAAAAGAAAAAAAAATAGAGAAGAGAAAATCAGTGTTGAAGTGCTAAGCAAAATAGAATATACATATTTAATCTTCTACTTCAAACCTTTTGATAATGTTTTTGAAGAGATGGAATGGAAAGATAGAATGTGGGATCAGAGTGAGATCATTTAAAAAATATATAGCATCTATTAAGACATACACACATAGAAAACTATGCTCTGAAGTCAACAAAAACCCAGCAATAAAACCAATAGGCTGGACGCATGCTGCTTGTATGTATTTGGGTCAGTGATCATTGGGTAGCACAGGCAATGGCAGCTCTCACGAACCAGGAGCCAGCCTTCTGGTTCATATCCAGGAGGATATTATTCATGTCTTTGGTCTATGTTAAGAGTGACAATTCATATGATGACCCTTCCCCCAAAGTAATTCCTAGGAATTCCACATTGTTGCTTTTTACTCTAAATAATGATAGGTCTTGATTTTATTTCTTTTGTCTGCCTGGGCTCAGCATAATATAGCAATTTTACTTTCATTTCTCTTTCTTAGTATAGTACTTAAAAGGTTATAATTTCAAGATGTTGACAGAAAATTCAGCAGGAGGAAGAATCTGAGGACTGTAGAATAATAATCCACTGAAATGCCATCTCCCAAAATGAGCAGCTGCCAAAAATAGTGTCTAATTTATTCAGTAGTTGGAGGGTGATTTCCTTTATAATGAAGTGTTTGGCTTTCATTTCTAAAAGGTTAGGGAGTACATATTCTTAGTCAGGCCAGGCCTCACACGTGGTTCAACTAGGATGGCCTCTGGGGGCAGGGGTGAGGTCAGGACTTCTGAAGAAGTTTCTTGCTCCTAAAGTTCTTTCGTTAGAAGTTAAGCTTAAAAATATTAGAACCTCAGTGACAGTAGCTTATGTAAGTGAATAGGATAAGATATGTTTTTTTCTTTCCTGAGAGCTTTTCTGTCTGAGAAGGCAGAAAAGAGGTTGTGCATAAGTAATACCTAAAAGGACAGAGAAGAGAGGATTTGAATGAAAGCCTACATGGGGTCGGGTGAGTGGTGCACAATGAGAAGGAGAAAAAATTTCAAAGACCAACTTTAACTAGCTCACCTTATCTAATATGCCACCAGTAGTTAAATACCCAGGACTTCAATTAAATAGGCCTGTTCGAAGAGCATTTTAACTGTTCCTTTCCCTGCCATTAAGGTTCTGCGTAGACTTCCGTGCTTGAGACATCTGATGTTCTCTACCATTAAGTTACTGTTTTTGAACTTTTTCCTTACATCTTTCTCTATGTCAGTCAAGTTGAATTCATACCAATGAACTCTGATAAGAGGCAGTCTCTTCTCTCTAGCCATGGCCTGGTCCCATGTGTAGTCAGAGTCGTTTGGTGCCATAAACACCCCTCACTCCCAAATATCTCCCTGACAGCTACTGTAATAGACACTCTCTGGGTTAAGGGTAGCAGTTATGTCTTGGGAGCGTAGGCCCCCAAATGGGTTGTGACTAGATGTGACATGTGTTACAAAATATATTACCACTAGGAATAACAGTGCATCAGAGTTTACTACTGATTTACTTTGTAATAAATTAGACAAGGATCAAAATGATATCTTTAGAAGCATTACTTTAACCGAAAGTGGCTTAGGTCCCTGGAATAGTACACATGCCTTGGTTCAGTCACATGTGGGTGAATGTACTCAAATAAGTTCATAAAGAGGAGATTTGAAAACCTTAAGATAAAACACGGCTGCTTAAGTGCTGTGATGTCTTTTACAAAGAGTTTCACTGAATGTCGGTGTCAACAGCTTTCCTCAATTAGAATGACAAAGCTCAGTCAGCCCTCCTTCTGGTGTGTCTGACAGGGCCCAGGGTGGGCTGAATTTGCCCTGTTCATTATGTGGTCTCAGAACCCTCTGGCCAGTGACTTTTTCATAGAGAGAGTTAGGAACCACAAGGAAACAGTTGTCATGAGCAACGTGGTCAAGACTTCTTAAGCCGCAGTGTGCATACAGATCACCTGTGGGTCTTGTTAACATGTAGGCTCAGCTTTGGTATATCTCGGTGAAATCTGAGAGACTACAATTCTAAAAAGCTCCCAGGTGATACCAATGCTTCTGGACCACAAGCCACATTTTATCAGGCTACAAGCAAAATGAATAATAAGTAATAAAGTAAGTTACCAAGGGATGCTTGTTCTCTTTGGCAGACATTTTGGAAATCACTAGATAAGTCTCCTTCACATCATAGTTTGGTTAATCAGATTTCTTTGCTGTTCTCCCTTCCAAGGCTAAAGTCTCAGGAAGTAAGTCTCAGATTATTGATGAGAAGAAGGAGAACATCCCCAAATATGAAATAAACAGTATGATGAGAACAGTGCACTGACTTAGGAGTTGTAAAACCTGGTTCTAGTTCCAGTTCTGCCACTTACTAGCTGGGTGACCTAAAGCCAAGCACTTAACCTGAGCTTCACTGAGAAGAATGACAATGCCTTTCCAGCCTTGCTCCTGCGAGCATTAGTCACGCATTAGAGAGGACGGAACTAATCCAGTGTGATGGCTTCTCATGAATGTTTTGAGACAAGGTCTAACTAGGACAGGCCTAGCTGGCACACAGACGTGGAAAGTCCTGAGGAAGATATTGCGGGTGCAGTGAGCAATTCGGAATTCCCTTCTGTCTCTTCGAATCCTGAGTTTTCATTTAAGGTGGGTGCTCCATGCAGGCCCATCCACGCACAGTGGGAGTCATGAGCAATGACTGCGGTCAGGTTTCCACACCACCCTTCCGTGAGGGTGGCAGAGAGACAAATGCAATTTATTTTCTCCAGCTCAGCAGCTCGTTTGCATAACGTGCAGGAGGCAGAATGCAAAGGAAGGAAAACATTAAGTGGGGCAGAAAATGCTAAAATAGGTCAAGGGAGAAAACGAAATAGAGCATTTCTGTTCTTTTCAGAAAATGCTGTTAAAATTAGACCTGCCACAGACACAGGATCAGTATGGTAAACACTTTTTCCCCCTAGTTACTAAGAACTAAGGGCTAACTAAAGATTGATCTATCTATCTATTGATCTATCTATCTATCTATCTATCTCACGTATTGGACACGATGTGTGTTTTGATTTGGGAGGGAGAGGGTACTTTTCTCTAGCCAGGCAGGTCCTTGGTAAAATAAACATGCAGGCAAACTTTTTGCATCAGCTCCATTTTCTATGACTCCTCCTTTTCCTCATACCTTTTCACAGGTGCCTATTTCTCTGTTTAAATTAATTCACAGTGATGTAAGTAACATGACAGGTTACCTTTCCTAGCAGTGTTTGTTTGTCTTATGCTCTAAAATTATAAAATAATTTACTTTTGCTATGATATTCATTGATATTTCGAGGTGAGTGATATAGTAATACTTATCTTGAAGTGCTAAGGGCAGACTATCAGGTAC
This sequence comes from Rousettus aegyptiacus, assembly GCF_014176215.1. NCBI lineage: Eukaryota > Metazoa > Chordata > Mammalia > Chiroptera > Pteropodidae > Rousettus > Rousettus aegyptiacus. The sequence goes on from NW_023416287.1 coordinate 71,620,645, forward strand.
TGTGATGGATTTGTTGATTCTGCTGATCCGAGTCCTTCTTTCCTAGCACTGTCCCCTTCAGCATAGAAAAGCCCTACCTGCCTCTGATGGATTGCAAAAGGGAAGAATAAATAAAACTCCTTGGACTTCCAATTCAAAAGGCAGTTCTATGGTATCAGGTCAGACTCTTCAACCATTGGTTTTCCTTTTACCTGCCAGCATGGTTTCCCTGCTCCAGGAAGCCTGACAACTGGACAGGTAAGAGAGGGTCCCATCAGACTCAGAGTCTGCATTTCAAATTAGAAGAGGTTAGTAAAGTTCAATATAAAACAACACAGTCTTGCAAATGAGATCATCTGATATAGTACATCCAATATCATGGTTTGGTTCCTTCCTGAGTTTATTTTAGTCTTTGTCCCATTTTCCTATAACTGAATGAAGGTGACATCACTGTGATTCCCTCACACCAAGTCGAAAAACTTAGAACTAGAGTGGCTGGCTGAAATGTAGATCTTCCTGATGAGGCTGAGGGAGGGAGGACAGGAACTTTATCAGTTGGGGTCAATTGAGGGACCCAGTGGGGGTTAGAGATTGAGAATTTGTAGGTCCTGGGGTTAAATTCCAGGTTCCTAGACAAGGGAGCAGAAATTAATCATCATCTGGAACACCATAGAGATTTACTATAAAATCAAATATACCTTGACAGACCCTTTATTCTTCTGAGGATAGTTATAACTAGCAATGGGATATCTAAGCTGGAAGGATCTTAAGAAATAAGTGATTTTCTTTGGAGGGATTTCTCCTTTCCCCTGCAGTCATGTAAAGCAGAAGGATGATCCTTGCCGGACGATACATCTCTTGACTTCATTTCTTATATTCGTGACCATTACTCACTGGGAGACTTAGAGTCAAGTGACAATGGCTCTGTTGTCAGTTAGAAGAGCCAGGTACCATGGTGCTGTCCCAGATGGAAGTCTTGAGCTTATTTTGCATTTTGGCTTTAAAGAAAATATTTTCCTCTTAAAGATATTTCTTTGTAAATAAAGAATATGAGTCATCTTGCTTTAGAACTGGAAGAGAAAATCCACTTCTATAATTAAGCAATAATTATTATTCTTTCCACTGAGGGAGGACTTGGGGAGATAAACAACTCCCAGATAAATAAGGTTTAGAGGCTGTGGGCCAAGTCTTCTATTGATTCACAATCTATTTATCTCTCTCTTCCTTTCAAATAAAAAATAATGATTGTAATTTTTTTTAAATGATTCCCTTTTTTAATCATTTAAAATTGCTGTTTTCCACCCTACTCAAACAGTAATTGCTTTTATGGCCCTATTGTAACTTGTGGGGAGGAGGAGATGGAATAAACAGCTAAGAAAACCTGCTTACTTCCTGGGCAGCATCTCTAAGTTACAAAGCAGATTTGCAGTAGGCTACCTACGAAACCTCCTTCAAGTCTCACTCTGGGTTTTATAATTTTGAATTTGCTAAGTGTGTTAGGTGCTGTAGAGAGGAATATTTTGGGAATAGATATTTTAGGTAATAGCTTGGAAGGCAACTGTATGAGCTGACTTTGAATTCGCTGTGTAGGAGGGACACGAGGCCAGGACCGGGATATGGAGTCCTGGGTTTCGCCACTTACCTATGTGTAAATTTGAGTGGCAACTCACTTAATTTCTTGGTGTTTGTTAATCTTTCAACAAACTATTATAATTTCTAATTTGTCTACCTCATTGTGGTAGTGCTTATGGTAAATGATATGTATTCCAAGTAAATACTGTGGTAAAATATGTAGACTTGGGGTCATAGGACCTGGGGATTGGAAGCACTCTACAAAGTGAATGTCGGACCCAAATGTTTTCACACTTCCCAAATTCCTTAAGTGAAAGATAAAGCAAACCAACCCTGAAATACTTTCATAAAGAAATTTTTTGGACTTGATATATGTTTTAATTTAAAAAAAAAAGAAAAAGAAAAAAGGAAAAAGGAGTCCTCTAAACTTGAAAACAGCTCTTGAGGTTTATGTTATATGAGGATAGAAAGGAACAACACCATGATTAGATCAAAATAGAATAAACTGCAAAGTCCTTCGGTAACAGGTAAGGTAATCATTTGTGGTGGTTCAGTAAGTAACCTGGTGGGTCAGTCAGTCCACAGCTGGCTTATTACTTGGGCGTAATATCAGAACATCTACCTGATATGCTATGAGGATGGAATGAGATGGTCCAAGAAATAATGCTGAATATAGTGTCTGGCACATAAAATATACTTGACAAATGGCTTATAGAGATAGCTATATGAATTTTAGAGGGAGTATACTGATGACTGCATTGTATAATTTAAGACTCATTGAAAAACCTGCCCTTTCATTATTTCTCTATTTTTTGCTATACTCTTCCTACTCAAAAACTTCCCATTCCCGGAAATTAGATACCATTCTACCTACTGAGGTCAGACGTTAAGCCTCTTTTGCTAACCACTGGACACTCTGCCCTTCAAAGTATGCTTGGCACAAAGTCACGTTCAGTAAATATGTGCTTAGTAAATTTACGGCAGCTTTGTTCCCCGTGGTCCATTCCCGGAGTGGTGTCAGGTAAAGAAATGCCCGATCTCAAAATAATTGCAAAATAATGTGATTTTCACAGACAACAGTCTTTACACACATTTCCCCAACATGTGGGAAAGGATACAAAGTCCACAGCAACCCTTCTTAAAATGCTCGTCCCCTCCATAATCTCTCCCTTCATAAAGAAAGCAGCTCCTTTACTATTACAAGTTTCGTAAACTGAGCTTCCTTCTTCCCTCCTCTAATGTGTCTTTTTCATCTACTTTTTTTTTTCCTTTCTCATTTGTACCAGAAACTTCCAGAAGAGCTAGTCTGACAAAGCAGAACCCTCTGTAGAGGGTGCGAAAGTGAAAAACACTGCGAATGCAAAGCCAACAACCCCTTCTTTAGTTGGCAGCGAGAGGAAAGCTGGCAACACCTATGTAGTGACTGACTTACTGCTGTTGATTTGTTAACTGAGTAGCTGGTTGAATGAGTAAACCTTTAATAAACTCTTCTGGTTTTATATCTCAGCAACTGCCATCTGTGAAAATCACTTGAAAATTAATCATCCACTGCTTTTAGATAGATCTATTTTTGTCTATCCATGCTACTTAGATATTTTATTTTTTTACCTAACATTTATTTTATGTTTTTTTTTATGCCCCACTAGTTAGTAGGCTTTTTAAGAGAATGTTATGTATAATACCTAGCATACTGTGCTCAAAAATGTTTGTAGAGATAATTTGAAAGCCCTATTTAGCAGAAAAGTGTTGTCCAAGAGGTGTGATATTCATAGCCGTTATTAGCCATTAGGCTGATAAAATATTTTATATAAATTCAAGATATTTAGGAAGGGATGAATGAGGCTCAGGTCATGGGGGATTAAGAAACGAAATAGGCTGGGCATCAGTGGAGGAAGACTGTAGAGGGTGTGGATGAGGGTAGAGCAGCAAGAGAGCACTGGGAGGGAACTTACCAGAAAGAAAGAAGATAAAGGAAAAGAGAGGGAGCCGTCAGAGTAACATAAACTGTATTAGATTTTACTACTGTTCCAAATGATTTCGCCTTCCTCCTCCCCGGTGAGCAAATTTTATTTCCCACTCAATTGCCTTTTTCATATGACTTACTTTGGCCAATGAAATGTGAATGAAAGTGATATGTTTTACTTCTAAGTAAAACTTCAAAAGCCAATGTGGGATTCTTCTGTTGCTCTTTTTTTTTTTTTTTTTTCCTAATACAAGCTTAGCGTGTTACATATGGGTCCTGCTCCTTTAGCCTGGTCTCAGGATGAAGATGTAGGTAGACTTGAAGCTACAGAGCAACAACTTAGTAATGTTTTTAAAAATTAAATTTTTTATAGAGGAAAAAAAATGTGCCATGCATCACTCTCTTGGTGTAAGTAAATTTGTTTTAAAAAGATGGAACCATAGATATGCCTAGCATTCTCCAACTTCTAGAGATAATTGAAGTGACCTGCATTAAAACATATGTAAGTGAAAATAAGAAATATGGAAGTGTTGACTATATCTATAATAAAGAAATTCTCATGAATTATGTATTTCTTTTGAAAATATTCTCCTTCAAGTTATAGAATACATAGAATTGTAAATTATTATCCAATTCTAAAATGTAAAATAAAGCAGTCAATTTTGGGGGATAACAATATATTATCTTTCATTTCTGAACAATTTTGAATTTTAGATATAATCAGGGAAAACTTTGTTTTTGAACCCATATAGAGTTTCACATATTTATCATTTTGAGAAAAACATACTTTGTTTTTCACAAGCAGAAGCTTACCAGTTGATATACTAAGATGATTTACCAAAACTTAGAATAGCAGCTGAGACAGGGAGCATGCCTCAATGCAAGTAGTAGAAATACCTCAGAAAAACCTGGGCAGTTGGTCACCAGAGAGGACAAGGGCTCTTAGGCTCTAGTTCAAAAAATAATCTAATTTGGTCTTGATTAGATTATGTGTCCACTCTTAAGGACAAATCACTGTGGCTAGGAAGTACCTTGAATTTAGCTGTCATTAACTTTAAATCTTTATTTTTAGCACTTGTTCTTTGGCTGTGATGACCATGACGGCTCCCACTCAGAGGGCACCAGTCACTGAAGCAAGGGAGGCAGGTTGGGTAACGTGATGGCATCTTCCATATTGACATTTGCCAGGGGACGGGTGCTGGGTAAACATAACATTCGCTGTTAACTAGAGTTAGACACAGTGCTAAGCAGTGTGACTGATTTAATTCTTACCAAGCCTAGAAAGGGAGTACTCTCATTATCTCACTTTCACACATGAGGAAGCAGAGGCTTTAGGAGGCAGTGGGACCCACAAGTAAAATCTAAAATGCTCTCACAGTTCATTTCTGTTTGCTTGATTTTTTTTAAAATCCTCTGTTTTACTTTTTTAGTTTTTTCCTCCTCTTCTTTAATTGTGCCCCCCCCCCCCACCTACTTCCACCCCTGGCCTATGGATGTTGCCATTTCCCCTTAAGAACTGAATCTCTGAAGGCGGAGCATCTCCTCCCATACGCTCCTGGCATGCACCCAGGGCCTGGCACCTCTGGGACCTGGCACTCCTGGGGGCCTGGCCCATGGCTCCACCTGGGGTGTGAACCCAGGACCTTCTGCATATACAGCAGATATGCTAACGACTATGGAGCCACACCCAACTTTTTTAGTTTTTTTGTAAGATTGTCTCTGACACTCCATCCCATGCTTATCTCTTTCTCTCTCGAACTCCTAAGACACTAAATTTTTTTAATTATGTTTTTATTACTCATGGGATTTTTTGTATTTTAAAATAGTATTTTCTCAAACAGCTTCTAATCTACATTCTTCAAAGGCAGATGCTGTATGGTTCACATCTTTGAACATCTTGATGCTAATCAGTTTTCATCCAGCGCTTTACATCATGAGTCTTTTTTAACCAAGTACCTAGTTTTTTTCAGTGTGTGTATAGGTATGTATGTTTGTTATACTTAGAATATTATTGGAATTTAGCTGTCATTAAATTTAGATCTTTATTTTTAGCACTTGTTCTTTGGCTGTGATGACCATCAAATATTCTTCTGTGTATACCAGTTATGAAAAAAGGCCTGAGATGATTAATAAAATAGAGTCAGTACTACTTATTCTGAAGTCAAGTAAATGGGAGTCATAGTCCCAGCCAGGGATAAAAAGAGTACGACTTTACAAAGATATTAAAATGCTACATAAAAACACGTACGCAAACAATAAATATGAAGAAAGTTTCATGCTAAATATTTGCATAAATTAAATCATTAAAGGAAAAGTTGTTGAAAAATCATTAAGCAGAAAACTGATTTCCAACCTGCTTATGATATTTTTTAGTCTTATATGGATTATTTTTAGATAATATATTTTGTTTTTAAATCTAAAAAATGACTGTTTTAAAATAGACTTGTGAAATTTAAAGATGAATAAAAATACAGTAAGGATTGTCAATTACAAGTTGTTACTTTGGGCTGATGACTTCACTTCTCTTGGGCTCAATTTTGTTCTCTAAATGTCGTGGCGATGGAGTTGAGCTGAAGGATCCCAGGGTTGCATCTTCCCACCCTAATAGTCCTTGGTTTTATTTTATTTGCATATTTGGATTTTATGTTGATCATAAGTTGATTAAAACCTTTATAAGAATATTAAGCCCTTTTTACTGCAGGCAACATGTTGAAAAATAGTTGGCACTTTAGGTCTTGGCTAAATAAAATTTATTGATTTTATCGAACGTGAACTACAAATGGTCATACCTATAATTCAATTAGAAATGCTGGTAAATTTCATATTCTTATATAGATGAAGCCTAAAACAGAGGTAAAATTAATAGGATCAGATTCTGTGGATAATATAAGTAGATAGATTTTTAGGTTTATAGTTTCTGCCCATAATTAAAGATTGTGGGAATAATTCTTAGATTCCTTGATTTATTCTGTCAAAAGATGTTTACCGACATACAAGCTGCTAACTTATCTTCTTAGTTTTGTTTTACTCAGGATCTTTCTATATCTGACACAGGTTTAGTACCACACAGAAGAATTTCACTGTTCCTCGTAAGGTAGCTCATAAAATTCAGCATCCTTCATGACATATAGCTTTCAGTCCTGCATAGGGCCTTGTGTAGTGCTAGGCCATGATATGTACTTCAGTGTGGTTGAATCAGAGTTATCCTTTATCACAATGTGTCAGGCCTGCCCCGGATATTTACAGCACCCAAGGAAGAATAGAAGTGGAGGCTCAAATTCTGTGTGTCTAAATATTTAACAGGTGTACATCAAACTAGTGAATTGTTAATTCTAAGGCATTCTATTCTCCCTCCTTGGCTAATACATCTTCATAATAATCTGGAATGATAGGTTTGAGTTTAGAGCCTTGAACATACCCCCGGGTCTAAGGCCACGTCTATTCTCTTTCCTGTCAGAGCCCTGTCCTGTACTGTGAGAGGCCTTAAATGGGCACAAGTAAATGTCCCAGTTCCAGGTTTACTTACAACTTTGCCAAAGTTGGATTCATCCCTTGGGCCCAGGGGTGTCCCCACCAGTGACTTGGTCCACCTTGGAAAGACAGACTAATGAAGAGGCCCATGTGGGAAATTTTGGGAGATACAGGTGCCAGATGGACATATTTGTGAAGATCGTGGCTATAGAAGTCTCAGTGTGGCTGGAGAGGCACCTCTGGCTCAGTTCAGACTCTAACCTAAGGAATAGCATTAGAAGAAGCCAAAAAAAGAATGTATTTCAATTTACTGGGAGACTCAAGGGCATAAATGTGCCAGGTGTTGGGACCGAGGAAATATCCTCTTCTTTTTGTTGTTGTTGTTGCTTTGTCTCTGCAGCTTTTAATCTGTCTCTATGCAGACCATTATTTTTTCAGTTTCACTGGTAAGCATGGCAGGAAATCTTGGCCCAAATTATTTCTAGCTATGCATGTTTTAGTCTGGGCAACCAGAAAGATGGTTTACTTTCTCATTCTAAAAATTCCTGGACAATGACTTGTGTCTTCTTGAGTCAGGTTGCTCCTCCTCAACTAATGAACTATAGACAGGGAATTTGGGTACTGTACTCCACAGAGAATTTCATGGTAGATAATAAAGAGAAGTTTTATGAGAAAATTCTTGAAAAATGAAATCGAAAATTATGAAATACTTATTTTCTATTGTAATTGTAACTAGGAGATAATTCACAGAAGAAAAAAGAATATTCAGCCATCATATAATATAGTCATCGACATCGTTTGCTGTATATTTGGCTATTGTATGACCGTCATGAAGAAAGCACTTTTTGCATAAATATTTGAGGGCTTTCTCAAGGGGTTCCCTTAACCCTTTGATATTTAAATCACTCTTTTGAAGCACCTATTCTGTCATTATCAATTTTATTTTTTGTTGTAGCTAACTAGGCTAACTCCTTCACTCTCATTTTTCAAGTGTTTGCATATGTTATATGAGCACTTTCGCAGACCTCATGAAATCTTGAATGTTCTGCAAAATGTGAAATTTCACTTTGCAGTCATTTTGCATTGCATGTTTCTATGTTAACGCAGAGCAAATAAATGAAACCCACTGGCAGAGATGTAGACCAGAAAGGACGGGTGGGATAGTTGGAAACTAAGTTTAAAAAATGTGGGGAACTCCTCCTCAACATTGTATTGGAAGTCTTAACCATGACAATAAGGCAAGAAAGAGAAATAGAAGACTTCCAAATTGGAAAGGAAGATATAAAACTCTCATTATTTGCAGATGACATGATGCTATACAAAGAGAACCCTAAAGATTCCACCAAAAAAACTTAGAACTGATCAATGAATTCAGTAACATAGCAGGGTACAAAATTAATATTCAGAAGTCAGTGGTATTTTTATACCCCAATGATGAACTTTTGGAAAAAGATTAAAAAAGCAATCCCATATCCAGTTGCATCAAAAACAATAAAATACCTGGGAATCAAATTAACCAAGGAAGTAGAAGACCTGTTCTCAGAAAATCATGTCATCGAAAAAAGAAATTGAAGAAGATACAAATAAATGGAAGCATATACCATGCTCATGCATAGGAAGAAGCAACATCATTAAAATGGTCATAGTACCCAAAGCAATCTATAGATTCAGTGAAATCCCTATCCAGATACCAATGACATTTTTCAAAGAGCTGGAACAAATAATCTTAAAATTTATGTGGAACCATAAAAGATCCTGAATAGCCACTGCAATCTTGAGAAAGAAGAACAAAGTTGGACATATCACACTACCTGATATCAAACTATACTTCAGGGCTACAGTAATCAAAACAGCATGGAACTGGCATAAAAACAGACACATTGATGAATGGAACAGAATAGAGAGCCAGGAATAAATCCACACCTATATGCTCACTTAGTATATGAAAAAGGAGGAAAGACTATACAGTGGGGTAAAGACAGTCTCTTCAATAAATGATGCTGGGAAAATTGGACAGATACGTGCAAAAAAAGAAACTAGACCACCTTCTTACACCGTATACATAGACTCAAAAGAGATTAAAGACTTAAATGTAAGACCTGAAACCATAAAACTTCTAAAAGAAAACATAGGCAGTAATCTCTCTGATATTGCTACTAGTAATTTATTTTCAGACATCCCTCCTCAGGCAAGGGAAACAAAAGAAAAAATAAATGGGACCATATCCCACTAAAAAGTTTTTGCACAGCAGAGGAAACCATCAACAAAATGAAAAGACAACTGACCTAATGGGAGAAGATATTAGCTTATGATATATTTGATAAGAGGTTAATATTCAAAATATATAAGGACAACAAAAACAATCCATTAAAAAATGTGCAGAAGACTTGAATGGATATTTCTTCAAAGAGGAAATACAGACAGCCAGTAAACATATGAAAAGAAGCTCAGGATCGCTAATCATAAGAGAAATGCAAATTAAAACCACGATGAGATGTCACTTCACACCTGTCAGAATGGCTATCATAAATAAATCAAAAAACAAGTGTTGGTGAGAATGTGGAGAGAAGGGAACCCTCATACACTGTTGGTGGGATTGCACATTAACATCCACAATGGAAAACAGTCTGGAGGATTCTCAAAAAATTAAAAATGGATTTCCCTTCTGACCCAGCAATTTCACTTCTAGGTATTTATCCAAAGAAAACCAGAGCAATAATTTGTAAAGATCTATGCACCTCTATGTTCATGGCAGCACAATTTACAATAGCCAATATATGGAAGCAACTTAAATGCCCATCAACAGACAATTGAATAAATAAGTTATGGTTCACATATACTATGGAATATTACTCTGCCATTAAAAAAAGCCAATGAGATCCTACCATTTGCAACGATATGGATGGACCTAGAGGTTATTATGCTGAGTGAAATAAATCAGAGAAAAATAGATACTATACGATTTCACTGATATGCAAAATCTAAGGAACAAAATGAATCAACTAATCAGAAACAGACTTACAAATACAGAGGACAATCTGGTGACAGCCAGCGGGGAGGGATGTTGCGGGGCTGGGACAATGGGGTGAAGTACAAATTAGTAGTTGACAGATGGTTATGGGGATGGGGAGAATGGCATGGGGAATGCAGTTAGCATTGATGTATCGGCTAGGTGGAAAACCAGAGAACAGAAAGAGCAATTAGGTTGATCATTTTAGAAACTATGTAAATGCCTAACCAATGAATTGTATACTTGAAACTACTAATAAAATTAAGAAAAAAAAGATAAAAAGAAATGGATAAAATTTTTTTAAAAATGTAGGAAGATAGGAAGGGATAAAAGTATAGGAGTTGGCTTATTAATTTTTTCATGTTTTAAAGAATTTGCTTTGCTGTGAAATGTTATAACTGTAGAGATTCAGAAACTATATTTCCAGAAGATGAGGATCCCAAATAACAGTGAGTGAGAGTGAAGTTTTGCACTTCTATGGGTCTGAATGTGGCAATGCCAATCATTTTTAATTTCTGGGCAAGTAGCTTTTCCTCTACAGTCTGCAGTTTCCTCATCTTTAAAATGTGAACAACACTCCTCATTGTGTAGTTGGAAGAATTAAAAGATCTGGTTTTGGCCTTTTTCAGTAAACAAAAGGTATTTGATTGAGACTCAGGTGCATAAAGACAAAGACTGAAAAAAGCTGCTATATACGTGCATGGAGAATAGGGTTATAGAGGTTTGGAGAAGAGTGGATATTCTGAGGAGCAGTCATGGAAGATGTGAGCTTGAAACAGGAGTCCAGAGAAAAAATAGCTCATCTGAGGAAGGTGCACCACTCGTCCAATGAATCAGCCACTCAGGTTGTGTTTGGAATATCAGTTTAGCAATGTTTGCAGGGGATTTTAAAGTTCAATCAATCTGAAATTGGTATTATAAAAAGTAGATATGTAGAGTTCAGTTGTTTTATACATCAACAGATCAAGAGAAAAACTTTGTCTTTCCTTTTAAAATTATACCTGTAGCATGTTCCTTAAGCCAGTAGTAAACAGTAAAACTTTTTTCTTCAGTGTTATTTGTTCATTAGGCTGTCGTAGTTGAGTACTTATGTTTATCACATACTGTGCCAGATTCTGTCCCCTGAAGATCATGCATCAAACCCACATATTTATGACTTGTTTGAGAAATTACAGATCAAATTTCTAAATCAATATTTCAGTTTATTTTTATATTTTGACAGCCTCCTAAATGAGAGTTTTCCATTCCATATATTATTGAGTTTATCACTCATTGACTAAAGATATGGAGAAGGCAAAAATCAAAATTTGGTTTTACTATGGTAGTCATACTAACTGAATTTATATGTGAATTTAACATTTATTTTAAACATTCAAGATATTAGTTGTTACAGTGTCACATTTATTCTGTTACAGCAGAGTACAGAAGTAAACTGACCTATTTATTCTCTCTAGAATTATTCTCATCAATGGACTGTGTGGTTTTCCATGTGTTCACAGACATAATCTCAAGGTCATGGCCAAATCTCCAATTGACTATATACCGTTTTAAATGGTTCAATTACATTTCCCCAATTTTTTTTTTTTTTTAAAAAAGGCAAAATAATGATCTGGCAGTTATCATGTGTCCTAGGAAATAGTATGCAGGAGAGATTGCAACAGAACGTTTCAGTTATCATCTTGTGCTGAAGAGATTTGATTGAAAGTTAATCATCTTCTACTTAGCTTCATCCTGCCATGAGGCTAAGTGCCTGCCTGGTGTTGGGAGAGCAGAGAGAGTAGGGGACAGACGAGACTGGGATGATTGAGTGCCTGTCTCCTCTTGCTACTTTTTTTCATTTATTCGTAGAATGGTACATGGCACTTTAAATAGCACTTTAATGAGAGTGACTGAAAGTGCTTTCCAAATAGCAACATCGTAAACAGAGGAAGAGAGAGAGTTAAGTGACCAGCCCAAGGTCAATGAAATGGCAAAAGAACTGGAAACAGCTCTCAGAGAGCCCTAACTCCCCATACAACCTTGAATTGGGGGGTGTTCGTATCAGATACAGTGGAGACAGAGTCGCAAACTGCTCTGCTCCATTAGCCGTGTGAACTAGAGCACTGTACTGATGCTCTCTGGCTTAGGTTTTCCTTATTTTGAAAATTAACTGGGACCAGTTTTTTGATTGTATTTATGGTAGCAATAGATGTATATGTGATAGTTTCAGAAATTTCAAACTCTTAGCTTTTAAATAATGGTAATTTGAGCAGGACTCAACTAAAATTTACCTCCATTGTTGAAAGAAGAATTTTATTGTAAATGACAATAAAAGAAAAATCTACTTGTTTTGAGCCTTTGGTATCACCTACTTAGATGCAAATGAGCGTATTCAGTAAAGTCCTAGGGGGTCTAGTTGGTGTCCTCCTAATCATACATTTCTATTTCGTACATTTTTATTGAATTTCTACTATATCCAAAGCCTTGTGCTAAAAACTTCTGGACTACAGAAATGAATGAAATACAACTATTGCCCTCCTGGCAATTACAACCCATAGGAGAGGATGATAAACCTCTCAGTAGAACCCAAGGAAGGATTAAATAACAGTGAAATAAAACTAGAGGACCGAGGCAATGCCTAGATGAAAAGACTGTGGAATTTTGGAGTCAGGAAACTTGGGTTTGAATTTTGACTCTACCATTTAATTGGGCATTACATAGAGGTTCACATAAATTCTCTAAATCCTGGTTTTGCCATTTGTAAAATGAAACTAACCATAATACCCACTTAATGAAATTAAATGAGATAAGGTGAAAATTTTTATACTAGATAAATTCATGTATAAAAGGTATTTGGGCCCAAGAATAGGGAAATATCTAGGAGGGATGGCTTTTGAATAGAGACTTGAAACCCAAAAAGAATGTCATTATCTAGAAAAGAGACAATAAGAAATAGGACATAAAGCAGCATGGCAATGAGCAAAGACTTAGGGAACCTTCCAAAATCTGGAGCATTTAGCCATAGTTGACACTTGGAGTAGAGATCAGAAGGCTGCGTGAGAAGTAGTTTCTGAGAAGTTTATTTATTCTATAATTGAAGCTGCATCCATTTAAAATTATTCTTAGTTGTTTTCAAATCTTGCATAATTCTGATCTTTCACTAGCTCAGATTGATCTCTAGAAATATTGAAAAGCTTTGGACATTTTATTATATCTGGTGTGGCTATAAATTAATAAAATTAATTTTCACATGTAGCATGAGACCCCACTTACAGCTTTAAAGTCACAAATAAACTATTTGTTACCCTTGTATAGTTATTTACTTTGTAGGGTTTCAAGTTTCAGTAGTTTCTTTCTGCTGTTTTCCTAGTCTTATTAGCACCAATTCACTATGAGGAATTTAGTTTATTTCTTTGTCTCATCTTTGCCCCATGTTAAAACAAACAAACAAAAAACAAACGAACGAACCTGTAGTTTTATAGTGCTTTTGATGAATAGACTTTTGACAGGGCATTCAAAATTTTTTAAAAAATAATTTTCATAAGGAGGTTAAAAATCTATCTAGGTGCCCTCATGCATTACTAGTGGACATGTAAAATGGTATGGCCACTTTGGGAAACAGTTTAGAAGTTTCTTAAAATGTTAAGCATTAATTTATCATATGATGCAGCAGTTCCACCCCTAGGTATCTTCCCAAGAGAATGAAAACATATCCTTACAAAGTCCTGTATGTGAATGTTCATAGCAGTGTTATTCATAATACCCAAAAAGTAGAACCCATTCAAATGTCCATTAACTGGTGAATGCATAAACAAATAATAGTGTATCCATACAAGGGAATATTATTTAGCAGTTAAGAGGAGAGAGTACTGATACATGCTACAATGTGGATTAACTTCAAAAACATGCCAACTAAAAGCACACAGAAACAAAATACCACATTGTATGGTTCCATTCATATGAAATTACCAGAGGAGGTGAATTTATAGATATGAAAAAGAAATATGTAGTAGCTAGGGATGAGTGAGACTGACTGCAAATACTCATGAAGTTTCCTTTTTTGGAATGATAAGAATATTCTAAAATTAGGTTGTATGGTAGCTTCATAACTCCCTATCTTTACTAAAATCATTTAATAATACACTTAAAATGCACAACTTTTATGATATGTAAATTTCATCTCACAGAAACTGATAAAAAAAAGCTGTCTGGAAAAATAAGATACATTTAAGGCAAAATATAAGGAAACATTAAAGTTTACTGACACGCGTGTAGTGTAAACCATAATTTAATATTTTAGCAGCTAGAAAAGAAAGAGATATCACTTTTGATGGGGTTTTAAATAATTCTTTGTGGAAAAAGTAGATTTCTGAAGTGACTATGAAAGAGTGAGTTGAGAGTTAAAAGATAAATAGAATTTACTTCAAAAACCCTTTAATCATTAGACTCAAACTGAAGTTTCTAAACATATTTCCTTTTTCTTTCCTTCTTTTTTTTGGGGGGGGGGCACTTTAGTTTTTATTAAACCTTTCCATTTACTGTTTATCTAACGTAATTTGATATGGCTCACCCTACCCAGAATAGTACTTTTCCTTTCAGAAGTCTATTCATAGTAAGAGCGATAGCTTATTTCTTTGTATTCCTCAACAAGGCACCTAGCACCAGGGATATTTTAGTTAGTGCCCAATAAAAAGAGCCTTTGGCTGCTTAACTGATGAATTGATACCGCATCAGGGATGATACAAGCAAGGGGATACTGATGGAGGTAGTGGGATGAGAAGTTTGGTGCTTTAGACAAAGTTGGCTAATTAATAGGGGCTCAATTAGGAGGCCCTTGAAAGCCAGGTATGGGAGTTTGGCAATTTATGTAGCTAGCTGGGGAGCAAAAGAGTGACAGGTGGGGAAAAAACCTGTCAGCAGTGTGAGGGTTAGTGTTGTTGGGGAGAGCACGGCCTCGGTTAACACATGATCTATTTTTTTTTTCCTCATCACACATTTAAAGCTCAGTTTATATTTATTGAACATCTGGTGATTGTTTGCCTTACTCCAAATTCTGCTTCCTGGAAATCATTCTATCTTTTGTGGCTTTCCTTTGGCACTGACTCGTGGAGGCTGAGATATTCTGAAAAGTTTCTCTAGAGCGTACTTTCGAACAAGGCAAAGATATTTCCCCATGAACTTTCTTTCTGTTCTGTTATCACTGGCTTGGGAGGCACTAATAGAAAATAAAATTTCTGTGAAAATATTGACCCAGACTAGATATTACTTTTTTTTATTTTTTTTAATAAGATATGCTCGAAGTTGAAAGCCCCTTTGTTGCTACAACACTTATTCACGCGTGAGACTTTAATATCATGTCTGCAATATTCTGGTTCTTTCTGGTTAAAGGAACAGATTTCTCAGAATTGCATCAACCCACAGAGTCCCACTGTTAAGAGCAGCACTGAAACTTAGTGCTTTTCAGTCTGACCAGCAACATGTCTGACATCCCCAAATCAATGCCTTGAGCTCTGTGGAGTCTGAAGATCAGTGGGGAGTGTGATCTCAAAGTCAGTGTCAATAACCATAGCACATAAGCTCATATCCAGGCGTACATTTTCCTTCTTTCTCCATGTGAAATAGTTCAATACTCTTCTATTTTGAAGGGAATTGAAGTTCATGGAACAAAAGGGCTATTAATGCTATACAAATCACACTGATGTTGCAGAGGACAGCTCCTACAACTCCATTTGGAGCTTATAAAAGTCCGGAAGCCTTGTGTTCTCTGAGTCCAAAAGGTGGGAAGATGTACATTGACCTCTTTCAAAGTGAAGAGAAGAAAGGCTTCAAAAAATGTGTGTGTGTATAAAATAGCATATATATTTTACACACACACACACACACACACACTATTTTATATATAATAGCTTTCGTACACATACTCCCTATCATTCAGTAAGAACCGAATTTGAGACTGACTCAAATGGCCTATTGTAGAATTGGATTCGATTGAAATTCACATCCATGACAAAAATGTGAGCAAACTTTTGAGGAGAGAAGGCACTTATGTTGGTTGAACTTTTCGGAGATCATTTGAACTGACATATTTGGTCACACAGGTTGACCATAACTTTCTTCCCCCAGTTAAGTTTGACAAAGCCACAAAAATCAGGGCCAGTTTGTCAAACTGAGCTGTCATATAGGTTTCAGGTAGATCAGTTTGACCCGCAGAGGAAAAATTCTTGGAATACTCAGGTACCACTCCATTCACCCAGCACCCTCTTGATTTGGTCAAAGCAAATTCTGGTGGTTTAGGATCATGTCGAAAGACCAGTTGTCATTTTTAAAATGTTATCTGATTTTGACATTCAATCATATCTACACTTGTGTATGAAAAGCAATAATCGTGTGGTGAATTTTGAGTGTTTAGACCTCCAACACATAAATAACATCCATGGAAAATAAGTCCATGATACTACAATTCATGTTAATTTTTTACTTTAAGCAGATTATGTGTACTTAAATATCACACAAATTTCACTGGAGGATTAAAAAGGGGAAGGCTCATGAAACTCAATTGAGAAAGGGAAGAAATCAATAACTACTGAAACAAATGAGCCTGTGTGGGAGTATGGAGAGGGTTAGTGGTCAAGTCCAGGAGATTGTTGTTTCAAAAAGGATAGCACCACATTAGTCACACCTCAAGTAGCCTGAAAAACCCACAGGAAAGCAGCCATGCAGAATGATCACACACTAGCAAAAAAAAAAAAAAAAAAAAATGGTGGAAGCTGGGATAATCCCCAACCTCTGACCATCTACGTCACTGACAGCTGATCATTTACCACATGTAATTCACCACTTTGGTATAAGCTTTGCCCTGTAATACTCTATACAAGTGAAAATACTTCTGGGAGGGGCATGAATAGGAATTTAGAACTCCTGGGGATTTCGATATAATTGAGTCCAATATTTCAAATTACAGAAGAGGAAACAGGCTCAGAGAGGCCAACTGGCTGTCATATAGAAAGCGCATTGTGATTCTAGTACTAAAACTCACTTTTAGGTATTTTTGCTGTATTGAATTTACTACATATGGTGCTGCTACATATTCACTAACCTACAGGTAAATTTGACTTCAAATGCTCTATCTTCCAGCTGTGATTCTGATGTGACAATCATTTGAGACCCATAGAGGAGGTTATTAACTCATGTTTCTAGTTTTACTGAAAACAAACACAATCATTTGGAAAGAAGCAACAAGGGCTTTACAGAGGGGTCTGTTGTTAGATTTAGCATACTTACTTTTGATGTTTTCTCCTTACTTTAGAACTTCTTTGAAAAGATTCAAGGGCTTCTGGATTTTCTTTTTTAATTCTTCCTTTATCGTGGAAAAGAGTAGAGAAAATATTGGTGCATAATAAGGACTGAATGATGATAAAAGTGTTGATTTTTTTCTCAAAGTTGTGATTGTCAACTGGTCACTCACACAGTAATAATAGCAATAAAAACCAAAGCTAGCACTGTTTGGTTACCATGTGCCACATGCTGTTCAAAACACCTGATTTGCTTTAAATTATTTTATCCTTACTATGACGCTACCAGAGGTTGAGGTTGAGTTATTTGTCTAGATCTTAAGTTTCGCATTCAGAATTCTATTTCTAGCATCTTGCTTTCAGAACCCAAGGTACTAACCATTAAACAATAAAGTCTGTTGTTATAGAACACAGCTTATTTCCCTGTACTTTCTTCCCAGGTCCTCATTATTAGAATTGCTACCCTGAAAGTTGTAAAATGATTTTTACCTGCATCCGTAACACTTTAGTATGAACTGCTTATATGAAGAGCTTTCCACTGATGTCAGAGGATATTCTGATAAAGGAGATCCTGGAATTAGAGGTTTGACTAAGACAGGGTAATGAGAAGTCTGGGACTTCTCAAGATTAATTATCACAGTGTCAGATATTTTCTTTTAGACAAGCGGCAGCACCCTATTTTGTAATGAAGCAGCAGATGACAGTGAGAAATACTGTCTAAGAGTCTGGAAACTCAATTCTGTCACTTAAGTGTTGCACAATTTGGGGCAAATTACTTCCTCTCAGGGACCTCAAGTTTGTTATCTGTGCGATCATCTCTGTTTCCTTTTTGCCCTAATCATCTAGGAATTTAAAGGTTGTTTCTCCCACAGGACCAGTGTTCTGAGAAAGTAAAATAGTTAACCTGATTGGCAGATGGCAACATGGGCAGGCTTAGACTCTTGCCTCCACTCTGCAAGTGAGCTATCCTCCCTTGGTTTTATGTTGAGTCATTTTTGAATGACAAAGCAGGCAGAACTGTCTCAGAGCCAGTTCATTACTGGCAGGAAATCATTACATTGCCCAGTATTCTCCTACCCATTCTTTTAATTCCCCTCTTTATACTCTTAGTCATAAGG
Source organism: Rousettus aegyptiacus (assembly GCF_014176215.1). Lineage (NCBI taxonomy): Eukaryota > Metazoa > Chordata > Mammalia > Chiroptera > Pteropodidae > Rousettus > Rousettus aegyptiacus. Next base: position 71,639,029 of record NW_023416287.1, read on the forward strand.
GACAATTCCCCATTGTCCTATTTGCATAGAAAAGTTATGGGAAGTAGAAGAGGTGCAAGAGAGGTAGAAAGAGCTGTCAGAGCTGTCCCTGGGTCTTTGCACAGCCAGGGTTGACTATGTTGGATTCCTACTTGTGCACTTCTCCAGCCAAGGAGACTGAATGCAAGGGTGCTCCATGGTATAAAGGAATGCAATCGTCATCAACTTGAAAACCATCACTCACCACCAAAGACCAAAACAGCTCCCACTTCCATACTTTGCCTTCTATGCTGGCACTTCTAGCCCTAATTCCACTATTAATCTTTCTGTACATTTTAAATAAGTTCCACTAGCGTAAGTATTAAAGCAAGAGAGGACCGTACTCTACAATTTGCTTTGGTCTGATCAGAGATGTTAAGACTATGGAAGTAGATGGAGGATGTAGAGATGGACTTGCGTGGAGAGTTTATATGAAGACCGACAGAGGTGGGGGAAGAAAGAGGAATCAAACACACAAATCATGGACCAACATGGCCCTCTTTTAGGCCACAAGAGCCTCCCTCTCCTATTTCCCAAGAAAGATATACTGCAGAAGAAGCCACAACAGTGTATTATTTTGGCTGTTTTAAGGATAAATCACCTGGTTGTGCTGAAAATCTCTTTCCAACATGTTGATTCATGTGTTTCACTGTCCAGAGCTGTAAAACTCAAAATCTCAGAACCTCGGGTTTCTAGTCAATAGAATATGAGAATGAAACTTTCCCCATTTCCTTCTCCTCAGTCTCTGTCATTTTATTCTTTTGAAGCGGATACTTAGCACATGGAAGAAGCTCAGTTGATGTTGGTTAAATGGACCTTTATAATTCACCATATTGAGAATTTCAAGAAAAAAAAGCAAAATCAAAAATGAGGGTACTATGCAAAAAGCTCACCCTCCTCAATCCATCCATGCACATATACAGCACACCAGAAAGTCAGTCAAAATTTCATGTTATACTTTTTTTGGTGGAAAGATTTCATGATTTACAGTGAGTTTCAACCAGTTTGTAGAATTCCCAAGACCTAATGCTGCTGCCTTCCTCAGGTAGCCCACTGCCTTTCGAAGGATTCCAGAGGTGGAAATTTCCATGCACATGGTCTCCCCGGCCGGCAGATGGCGATGTTTCTCAGTTTTACACAAACACATCAGGCCAGAGGCCATTAGAGATACAGATATCAGAAGGCTGTTAAATCAGCCAGAATCTGTAAAGGCATGGAAGATCGGCTCTTATTTATTTATTTTTACTTAGAGTTGATGAATTCAGTAAAATCCTGTAATGGGCAAATGAACACTATGTGTTTGTGTCGGGCATGGGAGCAGAGGAGGACCTGAATCTAAGATGACTGGGTAGCTTGGTTTTATCTCTCTCAGTTGCTTTTTAAAATGAGATTTCTCTTGAGCCGTTTTCTGGCAGCCTGGATTTAGTCAATGGGGAACCAAAGGGCACACCGACAGCAGCTTTGTTCATTTTCTTTTCCATTTCTTCAGAAGAGGGCTCCTCCAGCATCAGCCGCTTTGGCCCCCAGTTCTTGGGGAAGAGGCAGAGTCTATGTGGGGCTGGATCAGGGAGCCAAAACAGGGACACCCAGGGTGGAGGGACTGGCGCCCCGGGGTAGCCTTTCCTGAGCAGCATCCTCAGCTACACAGGAAGATTGGAGATGGACCCACTCTTCCCTTCCCTGAGACAGCAGCCATTGCACTGAGGGCCAGGCTCTGCTTGGGTAGTGACAGAGTCACTTTAAGAACAGTGAGAGAAATTTAGGGAGAAAAATTGGTCTTGAAATACTGCTCATTCTGTGTGTTGTCCCATTAAGGGAAATGGTACCCCCTGAGATCCCAGACATTTGGTTTTTAGGCCTGGAGGTGCCACTATCTATGATATTGAACTTGGTTTTGCATCTGTACTCTGAGCCCTTTGAAGAATAAATAGCCTCCAAACATATTTAAATTATGTACTTATGAACTAGCAACCCTGACTGTATGGGCAGGGGGCCCAGGGATAGGTGCCAGGGCTCCATTCTTGCCAATTAAATCAGAATCTCTAAGGGTGGAGCCTCAGACCACATCATTTGACAATCTGCCTAAGTGATTCTAATGTACAGTTGGGCGTGAGAACCATCTCCTCTGGCCAGAGGTTCTCAAAGGGAAGTCCCAGGATCAGCAGCATCGGCCTCACTCTCCTGAGAGCTTATTAGAAATGCAAATCATCAGCTACCCCCATGGGAAACAAACTATAAGGGCAGGGCCAGTAATCTGTGTTCTAAAAAGAACAAAGTGTTTATGGTAAATGCTGACGTTTGAAACCCACTGTTGCTTTTGGGAGGATGAAGATTTCCCACAGTTCTTGCAGTTAGGTGGTGCCAGTGACTACTGCTGGCCATGGGCTGTGAACACAGGTGTTCTAAGTCGTTTCCTGGCCTCAGCTTCTAAGTGCTGGCACTTGACCTTCCATTTACTCAACTACACAGGCTGTGTGATTTTAATAGGCAGAATGCAATAAGTGGCACCTATGTTAACTTGGATCCCTGAATTTCAACATGGATGGTTTGTGAATGAGTTAAAAAAAAAAAAAAAAAAGTTTTGTTGCATTAAATGACTGAAATTTGTGTCTGTTTACTGCCTTTTAATCTATCACATCCAGATAATAAGGTCATTCACTATTAGGTTGGATTGGTACTGAGAGGAAGAGAAGCTAAAGAAATGAGATACGAGATAGTTACATTTAATGGAACCATAGGACTGTGGTAAGTTGTACAATGTGGGGGTACAAGGCCTGGCATCTGGAAAGTTGGGGCAGACTATGAGAAAGAGTCAGAATATAAGTGGGATCCCCCCACCCCAACCCACCCCATGCAGATTACTTTGTCTCTTAATGATAGAAACTGCACAAGTTTGTGTTCTTTCATGGAGGCAAGTGTCATTGGAGTTGGTCTCTGTATCAGTCTGCTCGGGCCACCATCACAAAATACCCAATGCTCAGTACCTTGAACAACGGGAGTCTATTCTCCCACAGTTCTGGAAGCTGCTGGGATCAAGGTGCATGAGGCCTATCTCCCTGATCTGTGGCTGATCGCCTTCTCACTGTGTCCTCATATGGCCTTTTCCCTGAGTGCATGTTCTTGGTTTTTCTTTTTCTTCTTGAAAGGACACCAGTCCTGTGGGATTAAGCCCCCACTCCTAAGATATCATTTAACATTAATTATTTCCTTAAAGGTCCTATCATCAAATTTAGTCACTTAGGGCCTCAGGGCTTAAACACATGAATTTTAGGGGTATACAATTCAGTTCCTAACAGTCTTTCTTTTCAATTGCTTCTTTGTATATTTATCGCAATTACCCTATTAAGGCTGCTTTACAGGTCTGGTTACCTCTGATCCTCTCTTCATATTTGCAAACAGAAACGTGTTCAGACCTCTGTTTTGTCATTTTTACATCGATATTTCTCGATTACTGTTGTTCTCTCTGGCCAACAGATCATGTTATTGTTGTCATCAAAATCATCACCACCATCATCAATATCATCATTATAACATTTTTATGTTGCTAGGGTCTGCTGAGTTGACTATGCATTGATCAAGGCATCATCATTCATTTGAATTTCCTGTTCCCCCATCAGTTTGTTCATTTTCTCTGCCTCACAACTACTTGTAACTTTTTTTATCCTTCCATGGCTTGAAAGTACTGCTCCAGGTAAAGAAATGTGCATCTGATCCTTTATGTATATCTTGCTCATTCCTAAATTTATCCATTTACTCAAAATTACAGTGTTCTCTTTTTGCTTCATTACGATATGATCCTTAGTATCTTTGTTTATAAACAAAAAATGCTCGACTCTCTTTCCTCTAGGGATCTCTCTGTGACTTAGTGCATCATTAAATTAGGAGAGCTCAACAAAAGTTGCTGTTATGTCTGTGTACGAATTCTTCCCTCTGGGGTTGGTGTTGAAGATCTCTCAAGAGTTGATCCGATTGGGTCATTAAAATGGATGAAATAACTATATTGACCGTTCAGTGGGCTGGTTATTTTAGTCATCTTAATGAGAGAATTAGATCGACCCTAAGGCACTCCAAATCCTTATTTGATGATTGACCTAAAGGAATCAATCTGGCTGTTTTCTTCTGTTGCTTTATATGAATCCTCCATACCATTCAACCAGTTTCACTCCCACAGCCCCTCTAAATATGAGCTCTCCAAAACACACATGCGCACATGACACTGGATGGTGGAGCAGTTCATAGGGTGAATTCTGACCTTGCACTTTACTACCTTTAGCGTCATTCCACCTAATTGCTCCGAGCATGAATTTCCTAACAATTTCCTGTGTCAAGTGATGTGGCAAATGTGATCAAGTTTATATTTATAAATTAGAGGTCTTACACAACTCCAAGGCTGCTTCCTGACTTCATACCTTTGTTTGAGCTGTGTTTCCTGTTTGGAATGCCCTCCCATACTTTCGGCATGTCAGAATTCTACTCCTTTGCCAGCAACAACCTCAGCTCCTTCTGAAGATTCACTGGCTCTTCCATGATGGACTATGCATTATCTTTTCTGTCTGGTTGTGTATCACCTTTATTGTCATATCTGATATTTGGATTTGGGGAATGTTAGAGCTGAGGAGGACTTTACATGTGCTCCTAGTTCTGACCCTACATTTTCAAAAGAGAAAACTGGGTTACAAACTGATCAATGACTTTCCCAGGGGCACAGATTAAACAGCCTCAAATTATAAGACTTTTCTTGGACCCAGGAATTCAGTACCACCTATTTTGGTAACCTTCATTAGGTATCAATGAGAGAGAGGTGAAAAGACAGTTTTCACTGAAGAAGTGGGCCATACCAAGTCTGTTGATGAGTTTTCATTTTTTGTTTTTTCAGAAGAGGGAATAAATAATGACTCTTTTTTTCTCACGAACCAATTCAGAATGAGACATAGAAGTCAGATAGATGGATATTATTGGTAAAGCTAGATTGAAGAATGCAGTGCAGACTTATGGTCAAACCTCTGTCTTAACAGTTTTCCTCACATTTAGATCTTGATATGACTACTGTACCCCCTAAACACATACTTGATCTCTGTAAAGGAGAATATGGGTATGCACAGCATCCCTTCCTCATCCCTGTGAGTCCTGGCTGTGGAGACAGCAAGAGAAAGACCTCCCAACGCCCTGCTAGGAAATAGATTTGGGCCGTTGCCCATTTGAGCTCACCCCATGGTGGGTATGAGCAAAACAAATAGCTGCTACAAGCAGGCTGGCTTGTGAGATATCCCAGGAGATGTTGAGGCTGCTCCACTCAGTACCTTCTTCCTAACCTCACCCACAAAGTTGCACTTCAACCTCTGGGGAAGGGATGTACTTGAGGTGGGATTCTTTTTGTGATATCCTGAGGGTGTGGAAGTTGCTAATTTATTGGCTAAGAGAAACTCTGGGGGGAGGGCAGGCATGCTTGTTTGCCATCTGCTCTGCCTGCAATTTTGCAGCCTCATACTTTTAGGCATCTACCAGGGCCGAAAATAATCTTGATTTTTCCATGGATGTCTGACCGTACTCTGCCCAGATCCAGAAGTGAGGCTTGCGTGGCAATCTGTCTTTTTATTTGATGCTAAGGACTTTACAAAAGGGTTTATTTTTTTTCCTCAGGATATTATAGAGAAGGAAAATTACATTTCCTGGAGGATATAGACTGATTTAGTTGCCTGTTTATCAGAACCTAATTAACTTAAGTGGAAGGGCCAGTTGGAAAGGTCACCATGGATTCTGGGTCCTGTAACTCTGTTCTTCCCCTAATCAGGTCCTAGTTCCTCAGTCATTGTTTTGTAAAACTATAGCTAATACTGCAAAGCCATCATTTCCCACCTGATGTTGCCTTCATCTGAGAAGCATGTGGTTTTATGTGTAGATGTTACAATGAGAATCACTGGAACCTAGCTCTCATCCCAGCAGGCCTTATTGGTCCAGTCATTGGACTAGGATTTGGGGCCCTTGATATTGAAGGTTGGAAGAAAGATATCTAGGAACTGGGCACCCTTGTTGTTGTTGTTGTTGTTATTGTCATTATTTTAGATAGCCAAAACCAACACTCTGGGGCAAAATTAGGGGGAAGAACGGTGTACTGTGAAGGGTGTGGTCAAGGGACCTGGTTCTATCAAAGCTCCACCAGAAGCTTGCTCTGAAACCTCAGGCAAGCCACTTCATCTCTGTGCTTTGTTAGACTATCTCTAAAATCCCTTCCAACCCTGAATTCTGTGGGTTTGAGGTCTTTGCCCTTGGGGACATGGCCATCTATGAAAGGAACAGGTATATGTGCATATGAACACTGAAAGCAATTCCACTTACAAACAAGATGGTGAAGAGGTTGCATTTAAGCCTATGGGTTGCGGGGAGGTCTTGGATTAGTCTAGACTTCTATAGTAAATATTTCTGTTTACCCCACCCTGCCTTTCAGATGCTAATTAATTTCCATTACTAGCAGTTCTTAGGCTTATTGCAATATAAGAGCTAACGCACATGGGATACATGTGCGTTAGCCAAGTGATTTGCAAGAGAGAAACATCTCACACTGGAGTATGAACTGGAGTTAGGAGAGCCAGGTTCAACAGTCACTAACTGCTTTTATTTCTTAGGAAAGACAAAATAGCAGCTACTTTTCTATGCTCTAGTGATCTACATCTGCTTTATGCTAAATATTTCATGTCAAAAGATGGAACTGTTGAACGAGTCATGACATTTAAATAAACCCTGTTATTGTATTTTTAACTGTCAGAAACAGTGAGGTTAAATGCTTTGCCAGATGTCAAACTTATAATTTATGGCAGAGTCAAGTTCTAACCCAGTTCTCTGCCCAGTACACAAGTTATGACTTATTATGCTTTTCTTCATGATACTGTCTGCATCATCCATCCATCATCCACCTATTTAGATATACACATATACCTATATATGTGTGTGTACATACACACGGAGTTGACACTCAAACGATGCGAGAGTTAGGAGTGCCAAAAGCGCACACAGTCAGAAATCCACCCATAACTTAAATTGGCCCTTCTCATAACATAGATTCATAATTGCCAGTTGACCTTTAAACAATATGGGTCTGAACTATGTGGCTCAATTGGAAAAAGTTTTTCTGTATAAGTGGACCCATGCAGTACAATACAAACTGCATGTCAAGATATGTATATATATATAGAGAGAGAGATATAGATATAGATACACACACACATACATACACATGCATACATATATATATTTATATGTGTGTGTGTATATATATATACATATATATTACATTGGAAATTTTCTGAAACATGTATCTCTCATGGAAGTTTAAACTATCATTTATTGAATGTTCACTATATGCCAAATTGTGCTTGCTTCTTGCACATATGTCATCAAGTAAAACTGTCCACAGAACCTCTTTATAAGAATGCACTTCATTTATTTCCAGTATAGCTGTTCATGATCAAACCCCAGTCTGCTAAATACAGTCTTAATTCATGTTCCTAATCACTGTATCATATGATCTGTCATTCATTTATTCAGTATTCAACACATGTTTATTAAGCACTTATTTCATGCCAGGCGTGGGTCCACTGTTAAAGGAAGAAAAATTCAAGTACCCTTATAAGTTCAACTCTACCGAGGCCCCCTTGTTAGCAGTACCTTTACTGGGAATTCTGAACAAAGGTCACCTAGAAAAAAACTACACACACACACAACACACACACACACACACACAAACACACACACACACGTAAAACTGCAATAATGTTTCCAAAAACAAATAGAGACCTGCCAAAAGGTCACAGGAACTGCTTGAGACCCTCCAATTGCAGTTGCACTTTTTAATGTTTTAAGTATGAGGCTTAGGGAACTATGTGACTATATAGAGGTTTATTTGCACTAATTTTTTGATGGAAGGCTATGTGACTTATATAGAAACATGCAAGGCTCAGATATTTCTGTCTTATAAAGATTCTATTTTATAAGGACCTAGGATGATGTCTTTATGACCACAAGTCATTTGTTGACTAGTGAAATGGGAAAAGTTATTAAAAGTGGACAATTTGCCACAAAAATTTACTCACTCCACATTTTCATCTCCCACATTTGGAAAAATATTATATTATAGAAGTTTACAACATATACCAAAATAGACAGAATAGAATAATGAACCTTCCTGCATGTATCACCTTGGCTCAGAGTACATCAACTCATGGTCCATCTTGTTTCATCTATATCCCAACTTTTTTCAGAAGTCTTATCTCTTCTGTAAATATGTCATTATGCATCTTTAAAATAGAATATTTTAAAAAAACATAACCATATTTTATCATATTGAAATAATTTAAAATAGTTTCTTAATATTACTTAATAGGCAGTATTCAAATTTCTAATGGTTTCATACATAATTTTTCTCCAATTTGTTTCTTCAAATTAGTATCCAAATAAAGCCTGTGCATTGTTATTGAGAGCTGTATCTGATGAGCGCCTTTTTAATTTATAAGTTCTCTTCTCTCTTTTTCCTTTCCTTGCATTTTATTTGCAGGAGAAATTGGGTCATTTGTCCAGCAGAATTTTCCACGGTCAAGCTTTTGCTGACTGTAACAGTGTGATGTCACTTAACACCTTCCTTTTCTGCTTTATTTCCTGAAATTGGTAGATGGATTTGGAGGAGGCTTGATCAAACTCAGGTTCTATTTGTTTTTTTGTCAAATGAACTCATAGATGGTTATGTTTTCTTCCATCAAGAGCCAATTACGGACTGGCTGTCTCTTTATATTGTCAGCAGCTATGGATGCTTATTGCCTTGATCCAGTAATTCACTAGGGGTTTGACAATGATCATTTTATATATTGCCTTTTCATTTATTAGCTAGGGTACTTATATAAAGGGGAACTTTCTAAAACACTATTTGATAGCCCAGTGGTTCCTTTTGTATGGAAAAGTCAACATAGATGCATAAATCTTTCTCTTTATTGACCAGTTTTCAAAATCATGATTCAAACTAGTATCATCATCTAATGGATTTCAATTAGCTTTATAAAAAATATATAATTATGAGCTCATTGACTTAAACACATAGTTTTGATCCATTCTAATTATTATCCTTATCAGAGATCACACTGTTGTTCGTGCCCAGTGAGAAATTCTTTAGCCAGTTCCTGTGACCTTTTGGCAGGTCTCTATTTGTTTTTGGAAACATTATTGCAGTTTTACGTGTGTGTGTGTGTGTGTGTGTGTGTGTGTGTGTGTGTAATTTTTTTCTAGGCCTGTCTGGCACATCTTTTGTTCCAGACCTAAATTTAACATCTTTCCTAGGATCCTTTGTCCCTTTAGAGGGAAATAGTATTTAGAGACCACCCTGGGTACTAAAGGCACTCATTACTAGAAGGCTAGATTTTAATTTTAGGCCTTTTCTAGGAATATTTACCAAATATAAAATACAGATTTAAAATTTAAGGTTATTGGAATTTTATAGAACTTTTTCCATTTTACATCTGTAATCTCTTTTTTTTCATGTTAAGAATCCTTGGCTTTATTCCACATTATACCAACAACAGTCTCAATATAACAATATAACTATTGAAATAGATGAAAGTTTTTTATTTTGTAGGTTCTTTTATTTTTATTTTTCAATTAAAGTTGACATTCAGTATTTTATATTAGTTTCAGGTGTACAACATCGTGGTTAAGCATTTATACAATTTGTGAAGTGATCTTCCCAATTAGTCTTTAGGCTACATCTCCATAGGGACATATGATAAAAATACTGTCTTAAAATCTTTTGGAATATTTTCTTTCTGTGTCATTATGATATACTCTGGATGTACACTTTGGCTCATTTATTTATATTTTCAATTTTTAGAGTTTGTTACATTTTAAATTTGTTTTATTCATGTATTGAATGTACACATCGTTGCAAAATCAAATCAACATAGCAAAATGTATTTAAAGTAGTTTGGCATAGTTCTCCGTTCTTTCCACCTGATTCTCTTTTTATAGGTAACCACTTATTTTTAATATTAGGGGTTTTAAAATTGTAAACATTATATACAGCATATATTTTCTTATTTTCTTAACAATATTACTTGGATATCACTACATAGTAGCACATAGAGAGCATTCACATTCCTTTTCACAACTATGTAGTACTCCCTTATATGGCTAGATGTTTCCTAGTTTATTCAAACAACCTCCTACTGGTAGACATGAGCCTTGTATCTCGTGTCTAGTTTTTTTGCTATTATAAGCAGCTCGAAAATGAATATCATACATATATGGCTTTTTGTATTTTTACCATTGAATTTTGGGATGGGGTCCTGGAATTGGAATTGCCCAGTCAAAAGGTAAATGCAACTTCTGCTAAATTCTCTTCTGTCATGTTTTTGCAATTTTTCATTCCCATTAAAGATGTATAAGAGTGCTTGTTTCCCCACAGCCTCACCCATAGAGCATGCTGTCAACTTTGCATTTTTGCTAATCTAATAGATAAGAAATTATATCTCATCATGGTTTAAATTTGCATTTTTTTTATTGTGTGCACGGTTGAGCATCTTTTTATATGGCTAAGAGCTATTTGAATTTCTATTTCTGTAGCTGTCTTATCATTTATCCAGCCCATTTTCCTATAGGGCTGTTGGGCTGTAGAAGCTATTAGCACATCAGGGACATTAATCATTTTTATACTGTATAAATTGCAACTACATTTTCCCAGTTTGTCATTTATTTTTTTGCCTTTTCACTGCCCTCATTTTATCCCATGATTTTCCGAAACTATCCCACTTAGCAAGGCTGATCAGAACTGCCTTTAGTTACCAGGGCTAAACTCATAATAATCACAACAATAAAGTGGATTATTACCAAAACAGATTCTTGGTTCCCTTTAGGTTCACATTCAACAATATTGTAGTATTTTATTTTTTTAAATCATAGATTTGGTTAGGTTTACTTAGAACTGCCTCATTGAAAACTCTTTAAAAATTTTTTTTTTTTAGTTCAGCTAAAGGTACAACTTAAAGAATATTTTTATATTTATTGAAAGTTTAGTAAATAACTAACTCTTTGGGCCGAGTTTCATTTCTATCGGTGATGAGAATACATTCGTGTGACTCTAATTGGGTACACCATCCAACTCTTCTTTGAGAAGTTGATGTATATACTGGGAATCATGATCCTAAATCTACCAAACTCACAGGGCTTTGTGGTTATTTAATAACACCCAGATGAGAAAAGCATTGAAAAGCATAAAGCATTTTAGGAATGGATCACGGACTAAAACTATGACCAAGATGAGCTCAAATGTAGGAAATAATTTGTCAATATTGACTAACTTAAAAATGATTGGATTTCTCTCATTTGCCAGTAAATTTCTCAACCTGTATTACCTAGGTGATGTTGTCATCTCACCAAACTTTTATTCTACCTTTGGGCTTATATCCTGAATTTCCCTGAAAGAATAAGGAAAAAGAGTGTGTGTGTGTGTCTCTCTGTCTGTCTCTCTGTCTCTCTGTCTCTCTGTCTCTCTCTCTCTCTCTCTCTCTCTCTCTCTCTCTCTCTACATGTGTTTGTCTCTGGGAAGAATTTGGGAAGAGAATATTGGAGGAGCATGTAGGCTTCATCTGAATGATCTCATATGGCTTCAAAGCTGGAGTTGCCCCGCTGAGATTCTAACACAGAATAGGAAGGAAAGGTGAAAGATGTCTGAAAACATTTTCACACAAACCATGATGGAGGAAAGAAATGCTACAGGCTACCAAAACAAACAAAAAACAGTTATTGGCATCTCCTTTTTCTGAAGCCCTAAGAATTTTTTCTACTAAAACATGATTTTGGTTTTTTGTCATCATCTTATAAAGTTGTCTTGCTTTATATGTCGATCAGTCCTGTTTCTACAACCATGTGTTAACATCCTCTATCAAAGAATTATTCTCTATTTCCCATACTCTATCGTTTAGGACATAGATTATATCTTTTTTTCCTCATAAACTTGCCTCCAATTAATTCAGTTCACCCTAATGCATTTTTTCTACACAACTGAGTTGTGTCATGGTTTCTAATTAAACTGCCTTGTGGTGTAATACCAGACCAGTGTGTGAAGTGAGAGATTAGAACTGGAGGAAACTTCGGAGGTTATCAAATTTAAACCTCATTTCACTCATGGGGAAGCTTGCAAACTAGAAAGCTGGAGTCTTCAGTTTACACATATTTCTAGCTTTGACAGAACTAGGAAAAGAATCAGGTCCCTTGATCCTAGCCCAAGGCTCCTTCTACTAAACCACTTATTTTCAACTCTTGCTCTGACAGAAACCTGCTGTGTGGCCTCAGGCAATTCATGTGACCTCTCTCTTTGCCTTGGCTTTCTTGTTTAAAAAAATGGAGCTGATATAAATCTTACTCCTTCCATCTCAGATATACTTTGTGGATCAGAGGAGACATATGAATTCACATTATGTGACTGGGCCTAAAATCACTTTGATGCAATAAAATTCTATCCAAGGTAATATATTATTCTGTGGAGATAGCCATGGACCAAGCTTATGTGGAATCGATACTGGTTGGCAATAATGATATTGATAATGCAGCAAAATGTCTGTGTATGTGCAATGCTGGGACTAGCAAAGCAAGGAATAAAGCTTTAAAATTGCAATGTGAGGGCAAAGTTAAAAAAAAAGAACAAAAAACAAGTAAAAAAACAAAAACAAAATACAAACCTGAACACTTCAAAACAATGCCCCAGAGTCCCAAGAAATCTGTGAGTTAAGGAGATTCCATTAAAGGGAAGTACAGGGACTTATAAAACAATAGCCAATGTGTGGTAGATTAAACATCTGTTGCTGACATAAATTGAATTATACTCAGAAACACCCATATCCCCTGTAGAAATAACGTTGTTTGGAAGAATGTATATACAGTACAATCATGGTAAAAGGAAGATGCATTAACCCATTAATTTAAAGAGTCTCAATTTCATTTTTACTTGTATGTAAGCTTTTAATCAGGAATAATTAGTCCTTTACCAGTATTTAACGACTGGCTTGCTAATTGTGTATTCCAGGATGGAGCAGAGAGCAGTTAACACATTAACAGGCTGGTCATTAACTACGTTAATGATCAGATTCTCTGGGATTATGACTATTATAAGCTACAATTAACAGTTTATAACCATTATTTTTGTATTTTTTCTTTTTAGTAGGAAAAAAAAAAAGAACCATCCTTGAAACTCAAACAGTGAATGCTAGCTTTTCGGGTGTTCCTTCCATTAGGAAGGAGAGCTGAGGCAAGTCTTGTTTTCATAATCATTATTAAGGCTCAGTTAAGTAAATGCTGGTTCTGGTTAACTGAACAAACAGGTTCTGCCTTCTCCTCATTAGAGAGCATTCATTTGGGCTTACTCTTGAACAATACAGCTTCCGAACTGCTGGAAAAATTTCCATCAGTTCTCATTTGGTTCAAAGAAAAGAATTAAGGATGGCAGTGTCAACTGCAAACTTGGACCAAATTTACCCCATGGAAACACTTCTAGGCCTCACGAAGGCTCATACAACTTGGGCTGTGTTATTGAAATTTGTCCTCTTCACCTGGTAACCTTTCTTCCCCATGCGAAATATTTGATGCCCTCTCATTCTCCCTTTTCTCAAAAACCTTTCCAGAATGAAGCTGATAAATATCAGCAGATGTATATGGCAGATCACTAAAGCTTTTAAACCGGTGATAGATGAAAGAACATCTTGGCCTTGGAGACCAGTACTCACCCTGGTGGGATGAGTGTGGTGTGGGTAGGAGGGCGTAGTTTTATTCAGGAATATCATCCTCATAGGTCAGGTCCTAGCTGCACACTGAGAACCTTTCGATTAGCCCATTGTAGTTCTACCACCTAGTCATTTCTTTAGGCTGTTAAAACGGTTTTAATCCTTGGTACATGGTGAAATGAAGGAAAATGAATTTTTTTTTTTAAAAAAGTATAGTCTTAGGTTTACAAACATCTTTATTGGAAAACAAGTATTGTTTTAAGATTTTCTTGAGAAAAATCTTCCAGATAGAAAAATATTTCCAAGACCAAAATTCGATTAAAAATTTCCTATAAAAACTAAAATTAAGATATAAAGTATATTATGTAATTTTTATACCATATAAAATATAGCAGATGCAGTATAATATGTAACTTTTATGTAACATGTAAAATATATAATGTATAATAGGCTTTATTTGACATTCAGCACACACACACAGACTGCCCACTGTGACCCAGGCATCACTGAGACAGTGGTTACAGCAATGACATGACACTGGATCTCTCTCATGGCACAGTGGGGGACATCAGCACTGACCAGCCATGATAAACAAGGAAGCTCGGGGTTTGGAGGAGTTCCTGCAGTTGTGGGCAGGTGGTGGTTAAGCTAGTGTGGGGACCAGAGAAAGACTCCTGGGGCAATGAGGTCTCAGCCAAGACGTGGGCCAACGTTCTCTTTTGGTAAAGATCTCTGACCTTGATGGAAGGCAGGGCCTCTACTAATCAGTCATATCAACAACACTTTCTTAAAAGAAACAGAAGGTCATAGCATGGCTTGATGCTAGAAATAAGCTTAAAAGTGACTGCAGACATTGGAGGCATGGTAGGGTAGAAAAGGGGAAGAAAAAGTTGTAGTTGTGTCACTATACTGATATGGCCTGAAAATTAGGCTGCAATTTTGAAATATTAGAAATTCAGATGGGAAGGTTTTCATACAACATACTTACCACTAGAAGAGGGAGGTTCTTGTTGTGAGCCTCTTCTTAATGCCATCAGAGAAAGAAGGTTGGATTAATGTCGCACTGCATCATTTGTGGCCATGAGTTTGTGGTAGGGTAATGGGCACCCTGTTGAACTTCATACGTTGTAAGGAATATAATGGTTGGTGGAAAATGGCTAAGCTCTTTCTTGTGAGCTACATGTTACTGAAGAGTTACCTTTTCTGTAATTCATTTTTTAATTCAATTTTTAAAAATAATAACGAATGCATAAATTTTTACTAACATACCTGTGCCCCAATTCCTAGGGCATGCATGCTTCAGAAAACTTTCTACAGGACATTTACCTTTAAGAAAATTATGTGTGTTGTTTTTGCAGGGTTAAAGGGCTGATTTCTTATTGTTTTTCCTTCATTTACTTGGAAATCACATGCTCTGACACCTAATTATCTGACTTTTGAAAACAGCTTTTATTTACTGGGCAGTAAAACAGTGAAAGTTTCAACTATGGCACCCAATTAAGAAGATCTTTTGCTTTGGTCAGCTGAAGAAAAAAATATTTTTTCTTATAACTTATTTTCATCAGTTTCTTGACAAGCGGTTAATCCAATTATATATATATTTGATATTGAGATGGTAAGACTGAATTTTAGAAACTGTTAACTCTTAAGAAGTGTACATAATTGGATTTTTAAATGTTTCTCTAGTTTTATTCTTATATATTCTGTATTTCACAGCTTTGCTTTTTACTGCCTTCATTTTGAATTAAATATACAGTCAGCTTTGTATGGAATTAATATCCAAGATGCCAGGATAATGTAAGCTGCTCCTAACAATTGATCATAATTCATTTTAAATTAGTGAATTCATTTAAATGCATTAATTGGGTCGTTATATATAGTTGATTCCAAAATCGTTGAGAATAAAGTAATAAGAGTCAGTCTTCATAATTTTGGCATCTTCATAACTTAAGACAAGAGATGGCCTATTTTCTTTCTTTTCATATTATGTGCAGCTTCATATTTTTTCCAATTCCTACTGCATAGAAAAATAAGCATGATATTGAGTTGTTGGCAAATAAAGGAGGAGGTTGAATTGTAGCATTGCATAGTCCAGAGACAATTGGATTTTACTATGTGGCAAAGGGATATGTATTGTTAGAAATGAGGGTAGATGCAAAACTATTAACCCAATGGAAGACAGAAGATAAGCCCACACTACTTTAAGAAAACTTGTGCTTTCTCTTGACCTGACCTCCATCAGCCTCCCTAATCAACATTTAACAGTTCCCCTTGGCTCTGTATTAATTAGGCATTTACTGTGTTATTCCTTATTTAACCCATATATGTTGGTCTTTTTTTTTTTTCCCCAAATAAACTCTTTATGAATAAATACCATTTAAAAGTATTTTCTTGTATCTCTTACAGTCAGGCTCAGCAAATTTAGGGAAAGGTAAGGGCCAAATAATGTAATAATCAGCCTGACTTGGCATCAGAACAGGCTCTAGAGGCGCCCAGCTGTGTCAGGAGTTGACCCTTTAGTTGCTAGATTTTGGAAACATCCAGGAGGTAATTCAGTTGGGGTTGGAATAGCCAAGGACGGTCACTATTTCCCAGTAGGTATGAAAGTATTTTAATATCTTTGGTGGACTTTTAATCCTAGATCTGGGATTAAAACTAGAACTCAAGAGTTCTCAGCCTTTAACAGCCCGCAACTAAAGTCACGTCTCCTTTTGGCACAATCCCCCAATTTGCTTGTAAAAGCTCAGACTTTTACTGTGTTCTTCTCTCTAAATGTCTTTGGGCATGCCCAGGATGGCTGACATGTCCAGCTTTAGCTCCATAGATCCCTCCAGGTGTGGTTGCCTACCACAGCCAGCATTTGGCTTCAGCCTGCTGTGTCATTCTGCTAATGGGAAACCACTTTTCCTTAGATAGCTACATGTTTTTATCTATGGTGTAGACCAAACTTTAATAATTCCACACAGTGATTGTTAAAGACTGATTCTGTTTCTTATAAGACTTTGCAAAAAGTTAAAGGAAACATAGAGAAACTAAAATCTGAAAGGTGATAGGATTCTTTCCAAAGTCCACTGACTGTGGACCTCCTCAGTGGAATGTCCAATGAGGGCCTTCTCCTTATCTCTGGCTTCTTGTAGGAACCAACCGCATCTAATAGGTAGCTTTTGAACAGTGTTCTCTGTGCATAGAACCCAATTCGCTAAAGCCCAGAAGGAAGATAGTTTTTTTTTTTGTTTGTTTGTTTTTTAATTTCCTTCTAGAGCTGGCATGTCTGCCTCCTTCATTGACCTTTTTCCACCAACTATAAGACCATTTTCAGTTTCTACAATTTCCTAATTCAGGACCAATTAGTTCTGGATCACCCCACAAATGGAATGCTAGGAGGTCTATTCCAAGTTACCCTGAGTCCAGGCTGTCGGCCCCTTTTCAAACCTTTCCTCTGGCCTGAAAGGAAGAAAAAAGGAGAACCGAATGTATCTTCTGGCTTATTATGGTCTCTCCCAAGTTTCTATTAGCAAATATTGAGCAAGAGCACATATGTATACTTCTCAAGAGAGAACAGTTACTTTTGGTGTAGGGGAGTTTAAGTCCTGATCTAGGGAGAGAACATAATCAAATATTATGATTTGCCTAATTCTGAAAAATTATGCCCATTTTATATTACCCTACTAAACAGAACATGACAGCCCAGTTTGAATTACCTGTATTCAGATTCCTTCATGGCCTTCAGTTCTTCCCCCAAATAATAGGAAGACAGTAATTTTAGATAGGGATAGCTAAAACCATTCATCAGATTAACCCCTTCTTGAAAAAATGTTCTGTTAAAGCTGCTCTTTCCCTTATGCTAAAACACACCTTCAACAAAAACTAAAGGTCTATTCTGTATCAGATAATTTGTGACACCAATAAATTTGATTTATTTTTTTTTTTAAAAGCTAGAAGTATAGGAAAAAAAATTGTTAATGGAATTGTTATTTTCCTGAGTACATGTAACATGGAACTGTAGTGTTTATGAGGTACAGATGGCACCTAAGAGTGAAAATGTCCATCATGGAGCCAATATGACCATGATGGGAGATAGAGGAGCAGTTGTGAACAGGTAATATCAGGATATGTGTGTGCAAGTAGTTTGATAAGCCTGTGTTGTTTTAATGCCCAGGACATATTTTATCACATATCAGGATTATACTTTCAGATATGAACAGAGGTTCCTATTCCTACACTTTAAAAAATTCTTTCCCATCTCTTGGGCAGCAGAGACATCTTTCTGGCACTATCCTCGAGGGAGTGGCAGATAGGGTGGAAAGAAGGACTCCTTGGTCAGCTTTGACTTTGTAGAGACTTCAGCAGAAACAGCAGTCTGGAAATCAAGGCTTTTATTTGCAAGAAGCAGGATTTTCAAAATTTAAAAGATAAATATGTAGGGTTCATGTACATGTATTATGTGTCGGACAGAACCTGGGAGATCCGATAAACCACAACCTGAGAGATTCCTTCTACAGAGAAATTTCAGGCTGAAACCACAGCAAGTCAGCTTCTTTTTCTCCACTTCAGTCAAGAAGAAAACAGTCTGACAAAAGAGGAGAAAAAAGCACAAAGTCAAAATGACAGGCAAGGAATGAAAGAATCAGGCCAGTAGTGATGTATGAAATGTCCTACTTTTGATTTTCCATGTAGGAAACACTTAAAATTGATTTTCAATATTTCCATCAATATTCTTAGCCGCTATTGTCTGTTTTCTCTGACAGGATGGATGTCCCATTTCATTCTAGTCTCCCTCATCATTTTTTTTTCCCTCCTTTCCTGTGCAGTTAAGCCTGGCAGTTCTTTAAAGGCAGCCTAAAAAGTTGCCCATTTGCATATTAATCAAGTAGCCGCAGAAGACATCCGAATCCTAAGGATGGGTGAATTAAGCGCTCAATGTAACATAGAGCTTTCACTCTTAGACCATGGTAAAATGTAGTGTGACATTTCACGGAAGGAGAAAGTTTCTGTTTTGACCTTAGTGTTTAATGATGGTCCTTAGGAGAAATTGTTGCTGTGCCCCAGCCTGGGATCCTGTCAGATTACAGACCCACCCACTGGAAACATTTCAGGAAGTCAGCCACTCCCTGGAGCCTTCTTAATGACTGTCCACCCCCCACCCATTAACTCACTTGGATGCAGTGAGTAGGGCTAATTCAGTGGGGCTAATTAGACCAATGCATTTGATTGTCTTTTTTTTTTTTTCCTCAGAGAAAAAAATATTTCCAACCCCTGATTGACTAACCTATAAACATGCACTGTTGGCTGAAGAACACACTAACACAGTGGGGCTAGAGCCCTACGTTCTACCAGATGCCCCTCCCTTCTGGAATGCCATGAGCATTTCAGGACAGCAGTCCCCGTTACCCATGGTTTCACTTTCCGCACTTTTAGTTATGTGCGGTCAGCTGTGATCTGGGTATATTAAAGGGAAAATTCCAGAAATGAATAATTCATGAATATTAAATTGCACGCTGTTTTGAATACCTTTGTGGAATCTCACATCATCCTTCTCCTTACTGCTTTGGATGTGAATCAGCCCTTTGTCCAGTGTGCACATGTCGTGTGTGCTACCCACTCATTAGTCACTTAGGTGACTTAGTTATCAGATTGACTATACGGATATCACAGTGCTTGTTTTCAGTTAACATTTATTTTGCTTAATTATGTCCTCAATGTACAAGGGTAGTGATGTAGCAATTCAGATATGCCAAAGAGAAGACATAAAGGGCTTCCTTTAAGTGAAATGGTGAAAGTTCAGGATTACCCACAGTTTCAGGCGTTTATTGTGAGTCTTGGCATGTGTTTCCTGTGGATAACAGGGCCTACTCTGTGTGTAGTGAGCCAGGGTCATCTTCTTCATATATAAGCATTAGCTTCATTTTAATAGGGTGGGTATAAAAAAAGAATTTGCAACAAGCTTCGACTTACTTTAGCTGCTGGTGTTCAGTAATGTCAATGGCTATGTCATTGAACTATTCATTGCAGTTTAGTGTTCCCGATTGTTAAATTTGGTAGGTCATGATCAATCAGATGTCTCACTGGATGATGTCAGCCAAACCATATTCTTCTCTGTGTGGCACCGCTAGGTGTATCTGCTTCAGCAAGATCATAGGCTGTAGTATGAGCTTTCTCTTACTTCAGTAACATAAGGTTGTTTGCTGTGCCTCTGGTCTTTCTAACTCTTGTAGATGTGACCTTGCTCTGTACTAACTCCTAGAGTCAACCCTGATGAAAAGCTCCTCTGAAAGCCCTTAGGCCTTGAGAAGTGGCATAATCTATAAATTAGTGTTACCTCCTTTAGTGAATGTCAATATGGCATTTTGCCAAGTTTTAACATTTGCATTTATACTATGAATGATTTGATTCTAAACCTAGAGTAGGCACAACCCAAAACAGCCAATTTTCTCCCATTACTTTATGAAACTCTCATGACAGGTGGTTCTTATTACATACCATCTACATTAATAAGTAGGACTGTGCTGACTCAAGTTCATGGTCTTTCATATTACATCCCTCTCTGTGAATTTTCACCATTGTATCTGTAACATTAGACTTATTCTTAGAAAGCATTATGGCCAAGACTTGTGGCTCAGGGAATGAGTTTATTTCTCCAGAAGCCAAGGTTACTTTTGAGAGCTCTTTACCAATCTATTGGCTTTATTTACTACAAGTATCTCTGTTCTGTAGCCGTAAAACTTCTGGACGCAACCATGGAATTGGCCATTAAAAGAATCAGTGAAGGGAGTGTTAATGCCTTATCCCAGACAAAGGTGAGTCAGCCTAGTGAGTCAAGGGTAAAATAAAATAACCTAGAAATCAAGAAGTCTAGGCTTTGCTGAATCTGTCATAAATTTCTTTGTGCCTCACTTTTGTAACCTGACTGATACATATGATAATCAAAGAGTCGGACAAGGTGTTGGACTTTTCAGGTCTCTGCTTTAAAAAGATTCAAAGTACCCTGTAAAATACATGATTGTTTGCATTCGCCTTATTAATAGCCCGCTGCCAAAGCCTATTTGATTACACAGGCACTTTGCCCTCAGCAAGTGCTCTTCTGCCAGGGCAGTGACTTCCTGTGCCCCGTTGTCCTGTGGCCTTTTTGAGGAGTAGGCACTCATAGATGCTGGAAACCCCAAGCCACCTTTCTCCTCCTCGCATATCTTCATTAAAGGGAACATGAGTTCCAAAGGAAAGCTTTTATGTACAGTCTTTAGGCTATTTGACTAATTTAATAATTTCATTGATATTTAGTTTAACCTGATTTCACCTACTTATCTAATGTTGTGGGGGAGTGGAAATAAGGTATGAAAAGTGTGTATTCGGAGTGAAGAGGTAAAAGAAAACAAGAGAAAGGCAGGTCCTATCTTTTAACATCTGTTTACCGAAGCTTCTAAAACTCCTAGAAAACCTCCATCTCCAGGTACTACTGAATTCAGTAGCATTTTAATGCTTCTAGGAACTTCAGGCATCAATCAACTCTGCAGTAGGACCAGTGTCTAGAGTTATGCTTTACTCAATCGGATTGGTACTAACTACATGTGGCTTTTTAAATTAATTAAAATTAAATAGAATTTAATAGGTCAGTTCCTCATTTGCACTAGTGACATTTCAAGTGCTCAGTAGACATGTGTTTAGGGGCTACAGAATTGCACAGAAAGTTATATTGGATATCATTGTTCCGGAGAATTTGAGAATCAGAGCTGTCACTCAGATGGTAAGTACACCTTAGATAAGTACTCAGTGCTTTATCTGGAACATTTTTTTTTTCCCCTTGGGTTTAGAATAAGCAATTGCTGCTCAGGTATTTGTCATTGTAGAGCATGATAAAGAAATGTTTTCTTATCAAATTCATAGATGTAGGAAAGAAGGGGTGTTGATATTAATGGAATGCCTCCTATGTGTGTTAGACATTGTGCTAGGCATATTAAAAATCATCTCACACACACACAAATCACCCCATTTATGATACAACAGACCTATGAGAGAGTTTTTACAATTATTTCCATTTTTACAGATGGAGAGAAAACCTGGGTCCTACAACTAATAAGTGGAAGTTCAAATTCAACTTTGTTAGACACTAAAGTTAGTTCCTCTAATCATTGCACATACACACAGGGTTATTGTGTTTTAGAATAAATTTTACCCTCATTAGTATTTGCCAGACTGTAAGCATAAAGTATTAGATTTGCTTTTACATGACATGTATGGACCTAAGAACTGGATTAAAAAGAACTTACATCAAAGCAGGAATTGAACAAAAATTGCCATGATTAAAACTTTTTTCCATTGAGAAAATCCTTCCTTCTGGACGAGATGAGAAATATTCAGTGTAAAATGCATGTAGATTAATACAGTCTTCAAAGAGACTAGAGCAAGAAATATGTAAAAGAGAAAATAGCAAACAGAATGCAACCATTTGCTCTAATTTCCTGGTAGTGAGGAGCTTCCCTATACTTGTCACGCACAGCTTGAGAAAATTAGTTCTCAAATAAACCAACTGGGACACACAGGAAGAAAGACCAGCATATCTCAGATGTGTGCACAGACTCACTTAATTTTAAAAGATTAAATGGCTGAGATGTAAAGAAGAGAAGCATGTATCTAGTCAAGCCTTTTCTTATGAACAAGGTAATGAAAGATCTTTTCTCCATAAGCTGTCAGGCCATAGCTTACCAAAAAAAAAAAAAAAAAAAAAAAAAAAAAGACTTATTTCTGCAGTAACACAATTTTTACAGAGTCTGAATGCAGCCTGTTTGATGGCTCAGCTCTGTCTGAGAAGCCGTAAGTAAAGTACAGTGGTTAACAATCCTAGCTCCAAGGCCAGACAGACCTGGGTTGGAATACTGAATTCACTACAATACCAGTTGTGTTGCTCCTCTAAGCTTCGGTCCTTCCCTCTCCAAGGATAGAGATGCTATAATTTCCACCTCATAGGGTGGTGATAGCAACCAAGGGAGAGGCTGCACGTAAAACATTTGGTACTCTATATAAAATACTCAGGGTTAGCTGCTGCTGTTGTTGTTATTATTGTTGTTGTTATTATTTCCTTTTTATTGAGATCAAAATGTCTCATTTGGCTAAAACCCATTAATCTTAATTGTTTAAAAAATTGTGAAAGGATATAACATTTGTGTCAGAGTCTCAGAAAGAGGAGAAAGTGGGCAAATTTGAAAAAGCACCTAAAAAATAATGACTGAAAACATTCCTAATTTGAGAAAAAAAAATACATGTATGGTTATAAAAAACCTTATGGTTATAAACTCAAAGAAATCCAAACCAAGAAACATTAAAGTCAAACTTCTGAAAACTAAAACAAAGAAAAGGCTTTGAAAAAAGTGATGGAGAGGCAATGGTTTATTTATGGAGAAAAACAATTTGAATGACATTGGGTTTACATTGGGTTTCTCATCAGAAACTCTGGAGGCTAAAAGGAAAAGATATAATATATTTCAAGTGCTGAAAGAAAGGAACTGTCAATCCAGAATTCTATACTCAGCAATATATATATATTTAAATGAAAAACAGATGTATGTATATATATGTATTTCTCCTTTAAAAACAAAGAGGAAATCAGAACATTCTTATATGAAAGAAAGCTAAGAGATTTCTTACCAGCAGACTACCCTAAAGGAATAGCAAAAATAATTTTTTTTTAAACACAAAGAAATGATAGAAGAATCTTGGAACATCAAGAAGGACGAAAAAAAAAGTAGTAAGCAAAAGTATGAGTAAATGCAATAGATTTTCCTTTTTCCCTTGAGTTTTCTATATTACGTTGGATGGTTAAAAGAAAAAAAAAGTAACATTTTCTGTGTTTCTAAATGTATAAAGGTGAAATAACTGCAAAAGGAGAGGATAAAGGGAGGGATGTAAAGGGAAGTAAGATTTCTGGTTTTTGCTCAAACAGGTAAGATGATGTCACAGTAGACTGTGACAACTTATGTATATATAATGTAATACATAGAACAAACACTAAAAACCTATACACAAAACTCTGTAAGTAAATCAGAATGTAATTCTAAAACACGTTTAAATCTCTAAGCCCACAGGAAGGTAGGGAAAGAAAACAACAGGGGGTTCCCAACCTTGGTCCCTCTCACAGAAAGAGAAACTAGAAGCTTTTCATAGAGAGGACACCTTTTTTACAGATCCCATAAACTGGGGATGAGGCTGAAGCCCGCACCCCCCTAGATCACAAAAACTGAGAAGAACATGTTGGAAGGGTAAGAGGAACAGTTTTATTTTCATTGTATTGCCCCTC
Source organism: Rousettus aegyptiacus (assembly GCF_014176215.1). Classification (NCBI taxonomy): domain Eukaryota; kingdom Metazoa; phylum Chordata; class Mammalia; order Chiroptera; family Pteropodidae; genus Rousettus; species Rousettus aegyptiacus. The sequence goes on from NW_023416287.1 coordinate 71,663,086, forward strand.
CCCCAGGTCGATGCAGCACTATACCAAGGGTGGGGTGTCCCTGGGCCTATGGCTTCTTCAGTGCTAATAGGAAATTCCAAAGTGGACATCCAGCTTCCCCAGGCTTTCAAGATGCTTCCTAGGAGGCCCACTTAGATATTGCCTCACAGATTTCACTAGGGAAATTGGCCAGAGATGGAGAAGGGGATACACGCACAGCCATACGTGCACAGGTCTGGGCAGAATACAGTCTCGTTGGTGCCTGAATGGAGATCCCAACAAGCAGAGATGAGCTGGTAGCCCTTGCTGGCCCAGGAACTAAGCTGGCAGTTCTGCCTATTATGGGTCTTAAGCTAGCATGCTGTCCCAGCCATGGAGCCCATTCTGTGGCCCTGCCATAACAGAGAAGCAAGTCAGTGGCCTCACTCAACAGATAAACATAATCATCAGCTCAGTAGCTTCTTGGTGTCTGGCCAGAGACTGACCAGATGCTGAGCACATGTTATAGCTAGCATAGGTAAGGAAGCAAGTCAGAATCCCTGTCCAGCTGCTGAGCATAGCTTCTATGGCTACCTGACCAAGAAAGCCTGGCCAGAGAGGATAGGCAGCCACAGAGCACAGTTTCTTGCCCACAAAGGTGGGTATACATATAAAACGGGATGTTATTTAGTCATAAAAAAGAAACCCATGTTTGTTATAACACAAATTAACCTGAGAGCATTATGCTAAATCAAATAAGCTAGACAGAGGAATACAAATAGTGCACTATCTCACTTATATGTGAAATCTAAAAAAGTTGAATGCATAGAAACAGTAAACAGTAGTTGCCAGGGGCTGGAGAGAGCTAGAGGAAATGGGGAGATATTGATCAAAGAGTACAAACTTTGTTATAAAAGGAATAAGTTCTAGGGACCTAATGTACAGTGTAATGACAGTCGTTAACAATACTATATTGTTAACTTGAAATTTCCCAAGAGAGTAGATCTTAAATGTTCATACTGTACACACATACTAAAATAAAGTCACGATGTGAACTGATGGATGTGTTAACTAATTTTTGTGTGGTAATCACATCACAAATATATGTATGTATCAAATCATCACTTTGTACACTTTCAAATTACACAGTGTTATCTGTCAAGTATATTTCAATAATTTTTGAGAACAAAAATAAAACAGAAAACAAAGACTATAACCTTAACATATTAATAATTACAGTGGATATAATTGACATTAAGTACCTTAAAAGACAGACACTGGCAGAGCAAATTAAGAAAACACCACCCAACTATGTACTGTGTACAAGAAACTCACTTCAAAATTTGGGTAGAGGCCAGTTGAAAGTAAAAGACTAGAAAAAGATACATTATGCAAACATTAATCAAAATAAAATAGTAATAGCTATATTAATATCTGTTAAAGATGATCCACTAAGAAGACATATCGATTCTAAACATGCAGATACTGAACAACAGTGTTACAAAATATGCAAAACAAAAACTAGAAAAATAGACAAATCCATAATTTTAGTAGTTGTACTTCAGCACTATATCAAGAATTGGTAGACTGAGTAAGTAGAAAATCAGCAAGTATATGGAAGAACTCAATAGCATCATCAACCAATAAGATCTAATTAACATTTTAGAACACTTTACCAACAAGAACAGAAAAACACTCTGCCCAAATGCCCACAGAACACACACCAAGGAAGATCACATCCTGGCTCATAAAACAAATCCCAACAAAATTAAAAGAATTATACAAAATGTATTTGTTAACTACAGTGGAATAAAACTAGAAATTAATAACAAAGATAACAGGAAAATCTTCAAACACTTGGGAACTAAACAATGTATTCTTAAATCCTTAGGTCAAATAAGAAGTCAAGGCAAATAAAAATTATATTAAACTGAATGAAAATGAAAATACAGCTTATTGAAACTGTGGGACATGGCTAAAGCAGTGCTGAAAGGAAAATTTTTAGCCTTAAATGCTTTCATTAGAAAGGAGGGAAGAATCTCACATCAATTTAAGTGCTCACTTCAAGAACCTAGAATAGAGAAAAATAAATTCAAAACAAGAAGGAAGGAAGAAAATAAGGATAAGAGCAAAAATCAGTGAAATTGAAAAGAGAAAAAAACAAAATCAATAAATCAAAGATCGGGTTCTTTGAAAAGATCAGTAAAATTGATCTGTAGCAAGACTGACAAGACATAGATTACAAATATGAAGAATGAAACAGTCATAATGACAAACCACGAAGACATCAGAAGGATGATAAGAGATTGCTATAACTATCTCTGTAAACATGTATTTGACAAATTTAGATAAAATCTCTGTTTCTTAAAAAACACGCTATTTTGACTTACCTCATATGAAATGTATAAATTGAATAGCCCTATAACTATTAAGGAAATTGAATTCATAATTAAACAGCTATCCCAGAATAAATCTCTAGGCCCATATCATTTAAGTGGAGAACTTTATTAGATATTCAATGAAGAATTAACATGAATTTTACACAATCTTTTCCAGAAAATAGAAGAGGGAATACTCCATTCATTTTATGAGGCCATTATTACCCTGATAACAAAACCAGACAAAGCTATAGCACAGAAAAGAAAACTTCATGAAAAGAGATCAACATCTCTCATGAACTTAGACTCAAAGATCCTCAGCAAAATTTTAGGTGATTGAGTCTGATGGTTTGATTAGGTGGGATTTATTTCAGATGTGCCAGACTCTTTCCTTCACCAATTCAGATCCTCAGTGCCCTCATACTTCCTTCACTCCCCCTGCACCCACTTTAAAATCCATTCTTCCCGAAGGGTGACATGACCCATGTACTTTGGAGGCAACATTTAGTCTCCCTTGTTGATGTGAACACTTCAGCCTTAGGTCAGTGGTATCTCCTAGACTTAAAAATCACACAAAACTCAATAACCTCACTCTTTGGAGAGATTACAATCAATCCAGTGTGATGCCTTTTCTTCCAAGACTGAGCTGTTGCCTCAGGCTGCAAGGAGTCCTCCTACTGAGAAAGAAAGTGAGGGTGGCAGGCCTCAGCCGGAAGCACACACCTGCTCATTTCCCCCACATGCCAAACCCAGCACCTTGTCTCTAGTCTCTGGTGTTTACATGGTAAATGGAAATCTGCTTTCATCATCTGTTTTTCTGAGAAGAGAGACAGTCCCCAGGTAGTGGCTTCTGATCTTCACTAAGCCTGACTTGAAAATTAGCAGGGTTGTAGTATATTTCTTTGTTATCAGGACACTGTGTCAAACTATTGCTTCTTCCGAAATCCTGTGCTTAAACAAAAAAAAAAAAAAACAAAGCTACGACATAAGCACAATAAAATGATACAAAACGTGGATAGAATTAAATACATGCGGTTGGGGGATTTATGCTTAATTTGTGTAAGTGTCAGGGCTTTTGAGGTAAACTGAAGAATAATCAGGATTGACTCCAAGTTTTGAAGAGAGGGCACATGGTGCTCTGGAATGGATCTTGTCTTCCACTCCAGGAGCCATAGGGTAAGGAGACTCCTCTAAGTGCTGATGGGGCCGCAGGCATTTACCATTAGAATTTCCTATGACCCCTGAGGCACCTGTGCCATGGCAGGACAAAGGTCATGTCTCAGTTTTGGAAATATTTGAGCTTTGAATTCCAAAGCATTAAAATGTATATATATAGATATATGTATGTGTGTGTGTATATATATGTATGTATGTATGTATGTATGTGTATATATATGTATGTGTATATGTATATGTATATGTATATGTGTGTATATATATGTGTATATATATGTATGTGTATACATATGTATGTAAATATATATACACACATATATATTTTATTTACAGTTTTCTTAATATGGACATTCTCCTCCCGTAAACCCTCACCCTTAGTACCTAGGTTCCAGAAGCAAGAGGCAGAAGAAGACTTCTTTAGAAGGCTGTTTATTTCTGATCCTTTTATCTAGAGGAGGTGGCGGCAGGTCACCTGTAGGTCTGATTATCAGGTTGAAGGACAAGGTATGCCCTGCCCCATCTCCCTTTACAGGTGACATCATAGGCAGATCTGAACAGGTTTTGTGTGGTTCATAGGGAGAAAAATTCTCACTTGTAGTGTCTCACGTGAGAGGCTTTCTGGAAATCTTTATCCCCTCATCTGCATGTTGACTGCTGTGTAAAGCAATACACAGAGCTTGGAGGACCACTCCCAGCTGTCAGACCCCGACCAGGGGGCTTTCCTTCTCACATCTGCCTTTACAGCCTCCTCATCATCCTTTTCAATACTCGAGTTCTTTGGTTTGACAGGTGACATATTCGATATCACAGAAAATTTTATTTCGGGGTCCGATCTCAGTTTAACATTTTGGTTAACATTTTCCTATGTCATCGTTTAGGTAGTTTATAGAGGTGACCTTTATTTCAGAGATGCACACACATACTTTCTTATTAATACATAGGTTCTGACTAATAACACAAGTAATTTTACAGGTAATAATTCTACATACATTACTCTGTACTCAGAAACATTTCTACTGTACCCTTGAGTCAGAGTTGGCATCCTTATGATGTGTCATGGTCGAAAAAGTGGAAACCTGCATGACTTGAGGATTTTTCCACAAAGCCTTCTAAACCACAGCAAGAAAATTTATTTAAAATAATTTTTTTTTTGGTATACTTACTTTGTAGTTTATGCAGTGCTTTCATGTATATTATATCGACTGTTCTTCCTGAAAAATCAGTGTGGGAGGCAGGATGTGTTAACTCATAATGAATAATAAGGAAATTGAATTTCAAAGAAATTAATAGCTACTCTGTGGTCACTTCATGAGAAATCGCCTAACATTTCCACCTTTTGATTCCGAAGTCCAGCTTCTCATTCTGTCACGTCTCGTCTACCTCCTACCAGGTATGCACTGTCAATACATAACTGGATTCTATTTGGGGGCCATAACGGAAAGGCCAGGGAAAGAACCACGGGGGCCCTGCTAGTACCCTCATTTGAACAGCTGCTCATATGTCTGTGTCTTCTTCTGTTTCCCCTGAAGAACAATAAAGGACAATATCTTATTCATCTCATGCTTGACACAGAGTAGGCATTAAAGTATTTCAAATATGGAGTGAATAACTGAATATGAGTTACAAATTGGACTTCAAAGAAGTGATAGAAGAGTAGAGAGACTAGAGAGCTTCTAGGCCAGTAAGAATCAGTGTTGGCTCCATATGTTATCTCTTGATACCTGATTTGTTTTGTCCTGGTAACAGCAAGGTCAGTACAGCATTGCCAGACCACCTAAGGGAAAAACTTAGGCACACACATCTGTGTTTGAGTTTCTAATACATCTGCCTACACAAAACTTTTAAGTTGAACTTGATGTGACTTGCAGATCCTGGGAGAACTGAATTGTTACGTGGATCTAAAAAACCCTGTATACATTATGCTTAGTGAAATAAAATAGTCAGAAAGACAACTATTTCATGATCTCCCTTATATTTGGAACCTAAAAAGCTGGACTGAGAGAAATAGTAGATGGGTGGTTACCAGGGGACTGGGTGTAGAGGAGTAGGAGATGTTGGCCATAAGGTACAAACTCTGTTATGAGTAAATTCTGGGGGTCCAATGCATAGCACAGTGATTATAGTTAATAATACTGTATTGTGTACTTGAAATCTGCTAAGAAAACATCTTAAATATTTTACCACAAAGTAAAAATGCTCAGCATGTGAAGTGATGGATGTAACCTTTAACCTTTATGTAATTATTTCACAAATACACATATATCAACTCATATTGTACACCTTAAACTTAGACAATATTCTTTGTCAATTATATATCAGTAAAGCTGGAACAAAATTTAAATCCTGTACAATTATACCACCATGGAAGAAGCATTGGACAAGTTCAGATTTTTAGATTGTAGCCCAGTGTCTTTTATACATTAAAAGACTTTAAAAATTCAGTTAGCATATACATACATACTCATTATAAAAATTGTCAAGCTACAGACAGGTATATAGAATAAAAAAAATTAAAGTCTTCTCTCTGTTTTTTAATGCTTGTATTTTATAGCATGGATGAAATGTGATATAAGCATTGAATTTGCCACTTTTTTTCCTATGTGACAAACAATGTAGTAATAGACATTTCACACGTATGTCTTTCTGTACGTGTACAAGTATTTTGGTAGGATAGTTTTCTTAGAAGCAGAATTTCAGGATCAAATGATAAGTTCAGAAGCAATTTTTATGAATAATATTAAATTGCTTCCTAAAAGACTGCATCCATTTATAATACCACTCATTGCCACTCCTGCAATATTGGATTTTGTCAATCTTTAAAATTTTTGTTAATGTAGCCAAGTCTTTCACAGCAGTTTTTTCTCAGATTGTAAGCAATGTTTATATTTTATCTTGTCTGCAGAATCTATACATGGATTTATAAATCCTACCTCAGGATAGTTGAGAAGTTCAAAGAGAGAACGAAAGAACATGAAGTGTGATTGTTGTATAGTTTCGTGAAAACCCAAACTAAAATCACATTCACGAATGAGCCTACGACACTTTCCAACCAGTGTTTTGGTTCTTCCTCATCCAAGGCTGTTCATGGGATATAGACTGTAAAGCTTTGAGAAGCATGAAGACTTCACATGTCCCCATCTTCACCTCACGCACACACAGTCAATGAGACAGCGTCATGGAACAGTTGCTGAAGTGGGATAGCGACACTCATCTCAGTTCCCTCAGGTTGCTTGGTGTCTTATGGATGAACCCTTATTTTCCATGTAGAGTTTACAAAGCACTGGCACTCCGAGAGTGAGAAATGCAAGAGTAGGCTAGAAATGCTCGTATTAGATGGATGTTTCTGCTGCTTCTATGAAATTGTTGGCTTAGTGTGACCATGGTCATGAGTGGGATACCATAACTTGCTCTGACATTTAATTTAGAAGCCTTCTGTGTTGCAAAAGGTCCTGGCATTCTGCATCCACAAGGATGAAGAGGCTGGATACTGGCTAAAGTCCATTTTTAGGCCATGCGTGCCAGTATTTTGGAGTTTTCATGGAGGGAATTTTCTAGCTGTGACCTTGATAGATGAAGCTGTGGCTCTAGCCCATTCTGTGAGTGGTGAACCCAGGGAATGCCTTGCATTATTGCGCATTGAAAAGGCTAAGGAGCAGACAGGAAGTTTTCCTGTTAGCCAATCAATAGTTATTTATGGAGCATTTGTTTTGTGACTAGTCCTGTGCTAGATGTGGGAGTTAAAGGAAAAATTAGGAAAACAATCTCTGCTGCAGACTATTTTGCACAACACAATTGGTAAATACTTCATTGTTTTACTAGAATGACTGGTACTGGTCAAAGTTGTTTTTAATCTCTCTCTGGCATTCTCGTTGCTGCTACTCCCGTTTAAGTGATGATTTTCTTAAGTTCACAGACTCCGTTTGCAGTTTCCTTTTGCTCTAAAAGATCTACTGTCATAGTATTAGTCTTGATGTAACTCTGTTCAAAAGCCTTCAAAAGCCACCCAGTTTCCCATGGTTTAAATTCCAAATTCTTAACCCTTTTAATTCAAGGGATTGCATTATGTGATTCTTGTTCATTTTCTAGCCTTTACCTTTCACTGCTTTTTGAAGTGTTTTGTCCATGTTAGATTACCCACTGTTCTGTCAAATCATTCCTGCTTATTTTTCTTGAATCCTCAAACAAGGCTCATCAAAAATATCGCCACCTCCATGAAGCCTTTCTTGATTGCAAAGACAATTTTCCCCTCTCTTTCTAAATTCTTGCAGCAGTTGGTTCACAAGTCAGATGACACTTAACCTCGTGTTGCCTTATGTACAGGCACTGGTAGAGGGTAAATATCCAAAGGGTAAAGATAAAATGTTCTTCATCTTTGTATCAGAAATGACTGATAAATTCTAAAGAGAAATGTTAAGTTAATAATTTTAAAAATGTTGAGATTCACAGAAGAGGGCTCCCAGTATAAGGTGAGGTAATTAGGAGGGATGTAAACATGGGATTGTATTTTTCAGGATTCCCAGGTGGGCGGCCATCCCGTCTCCCTGTGTGTGGAATGTGTCTGAAGCCACTTGCAGTCTTTCCTAAGCATGCTTGGAGACAAGTCTTTAGACTTGCCTTTAGACTAAATTCTTTAGTCTCCTAAACTTGGCATTTAATATTATAAGGTACTAGATGGGATCAGTTTGTAATTTGTTTAAGGCCACAGCACAGCTGCATAACACTTTATGGGTCCATTTTACCATTTTATACGGTAGGGTTTCTCATTTTCAAAGGGACTCATTAAAAATCTTATTAAGCTATTAAGTATATACAAGGCGATTGTGTGGCTGTAATTACAAATGTCTCTCTAAGGCAAGCATTTAGGCAGAGAACTATTTCCGTCTTCACAGAGCAGATTTTCCTTTTAGCTTTTTCTTCCAAATAAAACCACTTCAATTTCAACTTTGCCTTTTTCAGGGAAAAAAAAAAGTTTTCATAATGTTTACTATTTGCAAAGAGGAGAACTAATTGAGAGACTATTACAGCTTCATATGTACTCTCGAAACATTTCTCCTAGTGTATGAGGTTTCAGATGGGACAACTGTAGGCTTTGCATATATCCAAGGGTAGGCATTTTCCAGAATGTTGCCAATGCTGCCCAGAACGTTGCTCAAGTTTGTGTTGATCCAATAGCAGGGGCAGAAGGCAAGTCAGGAAACACAGTAACATCCAGATGAGCTTCTGGTGTCCTTTAAAGCCAGAGTACTTGAAGACAGATTCCTGGTATACCTCAAACCCACTTCTACCTCAGGGCCTTTGCATGTGCAGTTCCTGCTATATAGAATATTTTCTCCAGATGCCGATGTGGTCTACTTTCTCATTTAATTCTCTGCTCTGCTCTGATGTGACTTTATCAGCCAATGTTTTCCTGACTACCTCTCCCCAAAATTAGCATCCAACTTTCCACCCCAACCCTGCTTCCAAATTCTCATACTATTCAGTTTACTTTACTTAGTTTTTTTTTTCCACAGCTCTTTCCACCATTTGACTTAATATATATTTACTTTTTTTTTTTTTTACTGTCTCTGTTCATTAGAAGTTATACTCCCAAAGGGCAAGTTTTTCATTGCTATTTTGGTGATTGTGTGTGTGTGTGTGTGTGTGTGTGTGTGTGTGTGTGTTGTATTTCTAGGGTTTAGAACACTACGTAGCACATATTAGGTGCTAAATAAACATGTATCAAATGAAAAAAAATCTTTAAAGCAGTAGAGAATAATGTTTTTAGTGCTCAAGGAGATCTTAGGAATGATTTAGTACAATCCTTTGCAGAGGGAGAAACTGAAGACCAGCAGGGTAGTGTAATACCCAAGGCAACTGGGTGGTCAGTAGTCAAACTGGGACCCAATCCTTCTGGTCTGACTTTCAGATCACGCTCTGTGCCATGTGACCATCGCAACTTCATATGAGGTGCTTTCTCACATTTAAACATTTCGATAGGAAAGAAAAAAAGCCAGTTTCCTTTTGAGAGAACAGAATCAAGGTGGGTGTCAGGGGATTTGATGATTTGCTGGGGCACACAGCAAGTTGCACACTAGCGAGGACCCAGGGATAAACTTTTTTTTTTATCTCCTCGGTGTATTTAACATATGATGTTGTCGTTGTAACCAAAGCAATTGAGCAAGCAGGAAACATACTGAGAAATCAATATCACTCGCTGCTTAACGACATATTATTTTGTAAAATGGAATGCCACAGCACAGTGGCAACTGATGCCATTTGTTCTTGATGGTAACATTTTGTGTGGTGTAACAACACATTGTGCATAGTTAGCAGATGCTCTCTGAATCCCTGATAGAAAATTTTACCAAGAAACACACCCTATTTTGAACAACTTGATGGGAACCACTCAAACACAAGAAGTTAGAAATGTTTTACAAAATGGTGTTTTTAACACATGTCATTTTCTTTGGGGCTGGTGTCAAACTAAACCCAGTCTTCTCAACCCCAGTGACGCCTCTCTGAAGGTAGGGACCATGCGAATCTCTACATACCGTCCCTGCTTCCTCTTCGTGGTCCTCAGGTCGATTTCTGTGCCTGGAATCACCTCCCTTTCTCACCAATCCATGTCCTTTTTGTTTTTACAGCCCTATTCAAACTCACATTCGATAATTATTTTCTGCAAACTGACTCATGATCCCTTAGCTTTGTTCCTGCATCCCTTCCTTGTGCATTACATAGCTATTGAGTTTGTATTGTATTTCTCTTCATGGTCATTTGTGAATGTACTTTTGCCTTCTTGTCTGTGTCTACCATTCATTGTGAGAAAGGATAGAAGGGAAGGATAAGACAGTGTCCTTTCTCCAAGAGTTTACAAGCTTCTTCTGAGGGAAGCCTAATATTCAGTAATCGATAAAGAGCAATTAATGTTACATTGGGTGGCATTGAACAGATGTTTCTCTGTCATGCATGTGAGAGCATGCAGTATAGTAAGAAAAACATGAAATTTGGTGTCTGAATTTGGATTTAAACTTTTTTTTTTTTTTTTTTTTTTTTTACTACTTGCTAGCTATACAACCTTGGGAAAGTAACTTATTTCAAGAGATTGATCTTGGTGTAGCTCAAAGACCCTTGCTACGAACTGCACCTTGAGTTAGATCCAGGTCCCCCAAGGGCATGAGCCCCAAGAACTTTGTCCAATTCTTAGTTACCATTATGTTGTGGGGATAAGAATGAAGAAGGAGTTGCTGAACAAGAGCAATCTGAAGGGCTTTAGAAAATCTCCCATCATAACAAGATTTCTCTAGTTGATTCTTGAGGATAGACCCTGCATTCTTGATTCCTTTGACCTAAACACTTGCATGTTTTTTGAGGATCTTCTTTTAAGATAAATAGGCGCATGGGTTAGAGGCTCCTCTATCCACAATATGGATGGATCCGCCTATAACTTGAAGTTTATTGGTTGCAGAGTACTGTGGGGAATGGGAATATGATGATCCAAAAGGCAAGGAAAAGAAAGTTACCTCTGGTTAAAATAGTTTATGTATTCTTACTCCACAGTTTTGTCCAAAACTGTTCCTACATATAGGAATTGTTTAGAGAGCCCCATACCCTGCTTTATGCCCTTATATTATGGTGAACAAGCAAAAAAAAAAAAAAAAAAGCTTATGTGCATTTGGGGGTTGTGAACTCTTTATTACAGGAACATTTATTGTTTAAAGTAATTTGTTTTCTTAGAAAAGGTTAGTAGTGTTTCCAAGTTTTAGAAATGTCAGCCTCGTTCAAATGGAATCCATAATTGACAGATGACAGAATCACTCCCTGAATATTTACAGAGAGTTCGCGTCAGAAAAGAATTGGCTACTTATCAACGCAAGGTGGTCAAATGATCCAAAACAAATTGGGTTTTCTGTCTGTGAAGGTGTGGATGTAATGCGGCGTGAAGGATGAGGCTCCATCTAGTGTAAAACCAGCACAGGCAAAAGGGCCTCATGATTTGTTACCAGAAAAAAGTTCTTTCAAACCTAATAATTAAATTAAAATGAGAGCCTGCCTTGTAACTGGTGAGATGACGTATCTGCCTGCGCCTGTCATTCTCCACAAATGTTAGCGGTTAGGATGGACTTGGAACAAGACATTTGAAAAGAAAGACATGAATGTGATTTTTTTCCTAGCCTCTGAGTTTCATTGCAAACTTCACAAGAGTAGGGATTCCTCCCACTGGAGCTAGAAGCCCAAGTATTATCTCTAGAGAACTGGAACAGAGGGGTTCAAATCACAAGTCTTTGTAAAACAGACCTGCCCTGCTTCACCCCATGTTCTCTTCTCTCTCTCAACTGTTTCCCATCATCAACCTCTAACATAGTTATTGTTACCCTAGCAAAAGGAGCCATTCTGCCTGTGCGTGCGTTTACGTCAATCACATGTCCTGGTTCTGCGGCAAAGAAAGTAAAGATTTATATTAGAGAACTCTAAGTCCCAGAGACCTGGGTGAGCTATTGCTCTAGGCCTGGCTACCTGGGTGTCTCAGGAGTACATATAATATAGAGAAAAATCAGTAGTTGTGGAAACTAAGGGAGTTGGAGTCATGGGTGCTATCGATTGGTTGGGGCTGGGATAATTGGTCTCCAGGTTCCTTTGATTCTGGAATCAGCCATGGTGCAATCCATTTGGTCCTGTGGCAGGTGAGGCTGTTCTGCCTTGATGGGCCTGGGGCTGAATGAAACACATCCAAAGCCAAGATGTTATCTTAGTCCTCATGATTATAGACCTGAGGCTTGATTAACCTTATGTCCTAAGGCTTAATGATAGAGTAGACCTATAAAGGTGAAAAAATAGGGTGGGAAAAAAAGCAAGTGAGTCACAATGCCATTATTTAGGCAAAACCAGCTTGATTCAAAGAAAAAGCTGTTATCACAGTATCATGTAATACCTTTTCACCCTTTTCTCCCCCACCTTTTTTTTCTTATTATTAAGGAGCCTGAGACAGAGAAGGAAAGTAACCTGCCTGAAGTCACACAAATGGGACTGAAATCTGATCTTCTAAATCTCAGCCCAGGCTATTACCATAAAAAACTGAGAGAGAGGAAAGCAGAAAAATAGACTGATAACATATATATGTAAATAAATTATATTGATTAGTGGTTAATTGTGCAGGAAGAGAGAGACTGTTTTAGTCAGTTCGAGATGCTATAACAAAAGTATCATAGACTGAGCGGCTTAAACAATAAATGTTTATTTCTCACAGTTCTGGAGGCTGGGAAGTCCAAGATCAAGGCATTGGCAGATCCGGTGTCTGGCAAGGGCCCACTTCCTGCTTTGGAAACAAGATGGCTGTCTTGTTGTGTCCTCATATGTCGAAGGGCAGACAGGAAGCAAGATCTCTCATGACTCTTATAAGGACACTAATTTCATTCATGAGGTTTCCACCCTCGTGACCACATCTAACCCTGACTACCTCCCATATGCTGCACCTCTTAATACTGGTCGCATTAGGGGGTGGGGTTTCAACATTGAATCTAGGGTGGGAAGCACAGACAGTTAGTCCATAACAGGGGCTTTCAGAATCTTAGACAAGGAAGGTGAGGATAGCTCTGTATTTTGTAAAAAATTTTCCATCTGATTTTAATTCACATACCCTTCTCCCATTGTAGAGAGAAAAAAAGATAACATTTCATCCCTTTGCACTTTTGAATATCTATCCTAAAATGTGTAAGGCAAAATGCGTAGGGATATGTATGGCAGTGTGAGGAGGACTCATGTGAATGCCTACTGATTAGGGATCTACAGAGTTGCTGGGTAACAGGTTAAGTTACGTGATACTGTGATGACTCTGTTTACGGTGGGTGGAAATTTGGTTTCTTTGCTCTCCTGGGAGTTTAGGGAAGACAAAGTGTGATCTTTCTGACATTCTCTTTGATGCCTCCTCTCTGTGATCACTTTTTAGTACAGTCTCCGGGCTTCTCCCCTGGGAGATAGCATGTATCACATGAAGAGCTATGAAGTCTGCAGTGAAAAGACTTAGATTCTTTCACTTGTCATTTACCAGCTCTATAATCTTGGGTAAATTACTGGTCCACCAAGCCTTACATTTTCATCTGGAAATTTTGGAAGATAACACCTTCCTTGTTGGGTGGCTTTGAAGAATACATGTGTTAGTAGGTTTGTACAGTAGAAGTTTATTCTATTTTTTGGCTTCCCAGATTTTTTTTTAATACCCTCCCTGTGTTCATGGGAATGTGCAGCCTTGCTAGTCCCTCCTCCCCCAGAAGTAGGTAGGAAAGTACATCTCAGACTTCATGGAACCAAAAGCATACGCTCTATCAATTGTATGTATTCTTGAGACTTATTTAGAAAGGAATATCCTGAGGAAGGAGGTTATAGGCAGATTCTGTTACTGGCTGGCAAGGTTGGTTACTGAGCCTGGCTTTGTGAGTCATCAGTGATTATAAAAATCAAGTTTCTGTTCTAGAATTGATACCAGTGCTAGTTTCATTTATGGTTCCTAGTGGTTCTTATTTTCTTATTAGCCAAAATATCAGTTAACCTACTACATTCTCTTTTTAAGCCAGGACTGAGTTATAATTTTCAGTCCCCTTATTCCCTGCAGAAGTATTTGTAAGTGTGTGTGTGTGTCCATTTGAGTTTATATCAATATGATATTGACTGATTTTATTGTTTGATTCTACCCAAAAGGACCTTTGAGGGGCCTTGACTTAAACTGAATGTCTGTGTGAACTTGAAAATTTAGGTTTTTATTTTCTCAATTACTATAAATTCGATTTTGTTCTTCTTTCCCATCCTGGCTCTCAAGATTTTGAAGTTTTTTCTTATAGGATTAGTGCCCATATTCTAATTTAGATTTGCTATTTTACTAAAGTTTTTTACATATTTTATAGCACCAGTGCCAGGACACTTTTTATTCCCTGGTTTCAGCTGTACAGACTTTAATTCTGTTGGGGAATATTATTTGTTTTTCTTGAGAATGCCGTGATTTGAGTCTTCAGTAATGGGTTCTAGAGGAAATGTGCCTTCGAAGACTAATGTGATAATCAAAAGAGCCTAGAACCTAGTTGCGTATGAGACAAGTGCTTTTCTGGCCACCAGCCTGGTTCCGCTTAAGGTGGTGGAGGTAACAGATCATTCAATTTTCACACCTTTTCACATGCCAGACAGGTACAAGATGGTACTGCACAGCCCCGGCCTGTCCTCAAGAACTCATGGTCTCAAAGGAGAGATACACAACTAAACTAATATAACAGGGATGAGGCTGCACAAAGGTCCAGGCCCAGTGCACAGAGTCGGGGAGATGCCAGTAAGCGTTTTCTGAGGGCAATGTCTGAAGGGAAGCTTAATAAACAGATGTTTGCCAGGTGAAGAAGGGGGAGTATGCCAAGGTGGTGGAGTTGGGGAGACTAGTGTAACTCATAAAGTCTTGAAGCAAGCTGGCTTGCTAGGAAGCTACAAGCAGTGTGTGAGTTAAAGCAGAAGGGAAGTGGGGTGGTCACATGGGCCAGAGAGTTGATAGGGAATAAGATACTGTAGGGGAGGAAAAAGATTTCCTCCACCCTGACCCTCTGAGAGTCTCTGACTGGGTCTGAAAATTAAACTGACAAAGACAGATTCAGAGGAGAAAAGTACAAACTTATTTAATATAGATTTTACATGACCTGAGAGTCTTGATCAGAAAATGAAGACCCCACCTCCCCACCAAAAAAAAAAAAAAGGTTAAACTAGAGTGTTTTTATGTTAGGTTTAATTGAGAGTGAAAAGTCGTAGAAAGCTATAATAGGGCAAAGAGCATGAGCTAAATGTAATAAAGTGGAAGAAACTTAGTAAGTCCTATTCTTTCAGATTCTTGTGTTCTTTTGTCTTTGGAGTTAAGGATGTTTCTTTCCTCCAGGTAGAGGGAGAGCACCCCTCATGTGAAGGTTTAGGACCTGCTTCAGGAGGTCAGAAAGGCCTTCCTAAGTCTTGTAACTTGCTTCAGGGTGTTGCAGAAAAGCAGACTGATGAGGAACCAGTACCACGTGGAGAGTTGGAGAACTCAGGTTCATTACGCTGGAGGTCCCAGGAGATCTGGGCTCCGAGCTCAGCAGCAATTTTGCTTTTATAGGGCTTATCCACGCTGTTACAGTTGGTATGGGCTGATTGGCTGATTTGTCCTTAGGTGGTTATAGACCATGGGAGTTGCTATGGGTTATAGGCAGTTACAGAGCATGAGATTTTTCAGACAGGAACTTAGGCAATACATCTGTTATCCAGGCAGAACAATCAGAGGGGAGAGTAAGTCTTCAGCTGATCTCGAGATCATTCTGCCCTTCAGCCTATGCAGCAAGCATGTCTACAGAAGCAGAACAAAGAGCTGATTATAAGATTAGCCTTTTGAGTGAAAATTTCTCTTCAAGAGGACGGCCTGAAAGTCCTTTCTGCACATATTATTTCTCAAATTCTTTCATTATGCCAAGCTGCCGTATTTTGGTGTAGTGTGTTTTGAACCCCATCAGTACAGAGGGTCTTGTTGCTGACTGTGGGCACTGATGCTTTGCTATGACTGCGGGCCTAGGTGACAGCCAGGTTATGATGGACAGGCCTGGGTAATGGGCAGAGTTAAGGGAAGGCAGCAGACATATAGCCTTTTCATACTCTGCCTTCTCTCCTCACTGAGATAGGAAACCCCTAGGGATAACCCATACCCTAGTTTGTGTCACTTTGCCTTGTACCCTGGGAAATTTCCTGGGAATATTTCCTATGTTCCTTTACCCTGAAGATGCACAGTCTTTGGGGGGCCAGAGCTAGTTCTACTTCTGTCATCAGCCACTTTCCCTGTAATCAGAACTCTGATCTCCACATGTCTCAATGATTTTTTTTCAGATTTTTTTTTTTTTGAGGGTTTTCTGACGTGTTGGAGATTATTCTCTATCTAGGGCTTTCTCTACAAGTCATGAAACATTCTAGACTTTTACATTTTAGTAGTATCTGAGGAATCAGATTTAATCTTTGGACTTTCAAGTTTATCAGGGTAAAAATTAACTTGCAATTAGAAGCATACTTTGACAAGAGTGAATTCTCACAGCAGGGATGCCTTTGAAAAGAGATCTGGCTCATTATGATTGATAGATAGGGCGGAGCATCTTAGCAAGCTACTTCCTTCAGAAGTTAATGGAAGAACATTTCTGTTCAGGGAATCACAGTTTGCTGATAATTGAGGCAATCAGATGTTGCAAATAGGTGAGCTGTGAACAAATGAACTGAGTGACAGCAGGTGGCTTCAATCTTTATTCAGTGAAACCACAATCACCAAAGCCCTTTATACTATTTTAAAACACAAGAAACCATCACCAGTGGATAAAACTGGATATAATAGTGTTTAAAAAAAAGAGAGGCAGCAGACCCAAAATGGAGTCACTTGTGCTAAGCCCACATCAGCAAACCAACAATATTAACCTAATTCTAATTTCAGCCTCTCCTAGGAATGTAACCTTTGACCAATCAATCTGTAATTATCTAATTAGCTCCAGTGAGGTAATCCACCCGTAGGAAGATGACTTTGCCTAAAACTCTGTGCTCTTTCCTTGTATGTCCCCACATTCTGACTGTTAAAGTCTTCTATTTTGTACAGCTCCTCGGAGCTCCTTTCTGTCTGCTACATGGGATGCTGCCTGATTCATGAATAATTGAAAAAAGCCAGTTAGATCTTTAAAACTTACTCAGTTGAATTTTGTTTAACCATAGCAAGCCACTACAAGCTCATGACTTTCTGTACTGAGCATTTTTCTAAGGATAACAAAAGAAATACAGCCAAGCCACGGTTATAGATTTTTTAAAAAATACTATTTTGGAAAGCAGATCTCACAGAACAATCCTAATAAAAGAGATAATTGTTACAGGGGACAATACCGCTAAAAATATCTCAACCTTAGACTCTCCACTGGCTTAAAATGTATCAGTCTTTTCTGATTGATTCTTTTACTCTTTTCTTCCAGATTTCACAGGTCAGAGCTAGAAAGATTATTTAGTAATGACATTTGAGTGACATTTTAAATAATGGGTTCATAGTATAGGTCAAGATATTATATAATGGTTGTAATTTGGAAGCAGGCAAAGACAAATATCAGCCCCAACTTGTGGGATAGCTGTTCTAGGAGAACATTTTGTGTCTAAATAGCTCTTCTGTAAAGTAGGAATAACCACAGGAGTAACCATCCTCTTCTTTCTGTGACTATCACTGACTCTGCACAAATGTTAATCAGACCCCCAGCGGTTCAAGTTCTTCTTAAATTCCTTTGCAATTATACCTAAATCTAAATTCATGTTTTTAAAATGTTTTGCATATTAAAAATAATTATCCCCGTGTAGTAAGAGGATATGGAGTGTCATAATCTTTACAGTCATGAACTCATTAAAATATTAATCCTGAATACAGTTACAGTTACTATAGTGATCTCATATATGAAAAATTGAGACTCAGGGCTGCTAATAACTTGTGCAGGGTCAGCCATCTAGTATATGGCTGAGCTAGGATTCAAACACAGTTCGCGTAGACACAAAAGGCTCTTAGTTCATAGAACACACAGCCATTCTCTAACAGTGTGTTAATCTCTGCTATCATGAAGTTCGCCTGATTTTTCTTAATTAATTTAGGTTACTTCCAATAATCACCTTTAAAATTTACATGTTCAATTGCCAGTTTTAGAATTTTGCCAGCAATAGATAGTAAACTCCCTAAAAACAACTGGATATTCTTTCTATGTCTTCTGTCCTGGGCTTCATTTACTCTTCAGTGAGTATCCTGCACATTCTTCTTAGGACACTGTTGTTTTTAGAAAAAAAAAAAAAAAAGAGAGAGACATGCAAAATAGGTTGAATTCTGCCTGTTCTTTGTCATCTATGCGTATTATCAGATCTCGAGTTGCTGCTGACATCTTTGACTGTAGCGTTCCCAGGGTTCACCATGAACATTACAGGGATTTTTTTTTCATAATCCTCCCACTGAAAATTACTTGAGAAATCTTCTCAAGTTCATATTCAGACTGAGCATCAAGAGTACATGTGGAAGTAGCACAATCAAAAACTGGTATTGATTAATTTATTTAAAAACAAACATCATAAGCCTGAATTCCATTCCCTCTCCCAAAGAGCCCTTCCTATTGAGGATGCCTTTATCTTCCAAACATACTTATGTTTACATAGAAATGAACGCAGTATTCAGTGGAATGCATTGAATTTTTTTTCCCTTCCTGTTTGAAACACAAGTTGGAATGGGCAGTTGTCACTAGGGGGCTTTTATTCCCAAGGCATTATCTGTACATTCATTTTAGGAATGTGATCAGCCATGTGAAACATTACAGTTTGTGGCATAAGGTCCAGTGGGACTCCACAAAGCCATTCATGCAGAAACATTCTAGAAGACCCATTTAGACTAACCTTGAATACATACTTAATCCTTTTCTTTCATGAAGTCCAGCCTTCCTGTTATAAAGAGCTTATTATTAAAATTGAGCTAAGTGCAGTCTTGTATTTACCATCTGTTAGAAACTGCATTACTGCTGGTGTATTTACAAAATCCCTTATACAAGATTAATCACCGACATATATTTTAGGAATAATGTAGATATGTCTTTTCTTGGTTATTTTTATTAAAACATATTGGGTAACAATATGGTTTTCTGCTTGGTCTACATTTGGTGTAATGAATCAATAGGAAAAATATTTAATTTTTTCCTAGTGGTTGATGTACAAGTATCTTTATAGTTTGTAAGCAATAGTCAAACTGATTGACTATCCTTATATATAATTACAACATTTATATGTAGTGTGTAGATTCTAGGGACCTTTTGGTACTATGATGTCCCGACATCAGTTTGATGAAAAGCCTAGCTAACAACATCTGTATATTTTATTGATATAACAATAACAACAACAACAAAAAACCCACATTATGAATAGTAAACTTATTTTTCAAGGAATGTGTTTAGGGAAAAAAAAGAATATTTGGATCAAATGAATATTCTGCTTTAATCAGAAGTTATTTTGTGCTTAGATTACCAGTTTCCACAGAAATGAGGCAAAATGAAATCAATGTCAACTAAAATTCTGTTGAATATCATTGACGACATTCTTAACAATCTGAAGACCTTGCAAAGCTTAAGGATCACCATTCTAAACATAAATTTAATGGCCCAAAATCTTAGATAGAAACAGGGAAGATATGGGATTTGGATTGTATTTAGTTATTCTAGAACATTTCCTGGAAGTTGCTTTTTTTCCCTCAATAAATTCTTCAGATCAGGTTTGTGACTTGATTGATTTTAAAAGCTATTATGCAAGAACAGAGTCAGACACTTGCATTCAAGTTTAAGCAGAGAGAATGATGTGAGAACAATTCAGCTTTATCTTAAGATGTAGGTGACTTGGACTATACCCAGAACCCCCACAACAAAATGTGAGGGACTGTCTTCTTTGGTGGTCACAAGTACTTACAAAAGAATAAACACAAAGTTTTCCAAGGACAGATACCAAGATGTAAACAGTTGTACTGTTTTATGTATTATCCATGAGGAAGAGAGATGCATTTGTAATAGGAAATGCTTCTTCAGCCTTCTCCCATCTTGCTTCTTACAGGCCAATTTAATCAGCCTTCTTAGAGAAAACAGCACCTATTCCTATGTTCAGCCTAAATATATGTGTGTATAATGTACTCAAAAGCCTAATGTGTCTTTTGGAATAACCATTCTTTGAATTTATCACAAGGCATTTTATTTCTAGGAGTAGTGATACTTCATTTTAACTTTAGAAGCACTCTCCCACATTTGCTGTAATTTAGTTTTCATAACTAACTCGAGGTGCTGTGGGATAGAGTTGTAATTCCCAAGCACTGGTAAAATAAATAAATAAAAAAAGTCTCTGAATCCAGGACTTTTTCAGAATCTACCAGATGATAAAAAGGCACCTTGACTAGCAACAGAAATAATCACATCACTGTCATTTTCTTAATAATCCAAAAACAGCGACATGGAACATTTAATAATCCTTATACATGTTAATTTTTATTTAAGTTGCATGTTAGGTTTTTCTTATTTTTTCCCAACATTTTAATAAATATTACAGGCACTGTTTCTATACTGGAATGGTCACCTCCTGTGTTGCTGTCTCAAGTGGGAGAGCTCTGCCATGCTCACACATTCTACCTGGAGGTACAGCATGGGACCTCCTCTTCACCATTGCATCCAGGTCCAGGGGTCGCCATATAAATAAAGATAAGGGGCTAAATTTTCTCTGTTGAGTAAAAGAAAAGTGTGTCTCCCCGCCCCCTTTTTAGAGTAATTACATTAGAAAACTTAAATTCTTTCTCAGTCTCTTTGAAATGTATATAAATCTTTTTAGAAACTAAATTAGTCCCTTGTCAGCTTTGTGATTCAGGAATGTCTTTTTTAAGAACCTGGGAGCCATATACTCAAAATGTATGTATTAAGGGAGATAGTACCTCTATTTTCCAGTTGATGTGGGAGAGTAGGAGCCTGTCTTCAGTAGGAGCCTAACTTCAGTGAATGCCTAGCTCCATGTTGCAAAACTACCTCTTGTCAGAAAGATGTGAGAAATTTCTTTTTCTTTTGTATAAAACCAATTAACTAACATGGATAGTCACCCCAATTACCAGGTAAATTTAGGATAAACTCTATATAATAAATGAGTCCTCTTACTTGAGGACTAATTATTGTTTATCTAGAGAATATGTGTTTAGTGGGTTGTATCTGCCTGTCTATATAGGGTAAGTTTTCTCTCTTTGCAGTCTTTTAGCAAATTTCCTGTGATGTGTATCACATTCTGGTTTAATGCTTATTCAATAATCAAACTGTTTTCTTCCTCTACCAGCTTTTCTGGAGAGGCCGTCTGAGCTGGGAGAAGATTTTGTTTTTGATTATATTTTTTCAACAACTTAACATGTAACTTTGGGCTTTAAGGGGAAACACCTTCATTAGGTTATCAAAAGGAGTTGGTGAGAAAGAGTTCAGGTCAGAGCTGGCACTGTCCTTACTCTGACCAAAATGACACTCTTGACTGACCAGGAGAGTTTCTGGGTGGAAACACTAATTCCCAGTTAGGTGAAAATGGCTATCCTGCGTAGCAAGTTCTCCTTAGTTGATCCCTTCCCTGGACATTAAAAAATGCTCCTCAAAAATGCTCTCAACTCAGTTTACTTGTCCAGGCACTTCCCAGATTCTAGACTGTATTCCACAAAATCTCTCCTAAACTGATTTCCACACTCGGCTTTTCCATCCAATACTAGCTACCTGTTCCACCCATGGCCAAATACTTTCATTCCTTGGAACATTCCCTTCTCTCCGCAATTGCTCTCAAATGATCTTTCAAAGAGAGTTCACAAATTAAAACAGAACTCTCAACCATTAGCAGCACAGAACTTTTTGAGACTTTGCATTTAAAATCCAGTAGTGAGGTGGGGAGAATGGAGGAATTGGCGAGTATAGGGTAGTTTTTCCAAGTACAAATAAATAATAAAATTAAGTAACATAAAGTATTCATGTTTTTTTTTTTTAAACCTGACTTTCTACTGCTCTTTCAAATACATTTAGATAATTGTTTCACATTACCTGAATGCATGGGGCTCTTTTGAAACAGGATTTCTGTGCTTTATAATTCACTCAGCCGAGACACAGCTTCCGCTCTGTAATAGTACATCTTGAATTCAAGGCATTTCTTACAAATTTGGGCATTTCCTTGCTTTGATGCTCAATTATCCCTCAATAAATTTATAGCTAGACATTTAAAAACTCTGAATTATTTAAGCAATATTTATTTCATTTGGGTAAGTTTCATTTTATTAAATGTTTCTCACTGTGACTTTTTATTGCCTCCTTTGGCTCCAGTGCAATTAATGCCAGTGCAATTAATGCTGGTAGGCAGGAGGCTTTTTCCCTCTTGGCACCCACCTCCAGGCTACTTGGCTTCTTCTGGGCCTTGCTGTGCAGTTTTCCCAGCCATAGAATGACACATTCTTAATGTCTTTGGTATCAGGAGCTAGCACTGGAGGGAATGGGTGATAGTCTTCAATAATGCCTCTGTTGAATATTCACCTTGATATATATATGTATATATATATATATACACACACACATATATATAGTGCTTTTACCTTTTTTCTATATATTGTATCAATTACCAGTTTATAATAGCAATAATAATAGTGTTAATGGAATTTGCCACTCTCTGAGCTCTTTCAATACACAAAGATTTGGTTGGGCATTTAATACACATTATTTTATTTTACTTCTAAAACCCCATGACATAGGTACTATTTGTATCTCTGTTATCCAGAAAAGAGGACCAAAGACAACTGGGCCTTTCAGTCTTGTTGCCATACTGCTATAAAGTGGATAGAGTTTCTTCTTTGTTACTAACTTCATTTTAAATGGATTCAAAATAGCATTGTTCCTCTTTGATGAACCAGGACTCTGAATCAGTACTGCATGGTAACTGTGAATACTGCTCACCGTCTGAATGACTGTTGTTTCTATTATTGTTATGCTATTATTAAGTAAGGAAGTTAAAAGTACTCCTTAAGTTTGGTAAGGGAACATTTCCAGTCTAGGATGTGGGTTTTCTAACACAATAGACACTCTTTCTCTAGATCATTGTAATGGAAGGGCCTTTTCAGTTTTCAGAGGCTGTCACCCACAGAACCGTTCTAACTTACCAGATTCATCCATGCATTCAAAGTCAGTAATTTGAGGAACAAAATAGATTCAGCTTGTCTATAAGTGGACCCATTTGTGACCAAATATGAAATTAATTTTAAATAATATCAATGAAAAAACAGACTTATGATTTTATGACATTTAGAAAATTCAAATATTGATATTTTAGTTAACTATTTGCTACCATAACTTTAGGTCTTCAGAACCCATTCCAGGAATATTGTATGGCACTTCCAAATAATAACCTCAAAGAATTAAACATTTAACTTCCCAGAATGTTGAACAATATTGAGTAATAATCTTTATTGGGCTATTACTGAACCTAACAGAGGAAGGATATCAATCAAAATGAGAAGATAAAGAAAATTGGTACAGTCCACGAAAGCAAGAGACTAACACCAGGTCCTTTATGTCATCTGCAAGCTCTATTAAAAATAACCCCCCTGTCCTATCTGCCTGATAGGAAGGCCACCCTTAGCAAAATGCATTCTGGGTTGCAACTATACAATCGTTTTATTGCGTTATAGGGGTTTTGCTACACTTCATTTTAAAACATAAAACAACAAGCATACTGGCCTAGAGAAAAGTTCATTTTTAGCAAAGCTGCCTTTTAATTCCGGTATAACACAGTGCCCCAAGACTCTTCTAAACTTTTCCTGGTAGATGTTTTCTGATCTATTTGTCATGGTCACAACATGAAGTAGTTTCTGATTTATGTGGTGAGCTTCAGACTTTTGGTATTTTCTCTCTTGGCCTCAATCCATCAGGAAGCAGGTCTGCATCACATTTAACACCAATATAGCACTGTCGATAATGCCCTAGTACCCAGTGTGCATAACAAGGAGGACCCTGGCAGAGACGGAGGGCTCACGATGTGAGCTGGAAATCTAAGCAGCCAAAACGGAAAGATTTTTTCAAATTTACAGGATTTTTTTATATTTGGAAGGGGCATAATACACGCTGCTGAATTAGAAAGCCAGAGATTTCATGTATAAATAGAGGATTACAGCAAAACTTTATGGATTTGGTATTGTTCGAGCAAAAGATTTTTTTACCAGAGGTTTCAGAGACAGGAAAGTTTCCTCAGAAGCCTAAATCAACCAGACCATAAGCCTCCATGTCTTCACGTTCTCATTATGTGGCGCAGGCCTGCATATCAGAAGTGCTGATTACTAAAGATTGGGTCTAACTCAAAATCAGATCATATTGTAGTTGCTTGTGACCTCTAGACTCCTAACTTGCACCACATCATCACTTTAAACCTGTGATTTACTTTGGTGATACCTAAAATTTGTCAAACTACTTTCCCATCTAGTTTCTTATTTTTGGTAGGAGAGCCAAGTTACGTCCAAATTCTAGTTGAGGTTATTTTGGCTGAAGAGAGATGCGAAATAAATTATGTATTTGTAACAGTGTATAAATATATTTTCTGAAGCCTAGCCAAATGCTTGTCATGATATTGCATTGTATTTGCACATGCTAGATAAACTAGATGTTCAGTAAATTTGCTGACAGGTTTAGACAGGTGTAATAAGAAAACTGAGGGACTGTCATGTAGATGCTAGAGTGTTTATAACAAACTCTGGCCAAAAGAACAGTCGTTTATTCAGTAAATATTTACTGAGTACATGCTTTTTGGCAGGCACGAAGCCGTACACTGAAATCCAGGCTTGGCACTGGGGGCTCAGAGTCTATTGTAGTAACATCCAGATTAGCAAACAATTGTGGCCCAGAGTGGTGGAAGCTGCATGAGAATGTCAGAAAACACAGGAGAGAGCAAGCAGAGTGTGGGAATTTGGAAAGAGATCCATAAAAGGAAGGCAAAACCAGTTTCGTAGAATTTACTTTTTATTATAAACCTTTTTATTGTGTAATATAACATACTTAAAAAGTGTGTAGAAGAAAGACGTACTGCATAATGATTTATCACAAATTGAACATTCATGTAAAACAGTGCTTCCCAATCTTTGACAAAGAATCAATTTTGTTCCTTATCTATCAGTTTAAAAAATACAATTAAAATGAAATACTAAGAAGATTTGGTTTTATGAAATATATATACTTTTAGAAAAACGGTATAAATCTATTACCAGGAAAATTAAAGAAAAAGACCAAAAAAGTCTATATTCAATTTTAAGTTATTAGATTAGAAAGACATAAGCATACTTGGTCAAATAAAGTTTCTGAATGTTTACTCTCAATTTCTCTGTCTCATGTGGACTCATGTACTAATGATGGCATTTAAAGTTCAATTACTTAAAAAAAATTCATAGACCTAAAATGTCAATGCTTACAAATACCCACTTTGTTACCGAAAAGCATACAGTATCACTGCAGCACCCCTGTAAGGCTGTGTATCACTGCCAAAGGCTGTCTCGCAGCATAGTGTCCAGAAAGGCCAGACATAGGCTCCAGTTGTCTTGCCAACGTAGGGCGTTATCTGATACACTTTCTCTTTTGGACCATCAATGTGTGCATGTAATATTTTGGATCCAGGAGCCCAAAATGGAGTTTCAGCAGGTGTTCATATACCTGCTAGTCATATAGGCATATTCTTGCTATGTAACCATCCCCAATGGCAGAGCCCTTCAGATGCCACACTGAGACCGGGTACAAATCATCAATATCCATAGTCTCAATAAACAGTGCTGAAGAGCTATTACAAACCACCTCTAAACTCCTGAAACACATGTTTACAAAACACCACTATTAATCAGTATGTTTCATGTCCTGACAGTGGTCAGTGCCTTGCAGGTATCTTAGCAAAATTGCTCAGGCCGATTCCAGGCCTGCTGGAATTAACTTTTACAGCATAACTCATAACAGTTCTTGGACCGATGCTGCTTTCCAGACCACACCTGGAGTGGCACTGATGTGTGGAACACCCAGGTCAAAAACTGGAACATGGCCAGCAACTATTCTGAATTTATAATCATCACTTTTCTGCCTTTCTTTATAATTTTCAAATGTATGCTTAAAAAATACATTTCATATTAGTAGAATAATGAAGGCTGTTATTTTACATCCAGATTCTTTCTCTCAAAATTATATTTGTGAGATTCATCCATACTGTAAGATGTAGTTGTAGTTTGCTCATTTTCATTGCAGAGTAGGATTCCATTGTGAAACTGTACCCTATTTATCCATTTGAATGTCGATGGACATTTGCTTTGTTTCCAGTTTTTGACTTATGAGTAATATTACTGTGATGGCTTTTTAAGTACCTCTTTTAAAATTCTCTTGGATATATACTGAAAGTGGAACTGTGAGGTCATAGGTTATTTACATGTTTAGCTTTAGTGGTTACTAAAATTGTGTATCAAATGGTTATATCAGTTTATTCTCCTACCAGAAGTATAACATTTCCTTTTCTTCAAATCTTTGCTAACATTAGTTAATCTAAAAAATTTTCCCAGTCTGGTGAATACGTAGTTGAATTTCACTGTGGTGTTGCCTGATATTTCTCTGATTATGGAGGAGGTCGAATACTTTAATTCATTTCCTTTTCACTGGGGTAGAGGCTTCGCCTATTCAAGTCTCTTTCTTATTTTTCTATTGATTTCTATTTTTCTTATTGATTTGTAGCAGTACTTTTGATTTTCTGGATATAAACCTTTCTTCAGGCACACATGTTACAAATATATTCTCCCACTTTACAGATATCTTTTCACTCTTTTAAAGGTATGTGTTATCATCTCATTCTTCACATTATTTATTGAAGTTTAGCTCTTCCTATAAAGAGTACCTGTGACAAAGATTCAAGTAAAAATGGTTTACTTGGAAGCTGATTCCAAGAAACACTGGTACCAAGAGTAAAAAAGTGAAAGACAGCCAATACAGAGTTCCCTATAAAGCAAGTTACCTTGAAAGCTTAATCTCACTGAGGAATTCATGAATCAATGTAGAAAACATGCATTAGAGTTATCACATGAAGGGATAAACACACTTTTTTATTTTTTAATTTTTTAAAAGGCCTATGTATCCTTGGTTGAGGGATACTTCCAGGGGTGGGTTAATTCCCAGGGGCAAATCATTTCTAGCCCTCCGTGAGGATGGATGAAGTGATGCTAACAGTGCAAGAGAGTCCTCAGTAAAAGAAGGGGGGTGCTGGTATGGCTGGTGTTCACTGAAGTGGTAAATGTGAGGTGGTATAGACAGAGCACCGATAGCATTTGTTACACTTTCCAGTTCTTCTAGAATTTCTTTTTCTTCCCTTAGTGTACTGGCTAGAACATAGCATCCATATTGACTAGAAGAAGTGATAGTGGCCATCCTTACATGTTTCTTGATCTCAAGGGGTAAACTTCACCATTTTACTATTCACTATGATATTGGCTATAATTTTATTATAAATATCCTTTATCAAATTGAGGAAGTTCTCTTCTATCCATAATTTGTTTGCTATTTAAAATCACAAATGGATATTGAATTATATAAATATTTTCTGCATTTAACGAGATGATGGTCTGATTTTTCTCATTCTGTTAATTGAATTACATTGATTATTTTTAAGTGCTTAACTGACCCTGCGCTCTTGGAATAAACCCACCTTGTTTGTGTTGGTTATTGCATATTATAAGATTTATTTTGCTAATATTTAGGAGTTTTGCATTTATATTCATGTATGAGATTGCCTGGTATTCATTTTCTTATCTTGATTTACTTATCAAATTTCCTTATGAAGGTTATGCTGACTTTCTTAAACAATTGGGAAATATTCTTTTTTTATTTTCTGTTCTCTTGAAGAATGTGTATATTATTGGTGCTTTTCTTAAATGTTTGCTAGAATTAACTGATAAAGATATCTTTCTGGAATAAAAAGATCTAAACTGCGATTCACGAGTTTACCCTATTTCTTCTAGTAATGAAACAGCTGAAGTCATATCTACAGTAAACAAAGGACATAAGCTATTTATGAATAAAAAGGTCATTGTTTATAAGATACATGTCAAGACGATGATCTTGTTTTGAACTGTTTATCTCCTGCCCTTCATCTGTTTTTAACCTACTCATGCTCTAAGACTTAGATAATCTCATATCTTGCGAATACACTTCCTTAAACCCCAGCTCTACCTGTCTGCTTTGAACTTCTGTGATACTAATG
This sequence comes from Rousettus aegyptiacus, assembly GCF_014176215.1. NCBI lineage: Eukaryota > Metazoa > Chordata > Mammalia > Chiroptera > Pteropodidae > Rousettus > Rousettus aegyptiacus. Next base: position 71,691,393 of record NW_023416287.1, read on the forward strand.
AACATTTAACCCTATGAGTTTTCTCAAATTGTTTTATATAAAAATATTAAAAATTACAGGTTTGATTTCTTTAATAGTTATATGAATAGTCATACTTTTATTTCTTTATCAGTTTTGTTAAATGTACTTTAAAACAATTTTTTATTTTATTAAAATCTTTAAATTTATCACCTTCAATTAATTCATAAAAGCTATTATGCTTGTAATAACAAATGCTACTACACTTCTAACACAAGTTATTTGTGTCTTTTATATTTTTCTTTTCATCACTGTCATCAAATTTGTCCTTTCAAAGAACCACTTTGGCATTGTCAACTGTCACTTTTGTATTGATTTTCTATTTCATTAGTTGTGTTACGTTCATTATTTGATTCTACCTTCTTTGGCTTTACTTTGTTTTACTTAACCCTCAGCCACTTTCGACGGGGGGAAGTGATCACAAATATCAGGTTCTGCCTTTTGGCCTGAGAGTACTTTACTCTCTTGTTAGCTCTTCAGTACCTTCCAACGGATGTTTTCAAATGTTTAAAGTTTTTAGCTTTTCCAATGGTCCTTGGAGAGAGCATTGATACAAGTTATCTAATCCTCTATTACCAAAAGGAGACGTCCCCAATTATATATTTTTGACATTTTTAGACAATGAGTCATCTTACATGTTTATTCTGAAAACTGTTGCAGTCACTGAATAGAATTGAATTCTGCAATTAAAACTACATTAATGAACAAAACAAAACCTACTAGTGGCAATGTAGAGTAGGGGTAGCACATGAACGAGAGCCTCAAACCGTCAGGCAAGAACTGCTGTTACTGGCTTGCATCTGTTCGTATTCTCGCCGTTAGTGTTCAAGAGCATGTCTAAATGTATCAATAAGTAAGTACTAAGTGTGATGAGAGATAGTTAGTGTGGGGTAGAATAATATTTCTATGTTTTCTCCACACCTTGCATATTTTTGGTGTTTCTCGAAGTTCTCTTTTAGATGGCAGATCAACCTGGTTGACATGAGTCACCTACTATAAACAAGAGCTACAAATACTTGTATTTTAGATAAACTCCTGGCTTAAATGTGAAAGGAAAAGCTTCAGATGTGTATCTGCTAGATAAAGAGACACCAAGACTGATGTGAGGACAAAGGAGTGTGGTTACATGGATAGCAGGCTGTGGGACTGAGAAATCTGCCTTAATCTGCTGTGGCTGCATAGGCTGGATGGCTTAACCAAGAAACGTGTTTCTCACAGTTCTGGAGGCCGAGAAGTCCAAGATCGAGATGCCAGATAATTCATTTCTTGGTGAGAGCTCTCTTCCTGGCTTAAAGATGTCTGTCTTCTTGCCGTGTCCTCACGTGGTGGAGAGAGCTAGCTCTCTGGTGCCTCTTTGTATAAGGGCACTTCTCCTCAGGGGGCCTCTCCTTCCTGACCTCACCTAACACTAATTACTTCCCAAAGGTTCCACCCCCAAACTTTACCACAGAGGAGATTAAGTTTTCAACATATGGATTTTGGAGGGACATAAAATTCAGTTTATAACAGAAACTGTGAGATATGCTAAAGCAGGAACTACCAGTGCTGGGAACTTCATGGCAGCTTGGTCAACATGAATAGTCTTTTCCATTACATCTGGTAAGACTGCCTGCCTGGTTGCCATGGATTACCATGTTGTTTACGCCATTTGAAATATTCTTGTCTGCACTGTATGATTCTGCTTTACCCTGGTGCAGTGCATGTCCTTTGGATACTTCCCATTCCTTAAAAGGGGTATTTAAAAGTCTTACCCCTTCTCCACAACCGAGGCTATACAATTTGTATCCTTAGAGAGATATTGTTGGCATTAAAGTAAAACCTCACCACTGACCAAATTGTGCTACCAAAACTAGTTTGTAAAAATTTTTAATGGTAGCAGCAAAAGAAGTATAGAGGAGTGTAAAGTCTACACTGACTGCTTGAAGAGCTGTTGTGTTTCCACAGGATGTGGCTGAGCCACTCTTTTCTCCAAAACAGGAGCCTAGCAGAGGGAACAGAGATGATCTGGTGATTTTTACTAGATTAGAATATATTTGGCTGCTGGTAATAAAAATTCTACTGAAAGTGGCTTAAATAATAGAATTCAATTGACAAGATCTCTCATAAAAATGAAGTCCCAGAGTGGTGATTCTCTGACAGGCTAATTTAGCAGCTCAGCCTCATCAGATCTCTTATTTCATTTCTTGGCAGTTCTTTTGGCTTTTCCTTCATGGTTCGTTGCTGAGGGATAGTTGATGTAAGTATCACCTCCTCACACAGTAATATGGAAGGGCGTCAGAGGTTTCACTTTCTATCAGGCAGGAATGTATTTCCAAGAACTCTCCAACAGAATTCCTCTTAGATTTTATTGAATTACATGCCCTTTATCTGCTGCCAGGCTTGGAAAGTACCTTCTGCTGTTTTAGTGGATTTGGGCATTTCTAACAAGGAAAGAAAGTAAGGGGAATTGTGACCAACAGTGGAGTCACCATATTTACCAAGACTGATAATATGATCTTTTAATATTCTTCTAGGTTTTAATTTGAAGGTATCTTATCACAGTCACGGAGAAGTAAGGGAAGGGAATGGCTTTAATATTAATCATTGTCAGCACCAAGCTGATCGAAAAGGGAAGGTTTGATGGGAGATGCCCAGTTGGAAGAATGCACAAGAGGCAGATATGAGGACGAAATGGCAGGCACCAACTTTATTGTGGGGAGCACAGTATTGCACGCACTTTTCCTGTTCTCCTTCTTGTGCTCCCTTTCTGCTCTCCAGGGACCACATAGTTCCACATATATCGGAGCACATTAGTGGCCTTCAGCCACACATGTGTGATACAATAAGCTGATGTATGTTTACATTTTTTATGCACAGGCACCCTACTACACTAATACAACATTCTAAATCCGAGGTGCTAATCCTAGCTGTGAGCCTGGATCACAGCCAGACCTGGGACAAGCCAGGCCTAGACCCACAATCATAATACTCATTGCTCCCACTTATCAGCACCTAAGTCCCCTTTTCCATATATGATAACATATTCATGAGTGTTAAAGATTAGCACATGGACATCCTTGGGAGGGCATTATTCTTCCTATTATTGCTTAAAAGTTTTTTCCAGAGCACCTCTTCTTTAATTCTCAGCATACATTCTTTTAAATATGGAAATATATTCTGTAACCAGTATAAAATAACTTTCATAATCATGTCCGATAATCAAATGGAACAAAATTATCTTGGATTAAATATTAGGGTTACCTATAAAATAATGAAACAGATTTTCTTTTGGAGCTGATAATCTGGTGCTGGAAGCATTTCATGAGGAAGCGACCCAGAAATGTAGGAAACAACAGTGCTATGAAATTGTGTGCAGTATCCTAAAGGGAATGTCCGGAATGGTGTAGTCATGTGGATGTGTCCATTACTCTTCCAAGGGGAGTTCCTGAGTTTGAGTTTAAGGAAATCATACTGCTATTCACTGTAACACCAGCACCTAGCACAGCACCTGATCTATACATACATGTCATATGATTGAATGGATAAGATAATAGTGTAGAAACCCAAGATATATGTGGAAAGTGAGTTGACCGATCTAAAATTTTATAAAAATTAAAAATATCTTAATGTGTGTCTCTAAATTTTAGGGAAGACCATGATATCAATATTAAAACATATTTTATATTTTTAATATTTTCCAACTGCCTTATCTTTAAAAAAATAAAGAATAACAGGGATTGCCTCACTCCTATTGTCTGCTTTGTATTTTTATCTGATTTAACAGTAAGAAAAATACAGCATTCTTTGAAAGGAGGGATGAGTACAATTCTTGGTGATTTTAATCACTACTTTGCTGCTTTTTTGAAAGCCCCATCTGCCCTTCTAGTCCATCTGCTAGTTGTTAACACTTAGTCACTTGACAAATCCAGAATCTGAACTGAGACGGGGGAGGGGAATGTGAGATCATGGTTTCTGATGACTAAATGTTTTTGACACAGGCATGGGCACAGGTACACGCACACTCATATGCGCGCGCGCGCACACACACACACACACACACACACACACACACACACGACTAGAGCCAATTGAATCCAGGAGTATAATGTTAGAATGGCTAAGGGAAGAAGCACTGGCAGATGTTTATGTTTTAACAGACATTGATTTGTTCAATAATCAACTTTACTTTGACATAGAAGCTGATGATGAAATTACTTAATTGTTTAATCACTGATACAATAAAAACGGACACAAAATCTGCTCCAGTTTCCCAGTGGAGGAAAACATGGCTGTTGTAAATCTTAGACTTATTTAACTCCTATATCCATCAATATTCTGAATAAATTCTTTAACAAATGGCTTAAATGTACTTAGAAAGGAAAGACTGTATAATCTTCTATTGAAAAGGGGGCATAGTAAGTATCAAGGTAGGTCTTTCTTTTTTGACGCCAAGAAAAACAAAGTCTAGTAAGATCAAGGGAGTTGTAATGCTTGTCAAACACTGCTAACACAGTAGCTTTCTGTCTGGTGGAAGAGAGAACATCCTTCCAAGTTAACCTCCAGCCTTCTTGAAGTTCACGATTCTGAGCTATGGGAACAGCACATGGGACGTCCAGTAGATGCCCCTCTCCACCTGACAAATTTTTTACTCCATTTTGAGAATTTTAGTAATGAGATGGCGCCTACTTCTTTGTGAACACAATCAGTGATGAAATAGTCTCTTTGAGGGCAATGCATTTTATTGAACAGTTTTAACTGTTAGAAGCCATTTTACCTTAAAACTTCGTCATTTAAATCCTACTCATCACTTATTTGTCATCTGTAGATATACAGAATAAATTTAGTTTCCTTTCTAACTGATAGTCTCTTAAATATATGAAGTTACAATTCATTGGAAGAAAATCCTTACTTTCATATCCACAGTTTTCAACAATTTTTCTCTAAGAGGGAAAAATTATTCTAATCTAAAATCTTCTCCTCTTTCGAGTTTACTTGAAGTAGACTAGGAAATTATCAGCAACAAATATTCATGCAAGTTTAAGATACAAACACCTGAGTAAATAGTAATTTGTGTGGAAAATATCTGTAGGCATTTCTTTAATATGAATGTATATTATGATGTGATATTAAAATAAATAACAAACTTAGACTTTTTTTTTTTTTACTAGTGATTCAGTGTCAAGAGAAAGCAGATCACCTCTTCCACTGAAATATGCATTAGTGGGCTGATATTTAGAATATTATGCTTTGATCTGATGAGCACATTAAAGAGAAAATTTTATAAATAGCTTTGAGTCCAAAAAGGGCCAAAAGAAATAACTAGGGTATTTGAATGAAAACCATGTTACATGAAGAATAATAGAATGAGAAATATTTGACTAAGAGAAAAAACATTTTTTGAGGGACATGGTAACTGCCTTCATGTAAATGTAGTTCTTTCAGTTAAATTGAGTTGAACTTAGTTTCTTTCACTTCCAAGAACTGAACTAAGACCCTCAGTTAGAAAGTGCTGGGAAGAAGAATTTATTTTGGTATAAATAAGAAAAATTTCTTATTTAAGTAAATCTGTCAACAGTAGTGTTTTAGTGCTTCAAATAAAGTACTTCTCTTGTAGCCTGGGTTGACTAGAGTAGTAGAGAAGATGTCTTTTAAGGAAAGATGTTCTTTACATTTGACCCAACTTAAATACTAAAATAAAGAATTGTCAAAATTCTACTATGTAAAATGCACTGGTTGTGTGGGTTTTCCAAAAGAAGTATACAGCAGTGTTTCTCTTAAAATGCTTATATACTCTAGTTCAGGCATCGAAATATGAAAACATGACCATCTACCATATTATAAGCTTTTTGCTGACTACATGGCATGCGGTTAACAGGATGGGATAATTACAATAGGCAGGACGAATTAAAAAATAATTCATTGGAAAGACTTTGAGGGGAAAAAAAATGAATGGTAAGATAAAGAGAAATGGGAACTATGAGGCAGATGGTAGAAGTGTGAATACATATGTTCTGATCACAGATAAGTTTGTCCAGGTTACAGAATTATGTTTGAGAGAGTTGCAACTATAACACAGGAAAGATGATTGCAAATAGGTTGCATTATCACTCGAAAGGCGTATTTTGGAGTTCGAACTTTATTTTTACATAGTTGGGAAGCATTTTGTGCCTTTGCTTGGACAGTGAAATTGTATGGCGAAAATGTGACTGAAAGGAAACATCTGGATGTGCTTGAATAAGGAAAATCTGCAAGCAGCGAGCACAGTGAAATAGACTGTATTCTTGGAGAAAAATAGAGTTCTTGTGATGGCAGATATACTGTAGGTTTCTTCAGCCACTTCAGGCATCAACAGTTGCCTCCACGCTCATTTAGCAACTTGTCTATGTCAAATAATGAGAGAGTTACCACTTTCAAGCCTTTAGCAATCCAGCAAGCACAGAACCATAACAATGTTGTTTATCATCTTCTTGTCCAGTCTAATGATGCATGATTCTGTTGCTGCTTACATTGAACTGAGAAAAAAAATCTATTGAAATACACAGGAATATTAAAATTTCAAAACATACAAGGTTATTAACCTCCTAAGTCTGAGAAGTTGTTTTCATCACTAATTAGTTTCTGGTATTGTCAGAGAACACGTCTTACCTTTCCACCATATTTAGGGACTTGGTGAATTTTACAAGGCCAGGAATAATAATAAAAATATTTATGTCCCTTACTTTTGAGCATAGGTAAATAACCAGGATTTAATTAAATTTACATTTTCTCTGGAGATACAGATGTTAGAAATGGTCACATAGTTTTTTAGCTTGGTCAAATCATAACCATGATATAATGCTTTTTTACTTGGAAAACCTTGTTAAATTTCATGTTAAATTTCCTATATTTATAACTTACCCTCATAGATTGGGTGAGGGTAAACCTGAAACATGATAAATGGTAATTTTTTCGACTCCTGAGCCCTATTTTTCTCTATGTGATCTACAAGCAATATTAATGCCCGATTAAGTACATTCCAGTAAATATTCTGCATAGTTCAAATTAACTTCTCTGTAAAGTTTGTTTAATTACAGCACTTAACTTAAATGTTATAGTTGGTTATTCAAAGTGCAAGCTGTTTTCATTATAATTTAAAAAGGAGAGAGAATATTGTGCAGTTGACTTCTCTTGTAGCCACTGTGATTACATAGCAAGGCAATTTCCTACAAGGTTCAGCAGCCTAACTAGAAACTCCTACTTTGCCTCTTATGATAACTGAAATACAGTCATTAATCATTCATGAATTCATTTACTCTTTCCATAGGAATTCAATAAGTATTTTCGTTATTGCATGTGGGTAACTCTTTACTAGGAGCTTAGTGGTAATGAGGGTGGGAATGGGCATACAACATGGATAAGATAGACCTTGACACTGAGTAGCTCAAATCAAGTGGGAACCATAGAAACATAAATTTCCAATTATAATAGAATGCAGTAAGCTATGTAATAGACATATGTGGGAGTATAATGGTAGTGTAGAGGAAGAATCAGCTCACTCCAATCTGGGAGAGATTGTAAGACTTCTCAGAGCAGGGTTAGGTATTCAAGAAGGGAAAATTCTCAAGGCAAAGGCACACCAGTGTCACAGAACCAGGTCTATTCAATGAATGGCGAATGCCTCTTTGTGGAGGTGGAAATCAAAGGGATGGAGAGCAGAGTAGGTCACTAAACAGACTGAGTCCAGCTTGTGGAAGTCCTGAGTTTCTTTTTTAGCTGGAGGAGAAAGATGCTTCTAGAAATAAATGAAGAAGTCACAGAGTAGAGTTATTGAGGAACAAAACACCTGAGATGGTGTAATATAATTCTAGTTATGAAAGTGGAGACGGTAAGTCAGGAAGCAAAGAGGTAAAGCTGAATGGAGATAAATATGAGTTTTTATATTATAACAAGAGATTATTAGAAATGTGTTTTTATGCTCTTTAGTAGCACTCTATCAAAAGGCAAATCCTCTTTGGGTATAACAGGAAGCTCTTTCAACTAATGTTTTAGCAGGGATTCACCTGGTAGCAGAAGAGAGCAAGGCCCTTGAAAAATGGTGGACAGAACAGCTAACTGCCTTGAGCAGCAGGCGTGATAGAGAACTGGGGCCAGAGATGAGAGGGGCCTGGAAAGAAACCTTGGAGGACTTGAAGGATAAAATTTGTCTCTTAATCCATATCCTGTTTGCTCTGAGAATGCTTACCCGCAGTCTCTGTAGCTGCATTGTTTACCCTGAGATGGCTCATGGATTACAGACCTAACCTTACCCCCAAAGTTCGCCCTGAAATATCTCATTTTTATTATGTTTGCTTCGCTCTAGTATATTAATAGTCTTTGGAAACAAGTGACATCATTCTATTTATAGCATTCTGTTTTTAGTAGTATTTTCACTTAAAAAATATGGTAATTCTTCATCACTGAAAATATCGACTCCTAGAAAATGTAGCATTCCTATACGTGATGTTAACATCATTCTCCAACAGTTGTTAGCCGAAGATTCATTTGATGAATCTGATTTATGTACACATTTCTGTTACATTAGGATTAGAGACAAGTTCTGTTTAGAAATAACTCCAAGAACAGTTTTTATATTTTATTTTCACATGGAAAACCAGTCAGATTTGCTTCAGCCTCAGGGAGTGTGTTTATGTAAAATTAGCACTGGCAGCGAGCTACATTTTTTTTCTAAATGGGATATGGGTTAAAAAAACTTTTTCAAGATCTGGTTCTAGTTCATATGATGCAACATTGCCTACCAAGTGCTTAGGAAATCTGTACACCAGTGTCCTGATCCTTGTCCTCTCCTTTGAAACATGATTGGCCCATTAAGCCCCACTATAGAGTAGGAAACCAGTCAAAATGTTCGGGCATTGAGATAATTCTGTATGCCCAGCTTGCCTTAACTGTGATATCTATTGATACTGTGCCTTTGAAGGGTTATACATTATTGGGAAAGCCACTCTGCAAATATGTTAGGGCTTTGATGAAGCTTGCATTATTATAGAACTATGAGTAAGACTTGAGAGATTCCAAGTGCCCTCTACATCTTATTGTGAATTCCCAGGACTTCATGGAAAAATAAGAAAAATCTTGACCACCTAACATTAGATTTTATATAGAATCCAGAGGGAGGAATAAGTTATTATGAATAGGATAAATATGCCAAATTCTGAAGATCAATCTACATTTGCCACAGGGTTTCTGTTAGTATCCTAGGTTTGTCAATTACGGTCCTGTAAATGTTTTTCGAAATGGTAAGAATTGAGTAAGATAATGTACTTAAAAAACTTTTCTGAATATTAAGCGTTGTGTACATATAACATGTGAGTGGCGGCATCATTTTCGTTTGTGAGACACTTAAACATCAAGTGCCACATCTAACACCTGCTAGAAATTGTCAATTTCAGACTTAAAAACAAACAGAACTCATATTCCATATTTGAAACATTAAGTTTATTTATATTATAAAAGTGTTTATTATAGCGTTTACTACATAAAAAAAAATCAACCCAAAAAGTCATGTTTCTGTCAGTCAGAGGAAACACATTCTGATGTGTTTTTCTTTAGAGATTTCCGTGAAAATGCGTAGTTTGTTTTATATAGTTGACTTTATATAATGTTGAATTCTGACTTTTTCATTTAACAGTGTAGCATAAGGATAATCTCATGTTATTTTAACCTTAAAGAAGATCATTTTTAGTAGCTTCACAAAATTTCATATGTCATAGTCTACTTATAAGTCTCATAAAATTTTTAAGGGTTTGTTATTTCCACCATTATAATTTGCTCTTATGTTAGAGTGTTTTAATATTTTCTTAGAGTATATCTGACTTTGCAAGCACAAAACTCAGCTGAGGTCAATAATTATGCAAGGGTATGAAAAATGAGGCTCAATAGAAATACTTTTATCTATGCTATCTTGAATTTCTCTTTTTAAATTATATCAGGGGTCCATGAGTTTTGTAAAGGGCCAGATATCAAACATTTTAGTTTGCAAGTCGTATGCCATCTGAGTAAAAGCGGCCATAAATAATATATGTAAATGAATAGATATGGCTGTATTCCAATAAAACTTTATTTACATAAATAGCCATTGGGCTGAGTTTGGTTCCTGGATAGTAGTTTGACCCCAGTTCTTGGTTACAGTTCCAGTTGTCTATATTTTGAATGTACCATATAGCACTCAAAATGTGGACTTGAAGCCATATAGATGTATTATTTAAAGGCATGATTATGGTAAAGTACTTAGAATGATAGCTTTGTTTGACATTTTTCCTAGAGGAGTACACATTACAGTTAGGTGCATTTTCTGATATTTATAATAGATAAAAATACTTAAATAGATCTTTCTATCTGACAGGTACAGTTCTCAGTGCTTTAAATATATTTATTCAGTGAAACTTCAGTAAAACTAGAGTTTGTCCAATGTTTTCAGGTTTACTCATCATCTATTCTCTTTAATTCTTTCAAACTTCTTTCTCCCCTGCTTCAGTTCTCCACTGTACTTATTTTCTTCATGTTTTCCCAAACCCTGGCTGTTGTGAGGAGAGGCTTTATACCAGCCATGGTGGCAATAAGCATCAAGCAGTAGTATCTTGTGACATACTTTCCCACTAACAAGAGATTTGGAACAATTTCTCTTTGTCATTAATGCTCATTCTATAAAGTAGAGGACTTAATTAGATGAATGATTTTATGGATCTCTGTAAATCAGAATCACCTTGGGTTTCTGAAAAATTATCCCCGCTGTTTATATATCTGTAGGACTGGAATCTGGGAATCTGTCTTTACCAAGCTTGGTAGAGTCTCATGAAGTGGTTGGTCCTAGTCGTCCTGAATCTTGCTGTGCACTGCTGTCACATGAGAAGCTTTATAGATGCTGATGCTTCAGTTGCACCTCTAGAGATTCTTATTTCATCGGTTCGGGATATGGTCTGGGCGTCAGTATGTTTTTAAATTTTCCCAGATGACTCTACTATGCAACCACTGAGCTATACTGAAGTTAGTCATCTGACTAGTGTTTGTAGATGGGTTTGGTTGAATGCCGAGAAATTTTTTTTTCCATAACTAAGAATCCATAATTTCAAATTATGTATTAACATGCTACATGGCATTTAGGTTAGGGATAACAGTAGTTATCTAAGGTCATGTTCAAGTTAGTGTTACTTCTGGATATATCCAAACTTATCCAAATGATTTTGAGAATGTTGAATAATTTCTTGGGCCTTAATAGTATTTGGCCTGCAAAAATATTTGGAGCCTAATAGAATACATGATTTAACTCATGACCTTCTCATAAAAATCAAAATATAAATGTAGTGTATTAAATAACTAGTTTTAAAATAACCCAAATAATGTCCTGAGACTATATTAAAGACAATGCTGCTGCTTGTTTAAACTGAATTCAGTTAGAAGACTTGAGTTTGTACTTTTGAGGCAGGGAGGTTCAATGATCAATCTATCAAAAAAAGTAGTTTATATCCTGCATTGGTGTAAGAAAGGCACTATTTTTGTGCAATGGGGAATACCACATTGCAGAAAAAAATAAAATTCCTGCCTTCGAGTAATTTATAATCTTACTTGGTGTTAAAACTTGAACATGAAACACAATGTAGTAAATGCCAAGTGCCAGCTGCTGTACGAATTCAGAACATCAGGGCTGATCTGTGTACAAGTGGTAATTAGAGGTGGCTTTGATAGAACAGTGCTGAATTATACAGTGTAGGACACCTTTATAAGAACACCTGGAACGCTTGTTAAGAATTCAGACTGCTAGGACATATCCAGGCCTACTCAGGCAGTCTCTCTGCCCAGGCAGAAGGGAATCTGCCTTTGAAACAGAGTCTTCAAGTGTTTATTATATATACGAAGCTTGAGTACTGTTGATGCAGTAGATGCAATGTGAGCTAGGCCCTATAAAATGGGTGGGAGGTACGTAAAAGTAATAGTAGTTAGCATTTACTGAATATTGTATGTTATTTCTAATGATTTAAGTGTATTACCTCATTTAACACCCCAATCCCCCAAGTAACCTATCAGTCAGGCATTTTTATTATTATCCCCATTTGGCAGATAAGATAACTGAGGTACAGGGAACCTAAACAGCTTGTTCAAGATCACAGAGCTAGTAAGTGGCAGAGTCAAGATCTGAAGACAAGCAGCTTCGCTTCAGACCCTGTGCTCCAAACCATGTTTTTTTTTTTCTAAGCAGAAGGGAAGAAGAGCACATTAATTCTTACAAACTCACCGAGTCATATGAGTGGATGGATGAATTACATGTAAACAGAATTCGTAAATGACCCGAAAAGTAAGTACCTTTATTGAAGTTTTTGTTAAAAGCAGGAGAGAATTCAGCTGACTCTGGGGTACCACTGAAGATTTGAGACATGATAGAGAGGTCGTAGTTCAAGGTCCTGATCCACTGTGGTAGATGTAGAGGCTTTCCAGGCAGGTAGAAGTTAGCAGATCTGTCACAAAGGATCTGAGTCCAAGGAATATTTAACGAGACTACACGTTATTGAGAGACTACTCCTACTGCTACGACCAGCTTTGAAACAGCATTATCAAGAGCGAACCAAGGCGTAAAGCACAAACAAGAACATTTTAGCCACTCTTTTCTCTCTTGTGGTTGGAATCAGATAAACTTAAGGGAAAGTAAGTGAAGTTTTCTTGAGCTGGTAGAGAGTCAGTATTCTGGAGGAATCTTTTGCTTGAACAGATTTTCTTGTGGGTATCCGGGAGTTATTTTGGGAAACAGTGAGAGACTCGTACAGGCAGGGCAGAAGCAGTCTTCAAGGCGGAGAGTGGGGCAGAGCAGCAGCTGGTGGCGGAAGAGGTGCTGAGACTGTGCCAGCTAGATCAGCACTGCCTTCCTCCTGTGCTGCAGAGCAGCCTGCAGCCCTGACCATGCCAGTAATTTCTGTATAGAGAAAAACACCAAAAGTGACACAGAACTAATCAGCCTTAACAATATCGTAGGCACATTGAAATCTCCTTTAACTCATTGGTTTGCAAGGACTCTTCTTTCCTCTTGAATATTACAGTTGGCCTCTCAAATAAACCTTTCTCAACACCAAAGGGGGGAAAAAACTGTTACGAAGTCCATATGAAATATGAAGTATTTTCAAACAGAAATTAAAGTAGCAATTGGCATTGCTGCTAAGTTGATCTTATCTAATTAGGACCCATCAACACATACTATCTATAGCCACGAATTGTTTTCAAATGTAGGCTTTATTATTATTATAGTACGGTGAAGCTGATAGACTAGGAGATGACAGCCATTCCAAAGATAGCTTCTTAGGAGTTTTAAGAGAAGGCGGCATGCCACACCATGCTGGGTCATACAGGGAAGCACCCAGGTCAGTCAGGAAGCAGAGTGAGCAGGAGGAAAATGTGGTCAAGAGCCTTCATTGTGAATTCTGAGGGAAGGAATGGGCAAGGCAAGGTAAAATGCTTTAGGATTGGCTTATTGAATATTTTCAGGAGGCATTAGGGATGTTCCTATTTGCCTGATACCTAGGATGATTAGGGCAGGGAGAATATTGGCCAGAGTGTAAGAGCCCCGTAAAAAAGGTGGGGGGGGGGAGTAGGGTTGGGCTCTGAATTGGTTCATTTGCATATGAAAGGTGTGCTTCTGCGGTGAGTGGTATACTGTCTCTAGGAATTAGCTAGCCTTAGAAGGAGTAGTCTCCAGAATCTATAAGACTTTTTATGTTCAAACATCAGAAAATAAAAATGCAGGATTAATACATTTATGGTGGGTGCTTTATTTTAGGATTCAGTGCCAACAGTAAGATAATTTTTTAGAGTAACTGAACCTATGAACAACACAGTGTAAAGCATGACTTTTTTCATGGTTTGTCTTGTGTGTGGACGTGAGAAAGCATAGCTAACAACCCATCATCCACATTTCAGTGCAACTGGGCTGCTCTTTCCTTTTCTTTGCATACAGTTAAAAGAACTTGGATAAACTCCAGATATCTAATTTAATCCTACTATACAGTCCAGGTTGTCACCGTTTGAGTTTCTTGATGATAAACATTTATTTTGAACACTAGAGAGCTGTGTGAAATGGTTTGTTTTGCTCACAATGTGTTTTACTAATTTCATAAACTAATTTTAAAGCCTTGTAGGATTATTAAGGATCTGGAAGAGCCACTTAATTTTTTTGTATAATACTCTATTGTATTATGAGAGGAAAATTAAACAGCTAGAATGCTGTCCATAAATTTGTAAATTTTCTAGTGTCTCAGAATATATTCTTTGATAATTTCAAGTGTCTATTTTCTATAGGTTTTACTAACCAATTAACTTAAGAATCATAAAGCGGACTATAAATATCATAATGTGGGTTTATTATTTAGAAATTTTAATTTCAATTATATTACAAAAGAAATACTCACTCTTTGTAGAAAATATTGAAAAATAAAACAAATCCCAAAGATAATTACTTCTAAAAATTTGAAATGTATAATTTCAGATATAAAATATTTTTATAGAAAACTGAATCACTCCATGGGTGCCTACTTACTTGGCTATTTCATTTAATAATATGTCGTGAATACATTTTCATTTCCAAAAATAGTTATTACATTATAATGACTAATATATATGTTTATGCTGAGATTTATTTAAGCAATCCCCTATTTTAGAGCATTTAAATTATTTAACATGTTATTTCTTTTCATTAAATTATTAGAACTGGGTATGAGGAGTTAAAGAAAATTCATGTTTTTAATTCTTTTAACAAATATGGTAAAAATGACTCCCAGAGAAATTGGTACAATATTTACTCACTTCACAAGTATAGAAGCATCATTTTGATAGGCAAGAGGTTATTCATTGTTTTCATTTATATTTTTCCCATTACTTATAAGCTCTACCATTGTTTCCATGTGCCTATTTTTAGTTTGAATTAATTCTTTGGTGTAATGCCTGTCTATATCTTTGCCCTTTTGTCTTTCGGTGGGTTTATAATATTTTTTAAAAATTTCCTATATTCACTGTATATTTATAACACATTAACTGTAGCAAATTCTTTTGAGGCCTTGCGTCACACATTCTGATCTACCTCTGATTTTCACCACAGCTGTGGACAGCAGTTCTGTGCAAGATCACATTGTCTGACATGTTCATCATGTCTGTCTGCCTTCTGTTTTAGTTAATTCTGCAAAGCTCTGCAGCCTACTCGAATGGAAGGAGTTAATCTCACCCAATTGGGGATGGGAGGTAGTAGAGCGATGTTTCAGCTTCCCTACACTGGATGGTCAATTCTTGGAAGCATGTCATGTGCTTCTCAGAGGTCCCAGTGGCCACCATGGCCTTCAGCAGTGACCTTGAAAATACACTGTTCTTTTGTTTCCTCCTCCTCTCCTGTTTCACTCTTCTCTGATCCCCCATTCCTATTTTCTGGCGTCATGGCCACACTCTAGTCCTTTTCTGAGCGTCTGTTAGAGAAATTCAAATAAAGACATGAATACCAGAGCCTACATGAAGAGATAGTTAATTTTAAATTTCTCTCCAGCATGGGATAAGAGAATTGTCTTTTATCTAAATTGGCTTTTCACATCTACTGCTGTTTTTCTCTAGGTCTGCACGTGTTCTTGTTCTATGACACACATATTTCCTTTTGTTGCCATAACTAATTGTCACAGGTATAGTGGTTTAAAAACAATACAAATTTATTATTTTATAATTTCGGAAGTCAAATGCAAAATGGGTCTTGCTGAGCTAAAATACAAGTGCTGGCAGAGCTCTATTCTTTCCGAAGACTGTAGAGGAAATCCATTCTACCTTTTGCATCTTCTCAACGTCGCCAGCATTTTTTGGCCGATGGCCCCTAACTTCATGTTCAAAGCCAAGAGCATAGCATTTTCTAATCTCTGTGACCCTCTCGCCTCCTTCTTATAAAGACCCTTATGATTACCTGGAGCACATCCAAATTATCCAGAATAAATTCTCTGTCTCAAGACCCTTAATTTAATCACCTCTGCAAAGTCTCTTTTGTCATATAATGTGATATATTCAGAGGTTCTGGGAATCAGAATATGGACCTCTTTGGGGGTCATTATTGTGACTACTCATACCAATGTATGCTGAAGTTTTAATTTTTGGTCATAAATTCAAGACTATAATTTGTGAATCTGTAATTGCCAAAATTTATTCTATGGACAGTTATTTCCAATGATATTCTTAGCAATCTCTTGATTATTTCAACATGCTCTGCAAAGTGCCTCTTACTGGTTATGAAGAAAGTGCTCTTATTTATATGTAGGACTCTACCCTGCAGCCCAGTTCTGTGCTGGGGCACCATGTCCTCTGATGTAGTAGATATTTAGTTCTTTTATATTCTGTGTCAGTGGGACTGTTTAAAATTCACCCCTTTTGGAGCAAAAATTACCATGTTCATTAGGACAGATATTCTCTATGGGTGGAGAAGAAGCTGCCATAATACTTTCTGAAAAACAGCATTCAATATCCTTCCCGAATGCTTTATTTCAAGAGTTTTTAGCTTAAATATTTCATATTCACATCAGATGCACTTTACTGCTGGACTGGGGTCAGGTCTGGGTATCACTTGTTCACTCAGCTTCCTGAAGAAAATTAAAGTTATTGATTTTATAAGGTTGAATTGTCTTCAGCATTAGGTGGCACAGAAGGCTATTCTGTGAAAGATTCAAGTCAGTAACATAGATGGGCTGGAGTTTAGGTAGGGAAGTTATACGTTTGGAGTCAAAGATAAGTTTGAAGTCTGGCTCTTGTACCCACTGACCTTGGATAATGTACGTATTGAGTCTGAATCTTACTTTTCACATTTAGTAATTGGAGATGTAAAATAGTCTATTACCTGGGGAAGGACCAGTTATGGAATGCATAAACTAGTATATGCAATATGTAGTCCAGCATCTGACGTATTGTATCGACTTAGTGAATAGTTAGTATTTTAGAAGTTACTCAGCAATTCTCTTCTTTCACCATAATTTTTTCCTCCTCTCTTGCATCATTTAAACCAGCATACTAAATTACGTTTCTTCCATCTAAAAAAGACTCTTACTTAAGCCCCACTTTGCTTTTAAGATACTGCTCATTTCTTGTCCCCTTTTCCCTTTCATGGTGACATTCTCCAAAGGGTAGCCCATATTCTGTGTCTGCTCTGTTGCTCTGTCTCTCTGTTTCTCCCTTATTGAGGTATAATTTATATGTCATAAAATGTGCCCATTTTGCATGTAAAATTCATTGATTTTAGTGAATAAATGTTTGTAGAATGATGCTTTTGAATGATGTGGAGGACTCTTTATTGCCTACCAAATCACGTCAGATTGCTTTTAACAGATCTGTAAGTCTACCTCCCAGCTTCAGTGAGGTTTGCTGCTAACAGCTGGCATCTGCAACCTTGAGAATTACCCTTGGGTGCTAGAGACACTTTGCTTCTATGGAGAACAGGAAGTGCTTGGGAATTCATGTCACTAGCCCAACCGTGAAACTTAGGCTGCTATAGCTGGTGACTAGCTGCTGGGGGTATACTGAAGCCCAGCTCCTTCATCTTAAAGCAGGACAAATTCTTAGGTGTGATTTATATTCCAGAGCTGTCCATGGGTCAAGCGAAGGCTGAGATGTACTTGATTTCTCCCTCTTCCTAATCTGATTCAACCATTCTTGTACTGCTTTCTCCTGGCGATGCTTACATAATAAATCACTTTCACTTAAACCCTTGGCTCTGGGTTGACTTCTGTGAGAACCTGACTTTGACAGATGGCCAAATGTCAGAACTTGTCACAGCCACTGGCAGGATTTATAGGCATGGAAGGATCAGACAGTCATCACAGCAGGCCTGGAAGCAAACTAAGAGTCTGAATCAGTATGGCACCCTGAAGAGGAAGACATTTAGGAAGGTGGGAAGACCAGGGTCTGAGGAGAACAATGTGACCAGTCCTTCTGAACAGTGATTGAAGCAGATGACCACTGGCCCTGCATATCATCTAGGTCTGTCTTCTTTCCCTAGACCCATCCTTTTTGTCTCCAGAGCCATGCTTTGTTAGTTCATGTCTCAGTCACTGATGTAAGGTACTCTGCCCTTATCTTCCCAGATACAACTTGTGTTTGTATTTGGGTCTTCTCCAAGGGCCACATTTTTGCAGTGTGGCGGGCGAGGGGGGGCTCAGTGCTCCTTGGAGTTCTTAGATCTTTGTCATTAAAGTCCTCTTCCTTCCTCCAAAGCCTATACAACCTGCTCATGGCCATAAGAATTAACTAGTTTCAGATAACTTAAGAGTAATCTATGTGATCTTTAGTTTGGCCTTATATTCCATGAGACAGTACACAAGTGGAAGAGGAAGAACATTTCTGGGAGAAGGATACCCATGATAGAGGTAGGGAAAGGATATATACTCCCACAGTAGGTTGGGCCCTGCCCATCTCCAGCTCATGAGATTACCTGATTATTACTCAATAGAAGTCAGGCAGGACTAAGGTAGGTTTAATAGGTTTTATTTAACATGGTGGGAATGCATATGCCTTTAAAACTTTGCCAGTGAAATTGGATGGGTGGGTATTTAAGGAGTTAAAATCCTGTTTTATACAATACTTATTCATAGGAAAGAACTAATTCTATTAAGATTTTCACCATTTTCTGTCTGTTGAGTTATACCCAAAAGCATATTAACCAGAGCTGACCCTTTAGGGAGTTTATGTTTTTAATTCTCTGCACTATTCTATTTTCATTTGATAATTATTCATTACATGTTTATTATTAGTCTGCTCGTGTTCATAAATCGTTGGCCTTTAGAGGCAGGGCCCTGTCTGCCGAGTCTCTGACTTACCAGTGAATAGTCATTTATAAGAATTTGTCAGCAATATTTTCAAATAATTATTAATCCTTGTTATAATTTGACACTTCCTCCCCTTTTCTTCCTAAAATTTTATTTGCAACAAATCACTTGGACATTTAATAGAGAAAGTTGAGTCAGACATAGGTCAGTGTCATTCTATTGTCCAGGCCATTCTGTTTACAGTTCAAAAAGAGGCTACATGGGTAAAGGTGAGGAAGTGTTATTGGCAGGGGGTAGGGGAAGATGGCACAGACTGATAAATGACACATCGGCACTCGATTGAATCACACTCACCAGTTAAAATAAAGAAAACTGACACCCGCCAAGTGTTTGGGCAGCCTCTCCCCTGATCTTTTTCCTGCTATGCCTTCAGATTACTGAACCGTAGCTCCCACTCTGCTGGAGACAGGACATCCTCTCACCTGTGTGATCAGGGCCTGAAAAGTCTCCTTGACAGACTAGGGGTTAACAGTGATGAGCAGAGGGTCCTCTGAGCTCCAAACCACCCTTCCGTGTCACAGCGTTTTTCTAGAGCACATAGAGGGTGTTACAAGGGGGCAGAAATTTCTGACAAGGTCAGGGCCACGGGGATTGAGGGAGCAGATCTTGTCATTGCCATTTTACAAGTAAAGAGCCCGGAAAAGCTGATGTCCTCATTAGTGGTGCAGGATATCAGAAGGCTCCCAGCCTTTCTCAAATGCCCCATCATACCCACTCTCTTTTTATATTTTTATCCTTTCTTCTTAGCAATCATTCCTCGGCTTTTCTGGACTCTGAATGGTGCTTGGGAAGGAACATAGGTAAGATAGGGCAGAAATAGAACTCTTTTCAGGATAAAATGGAGGGAGGAGTCTATATTTTTGGGATCTCCTGTGTGTTGCATACTCTGCCAACATTTTACATATGTTAACTCATCTAGTCTTCATAATAGCCCATTATTATTTTCCCCAATATTATGGGTGAATAAACCATGGTAAGTACTTTGTCCATAACCCTACGACAGCCAGATCTTTTTTTTAAGTGCAAAGCCCCTAACTTACCTACTATTTTCTGCCATTTCCTATGCTCATACATATTTCATATAGTCTCATATAGAGGGACCCCCTCCCTGATGCTCAGGCAGCCTTGTGTTTTTGTGACCAGCCAATAGGACCTAGAATTAGAAGACTTGGGTCAGAAGTCCATCCGTGGCACTTATTAACCATGTGATACAGGATAAGATAAAACAAGATAAATCTGAAAGTGATGGGCACATGTAAGATGATCAGTAATTTAAAATGTGTTGCTGTGGTGCCTTGGGTAAGTCAGTTAACATCTTTGCTTTCAGTGCCATTAACTGGAAAGCAAGGCCAGTTTAATCTAGAGCAAACTGAGGTTCAGGGTTGTTTGTACTCTTAGCCCTTGGCCTTCAGCAGGACAATCTGGTGAGAAAAACTGAATATTGACTTTCTCATTCTCCGTCTTTGATGGTGACGTTCTCCTAAGGGCCTAAAGACCCCATGTCCTCTTTCTTGTCCTTCTTTTCTCTCACAAATTTAGTTTTAGCTTTTTAATTCCCATCAGAGTTTGACCGTTTGACTGTTTCCAAGTGTTATGCATCTGAACAGAGATTATCATAAGGAAAGACCTTAGCCTTTAAGAGCCAGTGGGAAAGGTGCTCTTGGGAGCAGCAGACCCTTCTTGGTTTCCCCGAATTTTGCCAGGTGAGTCAATACCACGTGTATGACTGAATCTTAATGGCCACTATTTCAGTGTCAGGTCGAGGACCACTGTGAGCTGAATAATGACAGTACCGAACATTTTTTGCAATGCTCACTCTGTGCTAGGCTTTGTTCTCATACATCATGTGTTGTCTCATTTAATTCTCAGACATTCCCATGAGATGGATGCCAATGTTTATTCCCATTTTCCAGTAGATGAAGCTAAAAAGTGGATAGATTAAGTAACTTGCTTAAAGAAATGGAGCTAATAAGGGACAGAAATAGGATTTTGCCCAAGTAGCTCCAGTGTATGCTGTTCATAGTCTGGTCCTCTGTCTCAGGATAAACCAGGACAAATTGTAGTATCGTAATGTTTTAGTTTCAATTTTTATAATTGACAGAAAATAGAGATAGGATCATTGAATAAAGAAACACTTAAAAGTGGACAATTCCCCTTGAAAGAAGCTGTGATACAGTATTGAGTTTTCCCTTTGTTCATTACCCATTCTAAAGAGTATTAAGAATAAATATAGCTCCTCAATCTCTTGTTCATGATAATAAAATCCAAAAAACGCCAACACAAATGTTTTTATACTTTGTGACAAAATGGTTTGATAACCACAGCTTGATCTGAACTTGAATGGGACTATTTATAGTTTTTATGCCACTTAACGTGATCATGTATATATTTTGCTACAGAAACAATATGTTTGATTATGAGTTACTGTCCCAAATTAAACCCGTATATTACGTAACATATAGTATATGTACGGTGTTGTCTCTATAAATTTTTAAGAAATCAGAATTTGGAATCTAAGTGGCCCAAAGAGTTCCGAAAAGGGCCACTGGCTTGTATAAAATAGCATAAATAATGCTGGCTGCAGAAGCTCATTGCTTATCGTGTGGTGCTGAGGCTGTTACAGTGTATTTTGGCCTTACTTGAAATGGAGTGGCCTGGCTTAGAATCATGAAGCAGCTATTAGAGAATGATGCTTGTTCTCTGCTGTACCACAATTTCCTCCATGTCACATTTCCTCACAGTCTTCATGGGGCTGCAGATTGAGATGGCAGATTGAAAATATTGGTAGCATCTGTGGTAAAGTTGAGATGATTCCCTGAGTTTCCCTCTCATTGCGTGCACAAAGCCATCTGTAATTATCAGTTCTAGAAATTCAGTAGAAGTTAATGTTTACTTCAGGAATGTATAATTTGTTGTACTTTTCCTTTTGAAAATTAGTACATGTGCCTCTCTACCTCCCTGAGATATCGTCTCTTTCTTGCTTCTATCTAACCTTTTTACCTCCTTGCCTCTCATTCCCTTTTTCTTACTCCTTCCCTCTTCCCACAGCCCAGGGGAAGAAGACGGGAGATTAAGTAAACCTAGGACACAGAATTGGAAAGAGCATCACATCACCCTTGCCCCAGACTGTTTCTTAGCCTCCTATCTTTTGAGCTAAATCCCTGGTCCCTTCCAGTAGGATGGAGATGCAGACCTTGCATGGCAAAAGCAGAAGCTGTTCAGAGAAAGTACGAGCACAGTGGAATTTGTCAACTACATGTTTGAGGAAAATTACAGATACTCACAGATGAAGTAAGTTCCTGAGTTTCCACAGAAACAGAAGGATACTGGCAAGAAGGCAGAAGGCTGAGTGCCGTGATTTTCTGGAATCCTGTCTGGTATTCTTGAGGAGTATAATTAACCTCTACTTCATCCCCTTCTCCACTGCTCTTCTCAGACCTTGATACATGCATGTCCCCTGAGGGCTCTTCACTATATGCTGATAGTTTCTTTATAGGTCCTGGTATGCTTGCTGCAATCATCTTGTGAGTTGAAGTCAATATGCCTTGCTTCATGCATGGGCAAGCATTTAGACATATATGAGTCTTGATTTTTATATCTGACTGGTACAAGCAGGGCTACTGTTAGGTAATACATGTAGATTATGGGCTCAGGTAGGTATGTTCTATGTTAAGTTTGAGAAAAGAGACTAGACATTATTTCATGAGTATTGATGGGTGTAATGGCAGATTGGCTTCATTTGTGGGTCTTCCTTTTGATAAGTAAAACTTAGACTCAGGCATCATGCTCTGAAGAAACAGGATGAGTAGTAAGCTTGGAATATAATATTTGAGTCCATTTTTTCATATGAACATAATAAGGAGACAGTGCCGTAACTTCCTAGGAGCAAGACTGGCTTTTCTCATTAGATGTAGTGATTTGTAATTGTCGATCCCAGGCCCTTAGCTGAACTATCAATACCCAAAGAGACATTGATATTTGCCATTTTACAGTTTTATGGTTGTTTATAAAGGTTCTTTCCTTCTTTTAGCTTCATTTGTAAAATGGGAAGATTTAGTTATTTGACCTCTGAAAATCTGTTTTGCTTGTTCGGCTACTCAAAAATGAAGAGGTTGGAACCCAATCTGGATCTGTCAGTTCTCTGGCAAAGTTAGAATAAATCTCTACCCAACATCTTCACTCTAGTGATCATATGCATAGTTTGAATTGCCTGGGGCAGTCCTGATTGATGTCTGCTCTGCTGGAATAATTATTAATTGAACCCCTTGTATTCTCCAGAGGGTCTCAGTTTAAATAATTTACATGGCCGTCCAACTGATAGCAGACTTTGTTCCTAGTCATATTCTCTTTGTATTCCTCACAAATGTTCTCTAAATAAGGGCAAGTTGTAGATGCTTTATTGAATCCTTTTTCTGATTTGGTTCCCATTTCCTTCCTGCCCTGACAGGTGATAAATAAATAAAACAAATGGCCTCTCAGGAGTTGTTGTCAACTTTGCTCCAATCCAGCCCCAATTTGAGGGATTTTGTTGTTGTTGTTTCTGTCCCCATCACTCAGGCCTTGAAAGCTGATAGATTTCTTATTTCTTCCTTGAAACATGACGTGATGAATAAGACTGCTCTCTTTACTGCAATGGCCAAGGGAGAGAACTATAGAAAGAGACCGTCCTGCATAATGGGACATTATTTAGCAGGGTTGATCTTTTGCGTGAGTAGAAATAGAGACCTTCATATAGTATGATTTTAGGAGTTCAGGGAAATTTTCTTCCCTACAGTTCTGATGGATGTGTAGCCTTGAACATTTCTTGAACTAAAGACAAAACATTTTCTCCTACAAGAGGAGAACTAGTTTAAATTATAAACAATTCTAGGGGAGGAAATTCAGCAACATCCTAACTGAAACTTTTCCCACAGCAACCTAAGTCCCATAAATAGAAATAGAGTACTCCTATTTGGGTAGGTGACAGCTGTTCTGTGCTCTGAGATGGCAAGGGACACATCTGAAGTATTGTGACCAATTCTGGGCTTTTCATTATCTATATATACTAAGAAAGCCAAGCACAAATTTGGTACTATTTACAGTATTATCTCTTTGTTAAGGTGTTCTTGTTTTAGTTTTTTACTAGTTAGGTTGCTTCTCTTTCATCAATTAGCAGAACTCAAAAGAGTTTTGAAAATCTTCCAGTTAGGGAAAGGGTGAGGACGTTAGTTTGAAACTTGAGACTCTGGAACAGAGTTGCATTACTTAGGCTCTAGTGACAGAATTGGGTGATCCTGGAGCAAAAGAAAGAGTGCCTAATCCAATAGAGAGTCATCCAGTATCACCTTGATTTTGAATCTATGTACTTTTCTCTCTATTCTATTGCCTTAACTCTAATAATGAATTTATTGAACATTTTACATGGAATAACATTTAATTCTCATAGAAACCTTAGGAGGGAAATTTTATTCACATTTTATAGTTTATGAAAGTGAAGCTTTGACAGGTTAAGTAGCTTGGCCTAGATCACACAGCTAGAATTCAGACCCAAACTTACACGTTTCAAACCCATACATTTTTTTTGGTCTCTTCTTAAATTTTGGTCTCTTATTAAATTTTTTCTGTTACCTTTTAATTTTTACCTAATTTTAGACTTAAAAGTGACAAGAAAAAAATTTATATACCTTTCACCTAGATTTCCTAGTTACTCTTTATTGTAAGCTCCATTCTTACTACTGCACGCCTAAAAGGCAGAATAGAGTCTGCACATAGTAATAATTCCATATAAATTCAGTGAAATGAAGTATTTACTACCACATAGAGGCATGTGTTGATTCAAATACTATATTGGAATTACCCATGTTTAATTTCTTTTTGTCATTTTTTAATAAGTGTCTTGAAAGAACCATGCTTTGATATGATGAGTAGTTGCAGAAATATATATAAAAATGCAATATTTTTTGTCAATAGAGAGAAATTTGATGTTATGTATTTTCAATAATAAAGCAACAGGAATTTGGCTTAATTAGGCTATTGAATTGAAAGAGATATTGATATTTTAAGGGAGAGTTTTTCTACAAAACAGTAGTTCTAGAATGAGGTTTATAATGGTAACTTTTTTAATGTAGCTGAAGATACCACTTTGGCTGTCATTAATATTAGATACTCAAAATTATCATTAGAAAGATCCTAGTATTGTGTTTAATCAGTGGCACCTTAATTAACAGTGTATTTTAAGCAACATCAGTGTTTAAAAATCATAGCAAGCTCTCTATTTAACTATTTTTTTCCCATGAGGTAGTTATCAGCTGTGTCCATGCACTAAGACTTCTTTGTTTATTCAATCTCCTACCTTTTTCAGCATTATATCACAATTGTGGTCAGTTCAATTTTACCTTAAAACTATTGAGAGGTTGGGTAGTAGTTTTGTACTACATTTAAAAAGACTTAAAAAAAAAACCATCTTATTCCAGCACTATCTCTTTCTAAAGATTTTTAATTTTCTTCTAGACTAATTTTTAATAAACTAGCAATCCACAGATGAGAAATAAAAACCCCCATAAGAAGTGATTACAGTATAATGGAACATTATTCATTTTTACAAGTATCCTGAATTCCCATGGCAAATTACCAGATTTTATAGTTTTAAAACAGGAAAATGAAGATGAAGTAAGGAAAGAAAAATTTACATTGGTGATTAAAGTTATACATATGCATAATACCCATAGGAAGACAATTACTGCAGCCTTCCTTATTGGCCAGTGGGCATTTGTCTTATTTGCACGTAGGTTCTGTGAAAAGTCTGGCTCATTAGCCAAATGCCATCTGATGAGGATAATTTAAGAATTAGGAGTGTGCTGAAGCATTTGTTTCCAGGCATTGTGAGTAGGGTCTTTGTCTTTAAGACAATTGAAATTATTCTTCCTAAATTGGAATGTGGGCCTTCAAAAGAAGCATCCTAAGCAAAGATGAGACATGAGTGTAGATTCTACTCAGTTCCTGTGTTTAGAATTACTCTTACCTTTAACCACTTTTAAAAAATTGTGGCATAACAGTATATGGTATTGCCTGGGAAGGGAAAAATTTCCTTCTTCTTCCCTTCTTTAGTTCTTATGGTTGGACTAATAATAAATTGACACAAGACTAGATTAACCATAGAAAACCCAGTTTAATATATGTGCACAGGAGAATCATAATATAATGCTCAGATTATAAAACAAGGCTTAAAGACATGATCGAACTAGGACACCTTTCTATACTTCTTAGACAAAAATAAATTTGTGAGACATCGACAAGAAAGTGTTCATTAGAATGGAATCTAAGCAAGGTTTGGGCGTGGATAGTAAATTAGTAGAGATGTGCAAGGTTTGTTTATATAGGCATTTTGGACTCTGGATTTTTAACTCTCGTGATAAGGCTGTCTCTCAGCCCTCAAGTGCAGAGAGGGCACCTATCACATGGAGATTTTTTCCCTGCATTTAGAGAGACGAGGCAAGCCAATGTCTGCTGCTTCTCAAGTGTTTTTAATTCTAAATAATCAATACACCATTGTGGGATATCTTGGCCTGCTCTGGGCCTCAGAGTACATCATAAAGTACATAAAGTACACTAATATTATAAGTGAATCATAATGAATTTTTACATATCTACACTCAAGTATCTACTATCTAGAAGATATGGAACATTTCTAGTGCCCAAAATGCTCTTTCATGTTCCTTAGTTAGTAGCCGTCTCACCCTACCTCCCACCTCCCCACCCCTCACCTCCCCTCCTGGCCGCCATCTCTGCCCCAAACTACTACTCTGGCTTCTTTTATAAAATAGAATCATATACTATGTATCTTTTGCATCTAGCTTCTTCTATTCAATATCCTATCTGTGAAAGTCATCCATGTTGTTGAATGTATCTGTTAGTGTTTTTTGATTGTTATATAATAATCTATCGTATGGGTATTCTGCCATTTACTTGTCTGTTTTCTTATTGATTGACATTTGGCTTACTTCCTGGTTTTAGTTATTTTAAATAAAACTATTATGAACATTATTGTACACATCTTTTGATAGCCAGATGTATTCATTTTTCTTAGGCACATATCTAAGAGTAGGATGTCTATGTATAAGAGAAAGTTAATGTTTAATGTGGATACTGCCTGTCTTCTAACTTGGTAATACCATTTGATTTTATCATAGGCAATATGTGAGAGTTCTAGTTAACTTCAATCCTTGCTGACATTTGGTATCGATAATATTCTAATATTAGCCATTTTGGTGTGTATCAAATATTTCTCTCTCTCTCTCTCTCTCTCTCTGCAACTTTTGGTTTTGGAATTTCACATGGTTTGTGGCTCATTTTTATCCTCAAATTTAGCATCCTTGTTTGACTATCTTCATATTTGGTCCTGGTCATCTTTGATGTTACTTTTCTCAATGTGCTATAGTGTATGTATGTTTGGAATTCTATTCTACTTATCCCACCACCTGGTTTAATTTTTATTACTCTCTATGTAGGCATTGAAAGTTTTTATTTATTTGGATATATCTCAGAAATAAGGGAAAACAACTAAGATGTGTAACAACCACAAAAATCATCACTGGTTACTTTGTAAATTAAAAGGTCTTATAGTGTATATAGAAAAATACATAGAAGAAAAAAATGTGCCACTCCTGGCCAGTACATCTGTTCTTGACATTGCTAGTTTGATGTCACTGGAAACAGTTAGGCTGATATTATTTATAATAGAGCTAAGTACAACAGGAGATGGTCTTTAAACAATTATTAAGTTTTGTGTCACTGTTCCAAAGGCTCATACCAATGAAAGGATTTGGAAATGCTTGGTATTTTCAGTTCTAGTAGTCAAGTTGGAAAAAAGAAAAAAAGGAAATGACAATAAAAACTAAGTTAACCAGGACATATAGGGATTGCAACATTTTGTCAGTTATGTCTCATGAGGAATCAAGAATCTAAACCAGATTAACACATTTTCATCAGACTTTCTCATTGGACATTTTTCTTTGTGTCCACAATTATTTTATGTCTCAGTAAGAAGAGCTTATTGAACATGATCGATTTTGTCTCCACAGACTAGGGATCTTAAAAGAGCCTTGGTGACATCTTAATGGCCATGAATTCTCAGTGTTCTGTACTAAATATGGACACGGAAAATGAGGAGTTCATACCAAATCTATAATGATGCAAGAACTTACACAGAATTTTTTTAAGTAAAATTACTCTATTTGTTTTTTTTTTTTTTTTTTGCCTTCTGCTTCTTTTTCTTAACCCAATTTGTTGAAGAGAATTCTGTTAGCTCTCAGTATTCCCGTTCCAGTTAATTGAGGCTTCAACATCATTTGCTAATAAATGCACTCTCTTAGTAGGAGGCCAGCTAGAAAAACAGATGAAAATCATAAAAATCATACAAGAATACACAAAATCAATATTTTAGCATGCCTCTCTGAAATCCACTTTATTAGGTAAAAACAACAAGTTCTGAACTTGTCCTATCCTGAGACTTAAATAAATTGACCATTTATGTATATTGTTGAGAAAAGAACCTGAATCTGAAGTCCAAAGGCTGGAGTCCAAATTTTAGATTAAGTGTGATATTGGATAGGACATTAGCTTTTTTTTGTGAACTAGTTTCTTCAGCCTAAAAATAGGAAATGGTAATAGTAATCTATTTTTTAAAGATTACGGTGATAATCAACTTAGCAAATATACATAAAAGAGCTGTGTGACCTATGAAAACTTATGATAACAGGAGATACCATTATCCAGGTTATCAAATGATTAGAAGCACGAAATACATGAGGGATGGGGGATGAGATGGGCTGAAGGGCAGTGTCCTTAATGTGCTCATTTGATCATATGTACAGAAGTGAGACGATATCTGTCTTAGTAATTAGTGACTTACTCAGTCTCCTTGAGCTATTTGTTTGATAAGAAGCAGCTGAGCTCACCTCCCAATTTTCATCCTAATTGCTTTGTTATAATAAAGAAATTGAAACTCACCTGTTTAGAGGTTATATCTGATAAGGGAAACATTATCTTTAAGTTATCTGATTTAGGCATATTCAGATGAGAAAAACTGTTCATCAGTGACTTGTTTCAAGGGTTGTTATGTTTATAGCCTGAAAAGATAAATCTGAGCTATGTAGGCTTCTAGGAGAGGGGAGATGGAGATTTGGTGAACTGGAAAGAATGCTGGCCTGGAAATCTGAATTTAAGAAGAGATGACCTTGGCAAAGTGGTCCCTCTTCTTTAGATCTCATTCTTATGTGTGAAATGGATGGGTTGTCCTTGCATTTCTCATCTTTGTCTTACTTCTTCGCTACTTAATG
Source organism: Rousettus aegyptiacus (assembly GCF_014176215.1). NCBI lineage: Eukaryota > Metazoa > Chordata > Mammalia > Chiroptera > Pteropodidae > Rousettus > Rousettus aegyptiacus. The sequence goes on from NW_023416287.1 coordinate 71,720,554, forward strand.
CCCTTTTGATGTCTTATTGCACTCTATTAATATATCCCAGGTTAGAACTGAAAGCCATTCATGCTAAGGTACAAATAGCTGTTGGGGTTTTCACTATAAAGGAGATGGTAGTTTAAAACTAAAGGAATGAAGCACCAGCTGGAGAATTTCAGGCATTCATTAGAAGGTGGACATTTTATTTTAGAAGCGAAGGGAACTTCGTAGTAGCCTACAGTCATAACTTGGAGGTAGCTCTGCTTTCTTCTATGCTGTCATCTAGCACAATTGGAAAGGGCAATCTAGGAGAAGCAGTGAGCTGGGTAACCCCAGTGCAGGCCCTGTGCAGCTGCCAAGAAAGTCAGATGAACACTAGGAGAAAAGAGCTCATCCTCTGGCTCTATCTGTCTGGTTTGTACCTCATCTCCCTCTCTGTGGGTTCCAGGATATGTTATTTAGTCTATATATCTTTTTTGAAGCTTATTGCTCTGTAATTGAACAGAATTGTATGATTATAAAAGAGAAGAAGCTTGACTAAGTATGTCCAGGCTCTGGACCAACTGGGAACTTGCCAGGAATGCAGAACCTCTTCAGACCCACTTCAGACCCACTGAAATCAGAATCTGCATTTTAACAAGATCCCTGCATGGTTTGTGTGCACACGAAAGTTTGAGAAGCACTAAATTCATCTAACAGGAGACTTATTCCCCAGTAATTAAATTCCCTGACGAGTATCCCTAATTTAAGTGGCTCTTCTTACAATGCTGTTTTCATCCTCTGGCTACAATTATACAGTTGTCAGATCCCCCAGGCCCACTCCGAATGGCTGTGGAGCTCAGCTATACATATTTAGTTCTTTTAATGTTTGTTCATAAATCAAACCCTACATCCTCTTAATCAATCTAGCAACTCTCCACTGAATTTGCAGCAATTTGTCAACATCTTTATCTGAGAAGCTCTAGGCTTGAATGTAATTTTCCATGAAGAGACACAGGTATTATTTACAGGATTTAAAAGTTCTTTATGATATGTGATCAAGGCTAATAATCGAACAAAGTGAAGGCAGCATATGTGCAAAGACTAAACAATCAATTAGAAACCCAGTTGATAGTAGCATCACCATCATGGTCATCATCATCAATAAAGTACAAGTTAAAAAGATAGCTCTTAAACTCTTGTTGTGTGTAGAGGGGGTGCTAAAGATATGAAGAAGAATAAGTTAGGATCCCATTCCATAGAAAGGTGTGTGTCTAGCTGTAGAGAGAAAGTTTTGCAATAAAATAAGTAGTAGAAAATCACAAAGATGTATATACCATATGTGAAATAAATAGTTGAGACCCACTGGAGTGAGAAGGATTATTGTGGACCAGGGCTCTTAGGAAAAGAGAGACCTTGAGAATATGTAAAAGTCTATATTAATGGAAAAAAGTAGAAAAGACATTCTGGGAAGACTAAATAGAGTGAAGGTATAATTCTAAACAAATAAAACTTTGACTTCTTTATTTACTCTCCACCTGCCATGTTCTAAGACTAAACATTTTCTGTTTTCTGTATCCTCCAAATATTCTTTAGTAATTTTATGTTATTTTAAAAAGAAAAAATGATACCTTATGGAGCAGAGGGGAAAAAAAAAACTTAGCTTATGTTTTTTTAAATCATACTGTCTCTTTGATCCAAAAGAAGAAAGACCTCAGCAATATAGTATGCACAGAGGAAAAAAAACAAGGTCTTATTAGCTGCCCTTCTCTCCCCTTTAGTCTGGCTGCAGGAAGGGAGACGAAAAGCACAAATGGCCTCCAACAAGATTCCCTAGCAACAAATTTGAAATAAGGCTCAAGAGACCTGAGTTCTACAGCTGGTTCTGCTATGACCAAGTCGTATGGTATCGGGTGTCACTTATTCTCTCATGTGCCAAACGGGGGTTTTATTATGTTCACCCTGTGCATTGGGTGATATGACCGTCATATGGGACTTCCAACATCCTGGTTTAAATGTGGTATGCTGTTGTCAAATGACCATAGAATTTATTGTTCAAATCCAGATACCTTTGAGGATAAAAGAAGCTTTTGCTAATATTTCTATCGGAACAGCTGGTATCAACTGGGACCATTCTGGCCTATCAAGCTGTCTGGTCACCCCAGCTCATACAGATCAGACAATCATTAGAACTCTGCTTTCGCGAAAATAGGACAGATTCTTTGTCTACATAGGGACAGATTTCTTGGCTTTGTGAGATTGAGAATTTTATTCTCCATTTTAAGCAGTTCTGTCCAGAAGCCATGTTTATGTGAAGGACACCTTAGTGTGTGGAATGAGAGACAGGGATTTGCTGGCTATAACGATTTTCCAGTCCGTCCCTCTCACCTCTGCTCTTGAAGATTGAGTTAGAATTGCTCTCAAGGCCACAGAATAGATTGATGCATATTCTAATTCCTGATGCCTGCAGGGCAATAACTCAGGCTGATTCCTTCAGCTACAATAACAAGGTTTATTTTATTGCAGTTTGAAGGCTGTTTGGGGCATTGGTAGGAGAGTATGTCCCCTGGCTCAAATAGGCTAAACATCTGCTAAGTTCTCCCCCAACTTTCTCCCTAACTTTGTTTTATTGTTATTACCCTCAGGAGTCCCCTAAGCAGGAGTTCATGGGAGGGAGAATGGAAGTGACATTTCTACCGTTATTCAGCACATTTAGACGGTTTATTATCTGGGAACTTGCCCACCAAGGAACTTAATATGAAATAATATTAATACATTAAGCACATAATGTGAGGCTGCATTAATTAATATAGTGTTCTAATTTCCTGCAAATTGTGGTTCAGTTGTTCTTCTTTTCTGAGATAGGACATGGAAGCATGTCACAGTGTGAGAGGGAACGTGGCGGTCCAGACGGTGACTAGCCATACGAATTGCCTAAAAACAACTTTGCTCAGTGTAAAGAAGAGAAATGCAGAAGTTTTCCTCTGGAATCAGAAAGCCTGCCATGCTTTGGTAGTAGAATCCAGAAGACAGAGTGAAAGCAACATAAAACATACCTTCCTGACAAGTAGAACTGTAGCCAGCCTATGCATGTGGGAGATATTTTAGAAGACAGGTTATTAGTGGTGGAGGAGCTTTGCACTGGATGTGTATACATCTATGAGGAAACCTTAAATGTATGATTCTGCGGTGATCTGAAATTTGTGGACCAATCTGAAGTTATCTCGTTTTCCTGAGCTGAAAACACATTTGAACCTTTAGCAATTCCTTGTTCAAACTGTTATTTTCTACATATGTATTATCTGCTCTGTAGCGTAGTACTTTGTTTAATTGATAGTAATCTTTTTAAATTTTCAAAATATTTTTCTTCTAACTAAAATCAAAGATCTAATTTTACTCAGGTTTCTACTTCTTTATGCAGCTATGTTACTCAAGAAAAGCTAAGCCCATCCCCAGTTTTAAAGATGGATTCTGAATAGTTTCGTGAATCACGGTGATCTCTTGCCAGTCATTGGTCTAGGGAGGCACCTATGAGCCAATTGTGACACTGTGACTCAAGGAGGAAATGGCTCAAGGCCTTTGTGATGATCTTGCTCTTAGGAGGGAGGAAAAAAGGATTTGTGTCTTCCCTCTTTCCCAGAAAGTGAGTGAGGAAGCCACACCTCATTGATTCATCCATCATAAGGTCATGAGTAAATCCAGCCTGAAGAGAGTCCATAGTGAGAGGAGGGAGAAATAACAGAGACAGAGCTAAAGTCCCAGTTGGACCAAGCAAGGTCACCTAACTCTGAACTTCCAAGAGGCCAATGAAGTTCCTGTTTAAACTACTTTGAGTTAGAACAATGATCAAAACCAAGATTTCAACTTTAGTACATTACTATGAGCAAGCTACAGACCTTATCTAAATTCCATCAGTTTTTCTGCTGATGTTTGTTTTGCTACTCAAGGATCCTATCCAAGATCCCATATTGCATTTAGTTATAATTTCTCCTTCTTTCATCCAATCTGCAACAATTCCCTAGTTATTTGTCTTTCAATATCTTGACACTTTTGAAGAGTACTGATCAGTATTCTTTTCATGATCAACTGTAGGTCTTACCGTTTTTTGGTGTATTCATGAATATAAGTTATACAGTGTTTTTGCTTAGCTTCTGTGGTAGTAGCCTCTCCTGGGGACATTTTCCTTTAGAAAAGGGATGGCAAGCAACACAGTACACAAGTTCACTTTGTGTGCCCTCTTGTGTTATAGACAAAAGAGATTTTTAAAATCTTATTTCCAGTAGTATTTTTGAAGGTTTTTAGGATTTTGTTGGATTTTAGGCCACAAATCTACATTCAGCAAATATATATTAAACACTTACTGTGAGCGAGGAATTGAACTTTTTATGAAGGACACTAAGGCGGTATGGCATAGTTCCTGCTCTTAAGAAAAACAGAACACTGGGCTATATCTTCAGAAGACAGTAGGTTGTAGTCTTTAGGTGTCTTTTAGTAGTTGTGGCCCAAAGTTTATAATCTATTATTTTAATAAGTGCAGAGTATATCTATGACAGCAGCTTAGGGAAGAAATATGAATCCTGAAGTGAAAGAGTGCCTTTCACTTCTTTCTAGAAAAATACATAAAAGCAGGCAAGAATCTCTTGAGTCACCAGAATCAAGGAAGATTGGCCTATTATGGAAGATTTAAGCAGATGAATGTTTCTCCATTTAACTCTCCAAGTCTTGAAAATTTGGTGTCTGGTGGCTGAACTGTCAAATTTTCTTTAATGACCACTTACTATGACAGTCATCCCCAAAATAGTGAAAAAATGTAGATTCAACATTATTATAGCCAATGTAAAGTCAAAATATTTGTGAAATGTACCTTGCAATAATGTCGACCATTCTAATTAATTATGATTAAAAGGAACGTGCTATTTTCCTAGAAATAATTTTCATTCTCCGAACATAAAAATATTGTAGTTACAAAAATTATTTGTTCTGAAATAGCTAAAATATGTGAAGCTTAATCTGTAATGTCTTATAGCCAATGAAGCCGTGTTGGATTGCTACCATTGATTAAATGTAGTAGCAGAGCTGGAGCATTTAATCAATCATAAAAGCCACTTTAATACATTGTATCACTCCAAAGCTGGAGCGATTAGAGCTGTTGCACTGTAGGCCAGAATGCAAAATGTGGAACCAAAAAAGAGAAGGGTAAAAGAATGACTTCCTTGTATGTCCAAGTCTTTATGTCTCAAATGTGCAAAAGGAACAAAGTTTTGTATGCATTATGTGGATCATTTTAGCTTCATAGATATATGTCAAGACAACCATCATTTGCAATGCACAGAGCTATGCCCACACACATGTAAGTGAGCATAAACAACAATAATAATAATGATGGATTTTTGAAGAATGATGAATATTTTATTGTATGTCACTTTCCTTGAAAGTGACTTACTTCCTACACAAGGGAGAATTTCTAATGTCGTTCATACCACAAGCTACAGCAAAGAAAAGAAGCAATTGCCAGGAGAAGGAAGCGGAGATGAAAGGGGAGCAGGGAAGAGAAGCAAGAGGAAGAAGAGGAGGAGGAAGAACTGAGGTGCTAAGGTAGTACATCAGATTCGATATAAGAAAATGGCCAGCGCTGTGAATCACCACATGGCATGATGATATGAAATCTTATGACAAAAGAAGATAGAGGAATAGATGCTATTTGGAAAGATGGATGAGGATTTTTCTCAGTCCATTCTGAGGAAGAATTAATAATTGTCATAACCAAATGTTGTGCATAAATTACAATTTGTATTACCCACATATATAACATATATGCATATAAGTATCTTTAAGAATTAACCTGTTTATATCATAGTGTGTTCAATTAAATCCTTTCTCATTTTTGTAAAGGTGTTGCCAAGTGAAGCATTTCTGAGAGAGTTGGATCCAAATGACATTTGAAGTTGAAACTGTGGATTCAGGACTGCAAGAATAGGCATATATCACCCCTGCCAATTGTTCCCTTTTATCATTCTGCAGCATTTACTGTCAAAAATGTTTCTAATCTGTAGAACCAAGCTAAAAGGGGAGTCTGACTTCTCGGTGCTTACATGAAGCCTTCTCACCTCCTGTTTCTGCTCAATGCTCCTCTTCCTGCTCACCTTTTAGCTTGATTATTTTTTAAAGCATTTTATTGAGGTATAATTGACATACAAAAATCTGTATGTATTGATGAGTTTGGACATAGTATACATCCACAAAATCACTGTAGTCTATGCCATAAAAATATCTATTATCTCCATAAATTCTTTATTAACTTTTTATGAATTTTAGTTTTGATTATATAATGATAGTTTAATTATAAATACCTTATAAATACTTTTTTAAAAAGTCAATTCATTAGGTTTGAAGTTTCGAACTGGTACTGAGCATAATAAATGGCCAATGTCTTCAAGGAATTGGTAATATTTAGAAGACAATGTTAATACTCATGACATGTTGTAAATAGCTTGTGTAATAGAGCACGTAAGTATTAAATTGTGCAAATAAAGTTACTGCAAGAGCTGATAGAAGTTCAAAGGAAAATACAGTTAGTGTAACCTAAGTGGTCAAGGAGTATTTTAGGGAGGTGGGATTAAAACTAGGCCATTACTCTGGGTTTGATTAATTGAAATAAATGGAAAAATTGATTGAGAGGACCCGTGAAGGCATCATGAGCTAAAGAAACTACTTGTGAAAGAACAGAGGGAATAAATATTTCAGGGGTAATCAGGGCATTAAAGAAGACAATGCCCTCTGCATAACTGCTCTAGAGGCTACTTTTTTCTGACAGAGTTCCAAGGTTAGTATTATAGCGTAGTGCCTATTAATACATTTCTGACGCAGTATAGCAATGTAGAAGAAAATTCAAGAGAATAGGGCCTGGGAGCACAGGGTTTCTGAACCAATTAAGGAATGATTCTGAGGGCCTAGAGAGTTCGAAGACAGTGTGAAGTCACAGGGGGAGGGATGTGAGCAGAGAAGAGGACTCAGGATATGGGAGACCAACATTCCTTGATACCTTATAGCAGGCTCTGCTGTTTATTTGTATGGTGGAGGGAGCTGTCTCCCAATTTCTATCTTCTCTTTTTCTTTTAGAATTCAAACTAGTTTTTAGCTGGATACATGGCTGCCCACCTAAAAGAGAAAAGTTTCAAGATTTTCTTCCACTTAGGTGTAGCCATTTGTCTAAGTTTTGGTCAATGGAATGTGAGCAAATTTATGTGTTGAATTTCTAGGTCGTTTATTAAAACGTGGTGGGCACGACCTTTTAATAATAAGTTCCCTTTGCTGTGAGCTGGAATGCAGATGTGATGATGAGCTCTCTTGGACCATGAGAATGAGAGCAGCATCTTATAAAGGGCAGAGGGACAAGATAGAAGGAGTCAGAGTCTCCAACTCTATTGTGTCATCCTGCCAGGTTTGGACTAAAACATGTCTGTGTAAGAGAGAAATGTACTATTTGGCTTAAGCTACTATGTTTTGGGGTGTCTTTTACTTTTTGGTTGTTGCCAAGAAGTCCATATTTTTGTGTATGCCTACTAAAGACTTTTTTATTGCTTGAGTAAATTAGGAAAAGATGTTTCAATATGCATGCATAGCAAGTGATTTGAGCACATTTTGCTTGTGAAGAGTTGGTATTGTTCTTGGACTCAGACATAATTCACTCTGTAGGAAAGATGGCAGCTTCATAGCTCCATCTATATTCTACCTTATTTATTATGTTGATAGTGAAGTTAAATTTATGGCTTGCTGTTTCAGAGTGTTTTGTGTTACTAGAGGAATACTGCTTATTTTATAATCCTTATTTTGGAAGCTCTTTTGAAGTGAATGTTAAAACGCAGAGGCACATAACTTCTTTACAAAGGTTATCATGTCTCTACTTTGAACTTTCAAAAGACCAGGAGAAAGGATGTAATCTTTTGCCAGCAGCTGTTGTGTAGGGTCATTCATGTCAGCCAGGTCATCACAAATAGTGACACAAAAGCTTGTGCTCTGTTGTGTTTCATAATTTCATCTTCCCGACTTCATTAACACCAAATATTTGATGAGTGCGACATTTAAAACGGTGTGAGTGTTAAAGTCAGAGAAATACAGGGCTAGGTGATGTTCTCAAGGGGACAAATACTTTTCAAAAGTCATTCAGTGTTTCCTCCTGCTTTGTTTCCTCTGCTTCTACTGCCCTCTAATTCCAGAGTCATTTATGACTGAGGCAAAGGATTAGCAACCTTGTAACAGTGCCCTTCCAGGTCAGCAAGAAAAGGTTTCAGGATGACCCTGGACTCTGAAGGAGAGAAGTGAGGTCTCACTCAGGTTATAAAACCACAGCATCTGAGCTAATCAGGAGTCTAAAATGTCTGAGAGGGCAGTTCATGGGTCATCAGACTATCTGTAGCAAGAGTAATGGCTATGCAAATAGTTTAACAAATTAAAATTCTCAGAGAAAAAACATTTTTTCTCTACTTCCTTACACTGAGTTGGTAAATGTACTTTTTTGCTTCTGCTTATTTTTTCACCTTTTTTCCTTTTCTGTCTTCCATCATTCTCCCTCTTGCTGAAGAAATAGTACTTTCAAGGTCATGTGGGACTAATAGGAAGTGAGGCAATCCAGGTTCAATAATCCCAGAGTCTACTCGAGCAGAGGAGATAGGCAAGCATGTCCAAGGAGCTACCATTCTTTCTGCCTAGGAAGCAGCCTTGCTCAGTCTCCATAGCATCAAGATGGCCAGCAAAGATTCAGTGACATGAAATATATCAAACAGATTTCCTAATTTATGCATGGGATTTGCAAACTTCACTGTAAGGCATTCCAAAAATTTTGCATTCTTTTGACAAGATAGTCTTTGAAATTGGGTATGAAATGGAGAGCCGTTTCCTTTCACAGTGTGAACAATACCAAAAACATGCTATTGGTTCCAGCTGTCTCTGTCAGGGTATGTGGTGTCCGTTTGGAGAGAACTGCCCTAACCCAAGGTCACGGGATTCGTTCTTAAGTAGGAGACATTGAATTTCCTATTTCTGTTCTATAGGTTTAGAGTGCCTCTCACCTAGGCCAGTTTGCTCTAAATAAATATTCTTAGAACCATAAGGATCCTAGAAGGGTGTTGATATGCCATGGCACCATAGGCATCACTTTGAAAAATTGGGAAGTCAGCAAAAGCTAAATTTCGCCTGTCTTTCCACCCAAATTCCTTACTCTTTCAAGTCTCTAATGATGGCCCAATCTGAGAAATAGCTGCAAAGGATACTGGTAATAACACAACTTGTGATTACTGACGGAGGTTTAATCAATGTCTTGAGGATTAAAAGTCCCAAATCTCAAAGGAATAAAACTGTAATGATTGAATGAAAGCCGATTTAGTTAATGTTTAGGCAAAAACTAGAACATAGGCCCCATAAATCAAATTGTTGACAAGCTCATGTCCAGCCCAACTGACCCATTTTCTCCTCTGGGATAAAAAAAAAATAAAACATCAATAGCAGATCAAGAGTGCCAGCTGCATACAAGAATATTATATGTGTTAAATAAGTTATCCTAGGGTGGCTGCCCTGGGCCCTTTCTCGTAGTAGCCAAGTAACCTTAGAAATATTTCCTCAGTAGTTCACAGAGGAAGTTAGGGTGGATGATTTCATGCAGCAGCTTGAAGTCCACCTCTTCAGTCCCTGGGAAATCAGTGACAGAATGAGGACAGTAATAAATGTAGAAGCCTGGTGAACTTTCCCTAATGTGAGTGTGTGTGAAAGAAAAAGGTGTCTTGCTTGATGATAGTCACCGAAAGATGTTGCCCACAACACCCTCGAATTGATGACATTCCCACTCATCACTTTGGCAGAAGGAATTCTAACTTTGCTCATTGGATAGTTTCGTGGAATTGCCGCAAAGTGTTTTTCTTTGCAACAGATGGCATTCCAGGTATGTGGCAATATTACCCTATTTTATTTGCTCATCAATCAAAATTTAGGAGGGTAAAATGAAATGATTTGGAACAAAAAAATATGTTTTTATCCACTTTATCAGGTACAAACTTTTAAGAATAAAGTTATTTGCTGGAAAATGCACTTATCTGAAGTCAGAGAACACTATGAGAAAATTTTTCGAATTGTATATTTTCCACTTCAGGAAGAGGCCACTGGCACAAAGCTAAGCAGTGATATCATTATAGTATTGAAAGGTTGAACACCAGGACTTAGGAATAGAACTTTTAGGATATAGAGGAAACCACTCTCTTCTTTTGTGGTATGATTTGAGAGTAAAGGCAATACCCCTCCCAGATCAGGAGAATTTGTTGGTTACAGCGTGTTAAGATTGCAATGGTCCAATTGCGTTTTAATCATGGGATGATGGTATGACATAAAACAGATGAAAATACCTTAGAAGACTGCTAGACACCATTCAGTCTATTTTAACTTTCATCATTATTTTTGTTACATCTATAATATTTCCCTGTACACATTTTACCCTTTGCACTTACAGTAATATTTTAGCATTATTTACTTATGTGTCTTTCTCCCTACTTGAATGTAGAGCTCTAAAGGCAGGTACTGATCTTGAATAAGACATTTACTAACATTTTTTGCTTATCTAAACTTGGATATTGGAGATAAACAAGTAAAGCAATGCTTATTTGTGTATGGAAATTTTTCTCTGCAGATGTTTTTCTCTCTTCAGAGAAAAATAGCAGCCATGGAAAACCTAATATGCCACGTTCCAATAGTTAGTTTTGTCTCAAAACCATCGTGAATCAAAAGTCACTGCACATAGGTAAATGGGACTGTGGCAGCTCTTGAGATAGGTTCAGTCAATACCACTCGACCTTCTTGTGGGTGTTTCCTTTAGCTAAATGTTTCATTTGCTGGAATCCCTGGAGCTCAGATTGGCCAAACAGATGCACCTGGATGAAACCTGAAAGGCAGATGTGTTACTGCTGGGATGATGTGAAATCCAGCATAGCCCTAGAGGCATTGGGGAGGATGACGGTGTTGTGTGTTGTCCTTCGGTTCTTCCCTCCCAGAGCAGCAAAGAATTACAGGTTGGCGAAATTTAGAAAAAGATTTTTTGAAAGTACATTTTAGAAGGAGATGGGTCGTGCCAAGGAAGGCTGCAGCTCTGTGGAATTTGAGAGGTGAAGAAAGAAGACAGTATGCCCCAAGAGAGGAGAGAGTTTTCAGCAAAGAGCTGTAACAGTGCAGAAATAGGAAGGTCTATTTATATTTTGGCTATGGTGGGAGGTCTTAGGTGATCCATCTGTGAGGTTACCTTGACTGACAGCTGGCCACTATATAACACTTTGTCTACTGTGCATGTGCTTACTGAGAATTCAGTCTGTTATTAGATTCATGAGCTTCCAGGCATAAATACAATATTATAATGAGAGTATAATGAACAATTAGATTGTGGGCAGATTAGGGTAGTACTTTCTGCTCAGATGTCTGTGGTGGATTAAACAAGCTATAGATTATGGCCCTCCTGTCTTTTGTCTCTGGGGATGCAGGAGGAATTCTCTAACTACCAATAGGGTTTTCTTTCAATGGTCTCTAGGCTGGTCCCCTATTCCTTTGTCTCCCATTGCTCATATTTGACTGGCTACCTAATGTATAAGAGATTCTAGATTTAATGTACTAGCTCAAAACAACTCAAGTAATTAGAAGTGGATTTAGTAAATAATTTTTTTATTGACTAAAGCTGGAGTCAGTAGTAACTTACGCCAAAAGAAGTGAAGACTCCAGAAATTCCTTCGTTTAATATAATTCAAGGGATTCAAAGCCCATTATGGGATTTGGAAGTGGATTTATCATGTATGACTGGCTCATTCTCCCAAAACATGGCCTGCAAGAGAGCCTAGATGAAGTTCACTTTATCTCTCATTACAAAACACATTGATGAGGGAAACACCAGAGACTTCAATGGCTGTCCCCTCTAGGCTGAGATAAAATTAGGAAATGCAGCCATTTATGTGGCTTTCTGATTTTAATGAGAATTTAGGGGCTTAGAGTATCAGAAGCAAAGTATTGGTTAGTAATGCACAGAAGCAAGATGAGCATGTTACCATTTGAAGGCAGTGGGGCATATGTGGTAATCAGGATAATTTGGTCTACATAGAATTTTGGCGATCGCTAATCGATCATGAGTTTCCTGAACTGAAATGGATAGACAATCTGTTAAAATTCTTACTGATTTGTACCCCTGAAAAAAGTAACTCAGGGCTTAATTAATAGGAGCCTGACTTGAATCAATACTATGGGTAGTTATAGCCCCTCAACCAATTTATAAACTTGACCTACGACCACTGGAGTGAAGGGAAAGTTGAGCATTCTTAAAGGAAGATCCTGTATATGTAATTTTTTAAGTGTTTACTATGTATCTTCCTCCTAGCCTTTCCCAAAAAGGCCTGTGGCAAATTCAAGGTTAGTTATATATTGATTAGAAAACACCTAGTCTTTGAAATGATTGGAAATTTTCTCTATGAAAACACTATTCTCTGTTAACTTAGACAGTACCATGGTCCAGAGGTCAAATATAAATTTTATGAATATCAAGTGGTAAAGAGAATTCATACTTGACATTATGTCCGAGTTGATCCAGTAGGTTCATAAAGCCAACATGTAGTCACTGGTTTATCAATGGAAAAGATAAATACTCAGTAACAGGTAAGATTCCCATGTTAGCCTCCTGACTTATAGAGTGGTAATTATTAAAAGCCAAGTGGAAACCCTTGGAACTAAAAGAAATGTTATATTTTTAGAATAACTACAGAGATTAGTTCATCTTTGTAAATTTGAAAGATTTACAGATTATTTCTGTTCTACTTAACTTTCCTATGAAGTCTGTGCAGTGACAGAAGGATTGTGGGTAATGACAATGGATTATTATTTTAAGTGTAATTAAATAATTAAGCAGATAAAACCTGAATGATAAGGCTCTAAGACTATAGAAAATAACTTTTATCCTGAGATAATAGTCCTTCAAATGTCTGAAGATGGTTCTCATATTCGTCTTTGAGTCTTCTTTCCCCATACTGAACTGCCTCAGTCCTTTTAAAGGATCCTTATAGGACCAAGTTTTACTTTATTTTTATTACCTATTATCCCTCTTATGCATGGGCACCTATTTTTTATATGGTGCGGACAAGTTTACCAACTACACAACCATCAGCCTGGAAAAAAAAAAAAACTATTATTCTTTTCCCTTTTCTAATCACTATATTTCTATTAAGGGTCTTAGCTTTATGCTACTCTTCCCTAGTAATGTAACACTTAGTACCTCTCTTTTTTGTTCAGCTGAAACCTCTAATGCTTTCTTACCTTATATCTTCCTTCAGTGTTCTTAAGTTGCTTCAAATTCCTGCTGCCTGACTAATATTTTTACCATCCGTAGTTTAGCTTTAACCTATGGGACATATTCTTTATTATGCCAGCAGTAAGGTCTCCCTGCTCTGACCTCTCAACTGGTTCCAGGACCACTGGCTTACAAGGCCGAATGCGGTCCAGTCTACTACCAACATCAACGTGTTTCTGCTTTGCATCTCTTCTATATGCATAATATCTGCAATCTTGCTTTACACCTATAAATTGGTACTGACATAACCCTATTTTAGTTTTCTTGAAAAGACATTTAGTTCCTCCTGGTTCTATGTGAATGTTATCAAGGAGAATTCCCTGCCCTCTCCACCCCAGGACTTTCAGAGAGTTATTTTGACAATTTTGTCAGCTATTATGTTGGTAGTGTGTTTCTTTTATTTCCTCCTTTGACTTAGGTAGAACTCTGTAGAGCATTGGAAACCCCTGAATCAATGGTCCAGATCTTAATTTTTCACTAACTTTGACAACTGTCTCATTTTCCCCTTCCTCATCTGGCCCAGAGATAACCTGCTTCCCCTTTTGCTGGAACATGGGTGACCTTGATATTCTGTAGGCTGACAGGGTGACGCAAGTGAATACAATCTGGCCCGATGGGGATGTTGTCAGATGCATTCAGCCCTGCTAGAGGTACATTAGCTCAGAGAAGTCTGGTCCCAAATGCTCCTCCAGCTGCTGCCTTCCAGTCCCATGGCTGTGCCCTGGCCACTCCAGGCTGGCAGCAGGGTTAGCAGAGCATGGCTGTCATGGAGATCTCGAGATAATTCAGAGAAAAAGTCCAGCAATCATTTGCTGGAGAGTATTATAAATACTTGGAAGCATGCTGAGGAAAGTTAGATAAGTTTCAATGCAATTCATTAGCTCTACTTGAGGGGAGGAGCCCAAGAAAAAATACCTAACTCAAACATGGTGAGTGCAAGTTGTTAACATTAAAAAAAGTGAGTTGTTGATAGCTGCTGTGTGGTTTTGTTTTGAAAGCCAACATTTTCCCTCTATAAAACCTTTCATTCCCCTTCCCTAAAACACTGCTATCAGTTGCCAGTTATATGCTTGTAGAAGGGTAAAATAAGAAACATATTTTTATATATTTAAGAAAGTGTGTACACTTGACTGTATCACTAATATGTTTGGCCTGGGAAGGTGAGCCCCATAACCAGTTAACAGAAGGGAACAAGTTGTACCCCTCATCAGACCCCCAAATGTTACCTTTCTTCAAGGCCTATTTCAAATTCTACTTCCTCTTTGAAACTTGTTTTCCATTAGTTCAGCCAGCAAGAATCACTATTCCTCTAAGCTGGCCAGAGCATACGCATTGTCTGTAGCAGTTTTGGAAGAAGCAGCGTGTTGTGCTCTTATGTGCTTCTAGTCCTAGAGCTGCCTCAAGTGCATTTTGGGCACATCCATTAGCCTACCTAAGTCTTTGTGTTATAGTCTCTCTAAGAGGAATGACAACATTTCCCCACCCATGTATAAGTTGGGTCTCATCATGACTCATGATTCATGATACTATGTCATAAACTGTGAAGAATTTTTAAAAAGTCACTCATCATTTTTGTGGTGTTATCTAATTTCTATAAAGTCTGGACATCTTTCTACCCATGCTGAGATAAAGTTTGAGAGTAATGAATAAACATTATGAATCTCTTTGCTTTCCCAACACCAGAAAGCTGTGAACATAGTAGAAAATTAAGAATTACTCATTGGAGGTCAGACAGGAGGCATTATTCCCTTGAAAAATTACCAAAATGTTGACGTGTAGGCACCCACTTTCCAGAAAAGGAGCTGAGTAAATGATTTATTTTACAATGTTATAACTTTAAGGCCCTTATGTTATTGAATATGTGAATCACAGTTCCTTAATGCCTACCACATCAACTCTAAAAAGGGAAACTATGAAATAATGAGGCTAGCTAGACAAATTTACCAGAATTCTTCATATCTAAATGCTTCAAAATATTTACCTAGAAGGCAGCTTGATTATTTTAGAAACTATTGGTCAGTATATCCAAATCCTAATTAAAAAAAAAATTTTCTCAATCATCACTCTCCTCTAAAGTCTTCAGTGTCTGCCCATCATCAAATTCATAAATTTTCCAGTCAAGGTTTCTACTCAAGAAGTTGGATCTCACCCAACCTACTTTTCCTCTCTCATTATTCACTAAGCAGTTTTAACATGGTAAAGGTAACTATGGACAATGTATGAGCAAAACCTAGCTCTTCCTCTTACTTTTCTGCGGCCTTGAGAAAAGGGTCTCATGTATTCTGAGCCTTTGTTCTTACATCTATGAAAAGGAGATATTGATATTTTCCCATTTCAGCATTACAAGGATTAAATAAGATATGATATATGTATGATATATGTAGAGTGACACAGTCTGGAAAACACAGTTATCTCCTAACAAGTACTAGGTACCTTTTGTTTACATTCCTTATACAAATTCCTTATATTTGCCATATTCACTGGCCGAATGGAATATCTACTCATTTTCTCTCTACCTACCAGATTCTACTTGACTTTTTTTTTTTTTTTAAGATTTTTATTAGAATTAGCTAACATACAAGATTATATTAGTTTCAGGTGTACACCATAGTTATTCAACATTTATATACCTAAAGAAGTGAAAATGGGTTCCAGTTAAGATGGTAGGCTACATAAAAGCCTCCTCCCATGACCTCATTAAAGTTACAACCAAATTATAAAACAAACAACTTGGAGAACCACCTGAAGTCTAGCTGGTCATAACACATGGAAGATATAAAGAAAGAGCCACATCAAGACCAGTAGGAAGGGCGGAGACACAAAGTGGGCTGTTCTCACACCCATGTATGGCAGTTCAGCACTGGGAGGGAGAGCACAGCTGGAAAGGTTCCCCTGAAAGAACAAGGGGCCCTAGCTCCACACTGGGGCTCCCAAGCTCAGGGTTCTAGTTCCAGGAAAAGGGGTTCCCACAAAAATCTAACTGTAAAAATCATTGGGGACTCTGGCCATCTGGGTGACATGGAAGGAAGCTGAAAACCCAGATGTCCCCCTTAAAGGGCCCGCACACAAGCTCACTCATTCTCAGATACTCGCCCTGGGCTCTGGCGGAGTGTCAGCAGCTCGGGAGGTGCAAGAGACATATGGGGAGGGACTGAGTTATCCGAGTCCAGAGTGAGGCCTGGAGGGGCAGCTGCCATTGCTCCTTTGTTGGGCCTCCCTCTGGGGCAGTTTGCAGATAGGCATCATCTTGCCTATGTTAACCCCTCCCCCTGCATGACCAGTTCTGAAGTGGCATTGACCTAGTGAGATTGGTCTGACCCCCCCATGTCTCCTTGAGACCCTGCCCCACCCAGCCCATAGATTGCCCATGGTGGACCTGTTGCCAGGCAGCCAGCTCCACCTTGCTCCTTTCTGGGGCAGGCATTCGTGAGCAGGCAGCAGTCCTCATGATGTGTGGCCAGCACACTATGCAGAAGACTTTTGTGGTGGGCCTCTGGTTCTGGCCCAGACTGCAGTATCTCTTGGGGACTTCTGTAAAAAACAAAAAAAAGAAAGAAAAGAAGAAGAAGTGGGAGGAGCCCATAAATGCAAATAATAAAATAACTAGAGACAAATGAAAATTCATGCACAATGATTCCAGCTCAATGGGACACAGTGAAAGTAGTCCTAAGACAGAAATTTATAGTAATACAAGCCTACCTCAAGATACAGGCCTACCTCAAGAAACAAGAAAAGCCTCAAACGATCTAACTTTACACTTAAAAGGACTAGAAAAAGAAAAGCAAACAAAAGCCGAAGTGAGGAGGAGGAGGAAATAATAAAGATCATGGAGGAAATAAATGAAATAGTCTAGAAAAGCAGTACAAAAGATTAATAAAACCAAGACCTGTTTCTTTGAAAGGATAAACAAAACTGATAGACCTTTAACCAGACTCATCAAGAAAAAAAGTGAGAGGACCCAAATAACTAAAATCAGAAATGAAAGAGGACAAGTAACTATGGACTACACAGAAATGCAAAGAATTATAAGAAAATAGAAACATACACTATCCCAAGATTGAGTCAAGAAGAAATAGAAAATTTGAACCAACCAATTATCACCAATGAAATCAAATCAATAATCAAAAAACTTCCAAAAAACAAAAATTTTTGACAAGATGGCTTCATAGGCAAATTTTACCAAACATTCAAAGAAGAATTAACACCTATTCTTCTTAAACTGTTTCAAAAAATTCAAGAGAAGGGAAGCCTCCCTATTTTTTTTTTTTTTGTGCAGTGCCACCATTACCCTGATTCCAAAAATAGAAAAGATGGTACCAAGAAAGAAAACTATAGGCCTATATCCTACATCCTTGAATGTTGATACAAAAATCCTTGACAAAATATTAGCAAAATGAATTCAGCAATACATTAAAAATATCATACACCATGATCAAGTTGAATATATTCCTGGGATGCAAGGTTGGTTTAATGTCTACAAATCAGTTAACAAAATGAAAGATAAAAATCACATGATTATATCAATAGATGCAGCATCCATTTATGATAAAAGCTCTCAACAAAATGGGAAGAGGCAACACGCCTCAATATGATAAAGGCTATATATTGCAAACCTATAGCTAACATTATATTGAGTGGGGAAAGGCTTAAAAGCATTTTTATTAAGAACAAGACAAGGATGTCCACATTCACCATTTTATTCAATATAGTGTTGGAAGTCTTAGCTACAGCAAACAGGCAAGAAAGAAAAAAAGTGTCCAAATTGGAAAGAAGTAAATCATCATTATTTGCAGATGACATGATACTATATATAGAGAACCCTAAAGATTCCACCAAAAAACTGTTAGAACTGATCAATGAATTCAGTAAAGGATACAAAATTAATATTCAGAAGGTGGCTGCATTTTTATACACGAATGATGAACTTTCAGAAAGAGAAATTAAGAAAATAATCTCATTTACAATTGCATCAAAAACAACAAAACATCTAGGAATCAAATTAACCAAGAAGATAAAATACCAGTTTTCAGAAAATTATGTCATTGAAAAAGGAAATTGAAAAAAATACAAGTTAATGGAAGCATATACCATGCTCATGGGTAGAATCAACATCATTAAAATGGCCATACTACCCAAAGCAATGCATAGATTCATTGCAATCTCTTATCAAAATACCAATGGCATTTTTTTTTGGGGGGGGGGGGAACTAGAACAAATAATTCTCAAATGTGTATGGAACCGTAAGATCCTGAATAGCCATGACAATCTTGAGAAAGAAGAACAATGTTGGAGGTATTACACTACCTGATATCAAACTATACTACAAGGCTACAGTAATCAAAACAGCATGGTACTGGCATAAAAACAGACACATAGATCAATGGAACAGAATAGAGAGTCCAGAAATAAATCCATGCCTATATGGTTATTTAATCTATGACAAAGGAGGGAAGACTATACAATAGGGTAAAGACAGTCTCTAACAAAATGGTGCTGGGACAACTGAACAGATACATGCAAAAAAAATGAAACTGGGCCAACTTTTTAAACTATATACCAGAATAAACTCAAAATGGATTGAAGAGTTAAATGTAAGACCCCAAATTATAAAACTTCTAGAAGAATACAGGGGCAATAAACTCTCCAATATTGCTATTAGTAATTTTTTTTTCTTATATATCTCTTTGGACAAGGGAAACAAAAGAAAAAATAAATGTGACTACATCTAACTAAAAGGTTTTAGCAAAGGAAAACCAAATAAATAAATAAATAAATGGAAAGGAGAGCAAAGGAAAACTAAAAAGAAAAGAAAAAAAAGAAAAGCGCTCCTGAAAAGCCTGCCTATGATACATCTGACAGGGGGTTAATATCCAAAATTTATAAAGAATTCAACAGCAACAACAACAACAAAAGCCCAAGCAATCCAATTTAAAAAAATGGGCAGAAGACCTGAATCGGTATTTCTCCAAAGAGGAAATACAGATGGCCAATAGCTTGAACAAAGCTCAAGGTCACTAATCATCAGAGAAATGCAAATTAAAACCAAAATGAGTTATCACCTCACTCCTGTCATATTGACTACTGTCAGTAAATGAAAACACAAGTGTTGGCAAGAATGAAGAGAAAAGGGAAGTCTCATATACTGCCGGTGGGATTGTAAAATTGGTACAGCCACTATGGAAAACAGTTTGGAGGTTCCTCAAAAAGTAAAAGTAGAACTGCCTTTTGACCCAGCAGTTGCACTTCTGGGTATTTATCTAAAGAAAACCAAAACACTAGTCTGTAAAGATCTATGCACCCCTATGTTCATAACAGCTGTATTCCCAGTAGCCATGAGATAGAAACAACCTAAGTGGCCATCACTAGACAATTTGATAAAGAAGAAATGGTACATATATACAATGGAATATTAGCCATAAAAATGAAATCTTACCATTTGAAATGACATGGATGGACCTAGAGGGTATTATTATGCTGAGTAAAATAAGTCAGAGAAAGATAAATTCCATGTGATTTCACTTATATGCATAATCTAAGGAACAAAAGAAACAAACTATATGAAAACAGACTCACAGATACAGAGAATCAACTGTTCTCCCTGACACAGTGGAGAAAAGCCTTCCCAGTGACATTGTAAGTATTGAGGTCCCATCAACTTCCAAGGTGGATGCAGGAACAGATGAAAAATTCTGTTGCGAGGAGGATGTTAGTAGAAGAGAACAGCATCATCATCATCACCATCATCATCTGAGGGGAAGCGAGAACTGGGCCAAGAGAGTCCTCTTCTGGCTGCAAAACACAGTGCATCGTATAAGTGGCACAGATGAAGAGTCCTCTGACATCGTAGTGCAGAAGCTTCCTAGAGAGAGGCCCAATGAGGGGATCCCACCTGTTTCTAAGGCGGATGCAGAAGCAAATGAAAAATCTCCCCTGACGTCATGGTAGAGGAGCTTCCTAGAGACAGGGTGGATGAGGAGGACACATCTATTCAGAATGGATGCAGAAGATGAAAAATATACCCCTGAGGACCTCCAAGAGGAGCCTCCCAGTGAGAGGCAGATGAGGTGCAATCCATTAGGAAGGTGATCCCAGTTGACAATGAAGATGATTGTCAGAGAGCTTTTCCGACATTGGCAGCGAGGATGAAGACTATACCTAAATCTCTATAGGAAAGAGAAGAAGCAATTCAATAACGAAGAATAGAAAAATTTTGAACTTCTGTTGCCTGGGATGAAAAGGGAGTAACCAATATAAATACAAAGATTTTCTGGACTTAATTCTCATGCTCGCTGAGGATTTCTGAGGTCAGAGTGAGCCTCTTGGCGGGCCACAGGAGGAAGATTGCAGCGGAGTCATGTGTTACCCAGGAGGAAATTAAGAAGCCTGAGAAGCCAGTCAACAAATCAACCCAGAGATGTGCCAGCTGATTCCGGGATATTGCAGCAAGGTTGTGAAAAGGAAAAGGTGGTTCAGAAATGTCCACATTTGGCCACTGCAGGGTATATCCCTCATTGTAACCCAAAGAAGATCTTCCTGACATTGCAGTGGAGGAGCTTCCCAGTGACAGCATAGGTTTGGAGATCCCAACCATCCACAAGGTGAATGCAGGAACAGATGAAAAAATTTCCCCTGACATCGTGCTGGAGGACCTTCCCAGGGGGAAGGCAGATGAGGTTCCTTCCATCCCCACGGTTGATGCAGGAGCAGATGAAAAATATCCCTCCAAGGGCCTGATAGAGCAAGAAGTGGTCCAAAAGTGTCATCTTCTGGTCACACAACAGGGTGCATGTTATAAGTGACAGTAATAAAGGATTTTGTCTCAAAAACATAAGAAGAGTTAGGCTGAGGACAAGACTCTCAACAAGCAGCACAAAGATATGTGCCAGAACATCCACATGTAGCCCAACAACAGAGCACCTGTAATAAATGACCCGGTCAAAGTGTATTTCCAGGATTGTGTTTCAGGTCACAAAAAGAAAAGACCATGAAGGATTCAAACAATTCACATGAAAATTATCCACGGTCAAGAAAATCTTCTGGTGTCCCCAGCAGTGCTTCAGCAGCCTGAAAATGGTCACCTGGCCAAACGACAGGTAGAGAGACACAAATGCCTCCCCCCACCACTGACTGACTTGAAGGTGCTGCTGAAATAGCACCAGTTGGTAGAGTCTGGTCATTATAGACTGTAGTTTGTACAGCAGATCCTGGGTTGTGGTGAGGAAGGACTTGGGCTGAGAAGGGATACAGCTCAGAGCCAATGCATCCACTGCCCACTCGCAGCCAGGCCTGCGTTCAGGCTACTCAGCAATAGTCAATGAGATCTTGGGGGCTGTAGACTTCAGGCATTAAGCCACCAAAGAAGCAAACCAGCAGACCCCTTTCCCAGGTAATTAATGTTAGTCGCTCATGCCAGTTTGGTATGTTGAAGATGAATTCTCTGAGCAACTGTCAAGTGGGCAGTTGGTTTAACTGTCCTGGGTTCTGAGGCAGTTGGGAGTCAAGCAGACGATTGGTCATTCAGGATGGTCATCTGACCACCAGGAAGTCTCGCTGCAAGGCAGCTGGAGGGCAAGTAAGAGGGAGATGGACACATGTTTAGTTCCTCCATCATGGTGTCTTCATTTAGAGGAAAAGCATTACATTTTGGGGTCAAGTTTTGAAACTTAAGAGCCAGGAACTAACATCACCTGTGTACTCATTAAATTCGAAATGGTCATAAGAAAATAAAGAAAAAGAAGAGAAAAGAAAAAAACAGAGCCACGGTTTGGGTCAGATTTGAGCCATTCTCTTGGGCCAGGTACCTCCTTAAGGCACCAACTTTCCCTCTGGAGGAACCTCAGAACAGGAGGATATAGGAAAGGGAGTGAGAAGAGCTCTTGGTTTGGGCATCCAAGACATCTCATGTCCAGATGTTTAGGGGCCTCTGTCCTGTGGGAACCATCTGTATCCCCTGCCTCAGATCCATTACTCATCAGTGTTGTAAAACTGAATAAAGGCTTAGTGGCCAACACACACAGAAACCAATACTATAGCACCAGCTATAGTATTGAGAGAAGAAAAGGAGGAAGCAGAGGAAGTTGGGCATATTCTACAGTTATGTTGTTTCAACGTATTGAGAGCCTGGTGCACAGGTGCTTGAGAATCACAACTTTTCATATATCACATATTTGAAGTGGGGAAGAGGGGTGGTTAGTATGTAGTCCAAGGTGAATTTTAACCTGGTGACATGAAAAGGTTATTTAGGGTGAATTCCTTGTGTGCATGTTTGACTGTCGGACTGCGTGATTTTAGGGCTTACTCTACTATCTCTGAAAAACAACTTAAGATTTCGTTAGAAACAGAACAGGGCCAATTTAGATTGGTTCTGCAGTTACAACTCTGGATAAGTCAGTCAGTCTGAGTTTCAGTATCTTGAACCATAAAATAGGAGTCACAGTCTCCACTCTGCTCATCCACAGGGCTGATATTAGCATCACAAGAAATAGAAGATTCTCTCTTAAAAGTTGAGTAGTGGAGCTCCAATTATTGTTGAAGGGTCTTTTTCTCTTTTAGTTCTCTCAGTTTGCTTCCTTTATTTTGGAGGTCTCTTGTTAATTGGAAAATGTTTATAATTATCTCCTAGCAGGATGGATCCTTTTGCCGCTATAAAATGATCGTACATGTCTCTAGAATGAAACTGTCATAAAATTTGTCTTATGTTGATAATGCCAGTCTAGTTCTCTTGGTTAGTATTTGTTTGGCAAGTATTTTCTCATTCTTTTACTTTTGACATCTTGATATTTTGAATTAGGACTGTGACTCTTGGATATAGCATACAGATCATAGTTTTTATCCATTCTGCCATTATCTTCCTCTTTTGTGTGTATAATCCATGTACATTTAATCACTAATGAGGTGGCATTGAAATCTGTCATTTTGTCATGTATTTCGTATGTGTGTTTTACATTTTTATTCTAATATTTTTCCATTACTGTTTTTCGTTATGTTGTAGTGTATCAACTTAATTCCTATGTTGTTTCTTTTTCTATACATTCTGCAGTATGTACTTATTAGTTTCCCTGGAGATTACAATTAACATTTTATTTTATAACACTTTAATTTGGATTAATGCCAGGTTAATTTTAATAGCATACAGAGACTTTACTACTATGTAGATCTGTTCTGTGTCCCCTCCTTTTGCCATTATTGTCATACAGATTACATCTTCATACACTGTGTGCTCATTGACAAAGATGTATCATATTTACTTCATGTAGTATTCTTTTAAATCAGAAAGAAAAATATATTGTTTATACATTTGTAATTTATACAGTGTATATACTTATTTATATTTACCTATGTAACTTTATTTCTTTATGTAGATTCAATTTACTCTGCTATTTTCTCATTCAGCCCGAAGGACCCCACTTAGTATTTCTTGTAGGGTTGGTGGTAGCAATGGAGTCTCACAGGTTTTGTTTATCTAGAAATGTCTTAATGTCACCTTCGTTAATGAAGGACATTTTTGCTAGATACAGAGATATCGATTGGCAGTTTTTGTCTTTCAACGCTTTGAATGTGTTGTCCTACTGCCTCCTGGCCTCCATGGTTTCTGCTGAAAAAACAGCCATTAATTTTATTGAGGAGACTTTGTTAAAAAACAAACAAACAAAACCGCAGCGATCACCACAATAAGTCCAGTAACCAACCATCTGACATCGTAGAATGCTATCACAATATTATTTATATTCCCTATTCTTTATATCACATCTCCATAACTTATTTTCTACTAAACTTTCAAAGACTAATTTAAGTTAGACTTGCTGTGTCTCCTCTGGCCAGAAAGGTCTCTATATCTTTTTAGTACTTGTAAGACTGATCATTTATTTGCTCTTTACTGATCTATATTGTTAAGTTGGAAAAAATCTACCCCACAAGATTGCAAGTTATTTAAGAGAAATGAATTTCTCATAGATATTTATGTTTTCTGTACTCTGTAGTAAGGTATCATGCCTATAGGGAGACAGTACAATGTAGGGGAAAGAGCAAAAGATTTGTTATGGGACAGACCTGGTTTATAGATACAACGTCCCTGAAATATGATATGTTCATAGAGACAGACAGGCAAATGTACTGGTAGATGGATGTTCTGCTTCCCCTATTAAGTATATATGTCTATTAAGTATAGATGTGCAGTTTTTTTCATGTAGATAAGATTGAATAAAGAAATTATGAGTAAACCACAAAGTTATGATTAAACTTAAAACTATACCAAGAACAGGAAGTAGTAGGCAAGACTTAATCCTTCAGAATAGCTATATAATATGATTGATCGACCAAGAATCCCAAGAAGAGAATTGGCTGCAGAAATTCTCTCTTGCATCTTCTGAAGTGTCATCCTCTCTTGCCCTTGCTCCTCATATCTAATTCTACTCACAGAATATGTTCGAAATCTCTCTGCTTTTCTCCATTTTCACAACCACCACTCTGTGTGAGGCCACTGCTCTCTATCGCCAGGATTATTGTATAGTCTCTTGTCAGATCTCCCTGTGTCCGTTCATTTCCCCTTAGAATTCATTCTCCGCAGAGGAACCAGAGTGACTCTTAAAAAATATAAATCAAATCATGTTATTACCTAAAATACCTAATAGCTTTCCAAAATATATTTTAATACTGATGTACAAATCTATTTTTTACCAAAAAATAATACTTTACATGGAAGCCTGATAGACTCTTCTTTGGTAGAACAGGATTCACGGGTGCTGATTTGAGATATGTCCAGAGGGCCAGTGGGAGGCTAGTCAGTACTGTAATTTGTATTAAAAAAGAAGTGACATTGAATAAAGAGGAGTTTTTTTGTTTGTTTATTTCAGCATAGGCCATATAGAGATAATGATCAAGCCAGAATGACAAAAATAATTATGCAAGTCGTCCTTCGACCCAGGTTTCCTGTCTCAACTACTTCTCACTCTGTCCCTATGAAACCTTCAATAATGACTATAAAGAAAGCAGCTGAGTTTTTGTTTATGTCTCTAAAAGGCAAGAAGGAAAACTAATGCAATATAATGAAACTTTCAGGTTAACATGTGGTGGTGTTTTATCTGGACAATACAAAACTTCTTGTTAATTTTACAGAAAATAAATCCTGTGAAAGCTGAGACTTTGGTTTTCTGGCCTTATTAAATGCCTTTATTTTAGCCTAAATACCCCCCAATAACATGCTCTTGGCACCAGTTGAGATCATGTACAGACTTGTCCTCTGCTTCCACTTCCCAAACACCAAAAATACTTCCTCAGTGGAAATCCAGAGTTCTTGGAAACTCAGCAATGCAGCTGTTCTGCCAGATCTCTTTCTAAGCCTTAATGTCATTCACATTTAAAAGTGGCTTCTCTTCTAGCCAGAAACTCCAACTTGGAGTGTCAACAGAATATTTTATGGATGCTTATTTTAATAAACAATGAGGGGGAAAATTTAAGCACAGAGCTAACCTCTAAGAACCACAGGGTATAAAACTTGGCTTAAAAGAGAAAAATAGAAGTGCCATGTTTTGATACAAAAAGAGAGGATTTTTTAATGAAATGTGATCATAAGACTAGAAATCATCAACAGTAAACTACTTAATAAATTCAACATTTTCTAACTAACTGTGCATGTCCTTTTAAAGCAATATAATTAAGAAAAAAAAACATTAAAATACCATGCACCTGTTGGAAATAATATATATTTTTTAAAATTTATAGATACTTTTGCACAATTTGTTTTGTATAGTTGACCAAATCATGTTGAAGCAAGGCATATCTTTAAATACTTTGAGCTCCTACTATGTTTCCTATTCTCAGACTGACTGTGCAGTAAATAAAAGAAGAATTGCAATGTTATTTTTGCTTTCTAGGAATTTGCTGCCTGAGAGAGGAAGTAAAGCTATAAAATAAGGCAGGGTGTCACCTAATGCTAGAGTTTTGAGAATGGACTTCAAATGGTCTAGTATTTTACATTTGTTGAGTGTGATATTTGTCTCAAAAGCAGGTGAATGCCATTAGGTCCAGGAGAAATACCAAAGTTGGAAAGATGTTATCTGTGGGGTGCATAAAAATCTGGCTGTCCATTTCCTTTCAAGGAGTGGTGCAGTATGATTGTGCTATGGACTTGCACTCCTGGAAGGATCACACAATTATTTTCAATAATCATTTGCATCTAAAAGCATCCTTCCTAAGATATATTGGTATGAAAGATGCATGCAATCATCTGATTAAAAAAATGCAGACTTTTTTCATCCTCAGTTGCTTAAAAAAAATCAACTGAAAATATTTTCAGCCTATCTCCAAGATTTTACCTGCTATATCTAAATCTAACCCTGATGGCAACCCAAAATATGGTGTGAATTAAAACTTGACCTAGTTACATTACCTTTCCTGTCTTTATGTTACTTGTTCAAAAAAAAAAAAAAAAAAAGGGATTTGTCCTAGATCATATATAAATTTCCTTTCTGATCAAAATGTCTTTAAAATCTCATATTTGGGACATTCTCCAAATGTCTTCATGTTTTTTTCATTTTTTTTATTCATTGATGTATTTTGTGGTTATATATATTCTCATCCTTCTCTATCGTTCAGATATAAAATTCTGAATGATCCAGAAGACACCAAGTATTGTAGTAAACTAACCATTCATAGTTCAAATTATGCTAGCTCTTAAAACCAAATTCAAACTCGAAAAGACTTTGTATTATTTTTTAATGAATAACATAGACTCTAACATAGTTATGCATATATTATGGTTTTTAATATATTATGATTTTAATATATTATGACTCATAAGAAAAATAACATTGTAAAAAATCTGAAGCAATTTGTTATTAAGCATATGGCTCCCCATTGACAGTTCACTGGCCATCTGTCTTCTTAATCATCTTCTCCTTTTTTTTTTTTTTTTCTTTAGCACAAATACTCATTCCTCTAAATTTTTCTCTCAACAGTATTATGATCTACCAGTCTTTCAAGCTAGAAACCTTCTGTTTTACTTTGGCTACTTACTTTTTTGTCCAATATCATCAAACCCCATTGATTTAAGATTAGATCTTTAGTCAGTCTAATCTCCTGTGTATTCATAGGTACATTCTACTGCTAAGTAGTTTCAGATTATGGTGAATTACTTAAATTATCACTGCCTTGGTTTCTTTACCTCCAAAATGGGTATGATTGTAGTGTCTTTGCCATTGGATTATGGTGAGGATTAGATGAGATAATGTAATAATATCTTTAGAAATGTCCATGGCATATTAAGATAAATGTGAGTTACAATTATATTATCATTGTTTACTGGATTATTAAAATATTGTCCTTAATCATTTCCTTGGCATCAGTGTTTGTACTAAAACTGGTATTCCTGAGGAATCCAGAATTATCTTTGCAAAATTGGGTTGTAATCATATCGTTATGATTTAAAAGCCTTTGGTGGTACCTCCTGTGTGTAAAATAAAATCTAGACTCTTTATCAAAAGGTGCATATTAATGGAAACTGAATAAAACTGTTGTTTCAGTCTTATCTCCAGGTATTAGTAACTTTGCATCAACGATGGTTTGCACTTGGAGGACACATGCACAGGCAAGACCATGATTTTTCAAGGTCTCACACCCTGTGCTATTACTGAGTTCTGAAATAATTTCTTGTCTCTTTGCTTTTGCTCAGTCTTCCTTCTGCTTAGAACATCTACTTGCCTTCTTTCTATGTCTAGTGTATATGAGCTCATCCTTCCAAGACCCATTTAGGTGGCCTCTTCAATTTTAAGCCTCTTCTGTGATCCAAGTGTACATGGTTATTTACTTGTTAGTGTTCCCACCTATTTTATGTATGTTTCTCTTTTAGCACTGAACACACTGAAATGTTCTTAATGGTTTATATGCATTATAATGATTTAGATCCCCTTCCCACAAGATTGTAAGTTCATTGAAAGCAATGGGCTTGGCCGGAAGGTGGGTGGGAGTTGAGAGGGCGTGGATCTGAGCTAAGTACTTGTTCCAGATATTTTCTTATGCTGTCCCATTTATCCTCACAATGAGGCTATAAGGATTAATGAACCCAAAGTAACCTTCAGAAGAAAAGTTACTTGTCACAATTATGAAGTATAAAACCGCAAGCTGATTTTCAACTATGGAGGTAACTGTTTTTTTCAAAATCACTGAGTGTATTGAACAGACGAATAGAAATGTCTTTTTTTAATACCGAGAATTTTATTTTTTTTCTCTGTTTTTACCAACTTTATTGAGATATAATTGGCATGACATCTATAGACTCAGTACAATAACTATAAAAATTCCAATGGCATCTTTCATATAAATAAAAAAAATCTTTAAAATTATATGGAACCAAAAAGAGGCCCCAGATAGAGCAATCCTGAGAAAGAAGAACAAAGCTGGAAACATCACACTTCATGATTTAAAACTATATTTCATGGCTGTAGTAATTAAAATAGTATGTTATTGGCATAAAAACAGATGCATAGATCAATGGAACACAATCGAGAGTGCAAAAATAATCTCTTACATATATTTTTGTTAACTAATATATGACAAGAACAAGAATACTTAATGTGTAAATGATAATCTCTTCAATAAATGGTGCTAGGAAAACTGTATAGAAATCGCTTTGGGGTAGTTCACATCCTGTGTGTCTCTATCAGGAATTGACTCTTATCCTGATGATGAAAACTTCTGCTGAGAGCAATTCTTCTGAACAGGGCAGCATTTTTCACTATCATCCTCTGAGGTCCAGAATTGCTCACATCTGCATCTAGGATGCTTTAGAGGAGAGAAATTACAGCTCTTTTGTCATTAAACCCCTTTAACTAGAGAACTTATACTTTGGTTTGTATTTTGGATTGCGGTTCCTTGAGGTTTTGTTTAAAACAAAATGACAACAACAACAAATGTTTAAAATGCACTGATCTACAGTATCTTTAGAGCTTATACCTCATCATATTCCTCAAATAACATTTCACCCCAAACTACAATAGTTCAACTTTTAATTTAGTTCATATTTAAGTTATGCCAAACGATTGTGAAAAGCAGAGAGGCTAAAATCGAAGGGTTGAGGAATGAAGAAGTTTTCTCAATTCCAATTTCACTATAAGTTTGAGCTCTGAAAAAGGTATCTGGAGAGCTGAGAGGAAGGAAGCTCAGTTACCCAGCCTCCAGTTTTGATTTTGGGAGAAATCGCAGTGCAAATCCAATGGCTTGCTCTCAGGAGGGGCCACAACCGAAGGCAGCCCTCGCTGCTTTCATAGTGAGGCAGACCCACCTCCTGGGTCTGTTTTCATGCTTTTCGCTCCCCTTGCCACAGAGCATCCATCACCTTAGTGAATCTTAATGGGTGTGCAATTTCCCATCCCCCATCTGAGGCTTGGCTCAGGAAGAAATTTATTCCTTTCCATGTGGCCAAGCTGCCCTGCAGACAGTGTCAATAGGAAAGGTCACCCGCTGATATGCTGCCAAGAAGCTTAGTTCTTCAGGCCAAAATGTGTTCGGCCCCTCCTCGGGCAGAGGCATTACAGTTAAATGTTACAGATGTGAAGGGATGACAGCGAGCATATTGGGCTTGCAAAAGAGCTCAGACTGAGGATGAAAATGCTGCCAGTGATGACAGAATTTATTTTCTGAGCAAAAGGAGATTTTAAGGACAAAAAGGAAAGGACATTAGAGTTGAAGTTCCTTCTGCCTCTATAATCCAACCCCATCCTACTTGTTCAACTCTATTTTTTCTAAAGCGTATCCTAATCTCTAGTGTCTTCCCTGAGAGTCTGTACACATTTCATTCCTGTTTTAAAAGTCCCCTTCACTCTATCCTTTCCATCCATTCGCTAAAGACTCGATAGATATTTGCGCCTTGATTTTTGTTGTTTTGTGTTTGCTTTCAAAGCCAAAGCCATTGATTGATTTGTTATGATTTTAAACTTCTGCCTTCCATAGGTCTTTCCTTTATTATTAATATTATTGTTTATGTTGTAAAGTGAATATTTATGGACTCAGATGGCCTAGAAGAGAGAGGACTACCCAGTTCATGATATTCATATCTTAGGACCTATTAAGTCCTCAAGTTACAAATATAGCTGATAGTATGAAATTGTCCCAGGGAACTGGTGATTCACAGAATCTCCTTGTCAGAGCTATAAGAGATAGCTGATACTATCTTTCTGTTTGGGGCATTTAATGAACAAACTCATTCATATATGAAAGAATATCTTCCCTTTATTAATGAGGTGCTGATATTCTAATAATAGAGATGGTTAGATGTCTACTAAGGAAGCCTCAGTCTCTCATCTAATTCTTTTTTGTAGTCAGTACCTTAAATTTATAAATGAAATGGTTAGGACTTACCAAAATGGGGCAAAAATTAAGAGGGCCGTAGTAATGAATCTGAATCAAATGTGGTCAGAGTTCCAAGAGGAGCCATTCAGAGAAAGTGTCTGTGCGTGAATGGCGAGGACCAGCGACTTTGAGGAGCATGGACTTGGTCAGAATGACTGGTGTTGCCAGCAGGACTCATGTTCTTGCACTAAAGCATGGGACTAAGGCTGAGGCCAGTTCTGAAGAAGTGAGGGTACATTTTGGGCCTTATGGTAAGTACATGTGTTTGAGATGCTAGGATCGAAGTACAAGAAGGTCATCAAGATAGGAATTTAAGTTTGGAATTCTTACACGTGCTGTACTACTTCATATGCTGGCATGGTACAGTCCTAGAGGATACATTGTACAGTGGTATGTTCAATCCCACAGAAAAGACAAAGATAACTATTTAACTTTGGTTAATGTAATATTTCTCAAACTCATCTTTAACTCCAATGCATGCGTGTATGTGTGTGTCTGTGTGTCTGTGATATATACATTAACAACTCTCAGAATTAGAATGCAACCAAATATATTTGGAAAGTGCTTATCCAAAAGTCCTATATTTCAGTTGTCTTATGGCCTGGACCTAGCAGTCTAGCCCCAGAGTGGGGACTGAATGGCTTCTGCCACAGAGATTGCAATGTTCAAGGGGCAAAGGCCAAGGAGGCTGTTACATGACATGAATAAAGGTAACTGAGAAGCTATGAACAATGGAAGTAAAGGATGATGGGGAGAAGGTAATGTTTCTGTGTTGACTGAGTGGGTAAACCTAGCAGTTGTAGTCAGATGAACTAGAAAAGAGGAATCATGATTTTGTACGTGGCATGATAAGTATAAAATGGTTTCAAAGGACAATCCACATGTAATGTCATTTAGGAAGTACTTGAGGAGGAGAAGGTGAAAGATTGGGCAGCCAAATGATATACTAGTGAACTAATGAAGCATGGATGATAGAGGTCTGACCTATGAATGGAACCGAATGTGAGAAAGAATAAGTATGAGATCATATATGATAGCTACCATGACAGTCAAAGGAAAAGGAGAAATTAAAGATGATTTTGGAATGTAAAGCCCCAGTGATGGGAGAAGGGTGAGGATTCTCTAATAGAAATAATATCGTTCAAAGGACTACTAAAATTTGAAATATGACGTATAAGAAATAAAAAGAGGGGGTATCACATTTTTGTAAGAAGGTCAGCAGAGATAAATAATTAAACAAGTTAGCCTCATAAGCATAATTAAATATGTGTGCCATCTGTGTAAAAGTCATGTATGAATGATATGTGCTGGCTTAGATTTTTTTAAAAAAAATTTTTCTATTACACATTATTGTGTTAGCATATGTTTATACCATGGAATGAGAACTCTAGCCAGCTGGTTCTTCTGTATTTTAAAGCAGGGGTCCCCACCCTCAGGCCATGGACCAGTACTGGTCTATGGTCTATTGGGAACTGAGATGCACAGCGAGAGGTGAATGGTGGGCACGTGAGTGGAGTTTCATCTGCATTTGCATCCGCTCCCCAGTGCTAGCATCATCACCTCGGCTCCAGCTCAGATCATCAGGCATTAGATTCTCATAGGAGTACTGGTCCCTGGTGCCAAAAAGGTTGGGCACCACTGTTTTAAACTGAATCTCTTTCTCTTTTACTCCTTGGTAAAGGCCAATGAAAGAATTGGGAACTTGTTTTAGACACTTCCCGGTGCTTTCTGTGGATGTGGTTCAAATCTGTTAAAGGAATGTATTGTCTTTGAGATCTCTAGATAATTCATGATTTTGAAAAATATTTACATTACACTTATACAATAAATAAGCTGAAAACTGATCATTGTAACAAATTAGATTTCCCCAAATATTCAAACACTGAGAACTTAAATGTTTCATAATTTAATACATCAGATTTCCTTAAATGCTTTAAGCTGCTTAAATGATTAAAAAAAATGAATTGATAGCTTACTAAATTTTTCAAAAGTGATAATGGGATAATAGTCATTTAATTATTTTTTATAGAGTCTTAATAAAAGGGGTTATGCCACATTGGTGGGGGTTCTCCTCTTCTGACATGTGGTGGCTTCCTAGGCATTGGCCAGAAAATCTGCACTCTAGGTCTTTTCCATATTGATAGCAGGCTCCTGAGGATATGTTAAGTGAAATTCCTGATATGAGAAGGCCCCAAAGTGGTGTGAAGACAAAAGAAAATGAATTAAGTCAAGTAATTGGATACTCAAGAATTAACTTTTTCATGGCTGCTAAGTATCTAATTATCAGCAGATATTCAGTTTTTTTTTTCACTAAAAATAAATGGTCATTTGCCTGATGCATAGTTATTTGAAAATATAGTTGAATGTTTGCCTTCATTAGAATGGGTCTATGATTACAAGTTGTATAAACTAGAATGATAGATTAGAGAATAGATAAAAGTCATCTTTCTAACAGATGCATGGTTAAATTGATTCAAAGATTGAAGTTCGATATATATATTCTTGCTCTGCAAACCTCTTGCTATAAGACTTTTGATGTGAAACTTCAACACTCTGAGTCCCAATTCCTTATCTATAAAATAGGATAAAATCCAGTGCACTTTTTGAATTAGTATGTAATGATCCTATGCTTTGGGTAGCTTACTTGTAGTAAATATAACCAGGTAAATAATCATCACAGGTGATAAATATTCATTTTTTTCATTTCAACAAGAACTTGAAATGAGTAAGAGTGAATACTTAGAACTGGTTTATTGTTATGTAAAATAACTTCATGTAGGTAAAATGGTCAGAAGTAATATCATTTATGCTTCCTATTGCTTCCCTAGATGTTATAGATTTTTTAAGATAGTACCTTCTTTGAAACTTGAGTTTCTTTGCATCTGAGGCCCTCCATAGAAATTAGAAGATTCTTGTTGAAGAGAAACAATACCATTATAAGAAACTCATGAAATCAAGACTAAACAAAAACACTTTGGAATTTCCTTCCTAGTAAGTTAACAGATTCGGTTCAAACATAAATGCCTCTTCTTACATTTCAATCACTCTTCATGCCATGCATCCATCTTGGTGATTTCTTAGTTCCCTTACAATATTATTGACTAAAAGTATGGGGAGATTTGGGTCCTTTCTGAATTATGTTCTTGTTTTTAGGAATAAATGTGTTAGGATGAGTTACTACAAAGCATTCATTCGTCATTTCGGCATTTCTTAAAATTAGTTGTCATTTTCAGCATTTAAATGCTTCAGCTTGGAAAATGGAAGATTTATGTGGATCTCAATGACTAGTACTGACACAGTGTTCCTCCCATATACCTGTGTTCTCCTTGCCACTGATGCCACCTACTAAGCCCAGATGCACTGCTGCAGATGTTCAGGCAATCATAGAAGTAGTGGGGGAATTTTGTGTAGAGTCCTAGAAGGCTTTGTAAAAACTCTGACTTTTTTCTCCCCAAATAACATGAGGAATCATTGGTTGGCTTTGAGCAGAGGAATGACATGATCTTGATTGAAAATGGTAACTGACTACAATACAAAGAACAGATGAGGAGGAACAAGGTCAGAAATAAAGGGACTAATTGGGAAACTATTGCATTAGCTTAGCTGAGAGATGATGGTACCTGGAGTTGGTACACAATGGCGACACTCTGGATATATTTTGGAAGTAATATAAAAAGGTTAACTGACAGATTGAGTATGAGAACATGTTGAAGATTAAGGATCATTTAAAATAATTTTTGGACTTAGAAAACTAAAAGAATAGAATTGCAATTTAGTGACAGGTTAAGACTGATGAAGAGCAGGCCTTAGGAAGAGGATGTCAAATGTTTAGATTTAGACATGTTAAGTTTGAAATGCCTGTTAAATATCCTAGTAATGTTATTCAGTATAAGATGGGATTCAGAAGGTATGGAGAATAAGGTGGATGGGCAATGATGGGCAGAATGCTATTTTACATAGAAGGTTCAGAGAGGAACTCTCTGTTAATGTAACATTTAAGAAGAGATTTGAAGAAAGAGATAAATTAATAACAAATTATTAACCGGAGAGTTTTCAGAATATACAAGGTGTTATTTTATAACCCCTGGCTGAATGAGATTGCCTAGTCAGTTAGTATAAATGCAGAAGGAGGAAATCCAAGGATTGAACTATGAGATTCTCCCACATTTATAGGTTGGAAAAATTAGGAGAAACCAACAGAGGAAATTGAGAAGGAGGAGCCAGTATGATACCAGTATGAGGTAAACTAAGAGAGAGCCATCACTTAGAAACCAAGTGAAGAAAGTGTTTCAGGAAAGAATGAGGCACTGTGACAGATGTTACAGAGAAGTTTTGTAAGATTAGAACTGAAGATGAAATTATACAACATAAAAATCATTAGTGAACTTGACAGGATTAATTTCTGTGAAGTGGTAGGAATGAAATTCAGACTAAGAAGCGTTCAAGAGAAAAGAAGAAATTAAAACATTATAGACAACTCTCAAGGAGTTTCATTATTGAGGGGAATAGAACTCAGGCATAGGAGAAAGATGTAGGATCAAAAGAAGGTCTTATAAAATGTCGTCATATGTCGGATTAATGATGAGGATCATCCAGTAGAGGGGTAAATATCATTGATAGAGTAGAGAGAAGGTACAGTTTCAAGAGGTGAATCCTTGAGCATCTGAGTTGGCCTAAGACAGGAAGCATGGACTGTCAGCTCATTGTTTCTTTAAGGCAGAGTATATAGGCACAGATATAGGCAGGGCTGTAGATTTTTAGTAACCTGTGTGGAAATTCTTTTCTGATTGCTTTAGTTTGTTCCTCCCCCACCCTCATCCCCCGCCAGTGAAGTAAGGTTATTAGCTGAGACTGAGATGTGAAAAAGCTGTTGGAGAGAAAGGAGAATAAATATATATATGTTAAATGATTATTTGGGAAAAGGAGTCAATTTACAACTTCAGTGGACTTTTTTGTTGATTTTTTAGGCATCTCAGCAAACTGTGTGCAATAATTTTCCAGTTCAGGGAAAGGTTTCTCTTTTTGTCTTTGGCTACTGTGTTATAAGGGGTAACTTTCTTTTTTTAAAATTAAATGTATTACAGTGACATTGGTAATAAAATTTTATAGGTGTACAATTCTATAATACATCATATGTATATTGCATTGTGTGTTCACCACCCAAAGTCAAATTTCCTTCTGTCGCCTTATATTTGACCCCTTTACCCTTATCTACCCTCCTCCCCCAAATAACTTTCTCGTACATCAGTCTGTATCAGAGCTAAATTGAGAGATGTCAATACCCTTGGTATTGTAGTAATTTAGTGTCTTTTAAAAATGATATCATTTAAATAATGAAGGTAAGGAGGAACTTATTTTAACATATCATATTAATTGGCTGTCAAGCAGCTGCTTCGCTGGTTCACTCCTTAACTGAGTTCTGACCCAAATGGCCATTCATAGTGAGAGATGGTTAAAGTAGCATATGGGGGCGTGGAAGGTGGAAGAAACAGTGGACCTAGGAATTAACAGATGTGGATTCTGGCCTGGACCCTGTCACTGCCCATCTCTCCTACCTACAACTTGTGAGCAATTCACTTGTTTTTTATAGGCAGTACTGTCTCATCTCGAGTCAGATTAGATCATTTTTAATATAACTCTAGATTCTAAAATAGGAAAGTAATTCCATTATCAGTCATGTGCATATGACCTACAGGAAGAGGGAAGATAACACACTGAAGAACAATG
Source organism: Rousettus aegyptiacus (assembly GCF_014176215.1). Classification (NCBI taxonomy): domain Eukaryota; kingdom Metazoa; phylum Chordata; class Mammalia; order Chiroptera; family Pteropodidae; genus Rousettus; species Rousettus aegyptiacus. The sequence continues at coordinate 71,756,933 of NW_023416287.1, forward strand.
GTGAATGTCCTTCGCATCTGAAAGAAATGCTGAGATATCTTACCAGCTGCTGCCTGCCCAGAACACCTCTGACACATGAGCTCATTTAGCAGAGCCTGAGCTTTTAAGTACCCTTCAGGTATCAATGGCCAGTCCCCTCTGAGATCTATCTAGTAGGAAAAGAAAAGAAAAATCTCATCTGTCCCTAGGTTGTCCTTGCCTGGAAGGCCAGTTTTAATCTTGATTTCTCTGTGTGAACCCACACAGACACACACATCTGTTTCTCGTGTGTGTGCCTCTGTTTCCTAGTTATACTGCTGATCGCTCCAAAGAATAATGAAGGCGCCAAGAATGGCTTGTATCTCACTCCTGGCCAAGTAGGTAGAAACGTTGGTTTTAGTTTTGCCATGACTTAAATGTGGCATGAACAAGCCTCCTGAGGGTCGCCACATGTTAGCTTTAAATGCACAGAGGACACATAATATGTACTCCATAAACATATGACATTGTAGTAAATTGGATCGAAATTATTAGAATCCATAACATCTCCCCAGACCAGACATGTTCTGGTTAAGGAGCAGTGGTCACATAGATGACTTTTCCAAACTCTCAACACATGTAGAAATCTACTAATTTGTGCCACTTGACTTGTTAACTTGAGTTTTTGCCATTGAGCCACATTTTACGTCTTAATTGGCTCAAAATAAATGTCTTATGTCTAATCCAGGCAGAGAGTCTGTGTTAATGTCCCCTATTCCTATGCCCTGTCCTATCCAAAAAGACATGATTCTTGAACAATACATTTTAGCAAATTTGAGAATCGACTATCTTTAGTTGTTTTGGCATTCATGAAATGTTGGTAAGGGTAGGGGTGGGGGCAGAGCTAATTCCTTAGTGATATTCTGAAAATGAACATTGACTAAGTTACAACAGAACTGATGTAAAATTAAATATTACAGCGAAGCTATTATCAAATGAGGTCGTGGTGATGAATGGCCTATTTAAATGAGACCACCAGAAGGAATTAGAGCTGGAACCTATTAATCCCAATCAGTTTGCAAGACTCCATTTTTATGCAAATTAAACCATATTTCAGGTTGATAAATCAGCATGATATACTCTGTGACAAGAGCCAAATTCCTTTTCTGTTCTTTATTTCCATGTGGTTAGGGCCACAGCTGGGTGGGTACACCTTAGAACATGCAGCAATGGACAGCATTGATTAAGACTGAAGTGGCAGATCACTTGGATCATATTGCTGGACCGCTGGTCTCACTTCCTTTTCATTTAGGATGACAGCCAGTGAATTCATGCCTGCCAATAATTGTAGAATTATTTATGTGTTGATTGCGTTGGCAACGCGAGCTGTCCTCGCTTCTGCTGCTTTTTCTTAGTAATCCAGGTGTATTTCCGAGATACTGTTCCCCGCCCTTTTCCTTCTCCCTCTCTTTGGAAAAGTTCTAGTGTCACTAATGAATTTTGCATCTCCCAGAACAGAAAATATTTCTGGTAAAACCTCTATGCTTTATGTAGAGCTTCAGATGAAACTCTTGTGAACCTAAAGCAGATAAATTTTATTTGCTCGGTTGGAAACAGTTGGCTCCAGAAGATGTGATGGAATGGAATGATGGATAACACAGCTGGGAGTGAGGGCAGCTGGGTTAGCCCTACACTAACCAGCTCTCTGACCTTGGACAAATCACTAAAATTAAAACATATAGCACAGCACATTGTGTATGATAGGCTCTCAATGAGTATTTAGTATTCGGTGGAGTGAACTCAACTTCCCAGATCCCAGACTTCGTTCTAAATTAGGCAGCATATCTTGCATGGATGGAACAGTGTAACAATTGCAATTGACCCACTTGCCTTTGAAAATAGGCCTGCCTGCTCTCAGTAATCTCAACAAATGTTCTGGATGAACAACTTCCTGGCTTAATTCAGTATTATTTAGTGTTTTAAAGTTTTCGGAAATGCTTTAATATCTCTGATAGCTGGGTACTCCCTGCAGCCTAGGATGAGTAAACAGCCTTATTTTCCTGATGAGGTAGCACAAGGACAGAGCTTATTGGCTATTCCAAAGTGATATAGTTGATCAGCACACCCACAGGGCTAGAACTCAGATCTCCCATGTCTATTGTCCACCCCTACTAACTTGCACAATTTAGAAGGCGATGCTATTTCATTAAAAAAAAAAAAAAGTGATCTAAGAGAATTACCCTTCAGATCTGAAAGCCATGGACAACTGGAGGGGGTTGAAATCCAGGTTTACCACGGGGTCCTTTACCACCGTTGTTGCTTGGCTGTGTTCCTTGTCGTTTATTATACTACTGACTGACCCATTGAGCAGTGAATGGGCTAGAGAGGGAAGGAAATTGGCTTGGTCCCCAGAATTATCACATTGTGGTTGTGGCATGGCCCAGTTATGTCATGAGCAGCAAGTCTCACAGAGGGAAATAGCCTGGATCCTGGCCAGAGCAGGAGAGAAGCCACATGGTCTGTGAGTACGAGATGCTCTCACTGCAGCAGGAGGCAGCCTCCCAGCTGTGTGCCATCTTGGGAGCCTGTGTTATTGCCAAAGCTAAGGGGAGGGCCTGCTTGTACATAAGGAAGGTAAAGACTGTTACAACTCTTCTCACTAAATATGTATGACAGCCCTCTGATTCGGATACTTGGGATTCTTTTAGTGGGGAGCAAAGACTCGATTCCATAACTGGAAGTTAGGCTCAAAGTGCAAGACCCCTGATCAGAGGATATGTTGAGTTTTACTCATTTGTATCAGGCAATTTACATGTCTGACTGCACTTTAAAAGGAAGGTAGAAATTGGAATTCTTGCTGGAAATTGGAATTCCCATGCACACAAACTCACCTTTCCCCCACTCACACATGTGCATGCACACACACGCACACACTTCGACACATTCTCTTAACTTTTCTTTTGTTGTTTCCTCTGCCCAGAGTCTTATGACTAATTTATAGTCATTTCTCAAGACTGAGCTTAAAGCTTACCTACCTTGTGAAGCCTTCTCTGATTTTCTGTCCTGTTGCCTGGATTGGGTTTACCTTCATCCTGTGGGCTCTTAGAATACCCCACATGTGCTTTTACTGTGGCATGTATTACAATATATTTTCATACACTATTCTCAAGCATGCTTATCAGGCATACCATTATGAAGAGCATCGTTTTATTTTTAGGTTTTGAACATTTGTATTTGATTTATTAAAGTTACACATGCAGAAACCTAGTTCTGAGAATAACATTTTTAAGGTTAATGATAAAGGGACAGAACATATTTGTATATTAATTAATTGATTTTAATTTTCTTATTCTTGCTTTTTTTTTTAATGGGGATTTATAACATTGTTCTGGGTATGGATGAGCTTTAACGCTATCATACTACTCGGACATTTTCATCCCATAAGAAAAATGTCTCACAAGAAAGGAATTCATAAAGATTCCTCCATGGGATGGAAGGGCCTTCTAAACAAAGTTCCCTTTTTCTCATGGGTCAGAGGTTGCCTGGCTCCCTTTAAAGATTTATCCAGACATCCAGATGACCTGTACCTGTAAGAGCAAACTTAAATTACAGATATTCAGAATATCACCATTTTAGTGATATGTGCAAGGAAGAAGCAGCTATTGAGATGCCTATAGATGGGGTAGACATTCTACTAAACAAGCAAGGACAAGGAGTCATTTCAGGAAGGAAGGGGTATAAGTTTTTCCCTCTAAAGAAGCCATTCTCCCATCCTTGGTAGTTGTACCTGTGACAACCAACTACTCTAATGGCCATCTTCTGCCTAAATCAGATAGATCTGTGTCCTATAGGTCCATGAATTTGGCCATGTTGTGTCTGGGGTACCAATAGCTTCCCAAATTGGGATTCTGAAATTCTTAAGAGTCCAAGGCCTAGATCTGACCACATATCAATGCTAAAGTAATGAGTCAGTAATTTCTCTTAGACCTCTGATCTTACTCCAAACCCATCTATTTCACTAGCTAATCCATCACAATGCCCGTCATCCTTCTTGGATAGTTAGAAACCCTTATCTGTACTTCATACATTGATAAACTTCTAGAATGGATATATAAAAAGGTGCCTTTGGGCTCAAATGTAGCCATTAAAGCCCTGTTCTTTGTACTTAGTCACATGACAGTCCACATGTGTAGATCTTGAGAGCCTAAATCTTATTTGGTTCTGAGTTTTCTCTCACCTCCTTAACAAAGCTTCCGATTCACACCTTAGCTCACCTTTTGTGGAAATCACAATTAGCCTGTCAACATTCAGATTTTTTTTTTCTTAGAAACCCAGCTAAGTTTTATAACAACTAGTAAAGGAGAGAGAGAATTGGTGAGAAGGATGGATCTCACAGTATGAAAACTGATTTTGAATTGACTATAGGTGTTTCCTTAATTTTGAAAAGCATACTCGTGTTCTACATTTTTATATTTCTGAAATCTTTGTATCCTGTAATTAATAATTATATTTAATATATAAACTGTATTTTTTTTTTTCCTGAAAAACTTTCAATGAAATTAGTACTAGATTCTGAGAATGGGGGAGTAAGCTATGTCTGCAAATATTTTGGTTAGGTTGATTCACTAGCCTGAAGGACATTAAAGTATGTTGTGCAGCTGGGAAAGCTGAAATGAACAGAGACTAAGAAAATCAAGGGTCAGTCAGGGAGCCTGGGGCTGGGTTTTCATTTTGACCTCCAATTCTTTCATAACTATTTGCTCCGAGCATCTGGGCTTCCTTCTAGTAAAGCATCTTGCATGCCTCAGGCTGCTGCTTTGTGTTTGAGGTGGAGGTCAGTGGAGGCTGTGTCTGAATTCAAGATCCCGCTTTCCTTACATGAGCTGAACCTTTCCAAGCACAGGTAATTGATCAACAGCTATTATTTAATTTCGAGAGTGCCTACTATTTCCTATGTGCCAGAGCAAGTACTTTCTATACATTTTATAACTAATTTTCACAACAAACCTATGAAGTAGTAACTGATTTGGCTCAATTTTGCAGACAGGGCAGCAGGCCTAGAGATCTAAAGATGCTCAGTAAATTACCTTTCTATAAGGAATTTTTAAGGAATGTAATTTGTAAGGAATTTAACTGTGTTTGTCAGTTTTTGCAGTCCATCTTATTGAATGGTCATTATCCTAACTGAATATATTTTATGCCACCTTAATTGGATATTGTTAAAATGGACATATTCTAATTACGCTCATGTATGCATACTATGTATATTATTCAGTACCTGAGGAATGGGGAGCAAAAGTTAGAAAAAAAGAAAGAGTCAATGGTAGAGAGCCCGCGACCTTCACAACTGGGTCACAAGCAGTGCTGTTGTACACAGAGGAGAGGGAAGTCCCTAGGATGCCAAAAACAGAAACAGAGAGGGATTCTGGGAGATGATCTAATATTTCTGTCTTCGGACAGCCCCAGATTTAAGCTATTGTGAAAATATTTATGTAAAATTTGAAATGAAAATGTACCTACTTAGTCTTTAATAGCAGACAAAATGAAATACAGGAGCATGTGAGTCGATTCTGAGCAAGGTAATAGCATCACACCAGGCGGTGAACACATATTTGAAAGGACTTAGAATGTACACAAAGGCTCTGTACTTTGACCTTGACTAATGCCAGAGAATGCAAAATCCCCATAGCAAAAAACTGGCACCCAGATCTATAAATAAAGCAAAAGAAAATGAGAAATAAATAAGCCATATTTGAGGATTTTTATAACAGATCCCTGAGATCGATGAGAGAAAAACCGGTGGAATTCATCTTGGAATGCTGAGAACAATAACTTAACGTATGGGACGCAAAAGCCATTCTTCTTAATGCTTCTTTACGGACTGCTTGTCCATGGAGTTGCATGAAAGAAAATCTGTTTGGGAAGAAGAAGAGTCACTCTAGGATCTTAGCTCTGCAATGTTTTAATTCCTTCTCACAGTGACAAACAGACCACCACTGACGCTTTTGAAGTCAAGTTTAATCTAAGAAAAGATTCATAAGCTTTTAAGAAGACCTCTGGATGGAAAAGCTGTATCAGGATTTTTTTTTTAATCTTCTGAACTTCACCAAACAAAGAATTGGGAGACAAGGGAAGTGGAGGACATTATTAACTGGAGGAAAAGTGATGACTTTCCTTTTTTGTTCATTCTTAAGAAATAATGTGTTTTCAGCTAAAATAAATGACACTTGGTATACATAGCTGTTTCACACTTAATGTTAACTCTTTTGTTGTTGTTGTTCCTCAGCTTCACATGGGCCAGGTTCTTTTTGAAGGTTAACTTTTATTTTTCTGGAGGTAATCTGGAGTTCTGGGTAATGCAGGTTATTCCTTAAACCAGGGCTAAAAATAATGGATATAGGTGAGTTGTTTTTTCTCTGCCGCTCTGATTATAATCGTAGTTGACATAGATCTGGATTGTATCTTTTCGAGGGGATTTTGCCCAGGTGTGTGTTAATAAATGTTTAACAATTAATTTTTCTAGGAAAAACAAAAACAAATAAAATCCTGATTTCTGTGTTTGCCAATTTCCACGGTATAAATACTCTCATCAACATTGATTTCAACCGACCACTTCCTGCTTTAATAACTGGCTCAAACATTTCTGGAATTTTACCAATTGGTAGCTGTATGTGTTGGCTTTAATGCATCACTGGCTTTACCTTTTTAATTCTCCTTTTTTCTCAAAAATTTATCAATCAAAATTAGGATAATCATTATATTAATCAGTAGCCACAGCCGCCACCATCACCACTACCACAAAAATACATTAAGAAGTCAAAACTAATTATTAAGCCCTGCAATACAGCACTAGGGACCATACCTCAGGTTTGCCATTTATGTCCCACAGAGAAGATAGTATATTAAAAATATAAACCAATTTTCACTCTTGGATGCCTGGGAATAGTATTCAACTTATTCTCTTCCCTTTTATGGATCTGTCAAAAAAGAAAAAGAATGTCCAATCAACTTTTTTTTTAAACAAAAGTGATTTATTACTTTTAACCACATGTCTATGTATTTTGGCAGAAATATTGAATGTGCCCAGATTTGTACAGTTCCAGCTCCTAACTATCTTCTCACATGGCCTGAAATGCTGTCATACTTTCCATCTGTCATTGATGCCACTTCTTCCTGGTCAGCAGCCAAAAAAGAACACAAGGTTCATACTCACCTGGTGAGACAATATGTAGATTTTTGGCTTTGACCTTTCCATACCTCAGTCAGTCTTTACTTTCTGGTTTGTTTAGGAATGGGGCTGACCCCTCTCAATGGCCAGCAATTCAGTGGTGAGCAGGGGCAAATGATATTGATGTTCTTCTAATTACTAGACAGGGAAGAAGGAGCGATGAAGTCTGTTTCTGGCTGGAACTTCAGGCAGCTTAGAGAAGTTGATACATTTGGGAATGGTAGCTTCTTGGTCAGGGTCAGTACCATATGCAGAAAGAGAAACATTTAGGGAGAAATTGGAGGGTTAAGATTGTATATGTTAGCCAAAGATAATAATAGTAAAGGCAAAAATTGCATCAATTGTTAACTGATGTACCTTCCTTACCTTTGGATTCAGGGTTATTTTCCTGGCAACAGAGCCAAAATACCAGGGCATGTATAACAGAGAGAGAGAGAGAGAGAGAGAGAGAGAGAGAGAGAGAGAGAGAGAGAGAGGGAGGGGAGGGGAGGGGAGGGGAGGGGAGGGGAGGGGAGGGGAGGGGAGGGGAGGGGAGGGGAGGGGAGGGGAGGGGAGGGGGAGGGGAGGGGGAGGGGAGAGGGGAGTGTTTGTTGTGTGTGTGTATGCCTGCCATTCCGATAGGGTAACAAACGTCGCAATTTGTCTGGAATTTTTCTGGTTTTAGAACTGAAGACACCACATCCTGGGAACCTCTTTAGTCCCAGGAAAACTGGCAGTTGGTGACCTTACAGCATGAGCATCCAGAAGATAATCACTCTCATTGTATGTGTGTGTACTTATTGAATTAGGTCTTCCAAACTACTATAGTGTATAGATGTTTAACCAGATATTCTCCACATGGTCACACTAACAAGTCTAGATATTTTCATCTTGTCCATAAAAATGTCATGACACTTTTTGTGGCTTTCCTGAGGTCAAAATAGAATAGGCCAATATGTTCATTTGAACATTTTAATAGACACACACAAAAAATGACAAAATGTCATAAAATAACATTTTTTGAAATGTTGACAGAAATTGATATTGAATTCACTGTTCAATAAAATATAGAATTTACTCTTTCATTTTCATTCGTCACTTTTTCATTTTACTATCAGTTTGATGACTTTTAAAAGGAATTATGACTTTGCAATTAAGAAAGACCTGGTGTTAAATTTTGCATCTTCTACTTTCCCATTTGCCCCCTTAATTTCCATTTCCTTAGTAAAACCATCCTTTGCGGGAGCTTATAATATTTTGGTGAGATAATATATGTAAAGAATATGATCCATCATAGATAGTCAACAAATATTAGTTGACTCCCTCTAGTTTGTAAAAAATAACACTATATTTGGCCATATCTATTTTTCTAGTCCTGCTCTTGCAATTCTCAGAGCGATTGACATTGGTTTTGTAATCACATGAGTTTGCAACTTCTGTGGCAAATGTTTGTATAACAGAAGACAACAAATCATACCAAAGTTTCTGTTCCCACAGTATTAATGCCCAATGCGCTAAGTAACAAATAGAATTTGGCTAGTGATTGATAACCTCAGTGCCCAGAATAAATGAAAATATATATGCTTGATGTATAAATAGACCTTTGATGAAGATAATATTTTTTCATGTTCATTTAAAATATTATTTATATACCTGTGCACTTTGACAAATTTATTCTTATCATAGTAAACTATATCAAGCTGCCAGCCCTAACCAATTAGTCATTTGGCTGACGTAATTGAAATTAGTCTAAATTAACTCTTAGCATATATGTAGAGCCAGTAATGGGAATTAGCGTGGGCTACTAAATATAAATACTAAATATAAAGACAAATTTGAGAATATGTTTACGTTCATACAAATTTCCCATTTTACAGATGCAAAAATAAGTGTCAGAAGTGGTCTCAAAATCACACATAAAATTAGCAACAATTGATAAAGAAAAGACTGATATCCTAGTCAAACTCTCCCCCACACTGCCTATTAAAGAAAAAGGTTCAGGGATAGGTTTGAAAACAATATCTTTCTTTTTCCTCAGTATTCAGGACATGCTGATTTTTATAGAGAAAAGGTATTTTATTAGATGCCTATATTTTAAAACTATTAAATATAGGGACACTGCTTAGCAGAGAGGAGGGAAAGCTCTTAAATTCCAGCTTGAATAATTAATTACATTGGAAGGTGACTCTGCTGATCCGTTTTCGGGGGCCAATGCCCTTGGTCAATTGTCTACCTCCTCCTGTAGATGGCACTATTGCTTGATGGATATCTGCTCTTATCTCTTGACCTTGTTACATTAATTGCCTGCTATTGATAACTTTATCTAAAGCACATCCAGAGAAATAAAAGGAGTGGCTTATTGAGGAACATCAGGATAAGAGCTCTTTCCCAATGAGAACAGAAAGGATCACAGTTCAGAATGATATCCATCATTATTTTAAAAAGCGACTCTGTGATGAATATTGTGCTTGGATTTATTACCAACAGCCATAAGAATATTTTTTACAAATTTAGTTAGTAAAAGAGATTGTCCCACATCTCCTCAGTGATAGGTATGGCAAAGTTGAAGTGAAACCTGAGAAATAGGATAAAGGATCCCCTACTGAGGCGCTCAACAGGAAAAATAGGGGGAAAAATATCAATCTGGACCTGGGAACTTGTCAGGCATTTGTTTTCTCTGCTCTTCATTTTCTTCAGGTACAGACCTTCAGGGGTGGTTTTAAATCTGACATTATTGCAAGATCTCTGAGGCCTGTTGAAGTTTAAAGTTTGTGTAATTTGCAATATTAAGCCCAGACAAGATGAAAAGGAGATCTGTCTGCTTAGAATGGGCTTAGGAGATCAAGTCCTAAAGGATATAGCTGAATGGTCTTTTAGGTTTCCCACTAATTTGTCATGGAGCATTTACATGCTGCACACTTTGTTAGGCATAGGGTTAGGAAGGATTATTAGTTAGCTATCATTGCTAAGGTATTCCAAAACTGATTAGTTTTAAATAAGAATTATTTATTACAGCTCATGTATCTTTATGTCAGGAGGAATTTGATTGACTTTGGGCTCAGCTGAGCAGCAAACTTCTTCAAGCCATGGACTTGTCTGGGCTCACTTCCACTTGAAACTCCTAGCTCAGGCCCCGTCCATGTATATTCATTCTTGGGCCCAAGTTGAAGGTACAACAACTGCTTGAAACTCTTCTCATGATGTGAGATTCCCAAAGGACAAGCAGAAACACACAGGACTTCTTAATGCCCAGGCTTGCAGCATATACATGTTACCTTCATCTCATTTTACTGGCCAAGCAATTACTTTGACTAATCCCAGAGTCAAGAGGCTTAGCTTTAACTTTATAGGAAGAACTACAAAGTCACATGACTAAATTGGGAAGACAGAGGGGAAGAGTTGGTGGCGATAATGTGATGCCCCCTACCACAGATGGGCTGAAGATACAAAGATGGTTAGCAGGCAATACCTATCTTCATGGAAACATTAATATAATAAGAAAAATAGAGAAGCACACAAGTAATTATTTAAATTGTCAGGTGCCTGAGAAGTATATATGAGATACCTGGGCCTAATATCTAGTGTAGGAAAGTATTTTTCTTATATGTTTGACGAGTGGGTGAATAAATAACTGCAATCCAGAGGTTCAAGTTTCTTTTGGAAAAAGTAATGGTTGTGTATTTGCTACAGATTCTCTTCCTTCCTGTTTTCCTTCTTACCTTGTTCCCCCTCTTTCACTCTTCTTTTCTCCTCCTCCCTCCTCTTCCTTCTTTTTTTTTTTTTCAATCTTGCCTTCCTTTTCCTTCCCCCTCTCCTTCTTTTCCTTCTTTTTCTTCCACCCTCTTTTGTTATAAATTTTGGAAATCTAAGTATGGGAAATAAGGAGGCTTGGGATCCTAATTGATTGCTCCAAATTTCCCTTTCTCCATATAGCCAGTATAAATACAAGCTACTTAAGTGAGCAAATAGTTGAAAAGCACCTTTAAGCCAAGATATCTGTACTTAAAGTTGATATGTAATGTATTACAGAAGTATTTTCCTGCTTAATTTCACTCTGGAAAATCTTGTATTTTGCAGAAACTTGACATCGTATTGTGGGGCAGTAATTCTTGATGTCTGTCTGTGCTGATCTTTTTCCCAGAAGACACTGAGATAATTAGAATGAGGATCCCATCATGTGCTAGGTAGTAGCACACATGTGGACTCATGACTCCCTTCAGAGGGTTGAGCTGCTTTGAAATTTATAGCAGGAAGATATCACAAATTCCTTTACTAGCCAACCCAAAGGCGGAGCTGACCATCTAGCGGGGAAGAGTATGTGGTTAATTATGTGAGGTAATAAAGAAAGTTTTTCTGTTCAAAACATTATTTACCACTTGCCTGTCACCAGTATCTAAAAATTTTCTGTAGAATAGAGGCTGCCAAACCATGACCAATGGACTGTTTGACTCAATGCTTGTTTTGCACATATAGTTTTAATGGCACAGACATACCTATTATTAACTTACCGTCTATAGCTATTCTTGTGCTACAACAGCAGAGTAGAATACTTGTGACAGAAACTAAATAGCCTGCAAAGCCAAAAATATTTACTATCTACCATTTACAAAGTTTTCTCATCTTGGAGTTAAGAGACACATTCCCTTGGGTTTATTATCCAATTGAAGCACAATTATTTGTGAAGAGTTCTGATTACCTCTGGGTGGAGGAAACTATAGGGAATACAAACACTCTTAGGAAGGATGAAACACAAAAGGCTTCCTAGTTTTAATTTGATTTGACGTTTCCCCTATTGTATGCTCAGATGTGATGTTCCTCCATTTTCTTTTTGTTCCCCATTATTTCTCAATATCACCCATTATTCAACTGACTCAGCAGGTCAAGGGCCCTCAGAATAAATTGTTTTCACATGTAGTTGGTAAGGCATAATAAACAGAGCTGAGCTTCTTTTGAATTTCAGCAATGTCATTTGATGGTGATGAAAACTTGTGCGAATTACTTAATTTCTCTAAGGCATGTTTTCATATATTGTTATTGTTGTCAATTTCATGTTGTAGAAATTGTTCTGAGTATTATATATTATAACAAAAGTGAAGAAATAATTTTATGAAGAGTGGAGAAACATATAACAACTGACAAAAAAGGATATTCAGACATATAGACGTGTAAATTAATTAACTGTAAAGCTTAGGCATGAAAAAATACAATCACTAAAATTAAGACATCCTCTTGATTGACAATTACACTATTATTAAAAAATGAGTTAGATTCAGATGTAAAATAATATAAATAAAAAAATACTGAGTTAAAAATATTGACTGATAGCTATGCTGATTTTTTATTTAAAGTTTGACAAGCAAAATGTTATGTATTTTTATTGATTTATGCATATACAATACACATTTTCTTACTGAAAAGTAAATATCTGAATAAAAGGCAAAAAGCTTTTATTTCTTAATGTTTCCCTCAAACATCTTATTTTGTTAAGTTGGTTACTGTTAGAGGAATGGATTGTCTATGAATTGGAAAGGTCACTGAACTGAGTATAAAGAGACCTGAAGATTTGTCTCAGTTCTGTCAGTACCAGTGGAATTTTTGATAATGGATGATAGCAATTAGTGCTTCACTATTTATAAAGAATTCCACAGATTATCTTATTTAATCCCTACAACAGCCAGATGAGATGGATATAATTTGCTATTTTATAGCAAAGCTGAGGCTCACCTATACTTTGTACTCAGAGTCTAAGGTTACCAGATTTAGCAAATATAATACAGGAGCCCCAATTAAATATGAATAGCAGATAAACAACAAATTTTGAAAAGATTAATGCGTACCATGCAGTGTTTCATCTGGCAACCTAAAAGTATTATATAACTACAAACAACAAGAGTACTCCTGATTTCACACCCAAAGTTCTCACTTTATCAGAATTCATTATCACTTTATCAGTTACCCATTCAATACTTACTCTTTAATACAACAAATATTTATTGAGTACATAGTTTTAGGTAGGCATAATGTTATTTAGCCTCAGGAAATTCACTCAGGTGACTGACTGAATGAAGAATGGGTTGGAAGAGAACAAGACAAAAGTGGGCCGGGGGGCTAGGGGAGGAACCAACGAAGAGGCTAATGTTAGGTGGATGCTGGTGTAGGTGACCAAGAACGGGAGCCCAAGAATCAGCAAAGGTTTTGCTGGGGGGAATTGTGCCATGATAAGCATGGATTTTAGATATGTTGCACTCATAGCATATGGAATACTGAGGTAGTGAAATTCAATAGATGGTATAAGTCATGGATCTAAAGATTAAGATAAACACTTCAATTAGAGTGCTCCATTCAGGAGTAATTGGCAGTTGGAGGATACCATATACCTGCTATGTCCCAGAGCCTGTACATTAGGATAAATTACCTTGTCGTAGCTCTCAAGGAACTAGTTTATTGTTCAGTAAAGAAGCAAACAAATAGAACATCAGTTAAAATACAGAGTGACATGAACAACACTGAAAGAATAGTTAAGGTCCTCTGGGATCCAGAGGAAGAAGTGACCTCTGATTTGAGACTATAGAGGGGAATGGGAATATGCTCATTACAGAGTGATGGGAGAGCAATGCAGGCAAAAGGTCCAGTGTTGGTAAAGACAGAGGTAAGAAAGGAAGCGCAATACTTTGGGGAAGTTACGGATGGAGCATGTGGGGTGGGGAGGTAGGTAAAGGTAAAGGGGGGGCAAATATATGGTGAAGAGAAGAGATTTGACTTTGGGTGGTGAACATACAATGCAATATACAGATGATGTATTATTAAATTGTACACTTGAAACCTATATAATTTTATTAACCAATATCACCCAAAAAAATTTAATAAAAAGTGAGTAAAATGGCATGAACTGAAGAAATAACCAGGGAGTTCATTATGAAGAGTGTTGTTAGCCCTATAAAAGACTTTGGGCTTTTGGGGGGGGGGGTGGCTCAGGGCAATTATTGATTTATTGATTTTTATTAGGGAAGTGACTAGAGGGATAAAAGTAGAAATGAGAGAGACTAGACAAGAGGCTGTTGTAATAAACTAGGCAAGAGATGACGATAACTTGAAGTAAACATTTTAGAGTTACTTAGGGGATACAATTATTAGAATGGGTGAATGAATTAATGCGGAGAACCAAGAAGAAGCATAATTCAAATCTGAGAATCTGGCGGCTTGGGTAACTGGAGGATGATGGGGTCATAGGTGAGATAGTGATGGCAAATATTGGGAGAGGAGCAGTTTGGGAAGAGGAAAGAAGTATGTGGTTTTGAACACACTGAGGTTAAGGTATCCATGAGACTCACATGGAACCAACTAGATACCTAAGTCTGGGACTTAGTAGAGAGGCATAGGGTGAAGGAAAGACTTGAGAATTATTAATAAAATTTAGATGTTTTTTAAGTCAGAAAAGTAGGTGAGATCTGCATGAAGGGCATGTTAAGTGAGGAAAGAGGTCCTGAGGAAAATCTCTGAGAAACCCCAATATTGTAGGTATAGGCAGAGGGCAATAACCTGTAGGAGAAGTAGGGGAGTCATCTAAACAGGAAGAAAATTAGAAGTTTGTGGCAGTCACCTAGATATTGATTAAGAGAAAGTGGATAGTTGAATCCATCCCAAGTTGGAATAATACCGGGTAGATGTGATAAAAGGAAAATGGGGCAAAAATTACAAAATTACAGTGAAATGGTTGAAGTGATCAGAAAATGGAGAGTAGAATAGAGAATCAAAGAGAGACAGAAAGGAAGAAATCAACAAAAAAATAAGGGTCAACAACCTTAAATTCTCAATGAAATCAAAATGGAGTCAAGAGAAGTAACTGTGTGAGTGATAGAGGGTAAAAGTTGTGGTCAGGATGGAAATTTTTTTTTCATATTTGCACCTTATAAAATTATATAAATAATGTATAAATACATTCTGATTGAATGTAATTCAAGGGATATAGAACTACAGAGGGGATATAAAATACCGAAGTCTCTCGTCATCTTGCCCATCATCAATCCCTTTTCCAAAGTAACCACTCTCAGCAATTTGATGTTTATCCTTTTAGAAAGTTTTCTATGTAATATATACACACAGCTGCACATAATTTGTTTTACAAGAATGGATGCTAATTTCCCGATTGACTTTGTTCAATGAAAAATATATCTTAGCGAACTTCTATATCAGTACACTTATAGCTACCTCATTTGTTTCAATAATTGCATGATATTCTGTAGTATGCCATTACAATAATTTATTTAACCATTTTCCTATTATTGGGCAATTGAGTTTCTTGAGGGTTGAATTTTAAATCAAATGTTTCAGAAATGGGATGGCAATGGACGATGACAAAGTCTGGGGTGAAGGCACAGGAATAGATGGCAGAAATAAAGTTGAGAGACTTTGGTGATGAAAATGGAGGGGGGAGTACTGGTTGTGAGATGGCTTAAAACTGTATGTGCTGAGGACACTCAGGACAAGGCAGGATTTGAGATGGTGAGCTCTGAGTTAAAGGCTTCAGTGAATAAGAGTGAATGATCAGCAGCATGATAGTTAGCAGTGATGAGGAGGTAGAAATTAGGTAGAAAGAACCACAAGAAATTTTGTTTGTTTTTTTTCTTTCTGTTTTTCCAGGCCTCGGCAGAGATGTTCTGGAAGAAGTACTAGAGAGTTAATCTTAACCAAGAATGGTGGAGGAGAAAGAAAAATTTTGTTTGAGATGTATTTATTACAATTAGTGTCCTCCAAGCTCTGCAAGGTCTCTGTCAACGTCTGGGAGTAGCAGGGCGATTCATGAAGGAGTTGAGGATGGTGGGGTTTGCAAAGAAGGAGAGGACATAGGGACCTCAGAGAAAATACTTGTGGTTGGTTGGGGAGCATTGGCAATTTGTGTCTTGGAAAGAGCAAGCCTCAAAGCAGTGTGGAGTTGAGCAAAGAGGCAGGATTTGAGCGGAGATACTACGAATGTGATACAGTAGGTTTAGATGGCGTCTTGGTTTCTCCAATAACTAGTTCATTCAGGACCCAAAGAGGTGGTAGAGTAAGAGGATTCAAGGCTCTCAGGAGTTACTTATGACCTAGAGTGGGGTAACTCCTGAGAAAATTCTGGTCACAGAAAGAGGCTAACAGTGGAAAGCAGTCCCTGGAACTGTCACCATGTACTAGAAATAGCCCTTCTCTCCAGTGGGTGGTGGTGATGTGCGGACCACTGTCTACATGACAGGGTCATCTCTGCTAGTAATCCCTGTTGTCTAGGCTCAATTCTCTCATCTTTATAAATGATTACACTACAGTTTCTCCAAAGCCAGAATCTGTGATTCCAAGTATTATACGTCTATTTTGTACCATTTTCTTTTCCTTCTAGGAAGATCGTGCTGTTAGCAAGCCTGACATCAGCAAGTGGTTCTCAGTGTTGGTGGTTCTGGATTTCTTAGGATTTTATATAACTTGTGACATTTATTTAAATGGATTTGTTTTTTGCTGTTCCTATTCCATGTTGGCTAGACAGAGCTCCTTGGGGTCACTCATCTCTTTCTATGCCATTCCGTCATCACTCACAAAATCATTAATTTGCCTGTGCAGCGTTTCCTCCTGAGGGTTTCTTTTTCTGAGTCAGTGGAGCTGCTAGGTAATGTACATTTCACAAATATTGCTGGGAAGGGGGTTGGGGAATGAGTTGGAAGGACATTTTCCTTTCCTTAAAGGATGTACCATAATTTCTTTTATGTCAGTCTTGAAGAAGTATGTGCCCTGATTAAAGATAAGACCAGTAAAAACATACCTTTGCATATTAATTAAGACAGACAGAACTGTGTTCTGGTCAGTTCAAATCAAAAGGAGTTACTGAACACCTACTGTGTGCCAGGGACTTGTTGGGCTGTCTGGGAGAAAGGAAGAAAAAACATGGTTTTGCTCTCAAAGTATTTGCAATTATTTGGGGAAACCAAAAATGAGCACGTAGACAGGAAAACAAGGATAAAAATATATACTATTTCTTCTTTATTATTATTTTATTTTTAATTTCAAGTATACAGTACATTTCTTAGACATTTTTATAGTTTATGAAACAATCCCCCTTATTGCTCTTTTTTCCCTCTGGTTCTACATATAGCCATTACATTACTGCTGACTGGATTCCCCATGCCGTGTTCCCCATCCCTGTGACCATCTATCAAATACTAATACGTACTTCTTTAACCATTCACCCCTTTCTCCCAGCACCCCAACTCTCCTCCCCTCCAGCCATCGCCAGCTCATCCTCTATATTAGTGAGTCTGTTTTTGATTAGTTTGTTATTTTTGTTCCTTAGTTTCCACATTATAAGTGAAATCATATGGTATTTATCTTTCTCTGTCTGACTTATTTCACTCGGCATAATAACCTCCAGTCCATCCACGTCGTCATGAATGGTAGGATATCATTTTTTTTATGGCCGAGTAATATTCCATTATATATGAACCATAACTTCTTTATTCAATCATCTGTTGAGGGGCATTTAGGTTGCTTACATATCTTGGCTATTGCAAATAGTGCTTCTATGAACATAGGGGCACATAGATCTTTATGAATTATTGTTTTGGTTTTCTTTGGACCAGTACCCAGAAGCACAATTGCTGGGTCAAAAGGTAGTTCCATTTTTAATTTTTTGCAGACCCTCCATACTGTTTTCCATAGCGGCTGTGCCAATTTGCAATGCTACCAACAGTGTGTGAGGGTTCCCTTTTCTTCACATCTTTGCAAACACTTGTTCTTTGATTTATTGATGATAGCCCTTCTGACAAGTGTGAGGTCATATCTCATTGTGGTTTTAATTTGCTTTTCTCTGATGATTAGTGACCTTGAGCATTTTTTCGGATGTCTGTTGGCCATCTGTATTTCCTCTTTGGAGAAATATCTATTCAGGTCTTCTGCCCAGTTTTTAATTGGATTATTTGGGTTTTTGTTGTTGTTGTTGTTCAGTTGTATGTGTTCTTTATATATTTTAGATATTAACCCCTTATCAGATGTATCATAAGTGAATATCTTCTCCATTTAGTAGAATTTCTTTATGTTTTATTGATGGTTTCTTTTGCTATACACACACACACACACACACACACACACACTATTTCTTGATAATGAAAGAAAAGGTGTTACAAAGTGAAACTTGATTAATGAACAAATAAATTATACAGGCACAAATTGTCGTAGACTGAAAGAAAAATGAGATATCTTAGGCTATAATAAACAGGGGAGAATGAGGAAATAGGCTTGTTTGATCTTAGATCTTAGCATCTTAAGTATATGTCTTAAAGTGTGTGTAGAATTTGAATACATGGACAAAATGAAAAAGGCAACATGTAAGGTGACTGAGAATGGTCAGAACAAATGATGTTTGAGAAATGCATGGCATGTCTGTAGTAATGGACAAGTGAATGGAAACTTTAGCAGTCAGAGCCAAATTAAAGAGGTAATAGACGCTAAGCTTGACAAGTTTAAACTTCTCCCTGGGCAAAATTTTTGCTAAGGACAGAGGGACGTAGTTAGAACTCCAGTATATGGAGATATTTTGAGTGGCAATAATGAAAGAGGAAAACATAAAACATAGAGACCAGGAAAATGATAGAGACCAGGAAAATGATAATGCAGCGAAGCCCATGTGAGTGGGTCTGAGCAGATGGAGCAGAGTAGGAATAGGTGAGACAAACCCTAGGAAGAAGGGAACTGACTGACCCACAAGTGCCCGGACTCTTCCTGTTCTCCTCGCACATTTTTCTCAGGGTCATTGCACCAGTTGATCCCTCTGCCTGTCATGTGCTTCTCCCAGAGTGACAAAGTTGGTTCTTTGTTGTTTTTCAAAGTTCTCAGAAAGCTTTTTCTCTATAAATGCTCCAGGAACTTTCTATCACATTACATTACCTTATTCTCATTGTAAAACTTTTTACTATCCCCATGTATCTTATTCATTATTCATTCACTCATTTCTTTGCTTATAATCTGACTCACCTAATAAAATGTAAGTTCTGCATGCAGAGACCTTGGCTACAGTGGTTCATGACTATAATCTGCATCTACACATAGTAGATGCTCAATAAATGCTTGTTGATAAACGAATGACAATGAAAGAAATGATGCAATGGTGTAAGCATAATTTCTGGTCTGTTGCCAATATTACTATGTATAAGGCATGATAATGAGTTTATGCTTATGGGATTGCAAATTGAAGTGTTGGTGCCAACGACTAGTAGAAAATGTTACCCCCAGGAAATTAAATGTTGTGTCAAAGAACAGATATGAGAATTTTTGTTCCCTTATCCTGAGCGCCTGTAGGACTGATTAGGGATCCTTTCGAATCCACTGAGAGTGTTTCCTATAGGTTCTAATATACCAGAAATATCTCCAAGGTCCCCTTCCTTCCAATGCTAATACTCTATGATTTTAAGTTACTGAATTCATAATCCAAATCAATTTTCTTTTTATTCTGCTGAAACTTCCAATATCTAAAACATTTATGAATGTTACTATAGGGGCCAATATTCATAGCCTATTTCAAGAACCACATAATTAAATATATCTCATAACTTTATACACTTCAGTTGTTGTTTAAAGTTTTACGATGGAAACCACTAATTTTTCAAAATGAGCATTGAGATGCTTGCTAAAGTTGAATCAGATTTCTATGTTATCTGATTTTGTGAAGTGAAAAGTCAGAAGTGTAAACTGAACTTCACATTAAGCTATTTATTTGTGATTAAGAATCGACTGAGTCAAGATAAAAGTCTGAGGTTTATTCGTATTTCTGTGCAAGGTAAACATAATATCTTGAATAGAAGGTGTCTGAAGCATTTCAGCAAACATATTTCATTCTGATGAACAGCATTCAAAAGACCCTTATTTGGGAGAATTATTAGAGTTATAGGGCATCTATACCTACCCAGCATAACTTACGCCTATCCTGTCTCTGCAACAGGCCAGATGGATTCCTTTTTTGGGAGTAGGATGGGAAGAACAACATGAGTAAATGACCCGAGGTGACTAGAGTGATAAAATTTGTTGCTTCGTCTAAGCAGTACTCATTTTTGCTTAGGCGGAAGAGCCAGAAACCTAATTTTGATTGCAAAAGGATATGGTTTGTGTCCCGAAAAGATTTTATTACTATTTGTTCACTGCTATTGAAACTACTTTTAGTAGCAGTCTAAGCATGTCATGAGGATGTTACATAGAGGACTTAAACAGTTCTGTTAAAGTGTAACTGTCACTTAAATCCACCTATAGCCAGTAGATGAGTGGTGTGAGTTTCCACTGGGAACATCCTTGAAGGATATGTGAGAGGAGGGAGGAAGAAGGAAAGAAAGAAATAGATCAGTAGGAAGATAATATGAGAAAAGCAAACCAGGGCTTCCAGAAAGGGCTGCGACTGAACTTCACAATTTTGCTCCTAAACCTTGTTCAAAAGTCACTTTCTTCTTAAAAGAAGCTCTGGAAACCAAGGAAAATAACTACAGCAGTGATTTTCTTCTCTACAAAGTCCTGCAGTCCAGCTTGAGAAAATTCCCTTGTTCTAGAGACAAGTTAGATTAAATATCCTATGGAGTACAGGTATTGTGATGTGATTATGGACTTTCTTTCGTAAAAGTACCAGCCACCAAAACGTTTCCAGTAGTACAATCAGCCCAGCTATCACGGTCACATCAAGATACACCTCAGTGGACTGACTCAGTATAGATATTATTACTATCAGGGAGGAGTTGGTATTCTTTATAAAATGAAGGCTCCACAACCTATTGAACATGGCATTTTGCATGACATCAAATGAGCTTGACTCTATTATTCCCTGAGAATGTCTGGCTTGGAATCTCCAAATGATGTTGATAAAATCTTAGAGACTTATTCAAGGAGCGCCCCTCAGCCCCTTCCTCTAGAGAAGCCATGACTTCTCATCCTGTTCTATCAGTCTCTTGCAAGGGGTATGCTATCCAGTTCAGTGAACTATTAATAAATGGTGCCCTGTAAATGCTAGTTGATGATAATAATGGATAATAATGATGGTGATGGGCTTACTTGATTCAAAAAGAAATACACACACACACACACACATACACACATATATTTCAGTTATATTCAGTCTTGAGCAAGGGTCTTCCTTGGCAATGAAGTTGTCATATTTTTTTCTTCACTCTGTAAAAGAATGCTTTCAGTTTTCCATTTTCTAAGTAAAAATTCTAGAACAAGATTATGACAGTAATGCTTACATTTAGCTTCAATTAACAACCACTTCTGAGCTGAACAGCAAAATGCTTCAGTAAAAGAAATGGAAAAATGTATTAGTCTGTCAGTTTTGGTGCAAAAATACTTTTCTTTCAAACTTCACAGATTAGAGTACTACATTGAAACATAGATTTTTAAGGTTTTCTGCAAGCCATAAATCTCTTCTCAATCTCTAGAATTCTTAAATTTCAGAATTTGCTGGGTGTACTGTTGAATGCTTACGATCACTGTTATTCTCCTCCAAGCTCTCCAAGCCACAAATGAGATAGATGATTTTCAAGCGTGGTTGAGAAATTTCCTTTTACTGGCTGGAGTTGTGCAGGCTAGAAATAACTCTTTTCAAAGTATTCTGGGAAATTATTCTAAAACTTGGGCAGAGAGAGAGAAGAACATGAGGCTGCATACTGGGGTGTCTGGGCATAGTAGAAAAAAAGGGAAGATGGTACACAGACATATTTTATTCTAGGAAAATAAAGTGAATTTAGTAAGAACGAGTCCCATGTTTATTTAATTATATCTGATAATAAATTGGATGAACAGAAAACTCCATGCCTTGTAGTCAAAGGGTAGAACATTAGGACTCTGTAATTTTCATCTCCTTCTAATCAGCTTGCCTCATAGGCAGAACTATCACCAATTTATTCATTTAACAGCTATTAGTTGAGCATTATCTATGTATCTGACCCTGGGATTATATCTGCTATATGAAGGCAGAATCAACCTTATCTGCACAGAGCCCCGATCTTGAAGGAGAAGAGGTAGATAAATATGTACCTGAGGTAGTGAGATAAGTGAGAGAGTGGTTTATAGAGGTCCTGGTGAAGTACAAAGAATAAAAACACCCATTTGGAAGGTGGGACACACAATGTCAAGGGCAGTGCACAGAGGAGATGATAACTGAAGTGAGGGATGAGTAGGAGTTTGTCAAGCAAGGCGGGGAGGCCCTTCCGGAACATGACAGGTGCACAGGCAGCAGCACCATGCAGCAGGGAGGATTCAGAAAGCTGCAGGGACTCCCGTGTGATTTCAGTATGTGCCTTTTTCACAGCAGTGATCCATTTTGTGCTTAGAAAGGTAGATAGGCACCCAATCATGGAAGACTTTTCTTGTAACTTGTATGGATTTGAGCGTGATGCATTTCTCAACTGTACCAAGGGTGAGAACTCATCTTAAAATTATTTTTTGCAGACTCACACATGAAAATTAGTTACTAAATAAGAAAATACATGACAAAAGCTATAATTCAACAGTGCACTTATAGGAATTTGTACTTTATTAATCGCTATGGAAATATTTATTGAGCACCTACATTGTGCCATTCACTGTCCTGGGAAGAAGAGATGAACAGAACATAAGAAACAATTCCTGTTCCTAAATCGCTTCGTGTCCAGTGAGGGAACCGATAGTCAACAAACCAGAAAAACACATTGTGATAATTTCAATAATGGAGGCCCCAGTAAGTGCAAGAGAAATAAAAAAGATAAGAGGATCTTCAGCTTTCCTGAAAGTGTCAGGTAAAGTGTCACAGAATAAGGCTTAATTTACTTAAATAAACAAACAAACAAAAAACCATTAGAAATTCTAAAAAGAAACATCACTGTAAAGGAATGTAGAAGTCATTCCAGGAGAAGAAAATAATTTGTTCACAGGCTTAAATGTAGGGAAAAGCCAAAAATGAACTTAGTGGAACAGAAGGAGGTCAAACAGCTAAGAAATTATGATTGAGAATTTTATCTAATTGTATCTAATTTGGAAAATGGAAGTGGAAGTAGGGAATTCTATAGCTCTGCAATGGTTGAGCAGATCCTTGACCATCTAGTTTGGTGTTAGGATTTGTGGGCATAAAACTTTTAATTAGAATGCCCAGTTGTTACCGGAATCTATAGCATTCTCTGCTCAGTTAGAATATGACGGTTAAAATAATAGAGGCTTTGTAGAATTAAATAATAGTATAAAAATGGGAATCAAACTGAAATTATCCATGCTACTAATTTGAAAGTACAGATCAGAGAGACAGTATCAAAATTGTACTCTCTGCATTTTAAAAGTGCTATTTGTCACAACTTTGCCATCTATTGTTATTGGACTATTACCTCAATGATTAAACTTTTCAATTACATGTTGCATTATATTAGGCTTTATACAATCATTAATTAGTTCACTCACATAAAACCCCGTGAGGAAGCAGAGGGATTTTATTATACACTGTTTCACAGATGAGAAAACAAAGGCAACAAGGTTAAGTGGCTTCCTGAATTCCTTCTATCGGGTCCGGGGCTGGCAGGTTTGGTGTCGGGCCCCCCGCATTGCCAGCCTGGTGTGGCTCCTTCAGTTCTTCCCCCAGCCTCTCACACTCCACTAATTGGGAATGGGTGCCCCTGGTGTTCTTGAAAATTAATGATATTCAGAGCTACAAGATGTATCTGTCGCAGCCTATGTTTGTTTACTTGTGACAATTAGCGACCATCTGCTCTGGGGGTGATAGTATTAGGCCCTCCTTCTTCTGGAAGGAAAGAGTTGTCTAAGGCCCAGGCTCTTAGGGAAGAGCTGACAAATGAATAGGACCTGGGGTCTCTGGAGAGAGGGGGAGCCTATTTTTCAGGCATGCAGGGAAAACAGACTGAATTGTTTATTCTCTATTCTTGCCTCTCTTTGTTCTCCATCCTCTGTCTTCAAGCCATGCTTCCTTTTTGTAGTCTGTTCCCATCAAACTAGCAAAGAGGCTGCTGAAGAGGCAGTATGGTCTCCTGGACCTTGGCCTTGTACCCAAATGAGTGTGGCAGAATTCAGAGGACGAGCCTGTCTCCACACACATTTCACATCCAGGGGCTGACTGTGGCATGGGAATGGCATGGAAGAGCCAAGGGAGAGGAAGAGCACGGGACTAGACAAGGGGAAGGATGTGAGAAAGGAGTTGCATGATGACAAAGAATACCACTAGCAACTGCTTTGTGGGAATGTTTTTGGACTTTCTGGGATCATAAACTTTTCATATGCCGTCTGTCACATGTTTTAATGACTAAGGAGTCCTGGACAGCCTGGAAAATATATTCTGACCTACTGCATGGCTGATTTTCAAGATAACTGAAATTCCCAGGACTCATGACTCTATTCCCTGGCAGACCCTGCTAACCTGACAAGTGACTCAGGTGAACCTGCACTTCTCAGCCTCATTCTGCATCTCAGCCGAGATCTTGTCCTGGTTGCTTGAGATTATGCTTTCTCTTTACTTGATGAATCTCTTCTATTTTCAAGCCTGTCTGTCTTTGCCTCCATGCCTGTGGTCTCCTTTTTAGCCTGATTTTTATTTACTGACAAACAAAACATACCTGTTCTATGTCTCCTGCCATCATTATTCAGGCTGCTTTTCTAGCTCCCCTTTCTCCATTCGTCAGAAACCAACACCAAGGAGAGCACCAGCTTCAAGTCTAATATTATAGAAACTCTTAAAATCAGTACCTCTCTTTCCTGCGTTCTTCCCAGGACATTTGCATTTGTAGAGATGATAGCTAGAGCTGACACATGACTTATTTTTTCAAGGGAAGAATTCAGAATTGCTGAGACTTCTGACGACCTTGACAGTGGTGTGCTGGAGCTGGCTTCCATGGCTTACAAAGCTGATTGTGCATACCTCTTTCTCACTGATGTTGGTAGCTTGAAGTTGGCTACGTTGGGTGTATTTAGACAATGGGAATTGGCTAACCTTACACATCATGTCATCTTTCCTAGAGAGTTAGTATACCAGCACACCATTACTGCTGCTGATGTCCTGCTAGGTGGGTTATTAAAGCTATTCTTGTTTGATCCCCTATTTATATCTCATGATTCAGTGGTGAAGTGTTCAATGCATTGAGCTGTGGTATTCATAATGTTCCTGGCCCAAGTTTTTCTGGAGGCAGGTTGCAGAGTAAACACAGGAGCTCAGCCTAATCTGAGTCACATTTCAGGTTGCTGGCATGTTCTAGAGAAGAAAATTCAGGCTTAGAGCCAGAAGCCCTGTGAGTTTCTCTCAGCTACATGGGATAGGGCACTTATTTTTTTTGCTCAGCTCACCTATCTTTTAGGAACAATAATTTGCTTTCAAATGGCTCTTACTAGCTTGTTCAGAGAAGCAAATGGAGTAGAGTCTCACAAATGAGAGGGATGTATATGGCTAAATAGCATGCACTTGGGAATGACTTGGCTCAAAACCTACATTTGTCCTTTGATGGGCCACCTCACCAGCTCATCAATTTTAAGATTCAGCTAATGACGCTAAATAATCAAATGAAGTAACAATTAAATGAAGTAGCCTTTTAAAAAATGCTTAGGACTCAATAAATGGTTATTGTTATTAATACTGCTTTGAACATGCTATACTAATTCAAAGGCATTATTATTATTCCATCTTAGCATATGGAACAGCTGTCATGATCACTTTGTCTAGTACCTGGCTTAGAATAAATGTTCAGTAATTTTTTAAAAGAACTTATGAAATTCAGCAGGGTTATTTTCAGTACAGTTCAAGTTCAGATGATTGACTTACCTGACTAACCACACTCCTTAGAGAAAAGACAGTTTTTGCTTCAGATAAAACATTTTTGGCAAAGTGACTGAAAGTTGTCCTTCAAAAATCTGAAGAACCCGGATACGTACGGCAAGCTGGTAATAAATTGCCTTAATAGATGTAAGACATTATAGATTTTATCCCAGTGGGAACTCGAGAATTGTCATAAAAATGGCACTTACATTCTAATTTCCTGGGGGTTGTTTGTAAGATTCTTGTAAGTATCCTCTTGGGAATTAACCTATTCACATTCAGGCTGAATACTCAGCCTGAAGAATGTATTCAGCTGATTTCTCTTAGAAATGTAAATCAAGTCAAGAGTTACATGTTTATACTTACTGGAAAAGCAGCATCCCTTCTCCAACTCCCCAGCACAGAAAGCAAATGGGACTTTGTTATTCTGTGGATATATTATGGGGTGGCAGCAAGTCCTATTTATGGTGAGAAAGTTATTTTACCTATAAGGGTTATTAGTTCCTTTTAATTTTTTAGGTTAATGCCTTACTCCTGAAGAGAAAGTAATTATGAAATAGTTACTAGCTGCCATACACAAGGCTCTTATTCACGATGAGCTAAAGAGAGACAGCCTCTCTGAAAGAAGAGTGGAAATGGATTGTGGAATAAGCCTGATGTTTAAGGTCCTCTAGAACAGGAGTCCCCAACCCCTGGGCCAAGGACCTCAACCTAACAGTCTGTGGCCTTTTAAGAAACCGGGCCGCACAGCAGGCGGTGGGCAGTGGGAGAGCCAGCGAGCCTTTATCTGTATTTGCAGCCACTCCCCAGTGCTAGCATCATTGTTCAGATCCACCTCAGATCATCAGGCATTAGATTCTTACAGGAGCACCAGCCTCTGGTGCCAAAAAGGTTGGGGACCGCTGATATATAATA
The DNA here is from genome assembly GCF_014176215.1 of Rousettus aegyptiacus. Classification (NCBI taxonomy): domain Eukaryota; kingdom Metazoa; phylum Chordata; class Mammalia; order Chiroptera; family Pteropodidae; genus Rousettus; species Rousettus aegyptiacus. The sequence goes on from NW_023416287.1 coordinate 71,783,785, forward strand.
TAGTACTGGGCAACCTTGGGCTAGTTGCTTAGCTTTTCTGAGTTCCAGTTCCTACATTTGAAATATGAGGAAGACATTTGCTACTCTCTGGAGTAATAATAATGATTAAAGTCGCTCGTTTATAGGCAGTAGAGTGTCAGGCACAGTTTGTGAACCAGTATTATTCTCTCCAATCCTAAAGGTTGTGATTATGAATTAACCCCATTAAAGAAAAAAGAAAAAATCAATGACATTGAAGTATGGTAAGGAAGACTTTATTCAAGGGGGTGTGGGTGAAGGGAGTATTACAGCAGGTGTAAGGATCTCTGGGATGGAATTCTTCAGTAGGGAAGACGGGGTGGGGGTGGAGGTTAACTCTGAATCCAGCAAGTGGGAATTTATAGCCAAGGAGCAGGATGTAGTCAGTGTATTGCAAATGACTAAGAGGAAACATCTAGGTTAAGGGAAAATTCCAGCTACACCGATCTCACAGGATTCTTGCTGAAGGTGGGCCACAGTGGTCAAACATTACCTGGGGGTGGTGGAAGATGAAGAATCAGATCAGATATGACTGGTGTCAGGGGGATTCTGGTTGAAGTGACTTAGCATACTTCTTGTTAATTTGGACCATGCATAGATGAATGCAGAAGTCCAAAATTCAGGCCTAGTTAGAAAAAAGTTCAAGGGAGCCTGAATAGCATTTAATCAATGAGAGATCTTTGTCACCCCAGAGGGTACATTTGTTTCTGATTACCAGGGTAATAGCAAGTTCTGATAAGAGTATAGAGGTAAAGAAAGACCCAGATCTAAGGACATTTCCCTAAGAGGTGAGCCTATTTGGAGCTCCAAGTGGCATGCTTGTGGCAGGAGTGGGTATAGCGCAAGAGGGAGGAGCCTCCCCATTTTTTACAGTTTTGCTTGGACCAGTCAAGGAACTTACAGACTCCCTACCTCTGGAAGTTCTGCAGAATTTTCAGAATTTTAGGAGTCTACCTGTATTATTATTTTTAAGAAGCAGCCCCACCTAGACCACTTACCAGAGGAAATAAATCTTTTAATTGACAGTTCCATTCCCCAAATTGAACATCAAGAAAAAGAATGGTACTTTGTAAAAAGTTCCTGGGAAAATATAATTGTTGTTTTTTTAAAAAAGGCAAGACCAGTCAGACGAATAAAGATGTATGGGTTAATTGCTAAATCTGTGTCTCACCTGCATCTTTTATGTGGCAGATATGAATGCTTTATAGGTAATGAGGTCCTCACCGGAGAGTTATGGCCTAACAGCCTGACATTTGTAAAGCTGTAAAATGTAGGGGGAGATTTAACAAGCAGGATGAGCTGCCCTCCTGCATATTAACACAATTACACACCTATGCACATGTCTAGGAGTAAATAGTGTATTTATAGCATTAGGATTCTCCAAAGGATATTAAGCAGACATTGCAATTTGCATTTTAATTTTCTTACAAGAAAACCTTCCTATTTGTCTTGAAATGTCTAGAACCTCTAAGCTTTTTTAGCTGCTCCAGTGGTCACTGCCTTCATGCTGTGTTTTACAGCAGAGCTTGCAGGCCTGGTGGTACTCTCAGGTCCCAACTCCTACGGCTGGGCACGTAGGCCGGGGTGGAGCATGGTTCAGGCTTTCCAGCATGGAGATGCTGCACTGGGAGGCTGGAGGTTCCGGAACACCAAGAGGTTTCGATGCCCACCTCCATGTTGCTATCAGCTGGTCTATATTTGGCTTTCCTGTTCCTTGCCTTACTTCTTTCCCTAAAACCTTTGGGGGACCTTATCAGTCTGTTAGAATGGCCTAACTCTTAAAATATTTGTATTTAAATTATGAGAAGAATTTAACATTGTTGGGCCACTAGCAGAAATGAAACAAGTTAAATAGAGAATCAGTTAAAAGAGGGAGAGAACATGTCAGCACTGGTCTTCGCCTTGACCCATGTTTTTTTGTCAAAACCCCACAACCTCTTCCCTACCTGAGGTGGGCTTCCCTGAACTCCAGAAGCTTAAATACCTCCTCTTGTTTTCTGAAGCCCTCCAGGTCTGGGTTCTCCACCTCCTAGCAAGGCTGCCAGGGCCCTGGGGAACTTTGAGAAGTTGGAAATGTTTGGCTTATTTCTGGTTTAGGTTGATCCAACTAAGAGCACTTACTTTTAAATTTGAGAGTTACAGAGTCCTTTGTGACTTTACTTATGTATCTCTACTTTTCAGTGTGTCTTCCTTCTCCTCTTGTCCCCCAGTTTCTACTCTTTAAATATGGGTCTAAAAAGACTGATGTTTACGTGACTTTTCCTGGCAACCCCAGGTGACACTGATCTCCCTCACTGAGCTACCATAGTGCAGGTATTCTTCATCTTATTGTAATCTAATTTAGCATTTTTCAAACTGTCATATGCGTGTAGATCACTTGGGGACCTTGGTAAAATGTAGATTTTGATTCTTACAAAATGGTGTCTGAGATTCTGCGTTTTAGGCAGACTCTCAAAGTCTAGAGTCTGATTTGTGTGTATGGTCTTAATTGCTCAACTATGTATAAAATGGTCACGAACTGTAAAGTTGTGACCCTACACTGCCTATATGGCACACTCAGGAGCAGGCAAGGAGGGATCATGTGATCATTTTGATAGTGGAAACAGGAAGAAAGATGGTCAGGTGCTTGGATGGTAAGGCACTCAGTTTCAAAAACTGTGAAGGGTCAGATTTTACCCTGGTTGCAAGCTAACAAATTAGCCTGCTATAGTTTCATGAATGCTGGCAGAAGGCACAAGATTCCTGAGTCAGATAAATGACAGTTTATTACTCTCAGCAGTAATAGTTGTCAGAGTGTCATCATTTGTTCTGGTTTTCCAAGCCCCAGTTGGCACAGGGCACTGCAACAAGGACAAGGTGGTCTCTGCATATGCAGTAGGCTGCATTACAGGAAAGGGACCTAGTGCTTAGGAAACGCCGATTATTTTGAAAGGGGCTGAAAGTAAACCTTTTCATCCTTGACCTTGAAGACAGACACTCTGTCATTCTGGACAGTGAACATGTCTGGCTTCTACCCCAGAGGTAGATTCTCTATCTTCCAAAGGTTTTGCTATTCAGGTATCCTTGAACAGATACTCTGGATCAAAAGCTATCAGCGCCTCTGCTCACAAGATATGCAGAAATGTGAAACCCATGGAGACCTGTGGTCCAATACACAGGTGAACACATTAGGTAGATTGGATGACACTTGAGGTATGGGTTTTTTATACCTGCCATTACAGATTACCACAAATGAGTGGCTTAGAACAAAAGAAATTTATTCTCTCTCAGTTCTGGAGAATGAAAGTCCAAATCAAGGTGTCAGCAGGATTATGTTCCATCTGAAAGCTCTAGGGAAGAATTCTTCTTCGCTACCACATTGCTTCTTATGGCTCTCAGCAATTCTTGTCATTCCTTGGCTTGTAGATGCATCACTCTGATCTCTGCCTCTTTTTCTCCTGACTTTCCTCCCTTTGCGTCTATGTCTCAATATCTCTAAATATCCCTCTCCTTAGAAGGATGCTGGTCATTGCATTTTAGGACCCACTGTAATTCAGTACGGCCTTAGCTTGATTATATCTGCAAAGATCCTATTTCCAAAAAAGGTCCTGTTCACAGGCACCTGGGGTTAGAACTTCAGTATATCCTTTTGGAGAATAAATTCAGCCCACAGCATTTGAGTAATAAAAAAGAAATTCACCATCTGCTTCCAGTATGAAAAATAAGAGTTGCGAACACATGCCTAGACTAATACTTAGCATTGTGTAGCAGCAGCCAATTTTAGAGGAGATGGATGTGTAGCTGTATGCTGTTTCAGCAGGCGTTTCCTTTGTTAGAGAAGAGTTGCTTAAGGTCTGAGAAAACCGGGATGAAATAATTCTCCATTTCCTGCTAACTCTGGAAATCATTCCCAATCTTTACTATCTTTATTTTTTCCCTTAAATAGAATTAGAGTTCCTTCCTCCCAAAGACTACTCTTTTGAATGCCTATCCCCATTCTGTTCTCATATTTTATTATGAACCTTAATTTATGGATCTCCCCACCCCACTGGACTAATTTGCCATGAAAGCCTCATTTATTATGAAAGAAAAGACTCTGTTCTTCTTCTAAAAAGAAGTGTAGGTATTAGTTCCCACTGAACAGATTAGAAAGGCATTTTGAGTAAGAAGCTTGTTCTGTTGCTCTTATCATCATCATGGATGCCAGACCTGATTAATGAACCTTCGTTCCTGCACGGATACCACACTCAAAGTTATGTAACTAGACTTTCTCCTTTGCCTGAATGTCTGACTCTTTTCCTTTTTTGTAATCTCACATTTGAGATAAGACCCAGGGATATGCAGTGGAAGGAGGGCAGAGCCATAGGCAATCACACTGTTAGGCGCCTCTAGCCTTTTCTTGTTTCTCAAGACAGCTTTTTTTTTTTTTTTTTTTTTGCTTATAAAACAGCCCTCGTTGCATTCATAGGGTACAGTTGTGACAGTGGGTGAGCAAATATGCAGTGGATGAACAAGAACATGGAATACAGTGCCTTATTTGCCTTCAAGAATTCTAGGAGGTGTTGTGCAGGGGAGAACAATATGCCCTCTTATTCTCTTAAAATTCCATGAAAGCAAAGGCCATTCTGACAAAAGTTCCATATAACAAAGCTTTGTCTTTGTTTCAGAGCCTAAGCCTAGAGTGAAAACTTGCTGATCTGGTTGTATTTCACTACAATGAAAAACCACATGACAGATGATCATGGGGTTTTATTCTTGGTCCAGCCCACGAAGCGTTTCCTGTCTGTAGCACAAATCTCTTGCTTTCAGCACTGCTTCACAAGAGGAGTAAAAGATTCTGTGGCTGCCCCCACTTTTTATTTTAGCAACCATGTTCATTCTTCTCAGCCCCTCACAACCCAATAGAAAATTTGCCTAAAACCACCGATCCCCGCCCCTTCCTCCCCTGCCCCCCAAACACATACCCACCATATTGGACTCTTAAATAACTTAAACTTGGCTGGAATAATTTTCCTATCTTACTCAGAGTTCACATACTCATATAGAGACACAAACATATATTTCTCTCCTTTGTTTTGGGAAGCCCCCATTATTGGTCAGGCACTGTACTCAACACTGAGGAGAGAAACACAAATGTTCGTCCCTGTGTCTTAGGAGCTCATTTGTAGGTAAGTTGAGTAGGATGCGTGGTATGAGGAGGAAAGATGGAGAGACAAACCTATGAGAAGGAATAAACACTGTTTATTGTGTACTAAAAGAGCCAGGGTGAGCTTCTAGAAGAAGTAGAGGACTGAAAAGAGCTATGAAAAATACATAAAATCAGGTGGAACTGTGAAATGGAGTTTTAGGAAAAAGCACATGCAAAGGGCAGGAATCTGTACTTGGGCTGGCCGTCAGTAGACACTCAATTTCTTAAATGATGTTTAGGGAGGCCCTCATTCTCGTTCAATACTAGCTTAACAAAAGGATAAGAATGCCCAGTGGGGTTCATTAAAATGGGTGTGAAATATGTTGCATGCAGAAATGCGAATGTGCATTACTGTACATTGCAGTACATTCACATATATATTTAAAAAATGGAAAGAAAAACCTGGTCTTCCGTGATGAGCTATGCCACTCTCTCCCATTTAATGTGATTAACGGCATCATTTAATAGTTGCACAGAGATTTCTATGCTGATCCACGACTCCTGCGTAGCAACCATTCCCTTTTATTCTACACATTATGGCACAAGACAAAATGGCAATATGGTTATCAGCTGTAAAAGAGAATAATCTGAGAGAAAAATAAAATCATGCAGTACTGTGTTTCTTCGAATTCAGGACTGTAAGGATTGTTTCAAATATATGTGTTTCTTTTTTTTCCTTTCTGTGAGAGGTCCCTGCATCTCTAGTTAACGAAAGGAAACACTGGGATGCTATCTGTGTTGGCAGTGCTATGGTCTGCTTCTAAGTTCAGGAGCAGTGCCAGCAGCTAAATCTTTCCACTACCCGCTATCTGTTTCTCCTCGTTTTTGGACAGTGTGAATGAACTCAGGGCAATGTGGTGAGAGGTGGTGAGGGCAGAGAATACCAGAAGCTGATTACCAAATGAACCTGAAGAGGAGGTTTGTATGGGTTTAATTGTCCATATAGAATGAGTCAGCCAGCCTTAGATGAAAAAAAAAGATAGAATGGGAAAGGTCATATGAGAGGTGATGGGAATAGCTAGAGAAGCATTTTGTTTGAAGATTAGAATAAAATACCCTCTTCGTAAATGAGAGGAAGAACCACCTAATGTGTATATATGTCTATTTTTTATTTTTCTTTTTTGATATTGACTTGGCCTTGTATATTTGGGAAGTTTCAGAAGAAAATAACTCATACATACATATATTAACAATAGGCTTGTCCGAGTTTTTAATTCGGTTTCATTTGAAGTTCTGCATTTATGAAACTTCTATTATGTGTCCTTCATTATGCTGATTGAACTACATGAGGAGAAGGTGCTGAACTCACAGTGCTGTGGGGGGAAATGAGAACATACATAGGCATGTGTATATTTGACAGTATGGTAAAAATCAGTTAAGTGCTCCCACAATGAGTTAATATTAATTAAGCATTTACTAAGTGCAAGGTATGAGGAGGTACATAGTCTTTACCATTTTTAGACTGGGTTTCTTGAGACTCTTTGAGCCTACATTTCATTTGTAAAATGAGGGTGATAGAAAGCATCTGATCACACTCGAAAGTGATGAAGGCATAGCAGCGTTCAACACACGGCACAAAAAGGGCACTTAACAAATACTATGTCTTTTTTCCCCTTCCCCTGTGACCAAGTCCCTACACATAAGTCTAGGTTTCTAGGGATGGAATTTCTTGACCTGAGCACCAGGTTTCCTGGGAACAGCCTTCTCATAGTGATGACTCTACTTCTGTAGAGTCTTAATAGTAGACATTAGTAGGGTTCCTGATCACTGCCCTTCTCTAGCTTGTGTTAGAAGACATACCGAATCTTAAATCAATTCAGGGCTTTTACTAGCTGTAGGGCACACACACGCTCATCAATACTTCTTCACTGATCTAATTTCAGATAAATTTCTATACTCAAGTCCCCTTTCTCCTTCTTACTCTGCTACCAGCCTGCCCTACCCTGGATGACCACAACATTCCTAATTCAACCTTTCTTTAGTCTGACTTGATACCTGTCTGTCAAATCTACTTTCCAGATGCTAAAAAGATATAATTGAGAGATACACTAAACAAACCAATAAATATAGAATGATCATTTGAGCTCCTTCCTCAGGTTTTTGATCACCACTTCAGGATGGGGAGGGATTACTGAGGAAGGGATGTGACTTCCCAGGGTCAACCTTTGCCTTCAGTATCGACATGTGCACCTGGAAAGTCCAGATCTATAGTCTCCACCATTTCACATTTTCTTTCAAGACATCCACGTCTAGATTATGCTCCTAAATAATGCTATTTCATATTGCGCATCTTCTCAACCCTCATGTTGGCAATTCAATGACTTGTCTTTTTCTATCTTTGCTTACATCACACATGAGTTTATTACTAATGCACACTCTGTATCATGCATGTATATGTGTGTGTGTAACTTGTCAGATAGTAGTAGTAGCAATACTGTCATTTGTTTATGTAGCACTTTGAAATTTTTAGTGTGTTTATGCCTCTACTATCTCATCTAATTCTTATAATATCTTTAAGACTTGGGAGTCAAGTACAACTGTATTCAACTACAGATAAAGATGGGGCAACTCAGGTGAAGTTTTTGGCTAAGGTTGCACCACTAGGTTGATTCAGAGTCTAGATTCCAGATTTGCTCATTCCAAGTTTAGTCTTTTTCCACTCACAATTTTTTAACTTATTAAAATAACTTTCAATAAAGTTTTAGTAGGTAGAATAGGTCAACTTCTTTGGAGATACCCATGCTTTAATGAAGACATTGAATGCTTTAAATTGGGAGTGTCATTTTACTTATAAAGTTTTCCAGGTGCCATAGCGACCCTTATGGTGACAGAAGGGCTTATCCTCACATACTTGGTCTGTTGCCTGAGCTACTGCTAGACCTTCCTATAATCTCAGTTTCAATTATGTGTTCACAAATATTTCATATTTGTGATCTATGCACATGGTATACAATGTGCTAGATTTATAGATAGGTTTTTAGCTAATCTTCATAAGTAGTTTACATGCATGCTTTTAGTTACACATAAAGTGAGGTCTGTTAGTATCGCCATTTTTCAAGAGCGAAAACTGAGACCGAGAGATATTAATTAACCATATATCAAGTAACTGACAGATTAATCTTCACATCCAAGTCTGACTTAACACATCTAAATACTTGTCATACTCTGACCAGTCCTGGCCTCAGTCATTTCCCAGCAGCCCAGAGATGGGGTGCATTGCCCGAGTCTGTTTCAGAAACGCATTTATCCCACCCTCTTTGCTGACATTCCCTTACATCCTCCTGACGTCTTTCTCTATTGTCACCTGGAGCAGCCATGTCAGGGGCGCAGTCCCTGTGCTGGGGACCCCTGACCATTTCAGAAATGCCACATAATGACCTTGTCTCGTGGGACTGGCCCAGTCCACTCTCAGATAGTAGCCCCCTTATACCTCAGCCCCACTTGCCTAGACCCAAAGTAGAATATTAAGCACCTGGAACCCTTTAATATCTGGTGCACTTTACATCGAAGTCAAACCGTTAGCCACAGCTGGGTGGTTCTTTTTGACAGCAGTTCCTGAAACTAAAATCATGCCTCCCACATACTCCCAGCTTTTGTTATGTTTAAAGTCATATTTTTCCCGTGTAAAAGAGTGACATTGTCATGGCAGAGTCTGTCTCTGGCTCCACCGAAGCATAACAACCTTTAGCTAGAGGACAGCGCTTCCATGGATTGCTCAGCTGCAGTGCTCAATTAGTCTTCCAATATTTCCCCCCTATCTTCCCCTAACATACTGTCAAATACGTCAAACACAGAGCAGTTTTCTGATGTGGACACTGGCTCATTAGGCCCCAGCTGAGATCATTAAATTCTGTTTCTTTAAGGCTCATGGAAAGGGCAGATTTATGTTTCCTTTGATAGAGCTGGTCTTAAATTTCCTCCCTATTGTGAGATGGATAGTTGGTGATGAATCAGTGATATTTCAGACTCCATTGGGGGCACACTGGCTGCTCATAGGATTGAGATTTCTGGGATAGAATAGCAAACAAGAAGCCATTGAATGAACACATGCATTTCTAGTGTTGCCCCCTACTGTGGGCCAATCTTAAGGGCATTACTTTGTTCCTTTTAGACAGGGTTGCTCAGCCTTGCTGCTAATGACATCTTGGGCTAGGCAATTCTTTGTCGTAGGAAGTTGTCCTGTGCCTTGTGTGATATAAGCAGCATGCTTGATTTATGCTAACTAGGTACCAGTGACAAGAATCTAATCAGGAATCTAAGTTATAAAATAGTGGTGTGAAAGCATCTGATGGTTGTCAGTAATATGGCCAGACTGGCAAAACCACAACTCAGGGAAAGCATGTTTGCAATGATTCCCAAATTCTGTTTTGTTGACCCCTCCTCCAGTGCCAAAGGCCTTTCTGCTGTGCTCACTAGTACTTTGTGCTTATCTGCTATCTTGTAGCACACAAAAGTCCCTGCTATAGGCTAGACCCAAGTTGGAGCTCCTGGTGACTCTGTACATTCACCTGGCTTTATTTTTCTTCTCATAATACATATGAAACATTACTTTTATGTGCTTAGTGCTCCAAGAATCTTATTGGCTAGAGAAACAATGCACATACTCATAATCTTGTATTAATAGCTGTTAACAGTTGAATGGGTTAACTCCAAGATTTATTTATTTTTGTATGTGTGTACATATATACACACACGCATGCTTTCAGTATATAAAAACTAAACAAATGGGTGGTGAGGAATTTAGCCCCCATGGCGGGGTTGCAGCGAGGTTATAAAATTAGAGAGCCCTCAAATCACACTTCTTCCTATCTAGGAGAATAGCGAACAAGAAAACTAGGCCAGTGTTCTTTAAACTGTAGATTGTGCTATATATTATAAAATATTTTTTAAGTGTGTGGCCCTCGGTATATGTATTATTTATAAATTAAATAAGGTAATTTTCAGGTCCTACTAAATATTGTTGAAAGTTGAATTTTATAATTTTTAGATACGTTTTATTAATTGAAGTCATAGTATTTTCCTTCTACATCCCCCCAAAGTCAGCTTATTATTTTGAGGCTGCTTGGCCTCCTGCCCTGGAGAATCACTTCTTAGTCTTCCATGATGCGCTTAACTCAAACTCTCTGAAACTAGATACACAATTTTGTGACCCTAGGCGCATGTTGCATTTTTTCTATAGAGAAGCCCATAGCATTCATGAATTTTAAAAAGAGGTCCTTAAGTCAAAAGATGTTTAGGACCGTGTATGGTGGTCCCTGAGACTGATCAGGCGCTCATGCAGTGAGCTGTGGTAGAATCCATCTTTTTTTTAAAGATGCAGGAGTACAGAGCAGCCTTCTCATCAAACACTGGTCATTTTGGGGCCTCTGATTCTGAGTCATGAGTTTTCTCAGCCTCCATCATCTTTCAGTGGTAATCAAGCACTAAATATTTGAATTTGAATTTTGTGAATATACAGTCACCCTGACTTAAGCTAGAAGGGGTTTTAGAGGTCCTCCAATCTTCCTCTCTGCTTTCACAGATGATAAAAGCAGGGCAGAGCACTCAGGGTCATCCGGGTCTTCTCCCTGTATATCTCTGTGCCGCACTGCTGATCTCTGACAATAATTTTTATAGTTGTTTCACTGTACAGCAGTTTTAATATTAAAAAAAAGACAATTACAATAAATAAGGAACCACTCATTAACAAATATTAAGAAATATTGAACACATTTCTAGAATTCATCTTGACTCTCACCCAGATCTGAGCAGCTGGACAGTCACTGAAACAGCATCCTCATTCTGAAATTGAATGCAGATATTTGAGGAGAAACAAATTGAAATGGTGAGTAAACCTCTAATATCTTAAGGAGCTAAAAGGACTCTTATTTCCTTCACTCAGTAATGGGGCTGCTTTAGGGATGTCACTGGAATGCGTGCATGCACGTGCACACACCATATACATTAACCTATCAGAACTGTTTTTAAGGTAAATGAGGAAGAGCATAAATATCAGTGCCGTTTTCCAGACACTGTCACTGTATACTCATGTGATCTGGAGCACAGAGAATTGCTGCTTGTCTCTGAAGCCTGCTGCTCATCTCTAGTGTTTCCATCTGTGTCCGCACAAGTAGGAGGCTGTGGTTCCTGTCACATCTGCTTCTCCCCTGGGTCAGGAGAATGGGTGGTGACCTGTGTGATTATGTCTCACTGCTGCCCTACTCTTCACTCTGATAAGGGGGCTGTTGCCTCACATCAGCAAACTGCTTCCTGTGATCCAGACTTCCGCTCCTGGGGCGTAAAGCTCATGGATTCCTTCTCCCTCAGAGCACTGTTCATGCTTTGGACAGCCGGAAGACCATTATGAGCAGTGTTTTTCTCACTGTGCTCCTGGAAGCCTCCCTCAGTGCTGATAAAGCCCTAATACTCTTATCTTTTGTGTACTTTGTGATTCTGAGTGAGCCTGTACAAATAAAGTTTGAAAACTACTGATTTAGCTCACTTCTCTCAGTACCCAGAAAGGGAGAGTGACTTGTCTCTGGTCCCTTGCTATGGCCATTCCTCTGTAGCCCCAGGAAATTCAAGTTCTGTTTCTCGCCAGGTCTTTATTCCAGTAAGCCCCAAAGCCTTTCTCTGTGTTCTCCTATTTTAATTTTGAAGCAAGAGAGTGGGTTTATTTCTTAGATGTCCAGTCCGGGGCTTCATAAGGAGAAGACATGAAGTAGACTTGAATCTGGTGCTCAGCTTGGAGCTGAACCCAGCTAAGCCTGGCAGGACTTAGCAAGTGAAACCAGGTGAAGCAAGCATAAAGGTCCATGAGCCAAAAACAAATGCTTATTGTTATAAACCATTGATTTTTAAAAAATGCGACAATACTTCAGTAAACAATGACTAAAATAAGCACTTACTATGTGTCAGAGACTCTTATGAATGGTGGGGTTATAGTTTTAAACAAAACAATCAAAATTTCTCCCTCAGGGAGATGATATCCCCTCCCTCCCTTCTTCCATTTCTCACATCTTTGTGTGTGTGTGTGTGTGTGTGTTAAAACTTATGTTCATAAGTGACTGTTACCTATAATGTATGGATATACATGTGTTCACATGCCTGATGACATGCAGAAAGCATGCTCACTCACATGTCAGGAGTAATCAACTCAGAGTGATAGAGGGAAAATAGCAACTGAAAACACAGAAAAAGTTTCTAACCAGTTCGGCCAACCTCCAAAGCCTGTGCTTTGCCCTCTCTGCTACCTAGCTCGCCACTGCTGTCTTTTCATATTCTTCTGACTTAGGAGGCCCCTTGAGGAAATTCCCAGGGCGGGGAACCAATAAAGATTTCCCCATTTAAAATGTTCTAGAATTCGTCTTCCCTTCTCCACGTTACAGCAAGAGCAGCAGTGTCAGTGCACAGTCAAGAAAAGCAGGAACAGTTTGCAGCCAAGGGAAGATGCTCGCCTGTTGACTGCTCCACATGTAGCATCCCAGGTAGACCACTGTGGATGTTCCTCTACCAGTGAGAAGAAAAACCTTTGCCTTATACAAGTGTCTCAAGCTAATAAGGTCTTAACATACAGTTGAAGGCTTTTGTTCCCAGGAAGCTGGTAAAGGTGCATAATTGTGTGTTTCTGAGAACAGGTCATGCAACTTCCCTTTACCGATCTACCAGATTTCAACTGACTTGTGTACACAATTCAGAATATCCAGGTCACACAGGGCAATGCAGTCATTTGTGCCCTTATTGGAAACACCTGGGCTGACTGGTAATAATTATGTAAATACTCTGTCTGTAGTTAGAATTATATCTTTCTCACACTTCAGTGTAGGCAAAACACATACAGATATGTCTCTATAGAGCATACTATACTTTTCAACCATTTTTGCATGTGTTACCTAATTTCATCTTCATAGCGGACTTGTCATATAGGTTAAGCAGGGTTTATTTTGTAGTTCATTAATAAGCCCAGAAAGTTCTGGTAGCTGGCCAGAGGTGACACAGCTGTAAAGTACAATCTTCAAATAGGAATCTCTTTCTAAGCCCATTGTCTGATATTGTTACCATTTAAAAATGCTTAGCAACTACCTCTTCTATTTTACAAATATCTGAAGACTTCTAACATTTTTTAAAACCACAGGTTCCTAAAAGAGAGAATTACTGTTTTATAGATGAAATACGTTGCTGGACAGCCTCCCATGTAAGGAATGGAAAGAACAAGCTTGAGTCGGTTCTAAAATAAGAAAAAATAAGGGGTAGATCCCCAGCCTAGAGGGTGCCAACCTCATCTTACATGTTTGGGGGATGCCTCATGTGAACCTGACACAGAGCAGAGTACACACTTACCATATTTTTGTTGAGTCAGTGAATACATAAATGTGTAAACAAGTTTTCTCACCTAACAACATTCACGGAAACCAGATCTAAGCCTTGTGAGGTGCACACCTAAGAAAAATAAGGTGCTATTTGAAATGTCCTTTTCTATAAAAACTACTGCCTCCCAGGAGTAACCCCAAATGGCTTCTCTACTTCCTTATACTACCCCCCCCCCCCCAGCCTCAGCATCTGGTAACCTGTTGAAATACCATTCCTGTGATCAGTCGGACTCTTTCCCACTTTGGGGTCCTTTGCATCTGCCTTCTCCTCTTCAGCCCCATTTCTACCACCCAAATCCATTCCCTCATTAAGACACATCTGAACTACTGCTGTGGCATAGCTTAGCCACACAGCCCACCACAGCTTGTGAGCAATTGCTTTTGAAAGATAAAGGTTGTACTTTAGTATCTGTTCATTAGGAATAGAATGGTAACATAACATTTTTGCCTGATTTTTAACATATTTGCAAGACAGTTCTTCTGCCTTCGCTGAACTTCCTCAGTGATTCTAAGTCCACCAGAGCAGACAGGAGGGAGGGAGAATCAGAACGTTGAGATGCCCGCTCAGTTCCCACCGTTTGCTACACATTGGTCTGTGTGCAGCCTGCGAGCCTCTCGGGGTCAGCTTCTTGAGGAAAATTAAAGGTTGGGTTTGCAGTATAAAGGAGAGTATGTTAGCCTTTTAAAAATGTAACCCTATTTAAATGTAAACAAAAGTTACTAGCTATTGAACATCTACATACATGGAAGGAAATTTTTGTTTTTAAGTCTACACACCTTATAATGAGGCTTCTATTTTACAGATGAGGAAACAGCTTTCTCGTAAAGGGCTCACCCAGCTCTAGCATATTTGGTTCTAGCAGTTATGTTCTTTCATTGATTGAAAAGATGACTCTACTCAGGAACCTCAGCATCTCCCCATTGAACAACTGACCCAGGCTTCTTAATTTGACATTTCAGACTCCCACATCAATAATCAAAAGATTCCCTGTCTGACTTCTGAATGTTTCTTGACTTTTTTCCTGACTTCCTGATATGAACTCATGGCTCTGGCTACTACTTTTTTTTTTTTTTTTTATTGCACCTTTCCTCTCCCTGTAAAGTTCAAAAATATTATAAGCTGTGGGTAAGACTTACTTTCTTCCTTAAACTTTCACAGAATGATACTTAATTTTGTCTTTTATTTTCATAACAAAAGTACCAAGGGAACTCAGCTAATTTATACTAATATGTTATTGTTTAAATTGTTTCTTAGGATTGTCCTTTGATTTCTGTGTTTATTAACATTTACCAAAGTAAACTACTCTGAAGACCAGGGGAAATAACTGACTTTTTAAAGAGCTTTCTTAACACTTTTCAGAGAACTCTCAATTTTAGACAGCCTTGCTCAGTGGATTATTTATCTAAACATACCTTGAAAGATGGATTTTTCTCAGAAAGTTACTATCTTTGACTGTTCTTTGGTGGCACCAGCTTGCTCCCTAAAGCAATTTAATAGTAACACTATGTAAAATATTCTACATTCAAACCCCTTTTTATGTAATTGCTTAAGTCAAGCTCACAATCACCTCATAAGATATCTGTTATCCCTATTTTTCAGGTAAAAAACTGAAGTCTAATGATTAAATGGGGTCCTCAGGGTTAAACAGAGAGAGAGAGGAACCAAAACTGGAACAGATGTCATCTGATGTCCCATCCAGAGTACTTATCTCCACTCCATGACACTATCCTATCTTCCATTGTCTTATACCCAGTATGGAGTTCTATCCATTTATACCTTTATATCATGGCATTCTGTAAGGATGGCAATAATTGTATGCACATTAGCATAATGAAAAAGTAATTTACAGTGAGTAATCAAATCCCACAAATTTCCTGGTAAGAAAGGCCTATTGATTTTGATGAATGAAAGGCCTATTAATTTTGATGAATGAAATGATCCTACTTTTTGTGTGTAGAGGGTACAAGGAGTATTTGCCGACAGTCTGGGCATAGTAACCAGGCAAAGCTCATATGTTATCTGCCAGTTATAATTTTTAGACTGAGGCTACTTTTTGTGTCTTGGCCCTTCTTCCGTTCCTTTATTAAGGTGCAGCTCACCTGTGAGTATGCATTATCATTCGTTCAAGCCAAGCTAGCAGCTCACTGACGTGCAGTCGAAGGCTTTTCATAGTCACGTGTAGTATATTCATAGGCCATCAGTGGAACCAGTGGAAAATTACAGGCCTCAATAAAACTCACATGTCCATGAATTCAGCCCATGCGCTACAGTTTTCAATTTGCTTCACCCATTATTTCTTAAAGGTGTGCACAGGGTTATAAGATTTGATCACATTATACATTTAAAATTTTTCCACTGACCCCATTCTTACCAGATATGTTGAAGATGAAGTGCTTTCAAGTACTATTTAATAATAACTGGAACTGAGAAGTAATAAGACAGTTTTTAAAAAATGTATAAGTATATTCAAAGATTTTTGGGGGTGGAGTGGAGTGTAAGATGGAACCACAATATTGCTCTGGCCATCATTTTCTGAGTTGTCTGAGTTAATCAGATTAAGGATCCTGGAAATTCAATTTAACCAGCTTTTGGCAGTCAGTGTAACTAAGCAAATAATATATATTTATAAAATATAATTTAAAATTAAATATATTCATTTAAAAATATTTGTCTGAATCAGTGCTGTTCATCAGAATAAAATGTGAGCCACGTATATAATTTTACATTTTCTAGTAGCCACATTTTACAAATGTAAATGACAACTGTAATTAATTTTAATAACATTTTATTAAAGTCAGTGTACCTAAAATATTATTTCAAATGCAATCAATATAGATATTGAGCTATTTTACATTCTTTTTAAAAAACTGTCTTAAAAATACAGTGTATATTTCACACTTAAAAAAACAAATCTCAACTTGGACTAGCTCCTTCAGTGGTATGCTGGAGACAGTTCACACTGGATTGCCAGAGCCAATTTTTAAATTTTTAGAATTTCATGAGCTGGTTGTTTGGTAGATTAAAGTGGGCCACTACGAGAATATTTATACCACAGAAATCATCAACCGTTGTAATTTTTTTTTTGAGGGGTAGCTGATTGTACAATATTTACCAGCATATCGCCACCGAATAGAAACTGCAGCTAGTGGCTACCGTAATGGACAGTGCATCCCTAGACAATAAAAATAATTATATATTTGTTAGATATGTTTCTTAAGCATATTTAGAACTCTCCTTAATTTGTTCTAAGAATGGTGGCAGGATGGTGCCTTTCACAGTGGACACCACTTGGACAAATACCAGGGCAGAGAAAGCATTTAAACAGTAACTGAACACCTATTAGCTTTGAGACTGCAGCCAAAGCATAACAGCCCCACTGTTCCATATACAGTTCCACGTGGGTTTGGACTTGGAGAAATGATTGCTTTTTCTGGACTTTAAAAATATGTCTAGTTGTGAATGCTGGCATTGGTGAGGACAGGACTAGGGAAAGGAATTAGCATAAAAACAGCAAGATATGAGCTTTCTTATAGCTATCATAAGTACCAGTTTTGTTTTATGAGAAAATAGAGTTCATATTAAGATATTAGTTTATATATTTAAACTTCATTAAAGGTTATTACATCTTATTTATTAAAACATATTCATTAGGATTTTAAGATTACCTAATATATTTCTAATGCATTACAGTTAAATAATTAAATCTAATTTTAGTGGAGCAGGATCATGGGGTAGGCATCCTAGGCTGTTTTATCATAAAAGTCTCTGATGTCTGTAACAAATATATGCTCTTCAATAAAAACAATAATAGCTTGCTTTTGTTGGGTATGTAACTATATGACAGGCACTTTAAATATTTATTTCAAATGATATACACAGTGATCCTAAGAGGTGGATATTATGCAGATTCTAAAGAGTAGGAAACATAAGCTCAGGAAAGTTAGTAGAGGTTCAAAGTCAGCCATTTGGCAAATGGGAGATCTGAATAGTGAACTAAGTAAGGCCTTTGTTATTTCAAAGTCTGGGCTTTTCTCTGGATGATGCTAGCTCCCTAGAACTTCAAGTTTACTGGATTATACTCAGTATTTTTCTTACTGGGGAGATCGAATTTAGGAAAAGTTGGAATTTTCAAGCCCTTTATTGTTTGTTAAAGCCAGTTTTGTTCAAATGATCAGAGTGGTTAGGGAGCTGAAGAGGGTAACAAGCTTAACTATGTCTAGCAGAATAAAAACTTTAACTTGTTCACCCAGTAAATATATACCACGAGTACTAAATCTCATATGTGGAGTAAACATGTGCTCTGAACAAAATGAAACCAATAACAATAAAACCCTTATTCTCCAGGAATGATAATGGAAAGTGGAATTTCCTGAGCACTTGCTGTGGGTCAGTCACTGTTCTAGAGGTTTCCCTTATTTTGGCTCATTATGTACGTTAGGTACAATTAATATTTCCATTTTATAGCAATAGAAAGCCGAGACACTTAGATGATAAACTTTTCCATGCTACAAATAAGTAGCAGAATTGGGATATAAACCCAAGCAACATGGATGCACAATGCATACTCTTAGTTACTATAACATATGTCATTGGTCTTATTGATTACATGGCAGACAAGGCACAGACACCTCAAGCTTTAAAACAATCATAAATGATGAACATATTGCTCTCAAGTGACTATGAAAAGATGCATATAATACCATAGATCGATTTAATATTAATTTCAAATCAGAAATAAATTATTCTAATAAAAAAGAGCCCATAGATACAGAGAACAGATTCGTGTTTGCCTGAAGTGGGGTTGGGAGGTGGGTGAAATGGCTTAAGGATGTCTAAAGGTATAAATTTTCCATTACAATCCCATAGGGATGAATTGTGAAGGAGAGAACAAAAATATTGCACAGGGAGAAATCACTTCCTACTCTCAAAATACAAAACCTAGAGGGGTTGGGATTTAAAGGGAACATGAAGGGTGAGATTTGCATAAACAGAGAACCCCGAAAGAATATAACCAGAAAGAACCGTATGAGCAATTACATTAGAAACAAGTCTAAGTCAATATGAAGGACTGAAAATTTTGGAAATATGGCAATGGTCAAT
Organism: Rousettus aegyptiacus; assembly: GCF_014176215.1. NCBI lineage: Eukaryota > Metazoa > Chordata > Mammalia > Chiroptera > Pteropodidae > Rousettus > Rousettus aegyptiacus. Next base: position 71,802,419 of record NW_023416287.1, read on the forward strand.
AGCAGTGAAAAGGTAGTTAGTTATGAGCAAGAATAGGCTTACGTGTGTCTCCCATGCACTGAAAAATTCAGTTTCCTACATATTATATAGACTCCTATTTGTGGAACCCCCGTCATAAGAACTATAAGGTTATTAACACCTTCCCTGGGGTATTAATATTTTTGTGTGCTGTGAGACCAATAACTACAACATATTGTAAAGTAAGAAGTAACCCATCAAGCAAAGTGTCATGGATGGAAAGAAGGAGAATACGAGGGTTAAAGGAGGGAGATGTGTGTTTTACCGAAGACTGTAGGAAAGGCTTCACAGGTTATGCTGTGTTTAGAGAACAGTATTCGGTTTGTTTACAGCATATAAATTACATGATGAGGAACAGTGGGAGGTCAGACTAGAAAGGTCAGTTGTGGTCATAGTGTGGAGAATGTTGAATGCCTGGTGTGAGAAATTTATATTTCATCAATAGCAATTGTTCAGTAGGCAGCCTGAAGGGTTTTGAGCTTCAGAGCTAGGATTACATTTCGTCTTCAGGAAAATAAATCTGACAGTTATAAGTGGGATAAAGTGTAGTAGAGGGAGCTGTAGGCAGGAATTCATGTTGCTGGTTATTGGAGAAGGGTGAGCTAGAGATAATGACGTTCTGAGATGGGATAGTGGCGGAAGACATGGATTGAAGAGGATGTGTGAAAGTGTATTAGATACTGAAAGAAATTTTTTTGAATAGAATGAGGAAAAACCCAAGAATTGAGAGCAGAGGAATGGCAATATCAAAATTATATGAATGATTCATTTTTTGAAAGGTGATATGTACTAGCAGAAATACTACAAAAAAATTAGATTCATTTTTTTCTTGGTCTAATTCAGATTTCCAAGTATTTCTAAGTGTAGACTTCATGTCTAGATAAACTAGATATTACTATTTCTTAAATTCCGTGTGGTGAGGAGCCCATTTAAAAAAAAAAAAAATGCTTCCTATCTTTCACTGACCATTGCAATAAATTCCTATAGAAATAAAATAAATAAAAAACTAACATATATAACGTGATAGAGGTGCGAATTAGCTCTACAGTGGCAATCATATTACCATATATAAATGCATCAAATTAACATGTACACTTTAAATTTTTGCAATGTTATATGTCAAATATATTTAAATAAAAACTAACATAAATACAAACCCCAACTTTTTAATGATTTTATTCAACACATGTAAGATTATCAAATTGCTATAACAATTTCTAAATAGCTGTTCTTAACTTCTAAGCTCATATCGTCAGACCAGTAGCAAACAGCTCAGCCAACACCTGTCTACACCACCCACGATTTAAGTAACCTTGGTCTGGAGGATAATTTCTACAATGTGATTATAGGAAGACACAGAGATTCTCTTTTTTTCCCACTTGCTAATTCTCCCACTCTACTTTGCTATTTCCTACATATTGGGTGAGGGTGGAGGGGATACTTAAAATTGTACTTTTTGTCTTCTGTATTTTTTGTTTAAGGTTGAAGTAAGAATACACATACTTTGTGCTACACTCAAAAATACCTTACTGAGAACTGAAATTAATGACCAGATAGAAAGAAAACAAACATTGCCACTACCTTACATAAACCCACTACTCAAGCCTCTGTTGCTTGTTTATGATCTACTAAAATATCTTTCAGCCTTTTCTTTCCTATGCCATTTCCATTTAGCAAGCTGCTGCTTCTTTAGCACTTGCTAGAATTTTATCCTCCTCCAATGCCTAAATCAAGTCCTGGCTCCTTCGTTAATGTATTCCTGACCATTGCAGCCCATAGTCATTTCACCCTTCTCTGACATTTTTGGATTAGTTGACTATACTCTCCTTGGTATTATTTATAATTTATTGCCTACTGCCTTTACTTGCTTGAACATAGTGCTCTCAATTTTAAAAGTGTGTGTGCGTATGTATATACATACGTATGTACGTATGTATGTATGTATGTATGTATGTATGTCTTGTTTTCTTCTTACATACATACAGATGGACAGAGAAACAATACTGAGGATAAATCAAGCATCTCTATAATAACACCTGATAAGAAAAAGAACACAGACCGTATCAAAGAAGCCTCCTATGTACATCCCTAATTGCATTTTCCTACCTCTACCCCAGAGGGAACTGCGATCCTGACCTTTGTGATAATTATTCTTTGTTCTTCTAGACAGCTTTTCCACCCATGAATTTATTTACAAATGAGTTCCTAAATATATATAAATATATAAACATGTGCATTTAAGTATTATGTATGTATTTCAAGATGTAAATATACAGACGTATATATATTCCTGATATTATATAAATATGCATGCATCTGTGTATGTATGTACATATATGTGTGTGTGTGTGTGTGTGTGTGTGTGTGTGTGTGTATATATATAATATAATTTTGCCTGTCATGAGCCAAATATAAATGGAATCATGCTGTACGTATTGTTTTTTCCTCAACATTATTTCATTCCTCCACATTGATTTGAGTGACTTAGGCCATTCAGTTTTACTACTTTATAGAATGTCTTTGCATAAACAATACATCATAATTTATTATCTGTTGTAATATGGATAGATTTTTGGTTGTTTCCTAAATTTTTGCTGTTGTGACCAGTGATCCTGCAGAGTCCAGCATAGACCCATGTGCAATTTCTCCTGGTCCACATGTGCAATAATGGTTCTATAATATGCACCCAGAGGCAGGATTGCTGGATTGCAGGATGTGGACGTGTTCCGCTTTACTAGGCAACACCAAACTCCATAATATTGGTTGTACCAATTTGTACCTCTTCCAGCAATGAGTGTCTGACGGTTCCCATCAATCCATACATAAGCCATCATTTCATGAGAGAGATTACTAGAGCCCATCAATATTTCCAGTTTCTCTCTTCATTCAGGCACAACAAAGCTCATTATACTTCTCCACCTCTTTGAAGTTAGCCAGCAGCATGTGACTTAGTTTGCCCTTGCTTTGGGCAATAACATTCATTTCTGGGTGGAAGTCTTGAAGACCTTTTAAATAATTCTCCATGTTCTTTGACTGCAGCAGCACGTCCAGATGGCAGTGTCAGAAAATGGTGAAACTTCTTTTACCCTTGTCCCCAAATTAATTTCATGTGCAGAATCCCCTGTCAACCTCTTGTGTTGGATTTAGCATGTGATTGGGAAATAATCTTTTATTGTTTGAAGCCATAGGATTTAACAAAAAATATACTGCTTAACTTAGACCATCCTGGCTTAATACTCATTGCATTGTCAGACTTTGTAATTTTTGACAGCCTTATAATTATCTAATGGTATCTCATTGAGGGTTTAATTTGCATTTCTCTGATTATTATGAGTTGATAATTTTTTCATGTATTAATGTTTATTTGAGTTTCTTCCTTTGTAAATTCTTTAATAACTATGTTCCTATTTTTCCATTAGTTTGTTTGCCTTCTTCTTATTGACTCATAAGATGTCTTTATAGGTTAGAGATAAAATCCTTTGTCAGTCATGTGCTCTCAGGTTTTTTTTTTTCACTTTGTAGAATCTTTTGAAGTACAGGGTGTCTTAACTTTGATATTGATGAATTAATCAAGCTTTGCCTTATGGTTAGTATATTTTGTGTCTTGTGTAGTAAACTTTTCTCTACCCAAAGATTACAAAGATATTCTCTGCCATTCTCTTCTGAAGTTTTTGGATTTTTGTATTTTAGCTGGAAATCTTAAAGAACCTGTAACTGAATTTTATGTATTATAGGAAATAAAGATCTAAGTTTTTTTTTAATCCCACAAGGATAACCAGTTGTTTCAACACTGTTTATTATACTGTCCTTTCTTCATTTATCTGTATTGCAACCTCTTTCAGATAGCTTATCAATGTCCATATTTTATGTTAATCTATTTATGTACTCTATATATTGTTCCATTGATCTACTTGTCTATCCATCAATTTCATATTACCTTACTTACTATAGCTTTATAAGAAGTCTTAGTGTCTAATAGATGAGTCTCCTAACCTTGTTCTGTATCTTCAAAACATTTTGGTTATTTTTTTTTAATATACATATTTTTCAATTACAGTTGACATATAATATTAGATTAGTTTCAGGTGTACAGCATCATGAAAGCAGTGAAAGAATGAATATGGTAGTAGAAAAAGTATGGTAGCATGTGATTTGTGTTTGCAAAATTAGAAGTAGTGCAACGAATTTTGTGTGAGGTGAATTTGGGAAGGTGGTTGAATTTGCCTCATATAGGATCTTGAAATTTTCCAATTTTTTTATATTTACAGTAGAAAGGGCTGATCTAGGAATATTAATGACTTATTGTATATAAAATAGATTAGATTGTGAAGAATCCAAAAGCAGGAAAATATATTGGAAAACATTTGTAAAAGTCTGGGCTTGAGAGGATGAGGAACTGGATCGAGGCACTTGTAATGATAATGGAAGTAGAGGAATGGATTCAGGGTGTACCCTGATGGAGGGCATCTCTTGAGTTCTGATTAGATGTGAAAAGGAAAAAGAGAAAAAGCCACAAAATTAGTCTCTAGGAGTTTTTGAGAGAGTAACTACAGACATTATTTCAGAACTAAAAAACAAACTTGGACATATTTTGAGGGTGGGAATAATAAATTAAACTTTAAGTATGCTGACTTCAAAACAGATATATGAGACTGGAATCATGAGAGAGGTAAAGTTAAGAGGAGATGCTTGGAAATCATTTATGTTGGCATGATGAGGCCGAAGACAGCAATGGAAAATCCTACATGGAGTTATTTGACATTAAAAATGTGTATGTTTTATTAGTTTGTTCATTTGTGTCTGGAGATTCTGAAGAGCAACTAGCTCTTCAAGGATTTCTTTGACTCTCTTCTGGTCAGTTGGAAGCCTTTGGTGTGGTGAGTTGTGCTAGTGAGTATGATACAAAAACACATTAAGGATTCTCAAGATGATTAGACTTTCATCCTGTGGGGCCAGTCAGACCTGTTCACCATAGTCTTCTGTTGGAATTCTTGGTTTTTGGAGAAACTGTTACATCCCAATGCACACTTCAGCACTTTTTTTTTTTTTTTCCAGCAAGACTCTGAATTCCTTTTGGACCTTCTGCCTTGAGGATCCATTTAAAGAACTAAAACCTCAGGAACTCTACTCCTTTCCTTTAAACCCACGTGCAGAGCAGACCTGAGCACCCAGCTGCAATGGCTCTTCCCTGACTTCACTAAGCCCTTAATTGGAGAAGTGTCTCTCAAAGAGAAAGCAAGTCTAACCCTATTGTACCATTCTGAAAGAAAGGAGGGAGAAAGCAGAAGAGAAACAAGGAGGAAAACAACCCTGATACTTTTAGTCCTCTCACTTAAGGAGCATATTTTCTAGGAGAATAACCTACTTGAGTGTCTTTGGTGGCTTTGTTCTTGACGGATAGTGAGTTCCTGGGCTCCCGGTAGTAGAAGATAGTTGGAGGTAGAGATAGGGGGATAGAGAGGGGTTGTTTAAGTATGTTTTAAGGAAACAGCAGTGTTGAAGGGGTCTTGGTTGACACTGCAGATCAGTCATTGACAAAATTGTCTGCCTACCAGAATAATTGGTATTGCTTTTTGACTAAGACACACATAGACCACACCTCTGGAGAGTTTAACTTAATAGATCTTTGTATGTTTAAAATATGTACAGAGTAAACCAATTGACCTAATGAATAAAAGCTTACCAAATGATTCTGAGGGGGCAGTGCCCTTGCTAACTTCCATGGCATTTTTGTGAAGTTAGGGAAAGGTACACCTCCTCCCTTTCCAGAGCAGATCCAAACTTCTACCAAGATGGAGGAAGGTGAATGCAGTAATAACTGGATGTCAAGCCCCAGCTACCTCATCCTTGACCAGATACCTTTGTACAGTGCACATACCACATAGCCAAGAGTATCAGCCATGTTCATGGGCAACTAAGAGTTGGATCTGTTTATATAGGGTCAACAACTATTAAGAGGTCTCAAAGACAAAGATCTCCTATGTCCTCTGTGATCTCAAACATAGCCACAGCCCTGTGATTAAATTCCCATTAGCAGTGGAAAATGCCTTTTTCTATGCCATTATGCACCATTTTCCCTAATCCATCTCCATCTTTTCTCACAAACTGTCTCCTCTCATATTGTACTCTAGCTACTATGATTGCTAGTCTATAGCTCACAGCCTTCTCAGGTCCCACCAGGGAATGCTCTCTCACTGTTGCTAGCCCTTTATCCTGAGATTAACCTCTCTCAAGAGATAAAGAATACATTGGCCTTATTTAAATAGACTTGCAAAGTCAACTAATCATTTTTTTTTTTCATTTATAACAGTGGGCCCACTATATTGTTCCATTACTTTGTCAAGTGCATGCAAGCTTGTTAGGAGTTATGCTCTCAGTGATTTACTAACACTGCCAGGACTAAACAAAAGGACAATGGGTACTTTGCCAATTTCAGCAGTGATACACTGTCTTGCCTAAGGAAGATAAAGGTGGCCTGTGTACCAACCTGTACCAACCAGGTAGTCATGTTGCTGTGTCCTGGAACATCTTTAGGTAGATATTAGAAAAGTAATTAACTTACATTTGCAAGTAAATTATGATACTTACCTTTGCTACCAATCAAGTCTGCCTTCTCTGTAAGAAAATATGGGAACCTGTCTCTATTCATTAGACTTGCTTGAGTTTTTCCAAGTCTTCTCATATTTTCTTCTATCAAGGCCTGAAAGTCTACCTTAATTATTGATTCTTAATTCATAAACAGTTGGTCAGTCATTTTTCATGTGAAAAACTAAGGTTCAGGGGAGTGATGTTGCCCAAGGCCAAACAGAAATTTGTCCACAAAGCTAAGGCAGTCTATGGCCAAGCTACCCTGAGCAAGCCCGATCCCATTTGATCTCAGAAGTTAAGCAGAGTCAAGCCTGATTAGTACTTGGATGGGAAACCACCCAGGAAAACCAGATCCTGTAGGTATAAAAAATAAAAATATATAAAAAAATAAGGAATTGTAAGCTGACAAGGTCCTTCCAATCTGTAAAGTTAACCAAGGGTTGCTTCGCCTTTTTAAAAAAATAAGCTAAGGCAGAATTCTGAATTTAAGTTCTATGTGCTTTTATTGTGTCATGCTACATTTGGGTTAACCATTGCTCCTGCTAGTATTCTATTTCACAATCAAATAATTTCAGGTGAGACCACAGAGTAAGTTCTTAACGCTTCAATGTGAATTAGTTATGAGCTGCAAGATAGAAGAAACCAGGGTAAGATATCACTGGATCCTAAGAAATGGAGAGAAATGGAACGTGGTAAAAGAGAAGGAAAAATGTGGAAGGAAAGGTTAAACGGTAAGCTTTGGAGTGACAGAAGGAATTTTTGGCCAATCTGATTTTCAGTTTTGCCTTGGGCCAGTATAGTTTTGTGAAGTATAAAGCATTGTTCATTTAATTGCTCTCTTCCCAAGACCAGTGAGTTATCACTGTGTTTATTATCTGTGAAGCTCTGTGTTACCAGCTCATTTTATTCCTATCTTTTTTATTGTGAAGAAGACAAACAATTGTGCTATCATCCAAGTAGGCAATGCCATCTGCAAAAGTGTTCTGCTCCCATGAGTAGGAAATTGGTGCTCTTTTAAAAAGACTTTTAAATCAGAGAAGACTGTCACCCATCACAAAGAGAAATTCTTTATTTCCTTCCTTCTCCACTACCTTTTCTAACATGCCACCGCAATCTTCATATAACTGAAGGAAGTCAGGCATGAAATGGTGTTCCATTTAGTTTAATGGTTAACACTCAGCTTCAAGTGCTGCATTCAACACATTAGCCCTGTGCTGAAAGACTTTATAATTTTTAATAAGGTGAAAAACTCTTCGATATATAACATTGTGTGGAGAAGTATCCTTAACCTTCTTTTTCTCTTTGTCACAAATATATTAAAGAGCGATGCTTTGTAATAGTGCTTTTCTAGTTTTTGCTTACACAAAGCAAGTAGCTCATGGCCCTGTGGAGTTCAAAAAGAGAATTGCAGTTGCAGAATTTCCTGTAGATTTTCAAAAGATCTTAGCAGTCCTCTAGCGCAAGTGCACTTATTATTTGTCGGTTAAAGAAATCTAGTCCAGAAAAGTTGAGTGACTCCAGCAACTCAGTTTATTAATGCATTGCTTCTTTCTTTCCCTGCTTCTCTCATTCACTACATCGCTCCCTTTCTTCTTTCTCCCTTCTTCTTCTACTTTCCCTTGTTCCCTCCCTCCCTTTCTTCTGTCTTACCTTCCTCCTTCTTTCCTTTTTTCTTTATTTTTCCTTCCTTTTTTTTTTTTTTTCTTCTTTTCTTGTTCCCTTCATGGGTATCTTTGTAGTGTCATAAGAAGATTATTTTTGGTACCTCTCTTTCAAACCTAAACTTGTAAAAATAATTTTTTATTCAGTATAAAAGACTTCCTCTCCCAACACTGACACAGTGGATATTTTCTTGATAGATAAAATATCCTGTTTCTGGAAAAGCAGTGTTTAATGCCGTGTTGCCTCTTACTTTATTGTTATTGTGTTTCCTAGTGACCTTAACCTTCAAAACCCTTAGTGAAACATAGCTCTTTTTTAGTGTCAATTAATTTACTAAATGAAGACATAATTTTATCTAAAATCATGTTAAAACTTTATCTTTCGTCTCATAGGATTAGGGATTAAAGACTCCAAGAAAAGTCCTAGTAATTGTTATCCATTTTGACCAAAACATGATGTACTTTGCAAATATGAATAATTGCATTTTCTTTCCAGAATTGTCTCATAGTATCATCTCGCATGAGCCTTATAACCACTCTGTGTGGTAATATAGAGAAAATGTCATTACCTCAATTTTATAAATTGGAAAGCAGGTTTTGAGATTTTTACATGACTTGGTTAAGGTCACAGGGCACATTAGTATTAGCACCATAACTAAACACCAGATTTTCTCCACCGAGCTCTGCGTTTTTCCCACCTTTTCAAACTACTTCCTCTCATGGCAGTCATTAAAGTGTGGATGTATATCTAAGTAGGGAGGCGTGCTGGAAAGACTGGACTTAGGAATGAGTTGTGAGAGTGTGACTCAGGGTGAGCATAGTAGAAGAGAGAAGGGGAAGGTAGAATTAGCACATTTTCTTGCAGGTCCATGAGGAGATGGTGGCCGAGTGCCAAAAGTGGGCAGAGAAGTACCTGGTTCATGAAAAATAGACTCCTCATTAATAGCAAACTGCAGACTGGCTCAGCCCAGAAAGCTGAGTTCCAGGTCTGAGGCAAGCAACAAGGACAGTTCTTAACTAAGCTAAGCACCAAGGTAAAGCTCACACAGGATATAGAGAAACTGGTCTGATAGGAAAAAAAATAGTAAATGTTAAAAATAAAATTATATAGTAAGACTGAAATGTTGGATCTTTCAGCTCTTGGTCTTAAAGAAATAGTATATTCAGACAAACTTCCTTTTTAAAAAAAATGTTTTTAGAATTTATTCTCTTCTTTGGAATAATCTGGATACATTATTGGTGTGCTCGCAAGGGCACATTAGGGTCAGTCTCATGATATCTTTGCATCTTCCATTATCACATTCTTCTCATTGTAGGGCTTTGTATCAGAAACTGGTATGTAGAACAAGATCTTCTAGCTTGGGACTTAATAGTTATTTGATTTAACATTGGCATCTTATAGGCTAACATCTTATGGATATAAAATCTCTAGAAACAGTGGCATGTCATGTTGCTGCTTGAGATGCTAATGACATTCACTTCTCTTGGGCCCATTTAAAAAGATGATCTAAAGGATGTGGTTTGAGTACTCATTGTCTTATGAGCTATTTGCTGTAAGTTTATGTGACTACCTTTTATTGAATATAAAATAATTTATTTTTCCAAATGGTGCTATTCCCTTTAAAGTAATTATTATGGGAAGCTGTAAACAAATTCAAATAATACTCCTATTTTTGAAACTCTGTTGTCTACTTTTAAAAAATGTACCAAATCTTTTTATTGAAATTTGACTGAGTAAATGTCCTCCAAAATGCTTGTTTTATCATGGGATTATGGAAAAGAGAAATAGTCCCCCCAAAAGAACTACAGGGACCCTACTGATTTCTGCATGTCTGCTTTGGTGTATATCAGAGGACTTAGTTTCTGATCTAGACTTTTCCATTATTTAACTACGTAGCTTTAGGCAAGTATTTTAACCACTCAGTTCCTTCATCTGAAAGATTGAATTACGTGACCTTTCAGTTTTCTTCCAGCTATGTTGGCCTATGTTTCTATGATCCACATGATGTCCAATCCAGCATCAAGTTCTCTTAGGGAAGGTGTGATCTATTTCTTTAAAAGGTTTCCTAGGCTCACGGTTTTGATGGAACAATGTTGTGCCCTGGGAACACTGCCTCTAATAGTTAGGTCATTTTATAACGTGCACATGCAGAATGAACTAAGAAGTTCTCAAAATATAAAAGAACTTTAAAAAGTACTTTGTTTCAGTTAATTTATGAGAAACAAGGAACATTTGCAAACCTCAATTCCAGTGAGCAGAATGATGTCTGCAAATAAGTGGTCGATTGTATATTATTATCTTCAATTGGGACTTCAGGAAAGAGCATTGGCAAGCCATAAATCTTAGGTGAGAGACATGGTTGAGAAAAGAAGGGCAGACAAAAAAATTAATGAGAGAATAGTTGAGTTATTAATACCCAGAAGAACTCTTTAAACAAATAACACAGACATATTTTTAAACAATCATGGATGAATTTAAATAAATATAAACAAAAATAAGAGAATAGCGTCTGTGACAATTTATACATCTTTTTGCCTAAAACATAATTAGGAACAGACACTACAAAATAGAATATAATTTCAATATCAGGAGAGGTCACCATACTCAATGAGGATGAAAAACAACCAGCCCAATTCACCCCCACATTCTATGGGATGTCTCATATACTTTTTAAGACTAGTAAAATCCCAAGGACTTGCAATTGCCTGAGCATTTCCGCCCTCAAGTCTTCCCTCCATCTAGGCTTGGCCTACATTGTAGCTTCCTGCCCCTGGTGAATCTCTTTTTCTCAAGTTAAATTTGTTGGAATGACATTGGTTAATAAAATCACATAGGTTTCAAGTGTACAATTCAGAAATATGTCATATGTATATTGCATTTTGTGTTCATCACCCAAAGTTCAATTTTCTTCTGTCACCATATGTTCGACCTCCTTTACCCTTGTCTACCTCTCCCCTTTCCCCTCTTCTCTCTAGTCAGTAAACTGTTGTTCGTGTTCATGAGTCTCTGCTTGTTTGTCTTGTTTATTTATTCCTTTCAGTTTCATATCCCACATATAAGTGAAATCATGCAGTTCTCAACTTTTTTCTGTCTAGCTTATTTCACTTAACATGATAATCTCAAGATCCATCCATGTTGTCACATTTCATCTTATGGCTGAGTAATATTCCATTGTATATATGTACCACATTTCTTCATCCAGCTATAACTGAGATTTGAGAAGAATCTCATAGGTGAATCTCATAGGTGACTATGAGATTAAAGAAGAATCGTTAAGAGGCAAGTGCCTCAAAAATGTACTTAATTTATATGGTGTCAATTGCTATTTATCTAATAGATATTGCATTTGCCTTGTAATTTTTTCTACCTTTCTCTGCTTTCTCTAGTGTTTTTTTAGCATTGCTACAGAATATTTACATAAAACACATTTTCATATCACATTGCTTTTGACAAATATTTAATTAATCTCCCTCATCACCTGTAAGATAAAGATCCGACCCATTATTTTCATATTTAAAACTCTACAGAACATTGCTCCATTTAAAACACAGTGTAAACATATATATGCCTTACTATTAAAATATACAGCTGAAACTTACTGGATTTCATTAACCAATGTTGCCATAAAATAGATGATGATGATGATGATGATAGATAAATAGATAGATAGATAAAATTTTTTAAAAAAAGAAAAAGAAAATACCATCTTTTTATGGGTTCCAGTAATATGGTTGGTACAAGCCTAGCAAGAAAGCTGACCTGAAAAATCTATTCAAAATAACTTAATTTTTTATCCAAGGAGAAAATATAATTTCATATCTCTGTTTTCAGGTTGCCTCATGATTGCCTTCAACCTATATCCCTCCAGCCTCACCTGTCAACCATTACCCAACTTTCCATAATTTGCTTAGTACTTGGATGTTCCTATGTTCTTTCTCATGTGTGACCATTGTATATACTGATCTCTCTGCCTGAAACATTTTGCCCAACTTTCCATGTTAGCTCTTCTGTTTTAGCTACCTCCTACCCATCTTGTAGGTATCAAACCAACTCTCCCTTCCTCTGGGAAGGTTTTCTGGGATACTTGAGCTTGGGTAAATGCCCATACCGTGTGTTGCTATATTAATTCTGTCCTGTTTTTATCATATATAGATATTGTCATACTTCATTGCAGTTGTTTCCAATTAATTGCCTTCCTATAGACTATAAAAAGCTAGGGTCATATTCATCTTATTCAACATTATATTCTAGCACCCACTCTAGTTTCTATATTATAGCATATGAATAAATACAATTTGAAATTTCAGGTATGAAAAGTGAAATTTTTCTTGAAAGGAAAAATAAGCAGCAAAAAGCAAAGTGATAAATATAAATTATAGTATCGAAACAACTTTCAAATGTTGCATCTGAGTGAAAAGTGTAGTCCTGAACAAGTAGCTAGAACCAAGGACACTGGGCTAGGACGTCTTCTACGCTTCCTCTCAAAACACAAAAGGCCTCTAGATTGTTTGGACTACTGTCACATTATAACTGCAGATTCTGGCTTCATTCCTTTTCTTTTTATTCTTTCCTTTTCTTTTCTTTTCTTTTCTTTTCTTTCTTTTTCTCTTTCTTTCTTTCTTTGAAGAGAAGAGACGAGAGGGGGGAGAAGAGGAGAGGGGCGGCGGAGAGGAGGAGTGCTTCTTCGTCTTTCTTCTTCTTCTTCTCTTCTTCCTTCTTTCCTTCTTCCTTCTTCCTTCTTCCTTCTTCCTTCTTCCTTCTTTCTTCTTCTTTCTTCCTTCTTCCTTCTTCCTTCTTTCTTCTTCTTTCTTCTTTTTTAGTTTTTGATGTTTAGTTTTCTTCATCTATCTGAATCCTAGTTGCAAAGACAATTTTCAGTCTTAGTTCTTACTGAAAACATCCTGTGACACAGTTATCTTCCTCTTCCCAACTTTAAATTCCTGTCCCAGTACTGATTTTATTATCAACATTATTATCATTCCCAATTTGATCCTAAAATTCTTCTGGCAGGAATCCTGTTTCTTCATGTTGGGGCCACTCTCAAATTACCCCAAGTACTATCTAAGCACCTGGCTGGTACTCAATAACCAAACAGCCTCCTTGGAGAAAGCATTCCATTTGGCAGGAGCAATGAATAGTTATTTTACAAACAGAAAATGCAGAGAGAAAAAAGTAATTGTCTCTTTTATAGTTATGTATTTTCATATTATATGATTTGTTAATTTGTCATCTGCCATATTTCAATGGGATGTGAGGTGGGTAAGAAAATACGGTAAAGTCAAAAATACCGTGGACTCTAATCAGAGGAGTTGGTTTAGAGACCAAGCTGTACGAGCACAAACAAGTCATGTGAGCACTCTGGGCTCCAGTTCTCTCTTTTGCAAAATGAGAGAATTCTGACCTCTCCTCCAGCTAGAACTATTCTGTGAACATCTCTGTGTTGTGCAAAAAAAAGAGCTCCACACTCTTTGACAACACATGTATGCAATGTTCTACCAAGAACATCCGTGTTTATTCACAGGTAGTTAAAAAGAAAATCTGTTGATAGTAGACTACTCTTGTCAAAAAGTTTCAATGTATTTATAATAATATATTTATGATCTTAGAGAAAGCTGGAAATAAAAGATTTGAAGACTACCGAATGATATAAAAAATAAAATCTCTGTCACCTACCACAGAAACCTTTCTCAGTACAGTAAAAAAAAAAAAAAAAAAATCAATCACCAAAAATCTAATATTATCATATACCTGCAACTTGAATCGAATTTTACTTTGCTGCTCCAGTGAGTTCTACAAAAACATACTGTGCTTGGCTAATCCCTGGACATACAGTCACACCTATTTAATGTGGAGAAAGGTGTGAATGCCACTTTCCAAAGTGGGCTGAGAGAAAAGCTTTCAGGAAAAGTCACAGCTAAATGCGTCCTTGAAGATTAATTACCACTCGCATCTTTTCAGCTTTCAAATATACAATTGCATTAAATATAAATTAACTACCTCAAAGCTGCATAATGGAAACTGGGTAGAGGACTTTCATCTTTATGTCTTTGGTTTGAATCTGTCCCCTGGTTAAGATTGACTGAAAGTCATTATCCTTTGTCAACAGTTTAGTGACTTATGAAATTAGTTATTGGTCTTAGTTAAGTTCTTAGTATAGCCCAAAAAATACCTTTGCAATTGATGATCATTGGGAGCTGCTAGAAAGAGGGTCTGAGATTGAATTGGTCATGGAAATTGATTTAGTGTCTTTCTGGTCCATTTTCTAAATATGCATTGAGGCATAGTTTCGCCCTTCTCTAGAAGAGAAGGATTTATGTAAGTCGAGTTGCTGACTGGACATTGTTCATTAGCATAACACGAGGGAGACAGTCCATGGCTTTTTCTTCTAGCCAGGGCAGTGCAATTATCCTTGATTTCTTTCTTCACATAAAGAGATATCTGAGAGTTTAGTCATCTCCAGGATTTCTTTTTTAATCTCACAAAGTACAGAGAAAGCACTGAGGTTCCATAACCTCTCTTACCATGGTCTGTATGGAGATGAGAACGTGTTGGTATCAGATTGCTATTTCTGTCTTTCTGGAAATGGTTTAGTAGAAAACATCCTTGTCATGTGAATGTTTTTGCTGCCTGAGTTTTACTTCTTACTCAGCATCTGTCTATAAAACATTGAATATATTTCGAAGCCTCAGTTTCCCCACATGTGAGATAAAGGCCATTAAACTGAGTTTCTCAAAACTCTCTCCTGACTTTATTGGTTTCTATGGCTGGTAAGTTTTGCATTTTCTAAAAGGTTTTGTAATCCTAGGACTATCTGGAAGCCTAAGGTTTTTCTCCTAGAAAGGGATTAGTATTTTAATCGGTGACCATTAGATGGGAGGTAGCTTCATTTGGAAGTCACAAGCTGAGTAACATAAAAATGTTCACATTTAATAAAGAGTAGGAATTATTGGCAGTGACTGTAGAGACCACGTAAATAAAAGCTACAGTTTGAGTTTAAATGGGTAAGAGATGCCTTGTTTAATATCCCCACAGGGTGAGAATGTAATTTGGAAGGTCTGGAAGAATCAGTCATAGAAGAGGCCAACCCTAGAGATTACATCGGAGTCTGAAAAGGTTAGTGGCTAATAATTGGTGTCTAGGAGCTCAAGGAATCATATATGGCGAGAAGGCTTCCTCCTTCCCTCTTCTTTCCTCCCACCCCTTCTCTCTCCCTCTCCTCTCTTGTTTTCCCTCTCTCTTCTCTCCCTCCTCACTTGTCTTTTCTTTCTAGGTGACACTCTGAATCACAATTAGTTAGAAAGTTATCTTTATTTGGATGACTTCTAGATTTATTTCTTCAGCCCATTTCCAATTCTGACTTCCAAAATCACACATGAAGCTAATGATATGATATCTCTCCTAGGCTTTCTCATCGACAACTGAAATATAACATACCCAAATAGAATTCTAAATCCCTCCCTAACTTCTCTCTTAGTCTTTTTCACCTCAGTAAATAGCACCATCATAAAATAATTTTCTGAAAACCTGAAATATCCTTAATTCTTCTGTTTAAGTTTTATTAAATTTATTGGGGTGACATTGGTTAATAAAAATACATAAGGTTCCAAGTGAACAGATCTATAATACATCATCTGTATATTACATTGTGTGTTCACCACCCAAAGTCAAATCTCCTTCCATCACTGTATATTTGACCCCATTTACCCTTTTCTACCTGCTCTCCAACCCTCTTACCCTCTGGTAACTAATAAGCTGTTGCGTGTTCCTCCAAGTTTTTGCTTGTCTATCTTGTTTGTTTGTTGCATTTGGTTTTATATGTCACATATGAGTTAAATCATATGGTTCTTGGCTTTTTCTGTCTGACTTATTTCTCTTAGCATGATATTTTTGAGATCCATCCATGTTGTTGCAAAAGGCAGTATTTCATCCCTTCTTATGGCTGAGTAGTATTCTATTGCATACATGTACCATATCTTTATTAAGTCATCTATTGAAGTACACTTTGGTTGTTTCCATGTCTTCGCCATTGTGAATAATGTTGCAATGAACATAGGGTTACATATATTTTTGCAGATAAATGTTTTTGAAATTTTCAGGGAGGTACCCAGAAGAGGGATTGCTAGGTCATATGGTACCTCTATTCTTAATTTTTTGAGGAACTTTTTTACTGTTTTCTGTAGTTCCTGTACTAATTTATATTTCTACCAGCAGTGTATGAAGTTTTCTCCCACAACCTCTCCAACACTTGCTTTACTTGTCTTGCGGATAATAGACATTTTTATAGGTACGAGGTGGTATCTCATTGTGGTTTTGATTTGTAGTTCCCTAATAGCTAGTGAAGTTGAGCATCTTTTTATGTCTGTTGGCCATTTCTATGTCTTCTTGGGAGAAGTATCCATTCAGGTCCCCTGCCCATTTTTTAATTGAATTGTTATTTTTTGTTTTTGTTGTCAAGTTGTGTGAGTTCTTTTTTATTTTGAATATTAACCCCTTATTGGAAACGTTATTTGCTAATATCCTTTCCCATTCACTTACTTGCCTTTTTGTTGGGTTGATGGTTTCTTTTGCTGTGCATACGCTTTTTAGTTTAATATAGTCCTCTTCAATTATTTTTGCTTTAACTTCCATTGCCTTAATGCTTGCTCTTTCCTTCGCTCATCACGTATTCTTACCATCTAGTGCAGTTGGTATGATTAGATTTTCCTTTGGCTCCTCATCTCTGCTGCTACCATGTTAGTGTGGACATCTACCATCTCTTATCCAATTTACAAGGATAGCATCTTTTCTCCCTGATTCTAATTAGCCTCCTCCCATCTTGTATCCTTTTTTTCTACATAGTGGTATAGATGATCTTTTTAAAAATGTAAGTTGGAAAACAATTCTTTCTTAAAATGTTCCATAGCTTTCTATTTTCATTTAAAAAATGTCCAAATTACTTACCATGGACTATATCCTCTGAATACTCTGGATTCTCACATCTCTCAAATACTGATTTATGTAACTATGGGAGGTAGACTAATGCCCCCAAAATGCCTATGCCCTAATCCCCCAAAATAGGTTAATATATTACCTTACATGGAAAAGAGATCTTTGCAGATGTAATTAAGTTAAGGCTCTTGAGATGGGGAAATTAGGATTATGTGGGCAAGCTCAATATAATCACACAGGTTCTTATAATAGAGAGGCAGGAAGGTCAGAATCAGAGATGTGATGATGAAAGCAGAGGTTGGAATGACATGATTGCTGAAAGGGGATCACAGACCAAGGAATACAGGTAGCCAGCCTTTAGATGCCGGAAAAAGCAAGGAATAAATTCTCCCCAAGAGACTACCACAAGGAAAACAGGTCTAATGATACCTTGACTGTAGCCTAGTGAGACCCATTTCAGACTTTTGATCTCCAGAAATGTAATTTATGTTGTTTTAGGCCACAATGCCTGTGGTACTTTATGACAGCAGTAATAGGAAGCTACTGTAGTCACTTTTTCCATTCATCAACTATGCCCTAACTATGTGTCTTCTTTCAGTCTTTGAGATGCAACATGTAGTGCAGTTCCTCAGGATCTTTGTTTTTGCCTCACCTTGTATGCTTCTACCTATAATTGCAGGGTTACTTACTTTTGATATCAATTTAAATGACATCTCCTTAATAAGGTCTTTCTCTATTCCCCAACCTCCTCTTTTAGTGTCTTTTCATCTCCTTGTTTTGTTTTCTTGTTTTTTGGGGTTTTTTTTTTTTTTTGGTTTGTTTTATTCGTTTGATTTTATAATAGAATGTCTTAGTCCTGGTAGTTGTTTTACTTATTCGTATACTACTTGAATTTTTCTTTTGTACTTTTCTTAAATTTTCTTTTGCTCAGTCTATTAATGTAGAATCTAAGCTCCATGACAGGAAAAATGGTATCTATCATATTTAGCACCATATCTTTAGAATGGTTTCTGACACACAGTAACTTATAAATAAATATTCAATGCCAGCTTGGCAGATTAAATGAATGATTTAGGAGGAGCATGTAACTCTAGGAAAAGAAAGCTGATAGATACTAGCCAAGAATCCTCAGTTATCATAAGGTTTTAAGTCCAGTCTAGGGAACTGGACAAATATAAGTGGGCTTGGTTGGTCAAGGTGTTGTAGAGGGCTTAATATTCTGATACGTGTTTGCCCTGGTCAGTTGAGGCTTAGAGGCAATACAGGAACTCAGCAGGTAAACCAAGGTGTAATCCCAGAATCAGGCAAATATGAATTTAAGTGGAAAAGAGGGCAGGGACCATTACTCTTGTCCAACTTAGAATATCAAAAATTTGGTGTAATGCCAGGCATCTAAATGCTTAGTAAAAATAGGCGGGACATGTATGAGTGATGAATGAATAAATGAATGATTTTATATATATATATATATATATATATATATATATATACACACACATACATATATATATGTGTGTATATATATATATATATGTATTACTGTAATGCCTGACTTGTTAGACATTTGACTTCTTACCCCTTCTACTTTATAAATTTCAGCAAAAAATTGAGCTAACCCTGCCTTCCAACTAGTCAGATAGGGCTGTGGCCTGAGGGTGGGCTCCTGGAAAACTGAAGGATCCTGCTGTGTGGAAGTTAGGGAAGACAAAGATGATGGGAAAATGGGGCAGGGTTAGCAGTGCTGACTGCTACAGTGAGCAGAATCACTGAAGAGAATATTAATATTGTCAGTGTTTAAATGACATTTCTTCAGGACTTTCCCAGGAAAGGGAGTTAGATTGTTATATAATTAACCCTAAGAAATTAGCTTTAATCAAGTATTCAATTCTGTAATTTCCTTTTCCACTGATCTCTCTATCTTTTCCTAATTTTTTTGGCACTCACTCATATTTTATACTAGATTGATATCTGTTGAGTCAATTTCCCTGGTTATCTAAATGACATTTGCTCTAAAAGAGAATAGCAGGTCTTAATTCCCTTAGTATATTCGTTTCCCAGGTCTGTTATAACAAAGTTTCACAAACTTGGTAGCTTGAAATAACAGAAAAAACATTTTTTATATAGCTCTGGAGGCCTAGAAGTCTGAAATCAAGTTGTTGACAAGGCCATGCTCTGAAGAGTCTAGGAAAGAATTCTTTCCTCTTCCTAGCTTCTGGTGTTTGCTAGCAATCTGTGGCATTACTTGGCTTGTAGATGAATAACTCGAGTCTCTACTTCTGTCTCCACATGCCCTTCTT
Source organism: Rousettus aegyptiacus (assembly GCF_014176215.1). Classification (NCBI taxonomy): domain Eukaryota; kingdom Metazoa; phylum Chordata; class Mammalia; order Chiroptera; family Pteropodidae; genus Rousettus; species Rousettus aegyptiacus. The sequence goes on from NW_023416287.1 coordinate 71,821,912, forward strand.
TCCCATGTTTCTGTTTCCAAATTCCTCTTCTTGTAAGACCACCCACCCTAATTCAGTATGACCTCATCTTAACTTATTATATCTGTAAGGCTCCTATGTCCAAATAAGGTCATACTTCTCAGGCTCTGGTTGGATGTGATTTTGGGTAGACACTATTTAACCCAGTACCTATAGTGAGAAAGAATGTACCATTGCAGATAGGACCAGGCTGAGGACCATATTGAGAAAGCCCTGGGGAACTTTTTACAATGAGTAGTTTTGTTTCATAGATAGTTTTTAACAAGGGACTATTTCTATATTTTTCATTTTTACACATGGATTTACAACTTGTGGATACAAACTTGCATCAATGAATACTACTCATGATTTTCTTAGCTACTCACCTCCATAGCCCTCCAACACCACTGAAGGAGCTTTTATTGATTCAGGGGCTGGGATGGAAAGTGCTTGGATTCAGATGCCTAGATCTCCTGGGATTGCTAAACCTTTTTCTGACATGTCTGTCACCTGGTTGATATGTACATGCTTCTTTTTGGTACTTAAATTTTGAGGCAGTCCTTTGAGAATTCAAACCTGCATATAAGGGATTATCTGTTTACCAATACTACTGAAAGACTGGTCTTAAATGAAGTATTTAAAAATAATATTTCTATCGATCATCTACTTAAAATATTACATGGTCAACACAAGTAGCTATTCTTCAATTGACAACCAGCTGTTTGGCTAAACTCAACTGTATTGTTTTTAAAAAAGTGTTTAGATAGTGTAAAACCAAACTTTAAAACAAAAAAAGCTTGTAGAGAGACATAACACTAATGTGTTACATTTGCATGCACTTTTTAATTATCTCATTTGATCACTACAAGGTAGGCAAGGCATATCCATGTCTTCTTGAGCAAGAAGGAAACTGAGGTTTAGTGAAGGTAAGTAGACATATTAAAGATAACAAGAAAATAATGAGGGTGAGAGGACTTCATGTCTTCATATTTTAGTTCCCTGCTCTTTTCAGAACACTGCCTTTCTCATTACGTGGAGTATCTGACTGGTTAAATTATAAGGTTGTTTTGGAAATGTCTGCTCAGCCTGAAGAAGTTATAGCTCACATTGCATTTAACTTGGTCATACTATGGATTTTGTTTAGGAACTACTTGTTTTGTTTTCTTCTTGTTCAATTATTTTACCATCATTTTTTTTCAAAGTCTTATTTTTAGCACATCAAAATAAAACAAATTTAAAGAGGAAAAGCCAGTGTATTTGGACAAAGAATATCAGATCCATAGACCAACAGCTTGATTCTAAATCCTTCGTGATTTGGTGTGACTCACTGTCCCCTGGGGAGTTCAAGTGAATTGAGCCAATGTGGGCCTCTGTATTTGTTGTCCTGGTGATATTTTAGCATCTGGATGTGAGTGAGGGTGAAAGATTTGGTGGGAGAAATTTGGAAACAAATTGGTCATTCTTGTTGCATTGCCAGTTAGACTCTGCCTGGCACTGAATGACTTTGAGCCTATTGGTATTTACTGTGACACTTAAATGTTCAGCACCATATTGATTCTGAATGTCAAGCCCTCTGCTTAGGTTCTGTTTCTGTGTGTTGAGCAGATTATCGTAGAATACTAATTGAATGCTTTACGCGTGCACACACATGCAAGCGCGCACACACACACACACTCTCTCTCTCACACACACACACACACACTAGATATGCAAAGTACCAACAAATAGCAGTTTAAGTTCACATTTAACCAGAGCTCATTCCCAACCTTACCAGCAGTAACACAGCAGTGTTTTAAGTGTTGCTGAATAGTTTGCAGTTAGTATGGAATGAAATATTTTTGAAAAGTAAATTGCTTCCTACCAAAATATATAATTTACTGCTTTAAAATAAGGTTACGTCATTCAAAATGCTAGGACGATTAATAACCAGATTAGGAAAAATGATGAAATAGAATACTAATGTAAGAGAGAAAAATATTATTTCCTTATGGATCTGAGATGAAAAAAATGAAGTATCTGTGATTTAGTTACTGCAGTTGAAAAAAAACAAGAATTTGAAGATAATTTCTAAGTTTCTCCAAAGCATCTATAGGAAAGTTGATAAGAATATTTTATAAACATAATTTTAAATAGTTGAAAGACTATTGGTAAATACCTAGGAAAGACATGTAAGTTGATTAATGTTCATCTACATCGTACAATTGTTCTTGATACTCTGTAATGGATAATTTGGCATCTTGGAAGATTGGACCAAACTAATGACCAGACTTGTTTACATCTATACCATCTCTGTGTTTTCATAGGTGCACAAAAATCATTTTAAAAAACTCTTACCACAAACCTTCACATCTGTTTTTTTTTTTTCTTCTTGCCCAATAGGAGATGTTCCCACCTAACAATTTCCCACCACCATAGTAGTAATGGCTCTTAGCCATGCCTTTTCCTCACTCCATCTGTCTTCTGGCAAACTCTGGTGCTTCTTTCTGGTTGCTCTGCATGGTGTGGTGTTCCCTCTCCTCTTGGGAATGATAATAAACACTTTTTTCAAAGGCATTAACTGTCCCCTGTGGTCATGCAATCACATCTATAAATTAAATCCTGGGTACATTTAAAACAGCATTTTGAGAGTTTACTTTTAAAAGATTCTATTAAGATCTCGTTATTTTTTTTTTGATAGACAACAGATTAAATCATTTTATCCGATATTTCTGGAAGTTTAGTTTAAAATTAGCAAGATCTTTTTAACTCATGCCAGCTTGAGAAATGCAAGGTCTTTATATCGATGAACCAGAAATATCTAATCAAAATTAGACCAATACATTTTATGATTTAATAAATTAACTTTGAATTTCTACTGGGTCTTCAGATCATTTGAGAGGTCCTCCTCAGCCCCAGTGTCCTCTGATTCTGACATGATAATCAGGATCAGGGCAGCATACAGATAAGAAACAAGTTCCTCATTTAGCATCAGCCTTGTCTTTCAGATAGACTGCCCCATATTTTTCCTTCACATGGGATCACAAAGACACTTAGGCTTTTGGGAAGCAGAACAGGCTGTCTTACTATTGTGCAAGACAAAGATATCCGCCTGGCATCATACCCTACAACACCATTAATATTATCTTTGTTTGAGATTTATTGCCATAAGCCATAGTTTGAAATTTCTAGTTCTTCAAAGCTGAGGCAGCACTATTCAAAATCTTCAGTGGATGATATATAAAAAAAGACCAATGCAGACATTTTATAGAAGAAAAATGCCTGTTGTTACAGTTAGTGGAGCATCATCCAGAATAGTGATGTTGTGAGTTTCACCACTAAAGCACCAAATTCACCTTTTGAAATAGTAACACACAAAACCATGAGCGAATATCGAGTGTTAAGAATGTCCTTTTATGTTTCCTCAGGAAGATGAGGATTAACCTTGGCTTGCCAAGCGTTTATAGGATAATCTTATTTTTAACTTCCAAAGGCACATTAAATGTGATAAAGCCAGATAGCCCAGCACTCTTATTTGCAATGTTATCTCCTTTGGATCATGCATGCAACTGATGCACTTATACTGTTGGGGCACCGTAATAAGTCACACAGTCAGAAAAAAAAAAAAAAAAAAAAAACGGAATTTTAAAGGTTGTCTTGGAACCTGCTAAATTTAATCCAATACAGTGGGTCTGATCCTATCACGTGCATGAGATACTATGGAAGTTGTCAGGCAGTCCGTGAAGCCCATGTGAGCCCGCTTGCTTCTGGGTCTGTGTGATTATAAAGCCCACGAGGCAGGAACATCCAGTCCAGTATCACCAAGAAGGTGCCAACAATACTGTCAATGAAGTGATGTATTTTCTTCATTTCTAAAGACTGAGAGATGCTGTTAAATGAAAACAGCTACTCGTTGGAATGAATTTAATTTTCTTTTTTAGAGAGACGAATTTATGTGTAGCTTCAGCTGTCAGGAAAATATGTCATTTGGATGTCATTTAATATCTGGATCTTGACTCAAAGGAAATGGATCCCTTTCCTCTCAGTTTCTTCATCACTGTCAGTAGTGGATATAATTCCAAGTTCATGCATTCAGTTTGCAAGAAACATAGCTTTTATTTATTTTCTCAAATCAGTTTAATCAATTTAATTTCCAAACCTGACATACTGAGTTCAGCGGGAAATTTTACATTAGGTCATTTGAGCTTTGTGCCCCATGTACTTGCCAAGGATTGTGCCAAGGTTCTGTTTGTAGGCAGAGTCAATGTTCCAGGGAGGCCCATCTCATCACGAGCCTTTTTGTCATTCTGGTAATTGTGGAGATGGCCATTGACTCTGCTCCGGTGGGCCCTAAAGTCTTGAACCAGCACTCTTTCTGTGCCTTGAAAATGGGTTCGACACTTTTTGACGATGTCTAGGATTCGCTTTACTCCAAGCACCAGGTGCTTCCGGGTGCCTTCTTCTTCCGCAGGACAGTGCCAGAGGCATTAGGGAGCAGGAATGTGCTTCACCGGTCAGTCATTTGGGCTCCTTTTTCTTTAGTTCTCCTCAGAAATCATCCATCTCTTCTCAAATCCAATTTTAGTGATCATCAAATCAACTGGCTCTTGGGGCCAAAGAAGTGAATTCATGAGCCACTAATTTTGAGGACCAACAGGCCTCTAAAAAGACCTCTGTCCAGGACACTTAGGATAATCTTCCCACTGAGCGTGGGGTTTTCTGAGAAATAAAACATTGGGAGAAAATATTTTCTGAACTGATCCCGTTTCCTACCCTCTGAAAAATTCCCTGGACTCCAAATTCACTCCACATACCCACAGGTAAAGGGATGGCAGAACCTGAAACTGTTGTAAAGAAGAGTTAATATGGGGAAGTAGGATAAAAATAACATTGACAGTATAAATGTATCCCGCCACACTCTCCGTGACAAAACCACTCCCTCTGATGCAGAAATGCAACTTCGAAGTTTCATTTTACTTCCCAGATGACCTCCTGCCATTTCCCAGCTATGGCTCCCTCTTTCCCTTTTTACCATCTTTCCATTTCCTCCTACTCCCATGATCTCATACTCTTTCTATTGTTGAATCGAAGGTCCTAGAATTGAAACTCCTTGAAATGAGAGGTTTGGGTCTACAACCCGAATGTAAGTTCATGATGGGTATATTGAGTCAGGCACTTTTTTTTTTTTTTTTTTTTTTAGTCTGTGGCTGTCCCAGTGCAGGTCTTCATTTGTTCAATGAATGAATTCTGCTGTGACTCAGGCTGTCGTGGTTCGGATGTCAGGTTGAGCCTGTGGGGGAGGGGAGTTTAAGATTTTGCTGCATTTTCAATGCATCTTTGCAAGGTCCATCTCTTTCAGTTCACATAAATCCAATTTCTTGAGGGCAGTTTCTTTAATGAGAGGCCACATTTCCTAAAGGCCAGCTGGGACTAGCAGTCCTCCTACAGCAGCTGGGCTCTAATTAGGGCACGTAAACAAACATAGTCTGGAATAGAGCCATCTTCTAACTCTGGAAGCTATTCATTTCCAAGACTGCCATGGTCATTTATTACTAATGACAGGAATCTGTAGCTGGCTGGAGTTGGCAGTCATGTTCCTATGCAATCAGCATTTCAAACTGGCTCTGTGCTTTTGGGAAAACAAACAACCTAAACCGATGGCTTTGGTGCCTCGATCTAATTTCCATGTCCTACAGGAAGTCTTTCCATGTCATGATATGATCCATTTGTTGTCCGTGTAACAAATTCATATAGGGTTGTATTTTATTGTCATATGCTGCTATTAAGATTCTTATGTGTCTGTGTCATGAATTTTTAAGGGATAAATGAGGTCTTTTAAAGAAACAACTGTTTCACATTTGAATTATTCAGTGCCATCAGCACAGAGATTTGACATTGTTGAATGTTTAGAAATAAATAATCACAGAACTTTATACGGGGTCATCATCAAGTCCAAAACTCTGAGTTAACAATGAAAGTAAAACAGGGTAGAGGTAGATCCCAAAGAGGAAAATAATCTACTTAATTTGTTGGACTTCCACAGTTTTTCCTTTCCAGAAGTCAAGGATAACTGATGCCCTATTACATGTTCAGCCTGCCATCCACAGTGATATTATCCCTGTTTTAGATAAGAAGAAATTTAAGAAAAATTATGGCACAAAATTAATAGTTTAGCCTTAACCTGGATGCATTCTATTCTTATAGATAGATTTTTAGTATTTATAGTTTTATTTTCTATTTTTCTTGGGCCAACCCTCCTAATGTATATGCTGGATTTCATTAACAATTACCAATTTATTTCCCTTTGCATCTCTAGATAACAATTTTAGGGAATATTTACTGTGTGCCAAGTACTATTTTAAGTTCTTTATATGTCTTTTTTTGATCCAACTACCCTGTGAGGTAAATATTATGACCCCTTTTGCAGTTGAAAAAAGGCAGAAAAACATTGTACTTTTCAGAAGGTAATGCAGCCAGTACATAGCTTAGCCAGAATTCAAAGCCAATACCCCGACTCCAGAGCCCATGTTCAAAAAACCCTATCTGCGACTTTGACTTGATTTAAAGAAATGGTGTTAGTTGTTATCTCAAATGAACATACTTGGATTCTATCTAGCTTTAATTGGTGAAGAGAAGATACGGATGGCAAGAATGTCATTCATGAAGGACTTGGTCAAGATAAGAGTTTAGGCTAGTCAATGGATTTTCTTAAGAGTATGAAAAAAGCAAGGTATGGTGGTCAAGCATGAGTCACAGTGCAAGTCAGAGGACAATGGTCAGTATTAGAAGAAATGCTTCCTGCATTAGGTCTGAGAAGTTTGTATAATTCACAAGTACAACATTGGGAAAGGGACTCAAACCAGTGATATAAACAAGAGATGATGGTAATTCTAAGAGTATGGATGAAATGGGACTCACAGAATGAGGCAAGCCAAACATAGGTAATAAATGTATATTTGGTCTTTGTCCCTGTCCTGGCACAGAGCTTTAAAGACCCTTATAATTTCCTGTGATGAGAGCAATAAAATTGTCTTGGATTATGTTAATGAGGAGACTTTTGGAAAGCACCTAAGAATGGAGACTGGTTTCCAGTGGAGCCAGCCATGTAATTTGAGGCTTGAAACTTTTAGTCATACTCCAGACCTCTAGGGAGGGGAAAGAGGCTGGAGATTGAAATGAATCACCAATGGCCAATGACTTAATCAACAATGCATAATTGTAGCCTCCATAAAACCCCAAAAGGACAGTCTTTGGAGAGCTTCCAGGCTGGTGAATATATAGAGATTCAGAGAGATTGGCTTGCCTGGAGAGGGCATGGAAGCTCCACGCCCCTTCGCACATAATTTGCCCTATGTAGCTCTTGTACCTGTCTGTACCTGAGTTATATATATATATATATATTTAATGTTAAACCCATAATCTAGTAAATAAAATGTTTCTCTGAGTTCTGTGAGCCATCCAAGCAAATTAATCAAACCCAAGGGACAGGGACTTGGGAAACTGATTTTATAGCCAGTTGGTCAGAATCACAGGTAATAACCTGGAGTTGCAATTGGCATCTGTAGTTAGGAGTGGTCTTGTAGGACTGAGCCCTTAACCTATGGGAGATAATGCCATCTCCAGATAAGTGTCAATTGAGTTGAATTATAGAACACTCATCTGGTGTCAGAGGATTGCTTGGGGTGTGCAGAAAAAAATCCACATTTTAGAATTGGAGCAGAATTGTTACAAAAAAGTCTAGTCAGGGACACAGCATGTAGGCAGACAGAGAGTGGCTAGCAGAGAACTCTGTAGGCAAGAAGCAAACCCCATACATAACGCTGGTTTATAGAGTTAATCCTTTTCCTTTCCAACCATCAAGTGGGACCAGCAAAAACACAGCCGGGGGCGGGAGGCTGCAGTGGTAAGATACCAGGACAGGACAGAAGCTAAGTTTAGGATCTTTACACACATGCTGTCTCTCCAGAACACTTTCCCCTCTGGCTCTTTCCCATCCTTCAGAGAGGACTCGTCTGACTCCACCCACCTCCAATTAATAATAGTTATCTCTGTCCCTGTTTGTCTCATGATACTTGATTTTTTTTCCTTTTGTAAACAATGGCAACATATATATACTCACTTAGGCCTAGTTTTTGCCTGTCTTCCAACTCAAATATAAACTTTGCGAAGTTAGTATCTGTTTCTATTTTTTTTTTCACAGTTGAATACTCAGGCCCTGTTCATAAATATGCATTGAATGAATAAATGAATAAACAGGGCTCAGGCATAGGGATAAAAGAGATTAGCCTATTTAATATAATGAATCTGGAACTGAAGAAGAGACATTGGAAAGAAAAAAGATCACTTATGTTGAATTACCACATTACCATTATTTAGCATTGGTAAACTCCCCAGGTTCTCTGGTACTAGATATCAGTGAGAGGAGTTTTGTCCCCTGATATAAGCTATTTGGAACTTCTTTGCGGTCTATAAAATGTTCACCAGAAATGGACATGTATTTACCTAGCATTTTTAGTGAAATATCTTTGCAAGCACAGAATTAAAATTTTAATGGGTTAGCTTATTCCACTTCACCATATGTGACATGAAGTTTAAGAATATCATATTCTTTCTATCTTTTCATCAGACATAACACACACACACGCACACACACACACAGCCTCTCTCTCTCCTCCTTTCCCCTCACCAGTGGCCCTGATCTTTTTATTAAAGAGGAATAACTCTTATGGTATGTGTGATTATAGGTGATACCAAGGAGCTTCTAAATGGGGAAGAGACAAAACAAAGCAAATAGCGTCATTTTTCTGAGAGATGGGCCCCCTGCCACAAGGAAGCTCCTAAGGCTGCCTCTTTATTTGTGTTTTTATTTGATTTTTAATAAAGGATATTAAGACTATGAGCTGCCTTCCCCCCACAAACTCCCAAACAACGTTACATTTGAGAGGCTAGAGGGAGGAAATGATAGTCCCATGGAGAGTGTGGAGCTAAGAAAACAGTATTCAATGAGCTTCTTACCTCTGTTTTCTGTCTTGAGGCACAGTGAAAACAAGGAGCCTCTTTTTAAAGGCTTGTCTGTTATATGGGGTCTCATTAGAAGTCTAGGACTACAATTGGCAGGCCTGTGCAGATCTTATTTATCTATTATTGATGCCTGCTTTCACTTTCTCCCTTCTCAGAAAGTTTCTCCTTTTGCTAACCCCAAACCCCAGCCTCTTGTCAGACAATGGCTAGAGCTAAAAAAAACAAAGACTATGTAAAAAGAAATAGGCAGTATGGGCTCTCATACTCATTCTGCCACTTTTTAAAATCAGAGAAAGTAATACATTTGTATCATTTGGATAGGTCACTCACTCATCTACTTTCAGATTTTAATGAGACAATCATATGATAACTTCCAAATTTTACTATTTATACTTCAATTCAGTTCTCGCCTTTATGTAACCACACCTAAGAGATAATAGAGCTGATGATGGAACTTTTGATGGTTCTGGAGTGGTTGTCATGGCTCCCATCCTCTCTCCCTCCTTTTTCCATTTTTCTTGAAACATACTGTCTTTTCCAAGAATGAGTGGCCAAACTGTGTAAGGCACTTTCCCAGGGAAGGGACACTCTATGCTCAGACTTGGCCCAACCTTATTTCTGTATACATGTCACTTGATAATTAATATTTCAATTTCAGTAGTCAGAAATTTTTCTATTTTTTTTGGACAAATTATCCAGTAAAAGCTGCACTTAGATATCCATGCCTTGGTATAAATGACTTTCTCATGCTTTGCAAAAAGCAGGTATTAAAATGAACAGAAAGGGCAGGGTTTGTGGACACTGACCAGCATAGGACGGCCCAAGGGACACATCAGAAATGAGAGAGAGAGGGAGAGAGGGAGACCTGAGAGATTGTCATCGTCAACAGTGCTTTCTTGCTTAATTTGCAGTTTTGCCAAAGACCCACTCTTCTTGTATCCTAAAATTCAAATTGGGAAATTATTTTCAGAACTGTTTGTTCAGTGCTGCTGGTAAAATAAATATATACAGATATTATTTCGTGGCTGATGCTGGCTAGCATGGAGCCAAAGTAGAAATAAGACAGTGAAGGACACAGCAGGAGTTCCGTTACAAGATGATATATAGTGTGACATTTAGATTTTGTTTTTAAATAGATTTACAATGTTCCATGTATTTTTTTTTCTTTCTCACTACCACATATATTTTCAAATATGCTTACACAGTCTACTCCACGCTTGATTTCCCTGTTAAGATGAGTACATAAGAACTGGATATACATATATATACACTCATATACACACATACATACATACATATATATATATATATTAATTACAGTCAATGATAAATGAAGTGTAGGAGTAGATGCCAGAGAAAAAGTGACCAGATAATCAGGTTTGCTCCATTCTCCCTGTAGCACCCTGAGGCTGCCTCTCTTTCACATTCAGAGCCTGTAACAACCCCTACCTCTTTTCCAATATTAGCCCTTCCTCCTGACAGTTCTAGAGCCTGGGAGATTGTACCCATTAGAAAGAAAATGAAGTTTATTCTTCAGCTAGGTGTTGGTGCAAGGGACTATTATAAAATGGCACTTGGAAAATGGCTTTCAAGCCATTGATCAGTTTTCAAAAAAACATTTAATAGGTGAAGAGGAAAATACTATTTGCTAACAGAAGTATTGAAGAAAGACCCTTGGCTGAGAAACCAGAATCATAAATGGACTACTAATTACCAACCTGGTCTTGGTCTTGGGGTAATCACTTATTGGTGAGATGGAGGGTGGTCAGGCTCATGAGCTCTCATGAAGGAGAAGATAAATGTCCTCTAACATCTCTTCTATTTATGTATGATTTCTTGAGTCTTCACTGCAGAATAAAATTTGTTTCTGTGGGTTCTACCAACATTCCAAGACCTGGCACTTATGTGAGATGAACAATATGGCTAGTGATCTTTTGCATCTTGGGATGGAGAGCTCAAACCTCCCCAGGGATCAGGCAGGTCAGAGCAGAGTGAGACCCAGACCGATTGCACATACCAGAATTTGGGCCCATTATGGAGGGAGCGTTCTGTTATTCAAGAAGATTTAGAAAGCTGTCTTTTGTCTTTGTATGTGTGTATGTAATCTGCCAATTTTAAATGTTGACCACGTAGTTATGATTTTAAATCTTTGTGGTGCAAACGAAAGACATCTGCTGCGTGGATCTTTTCTAAACTCTACCAGTTTGTCTTTGTGCCTCTTCATGAAAGTATTAAGATTATATTGACAGACTTCTTGACAGTCTTTGTAAGAGATCTTTCAAGAATATGGAAGGGGGTGGTGAGCAACTCCAAGTGGAGTGACAATTAGAATGATGCTACTTGGAATATATTTATACAACAATAAAACAGAAGAGCAAAAAGGAAAACCCTGAGGAAAAAAGTGTTCTATTGAAGATATATCTTACATGTATTGTATGTGTTATCCCCACAATCAATGGTGAATAGCTTTGAGGTAGAAAACAGAAATAATAAGACCATTTGGGTATGTTAACAGGCTTTTTCTCCTTTTACTTTTTAAAAAGTACTAAGTAATTTATGGTATTAATAACTCTTGTTTATGTATTTTAGAAGAGTGACCTTTTGGGAAAAATAATATTTATTTGGGTGAAGTTGTAAAATGCATAATTTGTATCTGAAAGCCAAAACTTGACAGCAAGTTGTTTGTATCTTCTTTTTAATCAAACATTTCCGAAGAAAAAACAACATTTTTCATTTTTATAGCTAGAAACAGGGTATCGCATAATGAGGATAGAGCTTTTCAATTGTGAAAAATGATGCCAAGAATGACTGCAAAAGATAAATTCTCCACATACACTCACAAAATGTTACATTTATGCCATGTGTATCTATTCTTCTAAGATGGCCTTAAGCTATAGGAAAATATATGTTTTGCCACAGAGGATAGGGTCCACAGTATTTGAGTTAAATATCAGGTATTACTTTCTACAAGGTCCCATCGTTATGAGTATTCACCATAATGCCATGAAATCACATCATAAATCTGTGTAACCACTTCCTTTTATATTCATTATTTGGGAGCAGAGGCAACACTCGGAATTAGAAGCAGCATCTACCTGGTCTGTTAGGAAGGGAATGCTATTATTCTCTTTCTTTTAAATAAACTTAATTTGGCATATTGTACAATGAGAACATATTAATTCAGGTATAACACCTATAATTTGAAGATATTTTTTATCTGACAGAAAGTTATTTGACCAATAACTGGTCTAAGTATGAATTCACATGGTATAATTATTGTTATTTCAATGATGTAAGACAAATTTAGCTACGTTCATTTCGTTAGTCAAAAATTAAAATCTGAGATACTGTGGAGGTACAAAATAAAAATGTAGAGTATAATTGCTACCATCAGGACCAGCTTCCTAGCAAAATCTTACTTTAGTAAAGTTCCTCTTAAGCACTGAGAGTCTCATTCAAACTCCTTTTTGTGTGTCTTTAGGTCAGTCTATGAGGCATCCTACCCTTTTCTCAGATTCTCTTTAGGAGAGAACCTACCTCAAGATCCCTTATCTATTTTCCCTATTCAGATTGCTGTCCAAATAAACTTTCAAATGATTACTTATTTATATTTCAGTGTGCATTTGTCACTCCCATTTTAAGGTATAATTCTGTGTAATTAAAAACTTTGGTTTATGGAAATGGAATCTCAGGCATTTAAATAAAAAGGGAGAGTATACTTGGGGTAAAAAAAAAAAATACTTTTCCAAGTCTCCTAAAACCACTCAAAGATGTAGCTACTCTATTATATTACTATTACAGAATCCCATTTGTCTTCAGGAGCATGCTATCTAGAGATATGATTGATATATATGATATACTTGGCAAACCAATAAATTTAGTAGAATTAAAAAAGAGAAATAGTTGTCAAACCAATTAACATATCATTAGGTATTGAGTCTGCTGTGCTGTAGGCTGCCATGGGGAAGGAGCCAGAAAAAAGAAGGTAGTCATGGAGCACTGGAGAAAGAACCCATTTCATTTTGAAGGAAATTAAGAAACAGAATACTGAATTGGCTTTTGGCAAATTTTGCTCCCACTCTCTCCACTCCCTATTCACCAAGTTCTTTAGGCTCCCTCAGTTTTCCTTGAAATTACCAGTATTTTCTTTGAATTTAGAAGCCATTAGAATTAGATCAAAAAACCTATGGTCATCTCTCACTTAGGCTGTTGCAAAGAATTCCACTAACTTACTAGCGAATCTTTCTATACTTTGCTAGTCAAGTTTCAATCCAATTGAGAATGTTTTTTGTTTTTTGTTCCTCTCACCCTGGGAAAAAAAAGAAATCCAGGCACTAAAATAGACATCTGGAAGATATCAGAATTAACTCTATTTTACTGCATTAAGTGGCTTCACATGTCTTATATACTGTTATTTTAGTGTGGGCTTGAAGAACTAAATCCCCCAAATAGAAGTGTGCCTACCATGTCAGGTGTCATTAGTAGAGTTATATAGCTGCTAGAATCTCTTTTAAGCACACATGTACAGAAGGCTGAATTTCATTGTCCTAGGAGTGAAGCAGGGTATTTATCCCCATGTTTTGACTCTGTTGTATTTCAATAAAGTTTTGGTCCCTCCGTGCATTATGTGTCTGCAAACATGGGTATGTGAGACTGTGTCTTTAACTCTTCAGTTCCATCTCATCTTTTTCTGTCTCTGTTTTTCTTTGAAGGAAACTCTCATGTTAACAAATAAACAAATACAAACCGTTAGTCTAATTCATTCCTAAACAAATAGTATTAATGTGACAATAATTAAGACTATATACCTTTAAATGCATTTACCAAAAAAAGATAGAAAAATCTTATATTCTGCCAAAACTTAGATCTTTGAAAATTTGACCAAAAAAATAGGTGAGGTGAAAAGAACAAATACAAAATTAACTCAACATAGGAAACTATATATTTAATATTGATTCAAATAATCATTGTAAAATTTAATCAATTTGGGGTATTTAATCACAGTTGAACTGACTTTTTAAAAATTAAAATTAAAACTAAAAGATTCAAAACCATTTGCTATAGAAAATTAATCATAGAGTTAAATTGAGTTCATGGAGTTCAATCTGGAAAATACTCAAGGAAATTTCATTTTTAGTATAATACAAATGAAAATATATTTATAATGTCCCTATAGTCAAAATATGAGAACCAGTAGAGTAGATCACAACAATCCTTAAATCTAATTTTAATTAGATTGCAAATTTAAATATGAAAGGTAAAACATAAAGCTTTTAGAGAAAAACATAGGAAAACTATTTTGACCTTATAATAAGCAAAATTTGTTAAATAGAATATAAAAACTACTAATTATAGAAATTCTAAAAACCTGCTAATTAATAGGTATCATTAAGATTGAAAAGGCAACCCAATAGGAAGTGAGAAATAACATCACAAAGCATATGTTCATAGCCAGAATACATAAAGAATTTCAAACAAAGTTTAAGCTCAATGTAGAAATGGACAGAAAACTTGAACAGGCACATAATAAAAGAGGTTATCCAAATAGTAAATAAACATACAAAAATTAATCATAGGGAAATACAAATTAAAACCATAATACAATATACTAAAATTCAACATTGCAAAATTAAATAAAGAACAATATCAGATCACTGACATGAATATGGAGGGACTGGATCTGTCATGCATTGCTGATAGGAATGTAAAGTGTTTTTCCTTTGGAAAACACTTTTATATTATCTGCTAAAGCTGAACATATGCATACCCTATGCCCCAACAAGTCCACCTGTATAACCAGAAGAAATGGATGCTTATATCCTCCAAAAGACATGTAAGAGAATTATTCACAATAGTACTATTGATAATCACCTCAGAATTTAAGCTACCCAAAAACCACTAAATGTAGAATGTATAAATACATCATCATATTTTCACACAGTGGAATACTATACAGCAACTAAAATGAATGAGCTCTGAATACATGCAACAGTTTAGAAAAACCTCATAGGCATGCAGTTGAGTAAAAAAGGGCAAAATTATAGGATTAGAAGTTAAGGTAGTTGTTTTCCTTAGTCTGAGTAGGAGGCAGCTAGTGGTCAGAAAGGGACATGAGGGGAGAGGTGTGATAATGTTCTTGTAAATATATGACCATGTTCACTTTTTTGAAAATTATGTTGGTATGATTTGTATACTTTTCTTGGAAATTGAATATGATTTGAGTACTTTGTATTTATGCTGTATCTTTAAAGTATGAAAGAACCTTCAAAAGTTATTGCAGTCAGTATATTCTAATTGTTTCCCCACTAAAATTTGTCACTAATGTTTGTCCTAGGAGAAAGTCCCATAGTTACTTAGGAACATTCTATAACACTTTCCTTTTCCAACTGGGTAGATGACTGGAATTTATTATGAGCAGTACATTGGGTTGAATTTGCTTTTTCTACTGTAGATGGCAAAAGTTAGTGACAAACCTATGAAAGATTTTCTGACCTCTCCCTAGGGGAATAGGTGCTACAGCATCCTCAGCCCTGGAGATTGTGTGGCCTGCAAGAGGACCTCTTTTATCGTCATGGCAAGGAAAATGGAGAGAGTGAGGAACTCCAGAAAGACAGTGGCTTCACTCCTAAAACCAAAACCTGATGTACCGTTGCAAGGCAGGAAAGGGGAAAGAGGAAGAGGTGTATGGAGAGAATATATCTGTGGCAATTTTTACACTGTTAACGTATAATGAAAAGAGATCTGATATCCTTGGTAGGAAACTCAGCTGCTAAACTAATGGGAAGGCTGCGGTGAACCACTTCTAACTGCCCACCCAAGCCAATTTCCATTGCCCTTAAACTCAAGCTGAGTATTCTAAAACATATACATCTGAAAATAAGGATTTACAAAATCATCTGAAGGATATATATGACTATTCAATCAAATTCTTAAATTACGGCTTTTTCATTTGTAGAACAACTTAGCTTCCAAGATTTGCTTTTTACAGGAGCTGGCACATGTAAGCCATTGCCTGTGTTTTGGCCACAAGGGAATCATATCATGATGCACTATACTTACAGATAAAAGAAGCCGTCAGGAGGACAAGACAGTTCTTGGTAGAGAGCGTTCTACTGTAACATATCGTGCATTTTTTTTAAATTATCAGTATGCAAAAATAACAGTAAAACACTTGAATTTGTCCATTTTCATTTCCTGGCAACATCTCCTTCTCTTTTAATCTCCTCCATCCCTTTTGCGATCTTACTTGTCTAAGACAGCTCTGATATCTGCTAATGGAGAATCAAGGCAATTATTCAGATAATTCAGGTTCCAAAAATTTCACATAACACTGGTGACTGATTTTATTATTTCTCACAATATTGATTTTCTTGGCTTGAATAACCTTTATAAGTGTCCAATTGGCTTTGAAATTCACATACAAAGACAGCTTCCAGCGATTATGAAACAGAAGATGAAATTTTAAAGCCTTTTGGAGCATTCAATTTCTTTTTGTCCTACAGCATGAAACCCAGGCTTTATTTTCATGACCACGTCAGTTGCTACATCTCAAACAATACTATTTGGAAAATACAGAAGGAGGATAAAAATTAATCTTGAAGCTCTTACCCTTTCTAGAGCATTAAGAATTAAAATTTATAAAATTATAGTTGGCATAAAGTATTGTATTAGTTTCAGGTGTATAATATAGTGATTCAACATTTATATACTTTACAGTGTGGTCACCACACTAAGTCTAGTAACTATCTCACATGGTGCAAAGTTATCACAATATTATTGACCATATTCCCTCCCATTTTTTTCACCCACCTCTCCTACTCCCTTCCCCTCTGGCAACCATCAGTTTAATCTCTGTTTCTTGAGTCTGTTTTTATTTCGTTTGTTCATTTGTTATTTTAGATTCTACATACATGTGAAATCATATGATCTTTGTTTTCCTCTGTCTAAACTGTTTCACTTAGCATAATATTTTCTAGCTTCATCTATGTTGCAAATGGCAAGATTTCATTTTTTTTTTATTGATGAGTAATATTCCATGGTTTGTGTGTGTGTGTGTGTGTGTGTGTACACATACACACCATATTTTTTTTATCCGTTTATCTATTGATGAGCATATAGGTAGCTTTCCTATCTTGGTTATTGTAAATAATGCTACATTAAACATAGGAATACATATATCTTTTCCAATTAGTATCTTTGTTTTCTTTGGAAAAAAACCCAGAAGTGGAATTGGTAGGTTGTATGGCAGTTCTATTGTTAGATTTTTGAGGAATCTCTATACTATTTTCCATTGTGGGTGCGTCAATTTATAATCTCACTAACTGTGCACAAGGGCTCATGAAGAATCTCTTGATCTGAGTCAGATCAGTGTTTTATCAGAAGAGACATTTTCTACTAAATCGGAACATTAACACTACCTTCTTTTCCTGAAAACAGTAGATATAGGTATATTTAGGTAACTTTTATTAGCTAATGATTTAGAATCCAGTGGAAGTCAGCATCTTCCAAGTCAGTAGTTACATACTTAATTAAAACTCTGTTAACTTCATTTATTATGCAAAATAATGATTTGGGGATTTGGGAATTAGAGGACTTTTGTTAGGGAACTGGAATGTGCTGATATCATGGGCTTCTTCATTTTTTAAAAAATCTCCCCACTTATATGACACAATTTTAGTCTCTAAGAAGAAAAGAAAACCTCAAAATGAGGTCCTCTCTCCTTGATTAGAAGGTAACAAGTTCTCCAGGGTTGTAGATGGAACCCCGCTTGTCAGAGACCACTTCATGACATGGGGACAGACTGAGCTAGTAAGCACCCCTGTGCTTTGCCAGAGCTCCACACTTAAAAGAAATGTTTCTACTTATATAATTATTTCTTGGCATTGTTAATGCTTTAAACTATTTTTAATGTATTTAACTATACATGTATTCAAATTTCTCATTGCTGACCTATCAGTTAGGTAGGACAGTTTATGAACTCCACTTTTAAGTGGGAATACTGGGGATTCGAAGTCACACAGGCAAGGCAGAAATGGTCACTCACAACTGAGTACCGTCCCATGTCTCCAGGAACCTGGTGTTTGATGTCTAAGCAAAATGCCCAAGGGTGACGCAGTCCACTTGATCATATGTGGCATACATAAAGGGAAGAACAAGAGTGGGACTTGGAGCCATGGCCCTTTCAGAGTCAAGAGGGAGGGGAATTAACATTCCAGACATGTTCTTTCTTGGCTCTGGTTATGGATGATGTGAAGTGTTACTGTTGTGGTGGTCATGCTTTTTAAGTCATGTTGCTTTGCAGCCTATAAAATATGCTAAAAAAGTATTTTAAGTACATACAGATAATAATATTAAAACTTACATTTGTTACATTATTTTTTCCCTTTGATTACTTCTCTGGATGGTTTAGTTCAATAAACCAGGTGAAGAACAATTCATCAAAGTATATTTATGTAGTAACTTACTGTGTATCTGGTTCTAGGTTACATACTGTACAAGATACAGAAAAATATGAACATGGTCCCAATTTTGCTGCTAACTATACTCTGTGAGGTGAAACGTTCATACATGAAACCAAGAACCAATGAAATTCTAAAATACAGTAATGACAGTAAGGATGAAATGAGAAATCAGTATGATAAGAGCCATTATCAGGTAGACTGTTCAGATTTAAATCCAGTTCTACCACTTAGTAGGTCTGTGGCCTCACTCTTATCCTCTCTTTACTTCAGTTTCTCCATCCGTCAAATAGAGATAATAATGTCAACTATTAGAGCTCCTGTGATGACTAAATCCATTAAATCAAGTAATATTCTACAGATAGTATATGCCCAATAATCATTGGCTATTCTTACAGGTTGGGACAATCCTCATGCAAAGTTTATGCATGTGGCAGAACTTGGAGGAAATAATACACAATACAGTAATTTGGATGAAGGAAGGAATGGGCTCTGGGTCAGGTTAGCAGTGTAAATAAATGCCTTCAGTGGAAACGGAATTAGCTAGCTTATGGGTTAGTGGGAAAACCAGATCACCTGGAGCAGAGGAGGTAGGTAAGTAGCACTGAATATATAGGGAGATGTGGAAGGACTAGCGAAGAGATGATTTCACGCAGGCCTGGCCTGGCCTGGATGTGAGGTCGCTAACCAAACCGCCTGAAACCTAGAGTAGGAACCTTGCTCTGCCTACTGCTTCCCAGTCTCTTATTAGATTCAAGCACATTCATTTACAAAGGTAAGGCGGCTCTGTGGCCTCTATGTGATGGTAGACTCAGTAGCATAGTGATTTGAAAGAAAGGATTCACAAGTCATTTTTAAAATTTAAATTTCAAATTCTAGGAATTAATATTTTTATCCAGAATTGTCTTAGACAACACTATGAACAAATGAATAAAACCGCCAGTCCATGGAATACTATCTTCTTGTAGAATGTTCTGACACACAGCCTCAGTGTCAGCCAGTAAAGAGGGACCATATCATATTTTGGAAGTAGACAGGCTGTATGTGATGCTCTTTTGTTTCTTTTTCTCCATCAATCCACTGCCTGTTCTTAGGAATGTCCATTATTCCAGATCTTTGTATCATTTGCCATTTTTTTTCCTTCTCCCCAGTCAACTTTCATCCAAATTAAATGTTTCTAACTTGTATCTAATTCCCAAGGTTTTTCTGGGAGATGCTAGCTAATCACATACAGCAAATTAGATCATGAATATATTTATTATTATTATTATTATTATTATTATTATCATTATATATCATATTTGATAAATTTTATAGGACAAGCTTGGAAGTGGTATATATCAGTGATTGTGACAATAAAAAAGAGCTCATACCAGAATATAAATCTAAATATTGTTTCCTTCAAAAAAGAAGTATATAAAGCAAAATAAAAATAAGCACAGTTCCCTTAATCAGGAAATTTGTCATATAAAGAAATCAATATTTCTGGTTTCAACCCTTAACATGTAAAAAGTGTGGAATTCATCGCTATCATTTTTAAAATGAGAAAAAGTTTGAACAATCTGAAAATGAACAACTTTTCTTGGGCCTATCAAAGACTTGAGGTCGCAGGGTAAAGTGACACCCCAAAAATCTGGAGAGACAGGGGAATCTGAGTCACAGCTAAGATCTATTCACCTCTAGGAGAGGTCCCCTGGTGGCTCTGGGTGGGTGGGGGTACAGTAGTGATGGTGTGAGTAATCATTGTGGAATAAACCCAGAGCGTTCTCCATAACAAAGGCCTACTTCCCAAGGGAAAAGACTTCGCCTGAGCCTCGGGCCAGTTTGGAGAATGTCTTTCATCAGCAATGTGGCCCCTTCTAGTCTCCTGTCTCACCAAAGTGAAGAAACAAAAACTATACAACTGGAGAAAGTCTTATGAAGGTTACAGCCTGTAGACACAGCCCACTGAAAGACTGAGACTTAATCATAAGATTACTGAATGTTCTCCCTTGCCCACTCCCACCATTACTATCACTTCAAGGCTCCTATAGAATGTAAGTAGATTAGAACTGAAAAGGCTACAGGATACAGACTGATTCTGAGGAAGCGTACTTACAGAAGCCCAAGTCAGGGAAAACATAAGCAAGGACACTAGAAAATTTGAAGCCTCTGCTACGGCTACAAAAAAAACCCCAAAAAACAAACAGACAAAAAAACAATAAAAAATTAAACAGCCCAACTTGTACTCAACTTCACATATAGACTAACAATAAAAATGGCCCATTTGCCTCTGTTTTTATTATCTAATACACTGTGTCTTGTTTTCAACAAAAAATTAGAAGTCTTGCCAAAAGATAAGAAAACACAGTCAGAAGAGAACTGAACTCAAATTTGTGCAATAGATTTTTATGGGAACTGCTGAGAAAAGACTGGAATGGGGGCCGTAGAGGAGAGCTGGAGCCAATTTATCAATGTCCCCTCACTGCCTGGCAAACTCATGGTTCTCATCTATGACTAAGTGTTCCTTCCTCTTGAGGTTTTCCATGACCTCCCTGACATATCCACCAGACCACCACAATCGCAATTTCACACTTCTGTGTGTGATTTGATAACGTTTGTCTCCTTCATTAGATTGTAAGATGGATGAGGGTAGAAACTGGATTCATTTTTGCTTATTTTCCCCCCTTTCCCTTAACATTAACCCAATACTTGATATTCAATAAACGCTTGTTAAATGAATGGATAGAAATTATTTCAAATCCTGTATCAGTTTGGTGGGCTGCCGTACAAAATACCAGAGCTGGTGGCTTAAACAACAAAAATCTATTTTTCAGAGTTCTGAAGGCTAGAAGTATGAGATCAAGGTGTCAGCAGAGTAGGTTTCTTTGTAATCCTCTCAACTTTGCTAGTAGATGGCCATGTTCCCCTGTGTCTTCACATGGTCCTTCCTCTGTGTGTGCCTATGTCTTAATCCTCCCCTCTTATAACGATTGCAGTCATAGTAGGTCCCACCTAACAGCCTCAATTTAACTTTATTACCTCTTTATAGGTCCCTATTTTCAAATACAGTCACATCCTGAGAGACTGTGGGTTAAGACTTCAACATATGAATTTTGAGGCTAGACAACTCATAACAAATGTGTTACTTTAGGCTAAAAAAAAAAAAAAAAGTCTAAGGACCTGTTTAGATCTTTCCTAGATTTAGAAGGTTAAGATTTTATCCTCGTTTCATCATTTCTCATTCTGTGTTCCCGCTATCTCCTCTACCAATCCATTCTTAATCTGTTTTCTTTGACCCGAGGGGTTGCTATATGATTTTACACTTCTGACTGTTTGTAATATTTAGACCACTACCTTGTCTTTAGTAGATAGACCTATCTTACATGTGCAGAGGATTCTTCCTTGATATTGTTAACATATAGATATATTTTCCCCACTTTACTAATGAGCAATGGAAATAAATTTCTCATAGCTAATTAAGGGGATAGTTGTGAGAAGAAACCATGTCTTTAGACTTGGCAACAAGGTTTTTATTTTCAAAATTTAATTTTTTTCTTTATTAAAAGCTGTCATACTTCTTATAAGTATTTCCAGAAATCCTGTAGTCAGTTACAGAAGGACATTTACTGGATCTCCAAACTGTACTCAGAAACATTGGATGCCTGTGATATTAGTCCCTTTGCATCACTTTCCGCTTGAGTTGAAAATCTCTGGATAAATGACAGTCCTGCACTCACATCCTCCCTTCTCAGCATCAGTCTGAGTGATTCAGATAAGATGAGGAGGAAGTTTTAGACATCTCAGTGCTCAGTCAGTCTGAAAGGCCAGGGCTGCTGGGGTTTGTCCATGGCTAATGAGACCATAATGTAATGATGGGATTTCAGTATCTCAGTAATGGTTCCCCAGACTTCTACTTCTGAAGCTGTTTCCCTTCCCTACTCTCTCAGGGGGATGATTTCTGCGTCCCTCATGTGTGAGTAGTATGCCTCAAAGGCACATGGTGATGGGAGGGGCTCAGCGAAGTCCAACTCACTGAAAGGCAGTTTTCTGCTGTTGGGAATTCCATTTATGTGAACAGCTAAGATGCGTGAAATCCCATCTGCCTCACAGATTGGAGCCCCTTTCTTCTTTCCATTTATTATGACTAAGGAAAGGGAGAGTGAGGACGATGTTTCCTTTTAACTTTTGTTTTAAAAGAACATATTAAAAATGTGAACCTCTCAAAATTTACCTCCTCTGCAAGTGGGACCACGTTATGTTTTCTAATGTCTACTTTAGACACCAGAAACCTCACCGTTTGCTTTCACTTATAGACAGTTCTCATTTAGAACTATGTGTGTGTGTGTGTGTGTGTGTGTGTGTGTGTGTGTGTGTGTGTGGTGTAAGGTGCATCTGTGTGTAATTCTGAGGCTGCATGTCGAAAGATACAGGGAAATGCCATTTCTTTTTTCTTTTTCCCTAGGTATAATTGGTGTCAATTTATGGAGGGAGGGCGTTTTTTGTGTGCCATTTTTCAGAAGTAGATATTTGAAATGATTGTATTCAGATTGCTGACTATCCTTACCAACCCTCGGGGAAAAAACTCAAGCAGGGATGCTCTGCATTTTAATTACTTGTTTTTCCCTCTTGAGGTGTGTTATTTTTAACATTGTCAATTTAAAGTAGAAATATTTCTTTAAAAACATTGGGATAAAATGGAAAACGACACTTTGATGTAATTTTGGGAAAAGCTCTTGGACTCCAGTGTTGACTGTGTCAGAAGTTAGGTCCATGTAACAAACGATTATTTAACCAAGTTAAAAGCAAAGAGCCAAACAGTGTAGAATACTAAAGTTCTCCAGAATACTGGGAATCATGAGGAATTAACAGAGGTCCCTTTCTTAGACTGCGAATGAAAGAGACAAAATATGATTCTGTGTTAAACAAAAACAGCATCGATCAGGACATGAGGAATTGCTGTGCAGGTACTAGCCAATCATCAGGCCAGAGAATTTTCTGTGCTCTACTAGCTTAATAGCTTTACTCCTGAATATTCCATCAGCGGGATAATCTTTGTGCTTTCAGTCTCAGCACCACTTTGAAGGTCTTTGCATTCATTAAGTTTTTATATACTGTGTTTCTTTTCTTTTTACTCCTTTTATATCATCCAACTAACAAAGAAAGGACTAAATTTATTGATACCTTGCCCAATAAAATACAAATCTGTGGCAACACAGTGGCTCCATTCTATTAGCATTCTTGTTAGTTTTTTTTTCTTAATCTGTTCATTCATAGACATTCATTCCTAGCATTATATATGATATTAAAAGGAAAGCTCCCTATCTGTAAAAGAAAAGATGTTAGGAAAATGACTACGTTTCAGAATGAGAAATTGATTAGGACCAATTTCTATTTCCACATCACCAAGTGAAATTTCAATACCTCATAATGTATCTAAGGAACAAGCCAAGGTTGGTCATTAAGACAGAGGAATTTTATATTTATAAGTAGCTCTAATTATGTTTCATTCTGATGAAAGGATCCCTGTGGTCAGGACAAAGCCCATTCTAGCTGTGTAAACAAGTACCAGCAGCACTCTGTCAGGCCCTGTTACTTTCTGGGAGAAGAGTAATGAACTCCAGGGAAAATCAGGACACCAAGTGGGTCAGTCCTCAAGGTGAAGGGCAGTCCTCCCACTTTCTCTTGCGACATCTCCTAATTTGGGAATTATATAGTCGCGGTCCTGGATGGCACACATGTTCTGCCTCTCCATGTGCCAAATCCCTCTCCTAGGTTTCCGTGAGAGTAGTTAATCTACCTAACAGCATTTCGATTAGACGAGAAGATCATCTCATCTTATCTGGGGACAAGAAAGTGACATGAACAAAGGCTCTGCTTATTTCTGTCTTTCTAAAAGATTTCCTAATTTGTAGGTTTCCTGGTAGACTAGTCTCTGGTAAGGAGCTCTCTGCCATGGCGGTCTGTGCTCCCAGTTTAAAGGCGTACAAAGCTTTCTGCAGTCCATTTGCAGCTGTCTTCTGAATTTGCTGAAACACAGTATTCAGATTCAGGAAAAGCGAATTTTGCCTCGACATAGTTAAATGAATAAGAGTTATAGAAAAAAAAGACTAAAAAAATAAATTCTGGCTTAGAAGGATTCTTGGTAAGAGTGAAAATCAGAAAGAGTCTGTTTTTTCCTCTAGCAGTTATTACAATCCTGAACAGGAGTGCCAGAAAGCTGCTGGAAAGGATTATAGCTTTTGTCTCTTAAAGGTGTTACTTGCAAACTGGATTAGCTCTCCTTATCAGTTTTGGATTAAAAAATACCCTTGTAATGACATAGCCCTCCATAATGATACCTATTTTTAATACCTATATTAATACCTAGTAGTGGTTGTCAGAAATAAATCCTTGAAGAGCAAATAATGACAGTAGTTATATTTCCCCAACTGAATATGAAGAACAAAGTTTGGAAAAAATGTTAATTCGTACTTTCAAATTTATCTACAAATAAAAGTGTGAGATTAATGTATATTAGCAATACATTTAATTAATCATACTCATTAACAATAAAATTTATGAAGCTAAAACACTGAAAACATCCAATGATAGCTTTATGGATGACCCAGTAAACAGTTACCCAAATTTTTATTTTTAGTATCCCTTCTTCTTGTGCAGTGAGTACAATGATGGCTTCGATTTGTTCAGGCTTCCCTATGTCCTCCCACACTGACTTGGGGCGTGGCCATGTGAATCGCTTTGGCCAGTGGGATGGAAGCAGTAGTGACAGTACAGAAACTTGACAAGCACTTTCCATTGGGTTTTTCCTCTTGCTTTCTTTTGGAACCCTGCTACCAAGTGAAGGAGCCCATGAAAATGTGCTGGAGGATGACAGGCCATATGGTGGGGAATAGAGATGCCTGCCCAGCAGTCAGTAGGCCCTGCGCTGACCCAGCAGCAGACTCACGACAGCAGACTCATGAGTGAGCCCCCGATAAGATCAGCCAAGCCCAGTCCGGGACTACAGAACTGTAAAAATTCAGGCAAAATAAGTTGTTCTAAATTTTGGGCTGATTTGGTACATAAAAAAAATGAGACAATACATTGCCGTTTAAGAATGCTGCTAAGGTATTTGATATTGTTGTTTGTAGACATCCTAAATCCTGGAGTGTAACAATAGGAAACACTCTACCCCTGGACTTTCTACACAAAGGAAGTATGTTTCGGTGATGAAAAATGAATTATTTGAAGTTCCACAGCTAGTTAGTGACAGCCTGGAAGTTGGACCAGGTCATCCTGGCTCTCAACTAAGTGATTTTCCTACTAGATGATTAGTGTGCTTCCTTTTGTTTTTGAAAAAGATGTCATTGTCCCCACAGTATATGTTCTAGGGTAATCTCACTATTATAATAGTGTCCTTCTGTAATAAGCTCCTGTCCTGTTCCTGGTTATGGTAATTTGTATGTGTGTATTATATACAGGGATACCCTTCCCCCACCCATCTTGACTTCATTAGCTGTCGTCTATTCCTTAACTAAGCAGTTTCTAAGCAGCTGTTATACTGTAGCTGCTAGGCTGGCTGTCCACACTTACATAGAGTTTGTAAGGAGGCAGAGCTCAAGTGGATTTAAACAATAGGCAGTAAAACTTTGTGTTTATTTCAGTTTGCTTTGTTCCCAAGTCCCCTAGGGTGTGTTACGGAGGGGAGTCCTGGTGGATCCTGTTCATATATGGGTTTGTGTCACACCTGAGGAACACGGAGCTTAAGAAATTTCCAATCTTTTATAGGAGCTGCTAGCAACGTCGCCCAAAATTTGTCCTCCAAGGAGCACGTTATCTTGATTTTTCTCCTCAGAAAACAAATATTACCTTTGACCTGGAGGGAGGCACTATCTCTACCTTCCAGTGCTATCTGTTATGCTAACATCCTTGAACAAAATTGTCAATGCCTTTTGCCTGGAATATGTGGAAAAACATCAGATTCGTGGAGCATTATCTCCCAGCACTGGGTGAACTCATTTTCATCTATTGGCTGGTTTATTGCTTCCATTCTTGTTTGACTCACACCTACTCTCTATAGTTGCTAGAATTAACTTTTTATAATGTAAATATTGTCCTAACACTGGCTCTTCACTGCATATTGAAGAAAACCCCCAATGCCTTATACTGTTGAATAGGATCAGCCTCTGCCCTCCTCAGCATCATGACTAAAATGATCTTTTTGCTTTCTGATTCCCCCAGTCACTTTGGCTTTCTTTCATTTCCTCAAACCCAGTGATTTCTTTTTTATATCAAGGGCAATGTGCATGTTATTTTCTAGAATGCTCAGTCCTTTACTTGATCCTCTGCATGTCTCCTCACCCCCACCTCGCCCCATCACTCTCGTGTGTTTCTGGTGTCTTCCTCCTCCTCAACCAATATATCTCATGTCAAAGCCTAGAATTAGATTGGCTTCTCCATTCCCACTACTAGTTATCATCACACTCACTGATTTTATTCATTATTTAATAACAGCTTTATTGGGATATAATTTACATACTATATAATTCACCCACACAAAGTGGACAATTCAGTGGAGTTAGAAAACCATTACTACAGTCAACTCTAGAACATTTTCATCACTCCAGTGGTTTTATTTAAGAATAATACACTTTTATAATTTGTAATAATATACTTTTGCCTGCTTACTCACTTGCCGTCTGTCTCCCTCACTCGATTGTAGGCTCCAGGAGGACAGGGAACAAGTCTCTCCATTCACTACAGTATATTCAGCACAGAGTATAGAGTCTGGCACATAATAAACACTTAAGTATTTATTAGTCAAATGTGAAAAGGCATCTTGGGAGAAGGAGAATTTTCTACACAGAGGGAACAGTATGACTAAAGGCCCCAGATCGGAAATAACATGACAAGTTTAAAGAACTGAAAGAAACTGGAGTAGCTTGTGAGAAGTCAGCAGAAGAGCCAGTGGTATTAAGATGAAGCTGGGGAGGTAGGCAGGGATCTTGAAAGAATTTGATAAGAATTTCAGTTTAATAAGTGTGTCCATTCCACTTTGTTTTCTGCTTGAGGAGCCCTTGTTCAGATCAAGGAAGTGGTATTTGAGAGCCTTCCTGAATGTTCGGGGTTCCCCCAGCATACGCAAGTACGTAAGTATTCCTGGGATGTCTCCCCATACGATACACAGTGATTTCGGATAATGTCTCAAGCATAGGCTTTGCCATGATCTTACATGAACCATGGTGCAGAATGTCCTATTCAATACCTCTCAGGCTTATGACCATTTGGGTCCTTTGGTCAGACCTCTGCTCCTGAGTGCATATGTAATGCTACTCTCTCTCCTTCTCAAGCCAAATCTGGAACAGGTGTAAAGATAGGAATTAGATGTTCAATCGTCTGGCTCTCAAACCCTTTCTTTTATCTTTCTCTGGCCTCTGCTCACCCTCCATCTCTATTCTTCCTTAGAGTCTTGCCTCTTATGTTAAAAACGTCTAGTATAAAGGTGCTTCTTCTACTCCTGTTTTCCATAATAATACTGACAGTACATCTGAAAAGGCATACAAATCATCAGCTATATATCTCTTTTGAGTCAAATTCCTTACCCACCTACAAGGACAAATAGGGGCTCTTCCTACTACAAAAGTGAACAAAACACAAGTTAGTTTCTCAACCAGTCATTTCAATAGTTAATCTTCATTTACGCTGAACAGAGTTTTCATCCTAAGGGCAAAAAAATAAAATAAAATAAAAGAGAGAGAGAGAGATCCACGAGGTATTTTAAAGCAGATGGGAAGGGGATGTTGAAGGGAGATGAATTCAAATTTAGGATTTGGGAAGATTACTTAAGCTGAAATGGAGGGGAAAGAGACTGAATGTTAAGTAACTCTTCCAATAGGAAAATAAGAGATTTGTTGGCAGCTTGGTTTTTGACACGGGTGGTGAAAATTAGGAGAACAAACTCAGAAATATTTAGTAAGTAAAATTGGATACAATGAGATAAGAGATTGTAGAGAAGAAAGTCACAGATGACAGCAGGATTTCTGACTTGCGTGACTAAATGAATAGTGTTATTCATCAGAATGGTACCCAGTTGGAAAAACAGGTTTAGTCTAAAAAGAGGATTTATTCAGTATGCCCATATAATATCCAGAATATGTCAAATAGAAGGTGGGTTTTATAGACCTGAAACTCAGAGGG
The DNA here is from genome assembly GCF_014176215.1 of Rousettus aegyptiacus. Classification (NCBI taxonomy): domain Eukaryota; kingdom Metazoa; phylum Chordata; class Mammalia; order Chiroptera; family Pteropodidae; genus Rousettus; species Rousettus aegyptiacus. The sequence goes on from NW_023416287.1 coordinate 71,850,522, forward strand.
ACTGTCTGGGCTGATAACAACATCAGAACCAGAACCAGTAGTCCCTTTACTGTCTCTGTCTTACTTGATCACTCAGCAGCTTTAAACAGAATAGATCTTTCTGTGTTTCTTGAAATAGTACCTTATTTGGCTCTCATGATACTTCAATCTCTGGTTATCTTCTTATATGACTGGTCATTTCTTCTTTGTCTCTTTTGCTGCTATCTACTCCTCTTCCTAGCCTTTAAATGTCAAAAATAGTGTTGGGCCAATTTCTCTTCTCCATCAAAACTCTCTCCCCAAGTAATCTCAAGTCATTCCATTAAGTGCCTTGTATCCGACAATGGCTTTTATATTTACACTTTTGGTCAGATTTTCTCCCCGAAATCCAGATTGATATATCCAGTTTTACTGAACATCTCCACCTGGATCTTAAAATTAACATATTCAAAGCAGTTATTGACTCTCCCACTGGAACTAGCTACTTTCCTAACATTCTCCTTTTCAGTAAATGGCACCATCATTTACCCAGTTGCTCAGGTTAATAACAGTTGACACTGAACATTTAATTCATCATAAAGTCCTTTTGATTCCACCTCTAAGTAAAATCTGCCTACTTCTATATTTATTCTAACGATTGTAAGATTTCTCTCAGACTACTGTGATGTCCTCTTAAAATTTCTTCCTGCTTTATAGCTCACCCCATATCCATTCATTTTCCACAGAGTAACCAGGTTTTGGTTTGTTTTTGTTTTTGTTTTTTTTTAGTGTAAATCAGATTTCATTACCCTGCTCGACACACTCCTTTGACTCACTGTCACAAGGGAGCATCAAGTCCTAACTCCTTAGCTTATAAAACACAAGTGACCAACCAAGTCCCAGGCCATATCCCCAAAATTAACTACCACTTTTACCATCTTTTCTCTCCACAATTAGCTTTCTCTAAACTCTGTTCTTCAAATGCACCAAGTTTGCTTCTTTCTTGGGACCTTTGCACTAGGTGCTTCTGCTTGGATAGCTCTTTACTGTCACTCATGTCTCAGGCAAAATTTCACAATCCTTGTGAGTCCTTCCCCAGTTGCCCAGCCTGGAGTAAGTGACATTACCTTTTTTATTTTATCATATCTTATTTGTTTATGTTTTATTATTTGCCCTCTCTCCTAAATGTTAAGCTCTTTTTTAAAAAAAAATTTCTAAAAGGATATATTTGTTATGTTCAGTGCCGTATTTCATAATTTAGAATGTTTGCTGAAATAGTAAATGGAGGTGGTAGACATATTTTGATAATTGAAATCGTAGACATAAGTGAGATGGCTCAGGAAGTACAATGTGAAAACAGAAATTGGCTAGGACCGAGTTTTAAGAAATGCCAATATATATATATTTTTAAGATAGGAAGAAAACAATGAGTAACTGTGATGAGAGAGGAAGGTAGAAACTAGGAGAGAGCCAAAACTAGGGGAGAGTCGAGTGTAGAAATACAGAGAAAGAAGAGGGACTGTTCATTTATGAGCAAGGCTCCTATGAAGTCAGGATAAAAGCATGTTCATAAAATTCTAGTATATAAGTATTTTTGGAGCCTTTTGACATATCAACAGGCTTTTATTTATTTATTTTAATTGAATACCCTAAAGATTTCATGTGAAAAGGAAGTTAAGTGTGAACTTTTACCTTACTCCTTCCTTTCTCAGTTTTAAGTGTGCCATGCACAAAAACCTCATTGTAATAAATACAGATGATACTGCTGTCATATGGTTATCTAGTGGAAATACTCAACAGGTATATAAGCACTATATTGTATATTGGAAACTAATATAATATTACATATCAACTTTAATTTTAAAATTAATTAATTTTTTAAAAAGAGTCAATAATTTTTTCTAGGGCTTGAGAAAACTAACTACATTCTCTGTGGATTCATATTTAACCAAACAGAAGTCTAAGTTTGTATACTTTTCTTATCACATTTAAAGATAGATAGTGTTATAGAGGCACAGAATGGGAAGCCAGTCAAAAGTACACATAAACTTGATTTTAATAAGATTAGTTTTAAATTATTTGATGGAATTTTTACTGGGTCGTATGATAAGCAATGAAAATTTAGCACTTCCTAAATGTTGTTTTGCATGTTTAAAAATAAAGTTAATGGAAGATAAGAAATACTCTGAAACTTTCACTCATATAAATCTGCTTTTCTTTTAGTTTTCCAGGTTTGACAGGCCAATCTGACATGCAGGCTTATTTCTCACATGGTTATTGCAGTGAAGACAAAGCCAAAGACCCTGACTACTTAACTCAGGCCAAAAGGATTTTATTTTCTTTTAGAATAGTATAACAGAGCAATTCTTTCAGTGAGAATAATGTTAACCTACAGGTTCAAGAAGAACAGCAAACCCCAAGCAGTATAAATGCAAAGTAGAAGCACATCTATAAAATCATAGTGTAAATTTAACCAAATATTGTGATATAAGAATAAGGAGGGGCGAGTGTGTACTGGGATCATAATGTGAGTGCTACATTTTCATCTTTCACTGGAGAAAAATGTTTAGAACTGTAAATGATCATAAAGAAATAGCAGAAGATTTAGAAAAACTGAGTTATATACAAGAGGAAATGGAAGAGTAGAAAGTGATTACTACAAGTATGAAACATAGGAAAAGGCTTAGGGATGGAGAGGTGCAGTGCCTGCTATTTAACAATATAGTCTTTCAGGCCATATTTGAAATTCTAAATATGTATTTGTGTTTGTGTCTGTGTGTCCATAGCTGTGTGTGTGCATGCACGTGCACGCATGCATTCACCTGATTGAAATTATGTAAAAAAATCTACACATACAAACACACATCCAAAGTTCAGCAGACAGTAGAAGGACACGAGAAAAAATAAAGAACTGAGAGGAATGAACAACAAAACATCTAATCCCAGAGAAAGGTGAGAACATTGAGAATTAAATTTTAATTTGCATTCTTAAAGAGATTTAGTAAGATATTGCATCCAAGAAAAATAATAGGCTGCTAGGAAAAAGCAACAATTAGACAACAAGAAAAATTTTTTGAAAATCAAAATATATTTAACTACTACTGAAATATAAAATGAATGGGCAGTTTGTCAATAGGGAAGAAAAATTAGGGATATGTGTTTATAGCAATACTATAATGAGATAGGAAATAGTTAAGAACATGAAGAGAAATGCATAATAGACTCAGGACAGATCTAGTTCTCTGAAATCATTTCCAGAAATAAAGGAAATAGATAGTGAAGGAAATAAAGAAATACAAATCAGATTTCCCTGAAGCAAAGACAGATTTAAACAAAGATCTGTCTATAGCTAAGGAGAATGGATAAAGATCATACCTAGACACTTTCTGTAAAGTTTTAACTTCTCCAAAGAAAAGAAATCATGAAAACTTCTAGAAATAGATACAAAATAAATATAAAAACAGATTATATAAAAGGTATGAAATCCAAATGACATCAACTTCTCATTAGCAGTTTTGGCAACCTTCAAGAATAGTCAATCTTTACTGAATATTACTAAGTGGTAGGCAATAAGCTAAATACTTCACTCATCCTCACCACAGTCCTAGTATCCTTCTTTTATAAATAAGGAAGGTGAGATACAGAAAGGCAAAGCAACTTATCTAAAGTGGCCAAGGAAATAAGAATCAGAGCTTGTCCTTAATCCTATGCAATCTGTTTCTAAGATTCATACACTTAAACATTAAAGATGATGAAAAAATTTCTTCAAAATTCTGAGTTGGCAAATAATGTTTACCTGTAGCACTATGCATTGCAAAACTACTCTTTGCATTGCATAACCACTAATCAAGTGTGAAAGTAAAAAAAACAAACAGACATATTTATCAAATATGCATAGTATTAAATATTGAACTGTCTGTATTATACTCAACTTGAAAATATTACTATAGGTTTTATGCTAGCAAACCAGCAGTAGCAATAACTCTGTTACAACAATAACTCTGAGTTGGAACAGTCAAAGTAAAAAGTTGAACAAAGAAATCAAACCAAACACCTATGAGTGAATGCCTGAAAATTCTCCGCAAGCAACCTGGATCTAGGCACAAGATTGCATTTCCTTCTCTGTGAACTTCATTTCACTACTTTTTTCTTTAGAGAATTTTCATAATACTAATATTGTTAATACTTTTATTGGGTGGGAAATTTTCGAATCAACTCTCAGAATATTGAAGATGATTTTAATTAGGAAACAAACTGTATGTATTAAATATAAACAGAATTTTTAAAGCAAGAAAGTCAAGAAAAGAGTAGATAAATGGATATTTATGTGCTTACCATTTTTCACACTTGAGGACCCCCTAAGTACACTCTGAGATTGATAATAACAAAGACTAGGGGTTTAGCTTTCCATGTAAAGTTACAGCATTGACCACACACACACACATACACAAATAAATAAATAAACAAACAAACAAATTAATAATATTGTAAGAAAAATTAGAGGACAAATTATTGTTAGCATGATACATTTTCCAAAATTATTTAAAAATTTAATAGATACCACCAGGAAACTTTGAAAACAACATATTACAAAACAAAATCTCCATATAACTAATAATGGTTGCTTATGGAATGGAGTAGGAGGAAGACTTTGAATTTTATTCCTTCATGTGTTTTAATTTTTTTAAATTACGTATAACCATTTTTATTTAAAAAATCAAGGCTATATTAAAATTAAATTAATGGTTGAGCTCCATTTATTCAATAGAGGATCGATTGAATAAATTCTTGTGTAAAACTGTCATAGAATCCAGTGCCTCCCTTAGAAAGAATAAGATAGGTTAGTGTTCTGTCTTTAAAAGAGAACACAGACTTAAGAAAAAAAAAAAGTAAATTGCAATAAAAGATACAGAGCATAATCTAATGTACATTTAAAAATATATGTGTGTGAGTATATGTCTATGTTTATATTTGCATAAAGGGACACCAGGAAGAATGAAAGCTATGAGAAAATGTCTGCTTTTTAAGTTCTGCCATTAAGTAGACTTTTATAATATTTTGTCATCATAATAAAATGATTAAGTGTCATTACACTCTGAAAAAGTTGTTGAAGTTAAAAGGCAAGCATAAGTTAGACTAGTCTCTGATTAAAAGAGATAGAGGTAACAAAAATACCACAATTCCTTGGAGATTCAGGTATCACAATCTAAAGTATTGAAAACTATTTTTTTCACTTTTCTCTTTAACTTTGACTAAGGAGACTTTACGATTAGGATGTCCTCTCCTTCCCCACCTAATCATGTAATCAATGGATTCGTGTGGCTCATAATTTATCTCTCTTCCAGAGCTCCAAAGGAGTGAGGCTGTCCTCCCCACCCCCACCCCTCCTTCTCTCTCATACACTCACACACTCACACACTCCAGAATTACCAGAAAATTAACATGATAACATGAAGGAATGAACACAATATCTACAAAATCCTCTGAAAGAGGATTGAAAATTAAGTTTCTGAATCTATTTTAAAAAATTCAGTAGTGTTATCTAGGTAGTTTAACTGTATACAGTCACTTAGGACCTCAATTATAAACATGTATTTTTGCCACTAAGTAAAAAGGAGAAAAAAAGAGAAAAAAAAATTATATTCTCACTAGCTAAGACTGGAATTCCTCTTAAAGGAGCTTGCAGTAAAATTCACTGATGAGCTTCTGAGGAATAATGGGAGACCCTAAGGAATAGTTTCTCTTGTGTGGTCTACTGGTTCCCTGCATCAGTCCCATATGATTGTTGAAATTCGCATTCCCTATCCCACCCCCAATTAGCTGATCCAGCATATCTGGGGGAGAGGAGTGCTCTCTGAAGTACACAGTCAATTACGAACCCCCTAAGGTGATTATGTAGTTGCAATGGTAAATGGCCCCTACCTTGTATTTACTTCTCAATTTATTCAGTAATAATCATTGCATTCTTAAATGTTTTCATTAAGAACATTTTTTTGAGTGTGCTTTTGATTTCGTTTTTTGGTTTTGAGTGTGTGTATACGTGTGTGTAAGCATGTAAAACAAAAACCGAGTTAGTGGTTCACACAGCTGGCTTAGTGCTATGAAGAACAGAGGAACCAGACTTGGAAGGAGCTGCTTAAAGGTAGAAGAGAGCTGAGAATATGAGCCTCTCTGGAACTAGCCGAAGACTGAAGGAAGACTTTGTGCATCCCAGTGTGTATCAGGGTTTCTAGTTAGTCTCATCTGCAGGATTTGGTATGCATGGAGGACAACTAGGTCACATAATTAAACAACTGAGAGTACCCTCTTTCTCTTTGGTTTGTGTGGTGCCCGCTGAGGCCTTAAGGAGCAGTCAGTGGATATTGTTAAATGCTACTTCCTTGACAGGAGAAATCTCCAGGGAGTTGAGAGGCAACATGTTCACAGCCCTGAAGATAAATGTGCCATTGTCCCTCACCTACATCCCAGTCACATGCAGTATTGGCTAGTCCTCTCATCTGACAGTTGCTCTGCCCTGCTCCTCAACCAGCAGTCTCAGGGAAAGACTGAGCAGTTCTTTTAGGAATGGTTTTGGTAAGAAGTCCAGAAATCTCAGTTCCCTCTTTCTGAATCACTAGAAGTGAAAGAGTACAGTGCAAGGAACAAGAAAAATGATGAACTCTTTAATGCAGACAGAGAGCAGTCACGAGATAGTCCTAAAATATCACTAATATTTTTAAAAATCACTTTGGTATGCGGATACCACAAGAAATGCTCAGGCCTTATTTATACTGAACATATGAAGAAATTGTTTCTTTGTGTGATGTAAATAACCATGCCATTCATGTGGCAGTCTGTACAGATAATTTTGTAGAGGAAATTGATGTTAGAGATTAAGTTAGTCCACTCTCCCTTAATTTTAAGATAAACTAAACTTTAAAACATTCCCAAACTCACACAATTTGATTGCAGAGCTGGGTTGAAACATTTTTAAAAATCATCTCAGGTTATTATTATTTTTTTCCATTACAAGTCAACCCATGATGAGTCAACAGTATGCCTAAGTCAAGATAATGCAAACATTAATTTGAGTGTAAATATACTGAAATTAAGTTAATGGCAACTTTATTTGATGCAATTGCCTAAATAACACATAACAAGGACCTCAATTTTCTGCATTTTAAAATCCTGATTCAATAGATTGTTTCCAATTCTGTTTTGCTTGAGCTTTGTCTATACACTATATTTTAAAATCCATTCTGTTTTCTTAGCCATTTCCTTAGAAGAGTTTTTGATTTTCTCTTTTCCAACTATGCTTCCAAACCAGTCTGCCGGCTCAATCTGTGCTATACATCGCTGCCATTTTCTAAAATATTGCTGTGATTTCATCATTGCACTATTCAAAGCCCTTGATAATTTTACTTTTCTAAAATATTAGTATGAAAGCTACATTAAAATTGGTTCAAGCCTTAAACAATCTCAGTTTATCACCACAGAATCTTAGAGACAACAGTAAATTCAGGCTAATCACATAAATTACTGATATGATTTTTTAAAATTCTATCCTTCTATCATGTAACCCTTTTTATCATATCTTTTACATAAATGTATATGTAGATAATCCAAATAATTTTCACATCATTTTCCCTGGTCGAAGTTGGTTGTGTAGAGCAAAGTACGAAAGTTTCTCATTGAAAGTTAGCTTGAATCTAATGGTCTGTCTTTCTCCATAGATAATAAGGTGCTTTATTTGCCAATAAACTCTTAGAGAATTGTGTTTTAAGGTGAGATAAACTTAGAGAATCTTTATTTTATTGGAATTCCAGCATGCTAATTTTCACACGGGACAGGAGAGCTATGGCTAACATCACTGGGGTCGATTTTCCATTTACCTGACCCCCACATGTAACCATGGTGGAAGGTCACCTGGCCTGCATACCTAATACACTGACCCCTCCTGGGGATTATCTGCTATGTAGAATTGACTTGATACTTTAGTGCTCTTTTTCCTCTTGAAATAATGCATAAACTCCTCCTCCTCTCTCATAAAATACTTTTACTTTTGTGAGGTCCTTGACTCCTAAAACAGGAGAATTTAATTTTATTAACTAATTAAAACGTCAACTGTAGTAACTTGATGTGTTACCCTTTCTGGAATATTTGTATTTTAAAACAAATCTGGGTATGAATGGGAATATGTGAGGACAAATCTGGCATCATTTTTTTTCAAATTTCAGTAATCTATGCCTGCTTTGCTACTTGAGCTATAGATTTATTGAGTGATATCTGCAATGACCAGTTGTTTGTATAGGCAAAAGAGGGCTTCTTAGCAATTCACAGATTTATACTAATTGTGATAATACTTTGGTTATATGGAAGACATGAAATAATTTCTTCATATTCCCATGCGATGGCATCCAGAGAAAAATGAGGGTTTGTTTTATAAGTTAGGAAGATTATTTTCCAACAAATGTTTCTCCTCTTAGTAGTAATCTGAATTAGGTTACATGCACATTTTGGATCTGTCACTAGGAATGAGGAGGAAATATCTTTAAATCAATTAAAGAGAACATATGTTGGAAAGAGAACATATAGTATCCACTGTGTATGATAAGAATATGCAAAGCCCAATATTTACATCATAATATGAAATTTACTATATATTTTCATGTTTTATTTTAGATGATATTCACAACCACCATTAGTAGTATTTGAAGTAGTTACTCTGTTTATTTTTCTAATCTTATTTTTCACTCCCTTTGAATCAACACTGCATCCATCCTCATTTTTCAATTCCAATAGAATCCTGTGTTCCATTCTTGAAGAAAAAACACCTTACTCTTTTATGCTTTTCTCTGTAATGATCTTACTTCATTTTTTGTCTTGGAAACGTCTGTTGATCTTTAAGACTTTGGCCATTTAAAGTAAAATTTAGATCTCTAGCATATGGTCCTACTAGTGCTTTGTAGAAATCTCTGTGATTGGATGTCTGTTTGTTTTATAATTATGTATTTTAAAATTTATTTCACTTTCTGTAATGTGAAGTTGAAGACGCGTGGGCAAGGGAGTAAGGGGTCAAGAACCTTGTTTTAACTATATATTTCTAGTAGCTAGTAGTTCCCAACAGATGAACATTCAATAGTTGTTAAATGAAAAAAAAAAAATGAGATGAGACATAGAGTTGTTTAACTTTGATTAAATCCATATGTTTGTCATTCCTTCAGTTTTCAAATGGTAAAAATGAGGCTGATTTGAAGAGTGAATGATGAGTGTTATATTCCAAGGTTACAATATTAAATATGTACAAAAACCTTTAGAGAAGGGAATTTACAAAGATAAAATGTATTATTATTATTGTTATTATTATTATCATTTGTCCAACAAATGTTTACTTTTTACCCTGCCTGAGGCAGAGCACATATTGCATATTGTAACCTGAGAAATATAGTCACTTTTTTGAATATCTGTACCTATTCTTTACTCAGATAAAACAGCCATTTGGAGTGCTTTCAGAAATGCCTGAATCTCTCCATTAACAGATATTCTACTAAAATGTGGATTTTCAAGGCCAAAGACTTCAAGGCCAAGTGGACTACGGGGGACCTCTGGTTTTCAGCCAGATGACCGAACCCATGCATCCTTAAATTTGGATGAGTGGTTTCCCATGGGACCTTGGACAGATTGGACCCAGCATTGGCACAAAGTTGGCTTAGAGGAATAAGCTCCTTGAAACCTCAATTAATATCTGGTGTGTGAACATTAAACAATGCTCAGGCTAGAAACAATACATCACAGGCAGGTCCAAGGAAATAAGCAGAAGGTTGGCACCATGCCAGGGCAAGGGGCCAAAATACTTGTCAAGGCCAATTCCTCATGGAAAAATGACAGCAGGTTTAAGACAGCAGGTATGACTTGAAGAGATAATGATATTAATTACATTTTGAAAATGGGAAGAAGACAAAAAGAAAGTAGTTTTTATTTGCCTAATTACAGATTTTACTTACCCCCAACTTTTTCGAGAGTCCGAAAAAAATGTAGTGAAAATTATTTTTAAAGCAATGTTAATATAGCAAGCATTATTATACATCAGATATTGCAGATATTGTTATAAATGTAAATATATATGCACGTAAGTCTATACACACACATATATACTTAGTTTTCACAACCAGCCTTTGGAATAAGTAGAGCTATTGTCTCCATTTTACAAGTAGAGAATAGCAAGATTAGGCAACATGCTTTGGGTCACACAACTAACAATGTTAGAAGTGAACTAGAAATCGAACCAAACTTCCAGAGTTCACTCTTCTAAGCATGATGCTGTACTACTGCCTCTCTGTTCTGTTATAATAATTAAGAGAGGTAAAATTCACCCAGGGATAGACAAATAACTCAAACATAAAACAGAAATCAGAAGTAGACTCTGGCTTATCCTGAAACTTGCTATATGCCAGAAGTGACAATAAATCAATTGAAAATGATGGCCTGTTTAATAAATGGTGCTAAGGCAATTGGTTTTCTATTAGGAAAAATATAAATTTCGGCACATAATTTGCACTGTGTCTAATAATCCAATACAAGTAGACTGAAGATTTAAATGTAAAATGCAAAACTTTGGAACTATTAGAAAAAGATATTTATTGCATTAGAAGAAGATAAAAATTTTTTCGAAACATAAACTATGTAGGAAACTTTTGATCAATTTAATTAAATTATAATTTAGCGTTTCAGTTTATCAGGATACATAGTTTAAAGTGAAAATACAAGCTACACATTTTACAAAGGTGTATACCGTATATAAAATAAACAAAAGATTTGTATCTAGAATATGTAAAAAAAATCCTATGAATCAGATAAGTAAATAATTAAAAAATTGAAGCAAAAATGCAAAAAGACATTTCCTAGAAAAAGAAACATTAATGGCCAGTAAATATGCAATGATTATCAAGCTCACTATTTATCAGGAAAATTCAAACTAAATCCATAAAAGCTTTTGTTTTACATTTATCGTTTTGGCAAAAGTCAAAATTCTGACAATGTCAAGAGTTGGGAAGGATGTAAGAAAGAAGGAAATTGACTTCCTGTGGGGGATAGAAGGGTGAATTTGTACAACCGCTCTTCAAGATAATTTGTCACTTTTGATAAATTTGAAGATATCTAAATCCCACAGTCAGCGGTTCCACCCTTAGATATATACTCTGAAAAAATCTTAGACATGAGCACCAGGATACACACAAGAACGTTTGGCAATATTTTTTTATGTAAACAAGAAACTAAAAATAACTCAAATAAAAATTATGAAATTGATAAACAGTGATATAATAACAGAATGGATGATACAATAGTGAAAATGAATGAAGTACAGCCGTATTCATTAACATGTATAAATGTCACAAACTTTACAATTTTTAATAAATGTCAAGTAAAAGGAAAAGCAAGTCACATAAGAATATAGCTACTATGATTCTAATTATTTAAGATTTAAATGTTTTTTTTTAGATTATAATAATTTATTATAAAACTATAAAGAAAAGCATGATACACGCAAAAATAAGGATCATGACTTCTTTATTTCGGGGGTGAGAGGTGAGGACAACAGATTTAGACATGAAAGGATTGGCAACATTAGCAGCCTCAAGATTTCCTTTCCATGGGTATTTATTATACCTCATAGCCTAAATGTGTACTGTACATATTTATATGTAGGCACATATATTCTATGTATGCAATGTAAATTCTCCCTTTAAGTTGTTCTCTCCCTCCAGTTTAGGAGATGGGCACAAGAACAAATATATGCAAATATTTTCAGAGTGGCCATAGTCTAGGAGCCATGACAGTCTTATCACTGGGATTTGAAAAATTTACTTCTGTCTTAAAAGGAGATCAGTGGACAAACTAAACCCAAAGTTAGGAGAAGGAAGGAAATAAAGTTTAAAGGAGAAATATATAAATCAAATACTGGAAAAACAATGGAAATATATCAGTGAAACTAAGAGTTATTTTTTTTAAAGATGAAATTGGCAAACCTTTAGACTAATGGGAGAAAAAATAACTCAAACAAATTATCAAATTATAAATGAAAGAGAAGGCAGTACAACTGACATCACAGAAATACAAAGGAGCACAGAAGCTACTATGAACAATGATATGCCAACAAATTGGATAACCTAGAAGCAATAGATAAATTCCTATAAACATGCAATCTAATGAGACCGAATCATAAAGAAATAGAAAATACAAATAAACCAGTAACAACTAAGGATATTGAAGCAATAATTTAAAACTCCCAAAATAAAAAGCTCAGGACAAGATGGTGTTACATGTGACGTCTACCAAACATTTAAAGAGGAGATAATGCCAGTCCTTAAATTCTCTCAAGAAACTGAAAACAATCCTATTTAGAAAAGCATCAAAATAATAAAATACTTAGAAATAAATTTAACCAAAGAAGTGAAATGTCTGTGCACTGAAAACTGTAAGACATCGATGACAGGAGACAACACAAATAAATGGAAAGCTATCCCATGATTGTGGATGAGAAGAATTAATATTGTTAAAGTGTTTATTTTACCCCAAACCATCTGTAGATTCACAAAATCCCTATCAAAAGATTCAATGAAATCCCTATCAAAATTCCAATGGCATTTTTTTTTTTTTACAGAAAACAGAAAAAAAAAATTCTAAAATGGAATCACAAAACATCTGGAATAGCCAAAGCAATCTCGAGAAAGAAGACAAAAGCTGGAGGCATTATAGTTCCTGATTTCAAACTATTTTGCAAAACTATAGTAATTAAAACAGTATTGTACTGGCATAAAAACAGACACCTGTACTAATGGAATAGAATAGAGAGTTGAAAAATAAACCCATGCACACATGGTTAACTAATATTTGTCAAAAGAGCCAAGAATACACAATGGGGAAATGATAGTCTTTTCAATAAATTATTCAGGGAAAACTGGATATTCACACACAAAAGAATGAAACTGGACCCCTATCTTATACCATTCACAAAAAAATAATTTGTAATAAATTAAAGATTTAAACATATGACTGAAAACCATAAAATTTCTGGAAGGAAACATAGGGGGAAAGCTCCTTGAAATTGATTGTGGCAATGATTTTTCTGGATGACACCAAAATCACACGCAGCAAAAGCAAAAATAAATGAGACTACATCAAATTAAAAAGCTTCTACACAGCAAAAGAAACAATCAACAGAATGAAAACTGAATGGATGAGGAAATTTGCAAACCAGATATCAGATAAGGGGTTAATATCCAAAATATATAAGGAACTTATACAACTCAATAACAAAAATAACAAGCCAATTAAAAAATGGGCAAAGGATCTACATCACTCATAATCAGGGACATGACAATGAAAATCACAGTGAAATATCACCTCATACCTGTAAGAATGGCTGTTATCAAAAAGACAAATGATGGGAAGGATATGGAGAAAACGGAGTCCTAGTTCACTGTGGGTGAGAATGTAAATTGGTGCAACCACTATGGAAAACAGTATGAAGGGTCCTCAAAAAATTAAAAATAGAGCTACTGTATGATCCAGGAATTCCTCTTCTGATCATATATACAAAATAAATAAAATCACTATCTCAAAGTGATTTCTGCACCCACATGTTCATTGTAATATTATTTATAAAAGCCAAGAAGTGAAAACAACCTAATTGCCCATTAATGGATGAAATGATAAAGAAAATGTAGAATGTATATACAATGGAGTATTATTTAGCCATAAAAAAGAAGAAAATTCTAACATTTACAACAATATCAATAAACCTGGAGAGCATTTTGTGAAGTGAAATAAGTCAAACAGAGAAAGACAATGTATGTATAATCTCAGTTATATATGCAATCTAAAAAAAAAAATGCAAAACTCATATAAACAGTAGAATGGTGGTTGCCAGTAGATGGGAAAAGGGGGAGATGTTGGTCAAAGGGTACACATTTTCACTTATAAGATGAATAAATTCAGAGAATGTAATATACATCATGATGTCTATATTTAACACTACCATGTTATATACTTGAAAGTTACTAAGAGAGTAGATCTTACCACACGCAAAGTTGCAACTATGCGAAGTGATGGATGTGTTAACTAACATTATTGTAATAATTTTGTGTTATATATACATATATGTATATATGTATGTATATCTCAAATCATGTTGCACATCTTAAATTACACAATGCTTTATGTCAATTATATCTCAATTAAAGGCCATTAAAAAAAAAGAAGAAAATGGAAATCAGTCTCTCTTTCTTATGAGGCATAAATGAGGAAAGCCTGTGGCCCCATTCCCTGCTGTCCTACAAATTTAAATACAGCCAGCTTTAGGACAAAACTTGTAATGTGGACAGCAAAGCAGAGAGATAGAAAGGTACCTACAGCCTTGATCATTCAGTGGATTAACCATTTGGATGAGCACATTCTTTGCAATTTCCTCTGATGTGTCCTAAAAATAAGTCTACTTTGAGTCTTATTGATTTCAGTCTTGGCAGCATAGGGTACTGGCTAATGAAGTGCTTGGACTTGAAAGTCAGGCTTCCAAGGTCCCCTGTTTATTTTCTGGGTGACATCGAGAAGGTTATTTGACCTCTCCTATATCTCATTTTCCTCCTCTGTAATGTTTCCTAGCCCACACGACTGGTGTACAGATTCAATGAATTATATGTGTAAAGTGTTTAGCTTGGAGGTTGGCATGATGTCAGCATAGTGACTACATATATGTCTTTGCTGAGATCTTCTTTTACACATGTACCTACATCTTACTTGAAATTTAGTAGTCATAGCTCTTAAAATATTCTTTGTATATAGTTTTTGAGTATCTCTCAATCAGGATTCTCTCATGTCGTATATATCAGATTGGGACATTCAAGGTGTAGCATATTGTCTTGATAGGGGCAGCATTCAGTAGAATTTTTGATTGACTGAACTTCAAAGTGTCTTTTGACTAAGTTTTCCTGCTTGGTATTCCTGGATTTGGTTTTTGTTTTCATCTTTGTAATAGATGGTCACTAGGTGGCTACTTTAGGTTGGATCATCAGAGAGTAGGAGAAGAGTATTACGAGCAGGGAAAGGATCCAAGGAGAGACTGAGTTGAACTTGTTCAGAAAAAGGTCAGTGACTGGAGGGTAATATATGAAGAAATCATGTGAGATCAATTTGGAGAACAAGAAAGGGATTATGTCACATTATGCAAGTTTTATAAGTGTTGTGTAAATCCACCAGAGTTTTTGCAGAGATTTACCAAAATATGATTTACATTTACAAATATTTATCTGCCATGTCATGGAGAATGAATTATAGGTGGGTAATATCAGAAGTGTGAGACCAGACAGAACACTATAATGGTAATCTAGCCAGGAGACGATAATGGCTTGAACCAATATGGCGGTAGTAGATTTAGAAAGAAGTGGACATATTTGGGATATGAATTTGGGGTAGTTAATAGAATGTACCGAACGATTGTGATATTTGCAAGAAGGAAAAGCGAGGGCTTACCAACACTTCAATTATTGGTCCGAGCAGTTGGATGTATAGTGGTGCCAACTAATAAAACACAGAAGTGTAGACACTGGCAGGTAAGAGCAGAGGATCGAAGAAATCAAGATTCCTATGTCATGAGGGCAGACAGATACTGAGTCTCAGTATTCAGTGATAATTAAGGACTAAAAATAAAATCAAAGAGCCGAGTGACTTGGGATATATTCAAGATTTTTGAGTTTAAGTTCCAATTTTCTCATGAGCTAATTTTCAGGGATATTTTTAGAATTACATGAGGTACCATGTGAAATGTGTTTTGGAAATTATACAGTGTAACATTAGGACGTTACTATTAGTGGGGAAAGAACAAGGGACTAGGAGTTCGGAGACAGGCATTTTACACATAGTTCTTCCACTGGCTTAAGCTACCACTATTGGCAAGTCACATAACATTGATTTGAGTTTCTTTGGCTTTAAAATGATGGAATTAGAAGCAATAACCTCATGTGTCTCTTTCTTATCTAATGTTCGAAAAGCAAAACTTTTCTTTGTATCGATGTTTATTATACCTCCTCACTGAGAAGAATAAAGGTATAATTGTTAAGCTGTTAATTAATTAATCATGTAAACTTCTTAATCACTTTATCTGAAAAACTTTAAGTTCCTAAATAGAACATCTTAAGTTAGAACTAGAGTAAGTACTCAAGAACCAGACTGACATTTATCATGTTAGCTTGGCATTCTTAAAACCTATTAGAATGTCTTCTGTCACTCTTTGATAAATACATTGTGAAGACAAGGCCAAGGAGAGAATTCCATGGCTGATGGGAGACTTATCTCAGACTTATTTCATTCTTTCTCAAATACAGAATATTAATAAACTTAATATTGCTTTGTAGACTGATGCAAACGAATGTCTTCTTGTTAAATTTAAGTCATTTCTCCTTCCTTTGTTCCCTCCCTTCTTTCTCTCTCCTGTCCATTAACCTATCAGTCAAATTCTTTGATTTCACTCTGTCTTTTTTATTTAGAATCTTTGCTTGTATTCTTAATCCTATTTCTTGGTCTTAAGCATACACCCACAGTTCTACTCTGATTCTATTCTGAAAATACTTTGAGTCTAAGTAAATTTATCTGCATGTTCCTAAGGTACCATAGTATGACATTCCTGATATGGACCCATTCCTTAATCTTAACCATTAAAAAGTGACTGTCTCTGGATCTTCCTGCCTTGACCCCTCTCCATACATGCCTTTTTTCTTTCTTCCATTCCCAGCTGATTCTCTTATTTTTGAAGCCTCCTCCTACAACCAGTGTGCTTAGGCTGTCTTCTCACACAGTCCATGTCTAATGTTGTCCTCCTCTGCTGATATATGGAGAATATGGACACAATTAAATTATTATTGTTTTTATTATCATCATCATCAATCATTTATCTCTAAAAGAGCCAGTCCTATTATTAACATAATCTTCATAATAACATGATTACCATCATCAGCTTTGTAGAAGTTATAGCATCAAAGGCTTAATTAGAGCTATTAAGTTCACTGTGGTAATAATATGATAAGCAACTAAAAATTACAAATACCAAGCTATTATTATCCCATCTTATTCAATGTCAAATGAGCCTTTCTCAAACCATTTTTATCATGTCCTTTATTGATTAACATCACCTCTAAAGACAGTAATTTATTTGGAATTGATCAGCCATTAATTTAACATTTTTAAATGCCAAAATTTAAAGTTGGATATTAAAACAGGACACCAAAAGCTGTATTCATGTATATTGTCTTCTTAGATAAGATTGAGAGATTACAAAACTCTTATATCACAAGTTAATTGAGCAAAAGAGGGTCAATAGGGCATTTTGTTTTTCTACTAGAGGAAGAGAATTAACATTAAAAAAATACTTTTATTGTTTAAGAAACTTTATGCTTAATTCTCTCTATAACTCCATTATTACTCTCATTTTATATATGCGATGACCACAGCTCAGGGAGAGAGAGAAAGATGTGAAAAACAATGTTCAGAGACCAAAGCACAGAGAAACTAAATAAAAGAACCAAGGTATGGATAGATTCACCAGACTTCACAGTCTATTTCTTTCTATACTCTTCTGCCTTTCAAGAAAGAAATTTTCTTAACATTTTACTAGTTATATTTTCTTGGGAATTTTTTTTAACCTTCCTAAGCTATAGTTTTCTTTATGTATAAACTGAGTATAAGAATAATAACTGTTACATGGGATTGCCATGAAGATTACTTCTTTATTTTTTTTAGGCGAGGCAACCATTGGTTGACCTCACAGATTGCAAGGACCTTGTCAGTTTACAATCTCTTATTTTTTAAATTTTTTTATACCTACAGCACCTGGTCTTCTTAGGTGGTCTCCCATCTAAGTACTAACTAGGCTCAACCCTGTTTAGCTTCTGTGATCAGACAGGATCAGGCTTGTTCAGGGTAGCATGGCCATAGACTTACCATGAAGATTAAATATAAAGCTTTTAGTACAAATTTATATGAAAATACATCTAGCTAATAAAAGGAATGATTACGTTGTTTAAAACTGCAAGGGTAATAATTTGGATTTCAATGGTGGAAATTCAGACTGCAGAAAGCTAAATCAGAAAGGTAGGGTGTAAAATTGAGACACACCTAAATGTAAAATAATATAACTCATACATGAAATGGTGAGAGAAAAGGTATTTAAAAACTGGTACTAATTCAAACAGATTTATGGCTGTTCTCAAAAAAGGAACAGGAAGCACTGGAAGGGAGGCAGTAATCTAAGATATAAAGCCAAATATTCCCAAAGTTGAGGAAGGGCATAGGTGTTTAGATTGAAAGATTCAGTGTATCCCAAGAAGACAGTTTAAACAGACCAACAGTTAATGAAGAGCATGAGAAAAATCTCATGCAAGTATCAATAGGAAAATAAAATTTAATGTCAACTAAGCAAACATTATGCTGGAATCAACTTTTTTCCTTAGAGATAGCAAATGTTAGGAGAAAATGAAATTTTACATGAGCATAGAGTTTTCAGCAAAAATATTGAGGACTGAGAATTGTTCATTAGAAGAATAAAAAACAATATTATTAGGTAAGACAAGTTTCAGAAAATATGTATATCATAGTTTTCTCATATGTGATCATCTCAGAGCCTTCTGCTGTCTACTACATGGGTAGGTGTATAAGAACACATTGAAAATTTTGCAGGCTAGTTTATGGCCAGGCCTGAATGTGTTAATCATCTCCTCTGCCTACATTCCATTGTCAAGTACTTAGTTATGTAGTCTTAATTCAAGGGAAGTTTGGAAATACAATGTTTTTATGTATTCAGCAAGATCAAATGGGATTGGTGAACATGTAGCAGTAAATGTTACATTTTCCACCCTTTTCCCTTTGAGCTCAGTAAGCACATGATCTGCCTTCTAAGTTATAGTAGGTGGTGGTTTTAGCAAATATTTTGTCACTGTATGATAAGAATCTTCAGTAAGCCAGACTACTATATCTCTTTCTTCACTAGTTGGTGCCTAACTCCTAAGAAAATAGCATATGTTTTAGGATTTTGTTTCAGCAGCACCTCAATTTGAGTACTAAATTCTGGATTAGTTCAGGCTATTCTTCAGCACCAACCCTCTACCCCTAAATCTCATGGCTTAATGAAATGGAAGGATATCTTTAGCTCTGTTCTTAGTGTGATGTAGGGGATGAGAAGAATCTCCTAGCCCACATTCTTCCAAAGAAAGTCATAGCACACAGCTTCTTTTCTAGAGTGGCTCCATTACCTTGTGCATCCAGGTGAGGAAAATGCATTTATGGAAAAGTCACAAGGGGTAGTTTATGACCAGTTTCCTTTGGGCTACCACAAAGACAGTGGGCTATAGGAGGCAAGCTAGGGAAGGGGTAGATTACTTAGGAGACTATTGTGACAGTCCAGCTGAGTGAGAGGTGAAGATGATTGGAAGAAAGAATTAGAGGTAGAAGAGATGGGATAGTAGTGAAAATTTTAGGGACAGCTATTACGATTTGGGGAATAAAAGAGTGAGGAGTCGAGATTGACTCCAAGGTTTCTGGCATGAGTAACTAGGACAGGATGTCCCTCAACTGAGATAGAGAAGACTCTGGGTGGAGTTGATTTTTAGGAAAGTTCAGAAGATGAATTTTATACATATTAAGTTTGAGATGTTTAAAAGATATAGATTTGAAGTTTGGAGTAGCTAGCTGGATAGATGAGTCTGAAGTTGAAGGGACGTCTCTTCTCCATCACATCCATGGGTTTAAAAATACCATGTATAGATAAATAGATGCAAGAGAGTTGAAAGTTAGAAAAACTAAGACTAGAGAATAGTAGGAGGGGTAGTAAAGCCCTCAATATTCTGAATGGGTGAGCAAAGGTGTCTGAAGTTACCACTGTACTTTTTAGGTTACTAATTAGAAAAAACAAGTATAAGAGTATTTTGAAAAACTTAGAGGTAAAATTTAGTAGAATTAAAATATACTTTATACCTTGTAAATTCCTGGAGAAGAAGAAAGTGAATATAATTTATATAGTAAAAAAATAAAATTCAGCAAAGAGCAAAACTATTTTAAAGTTAATATTTTAAAAAATAAAGATTATAATACATGATTAAACTTATAGATATATCAATTACCACTTAATTTAAGCAGATCAAAACATGGAGACTCTCAGGAGTTGTTTTTAAAACTTTGTGCTGCTTATAAATATATTAAGAATAAAGTGACATAGTTACAAATAGAAATGAAATGAAAAATATTCAAGTAAAATGGATAAAAGATTATTTTGTAAGGATAAAAGATGGAATCCACAGTGAAGATATGAAAACTAGGAACCTCATGTACCAAATATAAATGCAGGGATATATTTGAAACAAACTTTTCAGAAATCAACACAAAATTATTATGTGAGATGTTAACTTACCTTTCTCAGCCTATGCTAAACCAAATAGATGAATAAAGAAGATTTGGAATATATCAATAATATAACTCCAAGTTTAAGTGAATAGATCCATATTAAATTTTGGGTCATACAGATTATTTTCCTTGTGTTTAAAGAATGCATTTTATACTGGGCCCAGAAAGGCAAAAGCAGCTAATACTTACCAAGGCCCTGCTATGT
The DNA here is from genome assembly GCF_014176215.1 of Rousettus aegyptiacus. NCBI lineage: Eukaryota > Metazoa > Chordata > Mammalia > Chiroptera > Pteropodidae > Rousettus > Rousettus aegyptiacus. The sequence goes on from NW_023416287.1 coordinate 71,871,109, forward strand.
GCCAGCAACTGTGTTAGATATTTAATGTTCATTATCTCTTTTAAATTTTTAATCTTCATATCACTGTGTGAAGTTGGTGTTACTGTTCCTTTACACACAGAGATGCCAAGAGCACCAGTCCAAGTTATATCGCTAATAAGCAGCAGAACTCAGGTTCAAACCCGGTTTGTTTTCTAAGGTCTGAACTTGTTGCATATTCCATGTGGCATTAAATTTATTCTTCTGTTTATGTGTGGGATAAGGAAATACTTATAAGCTCAGGAAATAATATATCCCCCCTGTCCTCATGAGTCCTGGCCAGGCGGGTTCACAGTCTGGTCATGGTGGGGTAGGGAAAGGCTATCCCCTGTTGTAGCTGCTAATCCTTGTTAGCAAATAAGTGCCCATCATTCAATTGCTCAGTCAGGTGTTCTTCCCCTTAATTTTCATGTATCTAGTTGTTTGTTGTTCATTTTCTCATTTCCCAAGAGGCAGTGCAGGCAGTCTCTCCTCAGTGTGCTGACTCTCCTGTAACTGGGCCCAAGATGAGATGACTAAATTCAACTCCACCGCTGGGTCAGTGTACAACCTTTGTTCCTTAACTACTCCTACTCTCTTTCACCACATATCATGATTCATTTGCTTAAAATCACTGCAATAGTTTCTGCCATAACAAATGCTATCCTGAGTATCAGATTAATGTCCCACCCTGTTTCCACTTTATCTCCAGCCTGTCTGCAGCAATATACTCAACCCAAACAAACGTATTTTTCACTCACAGCCTGCCTTTTATGAGTCCCACTGACAGTTCCTTAATAAATAATGCATTTCTAAATGTTCCTAAGCTTTCTCCTTATTAATAATTCCAGTAGCTTTCCTATAGCTGAAGAATTTTATTTGGTCACTGGCTAGATTCTATTTTTGCCTGTTTCTCCACATTTTACTCTCTTAGATTACTTCTCTGGACAAGGAGAATGTTACAAAAATGCCACATTCATAACAGGTGTCCAATAATTATGAGTTAGTATACACTAAACATTCAGACCTATAGCATAGACTTTCTTAGGTGTGTTTTTTGTTTGTTTTTATGACTGGCTCTTTTGTCATGAGAACAAAAGACAATTTTGGTTTTCCATTGAGAGAAACCATTTAATCTGGTTCTCTGGAGACACATTTGGTATTGTGTTTGCAAAATGCATTCTGAGGTTCAACTATTACTTTTAGACAGAGAGCTTCATTTTTGGTGTTTGTATCAATCCATTTTTTTTCATTTTATTTATAATGATGAGGAATTTTAACGGATGCCCGAATATATGTCATTGTCACCAAAGGAACATTGACTCAATTAATTTAGGGCAAAAAAAGTCAATTCAAGAAAAAAAAAAGGGTAGATCTACATAATTACCCCTTTACAATGTGTTCTTCTGTTCTTTTGATGATGCTAATCTGGAATGTTCTCCCTGTTATTCTTCTATGAAACATTTTCTGGATAGCCCATTTTATGGCTCCCTCTTTCAAATTCACTCGACTGTGCTACGCAATGTATGACTGAGTATGTGCTCTCTTACAGAGAGCTCTTATTGTTTCACTGTTATGATTTCCTCCAAGTATTGTAAATTTGGGGGATGATAGTCTTTGGCTTAGTCACACATCATTTAATATGTGATTTAGTGCAGGAAGGCACTCAACAACCGTATTCTGATTAATTGATTTGTTTACATCTATTTATGTTTTACCTTTTGTGTGTTTTGTGTGTGTGCTTGTCATGATTTTTCTTCTTTGGTGGAAATCCCACAGCCAGCAATTATGTTTTCAGGTTCTTTTGTATCTATGCTGACAACCAGATTATATACTAGGTATTAATAAATGGTGCTATACAAAAAAAGACAGAGGGAAAATTTCACCATGATAATGAAGTTGTTGAAGTAAATTTCTCTTTCTAGAAAGATTAAATAGATTTTTACTGACTACAGTACAGTATATAATTTGTATCATGAGATTCTTTGTGCTGTTAAAACCAGTTTAGCACTTAAACCCACTGAATATGCTCAGCCTATGAAAAGGGAAGGAATGTTGAAAACAAAACAAAACAAAAACACAACTAAACATGTTTGGATTCTAGGAAGTTTTGGCTTGGAAAAATTTTTCTGATAATTCTTTTTCTGATAGTTTATAGCACATATAATCTCACAAAAGCTTTGTCTTTGGAGGATAGATATATCAGTTCCCACACATATCGTCTAACCTTATCTCCTCAGCACATACCAGTCAACTTCTAGCTGCCAGCACCTGGGTTTCTATACTTGAACCATTTTTTTTTCCCCCATGGGAAATCTCAGGTCTGCTACACCCTTCGGGTAGAATAATTCTGAGATATGTGCTATACTAACTCTTAGAATTACCTTATTGGCTTAATCTTCAGTCTTCTATGGTGGATATTGGCTTGAAATTTTACCCTTTGTTGTTTTTCTTTCCTTTATTGTCCTTCTCTGCCATGTTTCAGTTCCTTACTACCATACAAGCATTTCCCTCACCATCTAAATAAAATATTTACACTTTAATTTTTAAATCTGTGCCTAATCTGGGGACTCCAAATTAGGACACTAACAGATTACTTATTCCAACAGAAATTCATCCTTGACAAATACAGAGCTCATGAGAGGTTCGTAAAATTGCTTTAAAAAATTACTTGAGAACTAGGAATAGCATCCTTATGAGGAGGATCTGCTGAACAAGCTCAACGCATATCCTCATTGAGACATATAACCTATTTGCAGGACTGCTGAAGAAGTCAGACTGGCAAATAGCTCTGACTTGAAAAGAAGCGCTCACCTTCAGAGACAGGGATAATTTCAGTTTTTATGTTTATCCCTGGGTTCCTAAGGGGATAGAAGCAAAGCAAAGTGCTGACACCATGCGCATAACATCACTGAGACAAAAATGCAGACCTTAATGATGTGTTCAAAGTGCAAATCTCATGTAATCCAGTAAACTGCTTTCATTTCAATGTCAGTGCTGATTCGAAGAAACTGTTTCTTAGGAAGAGTTGGAAAAACTTGGTGTCCAAAACTGTGGTTGAAATGTGAGGCGCTACCTTAGTAAAATAAAGAAATGGCATGAGGTGCCCTGGAGCTGGTTTTCTCTCCTATATAGCTTAGTTTACCACTCTCTTATTTATCATGTAGACCACTCTACCCATTTACTAAGAATTGGAGGAAGTCAACATGCTACATGTTATATAAGATGTGAATCTCAGAGACTATTGCATCTTTTTCAGGGCCCAGTGATTTTAAGTATAATATTGTATGTATATAACATATATGTATATTTTATATATAATATACATGACATTATGGACACTCATACATATGCAAAACCTGTCTTCTATAAGCCTTCCCAAAGTCTGCTACTCTCTCCCTAAACTTTCTCTCCTAATTCTCGGCTCCCAAATAAGCACTTTTTCTACTGCCTCGCCTTAACACATAGACTATTTTAACCTCTGCAGCTTTGCTTCTGATATTCCTTTTATCCCCATATTTTTTTGCTTTTCTATTAAAAGTTAGCTACATTGCAATGCCCAAGGTCAGATGAGGTCAGATTTCTCAACCCAGTGAAGACTTCTAGTACTTTCCAAGTTTTTCTTCTACATTTAATGCCAAAACCACTCACTGAGGAAATTAGTTTTTCATGGGTGCATGCAAATCCATTCCACTTGACCATAAGCAACATAAGAGTTTTGAGTTATTTTTACTCTCTTGACATCTAAAATTCTCCAGGTACTTAGTTTCTCAATTTTTTAAAAACAATTGAACCATCCTTATATTAAAGCATCAGCTAGACTCTCATTATCCCTCATTCATGTTTTTCCATTTTCTGAACATTCTTCTCAGAAGTGTTTTTTAAATGTTTTCAATTTCATTAGACCTTTTAAAAACTCAGTTTCTGTACTTTTTCTGTCAGCAGAGAGCCTTATCTTCTATTACATTAAAAATGCTGTCACCAAGAGTCACCTTCCTACAATTCCTGCCTGGTATATATACTTACTTTCATGGTATCCACCTAAAGTTCGTAAGTACAATTCTTCTTTGGTTTCAGAGAATGAGGGACTCTTTCTCCTGCCCAAGGGTATTCTTTCCAACTGTGCCTTTTGTCCTGTGATTGCTCCTCTTTTTTTCTTCGTCTTTCTGTTTATATTGACTTCCTGCTCAACCCTCATATATTCTCTATATCCATTATGTTCTGTACCCATTATATTCATTTCTTGTCTCCTGTTCTCACATGACTGGACTCCATTAGTAATCCCACCTTTAAACATGCACTAAGAAGTTCTCATCAAAGACACTAACTGCCAAATGCTGGAGGCATTGAGATTTGTATTTACTGGACCTCTCTGCTACAGTGATTTCGCTCATCACTTTCTAGTTTTTCAATTTTTTTTTTCTTTCTCCTATTGCATAGCACTGTTGTATAGTTATGATATATTTTTTTCTCTTTCATGTTGTGCCTCGTAGGGTTCTTTCCTCAGCCCATTCCTCTTCTCCTGTGTATGCTCACTCCATGGTTGATCTCACATCTCCTCATGGTAACAATTAACATTCATAGGCTGAATCCCAACCAATATCTCTACTACAGAGCTCAACTTTTTTTTTTTTTTAACACTTACAGCACCTGATATTCCTAGATGGTCTCCTATCCAAGTACTAACCAGGCCCAACCCTGGTTAGTTTCCAAGATCAGATGAGATCGGGCTTGTTCCAGAACTCAACTTTAAGCTTCCGTTTTATGTATCTGATTACATGATAGTACATTCAGCAGATCTCAAATGCAGTAAGTCCAAGATAAGCTCATTAATTTTTAACTAATTTGCCTTTTTATCAATGAAATCACCCAGTTTTCTTCCCAAATATGTCTCTAGTCTACCCTTTCTTCTCATTTCTATTTTATCATTCAGTCTGCAACCTCTCACTTGGACTGCTATGGCAGCCACTCAAATTGGCTACCTATCTGTAAGACTGGTTTTTCAAATCCAATTCCACTCTGTCACTAAAACAATCTTTCTAAAGCAGATCATGTTGTCCTGCTGAAAATTATTCAATTGATCCCTTCAATAACAAACTATAGCTTACTTAATGCAGCATGTAATGCTACCCACAATCTACTGCTAGCCTATCTCTATAGATTTATTTTTCTCTAATTCTTGTTCCAAACTTTTGTTTTAGTAACATAGAACTCATCATAGTATGCTGTGTTTTTTTTTTAACCCTTATTCTATTTTTGCTATTTCTCTGCTATTTTGTAGCATCTTTACCTCCCTCATCCTGATTGAGCATATTCATTCTTTAAAACTTAATGCCAAATATAAGAATACAACATATCATTGAAAAACATTCTGACCTACAGGAATTTAGTGTATAATGATGATTACAAATGAAATCAATAGGAAAAAGATAGCTTATGTAATAAATAGTGCTGAGAGAAACTAGTTGCCATTAAAATAAAATGATTCCTTGTATCTTATACCAAAATCAAGTTTTGGTGTATTAACTATGTAATTATCAAAATAATGAAATTACGAAAGGAATAAAAGTAAAAATAGAGGAAGAAGTTTCATAGTACTTGTGAGTGGGAGAGGCCTTTTTTTAAATCATCATGCCAAATCAATAATCTATAAAGAAACAAAACCAACAAATAATCTTGACAGATCTGTTTACCTAAAAAGAAAAATGACTTTATGGCAACACACACAATACAGAAACACACATGGACACACACTCCTGGACACACACTCCGTATGTTCCAGAAAACCAAATAGGATACAAATGTCAAAGTATTTGCAACTCATGTAACATACATGTGGCTAATTGTTTAAAATATTTAGAGTTATGTGAATCTGTTACTCAAAAGAATGGTAGACAATTGCAATGAACAGACAATTCCCAGAAAATGAAATGTTAATAATTTATAAGCTTAGGAAAAAATATTCAGCTTCACTCATAATAAGAGAAGTGCACTTAAAAGTATACCATGGCATCATTTTTTTTCACTTTTCTGAATAGCAAAGGTGAAAAGTTTGATAATGAGGTATAGAAGTTTGATAATGAGGTATAGAAGATTGTAAGTAAACAGGCAATCTATGTTATTTTATTACTTGGTAATTTAGGAGGGTATTTCAAGAATAAAAATTTCAGAAGTCCTTTGACCTAGCAGTTTCTCTTCTAAGAATTTATTTTAAAGATATACTTACTCAAAAGCATTAAATGACAAGATATTCACTGTAGCATGGCATAATTTCAGCAAAGGATTGGAAAATAATCTAAACATTCATCAGCAGGAATGACTTGCATACATTATAGCGCATACAGAGGAATGTTATGTAGCCATTATAAAAATGATTCTATGTTCTAATACAAGAAAAAGTGCCAAGATATAGTATTAAAAGAAAAAAGAAGATATAGAACGATATATAGACCTGAACTGTTTAACATGGTAGTTATTAGCCAAATATGGCTATTAAGCACTTGGAATGTGGGTAGTAGTGTGACTGAAGAAATGAATTTTTAATTGTAGTAAAATTAAAATTTTACTATGATACTCATTTCAGTTATTAGAAAACAATAAATGTGTTTGAAGTAATTTACATATGTGCAACTTTTTAAACTTAATTTTTTGAAATCTAAATATAAAGCAAGTATTTCAGATGAACATGTATTGTCTGAATTAAGACTTACTGTAAGTATAAATACACTCTAGGTTTTGATGACTTGGGACAAAAAATTAAAAATATTAGAAATTTTAAAATATTATAATTTAAAAAAATTATTACACCTCGAGATTCTATTTTGAGTATACTGTGTTAAATGAAACATTAAAATTAATTTCACTGGTTTCTTTTACTCTTCTTACTATAGCTTCTAGAAATTTAGAATTAGGTATGTGGCTAGAAATCACATTTCTATTAGTGCTGCTATCCAGTATGCTTTCACTCATAGTAGGAAAAATAGGGTATCTGCTTTTAAATGCATGATGGAGTATGTCTGGAAGGACATGCAAAAAAATCCAGTTACGTCCTGGGAATGAAATTGAGTTGCTGTAAGTCGAAGGAAGGAGACTTAACCTTCACTCTCTTCTCATTTGTACCTTTTGAATTTGATTTCCACGAACTTGCAACTTATTTACAACAAAAATAATAAACAAGAAAAAAAAAAAAGATTCAAGGCTTACGAAGGCTTTCAGGGGCCCTTTCCTGAGTTTCTTCCATAGTAACGTGGGTTACCTTTATTCCTTCTGTAATTCCCAGTTATCACTAACATTGTAGTTACTGAATTGTTTTATAATTGTTCTTTTGCACCTTTATGCCACATATACTATGAGCTCTTCAAGAGCAGGAAGAAATTTTGCTTATCTTTGTAATGTCGTTATTTAACACTATATATAATTCTTAATGAGAAGTAATATTTGTGAGAGAAAGTGAGGGAGGGGAAAGGAGGAAGAGAGGAATTTTTTCTATCTTTGATATGAGCCCTGATAGTTAATGCTGTGGAACCAAAGAGAGGAGAAGGAATTAGAGATGGAATACGGAGGGTGTTTCACTTTTTCATCATCCTCCTTGCTCTGTGGTCACCTCACACCACTGTGTTGTCACATTCTTGACCTAATTCATGTAAAAGCGCAATGTCCCTTGGACGGTTCTCTCCACTCAACTCTTCTGAGCACCAGACCATGGAGGATCCAGAAGAAATGCCAGAGAAGGACTGATCCACCCAGCTTCCTCTCCACTACTTCACTTGTTCTCTTGCCCATGACTTCTACCCATTGGTCTTAGCTCTATCCCTTTTAGTCATAAAGAACAATGCCATTTCCTTTTCACAAATCACCTCTTGCACCTTGAGAAAGTACTTTAGTTGAAACTCAGGGATCATACCTTTTTGAGCAAGGTTATTTGTCCCAGCATTGAGAATTAGGGACACCCAGCTATAGTTTACCAATCTGCTTCAGTCATTTTCATTTCTATCACAGGGAAGTTTGCTTATCTTTGCATCTACTTTATATTATCTTTTAGCAAATAAATGTCCATTGACACTCTAGTCTTTAGGCTGTCAATTCAGCACTTAAATTGATTTGGCTTTTTTTTTTTTTTAAAGAAAAATATCACTGAGAACAAAGGAAGCAATCAATTTTACATCAGTGAAAGAGCCAAGGTTTCACCTCTAGTTGGATTATTGCTGCACATCATTTCTGAAAAGGTAATTGGAAAATTGTGCTCTTAGGTGGGTAAAGACTATGTCAACCAAAAGAAATATTTTACAGTCTGTTAGGCAAAGCATTTGCTAGGAATTCAGAGAGAGTCTGTCACTGACCATAGGAATTTAGAAGAAATGGCTTCTGAAGGGACTAGAAGAAAAGATAAATCAGGTCTAGGTCAAGGATCTTCTTAGTGGGTGTCTTCCATGACTAAATTTCTTCAATTTCTGTAATAGAAATGAGAGCATCATGGTTTTAAGGATAAAATTTTCTTTTCCCTCTGATCCTTTCCTACTATGACAGTATAGCGATAATGCACTTATTTTTATACTCACCCAGCTCCTCCTTTTATAAGGGTGAACTTTGTAACCTTTTATTTCAACAAAATATTCATAGTTTAAAAATCTTTTAAAATAATGTGATTAATTTATTTTGATAAGCGTTCTAAAATTGTCTAATATATCTCCATCCCTGGCATAAGTGTAATTAGATATAAAAGAAATATAACATGATATTTATAGATACTCAAGATAATTTTTTTTTTTAACTGCGGTATTAATCAACTGTATCTTGCCCAGGAATCAGTGGCACCCAGCAATCTGATAGACTCAGCAATTTTTCACATTCCACTGCCGGGATTGACTTTCATCAGAAGCATTGGTGAAATGCACACATTTTATCGAGCAGTTGGTGGGTGACGTGGAAGAACATTTTTTTTGCATAGCATGTCTCTTAGCATAGTCCCTAACGAATTCCCACTGGCATATCTCTTCTCACTAGTCAGCCCCTCTTTCAAGCCACTGGACTTTAACTGCTTTTACAACATTTAACCACCAGTAGAGTTCACCCTAACCTCTTTTTTATACAAAACATTTATATTCAGAAAACAAAGAAACCTCTAGTGAACATTCTCCTTAGATTGTGAAAAATATTAAGAATAAAATAGGTACCACAACATATGTTCTCTTACACACAGAGGGAGAATTCATGTAATGGCTAAATGTCAAGTTACACTTATATAGATGGAGAATATTTTCCACTATACTACTGAATTAGAATTTTCCCTATAAGTCGTTCCACTAGACTTACTACCGTGGAGAAAGGGAAAATAGATCTCACCAGGTACAATGTATCATTGCTCAAATTTCAAACAAGACATCTTATATTTCCTAATAAAATAGTCATCTTTAAGGCAAGCTATTTTTACTTGGAAATTTGAGACTTAGCCTTTATACATTCAGAATAACTATTGGGTCCTCAAAACAGCCAGAGAACAATAAACAAAATGGGAATAGTAAGTCTTTACCTATCAATTAGTATTTTAAATATAAATGGATTATAGTCTCCAATCAAAATTATAGAATGACTAAATAGATTAAAAAAAAAAAAGACCTAATGATATGCTACCTATAGGAGACTCACTTAAGCATTAAGTTACATAGACTAACAGTGAAGGGATAGAAAAATATATATTTCAAGCAAATGCTAAGCAGAAAAAAAAAACAGGAATAGTTAAAATTGCATCAGGTAAAATGGACTTTAAATTAAAAATGTTACAAAGATAGAGATTTAAAATGAATTGTCAAGAGGAGATATTATAACAGCTGGGAGAAAATACATGTTATGACAAGGAGAGGAGGAGAAACAATGAAAAGGGGGAGTGATCATGATCATGAGCTTGAGTTGACCATCAGCTAGAACTCGAAGCACCTGACACAGTAGGAGGTCAGAGAGAAACAAATGAGAAGTCAATAGAAAGAAAGCAGCATTCAAGGAATGTAAGGGGAGGTCAGTGATAAATTTAGCCAAAAAATCTCATGAAGTTTTGAGTTTTCTTTTTTTTGTTTTCCAGCCTTGGTTTGACATCCAGCAGGTAAGGAAGGTCTTTAAAGCAGATATGTCATGCTTGCTGGAAAAGGATGCCGTACATTAAAATGCCTGACTATTAATTGTCTTTTTCTCACCTCTCCATTTGTGGATTCCTTTCTGAAAGAAATTTCCCTCAGTCAAAATAGAACCTTCACATTTCACAGATTCCTCAGTGAGAACAGTTCTGAAATCATCAAGGCTGCCAAATTTCCTTTTAGGCTAAATATCTCACAAAAACATTGAAAGGGTTTCTTTACTTACAGTTTTGCATAATTGTGTAAAATTATAAGTAATTTACATGTTTGAGAAAGTTCACCAAAGTAGGGCTTGTTCAAAAGTACTAAACTGAACAAAAATAGAAAAGTATATGCTTGGAATCAAATTAAAGATTGGATTTTTGTCTACTGCCAGTGGACGTATAGTCATGACAAATTAAAATTGAGCAGAAATGTGACTTGCTTTGCTTACTGTATAAGTTATTTTTTATCATATTTTATCCTAATTCTAAGAGAATTGATCTCTTTTAAACAGATTGTTGTATTCTTCGTGTTGTTTTTCTAAGCTTGTGTTGATTTAGATTACTGTTCACGCATAATTTACTCTCCAAATGTAACTGATTCGGCTAGAAGAGCTATTACTGAGTGATTCTTTGACACCAGTGGTCACCGCTGTTTCACTCTGATTCTGGCACCTAGTCTTTAAATCAACATCTCTTCAAAATCACCTATTGGGTGCTACTCCTCAGAAGGTTCTGATTCCACATCTTAGAATTTGGAGACCGTGTGGGTCTGTATGCCTGCCTTCCTTCTTAGTACTAGTAATTATATCTTGTCTGCTTTTAAGCTGGTTAAAAGAGGCCATATTCCTTACTGCAAATAAAGGAATAGTTTATTCATTTTAGTCATGTCATGCTTAGTTTGTTTCAATAGCTTATCACAGTTAAGCAATCACTGAGTGACTCAACAGATATTTATTAACCACCGCCCTCCCCATGCAGCAATCTGAAGTAGACATTCCAAGCAGGGGAGGTACAAAAAACAAAAGCAAAAGCACCTGCCCCCAAAGATGAAGGGTCCAAGACTTGCAGTATTCTTATTGGAGGAGACTCAAGGTAGTGAATCTTGAAATACATATAGAATGTAGACATGCAGAATGGAAAGGCCATTGAAAATGAGGTGACTGACATGAATAAAGATGCACTGAGCCTAATAGACATTGAAAGCGATGTGGGTGACGCACAGAGAGTCAGTTATCCAAAGCATTATTGTTTAGTTTTGTGATGTGAGTTGTAGTTTTTAGCTCTCTACCACATCAGCTTTTCTAATCATTTTGACTTTGTATTGTTGTTGAAACAAATTACCATAAACTCGGTGCCTTACAATAACACACATTTATTAAATTACAGCGTTGGAGATCAGAAGGCCAAAATTAGGTACACTGGGCTCAAATCACATGTCAGCAGAGCTGTGCTCTCTCTGGAGGCTCTAGAGGAGATTCCGTTTCTTTGCTTTTTCTAAATGCCTTTTCTAAATACGTTTGAAGGTCACTGGGAGTACTCTGAAAGCATGAACTCAGACCACATGAGTAGGTTTATTCTAGGACCCATGTTTTGTCCCTGATATGTTGTCAGGAGCTACCTCTTTTGTAGGCAAGATGGACTCCACCAACTTCACACTGCCATCCTCAGCACCTAGCATCTCGCTCCTAATCTGCCAACAAATCTTCCTTGTCTATGCATCAAGGAGTTGGGATAATTTTAACATGTGAAGTTTTCTATTCAAATAGCCTTTCACTGTGGCCACACGTGCAGATATTGCCACCCTAAGTCATCTCTCTTTTACTGTACTGCAAGCCAAATTCATACTTGAAACACAGTACATTGCAGCTCAATATTTCTTAAACAGTGTACCCATGTGCATTTGTACTCATCCAGAGCCCATGATCTATTTTTATTTCTCCACACATGGTATAGCGGTCTAGGACACCTATACTTCCACGCACTACCCCTGTGATTTCCTGCTGATCACTGCTCCCCTATTCCCAAGACTCTCAAAAATTGGAAGCTCTTCAAATGCAGACTTCTTTTTTACTTCATATTTATATGTCTTCTTAGCCAGTGAACCATCTAATACCAAGCTGAGTGTCACTCACCATTAATTGCTCTTCAAATGAGCATCATTTTGGGAAAAAATCTGAACTGAAATTCTTAGTTTTTAGTTAATAGGACTTAAGTACTATTTATGCTCTGTTAATATATTGCTGGAGCCTTTACTAAATCACCACTCAACTTTGAGTTTTAGTTATGTTATCTGCAAATTCCCCATCATATTTTGTACTGTACAGGGTTATGGTCAGGGTTGAAAAAGGTCATAGTTGAAAAGGTATTTTTAAAGACAACATTAGTATCAGGCATTGTTATTTTTTTTAATCATAGGAATTATCATAGTCAATTTAGCTATAGGACTTATAAAATACTTTAAGTTTCAACTAAAATAACTTGTGAATATTTATCAATAAATAGAAATTTTTAGTAGGGAAGGACCACAGGTATTATATGATCAGTATCCTTGAGAAATAACTTCGATAAAGTCACAAGCTAGTTAGCAGCAATATTTTAAAGACAGTCCAGAGGGAAGGGGGAGGTAGCTGTGTAAATATATATATATATACACATATATATATATATATATACACATATATATACATATATATATACATATATATATATATGCTTTACTGTTAAAATGTACAGCTGAAACTTACTGAATTTCATTAACCACTGTCACTATAAAAAATAAGTTAATAGATAGATAAATAGATAGATAGATGATAGATAGATAGATAGATAGATAGATAGATAGATAGATAGAAAGAAAAAAATAAAGATCGTCCAGATTTTTCCAGTTTAAAACAGTGGTTATTCTACCACTGCCACTACATAATACTTAAAATAAATGGTATGACCAGCTTCCTTATCTCTGATTTTTACACTCATATTAAAATTTCTTTATGTTTGCTCAGTTTATTGATTTAAAGTATTTTTTCTATTTCTCGTTATACTTAAATATTTATTTGGTTATTAAAGTTTTGACATTATTTTCAAGGCCAAGTTACTTTGTCGATTCACTTTTTTAAATTGCCATGTATAAATGTCTCTGCTTCATAACCACATGTTTTCGTTTTATCTTTATTCTCTTTTATTTCTGTTATTTTGTATTAAATTATTTCAGATATAGACTATATGTGTTTGGTTTTTTGTTTTGTTTTGTTTCAAGAATGAATCAAACCAAATTGTCATTGCTCTCAGATGATTGATAATAATATACATAGAGAATTTTAAATCAAATTATTCAGATTAGTAAAATAGTATAAGTTATTGGATACATGATTTTTAAAAATTGTCTTGTTACAGGTTAAGAAACATTATGGGAAAAGATTATATTTACCAAAGTAAAAACAGCAACAACAGTTTTTTTCAGAGGACCCCCACAGAGCACAGTTTTCATGGTCATTGTTGCAAAGGTCTGAGTTCCCACCTGGAATGTGATGAACAGATGCAAGGATGGGTCCAGGGCTGGCAATGTGAACCTACCTAACTGTAACGGGGTAAGTGTCTTTTCAGACCTCAACTTCGGTGATCTCCTTGGAAGGCTGGTGAACGGTGAGTTGTTCATTTTCATTGCTGACTAGAATTCTGGTACATGAATATCTAACAGTTCGTCCATTCTTCTGTTGATACGTAGGTAACTGAACTGTTTTGTTCATGGCTTTTGCTTTTTTTGTTGTTTGTTTCGAGTTAATATTTAGGAGTTGAATTGTTGGGTCACAGATAAATATATCCAGAATTTGAAGCTATGATCCAGAATGCATGGCCTAGGATGAGCGATTTGTTTCTTGATCTCTGTGGCTCCATCTCCTCGATCGGAGTTATGAAACTGTGGATCATACATCCTAAAATGTTTAGAGATTTAATAATTAATTGGGGATAATGCTACATTTGCGTATCTGAATAGCTGGAAATTTCCACTTATCTCCCTTAAAGACTCTAAAATTGAGTTGATATATATAGCCTGGTTTGAAATATTGCAGTGCCAGGGAGGGACTAAGTTGTATTATTACACTGGAGACATATTTGGGCTGGTATATACATTGTGATAATCCCAGTTTTTCAAGGGGAATGGATAGATCTATTTTTTAATCAGTTGCGACAGCTGCCTACACAGCTGCATCCTGGCTATTCGTCTTTGCCCAGTCACATGGCCCAGGACATCTGTCTGTGCTACTTCCCACGCCTAAGAAAACTAATGAGGTCATCAGACAAGCATTCTAGCCAAATCTGGAGAGGCTCAGCTAACACTGGGGTAACTGTTGGTCTGCTTTTTTATTACATTGTGGGCACATGTTTTGTAAAATATCTCATTAGTTTCAGAGTAGCAATTCCAGGCACTGTGACACAGAACACATTATTTGTTTGGACTGAACACACCATTTGTTTCTCAGTCTCAAATGCTGGCTCCTGCTGCTTAAAAAGGATGTGTTTTTGACAATAATAGAAGTTGGCTCTCCCCTTTCTGGAAAGGGGCTTCCTGAGAATTGATATATATTTGCTTGAAGAAGAGATAGTATGTCTTTCAAATTTGCAACCATCGAAAGGTGATATGTCCATCGCTGCCCTGTATCAAAATCCTGATCCTTGGAAATTAAGAAATGTTTGCTTCCTTTGTTTTCTTCACTTGTTAAATGTCTCACTCAACCTCACTTCTACTTCTGACCTTTGTCTCTCAGTTCTACCTGTCCAAATCTGACTCATTTTTCACACCCAGTCAACATATCATCTCCAGTGTTAAGCCTTATTTACTCCCTAAGTATGTTCATATTCTCTTCTTATGAGTTTCCACTGAGCTTCGTTTTCATCTTTATTGGTATTTATGACCTCCATGTCCACCTTGCTCACTAGTGAAGAAAAGAAGACTGAACCGAGATGAGGCCTTATGCATCTTTGTGTCTTACTTGTTACAGTGCCAGTGGTTAACAATGTCCTGATACTTGTTGAATTATTTTCTGTTTCTGGGTGACTTATTTCTGGGTGACTAATCATTAAGCAGATTCTTTGTATGAAAATTATAATTATTGGAATATTCTTGGGCAGACTAACATACTAAATATTGCTATGTGCAAAATAATTATTTTATTATTGTATGACTTTCAATTGAATGTAATCTACCCCCATTAACACCAGCGATAGATTGAAGAATCAGGCTAAGAGATGGGCTGAAGAGGTAAAACCCCAAGGAATGTGAATGTAGAATGACGTACTCCCAGAAACAAATTGTGAACAAAGTAATACCTCAGGGACAAGATGTTATTGAAAGATTCCTGTAGGTGTGTTTCTATATTCATTTCTGGGTGTATTTGGAAATATTCATTCTGATAGGTGTTTTGGTTTTGCTTAAGTTCTCTGGAATGATGGTCTAGAAAACAAGACAGAAATGTGCACTTAATAATTATATAAACAACTGTCATCACTGGAGCAAAGTGACATCTCAATGGGATCAACTATAGGATGACCTCAAAGCAGGCTGAAGAAAGTAGAATAGGAGAAGCAAGATATGCTTCCTTATTTGATCCAAAGGATGTATAGAGGCCTGTATTCCAAGTAGAGGGACTGATGGTCCAACATATCGCCATCTGTTAAAGATAAGATTCCCTCCACCGTCACCAAAAATACATGCATAAAATATCAGACGGTGTGGCGACTGGCAGGGGACTAAAGGAAAAAAAGTTCGGGAGGAAGCCCTTGGCAGATGGAACTATGCCCAGTGAACTCTGGAACAATATCCATGGATACCCAGTTTTTCTTATACTATCCCTAAGTCTTTAGAAATCTTTGCCAAAATTTCAGCCTGACATTTGCTGTTCTGGGCAGACTAAAGGGAGGAGTGTTTGGAATGAGGTAGAAAAGGGAGAGCCAAAGCAATGTGGAGCAGAGGGCAAGTGTGGACCAATAAGGAAGAAGAGTTAGACCAGAGACGGGTAACGACCATGAGTGTTGAATTTACCTGGTAGAACTCCTACTCATTGCTACCTGGGATAGAACTACCAACAATGAATCAGTGCCAGGGACTGAATGATAGGAACTGGATATTAAAGAGAGAATGATATCCTGAAGGCTGGAAAACTTGGGGGAACATATTGGTTTTATCTCCATAACCAGAGGAAATAAAACGCTGGGACCCCGGTCACCCAGTCTTTTTCTCTTAGATAGGTAGGCTGTAAGTAGGAAACCTGAGTCCAGTAAGGGAGAAACTAATATAATTATATACTTGGCTGACTTAGAGAGGGCAGATGACATTTCAGAGTGGATCACTATGAGACTGACATTTAAATAGACTTTAGAGAGAAGTAGGAACTTGGGAGTAATTTTCTTTTTGATAAGTCCAGGGAAACAGTGATGAGCAGCAACCCCCTCGCACCTCGTGAAGATGTCTTTGCCCTTTTTATCACTAATGGGAACATACAAAACAAAACTTGAAATATTCTGGCAATATTTAATGAGATCATATTCTCTTCTCCTGTTTTGGACGATCGTGTATTTTTTATAGTTTGACCTAAAACAGTTGAATTTGCTCAACTGGGTGGGAAAATCTCTGAGAACAGATTTCCTCCTGGCTATAATGGTGGTGACAGTAGCTCATGCGCAACCTTTGGTGTGGTATTGTGGTACTTCCAGCTCAGGCCCTGGCTAGATCTGGTAGGCACAGATGCTCAAATGGGCCAAAGTGAGAGATTCCTGGCTCTGCACTTATTAGCAGGATGAAGGTGGAAAATTAAATAATTGCATTTGTGTCATCCAAACTAAATGACATTTAAAAACTCTCCTCATGGATTTTGTTTCTCTTTTTGATAGTTATGGTTTTCAGAGGCGTCTGTGGGCACCTGTGGATATTCAAAGCAGGGGGCTATTGTGCATTTTGTAAAGGTTTTGTCTCATAGCAAAGAAAGCCCTGAGTTTTCAAACTGCCAGCGCTTAAATCTTAGGTTAGAATGTCAATTCTGCTTAGTAAACATGTTACTATTAGCAAATTACCATAGTTATGAACCTTGGATTCCACATGTGTAAACTAAAATAGTACTATATTTTACAAAACAAACCCTGCTGCTCATATTTTCTTTGATCAAAAATTCTTCAAGACCTTAAGGCATCATCCTGCCTGCAGGACAAGGTCTGACTTCCAGGGAGTCCTGGGAACTCCCTGCTCCTCTCCATATCTATCTAATCCCACTGCTTTCCACCTCTTCCCCTCTCTCCAGCCACCTTCACTACTTGCATCTGCCATCTGCAGCTGTCATGCATTCCTGCTTTCACTGCCAGTGTTTTTCTATGACTAAAACAGAGTTTTCTTTCCCTCGGCTCTGGCCAACTGCAGAACGCAAGGCTCATTTTGGAGCTTTACATCTTATTCTTTCATTTAAGCTGTTTACTCATCTTTTTTTTTTTTTCAAGTTCCAAAATAGAAACAACAACTTTGCCTTTGAATTCTTTTTAACCTAAGAGTTTTTGTGTCCCCAACATTGAACATGGAACTCAGCATATAAGGATGCTCAGTGCTTTTGTTTAATAGATGAATCAGTGAATGGAGTCTGAGAAGTCACAAGATCATATATTCATGATGTTGGAAAAAGCCATATCGTTCACTGATTTGAGCACCATCCTTATGCCCCAGACTTTAACACTCACTATAGCATGTTCATCAATTAGAAGCTGAGGGAATCAGGAGCTCACAATTTAGTTTTTACCCTTTTCAGAGAACCCCCATCCACTCTTCCCCATTGACAGTAGGATCACACCTTTTCCAAGCTAACTTCACCAACACCTTTTCATACAACCCCAGCATACTGGCCTGCACTTTAAGGTCCATGGAAATGTTTTCTTTTGCCTGAATACAAAATTACTCTTTCCTCCCAAGATGAAGAGAACAAACCAGGCCTGAGGTAAACACAACAGTAATGGGTAAGGTTGAATGCTTCCTGCTTCCTCCACCCAACTCTCTCTTAGAAGACTTTGGAGGTCCCCCTACCCTCCACACACACACACACACACTGTTTTAGAGCTTAAAAGTTTGAATATCATTCTTCCAGGAAAGGAAAAAGGGTTGGAGAAGAATAGGTGATAGAAGAATAGGTGGAGGGATAAAGGTCTCATGAAAACAAAACAGTAACTGTGAGTGCATGTTATTGTTGCCTTTTAGAAACGTTCAAATATATATTAATTAAAATTGAAATAATTTTTAAAGAAATTTTTAGTACATTTCTGTGGAACTCTAGATTCTGGATATCAAAGCTTAAAATCTAGTTATCTGTATAATTCCATTAAATTGAACTCTCTAGCACTTCAGAAATAAACCACAGATAGCGTAAAGACATTTGTCACTTGACAAGTCCATTTCTAGCATTTGCAGCAAATCCTTGTTAAGACTAAGGCTATATTTTCTCAATACCAAAAACTCATCAAATTAATTCCCAAAGCAGTCACTCAATATATTTGCCTCATGAATTTAAAAAATCAATTTTTGAGGGACATATTTGAACTTCTCAATGAGCCCTTCATATGTTGTATGAATATAGCCTTAGAAAAAGCTACATGTGTGAGTTAAGGGGAAAAATTATTCTTGTAGCAACAATTCATCATGTCATGATAACAGTGTTGAGATTCTTGTCAAAAGTCTAGCTAAACCAGGGAAATAAATGATGCATGACATGTAGTGAATTCTCCAGAGAGCTGAAGTATTTGGAAATATGACCTTATGTGACCCACATCAAACTGAACATCTTTTGGGGCAATGTACACCTCTTTGTTTTATTTCTGATGCCTAGAAATGGAAAACACAAAACTATCTCTCAATGTCTACAGAGCAGTCATGTGAATAAAACAGGATGTTTCCATCACCAGAGTTTGCATTCCTATCTAGTTGGCTCAGTGAAAATCTTAGCTATATTTTAAATTGTATTTTCTCTTATGGAAGTAAGGAGTGACATGCTTCCATTCAGGCTTTTTATTTTTATTTTTCTTATTTTTGATTTTATTTTTCTTCTTTCTTTTCCTTCCCTCCCTCCCTCCCTCCCTCCTTCCTTCCTTCCTTCCTTTCTTCCTTCCTTCCTTCCTTTCTTCCCCTCTCTCTCTCTCTCTCTCTCTCTCTCTCTTTTTCTTTTTTTCTCTAAATGTGGGTTTCAGTGAATGTGCACAGCAATTTATTTTGGTCAGCTCCATTTGCCCATCATCCTATTTCCTTGAAAGGGATGATGCTAGGGAATCAAGCAACACATTTCAAGCTATAGTCAGGTTCTGCCATGTGACTTCCAATGGCCTAACATAAGCTATGTGCATGTTTCAGTTTTAAGTATCTTAAAACTGTTTCAGAAATGGAGTGTTAACACAAAAATTCTGTAAGTTTTGTCGATACCCACTTACTGCTGGTAGAGAACAAAGATTTTTAAAAGTTGTTTTAATTTTAAAGAGAGAACATTTTCTTTGATTAAATACTAAAATCTAAGCCCACAAACATGTTTTGTTGGCTTTTTACTAGTAAAGCTATCAGGGGCCCAGTCATCATTTTGGGAGAAAGTAATTTAGAAGCAAAAAGGACATTTCTTAATTTTCTGAAGAGGCCTCATAAAAAATGAAAATCACTTAAATGACTAATAAAAATATTCATGTCAGGGTCTTAAAAAACCTAAGAACTAGAGTTTGATGAAAGTAACTCTATGCTTGGTGCCACCTCATCCTGCTCATATCAGTGACCACTTGTAATTGGAGCTTTTACCTCTGAATGTCCTCTTGAGTTCCATTTACTTAGATTTCTGACTCCTGTCTTCTAAACTCTAACACTGAATCTGATTGCCCAAAGCAGCTGTGTGAGTTGTATGAGTTGTACTTCTGTGAGCAATGGAAAAGTACCAGGCTTGGAATCAATTTCAAGGCCATCTCTTATGGTTGTATCTTATTGAAATGTTCATATATTTTGAGAGTCAGTTGTTGTGAGATTCAAATGAGCTAATGCAGGAGTCCCCAACCCCCTGGCTACAGACTGGTACTGGTCCGTGGCCTGTTAGGAACCAGGCCACAGAGCAGAAGGTGAGTAGTGGGCAAGCAAGTGAAGCCTCATCTGTATTTGCCGGCGCTCCCCAGCACTAGCATCACTGCCTCAGCTCCACCTCAGAGCATCAGGCATTAGATTCTCATAGAAGCATGATCCCTGGTGCCAAAAAGGTTGAGGACTACTGAAATACATGTAAAAGTGTAGCTTACAAAAAGGTTGAAAACAGTTAAATGTTAATATTTTGGATTACTTTACCATGTCTATAGTGAGTGAAGTTCAGTAAAGTAACATAGGAAAGAAATATAGTCAGTGACTTCTGCAAAGTGGTATATGCTTTTTAAGTAACATTCAACCTAAAAGTTGTTCTGTCAATGCCAAAAGTCAAAGTTTTATTTCAGACATTGTTTCTTAAAATATATTCTACAGTCTGATAGCACTTAGGATGGGTAGGTCAGCAATCTTTGTAACTGATGTCATAAGAAAAACTATTTCCATCAGCAGGGGTCACTTTTTACAAAAGACATTTAAAACTGTATAACTACATAAAAATGTACCATAGGATTAGAATAAACGTGAATTGTTCCCTGACTCTGACCTTTAAGTTAATGGTGTTAACGACCTCTGGCCTTTCCCCAAGACAAAGGTTAAGCAGAAATTTATTATGAATATTCAAGTATCGAAAATCTAATTGCACTGTTCCTCCAGTTTTCATGATTCTTTTCAGTTGTCAAACTTGTCATCTTTTCATTTCCTCTTTTGACCTGACTTTTGTGGGAGAGATTTGCATCTCTGCCTCAAAGCAGGTCAAACAGTGTACAGGTGGGTGGCCCTCACTCAGGATGGCCCATCTCTTGGACTTTGGTGGTGCCACCCTCCGTCTGCCTCTTGGCCTACCCGTATGAGAGGAAATGGCTAGGCAGCCTCTCACTGGAAGTGGTACTCTGTCACCTTCTCTCAAATAAACCTAAGAATGTTTAATTTCTGAGCTAAATACTATAAGAATAGGGCTCTGCTGCATCAGACAACAAAAGGCTGGTTTTGTGCCAAAGTGGCGGGGAGTGGCCATTTCACGGTCAGGTTACTCCAGTTGTCTTAACCACTGAATTGTTGCCAACTTACAAAGATAAGACAAATTGCTAGAAGGCTGACTTGAAGATAGTCGAAGCAGTCAGCCATGCAAACATAAGCAGTGTAAAATGGAGGTCAGCTACTCACACTCAGCTGGCAAGTGATGAAGGGTTTTGTGGCTCCAGGTCATTTATATAAAATGTGCCACATGGTGAGAGGAAGAAGGAAATGGCTTCTTAGTCAAGAACACCGAAATTGAGAATTCATAAGGATTCTGAAAACACTCTTGGAGAGTATCCAGTCCAATCCCTTTTTGTTACGTAGCTATGCACCACTTAACAATGGGGGTGTGTTCTAATGCATTTTTAGGTGATTTTGTCATTATGCAAACATCATAAAGTGCACTAACACTTGGTCTAGTCCACTACATATCTAGGCTACATGGTATAGATCATTGCTCCTAGTCCATAAGTTTGTATAGCATGTTGCTGTACAAAACAATGAGAGATTAAATCAAGCACATGAGAAAATGATATAATCAAGAAATATAAACACAAGAAGTGTGAGGCTGCTGCCAGTGTAACACAGTTTTTACAGCAAAAAACTATTTTTATAAGTAGAAAGAATACACTTTAAAATAATGATAAAAATATTATATAGTAAATACATAAACCAGTAACATAGTCCTTTGTTATCATTAAGTATTCTGTACTGTACATTATTGTATATGCTATATTTTTATGTCTGGTAGCACAGTAGTCATGTCTACACCAGCATCACCACAAACACATGAGTAATATATCGCATTGTGGTGTTCCAATAACTACAGGCTACAACATCACTAGGTGTTACGAATAATTCAGCTTTGTTGTGATAAAAGACCAATGTTGTATGTGTGATCCATCACTGACCAAACATTGTTATATAGTATATAGCTATATAAGGAAGTTGAGTTAAAGAGAGATTAATAAATTTGCCAGCATCATTATAGTTAATAAGAGAATTAGAATCAGAACCAAGACTTCCAACTTCCAATTCAGTGTTCTTATCATACCCAAAAGTGTTCTGTATTTGCGTTATTCCATTTTCCTAAAATTGCAACTGAAGAAATCTTATGTTCTACCCCCCACAAGGCTAGTGTAAATTGATGAATGGGTACATAAGAAAATGAGGAGAATATCAGCCTCACGTGGAGGTAATGTTGATATCTATGGGACCTAGGAGCAAAATTGGAACATGGGGAAGAGTGTCTCCCTCTTGATGGCAGGATCAGGATGCTTTATCTTTAGTTTAGAATTTGGACTCAGACTCAATTTGTGCACATCTTACTATAATTATATACCTTGTTAGTCTTAAAAATATTTGCATCCCTGTTTAATTCTGGAGAAAATAAATTTTCAAAAATGTCATGTTGTGTTGTTTTTATTTTTATATGCTGACATCAAAGTGATATTTAAATGTTTATGATGTTCTGAACAGTAAACTGCATGATTTCCAGTAGGTAGAAATGGCAGTAAGGGCTTCTGCTTTCCTATAAAGACAAATCAGAGAGAAAGGACATCCTCAACTATTATAGATAAACCATAGTCCATGACCTATAAAAACCATGATATTATAATGCATATGAAAAAAAAAATGTTTTCCTGTGTACCTTTATTTCTATAAAATTTAGTAATAAGCAAACAAAAAAACAAGAAGCTCTGATAAAGTAATTAATGCATTTTATCAGTGATATGCCTTGTATTTGATTCTTATAAAATATGCAAACTTCCCCAAACTTATTTTTGAGTTGCTCAAAAAAAAATTATAAACCATGAAAATATTTGAAACTGCATTTATTTCTCTTCACAAATTATTGCGTGAAACAGATGTGTTTTTAACCTCTAAAAACTTATGACTTTTACTTCTTTTATTTATTTTTTACCTAAGTTAGGTGCTCAATTGTATTTATGTTCCTTACATTGTCTAAGGCCTTAATTAAAAATTCATAAAAGAATTGGAAAGGTCGATGAATACCTTTAAGAGAAACATTCATACTTTTTCCTGAGAACTGTCACCATAAACTTGGGAGTCTGAAGAAGGAAAAAATAAACATCAGGAATGCTCCATTATCACGTCAGAACACTCTCAGTGATAATGTCTTACCGAGTATACAGGTAGCTCACCTGATCTCTATCTCCATAGCACCTAATAGATATTGTGAGCACACAGATAAATCTCATTTTATGTTATGCTTGGTCACAAAAAAAGAATTAGATCGTGTTGTTCTAAGGTGCACAAAGATATATATCCGTTGTAATCATCCGTAAAAATTACTTTAAGTTGAGCCACTGTGAGCTTGTTGGGCACATGCAAAATCTGGATAGTGTGTTTTGGCCCATTTCATGCTGACTTGAAAAAAATTTTATATCCCTGAGTGATTTGCTACCCGGCCTTTAGAAATGAAACTAATGTGTGGATTTTCTTTCTGAGAAGCATATTGCAAAGGAAAAGTATTGATTTTATTTCATTCAGGCAAAATTGGTTATTTATTTTTACTTATGACCATTATAAAACAGGACTGAGCTGCCTTGTTATGATCAAATAAGAATGATCTATAATGTTTTCCTTGGTATTGAATAGAATCCAAATCATATTGGGGTCAGCAGTGTTAGACAATTTCCCAGTGTTGAGAGGTGGCCAAAGAAAGGATCAGCACAGCTTGTGGACAGCATCTGAGTCAGAGCGATAAATGTCAGCTGTGCACATGCTTTTAATAGAAGCACAAAGGAATCAGAATCCTCATTTCAGAAATGATGATAATGTGGACTTAGATGGCCATAGTAAACTTGTAATTATTTTTCAGTCAATTGGCCTATTTAATGATTCATTCCTGGAATGAAACATTCTATTTATCTGACACACACACCCTAAATAAAGCAGTAGGTTAGTGCCAAACACCTTGACTTTCAGTATCCCAAAAAACAATGTATCTTAAACTATGTAAAAAGAAACTTTATACGTATTTATGAAATACTTACAGAATATTTTATTTTATTCTTCAGTTCCTTAATATTAAGGATGAGGAAACTGAAAGCTATTTCTCTATTGTTTCTATTATTTATTTATGTCTCTCAAGTCCCAAACCAGTACCGATGCCACTAAATAATATTAGTACCTATTATAGATACTGTAGGAAATGACTTAGGATGGTCTTTATCCACAGTGTTTCAATCTGGTTTGGTTTTACTCTACCTTGTTCTCGCATTTCAGGTCTCAGCCTCAATTTCACTCTTTAGAAAGAACTTCACTCGTAATGCTGTCCTTCATCTCTCTATTACTCTTTCATTACATCCTGTCTAGTTTCCTTTCAACATTTGGAAATCATTTTGTTTATGTATTTGTCTTCAGGTTTGCCTCAATCTTTCTAGCATTATGAAAGTACGCTGAGCAGTATACTCTGTGTTGTTCACCACTCTCTCTTTAGAGCATAAGTAGTGCCCGGGGTTATGTAGGGGCTCAGTTCATATTTGGTAATTGAATAAAGAAAGGAGAGTGAGAGAGAAAGAAAGAGAAATAAATTAATAGTGGTTAAAGACCAGAGGGGAGATCAAGAACGTTAATTGGTACAATGCTAAGTAGAATATTTATACACCCTGTAGAGACTTCAAAAAAAAAAAAAAAACAACAGTGTTCTGTGTGTGTACATGTATGTGTCAAGCAGTGGTAGTAGACAAAGAGAAAAAGAAGAGATAGAGGTAGGACAGATTGAGAATGTTCAGAAGAAATCAGAAAGGCTTGATAAAAAAAAAAGAGTCTGCATAAGCTGAATAAATGCCCTCCCCAAAGTTGTTCACATCTTGATCCTTGGAATCCATGAGAATTTTTCTTTCCAAAAGGGGCTTTGCAGATATGATTAAGTTAAGGATATTAAGATAGAAGTAGTACCCTGGATTATCTAGGTGAGTCCACTGTAATCGTAAGGGTCTTTACAAGTGGGAAGCAGAAAAGAGAGAAGATAGGATGATGGAAAGAGAAGTGAGAGAGAGAGAGAGAAAGAGATAAAGAGTTGACGAGGCGCCTAGCTTTGAAGGTGGAGGAAGGAGCTATGAACCAAGGAATACAGGTGGCTAAAGAAGCTGGAATAGGCAAGGAAATCTGTTTCTCCTTTCGGTACTCCAGAAGCAAGGTGGCCCTGCCAATCCTTTTTGAACATCTGACTTCCAGAACTGTAAAACAGCAAGTTTATTGTTTTTTTAAGCCACTAAATTTATGGTAATTTGTTATAATTCTTTTAAAGATGTTCCTTAAAGGATAGTTCCTGTTCTCTTTTTCATATTTACTTTTTGAATGAAAATAATACATACTCACTGCAGAAAACTTGGAAAATCCAAAAGATACATACACAAGAAAATAAGATTACCCTTTAATCCCATCACCCAGAGAAGGAAGTATTAACATTGTGTTTTGTTTTCATAAATGGACTTTTGATCAATGTAGACAGAAAAGGGGAGGATATTAGATCTGACATTAAAAGCACTTGGCCATGTTGAAATGCATATTTAGTTAATTTTGAAATTAGAAGTCATATTTAATTAAGTACCATTTCCTTAGCCCTAAGTAGAATAGAAATTAGTGTGATAAGAAAAAATATTAGGGAAAATATTAGAAAAAATATTAGTGCCCTTTTCTTTATCTGGGTGAATTTCTATTACAAAGGCCTGGGCATGGCAGAGATGGCATTACCTGCTTTGTTTGTATCACTGTCATGTCTCATCCCAGAGAGCATGGTGAGTGTCAGCCCAGAATTACAGAGTAAATTTGGCAAGCTT
The DNA here is from genome assembly GCF_014176215.1 of Rousettus aegyptiacus. Classification (NCBI taxonomy): domain Eukaryota; kingdom Metazoa; phylum Chordata; class Mammalia; order Chiroptera; family Pteropodidae; genus Rousettus; species Rousettus aegyptiacus. Next base: position 71,897,174 of record NW_023416287.1, read on the forward strand.
GGCACCCAGCTCTATTCCTTTCAAGCCATGTGACTCTTAAGTCTTTTCTCTTCCTTGGATCTCAGCTTATCTATAAAACGTATGCCAATTTATCTTCAATTTATCTGCCCCTTGCAGCTCTAACTTTCTAGTGTCCAATTTAAAGTGCTCTGAGAAGAAGTTGTGTTATTTCAATTTCTCTTAAGCTCATTTTGTTTCCAAGGGACTCTAGTATTCATCTGTTTCCTCAAATCATGTGGTAGGTGGATTTCATTTTTGAAGGAGTTAAAGAAAGAAATCACAGCTTTCTGACAGACATCAAAGAGACTGTGAAGGAAGTTATACCACAAAAAATTTATCTGAGCTTACACCATATTCATTTGATTATGAACTAGATACATTTTCAAGTTACCCTTTTGTTCTCAGAATTTTGTTCAGAGAGTCAAACAGGTGTCAGGAGAAATGTTAAATTTAGTAATAATGTCTCTTCTATTTACTATAGTTATTTCAAGCTTACAAGGCTGGAAGTGGCAGTAGGAGCATTAAAAATACAGATCATGCCTGAATTTACCTGGGTTCTCTAAAACAGGAGTTCTCAATGTGCACAGCCCTAAGTTTTTGTGTCACACCCAGTGTCTAAGATGATAGAGAGTTGAGAAATCAGACTTAAATTATGACTACATTGCAAACTGGTTTTATAGGGGAATCTAAGTTATATAGAATGGGATGATAAATATTCAAATTTGAAGTAATGGGTCTCATGGAATTCAACTTCACCCTCTCTGAATTCTGTATGTGCAAATGATGATCTTAAAATTAGTGCTAATAGCAAAACCTCATTACCTTTTGCACATTTCCTTCTTGAGTTTTGAGGGAAGAACTGCTCCCCCGTTGTGGCAGAGAGTTGATGAATGTTTTGAAGAGACATTCATTTCATTATTTGCAATAATAATGGAAACACTGAGTTGAATAATTTGAAACTCTGTGTGAGTCATTCAAAACCAGGATCTGAATGGCAAATATTCACATTTGAAACAATCTTAAGGTTTAACAAGTTCTGGTTTGATTGGATAGATCAGAGCAAGTAAAAAGTTAAAGGGATGATAAAGCTATCAAGAAAAATATTTAGAAATCAGAGTGATATTCTTTGAAGCAACCATTTATTGCATAGATAGAAATGTCAAGGGCATTGCTGTTTGAGAAGAAGAAAGTGCTTTACTTCAAATACAAAGATTAGATTATATTACTCATTTCATTATAGTGAAGGGTTTAAGAGCCCAAGCTTTGGATCAGTGTATCCAGGATGAGCCGTGATTATTGCCCTACTGTTTGTGTAAGATCAGGAAAATGACTTATCTTTATTTTCTTGTCAATACAGTGTGGCTATTAACACCACGTGATGGTCTGTTCTTGGGAGTTTGGGGGATATTAAGTGATATAATAAATATGGTTCTTGGAAAACAGTAAAGGTAGAATAATTGTTAGCTCTTCATAGCTGTAGTAGTATTTGTAAAATCTGTCCTGAGAAATTCTTATGGACAAGCAGCAAGCTAGAATTTGGGGACAGTGTACCATTGATCAGCTCATAGTATAATAGAACAACAGACATGTAATAAATAAGAACATTATATATGATAAGATCTCAAGAGAAACATGAATAAGGCATTATATGGGAGAGAAATTAAATAACGGCAGATGGTGAATTCAGCAAACACTATGTAGAAGAGGTGATATTTAAACCATAATTTGTATGATAAATTGAAATTTTCCAGGAAGAAAATTATCGTAAGTGAGATGGGTTTGGCTTTTAATCCTAACAGAAGCTGAGTTTGCATGTGCTTCAAAATAATTTTGTGACACATTAATGGTACATGATTTCATTTATCTAGTTGTTGATGTTTATGGTGGTTGGGGAGAAATATAAGGACATAAATCTAGAAAGGAGACAAAAACCAGATTTTTTAAGTCATCATGTACCAGACTAAGGACTGGAATTAATCTTTTAGGCAACAGATACCTATTGAAATTTTACAGACTAAGGAGTGACATGATGACATGATATTTCCTTTTTCATAGAGATCACCGTGATAGCATTGCTGAGGATGACTTTTAGGTGACAAAGACTATAGGGAATGCATAGGAGACTATTTAAAGTCCAAGAGAGCTATAGAAAGAGCATATTATCTAAAACAGTGAAAATTGGTGAGAGGAAAAAATATAAATCTGAAGGGAATAGGTTTAGATTCTCAGAAAGATGCAGAATATGAAAAAGATAGAGGTGTCAAGGATCACCTAACTGATGGTCCTAATGGGGATTAATTGTTTTGTCCACTGATGCTGTTAATCAAGGTGGAGTATGTAGATGAGGCTTAGATTTGGAAGTGGAAAGAGATCTTGTGTTGTCTTGAAAATGAGTGTGAGGTGTTTCGCTTATCTAAGTGAGGATATCGGATGCCAAACACAATTATAGATGGGTAGCTGAGGGAAGCGGTCTTGCATAACCATGTTTGTTTGGGGGTTCTCAGGTGTGTAAAAGTTAGAGGAAACCTAAGCAGTCAATATACTTCACCAGTGATAAACTTAAAAGGAAGATTCAAGGAATAAGCATTGCTTTTATGGAAAGCAAAGATTTAGATGTTCTACCTGCATTTAACTAAATGAAAAAGTAAATACAATAGAATGCGAACAATTGGTGACTTTCTATAGAGATTATATGGGAGTTCCTTGTATTACTCTTATAATTTTTATGTAAATTTGAAATTATGTCAAAATGAAAATGTTACCAAAGAAAAAGAAAAAAGAAAAACACTTCCATAATTGTGTCAACAGAAACACTACCAATTACTCATGAATAATTTCAAATGTGTAGGATAGAGATTGACCGGATTGGTGAAACGTCATCCTTTAACAGTATTTGTTAGTCATTTTGATAATGTTGCCTATGTAAGATTTTAGTTTCAGTGTTAAATTTTCTGATAAAGATTAATGAAAGTCAACTAGCTGTATGACACTGTGAAAATTCCTAGTCATTTAGTGAGGAATTAGGTGAACTTGCTTTTATTCCAGTAAACAAATATCAAGTAGATTTCTTGTGAAAACACAGGAAGGAGTGGAGGGGTCCGGTTACCCAGACTGAGGAATGGGAATCCAAGTCTCTGAATTTGGCACTGTTAGAGGAATGTTCATATTAGTAGGACTCAGCTCATTTACAATCTCTGACTTGTGGCTCTTGGTAAATGCCACAAAAAATGGCATAGCCCTCCTTTGTTTTCTGTAACACTTTCCCATTTCCTTTAGCTAGAGAAAACCTATTGGCGTCCAAGGGCTTAGAGAAATCATTATACCCATATCTGTTTCCTTTGAGAGGATATGTACAGAGAGATGTTATTTTGGTTCTCTGGATGTTATAACAGCCAGAAGGGCTTTTTATGGTTTTTTCCATACAAGATGAAGGGGATTTTGTTATTAGAATATCAATTTCAGTAGAGATATCTCTAAGCATTGGTCATTTAACAGCACCATATGCCATCTGGCCTTTAAGCACAAATATATACTTGAAAAAATACATTAAATTAAATTTTAATGACTTAAAACATCTGAATGAACAATTTCACGTAAACTTACTAAGAGTTTCAAAGAGCATTTTTATAATAAAAATTTCATTTGATATGAAAAAAACCATAATTTACATTGGACCTTACATTTCTCCTCAGTAACCTCATCCCATGACATGCATGGTGTAATTATTTTGTGTATAGTTTTTAGTCACATTTCTTGGTTGCAAAGCCCCACAGCCACATGATCTTGTGAGTTACACAACCATATTAAGCTTCAGTTTCTTCCAAGATAGTAACAGCACCTATATCATCAGCTTTTTGCAAGTATTACATTAGATAATGCATTTGAAATATTTCGTGTGGTGTCAAGTCTGTCTTAAGTGATCAATATACATAAGTTATTATTATCTTGAGACAAAAGCTTTAGGAATTTTATTCTTTCTGACCAAATGCATCTCTTAGTTTAGTGGCACAGTGCCTTTTTAACAAAATTCTCTGGACAATTTAAGAGAACTCACAATGTCATTTTGTATAATAATTGATTAATCTTATAATCATTCAGTTTTTGAAAGCCACCTGTATGTCCTCTGTCATAGCCATTGTAGAAGATACAATATTTATGTTTTTCCCTCAAGGTTACTCTTTTAGCTGGGGACTGAACATCCTGCTACTCTTTGGATGTTTAATAATGAAATTACTACCCTACCAATTATTTCAGTTCTATTTAAATCAACAAATAGAGCATACTTGTTTTCATATGAAAGGGATATATAGATATAAAGGCTTAGACTCTATCCTTAAGGGTCAGTCTAATTGGGAAAACAAATTTTCCTATTGTAGTGTTATATGTAGCACATTAAAGTATGTAAATGATAAGATGCTAGCAGTGGGTAACAGAGATGAGTTATTTTCAGTAGGTCTGAGAGGGCTGAACTGGGAACAGACAGCTAGAACCAAAGGATGAGTAGGCACTTAGTTTGGAATTTCAGGCTGAGAGAAGAGCCAATGTAAATACATGATAAATACATGATATAGCAAGCATGTGCAGAACAAGAGTTAACATTTAGTTGCAGCAGAATAGTATTAACTTGGTGGTGAAGAGGAAATGCGAATGGGTGGTATAAATAGATAATATGATACAGCTTGATTATTTCCATTCCCACCACATTTCTTTATGAAACATATAATTCTTATTAAGCTTACAGTAAAATAACCTTCCCCCATTTATTTTCCCTGTATCATGTGAAATGATAATGTGTATATTCCATTATAGGTAATTTCCTTGGGTGAAGGGATAAGAGAATGGATCTCTCCAAACAGTAAAACATTCTTTTCCTAATGTCTCTCTGTTGTTCTCTAATGGAGCTTCCATTCGTTTTTCTGTTATTCCCTGAGCTACACCTTCTATACTAGTCTGAGGGTTTTCTTTTTTTTATCTACTCCAGTAGTGTCAAATGAACTCTCAATCTTTCTGAAAGATTAAGCTAAAGGCGTTACTTAGGAGCTCCAGGTAATAACTACTTGACACCTGTCACCTTTTGGGAAATTGTCCGAAGTTTCCTATTTAAACATCTGAGAAAAAAGCCTGTGAAACAGCCCCTGTTGTCATACATCTTGTTGATTTTAGTTTTGTTTTTTCTATGTTCCAAAATCAGGTCAAGTCTTACTACAGTGGCTAGTAGAAAGTTATAAAGTTATCTAGAAGAACCCACAAGGGAATGACTTCTTGGAAGCACACAGATTCAGTGTGGGGTGTGTGGCCAAAGAAGAGTTCATTTTTATGTAGTCATTACTCCACTCACAGAGGACAGAGAAGCATCTGCAAAAATGCCTGGATCAGTGCTTGGTTTCGCATCTTGCCCCAAATTGGACAGGCAAACAAGTGTAGATTTCTGGTCTTATTCTTGACTAATCAAATGAGCATCTCAAATGAACATCTCAAGTAGGAGACATGGAATCTACCTCTTTAAATAGTATGTACCCCTTAGTGATTTTATGCTTGCTAAAATTTGAGAAAGTCTGATATAAAGTAAAAAAAAAATCAGACACTACTGAACAGTTTTGAAAGTTGTGTTTTGAGAAGATTAACATGCCAACATTATACAAGATGGATTGGCTGAAAGAGAAATTGGGGGCGGTCATGACACAGAAAGTTATTGTACTTATAAAGCAGGTGGAAGGGCATGAGAACAGACATTAATCTTGTTGTTTGGCTAGATACATGTCTCTGAATCATGGTGATGAATAGAGGATATTTCTGTATGAATGTTTACTTTGATGCGCTTAAAAGGCATCCTCTAGCGTACCAAACCCTGCCCCATCATTAAAAATAGCGAAGTGATATAGCATGTGCTATACTTTAAAAGGGCCAAATGTTCTCCATGAGTGTTGACAGAAAAGTTGGAATTGAATATGACCATCCAACTTCTCAAAGAAAGACATGCACTGAATTAATAAGATCTAGAAAGTGTCGTCTTGCCATAGTTGTCAGTGAGACCAGATGGCCAGTCACACATGCCACTGAGAAACATTGAAGTGGTTATGTTTTTTGTTTTTTTTTTTAATCTAGCTTTTGATTATTACAAGATAAAAGCTATTATGGTATAACTCCATAGAGATAAGCCAACAATAAAACTAACAGAGAAAGCATAAGAAATAGAAATAAAATATTAGAGTTCCCATGGGGATAGACATAAAGAAGATGCGTTACTCTGCTCTGCTTATCCAGGTAAATGTAATTTTAGCATATAATTGTCTTTTGAGGGTTCAGTGCCTTTCACTTTACAGATGAGAAAGCAGCAATCCAGACAGGCTAAAGGACTTTTTCTTAAGTTTGAAAACTAGTTAATGACAAAGCCAAACAAAAGCCTCAGTCTCCTAAAGACTCTTTCATTCTTTCATAAGCATCGCAAAGCATTCTTATTTCCTTCAAAACCGATGTATGCCACATCAACATGAACATATTTTGTTCTACTTTATTGATTTTTTTAAAAACAAACTTTACTAAAATCTAACATAGATACAGAAAAATAATGTACAAATCGAAGTGCTCTGATTGATGAATTTTCACAAAATGAACCACAGGTAAACAATGTAGTAAAGAAATAGAACATTATCGTAATTTGGGGCTCCTCTTGTCCTCTTTCCCATTCATCGTTATCTATTCCGTTCTCCCCAAAATAGTTACTTTTTAATTTTAACAACAGATTGATTTTTCTTGTTTTTATATCTTAGAGAAAGGGATCATACAGTATATATTTTGACTCTATTTGCCTAACATTATATTCATAAGATTTGTTCCTGAAATATGTAACTGTAGTTCATCATTTTTATTGTTGCTTAGTATTTTTATTGTATGGATATTTATGCTAAATAAATTCACACAATGTATTTATTTGTTCTACAATTGATGATTACTTAGCTTGTTTTTACATTTGGCCTATTAAAAGCAGTGCTATTTTGAAATATTATATGACTTTTATAAATATATATGCTTCTCTATTGGTTATAAAACTAGAAGTATAATTTCTAGATTTGTAATATATGAATACATTTAACTTTAGTAGATTCTATCAGTTTACTGGCAGATACTTGTATATATGAATATTTGCTTTAAAATTAAGTTAGCCCTGCAAAGCTGTGGGGGAAATAGGCTGCTAGTGACTATTGCTAGAACAATTAGATATACATGTTTTTGAAAAGTGGACCTTGATCTCTTCCTCACAATACATACAAAAATCAGTGTCAGGTGGATGCTTAGAGTTTAAATATTGGAGTTTAAAAAATAAACCCTCAGTAAGTTATATTAGAGGATATTGTCATGTATTGTCATGACTTTTAGGCAGATAAAAATTGTAGTATATAGAAAGCATGACACATGAAGGGAAAGATTGATAAAGTATGACTATATTAACATTGAGAACTTCTCTTTAGAAAATTAAAAGGTAAGTTGCCAAGTGGAAGATGTTTATAATTCACATAACTATTGAAGGGTATGAATCCAGAATATATAAAATCTACAAGTCAATAAAAATGAGACAGCATCCAAAGTCTTGGATGGGTACTTCATAAAAGAAGTTAGCCCAATAACCAATAAAAATACAAAGTAAAATTAAAACCAAAAATTAAATGTCCCTATACACACAGCAGATTGGTTTAAATTCATCGGAGAGAAAGGAGAACCCTGAGTTTTCTTACACTCTGCTAATGGAAGTCACTTATAAAACCTTTTTGTCATTATTTACTAAAATTATAGGCACTCATCTAAGTCTATACATCAACAATATGGCCCTATGTGATAGGTATAAAAATGCTCTGATAACTTTATTCTTAATAGCCCAACATAAAAGCAACACAAATGTTTTGTCTATAATAGAGCAGATTGATAATTTTGTGTATCAAATAAGTGAATACTATACAGCAGGAGCTAGCAAACTCTTTCTTAAGAAAGAGTGAGAGGGCAGTGATAAGGAAGGTGTGTTGCAGTTGGGGAGGAATTAGGGTATCATCAGCACTGTTTCTTTACCTTGATGACATTTATCCAGCTGTTTGCATTGTGACAATCCATTGAGATATACATTTTTGTGCACTTTTTTTGTAATAGGTTATAAACTCATCAAACATTTGATAAAAAGATCCTTGCGTTAGAAATAGGATGATGGCATTGTGGGGCAGAAAAATGTGTCATGAAATTAAATTTACTTGTCATTTTTCCAACATCTTAAAAACATCATTATTGTGGTTTTGAAGAAATAATAGGAAGTAAATGGCATTAGGGTTTTGGAGATGCGAGCTCTCTCTACAGTATCACAATCCTTAGTAATAACAGCTTGGTTAGGACAAGGGGTTGAGGATAAGTGGTTTCTCTTTTGAAGGGAAATTGAAAAGATACTAGCTTTTCTAATGTATTCATATCCGAAAGCATAACCTCTTTCTTTATTTTTTAAGGTGGCAGCTGTATTTATCAATGTGGGAAAATATCTGATTAAATCAGTATTATGACCTATTCCTTTTTTCACTCTTGGGAGCACTGGATCTGTTCCACTGAAAGAAAATGGCAGATCACTATCTCTGACAGGTTCGTCCAAAGCTGACTTTGACTGAGATGCAAGGAGGACTGTAGACACCTAAGACTTAGGCCATGAGGCTTCAGCATGAGAAATTATTCTTGCTGTGGGTTCCTTGAACTTTTAGCGCGCTCGGGCCCCTCATCTGAAGATTTTCTTTTTTACTGACTATTTTAATGGGACTTTTTTTCCATCCATTTTTCTCTGTAGCTTTCTTGTTTGTTGACTGTTTTCGTGAACAATTGACTCTTTGACTTGCTCTCTTATCTATGTAGCCTCATCCTTATAGTTTTCATTTTTGTTTACATGGCCTCTGGTCTGTTCATTTCATGTGTGCTCAACTTCCTGTATCTGGCTCTTCACTTGATCATTTAAATGCCTGTTTCCTCTGACTTAACATGACCACTGTAGATGAGCATTTATATGCCTGGGGCAAAGGTGAAGTTTAGAGATATTGATTTTATAATAAGCAGCAGAAATAGACAAGGAAGAGACAAAGAAGGTAAAGGAAGCACCAGAAAGGCACATAAATAAATAGTGAAAAGAATAAAAAAGTATATTTAAGAAAGAAATTTATTTAGAGATATGATAGAGTTAAGAGTACTCAAGAAGAATTATTTAATAAAGTAGCTGTAGGAGATGAGAAGAAGGCATGCACTAATTAGAGAACCACGTGTTAGAAAAGAGAGGATTATTTGTACAAAGGAAATACCAAGAACAAACATTTAAGGACAAACTGGCGTAGTGTCAAGCTGAGCTTTAATTTGTAGTAATAGCAGAGCATGTACTTCCATTCTGAGATTCAGAGATGGACTTGGAATCCCGAAAGAAATGGCAGCATATCCTCAAATATCAAAGCAAATTGTCATCTCATTGTATACTGTGTGTTAAACTGATTCTGGCATATTCAGTAATGGTGTTTAAACCAATGATAGGGATTGAAGAAGAGGTACTGAATAGCAATTTGATAAAAAATATCTGTTGGTCAGATGGTATGAGAAGTTCTGCTGGATGTAAAATGAACAGCCTGACTGTTCATTTCAAGCAGCCAAAGCAAAGAATCAAATTGAAATCACTGGGATACCACTGACATCCCTGAGCCTCATGGAAAATAGTCTTCATCTTCTTTCCTGTAACTATCACCTGTATGAGTCAACCTTCCTCCCTTTGTCACTTTCTCCTTTAACAAACACAAAGCCCTCTTCCTAGATTCTTCTTGGAGCTTGCAGTCAAGTCCAGTGGTGACACAGAAAACAAATAAATAATTGATGAATTAATTATATAAGTAAGTGCTCTAAAGGCGAAGTGCAGCTTGCTAAGAATGTATAATTGGAGAACTGAGTAAGGATTCAAGGAAAAGATCTATGAAGCAATGATATTTATGCTAAAATCAGCCTGCCCTAAAACTCATAGTAGGTACAGAATGGCATCCTTTTTCCACCTCTCCCACAAACCTTGCTCATTCCTCGGATTTGGAACTTTATCCCTTGGTTCCTCATGGCAGTACCTGAAACTTTTCTCAGACTGTTGACTACCCCTAAGGGCTCTGAACAGATTGGAAAGCTGCGTGTCTAAGTCATTTTTTGATTTACTCTCTGAGAACTCATTGTTTATTTTAGGCCCTCGAATGTATCACATAACATTAAAGTAGAAAGTTTTACACAAAACAAATTAAAATAAAAGCTTACAACACACAATGGAAGGTTTGAGGTACAGGAGATTGAGCATCATCAATTTAAATCACCAATTTGTGGTCTAAGTACACTTTTTTCTTTAAGAGCAGCTGCTGACATAAACAACAGTGAATGCTGAGTATTTCCTCTTTGAAGAGTTTATCCAGTAACCATTTTCTGTCCTTGGCAATGTAGTGATTACTCAACAAGAATGAAGAAACAGTATGTGCAAAATACGAGGTTGAGCATAACTACTCCGAGAGTGCCAAGGAGGCTCCTCTTGGTCGACATGGTGTGCCATCTCACTGCAGGAGAGAAGAGGAGGCAGTCTGGTGTTGCGGCTGGGAAACTAGGCTTTGAGGCAGAACCTGGGTTAAATTCTGACTCTCATACGACCGATATGAACTTTGACATGTTTCTTCACCAGTTCGTGCCTCAGTTTTTTCATCTGTAAATTGAAGTTACGTATTATACTCTTGCAATGTTGCTTTGAGAATTTAATAGGATATTGTTAAGTATAACATTTAGCTCAGAACAGGACTATACTAATAAAGAGTATTCCTGCTGCAAATGATTGAAGTTCAATTTAATGTAGCTTAAACAAGCAAAAGGTTATTTTTGTCTTTGAAAACAGGAAGGACAGAGGTGGTAGGGTTGATCTTCAGGTCAAGTAAATTTTGGGAAATGACTCGCCGGTAGAACTGCCTCTTCATCATCATCTTTTCCTCACTGAATCACAGCTTTATTCTTTCCTATTTAGGATTGATTTCTTCTTTTTGTTGGGAGACATGACACAGGTTCTTTCAGACTTCATCTTGACTTTGGTTTGGAGGGGGTTTACATGTCCACACTTCAGCAACATAGAGATCTTCAAAAATATTTGGTTTCTTCAACCTTGGACCATGAATTCACACTTGTAGTTATGGGACAGGAGAGGAAAAGTAGTCCCCAGGAAGAGCAGAGAGTTAGAGTCATAGGAAGGAGAAGGCAGCTGGATTGAGGAGTGGTATAAAGTGCTGCTACAAGGTGAATGTTACATAGATGTCAGTTTTATGTTATGGCAGAGAATTAACACAAAGTATGGGAGTCCTTGAGTTAACAAAATAGGGTCAATGAATGACTTCATTCAAAGAGGGAAAGAGTGAAGGGAGAAATCTCAGCTAGTGCAGCCATTCCATTTCCCATGTCATAATTTAGAATTTGCCCAAAAAAGAAGGACAAAAGAACACATCTGTAGTAGGCCCCATAATGGTCCTTGAAGATGTTTATATCCTAAAGTTTCACAACGTGTGAATATGTTATCTTGCATGACAAAAGGGACCTTGTAGCTATGGTTAAGGATCTTAAAATGGGAAGATTTTCCTGGATTATCTGTGTGAGCCTGTTGTAATCAAGAGAGTCTTTCTAAGTGAAAGAGAGGCAGAGAGTTAAGAGTTAGTAAAGGAGCTATGATGATAAAAGTGGAGGCAGAAATTATGCATTTGCTGGCTTTCAGAATGGAGAAAGTGACCTCAAGGCAAGAAATCTAGAGTTTAGAAAAGGCAAAGAAATGATTTTCCCTTAGAGTCTCCAGAGGAATGCAGTTACAAGTGGTGGGCTTCTCTTCTCTTTGATAAGCTCATCTAGGCAGAGCTGAGGTGAAAGGCAGGCAAGAGATCATTTTGTATTTTCAGTTCATGCAGGTTAGATAGGTAAATTTATTTTGAATTTTCATAAAAGTCTCTCTGAAGAAATATCAAATGATAATTATTTGAATATTTTTTAATCAACTTGCCAGCTATGGCTTCTCTAGCTCTAGGGGAGTTTGTGGGGAGAGGATGGTTTGTGTCTGGCAGAAGGATGGCAAAATCAGAGTTGCAGAGCATATGTGGAAGATGTGGGCTCCTCCTCACCTTTGTCTGTCTCTAGCAATCTGTAGTCAGAGCAATCACTAGATTTCTTATGCCTCTGTTCACTAATTTGCACATAACTGGCGTATTGAACAAGCTAGGCTTACAGATGCAACCAGAGCACAGAATTATGTTTTCTCCCATTGTCCCAGTTATTTAGCTTAGGAGATTGAAAGTTGCTTTTCCCTCTTAATCTAAAGGAAAAGTCAGGCAGACCCATAAATTTCTATCTCTTAATTCAATGTTCTACAGTCAATCCGAATACTCAGAATGTCCAAACCCATGGAATAGCCAAATTCATTCATAGTTAACAACTATGTTGCCTGTTTCCTCAGCTGGAGATTGCTGTAGTGGATGATAGAGATGTGGGCAGATTCTTCTTTCTTCTCTTGATCCTCCTCCCCAAACTTGCAACTTATGGGCTTCCAGGGTTGAACGTTAGGGAAGGAGAAATGGTAAAGGGAGCAGAAAAGCTCCTTCTTGGCTGGTACAGTCATATGTTGGTTTTATGCTCTTTGAGTTTGGCCAGTGTTCAGTGCTGATGTGGGTTTCTCGGTAGGTTTTTCCAGATAGAGTATAGAGAGCACCTAGTTAAATTTGAATGTCAGACAAATGGCAGGTGTTTTAGTGTACTTATGTGCCCTGAAATATTTGAAACATACTAAAAGATTATTTGTTGCTTACCTGAAATTCAAGTTTACCTGGTGGCTTATATTTTTGTTTGCTAAATCTGAAAACTCTATATCGTTAGGAACTTCCCCTTATTGCTGGAGACATGTTGTTCTTCCTTTGATGTGGGTGATCTTTCTATTCTGACAAAAATACCTTGGATATCTGACTGGGGCCTCTTTGCCTCTGTAGGTGCCTTGTTGGATAAAAACTAAGAGAACCCGCACTACTGCGTTATCATGCATGGCCCACATTTGGTCAGGAAGAAACATGCATTCAACCTTTGCCCTTGTTAATGCTGGTAATGCAGTTCATTGATTTCACCACCTCCCCTTTGTTCCTACTATCCAGGCTGCTGGCCAACTGTCTCTTGTCTTTAGCTTTTCTGGTCTGCAGTCAGACACCAATCTACTGCACTCCTTCATATACAAGCAATATATGTCCCATACTTGGGGGTGGGGTGGGAGGAAGGGGATAGTCACACTGAAGTCCCATGGGGTAGATACTTCCCCACCTCTACCTCTAGAGCAAGGGTCCCCAGCCTCCGGGCCACAAACCAGTACCAGTCTGTGGCCTGTTAGGACCTGGGCCACACCACAGGAGCTGAGCAGTGGGTGAGCAAGCAAAGCTTCATCTGTATTTGCAGCCACAACCCAGCACTAACATCACCACCTTGGCTCCATCTCAAATCATCAGGCATTAGATTCTCACAGGAGCAAAGCTCCCTGGTGCCAAAAAGGCTAGGGACCGCTGCTCCGGAGGAAAGGATTCACAACAAAGAAACACCTCCTTCCAAGAGAAGTGTTCTCCAGTTTCTTTTACTCAGTCTCCAACAACAAAATCCTTATTCCTTTGAGTCTTGTAATTGTTTTTCTATTTTTTACATTGAAAATTTATGAAGGAAAGTTGTACTTTGGTGCATCACATCTGTTGTATCTTGGTGTTTCCTACAGTATTTCTAACTTAAACTTCCATCCATATGAAATTAAGAGATTGGAATAGATGATCTCTCAAGTCTCTTCTTATACTACTATTCCACATTTCTTTGGGACTTAGTTTCTCCCACCCAGTTCCAAGTGAGTTTGTTTCCCCTTAGATGTTAGATATCTCATTTCTGCTCTATAAATTGGTTCCGATCATGGAGTTTCTTTGTAAATGTTCTTGTTAGAACATTAGAGTTCTCACCTGAATAAAACTATAAGGAAGTAAAATCATTTTTAAAAAGTATTAGAATGTATATAGTCATCTTTCTAAAAAGTAACTTATAAAAATATAACCCTTCTTAAAATTCCAGGCTCCTTAGTAGCTACAAGAAAAAGTATAAAATCCTCACTAGGACATTCTTGAATCCCATGCTCTGGTCCTTATTAATCCTCTCATTTTTACCTTCATTCTTTCTCAACATGTTCCTTCTTTCTGACAATTATAACCCACTTATAGTTTCTCAAATGCATTAGGCTACTTTACACTCCATGCCTTTGCTTGCTTACTCTGTTCCCTTGCCTTAAATGCCTTTTCTGACCTTTTCCAAATGGTAAAAGATGCAAATCCAAAAATCATCTGCTCTAAATGGATTGTATCAAGGTTTCATCATTCCGCATTCCAGGGAACTGAAGCACCCTCCTCTGTGATTTTCCTTGCATCTTACAGACGCTTCTGGAGTGGTTTTACTAAAGAATGACTAACTGGTACCTACTCCTATTTGATTATAAGTCTCCTTCTGTCTACCAGACACTAAGTTCTTTGAAGCAGGGTCTAAGTCATTTTTCTCTATAACCCCAGCATCTACTTTAGTATTTTGCACATGGCATATATTCCCCGTATGTCGTTCAGAAAGTAAGTTAATGGTGTGTAGGGAACATCATGATTCAGCTAATATTGCCAGTGCCCAAACTCTTTTGAAACTTGGAACCATTTGAAAGCCATACAGGAAAACAGTCTTGGTCTGATATAACCTTGGGTAATTGGAAATAAAGTAAAACATAGTAATATAAGATAAATAAAAATCAAGCCCACCCAGAATATAAGGATTGACCTTCTTTGAGAAGATTCAATATGTCATTAAGCTAGATTTGTTTGTAGAGTAGTAAATGGCAGAGATGAATATATTCCTTTAAAACATCATCCCAAAATATCCAATAATCTATTAAGGACACTTTTTCAGTATGAACAATACTCTTTTGTTTATACAATTATAGAGTCCTGATTTGATATTTTTTCTAAATGTTTAGAACAACTTTTACAGAGTAGCTCAAAAAGTTTAGTTCATTTCCTACTAGGTATTGTAGGCTCTGTGGCCATCTTGATATATTATCATTTGTTTCTTGATGAAATAATTAAATTATCTCTTTCAAATTTTAATAGAACCTAAAATATTTTATTCTCATTTGATGATCTAAATGGATATGAAAGGCTGAATTTACAAGTGGACAATGCCTAGGCCATACATAAAAACAGAACTCTGACCCACAACCTGCAGCAACCTGCCTATGAAAGCAACCCTTTATCTACAATAAACAACTCAGGAAGCCAGGCTGCTGTGACTCATGCTTGCAGGAAGCCAGATTGCTAATTCTAGTAAAAAATTCAGGAAACTGTACAGTAACTTTTATAACAATCAGCCCAAAATGGCCAGGAATTGACTGATAACTGCCAGCTTCCCTAATTTTTGTCCCCATTTCCAACTTAGAACCAACAGAGAAAGACAATCACATAGAATGCCCAGCTTCTAGTTAGCTTGCCTACAATTTTTGCCTTGCCAACAGCTTCCGATCATGGCCTACCCAAAGCCTTCCCCTTTTTCCACTGTTAAGCTTTCTTTCTTCTCTGCTGGTCTCTGAGTCTCTTCCAAAGCATAAGTAATGGTAGCTGACTCCCTTGCTATAGCAAGCTCTGAATAAATAGACTTTGCTTTTCTCATTTCATTGCTCTTCGTTTATTTTCACATATGTGATGCTCATACTTTTTTCCTCTCTTAGAACATGATAAATACCTTACACTTTAAAATCGCTCTTCCCCCCACCCCCCTTGTAATGAAGAACCATGTGGAAACATGGCAACAGTTTATAGGGCAATTCCTTTATTTTTAGAGGACAGCAGGCTATATTTAGAATCTGGTTGGAGTCTGATTTAATTTAATAGCTATTTCCAGTTTCCTCTCTTTTATTATTCTTGCTCCTGATACTCATTGCAGTTTTAATTATACTCTCATCTTTTCCAAAGACAGGGAACCTTTTTATGAGAAGAAAAAACTAAAAATAGTTAATTGTTTTCTCACAAAGGATCCCAAAATATGTTTCCTTTTATGAATCAGTAGTCCCCAGTTGTTCTGTCTTCATAGGCCTCGTTTGAAAAGTTGCTTGATAGATGACGAAGCTACAATGCGGAGTGCTTGAATATGCAAGCCGTATGTGCTGATAGATGGGAAGGTATAAGGTAAACTGCTGTGACATGCAGTCTGCTGTGAGTAGCAACAGAATAGAGTACCATTCTGGCTTTATTGTTCCCTTTGGTGGATGGCTTTCTGGAGTTGCTATTTTGAAATCACCCTACTCCTGGGAATTATGATCATGAGGTCTCTTTACAGCTATTGTGCTGATTCATACATCATATATTTGATCAAATGAAATGCTTGAAATGCTAGCTAGGTTGAGGGCTCCAGGCTGCTTGTGCTGTTATACATGCTCTGTGAATTTTCTTTTTTCTTTCTGAGAGTGTACGTAAGAGAAGATGAATCTTCTTTGAACTAGAGTTGTATGACAGGCAGAGGGAGACATACCATGGTCCTTAGATAATATACTTTGATAGGATTTTCCCTTGATAATTTGATATGGTCTGTAGTCCATGAATTTCATTTAAAAATAAATAAGATATTAAGCATTTTATTTTAAATCAACAGATTTTTTTTTCTCTCTCTGATTCTGTGTCGTTTCCATGAAGGAATTGAAAAAGGTTTATACTTTATTTGAAGAAGAAAAATACATGCAAATGAACAAAGATAGGGGTCTATTTCGTCTCTTTATACACCACCCCTCCTTTTCCATTGTAACTATTCAGAACTCCTGTAAAGGCCCTCCAGAACCAAGTATCTCCTGATCTTGAGGTCTTTACTCCATTGTTTTTGCAGTTGAGTTTTTCACTGCTCTGGCCACAATGTTCTCTCTTGGGCAAACACCTGTGCTCCAGACTTTCTGTCCTTCTCCTAAATAAAAGCTTAAAGCTTTCCATTCTCTTTGGGTATACCCTCATGAGTATGGTTCAAAACCAATCTACACTGGGGCATTTAGGAATCATCTGGTTTTATCCATTCTACATGAATTAATATTTTCACAGGGAACTCCTGAGAAAGCCAGGATATCTCATGATAGGAATTTAAACACCTATAGGAGGCTAGAAATGGACATATTGGGGGCTGTTGGCCTCCCCTCAAATGCAGTATGATGTGCTGTATAACTTAGCTGTGCAAAGTCCAACTTTGATTGTGATGTAAGAGAGAACAAATGTGATCCCAGAAAGCCTGAGGGGTTCATCGCTCTAAACCTAGACTGCTAAGAAACCCACTGAATGACCAGAGATATGTCTTGATATGCTCTTTCTCTTTGAGGTATTATTTGCTTCCACTCCATCCCTAGGTACTTCTTCAGAAAATGGCAAGTCCTCCCAGGAAGGGACTCCCTAACCATCCTCATCAGGCACTAAGGATTTTTATTCCTTGTTCCAGACACAGTTGAGTAAATATTTGCTCACCCAGCCCTTGTAGAGTTTATAACAGAGAGCCTGAAGTCTTGGTCGTAGAATTAGAATTAAACTTCAGTATTAATGTTTCTAGGCCCATCCCTTGCTGTGTCTGTAAAGTATACTATACTTAATTGGGAAACCAAGAGTAGCTTCCAGAACCCCCCTTCTCTGTTCTAGCTCTGTTCTGTTCTTGGACCTTCCTACCAGGCACTGGATCTGTGGGATTCAACTATGATTGCTGCCACTTACCTTCCTATCACAAGGAGATTCTTACTGAATTGTGATCTAATCACATTCAAACAGAATTGAGATATAATCACACTCCATAGGTTCATTAGGTGACTTTGGCTAGTAGATCATTTAACCTTTACCAACTCTCCACTGTTGTTGTTGTTAATCTTCAAAGTAGGGCTAATTATACCTACTTTTTAGTTTATTTTCAAAGAATTAAAATACTATGTGTGTAAAGTGTGTGGTTGGTATATATGTCCAAAGCTTAATCAGTGGTGGTTCTTTTGGCCTTTTTCTTTGCTGACCGCTTTGATTCTGACAACAGATAAAAATAACAAAGCACTTTTTTTTTCTTAGATTAAACTCAGAGTCCTCAAGGTTAAAAAATAATTAATATTCTAAAGCCAGAAAAAAACTTCTCCAGTTTTTCTGAGTTATCACTGAATGGCAGAATACTTCACATGCCATGGTTGGATTTGTAGGTGATACCCAATTGGTACCTGCCATTGCAAAAACTGACTGACTGTATGTTCAGTTTTGAGAGGTAGAGAATGAACTACTTGTTCTGAGATTTTTTCTTTACCCATTATAAGTCAACTAGAGTCAAGAGTAGCTAAATCATATGTGGAGAAGGAGTTATTGGCTTCAAAGTTACGAAATGGATGAAGTTTGTCTTTGACATCCTGGCCTCCCCTCTTCGTGGTATCCAGTGGCCTCATTTTCTCCTCCTTAAAAACTCATTAGAACTAGTAATGGTTATTCAAATACCAGACATTATAAATCACTACTTTTCTTCACTCGAAGATATTTGCATTTTCAACTTTATATGTAAGAGTAGAAAGAACATTGGACCCTGGTTGAAGGGATTTAAGGCTTTCTCAAGCAGGGCAAGAACATGCTTAGAATTAAAGGTGAGCCCTTTCCTAAACCTCCAAAATCAGCCACCAAACATGTTCAAATTTGATTTATTTCTTTTTTACAGACAATTTTTTAATCTATCTAATTGAAAAGATTAGTAGATTTGAATACAAGCATGATGCTTTAAGAGCTATGCATGACTCTAAAAAGACCAAGAAAATGAATTCTACGGTAAATGTATTAAATATGAAAAAACGAGACAACAAATGTGGAGATGCTGCTGTAAAAGCATGTCATGTCCCAGGACTGAAGCAGTGGAATTCTTGTGACTGAAAACCACCATGTCTACCTGAAGTTGGACCTTTTGAGTGTATTAAGAACAGCTAGAGTAGCTCTTATTTCTTTTCATCGGAAAATAAGTGAAAAGAAATTAAGCTTGCTTTTGCTGCACTAAATACTATTTATTGAGGTAATTTTGGCAGTAAAATCATACAGTCACAATAATTGCTTTAATGACCCACTTTAGTTTTTTGGACACAAAGAAATAATTTGTTTCCAATAAGAAAGAAAGTAAAAGTAGAACTCAGTATTTTAGATGAGCCCATTTAGATAAGTTTGTTTACAGTATTTTGGATACATCACAAGAGAAAGCCATAAGAAATTGCATTATCAAGGGTAAAATTTGGACTACTGAAAGAATAAATACTACAGTATGATTGAATTGGATTTTCTTGTTGATTTTGATTCTAAAGGTTTATTGTTGCTTTCAGTCCAATCTTTTGCCTTGACTGAAATAATGCTTTATGGTTTAGATCTGGTGAATATGCCTCTAGTTATGCATATGAGTCTAAGAAATTCACTTATATTTGAAAAATGAAGAAGTAATTTTATTTATGTATATTTGTGTATGTGTGTGTAGTAATAGGAAATATTTTAAAAATAGATAAGTTGCCTATAGAATAGAAATGTAAGATTATAAATATTTCTATTAAATTCCTAGTTTTGTTTCATATACACATGTCTACTAGCCCAACTAGTTAAAGCTATTTCTATATACAATATATCAAAGAAGTACAAAAGAGTGGGGATCTTTTGAATTTTGAAACAGCAGGTAAGACTCCTTATAAACCCTACGGATTTTAAAGAATCTCTTATGTAATTACACTGTCCTCACCACAAGTAACTGTTCATACAAAGATAGGATTAATTGCTCTCTTCTTTGATATGTATTGAACACCCTCTGAGCCAGGCACTGAGCCAGGTGCTTGAGAATAAAGTGATGATTAAGGCTCAGGTCCCGATCATAAGGAATGTAGGGTTTGGGAAAAGACAAGAAGGCAATGGTTAATGATGATATTGATGTCCTATGACAATGCAACATGAAGCACATAATACAACTATTTTCTGGAGTCATGGAAGACATCCAAGAGAAAGCAAAGTTTAAAATGAAAAACAAGGGGAAAGAGGCAATGGAATCATGGAGAGAGTTCATGCAAAAGTTAGGGGTATACAAAGGTTCAGAGATATGGAAGGGGTGGTGCATTCAAGAAACTATGGAAAGTTGAAGAGCAAGTGTGAATTGAGGCTGATGAGGACAACAGAGGCCAAGTCGGTCTGAATAACTGGTCTAAATAGGACAGTCTCCTATGGCAATAGCAATGCTATGATTGGTATTAAGCAAGGCAATGATATGACCAGACCAGACCCTTAAACAATTATTCAATCTACAATGTGGAAAATGGATTATTAGATATCCGAAGTTGGGGTAGAGAATAAACTATTTGAGACTGTATAATTTAGGTAAGAGTATCGGTAACCTGAAATAAAGTTATATTTTGATGGTACAAACAAAAGCACACATTTCAAAGATACTGCATATGAAGGCAAGATTTCAAAAGACTATGTGAGAGATTGGATGAAGGGAATAATAAAAACGTAAAGACAAACTAATGTCCAGGTTTCTGGCTTAGGCAACTGTGTTTATAGTGGTGGTGTTCAATGAAATAGGCAGGCTTTAAAAAGGAATAGTTTATTAGTCAGGTAAGTGAATGTTAGTTGTTATAACAAACAACCTCCAAATCTCAGTGATTTAACATAATATATTTTGTGTTGCTCTCACAAAATCTGATGAAGAAAAGAGTTACCACTAGATTCCTAGTATCGACTCAGGGACCTGGGTTTCTTCCATCATGTAGTTTTGCCATTTTAAAGTCCTCTAATTCCATTCACATTGATGAAGAAGAAAGAGGTTTTTTTTTAATTTATTTTATTTATTTTATTTTTTTATTTTAAGCCATTAGCATTTTTTAAATATATCAGATATTGTTACTTCGACTAATTACAGAGGTAGGGGTGCTACCCTAACAAACTCCTAAAACCTATGACAAAGGCAACAAACAGGGAGAAACTTGATATTAGAGTTCGAAAAGATACCTATACATGTTATGTAGTGACAAGTTTGGAAAAATTGTTTTCTGTAATAACTTGAGAAGCAGACTAAATACCCCAAGTGAACTGGCAACTCTTGGTAAAGTTTGTCAGATGGAATCTTAGCTGTGTGTATTTGTTTTTAGTGGTTTTCTTAGGGAAGTGATGCAATGCAGACAAGACTTCAGGAAACAATTGACTTTCAAGAGTCTTGGCTTAAGTTAAGGAACAAGGTATTATTGTAACCAGAAGTATGTGTGGGGTCAAAAGAGTTTTTTTTTTTTTCCAGAGGAGATTTTAAGACATAAGAAGTTAAGAAGAAATGCTTGAATCATCCACAGTGCCTCATTTCCATCAGAGATTACAGGAAATCCCGTCTGACACCACATTCTAGCTCTAACTCCACTTCTAATCCAAAAGCAATTTCTACACTTTACTCGAAATTCTCATAAGATTAGATTTTAAAGCACGTTAATGCAGGGCTGTCTTCTACTTCTGTGTTCCTCAGGGCTAAATGAGATTGAACGCACAGTAAGAGTGTAATAAATACTTTGTCAATGTATAACCACTATAGACACTGAGATTGCTTAATTGGGAAATGAGATTCTAAGGAAAAGATATGGTATTAGATTTCAGATGAACTTTATCAGAGAATATTTAGGACATTTTTCTGTAATTACTTTTAATATTAATTTCTAGGTCACTAACAACAATACCCTCAATTATAAATATGTACTGTGTGTAATATAAAACTACAATTAAATCATAAAAATATTTAGGTATTCATACAATTCTATTCTTGTTACTTTTTATTTTTGTTTTATCTATTAATATTTATGCTAATGAACTATTCTTAAGGGAACCTTTGCTTACAAAGTGATTGTTATAAACAATGATTGTTTAACTTCCACATTAGTAATCACCATATTGTGACACACCCTCAGAAGATAGGATATGAAGATGTATTTATTTCTACCTAGTGACAGATCTGGGATTAGAATTCAGTTTCTCTACTTCCCAGTCCAAGGATCTTTCTTATACTATTTAATCTCAATCAATGCATTTCTGACATTTACATCCCAAGTATTTAGCTCATGCAATTTTGCCAGTTTTTTGTGTCTTCCTTTCTTTCTTTCTTTGGTTTCTTTGATCAGTTAGAAA
Organism: Rousettus aegyptiacus; assembly: GCF_014176215.1. Taxonomy (NCBI): domain Eukaryota; kingdom Metazoa; phylum Chordata; class Mammalia; order Chiroptera; family Pteropodidae; genus Rousettus; species Rousettus aegyptiacus. The sequence continues at coordinate 71,919,421 of NW_023416287.1, forward strand.
TAAAGAATAATAACCTTCACCTAAATAGAAATAGCTATTTAACATATTCATCAAACATTTATTTGGTTGATGTGTTAGAGAGAGTGAGGATTTGAGAGACCTCTATCTGAGAAGCCCATTCATATTGCCTGAGATCTTTTTCATTATGTAGGGCTGGCACTTAAGGTCTTCATTCTGTGGCCAATTTCAAGGTGTTCTGGGAACCACACTACACTTGCAGAATCCTAGAAATGCCACTGCTCATAACAATAGCCTTGTTCACTTGGTAGGTGGGGACTAGTTAGGTAGAACTGTTTTCTTTCTCTTTGCCTCTGAAATCACCTAATGTTATTTTATATAAGTGCCTACATGCAAAGCTGACTGGGCACAGAAAAAAAATGATCTAGATTAAAGTACTGAGTTGATTATGAGGGAAACATAATTTCAAATTATAGTAAATTCTAATTTTCAGAGATTGTATGCAGAATTACACTTCTTTTTTTTTTTTTTTAAGTACACGTGACTATACTAGTAGCAGTTATGGTGATTCTGTTACTATTTTAGTAATGGTCACTGCATTTTAATTGTTTCTTCTTTTGTCAAATTGCAGATAATGACCTATCCTCATGAAAATATGATAAATAAGCCTTTAGAAACAAACAGAAAGGAACATGGTCTAATGAGGAATTTGAATAAGTGATGCTGAGCTGCTGTGTTCATACCCAATTCTGTACTTTATGCGGCACATTCTTAGAGATCAGATATTTTCAGAAATTATATTAAAATTGTGGGGAAAAGATAATTAGTTGTCAGCTAGAAATATTTGATTTTTGAAATAGGTCTTCCACCCAACTTCCAAATATACATATTGGAAAGTCAATCTTTCCCAGAGAATTATCATTAAGTCTCCAGGAAAGGAATAACCCTAAGGAATACAGCACATGGTTCAATTAAAGAGACCTGGACTGATAAGAAGGTGAACATTTTACAGTTAGATCTTCTATCATATCAGATAGCTCTTCATTTTATTGTGACAAGTAATTTAACTTCTTTATATCAGTTTTCTCACCTATAAAAAGGGAAAATAATGCCTGTGGTTTTTTTTTTTTTTGTAGGAATTCTAAGGTGTCAAATGTACATTTTCAATGGAATAAATAATTGGAAAATATGATTTCATTTACCATTTCAGGGTTTATTTTTATGATGACCTATATGTTATAATTCACTAGCCAGCGTGGACCTGGGGTACTTTGATATACGGTATACTTTTTTTTAAATTTCTATTTTCAGAATTGGCTGACAGCTTGGATATATTTGAGTAAAGCAGCTCTTCCTTATGGCCCCAATCATATGGCTCTTGAGCATATAGGGAAGAGTGTGAAAAGAGAGAGTGAGGAAACATAACATTAAAGATTCAAACTCTTTTCTTGGCTTGAAGTATTGTCTCAAAAAAAAAAAAAAAAAAAAAAAAAAAAAGGAACAGAGTCTCTTTTCTTGTCTTTGTCTGTTAAGATATTTTCTATGCCCAGACTCTTCCCACCTTCTTCTTCTTCTTCTTTTTTTACTTTCATTAAGTGTCAGTAAAAATTAGATTAATTTTATTAATCACTCCTGAGCTCTGATTGAATTTCTATACACAATGTGAAGCAGGTATCTGCCTTTAAAGAGAAGAGGTTCCCCTCAAATGCTTTCTTTTATTGATTGCCCTATTTCAGATTCTCATGCATTTATGTCACTTGTTAATGTGTATGGACTCAGAAATGATCGTGGAGGGAACGTGCCCTGTTTGGGTGTCAGTAGCTCAAGGAAATAAACCTAGCAAGTAGCATTTGGTTTCTTAGATAATGGTGCCATCTTCCTGGCAGTGATGGAGACAATGAAATATTCATGAGTTTCTTAAAGGCTTTTGCAAAGAATGTGTGCTGGAATGGAACATTAATGAGCCAGTCTTTTCTGGTTTCATGCCAGGTAGGGACTGTTAAATGATTAAGGTGTGACAAGCCAGAGTTTACCCAGGAGGAGGTGGAGAGAAGCAGTTCTTCAGCTTTGGAAATGTTCCCCTGCCATAATGAGATGAACACCGATCTAGTCCAAATTCTCTTACATTCCTTGGAGTTTTCTCTTTAAAAACCTCATGGCACCCAGTGCATTGAATTGTTCTGTTAAAAAACTACTGAAGGAATATTGAACTACTTGAAACATGTTTGGAAATCATTCCATTAGCCTTTACTGAGTGTGGACAACACCATGTTAGGCACTGTGGAGAAAAAGAGGACTTCTGTATTTCAAGGCTTCTACCTTCTTATAGTACCCCCAGGTGAATTGGAAAGCTCTGGAAAAAATTACTCTATGATCGGTCATTAAATTCTGTAGACATTGAAATGCTTATAGGAAAGATACACTGAGCACTGCTGAGTCAGGAAAGTTTTCATGGATGACAGAGGACTTATCTTATCTTGGACCTTTAAGAAGGTATTAGACTTGCATGAGCAGAGGAGAAAATAAGGATTCATCTTTAGAGGAATAAGAAAATGAATAAAAATATAGAGAAAGGAATGTACAAAGCATAAAAACAGTGCAAAGTCTGTGATGTCAGATCCTCAGCAGACATATAGAAAATAACATTTCTATTTTTCACATGCAAAATAATTATAAATAAAATGAGCCTATGTCCTGAAGCAAACTGAGTTTTTTGGGCAAAGTGTTGATTCACTACAATGTCCAGACTCTCTGAAAGGTAAGATGGCTCCCCAGGAGAGACTGACTCAGTCTCTTAGCAAAGGAGACAAATTGAACTCCAAGGAGTTTTCGTGTATGTGTGTGTATCTTTCATATGAGATCATGAAAGCAGATATTTTCACAGTTTTACATTAAATATGCAAAATCTCATGGTTCTTTCATAAGAGAAAATATTTATGCTGCTTCCTTTGGTCACCCATACATTATCCTCAGAATTGTCAGTCTGTGGCTTTCTCTGAAAGTCTTGGCTTTGTAGATATTTAATGGCTAAATTTGCTTGTTTATATTCGTGTTTTCAATTAAATAAGTAAGCACCCACTCTGCATAAAATGCAGGGTTTTGAAAACCTCTCTCTTTTTCTCTCTCTTCATTTTGCTTACAATCAAGTTTAGAGAAATACATAAATAAGAATACTTATAAAGTATCAACCATAATTTTACCAGTGACAGAAATCACAGCTAATATTTTTGTGAATTTTCTTTTAGCTATTTTACTCTATATGGTGTGTATAAAATATTTATTTACTTAATACAATTGTAATCCTGCCAAATATATAGTTGCTATCCTAATCTTTCCTCTTTGTGTTAGGTTAAAAAATGTTTCCTATGTCATTTTCAAAATATATTTTATCTTCATATAACAGTATAATTTATTGAAATATTTCTTATTCCTGAATATTTGAATGTTAGTAATATTTCCTTATTGCAATAAACACTTTGATAAACAGCATTCACCATCAATTCATAATTTATTGCTTATTTTATCAGGGTAAATTCCCAGATGTGAAAAGTTTGGATCAAAATATATTAACATTTTTAGTGATTTGGGCATATGTTGCCAAACTGTTCCCCTAAAAATACCAATTTGTCATCTATTCAATATATGAGAAGATCCATCTATTTCATTAAAAATTCCTTGTTATCTTTTAAGATCTTTGCCAATTCAATAGGTAAAAATAATGCTATTGTTTTAACACGCATTATTTATAAAGTTGAACTTTTTCTCTTTCATTTAACAGATATTTGTGTGTGTGTGTGTGTGTGCGTGTGTGTGTGTGTGTGTGTGTGGTTTCATCATGACCTTTGTTCACTTTTCTATTTCTGTGATTAGATTGTAGTAACTACTAACAACAATTACTATTTGAAGGTCCCCATAAAACTTCTAATAATGATAAATTTGGTCTGGAGATTAAAGAAGTATTATAACCAGGACTTGTTTAGGGTAAGAGCCTATGGAAAGAGTCTAGGGTAAGAGCATCATTCCCCATGGGTATAATTTCACTCCTTTATTATATTTTTTCTTCCTCATGAAGTGGAGTCCATTTTTTTGGCTAACCTATAAAAATCTTATTTTCCTCCGTTTTCCCTTATCATTCACAGCTTTAAATAAGAGTTTTTTTTTTTTTTTCAAGAAAAAGAAAGGAGGGCTCTGACCTCACAACACCTTTTCCTTTTTTTTTTTTTTTTTTTTTTTTTTTTAAATAAAACCTGAGTCGTAGAGCTGGGAAAAAAGAATCTCATTCTAGAATTGACTGAATAATTCATTATTATGCAGCAAAGAAAAATAATAATGTTTTCAATGTTAAAAGAGTTTATATCTAGACTCATAAATAAGATCACTGATGATGGACCCAACCTAACAGCATTGTTATTATCTAAATATCCCATTATACAAAAGTTACCCATTGTCAGCGAAATAATGTCTGAGGCCCTAGAGAGCAAGACTATTTGACACATAACTCTAAATGAGTTTCCTCTGTCCTGGGGCAATAAAAATCAGCCTTGTTTTTAGCTAGTGTGGAGGGAGCCACAGTTTACAGAGGTATGGATAGAAAAATCCTGCCCTTGTCACTACTTCAAAATGTCCACTGTCATTGGGAATATCAGAGAAAATACACAAATGAAAATATAATCACGTTCATAAAAAAAAAAGTTCATATAGAAAATTAAAAAAAAAACAACTGTACCTTCAGTATAACCAAATCAACTCTAAAGGAGTCAATTCTGGAATCCAAATAAAGAAGAATACGTTAGTGATAGTCACTTTGCTTGTGGGTTACACAGTCACTCTTTATAAGCCAGTTTTGTCAGTAAGGCAGGTATAAGGCCAGAATTTTGTGGTCAACCTTCTAATGAGGTAATGAGATACTTATACCTTTTGTAAAGCAGTGGAGGAGAGCTTGTCCTGCAGTTGTAATCAGTAGTTTTCTTGATCTTTGGCACACAGCTCTTGTATCCTCCTAAGTTTAAAATGAGGCTGTTCTTGACCCTGAAATTGCTTTTTTTCATCTTCTTGTCCTTATTCCATTCTATACCAACTCCCTCTTCATTCCTGGCTTTTACCCAAATTCTCATTTCTGTACTTGGGGTTCACCCTTGTTGGACTTGTACTTTTCTATTGTTGTTCAATTTAGTCGACTTAATCAGTCATCTGTTTCCTATTCACAAACTGGAATTCTGGTTGCTCATATTATACCTATTCATAAATAGCTCAGCTTTCTCTTTAAAATATCTCTGAATCTGATTATTTCACAGCACTTTCCCTGTTTCCACTGTCATAAAAGCAACTATCATTGCTTCTCTGGTTTGTTTCAAATAGTCTCCAAAATGGTCCCTCTGTTTCACTCTTGCTTCTTGTGAAAGATTTTTACTTTCCTGACCTCATTTTCTGTTAACTCTCATCATTCTACTCCAGTCACAGTGGTCTCCTTAATAGTCCTCAAACTCGCCAGCATGACTCCTGTATTAGGGTCTTCAAAATCGCTGTTCCTCCTGCCTGGGTTCTTTCCCAGAAAACCTCACCATTTTTTCATATTCCTTAGATACTTTATCAGGGACTTTTTTCTCTGACCTTCTTGTATAAAACAATATCTCTGTCCCCCTTCCCTGCATCATCTTTCATTGTAACACTTCTCATCTTCGAACAGAGCATATGTTTGTCTCTTCTAGAATGCCAGCTCCCTGAGGGTAAAGATTTTTATCTTTTTTTAAATTTGCGCTACTTAGTTTCCCAGTGCTTAAAACAATGCCTAGCACAGAATGGCCCTATCAGTGGTGAATGAAGGAAAGGATGACTGTTCATTCAAATGAATGTATAGTCTTTCTCTGTCTGTCTTCATTATATTGAAAGTAATACCTCTAGGCCCCTCAAACACTTAAATATTAAAAGGAAATTTCAATCTTATTCTCAGTCTAGTTGTCCAGGAAAGAAAATAAACATATAAGATAAATTTGCTATGTACAAACTCACCAAATGCCCAATAGGTAAGAAGAGTATTTCTGGATTGATATATTTATTTACTTATATCTCATCGTATTCAACTCCTTGAGGCAACTTAAAAAGATAAGGGAATGAAGTTAGTAGTGAAGGGAATGAGCAAATGGAAAACAAGATCACAAAAGGATTAAATTAGTACCTATAACTGCAGGCAAAGGTTGCACATCTACCTTTAATTGTCCAGGTTTAAGAGCAAAGAGGGAATACATATTAGCTCAATATTCAGTGTCCATGAAGACAAACAAGCTGATGCAAGAAGAGCACTATTCTTTTTTTTTCCGCTTAACCAATGCAAGCTTTTTTTTTTAATGCAGTCTTTTTTAACAGTCATCTGTTTTCTTTTTCTTTTTTTTATGCAATTCTATAATATGTTATCTGTATATTGCATTGTGTGTTTCCCCAAATTCAAGTTTCCCTTAGTCATATAATTGACCCCTTTACTGTCTTCTACCTCCCTTACCCCCCTTTCCCTCTGATAACCACCGTACTGTTTTCTATCTTTGAGTTTTTGTTATTTGTCTTGTTTGTTCATTTCTTGCTTTCAGTTTCATATCCCATAGATGAGTGAAATCTTATGGTTCTTGACTTTTCCTGTCTGACTTATTTTGCTTAGCATGAGATTCTCAAGATTTATCTCTTTTGGCAGATGGCAGAATGTCATCTTTTCTTATGGCTGAGTAGTATTCCATTGTATATAAGTAGCGCTATTCTCAATGATGAGACATGTGACACACCCTGTGCTGATCAATTTTTTTTAACAATATGCCTTTGCTATATCCACTGTCAAAAAGCCTTGAATCACAGGAGGGGATGTCAGGAAGACACTCCGACCTCAGGCAAAATGCCCGGGAATACCAAGCATGTGATTTGCTGGCATTCCATACTTTTTCCTTATCAAAGCCTTGTACATAGTTTCCCTGTTTTCCCTCAACTGGTATGTTCCATGATGGTTGTTAACCTAATATATCCCCATTGGCTGGTACAGTATGGCAGTAACAAATATTTGAGAACAAAAGAATAAATGAATAAATGAAGAGGTTAAAGTAAGAGGATAAAGACATTTTAGGACCTGGGCTAAGATATTGTGTTTATTGGAGCTGGAATGAGTGACTCAGGAAAGGTCAGCTAGCTATAAGTTTGGGACAATGATGGGTATATTTACAAGCTACAAAGACTAGGAATATATTGAATAAACAATCACATGGCTTTCTGCACTATAATACAAGCCTAGCCAGCTGGAGGGAAGCTTGGGTTCTAAAAGTCAGTATATTGATATGGCAGATTTTAATGAAAGAAGTAAATTTACTAAGCATTGTTCTTAAATTCTGTAAGTCTTGGGCACACTAATGTGTTTCAGTTGCCGAGTGCTACCTACTCCCAGAAATAGTTCCTTTGGGCTTAGGATGGGTATCTGAACCCTAACCGACTTTTGCCTTCTGCCTAGCTTAAATTTTTATCACTTTTATTTACTATTCATTTATTGAGAGCCTACTTTTTATAGCAAACATTTTCTGCATATCTGGGATAAACTGAAAAATAGATCCACATCCTGCCCTCACATAGCTTGAGTCCCTAGAGTAATGGGCAAATAAAGTTGAAAATTTGAAATTTTGTTGTAGCTTATTGGGTAATTTGGGGGGAAAACCCAATAGCCTTCTAGCCAGTTGCCAATCTACAAGCCTGACTATTCAGTTTCTACTTCAAGCTGCTAACTTAAACTAGAGTTTACTTGCCTCAGGGTCAGCCTGTCTTGTCAAGCTCTCAGGTATTCACCCTAAGAACCAGCTCTCTGGGCCAGTGTGTTAGCAGTCTGAGGATCATGTCAGGCATTCAAACCATGGTCCTACTCTAGTGTCTTTCCCTATCCTCCTGGCCTGATCTCTATTATTGCTACTAGGAAGACAGAATAAATTCACAACTGACAAAATGATTTAATCTCTCTTATCTGAAGTCTGTAAATAGGAATAATATACCTTCCTCTAAAGGTTTCTATGAAGGTCAAAGAAGATGAGATATTATTCTATGATAGTGCCTGGCATAGCGGCTCCTGATTTCTTTCTCAGTTCTTGTGAACATAACTATCCCCAGTAAGCTCTGCCTGAAGGAAGGAAGCAGAAGCCTAGGAAAACTAAAAAAGAGTTCACTGAATTTATAAATTGGGGTAATTCTGCTGGAGAGTACCCTTAAGTAAGTTATTACAGGTGTGATATATTAGTAATGTTCGGGACAGAGTGACCTATCTTTTGGAAAATGTGGACAACAATATAGTTTTCATAATCACTTTTGCTTACTCTCTTGTATTCATTTCACACTTCAAGATACAGTGACTTAAATTCTATATAGGAATAAATTTACAATAGCTAAGAACCACTATGACTATTAATTGCTTTGAATTTAAATCTACAGGATACTTGTTAACCTATCTCTGCATAGCACCCATGTGAAATATTTAGCAATTAAATATAAAATTACAAGAAAAAAAAGCTTTTCCAGAAAAGAGGAAAAGATAATTTCTCTCATTTTTTCTTTATATATATTTTCGAATAGTGCCGAAGTTTAGGGTGCCATTGTACTATTTAACTGTTGATTTGCATTTGAAATCCTCCAAATAGTGTAGTCTGAAGTGGCAATTTAGTTATATTATTATTCAGTCAATCCCCCACACTTGCTGTTCCTGAGGCTACGAGTCTTTATTAAGGTTATAAAATGCTTCAACCTTCATAAAAGGCACAGTGACTTCCCTTGAGGTCCGAAGCATTAATGATGAGGTGAAATGCAAAATCATTATCTGCGGGCAGAATCTCTCCTACCATGAAAGCTATTCAAATCATCTGATTGAAAGGCAAACCTATCCAAAAGCTAATAAAGAATCCTCCCTGGCAGTTGAAATATTGGGCAAATTGCTTTTCAGCCTGCGATAGGATGTTAACTGGGTGGCAGCCAAATGATGCTGCTGGTTCACTACATTCCACCCCTGTATGCTGGGTAATTGATGGTCTTTGGGTACAGAGGTCAAAAGTTGTTGGTGAGTTTGCAAAAGAGAAACTTCACAGTGGAAAAGAGCAAGTGGTGAGTGTTTATTTCTTGCCATTATTTCAGTACCAGATGCTCTAAGAGGAAAGCCATGCTTCATTCAGAGTTAGTGTCATATTTGCATTCAACTGTTTATGAAAACTTGTAAGTGCATCAGTAGAAAATTAACTGCTGACACATAAGAAAATGTCACTTCTGTGAAAAAGAAGTTTTCCCTTCTTCCCTTCTAAGACAAAGCGTTATGCACTTATATATGTAATACTCATATATGGTGACAAATACATGTCTAGCAAAACAAATTTAGTCTTCATCTTAGATTTGAAGACTGTATTAAAAAGAAGCTCAAGTATTTGACAGCTAGAAAGTCCATCTTGACCAGTCTTTACCCTACTACATTTAAATGTGTAAATTTACTCATTGTTTACATGATGGAGGAAAATATTTATCTATGAATACATGAAAATTCCAATTCCTTATTGTAACTTAGCATATTTATGTGGTAGGTGTTCTCTGGCTTCTATTGCATGGCATGATAATTTAATATATATACTATCAGAAAGACAAAGAATGTCCTAGTTAAAAGGGATCTAAAAAATCAAGTTTATGGGATCCCATCTAGTTCATGAGTCCACAGAGGAGGACCACTAATTCATAAAGGAGGAAATATAGGTCGATAACAATTTTCAATATTACATAAAACTTTCTGGAAATCATATATTTACTGGTTGGTGTGGAGACCAGCTGTATTTGCTTTTATCCAACTCAGGGTATAAGTAACACTATTATCTGTGTCCTCAGCACTATTCAGAAGCTCTGGTTGGTAGTAAAGTAACTTATAGGAAGTACGTAGAATCTGAGTTTTCTATTCAGGCTATAGTATTCAATGTAATCCTTAATGACTATGCAGTTCCCGATACTGTTGAAGCATTTTCTCATACAAACTAGGCATTAAAGCCTAAGAAACAGCACTGGTGCTTGCTTTATCATCACACATATTAAAACTGGAATGATACAAAGAAGATTAGCATGGTCCCCTGAGTGAGGATGACAAGAAAATTCATGAAGCATTTCACCTTTTTAAAAGAAAGACTATTTTTGTACTAGAAGTTGCTAACTTGTAATATGGAATTTTCCTTACTGTCCTATAAGTCACTTGGACATTGGTCACGTGTAAGAAATTTAAACTTTAATAACTGTGACAGCTGCGTTGAAAAATACTTGTACTGAAATTAACTTGTCTTCATTTACTTTTAATTTTTAAATGTTTGTTAAAAGAGACTTTTCTTTTTAGGAGGGTGAGGCAGAGGGTAGGTGATTTCTTTTGTGAGTATAAAATAAATGAACACATATTGGATGCAAAAAACAAAATAGCACCGGATTGAGACTCTGGAGGCCTGGCTTCTGGTAATGACTCAGTCAATGTCTATGACAACTTTAAAAAATTGCTTTATTTATGTAAGTTTTTAATTTCTAGTCCCACCAGATAATCCTTAAGGCCTCTTCTAGGTTTTAACTTCAATAATGAAGCTACTTTCTTTGCTGCTGAATGTGCTTATCATTTACAAGAAAGCCAATCAGGAGACCGTGACCTTGGAGTTTTTTATGCTGGCACTTCAGACATATTGAAATTAGGAGGTCTTCTTCTTAAAGACTCAGCAATCTTACTTTTGGGGAATGAGTATTTTTAAGGGAATAAGTGAAGAAATTCTAATAAGGAGACTTTTAAGGGAAACTTACCTCAGACCTAATTAGACTATCATACCCTATCCATAGCCTCAAGAATAGAGTTAACCATAGACTGGGAAGGATTTGGGTAATACCTTCTAGCTATTCCCTGTGGGGAATGTTTGAACTCTGGTTTCTCGTGAAAAAGAGAGGTGGATAGAGTAGCTGAGGAACTAGTCTTGCTTAAGTCAGTTTTCCTCAATATTTCCTACCTAATAATAGAGAAAAAAAACAAAGACTAAACTACACATGAACTACACATTCAATGTACCTGAAGATAGAGTATGGCTTAATTTTAAAATAATCGTAGGCAAATAAATTTAAAAAAAGAAGGGGAAATATCACCAATGACAGCAAAAGATCTCTTATGTCCCCACTATGTCACAAGACTTTGACTCCAAGCATAGAAAAAAGGTACAGGGGAAAAAAACAAGAAGAGAACTAAGTGACCTGAGCAAAGTTGAGCCAAAACACTGCCAGAAAGATTACATCCACTCTAAGTCAGAAAATACTACCCGTATGTCTTTGTAGATCAGAGCATGGATGGTAGAGAAGTAGTTTACAAGTACATACCACTAGAAATTGTAGAGCTTAGAGCTTCTGAGGAAGAAAAAGGGGAAAAGTAAGGGAGAAGCACCTCTGGAGATTAGGTGGTGAGAGCAAAAGCAAAAGGAGAAAGACACCTGTTCCTCCCTCAACTGCACACACACGAACAAGATAAAAGATCACTAAAGAATCTAGACTTCGATACATTAACAGAAGAATATGCATTGTAACTATTGATATTGTAAACCACCTCAAATCCACAGAATGAACAGAAGAAAACTGAATAAACTAGTAACAGTTACTGTACCATATAAGAAAATGAGTCAGCACATCTTAACTGACAGCTTTTTCCCCTCAAGAACATAAAGCAGAAGAAAATTCTAAGACCAGGCTCCAAACTGAATTAAATATTCTCAAATGTTCATTTGAGAATACGAAAAAACACTTTGAATCAGAACAGAAATAGCCTCCAAACAAACAAAAATCAGAAAGCTGTAGAGCTGACTGTACTCAGGAAAGCAATAGAAAAAAAACCACAAAATTATTTCTCACATGAAGACTGTTTAAGAGAGGTAGGAAAATAACAAAGAAAATGAAAATGAGGTAAGAAAAGAAGTAAAAGAGGTCAAAGTAGTGGAAATGGAAGGCACACAAAACAAGATTAGTATAGATATCATCAGAGTCCTTACAAAAGAAAATCAAAAATAGGATAAATATTTAAAAGTATAATCAAACAAAATTTTCCAGAAATAAAGAATACCTGAATCAGCATATTGAAAAGTTCCACTAGGGACCTGGGAAAATTAACTCAAAATGATCATCTCCAAGTTTCACCGTAGTAAAATAGTAAAATTGTTAGACTTCAAAAAAACAAAAACAAAACCTCTCAAAGCTTCAGGCAAAAAATGAAATAATTTATAAGAACATTAGACTTATTTTAAAAATCCACAAGGAAAAATGGTACAATAAGGATCAAAGGAGAATACAGGGATGTTATATTTTGTATAAAAGCATAAATAAAGCAACTAAATATGAGTAGAGAAGTGAGAGAAATAGACAGTAAAATAAGCTTTTTGATTGCTGTATGGGCGATAGGTAGAATTTAAAGAATACCATTAAAAATTAACAAATCTAGAAGTAAAATTATAAAATTAAACTCCACACTGAATTTCGACCCAAAACTGTTTTCTAAATAAAACATAAAAGAAAAGGTGCCTTTTTTTATTAGCATGAAAATGTATTTCTCCCCAATTATAATTTTTAATTAGAGAAAAAAATACACATCTTTAAAGAAATAAACATAGGAAGTATAACCTAATATAGATAATTATAAAAATATTGTGACATAATTGAAACCAACAGAATTGAGACATAGTAATCATATCAATAAATGTAAATTAACTTGTTAAAAGAATGTGATTTTCGCTTTGTTTTACAAAGTAATACCCAGCCATATACTGTATACAAGGGACGTAATTGAAACAAAGTGTTTCAGAAAAACAAACAAAATAGACAAAGGTGACTGGGCTCATGAAAACAGTAAGAAAGGAGGGATTTGAACTTGATGGCAAATAAAGCAGTATTCAAGCCCAGGAACAATAGAATTAATAAGATGGATACTTTTTTATGCTGAATGTCATGGTTCAAAATGATATGAAATTTATGAATATATAGGAACAATATAATATAGCTGCCACTTTATGAAGTAAAAACTGTAGAACATAGAAACACCATAGTAATAGGAGACTTTAATATACCAATCTCAGATCAAGAAACATTAAGTGGACAAATCAAAAATAATTAAGGAGCCAGAAGACCCAGACAACATATAATCAATAAAATAGATGTTATCATTATAAAACAAATTTTAGACCCTGGTAATAGAAAATGCACTCCCTTTTCAGGTGCGTATGGAACATTTATAAAATTTTCATACTCTAGTTCACAAGGAACACATCAAAATGTCTTATGTCATAGAAATACTGCCAATAATACTCTGATTACAGTGCAGTATAACTAGAAGTTATTAACAAATCAAAAAATTAAAAGTCCCTTCCACCAGGAAACATTTTAAAAACCTTCTATTTGATAAATCTTAAGTAAAACAGGGAAATGCAGTTTGAAACTACAGGTTTCAATCAAATACCAAAAGCACTATATGTAAGAACTTTTGAAGTATACTTGTAGCAGAGGTCAGAAGAAAATTAATAATACAAAGTCACCCGTAAAAGTGACAGAATGAAAACAAATTAAATACCTGACTCAAAAAAAAAAAAAAAAAAAAAAAAAAAAAAACAGGAAAAGACAAGCAAAAGAAAGCTTAAGAAAGGAAATAAGAAAAACAAGTTAACAAGGTAGATTATTACAGAAAAAGAAAAGATTTGAATGTTTGTGTATCATGTGTGTTTTTGTGCAAGTGCGTGTGTATGGGCAGATGGGTGTGAGGGATGTTTCAATGAGAAGGTAACTGTGTATTCTTTCAGATTTGAGGAATTCTATGGGAAACACAGGTATCACTAGTGTAGAAAAAATCCTACACACATATATGTATAGGATTTTTTTCTGTAATTTGCTGTTTTACAATTTGAAATTGGGAACACATAATTTTCATATACGAACTGTGATTGCTTTTACTGAAATGATAAGTGAGCGCTAACACTGTACAAAGCCCCAGCAGAGAGCTGTGTTTATCTCTGTAGAGGTGATGATATGATTAAAGGAATCTATAATGTATAATATCTGAGCCAGCTACAGTGCTGATGGCATTAGGAAAACAATGGACATTACTCTTAAACAAATGACATGACAGATATAATAAATGCTGGATTTCTTCAGTTATGTTTGGGTTTTAGAATTATATTCTTAGAACTTTCTTAATTCCCATTATTACTGAAATTCTTCCAGGAAGGAAAAAATCACTTCAGTATAGTGAGTGTGAAACACTTTAGCCTCATGACCCTTTTTCCATGAAGTACTCTCACGAAATGCTTTATTATTAAAAACAATTGCATCTTAGCTAAACAAACATTTTGATTGGATGAGTTAAAAAAGATAACATTATCTTATAGAATATTTCTACAACACGAAACTGAGAACAGTTGCTCTGAGGGTTGAGATTTTATCTTACACACCAGGGCATGAATATTCTGTGCTTTCAGAATGTCTATTGACTAAATATATCAGAGTGAACAATTGTTGATTTTTAACAATTCAGTTTTTCTTTCTTTAGACACATTACAGTTTGTCAATTCCTTTCATTGTTTATATCTCCATAAAATTTCAACCGCATGAACAAAGGAATTTGCTAGCTCTATATGACTAGGCCTAAATTATTTTTCCTAGCCCCCCCCAAAAAAATAGTTTAATTAATTCATAAACTTTTTTCATTTAAAACTAATTTATCCTGTCTTTGATGCTCACCATAAATTGTAGCCATGCTTCATTTTAATATATTCTATTACTATTTGGTGCCTCAGAAGATTTAAAGGATGCCAATTTCCTGTACAATTTATCAGAAAATATTCAGCAATGCTGTTTAGAGCAAACATATAAAAATATAACTTACAAAAGATTTATCACATTGCTTTCGTTTTTGTAAGTTTCCAGACCCACTAACCTAGTTCTTTCTTGCCTGCTTTTGACAAGAGTAAGTTTAATATTAAATATTAACTCCCCTTCCCATAAAAATACATGAGATACATTTGTTATAAAATTATTTAGGGATTTTCATACTCTACTGCATTGCTTATATAAGGATCATTTATCCTTATTTGATTTGATTGGCTTTCCTCATAAATTTTATTTAGTAGCCCTGTCACCCATCCCTGCCAAAAAAATAATAATAATAATAATAATAAGCAGTCTCCATCTTGAGTGGGGAAGTGAAGTCTCTGCTTTCCTTTAGCACCTCCCTATTTATTTCTCAAGAAAAAGTGATCTAATTAATCTGATCAATTAAATTCCAAAATACTAGCTTGTCTGTTCACAGTCAGGTGTTAGGTTCCTATGTGTTTAAAGGCCGTTCCCTGCTGTAATGTTTAATTTTAAGTGTCAATTTGGCTAAACTACAGTGCTGCATTGTCTGGTCAAACACCAGCCTAGATGTTGTTGTAAGACATTTTTTAGGTTTCATTAACATTTGAATTAGGAGAATTTGAGTAAAGTAGATTACCCTTGACAATGCGAGTGGGTCTCAATCAGTTGAACTAAACCTTAAGAAGAAAGACTCAGGTTTCCAGAAGAAGAATTCACATCAAGATGTGACATCAACTTTACCTGAATCTCCAGCTTGCTGGGCCCAGATTTCAGACCTGCCAGCCCGCGTGATCCTGTGAGCCAATTCTTTAAAATCTCTCCCCCTTCCCCTCCTGCTCTCCCTCCCTGCCTCCCTCACATTTGGTTCTGAACTCCCGTGACTATACCTGCTAATGGATCTCTCCCATCTCTTTTCTCTTGCTGATTGGCCAGCTGAGGAGGCTGACCACATAGAAACAGGCTATGGGCTCTGACCCAGCCCAGGGAGGCCCACATTGAATCTTACAGTTACCTGGCTAAAACAAAGTGCTCCTCTCCTGATGTGTACATCTCCCTTGGGGACTCTAAGGTTAAGAGGGCAGGATAAGCCACAGGACTTCTTGAATGAGGTCAAGTATCATCTAGTAGAACCCTAAATTCTACCTGATCTGCAAACATATTCTAATTAGTAAATTTGTTGGGGTTTGGGAGAGAGCAGCTGTATTTATATTGCCTGAAGCTATCTAAGTCTCGTTCTATCACAAGGTGGAATCTCTATGGTCAAAAGACACGGAAAAGAGAGACACAAAATCTCATCTGTCCTCTCTTCTGTGACTAGCACTGAGTCACTTGTTTTATCATATTAAAACTATTAACCATAACCCTGTGAGGTGGCTTTGTTATGAGAACACTTGAGTCACATAGCCCCTAAATGCAGCTGTTACCCCTACAGGACCGTCTTCCTCACAGTTTTTCTGCTGTCCACAGTGATAGAGGTCACACAGACCCACATCAGAACTGACTACTGGCCTTAAACTGTAAGTCTCTATAGGTATTTGGATTATATTCTTATAAAAAGTTATATTTTTCAAAACACCTAATTCGTTAAGTGTCCACTAAAATCCATGTTTCTCTTCTTTCAAAATCAAGTTGGGCCAAGATTCAACTGTCTTACCAGAAACATATCAGCCTTCTTTGCAACTAGGTATTGTCATGTAACTGAATTCTTGCCTGCCCCACACAAAAATTTTTTAATATTTTACTATAAGTACTTTTTTCTTTATTCCTACTGGCTGAGATGACTAGAGCATGGCCACTCAGGAAGTCATTGTTGACAATGGCAGAGCCACTGTCTTCTGAGTCTGTGAATCATGGCATATAGGGAGATGCCCACTGTCTAGAAATACAACCCTAGGCTGTTACATGAGTGAGAAATAGATCTTTTTATTTTTTAAGCCACTAAATTGATGTTTGGTCTCTTGCAGCAGCAAAATAGCATATATAGTCTGTCCTAACCAAGGAGCTCTCTGCTTATATTTTTAGTTAATTAATATATAATATTATATTATGTAAAAATATGGTGCTCTGTAAATAAATTTGTTTCACTGGTGAACTTATCCTGATGATTCAGTTGATATCTTTGTGCAGGACCAATATTAACCATCAAATCAATACACTGAAAAAATTTCATCAAATTGGTTAGTGGTCAGTGTGTAGAAAAAGTAACTGGTAATTATTGACTCATTTTCCCTTTTGCTCTATTTTGAAAGTAGTATGTGGACGCCATGTCAGATCAGGTGTGTCCTCAATGTAGACAACAGGAGTGTTTTCATTCCTTTACTTTCCTACATTGTCACTATATCCAAAGTTTGTCTCAGACAAATTATATTGTTAGAAATGCTAATAACAAAGAAAAATGCAGACAAATATCTTCACCATTTGTTTGTGTAATACGTATTGTTGTCTCAACTTCTGTGATGTCTTTAAAAATGGCAGACCTTCATTACTGATCAGTTCGGCGAAGTCTTGCTGAAAACTTGGCATTGGGATATATAAGTTTTATAAGCACTTCTAACTTCCTAGGATATATGAGCTGTCATAGGCATTTCTATCTATGACTATGATAACGGTTGTTTTTATGGAATAATTATTACAGAAAGATGTTTTAAACTTACTGGTTTTTTTTTTCTTTCCAGCTTAATCTAGTGTCTCAATAATATACTTGAATTTGTTTTCATGATCTTGAAAAACGTGAAAACATATTAGGAAATGTCAGACTCCATCAGCTTGGCAGAATATAGATATTCCATGTGGCGAATGAACTTTAATATAGTTGGAGAGAAAAAAAAGGTGATCTGGCAAAATAGCAACACAGTAGTGAGTAATTTCATTCATCATATCTCACTTTTCCCCAAATACAAATTTTCCTCCTTGTTTATATATTCTACTTTTATCCTTCATGGCTCTGGAATTCTCAGCTGTGCAATACAAGTTATGAAAACATTCATTGCATCCTATCACTTTTTTAGCAAAAACCCATTGCGCCTGAAGGAAAAAATACAAATTTTCAACTTGGCCTGCAAAGGATATAATTAGGTGTATGCCTTCATAACTCCAAGCTGTGGTACTGTATGTTTTCATCATTCTTTAGACACAGTAGACTTTTCTTTTTTTTTCTTTTTCTTTTTTTTTTTTTTTTTGTTTTTTTATTTACTGCTTTGAGCATTTTCCCACCTGAAGGCCTTCTCACGTACTATTCTCTTTACAGAGATACTCTTTACTCTTCTCTGTGTCTCAGGTTAAATGACACTTCTTCATAAAGGCTTTCTCAACCTTCTAATAAGGTGCCCTGTTATAATTGAGCACTTAACAAAAATTGTAATTTACTTTTGTGTCTGATTATTAGTTTAATGTTTGTCAGTTCTCTGCAGTGAATACCTAATTGCTTTGCCTGCTCAGTGTACTCCCACATTTCCTGTGAGCAAAAGTACTTTTCTGAAAACGTACTCCCCCACTTCACCTATGTGATTTTTCCCAGAAATGTCTTTTCTCTGATATAATTACAATCTTACCCTGACTGTAGTTTACTGGTAGAGCGGTAGGCGCCTGATTCCATCTATGTACCTTCTTCTATTCATGGTTAATTGGAAAAGAATTAGATGTGAGAACAGAATTGAGAGGACTAGCAATATTGCGTGCCTAGTTCTAGTTGTTCCAGAAGCCAGGTTATAACACTGACTTTTTAGAAATGGGCTAATTTATGAGATACTTCAGTCTATGTGGTTTTTACTTAAGTTAGTTTGAGTCAGATTGCCATTATTGGCAATTAAGGTTGCTGATTATTAATATCTCCTTTAAGCTCCAAAAGTCATCCTTTATAGTGAGGATGCCCAATACTCCACTTGTGTCATTGTATGAAGGAGGCTATATTAAACTATAAAGGAACCACATATTAATAATCCTACTTCTTTGATTGCATCATTTCTCTGCAAACCTTTAATGTTTGCATGAAAGTTTATTGTTTCCTTTGTTCTGAAATCTGGAAAATGTCCAGACTGTGAAAGTTCCCTTAAGTACTGAATTTAACACTTGATTTAAAGCCAGCCACTCTAGATTTTTTTAACTACTTCTCTTCCTTTCTATTCTCCCAAAACGTAAACCCTTGTTTGAAAAACTTTCTTCTTAATAAATTTTCTTTTGCTGATTTCTCGCATTTTAAGCTTTCTAAGTTCTATTATATTAGGCGTGTGTGGAAAGGAATCCAGCTATCTGGCACTCTTTTCTGAGAATATCTTGCTAATGAAGGCTCCAGGGATCCAACTGAGCAATCCAACAATGTAGGCTCCCCGTCGCTCTCAAAATTCCCAACCTGGGACCAAGCTCTTCTTACCTCACCATATGCTTAGAATATTTCAGGGAGTAAAGTCAAGTTGGAACCATGTTT
Source organism: Rousettus aegyptiacus (assembly GCF_014176215.1). Taxonomy (NCBI): domain Eukaryota; kingdom Metazoa; phylum Chordata; class Mammalia; order Chiroptera; family Pteropodidae; genus Rousettus; species Rousettus aegyptiacus. The sequence goes on from NW_023416287.1 coordinate 71,938,676, forward strand.
CCTACTGTTTTACCATGATTGTTTATAAAACAGATGCAGGCGATCCATCAATGCCAGGAGAAACTACGAGGAAACTGCTCTTATGACCATAGACACCAAAACTACAAGGAAACTGCTCTTAAAGTTTCCTCAGCCAGTCTTAAATGTGTGCTTAAAAAACCATGTATACCATTATTTTGACCCTTTGGAAAAAATATTAATATTTAAATATTTAGATAATTTGGAAGTAAATTATTTTTTTGGAAATAAAAGTTTGATAATCGGATGAGAGAAATAATAGTAATAATAACAATAATGACATGTGTCTAATATTTTGTAGTTTACAAAACACTTCCAGAGCCATTCACACATTTAATGTGTTCATCAGTTCACATGGGGTAACATTTTCGAGAGGAGGGAAATGAATTTAGTTAGGAGAAGTAATTGAATAAGTATTGCCAGATAAAATTAGAGCATCCAGTTAATTTTGAATTTCAAAGAAACAGCAATTTTCCTTTTCAGTTTAAATATGTTCCAAATATTACATGCTTACCTGAAATTAAATTTTCCTGAGTGTCCTATATTTGCTAAATCTGGGAGGTCTAGATAAAACTAAGGTCACACAGTTAGCAATTGGCAAAACAGGAAATCCTTAACAACCAGTGGAAAAGATAATGGTTAACATTAACTTTGAAAAGATTCTAGTGCACACTCAGATGGAATTATTGTCAGGACATTGCAAGAGACATAATTTCTTCACATCCTAAATGTCCAAGTGTGAAACTAGTTTAAATTGTCCATGGACGTGCACCGATTCTGATGAGCCTCTATGAAATATATAGGGTGTGTTGACACAGGTATGAATAAGAATTAACCAGGTAGATTTCTTCACTGGCTATACTCCACAGCCACCAATTACTGAGGGTTAATGACGTCTTTGTGTGAAATGTGTGCTCTTAGATATTTATGAAGAACTAGTCTAATGTTTTTAAAGAAAAACTGACCAATGGTTTTCAAGTCTCAGTTTGGACCCTATTAGTAAATAAACAGGGCTTTTAACAGGGCTTCATTGGTTTAATCTCCAGGACAGGTTCTTATAGATTCTACTCAGTAATACATATTTTTTCACCAATGGCAGCTTTCAGACTACTAAAGCAGATATGAGTAAAGAGACAAACAAATAAGAAACCTATAGCTTTTATCAATAGAAGTTTTATCAAAAATTTGTTTTCTTAATTTCAGTGTTAGCAATTAGAGAAATTCTAAAAAACAAAACAAACAAAATATGGCATTTCTTTCTATACGTGAAGTAACAATAGTTCTGGAATTCACACTATAACTAATATCAAGCTGGACAGAATGGGTCAGTAGTGGCTTGTATTACTTTACTATAATGGTAAGGCGTATGTCATAGGTTTGTACTTAGCAAACAGTTTTCTCTTTGCATTGAGCATATTCACATAACACCAAAAATAAGTGCCCAGTGCTAAAGTCAGGGCTATTGAGAATTCTGGAGAGTAGAACCTTTTCCATTAGTTGGCAGAGCTCAAAACACGGTACTCCCTGCAAGGAAGGAATCAGTTCGAATAATATATAATAAACTAGCATCACTTTATTATGCTTTAGACGTATCTATCATTTTATAGATTCACTTATAAATTTGAAGTAGCTTGCAAGTAACTTTCTTGGTGGATGCCTACAGTGTCGTGAGAAATGATAACATAGACATCTACTGTGGAATGAATGATACCATTGAAGATTCAGCAAGCCCCAATCTACATGAGTTTAAAGTGAGTAAGAAACTTTAAGAAGCCTAACACTTTACTACAATGCAACATTGAAAAGCATTAAGCCCCAGTGTGGTTTCCCAAGGCAGTGCTAGAAATTATGTTTTTATAAAACATAAACATATCTGGAAAGGATTAAATCATTTACATATAAGGAAATTGATTCTTATATGTGATGATGGAAAAGCAGAAGGGGGTTTCTTGAGCCCGAAGCTCGTGGATTCTGTCATGTGAGTGCTTTTTCTATTTTACTAGAACAGAGATATCAATAATTATGGTCATTTTTAGAATTAAGTTGCTATTTATTCTCCATAAATTATATGTAGTGCCCTATGAGAGAATAAATAACACATGCTTACCTCATGCTTAAAACTCTTTCCTCTAAGAATTGAGCTTATTACTATTCGATATGTAAATTCCTTAACCTATTTGAGTGGAGATCTCTCCCTTTGTTGACCAGATCTAATGGTAAGAAAGGTCTAATGGAATTGTACCACAGGTGGAGGTATGGCACGAGGGAGCAGATTATGAATAAACATTATCATAGGCTCTCTCATTTTTGACCCCAGAAATGGTACAAAACAGGTCAGAGTATTCCTACCATTTGCTGAAATCACTATTGAAGGCCATGGACACTGTGCTTATTCACCCCTAATCATAGGGGAGCAAGGCTAAGTGTACTTGGAGAAGTGAAGTGTCTGACCTTTAGACAAGATTGAATGTAAGCCAACACTAGACAAATACAGTCTGGACATTACATATGATACAGAGATATGATCTTGGAAAACACATTCACCAGTTTCTATTGCTTGTTTCCTCAGATGTTTGACTTGTTGCAATTACATAAACAAAATTCCTTCTAGTCTTGAGGAAAGGATCTCTAATTATGGTCACTAAAAAGTATTTTCTAATCAAATAAAATCTACTGGTATTGCTGACTGGCCACCCCGAAACCCAGTGAGCAGACAGCAAACCTGGGAAAATATGAACCCTGAAGTTAAGGTTTGGAGGTCCTTCTGGTCTTACCTCTTTACCAAACAGAGAAGATGAGAAAGAAAAAAGGAACTGTCATTAAACTCCGGGCCGGGGAAATATACATACAGGCCCTGACCCAATATGCAATGGCTTCTCAGCCTACAACAACTCTGAACATGCTGTTTATCCCTATGCACGAAAGACTAAAGGAGACAGAGATGCTCTTATCTAGGGTGGAAAATTCATGGGGAGCAGAAAATTCTTATCTCAAGAAGGAGCTTATTGGAGAAACTTTTAGAACAAAAGGGTAAGACATCTCTCCTTTGCCCAGATCCACTTAAACAGCTACTGCTGTGCTAAGCAGAGAAAAGGAACTGTCCATAAAGTGCAGAACCTTGCATTGTTGGGTGCTAATGTCTCTGGAAACAACTTTAAAGATTGCCAGTGTCTCTACTTCCCAACAAGATTTCTTTGATGAGATTTATGCAGATAATTGAAATATATATAGTTGTTGTTGTTGTTGTTGTTGTTTACCAGGAATGAATGACAGGTGGATTCATGAATGCTGGCTATATCTGACCAATTTGTAGGGCATATTTAACAGATGTCTACTTCTCTGAGGGGCTGAGAAATCTCACTGGAGAAACTTTCTCTGAACAGAAGAATCAAACAGAAAAGTTTGACCTAGTAGCATGATCCTGGTCATTAGAGGGTACATGTGCCTCTTGGATGTGAACTGAGGCTCATAGTACAACCTGAAAGGCAGGAATGGAGGATGGTGAGAAAACATATGGAAAGCTGTTTTTAGAAAGATCTTATTCAGAGAATAAGGTGACTCTCCACCAGTAAACCTCTAATAGAACATCACAGAAGAAGAGATAGTGAAATTTTCTTACTCTTGACCACAGAATATCAACCAGACTTGGTTCCATGGAGGCTCCAGTGTATTTTCTCTCCAAGCCTCATTTCAACCTGTAAAATAGTAATGATAGCAATGATAATACCAGTATGTTATATTCTAAAGGGTAATATGCTATGCATCATTAGTTGACATGTAATATTAAGAACAGAAAGAGAATTAGAGATTACCTATTCAATAGATGAAAACAAGGAAGGAATGAAGGAAGGAGGAAAGGAGAGAAAGAAGGAAACTAATAACTAGAATGAGTAACTTTTCTCAGATCATAAATGTTATTTGTAAAAATTCATCAGTAGAATTCAGTTTTCTTTACTCCCAGTTCAGTATTTTTCAAATATGTTTTCTAGCTTATGAGATCCACTGATATGGACAGTGAGATAGTATATACATGTTAAGTAATTTAAGCATCAGCTTTAGAAACAATTTTTCTCACTAAGAATCCGCACTGCAGAGAAGGTAGCTTGCATTATGTGAAAAAGTCTATATTCTAGAAGCAGCCTCTATATAAGGTATCTTGATCAACATCTCACATTATTTAAGTGAGACCAGTGAATGGAAGAAACTTTTTTTCTGTGAAATTAGTTATTTTGTAATTAGATTGGTAAATGATCAAAATAGTTGCTCACTGGTGGTAGTGAAATGTGTTTAAAGTATATGGATTGATCACAAATTTTAGAGTTGCTCCCCACCTTTGCAAAAATAGCATGCAAATCCAGTGAGATCAGTAGTCTTTATGTTAGAGATGGCACTTTGAAACATACAATCCTGCCTTTGGTTTAAGAGAATGAATAGCCGCCCAAATACGATGATGAGAGTAACAGAATTTTAGCTCTGGGAGGATGTCCCTGTGTGTCTTGAGTGGACCTTTCAGTCAGAGCATCAAAATGGAGCATAGGGGCTACAAGTTACAGAACGAGTGGAATGAATGGTTTCTGTCTGTTTACAGCAAAGCTATTTTTATTTTAAAATAAATGTCTATGAAGAAAAATTTGGTCTGTGACTGGTTTTCAAGGCACTGCTGATTGTAAGGTGGTAAAGAGCATCACGGGGCCTCAAATACGTTGGTGGCTCTTAATGTTTCCAAAAGCCCTAAGAGTTAGCCACAGCCAAATTAGCTTAAGTCCATTCCCAGCGCTTAGGAATTAAAACTTTTAGTGAATATTTGAAGCATGTTAGCTGAACAAGAGGAGAGAGAGATTCGGAGGAAGGGATTGAGTTTTGCTGCTACTTAATTCAGAGTCTGAAGGCAGTTTCCTACTTCCCAAGGTATGCATATATGCAGCACTTAGGCTGAAAAAGTTACCCTTTTTAAAAAAATAAACAGAATTAAAGATGGGACGTCTTAGAGATGTGACTGTGAAAAAGAGATGTTATTAAATGAGGCTATGGATTTGAGGAGATAACAGTAATGCTTTTTTGAAGCACTTTCGATAAGCTCCTTTTGGGGAGAAGAATGTCAACACCTGGAAAAGTGGCATTAAATAAATAATGTTGCCAAAAGCACATCAGGAGCTTAGATGCGCTATGAGCACAGATTCTCAGAGCTGAATTAATGAGGACATCTTGCATTAAATCATTTGACAACCTGGATGCTGTTTGTCATTGAAATGTAACTTAATATACATTTCATATGCTATAAAATGCTCACCTTCAGAATGAGGGTATACATTGTGAATATATATGTGCGTTTGGTTGTGTGTATTTTTCTCAGCTTAATTCTCTGTGGGGATGCACGCTGTCAGAAGGACCCTCCCTTAGATGTGTGAGCAGGGAGGGAGGACAATTAGAGGGCTTCTGCATGTGGCACCTGAGATCTGCTAAAGAATTCCTGCTAATGGGGAAGGCTGTAGGGCTTCTCACGTGGAATATGGATATACTTTTACACATTCCTTCCCTTCTACCTGTCCATCTGTGCACTGTCATCTTCTTCATTCTTTAAATTTGTTATACCCTTCTCTAATTTCCTTTCAATAGTTACCTGTTTCTCACAGATGAAATCCAGGTACTTCACCTGGCAGTTCAGAAATCCAGGTACTTCACCTGGCAGTTCAGACCATGTTAAGTAGAGCCTACAGAAAGCCTTCTCTCTGAATAAGCTGAGGATTTTGATGTTTGCTGCAATCTTAAGTTTACTTGACTGTTCTTTTCCCAAGCCATTTCTCTTAGTTCTTCAAGGAAAAGAAAGAGGGAAATGATTTAAAAAACAAAACAAAACAAAACAAAAAAATCTTCCTATTCATAAGAAAAAACAGCTTGCCTACAAACTCTGTAGAGGCATTCATAAGAAATTTACATAATCAACATGAATTCCAAGTATCTGGGCACTCAGTTATATTCGATAAAAACAGTTTGCTCAGTATAAATTCACTTGGCTCTCCCACTTCCTATTTATGGTTAAGAAAAATCTCTTATTACCTTAAATGGAAAGAGAGTTTTTTAGGATTGGAACTTGTATCAGTGTGCCAATGAAGTGACAGTGTCATTAAATTTACATGTCAGACAGCGACGCTGTCACATGCCCCTCCTAAAATTATCAATTATTTAGGCTCGAGTTTTGCCAGTGGAATGGGAACCATCTAAAGAAAGCAGAGAGAAATGCCCCAGGAACAGAGGGAAAAGGGGTCTGAACAGACCCAAATGAGAAAGCGCCTGGCGCCATTCCCCTGTGGGCTGCGCCAGCCATCCCATCTGTGGCCGGGCGGGGGGAAAGCAGCATTACAAAAAAAAAAATCTGTACGCTGAAATATGCGCCTGTCAATGTTTCTTTATTCTTCTTTTTCTAGTTAAAGATGAATTACAACCTCAGACTAAGATGACGACATTGTTTTTCTTCCTCTGAGATGTTAAACTGGGGAACCAGTGCATTTGTGCAGGCTTGTTATGATGGGAGCAGCATGGGGGGCAGCGTGGCATCCCAAAATGAGTTTGGAAAGCAGAGGCAAAGAGAAATGAAAACTAACAAACAGCAAAATTTATCCTTTACTTTCCTAGAAAAGGGATTTCGATTGTCAAAATTGCTCACCTGGCCAGAGGTGTGCTGAAGAATGTACCCTGAGTTATTTCTTTCTGTCTTCATTTAATACATTCAATTTTTTTTTTTCTAGAATCCTGGATTGGTTTTATATCCCTATCCTCCAACCCACCACCTTCATCCTTATGAGACTTAGTAAACATCAGATACTCAGTATTCTTTCAGATTACAATGGTGGTATTTGGAGGAGGAAGACATGTCCACTCTCATTTCACCCCATTTCTCAGGCCCCTTGGTGTGGCATTCTTGGTGGCAAGATTTGGGAGAGCACAACTGAGTGATAGGTGTGACTTTTGCTTCAGAAAAGAGGGGTGAAGCCTGAGAAGAAACAAAGAGTTAGTAGTTTATGGAGACTTAATAGGATTTCTTTTTTCTTTTTGTTCAGTTCAGTTGACTAGGTTAGGGATGAGGACAGAGACTTAAAGCAAAGACTGGCATAAAACAAATCTTCCTTTAGCTAGAGAATCAACCACTGAAATCTATTGTAAGGATGAAAAACTTTCTTTTAACTCCTTCCTACTTTTCTCCATCACCAAAAAGGCTGCAGGGGGTAGGGAGTTGCTAATTTTGCAGGTCATAGATTCCAGTACACCCAGTGGGTCATGTTTCTTTTTACTCTTCACTTTTCTCTTTTCTATTATACTTACTCCAAAGAATGAATATGAATATGGTGTTCATTTCTTTCTCTCCCTCACTCTCCCCTTCTCCATCTCCTTCTCTCTCTCTGTCGTCTTCTCTCTCTCTCTCTCTCTCTCTCTCTCTCTCTCTCTCTCTCTCTCTCTCTCTCTCTCTAGCAGAAGAGGCATAACAGTAGAGAATAATGTTCAATGATAAATAATGTGGTGTACTGCTATGGATTTTCAGGGATCAGTAACATTTTCAGGGACTTACATAGTCTTAATGGTAATATTTTGCCCAGTTAAAAATATATACCATACATACTATAAATAATCAGCATAATCTGAAAACCTCAAGGTCATTTTAACATCAGAAATGTAATGAAATAATCTCAGTTTTTAAAAGTAATGTATTTGTCTTTAAAAGAAATCTTATCAGATTTCTCCTGGTCAGGTGAAGACTTCATCATTTGTGAAGCAGAAGGTCTGAAAGGGAGAGCTTCTCAATCACTGATAGAGAGAAGCAGGGAACAGATACACTTACACAGCCTGAGCTCAAAAGGAACTGTGATCTTAGACATCTGGCCTCTAGAACTGAGACAGTAAATTTCTGCTGTTTAAGCCGCTCAGTTTCTTGTACCTTGTTGCAGCCACCCTGGCAAACTGATACAAGGTGGGAGGGTAAATTCTGTCCCCATTGATATAACTTGGCCAGAAGCAAAAGTCTATAATTATTTCTTATTCAAAACACACAGATGTCTGGATTTAATAAATACACATAGTTTATATTATATCTGATAAATGTTAGTTAGCAGACTCAATTTTGAAAAATAAAAATTGCTCTATTGAGGGTCAATAATTTCTTTGTTGTCGATAGCATTCAAAGTATTCCGCCTAAAAAGTATGATGATAAAGAAGGTAGAAATAGCAGAAAATTGCTCCAAAATATGAGAAAAAAAAAGGAAGTGCTATGCCTATTAGAGTAGAGATTTCAGGAAGGACACTAAATCATGAATCAGAAAATACAAATAAATTATAGCCATGGAAATTAAGAACCCTGTGTCAGGTAATAATGATCTAGAAAGTCCTCTAGAAGTAAGACAGTCATCATCTCTCCACTACAGAGTGATTGTGTCACAGAGTGGGGACAGTGGCAGATCCGCAGACCAAAAACTAGTAAGCCTAGACCAGGAATTACAAAGCTACCTTCAGGATTATTTCCATAATGCTTTTATAATAATTTTCTTTCACAAATGATTCCTAATACTATGTAGAAGTTTCCTAAGTGGTTTATATGTGAGGCTTAAAGACCCACTAACTAGGGAAATTGAATTAAATGAGCCAAGTTTAAAGTATTTTATAGCAAAGTCTTTTGTGATAGTATAGCAAGAATTTCATGAAAAGACATATATATTTAAAATTATCCATTTCATGAAAATCCATGGTAATTCTGAAATTAATTTTTCACACCCTCCTTTCTCTCACACATACTGCAGCCTATGGCTGATTAACCCAAAACCCTTGCTTTCAGCTTTCTCTTTTTTTTACGTTTTCGATACTTATCTAATAGAATATTAAGAATGTGTTGACTGGCTGATAATAAATGAAACAAACAAACAAACAAACAAACAAACAAAAACGGCCTTACCCAGTAGATCCAGTGCATTTAAATCACTACTCCAAAACTGTCAGAACTAGAGTTTTAACTCCTGAAAAGACCAACATTGCAGTTGAAAAATGATGAGCCCTCGGAAACATTAATTTTAGCTTCCTTATATTTCAGCTAATTGAGGCAAATGACCAAAGTGTAGAATTTGCCAGCAGCATAGGTTTTATTTAATACAAAAACCTTTCTTATCTATAGAGAACAGCAAAGAGAGCCTTTGGCACACACATTTGTCTGTGAAGCAATAGGATCTTCACTGGCCTTGCCCTTTGGGGAGGAAAAGAGCAGAACAAAGAATAGGCATCTTGAATTTTGAATAGATACAGATTCAACTGCAGTTGTGTGTTACCTACAGGCTCTGTGTCTCTAATTATTTTCCCTTATAAATTCTAATTTGTCTTCTGGGATTTTTTAAAGGGGAATTAAATGAGTATTTTCAGGGAAGGAGACCAGACATACTTTCTTAGCATCTTTCTTGACATCTCATGTAAACTTTCCACATTTTTTTTTTCATATTTTCTGGTTAATTTAATCTGGTAATTTTTACTAAGGCCAAAATCCATTAGGAAAAAAATGCAAATAATAAATCAGAGAGCTCTCTACTTTTTTATAAAGCCATTCTCATGATGTATTACACTTGGACACCCTTCTTCTCTCTTGAATTTAGATGTTTAAGTTTTAAGTTTTGTGAATCTCCAAAGAAAATGAAGATCTTTCATAAATATTTATTGAGGTGCCTATATGTACCAGGCATGTACAAAACCCTGGGAATACCAAGTAAATAAGACACAATTCACTCCCTCAAGGATTGTTCATCCTGGCTGGGTGACAGGTGTGTTTACCATTACCATAATGCAGCACAGTGAGAGCTGTGTACATGGCATGAAAAACTGCCATGGAATCCCAGAGAAAGAAACAGTTTTTCCTTGTAGACTTTGTATTCCACTTCACCACTACTTAACAACAACAGCAAAATGAAATGTCATGAAAATAATGAACTTGAATGTAATAGACAGCTGCTGAGACAGTAAGCTGGCGGTTTATAATTTGCCTTAGGAAGGTACCCAGAGTTTGATTTATTCATAGTTTGAAGATATAATCAGCTCAGCTCAGAAAGATTCCATAGAACAAGCACAGTGAAAATCTGAAGTCAGCTTTGTTCTAGGCTGAAACATTTGGTTCTGCACGCATCTTTGCACCTACATAACTTTATGCACCTTTAGAAAATTTATTATCTGGACATTATCAGTGTTGCTCTGAGAAGAAGTTTACTATGAGTTTTTGAGAGAAAGAGATATCACCACCAATGACAAATGACTAGGGAGATTTTAATCTACTTTGTTTCTTATATGCTGTTTGGAGATGATTACATGGGTAAAAATGCAGAGGCGCCAACTTTTTTCTTTTCCTTTTTTTTTGCACATTTTCTGGTTTATTGATTTTTTTTAAACAGACAAGAAAGAAAATCATAGTGAATACTTTAGTTCTTAAAGATATTTCTGTGTACTACATTTGGTCTATTTAGCTGCATCTAATGTTGATTTTAAATAACAAGGTAATTTCTCCTGTAATTATATAGGATTTATTGGTGAGTGGGGTTTATGGAGCCTCGGAAGGTAGTAGAGGCATGATTAAGAGTACAGAGGCTTTTCATATTAACAAATAATAGTTCTCAAAACCTTATAAACAAAGATCGATAATGCTGTGATTGGTACACAAGAGTTTTTATAAGAATTCCTCTTTAACTTCACGGGGATCTCCAAATTCTAGGGTTGAAAGAAAGAGGACTACTGTTTCTGCAATTGTTATAAAATGATTTGTTTTAGCAATACCATGTTTTTGACCTGTATATTTTAATTATTTTCAAATCTGTGGAACAATTACAATAGTTCCGATGGCTGCTGTATGCCTGCTACACAGCTCCCCCAGCTGCTACCTCTTACCACATTTGCCTTAGTATTGACTCTCTCTCATTTTCATTTTCTTTTTCAATACCATGTGAGAGTTGGCTGCTCACATGATATTCTATTAACCTTTGAGACTTCATGTATGCTTGCATAAAAGAGGCATTCTCCTCATAACACTACGACCATCAAAATCAGAAAATTAATATTATCCAGTGTTACCACTGGATAACTTATCAACTGATCTTATTCAAATTTTACCCATTGTCTCAGTGATATTTGTATGTCCAGAGTTATGGTTTGCATTTAATCATCATGTTCCTTTAACCTTTTTTAGTCTAGAACAGTGCCTTTCTTTCCTTAACTTTTCTGACTTTGATATTTTTAAAGAATATATAGCCCAGTTACTTTTTGAATGTCTTTCAATTTAATCATATTTCCTCATATTTATGCAGAAGTTATGTACAAACAAATACCAATTTGGGAGAGGCAGGAATATATTAAAAGTGATGCTCTATTCTTTTCATTGCATCTTATTAGGAAACACATGATGCCAATTTGTTCCATTACTGAGTATACTATTATCACGTGGTTAACATGGTCTCTGACTTGTTTCTCTGCTGTAAAGTTAATACGTATTTAAATTATTAATAAGTAACAAGCATCTTATGAGTATATATATTGTCTTACATAAGGTAACATTGCCTTTTCACTTCTTTCCATTTATTTTTTTACTTTATTCATTTATACCAAAATATAATCATGGGTTATTATTTTACTCTTAATTTATAATCTGATACTATTAGATATAAATTTTATATTAATTATATCAAATTATATATATCCTAGTGTTGGCCAATAAGAAGAAATCCTACAAGCTGGCTCCTTTGTCTCTAAGGCATACCTCTATCATTTTCTGCATACTTTCTTACTTTCTGTTATAATTTATTCTGGATTCAGCTATTATTGTTTGTACTTTAGCACTGGATCCAGCTATTTATCCAAGGACATTTCACTTATTCTTTTTTTTTCCTTTAGTAGAGAGTGGTATTTAGAAATCGAGTACACACATATTTCATGTATGTATGTATGTATCTACCTATCCATCACACCAAATTCCTTCCATTTAAATCCAATACCACAGGGTTTATTTTAGAATCCACCTTTCCATACTTGTACAGTGAGAAATCTTGTTTAAATCACCATCAAAGAAGTTACTTATTTACTCAATACCCGCTGTACATAACCAGTCTGCCTACCACAACAGCAGAAAGTTCAGCCTTGAATGAACTTCTAACCTTCACCCTGACACACCACCCCAAATCACAAACAAACAAACAAGGAGAAAAGAAGGAGGAAGATAAAAGTGAAATATCTGTTTTTTAAATTATTAAAGCATGGTTTGTATTCGTGTGATTGAATCTGTATTTGAGGTATTCAAAATCAGTCATAGCATTGAGTATAAACATTTTATTCAAGTTACACTTTTGTAACCAGGTATTATTACCCATGGAGGTAAAATGAGGGCATACATGATGTACCTGGTTCTCTGTTTTTATATTAATATTTACCAATTTTTGCCTAAAGGATGAAGAATAGAAGTAAGAACTATTTCAGAAAGAAAAGGGATAATAATGAAGATGGTCATGTGTGTGTGAGTGAGTGTGTGAGCACACATTTGTGCATGCAAACATGAACACATTTATATTTCTTCTTATCGGCTAACACTGGAATAATTTTATATTTTTGAAGTAAACTTGTTCATTTGAACTGAACTAAGCCAGTTTGGTCATGGGCAATATCATAATCTTTTGGATAGATAATCAATATTTATCAATAGTTATAGATAGATAATAAGTATACTTTCACAACTATGAATAAAGTTAATTTCACACAAAAAATATATATTAGCAAAGAGACACAAAGTAGACACATTACCTATTTAATAGTCTTGATAAAGTCTCAGATCTGGCCTTTTGCGGGCTCCAACAGTACTCTGCAAAATAAGTGCACTCAAAGTAAATGTGACAGTATATTAGAGGCAAGATCCAGTTGACCTTGATCGTCAGAATCAGGTTACCAAGAGCCTATTGCTAGACACAAGGCCAGTTATATATCTAACCTAGAGAAATATTGTGAAACATGAACAGTGATAAATTTACTAGATTCTTACACCTATGTAACAGTGTGACTGTCTCAATAATATTTTAGACAATCCATGTATTTTGACCACCATTAATTTTACTGACAAAGCCTCAAAATTTTACATTTTTTATGCTAATAGGTCATTAATTTTCCTAGTGCAGATTTTACTCATTTCTAATATTCATTATGCTAATTTATATACCAAATATACATTAAGTCTGAAATGCCAAATGGTTGTGTGTTAAGATAAATATTTATCAGAAGCCAAGCATGAAGTTATATATATTCATTGTGGTCAGTCATTAAATCAATTGATCACTCTGGTATATAGATCAAAACTAATGATAACCTCCTCCCCTTCCATCCCTAAATACTTCAGGGTGCTTTATCAAAAAATAAAAATATCTTTTTATATAGCTACAAAATCAATGTAAAAACATTAATAACCATTCTTTAACATTACCTAATAACCAATAAAATGTTCTCTTCTGACCAAAGATGTCCTTTGTCCTTCTGTTCCAATCATGATCCAAACCCAAACCATACATTACAGCTGGTTGTTATTTACATCTCTTAAGTGTCCTTAAATTTTCAAGTTACCTTTGTAATATCATTTTACCAATAGAACTGTAAATTGCTCATTTGGGATTTCTGTGCTTACTTCCTTGCAGTATCATTTTTTTCCCTTTATTTCTGTTACTCCTATAATTGGAAATTAATTCTAAATATTAAATACAAGTCAACTTTTTCCAGAGAGACATCAGAGATGATTTTATACATGCATATTGATTTTTCTCAGTTTAAGGATCATTGTAGACCAATGACCTTTCATGGACTCAATGTATTTCAATCAATATAACCATTATTATCTTTTTGATGTTCACATTGTCACGACTTTGGTGAGCAGAACCCCCTTCAGGTTGTCATGATCACATTAATCTTTGGAAACTTTCCTCTTTTCTGGCACAAGATACCCCATACTTCCCTTCTATACTATCCCTTCCTCACACATGGGTATTAGCTATTTTCTCAAGGAAACTGGGATTCTTTTGGTTGAAAATTATATTAGGAAAAATTCTGTATGCTTGGTAGTCTACATCAGATTTGCATTATAGGAATGACCTGGTTTCCTGACAATTTTGTTGAATATATACACACATTTAAAAAATCATGAGTTCAAATTCCTATTTCTAGAACAGCTCAAATAGTGCAATATGGATATAGGTAGGGAGTGGGGTGCTTTTAAAATAGGATTTTCAGAGAAGGCCTTATAGAAAAAGTGCTATGAAGAAAGTGAAGACAAGCTAAGCAAACATCCGAGGGAACTGTGTTTCTATAGAGGAAGCAGTAAACACAAAAACCCTGTGGCAGGAGCTTGCTTAGTGTGAGGAACAATGAAGAATCTCCTGTGACCTGAGTCAAACCACATGAAAGAGAAGAGAATGAGAGGAGACAGGGTCATCAGGGAAACAGATAGCTGAGGAGAAGATGACCAGGTAAGGCAGGGCCTTATAGGTATTTTAAGACCTTTTTATTTTACTCTAGATGAGATGGGCAGACATAGGATTTTTTTTTTCACTTTGAGATAACCTATAATTAAAATGATTAGTAATACTGAGTCCTGGAAAAGATGAGAAGAAATAGGAGCTTAAAGATTTACTTGTGTGTTGGGAAGAGTGTTATTCCATCAACATTTCTGGAGGAATTTTTGGTAATATGAATTAAAAGCCTGAAATGTTTATAACCCTTGATTTGGAAGTCCACCAGTAAAAATTTTTCTTAATAAAACAATAGAACAAGTGATCAGAATGCTAAACAAAAAAGATAAGCTACTTCCTTTCCACCTCCCAAATATAAAAATACTTGGTCTATTTAGGTTCTAAGTGTCTTCTATCATGCTTTTAGGAAATAGATATTTTTTTTTTGTCTTCTACAATGTTTTCAGAAAACGAAGAATGATTGTTTAGTGTTTTTATGGGGCTTGCATAAATTTTATCCCCAATCAGATATTGACAGAATGAGATAATACCATTAAATATACAAGTTCAAAAGCAAATATTAACTAATCCATTCTGACAATGTAGTACAAAGTATCACTCATGAAGAAGTAGGATTAATACCAGTGTTCAAGAGGGTTAACAGGGATTACCATGCAAACCCTTAACCATGGCTTATCAACCTCACATAACATAGACCCTACCATTTCATCCTAATTTGTGTTTCTTCATTGCTACTAGATTCTAGCCACATAGATATCTATCTCACTCTATAGAGCATCAAGCCTTTTCCTGCCTCATAGCCTTTCTACCTCTAATTTCCTCCTCCTAAAATTCTCTGTCAGGAGATTCCTGTTGGCAATCTCCTTTTTCCCCCCATCTCAGGTCAAATATTTACCCTTCAGAGAGACCTTTTTTGACCACTCACTCTGAAAGAAGTCCCTCTATCTATCCTCTCTTTTAGCAATCTCTACGTCTTTTTAAAAGTTATTATGTGTTTACTTTTATCATTCCATTTGTCATTATCTGAACTATCTTGCACATTACTTGTTTATTTGGGCATTTATATAATTCCCACTACTAGAATATAGGCTGCCGGAGAGCAGATGTTTTCTATGGAATAGTACTGGACACACAGGACCAGCTGTGCAAGTTTATATAAATTTCATAAATGAATGAAGGGAGCATTAGCAAGTTACCTAGTACCTTATTTTTCTTATCTCTTTCTTGAGCTAATAATCAGTACCCTTCTTATCTCAAGGGATATTTATGAGAAAGAAATAAGATACAGAAATGCACAAGTCTATTCTGAAGTGAAATATTTTTATTAGTATCATCACCCTAATCATCAGCTTAGCTGTTGTCATCATTAAATCACAAAATAGGTTTTTATCCTAGTTCCTGTCAGCATTATTTATATGATGTAGGTCATATGGCAGCTGGATGCTGTAATCATTTCTTATGTCCTCTCTTCAGGGATATAGATATACCATGCACTACTTGCCTGATATCCAAGATTATTACTCTTATATTTTCCTACCACTGGGCTGTGTCAAGCATGTTTATGTGTATTTTGTGGCCTTGTAAACAGATGAACAAGATCCAACAGGAAAACTGCAGTGACTGTGCTGGGATAAAGGGCTGGCTGGCTTTTTAAAAGCCATCAATAAGAAATATAGGGCAGCATGAGAGCTGGCTGTAAATGAGAGGCACCTGAGACAGGAGCAGTCTGCCCATGAATGAGGCTAGCGCCCATAAACCAGCAATAAGAAATGGCTGTGAGGCGCATGAGACACATCAAAGCATTAACTTTTAGGAAAGTTGGAAAAATTTGATATTTAAAAAGTAATCCCGAGATGGGATTGTTCTTAAAGTTTTGTTTGGTTAATGTTGCATGAGCTTTTCATGGATCAATTATTTATTAACCTAAGTAACAAGACACGGGAGGTACCAAGTCTTCTTTTGGGTGTCCTGGAGGCTACAAAGAAAATGAACCATGGTTCAGAACTCAAGTGTGGAAAATTGTATAAATATTTGCATATACTTTTGAGTGGTTTTGTGTACATTATTTTATTTAACTCCAAGAACAAATTCTGGAAGTATACAGGATAATAAAACCAAGGCTATCTAGGCAAAGTGACTCTACCAAAGTCATTCAGTTAGTGGGTGATGAAGCCTCAAGGTCATTCCGGCCTATCTGCTTCCCAACCCAGTGCTCTATTACACTCTGTAACACAAGAGTGTTTTATCTCTTGCTGTTCCAAGGAAGGACGCAAATAGTTATATCACAGACCATGATATAATGTCTGTCATGTGAAAGGCTCACATCAAGTAGCTAGAGAAAGAAGAGGTTACCTGAAAGGTGTGCCTTTTCAATTAAGACCAAGAACATGAGACAGCTTTGTCCAACTAGGAGCTCTTTACATATTGCTGTTGCTATCTAGTCGACATCTGAAATCATTGTAGAACAGGCAGCATAAACAAGAAATGGGATTACAGAGAAAGTAAGGTGATGTTTGCAAAAGTGCCAAAAGAGAGTGACAGTTAATAAGAAGAGACAATAGGCAGGAGCCATCATTGGGAAACCTTCATGGCTTTGGATCATGATGAACCGGACACCAGAAAGAAGATTTCCATCACAGGGTGGACGACAACATCACAGTCTCTAACACAGAATGTTCTTTTGGATGAGCAGAGACCTCAGTGGAGTAGAAACTGAATTGAAGAATAAAAATAAATATTTCTTTAACTATTTGGTTTCTCCTGAAATAACCTGGCTAAAAAGAATTAACCAAATAAACTTTACGATACTCCAGTGCAAAGCCAGATTTAATTAGTGTGCTATAATGGCAGTTCATTTTGTCAGGGGCTCAGGCTGGTTTAAGAACAGTCAAGTGAGAATTTATGGAGGAGCGCTTCAGATATTGCTCAGATTTCCCTAAAGATACCTCTGCCCAGATGGCTATTGAAATGAGGACTATTATTCAGGATTTAACATTTTATTTCTCTTAAACACAATAGTAATAGATTCCAACTGTAGAAAATTTAAAACAATTTATAGTGTTAAATTCTGAATATAACCCTATTGCTAAAAGTTTAGAGTATTAAATTCCTGTCTTTAAATTCTAGTCTTTTATTTGTAAACTAATATACATGTATATAAAATGGTTTCATCCATATGTCATGTATACTTATTACTTATAAATTATTATTAATAATTAACCAAATTATTAATAATTAACCAAAAGTGTGTATATATAATTATATGAAACATATATGTGTGTGTGTGTATGTATGTATATATAATATATATATATATATATATAGAGAGAGAGAGAGAGAGAGAGAGAGAGGAGAGAGAGAGAGAGACTTAAATGTTGATCACACTTTACTTAAAGTATGATCACACTATATATATGGTTTGGTGTCTTGCTTTTATCCCACTTAACAATTGGGAAAATTGTAATGTTTTATGTACTCCCAAGTGTTAACCTTACCATTTTCAATGGTCATCTTCCAGCAGAGATTTGAGCAAAGGAGAATGTGCCAGACAATTGTCCCTGTGTCCATTCATTTCATAGGCGCTCCTTTTTGTCACTTTGCTGGGCCTCTAGTGCCACCATTCCTGCTTCAGAGGCTCAGTGACTAATTCCAGGGCAACTCTCTCCTCATACAGTGCAGCCACAATTATGCCGACCTCACAAAAGTGACCACATCTATAAATTTTCTATAATATTACAAAAAGAAGACTGTACATGTAAACACACTTTACTGAAGGATGGGGAATAACCAGAGGTGATTAGGTTGCTGGGGGCAAGGGGTAGAGTAGAAGATAGCCTAGATGCTAAATATGGCAGTTCTTAGAATCTAAGGCTAAGGAGCCAACATCAAAACCTTCCTGGGTTCACCATTGCCTTCATTCACTGCACTGTCAAGACGTACTCTACCTCACCCTGCCACTCCGCCCCCCCCCCCCCCAAAAGGACACAGTACCCTAAGGTATCACATTTCTGGAAGTCTGTGGTTTGCTAAGATATCACAATTTCCAAAGTATTTCATTTTTCAGAAATAATAATTCTTACAAAGAAGACTATCTAAATTCATTTTATGAGAGGCATTTTTTCCCCTAATGCAAATAACCCACACAGCCTCTCCTGGTCACAACAGAGAGAGCTTTACATGGTTCTAGAGAAAAGCATCAGATATCATTTAGGATATGTCTAATGCCTACTGATTCATAAGAAATCTGTTTTAGTAGCTGTCCCCTTGAAATAATAGCCCATCCCATGCAATTATAGTTTTTCTTTACATTCAGATAGAAAAATTTCTTAAGCTTGATCTATTTTTTCTCTGAATACCAGTATTAACCACTCACCAGTTGTTTTTTTGGTGTTTGTTTATTTGTTTGTTTTTAAGGAGAGGCAACCCTTGGTTGACCTAACATATTGCAAGGATCTTGTCAGTTTACAATCCCTTATTTATTTATTTTTTTATATTTTATGCCTACGGCATCTTGTTTTTTAGGTGGTCTTCCAAGTACTAACCAGGCCTGACCCTGCTTAGCTTCCGAGATCAGATGGGATCAGGTACGTTCCGGATGGCATAGCCATAGACTCCAGTTGTTGATTATTTATGTTGCTTTCATATCTCTTGTTTACAGACATACCAGCCCCAAAGGCTCCTTTTACTTCACACATGCTTCACCAAGAAATGGGCATGTCCAAGTTATTACTGAGCTAAATGGTAAAAACAGTAAATAAACTTGAAAAACAGGGATCTTATCTTTACTTTTTCATCACCTACTATAGGAACATTAGACAGATCACTTAGACTTTATGGTTTCTGCCTCCTTGTTTTCAAAATTATGGATATGACAAAAATAGTCTTTAGGATTTCTTTAAAGACTAGTTTATATCTCTAAAAATACTTAAATCAATAATCAAGTTATCCAAGTATCTTAAACTGTCAATGATCTCAATCAAATAATTATTATTCATAAAACTATTTTTGATTTTAAGTAGAATTGTATCTGTATCATAGTTATTTGGGAAGAAATAACTGTTGTATAAAATCAAGACGGGGCAGACAAATTGTGAAGTTGGTAATCAGTGAGTATCTTGCTTACCTGGGTCATTACTGTAGGCTTCCTCCATGTTTTCTACCACTGAGCTCTTGTTATGAGCTGGACACAGCCTTAAGGCAAAGGAATTCAACAGTAAACAAAACAAAAAGGTTCTTGCCCCAGAGACCTTAAAGTCTATATCTAAAGACAACCTGGGGAAGATATGTAAACCTTGATACATGTAGGGAAGTGTGAGAGTTTGGTCCTTAGGTAGAATTCGGGGGAGGATAGGATCAAGAAAAGAGGGAGAATATTTTTTCTACTTAAACAAAAACTTATCCAGCCATGCCTCAGTAACTTTTATGTTTTTATCACATTTTGGACAAGGTACCTAACTTAAGTTATCTTACTTCTTAAGAAACCTCTAAGTTATGCATATTTTTCCCCTTGTATCCTGAAATGCTAATCAATAAATTTCACTTCTTGATCCTATTTCTTCATTAAAAGCCTTCTGGATAGTTGTCAAGTTTCATTCTGAGAGAGAGAATGACAAAGGCCCTCCAACATGATAATATTCATTGTTTGGCTTCTATTCCATGCTCCCATCCCCCAATCTTTGTCTGAGTAAAGATTCACAAGTTATAAGACCCACATTGACATTCTGACTGCAGATATATGCTCTCAACCAAAGTTTAGCTACGTTATCATTTCCATTGGAAACAACTTTTTTAGACCACCATTGTACTCACTGAAAAAGTAACATTGGAAATTATAGGAGAAATAAGATAAAAAGAATTTAGGTTCAAACTGGTAAAGATGAGAAGGAAAATCAATAATTAAAAAACATGTGAAATGGTGAGATGATGAAATAGAAATAAAAACAGATCCAAATTCTAATATGTAGGTGATTACCAGTACTGCTAGTTTGGTAAATCATGTTAAACTTTGAACTTTAGTATCTTCATCCATTAAATTAAATGGTTGGATCAGAATATTTTTAGTGTATAAATATATCTTTCTATTACGGTTTAAGCAATCTTATTTAGGTTACATGATTCCTGAACTCTTTCAGAGCCACAATTCTATAATTCTTATTTCCCCTGTGATGTTTTTATCCTAGTGACAAGAAGGCTAAGATGTGAGACAATTACTACTTTTTTTAAGAACAGAAAGTGCTTATAAAGTACATATAAGATATTTTTTCCTGCCAATCCTAGAACAAAAG
Organism: Rousettus aegyptiacus; assembly: GCF_014176215.1. Lineage (NCBI taxonomy): Eukaryota > Metazoa > Chordata > Mammalia > Chiroptera > Pteropodidae > Rousettus > Rousettus aegyptiacus. The sequence continues at coordinate 71,959,482 of NW_023416287.1, forward strand.
AAAAAAAAAAACATAGCCTATACTTTTGAAGCAGGAGTGTGTAGACTCAGAGAAAATGACTGAAAATAGTCAATTACTACTAGTTATTAGATAGTTATTATGTATTTAAATTGAGGGCAGGGAGGTTGTGGTGGTTTTAAAATTATACTTACAAAAGTTTACCTTCAAGAATAGAACATGGCAGAATTTGTGGTTTATCTCTTCTGAAAACAGATTATAAAATGAATGAATTTTCTCACTGTCTCTCTGTCTCTCACGCAAGAGCACATGTGTACGCACATGCGCGCGCGTGCACACACACACACACACACACACATTCTATTTCTCTGATCATTTAGACTCTAGTACTGCCTAACTGTATGACCAGTCAAGTCACTCAACTTCTTGAACTTAGTTTCTTCAATTTAAACTTTCAAATTAGGTCAAGATGTTTAAATTTCCTTTTGATTCTGACTTCAAAAGTCATACTTTCCTTATTCATAATCTTTATCCTTAGGCTTAATCTACAGGTAGACAAATATATTACCTTTTTAGTACTCGAGGCTTTTTGTACCTTTCCAGTCTGTCTTATAAGAAATCATTTCCTTGTGGGCCAAATAAAATTGACTTTTTAAAATGCCCAATTCGGTCTCCTTCCTCTGATTTTACAACATGAACAGTCCGACCTGTGAATTTAATGACACAGATAAAATCCTGGTGTATTCACACAAAAACTGCTTTTATGTGTGTTCTGGCTTCTGAGCATACTGAAAACGTATGTGCTGGTCCAAGAAACAAAAGGGAAAATGGCTATTTGAAAGGTAGTAAAAGTTTATTTTATGCCCTAATTTCATTTATGCCACCAGCTGTGATTACCTTAAAATCTCTGTGTGTGTGTGTGTGTGTGTGTGTGTGTGTGTGTGTGTGCATGTGTTGTAGATAATAAAAGGCAAGGGGGAAAAAAATGTCCTTGTTCCTAGCAAATTGTACTGTTTATTAACCACATAGGCGTATTGATAGAATATATTAAAATCATAAATTTTGGGGGAGCTGAAAGAGAGCTTGGAAATTATCTTATCTAGTGATTGCTAATCCAGGACTCCTGAAGAGCTATTTTCAAATATTTTCAAGCCTAACGTAAATTATAATTGATCTATGATAAAGATTCAAAAACCATTTTACAGAAAATTCAGACAACGGGAGCAGTAATATCAGAAGGTGTTCGGGCTAGTACTTTTCTGTCCTATGCTTTGATAGATAAGGAAATTAAGCCTAAGTGTTTTCATTTTCTCAAGGTGAATCAGGATATTGGTGTCAGGACTCAGGCGATTTGCTGACTCCTGTTCAGAATTCTTTCTACCTTACCTTTTGACTAAAAACCATCCTGAGTCTAAACTAATTCTTTGTGGTCACACTAGTCAAAGCCTTATAATCCTCTCTGTGGGCCAGAGAGTGCCCAAGTAAAAGCCTTCAGAGAAGTGGACTCTTATTTTAGTTGCCAGCCTTGCATCATGTTTATAATTCTCTCATAGGTAGTATAATCTCCATTTTTGCTCTATTTCTGACTTTTTTGGATTTCTGTGTTATACCTTCACTCTCTGTACAAGTGTAACCTGTCTAGTTCCTGTCTGACTTATTCACATTAAAAAATTATTATTTTAATAACAATAATACATTTACTGAATGTCTGTTGTAAAAAAGCCATTTTATTAAATATTTTCATTCAAAACTAATAACATTCCCATGAGGTTTTAGAAAGTAAGACTCATATTATTTAAATAACTTGACTCAGATCACAGCTTCAAGTATCTGGTCCAGGGATACTGGGCAAGCATTCTAATTTCAAAGTAACCAAACTGTCCTACAATAGGATTGGATAAAAAAGATGCAGTACATATATACAATAGAATATTACTCAGCTATAAGAAGATATGAAATACTGCCATTTGTGACAACATGAATGGATCTTGAGATAATTGTGCTAAACAAAATGAGACACAGAAAAAGTTGAAAACCACATGATGTCATTCATATGTGGGGTGTAAATCTAAAAGCAACAAACAAACCTAACAAACAAACAGAGATTCACAGACATGGATAGTGGACTAGTGGTTACCAGAGTTGGGGGCAGGGGCGCGGTTGGGGTAAAAGGGGTCAAATATGTGGTGACAGAAAGAAATCTAACTATGGGTGGTGAACATGCAATGCATATATATATATGCTTCACTGTTGGATTGTACACTTGAAACTTATTGGATTTGGTTGATCAATGTCACCCCAATAATTTTTAATAAAAAAAGTATTCTCAGTCTAAAATGCAAAGAATTTGGGTGTGCAAAAATCATTTTTTCTTTATATAATCAGGATAAGTTTGTCAAAATTACAAAATAGAAAAAGATTGGTAGGTAATTTGCATGTCCATCCATATATACGTATATAAATTAAAATTTTATGTTTAGGTGTATATGAGCTTTTTTAACATCTTGCTTTAACCAGCTTTTTTACTTACCAACTCTCACATAGGATGAGTTGTACTCTATTATAAATGAATGTGTTTGTTTTGCCTAGCAATCCACAGACCAGTTCATAGATATGAACTCCATAACATTGTATATGTACATGCATAAGTCTCTGTGTATGTAGGTATAGTTGTAGGTGTAGAGACCTGTGTCTGTTTCTGTGGGTGTAGGTGCAGGTGTACATGTATGCGTAGGTACATATACATGTATATGTAGGTAAATATTTTTATGTGTATTTTTCTTAAGATTCTGTAGATTTCATCAGATTCTCAAAAATAATCCAGGACAAAAAAATCTTAAAAAAAACTTCTACCTTATAAGAAATTTAGCATTCTTTTCCACAATGACTGCATCTAAATCTAGGCAGATCTCGCCTCGTTATTTCTAAGGATTTTTCATCATTCTCTTAGCTCTTTTTGTACACCTACCATATACTTCAAACTATATGATAGGTCCATTTTTATTAGATTCAGAGATTTTTTGTAAAAAATAAGTATTTTATTGTAACTCCATTCTTCTCTCTTTTTCCTTCCTGTCCAATTTGTTCCACTTGATCTCTCTACGTGTTTTATTATCATTTCTCTCTTAACTTCATCCCCTCATCACACTTGGTGATCAGGGATTGTTATTCACAAGAGTTAGAATCTCAGAATCAACCTTGTCAAAATCCCTGCCCGCGCTGCATCTTTCTTCTGTAATAATAATGTCTTCTCTGCATTCCTGTCCATTTCTTCTCCACCTGAAGCTGGCACCCTGCTTCAACGTTCACATAAGATTCCTCATAATTTACATGAATTTAAAGAACACAGTGCTATCTTTCTTCTAATAAAATTATTTTATTTTGTTTTTTTTTAACCATATTTGTTCCTCATAATAGGGGAGTTAGTAGGGCTCATGCTTCCTAATTTTTAAATGAAAAAATCAAAGCCCAGAGAAATAGAAAATGTTGCCATAATCAAAAATTCAGTTACTAATATACCTGACAATATATCCCAGATCTATTAACTAATCTAGACTTAAGTGCAGGCCTCTACTTAGAGTAGTGAATGAGTTAAACTGAATAAGTCTAGAGTACTAGAAAAAACAATGTGTTTGAATTAGAGAACCTAGGTTCCAGAGATAGCTTTGCTACATACTAGAGTAGTGCCTTCATTCAAATATTCAAATAAACTACCTTCTCTGGATGTCACTTTCTTTGTAAAAAAAAATAAAGGGGGGTGGTCACAGGCAGGTCATGTTTTATTTTCTCTAGTCCCTCCCTATCTTAACACTTTTAATAGTTTGTTGTTTACTTGGTTACTAACCCTGCTGGATGTGGAAGTAGTAACAATAGACCAAGAAGTGAGAATAACTCTCTTTCTTTGACATTGATGGCAAGGACATTTGTACTTTCTTGAAGGAAAGAAGGAAATTCTCCTATAGAATGCATTTCTAGGCCTCATTCTAGCCTTTGGCTCAAATGACCCTAAATATAACAGCATTAGCTTCATACGGAACTAAATGACTTGGAGCAGGATTTTGACATGCCTGTCTTTGCCAATTCCTGCTAAACTGCTTGTGCTGTTTTTCTTTGTGAATCATTCCACACTCACTCAGTTGTGCCATCGCCAACTGCTCTGGTTGGCAAGGCCCTCTGAGGGCTTCACAGGCCACTGCTTGTGGCGCAGCGCCAAATGGATTATGGAATGGATGATTGACAATCACATAAGCATCCTGCCTTGTGGCGGCACAAAACGTAACTGTTATTATGTACGGAGCCTTTCAAAACACCATGTTAAATAGCCCATGTGAAAGCAAATTAACACCAAATTACTATTAGGAGCTACTTTTAAAACAGATGAATTGAGAGACCAAGGATGCTTACTTCTAATCAATCACCAGTGTTTCTCTTATTTCTGCTTCTTTCATGTCCTGCATAGTTCTGTTACCCATCATTTATCCGTTAACTTGCTGCAAGAGCCTCTTAAATGGACTTTTGTTTTTGGTCTTATCCATTTCAGTCTGTTTTCTACACTGCCATATATTTCTGGAAGGTTCCTTGTAGTGTTCAAAATAAAATGCGTCTGCTTAGCATTATATAAAATGCCTTTCCTGTAAGAGGACCTTCCAGACTCTCTAGCTTCATCCTTTGCCCCCTCCCACTGGCTCACCTCACATATAACCCTGTCTGTGGTAATTCTGTCACATATGCAAAACCGTAATAACAATACTTAAATGCAAATTTTAATGAAATAAATCATTTACCTTATAAAGTCCCATTAGGTATTCCTAGCAGGGTTCATTTTTGGTTAAACCTGAACGTATGCAATTGGCCCTGAGAGCAGCACACAGCTCAGAGAGAAATTATTCAAATTGAACACTTTACTGGGTTGAATATTAGTCTTCAAAAAGATGTATCTATGCACTAATCCCTGGAACCCGTGCTTGTCACCTTACATGGCAAAAGTGAGTAATATTCTATGGCTTAGCCAGTTTGGCTGCTGTAATAGGATACTATATACTGGGCAGCTTAAACAACAGAAATGAACTTCTCACTGTTCTGGAGGCTGGGAAATCCTAGATCAGGGGCTGGCAGATCCAGTGTGTGAAGTGGACACAGTTCTTGGATTGTAGATTGTTGCCGTCTTCTCATATTCTCATGTGGTGGAGAGTAGAGGGAGAAGAAGCAAGTTCTCATGTCTCTTCTTATAAGGATGCTAACCTTATTCATTCATGAGGGCGTCACCCTAATGACCTAGTTACCTTCCAAAGGCCTCATTTCCTAATACTCATCACATTGGGGGTTAGGCTTTCAATATACACTTTTTTTTTTTTTTTAGGTGTGGGGGATACAACAGTTTATAATGCTGCATGTGATAAAAGATGTACTTTAGTTAAGGAACTTTGAGAGGAGATTCTTATCCTGGATGATCTGGGTTGGCCCTCACTACAGTCACACGTCACACGTAGCCTTCTTTTTTTTTTTTTTTTTTTTTTTTTTTTTTTTTTAATGCCTACAGCACCTAGTCTTTCTAGCTGGTCTCCCATCCAAGTACTAATTAGGCCCAACCCTAATTAGCTTCCAAGATCAGACGGGATCAGGCTTGTTCAGGGTAGCATGGCCATAAACACACATATCCTTATAGTAGAGAAACACAGGGAGTTTTGAGACAGAAGAGGAGAGAGCAGTGTGATCAGGGAGGCAGAGACTGGAGTGATGTGACAAATCAAAGGATTCTTGGAGCCACCAGAAGCTGCAAGAGGCAATGGAGAATTCTCCCTTACAGCTTTGGAATAAACGTGGCTCTGCCAACACCTTGATTTTAGACTTATAACCTCTAGAACGCTGAGAGAATACATTTCTGTTGTTTTAAGCCAATAAATTTGTCATAAATTGTTACAGCAACCACAGGAAACTAAGACAAGCACTTTAGTGAGAAACGTTGTTAACTAGTAGAGCATAGAATCAAGCAGATGGCATCAACTGAATACTTATAAAGCATATAAATGGTTCGCCCAATATAAAATTATCATCCCCACATTAAATGTGACTTAGAGATCATTTACTCAAATGGTTTATTTGACACAGAGGAAAGATGAAGACCATTGAGTTTCAGTGGCTTCCCAAAGCTGTATGTGAGCTGAATGGCAGAGCCATGGCAAGAGTTCAGGTTGCAGAGAACCCCAAGGCTCCCTTCATCAGTCTTTGCAGCCACTCAGTTAAAAATGACACCCTGTTCAACATAACTCTGTTTGTAATTGTGAAACGTTGAAATACGGCTAAGTCTCCAACAATCGAAAATTAGTTTAGATAAATTATGTTGCATCTAAATGATAGGAGACTGGGAAGTAATTAAGAAATATTCCAGTCATTGAAATAGATATGAAATTTTAATAATGTACATAGAAATAAATTCACAATATATTATTAGAGAAAACATGCAGTTAACCAAAAAAAAAAATTCTGGGTACAATCTCATTTTTATGAAGAAATCATGAAAGATACTTCAATATTAATTTGAAAGACTATATACCAAAGTGTTCATTGTAGTTTCCTATGATCACAAGGATTATAGATGACTTTTGTTTTTCTTTATATTATTTTATAATTTCTACATAATAAATATTTATTTTATAATAATTTTTTTTTTTTTTCATTTTAAACATCCATTGTATGCCTATTTCCTCAGGCACTGCTCAGGACACCAGATAAAGACATCTTGTCTATACTTTTTCTGAGAGTAAGATTAGGGGGTTGAGATTCAGGATGTAAAGTGAAAAAGAATAATCAAGAAGCAAGTCAAAATGTGTTTGGCAGATGGACAAAAGGGAGAGCAGATACACCGACTAGAAGGTGGCAAGTTTGAGGATTGGCCTCAAATATCTTCCCAGTTACCTAACTATATATATCATGATTTGTGTTGCCATTATTAATTCCAATAAATAGATTATTTTGAAGACTCAAAGTTCTTCTCTAAGTCAGACTCAGACAGGACAGTCTATGGAAAATCCAAGCAGCGTAACTTGAACGGCTTGGAGATGTACCTTCCACAAAGATGAGAAAATGCTGAAGTCTGCCTTGCCACAGAGAGGACGGCTGGTGATAGGAGAAGAGTAAGGAGCGGCTTAGCCTGAAAACAGGAGAGAATTTAGTCAGGAACAAAAGCGAATGCAGATCTATGTTTGTATTCATGTGAGCATTAGCCTTTGTGTTACCAACTGGCCTTAGAAATTTAGCGAAGTTAATTTTTCAATGAGCGTTGACTTTTGAACAAGGGGAAAAAGAATCAAAAACACTCCACTCGGAAACTAGAATGATAGGAAAGTAAATCTTTTAAGAAATTGCTGGTGATTTTATATCTTGTCCTGTGGCAAGTTCTAGCTGCATTTATAGCTGAAATAAATTATTATTCATAGTACCTTTTGGTGAGTATAAATTGATATGGTATAACTTTACGAGGAAACAACTTGGCACATTGAGCAATTTGTCCAAAAATCTTGAGGAAATCACTTGAAAGGCAGATAAAAATCATGTATAAATATATCATCACTATGAAATTCATAATATTGAAATCACAGAAATAAATTAAGTGTCCAAAATTAGATGAATGATTAAGTAATATATGGCTCATAAATATGATGTACTCTTCTGTGGTCATTATGTTTATAAATAATTTAGTGAATAAAGGTAACATTGTACATAAAACTTTATGTTAACTACACACAATTTGTATACATGCATACACGTATATGCACAAAATCCTTTGAAGGACATCTTTATCTTTATAAGTTTATAAAAATAAAGTTATGCATACCACTTTTCAAAAACATAACTACATATACAGTGAGACATATCCGTAATGTCATACTCATCTTTCTTTTTGCAAAGTAATGAATATCTTATTTTTTCTATATTAGAAGATCAAAAATATTGAAGATTATCTGATACAGATTAATTGGAAAATGGAGAAAAAACATGAACATAACAAATTTCTTTGTTTTTTCTTTTAAAAGAATGCCATGTGCAGATAGACCTCAGTTGTTTGTTCTGTTTTAGCAACACATTGCATATTTCGTACAGTGGTAAATTATTTATAGGTAAATTTTTCGAATGCTGGGATAGTTCTTTGTAGTTCTGAATCAACAAGGAGACAAAAAGCAAAATACAAAAATATTCTAGCTGATATTCCTTAGAGGCATGCCTTAACACTCATACACAAAGTAAAATAGAAAAGGTTTACAAGAAGTACCAATGTTGCAATTCTCTGCATTTGCAATGATGATTTACATCTTTGCCTTCTCATGGAGACTGCCTGGCTGGCACAGAAGTACCATTGTTTGTGGCCTCCTCAAAAACCTACTCTCTACTATCCTTCCCCATAGTTACCCTTTTCTGCTATGAGAACTCTGACTTTATTATGTAACAGAAGGCTATGAACTTCAAAAAAGGTTGGACCACAAGGCAAATTTTGCTTTGTCTAAATCAATCATAGTAATAACATTTCTCTTATCAATGACATGTGATGTCACTCAGATCAATGAGGTGTGAAGATAAGTCTACCATTGTTGCTTCTGGGAAGATTTCTTAGCTCTTAAAGTAACAGGGAAAGGATAGTGCCTTTTCTATGGGGAGGAGGACGTCACTGTCATCTTGCAATCATGAGGAAGCTAGTCAAACATTGAAGATGACAGAATAATCACTCATAAGAATGTGGGCCTTTCAAGACACGTTTGAGATATTGGCTTAATTGGCTAGGAGCCACACCAGTGCTATCCCACCTTTTACTTTTTTTTTTCTCCCTATTTATTTGTTTGTTTGTTTGTTATGATTTTACCTTTTTTTTTTTGTGATGATGATGATGACATTTGTTTAAAAAGTCTAGTAAATTTTAGGCATACAATTCAACAGTAAGGCATATATATATTGTGTTGTGTATTCATCACCCATAGTTAGATTTTACTTTTTCTTATATGAGATGACAAAGATGTTTTTAGTTTTGTTTTTTTATTTAAGTACTTCTGAGTTGAATTTTCTGTGGCTCAAAGCTGAATTAATTTATAATTTCAATTCATATAGAAGATAAGAAAAACGTTGAGGCGAATTCAGTTGTATTATGTGAGATCTATGTTCAATCAGTACACTCAAAGGGCTGGGGAGACAACTTAGAGAAAAGTTAGGGTCTTGAGAGAGTCATGCAGGGAGTTTAGGATCTGCAGTGAAACTTTGCAGTGATAAGGACCCTTTAGTGATTTTGAACAAGGAACTGATAAGATTTGATTTTATTTCTAATTCATTTTTGTGTGCTTTCAATTGTTGTTGTTTTTTTTTCTACCCTATTTGGAGTTAATTCCTCAGATATAGTAAATTGTTTTGCTTCCATTTTTTTCCCATTTCCTTTGGCCATTTGCCTTTTCATTCATTGATCTTATAAGACCTACAGTCTTAATACTAATACTGTTCATCTAACTCTAGACTTTTGACCCTATTTCTTGTTTTCACTTCTATTTTAATGTGCATAATTTTATTTATTATTCATACTAATTTGTGAAGTAGTCTTTTTTTATTATTCCCACTTCACAGATTAAGAAATTGAGGCTCAGAGCTCAGAGAGATTGTAATTTGCCTAATATTACACTGCTTATTGGACCATTTGTTTAAAGCTAATAAAGGGTCAAGTGATAGGAGATTTTGAAAGAACAATATCAGGGGCTTATTTCATAGGATTAAAAGTGTTGATAAAACATATAAAATGGAGCAGGGTGAGAAATCCATGGGAACATTGATTTTATTATCTTGCCTGGTGCACAAAGTGGCAAATCTCAAGACCTATCCTCTGCATAGTCTTTTCTGCTGTCTATCATATACTTACCTAGTTCTCTCCTTTCTGAAGTTCTCATGCTCTATTATTGTTTTCTTTCTTTCTTAAGGGCTTCCTTTAACCATTCTAAAAGCACAACCTAACAGGTCTGTTACCAACAATTTTTGTTTTTCCTTTTCTATCATCTGGGATTGGTTGTATTTCTCTTTCATTTCTAAAGGATAGTTTCCCCTGATTTAGGATTTGGATTGCCAGGTCTTTTCTTTCATAATTGGAAAACTATTATGCCACTTTCTTCTGGTTTCCTTGGTTTCCGATGGGACATCTACTCTTCAAATCAGTTTTCTTTTTATTGTTGATGCATCATTTTTCTCTGGCTGTTTACAAAATATTTTTCCTTTGCCTTTAGTTTCCGGAAATTTAATTGTGATGTGTCTTGATGTTGATGTCTTTGGGCTTAGCCTGTTTACAGTTCTCTCATCTTCTGGTATTAGCAGGTTTATATGTTTTGCCAAAATTGAGAAATTTTCAACTTTTAATTCTCTGAATACTTTTTCAGTTCTACACTCTCCCGTCCTTCTGTAACTTTGATGAAATAGTAGATCTTTTATCATTATACCACAAAATATTGAAGCTCTTTTCATTTTTGTTTTAGCCCTTTTTCTCTTGGTTGTTAAGATTGGGTGAATTCTATTGACTGGTTTTTAAATTCACTAATTCTATCCTCTGTCAATTCAGTTCTATTTTTGAGATCATCTATTTTTTTTTTTTAATTTCAGTTGTATTTTTCAGTTCCATAATTTTCATTTTGTTCCTTTTAAAAATTTTAATTTCTTTGCTGAAATTCTCTATTTTATCATTTGTTTCAGGAGAATTCGTAATTGGTTGTTGCAGCATTTTAATAAACTCTGCTTTAAAATACTTGTAAGAAATTTTCAACATCTAATTCATCATGACATTGGCATTAGTTAATTGTCCGTTCTCATTCAGATCATGATTTTCTTTATTTTTGATATAACAAACAATTTTCTATTATATCCTGGACATTTCAGTTAGTATGACAGGGGATTCTTGATTCTATTTAATTTCCTATTTCATGCTTAGGTATTGTATATGGATGCTGTCCTACTTTTGTGAGCTTTAGTTTAATATAGCTTATATATAGTTTAATTATAGTTTAGTTTTAATTATAGTTTAGTTTCCAGAGCTCTTACAATGTTATTTTTGTCTGTTTCCTTTTTCTAGTAGTGCTGGGGCTAAGCCTCTGCTGGTGCCATCTGCATAGGCAAAAGCCACTTTCTTCGGCTGCTTTGTGTGATATGTGAGATATATATCTCACATATCACATCTTTGGTCTAGGCAAGGGGGCAGAACCACTGAGCCTGGGTATCCTCATGCCACTGGGTAGAGGACGAAGAGAAGCAAGGATTCTGCTGATGCTGTCACTGTCAGCCTATTAGACTGCTGCCTAGGGCCTCAGTCGTAGAGTGGGATCTGTAGTATTTTGAGGTTCTGCTGAAGCCCCCAGTGGTGGTGGGCCTACACCTCCACATTGCCATAGTTCTAAAGTGAGAATTATGATGGTCTAGGGTTTCCTTCTGTTAGCAGATCAAATTGCTGCTGGTCCAGGCTGTGCAGTGGAAGCTTGCATGATACAGGTCTTCCTTCTCTCTTCTCTCTCTGCAGGCCTCTAGCATATAGTTTAGCGGTGTATGGAAAGAGATTCAGGGGTCTTACCATGTTTTCATTCCTCAGTTCCCGAGGTTCCTAGCCTGCCTCTCCTGATAGTTTTCAGTGTTTTATCGATGCCTAATGGAGCATTTCCAGAGTCTTGGGTTGTATTTAAAGAGGATCAGAGAAGAATAAGTCCATTTCATCTTGTTCTAGAATCAGAAGTCTCTCTAAATTCTTTTTAATCGATACGTGTCTCTGAAAATTGTGAGTTTCTATGTGAAATTTCTATATCGCTCATAAAGCTCACCGTTAGTTTTTATATAATAGCTTATAAGAGTTAATACCAACCCTTTACCTATCTCTTCATAGTGTATTATTCAAAAAATCTATGACTTAGTTCCTTTCTCTGAATTTGAGTCCTCTCTCCTTTTTTTCTTGGTGAGTCCAGCTAAAGATTTGTCAATTTTATTTACCTTTCAAAGAACCAGCTCCTGTTTCATTGATCTTTCTATTGTCTTTTAAGTCTCTATTTCATTTAATTCTGCTGAACTCTTTGTTATTTCCTTCCTCTGCTAACTCTGCTGAGCTCCTTCTTTTGGGTAAGAAGAAATCTTTTGGACAAAAAAATAAGAATGGGGACTAGGAGGAGACTAAGATTCTAAGCAAGGAGCCTCAAACAAACCTGTGGTGCAAGTGCATCTTCACTGGGCACTAGTAAGGCGTTAGTTTTTTTGGAATAAGTAACCTGTTCTTTGTGACCATCTTTGTGTTCTTAGTCATGTACTTTGTTTAACTTTGTTTTCTCTTCTCCCTCACATTCTAAAGGGATAAAATTGTTTTGGAAAATAGTAGCCTTTTTAGGTTATGCTAACTTTGCAAACTAGAAGAAGAAGCATAAAGACAAAAGATAAAATACTTATTGACTTTCCTTCCTTCTTCTGAGATCTATAACAGGGTCAAATTAGAGGCTCAGAAAAAACTTTAAGAAAAAACCCCAAATGCCACAATCCCGTGTTCCTCACAAATGTATTATATGCTCATCTCATTTGTTTCCTTTAGGCACAACTTCTTAAAAGGTGCCAACTTTCTTTCTCTATAACAACAGGTCTAGTTATTGAGCAAACACTTTATGTTTTTTATCAGTGAGGTTTGATATTTTCTCTTCTCCTTACCTCATCTCTACAAACTTGATTGGTTTCTCAGTTACAATAAAACAACACAACAAAATAATCTCACTTCAATCAACTTCTGCAGTTGTGTTCTGATTCTCCAAGAATGTGAACTTAATGAATTAAGGTGGGTCACAAAAACCAAGATGTCATAATAGCCAAAGGATTGATCTGTGTATCACCAGCATATTAAGGAACACCATAAAGATGTTCGATCAAATTGTGACATGCAATAGCTGTGCTTTCCTAGATATAGTTGAAAGAATTCTGAAGAACACTCTGAATAAACATCTTAGTCTATTTAGAAAAGGGCTTTGTAAAGGTCTGTGTAAAGAAGAGGACAGAATGTATGCTTATTGCTATAAAAATAACAGCATCACATTTTTTTTTTCCAGAGAGTGACCAATTCTTTTAAATTTTTATTCAGCCCTGAGTAAATTATAGGTATTAAATTATATAATTTCTGATAAAATAAAATATAATTATAGTATTTTACTCTGTTACTCTTCCAATCTATTCTTCAAAGACAAAATTATCATTTTAAAAGGCAAATAATTGCTACTTCATCCAACTGTTTAAATCCCTTTAACAGCCTCTCATTCTTCTCAAGATGAAGACCAAACTCATAGCTCTCACCTAATTAGACCTGCATGGTCTCGTTCCCAGCTTCTCCTCCTGTTTCACCGTGTTACACACCTCTTTTCTGTCCCTGTGAAACTTTATTCACCTTTACTCACCATGCATCCACCTGCCATAGGGCTGATGCTCATTCTCTTCTTGCTGCCTGAAACACTTTCATATCATCTCTTTCCTCTTAGCCTAAACAAATGATGCTCATTCATTATATCCCAACCCAATTTTCATGTCTTCAGGGAAGCTGCTGACCTTCTCAATTAGGTCAAATCTTCCTATTGTAGATATTTATATACAAACTCTACACTATATGATTGGGTATAGTCTCAATTTTAAAATTATAAATCAAAATATTTATTCCTATATTTCTTCTTAGACTGTAAGTGGCAAGAGACCAAGCACCATAACTATTTTTGTATAATCATGTACCTAGAGCTCAGTGCAGTACTTGACACAGAGTAGGTGCTCAGAAACTATTTTCTTAGTGTCTGTATGTATGGTTTGCTTTATTATGTGATTACGGAGGAGTTAATAAAACAAAAAAATGCCAAGCAGATTACATTTCATACAACAGGAGCTCAAAAATATTAAGTGAATAAATACATAAATAAATGAATATTGAATTATCTGTAAGTGAATTTAGTACTTGTGAATTAGTGGGTTATTGATCATTTTAGTTTGACTTTTTTGGCCATGTACTTACTACTACAGAGCTTTTCTTTCCTACTAATGATAGTTAAAAGGATACACATAATTTCTATTATTATAAACCTATCTAAAAAACTAATAAACTCAGAGGGTATCCTGTAAAATAACTTACACAAAGGCCAAGATAAACCATTCAAAGAATATCCATCCTTCTGTTTCCTGGTCCCATTCCGTTTTATATGGAAACTGATTAGTGCTCAGGTTGGTGAAGGACTTGATTGACCCAAAGTCAAACTGTCTGTCATTCAGGCATGATGTGAACAGAAAGCTCTTTAGTCTACAATTCATCATTGTTTTAAGCTTTTCAAACATCTCTAGGGTAGTGGCATGCTGATAGTGCTTTTATTTCTCTCTTTACCTCTTCTACGCATAAATATACACTCTAATTGCTGTAAGTCTAACACTTCTCAGCAGCGATAAATTAAAAACCTTTGGCAAAATCCCCTTAATTGATTCTCTCACCCCCTTGTCTAATGCACTACTCTGGAGGGAGTGACTTACTATAGCACTGTTTTCAGCATCCTGCTTGCCTAAAGTAGAAAGGAAGGTAAATAGTTCTCATATTTTATATATTTTAAAGAGATATGATGTTTCTATTTCAGAAACTATATTTTTATTTTATTTATTAGATTATTTTAATTACACCTTTAGGGAAAGCTGAATGATGCCAAATTGCAGCACAATCAGTAGAACAAATTATTGTTGTGATTTTAGTGGCACTCTAGGTATATGAGAAAAAGATTTTTTTCTACTATAGAATTCTTTTTTCCTCCCAATAATAGGCAAAAGGATACACATATTTAAACCTATTTAAAAAATTAATAGACTCAGAGGATGTGCTATAAAATAACTCACACAATCTGCCGAAAGCCAAGATAAACCATTCGAAGAATATCCATCTTTCTGTGTCCTGGTCCCATTCCATTTCATATGGAAACTGATTAGCACTCAGGTTAGCGAAGGACTTGACTGACCCAAAGTCACACAGTCCCTCTGTCATTTAGGCATGATGTTTATTTTAGGATAATTTTTACTAAAAATTGAAGATATATTAACCTCATTATTACAGCAAAAATTGATGGCTGGAGTTCCTGACATCTCAGGAGCCTGAAGTTGTCATGTTTTCTTTCCTTTCTGTCTCTTTCTTGAGAGGCAAAAAAACATCAAATAGACATTAGCACCACTGGCATTTTCATATTGGCCTTTGGCCATTTAAATCCATAAAGGACAGTGAAGAACACTAAAGGAGGACCAAAAAGATGATGAGATGACTTTGCTGGCCTGGACATTCCTCTAGTCCTTGGTGTTTCTTTCTCTAGGAGGGAACTGGCTCATTGTGATTTATGTGGTGGCTTGAAGCACTTGTATTTTATTTATTTATATTTAACTTTTTCTTTTTTAAGATGTAAAAATTAGTTACCAGGGAGTATTTATTTTAAAAAATGAATGAGATACAAACTACACTGACATTATCATTAAAATATTATGCCAGATTTTTACAAGACAAAAATGTTAGATTTATTGATGTGCTTTCTTTTCCATACAATTTTGAAAGGAGACCATTATACCAGGTTATGGAGTATTAGAGGCAGAGCCAGAATGAAGCATCAGGATGAATAAAGTAGGCTATAGAGTATCCATGTGAGTTCGTGGGGGAGAAGCACTAATAAGACAGACAGGTTATACAGCAGAATCCTCTGCCTAAGCCCTCACCGCAGGTGTTTCTGACTGACTAATGGTGGAAAGTTGCTGCTCACAAACAACCCCAGGGAAGTTTGAGAACACTAGGGATAGTGACCAAGTTTACAATGGTCATGGGCACATTTCTTCTTTACAGCCAATCTCCATTCTGATGGGTGTGTGCTTGTATAGCACTTTTGCCAAAGAATTCTGGACTCCTTGAGGCAGTCTCATGTGAACCAGACAGAGGTAGGGGTAGAGAGCTGTGAAAGCTTTACTGAGGCAGTGCTCACGGATCCCCATGGCCTGTGCCTGCCATGTGAGGGACCTTCAGGAGAGGCAGAAGAGCTGGCAGACACCTGGAAGAGACTTGAGGTCAGAATAAAGAGGCTGTTGGGAAGGACCTTGAGACCCAAAGATAAAAAGGGAAGTTCATGGACTCTAGAGAAAAAGTGCCTGTTATCATGACCCCATTTGTTACCTCCAACATACCTCAGAGTCAACCAATCTGGTAAGTAGAATCAGGTGGTCGCCAGGGTCTGTGAGGACGGAGAAATGGGGAGTTATTAATCAAAGGGCATAAAGTCTCAAGAAAGATGTATAACTTTGAGAGATCTGATGTACAACATTATACCTACAGTCAGCAATAGTGTATTGTAAACTCTAACAACCGGTAAAGACGATAGATCTCATGTCAAGTATTCTTATTATAGATTTAAAAAAAAAAAAATCAGTCCAGATCCTTGATTAAAAAGATCAAAGAGGATCCAGAGTATACTATAGGACTTAGAAGATAAGAAAAGGGAACTCTACTGCCTTGAGGTTACATAAGCCGTACCTTTCCCTGATACCCAGATGCAGTTTTGGAAAGGAAAGTTAACAGGGCAGAACTTTGAATGATCAAACACTCACCTAAGTGCACCCAGCAGAGGTTGTGTTATTTAAAGATAGCTCTGATATTATTGCTTCAGATTAGCACTAAATTACTGGACTGAACTAAAATTTAGTCCCTCCTGCCCCCAGCTACCCATTAGTCAGGGGCTCATGAGAAAGAACAGATGAGTTATAGAGAAATAAAGCAGCTATCTATTTCTTGCACATCTGAGTGTGATGTGAATAATGTTTGGCCCGACTGCCCATGTTTTTTCCTCCCTGGCATTTTCTGCAGAAATGTCCAGGCTCAATTGTTGTCCACTGAACACAAAATATGTTTTAGACTGCAATTTGTCTCTGATAAATTATTTTATCATGGGGACTCATAATAAGTTAATGAAAAATACCTAATTGTAAACGATACATTTCTGGAGGGCAAAAACTGTATTCATAATTGCCTAGTGCCTCCCAAACACACACACACATATACCCCACAAGAGTGTGGAATCTAGAAAAGAGTGATACATGAAAGACATTTAGTCATTGCTTGATAAATTGTGCCACATGACTACACATTAGTCTACTATGGACTTGTATGCTTACTTTCAGTAGTTTCTTGACACTCCCTTGGCAATACAGGCAAGAGCACATTATGGTTCTCTTCTCCGATGAGACTGACTTAGATACCCTCGATCTATTTAGAAATTTTCAGGTGTGATTATCAGAAACAAGATCCAGGCATTTTTGTTTTATGCCAAAGAGAGTGAATCAATAGCTCTTGGGCAGAAATACCTAGATTTTATTCCCACAGAATGTATCCTCTGGTCCAGTCTTCTGGAAAGAAGTCTGCCTCTATCTATGCTGGTGACAACCATCGTAAATCTGTACTACCCCCCACCCCAAGATGATAATTTACAGACCTCTTTCCTTCTATAGAATGAAATGTTTGGACTCGGTAACTGTTCCCCAATCTAAACTTCACTACAAAATTCTAATGTGCATAAATTCTTTATCAGAACTTTGGGAGTATAAAGAAAGAAGGAAGAACGAAGAGAGAAATGAGATACGAATCTCTAGAGCCAAGTGTAGGGGAGCTGACAGTAAAATTTACAGATTTAGATATGTTAGGAAATGCATCAGACACTATTATTATTCATAGATAGGACAGTCATTGGATTTTCAAAGATGTAGGTTCATCATATGAAATTAGGTGCCAACTACTCTGTTTCCTATATTACATTTTCTAGCAAACAGAAGAGTCTGATAGAATGCAGCATTCACAGGGTCTTCCCATGCTAAGGAGGGTTCCAGGGGTCAGGGCCTGCAGCAGGCAAAAAATATGCATATGGTAAAGAATGTACTAACTAATTTTAACTGGACAAAAGCATAGTATTAAGGATTAAAAAAAAAAAAAAAGCCTGGGAGAATAGGGTGAAAGGTTAAAGAAGTAACAAATTAGTAGTTGATAGTTAGGCACGGGGAGCACAGGAGAGAGAATGCAGTTAACGTTAATATGATGGCTAAGTGGAGGGCCAGGTGAGGGAGCAATTGGGGGAATTGTTTTATGAACATTATAGATTTCTAACCAATGTACTGTATACTTGAAACTAATTTAAATAAATAAATTTATTTAAAATATATGTATATGTAATTTTTTAAAAAAGGCGAGGAGGAAGCAAAGACCAGTCGTTTAATTGTAAGAATTTTTCTGCCTTTATATCACCTCTACATATTTTTTTAAAATTTTTTTCTACTTATGAGTGCCTTATGAAAAGATTTGATTTTAGGGGCACTATCGGATGGGGAAAATTAACTAGTTTGTACTCTACTCCATAGAAGATGAGGGTTGAGAAAAATCCAAAGGAGCAGAGTGGCAGCAGATACTAGCAAATGATGATTGCATGTTGAGTACCTTGATCCCAGGTGCAAGAACAGTGAAGTCGTTGTGGGTTTGAGAAAGGCCCTGGCCCCAAACAGTGAAAGGACCCGCAAGTACAATATTCCAAAGAGCTGAGATTTTAGTCCACCAGTGGCAAAATTGTAATCTCTAAATTCTTTCCAGTTGTATCTATGTTACTATGTAAAATGTGTCTTCTCATCTAAGATTTTATAGTTCACTGTTCTTCAGCTAAGTGTGCCTTCCAGCTAGATGTTAAGCTACCTGATTTATTTTGGCATTCTCAGAGATTAGCAAGTGCCAGGGGCATTGTGAATAAGCGCTTGCATGTTGAATGGTAACTATGCTCTTCATTCTTCCTTTTCTCTAATTTATGATGAAAACTGCCCCCAACCCATGATGACTGGTTTGATGGATTCCTTCTCAAGCTTAGTTGTGCAGTTCATGGTTTTCCTTTACTTGTCTATGAAACATTCTGAACAATTATTTCCAGTAGGGTGCTTTCTAAGCTTAAATTTGAATACACTAACTCACACAATGGGATAAATGAGTCAATGGGCAATTTCATTTCACATGATGATCCATTGTAAAACAAACAAGAAAAAAGGCACTCTGCTGGCGTTTCACGGTTTGAGTAGGTAGAGATAGGACATTTTGGCAACATAAGAATTTAGGGTCTCTGGAGTCAACAAGCCTCTTGCTCTGCAGATGATCCCACTGTAAACGAAGCAGTCCTAAGAGGGACTCCTCACAGAGAGGGAGCAGGGTGTCCTTTGATAAGCCTCTCTCTTCCTTCTACAAAAACAATGTCCCTTTGCCTCAGCTCAGTGACTTCCCTGTGATAATTTTGCCCAAGCCTACTGGGGCAGGGCACTGTAAATACATAAATATTTCACGTCACCCCTCCAATGACCCACAGCCAGTTCCTATTATTAATAATTTCTCTGCGGGTCATCTATGGAGCATTCAAGAAAAAGCACAACTCTTGTTTTTAAGGAAAGACCAGGCTGCAGACTCCTGCTCTGAGTTGTTTTCTGGGCTTCTTCATTATTTACTGAGATTCCTGAAATGTGAACAAACCCAAGCCTTATCAGGCAAAGGCAGATCCCCCG
Source organism: Rousettus aegyptiacus (assembly GCF_014176215.1). NCBI lineage: Eukaryota > Metazoa > Chordata > Mammalia > Chiroptera > Pteropodidae > Rousettus > Rousettus aegyptiacus. The sequence continues at coordinate 71,979,024 of NW_023416287.1, forward strand.
AGCCTTTTATCATTCTGTCTGCAATTCTGAATATTTCCTCTATAACTGGACAGCATACCAAATGAAGCTGGGCTCTTTAAAGAGAAATGAGTCAATTGGAATGTCAATTTTATTTAGTCATATATTGTAAAAACTAAACAGCATATCCGACTGATTGACAAAATTCATCCAACTGTTAAGGGCAAAACAAAACTATCTCAAGAGGTACAGTTATGCAGATCTTGCTTTTACCTACAGACAGATATTGAGTGAGAGAGAAGGGGATAGGGAGAGAGAATGAGGGAGAGGCAGGGCAGTGGGGGGATGAGAAATGAGGCAGAATGTGACATTTGGAATTGTCCAATGGATAAAATTCGGAGAGAGATAGAGAGTAAGGGAATTAGAAGCAGATATCATGTCATGTTTTCTCTCTTCTTCTTCAGTGAGCCTTTTAACTTCTTCCACAGGCTGTCTTTTCTCTTCACTTTCTTTTCCATCAAGGATGGCATGGACTCCTTCTTGCGGATTTCCCTCACTAAACCGTGAAAGGCATCATCGATGCAGAATCTGAGGGCTGCAGAGGTCTCAAAAAAAGCACAGTTATATTCTTCGGCCAGATTCAAGCCTTCCTCCGTAGAGACCTAAGGGAAAAATGAACAGTATTAAAAAGAGAAGGGACAGATGCTTAGATCAAAAAGCATATTCTTTACCAGGGCTATGGGCCTATTCCATTTTTTAAAATGTGAAATGTGAGAATATGTTTTAAGGAAGATTTCCAGAATTTCTGAACTTAAAGGATAAATGAGAAATCAGAATCTCTGAAAAGGCAACTAGTTAGAACTTATTAAAGGTGGGACTGGAATCAGCTTTGCATACTTCAAAAAAAGTAACAGGGCATCGTGGTCAAAAGCATGGCTTTAGATTCAAACTGCTCGGTTTCTAATCCCAAATATCCTGCTTTTTACCTTTGTAAGGCTGGGTAAATTTCTTAGCCCTTTGGCCTCAGTTTTCTATCTATAACATAATATAATAATACCTCCCTCAATGACTTCTTGTTAGAGTTAAATGAGATCATCAATACAAGGTGCATTGATCACACTGAGCACATATTTAAAACTCTATGACTATTAATTGTTATTAATTATTGCCCATAGCTTTCAGTTAAGAATAAGTCAGGATGAAGTTGTCATGAAACTTGAAAGACAATCTTCTGACAAAAACAAAAAGCAGAACACCACCATTAGGAAAAATAAGTCCTTCTCTAGCAGAGCTCTACAAAGCATGCTGAGAGCTCTGGGGTTTTTTTGTGGCGCTTAAGTGTATTCTGGCTCATGTAATCGTAATAGGGTCTCTTGATGAAAAGCTGACTGAGGTCAGAGACGGTGCCTCATTTACCATCCATTTGGTGTCTACTGCAGTGCCTGGTGCCTAAATAGCTATTGCAGGAGTTAAAAGGATAATAAGTAAAAATATCTGGGGTTAATAAGTATTAATTAAGATATAAACATTAATGATGCACAGATTTCTAAATGGTGGATTATCTTTCACTGAGGCTGGGTGCTAGTAATCCTGCTCTGAGTTTAGCACACCTATTAAGCTCCATTAGATTATTCATACTGACTCTAAGAAAGCAGGACTAGGCTGCTTTTACTCAATATATTCTGATTGCTTTTCACACATACCGATCTATTTATTTCCTTAAAATTACCCAAATGTTTGTTTATTCGTATATGCACTTTGTCTACCCAGTGGAAGTATATGATGAACTGGAAACCTCGGGAGCCTGGAACCTGAGTGACTGGGCCTAAGCGGAACAGAGTTTGCAGTCCACCCCTGTCAGATATGTGGCAAGAATAAGAAAGAAACTTTGTTCTTTTATGCTGCTGCTAACGTTTAGGAGTTGTTTGTAACCAGTGTTAAATCACCTCTTCTTAACAGATAGAGCACAGCGTAGGGCTAATACACAGTTGAGCTGGGATGTAAAAACAGGTCTATCTGATTCCAAAGCCAGGTCCTTTCTAATCTGTGATAGCTTAGCCTCACCAAGGGCTGATAAACAGAGATGAGTACTAACACTGGCTGAATACTCTCCTTTCTTTTTCATTCCTGCTGGCAAACACACCAGTCATTTTTTTAGCTCATTTCATTTTTTTAGTAACTTAAGAAATATAGCTGAAAGCAACCAACTAAAGTTATTAACATTCTATCTCACCGACAATGGGGCAGAGTCATAGGTTTATTAATTAAGTTGTCTGATTGCCGAGTAATCACAGACAGTAATCTTACCATACATTTTAATACCACATAGCACGAGTTGCCATTTATTTTTCAGTCTCCTGTAACAATTTTCCCAGCCAGTAGCCAGTGACACATATTTCATGTTTTACTACAGCAACACCACATTCCTGGTACCATTTTCTAGCTCAATCAGCTTTCATTAGGCTATATGTATACAAAAAAAAAAAAAAAAAGAAAGAACTCACAACCTCTATATCTTGCAAAAATATTTCTTGCTCCCCCTGCTCATTAGCAGCTGGAGCACAGGCTGGCAGCTCAACTCTAGGCTGTTGGTTAGGTTCTGGTTTGTCTCCCCTGTCTTCTTATAATGGGACACAGACTGAAGGTTATGGAGAACAAGTGGGCAGGAAGTAGAGATCATTTTACCCACATCCCAGTGGTCAAAAGACAAATTTCAAAACCTAAAATCAATGAAGCAGGATGTATACTTAGGTAATAACGAAGAGTGACAGGAAAAGAGAAAAAAACGAAGAATCGTAAAGAAATGGTAGAATCTACTAAAATCAGTTGTATATAAATGCAATATACTTTCCAATTTAAAGAGACAAAGATTGTCATACCAGATAATTTTTTTTAATTACTTGTCAAAAAACCTTACATGTAAAAATATAGAAAGAATGAAGTTCAAATGGGAATTTATACAAAATCAAACTACTATACTGACATAATATCAAAAAATGTAGATAGTAAGTTTAAAAAATACTAGAGTTTAAAGGGAGATATTTTATAATGATAAAAAGATAAATATATCAGGAAGATATTATACTTATAAATTTGTATATACTAAAAATCATAGCCTCAGCTTATAGGAAAAAACATTTACAGAACTAAAATCCAACGTAATAGTAAGAGATTTTAACACATTTCTCTTAACAATTGAAGGACTAAGTAGGCAAAACATCAGAAAGGATATAAAAGATTTAAACTGAAGAACACATTTGATCTAACTTATACATTTAAGATGTTATACACAACTCAAAAGTTTATATTCTCTTCCAGTGAACCAGAAGCACTTATAGAGATTGACTTCATGCTAAGCTTTAACTAAAGTCTTCGAACATTGCAAAGAATCAGTTAGAGTAGATGCCCAAATAAATGGAAATATGCTAGAAATTAGTTTTAAAAAGAAGATGATAACTAGGAATTCTCGAAATATTTTGGAAAACATACTTTTAATCAAGAAGTCAAAAAAAGATATATTACATGAAAATGAGAAAGTATTTGAAACTGATAAAGAAAATGCAACATATCACATCTTGTGGGTTATCTAAAGTTTGTTCAGAATGATCTTTATAGCATTATATGAATGTTTTGGAAATTAGAAACACTCAAATCTAATGATCAAAGTAGTAATGTTAAAAAGTTTTTTTAAAAATCCCAGCAAATTAAACACAAAGAAAGCAGAAAAAAGGAAATTTTAAAGATAAATACAGAAATAAATAAAACAGAATACAGTCATGCAGTAGAGAAAACTAAATCCAATCTGAATTTTTGGTAGAGATATTTAATTAATAGAGCCCAGGCAAGACAAATTAGGATGGAAAAAAAAAAAAAAAGAGAGAGAGAGAGGGAGAAAGAGGGAGAATGGACATCACCAGATTCTACAAAAAATAGATAATTAGGAAATATTATGTTTGTGCCAATACATATTTGACAAGGTAGGTGAGAAATATATTTCTAACAAAACAACATTTACCAAAAGCTATACAGGAAGAAATAGAAAATCTATATTAGCCTTTACTTTAGACAAGGAATTAAAACATATAATAAAACTTTTCTACAATTAAGCCTCTGAGACCAAAAGCCTTCTTTGATACCAAAAGACATGTACAAAATTATTTATATCAGCATTATCAATCATAACAAAATAGCCTAAAAGCAACTGAAGCATTATGAGCAGATTTTGATGAATAATTTGTTGTATATTAATAGAATGGAATACCGCTAAATGCAAATGAATAAAATACTGTTAAATACAATGTAGGTAAATCTTACAAACATAATAGTGCTTTGTGAAAGAAATCAGAACTAAGAACCTATTTAATAAACTTTTTTTTAGTATAGTTTTAGATTTATACAGTTTTAGATTCATAGAGATGTGGGAAAGATAATATAGATAGTTCCCATATACTACCCCACAGATAGTTTCTACCGTTGTAATAATAATAAAGGATACAGTTATACTTTTAGAAGATTTAAACACAAGAAAATGATTCTTTACTTTTAGGAGTCAAAATAGTATTTCCTTTGGGAGGTGACACAAAGGAGTCTCCGTATTGCTTTTTATTATGGTCCTTGATCTATATGGTAGTTTCAGATGAGTTTACTTTGTAATAATTTATAAAATTGTATAATTATAATTTGTATACTTTCTAAGTATGATACATCAATTAAAACTCAAACGAATGCACCATGTAATATAAAGCACCCTCTCTGAATTTGGAGCATCATCTTGTCCTCAAATACAGTAATATTTCTGGAGATAAATATTTCAATATTCACAGTAAATAAGATATATAAAATATCAAAATAGTTCACATGGGATTATGTTTTGTCACAAAACAAATTGGGTATGGTTAGATTTTAGAAACAAATTATGAAAAACTACTACTTTTTATTTTAGTTTAGATTTTTGAAATCAGGTAATATTGTGGACTTGCATTGTTTTTAACAGAAAGATTCACTATTATAAAGATTATAAATCATCCCAATTTATGTGTAATTTTAATAAAAAATACATTCAAATCCTGAAATCATTTGAATTATACAATTTCATATAGAAATAATAAAATTTATAGGGAAGAATAAAAGTAAAAATAGGAAAGGAATATGTGAACTTTAGGAAGAAGGAGGCAGGGAAATCAGTAACAATGTTGTTGAATTCTCACCCTATTGCTGCTCTCCATAAAGCAATTACAGTTCAGGCATATTTCCCCAATGAAGAGTGGACTATTAGTTAAAGACTAGACAGACTGACCAATACAATGCAATAGAGAACCTAGAAATAAAACTAACATATATATATATATAGCTTCATATATTTACTCAGTGGCATTCCAAATCAATGATGGAAAGGAAGGTGCATTCAGTGGCACCCTGACATTGAGTTATCATTTTGGATTATTTTTGATATATGGAGATTATTTTCACCAAAACAGGAAGATAATTTTTCTTTGGGGAGGATAGAAGTAAAAATGGATTTGACTTAATTCTTTAACTAAATCTACAATATTTTTTACATATTTGAAAAATCTCTATACAAACACATATTTATGAAATGTTTCCTAATTGTAAAAATGTAAACATTGCAAATAAATCATTGGAAACATCAAAATTTAGTTAAAAGTACAATTTAGAATCAATCTTAATTTGAAATGATATTGGAAAACAAATTCCATATAGATTCTTATTGAAAGTGTATACAGCAAAATACCTTTAATAGATGGCATAACAGCGTATTTTATTTATGGTAGGTTGAAGTATATTTAACTCTATAGTAAATAAAGTAGAATTATGAACCCTCTCTTTCAAAGTATGAAATGTAGTTGCAGATATTCTTAGATTTGTTATCAGAACATTAATTTCATATTAATTTAATAACTAATTTTCATATTCATTATGAAAATCTAAATGGAAATAAAACAGTAAAATATTTGATCTCTTCTATATTTTCTTCAAAAGTTGTGACTAGATCAGTGACATATAGTTTTTATTTTTAAAGAAAAAAAGTGAAAACATACTTTACAAATAAATTTTCATGTTTCAGTAAATTCCATCTCACACCATAAATTTGCCATCCCTACCTTTGATGTTGAAATTGATATATTATAAATTCAATGAAAGAACTTGAGTCCAAACATGTAGAAAAAATAATCTCAACAAACATTAATTTTCACAGATTGTAGGCTTTATGCTTAGTAATTATGGTCAGTTAGACAGCTATAAATATTTCAGCAGTATCACTGGGAATAATTTTAATCCACTGACGGTTCTCTGACTGGTTCAGAACCATAATAACACAACAAGAAAAAATAGCTTTTATATTAGGGTTTAAAACCAGAGTAATTAACATATTCTTCTAATATGTTTTACTTCACTTATCAAAATGTAAGTAAAATTAAATATTTTAAATCATAAATATTTATTTACATCATACAGTGACTGTTAAGAAAGAAGCTCAGTATTAGAAGGGAATTTTTTTTTTACTTCCCAAATGAGGTATTTCAAGTCCAGAAAGGTTAAACAAATAGTTCTAGATCATATACATATTTAAGTAAAAAAACTATCAAGTTCTACTCTCTTCTATCAAGTATTGTTTTTAGTTCTTCTTTCTATTTCTCATGAAGTCTTTCCAGTTCCCTTTGCTAGAATTTCATATATGTAATTATTCTGATGTGAGATGTTACAACATAAGGTGATCCTTAAGTGTTAAACAAAATAGCATAGAATATTTTATATTGCATTTACATAAAAAGAATATTTCAAATATATACAGAAACAGAGGGAGAAATAAATATTGTACAAAGATTATTTATGGTCTGGGAGGAGCAATCAGTGCAGATACCATTTTATACCTCCAGGCCCCTCAATCACAAAGATGGAAGAGTGTGATTAAATGTGCCACCTGGAGGCCTTAAAAAGCATTGGCAGAAAGAGGAATAAAGAAAAATGTTTCATACAAGAATAGAAAATTTCAATAACCCAAGGGAGCCATCTTTCTAATATATATGACCTTCTTCACTGAGGAAGATCACCATGTAATAATGCAGATACTCCCTGAAATGCCCTTTCCCATTTGCCTGAGGAGGTATTAGAACACAGCCACAGCTACAGGAGGAGGTAACGAGACTGCTGGGGCACAGTGGCAAGCAGAGCCTGTTCTAGTCCAGGTTCAGCTGCTAGTGGGCGTCGGCAAGCGTGTTGGTCAATTACAGTTCCACTCCCAATGATCTGCTTACTTTCAGGAGCTTCATTGCTCTTTACATCTTTCTTTTACCTGAGCTCAGTAAAAACCAATTAAATTAAGTTATTGTAAAGGTATTCAGCATAATGGTGGTCATCAAGTAAGCTATATAATTCTTAAGCATAAAAAGAAACTCTGATGCAGCTCTGCTATAATTGCCAACCTTGAATAAGGAGAGATTGGCAGAAAGATGCATCTGGTTTTTCCAGGAGAAGCTTCATAAGCAAAATATCTCTGTGATTAAACCTGCTGGGCACTGTTAAAATATTTAGTGCAGAGAACAAACTCTTTGGGATTTGGTTTATATTTTTTAATGTCTTCCTGTCTGAGTTTCACTTCATTCTTACTCATGGAGCTATTAATTTTCATTATAGAGCCTGCATCATTAAGGTAGCAGGAATCATAGCTGCCTGGGAAATTTGGGACTAAAATCATTCTTATTTGTTAACTTTTGGAAAAGCTGCCCAAACTTAGATTGTTCAGTTTTCAATTTGTTTAGTTATAGGATCAGTTTTGAACAGTTTTAACAATACGAGTAGCCTTGCCATTTTCTTTGACCAGTTCTAGTAGAAATGCTTTTGATTTAACCTGATTTATTTATATACTTATTTAACCTGCAAGATTATTATTATTATTATTACTATTAATATTAATATTAATATTAGAATTTAAAGGTATGTGCATAGATGTCTTCTCAAACTCTTTACAGGGGAAACCCAAACAAAGCAAAGCACTGACAAGATTGTCCCATCTTCAATTGCAGTCATGACACATGGGAAACTCATTCTTGACAGACCAAAGACTGGGCTTACAAGGTGTTTCATCCAGTGCACTCCCTCTGTCCTCTCTTTCTCTAGTTCTCTTTTCTGGGTGAGTGAAATATAAGTCTGTGAACTAAGTAGAGGTTCAACTGGAGACGAGATGTTAGTCTGTTCTCAGCATTTCCCCCTAACTCTTAGGAATGATTATGTTGGAGCCTCCTTCCCTTGCCTTGACAGGCATCCCTCTACCCTTCTCTATGGTAAAAAGGAAAAGCACTCCACACTTGGGCTTCAAGAAACAGATTTCCATCACCCTCTCACCCCTTCTTCCCAGCACCAGAAATTTTCCTTTATAGACTGAGAAGGGGGTGGAGATCAGAGACAGGTGAGATAGGAGTCAACAGAGCCATTTTGGTTGCCCATTCATCTGGGGCTCTCATAATGTGAAATATGCCCTGCAACTACTCAATACAAGTCATTCTAATTTGCTTTTTTTCTCTGTCTTGTAAGTCTTCCATTTTTCTTCTTCTGCATTACTTCCTGACCTACTCGGGTTTTTACAGATCACCTGAGTCTTGATGATCTCGGTGGCCTTTGCTTTGCTCTGCAAGTTACCATACAAGAGAGAAGTTTATGAGCCTTCCAACTTAATTGTTTTATCTCATCAAACAAACTACAGGGTAGCTGAACAGAAATCATATTCTGTCCATTTATGTCCTCATTGTGTTTAGCCACAATTTTTGCAGGTAACAGATGCTCATTAAATATTTAATCTTAATGATGTTGATAATGACATCCCATAAACAGTTACTGGTGACCACAGAGTCCATTATAATGAGTCCATCAAATTGCAATTTCAAAAGCCAGAATATCACTTCCAAATTTATTTGTGCCATAGTGTGGCTTCCAGCAGGATATCTGACAAAATCTTGTCACAGTGGATAAGGGTATGGATTCTGGAATCAGATTACTAAGATCCAAATTTTGGCCATACCACTTTTTAGCTATGGGCTCTTTGAAAGTTGCTTAGCCTTTCTTCTGTGTGTCAATTTCCTCATCTTTAAAATCCTCCCTCATAGAATTATTAATGAAATTCAATGAGCTATTACATGAAAAGCACTTAGGATAGTTCCTGGCATGCTGTGAACACCCAATAAATATGTTACTTTTTATTTGTGGTGTCTGAAGAAAAGCTCAGAGGAAATTTTCAACTCCTTTAGATCAAATATTGGCCCTGGTTAGATTTTTTTCCTACTTCCCACTGTGACCTACAAACCTTAATGGACGTGGTCTTTGAATACTTCCCAATTCATACCTCTCTTCCCTCATTCATTACCTCCAGCCATGTACTTCCACATATGACCAATGGAATCTTCTTGACTTCGAGTATTTGCACGTTATTTTCTCTGCCTGGAATGTGCTCCCTCCAGTACTTTTCCTTGTATTCTTGTCATCATTCGTGTCCCAGCTTAAATACACCTCCACCGAGGTACCTTACCTAGCTAGTCTCTACAAAATATTCTGCGAATTGCCAGCAAATCTATCCATTACTCTGCCTTATCTCTTTTGGGGCACTTAATTACTCTCTGAAATTATCTTCCTACTTTGTTCATGTACTTATTTTCTGTTTTCCTCCAAGACAGTATAGCTTTATTAATGAAGAAATTCGACTTGTTTATCACTGTACCAGCTCCCCAGTATAGTGGCTGGCACTTAGTAGGAACTCAAAATTTGTAAATGACACCACTGGAACCCTATTAGAATAAATAGAGGAACTAGTTGTCAGTTTGAGCAATAGAAAAAATACAAAGGAAATTTCAGATCACTATGATTGTCAGTCACCAGACAGTGGCCAGCGCAGGGCACTCTGGTAGCATTGATAAGTAGTGCCCAGCCCCTTAGTAGTTGTTCTTGGCTACCTGAGTGAGGGAATCTTTATATGAGACCTGAATGACAAGCAGGAATTACCTAGGTTGGTAGAAAGGGGGTGGGTATCCTGTAGCAGGAAGGAGTCTCAGATAGAAGGACTAACAAAGGCCTAAGCAGAAGTGATAATGGCTCATCTATAGATCATCAGTATTTAATATGGTTTAGACTGGAGCAAGAGGGAGGGAGGAGTGAGTGAAGAACACAATCAGAATAAATTAGTGAGATTAAATGACTAATTTACTTAGATTCACATGAATTTGTTTGGTACTCATCAATTGAATAATCAAAAAAAAAATATTTCTTGAGTGCCTACTCTGTGCAAAGAAATGTAAAAGGTTTTTTTTGTTTTGTTTTGTTTTGTTTGTTTTGTTTTTTGTTTTTTTTGTTTTTTGTTTTTTGTTTTTGTTTGTTTGTTTCCCTCTCCTGCTGTTTTGGAGAGATATTGATTGAATGGAGAGAAAAGCAGGACATAATAAATTAAATGGCGTAGCCAACCCTTCTGAGGCACAGGATGGTAATGGCTCCAGGGTAAAGGGTTTAGACTGCTTTGTACAAGAGACATTTGAAGTCTCCAAGGCCTTGTGCTTTTCATCCAAGAAGCTCTGGTATGCTTGGGGTGGGGGAAAGGTTGCCATGGCAGCGAGTAGTTGCTATGAAGGGAAAAAAGAGAAGGTTAATGCTAAATATTTTGCTAACAGCAATATCTGGCTCTTTCTTTGAATTTTTTTCCTAATGGTTTTACTTATAAAATATCTTGTTAAAATTATAAATCAATAAACTTAGGCAGTATATGAAATATACATGTAAGATATGTATGCATAAGTATATATATTTATATATATATGCACATGCCTAAGGATATCCTCATATATTTGTACTAATAAATAAATGTGTGTATTTGATATATATTAAATGAATGGCTCTCCTGAACCTTAAGGGAATTAGTTATTATGAATAATTAAGTTTTTGAAGTGGCCAAAAATTTTACTCTTTAGGCATGAAAAAAATATTTCAATGGTTAATTTATTACATTAATAAAATTATATGAAGTAAAAGTAGAAAGAAGGAACTGATACTTTTAACACATATAACGGTTATAATTAAGTGACAAATTGTATAGCTGTATAATGTCTGGATTGTTTTGGAATAAGACCATGAGGGCAAGAATGTTGCATTTCCAGTAACACCACAGTGTTTTACACATGAGCCATGCTCAGTAAACATCTTTCCTATCTCTTCTTTGAATGTGTGGGTGAATTAAATGTAGAAAGGTACCAATGAGAAACCAACCAATTACAACAGCAAAATCTCTCTATTAGTTAACTAGAGAGTTCAAAAGCCAGAATATTACTGGAATTGCTGAAGATTTTAAGTCCTTTTCATTAAAATTCAATTTGAATGTCACAAATGTCCTATTACATATACTTTCTGCATAAAACATGCACTGCAGAAACTTTAAGCAGAGAGAGAGAGAAATAAAAGAGGGTTGGATCATGATGGCTTATTCAGTGGAGTATAAGAATCACAGTGACAGACGACTCTAACGAGTCGTCTTTTTGACCCTGTACAAATACAGGAAGAATTGAGATGAGGCAGCAAAGTGATTAGGAGAAGGATGCACAGTCTCAAAACATAATGCATCATAGATTTATGTGATGATTTCTCTTAATCACTTTATGCACATCGATATTCACAGTATGGATTCTGCCCCACCCTTTCTACTTATTCTCTTAAAATGTTCTTCAATAGTATGACCATTACCCCAGCTGCCAAACCCAATAGATGCTTCCAATGATCTTTCACCATTTGTAACATTTGACAAATTGACTACTCCCTTCTTTAAATTCTTCCCTTTTTACTGGGTGACCTCCTTCTTTCCTGATTTTTCTGAACTCTTTCTGGACGTTCTGAAAATTCTACAATTGGCTCACTTCTCTCACAATTATGTGGCCGTGGATTCTGTCCATGACTTTTTTCTATTCCCAAATGATATCTCCTCCTTGTATATTCTTACTCAGATCCACAGGTTTAGTAACCTTTTTTTGCTCACCAGTTCCATATTGATGTTCAAACCTCATTTCTTAGTTTAAGTTCAGAATCACATGTATAACTATCTGCTGGGGAGATTCTCTGAGATCCCATAAGCACTTCAAAATTGAGGTGATCAAATTTATTATTTTTTTCTCCCAAAATGTTACATTTTGGCTAATGGCACCAATACTTCTATTAATCCAGGTAAGTATCTTTAAATTCCTTTGAGATCATTCTATCTCCAGCATCACTAAATCAAATTGTTTGTTAATTAAGATATTTTATTTCTATATTTTTATTATTGTATTCTGACATCTTCTCTCTCCATTTACGTGGCATTTGCTTTAGTTCAGTGTCTTGTTTATCCCCTAAATAATTTTCCCACCTTCAGATTTGACTCCCTCAAATCTGTCCTTCACACTATATGGCCAGAGGGACATTTCCATAATGGCAAATATGTAGCTCTCCAATTTAAGTTGTTTCTGTGATTCTCTGTCATCATAAAACAATGAGTAGCATGTAGTAAGTGCTTATAAAATAGTGATATTATTTTAAAGCTATTAATACTGGATGAAGTCAGGTTCACCTCTTATTCTGGATAAGTAACTGCCTCTCAATCCTCAATGTCTTCCTCCTTAAAATAAGAACAATAGTATCTCCTTCAGAAAGTTCTTATGCAGATTACAGTAAATTATACAGTAATATGGTCAGTAGCCTAGCACACAGAATGTACTTAATAAATGTGTACTTAATAATAATTACTAATGAAGCACTCTGGACTCTTAAAAAAAACATAAAAGGCATCAGTTGGGCTACCAGAATTAAAGGGTATTAAAGCAGAAGAATTCAGAATTGCAGTGGCCTTGAAGGTCATCTTCAGGCCACCAAGTCATTATGTATGTTTTCTATAACTTCCCTGTCAATGACTAATTTTGGCAGGTACACACTTATTGCACATTCCTCTGTAGAGTGAGTCTTTCTGTCAAAGGTTCTTATATTTCTTCAGAAGGGAATTTGAATTTTAGAGTAGAAATTGTCCCTAGGGCATCCTACATTCCAAATTCCCTTTGCTATACATGAAATAAACTAAAACAGTTTAGGAATACCTGGATTTTTGAGAGAGTATATTTCTTCAATGTTGGAGTTGGCACTAAAACTCAGGGCTCTTTTTACTACTGTGTATACCTCTTCGACTAGAACACAAAGATTTTGTGGCTGTAGAGACAGTGAATGGGAAGAGTAAATTTTGGAGGAGAGCCCACTGAAAATAAAGGTTTAGAGAAGAGAGTTCCTCAGGACATCAGACTTGCATGGATGTGAGGAAGACAGGGATTAGAGGCTGCTGCTATTTCCCCTTATTTAATCAGAGAGCAACTGAGGACTTTAGACATCTGCATGTGGGGCTTTCACTTTATTAAATTCAAATTTTTATTCTTTAAATTTCTCTTATCATAGAATGTATAGCTGCAAGTTCCTATCCCTTTGGATTTGGAGGATAGATTCAAGTGGCTGCACAGATGACAGCTTTTAACGGTTACAGGGAACCCCTCTGTGGCCTTAGAAACTCCTTCCATTTGTTGTTTCCCAAGCCCAGTTGCCCGATCCCTCCCCAGGTGGACTACATGACCTGCCTCCATGGCTGGGCACACAGCATGCCAGCGCAAGGAAGGTAATCTTGACAAGTCTGTTAAGAGGCAGCGGCCTGAGACTGCATCTCTGAGTCGGTGACACCTGTTTTCTCTTCCAGACTCCGGTCATGTCAGAGCACAAGGCAAACAACACTATCACTGCAATAACTTGTCAGCTCACTGACATTATCTGTGCTCCATCTTCCCTAGAAGCAGCTGAGAGCATAGTCTGCTTAGTCAAAGTAGCAGGTCTCACTAAGATACAAGAGAGAAAAGTATCCTATTTCAGAGAATGGTTTCTAAAAGCAAATAGCTTGAGTTCTGACCCCATCTGTGCCAATTATTAGTTGTGTAATCTTAAGTAAGTTACTTAGTCTTTTCTAACACTTAATGTACTAATCGAAAATGGGGTTAATAAAAGATGTAAATTAGATAACAGAAGACTTTACACTATTTATATAATCACTGTACTATAATTTGGACTTTGGGGTTTGTTTATTCATTTAATATGTATGACTGGCTTGCCTCCACTCAGCAGTCATATAGTCCTGACGAGTGAGCAGTTTGATTCCACCAGGAGTGGGGACATGCTAGTGTCAGTTATTCTGACACAGTTGACTCCATTACCATATCTATCCTCAGAATGCTACAATTCTCCTTTGGGCATATTTTATTGAATGTATCATAAAAGCATTTTGCTAAAATCACAAATCTCTTTGTGCAAAAGCTACTGCAGTTATATGTAATCAATGCAGAGTAGAGTTGTCTTTTTTTTCTCAGTCTGTTGAAAGCCCTGAAAACTGTTTCAGTTCCCATTGTTTTCCCTTACCTTTCTCCTGCATAGCCCTTTAAATTTCATGTTTTCCTCTGTTATCTTATTTAATTTATTTTTTAAAATAATATATGTATCCTTTAACAAATTGAAGATCATGATCAAGTGGTAGATCTAAAACTATATATTTTTTATTGTAAATTTTATTTTTTAATTATAGTTGACATATAATATGTTAGTTTCACATGGACAGCATAGTAATTAGACATTTATATAACTTAGGATGTGATCACCTCAATAATTATAGTGCTCATCTGACACCATACATAATTATAATATTATCAACTGTATTCTCTATGCTGTACTTTATATCCCCATGACTATTTTGAAACTGGCAATTAGTACATCTTAATCCATTCACTTTTTTCACCAACTCGCTCCCATCAATTTATTCTCTGTATCTACAGGCTGTTTGTTTTCTTTATTCATTTGTTTTGATTTTTGGATTCCACATATAACAGAAATTACGTTATTTGTTTTTTTCTGACTTATTGTGCTTAGCATAGTACCCTATAGATTCGTCCATGTTGCTGCAAAGGGCAAGATTTTATTCTGTTTTATGTTTGAATAATATTCTTTCGTGAATATATACCAGATCTTCTTTATCCATTCATCTATCAATGGACATGCAGGTTGCTTTCATATACTAACTATTGTAAATGATGCTACAATGAACAAAGGAGTGTATGCACTTTTTTGAATTAGTGTTTTGGGTTTCTTCAGATAAATACCCAAAAGTGGAATTGCTGGGTCATATGGTAGTTCTATATTTAATATTTTGAGGAACTTCCACATTGTTTTCCATAGCGGCTGCAGCAATTTACAATCCCACTAACAGTGCATAAGGGTTCTCTTTTCTCTACATCCTTATCAAAATTTATTGTTTATTGATTATAACCATTCTAACAGGTGTGAGCTTATAACTCATTTTGATTTCCATTTGACTTTCCCTGATAATTAGTGATGTTGAGCATCTTTTCATATGTCTATTGGCCATCTGTTTGTCCTCTTGAGGAGGAATGTCTGTTCAGGTCCTCCGCCTATTTTTAAATCATTGGAATTTTTTTTTTTTTTTTGGTGGGGGGAGAGTGTTAAATTGTATAAGCTCCTTATATATTTTGGCTATTAACTCTTATCAGATGTATCACTGATAAATGTCTCCCATTCCATAGGCTGTCTTTTCATTTTGTTGATGGTTTCCTTCACTGTGCAAAAATTTCTTAGTTTCATGTAGTCCCACTTATTTATTTTTTTTTCTGTTTGCCTTGCCTAAAGAGAAATGTTTATAAAAATTACTAAAAGTGATGTCAAAGAGTTTACTGCTTTTGTTTTCTTCTAGAAGTTTTATAGTTTTAGGTCTTAAATTTAAGTCTTTAATCTGCTTTGAGTTTATTCTTGTATATAGTATGAGAAAGTGATCCAATTTATTCTTTTGCATGTGTCTGTCCAGTTTTCCCAACACCATTTATTGAAGAGACTGTCTTTATCCCATCGTATATTCTTGTGTCATTTGTCATAGATTAATGAGACATATGGATGTGAGTTTATTTTTATGTTCCTTATTCTGTTACACTGATCAATGTATCTGTTTTTATGCCAGTACCATGCTGTTTTGAATACTATAGCTTTGTAATATAGTTTGATATCAGGTAGCGTGATACCTCCAACTTTGTTCTGTTTTCTCAAGATTGCTTTTTGAGATCTTTTGTAGTCTATTTGAGATCTTTTGTAGTTCCATATAAATTGTAGGATTATTTGTTCTAGTTTTGTGAAAAATGGCACTGGTATTTTTATAGGGATTCAATTGAATCTATAGATTGCTTTGTGTAATATGGACATTTTAATGATGTTAATTCTTCCTATCCATCCATGAGCACAGTATATCTTTACATTTATGTGTATCTTCAATTTATTTCTTTGTTGTCTTATAATTTTTTGAGTACAGATATTTTACCTGCTTGGTTACATTTATTTTTATGTATTTTGTTCTTTTGATGCAATTGTAAATCGGATTGTTTTCTTTTTCTTTTTTTTTTTTAATTAAGTTTATTGGGGTAACATTGGTTAATACAATTCTATAATTTTCAGGTATATATTGTAATTTGACATCTATATATTCCACTGTATGTTTATCACCCAAAGTCCTGTTCCCTTCAGCTACCATATATTTGATCCTCTTTACCTACTTCACCCTCCCCCTACCCCCCATGTCTGATCCCCTTTACCCCATCTATCTCACTCCCTCATCCCCCATCCCCTACTCTCTGGTAACCACTAATCTATAGTCCATGTCCATGAGTCTCTGTTTCTTTGTCTTATTCATTTGTTGCTTTTAGGTTTATATCCCACATATAAGTGATATCTGTCTGGCTTATTTCACTTAGCATGATTAGCTCAAGGTCCATCCATGTTTTTGTAAATGGCAGTATTTCATCTCTTTTTTATAGCTGAGTAATATTCCATTGTGTATATGTACCGTAGCTTCTTTATCCAATTAATTATCTATTATAAGACACTTTGGTTGCTTCCATGTTGGATTGTTTTTTAATATTTTTTTTACTGATAATTTGTTATCGATGTATAAAAATGCATCCAATTTATGAATGTTAATTTTGTATCCTTCTAATTTACCAAAATCATTTATGAGTTCTAATAGTTTTTTTGGTAAATTCTTTAGGGTGCTCTATATATAGTATCATGTCATCTGCAAACAATGACAGTTTTACTTCTTCCTTTCCAATTTGGATGCCTTTTATTTCCTTTTCTTATTTGATTGTTGTGTCCAGGACTTGCAACACTATTTTTAATAAAAGTGGTAGATGTGGACATTCTTGTCATTTTCCCAATCTTAAAGAAAAAAACTTTCAGCTTTTCACCATTGAGTATGATGTTAGCTGTGAGTTTGTCATATATAGTTTTCATTATGTTAAAGTATACTTTGCTAACAGTATTTGTCATAAAGAGATGCTAGATTTTGTCAAATGCTTTTTATTCATCAATTGATATGATCTTATGATTTTTATCTTCACTTTTTTTATGTGGTATATCATATCAATTGAATTGCAGATATTGAACCAGCCTTGAAGCCCAGGAATATATCACACTTGATCATGGTGTATAATCTTTTATTGCACTGCTGAATTTAGTTTGGTTGAGAATTTTTGCATTTAAGTTCATCAGGGATATTTGCATATAATTTTCTTTTTTGCAATGTCTTACTCTGGTTTTAGAATCAGGGTAATGCTGGCCTTATAAAATGAGCTTGGAAACCTTCCCTTCTCAATATTTTTGAGAAGGATAAGTACTAATTCTTCTTTGAATATTTAGTAAAATTCACCTGTGAAATCATCTGATCCAGGGCTTCTGTTGAGAGTTTTTTGATTACTGATTCAATTTCATCAGTAGTTATCAGCCTATTCAAATTTTCTGTTTCTTCCTGATTCAGCCTTGAAAGATTGTATATTTCTAGGAATTTATACATTTCTTCAAGTTTGTCCAATTTGTTAGCATTTAATTGTTTGTGGTATTTCTTGATAACCGTATTTCTCTTTCATTTCTGATTCTATTTATTTGGGCTCTCTTTTTTTCTTTGATGAGTTTGCCTAGGGTTTATCAATTTTGTTCAGCTTTTCAAAGAACTAGCTCTTGGTTTCATTGATCTTTGCTATTTTTTAGGCACTATTTGATTTATTTCCATTCTGATATTTATTAGTCCCTTCATTCTACTCACTTTGGACTTTGTTTCTTTCTTGTTCCTTTACGTGTAAGATTAAATTGTTCACGATTCTTCATGTTTCTTCAGGTAGGCTGCATTGCTATAAATTTGCCTCTTATACCTGCTTTGGCCATATCCCAGTGATTTTGAATTCTATTTTCATTTTTATTTATCTTAAGGTTTCTTTTGATTTCCTCTTTGATCCCATTGTTAACCTATTTATTGTTCAGTTATGTGTTATTTAGACCCCATGTGTTTGTGTGCTTTTTAGTTTTCTTCTTGTAATTGGTTTCTAGTTTTATACCATAGCAATCACATGACATGCTTTATATAATTTCAATCTTAAATTTATGTGGCCTAACATGTAGTCTATTTTGGAAAATGTTCCATGGGCACTTCAAAAGAATGTATATTCCATCTGGTCTAATGCATCATTTAAGGCCACTGTTTCCATGAGTTTCAATCTGGATAATCTATCTAATGATGCAGTAGATGTTAAAGTCCCCTAATATGACTGCATTACCATCTATGTCTCCCTTTATATTCATCAATATTTGCTTTATATTTTTAGATGCTCCTACCTTGAATGCATAAAGTTATGAGTGTTAAATTGTTTTGTTGGATTCACCTTTTATCATTATGAAATACCCTTGTTTTTTGTTATGGCTACTGTTTTGAAATCTATTTCATCTGATATAAGTGTCGCTACCTTGGCTTTTTTTTTTTTTTTAATTTCCATTTGCATGAAGTATTTTTTTCCATCCATTTACTTTCAGTCTGTATGTGTCTTTTGATTTTAAGTGGATTTTTTTTAGGCAGCATATGTATGGGTCTAATTTATTTATTCATTCATCCATCCTAAACCTTCTTTTGATTGGAGCACTTAGTCTATTTACATTTAAAGTAATTATTGATAGATATGTATTATTACCAATGTATTGTTTTCACAGTTATTCTCTGTTTCTTTCTTACTCTCATGTCTTATATCTTATCTATTGATAACTTTCTAATTTCACAGTTGGATTCCTTTTTCTTTATTTCTTGTATATATCATAGATATGTATAGTTATCAGGTGCTTCATATATATTATGTTTAGTGTAGCAGTGCATTTTAAGTTGATGGTTGCTTAAGTTTGAACACATTCCAAAATCACTACCATTTTTACTTTACCTTTCCATATTTGTTTTTGTTGTTTTTTTTTTTACTTTTTGTGTGTATTTGTGTGTATTACTTAATTTATTGTAATTACACATGATTTTCATCTTTCTACTAGCTTTATAGTTGGTCGATCCACTGCTTTTACTAAGTGTTTGTCTTAGAATTTTTCTTTCCTAAATTTTCTTATTGAAATTTTTTATCTTTCCTAATTAAAGAAGTCCATGTAACATTTTTTGTAATACCGGCTTAGTGATGATGAACTCCTTTAATTTTTCTTGTGCAGAAAATTTTCTCTTATTCAATTCTAAATGATAGCCTTGCTGGATAGAGTAATTCTGGTTGTATGACTTTGCTTTTCATTACTTTGAAAATTTCATGTCGCTCCCTCTGGCCTGCAAAGTTTCTGCTGAGAAATCAGCTGACATTCTTATGGAAGCTCCCTTGTAAATATCTAGCTGCCTTTCTCATGCTGCTTTTAGGATTCTCTATCTATCCATTTTAATTTTGATGTGTCTTGGTGTGGGCCTCTTTGGGTTCATCTTGTTTGGGACTCTCTGTGCTTTCTGGACTTTTATCTCTATTTCCTTCACTAAGTTAGGGAAGTTTTCAATCATTTTTTCAAATGCTCTCAATCCCTTGCTCACTCTTCTTCTTCTGGTACCCCAATAATGCAAATGTTGGTATGCTTGATGTTGTCCTAGAGGTCCTTTAAACTGTCCTCATTTTTAAAAATGCTTTGTTCTCTTTGCTGTTCTGATTGGGTGTTTCCCACTACTTGTCTTCCAGATATCTGATTCAGTCATCTGCTTTATCTTATCTGCTGTTGATTCCCTCTAATGAATTTTAGTTGTTGTATTCTTTATTTCTGACTGGTTCTTTTTTTTATGTTTGTTTGTTTGTTTGTTTCTCTCTTTGTTGAGGTTCTCATTGAGTTCATCTATTCTTTTATCAAGTTCACTGAGCATCCTTATAACAAGTATTTTGAATTCTATATCTGGTAGATTGGTTATCTCCATTTCATTTAGTTATTTTTCTGGAGTTTTGGCCTGTTCTTTCTGGTACATGTTTCTTCATCTCTCATTTCGGCTGACTCATTGTGTTTGTTTCTATGTATTAGGTAGATCTGCTACATCTCTCAGGATTGGCAGAGTGGTCTTATGTAGCAGTTGTCCTATGATGTCCAGTGGAGCAGTCTCCCTGCTCACCTGAGCCAGGTGCTCCAGAAGTGTTCTTTGTGTGTGTTGTGTGTGCCCTCTTGTTCTAGTTGAGCTTTGATTGCTGTTGACTTGTCAGTGGATAAGATGACCCTCAGGCTGACTGGCTATGAGAGTTGATTGTGACTACAGAAGGCAAGCTGTTTTGTGGGGGCTGAGTCCATGGAATAGGAGTTGTTTTAGTGGGGCTCTGGTGCCAGCCAGGTCTTCTCTTTCAATGTGTCATTGGTGGTACTCATTCATGGTCAGAAACAGCCACTGGGTATGTTCATTCTGGAGGTTCTTGGGAATAACTCTGCTACAGGCCAAGGTCAGCCACCATTTGTTCCTGGCTTAGAGATGACTAGTGATACCGAGTGATCTGCAATTGGTTGTTACTTGGACTTAGAGGCACTCGGGAAAGACTATACTGTGAAATGAGGCTAGCTGTCACTAGTGCCAGACTTGGGAACCTTTGGTTGGAACCACAGTGTGAGCTGAGGCCAGCTGCCTCTTGTATAAGGTTTGTGGCTACTTAGTTGAAGCTACTTTCTAGGTCAACATTCTTTCTTGGCCCCATGCTTTGGGCCACCTGATGGGAATTACAATGCGAGTTGAGACCAGTTGCCTCTTTGCCAGACTTTGGGCCTCTTAGCAAGACCTTCAAGGCACACTGAGGCCAGCTCCTGCTTATTTGAGTTTGTGGACCTTTGAGAGATTTAGGAATGTCCATGAGATGAGGCAGGCCACTTGTGTGAAAAAGCCCCTAGAAGTGGCTTGGGCCAGTCATGTGAGTTGAGGGGGGTGGGGCAAAGAGTGTTACCCAGGATAATTGAGGGCACATATTTGGCATCCACCCATGTCTGCAGGCTAGGTGATGAGAGGACTCAACAAGACACCTGCTAGAGCTTCTGTCCCTGGAGAAATCCAACCCAACCCTCTAGCCCTTGCTCAGAAGCTGGTCAATTCAATCCCTCTCTGTATGTCCCTGGTGCTCTTCAAGCTTCCACGTGGACTGTGGAGCCCAGAGTAAGTGAGTCTGTGTATGGCCCACCCCTCAACAGGAATGCCTTGCGACTCCAACAGCCATTCATCTCAGTTGGCTGCAGTCCCCACTGGTTTTCACAGCTAGATGTTTTAGGTACTCCCCTTTCCAGCACTGGCACCCTAGGCTGGGAAGCCTGGGGTTAGGCTGAGATCCCTTGTTCTTCAGGTGAGACCTGCATAGCCAAGATATTCCTTCTATTCCTTAATCACTACACCATGGCTGTGAGACCTGCCTTTTCTACACCTCTACCACTCCTACCAGTCTCACTGTAGTGTCTTATATCCGAAGTTATAAGACTTCTGTTCAGCTAGTCTTCTGGTGGTTCCGTGGTCATGGAAGGAGGTGAACATATCATTTACCTACTCTGCCATCTTGAAGTTCTGGAAATTCTAAAACTCTCCATTATCCCATTTTATTCTTTTACCTTTTTCATCCTTCTTATCTTTCTTTATATCTTCAACACTATACTAATTTCTTAGGCTTTTCTAAAGTGATTCTGACCCTGCTTCATAAAGTTGTTGACCCCTAAGATTGGGTATGGTTTGTTCTTCTTTTTAAATTCCTAAGCATTTGGTTTTCATCACTCAGACTTTTATTACGATACTTTTCTTACTCTTTATTGAGAGTAGTAAATTTTAAGGGCATACAAACAATGTTCTTGTCAGCTCTGTGTCTCCTTCACCTAGAATAATGACCAAATTGACTTGAACACCTGAGTCCTGTTATTTCTTAGAGCTGACAGACAACTATTTATAAACTCCTCTTCTCCTCCCAATCAATGCAACATGTGCCTTAGGGGTTCAGTTTTTCTTAGTTTATTCCCCTCTCATCATATGTGACTATTCCAATTTTCTTAACCAATTATGATTTATCTAAGTACAAGCCGTACTGAGTAGAGATGTAAACCATGAAATTATGGAATGACAGACATTAGAGACATTAGAAATGTAAAGGTTATGAGACATCAGTGCTTTCAAAATATTCCTGTGAAGTGGGTCACATAGACCTTTTTATGGACATGTCTGGTGATGATTTTATTCATACATAGGAGAATTTGAGGCCTTAATGTAGTTTCCACTGGTTAAAGTGAATATTATTAAGAAGAAAGGTTCTCCCTCCATTTCTATCTCTTGACCTATTCTAGCCTTATAAAGACATTCAAAATAATCTCTTCCTCCTCTTTCCTTTCATATAACAACTCTTTTAATATTGGAAAACATAGATGATGTCTTTCACTCATGGCTTTACCACTGTTTGTATTTGGAATTTGGGGCTCTCTTACTTTCAGAAGACAAAACCTTAAACTGAAAATAAAATGACTCAGAAGAAATATGAATAGATGGTTCCATTTTGCTTTTCTGATAGAAATAATGTTTGACCCAAAAAAGTATCTCTAAAACAACAATGAAAATTTAGTTGCAGTCTTGTTACTATTCTAACCATAAAGAATGCATAACCATGCCAGACATTAAAGGTTTTTTTTAACTATGCGTGTTAATCCCTCTGCTAAAAAAAAGTCCAATAGTTGGGGCATGGCATTTTAATCTTTATGCATTTAACAACCAAAACTATAGAAGGTTGAAATATACCGTTGTCAAGATCATTAACATTATTTACTTCTTAGGAAATAGCTTCCTTCAATGATTTACTCCAAATACATTTTGCCTAACATAGAGCCTCTTATGGATATTTGTAAAATTTCTGTTCATCTTAAATTAACCAACACACTGTACTTGTACATAGTCAAGACTCAATACATACTTACTAATCTAGAGTAGTCTAGGTGAACACCATTAAGGCGAGTTCCATAATATATCTGCTTTTTGTGTATGTAAGATGAGTAACCCAAAATGGTCAGAGAAAGAGGAAGGAGATCTAGGTCAAATAAATAATGCTTCAGGGAAGAGGAAACCAGTGGAACTTAGAAATAACTTTAACATGTGGGTTTCATTTTAAAGGAGGTGAACTAAGTTCATATTCTTCAAGACAACCTGATGACCTCGCTGATTTTGGACAACAGTGTTCTTATCTACAAATTTAGGGACAGAGGACTAGGTGATATCTAAGGTTACTTCTACTCTCAGTTTTCAGTGATTTCTGGAACTCTCTTTTTTTTTTTTTTTTTTTTTTTTTTTTTGCCTTTCTCAATAATGCCTGTCCACTCTTTCTTTTGGAATCAATTTTTTTTTCATATCCCATTTCCAAGAGTGTTATAAACATTCACCCAATTGCCAACCACCCTACACTCTTCATACTCTACACCTCAGCCATTTAAAACTACTACTCGCATTTTCATGAATGTACCATTCCTTCCGCCCAGGTACATTTTGCCAGGAATGCATCACATTCCTTAAAAGTTTAACCTCCCCTGTTTTTGAAGTGAAACATTATCTTAACCCCCACTCTGTCCATAGTCCCAGATACTTTATGGACTAGATGGCTTTTTTTTCTCATCAACAGTACTTCTTGGTGATAGAGAGTATCATATTTATCTTATATTCTCAGAATTTAACCATAGCAGGGATTTGACAAATATTTGCTGAATGAAGTCACAGTATCATTAATGTTATTCCCTCATCTTCAGACTTGTATAAGAGATTGTTATGTAAAGATTTTCTACCAGCCTTTCCTATTTCCCTAAGTATATGCAATTTCTGAGAAAGATATGAAATATGATCATAAATAATTAAAACTAGAGCTCATTTACCATACTAATTTGTGATGCAGCCTTATTTAGTTTATAGTGTTTACTTGCTAGATTATCTAAGAAAAGTGAGATTGCATTTTTCTAGCTATCTTGAAAAGTCATTATTGCCTTAATATTTAGGGGCACTCAGTCTATCCTTCATCAGTAAGCTTCCCTGAGCCTATATTTTCTTCTCAATGGGGGTTTCAAACATCCATTAATTTTGCTATTAATTTCTGGATCTAATGTTTGGATTGCATATTGAATGCTTTTTCAAATTAGTGGGGTGAATATTTTGCAATTATGAAAGTAATATTTTGTATTAGAAAAAAAATTTTTTTCAAGAATCAGATATTCAATAATAAGAGATGTATCCCTAAACTGTAACTATATGTAAAGTGATTTATTTAAGAAGAGTAATGCAAATGATCCAATTCATGGACAATTTAAATACAGTAAACATTAACTTGAAAATGTCTTCATCTTCTCTGAGGTGAGTTGACAATACGTCCTGCCCTCATGAAAAATGAAATATTTACTGTCTTCATAGGTATTTTACAATATTAAAATTCTATTTGCGACTTTTATAAACCTCCCCTAGAAAATTACAAGTGAGATTAAAAGGAATTCTGACAGCCTGGTGAGGAATTGATAGATGACCTGCCACATTTAAGACAGCCAGCTCTCTGCTAAGGTCAGTCCTCATATACAGAGAGGACAAAAGTGAAATACAAGGTCTAGGGAGAACAGGGAGGCTGAAAGAACTAAGTGTGTTGACATCACTGATCTCCAGCCCTGGCTTAAGGAGAAAGACCATTTTTAAAATGTATTTTTAAATGCATATGTATTAGGCACATATTTTATGTCCATGTGTATATGTATATATATATTTATATATATAATTTATGATATTAGTATATAATTCATGATATAGTATATAGTGTATGTATGTGTATCCACATGAAAGTATAAAAAAATGCAGTGATTAGTCCATGTCTTTGACTTATTCTTACAGGAGATTCCTGCTCCTCATCCTTGCTGCTCTAGTTGAATCGGTACTTTTATCTTTCTGAGTGAGTTTGTCAGACTAATACTGAGATAAGCCCAAGATAAATTTTGGTGTGGAGTTACCATTTTAAAAAAATCATCTAAATCAGGATGGCAAGCCCAAGTGCTGGTCTCAATGCAGCCTAGCAATAAATTTCCCTCTGGGTGCCCGAGCTTTCCAACCACCAGTCATTAGAAGTTCAAGGTTTCCATGGATACCTCATCCTGGGTACAGGTGAAATGATAACTCTGCAGAAGCTCTTTGCACAAACATGATGGCTTGGAGTTCAGTGGAGGTTAGCCTAATTAGTTACCAGAGGGAAGCAGGCTTCTATATGTGGCTTCCAAAGCCCACTTTAATTAAAAGACAGAAAAAAAAAAAGATGAGAGAAATTGTGGAAGGCAGTAAGTAAAATTTTAACTCAGATCTAATGTTATTGCTCTTCTAGTACTGTTGACCAATTCCCTATTGCCTAAAACAGAATAGATATGTCCTAGACAAAGCTAATGATACACCTTTTTTAGGAATTTTGCTATTAATCTTTGGAAATGGGCATGATCTTGAAATGAGTAGCTAAGTTTGTGAAGTATAAGTGCTTATCTAAGAATAACATCAATAGAATGATAAAGAAAACAAAGAGAACGATTATAATGATATAAGTTAGTGGCTTTAAATCTAGTTATGCCTGAAGCCAAATGATTTAGTCTTTCCAACTGTGCAGGCTAATAAATTTTTTTGTTTGTTTTTGTCATTGCTGTTGTTGTTTAAACCAGTAGATACAGAGTTCTGTAAGAACTGAATGGGTCCTGACTAATACGGTTGTCAACAGTTTATTTCAGCAAATATTATACAGTGATGTAAAGCATTACTGAAACTTCTTTCTGGTTCTTTTGGGTTACTGATGACTACAGGATTTACTTTGGACAGAACCGCAGTTGGAAGAAAAAAAAGATAAATTTTGAATTGCTAGTTTTGATGAGAACCTGATTCCTGGTATTAGATAGTCATATTTTGCATCAAATTTCAGGGAGTAGCTGGTATTATTTGCCTCCAGAAATACTTAAAAATAGACTAAAAAGAAAAATTCTGGGCACACCAGAAATTGGTGAGCAAGACACTTTTTATTTTCTATCTCATGGAACATAGAGGGGCGCTCTATCCGTGATTGCTTGTAAAATGGGATTGTATCTATAAGAATGGTATTCCATTTTCTAGCTGGAGACTGAGTATTTTCTGAACCACAGGATGTGCTCATATTTACTGGGCTATGGGGAATGAACCTTAAGAAAAGGATGGGGTGACACAGTGTACTGGGAGAACTCTAATATTGATTTCCAAGGCAGTCAGAATTCAATAGAGATACAAGGCAGTCATGGCTGAAGTTCCTAGGCTTTCTTGTGGCCTATACCAGGTTTCAGAAGAAACTGCATTTTTGGTTGGCCACTCATAGCCTGTCCCAGAGAGCCAAGGCAATTGGCATTTAGGAGATCCATTTCTTTTATTTATTCATCCAGTGATTTCTGTAACTGGTATTTCCAGTGGTAGAATTCTTTTAGATCACTTTGGCATTGAAAGATAAGCTAAATAGCACCGGTAGTTCAGGCCATTGTTAATGCAAAGACAGGCCTGTAGTGTGGTCACTGGTATCCATAGCCAGCAGAGGTCACAATGATCCAAAAGCAGAGCTTTCTATCCAGATAGAAGCAGATACAAATCCTTTCTCCATTTCTCCCTCCCTTAGTACCAACTTCTATGGTTTGATGGAACTACAGAAGTTTGATGGAACAGGGAGGGAGATGGGGACGGGTGGGTGATGGGGGGAGAAAGATTAATTAGCATTTCCTTCCTTTGGCATGACTCTCATTCTAGATCTGTGAAACCTCAGCTCACACTCTTGAAGATGGAACTCTGAATCAGGTTGTGACAAACAATAATACCTAGACTGGGTTAAATAGTTTTCTGGAATAGGATAGCCCTAAGCTAGAACTAATTAAAAATAAAGGACTAGGTTGGTATTTTTTGGAAAGAATGGAGATATTATTAATTGTCAATATTAAATTCCTTCTTTCTCATGCCAATTCACAATGGGTGGAAACTTAAAAAAGCAAAATAGATTTCAGTTCTGTCTGTATAGTGCTTACCATATAGTATCTATGTGTGTGTATAAACATTATGATTTAAACTAATACACTGAAGGTGTTAAGACAACCTTCACCTTGAATAAGGGGAAAAAGTCACTTAACAACTTGAAAAGTTTTCCTCTTTTCCAAATAGAATTATGTTATGTCTGTTGGAATATAGCCTTAATTAATACAGTTTGGTGCTTATTGACTGAGAGCAATGAAATTCTGGGTGCATTCCCTCCCTCAAATATGAGCTGTAGTAAAAAGAATCACATTGACCTTTCAAGCAAGGCAGGAATTAGAAATATTGACACATTTTCCTTCGTAACCTTTTTTTATGACTGTCAGCCCGTATATGACTTGTTGGCATGGCAATTTATCCTAGGTCCAAAGAAATATAAAATAGCTAAAACAGGGCCCCTGGATGATGATGACAAAAAAAAACTCCATGGAGGTTAGTCAAATAATTAGAGACTGAAGGGAACTTGAACATTATCCAATTGTGGAACTTGAGACCTTTAGAAATTAAGTGACTTACTCTAGGTCACACAGCAAATTAGTAAGCCCCCAAGTTTTCTGACACCATGTTCAATGCTTAAGGACATGACATTGCTCCTTGTAATATCAGTTTCTTTGGATGCAAAGAATACCTGGTACTGACATGAACTTCTTCAATGACAGAGTCTTTTGATCTTACTTTTTTGTTGTTTTCAAAATAAACATCTTCCTCCTGAATTTACTCCTTCTTTTTCATACATAAACCTCTTGTTTAATCATAGGAAGAACTCACTCAGCAGCACCCTCAACTCTCCAACTTCATATTATTTAATACATGACTCCTACAAACTAGGTATTTGAATCCTACCAAATAGGATTGTTCAAACCTTCAGGGTGATTCTTTGACAAATTTTACCTGGATCCTCAATCCTTTACAATCATTATTTCTGCTTTTTATGTGGCCATCACCCCTTATATTTTTTTGTAACTGCTTTACACCTTTACACATTCCTCCTTCCCTATCGCCAGCTTCTTCCACCATCTAACACAGCAGATTACCTGCCACTCTACTTCACAAAGAAAAGACATAATAGAGCTTCTGTCCAGTAGCCTATCATCAAACTTCTCAGTTGTACACCATTGTATCCTTTTTAGTTCTATTTATAAGAATGGAAAATGCCCCTTCTTTTAAGGCTAATTCTTCACTCAATTTATGGATTTTATTCTTCTTCATGCCCTCTTGAAATGATTTCTTCCACCCCCTCTTACCCTCAACTTTTTCTTCTTCACCGCCTTCTTTACCAAATTAGTGTGGTGTATCTTCTATGTTTGAATTTTTTTTTTCCTGGAGGATTTTTTATTCCCTTTGGTAATCATATAATTTTTCTCTTTTTTCCAATTTGATTTCTTCAAATAAATACTCCACATTAATATACCACTCATAATTCAACTTACTAAAATTAGTCATCTACCTCACCTTTTCACTAAAACAGCTATGACAAAAGTAATGAATTACTCCCGAGGAAATGGAATGTTGAAGTAGTGTAGCCATTATATACATGGATTGGAAAATTAAATATTGTTAAGATGTTAATACTTGCCAAAGCAGTCTATAAAGTTAATGAAATCTCTATCAATACCAATGGATGTATTTTGGAAAAAATGGAAAAATCCATCCTGATATTCATATGTAATCTCAAGAGATGCCAAATAGCCAAGAAAAATCTTGAAAAAGAAGAACAAAGTTGGAGGTCTTACACTTCCAGATTTCAAAAATTATTACAAAAATATATCATCAAAACAGTGTGATGCTAGCATAAAGACAGACACATAAGCTAATGTAATAGCATAGAGAGCCCAGAAACAAACCTTCACATAAATAGTTAAATGGTTTTTGACAAGGGTGCCAAGACTTTTCAATGCAGGACAGTCTTTAACACAAATGGTGTTCAGGAAACTGGATACTTATAAGCAAAGGAATAATGTTGGACCTTTATCTTACACATACACAAAATAAATTAAAAATGTAAAAAGGACATAAATGAAAGTGTGAAACCTACACGATTTATATAACAAGGGGGAAAGCTTCATGACATTGGATTTGGCAGTGATTTCTTGGATATCACATCGAAAGCATAGGTAATAAAAATATAGCTATATTTGACTGCATCAAATTAAAAATTTCTATACATAAAAAGACAATAACAGGCTTAAAGGCAACCCACAGAATAGGAAAAATATTTGCAAATCATATATAATAATGGGTTAATACCCACAATATATAAAGATAACCTACAATTCAATAAAAAAAAAAAACCTAAAATTTTAAAATGGTAAAAGACTTGAATAAAGAGGCCCAAAAAGCACATGAAAATACACAACTTATTATTAGGGAAATGTAAATCAAAACCACAATGAGATAAACCCTCACACCCATTAAAATGACTGCTATCAAAAAAAGAAAAAAGTAGAATGTATTGAAGATGCAGAAAAATTTGAACCTTTATGCACTGTTGGAAGGAATGTTAAAATGATATACCTGTTATAGGAAACAATACACTGATTCCTCAAAAAAAAAATTTAAATTACCCTATGAGCTATCAGCCCCACTTCTCTGTATATATACAAAATTGAAAGCAGGGTTTTGAAGAGATATTTGTACACACATGTTTATAGCAGCATGATTCACAATAATGAGTAAAGTTGGAAGCAATCCAAGTGTCCACTGATAGATCAGTGGATAAGCAAAAAATGGTTTATGCCTGCAATGAAATATTATTCAGCCTTAAAAAGGAAGGATTCTGACATATGTCACAACATGGATATACCTCGAGTTCATTATGTTAAGTGAAATACGCCAGTCATAAAAAGACAAATGTGATATGATTTTACTTCTACGAGTCAAATTCACAGAAGCAGAATGCAGAATGATTCCAGGGAATGGGTAAAAAGAAAAATGGGAAGTTTCGTTTAATACATATAGAGTTTTAGGTTTGCAAGATACAAAGACTTCTGTAAATAATGTGAACGTACTTAACACTGCTGAACTATATATTTAAAAATAGTTAAGATGGAAAATTTAATGTTATGTGTATTTTACTACAATTCTTAAAAATATTTAAAAAAAGAATCCCATCCTATTTTACTAAACAAGACTATTTTATTGTTTATTCCTGAAAAAAGTTTAAAAATACTTTATTAATATCTCCGAACCAAAAATTATTTTGCATTATTACCATTATTTACTTTCTATTCTCCATTGGATTTTGTGAAATGTAATTCTCTATCTCTCTTGCTGATTCTTGCTATTCTACCCACTGAGAGGTGTTGCCCAGAGATTTGGACTCAGTCTCTTACTACTCGTAGTACTGTCCTTAGACTTGCATGACCAAAGCCTTTGCCCAGGTGATCTCTGCATTTAAGAGGGCACTTTCCTGGCCTTCTGGTGATATACAGGGGAGGAAGTTAAGATTAGATATTAACTTGTATTTCATAGCTTTGTAGAACTTGATATCTGAGACCTCAAAATTATACCTGCCCAAATGCTCATAAGTCTAACTTCATGCGCCTCATCTCTAGAACCAGCCTCCCAATGGCTGTCTTCCCTTTACCAGTAAGCTTACAGTAAGTATGGGAAGGTGGTCAAGTGGTAGCTCAGGAGGAGATGTGTTTATAGAGCTTGGATATGTGGGTAGAAGAGCCCTTGAGATAAAGAACAAAGTCAAAGGTAAAAAGAAAGAAGAGAGTTTGGCCTTGGAACTTCCAGGGGCATTCATTTCTACTCTTGACTTGGCCAGGTCAAGACTATTAGAGGCAGTCCTGCCTATGCACATCCCATAGACATTTAGTCACTCACATATTTTAAAACTCTACCTGCATGCAATAGATTCCCACATCTGTTGCCTCTAGCCATATTCTCTCTGTTAAAACTCAGACCTCAATTTCTTATTGTCCTCTGAATATATCTACCGGGATTTCCTCTTTTCTCAAATTTAATATATCTAAAAATAAATTCAGTGAAACCTTTTCCCACAAATGCATGCTGTTTCCCATTCCTTTTTTTTTCCCATTCCCTTTAACTTATCAATAGCAAACTGAATTCTTACTGATTGATCGTATATCCCTATTTGTTCTTCACCCCCAATAAATTAGTTATTTAACAATGTCCCATTCATCCCAAGGCTCAAGAATTACCATGATACCTCTAAGAATAGATGATGGATTTTATAAGGCAGCTGAATGTTTCTTTCTACATAAGCTAGCAAATTAAGGCAAAATATCTAAAGTGTAAAAATGTATTTGTAGCTGCCAAAAAAACAATCAGGATCATTCAGGAAAAGCTTATTGACTATAAAGGTGTACAAATTTTTTATTCAGAGATGTCCATCAGAACTAATGGGGTTCAGGAAATGCTACTCCAAAATATGGCACCTTGGCATACTGAATATTTTGAGCTCAAGGAGATTGAGGAAATAGCAGAAGCAAGAAGGTCAGGCATTCTCCCCACCTCTCCCCGCAGAATGGGCCATAAAACCCTCATGTGAGATGTGAAGTGCCCTCTCTTTACCTGGAGAATAGGAGCATCCTTATCTTCAA
Source organism: Rousettus aegyptiacus (assembly GCF_014176215.1). NCBI lineage: Eukaryota > Metazoa > Chordata > Mammalia > Chiroptera > Pteropodidae > Rousettus > Rousettus aegyptiacus. The sequence continues at coordinate 72,011,010 of NW_023416287.1, forward strand.
AGACAAAGGGACACTGAGAAAAAATCAAAACAAATAGAATTTGCTAGGTTTCTCTCAGTATACTACACTCACCTCAGACTCCTTATCCTATAATATTCTTCCCTGATTGTTCATTCTTCATCAAATCTTGCATAAAAATATTCAAGTCTAATTGTTTCTTTGGGTCTTCATTTTCTTATGAAGGCTTCCATGTCATATAAACTTATATTAAATAAATTTGTATACTTTTCTGCTGTGAATCTTAGTTTAATTTTCAAACCCCTCCAGAGACCCTAAGAGGGTCGAGGAAAACTTTCCTCCCCTATGGAACTTAATAATAAATTTGCTCATATTAATTCATAAGCATGGACTTTCAAGAAAAGAGTGATGGAGGGAAGGGCTGAGGTGTAATTAGAAGGGTGTTTGTTATTACTTTTGGAAGTTCTTTATATGTGCTGCTGCCACATATCAGGACTAGGGTAAAATTTGAGAGCCATGGGTATGAGTAGATGGTCAAGAGAGGAGAGCAGACATGTATATACTTAAAGCTGAATCAACATAGTTAAAATGACCTTATTGCCTAAAGAATTATACAGGTTTCATGCAGTCCCCATCAAAATCCCATCGGAATTATTTAAAGAAATAGAAGAAAAAATCATCAGATTTATATGGAATCGCAAAAGACCCTGAATCGCCAAAGTCACCCCGAGAAAAAAGGCTGGTGGCATCACTCTGCCTGACTTCAAAATGACAGTAATCAAAATGGCATGGTATTGACAGAAAAAGAGACACACAGACAAGTGGAACAGAATTGAGAGTCCGGAAGTAAACCCATGTTTTTATGGGCAAATAATTTTCAACAAAAGAGTCAGAAACATACAATGGAGAAAGGAAAGCCTCTTCAACAAATGGTGCTGGGAAAACTGGAAAGCCACCTGCAAAAGAATGAAACTAGACTGTTGTCTGTCACCACACACCAACTCAGACTGGATTAAGGACCTGAATATAAGACCTGAAACAATAAATTGCATAGAAGAAAATATAGGAACTAAACTCAAGGACTTGGGTCTTAAAAAGGATTTTATGAATTTGACCTCAAAGGCAAAGGAAGTAAAAGCGAAAATAAATGAGTGAGACTACATCAAACTAAAAAGCTTCTGCACAGCAAAAGAAACCATCAACAAAGCAAAGAGACAGACATTTAAATAGGAAAATATATTTGCAAGCAACACTTCTGATAAAGGCCTAATATCCAAAATATAGAAAGAACTCATACAACTCAATAACAACAAAAAAGCAAATGATCCGATCAAAAAATGGGCAGAGGACCTGAACAGACATTTCTCCCTAGAGGACATACAAATGGCCAACAAATATTTGAAAAGATGCTCAACATCACTAGCTATTAGGGAAATGCAAATCAAAACCACAATGAGATAACATCTCACACCTGTTAGAATAGCTATAATCGACAAGACAAGTAATAACAAATGCTGGAGAGGATGTGGAGAAAAAGGAACCCTCATACACTGCTGGTGAGACTGCAAATTGGTAAAGCCACTATGGAAAACATTATGGAGGTTCCTCAAAAACTAAGAATTGATCTACTATATGATCCAACAACCCCTCTATGGAGTATTTATCCCAAAGACTTAAAAACATACATCTGAAAAGATATTTGCACACCAACATTCATAGCAACATAATTTATGGTGGCCAGGATGTGGAAGCAATTGAAGTGCCCTACGACAGATGATTGGATAAGGAAGATGTGACATATATATATAGTGGAATATTACTCAGCTATAAGAGATGAAATACTGCCATTTGCCACAATGTGGATGGATCTTGAGATAATCATGCTAAGCAAAATAAATCAGACAAAAATAGTTGAAAACCATATAATATCACTTATATGTGGGGCATAAACCTAAAAGCAACAAACAAACATGACAAACACAGTGACTCATGGCCATGGACAGTAGGCTAGTGGTTACCAGAGGGTAGGGGGAGGTAGTTGGGGTAAAAGGGGTCAAATATGTGGTGACAGAAAGAACTCAATGGGTGGTGAATATACAATGCAATATAAATATGACTTAACTATTGAATTGTACACTTGAAACATACCGGATTTCATTAATTGATCTCACCATAATAAAAATAAATAAAAAATAAAGTTCTTCTCTGGTTTGACACATTTTATCCTCTGATGAAAACTATATCCATAAACAGTATAAAAAATGCCTGCTTTTTTAATACATGGTAAATATCTACTCATTCACAGAAAAATAAAATTGCTTTTAGCCCCGTTCCGTGAAAGGCAAAGACTAAATATCGGTGTTTTCTTAATAAATATTTATGTGCATGTAAATAAGTAAAAGTCTTTAAAACTCCTAATATTTATGAACTGATCATAAAATTCGAGGCAGAACTGACATCTCTGACTCACTGAGAAAAACAGATCAAAAGGAAATCAATTCAAACTAAAAGTAACGGAAACAAGTTCTTTTTTTATGCTTAGAATAAATGATAGAAGCAGAGCAGTAGTGTTGGGAAATAATTCCAAGTAAGACTATCAGGAATATAAACTGATGGATGGGAAAATGGTTTATTAACAATGGTAGACAAAGATAAACAGACTGAAACATGTCCTCCTTTAAGCAAATTTGTTTTAAGTACTTAGTGTCATTTCTGTGCTATATTTTGGCTAAACAAAATTAGGTATAATTCCTGCCCTCAATAAATCTGTATTCAGTATGTAAAACACATAGTAATTATTTGATTTAATAAAAATAAATGCTATGAAAGATTTCATGAAGTTTTAATGAATACAAAAATTTGAATATATTCTATCAAGTAAGGCAGAGAAAGGAGCCTGAAGAAGTAATAATTGATCAAAGAGATGACAAGAGAGTTGGCATTAACTAGCTTTACCATGTCTAGCTCTGTAACAAAAGCTGGATGATTACTCTATTTTATTCTTTTAAAAAATTATTTTTAAAGGCTCACAGGAAAATATCTCCCTCTTTCATTTTATTTAGTTTTTCTATAAGTCGTAAAGGCTACACAGAAGAGTTTATAGAAATTGTTGGACCTGGCATGAATGAGAAAGTAATGGAATTGACAATTTTACCAATGCTGTACAAAGCGATTAATCAGTGTCACTAGGAGCCAATAAGTTAGCAATTCCTTTCAACAAAGTTAAAAATATATTTCCAAGCCATAGAACTTAAGAGAAAGAAAGCAATTCAGATCACTTACAGAATGTGTTTTAAGTACTCATTTAGTGCCAGGTCTGTGCTATATTTTGGCTAAATAAAATTAGATAAAATTTCTACCCTCAATAAATCTATCTATGTTCAGTATTCAAAACACAGTAATTATTCAATTTAATAAAATAAATCCTATGAAAGAATTTCATTTTCTTTTAAGTCTCAATTCAATACCAATTTTTACATTAACATCTACACATTTAAATGGTAGGCTTGATGGTGTTTATTTTCCCCCTTCTAATTGCATGGGTAACATAGCAGGGTCATTTTGTTAGATACTGTTTAACAATTTGACTCTGGGGTGGGGGGCGGGGGAAGAGGTTGTTCTCCCTTTTTCCTTGGAGAGTAGCATGTTTCCTTGCTGCTCCATGAATTAACAGTATAAACCTAGGAAACCTCAGATTGAGCTAAAAAAAAAAAAAAATAGAAGAATAAAAAGACAAAGATAAAGCACAGAAACACCACAATCATTTTTTTTTTCCCTAGACAGTATGTATGTAGTACAGAGACATCTGGTCAGTCAGTTAACCAGACATTTTCCCTACATCATATCAAGTGTTTAGATAACTAGAATTTTTTTTAACCATACCAAATGAATAATTTGACACCATGTAAATATAGGCTATTCCATTTGTTTATTCATTTTTAATATCAATATTAGCATGAAATAGAAGGAAATCTAGATTTCTTGCTAGGTGTCTTATTTTTGTTTTCCCACATCAAAACATTTTTTGAATGAGAGGCTTAGAGTAAATTCCGAGATTTCATGATCTTTAATATGTAGTGACAGAAGCAAAAAGACCACTGAGTTCATGTATTTTTTCTACCAAGTTTATATGCAAAAGTATAATAGCAGATATTGAGACTTTAAATTATATTTTGATTTGAACATATAGCATGTTTTTGATTATATTTTCTCATTGTACAAGAAACAAAAGAAGTAGAAAATAACTTTTTTTGAGAAGATTAGCTTATGTATGTCAGAATAGGCTAGGTTATGTTGAAATAATAGATTAAATCTCATTGGCACAAATGACAAAAGTTTGTTACATACACTTAAATGTTTATCACAGATTGCCTGAGGACTCTGCTCATTTTCACCACTCAGGGACCCAGCTCTTTGGAATAGTCACCATCTCTAATAAGGTCAATCACCACGCTAGAGAGAGAAAAGAGGTCTGGAAGGCCTCACAGTAGCAATTAAATCCTTTGGACTGGAAGTGACCCACATTATCCCACTTAAAATTCACTGGCCATAACCAATCACATGGTTCCATACAAACAAGGAAACTATGAAGAGTTAATCTGCTAGATGTCTGGAAGGCCAAAAGCCAGGCACATTTAGTCTACAGAGCTAAGGACTGCCATAGCTCTTTGGAGCGAACATTGATTTCAGGACCAAAACAGAAAAATTTCTGATAGCAATCTATGAATTTTCTCTTTGCTCAACTTCCCAAAGCTAGTTCCTAGGGCAGAAGAAACCTAATCCACACACTACATTCATTCATATTTTCTCCTTCTCTGGACTATTCAGTAGAGAAATAAATAAGTATAACACTTAGGCAATAAATCAATGTAATGAGAGATGTTTTAAAAGCTCAAAGGTGGGTTCGGCTTACTTTGGAAATAAAATGAACAGCTGCCAATGCTCTGGCTTTTGGGTTTAATGTAAAGCAGAGTAGGAAAAGGCCATAATGAGAGAGGAAGGACTCTATTAGGAAGAATGGCTTCTGGAGAAGGGTATTTCTAGATCTTAGGAAATGTAAAACATATAAACAACTGGAAGAGAGAAAATCAAAATGTGAAAAAGTAGCTGAGAATAAGGATAGACAACAATTTTTTTTTAGATTTTTTCATTTTTCACTAATTCAGTAATTATTGGTCCTCTGATATGTGCCTACCCTAAAGTTGATTCTAGACACAGAAAATACAAAATAACTCTAGTCTTTTTCTTCATGGAACTTACTGGCTCATGGAGGAAACATCAACATCATCATGATAATACTTAACTTTCACTGAGAACTTACTACAAACTCATTTTCTGCATTCATAAAAATTATACAAATAGAAAATGCCACTTTTATCAAATGCATTCTCAGAACTAACAACTTTATGAGGTTGTACTATTATTATGCCCATTTACAGACAAGGACATTGAAGCTTAGAGAAGATTAGTAATTTGCTGAAAGTTTCAAATTAGAGTCTAGATTCAAATCTAAAGATTCTGACCCTACATCCCACATGCTCAATTGTTGCATTACAAAAAAATAGCACATGTAAGTCCTAAGTAGAAGTTTAACATGAGAAGCCATGGGAAGGTCAGTAAGAAGTGAAGTAACATTATCAGAGTTACATTTTTAGAAAGATAAGTATGTAGGCTAATAGATCTTAGGGAGTCTAAGGAAAAGGGAAAAAAAGCATAAGTATTTTATTGAAGTATTTTGAAAATTACAATTGTGCTTTGGATGAGGGTGGTGGTAGAAGAAATGGTGAAAAATGGTCAGATTCAGGACATACTTTGAAGGTATTGCCCACAGATTGCATATGGGTATAAAAAGAGAAAAAAGATTGCTCCTAGTTTTGTGGCCTGGTTAATCGAATGAATGATATACTATTTACTGAGATGGAGAAAAAAACATGACTGGAGAAATTTTGAGGGTAGAAAAAAATCATGTTCAGAAATCTTTAAGTTTGAGGTGATATTAAGAGATGTCAATCTGGCAGTTGGAAACACATTTCTGGATTTCAAAGAAAGGAAAATACTAGAGACATAAATTTAAGATTCAACTGCATTCAAATGGTATTTAAGCCATGGTCATTTCAACATTTATAGATCAGAGGGAAATAAACCAAACTAGGAGACTCGGAAGCAATGGCCAATAAAATAGGAAGACAAAGTGAAGAAAATAGACTCCTACAAGCCAAGTGAGGAAAGCTTCAAGTTTCAAGGGGAAAAAGAAAAAGTGATCAGTGTAGCTTACAGGTCAAGTAAATTAGACTGTGAACTAAGCATTCGATTCAATATTACTGGAAATCATTGGCAATATTCACCTTGTCATTTGCTTAGAGGTTCCCACATCATATCTGCTTCATTGAAGATTTTAGAAACATAGCCTTATTCCACAGTTTTATTCTGTCTGTGGAATGTAGCGTTAATAAAAATTGAATTTTCACAGTTTACCCCCATTAAAGTGGCTGGCTACATTCTCCTAAAATCGTATCCTTGCCAGGAGTAGTGTCTAATTCTTGTGCTAACACTAGATTAAGTTCATTATATACATAAAAAGCTAGAATACATAAATAATAGCAAATGCTAGTCTAGTATTTGGTCATTGCAATATAACTATTTTAGGAAGTATAAACTATATAAGCTCTAGCTTTATAATAAAGCAATCATAGATATGCAAAATATATTTCATGAAATGATTACCAATACATAAAAAACAGTGGCACCATCCTAACTACAACTTTATCTACTATTTCTCTTATTTTTCCTCATTTGCAAATTGATTTTCAAGGGAACTTTTTTTGGTCTGTCCTGTAGCTACCATCAGGAACTTTGCTATTTAAAGCCCTCGTGCTATCTGTGGTTGGAGGCTCTGCTTTAGAGCAAAGGCGCAGAGAGGGACTGATGTATGTACATATGTACTCTAAAACCATATCATTAAGCCCCTTAGTTAATTAGGTCTGGATTGCACCCTTTAGCAGTCAGAACAGGAACTATATGCTCATTTCCCCTCTCACAGTGTCACCAGAAGAAAAAGAAAAAATCTTTACAGAAAATATGACAGCTCCAGATGGTAACTTTCCAACAATTAAGAGAACAGATAATTCTAGTTAACCCATGGAAATTTTACTATCAGTCATTTCTCTTCTGTTTTTGATCTATTAACTTTCTAAAGGATCTTAACATGTGATCACTAATGATTACTTATATATGAACATCTACTGGACTTTTTATAGGGAACTTTTCTAAAATATACTGACACTGATTAAAACTGACTCTTAAGAAAACCAAGACATTTTTTTGATGAACACGTTAGATATATTTTGAAATAAAATGACAATACAGATACATGGAGTTACCTCACATTTTTAGAAGCCATACAGGTAATAGAGCTTCCCTCAGCAGCACCAAGCCATTGACTTTTCAGTTGCCATTGCTAGCTCTCCACTCGGTGCCTGTATCCCTTCCCTTTAGTCCCAGATGCTAAAGATTCCACATAGATTTAAACATTCCAAACGTCTAGATTTGAATAACCAATTTTTAATGTAATGTACTTTCATTAGCTATTTTGTGAGCATCTTAATGCTTTTGAGAACTTCTACCAAAGAAACGGGCAAAGACAGCAACCAAAACGAGGCGATAAATTTGACTGCTTGACAGTCACAGCACTAAAGAAAAAGAAAAATCCCCCTGGACAAGAGATTGGTTATGAAACATTAAACTCATTGTTTGTTTGGCTAGACATTCTTTGTGACTTCTCTGTGTAACCCCCCCCCCACCACCGCCACACATACACACAAACATTAACACAACCAGTACACATTATAAAAATAAGAAGTTTAACTAATATCTTTTTGGATCCTAAAGAATAAATTAAGGAATAAATTAAGAAATCATTAGAGAATTTACTTAAGAAAAATTGCTATTGTAAATTCTTTCTTTCCCTCTTTGAGATGTACATCTTCTACAACTCAGGGATGTCATGCTTATGGGCCTGGAAGCCAACTCTTTGAAATGTAATCATTAAGAAAGATAGGGCCCCTATCTCGCAATTTCTGTGGAAGGTTAAGAACCTAACTTTCATAATAACAATTAGCAAACACAGATGGCCTATCCGCATTGACTAAATTCCCTCCAACATCCTTCAGTTGTTTATCCCATCACCTCATCCCAGTGTTTAAAATCTTCGAGTTCATTCCCTCTCCCTTACTGCAATTAGTCTTGACCCCTAATGCAATAATAGTCTTGGATAGTTTTCCTTTCCATTTTTAACAATGCCTGGTGCAAATTTTCGTACAGCATTATAGCATGGATGGTAGAAGACACGATAGAAATATAAATATTCTGATCCTATAATGTGTTTAATAAATAGAAGTAAAAATATACAAAATAATTAGTAAAAAGTAAGGATAATAGAGGTTCTATGAAAGAAGTTAATGTGATTTAGAAATAGTCTAAACATAAGAGGATTAGCTAACACTTATGTATACCCAAAAGTAGTGATGGGCAAAGAGCACTTCTGACTTTGCCGCTAACTACTCTGTAACCTTAAGCTGGCACCTTGGATTCCTCATCCATGAAATGGGGAGAATAGCTGATTTAACTATAAGACTTAAAAATAGCAACAATTATTGAACACTTATGATGTGGCAAGTGTAACATTCTAAATGCTTTACATGTATTAAATCATTCAATTCTCACAACAACTTTGGGTGGGACTATATTTTCATCTCTATTTTACATATGAGGAAACTGAGGTACAGAGATAGTAAATATCCTAATCAAGGTTATCACCTTGATAACTGTGACTGACCTGCACTGAGGCCCCAAGCACATACTTTATTGCTTACTTCACTAAAATAAAATCTGTGAAAGTGCTTTCAAAGTGAGAAAACTCAAATATATGGAAAATAACATACATATAAAAATAAATGAATGTCCACTGTGAAAAAAAGAAACAGGAAAAAAACATTTACTTCTGAAATTTCTTTGACTCTATACATTCTGGTATGTGGGGAGTAATATACATTAACTGTGTAAATTATCGTTTCCTGATTTTTTTCCAGTTTCTACATTCTAAAAGAACACAACTCTGTCTCTCTCTTTCCTACCTATTTGAAAACTCTTCTTTAATGTCTACATTATTGTATCAGAAGCATCATCTCTCAGCGAATGATTTTCTTCATAATACTGAAAAGGACAAATAGGAATTTGTGCCTTCTCTCCACTGAAATCAAAGGAGGGAAAGCCTTGGAGCTGTGAGCCATTCCCTTTGTTTGCTCTGCCTGGCTACCCGCCCAGAGCAGCCTCTTGGTTCTCTCCGTGAGGGCCTCAGCACAGCTATTTTGAAGGTCAGGTCTATGCTCCACACATCTGTCACCATATTTCTTGTGATTTTCACACATCAGAGATTGTAGAATTGAGCAGGGTTATTGATAAATATTGATAGTTGTGTATGAAAATATACTAGTGACTATGAGCTAGTACTGATTTGGGAAATTTTTATTTTCTTGGTTTACCTCTTGCTCTTTGCTTTTCAGATATTTGCATACTTGTTAACACACATCCAGTAGGTCAAGCAAGGACAGGAAGAGCTATGCAAACTTAAATAAAATCATTCAGGTATAGTTACAAGCAAAGCTTTGGCAAGGCTGAGCTAGAATGACAGATTTCTGCCTTTTGACTTTTAGTGGTGGAGCAATGGGTAATTTTCCTCTTTTTGAATTGTTCTACTGACATTTTTTCTTAATAAGAAAATTTTTCTTTGATATTTGTGAATAAAATAGTAATAATAAAACCTTGCAAATATATTAAATGTTAGCTTAAAGTTTTACAGAAGTACTAACTGTTCAATATCCTTTAAAACATAAGCAAAACGGGCAGTTTCTTTGTATGTTTAATATTAATTTTATCTGTATGCTAAGGATTGAATTAACCCTAGGAGTCTGGAAGATAGCCATTTAACCATGAATTCAACAGATATTAAGTTTTGCTGCTCAAAATTGTCTTTTGCTTCCATGGATTATTATAACATAACAATTAGGAATTATTGCTCGTGTCTTGTTGAGTAGAAATGTTTTATTGAGCACCTAATATACTCCCAGTCCTGAGTGTTATGTGATATATTATTAGGCTCTATCTCACTAAATTGTTAACTTTACAAGCAGTAAGATGATCCGTTATTTTTAATGTAAATATTTATCACATTAACTGGCAAGATGATAGATAATAGATAGATAATAAATACATACATACATGTAATATAGGACAGTAGTACTGTATAAATCAATTCAGATAAAGAATAGCATATAAAATACCATCCCAGGCTATAAAACAAATGTTCTAAGAATAGTCTAAGAATTCTGGAGGTCAGTGTACATAGGATCTGAATGTACACAGGAAATAAAAAGTGGATAAGCTCTAGAAATTTTGGTTTTAAGCCCAAGTACAGTGTGGCCTCCAAGATAATCTAAATGTTTCATTGACAATACAGAGAGCCCTAAACATAGGGCATGGAGGAAGTGAAATCTTTTATCTCCTGGGGGAAGAGTAAAGTGTCAGAGATAGATAAGAACAAGCAAGATCTAGGGAGCCTGGAAAGAAAATGATCAGAAAGATCTCATAACAAACGAAGGTGAAACACAGAGGGCAATCTTTGATGGATACACCACACATGATCAACCATAGGCCGGTGGAACAGCCCAGTTACTCCAGGAATTCAGTTTGTACTTATAAAGTCTATAGAGGCTTGTATTTAAGATACTTGTAAGATCCACTCCTTTAGCTCTAAATATTAGTGCTTTATCAAGCAAACCCTTGACATCAAAAATGGTATTGTGTGACAGTATATGTCACTCAAAATACTAAAGAAATTGAGAGGAAAGTAAAGATAATGAAGGCCGGAGTGGTAAGAGAAGGCTTCACACAGGAAATGGAACCTGAACTGGATACTGCTAAGTAGGCAGAAGTGGACAGGCAGAGTGGTAAGGGAAAAATTAGGGCAAGGAGATCTGTAGGAATAAAGGCATGGATGGAGCAATGAGGGGATATCAGATAAGTGGAAGGAAATGAAGCTTTTTACATGGGTTGGTCCAAATTATTATTTATCCCATGCAATTTTAAATGCACTTCCAAACACTAATCTTAAGGCTAATAAAAATTATGTAATTTTTGCAACCGAAATGATAAATAAAAAATTTGCTATTTCAAGAAAAAAATGCTGATTTTTTAAAATTTGCTTTCTTTTTAAATTATTAAATAGGCTGCATGGAACAGCGGCGCCCACAGCCTGAGTGAGGAGTACATGCGAAATGTCCGTGTTCATAGTTACATTAAGCTCTACTGAGTTCTGCTGCTCAAAGCATCCAGTGAACAGTGGTTTGGAAAGAGGGAGAAGAGAGCAATTCAATAGCTCATTTTCCACAGGTTTTCTCAAATATCTGGCAAGTCTCATAGACTATGACACTGTATCTGTCAATGCCAACTTCACATTAAAAACAATTTATTTGTGAATATTGGATTGACAGAGACATAAGAGCAAGATTATAATCCAGTGGAAGGTGCTAGCTCATCTATGGTAGTCGTTCATTATTCCTTTTTGAATAATATATGTTTGTTCCTTGAACTCTTCATTAATCATCATAAATCAGCATCCATGTATTTTTAGCGATTTAAGGAAAACATTCAGTGGAAGAAAATTCCAAAGAATTAACAATGGCAAAGACATGTTTTCCTTGTTTGCTAGTAAATTGGGATGAACATGGCTATATACATTTCTCATTTTCATATGTACCACACATACTTTGTTCACAGTTATAATCTTTTATTCACATTATCATAGTTTCCCATGTCTTCTTTGCATATCTAAATTGTACATATGTTTCAAGGCCAAACTCAAATTATACTCTCTGCAGAAAAGTTCCTTGACAATCCCAATCATCATTAATATCTAAGATTTTTTTATTTTGACCTTAAAATGGAATGACATATTAAAGCAACAAAATAGTATGGTTCAGAACAGAGGTAGTAGATTTAGATATCCTGGGGTTCAAGATCACAGTGTCGCTATTTTCTTTATGCTAATCAGGCAAATTCCTTAATCTCTCTTTAGCCTCAAATTTCTCCTTGTTAGAACAAGAATGATAACAATCCTCTGGATTGTTACATAAATTGAATGAGACCATTTTCTTACATGTTTGCCTGGTGCTTGACCGTAAACTCAATAAATGTAAAACATTTTTGGTAGCAAAAATAATAGTATTACTATTTGTCCACCAAAATGAGAATTTAGTTTAAATAGAATCACCATGACCACAATGCTTTTTCTGTTAATAAAAGCCTTATTTGTCAATACTCAGTTCAAATTTTACATATATCATTGAGAGTCTCAATACCTCAGTAACCATTAATTTCTTTTGACTTATTCTAGTATTCATAAGAAGTTACTGTGAATGAAAAAGGGCTATGCAATAAATCTGATAAGCTTGAGGAGGGTGGTACATGACAGGCCTGACAAACTCAGACAAAAACCTCAAATTCCTAACTGGGCAGGTCATAGCAGATAGTCAGGTCCCAGGCCTTTAACTTTTTTAGCAGAGATCAACCTTTACCTTACGTGAGCTCTGCCCGTTGTTCGTATGCATCTAGGATAACATATCTTAGAAATGTCAGAGTAATTGTCTTTTCCTAACCTTGAAACACAACTGCTGGCACCAGGCCACACGAGACCACTGAACCTTCTCATTGTGTAGTTTACCGCGTTCCATCTCTATGTGCTGTAAAAGTTAATTAACTGCCTTGCACCCACCAATGTAAAAGTATGTATTTTGAGTTCCGCCTTTTATCTAATTCTAAAGATTTCCTACCACTATGCTTACTCCTGCCTCCTTATTCTACCACCAGTGGATTTCATGTAACCCTTCTTACATCTCCTCCTTTGATTCTAATGTATAAAATAAGCGGCAAAAGTGCCATTCTCTGGCGCATTTTCCCACCATTGAGATTTTGCTTCCAGGCATATGTCGTCAGTTTGGCTCAAATAAACTCATAAAAATTCTCAGCAGGTTAGGATGTTTCTTATGCCGATGTTACACAGAATTTTAGCTACATGATTTATAGAATATAGTAAGTACTTTGAATTCAAACAGACTTAGGCTTGAATCCCTTCTCTGTCATTTCCTGGCTATATATTTTTAGGCAGGCAACTATAATTGATCAAAATAAGGGACTCCCCAGGTTCCAAAGGAGAAAATCCAAAAGAAGTTTTGAATTTATAAACTGAGTTACATATTTGCTTATAATATTTAATTCTAAACTTAGTTGTAGATTTAAAGGCATTTATTAAAAAATAATGTCTGATTTATAGCCATTTGCATTATTTTGAGTTGTGAGATCATATCCCCAAGAATCATTAAATCAATATTAATATCTTAGCTTCTTTTTTTTTTTTAAATTCAAACCAATTCTAACTCTATAAACATTTAACACTAACTGTGACTGAAATTTTTCAAGCTAGGATTTCTTCCTCATATGTCATTTTATTGTGTAGAATAAGGTAATTGAGAAAATACTCCAAACTTTGAGTGATATTGAAGTATTCAACCATAAGTCTGTTCTTTTTATAAGGGGTGGTTTCATAGTTGAGCATATGTGGAACTTATCCTCCTTAGGCATCAGTAATCACATTTATAAAATGGTACATCTATATCTACAGTTATAGAACTGTTGTATAGTTAACTAAATGAGATGCCATGTAGAACACCTGGTATTGTGTCTAGCACATTTTTTAGTCTTCATATATTTCAGAATTTTAAAGAGTCATAGTCATCATCAGAGAATGGAGATGCCCAGAAAACTTGCCCAAGGCAATGCAGCTAAAATGAGAACCCAGAATTGTCAAATATATATGCAATTCACCCTTGAGTAAGCAATTATAAATGCCTTTTTTAAATTTAATACACTATGGATCATAATAAATCATTTCTGAACTAGATCAGTAGAATAGTAAGTTGTAGCAGATTTAAAAAGATGAAAAAGAGAGATGAATGGCCCATATATCTGGAATATGGAGATTAAAAAAAGGTCAATAATTAGTAAATTGTCCCAGAAATACAACTGACAAGGAGAACCAATGGTTATTGACATTTATCTTATCTGTTAGGACTTTTGGTTTGATAGTTGTTTTGATTCCTATTAGTATAAGTTTCAGTTTTCTAGTATACAGAGGATCTGAATTTATTCTGATCATGTTTGACATTTTTAATGAAAATAGTTTGCTAATAAAATAGTTAAATTAGATAACTGCATTTAATGTGTACTCTTATTTACTTATGACATTTGAAACTGGACTCATTATTAAAGAAGTAAATATATGTATGAAAGTATTTTGTATCACTACAATTATACCTTATAACTATTTGGTATATTTGTTTGTAATAGAAATTAAAATAAATTTACTCATTAAAATACAGTTACAACTATTAAAACATACAGATTTTAAAATATAAATGTGTATTTTAACGGCCTTGGCTTTCTCTGCTAGTTCACACAGCACAGTTTTGGAACACATGTTTGGCAATTAGATAGGATCTCAGCTCTTAAATCTCAGATCTGACAATTGTGTTTTTCATCCTATTATCCCAGTAGTATTTATCACTAGTCTTTTATATGAACACTTTGCCCTAGTCAGATAGAGCTCCTCATTCTACTCATACATCCTTATAATAATTCTCAACATTATGAGTTCGTTACACCTGAAAAGCCTTCCTTTCTTTCCATCTTTCATACTTGCCTACTTTTCATATCCAGTCCTATCACTCCAGAGATTTTTCCTATGACCCTATTTGTTCTCCATTTACCTTGTTCGAAATTTATATGGCTCTTATTATCATATTAGGCCACTACAGAAGTTCAGAGAAGAATGAGGCCCAAGTATCATGAAGTTTATACATCGTAAGACTGAAACCTTGAAGGGAAAAATTAAATTTCCAGGGGAGGGGAACATCTAAACTCACACAGATATGTAGTTGCAAAAGGGAGAAATATTTTCCTTTTTAGTTATGGGTGTTCCCCTTTGATACTACACTAAAACTTGGCAAGGATAGTTAGTTTCAATGTGGAAATCTGAGACCAACTCAATAACCTATACTGTTACATTTAGAATATATTAGTTGATGTCAAATTTTGAATGAATATTTATCATTGGAAAACATTAGTTTACTGACCTAATTTGAATTTATAAATGTTGACATATAAAATACCAAGAGGCCAGGATCACTAATATCACTATTGAGTCCATCTGAAAAGTCTTTAAGCATTGGAAAGCTATCCAGCTCCCTATGGTTCGTGTAGATTTTACAAAATTCTAATTTTTATGTGAAAGTTTGATATACTGTAATTTGTTTTCCTTGATGTTCAAGTTCATTCATTCATTTTTTTTTTCAAGAAAATATCCACCAATACCTAAGTCTAAATAACCATATTTTGCCAGTTGGTCATTATTGCAAGTATAAAATGGTCTTCTATAAGCTAAATGGCTAATTTAGCATGCCACTGGATTGCACAAGTGCTTTTCTGGGAGATAACCATCTAACATTAGTATGGACAGAAGTACTGTATGCACACTTATTATTTCCTCATACAGAATATTAAAGAGATGTACTCAAGGGTAGAGATTTAATAAAATTAATAATTTATACTGACTCATCTAAGACTTTCATAAATGAAACTGGCATATTTTTATCGTGAGTGCATGATGGTCAAGAATAAAATAATCACTGGTGGAAATTGGTACTACCATACTGATTTTTTCTAAGTTACCAGCAGTTTTATCTACTATAGTTTCTGTACCATTAGTACACATGTCAACATGGAAAAGAATAAAAAAGAGAATACTGTTGTCATATTATTATAAAAGAATTTGACATTATGGATTCTCTGAACTGATCTTGGAGATCCCCAGTGGTTCCGGTACTTTGAGAACCACTGGTCTGAGATCACATCTATATTGGGTCACCAGTGTCACTATTTTGTCCAAATATTTTATTTCATAGCCAAAGCCATGCCAGCAGTCATAGAAATGTGTCCTTTCATACTCTCTGAAAATATTTATTTCCTCCTCTTGAACACAGGAATGCTATTTACAAAGGGCTCTTCTAGCAGAAGTTTCCCTAGCATTCGCCTTCTATTTTACATCTGTTAATCACTTTGAGCTACCAACTCAATTAGGATCAAGCACAGACTTGTACATTGACAAGTAGCTAATGACTATTCTTGACTGTAATCCTCTGTTCTGTGAAACCACTTTGACTCTCAACTATCAAATTATTTCTTCAAATCAATTTATATCAGTTTTGGAAACACATAGGAGTATATATTAGGAATATATTTTATAAATCACTGTTGTTTTTCTCCATTTCCCCTTTTGAAAAGAATATTTATGAAGCATGGCACTCTGGCAAGAGGCAGAATCTATATTAGCATACAGCAGACAAATTTCAGAAGGGAGGCAATACCCCAGAAAGAAGAGAACATAATAAAGAGTAGAACACATATTTACCTTATAGTTGATAGAAAGACATTCCAAACACACATACAAAGAGACATAAGACTATTTTAGGAGAGGAGATAAGGAAAATTGCAAATGTGACTGAATGGGATGCTTACTTTAAAACAGTGTTTAAGATGAAGAAAAACAAAGGCAAACCCCCTATTCTAATAATCTCAACATCTTGGAAAAACCACATATCACAACCCTCACTAGCCCAATAGAGATATATCTATATAGATTCCTCACCTTATTTTCTAAAGGCTATACACTTAACAGTGAATATAACCATTACAGTATTTCCTGAGATGAGAGAAGTAAACGATTTGTCAGATAATTCAGGAAACTACGTGGGGTGTTTGACATAAATGACCCAACATGACTCCTCATGAGAGACACCAGATATGATGCTCAGGGAGCTATAATTTTAAAAAGGAAAAAAAAAATTAAGAAAACTGCCTTCGACTTCTTATTGGGAGGTTTACCATTGCCTTGTCATAAATATGTGTGTATATGCATATATATCTTTGATGGAAAGTTTTACTATTGAATTTGTTTCAAATGAACATGATTTTAGTTTTTAATGAACATACTTTTTCCATTTTCTTTAAGATTCAAGAAGACAGAGTTGTCACATATAGCCTGAAGAAATAATAGGGCAGATATAGTTCCAAAGGTGACTATATTTATGAGCCATAATATTAAAATATTTTTTCATTTTCTATTAAAATGTAATTCTGCTTAGCACCTTAAAAGATAATAAAAATGATGGAGTTATTTTGTATTTCTGTTACATAGAGTATATCTGTTGCTATCTAAAGTACTTTACAAATCTACATTTTTTTTTATATCTTAGCCCCATCTTCACACATTTATAACTTCCTTGCAATTTGAATGCCTTCAATTTAGACATCCTAAGGTGTCTCTAATTTTCCCTCTTGCATTTTCTACTAAAATAATATTCAACTGAACAGATGGATCAATAGGCATACGCATCTTTCTCCTTAGATATACATCTCCTACCTAGTTTAAGGATGCGTGGCCCTCTAACAAAGAAAAAAATCAGAGTAGAAGACCAATTTATACCAAAAAATCTTAATTTTTTCATCACTAACTTTTGAAGTTTATTAACTTATTTTATTTTGATAGAGTGCCTAGAGGCAGAACACTTAAATAATGTATTCTCATGCCATAAATGATCACACTCATGTCAAAGAAGCTGAGACCCATTTACTTTCTATTTTACCCCTCTGTCCAGGCTGGCCCAGTCTTCCCAGGTAATAACAGGACAGAGAAAACACCATCAACAGCTGCCCAGAAGACTTCATTCCTGGCAGTTCAACTGACAGGAATCCAGAGGAGTGATTCTCCATGCTTTCTCAGCTTAAGGGTCACCTCCCTACATGCTATTTATTGTTGGTAGAACAGGCGAATCAATGTAGCAATAAATCTATATTATTTAGTCATCGAATTAACTTGAGTCAGCGGGGAAAGCAGGACTATAGGATCCTCAAAGTTATTAAATATGTTTGGATCAACATACTATATTCATATAAGATAACTCTCCCCTCTTTTCTTCTTTGTCTTAACACCATGCAGTTTTTTACTCAGTATGTTCATCAGTTGTCTATATCACACTCAGGCAAATCCCACTGTGTTGCCTTGACCATTTTAGGTGTGCACCTTAATTTCCTTGTTTTACCATTTAGTTAGAATATGACGAGTGGTTTTGTGTCCCAGACTACTCTACAGATGCCTTTGTAGTTAATCCTTCTTTGTGATATGTACTATGTTTGGTACTTAGTACTGCTTAATCACTTTAATTCAGTTCTTGACATTTATAACATCAGTCATCTCACATAACCAGGCTAAACTCTCAATCACTTCTGTTTTCTGATCTGTCCTAGTCTACCTGTATACAATGTTACTTGTAGTAATAGCGTAACCAAAATGCCACCTTCCATTTGCCTTGTGATTTACATACATGAAAACAATGTGCTCATTATCAGACAATTGATCGAATGAAGTAGGAAAAGTATGGTTTATAGTTTATAAATGAAAACAAAAAGGAATGTATAGATTATGTGATATGCTTAAGTTTATGTACTGAATCCCTAGTGAAGTCAAACAAAATCCTACTTCAAGTTGAATGTCTTTTCATTATACTACCCTACTGTACAAATTGACCTTTTTAACCATAAATTAATTTGCAATATAAGTACACACACCCCCAAATCAAGTTCTTTTTGATGATCTGACATACAACAATTTCCTTATTAATGTCAACTTTGATTGAAAGGTCTAATTCTACTCCTCTGCCCTTCTGTACAAAATTGTAGTTAAAGTCATGTTTGTTAACAGTAACTTTCTCTCCCAAGTAGTAGTGGATTATTCAGTATTTTTATCCAAACACTGGGTGAAATATTGAAGTTTAAGAAACTCTCCCTCCCCACAAGCATTCTCAGTGTTAACTTGGAGCCCTTAAAACGTGTTTCAATTCTGTTTTTATTAGTTTCCAGTTCCTTCTTGGAGTAGTTTGAATTCACTCCAGTATCAAACCAACTTAGGAGTATTACAAGTGGTTCTTTCAAATGTATAGGTTATAGGAAGGAGCAGTTCTACGTAAAATAAAATTTCATCTTGAATTTTATCCATAAAATGATTCTAATCAAATTTGCTAAGCTCTTTTTTCTATACTGCTCATCATTAATTATCCATTTAAACATAGCTGTTTTACTTCTTAGCACCTTGTAAAGGGTATAGGCATTTTTAACCATTCCCCATAAACTATACATATCCTTTCTATCTAAAAACCTACTCCATCATTTAAAACTAGCTCAAATTCTAGCAGTTCCATAACGCCCATCCTGACTTCACAAAATCCAGTCATCTTTCTTACCTAAATTCTTTTATTGTCTTTCTTTTTAAATTTAAGTGAGTGGTCTTAGCTAGAGAAATGAATTTAGGGGACTTCAACATAGTAATGCTAAATAAAATACTGAGACAATAAGTTCACCTAGTAATTGAGAGAAGTTAGGGGGAAAAGTCTGAGAACCAGTGACATAGGAGGAACAAAAGGAAAAATGATTAAGAGACAGAAGATCCAAAGTAAAAAAAAAAAAAAAAAAAAATCAAGCAAAAGTAAAAAGCATTTCACGGAGGAAACAGTGATCAGCTGTGTCCAATACTTCTGATAATCTTGATTTACTTTTACTTCCATACTTTTCTTATCTGATTGAGAGAGACGAGAATGGAGATTAACCAAAAGATTTCTTTTTTTTCTTTTCACATTTTTCTAGGATAACCTCATAACTTTTAGGAAAGCCTTCTCTCATATCTGAGGCCTTTTGTATTTTTCATTAGTATTCCACAATCTGTACTGTTTCTGATACTGTCATATGCTCATATTTTCTGGGATCCCCACTTCAGCATGTAAGTAGTGTACATGAAAGGATACAGTAATTTTATAAGCCTACATTTGATTTACCCTCAAGAAAACATTTAACCCTTCTCGGTGAGGCCAGACCCTCTTCCTTTTTCTCCTTCCATATTGCCCATCAGGGAGCTATGCCAGCATTACCACTCAGACGCATTCAGTAAGAACTCAGGAGAGAACTACACCATGCTCAATGAGCTAACTATACTAATCCTGGCTCCTCCCTGACTTGGTAATATTAGTCAAGTTACTTGTTCCTTTTAATTACTGGAATCCTTATTTTTAAGATAGAAATATCTACTTAGTCCAAATCAAAGAAGTAATTTGTATGATATCACATCGAATAGTATAAATCATTGAATAACCTATTGTATCAAAAAAATGGATTTAGCTAGTCAGTTTTGCATTAATTATCATTGCTTCTACAATACTCCTTCTAAAATTTACCTAACAGTTTTCTTGATTATGAGGAGAAATGTAAGCTAATATGGGTTTTTTTTTTGTTTTTTTGTTTGTTTGTTTGTTTGTTTTTTAGGTTAAAATAGGTCTTAAAGCCACAGTTTAGACTTCTGATTTCTATTTCTGGTTTAAAAAAATGGTTTACATAGATGTCTCAGTGCAAATATCTAAAACAAAATTTGAAAAAAAAAATCCAATAAAGGCGATGGAATTGTTGTATAGTGCATTTTTATTATAGGAAACAGTTCATATTGCATAGTAAAAATTGATTCATATCATGTCATTGATCAAAAAAAGGAATGGAAAATCTTTGAGGATTGTGCGCTGAGAAGGGGCAATTTTTATTTTCAACATTATAAGAATACATAACAAAAAAATGATGAAAATAACTGTCAAGTAAGTTGACAGTGGTGAGAGGCATACACCATTTACAGAGAAATCTTGAATATGTCAAAGGCTGTAGAAAAATTGACATTAACATTTTAAATGTTTTGCTCTTCCTTGAAACTAAGGAGAGGAACAGGCAAGGGCACCCACATCTGCTCCTGACCACAGCGAGCAGGTGTGGCTGTGTACAGTTCTCTCATTGACTTGTCTTTCAATAGGCATCTTTATGAGGTGAATACCATTATCCTTGTTTTTTCCAAAAACCGAGACTGAGTTTATTCAGTTGAGATGTGACAGGATTTAAACTGCATTTGAAAAGATGTCCTTTTTTTCAGTGTGTTTTCGTAAAAAAGCAAAAACAAACAAAAACTTACAGTCTTATTACCACGTATATTAATATATTCTTTTCTTTCTCATACAACCAGCCTCCAACCTCCTTCATGTTCAACCTCATCACAGTTTCTCAGAATCAGCTTTTCTTCCCGTTTCCTTATCTACAGGTCCATTATTCTTTGCATTTCTTAACTGCTCGACAACTTTCCCTCACGTGTGTTGGGTTCTTCCAGAGAGATCGGTTACCGGAACTGTGATATAAGATCAGCATGGAACGAATTCCAAAGATTACTAAACATCTGTTTTGTAAAGCATTCAGCTGTGGTTCCTGACTCTTTAAGTAAAGACAGGAATTATCTCAGGACATCAGGGTAGTAGAATAAATAGACTTTTGGGAAAAGCAATAACAGTTAAATTCCCCTTTGTTTCTGCACTCTCTGCTGGCTGATCTGAGATATCTTCAAATTCATATTTGCCCATTTATACCAAGGGGGATTACAGTTAGAATTCGATAGTATGATTGAGAGATTAAAATAATATAAACATATCTACAGAGAGCATCCATACATACAGTGGGCCCTCAGTAAATATTAATCTCCTTGTCTGTCCCTTTGCATACTTTGTAGCCATGTAGAAGAAACATAAAAGATAGGAAGCCAGGCACATAACCTATAAAGCACCTCAAAATCTTAAGGGTAATTTAGGAAATATGAAAGTCCATGGTTAGAAGGAGGTGAGAAGGAGGACAAAATGTATTTACTTCAGCAGTGTCACCACATTTTCTTCACTCAAACCACCTGAAGAAAAAACATTTTCATGTGAAATTCTGAAATCTATAACCAAAACTTTCTATTCTGCCTGGAAAAAAAAAAAAAGATCAAGAGTGCAAGTGAATGCGAGTGATAGCATTATGGAGATTAATTTACACCTGTCTGTTTTGTTAAAGGGAATTATTAATTCATTTGCAAATTAGGCATTTTCCATATTGTTTGTTACAATTCATGAGAAGAGCCCTCACAACCAATCTCAGCATAGGTAGATCTAAGACAACTAAGATATGGTTGTGACCATCACTCTGGGTCACTGTTTGGCATTGCAGTAGAACTACTCCAGAGGTTTTCAGAATACATTTGCCTTTTCAGCTGAGTTTTACAAACATTTCCTTGCTTTACATGGAAAGCAAGTATGGACACAACATTGTCACTAGTGGGAAGTACTAATGATTTTACTTATCTAAATGGAAAATTTAAATGTTTAGAGAACACTAACATGACAAGACATGACCCCATACAATAAAGTAGCGAAATACTTGTATATGTGATTGAGTAGAAGACCTGCATTAAAATTCTGCCTCCATCACTTTGACTAGCATTTTGAGTTTGAATAAATTAGTTATCTGATTGTACTCTTATTTGCCAAATACAGGGTTTGTACCATCCCGTGTATTTCATGTATACATATTCTGTTATTCTTGATGATAAATCTTAAACTTCCATAAAGATGTGCAGGCTATTATATAATACCATGGAATATATGGATTTAATTAGCTGATCTTTCAAGTTATTATTCCAACAGAACTATATTTTCAGACTATGTATTTGAGATTGTTATTTAATACTCATCATTGT
Organism: Rousettus aegyptiacus; assembly: GCF_014176215.1. Classification (NCBI taxonomy): domain Eukaryota; kingdom Metazoa; phylum Chordata; class Mammalia; order Chiroptera; family Pteropodidae; genus Rousettus; species Rousettus aegyptiacus. The sequence continues at coordinate 72,033,775 of NW_023416287.1, forward strand.
GGACCTCCTATATGCAAAGAACAATTCCAAGTTCAGAAAGCACTAAACGATTGTCTCAAAAAGTTTCCCCTTCAAATTAATTACTGTTAATTGTGAAGGAAACAAAACAGAATTTGTGAATTTGAAAAGTTTTACCCCACCCCCCACCCAGTCATACAAAATTAAAACTGAAACCACTTCTGGGAAACAACAGTCCTTTCTTATGTTTTAAGCATTGAGAGTAAGTGTATTGATGAAAGCTAATTTACTTTAATTCAATTTCCAATAGATTACTATCTATTGGCTTTCCCTCTCTAAAGTCTATTGAGCCAAAAAAAAAAAAAATAGTATTGAAAAATAAATACAATAGAGCATGTAACCGATAGATATTAAATTGGAAAGATAATTAGAGATCTTCAATCAGACTGTGCCTTCTCATGGGACTATAGGAAAGCAAACTTTTCAAGGGACATTAAATTGTGCCTTATGTTCTACTTTAACATACTTTCTCCCTAATCCTCGCCACCCACTATGGGCATCTAGCCAATTAATGACTACACTGCATGCTTAAAATTGGGTTGCCACTGATTTCCAGATAATTGCTTCAGGAAAGGGTTTTGTCTTTATTCACAAAGGCTTCATTGAAAATCTCCAGTCTCTGTTAGGGAGAGTCTGGTGATAACTCAGATGCAGATGGACCCATAAGAACTGCTCCCTCAGAAGCTCAGCATGCTGGAGAATCATTCTGGAGGATTTTTACAGGTCTTTAATCATGATCAACTCAGGGAAATGCAGCCAACCTCATTGCATAAACTGTTTATTTTAGTTTTAGTGTTTGTTTATAATTGCTTGTTATCCTGTACTACTGTCACACTGTCAACATATTAACTTTAGCAGTTATCAGGAGTGAATTAAGTATTCTGAAAAATAAATATATAAGCCATCTCCGTCAGGCCTTCAGAAGTTGAAGAAACGAGACTACAGTGAACCAAATGAAATTCTCACTCCCTACCTCCTCACCCCCAGTGGAGCTATGACTGTAGCTTCAAAACCTATTACTCTTCTATGGACATGCAATATAGATAGATATTAAAGTGTTACAAAATAATGAAATTATAGACTTTCCTGAAATACACCTTAGAAATAACCTAGTCAAACCTTTTATTCAAAGCAGTATTTCTCACTCTTTCATTTCTTATCAATAATTACCTTTTCATCCATTCAAACACCAAAATAAATGTTTAAAAATATACTGAATTCATGTATGTAAATAAATATAAATGAATGTCACTTATATATAATATATATAATACTGATAAAATAATATGCATTATATAATATAGAATATATTAGTAATATTAATATATAATAGTAGTACTGTTAATATATAGTAGTAGTATTATAGCCCAAGCTACCACTAAATCCTGACTGAACTATTGCAATATCCTTCTAATTGTTACTTCCTTATTCTCTCTCATTCCTTCTAAATTATTTTCCTCTCAGATGCTCTTTTTTTTTCAGTCATTACTTTATAATATTAAAATGAGGACTAAAGTCTCACAGAACCCTGCATGATCTAGATTCTGCATAACTTTCTAGTTCTACCTAAGAACTACCCTTCTCCATGTTGACACCTCCCACCCATATTGGCTTTCTTTTAGTTCCTTATTTAAAATTAGCAACTTTGGTATTTGTCTCCTGCTCATGCGCTCTCTCTACCTTTCCACTGGGCAACCTTCTCAGCTAGAACATCGTCTCCTTGGAGTCTCCTAGACTAGCCTAATTCTCCCACTATGCTTTATTATAGATCTTGTACTTGTCTTTCATTGAGTTTATCATAACTGGAATGTAAATTATTGTTATATAGGTTTTATATCTCCCCTCCTCAGGCTATAGGTTCCCTGAAGTTAGGAATGTGCCCATCTCAGTCATCACTATACCCTTGACACTTTAAAGTCTCTTACATATGGTCTGACTCAATAAACATTAATCAAAAGAATAGATGATAAATGATGACATTCATAAAAAAAATAGCATCTCCACCTACCCTTCTGTGAGATAGATCATCCCATTAATGACGCAACAAATTCTGTCTATTCCTGTCCTGGTTCTCTGCAGCTACACACAATGAATTTGATGGCACTGTATGTATTTGAAGATAGCATATCCCCCTTAAGAACTTACTGCTATTTTTAAGCTTATTTTTATTAGTAACTTTATCTACTTTACATAGGAACAAGTTTCAATTTCTAGCTGTTGTCCTCAGGATCTTGATTTCTAAGTTGCTTCAGGGGTTTATATGTAAACTATTATGCACACTGACTTTAACCTGTTTAAATTGCATGTGGAGGTCAGCTTCAAGATTCAGCCACTTGAAGGTAATTGTTCTTTTGTTTTCAGGATACTGACTTCTTTTTTTATTAAAAATTGGGGTGATATTTATAAAATAAAGTGTATAATTCAACAGCATGTCATGTATATATATTGCATTGTGTGTTCACCACCCAAAGTTAGATTTCTTTCTGTCACCAAATATTTGACCCCTTATACTCTATTTATCTCCTTACCCCCTTACTTCTTCAGTCCGTTTTCTATTAGTTTCATTTATTGGGCCCTTTCCCCCTGAATGGCTCTTATTTTTTTATGAATTCACAATCATGTCTTCTAGTCCATTCTATTATTTTTGCATGCATTCCCTTGACAATTTCACCTTCCCCATAGCTTTCACTAGCGTCAATTACTGATGACTGCCATTCTTCACCACTTTCTCATACTCAGTTCCTGAGTTGCAAAGTGAAGAAACTTGATTTAAATAACTGGTGCTTTACATACATTTGTAGTTTGTTGAACAATGTACTCACAGCATAGGACATTGAGTGTCTTTGCTCAATGTCACTCTGGACATCAAATGCCAAGACTTATAGGTCTTTGCCTGCAGCCCTGTCAATAACATTATGTATGTATGTATGTATGTAGTATGTATGTATCTGTCTATCTATCTATCTATCTATCTATCTATTTACTTATTTATTTGTATCTGGCACACAAAAATGACTTACAAAGCAGGCATGTAAATAATGTAAGAAACACTATTTTGCAAAGCTAAAATGCGGAATATAAGGGATTATCAGAGTCAGAATTGGATATACTTGAAAACAGGGTCAAAACTGAAAGCATGAATTTTTATTAGGATTGTAATTAGGATAAATGTTAAGTTTTATACATAGGTTCAAAAAAATACTTTAAAATGAGAGATGCTTGAGAACTTATTTTAAAATTAGTTCATGTAGAATGAGAGAGCAGTTTATTAGACTGCATGCTCAGTATGATCAAACAGTAGTATGGTATAATTACAAAAAGTGAATGCAATTTTAGGCTGAATTAATAGAAAAATACTATACATAAGAAAGTTAGCAACTATATTGTTCTTAGCACAGATCAGATAACATCTATAGTCGTGTCTGCAGTTTCGGGCATTGTGTTTTAAGGAAAATATTTATAGATGTATACACTAATATGAAAAACCAATGAGCAATAATGTCTGGTATCATTTCCTGTTTGCACACTGGTAAGGTAAAAATGAGAAACTGCTGAGAAAAGTAGAGACTAAAATAAGAAAGGCATTCATTATTTTGTAAATCCTCCCTGAGATTTAGGATATGTTTTTTTCATTAAGTGACTATTCAAACCACACATAGGGACCTTACTGCTGTGTCTTTTTTTCTTTTTCCTTTTTTACGATCAGGATTGCTTTTCCCAATAACCTGACATTGCTGATTACATAGATGTTTATATCCTCTCTCATTTTCGCTTTAGGTGGGTGTTCTTGAATCCCCAAATCATGCTGTTATCAAGCAATTTGAAACCTTATGCCCTATTTATAAAACAAAACAAACCTCTTACATATTTCATTGTGAGCTTTTTTACGTGGTAGTATTCTATGGATCCTGGAGTTAGCCCTCAGGGAATCATGGCTCTGTCACCTACCAGCACTGTGACATAGACAGGATTCTTAACCTTCATAAATCTTAGTTTCCTCATCTATAAAATGAAGATAAAAGCACCACTAATCCCTTCATTCACTGATACATTTTTAATTAAGTATTCATTAACATTTTCTCTAGGCACTGCTCATCTATTTAGTGTTCAGTAAACATTAACTGTTCTTTTCAACAGTAAATTTCAGTGACTTTATTATCTTAACCTGTTCTTTATTCAAGTGTTATTTCCTTCTTTGGGTAAATTAAACTGTATATATCAAAATTTCCCAGTCTCACCTTATCCAAAAAAAGGAACTAAGAGCCACATTATTTAATGCTAAAGAAAATTACAACGTGGAAGTAGCTTGTTACCTTTTGAATTCACAAATATTTATATCTCTTTATTCACAGAAACATTATCTACCTCTCAAATGATCATTTTTTAATTATATATTTTATTTACTTATTAATAATATAGCAGAAGTGAGGTTTGTGATTCTGGAGCTAATTATCTTTTTATTCCATATAACTCTTCATTGAATCTTTACCTCAAGTTATTCAAACTTATCTCCTTTATCTGGTAAGATCATTAGAACTTAAACCCTAAAAGCATATTCAGACAAGTAGTAGTAATTTTTATCTTGTAGATTAGTGGTGAATAACATAGCCAGAAATTAAATTATTACTCAATATAAATTTAAAAAGTATAAAAAGAGTTTTGTTAGCAACTGAATTTAATAATGTTATAAAGCTTAATGTTAATGTTATTTAAAGGTGAAACGAGTTAAATATAAAAATTAAACATTTGTTTTAAGAAAGGAAATAAATCCAATTTATGTCTTAAATATGGCTGACTATTCAAGACCTAAAATAACCCATCATTTCACTACTTTTCATGGATAAGAATCAGCTTTTAGATCTATATAGGCTTTAAAGAAAGCATGTTTCTTATTGCTCCAATCAGAGGTTAAAATGAGGTACCATGGAGATGAGTGGGCAAGAGAAGAAACAGACCCTGACAAGGTAACCCTCCTTTGACCCATAGGAATGTCCTTTAAAAGAGCTGTCAAACTGGATTTCACATTATTACTAGGGAGTGGCAACTGCCATGTTTTCCATTTCTTACATTTTTCTGAATAGTAAGATCTATTGGATTTATTCAGTTCCTGTTCTGTCATCATACACGAGATGTGACAGGAAGTATATAACTTGTCATTTTAGTGCACAGACCACTGGACAAGGAGGAATCATGTAAAACATGATGAAAACTACTACACTTCTACCATAAAACCACCTGTGTAATCACACTTTTTCTTACCCTTCTATGACAACTGTAGATACCTTGTGTTGAAGATGACAGTTTCAGAGGATGAAAGGAGCCTAGTTCCCTGATTCTCTGCTTAGAAAAAAGCCACCCATGAGAGTTTCTGAACCTACATCAGATTATTACATGAATTAAAATTGTCTCATGTTGTTAAGTCACTGAGATTTTTGTTATTGGTTGTTATAGGAACTAGCAGTCATCACCCTCAATAATACTCTTACTCCAGTGAAATACTAGCTTCTAGACTTTAGAAGAAAAAGTAGCCACCCTTCAGCCACTATCAAAGCACTTTGTACTTAATAACAAAGTAAAACAATGAGTGAATGAATAATGAGGAAATAGTTCAAATACCCCAAGGAGGATCAAGCCTTGGAATTTCACTTGTAACTTAAGCTTTTTTGCATGCACTGAGAATGTAGAGCTGGGAGGTTAAAATAATATTTTTAATTACATGTGTTATGTAACTTTAGGGCTCATATGAAAAGCCTTTGCTTTCAGTTTCAACAGTCCATTGAAAGTAACTGGTATCTGACCTAGTTTGATCTACATCTAATATTGTTTGTTACTGAATACTGTATTTCAGGTGTGAACCAGAACTCTTCATTTCTTTGCAGCTTTCCTGTTAGCCTTTCTGTAAGTGGAGCGTGGTGTTTAGTATGCCCTCTTTTAGCCAAAGTGGTATTGTAGGATGTAAGGGTTGCCTTGGCAACTCCATCTAATTTAAGCAATAAGACAAAACAGCATGTTTTATGGGGCAATTAATACATGTTTTGGTAGATTTCAACCTGATGTTATTTTCTGCCCAAGGTGTTTATTAATAGTCCTATAAAGGATTTTGCAACCAACACTGTTCTGATAAAAATGGAAACATTCATTTTAAAAATTCAATTTCAGCGAGAACTCGGTTTTAATTACCATTCAAGAGATGCTCCTATTTTAACGAGTAGAATCCGTGATTATTAGCTAGCATAGGACTGGACTCTGAGTTAGAGAGAATACAGGAAAGTTGTGAAGTGTGCTGCTTTTAAGAAAACAGTGTTAATGTCACAATTTTTGTTTCCTTTTGTTTTAAAGGAAAATATTTGCCAAAGAGGTCCAAGGCATTCTGACTAGCAAGTGAATCAAACTGTTTATTAGCAAAGAATTAGAGTAATAATAGAAGAATAGAGTCACAGATGTGGCTTATATATCAAAAAAGATGACAATAAGCTTTGAAAGTCAGGCTGTCCCAGGGGAACTTTCTATAAATACATCAGCATTTCCAGGATAACAACATGCATATGGAGCATAAATTGGACAAAAAGCAATGTTTATGCCAACATAGATTAAGGCTCATATTCTTAGGAAAGTAAAGATAAATGTCTTCCACATATCCCCAAGCTGTCATCCATATTTAACAAGATGTAAATAATTAACTCATGGCCTTGGTCCACAAAGTAAGTGTCAACAATCACAGCCTACTGTGACCTAAGTCAACTTCTATTTGCTTGAGGTATTCTTTTTTTCTTTTTTTTTTTTTTACCATTACCATGCTATAAACTCTAATTCTTGTTTTAATTTTCAGGTAGGGATGAATTTTAAAACCTATTCTCTATCAATCTCTGCTTTCCTAGATGTTCCTTAATCAGGAAGTGATCATGCAGGGTTCTAGGCAACTTGAGGACATCAGAAAGGAGAACAAGGGTTTCTGGAAATTATGAGGCAGTTTTGACCAGGATAGATATTTCTAAAAAGCAAAAGCAAAATCAAAAATGAAAAAGCAACCATCTTTCTTTGGGAATCAAAATATAAGACTCACAATCAAGGTTCTAGATTAGTGGCTCCTAATGGTTTATGTGAGTTACATCTATTTATATTTATCACATTAGAAATTGAAACTAAGACTTTCAGTTATATTAATTCATTTTAAAATAACAATGATAAATCATTGCTTATTAACATAAATAACTTTTTATTAAAAATGCATTTTTTCAAAACGAAAATTTGTGATGAGAAAGGCATTGTGTTACATTTCTGCAAATCTTATTAATGTCTTGCCAAATATAAGAAAGTTGCATTCTGGTCCTATTTTTTCATTTAACATTTTACAATATATTATTTTGATATAGTACATCAAGACGATGTGTGTTTACAAAATTGGGAAAGAGAATAATATTTGAATAACCTTTCTGGGTAGTTGTGAAATTTTTCTTTGTTATTTATACTAAAACATGACTGAAATTTAGTTGCATTGTAGAATCTGAAACCATATGAGTAAACATCTTGTACCTTCTACATTTAAATCTGTTAGCCTTACATTTTGAATGGATTTTTTACTCATGTCTGATTTTTTAGTGTCATGTTTTAATCATTTGGAAAATATTGGTTCACTGAGCAATGCTGATCTTCCAAATGTTAACACATTGATTATACAGTATCAAAAGAATCACATTTATTAATACTGCTTCCAAGCTTATAGATAAATCTTTTTGTATAGAGAAGCTGCAACTACCATTGTACTTCTATATGCCACAGAAATCCTTTGTCATTTCACCAAAATAATAAAGCGACATATACTCAAGGGTAGAGATTAAATTAGTAAAAAATTAATAATTTTTACTCATTTATGGCTCTTTTTTAGTACTGCATGGCCATGAAGAATACAATGCCTCCTAATAAAATTTAATGCCACTGCTTTGAGTTGTGCTAAAGGTGAGAAGCTTCATAATAAAAGAAACTAGTAGCAACTTATTATTATGAAAATAGTATTTTGACCTCATAGGGTCTAAGGGATCTGTGAAATGCACTTTGACTACAACTGTTCTAGATTAACATTTTGAAGATAAACATACCTAAATTTACTTGACTTTAGTAAGTAAATCACTGATGAATTTGCAAATGCAATAGTAAAATTTTCGATCCTCTTCTAACGGAAGATACCATCTTTAAGCAATACTGATGAGATGCAAAGCAATTAATTGTAAGTAGGATTTCTTGACTCAGCATTTGGAAAGAATTTTTTTGTTTTTTTGAAGAAAATAACGTTTAGTTACAGAAATACCAAAAGATGGTTCTTTTGATATGTTCATGGAGAGGGCATATGGCTTTATATCTTATATTGGTTTAATTGTTCATATTTTCTTAACAATCCTGTGTCAATTTCATGATCTCCATGCTATGAGTCTTTAAATTATGTGCCTCTGGATGGGTCATTTCTCTCTCAGAATTTTCTAAACAGGACACAGTCCTTAGCTAATCTCTCTTCTTTGAGAATGATCATGCATTTCATATGTCTTAAGCAGACTTGAACAACTTCTGTTCTCAGATCACTGCTAATATTTTAACATGTGTTATCTGAAAACTATATCAGAGATACTGTCAGAATAAAAATAAAAATAAAAACATTTCCAGTCATTGTTCTTTTGCTGTTATGAAAACTAGAAGCACAAAGGCTACAGACAAGATGATTTTAATAGGAAGTGAGTACATATCTCATCTGAAATAAAATAAATCAGATATGAGTTTGCTTGGGAGCTTCAGCAGGTGTTGGTGTTGGTAACAATCAATGCTAAAGACGTTAAGGTAGGATTTTTGATTAGGCTGGCTTACAAAGAAATGAAAAAGACTCAAGGCAGGTTCTTTTGGCATATGTGGATGATGATTTAGGAAGAGCCCCAGCAGACTCTAATGAGCTGTTGGTTGGCCAGCTAGTCAGCATTCTCAGTATGCCGGAATAAATATGAACACGGGATTAATGAATATCTGGAAGACTTAGCATGGCATCTCTCAAGGTTGTTTTCCTCAATGGAGTGAAAGCAAAATTATTTAGCATCTATTTTCTCACCTGAGTTGTATGAGGTAACTGAAAAGACTGAGTTACTGCTGGGAAGAGGTAAAATATTAACACAAAGCTCTGCAACACAGATGCTTGCTACTTAGCATGCTTTTGAACTCTGTATTCCGCTTAAACACAGAAAGAGAATTTGAAAAAGGATATATGCATTCATTCAAAGAACACACAAAAAGGACATGCAAAGTCATAATTTTGTGTAGAGATTACACACGTTCCCTATACTTTCGCTGAAGAGAAGAACTATTATTTTCCCTCTAACGAGAAAGTATAGTTCTATATCTTATTTCAGTATAGGTGCCATGATAAAAAATGTCTAACTTTAAACAAGATAAGTGCACATCATTGAATCAAAAAGTTGACTAGAAAAGAGAATTTAGTATCTTTTTACTTGGTGAGTAAGAGGAAGAGAGGGCTACCAACAAAAAGTTTGTTTAAAATTAAAATTAGATCAACTATGTCTAGTAGAGTTCTCTCTTAAATAACTTTTGCCCTATTTTGTGAATACCTGAAAGAACAGTAAGACATGTAATTTTCTCATGAAAATCATCATTGTATGTAAAATTTTAAAGAGTGGACTCAATAAATAATTGTAAACAACTCTAAATTACCAAAGTATAATTCCACTATTCTCTTTAGACTAGTTCTCTGCCAGCACCAGTTACTAAATTTAAAATGATATTTCCCTGATACCAAAACCTGGAAAAGATAACACACACACAAAAAGAATACTACAGACTAATATCTCTCATGAACACATATGCAAAAATCCTATATAAGATACTGGCGGACCGAATACAGCAACATATTAAAAATATTATACACCACAACCAAGTGGGCTGCATCCCAGGAGCACAGAGATGGTTCAATACACACAAATTGATTCATGTGACACCATATAAATAAATTTAAAAAATAAGAATCATATGATCATATCAATAGATGCAGAGAAAGCCTTTGACAAGATACAGCATCCATTTGTGACTAAAACACTTAACAAAATTGGTATAGAAGGAAAGTACCTTAACATAATAAAGGCCATCTATGACAAACCCTCAGCCAACATTATACTTAATGGTGAGAAACTAAAAACCTTTCCTCTAAAATCAGGAATAAGACAACGCTGTCCACTATTGCCACTGTTATTTAATATAACACTGGAGGTCTTAGTGAGTGTAATCTGATGACAGAAAGATATAAAGGCATCCAAATAGGAAATAAAGAAGTCAAACCGTCACTGTTTGTGAATGACATGATTCTCTATATAGAAAACCTAAAAGACTTCACAACAACACTACTAGAAACAACAAGCAAATACAGTAAAGTTTCTGGATACAAAATCGGTGTTCAAAAACTCATAGTGTTCCTACACTCTAATAATAAATTGTCAGAAAAAGAAGTAGAAAAATAATTCCTTTGCAATTGCAACAAAAAGAATAAAATACCTCGTAATAAGTCTAACAAAACATATGAAGGACCTATATAAAGAAATTTATAAGATTCTATTAAAAGAAATTGAAGAAGATACAAAGAAATTGAAATATATTCCATGTTCTTGGATTGGAAGAATCAACATAGTTAAAATAACCATATTACCTAAAGCATTATACAGATTTCATCCAATCCCCATCAAAATCCCATCAGAATTATTTAAAGAAATAGAAGAAAAAATCATCAAATTTATATGGAATCAAAAAAGACCCTGAATCGCCAAAGTCATCCCGAGAAAAAAGGCTGGCGACATCACTCTGCTTGACTTCAAATTATACTACAAAATGACAGTAATCAAAATGGCATGGTATTGACAGAAAAAGAGGCACACAGACAAGTGGAACAGAATCGAGAGTCCAAAAGTAAACCCATGTTTATATGGGCAAATAATTTTCAACAAAAGAACCAAAAACATACAATGGAGAAAGAAAAGCCTCTTCAACAAATGGTGCTGGGGAAAATGGAAAACCACCTGCAAAAGAATGAAACTAGACTGTCGTCTCTCGCCACATGCCAGAATTAAATCAAAATGGATTTAGGACCTGAATGTAAGACCTAAAACAATAAATGCATAGAAGAAAACATAGAAACTAAACTTATGGACCGACATTAGACTTAAAGAGGATTTTATGAATTTGACCTCAAAGACGAGGGAAGTAAAAACAAAATAAATGAATAGGGCTACATCAAACTAAAGAGCTTCTGCACAGCAAAAGGAACCATCAGCAAAGCAAAGAGACAACCATCTCAATGGCAAAATATATTTACAAGCAATGCCTCCGATAAGGGCCTAATATTCAAAATATACGAAGAACTCATACAACTCAATAACAACAACAAGAAAAAAAAACAATGATCCAATCAAAAAATGGGCAAAGAACCTGAACAGATACTTCTCTCTAGAAGACATACAAATGGTAGACAAATATTTGAAAAGATGCTTAACATCACTAGCTATTAGGGAAATGCAAATAAAAACCACAATGAGATACCATCTCACACTTGTTAGAATGGTTATTATCAATGGAACAAGTAATAACAAGTGTTGGAAAGGATGTGGAGGAAAAGGAACCCTCATACACTGCTGGTGGGACTGCAAGTTGGTTCAGCCACTATCAAAAACAGTATGGAGGTTCCTCAAAAAATTAACAATTGATCTACCATATGATCTAGCAATCCCTCTACAGGGTATTTACCCCAAAGACTTAAAAACATATATCCAAAAAGATATTAGCACTCTGATGTTCATAGTCGCATTATTCATGGTGGCCAGGACGTAGAAGCAACTGAAGTGTCCTACAATAGATGATTGGCTAAAGAAGCTGTGGTACATATATACAATGGAATATTGCTCAGCCATAAGAAGAGATGAAATACTGTCATTTGTGACAGCATGGATGGACCTTGAGATAATCATGCTAAGTGAAATAACCCATACAAAAAAAGTTGAAAACCACATGATATCACTTATATATGGGATATAAACCTAAAAGGAACAAACAAACAGGACAGAGACTCATGGACAGTAGATTAGTGGTTACCAGATGGTGGGGGACAAGGGGTAAAGAGGAAGTAGATATTGTTAACCAATGCCACCATAATAAAGTAAAAATAATAATAATAATAAATAGTGGAATACTAACACCAATATAAAAGGAACTACTGATACCCACAGCGATGATAGATTTCATAAATATTATTTTGAATGAAAGAAGCCATATGCGAATGGATACAGTGTTTGACTCCATTTACATGAAGTTCAAGAACAAGCAAAACTAATCCATATTTGTAAGTCAAAATAGTTTCCTTAATAGTAGGGAAGGGAATATGGACTGTAAAGGGGCAAAAGGGAATTCGCTGGTGGAATGTAATTATTTTATATCTTGATCTGGGTTGTGAGCATGTCTAAAAAAATTATCAAGATGTATGTTTAAAAGTTTGTTCATTTTATATATGTAGTTATACCTTGATGAAAATAATGGGAACAAAAAAAAAATGATATTGATACTACCAGAAATGTTAGCCTCTCAAGGCTTACAGTAAAGACCTGGCCTTCCCAAACTTTATGTCAATATCATTTCAATAAGAAGTCTTGATTTACAATATGTTTACTTAAGGAAAATTCATATTAGACCTTGATTTTAAGGATTTTACAATATTGTTGAGATACGATAGGCAAAACAAAAAGTAAAGGTCACATATACTTACTGTATTATGTGATTAATGACAAGGAGATAGTAGAAACAGTCAATTTAATAAAAAATTCAGATTATATTGAGCTTTGAAAATAATCTAAGTTGAGTCATAAAACTTTAGTACCGAAATGAAATTTAGAGAAAATCTAAGCCAAATTGTTTATTCAAATGAAAAAAGTAGGGAGAAGAGTAAAAGGCTTGACCAAAATTCTATAACTAGTTATACATTAATTATTTAAATTCAAATCTCCTAATTTCCTATTATTTTCAATCTATCAGTCTAAGCTGCCTAATCATATGTTGTGTAGACTTTCATCAAGTAAGGCTTCATTTTGAGCCATGAAACTAGAAAGTTTGAAATGAATTTCAAAAGCCATATATATGTTGGATTATTATTATTATTATTATTATTATTATCATTATCATTATTTATCTATTAAGAGACAATTCTAAATGCAGTTCTGTAAAGCTCAGCCACTGGGATAAATGTTCAAACTTTCCCATTTCACTTGAAGAGTCTACTTTGTGTAACTGATTACTACCAGCCCTGAAAAAGGTTTTGCATGAATCTGTGTGTAGTAGAATAACTGTCTAAAAATGAGGCAGAGGATTAAAGGATTGTAGGGTAACTTTTAAGGAGAAATGTTTTGGGGTCATACTAATAAATAATGGAATTCATTGCTGTGGGTTTTTACATATACTCCTGTCAAAATTGCTCACCAATAAAAAAAGAAATCATCGCTTGCCTTTATAGTATAATTTCTCTAGTGCACTTGCAATGTAATCTAAGAAAGACATGCTCATTAGTGGCTCATTACTTAGCTGGATAATTGCTGTTCATATCAGCAACACAAATCACAGAAAAAAACTTATTAAAGTAGCCTATTAATTTTTTTTTCTGATGAACTTCATTAGACAGTGTCTTCTCCAAATTAATGTAATTAGTATCATAAAAATCCAAGATGAAAGAGAACTATCAGGTCATCTACATTTGACTACCTGGAAATAGAGAGGCTATTCTCTGCAATGACCAGTTCATTAATTTCAAGCAAGGAATCTATAAATAACTGCTTGCCTTTCAAAAAGCTCTACCTATGACATTAAATCTCTTTCCTCTTGAGAAAATTCCTTGGATTGCTCTGAGAACAGGAGCTAAAGTTCAGAGTACCTTCTCCACGTGAATTTTTAATGTCTTCTCACTAAATCCGATATGAAGACCCCAAATCTTAAGACATGAAATCCGAACTACTTCCTTTGCATAGCTTTTGAACATTATGACTCCAAACTAGCTTTTCAGTTTCAGCTTTCTTAATCTGAATCCTAAACTTTAGATAAACCTTTCTAAATATTCTCTCTCCAAGAGGTTTCACAGTTTTCTCCGGCTTTGTTTTAGTTTGTGCCATTCTCTGTTTCGGATGCCAGATTCACTCCCTTAAACTGCACAGATGTGCAGGAAATTCCAGACATTTCTAGAAAGAGTAGATGACCTCAAATGCCTCTTACAATTCTCAGATATTATTTTCTAATTCACCCCTATCGTGTCGTCTTGTCATTCAGCTACAGACCAAATAGAAGTTCTAGAAAGGGCTGCATAGAACAGACATGAAAAAAATGAAATGCTACCTTTGAATCTTGAACAGTTCCAGCATTATTTATGGTTTCCCACTGAATATGAAACAATAAGACCATATAAGCAATAACAAAACATTTTTGAAAATCTTAAACTGTTCACATTGAAAGCATATTTGTAGGTGACATATATATGCAAGGACATGTAAAGCAGGAATTATAAAGTTGGGCCATAACCAGAAAACAAAGAGCTGGCCTAGGGTTGAAAGATCCTACAAAAATTCAGAAGACCACAAAAGATAATGTGCTAATGATCCAGGAATGTCATCCAAGCTGTAGAGATCTAGCCAAAGTTCAAAAACTTATGTACAATCAAATGGTTGTGTTTAACTTCTGGGTTCTGAAAACAAAATTGTAAAGAGATAAATTTAAAAAATAGGTAAAATCATAAATATCCAATAGATAATACTTTCAGAAACTCTACCAATGGTCATGCTTTAGTTGAACAATGTAATTAGAATCAAATGATTCATTTGAAATGTAGGGCAAGGTATTAGGATTTTGGATATATGATCACTGAAGAAAAGGCATACAATATCAAGAGAACATATACACAATGAGAAAAAAATAAATATTATAAAAATTAAATACCTAAAGAATACAAGGACCCAGATTTCATTTCAAGCAAGCATAAGGTAAACATGAGATACTTGTGTATAAGTATTGAGCATTCTACACAAATCCAGAAGTCCTAGTCTGTAAGTACATTAAAAAGATACTTGCAAGCAGGAAAAAAAAAGAAGAGTTAGAAGCATGCAGAGAAGTGAGGTAGGTGTGATAGGAGCAACTTAATATGTTTCAGTGCAATTCAAAACCTATTTCTGGCTCTCTGTTTCCCAGGACACAGTAGGATTGTATATCCTGGCCAACTTTCAAGTTAGTTGTGGCCATGTAATGTGCTTTGGCCAATAATATGTGAGTAGAAGTTTTAAGAAGTAGTCCACAACTCTTTGCATTTCCATTTTCCTGCCTTGAGAATCAAGCACTTCCAAATAAGGAGTTTCCCTGGGCTTGGGACCCCCTCAGTGAGAACCACATGAAGTAGAACATTCTGCCAACCTAAGATGGACAAGAATGTGAACAAGAAATAAAGTTCTGTTGTTTTAAGTCATTGAAATTAGAAGAACATTTCCAGCCTAAAGTCTTTTATCCTGAATGATATATTTAGCCTGGGGGAATCTGTTAGAATGCATCCATTTCTTTATTATACCTATTATATGCTAACATGGCAAAGTATTTGATTGTGACTGTTCTATGCTGAAGCACTTTATCTTCTCAAAGAAAGAATGTATTTCTTCCTTATTTTGTATCCCTAGGGTCTAGTAGGATACCTCAAATTTAGCAAGGTCACCAATGCATTTAGAGAAGGAGAGAAAGAAGAAAAGAAGGAAGAATTAATGCAAGTCTCTTGGGCTCTTTATGCTGAGCGCATATCTGATAGACTGATCTATTCCAGGGAATTTGCGACTTATATTTACCCCTCCCCAAAATAAATCCATTCTAAAAAGAAATCCCTCAAATAGCTGTAATGCTGCAATCATGCAGAGACTATTTGTCAAAAATAAAGCCTGTAAACCTTTTAGTCTATTTACAAGTCATAGAACAAATTATAAAATTTAAGTTTCCAGTGGATATCCATATGTGTTTTAAAGGATATTCTGTTTTATTTGCATGACCACAATGAATATTAGATCCTGAGGTTAGGTTTATGTTACAGTCTAGTTCATTCCACTTAAAAGCTAAGTGACTTTATGACAGAGTATTAAGAGAAAGTATAGAAGACTGTAATAAGCAGATCTTGTTTTGCATATACAAGCTTCCAGGAATTCAATAGCAGTTAATAGACTACTAAGAGTAAATGGAGAGATTTTACTAGCAGTTATTTGTATATATTCAGTATTTGGTTTGGGAGGTTCTTATTTTAACTAGTTGCCTTATCTGCATGGCCACCAAACTCCCATGCTTTGAATAGCAAAAATCTAGACTTCAGTAAAATATATTCTTTTTGTTTCTCAGACTATAGTCTGGTTCTGAAGTAAAAGAAAAAACTAAACTGAATTTCTTATCCAAACCTGGTCAAGAAGAAATCAGCTACCCAGACATAGCCTGAACACAACTGCTTGTCTTAGAGAATGGTATTCCAAACTCACCCGGGGAAGAGGGAGGGGAGCTAGAGAGAAAGAAAAGGTGTTTGGGTCACATCAGCTTTTATAAATAGGTCTGGACTCACTTAGTGTGTACAATATTCACAATTCAGTTGAGACTAAATTGATCATTTGATCACTGTGTTCTTAAAGTTAATTCTCTTTATACTTTTCATTTTTTTAAAGTGGTTTCGCAGAATGAAAGACAATTAGATTTGCAGAGTTTTGTTGGCATAATGGAAAAGAAAATCCATTTTGTGACCAGTTTGATCTATAATAATTAGTTTCACAATTATTATCCAACAATGTCTTTGAATAATTAATTGGATAATGGTCATGTAGGTTTGCAATTACTTCCATCAAAAGGTTAACATTTATTAGATGTCATAATTATGATATGTACTAAAGGGGTTTAAAATAACAGATTAGCAAAGCTTTTGAAGGCAACTGCAAAATAATGGAAGTAAAACTAGATTGAAATTCAAAGTCTGTCTGCATTGCTTTTTTTGATGAGTGTCACTTATCTTTGAATGGAGATCAACAGATGGAGAAAGATGGAGGGCTTTGAAACCATTGAAATCTGGGCCTGAAATTTTAGTTGGCCAAGTAATAACTGTGTGACCTGAGAAAAGCCAAGTTGTCTGAACTTCAATTTCCTCATTTATAAAATAGTGATAATACTTGTTTAGGACTGTTGTGAGGATGAGATATAATATTTATAAATTATCTAGAAGAGTGCATGCACAAAGTAAGCATTCAGTAAGTAGTTATTCATAATAATTGTTATCACAGTTAGTATATTATTTTCTTGCTATATTTTTTATCAAATAATATATAATTTGAATAATTTTTTCAAATATAAAGCATATTTCTTGTAGGGCATATATTATTAAACTAATATATTAGTCATGTTGACATTTCATGAGGTTTTTATTAAAAATAGTAATCAGTTATTAATGAAACATCTACTTAATATGCTTAATCGTTAAGCTAAAATGAGATACTACATATGAAACTCTTTTTAGAAATATAAAGTATGATATAAATGTCAGTTGATTTTTCAACTAAAATGAATTGGCTATGCATTACTGGGTAAATATAGTCACTATGCTGATCCCCAGAATGGGAAAAACCAGGCGAGCTAGATCCATAAGAGCACTTTATAATTCTACTTTTGCCTCTTTATACAACATATTACAACTAGTACTATGAGAAACGTTTTAAATTTATAAAACATTTCATACAAATCATTTTCCCTTTCCTCTGAGAAATTGAGGAAAGGATTCACACATGAAGCAATGAGACTCTTCAATGGTAGACTGCACAGTGTTAATTCTTTGTCGATGTAAATATTTACAAGAGAGTGAACTCTTTGGATAACACAATCATTAAGTCTTTGTAGAGGTCTTGGTAACTACTTTTTGACACTGAAGGTTAAGCTTGATTTGGAAAGGTTGCTACAAGCAGCAATTGATCACGTTCACTTAGCTGAAGATGTCACGTTGCACAGTTAGAACACAATGAATAAGCAAAAACACTGTAGGGATATCACTGATGTAGTAAAAAATGGATTCTGGGAAGGTATGGTCAGTATAGCTGGCAGGTATTATGGAGCATCGGGAATAGACTATAGAATTTGGGAGCAATGTGATAGGCAAAACAGTAAAAATAAAGGCAGTGTGTTCAGTCAACAGTTATGGTGGGCATGTTAGGTAGTTAGGCAGGCATGAGTGACAGCAGCAAAGGCCCAGCTCTGTAACCATGGAAACCTCCCATTGTTATGGGTAGACAATTTTCGAGTAAGCCAGTATTAAATATTTACTTCTGATTCTGTTAACCAGGGTGTGGTAATCTGATCAAGGATTCTGTTAACCAGGGTGTGGTAATCTGATCAAGGATTCTGTTAACCAGGGTGTGGTAATCTGATCAAGGATTCTGTTAACCAGGGTGTGGTAATCTGATCAACGAGATGCTGTTAACCAGGTTAATCTGATCAAGGAGATGCTAACAGCCAACTGTTAACCAGGATGTGATGATCTGCTCAGGAATGTGCTGATGATTATATAAACTGCCTCTTCTGGGAGATCAGGGATGATCTCTTCTAACCCTGCGTGGTGGAGAGTCAGTTGCCGGCCAGCTAATAAAGGCTCACAGTTCATCTCAATTGGCTCTGTGGGTCTTAGATTTGATCGCATCTTAAAGACCTTCCATAAGGACCTCCCAGATCAGAAACACCTCCCTTTTAGGGTTATAAATTACCTCAATGTAGCAGACTGAATCAGCCACAATCACATAAGCAGAAAGCACTGCCCTAATATGCCCATAACCTCAGCCTTATTATACTGTTATTATAATATAATGCCTATACCCAGAAGTTCACATGCACAGTATGCAGTGTTATATAGTAGCCAACTGTCAGTCAAGGTGACCTCACAGGTAAATCATCTAGGACCTCCCGCCACTGCCCAAATATAAACAGATCTTTCCACTTCATCTCTCTTCACCAAAAACCCCATTCCTCCCATGGAAACTGCTGTCTTTTACGTTTTATCTTTTCACCTTCCAAAATTCCACAGGCTACAGACTTCCTTAGTGTTGCCCGTCTCCTTCTAAAAATGTATTTTCAATAAATCTTACGTTTTCTAAATTTTGCTGACCTGTAATTCTTAACGGTATCGATGGGGAAGAACCGAGGACCCCCACCATACCGCTGAGGTGACGCCAGATTTCACATCACCCCAATGGTAACAGTCATAGATAGAAAGAATTGGAGTGCAGAAGAATTCAAGTCAGAAAGAATATATCAGTCATCAAAAGGCTTATAAATATTGAGTCTTTACAATGCTTTCCCATTTTTTAATTTATATATCAAGTATTAAATGTGATGAAAAGAGGACAAAGAACCATGGCATTGCTATACCAGCTCTTAGATCAGAAAAATTATTTGTTCAAGAAAACAAATTACAAATGAAGACAGAAGTGGTAAGAAACTCAGTTTGTGAACAAAGTGAGATATTTTTACACAAATGTTTCTATTTTTGCATTATATGATGAGATACTATAGCTGAAGAGAAACTGGTAGCATCCAAATCATGGGAGTTACCAAATTTGTAGTCACCAAGTAATAGGATTACGCAAAAAACAATGTGAATGCTACAATCCTCTAGTTTGTATTCTACGACTAGATACCGATGCCCTTTGGTTCCATTTCATTAAAATCACCAGAGATTTGAAGTACCATGTAAGCAATATGTCAAACATAGGAAATATCGCAATTCATATACTGTTTATTTCTAAAGAATATCTTGTTAAATCACTATTTTAAGTGTGATCGTGTTTCTAAAGTAAGCCTGACTCTCTTTACATTATTATATTCTCCAGCACAGTGGTCTTTTATTAACTGTTTTTTATATTTAACAAAACTACATATTTATTCATAACTCATTTTACTCTACAAATTTGGATTAATTTACCCTGTTCATGATCTCCTCAGGTCTTAAAAGATGGGGTTCATATTTTATATCACATAGGGAAACGATGATTTCTAACACGATTCAGTCACTGCCATGACTCAATTCATTGTCCAATTCCATCTGCCTGTCATTCAAATCAACAGAAAATTTAGTTTAAAAAAAAAAATGCAATAGGTACAAAAAACAATCAAGCATGTAAACATACACACACATATACACACAAGGTTCTGCTTTTATTGGGTTGAGGGTTGGGGCCTAGGGTTTCTGCAGGTTAACTCAATATTGGTAAATTTAAAACATAAGAGTGAAAATCTAAACCATGGTGGAAGAGAAAAAACAAGTGAAATAAGTGGCCCAAATGGACAGCTCTCAAAATCAACCAAGATCTCTAAAACAAAGGAACCTCAGTGAGGGAAGGGTTTTATTTAGTAAGGTGGCTGCTAGTGTATTGTTTATTGGACATAGTCCTCTTGAAATAGGTGCCTCTTTAAAATGGGTGCATTAGCAATCACAATCACAGCATTAGAGAGAGAGAGAGAGAGAATGTGAGGGCTTACACTACACAGACTCTATGCTTGAAGATTTAAAGGCTGTGTAGTATTAACAGACTGTAAAGTGCAAGATGAGAAGATTATACAGATGTGACTAATGGGAGAAAAATCACACTATACACCAAGAAGCTAGAGAGCTCTAGAAAGGTTTAAGCAATAGAGCACTATAACATATCTATTTTTAAAGATCACAAGTGGCAGTATGGAGAATGAATCAGAGGAAATACTGCAGGGAAGAGACCATATAGTTTTTATTCCATCACAACCATATACTTTTTATTAAGCACAGCACATGCAAGGTGGTTCATTATGGGATGCAGTCACTCCAGTGATATTTTACCCATTTATCTCTCACTTTCTCCCAGGGCTGACATAGTGCTAAATTATAACTGAGCTGTACTAATTCCATACCATGTGGTAGAAAGCCACTACCTTCATCCCTGCAAAGACCCTCCACTTGTAATTCTACTCATATCAGTCTCTCCTTAGGCACCCTAGAAAGATCATCTCAAAATAAAGTGAGGTATCTACCTGCTGTAAGTCTATGGCCAGCATCCTTTCTGGGGTTGGGAGTGCCCAAACTATACAGATTGTTAATTATTTTGAATATTAATCTAATTGTTTATCTCTAATTTTACATGTTTCCCTCTTGTTCTTGACTCTTATCTCCTTGGTGTATCATTTCACTCTTTCTGTTATAGAGAAGAGGCATGAGAATTACATAGATTGACTAACTATTAAACCAAGTAGAATTCAGAACCTACTGCGTGCTGCTAGAGAGTCTGGTTGACCAGCCATATGGCCAGATTATGAGGAACCTACAGAACGAAAGAAGATTCCTGCAAGAGATTACTCACAACTGTTCACTCATACCACTAACGTTTGCTCATACCACGAAAGTAAAACAAGGAAACAATGACTTTAAGCTGTACCTTATGCAAGTTAAAAATAAACCCAGTCATTCATTCTATTCTTTACTTCCTATGGCCAGGGAACCTGCAGAACAAAGGAAATTCCTGCAGAAATTACTAACAATTATTTATCCTTACTACTTTTAATGCTGCATACCCATAACATGAAAGGAAAGAGGAAAACAAAGAATTTAAGCTGTACCCCACACAAGTTAAAAATAAGGCATTCATTTCATTCTTTACTCCCTATAATGAGTAATTTTTCATAGAAACTAAGAAACACATAAACCTGATTCCTCAAACACTCAGGGTCTCATTCTCTAACTCTGAGAGGAGGCTATGCCCTGTCTATGGAGTGTTATTCCTTCTCTAATAAACTTTTATTTGTCTCTAATAATGACTTACTCTTGAATTCTTTCCTGCTGCTCAGCGCCAAGGACCCTCCCTCTCTTCATGAAGGGCTTGAGTCCCTACTCAAGGGGATTCACCGCATACTGCATCATCTTCTCTTTGGTCTTGGTATTTGCATGTCTCTCTAGCTACTAACCTTTTATGATCTAACTTGGAGCTATTTGACATTTTCTCCCTGCTTTGGACTGACTTATTAGCACTGTTGACTTGAGAACCACTTCTAATCCCTGGCTTTGGAAGTTCTCACTTATAACACACAAAAGACAAGAGATTCTGAAAATAGATAATGAAAAAGATTGCCAAGGTTTCATCTAAGGTGCACCACAGTGAGGATGAGATATAGCAAACAGATTTGAAAGCTACTTAGAAAGTAAACCACAGTGGATTTATAAAGGATTAGCATTGGATAATTAGAAAGGTGAATTGGCTCAGGTATTAGATAGTAGGATTATTCTGAGGTTTTTTGGTTTGGGATGATTCTGAAGTGGATGATATTGCTATCATTTGACACAGAGAAACCAGAAGGAAATGCTACTCTAGGAAAGAAAAACAGTAAATTTAATTTACTGTTAAATTAGTCTGAAGGCCTCTGTGACATCAAATGACCATGTTTGAAGACACAGATTGAGAAATTATGTGTATGTAGGTAGAAGTTAAATCAATGAGAGTATATAATATTATCTACAGAGAATATTTAGAACAAAAAGAAATGAATCTAGAGAAACTACCATTTATAACATTTATAGACAGGGTGAGACAAATTAGAGCAAGAAATGGTCAGGGAGTAGAAGTATAAAAGATTCATTGTCACTGAAAGTGATGAAAAAAAAGGGTTTGAAGGAAAGGAGTTGTTATTATCAAACAATGTAGAGGACTCTGATAAGCAAATGAAAAAACATTTCTACTAATGTAGGCAGTAACAAAATATTGGGGTTCTAAAACTTCTCTAGTAACCAACAATGTCTAAGAGAATGAACCGAAAGTAAAACAGTCCCTGCTTTTAAAGATTTTTAGATTCTCTCTAATTGGTGTGCTAACACATAAATAAGGGAGGATAGATTTTAAGAAAAACAAATCAAGGCAATTGAGGAAGAGCTAATGCCTGATATACACGTTAATTTCACAAGAATAATACAAATGATATGTGTTGTAAACGCTTAGGGCAATTCTGTTTTGTTTACAAGACAGACAGAAAAGGTGGGCTAAATTATCTTTTGTTTCCAGCTTCAGTCTATTCTTGTCCACTCTGCTGCCCCAACAGTATGCTCCAAAGGGGCTATGTTAACAGGTTTTCTTACTCTGTAATTTTCTGTAGGGTTCAGCCAATGGGGACCCGTGGAAGGGATTAATGTGAAGAAGGGTGACACTAACCGTAAGGGATCACTTTGGTTCGCCTTGGGCCCTCTACTGAAAGTCATAGAGCCTCTCAAGGTGACTCTTTCTTCCCAGTTTTTGGTAACCAATCACTCTTTCTATTCTGTCAGGCCTTAGGATATTAACTCTGAGATACTGCAATACCTTTTTATTTTTTTTCCTTGCCTACACTCTACCTGCATTTATATAGTCCTTTTATCTTTTTTGAATGTGTCCTCTGTTTCCTGCTAGGACTCTGATGATAGAGAAAGCCTCATGAAACTGGTGAGAATCAGACTAGGCTCTGTAAAATGAAGAGAATTTTAGAAAATGAAGTAGAATGGGGAAATTTAAAGAAAGAGCAATGAACAAAAATACTACCTTAAACAATGGCATAGGATGGTACAAGGTGGTTAGCATGAATGTAAGTAGGTTAACTTTGATAAAGTAGATAATTCATGCTGTGAAAATGTAGGAAATAAGGCTGTAATTATTACTTTAAAGCAATGGTTGTCAACTAGGGACAATTTTTTCCCCAGGTGATATTTGGCAATGTCTGGAGATATTTATAGTTGTCAAGACTGGGTGCGGGAAGAAGGGGAGGGTGAAGGAGTCAGGGAAGTGCTACTAACATCTACTGTCAAGGGGCCAGAAATGATGCTCAGCATCCTACATGCACAGAAGAGCACAGTGGGGAATGATCTAGCCTAAAAGGTCAATAGTGCCAAGGTTACAAAACCCTACTTGACAGCCAATTCTGGAGTACATTCAGTACACCTGACTGCTTACCATTCCATAAAAATTCAGCTAAGCAGAGAATATTAATTAATTCAACAGATACTTACTGATTACATATTTTGTGCAAAGCACTGTATTACAAGAGCATAAAGTATGCCCTTATGATAGTCGCTAACAGTCCCTCACAGAATCATAGAATCAAATAGAAAAAGACTTTTACAAATAAATATAAAGGTGAGGCTATGTTATATGTGGCCAATAATAATATAGCAACTTAAAAGGGGGGGGGGGGGGTGAGAGCAGTAGGTCTACTAATGAATGAAGTCGGAAAAGACTGGCCTGAAAAAGAATTCAGTAGGAATTGAGTTAGGCAAGGAGGAAAGCTGTAGGCAGAGGAGACGGCGTATGTAGTGGTCGTGTCACCAGAAAGTTAACCAGGATCTTGTCAACATCACAAGAAAGAATTCACAGTGAAGACAATGAAACAACAGCTCAAGTTTATTGGAAGCAAAAGTAAACTCTTAAAAGTGAAAGTACACTCTCAGAAGGGCGAGCAGACGAGCTCAAGGGGGAGCTGTCCTGCCTTTTCATCGGTTTGGGATTTTATTTATTGATCTGACTAAGGGATGAATATTCATGATCTTGGGAAGTCTCTTCATAGAAATAAGGTGGCTTTTGGTTTATATGAAACTGTCATTGCATCAGATGCATGATAGGTATAGAGTTAACCTCAATGCTAATTTATTATAATAGTTGTATAAAGAGGGAAGAATTAGGCCAAGGGTTAATGGGGCCTGAACTGTGCATGTGTCTTTGTGAAAAAGTTCATCTGTGTCTCTACGTCAGGATGCTGTGGTCTTTGAGCCCCTCAAAGGGCCTTTCAGCGCTCATGGTGACCACATCTGTGCCCCTGTAAATTTCTCTCTTTCCTGCTTATATCAGTCTATCTGACTACTCTAACAGTTGGAAATATAAATAACTGGTCAATCCAATGTATTTATGTCCATGAGTACTTAGTTCGTAAAGTATATCATTTCCTTGTTTGCGTATTTCTCTTTTTTGATCGCTTTTGTATTTGAAACTGTTTTTTCTCCAACTAAAGAGTAATTGTCTAGAACTCAGAAACTATTTCCTATTCCTTTCAAAACTTGCACACCAATGAGGAATTTTCTACAAATGGTACTAATTAAAGTTGGCTCAACGGCTAATCATGTGCAAAATTCTAAATCCAAAATTTAGGCTCTGAAGTTGTGTGGCAATGTCACTCCTATCAAAGAAAACTTGTGGGCATGTTGATGGAAAGAGACGAGGGTGGCAGTTTGAAAAGGAGCTTTCTCAAGTCTCCTTAGACCTTATATTCCAGTCTGTTTCATCTGCAATGCTTGGATTCAGTACTTATAATACAACATTAATCAAGATACCAGAACACACTGCCCCAGTCTGGAGTGCTTGTGGAAAGCACACAAAACTGAGTAGCAGAAGACTTGAAGCCTATCTCCAACTTCGTTGTAATGACTCTGATATACAGAAACTTTTTAAAACTATGAATCTTTCTCTTTGCTAAATAAGTTTACTAATAATGTTCTTATTCTACATTTTTAAGGAAACAATGAAACCATGTCTTTGAGACTATACGAAAATGTGTAAAGGACCATGCAAATGTAAGGGCACACGCAGCAATCTGAAAACAATTTGAGAATTCATAGCTTAAAAAGCACATGGAATTCAAAATGCAAACCCTACCTAACATCCAAAGAGAATAACAACTACGATCAAGGCAGCAAGTCAGGCATTTATCCTCAGAAGCACTGTCAAACACGAGAAAGAAGCTGACTGATACCCACAGTTGAGACTGTGACAGATAAGCCTATGGTGGGAAGCCCATCTGTGGCAAAGAAATCAACCTAGAGCTGATAACAATGTGGCATCTAGACCCTGTGGAGGTCCTGATGGGCCAGATGAATCTATAATCTCAAATCAGACAGCCCATCAGCCTGCTTTGTGACAGGTAAAGTCAAAAATACCCATTTAGATCTTTAGTTAGACAAAGCTCCACAAGCACTCCCTCAATTGTGCTGATCTACAAATTAAAACCACAGAGCCAGACAAATTCAACTATAAAAACATTATCAGAAAATGCCTCACACAATTGCTTCAAAATTATAGAGATAGATATGGCAAATAACTACTCCCTGACTAATGTCCGGGCTTTCCCCTTATACAGCTAGGCTGGAAAAAGTGAGAAAAAAATAAACTTATTTCCATGCATTTGAGTTCCACAGGCATTTATTAAATGCCTAATTTGTATAAGGCACTTTGGTAAAACTGTGGAAGCAAATATTAAGCAAATTAAATAATTGCTAAAATAAAAGACATATTTTGGTACAAATAGCATTGTAGGAGAATCAAGAGATCAAGCTTCTACCAAGTTCTGCCTAGTATGCTTATGCATAAGGCTGGCAGCTTACCTCTGGATACCTAAGTTTCCTAATTTTTAAAAGGGAAGTGGATTAGAATAAAAATAATAGTAAACAATGTGTATAATTTATTAACTGTATTTTGCTTTGATACTCTACTAAAGAGTTTTTATATCCATCATTTTATTTAATGTTCTCAGGAAATGGTTGAGGCAGATATCTGTATTTAATGGTTAAGGAAATGAAAGGTGAGCCAAAGTCACAAAGCAAGAGACAGAGATTGAAGCTTATTGTCTCCCCATCACCTTACCCTTTTCTCATTCTAGTAATGGAGAGTGTGGTGAGTAAACGTGTTCAATCTTAGTTATCTTGTCAGACGCTATAGATGTTAAGCATAATAACATATCAGTCATCATTTTTTCACATGAAGTCTTTGGTTCATCTTCATACAGGCTTCACTCATTTCCTTGTTTATTTTTATCAAATTAAATCCTGGTAAATAAATCACAAGGAAACATCAACTTAACTTTACTATTTCTAATGGCTTCTAGCTTCACAAATTTAGGACTTTGTGAGAAAAGCTTGAATTTTCAATTCTCTTTACATGTAGTGTATTGTTAACCTTGAATACTATACACTGAAGCAAGTGAAAGTTGGGTTGATAAATTCCCTTGGTTGAATTTCATACATTCACAATTTAAAAGCAAAAGACTGGGTGGAAGGTCATAACGTAGCAAGTCAATTAGACTGTAACAAAGAATAGTCATAAACAAGGAATGACTTATGAAGATGTGTGCTACTTTTATTACCATTATCCCTTCTTGGTTGGAATTAAGTCATTGCAAGGATGCAATATTCACAGCTATTCTTGACACTGCATTTACAATTGTAACAGTAGATAGAAGATTCATATCCATGCTACTCTTCAACCTTTTTTTCTCAAAAATGCATAAAATTATATGGTAATCTAAGTATTAAGCTGAGGAGATAATAACTGACATTTCAGATCTAATAATGCAGAGTTATAAATCAGATAATTTTATATCTCTGCAGATATGTTAATCTAAAAATCCATTTGAAGCAGTGGGATTTTAATAATGATATTTATATCAAATTATTCTCCTAGGCAAATTTCTTGCTAAAGCTAGTTTATATCCTGGGTTTTTTTTTTTTTTCATTTACATTATAGGGAGAAAGAACTAAGGTGAAAAATTGTACGAAAGAAGAAAAGTGCAGACACATTTATCACTGCTCTATTTGTAAAATTTCAACAAGTTATATCTGCATCTGATAGAAGGTCATGTTCAGAGCCATGTATATTAAGTTGAATTAACTTTTATTTCCAGGTTAAAAGGAAAAATATTGTATTGGACCATTCTCATCAATTCTGTTAATTGCAGGAATTTGGCATTTTGCACACATAACCAATTCTACAATTTTGACTGAATTCATAATTAGTCAAATAACTTGATGATTTAGTTAAACATATTTCTCGATTTAATGAAAAATAATAGTCACTTCAGTATTTTTAATTGGTCAAAGTGATTTTAGTAAACAGACAATTCATCAAGACAAAACAAGCATTAATTGTAAGGAGAAAATGCAACAAAGAAAAGAGTAAGAAAAAAGCATGAAACCAAATTCTTTCAAAATGTCTTAAATATAGCTAGATGTAGATTATGAGTTTAGCTTTAACCCTTAGACAGTGCAAACAAGGAGACATGCCCAGCCAGCCATATAAGTCAGTATCTTTAAGATAGAAATTAAATGATTGCTCAAGGTAAGCTAAATATTCTAGTAATAGGACCAAAAATAATTTTTTCTTTAAAGGAGTAATGCATTGAATTAGTGCCCCCTAAAAAATCCTCCAGATATATACCATTGATATACTACCATATGACATTGGCTAGAATATATGTAACTAAAAAATGTATAGACAAGGCATTGCACAAAAAATTATACTCTGACTTACTTAAGAATATATGTGTGTGTGTGTGTATATGTGTGTGTGTGTGTGTAAAAATGCTAAAGTATGAAAAAATCAATTCAATTAGTGTATCAAATGGCATCAGTAATAACAGTAGCAAAGACATAGTTTGAATTTATGTACAACAGTATATGTTTCATATATGTTAATTTGCAGCAATCTCTAGGGAAAATTATGAAACACTTTTTTAATGAAACAAAAAAATATTTAATTAAAAATTAGAGATTGTACAGCACACCTCTGGGCTTTCATTTCTATGGAGTCAAGAAGTCTCTGTGCCTTTTATTGTCTATGAGCTATTTTACAACTCTGTAAGTTCTAGAAAATTGATTTAATGCAAACAATTCTTGAATATAGAAATGGAAATGATTTGTGTCTTGAAGAATGAAATTTATTTTTGCCCTGTAAATAGGCTTATTTGGCATATCTTTAAATTATTTCAGCATTGCCTATTGCCTTTATGTGTGGTACTTTTAATTCTCCTTTGAACCAATTGTGACTCCTTACTGATTCCCTTATTGGTTGAATATAATTATTGATATATATTTATTTCACATTTGTACAAAAGTTAGGATTTTATCCTTTTTTAAAGTTCATAAATACACAGACACCCAATGAGGTAGGCACTCACTTAACATTCATTTTATAAAAGAAAAAAAGCTGAAGTATAGATATATTAAGTTTTCCAGGCTGCTCGTGTAGTAATATGACCAGAATTTGAACTTGATGATAAGTCATTAGATTTATTCCAACATGATAATATCCATTATTGTAACATAATGTAGTATAAAAACAGAATAAGGAAAAACAAATATTTTATTACTACAAGAGATACAGAAAGAAGATCTTATATAATTTCATATTTACACCTCTCCAAACCAATAAAAAGACAAAAAGAAAAAAACTTCTTAACGACCAGATAAACTGTTTAATATTGACATTTCACAATCATTCCATGAAAGTAAATGTGTCAACATACTATCAATCCAACAGTTTGATATTATACTGGAAGTTCTAGATAGTGTATCCAGATTTTTTTAAAAAGACTCAATGGTTGAAATATGTTATTTATAGAAATTATGATTATAGATACTAAGAATTTTCAGAAAACTATAAAAATTAGTACAGGAGTTTAGCAAATTTGCTGGATTAAAAGTAAATTCTTAAAAATCTATATTTCTATATATTACTAATAAAAATTCAAAAAGTAAAATATGAAAAATCAAAATTCATATTAGCAAAATATATTTAAGAATAAATCTAACAAAAAATATATGTCTTTAAAAGAGAAAACTACAAAACTTTATTGAGAACATAAAATAAATCATGGATATGACCATCATTGGGTTATTTAAAATGTCAGTTCTCCAAATTCATATGGGAAGGTCCAAACACATGATTCTTAAAACAAACAAAAAACAAGGTGAGAAGACTTGCCCTAGAGAGTTCAAGGTTTAGTGTAATGCTGTCTATAGTAAGTAGAATAGAATATTTGCACAAGGATAAGCAGAATTGAGGAGTCAATGACGAGCATGTGGACAGTGTTATATTTTAGAAGAGGTATTAGAAATCGATGGAGAAAGAATGTTTTAACAAATGGTGTTGAGGCATTTGGCTTTCTATTAAAAAAAATAAAAAGTAAAATATCATTAGATTCGTTTGCTGAATCACATGTAAAATAAAGATCAAATAAGTTAAAGACTCAAGAAGCAAAACATTAAAAACACTTAGGAAAAGCCGTAAGAGACTAACTTCAAGACCTCAGGATAGTAAAATATCATGTATATGAAAGTCAGAAGGCAAAGATCACTCAAAATAAGACATTTTTGTATAAAACCAAATAGTTCTATATAACAAAGGATTCCAACCACAAAGTAAAAATTTAAAAATAAATAAATAATTGGTTAAAAATACTTACAGTATAAAATAATCTATTTTATCTATTTTGAGATATCTATTTTGGAAAAATATATATAAAGAATTTCCACACAAATCAGTAAGAAAAGGAAATATGACACAAAAGAAATTAGATATAGGCTGTGAATAGGTAACACAGAAAAGTAAAATTTAATGGTCACTAAGCATATGAAGATTTTCCATCTCATCAGTAATCAGAAAAATGTTAAATAAAACTAAATGACATATCATTTCATCCCCACTGGATTAAGAAACAAAAAGAAGAACTTTGACAATACCAAATGCTGATAAGGATGTATATTGATAAGGAACTCTAAGATTCTGCTGGCAATATCTTAAATGTTTGTTACTACTTGGAGGTGATTTGTCAATATTTAATATACATGTGTATTCATAAATCCTAAAAATAGCTTAGGAAATATTTAGTGCAATTATTAAACACAGCAGTCATTAAACCTCGTAATTGTATGCCAATGGAATAAATATATTATCTTAAGCATTACTGCAAACACTCTTGAATATCTGTTTGTGAAATATCTACTTAAGTGACTTTAAATTTGCCAGTAAATTTCTCAGCTACTACCCAGTTACGTGATGGGAGGCTTCTGTTTAAAGCAATAACTGGTTTCAGCATAGCTGACATGTAACCCTTCATTTTGACAGAAATTAATTAACAAGGTCAACTGGCTATTAAAGCAATGGAATTTGTAGAGTTTATGTAAGATAATCAATCACCCAGGTTAGACAATAATGGACCAACACCCTTCATGAGATTAGAACTGACCTTTGGTGGTATCTTAAAAGGAGACCTAGCATCAGTTACAAGGAAAGAAATGTGGAAAATCAAGGGAATTGTCCTCATGTCCTGGAGCCTGACAATTCACAGAAGCAGACAGGAGACTGAGAAAGTATAGCCTCAGTCTTGTCATGTTTCATAAAAACAAATCTATGTTCTAAATGTGAGATTAGTATCCTTCTCCTTAGGCTCTGATATTTAGAGCAGCAATAGAGTCTCCAAACAGGGGCACATTTGTTGCTTATTTTAAGAAACCCTTTCACCCTGGTCTATTGGCAGTGAGCACTGAGAGAAATTCCTCAGGATTCTGTCTTACATGGTACAAAGAACCATTTGGGCATGTGGAAGTAATATATTAGAGACAGGTTGGTGCCAGAAGCCTAACTATTCTTACATAGTCCCTTCTCTAGAGGTCTAATTCTATTTGATTCTTGAACAAAACCAGTCCTGGCAGAGGAGTGTGGTAGAGAGCAAAGAAGCCACCTCTTTAAGAAAGACCTGATTATTTTTATCGTTGTAGTTCATGGCTGCAATTGGCATAGTTCATCCAAAGTCTGATGAATATCTTGTTAGAAGATCATAGATTCCAAAAGACAGTTTCTAAAAGTAAGATAACAAAAGTCAAAGTAACATTAATACTATAAAACACACATCTCATAGAAACTCTAGACGTGTCAGGAAGTAATGCCTTCACAAGTCACATTATGCTACTTATACAGGGATAATTACCCTCACTAGAGGGTTGACCTAGTGTCTTCTTGTGTCTCTAGGTGGATCCTACATGGTAGGAAGATTTTCTGAGGGAGAGGAGAGGTCAGGAGTGGCTTCTGGTGCTGAGGAGCATGTGGTAGCAGTTACAGGTCAAGGAGAAGTCCCCCTGACCATCTGTTGTTGAACTGGACTTTCTCAAACCAACACCACTTTTTGCAATATAAAATAAGCATGAATAACAACTCGATTCTAAGAAATTTAAGGAAAACTATGAGGTGACAAGACACAGAATATATATGGTGTGTTAGGTGAGGAGATATGGATTTAAAAGTAATTAAAACTAAAATAAATAGGCGTAGGAATGGCAAAAGTAAAATACATATTATTTAAATTAAAAAATATATATTTACATATTATATATGGATTTCATGTTAAAAATTAGAGAATTAAAAAACTAGCAAATCTATGGCAAAATCGAAATGAAAAGATTAAATAGAAAATTAGGTGGGTTTAGAAATTAATGGTAGGAATTAAAAAGTAATAACAATATGAATACAGTAAAAAAAATAAGGTTGAGGAAAGCCAACATTTTTTATTTATTTTTTTATGGTGACATTAGTTAACGAAACTCAATAAGTTTCAGCTGTACACTTTAACAATAAGGCATCTATATATTTACACTGTGTGTTCACCTTCCATAGTTAGATTTCTTTCTGTCACCACGTATTTGACCCTCTTTACCTCATCTAATTTCCCCCACCTCCACTTTCTACCCTCTAGTAACCACTAGTTTATAGTACATATCCATGAGTTTCTGTTTATCCTGTTCATTTGTTGCTTTTAGGTTTATATCCCACTATAAGTGATATCACGTGATTTTCAACTTTTTCTGTCTGGCTTATTTCACATACATGATTATCTCAAGGTCCATCCATGTTGTCACAAATGACAGTATTTCATCTCTTCTTATGACTGAGTAATATTCCATTGTATATATGTACCACAACTTCTTTAGCCAGTCATCTATCATAGGATACTTCATTGCTTTCATGTCCTGGCCATCGTGAGTAATGCCACTATGAACATTGGTGTGCAAACATCTTTTCAGATATGGTTTTTCAAGTCTTTGGGGAAAGCCATATTTAAATGATAAAAATAGAAGATGAGAGAAAGATGAGCAAAGGGGAGGCAATTAAAATTTTAGAAGCAACCAAAGAGTGAGAATTTGTGAGTTCTCAGAGTGCTCTAGGAATTTGAGGCAAGATAGTGAGCAAATCCTGCTTCAATCATAGTGGGTGTATAACAAATGCTTTTTGATGATCATCTGCTGTTTTTTTTTTTTTTTTTTCCTTTCCAGGATCGTTAAATGAATGGAGGCTAATCAAAGTCTCACTTAAAACCAGAATCATTGGGTCACCAGTTTTACTTTCTTTCAGAAAGTAATTGATAGAAATGGATTCTTCCTTCCATAGAATTTCCTAATTTACTCTTCAAAATAAGGGCACAGAACAAAGATGTAGGAAGTGGAAGTACTTTTCTTATTGCATAATGAAATTCAAGTGTGCTGACCTTCTGACCATGATGTATAAGCCTAATGATTTTAAAATTACTTTTGCCTGCTGAGTTGTACATTTTAGCCTGGGACTAACTAATTAGCATTTTAAACTGAACAGATTATGTAAATGAGTGTGCTTGACAGTTTATTCTGTTCTTTGTGTTTACTAGGAGAGGCAG
Organism: Rousettus aegyptiacus; assembly: GCF_014176215.1. NCBI lineage: Eukaryota > Metazoa > Chordata > Mammalia > Chiroptera > Pteropodidae > Rousettus > Rousettus aegyptiacus. The sequence goes on from NW_023416287.1 coordinate 72,067,345, forward strand.
AAATAGTTTCTCAAATAAAATGAATCAAACATCTGTGCTTAGGATCATCTCTGTTAAACACTTGTTCTCTTATAAAGCTGATATTATGTCTAAACAAGCAAGTGCTTCAGAGGAAGACTGATTTGAAGGATTGGAAGTTCCCATTCTCCACAAAACTAGCTGGGGTTTTTGTTTTTGCTTTTCTCCTAGATTTATCCTTTTGGGTTAAGACTTGTCCTCGTTGACTTTTTTTTTTTTTTTTAATTTAAATCCATCGGCATTTGGGTTATGCTTCCTTGATAGGGATGATTTATCAAATCCTTTTCTCTAAGTAACAGGATAACAGGAGTATGTTCAAGTGTGACAGTGGAGGTAGGATTTATCTGAGGCCCTAAAGCAGGGGTCCCTGACACCCGAAAATAATGCATTCTGTGGTCTCTTAGGAACCAGGCACACAGTAGGAAGTGAGCTGTTGGCCTGGGAACAAGGAAGCTTCATCCATATTTGCAGCCACTCCCCAGCGCTAGCATCACCACCTCAGCTCCACCTCAGATCATCAGCATTAGATTCTTATAGGAGCACCTGTCCCTGTTACCCAAAGGTTAGGCACCACTGCCCTAATGGACAGTCCCCAAAGAGCAGAAAATGTGACAGTCGTGAGACATGAGAGAGGACTGGAAGCAGGAAGAAAATTAAGTTTACATCTTTGACTGTCAGTCAGTGTCTTACATCAGACCCAGTTCCTGAAGGTATGGAACACAGATAGATATATAAACCCCAATTAAACTTGGAGAGAGAGATGTCCAAGGATGGTTGACTGTTGTTTCTTCCCAACTCCCAACTGTCAAGTATGACTCATGGTCTGGAAAATCACCTGAATGATTAACCCTGCTTCTCTCTTTGCTGCTTCTCCCCTTTCCTGCAACACAATTGATCTCCTGGCTTCTAGAGCATTGACTAAGATGATCAGACTTGATACCCACCTGATTTTTTCCTGATCCCTGCAAACATTCATGCAAGCCCAAGCCACAGCATGTCATGTCTCCTATTTTTAAATTTGACTTTCTTTTCCTACATCAGATGCCAACTTAGAGGAGAAAGCTTCAGTCAGGGCACACTACCATCAAAGGAGCAGTTTGATAGAAAATGTTGAAAATGGGTTGGAAATGAGGCATCGGGGAGCAGGCTGGTGAGGAAGCAGCCGGTAGTCCAGTGTTTGCCACTAAATTTTACCCTTAATCATTTAGTTTCTGGCCTAGGAAAGAATGAATCCAACCCTAAGGGTTATTCTTGCAAGTGAAGCAGCAGTAAATTGCCTGGTATTGGAATAAATATGTGATCAAGCAGTTTCCAAATAACGTAAATGCCAAGTGGAAAGTGTCGATAAAGTAAACTTTTAGATTAGTCACTTCTCCACCCTATGTACAAAGTGATAAAACATAGATATTTTTCTTCTGAGATAATTTTACTCAAAAGCTGATTTTCAGTAATGCCCATTGTCAGAATATGGTTTTAGTGCACTCTAATAAATATACTTTAAAATGGTCATAAATGCAAGTCTTGTCTTTTAAATGAAAGGATAAACTGTCAGCAATAAATTCACTCTGTATAGCATTTTACAGTACATGTACATTCACATATACTAGCTCACCTAACTAAAGTAACTTGTACCTAAGATTATAAAGCTTGAAAGTCATAGATGGGCTCAAACTGATTCTTCCGAATCCAAATCTCGTTACCTCAATTGTGAATTAATTAGAGGAGTCACTTATCCAGTGTATTTTTATTGATTGATTCAACTCAAATCGGTTGATGTAATTCAACAATATTCATTGAGGACCAACTGTGTCCTGAATTTTGGTAAGCACTAATAGAAAAAAAAAAAAAAACAGTAAGATATTGCTCTCAGGAAGACTGTACAGGAAGACTATAGTGAACAGGCATAGATCTGAGAAAAGTTGAAAGGGGAAGAAAACATTGTGTCAATCTTACTGTCTGCCAGCTATGGTGCTAGGTAGTTTATAACATCCTATTTTAATCTTTCCAACATATTTTTTATATGGTGGGAGTGCAAACAAAGAGCTGTTACATAAATCGCCTGTCCCAATCCCCTGAAGCTGGTGTGGAGTGGACTCTGTCAGCCTTGTCTCCTCCCCACTATACTTTGCTTTTTTTTTTTTTTTTTTTTCCCCTCCAGGAATTACAAATAAGTGAAAGGCAAAACTCATTTACCATAGAAGTTTTTAAGGAGGAGAGAATAGAATTGACCGTTTTGTCCAAGGTCTCTGACTGGTTCGTTCATGGTATCGTTGAAAGTTTTCTAGATTGAAAATCACAAAGTCTGCAGTTTAGATTTTATCTGTTTTAAACTCATTTTGTAGGCTTGGGCAGTTTACATAAAATATGAGCTTCATAAGCTTTAATTTTCCCACCTATCAATGATGAGTTGGCTTAAACAAATCCAAAGCTCTATCTTATTTCTAAATAATTCTTTAACTGAATCTGGCTTGTTTAAATTATATCACTGGATATTTGAAACTTGATATTTATATACACAGTTGAAGGGGCAGAATTTTGTTATCACTTGTGCTCTATCACACATACACATACTTCTACAAAGGTTTCGAATAGCTTTCAGAATTTAATTACAATGAAAACAGGGTTATCTACATATAAATTGATTTCTACTAATTAAAAGGGGAAATTTTAATTACTGATCTAAAGATTTTGAAAATTGAAAGAAATTTAAATATTTAGTTATATAACAGAGAACCATGCTATTTTCTCAAAAAAAAATATTACACTCTAATGGATATGTTTATTTTTTTGTAAACTTAAATATGTACCTACAAATTACACTAAAAGCAGTTGATGCCACAGTGAATTCATTGCATTTGTCAGAATGCTTTTGACATTCTTGACATAAATTAGTCCCATAACAGACATGATTCATAAACTATCTAAGCACAAAACAAAATTCATTTAATTTTGCTGAAGGAGCTGGTCAAGTGGGAGTCCCCCAAGTGTCCTCACTCTACCACTCAATATAGGAGACTTCTTAAGGTCCATATGCAATTATAACCCACAAAGCTTCCAAATAAGAGCCTCTATTTTTAAATATTTCTAACTAGAGTAAGAGTTCAGATCAAAATCTTTTTGGAAATTCATGTTCTACTTTGGCCACAGTCAGTGCACTTATAAAGACATTTCTCCAAAGCTTACATTAGTCCACCTTGTTCATTAGACATTCTCTTTTAAAAACACTCACTTCTACTTGTTTAAAATTTTCTACCCTAGATTCGATAGTTATGACAGCAGGTCATGTACAAATATGTAGAGAAACACACATCAACTTAAAATTGTACCTTAGAATGATGATCATTAGAAAGAAGGTTTTTGATGTAAAGGAATTAATGTCTGCAAAAGTTGGAATCAACTTTAAGTAACATGGGGACCAGATACTTCTAGAATGACTAGAAATTAATAAAGAGTGTAAATAAATAGGTACCATATTGCCCTAGCAAGAATATTTGTTGTTTTGCTTAAATTGGAATTATTTATATAAAATTAATAAATCTATATTTCTCCAAATAGGAAATTGTTTCATTATCAACAATAGTGCATTTGTTTTCAGTAAAAGTATTCAAATCATATCACTTCTTAGGCTTTCATTTTTCTATTTTGTAAAATATGGTGGAGAACTAGCTGTTCGTTAAATTCCCTTTCTAGGTATAATAGCCTTATTTCTTACTTAGGAACTTATTTTTTACATGCTTCCTGTCCTCACTTCAGAGTAGTGGGCAGAAAAGAAATTGGTACAGTAATAATCCATAAGAACATAAGGTACACGAACTTTAACCAGACCAAAAGTAAATACTTCATATGAGATGTACTTCATTTCATACTTGATCATCTTTTATTTTTCCCAAGGAAGTATCTATACTTTCTTAACTTTCAGGTCACACATGGTTTAATGCTTCCCCAGAAGCAATGATTTAAAAAACCACCATTTTAGACTTAGACTCATCAGGGTCTAAGCTAAGCTAAAGGAAAATACAGGCGTACCTCAGAGATATTTGGTTTTGGTTTCAGTCAACCATAATAAAGTGAATATCACAATAAAGTAACTCAATCTTTTTGCTGTTGGAGGGTTTTGTCTTCAATTTGTAAAAAAGTTAACATCTGTGAAGGACAATAAAGCAAAATCCAATAAAACAAGATACACTTGTACGCAGAGTGGGATGGGTGGGGATAGTACAGCTCAAATTTTCTGCTCTGTGGTAGGAGCTGGATCCTGTGTAATAGTCACAGAGAGATAAAGGCAGCATGAGAACCCTGGGCACTGGACACCAGAAAGTAAGGAAACAAAAGAAATAAAGATAATGAGAAGGAAAGTAGCCAAACTTAGCTTTCTTTAGATTTTTACATCAAAATGGCACTGAGGAGAGACTTCTGGGGATAATAACTCTACTTCATTCAGAGTTAATAAACACAAAGAAAAGGAAAATTAAGCCCATCATATGAACAATAATAGAGATGAAAAATATCACCAGGCTTTTTAGGTTCCGTTGAGGAATAGCAATGTGCTGGTAATGTTCACTTGACTTCAAGATGACCAAATTATTCTGAGATCATATATAATTCTCGATCCTATCCACCCTTCAAATGGAAAAGAGTTATGATTTCAGTACTTTACAGTTTTTAACGTGTTTTGTGATTTGCGCAAGTATTTAATCAAGACTTTCCCCAATATCAAGATTCTCAAAAATTCTGCTCCCCATGGTAAGGACAATGTGGCTGTGTGCATTACAGCTGTGGATTAAGAGAGCAATTCAGATAGACCCACTACATTTGCTAATGCAATGGTTTCCAAACTGTCTGAAGGGAAGGACTATTCTTTTTTTTCTCAGCTATTGCAGGTGGGTACAGTCCTACTGTACCTGTCTCCTAAATAGCTCAAGCCATATGCTTAAGTCAGACTGATCTAAATTCTCTTCTATTTGATTATCCCCTTGAATAACACAGCAATGTTAAATTGCTATAAAGCATTTAAACGCTTTCAAGATTGTACTTCTCTTATACCAATAATATGCAACTCATGAACTGGCACCTGTTCCAGGACTGCTTTGAAGACAAATGCTATTCAGAGCTGTTTGGTGATTTGCATAAGAATTGTGTCAAACCCTTCTCCAATAACAAGATTCTCCAGATTAGAGAAACACAACTACATGAAAAGAAGATAAAGATAAAGAAAATACTACAATTTAGAGCAAATCATGGTCTTTCTGCAGTTCTGGTTTGAGCTGTTAAACCATCTTGCCTGTGTTTTATAGTTTATTTTTGTTGATTTTATTAACTTGTACATTCTTAAGAACATTTTTTTAACTGAAATTAAACAGCATTTTGGAAGCACCATACTCTAGGTTTGCATCTACATAGTACCAATGCTATTAAGTAAATGTAGATAAGTAAAAGTGAAATATTAAGTAGAAAAATAAATGAAGCATGTTATGAAGTATATTTCAGGAAGGGAAACAGTTGAGTGACTTTTTCAGGGAAATATGGAAGAAGGGAGTACAGATCTCATAGTTATATGAAAACTCAACCAACCCAAGGATGGTTAATCTCTTCCCTACAATGCTACACAATCTGATCCCTGCTTACATGTTCCACTGCACCACTAATTATTTTATATGTGTGTGTGTATTTTTTTCTTCTCTTCGAGCAGATTAAAAGCTTACCAAAGGCTAGATTCATGCAATAATACCCTTTTCATATGACTCCATAGAATTTATTATGTTGGTTTCTGCTCTACAGGGAAGAGTAAGATTCCAGGGTACAGCTCTTTCCACTTTTCAGCTCTTTTGGAAATAGTCTCCCAAAGGTTTATTCTGCAATAGCATTTTTGGTTAGAAAACATGATGGACTGGAGCCCTGTTGACCTTTTAAAGTGATTTTTAGAAACCCTATTCCTTCTTCTCTTTACGTGTTGATACCAACACTCCATGATGTATGTTTTATAATATCACCTCTAATCTTCTGTGGCAATTAAGGGGTATTGTGCCCAAATTTATGGATAAAAATTCAAAGAGGTCAAATATGTTTCTATTCACATAGCTACTAAGAGGTGGTGTCATTAGAGTATTAAAACTGCTCTATCTGGGTTCAACCTCTTCTCTTCATATTGCTTTATTTTTACTATAGACCATGCTACCTTTTTGAACCTCCAATATCTTCTTGATTGAAGGCCTCAAAATTTGAAAACCAAAATGTGTGGTTCCCTTAGAAACCCTAAAGCCTGTGGGTTCTGATTAAGCACTAGTTTGCTTCAGCTGTTATTTACAACCAAAGAAAACAAGCAACAGAAAACAGCTACATATGTTACAGAAACTGGCATTCCTCTCCCTTGAGAAGGAGTTTGCCCGTTAGTGCAAACCTCACCTTGCAGAACTATTTCCGCAATAATTCACTCAAGCCAGATGGGTCCTGGCACTGCGCATCACAACGCCGGGCCCAGAATGACAAAGAAGATGTGCTAACGTGACAGAAACCAGCCCAGCTAGTAAACACATTAAAAATACTTCATCCCAAACCAACTCATTGTACACTGGAAAATGAGAAGAGCAAAATCCCAATAAACTAAATTAACAAAAATCAAGAAAGGGCCAAGCTTCATGTCTGACTTAGGCTGACCCCCGTTAGATGGCCATTCTTTCAAGATCAATACTCCTAATGCATAACTATAGACACCCGCCAATCAATGAAAAGTGATAAAGGAAGCAGAATCAATAAGCGTTAGAGGGGCAAAAAAGAGTGAAGAAAAGAAAAAAAATACAGTGGGAATACTGGACTTCGCTGACATGAGAAGTGTGGTAATTGTGCGAGAGCCACATGTTTGCTTCCTACCTAAACTGTTTCCTCCACCTGGAAAAGCATGTCTTGGCCTCAGTTGATTTTTTGGGCAGATGATTAAAAGTGCAGTGTGACCTGAGGACTTGACTGACCTAAAAATTCCCTCAAGAAAATTCCATAGTCTGGAATCACATCGTAAGAGACTGACTTTATAACGTTAAAGTATCGTATTCTTATTGGTCTTGTTAGAAATTCAGATGCTCCTGGGAGACTAATACATCATATCATTGTCACTGTAATATTAGTTATATAGCATTGGCCATATACAATTAGTTATTAGTGTTGCAAAATTGAGAACATCTTGCAATATTTGGGGCTGCTTACAATGTAGAACCAACCAGAGGAAGCACAATATGTATCTCTAACCAATCACATAAAATGCTCATTTCTAGTTAGTATATTGCAGCTTTCTCTTGCTAACAGCCCTCCATCAAACATTCCTGAAACCTTCCCTTTTTTTCTACTGTGAAACTTTCTCATTTCTCGCCTGTCTTTGCATCTTTGCCAAAATGCAAGGGACAGTGGCTCACTCCCTTGCTGTAATAAATAGCTTTTGCTTGTCCTCATATGTTGGTCTTCATTTATTTTCATAGGGCATACTTAAACTAAAAAATATATATTGTTTATCTGAAATTCAAATCTAACTGGGCATCCTGTATTTTTATTTGCTAATTCTGATAACCCTACTTACTATATACCAAAACCTATGAGAGTTTGACAGATGTTGCTCTTAATTCTCAATATTTTGAAATAGATATTGTCATTCCAAAATGGGGCAACCATGACTTACAGACATTTAGCAATATGCTTGAGTATTAGAATGAGGGATTAAAAACTACCTTTGTAAGATGGCGAAGCCCATGTCCTTACCGCTAGACTACATTTCACAATTAAGACTGGCATATCCATAATGAAATCTATACAAAATTCCTACTTAAAAAGACCTAAATATTGATCTATGGGCCAGAGAGGAGGATGGAATCAGCACATAAGGATCTGAAGTAGAGGGTTGTGCTGTATGAGGGGAAGGAAAGAAATGAATAGGTGAATGATGTTAATTGCGTTGTTGCAATAGATGCTCTGATGAAAATCCCATTAAAAAATTTCAAATAATGATTATAATAGAAATCAGAGACACATATTTTTCTTTCTATCTTATTCCTTGTTTACCTTCAACTTATACAAACAAAATCGGCATTATAGCAGCTTCTCATCTATAAAGCCTAAACTGAATTAAACATCAGTTTCCTGTAGGAAAACGTGCAGTTTCTAAGTTACAGAATGATAAAATCTCATTGTTTTCTGATTTCCCTTCTGTAAAGAGCTATATGATGAATTTAGGCAAAATATAGTTTCTATAAAAATCTGTTTCTTGCTCCCAATGGTTTGCTTTTTTCATCTAACAGTAAAAACATATAACCCATAATTTTCATCTTTATGTCTTGGCAACCCAAAATTTGAGTCAAATCTAAATCTAATCTAAATTCTAATCTAAATACTGGGTTTCATCAAGATCGCAAAACCTATGCTTTCTTTAAGATCTCATCTTTTCTTTATATTTTTGTATCTACCATTCAGTAACTATTACACCAATAAGTATATTAATTTAAATTGTGTCATATTGATTTTACCTTTCCATGGGTAGAATTTAATGTTACCTTTGTATATAAAATGTTTCCATGATTGTACAAGAGAACAATCGTTTTTTTTTTGTTGTTCGTTTTTGTTTTTTGTTTTTCTATTAATTAAGCCTAAGACTTTTGAAGCTTTGAAGGTAATTTACACCATTAGGTCACATCAAGTATTTTCACTGAGCCCTCCAGAGCTTTGTCGTAAAGCACATGTCACCCAGGTCTTGTATAACCTGCATCCTGTATTTTTATAAGGGATTCTTTTAAAAGTAAAGTTGGACTACACATTTATTCATACTAAATTTCATTTCTAAGGTATTTCTTCATCGTTCCAGGCAACTTTCAGCTAGTTGAGATAAAAAGAACATTCATTAGCTAGGGGCTGATATACAAATAATTTGTCTATTAATGACATTTTCCTCCAGGGGAAAGTATTCCTTCAGACTCTTTGCCAGATTCACCTTCTGCTGTGATGCATGTCTGATTGTCATCTGCTAAGTTTATTTGTATTCATTGATCCATTAATATATATCACCCACAGTTTAACTTAGTTTCTGTCTGGTGGGAAGGGTACAGGGATTAAAATCGCCTTAGGTCTATTACTATCGATATCTGTCATCCTCTAGCCAATGTGTATAAATTACCTAGTCAGAGAGAGGTTGGAAAAGAAGATGCAAATATAAATTACTAGTATAAAATATTTGATTTCCACTCAACCCATAATTTTATTGAATATAACTGCATAAGAAAATTAATTTATGTACCTGTAAATTATAAGAGATGAGGTGACTAGAAGTCTTATATTTTTCTCAGATATTTATCAAACTTATAGGTAGAGTTCAGAATCGTTTACTTCATCTTCCTGCCTCAAGTTGAGATAAATCTGTAATCCCTCATTTAAAAAAAAATGTTATGCCTTGATAAAGTCCTCAATCTTGATAGCTTCCACTATGGCAAAACTAACTTTCCACCAGATCACTTAACAGCTTAATCAATAAATAAATCAATGCACATGAAGTAGTTAGTATATGGTGAATGTCCAGTATTGGCTTTAAGGCTAAGAGGGATGCATAAGAAAGAAGAAAAAATATGTGAAACTATTTGTAATAATATGAACCAATAACATAGGTATAGCAAATAAGGAACCATTTGAAGCATACACATTATAATATTGGGTAGGATATATATCCTTTCTAGCCTAAGATAAAGTTTCTGAAGGACATACACTAGAAGGGCATGATATTTCTTCAAATGCTAAACTTTCATTTACTATGTTAGGGGTAGGGGGTATTGATATACATGATATTCATTCATTATAGTGGATATTTGTGAAGTTCTTTTTTGAATACCATGCTTTCTCCCTTCCTAGGTTAACATCATCAAATTTTCCATATGTTAATTATCAGTTATCCATTTATATGGTTTGAATGAGGCTGCCTAACCCTCCCAATCCAGATGTGAGCACTTGACCCAGGCCTAAATCAGTTGGTGAATTATAACCTTTCTCAAAACAGTCATGATGGACATAGGACCCCATTATTCAGGTGAATAAAAATTAGGTACAAGACTTTTGTTTACACTATTAGAGAAGAGAAAATCTCTTTCCTGCCTGTGTAGCCCTTGAGATGCATTGTTGGCAACCATCATGCAGTCATGAGGAATTACTATATGAGGACGAAGTCATCCAGAAGAAAATATGGTAAGAAAATGAAGACTAGATCTTGATGACTTCAGTTGATACTTGGAATTATAATTTGCTAAATCTGAAAGAAAATTTGTATATCATCTCTAATATCATTCTAAAGAAGAGAAAACCGAGGCCCAAAGAAGTTCAGTGACTTTATCAGGTTCTCATTAATTTCTAAGGTAGTAACATTTCTATAAACATATCTGTCGGAGTCAATTAAATTCAACATTTTACCTAGCACCTACTGTGCAACTAGATATGATTCTAAGCATCAGAGATATAATGGGAAATAATGTTAAATCTCTGCCATTGTATAGTTATAGACCAGTGGTCAAGGCATTTAGGTCAACAGGCAGTTGACCTAACAAAGTGCGATGAATGCTACAGTAGTAAGGGTAAGCACAGGGCTATAGGGATTCCAAATAGATATGCCATACATGAGCTGTGGAGGAGTATGAGAGAGTGACAATATGTTAAACTAAATACATCATCGTGTTATGTATTCTATATTAGTGAGCGCATGCCTAAAACCCATGAACTTTAAAATCTGCCGTCTCAGCCTTTCGAAAATACCCAGCTACTTAAAGTTCTAACCTATGAACTTCTCTAATGTCTCCAACTAATAAAGTACTAAAAAGAAGCAATTAAATATTAATCTCAGAATAATAATTTGGAGAGTGTCAAATGCATTTTTATGAAACTCTTTATGCTCTGGCGAAGATTATTTCAGAGCTTGACCATACATATGGAAACTTGCTGTATAGAACAGAGTTATAAAGGAAAAGAGCCAAAGTAGGAACACATATAACATATTTATCTGTTGAGAGAGAGAGAGAGAGAGAGAGAGAGAGCGCGCGCGCGCGAGCGCACTCCAGATTCAAAGCATAGCTCATTCATTTATTGTTTTATTGGCCTCAGTGACACTAGAATAAAGCAGGCAAGCTCAGGGGTTTCCCAATTTAGAAAGTTATCATGACCTATTTCTATAGAACTTTTGCAGGTATACAACTGAGACTGGTATATCGGAAAAGTGTTGAGGTTTGTAGCAATGACTTCAGAGACAATGACGAAACGGATTTCTCAGGCATTATATGTAGTATAACATGTTGCAATATACTACATATATTACACATAGTACTATATGTAGTATATGTAGAGAAAAAAAAGTGAGTTGAAGATGAAACTACATGGGGCAGTAAAAATTAGAGGCCAAAAAGAAAAAGAAATTATAAAATCTAGGCAGTATTTCACCTTTTCAAATGACTTAAAGAAGTCAAGTAAGGTACTGAATTAAGAGCTAGTAAGTGTAAAAACTTGATGATTAAAGCAACTATTTTGGTGATTGAAATTATCTAAGTTTAGTAAAGAAAAATTAAATGATCAATGATTTTATTTAAGACATTTTATTATAAACATGTAGATCACTATTTCTAGGCCTTCTATCCTCTTGTAATTATTAAATCAGGTCTCGAGAAACCAAAAGGATTAACTCTTGATTTAGTGTCTGTTTGCCAGTGCACTAAACATATTTTAGTTAGGCCACCCAAATTCAAAACCAGCACCCAATTTACCAGCTTTAAGATGTTAGTCAAGTTATAACTTGTCTGAGTCTCAGCTCTCCCATGAGTAAAGTGGACTCGATTTTTTCAGGCTAACTGTGAGGGTTAACTGAGATTATATATGTTAAGTGTTCATCAAAGACATGTAGTGAGCACCCAAAATAGTTTTACCAATATAAATATATTAGTACTACTGAAGCACCAACTTATGTTTATGTTTGAGAGAAGCCTTCAATAAGAACAAGGAAAAGAAACCCTTAAACACAGAATTCTCTAAATTGTACAGCAAACTATAGTATGTTTATCCAGCACCATCTCACATAACCCTAAGCAGGATAATGTCTATTAGTTATTTATTTCTAACCAAAACTAGCATGATGAGCTGGGAAATTCTAGGGAGGCAAAATATATACCAGGTTCTCAGCTCAGCCAACAATGATCGAGCTCTCCCAGGGCAAGCCATTTAACCTCCTGGTCCTCAATTTTCTCATCTATGTAATTAGAACTGCATTAAATTCCAAGTTTCCTTTGAAATGTAATAATCCATAATTCTTATGCTAAGTATTCTAAAACTAAGACCCAAAGTACATTTCTCTCCCATTCCTAAAATATTCTAGAAAGCAAATATTTAAGCAAAAGTACCCCATATGTGTGTGTATGTGTGAGTGTGTATGAATAAATGTCACACAAGATGATTAGAATGTTAATGAATCCACTTTGGGGACACACAGGGACATTTATGGAAGAACGATATCTGGCAATGAAAATTCTTTGGAACGCTCTCTCTTTTACCTCTCTCTGTTTAATTTGCTATCAAAATAATCAGTTAACATCTGGCCAGAAAATTTAAAAAGCCACCAATTTTGAATCATTTTACCCCGAGGCATGGCTATCACTCAGTTTCACCATTACACACATTATCTAAATTGCTTGAACATGTTTATGCACAGTTAATGGATTGTATTGTAAAGAGTAAGGTTGATCTGGACATAAATCTGGTGGCAGACCACATTTGATGATAAATGTGTTAATAGCCTTTATGCATGAATTCCTTTTACAAGTCAAGCAGAGTCACTGGCAAAGAGATTCCTAGAAGACAGAATGATTTCAAAGATATGGGGCAGGTTATTGAGAATAAATGAATGGACAGAAAAATTTCCATAGAAGTAGACTCAAAATTTACCCTTTCGTTTTCCTTTAGCCTTCGTAGAAGATCAATTAAAATTGTTTCCTTAACAGAAAAGTTCAAAACCCTATCTATTTTGTCCTGGCTGCAAGTCCCACATTGTTCAGGATGCTTCCATAAGTTTTTGCTCCCATTCCCAATGATCTCATCAACCTCTGAAATTGCCAACTACTCTTTAATTCTTAGACATCAGGAAACAGATGTCATTTATATCCACCATATGGCCTCCTACAGTAGTGTATATATAAGAAATGCTCATGAATGAAGAGTTGAAGGAAATGAATTCGTGAACTAAGTGGTAGTACCAGTGAACCAAATTAATTGTTCAATTGATTCCACTATTTTATTCAGATGATGCCAAAATCCAGCCCAATGAGCCTGCTGTGTCTCAGATGCCTCTGACCATTGAGGTGATCATTCGTTTTCTTACATCTGAAAAACAACTTGATACTGTACATTTATGATGTACTTACAACCTATAATTTATTTTCTAATATAGAACCTTGTTTAATGTCAATAAGATAGCAGCAAATTTAAAAATCTTAATTTTCCCTATAGATTTCTTTAGAATCTGAGTATTACAGAACAGTATATTGGGAAGTAATGTGTTTTGGAAACCAAAAAAAGAGCAGTAATAACAACAACAAAATAAAAACAAAAGAGAGGTTCTCCAGAATTGTGCTCAGTAGTGCCTATCACATCTTATTCCTAGAACGAGTCATAGACACAGGTGCAAAAGTCGAAAAGCAGGAGTTTTTGTTTTTGTATTTACCTTTGTACTCTTGAAAGTCAGGTCACGATCTCACAGCACAGAATTCTAACTATTATGGGCAGAGTTTTCTCTCTGAGTTAGCTGCAGAAATGAGATGAACTCCAAGATACGAGAGGTTCCATGTGTGCCTACAGTGCCATCCCCAGTCTCTGCCTGCTTCCAGACACTAGGCCTACGCACCTGGTTCCAGTTAGAAGTTCATCACAAAGCTATAACAATACTGGTCACCATCTACTATCACTCTTAACTCTCCCCCATGAAATTGTGTCATTAAAATTAAGTCATTAAGTCCTAAAGACATCCATTCAAATGTAAAGTATACCTTAAGACAGTAAATTGGTAGCAGATTATGGTATAGCTCTCAGTAGTATATAATTTAATATATCTAGATGAATTAGTCAGGTTCCCAGCTCTTGCTTTCAAATCCCTGAGCATGGATCCAAAACATAGGAAAGGTTAGTTTTGATAGAAATTGAAGGTAGTAAGAAAGGTAATAATGAATTTAGACTATAAAGGATCACAGTAAAAATCTCAGTGAACCAGAGGACAGGATAAAATACTAATAAGCCCCTGAATAGTTGAACTGATGTGGCTAAATTTTGGATTTGAGATAAATTGAAGTAATGTGACTTACCTCACGGTATTCAGACACAGGAGCTTGTTCCACCATTCTACCATTGATTTGTTGGTCAGAGATGTTGAGAGACAGAGAGTAGAATCAAAGCTAAATGGCAATGGAAGCCCATTTCCAAATGCTCCCTTTTTCAAAAATGTGCACTTTTTAATGATCGCATGCCCTCTACAACTATATCACCTCTGTCTATACAACTTGTCTGTATGTATGTCTCTGTAAAATTAAATAGATTCAATTTAATTGTCTCAGATTTTCTTTTAAGAATTCTATGACTTGAGATAAATTTGTGACACCCTTTCTTGTATGTATGCTTACAGTTAGCTACTTATACCTTTACCGTTGATATAATAATGATTAAAACATAGATCTATCTGCTAAGACATTTAGGGTAATGAGTTGCTGTGAGATTGTCACAATCAAGACTTTTTTTTACTACGTGTGACAAGCTACTATATTTTCATAAACCTTGATCATGCACAAGTTAGAATCCAAATGAATCACTGGCATTAACTCAGGCTATGTCTAAGCATAGCAACTAAATCTATCATTTGGAATAAATTGATAAAATTTCTGTCCTATGAATTCTAATTACTTCATTATGGGTATTTTCTAACATTTGCATATTAAAAGCCTAAAACTCGAAGTAAGGAAATGGAATATTATACTTGAATAGTTTGCCAGTAGTGTAGAATCCATTTTCTCACCTGTAATTATATTTTGGGTGCCTCTCCTCAGATTTTAAGTTACCATTATTATTATAATTCTGCTCTGTAGTAGGATTTCTGAGAATCTGAGATCTCCCATGTATCTATAGCTCCTATAGAAGTTATTAAAGTCTTGTGCACATTATCAATAGTTTTAAGTGATTGCATAGGTTTTCAAGCTATATTTAGCTCTACAAAACTGCAACTCAGATATTTCTTCCGATCTGACATGTATTCTTAAAAGTAGGTTGTAATAAATGCTTAGAGAGAAACTTTGCGTTTATGCACTGGTCAAAGGACTGAATTTGTTCTATGCAAGAGAACTTTATTTTCAACATGGAAGTTCTATTGAAACTATACCCAAAAGGAACAGCCTATTCTTCTCTACCTTCTCTTATTACTTCACAAGACTGGCAGCTCATTACATTGCTTGTACCTTTAATTCCATCATAAAATTTAGCAATTATTCTATAACTTTTTTCTTTACAAATTATTCTTTACAAATTTGTTTTATCTCTACACTTAGATTGTGAACTCCTTAATAGCAAGAGCCACACTTTATATGACTTTGGTTCTCCACATTCTGTAGCACAGAACTTTGCACAAAATAGTTTTACCACATATTATGCCTTTATTGCTTTCTTAGTTAATAAGGATCCCAATTCTCCAACCAATAAGTCAGAGAATAAGACGATGTAACTTTTGCTTGATTGGCAGGGGCCTATGGATTGCTCATTTTATAGCTCTATAGCTCCTTGGCTAGGACTTTTAATATAATGAACATATAATAAGTAACTGGCAAGTGAAAGATCTTAGAGATAAAATTAATCCCTACATTTGCAGTAAACATAGTGCTAGAGCATTCTTATGTGGTGTTCTTTTGAGCCTTATGTGTTACCTAGGATGCTTTGTTGTTAATATTAGTCCCTACATTTTCTTTAAGGTCTTAATAGTAACTGAATTCAAATTGGATTTTGGACCTAAAATAAACATAACTTTTCATCCCTGCCTTATTGGGATTAGGCATATTTTCACATCCATGTGTTAAACAATAGTGGGAATGGGCATTCGGTTAAACAATACTGAGAGCAAGCAATATAATTAAATTTTTTGCTCCAGGAAATACTTGCTCCTAGAACAGAAGACTATGACCCAACTAAAATTAGCTTCATATGAAGGCATATAGCTTGCTTATCAAAATTTGCATTAAAACCTTCACCTTGCTATATCCATCCCCCAGTCCAGAGCCAGTATGTCACAAATTCTAAATAATAACCACTTACCCTCCTTTGAAACTCACTTTAAAATCACACATTCCAGGCCATAAATCTCATATCCTTTGACCTTGTCCTGTCAAGATACTACTAAGAGCTTATGAAGGTGGTGTTCTTCCTTACTGCCATAGATATAAAACACCTTTAACCTTATTAACAAGTTTTAATGGTGATCTTTTGGGAGACTCAGCAGTCAACAATCTTCTAGGCCAACTAGGAAATCCGTTAGAATTACATAAATGTTTTCATTGCTGAAAACAGGCAAATTGTCTTGCACAGCTATGAAAAATCTACATCAAATGTTATTTTATGAGATTTAAAATGTTTTATTTTTTATATTACTCAGATAATAAGGCCTGTTGGGAACTTGCTTTTGTTTAAAGTTATATTATTGGATAGAAACTTTACTTCATCAGGGTAATACTCTTAAGCCTTCTAACAGTTTTATTTAAGCATTACTATCTTGAAATTTATATAGAGATTAAGGGGTAAATTTTTATTCCAGAAGCACTTGTAAAGGGTGGAATAGTCACTCAAGATATACAATTATAAGAGAGGTTAACCAGCTCTGCTCACTGCTATAATTCACCAAATATATCACACAGTAAAATTCTGTGATAACTCACTGTTCCTGACAAAACCTGTAATGAGAACAGAAAATGGAATAAATTCATCTATTCATTTGACCCAACATGTAAGTCGAAAGGGGGAAATGCCACAGAATAACACCTTCTAAAAGTCACCATCCAGCTGTAATCTCATGGTTTTCCTTAGATTACTTAACAGTATATCTTTTATAAATCTTATCTCCCTCAGATTTTAAAAAGTTCAATCTAGTCAGCACTGTAGATAATAGTTATAGAATTTAATCTAGAATAACATACTGAACCCTGTTCTTTCTATTGTATGTAGCAGTTTTCTAAATTGTTTCAGACATTATATAGAAGGCAATTAAAAAAAAAGATACGCAAACATTTGATAAATATTAAACTACATATAGATACTCTTCCAGCTGAATCATGAAATTAGAGAAATTTTAGTATTTTATTTTAAGATCCAGTTTGTCTTTACTGAGGAGGATGTCAGGAGAAATACCAGACAAGAAATCGCCAAAGTGTTCTAATAGGATTTTGCTTTAACTTATATGCCACCAGAAGCAAGTCACTTGAAATCACTAGGGTTCAATTTCCCTTCTGAACATAAAGAGATTAGGCTAAAGAAGTGATTCTCAACTTGAGAGACAGGGAGAGGAATTATTGGTTTCTCCCCACAAAGAAATATTTTTGATCATCACAACCAGAACGGAGGAGCTGTTAAGATCTAGTGGAGAGGAATGCTGCTAAAAAAGCCTACAACACACAGGACCACAGCCCACAACAGAGTTATTTACCCCAAAATCTCAATAGTGTCACACTTGAGAAGCCTGTACTAAAGAGTCTCAGAGATCCCTTCGAATTTTGTAATTCTTGCTCTAACTTATTTATCCATGAGATTCTTTTCAGCTTATTTTTATATCAAACTACACATTTGCAGACAATAGCACTAAGTTATTTGTTGTAGGATATGATGATGGTATTATTTACTGTAATGTTATTTTTTTCTGATCTAGTCTAACAGATCCTTAGTACACGAGGTTATGATTGAATACACAAAAATAATAGAAATAAATAACTAGAAAAAGGATATGTATTTACAGGACAAGACATTTTAGGTGAAAGAGCTCAGACTTGCTGGTGTGGTTATGCAGCTACATTCCACTCACATCAATGCAATTGTATTCCACTCACATCATAGCCAGTCCCTGGAAAGGACCTCCATACCTCACAAAATTAGAATTGTACAGTGAAGAACCCACAGCCCAGAATGTTTTTTCATTTGTTGATCTGAATGGTGTTCTTCTACAACTGGAATATATGGACTGTTTTGATTAGGAACAAGTTCTAGGCTAA
Organism: Rousettus aegyptiacus; assembly: GCF_014176215.1. Lineage (NCBI taxonomy): Eukaryota > Metazoa > Chordata > Mammalia > Chiroptera > Pteropodidae > Rousettus > Rousettus aegyptiacus. Next base: position 72,085,632 of record NW_023416287.1, read on the forward strand.
AGAAAGATTTATGGAGGGAATAGTATGGTATCTGGTAATACTTATGACCCTCATACTGGGAAAGGGGCTGTGGCTGGCTAGAAGGGAAGGAGCAAAAGCTGAGATAGTTACATTTATTAAAACATCACAATGCGTGGCTCAAGTAGAACTTCTTTTGGCACTCAGACAGACAGTGAAATGTGACACAGACATGGGGAGAGGGCCTTTATCCTGCTCCAGCATGAACACACATGCTACTCTGGAAGCTAAGTTTTCTGGGAATTGGAGAAAGAGAAGGAAATGGGGCAAGTTAAAAAACCACAAAGCTTGTTGCTCTTCTTGAGAGTCAGACATTTTTTCTTTAATAAATGCTCATCGATTGTTGCAAGTACATGGTTAATTTTCATAATTTCAAAAAAGTTGATTTTGATAATTTTTTTGTGTGTCAGTGTTCTCATTTGTTTTATGGGGAAGGAGATTTTTGGAGATCCTTACTTTACAATTGCAGATGAGCATTTCTGTCCCATTATAATTTGAACAAAAACTATTATGTAGTTTCCTTCGATCTCTAGTTGGGAAAGAATGGAGGAGAGTAGAATGAGAATACCCTTTCTAGAGAAAGTAATGCTTCTGAGATATAGAAACATTGCTGCCAGTCTCTCTATAACCCTCAGTAGGCTGTAGAGGGCTTTGTAATAAACCTGTTTTTTATACATTCTTTTTTATTCCAGTAGGCAAGCCCTTAGGTAGAGCCTGAAAGAGAAGAGATGAACTAAAGAGAAAAATAACCTCACTCTGTATGGCCATGTTCATGTATTCCCACGATAGCAAGGGTCTGTGCAGGTTACACTTTGTTTAAGGAAATGATTGTTTTCCTTATATATCTGTCTCTGAGAATTAATGTTTATCTTCTAGGGATGTGTGTATCTGGGTCACAAGTCTCTTTATACCGTACCTAAATATACAAAGATACAGCATCTTTATTTTGCCTATACCCAATCTGATGTATTATATAAGACTTATACCTATTTATTGTGATGAAATAAAGTAAAACAACTATATTTGGGGCAAGCTGCTTTAAAGTTTATTAGGACTTGATAATTCAACCTATTTAGGTTTATATTACAATTTCCTGAATATTCTAATTCATCTCCACTTTCAGCCACTCTCAAAAGACGTATAGGTATGGGGAAGGAATTTGAGGAACCCAATGACAGGGCAAGGAGATTTCTCCTCCATTTCCTGGGTAATATCCTCTGAGATATTGATGACCTAAATTCTCTCTGGCTTCTACTGCTGAAAGATTGATTTGGATAGCAGCATATATCTACCTTTTTTTTACCTGTCAGGGCCTACCAGATGATTCAACTTTCCATTGCCTCTCATGCCTCTGAGTCTCTGCCATGTGTTTAATTATGTACTTATTTCAGACTGTCTAATCCATGTCTCTGTAGTGATACCACCTTGTACTCTGCCTCAGCATGATCCATGGCAGCATTCAGTGGAGCATTCACACAATAGGAAAACAAAATAAGACTCAGAAATTCAAAAGAGACCATTTCTCTCTCTGACAATGCTATTCCCCTCTATTAATAACTTGACACTCTTCCTATGTTGATTTGGGGTCATTTTGCTCATGGATCCTATAAAAGCGTATTCTAGAGTTTCTAAAAGTGTGTCAATCATTCATCTCTGTCTTCTATTTCTGTCAATTTATCCAATATACTTCTTCCTTTTACTAGGCCCATGCTAAATAGGTGCTAAAAGAAATGGGAAAACCCTATCTCTTTCAATAATAGCTGGCTTTCAATCCTATTATAATAAAGCGTAATTCTATTTTGAATGACAGAAGTTTTATTTTTCTTCCTATATTCCTTCTACCACAGTCTTAATTCCACCTTCTACTCTGGAAGTTGGACTTTGAAACCTGATGAGGCAGAAGGTCATGCATGTTAAAAATCAAAAGAGAAAACATGTTACTTTTTTCCCAAAATATTATCATCACATACATCTGTGTATGAGCATCACTCCAAGGTTGGCATTCCATAGACAGTGTAGGAGGAATTACAATCTTCCCTCAGTGAAACTTGATAAGATCAGGGAATCCTCACCCAAACTGTCATAATTTTCCACTACCATTATTCTTCCATTAAATATGTCAGTATTCAACCATTCCTGATTCTCTTTTTGATGTTTTTTTTAAAGGAGAGAAAAATTCTCCCGCTGTGCCTCTCTTAGTTTCCAGTTCAGGTAGAGAAAAATTCTATGAATAATAGTAACAAAGAATTTAGCTGAATCTTTTCAAAGTGCTAAAAAATATATATCTTGCAAGTTAAATTTGAAAGCTAAACATGCTCCTTTGGAAATTTTGAGAGATAGATTATTCAACTTTTTATATTAACTCCTAGGATATTCACCGGAACCTTCTCCATGTTTCCAGCCCTGTTTCTACTACTGGTGAGTTACTCTCCCAGTACATCAATTTGTAATATGGCTACAAAATAACTCAATCCTAATCTCAGATCATGAAAACTATTTCCTTTCAAATAATCACCAAAGGGTGTATATTACAAGGATAAATCAGAATAAATTAGAGAGAAGCAGAAATAAATAACTAATATGAATTGGGATCCTGAAGGTAAACCTATTGAACCAAGTTCAGTTCCATAGAAAAGGAACAAACAATGATGAAATATCATAAGACATTGATCTGGGCAATGAGCGACTCTGTCCACAAATTGAATAAAAAGATTTTTTAAAGAAATGGAGAAAAACTATAGAGAAGTGACACTGTTAACAGAATCAATCAGCCTTTTCAATAACTTTCTGACCCACAACACACTAAATAACATTTTTATCAATCACTCATTCCTGGTTGCTGGTTCTCATGCCTGCCTGCCTTTTCCTTGAAAAGTCTAAATGATCACAGAAATAGAACCTGCTATCAACACTTAGGATATACACACCACTAATGAGATTTTCATTTGCTTTTCAATTTTTATCCATTTCCATGTTATACCCTTGAATAACCAAAAAAAGTTTTATAAATTACAAGTCTCTGTGAAACTCATGTGTACAATAGTCATTTAAGTATTCAACCCTTTCTTTTGTCATTATTAATAGGGCAATTGGCAATTCCCCTGCACACTCTGTACTCTGCTGTACTCTGAATAGAAGCTGTTGTTTTTTTCATAGGAAGTAGCCGGTGTTTTGGGCCCTGTCTCAGAATGAGTGACGCACAGGAAGGGAATTAAAAGTCCTTTCATTAGTGTGACACTCACTTATATCAAAATTCTTTTTTTATATATCTATACCATGAAATTCTATGCTATTAAAACCATATCACTCAATCTGCCATTCCATCTATGCATTGTAATGAACTATGATCCCTTTTCACTAAGCCTGTGTCTATACCACTTTCCTCATTCCCGTGCAACTAGAAATTTCCAAAACTTCAATCTAGAGGTTCTAAACCTCCCACCTTCCCACTAAATCTTACCAAGATAGGCTATATTTTAGTACCTTCTATACACATTGGCAAGTGAGGGTTGCCATAGACCCAGCTCACCATATGACCTTTGTGCCCACAGTCTTTACCAATCTCAAATTTGTAATATTTTTTAGATGTCACTCACTCATCCACTAAAGAATATACCTCTAGATCCTTTTAGAGGATAACAGGTAGCAAAATAGTATAGTACTGGAACTGCAGTAAAAGAAAGGAAGAAAGGAAGAAAGGAAGAAAGGAAGAAAGGAAGGAAGGAAGAAAGGAAGGAAGGAAGGAAGGAAGGAAGGAAGGAAGAAGGATGAAGTTGCTGAGATTAAGGCCGGTCACAAGGAGAGGCCTGTCCGACGACGTCCCTCCTCCGACGCTCAGCATCCGAAAAAGAAACAGACTAACCATACCTGCCGTCCGCAGCTCCGTCCTTCCTTAGGCCTCCTTCCCCCCTCTCGCTCTCTCTCGCTCTCTCTCCTCTCTCTCTCTCTCTCCCTCCCTCCCTCCCTCCCTCCCTCCCTCCCTCCCTCCCTCCCTCCCTCCTCCCCCTCCCTCCCCCCTCCCTCCCTCCCTCCTTCCTTCCTTCCCTCCCTCCCTCCCTCCCTCCCTCCCTCCCTCCCCCTCCTTTCCTTCTTCTCTCTTCCTTCCTTCCTTCCTTCCTTCCTTCCTTCCTTCCTTCCTTCGCTCCCCTTCCGGAAAGACATTAAAATGCTAAGAGATGTGGTTTTGAAATAGTTGACATGAGAAGCTAGCTGATGGATTATTTCTTTCCATCTTCACATATTTTCATCTTCATCTGAAACATTCAAATTACCAATGTATACCTTGAAATATGCACATTTTATCAGTCCTTTAATGATTAAATGATTTAATGATTAAAAGGGAACGAATGTATATCTATCCCAAGATATACATGAGATTGCATAATGTTTGTAAAGCAAACAAAAAACACAGGCTCACAGACAATTGATCTATGAATAGAGTCAACACTGGGCAAAACTGAAGAAAAGATAATATTCCTGTGTCTTTTAGCCCTTAAATTCTCCATTAAACTACTTTTCCCTTGCTCTGAAATCTCTCCTGTATGTTCCACCCTCAAATCAAGCAACTATACCCTTATTACCTAAATACAAAATGGCAGGCTTCCTTGTTCTAGGTCACATTCTCTTGATAATCAGTCCTTGGTGTCATTGAAGATAGAATTATTTAAATATTTTTTTTATGTGGGCAAAAGAAAGACAATGAAGACATAGTATCCTGGGGTCATTCTCTCTTTCCAGGTAATGTACAACTGTAATTTTATAGCATTTTTAGAAGATATTTACAACCCTTTTTATTCTACATACTTATCCACAGCATTACTTAGCTCAGGTGAATAGTAAATTGAGCCATATATTTAAAGGGTTCATTTTCCTTTGTCTTTCAACATCTTGAGTCAGTTCAGAAAGTTTTACTGTAGCATCATGTTTCTGATATTCATCTTATACTTCCTTTACCTCTTTTTACTTGATTCTACATTGTTCTAGGTCACCACAGGACATTTACTCATTGAATTTCCTGCATTAGGTTTTATACCTTTAAATTTTGAATAAGTTTAAAAATCTCTTATTTTTGTCAAAATTGAGCCACGATTTATTCAACTTGAAATATTACTTCATGCTTCTCTCAAGATTACTTTACCATAATCGAAGAGAAGTTTCTTTATGACCTACTGATTTGCTTTTGTTTTAACCCTGCCAACACTGCTAACATGAGAATATTAGTGAACTGTGGTTAGTGACACATTTATTAATGAAATGTGGCTGGTGAAAACAGGCTTTGTGGGGATTCTACAAAATTTATATTTCTTATGGCAGTAATTTGCACATGAAAGCACATTGGAATTGACTAAACAAAACAAAGTTTCCTGGGCTCTAACCCTGAGTTCAGATTCAGAAAACCTGGGATTGATCTAAAAATCTGTGTTTCTAACAAGTTCCCAGTCGATGCCACTTGTCTGCCTACCACACTTTGAGAACCACAGTCCTATAAAATTTAGCATCATGGTACTCTGATTATAAACTGTTGCCTTGTCCTTAGTCCAACAGGCAATCAATATCCTAAATACAGCGGGTGAATAAAAAAAAAAGTGTTATTCCTGCTTCCATGGTTCTCAGCAGCAGCTACACATGAGCATTTTCTGGGGAACTCTTTAAATCTCTAGAACCTCGGGTCAATTACTCTACAACTTCAGGTCAATTACTCTAGAACCTCAGGTCAATTAAATGAGAATTTCTAGGGTTGGACCTCAGGTATAGTAGTTTCCATGGGTAAGTCCAAGATGTAGCCAGCATGGAGAATCACCATCTTACTTTAAGGAGTGTCTTTTCCACAAGTCAGAATCAGTAAGTTTGAAAGTTGGGAGGCAAGGTAGAATCTTATCAGTTTATACTATATGATTTACCAACCTACGAAATGGGCATAAGCAGATGTTTCCATAGAGGAAATCTCATGAGAGTGACTTAAAAATATTCCATAATTTTCTCAGGGTAAGTGGAAGTACAAGAAACATTTTTAATTACACACATTCTTTTATTTAAAAAAAAAAACTAATAAGTGAGTGCTTGTTATTTGCTAGGCAGCAGTATAGATACTGTGTATGTTCTTAACTTCTACTCTATGGGTCAATAAATATTTGTTGAATGATGCTATATAGAGATAGAATAGACATAGGATTCATGAGGAAATAGCTCTTTGTTAACATCCAAATCAAAGGATTTATACAGTGAAGACTCAATGACTTAGAGATAATTGTGCACCAGCATGCTACAATTTAGCCTATTATTGGTAACATTCCACTAGGAATTGGAATATTATAAAATCATTGTAGATTCAGGAATCTTAATGGCTACCTTTGTCCAGCCTTTCACCTAAGTTAGAAAATCCATTATAAAGCATCTTTGGCAGATGGTTGAGAACATTGACTGAAGAAACTCTCATTTCTTTGCTGCCCCGGACGTGTTTATATGCAAAATTTTCCCTTTTGTTTAAGTCCTAACATGATTTCTGGAACAAATTTATTCTTTCTTCCACGTGAAAGTTTTTTAATTCTGGTTTCTTATATAATTATTTAGAGACTATTTGCCTCAATACTTTACTGAATATTAGAAAATATAGTTTGCCTTTGTTATCTGGTTCAAATTTCTATATGAAGCAAACACTGATAATCAGAACTATTTTTAATAATACAATTGGCTGAGGATGACCTAGCCAAAATTCTGATGATGTTCTTCCTTCTATAATTCTTCTTTCCTAGGATTGTATTTTCTTTACTTAATAATTATAAAACAACATTCTAAAAAATATTAAATACTTTAGAAATAAGATTCATATTTAAAATATCACTAATGAAGATCCCATATATGCTAAAACTCAAAGCGGGAAATCAATCAATAGGTAGGCCGTGAATTAAGACCACTTTACTCACTGTATTCCATGTGAAGGGTTCCCTATAAAGTTGGACAACATGGCAACTCTGCTGAGATGATCAAAAAATAAACTAATCGAAAACAACATTCAAAATAGAAGTTTTTCCTTAAATCCTGGGATTTATTTTCATCTATTCTGCCAATATACCACTTAATGGTTTTACAGTACACAAACAACACCTTAACTCCTTAAAGATTTAATTTCCTTCTAAAAGAATGAGCATTCCATTTTAAGGATTAACTCTCATCAATAGAAACAAGTGTGTGTTGTTATTATCACTGTAATTATATGGACTATAGAGCTATTAATTAATGAGTTATGGTCTATGTTCTGACTGTGAACAATGGGCTGCTCTTGCAATAACTAACTACCTTATCATGGGAGATAATTATTCAGTTCATGTTTGTAAAGCACTTCTAAAATTAAGTCTAGAAGTGTTTCAGATAATATTCATCACCTAACCCCTTTTTATGCTGTTGTAACTAATAAGCACATTTTGGCACTTAATGCTCCTCAATACTTTCTATCTGCTCTGTTTCATCTGGGAAAGTATATTTTTAAACTATATTTTAAACTCTTTGTAGAAGCCAAATATATTTATATGATGTGAAGATACACACACACACATATATTTTCCAACAATTATTGATTAAACAAATTTTATATTTCATGATGCCAAAATAAAACTGTCAGGGCATTACCTGATTTATTCCAAATAAAGTAGCACCGGGACATACAATAAATCCATACTGAATTTGTTTAAGCCAAGTATTTTTTTATATCTGTAGATAACAGAGTGTCAAGGATGTGTCATGAACACATTTCCACTGGGAGGCAACTTATATAAACAGAGAATAGGACAAACACAGTCATCAAACTCATTGTTCTACAACCAAGGCCAGCCAGTTATAAATGGTCTATTTGCATTATGGGCAAAAGGTGTGGGGAGCATGTCTTGCTTTGGCCAGCAGTTAAAAAGGAAAGGAGAGCTTGCATGTGAAAGCATTCCAGAAAGATAGCGAGTTCGATCCCTTTGCAAGCAAAACCATATAGGAAAGCCTAAAAGCTGCTAAATAAATGTTTTTCTAAGTAACAAGAGCTATTTCTAATGATAATGGGCTCCAGGACTATGGTAGGGAGTACATACAAGAGCACTGGAAGCATTTTTGTATATCAGGAATATGGACATCATCCAATGGCCTTGTCCCACAGACTCCCTTAGTCCAGGGAACTACATCTCTGCTGGGCAGCCAAATGGGGAAAGGAAATGAGGACCCAGCGCCATCCCCATTTATCTATCATCACAGTACTAAAAACAATCTCTCTATATCCAAAGTTTTGACGTTATGTTAAACAAACAAACAAAAAAAACCCTAGGAACATTCTAAATAACATTCCCTACATTTACTTTACATAATTTTATTTTATAGTGATTTTATAGTTCTTGAATTTCTTTTTTCTTCTAGCTACTCCTTAATGTTTTTTAATTTAAAAATGATGAGAGTGTATTTAGGAGAAACAAAAGATTTTTCTTCTGCTACATGAAAGAATATTCAAGATGATGAAAGCAGATATTGGAAACTTTTTAAAACAATTCTTCCTTATAAATAAAATTAAAAGGAAGGAGCTTTGCATTCCTTAAAGTCATTTCTCTTCAGAAAGGAGAGGGTACATTTTTAAGCTAATAAAAGAAAATCAACTTCTCTGTCCTTGACAGTGGTTTGGAAGCAGGAAGTGGCTACATGGCATAGTGCAAAGATGACTGAATTAGGAATCAGAAGCGTTGGTGAGTGAAGTGTGGGCCCTGGGAGAAAACAATGTCACTTTCTTGCTGATAATTGCTGAGTTTAACTTGGAGAACACAGCTTTTATACTGTGGGAATGGGAAATGAAGACTGATTCACCATCACAGCATCATTCTGCAGAAAGATGGACAGGAGCAAATTATGAATCAACATAACCCTGCTCTCGCCTCTGAATTATTGAAAATGAAACTAAAACCTTGGAGAGACTTAAACAATCTATCAGCTGCTAAGCTTTCGTTAGAAAATTAGCTTATGATGTGTAATAGCCTTTCTTATACATTTTAATTCCTTCTAACAGTTTAAATAGAATTTGAGTAATAGCTTCTTAATGTTCACTACAGAAGGTAACTAAATCTTTAATGGACTCCTGCTGCAGCCTTCTTAATATTGTAATTTAATTGAAGTCTATGTAAAAAAGGTTTTCTTCTTTTTTCATATTTATACTTTCAGATTTGTTGAGATCTATGTTTTCATCAAACTGTTTTGCATAAACACAACTCAACTAATATTTGCATGTGACTAAAATGAGAATCTTTACAATAAACAGATCCTTGTTCTCTTTCACATTGTTGAAACCCTTAGATGTAAGGATATAGATTTTAACAGAAAAAGTAATAGTTGGCTAAATGCTTAATTTCTATTCATATATGTGCAGGACCAAGAACCCCTGTGATATTTTTCTGGCCTTGCCACTATAAAACCACTCTTTAACTTCTAGACATACAATGCACTTCTCTCTTTAATGAGATCCTAGTTACAGAATCTTTGGCATATTGTTATGAATTACAAGAGCAATTTAAAAAAAAAAAAAAAAAAAAAACCTTTGCTGCAGAATTTAAACTTTCTTAGGCACCAAAATATTAAGCTGTAATTCTAATGATTTTCCACACCAGTCCACAGTTGGGAGGAAAAATGTTTTTATTGATGTTTTTATTTCTCCATGAATAAAAAACTTTTGAATGTGAAAACACAGAAGCTTAGTGGCATGCAGGTAAAACTTTTAGTTGATGCCATTTCTCCAATCTTTATTTGCTATGTTAATGTCATATAGATGTTTAAAAATACATTGCAGGTGATTTGTAAAAAGCACATTTAGAAACCAGGATGATTTTTATTTCCATACACGTAGCTTCAGGAAAAATGGAAGAATAGACCCTATCACTTATGCCACCCATTTTAGTTTCCTTTATCAATCTCCACCCAAATATTCATATCCTGTTTTTCTTCTATCCTTCTTCATGATAAAAAGTCTGATCTAATCAAATTAGTCATAACAGAAGTCTGGGGATACAGTGCATTGCCGGACCCTGCTATATTTGCATTTGAAAGAACACAGTGGGAAAAGGTAGAATGTTTTATACTAAAGATTTAATCTTAGATGATGTCATTCTCAGCATGGAGCTTCAGAAGGAGATGGCTTGGCAGTGGGTTCTCTTAAACTATGATAGATAACTCCAAGAGCATAAACAGGTGACTGAATGTCAAATCACAAACACACAAAAAAAGTCAATTGAATTAGACACTGAACTATATTAGGGTCAAAGTTTAGAGCTGGAAAGGTCCTCATAGACCATTTACTAGTTAATACTCTTTTAGTATAAAGAGTAATGAGGTAACTATTAGTTACCTCATTATAAAACTCAGGTCTTATGACTCCCAGTAAAGGTTATTTTATTTTCTTATGGAAGGGTAAAGAATGCAAGAGTTCGGACATCTGTGAAGGATTATCTTCACTCCATTCAAGTTATTTTCATTACATATTCAAATACTTATAATGACTTTTTAAATCAAACATTAATTGATCTATGTATGAAACTTTTTTCAGGAAAACACTGATTTGTTGAGAAAGACTATTCAGATGAGTTATCACTTTTAAGGGAGCAGAGAGAAAGGGAGTATCTAGGATGAGACAGAAAAGGAATGAGGTCTTAAATTAACTTTGTTTTCAATTTCATGCCTCTTTGCTCTTCTTGCTCTCCACAACTTGTGAGAAAAACGATCACAAGGGGAGAAAAAAAAGACCTTAAACAACATTATTACTGAATATTGTAAAGTTAGTAAATAACACTGGAAAACATGTTCCCAAGTAATTCTGAGAAATTCATTATTTGTGTTCATTTAGAGATCCATATTTATTTTAGTACTTTTTATTTTTTCTAATAAGTAACAGCCAATGGTCTAGAAAGTACAGTGTAAAGTAATAGTATTATTCTCTGGGTTTTTTTTTTTTTGAAGGGTACATTTAATTCTTTGTTTTTACACAATTTAGTATTTTGTGAAAATGAACTGCTATCATATGCATTAAAATATTTGAAGGTTATTTTTGGAAAATTCAGAGGTCTAGATTTTTAAAAATTCTAACAGTCCTGGCTCTCGTGGAGAAGCCCTTTGAGATATACCCCTCACAGTTTTAAAGTCTACTTTTACTGGGTGGAATATTTTATTATTTAGTATAAGGAGTAGTTCATCTAGTGAGGCATTAGAAACCTCAATCAATGTAAGAAATTTGATAAATTGAGTGCATGGTAAGGCTTGTTGATTGTGGGTTTCATGTTATATGATTTGATTGGGATTGGATGATTGAGTTTTGATCTCGGTATATTTGAAAGTGTTAGATTCTCACAGACATTCCTTTTCTCCCAGAAAGACTGACTCCAATCCGATGTGCCCACTGGATTTTGGGGAGCTGAGTAAAACATACAGTGGCATACAGCAGTTTCTTTCTCTACTATTAGCTTAGGATCTACTTTCTAGCTTATAAACTTGTATTGTTCATGTCTTCTTCTTTATTTTCTTGATACTTGTGATTTTACCCCTTTGAAAAAACTCCCTTACTGTTGGTTTAATGGAGTGTCAAAAGGGTTGAAAATGTTTGTGTGTGTTCAATCTACCATCTGTAGCAGGAACCATTTTGTCACTCTTGAAATTGTTTTGTTTTTTGCCCTTGATATCTGCATCTCTCCTTATTCTCCTCCATTTTTTATGGTTATTTTTCATTTTTTTCTCTAGATATTTATCCCTCATCTTGTCTCTAAATCAGTCACATTCCCCAGAGTTTCCTGTCTCCCTTCTCTAAAACTTGTTATACTCCAAATACTTCATATACATTGATGACTGTAGTCAGAATCTTGACCCTTGTTTCCACCCCTCTATTTCAGAGCAGTGATCATACCTGCCAGTATATGTGTTCAATAAAGAATTCTTTCCGCCTCTTCTCCACCCCCCACAAACTTGCTGCTTCTGATACTGAGAACCTCATTGTGAATGACACCACAACCAACCTACTTACTAACTTAAAATAAACAATAACATCTGGGAGTTTGTTCAAATACCTTCTTTTCATTTGTTTTCCACATCCAGTTGGTCAATCATTCTCATTGACTTTGATACCTCAACAGTGTCCTCTCTCTCTACTTTCCCATCGCCACTATCTTGTTCAGCCAGCATCAATTCTTTAATTATAATAGACACAGTTTTGGCTCCTTAATTTGATTCTGTATCGTATCTCAAGAGTATTTTCTAATAAATAAGTCACTCCTTTACTTAAAACTTTCACTAATAGCTCTTTATCTAAATTCTTGTATAAAAGTACAAGGCTAACCATAATCCTACTTCTTAGTAATTCTCCAACTTCCTGGCTAACCTTGCTTCTCTCCTCTAAAGGCATGCAGTGTCAGCAAATGACCTGAAATTCTTCAAATTGTTCAACTCTTTCTCTTTGTATTTTCTTTTCCCTATATGTCTTTAATGCCAGCTCTTAAAATTTCAACTCAGATATCATCTTCTCTAAGAAGCATACTCAGCATGGTCAGGCTAGTTAGATGTTCCTCTTCTGTGCTTTCTGTTTATAACTTGCTTGATATTTTCAACATTATGCTCCTTATGGCTGATTAAATCAAGAGTTTGATGGCCCATTAAATCTAAAGGGTGAGAATTGTATCTTATTCATGTTCAGTAACTGATAGGTAGTAAGAAATGCTTATTAGATTAATGAATGAAAGCAAGGTTGAATGAGCAAAGCTGACTTTGATTATGAATACCACCTGTTGTGTTTGTCCAAACAATAAGTAGGGAGAGCTGAATATCCAAAGGGACACATTTAGAGAAAGGAAGGAGTTGGGAGAAAGTAACAGACAAAACTTTAAGTATTCATAGTTTTGCTCAGATCTATTTCTGCCTACATCTGTCAGCCTGCATGGAACAAAGAGAAGGCTATTTCTAAATCAGATTCTTATGGCATCACCAATATTGAACTGGACAGAGAATAGTTGATTTATTATATTAGTCATGCTTTATAATCAACAATGTCGCTGTTATTTACACCTTCCATGCATGAAGGCAAATTTAAAACAATCAGTCAACCAAGACCCTCACTATACCAGTGTCCGAGTCCACAAAGAGTTTTCATTATGCTTATCCTACTCCATTTATGCTTCGAATCACATAATCTGGATGTTTTATAATATAGGCATATATCTTCAATTTTTAATTGTATTCTAGGCATAAGGATAGATCATTCTAGAGCTAATTGTCCATTTAAATTTAAATATTTTTTACATGATTGTAAAGATCGTATTTTCTTCTTGCTACAGAAAATAAGCATTCCATGCATTTCCAAAATTAGCCTCTGGTTGATATTTACACCACCCTATTTCAGACAAATGAGATTTCGTTGGGCTCTTGCCTTCCATTTGATTAGTTTTTAACTATTTATTTTCTGCCATTCAAGTTTATTGCTGAGCAGTAAAAAGCAAGCTTAATGGGCCAATATTCAAGAATGGGAAATCATCCAGCTACTGAGGCATTGAATTATCAAATTAGAGGCAGTGCTGATCCATTCTCTCCCTACTTGACACCTGTCTACAAATGCTTACAGGTCAGAATGTGAGGGGTCTGCATCTCAGACTGTGGCATTACTACTTATTATGAGACTATTTTCTACTCTCCATGTTTTCTATTTTAAAATGTTATCCTTGAAGCAATGCTTGTTAATTTCCGTGATGACCTATTATTTATAATTTGAACTGTGGTTGTATACTTTAAGTGCTTTGACCTATAAAGAATCATCAGTCCAATTAAACAACTAGTTAATTCATGCTGATACTTTACACTACACATACTGGAGTTGGTTGGTCAAACTGAGTAGGTAATTCAGTCAAAGCAGATGAAGTTTTTCATGTCAGCATGAAGATGCTGAAAGTTTAAATCAAGATCACTGAGTCTAGTCACTGGCGCTGTTAGCTGCCTTTGATTTGGGTCAATTAGTGAAACTCTTAGCTTTGATTTCTGTCTCTGGCAAATAAAGTGATTGGATGAGAAGAGAACCACATGAGAGAAGGGCGAATGATAGGCATAGAGCTTTACTTGGATGATAAATTCTGGTCCCAAACATATCTTACAGCCTATGGGTATGCTGCTTGTAATTCTTAAAAATTATGAATAATAAGAACAATTTTAGGTTTATAACATACATTCCCCTACACTTAAATAATTTTTGACAGTAAGTAAGATGATTGACAACTAAGGGAGTCATTGTATGACCACCACGTGTTTTGTAAACAGGGACTTCACTGATAGCACCTGCCTGTACCTTACCATTTCCAAATAGAAATCTTACTTTGATATAAATCATATATTCATTGAGCATCTGCTGTGTGCCAGAAACTGTTCCTGGTGCTTATGGCAGTGACAAGCAGTACAAAGTCCTTTCTGAGCATATATTAATTACATATGTGAGTGTATATGTATGTAAGCACTGATTTTCTCCACACAAAAATAATGAAAGAATGCAATCATAACCTTGATAAGTTGTATTCATATTACTATGTGTATAAATTTTCTTCTAATAAAATAAAAATTTTATTCTGGAATTGCACCTAGAGGAAAATTATGTTTGTTTTTTCTAGCATTTTTAAACTAAATAAAAATAGTGGCCAGGAAGATTTGGATAAAATTCTATCTGAAACATTGTGATATCAGAGAATCTGATAGTGTGATAGCTTCTTACTTGATAAGAACCCTACATGCTTAAAATACAAATATGAACTAATGATATCTGAAATCATATTAATATAAATTTTACTTTTATATTAATAAAATAAGAATTTAAGAAAATTTTCTCACTCAATATCTAAATATCAATAGTTAGGTCTACAAGTTACAAAATAAGAGAATTTGTGCATTGTAACTAAAGAAATACATTGGAGTCTGAAGTGTGTGTGTGTGCGTGTGTGTGTGTGTGTGTGTAATGCATTTCAGAATGCCAGGCAGATTTAGAGTGTTAGTGCATGTAAAATCCTGAATACTACACAAAATACTGTGAAGGCTTATTTTGGTTTCTGACAAAAAAGCCAGAAACAGAGGAAGCTAATATTGGTGATCAAAAATTGCTTAATGGACTATTCCACATTGTACAATGTCACTGTAACTGCTCTGTAGTTGATTTGAGGTACTCTGTATTTGTTCCATCTATGACTGTGTTAATTTCCTTGCCAAACATTATCATACTTCATGTGCAAAATCCTCTGTCCAAGAAATTGGACATTAGAGACTCAGCAGGAGACAGATACCAAACAGCGCTTTGGCAAATTGCTTACTATAGGTGAATGCTTGAGATTTCTCAGATTTCCATTTGCTTTGTCCAACATATAAGAGGAAGAGCAAATCTTTTCTCTCAGTGGGAAGCCCCAATGCTATTTTCAGAAACAGTTGAGTCGTGAACATGTAAATAATTCTTTGAAGTAGCATTTGATGATTCTAGGCATACACACACACACACACACACACACACACACACACACAGAAAAGTTGTATTCATATTTTGGGTGATCCCAAATACTCAGATGTTTAATTCTTCAGAGATCTTCTGTTCAGATGACTCTTTAATACAACTATTACTCCTTAAAAAAAGATCTTAAAGATCATAAATCCAACTACTATTGTTTTCTGATCAGAATCTCAGAAGTGTTAAATGGTATTCCTAAAATGATGTGAATTCTTAGTAGCAGGTCAGGGTCTTTTTTACCATAAAGTTTAGGGATCATTTGGCCTTTAAAAATCCTGGCAAGTTTGCAAGACAATAAAATTTGATGTTTTCATACAAATAAATGCAAATTGTAGATATCAGCCCATTAGAGTTGTAATAACCTAAGACTTAACAGTTTAGAAAAAGGTTCTTAAAACTCTTGTGAAAGACAGAGCACGTCAGTGAATCTCAAAAAGCTTTTCTAAGAAGACATTGATAACCCAGGATCTAAGCAGTCCCTCCCAGGAGCTGGCAGCTCTTGAACTTTAGATACCTTCTGAGGCTGCCTGTCTCCATAGATTGTCAGTTAAATTCTCTGAGCACATAAAGTACAGACTCTCCAAGGAAATCAATCTCTCTTCTCTTATGTCAACCATTAAGGTCATAACTATGAGAACCCACAGCGATACTAGTCATCTGAGAAAAGTTCCCTTTGGAATTTTCACATATAACCCTAAAAAACAACAAAAGGACCTTCAGGTCTAACTTTAGTCACAGCCGATAGATTTCTAATACAATTTTTCTTCATCACAGCTGCTGATGTTATGTAGACCTCTTAGATTGTGTCATTCCAAAGGTGCTGGATGCCTCATTTGTTCTCAATATTTATTCTCCAATCCTGCCCTCTGGAGAGTCCTGTTAGTGCCTCATTATGTGACCTGAAATAGTAACTCACTGACCTCCTATTATCCATAGATCACAGATTAATTTATCAGATGAGCAAAATGCCACCTACTCAGCTCAATGAAATAGACATAAAGTAGGTAAGACTTTGGTTAAAGGAAGTCAGGAAATTTAAACACTTGAAGAGAATAGGCTTGTTTGTCATAATGCAGTGAGTGGATATCACATGAGAACATCTTGAGCCTCCACCCCAACAGTCTTCCTCCGCTTTACAGTCAAGCTTCTTGAAAAGTTATCTGTAATTAAAACCTTACTTTCTCAGCTGTAGTTCACTCTTTACCTTATTGCCACAAGCTTCTACTATAGACCCCCTTCTCCCCCACCCCCCTCCCGAAACTGTTTTCACCATGGTCACCAAAGCGAATGGCTTGATGGCCATTAGTTCATACCATCGGATCGACTTTAACGTCATGATGTTGAACTGCTTCTGTTGCTACTACATTTTATCAGGTAAACAATTTATTAAAAGGCACAGCTGGCAGCAAAATGAGAGCATTGAAATGGGAGCAGAAAACAAACACAGACAAATAACTCAAAACCTTTAGGTGCTATTTTTATAAGTAACATTCGTTTCAGAAGTAACAAATTAGACTCGATTATACTCCTGATAAAAGCTCCAATCACTAAAAGAAGCAAAATGGGGAGAGCACATTTTTGCCAATTAGAGAACAGTCAATTGGAGTCCACAAAGGAGAATGACAGGAAATATTATGAATATATTTTCATGAATGTTTACTATTACAGGAGAAGGTGGGTAGAATAGCAATAATAACCCATTAGTTTTTGTATCATTGGGCTTTTCATATGTATGTTAAAGAAAAAGTCAGTTAAAATAAATGCAAGAACTTTTTGAAAGATTCAGAACTTATTGACATATTTAATTTCTGGGATGCTGGCTTAATAATCAATCCCACAGCTTTACAGACTAATGTTCCCATATTTTACAAAGTTTATAGATTTGCAAGGGACCAGAAATGGAAGTAAACATATTATATTAGTTCTCTGACACAATGATTGAAAGATTCAAGACCAAAACAACACTGCCTCCTCTTTAGGAAGTGTTCTATTAGTAATGAGGATGTGTGATCATATTAATTCAATGTGTTTTTTTTCTTCAAAATGAACTCCTTTCAAATTTTGCTTTAAATGGAATTAGGAAATAAAGGCAAAGTAGTAATCTTTGATTTACTGCTGTCCATAAATTTTCATGATAGGCTGCTAAATAAAGTATACATTTTAAAAGTATAAATTTTGGAAAACATTTCTATTTTCGTCAGTTGCATTTTTGCTTCCCATCAAAAGCATCATGAAAATTCCATCAGGCAACAGAGGGATGAATATTTGAAACAGATTTTAGTAATTATATTGTGAACAAAATAACAATATAATGAGTTTATTAACAATTAGTGGAGCATAAATAGACTCCAATAAAAATGATGTCATGCTAGATATTAAAATAGAAAAATATAGAAATAGAAAATAGAAAAATAGAAAAATAAATTGAGATGTCTGAATTTTATGAACTCTATCTTGGCTATTTTGCCTCTATTATTAATTGAGAGATTCCAATGCCAGCTACCTCACAGTCTTTCATGGTCAAGTACATCAGTAGGAACATTTGGGAAATTATGTAAATTGTTGTGAATCTTAGAAGAGAGAAGGTAACTGGGCACTTAAGTTTTATTGCCCTTTCTTGACTTAATGAAATCTATGCAGTATGTGAGTGGATTAGCAGATTATTTTGTAACACAGAATGAATGCTAACATAATTTTTGGTGCAGAGCATTAATACAACAAATGAAATGAGCCAACACATAAAATAGGAGGTGGGCAATGTGTAAATTAAACTACAAATAATGATGCTTGTAATATTGGCTGTTTTCTAATTATGAGATAATATAGGGATGCTTGGCTGCCCCCCCCCCCCACATTTCCTTGGATTAGAAAAAATTTATCTAGAAAAGCACGAAATGAGGTCTAATGTTTTGTCTTTGCAAGATCTCTGTGCCACATTCATTCCTAAAGGATTACAGAGTTACTGAGTTCACATTTTAGTTATTCAGGGTTATTTCTAGAAAGAAAAGATAAGGCTGATGTCTTATAAAATTACAATGTAGAAAAAAATTCTTAGCCACAAAAATATGTTACATATTTATTTTAAAACACTATTTTTGTTCCTTTTAATTCATTTTAAAATGTGGTTCTACAGAAAAAGACACATAATCAATTGAGGCCATTCATACCTAATCAGATAGTAGGCTAAATAAAAACACCCAGAATTTTAAAGTTTTTTGGTGGAGTTACTGAGGAGAAAATATAAAATATAAGTAGTTAAGTGATAAATATTCCACAACTAAATATCAAGAAACAGTAGTCTCTTTGAGAAAAAGAAAAATTTGCTTCTGTTTGGAAAAAGTAATCTCAGCTAGAATTTTATCCCTGGTGATGTACATATGTAATTTCACGGTACTCTCTCCTTGAGTTTGACAAGTAGCATGAAATAGAAAATTCCAGAGTTTGGGTTTAGTTGCTGTAAGATCTTGGTCAAGTATAGCCTCCAGTGGTCCAGAGAAACAGATGACCAACTTCAGAAAGGTTTAGAAGTGGCTAGCAGGTAGTGTTATAGAAAGTTGGTGGCACTGGCAACATGCTACTGGAGCTCAATCACAGTGTATATGATTCAGTGTAGAGAAATTTAGTACTCTGGCCTAAATGGAGAGTGCCAAGTTGCACACTTAAAAAGATACAGTAACTAGAATCCTGTATCCAGAGTTGCAAATGATCTTTCAGCATATCCTAATCTCATTCCCCATTGATCTCTTCTGAGTTAGATGTACTTACTTTCCTCAAATCCATTTCTCTCTTAAAGGCCTCCACTTACTGGGGCATCTAACTGACTCGATAGCTTATAAAATAAACTATCTTGGCCCCAGGGTACTCAAAATAGCTGCCCCCATATGTGGTCTTAGGTAAGTATATTCTACCCTATTCAGATAGGGATACTTATCATCTTAAATATATTAATTCAAAAGGTTTGTTACTGGAAGAAAGGTGCTGGTTTTGCAATACCTCAACTAGAAAATCAGTGATCTGTTTCATTTATAGTGGCTTGGTGAATGGAAAATGCACCTTAAAGCTAAGGAGAGAGGCCATTATGTGATGGACACATTATTGACAGGCTTCCTTTTAAAAATGTATATTGCTATCAAACATTTATACATATAATTACAGAAGATAAACACACACTCTACCTCATGTAACATAAGCAGGCATGTGTGTTTACAACAAAGGGACAGAGAAATATAGAAAGAACATTAGGGTGTATTGCTATTTATACTTTATTACTTTGAACACTCTCAAGTAGGGATAAGGATCACCATTCACTTAACAAGATTTGCTCTTATACTATTATGAACTTGTTTTGTTTTCTACAGAGGACATGCACCTAAAAAGATGCAAACTCCTCTCATTTTCTTCAAATGATGAGATTATTTTGAGTGATTTTAATAATCATTAAATATATTGACCTATTTAGGCATCATGGTATTATGCATCAGCCTATAATGCAAGAAGTGGGTGATTTTAGCACCATTTTTGGCTATCACTGAGATGACCTTAGGAAAATGATTTGACTTGAGTGGTTTTCACTTAAAAATAATGAGAGCTTTAGGATAGTTTATCACTATATTGCTTTCCAATTCTAAGTGTCTATAAATATCTATTTCTTTATGGATAAGTGAATGTAGTTACTCTTTACTGGAACTGTTTCTTATCATCATTCTATTTTAAACAACTCCCAAACATAAATTTTAATCGAAGTTACCAGTAGCACAAAAACATAGAAAAACATGCCCAATAATGAGAATTGTAAGTTAGTTTTTATCTTCCTGTAGACGAGTTGTTTTTAATACTGTTTCCTAGACAGTTTAAACCCTATTTGGCAAGAACATCAGTTTCTTTCAATTCTTTAAATGTGAGGAGGGAAAAGAGAGAGGAAGAATGGATTTCTTAAGAGACAACAAAAAGGTTCAGAATATTTGTTCTCTTGGATGTTTGCTATATAATGGCCAAGATCATTAATATAGCCTGGAATTTTAGACTCATTCAATTTGGTTTCACATTTCCTTAGCTATGTTGCCAAATCTGAAAAAAATATATAAACATCAAATTAAAAAATAATAAAGATAAATCATCTCATCTCTGCCTTTTACTAACCTTCCATAACATAGAATAGGTCAACTACCTGGAGTATAATTATAGAAGAGATAGTAAAATATCGCTGGAAATAGACATAATGAAAAAATTTATATTCGCTAGAAATAATATTCAATTTGTTGTTGGAAGGAAGGTTTTTGATAATCCTTTTGGGAGAAGGGAAATAACTCAACATAGATAATTCAGTGGCTTAAAATGGAAAAGATCTGGATCACTGCAGAGCTTGTATTTGGTGAAGTCCAGAATATGGGAACAGAGCAGAATGACAAAGTGAAGATCCAACATTATTATCAGTAATCCTTCTTCCTTGCCTTTCCCTAATGCTGCACTCAGTCTCAATTCTAAAATGAATACTTTACTCATATTTAAAAATGGACACTTGGATGTGCAAACTTCCCAGGAACTTACATGCTTTTATTGAGTTATCATATAGTTTTATATGTCCATGTTAAAAACATATGAACAATTATTATTATGATCTCTAAATAGGCTACTCAATTTATTAAAATATTCTTTCTATATCTTGTTTAAATAGGCCATAGAAATCCCATCCAATGCACATAAAAACCTGTGTGGATGTTTATAGCAGCTTTACTCATAGTTGCCAAAACCAAGATGCCCTTCAGAGGGTGAATGGACAAACTGATACATCCAGACAATGGAATATTATTTAGTACTAAAAATAAATGAACTATCAAGCCATGAAAAGATAAGGAGGAAACTTAAATGCATAGTACTAAGTGAAAGATGCAAATGTAAAAAGGCTGCATCCTGTATGACTCCAATAATATGACATCCTGGAAAAGGCAGAACTGTGGAGCCATTAAAAAGATAAATGGTTGCCAGAGGTCATGGGAAAGGTAGAAATGAACACAAAGAGCACAGAATTTTTAGGGCAGTGAAACTATTCTGTATGATACTACAAAGGTGAATACATGTCAAAACCTATAGAATGCACACCAAGAACACATCTAATGTAAACTATGGACATTGGGTGATAACGTCAGTGTAGATTCATTGATTGTGAACCCCTCTGGTGGGGGATGCTAATAGTGGGGAGGCTGTGTCTGTTTGGGGGGCAGGAGGCTTGTACTTTATGCTCAATTTTGCTATGAACCTAAATGTGTTCTAAGAAAATGAAATCTATTAAAAACAACAAATCTATTCAGTGTTGAAGGCCCAGATCAGTGTTATCTCCTGCCAAAGTTCATGTTGCCTCCCCCAATTTACACCCTAAATTTTCTTCTCTGAACTCTGTAGCACTTCTCACATGGAGTAATAACTCAGATTTTAATATTCAGTAGTCCTTTTATCTGGGTTTCACTTTCTATGGTTTTAGTTACCCAGGTCAACTGTGATCCAAAAAATATGATATGGACAATTCCAGAACAAAACAATTCATAAGTAAATTGTGTGGAATTCTGAGGAACATGACAAAATCTAGTGTCCTCATGTTCCATCCCTCCTTTGTTCAAAGTATCCTGCTGTAAACACTAGTAACCCGTCAGTCACTTTGCAGCTAACCTGGTTATCAGACCAGATGTTGTAATTAGGCAGTGCTAGTGTTCAAGCACTTATTTATTTAATGGTGGCCCCAAAAGTCAAGAGCAGCAATGATGGCAATTTGGGTATGCTAAACTAGAGCCATAAAAGGCTTCCTTTAAGTGAAAAGGTATGTATGTATTGGAAAAAGAGCATACATAGGGTTTGGTACTATATGCGGTTTCAGGCATACACTATTGTCTTGGAACATGTACACTGCAGATAAGGGGGAATTACTTTATATTCTACCTTGCATTGTTAAAAACACTTTCATACGTGTTGGACACATTTTCCTAGCTCAAGTGAATACTTTTTCTGTGAAATCTAGCCCAGACCTGGCTTACTATGATTAAGAAATTCTCCTGAATAATGTATTTTAATACTAACATAATTGGAGCTCATGGAATTACACAGATTATTGAGATATTTAAAAAAGAAAAATCTGTTCTCAGAATATTTTCTGCTTCAGCAGAAATAAGCCAGTAGCTGAGATCTGCATTCCTAAATGGTCTTGCCCATATTAATTATAATCTGCCATTGTGCTGCCTGAACCTTAATGTTCAGAATCTGGAGTTACTTCAGATCTAAACAAAACAAAACAAAACAAACAAACAAAAAAACATTGGAAATGCAATTGCAGAAAACACCAAAGCTGTTTGGAAAATAAAGCAACTAGACTTATGGTCATAAAATGTGCATTGGTGACAAAACACTTATGAGAAAACTAAGAATATACATTTTTTCCTTGAGATAAAAATGGCTAAATAAAATTACCTGCAATCTCTTGTCTTATAAAACAATTGTCTAACTTATTCTACATTGCCTGGCAATAAGTCTACATACTGAACTTACAATGTTGTGCTAGCAGATCTTTGGATGGCCCATTCTCAAAGTAGTCTAAGTTAGGTTTGTTGAAGTGTAGTTACTAACACTGTTAATCTTTGCTCATTACCTCAACCTCCATTGAGGCAAAAAAAAAAAAATTATTACTTAAGCATAGTGGACTTTATTGAATTTTATTATGTATAACTAATCAGTGGACCCTAAAAGCCCAGGGCATTTAGAGACCTCCGATTTACATCATGCTCTTTAAACCTAGCTCTCTGTAGTATCTTAAAAACATGAAATTGATCATATTAAGAAATGAGCCATATTAGAAATGAAACACCACCTTTAAAATAGGTTTTTATATGTTCCTGCTAGTAGGACATGTACAGATATCTATAACAAAGATAAAAGAGAAGAAAGAGGGAATCAAATATAGAAAGATCCATTGACTTCACTCTAGCATGGGTTGGTGTACCTCTCTTTCATTTTTTATTCCTATTTGATCTTTTTTGCTCTCAGTCAAAACTCATATTCACAAAAGTATTTTTAGCTCATCATATTAAAACAACTGACACTGAAATGTGAATGAGCAATAGGATTAATCTCTTCATGAAATTTTTACAAGAGTAAATTTTAGTAACGGTAATTTGCTGATTGAGAGATTGTGGTCTGTGTTTAGGAAGCAAGCTGATAGAGCTCTTTGTCTATGTCAAAAGCCGAAGGCACTCAGTAAAAATAGCACAACTTAGCTGAGCCCTTGCAGCTGTATATCACTCCTGTCACATTCCCATGTACCCTGTGGTGCCAATGACATGAAAATGGGGAGAAGAAGGGACATTACCATAGTCAAAGCAGTGCATGTTTTGTAAGGTAGCTGGCAAAACAAAAAAGATTCTCTATTAAAAAGGCATAGATGCCAGACTATGAATTTTGTGGAGGCCAAATTCTAGCAGAAATCAACAGAACACCATTGGGAATCTAATCATCAGCAAGACACATGGAAAGATTTCAATCTCCAGTGAAGAAAAACTTATCTCAGAAAGCAGCATACAGTGCTCACAAGAGAATCTCACTGCTTCCTGAAGGAGTAAGTTAAGAACAAAACGGTTATTAGCAAAGCCACATTTAAATGTTCAGAGAAACTGATAAAATAATAGTTCAATTGGTATATGAGCTGGATTATGATAATAAAATACATCTTGAATATACCTGAAAATGGTAAATAATAGACTACAAAATCAATAAAGGAAATAAAATGAGCAGCCAAGTAGAGTAAAAATTAAGACAATTTATCATTATAATCAATTTATATAAAATTACAGTGTTCTATGTAGAAGAAATGATACTGTGGTAGAATAAGGCAATCACACTTTTTGGAAGGTGATAAATTCCTGTGCATAGGTAATAGGTATACTTTTGAAGAGTGTTTAGAAGCCAGTTTATATGCATTCAGGCACTAACCATAATTGCTCTGTGAAAAGAGAAGCAGTGTTTAGGCAGGGATTGGATGACTTCTGGTTTTACCACTACAAGTAACTAGCATGACAACAAACACAGCTGTTTGTTTAATCTCTTCTCAGGTTATGCATACCCTAGTTTGAGTGAGGAAGACTCAAGTATAAGTAAAGAGAAGAGAAAAGCTTCCCCCTTTATCCTCAAATAGGAAATCTGCAGATAATTTTATGATGAGGAATTAAGCTTTGGCATTTTAATCTCATGCAATCAAATAGAAATGTCAATGTGGAATTTCTCTCCAACCATTTTTGCCACACCTCAATCTTTATGATTTTCTTTTTAGTACTTCTTTTTTCATAATACATCTAGATTACTTTCCATAACACATTTAGATTACTTTAAATCATTAAAACCGGTAGCACCATTTAACATATTTACAATTTTAAAAAAATTTTAGTAACAGTACATATTTCCTCATCATCGTACAACATATAGTCCCCTATATCATTAAGTTGAACAAGTTAGGCCAATAAATATAAAACTATACAATTTCAAAACAATTAATAAGATTGAATTAATAGAATTGATGAAAATGAACAACCAGAAACTAAGAGAATTAGTAACTAAATCCTAGTAATAATATTGAATAATCAGTATTTACAGAGCATATAGTACATGTCTTAATTAATCTTGATTAAGAAACTTAAGATAATTTATTTTTAATGAGGTGCTTTTTATACAATTTAATGCTTTATAATTTGTGGGAAATTTTTGCTTCTCTTATGGGGAAGATATCATTACAATACTCCTATGTGACAGAGACCATACAGTTACTTAATGAGTTTTAAAATTAAGATGATGTCCCTGAGATTTATCACAACACCTACCTTAGAGTTGAGATTTTAAATGGGAAATCCAGTTAGTAGTCCCTGCCATGACAGAAGGAAATACAAGCACCTATTAAAATTAAGCTAATCTCCAGGTATAAATGATTACTTTTAGTATGTGCCAAGTTAGCACTGCATGGTCTCACCATACAATAGCGTTCAGTAAGAAAAGAGCTAAAAAGCACACCTGTGAATACCTTTTAGTGAAAGTTTCTTTTGATAGTATTGACTGTATCTAAATACAATACCGTCATCTCCTGGGTTTAAATTTCTACCATAAGTTTCCTTAAAAAGATAAATATTCTATTAAACAATTCTCTCTTTTATTTAGGGTCACTGTTGATAATATTTCAGGTATGTGGGGAGGATAGAGACTCAGCTTTGTAAGATGAGTAGAAGGGCTGAACAGGAAAGAAAAAATTTGAAGATGTTAGTGAAACCAAAAAGTTTTATGAAATTAAATCACAGAAAAGATAGCGAGGAATGGACAGAAAGTAAAGAATGTATACCTTTAACAGTGATTCTCAGTATGAAACAGAACTCTGGGCTTCCGAAGGCTATCCAAGACTCAGCAGATTCGTGAGGTCAAAATGACTTTTAAATCATTAAGATTTTATTTGTTTTTTTTCACTGTGCTGGCATTTGTACTGATGATGCAAAAACATCACTGAGTAAAATAGCTGGTACTTTAGTGTGAATTAAGGCAGTGGCACCAAAGTGAACTAGTACTCTTGTATTCTTTGCTGCTGCATGCTCACATGATAAAGAATAGCAGTTTAAGAATAAACTTACTGAAACAATAAACATTATTAATTTCGTTAAATATTGACCTTTGAGTTCATATCTTTTTAATATTCTATGTAATGAAATGAGAAGTATGAATAAAGCAGTTCTGCCAATGTACATTAGTTGTCTTGAATTAAAGTAATTACAGAATTGGTAAGCTGAACTAGCCATGTTTTTATGGAATACATTTTTTGTTTGAAAGAATGATTAATAGATAAACCATAGTTATTCAGATTTGAGTACTTGGCATACATTATCTTGACAATTAAGGAAATGAATCATTATTTCAGGGAAAATAGCTGACAGTATTTGTGGCAAATAAAATTTGAGCTTTCAAGCAAAAATTACAATTTTGGATTTGGAAAATATAACAGTTCTAAAAAAGCTTTTATAATGAGATTGATAGTTAATGAACCTGATGTTTTGATATTGTGTAATGCAACATGTTACTATGTGGAAGATTTGCAAAATATGTGAACTAATATTTTCCAAAGAACAATACATGATGTTACAAAATCCTACATATTCTGGCAAAAGGCTCATTCAAAATACAAAGTAAACTAATAAATTTCAAGGTAGAAAAGTATTAGAAATGGCTTTAAAGTCCAGATGGCAACTATATTTTAAGGAAATACCCTTTGAATTTTACTGTATTTTCAAAGAAGAATGGCTACAAATATCTGGAAGAGCTCTGTAAATGTCTTCACTTTTCTGAACTTGGATTTTTTTTAATATAGTTTAACCAAAATGTGGTTACTTCAGATTGAGTAAAGAAGCCGATATGGGAATCCAGCTGTCTTCTGTTAGGCCAGACATTAAAGGGTCTTGCGAACATTAAAATATAATGTTACTCTATTACTAATTTTGGAGGGGGAATATAGGTTGTTGTCATTTTTAAAATTTTGTTACTGATATTAATTACTGTTGTTAATTTAAATGACATAAATAACAATAACATTAATAGTTCTGCGTAATTTTTAACATGGTAAATATGAATAGATCTGACTAACACAGAAGCTCCTCGGGAGTCTTCAATAATTTTAAAAATGTAAATGGACCCTTGAGAACCATTGGCCTTTATGTTTTCCTACCTATAAAA
The DNA here is from genome assembly GCF_014176215.1 of Rousettus aegyptiacus. Lineage (NCBI taxonomy): Eukaryota > Metazoa > Chordata > Mammalia > Chiroptera > Pteropodidae > Rousettus > Rousettus aegyptiacus. Next base: position 72,112,900 of record NW_023416287.1, read on the forward strand.
TGTATATAAATGTATCATAATGATGATTAGTACATAGACATGTAGTAAGAGTCTAAATTAAAACAAATTATTATGAATATAAATTCATACAAGAACAGCAGGAAAATGCAATCACAGAGAGGCCCATAGGGAGGTCAGTGGTACTGAGAATGTTTTAATTTTTAAGTTGGATGTAGAGTTGATAGATGTGCATTTATTATATATTTCATGATTTACATAAATTCTGTTATGTCAACTATTTCAAAGTTTTAAAACATAGAAGTAGAATTCTAAATAACTAAGCGAAATATGGGAGTGGAAAAATTATAGGGCAACTGGAGTATCTAATGCCTTGTTTGACAAGAGAATAAAAACACTTAATAATTTTGGTTTTTCTTAAGACAAAATAAAGATAAATATGTTTGTGAAAAATTGGAGAGTAATAATAAAAATGTAAGCCATAACTTCTAAACAATATGAGGGATAGAAAAAGAACAAAGAATTGTTAACTAAAGATAGAAAGGTATTAAAAGAGAAACAAAGAAAAACATAAATAGGAATCACTAAATAAATCTCAATGTATCTGTAATTATAAAACATGCAAATGGTTAACATTGTCTTTAAGTCCGTAAAGTTGGATTTTAAATGAAAACAAAATCTTTTTATGTGCTACTTACAAGAAGGACAGTTTAAGCAAAATGACAGAAGAAATAGAGAAGATAAGTTAAAAAGAAGGCATAGTAACAGAATTTGAGACATAAAGCAGTAAAAAAGGACAGGAAAGTAGAAAAAGCAGCAATCTGGAAAATTTAATAATCATATACTCACATGCTCTTAATGAAGCCATTTTATATATTGACACAAATAAAATTACAAGAAAAACTAGACAAATCTTCAATCTTATTATAGTATTATATCATTAAGAACACCTGTAAAAAAAAACTATAGCTAAAATCGCATTAGTGAAAGACCAAATGCTGTCCCTCTAAGACTGAATTACAAGGATGTCTGTTTTCCTTACATTTATGTAACATAGTTCTGGAAGTTCTTGCCACTGCAATAAGGCAAGAAAGGGAAATTAAAAGCATACATACAGACTAGAAAGAAATAAATAAAACTGTCCATTTGCAAATAGCAAGATTGTCAATATAGAAAACCCCAAGAAAACTATAAAATACTTTGAGAACTAATAAGTTCAGTGAGGTTATAGAATACAGTATTTATATACAAAAATAAATTGAATTTCAATATAGTGACACACAACAATCAGAAACAGAAATTTATAAAACCACAATACTCTTTTCAATTGCTCCAAAGAAAATTAGATATTTAGGTATGAATCTGTCATCTATAGTATATCTACATGATGAAAATTATAAAATGCTGATGAAGAAATCAAAAAAGAGCTAAATTTTTGGAGAAACATATCCTAGTTATGGATTGGAGGACTCAACATAGTAAAGATGTTAATTCACCATAAATTAACCTATAGATTTAATAAATTTCTATCAAAATCTCAACTTATAGAGAAATTTGTAAAATTCATATGGAAAGGGAAGACACTAAAATCACCAAAATAAATTTTAAAAAGAAAAACAAAATTCTTAATGTTAAGGCTTATTATATATATGTAGTAATCAAATCAGTTTGGTACTGGCTGAGAGTATTACTGGCAGAGGTATAGACTCAAATCAATAGAACAGAATAGAGAACCCAGATATAAATCCACACAAATATAACTAAGTAATTTTAACAAAGGTGCAAAAGCATTTCAATAGAGAAGAAGCTTTTCAATAAATGGCACTGTAGCAATTAAACATCTAGCATCAGAAAAATAAAAAGAACACTTTATTAAAAAAATTCAAAATGGATCATGTACTTAAACATAAATGTAAAAGTTCTGAAAGAGAACATAGAAGAAAATATTTGGGACCTAGTACTAAGTGGTGTTCTTCAGTTTGATACCAAAATCATGATTCAAAAAAGAAAAAAAAATCAATAAATTGGACCTCATCAAAATAAAATATTGCTCTCTAAAAAATTCTGTTAAGGGTAATGAAAGGAAAATTACAGACTGGGAGAAAATATTTGCAAATCACATATCTGGCAAAGGCCTTGAATGTAAAATATACAGAGAATTCTCAAAACTCAGTATTAAAAAAAAATCCAGCTATAAAATGGTCAAAGGACATGCACAAACATACTACCGGAGAGGCTATATAGTGGCAGATAAGCACATGAAAAGATGCCTAATGTCATTAGTCACTGGAGAAAGGCAAATTAAAACTGTAATGGGATATTACTATATACTTAACATCTAAAATGAAAAATAATGTTAACCTCTGAAGCTGGCAAGAAAGAGAATGTAAAACAATACAGCCACTCTGAAAAATACTTTGGTATGTTCTTCAAAACTAAAAATGGACATATCATTAAACCCAGCAGTTTTATTCTTGGCCATTTAACCTAGAGAATTAAAGACATATTCATGCAGGATCTTGTATTTGAATATACATAGCAGCTTTATTTATACCAAAATCTAGAACCTATCTAAATGTCTTTAAAGGAAGAACTAAAAAACAAAATCAGTACATCCAAACAATATTCAATAATAAAAAGAATACATTATTGATATACACATAAACTTGAATATATCTGAAGATATAATGCTGAATGAAAAAAGCTAGTTCTAAAGGTTGAATATGATTCCATATATGTAACAATCAAGAAATAAAGATGGAAAATGGACTGTTGGACTAGCGGTCACCAGGGGTTAAGGAATGGGGCCAGTAGGGGATGAAGAAGTCTTATGGTAATGGTATAGTTGGGTATCCAGATTGTGGTGGTAGATATGCAAGCTCTATATGTGATAGAATGGCACAGAATTATACATATACACACACAAATGAGTGTATGTATAACTGGTGAAATTTAATAAACTCTGGATTGAACCAATGTCAATTTCTTATTTTTGACATTATTCTATAACTGTGTAAGATATTAACAATAAGGATGCTAATGGAAGTATGCTTGAGCTTTTCTACAGATTTATTTGCAATTTCCTATGCCTCTATAATTATTTCAAAATAAGACATTTAAGAGCAAGAGATTATGTAATTTCCTAAACATGTGGTTCAAGGACATTAAAAAGTTCCCGATGTGCAAACAGCAAGTGCTCCTCTTTCAGAGTACTTATAATTCAACCTATAGATATCAATCTTTTGGATTTACAGAATTGCCGTGGTCTCAAAGATACCTACAACTATACATGTAACTGCACACACGTGCGCGCGCGCGCACACACACACACACACACACTGACTTAGTGGGTACAGAGCCTGAGAGTTGAGGAAAATTCTTACAAATATCAGAATTGGGCCAGGTAAGACATGTAAGAAAGGGCATAGAGAGCTAAAATCTTGGATAAGCCAACAAAAATGTTAAAACTTCACCCACTTGATATTTATTTCCTTTCAGGAAGCTCAAGTGATTAGTTTGAAAAATTATAAGAGATCAATTTTGAGTGATTAAATAAGAAAAGGAAGCAAACAATTATGATGTCAGTTCAAACTGAGCAGATACAACCTGTTCCAATGAAATATGAAACTGCCAAATAGAAGTACATTTGGTTGTAGGTGCACAATATATACAGTGAATTGCAGATTTTTTTAATGACACATTTGCCTGAAAAACTGGATTTATTCTGTAATATTTTTATCATTTGTTTTTATACAAGCATTAATTTTTATTTTAAAAATTATATTTTAAGTATGTATGTGTGTTTTCTTTTAAATTGAAAATATTTTGTTTTCGACCTTCAAAATGCTTATAAGAGAGAGTTCCAGTCAAGATGGTGGATTTGGTAAATGCTGTGCTTGCCTCTTCTCACAACCACATCAAAATTACAACAGAACTGTCATTGAGAATTACTTGAAATCTAGCTGAACAGAAGTCCTACAACTAAGGACATACAGAAGAAGCCACCTTGAGACTGCAAGGAGGGATGGAGATGCTGAATGAGCTAGTCCCACACCCTCATATGGTAGTTGAAAACTGGGAGGTCCACCCTGAGGAGCGAGGGGTCCCAGCTACAAACCTGGCTCCCCAGCCTAGGGTTCCAGTGCCCAGAAGAGAAGTCTTCTTACCTCTGGCTGTGAAAACCAGAGGAGATGGTGATTGAGTAAGATGAAGGACTATAGGGGTCCTAAGTGCTCCTCTTAAAGGGTCCCTGCAAGGACTTGGCTGTTTGACTCACTCACTCTGAGCTCCAGTGTTGGGGCAGCAGCTCAAAAGGCACTTAGGAACACATGGGGAGGAACTGAATTGTTTGGCTTCAGGATAGCATTCTCCCAGACAGAAGTGCTGGCAGAAGCCATTGTTCCTTTGTTGAGCCCTTCTCCATCCCGGTATGCAGACACAGGCAGGTGCCACATCTGAGTCATAATCAATCCAGCTAACACTGTTAGCTCTGCCCTGGTGATTCCCTGAGACCCCGCCCCACCAAACTTGCTGGCTCACCAAGCCACTTGTAATGGTTTTTCCATATAAATGGCCTTAGCTCATGCTGTGAACTTTTCTAAAAACTCTCAAAGGTTCACAAACCTCAAACAAGCAGCATCTGGCCTTAGTATGCTCCATACCTCTTGCTGAGCTGCCTTAAGCCCAGCACTAGCAGCAGCCAACCTCAGTTCAAGGCTTGGCTTTTCCCGAGTACCTCCAAACTCAGTATGGGAGGAGACCATCTGTGGATTGCTTTGTGACTTATTGCCAGGTGGCCACATCAGGGCCCAAGCAGCAGTTGATTGTGGCCTGTGGCAGGGCACCTCCCAGGAGGCCTCAAGGCCAGTACATCTGGTAGTCAACTTCTCACTACCCAGCTAGTCTGCATACAACACACCCAAATAATAGACTCAGCAGGCACTAGAACCCCAACAAAACAAATCCTGCTCTGTAGGGTAAGCCCCTGGATAACAGCTTCTCCACTGTAGCCATGGTCAGTCCTCACAATCAATTGGTCAGGGGATCAAACCCTCCCAATAGCATGCATATAGCAACCAAGACTCAACTACAGCAGAAGGACACACATAATCTACACAAGGGACACACCCAGGGCACCCAGCTTAGGTGACCAAGAAGACTGCATCATTGGGCCATACAGCAAAGCTACTAACTACGTAAGGCCGCTCTACTAAGACTGGGAGACATAGCATCTCTATCTAACATAGAAATAAACACATGGAGGCAACTAAAATGGGGAGACAAACATGCTTCAAATGAAAGGAGAACAAAGTTCAAGAAAAAGAACTGAACAAGATGGAGACAAGCAATCTACCAGATGCAAAGTTCAAAACACTGGTTATAAGGATGCTCAATGATCTCAGTGAGAACTTCAACATAGAGGTAGGAAACATAAAAACAGAGAGAGAAAACAAAAAAGAACCAGTCAAAAACTAAGAATAACTAAAATGAAGACTGTATTAGAAAAAATCAACAGTAGATTAGATGAAGAAGAGAATTGAATTAATAATTTAGAACATAAGGTAGCAGGAAACACCCGATTAGAATAGCAAAAGAACAAAGAATCAAAAAAATTAGCATAGTTTTAGGGGCCTCTGGGACAACATCAAGCATACCAATATTCACAGCATAGGAATACCAGAAGGAAAAAGAAGCAAGAAATTGAAAATCTATTTCAAGAAATAATGAATGAAACTTTCCCTAACCCAGTGAAGGAAGTAGACATCCAAGCCCAGAAGTGTAGAGAGTCCTAAACAAGATAAACCCAAAGAGGCCCACACAGAGACACATCATCATGAAAATGCTAAAGCTTAAAGACAAAGAGAGAATCTTAAAAGCAGCAAAAGAAAAGCAGTTACCTATAAGGGAGCTACCCCCACAAGACTGTCCGTTGACTTCTCCACAGAAACTTTGTTGCCCAGAAGGGATTAACATGAAATATTCAAAGTGATGAAAAGATAGGACCTACAAACAATATTACCCTATCCAACAAAGCTATCATTTAGAATCAAAGTGCAGGTAAAGAGTATCCCAAACAAGAAAATTAAAGGAATTTATCACCATCAACCAGTAGTAAAAGAAATATTAAAGGGACTTCTTTAAGAAGAGAAAAAAAACATAAAAAATGTGAATAATAAAATAGCAACTGCATATCTGTCAACAATTATTTTAAATGTAAATGGATTAAATCCTCCAATCAAAAGACATATGAAATGAATAAGAAAATGAATAATAAAAGACCCTTACATATGCTGTCTACAAGAGACTCACTTTGGATCAAAAGATACAAACTGAAAGTAAAGGGGTGGAAAGAGATATTTCATGAAAATGAAAATTTTAAAAAGCTGGGGTAGCAATACTTACACCAGATAAAATAGACACTAAAACAAAGGCTATAACAAGAGACAAAGAAGGACCCAGAAATTTGACTTCTGGGTATTTATGCAAAGAAGCCCTAATCACTACTTCAAAAAGACACGTGTATCCATATATTTATTGCTACATTACTTACAATAACCAAGATATGGAGGTAACCTGAGTGTCTATCAAGAGATGAATGGATAAAGAGGTGGTACATATACACAAGGAAATATTACTCAACTATGAAAAAGAATGAAAACTTGCCATTGCACCAAAATTTTTGACCTAGAAAGTATGGTGCTGAATGGAGTAAGCAGACAGAGAAAGACCAAATGCCATATGATTTCACTTACATGTGGAATCCAGAGAACAGGATAAACAAACAACAGAAATAAGTTCATAAATACAGAGAGCATTTTGATGGTTGCTGAATGGGGGGTTAGTGTGGGAAATAGGTGAAGGGGGTGAGCATTAAGAGGTACAAATTGGTAGTTACAAGATAGTCATGGGGATGTAGAGTATAGCATAAGGAATATAGTGAATAATGTAATAACTATATTTTGTCAGATGGGTATGAGATTTATATACCTGAAATTAATATTGTATGCCAACTATAATCGAAACTTTTTTTAAATTAAAAATAAAGGAAAAATCAGTATAAAAATAAGAAATAAAGTAAAATGCTTATAGAATCTAGGGTGCTCTTATAGAGCCTAACGTATAAAATTACTCTTCATGGCCTTTCATTTATATTTTAGCCCAGTGGTTCTCTAATTTTGGGCTGCTTCAGAATCATGCAATGAATTTATCAAAATAGATTGCTAGGATCTACCTTCTGGGTTTCTAATTTAGTAGGATGAGAATGGAGCCTGAGAATTTGTGTTGCTAAAATGTTTCCAGATGATTCTGATTGTTCTTGTTCGGGGGACCACACTTTGAGAACTACAGGTCTCATCCAGAGTGAGTTTGTCCATACATGGAAAAAATGGCATAGCTTTTCTGGAATGGCCAATAATTTTTTATGTCTTCTCATATAGTTTTATTTAGTTCTTGAACTAATAGAAAAAAAAGCACTGCTTTCTCCAAAATTCTGTTCAGAATTTGGTTACTTCAGAAATATTTCTCAGCTGAAAATTAGGAAAATAATTTAAAAACAGATTTTAAAAAATCCATGCATCGAAGCCTATATACTTTTGTCATGAGAGAGCTCTCTAGGCCTTCACCCAGATTTAATTATTCTTCCTTTTCACACAGTTCTTATACATTTGATCTGCTAATTTCTAACTTGTGAAAAGCAGATTAGCATCATAATAAACTAAAAACTATTGCAACAATCCAGGGGAAGGTTAAGGATTGTAGTACCTAATATTTATTGAGTCCTTACTTTGCGTTAAGCGGTATGCTAGATAACCTACCAACATGATTTCATCCAACAATCCCAATAATCTATGAGAGGTATTATTCCCATTTTATAGAAGCAGACAGTGGGATAGAATTTGGGGCATATAATATTATTTGGGATCAACATTTATGAAAGGAAGAATGAAGCAAGATTGGGCAGAGAGAGAAACTGAATGACAATACAAGCTCCACAGAGTCTGTGCCAAACCAGCAGGGGGATGTGGATTTGCCTGTCTCAGGGTCACACATTGGGCTGCAACGGCTGGACATTCATGCCCACACCTCACCGGAAATGGGTTTCTCCAGGAAGGATATGACCTCAGGCAAGGAGACTATAGCTGAGGCTGACTCTGAAACCTTTGACAGCTGGGAAATGTCTACTGACTATACCTTCTACTTCTGTGATGTTCAGGAAGTACTTCTCTGAAGGAGAAATTGGGTCTACATCTTATGTCTTCCACTGATTTGTCCAAGAATACAACAATTATCTCAGTAAAGATTCAACTCAGGACTATCCGATTCCTTTGACCATATGCTTTATTACTTTTTAAACTATATTTGCTAAATTATGTTTTTTAACTATGTCTTGAGAAGTCCGTCACAGACACCACTGTATTATGTGATAATACAATGATGACCTCAAGTACCACTGAGGAATGTACCAGTTTGTCCCCACATGAAAGGTCTCCACACCTCAGTATAATTTTGTTACCTGTCACCTAGTCAGTTTGCTGCATGAGTATGGAATCTGAGCAGTTCGTGCTATTGCTCTCACCAAAGCTACCATCGTCCCTCATCCCGATGACCAAGTCTCCTACATGGTCCTACTGTTTCCATTCTTGCCCCACACGACAGCTATCCTGACAATAAAAATGCATTCATGCCTGCTCAAATGTTTGGAATAATTTATCTTCAAATGAATGTACACACACACATGTATGAATCTATATGTATGTATTTTTATTCATAGCACTATTTTTTGCAGTGTGCACTTGGTACACAAAATGTTCATTATCTGTTTCCTCTGCTATAATTTCAGATTCTTACAGATAGCTTTTATCTGTCATATTCAACTAATAAACAACCCAATTCTAAAAGTGTGCCTGATACTTATTGAACAATTATTAAATATTTGGCAAATACATTAAATGAGAGAATGTTAGCAAAAAAGAGGGTGTCAGAAAATTGATCTGGGTTCAAATTCCAGTTCTACAATTTACCAGTTTAGACGAATTACATAAATCTCTAAACTCTGTTTTGTTTTCCATCTTAACTGGAATATATTTGCATTTTTAATTAACTGAAATAGCATAGAAAGAAAATGCTAGAGAAAGGATAAATGGGACTAAATAATTATTAAGTTTGTCTAGCCCCATACTATTAGGCAAATTACCAAACCTTTCTCTTTCCATTAAAAAAAAAAAAAAAACCACCCTCATTTGGAAAATGTGTTTATATGGATTACATAATATACTGATGGTAAAACATGAATTAAGAGACTTTTTAAATTCGAGTGGTATTTGCAATTAATTATCACAGCATATTCAATATACTCTGGTACACATTTATATTTTGTTTTTATGGTGTCTTAAGGCAAGCCTGTGTATAGAATTGTTCTGAGATGCTTGATATATGTGCACTGGGCAGGCTAGTCTAGCCTACTTCCCCTGAGTGCTCCATGGCTTGTGCACACTCACAGCCCACGATTCATTTCCTATGCTCTAGATTTACTCCAGCTAGTCCTTCTTAAAAGAACTATCACCATTCACCTGATCCTTCTTACCTAGTCAGGATGTTTCTCTATTTGGCATCTTCTTTCTCAAAAATTCTGCCCACATTATCTTTTCTAGTTTTCAACAACAGTTGCAGTTATGCATGTTGCCATATTGTTCAATATTTAGTTTTGTTGTTTAGTATGGTTTTCCGCCTACTTTACATGTATAGATCCTTCCTGAGAAGAATGGAAAGACCTTAAAAACTGACTTACTCATTCTTTAACTGAGCTCCAAAGCTGCCATCGCTCTGCAAATAAAAGTAGATGCTTGATATAACTCTAAATAGATGTTATTTTTCTTAATACAGAGATTCTTGATTCCCACAGCTTCTATATGCCCCTCTCAGTAAAGGCATCAAACCATTTCCATTTTAGCTATCTCATTGAAGAATAAACAAAGGGCCTTATAGGATCCCCAGTCAGCACTTGAAGAGTTACTCAGACTGTGGAAAGCAGAGTTTCAAGGCTTCAAGCTGAGTATTAAGCTGCAATTAAACTGTCAGCACTGAGGGGTTTCTCCTGGTCTGTATTCAGGATAAAACCAGTTTGTGGTCTGCAACTGACGTAAAACTTTTCTAATCTAGCTCCCAAATCCCTGGAACTCATTCCATTCATAGCACCACTTTTATTTGCACAGTGGGTCAGGGTTTTGCAAAATCAAAAACCGGAATTATCCCCTTCCACTCCCCAGTGTGACAATAGAAGACATGATAAATAGGGACAAAGACCACAGAAACCCAGGGGCTTAATGTCTGAGAATTTTAAAAAGGCTTTAGGGTAGCCTGGATGCACTTCGGACAAAATTGTTCAACTGATTAGAAAACAGCACTTTTCAGTAGTTTAGAACCTCATTTCTTTTATTTTTCCTCACACTCATCCCTCCAACTGCTGGCTGTTACTGGCTTGTCCAAGTCCCGGAGCACCTCACTCTACATCTGAAGAGTTACTGTGATCCTTCCTGCTCTGACTTGCCAATAAAATGAAATTATTTATATTCCATTCTCTGAGGGGTATGCTAAGATCCTGAAGCTGATATGGAAAAACTAATTCATAAAAAATAACAATGATTTGCAAGCCAGCAGTGTACTATAGTGAGATTTCAAATCAGAACACACTGGGTATTGCCTCTCAATTCTAACGAGCTGTGTGACCTTGAGCAAGTTACTGAACGTATTAAAGACTCAGTTGACTCTTAGGTAAATAGGTATCATAAAGGAGCCTATTCATGGGAAGGAAAAATACAGTTATGTGCATTAAGTGCCTGTCACAGAGCCTTCCAAATAACTAAATGCATCAACATCATCAACATCAAAATGACTGTTGTTCCCAGATAAAATGCTACTTTAAACAGAGCCCTTCGATACATTAGCTCAAAGCAGGAAATGATAAAAACATTAAGCACTAAAACTCATTTATTTTTCTTAGTAGAAAGGGACTGGGAATTCACCAAACACGTAAAGAATGCAGCTGCCACCTTACCCTCCCAAACAAAAATGGTAAGAAATAGTTTTCCTTTCAACCTTTTTTAGTGTAAACCAAGGAGGAAATGCTGCTGAGTGAGAGTCTTACTTCTCTGACTGCCAGCACTAAATCAAAGTACCCCATAATTTCTCTCCAGCTCCCTGATACTTTATAACTCTAGGAATCTTCACAGAAATCCTCTGAGCTATGAAATATGCAAGTGCCAGCATCTTTGTTTTTGTTTTAGATAAAAAAAGAAAGAAAGAAACAGAGACCTAACCTTTAAATACTGATATAATGAAAGAAGTACACGTGATCTTGATTTCAGTTTTAATTTTGTCATGAACAGCAATTGTTTATCAAAGTCAATTTCTGTCAGTATATTCATTTATCGAATATCCTCATCTATCATATGCTTGTCTCTATACAGGACAGTTATAGGATTAAAAGTGTAAGTTGAAAACATGTTGAAAAGGAAAACCACTCTACAATTATAGGAATAATTATTTCCATCACAAACACCACATCCAGAAGCCAAATTTGCACATCACTTCATCATTTGAGACCTTGATACATGAACATTTTTAAAAAGATTGTAATTTTCATGGTCCTTGCACTTTCTGTAACTATCTTGTTTACTTGCTTTTATCCAAAAGGCAAAGTCTGTAAAATCTGCATAATTACAGTTTTATGTCTTTTTTGGTATTTGATTCAGACATTTGTGATGCTCATGATTCACATCACTGCTCATTGCAATAAAGGTGGACATTGATGGTACATTTCCATCTCAGGTGCTCCCTCATGCTACGTCCTATAAGTCCTAAAACAAAACAAAACAAAAAAGTAAAGCTCCCCCACCCCCACCACTGTTCAGAGGAGTATCTGAAGTTTTCACCACTAGAGCTATACCTCTTCTTTCTGTCAAGTATCTGGGAATAGATTCATATTTACCTGGTGAGAAAAACTTGAACTTATATCCCGTAATAATGTAATCATATTACACTAAACATTGCTTTGGGGAAAGAGAAACAATAAAGCAAGACGGAAGAACAGGTGCAGAGGAGACAAAATACAGCTCCTAAGAAATACCTTCTACTTTAAGATGCTTAGACTTTCAAATAAAATAGACAGAAAAAGTCATCACAAAAATGCATTGTACTAAATTAGAGCAATATGTTTCTGTGTTAGGCATAAATTTATAAACATTAGCTTCATGTGAGAACTTTTCACTTTAAGAAAACTTAAAATGCATTAGATATGAAAATCCAAATATATAAAACACTTAAGGTAGGAGAAAAGTACTTGCTTTAGTGAAAATTCTTACCTAAACAAAAGGTTTTATTAGCAGGCTACTTTAAGAAATCTAATAATAGTTCATTAATTGGAATAACAATCTATTTAAACCCAGTTCATAGTTAAGGTCAATGCAAACAAAGATAAAACATCTCAAATTACAACTAAGCCGCTTGATTTAGAGAATTTTATTTACAAAAATTTTATTTGCATGCAACTTCTCAGTAATGTAACTTAGTGAAAAATGAGTCATAAAGAGGGAATTGTGAAATGATTTGTCTGGTCTCTGAACTAGATTTTTGTTTTTCAGTCTCTTCAGAGACTGAAGGACACCCGAAGTGTCTTTACTTTGTTGACATCTCAGAAACCAGGCCCTCATAGTTTACCCATCAAGCCCTGATAGTGCATGGTCAGGTGGGAATAAACTATAATGAACTACATGAAGTCTGGTAATAGATCTCAGTCTAAACGAGGCATAGTTTCTGCATTATCAATTTTGATTGGAGAAATTGTGAGACTGAGGATCTCAATGACACAGCAGGGGCAGCTTGAAGCAAACCGAGGGTATATAGGAGTCATTTCTTATTAAAAATGAGATGTAGTAGCTTGCCGATTATGGAAGTTGAGAAGGGTTTTGTTTTAACTATTGCTGTATGGAAAAATTGCTCCAAAACATTGTGGTTTAAACAATTTGCCCAGGATTCTGTGGGTAGAAATCCAGACAGGGCTTAGCTGGGAAATTTTTCTGTTTCATGTGGATTGGCTAGGTTGACTTGTGAGGCTGTAGTCAGATGGTGGCTGGTGCTGAAACATGTAGAATGGCTTTACCCACATGTGTGGTGCCTTGACAGTTGTGAATAGATACTACATTTTATATTTGGCTCTCTCAAGTGCTTAGCTCCGTCTTCTCTACATGGCAGTTAGAGGTATACCCCAACATCAAGTGTTTCAAATGGCAAAGACAGAACCTGTTGAACTCTTAAGGCTCAACCTCAGAAGTTAAACAGCATTACTTCTACTACATTCTACTGCTCAAAACAAGTCATAAAACCAGCCCAGATTCAAGAAAATAAGAGAAACATTCTGCTTACTGATGGAGTGAGATAAGGACAGTGCAAAGGAATGTGTGGGCATGGGATATATTGTGGTAGCTGACACAGTCTCTACCAGGACATCAAAAATGTCTTACAAAAATGCTGTGCATCACTTCTTTCCCATAATTCTCTATATAAACCTTGGAAAACAACCATACTTGGTACTGTGTATCCTTAGAGGAAACAACAGAAGCTAACAGATAAAATTGGCACTCACCTGGCGGAACTGTTCCAGGTCAATTTTGTTGCCCACCAGCACCAGGGGAATTTCATAGGTGTGACGGACCTGAAAAATGAGCTCTTTAAACTTGGCTGCCTCCTGGAATGATTGGCGGTCAGTGACAGAGTAGCAGATGATAAATCCCTCCCCACCTCGCATGTACTGCTCCCTCATGGCTGTGAATTCTGCCTGCAGGAAAACAGCAAAATTGTGATGCAATTTAGAACAGCAAAGCCAACACATAACATCAATAAAAGGTCAAAAGCAGACAAATTATGAGACTAAGGGTTTGGATGGAAATTTTCTAGAAGTATATTAATGGGCTTTGCATATAGGAAAACAATATGAGATCTAAATGTTTTAAACTAACTCTTCAGGATGTTGATCGTCAATCATAAGAGATTTGTGAGATCTTGAGGGACATTATGTTAAATGGTGGTTTCACAAATATAATGTTAAGGAGTGTGTATGTGTGTGTGTGTGTGTATATATATATATATATATATACACACACGTATATATACACATACACTTTTAATAATTTATTTTTAGGTGAGGCAGTCCTTGGGTGACCTCACAGATTGCAAGGACCTTGTCATTTTACAATCCCTTATTTTTTATTTTTTATGCCCACAGCACCTGGTTTTCCTGGGTGGTCTCCCATCCAAGTACTAACCAGGCCCAACCCTGCTTAGCTTCTGAGATCAGACAGGATCCGGCTTGTTCAGGGTAGCATGGCTATAGACTACTTTTAATAATTTTTTATTTAATAATCTAGTTTTAGGGAAAGGAATCTAAATTTGCATACTCCAAACATTAAAATCTAGAATTTCTTCCTCAAAAAGCATGGAAACAAATTAGAATTTAACTCTTATTATCCTTGTGAATGATTGAAGTTATTAGCACAGATAATTGCAAACTCAGTTATATGTTTGAGTATTCCTAGATTTGTCTCCCTGCGGTATATAAATAAAGGGATTTTGATTGCTGAGTCATGGGTTCATTTCTACACTCTGTTGATACTTCCATCCTCTTCTCTCTTGAGAGGAGAGAATCACATCCCACAGTGCATCAATGTCCAAACCTGAGGGATATTGCTGTATCATTTTTCATGTTGATCCCACCTAAGATCCCAACTACAACTTTCTGTCAACTGAAAATTCAATATTAGATCTAAATTGCAATCTGAAATATTTCTCAGACTGAAATATCTTTTTTCACATTATACAATTTTTACTTTAAACCTTAAGATTTAGGAGCCTAATGCACCTTGAAGACCATTACATATAAGCATGTGTTGATTATTATTTTTCATGGATACATAATTCCTTTTATGCATGTACCATAATTTAACTAGTTGCCTATAAAAAAGACATTTAGATGTCTTCCTTTTATTCTTATTACAATGTTGCAATATATATTTTTAAACATCCATGTTTCACAGATTTATGTATACTTGAGAGGTAGTATTAGTAGATCAAAAGAGTACACATATTTTTACTTTTGAGAAATAGTGCCACTCTCACCAAAGACATTGTACCCATAGTTCTCCTTCCAACATTACATAAAAGTGCCTGTTTCACTCATTCTCACAAATGTCACACCAACTTTTTCTACCTTTTATAAACTTAAGAGTAAAAAAAAATAGTACTTTGTTTTCTTTATCTGTATTTATCTATGAGTCATGTTGAACATCTCCTATGTTTATTACCCATTTATAGATTCTAGACAAGAATTTTATTATGTTATAAGAAATGAAATAGCTTTTTCATTTTTGAATTCTTAAAAAATTTGGACTGCAGGTATTTTTTCTGACAGACATAAGGGAAAAACAATAAATTTGACTACTTTACCAATAATTATGCCATAAGACTAATAAGTTTGACAGACTTCAGCAACCTATTAGGAAGATAGGCAAAGTATATGAAGGTAAAATTCAGAGAACAATATTAGATGAATGAATGAGTGAATATCCACCATGCAAATAGATTTCCTAGGCCCCTCATCTGATCTGATTTACAGTCTCCAGGTATGGCTAGCATTAGTTTTGATTAGTGTGATTTTGCTTTGCACCTGGATACAGGGGTACATAAATCTGCGTTTATGTTCAAAAATGGTCTTTATGATCTAAGGGCACAAAATCTAGGAGGCACAGTACACAACTTTTAGGTTTGTTACTCACTTAGAGCAAGTCCTCTAACAGATTACATAACCCCTCAGCGCCTCAATTTCTTCTTTGGTCAAAAGGGATTAGGATACACATTTAAACCTTCTTACAGGGTTGTAGAAAGGATCAAAGGAGAGAGCGGATGTGAAAATGCTTTGATGAATTTTTAAAATACAATACAAATTAATCCTATTATTATCTCTGGTACAAATCCTGCAGAATAGAAACTTTCTCTGGGAGAACAGGCATGAAATCCTCTTAGAGCTGCATTAAATATAAATGTGGAAGTATTCCTCAAATATGCTTAATCAGAAAATTATTGTTTTTTTTTCAAATAGAAGAATCTACCAATAAAACATATAATTAAGTTATCTTAATAAATGGGGAGGGTACTTCCTCTTAGTTTACCTTTATATAGGTGTATATAGGTGTGTGTTTTACTTAAAGATGCACTGGAGGATGGTAGGGCCCAGAGAATTGAGGAGAAACTCTGCCGCTATGTATCAACTTAATAATATATGATACCGAAATCGCTTTCTAAGAAAAAGTCGTGTTCAACATGTTGCTTCCATTTTCATTCATCCATGAATTAAAGATCCCTATGCTTTATGTTCTGTGTATCCTGAATGTTAATATCTTCCTCGTTTGCTTCCTGCTGTAAGTGAAACTTGTTGGTTAATTTTTCAGGAACATCACTAGATACCATTTGCTATTCATAAATAGCAAATATCTACAAAACAGACCCACTGTGTAAAATGCTACAAACATAAGCATTGCTAATATCTTCCAAGCTACTCTGAGTACAACACTGCAGCTTGATCAGTTCTTTCGGATATGCTTCTTTGTATTAAATGGTGAGAATTCTCTTAATTCTGAAAAGAATTTTTGATTATGCTCATTTTCTAGTTTCTGGATTATCAGAATAAGTTTGAGCAGGTATTCAGAAACTTAGAGACTGAACCAGCCCCTCATTGCATTCAACTAGTGCTACTACAACATATGAATGCCTCACTATTTACAAAATGCACTCGCACTAAAGTCAAACCCAACTTTCAACTGTTTCCTAAGACCACACATACATGCGTTGTCTATATCAGTTGCCATGCCCACAATAACCACACCTCCACACCCTAAATTTATCCTCCTAGTACAAAATAGTTAATCAAAAAAATAAGTCAGTCCTGAACCTAACACTATTTCAAGTGATAAGAAATATATCTTAATATATATATCTAAAAAAAAGTATGACCCAGTCCTGGTTAGGGGAACATATCTAGGTAAAACGAATGAAGAGGGACTAAGTGCGAAGTGAAACTTACGGGTTTCAGGAAGGGCGAGAGCAGTTTTTAGGAGGACAGCAAAGAGGGCTTGAGGAAGGAAATGAGGTGTGATGTTTATTTTTTTTTCTTAAATTTATTATTTTCAAAGAGCTCCTGAACTTTCGTGCAACCCTACTTCCAAAGACTGTGTATTATTACACTTAAACAATTTTTACTGATTCACGTTGAGCATTTTACATGGAAATTAAACATCTGTGGCCTGCATACAAGTCAACAGTTCAGTTTTTGGTGTCTGTCAGTGGAGCAATGTGATTGCTGTTGCTTTTGTTTGAATGTTTTTAAAGAAGGGAGAATAAAAAATAAAGATATTATAAAAGTGATAGAAATGTAGGTATCATAAATTTGTAATTGTTGCAAAAATTGCAAAAATTGAAATCAGTAGGAGTGGTGGTTCTTCAGTCTCAATCTGATGGCTTAAGCTGGTTAAGAGTGTTCAGTTGAAATGGAAATGAACAAAGCTTTTTATAAATGCTGATACTGTATGATCAAAGATCATATCTGAAAGGCAAAATATAATTAAGGATTTTGTATTATTTCGTAGTTTTCAGAAGACATAACTATCTTCACTATTATATATTTTTGTCATCTGTCTTTCAATATTTGACACTTACATACTTTTGAGAATGCATTAAATCATGGAATACTGCCTAACTCATTTATTGAATATTCATTTAGCACTTACTATGTGACAGGCATGTAAAATTTGAAATGACTTTAATACATATAATAAAATGAAAATATGGATAAATATGGAAAAGAGCAAATAAAAATTAGAACATCAAAACCAAGATAAAGTGAGAACACAATTTAATCTGCAAACTTGACTCTCAACTTTTAGACAACTAAAACTACAGTTGAAACACAATCAATTACACTGCTTTTGTGGTCAATAAAAACAACATGCTAATGTGTCAGGTGACACAGATCTCTCCCTGAGTACCTAGAGCTGAATGCAATTTCTCTTGTGGGATTTCAAATAAGGGACAACACCCTCAACATCAACAAGGTCTGCAGTATCGGGTTTCCTAATCTCTAATTGTTTTTGTCAATTTAAGTCTCAATAAATATTTTGTAGACTTGTTTCACGATAATACTGCAAAGCTCAAATAAGATAACAGAAAAGTTATTTTGTAGAAAATAGAACAGCATGTTAAAATCGAAGATGATAGTTAAAATAATTTTATTTTAATGCTTGAAAAACTAAAAAGACCCTTGACTCTTTTACATTTAAAAATGTTTTTATTGAGATATAATTGACGTATAACACTATATTAGTTTCAAGTGTGCAATAATTCAATACTTGTATACATTAGAAAATGAACACTAAAATAAGTCTGGTTGACATCCATCAGCACACATAGTTAAATTTTTTCTTGTGATGAGAACTTTTAAGATTTACTCTTAGCAACTTTCAAATATACAATATAATATTACTATGGTCACCATGCCATACATTACATCCCCCAGACCTATTTTCAACTGAAATTTGTACCTTTTAACCCCATTCACCAATTTTACTCACCTCCCACCCCCACCTCTGGCAAACATCAATTAATCTGTTCTCTGAATCTATGATTTGGGGTTTTTCAATTTTGTTTTTGTTTTAGATTCCACATATAAGTTATACATACATATATGTCCTTCTCTGATTTATTTCACATAGTATAATGGCCTCAAGGATTCATCCATATTGTTGCAAATGGCAAGATGTCCTTTTTTATGGATAAATAACATTCCATTATATATGCCAAATTTTTTTATCCTTTTATCTGTTGACAGATACTTGTGTTGTTTCTATAGCATGGCTATTGTAAACAATGATGCGATAAACATGGGGGTGAAGATACCTTTTTGAGTTAGTGTTTTTGTTTTCTTCAGAAATACTCAGAAGGAGTATAGCTGAATCATATGGTAGTTCTAGTTTTAATTTTTTGAGGAACTTCCATACCGTTTTCCATAATGGCTGCATCAATTTGCATTCCTACCAATAGTGCACAGGGGTTCCCTATTGATAAGTATGTACTTATTGCAATTTTATTGTTTTCTGGCTATTTTGTAATTAAAAGTCCATTGATTCTGATGTAGCATTGAATACTGGAGGATTCAGGGTGCCTAGAATCTGACTATAATGAAGATAACTCCTATAAAGCTCTTAACTCAATACAACTCAAAATAAATACTAAGGCTGCAATGTAGAACAGCCTACATAATCCATGGGCCTAGTGCAAAATGAAGATGTGGGGACCCTCATTCAAAAACTAAGAATTTTAAGACAGCAACAGTAGAACATTAATCAAGTGGCGGACCCTCTGAGTATGGAGCCATGGGCAACTACAAAAATCACAGGCCCATGAAACCAGCCCTGTTGACATGGTATAACCACAAAAAAGCAGTCAAGAGCACATGTGAGAACTCCAAGAGAGGTTCTCCGGGCAGGTCTCCCAGCCAGAGGAAGAGGTGGTGGTAATTCCACTCAGATATTAAGTCACTACAGAAGCTTCCTGACCCCAGTGAGGGGCACAAAACCAGACAATGACAGATGCACAAGGTGGTGTAAAGTGTCAGGTTTGGAAGAAAGTGAGGGACATGGGGTAGGGAGACTGTAGCATCATATGTGAAATGATGCTACAGAAAGAGACATGAGTAAGGCCCATGTAAAGAATGGCATCTTCCTGTTGTCAAGTGAAGTCACATTCCTGAAAGCCCTGACAGCTAGGTTTTGGATTAGGTATGACAGGAAGACAAGAACAAGATAATTTTGTTATTATTATCATGTGGCCCTATTTCAATAAAATCAGTCTGGCAATACTGGAGCAAGGGAGAGAAGAGAGGTTGAAGATAGGGAAAAACTTTTGAAGGCCATTGTAGTAATCCTGAAGTAAATTTCAATGGAGGAATAAATAGAAGGGAAAATTATTGAAAGAGGTCACAATACAGAGAAATAGAAGAAAAATATTTCTGACATTTCAAGGAGGAAAGACTTGATGGCTACCAGTTTGAGCATGAGAGAGAAGAAATGAAAAAATGCTATAGATGGTTCAATCAATACTACCGGGCCATGGGTTAGGCTTTTGCACATGCCCTACCTCTGTGTTCCATATTATTAGCTCCCGCATGAGACAGGAAAAATTAAAATATAAAGATATTAAATAATATAAAGTCCTAGAGCTACCAATTAGGACATCAGAGATACATTGCATCATACTACCTCTCCAAGGAAAATAATTCACTTCATTTTTTGTACCTCTGGAGCCTAGAAAACAGAAATCATAACAGAAAGCAGTTGATTGAGAAGGTAAAAAACTTAAGGGTCATTGTGTCACAATAAAGATTTGCACTTTTCTAGCTAGAGTTGACACTAGATACCTAAAAGGAACTATGCATAGGTAACTGGAAATAGGGTTTATGTGAGAGGACAACATCTGAATGGGGCAGGTTTGAAAGCCACAATTGGGGAAGACTTTTGGCTGATCATGAGGACAGGAATTAGGCTATAAAGTTAACTAGTTTGGATCAGTTTTGGGGAACAGGGATTGTTTTTTCTATTTTTTAGGGGGAGTGAATCTGGAGCTTTGTCCCACTGAGAGCATATTTATCTATTTTAAAGGAGATTTTATGAAAATGGTTTTTGACAGCTGTCTTCTAGCTTTGTTTCCTCTTGGCAAATGTGCTCAGTACTTAACAGTCCAGATCTATGCACTTATAACTCTTTTTATAGTAATTATGTGCTTTGCTCTCTTTCCCATCACTAGACTCTAAACTACCTGAGAGAAGGATCATTCAGCATTGTATTCTCCAAAGCACTAGGGATAGTGCCTGGATCAGAGCCCAGTAGATAATTATATTATCATTTGGTTAATTACTTAAACTAAATGTTCTTAAGTAATGTTACGATTCCCTAGATGATATGCACTTTAAGGAGAGTAAGGTTTGGAGGCTGGAAGATGGAGATAAAAGGAAAAGAGAATCAAATCTCTAAATTAAAAACATAAAGCTTTTAGTTATTTACTCATTCCCATACATGTAAGGCCAGGTCTGGTTTAACTTTCCTGTAAAAAGGGATATCCCACTGAAATCTGCACCAACTAAAAAGCAATTTAATGTTTCTTATTCCATTTCCCTCTTCAATCATTTGTCTTATTGTACTAAGTGAAGATGAATTTTTCTGTCTTTGGATGCACCTAATTTCTTTCTCATAGAAGTCTGTTTGCCTTTTCCCAGTCTGTTTGACTTGTACTTCATCAAAGACTTAAAGTTTCATGACTGCCTCTGGTGGTACAAATCCACTGAAAGATATTTCTTATCACAGCTGGTTTCCTGTTTATCCTGGAGGTCACTCATACCGAGAACTGCTTTCCTGCTGATAAAACCTACAGGAATGCATCTTGGAAGGAGGTAGCATAACTATGTTATGAAAAGATTTCATCCACTGCATTTTAGTCATTCACAATATGACACTGAAAGGACAATCTCCAAAAATGCAGTGAATAAGAAAATTTGGATGCCAAAATTGTATTGCCTGATCGATTTAGAACACAGGATAGGATACTTCTATATATTTATAAAAAAAGAAAAAAGATATGAGAGACATGTGTATGTGCATAGAGATACATGAAATGCTCTAAAAAATGTCACTATCACAAACAATAATTCATATTTCTTTTGGCTGAACAGAAAATAAATTATTATTTGGTTTCCCAGGTAAAAATCAAATCATCTCTTTTGTAATACTTAGAATCATTTGTTTCCAGATAATCTTAAAATTTTTAAGTTTTATTGAGAAGCTAGCTAGAGTGCCCTAACTATACAAATGCGGAAAAGATGCCTAAAGAAGAAAAATGTATTACAGATATCAGAATTACCATGCCAAAGATCCAAATTCTACTTAGACTCCCCCTGAACCTTTCAACTAGTTGTCCATGTTCAGATTTTTCAACCTCCACCACCCTCTCTAGGTGATGTTTGATCACCCTGGCCTACCTTCACTAACAATCCTGCCAGGTCAACTCTGCCAGAATTCCCACATGTACCTCCCTCTTGGTAAGTTTTCATCCGCTGATCCCCACCTTGCTCCTTGGCTATAAATTACTACTTGTCCATGCTATATTTGAAGTTCAGTCAGATCTCTACCAAGGTGTCCTTTCCTCTATTGCAAAAATCCTGAATAAATCTGTTTTCATCCCTTTAACTGCTATCCAGCTCCGATTTTACTTTTAATGACCAGGTGGAGATTATAGGGTTCCAGGTTCTTGTAAAGAGTTTGATATACCTTACCCTTCAGCTTAGTTATAGTCTCCTGGGCAGCTGCGTTAACCCCAGGCCCCATCTTTTCCAATCAATCCATCATTTATTTCCCTGCCCGGCTAATCTTCTTTAAGCACTATGTTCATTATTTAGCTCTTCTGCTTCCAAAAGTCCAATGGTTACCCAATTGCTTTCACATCAAATCTATACTCATCTGCTTGATTTTAAATCCTATGTAATGCTGCATATCCAGCTTTATTTCCAACTAATCTTGAATATGTACTCTCTCATGGGATCACTTTTTTCATGGTTTCCTCGTATTAGTTCTCTCCTCACATGATTGTGCCTTTATACACATCGTTCCCTGCACTTGGACTTTTTCTAACTAATAGAGAATTTAGTGATCATCGGCTGCAACTCATTCTGCAGATGAGAAAATCAGGCCCCAGAAAAATAGTGATGACATTATTTTCTCATAGCTAATTAAAATACAACCAGGTCAGAAAACCCAGTCTTTTAATCTGTTTTACATTATAAGGAAGCCTCCCTTTCTCTTCAGTGACCAGTGTTATGCACACTCTTCATAGTCAATTACATTCTTTCTTCTTTAATGAACCTATGGCTAACAAACAGCCCAGTTGATAATATTGTTGTATATATTTTCATCATTTATGAACCTCAAAAATTAATAATTCATTATATATTTCTCATATTATTGAGTTAGATTTGGGTCACCAAGTAGATTTTAATTATTCTAGAGTCAACATCAAGGCTTAAACTATGCCCAGTACATTTTGGATATATGAAAATTTTAATTGCTTCTGCTTGAATGGATAAACAACATTTCTGATAATGCTTGGTATATGGAAAATGTATATATTCTAGAATAGAAATAACCAAAAAGCTTCTAACACCAGAGAATTTTGTGAAGACATGTAAGACACATTTTCCTTGATTGATCTTTTTAACACAATTTGGGAGAAGAAGTTTTGAAAATTTATATTTTTGAAGGAGATGTCTGCACAAGCTAAATTAGAATTTTTGCCCTCAAGTCAGCCAATCTTTCTTAAAATAAGTTTACAACTGTGTATACCAATATAAGATAATTTTGAATATATAAAACAACATCATTTGCCCCAAATTATTTCACCTTCCTGTAGTAACTGTGCTTACCAAATAATTTGGTTACAAAAGTATAGTTGTGCTTCATTCACTTTTAAACTCAATGTGTGAGTTTCTCAATGTGTTTCTAAAAAACTAAATAACTTTGTAATCCTAGTTTGGTAAAGTTAGAATTATTTTTATTTAAAATGTAGTAATTTTAGAATTACATGTTCAATTATATATATTCTAAAACACAGACTTATCGCATGAGGTTAAAGCCAAAAAAATAATAGGAAAGAGGATTAAAAAAACCAAGTTTTAAAATTAAACTTGGTTACTGTCAGTGTCGTAAGATGCTTCAAAATGGATTAAATGGGGAATAGTTCTTGGGAAATGTAAGCTGTATAAGTCAGAAAAGCACAGATATTAATACATGCACATATAACACATAGGCTTATTTATAAATGCATTTCAGTACACATAAAAATTTGAAGCAATTATTTTCAGAAACTGCTCTCTATTGTAGCAATATTGGAAATTTGGAAACTTGCTATTCAAGATGGTAGACTCCTATCTTTTGCTCCTCAAAATGCAGTTGTAATTCCAGAATTATTAAGATAATCTATAATATCATTAGAAAATAAAATGATGGCAACAGTACTTCAAAATGTCTTAAAGGTTAAAGGTGAAAGATTATCAGAAGACTTCCTAATGAAGTCTGGGAATCTTCAAATACTGAGTCACTAGCACATGGAAGTAGTCAGGGCGCGATTCTCAGGATAACTAAATAAAGGAATAGCTTGGACAAAGGACACCCTTTTCTCTCATCTTAGCAGCTACACCTTTGCCCTCTGCTCAAAGCCCTACTGATTCTATTAAGGAAAGTGGAAGATCTAGCTGGGGAATAACCTGCTGTGGATGTGGGGGCCTGAAGAGAGAGGATGCTGAAGTGATTCTGAGCTGCTTCACAAGAGAGTGCTGTGGGACAGTGGTAATGAATGTGGACTCTGCTCAGATGATGAACGTAATAGAATCTCCTACCACAGTCTTCCCTCGAGCAAACACCTCCTCCCCGTTGCCTTTTTTGGAACAAGACTTATGCCTACAAGTTTTTCAGATTTCAGCACATCCTGAAGCCTTGGGGCTAGTTAAGTGCCTTGATTTCCTGGAGTAACCTATCATTGTGCATAATAATGTCATTGCACTTGTCTGTAGTATCCTAGCTAGACTCTAAGATCCATGGGGGCAGATGACTTGTCTAGTGTGTTCTTTCTTATATAGTCTTCATGAAATAGTGTCTGATGTATTAGATATGCTATATGTTGAATAAGTAATGAACTTTTAGGATTACAGTACCAGGTATATTATCATTTAACTGGTAAAGTTTTCAGTTAAAATTTTCCCATTTAACTGGGAAATTTCCATTTCCCAACCAGCTTTGTCATAACAAAAGTAGAAACCAATTTTCAGTCCATCTGAACAATATTAGAGAAGTTCCATTTAAGTATTTGAAACAAACAAAAAAATATAAGAGGGGTTTCTTTTTTTTATTATTCAGGAAAGTCATATATGGACCATTCTCAAAAGTTTTAGACTACTAAAGTGAAAAATCAAAGACGGTACAAATTTTCCTAATCTTTCACTTTTCCTGATTTCTCACCACACTACAATCTCCATCTTTCATGAACCATTCTGCTCTGAACATCAGTATAACACTTATGTATTCTTATACCACATGTGGCAGTCTTGTCATTCCAATTCCACATTAGGGTCAGAGTAAAGGTGATATAATGAAGAAAATTATTTAAGAACCCCATAAACATGACCTTAAATTTACTGGATAAGTTTCTTTACTGAGCATTTATTTTCCCATCTAAAATATGAAAAATTAGTGCCTCATACCACCAATTTTAAGATTAAATGATACAACATGTCATTAATGTATAAAAATGCCTTATACTATGTTCAATTCTAAAGTGGTTTGCCACTGAAAAAATGTTAGCTCTGTCTCTTTTTTTTATCCAAAGCAACAAACTCTAATTTCAATGTTTTATTACTGAATAATCCAGTTACCAATTTTATTTGCAAAAGCCTGTGTGGAGAGTACCGTGTTATCAGAGTGATTCTAAAATTGTTTTATGCTACTTGAACTTCAGAGGTGTATCAGAGAAGCTGATGAAGGGGATAGTAAAAGCTTCACTCTCCTGGAGATATTGTGGTAAGTTGGATGGTATACATGGATTCAGAGTTAAGTAGAAGAAAGAAAAAAGAATAGGAGATGTGCTCTGGAGAACATCAAATCCATCTGCGAAGCCGATTTAGTTATCAACTAATCACAAAGCTTCCTGCTCTACATATATCAGGGTTGTATCCAATTTGCTTAATTCTAGATTGAATAGAAAAGAGTAAATAAGACACGGATGGAATATTGCAGGGAGTTACATAAATTTGTAAACAGATAAAAAAATGCACTAGGGAAAACTAAAAGCTAACCCAATCTTACCGGATCAAAGAACCCAGGAAATAGTAATTGTAATTTCCAATGAGACTGCATATGTATGAAATCTTGAGATTTCTGCCCTAAATAAGACAGCAAAATGACAGTATAAGTATCTCACCTAATTTGCAGGATTCAGCACAGATTAAGACACGTGGTAGGTTCTTCCAAAGTTTGTAAGTCCCTTCCTCTTCTCCCTTAAAAATCTCTTTCAAAGCTGCCGAAAGCAGATTAATCAAGATAACCCAGTTTCAACTTTAAAACTCACTCAAAGATGATTTTGCTCCCACGAATAGCAAACCTTCTATGCCAGTGTTAGAATTCAGCATTATTAACTGAAGAATGATATAACTTTGGAAAATATTCTATTTATATCTGGACAAAAAATCAGATATTCACCTGTGATAAAAAATTATTAGTAACATGATTATCCTAATTTGGTTGAAAGAAATTAAAACAACTGACAACAAATTTTTAAGTGTCTTTCAGGACATAAGAAAGTAGGTGATTTGGACATGTGAAAACTGACACAAAACTACAACTAGGAAGAGGCCAGAGTGAGAGGGAATTGAGCATGGCGTTCTGGAGTCAGATACCTGGGTTTGAATTCTGACTCTGCCACTTTATAGTTAGCTCCCGGTGACTCCGCTTTTTCATCTGACTGATGTGGTGAATGAGTGACTACCTCATAAGGCTGTTTTGAGGACCAAGTAAATTAATACAACCAAAGCTCTGAAGTTGTCTCTTCATAAAGCATTTTCAAGAACTTCTGGGGCCCAGTATGACCCAATACACCTTAGCTATTATTAATACCACTTGTCCTACTAGGTCTGTTTCTTGCTTTTAACCCAAGAAAGATCTAATAGCTCTATTTATCATAAGTGGTCCAGAATGGAATGTGGAATTAGCAATTTGAACTTGCCCTTTTCAACCACCTATTTTAGGCTCACAGAATTACAAATGAGTCTAAAGGCACAGATAATTTCCCACAAAAGGAAAGTTTAATTATCCCCTAGATTGATTTACTAATGTTTAATCCAGTATTACTAGTGTAAAATACCAACTTTAAATTTAAAATTTTTATCTTATATTGATTCCAAGTGTGTGTGTGTGTGTGTGTGTGTGTGTGTGTGTGTGTGTGTGTGTTTAATTTTAGGTAAAAGTACCTTTAGACATATTTCAAAGGCTACTGAAGCACCTGTTAATTTCCAAAAACTCAACTGTAATTCTGGTTAAAAGAGAAAACATATGACTTGCTAGCTGTTGGTGCATCACATAATATAGAAAACAAACAAAATACTTCAATTTAACATTCTATAAGTATACTAGTTTGAATATAATGACTAGAACTAGAAGAATTTGCTTGAGAGGATTTCATATCTGTCCACAGCAATTTGCATTAATCTGATCATTCTCCCATTGTTTGTCTACCTGAATGACAGTTTTCTAGTATAAATCTTATAGATTAACGCTATGATAAAAAGCCAACACTGGTGTTTTAATGCATTTGTGCAAGATAATGTAACAACCTGAATAACAATGGCACGAGAAAGATACATTTGAATGCCCTACGCATTTGCTTATGAAGTTCCTATGCCTTAAATTCCTTTTTCATTCCTCAAAGTTCAGTTTAAATGTTGTAGGTCCCATCTCAGCTTCTATTTAAAGTAAAAAATGCTCTCAGATTTACTCAAGTTTACATATGCATATATACATACACATATGTCTTACACTCTGCTGCATGGTGGGCTGCCTATAAGGTGCCTGCCTGCACACTGCATTTAGGAGGTCTTCCACAAATATTTAAGGAAATAAAGAATCACACTTTAAACAAAGTCCTTTACAGTTTATATGGACCTTTCATTGCTTTGTTTAATACAACAATTAAAAATTGTCAAGAATTCCATTCTATAAGTTAGGAAAATGAAGCTCAGGAATATTCAATATTTTGACCAAAGTCACACAGATAGTGAGTGGGAGACGAGAATTTACATTTAACTCCAGCTGACACTAATTCTGGTGCGCTCCTCACAATGCCATGCTGGTAAATTTGCTGACTCAGCAACAATGCCATTTGTTTTATTGTACGAAATCCCACTAGTCTAAGACTTTAAATGCAGCCCTCTGATAGTGTAAACCCAGGTCCTATTTATGCCTACTTTATATGTTGGAAAATTGCATTCATTCCATCAGGCTTGACACTCAGGCTTCTAACACAAGTATTTGGCATAATGACATTATTCAGAAGGAGAATTTTGAACCACATCTAAGAGAGAGAAGGAATAGTTTGATCCTGAATGTGGGGAAGGGATATCCAGACTGAGACTTTACAGAAGCAAAAGAGAAATGAGCAAGTAGTGTGTATCATTTTAAGCAGATTTTCATGACTGAAGCCAAGAGCTGCTGTTGGGGAAGAAAATAGACTGGCTGTGCATAGAATCAGGATAGAAAACTGTCAAGATGGTATGATTTGAGGGACACTAAAAGTTGTTCCTTTGCCTAAAAAAGATTTTCCCTGCTGACCCCTCCCCCACACCAGCATAATTGAGTTGAAGCATCAGAAGTTTCTGTGTACAGGCAAGTACATTCTCTAAGAGAGATGAAACTTTCATTGTTTGCTGCTTGTAGACACACTACAAAGTGGTTGATTAGCAAAGGGCAGTGAAATTCTTAAAGCAGTGCAGGGAAACCCAGGATAAAGCATGTAGACACCTACTTCTAAAAACACCAAAACTGAATTCACTATTCTTTTTATTCATCTATTCAGTTTACAGTGTTGGCCACAGCACTCACGGATAAATATTTGTAACTGGAGGAATAGCCTCAGGAAGCCAGTGTCAGATGCATAACATTCCATGAGAGATAAATTCTCTTTGAAAAAACAGAAACTCTGCCACCAACCCATTACATGACCTTTGTTGGATTGAAGAAGAGGCAGGCCACTTCAGATTGGAAGGTGGCAATTTAACAGACAAGAGAATTTACCCATGAGGCTTGTCTTGGTGGCCACAAGATGAGTAGATTTCAACACCTCCCTGCTAGAATCTTAAGAGTTTATACAGAGGCCTTAACTAGATTCTCACATGTGAACTATTCAGATGGTCTCAATAACACACTCTTCTCTCCAGTTTCATCGTTGGACTGACTCTAGCTGTGGGCAAGGTGGGTTAAAGGTACAATTAAAGGACAAGACGGGGATGAGGAGCCTCCTATTGCCTGGTGTCAGCTCTCCGATCAAACCAGGGTCACAGTCTCTCAGTGACCTCCTCCAGTAATCTTGAGTAATAGTCCTCACATGTCCAGTTTCATCATTTTTAGAAAGGTGAGAATAATCCCCATCCTTTCTAACAGGATTGTTGTAAAAGAGTCACATCAATTTTCTATAGGGAAAAAAGTACTAGAAAATATATATTAATATTTTCTTTAAAATACTAATATAAAATACATCGAAGTAGAATTAAAAACTAAGATTTATTTCAGAATTATTGTCAGACAGATGTTATTCTATGTATATAATGTCAGTTAATTTTAAAAACAACCCTATGAAGAATGGAAACTAAGGAACAGAGAGGTTAAGTAACTTGTCCAAAGTCACACAGCTAATTAGTGGCAGAACTGGGACTATTGTAATAGATTGACTTTTCTCTTGTATTACTTGCACCTCACGTTAAATCTTCCTGCAAATTTTGTCAAATCTACCTTTAAGGTATATACAGAATCCAACTACTTTTCTTTCACCACTGATACCACTGTGGTCCTAATCGCCATCATCTCTCACTTTATTGCAGTAGCCTCCCAGCTACTCTTCCAGCTCCTGAATTTGTTCCTCCCAGGTCTGTTATCAACACGGCATTCAGAGTGAGCCTCTTAATTATAAACCAGATCAGGTCCCTTCACTACTCAGAATCAACTAATGGCTCTGTGTCACTCAGTGGAAACAAGAGTGTCCTGACGGTGAGCCACAAGGCCTTATGCAGACTACTTCTTACCTCTCTTATCGTGTGTCTTCCAAAACACCCCTAGCTCATCCCACTATAGTCACCCTGGCCTCTACTTTGCACCTCAAATACGCTAGTCAAGCTTTAGTCTCAAGACTAGTATTAGTGGGTCCTTCTGCCTACACATGTACACATGGCATATTCGCTCGGTGATTTCAGAACTTTACTCAAATGTTACCTTCCACAAAGACCTTCTCTGACCAGCTTTTAAAACTCCACTCCATGCCCTCATTCCATGATTATTTTTTTCTCCATAGTTCTTATTCCATCTAACAAATCATCGAGTCTGGTTGTTTATATATGTTGTTTATTGCCTGTGTTACAAACTACAATGTAAGCTTCCTGAGGTCAGAGATTTGTAGCCCTTTTATTTGCAACTATATTCCCTAGTCACTAGGCTACGCCCGACATAGGGCAGGTGATCACTGAATCTGGGAAGGGGCAATCGGCCAGGTGGCTGCTTGTGATTTGGAGAGCAGGTACTAATCTCAATGAGGCATGCTCTGCTTAGCCTCAAGGTACAGTTTTCACATAGTCAGGAGGGCCAGAAATATGGATTTTTGTGAGATATCGCCTGATTTTAAGATTGAAAAATTATTTTAAAAAGTTTTTTTGTTGTCGTTTGTTTAAGCTCTTCAAACCAAATAAACTGTAAATAGACAGAGACTGGTATGCCACAAGTCACCACTTTTGGGTTTCTGTTCTGAGCCTCCAAATTGCTAAAAATTCTTTTAGATATAACACTCAAATAGTCTATCTCAGACCCATTTACTGGATCAAACTTATTTACACAAAAATGTATAATCTATCAGTGCCAATATTTTTAAAAGAGAGAGATTATATCACTTCTGAAAATTCTCTCCATTCAGCCTACTAGGAGAAGTAAGAAGGTTGTAACAATGATTACAGCAGTTGTGAGAGTGATTGTCTTAATTGTCATATACTAATAAAACTCAAGTATTAGTGTTTGGATTTTGTTCTCTTATTTACGAAATAGCATTTCTCTCAACATTTTCCTTGATAATAATTACATTATTGAATGGGATAGATTTCCATCTAACTTTATCTTTTCTCAAATATAATTTCGTTCCATCTGATAACTTTAGCACTTGTGCTTTATTAGATATTTTACAGGTGCATTTACGTCACTGACCATTTAACATTAACTTAATTAAACTGCTCATTGACATGTATCGCATAAGAGATTTTCTGCGAAGGATAATTACATTCTACGAACATGCATAGCCAATGAGTATATGTGGCTTTTTTTTTTTTAACTTATGTTTTTGTCCCATGGAAGAAAAAATGTTAGGAAATCAGTTTAACACTTATTTAACCGTTGGATTATTTTTTGAAGATGTAAAACAGACTGGCAAAGTTTCCTTCTGTTAGAACATTGCAGGCTGAATGTACCCCTGAGAATTTGGGCACCAACTCTGTGTGAACTGAATGTATTTTTGACACAGAAAACCTACGTGAGCAAACATAGGTTTTGTTGGATATTTCCCCATCACAGAATAAACATAAGCATATTTCAATCAGACAGTGATAAGATTGCATTAGATATGGTGGTTAATGTAATTATTTCGATCTTTCTTTAACTTTTGGTTCTTTTCTTTAAATGAGCATTTTATTTCCTTCTCAGACTTGTGCAATGACTCATTTTATCTTATCTGTTAAGGATTGTGTTTACAAAATGAGCAAGTTACACAGAGCAAATCTGACAGTAAGATCAAATCAGTTTATCAACAAATAAGAGGCAAAGATATTAGTCAAAACATTTGATAGATTTTAAGCTAGTTATGCCATTTAAAATACTTGTATCAGAAAACAGAAAAAAGAGAACTAGAAGATAAATGGCATTGTTGTACCCAAAGAAGCACTGATTTAGTAATATTTTAATTTAATTTTAGTTCTTTTTAAAAAATTATAATGAAGCAAATTTTAAATGCTATGAACACTTTGGATGAATTTTGTGTAGTTGCACATTATCCTGTAAAACGAAGTTTTTAAAATATAAAATTAAATAAATTGACCATGACATATGGGCACTATGAATAAATATAGTTTGGTCTAGAGAGGTACAAACTTGCAAACTGATATGGCATCGTTATAAAAAAAAAAAAAAGAAAGAAAGAAAATCCAGCTTTTAGCAAACTCCGAATGTAGACCAGTGATTTGGAAACTTTAGCACGCGTCAGCATCACTTGGAGGGCTTCTTGACACACAAATTTCTGGGCCCAGGATTTGCATTTCTAACAAGTTCCCAGGTGATACTGATACCATTGGTCTAGAACCCACGCTGAAAATCGCTGCTGCTGCTGCTGCTGCTGATGCCACTGCGGAGTTTTCACATCCCTCCTTTTCGGTAAGTCTGAGAAAACTCTATTAAACACAACACAAAATAAAATTCTCCTGTTCAGAAGGTAGTCCATTCTCTTTTAAACCCCAATGAATCTAATGTTTCCTATCAGCTGGATAAATTCTTTAAATGCATCTACGATTCAGAGATTACAATAGCTTAAAGACTAGTCATTTTCTTGCTAATAGTGATATTATTTTAGGGATTCTTGCTAAACAATATAAAAAGCTCTACAATCTGAAACTAGTCAACTTTGTTCTTTTAAAGAGACTTGTGAAACAACTAGGAAGTAGGAATGGCCAAGGATAGTATATTGGCCTAAAATCTCAAAAATATATTCCTTCTACAAAAGATTTAAAGATAAATTACTCTTTGAAAATATATAAATTAAAGTGGAATTGTTTAGTTAGGATCCAAGATAATAAAAAATACATACATGGACACACACATACACAAGCACGGTCTAAATTAGCTCGAAAAATCCCTTAATAGCCCTGAATTTCCAGACCTATGTTTTGAGAAGCTCAAAAGAGGATGGGCTTTTTTTTTTTTTTTTTTTTAAATCTTGGTTCTAGAATTTTTGCCTGGCAAGAGGTATTTTAGACCAGAAGGGACATAGGGGTCAAAGAGAGAAGGGATCTCTCACTTACCTCTTATAGATCTCAAAACGAAAAGTGTGACTGAATAAGAGGGAACACTACAGAATTTTCAACTAAGACTGAGTGATTCATGGAAGAGCTAGGACTGTGTTAGTTCTTGATCCAAGGATATAATTTAGAAATGTGGATATGAGGGAAACTGAGTCTACAGAAGCACACAAGAATATTCACAAAGGCAAGGGAGTTAGGAATTGAAATGCATAAACGGTGAATGAGTAGAGGTCTCCATTTGGAAAGAAGGCATAATGAGAGCAAACTAAATTCCTTTGTCTTGAAAACAAGGTTGACTTTCAGATTGATTAATTCATTTTAGAGTTCAGGTCAAATTGTTTGTGAATGTTGCGACCAGTTGATTCTTTACAATTCAGTGAGTGAATCTTTGATTGCCCATGTCTGAACACATTAAGAAAACAGAGCTGAGTTTCTCCAGTGGTTTGTTTTGGATTTTCTGTATTAACCTTTGTTACTTCCTCTGCCTTTTCATGACTGTGGTTTTGCACATCATATTAGAGGAAGCAGGCCCCATAAAAATTACTTGATAAAGACTGCACTTAATAGGAACTATTAAAAATGTAGTTATAAAAATTAAGAATTTTCTGTACAGAGAATGAGGCCATGAATCAGCAACACTGCTACTATTTCAGTGTAGTAAGCACGAAGCAGGCATAGGAGTGAGACATAGAAAAAAGTATCAGCAAAGCATGGATAAAGCATAGCTCAAACTGAATCAGAACAGAGATATGCAGAAGAACTGATAATTGATACATGGCACCACTGTTCAGTGTTCATAGCAACAGTATATAAAAATATACTTAAGTAAACAAAAGCATAAAATGTATATAGTTCTTATCCTAGAGGGTAGGTGCTAT
Organism: Rousettus aegyptiacus; assembly: GCF_014176215.1. Taxonomy (NCBI): domain Eukaryota; kingdom Metazoa; phylum Chordata; class Mammalia; order Chiroptera; family Pteropodidae; genus Rousettus; species Rousettus aegyptiacus. The sequence goes on from NW_023416287.1 coordinate 72,146,740, forward strand.
TATTTTATCATCATTTTTGTCCTGTACCTATATATCTGAACTAAATAACTTCTCCAGGTTATACACATTTATATCAACGTCTGTATCTATATGCATTAGATGGATTGTACCTAATTTTAAAGTTAGCAGAATACAGTTTTCAACAGACTTATTTCTGTCTCTGTATGTATGATACATCATAACTCCTACCATTCTAAATGTGGCACATATAATATGATTTTAATTGGAATGAATTAAATTTAATTTTATGCAGAGAATACTGAGGCATTTGTGGTATCTTTAAGCATAATGAGAGATGGAAAACAAGGGTTGGGAATAATTTTTTTGTAATATAATGGCTTTATATGTTTTCAAATGTTCAACAGCATTAGCAAGCTTTTGGAGAGGTTTGGCTGTTATAAATTTACACCCAGGGCCTGATCGTCACTGATATTTGATCTTCCTCAGTGATGGTCTGAAGTCTACAGGACCTCTGGCAGGTTTTCCCATTAGAATGAAGTACCGTGTGGCAGTTTCTAGGGCCATGACAAACAGTCATCCTACTGTCGATTGAGTCTAACAAAGAGCCGTATCAAATAAGAGGATGAGAATGGAAGTCAGGACACAAAATACAAGTTCAGGAAGCACATGTGTGTCCTAGCTAATGGACTTGGGCAGAATGCAAACTAGGGAATGTTCTAGTTTGCCCATGGAGTTCTGAATTATGCCTGACTTGGTTAGTTATTAATATATCCCTTATATCCTGAAAAATGTACAGTTGGATGATATATTACGTGGTCATCTTAATCGAAGAAAAATCCATCCACTGGAGCAAATCGAAAGTAAACCAAACATTTTGATAGTAGAGCTCTTTTCTCAATTCACCTCCAGCACCCACTTTCCTCTCCATTATACCCCAAGACATAGTTACACCCCAAAGTATAGAAAAAGAAATGAGAAAGTCAGAGAATCCTGCCCACCCTTGGAGCTTAGTTCTCTCAGAGCAACTCTGCTCTTGTTCATTGGTTTTTCACCTCACTTCTCAATTCTGATTTCCCACACCCCTACTTCCCATCTGTGTTGTAGTCAGTCACACAGCTGGGGAGAAATTAAAATAGAGATTGCTGCAGCAATACTCACAACCAGGGGCTCTAATTAGATGCCCTGTGACATGAGCCAGGGCTTTCAAGCCAAGAACAACTAGACCATACATCTTCCTTCTCCAAAAAGTGTGCGTATGTGGTGGGGGAGGGGTTTGGTGGCACCAGACGAAGTGGCAATTTGTCTCTTTTGACTTGAGGGTGGTAGGAAACTCTGAATGATCTGCAGAGGGACCTAATGACATAGGGCTTTGGATTTTACAGCCTGAGAACTGTCTCCCCTGGTGGAGAGAACTTTTGAAGAATCAATTTGGGTAAATACAAAAGGAAAAATTGCACTGAATCTCTATCCCAATTGATCTGCATTCCTATTTGTTCCCAAAAGGAGCTTTCTTAGACAGGAAGGAAAGAATCAATACCTGTTTCTCACATTTACATGATAGAGAACTATTTTTTAGAAGTTTTTTTTTTTAATCAGAACAATTCATATACAACACATAAAAATTAAATTATATTTCAAGGCTTATACCCCAAAAAATACCAGTTACCTCTCCTACTCCTTCCAATGCTTGATCCTTCTGCATACATTTTCAACTAAGTCCACTATACTTAACCTCAAGCTTTATTCCCTTACGTAATAAAATATATTCTTATAATTTTATTAAACATAAAATTAAATATATATGTATAAGGAATAATATAGGCCACCACTAGCTTAAGAAATAAAATATTACTCATACCAATGAAATTTCCTATATATTTCTCCCTGAGAACAAGGCTCTTATTCTGAAGTAAACATTATCCTGCATTATTTATCCTGCCTTCCTTTTCTTTATATTTATATGCTCCTGCTTTCTTCAGTACCTTATACCTCTACTTCTCAGCTTTTCCAGGAATCTACAGAATCAATTACATTATTTTTCAGTGAAATCTTCCTCAGCAGCCACCTAGGTGATAGTTTCCTCCAGTCTACAAAATCAGCCTATTCATCCGTGTACTTTGCTTCTTCCCAAAATGTGCTGTAATCTTTCATCTATTGTTCTCTCTGTCTTTGTGAGTATAGCTTTAGTCTTTTAATATCAAGTTTTAGTCTTTCAATATCATTTTAATATATTTTGAAAGAGAGAAAATATATATAATTGACAGTGTGTCATATTTATCTGTTAGTTATTGTACATCATTTAAATATAAATTTGAACCTCTCCCCTAATTTTATCCTTTGTTATGGTATTGGCTTATGACAAAGGGAGTCCAAATATCATTTTTAAAGGGGAAGATATTTTATGAAAGAGCAAGCCATTTTAGTGTTACCTAAAAGTGGGTGATACATACATAAGGCCAGACAAGGTGGTTGCTTTGGAAATATGGGAGGACAAAGAGGACATTATCAAAGTGTGGCAGGAATTTGCTGAGGAGCCAGTGCTACTTTGAGTCCCATGGACTTCTTATTAGGGCCTATCAAGGCCACAGATGCTCAAAAAGACATTGTAAGTCTAATATTTGGTTAAGACCATTTGCATCTTACAGAATCACCCAGGCATGTGCTTTGGAAGCGACTTGTTATCCTTGTAAACAAACAAATGTTTTGGCTATTCACCAGAGTCTCTTTTCTTACAACGCACCAAGTTCTTCCAAATTTAGTTGTGATTCCCAATGCTATTCTTTAAAAAAGTTTCAAGTATCATCTCTATAAGTAATGGTTTAAAAGAAATATCAGTAAGAGTGGGTTTTAAAAAAGAAAGCGCAGAAGAATAACACTGGAGACCAGGTGCTATCTAGAGTCCTTCCAGCTCCAGTGTCCCTGGCTAAGCACAGACATGGTGCTTTCCTTATCTTCCCAAAGGGATTCTGTTTCTCACCTGAGATGTGAAAAAGAAAGGCTCACAAGTGTGCCGAACAAGATTTCCTTGTAAACTACAGGGCTTGTTTTCCTGAAATTCCTTTTAAGAAGTCTCATAGAAAAGAATAAGGGAGATATTCAATGAAGTGATGTTATGCATTTTTTAAAAGTAGTAATTAAAATTTATAGTTGGTATCAACTTCCCAAAGAAACCAGACAGATAAATGGTAAAAATTTGGTCTAGTACATAATCCTCCTTATGAAGCTTTTACTTATTCAAAATGCAGACTCCCCCACGAGTTCCATGTTCCGAAGATTTGATAAGTTTTTAGTTTTTGAGCCATCTCTTACTAGCTCGAAACTGAATATATTTTAAAATTTCATTCTCTTTAATACTTTTATGTCTTAATGAGATATATACATGACCACATAGCTTTTTAAACGGATTTTCCCAGTGCATTTGTAGGTTCCTGATCTCTAGCCTGTACAGCAAGTTGGTGCTTTCTCCATATTCTACCAGAAGGATGGAGAAATCATTGTTGTCACCTTCTTTGGTTTAAAAGGGCTGATGTGAAACTCTGTACATATCTTTTTTTCTAATACTGATACTGAGTTTTCAATTGTATTGAACAAATATAAAAATCATATTATCTTAAATCCATTGTTAGCCAAACCATTGCTGAAGAATTGTTTCACTTACTGGCAACATTGCCAATTGCAATATTGCTAGGGATTGTGCAAACAACTGTCAGTATATGAGGAATCCATGCTTTCCTACTCTGCTCTAAGAAGCATGGAAAAATGTTTGAAAATTTATGTCAAATAGACAGGAATGGCCCAAAACAAAAGTGTACTAGTAAGTGTATAGCAATAACATAAATACAAGTGGTATTCTGCATAAATATATTCATGAACTAGATACACTATGCATGTAAACTGCTTAGAAATATATGTATTTTTATTAGGTTGCTCCCTGTAGTGTAAAACTGTACTATACAATCTTTTGAGGGACTGAACTTTACCCCTGTTTCTATTATCTTCATTAATGTAAAGATGTCAGTCATCCTCCTTAGCCTTATCCTTTGAAAAATACAAACTGCTTTACATCATCTCTCTTATCATCTTCAATATATTATTTTTCCTTCTCTGTATAGAAGATTTAGGTTACAATAATTGAGAAAGCAAAAGGGTGTATTTTCCTTAACAATACTTGGGTTATCAAGCAGATCAAAGCATTGTGCATCAGGCAATCTATTTATTATACGCAGAGCTTTGGGAGGTCAAGAGGGGATATCATTGTTTCCATGTTATGTATTAAGAGACTAAAGTAGGTTGCATGAGGTCATATTTTTATATATTTCTGAGACGATCAAATAAGCAGTGATCATAAAACAGTTGAATATAATAAGTTCAAGCTGGTTCAAAATAGAGACCTCAAGAGCTGTATCCACAGATTAAAGTCATTCAGTTAGTACTATTACTAATTCAGTCAGGAAGTACTGCTGCTGGAACCCAGACTGCATGCAGAACAGTAGAGGTTCATTGTCTAGGAATTCGGATAAAACTTTTGACAGATAAATGAATAGGAAATCAAATACACAGAACTTCCAGGTTTATGTGGAGGTAGGAGGCCAGTTGGCCATGAAGGCCTTGACCATAACTGCATATGATGAATAGAGGCTTGAGTGTAGATTACCCTTTGGTGTTTAAGTTGCCCCAAAACATTCTCCACTTAAGTTTTGAAGCGGGAACTGTCTGGTTAAGGCTTGAACATATGGGTCACAAAGTTCTTCCACTTCTTTCACCTTTTATAATTTCATGGCTTTCTCATGTGAAACAGAAAGCCAATGTCAGAGCAGAGGCTAGAACATCTGTTCCTTGGTTATATATTGAGTCTCTGCTCCACTGTTCAGTGTTTTTTAGTATATTTACAAAGTTGGGCGACCATAAGCACCAAGTCCGGAACACTTTTATCACCCTCAAAAGAAATCCCAAAACCAATAGCTATTATATGTTACTCACTGCCCCCCCCCCCCCCCAGATTTTGGCAACCACGATCTTCTTTCTATCTCTACAGATTTGCAGGTTCTGGATAGTTCATATCAGACTGAATCCGTGGGGAATCAGAGGGAACTCTAGCTTTACTTAGGGTTTTGAGGCAATCCTTGACATTTAGGAGAGATCTACCTCTTTTAGCACCATAGGGGCAATGCTAGTTCCTCCCCACATTGCACATCCCTCCTGGAGGACATTAATGATCACAAGCAATAGGTTAAAAAAAAAAGAAAGAAAGAAAGAAAGAAAGAAAGAAAGAAAGAAAGAAAGAAAGAAAGAAAAGAAAGAGATAGGAAGGAGGAGGGAGGAGGGAGGGATTAGATGTAGCTAGAGATAGAGAGACGAGAGCTTATCTCTCTCGAACCATTCCCCACTTCCCCGAAAGACCTAAAGAAAGGATGAAGAATTCCTTTCTCATTACTTCCTTACTTCCTTTTCCTTACTATTTGAAGGAAGGAAGAAAGGAAGAAAGAAAGAAAGAGGTCAAATCCCTATTAATCCAGACAATTCTGGCTCAGTGTCCCAGGATAAGAACAGGTCACTAAAAACGTCCTTTTTATTCCTCTCTGTGACCCCCTCCCCACCACCCCCTGCTTTTGCTGTCAGTCTGCTGAATCACTTAGGCATCAAAATAGTGCATCTGTAACTTCCACAGACCATTTGGGTTTCATGGTATAAGGTGAAGGTTAGAGATAAATGAAACGTACTGAAATTTGATTTCCTATATGCTCCATTACATTGGTTTGAGATACGGTGAATCTAATCACAGATTGATCTTATTAAGGCTAATGACCTGATAATTAACAAGAGAAATGCATCTATAGTCAAATTGCATGTTTTAATTATTCCAAAGAGCTGCACCATCAACGGGCAGCAGGCAGCAGTCTCTTGGATGAGGGTCTGCTCGTATCTGGTGCTATATTGATTATTATTCTCTCGGTACCTAGCAGAGGAAAAATACCCCCAAAGCTCAGATGTGCTCAGTTCATACTACTTATAATAGGCAGTAGGAAGCAGAGGTAAAAGATTTGATCCTAATATGTGTTACAAATTGCAGTGGAATCCTGATGTCCCAGAGAGCATGTAGGAGAGGACATGAAACCAAGCTGGATAGGAGTTTGGCAGGAGGTAAAGTGGATAGCGTAGTAAATTAGGGAAGTTAGATTCTAGCCTTGGAAAGTAAAGATCTGGAAGACAGAATGTTTACTGATGATTTAGGAAAAGAATATTTGATGTCTTAGATGTCTTATGGCCAGGGACAATTAAGCACAATAAAAGAACTGAACTTGCTTCCTGCTGGTTAATTGATATCAGTTAAAAAGTGAAATAATTTTAAATGATACATACTTTAAACATTTCATGTTCATTTAAAACATACAAATGTATATTCATCTTCCAATCTTTGATGGTGAGCCAACATGCCCCCTTTTTAAAACAAGTCTGCCAAATGGAGTTGTATTTTTGCACAAACCATCCATAATGCATCATTCATGCTTTAAAATTTTGATATCTTTAAAATGGAGCAAGAATTTAAGACACTTGTGAATCTATCAGAGTTCAGAATTGTAGATTTTTTAATGCCAGACTTTTAAACCATCTTGCCCACCCCTATTTTAATGACAATTTAAGAGGTGGGGGAGCTGAGACTCATCAATAACATGCCATTTTGAAACACTAAACTTAGTTTAAAAATTGACTCTCTTCTCCCAAGATTTTACCAGTTCATGTACTTACTTAAATTATATAATTACAAAATTATGTACAACTGGGATAAAGTGGTTGAGGAGCCAACATCACCGACTCTTGGAAAACATATGGTGAAAGCTGAATTGCAGGTGGACTAGAGAATAATTTGGCTGCCAGGATCTATTTCATTTAAAGAGAAAGCAGGGGCTACTGGTGATCCTTGTGGGTGAGTTAAAGAGAAGGCTGGTTAAAAGAGTTTCAATTGTAACAAGTAGAAGAGAATGAGATATTTTGTCACAGGCTTTGGGAACCAGGGACTGCCCATTTTGACAAGAAAAAAAAAAAAGGTTTATAAAAACGAGTTTCTTATAAAGACTATTTCAAGAGCAGTAATTCGGAAAATTTTCAGATTTTTAAATTTAGATCTATATTTCTGTTTTTAACTGTAAGTTTGCAAAACATTCCAGCGATTCTTATCTTTCTATATAGGGCTGAGGGTCTGGATCTGCTGTGTTACAAAATATAAAACATTACTGACCAAGGTATTTAGCCTTTCAGTGCCTTCATATACATTCAGAAACTAGAAATGCCTTTTTAGTTAGTTTCAGGTGATGGAATAAGTATAATATCATTTTATATTAGCATAGAAGTATCAACAAACCAAGAGTTAGCTAATATAATAACACAGCCCATAATTCAGGTACCTAAATTTACTAGGAGTGCTTTTCATGAAAATTAGGGGACAAGTTTTTTCAAAACAAAATAATCTTATAAAATAATATATAAGTTGATCATGAAAAGTCAGACCATGTCAGACCATGTCAGACCATGACTAGACCATAACAATACTGCCAGGTTAGTAACTCTGGAACATTTCCCCAAATCTTATTTCTACAGCTAAAAGACTCTGGAGTGTGACACTTCTTTCCATCCACCCAGCCTGGCTACTGTCCTTTGTAAAGTCTTCTTAATAACCTTCCTACAATTTATTCTACCTCCTTACAGTTCTTTCTCTATACTATTTCAGGATGAACATTTTAAAATACATCCTTTATTTTATTACTGTTCATCAACAACTTCCCATTACTTCTGGAATAAATTCAGAATGATTAACCCAGCATGGTATGATCGGACTGACCTCTTTAGCCCCATCATCTCACATGACCTTGCACATGCTCCTTGTTTGAAAAGTACTAGGCATCTCTTAGTTTGCAAACCTATCATTCTCTCCTCTTTTACAGACATCCTCACATTCCAGTTTTCACACCTGGAATAGTTTTTATTTTTTCCCATCTATCTGCCTCATGAGCTCAAACTCACATTGCAAATTAAAGTCTTGAGTAACTTTAAACCTCCATCTTAGGCCAGGTTCCATCTGCACATTTGCAATTGTTTAGTTTAGTTTAGATCAGTTTATAGTTATTTATCAGTCTTCTGCACAAGATGGTGTCCATGAGGTAATAGTCCATCTCTGCTTTGTCCATTCTTGTGTCTAATTTCAACATTATAGTCTCCTAAACAAAGTTTAACTGACTAAATCAGTTATTTTTATTGTTTACAAAATAATTTTGGGTCATATTGTTTGACATTTTAATGCTAGAGTTAAAAACTTTAACTGGAAACTTGTCAATACCGCAACATAGTAATTTAAGACAACAAATAAAATACTTTTATAAGGCTTCAAAAAACGTAAAAAGTAAATTAATTTCTGATTTAGAGGATTAAAATACACACATATATAATATGCAATATAATACACACATATAATGATAAGTATGACAAGCATTACACTATTACACTTCAACTCCATAGTTGAACAGTTACACATTTCATGCTAGATCATAAATAGACACTAAACTTAAAATGACAGCTTTGTGGCTTATTGCAATTTTTCATATATCAGCCTCTTCTCTGGGATTTACATGTTAAGAGGTGTTCATTCTATTTTCAAAGCAAACAGAATTGAAGGCCCAGGCTAGAATGACGCTATTCACCCAAAGGACTATAGGGACCAGTCGTTTGTCAGAATTAGGTCATTGCACTTCATTTGAGATTAATTTGTGGGATGAAGTTGTTGAATTAATAAAAGTTCATAATTTATTTGCACTATAAACCATTGCTTGGAGGTTTACCTGTTCCAAAGGGGATAAATAGCCCGGTGAAGACATTGCAGCTTATGGAAAATAACTGAGTCATTTATTTTATGTCTATGTGCACTGCTGAGAAATTTCTGAGCTGATAACTCGGGAGATCATTATGCGTGTGGAACACCTGATGACACCACCAGCTGGTATCTTAAGACTGAAGTAAATTTAGCAGGAGTAATTTTCCAAGAAAATATAAATGAGACTATATATACCGCAAACAGGTAATGAGATTAAGGAAGGTATCTTTAAAAAGTAAATGCCATCAATAACAAATACTCAGAAAATTTCCATACATTAATTGGAATGCCTTAAGCCCTGTTTGAGCTTTTCTCTTCTGGAGTAGATTTCTCAGGACACAGCTTCACTGTTCTGAGGATCACCTCAGAGGGAAATTTAAGAATTGCCACTGAGATCTATATTACCTAACACCATGAACAAACTTACATGGGCAAAAATCCTAGAAGGCATGTAAAACTAAAAAATTGTGGGACAAACATTCACGTTATTGCCAGTGTTTACAGTAGTATTCCTAAATGATCATGAGTCCAAGCTGAAGGTTAGCAACAGCTCTGTGTTTAACAAGCTGTGAAGATATTTCCCAACTATATTTTCTCAACAGATCCTACACCAATAGTGTATAGACTAGTGCATATTCATCAAGATTATATACAGTTTGCTATTACCAGAAATATGTTAACTAGTATATATTTTTTAAGAGAATGTGTTGCTCTTCATTCTCTCAGGATAGAAAAAAAAAATCATCTTGTGTCATTAAACATGCTTCTCAAAATATCATATATTTGCATACTTTTGATCAACGGCCTTTTTTCCCTAAAGTTTTTATAACATATAAAATTATTTGTTAGGGTTCTTTGTTTATTTATGCTTTTGAAGTTTCTCAGTGCATCTTAGAGAGCCTTGATTTGTAGGATTCCAGATGTGGTGCTATATTTCAAGCCTATGTTATTTATGGGATTAACAGGTAATATGGCTTTGGGGATTATTTTAAAAGTTATTCTAGTTTACAAGGTTTAAACATAAAAGAATAAAAAAATAAAAAAACATAAATATTATAGTCACTATATACCCATTAGTATTTACTCCAATTCTCTACTGTAAAGCAATTCAAGAATTTTAGTTTTTCTTTAAGAGATTCTAATTCTACATTGTTTTTCTTTTCTCCAAGGTGAATAAATGTCTAATTAGAAATATTATTAAAGTCGTTATCAGTTACTTCAGAAGTGGAGTTTTGGAAATGACTGGACGACAGTAAGGCTGGCCAATTTATTAATGGACATATCAAATCAAATCAGATTCAACACAGGAATGCTGAATCCCTAATATGATTACACATATACTGAGAGTTTTTATTAAGACCTAATTGAAGCTATTCAAGACTCAAGCAAGCTTACTCTAATACTACCTCTCTGCTAACTGACTCTCGATTGTAGCCACGTGTTTCTCTTATCTGCACCTAGAGTTCAAGATCAAGGTAGGAGCAACCATGGCACCTATGGCCAACTCAAGAGAACAGTTATGGCATCATTGCATTGATCTATTGTAAAAATATGTGATCCCATAAGTGACTTGATACCCAGTTAAATTTTTATAAGCATATCCCCAGAACCATCAGATGTACTGCTATTTAGGCCACAAAACAATTCTTCTTTAACTATCACAACTACTGAAATAAAATTATATAATATTTTGATACCAATTAGTAGCACAGCCTTTGCAAATGATATTCGTGATACTTAATTTTATGTGTGGGCTAAGCAATCCTCCAAAAGCTAGTAAAACATTATTTCCAGATGTATCTTTGATTTTTTTTGGAAGAGATTAGCATTTGAATTGGTGAACTGAATAAAGCAGATGGTCCCTCCCCAGTATGGTGGGCTTCATCCAATTTGTTGAGGGCCCAAATACAGTGAAAAGGTGGAGAAAGCGTGAATTAGCTCTTTCTCCACTTGACTGAGATATCCACTCACCTGCCCTAGAACATTGGAGCTCTAGGTTCTTGGGATTTTGGACTCAGATCAGGGCCTGTACTATCAGGCCCCCAATTTTCAGGCCTTTAGACTTGAATTTATACTGTATGCTTTCCTAATTCTCCAGCTCACAGCTTGTAGGATTTCTTGCCCTCCATAACTGTAGGCCAATTACTTTAATCAATCTCATCTTATTACCTATATCTATATCTCTATCTATATCTATGTAGATATTCTATTGGTTATTTTCTGTGGAAAACTCTGACGAATACAGTATTCTCTCAGAGGGGAGAGATGGAATGCCTTTGACATAGCACTGGCACCAAAGTCTCTGTCAGTGTATTAGTTCTGTTGACTTCTGTAGTTTAATGAGAAGATGGTGTTTGGCTGGCTTTAGCTCATTACATGTTTTTTGTTTTGTTTTGTTTTGTTTTTTGACAAAAATGTATGCCTCTTCTGTGTTGTACCAATTTTTGTTGCTCTATAACTCAATTCTTTTTTCTCTCTGAGATTTCAGGTATGAAAATAAAAGAAAGAAATGCTTAGGAGTGAGCAGTAGCTAGAAAGGCAGGCCTCTACCAAACTTATACATGAAACCTGCCGAAAATAAAAATAAAAGAGTCATTTTACAAGGAAACACTTTGAGTTTCCCAGAACACCATCTTGATTTTTGAATTCAAAGTTGGATATCTGCAAAGAAAAGTAATAGTATTTTGCATTTTATTGTAAATAGGGCTTTCCTGCATTAAAGTAGGGGGGAAATAAACAAAGTAGGAAGGGAAACCCATTTAAAATGGTTTTAAAACTATATACTTTGAGGGACTCACTTTACGAGCCATTAAAATATTACTGATAAAAATGCTTTTTGGATTTCCATTAGATAAGGTATTTTAGTTTTCATTTGAAACTTGAATTAATTCAGGATGAGAGAACAACATTTTTGGATAATAAGCTGAAATAACCAAGATAACTGTCAGAGCAACTTGCAGAAGTATTAAGTTTAGGGTATGAACATGTGTTTATCGGAAGAGCCTTTGGGAGTCAAACAGCTTTGCTTCAAAGCTGAAAGCAGGATGCAAAATGTTTGGCTTAGGAGCCTGGTGGGAAAAACATGTCTTTTGATTTCTTAGTGATACTAAAGATACTTGTTACCCTAGTGGGTGGACTTATCATTTAGTTTCAAACTGCCATTCTATTATAGACCCCCTTATATCTTTTAGTATAGTACCTCTGAAGGAGTTGTTCATTATTTTCATTTGCATTAAAAAGAATTTAGAATTCAGGGCATGATTAGGAATACAGATAAACTTAGCAAACAGTCTTCAGGATAATCCTATATTAAGTAGCTTCTCATCAAATTCTATTGGTTAGAAAGTTTCTTACTCCGAAGCCACTTAATAGCTCTGGAACAATATATTTTCCAACTCTTTTGGTCACAGTTTGTCTCCAGTTGCTCTTGAAGTCAAAATCCATATGCTATTCACTGGTAATTGGTTAAGAATAACCCAAGTTCCTCAAATGAGAGCATTCTAACAACAGCTTAGCTGCCTAACCATCGAACTGATTTCTAATAGAGAAGTTTAATTCCCCAGACTTCAAAGAAAATATTCACCAAGAGTCTTAAACCCTGCAATAAATAAATAAATAAATAAATAAATAAATAAATAAATAAATAAATAAATAACATCTGGATTTATTATTTTCTTTCCCAATTTATCGAAAAAGCTACATGATTAAGTAATGCCTATAATATATCTAACAAGACACAAGACATGGACAGTGATATAAAAGAAGACATAGTCCTTCACTTAAAGGATTTTTTAATCTTGTAAAGGAAACTAACGACCTATTTACATTTTGATATATTAGCTATGATGTACATACTATAAGGACTACTGGTATTTCTCAAGTGTTTTTCTACTACAATCTGTTTACTATACTAAGATTCCACCGGTTTTCCAGCGAAAGTCATGCCCTTATTATCATATATGTTCCCAACCTGACAACCTGGGATGTAAAGTGTAGAAATATGACCTTCTTCCTTAAGGCTTGATTTAGTTTTAAAAACCATATTTTACATTTCCCTTCCTCTGATTGCTGTCATGACCTCCTGTAGCTTTCCAGGTATACAAGATATTCGAAGTCCACCCAGAATCATTCTCACTCTCTATTCCCCACAAAAGAACACAGAAAGAAGTTTTAACATCACACTATTGATATGTTCCTGAAGGAAGAAAAAGGATAAATCAAAGGAAAAGCTTTTGTAATACCTTCAGTTTTATCATCAAAATGTACTGTTCGTAGAATGTCTGTGATGATAGGCATTTTAGGGATTTTACCTACTTGATTTTCTTTTAACTGACTCATAATTGGAAGTTATGTACATAAAAATACCTACTTGGTGAAATTAATAGTGTGTTGGGAGAAAACCTCCTGTATTATCTTTCTCTGGTTATCATTTTGCCTAATTAAAAATAACTGATTTTCATTCTTTAACTTAATTGGGAGCTAACTTGATGACACATAAGTGACATTTTCTCTTAACAAATCTAGTACATCTTGCCTCCATTACTACATTGCAAATTTCTTAAAGACAGGAAACATTTTTCAAATTTGTTTGAATTTGTCACAGCACCTAGCATGATTGAGAGAGCATAATCAGTGTCCAATACGTAATAATTCATTATTGAATGAATGAATCACGTTTAAGAATGATAGAATAATAGAGCACAAAGTGTTTTAAATAACATTTAATCTAAGCTATTTATTTAAAAAATAGAAAGCGAATCACAGTAACAGTAAATATCTTGTCTAATTCTATATATTCCATTTATGTTAGATATGGGAAAAATACGTGTCATAAGCCCAAATGTTTTATTCACTTATTCTTAACTAGGTCCCTCCTTCATGATATAGCTGTACAAGGGTTATAGCAAATGGTATGGGTTGACTTTTGTTCTTGCTAATTTGATCACTCACATAGATACAATATTATTATTTATTTATATTGTCTAAATCTTTTACCAATTGATCAATATATTGACAATGTAACTCAAGGAAAATCTGTAAGTAAATACCCCTGATATTTAGTATTAGGGAAGATAAATGCTACATGTAAAATATTGTAAAGGATATAAAGAAAAAAGATGATTGTAAACAAACTGTTATACTAATGACGTTTTTCTCCAGATTTTTCCTTGATTTTACCATCTTGAGTTTTTGATCCATTGTTCTTTCCAGTTTTTTGTGCTTGTGGTTTTCAACTCTGACTCTTTTAATTAAAATATCATTGATGTTGTCAAAAAAGTAACATACAAAGAGCAAGCATTACTAGTCATGGGTAGTCCAATACTGTTCACAGAGATGGCTTTTAGAGGTAATGTGGCTACATCAACATAGACTTTCAGGAAAGACTCATGAGCCTAGCACCAGAATCATTCCAGTCTTGACATTTAGAAGCCATGTGATCTTGGACAAGCCACTTACCTCTTCTGAGCCCTCGTGTCCTTATTTTTAAAGAAAAGGAACTAAAATGTGTGAGCTCTAAATATTCACAGTTGTAGTCATTTACATAGATATTAAATCAAAACATGCATAAAATGACTACAGAGTTTCTGCTAAGGATGGTTCTTAGTGAAAGTTCTGTTCGTACAGTGTCCCCTCAGTAATTATAGGATGCGAAGCTCTGAGATTGTCCACCACAAAAATAGAATACTGAAGAAAATGATTTAAATGATGAGGTCATTGAACGACATTGTGTTTTTCAGCTATTTTTATCTCAAGTATATTTTAGAGAGTCTTGGTAGCCATTTCATGCAATACATTTATGCTATGTGTAAATCAAACTTTTTTTTTTAATTTGGCAAGTTTAGTTTTGAAATTGCCAAGTTTCAGCTAAAAATATAATGATAAATATAAATCTTAATGTTCTGCATATCACACTGATGAGTAATTAGATGCTTAAACATGGTTGAATAGGAACACTCACTGTTTATGAAAGGTGATATGATTAAAGACATGGCAATCAAATTTGACATCTCTTTCTTCAATTTTGAGTCAATTCTTTCTTGTACATGTGCAAAGATAAAAGTATAACTCTTCTAGGCCAGGGACTAGAGTGATTTTATTTCTTTTGTATCCCTATGGAACCATTAGTCCTGTGTTGTAACTCTATGGATGCCCGGTTAATAATATTGAGAATATGAGATACATACATACATACATAGGTATGTACAGACATGTAATCCCACATAATTGCATTTCACATACACTGAATTACTAAGGACATTGTGATGGGCCTCTGTATTTTTAACAGATTTTTCTACGATTCGTAGTCTAGCTATTTTTTTTCCCCTGAGCCAATGGAAATATTTCCATTCTAAGTATCCCCAAAGACTTCAAGAGTTTCCCCACCCCCATATGTCTGTTGTCCAAATGTCCCTGGAAACAAATGAATTTCTTAATATGGGTTTCAAATAGTCTTGATATATCTCATAAATATAGTCACCTATTACTGGTGGCTTGTACAGTAGCAGTATTCCAATTAATGCTGTTATTTTTTAAATAGTTATATCAAATAGATAATAAAACATTTTTTAAAAGACATAAATTAAGTACAAAGGAAAATACTATAATGAAAATCTGTGTATCCATGACCTAGATTTTCAACTATTAACATTTTTTCTATATTTTATCAGAACTTTAGGAAACTTAAATCATTACATGTATAGTTGAAGTCTACTTTGTATTTCTTCCCTTTCCCAATTCTTCCCTTTTTCTTCAAGAGGTAACCACTAGCTTAAACAAATTATAGAAATATATTACATTCTAAGTTGCCATGTAAAATTCTTCATATATCAAGTAATCAATCTCCTACAGAACACATTCTTTGAAATTAGATTAGAAATTAATTTTTAAAAAAGTATAAACAGCAAATAAATGCATGTGGAAAAGAAGGACTACTCTTACATTGACTACATCATTCTATTTAAATTAAATATGTTTTCAAAT
This sequence comes from Rousettus aegyptiacus, assembly GCF_014176215.1. NCBI lineage: Eukaryota > Metazoa > Chordata > Mammalia > Chiroptera > Pteropodidae > Rousettus > Rousettus aegyptiacus. The sequence goes on from NW_023416287.1 coordinate 72,162,545, forward strand.
CTTCTATAATTACATTACTTTTTGATCCAGCCCTTACTGACAGAGGTACATTAAAATTTTCCCCTAGAAGTGATTTTGAATTTATATTTTTTTCTGTATAGTTTGCTCCATTTGTCTTGAATACTAAAGACTAGAAATTTTTTAGATCTTTTTGATAATTTTTATTACAAATTGACACTTTACAAATCAATAATGCTTTTTTTCAGTAAAATCTATTTTTTATGATAATACGGGTATACCTGCTTCAGGTTTTGTTACTTTTTGCCTACTTTTTTCTAATCATTCTTTGATTTGCCACCTTTCTGTACCCTTATGTCTCTTTTAAACCAAACAAATACATGTTAGTTTCATTCTTTTATTCAACATGACATTACCAATTTACTTGCCTATTCTGAGAGAGCTATATTTGTTTCTATTTATTTCTATTTCTGATATATTTATATGTATTTATTATATTATGCTTCCTCTTTACCTTTTTTTCTTTATTCTTTTCAATTTTATATTAATGTTTTTATTTATTATTCCCTTTCCCTCTGCTAGTTTTTAAGTAACATTTATTAAGACTTCATTTTTTGGAGCAGTTTTAGATTTACAATAGAGTTGTTATTTTATACCTGACATTTAATTGATATAATTTTAACATAGTTATTTTAAAAGTATGAAGCTAAAGGAAATCTCTACCCTCCTCCCAAATACTGCAAGCCTTTTAAATATTTTAACTCAGATTCTTTTCCTCCCATTTTACTTATAATTGCTGTGTAATATTTTAGTTCTATCTTTATTTTTATAACACACAAATTATGTTCTTTTCTGCCTCCTTATTGTTCGTGTTCTCCTTATGCCTATTTACAGATTTATAAACTAAGGTATTAGATTATACTAAATCTTGATTACATCACCCATTTCATTGAACTATCATCCTAACCTTGGTTCATGTGTATATTTACTAAGTAGACCTTTCTTTATTACAATCAAGTAAAGTTCTCATAAAAACCATCATCAGATCATAGATTAGGACAGAGTTTTGTGCACATCTGAGTAAGACAATTAGTTTTATAATATCAGCAATATTACATCTACACATACTTTTTAAAGAAAATTATGGGCATATTGAAATATTCTGGTTGGCAATGAGTTACATTTTCCTGTCAATTCTTTTCTTATTTAATTCTTGATTGCTATTTAAAATTTGTTTTACTCCTATTTGAATAAACTCTTCTTCTTCTTCATGGTAAATGCATTTGAAGTTAAAACCTAAACTGGCCTCAGACATTGTAGAGATCCAAGAAAATTACTTACCTGACCAGCAGTGTCCAAGATGTCCAAATAAGCTGGCTCATTGTCGATCCTAACTTGGGTCTTATAAGCATCTTCTGAAAAAACACAAGACAAAGTTTATATTTAAATATATTCAGCAGAAAAAGCAATGATTAATTTTTAGATTTCATAACAAGACTAAGTAGGTTGCTAAGTAAGGCAATCAGATACTCCAGTAGAGTACATAGAGTGAGAAGTCTATAACCCAGGAAAGTATAAGAAGGGAGTCTTTGCTTAAAGTGAAGTCAAATGTTTTTCTCCTTCATCAGGAGAGTTAATGACTTGAGATGTCTTGATCATGTTACCTAGAGAAACAAATTATAGAACAAACGTGTCAGTTCTTTCTTAATTATGCACAAGTTGTATCCTAACATTATACTCAGTTTGAAAGACTTTCCTTTAAGATCACAAACAAAACAAGGATGCCTGTTTTCACCACTTTTATTTAACATAGCACTGGAAGTCCTAGTCAGAGAAACAAAGCAAGAAAAATAAATTAAAATCATTCAAGTGAAAATGTAGTAAAATTTTCTATTTGCAGATAACATGATCTTACAAGTAGAAAGTGGTAAAGATTACACACATACACAAATATATATATGAACTTCTAAACAAATTCAGCAAAATTGCAGAATAAAAAAAATCAACACACAAAAATCATTTGTTTCTATACTCTAATAATGAAAAATAAGAAAAAGAAATTAAGAAAATGATTCCATTTATAATAACATTAAAAAGAATGAATACTTAGGTATAAGGTTAACTAAGGAGGCAAAGACTTATATGCTGAAAACTACAAAAGTGTAATGTCTTTATTGATGTTTTTATTAACTTACATAAGATTTTTATATATTCTGGATTCTAAACACATCAGATACATGGTTTGCAAAATTTTCTCCTGTTCTATAGTTATGTTTTACTTTATTAATATTGGCCTTTGTTGCATGAAAGTTTTTCATTACCATGAAGTATAATTTTTCTACTTATTCTTTTGTCGTTTATGTTTTTTGGTATTATTTCTAAAGATCTAGTCCCAAATTCAAGGTCATGAATATTTAACCCTGTTTTTTTTCTAAGACCTTTATAATTTTAGCTCTTATATTTAGATCATCAATCCATTTTTAGTTAATTTTTTAAATATGTTGCCGGTAAGCATATAAATTCATATTTTTTCATGCAATTCTTACCATTTTTTTTGTAAGGCTGATAGTAATGTCTCCATTCTAATTTTTAATTTTATTTATTTGAGAAAACTCTTTTTTTCTTGGTCAACTAAGGTTTGTCCATTTTGTTTATCTTTTTGAAAAAGCAACTCAGCATCATTAATTTTCTCTGTTATTTTTATGTTCTTTATTTACCTCTTTTTAAAACTTTATTATTATTTCCTCCATTTTATTTATGAGTTTAATTTTTTCCCCTAGTTTTTTAAAGTTTAAAGTGAGGTTGTTATTTGTGTTCTTTCTTCTTTTTTAATGTAAGCATTTACTGTTATAAATTTTTCTTTTAACACTGCTTTTGCTGGATCTCATAAGTTTTAGAATGTTGTGTTTTCATTTTTATTAATCTCTAAGTATTTTCTGTTTTTTCCCCATGATTTCTTCTTTTGCCCATTGGTTATTTAACTTCACATATTTGTAAATCTTTCAGTTTTCATTTTGCTATTGATTTCAAGTTTCATTCCATTGAGATTGGAAAAGATACTTTATATGATTTCAATCTTACTTCTGATACATACTTAGAAACTCAAGGAATGCTTCCTAGAGGAAGTAGCATCTACACTGTGTAGGAGTTAGGAGAAAGCAAAGCAAGAAAGAAAACCTGAAAGCCAGAATCCCACAGATTATAAAGAGGAGGGAACAAAAAAAGGAATTTAGATAATTTTAGTGTGGTTAAATCCCAGTGTTTAAGAATGACATGTTAATAAATGACATTTAAGAGATAAATCAGACTTGCTTGTAAATATATTAAATGGAATCTTATTTTTGTGTAAGGGACATAAAGTCAGACTACCTGGGTTTAACCCTATCTTTACTAACACCAGCTGTCTGATTTTAAGAAAATAACATGATCTCTCTAAAATGTATATTTCTCATTTGAAAAGTTATGATATCTATATTTACCTCATGGAATTGTTCAGAGGATTCAATGAAATAATGTGTGGGAGGCATCCAGCACAGTGCATTATGTGTAGTAAATGTTTAATAAGAGTTAAATATACTGTTTTTAAGAAATGTGAACTCTATTATACATGCCACCATCAAATGTGCATTTTGGAATGCTAATCTGGTTGAAATGTAGTGAATGAATTTTAATGTGGAGAACTAGAAGGATTAAGTAGATATTTAGTGATCTAGGTGAGAATTGATGCTGGCCTATACTATGATAATGGCACTAGGGTTGAAGGAAAGCTGGTAGATTTGCAAGATGTTTAAAAGTTTGAACCTATAGCATGATATATGGAGGATAAAGAAGGAGGACATTGAAAGAGAAGTTCTGAGATTTCTGGCATTTGCAGATGGGCAGATAGTTATGAGATTTACTGAGAGAAGAAAGAAAAGAGTAGGAGGACTATAAGTTGCTGACTTTGCAACATCTATTTATCATGTAAGTGAAAACAGTGAATATCTGGATCTGAAGCTCTGAGGTGAGATCTGAGAATCTTATTTCATTGTGTCCATTTATTTTGTCATTCATGCCAGTCCCATTCTGTATATTTCAGCCTGTTCAAATACCTACAGTGAGTACACCACCATTTATGAAACACGGCTGGATCTTCTCAGCCTGGAACTTGACACTCCTAGTGCCTGGCTACAATCTCTATTTAGTTTTATCCACCACTTATAGTATAAGTAAACAGCAAACACTGCTAAAAGCATTTAGAATAGCATTGATTTTAGGCACCATTCAATAATTATTTATAATGTTGATTTTGAAACAAATGGATGATTATTTTCAAAATCTTTTGTTTTAGAAAATGGTAATGATGAACTACAGGAGGTACTTTCACAATGCACAGAACTAAGTCCTCCCAAAAATTAGGTTTCTGGAGATAAACGTGCATGCTCACGTACACACACACACACACACACACACTCTCTCTCTCTCTCTCTCTCTCTCTCTCTCTCTCTCTCTCTCTCTCTCTCTCTCATGGTCTCTAACCTCAAGGAATTTATACAATCATGGTGGAAGACACACATATATGAAATGGGATGTTAAGATCCAAAAATTTATAGGGAATATAGCCTACCTTCAAGGAAATTTATTCTTTATGACTGTGCTCCAGAAAGATGAAGAATGGGAAATATAATTTGCAGGGGAGGTAGATCTAGTGTGGTTTTAGCAACACATGCTATTCTAGCATCATTTGGTGTATGGATGACCACGAAATCTGTCTGTTTTATTCTACTACTCTTTGTACTTTCACTGATCTTCCTCTCACTAAAAAAGAAATCTTGTGGAATTATTTGCAACATATTTTGAAGATGCATAGGGTTGTTTTTCAGTTTCATAGGGAAATACAAATAGTTACACTGAAAAGGGTGCTATGACCTGAGGATCACATGTAAGTCTTTTAGATTTCATGTTTGTTTATTTCAACTCAAAAGCCCCAAAAAGAGCCTGCTGAGGCCAGGATCATGCAGAGTAATCCAGAGGAGAACGGTTCTGTGTGATTATCTGAGCCCTAGATAAACCCAGCACATGAAACGTATATCAAATAAAAGCTTCTCCTGGTATCAGAAAACCCCTTCAAAGAGACTTGATGTGAATTGGCTGAAAATTAAGCCAGTCCCTCTATCCAAGATTTCTTTTTCTCTTTTAAAAAGTGTCCATCAGAGTGTACATTCCAGTGTTGTGAATCTAGGTCACCTGCCTGGCCTCCATAGAAACTAATCCCTTTCATTTCCTCCCAATAAACAATCTTCCCTTCTGTTTCCATTCATCCACTCCCTTTGAGACCTCCCATGCAGAAATGCAGTGACAGAAATACTCTCTTGAATACATATAAACACCTCCCTGAAATTCAATCATCTGCTTACAGACCCAACCCTGAAGTGAGCTCATTTATCTTCCCAAGCAAGAGGCCAAATGTACACAAAGCTTTATCAGGCAGAAATGGTAGAAACTGCATGCTATATTGTCTGTACAGAAAAGCATAATCAAGCCACCTTCTTGGAGGCATCTGCAACCTTAAAATTCATTTGATAACATTAATGTTTGATTTGAGACTATTGTTTCTCTTCAGATGTGTCTTCTTTATGCTTCCCTTCCAGTAGAATTTTATCAGAAAAAATTACTAAAGATTCGTATTAAAGTCTCAAACCCATCTCTGAATATTGATGTTATGATTAGCCAGCCACTTGACCTTATTTATAAGATGGAAATAACAGTACATGCAAGTCAATGCATAGGAACTCTATAAGGATCAACAAAAGTAGTAAATATGATAGTATTTTAAGAAAAAAGAAATCACAATTCAAACTCAAGGCATGTTATGTAGCGATTTAAAAAAGTACATTGCTTCAAGTTAACCATGAAATTATATTAAAATTAAATCACTTCTGCTATTTATATTTACCCCTGTGATAATGCTTTTTTCCCAACAAGTAAATCATAGAGGATTCGGTAGGATACATTTGCAATAATCATTAAAAATATGAAGTTTTTAATTAATTAAAAAATCTTAAAGTGTTCTGGATAATTTACCCAAAATAATTCATTTAATTGCCTTACAGAACAAATATGTGTATTTAAATAACTTTAAAATAATTTAGTTGTAAATATGAAATTAGGATAATTTCAAACCACACTATGTAACTAGTAGAAAATATTAGGTTATCATTGACTTTTCACTAGATGACTTTTTAAAAATCTTACGGTAGTTTAATACTTCTTACATGGTTTACCAGAAAATCTGAAATGTATGATAATTAGTATTACAGTGAAGATATATTTCTATAACTCTGAGCTAGTATACATCACTAAATATTAGTTGTTGATCCAATATTTTTTTTAAAAAAAAGAAATAAAAATATAAAGCCTCAAATAATCTATAAGAACATTCTCAAAGAATTACTAAAATAATCTTAATTGTGTGTGTGTAAAGTAGAAGCACTTTGGAACATACTGTACTGTATATTTTCACTTGAACAAAAAGTTAAATCATGGCTGAATCAGCACTGATACATCTCTAATGTATCCATATATTTATCAATAATGACATCAATAGGTATTTGAGTGTGATATCTGTGCTATGCACTCTGATAGGCACAGAGTCTAGAGTGTCAAATAAGACAGGGTTGATTTCTACACACATAGAGTTTATAATCTTGGGGGAATACATAAAACTAAACAGGCAATTACATAGTAGTTTAATGAGTATGACATTAGAAGCATTTGAAATCTGCTCATTTAGAAAGACAGCAGAAGACACCCAGAGGAGCTGAAGTTGAGCTGAGGTCAGTTCTCAAAGGAAGCATACAGAAAACAGAGTTCAGAAGGAAAAAGCCTGTGAAAGGCCAAGAAAAGAGAGGGAGTTGCATGTGTTCTTGTATAACTCTTTCTCTTGAACCTAAACATTCAGTGAAATTTAGAAACGGTATATATGCTTATTTGGTTTGGAAATGTTTTGAAAACTGGGTGAATTTAGCTTTTGAGATGACTAAAGATAAATAAGAACATCTTTCCTCACCATGAAACTAAGAGCTGAAGAAAGAGATCCTATTAGAAAATAAGTCCTGTAAATTCATGGGAATTATAAGGCACAATTTGGATTTTTTTCCCCCATACTGTATTTAGGTCTGGGAGGGATAAGGGCTTCTTGATGATATGAATTACATAGTCACTAAAATCTTTCCTCTAGACATATAAGTAGTTCATACTACCCAGCATCTCCCTGCTGCCCACAGGGAAAAGCCTAATGTTACTGCTCGGGGAAGGCCTACCCCAAGGCAGCCAATCAGTGCATTCTGAAGAGTCTATAGGAGGTCTTGGCAATACATAAGACCCAATGAGATGATGCAAGCTGGAGTGCCTCCTGTGGAACAACAGAATACCACCTGGAGATTTGCACTTTCAAAAGGCCACTACTGGAAGATGTCATTCCAAACAATGGCTTTGTAGAGCAAGGGCAAGCCAATGGAGAGGACTTTGACAAGAAATAATAGTCATCTCCCAATGTAACTGTATTTGGAGACAAGCACTTTGAGGAGGTAATTAAGGTTTAATGAAATCATAAGGGTGGGGACCTAATCCCTTAGGACTGGTGTCCTCATAAGAGGAAGAAGAGATATCAAAGCACGAGCTTGGCGTGCTCTGTGCTCTCTCGCTCTCTTTCTCTCTCTCTCTCTCTCTCTCTCTCTCTCTCTCTCTCTCTCTCTCTCTCTCTGCACACACATAGAAGAAAGGTCATATGAGGACAGAGAGAAGAGTGGCCTCACCAGATATGAAGCCTCCTTCCACCTTAATCTTGGATTTTCAGTTTCCAGTACTCTGAGAAAAGAAATTTTGTTGTTTAAGTTACTCAGAGTGATATTCTGTTATGGTAACCCAAATAGACTACTAGAGCTGTCCATTTATTAATTCACAGATCCTGTTGGGTAGGAATCTGTTTATGACACATTTGAGTTCTCTTAGCACAAGGCTAAAGTCAAGTTGTGAGTGGGGTTGTGTTCTTCCAAGGTCATTTAGGGTCATTGGCAGAATTCAGTCCTTGCAACGGTTCCTCTTTCCTTGGTGGCTGTTGACTAGAGGTCACTCTTAGAGGCCACATGCCTCTCACAACCTGGTAGATTACTCTTTCAAAGCCAACAGAAACTTTGACCTCTTAGACTCTCTAGTAATTATTCATCTGATAAGGTCATCGTCCAGTGAGTAGATCTACCATCTGAGCAAGAGGTTGCTGAGGCAACAGCCAAATCAGTGTCCTTTCCCAAAGCCAGAAGATGTTTCAGGAAATACTTTCAGGATTCTTTTCAGCCTGAGAAGATAGAGGGATCTATGAGAAACCTGATTCCATGATGCTCTCCTTGGGAGACTAAAAGACTAGGCCATAGACACTGATACTGAATGTCTCAAGTCCTTTGTCTCTGCCTCACTTATTGTCATTTTGGAGTGAGGAGAAGAAGCAGATATTCTCTTCTCTCCAGCTTCTTCAGCAAGGAATGATGGTATCTCTTGTTCTACCTTTCTTACCTCCGTTCACCACAACCATAATGAACGGTTTTATGATCATAAGGTCATGATCTGTGCAATGGTTGCCTTCCAGAAGTTTTGAAAGAGAATGAGTTTAAATGCAGATGATCTCTTCACAGAAATAAAAAAGAGCCTGTGTGGTCAGAGCAACTGTAGGAGTGCCGGTCTTAAAGGCTCTTCACCCTCACTTGATGGACACTTCTAAAAGGTCCCCAGGGAACCTCTGGAGTTCACAGATACAATATAAGAACATTTAGTGACAGAGGTTTGATTTATACCAAGACTGCTATTTCTGGGAAGGTGGATTAGACAAACTTTTTCCTATGCCTCCTGTTACATGCAACATAAAACCACGGACATTACATATGAAACAAGCATAATATTGTGAAGGTAGAGAGAAAGAGGCAGACTAGCTAAGAACTTCAGAATCCAAGGACTGATATGGTGGTAAATTTTCTAGGTTTTCTTTTTACCTCTTATTTTCCAGACTTGAAAAAGAAAAAAAAAATGGCTGCTTGAAAACACCAATGGGTGCAGAAAAAACACATAGAAAACTTACGTGATAAAAACTACACAACAGTAATGAAAGAAATTAAGAAAGATCTAAACAAATACGTAGGCATATCATTTTCCTAGTAAAAACATTAATTCTTCTCAAACTGATGTAAAGATTTAATGTAATTCTTATCAAAATCTCAGAACATTCCATGCGGGGGCGGGGGGCACATTTAAAAATGTTTATGGAAAGGGAAAGGAACTAGAATATCCACAATTTTGCCAAGAAAAATATTAAATGGAAGGAACCAGTTTACCCGAGTTCAAGACACACGTTATTTATAGCTACAGTAATCAAGAGTACGTGGTATTGACAAAGGTAAAGATGCATAGATCAATGGAAAGGAACAAACAATCCAGAAATAAACTCACATAAATATGACTTACTACATTTTGACAAAAGTAAAAAAGAAAATCAATGGAGGAAAGATAGCCTTTTGAACAAATGGTGTGGGAAAGATTAAAGATTAAACATCCATGAAAGAGCAAGGTGGAATACCCTTGAGCTACGTCTCACATCTTATACAAAAATTAACATAAAATGGATTCCAGATTTAATGCAGAATGTAAAAATAATACTTTTAGAAGAAACATAGAAAAAATCTTTAGACTCTAGTGCTAGGCAAAAAGTTCTTATACTTGACACAAAAAGTTCAATCTTTAAAAAGAAAAATTGATAAATTCAACATCAAAATTTTAAAAAACAGCTTTGCTCCATGAAAGATTCCATTAAGAGTATGAAAAGATAAGCTAAAGTGGGAGAAAATATTTGCAAATCATATCTCTGACAATGGACTAGTACTTAGCATCTATAAAGAACGCTCAAAGTTCAACAGTAACAAGTAAACAATTTAAGTAGTGAACAAAAGAAATGAAGAGACATTTTACCAAACAGGATATATAGATGGCAAATAAGCACAGAAAAACATGTTCAAAATTACTAGTCTTCGGTATGTGCATATTAAAACCCCAGTGAGCTATCACTACAAATGTATCACAATGGCTTTAAAAACAGGTAACACTTAATGCTGGTAAGAATGTAAAAAAATTGGATCATTCATACATTGTTTGTGGGAACATAAAATGGTACCTTCACTCTGGATAAAGTTTGGCATTTAAAAAAAATTTATATATATCCTGCACATAATACATAAAACAGCAATTGTGCTCCTGGGCATCTAATGCAGAGAAATGAACTAAAGTTCACACAACACACTCAACAAGTGTTCCCAACGTGTTTATAATAGCTTTATCCATAATAGCTAAAAACGAGAAATATACCAAATATCCTTCAATGGGTGAATGGGTATGCAATCTGCAATACAACCATATCGTGAAATATGATTCAGCAGTGGAAGGAATGGAGTGTTGAAACATGCAGCAACCTAGATTAATCTCCATAGAGCTATTCTAATTGAACAAACCAATCCCAAAAGGTTATATATGATTCCATTTCTATAATATTCTTACATTTAAAAAAAAAATCCAAAATCCCCACAAAATCATAGCAAACTAGGCATAAAAGGGAGCTAGCTTTATTTAATACTGGGTATCAAAATAAAACCTAAAGCAAACAAATATTAAAACCATTCCCTCTGAAATTGTATACAAGATAAGAATACTCATTACAAATATGTTTGTTCACTTCACACTGGAGGTTCTAACCTATTCACTTAGGCAAGAATATGACTGATGTGAATAAAGTTGATAAAGGGAAAAATGTTACTATTTAGGGTAAATATCTTTTGGGTATGCAGAAAATTTCAAAGATTCTATTCATAAATTAGTAAATTGAATAAATGAATATAGTAAGTTTCCTAGCAACACAGTCAACATAGAAAAAACAATTTTTTTCTATATATGAGCAACAAATAGATAAGAATGAAAATATTCAATGCTATTATAACATCAATAATATCAAATCTCAAAGAATAAATCTTTTTTGCAAGCCTTTTACTTAGGAAGAGCTACAAGATTTTTATGAGAAAAATTAATGATGTTATAAATAAGGGGAAGCATATGCCATGTTTATGAATTAGAAAATTCACTATTTTAATAAAGTCAATTTCCCCTAATTGATCTATAAATACCTACCAAACAGATTTGGAGAGAGGGTGGAGATTCGCCAACTAATTCTAAACTAATATGGAAATAAAAAGAGCCCAAATGACTTAAGACTGTCTCAAAAGAGAGCAATAAACTCTACCATATATCAATACTTACTGTTAATCTGTAGCAATTAAGACAGTGTGATATTGGCATATGAATAGAAAAATAAATGAGAGAATACGGAACCCACACACCAATGTATCCTTTTTTAGATGACAGAATTGGCATTTCAGAGCAGTAGGCAAAAGAAAATATTTTCAATAAATAGGGCTGTTGAACAGATGTAAATATTTAAAATAATGGAACTTGACTACTCCTTCACCATACACAACACAATAAATTCTATCTGGGTTGTAAATATATATATTCAAAGCAAAACAATGAAGTTCCTAGGAGATACTGTAGGAGAATACGTTCATCGCTTAGAGTGCAAGACTAATACAAACATACTAAGGTAAAAGATTGACAGGTTGGACCATATTTATTAAAATTAAGATTATATTAAAACAAAAATTTGGTTCATCAAAATGATTATTGAGAGAAGGAAAGCCAAGCCGAAGTGTGGAATAAAGTATATGTACAACAAGAGGCTCATATCCAGAATAAGTAAAGAATTCCTACAAATCGATCAGAAAGCAACAACCTTTCCCGCTCTTTCTTTCTCTTCCTTTTCTAGGGTTAGGAGACAGTGATAGTGGCACTAGGGGTTGAGAAGGTAATGAGGCAGATAATATGGAACACTTTACAAATACGCATGTCATTTTTGCACAGGGCCATGCTAACCTTTTCTGTATTGTTCTAATTTTAGTATATGTGCTGCTGAGGTGAACACAGGAGATTAAATTTTATAAAGAAGTCGTTCAGCTGGCTGATAAATAACTATAAAGCTGTGCCGTCTTATAAAAAAATCAGTAAAAAGCAAATAAAACTGTAATACGTAAATTCTCTTCTAGGAAAATGGCACAATTAAAAGACTGACAATATCAGGTATTGGTGAACTTGTGGACCTGTGGAGAAATTTCGTATGCTATAGATCGAGTGTAATATAGTGCAACCACTTTAGGAAATTGTTTGGGATTATCTGCTAAAGCTGATCATACACATAACCTATGTGTTAGATTGAATTATTGGTCCCAGTTCTTTTCTGTACTAATATTATATCTCTACATCCTTGCCATGGCCTTATAGTGGGTGAAGTGTACTTCCCCATTTTTTAATTTTAGGCTTGACCATGTGACTTACTTTGGCCGATGAAATGCTAATGATTGTGATGTGAACAAAGGTATGAAATATGCATGCATGCTCGTGCTCTTTTGATTCTTCCATCACCATCAGAAGAATATACCCTGAGACGCCCACTGGTTTCAGAAGCCAGATAGATGCCAGTCTGAACTACTAACCTACAGGTGTGTGAGGGACAAATAAGTTATTTTTTTACTATATTTATGACAGTTTGTTATAAGCGATTTCACTAATCAGGAATATATGTACATGTACACATATACATGTACGTTAAAGGCATGGGTGAAAATATTTAAGCATTATTCATACTATTCTTCAACTAGTAACAACCAAGAGTTCATTAGTAGCAGTGTGATATGAAAATAAACTCTAGTGTACTCATACAGTGGATTATTTTTGCTATGAAATTTAGAAAGCTACAGCACACTACAATGTGGTTGAATATTAGAAACGTAAGTTGAGTGAAATAAGGTAAACCTCAAAGACACATTGTAGGTTTCCACATATATAAAATTCAAGAATAAACATCCAAACTAAGGTATATATATTGGAAAGTACTTTCTTAACCAGGACAGAGATCATTTAGATGTTTACTTTGTGGTAAATCATTCTTTTGTATACTTTTCTGTTTTTTTATTATGCTTTATTATTTAAAAAATACTTTAAAAAGTGAATGTTCTCAATTGCTCAAATGTGGAAAAAGGAGAAAATAGCCAGTCCCATTTCTTTATTATTACAGTAACAAAATATTTTCACAAAATTAACTTATAATTTAATTAACTTTTTTTCAATGATTTGCTCTCTTGTTTGTTTCTTGTTTTATCTCACATAATGATGTCTAGACATTTAGTCTTCATATTGAATAAATTCTGATAATGCTGATGAATATGAGTTATAGGAGTAGACAACGGGCTATCAAAGGACCTTTCTGTCCAAAATATCTTTCTCATGGGTCTGGCATGATGCCCCAAATTCCATCCCTTCTGCTTTATTCTTTCTAGTTAAGATAAACCATTTTGTTTCCAGGAACTCCCTATTAAAATGCAATAAAACTACAGGAGAGGTAAAATATTAAGCTATTATCGAGCACAAACACCTTACTCTGAGATTACTTTTGCAGGAAATTAGCTGTCATGAGAGAAACAGAAAGCAGAGCCTGAGGGGATGATCTGCAGGAATGATAAAGCAGAATGGAAAGGGAGGGAAAACACTGCTAACAGCTGTGCCCAGAGACTGGGAGAGTACTTGGTGAACAAAGGAGCTACTGGAGGCTTGAAGGCACCTGAGGACCAGAAAGGCCCCTAAGGTTTTGGCAGCAGCCTGCTGAAGAGCAAGGTACACATTAGAGGAAATGGTTCAGGTGGCCTCCTTCTAAAAACTGATGACAAAATGAAGTTTTGTGCCCTGAGCTTGCTGAGCATGGTTTTTAAACAATGGAACCCTATGTATATACTAAAGATATATGGACATAGAGAAACATAGTATCTAGGATTCTAGGCTTGCCTTTTGTAAAATCAGATAATCCTTACTTTGTCAGCCTCTCTGGAAACAAAGGCTATAGAAATGAAACTTCCTCTACAGACGGAGGAGGCAGAAAAGTATTTTTAGGGCAATGGGCTATAGTGGTGTTTCATAAACTTTCACGTACACACACAAATCTCCTGAGGATCTTGTTAAAGTGCACTGACTGTTTCAATGGGTCTGGGTCTGTGATTCTGTACTTCTGAGAAGTTACCAGGTCATACCCATGCTACTGGTCCAGGACCTACAGCAATACTATCCACCAGAGATATAATATGGGCCACATATGCAATTTAAATTTCCTGGCAGCCACATTAAAACAGTAAACAAAAATAGAAAAATTAATTTCAATATATTTACATAAATATTTACATAAATTTATTCAAAATATCATTTGAATGTGTAAGCAACATAAGAAAAATATTAATGAGATAGTTTACATTCTTTTCCTTGTACTAAGTTTGTGAAAGCCACTGTATATCTTGTACTCACAGTACATCTTAATTTGGGCTAGTCACATGTCACCACAGCCCCACGTGGCTCAGAGCTACTGTATTGGCCAAGGCAGATCTTGACAGAGGATTGATTATTGATTATTGCAATTATTGAATGTATTTCTAAAAACTCAAAATACAAATATAGATTTTTTTTCCCCTAGTCATTGGTAGCCTTCTTCATTAGAAAAGATCAAAAACGAATTTAAATATAGATGAATGACGCCCCAATGATGTCGCAACCTCCTATCATTCTGTTAATATTTCATAGTTCATTTCCTGTATTAGCTTAGATTCTTAAGAGAAACATAACTAATATTTAATAAAATATTAATTATACATTTAAATTACCTCTTAGTATGTCAGATGGATTGAATGATTATAAGAAATTGGCTTACACAATTATACAGGCTGAGAAGTTCCAAGATCTGCATTTGGTAAGCTGGAACGACCTGGATAAGCATGGTATAATTTATAGTCTAAGGACAGGAGAGGACTGATATTCCAACTTAACTAGTCAGGCAGGCCAAGTTCTCTCTTACTCAGCCTTTTATTGTATTCATACGGTTCTTGATTGGATGAAGACTACCCACATTAGGGAGGCAATCTGCTTTACTCAGTCTATTATAAAATGTTAATCTCATCCAGAAACACCCTCACAGACATACCCAAACAATGTTTGAGCAAATGTCTGAGCCCCTCATGGCCCAATCAAATTCATATATAAAATTCCCCGTCACACTCCCTATGAAGTCTTCCCATACTTGCCCAGTGAGAAACTTTATCCCCTTCCTGTACTTCTGCACATAGCTCTATAAAGCACTTTTTGTTCTAATTATTCTTCCAGGTCTCAACTATTTGAAAGCATGGGACATAACTTATTCATCTTTGTAAATGCCTTCTCTAGCATTCTGACAAGCACATAATAAGTCATCAATAAATTCAGTTTACCTTCTTTGTGTCTAGCACTTTTGGATTCAGACGTGCTAGCTTAAAGTCACATGTCGCACTGTATGTATATCAATATACCCAATTTAAATATGAAAAGAGAGAGGTATTAAACTTAACAAAGCTCACAAAGCCAGTAGAAAGTGATCGAGAGACTTAACTAGGTCTGCTAGACTACAGAAACTGTTATTTTGCTATACCATTTGTTTTTCAAAGATTAATCAAGTGAGTAAAGAGGTTTACTTTGAAGGTTAAGGACTGTTTCTTAATTGAACTGAGCAAATACATAATTCCCATATCTGGGCCACACTTAAATTAATATTCAGATATACATAATAGGGAGCCAAATCTTTCAAGAAATCACATTTAGTAAGACAGGAAAAGCAGTGTAGTGTACAATTCTTAAATTTGTGAACACCCAGCATCTTTTAACCCCTACATTCCATGATTGACATAGAAGCAGAAGCTCACTTTTCCAGCCTCCATTGCAATGTTTATAGACATGTGACCTAGAATTTGTGAAGCAGATATATTCAATCAAATCCTTGATTCAAAAGCAAACTGCATGAGGATGGCTGTGCCGTGGTATTTGCATTTCTGGGAGGATGATAAAGCTTGACCAACACCCATTTATCCACAGTGGCAGCAATGATAGCTTCATTGCTTGATTGGTGCAACTAAGTTTAATTTTGACCTTTTTCAGCATAGGTAACCTCAGAATTTACTTCTCTGTGTCTATTGGAGGTTATGTGAACAATGGATGCACAAATTCTTTCCAATTCATGGCACCTTCAAGTCATCCTGGAGAAGTGACTGCTCACCTCTCTTTAAAGAGGACAAGGTTGGCCACCCACCAGCCTGGCTATTTTAATGAGAAGAATTTTTCCACTGAGCATGGATCCCACCTCCTTCTTATAGGCTTCTATACCATGCAAGATTTAGTTTTCTCTTTTCTCGTCCACAGCAGCAGTTCTCATTTATAGTCTGTGCGTCACCTTCAAATATGGTCTCCATTTACATTTCCACCACTCAGTGAGAATAGCTGGGTGTTTCAGAGCTATGCATTAGAGCAAAAGACAAGGGCACACAGCTGCTGATTGATTTTTATAGTACATAATTTACACTTTGGATTTTCTCTCCTGTCTCAGACGTGAAATGTAGAAGACATCTGCCAAGTCTGGAGGCCATGTGACTGGCACCTGCCTCCCCCTACTTGGTTAGGTGCTATCAGCAGGTACTTCCAGATGTGCGTCTCTTTTCACCATCTTCTTTCTTCCCTTCCCTCTCATGTTCAATGTTATGGTTGAATTTTGGAAAAAAGAAAAGTTTAAGGAGCCCCCGCAAATGATCTAAAGTTATTACGTGTCTGAAAGGTCACTTTGTCCCATACTTTTATGCCAGACAGAAACAGCTGGTGATGTTAACCTTGTATCCCATTTACTCATTTAAAAATTATTTTGAGCACCTTCTACATATTCTGTTCTGGGGCATAGTGAACAAAACAGACATTATCACTGCCCTCACTTATTTTTAGCCTAAAGGAAGAGAACCTGAAAATAATAAAAGGTGGTAAATACTGAAGTACAATTTTATTAAGTCAAGGCATTTCTATGAACTCTGGTAAAATATCTAGTGATCCCAAGAGACATTTGACTAATGATGATAAAAAGATGCTATCAACAGTGAATTTACAACTGTTTAAAGCTTACCGATCTAGAATTATATTTTATATTTTCCTCTACTGTGGGAAGTGAGAGAGCAAAAAGGATAAGAAGTAGGAGGAGAAAGAATTTCAGCGAAACACAACTGAAACTTAACTGTTCCCCAAATCTTTTAAGGTACAATTAAATATAGCTTGCAATAGGGCTCTTTACAGTTTCACCACGATAAATTTTCTAAACTTATTTCCACTTTCTGCTATGTATCCTATGTTCTAAGGCCACTAGACTATGTTTTATTCCCTTAGTAATCCATGAGACGAAAAGCTGCTTTGTTATTTATTTATTTATTTATTTATTTATTTATTTATTTATTTATGCTAGGAAATGTCTAATTCCAAATGTTTATTATGCAAAACTCTAATTATGCTTTCAGGCCCAGCCGAATTTATATCTCCAGATACGTATAAAGTGATTTCAGAGTTGACATTAGATGAGACGCAATACTTGGCCAATGGAAATATTGAGGATTTTATTAAGAGACTTGAAGGTTTTAATTTCACTTCTCTCAATCTTTAGAGAAGTTAAGATTGGTAAAATATTAAAAAGACAATATATCCAGAAACAAGGTGACAAGCGGAGTATGTAATGCTGATAAATGGCAAAAACTTGAGAATTTCTTGACTTCCTGTTTCTCCTTTAAGAGGAAAATTGTATTGAGAATCAAACAATAAAGCAAACATTTTTAAAGAGAGAGTGAGATCCTAAGATTTATTAGATTTTAAGTGAGTATGTACCTTACTCCAACGGAGTACAAATCTGCTTTTTCAGATTAATGATGTTTTAAGTTTCTACAAAATGTCTGAATGGCATTTTGAACCATCACTGTGCAGGGAAATAGGCTTCAGATAGGCGTTTGACTTGCAATCTCAGTTAAAATAGAGAAGTATAAACTAGGACCAAATATAATCAGAGAGATTAGTAAATGTTTGAATTCTTCTATCCAAAATAAGTGGTAAATTGTTTCGGTATGTAGGAAGTTTTCTAGTAGTTTGCTATATACCCTGCCATTTGCCACAATATGTTTTTCATTTTCTATTAATGGTTTTAATGAAGGTACAGAATGACACATATTCAGATGGGAAAATTGTTAAAAACAAAGAATGATAGTGAATAGTTTAAATATTAATTGGTATGCAAAAGGTCTTTGATGGAGTTAAAAAATGGACTTTTATAATAAGGCAACACTCACTGGAGACTGATATAATTTTCTAAGGGTACTTCCCCACCTCCTTAATGCCTATGGACAGAATGAGGAGATTGCATTCAGAATGTTAGTTATGATAAAATATCTCAACATTTTTCTATTGATAAGGATCCCAATATGAGTCCACAAACTAAAGTATTTACAAAAACCAGGCAAACTCTCTCTCAGGCTGTAGCAGGTTGGGATCGAGAAGGTGGGAATATCCACATTTATTTAGACCAAGCAGTGAAGACCACCATATTCTCTACTGGTCATACTATAAATGAGATATTTCATTGATTGCAGTGGAATACCATTATGAGTGAGATATAGATGGGCTATGAAGTACACATGGAAGGACAAGAGGAATAGCCGGGTTTGAGGCCTTGCTATAGAATAGATGATTAAGGAGGATGAAGGATGTTCAGCCTGGAGAGAAGGGCTGTGCAGTGGATATTTAATATCTTCATATATTTTAAGTGCTTCATGTGGATAAGAATTAGACATTTTCGTGTGCCTATAAGAGAAGGAGAAGAAGACAAATAAATAATTAAAGTGTTTAATTAAAGGACAAAGAAACAAATTTTACCTCAATATAAGAAAAAAATACAAGTAAAGAATTACCAAAAGATAAGGTAGGTTTTCTTGAAAGAAAATGTGTTCAGGCACTCTTGGGTTGTATTTAGAGGGATGTGGTATAGAGGATTCAATCATAAGACAGGAGGTTACACTAGATATTTTTTAAGATTTCTTTCATCTTTTTAAGGAGGAGTTATGGAAACAGATAATTATAAAGAGATTTGAAGTTATAAATAGAATGAGAAATGGTACTTATTCCTTAAAGGAATTTGGGATTTTATCCGGAGACTTAAAAGTTTAATTTCACTTCTTTTAAATTTTATTTTGTTTTCTCTTTATGTTATATCCTCTCACTGTATTTATTTTTTCAGCCTTTATCAGAAGGCTATCATTTAACATAGGACTGAGTATTTGTTTAAAGGTCTGTTTTAGGTCTGGCAAAATTAAGAGCATTAAGAATCTCTTCCCTCTCGCTGCTGCTGCTGCTGCTGCTGCTGCTGCTGCTGCTGCTGCTGCTGCTGCTGCTGCTGCTGGTGTGTGTGTGTTTGCAGTGTGTGTGTGCAAAATAAGGCTGAAATTTTTGAACTTCAGGACATAGAAACAATTCAAAAGGCATTCCTTCATATCAAAGGTAACTTTTAAATATACCTAAATATTACTGAGAGTATCACCTTCAGCCTGAAGGTGGACCTCTTCAAGGGGAAGGTGGTGGAAAGAATTGTCTTTACCCTCCAGCTGAACCCCACAGGTACTAGTGAATCACCGTGCCAGTGGAGGAGGGAGTAATCTGAGCCATTTTTGTTTTCTTTACTTGAGGTAGAATTTATGATCTATTATAATATCTGTAGTAGGCACAATAACGGCCATCATCTTAATCCCCAGACCTGCCAATAAATTACATCACCTGGCAAAGGGAAGTTAAGGTTGCAGATGGACTTAATTTTGCTAATCAACTGATCTCAGAATAGACAGATTATCAGGAATTATCCAGGTGTGTCCAAAATATTCCTAAAGGCCTTTGCAGAGGAAGCCAGAGACCAATGAGGAGAGTCAGAGAAAGATGTGACTAAGGAAATAAGGCTGGAAAGAAGCTATGCCGCTGGCTCTGAAGATAGAGGAGAAGAGTCAAAAGCCAGGACAGGTAGGCAGCCTTTAGAAGCTGAAAAAGGCAAGAAATCAGATTCTCTCCAGAGCCTCCAGAAGGAATGCAGCCCTGCTGATGCCTGATCTTAGCCCAGTGAGGCCTGTGTCAGAACTGAGGTCCAGAAATGTATGAAAATGCATTTGTTTTGTTTTAAGCCACTATATTTTTTGTAATTTGTTATGGCAGAAGTAGAAAACTAGTACAACATTCAATCATATCTTTCTTTTGCTTTATTTGAGAAACAAAGGAAAATATATAAACTAACAAGGATTTCACTTTAGGCAGTTTTAAATAAGAGACTTGCCAATGTTAGCTTTCTTCTCTTACTTGCATATATGTAACTTATCTTTTTGAGTGAAAACATAAAGGACCTTGGTGTACATTGCTTAAGAACAATAATCAGAGTCGATTTGTTTTATCTCTTCAGAGGGAAACCTCTTATATGAAGGATGAGTCTTATACAGGTATTTTTTCCCTCTAGCAAAAATTCACTGAATCAAAATGAATTTCTTCAGTGCTAATCACATCTATTTTTTAACTCTCATTTAATTGACCCTGCTGCCAACTTTTTAATAATTTGAAAGGAAGGAAGCTACAATTTTTTGAGGGCCTGTTCTGCTCAACCAGCTGGTAAATTCATGACCTGAGATTAAAACCTTTGTCTTTCTGATGCCAGAACTCTAATCCTCTCCACTCTATCATCCTCAATTTCCCCTTTAACAATAGATGTGCGCTCGCGTGCACACACACACACACACACACACACACACACACACACTCATGGTGTTCCCATCAGTGTGGGATTTTGAAGAATGGTCATTATGATCTTAAATAGTATGCCTTACTCCCCACTTTGAAAAGAATCTTTTATGCCCCACCCCAAACCCCATGATATTTGATATGACTTCCTTCTGCGACAACTGGTTATTTCTTTTCTCTGCTTCTTTTGTGCCCCATTTATCAGACTAGGGGAAGGATCTAGGTATTATTTATATTGTTTTTTTCTCCATAGGGGATCTTTTAACTATCAAGAACAGTACAGATGTCCTTCAATCATCAGTAGAGATGACTGTTTTGAATAGTCTTGAGAATTTCTATGCAGGTCAGTTTCCCTGCCCTTCTCAGAATCAAGTTTGGAACTGCAGTTAGAGATGTTTCATGGAAACATGACCCACAATTCTTGGTGTGCAATACATTATGGTATTTCCAGTATCTCAAGGGGTGCTATAAGCATTTTAAAAAATAATTTTCAAAAGCTTTTTGTGTTTGTTGTTTGCATGAGCCATGTAGCAAGACTTCCCAGTAAGCAGATTTAAATCTACTGGGAGACCTCAGATTCCCCCAGAGTTCTCTGCGCTTTCTGAGAAGCACAATTAGCCCATTGTGCTGACTCTGGGCTTTGCTCCCATACTGATCTTCCCAATGGAATGGCTTTGCACCACCTCCTCTTCACACTCACCCTTCAGGGCTCAGGCGAAGTACTTCCTTCTCTTTCATGGGACTATTCACTAGATCGTAGTAATAAATTGCCATTTGCTACTTTGACTCAATGATGGTTCTATGTTGTAAGGTTTTTCACCTTGCACTTTTTATTGTAATTATTTATGTTGGCGATTATCTTCCTATTAGATACTTAGATCTGTAGGCTCAGTGACTGTTTTGTTCATTTGTGTACATTTCCATATCACTGAACATACTAACTGGCTGAGAGAATGCGAATCAAACTTCAAAAGAAAATGGTTGGGCAGAGGAAAGGCTATTTGCAGAATCTAGAAAAACAAGTCACTGGAGTCCTCTGAGACTCAGTTTCCCTGTGTAGTGATTTTTGCTATAACACTTGTCTTGTAAATGCAAACTTGTTTAAAGCAATTGATATATTAGGGAACATTTTGAACATAAGTAAAGTTTATTTATTTATTTATTTTTAGCATATTTGGTCCTTTAGAAATACTAGGTGAAAGCAGAGATCTTCATCCAGATTAACTAAGCTGAGTGGAAATAGAAAACACACATACATACATACTTTTTCTCTCAGACACACACACTCACGCCTCAAGCGTCAACTAGCCTACTTGCTACCTCAGTTCACCATGTATTATGAATCTCATCTGGTATTATAACTTTCTGTCCTATTTCAAATCACTTTTCTTCCACAACTTCATAATGCTTTGCAAGCTGCAATTCTTCCAATATTCACTTCCACAAGCACCTTTGGATCTTTTTTTTAACAAAAAGAACTATTACAGTATATATGTATTTCTTAACCATTTAGCACATGTGAAACTGTTTCTCTTCTGTTCCTATTATATTCCTACCTTTTTAAAAATACGTCATTGATGAAGTTTTCATGATTTGAGCCCCAATTCTATTTTTTTCATAACTTCTTTTTTTTAATTAATGTAATTTTGCAAAGTGCAGTGATTTTTAGAAATGTATGCTGTATTTAGCAGAGCTGACTATATGTAAAGCGAGAACAGAAATATATACCCTCCCTACCTCATGCTTGGTTATTGTAATAAACTTAGATAATATAAAAGTGCTTTGAAATTTTAGCATTACAACTCTTTGCTAATATCCTATCTTTCTCTCTAAGGTTTGCCAATATTTGTAATTGTCATTATTTGTAGTAGAGATTGTAAGGTACTTGCTCAATATCTCTTATATTCTTATTATTGTATCTTTTTTCTATTGCTATAAAAAAAATTAGCAGCTTAAAACAATGCTGTTATAGGTTAAATTGTGTTCCTTCGAAATTCAAATGTAGAAATCCTAACTCCCAAAGTAACTATATTTGGAGATAGGGACTTTGAGGAGGTAATTAAGGTTCAATGAGATCAAAAGGGTGAGGACCTAATCCCTTAGGACTGGTGTCCTCATAAGAAGAGAAAGAGATATCAGAGCTCTCTCTCTTCACGCACATAGAAGAAAGGTTATATGAGGACAAAGAGAAGGCAACCATCAGCAAGCCAGGAAGAGTGGCCTCACTAGATATGAACCTTCCTTCCACTTTAATCTTGGGTTTCCAGTTTCCAGTACTCCGAGAAAAGAAATTTTGTTTAAGTTACCCAGTGTGATATTCTGTTATGGTAACCCAAATAGACTACTAGAGCTGTCCATTTATTAATTCATAGATCCTGTTGGGTAGAAATCTGTTTATGACATTTGAGTTCTCTTACCACAAGGCTAAAGTCAAGTTGTGAGCGGGGTTGTGTTCTTCCAAGGTCATTTAGGGTCATTGGCAGAATTCAGTCCTTGCAACGGTTCCTCTTTCCTTGCTGGCTGTTGACTAGAGGTCACTCTTAGAGGCCACTCTCCTAGCCTAACTACATGCCTCTCACAACCTGGCAGTTTACTCTTTCAAAGCCACCAGAAACTTTGACCTCTTAGACTCTCTAGTAATTGTTCATCTGATAAGGTCATTCCCATCTAAGATAATCTCCCTTTTGATTAACATAAATTCAACTGATTAGAAACCTTAATTACATCTATAAAATCTCTTCACCTTTGCCATATAATATAAAATTTCATGAGAGTGACATTCCATCACCTTTACTATTAATTAGAAACAAGTTACAGGTCCCTCCTACACTCAAGCAGAGGGGATTACATAAGGATGTAAATCATTACGTGTCACTCTAGAATTCTGCTTACCATAAGAGAAACTCAATTTTGTTCAGAGAGCAGTGTTTTAATATTTAGCAGCCCCTTAATACTCTCTATTAGGTAGGAAATACAATATAATTGACTTATGGCAATTTCTTAGATAAGCCTTCCAGGAAGACATTTTAAAAGTGGGAAGACTTGTCTTGCATCTTTGTTTTATCCTTTGCTGTTCACCCTTTCTATTTTCTGTCTTGAAGGTAGATGTAATGTCTAGATTTCCTAGATCCACCTTAAAACTACAGAGAAGGGTGAAGTAGAATTCATAAAAATATTGGGCCCAAAGTCTTCTCTTTGCAGCCCCAATTTCTAGATTATATGCCACTAGACCTCTTGATATATGAGAACAGTTCCTTTTTTTTATGATCAAATCCTATTTTATAAGTCTTTTTTCCTCATAACTAAATAAAATATAACTGGTAACACAATCAAGAGTTGCTTCCCCGTCACAGTACTCGGAAATGTACCTTTCGTCACCCATCTTCTCACCACAGTTCACTTCAAATAGTACAAAGAAAATATATTAAGTTTTCCTGTGTGCTTTCCAGGCTTTAAATAGATACGAATTTGCTTCTCTTAATCATGAGAATATTTCTTCCATGGAGGGAGCGAGCGTGACATAGAATAGGTAAAAGCAAGCAGGGAAAATCAAATAGTAGGGATAATGTTATAGAATTTTTAAATGATAGAGTCTTGTTAAGTCCTCAATTTTTCACCACCAATGGTTGAGATAATTCTATCTTGTTTTATTCAATCTAGTTTCAAAGCCTGCTGTGATTAACTGTTCAGGACCAAAGCTTGATGAGAATATGAAATTTGATTATAAAAACAAGATATTTGCATGTTAAATAGTTATTGCCAAGTTGATTTACAAAAATAGGGTGAAAAAAGGCTAATAAATAATAACAAAGTATTGTTGCTTTCTATTTCTACATATACAAGCAATTTTTTGCAGAGAGTATTTTAAATATCTACAATAAATACTTTTGTCATCTCTGAAAATAGAAGACCATATTTTTGAGACTATAAGATAATCTGTCTGAATGAAATGATAGTGAGAAAACTCGGAATGTAACAAATGCTTATCCATTTTCCATTTTGAGAAGTTCGCCCCATTAATCTAGTAAGTCCCACGTTGGCAGGGATGGAATTGACCAACTTTGTTTCAATGATTTAAAACAGTTAGTATAATATTTCTTAAGAAGTCAAAGTGTGATTCTGGGAAGATGATAGTGGCATAAATTTTGAATCTTCCTCAATTCTTTCATAAAAAAATCATCCAGGCAAAAACCATAACCTAAATGACAAAGTACCTCAAAAACTCCCCAAACATGAATGGCTACAGAGTATTACTGAGAGCTGCAAGTCCTACCTGGGATTGACAGCCATGCAGGAGAGAACAGAGGTGAGCAACTTGAAGTGTGATGCATCTGAGAACTCTACTATAACCAACTGGTACTCACTCAAAAGGTCACAAAGCCAATAGGGAAGAAACTTTTGGAAAAAGAAAGTGTTGAGTATGACAGAGACAAAGATAAGAGTGGGGAAAGAGAACAAAGACAGAAGCTCCAAGAAAATAAGCCTCGAATAAAAATTGTGCTTTATATTTGCAAAATTAGAAACACTATCTTAAATAATGCTTCTTTGCAAAATTTCAGGAATACTACCTTCATATAAAAATTTATAGCAGGATAGAAGCCAATCTTTTACAAATGTAAGTTGAAAAAAAAATCATAAGGAGAAAAATCATCCCTGTAAACAAAAACAGTATGCTAGAAAGATAGCCCACACCATTTGGAAATGTTAGTAAATATTTTTAAATGAATTAAAATGCACTAAGAAGTAATACAAGATATTAAATAATATAAATCAAAATTAGGAAGACTCAGAATTAATGGGATCAAAATTAGGAAAAAACAAACTCAGAAATAAAGGCTATACAAGAAAGACAGCAAAATAAATAAATGCAATGCCTTAAGAAGAGTGTAAGTTTAAAGGAAATAAAGAAAATTAAAAATAAAAATGATTCAAGAGAAATACAAATATATGACAGACATAAAAGTTCTAAAATATTAATAATAGTAGTCTCCAAAAAAGCAAAGCAAAGCAAGAGAAGAGAGCAAACATGAAAAACTATAATTCAAGATTATTTCTCGAAATCAGAAAAAGAACTTGAAATTTCATTTGAAAAAAATAGATTGTGTACCTTAGATAATCACCCAGAATCACTATTATGAAGACAAAGCCTCATAAATCCAATGGACTTTATAGAAAAACAGAAATTTCTTGGAGTATCCAGTCAAAAAGAAGAAGTAATAAATAATAAAAGGAAATTTGGATAGTTTTCACACTCCTCATTTAAAAAAAAAAAAAAAAAACCAGAGTAATGTATTTTAGGTACTTAAGAAAAGAAAATGTACCAAGGATTTTACAACTAACTTTTAAGTATAAAGCAGTAGATGAACAATGAATAACATGTAAAAACTTAAGAAATGTTGTTTCAATAAGCTATATTTTTAAAATATACTAAGGAAAGAATTGCAGGTGACCAAACTGGAGAGACATTGTTATAAATGGTGACAAGTGTTATTTCTATGTTATATTTATATGCGGAAGTAAGATTACATGAGGGAGCTTATATAATAACTATATGCTCTGAAAATAGAGATATACAACTGTAAAAAAAAAGTGAAGAGAATTGGGCCAACATAAGCAAAAATTTATTTTAAACCTTTAGTAATTGTCTTTCCCATCTCAGTCCACTGGTCTTTCCCATCTCAGTCCACTGAAAAAATCAGGGAACATAGACAACCCAATAGTAATGACTATTGCTAGCACATAGGTTATTTTTTCGAATAACAATTTTGCATTAAAATAAATCTGAGCTCCTTAAAGGAATGGCTGTATCCAGTTCTGTGGTGGGAGGCAACAGGACCCTAGAATATCTTGCTATATCAGATAAGAAGGAAGCTACCAATGGTTACTAAACTTATGTTCAAAAGGCTCAGGAGTTAACTGCCCCTGACAAAAGATGATGCAATATAACAGCACTATGAACAGTGATGGCAATGAAATAAGACCTATCGAATATGTGTAAATCTATAAATAAATAACAATATAAAAATATAATTGATTACTTTTGGAGGATGTTGGAGAATCAATTCATTACTTTGAAAACTGGTACACAGAAGGGAAGACAAAAAAATACTTTACCATTTCTATACCAACCAAATCACTGTATTTGAGAGAGAATTTCACATTATAAAATATTCCAAATTATAAGTAAAATAGAAATGATAGAGTTGGAATATCACCATTTTGCGACTCTTATTGACTTAAGGATCTAATCACTGAGTACCAATGGCCGTTATCAGCACAAAGGAAGACAACCAGATATTTTGTGTCTTTGGATCAAGGATACACACCATAGATGAAGTAGTTCTACACAAAGTACCAAATATAAACCTGATTAAACCTCTGAATTTAACTACAGTTTTTTAGGAAGTTCATTAATGCAATCGAATTACACAATGGATAACACTAGAAGACAGTTATATATTTTTTAAAGCAATAAATTGCTTAGAAAGAAAGTGATAGAGGAAATAGACACACACACACACACACACAAACACACACACACATATCTCCACACACATGCATACATATACATATATACATACATTTTATATGTAGAAAGTATATGAGTATATATAACATATATAACAAAACAATTATATATAACGTATATTTGGGGAGGTTAGGGAAGGCCAGGCTAAACTATAGTGAATTGGATGATAAAATTATAAAGATATGTTAGGAAGTGATTTTTTAAAAGCTGAATAGAGATTCAGCTTATAGTGGAGAAGGCACAAGGATAACTTTTGGGTTGATTGCCAGGATTTAATCCTCTTTTAGAGGTGGTGGTTACAAGAATGTTTTCCTTATAATAAATAATTTATTAAGCTGTATCATGTTTTATGTTTTCTCAATGAGCAGCATTAAAAGTAAAAAAAAAGCTAAACTTGGTTATTTCACTTATGTAGATTATTTATTTCATTATGAAATAAACTTTTTTTACCATTCAATATTAAATTCCTGAGTACATCTTATATTTCCATGAGCTATGAGAAACAAAGTTTGTATATTTTTGTATAAATCTCTTTCTTTCCAGTCAGGGAACAAATGTTTTTAAAAATGTGTAATATAACCTTCATAAATAAGATCACTTACTCTTTCAAACAATTGACATCAATGTATTTTTTTTATTACAACAAATATATAATATAAAGGATTCAGAAAATCTTATTTCCTTATCATGTAAACTTGAGGAATCTATAGTCTCTGTGGAGTTCAATTTCCTAATCAGTTAAAAAATATAGGGATTATATCTGTTCTGTTAAAGTTGCGTGGGTATTAGATAAGATATTAAGCTGAAAACATGAAAAAGCAGCACAAAACAGTACTTTATCAGTAGGAAACATACCAAACTTCCAATATTCCAAATGATCTTCAAATAGTACAAATTTTAAATATTTGGTATTTGTTCCAATCCAATGAATTAGATACTAATCCATTAATAGAAATGTCAGTAAAGTTTCTCAAATTTATCTAATATAAATTAAGATATTCCAATTACCCAATTTCCCATGTGTAACAGAAAGATTTGGTTGAATATACACAACTCATTTAATGAAAACATTTAATGAATTTTTAAAAATTGTAATATTATTTCTGTCTTTAGCAGAGAGAAAAGAGGGAAAAGAAAATTTTAAAACGTCAGCTATATTTTTCATTAAGTCCATCTGACAGAGTAGGTCATTTAAGACAAAATTACCCAAATGGAATTTGTACTTAAGAGTTTTTCTTCTGTACTCTTATTCCATTTTTGTAAGGATGGGGAAAAGCAGACTTCCTTAAAGAGTTAAAATGTTTCAACTTTCAATACAATGAAATAGAAAAAGAGAAATGTCAGGGAACAGAAAGCTGACCATTGGTAGAATTTAGAGAAATTTTTCCACAGTCTTATTAAAAATAATTTCAGAAATGCTTCTCCATATCACTGGATTCCACTTTTACTAGACTAAATTTTATGGAAATTTATATTTAATTCTAAAACATGTTCCACCCACCACCGTATTCCAATTAAAGCATGACATTGACACATCCCATGCCCCCACCTAACGCAGTGTTAAGAATCCACACGATTTCGCATGCTGGTATCTCTCCAAACCAGGGAGCCATTTTCACCTCTCATTTGCATGATGCATTCATTTTCAGATTAGTCACATGATTAATGAGCATCTTGGAAAGTGTCCAGTTTTATCAGCTCTGTCATATTGGCCTTATTCCCACCACCAGACTGGATTAACTCTGCCAGCTGTTGCTAAGTGGTTTCGCACAGTATAAATTATGCTTGTTCATTTGTTTCAGAAAACAATCACATCCACCACTATTTAGAAATTGTTTTTCATTTGTGAGGATAATTAATTGTTAAAATGTGTATCAGCAAATATTTTCCCTTACTACATAGACCAAACCTTTGAATTAATCAATATCCACTATTTATCACACTCCAAACTTGTACTCTACAACCTTCATCCTCAGTTTCTGAATAAAACACTGCAGGTTTGTAGAGAAATTCTCATAAGGAACAATTGCTGTTGAACTTGAATTAGAGTTTAGTCCTCTAATAGAAGAGAGTTAATATAAAAATGGCTTTATAATGAACCAACTGAAAAGGCACATTATTGTGTGTTTTCACCACCGTATTTTATTCATTTTTCCCCTTCTCACAACTCGATTGAACTTTGCAAATTTTTATCCCTTGAACAATCAGTCATAATATGAAAATTGAGTTCAGTTTCTGCTTTACACATCATCTCAATTTAATTGACAGTTTTTCCAACTCATGCATACTCCAAAAAGAAAACTATTGCATTTCCTCTGCAACAATTTGTTCAGGTTGGAGGCATTAATAATAATTACAAACTCTTGAAAATCAAATAAAAGCATTTCTTTAAAAAATGGTTATAATTTCAATAGATGCCCCAGGCTGTATTTCTGTTTCAAAAAAAAAAAAAAAAGCCATTGGACATCTTAGTTCTATATTATTTGTGGGTACACTACCAGTTTAATTGAAGAACTTTAGATTTTATTTGAAAATTCAGCCACATGCACACATATTAGAGCTCTAGGCTGTGGTTAACTTTAACAGAAATGAAATAGAAAAAAATGACAGAAGGAATTGTGCTGTGGTTGGAAAATTTCCATATGCTTGACTTCACATAATTTGGTGAGAAAGATGGAAAATAGCTGCTTTCCAAGCAATAGATGTTCCCAAAATATAATTCTAGGACCTGGGAACACAGCATGGAAGTAGACAGACAAAGTTCCTGTTCCTGTGATAGACAATGAAACAAAATACGTGTCCAAATAGCAGATATTGATATGTGTTATGCAGAAAATTGTATAAAGGTGGTATGATAGGGGAATAGATCCTAAAGAGAAGGCAGAAATTTAAGATGATAATCGAATGCCAAAAAGGATTCAGCATTATTCATGGTAGCCAACACATGGAAACAACCTAAATATCCTACAATAGGTGATTGAATAAGGAAGAATGTGGTAAATATATACAATGGAATATTACTCAGCTATAAGAAAAGATAAAATACTGCCATTTGCAACAATATGAATGGATCTCGAGATTATCATGCTAAGTGAAATATGTCAGACAGAAAAATTTGAGAACTATATGATTTCACTCATGCATGGAATATTAAACTAAAAGCAACAAACAAGACAAACAAAGACCCAGAGACACAGATGACAATTTAGTGGTTACCACAAGGAAAAGGGGGAGGGGGAGGTAGATAGGGTAAAGGGGGCCAAATAAAAGATGACTGAAGGAAATTTAACTTTGGTGGTTAACATACTGCAATATACATATGACATATTATTAAATTATACACTCGAAACCTATATAATTTTATTAACCAATGTTACATCAATAAATTTAATTTAAAAAAAGGATTCAGCTAAGAGAAGTAGGTGGAAGAGTCTTTGTGTAGATGAAACAGCTAGTGGATAAAGGCACTCAGGTCAGGATCAAGTTTGGAGTTCAAGGCATAGCATATAGTTGATGCTGACTAGAGAATAATGGGCAAGGGATATAGTGAGACCAGATGCAGCATGAGATCATAGAGGTAGGTAAGAGTCACGTGATGCAACCAATGGTGCCAGCCAGTGTTCTTAGTCAAATGCAATACAAAGCAGAAGACAGATAAGTCCTTTGGGCTTCTGAATGGGAGATGGACCCTAGTGGGTCAAGGGAAGAATCAGGAGGCAGGGGAATTATAATCTCTGGCATAAACTACATAATCTTTCCCCACATCTTATTTGATTGCATCTAAAACAAATTTAGATTAAGGAGGATTTTGGTAAAGAGGAATAACAGAGAAATTAAAATTAGGCAAATGGGAGTTTTTGTCCTGAAAATGAACTATTCCTAGGCTTGTGAAGAAATTTGCATTAAACTCCACTGACATGGATTTGATTATTTTATCTCTGTTCACTTCCAATTCCACTCTCATAAATACTCCTTTCCTTCTACTAATCTGAGAGTTATTTCAGGGTCATCTCCCATTTATGCGTTCCTATTGCTTGTTTAGACTCCTGTAACTCAGAGGGGTCATTCTAGCTTTCTGAAATTCCAGAGCAGTAATTATAAATATCATTGCCTTGCAATATTCAATAGGGTGTTATAGGTTTAAATGTACTTTTGTACTTTAGTAGAGGACATCTGTATTTTGATATTAAATCAAACATTGTATAAATTACTGATGACATAATATTAGGGTCCCTGAAATTATTCCAGTGGATAACTCTCTACTCTTCCTGAGTCTGTGCTCAACTCAGTTTATACCCAGAACAGCACTAAGAAGAATACAGCTATGAGCAACACCAATTGTGAAAGGAGTTAGTATTAAAATGTAAGGTTCTTCAATGCTTATCTCATTTCTCTTTTTTATATGGTATGACCTAGAAATATAAATTACTAGGGACTGCACATTATTGTATAAAGGTCAAAACTATTTGTTGATAATTTACTGAATTGTGAAGCAATGGAAAAATACCTTATTGCCTTCAGATAGTACTTTTCTTTCTTTTTTTTCTTTCTTTTTGCTTCTATAAATCAAAATCACACTGTTTTTCAAAAGGGAAAAGTAATATCTATATGTGACCTCTTCAGAGCTGCATTTTAAATTTGAGTTAATGTACAGTAGGACCATCTTGTTTAAAATACAGTAGAGATAATTTACTCTGGAAGATTTATACATTATACTTTTGAGTATCTAAGAGAAAATAATAAATTTTCAGATTTTAAACTTATGGAAATACAAATGTTAGTATCTGTATTCCTCCCATTCCTGACTTTTTGAGTGTTATCCCCACTTGTTTTATTGGTTTTACTTTGTATATTCTAGGTCCCAAAGATAATGTTGCTAAATGTATTTATTATTGATTAGTTTATATATAGATAAAAGTTAGTATATATTTACATGGTATGATTATAGACACTATAGTAGTATTTAAATTGGGACTTTTGATAGTTTATAAAGTTAGTCAAATATATTATCTGAATCTGTCCTTATTACCACCCTACATTTTGATAAGATAAATATTAGTCATGTTTTACAATTGAAGAAACTCTGGTCCTGAAAGGTTAAGTAACCTGCTAACCACAGACACTTCTGAAAAAAACTCTTTACCTGATGATGCTACACACTTACTACAATATCATTGGTTTTATAAATATTGTAGGACATAAGCTTTATAAGCTTCACATAAGCTTACATATCAGCTGACGGTAAGCCATATAAAGAGGGGCAAACGTGTTAGCACACATTATTTTGTGTACCAGATGCACTTCTCCAAACCAATCACTTAATTAATTTCCTTTTTCCGTAAATCAAATCTTCTCTTTAACAGTGAACTTTTCCTGTGTGTATGTGTATGTACAATTCACAACAGCGTCATATTTTCTATACTGCTACATCACTGAAGTGATGACTATTCAAAGTGATGACTTTGAAGGAAGCATTCTTATTTGAATACATGATTCTGGTACTTTTGTGTACAAATTTTATATTATTTTGTGATCAACCACTGTGGTTAGTTTGTTGGTTTCTAAAGCAAATTGAACATGAAATATAGCTAGCTAGTGTATATTTGTGTGATGAAAATAAACATGTATCAATCATTTTCATTTTTCCTAGTAATATGTAGAGATATTATAGAGTCTGGGAACCAGGACTAAGAATTATTGCTCTTATAGTTTCTGATTCCCAGTAGGAGAATGTTGAACTTTTATTATCCACTGACAAAATTTATTGCTCTTACTGTTTGCAGATTAACTCAGAAAAGGAAAGTACAACTCAAACAGAACATGCGATCATCTAGGGCCAAGACAGCAGGGATAGTTTCATTATACTGTCAAAATTTTTGAAACATTCCTGTAATATAACTATTTAATTCTGTTATCTGGACTGAAAACACTGGAATTTTTGACTTCCTACTTCTTCCTTTCAAAGCTATTATTTTGGTACTATAAAAGTGATCATCTGTATGATTTATTATTCCATTGAAACTTTTTGTACCTAATGCCATAGACTTTTAAAATAGATAAATAAGTGTATTAAAATTGCGGATGAATAAGAAAAAGGTAAATTGGGACCCAAGATGCTTTCTTTTGAATACCTTTTATAAGCTAGGTCCTTTTTAGTTTCTTCAAGATTCATCAGTGCACAGTGGGGTATATGAAATGTTTCCATAATTGAGTCATTAAGCATCTCCTGAGAACTAAAAATAAAATATCTAAATTCAATCACTAAATACAAATGGAATTTCTTCAAAGTTCCATTACTGGGTAAGACACTGGAATCTCAAAGATAAAGATGATCATGAAAACAATAATCACTTTCATGAAGACAGGATGACTCCTAGGGAAAGAAAGTGTCAGGGAACTTAACCTTGAAGAGGTACTATTTGCAGTTAGTTCTAAAATAAAAACAGATATTAAGCAAAGCAGAGAAAATGAGGGTAGAAGTAGAGCTGGAGCAAGGTCTAAGAACACACTTTAAACTCATAGATCACTTTTTGAAGGAGGACTGAGGATGGAGAAAAGGCATTGAGATTTAGTACAAAAAGAAAGATAATATTGCTTAAGGGCACCAGGAAAAATAGAGAGAGTGTTATCCAATTAGGCTTTAAATGTTAACAAAGATTTGCCCAAGTACAGTTTAGTAGGATATATTAATTTTTTCTCCTAAATGCTGGGAAAAGTCTTTGCAATGGATTGAATATTTGTGCACCCCTCTCCCAATTCGTATGTTAAAACCCTAATACAAGGTGATGGTAGTTAAAGATGAGGCCTTTTAGAGGTAATTAGGTCATAAAGGTGGGACCCTATGAATGGAATTAGTGACCTTATAAGAAGGGGCCAGTAAACTAGCTAACTCTCTCCTCTATGTGAGGATATAGCAAAGAAAGGGCTGTCTGTAAACCAAGAAGAAGGCATTTACCGCGAACCCAAATATGCTGGCAGCCTGATCTCACATCCAGCTCCAGAAATGTGAGAAATAAATGTTTATTTTTTAAAACCACCTACTTTGTGGTAATTTGTCCTATCAGCTGAAACTGACTTAGTCATTGAAGAATCTTATGCAAAAAAGGGTGTGTATGAATGTATATTTCCATACGTATTTGTGTTTTGTGAATGCGTATGAAGATACGATCACATTTGAATTCTCAAAATATCACTCTCATACTTTCATTTTAAGATGGAGACTTTTACGCCTGCCCCAAACATTTAAAATAATTAAAAACAAAGTTTTAAAAATATATATAATAAATAATTCTCTAATTTTTCCAAGGGCCTCTGAGTGGATTAAAAACTTTGAGTAACACCTAAAGGGAAAAAGGAAGAAGTAGGATAAAATTGAAGAAATATTATGGTGAACAGAATAACATAAACTAGGATAGCAGGAACGAGTCCAAATATACCACTAAACAAACAAAAAAATTTGAATGGTTTAGACTACTCTATTAAAAAGAAAGATAATCTGATTAAGTGGGAAAATTCTCATATAAACTATAAAGAGATAGCAATAAAACATTTCATAATCTGTATAGTGCCATAAAATAGAGAAACACAAATTAAAATGTTTATAGCTTTGTACAATAATATGGATAAATTTCACAAATATAATGTTGAATTTAAGGGGCCAGACACAGAATGATATGGCTTGAACAATTTTATTTGCATTAGTATTACAAAATGGCCAAAACTAAGGCCAATGTTTAGGGATGCTTGTTTAGCTTTAAATCTATTAAGAAAAGCAAGGAAAAACTAAGGTTATAGAGAGTGCAGTTATTGGTAGGTGACATGAGAGGTGCTTCTGAGATGCTGCCAGTGCATACTACTTTAGCCCTATAGTAGTTATATGAGTGGTTACTATGTGATAAATTAGTGAGCAGTGCTTTTCCTTTTGTATATACTTCTGTATGTTATGCTTCATATTCAACAAAGAAAATGAATATGTAATAGTTCGTTCATTTGGCAAAATTTTTTCAAGTGTAAATATTAAACATTGGGCAAGCTATGAAAATTATGAACTATCAAATACTGTCATGGAATTTAGTATGTTTCCTCAGGGGGTAATTTCATAATTTTTATTAAAATGTAAAATTTATATGTTCTATGAGCTAGCAATTCTACTTATCAGTATGTAGCCTATAGATGCATTCATATATGTACCCAAGGAGGATGTTTATTGCAATATTGTTTATATAAGAAAGAAATCAGAAATAAATAAGTCTATCCTCAGGAAATGGCTAAAAATAATTATCCATCACTTAGAAATTATTATAATTAAATTGTCCATAATGTATATTAAAAATAACTAGTATATAAGATACAGCATGAAATGCCGAGTATTAGCTAATAAGATTGAGATAGCTTTTATGTTCTGACAAACTGTCTGTGTACTGACATAACCAGTTTACAAAGGCATTATTTGGATTTAAAATTACAAGTTTTAAAATGTTGCACATGATCTAAAACCATTTAAAAAGACATGAGAAGCTATATTATATCTTTTCTCCTAATGTGCAATTATGTAAAGGCATAGCATATTTTCCTAACCAATACTAGCCATTATCTCTGGAGTCAGGGGAATATTGCAAATAAATGTTTCAAGGAAGATTCAATATTTTAATTTTTTACAAGGTAATATAGACATGCACTATTGTATAATTATAATTTATTTATTTTTTAAAATATTCTTTTAGCTACATGGTGGGGATAAATAATGGATGTAACAGAGGTAGAGTGAATACAGTAACCTCAGTGAGAAAGGTATTCCAGTAATTCAGGAAAGAGATGCTGTAGCTGTTATGATAGTGAAAATATATTTGAAAGATATTTAGGAGTTAGAATCAGTAGGTCAATGATGGTATGGCTATGAGGAGCGAGTAAGAGAGGTCAAAGTTTTGGAGCTTGAATTATTGTATGGATCTGTGTCATTCGCTGGCTCAGATAATGCTGCAAGAGGAACAGTTTTGATAGGGGCCAGATCGTGACTTTAATCTGAAATGGTCAGATTCGAGATACATCAAGACATCAAAATAGAAATGTCAGGTAAGTCTTTGGATGTGTAGGTCTAGATGTTAGAAAATAAATCAGATAATTATTTTCATATATGTAGAGGATATATAAATTTGGACATCATAGGCATATTGATAATGAGTGAGATTTTCTAGGGGAAAAAGCTAAGTGTAAGAAGAGATTCTAGGATTAAGTCTTGAGGAATGTTTAGATATGATGGCCAGATATACGATAATGACTTTTCAAAAGAAGCGAAAATTGCCTGAAAATATGTAACAAACTAGAAGATTTTGACTTTGAAGAAAACAAAGGAAGATAATGTTTCCTCCCCCAAAGGGCATAAACAGTATTGGTTACCCCTTAGAAGCTGAGTAAAATGAGGACTAGTGAATTAGAGCATGGTTGTAACTTCAAGTTTCTTCAGTTAGGTATTAGTTGTGGAATCCAGATTAGAGTAGCTTGAAGAGTGAGTAGGAGGTTAGAAAATGCAAACAACTAGTATAGATAACTCTTTAAAAAGGTGACAGTTAAGAGAGCATAGAGATAAAGGAGTAGTTCAATGGACATATCCAACTTGAAAAATTAATTTAAATAGTAGAAGGCTAACATGCATGATACATGACAACATAGAAAAGTTTAAGGTAGCAGCACCAATCACATGCCAATAAGAATGGCCTTTCTTATACTTTGTTATGGCCCCATATACCTACTTCTGAGAATCTTTCAATTAATTAATTTTGTTCTGATTAAGGAAGGTTTCACTGTTCCTAGATGGATGACATATAGCACCTTAGGAAAATGAATATTGACTTTTTAAAAGGCTACTATTTAGTTTTTGAATAAAAACAATCAGGTTTTTTTTTTGATATATGCAATATTTAGATAATCAAGTAAGCATAAAGGTGAATCAATGTTTCTTTATGATTCTAATCCATGGCATGATTCTAATCCCAAATAACTTGGCAAATACTTTTGACCTTCATAGATAAAATGCATGTCTGGAAAATTTGATTACTGTCATTATCACATGACTAATAAAAATAGGAAGGTAAAAAAATTAAAACTGTCTTCTGATATAAAAATAGTCACTCAATGGGATTTTGATGGAGATTTCATTAAATCTGTATAATGCTTTAGGTAATAAGGTCATTTTTAACTCACATTGGCGTAGTGCTTGATGATTTCAAATTGATTTTCTACTTAGCTAATTTTAGCTTCCAAACAGTTTTGTTTGGAAAAATATGGCAGGCATTATTTTATAGATATGAAAACAAAGGCTCATTTGGATCAATAACTTATAGAAGATGATGAGTAATTTGGACTCAATGCACTGACACCAGTCTAGTCCCCTTCCATTACAGGTTTCTATTTGTACATGATACTGCAATATAAAGTTATAAAAGGAGGTTTTATTTTCTTTTCCCTAGATAAATCACATGCACACAAGCTTAAATTGCTAAATCCAGGAAACATCCCACCTTACTATCTTTGTCCTAGTGAGAACGCACACTATGGGACTGTCTTTAATCAAAGAAAGCAAACTATAGAACATGGACATATGTATGCCATGTTCAATTTGATTATTTATATGAATCAGACTATTTCTAAATGTCTCTCATCCTCATTTCATGCTGAGTAAATGCATGCTGATATGGGCAACTTTGATGTGAAATACTGACCTCTTTATTCTCCAGAAATCAACTCAACATAGTAGTTAAAATTACACTAGTTAATTTAAAACATTAAGTATAATCAGGCATGGTTAATAATTAAGTTTCCATTTGAAGGGGCCATAAATTAGGAGGCAATAGTTAAACACTCTGACTTTGGGGATGAACAATATGGATTTGGATTCTAGTTCTACGAATTTCTAAACATATGACACTGGGTAAACGAATCTAAATAAGACTAAAAGATTGAAAATAACCAGAGGTATATCACGGTCCTAAATGTTTTCCATACACATGAACACTATATAGAATATTTTTTACTTTTGAATTAGGGGAGGTAAATTTAAATTCCGTTAGCTCTTTTAAGATACATTTAAAATAATTTTTATATCATAAGTCACATTTATAAAAAATCAGCTAATTTTTAAGATATACTAGTGTGAATATTTTTTCTCACTTTAATTGTTTATGCAAGATTGCTCATTAGGAGCCAACAGAATATTAAAGATGTCTTTAAAAATAAACTACTGAAAAAAAGACAAAATATAAATATAAGTCATTTGACTTCATACTAAGTGCCCACTTATTATAATCACTGAATAAGCAAAGGAGATGTTAAATATTTCTGTTGTAGGTGCATTATTGTCTTCAAGGGCATCTATATCTATATGAAATGGCAGGATTGGTACATGTTTCTATTTAGGTTGACCACAGATCATTTTAATCAGCTACTAAGTTAACATCACAGATCCTTAACTAAGTTTCCACAGCTATTGTACTACCTGAAAACTCTATTAAAAGACTTATTATGAGAACATTGTTGTTATTATATAACTTAGCAGTTATGGACCAGAATTTTGTTCTTACAGCAACATGTAGTTTACAAAGTCTCTTTCAGCCCCTTTTTATCTTGCTTTGGAAATTGTGAGTAGTTTTTTTTTCTCTCCTAGGAGTTGAGGGGTATATTTATTTCTCTATTATCATAAGTGTAGGGTAATTACTATTCATAAATTTCCTTTGTGTTAGGGGTGGGGCAGCATAGGGCACTTTGTCTATTTGTCAATCACCATAACATCCTCCCCTTCGCTCTCCTCATTTTCCCAGAAATTCCACCTGTTAGTGTCTGTCTTGTCCCAATCAGACTTGTTACAAGCACTTGGACCTTATCACAATTTGTGACCTTCTATCTTTGCAAAATTGCTCCCTAAAGTCTCCAACTTATCCTGCTCTCCCACTTTTTGTCTATTACCCCCAAAGCTAGCAGAATAGTAGACAACTGTGTGTCTTTCTCTAACCTTCACTCTTCTTCCAACTTTCTAACTTGAGCTTTAGCCTCTAGTTGGGCATTGGTGACAGCTGAACTACCACAAGAGGCCAGCCCATTACATGGCCATTTATTTTTCTTTGCCATGGTGCCCTCTGCACAGTTTCTCAAACAAACATATCAGACTAGCCCATGTTTTCAGAGAGGTTGATGGCCAACTCGAATTTCCTCCTTCATGCCTCATTCCGAAGAACTGTTTCTTCAGTCTTCTGGCTGGCTCACCAATTTTTGGTTTAAAAATTGTTTCCTGTACATGGAGGGCAAAGAGAGATAGAGGAAAGATGCAGAACAATCCAGATGGGTAGGCATTACAGTTAATAAGTAAGGGAACTTGCAAGGCTTGTCTTGGTGGCCACAAGATTAGTAGATCTCAGCCCTGTTCACCTGAATCTTAAGAGTTTATGTAGAGGCCTTTAGTGGGGCTCAGTGGTGAGCACCATCCAGGTGGTCAGTAAGATACATTGCTCTTTCAATGCCATATCCTTGAATTGGCTCCTGCTGTGGGGACAGTGAGCAGAACCTTCATTCCAAGGACAAGAGAAAGGTCGAGGAGCCTCTGAGTGCCTGGGTCCAGCTCACAGGTTAACTGGTGATCATGTCCTCTTTACTGACCTCTTCCAACAGCAGTACTTAGTACTTAGAAGTGACAATACTGTGATTTATGGTACAACTGCTAGTATCTATGCTAACCACCTCATCTATTATCTCTACTAATTCTCATAGCAGACTTATTTGGTCTCATAGCATCTAGTAAATTAGATATAGGAATATAAAAAGCTTCCCTGGGTCACACTGCTGGGAATCACATGGTATTCAAAGCCAGATACATTAAAGTTTCATCTGTGAAGTGGTAGGACTGGCCTTTAGTTGTATAATATTCGCATTATTTACAACAAATCAATAATAATATTAACTTGAGTGACTATAGGAAGACAATTCTCTTTGCAATCTTGCCCATAAACACATGAACACTGCAAGAGTAAAACAGTAGACAGTATAGTTCAGAACTGCAGCATTACTGTATTTGTGCTGGCGTGAACTTTCTTCCTCTTCTTCTTTAACCTCTTAAAGTTTTGATAGGTAGGTACCCCGCAATATAAGCACAAGGCCAAATAGTTTTATGAAATGTGTCAAAGTAGCCACACTCGATTCAGAATATTGTCTACTTTCACTCTGACTCCCTTCCCTCACACTGTCCTTAATATCAGGAGTGAGTGGGAAAGAGGAAGAGGGCACCTCAGAGGCCAACAGACTGTGACACTAATGAGCTGTAGCTTCGGGGCTGCTCCTTGCAAGAGTCCCTTCCAAAGCCCTATTTCTAATTTTATATTCAAAATGTTATCCAATTCTTTTCTTAAATAGGTGGGAGTATTTCTGGAAGCCATACCAAGTGAAGTAGCAAGAATTTGACTATACATAGACATAATTTCAAACCAGATAAATAAATATGAATAAATTCAAGTGAAATGTGTCCCCAAATTAATCTGACATTATAGATTTATTGGTAAATTTGCAACATCTGCCTCTTCCACTGAAATTAATCCCCATGAGAGCAGAGACTGTTTTATCCATTGCTGTAGCACAGATTCAAGTGTCCAGCTTATTATTTATTCAAGAATGAATAGACACAAGCCACAATATTGATAGGCAAAGCAACCTGAAACAGTTGGAATTACTCCTAACCTACAGAACTCAACAGAAATAAGATTATATTAGCATATATAAACAATGAACGTCTCATTGGTTCAGAAGGGGGATTGGTTTATCATGAATGCCGAGAAAACAGCAAGTGTTATTTTGATTATTTCCAGGAATAATCTAAGTCCTCGCCTATGTTGGACCTTAAGAAGGAGGTGCTGTAGTCGTCAACGAAAGAACAGTATAGTCCTAATGGATATGTCTTGAGTTCTTAAGACCATTATTAAACTTTCTGTTATATTAACTCCCTTTGGATTGATTCAATGCCGAACAGGCAACTTTTGTATTCCCATGTAAAATAGCTATCGTGGCGATGATATGCTGTTTATATCCAGGTTTTTGAATGAGTCAGGGATTTGTGATTATGGGTTTTTTTCTCTTTCATGTAGTTTGTCCACAGGAAAAGTTAACATAATTATAAGTGCTTTGAGTAATTCTAGTTGCAGTGACAGTAACATCATTATAAGTTAATAAATTATCATTTTGATTATTTTGCCATCCTTTCTGGATAGATTTGCTGGGCCTTCAAAAAAGAGCTCAAAATCTGGGTAGTCTTTTCCTAACACCTTTCTTTATTACTGTTTTATCTTCCAGTTTAATTGATTTCTACTGAGAAAATCATAATATTCATTTGTCTTGAGCAGAGTATGAAGCAGTTATATCTACATTAATTCACAGAACACTTATTAGAAATAGTGTCATCACCTCATTTTTGTGGATGAGAAAAGGTCAGCAATATATGCTAATTTATTCAAAGTTGAGGGCTTGTAAGTATGTTAGACATTCACTCATCCAATTTATTCATCATCTGCTATGAACCAGGCACTGAACTAGATTCTTGGGAGACTTCAGTGACTCAAAGTTTAAGTTGTAGCTAAGGAAAACAGATGTAACTGCATAGCAAGTAAAATGGTAATATATGCTATAAGAAAAAACGGATAGACAAGGGTGAGTATAATCAGGAGTTCTGGTGGTGGTCAGTTAAGCCTGATTGAGAAGAGGCATTTGAAAGGAAAGAATTGAAGAAGGTGGTGAGGTTAGCATTGTGAGTATCTGGAAAAATGTGTTCCAGAAAAGGGAAAATCAAATGCAAAAAGGCCAAGATGACAAATTATCTGGCATGTTCCAGTAACAGCAAGGAAATGAGTGTGGATGAAGTCAAACAAATGAAGGAGAATGGTAAGAAAGTCAGAGGGGCAATGTATGTAATTCTTGAGGATTTTTTTAGCCCTTTGTCAATGTATCAGCTTTTGCTTTGAGTGAAATGGGAACTGCTAGATGTTTTTGAACAGAATGACATAATCTAGATTATTTCTTTTAAAGATTACCTTGTCTGCTGTGGCGAAAATAAACTAGAGGGTGGGGTAAGAATAGAAACAGAAAGACATCTTAGGAGCTAGCGTAGTAATGCAGCCTGGAGATTCTGCTGGCTCATATCAAGATGGTAGCAGTAGAAAGAGTGAAAACTAAGTGCATTTGGGGGTATATTTTGAAAGTATAGCTAACAGAACTTTCTGAGGGCATGTTGTTTGGAAAAAGAGAAATAAAGATTGGAAAGTTTTAGGCCTCAGCATCTAGAAGGATAGGATTGCCATAGAAATGAAAAAAGACTATAGATATAGATGGAATTTTTTTTTAAGAGCCAGTTTTGAACAGGGTAATTTAGGATGCCTATTAGATATCCAGATGGAGAAGTTGAGTAGAATTAGATATATAGTTTTGGAATTCAAGAGAGAAATACGAAGTAGAGATGTACATTTCAGAGTTTAGCATATAAATGACACTCAAGGCCATGACACTGAATGAAATCATGAAGAAGGGGAATACAGACAGAGACGATAAGAGGAACAAGCCCTGAATCTCAGAGACACTTCAACATCCAGTAGAGAGGAAGAACCTAACCAGGAGTCAGAGAAGCTGTTACAGAGGTTAGAGGAAAAACAAAAGAGTGTGGTGTCCTGGATGCCAAATGAAAAAGGTGAATGAAATCTGAGGGTGGCAGACCATTTCAAATGCTGCTGGTAGATCAAAATGGATAGAATGAAACTGACCAGTGTATTAGCCACTAGAGAGTCAAGATGACCTTGACAAAAGCAATTTCAGTGGAGTGAGGTGATTGAAAACCTGGCTAGAGTCAACTGAAAATGAAGGAAAATTGAGGAGTTTTATAGCAAAGACAGTGGGAGAATGAGGCAGGAACTGGTGGAGGAAATAGGATCAAGCGTTTTTTATATGTAGCACATAAGAAATAATATCATGTTTTTATGATGATGGGAAATGCTCCATGAAAGAGAAAATTTGTTTGAACAATATTCTTAAATGTGTTGCTCAAGAGGGGGATGAGATCTATGGAATGGAAAGAGCCGTACTGGCCTATATAGGAGCATGGATAGTTTATCCAGGTATTGAAATTAGTAAGAATACCAAATATGAGTACAGAGTGGTAGGTAGTTTTGGAAGTATCATCTACATAAGAGTCATCAGAAACACTTTCTGACTGCTTCAATTTTTTTCAGAAAATTAACAAGCAAGTTCATCAGGGAGAGTGTGAAGATCCAGAAGTTGCTGGTTTTAGAGGAGTGAGAGGAGCAGCTATAACCTAAATGTGTTTTCCAGGCATCATTCAAAACCCATTTGTATAGTAATACGTTTAAACTGAGATCAGGCAACATATTCATGCTCAGCTGTCCCAATGCAGTTTCAAAATATGCAAAGGTTTAGTTTTAACCTGTGTGATGTTTAGCTTTCTATGTCAAACAAGGAAGGACTAAGGGACCTGAGATCATGTGATCATGGAATATAATTTAGGTAAGAGGGATAAAGAGGACACCAAAGTCATTCATACATTCTTTTATTCATCAAGTATTTTGAACATCCTTTGTAAACCATGCATTGTATTAGGACTTGTGTGAAATACAGTGCATAAAGCAGACATGGCTTCCTACTTTCATGGAGCCAACATCCCAAATGGGAAAACAGCAACAACAACAACAAAAAACAACAACAACACAATTTTAAATGTGGAATTTAATAAATTGTTAAGGAAATAATTTATGTGTTGATGTTGAGGAAAAAATTTGTATGTTACACATGCACATGTCTGTGTGTTTTTATGTACTGAGCAGTTAGTTTAGGTAAGAAGGTAAAAAGAAGACCTTTCTTAGAATGTAAATACAAATTCAGACCTAAAGGATGAAAAGGAACTTGCTAAGTGAAGAGCAGAGAGAAGGTTATTCAAGGTAGACAATAGCACACTGGCAAAAGCTGAAAGGCAAGAAAGCTTGCTTTTCATATTTAAGGAACTGAGGGAAGACTAGTGTGGCTGGAGCACAACAAACTAAAAGGGTGTTGCAGGATGATTCAAAAGAAAATCAGGATCCAGAGTGAAGGCAGAATTCAATTTCCAGTCTATCTAATTCCATACTAATTTTGTTTCTATTATACCATGTTCAGCATTCCAGAGTCACTAATAAATGCACTTTTTCAATTTCAGTTTATACTCATTGATTTCCTGCAAGAATTATACTGTAGCATTTACTCTACTTGGTAGTAATATCCTCCCTTCTCCAAGTCTCATGCCAGCTCTTCAGTATTGCTCCGTAGGCCACAGCTTTGGTTGGTTTGTTCGCTAGAATAACTGGATACATTAATCTATGCTAATGTATAAACAACTCCTAGTGGCTCTGGGCATTACCTCTCTCCTGAGCATTTATATTTTAAAAGGGATT
Source organism: Rousettus aegyptiacus (assembly GCF_014176215.1). Taxonomy (NCBI): domain Eukaryota; kingdom Metazoa; phylum Chordata; class Mammalia; order Chiroptera; family Pteropodidae; genus Rousettus; species Rousettus aegyptiacus. The sequence goes on from NW_023416287.1 coordinate 72,207,296, forward strand.
CTAGTGACACAAAGTGACTGTTAGTACAGATTTTAGACACTGAGCAGGCCATTTGATTCAAATACACTATTTCTCTAAAATCCTTAGCTTAGGAACTTGGTATTCCACCAGAGATACTAAGAAATGTATACTTAACATGGTGCATTTGTCCTATGCTGGTCTAATCACAATGATATTTTCATGCTTATATATTGTGGTACAGTAACAGTCGTTGGACATGGCGCTATCCACAGATGAACTGTTAATGTACTTTGGCACTTATGTGATGTCATTATTTTTCAAGCTTCCCAAATCATTCAGGAAGACTTAACTCTATATATGACATTTTATTCTTTTCTTATAGAGCTTGTTATAGTTCTTACAATTGCTCAAGTAGAATATAAATCTTTCAGATGAGTGTATTATGCAGTATTCATGGCTTGTAAGTGAAATTGGTGGTCTAAAACACTAAAAGAGGAAAAGCATTCACAGCTGAGTCAAGTATAAGAGTATGTGTTCCTTGCAAATAGGATATGTAAGTAGAGCTGGAAACTGGTTGGACATATGAATTTCTGTGCATTGCAAGTACTGAATAAATGTATGAGCAAGTAGGTTAATAAAGTGAAAACTGATTCTTGGATTGTTAAGGCTGTTTTCTTTCTGCAAGAAAAGCAACCCCAGGAAACAATTGAATAGATCCCTAAGGCCAGTTTAATCAAATTGTGTGCTGTACGCACAGAACGTCCTCAACTCATCCAAATACAGTGAAAAAAAAGGACAATTGGACTCAAAAAAAAAAAAAAAAGATATAGTCGGCTCTTAGAGATGATGAAATAAAATGAGGCAGGGAAGCTCTATGAGGAAATGCATTTTTGTGTACCATTGATTTCTGTGCCCTGTGTAACGCTTGGGTCATCATAGTTGCCCAACAAATATTTACTGATGAATAAATATTGAATGGAAAGGAAGAAACAGAAGAGAAAGCATAAGAAATAATAATTTACATTAGCACATGCTTTTAAATTTTCAAAGAAATTTTCTTCTGATAACAATTTCAATTAAGAAATAGCCATTAATGTACATAGGAAATTTTTGCTATGGCTAGCTAGTACACCTTTGATTATAAATTTACTTGCTCCCTAGGGCTCTAATATTTAACTGTACCAAAATGTAACAATTATTAGATGTTTTTCTAGAAATATATTTGTTCACTCATTTTTCATTCAATTAATATTTATTTAGCACTACCATATGCTTGCCATTCTGGTAAGGTCTGGAGAAACACTAGTGAATAACATATTGGGGGTTCTTATCCTCATGACACCTCAATTAGATAGATAAGTAACTAAACAATTATTTAATTACATGGAGATAAATGACATATTAAGTAAACATTCAAGGTTCTGACGTAATGCATGAAAAAACAACTTATTTCACTTTGGGTAGTCAGAGGGGGCTTTCTTGAGGAAGAAATACTTAAGCTGAAATCTGAGCAAAATATGAGTTAACCAGGCAAAGATAAAGGGTGGAGAGGTAAAGAGCATTCAGGGTTAAAATATGTGTACAAATGTCCTATAGCCCAAAAGGGGTTTGGCTAGTTTGAGAATCTAAAAGAAAGTGGCTGTAGTTGAAGCCCAAAAAAGGAATGGAGAGTAGTGAGCGTCTAAGACCGTGAGAGTCTTCACTCTAGACTTAGAATTTTACTCTTCATCCTAAACATAATTGGCAACATTGGGAACTGTTCAGCCATCCAAATTTGTGTTTATAAAGATATATCTGGATTCTGTATAAAAACCAACTAGAAGAGCTAGTCCAAATTGGAAATGTAGGTGGCTTAAAATAAGAAGGCAACAAGGATAAGGAGAGATGGGGACAGGTTCAGCACATTTTTGAAGGTAGAAAGAACAAAGTTTGGTGAATACTTAATGTGGACATTGAAATAGATATCAAGGATTTCCCTTGGGTTTCTGGCATGAGATCCTGCTAGACGAAGATCCTGCCATGGTGAAAAATCCTGAAGGAATTAAGGCCTACTAGGGGTAATTAGTCTTTGATTAAAGTTGGGGCATGTTTAACTTTTGTCTGCCTTGAAGCTCTCTAAATATAAAACTTAAGTAGGCTGTCAGGAACATTATTTTTATCTCAGAGAAGAATATAGGACTTTAGACATTTAAACCCTTAGCCAGTCTTACATGATCTTTAAAGATCTGGTCCCTAACAACTCTTTGCCCCCTTAGTGCCAGCCTGCACATTATATTATTTACTTCATCTTTGGGACTTTTGATGTCCCAAATGCTCCAATTCAGTCACATGTTGTGTTGTCTTGCTTGGGTGCCTGTATTTTTGTTCCTCTGCAGATATCTATTTGTTCCTCATCTTCACTTGCTTAACTCCCATGCATCCTCCAAAAATTGATGAAGAAAGCAACTGCTCTGCATGTATTCCATGCCCCTTAGGGTCTTGCTTGCTGATTTAACTTTCTCATCCAACTGGGAAAGTGTTAAAGGCACAGATTGTGTTTTTATCTCTATGTACTCCATGCTTAGCATGTACCTAGCACATAATAGGTGTTAAATAAATATATAGGTATATTTACAATATATAAATATATTTATATTTATATGTATTTATCATTGATAATATATTAATATATATGATAAAGTTTTACAGGCAGAGAAAGGAGGCCAAAACACAGTCTTTGAGGACAGTGAGTAATGATCACCAATTATATATATGACTTAACTAAAGTTATTGTAATGCTCTGTATCTGAGAAGGAACACCAATCCTTCACAGTCCAAAAATTTCCATTCAGTATCAAATGTCTTATTCAGAACAAGCTTTTCGAGACTCTATCTTGTTTCCAAGTAAAGTGATCTTGTTATCATTTGCATTCATTTGATTATTAGTGAACATGAACAGAAATAATTCTCAATATATGAAGGTATAAATAAACAAAAATTTGGACTAAATATACAGTCCACAAATGAGAACCTGATATCTATATCTATATCTATATCTGGTTTTGAGAAAATGAACACCAGATTCTGTTTGCAGAAAAAAAAAATTGACAACTTGATATCCAATTCATATTAAATTAGAGTTATATAAAATAAGATTTTTAATTCCAAGCAAGTTACAATAAAATTTAAAGAGCATAGCAAAACAAACTGTCCTAGGCCATTTTCTCAAAAGTCTTTATTTAATAAGTCCAGACTTCTCTGAAAATCTCCTCAAAGAATCTTGAATTCTAGAAAGGGTGGCAGGAGTTTCTTGGCTTTTAAAACATACAGAAGCTGTGATCTTAAATTACAGTAAACACAATTTAAGAGAGGGTCACTGAACTGCCTCACCATTCTTTTAAAACCTCTTAGCATTTTGCTACTTTCTTACAGTAGTAACTTACTTCAAAGATATTATAAATATTTGTGTATTTGTCTTAATTCCTCTTCCTGAATTGAAAATCCCTCAAAGGTTTGAACTGTGTTATCTTAATCTTTTATTTCTAGGGGATAAATGGATTCCTTTGCAGATATTAGGCTTTTAAAAATTTTTTTTGCTGACTTAAGTGCCTATAATGCCAACCTCTAATGATTTATTATTAATTAAAAAGGACATGTGTTTATTAATACAAAAGTTTGGAAGTCAGGTTTTGGTCAAGTGTTTTTTTTTTTTTTTCTTATTATTCCCATAATTATTTTACTATAGAAAAATTGAACTGTACTTACAATGTCGGATACTTAGAGATATTCCAATTTATAGATTAAATTACAATTTAAATTTATTCACATTTTGTACCTTTCTAAGGAAATTAATTTAATTTTTGAGTGAAATTTTCTCACATGGGAGAATAGACTCAATACTTTTTAATATCTTTTTCATAGGTAGCTTCTGTAGATTTGCAAATGCTATACTCGTTGGTTACTGACTTTGAAACTGTTACCAGTTCATAAGGAGAACAATTACTTCTTTGGAAAGAACATGGTATTAGATAATATCCCTAATTCTTGTCAAGGATAAAGGGAACCTAAATTTTCAGAATTAATGTAGATTTGAAAGAAAAAAATAATTCTATGCTGGATATAAGGGAGGAAATAAAACCATACAAATCTTTCAAAGATTTCAGAGGAAAACTATTCAAAAACCTGTCAGTACGATGACAAACCCATTCAGAGATTGAAAAATATTAATTTCCTATATAAATTGTGAAGTAAGTATACTTGATTGGTGTATTCTTCTCTAATTTGTATGATTTTCAAAATGTAATAATATGAATTTCCTCTTGAGGGGTCATTAAGTCAGCCAGACTGAGTTATAGTTATGTAGCTTGAACAGGTGAAAAGTAAATTATTTGGAACTTTCACCTTCCTGGAGCAGGTTACCCATGGAAAATTGTTAACCAATATTCCTATTAGAGATGCTAAGAAATGAAATGATGGGAAAATCAAATTGTAAGTAATCGAGTGCTCTATGTCTCCATTTTCAAACTTCTAAAGCTATTTATAGCTGTGTAAAGGTATGATTTCAGCTCTCTGTGAGTAGGGAATGTCCAGTTAGCTTAATCTCAAATGATGGATGTGCCTCATGGATATCTAAAGGAGCCATCATGATATTCTTCTCCTTTATTTTTCCTGAAGGAGCCATTTATGATTTATTCACATATATTGCCCTATTCAAGCTATCAGACATGAAAGGCTGGTAAGCAAAAGGTAGGTTTTTGAAATACCGGTACATATGAAGTTTATTACAATGATGGAAAATAATGAACAGAGTGATTTGTGATTTCATAAATGGTATATTAAACAGTCAAATTTTCCAACAAGATAAGATTCAGAGCTGTTGCCCAGAGATTTCTCCTCTTCTGTAGCTCATAGTGGGTTATGCAAAGTTATCAGCATTCCAGAATCGAGATATTTAGAAAATGGGTTTGGAGGATTATTACATATGGTTGCACCCAAGTGGTTCTAAAACTTTATAGCATGATTATTTTCTCTCCAGAAGCAAAACTCGACTCCTTAAGGAAGTGCTTTCTGATTAACAACATACAAATTGCCTGCACTTAAAATCTTACTAATTCAATTCAACTGATGGAGAAGACTTGCTGAATTATGAGACATTTAAAACTGAGTACATTTGGTACATTTTATTTGTTTCACCAGTAGTACCCAAGCAAATGTCCTGGAGGATTTGTGGGAAGAGATACAAGATAATTATGTATAGTATAACATTTTATGTACACATTGGGACCTTGAATTCAAACTGCTAGGTGAGGATCACACCCATAGTGGGTGGAGGTAGGAGATTTTTCAGACAGAGAGAATAAAAAGGGTAAGAGATAAAGTATAGTCAAAAGAACTCAGTCTAGGCAATCAGGCAGCTTCGAGGGGTCCAGAAGCTATGGTTTTTTTGCTACCATGAAATAATACTCGATGTATATTCATTGTGCTTTGAAACAGAGAATGCTATGACAGATTCTGCTTGGAAATTTTCAACTGATCCTTAAAGTCACTCCTTGAATGAGTAAACCTGTGTTAAATACATTTTTCTTTTTTGATTGAGGAAGAAAACATGTTTTCAATTCAATGTGCTTATACTTGATATGATAAAAAGAAAATTGGATAGGAAAAATGAAACATGGCTGGAGTTTTTTTTACCCTAACAATATTTTGACTCTTTGGGTCTCAGTTTCCTCATCTGCAAAATGAGGATGGTGAACAAAATTATACCTAGATTCTTTTCCAAATGCGCTGTTAACATGATCATCTAATTTTGCAATACAAGATCTTAAAATACTGATAAATTGAGCAAATGGCCAAATAAAAACTACATCAGTTATATTCTCCAGAGCAGTTTTTCAAATGTAGTAGATATCCACTAATGGATCCTGAAATGAACTTAATGTATTCCAATTATCATTTATCAGGAAGAAATAAAATAGAACAGAAAGTAGAGTTCATGGCAATGTAAGGACAAATATTGTCTCTTGTGGTAGTTTACATGTTATATATTTATGTGTGTATGTACTGCATCATCATATAAAATATATTTCTTATTCTCCACAGACATCAACAATATTTGTAAGCCATTCATTTATAGTGTCTTTGTTTGGGCTAAGGAGAAAAGAGGCTTTTACTCACCAATAGTGGGATCATGATAATCAGGGAACTGATGACTAATAAACTGCATTGTCATTGCTGAAAAAAAAAAAATCAATTTAATAAATATCCACTCATTAATCAATCAGTTATTCACCAATGTGCTTCATTAGTCTTTTAATAGGTTATAGTGAGTGACTTATTTCTGTGAGTTGTAATTATACAGCATGAACCACAAAACGATGATAATGAGAGAAAGTTCTAGAAGGAAAAATGTATGTATCTAGAGTGAAAAATAATGCTAGATATTTCTCTGGAATATATATATATATTATATATTATAAATTATATAATATATATATAAATTTCAGGTACATTTAAATAAAAATTGCATTGAAGTAAAAATGAGAAGGCTCTTGACATAATGAGAATGTAAACTAGCTGTAGGATCCTTCTTGGCTTTCTCTGGTTAAATAGTTGGTATTGGTTAGAAAGATCTTTTTACTAAAAGTCCCGTACATTGCCTGAGGCTTAACTTCCTTATCTTTAAAATAAAAAAGGTAATCCCTGATGTCTCTAATAGTTAGGTAAATGCTTATATGAGATTTTATCCTTAGCTTTCCACATTTAAAATTATTTAAGTCACTTTTATTTTGCCTAATCCACATTTTTAGAACCTTTTATTAATTTCCATTACTTTTTTTTGGTATCTCCTCTAAATTCTCCACATTCTTCTAAGTCTATACCTTTGCAATGTTTTTCTAGTAGAGTTTCCCCATATAAATTTTCATTATTGGGAGACAAGGGAATTCTGAAGTAAAGGAAAAAAACTAAAAAAAAAAAAATAGTATATCATGGTTCTCTGCCTTTTTTCTGAGTGTGTGTGTGTGTGTGTGTGTGTGTGTGTGTGTGTGTGTGTGACAGGCTCTCTCTTTGACCAAACTTGAATCAGGCTCCTCTCAGTCTTCTTCTCACCTAGGCCTTGACCTTGGCCCCTGTCCTTGCTATGCCAGTTGTAGCAGGAATCCTGCTAAGTCAGTTTAGTGAGATTCTCTCACCTTTGATATCTGATCACCCTGTTTTTTAAAAAAATTTTAATTAAATTTATTGGGGTAACTTGATATCTGATCACTATGGCCAATCTTCAACAAGAATCATAATAAATCTGTTTAGCAAGAATCCCCCCAGTATTGATGTTTTTTCTTAAAAATGTTTTAGCCACCAATTCCCACCCCCACTCTTTGACTATAAATCCCCATTTTTCCTTGTATTTAGAATTGAGTACAATTTTACAATGAGTTCTCTTTTCTACCATTGCGATAATCACTGAATAAAATCTGTTGTTACCACTTTACTGTTTGGCTTTGGTTCCTTCTAACAGTGTATACATGCTTCGGCAAATGTTCAGAGCAAGGAAGACAGTTAAATTCAACAAAACTGAACAAGGCACTAATCTATCCCTGTTGAGAAATACAAAGAAATGGAACCTGATTCAGTAAAATAGAATTTCTGTTTACACTTTAACACTGTTTACCTCCTGTCTTTGCACTGACAAAGACTCCATATGAAAGTATTGCTCATTTTGGTTGTGTAGGGCAAGTTTTTGAAATGCAAACCAATATTCCTTACAGACAGCCTTAGGATTTAAAATATTTCAGGTAAACAAACTGAAAGCAACATGTTTATTAAGTGGATATCAAGGAGAATTAGGAAAATTTTTTTTTTTTTTTTTTGCATTTTAAAATAGCAGACTCTTCTATCTCTCAGTCCCTGGCTGGTTTACTCTCACAGAGGTCAGATGCCCAGCCTCCTAATGAACAGTTGGCTTGACTAGTCAATCAACTAAATTGCAAAGATGCTCAGACTCATTAATTTTAAAAGTAAAATAAAGATATTTCCACTCTACCCCACTCAGAGCAAGGAGATATACACCTATTCACTAATGTGATTAAGAATCTCACTATCCATCTTATGATAATCAATTATTTAGGGTAAAATCTTAAAGATGTCTTTGGACACTTCCCCTCTCATATCCTCCATCCAGTCACCATGAATTTTTATTGTTGCCTCCAAAATATCTTGAAAATATGTCTCAATTATTTCTGATAATTACTCTAGCTCAGTCTTATATTTCTTTTAAAAATCTCTATTGCAATAGGCTCAAAACTGATATCCTGTAGCTATTTCTTTTTCCTTCCATTAGAACTTTCACAGTGGTACCAGAATCATCATTTAAAAGAGAACTGTGTCATTCATATATCAGTAACTATAAGAATAAAGCCCGTAGTTATTAACATGTCATGCTAGCATACCTTTTCAGTCTCAACTTATACCACTACCCAGACAGCTACCTTGTGTTCTCAGACTTACTGAAGCACTTTTCATCCATGAGCATGCCTTTATGCTATAGCTTAGAATGGCCTTCACCTGCTCCTTCATTTTGGTATTATACTAACAAAGACCATTGTTAGTATGATACCAAAATGACCAAACTTTGGCTCCTCTGAACCCTCCTATAAACTAGGTCTTGACTTTTAACTTCTGTGTTCATCTCTGCTTCACCCAGTTTTAGGAAGAATACTCCTGTCAGTTTAGAATGAATTCCTCATACTAAATATCTGATTACTAGTGATATATAATCAAATTCCTCAGTTCCCAACACCCCCTAGATGACCTCTGATTACTTCAGCTTATCTTCAGGAAATGTTCTATTAACTCAGTTTAACCAGAATCCTTCCTACTCCTGTCATTTGCTCCTAGTAGTTTTCCATCTTCTGACCACTACCCTTCTCCAGGGCTGTAAATCCCCACTTGTCCCTATTGTGTTTGAAATTGAGACCAATTCTAAAATGAGGTCTCTTTCCTCTATTGAAATAGTTTTTGAATAAAATCCATATTTATTGCTTTAATTACTGTCTGTCTCTGGTTTTCTTTTACAATGCTAAAAATGATCCATCTATAGGTACAAATGTCAAACCATTCATTCAGTCAACACATTTAAATTCTTTGTCTTCCAGGTGCCAGTCATGGAAGTTACCAAGAAGTGTTAGAAAACATTGTGTATAATTATGAGCTAGGTTAATTACTATAAATTGAGGTAGGCATTTTGAAGGCAGATAAAGTTTGGAATAAATTTAAGGAAAAACATATAAGCATTTTAAGAACTAATACATATATTTGATATTAGACTTCAGAATCACAGAATCAGTATTAGAAATAAATAAACCAGTCAAGGATTTACCTGTGACATTTACTTATAAGAACACCTAGCATATATTTAGATGATGGAGTTTGTGCAATAATGAAAACCTGCTGGTTATTGTAGGATTGAAAAAGCCTTTGAATTCTTAAATCTTCTGATCTACCACTGAGACAGAACCAAGGGAGAGAGGGCCAGCTGAGCTTTGCCCCAGAACTTCAAAAGATAATTTTAGAAAGATTGATTTGCAAAAGTTTATTTTGTGTTTTACAAAGTGAATGCCTGATAGGACATCTAAAAGCCATTTCCCTGTGCAGAGATAATATGTAAAACAATTTTTGAACAATTTCTCCTGAATACCTATCAAGTTCAATGTTGAAGATAAGCAATCTACTAAATACTTATCAATTATACTGGGACTAAATTTTATTCATTTTACAATGTACGGGTTTACCTCCTCAAAATTTTGGGATCATATTTTCCTTTGCCAAAAAGCCATTTTGTGAGAAAATAAATCACAGTTCCTTCTCTCTTTTCAGAGATTTTATTTGCATTGACTAATATCTTAATACATTGGTTTTTAAGACTCTAATGAAAGCGAAGATCTATGTCTCCTTCCCAAAAGTATATTTACATATGTACACAAAATCAGAAATCCATAATATTCACTTTAGGTATTTATTTCTTATTATGTACATGTTTTGTTTTGTTTTGTTTTGTTTTTTTAAAAAGAGAAAATTCCTTTGACAAGAGGCACACAATGTTCCTAATACTTGAATGTGAACAAGCTCAATGGATTGAGTTGACAAAACCGCCTAGCAAGCCTGACAAATTTATATTCAGTATATTCAGGAAAGGTGTAGGAAAGCAGGGCAAGATGGTATTAGAAATCAATTTTGCATATTTTATCCTAGAACTTACCCTGGCTGTGGGTTTACTGTCCTGTAAAAGATAATAAGAGTGATCTTGGAAAATTTCGAACAGGAGCAATCTCACATTGAGGCCAGGATAACTTTTACATACACTTTAGAAAATCTGCTAATTCATTCAAGATAATATTAAATAGAGCAGGTAGTTATCATCTTTGGTTTTCTTCTTGACCTTATTGGGGATAAATTTTCTTTTTCACAGTAAGATACTGGCATTAGTATTGTGATATATTGACATAATTCATGACATTATGGAAGTGTCAAACATTTTTGCTTTTTTGAAATCTTCAATAAGAAATAGGAGTTGTAATTTTCAAAAGCTTTTTCAGTATAATGGAGATAATCATGTAATTCTTTTCCTGAGAACCATTAATATGATGAAATATTAATAAACATCCCCATTTCAAACCAAACTCACATTCTAGGATTGAAATCTGTTTGTCATAATGTCTTATATTTTAATAAGGTATTAGAATCTGCTAATAATTTCTAAATTTTTTTCAAAATCAAATTATTATCCATAAGCAATATGTGTGTGCAGTTTTCTCTTTTATGTCATCTCCATCAAGATTAGGTATCAAGTATCAATCCTGTTCTTTCATTATAAAATAATTTAGGAGATTTTTCATTTATTTTCTATGCTCTGAAATAATTTACATAGCATTGGAACTACATGGTCTTTAGAGGTTTGGTAGAGACTTTTTCTTATTTTATTTTTAATTTCAGTTTTATTGCCTTGTGATCAGAGAACATTATTTCTAATATCTTCACTTTATGCAACTTACTTATATTTTTGGAATTTTAATATAGAATTAATGTGTTTGGTAAAATAAAGTATATTGATAAGAAGGTGGTACTTGACACATGCGTTGATAAGATTTACTTTATTGATTGTATTTTGACTCTTTCATATCCTAATCTTTTTTTGATTCTCAGTCTTGTTTTGAGAATGGTGTTTAAACTCACCAATTATAAAAATGGCTGTGTTATTTGGTGCATAAATATTTTTAACACTAATGTTTTAATTGTGGTTTATGACTTTTATTATTTAAAAGTGTCTTTCTTCATCTCATTTAATTATTTTTTTTTGATTTTTGTTTTTTTTGTCTGATATCAGGATTGTTATTGCTGCTTTATTTTTGTTTTTATTTGTTCAGTTTATCTTTTCTTATGCTTTTGCTTTTACCATTTTAGATTATTGTATTTTAGGTGAGTCTATTGTCTATTACATAGTGTTGAATTTTGTTTAAGAGCTTGAAAATTATTTTCTTTTAACGGCAAGTTAAGTTCATTCACCTCTACCTACTCTTACATTTCTCCATGTCTTTTCATGGCTTAATAGCTTTATTTATTATTATTATTATTATTAATTATTATTATTATTATTTATTGTCTGGATATACTACAGGTTAATTATCCATCAATCTACTGCAGGACGTCTTTGTTGCTTGCAAGTTTTGCCAATTATGAACAAAGCTGCTATAAACATCCATGTGCAGGTTTTTGTGTGGATATGTTTTCAACTCCTTTGTGTAGATACTAAAGAGTATGATTGCTGGATATGTTTATATCAGATACGTTTCTTTCTGTAAGAAACCACCAAACTATCTTCCAAAGTGGCTGCACCACTTTGCATTCCCACCAGCAAAAATTCATTCTTTTGAATTTTAGCTTCACGTCCTTGTCAGAATTTGCTGGTGTCAGCATTCTGGATTTTGGCCATTCTAATAGTGTGTAATGGTGTCTTGTTTTAATTTGCATTTCCCTGGTGACAAATGGTGTAGAGCATCATTCTACATGCTTATTTGCCACTTGTATATTTTCTTTGGTAAGGGATCTGTAAGGTCTTTGGCCCAGTTTTTAATCACGTTGTTTTCTTATTGTTGAGTTTTATGCATTCTTTGTAGATTCTGGATAACAGTCTTTTATCAGATGTGTCTTTTGTAAATTGTTTCTCCTAATTTTTGCCTTGTCTTCTAATTCTCTTTGTATTGTCTTTGGCAGAGCAAAAGTTTTCAATTTTAATAAAGTACACCTTATTAATTATTTTCATTCATGAATTGTGCCTTTGGTATTTTATCTAAAAAAGCATCACTATACCCAAGTTTCTCTAGGTTGTCTCCATGTTATCTTCTAGGAGTTTTATAGGTTTGAATTTTACATTTAGACCTGTTGTACATTTTGAGTTCATTTTTTTTTAACTGTATAAGGTCTATCCCAAGATTTATTTATTTATTTATTTTTAATGTGGATATCCAGTTGTTCCAGCACTATTTGTTAAAGTAGTATCTTTGCTCTTTTGTATTGCCATTACTCGTTTGCCAGAGATCAGTTGACTATATTTGTGAGACTTTATTTCTGGGCTCTCTATTCTGTTTCATTGATATGTTTGTCTATTATTTCACCAATATTACACTACCTTGATTATTGTAGCTTTATTGTAAGCCTTAAAATCATGTAGCATCAGTCCTCCACCTTTTTTCTTCTCCTTCGATATTGTGTTGACACCTATGGGTCATTTGTCTCTCCATATAAACTTTATATCAGTTTGTTAATACCCATATAACTTGCTGTGGTTTAGATTGGGATCGCATTGAATATATAGATTAATTTGGGAGTAACTGACATCTTGACAATATTGAGTATTCTTATTCAAGAACATAGAACATCTCTCCATTTATTTAATTCTTCTTTGAATTAATTTTTTAGAATGTTATAGTTTTCCTTATGTAGAGCTTATACGTATTTTGTTAGCTTTTCCACTTCATCCTTCACAACAAAGTGACAGAAGAGTGAAGAGAGAATTCATGAAGGATAGCATGAGGGGTATTTAGGAAAAAGTCCTCTGTGTATTGCTATATCAACATTCTTTTCTCGAGCTCAGCTGCTTGACTCCACCTAACAGCTATCAGGCTGAGGTGCAGGCCGGTAAAAAAAAAAAAAAAAAAAAGTCTTGGTGAACACACAGTAATTTCTAGCATATGAGGGAAAAGGACAGTCAGAGGAAATACGAAAATGTCAAATGAAGGAAAATAAAATATCACTCTCTTCCACTCTGCCCCCACCCTCAAAATCATTCTCTGGAAAACTAAATTAGATTTTAATGTTACCCTTTTCCTTACTAATTACTTTGAAGGAGGTATCTAAATTTTTTAAATAAAGTATCTTTTAATTTCTGATGAGTACCTCAAAAATTGTTACAAGAGATCACATTTGTTTAATTTTTTTAGGTTATAGCAACATGGCGAAAATACATGTATAATTTTATAGATTTAAAAATTTATTATCTAGCTAGAAATATGTCTGAAATGATGGGCTAAGAGTGTGTGTGTGTGTGTGTGTGTGTGTGTGTGTGTGTGTGTTTCCAGGTGAACCCTGTGGCCATCATAAAAAATCTGAGATAAGAAATAGATATAGGAGGTTTGTCACACTTCGTGCACATAAATGCTTCTCCTTATGTCTACCTGATTTCTCTGGTTTTATGGATACAAAGTGCATAGTGCCTACAAGTAGGAAAGACATTTAAAGATCAGAAAAGTTTAGTTATTCACTATAATCTTAACAAAAGTAATTAGGGATGATTTGATTGTCTTTTTGATTTCTTAAAGTATTACAGTTAGTGGATGACCCTTGTTAGCAAACAAAAATACTTTTTTATCTCCCTACAGAAATGGACATTTACTTAACATTAAGCTGCAGATAATATCAGGAAGTACCTGATGGATTTTATATCAAAGACCCTTTTTCTTTATTAGTGACCACATCATTAATATATGTTATGTAAATGTAGTGCTTTCCCAGACCTTATAAAATATTCATTAAATGCATATGGTAAATAATGGGCAATTGCATCTTCAATGTTCATACAAAAGTAGTATTCAGAGATTAAATACAATCATTTTTTAAGGCAAACCCATTTTGATTGGACTCTTCTTTTTATCTATGTTTTTTATTTAAATTTCCATTTTATTATTCAGATATTCTGATAATTTACTATTTCATTTTAAAGTTTAATTTAAACCAACTGCTTCTTGTTTTGCATAATTTAGTATTAAACCATCAAATTTACCTATATGAAAAATCTGACAATATTATATATCACCCTCCTTGGAATGTCAGTGGTATTTGCCCAAAGGCAGAGACTGTTGGTTATTAAAAGAAAAAGTTATAGAAAAAAAAAAGCCATTTTATACAAAATTTTTAAAAGATTAAAATACTGCATAAACTCACACCACTTCATTGTTACTCTCCCTAACACCTCCTCCCCGCAAAAAAGAAAATGAATTTGATATTTATGGAAAGTACTAAACTGAAACATGCTGGAGCATGATATCATCTAATTACACAGAGATAATGGTTGGCAAGTCATTGCTTTCCCTTTGGGACTTGAAGGCCTGTCTGTCAGTGGAGTAAGACAGATGAAATGGGTGTCCAGTCACTTTGATTTGGTCCTATTGCTCTCTTGTTGTGGTACCCTAAAAAAATTACTTAAACTTTCTATGTCAGGTTTTTTTTTTTTTGTCTGAAAAATAAGAGGAGGAAGGACAGATGTCTTAAAGCCACATCCATATTTGGCATTTTGTAATGCCTCTTTCTTCATCTCATTGTCCTCATCATCATCATTGCGAGTCCTTCACCCGTTTCAGATTTGGTTCTGTTATCTCTATTCTAATTCTGTCTTCTATTTAGTCATTCTTTTCTACCCACGCTGGCTTTCTGGGAGTTTTTTCTAAAGTTTTCCAACCATGATAGTTCCCAAGAAAGAGCCTTTGCTGGTGATGTTCCTTCTGCTGGAATGTTCTCCCCTAAGATAACTGTTTGGCTTGCCTCTTTCAGAATATTATTCACATGTGACCTCCTTTGGGAAATGTTTGTTTGTTTGTTTGTTTGTTTATTTATTTATTTATTTGCCACTGTATTTAAATCGAAACTCATTCCTCTTCACTAGGGCTCCCTATTCCTCTTTTCTAGTATTTATGCATTTGTCCATTTATTTATTCGTTTACTTATTCAAAAATATTTATTAGGTGCTTGGGACACACAAGTGAACAAAATGAACCTGTGCCCTTGGCTTACATTCTAGAAGATGTTGGGAATTGAGAGGGGAACAAAAAATAAAAATGGACACATATTTGCATATATGTTAATAATATGTTAGGATACGACCACTACTATGAAAAAATAAAATTATCATAGGATCATTATTAAAATATAAAAAAAGTTACATTAGGATGAACTTCCTTGGAAAAAGCTTAATGAATATACAATTTCCAGGAAGAATAGTAACAAATACCCATTTTCCACTTTTAAAGAATTTGTTTATATAGGTTTTTTTCCATTTTGTATTTGTATTTATTTTCTTTTTTTAAATTAATTAATGTATTTTAATTAGTTTCAAGTATACAGTACATTGGTTAGACATCTATATAGTTCATAAAACAAACACCACAGTTGCTCCCTCCCTCCTCTGGCCCTCCACCTAGCCAACATATTTATGTTAATGGCATTTCCTATGTCATGCTGCCCATCCCTATGACTGTCTATCAACTACTAATTTGTACTTCTTTAACCCTTCACCTTGTTCTCCCATCCTCCCACCTCCTTCCCCTCTGTCCATCACCAAATTGTCCACTATATTTGTGAGTCTGTTTTTGATTAGTTTGTACTTTTTGTTCCTTAGATTATACATATAAGTGAAATTATATGGTATTTATCTTTGACTGACTTATTTCAAAAATAGTATTAGATAACTGCCTTTTATATCCCAATGAATATGTTTATAATTTATAAATTATATATTTATAATTTATTTACAACATCATTATCTAAAATAAGCTTGGAATTCTATCCTTTAAAAGAACTTAAATTTAGGATGAAATTTTTAGATATCAATTTTAACATATATAAGTTGAGTACCTAACCTTTCAAAATTCCTTTAAGGAGCGACTTAACAAAAAGCTTTTTTAAATCCATGCATTAACTTGATCTGGGTTATAGATCTATCAAGGAAGCAGATTGGTAGGGGTCATAGTACTCCACAGCCAGACACTTTTCGTTGTGTTAATTGCTTCTTAGTAATTCCTCTCTCTTAACTGAAAATTTGTACTTTCTCATGAGTGGACCATTGATGGTTGATGAATAATAGCATAGATAAGGAGAAATTTTTATTTTTCAAATGTACAAATAAATAAATAAATCTTAAATAATCTTTCGACTTACAGTTAAACTCAGGTGAATAGTTCTTAGTTCTTTTATTTTTTGTCGATAGTTCTTTTTCTATCAGCACTCACATTTACAAACATTTTCTAAGATGTATTGAGTCAAGGGTCAGAAACAGTCTCATGGAAAGGTGAAGGGATTCAGAAGTACAGATTGGCAGTTACAAAATAGCCATAGGGATATAAAGTATAGCATAGAGAATAGTCAATAATATTGTAATAAATATGTATTGTGTCACATTGGTGCTAGATTTATCAGGAGATCACTTCCTAAGTTATATAAATGTTTAACCATTATGCTCTACACTTGAAACTAATATACTACTACATGTCAATTATAATTAGAAAACAACAACAACAACAACAACAGCAACAGCCTTATGAGAAGCCATAGAATGGACTATTTCCCAAGGAGGGTAACTCACTCTCTGCTGAGAGCCTCAAGTCAGATGAGGTGGCTGCCAACCTGGAATATCCCCAAATAGGAATGATAAAATCCTTTTAAACTCAAGGTAATAGGACAGTACTAAGAACAGTGGTAGAACTGGATCTTCTTGGAGTTTGGCAAAGACACCCGGAGACCCCTCCTTAATTCTCTTTGAAGCTTTTGGTACTAAAGAGATTGAACTATGAGGTAGACTAAAAAGAATGCTGAATCAGAAAATAGGTTAGAAAAATCTTAATCTCCACTCTAATGTCACCATTCTTTTTTTTCCTAACAAATATATTTCTAACACGAATGGAGGGCTTCTTGGTTTTCTCTATGGATACTACAGACTCTAAATTTCTATAAAATTGACATTTAGAAAGAAGAATCCCACAATGATGGTTTGGTGCCTTCTAAATTAAAAAGCATAATTCAGCATATTTATACCATGATACATGAAGCTCAGTAATCCAGGCAAATGTCAAACCTATACCTCCAAGGGTTGGATCTTTCCACAGATTATTTTCTTTGGAGAGAAACATTATGAGAGGGTACAGGATGGGGAAAAGGTTGACATTTGGGAGTTCAGAGGCAGATTAGGAAATGGCACTGTTTGGGGGAACACTGTTAAACTAGGAAGTTAGATAAGAGAGACGACCCTGGAAGTTCTCTGTTTTGCTGATGGACTTCCCTCCCCCCATAATGCTCTTTCTCCTTCACTTCCTTTTCTCCTCCTTCCCCCATAAACCCTCTGCTAACGGAAAGAAATGGTGCTTTCCAGGACATTAAAAATTCTGTTCATCTTCACTGAGTCATTTTCAAGAATGATTGATGGGACACAAAAAGAAATTATGGATATTAAAACTCAATATTACCAGTCATCACTTATTTGTTCTATGCTGACAGTTTATTTTGTACTTAATGAAACAAAGAAGAAAAATAGACATTTTCACCAATCATTTCTCAAGTATTTTATCATTTAGGATAAACCCCATCTCTTTAGGTAAATGAAATACTGTTGCGGCCCTGCATACATGTACTAACATAGGTAAATATATCTTTCTCTTCTGTTCTACTCCTAGAATATAATCATTAATGGAGACAACTATTGGAATCTCATTCATGTGAATGGGTAATGGTAACCAGAAAGAGTCCCAAAGTACTCAGATTTGTCATGGAAGTTACTATAGACATTAATATTTAGTCTATATCAGAATTTATATTCTTACTATTTGCCATAAGAATTTACTCTGTTTTGACACCCTGATCTAGCAATGAAAGTATTTCATGACATTTTATTATATTAGTAACTAACAGACAACATACATCTTGGTGCTGAAGGATTTTTTCTTTTATAGATTCAGAAGATTTTCAAAGCATAAAGTACTTGTGAATGAAGTGTTACTATAATATTTGCATAATTCTTAAGCATTTTCTTTCACTTGATTAATCTTTATCTTATTTCTAAGAATTTCATAATACTCTTTGTAGAATACTTTACCAATTTCTTTAGTAAAATATTCCTTTTGTTCATTGATTTTATTTCTAAGTTCATTAAGCTTCCTGAGTTTTGTACACTTGAAACCTATGTAATTTTGTTAACCAATATCACCCCAATAAATGTATAAAACAAACAAAAAAATCCCACAAAAAACATCATTAGCTTCTATCAGCTTTTATAGTCCTTCATGGTACAATAGATGCTTCAGCCAAGGAGAAAAACTCTGAAAAGCAAAGATGGGACACGCCCTGATCAAAGGCACACTGTTTCCATGGCCCTCTTCAGATCATCTCTGTTTACATTAATAATACTAATAATTATAATAACTTTTGTAATACTATACTTTTTAGGGCATTTTGGTCCAAGTAATATTTTAAACTATCTGCTTCTTTTCACAACATATATGAAATGACATAAATCTAAAGGCAAAGGGTAATAGCCTGGGTATCATAAGCAAGATTTAGAGCAATCCTGACAGGCTAGAATGCTGCAACAAAACCAGAAAAATGGAAAGTAACAACTTAACGTGAAAGTTTTGAATTTTAGTTCAAATAATCAATTTTACAATTACAAAGTAGAGAATGAGTTGGACCTGGTATGACATCTGTTCAAATGAAAAAGACATGGGGTGAGGATTAGGTCTACATAATTATCTGACACAAGATAAAATTTGAACAAGATGCACAGTTTAGGGCAGAATGTGACTGTATTATTAAATTCCAAATATCACTGGTTGGTTCTTTATATTGAATTTGTTAAGGTGACATGAACAAATCCACTGACTGGATCCAGCCCTCATGACGAACATGCTTCTTCCCTAACGCAGCCCTGAGATGAGGTCTGCCTATAGCTGTGCCCCTTTTACTGGCCTCCAAATACGGGATAGGTCAGGGCCTTGGCTACCTGGAGACAGAACACGCTGTACTGGCAGATAACACAGTGTTTCTTCGTCAATGTTGACAGAATTGAATCGCGCTTATTCTGTCTAAGCCTGTGGCTCTCCAAATGTGGTCAAAAAACCCCCAGGGGTTGAGAGACTCTTTCACAGGGTTAATGAGGTCCTCTCTTTTCCAATTTCATACCTCTATGAAACTGAATTCTTTTTTCATATACTCAACCAAAACAACTTATTGGAGCATATTGAACACAGAAGCTGATAGGAGACTCCAAATGTCTTTTAAGCTAGATATCTGTGAATATTT
Organism: Rousettus aegyptiacus; assembly: GCF_014176215.1. Taxonomy (NCBI): domain Eukaryota; kingdom Metazoa; phylum Chordata; class Mammalia; order Chiroptera; family Pteropodidae; genus Rousettus; species Rousettus aegyptiacus. The sequence continues at coordinate 72,226,844 of NW_023416287.1, forward strand.
TAAAAAAGGTAAACAATGCCATTCTCAATTTTTTGCTTTTTTGGAAAATATAGATGTTTTAAATGTTACTTGTATAACATATTTTTAAAGAAATTAATGTTTATTATAATATATTAGTTCAATTTTATAAAATTTCAGTTTTAATTTATAATATGTTACATATCAATATAATTAACTTATAGAGTTAAATGCTCTTTGTTTTCACGTGTGTAAAATGATCCCAAGACCAAAATGTTTGAGTACCACTTATCTAGAGCAAAACCTCAGCCCACTTGAAAGAACTATGATTATTCATACATCAATTAATAACATTTCAAAAGCCTATAATTAAAGATAAAACAATAGAAAAGGCCACTTGGTTAAGATAACAAAAAATAACTTCAAATCTGTTTTCCTTCTTTCTCGTTTCCTTTTGTTTTTTTTCTCTTTTCTTCTCTATGTTCCTATGTCATATATTCATGGCTACTATGCTTACATATTTAATTTTATACTTTTCATCTTTCTCTTTTCCCCTCACTCTCTTTCCATACCCAACTCTTTCACCCTTTCCTACCTTTCTTTCTCCCCAGAACTGGATGCTACCTTTTTTCTACTTCACCACTGCTGTAACTGCACACGAATCAAATTACAAAATTTAAAATAAAAGCTTTGTTTAATAAATAAAGTTTTAGTACATTTCTACCAAATCATTCCCTCTACTCTCCCCTCAAAATAGCTAAAATTAAAAATTTGTTGACATTCATGAAAACCCCCAAAATACCATAATATTTGAATTTTTTTCCTAGAAACACTTTTTAACATTCTTAGAGAAACAAAGAGAAAATAAACATAAAAGAGCATTATTTTATTTATAAACTGAGGAGAGAGGAGTCTTCAAATGAGAAGAGTAGCTGAAACGTGAAGAAAAAGGAAGAAATTGCTATGACAAAAGTACAAAACCAGGGGTTTATCCTAAATGATAAAATACTTGAGAAATGATTGGTGAAAATCTCCTGTGTTTTCTACTCCCTGTCTTTCTGTGTGGTTTCTGAGATTATCACAAGACTGCTTAGGTCCTGTATGACATAGAACACACATTCAGTCTGACATATTAGGAAGAACTTTTTTTCTTCCCAGGCCTATATCAAGGTTTTATAAGCCAAGTATTGCCACATAATAGCTTTCTGGACAATGACACTCTTCACTCGTGAATTTATCTTAAGATTTTCTCCTTTTACTGCCATCATCCTTTTATTAAAAACTGGCTAATAAATAACAAGTTTTTTTTTCTTCTCTCATCAATCTTTAATTATTGCATTAACTTTTTTCTATATAGATAATTATAAAGTTATATAGTGGCATTGATATATGTGAAAAATATATGAACCTAAATCATTAAAAATATGGATGCTCTAAGAAATTTAATTAGGATTATGTAAAGAATAAAGAGCTATGTATGGGAATGATTTATTAATTGGACATATTTGTGTCTATTATAATACCCATGGTGAGTCATATAATGTAAAATCTAATTTGAAAGTAGTCAATGCTATTTCCTAACTCTAACTTTCTGAATCCTTCATGGGATTTATCACATATTCTTCCATGTAAGACCCTCTAATCTCCATTTCATATAGGATCAATTCTAATTCTATGTAGTTTAATGTTCAAAAAGTTCTTCCTAATATGTCAGACTGAATGTGTGTTAAAATTTCTATTAGAATGAATTTGAAGTTCATAAAACTGTGAACTCCAGTAGCTGATTTCCTTTCCACAAGTTTTACTTGGCCTGAGGCCATGTCTTATTTGCTTGTTTCCTTCTATATCTACACTCAGCAACATTTACTTCAGTTTTTCTTCTTCTCTGAGAACTTCCTCAATTTTTCCAATCTTCAGTGCTTCTAATTACCTTCAGCACTTATACTCTGTCTCCTTTCTCACTCCCTTCATAAATATATGTATACCTGCATTCCCAAGTAGCTTATAAGGAAGAGGGAAGTGAAAGTAGCCAGAAGTGATCAGGAGATAACAATTAGATCTTGCCAACAAGCTCCAGGTACATCACACGCCAGGGTTAATTCAGCAAGGACTAAAGAGATGGAAATGATATCGAAAATGAGTATTTTAGTTATCAGAAAGACAAAGTCTTAGAATAATCTGAGTAAAATTTTCCACAGCCCACTTCCTTATCCTATTTAATGTTCTAAAACCTGTCTGCTTTCCTTTTCTGTTTGCTTGGTATCATGAAAATAGAATGGTTTCTTGGACTCCAGAAGGGACATTTCTGGTCATTTGAAAAAGAATAACTCTCACTGCAAATTGGCCATTCTGGTTCTTAAATTATTCTTTCTTTACAGAAAATCTGATTAAGATAAGTTAGTTTCAAGATTTATTATTCCCATAGTGTATTCATAAAAGTTTGTTTCTGAATCTGAAAAACAAAGATTTTGAATCTATCAGGATGCCTCTAAAATGACATTTGTGGCTTTCAGTTCAAGGGCACCCCTCCAGACCAGTGGACTCAGCCGGAGGCTGATACATCAATATTTTTTAAAGTTCTTTGGATGATTTAATGGTGCATTTGCTATGTCTTCTGAAATATGATAATGCCATATTTAAGAGAGGAGGGTGGCCTGAAATATTAGAGACTGCTTCTCAATTGTTTATGTAAATAACCTAAAAATTAAAGAAATAGCTATATTTTTCATATGAAGAAAAGCTATGCAAGTAATGTAATTCCTTCTGCCCTCCCCAAAGAGCCTTATCCAGGGCCATGTCCTCTGGGAGTGCTTGATGGATGCCTGGTGACAAAATGGCACTAGGACATCAAGATGGAAATTGTGGTTGTGGATGCTTGACGACTCTGTTTCAGAGAATAAATTAGAAGCACATTAGTCAGAAGAGCCACTTAACTTTAAGTGTATCTACATCTAAGTCAGAAGAGGGTGCCCATGATGTTCTTCCAGCTTTCCAGAAAATAATAAAAATGATTAAATAAAAGATTCATCTTTATCCATAACTGGAAATATGCATGTTAGATTTTTTGTAGCTCCTCAGCAACTTCTTAAAGATAAAGCAGAAACAGTTCTCCTCTGTTTGAAGAAAATGATGCAATTTAAAATATTGCACAAAGTACAAATCCACAGTTCTCACATTGAATAATTAACATTGTCTAGTATCAGTGACCATATTATAGGATTGGTTATAAGGATTTTTGTTTGTTTGTGTGTTTGTTTGTTTGTTTACATGTTGTTGGCCTAGGAGAGCAGAATTTGGATTCAAAGGAACATAAAAGCTCACAGGCAAACTATGGGTCTACTGAGCAAGGATGTGAGTGCAGAGTAGTAAGATAAATGAGCCAGGGCAGGCAGATAGTCTAACTGTTGGCGAATGGTCTTTAAGGTTATGGGTTAGCAATAGCAACCTAAAAATTAGGATCCAGTCAAGGTAAATTCTGTACTTAGCCCTCAGCTGTTCTCTGAATTCGTTGGTTTTATTGATGTGTGTGGATTATCTAGAGAGTGAAGGTAAATGTTTATATAGATACAGAGTCCAAGTCTCTTTATAAAAGTGAGAATTAAATGAGAACATGTAAATAAGAGACTTATTTCTGCTCCCAGTGGGCACTTCATAGCTATTATTATAACACATGCAAGAGCCTAAGCTTACTAGAAGTTTCTTGTACACGATATATTTAATGGTACAAATAAGTGTTTATACTTTAAAAAGTTACTGGTAAAGACCAAGTCCTGGGTACTAAAGGATGACTCAAGCTCCCTGTAAAGCCAAGCCATCACTGTGAAACCCATCGACCATAGCCACTGACTCTGAAAACCCACAAAAGTAATATTCCTCCCAAGACTGTACAGACACGGTCATCAAAGTTAATAAACATTTATTGCAAAAGATTATTGGGAAGCTTCCCAGAGCTGTTTTCTCCCAGGGACATATGTCCTTACAAGAGCCATGCTTTAAAGGTAACTCTATCACCCATCATATTTTAGGTTGAGAAATGACCAATAGGGGACAGTGTAAGTGGTGGCACTTATGAAACACAAAGTTGGCACTTGACAGCCATTTTATTACACTTTGAACATATTGAAGAAATAAATCATGACTGTAGTAAAGAATTTAGATTTTTTTGAAATCCTAGTCTTGGGAACTCAAACTCTGTGGAGACTCAGAAGATGGATTCTAGGCACTGAACACATCTGAATTGCTATGGGCGTCAGCAATCATGGGTCTCCTGGGCCTTGCCATGAAGAATGACCAGGACAACAGCTCTTGACTGAACAAAGCTGTTACAATCTCTGTGTCACCTTTAGCAAAACAAAGCTAACTCCCTACTTCATTACTATTGCCTTCTGATACTTCAAATATCCAAGATAAACTTTCATTAACTTATATTTATGAAATTTTGCTTTGCAATGGTCTGAGTTCTGAAAAAAAAAAATCCCTTTTCAGATTCTTATGATATAGATTGAATAAGCAAGTCTAACCATCTCAGGGGATTATATAAATGCAGAGTATCAGTGGATACTATTTTTGGATGTACATTGTATTATCTATTTATTAAGGTAGGCAGGATTGATAACACAATGAAATGCTTATTCATATTTGTTGTAACTATTTTTTTTCTCCTCTTATTCCCTAATATTGTTCTAATTATCAGGCCTATTTTCTGCCCACAATCTTACTATCGTTTGGGTTAATTCACAGTAGGCTCTAGTCCTTAGCTTTCTCGATGTGAAGAACTATATATAAAATGAGTTACTGCAAATAAGACAAGACCAGTGCCATAAACCTGTCAACTTCATGTTCAGGATTTTCTTTCCAAATGGCGCTACACACTTTCTTGATATTGCCTTGCATTGAAAAAGGGCAAGCCTCTGTTAAAGTTAGGCATTTATGAATATCATGTTTCAACACATTCTCAATAATGTAAAGGAATTGGGAATATTAAGCATGGATCATTTTGATTTGATTTTAGTGGGGATCCACTGTGTGTGCATTAAATAGGCATTTAACGTTTAGTTGATGTGAAAAGCAGAATGCATTTTACTTCGGATTTAAGATTTGGTGACAGCATCCTCCAATTTTCCACATTCTACCCAAGAACATCAAAGAATCATAGAGCACCAGATGTTGATATTTTCTCTAGCAATGGAACTAACCTCCAGAGGATTGACACTTCCTTTTTGTGCATCGTCTAAAGCAGAGCCAGATGCAGCAAATGGCTTTGGCCAAGAGATCGGAATTAATTCAAAAGCCAAATATCCTTAGGAGGATTTGAATGTGTCAAGCCTGGACAACACAAAATAAAATACTGGACTTTCTAGATCTATATGAGAAGAGGCAACAGACAATGAATGAACAAAACTGATTGGAACTGCATCTGGAAGATTTCATTTTTAGTATATAGTGTGGTCAGCTTATCATACCTAAGTTAAAGTGGTAATTAAAATGAGGGGAAAAAATGAAGTGGGTAGTTGCTAAGGAGCCAAGTACTGTGCTACCATACTAGATGTTCGAAATTACGAGCCTGGTTGTAACAGTATTGATAGTAATGTTGAGGAATTCTCTTCTATGTATATCTTAGATAAAAATAATTATTTAAATGTACAGTGACACGAAAATTACCTTTGGATGTACAGAAGGAAGAGTCAAATAAGTGTCCAACATGAGAGGCCCATCTGTGAATCATCAGACTCAGAACTTAGGATTCTACAATATCTTACTACGCAAAGAGTGGTCCAGCTTTAGATTCATTGGGAGCTTGTTAGAAATGCAGACACTAAGACTTCACCCCAGACCTACTGGATTAGAATTGCATTTTAACAAGATTTCTGGGTGATTTGTATGCACATTGAAGTTTGAGATGCCCTGCTCAATAACACTCAAGACATTCAATGTGTCTGTGTTTATGTACGTGAGTGTGCAGGACACTTACACAAGAACCACACCGTCCTTGAAAATCATAGTTTATAAAAGATGCCGTTTCATTTGTCAGTACATTGCAGCCTTGAGCCTATAACTAACACTGTTCCCTCACTCCTGCTCCTTAGAAACCACTTGCCCCAACCTTCTATGTAACTATCTATCCCTCCCATCAAGGGAAATCTTCCACCGGGGCTGTAGGCTAGAGAAGCATGTAGGAATAAAGTTTTCTCTATATTTTTCCAATGAGGATGCCGTAAAAATTTTCTTAAGATAATAAGTGCGATTGCTAAGATTTACTGAGCACATACAATATGTAAACTCCCCTTGTAAGGATTTCATATGTGTCATATCATATATCCTCCTGACACACTATAACGTGGGTATGATTATTCCACCGTTTTATAGATGATGCTAAATAGTTTCAGAAACTTGAAGTAAATTACACAGGTAGTATGTGGAAGAGTCGGGATTCATTCACATAATAACTACATTATTCTCATTTGGGATAAAGGCACAAACTCACAAAGGATTTGGCACTAGTTCAAGCTTGAGCAGTATTGTGATTTAATAGAAATTATCATAGACAAGATATACATCAGAAAATGTATTAAAAATGTCATTGTTAAGTTGAAAATTGAACTATAAACTAACATAGAAATGTCCACTGTCCTTTCAGGTTACCTAAATCAATTCAATTTTTATACTAATATGGAGTTTTCTTAAACTATTCCAACCCCTTTTGAACTTCGGTAAGAACTTATTGGACTCAAATTTTTTTGACTACTTAAAACTTGAATTGCTCTATTGCCCTGAGAAACTTGTAATTTCTCCAGCTATACTGTGAGCTTTTTGTGGGGGTGGGCACCACACACGGCTTTTTCTTTTATCCCAGAAAATAAATTCCTGCCTTTAGCTTTTAAGATGGTTACAAATCAATTGATAGCCTGGCTCTAGGCAACCTTTGATTTTAAAGTATGCCCTAGAGTAGGTCCAGGGACTTAGAGATTCACACCAAGTGTTAAGTAAGCTACAAGTCACACGCCTCAGAGGCTAAGGGAGCTAGCTGTCTCAGAGAAGTCCCAGGAAGTTTGCCTTAGGGGCAGTTAGAGTTAAGCCACAGTCTTTATTCTCTTTGTTAACTGAGGTTTATCTATCACAACGTAGAGTTTTAAATAAATAAGTAACTTGAAAGGAAATATCAAGAGGTATTTTTCACAGACCAACAGTCTTAGAGTAGAGAATATTGTATAGAGAATAGTACCCAAACTCTCTTAATCTGAAATCAGGGTTCATAAAGAGTAAGTGAATTGCCCAAGGTAGCACAGCAAAATTCAGACTAGAATCAAGTCTGCTACCCTGATACCCTGTCAAATATTATTCCATCTGATGCTATATTCATAGTCAAGCATATTTACTGTTTTGACCAAGTGATAGAATATCTCAGTCAGGTAAGAGGCTAAATGCCACTAATCTCTTTTAATGAGGCACTTGATTCTATGTTTCATGATATACTCATAATGATGCCAGAATAATCCAGCAGATAAAATTGTACTTGTAGTTGAGTACCCAAGTTGTTGGTGATGGGATCAGCAGACACTTTGAGAGAAGTGGCGAGCCCTTAATGTTTTTCCAGAGGCCATTTGGTATAGCTTCCACTGACAAAGCTAGATCCAATAACGTGATTGATTCCAAGGATACTAACTCAATAGAGGAAGGGATTAGTTAGCATGTGAGCTTGAAAATTATGGTCGTATGTTAATTAGATGAAATGCACCCGAGGTAATTCATCAAAAATAAGCGAACAAGCTACAATGAAATGGTTATAGAATGTCTCTGTTGTATATGTAAAGAAAAGAATTTCATAGGTGTTAGATTGGGAATCAAAATCAGTCCTTATTCAGCACTGTTCTACATCTAAACCAAGTGTCTCATACCACTCCAACCTGAGGAAAGCATTATTATTCCCACACAGGCCATAAATGAGTATGGTAGAAAACAAATGCCCAGGGTATCTCCATGGCAAGTGCTCCCCACACATTCATTTAAATTATTATAGCAACCCCTGTGACCAAGATATAATCCTCACTCTATATATGAAGACGCTGAGATTCAGAGATATAGTAACTAGCACAACATTACCTAGTTGATAAAAGATCGAGACAGAATTTGATCTCATTTGCTAGTTTCCAAAACTAGTACTTTCAATCATTTTATTATGATTTATTTACTGACTCCCTAAGACATTTCGGGCTTCTTTATTATTTTTTCATAATGATGACTTTACTATTTTTTCATAATGATGACTTCGTAACTGTGTTAATTAGATTCATATGGGAAAATAATCCACAAAATAGACTACTATTTCTCAATCTTTCTTAATTCTCAGAATTTTTGGCTTCATAAATAAACTTATTCACAAAAAAATTAAGGCCTTCTTGTCCATGATGAAAAAATAATAAACATGGGAGAGTGGATTCATTTGTAAGAGTCCAATATGCTACAGGGAGGGTTAGATATTTTAAATGTTTTATATGAATTGATGTTCAGATATTGGAGATATAGATGAGTAAAAATCATTAGAAGATTATCATTATATTATTATTTGTTATTATTATTAAAACATTTTGCTGCATGATATATTGTGGAAACTCCCTCATTATCCCTTCAAGAAAGTTGAGAGAAAACATATACATTGAGCTTCAACACACAGAAGAGGAAATTCTTCATGATGGCCAGCTATATCCCAGTTACAAATAAGAATATCATATTTCCTTCTCTTCCATACGTTCTATGTGTCTCTATATATCCTATAGTATAGTCTACAGTCCTTAGCTGCTGAAGAGATTTTGCTGAACCTTATTTTTTATAGTTTAAAAGTGAAAATTATGAGTCCTAATATTCCACCAAAAATAAATATTGAATTATAATATTAAAAACGCATTTTCAAATTACACGCATACCCCAGAAACTTTTGGTAAGCCATCCTTTGTCCCCATGAAAACCAGGAAATTGGCCAGCTGCCCAACACCAAGATCATTAGTTTAAATATACTTTCGAACAGCCTACTTTCTAGGATTGCACTGGAAAAAGTTAATATACTTTTGATAAATATTCATCTTATTTGACAAAACAGAATGACTATATGCTTAAATATAGGTTAGTGATACAGTATCAACTGGGTGCATGAAATGGAAATAGCAATATTGACATGCCTATTTAGGGATTCAGAGAGTCACAGAAAGCATTGATTAGGCAAAGGCAGCTTAAGTATGATGTAGATAAATTAGAGAGTGTGCGACAGCCAAGATAAATGGACTTTATTAGGAAAAAAGTTAGAAACTTGTAGTTATTTTTAAAAGGGAAATTCTGGGGTTGTCCTGAAGCTGGGGGACACATCGACAAGATGGCTCTGGCAGTGGTTACATTTTTTTTTTTTTTGGAGGGAGGAGTAAACACAAGAGAAAGAAACTTAAATTACACAAATACAGATTTAAGTCAACCTATAACTATTATATTATGGCTGGGTCATGCCTTTCTTTTAAAATATTTTCAGAAAATATTAGTAGATTTGAGTGAAAAAGAAATAATATATTTTACAAATTCAGTATGGAATCATTACATTGTACAATCTATCAGGGAGAGATGTGATTTAAAATAAAAGTCTCCATATGAGTGTGGGGGACTTTCCCAGCCAGGCATCAGAAGCACTAAGTCTATACCTTCAGCCTGGTAAGAGTGTTGACCAATACTGACTGACCTGCCTGGCTCTGTTGGTGACCCTCAGGGTTGAAGAAGTAGTCAGCTTCTGGTTTTCATGTAGGGAACTGAAACATAAGACCCACCCAAGGTCTTCCCATTTGTTTAAGGAATGATTTGGGGACATTCGTAACTCTAAGCCCACTGGCACATTTGACAAAATTATTTATTTTACTTCTTTTTAAAAATTAATTTAAACTTTGTTGGAGAAACTTCATGGGCCCTTCTTCAGTAATGTGTTTCAATTAGAAATCCAATCCAAAGCCTTTAAGTGCAACTTTGACTCTTAAGTTGTTTTCCTTTGTTTAGAGTGCAGTTTTTCTGGCAATATTAAGATAAAAATAATACAATTCTTAAATAACAGCTAGAAAATTAACAAATAATGAGGACTCTAACAGTTTTCTCAAAATCAAGAATTAGAGACCTATTTCATTTTGTTACTAAACAGGCAACCAGACACATTATGTTAACAATGATAAGTTGGCCATTGGAATGATAATGAAATGTCTATTAGCCCTCAAGAGCTGGGGGTTGAGATTAGTGAGTAAAGCTTCAGCCAGGTGCCAAGTCCTCAATTCAGAATGCCAATTTCTCAAAATACTTTGCATTCAACTACTTATTTAGATGAAAAGTCATATGTCCGAAGAGGCTAAAGGATTTGGTTAGGGACGTAGAAACTAAGCAGTGGCAATACTGGAAGCAGACACAAGATTTCATGACTGCTCTAACATTCAATCAGTAAAATCTGTTAAATTAATGGATGGATGCCCTCAAAAGGTGGGCCTAAGTTTCAGAACAGAAATGAGTAAAATCCAATCTTAAATATTGTTGAAGGAAAGTAGATTAAGGCAGGGGTAATGCTGACATCTTCCTAACTCTAGAATTCTCAGCTCACCATAAAGTCATATACCAGAATACATAATAAACTAATATAAACATTTGTTAAGCATTGGTTTTAAGTTAGAGTAATGCATGGCCTTTTCAGAAGAGAGTTAAGTACATTTATTATAGGTGTATATAGCTTATTCCCCTGACTGCAGTAGCTGTAAGTAATGTACATTTTGGAGGTGACAAATCTCTTTTTACATCCTATTACACAGTAATGCACATTTCACCCAGGAATACATAGGAATTAAATAAAGAGATGCAATTTTAGAAAGAACACAATACTTGGGATCAGTGGATGCCAGGCAGGTCTCCATAAAACATTTAAAGAACACTAGAGCAATATGATTTCTGGAGTTATTTTTCTTCTGGTTTCATACAATGTGTTTTAACACAGGAATGCTTTTTACAATAAAGTTCTGAAAGAACAATGGTCCCAATTAGGAGACCGTTTTCAAAAAAGTCATCAAATTCTAATGCTCACTGAGCTAGTTGGCCGCATGTCAATCTAACTACAACTTAACCAACATTTTAATATTCTATAATCTTTAAGATAAAAATTCAAGTAAGTGTATTTTATTGTATTAGGTTTTACTGAATTTCTTCATCATGAGCACTATCTCGCCCCACTTTCACCTTTCTAAAAAATAAATTAAATCACAAGATGGCAACATATTTCATGTTACATTAACATTTTTCTGTTTTTCTTTTTATTACTCTACATGTTTCTTGAGTTAATGTCAATCAGTATAACTTTCTGGGTGCAAAGAAAACATTTTCAGCCATGATTATACACACAGATACTTTAACATTAATCAAAGTGGTTTATCTTTTTTAGTCATTTGAATGAATAATATTTCTATACCCATCCATTCACCCCAACTTTAGGCATAAAAAATTAATGGTACAAAACAGGTATATTTACATACTATTAGGAATTGTATAGCAAGTAACAAAAGAGGGAAAACAATTACAATTTACTACAATCATGGAAGGTTTACAGAGGACATAACATTTAAGTGAGGGAATGAACAATAAATAAAATTCAGAAAGGCAGAAATGTTAGGTGGAAAACTTTTGATATGTGTAGATAATGACTAACCCAAAGCATGGAGTTGAGATAGAAAAACGAACAAACAGACATCCATGGTGAGTGGATGTTTAGCGAGTAGTATTTATGTTTAGGCTATACAAATTATATTCAAAGCAGTAGAGTGCTTTAATTGTAAGACAGTGGACTTTAATTTATACTAATATTTATCAAATTTAAGAACTTGTGGGTCTCCAATAAAATATTTTAATGGTGTTATGAACATAGACTTCAGTCGAATTAAAAGCTGAGTGATAACTAAGTGAACGCTTGAGGCACTGTCATTGTAATAAAAATGTAAGCACATGCACTGAAACCAAGCGGTGAGTCTGGGTTTCAAAGTGGCCATTCCAAATGATCCAGAATATGTTTGTATTGATTTATGAATTGCTATTTAAATGAATTCACACAATTAAAAAGAAAGCCCATAGAGAAATTTCATAGTGTGATAACACGGATCTGTAAACTCCAATTTAAGAGGCACTGTCTCATAGTCACGTAGAGCCCTTAGAGTTTAAATGTACAATAAAAGTGGAGAAATATTTCAGATAATTTAATTTTAGGAGACACTGGAGAACTTTCGAAATATCTTGTTCATTAAATTATTCTATTAGCTAACATTTAACTAAGCTCCTAGATTCCACCTAGATGCTAGGTGCTAGAGAAACAAAGATGAATATATAGTTCTGCCATAAAGAAGCTCATGGTCTAGTTGAGGAAAAAGTCCTCTCTAAATATAGAAATAATAAAATATTGAGACTCAGTTGTAGAGAGATTGACAAAGAAGTGCCATTTAACCTTGCTTGGAGGCCAGAGAAGACTCAATGATTAGGCCAAGTGTTAAATATTAAATCGAAACTGTGTTTAAGTTTAAGCTTGCATGTGTGTATAGGGGCACGGGTGGGGCACTTAAGGAAGAAAGAACAGCATGAATAAATGTTCCTTTGATTTTGCCAATGTGAAAAGTTCGAAGCAGGTGATGTTAGGAAATGAAACTGGGAAGGTAGCCAGCAGCTAGATCTATGTTGTAGTAAATTGATATTAAGGAACTGACTTTATCTTTAAACCATGGAGAAGTCTTGGAGCATGGGAAGCAAGGAATAACATAGTTTGAGTAAGATAACTAACTCTTGAGGAGAAGAAGAATAGAGAGAGTAAATAGAAGATTATTGTAATATTATTCAAAGTAGTGATGAGTCATCCCTGGGCTAGAATATTGATGATAGAGTAGATATCAGAAAGATAAAATTTATATTTAAGAGATAAAATCAGTAGGACACTGACTGTAAATGGCCAGTGACTGGAAGGAGGAAATCAAGGATGAACTAGCTTTCCAGCATAGGGATACCTATCAATTGAGAATGAGAGTACAATGAGAAAACATTGAAGAGACGGTGATGAGTTTAGTTTTTGATATGTTGAGAGTATCGGGCCTTTGGGATATCTAATTAAAGACCCTCTTGGCAGATGAATATATAAACCTGAAACCTAAGCAAATGCTAAGGCTTAGAAATACTTTTAAGATTCAACAACTTAATAGTTGAACAATTTGATGACCGTCTTTAAATAAGTACAACTTATTAAATAATTACAGGAGGCTGAGTTCTTTCCAAAGTCCTTTAAATGAATTATCTCATTTAAGACTCACAACAAATGTCTAGAGTACCAGTTAAATCCTCATTGTATAGGTGAGTAAATTGAAAATTAGTATCATGAGGTGAATAGGCCCAAGATCACACAGCTAACTAGGGTTGGAACTCAGGAAATCTGACTCCTTAGAGTAACCACTAGACTATATAGCTTCTTTGGGGAAATACGGGGTGGGATGAGCTGTGGGCAATGACTGAACCCTGGGGAACACCAACATTTTGTGTTTCATATTTATTATTTTATTAGAAGGTGAGCTTCTTAGTGAGACAGAAATCAGAGAGATTCATGGAGAACCAGGCTGCATAGTGTCATGGTGGTCAAGAGACTGTAGAAGAAAGCAGTGGCCAACTGTATAACCATATTTCAGAAGGCAGTAACAGGTTGTCATTTTTAGTTTGGCAGTTAAGAGATGATATTTATGAAAGCAGTTTCAGTAGAATTTTGGAACGTAAGGGATATTATAATTGGTAAGGTAGTAATTGATATTGATGACAATTACTATTTTGAAAGTTTGGAGGAGAAAAGGAAGAGAGAGATTTATGGAAGAAGGCTGTATTCGATTTGTGTAGGTGCCGGTCTGCATGGTTGTGTACTTCTAAATCTTCCCTACATTCAGTTTGTTCTAAATAATCCTTAGTGGTATATCTGTTAATTTGGAAATATAATCAGTTATCACTACCTCTTTATTCCCATCTGGACTCAACTTGTCTCCAACATCTAAGCAATCGCCTTGTTTTTGTCTTTGTCCATCTACAGTCTATTCTTCATGAAGTAACCAGAATGATACTTAGAAAATATAAATCGAATTGTATCACATCCTTGTTCAACATCCTTCAATATCCTCTTATTACACTTAATGTAATTAAGTCTAAAATACTCACCAAGGCCTTCATGATCTTCCTGGGCTACCTCTGTGAACTTATACTTTAATGGTGCCTGTTATTCTTTCCCCCAAATATTCACACAGATTTTCTTTCCCCCAAATATTCTTTCCCCCAAATATTCACACAGATTTTCCCCCTCATTTCTGTCTCTGCACAGATGTCACCCCTCAGAGAGGACATATTTGAACACAGTAAGATCATAATCTTCCCATCACTCTCTCCTCCTCTTGTCCTTTCTCATTGTTGTCACAGTACTACTTATTACCTTTAATACATATTTTTTTCTAAAATGTAAATTACATAGGTCCCTGCAGCTAGAACAAAGCCTTGCACTGAGTAACATTCAAAAATATGTGCTAAATGAATAGACAAAAAAAAAAAGGAAAGAATGTTTATTGCAATGTTGTAGTTGCTGGAAAATAAAGAGGGCAATGGTTTCCTTTGGAAGTTTTCCTCAATTGAGAAATAATTTTCTATGGCTCTATTTAAGAAGGCATATCACCACACTGTCAAATAGACAATATGAGGTAGCAGGAATTGATAATCAATAGATTACCATCAGTTTACTAGGGTCCAAAAGCTTAAAAATGCAAAAAAAAAAAAAAAAAAAAAAAAAAGCTATAAGCACAATCTCTCTTTCTTCACATAGAAATATTTCGATAGACAAAACCTGCTATGGACCTCTAAATCTTCATTTATGTCAATGCAGAAGGTAATTATAAGAGTGATGATTGTGGTTCAGCTCAATAAAACTATAGTGAGTCTCTGAGTGCCGAGGGCTGTGCTAGATACAAATAATAAAGTGCCGTTTTAGAAAGGAAAATGATGGGCTGACTGAAAAATCTTATTTGTTCTCAGGTCACACAGAGTGTATTTTAAACCAGAGTGAATATAGCAAGGGATAAGAGAAGCAGCTTTTATTGATCTTGTTCGTATAAAAATATGATTTTCCTGTTTACCAGTGTTCATTAAGTGCATCAGCTATTATGTAGTGAATTTCTCTAACACAATGCATATATTCAGGTGAAAATTCCCAGAGCAGCCCTTTTATGGAATGATAATGCCTGTGAGAAATACAGCAGTAATCCAGTCAGTTAAATGTCTGCCCATAGATTTG
The DNA here is from genome assembly GCF_014176215.1 of Rousettus aegyptiacus. Lineage (NCBI taxonomy): Eukaryota > Metazoa > Chordata > Mammalia > Chiroptera > Pteropodidae > Rousettus > Rousettus aegyptiacus. The sequence goes on from NW_023416287.1 coordinate 72,242,145, forward strand.
GGTATTGCTATAACAGTCCACATGCTTCCCGCAATTCCAAGCCAGCTCTATATTTATCAGCTTATTTTCCCTATACAACCAATTTTATCGCCCCTTAAACTCTGTAAAAGAGCTGGTAATTAACCTTTTCTTGTTACACTTGCATAAATGTGCCTCTGAAACAATTTAGCATAGAAACAAACAAGAATACCAGCTTTTCTTGTGGTTTTATTACTTTAAAGAAAAATGTTTATTTTTCCCAGTAATTTTCAGGATTCTTCCCTCTGAATGGTAGAGATCATATAGATTTTATTCCATTGCATATGTGAAGAATGAGCTTGATTGGCTCAGTTCCTCTGAATTTGGAATTAAATATTTTTAAAATTCTTAAAGATTCTTTCTTTCAAAACTGCCTTGCAGTCAGCCTTAATTTTCTTTGAGAACTCTGAATTGTCGAGCCTTGTGTTCGTATTTCAACTCTAACCTATAGTATTATCTTTAGAGAAACTAAAATAAATGCAGCTAGACCACAGGTTCTTAATTTAGGAGGTCTATGAATTTGAATAGGACAGACAGAGAACATCTTTATTTTTAAATAACCTCTATTTGACAGTTGGCATTTCCGTCTATCATGAATATAGTCAACCAAACTATAGTACCGTTAACAGTAGCTGTGACTTTGTTACCAATAGAAATGACAGTTATTTTCAAATTATTGTGCAGCTATCTCAAGATATAGCTGATGATTGTCACTACTTTGAAATTACAGTAGTTATTTTTTCTTCTGATTAATTTTATTAATGTTTTTAGAGAAACATTTACAATAATGCATCACATTTATTAATCCTTGATATATTTATTTCAACATAATTGGTTTTCTTTGTAACTTAATGTCCTTAATTTTATGTTTAAAAGCATTATTCTGTGGAGGGGTTCTGTGGACTTCACCAGACTGTTAAAGGTATCTATTACTCAAAGGTATCTATCCTAACAGGTGGGGTTAGGGTAGTCTGTTCTTTTGTTGTTGTTCACACAAACTTAGTCTCTCTTTGAATCAGACTCTTACCAAGAGAATTGACAGTTTTCAGAATATTACTTCACACTTCTAGGTATTCTGATTATTAGTATTTTTACTTCTGAGCAATTCACCAAGAAAATTCCAGAGATGAGATTTATCTTGTAAATCTTTTACCAGATCAATCTGCTCCTAAGATTGTTGGCAGTTAAAAATTCAGGCAGTCGTTTAGGGCTAAGGGTTCTTTTGAGCTTTTTATGATGGTACAGAATCGTGTAAAGGAAATAAAACATCACTCTTAAAGATAAATGGAAAGAAATCCTTCAAATCCTCAGGAAATTACAACCTTAATGTTACGGTGAAAAATAAAACAATCTATTGGCAAGCTAGTCATCAACTCCAGCCAAGCGGGTGCAACGAAATGCTGATCTTGTTCTCGGTCAGAAAATTGGGAATTTTCTCCTTAGGCTGATTTCATTCACAAATCTTTCCCTTCTCAAAATCTCTGCTATACCTTGTATCTGTGAATTCTGAATCTTATTTGCTCAGTTCTTGTAACTTTCCATATCTTTCAAGGTAGTAACGAATTAATCTCTTAATGGAGTTGACACTAATAAGTAAATGAAAGGTAGAAGAAACACTTCATATCTATTTATTCTTTCATTCGGGAGTTAGGCACTGTGGGGAGAAAGGAAAATAAAACATGACTCCTCTCCTCAAGGCCCTCTTATGCATCCCATGACCCTCTTCTCTCTCCACTATGCTACCCATAGACCTCTTTGGCATGTTTTAACAGATACTACAAGTATCTGAATTTTAAAAGTGACCTTAGAGTAAATTACTATTTCTAACTAGAAAGTGTAGGATTTTCCAATTGGTCCACACTCTCGCTGTCTGAAGAGAAAGGCTAGGGATTGCATAATTGGGAGAATTTAATGTTCTTATCTTCCTACTCAGGTGACAGCCAATATCCCATTGCTTAGTACATAAGATCACACTGTACATAGCGCTTTATAACTTTTTTCAGCTAATAATCTTTATCTTTTCCCTTCAGTAAATGTTTACTTTATCTAAAATTTAGACTCGTTGAATATCCCCAGTGGTCCCTAAAATATCCTTCATAGCTCATTTGTCTAAACTGGGATCTCATTCAGAACTGTCCATTACCCCTAATTGTTTTGAGCATTAAGGCTCTTTTTAAGACACAGCACCCAACATATCTTAAATTGTTTATGATTTTTATTTAGTTTTGTGATTGTTGTTTAACCGCATGCTTACATACTCTGAGTATATTTAATTTTAAATAAACAGCTCTGCATCTTTTCTTTCTAATATGGCCACCATTCTTTTGCACTGATTATCTGTGATAGGAGTGAACAAACAATAGTTTATTCTCTCACGAAGGGCTATGAACAGAGGTTATGGTGGCAAAAGTTTGCTGGCATTTTCTTTTTTTTTTTTTTCCTCTGTATATGAATAAATTCCTTGACAAGAGATTGTCTCCTTTGTAAATGTTAATGTTTAATTGGTTCAGAAACTATAAGAGGCTTGGATATATCCAGTCCTAAGCATATTCAATACATACATATCTTATATTTTTGAAAGACTAGATTTTTATAGAAAATGAAATTGGATCCTGTCATAAGGCACACAATTTAAAACATGCAGTTCCTATAGACTTTGCTTAAATATGTTACTTGCTTCTCAGCCTAAATATACATGCATATTATTTTCAGCATAATTTAATCATAATTGGAATTGTAGTTGCAACCATCATTTAAAATTGCTGCCATTTTACCTCTTGCCACAAAGTTTCATTCTGCCTCTATACTTTGTCTAAGAACTCTGTCGGTCTCATCAAATGAGCAGAAATGTCCTTGCTTTTTAAAAACTGCACTAGACGAAAAGAAAAGGGGAGAAAAATGGGCTTTTAGAAGATGATTGAATTTTGTATGAATCCAAAGCTCATTTCCTTTCTGGCTTTAGTGAATAAAGGGATATTTGTAAAATCCTGTAATACCGAGTATCATTTTTTATCATTTTAACATAGAGAATCAATTCAATAGAAACAAGCCGAGATAGAAGACAATTAAACATAGGTATGGCTTTAGAGTGTTGTTGACATTCCTAGAAAGTTTTTTTTTTTTTAATTTTGTGATAATATCTAACTGCTATTCAGTTTCTTTGGCTTTATAATGTGGTACTTACAGCTTCACATTATTTGGATTCTGAGAATATATTACTTCTTCATTCTAAAGAGCCTAAAATAGGAGTGAAACCTGGGTATATAAGATAGGGGCAGAAATAAGACCATCCCCAACATATGTTGACTCTGACTTCTGCAGTTCATTAAATACTCATGTCCCTCTACAAGAGCTGCATAGCTATAACATTTTTTCCTTGAAATTGACATTTTTTTTTCAGTCAGTAAGTATTTATTGAGCATCTGCTATATCCCTGCCTGTAGTTTACATTTTAACTAGGTATGTGTGGTAGGGGAAGAGGGTGGGGTTGATAAGGAGTAGACAATAAGGAAGAACAAAACTTATAATTTGAATTATGTTGTATTTAAGTGCTAAGGAGAGACCCAAAGTATATGCAGGGGTTGGGGATGGGGATGGGGCAGTTGCCAGAGATAGTCACATAGGGATGGTAGCATTTGATTAAAGCCCTTCAGGAATTAAAAGAACAAGTCCTGTAGATATTTAGAAGGATTTCTCCAGACCATGATTCTGAAGAAGGCAAGGGATATTTTTTTAACCTGAATAGGATGGGTATAAGTTAATCTTAAAGGAAATTTAGAATTTACAGGGTAGACTCTCATTCCTTCTCAGTGCATCTCTGAGTAACTAGATATCACATGCAGGCTCAGCTTGATTTAACTCCTTATTCGAGTAATAAAAATTATTAAAACCAATTGAGTACTTAATACATGCCCGGCATTTTAAGGTTTTTTGAATATAGTGTTTATTTTAATCCTCTCATCAATTCTCTGGAACAAACCATGGCATCTTACTTACCAAGGGAGGCACTGATAACAGCTAGTTAACAGCAGAGCCAAATAAAAACCCAGATCCAAAGCCAGGTGTCCATCTGCCTTCACACCATGAACTGCTGACTGCTCTGCCATACAAATACCTACATGTGGTCCCCTAACACTAAAGTATTCTCACTCAAAGTGTAATAAAGATAAAACAGATAGAATATCACATTACAACGGGCCAGACTTAAACCTAACATGAAGAAGAGACCTTGGCATAGAAGCTGCCTATAGAAAGCATTCTTATAGGAACTTCTTTACTTCCTCTCATCCCCTACTCATGGATTCTCTGACAGTGTTTGTGAAGAAACAGAAATTACAGATTGTATCAGATTTGATTGAAGATTTTGGATTGATCTTTTTAAAAAAGAAACTACTAAATCTTTGATGTTATCATGAGACAGAACAGACCCCTCTGTATCATAATAGAAGGTGCCCTGGAAGGGAGGAAACCACCATGCTGACTGCAGAAGGCAAGGCTGCCTAGTGGGTAATAATACAGCTCTAGACACCCCTGGTTCAAAACCAGGCACTGAATTTCACACACAGTGTGACTGTAACAAGTTATATAACTGCTCTATGTCTTCTCATCTGTTAGATACAGTTGGCATGTGTACATACTTTCTAGAAATCCTGAAATATACACATGACCATCTGCATATGTAGAATGAGCAACATTTGTACAAGACACTCAATTTTCACAATAACTTTACATTTATTTCTCATTTATGTCTCATAACTACCTCATGATGTTGATAAATCAGTGTTATCCAAATGAAGACATATAGGCTTAGCATTATAAAAATATTTTCTCAAAGTTTCATGACCAATAATTAATGGCAACCATTTTGAATTCTGCTCTTCAATGAATGAACCAACAAATTTTTATTACCTATATTTAAAGTTCCGTTCTAAAGTTTCAAAGAAAGTATACATAACTGAGAGTCACGAATACATCATATTTCCATATTTTAAACCTGGCTGTATATAAGGCAGTACTTAAAATGGTCCCCATGAAAATTTTAACAACTTGCAGACATATGAACACAGACACACATATATTTTACAATAGTAGAAATATTGAATTCCTGTGCCAATAATTTTTTGCATGCAAAACATAGAACACATAAAGTATAAAAAAGGTAAACTGGTTTACTTTAGACCAAGAAAATATGAGAAAATCATGATAATGATAATATTGATGATTCTTATAGTAGTTAAAACTGATTGAACACAAAATATGTATAGGGCTCAGTGTTAAGTACTGCACATTCATTGACTCATTTATTTAGTCCTCACAGCAATTCTAGAATGTATACATGCTAACCCTATCTTACAGATGAGAAAACATAGAGCAGTCACATACATTGCTACAGTCAGTCACACTGTGTGTGAATCTCAGTGCTTGGTTTTGAACCAGGGGCGTCCACCTCCTGCAGTCAGCATGCTGGTTTCCTCCCTCCCAGGGCCCCTTCCATTACAACACAGAGGGGTCTGTTCTGTCTTGTGATAACATCAAAGATTTAGTAGTTTCTTTTTTAAAAAGCTCAATCCAAAATCTTCAGTCAAATCTGCTACAATCTGTAATTTCTGTTTCTTCACAAACACTGTCAGAGAATCCATGGGTAGGAGATGAGAGGAAGCAAAGAAGGCCCATAAGAATGCTCTCTATAGGCAGCCTCTATGCCAAGGAAATTCTTCTTCATGTTGGGTTTAAGTCTGGCCCTTTGCAACTTGATATTCTATCTGTTTTATCTTTTTTATACTTTGATAATACTGTAGTATCAGGAGACACAAGTTCTAGTTCAGTATTGAACACTAACTGGATTTACAGCAGTGATGATTCATGTAACATCTGTTGGATTTAAATTGTAACATGAGCAACATAGCAAGTTCTTTTTTATCTGACAGCCCTTCACTTATTTGACAGCTATTGTGCCCACCATCCTATCATCACGTCTATTTCCATAGCCTGCACAAAGTTTATGTATGTTTACCTGTGTAGTCTTTACTAGACTGCATCGGTTTAGAACAATAGTAGCTAGACCAACTAGTACATAGCATTTTTTCTAGGACACTGAATTTTTTTAAATGGTGTTATATTTCTATTTTCTGTGTAAGTTGAGAAAAAGTTACGAAGATGTAACTTCTCATCAGTGAATTCAGCCTAATATTGCCATAAACCCACAAATTTACTAAATAAACAATGTGTTTTCTAAATAGACAAGTCTTGCTTCCCCCCAAAATATTTTCTTTATAAAGAAATGCAAACAAAGAAATTTTTTTTCTATTCCACATACACACTCTGTTGAAACGTAAGTTTGGACCCCTAATAGCCATGGCAATCGTGAGAAAAAAGAACAAATTTAGAGGCATCACACTACCTGATATCAAACTATACTACAAGTCTACAGTAATCAAAATAGCATGATATTGGCATAAAAACAAATATGCTGATCAATGCAACAGAATTTGAGCCCCTGGTTCAAAACCAGGCACTGAGATTCACACACGGTGTGATTGTAGCAATGTATGATAGAGAAATAAATCCATGCCTTCCACTCACTCAATATATAATAAAGGAGGTAAGAATATACAATAGAATAAAGACAATCTTTTCAATAAATGGTGTTGGGAAAATTGGACAGATACATGTTTAAAAAAAAAAGAAGAAGAAGAAACCAGACCATCTTCTTACACCATATACAAGAATAGACTCAAAATGGATTAAAAACTTAAATGTAAGACCTGAAACCATAAAACTTTTAGAAGAAAACATATGTAGTAAACTCTCTGATATTACTAACACTACAGGAATTTCTTTTCAAATATATGTCCTTGGGCAAGGGAAATAAAAAGGAAAAATAAACAACTGGGAGTACATCAAACTAAAAGTTTTTGTACAGCAAAGGAAACCATCACCAAAACAAAAAAGACAACCGACTGTTTGAGAGAAGATATTGGCTAATGATACATCTGATAAGGGGTTAATATCCAAAATTTATAAAGAATTCATACAACTCAACAACAAAAACAAACAAACAATCCAGTTAAAAAAGGGGGAAAAGACCTGAACAGATACTTCTCCAAAGAGGAAATACAGACAGCTAACATATATATGAAAAGATGCTCAAGGTCACTAATCATCAGAGAAATGCAAATTAAAACCACAATGAGATATCACCTCATAGCTGTCAAAATAACTATCACCAATAAGTCAAAACACAGCAAATGTTGGCGAGGATGTAGAGAAAAGGGAACTCTCATACATGATTGGTGGGATTGCAAATTGGTACAGCCACTATGGAAAACAGTATGAAGATTTCTCAAAAAATTAAAAATGGATATACCTTTTGACCCAGCAATTACCCTTCTGAGTATTTAGCCAAAGAAAACCAAAACAATAATTTGTAAAGATCTATGCATTCCAGTATTCATGGCAGCACAATTTACAGTAGCCAAGATATGGAAGCAACCTAAATGCCCATCAACCGATGATTGGATAAAGAAATTATGGTTCATATATACAATGGAATATTACTCAGCCATTTAAAAAAAATGAAATCCTACCATTTACAGCAACATGGATGGACCTAGAGGTTATTATCATGAGTGAAATAAGTGAGACAGAGAAAGATAAATACCATATGATTTCACTTATATACAGAATCTAAGGAACAAAAAGAACAAACTAATCAAAAACAGACACAAATATAGTGACAATTTGGTGACAGAGGGGAGAGAGGTTGGGGAGCTAGGAGAATGGGATGAAGAATTTAAGAAGTACAAATTAGTAGTTGATAGTTGGGCACAGGAATGAAGAGCATGGCAGAGGGAATGCAGTTAGCATTAATATGATATTAATAAAAAGTGGAAGATCAGGGGAGGAAGGGAGCAATTGGGGGAATTGTTTTATGAATAATATAGAAGTCTAACCAATGTACTGTATAATTGAAACTAATTTAAATAAATAAATGTATTTTAAAAAATAAAAAATAAAAAATAAGTAAATAATAAAAATAAGTTACAAAAAAAAGAGTAAGTTCGGAGTTCATAATTCTGGTTACAACAGGCTTAATACAGGCCAATGAGTTCATCATTATTGGACTTCTCACCTAAAAAGAAAATGAAGTCTCTCTCCTCCTTAAATTTCAGAACATTTGTCAAATTAGAATATGGGAAAGACCTCTGAGCTTTACTGTGCTACTTCGACTGGCAAAATTGCCTTCTGTCATATGCCCTGATCCTGTCACAAAGACTGCAAAACTCACTGTCATCACATGTGAGGGAAAATGCTAGAAGACATTGGATTTTCATCAAGATGTTGGTTAATTTCCATCTTCAAAAAAATAAATAAATGAAAGGGAACTGAGGCAGTGAGGCCTAAAATTCCACTCAGTATTTACTATACTCAGTTTTATCTTTCTATTTATTTATCAGGAACTAGGATTTTTTGATCTCATTGACTTTTAGGCCACTAATCCTTATACAGTTGCTAACCTGTGTCAGAACACCTTCCTCTGTTGGAAGGTATATGCACATCACCTAAGTCTTAATCTCGAATCTGCATAGACAAGCAGTATTGTTTCCTTTCTACTAATGAGAAGAAGGAGGTCCATAGAGGATGGGTCTAATTGCTTTGCCCAAGGCCACACACTGGGTAAATAACAAATATGGGATTTCAATCCAGGACTTTTTTATTTCCACACTCTCTTGTTTCTTATTTATTGATTCTGAATTTCACCATTGAGTAGGACTTTTGTACCATATTTGGATGTTTGATCACAGTGACTCAGGCATCCAGCCGGGCACAATACCAAACTAAATGACAAAATAATTCACTTCCTTACCTCCCCACCCTTACTCTTTCCTCTCCCCATTTCCTGCTTTTCTGATAATTTTGAGGTTTTTTTCTGCCATTAGATTTGAAACATTAGCATTGACAATAAAGCACTCATTTTATTTTCAGAACCTATTACATGCTTATTTAATCTGATAATTTAAAAAAAGCAAGATTGGGAGGGAAACTCTCAATTTACTGCCAAAGACACTGAAACCAAGACAGCAGTTTAGTAACTGGCTTACTATCACTTGCTGCCACCTACTTATCCTGACAGAAAGCTTTCTCCCATAGTGTCCTGTGTACTTTCTTGGGGATTTCTTTTTCTTGGGAGTTTCATATAATTTATTATCAAAACCAGGGCACTTTTGAAAATGAAAGAGGTTTCTGTTAGTAATTAAGCCAGCATGACAGCAAAAAACCAGGATTTCTGGGCAAACCTGAACACATGGTCAGTCACCCTTGTCTTAATGAACTTATGATTCGCTTTAAAAAAAAAAAAAATCACAATACTTATTAGCAAATTGCCAGAAGTTCTAGTGATATGTGATGGTCCCTGCTATGTAACAAAAGTAATCCAATTCTCTCCGTAATTGGTATAATCATCATCAAATATAGGTCTATTAATGGGTCTCTACAAACACTGCTATAGCTGAGGACACACAGTAGGAAGCCTGAGACTATTTCTGGCATATTGCTATGGGGAAGGAAGAGAGAAAAAAGCCACAGTTAGTAGCTCTGCAAAAACAGTTTCAAGAAACAACAGGGTTAGGTAGAGTTCAACGAGAGCTCAAATCTTCCTTCAGGGCAGAGTACATGTTGTTTATCTTTGATTTATAACGGGTGACACAACACCTGGTTCAGAATAGGTGTTGAAACATTAACTAGATGAAAATAAAATATGTTATCTTAAAATTAATTATGGTAACACTGGCATATGTTTTAATATTTGCTATAAATAATAACATCACTTACTATGTACTAGGCATTATTTTGAATATTTTATGTATATTAATGTAACTATTATTCAAAACAACCCATGAGGCATTTAAGCACCTATTTTTTCCCTTTGAGCCCAAAACAAAATTTTGCATTTTTTTTGATTAGTTATAATTAATTGTGTGTTTACCTTCCTCAGTCCTATCCAGAAGTAGTGGTATATTTCTTTCTTCTGATTTTAGTGTGTCTGTATTCAATAATATTATTACTAAAAACCACATGTAACCTTATTTCAAAATTGCCCTTAATCAGATATCTTTCTTGTATCATCTTAATCCTTTAATTTCAGCTGTCTGAGGGAGTTTGTCTAACCTTCTCATACTACAGGGAACACTCATAGGATTATAGAACGGTATTTGTTTGTTCGTTTTTATCATTCCTGCAGTAAAGTTGCTGCAGTTGTTTGGTGGTTTTTGGTGTGGTTAGTGCTGGAGGCCAGTTGCCATTCTGCTGATCACCAGTATAAATACTACGAAACAAGTGAACACAGAGGAGCTGAAGTAGAGAAACAAATGAGAGTGGTGGGAGTAAGGAAAGAGGTCCCACTCCTTGTGCAATCATGTATTGTTTCAGTAACATGACAAATATAACTTGTTTGGGGGGAAACATACCAAATGAAAATGAGATGGGAGATAGATCTAGATGTCAAAGTTTGCCTTAAGTTAAACAAACTTGCTAGTCTATTATGTCTTATTAATTGTGTTGTGTCTTAATTTTATCACTCAAATACCAGCCTCATTTAGGAACAAAGCTAATAATCAGTAATCAGAAAGGTTAGGCTTTAAATCAATACCTGCCACATAATCACTTCATAATATGAAGCAAAATTTAACAATCTCTCTGATTCATGATCTTCGAAATAGGTATATTACTCCCTATACCATCTTTTATTGACTCTTAGGGAAACTCTGCAAAAACAGAGCAAAAAAATTTGTAGACTTTCAAATGTTCTTAAAGGATTATTAATGACTTGTCATTTTAAGTCATTATATGCTAGGTACCTAACATTTTTAAAATAATAACATAAAATGATGCTCAATTACATGTTCTTCAGTTCTCAAATATTTCTTATAAATTTTACTTTATTTATAGGTAATATAGTAAGAATAGTTAATTAGAAAAATGAAACAGCATGAAAAGTTGCCTAGTCCCTACATTGCATAAACATAGCTGGTAGACCTATATGGATACTTCTATTACAGAGTTTTTTCTCCTAGTAAAAGAACTGGTAGAATTCAGAGCAAGCATAAACAGGATAGAGGGAAATATACAGTCATAGCAAATTGGTCTATTATAGATTATTTCACAATTTTCATTAACAGCTAATAAAAAAATTCAGCATGAATTATTCATGAAATTTGTCCACAGATATTTTCTTGAATTTGAACTTTGATGAGCACAGTGCATTTGGTCAAAAATGTTTCTTGTCATTTTCACAGTTTCCTTTCCACTTTCCTTGGATCATTATCAAATAGCTGAATCCATAGTAACCAACAAAGAAGAACCTGATCTTCAGGTAATATTTGTCCCTGACCGAAGCAATCTAAGAAGATATGTGTGGAAGTGTTAATTGTGGAAAAAAATATATGGTAAAGGTTTTGTCATTGATTGTTTGAGAAAAATACATAATGAAGACTCACTGAAAATACAGTTAACTAAACGTTAATCTGTATTTCTCCAGGTAGTTTTCTTTTATAAATCACATTCCCAAATGTTTCCTCTTACACTTAAAAGTAAACAAAGAAGATATGCTCCATTCATTCTTTTAACATACATAAATTTAACATTTACTCTGTTGAAGGCACAGGAAATATAATTGTTACACTCAAAATGTTTACACCCTAATTTCTTGAGGGGATAGTGGCTAGACTGTTCATGAAAATCTTGAGACAGAGATATGCTTTTTTCTGGTTCTTGCATTTTTTTCTCACCAAGACCGAGTTTCACTAACATCCTTTGCTAGACGTATGGTTATCTTGGCACTTACATTCTGGATTTGCCTTGGGTGATATCCTATAATACGGAGGCATTAAAGATCTCAAGGAAATAAAGTGCAGAATATTGTGGCTTTTTCCATGGCCCTGTTTAGAAACAGCTTGTTTCTGGTAGTTGTGGCCTTAAACAGTATGTTGTGATTTTCTTCATTTGAACCCTCTCCCGTGACTAGGACTATGAGCTTGATTTCCTGGGACCCATGTGTACCCCCTGAGCCCTTCACCTTACACTGGATCATTCTCCAGAAATTAAAACAAAGTTTGCTATTTGGTTACATAGCAGGAAGATGTGCTACAAAAGAAATTGTATTATATGCTCCAAAGACAAAGATGACCTTTGAATTATCTGTTATTTAGGATTTTGAATGCTCTTGGTCCCATCCTTGCCTGTGATAATTGAGAGAAAATATCATCTATTTTATTTAACCTTTCTTTTTTTAGCAATATTTTAAAAAAAAAACCCTGAATCTATTTTTCCTTGTATCTTAGCTATATCTAGCTAAGTACCAGCTATATGTAAGTGAAATAATTACAAACATTGAAATAATTCCAAGCATTGATATCCTGATATATTCATCACTCCATGTGCATTACTTCATGGATAACTTTAATAATCGTTATGGTTAGAACAGGCCACAGAACTCTTCTATGTATGGCATCATGTAGAGACACAATATTAAAACTATTTCTATTTTCAAAGCCACTGAGATATCCATCACCTTTGAAAAGTTGTTAAAGGACACAGAAAGTGATTCTTTGCTCTGAAGATGCCTATGTAGTTACCTCATCCCAGGAAATACTCTATGAGCAAGAGTTTCTTAGAGATCTAACTCCTTTAGTCCCCCAATTGAGGCTTTTAGAGTTAGAATTCTGAGTCAGGGTCTAATTTATTTTAGGACACACTATCCAAGATATGTTTCTTTATCTTTAAAATGGAGGATCAAACCTGCTTAACCAGTGTTACGAGATTTGAATGAGATGCCTAGAGATACTTCTGTAAAAATGCTCTTCTTCTCTGAAATCTACTTAACTAAAATCATGTGTTGATTTTATATGAAAATGTTAGAATAAACTCTCACTGAATATGGAGTGTACATGTAAGTTTGCGAGACTTAAATATTGTCTCGAGATTAACTATAGGTATCCTGAGAGCATCTTAGTTAGACATATTAAGTCCTCTTTCAGATGAAAGACCGATATAATTGCAAACTGGGAGTATCATAGTTCCAAATATAAGCTTCATACTTACTTATAAGGACAGAAGCTCAGTATGCAGATAACATTATTTTGCCCAGTTTCTTTTTCTTTTTTTTTATTATCAAGTAAATACTAGAATAATAACAGTGAGGCATGATAGTATTATAAAAATGCAAGCAATAGAGTATTATTAAAGCAAGGAATCATGGCTGGAACTTAGTTCCTATGAAAGGTCTCTTATTTTTCCTCTGTGTTGGGCCAATCTGGGATGATCTGAGGAAGTTTTAGTGTTTATGTTACTAAAAGAGAATTTAAATGGTGCCATTTTCATCACCAAATATTAGCTAATATTAGTTTTGACAAATACATGATGTATTTTGATATGTATGCAGCATTACTTTAACACAATTTCTACATAATTACTATCATAACTTAAAGAAATGAAAATGCAGTGTAACCCCACCAACACTTATTTTATTATTGGAGTCAAAAACAGAGAAACTTCTTGAAGAATCCCATGAGAAGGTGGGAGAATTATTTTAAGAGCTGGAAAACATCTCAAGTTAAACTAATCTGGTGCTTTCATTTTTTTAAATGAGAGAACTGAGCCCCAGAGGAATGAAGGTTACTGTGGTATTTCTTATTAAATTGTGTCACTGTCAATCAAGGAAAAATGTGTTATCTCCCAGAGTCCGTCATCGTCAGCTGTAACAGACTCTTTACTGAAAATGGTAAAGCTTAACAACTGGTTTTCATTGAAAAGATGAAAATGTGCTTCCCTAATTTTCTCTAGCAATAAATCAACCTCACTTTGATATATCTCATGGAAATATGTTTTTAAAAATGTTTATTACCATCAGCAATTTATTATACAGACCTTTCTCTTCTACTTATCTTCCCTCTCTGTGTCTAGTAACTGAGGAGTGCTGGGAGATGCATTTCTCAAAGCAGATACATTTAAATATATGACAGAGAATAGACAATGAATATCCTGCAGGTGATGGAACCTGTTGACATAGATAAGGCAATGGTTTCTTCAGAACTGAAACTTCCAAAGAAATAGTTTCTATATTAGCTCAGTGAAAAAGGGAAGGGAAGGGAAGGGAAGGGAAGGGAAGGGAAGGGAAGGGAAGGGAAGGGAAGGGAAGGGAAGGGAAGGGAAGGGAAGGGAAGGGAAGGGAAGGGAAGGGAAGGGGAAGAGAGGGTAGAGGAAGGAAAGAAAAGAAAAAAATTTTTTTTTTCTGTATGAGTTAACTCTAGCACTTTAGTTAAGGGAAGATATGGGAGACACAGAGATATCCGGTAAAGATTATGCAAATTTTTGTGTGTTCTAATTGTTACTCATATCAGTATTGACACTGCCTCTTAGAAACTAAAGTTTACTTTCATCACACGATCTTCATTTTTATATTAATGAAAGACTTCATGCAATATGAGCTATCCAATTTGGGATTACAGAGGAAATAATGTATATATGGAGCGAAGTTAAAAATGCCAGCCAGGATGGGAGTAGGGTGAGGTAAGGACAAAATCTGGGGCAGGGGGCAAAAATTCAGTTATCAAGAAAAATAATTGTAATGCAATATTTTAAAATTCAAAACTAATGCCAAAAAATCTATCAAAATCATTATTAGTGGCTTTTAATTTTGCCTCAGGCTTCTATATGTCTTCCTTAGTATGGTTCTGATGGAAGATAAAGAAGATCAAGAAAGCCAGAGGGAAATTGAGTGGTTATGTATTTTCAAGGCATTGAATATCAGAAGAGTGAGACTATAGAGGGTATTTACAAAATTTTGGTTGGAGCTGGATATGAGATGCCTGTATATAGATTAGCTTCAAATTTACCTTTCTCTTGCTTTCAGTCATTTCTCACTGTGTATCAGTGATCATATATGGTGCAATATTTTTTTTCTTTAGCTGTTTCTTGATAACACTGTGAATTTTTAGTTATTTTGAATTGACTTGAACGTCATTAAATGGACTAAAGAAAACATTCAAGACAACAAGGATGTGATAATAGAGAAAATGATGTCAAATTTTACATAGAAATACATTTGGGGATATTGTGTTGAGAACATGTCTGCCTTGTTTGCATAAAAGATTCATAATTAATGAACGAATTAATATAGTTATTATACAATGACAAATAGAGAGATAACATCAAGAAATGAGACATAAAAATAAGCCAAAATATCAGACATGAATTAACAAGCTGTCTTTTCCATCAGTTAAAAAAACTGAGGTGGTAAATACAGTTTGAAAACATAGACAAATACACAAATAAATTTAAAAGTTACTACATAGGAGCAAATTTATTTAAATTACCAGCTCATATATAAGAAAGTAAAATTCATTTAAAATTCAATGTAATCATTTTATCTAAACCAAAATGACACAAGGGAGATTATATCTTTAATATCTACACATTTATCTGCAATATAAATTCATGCACTAACTGATTTGGTAAATTAAGCAGTATTTCAGAAACGTAGATTTTAAGTATTTAACTTGCTCGCTATGATGATTTGATTGGAAAAGATATTTAACATTACTATTTCTGAAAAATAAAGTATATGGAATTAGGATATTATCTAATCTACCATTTTCATGTACTCTAAGATTAAAGGTAAGGAATTTAAAATTAGGAGATGTTTGGTCCTTCAACTATCTGTTGAGAGATTCTGGCTTATTTGAGCACAGTGAACATTCATACACAACAACATCTACACCTACAATAATTAAAACTTTGTAGAGGTATTGGGAATCAGAAAAAAATCTCTTGTAGAATGCATGTTCAAGAAGCATAACAAGCAGAGTGGGAAGAACATTTCACATTGGAGAAAAAGATGGAAGGAAAAAAACAGGAGTGAATATAAACACTAATTTGTAAACAAATGTTAACTTAGGGTTTGTTAGGAGATCTAGAAAATAACATTTTCTACTGAAGATAGTCTAGATCCACACCAGCAAGACAAACACAGGTGAATTGAATGAAACAGTTCAATTTGGCTTATTTGAATTGCCATGGTCTTTATGTCAGTAATTCAGAGAACTGAGCCAGGAGCCATGTTCTTCCTTATCAGGTTATTAACACTGAACCTTGAGATTTAGAAAGGTGGTAACCCTTCTAAATCCAAAAATGCATTCACATTTTCAAGAAAGCAAAGCATACTCACAATATCACAGAAGGATTGTGAAGATCATTTTATAACATATCAAGTTCCTATATATTCATATTTCCATACCAAAGACACATGAAAACATGGGAACAGGTTATGTATATATTATGTGTTGATGACTGATAAGGAGATACTCTTGTCTTCATATCTTTCTTTTGTTAGCCTATAATAATATCTAAAATGGTTTGAAAATCATGTTAGTTTATTTGATTAAAGGTATTTAATAAGACTACTAAAATACCTATTAAATTGAATGGTGGTGTTCAAAGGTGTTCATTTTATTATTCTTCTTGACTTCCAGGTCACATATATTGTATATATATATATATCAAGTATTTTATACTAAAAATATTTTTTTAAAAAATCTCAGGGAAATTACTTAACATAATTCATAAATGTTTATGCTATAGTTACTTGAATAAGTATATTATATGCTGAATTTAGAGTTCTCTGAAAAGTATAATGCCAAAGATAAAATCTAATGGACTGAGAAAGGAAGATGATAGAGGAATGAAGAGAAATGAAGAATTCAAAAACCAGTTTTATGCTCAGGAAGAGATGTACCTTTGTTTCTATTCAAAGGGTTTCAGTTCTTGTTGTAATTAGAAGAAACTCATTTTAACTAACAAATGTGAGTATTCAATATATACTTATCCCTGACTCTTCTATGAAAGAAAGAAAGCATTGTGGCAAAGTGATTTCCAAATATTGCTGCACAGTGTAATTATATGGGGAACTCTGAAAACCTCTCAATGCCCAGGCTGCACTCAGGACTAAGTATAACCTATATCTCTGGGGACGATACCCAGGTATCAGAATTTCAACAAAACTCTTCTAGGTGAATCTAACCTGTAGTCGAGTTCTTACACTTGAGCTTATATCAATAACACCAAAATATATTTTAAAATACAAATTGCTGGGTCCCAAAATCAAAGCATCTGATTCTGTACATTTGGGGTTCGGCCTGAGAATTTGCATTTCTAGTAAGAACTCAGATGCTGCAGCAGCCAGGGACCAGGACCATACTTTGATACCTACTGGCACAGAGTATATAATATTAGACTTTAACTTAAAGGAGTTTATATTATAGTGAAGAGATAATACACACACAAAGAAAGTCAACACACAAATCAAAATGAATAATATAGATAGTGAAAGCTAGAAATATTGAGAGGAAAAATAAATTACTGTGAGTGTGAATGTTCACCTCTTGGATCTTAAAGAATCAATGGAATTTAAATAGGCAGAGAAAATCCCAGGAGGTTGTTAGAACAGAAAGGTCTTTGAGTGGGACAAAGTTAGGTAGGGATGCATAATGTTTGGGAGACAAGAAGTACCACTGGCTAAAACAAATGATTTGTGCAAGGAAACAGTATTTCCAACTTGGGGTGACTTTTTGGAACCTGGTGCTAAAGGATCTACAAAGAAGTCTGAATTAAAAAAACAACAATAATAAAAAAGTTTACCCACCAGGCAGTAGGGAAGTTTTTAAAGACCTAGAGTGTCCCTTACAGGGCTCTTTATTACAATGATCTCCCATGGCAAGTTTCCAGCCAGACTCCAATGAATTCAGTATTACATAAATCAAAACCGAAGTCCTGTCTTTTGGAAGATCATTCATCACTTTCAGGAATGAGGCATTTTTAATATCAGCAAATTAAACACAAATGGATATTAAAAACTCCAACAGATGATTAATCAATAAAGGTGGAAAAGAGAACCTTATTAGTTAGATAGGGATTAGCTGGTGTAACTCAACTGCTAGCTATAAAATTTGAAAATTAAAAATAATTGCACATGCCAGGAGTGATTGAGAACAACCCAGAGTGATATAAAAGGTGTGACCTTCCATGATAAGCTCAAATTGAACAAACTACTAAAGCTATCCTGACTTCTCTAATTCTCCTTTGATTTCATTTAATTCTAAAATCTCATTATACATGAGTTTTTCACATTAAAAAAAAAAAAAACTAGACAGAAGCTTGCAATGTTGGAAAAGGTTTTAGAATGTCATTCTTTGAGTGTTCAGAAGGATTCCAGGTAGTGACTCTTTACTGTTCAAACAGAGAGTTTTCAAAAAGTGCAGAAACATGTCTCTACCTTTCTAAGAAGCAATGGAGGCTTGGAAACCAGAAGCCACCTTCTTCCCTAGAAACTATTTAGAAAAAGTGGCCCTATCACTCTAGCCCATTGGCTCAGGATTGCATGAATGTTTTTAAACCCTAAATTCAAAGTAACAGTTGTTACAGGTAAAGAACTATGTGAAAAATGCTTTTCTAAGAATAAAGGAAAAAGAAAATCATCTCAGCATTGGACAGATGTAGAAAGCACAGCTTTCAGCCTGAATAGCACTGAATGACATCTTTGGAAAAACATAATAAAAACAGCGACAACAGTAGCTAGCATTTAAATAGAAGTGTCTGGTACTGTTCTAAGCATTTTGATCTCATTAATTTATTGAAAAACTATTCATTAATTCATTCCAAGACCATTCTATCATCCCCATCTGACAGAGAAGGAAATTGAGGTTCAGAGATGCTGAGTAATAAGCCCAAGATGATGCCACTAAGCAAGTGAATCAATCTGAATGCTGGTAGCAGGATCTTAAAACTGTTCTCTTAAGCAGAGTCTAAAGAAAACATATAGCCTCAGATGAGTGAACAGTTATGTGAGTATTTGGGGTAAAATATAGAAACGGGAAGGTGACATCTGGGCTGTGCATATGGAGGAAACCCCCATGTGATTGGCACATGACAGGGACAGGAGAGGATCAAATCAGGAAGGGAGGGGCTACAGTTTTCCAATTTCCTATTTTGGTTCTAGGTAAATCACAAGGCACATTTATGTGGGAAAGATAAGCAGAAAAGTGGATACCAACAGGATCAGCTTTAAAGCTTCAATAATTGTGATTTTCCAATTAATTGTCTCTCTTTACCAGAATTTTTTGAAGGGGGTAGGAGACAATTCAATGCTATGTTTCTAGTGCCCAGAACAGTCGCTGGAAAGCAAGAGCTCAATACATTTAAGCTGCAAATTAAATAAATGAATGGCTTGCTTCAAAAACATCCTAAAGAGAGAGAGATTTTAAGATTACTATGATCTATAAAAAAAGCTCTTATTTATTCTCTTTTCATTAGAATGTGCAAACATAAATTTGAATTTTTATAATATACCTATTAATGTTTTCCTTTCTTTCTCATCTCAAATATGTTTTTTATTAACATATAATAATTTCAAGTATTTATCAAACACCTACTATAAATATGATATTAATTTATTTAGGTTATTACATTTAATCTTCACATCAGACCTGCAATCCTGTTTGAATAGTCTTGAATCCAACTGAAGTATAAGCATCTAGTGATCATAAAATGTGTCTATGTTTTATCTCTTTATAATGTCAAAGCCACGCACACTCTCTTTTGCTACCTAAAATTAAAAGAATAAGCTTGTGATTTTTTTTAGTGTGAAGAACTTTACATATAATCACATTTCAGTTTATAGAAAAACCATCCTTCTAATTTCTTGGGCCAACAACCCTCTCCTATCAATCATTAAATGCTTTTGTCATTTCTTCCAAAATGTATGTAGAATCTAATCTCTTCTAATCTCCACTGCTTCTTCTTTGAACTTTAAAACCCTCTGAAAAAGATGATAATATTATTCATACCTTCGAGATGAAGAGAATGAAGCTTCACTAGTTCAGGTAACTATTCATTGTTTGAATGCACTAGAACTTAGAACAAAACAGACATTCCATTTCTGGAAAACAAACAATAATAACAAATAACATAATAAATTATTAATTTAGAATAGGTGCTATATAAAGAAAAAAAGTGGGCCAGAAAAAAGAGTATGGGGATATTGTAAGGAGGTGAAGGTTTCAATAAAATAAAATTGTTAGGGTAGGCCCATTGAGACAATAACGATAGTGCAATACTTGAAAGAGATGAGTAAGCCAAGCATATATTTGGAGAAAAGTATTCCAGGAGGAGGGAAAAGCCAGAACAAACTTTCTAAAAGGAGAATGCACATGTCTGGCATATTTTAGGAAGCAAGAGATATGACAGTAGGATAAAAGAAGTGGTGAGACCTTTAAGAGTACTATGAATGAAACGGGACCTGTGGTAGGGTTTTAAGCACAGGGATGGCAAAATCGGAGGTTGAGTTTACAAGGACCACTCTGGCTGATGTGCTGCATATACATTTTAGGGCACTATGATAAAAGCATGAAGAACAGTTAGGGCAATACAGAAGAAACAAGCAAAAAAGAATGGTAACTTAAACCAGGGTGGTAGTAGTTAAGAATAGGAGAGTTCCAGATATACATAAAAAATAGAGCCAAAAGCATTTACTTGTGATCTGAATGTGAAAATATGAGAGAAGAGGAGCAAGCTATTGGGCCAAGGTTTTGAGCCTGAGCAACTAGAAGGATGGAGTTGCCATCAACTGACTTGAGGAAAGCTGTAGCAGAAACAAATGTAGGAGGAACATCAGGAGTTTCATTTCAGACATTTTTAGTTTGAGATCATTATTAGCTATTTAAGTGAAAATGTCAAGTACAGAGCTGAAGACATGACTGGAGTTCTGGAAGGAATTCTGGACTGGAGATATAATGTTTTAAAACCTCATAAATCTTTTTGTGTGTGCGTGGAAATTTATCATACTTTAAAAATATGAACAACAGAAAACAACAATTTTATAGTTTATTGCAAAGTAAAGCACTTATGTTACCGCCACCCATACTAAAACAAGAATATCTCCTGAACTCCAGAATCTCCATGCCCTCCCAACCACTGCCTCCCACCTACCTCAACAGGTGACTAACATCCCAGATTTTATGGTTATTTCTTCAATTTACATATTATATATAAATATATTAAAATGTATATGTAATATTCCAACACAGTTGATTCATTCCTGTTTAGATTGATGAATATGTACATATTGAATTTGGGGCCATTAGAAATAATAATACTGCTATGAATATTGTGGTCATGCTTCTTGGTCCACACATATGTAAATTTCTGTTGGGAATATGTAGCTAGGGGTAGACTTGCTAGATCACATGGTCAACTTAAACATTTCTTTAACTTAATACATGTGCTAAATCATTTTCCCTGGTGGTTGTCCCAATTTATACTCCCATTACATCTTACTCTACATTTAGTATTATTAGTCACTTTAATTTTAACCACTTTAGTGATATCTAATTATGGTTTTAATCTAGATATTAATTTAATTCAATCTGATATAAAGATATATAAATCAAGCCACGAGACTGGATGAAATAACCTAGGAAATTAAAGGCAACTTGAGGTCTAAGGAATGAGTCCTGGGTCCTCCAACATTAAGAGATCAGGAAGAAGCGGAAGAACCAGGAAAGTCGACTGCCTTACTGGAGGCAGGACTGAATTTCAGTGCATGTCTACCCATCTCCAACATGCTTGGCTGTCTCAGATTTACACTCAAGGAAAATGCAAATAACTGTGAGAGGCAGATAGCTTGTGTGCTTGTCTAGATGAGAGTATTCTATGTAAAAATATTTTCCAGTCATTCCTCTATGATGAAGTAAGTAGGAGATACATTTTTTTAAGGGCAGAGAGATATTAAAGCCTTTTGTGGAGTAAGTCTAAGGAAATGATGAAAGCTGCTATTAGATTGCTTAAGTTCTTTTGTTATAACCAAGCAAGTAGAAAGGCATGAGTAGTAAAGCAAAAGGGAAAAAAATAGGAAGGAAAAGTGCTTAACACCAGCAAAGAAAGTTTTTCTTTTTCTTTTTTTTTTTTTAATAGAAGCAACAATTTTATCTATAAAATGGATCTTACCTTCTTGATTTTAGAGCTTCCTGAAATCAGGGAGATAGTGTGATGCATTGATTATAATCTAGTCCTGTGATTGTCTGCTATTCTCAGGGATTCTTCTTTCCTTTCATTTTAGAATAAAGGTTGTCAAAAGTAAATTGTGACCCAAGACAGTTTTCACCCTCACAGAAAACATATGTGGAAACTTGTGGTTGCTTCAAATTTTAGAGTTACACTCATAACTTAACTCAGTTTTTCTCAGTGTTAACCAAGAAATAATTTTTCCTTGAGATGTTAGTAAGCATGCAGAACTCAGAAAACAGGAGTAAACAAAGGTCTACAGGCTTATTTACTAAGGTTTTCCCAGAACATTTCATAAACGACTTTCCTTCCCCCTCACTGTCCTCCTGGTGTCCAATGGAAAGTGGTTTGGAAAATAAAACATAAGTTATTTTCAATGTCTCATATGTATTTGGCTGCCAGCTTGTCCCTGCTCTCTGGCTATGAAGTAATTTGCATGACTTCTGATTCTACAGTATCTGCTTGGCACATGATCACTTATCACTTCTTGTAAAGAGGCATTTGCATCTTACTCGTTCTTTCCTATCTGAAAAGTTTTGGTCCACAATCTTGCTTTGGGCTCTTTGTGTCAATGAGCATCCTAAACATAGGGTGGACTTACACATCTTCAAATTCATTGCTGCCAAAGGCCATTTATGCTGGCCTGAGTCTGGGTTCTTTCCAAGCCATGACCTACTTTATATTTGCATACCTATTATGTTTCTATGGGTGCCATTTTTTTTCTCTATATCCATGGCTCTTTATATTATAAAATTTTAGAATATTGCTTAGTTTTATTTTACTACAAATGTCGGATGTCTTCTTCTCTGCATTTTTTTCAAAAATAAAAGAGGAAAACTAAATTTATAAATATTTTTGAGAATTTACTACACTTAGTTACATGGGAGGGAAAAGACTATAAAATTTATTTCCTACCCTGCAGGAATTTTCAATAAAGATGGAGAGATAAAATAAAAAAGATAGCAAGGCAAATAAAAGTGAGAGATTTAAATAACATTTTAAGAAGACTAACCAGATATCAGAAGAAACTATGTAATTGTGAGCACTTATAAAATTGTTAATAGAAAGAATTTAAGGGGAGAAATGTTAGGTTGGAGAATAGGGCAGATATTAAGGAGCAGAAAGTACCTGTGTAGAACCTGGAAGGACAGCTAAAACTAGATAACTTAAGAAAAAGGAGGAGAGAGCTTATGATAGAATAATTATGTGAATATTATAGGAAAGAAGTCTCAAGAACTGAGGGACTGAAAGTAGAATAATTTGTCTACAAGACAGATAGTTATGGTAGTTATGGGCCTTTTTATATCTGAGCATAGCTCACACTGAGGGAGGGGAAGAGAAAGAGAGACAGAGACATAGAGACCAAGAGAAAGATAAAGTCCAACAAATTATATTATACCAGGGACCACTTATTTATTTTTTTTTAGACGAGACAACCCTAGGTTGACCTCACAGATTACAAGGACCTTTTCAGTTTATAATCCCTTATATTTTATTTTTTACACCTAAAGCACTGGGTCTTCCTAGGCGGCCTCCCATCGAAGTACTAACCAGGCCCGACCTGGCTTAGCTTCCAAGATCAGACAGGATCAGGCTTGTTCGTGGTGGCATGGCTGTAGACCAACAGGGCCCACTTAAAATAACATTTCTATAGCATCTCAGTCTTTAGAACCTCAGTTCTGAATCTCCCCACTTGTACTTCATCTGACTCCATTGCCAAGGTGCTCTTGACTCTTCATTTCAACCCTTCACTGACCCCTCCCAGCTCCTGATGGTTATCTCTAGTTCCCAAATTCCTGCCCTCTCTGGCTTGACTCCTCTAAGCCATGCAATACAACAGCAATCCTCCTGACTAGCCTTAGGGATGCCTTCTTGATGATTAGTTAACACATAGTCCCACATGCCTCAGACATCAAAAGTTCTGTGAGCTTCTGATGTCAGCCTGTTGACAATGGGAAGCTCTGCTAAATATATTGGAGCAGAAGAAGAAAGAAGCAAAATGGAATCTCACGACAATTGGTTTGACAGTGGTGTGGAAAGCATAAAACAATGGGATGTGGGGGTTAAATGACGATAGGAGGGGACCCATGAGCTAAAGTCTTTACAATTTCAAATAACAGATGTGCCCCCTTGTGATTTTAAATAAATACTCACTCTGACTTCTTTAATTTAAACAAATCTAGATGTGTATAGCTTATTATTAACTTTTTCTGCAGCCATTAAATATGACTCTATATTTAAAGGTAGCAACATTGCTACTGTGGAGAACAAGGGAAACATACTATTGAGAATTTATTAAAGCAACACATGTATTGGAGAAATTAAGTCCATATTCAAGCACAGGCATGCTCTGTTACAAACATTAGCCCCTCTAAGCAGACCCTTTGTAGCTATTGCAGCAAGGCCAGGCAATTTTCCCCCAATCTTTTCTCTGGCAGGCCAGCAGGTGTGTGTGTGTGTGTGTGTGTGTGTGTGTGTGTGTGTGTGTGTGTGTGTGTGTGTGTGTAGGTGCAGGTGTGGGTATGTGTGAGTGTTTGAATAAAAGGATTGTTTACTAGGGTAACTAGAAAGCCACAATTATTATTGTCATTGAAATCATCACTCAAGAGACTAAAGCTAAAACCGATCAATATAAAAGGATATAAAGAGCAAGAATAGGCAGAGACCAGGTGGATATATGACACATTTACAATATTTAACAAATTGCATTTTCCCAGAACCCATCTGAAAGCTCTGCTATCACTCTCCCCACCCTACTGAGGTAAACTTCCTTAGGTGGAGGTATGGAGGAGAGAAAGGAAGGAGGACAGATGGGAAAGAAGGAAGGAAAGGAGAAAGGGAAAGAGGAAGGAGGCGGAGACTGAGGTAGAAAGGGAAGGAGGAAGACAGGCAGATAGCAGGCAACAGATTTAATGAGAATGTAATATCTTGAGCACCATAATTTACTCCTTTATATAATATTTTCTAATGTCATCTACCTAATAACCCTCTGAGGTAATCTTAATTAATGCCATTTTTAGGATGAAGAAAATGGAGATTCAAGGAGCTTAAGTGACCTATGCAAGGTCAAATGCTATTAAAGAAATAATTAAAAACAAAGTTATCCATTTATGTTACAAGCATTATTCAGCATTTACTATGTGCCAGGTTTTGTTATAGTCTATGAGTCATTGCAGTAGTTATTGTTGTTATCCATATTTTATAGATGAAAAAAAAATAAATCTGTATTTCCTAGGATACTAAAACCTCCAGTTCACCTTGTTCTGTCATTTTTTCGATGCTGAGGCCACATCCTGCAGATCAAGGATAGATCAAGGACATGGAATGACGACTGGTATAGTGGAGAGTGGCAAAGAGCCTGGGATCCAGTGGTGGCTAAATACTCAGCTTCTTCAAGCCTCACTTTCCTCATCTGTATATGAGGGATAATTGCCACACCCATGCTGCAGCATTTTGGGAAGAGTCAATGAAATAATATACATAAAGCAAAAATGTGGGCTCTTATTTGGTCTTTGTTGGAGGAATAAATTGAAAGACAAAATTTAGCCAAATCAAAACTCATTCTTTCTTATGAGTGTGCATAGATTTATGCACAAACATACATTGACATGGTTCTTATTTTAACGCATATTTAAAGAAACTATGGAGTAATAAACTACCTAAAGTTTTTTTTATCCATTCAATGAATGATTATGCAAACAATGCCTTCTCTATATAAGCAGTCTACTGAATGAAGACCTTTCCCACTTACAAGGCATATCTGGCTAAAAATCCTTGTCTGATTTCCATTGCGAGTCCACAAATTTTTTATACAGTCTCATTCAAGTTCAATTAAAGATTTTTTTCCCTGGAATTATAAACCTTGTGTGGCCTCTGACTCCGTCTCAATACAGCCTCCCCAAAGAGGCAGAGGCCACTGTCCTCAGCATATTCCAGCATACTCCAGCATGCTCTGACACAGTCTATCCTTCACACGTACTCCAGGAGAATCTGCATATGCTGCTATCCCTCCGATATACTTGGCTGTGTCAGGAGGCTGAACTACCTGCGAACGTGGAGATTAGAACAGGTCTTATTCCAATGCTGGTGCTCTGGTGTTAGCTGGAGCAGGGTTATGGCAGGCAGAAAGGGCAGAAGGGATGAGCTGGCACAGTTGTCAATAATGACACTTAGCTGATGCCCACTGATGAACCAGAAGAGCAGATGGCACCATTTGGTGACGGTCATCAGAGAGCTGACATTTATGAGCAAAGCCTGAGTGACTGAATTGATATCATTGATGTGCTTTGTGAAAAAAAAAAAAACAAAAAACAAAAAAACAAATTCAGTTATAAGAGAGCTTCCTGCATGCTCGTAAGCAATGCAGAGGACTGTCACCCATCAGTATATTTACAGTTACAATACTACCACATTGCAAAGACACATACATTCAAAAAGAGTCACCATCAGTAGCTCAAATGCATTAAGAGAAGCAGATTTTATGCTAGTATGTGGAAGGCAGCATGGTCTAATGGAAAAAAAAAAATCTATGATGTAGTAAGTCAAGGGGTTTCTGGTTCTAAGGCTATAGCTGAGCAGCTGAGCAGCCTACATTAGGTCACTCAAACTTCTTGACCATAGTGTGCATTGCTTTCAAAGTACCATGTGTACATCTCAATGTTTGTAATTAACCAATTGAATTACAATTCTCTGGTTATATATCCTTTTTACTCTCTGATCAGGGAGAGAGTTATGTCTAATTCTTGGTAATATTTCAGGGCCTTTCATAGTTTTAGACACACATGCATACGCATACACACATACATACACACGCACTATTCTCATTAAAGGTATTTTCTATTTGTGATCTGCAGTTTCTATCAGCTATTTTGTTCTCTCTCTCTCTTTCCTGTGTGTGGGTGGGTGGGGGGTAATGGGGGGTGTACTAGCTCTTAAAAACAATATAAAAACCCTCAGGGTGGGAAAATGAAAATAGTATAAACACTGAACTTAGACATATATGTGTAGGTACCTCAGATCCATCGTTTAATATCTGTGTCTCTGGGCACATTTATTTCCATGAGCCTCAGTTTTCTCACGTATAAAATGCAGACACTATTATCTACCTCACAAGATCAATGTGAGGAGTAAATGGGGGCTAGGTGAATGTGACAGACCACTGGCCACTGGGACACCAGAGTGAATGTGTAAATGTCAGGAGCCCAGCAGCATGTGGGTAGTTAGAGAGCACTACGAATTCATTCATCTCTAGGCTTTTTCTTTGCTGAAGACATAGAGCTGTACCAACTCTTTTTTATCAACGTAAAATCTATAAAGTGCATATAATCTTAGAAATATTGCCAGTCAACACCTTTTACATGAATTACACTTCCAATCATTACTCGAGCGAATAGATACTAACTTTCTTTGTTACTGGACCTTATTTGAACCTCTTGGCTAATTCTTACTGACAGCATTGCAGTGAGTGATCATTTGCAGTGTAATTAGGGTGTTGATAATTAAGAGTGAGAGCAGAGGCCTCTCACTCTTGTCTTGAAATCATTTCATTTTTACCATGCTTATTTTTTCTTTTACCTTTGCTATTCAGAGGGTTCAAATAACACATGGTCATGATCTGACAATTGTCTAACATTGTCAGATCCAAATTTCTGCTAAAGAGGTAAAACACAGAACCTCAGTGAATAATGCACTTGATTGTTTGCCTTGATTTAATTCATCAGATAAAGGCTCAGTTTTTTTTTTTTTTTTACTTTTTTAATACCAATTTACTGTGGTTGAAGTAATTGACTTGTGCTGCTTTTTGTTTACCTCAGAAAATATTGTTATTGCTTTGATTTTATAAATCCCTGCTACACAAAACCCTGAATGTATCAGAGACAAATTGCAGATGGATGTGGAGGAGAGTATGATTGCTGATTTTACAAATGAGATTTCCCTTTATAAAAAGTTTATAATGGATGCATTCTAATCAATTCTGAGTTTCCTGATATATTTTATGTTTTCAGCTTTGTTTTGTTTTATTTTTCATACTTTCCTAAGATATGTTTTAAGCAATTTTTAAAGAGATTTTTAAAGCTTTTTAAGTTGAGGAATTTTTCCATTAATTGCCCCCAAAGATACTAAGTCGCTCAGTCAATTTAAAAAAATGATAATCCACACATTCCTTTTTACCTTTGCATGCTCTGTTCCCAATAAATTCTCTTCCTCTCCAACCCCGGCTCTCTTTATACTTTCCTGTTTCAACCTCAAGAAATGCTACTCGTCCTTTAATACACAGTACAAATGTCATCTCTACTGGGATTTTTTCTCAACTTTTCACATGCAGACTTAGCCACCCCTTACCCCTAAGCTTTCATAGCTCTTATGTCAGAGGCCTAATATAAACTTATCATTTTGTAGTATATATTATATTTCCCTCCATGAGATGGTGCACTCCTATAGGGTAGAGGTCATGTTTGGAATAGTAGATAGAAATAGCAAACTCTACCTTCCCAATGATTTGCATATTTCATACCCATTTCACACTTGACAATATTTCACACAAAATTTCACCAGTGTAATTTCAAGACGGATGTTAAGGACTGGGGAAGAATATATAGATCTCATCTTATATTTAGATATGTTCCCTACCTTGCTCATGAAATTTGATGGGAAAACAATTTAGAGTTAGAAAAATTGAGTTATTTTCCTAGTTCTTACTTATTTCTTTGTACTCTTGAACTAATCTCTTAACATTTCTGTGCCTCGGGTACTTCATCGGAATATAGGCTATTGATGACCTACTTGCTTCCTTAAATTATTTTATCCTCAAATAAGATCATGAAACAGAATAGATAAAGTGTATTTTAGAAAAT
This sequence comes from Rousettus aegyptiacus, assembly GCF_014176215.1. Classification (NCBI taxonomy): domain Eukaryota; kingdom Metazoa; phylum Chordata; class Mammalia; order Chiroptera; family Pteropodidae; genus Rousettus; species Rousettus aegyptiacus. The sequence goes on from NW_023416287.1 coordinate 72,271,127, forward strand.
AAAATCTTATAGTCTGGTCAAGATGGTAAACACTGTACTTGCTTTCTCTCACAAACATTTAAATTACAACTAAACTACAGAACAACGATCATTGAGAATTGAAATCTAGCTGAACAGAAGTCCTACACTGGGGACACACAGAAGAGGCTACCTCAAGCCTGGTAGGAGGGGTAGAGATGCAGAATGGGCTGGTCTCACACCTGTGTGTTGTGGTTGAGAATCGGGAGAGATATCTCTGCTATGGAAGTCCCCTTGCCAAAAGAGTGAGGGGTCCCAGCCTCACACTGGGCTCCCCAGCCCAGGGTTCCAGTTCTAGGAAGAGAAGTCCCCACAACTTCTGGCTGTGAAAACCAGCAGAGAGTGTGGCTTAGTGAAATGGGCTGAGGCAGTTGCAGACATTCCTCTTAAGGGGCCTATGTGCTCACTTACTCACTGATGGACTCACTTTCTCTGAGCTCCAGAGCTGGGGCAGCAGCTCGAAAGGTGCCAGGGACACACAGGGAGGAAATGAGTTGTCTGGCTTCAGGGCTGGAGGAGCAATGTTCTCCCAGACAGAAGTGCTGGTGGAAGCCATTTTTCCTTCGTTGATGCCCTCCCCTTTTACGGCGCGCAGCCACAGGCAGGCACCATGTCTGAGTCTTCATCAACCTGGCTACCACAGGTCACCCTGCCCCAGAGATTCCCTGAGACCCACCCCCTCTCAACTTGCAGGCCTACTCAATCCCCTTCCAGAGGCTTTTCTATACAAATATCACATCTTGGCTCATGCTATAGACTTTCAAAGGTTCATGAAACCCAAACAAGCAGCATCTGGCCTTGGCATGTTCCATACCTCTTGCCAAACATCCCTGAGTTGGGCACTAATAGCAGCTGGCTTTGGTTTGTGCCTTTGCCTTTAGAGGCACATCCAAGCCTAGCGCAGGTGGCGGCCATATGCACATTGCTTAGTGGCTCATGCCAGGTGGCCCCAGGCAGGGCACAGGCTGTGGCTAAACTTGGCCTGTGGTAGAGCCCTGCCAGGAAGCCCGGGCCTGCATGCCCTGTGTCCATCTGAAGCAGAGCATCACCAGGGTCACAGCTAAGGATGACACATACAAAGGACAGACCGGGCAAGCACCAGAGTTCTAATAAAGTGAGTCCTACTCCCTAGGGTCAGCCCCTGCACAACAGCTTCTTCACTGTAGTCCCAGCCAGTCCTCACAACCAATCAACCCAAGGGTCAATCCTTCCCACTGACATGCAAACAGCAACCAAAGCTCAACTGCTACAGGAAGACACCCACAACCGATACAAGGTACACACCTGGAGAACCTGGCGCAGGTGACCAGGGAGACTGCACCACTGGGCCCCATAGGACACCTACAACATAAAGCCACTCTATTAGGACTGGGAGACATAGCGGCTCTACCTAATACATAATGGGGAGACAAAGAAACATGTCCCAAATGAAAGAACAGAATACAGCTCCAGAAAAAGAACTAAACAAAATGGAGATAACAATCTACCAGATTTAGAGTTCAATACAATGATAACAAGAATGGTTCATGAACTTAGGGGAAGAGTAGATAAACTAAGTGAGAACTTTAATAAAGAGACAGAAAACATAAAAATTGAGATAGGAAGCATGAAAAAGAACCAGTCAGAAATGAAGAATACAATAAATGAAATGAAAACTATCTATGGAGGAATCAACAGTAGATTAGATGAAGCAGAGGTGTGAATCAGTGATTTAGAAGATAAGGTAGCAGAAAACACTTAATCAGAATGGGAACAAGACAATAGAATCCAAAAAAGTAGGGATGGTTTAAGGGGTTTCTGGGACAACATCAAGCACACGAACTTTTGCAGCATAGGGATACCAGAAGGAGGAGTGAGCAAGGAATTGAAAACCTATTTCAAGAAATAATGAATGAATACTTCCCTAACCTGGTGAAGGAAATAGACATATAAGCCTAGAAAGTGCAGAGAGTTCCAAACAAGATGAACCCAAAGAGGCCCCCACCAAGACACCTAATTAAAATGCCAAAGGTTAAAGACAAAGAAAGAATCTTAAAAGCAAAAAGAGAAAAGCAGTTAGTTATCTATAAGGTTGCCCCCATAAGACTGTCAGTTGATTTCTCAACAGAAACCTTGCAGACCAGAAGCAACTGGCATAAAATAGTCAAAGCAATAAAAAGCAAGGACCTACGACTAAGATTACTTTATCCAGCAAAGCTATTATTTAGAATCAAAAGACAGATAAAAACCTTCCTAGATAAGAAAAACCTAAAGGAGTTTATCAGTACCAAGCCTGTATAACAGGGAATGTTGGAGGGACTTCTCTAAGAAGAAAAAAGATCAAAATATATGAATAAAATAGCAATAATTACATATTTATCAATAGTTATTTTAAATGTAAATAGATTAAATTAGTCAATTAAAAGAAAGTATGGCTGAATGAGTAAGAAAACAAGACCCTTAGATATGCTGTCTAGAAGAGACTCACTTCAAATCAAAAGACACACATAGACTGAAGGTGAAGGGATAAAAAAGATGTTTCATGAAAGTGGAAACAAACAAATAAGAAAGCTGGGGTAGCAAAACTTATATGAGGCAAAATAGACTTTAAAACAAAAGCTATAACAAAAGACATAGAAGGACCCAGTATTCCCACTTCTGGGTATTTATCTGAAGAAACCCAAAACATTACTTTGAAGGGACATGTGAATCCATATGTTCATTGCAATATTATTTAAAATAGTCATGATATGGAGGATACTTGAGTGTTCATCAGTGGATGAATGGATAAACAATAGGTGCTACATGTATACAATGGAATATTACTCAGCCATAAAAAAAGAATGAAATCCTACCTTCTGCAACAACATTGATGGACCTAGAGGGTATTGTGCTGAGTGAAGCAAGTCAGACAGAGAAAGATGAATGCCATATGATTTCACTTACATGTGGAATCTAAAGAACAAAATAAACAAACAAACAAAACAGAAACAAACTCATAGATACAAAGAACATTTTGATGGTTACCAGATGGGAAGGAGTAATCAGATGGGTAAAAAAGCAGAAGAGATTAAGAAGTACAAATTGGCAGTTACAAAATAGTTATTGGACTATAAAGTATAGCATAAGGAATATAGTCAGTAATATTGTAATAACTATATATGGTGTCAGATGGGTACTAGATTTATCAGGGTGATCACTCTGGAAGAAATATAAATGTCTAATTATTGTGTTGTAACCTTAAACTAATATGATATCATATGCCAACTGCAATTAAATTTTTTTTTAATCACTTAAAAAGCAAGATTGTATAAGTATTGAATTAGATCTGCTGAATAATTTGAGTCTGCACTGGGAGAACCAGATTTGAATACAGGGAAAATAAGCAGACACTAACCATGCTCTGTCACTGAGGAATCTTTATCTATATCAAACCACAAACATGTGGAAAAGTCAATATTTAAAAAAGTTATAAGGATTGTTTATACTCCATTAAACTTTTAAATTATAGCCGTGAAATTTTGTTTTTCTTTTTTAAAGGGAAGTGAAGGGACGATACACAGCAGAAGAGAGATAGAAGCCTGAGAATGTACCCAAGTTACATAAAATTCACTGGACAATTGGTCCAATTTTTATTTTGCTTAAAAGTTTGGGCGTGATGGGAAAACGGCTTCAAGGCAGTCAGGTTTGAGTTCTACATGTGCCGCTGCCGTGACCACATGTGTGAATTTGGCAAGTCCTTACACCAGTGCCTTGCTTTTTCCATCTTTCAAATAGATGGAGATTATCCCTTGTTTATCCTGTTTTCTCAGCAGTATAGCCTTCTTGGCTAATTTTGAGTATACTGTTTAATTATATAAATGTGAATACAATATGGATCTATGTTTTATATATATAGAATATAAGTATTATGTATAGTGTTTAATTATATTAATTTAAATATTAAAAAGGCATAGATGTGTAAATGAGAGCATTAGTCTAGATGGTTTCGATCTCTTCTAAATATAACATTCAGGAGGTAGAGAATGTGATACCGATCACCCTATTTTTTCTTAATAGCTATGCTGGAACTCTTTGCTCTTCCTGCCCAGGGTGTTAAACATAATGTAATAGAGTTAGACAAAATTTCACAGAACTGTATAAATTATTACTTCTATGACCAGGCACAAGTTGTTTCTTTGGGCCTCAGTTTTTCCATCTGTAAAAATGGCAGCACCAAATCAGACGGTGAAGAGGACTACATATAAGCATGAAAAACACGTAGCCCATAACCGCCACATAGTGGAAGCTTCGTAAATGTTCACATCCTTGTTTCTACCTTGTAGTAACTTGTACAGGCCCCATGCATAGTGCATGCTCAGTAACTTGTCAACTGATTACTTGTGGTTTGAAATTTCTTACACAAAGCACATATATTCACCTATACATTTTAAATCTTAGGGGAATTTCTGCTCCAGTAAAGTTGCAAATCCTTTCAAAATTTCCTACACACCAAAGTACTTCTTAGTGAAATATGGATAGAAAAAATTCTAATTTCTCAGTAAGCATAGAAAATCTTCAAGATTTTGTTCATTTAGAAGTTAAGATTCCCGTAAATTGAGTTTCTCATTCATGTTCAAGGCTGACTCAGAACTGACTCAGAATTGGAAACAAATGATAGCTTGATACATCATTAGTTTCTACAGAATATCAGACTTCTTGAAATCCCTTCCTACAAACCAATGTAATTGGCTTGTATGATCCTTTTACATAAGCCACTGAAATCGTGGGAAGAAAAGGAAATTGTACTCTTACTCATCTAAATCTTCAGCAATACAGAAAGTGGCTTTTAATTTTTAAAAAAATTTAAGTTCATTTGAAAGCAAACATTTTAATCTTCAAGAGAAGGTTAATATTGCAAACCAGTGCCTGAACATTTATATACTAGTAACATCAAATGAATCATAGGGACAGACCCCAAGGGTAAGATGTGATTCTATCACTCTGATTTCAAACATTTAGCCTTAAAGACAGCACTTTCCAAGCCTGGAATTATAGTATGAGTTATATTCTCTCTGAAAGTAACAGCTAAGTATGCTATTTATAAAATAAGTACAACTAAACTATTTACCCTTTCTTATTCTTAACTATCTCTGAGATGAGCTAGCTACTCCTGTCTTTGTCACACTGGAAAGGTTTTGCTCAACTATTAAATTCTGAACTGGCTTCTTTTGTACAAAGTGAAGGTGAGAGCAACCCAGGTCGCTCTACTGGCTATTTTTATTATGTCAAAAAAAAATCTAGTTATTAGAGAGGTGACGATGACCAGTCAGTGCAAATAATACATGGGGGAGGTCAAAACAGGAAACATAATATCATCCCCAGGTTAGGTATATTGCTGAAGGATTCTCCTGTCCAACATCTCTTCTCTCCAAGTTTCATTTCCATGAAATAAACAACTAAAAACTAGCCACTCTATTTCCACATCCTTCAAGCTCCCAGTAAAACAAGAAAATACCAAGCCAGCAAACAAAGGTAATAAATACATGGGCAGATTATGGGACCATTGCAACGTCTGTCTGACATCACAAGCTACTGGTGGCATTTCTGTTGATTAGCCTTCTGCATGTTCCTTTAATCTGTTTCTCTCTCTCTTTGATGTTTTATTCTTACATTGTTTCTTTCTTCTTCATTGTGTCTATGTTCTTGCAAAGCATAGTTTTATTTTATATGGATTATTTTCTCCTTATCCTTCTTTCCCTCCTTTCCTAATTCTCATCTATTCTGATTCTTTCCCCTTCAGACCATTACTTTAAAAAAAAAAAAAAAAAGGAAATATTTTTTAAAAATTCATCACTCATACACATTTGTGAAGCACTTCACTTCATGTTTTCTTCCCAGGAGAGATGACTAATTTTTCTCACTTTGATATGCATTTAGTGATTTACCACACCCATATTTACCTATTTCTTTTCTTTTTATATTTCTTTCCAGATGTTGTGGGTGTTCAACTATAGTCTTTTGCTATTTTCTAACCTTTTTACTTTGCTGTCTGCTAAAGTTGCACTTGCTTTTCCCTTTCCTTTGTCAATAAACTTTCTTATCACTTATGGACCCACTACTAAAGTTATCAGCTTTTTGGGGGGTGGGGGGTGGAGGGGTGAGGAGTTCTATACCAATAATATTGGCCTCAACTTTAAATTTTTTTTTGCCAACCCCTAAAACTACTGAATTAATAAAAACAAAAAACAAAAAACTTTTTGTTCATGCTAACTCTAATATTTCTTCTGTCTTTTGGCATCTCCAACAATGTATCCCCTGTGGGAGTCTTTTATATGAAAAATTATGTTTACCTATTTATGTTCTAGTGGTATCTATAGCTTCAAAATATCCAGCATTTACTCAGCCTCAAACACTACTACATATATATTTCTTTAATTTGTTATATTTGGATTTTTAAAATCCTCAAAAAACCCAACCACTGACAATTTCTCTTTTTATGTATTAGCACCAATTTCCATTTTACCTTCATTACCACCCATATTCATTTTTCTTGTAGTTTTCTCTTTTAATCCAGTTAACCACAACATTTGGTTGGATCATCTTGCACAGGTCTCATAGTGACTTTCCTTAAATAGCTATCATTTTCAAAAACCAACTTTTCTCTTGGCATTCAAAGCCCACACACATGCTATGTCAAATTCCAGACAAGGAAAAAGAGACAGGAAACCCCTAAGAAACAAACACAATGATCAGCATGTATAATCCTGCATGTGTGTGTGTGTGTGTGTTTGCCTATGTGTGTTTCATTGAATATTCATAGCATTTCACATGAATATTTTTGAGAACAGGAGCAGATATTTTCATACTATGACTATTACATAAATATCACATTATTATTATTTTTAAAGACATATAAATTAAGATCAAATATTAACAAGCAGGAAATCAAAGAGGGGGGAGAACAATTCTCTTAAAGTTCTATATATCATCACTGGCTGTCTCCCAATTCTCCTGACTCATCAGCATCTCTTTAACAGTCCTTACACTTTTAAACATCCTGTCAGACACTTAGTGTTTAACTGCTGCAGCTAGCTAGCTTCTGACACCATTAGCATTATAGTATTACATTTTTTGTTGTTGTTTTGATTTTTTTATTCAATAGAGTTCCCTCTACAGAGGTTTCTCCGTTCCCCAGCATTTGGTATTAAAACTTACCGCTTTTACCAACTCCCCCTGCTCCCAGCATTACCACCTTGTACTCTCTGGACCCGCCTGCTGCGCTGCTGGGGGAGCAGCTGGCTTCGTTTTCTACCTCCATCTTACCCGAGGGACCGGAGGAGAATGAAGAAGGAAAAAGTCACCCGTGTCAGGTGCTTGCTCAGATATTAAGCAACTCTAAAACTGTGTCAAAAGAAAGGTTTAGTGCGAGGTAAGAACCATCAGCGCCGGGCTGGCTGCTGGTCCTGTGCTCGAGCAGGTCTCATAGCAACCACTTCAATTGCTTCCAATAAAAATCTGCCTTTTACCTACCCCCCTCCTTCCGATCCTTCACTCTTTCACGTCTCCCATGATTTCTCTCTCTCTCTCTCTCTCTCTCTCTCTCTCTCTCTCTCTCTCTCTCTCTCTCTCTCTCTCTCTCTCTCTCCCCTTTCCTCCTGTTTCTTTCTCCATTTCTCTTCCTTACTCTGTCTCCCTCCTCCTCTCTTTTTCTTGCCCACTGCAGGGTACTAGTAGTTAGAGGCAAACGTACTTGGCTACCTTCCAGGCGGGGCTGCTAGAATGAAGTGAATCTGAGACTTAGTAGAAAATTCTGTGTTTCACAGGCTGATTTCTGTAGCTACAGCTTCAAAGACACTATTTTCTTCTAATCTGAGTCAGTTAACTAAGAAAGATGTCTGTTGCTTATCTCCTTGCCTTTTATCACCATCTTTTTGCACAGTTCTCATACTGGGAAGAGTCACTATCAATTTAGAAGAAGAAGAAGAAAAAAAAAACAGTAACTCAGGGCTCTTAGGACTGGTCTTTATTGTTGTTGAAATAATAGCTGGCTAGCAGGAATTATGTCAGCTCACTTGACAGTTGCAGTTCTAACATAAAGAGATGTTGGAATTAGGTCATTGTCATGTTTGGACATGGATCATCCTTATTTACACCGGGTTATTAGGAGAACCTAAAACATAAGGATCCTGTCAAGCATGAAAGAGATAAATATTTTTGCTGACAATTATGGTAGCATTAAAGATCATAGATTGTTTTTCAAATGTACAAACTTCTGCCTCTTATTTGAATACTTTTAATGCTTAATGGTCTTTCTTTGCTTTCTCTGGAAATCTAAACAACAAATATCTTAGGACGCTTTCAATAATCCCTAATTATCATAGTCAGATCCTAACCTTCAAACGAGATGAGGATGAAGTTCTGTATCTTTCTCATCAATTTCTTGATCGTGAAATTGGATCTTGATTAGATGTAGTCAAGAGTTTGATATACACAGGCTTGCCTATCTATCTTGATTTTAAGATCCTCTGGGAAAGAAACTACACTTAATCACTTCTTTATAACCATAGCGTATGACCAAGTGTTGCACGTAGAGTAGGTGCTCAATAGATTCTTGCTGGGAAAGGGAGAGATGTTATGTAGTCATAGCCAACAGCACAGGCTCTGGAGCCTGATTGCTTGTATTCAAACCTAGTCTGAGACACTAGCTGTGTGACCTTGAGTAAATTACTTTACCTCTCTGTGCCTCAGTTTCTTCATCTATAAAATGATTTATCAAAGTCTAACTTCATTAACTCGTTAAGTAAGTTTAATGCTTGCATGATGTTTTAAACAGTGCCTGACAACTCGGAATCAGTATATAAGTATATGAAATTATGATTATTATGTATTATTTTGAGTTAAGGTTTATATACAGTGCACTGTATATAAACATTCACCAGAAAAGATCATCTCTTCATATATTTATTGGTATTTGCATATCTTCTTTGCTAAAGTATCTGTTCAAATTTTTTGTCTATTTTATGTCAGGATGTTTGTTTTTATAATATTGAGTTTTGAGAGTACTTGATATATTCTAGATATAAGCCTTTTATCAGATTTTTGTTCTGAAAATATTTTCTCCCTGTTTGTGGCTTTTCTTAACAGTATCTTTCAAAGAGAAGGAGTTTTAAATTTTGATGAAGTTCAATTTGTAATTTTTTTCTTTTATGGATGGTCCATCAGATTTTAAATGACACCTTATCCAATGACTTTATTCTCAGTTCTCTTTTTATCTTTTTTACCCCTTCATTGCAACTTTGCTCTATTACCATAGCTCTGTTTATCACCTTCCTGTGAGTAATTGTCAAGTTTTAAGTCTAGACCCAATTTTCCCCCCTGAACTTCAAAAGGGAATCTGTCACCTGAATGCTCCTAGCAGAAATCCTGTTTGCATCTTAATCTCAGTGTCCTAAAAGACATCACTCTTATTCTCAATAACAAAATCAACACTGTCTGTCTTTGTAGGGAATATCACCTCCCTCCATGTCCTAGCATTAGTTCAGCTTCTTCTTATATTTGACCTCCATGACCGAAAGAACTCCATAACTTATCATCTCTAAATACAGTCTCCCTGCTCTTTCCCCCTTTACTCCACTCAATTCATCTTGTACAGTGATGTCAGGGAAATTCCCCTAAAATGTTGACCTGATGGATCTTATTGTGCACATATTCATAAATCACATGCATCAATAACACAATCCAATAGCTTAGAACGGGATGCAGAGATGCAAAGCATTTATTCCAGATGCATGCCCTCATTCTGGATAGAATAGAGTAAGGCAAAGTGGGCTACTTCCTCCAACAAAACTGTCATTTCCATAATTGGATTTAACAAAGAACTGTAGCTATATTATAATTATCCTGTAATTGACTCATTGAAACTTTATTCCTCAACGAAAAGAGATATGTAAACAATAACATTTAGCTTCAAGGTCTTTCTGGGTTTTGTTTCTACTTCTGGTGCAGACATTCTTATGACATTGAACAAATCACTTACCCCTCTAGCTGTCTGTCTCACCATCTGTTACCCTGTTTTCAATGTCAGCCATTCTGATTTGGTGGTAAAGCACAGGAATTGTCATGCCAGCTGTGTCCTTAGTGCTATTCTTTTTTTCTGGTACACATATTTTAACATTAAGAGTGAAAAGTACATGGAAATGTCCTTTAATGGTAAAAAAATCAATAAACAAATAGATTGCCAAATATCACAGGGGCACTGTAAGAGGGAAATTTAACTAGGGAATAGGCTTTCTTTTCAATAGCTAATGTATCTGTCCATGTTCCTCAAATGAAAATCAGTGGGATTTTTCTCTATTTACACACACACACACACACACACACACACACACACACACACACACACACACAATGACCTGTAGGGAAGCTTTCCTAGCTATAAAGCCCTCTTTGTCAACTTCTTCTTTGAAATTCTAAGGCACTCAACTCTAGTCCCTTCTCCTGAGTTACTAAGAGCCTGACTGATAATGGGTTGAATTTTGGAGGATTTTAATGCTACTGATTTTCAGTTTTAGTTAGTGGACTTTGAGAATTTGCATTCTTTGTGCCTCGACCAGTGCACTCATGAGACTAAGATGTGTGTTTGGTGTGTGTGTGTGTGTGTGTGTGTGTGTGTGGTGTGTAAGAGAGAGAGAGCACTTTCAGATGCATAAATGCTGATTGAAATGGAATCTTTAAGAAACAAAAATAATTATGTGGCTGATTAATTTGCTCTCTGGAAAATTATTAAATGATTGAAGTTCAGGAGATCCAAGATAGCGGCAGCGTAGCAGGTCCCCAAACTGCCTTCCCAAAAACAAAGTCAAAAGTCAAAGTCTATATGTGCACATATAGAGAGAGCAGTTACTCCTGTGAGACAACTGAGGGCTTAATGAACAGTTTCTGAACAACAAACAAGAGAAAGAGACTGAACAGAGAAGGCTGGGAGGTCGTGGGACTCCTCCAGGAGCCGCAGAAACTTATGGGGCCTCTGGGTGGAGTAGCTAAGGAGCCCCACTTCTGCTCCTTCCACTTCTTTAGGGCAGGCAGGAACTCTATACTGGTGCTTAGGCCTACTTGCAGGATCACAGTGGAGCTTTCTCTGCCACATTGCCTGGAGACTTTTGCCTCTGAACCAAGGGAGTAAGCAGGAAGAAGAGGGTGACACAAGAGGTGCCTGACCTCCTGGGTTGAGTTTCTCTGGCCAGAGGGCCAGCACCCCAAGCTCCATAAGCACCTGCTGAGCTCCAACCAGCTTCTGAAAACATCTGGGCACATAGAGTCTACACAAAGGTCTCTTCAACATAGGCCCACTTTCAGTACAATGAAAAGAGAGAGACTGTATACAGAAGGCTGGAGACCCACGGAACTCTCTGAACTCTTCAGGAATTCTATGGGTTGGAGCGGCCTGTATCTACCAGTTCTCTTCAGGTCCATAGGGTGAGAGAGGCTCTATCCAGGTGCTGTGGCCTGTGGCCTACCTGCAAGGTAGGTACAGTGCACTTTCAGACACATCACTGGAACCATTTGGGCCGGAACAAAGGGAGCAGGCAGGATCAACGAGGCATTACTACTTGTATGTGGCCTCCCCACCCACTCCAGCTCAGCAAGCCATTGCCCTGGTTGCCTTGGGCACCACTTGGCTCCAACACACCTGCCAAATCCACACAGCACACACAGTCTACACAGAGCCTGCTTCTACATAAGACCACTATTTTTAAGACTGGGAAAGATAGCTATTTTGTCTAATTCATATAAGAAAACATGGAGTCAAATAAAAGGAAGTTTACATTCATGTCCTCTAACCTACCCCGACAGTTGTCATCCCTGTTGAATGTCAGGTAATTCCCTTTGAATGTTCATCTTCATCAAATGAAGAACTAGGTATTCAGTGTTCATTCAGAGCCACTCTCTTCCCTAAAGTGAGATTCAAGTCTTGCTTAGAGGACAAATGGAGAACTAATTTAATGAGCAATTCCTTCTCATAAATGTATTAATTCCATTAATATGAATATCTATCTAAAATACCCTAGGAACTGATAAGGCATCCAGTCATTGCCATAGGTCTCTAAGGGACAAAGAAGTTTGAAATGTACAGAGTTCTTTTTTTAACTCTCCAATTACTGACAGGCAGAGCTCCTGACACCCTTGTCTGCAAAGCCATTTTTTCCTTTATTAGAAGATTTGTTACATTTATTACAATGATTTATTTACATTCCAATTCACCTTATTTAAAAAATGGTTACTCTGTTATATTCATCTTTGATCTCTCCCAAATTTAGCATAGTGTCTGGCATGTGCTAGGTGACTAAAAAAAAAAAAAAAGAGAGAGGAGAGAGAGAGAGAGAGAGAGAGAGAGAGAGAATTAATTACATCAAGTGAGTGACTGTCTATTGCCACTATTAATGAAATTAACCTTTCAAAGTTTATTATTTACTATATATACCCTAATTAAAAGATAAATCATCAAGGGAAGAGATAGTTAGCAATGTAGTTGATAACCTCTGGGTAAATTAATGTTTGACATTCACATTCTCTTATATCTGTTTGAGATATGAGTATTATAAACCAAGAGATAGCATTTCCCAGGATAGAAAAAAAAAAAATCTGGAAACATCAGGCTAACAGATACACAGAAAAGAGCTAAGTGGGGGATAGAGATCTATCTGCATAGTGCAGACTTCTCTATCACACTGACCTCACAAACGTGTACAGTAAAACTCACAGTAGGTGGTAATACTTCTGATTGTGAAAGGATTCAACTTTCTTTTTGAAGACTTATTAAGACTAAAGTATTTGGAAAGAAAGATCTTACATATGAATTAAGGAACCTGCATTTTTTATATATATATTTATTCAACATGAATTCATTCATTAAATATGGACTGATTTGCTTATTCTCAAATTCATTCATTCAACTTTGTTAGTTTTTAGAAAAATGACAGAAAACATAGTCTGTAAGTTCAAAGTGATTATACCCATATGGGAGAAGGATACCTGCATACTAGGCTCTGGAATAAGCCAGAATGCAGCAGGTAATTGAATAGATGAATGAGCAGAGTCTGCTAGAAATTTGAGAGAAGGAGAGACTGATTTCAAATTGGAAAACGAGGAGGTGTCAAGGTAGGGGGAGTAGGACTTCAAATGGAAGATAGTACAAAAAAAAAAAACAGATATTCAAAGTTTAGAGAATAGGGTTTTTAGCAAATTGCAAGTAAACAATATTTGGTCGATGCATAAGAACATAGGAACACAGTCCAAAATTCGGATTATAGATAAATGATGGAGAACTTTAAATAACAGCACACCAACTTTGGATTTCTTTTTTGTTATTTTTTTTTAAGTTTTTACCTTCATCTTTAAGCAAAGCACAATGCCCACCTTAAAGTACAACAGTGAATAACACAAGCTTTCGATTAGTGGAAAATCAAGGTCTGGCTCAAGTTACTTTTCTTCCATTAAGCCTTTGTGACTTTCTCATATTCCAGTGATTTGGAACAAATCTAAGTTTCTATATATTTAATATTGTTGTAGTCACTAATTTGACACAGCATTCTACAATTTCCTAAATTTTAATCTACTTGAGAAAGAAATCCTGTTACTTTTTAGAAAAATTATACTTCTCATGATTCTGGGCCTAAGTCCCAACATGTCATAAAGGAAGAATAAAAAAAAAAAATGTTAAGACATTTTTTGGCCAATACACTTCATAGTAAAATCTATAGTAACCACTACCAATTACAATTTTTATTATTCAATTATCAGAATTAACTTTCACCTTGTAAAAGCAAAATATTAGACTAAGGCTATTTGATTACCTGGACAAGATAATGAAGTGAATATTTAAACCATATGAAAACAAATTTTTTTTTATATACTGGTATATTTTAGAAAAATATTATATAAATTTTCTATCTGCATTTTATTGACCAGAGATTTTTAACTCCCTTTCATATATCTATTTATTACACATATAATTAATATTTGTAATGACTACTCTGGGGCTAGGTGAGATCCTGTAATATAATGTTCAAGAAATATTTAATTTTATTCAATATAATTTTGATACAATCTACTTGTTATAGTTTTAACTTACAATACATGCTATCAATTCATTATCAATTTGAATTATTGAATATCCAGAGTATATTATTGCATTCAAATTCTGGACAAATTAGAAGCTACTATAACTGCATTAATACACAAAATAGTGCTGTATCAGACTTAGTAGGTACTTAAGCTTTTCAATATTGTACTTGGATAATTTTATATTCCCTTGCAAATGCCAACACACAACTTTACTAGTAACATTAAGATAATAGTTTTTTAGCACTTAAAAATTAAAATATTATTACAATTTTATCAAGAGTTAATTGTAAGACTGCACCAATTTCTCCCTGAGAGATAAGCAATTAGAACTGGGGAGCTGCCTTGTATCTGCTAGTATAAACTTCCATATGGGGAAGAGATCTCATAATCACTGGTTATTGATCTATTCTTTAAATACTGAGTATCAGACAGTTTATTACTTTACAAACTAGAATACTATATCTATGACTATCTAAGACAATGAAAAACACTCAGATTTTGGAGAGAGGTCTCGTTATTGATTTGATCTCTTTTGCCAGTTTATTAATAGTGAGAAAATAGACAAAACTTTTCAATTCTCAGTGCTTTAGTTTCTCATCTGAAAAACAGAAACCTAATATACTTGGGTTATGTGATATTCAAATGAGATGATATAAATTCAGTGCCCAGGAACACTCATTAATGGTATAAAATTAAATATTAGAAAGTTCTCTCCTTATCAAACACCATCCAAGAAAGAGAGAAATAGTCAGAGGATCTTGGCCATTTCGGTCTCAAGTAAGGTGAGTACTGCAAGGTGAAGGAGGGACAGGTCAGTGGGAGAGGTGCACAGTATGTACAAAATTACCGAAGGACATTTAATGTCTGGAGAATGTTATTTTGTCTAGTGTATGCTCTTTGTAGGAGGGCAGCAGAAAAGAAACCAGGAAATGTAGTTTGATGGCATTTCTGAGACATTTGGACTTAACCCTGTAGATGACGTGAAAACGAGAATGGTTTTCAAGGAGAGATGTAATATGAACAAGTGTGTTGATTTAAAAAACTTTCAAAGCTCTCTCTAGAAGTGTTTTGAGAATGGATTACAATGAGGTTTAGCTAGGGCCCAATAAAATGGCTAGGTGGCTCTTAGCCATCCAGCAGAATATATAGTAATCTGAACTAGATGGACTAGGTGTATGGCTGAGGAATTGGAAAGAAGAATGCAACCCATATCATATTACTAAAGAAATCTTACCAGGTGTTCATGCTCCATGGGGGCATGGGTATAAGAAGGGGACAGGAACTGAAGATGGTTGAGGTTTTCTGCTTGTCTAACTGGTTACACTAGTTAACTAATAGTATCATTGATTATGATACAGAATCGAGAAAGAGTGGGCAGGGGTGAAGTAAATTTTGATTGCGTTGAGTTTGGGGTCCTTTTGTAATATCTGGTTAGTTATATAAGAAAAACAGTTTCAAACCATAGGTTTGGAGTTCAGGAGAGAGGTAGTGGTTTAGGGATATGGATTATGGATTATGAAATCTTTAGCTTATTAGACATAGCAAGATATAAGAGTCTCTATTAGTGCTTGCTAGAATAAATGATTTCTTTATGGGTGGACTATAATTGATCAAGATAATATTTTTGAGTTTTCTGTGCAAGGTATCACAATAAAATTTTTGTGTGTTTTATGATTTAATCTGCACAATAATTCTATGAGGTCCATATGTATATTATTAACAAAATAAAGAAAAAAATATACAGAAACTTATGAACACCACCAAGAGAATAAAATCCAGACGGGGAGAGTCTTCACAAAGCTAGAGGAGTCAAAGAAGTCACATTGGTCACGTAAGAATAGAAGTGATAGTATGTCATTCCATTTGGGAAGTGAGACTCATTAGCGAACAGAGCAATAATAGTCAAAAACTAAGAATGGAAACCAGATAGTAAAAGATTAAAGAATGAGTAGGAGTTGAGAAATTAAGCATGGTTATACTTTTCATTTCAAAAATTTGGTAATGACAGAAAAGAGTGTGATAAAATCACATAATGTTCTCATTGAAGATATGATTTGAAATGGTTATAAAATTGATGGAAAATCACTTGTAGGATATAGGGGGCACAATATTCATATGTCGCAAATTAATTTCTTTTTAATTACATATATTTGAAGATAGCTTGTCAAAGATCCTACAGCTAGGGACTTGGAACTACCGAGACTTGATCTTAATTTTGACAATGAATATTTAATAATCATTTATCTTTATTTTCAGAATATACATTTCTTTTCTATTCTTGTAAATTTTTAAACTGTATTTTATCACAGGTCTATGATAAATCTTGACATTCGTGTTAGTTATATTGCTTGGTATTGCTTTCAGCTAAAAATTTTCTCATTTTATAACCTATTGTAAACTTTAGCTCCAGACAATTATTCTTGTCCTATTATCTTTTGTGACTGTAAATAATTTGCTTGGTTTATTTTGTTACCTTGACAATATTTATAGATTGTGTCATAGAGAGTCTCCCTTGGAGACCTCTCTTTTGTTGACTGTATAAATTTAGTTCCTTTTTTCTAAACTCATATGTCTTGCCCCCTAATCCTAGGATATATTTTGTTGACCTTCTGATTTTTTTCTCAACTCACCTCTATAGCTTGTTAGTGTTGCACAAAAACATTATGGTGGGAAGTTAATGGTTTGAAATGATATCTCACAAAAAGCCAAGAAATAGTTTCTCCAACATTCTAACTAAAATTCTTATGAAAATATAGAAAATATAGAAGCAATTACACTGCAGACAAAGCTAAGGAACAATAGGCTAACTAGAGAAAAAAATATTGCTGGCATATCTGGACTTGGCTTGATGAAATTAACCAGTCTGCTTTCCCAAAAATTAATAGAGTTGTGAAACTTATAACTCTCTACATCCTCTCCTGGCTTAAAGATAAGGGTTTGCACCAAACATGAAATCAGACATGCATTATTTCACTTTTTAAATATTGGTATTTGAGATAGTTAGAAGCCTATTTTCTCATCACTTAAAAAATATTATTTGTAATTGCAACTCATAGAAAATGGCAGTATCCGAGGTTACATGAGAGAATATTGAGTAGTTAAGTATTGCAGACTACAAAGGCAATCTCAACAAAAAAAAGAGAAACGAATAGTCCTAGGAGGAATGCTAGATATTGTGAATTATCTAAGTACTCCTGGTCAGGAAATTAAGAGTGAGGACCAAGCAGTCTGGTGAAACAGGCTCAGACAGATCCAAACATTTGATGATGAGTAACCAGAAAGTGAGTTTCCAAAAAATACTGTGGTACAGGAAAAGAAATAATGACAAAGAAGAAATAAAACTTCTGGAAATCTTAAAATTCTGTCATTTTGGATGCAAAAGAATATTTATATATTCTTGAGAGTATACTAGAATATGTTTTCTATTAGAAGATTATAAAGCTATAAAAAGGAAAGGCTCTAGTATTAAAGTACACTAGTGGGAGATACAATGTAACAATTATAAAGTAATGTATGTTACTTTAATACCAGGTACCAGAACTGATACATAGCGTGTTCTCATTAAACATTAGCTTTGATATGCAATCAAAACAGATTGATAAAAAATAATAGGGAGTACTATTGAAAAATACAAAGAAATTTCTGTTGTACCCAAACTCAAGATGCTAAGATGTGGAAACAAAGGAACCCCTGCAAAAAGAACCCAAATCAAACACTGGGGGGATCCAGCCAGAAGAAATTTCCCAAACTGATGAATCTGTGTTTCATTAGGTGCCATTATAACACTATGTTTCATTAGTGTTGTATGGGAGAGAGCTCTTCCAGGGACTAACCTTTTTTGGAGAGGATCTGATTTCCACAAAGTGTGTTGTTTATATGAATCCAAATAATTCATGTGTCAGATTTTGAGCCAATACGAGAGGTCTTATTTTTATTGTTGAGCATAATTCATTAAGATACCAAAGAAAGACTATGTTGATTTAAATAAAGATGGATGCCAGCAAGAAACCTAAAAAATGAGATGGGAGTCAATGGAGAAAGCCTTGTCAGCACACGTACCTTACATGCCAGATCAGGAGCCCCTGTCTGTGATGGGGACAGCTCCAGGAGCCCTCAGAACCCGCCAGTGCCTTACACACTTGAAGCATATTAATTTTGTGCCCATTGGGCAGAATTCTGGATTTAAATTTGCCCTTGGACGTAATCTGAATTCTAAATTCCAGACAGAAAGACTTTGTCAGTCATTTAGACCTATGTTTCTCTCTTGGCAACAACTGCCGCCACACCCTAGATTTGCGTTCATTGAGTTTCAGCTTGATATCTCAGAAATAGGGAGCTCAGGGGGAACTGATTCAGTGTTATCACTGTGTTTATTGCAAAGAATTGATTTATATGGAGATGAAGACTTTCTCTTGTTATCTTCTACTTATCCTGGCTCTGTCTTCAGAAATGAGATAGAAACAGTCTAGTCCCTCTATGATGAGAAAGCCTTTTGTACCCTTTAGCACAATTACTATATCTTCTTTTGCTCTTCTTTGTAGGCACAACATCACTAGTTTCCAAAACAGTTTTGTGACATGAATTAAGACTTTTCTGTATCTTAGTTACCCAAATTCTTCCTGTTGCAATAGCTTAGAAAACTCATAATATCTGTCTGTCCACCCAGATAACTAGTCTAAACAAGATCTTCCCTATAGTAAGACCAAAGAAAGTGATAAAACTCATCCGCACTCCTAGTGTCCAACAACCATCCCACACTGTTCTATAGGGCCTCGAATCCCAACTGAAGAATTCTTGGGTTTATTTGCTGCTTTTACATAAGTAGGGCACAGCCTCCATCTTTCCCCCTCCCCCACCCCCAAGTGTGGATTTGTGCTTGGAGGCAGAAAAACCTCTGCCAACTTCCTGGACAGCAGAAGCCATAAAATATTCACTAGCTGTGTGTTTCTCCTTGCTTGCTATGCACTTAGTGCAACTCATAAACACTCTGGAATAGACTAGGAATGTATACTGTAGTGGATTTGGGTGGTTAATCTCAGTCTCCAGTGGGAGAAAACATTGGCAACTCAAAGGAAATAATGTGAACTAAATGTTACACAAATTAAAAAGTAAGACGAAGTTCTTATTGAGATTGGTAGGTATTGATTCATTGTGAGTCTAAGTAAACACGTTAAGCCTCTGAAAGCATCAAAAATGCTGCTGAGGTATTATTGGGTTTGCAGAAGAAAGATCAGGATATGTGAAGGAAAGAATTACTATTCACCAAGAATTACAGCCTTCAGTCCTCTGCAGGTTCTGAACAGAATGAGATTGGCTAAGGACAGAGGCAGAAATATCATTAAATATCTGTTAGATGCTTAAAGTAGAGAGTGTCTCCCAATCTGCAACACACCTGGATTTTCTATAGACAATAGCACTAGGAAACTTAGATTTTCAAATAAGAAAAGAATCAGTTGAAAATAACTTATCTAAGTCCTTCTTAGCCATGAACAAGTTTAACAGAAGTTGTCTTATGAAATACTTTGAAGATTCAACAACTAATAAAAAAAAATAAGGTCTTAAACTATAAGAGTGTTGAGAGTTTGTCCCAGAAAAATTTGCCACCTAATTAGAGACCCCCTGATTATGAGGAGCCCTGCTGTGTCTGCTTGAATCCCTTCAGTGACAGACAGGAAACCCGTCTTCAGCATGAATCCAAGGTGCCATTGATGGCTCAGTTAGGGACCTAGCATCAGAACACATGATTTAGTTCTTCAAGGATGAAGCACCATGCTTCAGAATTCCTATTGTATCTAAAAATATTAAAAAATAAAAAAACATTTAAAAAACTATAAGAATAATATCTACCATAAACTGTAATAATATAACTGGGTTTTATTTATTCTAAAATGTAAAATGGACATACAGTATACAGTTTTTTCAGTATTAATTTTTTGAAGACTAAAATGAGCAATGAAAGAACCGTAAGTAAAATCGTTTTCTGAATGTTCCTTAATACAGCAAATTGACTCAGAATCGGCTTAGTTACATATGCATTTGTTAAAAGCATGTTTTGCTTGATTTTTTCATATGAATGTTCATTCAAATCCTCCTTTTATTATTTATTTTGTGACTATTACTTATTTCACTAAATGGATGGTCAAACTTTTAAGAGAGAAAGTTAATCCTATAAAATCCTAATAGTTCTTGGCATAGTTCTGGGCTCAGAGTAGGTCCTCAAAGAGATTATACGTTAAATTGAGTCCAATAAAACTATACTTGAAACTTCAACAGACAACAATTAACTAATGTCACAGTAGTCTCCTAGAGTTATTTATTTGAATCTTCTCACACAAGGTAAGAAAATTATAATCACAGGAAGGAAAAAAAAATGGATCTGGCAAAGATCACTTGCCTCTAACACATCTTCAATGAAAGTCTGCACTGTGAATATTCACGGTATCCATATGTAAGTCACACAATAGCATATCCATTGCATCATGTGAAAGCTTAAGACAGGCTAGCCTCTTTGAGAAAATGTGTACACCTTGGTCAGAACTTGCTAATATGTTAGCAAACGATCATTCCCTTTAAAAAATCCACTTTGCAAAGGATCCCTTAACAGGATCTCACTCTCCCAGGATCATCAATCATTTCCAGATCATTAACCATTTGAAGGAGAGACCATGGGAGATGGAGAGAAGAGGAAGAGAAACTTAAAGCTAAACGGTTCAGAGCCACTCCTAATTGAAGGTCAATAGAAAAAAATATTGAGCATCTGGCAATGAAGATCTAAGAGACAAGCAAGGGTTTCACTT
This sequence comes from Rousettus aegyptiacus, assembly GCF_014176215.1. Classification (NCBI taxonomy): domain Eukaryota; kingdom Metazoa; phylum Chordata; class Mammalia; order Chiroptera; family Pteropodidae; genus Rousettus; species Rousettus aegyptiacus. The sequence goes on from NW_023416287.1 coordinate 72,292,027, forward strand.
GCAAAGTTTGTTTCTTCTCAGAGTACTGCAGGAGGCACTGACTACATGGAGTGGAGGTGCTCAGACCCCATCCAGCCCTTTCTACTGTGCAGGGCTGCTCCTCAGGAGTTAACAGGGGACAAAGCGTCTGTGGCACTTACCATGCTCCTCTGTATCCTGGACCATCCTTTCCACAAAGGACAGTTCTTTTGCTCGTGTGTGTGTGTGTGTGTGTGTGTGTGCGCGTGCGTGTGTGTGTGTGCGTTACATGAATTATAGCCTTCATTTCCATAATTTCTTTCTTTCTTTTTTAATTCTTTCATCATTCTCTTTTTTCTTAGCTGTTTTAGAAAAATATTCAATTCTGGCAGCAAAAATTCTTACATTTTTATTAGATTAGGGAACCCACAGAGGAAAGTGTGATTAGGTCAGCTGTAAGACATCCCAGAAATGACCCCAGCTGTCCCATGCCCGCAGCCTAGCAACGGTAGGGAAAGCCTTGAGGGCTTCTACCTCAGTGGATCCTCGAGCTTCCGTTGCAGCTGAGGGAACACGTGACTTTCTAAGGCAAAAGATCAAGTTGGATTCTCTGGATTGTGATTTTGAGATCAATAAGTCCCCCAGGGAGCTCTGCTGGAGCGGATTTTTGAGATAGGAAAGTTTTCAAACTGCGAAACTGGGGCTTTGGTGGAACGTGTCTCTCCTCCAAGCTGTGTAAGAAAAGGCCTGTCATTTTCAGCTGATGACACACTGCTTTGGGGGAAGATTCAGCACTGAAAAGTGTTTATGTTTTTAATTGAAAACAGTTGATTTTCACAAAATGACCCCAAATCTGCATGCCTCTCTCTTCATCCTTAAACTTTTAAAGGGAAAAACTTGTCTAATTGGAATTTACTTCCCCTCTTATTTTTCTCTCTAAGTAGAACTATTCATTTTTTAAAAAATAATCAAAATTATACTGTGCACAGTTTATAGATTCTAATAAGTCTAGAAAGGCTAGAATAAAAATTAAAGCTTAAAAACTTATGTTTTGAAGAGGAATTTGGTAATCAATGGCCTTATTTTTTTAAGAAGATGTACATGAAGTAAACTGACAATCAGGTTGGAAAAAATTCACCTCACACTTCATAGTAGCATATGCCACAGGTGAATGATCTGATTTTAATTAAATGATTCATTACCATTTCTAAATAATATGTTGATGAAATATGCATTTTAGTTTGAATGAAAAATATGAAATTTTGAATGGAAAATAAGAAAATTATACTATGATGTACAAAATATGCCAAATTTTGATTACTAATTTGCAGATGGAAAATAATTCAGGTACTTTTTCTGATTTTATTTAAAATTTTTTTTAAAGACATTTCTTAAACACTTTAAGTGTGTAGAGCACAGTTTTCAGTGATATTGCCTTCGATGACAACCTGTGTCTGGTAACTAACTTATCCTCTCATAAATTTGTGTATAGCTGAGATTGTGTGAGAATCTCATATAAATAGGTCTTACATATAAGCAGAGCATATGGTCACATTTATGAGGTTTTTAAGAGTACTGAGAAGAGACTCTTACCTTCAAATGTCTATTTCACATGGAGTCATTGTGTCTAATGATTTACATAGTCACAACATATTTGAGCTGAGAGGATCTATTTATATCTCCTCATTTTAAACATGAAAGTCCCAAAATTTAGAGAGACTGGGTGACTTGACCAGGCTTCTCATCTATCACATTAGTAGCTTGGGTGAGACTTTGAACCCAGTATCTTGATTTCCAGTCTTGTGATTATTTAACTGCTTTACTTCTTTCTAAATTCTCTTTTTTTTAATCTGAGATTTCCCCAAATGAGTTAGCTTCAGACAGCAGGCCAGTTATTTTTTTTTTCCCCCTCCTTTTACTAATTTCCTAAATATGGGCTTGCTATTGAGATCTGCCAGGGACCAGGAATGGACAGAAAATTGCAAGAGGGCCTGGTTGGAAAAGCAGGGATGAAAAGCCACCCAACCCAAATGAATTGCACCATCTAAACACATTGTTTTAGAGCAACTGTAGCTATGAGAAAATATTAAACCACACCACTGTAGCTCTCAACACTGAGGATTCTCTGATGATGTGCTTTCTGTTTGGTCCTCCCTGTCCCATTTCTGACCCCTCAGTCCCTAGGGGGAAGAATGCTATAATGAATACAAATACCAAGGCTCAGAATCCATTTCCACTCACAGTCCAATTCTAGTGTAAAAGCCAGTTTCCTGCATGCTGAAGGGTAGTCCGGAGGGAAATTGGAGCAGGCAGGCCCTGGAGGCTTTCTATCAAGTATGTAAGTGCTTATGCTCCCTCTTTTTTTGATAATAAAGAGATTTCCCTCCCCCTACCTATTTGATTAAGTGCATTGTAATTGTGCCTCCTTTGGTATTTAATATAACATATCATATGCCCAATCAATGTAAATGGGAACATGAACAATTTTGGATGGGTCATAAGTTGATTGATTTGAGACAGAATGATAATTTGCTTGGCAAATGCACTGGATGTGTCCAGAAGGCAAAAGTCTAAAAAAAGCAAGAAGGACTGAGGAACCGAGCTGGAAAATAGAAAAAGAAAATTACCAGAGGGGATTTAAGTAAATTGGACAGGGGTGAGCTTTTGCCTCTATTAATAGGCACCTCTCCAACCTTCTCATTTCACCAAAGAGGAAATTTGGCTGGATAGAGAAGTGACTCGGGTCCAGCTGTGGCTGTTATTAGAGGAAAGAGGAACTAGGCTGCAAGTATCTATAACATAACATACATGTGTCCTATTGTTAAGGTGTTAACAGCTTACAAAGGAAGATGCCCCCCAAAATAAATAACCCAAAGAAAGGTAAACCTTGACAATGCTGTGAGAAGACCATTGATTCATCTCTGAGACAGAGCCTTTTATTTTGAGAAAATAAAAAAAAAATGTCCTAATAGAGGAGAATATATTTGATTAGGGACATGCACACTGAGAGAAACCAAAAGATAGTTAGTCAAGACATAGAACTTGAAAACAGTGGTGAAATAATTCATACCTGGCTCTTGAGAAGACACAGCACCTACTCTTTCATTTAATCTTCACTCAAAAATGCACGAGGTGGAGACCAGGCAAAATGGTGTAGACGAACAGAAGCTTCGTTCATCTCTTCTTGTGACCATATCAAAGTTGTGATGAAAACACAGAGCAAATACCAAGCAATGTCGCCTAGGGTCCAGATGAACAGAAGCCCTACAGCCAGGGAGAAATCACCCTGCAACAGTAGGAGGTAGAAGGGGGCAAAGACATGAGGCTGCCCCGTCTCCAGCAGCTGAGTGGGACAGAGGCTCTTAAAGGGACTGTGTCCGTGACCAGACTTTGGCAGGACAGACTCACTAGCTCTGAGCACTCGTGCCTGGTCAACTGCTCAGGGGACACAAGGGACTTACAGGAGGACACTGAGTGTTTAGAGCAAGGGCCTGAGGCGAGGCTTTCTCCCAGGCAGGAGTGCCAGCGGTATCCATTGTTCCTCCGTTGAGCCCTCGCCGCTCCCACTGCGTGGACTCAGCACCTCCATACCTGAGAAGTCATCAAACTAGATAACAGAGGTCGCTTAGCCCATAGGATTCCCTGAAACTCCACCTCCCCCAACTCGCGGCTCTACCCAAGTCACATCCAGTTGTGTCCTCGGTGAATCCAGTGTCACTTGCTGAGCAGCTCCAAGACTCACATTGGTGGCACCTGACTTTGGTTTCTGGTATGGCTTCTTGAGGCAACTATAAGCACAGCATCTGTGGATCGCTTGCTGAATCATAACAGGTGGCCCCAGAGGGATACAGGCTGTGCCTAAATTTGACCTGCAGCTGAACCTCTCTCTGGGCTGTGCCACTGGACACCTACTACACAAAGCCACACTCATAAGACCAAGAGACTTAGGAGCTTTACTTAGGACATAGAAACAAACACAGAATGGCAGTCAAAATGGGAAGACAAAGAAGCAGAAATCAATGAGAGAACAGAACGGAGATCCAGATATAATGGAGTCAAGTAATCTAACAGATGCAGAATTCAAAACACTGGTTATAAAGATGCTCATTGAACTTAGGGGAAGTATAGATGAATTCAGTGAGAACTTTAACAAAGAAATAAAAAATGTGAAAAATGGGAAAAGAAGTTATAAAAGGGACAGTCAGAAATGAAAAATACGTTATCTGAGATGAAGAGCATATTAGAGGGAATCAACAGAGTGGATAAAGAGGATCAAACCACCAATATAGAGAATGGAGAAGCCAAGGCCATGTAATCAGAGGCAAGAAAAACAAACCAGGGATATAAGAATAATTTAAGGAATCTATGGGACAAAATTAAAGGTAACAGCCTCCGTGTCATAGGGGTACCTGATGAGAGAGAATAAGAAGTTGAAAATCTATTTGAAGAAACAACAATGGAAAACTTCCCTAACCTGGCGAAGGAAATAGACATAACAACCCCAGGAAGTCGGAGAGTCTTCCCAAAAAATGAACCCAGAGAGGCCAATACCAAGACACATCATAATTAAAATGCCAAAGGTTAAATACAAAGAGAGAATCTTAAAAGCAATAAGAAATAAGCAATTAGTTGCCTACAAGGGAGCACCCAGAAGACTGGTAGCCAATTTCTCAAAATGAAACTTCAGGACAGAAGGGCTTGGCACAGAGTATGCAAAGTGATGAAAACCCAGAATCTACAACCAAGAATATTTTATCCAGCAAAGTTATCATTTAGAGTCAAAGGACTAATAAAAAAAAAAACCTTCCCAGGCAAAAATAAAGGAATTCATCAGCATCAAACCAGTATTATAGGAAATTTTAGAGAGACTTCTTTAAGAAAAAAAATATATATATATCAAAAACATGAATAAAGAATGGTAATAATTGCATATCTATTGAAAAATACCTCAAATGGAAAATAATTAAATGTTCCAACAAAAAGAAAGAGTGGCTGAATGGATAGGAAAACTAGACCTCTACATATGCTGCCTACAAGAGACTCACTTCAGAGTAAAAGACACTCACAGACTAAGAGGAAGGGGATGGAAAAAGATATTGTCTCGATGGACCTATATTGCTAAATGAAGTAAGCCAGATAGAGAAAGACAAATGCCATGTGATGTCACGTACATCCAGAATCTAAAGAACAAAATAAACAATAATTACAGCAAAAATGGAAACAAACTCATAGATGCAGAGACTATTTTGAGGGCTACTAGAACAGGAGAGGGGTTGGGGGTACAGCAAAAAAAGGGCGAAGGGATTAAAAAGTATAGAGAGAGAGTTACAAAGTAGTCATGGAGATATAGAGTGTAGCATAAGGAAAATAGTCAACAATGTTGTAATAAATATGTAAGGGGGAAGAGAGATACTAGATTTAGTGGGGTGACCACTTTGTGAGTTACGTAGATATAAAATCACTATCCTGTAAAATTGAAACTAATATATTATTATGTGCCAACTATAACTGAAAAAAAAACTCATTGACTTGTACAATGTAAATATGAGCAACTAAATGTCTATTATATTTCCATAAAGCTAAGGGGGAAAACGCACGAGGTAAGGATTACTATCACATTTGTCAATGAGGATGCAGAGGTCCACAGATGTTAGTAACATACCACATGGCAAGGACAGGATTCGAACCTGGGCTGCAGTTTTTTAGTTATGCCTCAGAGGTCCTAATTCCTTTTTATATGGGCATATTATAAAAAGCAAAAAAAAAAAAAAAAAAAGAATGCACATTTTCTGAAGTTTTCTGCTACACACTGTGGCATAGTCATAGAGAAGATGCCACATTATATGAATATGTTCTTGCAGGCACCTTGCCCAGACCTTGAAAAAGAAATCAGCACCACTGTATTCCCAGGACCTCTCTACTCACTAGGACACAACACTTCCCCGTGAGTCTGTCTGGCACAAATTCATGTAAGAGAGAAAAACTCCCACTTATTCAACCACTAGCAAATTTATTTTGGAACTCTTCAATACACTTGTTCTTCTGTAACAGACTGCCTACTATTTTCATACTATCTCTCACTTTGCTCATAAGTAAAATGCAATAAATTTAAAGTTATACATCATGTCAGTGTACTAAGGAAAAATGGTGCTGGATCTACTCTACAGCTCACTAGAAATTTAAAGTTCAGAAATCCCAGGATAATTGCTTTCAAATTTAAGTTGGTCAAAAATGTCAGTGTTAAGATTGAAAAGCAATGCAAAAGAATATCCACACAGTCACCAAGCATATTCAACCTCAGGATGGTCGCATTCCATTCTATTCTTTATTACTGTCTTGATAGAGACAGAAGTGATAATTGGTGGATTTAAAAGGTGCTTTTAGACCAGGGCGAAGGGTACCTAATTCATGTGATCCTCCCTGATTCCTCCATCCCCATCTCCCCACTTCCTCTCAAGCAGCAATATTTAGTTTCATGCCTTATGGGAGTTTTCCAAAAACTTTCCTAAATATATAGAATTTTGGCACTTAGATATTGCAATCAACTTAAAAAACATTCAGACTTTTAAAAAGTTGCAGTTTCCTTAATTATAAGAAGAAATTATACTAGAAATACAACTTTTGCCTTTTAACATGAGGAAAAATGATTTATAAATTGAAAAGGAGAGATAAATTATTTTTTCACCTGCCTCTCAATTCTATAGGCTCATAATTGTCATACCTGATGTAATTTTAAATTAATGGACTTATTTTTTTTATAAATGTTATAAGATTAAAGTTCATACACTCAGATGAACATTATTCTTTAAAGTAGTCCCTATATAACACCATTTGGTTGCTATAGTTATTCACGGGGTGCTCTAATATTTCAGCAGCTCCTTTTTTGGAAGATAAGTTCCTCTTATCTTCAGATCCAATTCACGAAATGCAGAAAACATAATCCTCATGAATTTACTGTATTTAAAATTGTTAATTACCCTATCCAATGACCATATTCTAAATAGCGTTCATCACACTTTTTGGGAATTCCCAAAGAGAATATTTAAGATGTAGCCTGTAGCATATTGGGACTGTCCCTGCCCATTGCTCTTCCAATTTCCCCCTCAGTACTTCAGAAATGAGGTGTAGCTTCCCAAGATCCTCATTGAGGGGGCAGGGGGAAACTTTCACTCAGATACGTAACTTCAATGTTTGTTAAAAACTCAGTTGCATTACTTGGAATCATTAATAATTACTTGTCTCAAAAGCTGTAGTGGCATTTAATTAATTTTTCAAAATAAATATGACCCCAATCATATGTATGAACAGAGTGGCAGAATATGATCCAACCACATGCCAATCAAGACAGTTCATGCTGCTCTTCTGTTTAGAATACCATCCTCAATCATCCCCTTAAAAGCCTCATCCAAGCTGTTCCTCCTGTAAGAGCTTCCTTGGACCAGTCCCCACAGAACCACCTCTTTCATTATCTGTAACTTTCACTATGTTATCAGCTAAAATACTTATCTAAAACATTTAATATTTCTTAATTTATTCTTCTGTTTGTCTTGTCCCCCTGAATCCCTTGATTAGAATCTATGCTCCTTTAGAGCACAAATCATGTCTATCTTTCTTCTATTTGCCCTACACTATAATAAGCTTAATGTTATTTGATAGTTTATTATTTTGATAAGGATTCCTTTCATGGACTTGCTTATCTTGTAGGTGTAAAACTCCCATTTTTATTAATACTCTCTTTTATTGCCAACCTTTCCATGTATTTTTTAAATTTTATTAAATTTATTGGGGTGACATTGATTAATAAAATTATATAGGTTTCAAGTGTACGATATACATCATCGGTATATTGCATTGTATCTTCACCATCCAAAGTCGAATCTCTTTCTGTATGCATATGTTTGACCTCGTTTACCTTTTTCAACCTCCCCCCATCTCCCCTTTGCCTCTGGTAACCATTATATTGCCTATGAGTCTCCTTTATTTTATCTTCCTTTCTCTTTGGACACTTAAAATTTTGAGAAAAGAATCTCTGGTTTGGGGAAAAAGGGACAAGTCTTAATCCTGAGTCTCTCTCATTTAGTCTGTACTTGCTTGAACTAGAATATGACTGCTAAGTCGAAAAGTCTTTAGGGAAAGTTAGGAATAGCAGAGGAAGTCTTTGAGGAAAAAAAAAAACACTCTGTTATGAATATTTTCAAGGAAGTACTGGAGGGCCTCATTTTATTTGAAAATTCTCTCCATGACAATTCTCTATGGTGTTTCTAATTGGTGTTTTAGATAAAGTCCCAGAAGTCCTAGAATCATAAAAGCAGAAATTAAGTATGTAGCAAATTCAGGAACCAAAAGACAAGTTGAAATTTAACAGAAATAATGTTAACTTTTATACATAATTTTTAAAAGTATCTATCTAAAAGTATGCATTGGATCATATTGAAAACAAATCTCAAGGTTTGGGTTGAATATAACTTACACAATATGACTGCTATGAAAATCAACATTCATTTACATTAACAAAAATACTGTCTAAATCACAATTTTCTGTATTCTATGCTTATCGGCTCACACCTGGAGTACAGTTTGTTTTGGATAAATGGTTAAATGAGTTGTTGATAATTAAGGCAAATCCACAGCAGAATATCCAGAATAAAAAACTTAGAAACCAAGTTACCTGATTAAGAGTTGAAGGAGGTGAGAATGTCAATAAAAGAGAAAGCTAAGACAAATAAGATAAAGAGGAGTTCTTCAAATATTTGAAGCACAAATATGTTGACAGAGCACTATTTGATTTATAAGAACTATTGCTAATTGGTGTATATTAAGAGAAGTTTCAGTCAAAGAGAGGTTGTCTGACAAATTGAGCTGTGCACAATGAGACTAGATGATTTCAGCAGTAGAAGCCCCCTGTAGTGGAGGTGTGGAAGAAACACTTGTTAAGGATGCTAAGAAGAGATTCTAATTCTGCAGACAAGGTAGCCATTGAGGTTTTTCTATACATTCAAGATATACATGCAGCAATAGAAGAATCAGAGAACCTTACTTCCAAAATAAAACTCAAAGTTATCATTAAAATAGTCAACGCTTTTGAGACATTCTAATTTTTTAATGTTAAAACAATGTTTTCGAGGTCTGCATACAACATAGAGCACACAGAGTAAAACGATATTCTCTTCCTATGATGTGCTTAGCCTCATTGTGTAGTAGCTGTATCACAACATCTGACTACAGCAGACAGCCTGGACAACTGAGATAATTGTAAGTGGATTGGTGTGGGATTAATGTCTTTGTTTCTTTCTTTGTTTATGTGTTGTGCTAAGTGCATGCCACCAAGGCCAGGGAGATAAAGTGAACTTTATTCTTTGAAATAACAAGTAACATTCCTTCTCATATAAGCACCTGAAAATGAGGGAAGAGACCTACCATCTCTCGCATTTCTTTGTATTTTAGAAAAGTTTATCTAATTTAACTGCCACCTGACTTTTATTTTCTTTCATGAATGGGCGCAAATACGATAAGGATCTGATAAGTCAAAAGCTACTTTTAGCCTCATTGTCTCTTTGTGTTAACAAAGCCTCATAAAAGCAGATGAATAGCCTAGGCCAACTTCTTTATTTGATCAACCAAAGATAAACACTCTGTGCCTTATCAGCTGAAAAGGAAATTCTTCATTTTTATCAGAGAATAGACCCTAGTGGCTTACTTTGAAATAAAAATCAATGGTTCCATTTGGCAACTTTTTAAAATCTTTTTTATTATTATTATTAAAGCAAAGAGAAACAACTAGATCTCCCAATTATTTCCTTCCCATATAAATCCTGAGTTAAACAACGAATGCTAACTGTTGGCTAACAAACTGAATGAAGATGGAAGTGTAGATTCTATATAAGCTATCAAGAATTGTAGTGAGTCTACAGCCGTGCCACTGCGAACAAGCCCAATTCCATCTGATCACGGAAGCTAGCAGGGTCGGGCTTGATTAGTACTTGGATGGGAGACCGACCACCTAGGAAGACCAGGTGCTATAGGCATAAAAAAAAAAAAAAAAAAATTGTAGTGCAATTATAAAACTAAATTCCCTCATTATAATCTATTTATTAATCATAAAAGGTTTGTATCTCAAGTTTATACCCAAAGTCTTACCTAATATAGTGCCCTTTTACTAACTCTCATATTTTTTCCCAGATTTCAGCCCATGTCATCTTTTACAGTCTGCTCAGATCCTATCCTCCCCACCCCTCAGTTTATGGTGATCCCCTACCCTTTTAATTTTTATATTTTTATACCAGTTGCTTGAGAATTACATATTGGATTGCCCTTGTATTTAACCTTGACATGGGCCATTACCGTTTCCTTGAATGGACTCTAATATTCTCAAGACTGGAAGTTATGTTATCCCAGTGCACCATTTTGCCCCTAGAAGTGTGCTATAAGTGAGCAAATAACACTAAAAGCAATGAACACTTTTTCAAAGTTTGTATACCAAGATAGGGAGAGATCAGAGTTAGAACCCAGATTGGCTGACTCATGAAACCAGATTCTTTCTCCTTTATCACCTGTATCCATTGCATCTCACTCCAAAATATTAGTCCCTTTAGGGAAGGCCCAAGGAGCTATTTTAATCTATATAATGTCTTAAGTTTTTTCTCATCCTTATTCTTTGCATTTTAAAGGAGGTGGGGGGAGGAATCCATTGTTTCCTAAGAAAAAGAAATGATGGTATTTCAAGTTTTATAGTTATTTGGGGGATGATTTGATCAAATACAGCCTTTCTCAAATATCACTAGTTGTATAAAAATATAAACAGTTGCCAATTTTCTTATGTAAAACTAGTTTCTCCAGTGTGTATACTGGGATGATGATAATGCTATAGTCCAAGTGAACTGGATTCCTCTGCCCTCAGGCTATCCATACTTGAACATAAAATGTTATGTCACCTATGTTGCATGCATCATTATTTCTCCCAAAGCTGACAGGTACATTCTGGCTCTCTAACTCCTACATTTTGGCATTATCTAATGTCATATAGTGAAAGAAAGACTGTAAACATAAAGAAAAACTGATCACAATCTCTTTCTGTCCATTAAGTATTATTAATGCAATAGTTATCATTTCTAATTATTCAATCTAAATTAATGATGTGAAGATGTGTAGCAATTATGAAAATGTTCTTAATTATTCCCTATGTAATCATTTTCTGTGGTTTTGCAAGCACAATTTGTGCTTCAACTCTGTTCAACAATATAGGAGAAATAAGAAGGAATGCAAAGGGACCGTGAAAAAATGTCCAGTCCTTAAGGAAATGATAAATGTGGGGAAATCTCATGGCAATGAAACATATAAGATAGATGAAAAAGAAAGATAGCATATCATTTCATATGCAATTGTGTATATGTATAATGAAATCGGAGTAGTTCAAACATAGGAGACTGTGAACTAAAAGAAGTAGTGAAAATAAAATATCTCTTGGAAGCCAAGGGTCTTGGCTGTCACTACTATCCACTTTCAATCCAATATCTTTAATTATTTACTTTAATATTAGTAGTAATAGCAATAATAACAATTATAGTTCTAGTAATTGTAAGAATAACAGTTATAGTTTATAATATTGATAGCTGACTTATTTGGAGCCTACTCTATAACTGGCAGTGATCTAAGTGCTTTGCATATATTAAAAGATTTAATTCTTCACAACAACCCAATGTACTAAATACTTTTATTAGAGCCAATTTCAGATGAGGAGATTGGGGCAAAGAGAGGTTAAACAACTTGCCCATGGTCACAAAGTTATAAAAACTCATGGCTCACACCTACTAGACAATATGGCTTCTTTCATCTATGCAATATTTTCTCACTTTCTTTTTAAATTTTCTATTTCTCTTTTATTTCTAGAATTTATTGTTACCCATATTTATTGAATGTGTACCAAAGAATTGAAAAAAAAAAGTAATATACCAGCTTACAGTGAACTTGGAACTTAAGAGTATAATTAGATATTACACAATTACAATACAAAGAGCCTAGTTTCATCAATGACTAATTATAAAATAGAGTCAAGTGTTCTTCTAGGAACCATTGTTTGCATGCATGAGTTCTTGCCAACTTCATTGCCAGAAATTAGCCTACCTCAAATGTTTTCCAAGTTTCTGTCATCTCAAGACCAGGATCCAGGTGTCTATGTGTTTTTGCAGCTGCTTGTGTTCATGATAACCCTTTAAAATCACTGTCCTGGGTACAACTATGCCTCAGTTGTTATTAGTGGGCCACCAGTACCTTAGTTCACCCAATAGGCCTAGAATGATCATATCATTTTATTAATCCAACAACTTTTAGTAAAATCTTTCTAAGGAAAGCAGGTAAAACACAGAGAATTATTGCTAATTGAAATGGCAGTGTGTGGACTTTCCAAAGCTGCCTTCCTATCTAATACTTTTTTACATGCAAACTCAGTTTATACCCATCAGAAGTACCCAGGATCTCTCATGTTCTGTAATCTAGGCCCAATTGACATAATGTCTCAGAGAGAAGACAATGTTTCTTTTTTTATTCTTGTCTAAAGCTCATCATCTACCTTCTCATGTCCTTTCACAGAATCAATTTCTTCTCCTGATCATGAACACTAAAAACTCCTACTTCCATGGGAGTTTTTCCCACTATATTGGCCTAGAATCTTTTTTAGGACAATTAAATTACATAAAAATATAATGGACTAATCTATTATATTCAGTATATTATAAATTATTCAGTTTTATAATTTATCACATTATTAGTTCAATTCAGCTACTTCTTCTGACTCTTCTCCCATGTAAAGTGAAGTTCATGACTATCTGCAGCTGGAGGGATTGGGTTGGATGGACAGAGATGTCCACTCTGTTTTCCCTGCTCAAGCAAATAAGAACTCACATGTATTAATCAGGCACAGACAAGAAAGACATAAAAATTTTAAAACAGCAATTAAAGAGCATGTAACAAGGACTATTTACAAAGCTGAGCAATATTGAAGAAGGGCAACAAGGAATAGTAAAGTTAGCCACAGCTATTATACACTCAGTGAGACCACAGGTATAGGACATGCTGACCTCGCAGAAAACAGAAACTCAGCCCCTGCTGTACAACCTTCCATCAGCAAGGAGAGAACTGAAGGGAATAAACACCTCAAATTCTTTCTTCTTTCTCCTGATCTCTTTCTGGTATGTTCCCTTGGCTAAATCTAACCAAAAGCAAAGGGCAGGTGCCCTGTGAAGTCTGTAAAGCTCACCATTGAAAGAAGATAAGAAAATGGATCTGGAGCAGCTAGCTAACAGAGAATGTCCGCTAAAATACATAACTCAGGGTGACCAGTAGATACTTTGTAATATAAAGAAAGTGTAGATCCTATGCAAATATAGTTTCCTGTCCCTAAGCAGAATTAAAGACCACAAAGACATGGCTCTGCTAAGAGGTAGTCTTAAAATAAAAAGTGATAATGTACCTTAAAGGTAAATTCTACTATGCACTTAAATTTAATTTTCATAAGAGGATATAAATACTTGTAAATTTTAATTATGGTTATTATTTTTTAAATCATGTTTAACAAAAAGATGTTAGATTTAGCAGCACATTCTTGCGAAAGAACAAAAAGGAGAGCCAAAACTGACGCAGGTGTGGTCATTCTGGCAGAGATCTCAGCTAAGGGCACGTGTTGAAATTGGGCATAGATTTTAGTTCAAGACATCCTAGAAAACTAGAAATATTATGAGTTATTGATATCATATTATAATAAAAGAATTAGTTTGTCAGGAGTAACAATTTTTGTCTTATGATTTTTTAATCGGGAACGAGATCAGAACAATGACTTAGAATAGCAACTACATAGCCATGTTTTACATTTGTAATAAGTGTCACGATAGCAGTAACAAGTCTGCTGTTTACTATGTGCTAGTGTTGTGAGCTAGGTATACTATATGAATACAGAAAATAAGATTCCTGCTTTCTTTTGCAAGTATCTCAACTCTAGAGAGTCAAAAGGTCAAAAGTTATTGATGGGTGGACCAGGTGAAAAAAATGAAGTAGGCTGATAGGTTCTCTCTCTAATGAACAAAATGAAGCAAATAAAATACTATTTATAAGACTTCTTCAAAGTCTGACTTATTATACCTTAGCAGAAACACAAAGGAGAATTTGCGTATATCCAGGCTTTAGCCTGGATGTACACTGACTACACTATGAACTTCATGAGAACAGAGACCATGTATATCTTGTTTATTGTGTCTAGTACCTTGTAGATCCTCAGTAAACATTTATTTTTGAAAAAAAAAAAAGAGAAAAGAACATGTATTTATCTGAAACAATGAGCAATTAAAATATTTTTTAAAAAATAAAAATTAATAAAAGATGGCATTTTTACTCAATATTCAAACAACAATATGTTACTTTTATAAAAATTTATAGAAAGATTAATGGCATATATATATAAATATATATAATATAGATTTCACATATATAATTTTATATATATAATTTCATATATGTATGAAATTACAAAATACATACCTGATAAGAGAAACATCACATTACTTATTACCTAAAATATTTAGAGAAATAATCAAGTTACCACCTCATCTTCTACCAATACTAACAGATTTTAAGGTAAATTGAAAAGTTAAAATTTAAAAAAAAAAAAACATAAAATACATAGAAAAAAATGCAAGTGAGTATTAACATGCCTGTTCTTAATGGTTCACATTAACCCAAGGCCCCTGTGAAGCAAGCCTGACTTTTACAAATTACTTTTTACTATTTCAATTTTGCCTCCGGCTTATAGCATTAGAAATAAGCGATCTGAAAGAATTATGGCCACTAGAGGGGAAAGACATAAAATATTCTAAGATGTCCACAACATTGGATTTCTTTTGTCTAAGCCAGTCAAAAAACCTAAATCATGTGTAGTTAAGTTTTGAGAAACATATGGACCATCAAATTTCTCCTGAAATAGGGAGACTAGATTTAGAGCTTAACAGAATCAGGTTCATTTAAATATAGGACTTATTCTCGTTGTTTTATTGAGAAAATTTTCATAACTTTTTTCCTCAAAACTTTCTTGAGCTTCTTAAAAATTCACTTAAAAATGAATGTTATTCATCAATTTATTAAAAATTGCTAAACTATCACTGTGTGCAAAGTTCCAAAATAGATCCTGAAGTTAATGAAAATAAACAATAGCTAAAATATCTAAAAATTCCTTCCACAAAGGATCTTAGAATCCAGGGAGAGTTTAATATCTGAAAGCTCATCCTGACAATCACTGACATCTCCCAGGGTCTCTGGAGTAATACAGTGAGCACAACTTCCAAAACAGCCTTTTTTTTCAACATTCAGTTCATTGCACCTTAAACAGAAAACTCACACGTACTGAAATCTCACAGTTATATATTTATGAATTCCTTCTTCCATAGCAAAACTCCCCAGAGGTGCTCATTTGTGAAGTTACCCGTCCCCACTAAAATAATCTCTTAGTATTTATCAGTGTTGTACACCTTCTGTAGCAACACCTCAACACTAAGCCCATATTGTGCCTTTTGTCCGGCAGCAGAGGCCATTTTAATAACAATGTAGAAAATTTTATTTAGTCTGCAAGTTTCTAGATATGATCATGCCCTAACTTTTCCATTCACCTAGTCTTAATTGTACTTGTTGACAGCAGTAATCATAAGCTACTGTGTTCTAACTCTGTATATGTCGTCTCTACCCATTCGTCAAATTCCCATTTATCTAAGCCACATGGTCTTCCATTTTTCAGTCTTTTATATATTTACAATTTATAAACAATCAAGACAATATTATTATTTTTAAACTAGCCTATCATTTCCAACTTTTCAAACACAAAATCTACATCTCACCAGAAGAGACAGTAAAACAAGATTGAAATGACTGCGTTAATGCAAACAGAAAAAATACAGTCACTGAGATTGAAGATTCATATTTTGGTAAGAGTTATCCTGACAATTTCTTCCTCTTTTTTACTAATGACTCTTTCTTTTAAAATTTCTTACATTGAAATTTTACCCACCATTTCAATAATGAAGGTGACTATAAGAGTGAATGTCATGTTTATATTACACATTTTTTTAGGTAATTTCGTGATCATATTCTGCTGGGAAGAATGGTGAGAGAGGATGGCTGAAGAGGAAACAAATAACATAAAGACACCAAGGGCCTATGAAAATGTCTAATGAGTTTTAGATTTTAAAGACAATGAGTATGAAAATTCTTATATACATACTCTTAGGAAAGAAGAAAATTAGTAAAGACATTTATATTTCAAGGCAAATACAAAAATAGCATAAATGGTTGCTAAGATATACAAACAATATTCAATAGATATTAACTCCAATAAGTGTATGAATTTTCCATGTCATTTCTAATTAGAAGAATAAGTTCAAGCGTAATCACTGCCTGATTTCATCAAGAATTATTTCATGAATATGCTAATCCTATGGTTATAAAGTTTACTATCAGAGTTCATTTGGTTATGGGACTTATTACTTCCTTGAAAACAATCATTTAATCTTCTTTTTAATGTCTATAGAAAAAGTAAAAAATTTTCAGCCTATGCTGGGATCTTCCATAAACTGAACACAATTTTTCTGTACATTTCTTTTTATCTTTAGTTTGCAAGCCTGTAAAGAAGGGCAAAGAGAAAGAGAAGAAAGAAGAGAAAGAAGAAAAAAGAACAAAAACAATACTCTGTGATGGTGTCCAAATTCACTATATGCATTCCTTTTTTTTTTTTTTTTAACACCTACATCACCTGGTCTTCCTAGGTGGTCTCTCATCCAAGTACTAACCAGGCCTGACCCTGCTTAGTTTCCAAGATCAGATGGGATCAGTGTGTTTAGGGCCGCATGTCCATAGACCATATGCATTCTTACTTTTGTATTTTAATTCATTTTATTTTTTTGTCTGACCAGTCGTCATTCTTCATTACTGAATTCTTCATTTCTCTTCAGAGTTCAAACCAATGTTATCCTTCTTCATGAAAACTTCTCAAATACATCAAACTTATTTATTTAATGTTTAATTTAACATAGCACGATATCTTTATTGAATATGTTTAGTATTTAATTTTCAACAAGTATATGATTCCTTTATATATGCCAAGTGATGGCTAAGCCCAGATATAGAGTGTTGAAGAGGAGAGAGATAACCCCTACTCTGATTTACCATAGAGTTTGTCTTCATGTGTATTTGGCCTATTTTAGACTGCAAATTGTCTGAGGGGCAGTTATCTCTTACAATTTGTTGTACTTTATGAAGCACAAACGATAGTTGCTTAATACATAGATGAACTATTGCAATAAAGAAAACTCCCAAAGTTGTGCTGTAACAGTGGTCAGCAAAGTTTTTCTGTCAAGGGCTAGAGAGTAAATATTTTCAGCTTTGCAGACCACATGGTCTCTGTAACAACTAGTCAAGTCTGCCATTGTAGTGTGAAAGCAACCATAAATAATACATACGTGAATGGGCATAGCTATGTTCCAATAAAGCTTTATTTACTAAAATAGGCAGCTGACTCAATTTGGCACTTGTGCTATAGTTTGCTGATCCCTGTGCTACAAAATTCTTATTATTTTAGTTGGCTTTCCTTGAAGCAGACCCTGAGATGAGGACTTGGGTTCTCGAGTAAAACCTGTAAGGGAAGAAAGATGGATAGGGAAGAGGAAGAAGCAGAACAAGCCTCACTTCACCCATTGTGGGGAGGGTAGTACTCCCGGAGCAGAACTCTGCAGGAATATTTTCTATCAAGCAGAGGACCTACCAGGCTTTTGTACCCACCCTTCTCCATCAGTCAGTCACTAGCTATAGGCTACTGGAGAGAGTGAATAGAGTACAGGGCTTCCTTAAGCTGCCTGGCTAGGAAGCTCCTGTTAACCAAGAAAAGGGTGCAGCTCGCACATTGTTGGTGAGTAAAAATTGGTGTAAATATGTTGGAGGACAATTTAATTATATTAAAATTAAAATTTATAAATCCTTTAATCCCCATGGAAGAATATATATCACATGTGGTCTCAAAGCCTCTCCCTTTCCATGTGGCCTCCCCAGTAGGGTGGCTACACTCTTTTAATAGATGTTCAAGGCTTGAAACTTGAAAGACTGCTAGGGATGTAGGCTGAAAATGGATGAACCCAGTGCCGTTTCTGCCACCTTGTGCCCATGGAAATTTGCCCTAGGTCCAGCCCAGATTCAGTGTGGAAGGGTGTGAGTTGCAATCACTCCCAGGAGGCTTGGTCACTCGGGCCCACTTTGGAGACCAAGTAGTGCAGGTGCCCTACCAGCCTTTGTGTGATCTGATCTCTCTCCCTGACCTTCACCTCCAACTCACTCACTCAGTCCAGGCCCAACATTGTTCTTTGATGGGCCAAGGGTGCTCCCGAGACAATGCTTATACTTACTTGATGGTTCTCCTAGATCTTTCTCAGACACTGAGATGGTTCAGTCCTCACTTCATTCAGATCACTGCACAAAGTTCACTTAAAATAATACTCTCCCTTTTCTCTATGTCCACTGCGTGCTTTATTTTTCTCTGTAGAACATTTCCTCATTTGCTTATTATGTATTTGTTTATTGTCTTAGCCCCACAAGAACATGAACACTACAAGACCAGGGACTTTGACTGTAGTATTTGACTTGTTGCTGCATCCTTAACTTACACTTTCTCTATGAAGCCTGTTGCATTTTAAATCAGCTTGAAACAATTTAATGATTGACTGTTTTTTTTTTGTTATTTGTGTCTTTTTGTTCATTTGTATTTATGTCTATAATAAAGCCTCAGTATTCTAGATTATAATAGAGAAGTTTTTGCTGAAAATTAGCCTTTCTCTGAGGTTATACAGTGAAAGCTTGAATACTTATTAGATCGCCCAATAATACTATCATGCAAATTCATTAACCATCACCTTTTTATTAAAGGAAGACTCATCATCTGCCTTAACCTTTACAAAGTAGCTTATCGAAAAGCAGAGTTACATGACGGCTTTACAGAAGCATTTTATTGAGAAATCAGGGATCGATAGAAAAAAAGTTATTAAATTAGAAAGACTATATGAAGAAAACACATATTTACCCAAAGCCTATCCAATCTTCTCTTTGTCCTTGTCTTAGAACCTTCTCTATACAGCCTTCCAGGTTTCTGGATTGGCCAGAAATACTGCTCACACTTAAATCAGAAGAGCTTTGCATTTTAGCTATGGAAAAGCCTTGTGTTTGAGACATGGGTGTATTTATTACACTTCCTTCAAAAGACAACCCACTTTTGTGTCTCACAGCCACTCATGAAATATTTACAGTAATAAGATGTATTATAACTTAAATGAAATAAGTGAAGCAGTCAGCTCCCAGTACACAGAAAACTCTCAGTAGATGTCAGTTATATATTTAACTTTCTCTATTCTTTCCAGAACAAGTATATTTTACAAAGCATAATGGAAACTTCCTGAATTTTGATACATATTTCCAGGTGAACTTTTAAAAAGTAGTGGCTCTATTTTCATGAATCATAAGAAAGAACAGAACAAAGATCTTGTAATTCTGTAGCATTAAGTAAGTATGAGAATTAGTTAACAACAGATGTGAATGTTAGCACATTTGTATTTTAAATCCAAAGAAAATTTTGAGGTGAGCTTTGATTCCTTTTTTAGTCGATAGCTGTATATTTTCTGGACATTATTTGGTAGTGACAGGTAATTTATCATCTATCATAATAAATATAAACTTATACTTGGAGATCAGAATGAATGTTATTCTAAGCGACCATGGTTAAAATTGGCAAATTACTCTCCACCATAAATAGAATAACCTTGGAAAGTTGTTGAGCCATAAAATTTACATCACAAAGACATTTAAAACTTGAAAAGGGACTCTGCATTAGCCAATAAAAAGGGTCATCAGTCTTCCTGATAAATGGGTACTGTTTGCTGGTTCATAGCAAATCATGTAATACTTATCTTCTCCTACACCAAAATATTACTCCTCAAATGTCAGACATTCTTTTTAAAGTAGATTAATATTCTTCCACCTTCTATGACTACTCAGACTCATCCTTATTTCAGCTATAATATCCACATCCTACTTTGACTGTGTCTTGTTTAAGGCCATTTTAAGGGGACTGCTGTGTATTGGACTTTAGTACATCTAAGTGAACTGTGTTTATATATCATTTTATTTATTTATTTGAAGAAATGATTTTAATATTTTTTCCCCTGTCTACCCTCCTCAACCCTCTGGTGTTTACATTTTATTTATGTGTGTTGATGCCAAATTTATTCTTTCATCTGTATTTGAATAGATTCTATTAAAAATGCTAAGAAGTTCTGTCCAATATGAAGCTAAACAATTAATTATTAACCACCATTTATCTCTAGGTTGATAAAATAAAAAAGTGTTCAACTTTCAATTTTCATTTTCTGAGGGTTTGGGAGTTGATATTATTATTACATTAAACCCATATTTTATAGACAAAGATTATATCACCTTGCTGGTAAACATAAATATCATAAATATTGATTAAAACTGCATCTATACATACATACAAGGGGATTATATATTTCACACCCAATTTTCATGAATAAACATATGGATTAGTTTGGGAATTTTGTCCAGAATACCTACATGTGGACTATTATTACTTATATTTATTTTATAAATCACTTTTTTTGTTACATCAGTTACATATTGCCACGATAACATGTAAAAAGTAAACCCAAGACCTGAGTTGCATACAATAAATTTATTTCTCAAATGTCTGGGGTCAGGTGAGAGAATTGGTCATGCAGATCAGCTGATCTTGGCTGGATCCACTCTTGGGAGTTGGCTGATTCGTGTCTGGGTCAATGTGGGGATTTGGTTCTATTCTGCCTACAGTGATATTCTAATAAATTGACTCTCAAGGGGAAAAAAAAGTAAAAAGAAATCCTGATTTGTACCATTTGATCACTCCTGTGGTATAAATGCACTTATCATGGTCAATTTCAGGCTACCAGTGGTTTAACAATTGGATTACAAAATTTTTTGAATATTTAACAAAGTCTTGCAAACCTATACAGATGAAATCCAGCCCACCGCCAATAATATATCTCTCTCCAGAAGAGTAGCCTGGGTATTTTGTCATGATACTGGTACAAAAGGGAAAGCCCAACTATACAAGCCTATTTCAAATTTTTCTTGGGTGGTGTCTGTCATTTTCTATTAACCAAAGCAAGTCAAATGATTGATCTTTGTGTTAAGGGATGGCATAAGTCATTCTGCTCATGGTGAGAGGACCTTGTACACTCACATGGCAAAAGGTTTAGATATAGATTTAGGGTCATCATTGTAATCTACCACACTGGGGGTTCTCATATTTTATTTAAAGAACCTGCATTCCACATCCATGTCTTAATTTTAAAAGTCACAAATGATTCCATAGTTTGACAATATAAATTCTGAGCAATCGGCATCGTTTACCTGACTTTATTTTGGTGAAATAGAGGTCTGAATTTTATATCTTATCAGCACACACATTCTGTTACTGGTATGAGTTTATGGACATGCAAAAAGTCCAGAAGTGACACAGAAAATACATATGTTATAATTTTCTTAACCTGACATAATAGAACTTTTTTTCCAGGTTTGAGAAACTCCTTCTTGGCAGCCAGCCTTCTTGTGATGAATTAGAATTAAGGAGAGATAAAGAGAAGTTTGGCACATCTAAAAGGGCAAGTCTGAGACTATTCAGAGGAATTAAATGGTGATGGTCCGTGGAGGCGCTGCTTGACCTCTTCAGGTTGGATTATCTTCTCATGTTTATAAATTTAATACTCCGAAAAGCCAATTGAATCTAGATTTTTCTTTTTGAAATATTTGCTCTTAATACCAATTTGGTTTTTACTTCACAAAGAACCATGAACTAATTCTGAAAGCAGAAGGGTCTGAACTGAGACCTAAGACAAGACCTCACCATTGATTAAGTTTGATGGTACGTTATCAATTACAAAGGCCGTTGTCTCTGTTGCTGTGATCATAACAGGTCCATAAGTATTTCTTAGGGCCTTTTTCTTCATTTCTCCTCTCTTTAATCCTACTTTCAACCATTCAGAAATAGAGAAGAATTTCTCTAAATGCTTTGCTTTATAAAATGGGTTAAACTGACTTTGGGCAGGGAGGTGAATGACATTTGTCAAACTCAGTGGAATATAGACTGATTCAAATACTCTGGTGAGAGCATAGGAAGAAGAGAACAGTGCTCTGTGGTTTACCAGGAATTCATCCAAAGAGCATTGCAGTTGCTCTTATAAAAAAGAAAGTTGTGTAATATAAATCACTAATCCTTCTTGTTAATATTATAATATATGCCAATCCAGATGAGAGCACAATGAATTAAATAAGTTATCTTTTAATGAATAATAATAATAAGATGATTGTTCAAAGATATTTCCATCAAATCATTTTAGGGAGCTTTATTTGCATTAATTTACTTAGCAATAGTTACTGATTGAGAGGTTGGCATTATTACTTTTCTTATTTTGTGTTACTAAATTCTATTTCCTCATAATTGATATAGTTTATATTTGTAGGTTCCTTTAGTAATTCTGATAATATAATTTATAGAATATAATTTATGTGAAATATTTGATTTAATTGCAATAGAAAAATAATTGCAGGATTTCTAAAATGAATTAGGATTTTTCCTAGATGTACTTTTCTTCCCAAGATCTCCTGTTTTTTAAATATTTTATTTCATTATGCTATTTATCAAAGAGCAATTACTGAATAATTGGTTTCACAGAACTCTTTGCCTATTGTGAGTTCTACTTCTCATATATATATGTTGTTTTCTAGTGAGATTGTTATTCATGCATTGAAGGCAGCTCTGATTTTTGCTCCTGTTTTGGCAGAAGCTCATATCTAACTGAGAAAACTAGATAAAATATTTTGAAAATAAACAAACGAAAACTTTTTGAAGACACCAGAAAGCTGCTACGCCTTCAAGATCTGATGGGCTAAGCTCTTTGACAGAAGGGAAGTACAGATAAGTGAGCCTGACATTTGGTGTTATAATTTTCTTTGCAACATTTTCAAATTCAAAAGCTATATTTCAGGAGCTGAACAGAAATTTGGGCAGTGACAAGATAAAGAAAGTAGCTGATGGAGTTCAGACTCTGCCGAGTGGAGGAGCTAACTTAAACACCTAAAGTTTGATTGAGGGACTCTAAAGGCCTTCACCCTTAGATTAAATGTAAAACAACATTTCTCCAAAGAGCATATTCAATCTTTAATTAATTAAATTTTTCATATTAATTATAGCAAACTGTTCCTAATCCAAGCATATTCAAGAAACAAATTCCTACAAAGCAACAGTTATCAATACAGTGTGGTATTGACATAGACAGACATATAGACCAATGGAATAGAACTAGAAATCCAGAAATAAAATCTCACATTTATGGTTAATTGTTTTTTGCCCAAACAATTCAGTGGTGGTGGTGGGGGGGGGGGGGAAGAATAGTCTTTTCAACAACTGGTACAAAAATAGCTTGATATCCACATGCAAAATCATAAATTTGAATCCTTATATCATACATGAAAATTAGCTCAAATAGAGTTTTTAAAAAATTAATGTAACTACTAAAACTATAACAGTTTTAGAAGAAAACATAGGAGTAAATCTTCATGCCCTTGAATTTGGCAAAGTAACCTTAGGCGTGACACTAAAGCTACCATCACCGACAATAAAAGGTAAATTGGAGTTCATCAAAATTAAAAACTTCTGTGCTTCAAAAAATACTATCAATAAAATAAAAAGACAACTCACAGACTGGGAAACAATATTTGTAAGTCATATAGCTGATAAGAGTTGTGTCCAGAGTATTAAAAGAGCTCTACAACGAAATAAAAAGATAATCGAATAAAAAAGGACAATGAACCTGAAAATGTAATTGTCAAAAGAACATAGGCAGATGGCTAATAAGCCCATGAAAAGATGCTCAACATCATTAGTCATCAGAGAAATTCAAATCCAAATC
Organism: Rousettus aegyptiacus; assembly: GCF_014176215.1. NCBI lineage: Eukaryota > Metazoa > Chordata > Mammalia > Chiroptera > Pteropodidae > Rousettus > Rousettus aegyptiacus. The sequence goes on from NW_023416287.1 coordinate 72,316,017, forward strand.
ACAATTAGATTCCATTTCACACTTACTAGCATGGCTATAATCAAAAGACAGAAAATACTAAGAGTGGGCAAGAATCTGGAGAAATGAGTAACTTCATACACAGCTGGTAGGAAAATAAGGATATTGAGGAGTTGAACAATATGGTACATAAATTTGAACTAATTGATCTAACATTTTTAAGATACACAAAATTTCTTTAAAATTTACATTGAAAATTTATTAAAATTTACTATGACCTTAGCCAAAAAATAAGTCTTAAACTTCAAAAGGTTGAAATATTTCATCAAATATTATTTAACATATGAGGATTAAACTAGAAAGAGAAAAACCAAAAAAAAATCTTAAAAATTAAACAAAAAAGTATTAAATAACCTATAGGTCAAAGAAGAAACCACAAGAAAATTAAGAAATCATTTAAATTAAATAATAATGAAAGTATATACTCAAGCTTTTAAGATGCAGCTTAAGTTATGCTTAGGGAAAATTTTATGCTCTGGTACAAAGTCAATAATAAAAATAGCATGGTTGCCCATACACAAATAATAAATAATTAAAAATTAAATTAATAAATGTATTCCTTTAAAAATATTAAAATAAATGAAAAAATAATTCCTTGAACTAAATCCAAAAAAAGAGTTGAAAAGTCTCCACCTAGGAAGACTTTAGTATAGTACACTGCTAACAACAATAAAAATAGAGCAGCGAAGAAAGGATGATCTTATCAGTAAATGGCAATTGGTCATTTGGTTATATGTATAGGTGCCTGGTCATGGACAATCCCTTTAATCAATCAGTTTGCAACTCAAGCAAGTCATAATTTGGGTGGTCTAAAACAAGGGACAGCTTGGGTCTGCTTTGGTCACAGATGGTATCATACACTGGGAGTCAAATGGTATTCTCTGCTCGAATAATTATTGTTAAGTGATTCCTCTCTAATAGTTTGAACTTTCTGGGCATTGTTTCCTATCCATTTTTGTTTAAGACTTATTATGTTCCCTGTGATAGCATTTCAGGTGCAGCACAAAACTAAATGTAAATTTCTAGGAAATCAATATGCAAGCACTTATTAAAGATGTTAAAATTAACAAGATTATCATTTAAGATGGCCTGATAATTTGCATCCAGAACATATAACTGCATCCAGTTCTTCCCAACTGGAAAATCTGGTTAGGACTCACTTTGCATTTCTAGCACAGAGGATTATATCATTGAACCTCAGTCATTCAAAAACAATACTGTATACTTTCTATGGCAAGGAATTGTGTGGGCACCTTTGATACATACATGAACGAGACAGAGATTCTTTCACCCTATGAATTTTATAATTTAGTGTGATATTATGAAAATGTTTATATTTTTATAAGTTAATAACGGGTCCAAACCATTTATTAACCCCCTAATTTCCCACAGTGATAAAGCATCTCAGACTATATATTTTTAGCCTGTATTGCCTCTTAAGAATATCATATTTCATGATATTACTTCTCAAAACACAGAAATTTTTCTTGTTTAACTTAAAATTTTCTCCTTGTTCTCCAAGTGCAGTTAACCCTTGAACAATAAGAGTTTTAACTCTGCAGGTCCACTTATCTGTGGAAAACATACCACAAATGAAAAACAAGAACATGACCAGACTCGGGGCCTCTCAACTGCAGGGTTTTAAAAAATATATTTATTTTAATTAGTTTCAAGTATACAGTACATTGGTTAGACACTTATATAATTTATAAAACGATTCCCCTAATTGCTCCTTCTCTCCTCTGGTTTTCCACCTAGCCAATATATTAATGCTGACTGCAATCTCCATGCCATGCTTCCCTTCCCCGTGACCATCTATCTGAACTATAGGTGTTGGAGTTTTTCCCCTCATATTGTTTAACATGTTTGATTTTTCCGTATATTGTCGATGAATTCATTGACTTACCGCTAAAGTTGTTTTGTGATTTATTATGTTCAAACCTCCCAAAGTCTTACTTGCTTGAAAAAAGTCAATAAACTTTTTAAAATAGTAACTACAAGATCACAGTATCTTAGGATACGATGAAACAATAACCTTCAAATCATTTTTTAAACGTAACTTCATCTCCAAGTCATTTTTAAAATGTGTTAAAGCAGGTAATGTTAATATGTGGGGGGAAATGTGCTGTAATTCAGTTTCCAAAAGCCAAATTACAATTAGAATCACCAAGCTATAATTAGAATTTCCAATTGGATTGCTTCTCAACCTGGCATCCAAAGGGGTGTTCAAGCATATTCTGATAGGTTATTGAGGTCTCTCTAAAAGTTTTAATTGAGTGCTTTCATTTGTAACGATAGCATATGAAATGAGCATACTCTGCATTGTCTAGTTACATTTGTAATCCAATATAGCTACTTAATTTTAATGCCCTCTTTGCATCTGGCTCTGAGATAATATTTCCACAGTCTAATCATCTCACAGTACATCAAGCATCTGATAGTTCCACTCAACAAAGAGAATTGCAGCGAGTGTGGTGACATGGCTCATGATGGGAACGATAAAGGCATGTGGAGGTGAGTGAACCACAGCAACACTTAAGGGAAGTCACCTTGTGACAGTTCTTGGCAATAGGTTATGAATACTTCGTAAAGTATATTGTGCTTCGTTAGCAAATAATTTTATTGGGTAACTATCACAGATTTCAATACAGTTGCAATATTAATAGAAAATCTTCAGGCTTATCAAGTAAACTTCATCTAAAATGACACTCAGAGTCATTTACTAGTAGAGTTTGGTAATATTCGAAATCCAATCTCCCCAACAAAGTTTTGAAATTATTGGTAACACAAGTACAAAAAAAACTTAGGAGAATAGTTATTCTCAAAATAAGTACTATTGATATATTAAAAAATATAACAACCCAAATACATTAAAATGGAACTTCCTCCTAAGCTACATTTTTATACCATTAGACCTAACATCGATGATTTAATTTCAGGAAAACAACATAATCTATGACAAAATTTTAATGCTGGTTATTAGAATTTATTGGTTTGTGAATTGGTCTTAAACTCATTTGTAAATTTATTTTATATATAATGTTCTTTAAGCATTATAATCGTATCTAGATTTTACTTAGCTTTATTTTTGTTTACAGAGGATCCAGGAATAAGTATTTCCTTCTCAACAATGTCAATAAATAGGACACATATATAATTTATTATCCCACTGGGATACTTCTGAAAGTGAAAGGAAACACAAACAATAATTACTTGGTGAGACCAGACATAAATCAGATCTTTTCTGGGCAAACTGAGATACATGATTATTTAACATACATGACTTAAGTTTGAAAATTTTTTATTTAACCCAGCTCTTTTTTGAAGATGAAAAACTGGCTATCAAAGTCACATCACTAGTTAGTAGCTAGGCATATGCTTTGTCTTATTAAATTATTGCTTCGATGTCCTTGGTTCCATATAAAATGATAAAAGGGATTTTCAAATAACTGCAATGCATATCTGTCACCAATTTCCAGCTGGCTATGAACCACAAAGGGTTAAAAGAATAGAGAACCAGCACCTGCACTGATTTTCTATTTTGCAAGTGAGTTTATACACACGCAAAATAAGCTTCTGTTCACCAACATCCTCGACTAATTGAATATGCCATATTTCAATGTTGGCAGTAAATGCCACCAACATAGGTCAGTATTACAAATATATTTGCACAACCTGTATATCACTTACACACACCATTTCTGAGGCATATGTTATGCTCAGGGCATTTCAATCAATCCGCCTTAACTCATCTATTTTCTGCTCTCAATCTTTAACAAAGATCTACAATAGATTTCCTCAAACGATAATTCAACAATAGTCTTAATGCCAAATTTTAATCCAAGAAAATGAACACATATTTTTCAAAAAATATTTCAACAAGTGTGAAAGCAGGGAGGGAATTCAGGATAATCATTCACAGGCCAGGAAATTCAGGTGGCTGGAACACTTCTTTCTTTAATAGCTTTCCAGATGATGGAGGTTTTATTATAATGTACTTTACATTTGCTAATGTAGTTCTACTGAAAGCCACATATTCTAAAATGGTATTTTACTCCTTCTCTCTCTTCCTTAGGTATGCCATCATTAAACACCATTGATACAGAGCCACCTGTGTATACAGCACTCAACCAAGCATGGTATTTCTGAAGTAATTTGGAGAGAGATGACAGCAGGTGAAATTGGAATATTCCCAGAGGATGCTCATTCTGCATGCAGAGGCATTCCAGATATTTGCGAAGAATTTCATTCTTCAATTTGCATTATTTCTAAATACGTTTCACATACTTTTCCAAGTTTACTAGCTATACACAATATGTACATTAATATTTAAGCTTATGTCAGGCAGTCTTATATAAATTAACTAAGAGAAAAAAATTAAGTGCACGTTTATGTAATATGCAGTGACAGACATGTTATTGTGGCTCCTCATCTTTGGAAAAAGACAAAGAAACTCAAAGAGCTCCTTCCTTGTTGATCCTGCCATACACTAGAATACTTTTTGTCCATCATTAGTTCTATTCATGACAGCAAATAACTACCAGTAGACTTCAATAAATAGAAAGTTTCAATTAGCTTATAATTTAAATCACAATTATATAGCAGACAATCATTCATTCTCAGGGTTGTAAAGGGCCTATCCCAAAAAACATATTTTTCAGTTATTGTCTTTCTAAAGTGTCTCTACTTGAAGCTCTCCAATTAGTGGACGATCATTACTTCTGAAAAATACTCATTCTGCTTTGTACAGCTCTCAAGGTTCTTTGAATAACACAGTGGGTAGAATTTTGGTTTCCTTGATCTTTGCTCCTTGGTTTTACTCCCATGCTTACATTATGTTACATGGCAAAGCCAACTTTTCGGATGTGGTTAACAGCAGAAGAGAAAGCCAAATCCAAAGCTTGAGGTAGCTTCGATGTGCCATGTCAAGGAATAGAGACCTCAGTTCTACAACTGTAAGGAAATAAATTCTGCCCACAATCTGAAGGAAGTGCTTCCTTCTCCAGGTCCTCCGCATAAGATCCCAGCTCAGGTAACACCATAATTTCCAGCTTGTGAGTCCCAGAGCAGAAAACCCAGTGAAGCCATGCTATGCCCAGACTTCTGACCCACAGAATTGTGAGATAATAAATGGGTGTTGTTTTAAGCTGCTAAATTTGTGGTAAATTGATAAGCAACAATAAAAAAAAAATACCCATTAGAAGTATACAAGTTCCTAGAGAGTTTCCTGTTCAATACTCTTTATTTACTCATAAAGAAAGGGAGCTTTAAGGGAAATCCAATGTTTGCCCATGGCCATAGTTTGAAAATGACTCTGTTATTATTATTACATACTAGTCTCCTAATCTTCCCTACCACATTAATTTATAGATTTTCTCATTAAAAATATTATTTGAGCAACACTTTTGTAAGAAACAAAGGCAGGGAGTTTCAGATCCCCTGTGGGAGTATTTTTTCAGCTACTACTATGTACTCAGTAGTACTATAAGGATGTCACACAAATATAAGTATCAAACTATAATACATATAGAAACTATTTGGTAAAAGTGAGTTCAGAAAAAGGAAGTTCAACTTTCAAAGAAAGGAATCAATAAAATATCCACAGAAGTGCTAACATCGATTCTGGAACTCAAAGACAGTGAGAGTACGCTGCACTCCAGCTGGTCTAAGTACTCCTGGCTGTTTATATACGGACTCTAAGCAGCCTGTAAAAAAGGCAGCAAGGGCAATCCATGCTTGAGATCAGAGCCTTTTCCCAGGCCTACTTCCCTTCAGTCCTTTAGAGTTTCTTTCCTCTATTAATATCCCAAAGACTGTTTGAATTTGGTAACCAAGATTAATAGGGCATATCCGTGTCTTCCTGATTTCCCCTTTGCATGACTTCTCCCAATAATTTACCCTCAAGATGATATACCACAATGACCTAGGTAATGGCATTATTTCTTAGACCATTATTATATATATCAAGATTCACTGGTCTGTACAAGATATCTGATGATAGAATTGGATGAATTAGAAAAGAATTTGAGAAAACCAAAAATAGTAAGTTAAAACAAAAAAACAAACAAACAAACAAACAAACAGTGTCAATCCTTATAGATGTGAATACATGGACCAAAATGCAGGATGGCACAAGGGACACATCTGCCACAGTAATTTTATTGTTCTACCTAATCTGCGTTATGGGGTGCATGAAGATGAAAAATATATGTTATAAAATGAAGTTGGCGTGAGATAGCAGAAAACCTTAAATACCAAGTTATGAAATCTGGAGAGATTATTTATTTATGTATAGGTATTAGGAAGCCTTTGGATGAATTGGCAGAGAAAAGTACAAAGGTTAGTCCAAAATTTTGGAAAGCTACTCTAACTGTATATGAAATGAATGGGGTCTTAGAGGAAGTCTAAAGAAGGTATTTTTTTTATGAAAATAAAAGAGAATAATACTTATTTGCATGTCTATTATGGCAGAAGCTGACAAGCATGTCACTAAATCAATGTTCTCTACTTCTTTAAGAGGAGCCTGTGTAATCAGTTAGATGTGAGTATATGATGAGGTCCAGCCAATGGAATTAGTTTAATGTTGTACTTCCCTTCTAGGCCCCACTCATAAAACCTTCCCATTCTCATTTTTTGTTTGTGTGCTTTTCTCAATTCTCCCAGCTTTTAAATCATGATTAAAGGGACTTTGGAAGCCATATATTGAAAAAGTTGGAACTATAAAATTTTTCATGAAGCTCCACTTGGAGAACTGCCTGTCATTCAGAATACTTGTTTTAGATTATGTGAAGGATAAAGAAACTGTATGTTTGAGACTGGGGCAAACATTTTTTCCCCCCACAAACAGTTTGCTTCAAGTTTAATTTTATTCTACCTTCAGATCAACATTTGCTTGAATTTAAATTTTTTAGTAATAGTTTTTGGAATACAAATGTCTCTAATATGAGCATTGTCTCTTTCGCATAGAAATATATTTTGTGTAATTGTCAAGACATAAAAAGCCCTAATGTAAGATTAAATTTTTAGTATACTGTTTGGCACACAACACTATTTTCCGCCCACCTCCTACTCAGAAACCAACTTCTACTTGGGTGCTATTTATCCATGAATCCTGCTAGGTTGTCCTCAGCAGAAGTTATAGTATTGATACTCCAAACAGCAAAAAAAGAGAGCTGAACGCTAAAATTTAAGTCATATTTCTAAATTTCAGTCACATTTCTGCATATTATTTTAGAAAAATTATAGATAGAAGTCACTTCCATAGTAAATTTTTACTAACTGTGGATGTCTAAACATTATGTGGAACAATCCATCACCATCATCTTCATAAAAAAGGTATAGAGAAAGAGTCTTCTCACAAATTAAATATTCAGATGATGGAAATATTCAGATGATCTCTTTCCTTAGCCAATCATTTCTAACGGTTTGGTAACTTCCAAATCACATGTTTCTCAATGCGTGCTTTCTCTCAATCCCACTGATACTTTGCTAATTCAAGCCCACTTTATTTCTTATTTGTATTATTATAACAACTTTCTAAAATTTATATATATTTTCTCCCAGGAATATCTGTGCATTTCAATTATTTTTTGCCACACTTACTTCTCAGAGCAATAAGTAGTTGGGAGATTGTTTATGCAGATGAGTTTATGAATGTATGCATGATCTCTAAGAAAAATCTCTATATAATATTAACTAATAAACATTAATATAGAAATTATATATAAATTATATTATTTAAAACATTTTAGATTACTAATAGTATCTAGATTTGTTAAATTAAGCAAATGGAAGAAACTTCAAGAAGATATTTATAAAATGAATTCTCTCGGAGTATAAAGAATGTATTATTGTTGGCGCCTCAGGAGAAAAAAAGCAATATATCACAAAAAAAATTCACCTCAGAGTAGAAAGTCAGTGGGAAAGAAATGAAAGTCAGATTAGTTTATATATGAAAACAGCTGGAAGGGCTTTAGTTCGCTGAATTCAGTAATTTCCATGATAGGGGTATGTGTATTTTAGGTTGTTTTTAAGGTGTCTCACACATAAAGACAACATTGTATGCAATAACTGTCCTTAAAATTAGAATGATTATATTTATATATTAATAAGATATTTTTAAATTTATAAAGTAAATAATTTTATTGACAATGTATAATTATAATCTGGGTTTTCATTATATTTTAATAAAAATATCGCAAATAGTAAAACAGTCTTATTTTAATTTTAGATAATAATTGAACAAATTTTATAAATGCAGAATTGAGAATGTGGTATTGGAGTTGTAGAGGTAAGCTGGAACATTAATAAAAGATTGCTTTTTTATAAACATGACCTGAGTTTAGTCCCTTCTCTATACTCACTAGGCGTGTGATATGGAAAAAGTTACTTTACCTTTATAATATTCAATTACCACATATAAAAATAATGTTAATAATGTATACTTATTCTCCTATTTTGAGGATATCTAAAATTATATAAAACATTTATCACATAGTACCTATACTATGTTTTCATCATTTCCATCATCATCATCACTACTGTATGTTTGCATTATATTGATCCATGTCATATGTACTTTGTGATTCATACTATGAATCCATTCTGAGATTAAGATATATATATGTGTGTGTGTGTGTGTATATGCATATTTACATATATACAATTGCACATACATACATATATATACACATATGTGTATATATACACATATATATGTTTCATAGCCTTGTGTCTTGCCTTAAGAATCTTTTCGCTAAAGTTGATTCTTCATAATAATACTTTGTTATTGCTTATATTCATATCTTACCCCACCTTTGGAGAACTTTTGTGTAAAGATCATGTATTATTCATACTTAAATCCTAAAAATAAAATAAAAAATAAGAGAATAAACCAGTATTAACAGAAAATTTACCGTACGTCATACACTACATTAAGCATTTTTCATACATTTTAAGATAAGCACTGTCAACTTTTCCTGAAATACCGAATATTTAAATAAGTCCTTTAAATGCTGAAGAGCTTGTAGGCAGAGGACCATGTCACAGTCTCTTTTCTCCACAGTCTACAATATGTCCTGACTCCTTCCAAGGTTCTAGAATGGCGCCATGTACACAAGAGCTGTTCAGTACAAATTTATGGATGGAATAAACAAACAATTTAAGAAATAAAGGCTAGATATAAGGATTTTATGAACTACAGTTAGCTTCACTATAGGCATCTTTATTCCTATTTTCTGACTTTTCTCAGGGAAAATATTTTCTTTTTTTTTAATTTTTAAAATTTTATTATTAGCTTTAAGTACATTGGTTAGATATTTATATAGTTTATAAAATGATACCCTTAACTTCTCTTTCTCTCCTCTGGATCTTCACCTAGCCATTACATTAATAGAACTTGATTTATTTCTCTGCACTATTTTTATGAAAATTTTGTAGAATTATGTCGACGTATCACTAGTAAAATCAGTTGAACTGAAATATTAAGTTTGATGGCTAATAACATCACAATATGTTTCTACTTTGCTATGACAAAGTTGAGGGTATGAGGAATGTAACTCTGCCCATATTTTTAAGCTTAACTGTTATTGCAGAGTTTTTACTTTAGTATCTATAGAGTTTACTTCCAGAGCCAATAATAACTAATCCCAGTAGTAATTTATTAGTTTCCATTGTAGGTGAGCTCTGGATTAACTCCATTTCTGTTCAATAACTTTTGTGTCAAAAATTGAGCCCCAAGGAAATGATTATCCACAAAGCTGCAAGCTAACTTTAGTTTTAACTTTTTTTTTTTATTTTTTGCTGGTTCTCAACATTTGTGGAATTCATTAGTCATACAGCTTTCCGGAGAAGCAAACCAGATTATTATAGGACACTGGGCCAAATACTAACAGACATTACTGTTCCAAGAATTCATTATCAAGTTATAGTGTAGACAGGTTGGAAAAGCTCAAAATGGCACTACTCTTTTCAACCCACTCTCCTATCAGCGTGAACTCAAGTTACATCCAACCTCATTGGAAGACAAGTTCAATTTAAAGACAATTAAATTCAAAAACAACTTGACTGAAAGGAGCTGCTTTTTCAAATGAATCCTGAGGTGTGTGTGTGTGTGTGTGTGTGTGTGTGTGTGTGTGTGTGTGTGAATTGAATGATTATTGACTAATCCAATAAAGTTTGGGGTTGCTCTGGTCTGCTGAAGTGACTAAACTCAATGTCCTTCAAGGGACTTCAAACTAACTTAGACTAGTTTATCCTTTTTATTAATTTATTTAGTGTCTTTTATTTATATTCTTAAATGAAAAACAGACTCATGGTTTTTTATTCAGGTATATAAATGGATGGAATTAATATAAATGGATGAGATTAGCATATAGATTGTGGCAGACCATTAAAAGCAGACTCACTAAATCAACATCATTTAAGCACCTGCATTCATTGAAAAAGGGATTCTTCAAAATGAAGTTGTGTTTCGTACCCAAAGAATTGAAGCGGTCTCTACAATAATTTATTACACAGTTTGAAAGAATAAAATAACTGGGTGAATTTATGTCTTCTCCTCTAAAAATAAGCACATATCCCTCATTAATAATCTATAAGTGTCAAAGTCAAGCTACTGTATAAATAGAAGAAAGGAAATAAAAGTCCAAAGGAATTGTTCATTAACATTTATTGTGTAAAGTCCTTTCAATGACCAGTTTATATGTCTAGCTTATGGAAAATTTGATTTCTGAATCAGGGACTAGAGCTCTGAGAGTTGAAGTGGGAAAAAATAATCATCTCTGATAATAAAAAAAAAAAATACCATCAAATTAGAGGGTGCCTAGAAAGGATTTGGACATTATTAAACCATGAGTAGTAAAATCTTCACCATCATTGTCATCGTTATTAATATTTTCCAGATATTGTTTCAATAGTCAGAAAGATTTTTACTCTCAGTTAAGAGAATGAAACCTCAAACTTTGACACCTGCTTGAACATTTAAATCTCATTCAAGTTTTACTTAAAAACTTCAAGCACCAGTTATAGTGTTTCCAGATCCAGTTAAGAGGAACCTGAATAAATAGAACCTTTTCCAAATACCACATTTTGATATAGTGTACCTCATTCCATTTACTACTTATTAATTTATAGGTGATTTGTCTTCCGATTTTGTTTTTTTTCTAGAAGCCAGATGTGTTGTCTTAAGCCTAAATAATGAGATTATTAAAATCCCATACAGCCATACTTTCCATCTATAATAAAAATACTCCTTGTCTTACCCAGGAGTCTGAAGAGGTCCCATGAAGTCATAGAATAAACTTAGCAATTGTCTTAAAGCATTATTTTTATAAATGTTAAGTAATATGAACATTTTAATATTGAATTATGGGTTAGAATTCCAAGTTTATATGAATTCTAATGATAAGAAGCATAAAATAAATTATTATTCCTTGGATTATTTGAAAAAGGTAAAGAAAAATTAATTCTGCTGCTGACTGGTAAATGCAGTTAAGAGTCAAACTTTCTGAGTTTATATCTTCTATGCCCCGCTTGCTTTTTCTGTGATCTTAGTTAAATTCATATTTTCAACTTCTAGGTTCCTCAACCCCAAAGGAGATAATATTATGACCTAACTCACAGAGTTATTATGAATATTAGATTGTTTAATATATATAAGATACTTAGCATAGTATCTAGAAAATACTAAGCTCATTCTTAGGCCTTGCAAATAATATATGGATTACAAAATCTATTTTCTTAAAGAGAAGAGAATTTTAAGAAAACACCTAACATGAAAAAGTACAATGTTGTGCACAAAGATAGAGTGAAGTTCTGGAGGAAGCCAAGTAGATGTCCACATTGTAAGAGGTCATCCTTCTCCTCTTTCAAACTGTCAATCCAGAAAAAGGCTCAATTCATTCCTACATCAGTCACTGGGAGCCAGTTGATAAAGAAGTAGGCCAGGATTTTGCTCTTTATTCTAGAGGGGGAAGACTGAAAAATATACATGATTAACAAAAACTAAGCAAGCACTACCACATTCTACTATTTCCTTGTTTATTTATAAAGAATGAAGTCATTAATTATATAATTACACTAAAAATATATGTTGACTGTTTTATGTTGAACATATCTGCAGAGGTGAGTGCCCAATGTAAGTAGGTTTTATTTAGTAATATATATCCAAATGAACTTCCATGAGGAACTTCCAGAATTACAAATTTTTTAAAATGATCATGGATTTATCAAAGGACACAAGAAAGACAACCAGAGGGGGAAAAAAAACCATTTCAGTTTGAGTCTATGAATTTACCAGAAAGGAAATAGATATCAGTGATGCACTAGATCTAGTTCATCAAGTAGTCCACTGAGAGAAAAAAACAAATGCTTTAAATGCTAATAAAATAAAAAATAAAAAGGGCATTTATGGTGGTCATACATATTAGCACACTGGATAGGACAAACTAAGGCCATAGATTTGCACACTGTTGATTAAAATCAAGGTCCAATAAAGATCTGGAGTTCTGGAATCACTCAAAGTTTGTGGTCTTTTATTAATCTCAGTTGGCTAAAAGAAATTGTGAAAGCCTAGTAGCTCTTCAAGTGTTTTCCCAGATCTGCAACAACTAAGAACGTGTAAAAAACACAAATCCCCAGGTCTTACCAAACACTTGTTGAGTCAGAAACTCTGGGGTGGGGCCTGGCAATATGTATTTTAAGAAGCTTTATGGGAGATTCTGATGCAGGCTAATGTTTGAGAATCACTTTTCAAGGTAAATGTTTCTGGAAATGAGCCCCCTACCCCTTTTATACAGTCCTGTTTTTGTTAGATAACATAAAATAGTATAGCAAAGAAAGATCTTTGGCTTCAGTTTGTCAATAGTCTTTAGTTTCTGGGACATTCTTTTAAATGATGGTTCCTCTTCTCATTCTGACCTTCAAAAATCATTGCTTCTGCCTTAATCTTGTCCCACTGTGTTCTGATAACAACCTCAGTCACTTCTCAAGTGTCAAATATCAACTTTGTGTGGGAACTCTTCCACAACTATTTTAAATGCTTTGGTCACTTTCTTCTGGACTGAATTCTGCCATTTCCAATATTTTACTCATATACATTTCAACAAAGATGTTCTAACAGTATCTAAAATAGTAATGTTTAAGCAGTTTCTAATTTTGAGCAACCTTGAGAATAGCTACCTTAAAGGACAAAGAGAGACTAATGAAAGAGGCTCACTGAATACTCTTAATGACAACCATGAGACCAGTGAAATCTACTCCTTGACTGACATTCACCAATCTGGTAATCCTCTCAGATTCCTCTTAGTCACCAAGCCCGAATTTCAGGATATCTGTGACTCATATTCTCACAGTATTCATGAATTTCACAAAAATTGTATTTTTGAAAAAACTCAACTATTACATAGAACACAGTTTCCTTAAATACCTCGTGCCTATCCCTCATTTTTATTACTGATTTCATCCATTATCTGGTTCCTCTGGACCGTTGAAGCAGTCTCCTCTCTGGCTCCCTGTCTTTACTTCTCTCTCCACCTTCCCCCAAAGTCTTAGTCTGTCCAACACAAAGATGCAAGCGTCGTCTTCCAAAACTATGACTCCCAGTATTCTACTGCTATGATAAAACAAAAAAAAAAGAAAACCAAAAAACAAAGCAAAACAAAACAAAAACAGAAACAAACAAACAAACGACAACCCAAAAAACACCCTCCAATAGGCTCTTATTACATTCCATTCACTCTGTGAATCTCTCCCTTATGAAATGGCTGCCATGGACTCAGCCCATTTTGATGTACAAACACCCTTTCTAACTCCCGTCTTCATATTTCAGTTAAAATAAAAGGCTTACCAAGATAAATAGATACCTGTTCTATGCTTCACAAATATGGTTCCACCCATACTTTCCTTCTACCTGCTATGTGCTCCCATAATCTCTCCGTGTTCAAAATTTTCACATCCTTTGGAGTCGGTTCAACTTATACTTCTTGCTTAAAGCTGCTTTTATTATGCCCAGCCAGAACTAAGTTGTAACTTACTTTGTATCCCTCTTATGGTACATACTTTTAAAAATAAAATACTTTATTAATTATATATTTATAATTATATACAATTATATATAATATAATTATATAAATTATATTAATTTATAATATATAAATTATAATTTGTGGTTTTTGGAGAAAGAAAGGAGAAGAAAGAGAAAGAAGAAGGAAGAGGAAGAAAAAGATGAGGAGGAGGAGGAGGAGGAGAAGGAGAAGAAGAAGGAGAAGAAAGAGAAGAAGAAGAAGAGGAGCAAGAAGAAACCATCCAAAGAAGAAAATAAGTAATTTGTAACTCCAGCATACAGAAGCAAATACTGGTAGCAGATTGTACATGTGTTTTTAAATGTTTTTTTTTAATTAAGTTCCTATTTTAAAAGTACAAAAATGACATGTGCTCACTGCAACCAATAAATAATATACCCAAAGTTAAACATAAATAAACAATAACCAAACAAATATATATGTGTCAAGATGTGCAGAACTTAATATACACAGAAATATGCACAGAAATAGAGGACATATTTTTGGCTGCTTAGAGAAAAATGAGATTGTAATTTCTCTACTACACTAGAAATTTATTTTCTAACTTAACAGCATGTTATAGAAGGAGTTCTATCTACATTAACTACCACTTATTTAACCAGTTCTATTTTCCATTATATAGACCATGACCCCTTTACTTTAACTCTGATTACTTCTAGCTTTCAAATGCTGCTCTAATAAATATCTTAATATTTTAAGTCAATAGGTTCTCAAAGATCATTTCAAAAGCAAAGTTTTAAGGGGACACATGGGACATACCAATAACCTGGATCTGTAGTATGAAGCTATTACCATCCCCAGTTCAGAAATGACATAGAAAGGTAGATATTCTTTCCAGAAACTAGAAGAGAATCACATAGAGAAGGCTGTGATTCTCTTAGGTTAAAAAATGACCTGTGGTTGAAAAGCATAATCAGTCTCATGTTCCCTTGAAAGGAGCCAAAGAAATAAATATTTTGATTTTTCTCCTACCCAATTCTCCTCTACTTCTTATAGTCACTTCCCAATTTGAAGCCTGATGTCACAGGAGATAGCCTGGTTGGATCACTTGGGTGAGGAGTGGGAGAGGGAGCAGGGTAGAGGAGAGGCAGTGTGGATCTGGTGTAGAAAATAAAAGACATGTATCCTTATATACTGGTGCTGTTAGTGGATTTGAAAGCTTAACAGATAACACCAGAAGAATATAGTAATTTATACTATATTCAAGAAGAATATAGTAATTTATACTTCCATTAGCATCTTCACACTGGCTTTTATGATAAAATCGTCACTTTGATTCATATTTTTCTACAACATCAATTGTAAAATACAGTTTTAGTGACTACATTGTGTCTAATTCTTTGAATGTTTTAGAATTTATTTGATAAGTCATTTTAAGTTTTAGATGATTTTACTTTTTTCTTAAAACATGACACAATGAAGAGCATCTTTATATATATCTCACTATTATTACCATTCATTATTGTTATCTTCTTTGAATAAATTTCTAGAAGTATAATTTCAGAATTTCTTGATCGAACAGTTTGACAAATTTTACACCATTTTTATGTGGGAATTTATGTTAATGCAATGCTCGCCAACAAGTACCTACTGAGCAAGCCATCCAGTGACTGGCAGAAAGGCTGGCAGACCAAATTAAGAGGATTAAATCACATATGTTTATTACATTAGTTTAAAACATACAGTAAGAATCAAGGAAAATGAAATTGCAGTAAATAAACACGCTTGGAATAGAGTATATGTAGAGTTCGAATACTACTCTGTCTGTTATGGGCCGAACTGTGTCTCTCCCCTAATTCTTGCTGAGGCCCTAACCCCCAGTATGGCTACAATGGAGCTGGAGCTGCTAAGGAAGTAATTAAAAATAAATGAGGTCACAAAGATGGGGCCCTGATCCAATAGGATTAGTGAACTTATAAGAGGAAACACCAGAGAGCTTGGACACCAAAGAGAGATCACATGAGTATACAACAAAAAGGCAGCCATCTGCAAACCTGAGAAAAGGCCATCACCAGGAACCAAACTGGCCAGCATCTTGATCTTGGACTTCCAAGCTTCCAGAACTGTAAGAAATAAATGTCTGCTTAAGCCATCCTGTCTATGGTATTTTACTATAGTAGTACAAGCAGACTAATATACTGCATATATCTTCTATCATGAACTGGTCATATGTCTTTTCACTCTCAGCCTACCCCACTGTTGGTATGGTGACAATGATCAGAGATAAGGTTTGAGACAGGAGGCTCACAGATGCAAGGTGCCTGGATCCAACAAGTCATACTTGCTGTGTTGGAGAATAGAAGGAGCATCAACACCTGCCACAGCTGTAGCTCACTCGCTAATGTGTTTAGCAGCTCTAGGCTTCCTCTGTGGGGGACCAGAACTGGACCATAATGGGTATTACAAGTATATATTTTCCAGATAAAATGCAGACACCAAGTTAAATTTGAATTTCAAATAAAAAATGAATATATTTTTAATGCATGGATTATACTTAAAATATATATGCTTGTGTGTTATTTACCTGAAATTTAAATCTAATTGAGTATCCTATATTTTTATTTACTAAATCTGGCAACGCTGCATCACTGGGTGTCTATTTAGGCTTAACAAAGTTGTCAGTCTGGAACTAATGTCATCTGTTCTCTATATTTAAGATTTACGTGGTGTTTGTTTCCTTTTCTATTTATAACGTACTCTCAATTATTCCACCCTTTTAATCTATATTTAAAACACATAAATTTTACTTATTCTATGACTAATATGTCTCACAGTTACTAACTTACTAATTATGCATATTTATTGCTTCTCATAAGTTTCATCCATCCCACTGTGTTTCTTCCCTACTAGAGCTGAAAAAATTACTTTCAAAGAACAAAACAAAAATATATTGTACTAACTTTTACCAATTATTACGATTATTATTATTATTTCATTTTGATTCCAAAACCTAATTAATTTAGGAGCAGAGTATACATTCAACTCATCTTTTGGAAGCAACCCTGCCCTAGCTTAGCCTCATCCAGGTGTTGAGGCTGAAACTTCCCACCAATATTCAATGTACTCCAAATTTGGACAAATACCTGCAGAAGCAGGTAAAGTTTTTCCTTCTCCATAGCGGGTGAGAATATGAAAATATAGAAAGAAACCACTATCAGGAGGGCCTGAAGCCTACCAATAAGTAAATCTTTGATTTCTTCTAATTGTTAACATATCACTCCCATCTTAAAATACTTCAGTAGAAGATAACTGCTCTTAGAAAAATGACTATCCCTCATGTGGTTTACAAGTCAGCCCAGGACACACTTCGGTTCCTTGAAGATGCAATGTTTTTCAAGGGACACGTTTTTTATCTGATTTACATTCCAATGGAGTTATTTATTTTTTATCTCCAATTTTCTCCAACATTACAAAGTTATCTTCTACATCCTAAATAAAATACCACTTTCCTTATTATAAATTAAGTCTACCTGTTAAATGCTTTCATATAACCATGTACTGTTCTTTATAGCATTTATCTCAAAGAAACTTTAAGGCTTAGTTTTTGATTAATTGGTTAATAGTGTTGTCTGCCAATAGCACTTAAGCTTCACTACAGCATTATTTACAATGGGAACAATAATATCTAGATATTGGTGGACTGCGTTGTTCATTTTTATATCTTCTACATTTAAAACTGATGTATGGCACATACATAATAATCAAGCTGAGATGTATTTGTATTGGGCCCGACACGAATTAGGAGTCTAAATAAATTATACTGCTATTATAACACAAATTATAGTCTTACTTTAAAGATGATCTAAATTATTTTAACATTTTCATGCCTATTAAGAAAATCTTCATTCTCTGATAATAATGCATAAAAAGTTTTGATGATTTTGTTTTTGCATTTGGGCTAATTTTAATTTTATTACACTAGAGATCTAACCTTCAGTGGTGCCTAGTTATGCATTTTGAAGCACACTAATTTGCTGGGATGCTCTCCTTAAGAAAAATCTAATTTGAGCAAAATTTCATGAAACTAGAGAATTTAACTACTATGAGATGATAATAAAAAGAGATGCCACATGCAGATAAAACTGACAAAAACTTCAGAATTAAGTTAGGAGACAGGTGTAGTCAAGCTATGTCATCTTCAGTTTCCAAGATAGTTTGCATTTTTCTAAACTTAACTGCCTGAGACATAAGTTGGAAGCCAAATAATATCATTAAAATTCAGTCATCACCTCAGGCTAGAATTTCACCGTGCATTTAACTCATATCTCTGGTAAAACTTTTGGATGCTTTTTTAAAAAAAAAAAAATTTTTAAATGTTTCGTGTTGCTCTCAGAGTTGCGTCTTTCTGTTTTCTGCTTCCAAATAACTGCTAACAACAAAATAGACAGGAAATAAATGAGACCAACACATACCTTTGAATGTATTATTGTAATTCACTATACCAGGTAGTAATATTCAACATATTTTCCACCTCTTCCTATTAGTTACCATAATCATTATAAATAGACAGAGAAATTATACAAAGTAAATATGGGCCACATCATATGAACAGAAGGTGACTTTAAAAAAAGAGAAGACATTATACTTCCTGAAAATCCATCATAATAATATTTACTCATTTTAGAGACGTCTAGCTGATTATAAGAAGACAAGATTAATTGAAGTCTCCCCAGCTTCTAGCCCTTGCCAACAACTCACCAATGTCTTCCAAGAAGGTCCTGCTAGTAGTCCATTAAAAACTATATGAGTCATTTATCCTCCTACAGGCAAGCAATCACTTGGATGAGGAACAGAATGATAAACTTATGTGCTGTGTGACAGGAAACCATGATTCTCCTAAGGGGCATTAAACACCCTCTCTACTTGAGCACACTATTATAATGCTGAAAATTAATGATGTAAGAAAGAACCTCAACAAACACTAGCAGTAAATCTCTGGAGTGGTGCAATTTTGTATGCAAGAGTCTGAGTGTGTGTGTATGTGCGCACATACATGTATATGCGCACATACATGTATATGCATGTTTTGTGTGTGTTTATAAAGGAAAGAGGTAGTCACAGAAACAGAAAAAATTAAAGCCAAAACAACAAATAAACAGGGGATTCTTTAATGGCAGAAACATAATCCAATTACGTTTACAAACCACGCACTGTGCATGGCACATAGGAGTTTGTGAAATACAATATGGTTGAAATGACAGATCATAAGATAATTTTTGAGATAACAGAAACATTTTTGAGTCAGTAATTTACCACAGAAAATCACACCTCAAGATAAAATGGTTTTGTTGTCCAATAAAAAGCACTTTATAAATTGGGATGAATGCTTTGAATCTATAAACTTGGATTTTTTAAAATGATGTTTAAGTTTCTTTGAAATTAGGTCCCAATAAAAGCTGTGTAAAGTGAACATAACACTTCGAGGATTGCTGCAAGGAGTTATTTTAACTTTAAGCTGTCTGCATTTCAGTGATGGTTCCCTTGTTAAACAATTGGTAGTATTTTAAATGAAGCTATTATCACTAGAAACCTCACAAATGAACATAAACAGGGTATTGCCCCTGAAAACTGCTTTTTAAAAACCTGTCAAATGATCTTTATTTCCATTTTCTTCCCTGAGTGAGTTATTGCAGCACGAAGCAATTTGTGCATCATTTATATTAGTCTTCTAGTCTCGCAAAAGGTAATAATTTTCTGATTTCAATTCTGTCGAAGAGGTATACTTAATGTGTCAGGTATTAAGTAGATCGATGAACATTATCAATTCTGGCTTATAATTATTAGAAAATGATCATAGAATCATTGAATCTTAGAGTTAGAAAACTATTCACTGTGACCATTTTCATTAGAAAAACAAGTTATGCAAGTAAAATCTTAAGCAGTAATGCAATTCATAAGAAGATAGGTATTTGATTAGCATACACACATTTTGTGAGTTTAATAATCGTTTATTTATTATAAAAATAACCAATAGAAAAAAATGAGTGTATTTTATGGCTACAAAAATTTCAAATCTAAAGGCTTATACATGAAATATCTAGCTCAATGTCAACTTCTATAATTTAGGTTGAAAATCCTATCTTTACAAGTTACAATATTATAAATGTAATATTAATCTACTTGAAATCTATAATTATTTTTCAATAAATTGGTCTCATCTTGCAAATAGATTTTTTTTTTCAATTTTGAACACAATTTTGAATTAGTTTCAGAGTTTGGATATAAATTTATTATGAAAATTCACAAACAAGTCTTTTTGGTGGACAAATATTTTCATTTGGGAGCAAATATCTAGGAGAAAAATTGTTGACTTGTGTGATAAATATATGTCCAATTCTCTAAAGAACTACAAGCTCTTTTCTAAATTAGTTAATTTTACAAATATAGATACGTGAGTTCTAGTTGCTCTATACTCTCATCAACATTATTTATTATCAAGCTTTTAATGTTTACTACTCTAATGGTGTCCGTTGGTATCTCACTGTATTTTAATTTGAAATTACCAGACAAATAATGATATTGAACACCTTGTCATGACTTCCATAGATCTCTTCTTTTTAAGAGTCTCTCCAATACTTTAGCTTTTTAAAAAATTGGTTGTTTGTTTTCTTATTATTGAGTTCTAAATGTTTCTATATATTCTGAATGCGAATATTTTCATATATATATATATATATATATATATATACACGCACTGTGAATATTTTCTCCTGTGACTATTTTCATAATGTCTTTTTAAAGAACAAATTTTTATTTTGATAAGTTTTAATTCATCTACTTCTTTGCTATGTTTTCTTTCAGCACTTTTATATTAGAAGATATGTATTTAGGTCTATTATTCATTTTGAGTTAATTTTAGGTTAAGATGTGTGGTAAGGGTCAATATTTATATTTTAAATATGGACATTCAGTTATACCAATTCCATTTTTAAAAAAATAATGTATTTTTTTATTGAAGTACTATAATGTGACGGTTAAAAAACAATTAAACATCTAGATATGAATCGATTTCTGGACTATTATTTTGTTTCATTGACTTATATATGTATTCCTATATGAATATAATTTTTAAAATTTCTGTAACTATGTCATAGTACATCTTAAATTTTTTTATTATGTACATATATATTATTATTGTTGTTTTAGTTAATTTCCAGTTCTTAAACATCTATTTTGTTCTTTCTTATAATTTTAATTTCTCAGTTGTTTCCTGTTTCCTCATTAAAATATAGTGATGTGAACACATTTTATAATAGTTAATTTAAAGTATTTGATAAATCTAGTATCTTGGATATTTCAAGATCAATTTATATTGCTGCCTTTTTTCTGAACTATAAGTAAGATTTTCATACCTTTTGTATATCTAGTAATGTTTTAATGTTTTAATATTTTAAACAATATAGATAATATGTTATAAAGATTTTGGATTCTTTTATCTTTCTCTGATTTTTGCAGTAGGCAGTATAATTACTGTGTGGTTACCTTGTATTAATGAGGTACTAGGTACCACTCAGTTTAAAAACGTAGTACCACCCCCACCGCCCTTTAGGATCACTAGATTTCCAGTATCTCTGTTCTGCTCTCAATGTCATAGCAGCTATTCTTTGGTAACCTTCAGATAGTCTCATTCTGTATATGTGCTGCCCAATCCTCATCTAAGGACTCACAGGAGATTCAAACAAGTATTACCTTGTTTAATTCCCCACTCTCTGGTACATTGCACATACCAAATATTTCAGCTTTTCCTCACACATATCTGTTTCGTCTAATCTCAGCGAGACTGCTATGTTCTGCTTGGGTTACAACTCATTATGCTATAGCCAATTAGTTCCAAGAGAAAACTGGAACAATTTGGGGACTTATCTCTTGAATTACCCATCTCTCAGGATTTGCATTCTTGCATTGCCTGTTGTCTGTGACTTTGATCTTTCTTCTCTGATCTCCAGTATTCCAGTCTAGAAAATGAAAATTTAATACTGATTGATTTCTAAGTTCTTGCCCAATTCTAATATTCCACAAATATATTAGTTCCTCTGTTTGCAATGTAATTTTTGTTTCCTATGCTTATCAGGCCCTAAAGGGTTTATAAAGAAACATTAAAATATTTCTTTATTGATATACTATTCACAAACATATATAATCAACTTACCTAAATATAGGCAAAAAAAATACATTGCAATTTCTTGAAGTATGTATCAAAAAGCAATATTGAAGAGTAAGTTACTTTAAAGAGTTATAAATTATCTCTGTTAGCAATATTCTTCAGTATTTCAGGCAATTATTCAAAAAGTATTACATCTAAGAGTTTGAAGAATCTACTTCTCCAGTTACTCGAGTGTCCTTAGAATGGAATAACAGAAGAATCTCCTCATAATCATAGCAATTCAGCCTCATTTACTCAAAGTATAATTATTAGATATTTTGCACCTGGTGTCATACTTAGTATTGGATTCACAATGAAGAAAACACTATCTAAATTATTCAAATTAATAAATTAAGTAAACATGTCAAAAAGCACCTCGTAGGGAGAATATTTTCCCCTCTGTTTCTTTCTAGGAAAAAAAAAAAGTTTTCAAAAAGTGAAAATCTTTTTAAATAGTATTTCAATAAAAAAGTCTAATAAATTTTAATATTTAAAATTGTTCAACTCTTATATGTTAAAGTGAATTTCTTTCACAAAATAGCAATAATTAAATACTGCAAACAATACAAATTGTGTTGAATGTGGGAGAATGTATTAGAAATTTCTGAGCACATCTAGTGATTAAATTATAGATAGATTTGAAAGGAAAAGTTAAAATGGTTGCATTTCATTTGATATTAAAAATGTCCTAAAGCTCAAGAAAATTGGCAAATTAGCATTTTAGTCAATCTCACCTCATCCTTCACTTTCTATTTATTGTGATATTTAAGTAAAAGATTACTCTTTTCAGTGAATCATTTCTAGATTTAAGAACTTATTTTTTTTTCCAAGAGAGTTGACATATTTATTCACTAGAAGACTGGATAAGACAGATTGGATTACCTTGTCCTGTGTGCTAGTATCTATATACCATTTGAAGGACGTTGCTAAGGGTAGAAAACGTGTATGATTTTCAAAAGATAGTAGGTTTTAGAAGACTTGAAATCAACCCACTCTCCCTTTTCAAATTATTGAAACACTTTTCTCCTGTAGTAGAAATCAGCGGCAGTGTTTAAAACCTAAACTAACCAAAATAATAAATAAACGGATCAATGTAACAAAATAGAGTGGCCAGAAATACACCCATGCAAATAAGGCTATCTAACTTTTAATAAATGCAGAAAGATAATACAATAGAGATAAGATAATATTTTAAACAAATGATGCTGGGAACAACTGGGCATCTACATGTAAAAAAATGAACCTAAGCATAAATCTTTCACCCATAAACATTAACTCAAAATGAATCATAGACCTGAATGTAAAATAGAATACTATAAAATTTCTAGCAAATAATATAGAATAAAATCTAGATGATTGGATTTGACAATGACTTTTTAGGTACAACACTAAAGGCAAGATTCATGAAATAAATAATTGATAAATTGAACTTCATTGAAATTAAAGTCATCTGCTCTCCAAAAGGCAGTCAAAAGAATGAGAAAACAAGACATAAACTGAGTGAAAATATTTGCAAAACACACATCTGACGAAAGATTGTTACCAAAAATATACAAAGCACTCTTTAAACTCAAGAATAAGAAAACAGACAACCTTGTTAAAAAATAAGCAAGAAATCTGAACAGACACTTTACTGAAAAAGATATACATATGGCAAATGAGCATTTGAAAAATGCCCAAGATCATATGTCATTAAGGAATTTCAAGTTAAAACAACAGTGAGATTAAAATG
This sequence comes from Rousettus aegyptiacus, assembly GCF_014176215.1. Taxonomy (NCBI): domain Eukaryota; kingdom Metazoa; phylum Chordata; class Mammalia; order Chiroptera; family Pteropodidae; genus Rousettus; species Rousettus aegyptiacus. The sequence goes on from NW_023416287.1 coordinate 72,339,991, forward strand.
ATCAAGATCCAAAACAATGACAACAACACCAAATGCTGCCAAGGATGTGGAGCAACAGGATTTTTCATTCATTGCTATGGGAATGCAAAATGGTATGGCCACTTCAAAAGACAGTTTGACAATTGCTTACAAAATTAAACATGCTGTTAAATACAAAGGGCCAACAAACTGAGTGGGAGAAGATATTTGCAAACAATCCTTTTGACAAGGGGCTAATACCTAAATTATATAAAGAACCTATACAACTCGACAACAAAAAAAATAAACAATATAATTAAAAAATGGGCAAAGGAACTAAACATATTTCTCCCAAAACAATGTATAAAGAGCCGATGGACAAATGAAATGATGTTCAACTTCACCAGCTATTAAATAAATGTAAATCAAAACCGCAATGAGATATCAGTTCATACCTGTAAGAATGGCTACTATCAACAGAACAAGTAATAACAAGAGTTGGAGAAGTTGTGGGGAGAAAGGAACCCTCATAGATTACTGGTGAGAATGTAAATTGGTATAGTCACTATGGAAAACAGTATGGAGGTTCCTCAAAAAGTTAAGAATAGAATTACCATATGCTCCAGCAATCCCTCTTCTGGGTGTCTACCCCCAAATTTTGAAAACATTTATCCTGAAAGACATATGCACCCAGATGTTCACTGCAGCATTATTCATGGTGACCAAGACACGTAAACAACCAAAGTATCTTTCAATAGATAATTTGATAAAGAAGGTGTGGTACATATATACAATGGAATATTTATCAGTCATAAGAAGAGATGAAATACTGTCATTTGCAACAATATGGTTGGATTGTGAGATCATCATACAGAAAAAGCTGAGAACCATATGATTTCACTCATATGTGGGATATAAAACTGAAAACAACAGTTGAAAAAGACAAACAAACAAAAACTCACAGATATAGACAAAAGTTTAGTGGTTACTAGAGGGAAGAGGGGCAGGAGTGTGGTAGAAAAGGGAAAAGGGGGTCAAATATAGGGTGAAATAAGGGGATTTGACTTTGGGTGGTGAACACACAATGCAATATACAGATGATGTATTATTGAATTGCACTTTTGAAACCTATATAATTTTATTAACTAATGTCACCCTAATAAATTAAAGAAAATACATGTTGCAATCATGTACATTGGTATTTCCCCAATGAGTTAAGAACATGTCCACACAAAAACCTGCATGTGAATGTTTATAGCAGCTTTGTTTATAATTGTTAAAATTTGGAAGCAATCAAGATGTCTTTTGATAAGTGAATGGATAAATACACTGTTTTACATCCAGATAATGGGATTTTATTCAGTGCTAAAAAGAAATGAACTATCAGGCCATAAAAAAAAGACATGAAGAAATCTTAAATGCATAATACTAAAGGAAATAAGCCAATCTGAAAAGACTACATGCTGTATGATTCCAATCATATGCCATTCTGAAAAAGAGGAAACTGTGGAGACAATAAAAAGATCAGTGGTTGTCAGGAGGTAGGGTAGAGGGAAGAATGAGTAGCTGGAGCACAGGGATTTTTAGGACAGTGAAACTACTCTGTATGATACTATCACAACAAATAATGTCATTATACATTTGTCAAAACCCATTAAATGTACAATATCAAGATTAAAGCCAAATGTAAACTGTAGATTTGAGTGATAATGCTGTCTCAATGTAGGTTTATTGATTGTAACAAATGAACCATTCTGGTACAAAATGTTGCTATGAGAGGAGGATGTGCATCTGGGGTGATAGGATGTACATGGGAACTTTGTACTTACTGCCAAATTTTCCTGCAAACCTGAAACCTCTCTCTAAAAAAAAAAAGAAAAAAAAATTAAAAAAATAAACTTACATGAACTCTTCAAAAGAAATAAGTAAAAAATACATACCGAGAAATCATTATAAAAAATCTCTCCCAAACACAATTAATATAAATGATATGACAGGTGACAATAAACCTATCATGAGTTACAATTCTGTACTCAATTCTGATGTGCAGGTTTTTCCCCCAGTATCAAGCAATTTTTTCACACTAGCTGGTATCCTACAATTGAACTCAATTCTGACACAATCTGCCTGGAGGTAGAGTGAGATCCCACAGGTTAAAAGTTCGATTCTATAAGACTGATGCTCACTACATCAGATGCCAATTGCTATCACTTGTGCTTCTGACCTGAGCTTCTGACCCAGTCAGCTATAGATCCAAGTTTCCCACAACCCCCTTTTGCCTTTGATTTTGACTTGCTAGATCCAGTACTCCTTTTTTCTAGTAAGGTGCAGACACAGGAGAAAAAGCTTTCATTTTTGAGGCTTGATTTAGAATTGTCTGGACCTGCAGTTGCACTAAAAATTTCATGAAAGTTTCCCTGCCACGCCTTACTCTATCCCTTTAGTTCTTCATCTGGAGCTCTGCAGCAGAGCAGCATTCAAAAAGAGCAGAACACCTGCAGACGGAATGGTTTCCATGCCAGGAGCCCAGCCGCTAAATAAAATAAGCAGTGACAGACATGTTCTGCTAACTTTACTGCAAAAATTAGACCTTCTTTATCATTTTTCACCATCTCACAGAAGCTTAAAAATATTTTAAGTACACAAGTAGCTGGTCAAATCAAAGAGATTTAATATCTTAGCTAACCTGTGCTTCTATAATAAAATCCATAATTACTAGTAAAATAGCCTAGGGTATGAGCAATTACAAATGAAATATAACAGCAAAAGGGTGGGTTGGGACAATGACACAGGCTCTGGAGTAGGATAGATGAGGCTTGAATCCAATCTGGATCCCTGATTAACAGTTACGCGATTTTGAGTCATTTTGTCTCTATGAACCCCAGCTTTCTCATCTTAAAATATGATTTAAAAATGTCTATTTCCTAAGGGTTTTGTGAATTAAGAATGTATATAAAATACTTGGTATAGAAGTGTCTTCCCAGAACTTTCCTTCTTAGGATGTTTAGACTCTTCCCTTCATTCTCCTTCATTAAAATACATTCCTTAGATGTGTATACTGACTCTTCTATCAATTAAAGTCTATTTTGGATTCTCCGATTTCCTATAAAAATATTTTCTACTTGACTCTTCCTATTTTTTTTCCAAGGAGAAGTAATGAAGACATTATCAGCTGATCACATACATAAGATTTATTTTCAAGTATACAATTCTATTGTTCTATGATTTATGATAAGGGGGAAAAAAGCAATAACAATAGTAGTAATATTATTTAAGCTCTAAAATTCTATTTTATATTGCTTGAAGAGAATTAAAACAGTATCACAAGAGAAGAGTGAGATGATAAATGATAGTGGGAAGTATCAAAAATATACTGAAACACAGATTGTCCAGGGAAATATAGACAATGTTTTTTTCAGGAGAGCCCTGGGCAGAGTAAGTTTGTTTAAGCAAAATTATCATCAAATATGAGTTAAACCGTTATCTCTTTTTTAATCCAATTAGTCTCTTTTGAGTACATAATTTTTTTTCCATTGCATTGTTTCTTTTTTAAATTTTATTGAATTTACCAGAGTGACATTAATTAATAAAATTATGTAGATTTTAAGTGTACGATTCTATAATACATCATCTGTCTATTGCATTGTGTGTTGACCAACCAAAGTCAAATCTCCTTCCGTCACCTTATATTTGACTCCCTTTACCCTTTTCTTCCTCCCCGCAATCCCTTTCCCTCTGGTAACCACCATACTGTTATCTGTGCCTATGATTTTTTGTATATCTTGTTTGTTGCTTTTAGTTTTATATCCCATGGATGAATGATATCATATGGTTCTTGACTTTTTCCATCAAATATATTTTACTTAGCATGATATTCTCAAGATCCATTCATGCTGTCCCAAAAGATAAGTTCTTTACTCAACTAGCTCACACGCATCCTGATCTTTGAAGATATAGTTTTTAAAAGGTTGTATAGGGAAGTGGCAACAATGAATGCCTTTTCTTTTCTGATGTAAAGCTCCAGAAATAAGTGAAATCCCAAGTTTACACAGAAGTCAATGGACATTACTTTCCCAGGAAGGCCCACGATCCCTGTTGCAACATGAATAGTTGGATGAGTTGTTTATTTTTAATTGTTTTAATAAGGATACCCAGAAACTGGTCATTAGTCTTTTTGCTTCTTATATCCAATACATAACTTATGCTTCAATACTGTACTATAAAAATAAAAGGACTCAATCAGAAATAATGGTTTTTATAAACCTTGGGAAATTTCTCCAAAATTATTCTTCATTTGCCTCATGACTTGCTCATAATGCAACATTAATCAGACAGGCTACTGCATTTCTTACAGTCTATTTATTGCTTAATTTTTTCCTCTGCCCCAGTAACATTTTTATTCTAAATGATGACTACTAAATAATAGGTCCTTCAAGTAAAATTATTCTTTCTGATTGAAGGATGGTTATTTTAATATTGTGGTTGCTGACAAATCCCTCTTAATCTCTAATCATGGCTAGTTTTATTTCCTTGTTTTGTTTTTCATGTTAATGTGTCTCAAATTTGCACACTGGTAATTATGTCTCTTATTAGAAGAGAGGCCAATGATAGTGGCACATAATATAAATAGAATGGTGAAAAATCACAGTTGACCAGATCTTTATCTATACGGTAATCCCCTTTTACCTGTGGAGGATACATTCCAAGACCCTCAATGAATGTCTGAAACCATGGATAGTACTGAAGCCTATATTACATATATACTTATGATAAAGTTTAATTTATAAATTAAGCATAGTAAGAGGTTTATGACAATAACTAATAATAAACAGAATAATTATAATACTATATTATAATAAAAGTTATGTGAGTATGGTCTCTCTCTCTCTCAAAATATAACCATCCCTTACTTGCAGTAAATGGCTTATTGTCACAAATAATACATAGGTAACTAAAATTAGGAAAGTGCACCAAAATAACTGATAGAAACCTTAAATTGGCAATATGTAGGAAGGATCTATTTAGAGAGAGTGGTCAGTAGAGAGACTGAGTAGGTAAAATTTAAGCTGAGAACTAAATATTAAGAAGGGCCAACCTGATAAAGTATCAGAGAGAGAGAGAATTCCAGGCCAATACACTACCTGTGTGAGGTTGGGAAAGACCTCAACATATAGAAAATGGAAAGTCAGTGTGGTAAGAACATAATAAGCAAATAGGAGATTGACCTCAGGCAAGATTGATAAGTAGTCAGCATAAAGATCAAAGAAGGATTTATAGTCCATGTGGGTTAGATGAAAGTCTTGTAGATTAAAGTATAAGAAACCCAACTTAAACTAGGCAAAGAGATCAAAGGGAATATATTAACTCAAATCACTGAAAATTCCAATGTGTAAGTGGTTTGAAAGTATAATATGATGTAGGGGTGCAAGCAAGTGGTTAGGACTCTGCTTCTCTATCTCTTTTGGTTTCTCAGGCCAACTTTACTATTTCTTTACATATATAATAGAGAAGATGGCCATCGACAACTCTCATTTTACTTTTCCTTTGCATTCTCAGAGGAGACATTGATCCTCTTTCCATTCTCCCCAGCGAAGATTTCACTGGTCAAGCTTTGGTCACAGGAGTGTCCATGAACTTCAACTGAGGCCATGAAGTTGGTGTGTGCTAATTGAGCACGCATGATTCAAATGGTACTGGGCATGAAGTCAGTCCTGCCCAAATGACATAGGCTGAGGTGGAAGAATGTGTAGATTCCCAACAGGAGAAAAAAATCATAGAAACTATAGCAGATGTTTACATTACATGAAGAAGGTCAGATTGAATTGTGATGAGATGGAGTGACAGAATAATTTTATGAAGGAAATGTCATTGTTTTGAAATTACATTTTCATAGTTTGCTGGTTTGGGTCTGGAAAAAAATAATCACTGAGGGAGCATGACTTCTATGCTGTCGACCACCATGACACATTCCCATCATTGCAAACCATGTAGAAAGTAGCAAAGTTCCCATATGTCCCCAAACACATCATCCCTAATACTCAAAAGGTTTAGAGGTAAGATTTGAAATCATTCTTTGGCTACTTGGTCCATATGGGAAAGCTTTACATGGGACCAAAATATTGTGGGAATGCAACTGAGGTTTACAGGTGAGCTTTTTGTTTTTTTCTTTAATATTCTAAACCATGAGGCCTGGCCTTGGTAAAGGCCCATACTCTGGATAGTAACTAGGCATCCAGGAAAGAACACAAACAAGATTAGAAGGCCTGAATCCCAGACTCTAGGAAAACCCCCACACTTACTCTTCCTCTAACTCTAGAAATCTTATGGAGGCTTAACCTCTCTCACCTCATGTAGCCTCCCCTACACAGGGATGAGGTGAGAATAGATGTAACAAAACTTTGTCATGCTTCACACAGAAGAGGGCACAGTATAAACAATTTAAAAATATTCCCCATTATTATTAATGATTAAATTATATACTTGGGCCTGAAAATCTCTAAAGTCTCTTTTTCTTAGCTGGCCATTTTTTTTTCTGTGTCTCACTGCTGGTTTATGAAAAAATGTAGATAATATTTATTAACACAAAGTAGAAAAAGAAATTACTGTATTGGAGAATATTGAACAATGTAATGTACTATTATTATTATTATTGCAAAATTCTTTATGAAATTGATCATGCCTTCTATTTCCTTTTAGAGCCCTTTCATCGCCCATAAGCCCTAGCTCTAGTACAATATAGTATACAGTCAGAAATATTAAAATTGTACTGTGTGGCATGAGATACTGTGTGTGTGATGTAGTGGAATAATTTGGAAGACTTAGGCTCTTACAGACTCTAATAATTTTCAATCTGCTTTACCACATATTAGCTATGAGATTTTGAATAAATTACTTAACCGTTTTGTTCATTAGTATCCTTATCTGTAATAAAAAAGAGGGCAAGATAGATGGCTATTATTATCTTTGCAGGATTGGTATGGGGATTATCAATGTTTTTAAAGTCTCTAAGAGTGAAGATTCAATAAATGATAGCTATTAATAGCAGGCATTGAAAAATTATAAGTACATGAGAAATGATTCTTTTCATCAAGAATATTTCAATATAGGTAGGAAATAAGAACATACGCTCTCCTCTCTCCTACATTACTGAGTGGAACTTCTGACATTAGTCAAACCATTGGAGAACTGCTGACACCGGGCATCAGGTATAAAATAAAGACCTCCATGCTTGAAGTTGTTCATTAGTACCTGTAACTATCAGTAATAGGGACACTGTAATGATGTCCTCTGCTTACTTAGTATTATCTCTGGGGAGTTCAAAGTAATTTGCACGTGGAAAATTAAATGATGCAGTTCAGTCTGAAATTGAATTCCAAATAATTGTTAGAGAATTAAATTGCAATTGAACCAGAAATTCTAATCAGATATGAAGCAAAGTATGTTCCTGCTGAACTGTGAGGAAAACAGTTTATGCAAGAGGATGCCATTTTGGTTTTATAAGGACCTCTATAACATATATTTGTATCCTTTCTCATTATAAGAACGTTGGAGTGGGGAAATAGGGTGAAAAACAGAAAGAGCTTTTTCAATGACTAAGGCTAGTGTTTCCCCTCTTTGGTGCCCACTACTTATACACAACCAACTGTCCTCCTTTTATGTAACAGTAACATTATAATTCAAATTAGATCTCCAAAGTTCTCTCTTGCTTTCACCTTAGAACAGACACTGCTACTCTGGTACAAATGGCAACTTTGATCAGAGTGAACAGAGACATCAGAAACATGTTTTACCTTATTTATAACACCATTATTTATAACAATAAAAAGAAATGGCTGGATTTATGGAAGCCCTTTCTATCAGCTTTTATAATGCAGGGAAATTATCCAACTGGGCACTGTGGAAATTATGCCTATTCAAACTCTATGGGACAGAGTTCATTGAATGTTTGGAGTGAGATGTTTGACCCTCGCTCTCCTTCTCTTTATTTCATTCATCTGTATGTTGGAAAGCAGGGCATCGTGGCATCTCTGCAGCTGTGGCTAGTCATGTCCAAGGGCAAGGTACATTGTAGTACCTCTCTCTTTGGTACCACTAATTCCAGCAGTGCTTGCTTTTAACATGACACTTCATTCCTAAGGGACATGATTTGATGCTAAGCAAAAACATTCTGTGATTTACATAGTTCCTATAGCTTAAAATATACGCATTCCAACAACTCCTTAAATAGAGGACAGAACAATGGAAAGGCTGTCCTTTTCTATCCTTCTCAGGAGTTACCATAGATACCGAGATTGCAATGCCAAGTGCTGGCAAATTCATCTAATTGGATTTCAACAGGGTTAGAAAAAAAAAAAAAGTGTAATTACTAACCTATTGGCACGTATGGTTTTATTATGAAATAGTTAATTGCCCTTGATAATTAACAAGATTCTCTATATGGCCATACATTGTTTGCAAATAGTTCACCATTCCCTTCCCCCCCATTATGCTTACAATAACTTTCAGTGCTGTCTCAGAGAAAGAAATGTGTATGGAAGGGAGGGAAGGGGTGTGTGTGTGTGTGTGTGTGTGTGTGTGTGTGTGTGTGTGTGTAAATGATAGAGGCAAAGGTGAAGGTAAATATTCCAAAAAAATGAGATGTAGAGAAAAGTCACAAATTTCAAATTTCCTTCACCGGCTTTGGCAACACATGCTGCTTTACTCCATTCAATTTTCTGGCCATTAGTTGGACCCTCTATTTTAATGGTATGTGTAGCCTTGGTCACTTCAATCTTGTCTCCCTTTTTGAAGAGTAATGAAAAAAATTCCATGAGTCCAAGGATCACAATATGATTGGATTTTAACTTTTTTTTTTTTGATCCATTCTTTTTCAGGGCATCATTTTTCTCTGACAAATATTTTTAGACTCTATCCAGTGTGAATAAACTAGCTAAAAGGCCAGAGCTCTCACTATACATTGGGAAGTTTCTGAATCAGAGCTCTAATATGTCTCAACCTTAGGGAGAAGTTCCCTGTCACTTTTTCTATTTATCTTTTTTCAGTATCCTCATATTACCTACAGTTAATTATACCTTTCTGTACCACAAGTACTTCAGCATTTCCCTCTGGTATTTACACCTGTAGGGACTTGTAGATGGTTATCTTAAAACCAATAGTCTTATTTCCCTGGACAAACAAGAACATATTTACCAATAGGGCAAGTCCAGAATGTAAATAATTTAAATCAGGTTAACACTTCAAAAACAAGTGTCATAACAAGAGAAGGATTAAAAAAATAATTTGATGACCTTAGCAATTGGGTTCCTTTTCATTTTGTTTCATTCAGTTTCTACCTGTCTTAACAACATTTTTAAAATTCCTGCTACAGGGAGCTGTGAAAGAGCATTATTTAAAATCTAATGATTTATGCCAATTTGCATAGAAAAAGTAAGCAGAAGAAATACAGCAATGTTGCATACAATTTAGGGGCAAAAGATGCAATGTTCATGGTTCTTTGTTTTCAAGTTTTCTTTAGTAAATTGATTTTTCTGGGCTTAAACCTCAGACTCTAATCCAACTCAGCTATAGACTCAGCACTACCCTAATATGATAAATGGTGCCTTCTCTCAAGAATCTAAATTCCACCTATTTCTTTTTACTTTCACTAGCTACCAACTTCTCCAGCTAATCTATTCTTCCCAGCATTTGGCTCAGTTGCCACGATGAGGTATACTAGACACTAGGAAGCTCTGAATTCTAACCCCTATTTAGCACTATCGTTGACAAAATATGTTCATTTTAATTGACTGTTTCTTGAATCCCATTTCTTTTCACTCCCAGAGCTTTAGTTTAGGCTCCTGCACTTTTCATCTAGACCGTTACAATACATTTCTAATTTGTCTCTTCACCTCCACATCCCACTCAGTTTTTCACATGGCTAACATAATCGTCATAGAATGTGTGTGCACGTGTGTAGGTATGTTCATGTGCACAATAAAAGAGGCTTCTAATGATCCTCTGCTGTTCTTGCACAAATTCTGAATCTACCCAGCAGCATGACATAATAAAATATCTTTATTAAAATGCCTTTCGTTCAAACCATGCCTAATATTTAATCATTTGCCAAAATTCCACTTCACACTCGAGATCCAGATGAAAGGTTTGCTTTTGTAAATCCTATCAACTTCACCTGGAAGCTGGTGAATCTTTTCTGTGGATTCTCTGTAAATGCTGTGTATGCCTCAAGAATAGTAACTGAGTAAATAAATGAGTAGATGGATGAATTAATGAATGAAGAGGTTTGGTGTACATAATCTCCACAATCATGTACATCTCTTGACATCATCTGGCTGTGGAGGGAAACCTTGACTAATAAAAAGGAAATAAGCAATGTGCATGGAACAAAGCATGTAAACAGTATTTCTAACAATAGTCATCATAATAACATCATAGTCATAAACCCATATGTTATCTCTTTTTAGCTTCACAAAAACCCTTGAGATAAGCAGTGATGTTATTATAATATTATCAATTTTAATGATAAAGCAATTGGTGTGGCCACCTGCATCAGAATCACCTGGAGTGCTTGATAAAATGCAGATTTCTGTGCGCTATCTTATATTTACTGAGTCTATTTTGGGGAGGTTGGGTTCATGGAATCTGTATTCGTACATTCTCTCTCCACTCACATGATTTTTATGCACATGAACATTTGAGAACGATTGGAATAGAATATTTTGTTTCATTCGCTTAATCTGATTTCATGCACGTCTGAAGTCTCCTCACTCATAAAGGAAGTCCTACAGTTGACAGAGTTAGACTGAAAAATAGAGCTGTGTTGGGAAATCAAGAGAACGCTGGGGATAAACATGGATGGGGTCAAGAAGTCAGGAATTCGGGAGGCAAAACCCAGATTCGGCTGAGAGGGTCGAAGATCAACAGGCAAAATAAGGAGGTTCATTATCCCTGCAGAGTTAATATGTTGCTTAAGTCATTTGCAGTAATCTCTATTTGTGGTCATCATTTTGGTTTTTCTATGTTAACAAGAAATTTTCTCTTACAGGGGATTTTTAAGTTTGGACTTGCATAGTCTTCTTTAAGGGTTCAAAAAAAAGAACAGGATTTCTTTTAATATAGAAATAAACATTAAAACAAAGTCATTAGTGGATAAAATCATCCCTGAGTTCACTTCGACTTTTATTGAGAAACAATGTCACTTTTTCGCACATGTTTTGGAGGCAACTGCTTCAATAAAGCCGTCTTTTGCTGAAAAGAACACTTTAACTATCCTTTGGTCAGGGAGAAAGCTTCTCTCATGGTTTACGTTTGATCTTGTGAGAAGGCAGAACTGATCATAGCATGTCTGGGACAGAACAAGTTTGTTAAAGCCATGAGTAGAATATGTGTCTGGAGCTTTTCTGGAAGAGAAAAATACTTTCTTATACTGAAATAATTTCCATAACTTTTCTTTGTTTAATTACCTCAAAGGATAAAACAAATTCCCCTTAAATACTACAGTTTTCCAAAGATTTGGAGATAATTTAGGACTTAAATCTCCTCCTCTTCTAGATAAACACCTCTAGGTCTTTTTTCCTTCCAAGAATGGTTTGTTTGTGCCTTCACCAGCCAAGTTGTTCTTTTTCTGGACAGACTTTGTATTCTATAATTAATTCAATGCTCTGGCTATGATTCCACCAAGGAAAGGAACAATGAAACTTTCATGTCCTCAATTTAAGTAACCTAGTTCTATTTTTGAAAACTAAAATTGTGTTCTCTTCTTGGAAGCAGTTTTGGTGTTTCTAAAGCATACAGGCTTTTAAAAAATGAAAAGAGACTAAGATTTAATCTTGGCTTTGCATTCTTATTAGCTCTGTGCATTAGTCAGGTTGTTTAACATTTTTAAGCCACATTTATATTATTCATTTAACAAAACTCTTTAATGAGATGTGCAGGATTATTTTGAGAGGATTAAATGAGATAATTAGGTAATTAACATAGAGTGAGTCTTCACTTTAACTAAAATCGTCAAAAAAAAAAAAAAATTAAAGCAGCCTGTCTCTGAACAATTGCCTAAAACTACTTTTGGATAGGAGAGTGCATTCACTTAATTAAGGGATGTCTGCAAAACCACTCTTTTTGAGCAAATATAGCATAAGAAGAACAATTAAACACTATATAATTTTCAATTCATGCAGTTTGCTCATTTAAATGTAGCTGCTTCCTACTTAATGGTGTAATGCAGGCCTGTGGAGTCTAGCTTATACTCATGTGTTTTCTTTCTATACTATGACTGTATCATTTCTATATTGCAATACACTTCATTGAAACTGTCCAAAGGGAAACGTCTAAATGTGGAAAATATTCAGGTACATTGAGAAGAATCAAGGTGTACTAATTGGAGTTTTTGATGAGCAGAATAAATATACTAAAATAAGCACTGTGGAAGGAGAGAAGAAAGATCCGGGGGAAAAAAGAAAGACTCAGCTTGAATCCTGGCCTCATACATGGTGGCCTTATACCTGGTGGCCCTAATAGGGCAGGAACAGTTCAGAGTGAGCCTGGGAATTGTATGCTAAAACTCAAGGAAGGGCTCAAAAATAAGGAGATTATTTTAAAAAGGAACGACCTTAAAAAGGCTCCCACTGGCCATTTTTTTAATTGAGAATAATAAATATTTCAATTGTAACAATGCAAAGACAAAAAAAAAATCATGAGACTATAGTGTTACTCAAGAAAAAAAAAAGGAGCGGGCAGGGTTTAAGGGAAAACGTATTTGTCATCACTGGTAAATTTTTTCATGTTTCACTATATTTTAGAAATTGGCAATTAAACAGGAAAACAAATTTTATTTTGCTCTGTTCTTCTTTAGTTGCTGAGAGCAAGCCTGTCTAATACAGGAGTGCCTTAGTTAATAAATGTAGAAGTAGGAATAGATTTTTTTTTAATTATTGTTTAAAAATCTATGATGAAATAATCAATTCAAGCAAAGACATCAATAGTTACCTAAACCATTAGGGAATAGAATATTCACTTGATGTCAAAGCATTATCCTATAAATGAATAGCTCATCAGAAAAGAAGCACATATACCTTTATAGATAGATGTAACACTCACCGTTTTAACCAAGTGAGCAAATTTAGAATCACTAATAGGAGTAAAAACTGATATTATGTGTCTCATGATGTGATGCAATAGAAAATACAAAGTGTCATTCTGATGTATTCTTGCTAAAAATGTTCAGTCTGACTTAAAAAAGCCTTTAGACCTAATTTTATTTTACAGTAATTACAAGAGTATAAAAAAAATAAGGAGACAGATACTTTGAGGAAATAATCATGAAAATCTGGTATGACAGGACATTCTAGAAGACAATTACCCTAGTCTCCTCAGAAAGTCAGTTTTGAGGGAAAAAATGTTAGCAGGAATATATTTTAGATTAAGAGACTAAAAAAGTCTAATAATCAAATACATGGATAAACTTTATTGTATCCTGGTTCATAAAAACAAAACAAAAAACTAGTAAGGATTGATTATTAGATAATCATAGTAAGTTATTATAATTTTTGATATATTGATGGTATTACAGTTATATATGTTCTTATTTTCATGAGCTGCTTGCTAAAGTATTTAGATGTGAATTATCACAACCCTTGCATCTGACTTACAGAGAGATAGAGAGAGAGAGAAAGAGAGACAGACAGACAGACAGACAGGCAGGCAGAGATAGGTAGGATACATTTGGCAAAATATTAATGATTATTAGTTCTAGATGGTGAGCATATGGTCCTTCATTATATTATTCTTTCAACATTTATTTGTACCTATAATTTTTCAATATATCAAATTAGAAAATGCAGAAGATATAAATGTTCTTATCTTGTTGAAGTTTCTCTTCACTTTATAAATGTGGTTTTCTCATCTTATTTCACTTTGTCATTGATAGTTTCATTGTATGTTCTCATTCGCTATACTCCAAAATTTCTTTTATCAGCTTGTCTCTTCTAATTTCTATAAATATATCTTTAGGCCAATGAAATTCAACCTTTTACTAATGTCCATACACGTCCTACCTACTTCTGTCCCCTCCTCAGCTGTCTGTTTTTTCCTTAGACATTTCCTCTATTCCCACCTATTAACATTTTGGCCATCACAAACATAGCCCTTCGTGAAGACTTTTTAAATTCCTTGGACAGATGTTTATTTATCCTCTTCGAACTCCATTAGACTGGCTCTCACTGTAGTACAAATAACATCATTGTCATATGTGCATTGTCTTACCTCTGTCACATTATCTATTGTTTTATACCTCTATAGTTTCTAGAGTGTTTCTACTAATTCTATATCAGTAATGAACTAATCAATATTAATTCAATGAGAAATTTTAATGTCTACTCTGCCTGACACTTTGCTAGAAACTAGAAATGCAAAGACCACGTAAGGTTAACTCAGAACATAGCCCCTCCACATGCTCAGAAGACTGATAGCTTCCCGGCCAGCAGACAAGGAAGGCCATATGAAGAGCTTTCAGCAGCACCTACACACAAGGACGTTTCCTGCTGCTCCCGTGGACGTTATCTGTTCCTGTAACCAGGCAGCACATCTTGCTCCTATCTGTCTGAGAAGGTGGCTGCTCCCCCAATGAGATTACCCTTCCCTCTGCTTGTGTGCATAAAAAACTCTGCTTGTTCTTCGTTAGCAGCTTCAGTCCTGCAGCTTTGTCCAGCCGACCAGCCACTGTTGAAGGTTTCCTGCCTTGTGAGTAATAACAGCATTTTTCACCCTTCTGGTCCTCCTGGTGGTTCATTCAGAATATCCAAACCCAGGTGCAAATTCCAGGCCTGGGGCTTCTACATTATAGATCAATAAAAAACAGTTCTTGTTATAAAACAGATTACAAATTGTGAGCTTAATCTTTTATTATTTATCCATTTGCCTACTTACTTACTGATTTATTTCCTGAATTAACATTGAATGAATTGCTCCGGTCTCCTTAAGTTTAAAGCAAGTAATAGGGTGTCATTACCTGCCTCATGAGACAGGGTACAGCCATGTTTTTCTCTTATTCTCACGCTGTCTCATATAAACAGGCTCTTCATATTCAGAACTTTTTCTCTTTAATATTCTGCCTGTCATCTTCTTTCTTACTCGATTCTTAGCCACTTGGAATTTTAAGCAGAAAAAAGAAAAACCTACTAGAATATCTACTCCATCTCTTCCCGAGTTGTTATCAGAAAATATTTTCTAGTACTTTGACCACCTCATCTATAAGTGACCTTTGTGATGGAATTTTTGCTCTTTCCATTCGGAGTGCTATTTAGCATCAGAGACTGGCCTCTGTATCCAAGGCAATTTTTTACTGAATTCACTATTTCATCAAGGCCATGTACCTGCCAGATTTACATATTACTCTTTTATATGATACTGTATCAAATCTTTTTTAAAATTCCAACTCAATTACTTATACTCATCTGTCTTTTCAAATTTCATTGTCATTTTCTCAGAAAAATATATCTACTTCTTTGGAATAAAAGACTAATCTAAATAGCCCCATGTTGACTTGGTAAAATTTTGTGTCTTGAATCTGTCTGGAGCTGAGCTTGAATGTTATCACTAAATTTAGGTGTTCAGTTACCTTCAGAAAAATAATAGATTCTAAATGAATTTAGGATTTGAACTAAATTGAGGAAACTTGAAAAATCTGCTGCTACCGTTACTGTAGAAATCATTTCGGTGCACTGGTTCATTTATATACACCCACTACCATCGATGCAAGAGTTGAGTAAATTTGAAGTTCTCATCCCAAATTTGGTGTTGTAGAAGCCATGTGTTTTCTCGCTTTCATAAAGAAAATTGTGACAAAATTAGAATTTTTTTTACTTCCTTCGTTTATATATGCCCAATAAATTTTCCCTTTAGATGAATCTATAGACTCAGAATATTTTAAAATGTGTTAAATTTTGGAGTGACGACATCATATATAAAATAAGCACAAAATGAAGTGTAAAGAAGCTATCATTTCATGCACTTAAACATATTTGGCATTTTAAGTATCTTTAATATTTCAAAGAGTGACCAGAGCTGTCACTTAATCTCTCTAAACCTCAATTTCCTCAGCAATATTTGTAAAGGTGTGTGTTTAAATAGTAAATATCTGGATAATTTGAACTTAATTGGCTTAACTGTAAAGTTTTCCACTTTTTATTTTCCTATACTTCATAATATGTAAGGAAATAATATGTCTTCTAAAATTAGTTTAATTCTCTAAGCCATAGAACAGGCATGAACAATTATAAATTCAAGTGAATTTCTGTTTAGGAATTTTACATTATCGCTATAAGTGTAGGGACTGATTAATTCACCTTGCATATGACCTCTCTCCAAAATTTAAAAGTAATAAGAATTTTTCTCTTCTCTGCCCCTGAGAAGAAATATTCATATGCTTATATATCTAAACAGCAAGAATCTGAGTGTTTAAGTACACATCCACAGATCCAGTTTTCCCCAGCATCTGAAATCTGATTTCAAGTATTAATGCTGCCATTAATTAGCAGGGGAACCATGTTAAAGTCTTTTCCCTAATCTGTCCTCATGTTCTGGACCCTCTTTTGTTTCTCCTATGATGTTGGGGGCTTGAACATTTCTTTGTTTTTAGCCAACTTGAAAATTCTACCTGTGTAGACTGAGTGATTTCCAAGTGCTGGAGAATGAGAAGAGTTGATATTACAGTCAAAGGATTACCATAACTCAATCAAGTAGTTCCTCTGCATCTATTTCCTGAGTATCTACCACATGCTCAACACAAACATAAGTGTAAATTGCAGAACAACACATACAGAGGTGTGAGATATAATCAGAGGTTCCAGGCTAATGCAAAAATTTAACCATGCAACATATGCATGTAACTAGATTATTTATTTGTGTGCTTTAGATTATAAATTAAGAACAGATTCAAAGAAGTGGAAGAATAATAAGACCTCAAAGAGTCAGTGGTGGCTTCCTAAGAATGGTGAGTAATGATCTAACATTAAAGGGATGAGTTGAATTTAGAAAAGGACTGTAGTAAAAAATATTTAGCAGGATACAATAACAACTAAAACAATCAAAAGTAAGAGATAGGTGTCATTATGCAATAATATGAGAAGTAATATATTATTACAGACACAAAGCCAAGCTCTCCACTTGTTTTGACTAATGACTCAAACTCTTAAATATTTCTGTTGTCTATAGAATGATGTTCACGGTTCTTAACCTTGCATCCAAGACTTTTAATGATCTAGCTCTAATCTGCATTTCCAAAAATATCTCTCATTTCTCTCTAGATGTGTACTGACCTTCAGCTTAATCTGATTTTGATTTTACTAGGAGAACATACTTGGTTTGATGTCTTTGCTTAGAGTGCCTCTCTTATTCCCAGTCTTCAAAATTCCTCAAGGTACTCAAGACTGACTTTATCTTCATCTGTTCTGTTCTTTGAATAATCCCAGATGAAAACAGTGGCTTACTCTTCAGTGTGCATTTATTTATTTATTGCATTCCTCTAGTCTTTTAAACTCATATGCTATACTCTAACTAATTCTGTATATCACCTTCCCCTCTGGTTCAGGTAAGAACTATATATTACAAATAGACCAGGACTAAGCATTTAGTTATTGCTCAGCAAATGGATGTGAATTGAGCTGAATCAAATTGAACATATTATGCATGAGCAAATGTCACAGCCTGTGGGATCCATTTATTGGCAAAAGGAAACGGCGAAGACAATTGCTAATTTTAAAGAAGTATTTTCTTTAATCCCAAAAATGACTTGAAAACTCATTTAAACACATTATCCCATGAATTTCTCAACAGTCTGGAAAAGTAAAACATTATTATCCTATTTTACAGATAAGAAAACTGAAACTCAGAGAATTTAAATGCTTTGTTGAAATTCCTCCAATTAGGACATCCCCAAAGCTAAATTTAGAAATCGGTCTTCTCATTTCAAGATGGGCTCATTCTAATAAATTACTATGAAACACGAACATCAGTTCATGGCAAATAGAGAATATATGTATAATGGGTTGACTCTAACTTTCTATCTCTCCTCTTATAATCCAGTAAATCAGATTCATGTATTTAACAAATATTTATTAATTGTCCCACCATGCACACGCGCGCGCACACACACACACACACACACACACACACACACACATCACTGGAATCCTCATGAATACTGAAGCTCCACACTCTACATGAGCCACCCATGACTGGAAAATGAGAGAGAAATAGTGAATGCACTAGTCATCCAGGTGTTTCTCAAACTTCCAAAAATTAGACTTTCTCAATCTGTCACATTAAACGTAATCTCTGTTTACATGAAATGTACCTAATGGGTTTAAATCACATCAATTTAGTGGCTGGATTTGACTGAAAGAGAAGCTATCAATAAATGAAAATTTAACACAAAGCCAGAGAATTTTCACTGAGATCTCAATAGAAACTAGACCCGACGTCTGTATGCTAGCCATACCACAATTGTGGTGTCTTTTTTGACATTATGGATATCGATG
Source organism: Rousettus aegyptiacus (assembly GCF_014176215.1). Taxonomy (NCBI): domain Eukaryota; kingdom Metazoa; phylum Chordata; class Mammalia; order Chiroptera; family Pteropodidae; genus Rousettus; species Rousettus aegyptiacus. The sequence continues at coordinate 72,358,479 of NW_023416287.1, forward strand.
AGCCCTCTAAGGTCAAGATCTCAACCTTGGAAAAATTGCTTATTCAATGATCTGCAGTCCTAAGTTTGCTGAGTGAGACACAACTCAGCCTCTCTGTGAATATTCCCCAGGCTTCTCAGATGGAAAAGTTTTCAGAAGTGCTCAGCTTGCAGTACCTTACAGCCATTTATATCAGTTCCCAGATGGAAACAGGACCTAAATTATGTTGAATTATCTAAACACTTAAGAAGTGGGAATGGTTATAACACTGATCTTTAAATATATAAGATAAAAGGAAATGAGTTCATGATTTAACTCACCTGGTCCATTTCTTGTGTCTACATGCTTTGCATTCATAATTTACAGTTGATTATTGATAACTTTTGTCCACATTTTATATTTGGATCTCAGCATCAGTGCTAAGCTATTGATAGCAGTAATCAAGAAAACACAAGATAGACTGGACATGGCTCTATGGTTCAGAGACGGTGTTCAGGATTTCTGGGAAGAGTTAGGAAAAAAAGAATGTGTGTGAAGCTAACATGACTTCAGTAGGTAAAAACCAGGTAAGAGCTTATGATTTCTACTTAAACTATAAAAAATAAATATGACTCACTTTGATGTCTGAGAAGGGCCAAAGAAGAAGAAACAGTAAGATACAAGGTGTGAGTAGGTGAGTGCAGATGTTGAGTCAAGAGGAATAAAATATAATGAAAAAATGATAAAGATGAGGTCTATGAATTTTGGAAGGAAAAAGAGACAATTCAGGGAGACTTGTTATAGTATTGCTGATCCAAGGCTGATTCACATGTGTAGATCCATATAAAAGCATAACCATGGCAGGGAAAAATGGCTCCAGTCAGATGTTATCTACCTTGACCTTAGTGTGTAAGCACCTTTGCTATATGAGAAAAATGAAAGGGGGCTGTTTGGATAAATGTTCAAGTATGAATTCTCTCCAAAAGGAGCCAGTATTGTAGAGTGAGGCCTGATGATTGCAGTATAGCAGAGAACATATTCAAATCTTAAGCCGAAATCTGAATTGTTTCTAATTATTGAGCATTTATGTGTTGTCAAGCACTTTACATACTTTCTCTCATGAAAGCTGGCAAGGTAGATATTTATTGCACCATCTTCCAGATGAGGAAACCAAGTCTCAGAATAACTTGTTCGAAGTTACACAGCCAATAATTGAGAAAAATGGGGTTTAGCCATGATCTGATCGTTGGTAAAGTCTGTACAATTTCCAGCTATGCCCAGCTGCCTGGGTAGTAAGAATCATAGCTAAATGATTAGGGGTCATTATCTGAAATTGCTGAGAATGGGGAGTAAAGGAAAAGAAAAAAACTTTTATAGCAGAAAAGATGCTTACACATAATAAGGGGTTGCCCATATAGCACCATTAACCCCACCAAAGATAATAATGGTTAACAAAAAACTTTGGAAGGCTATGATGCTGATGACAAAGTGTGACACCAGTATTAATAATATGGAAACTTTGCTCTAAAATACCTAGAAACAGCATGTTCTCAACAAATAGTACCAGGAATATGTGCACAAACACTTCAGGAAATGCAACACAAATTTATTTCCCCACTATAATAAATGATTGACTAATTCATTTCTTCTAGATTATTTAGTATTCTTAGAGAATTATGCATATTTTTGATTCTCTGGAATAAATTTCAATGAAATATGCATAATTTGAATAACGTGCCATCTGATCTGAAAATAACTATGCCTGGCAGGAGACTACCTGAGCTCTGTTGCCAGCTGTAGTTTTAACTCGATTTCTGCATTTTCAGATTTTTCTTTCATCACTGTTTTGCACAAGTAAGTTGTCCTAAATTCATAGTTATAAATGGTATTTGGGTCCTCTGCTTATTGTTAGAACAAGACACTATTCAGAAAAATCCATAGCATACTAAAATTAGGCTTGAAGAGAGCAAATTCAGCACAGTTAAAGGAAGGCAATCTTGCAAATGGAAACATTGGTGGCAACCTTGATAAAGACTGAAGATATAATGTTTCCAAAAGAGCGTGCTAGATGAACAGAGTTGCTAAGAAAATGTTAGAATTTAAGTCTGAGAAAAGAGCAAAGTGAGAGAATTATGGAACTGATAGTAAGATTCTAGAGCACTCTGCATCAACTAGTTTGACTTAGGGAAAGTCATGTTACTTACTTGATGAGCATTTTTGAGACTTAGGGAATAAGAGCAGTAACAAGCAGCTCCTAAATTTCATTGACTTTAACCACAGTGGCCAAGCTGCGAGCTCAACTCCCAAATCACGGGAGCCAGGATAAGAGGCATCTTCCTCTGAAACATTACCCAGTACCAACCAGGACAGAGAAAGAGAAGAATGTGGCAGAGCATTCCCGGCTTTTAGAAATTCCACATAACATCCCAACATAATTTTTGAGCACATATAAATGGCCCAAATAAATCATATGCTTTCACCCTCCTTCAGGTTGTAGGGGAAGTGTAATCTCTTCATGTTGCTGAAGAAGGAGCTGGGAACTTGGAGGCATCCTGCTACTATAAGTTATCTTATAACACGTGCTGGATAACTACTACTGGGACTGTAGATGCAGAGCTATGAGGAGGTGGTGCTCTGCCAGAGTAATTTCTCATTCAAAAGGAGTCCTGGCATCAGCTACCATCATTGTCACAAAATAGAGTTGTCTCTTGAAGCAGCGATCCCCAACCTTTTTGGCACCAGGAGCCAGTGCTCCTATAAGAATCTAATGCCTGATGGTCTGAGGTGGAGCTGAGACAGTGATGCTAGCACTGGGGAGCGACTGCAAATAGAGATGAAGCTTCTCTCCCTTGCCGGCCACTCACCTCCTACTGTGCAGCCCAGTTCCTAACAGGCCAAGGACCAGTACTGGTTGGTAGGTCAGGGGCAGAGGACACTTGTAGACCTGGAGGACTTTTTGAAACAGGTTGTTTTTAACTTAATCAATCTCTCTTGACCCTAGGAAGGTAACACAAAGCAGCCAAAACAATTGAATAGGTTAGATTATTCAAAAACCTCATCAGTGCCAATTTTCATCACACCAAAACACAAGGCAGTCATAAGAAGACCAGGATTTGTCCATATTCTCATAAGGTAAAGGGAAGAATATCTCTCCAAAATGTTATTCCCCAAGTACAATATATGGGTACTGGGAGCCAGGGTCACAGGGGATCCAAAGCTTCCACAAGTGATAGAAGGCAATGGAAGACTGTATACCAAAGCTCTGGAGTTTGAGGAAAGAAGGATAAGGCAGGACAGTTCCTCAAAATAATTCTTAATATTATTACAGATGATATTCATATTCATGAAGATTATTATAATCTTATATCTGTAAATTTTATACATTTATACATTTACATTATTATCACATTAGATCTTGTAAGAAACAAAAGTCATTTTCTTAAGAACTCTTAGAGATACTAAACCGCGGCTCTTTTTATTATATTACAGCTCCAAAGAAACAATGCACTTCATACAGATAGAAAACAGAGAATTGAGGTGTCCATTTGGCAAGGAGAGGCTGAATGGAGGGGAATTCTATGATTTAATAGCAATCATTCATCAAGATATACTGTCACTTCACCACTCCAGATTTATAACCAATCCTGGAAAAAAATATATAATATGAAATTTAATTTTCAGTTTCAGCTTTTGTTTCTATAAAAAATATATATAAAATAAAACCATCCGATATTTGAAACTCTATATCTTTTTCCTTTATTTTTCAGTTCAGTATCAGAACTCAAAGGGGTAGGGAAACAATAATAAAAGACTTTCAATTTACTCAATATAAACCAAAATAATATTCAAATATCTTAGCTGATTATTAATAGTTGTCCAAAATCTCATCAAAGCATACATTTTATCTATCTCTCCAAAATGTTATTCCCCAAGTACAATGGATTATTTGATAATTTTTAACAATCCATGCACTTTCTTTTGTTTTATCCATATTTTTCTTATATAAATACCTCTTAACATCAAACTTTTTAAGGTTTAGCTTAAAGTTACTTCTGCATTATCATTAGATCCTTTTGTTATAATTACTCTCTCTATTCTCTATAAGCCTATTTTACTTTATATCAATACTACAACATGTAACACATCCTACTCTGTACTTTAAGCCCATGTCTATTTTTTTTTTTTGAGGCCTTGAGGGCAAGAACCATGTTTATTGATCTCTTAATCCCATCAGTTACAATTCTGTGCCTAATAGTTTCCTCGATTCAGACTAAATTCCCATTGCTCTTTAAGTACGCCATTTGACTCCAAAATATGCTGTCACTATACAAATTTTAACTTTTGAAATATCCCTGGATTTCTGTAAGACCTGACTGTTTCTATTTAGGTAACTGAGCAATGTCAAAATCTCAGAACACAAGTTTGGTTTTTCAGAGATAGGAATTTTGATGACTCATGATGTCATCATGATAATTCTGCCAAATATTTAACTTGAGAGCAGAGCTTTAGGGTGGGGAGAATAACAGAGATCATGTGACCCACCTCCCAGTGTTACATAGGAGCCTGCCTAGCACAGCCTGCCTAGCTGTGCTCTATTCACTCTGGGATTCAGGGATGTTTGGAAAACAGAGGAGGTCTTACAAGGGTCCTGCTAGTTTTCTTTCTACATCAAACCACAGAATCATAAGGGAGACCATTCATCTAAAGAGAGAAAAAAATGGACATACAAATTTGATCCAAAGGTAGTATGTCAGATATGGGGTGATGATGAAGATTGTTAGTACTACAAAGAACTCATTCAGCTTATTTTCCATGGGCTTATCCCTGGGGAATGGTACATACAAATTATTAACACAGCCAGCTGGTAGAGTGAAAACTGAAGGGCTCTAGAAAGGACTATTTTAATCGGGCATCAAAATTGAGAATCTTTAGAAGTCAGATAATTTGACAGAAATGTAGGGTTGGAGAATTCTCTCCAGTTCCATGAAAGAGAGGACTATAACATTACCTCGGGTCTCGGTGGGGGGTGAGGGGGGTACCACACTGCTCATGCTGACACTGCTGGTGGCCTGGGCCCATGGAGAAGCTTCAGACAGGAGAGCATTCATTGTCTGCAATGTGAGCACTGTCTGCAGTGCTGGGGCAGTGGCAAGAGAAAGCTCACTGTGATTATGGCAACATTACTGGTTCCTTGAAACTTCCAAAGCATCACCACAAGGAGGAAAGCTGATCGCTGAGTGGAAGAAAATGACCAGTGTTGAAAACAGTGCATTTGTGTGCATATGGGTAAAGCTCCAGGGAGCTCTTGGGAATGGAAGATTGTGTGGGGCTAGGAATGGAGGATGAGGGATCAACTGAGAATACTGGAACCAGAAGCATTAGTTGCCATCCCTAATTGATCTGGCTAAAGAAATAATAGCCTCTAAGAGATAAGGAAACTTGGGTCAAGCAAAATGAATTTCTTCCCAACTGGTGAGTGGAGCTGATACTTCCTTTCCTTTTTTTTCCCCCCCCTGTATTATTTTCTGGAGTTCTTATTTTCTACATTCACTTTTACAGAGAATCAAACGCCCTTTCGCCTGCTCTGCATCTGGCCAGGGTATCTGACTTCAGAGTCTCAATGCTTCCATTTCTGAATCTCTGATTCTACATCAAACTAAACCACCCACCAAGGCAAATTATTTCTTTGCGATAATGCAAGGAGACAATGAATAAATTATTTAGCTACTCTGAAGCGTGAAGTACTAGAAAACTAGAAAACCCTACTCTGTAAAGTGGTAATAATGCTCTGATCTACATGTCAGTAAGTTCCACTGGTGACGGTATTATTTACTAGGTATGTCACCAAAATTTTGTTATCTGTTAAGTAAAGATGTTAGGTTAACTAGATCTCCATGATATCTGCAAGTTTTAAAGTTCTATCACTTATATTCTGGTTAAAGCTTAGATTTTGTAAGGCAGCCCTGTGTGTTGGTTGCCACTGTTGGAATTTCAGGACTGCAGGATGTTCCAGTGGGAGGTGGCCATCTTTCACAATAGACTGTAGCTCTCTGCATTTAGCCACCTTAAAGCCCACTGACCTATCCCCCCCTCTGTTGACTCATAAGCCTGTATGAAGCAAATCATGTTATTGATAACATTTTCATCGCTTGGAGGTTATTTCAAATCACAACACAGCGGAAGGGGCAGTCTCTGTTCCCCAGGAAGAATGTCATTGCGTTCCCACTTTACTTCTAGCACATGCATGACAGATTTAGCCGTTTCACCTTCACTGCAAAGGGGGAGTTGTCAATTTAAAATAGATGACAGTCATGTTCCAAAGGTCAGACACTATTTCTGAGAGTATTTTATGCTTAAGATTCAGGAGAGAAGGTCTTGCATACAGTTTTCTTGAAATTGTTTTTCTTTCTGATTGGGCTTCCTTAAATTAAGAAATTAGATAAAAGTGAAAATTAAAGAGTCAAAATTGAGTTTTTCAATTACTTGCTCATATCTCTTTGCCAATCATCCTGCTGGTGATGAATTAGGAACTTCTGCTCTGAAAACGCCTAACTACTCAATTGTTAAATATAGAGGTTAGAAACATAGCATATCGAGGAAGTAATAGATGATTATTGGGCAGCAGAAAATCCAAAGCATTTCCTACAGAATTATAAGGAATCCTACATTCTAGATCTGTTTCTTTTCATTCTGTGGATCCCAGAACTACCACAGAAATAAAAGAGTTTTAACTAAAGAACAACTCATAAATATTTAGCACAACTTCAGGAGATTTGCTTTGAACATTTGTAGGTCTGGCTTCTTTCATTCATACATCTATTTAACAAATGTTGACTAAGTACTCAGAATATATAAGACACTGTTCTAAGACCTGAGAATAAAGAAACTAGGTCATTGCTCTAATGGGGCCTATATTGTTAGTTGTTGGAGACAGGAAATCAACAAATAAATATGTACTTCCTCAGGAGGGAATAAGAGCTACAGAGAAAAGTAGAGTGAAGGTGGAGGTGGGGCAGGAGATAGAGTTCAAAGAAAGTGTCTCTGAGGAAGGGCTATCTTTGGAGAAAATAAAGGAGCAAAGCGTGTCGGAATGTTGGGGTGGGGACAACCAAGATAAAGGGGAGATACATGGAAAGGCTCTGAGAGAGCAGTACGTTTGATGTGACTGAGGAAAAGCAGGGCCCATGTGGCCGATGCACGGTGAAGAAGGGAGGCACAGGAGGAGTGATCAGGGAGGTAGTGGGGGAAGACCATGGTGGCCCGGCTGGCCGTGTTCAGGTGGGAAAGCTTTGGAAGGTTTTCAACCCAGAAGTGACATGATGTGGCTTGTATTTTTAAAGAATAATTTTGGTTGTTGCATGGAGAACAGTTTGGAGAAAATAGTTTGAGAATGGAAGCCAAGAGACCTTTAAGAAGTACTGAAGTAGTCCAATAGAGAGTTGATGATAGCTCAGAGTAGGATAGTAGTGGTGAGATGGTGTGTTATTTTCAGTTGACAGAATGTGCTGATGGCCTGGATATGTACTTATGAGATCAAAAAAATAATAATCAGAAAAATAAAAAAGAATTTAAATGGCCACGATATTTTGGAGCTGAGTAACTGGAAGAGGGGAGTGGTTGTTTACTAGTAAGTGAAAGACCATGGTAGGAAGTTGGTAGCTGACAGGAAGCTTGTTCACTGTGAGTTCTATTTTTGGCGTGCTAAGCTTGAGAAGCCAATTATACATCCGAGTGAAGACAGAGAGAAGGAAATACAAACTAAAAAAATATTTATTCTTTAGAAAATGAAAAGAAAAATTTTCACATATCAAAAGGATATACTTAAAAATGAAAACGAAATTTAAAAATAGAAGATTAAATTCAAATTCCCCTTTCTTCTACTTTGGACAAGTTATGTAACAACTCTAAGCCTCAGTGTCCTTATCCATAAAATCGGTTCAAAATAAATGTTCTAAATAATTCACATGGTCTTTTTGAAGACTTGATGTGTTAAAAGTTTATCAAAGTACTTTATAAACTCAATCGGTATTACCTAAAATTTGCTGGCAATAAAAATTGCCTGCTAAGGTTTCATTTGGTTTTAGTTTGTTGTTTATTTGTATGTTTGCTTTTAAAACTTATTATACAATCCTACCTGAAGTCTACTAAGACAGAACTTCAAGAATGGGGCTTGTTAATCTATCTTTCTAAATAGTCAGTTCCTGATTTTCTATTTCTCACTAGTTTTAAGATTCCTTGCTCAAAATCTATCAAATACTCATAGTATATTTTAAAAATTGTATTTCCTAATATAAGCAGCTCGGTAGAGTCAAGTCAGTATTAAATAAGATTTGGCATACAAAATTTAATTTAGTCAACATTTTTCAATTGATATGTTTCACGAGATAACACAATTCTGAGGCCAAACCTACAGGACAATTTTGAAGAATATCAAGTCTGCCTTTTGAATCTGTCATTCTTCCGTATATCTTTTCTTTTATTCATCATTTTACTTGTTATACTCATGAATAGGAACCCAGGTCTTGTTATCCAAATAACTGGATCAGTTTACACTCATTCATCTCAGTATGCCTCTTAAATATTTTAAGTAATGTTATATAACACATCAGCATATTCTAAAGTGGACATTTGGAAGAAGTAATATTGAATCCTAAAGAATGAACAGCAAAAACTGAAGCTTTTCCAGTTAGGTCTCTATTTAATAAGAAGCACCACTTTTTGAGCTTTTTATACTATGCTGTTTAGAAAGTAGTTTCTTTCACCTGCAGGAAAGATGACTCTCAACCAATCTGAGAGAAGTTACTGAGGAAGGAAAACAAACAAACAATGACCAAAAAAAAAAAGAGAGAGGGAGGGAAAAAAGGTTACTGGGAAAACATGGCAGCAACAGAATGCCCAAGTCAGTCTCTAAAGAAGTGAACTGATTTTTTTACCTCTCATCTGACATGTCTGTGCAAGGGTGATGATGAAGTAGCTGGGGAAGAATCAGTACTTAAAGAAAAAAAGGTCCTTGTTGACCAAAGATAGGTCTTGCTTTCAACATTGTTGCTTAATATTTCTCTACTGTCTTTTCATTTCCAAAATGTCATTTGTAAAAATTGTGAAAGAATTGAATTAACTAGAGTTGTGAAATGACTAAATGATATCACAATAAAGTTATCTTGGTTCATACAGAATTATAGAACTGTAAGATGGTGGTGGTTGTTGCTACTAGAGGTAATATTGCAGCAGGGTTACTAGCATCATCAGTATTATCTGCAACCTGGGTCAGGGGAGCAATTTAGGATTAAGAGCTAGATCTATTTCCCATGCAAAGAGCATGTGTCTTTATGGGCTGTTCATTGAACAAAAGGCCTATGACTGTAGCCGAGCCTGAGGCAATACTTTCATTGTGCTCCTGCTTTCTCTGCCTGAGCCAGGTGCTGGCCTGGACATCTCCTTGCTTGCTGTGATTTCCCAGTTGTTTTCTGCATGACCTTGCACAGGCCACCTGGGAAAGCCTTTCAGTAATTCCTTGCTCTGAAGGGTCCATCTTTTCCTTAGATGGACTTTGGATTTTTATTGAGTAATATTTTGTGTGTGCTGTACAACCTCAATGTCAAGAATTCAAATCGCCCACAGTAAATTTCCAAGTCAAATTTATGTTCTAGTTGCTTTTAAATTATCTTTCCTTGACCTCACAGAATATCCTATCGAGGAATACAAAACCACTTTAGTATTAGTGTAATACTAGAAATTGGGAGTGCAAATCCAATTCTAAGAAACAAACAATAGAACATAGTTCACCAAGAAATTAATTTAAAAAGTTTAGCATAACTATAATATGAATATGCCTTCTCATATATAATGGAATACATCAGAATGATATTAAAAATTATTTAAGATCTTTGGAGTAACTTTTTCTACTACTATTCCTGAACTCATAGTGGTTTTCACAATGTTTTTCCATATAATCATCCATTAAATTTGATTCAAATTTAACAGTGATTCAAACTTTAATTAAATAAATATTCATTGAACTTACTATATGCAACCCAGCTACTGCTAAAATGTAAAGGTCAATAAAACACATATTTCTTCTTTATGAGGTTCTTACTCATAATAAGAGAGTAAATGTATGTTCACAAGTAATCATTTAAAATTGATTCTATGAAGGAGTACTATACAACTGCAAAAAGGAATGACAACTATTCCTATATGATGTGGGAAATGATCTTTGTAATATATTGTATGTTTTTGTTCCTGTAATTGACAGGAAAATTTGAATATATATAAATATCTGTTTATATTAAAAATTAGAAGAATTAAACCAAAACTATTAATGTCATCATGTATAGGAGAGACTGTAGCCGAGCCTGAGGCAATGCTTTCATTGTGCTCCTGCTTTCTCTGCCTGAGCCAGGTGCTGGCCTGGATGTCTCCTTGCTTGCTGTGATTTCCCAGTTGTTTTCTGCATGACCTTGCACAGGCCACCTGGGAAGGCCCTTCAGTAATTCCTTGCTCTGGTTCATTTAGAATATGATTGAGTGTAGAAATAGATGGGCTATTATTAATGTACTTTGTTTTGAAAATTTATCTTTAAAAAATGTAAATATTTCATAAAACTATAAAACAAAATTGAATTTAAAAGTCAATTTCTTAAGAATAAAAATAAAAGTAACAAATTTGCTTAAATGATTGAGTTGGTGGCATAATTACACCAAAACCATCTCAAAAGATGTTAAGAAGCAGTCATCCAATTGTATATTCCTGGGGACATGTAAATTAAGAAAAAGAAACTGCCCCAAGTATGTAAATATTATAAATTTTCAGAAACCATGTTGCTAGTAGTAATGTTAGTATTGTTATTTTTTATGTGGGTATTTTGGCTTCTATCTTATGTTTTTTTCCCCTTAACATCTTTATTAAAGTATAATTAACATATAATAAACTGCACACACTTAAAATGTATGATTTGATAAATTTTGATACATGTATATATACACACGAAACCATCATTACAATCAAGAAAATGAATATATCCACCACCCCAAAAGTTTCCTCCTATTTCTTTTTAGTCTCTCTCATTCACACCTCTCTATACCACCTCTTCCAATCTCAGGAAAATACTAATATACTTTTTATCCCTACAGATTAGTTTTTATTGTCAAACAAATTCCACAAATGAAATTGTGCATTCTACATTTTGGGTGGGCCAGGGAGAAATATCTGGCTCATTTATCATAATTATTGTAAGATTTATATAACTATATATATATATACAGTTGCATTTATCAATAGCTCACTCATTTTTATTGTTGAATAGTATTTCATTGTGTAGTTACAACATTATTTATCCATTACCTATTGATGAACATTTAGATTGAGTCTAGTTTTTTGACTTTTACAAATAAAGCTATTATAAAAGTTTACATACATGTCTTTGTGTAAACATATGCTGTCATTTCTTTCAGGTAAATACCTAAAAGTGGAACGACTGGGTCATATGGTAAGTGTATATTTAACTTTTAAGAAACTATTTGTTTTCCAAAGCAGTTGTAAATCAGTTGTACATTTCACATTTCCATGAGCAGTATAGGAGAGATCTAGTTCCTCCATATCCTCATCGACATGTGACATATTAAAACTTTTTAATTTCACTCACTCTAATAGGTATGCATGGTATCTCCTTATGGTTTTAATGAGCATTTCCCTAATGACTTGGAAAATGTCCTCAATGTCTCTGGTTACTTTTGGTGGTACTCATCCCTGAAGTACATTTAAGTACTTAAATGTAATGATCAACAAATTCTTTTAACATACCTGGGCACACTCTTAATACAATTAATATTGCTTGAAACAAAAACATAATGGTAGCAAATTCTAGTGGCATTCCATTTCCAAGGCCATTGCTCCAAATGTGATGATAGCACAGAACTCCTCCATGTAGACACCTGAGTACTGTAACAAATGGCTGATTATCCTGGTAGTGGATTCCATAGTTCTTGCTCACTTTAGCTTAGGGATCCCCAGACCTTGGGCTGCAGACCAGTAATGTGGCTTGTTAGTAACTGGGCTGTCCAGCAGGAGGTGAGCAGCATGCCAAAAAACGAAGCTTCATCTATATTTGCAGCCGCTCCCCAGCGCTAACATCACAGCCTCATCTCCACCTCAGATCAGCAGACATTATATTCTTATAGGAGCTCTGGTCTCTGCTGCCTAAATGTTTGAGGACCACTGCCTTAGCTGGTGTCTGATGAGAACACTATGGATGTCCTGGCTTTTTCCCACTCTCTACCTTTTAAAGAAGAAATATGACTCATATTTTCACATCATTTACTAACTAAATCTATCCAGTGCAAAAATATGGAGAAAAAAATAAAGGCAGTGATCTAAAATAGGTAACAAAAAAGACTAAAATAAGAAATAATATGATAAAAGAGAAAAAAAGTAAATAAAGAATAGTGATAGAAAATAGTTTGAAAAAGTAAATACAATAGAAAAATATGACTACAACATAGAAAGAATAAGTCAAAGAATGTGGCCATGATCCTCTTTATGACTCTAGCAAAGGCAATTGACAACGACTCCCATCAGGTGAGTGGTGTAGGATCGAGGGAAGACTGTCGTTCCCTGAAATCCTTTCACTCACCATCCATGTTAACTTGAGTCGATCACCTAAGCTTCTTTAGTTTCAGGTTTTGCTTCTGTATAATAGGGATAATTATAATTGGCCCAGATGGGTGTTACAAGAATTAAACAAAATAAAATAAGATATATAAAAGACCTTGGTGCTCAATTACAAATGTTCCCTAATCTATGCCAAGACGTCTATTAGGGGAAACTTGAAAACTTAGAAAGAAATAAGAGAGAAGCCTTTTTACAGAGTCCATTGGCAGAAAGTTTGAGTTGAAATCCATTGGGCAAAAGCAGCAATTTATTCATGTCTTACAAACACAGTCTTACAAACATCGTACAGAGCTGGCACGAAAGAACAGACACCATCTCATACACCATGCTTCCTTCCAAGTCACTTCTACTGAGTTACAACATCAGAACAAGTCAGTTACTGAATTACACAGTTTTTCAAACGTGAATACTTCCCCATTAGGGTGGTGAGATTGGCTAATCAGACAAGTAATTTACATGTTTAATACAGTGCAGGATTTGTAACAGAATTCAAGATATTCACATTGATATTGTAATACATAGTGAAACAGTACAATTTTCAGAAGATGATGGGATCACATATGTCCCTGCCTGTTTCAATTCTTTTTCAGTTTTTCTTCTTTCTTTCCTTTAACAGCAGTTGCAAATAATTTTACTCAACTTTTCACACTCAAAAACACTTTAAATTGTAAAAACTAAAAACTATTTACAAATTTGTCATTGTAATCTAAAAAGTATTTGTTGTTGGTTTCGTTGTTCTACTTAAAAAATAAAATTACCCTTCTTCAACAATCGTATTTCACTTGATACCACCATGAACTTCTCACGGCTGTGAAGGATACTTAGGGTAGATGCCTCACAACTTTTCAGAGTTCCAAAATAAATTACATTCTATGGCCCATGTACCAAGTACATATACATAAAAAGGCCATTGACTTCCCCAAACCACACACTGACTGCAATTAATTTTATGCTCCTTTCATAGGAATGTTGAGTAGACCAAGATGCTGTGGGGTCATTTTAGGTGGTATGAAGACAATGATTAGAGAATATTCTTTTTAATCCCAAAGTTATCTTAAAGCACAAAAAAAGAGGTTGATTTCAATTTTCCTACCTACAGAATGTAAAACATTTTCTTTACATTGGGTATAGCCATAAAAAGCATGTATAAGTTGTTTTGAAAATGCATTGTCATAGAATTTACAAACATGGAGATATCAAACACATTCTCAAAAATCGCTAAAGTACTGACACAAAAGCTGACTCAAAATGTAAAATTTTCAGTAGACTTTATTTTCTAACTTGCATATTTAATAATTCAACTGTACCCGAGTTTCACCCATACCTAACTAAAAACTCAAATATAGTGACATTATCTCAAGTTAATTCTTTCCAAATAATCACAGGGCACTGCTATACTCTAATGAGTTTTTAATGAATTTCAGAGCCCTGGAACTGGAAAAACGGGAAAAGACGCAAGTATAAACTGTTCCACAGAAAACAGCTCAAGACAAATTAGCCTAGAAAAGATAGTGAGATATACTTTGTTGTGCTAATTTGACAGCCTAAATATATTTTGTGTGGACATATGTAAATTATATTAGGCTTGCTTAGTTTATTGGTTTAAATAATGCTTTCTGTCTGGCATGGTTAAAGCTTCAGTCTTGTTTATTTGTTTTCAAATAATAGCTTAGTCCTTTCTGGGGGAGAACAACTAAATGAAGACTTAACTTCGGTAGCCATGCCCTGTCTGTGTGCAAGGAAAAGCCTTGAATGTACACTTGCATACTATACACATTTCCTATAAGAAAACTGCATTTCTAACTGGATTTCTTGCTGAAGTTTATTTCTTTACCCACTAGCTAATTTAACAACTTCACAAAGGTACATGGGGCTTTCTTAGACTACACTGACGCTTGTGACAGGCAGTGAATAATTCAAGGCCATGGTTCTTATGTGAGGTTATATTTTACAACATTTTGACTCACATATAACCCTAGGGGGGAGAAAAATCATATTTCAACCACAGTGTTCTCAACTCAGCCCTTTAATAAAATGATTTCTCAGTTTATTCACTGTCCTTTTAAAACAAACCTATTTCTCTTATGATAACATTGTATCAAATAATTACAAACCAAAGAGAAATGACCATATACTTTTATATGCAGGACACCATTTGTGCATGACATAACTAATAAAAACAAACTAGAGAACACTTCTACAATATCTTTGGATTTAAAGAAAAATTGATTTCCCCACCTAGAGAAAAATGGATGAATTTTCATAAGTAAACACATGCTTTTGATTTCTAAATCCTAACAATCACATTGCCTTCCAGTGACATGTTCCAGTGAGATCATCACTTTCTAAATCACACCCCTAAACTGGGATGGCACTCCAATATTTATAAAACTCTTGACGGCTCATATTTATATCACTGGTAACCTGCACAGGAAATTGACTATTTTATGAAAATTTATCCAACTTCTCTAGTAAAGGGGGAAGTTATCATGATACACATTTACAGTTACTTTCTGGTCAGCTAATTCAATCCATTTCTAACAACAACAACAAAAAAGGTAGCTTGCTGTTACAAGCTAGTAATCACATATTGGAAAGAAAGAATGAAAATTGTTCCTCTCCTAGTAAAATCATCAAGTTCCAACTCATAACTAGGATGCTAACCATCACAGAGCATATGCCACTTGGCGATTTGTCTCCTGGGATAGTCACAGATCTCCTTCCAGTGCTCGCCTCCGGTTCCTTCGGCCGCTGCTCCCAGGACCAACTGCCCAATCACCTCATTGCGGGATCCCCTTTCGGAATCCAAAACTAGAAATTCGACACTGATCTCTTCAAGACCCTCACAGGGAATATCAAAGACAAACAATTCATTGAACACTGCATTGGGGGTGCATTTCTTCACATGAGTCTTCTTTTTGGAGATTCTCTTTTTGGCATGGTACAGGTTCACTTTGACATAGGGATCTGCAATGGGAAGCAGCAGACAGTACAGTGACAGAATCCAGCTGAAGAGCTGACCTCAACATTATGGTGCCCTTAGAGATTACTGCATGCCAATAAAATGTGATTAAAATGAAAATGAGGCAGAAAAAAGTGAAAATATGGAGAAATGTTGGCTTCTCTCTTGCCAACAAATTGAAAATAACTAAGAAGGCAACAGAAAACAGTTCTAACCCAGAGGATGGGGAAGAAACTGTAATGAGAGGATGAAGAGATGACATAATGGAGACGAAAACAGAATGTTCTAATGACATTCTGATTACTAATAACTCATTCCAGAGAATGGAATACATGAAAAAAAAAAAAAAAAAAAAAAGCAAACATCTAAACTTACTAAGTTGTATGACTTTGAATGAGTCTTTTTCCTGTAAGTTTGGGCAACTTTTTCTGAACGGGCATTTATGATTCACAGAGGTAATGCCCTTTTTGGCCTTAACTTTTCTGTGCATCTTTAATCACCTTCTGGGTTTGCTTCCTATTTCTCAGTGTTGACCTTCCCTGTGTCACCCTTATTGTGTGGATTTTAGGATCACATCACTTGATCACACATTAAATTATATTATTTTTGCCTTTTTTTCTGATTGCAGCACATGAGCTAATTTTAGCTCCCTAATCTAAACCATTAAAGACTATGGGTTCATTTCTATTATCTAACAATAATAATAACAATGTAATAATAATAATAATAATAGAACTAGATGATATTTAATGAACTATATCTTCCTAGTTCCCATAATCCAACTCAAGGTAAATATTATTATGTACCCAAAGATACTATGCTAAGAAAGGGTTAAGATTTGAACTCAGCTCATTTTAATCCATAGGTTATGTGTTCTTTCTCATTATGCTATACAACAAGGTTCTTTTCATTAGTCACAAAGCAAAAAGCTAATTCTAAAAGCAGTTACATAAGAAATTAAAGAAAATAAAAAAATAATGGAATTGTAAGGGTAGGCGATTAATTTAAAATACTAAAATTAAGACCTTTTCTCCCAAACTTTAATTTTATACTCATCACTGTATTTTTGGCAATCTCTACATTTATCACTCTTTTCTGATTTAACTGAATTCATACATCTACGATGTACTATCTTTGGCTTAGATCATAAAACTATGTAGTTTTCTTTTTCTTGCTAATGGCATTGGCTCACATTATTATTTCATAAAATGAGAAACAGAAAAAAATCACTTTATTAGTGATTGTGAATAAAAAGTAAATCAAAATCACGATTATGTTAATTAACTATTTTGCCCAATGTATTACTCACTTATACACTGAGCCTGAATTTTTCAGAAGCATTCTTACCTGAGAGTCCAGACACATCAGATTTAGGCAGGTGTCGAGCTTTTAAAACAACCACAGTAAGAGTATTTGTGGTGGACTGGTAGCAGAGAGAGATCAGTAACTCACCCCGTCCTGAAGACTTCTAAACAAAGAGATATTTGATATAAGTATTTTTATTTTTTTAGTTCTAAAATTTGCACCGATATTAACATTTTAAAGCAATATAATGCCTTTGTAATTGAAATGTAATTTTTCTATTCGTTGTTATTTTAGCATGCCAAGGAATCCAAGAGTAAGTACGAGTTTTTGTGCAGCACCATCTCCTAAAAACAACTGCCTGCCATCTTGTGGCATTTTTTAGATACTACAGGACCTTTAAAAATGTAATGAATTAGCCACACCCATTATAAGAAATGTTTAAAAGGGTAGAATACAGCCTACACAGAGATATTTTCAACTTTTGATTCTTAAATTAAATCTATACTTTTGGAGTTATTAATCATAACAAAAATTGTCTAGTTATCTGAATGAATCTATAGGGCAAAATGACTCATGTTAAGTTCAATTTAATTTCAAATTCTTCAGCATTGATATTATTGGAATTTGAATTTGAGCCAGCTGAAATTTATTCTGATCCCCACCATTCTCCTGGCCAAGAGGGCCGAGGGAGTTTAAATGCTCTGTCACCAGCTTCCACCCAAAGTCCTTATTTAATCCAAGGAATGAATTAAGTATTGGGGAATTTACTCAATATTTAATCCTTTATTTTTAGACAGTATCACAGAATCCTTCTTTGCATGATACTTAGGTTTTATTTGTACTTTAAAGACATTAGGTAAGATTACCAAGAATTCAAGTGTAAGTTTTAACTGAAAGTAACAAAATGTAAACTTTGTTTGATTATAACTAAGAATGGGTCAGAGATCCTAAAACTTCAATATATATATATATATATACAAAAGCTGACATGGGGTGGCTGTATGAATAAGCTTTCCAGGAAGAGTAAGAGTAGGGCACTGATCTGTACTCCCACTGTCCCACTAAACAGCAGGATGTCTGTCTCAAATGAGCTACTTAATGCTTCTAAACCTTGACTTTCATTAATTGCAACAAAGAGACAAAGGCAACAATGAGTTTTATGTTATTCTATAAAATTATGCTTTATAGTCACAAGTTAATCTGAAATACCACAATTGAAATCAAGAGTTCTGTATTTAAAGTGAAAATAGGATTAAATTTGATTAAGTTATGTCATCATTTTCTAATAATCCCAGAACTACCAGAGTAGTATAACTATGAAGACAGAGTAACTCACTTCCTATTATATAACATGAAGATGAATATTTATAATTCAATATGATGTGATGTCTCCTCTTTGAAAAGCAATTATATGAAAAGTCAATACAACTTCCAAATCCTCAGGATGAATTGATTTAATTTTAAATTTCAATTTCAATTTCAAATTAAATTATGCTGACCTTGAAACATCTTTGTTAACTTGCTTATGAATAAAAGTATTTGCCTGCATTTTAGTTTAAGTGGAAGCTTAATCAATACACTTGTGATAAAAATTAATTTAAAAATATTTATATAAATGATATTTAAATATCTATAAAGGACATCTATTTTATATTATTAAAATACATTGAGTATTTCAGTCATGGGCTTAATTTTTTTCATCTACTTTATTCCCTTTCTTCCCAATTGATTATGTTAATAATAATTAAACATGGTAAAGATAATACATACAAAACTTATCATCTTAATGAAAATCCCTTAGATACAAAATAGCTACATAAAAGATTGTTTATAAATACTTTAAGCACTAAAAATGAATTACCCTAACATTTCTCTTGATAATCTCTCTGTTCATTAACATTTTTCCATCAGACAACTCTATTCCTGCGAGAGGAATAAGGACTTCTCCAATGATATCATCTCTTGAAAACCTGTCAAAACTCAAGATTGTGAAGTGCAAGGCCAATTCTTGGATCTGGGTGTAGGGGATCCCATAGAATGTAAAGGTCTCATCAAAGGCTGGGTCCAAGGTCTTTCTTAGAACTCTGGTTTTCACTTTATGCTTCTTCTCTGGGAGGATCGTCATTTTGATATATGGGTCAGAGGTCATCGACTGCTCATCCATGGCAGGCAAGCCACGGGCTTCCTTGATATTAACCACAAATGCTTTTTTCTCAAAGTTGTACTCTAAGGAGAAGAAGAGGGTTCCCAGTTTCTCTTGTTTCTCTTCTGAACTAAGGGATGTGCTGGACTTTAAGCTATCGGGGGAAACTGCATCTTTTTCTCCTTCTGAAAAGAGCTTTGGGGTCACGTTCTCCAGATCAGGAGGGCTGCCAGCTTTGTTTGTTTTGGGGAAATTGCCATTGAGATCTCTCTTCTCAAGGTCAAGATGCAATGAATTCTTTGGCACAGCTGGTTTATTCTTTACTTCATTTTTGTCATCTGCTCCAAACTTCTTTTTGCTATTTAAGTTTTCAGGGTAAATATCAACTCCCTTTAGCACATGCACAAACTTATATGGAGGAGTCTTGTTAGATTTGGATGATTTTCTCTGACAGCAGATCCATGCAAACAGAGAGACTGTGAAGACCAGGCCAAAGGCACTGAAGATCCCCACTACTGTGGGGATTTCATCTGAAAAAATCAAATGACCAACAATATACATTAAATGAGCAGAGTTGGAGATATAAGCCTATGTGAAAAGCATACTAGAGCAGGCAATTGTTGTAGGTTGCACAGAGTAAATTACTTTTTAACTGTTCTGGATATGAGTTATGTATACATTTCATATCACATTTAGGAATAAACACATTTTCTGTGTGACACACATGAAAAAAATGAGAGAAACTTTACCATGTCAGTAGTTTTTCATAAATAAAATAAAAAGATGAAACTAGATCTGGGTCAGGGGTGAGAATGCTAAACAACCCTTGACCTACCTTTGTTTTCTCAAATAACATGAGTCAACGATAGTATGATGGGTCAGTACTAACGTCATTATGTTTTCATTGACATTTTGAGGCTTTCAAGAAGCATTAATTCTTACTGACTGTGGGACTTTAAATGTACATTCTTCAAATACTAGAAGATTCTTTATTCTTAGTAGTTCCTTATTTACCTAGGATCCATGCAGCAAACATCTAGGGACTCGGTGACTTAGATAATTTTAAAAAATGATGGAACATTATCTGCCATTATCACAAACTCATTAATAATTACCATCCAAATTATTAAATAGTGGTAAAAGAAATGCACATATATTATGAGAAAAAAGAACAAAACGATGAACAACAGGATATTAATAATATGCAATTTATAACACTACGAACTCCTTGTATACCAACTAAAAATTTTACAAAACTTAATTGTCCAAAGTACAAATTAATTACACCTAAATAAAATAAAAATTGAACAATAGCTGCAAATAAATCATCATTCCTTAACATGTAATGAGAAGAGTGAATATAGATAATTTAGAGTTCAATTTTATTCATAACTGATTTTTTCCTAGCACATTTCCACATGGCAAATAGTAATCAAATTGAAATTGGCGTTCTTTCCTTCAACAAGGGTCATTAAATTACTGAGATTAGGTAACATTGATTATGCATGAAGCTTATCATGTTCCATATGTAAGTACATTTCTCCAACAAATTATTAGTAACAACTGTGTAAGTAAAAGCAATATTGCTATATCTATACACAATGCATCAATTGAGTCAACTTTTAACATAGCCAAAGTGAATATAACTAATGTAATATTATCTTCATTTAGTTTCATTTCAATCTATTTTTCATCCCAAAGAGTGAATAACGAAGTTAAAACTCCCAGTCAAGAAAGGGTTAAGGCTCTTTTAAATAACCCCTGAAATTAAGTCTTTTGTTATTCCCTTCCCCATCCCCCCAAATCTTTTGCCTATCTACTTTGTAATCACAATACTAAACTCAAAGACTATCAGATTAAGAAATCACAAATAAGCGCAGAAGTGTCTAAGAAGATAAACAAGCAAACAAAACAAAACAATAAAATAATTTGTAGTTTTACATCAAGAAACTAAATCATATAGAGATAAAAAAATAAACCTTTGAATTCCTCAAATAAAAAAAGCAGTGAATGCCACAGAAAAAGAATGAGGCAAGAGCTAAAGCTAATCAGCTAAACTTAGTAGCAGCTTTTCAGCTTTCCTTCTATTCAAGTCTTTGTGGAGGGGAAAAAAAATCCACTCTTGGACTCTAATAAAACAAGGCCAGGGAGCAAAATAAAGTCATGAACTAATGTAAGAAAAACAATAAAGCAATAGAAAATTATTTTTGTTCTAAATAGACTGATGACCCATGCTAGAACATATTTTTCACTAGCATGGTCACTGAAAATGCCTCAGTGTTAGAAAATTTCTAACTTTCAGATCGAAAATTAGGAATAAACATCACAACAATATAAACTCAATTACCCAAGTGGAAGGCTGTGAAACTCATCTCTGAATATAATATCATAAATTGTTTCTATTCAATACTATGTCAAATGGTGAAATATCTAATATACTATGGAAAGACTCACTTACCTATCCCCAGTATTTTCTATACTGACCTGATAAGTCTTAAGCTTTTGAAAGCAAAGTCTCCATCATTTTACTCAGTTTAATAATAAATATCATGCATTCGTAGGCAATATTCCTTATTTACAAACCTCTGTGAAATTTTCTTTTTTTAAAAAAAATACTTGTAAAAGTAAGTAAAACTCATCTCTTGCCTTTGAAATATAATGGGACATAAATTGTGGGGTTTTTTGTTTGTTTGAAGAAGTACATCTGATTTTATTTACTAAAAGAGAAAAGAAAAGCAATAGTGCCAAAATTTTGGTATAGGAAATGGGTAATTTAATTGGAAAAATGGAGTCTTAATTCTAGTTTCCCGTCTCTTTTAGTTAACTATTTGACCTGAAACACTTCCCTCTTCCTTTGAGCTTCAGTTAGCTCACCTATGAAATGAAATGGACTCAGCTTGTTCATTTCAAATATACCTTTAACTGTATCTAGCATCATAGGATTCTGTCTCTTTCACTAGCAACATATTTCCAGGTTACAATAAAAACAGCAGAGAAAACGTCCTCATGGCACACTCTGTAATAAAATGTACATCTCGAACCCCTCACATATAAATTGTTATGCCAAGATCATATCCTTATGTAATCACAAGAACATTGGCTTCTCCTTAGTGAAATACAGATTTACCTACAAATAAAATCACCTATATAGGATTAATGAAACCAACCAACAAACAGACCTCTTTTCCTTTACTTAGTGCGCACTGCAATTTACAGAGCTATACTTGAACGTTTAAGGAACTTCCGGGATGTAAAATAGCCCTGGCGGTAGGCAATTTTAAGAAGAAAGATACTGAGGAATGGAGAAACAACAGAGATAAGCCACAATTGCCCGGTTACTATTCTCATTTTCCTTTTAGATTAACTACCTAGTAAATCTTTACTCAACATCCCGCAGGAAAGAAAACAAAAACAAGCAAACAAACAAACAAAAAACAAACCGCCCACCCTGAGTATTCAAGGAATAACCGCAGGTATAAGTTCAGTAACTTGCTTACCAAATTCTTCCCGGCTGGTAGTGATCGGAGCCATTTTTTTGCTGCGTGGCTCTGTCCGAGGTGCTGAACGGAAAACTCCCTGGCTTGGTTCACTTGCCTCGATCTGAAGCGCTGTCTTTCCCGAGTGCTGAAAACAACAGCGCAGAGCCCAGGGGATCTGCGCCTGGAACAGGGAGGAGGCAAAGAGGGAGGTCCACCTCGCCCTCGCACAGTGATTTGCCACCCCTGTTCCTGTTTTGGCTCTTCTGAGAAGCTCGTCTCCGAGACTCCAGACGTGGCTGAAACCTGAATTGACGCAATCCTGACGCTATAGGGTTGAAATCAGCCCCTGTTCCCTCCCCTTCTTTCTCCAAGCTTCTCCTCTCCCCTTCCTTCTTTCTTCCTCCCTTCTCTCCTGAGGATTCAACATACACTCATCGATTATTTTAACTGTCGGACTACTGGATATTAGCTTCGCTATACTGTGGGGGCTCAGAGGCACATAGAGATGAGCCCCAAAACTCATCACTGTCAGTTTCTAAAATAAAATCTTATGATCATCCAGATCAGTAAAAATGTGTCTATGAGTTTTAAGAATAATGTGATTTACAGAGGCAATTTAAGGGAAGAGAAAGAAAAGAAATTTCTGTATCAAAAAACCCATTGTAAAATGAACAAATATGTTGCTTTCTGAATTTTTCTTTGATATATCTATGTTAGAAAACAGTTAATTGAATACTAATTTGATCCATTTGAAATCAGATAAGCTTCTCATTATAATTATTTATTTTCTAATAAATTATTAGTCTAAACATTTTGCTGATGCTGTCCCTCCATCTGTCAGCTCTTGTCCCTTTAATATCCAACATTCGACCAGTTAGAGTATTTAGGAACAGATGGAAATAATCCCTTCTGTATTCAGACTCACTCTCAGTTATGATTTTTGCATATAATGAGACTGCTTCTGGAATGACATTTCTGGTTAGAAGCTTTGACTTCTAATAAGGTTGTGCAAAATAGTTACAAGATCAGACAAATATCTAAAATGATATTGATAATTACTAGTTATTTTCAAAGGAAAACATTTTTTTTTTCTGAACTGATGGTATTCCTGGGGTTGAAGAACTGGGAAATACAGTGTCAGATTCTAATTAATTTTAATCTGAAGAGTGCACCTTTTAAAAAACAAATGTTTAGCAATTTTCCAAAGGAGAGAACTCAGGCTATAATGCCAACTGTCAGTTATTGCTCCGCAAAGAATTATTTTGCTCTGGAGCTCAATGAGCAAATGACATTCAATGTGTTCTGAGATGGGGAAGGAGGAGGTACTGGGTGAGTCTCAGAAAGCTACTGCACAATTGACAGGTTCCTGCACATTGGAGAGAAGAGCTCTGAGCGTCAAGACTGAGTCCGGGGAGAAAGTGGTTTCATTCAGTCTTTTGCATCATGGAAAATTTTATAAACCAAAGTCCCTTTTCTTTCCTTTGCTACTTGCTCCCACATACTTGACATTTTAACATTTTTCTAACAGATTTTTTAAAGCCTATATCTTCGTGCTATTAAAACACAACTTAATTTACTGTATTTAATTTTCCATTGACGGAATCTGTGTTTTGTATTCTCATCTTTCCACTTCACTCAGATTACTCACTTCCTCATTCATGCATGCATCTGGTGAGATTGTTCTTAGAAATAAATACCTATTAGATGGAAGACTGACATTTGCTTGTGATGCATATCAAAAGTAGACAAAATATATGGTGTGAAGTTTACTAAAGAGTGTGTTTTCTAGCTAAGTTATTGCTAACATATGGTTAAACTCATTTGTTGTAAACATAAGTACCTTATGTGTATATTCTGTATAAATTAGTATCTCATTAATTTTACCTTCAAGTGATAAAATGCTGTCATCTAAAACCTGTCTAGATTGTTTAAACTCTGTTTCTATAGAACCCATCCCACCTTGGGCTGTCTCATTTATAAGGACACATTGTGATAAAATTACCTCTTGCCCAGAGTTAGTCCTATTGTGGATGTAGTAACTATTTCATTGCTTGACTTAAAAACAATCTAAAAATAAATGTTATTCATTAAAATATCAGATGTTTCACTTTCATTTGGTGAATATTACATTCCATTTGGTGAATATCCAATCTCTTTAGATGAAATTCTAGCAGCACCAGTTGAGGAGTGGGAAGCTGACCCAAGATACAGTAAAAGCCTGTGAGTTTCTTATGATTGAGACTCATACCCTACCACATTATTACATTGTTCTCTTTAGATCCAGCAAACAAGTAATCAATTTGCTTAGGAGCAATACTAGTCTTGCAGCAGAGACTTAGGAGGAGGGGTTGTTGCTAGGTAACCTCCTTTTTGCCACCCAAAACACAGCCTCAAATAAGTTCCTGCCCTGGGAAACACAGACCATTCTGTACAAGTGATAATGTTTATTTCAGAATTATTCCCTGACTGTTGAAATAGTTCAGCATTTACCCTACTTTATTTCCAATTCTGATTACAAAGGTCGGTACATACTTTGAGAAACAATAAACAGAACAGTTATATTCAATTTGGTCTTAATAAATACGACAGTTTAATTTAAAGACTATTGATTGTTTTTATCCATCCTATTCATTTTGTTTATTTTAATTTAATATATAGTTTGATTTATAGTTTAGTTTATTCACTATATAGTTTAGTCTATATTTTCTCTATTTCTTTACTTAAAATATTAGTAGACATATTTATAACCTTTTGTTTGGCAAAAGAAAATTTCTAAAGGTTTGGAAATGTTACAATGATCTTCAGTAATTGATAGCAATACCCAGATTAGTAATACAAAGACATTTTACTGGTATGTGGGTGGAGTAGAATGAAGTATCTGATAATAAGTAATGGATAATGGAAAATTGTTTTAATGTTCCATATCATTCTACTAAGAATGCTGGTTTTAATGTTAATGGAATAGATTTATGCTACAAGCACATCCAAGTCAAAAATCCTGTAAGAGAAATGTTTTCCCAATTGCTACTGCAGAAATCCTTTCACTGTGCACTATTTCTACGTTTGTTTTACTTCAATATATTCAGCATTTACTATGTGCCAACCTAAATTCAGCTTTAATGTCTCATGAGTGAAAAACTCATTAGTCCAAACTCAAAGAAAGCTTATAATCTCTTTCTTTTCTCTTTTATTTCTTTCAACACATTCTTAATAAACATTTACTGCCTCCTAGGTTTTTGGTAGGTAGGAGATTTATATTGTTCAATATAATCAAAATTATCTTTGCCCTCATGGTGCTTACAGACTACAGGAAAAATAGACAGCCCTTCCTCTAGAACTGGAGGCAGAAATACTTATTACATCATAATTACATTCATGTTTATTTAACCTGGTGTTGTCTACCAAGCTTGATCAAAACTGTCCCACGGTCATCACCATCACATTTAATCTGTCCTTGTTGACCCTTTTCTTCATAACTGTAGATTCATTAAAGCTGTTACATTTGAATTACATTCTTCCATCTTCTATCTGTCCATATTTTTCTTCTTTTTTAAGAGTCAGTTAGAGTTTAATTTAGACTCTCAAGTTTCTGATTTACCAGCACTCATGAATTTATTCAGATTTGAATTCTTTTCAACTCTCTCTTGTGCAATCCTTTAAATCAGAGTGACTTATTATTTGCTATATAACGACAACTCCCAAAGGGATAAACCAAAGGCCTCCACTAATGCTCACTCCAAATATTTCATTACATTTCCATTTATTCATAATCTTAGTACCAATTTGTTCATGACTCTTCATTTTATCTTTACATTCAAGGCTGGTGCTGAAATTGTGGTATTTGAAATTACATCTCCAATTTTTGAATCTTGGTTCTTCAACGAGAATTTGTCCTAGAACCATTCTAGAAGCTGGTCCTGTTTCAGTTTACCTTGAAGATATTTCTTGCTAACTCCTCTTAACACAAACATCTTTCTTCTTTTAATTTATTACTAAGTGACACTTATCTAAGCTTTCAAATAACAATAAAAATGAGACTAGTTGATGTGCATGTTGGGAAGTGTGGGAGCAGTAAAAGTATACTAAATTTCCCATCTAAAATAGTGGAGATGTAAGAAATGTTTTGTTATTTAATAATTAATGAAATATATATTTATTTTTAAAATTTAAAAAAACACTAGTATAATTGACAAGAAATAATGTTTAATAAATCACGGAATCATATATATTCTAGCATAAAAAATCTAAAACAAAAATAGTAAGATGAAAATTAAAATGGTCATAAACATAATACAAAAAAATTAAAGTAAAATGTAATTATCTAAGTAAGTATAAAAGATTTACAAACTCCAAGATAAATGGTTTCATAATGAGTTAAATACAAAATTAAAATAAAATAATGTACCATAATTCATCAAAAATATGGAGATGACCAAAGTGAAGGACATTATTAAAAGAAACTGAAGAAGGCACAAAGAAACAGAAAAATAGTCCCTGTTTATGGGCTGAAAGAATCAACATAGTTAAAATGGCCATATCAACCAAAGCAATATATTACCCAATGCAATCCTCATCAAAATCTCAATGGTATTTCTCAAAGAACTACAACAACAACAACAACCACAAAACTCATCAGATTTGTATGAAACCACAAAAGACTTAAAATAGCCAAAGCCATCCTGAGACAAAAGAACAAAGCTGGAGGCATCACACTCCTGACTTTAAATTATACTACAAAAGCAACAATTATCAAAACAGCATGATATTGGCCAAAAAACAGATGAACCGACAAATGGAACAGAATCAAGAGCCCAGAAATAAACTCACACATATATGGGCAAATAATTTTCAACGAAGAGGCCAAAAGCATACAATGGAGGAAAGAAAGTCTCTTCAATAAATTGTGCTGGGAAAATTGGAAAGCCACATGCAAAAGAATGAAATTAGACTGCTATTTGTTACCATATACAAAATTAACTTAAAATGGATCAAAGACCTAAATATAAGATCTGAAAAAATAAAAAACATAGAAGAAAACATAGGTACTAACATTATGGACCTTGTTTCAGAGAGGATTTTATGAAATTGGCTTTAAAGGAAGGGAAATAAAAGCCAAAATAAATGAATAGGTCTATGTCAAATTAAAAAGCTTCTGCAGAACAAAAGAAATCATCAACATAAGGAAAAGATGATCAATCAAATAAGAGAAGATATTTATTTGCAAACAACCTCTCTACTAAGGGGGTAATATCCAAAATATATAAAGAACTCATACAACTTAACAGCAACAACAACGACAACAAAAACAAATCCCATTGAAAACTGAGCAAAAGGTCTGAACAGACACTTCTCCCAAGATACACAAATGGCAACAGACATTCCCTACCTATTAAGGAAATGCAAATCAAAACCATAATGAGATACCACCTCACATCTGTTAGAATGCTATTATCAATAGATAAATAATAAGAAGTATTGGAGAGGTTGTAGGGGGGAAAAGAAATCTTCATATACTGCTGGTGGAAATGTAAATTGGTACAGCCACTATGGAAAATAGTATGGAGATTTCTCAAAATGTTAAAAATAGAATTACCATATAATCCAGCAATCCCTCTTCTGGGTATCTACCTGAAAATTTTGAAAACATTTATTCATAAAGATATACATACCTCTATGTTCATTGCAGCATTATTTATCATGGCCAAGACATGGAAACAACTGAAGTGCCCTTTGATAGATGACTGGACAAAGAATATATATATATATATATATATATATATATATATATATATATATATATAGTGGAACATTACTCAGCCATAAAAAGATGAAATACTACCATTTGTAACATAGATGGATCTTGAGGATATCATGCTAAGTGAAATAAGTCAGATGGAAAAAATCAAGAATTATAAGATTTCACTCATATGTGGGCTATAAAACTGAAAGCAGCAAATAAATAAGACAAACAAACAAAAACAACAAAAACTCATAGACACAGTCAACAGTATACTGGTTACCAGAGAAAAAAGGAAAGGGGACAATGTAGAAAAGGGTAAAGGTCATCAAGTATATGGTGACAAGAGATTTGACTTTGGGTGGTGAACACACAATACAATAAAAAAAAGATATTTTATAGAATCATGTACTTGAAACCTGTATAATTTTATTATCCAATGTCATCCCAATAAATTTAATAAAATTAAAAACATATATCAATATAAAAAATTAAAATTAAGTTAAAAAGTCAAGAAAAATATGAAAAGGAAGAAAATATGTAACATATTGATGAAGTATATACTGACAATAAATAGGCAACATTTTTAAGGCTATGCTTCATCATCATTAAATACTTAAAGCAAAATTGTGATAAGTACTGAAGAAAAACGGAAATATAACTTCTTATTAGACTTTATTTTTTTCAAGCCACTTATAGATCAACATAATTCCAGGTTTAGAACACTTACCTAGGGTGGGCAGTTTAATCGACAATATATTTTCAAACAATAAACAAATAATTTTCAAAACATATAAACTCTTAGAGGGCAGGGAAATTTTTTTAAATATGTATTATTTAATGCAGGATTACTAAGAATTTTAAGAAAAGCGAGAATATATTAAAATATATAATATTTTATTAAAAGATATCGACTTAAACATCAACACAAAATAATTTTCAAAGATTTCTAGTAGAACATCATTTAAAGAAGTAACTAATTATATATGTATATACAACAATCCAATCATCCCCTCATTAACACATATAATCACAGAGAAATTCTCACACAGAGCCATGAGGTGGCATGCATGTCATTATATACAATAGTATTGTTTGTGGTAGCAAGAAGTTGAAGGCAACATATGAATGTTTATCACAAGGTGAATGAATAAGTAAATTGTATTGAAAGCAAATTATGTGATATTATCCTGAAGTTAAAAGCAACAAACTACCTATCTCTCTCTCTCTCTCTCTCTCTCTCTCTCTCTCTTTCTCTACCTACCTACCTACCTACCTATCTATCTACCCATCTTCACAAAGAAAGCTAAACTGAAAGCTTACATGTATATACGTATATGTATGTATATATGTGTATATATATTCTAATGAACGTATCTCTTATAAAATATTATGTTGAAGAAATAGAGTTATAGAAAAACATCATTTATACAAAATAAAGACATACAAATATCAGTACATATTTTTGATAACAAAAAACATACACAGACTTTTCTTCAGACCATAATAGATTTATGTGTGGCACATCTGTCAAGAATAATTAAGACATTCACATAAAACATGTTTTTAAAAGTTTGCTTTATAACATTTATGAATTGACAAAGCAACTAAATCTTCAAGGGCCAAGATATAAGAGAAACAGCAGAGACATGAGCTGATATATTCAGCAAGTCACTTTTCCTCTCAGGGAACTGGCTGATTTTTAAAAATCAATAAGAAACTGAGAAATCAAGCAAAGAAACATAACTCAGGAACAGAAATGCATGAAGATTTTTTGGCAATCTCAAAAGACTGGAGAGGCAATAATTGGAGTTAGAGAATGCCTAAACAGCTATGAAAGAAATGGCTGGGATCCTGGAAAGGAGGGAGGTACATAGAGATAGTTCCTGCACTGAGTGATTTTATACCCAAGAAAGATATTTCATTCTTCAACTTTGCAGAAAGCCACTGAAAAACAAAATTATGGTTTCAGCTGAATCATAGTGCTCAGGAGACAAAAATTATGCTTATTATCACCAATGTAAAAGATGCTTAGTAATCACCACAGGTTCTGGCTGGGAGCACTGAAGAACTGCATTAAGGAGAGAGGATACGGCAGCAGTAGAATGAGCCCTTTAGAAACACAACCCAGACTCCATTGAGCTAAGTCGCTGAATGGATCATTATGATTATTCCCCCACAATGCACCCTACCAGAGGATGTTCAAACTCAATCTAAAGAAGGTAATATCATCCAGAGCTTTTACAATTTTTCATACACAATATCCAGCTTTCAATCAAAAAAATATCAGGCCTAGTGAGAAACTGAACGGAGAAGAAAATGTACAATAACAAAAAAGTTCATGAATTCGTGACATAGATAACTGTCATTCATATTTTTGATAAAAGAGAGCTAAGATGGAGTTATTTACCAGAAAGTTAAAATTTATTAGACTCAGATCAAGATTCTACAACCGAAAAATATAGTTTTCAAAATCCAGAAATGAATGAATATAATAAGCAGAAGATTGAATATAGTAGTGGAGAGGATTAATGAATCCCCTAAAAAAGTTAATAGATAATATCCAGACTAAAGCACAGAGCACTAAAAGTATGGCAAATTCAGAAAACAGCTTAAGAAACATATGGGACATAGAAAAAGTAATAACATCAGTGTAATTTGACAATCCAGAAGTGAGGGAAAGATAAAATAAGGTAGAAGTAAAATTTGAGGAGAAAGTGACAAATTCTCCAACCCAATGAAATATATCAACTCATATATTCAAAAAGCCCTAAGAACTTCCAGCAAGACTAATGTAAAGAAAACTACATAGCACATCATTGTTAAATGACTTAAAAACAAACAACAACAACAAAAACGGAGATTTTCCTTCAAAAAGCAATAATAAGTCTCATCTGATATCTCAATAGAGATAACAGAAGTCTGAAGATAAATGAATAACTCAAAATGATAAGAGAATAAAGGTGAAAGAAAATCAAGGTGAAAGACAGAAATTTCTAGAAAAGCAGGAGCTGAGAGAATTTATTGCCAGCAAATGTTAACTAAACAAAGGAAAATGATCACAAATCAAAACACAGAAGTGCAGATACTTTGGGGCTTTTATATTGGTACAAGAATTTTGAAAGACTAATAATATCTACTAAAGCAGAACATAGACATAAGCAGTTTCATTCATTGCTACATTTTGAATTGAGAGTAATACATACAAGCACAGGAATGTTTATATAAGCATTATTTGCAGTGGCCAAAAATTGGAAACGACTTGCCTTTCTTATCAATACTAGATTGGATAAATAACTTTATATAGTAGAATGCCACATCGAAATGAAAAAGAATAAGATGCTATATTTAACAAGGAGGAATCTCAAAAATAAGTTGAATAAAAAAAAAAACTAGACAGAAATAAGTATACACTATAAGATTCACTTATTTAAATAAAAAAAATTAATCAGTAGAAGTCTTATGGTGATTTATCTTTGTAGGAGAAAATAACTGAGAGGGAGCCGAACGGAGATTTCTGGGGTGTTAATATTTTATTTCTTAATCTGGGTAGTAGTTATTAAGTTGTTGGTTTTTTTTTTTTTTTTTGATTCATTGAATTGTTTAGTTATGATTTGTGTGTTCTTTTGTATATATGTTTTATTTCAAAACATTTTACTAAAAATTGCGTGTGTATATCCTTAACATTGCTTCATATTTTACACAGGTAAATATTTCATTAAAAAGAAACAACAAGGCCCAAAATGGAGTTACATCTGCTAAGTCCTACCAAGATTTAACACCGAACCTAACTGTAGTTTGGGCCTCTCCCAAGAGTGAAATTTAAACCAGTCCGAAATTTCCTGGTCAGCACTAGTGAGGTAGTCTGCCTAATAAGACCTCCTGCCTTCTCCTGAGGAAAGGTGATCTTGCCTGAAATAATGGACTCTCTTAACTTCCTTGTCCCACCCTCTTTCTGCCTATAAAACCTTTCATTTTGTACAACTCATCGGAGAACACTTCTATTTGTTAGCTGGTTTGCTGCTCAATTCCTGAATCATTTAATAAAGCCAATTAAATCTTTAAATCTACTCTATTGAATTTGCATTCTTTAACAATTTTCAAGGACATATATAACCAAGTTATGATAAATAGTAAGGCAGATGAATGTAAGGGAGGGAAAATGACTGGCAATTAAACATAAAGCAAGAAAATCAATTAAATTAAAGATAGACTATGTATAATTTATTGTGCATGTATGATTTTTTTTTCCAAAAATTGAGTATTCTTCTGAACTTTAACTTTTTGACTATATACTAACTTTGAATTCTATTTCAGAGTCAAAGATCTGAATTTCTCCTTTGGACTTACAGCAACATATCAGTTATAAACTATTTCTTTTACCCAGGTACAGATGTTATAATAATAGATGAGAATTGAAAGCACTAGAAATCAGCTCTGCATAAAGATTATACAAAGAAAATGCACATGAAATGTGAACTTCTACATAAAATGAATATACATTTCTAAATATTTTTCTCATGGTCCCAGTATTACCAAATGAAATAAACAAAATTAGTCATAGATTTCACCAGGTAATACTGGGAAGTCCATAGCACTAAGGAGTTTGATTATGTATATGATGCAGTTAAGGGTGAATAAAGTTCAGGAAACAACCATGATCTAGCATCAGATTGAGGGAGTAGGGATGAGAAGGTTTAGAACTTCATGACTTTTAAAGCTTCCTTTCAATTATTCAATGTTAAGAAACAATTCTCCATCCCAGAGGAAACAGCTCTAATCTCCACATTACCAAACCCACTCTGCATCAAGTACCATGTCAGAGCCAAAAATCTAGGTATAGCAACACCCATGTCCAAAATAAACAAACAAACAAACACAAAATTGAAAGTGAAATACGTCTTTGATGCATTTATCCTTGCTTTATGCAAACTTTGTTTTTTTTTTTTTTACCTTGAAGCATTCACTTCTTCACAAAGTTAGCATTCATTTGCTTTTTTCCTATCTTCTATTCACAAACAAATACCTTCTCTCCGGAGAAAAACTATAACAATTGCTCATAGCTTACTTAGAAATAAAATTCTTTTGTGATTTCTATTTTAAAGAATTATATCAGTAGATATATCCAAAGACTTATCTCTGCTCCAGGAAGTTATCAAGGGAATGAAAAATCCTGAGCCTCTAAAAATCATGTAATAATCGTGCTGTTTTATCTATCTTCATAGTATCTCTTCTTGGAAAGCAGGACTCATACTCATGAGCAATATTGGGAAAGTTAAGATCAAGTTTTAATGATATTGATTTAATAGTGGCAAAGAAGAAACAAGAGAAGAAACTGAAAATTCTAACTCAGAAAATCTTTTGATAC
This sequence comes from Rousettus aegyptiacus, assembly GCF_014176215.1. Classification (NCBI taxonomy): domain Eukaryota; kingdom Metazoa; phylum Chordata; class Mammalia; order Chiroptera; family Pteropodidae; genus Rousettus; species Rousettus aegyptiacus. The sequence goes on from NW_023416287.1 coordinate 72,392,100, forward strand.
TTGAGAAGATATCCATAACCTGGAGAAAGGAAAAGTCAATGATAGGTTAGTAAGTCAAATCACAGCTATTAAGTGTTATACTTTTAGGTGACTCCACAATTACGTATACTAATTAGAAATTACTGAGATTAATTTAGTCTGGTTTGCACATTTTTCTGTCCTGCTCTCATTTTTTACAGCAATAAGTTTTTTAAACTGACGTATAACCTACTGATTAACTTTTAATATCAATCCACATTTGGGCCATTTGATATGCAAGCATGGCTCCCAGAATTGTTGATTAGTTTTACTGAAGTTCTGGAAAATTATAAACTCTCATTGAAACATCTAAGACTAAATAGATGTTAATATCCAGAGTACAGCATGGTCCAAGAAATAAAGAGAGGAAGAAAATCGAATAAAATAAATAAAATAAAATACTAATATAGCTAACTTTTCTCTGTGATTTGTAGAAATACTTTTTTTCTCTATGTTAGGACATTTTGAAGTCATTGAACAACTAGAAAAAACTCAGGTGAATCTTGAAAACAAGGGTTTATTCAAGAAGGCAAAGATGGAAGTAATTTTTCTTTGCTGCTTTTTCATTACTTTCAATTACTTTGGAGTCAAACTAAATTCTAAGAACGGATAGCTGATAATAAATTTCCAGACACAAATTAGGCTCTTATACTCAGAATGAAGTTTTTTTAAAAAACTCATGATGCTTGAAATGTACAATGTAGTTCAATTTTCTACATGCAATGTACTTGAGCTTGACTAAATAAATGCCACTTGGTTTGAAGCATGATGTATAATAATTGAAGTACCTATTGGAGTGGCCCCCTTTCCGTAGATATGCCAAGTTATTGGGCTTTTTCAGAATCTGATTATTAAATGATTAAAAAGCATATTGCAAGGAGGCATTGCCCAAATCCTTTGAACTACTTCCTTGCGACTCTTCCTGGGAATGTCTCAGGATCAATAAACAAAGTGTTCCCTTGTTATGGGATTCTTATCAGCCAGACTCTGCACTAATTCCCGGTACAGATAAGGATGTCCTCATGCAAAGACTCAAAAGTTAATAACATTCTCATCCACTCAAAAATACATTCTGAACTGGGAAAGGCAGTTGATGAGAATTCTCTCTTTTCAAAGCCTATATGTACATGAGTATCTACATCACAGCATGCTTGCTACACAGAGCCTTGCATTCTCGCTATTTGTACGTTTCAAATGCCTTTCTGGGCTTATGAATGTTTCCTTGTTTGCCTGGGTAGAAGCTTACATGTATAATGGTAGTTCATTGTTTGTATCTGTGTGTGTAGAGTATGAAATGTATTTTCTCTTTTCAGGTCTCTATAGATTCAGCTCTGTATCATTCAATCTTTGTATCATTTTTATATCCTCTTGTGAAGTTGTGATGTTTGCTTTAGTTTCCATTGTTTACATTGGTGTTCATTGGGGTTTTGCTCTGAAGCACAGTGTTGGAAAAATGAAAATATGTTCTCTCCTTATTTTTCTACATCACTAAATTTAGTACATATTGTACTTGCATACCATACATGACCTTTAACATAAAGAATCTATTGTATTTCTCATCTATTCTTATTATTTCAATTTATTACTTTATTTTATTATGCAACGTGTCTTTTTATAACTCATAACATACATTACAGAGCAATATATTTAAAATCTCACATTGCCTTGGTTACTTCATAACACCAAGCAAGTAATCTAAAAGAATCCCATATTAATGTTGAAACCTAATATGCTTATTTGTGAGGATTCTATCGACGTAAAGTGACAACATCATTTCATGTACATTAGTGAAAGTTTTCAAAACACAAAATCCAAACGTTGTCATTATGACTTTGAAGAGTTTGAAGAGGCCGCTGAGGACAGCAGCCACAATGTTTACTCTCTAAATGAAACAGAATGGAGATGAAATACAATGCTCAGAGCTGGATACAACCTGAAATTAATATTATTTCATTAATTGAAAAGCCTTCTAAATAAACATATTTATATTTTCATAAGAATATAATAGATTTATTTTACAGATGAAGATATTAAGTCATAGCCTGTGACTTAATAGTTAGAGCTGTGAGAGACCTCAGAGATCTTTGTACCTCCTTCTCTTACCTACAAAATCAGTCCTAGGGAATCAGTCCTGCAGATGTAGATGGAATTGATAAGCCCCTGAGGCCACAATGAAAAAAGAACTGATAAAACTGAGTAAATTGGGCTGTGTTTACACTGAATACATTTTTTTTTAATCCTTTGACCTCGTTGAAACCATGTGCCTTGTTGCTCTACTGTTGAACTCCTCTCTAACCTGGTACTCTGGTTGCAAACTAAAGTGATAGAGAAGAAAAGTGAATGAATCAATTGTGACCTTTAAAACCTACTGCAAAATGTTTGAAACCCCTTAAAGACAAAAACTCTAAGAAAGTAGCCAAGGCTCTAAGAAAGAATTATCTGTTCTTTATGTGTCTTATACTGTACTTTCCCAAAGATTTCTAATCAACTTAGTAACACCAGGGCACAATATTTTTTAAAGAAGTTATCAATTTAGCAATAGTTAATATTACTTCATTTATCTATTTATATATATATATAAAACAATGCCCTTTCTCTTCTCATTTAAGTATTTTCATTATTTATTGTCTCCTCAAACTCAGTTGAGCGCATGACTCATAACTGATTGTCCTTTAGACATGTTGCATCATCTGATGGCTTTGATTGAGGATGATGATGCAGACTGTGTAAAGTATCTGCATCAGTCAATGGATTTGCAGATGAAATGACTGGAAATGAGTGAATCATCGAGTGTAACTTCTAGCTTCTATGAGTAATTTCTGCCCCCATTTGCACTAATGCAACTTCCTTTTAAATAGCTGTGGATTTTTAATAAGATAATAGAACCATATCATTTTAGAGCTGTGAGAGACCTTTGTACCTTCTTTAAAAACTCAGTGGGGACACAAATATTGTCTAGTTAAGAGTTTTGGTTCAAAGTCACATAGTATGGTAATATCCAGTTGGAACCACAGTCTTTTTTGTTTTTAAACATTCAATGCTATGCCATTTTCAAAATGACTTTTACAGTTTTTATATTTGATTAATTCAATACAGTTCATCTGTCTCTTTTATTGATAAACATTAAGGAAGTAGAAACAATTTTAAGCTGTTACTACGTTTAAAATTCTAAGACAATTCTTAGGAAACACAAATTATTTCTTTTCATTTTCGAGATATTTGACTCTACTTAGGCAAGCTATGTACTTTGGAAAATTAGACATGGTCTATAATTAATGTTTGATGTTATGAAAAGAAAAATAAAAACATATTTCCTGTGCAATGAAAGACAACTGAAAGAATCCCAAACTCTGCATAATATTCTATTAAAAACTGTCCCCATTATCATCTCAAATTAAAATGTTCCTTCTAGTTACAAGCATTCTTCTCATTACTTCTCTGTGTGCATTGATATTTATGGGATCAATATGTAATTTAGTATCAGTATGTTTAATCATAATCATCCAGTGCTGTGTTTAGCTGAACCTATAAAATGCACTGTAATGATTCTAAAATGTTTAATTTAAGAATCGCTGCTTCTGTGCATATGAATCAGAGACCTGTGTTTAATTATTGATAGCAATTAGTACACAAAGGCAGACAAACGGTGATCTGGTGGTAGAAACTGTTCTATAGCAATTCCCCTTTCACTCTTGCTTCTAAAGTAATGCATCATTGATTATCTTCTCCCAGATAAGAAAATTGGTTTTCTTTCTACACCTCAACAACTGGAATTTTTATCCCTTTAAACTCCACTTATCAACAGCCATTGTTCTCTGAGCTAACATAAAATGGTCAGGACTATGAGGTGGTCAACTGTGTTTGGTCCTCATAATCAGACTGCAGTGAAATTTTTTCAGTAAGAACTCTTAACCCTGTACGCATCTCATGAATAATAATAAGAGTGATGCTAAAATGGTTGACCCTCAAGGTCGGACATTCAGAACAAAAAGCAATGCTTAACATAAAGCCGTAGCAAAATGCCAAATATTAACTAATAGGGTTCATATTTTATTCAGAGAAGAACAGGTGCACGTACACACACATGTGCATGAGCCTGTATGTATATGGATATGTGGTTTCTTCTTCAATCTAATAAAATTTAAGAAAGTGTCTGAAATGAGGATAGAAGAAACTACCCTATCTACTCTTAAAAGTATCCACCATTGTCATCTCCCCTTTATTTATTTTTGATTAAAATTATTGGGGTGACATTGGTTAATAAAATCAAATAGGTTTCAAGTATACAATTCAATACTACGTCATATGTAGATTGCATTGTGTGTTCACCACTCAAAATTAAATTTCTTTCCATCACTAAATATTTGATCCCCTTTACCCCTATCTACCTCCACCTTCTTCCACTTCTCTCTGGTAACCACTAATCCACTGTCTATGTTCATGAGTCTCTGTTTGTTTGTCATGTTTGTTTGTTGCTTTCAGTTTTATATCCTACATATGAGTGAAATCATACAGTTTTCAACTTTTTCTGTCTGACTTATTTATTTCACTTAGCATGATAATCTCAAGATCCATCCATATTGTCACAAATGGCAGTATTTCATCTCTTCTTATGGCTAATTAATATTCCATTGTATATATGTATGTATGTATGTATGTGTCTATTTATAAATAGATACATACATACATACATACATACATATATACATACATACCTACATACATACATAGACATATATATCAAAGAAGACTTTGTTGTTTCCATGTTTTGGCAACCATAAATAATGCTGCTATGAACATTGGGGTGCTTATATTTTTGTGGTTAAATGTTTTTAAGTTTTTTGAGTAAATACCCAGAAGAGGGATTGCTGGGTCACATGGTAATTTTGTTTTTTGGAGAATCTCCATATTGTTTTCCATGGTGGCTGTACCAATTTACATTCTTACCAGCAGTGTATGAAGGTTCCTCTTTCCTCACAACCTCTCCAACACTTACTATTACTTGTTCTGCTAATGATAGTCATTCTAACAGGTATGAGGTGGTATCTCACTGTGGTTTTGATTTGAATTTCTCTAATAACTAGTGAAGTTGAGCATCTCTCTCTTGTCTGTTTGCCATTTGCATATCTTCTTGGGGGATATGTGTGTTCAGGTCCTCAGTCTATTTTTTAATTGCATTTTGTTTGTTTGTTTGTTCTTTATATATTTTGGATATTAGCCTTTTATTGGAAGTGTTGTTTGCAAGTATATTCTCCCTTTCAGATGGTTGCTCTTTGTTTTGTTGGTAGTTTCTTTACTGCGCAAAACCTTTTTAGTTTGATATACTCCCACACATTTATTTTTACTTTTAATTCCCTCACCTTTGTGTGGAAAGCCATATACAAAAGGTTGAAACTAGACTGCTATCTATCATCATTCACCAAACAATTCAAAATGTATTAAAGACCTGAATATAAGACCTGAAACAATAAATTGCATAGAAGAAAACAGAGGTACCAAAGGTACTCATGGACCTTGGAATTAGAGAGGATTTTATAAATTTGTGTACCTTTTATTCTGTCAGTGCAACTGCTTAAACTCCATATAGAAATATGTCACCGGGGCCCCAGAGCTGACCCCTTTTTCTTTCTTGTTTTTCTTCTTGTTTAACCCAACCTATGACCACATACTCTGTGATGCATACTGGGTAGAATAGCGCTATCTGTGTACAGAGATCTTAACACCCACAGCATGTGGAGCAGCCATGCTGGACCCAAGGCAGTCGAATCTCCTGGGCAGTCACATCCAGTATCAAATAACCTGATCCAAGACCATGCAGACAAGTATGTCATGGTTTACCAAAAGGTCCCCATTTCAATGGGAATAATGGATAAAATCGGACTTGCTGTTCCATCTCACTGAGCAGAGTGCAGCCAAGATAGGGGTCTTTCATGCAAGCACCCACTTCAGCTGCCAGTGACAGAGGGTTTACCAGTCTTATGGCGTAGGGGCTGTGTTAAGGAATCTCTGGAAGAACTTATAGGTCAGGTATAAAGCTCACTACACCCAAGTCAAAGTGCAACTGAGGTGGAAGATGAAGGCTTGGAAGGTGTCCCAGGCTGAGGTCTCAAGTCTCTGGCTATTATGCTTAATTCGGATATGTCTGTCTTCACATATATTGGCTTTTTCTTTTCCTTTTCAGCTAATATGTTCTTAGGTGGAGTCTAAATTGGAGTATTGAATCAATGAAAGCAAACAACAGCAGTCAACCAGACAGTCTAATAAGGCAGATATAGGTATCAAAGCAGAAGTTTCAAGCTCATGATAGCTCTGGGTGATCTGTTCATTCACAATGGGGCCAATAATGGGGCCCTCGTCTCATGAGAAAAGTGGCATGTAGGGGGTCCAAACCACCCTAAAGTTATTGGGGATTGGCATGAGTCATAGTCTGAACTTGCAGAGAGTGGGAGAAAATTAAGGCCCAAGTCTAGGTCTCTAGCCTAATCCAGTGGATTTACACTACATGCAATAAAGCCATGGGAGTCTTTGGTGATGTCTCAGGGGACATCGACAAGGGTAGTAACTAAGTAGAGGAAATCTGAGGTATCTTTGATCTATTTTGCATTATAGACATCCATGAAAATTTTCTTTGAAATAAAAAGTTTGAAACATTTAAAAAGCTTCTAAAACACAACTTGGATAGTCTGCAAGAGTAATGAGAATGCAGCATCTCAGAAGCCACACCTGGGTCCTGTTCAAGCGAGCAGCATGATTCACCTCCCTAGATGGATGGTAGCACGTAATCTTCTGCTGCTCCTGCTGACAAGTTCAGTAACTGCAGAGTTAGTTTTTTAGGAAAGAGAAGAACAAGGGAACACCAGGGTCTGCTGAGGTATACAGAACACTCCTAGAGGCAGTGCAGAATGATGAGTGGGTTGGGTACATGATCTGGTGTCTGCTGTGCTCTCTCTGACTAAGGTTGGGGAGCAGATTTTTGTATGTGACCTCTGCCAGTTGCAAGGGATTTGAACAGATTCTGATTTTACAAGGAAAGGTACATGGGTTCTTTATCCAAGCCACTCACTTAACCCAATATCTGTAAAGAGGCTAAAAGCATCACTGATCACTGTACTATTTTCTTTATACATTGTCCCTGAACTATAGATAATTGTAGCTGTAGCTCTTCATTAAATATTCATTTATTCAAATAGGGCTTAAGAAAAGTCAAGACCAATGACATAATTGTGGTGGGAAAAACTTGTTCAAAAAGGTCACCCACATAGTTTCCCTTAAAAAATATTCTGGCAGAAAATCTGAATAGATGGTGATTTTTATCATGGAAAAATTACAAATTGAGCCAGATCCTTGCTGCTAGAAATAAATTCTAATTATATTGTTCCAAAAAGATGCCAAAGAATAAGACACATTCTTGTATTATACAAATAGATCCTTCTAGGTAACCTCCATACTAGTAGTACAGGCAGAATCCCCTCCACTAAAATGATTTGCACAAATTGCTACTATGATAACCATGTAGGAGTGGGGATTTGGAGAGTGTGTGTTTAAATGTCCAAGAAATATCTTTTGAGATTTATTTAGTTTGCCATTCAATTCTTGCCCCTTTCCTTCCTGACTCAAGAAGATGCCTTTGAAGTTCTGATTGTCTCAGGAAGGGGATTCATGGACAGGTTGATGGAAAGTGAGAGGGTAGTTTATCCAATTATAAGTATAGTAATTCACAACTATAAGTATAGTAATTCACAATTAAAGTTAGAAGTTGTAATAAAAATATCATGCCTAGTGAAGAATTTCAGAACCTAATTTGAGGGTTGATATCCAATTGAGTTCCCAATAAAGATCAACTAAGTATTTATAATTCCTGACTATATTATTGTGAGTGACCCCCAGAGGGTCAGCAGAGGTACGTGATATGAATAAAATGCAGAAAATAGTCTGCAAAAAATTAGATCTGTAGTTTTACACTGAATGATAACAGCAAAATCCAAAGAAATTTTTACTGTAGATTTTTGTAACATAGGCTTAGTAAAGCTGTCTCAATTTAATGCTTTTAATTATAATGGAAGATAAAAAAATAAGTAATACAAACAAATAGGTCAAAATAAAATCTAGTTAAAAATATTGAGAGCTTATAAAAAAATAAAATGGCTCATTAGAGATGTTGTTAAAAATGTGGCACCATAAAGCATTAGAATTTGCATGACTAAGAGAAGAACTCTTAAAGTAGTTGAATTTCAAGATGTGAAGATATTTTGAAAGTCAACTAGCTTGATGACTCAGTGTTAAAATATCCAGAATACAATCCCTTACAGAGGACCCTTGGATCCCGAGGACACCCAAGGGATTATGAGATAAATAGCATCATAATTAAAAGCTTAGAAACCAAGCAGACCTCAAGTCTACCAGTTACCAGTTACATATCTTTGACGGGTGACTTTTACCACTGTAAGCCTCCATTTCAGCACTGGTAAGATGGGTATAGTAATAGCACAATAGTATTTGTGAATTTTCTTACTCACTAAAGATTACTTGCAACCCCAAAATTGTTACTTGTAGTGATTTTGTGGTCATTCATGCACTGTACAGAGCAGTGAAAAATTTGATTGTCCAATGCTCCTGTCCTCATCTGATGTCCAAAAAGATGATGCTCTGCCTCTTGTTCAGTTCTCCTACTATAAACAACTGTCCTTTTTATTATATACTATTGCCACTAGGTTTTATACATTTTTGTGCTTTTTGTTAGTGATTCTGCTGTTTAAAATGGCTCCAAATTATAGTGCTGATATGCTGTCTAGTGTTCATAAATGGAAGAAGGCTGTGATGTGCCTTGTGGGGAAAATACTGCTAGATAAGCTTTATTCAGGCATGAGTTATAGTGCTCTTGGTCATGAGTTCAATGTTAATGAAAAAAACATATTAAATAAGATGTCATTAAACAGAAATGCACATAAAACAGGATTCTGTATTGATTGGTTGATGAAAATGTTGTGACCAGAGGCTCTAAGGAATGCAATCCTCTATTTCCCCTAAGAGCATTGGTTCAGTCTTTGCTAATTCAGTGCTCTTGGCAACTTTATAGAATGTAGTTACCACAGCTAAAAAGAATCGACTGTACTTAGCTTACCCAGAAGATAATGCATTTTAAACTGTTCAGTACTAGAACCTAGTATGCAGCATATAAAAACGTGTTTAATAGAAATGGACACTGTTATTAAACACAGTATCAGAAAGAAACTTCTATTTTCAGACATTTTTCATTAATTAACTCATTAATCTGTAGCATCTAAAAAAACTGGTATGTGTATGTAATATGTAATACAATAAGAAATATATATTTAGTCTTTGTCTCTGGTTCCTGGCACAAAAGATTCTAAAACCTTTGGAATTTTCTGAGTAATAGAAGTGATAGGAGCATTTTTTTTGTTATAAAATTACATTTTTGTCCCTGATTCCTGACACAGAACTCCTAAAATCCTTGGAATCCCCTGAGTGATGATTGCTTTGGTAAATTAATGAGATGACTCTTGGTCAAGAGACTCCTTAATAGCTTCTGGATGGGGGCTTGTCTCCTGAAAGTCCAACCATATTTTTAGAGGGTTGGAATTTTCAGCCTATCCCCAGACCTCCGGGGAAGTGGGGCAGGCAGTGAGTGCAATCACCATTTGCCATTTAATTGATCATGTCTATGTGATGGAACCTCCATAAAAACTGTAAGCAATGGGTTTGGAATGCTTCTGGAGTGGTGACAATGTCCAGGTGCTAGAAGGGTAACTCACCTGGTGAGGGCATGAAGACCCACATTCTTTCCCCTATACCTTGCCCTGTGCATCTCTTATTTTAGGCAGTGAGCATCAGAATTGAATTGAATTGTAGGTCACCCAGTTGGTGTCCAGAGAGTTGGAGAGTTCGTTGGTGTGGAAGAGATCTCCTACATCTTTAGTGCTAGGAATATTGTAATAGAAACAGATCCATGTCTTCATTCAGGTGAAGTTATCAAAATGTTAAACTTGGCAAGATTGACATGCAAGCCCTGTGTCCCTTTTACTGAAGAGCTTCTTTTAAATTAGTGTCAACTAACACACTCATAACATTCATTGAACATGGTTGCTTAACCAGTTAGAGATTCTAACAAGGAATAGACATTTCAGTCTTGAGAGTTTCCTGACTTTGGTAGGGGAAATGGATATAAATTAACCTGTGTGGTAACTTGGCACAGTGAAAAGAATACTTGGCTAGTATGACAAACACAAAATACCTGTTCGCCAAATTTGTATACAGTTTCTTACTTCTGGTAATATAACTTGATGACAGTCCCCATCTTTTCTTGACATTAAACTGAGTTTTACAAATGTAACGTGAATGGAAATGATGCATTTCACTTCTGGGCTTGGTCTCTGTGAACTTCCCATACCCTTTCCTCTTAAACTGGGTTGATATAGATAAGGAAAATAACATTAGAAACTGCTGGTGAGGCTTATGTCCTTTATTCATACTTGAAGGAAACTGCCCACCAGTTAAGGGAGACTTTGCCTTGAGACTTTTTCCAAGTGAGAAACTTCTATCATATGAGCTATTACGCATTTTGGTATTTGTTCTAACAAAAACATTAATTAATATAGCTAGTATTTTGAAGGTATGAATTCTCGTATGAGCTCTACCATTAGATGGTGATGAGGTTTACACTCGAATGCAGTATTTAATCTTGCCATATCTCAGTATCCTTATTTGTTGAATGGCCTTAATTATCCTTTTTCAACCCATCATACAGGATCACAAGAGAGCTCTAATGAGATAATGGATCTGAGAGAACACTGAAAAGTATGACATATGATATGTGTGCAAGGCACTATAAAATAATTTGGGGTGAGCCAGGTCTCTTAAGTGAACAGTAAATTAAATTGACATGTCCACTCTAAGCAATAGATTTTGTTTCTTCTACATAGGACTGATTTCCTCCACAGTTTCTGAAATTCCAATTAGTATAGATGAAGCATCATAATGTTCTGAAGAGAGAGTCAGCACATCGTTCCATATAGCCCTGCCTCTCACACCACAGTATGGAGATACTCCCCTGTGCACAATTGTTCAAAGGGAAATACTAAATTAAAGACTAAAGTCAATCATAATTTAATCTACAACTTCACTCAGGCTTTAATCAGATTAATCTCACTGTCTGTAGTAGACATGCAAATAAGAAAAAACACCAAAAATGTGATGTGAGCACTTAGCAAGATGATGCTGAGTGTCCTACTCTGAAAACCCAAAATGACTAATTTCTTTTTTTTTTAATTAGTTAGTTATTTTTTTAATGGGACATTGGTTAATAAGTTTCAGCAGTACACTTTAATAGTAAGGCACATATATATTTACATTGAGTGTTAACCTCCCATATTTAGATTTGTTTCTGTCACCACATATTTGACCCTGTTTACCCCATCTTCCTCCCCCATTCCCCCTTCTCCCTCCCTTCTGGCAATCACTAGTTTATTGTCTATGTCCATGAGTCTCTGTTTGTTTGTCCTGTTCATTTGTTGCTTTTAGGTTTATATCCCATATATAAGCGATATATGATTTTCAACTTTTTCTGTCTGGCTTATTTCACTTAGCTTGATTATCTCGAGGGTCATCCGTATTGTCACAAATGGCAGTATTTCCCAGATGACAGCTTTCAAATTCACTAATCTGCTTTTCCATTTTGTTCTTTATAACGGTTTGCATATACAGAGTTGCATTTGTAAAGCTTAATATATGTTTTTTTTTAATCTAAAAAGCAGCAATATTGATTTAAATTTTCTGTGAGATGTAGAAAAACTTTTATATCACAAATATTCATCAGATTTAAAATCCACGCTGTTAAAAATTACCTAATGTAGCAAGGCAAGTTATTCCTTACAAACTAAGCTGTACCTGAGGCATCACTATAGATGTTCCTAAATGTCACCTCTCATCCCAGTTCCCATTTCCGGTTCACCTCCTTTGGCAATACAACTGTAGGCCCCACGCTCTCATTGCTATGATGTTGCAGTGTTTTAAAATATATACATTTTAATCTGTTTTTACCTTATTAAAAGGACATCATGTTATATATAATATTTTGAGAATGACTGTTTCCACTTAATATTATATAGCTAAGGCTGATTTCTTTGATGTTAGATCACTGTAGTTAATTTGTTTTGTTGGTTGTATACTGTGGTAGACAGAATAATGGCAACCAAAGATGTCAATATCCCAGACCTTGAAAATATTTTAAATTACATGACTAATGATAATTAAGGTTGCAGATGAACATAAAGTTGCTAAGGGCCTTGAGATGTAGAGATTATTCTGGATTATGAAGAGGGGCCGAATGTTATCACAAGCATTCTTGTAAGTAGAAAAGGGAGGCTGGAAAAAGCATATCAGAGTCACTCCATGTGAGAATTACACCACCGTGCATTGTTGACTTTGAAGATGGAAGAGAAGAATGAACCAAGAAATGCAGGAAACCTCTAAAAGCTGGAAAAGGCAACAAAATTGATTCTTACCTAGAAAGAAACACAGCACAGGTCATATCTTGATTTTAGCCCAGTGAGACTGTTGCAGACTTCTGACCTCTAAACTAGTAAGAGGATAAATTTGTGTTGTTTTAAATCACTAAATTTTTGGTAACATTTTCATCAGCATTAGGAAACTGATACACATATACTGCAGTTCACTCTTATTCTCCCATTGAGGTACGCTTGTGTTGTTTCTATGCTGTTGCTACCATAAGGACAATTCTGAGAACATTCCTGTGCAGATTTCTTTTTGCAGATGTGCACGTTTTTCTCTTAAGTATTTACTTAGATGTGAAATTAGGGGATCAGTGGATATAAAAAGGTTGGATATAAGATAAATCGAAACTAACAAACAGAGACTTATGGACATGGATGATAGACTAGTGGTTACCAGAGGGTAGGGGTGAGGGAGGAGAAGGGAGGTAGATAGGGTAAAAGGGGTCAAATATGTGGTGATAGAAAGAAATATAACTACGGGAGGGAATCACACAATGCAATATATATATATAGCCCTTACTGTTAAATTGTACAACTGAAATTTACTGGATTTTGTTAACCAATAAAATATAATAAATTTTTTAAAAATTTTAAAAATTAGATGTGAAAATTTGTATTCTGGCCAACACTGTATAACACATCCTCTTGGCATTGTAAAACTTCATTATTTTTCTAATTGAATGGGTTTAAAATGTCATCTCATTGCAATCTTGATTTATAATTCCATGATTATGAGTGACATTGATCATATTTTAGCTTGTTTACTGGTCACGTGTGTTCCTTCTTGAAATATTTGTTTGTTTTGCTTCTTTTAAAATTAGGTTATCGGCATTTTCATTTTTATTTGATAGATCTTTTCTACATTTTTATACTAATCCTTTGTCAGTGATGCAGAATAGAATTTCTAAGGATTTGTATGACAGATTATTTATGACAGTATTGTTAGATAAAAATTCTAGGTTCTAAGATCTTTTCCTTCAATATCTTTAAAAACTATATTCCATCTTGCATCTACTGTAATTTTTAAAATGTCTTTCCCTTTGACTATGTCTGTTATTTCTCTAAGCTTCTGAAATTTTCTTGACAACTGTGGTATTCTTATATTGTGTTATGTCTAAGTGCCTCTCCTCATTGGCACTTTATAGGCACTTTAAATCTGAGGTCTTTCATCTTCCTTCTCTTTTATTTTAATGTACCTCTTATTTACTCAAGTATTTCTTCTTCATTTTTATTTTTCTTCCTCTCTGAGACTAGTGGCATACCATCATATTTACTTATTTTTTTCTGTATATTTTAGCTATGTTTCTTTACCTATTTATTTTTTATATATAATATATAATCTTTATATTGATTACATACATAATGTTGCATTGTTTTTAAATATACATATATATATTCTGGGGGGTGAATTTTTTCAATTTGATCTTCCTTCTTGCTAATTAATTCCTTGAATGTATTTCATCTTTTCTTTCTATAAATTTATTTTAGTTATTATATATTTCATATATTTCTATTTGGCTCTTTTGTGCTCTTCTGAGTTTATTTTACGTTGCTAATCCAAACACTGGAAAACTTCCCAAATCTCTAAATGAAATATAAATTATTGAATCAAAACACTAGGTTGTAATCCAATTTTAGTCTCAACTCTTCAAGTTAAGACTTCAAAGATATATTTAAAAAGTAGGACACAAATTAACTTCTAATTTGTAGGATATGTGGGCTAGTAGACTTTGGCAAAGGGTACACTGTAATTTCTTAACTAATCTCTAAGCCGTCAAAGATCTTTCCAAGAAGCATAGAATAGCATGAGATACTATAGTTTTAAAGACTGCAAATGAAGGGCCTGATCACAGGGCTAGAACAGTGCCTGACACACACAGCAGGCATTCAGTAAATATTTGCTTCATAAGTCAATAAATAGGCATCATGTGAAAATAACACAATTTAGCTCTTTCCACTTTAATTAGAGTAAAAAACTTCTGTATATAAAAAAAAAACTCGTGTCTGATTTGCCTACTACTTTCTAAAGCTGTGTGAGTAGGTCATAGAGAATAATGTTCACTTCACTCCGAGATTCTACAGACTATGATGCTTTAAGAAGGTAATGAGGCGAAGAATGTCCCCATTACATTGTTTCACTGAAAATGCTCCACTGTCTATAGACTTTTAGCCACCCTGACAAAAAAAAAATTGACTTTCTTTTCAGTTAGGGGAAAGATTGAAATAAGGAAAAAAGGGGGGAGTGTTAAAATGTAAAACTTGCTATACAGAAAAGGGGAAAGAGTCCATGTTTCTTGATCAGACACCAAGAAAGAACTAAGATGCAAGAATTTAAAAGAAAAATGCCTATGAGAGAAAAATGAGAAGGGAACAATGGAAGGCTGGCAGACTTGTCAGATCATGATGTACGTTTGACTCTGAGTGAGGAAAAGAGGGAATGAAGGTTGAATATAAGCATCCTAGACCACCTTGCAATCTAAGGAATGCTTGACAAGGCCTCCAAAGAATCCTCAGGCCAAAGACAGCATAGAGGAGCGTGTGTTTTCTAGGAATAGGTCTGCCACAGAATTAATACTGAACTCAGTCACTGGCTGGGAACAGCTCGTGGAAGGGACTGCCTCAGTGTAAAAGCAGCTATGGATATCAGAGCTCAGCAGTTAGGCCCTCAGTCAATTATATACCCTGTGTTTAGAGTTATGTGAAGCTGTTTCTCATAGCTGCCGCCAGCTGGAAAGTGTTTTCAGATTTTCAGATTTCTAGTCCATTGATCATGGACATTTTTAAATTGGAGAATACTGTGGTCAGAATGGAATTTCGGAAGACGACCTAGGCATCTCAGTTCTTGAGGATAAAGAGAACACAATAAATATAAGCTTTGCCTACAATAAATGATGACCAAAGTTTTTTTTTTTAAATTTTGATATTTTTAAACTTATGTATTTATGTAAAGTTGATGAGTAGTTCCCTGAAAACATAACATCTTTTGATTTCTGAAATTCTGTTATGGATCAAGTATCCTTAGTATTTATAACATCAATGTTTCTACATTAGACCAGAGAGTAACTATTGTAGGCTTGGGAGGCCAGATGGACAACTCTGCCTTATAGTGTGAAGCACCATAGATAATATGTAAATTAAGAGGTGTGGCTATATTCAATAAGACTTTATTTACAATGTGAAGCATCATAGATAATATTTAAATTAAGAGGTGTGGCTATATTCCAATAAGACTTTATTTGCAAAAGCAGGTGTTTAGATTTGGCCCACAGGTTGGGCCACTGATTTTGACATTTCAAGTAAATATATATATATATATATATTTGCAGTCTATTATATCAAATCATTCTGAAATTCAAACCAGCATGATATTTTAGGAGTTTCCTATTTAGGGAATTGTAAAAGATAAAGTTCAATAAGTAGCCAAGGCCCAAAGAATCATCATGTTCAATTAGCAAGAATTTGAATTTCCTTCATAAGAAGTCAGTACTACATTTTATATGGGGAAATGACATAAACAATTACAGGGACAGTACTAAGGAAGGCGAGGCTGCAGAACTCACAGATAAGAAATTGTGCACACCCAGATTAACACAATACAAAAGCTTAACTTAAAAGGGAGTGACTATGGTTAATTAAGAGGAAGGAGTGTATTAGAAAGCTCTAAAGGGTATAAAATTCTTAGAATGCCCTAAACTTAAATGTAGAAAATATGGAAGGAAAGTTTCATAGATTCAGAGCTTTGTTTAGATTTGAGCTACTGGGTGAACGAATGATAGATAATGCCCTTCACTAAAAGAGGCAGCATAAAAGGATTTAATAGAGTCAGATGAGGGACTGCTTTGAGGAGTTTAAGTTTTCTGTAGGATGTTAAAATAAAAATCAAGAGATAGGTGCGTACAGTAAAGGACAGAGGTTGAGCATGGAACCGGGAACATAGTACATAAGGGAAGGATGAAGGAAGAGGGTGTTGAAAAAGACTTGCATAACTTTTCTTTCTCATTACGTTTTTCATCTTTATTTTTCAGATAGAGGTTTACAAGAATCTTGTCCCTCTTTTTGGTCACTTTACTTGTTTTTCTCTTGGTAATTTTACCAATTTTTGCCTTTGGTTCCAAGATGATAAAATTTCTTTTCAGAAATTTCAGACACTTTCTTTGCAGAAATTCTGACTTATATTTCCAATTGGTCATAAATGGGACCAGCTTCAGACGAATATCTAGGTTCGTGTAAGTGTACTCTATTACGTTTTTACAATGACAAAATCACCTAATGATACATTTCTTAGAATGTATCCCCATTATTAAGCAGTGAATGAATGTAAATTTATGGAAAATCATGGATAAGAATGTCTTTGAGGCTTAAGAGTTGAAAAGAGAACCCAGAGCTAGACTCTAGAAATCTTTAGATACCGAACTAGGGAACTCATATCTTAAATATATATCATAAGTTACCAGTTTCAACATGCCTCCATTATCAAAAATGGAGTACACTCCTTATTATGTGAATACTTATTCATTTTTAAATTACATATACATGGAACAAATACATTTAATCTTACATATACTTCTCCAGAGTCTAGATAAAAGAGGAGTACTTTCTAACCCATTTTATAATCTTGATACCTAAATGTCTCAAAGAAAACTATGGATCATTTTGATCAATATAAATGGGAAAATTTTAAGCAAAATGTTAATGAACTAAATCTAGCAATAAATTTTAAAGGATGATAAAGTTGAATTAAACCCAGAAATCTAAATTTAGTTTAACATTAAGAAAAGCAAATATAATTCACCACATTAAAAGATTAAAGAAGAGAAGCTATATCAGCAAGTCTATAGGTAAAGAAAAAATATTTTATAAAATTTAACAACCCACTGATGATTAAAAAGATAAACAAACTAATTTTTGGCTAACTAGGAAAGGAAGAGACATTTTTTAATCCTATGAAATTTATCTGTAAAATTACCCAAAGCAAACCTCATAATAAATTGTAAAGTATTTTCTTTATAATTAGGAGCCAGAGTGTGCAATATATCTTCATTTATTCAATAATATACTAGAGATATTGGCTAGAGATCTGTGGTAAATATAACGTATAGAGAAATATGGTTATTGAAAAGAAAGACATTAAATTGTTATTATTCTTGAGAGACAAATTGTGTATGTAAAACTTCAGTAGAATTGTGTTAGACTAGATTATTCTGTGATAGCAAAGAACCACACAATTTCGGAACCTTAAAAACAAAAATGCTTATTTTATTCACAGTACATGTTTTACAAGGGTAAGCAAAGAAGTGCTTATTCCATACTCTCAGGGTCCCCAGCTGATGGTGACCCAATTGAGACATAAGCTTCCGTACATGCTTTTCAAAATACATCTGTCGTAAGAGTGGAAACGAAAATTCAAGTTGATCACCAGCAATTACATTTTTTTGGTCCAGAAGTGGCAATTGTCATTAGCACTCATATTTTATTTAATTGGCCAAGGCAAGTCAAGAATGTGCCTAACTTCAAATGTGGGAGGAGAGCAGAACCCTACCATGTTTCCAGTTTGAAGAGACTGGAAGATTTGTGAATACCCATAATGGTTAGCATTAGAATCTTCAGATCAAATATGATGACTAATAAGAGTGTTTAACAACATTTGATGATTTTATATACATAGAAATTATGTATGTGTGTGTGTATAACAATTGCACATTTACTAACAACAAATAGAAAATTTAATTTTAAAATGCTCATTTAATAGTGTATAAAAAACACAGTTTCATAAATAAATCTAACCAAAGATGCAAGGCTGGAATAGACAAAATTATAACACTTCTTTAAAATAAATTAAAGATTTAAATAAATAGAAGGATATAATATGCCACCAGGAGTCTATACATCTGTAGATTTAATGCTATATCAGTCCATCTGTATTGGTCCTTATGTTTGTTTGTCTTCAAAAAAATCTAAGAAATTGATTCAAAATTTATAGGAGTGAAGAACAAAGACTCCTTGAGAAAATCAGCCTGATAGTATGATTTGTCTCATCAAATAAAGTATTAATAGAGCATGAGATTAGCATTTAGAACAGACCTATAGACTAGAGCCTAAACAAAGATCCACATATATATGAAAATTTCACTTATAAAGTTGCTGAACCACTATTGGAGAACATTGAGAAAAATATGGATTTCATCATAAATGATACTGAAATAAGTTATCTATTTAATAAACAAATTAAAATTTCATGCCTACCTTATACCAAGAGCCCTGACCATGCCTGTCCCTTGAATTATAAGACCCACCAACCTCTATCATTCATCCTTTCTTCTTTATTACTCCCTTCTCCTAGGTCATAGAATCTTCATTAATTTGGTGAATAGTGTAGCTTTTTTCCTGGAATTGACAAATAGAGAGCTTTTAAAATTGCTTCTGTTATTAATTTAAAAAGTTTATTTGGGGAAAAAAAAAACACCTTTAGTCTTTTCTGGATCTGCGGTTAAATCCATGCCTAGATGTAGGAGAAAAAAAACCATCCAGTAGTCTATTCCTACAATATAAGATAGTCAGTCCACAAAAAAAATAAATTAATTAAAAATGAAAAATATTGGTTATTACACACCCACAAGAAACTGGAGACATAAGCACACTGCAAAACTATTGTAATTTCCCATTGTGAGGCATCAGGTTCTTGCCTTGGAGTGGGAGTATTGGAAACAGGCAAGAATATACACATTCAAGAAATATTATAAAGCAAGGATTGCAGTAATGTAATGTAATGGGGAAATAAACAAGATTTTGAATGTTGGTTGCTGGTAGATTCACACCATTCGTGATGAAAACGAATAAAGGGTAGTCATAAAGGAAAGTAGGTTTAATGGTAAAAGTGATGTTAAGCATTAGGAATCAATATTAAATGCAATCACAAACATCCAACAAATCTTTAGAAAGGTAAGGCTGAAATCCAAGGTTGAAGTTGAGATTCAAAATGAAAATCCATGGAGAAGTACTGATTTACTTGATGTGTTCAGTAAATGTTGGCCAATCTCAGCAATATACATGGGCCAAGACTACTGATTGAATTTACTAACTAACAAATCCTGTTTTTTATGGGATCTTTTCTTATCAACAATGAGGATTATTTACACAGACTGAATCAAACAGCATTATTCCATTTCTTTTTAAAAAAATCAAAAAGAAAATGCAGTTTGGTTGCCTCAGAGGTGGTATCAGACTAGGCATGGAGATTTTTTCAAGTTCTTTCATGGTGTAGGTCTGAAAAAAAATAGTATTCATGATGAAATAGCACTTATGATATTTAAACATTATGATTATTAATAAAAAATGAGAGATATGTCTTTTTTATTTATTAGAATTCCATCTGAGCCTACCTCTGAATAACTTATGTTACAGTTTTAAAAAAACCTAAACTGCTTATTTATCCAAAGGAAAAAAACCTAAACTGCTTATTTATCCAAAGGAAACAAGAACACTAATAGGAAAAGATATATGCATCACTATGTTCATTGCAGCATGGAAGCAACTCAGGTGTCTATTGATAGATGAATTGATAAAGAAAATGTAATATCCACCCATACATACATATATACATACATACATACATACATACATACATACATACATATACATACATACATTTAAATACCATGGAATTATATGACAATAAAAATAATAAAACCATGACTTTTGGGACAACATGGATGGATCTAGAGGGTATTATGCTAAATTAAATAAGTCAGGCAGAGAAAGACAAATAAAGTATGGTTTCATTTACACGTGGAATCTAAAAACCCAAAACAAACAGACAAAACAAAAACAGTCTCATAGAAACAGAGACCAAAGGATTGGTTACCAGTTGGAAGGGTGTGGGGGAATGAGTAAAAACAGGAGGGGAATATAGTCAATAGTATTGTGATAAATTTGCACAGTGACAGAAGATTATGAGAATTAGTAGGACGGTTGCATTGTAAGGTATAAAAAGGTTGGATCACTATATTGTACACATGTAACTAATATAATCAATATGATACTGTATACCAATTATGCTTAAATTAAAAAAAAAATTGAAAAGAAAACCTAAACCCAAGACTTTTCATCTACACAACTGCAGCAAAAACCACAGAAGAGCAGAGAGAGTCAGACCTGCAGGAGTGGGAGCAGGGAGAGAACATTGTGAAGGAGGATTACAGGGCAGGGAGTTGGCAAATGCTATAAGAAAAAGAATTATGAAATTCCTTCTAAGGTACTTAGGTATGCATGTAGGTTTGAATTATGACATTAAATGTACAGATTTGTACTTACGTGAGCTTAAATCATAAGTGGAAAAAAATTATTTTAATTGAGCTATTTAGAAAACACCTCCAGCAAAATCAAAAGTAAACTGTGTGGTGCATTCATTATACTTTCTAGGGCACTGTATTTTAGCAAATGCATTTTACCTTTATGATAATTATCAAACACTTATGTTTTATGGATAAAGCCCTATAGCATAATGCTCAGTCTACTTTGCATAACTATGATGATTTGCACCCCTTTTTAAAACAGCATAAATGTTTTTGTCCTTTTGCAATTGATCTTGTTCCCTGGTGGCTGGCTCAAAATATTGGGCCAGCATCCAAAGTATTGTTGCAGAATACAAGTCATTTGATAATAATAATTTTTTAAATTGTGCATTTTTTTGATTTTTGTTTTTTTCCTACTTTCTTGCTTCAATAGTTGAATATTTCTTTAGCTAGCTTTCAGTTAATTAAAAAGCCTGTAGCAGAGTACTGGATGTGCCCACAAGGAAACCTCTAGAAAGTGCAGATGGCACCACCTTTGCACTCAGAAGCAGAAAAGCAGTTCTCTGAAACAGCTGTGGGCTGGGGGGCTCTGGCGGGGGGGGGGGGGGGGGGGGGGCGCGGGCTCTGCCTTCTGGCATGTGAATAAGAAGAGTGAATCTGATTTGAATCTCCAGTGCTCAGATCAGTTAATGCTATGGTAAACAGCTTTCCAGCTGTAAGAGTGTTCAAAATCTTCTCTCTATAGACATAATTTTTTAGTTGAAGTCATGTGCTACTTGGAATAATGTATGTACCACATATTGCCCAGAAAGCTGTAGCTACATGTATATGGGTATAGATACTGGAGGAAAAAGAAGCAATGGCACCCCAGATGTTTTCTAAGAACTCCCACTTGATCTCTATAATACCTTAAAATGTGGGATTGTATCTTTGTGCATTTTTCTCTCCAGTTGCTCATATACCTGAATTAGGCAAGATTTGAGCATACATAGCTTAATTGCAACCAACTTCTATCTTACCGTATTGTATAAGCAATAAATATCGATTGGATGTAAATGTATTCAATGTATTCCCCAACCCTCAGTTCTAAACATAAAGAATCAAATTACTAAAGGGCATAGAGTTCAGTTTCCTTATTGTGAGCATGAGGAATCTAGCTATATACACAAGTAGAAATCAATGACACCATGATATTCTCAAAGGCTTGTTAGAGGAAGACATGTCTCAACCCAGTCAAAGAATGCATAACAGTTTGAGGTAATCTCCACACATCAGTGATTGAATCACCTGTTTGGATATTACTTTTAAATTAGTGTCAAATCATATTATAATTTGGAGGAGATTGTTCTTGTGATGATTTCATCATTATATAGGCATGTTACCACTCCACCCGAGAAATCAGGCAATGAACAATTACTGAATTAACAGAGAATAAGATGAAATGAGATGGTCCCAAATATGGGACCAAGAGCCATCCCCAATCAATTACCTTCTGTGCTTGTCCTTAACACTCTATGTAATCTAGCTAGATTTGTTATTCTAGTTATTATGTATTGGTAGAAAGGGAGAATTCTTTGTGAGCAAAGGATGCAGGGAAGGGTGAAGCTCCTATCTCACAGAGCATGGTTTAAATACACTCTATATAATAAATAATTAAGAAATTAATAGCAGCAAAATACATTCATATCTAAAAGAATCATCTTCTGCTGACAGAGTTTATTATACTTCATTTAGGAGCCAACACAGTATTTATCTATCACTATAATAAGAAAACAGTTTTTGCACCTAATTACAATTATGTTGCTTTTTAATCAAGAACCAAAAACCAAGTTTCGTTTTTAAAATGCCTTTATTTTTACTGCCTAAATTAGGAATGCCTTAGATACAAGTTACTATGTCAAGATTTAGAATGAAAATGCAATCAGGATTTAGATAACAAATGAGCAAAAACACATGATCATTACAGTTGTTAGCAGAAAGCACCTTACTGAAGCCCGGATGCTCATCTCATTTATATGTTATATTACAACTTTGTATTTAAGAGACTTACTTAAATAAGAAGTGAAAAATCCATGAGCCATTTAAGATATAAGCAAATTAAGTAACTAATGTCCAAGAAATGTTCCTTACATGTGGGTATAATAAAGCTACCTAGGAAATGCCGCTATAAAAGTTATCATTTATCTTAAATCAAACATAAATTTCCTTAGCAAGGAGATCTCACATTATAATTCTTTTTTTCGAATGAACAACTAGTTTTAAAAGACGCCATAAGAAGAGATGAAATATTGCCATTTGTAACGACATGGATAGACCTCGAGATAATCATGCTAAGCAAAATAAGCTAGACAGAAAAAGTTGAAAATCACATGAGATCACTTATTTGTGGGATATAAACCTAAAAGCAACAAATGAACAGGACAAACAAACAGAGAGATTCGTGGACATGGACTATAGATTAGTGGTTGCTGGAGGGTAGGAGGTACAAGGAGGGGGGAGGTAGATGGGGGAAAGGGGGTCCAATATATGGTGACAGAAAGAAATCTAACTAGGGGAGGTGAATACACAGTGTAAATATGTATATGCATTACTGTTAAAATGTACAACTGAAACCTATTGGATTTTGTTAACCAATATCACCATAAAAAGAAAAATAAATTAATTAATTTTTAAATAATAAATAAATAGATAAATAAATAAATAAATAGAAAGATGTTGTATATTCCAGTGGGCTGTTAAGTAAGAATTTTTTTAGTGATTTTCTTTACCATTTGCAACAAATTTCCTCAATTGCAACTATGAGGTTCTGTAACAAATATACTTATTTTCCTTTTATATTCAAAGTAGACTGACTCCCTGACTGGATGTATTTCCTATCAATTATTAGGTCAATAAGTTAAGTCTTACAATTGTACGTTTGGCTCATACATGTTTTTTGATTTTTTAAAGTTCGTTATGATTATATTAATTTAGATTCATAGAAATAAAAGCAGAATGGTCAATCCTGAGATAATACATTTTTGAATAGATTTTATTTTCAAATCCTAAAAGTTTCTAATGATATTTAAAGCTAAATCTATACATTAAAATTAGATGCATATTCTGCATTTTATGAGTAATAAATTTCCCTGGGTTATCTATGCTTAGAACTCACTGTCAGAATGCTGATATCATAGTCATGCCTTTTCAGGCAAAAGGAGGGATTCCTAAAAACTAGCAGTGTTCTGGTGCACAAAATTTGCCCTTGACAAGTGGGTGCTCACTATGGGAGGGTGAGAATATAGGGAGCTGACGAGGACACAAGGGAGGAGTTGAAGACAAGAACATGAACTCATAAAGCTTCTGGAGCTGGGGTAAAGAATTAAACATGCTTTCGAATTCTATATTAAAAACCAAGTATAGATATTAATTTTAACAGGGAGTTTTCTAGTACAATTTCCAAACTAGCCCAAAGCAGACTAGAGTAATGACAATAGCAAGGATCCTTAATCTTTGCTTCAGGGTATGCGTGTGTGCGTGGGTGTGTGCGCGTGTGTTGAGAGAGAGAAAGAATTCTGAGCTTTGATTAGTTTTACAAAGAGAACTGCTACCACACTCACCACCATATACCTATAAATGGAGTATGGATCATTGTCTAAAACCAGAACACTTCTGTTTTGATATAATAAGGAGAACATAGCTGGAGTCAGATAGAACTTGCTTTGCAGCTGACTCCACTGCTTGTTAGTGCTAGAAAACTGAGCTAATCACTTTAGCTCAGAGTCTCTAGTGCAGAGGCTGCTAGGATGTCTGTGACTATTACAATAAAAGGAGCATCTACCTTCCTCAGGCTGAGGCAAGCCCATGGCAAGCGCAGGATGGGGTTCAGCTCCTTGTGGCTCTGTGACTTTGTGTAGCATACAACCTACATGTTCCTTATCAATAACACAGGAATAATTTATTAAAAACGCCTTCTCTAATTGAGTGTGGGCTCAGTCTTAAGCACTGAGGAGGCATATGTTAACAAAGCATGCACAAAAAATTCTCTTGCTCCCTTGGATCTTATAATCTGGGTTATGGTAGTTGGTTGGGGGGTGGGGTGGCAGAGAGATGATAGATAGTTAATGAAATATAACATTTAAAGGATGTCCTGAAAAATTAAAGAGAGGAGAGAGAGAGAGAATTTATAAAATTGTTTGACATTTTCTTTGTCATATAATAGGGACTTAGATGGGGTTTTATATTTTGAAATTGTAATATGGAATGTTATTGGAAAAAAAAGTTTCAATTCTAGGAAGTTCAAAGTATTCTCATGTGTCACTACATTGCAAGTAGTTTTCCAATCATTAAAAGGCACCCTGCTTTAAATCATAGCCTACAAACAATTCAAAATGACAGTTTTTACCCTTCATGCTTACTTCAAAGTGCCCAAGAAAAGATCTGAGCGTCTGGAGTTAGCTAGCCCCACCATAGGAAATAAGATTCTGTATCTGTGTATACAAAGGAGGAAAGTACTCAGATTCTAAGAATTTCCTTTCTTGAGTTCCATTGACAGCACATCCTGGCTGGTAGACAAAGGTTTAATGTCTTCTGGGATAAGCAATCTCCCTGACAAACCATTTGTCTTCCTAGTAAGCCAAGGAGATATTTAATAGAGCTGTCAATCATTTTTGGAAGAGAAGAGAGAAAAAAAAAAAGAGAAGTGGATTAGAGAAAGAACTTGTTCACTTTGCCCTGAAACCATTATGTTCTCTTAGAGACTGAAATCCTAGCTCTGCTATATGATACAGATTTGCCTGCTATCAACTTTTACAAGCTGAGATGACTACTCATTTCTTACTTTTCAAAACAAAAAAGTAGGTGAGATAGTCATTACTTCTATTTCCATTTTTCCTGGAAGCTCTTGAAAAATAAATCCTCCTTGGAGACTTATATAGGGTTAATTAAGCCACGAACTTTGCTATATTGCTGAGCCACGATTGGAAGAAAAGAAAACAAGAAAAAAAAAAAAATAACTGTCCCATTACAGTGCTAGTTTCTATCTTGGAGCTCTAAGTGTAACTTGACCCCTTCCTGGGAAGAAAACGAACATTACTGCACTTATTCTGGCACATTTAAGGTGGAGATATTCTGTTCACAAAATGAGGCTTCATAACTATCTCCATTTGCTGTCCAAATCCCAGAGCAACAATAAAATTATGATTATAGATGTGCATGGGTCATTCTGCTGACACTCTGACTTCCCAGCATGGCTGGCTGCGTATTTTCCCTGCATGGTAATAAGATCCCCACTTCCATCAATCTACTAACGCAAATATATCTTTTTTAATGCAGAATTTTCTATTTCTGTCATAATCATTATTATTTTGTAATGTCTTTAAGACCTTTTAAAACCTGGCTGTTCTGAGCTCTTCTCTGAGTGTTTATTTAGTTAATTAAAAAACAAACAAACAAACAAACAAAAAAACTACTTATCCGTTACCTACTATGTGCAAGACACTATGAAAGATAAATGAATAAACATGATCTCTAGCCTAGAAAAACTTTTAACCTTTTCTTTTTGGTTCAACGTTTTAGAATTTTGTCAAAATTCTAATTGTCTATTGCTCACAAGAGGTGAAGTACAATCTGATATCAGACTTGTAAAAACATATGGTGACATTTTTCTATTTTCTCATAAAGCATTTCATTGCAGTTATACTTTTATAAATCAGAAAATTAATTGACTATTTAAACTACATTATTTTGCTATGGCTTGTCTATTATTTGGGCACAGTGAGCCATCTAAATTTCTCATGGGAGCTTTAATTTTTCAACCACATGTGTGAAGCCATATACAAAGTTAAATCTTCTGTTTGCTATTAGTTTATTTGAAAGCTACAAATGTTTAACTTCCTAAATAAAGATTTGCTTATTTACTCAACAATATATATCGAGGCTTTATAATATGTTAGGAAGCTTGCTAGGGGCTACGGATACAAAGATGTAAAACCTTTAAAGAAGTTTCCTAGTGTGAGTGTTGAGAGTATTCTTGTTGCTTGAGATCAAGTAAAAATATAGAAAAATCATTTAAAATAAGCTTGTTTTAGACTTTATTTCAAAACCCTTTATAAAATGGCCCTAATTACTCTTTGAATTCCTATTTCCAGCCATGAACATTTACATACCTTATGTTTCACTCAGATTCAGCCACTTGCCATTCTCTGCCCTCACCACATGGTCCCACCTTGTACTTGTGTTTTCTAGCTTCCATAACAATGGCCTTTCCCTTTTTCAGCATCTGTAGTTCCTTATTCATCCATTCATCAAAGTCCTTCTGAGATTCTCCTCCTCTATAATATTTTACAAACAATTTTGTTGGAAAGAATCTTCACCTCGTGTAATTGTTCATAGTACTTGGTATGAAGCTCTTATGATGATATCCACTTCAACCATTTAGTAGCCTTCTTCATACTAGTTGTCATCTCTACTAGATGATATAGTCTCTCAAATAAGAATGATGTCTGAACCATTCAGAATAGGTCCTTGATATGGGAAGTACTCAATAAATATTTCCTGAATGAAGTGATGATACAATGTGCAATCAAACCAGTACTTCTCAAACCTTAGAGTGCATTAAGAATCACCTGGAGAGACTGTTAAAACAAAGATTTCAGAGCCCCACATAGCTTCAAATTCAGTAGGTCTAGAGTGGGCTGCAATATGCTGATAATGCAAGTCTATGAGACACTGAGTAAAGCATCCTCTACACCCACACACAATATTTGAGATGGAATTAGCTTCATAACATTTTTCTTGAGGAGGAGGATATAAACTATATAGAGTAGCCCTATCTTAGCAAAAACTTATTTTAGGAAGGATAACAGCAAAAATAAAAGCATTGAGGTGGAAGAAATAAAATGTTTGCTTTATTGTATGTAATGTGGTGCTCTCTGGGAAGCATGTAGAAGAATAAAATAGTCTTCGCCTTACACATGTAGGGGAAGCAAAATTTAAGTTTCTCAGCTTGGCCTGAGAATTAAACTGACATAAGAAAAATTTAGAGGAGAAAAGCATACTGACTTATATGTTTTATGTGACATGGGAGCAGTCATGAGGAAATGAAGAATCAAATACGTGCCAAAACCTGAATGATTTTTATATTAGAGTGAACAAAAAGAAGGAGTAGTGGAAAAGTATGTTACTTTTTTGTTCAACGTTTTAGAATTTTGTCAAAATTCTAATTGTGTATTATTTACAAGAGGTGAAGTACAATCCGATATCAGACTTGTGAAAACATATGTTAATAAAAGAATGTACATAAAACATATGTACATAAAAGAATGTTACTTGTTTCCTGGTACAGAAAGAGTATCATTTAGATGGAGCTTTTATCTTCTGTTTTCAGGAACAAAAGGGAATACCCATAAAATACTCTTGGTTCATCTTCTGTTTTTTCAGTAATGTTAGCTCAAGATAATCCTTATGCCAAAATGGCATATTTTGGGGTGGCATATTCTGCCACCCTTCACTTACTTTTGTTACTGTATAAATTCTTCACCATTGCCATGTATTATTCTTGCCATTCTGAACCTGTCCAAAGGATATTAATACACTGTGTTAATTATTGAGAATACAAGAAAGAATAAGCAAGTAATTACATATTGTGATGCAACAGAAAATAAATTTAAAATGTTAAAAAAACGTTTTAGGAAAAAAAGGAATGAATCGGATATACAGAAATACATTGAATAATTGAAAAGATATATATCACATTCTCACAGAAATTGTCATAAAGTTGATCTTCATGTCAACTAGGCTGAAATTATTCATGCTTTTTTATAATAAGCGAGCAAAGATGGCTGATGTCTGAGGAATAGAAAATAACTTAAGGATCAAATAGATTTCTCAAGCTCACAAAAATCATTGTTTAATTATTGGTTGAAGTTAGGAAGGAAAGAAGCAGGAAGTTGTTTTTCTTCACAAAGATGCCATTGACATTGAAACATGATGAATAAATAAAGGGCAAAAGAGAGAATGACCGGGGAGACCAATATACTGTTGATGAGTGCTGTGTGTGCATTCGCTCCAACAGCCTTTTAGCATTTACATTGACAGCCTTTATTAATAAATGGAGTGCTATTTACCTTTGAAGCAACTGTGATGCTGTTCCCATGGCCAGAACATAATTCATATGTTATAAGGTTCATTGCATTTATATATTCAATAGCTTGTTATAATTGAAATATTGGAAATTTTAATCTGGTAGGCAATTTCTTACTGGCAGTTTCTTGCTATCTTTGATAATTATTGAAGTTTATTAATATTTTTTTGACAGATTTCAGATGGCTTTTTTCTATTTGTTAATACCATAGTTCTGGACAATGATTACTTAGTAATTAATGCTGCTGCCATCTGTTCTTGTTTTTATATTTGTCAGAAGAAAATGGAAACCCTTTACTCCTTAATGGAGTAAAACCAATGGTGTATCACAAAGGTTTATAGTGGCCACTATCTGTGGTCTGGTCATTTTGTAGAAGGCAGTATCAGCTGGAGGCAAAGTTTACCCTGGGTTCTCGTCTATCTGGGCATGTGGCAGGGGGAGGGGCTAGTCTTACATGTCCCCATAAAAATAGACTATGAGAGGCAACCTAAGGGAAGAATCATCAGAAGAGCAGAAGTTTTGATCAAAGAAAAAGGAAGAGACAGAATTGGCCATTCTGAGAACAATATAATGTGTACTCAGGTGATTATACAGCAGAAAGCCCTTGAAATACTATTAGAATTTACTAAGGTGGTAGTAGAGATTTAGTACATTAAAAACTATAATAATGACTAAAAGAAACTTTAAGTTTATAAGACAAAGCAATACTACCTTTTAGCACAATGAAAGACTATGTAGTACCATAGAGAAGACTTTTCTCTATTACCAAAATTTTCAGCTTGCCTTGAAAAAAGCATGAAGGTAGACATCTTTCACTGGACCTAAGAAACCAGAGGGGACATTTCATGCGGGTGCGTTCATCATGGCTTTCATCAGTGGTGTCGCTGGGTTGTATGATAGTTACATGTCCATTTTACTTTAAAAATTGCAAAACTGTTTTCCAGAGTGGTTGTACCATTTCATATTCTCAACTAAAACAGTGATTCAGTTTCAACACGTTTTCACCAGCATTTGATAATGTTATAATTATTTACTTTAATGATTTTGACAGATATACAGTGATATCTTATTGTTGTGTTAATTTTCATTTACCAAATGGTTAATGAAGTTGAACATATTTTCAAATTATTTGCCATTCTGTACATCCTCTTCAGTGAAATGTTTCTTCATGTCTTTTACCCAGTTTCAAATTAGATTATTTTCTTCGATTTTTTTTTATAGTTGAGTTTAAAAAACACTGTATATATTGTAGATATTAGTCCTTTGTTGGACACGTGGTAATTTGATTTGCAGACATTTTCTTCCATCTTGTATTTTGTCCTTTCGTCCTCTTAAAATGATCTTTGGTGGAGCAAAATTGTAAATTTTGATCATATTCAATTTATCTTCTTTTTCTTTTATGGGTTGTGATTTTGGTACCAAGTCTAATACTTTGCCCACTAGATCAAAACAATTTTCTCCTATTTTATAGTTTCACATTTTATTTTGATCTAGTTTGAGTTAATGTTTGTACAAGGTGTGAAACTTAGATCAAGATTTTTTGTTGTTGTTTATACATATTTAATTTTTCTAGTATCACTTGCTGAAAAATTATATTTCCTCCATTAAATTACTTTTGCACTTTTGTCAAAAACAGTCGGGCATATTTGTATGAGTCTATTTTGGGGCTCTGTATTCTGTTTCATTGATCTATGTGTCCACCAATGTGTCTGCCAATACCACAGAGCTTTGATCATGAAAAAGTGTTAAATTTTGTTGAATGCTTTTTCTACATTGACTGATATAATCAAGTAACTTTTTCTTATTAATCTGATGGATTACATTGATTGATTTTTAAAAATTGAACCAGTCTTGTTTCCTTGGTCATGGTATAAAATTCTTTTTATATATTGCTGAATTCTATTTACTAGTATTTGATAAAGACTTTTGCATCTATATTCATAAGGAATTGTTCTTTTCTTTTCCATTTTATACCATCCTTCCTGGGTTTGGTATCAGAGTAATCCTAGTTTCATAAAATGAATTAGTATGTATACCCTCCAGTTCTATTTTCTGAAAAAGATTGTATATATTTGATGTTAATTATTCTTTAAATGTTTGGTTGAAATCTCTAATAAAAACATTTGGGCCTGGATATTTCTTTTTTAAAGGCAGTTTTTAAACTGTGAATTCAATTTCCATAATAGTTATATTCAGATAATTTTTAATGTAGAAGATGGGTTTGGGGATTTGGAGAACAATGTAAAATGATAAACAGTTTCTTACTGAAACTGTTATTATTGAAAACATTTCCTTAAGAAAAATAACATTGTTGTTAATTATGATCCAATAGAAAATTTAATGACCATCTTCATTTTTAAAAAGCTAAAGTGTGATTTTGTCACAGATATTGATTAAAATAAAGATTTTTAAACATATAATTGCCACATTCAAGACACTAAGAAAGTGCGAATATAACAATTACCACAGTCAGTGTTACGTAAAAGCCCCTTTGAGGAAATTTGGTCAGCACATCCCCCAACGTCCCACATTTACCAAGTCACTCTTGGCAGTGAAAGATACCAAGAATTGGCAGGTAGGATCACTCTTAATTTTGTTTCTCTGAGACTAGAAGATTGTAGCATATTCGGAAGGCCCAGTAAAAGATTTATACAACAACCCAAGAAATTTAATCTCTTGGGTGCATTTTCTTAAAAGACACATCTGAATTGCCTCTCATTTCTCTTTCTGTCAGACCTGCTCTGAATTTTGGCAAGAAGACATCAGGAAAAGGATTGCTGGTCAGTTCAATAGGGGAACGCACCAAGAATCTCCAGGGGCTGCAGATTTTAACAATTAAATATACTTACTGAGTTCCTACAATGTGGAAGTGGAGTATATAATAAACAACATCACAGATACCAAAACCACGAACTTTGAGGGCATCCAGTTCAATAAGGAGAAATAAAGAAAATGCTATATGACAGGATAAAAAATATAATAGTCATTATTGTTACAGCTAAGTGCTATGACCATCAAAAAAAAGAGGGCAGATGACTTCCACTGAGGTTACTTTAAGGAAATTTCCCTGAATTCAGTGGCATTTTTTTTTCAGGAATTTAATCATGGTAGGGATGGCGAGAATATAGATAAGTAAAGAGAGAAAAAGGCTAGCATCTTCTGAGCACCTCCTCTGGGCCAACTTGTACAAAGCACTTTGTTTATGTGAAAATGAGGGCATGATTAGGGGATGGATGGGAAGATGAATAGTAAAGTTCAGATGGAGTACACACCTTATGAAAGAGATTTACTGATAAATTAAATTTGAAAGCATTTTAAGGGTAATTCATAGAGCTTTTTGAAGTCTGCACTAAAAATCCATTCTGTATTAATTTTAATATGGCAGCAAAGTACAGAATTAATTGAAAAGGAGAAAAAAAACTGAGTGGGGAGGAGAGTGGTTAGCAAGGTGGCTATAATCATTGTCCTCAATTAGAAGAGGTAGGGGCAATGGGAATGGAGAAATTAAGTAAGACAGATGAACGTGGAAAATAAAGATAATGGTGTCATAAATATATTATTATTTTTACAAACATGCTGTGACAGATCCTGTAATTTAGAAGTAGAGTCAGGGAGAATTTGAAGATATATCTACAGAATACTCTGGAGTCCTGACAATTCAGAGTTAATGAAGAGTTATTTGACATCTTTTAAACACAACTTGATCAAAAGATGAACAAATCAAGGTCATTAAACTAATGAATCTATTGTAGTTCTTGGTCCATTATGACCTGCAGATCTCCCTCTTACCACAGTTACCCAAAGATTTTCCACATTTTAAATTATATCATTTCTTGATACCAATCTATTTATATATTCATACTTGTTAAATTTTTGGGATCTTAACAAAGAAAACAGAAAGTTTCTAACTATAAAAAAATGTTCGGAGCCTATAGCCTATCAATTAGAATGCTATATTACAAGTCAAAATGCACTTATTTAACATGCAAAGTACACAGATGCCAAGTTAAATAATTCCATTTTTATAACTCATTCATTAAATTATAAAAATTCCATTTTTATAATTTAAATCTCTAAAATATACATTATTTATAAGAAAAAAAATATAAAACTGTGCTTTAAAACCTTGCCAAAATTTCCTGCTGTGTTAATAATGTGTTCTTTGACAATGGTGTTTTTTAAAGAACAAACATTTGCTATAAGCTGAGACTTACAAATTATTATCTCTACATTATAAGTAAATGTAAATCTTATCTTATTATCAGAATGATGAGTTTAGATTTATCCTAGCTCAGTGAACAAAACAAAACAAATATGGGAAAAGAACTTTCTTTGTCATAAAGATGTTTAAATGGAACAAGTAAGAAACAATCTATTTCAGAAAAAATATAGATGGTTGTTTATGCAAATGTATGCTGTTAATTTTTAGTATTTTCAGAAAGAAGAATCTGAAGACAAAGAAAGTAAATAGCACTATAATTCTTTAGGAATTGGCTATGAAATTGTATAGTCATTGTAATTTTACCCTAAGCTGACACATGAGTAACTGAGTAGTAACAAATTTTACGCTAAACTGAACTCAAGACTCTGGGGTCATGCAATGACAGGACATACAATTTAAACTGAGACAAATGATGTCTTCTCCAAAGGAACATGCTAATTAAAGGTGAAGCTTAAGAGCACGGTTACATATTTTTATTGTTGAGGTATAATTGACATATACCATTATATGAGTTTCGGGTATATAACATAATGCCTCGATATTTGTATATATTGCAAAATGAACATCATAGTAAGTCTAGCTAACATTCGTCACCAAGTAATATATATTTAAAACAAGCACAAAACAGATTATATCCATGGTTTTTTTTTTCTATAAAGATGATTTTAAATAAGTGTGTGTGTATTGTTATTCAGATGACTATATCTGGAGTTGAAATCCTCCTATTATTTACCCTAAGACTATGATCTAGGAGTCTTTACTAAGGCATAGCTGCCCATTCTAGAGCAGATGAGAGAAACTCACTAGGTTACCAGTTTCAGCAACTTACCTCCAATAGATTTTTATGCTTCAGTCACATGTGCACTTCTCATTTACTTAGTTAATCATGCAATCCATAAATTTATATTAAATAGTAATTACCTGAAACTGAATTTGGTGTTAGAGAGATGCAGTCAAGAAAATACTCTCAAATTTCTCCTCACTCAACAGAGTCCTTTACTTCCTTAGAAATTCATACCTTTATGATAGTGAATTTCACTGTTATTTTTATAGAACAGCTGTTTGTTCCTGGAAATAAGTCTCTAGGTTTACTGAACTTAATATTTCTTTAAAAAATCCCTAATGCTATTGCTCACTTGGCCCAGCCACCTCTTCTGGTACATGTAGAGTCTAACTGGCTAGGCAAAAAGTTACATAGTATTGAAGCCACACAATGCAAATAAATGTTCACAACATTTTGCGAACTAACTTAATTTCCATTTGTTTCCAGATCATTATACAAATTCTGAGAGGACTACAAAGATAATGAAGGATCAGACTTTGTTGTCTAGGAAACTGTAGTCTGAACGAAAATACAGATAAGTAATTTGAACTGAGACATATTCGTAGATGCTAGTATCATAGATCATTGATTCTTACTTTTGGAGTCATGGAATTTTTGAGATCCTGATAAAAAAATAGATATTTGCAAAAATGTATATATACATAAAATTGTGAATATAATTTAACAGTCTATCAATGAGGCATTGAATCTCATTCATGATCCTGCATTAGAAGAACCAGAGAAGTGCTAAAGGAATATGATAAACAGACAAATTTCATTGGGAGACTATGCAAAAGTTTTCTAATGGAAAAGAGTTAACATGATCTTAAGAAAATTTAAAAATTTTCTCAGGCACATATTGGAAGTAGCAGAACATATTTGGGTAATATTTATTAAAAATAACTGAATCTCCTTAGACTATAAGGTAAGAGGGAGTATATTATGAGAGAAAATACCTCAGACTTCATGTAGAAGCCATCTTTGATTGCTAGGTATTGAATGTCAGCTGCTAACATGTCTCTAGAGCCACTGAAGGAGCATTAACTAGGACCAAACTAAACAAATCCATATCTGTGAAAGCAAAGTAGAAGAAAGATGAGCATGGAAAGGGAGCAAGTGATGAAGGTAGGTAGCTACTGCAATAGTCAAAGTGAGTAACAATGACATCCTGCTAGGAAGTGATAATGATGATGAAGAGGACGTTGCTGTGGGGGCAGTATTAATAACAACTACCAATGTAAGAACATTCCTGCCATACGAACAAGCAAGCAAAGGCCATTGCAATAAAAAAAATTATATATATATATAGCAAATTAGAATAAAATATCCTCGCCTCATCTGGCTTTCTTGAAAAAAATACTCTGAGGCATGACAGCTATATAGTTTTGATCCATAATATTATCTTTAATATAAGAGAGATATTACAATATGAATGGGTAATTATTTTAAGTGGTAAATCCCAATATGTATGCCTTAAGTTTAAAGTCAACTGAAAGAATAAGTCAGAAAACATCATAAAGGAAACTCTTAAGAGATGGACTTATATTTAAATTATATTTTTGCCAAATGTCCATCATGGAATCCAAAAGTTTATGTTCCTTTTCCAGAGGAAAAAACAAAAACTAAAGAATGAATTCAGAACCACTCCCTTTTCTCTCCATGCTCATTCTGGCAAATCCAATTCATTTCAATTAAGAAAATTATTACTTTACTAGACATTATGGTGATCACTTCATAATATATATAAATGTTGAATTATAATGCTGTATACTTGAAACTAATATAATATTGTATGTTAACTATAATTAAAAATAATTTTTTAAATAAATTAAGTTAAAAAATAAAATTATTACTGTCTAAAATATGTGAGGCATTATGTTTGGTGGGAACAGGGCAGGGAGAAAGCTGAACGAGTGAAATACAGTTTCAGTATAAAAATCTAACAGGGAAAAATGTTGACGAAGATAAAAACGTGATAATAAGATGAGGAAAGATTTTAAGGCAGTGGTTTCCAACTTTGGTAGCATGCTGGAATCATCTGAGAGCTTTAAGAAATGTTCGTATCTGTTTTCCACGTCCAGAGATACTGACTTAATTGGCATAGGCTGTAGGTGGGACATCAAGATTTTCTAAATCTTACTGTACCTTTTAAATTACAGATAGTTGATATCTGAGGTAAGCCTTTATGGATGGGTAAAATCTTGACAGGCAGAGATAGAGGTGAAGATAGGAAAACATTTGCAAAGGAGCAAAAGCAAGAACCTCTTACGTAGAAAGTAAGTTAGAGTTAAATGAACATGTGAGGCAGGGCCATATTATGAAGTGCCTGATAGAACAGACAATACAGAACTAAGAACACCTTAAAAGACTCAGGATACCCAGATCCAAGTCCTGAATGTGCCCCTCACTGGTTCTATGAATTTAGACTATTCATCTAACTTCCGAGTACTGATTTACTCACTTATAAAATAGACACAATAGCTATGTATACAATTAAATATCTGTATTTGTACATTAGGTAAGAATTTATAATTTACAAATACATTTTTTTTACCAAAATGATGCAATCTATTTAGGGAGCTATCAACAACAGTGTTATAATTCAATTAACCCTGGAAAAGAAAGTATTAGATTTTCTCATCTTTGTAGCTTTAGTACCATAGGGGACTTGGAATGTGACAGCCCTACCAATACTTTTTGGTTAAGTTAAATATAGGAACTTGGCCATTTAGCATTTTTCATAAATACTTATTTCCATCTTCTTATTTAAAATAGCACCATCTTAGAATATTCAGAAGTAAACTTGTTTTTTTCTGTGTCTATTACCTTCTAATAAACATTTGTCAGCTGAACACACAAACATTTGTCATCTCCCACCCACGCATACATCTATATCATGTGACTTCGGCATATGCAATCAATTTTGATCTATTCTATTCTGATCTCCTCAATTCTACTTCATTTCATTATATAACATTGTTTTTAGTAAAAGATCAAAATAATTCACGAAATTGGTTTCATGATTCTCCAGTGGGTCATGGGTGACTAAATGAGACACTCACTCTAAATCTAGTGAGTCTCTCAAACCTGCAGTTTGAGAAAGATTTCTCTATAAATCTCAATGTGCACTTTGGTAGAAAACATCCGTACCTTGAGAAACCAAGGTTCTTTACCTCTGAAATGTCTGCTAACCAGACAGGAAATAGTTATGATATTCCTTTTCCCCATTAAAATAGTATCATAGTTATGGATGTTAATAAAATTGGAGCATTGCTGGATTCCGAGCATTGCCAGAGGGCTTTTAGAACTGAATCTGATGTTCATATGAAAGAGATGCTAGTGTTTAACTATTTCACCTTGCAGTGATGAGAGGATTTTGAATAAACCTAAGCATGTTGAAAAAAATCATCCGCTTGTCTTTAAAAAAACTTATCTGATTCCTCTAAAATGAGATTTTTCTGCTTCTGACTGGAGTAAAATGCTGAGTTGATGGAAGAGTGTTAATATTCCATATGCCATACTTGTGAAAAGCCTCAAGCACTTTGCTGATTTTAAGAGAAGGCATTTCCTTTGAAATACAGATCAACCATTTTTATAAAAATATTTTATTTTGCTACCTTAGAAATATCACGAATTTTGATCTCACTCTCCTGTAATTGTGTTTGTTTTGTTTTGTTTTGTTTTGTTTTGTTTTGTTTTAATCAGGCCGAGGCATATCTTGCCTGTATCTCCTTTTCCTTGAGGTATCTGGTGAACTATCAGTGAGCCTAACTCATAAATTCTTCAGATACACTGGTTTAGTAAAATGTTGCCATGGCACAACTAAAATAGCATCATTTACTTTAAACTTGAAACTTCTTTTTTGGGTCAAAACGTTTTTGTTTTGGTGGAGGTTTTGTGTGTTTAAGCTTCTGAACTAAACAGATTAAGGCAATAAAATATATACACCTTCATCACTCCTGTTCCACAAACTTTAGGGTTTGTTAGGTTAACTGAAATTTACCTTGGGTACCATTTGTATTTTGCTATTTTTTCAAGGAGTTCAAAAATGACACAATATAGCTATAATGAGTATCTCTCATACTATTATTAGCCATGGTTTGTGGTAATAAAAATGAAATGGGAATAGTAATTTACTATCTTTCCCCAACAAAATAACACTTATTTCTCTCTTTTGCTATTCTGTCCTAATTAATGGCCTGATCTGTTTCAAACAATACAATTGTGTTGCACATTCCCTCCTGACCACCCTGATCCCCTACTGG
The DNA here is from genome assembly GCF_014176215.1 of Rousettus aegyptiacus. NCBI lineage: Eukaryota > Metazoa > Chordata > Mammalia > Chiroptera > Pteropodidae > Rousettus > Rousettus aegyptiacus. The sequence continues at coordinate 72,430,371 of NW_023416287.1, forward strand.
GTGATGATACTGGCCGCCCCTGAAATGCCTGAGGCTGCCTAGCTCTTTCCTCTGCTGCCCTGTCAGTTACCATTTCAAGGTGTTTTGTGTGTGTGTGTGTGTGTGTGTGTGTGTGTGTGTGTGACATAAAATGGAATATTTATTTTCTGAGCAAATACTGTAGTTTAAATGTCCAGACCACAGTCAGAAAAGAGGAACATCTTAGAATTTACTTATTTAAAACTTATTCTGTCTACTCCCCTGTACTAGATTGTAAGTGCAATGAGAACATGAATCTTTGTCTTTTATATTCACCAATGGCAGATATAGAATAGTGCCTGCATTTATTTTTAACACATCTATAAATAATATTGATGATTATTTGTTCTATATATTGTAAGTTTTTCTCAGTTCAGAGTTAGACTTTTAATTATTATTATTCTAGTGTATTTTAAAATTTAAAAAAATAATACAATCTAGCAATCTTTGCCCTTATGGTTTCCTCAGCTTTCTAACTGCCTACGGTATCCCAAAAGAAGTATAAAATCTTGCCTTGGCATATCCTATATCATTTCTTCCCTGTGTATATATTACGAATGTTGAAGCCAGACAGCTGCACAGAATCATTCTATCATTCCAGCACTTGTTAGGTACCTGATGTTGCAGTAGGCATTGTGGGATGTACAATATATATATATAATATAGAAACATGTTCAATGTTTCTGATACATATTCAAAGAATAAATGTACAAAATATTAATATGGAGAAGCCATAAAATTGATGACCCTTACAGCGGATAATGGATTGCCAAATATACATATCAACTTCTATGAGATTAGCATATAATAAAAGATGACAGTGGGCTATAGTGAGATGAAAAGTTTAAATTAAACCTTAAAATTATCTGAAGGCTAATCTGGCAATGAAGAATAATCATTTCAGTGCACTAAAGCAATAAAGTTTTATTTCTTAAATGCCTAGATAATAAAAAGATCAGAATGGGATGTACTCAGTGTCAGTGTCTAAACCACTATGAGAAAGAAGGAGGGGAGTGAGGGAAGGAGGAAGAAAAAATGAAAGAAAGAAGGAAGGGAGAAGGAAGGAAGGAAGGAAGGAAGGAAGGAAGGAAGAAGGAAGGAAGGAAGGAAGGAAGGAAAGATGACATCCTGAAAAGCCAGACTTCTGTGGGTTCCATTTAAGATTTCCTGAACGAATCCACTGGGTTATGTATTCTAGCAGAAGTAATGTATCTGATCTGGTGATAATTATATTTCTTTTATTGTAATACTTGGTTTGAGAGTAAGATCTATGATTGTGGAAAATCACACATGCTGAATTATCCTCAGAAATCTGAATAGTTATGCTGAGGTGTGAAGTTATTCCTCTTGGCTCAGAATCAGCCAGAATGACAGATGATTCAAACTGTTATGGACCACATCTTAAAAGGACAAATAAATATCAGTCAATGTGTCTTTCTTTTCTCTTCCTGGAATAGTTCTTAAGTGCTTGATTGGAATAGATGCTAAGTGACAGAAACAACACATTCTTACTCAAGCATATTGAAGGGAATAACCTCACATACTCACAAACAATAGAAATAGTAGAACTGATTGAGAACAGGATCGATTCTACTGGAACCGTACATGTCTTAATGCTTTGCTATGCGTTTAAGGTACGTCCTATTATGGTAAGGTGGCCAGAGTGTAGTGATTAAATTTTAAAGCAAAAGACAATCAAAATAAAGTTAGTACACCTCACTTGCAAGTCACTTAGTGAACAGAGAAAGAATATGAGAGCGCAAGAGAGAAAGAGAGACTAAGAGAGAGCAGGTGGTGTGCTATACACCACTGAAGTTTGTTTATCAAAACAGTAGGTACAAGATGGCTCCCTGTTCTCTCAGAAGTGAATTATAATTGGGACACGAGTTTCCTGATCTGACTTCGATGGAAATAACTCCAGCTCTGAGGACTTTGATGGAGGTCTTCTTCGACAGTTGTGTAACCCCTGCATTTGTCATCCTACCTCCTGCAAATGCTTTGAATTCTGTTTGGCTCCTGGCCTTACCAGAGCACGTCTGATCACATGCCCCTTCTTGGTAGCTTATTCATGCAGTAAATTCCAATGTTCACTCATAATTCAAAGTTGTCTTATCTCTTCCTCTCCAATCAATAGAGTAAATATTTATATGGCAAATATAGAAGAAATAGGACAAATCAGAGACCAACATTACCAAATCTACCTGTATGTCTACCATATATTGGACAGGCCAGAAAACAGTCATCCTATTATACTCAGCTGATGATCTTATTCTAATTGGATATATCTAAAAATGCATAAAGATTCTCAGTGTAAATTCCAAAGCTCTTCTGAGAAGTAGGAGTGAATTTAATGTGAGTTCCCCTTATAAGAGAAACTTCTGAGCACAAAGCAATGACCTTTGTCACTTAGACTAAACACCCTTCTCATGTCCTTTTATAGCTATTGAAGCATTGCAAGATAAAAAAGAATTCTCATCTCTTTATCTGCCCACATTCTGAAGGGAATTTGACTCACTGCATGTCATTCTGATATTGCTGATTCACCTATGTATATAAGAGGATTCCTCTTTTATTCTTCACTAGTCAGTGTTTAATCTTTTTCCTCAACAGTTAAAGATTTCATTCATTCATTTATTATTTCGTATATTTGCCAAACATTTATTTAATTCTTAATATGCCAGATACTACTCCAAGCACTGGAGAAGTGAAAAAAAAAAGTGATTCTCTGTTGTCAAGCAACTCATATACTTATGACAATAATTAAAAGAAGTATTTTTTTCTATGAATAAAAACAACTATCAGATAAGTCCCATGTTTTAAGTTTAGTTGATTATTGTATATAGTGGAAATTCACAAGTCAGTTTTTGATAGTTTTGAGATTCACTGAAGCTTTTATTCAGTTTCCCAATCCCTGACTGAAGTTTATTCAATACTTATATATTAAGTGTTGAAACTCTTATTTTTTTTATTACTCATCTAATTAATATTGATACTGAATGGTTGACTTGCTTTTGAGTGATTAAAAAATTACTCATTTCTACCAACTTTGATTTTGATGTAATAAAAGAAGAATGGAGGATAGAGAAGAACTTTGTTGCTAGTTTCTTCCTGTTTCCTCTGTGAGCAAAACCAGAAAGCCACTAAGTGAGGATGTGGTAGGAAGTTATACAAAAGAGCTAAGAGGCAATACCTTGTTTTGACAAGACAAGAAGCTAGACTTCACTAGAAGGTCTTTTAATGTGAAATTACATTACCTGCAGAAATGCGACTGCTTTAGGGTGAGTGCAAATTGGCTTACTCTATACTGGAGTTGTAATAACCATCAAAGCTAATATTTTTAACCACATTTTTAGCTTTAGGATGAATTTATGTACACTAGTTTCTTACAAGCATGTGCACTTCATTTTATTTGCCCTTTGTTAGTTATTTTCCAACTATTCATTACTTATTGTTTTGGTTTTGTAACTGGCCCTGGGAGTCAAATTTAAGAAAGTGACATTGGTTTTTAAGCAGCTGTTTTTGCCAGTTTTGATCAATTTCTGATTGCTTTGTGTTCAGAGAATAAGGGCTATATTATATTGTATCTTTTTAGATGTATTCTTTGTGCTTACTGCATAGGCATTTTTTTTTCTAAGTATTCTGTGGGAATGTTGAAGAGGATATACTTTATGTGTTCAGACTAAAAAATTTAATTTGTACTGTATAATTATTAAATAACCTTATTTATTATATTATTTAAATATTCTTTATTCTTCTTTACATTGGTTCTGCTTGATTGATTGGGACCAAGAAGAGATATCTAAGGTCTCCTTTCCTTGCTTTACAAGTTTTCACTTAATACATTTTAATGCTATGCTATTTAGCACATAAAGATTTGTGAAAGTAATATCATTATTGTAGATTTTATATTTAACCAATAAAACATGACTTTCTTTGTCCTATTTAGCTCATATTACCTTGAATTCTACTTTTCCTCTTATTAATATTGCAATCCTGCATAGTTTTTAGTTTGTATATTTAAGGATTATGCTCATCTTTTGCTTTAAAATTTTCTAAGGGTGTTTTAAACATTTAAACTCTTTTTGATATCATATATTTAGATATTTTAAAAACATAAACCTAAGAGCTTTTTTCAATTTTTAATAAGTGAGAATTTAAGAACTTTCAACTTTAAAATCCTTGCTTGCTAGCTCTCAAGTCAAACTCTGTATAATGTTTTTAAATATCTTCCAGTATGAAGACAGTATAATTAATTTTTCAAATATTGCTCTCATCTGTGTATAGAACTACTTTGTTTAACTTTATAATTTACTATAAGAGTAATTTTATTAACCCTCTCCCCCTTTTGGGGGGCAGCAGATGCAAAAAACTTGAGTTGTCTAACAAAATCAAGTGTGTATTGGTGGCTGGGGATTTGAAAAGTGTCTTCTCCCATCCTCACATAATCTTGTGAACAGAAGGTGGCAAATGAAGATGATATTTCATTTAATTTAAATTTCCTATGGTCATATTGTTTTCAGTGTAGGAAAAAGTATGTGGATTGTTTTAGTTAGTATATTTCACCTGAGAGGACCAGACATAGATAAAAACATTCTTCTTGACCTTATAAACTTTACTAATTGGCACTTTAGACTATGTTCATATCAAACAGGTGGTTTCTTGTTAAGTATCCTGGAAAGGGGCATTAATAAATTAATATCTGAGAATGAAGAGTATTCAAGAAACTTCTCGGATGAAATAGAATGAGCTACACCTCATGAAGACCAAATACAGACTCGAAGGAGAGGTTTCCCTGTTGTTTCATTAGAAAGACTACACAGAAAGGATGGTAACCGTGTCTGCTATTTCCCGGATAGCATACTGACACACCTAGTGGGGTATTTCATATCTGAGTGGCACCATTAAAAGTACACTACTTAAGAAGTAAGATGTTGATTCCTCTGAATGTCTGGCCATTAAGTTTTCTGAGTATCTCCTAAGGGTTATCATTTTAATGCTGCTATGTAGTAAATTAAAAATTCACCTTCCGCTTTCAATTGTAAATAAGATGAAGATACACGTGAAACACCTCAGCCCAGGGGTCCCCAACCCCTGGGCCATGGGCCAGGATAGGTCAGTAAACTGTTAGGGACTGGGAGGCACAGCAGGAGGTGAGCAGCAGGGCAGCCAGCGAAGCTTCATCTATATTTGCAGCTGCTCTCCAGCGCTAGCATCACCACCTCAGCTCCTTTGATTATCAGGCATTAGATTCTCATAAGAGCACCAGTCCTTGGTGCAAATAGTTTAGAAACCACTGCAGTCCATTTGGGGATGTTTTTATTGACTCATCTTAGTCTAGCTGGTAAGGAAAAAATTTCTACTCTAGGGTGTGGGGAAGGCCGAGTGAGCATATGGCACCTGACACGGGACAGATGAGATGATTAGCAGTTTATTAGTCACATATACTCAAAGCCCAGTCTAGAAAGAAGGACATTGAATCCTATGCAGGAGTACACAATTGCTGCACGTGGGAATGGAGTGAACATCCAGGAACTGTGGGATGCAGACTTCATAGTATAAGAGTGGGAGGTCAACTATGTATGGTTCCTACTGAAAGATGGGATTGGCCTGTTTGATTAATTCCACTGGCTACATATGGACCAGCTTTACACAGAGAGTACATCTTGGGCCTATCTTGTTAAAGGTCAGGTATGCTGATTTAAGTTGATTTTAGATCTCACCTTCCAATTCTTCCTAAAAATATGCTAGTAAAATGTCTCATACTTATATGTATTTTCCTTCTCCAATTTTGATCTACTCCTCACGCTTTTCTCATCCCTTAGTTCTTCTATTCATTCCCCACAGTATATTGAGTAGAAAAAAAATGCATAGTATTTACTGTGTGCTGGGCCGCAGAAATAAAAACTAAATAAGCTTAGTTTCTACACTCACAAGGCCAAAGTGTGGTAAAAGAGATAGGCAGATAGATAAATACTTGTAATTTAATGTTCTAATTTATGTAAGAGATCCCCTGCAGGCTGGGTTAAATTAATTCTAAATAAATAATGACAAAACCATGAAAAAAGTCAAGAAGATCTCACAGGAAATTAAAGTTGGAGCTGAATTTGGAATATTAGCAAGAGTTTACTAAGTTAGAAAGTAGGTGCCAATCATTTCAGGATAGGCATTCAGGGTATAAACATGTGCTATGAGATGGTTCACATTCCCCATCTAAGAAAATCCACATAGCTGGATGTAAAGAGAATTTAGAGTTCGTGGGGCACATGTCTAGGAAGATAGATTGAAGAGAGAGATGAAGCTTGATGTTTTGTTCAGCGAATTACTTTGACCAATAATTTTCATTTTTCAATGAAAGTCTGTATACTCTCCCAACTGATCATCCCCCTCTGCCTTTTGCTATCCATGTTTTGGCATCACTTCCTTTCCTTGGCCTATTTGACTCCATGGTACTCCTTTGGAGGCCCAGTGGAAGTTACGTAACACATCTTTTCAAGGGCTTCTCAAGCATCTTCCGTCAAAGACATAAATTGCATGTGGGTTTATTCCCTTTGTTCAGATTGGCTAAGCCATATCTGGATATACACAAAAGCATAATTGAAAGCATAATTAAGTACCGTAATCTTTGTGTTAAAAACAATAGGCATTCATGAAGGCAGGACAGAAATTCAAATCCATGGTATAATTGTAGGCATAAGGAGCACCTTCAGACAAAAAAGTCTTTCTGCACAGGTGAGGATGCACCTCCACACCTTGTTTATGTACTTCCATCTACTTGATATAATTCCTTTGGCATCTCTTCGTGTTGAGAGTTCACAATCCTTCCATCCCAGGCATCACATCTTTGTTAAGCTTCCTACATGGGAAATGTGGCTTTTCCTTCTTTACAGAACTTACTATGTTCTGCCTTTTATATTTAGGTATTTAAATACATCTAGCTCTAGGTGGCAAGTTCCTTTGGGTCACATACTGTTTTCCTACAAACCTCATTATGCCTCACTGCATTTGGCACTGAAGCTTGCAGAATCAAATAACTCAAATAAAATTGAATTTAGTCTTGGTAAGGAAATAACAACAACAATAACAAAAAATCATATAGAAGCAAGGGAAAAATTATGCCTAATTCACACATTTCAAATTTCCTCTTAGACATTCAGCTTTTTTGTCCCACTCTAAGATGTAAATTTCCTTTACTGGTCAGAATCCTCTGGTGCTTAATAAGTTGGGAATGACTCAGAAAATTTCATGTTTTCTAATCACGAAAATTCGCGCATCTCCCAACAGTATCAGTAGCAACAAAAGAAAACACAGACGCTCACTGGCCAAGCCAACTCAGGGCTTGGAGATCTTATATCTCAACTTAATATTTTTCATGAAGATTTTTTTTTTCTATATTGAGAAGCACAGTTGGTTTTCTTAAAGGTCAAAGTTTCTCACCGAGATTCCCATGTCAACTCGAGAGCAAGCTTGATAAAGAGCAAAGCTAAGCACAAACTCAGATCACACAAGAGAGTCATTATGAATTTAATTATTTTATGCCATTTACACTTCTAAGACTTGCTGGTCATTAGTGTTTATTTGTCTACTAGGCAGAGAGATCAGAATGTTAAGTTTTTCTCTCAATAGCTAAAGAAAATGAAATTTAACTAGCAATAAACTTTAAAACGAGAATGCAGTATTTCTTTAATTTAAATAGCAAGCTGGCACATTTAACTATCTTAAAATTGATCATTATATTTCTATTTCATACAGTCTGTTTTCAATACTTACAAAAGAATTACATAATATCCTAATAGCGAAGCTCATAAAAGGGTAAATCTCTTGCAGTCCTTATACTTTTATGTTTTAGGCATTTTCATTTTTTCACATTTGTTTTAATTCCTTATTCATGCACAATGTTATATTTTATGTGAATAATAAATAGGACACAGGCTCTGATAGTTAAAAATAGCTCAGCTTTTATGCTTAAAAATATTCACTTTGTTCAATTCCTTGGTAATTATTAAAGAAAGGTGATAATGATACAAGCAATTGTAGTGAATACATAATAAAACATGTGTTGATAACCTGCTATATCCAAAGCTGTGTCATCAGCTGGAGTCATGGAAAAACAAAATTATAAAAGATCAAGCCAGGAGGGGTAATTAGAATTAGTGAAAGATTTTTTCTGGTAGCAACTTCAGTATAAGTTTGAACATAAAAAGTAGCATCACAAATATCTTTGGTTTCTGCTAATATGTGTTTTAGGGGATTATGGACTGAATGTGTGTGTTCCCCAAAATTTATGTGTCGAAGTACTTATTCCCAGTATGATGATATTTGGACATGAGGCATCAAAGGAAGTGATTAAGGTTAAACGAGGTCCTAAAAGTGGGCCCTAAGCAAAGAGGAATCGTGTCCTTATAAGAAGAGACAACAGAGAGCTCCCTTTTTTCCAAGATGGAAGACGCACAAAAAAAGGGCATGCGAGTGCACAGTGAGATATGGGCTGCTTACAAGAGAAGGGACTATAGAATGAAATCTACCTTTTTGACACTTTGATCTTAGATTTCCTAACCTCTAGAACTGTTAAGTAATAAATCTCTGTTGTTTAAGCTACTCGGTTTGTGCTATTTTGTTATGGCAGACTGAATAGACTACGAAAGAGGAGTGGGAAAAGGCTTTAAGAATAATTTCCAAGTGTGCACAGTATCAAAAGACTGTCTGAAAAAATAAATAGCATTACTTTATCTCTTTAAACTGTGTTTTTATCAACAACTGAATTAGATTCACTCCAAAATCTGTTCAAGTGCTGATAATGTCAGTGGAATCTCCTTATCATAGTGACAGATTGTATTTTCCAAAAATGATTGCAACAATATATCTCATTCCACCTGCTTTACTTAAAAATGTAACTTTGGCACTCTTCCATCAAGAAGTGGGGGTTCTACTTTCCTCGTCCTTGGCTCTGGGTGGGCTTCGATTACAGCAGAAATGCTCTTATGTGATTCTCAAGGTGAGGTCATAAAATATGATGTGTCTTCCATCAGATATTTTTAGTGTATTCTCTTATAATTCAACTGCCATGCTGTGATGAAGCTAAAATGGACACATGGTGAAGCCAAACATAGGTGTTCCAACCAACAGGCTCAATTCAGGTTGCAGCCAACAATGAATACCAACCACCAGACATTTGAGTGAATGAACTTTCAAATGATTCAAACTTGCAGTTATCAATGTGCCTCCAGCCATTAAGTCTTCCTAATTGAGTTCGAAGACACTGTAAAGAGAAAAGTCATCTCTCCAACATTGTTTCCTAATTCCTGAACCAAAAAAATCCATGAGCAATATATGTATATTCAATAATATATGTGTGTATACATACATATGTATATATATCTATGTTTCTAGATCACTGTGTTTGGGGTGGTTTGTTATGCAGTGATAATAACTGGCAAAGTCATAAACTTCAGGTATAACACATTGTTGTTTGGTTGTTTTTTTTTTACTGATGTTACTGTTGTAATGACTCAAGTAAACTGGGTTTGAAATTTTAAAGTAAATTCAGTTCAATAATGAATTATGCTGGGAAGGGAAGTTGTAATTTTCCCATCACTAGAGGTTTTCATGTTGAGACTAAACATTTGTCCCAATTTCTACAGAAGGCTTTTCTACATTAAGTTGACTAATCTTGGTGTTATGTTTCATTATTTGTGTGTTTATGGGGTTTAGCCACGTGTCCATCCCTGTGGTACATATCGCTTACTGAATGTGTGCTTAAATCTAAAGGTCTTTCCACATTGTATGATTCTATGATAAAAGAAATGGCAAAATTTTACTTACTATGAATAAGAGTAACAATGACAACAACCATCATCATTATAACTAACATTTCCTGAGTAATTACTCTATGTGAGGGACTGGTCAAGTGCTATGCATGTGTTTCCTATTCAATCCTGGTAACTAACTCTTTGAGGCAGTTAGTGATTTATAGATGAGAGAAATTTTCCCTGTATTAATGACTTTCCCACTGCTGCTAATCTAGCAAGTCACAGCTGGGCTTAGAATCCAAGTTTTCTGACTCCAGAACCAATGCTGTATCTCTGTGTAATATGCTCTTGACTAACTCGTGGGATAGAGTCATAAGGTGAGAATGTAAAACTGAACCCTGCTCATTCTGAATTTCAGTATGCTTTTCCTGTTCCTTTGGTGGTATGCATATCCTGATAAATAGCTCCTACTTATGACCCCTTGCATAGAAAAGGATGTGTCTCCAAGAGGGCTAGCTCTGTTCTAGAGGGCCCGTGCTTTGTGACCATGGAGAATAGTGAGCTTACCCAATGGCATACAAGAAGACTAAAATGAATGCCTCATTCTGCTGAGAAACTTGTAAAAACTAACTCAGTTATCGAGTATCTGAACATGAAACTAGTAATATTTTATACTTGCATGGTAATTTCCTCCTCAGCCTTCAGCCATCCTGTAATACATTTTATCATTAATCCTCACATCGCCCTAATAAGAACTCCATATAAAAGAGAAAAAAAATTACTTAGAAGTGATCAAATGAATGCCATGTCATTGCAGTGAAGAATTTAATCACATCTCTTTTTTTAGTTTCTCTGAATAAAAATGAATAATTTCTGTCAATTATGAGCCAAACTGATTGAAATGAAAAAATTAAATTTTCAAAGACTAAAAAAGCATTATTGAATTCAAACAAACAAACAGCAATCCAGACATAATTGTATGCTTCTAAATACTATCTTCATGAGTCTCAGGGGTAATTGGTCAAAACAACAACAGAAAAAAATGAATTTATTGGAAGCAAAGAAAAAAAAGATGTTGAGAATTTTCCTGCATTAGTAATAGGGGAGTTAGAGAAAGAAGAGCAAATAATGGCCTAAGAATCATGTGACACAGGTCATATACTCAGTTATGAATCCAGCTCCCTAATTACCTATGGAAAAAAAAATTACACATTGTCTTTGGGTCTTAGCTTTTTCATTTGCAAAATGCAATGAAGGGAATTTCTAAATGTTTACTCAAGTTTTTTGAAGATGTAAAATTCCATGAAATTTAAAATATTAAATCCTTATGATTAGGTCACATTTATAACTGATGACTCTTTTGCAACATGATTTCATTCCTGCTTGACCTGAAGAGTGAAAGAGATATTAGTGCTTATCCATTGGTCATTAAGAATCTTAAAGTAGAGCTTAGGGAGCAAAGGTTTAGATATCTGGAGAGAGCATGCTAGTAGAGAATTTGTCTCTAAGTTAAAGTTCACTTATTAAAATTCTTTTATTATCTCTCTCCCTAGAAAGTTTCCTTTGTGCTCTGTGAAAAAATTTTTAGAAATATGAGATCATAAGAAGTTATTGAGCATTTATTTCATTGAACACTAACCTAAGTATTTTACAAGTAAGATTTCATGAATTATTACTACAAACACATTAAACAAATAATTTTATTTTTAATTTATTATTTTATTGTTCACATTTATAGTTGAGGATAGTAAGCTTGGAGGTGGTAAGCCATACAAGTAACAAGTAGATTTGATGACCTACTAGTAAAATATTCATGAGGAAGCAGATTCTTCTGTCTTTGAGCTATATGTTTTGGTGTTCACCTATTTCTCTCATATCTAGGAATTCTGTCTTCTAAATTACCATGGAATGTCTATTTCTTATCTTTAAACTATGAGATTAAAGCACAGTATAAATATCTATGTTAGAGGTCAGCAAACTCTCTGTGAAGGACCTGATAGGAAATATTTTTGGCTTTGCAGGCCATACACAGTGTCCATCATGACTACTCACTCCTGTAGTTGTAGTGTGAAAACAGCCATACAGTATTTGTAAACAAATGGATGTGTCTGTGTTCCGTAAAACATTATTTACAAAAACAGACACCGGTTCTATTTAGCTGGCAGTTGTAGCTTGTCTGACTCATTAACTATGTGTAAACTATATCTTCCCCTCTAGACTTCGTAAAATTATTTTTCTCTTTATAATTTTGTCTATAACTAAAATAACAGCCAGAATTGTCACAGGCAATTTAAGCAAGAGGAGTCTTATTTATTTTAAGAAAGTGAAATATGCATCAATAAAAAGAGATATGTTTTGGTGGCCTGAGTCACATTGACTCCCCATTTTGTTTCTTTCTTTATGTTTTTCTTGATGAACCAGCTATGGAGCATCCTCCAGAGGTAACCCAACAGAATAGTTTCTGCTGTGATGGGAAGTGACATAGTGACCCATAATTCTTGAGCCTACATGAATTAGCTCGCTGACTGAGTCTCTTTTGTATTTTTCATAGAATTCAATGATTGTAACCAAAAAATGGCTCTTGGTTACGCATGTATTGGGAGTCTAAATATATTTCTGTCTTGCTCCTTTAATTGTTGGCAAGCAAAAAAGAGGTGTTAAAGTCAATTGCTACAAATGTAGGTAGCAGAAAAATACATAACATTGCTTGCTTCTATTATAACACTGATTGTTGTGAAAAGTGATAATTAATGATTAAATTATCATCCAAATAATTCATGGGTTTAGAGGCGCAATTTACTCACTCTTATTCTAGACACTTTTACTGAGACATTTCGTCAATATGTTGAAAGGTAACAGGGCCATATTTTTGTCAACTAATGTTACTTTTATTAAAAAAAAAAAAGAGCGAGAGAGAAAGGAGACTTCTGTTGTTGGCTGTATCAGACTAGCTGGTATCAGACTAACTATCCTACTGAGAACAATTATAAAAGCTGGAAAACACACATACAACAGCTGCTCAAAGGCACTAGAGAAAAACCAAAGCAGTCAGGACTAGAAAAACTTAAGATTCCAGAGAGACTGGAAAATGTATTAAAGCGAACCCTGAGTTCTCTGTTGCTTCTCCTTGGGACATTTGTCAATTTCCTGCAGGTAAAGGGATGAACAGCTTGATCACACACAAAAATAGAGTTTGGGGCTATTAAGAAATCAGAACTTGAGTGGCCAAGATCCCTGAGAAAAGAGAGCCACAGAGCCCAACATCCTGTGCACACTGTTCTCACACCGCATTTCTGGGATGGTAAGCCAAACATGCAGCACAAAACACATTGAAACCAAACAGCAAGTAGCTACTAAGAAACTGAAGACCTATGTAGTTAGTTCCCACCAAGTAAAAGAGCCTCAGGGAAACACTTCAGAGTTTTAGCTGTGATCTGGAAGGCGTAAACCCAAAGTAATAAGAAAAACAAAGTAGATCACCCACTTTTTGCTACAACCTATATTCTGTCTTTGTAGAATCAAAGAAGAAAGGAAAAAGGGAATGGACAGAATCAGTATGTAAAGCAATACTGGATGTGAATTTTCCAAAACTGAGGGAAAAGTTCAAGCCATGGATTTAGCAAACTCCAAGAAGTTAACAAAGTCACAATAACGATAGCAGCCCATACCTAGTCACATCATAGAAAAACTGCTGACAGTGAGAACTAAAAGAAATCTTAAACGCTATCAGAAAATAGTACATTACCTTCAAAAGAGAAATAAGCTGACTTTACAACAGAAAAGAGGTAAGCCAGAAATAAGAATGAAATATTTAAACTTCTGAAACCAGCAACATAGAGGTTTTTTGCTCAGCTAATATATCATTCAAAAATAAAAGTAAAATAATGATGGAGAAAATTCAATGCCAAGTACTAAAATTAACTGCAAAGGAGTGTTTTAGGTGGATTGATAATGGCCATAGATGGATGAAGTATGGTAATGTAGGGTTCATTGAAAAGCAATGAAAAGGTAAATATATGGAAAAATCCAAATGAATTTCACACTTGACCTTACCCAAAAGGCTGAGAAGTGATGAAAATCCAAATGAATATTGACTACTTACAACATCTTGTGAGTTTAAAAGGAATGTGGATTAAAGTTACATCATAGTAGTTAGTGGGGTGGAGTAAATGAATTTAAAATATTGTAGGATCCTTATATTTTCCATGAAATATTAAAGCTGTTAAGGAAAAATCCAGTAAGTTAGGAATGCAGGTGATGAGTCTCAGAATAAAGTTTAATAGCCAGAGGGAACTGGAATAATGAGTATTAAGTTAAATAATATTAGTTAAACCAAATAAATCAATAATATAGATATGTGTTAAGCCAACAAAAGATATAAACAGAAAATGAAGAAACAAAGAATAGATATGATTAAAAAAACAAGATTACAGACTTAAGCCCAAATATAACTGTAACTAAATTTAGTATAAGCCAACTAAATATTTAAGCACAACGATTATGAGACTGGTTAAAAATAATTATACAAACTAAAAGACAAAAAATAAGTAAACAGTTTTTAATCCTTTGAAGCACATACTAAATAGGTTAAAATTAAAAGGATCAAAAAGTTACGCCATGCAAATAAAACCGAAACCTTTCTAGCTAAATTTATTGACTAAGTAGACTTTAAAACAATATTTATTACTAGAGATAAATAAGAGCATGTAATGATAATAATAATGGCTAATGCATGGAAAAAATATAACTTCTATAAATTTGTGTTTTCTCAAAATACAAAACAAAACAAAAGAATAAATTAAAAAGTCTAAATCACAGTTAGAGGTTTAAAAATAACTGTCTTACAAAGTGATAGACAAGCCAACAAGAAATCAGTAAATGTATAAAGAAACCGAAAAACACTATTATTAAAATTACCTAATTGATCTCAGTTAGGTCTCAAACAAATGCAAAATATGTTTATAGTAATCATGGAACTTTTATAATAATGGGCAATATGCTAAATCATAAGGCAAATAAAGCATAAAGCAAATTAGAATAATATATAACATATTTATTGACTAATGGATTAAAATGGGAATTAACAAGAAATGTTTGAAAATTAAATTCCTAAATATTTAAAAATTTTAAGAAAACACAATTCTAAATACTCTAATGGCCAATTAAAAAGAAGTGAAATTGGAACATATGTCAAATGATTAATAGAGAAAGCAAGATATTTCCAAGCTTCTGGCATGCAGTCAGTAAGTACTTTCAGAGAAATATTGCCTTAAAGACCTATTTTAGAAAATTAGAAAATCTGGAAAATTATAAGTAATCACCTAAAGAAAGTCTTTGAAAGTATGGCAAATTAAATACAAATAAAAGTAGAAGGAAGAAAATATAAACAGAAGTATACAAATTCATTAAGTAGAAAACAAGACACAAGAGAGAATTTAAAAAATTGTACATCATACAGATACTTGAAATATTAACAGATAATAAAAATACAGCATAAACAACTATTTACCAATAAATATAAAATTTTAGGTGAAATTTTAAAAATTACTCAAAGAACATAAGACATCTGATACAAGAAAAAACTAGAAAAATCTGAATAATTCTAATTTCAATTTTTAAAATGTCAAAACAAGTTGTTCAATGTAAATCATCACATTAGCATAATAATGATATAATTATCTCAATAGATGCAAAAGTTTAAAATCCAATTCAATACCTGGTTATTATTTAAAACAAAAACTAAAACATCTTAATAAGCTAAGACTAGAAGAAAACATCCTTAATATTATTTTCAAAAATTTTATCTATAAAAATAAACAAGATCTATAGTAATCATTATATTTATGGAGAGCGATTGAATGCTTATCTTAGAGATAGAATAAAATGAAGATTTCTGCTATAATCGGTCCTATTTAAAACTATCTTAAAGGTCCTAGACAGTTCGATAAAGAAATAAAATATTAAAGTCATAAGTAGACAGCATTACTATGTATCTAGAAAATATGGAAGAATTCAAAGATAAGTGATAAGAATTAATAGGTGCCATTAGTTAAGTTTTGGGATAGAGAGTCAATATAAATACTTCAATTTTATTTTGGTATAATAGCAGTGATATAGTGAATAGTCAGTATATAATATTTCTCCTATTAAAATTACAAAAATTACTGACAGATTTAAAAAAAACCTAAATAAATGGAGAGAGAGAACATGTTCATGGATTGGAAGATTCAGTAGTGTAAACATTTCAATACTTTTCAGATTGATCTACAGATTTAATCCAATGCAAAACTCCAGAAGTCATTTATTTTAGCATATGAGCATTGACGAGCTAATTCTAGAATTTAGAATTTACATGGAAACACGAAGGGCCAAGAACGGCACAGAAATAGAAGAGATGAAGAATTTACACTACATATCATAAAGCTGTATAATTAACACAGTGTAATAATTGTGTAAAGATTGCATAAAAAGATTGCAGAAACAGATCTACACATATAGGATCACCACATCAAGGCAGAAGCAAGGGATAGGGGAGAGGAATAACGGCCTTTTCAGGAACTAATGCTACAATGGCTACATATCTACATGGAAAAATATTCCTAAACCTTGACCTTTTCTTCTTATAAGAACAAAAGTAAATTCCAATAAACTGCAGAACTAAAGGTGAAAAGCAAAGCAATGTAGCTTCTAAACTGACGGATAGCCATTTATTGTATTTATTGAAAAAAATCCACATATAAATGGACCTGTGTTGTTCAAAGGTCAGCTGTAGAAGACATGTCCAAGAAGGTTGGTAGCAGCAGAATCCATAATAGCCTCAAATTAGAACCAACCCTAAAGTTCATGGACACTAGAACAAATAAATAAGCATGAATATACCTATTCACAGAATAGAATACATTGGAGAATTGAAAATAAAAGACAACTACATAAAACAGCATGAATGAACCTCAAAGTAATACTGTTAAGGTAAAGAAACTAGTCACAAAAGAGTACCTTTTTTATGAATCTATTTTTATAAAAGTTCAAATAGAGCCAAAACCAACCTATGGAGACAGATGTTAAAATATGGCTACAGAATATGGGAGAGTATAGTGAATTTTGGAGGTGCTAAATTAGAGAGCCTTCAGGGTTCTGGAAAAGTTCTAAATCTTTGTTTCAGTGGTGAATACATAGGTGGCTTAATGTTTTGTTTTTTTTTTTAATGCATTGAGTTGTACATTTAGAATTTGGGTTATTTAGTGTAAGTATGGTATACTTCATTTAAAAAAAAAAGTTTAGAGCCAAATACAGAGACTCACATACCTCAAAGAGAAAAGCAGGTGCCTTTAGCTATCCATCATAATACAGGTTCTTCCCTAAAACTACAGCATATTATTGTACACATTCTCTTTCTCTCTCCATCTCCCTTTCTAATCTTTGTCCAATTCCTTGCTCCTCTCTTCTCATGACTATATGCCTAGTGTTCTAATGATTTTCCCACTGCCTTATGTTACTTCCAGAATCCCTCCTTTTCTTTTCTTTTTTACAATGTCCTTATATTTGGTAACCTAACTCTACTTCCCAGTTCATAGTAGTCCTAGTATATATGCAGTGAAATGTTTAATATCTCTGTTCACTTAGCCCAAGTTTTTATGGGACTGTTAGCATAGGAAGTATAATAAGCTCATAGTACAGTTAACCTTTGTTTATTTCTCTAGTCATATGGATTCCACATTGTAGTCGTTTTAAAGGCTTGGAGGAGCCTCATTAACTTTACAAGGCAAGACTGGATTTACAGAACCAATATCTATGTGGAGAAAGCAACGCCTGCAGGTTCCGTTTTTATTAGAGGTTTGCTCTTGCCTTTTTCCCCTTAATACAGATGTCTCTTATAAGATTACTTTTTATGGAACGAAAGCAACAGGCAATTTCCAATTAAATGCAGATGTCAAGGTTTCTCTTCCTACAGGCATTCAGGTGCTAGGATTGCCCCCAACGCCTATGAATTTTATGGGTGTTAATGCAGTTAATGTATTATACATTATTTTGAATATTAATTATAAATATTGCCCAAGCCCCTGTTTTACATAGCATGTTTTCTAAACAAATTCCCACCTTATTTTAAATTAACTTTCAAAACAAGTCTAAGAATATTACCAGTCCTAAATTATTTTTCTTTTCTGTTTTAACTAGCTCTGCTTTCCAGGGACTAGACAGTGAAATAATTAAATTCATTGCTTCTTATTGTCATTCAGCTTTGGCTAGTGCTTAACTATGATGCTTAACCATTTAGAGCATATTTTATAAAGGAACAAGCTAGGAATATGATGCAATCATTCTTTACTATTAGCAAGTCTAATAAACATTCGATCATTAGAAGGAGGAAAATATACAGAATACATAATTAAATACCAGTTGATTGGATACACATGACATATTTCCATAGTATATGTGCAAAATTTATAACAGATGTCATAAATAGAAAATTAGGTAATCAATGTGAGGCTCTGTTTTTCTAATGATGAGGTAGTGTGACACGCTTATCTCTGTCGCATGCTGTCTGCCCACCCTATCAAATATTTCCAGCTCTTTTCCTGGGTATTTGGTATGATTGCAATTCTTTACACCCTTGATTGAAGATTTGATCATGTGACCCGTTTTGCCAGTAAAAATGTGAGCAGAAGTGCTGCATATTACTTCCAGGTAAAAAAAATTTAGAGTTAGTGTGACTTACCATCATTTCTTTCTCTGTGCCAAGGGTGTAGCTATGTTCTGGACAGTGTCTGCTCAGGAAGACTGGATCTGGGCATGAGCAAGATGCCAAGCCAACCTGTGATAGATGAGTTGCTTCAGTGAGAAATAAACCTTTGAAATTGCAACCTCCTTAGATTTGCAGGTTATATATAACCAAATTTATAACCCAGTGCATCCTGATTGTGATATACCTTGAGCCTAAAATAAAGCCCGTTTCATCATAGGTTCACAAAAACACTTTACCAAACTGAACAGTTGGACCACTTTAGTTACTAAGGAAAATACCGAGATATGTAGGAGAAAAGACCTACCTTCATGTAACCTGAATTTGAGAAAAACAAGTGGAAAGTTAAATACAACGAGGAATCACAGTCAAGTCATGCTACCAGATAGTGCTTACCTAGTTACCAAATAAATGGCACATGTAATTGATGCTAGAACTTTGGTGGATATGAGAAATGATTAAAAGGCAAACTTTAAAAGCCTTGGAAATGGAAGGACTTTAATCAGATCTTTAAACATTGGTAGGGTTTGAAAAGGCAAAATAATTTTTTTTCCATAATTAGGAAAATATATAGATCTTTTCAGTAAGGATCTGGTCCAATATCAGCTTCAGCAAATTAGAACTATTTGAAATGAAATCCAAAAGTAAGTTTTTATACCTTAGGCAAGAGCTGTTGTAAGAGATATTTCAGGCAAGAGCTTTTGAAGTGTTCATAATGTCCTTGTCCACAACTAGCACAAGGATTTGTGTCACTGATCATTTTCCTTAGACATCCACTGCTGCCATGTAGCAAGGACCTATTCCCTTTCTTTGCCAAAACTTTCTCTCTCCTTTCTTCTTAGTTGAATTTTGGAAACTCTATATCCCATATTGCCCATGGAAATTTAAAATTGTGTTAATTTATTATATATTTATAATCCTTGAATTATGTGTTTGTTTCTTATAAAATAGCTCCAGACTTTACCTTTCAATACTAAGCAGAACATTTATTCCTTAAAAAAAAAAAAAAAAGGCATATAGCTCTGAAATGAATTTTATTTTTTGCGCAGTCCCCTTCACTAGGAAAATCACCTACGAAAATATCTTTCTTGTAAATTTTTTTGAATTTCTGATTTAAAATTGTGGCTTTGGCTCAGAATACCGAAGAAAAGAGTAGAAGAAATGACGCAAGAAATGAGAAGTAAAGAGAGAAATTCAACAGAAGGGAGAAGAGAGAGAAATTGGAGGAGAGAAAGATAAATGTATGTAACACTTAACTAGTCTATTAAATTCTAAGTTACCCGAAGAAATGTGTATTTAACTGTGATTGAGGCCTTAAAGAAAATGATCAGGATTTTAACAGCTCAGTTTCAGACATATGGTCACGTGGAGAGGATGTCTGCATTCCTTCGTACCTTCCTTTTTGCCTGAAATAAAGTATTAGACAAGCAGACAACCATCTATTTTCCCAAGGCAGAGGACTTGACCTAGTTGAGTTGCTACTATTTTGTTGTGGGCACTAGCCCTGTGTTATAGTATTCAGTTGGTTTTTAAAAATTGTATAATTTTTTTTTTTTATGCAGAGAAAAATTTCTAATGTCTTCTAGACATAAAAGAGAGAAAGCTTGTTTTTCAAAATTGGTTTTGTCTTAGATTTTCCTTGGGCAATGGCATTCTTTACTGAACAAAAGTCTTTAGACTGCTGCTGCCACCTAGAGAATTAATTTGTTATTTCTCTGCAGCCAGCAGAGAAAACAGGAGGCATTGTTTTTCTTGTGTGATATGCTTGCTTCTCATTTTAGCATCCAGTATTAGCCTCATTGTGTTTTCATGTAACATTATGTCCTAAGGTTAAATCACTTATACATTTATTGCTTGAGTATATTACATGCCTGAGAGAATTGAAACCTGGCTTGTTGGCTAAATTGTACCATAGAATTCCTAAAATTGAAAGGTAGTCTTACTCATTCTACCTAACAGTAACAGCGGTGCATTCAAATAAATAAAAATAAATATTAATAGTTCTTTGCATTCTAATATCTTCAGAGTAAACCAATTTAAGTGAATTTATATTTGCCAGTGCTTAATCATACTTCGTTGAAATCACTTTACTTGCATTCGTATGCCTTATAAAGGTATTTAATAGACTTCATATGTAACCAGAAGCTAACATATATTCAATACTGAGCCAGAAAAACTGATGATCTCTAAGTTCCTTTGTTGTAGTAATTAATAGCAAATTTATTTTTTAATTGATAGTGAAATTAACAACTGCAAAAATTTTTTTGAGTTCTTTTTCTGGAGTTTAAGAAAGTTGGCTTCTACAGTTTCATTTTATATTGGTGTTTTTACTCACAAAATCCTGTATCAGTCAACTGCTTACACGTGTAAATGCAGAATCGGTGTAATCACAGGGAAGCTTATATTATGTGGTGTATGGAAGAAGGAGCAAGGATATAAATAAACACTGAAATCCTGAAATGCAGTTTTTATCTTACCAAGAAGCTGCCTGAAACTGCTTAGAAGGTCATGCTTCTTAGACCACCTTACCATGGTTTATTTTTTACTCAACCTGTTTTGAGTTTTATTTTGGGAAAGAACACTAAAAATAAACTTGTAGAAAAATGAAATACAAACACAAGGATGTGAAAAATTCAATTAAGATCCTCATTTTTAATTACTATATTCAACAGACATAATTTTAATCTTACAAACTGGTCCAAATATTTCTATACACTCACTCTCAATTTCATTACTCATTGCCCACCGCTAACGAACAGTTCCTGAATTGATGTAAGTCCACAGATCACACTTTGAGTAGCATGGCTCTAGTTTCTGAACCCAATTTCAATGTGTGACCCTTTTGGAAAATAAACTGAGTCCATGAGAGCAGGGGCTGTTATTGTTCTTGCTTAGGCTTGAAGTTTATGTATTTAACACAGTGCTGAGAGCTAAATTTCAAAATCTATAAAAGACATTGGGATTTCAGGCATATAAAATAAAGTCTGAAAAAGTGACAGATTCATTTTGTAATATCAATTGAGTCATACTCTCATGTTCACCCAGATCCATACTTCCACACTGAGCCCCAGATCTGTTATAATTTGAAGAGGATGCTAGTCCTAAGGCCTGCTGGTGTAGCACACCAGGAGGCAACTCTGCTGCAAAAATGATGGAAAGTGATTCACATAACAGTCCTAAGGTAGGGGAAGAAAGAAAACAATCTTTTTAGACTCCTAGGAATTAGTGGTAAACCCCATTAAGAACTCTGGTATCTCCAAAATTTTGACCTCTAACCTTCTAACATCTACCCCATATGTTTCTCCCACACTAACTGTCCTGTTATCTCAACACGCCAGGGACTTTGCCACACCTTTTCTTCCCTCTAGAGGGCCCTTTGATTTGATTTTTATTCTTTTTCTTTTTTCCTTCCTTTTTTTTTTCTCATTCAGCCCAGACTAAAATGGCGACATTTTTTTATCAACTATCCTCTCTCTTAAGAAGCTTCAATTTATTTCTTCCTGTTGGTACTCTCTGCATAAAATATGTTTAAACATCTACCTTATTTAAAAGTCCCACATCAATCTAAGGGTAACTTCATTCTTCCAGTAAGTTTGCTTTTTCTTTACTGTATTTAGCTCCTCCTGGTTGAATAATCTTCACTTTTGTCTCTTCTGCAGCTTCCATTTATGCCTTAATTCATGGAAACCAGGCACAGTTCCTGCTTATCCCCAGGGAGACAAAATGAATTTACTTTCTTGTCAACCCATTGAGTTATTCAAACAAGCCAATCACAGCCTTCTACAAGAACAAGGGAAACAAACTTCTCCACACTACGAAATCCACCTCCCACAACCCCTAATTGTTCACTTCATTCCTGAGCACGATGCCTGTGTGGCCATACGTGACATACACTGTCCTCCTCCATGGACCAGGAGTGCATGTGACTTACAAATTGCTGTTTATATCATCTACCCAGTGTCAGATGTTCCGCACTGGCCATCCCCATAACCACAGGAATCCCTCTCTCATTGAAGGTGATTAAAACAATAACAACAAAGCTTGTTGTTACCACAATATACCTTGTGGTTTTAATTTTGAGAACAATGGATGCTGATCTTTAAGCCTTTTGATGAATAAGTCTCTGCCTTTTTGTCAATCACATTTCGATCTATAGCCAACACACAAATTAGATGTTTTAGTTCAGCTATTCCACTTTACTTCATAGAAGACTTGACCATGAGCATTATGATGTATAAAACTAAAATCCAGCTATATTTTTACCCTGCTTTAAACTCCTCTAGGCTCTTATCAGGAAAAACAAACCTCCCCATATAAAAGCAGACTTTGCCCTATTTTCCATGCATCGTTAAGCTACATCTATATTTGTGTCTCATGTTTTATATTTTTTAGTGATTCCATTTCATCTACTTAAAACAACATCCTTGCTTTTCTTCAGTTGGATAACTTCAATCATTCTTTAAGAGTAAGGACGCGCATATTTTTTTCTGAGAAATCTCTCCCGAATTAGGCAAAATTGGGGCAAATTTCTCTCATTGCTAACGTTTAAGCAACATCATGGATTGACATCTTCTTTCCCTTCATCTGTCCTCAGGGAGAAGCTGTGTCTTACTCATCTCTGGACTCTCAGGTCCTAGAACAGTTCTGTGAATAACCAGCACTAAATACCTGTGGTGGAATTGACCTGATCCACCACTTTTTTCCCACTTAGGAGCACCTCTCATCTGGCACAATCTCCACTCTCCATTAGTCCACATATTTCAAGTACTTCTACACTTAGCTAGAAATTAATCTCACATTAGACATTAATTTGGTCTGTGGCCATAGTGCCTGTTTACAAAAATAATCAATTTTTTAAAATATAAAATGGCAAAATTATAAGTACATAGAAAGAAATACAAATTATATTCCATCATAGAATAAGGAGTTACTTTTAGGAATATTTAAATAAGCATAGCTTGATACATATTCGGATTACTTTGAATTTAGAATTTTTGCAATTGCTTTAAAATGAAATTTGGTATATGAATGAACTCTGTGTAGAACTGACATAGGTATACTGAGAGTCACTCAGTAAATATTTTGATTGACTGACTTCACCCATGTTCACTACCCCTCTATTTGATTTCCTTGGCCTTGGTTAAATTATTTGGAAAGAAAATGAAACACCCTAGAAAAAAATGAAATATTGATTTTTAGTAAGGTTTCATGTATTAAATGACATTTAACATTGGACAAGTGAATATTTTTAATATTTTTCTGAGACACTTACCCCCTATAATTATATATATTTTAACATTTATATATATTATATAACATGTAAGTAGATTTTTACAATGAATCCAACAAATATATATGGATACACATATATATATTCACTATAAACATCTTTGCAATTCTTTAAAATAGTGATGGCCGTGATTAGCTTTTTAAAATGTTTTGGTATTTAATTAAGCTGACATCTGTCTGATTAGTTTTGTACCAGCAGAAATGTGGAACAGTTCAATATGTCAACCTAAAGTAAGTTAACCTCAAAATTAAAACAAAACAATAAAATGATATAATTTACTGCTGAAATCATTACAATTCTGTTTATGTCCTTCCTGTGAAGAACTTGAGGGGAGGGGGGCATTTTATTTATACCCTTTTCAAATATTCCTTCTTGTTTTCCTCATATACCATAGAAATGTCCTGAAGATTCCAATATGATAATAACTAGAATCAAACTGAATCATTTCATTAAAAAAATACTTTTTGTGCAGAATGAGTTTTCAATAGCTCTAGGTTTCAAAAAGTGTACCAAAGCACAGTAATTGATTAAAATAATAACTTTAATCATTACTATATAACTACATTAGCATTTAATAATGTAACCATGTAAGTAAATATGAATTTATTTTTATCAAAGTGTAAAAATTTTCATATAAATACATTGCTTAATGAAATAAATATTTTTGTTAGTCCATATGTTTTGGTTGGCAAATTACAGTTACTGTATGTGAACAGGTTAAGGTAATTTGTTACATATCTCTTTCATAGATCCCAATGGAATAACCTCCAACCAGAGGAAAATCTACAGGAACCACTACCAGCTGCTGAAATCACTGAAAACACAGAAAGTTAAAGGCACTGAGCTACACACAAGGATAGGCTGGAACAGTGGAGGAGAAATACAGCAGTAAATGGCAAGTAAAATCAGATGTGGTTTATCCCTGAGTGTACACAGGCTACTTCCCAGACACGCCCCAGATTCCTCCAGGAAGAGAAACGTGACAAGGATCTGGGTTTTGCATTAGCATGTGAGGACAGAGCAAATGGTCACAGTCATTTATGTTTACCTCAAACCAGAAATAGCCACAGAATCCGTGTTCCCATACTAGATTTACACATCAGCATGATTGTTAAAGGGTTCTGGGGAAGGGCCTGATGCCTGCTCCCTCCCCTCTCTGTACTCCCAGCACAAGCTCACTTTTTTCCCATTAGGTGACGCCTACAATTTTACTCTGAGAATTTTATTTAGCCCTTCTACCAACTCCTATCTTTCCGACAGTTACATCTCAATGTAAACAGATTAGGAATCAGATTTTGAGATTCTGAAGGGGGTGATATTGGGGACGGGGGCAGCAAGAAACAGTGGGTATTCTGTGAGTGAGGATTGAGAAAGCCATCAGGGAATCCATCCAGGCAGGACAAGTGGAGAGGCCGGGAACTCAAATGCCAAAGGAGTTCTCTCTAAAAAGTTTCCTCTTATTTCTGTGTCTATACCCCCTCGAATGAAACCTGTGACTGCATTTACAACTTTGCTGTTTTCTTCTGTGCTTGTTTACATGTCTGTCTCCTCTTGTACCCTTCTAAAAGTTCTACAGCAAGAATTGCAGCTTATGGTGAGAGCTTGGTTTAACCAATAAATACATTTTAAAGACGCTGATTTCCAAGTTTTATTGGGAGTTATTTAGAATGCCCTTAGAAGATAGTCATAACCCTCAATGTTTAATGTCAGAGACTGGAGGAAGGAAGGTTTGTCTCATGAATTTATTGTCTAAAATCTATAGTGTTATCTCATGTGTGTGTGCATGTGTGTGTGTGTGTGTGTTGCAGTGGTGGCTGTGGTTCCAGAGGAGAAGGAAGAAGTGATCTCCCCCAAAATTTCCATCTCCCCATTCTCTAAGGGTATCTAAATGCCCGAATTCCATTATTTCAGGATGTCATTTGAAAATTTTCTCATCTTGCCATGATGAAAACTGGTTTATATCTGGGACATTCCCATTAGGAATCCACATCTCTCTCTCTGTAGCTGACTCCACAATTGCTCAGAAGCAGACACCCCCATTTTCTATGAGAGAATCTGTTCTTCCTCGCGGTGAGCCAAAAGTACCTCCAAGCTTCCAAGAGCCTCGTAAGCTCACATTTGTTGTTTATCTGCACAATACATTTTAATGGCAGGTATAATTTGGAGCTAAGAGTCTGTAATGCACATGGCTTTTAAATAGATTATTTCTTTGTTTTGGTTATTTTGAGAGTACATATGTTTTAGCTCCTGGTTAAATTATAGGCTTTTAAGGCTTCACATCGCTATTTTGTTTTTAAGCAGGCAAGATTTCACCTTTATTCCTCCTGAGTTCACTCTCATATTTACAGATGAAAAACAGCAGAGGGTAGCATTTATTTACTTTCTACAGAACAACAGCCACACATATGCCAAGAAGTTTAATGGTTCTGATTCACACAGGCCTGACTTCTTAGGTCCCTACCTCTGAGGTTCATTACTGTAATATCAGAACAAATAGACAAGGAGCAAAACCTGTAGAAGGGACGACTGTGTGACGTGAATAGTAGTTCTGCCACGTCAGTGGAGAAAAGCAAATGGTTGAAAACCAAGGAAAATTTAAAAAAGGGGAGGAGGTGGCTGAGCAAGAGGAAGAGATAATGAATTTTTTCCAATGTCTTGGCCAAGTTTTTCTTGCTTCAAGATAATAAAAAAGTTAAGAAAGAGATAACAAGAATTCCACTCCCCTATTCTTTACATGGTTTGAATTAGCAAAACTGTCATGTGAATCTGAAGAACAGTTTGAGTAAAAATCATAAATAAAGAACAATGATGTCATTTCTTTTCTATAATTCTGTTTCATTGGTGATAACCAATGAATGAGATTAGTCAGAGGAAAGAATTCTCTGAGTAGAGGCTGGAGAAGACTGGAACTGGATAACAAAGGAAGCACTAGAGATTTTCAAAATTTATTTTTACTAATAGTGAATTTTCTCAGTTTTGTCCCTTCCTTGTGCTACATGGCTTCACTCACTGAATAGACCCCAATGACTAAAATGTCTTGCCTCCAGGCCTCACACTGAGCCTGCTCTTGATCTGAAGTACCCTTTCATCCTTTGCTGCTCCTTGAATTTTCTTGAATTTTATAGGCATGTTAAAACCCCAGTTTCTCAGAAAAATCTCCCTTTTTACAAAGTTCTACCACAAAACATCTACAGAACATTGGAGAAGTCATTTCTCTGATATTGCATTTCCCTATCTCTAAAATTAGGAAATTGGAAGTGATCTTTAATGTCACTTTTTCCTCTGGTCTTTGAGTTAATTTCACTAGTAGGACAATGTCCACGCCCCTTGGAAACCTCTGCCTGTTCCCACCTTCCAGGTACATGCCTGCCATCATTTATTTATGTTTCTAACCTGCAGTGCATAACTTAGATTGTGGTTAAATGAGAGTTTTGCAAGTACTTAGCTACCTAACTTTTACCTCCACTGGACTGAGTTGATTACTATAGTACCATTTATAAATTTATTTTTTTGTTCCCTGGTGCCAAGCATTTTCAAGTTCTCAAATACCTATGACATGAATAAATGACCTAATTAATTTTGAAATGAAAGAGTTTTAATAGATACAATGTGTCAGCACGTGGCTTAATGTTTGATGTTTACCTGAAAAAGAGAATAGGTAGAAAGAATAATGGCCGCCTCAGATACCTTTAAATTGAGACAATATTATGCTTTTAAGTAGATGAATAATTATTTAAAACTGTCCTACAATGGGACATGAAGCAGTAAGTTTCTGTCCCCAAAGGTGTTTCATCAGAGTTTACATGACCACTTTGTTTGAAGGAGTCACACATGGAATAAAGGGTTATAATTAGTGACCTCTGAAGCCTCCTATCACAATGAATCTTGGAGTCTATGATGGGTTACATGTGTCCGTATGAATGTCCTATACAATTAGGTACACTGGGATAAATATTGGAGGAATAAGAACTCAGGAGATGCTCTCTAGTGGGTACAATAATAAATACTGATGAATCCAGAGTCCTTTAGAAATGGTTGCTCATGCTGGTGGTGTGGAGGGCTAGTGTTGTAATGTTTTTGTCATGGTCTTGGCATCAGAAGCATGAGCTTGGGTTCAGGCTCTGCTAATAAAGGGCTATGGGCTTTGGGTAGGTCTTACCTTGTAGGGTTTCAGATTTACCCTCCAGAAAAATGAATGAGATTGGACAAAATAATTTCAAGTATTCTTACTAGCTTTAAGTGATTGTATATCAACAGGAACTGAGATATGCTTCAGTTCTAAAGATCCCAATAAATGATTATTTTAAAAAAGCCACTTAAACTGTGAATCAGTCCTTCATATTATAAAATTAATTGCCATTTTATGAAGGATTTCCTTGAGAAAGCAAGCTCATAAATGTTTATACTAATTTAATTTACATGCGGTTTTACTCTTATGAAACAAAATTGGTCAATATAGGTTGAGTAGGAGGGGAGCAGATTATCATTGTCATCATTTACCATTATTGGACAATTTCCCTTATATAAACTATAGTGATGTAAAATGATGATTTTATAACTCTTCTATCACAGAACTATTAATCCATTACTGAGTTTCTGCTTGCTCCAGGAAAAATTCTGATGACCGAGCAAAAGTCGAAAATATCATGGATGCTTAGAATGAGCGCTAATTGAAAGGGCTGGCTTCATGGAGTTTATGGCTTGAAGAAGACTTTCACTTTATGGCTGGTTTTATTTCTTTAAGAACTAAATTTTACTTCATTTCTCTCATGAATTGCATTTTATTTTCAGGAGTAAAAAAATATATATATATTGAGAAATAGTAAGAAGTGGCAGACTTGGTACAGAGATGACATGTCAAATCAGGGCTAGACTGCAGGAAATTTAGAAGTCAGAAATTTGCCTTTCTGCCCTAAATCTACTTTCTATACACTTAGGTGTTTCTAGCATTCCTACCTCTTGCTTAATTATTTAATGCCTCAAATCATCTCAGGTTCCCATGCCATTGTGAAAAGTGGTCTTATAAATCTACTCACCTAGAGCTGCTAATAGTTAAAACTATTTACATCACCAAATTCATTTTTTGATCTCAGATTGAAAGAATTATCACCAGATTATTATGTTGTGTATAAATATTTACAGTTTATAAATCACCTTTTCTCATATATTGCCTAATTCCTTTGAGGTACTTATGCTTGATACTCATATTTCTTGTACATGGTAAGGGAAATGGTTCAGAAGGTTTAAGTGGCTTATCCACCATCATTGAGCTAATCTCACTAGAAAAGATAAATTCCAACTCAAGTTTTTCTATCATAAAACCCAAGGATTCAAAAAATCCTTCTACTGTAGTTATCCAGGCCAACCATAAGTGGTTTACTTCGACTTGTCTCCTCAATGTTGTTTCCTCTTTTTTCTATTTCTTTTTATTCATTTATCATGTAAGCCTTCATTTTAATAATCAGAAGTCATAACTCAGAAAACAAGCGCGCACACACACACACACACACACACAAGTAATCCTTGGGCCAGACATCTGGTTTTCAGCGATAAATGGCTAAAACATCCAACATGTCGCCATCTATGTTCTTATAGATTTTATAAAATAGTACAATCAAAATGACATCTGATACCAATCTCATATTTAACACATTAAAAAATCTAAGTGCCATGAATAATTTCATACATCTAATTAGTAGTAGAACTAAGGCAGAGACTAAATTGCCAACACTAACTCTTGCACATGTTTTCTTTAAAAAAATTATTATTTTTTCTATTAATGCCCTCTAGGAAAAGAAGTTCTACAGAATTCTTCATTATCCCTTTCTATCGTTCCTTCTCATTGGAATCTTTTCTTTCTGTCCAAACAAATTAAAAATTCCTAGTTTTGTCGACATTTGTTCTGCTCAGAAACCAATCAAGAATTTCTCCAGGGCTTACTGAGTGTAATATTTCTTGTAGTGATGGTGACATGAGTGTCTAGTTTCTAATTGTTCGGGCTCTTGTAGAGAATAGACACGTGGTAAAGGGATATTGACATGGTCTCCTGTCAGTGCTTGCTCATCTCCATGGACCCAGAGCCTCCTTTTGTTGAAGTCATCTCCTTCCAACCTCTTACGAGGCAGCCCAATCCTGTGCCAAAGCAAGGAGGGGGTGTAAAGTCGCCCCCCTTTAGCCTGCAGGACACAGCTCTGATGGCTAATACTTGCTCCAGAGCTCCCAGTCAAGTTAGTGGAGGCCTGGCTGGGTGTGCCCCACAGACTTCTTCCATTGCACAATTCCATTTCTTCACCCTTTCCTTCATAGTGATGGCTGATAAAAATCTTCCATCCTGGAAACCGAGTCTGCAACAGAGAGCTGCCATGCGAGGAGAGCTTAAAAAAAATTAAAAAAAAAAAAAAAGCAGATATGCAGGAAGAGGCAGAAATAAGAGTCAAAAAGAGTTATGCTAGCTTTGCATTTTCTGCTTCTATTCTCCCAAACCTAGTTATAATTTTGCCTTTTCATTCTATGTGTCAACCTTGCAGATTAGGATAAATCATTCTCATTATTTTTATTATTAGTTTATTGCTTAATTTAATCCATGTTAGTTTTTATTTCTAGCAAACATAGTCATACTTTATAACTGAATATGACCTAGTGCTAAATTTTAGTAATACTGATACAAAGTTTAATAAAAGCTAAAAGAAGGAAAATATTAGTGTGAGTTTCTAAAAACAGGGATGAATAAACAAAAATGCTGAGATTTTTACCATTTCTTCTCTAGCTCCAGTGTTTCTTTCTTTCTCCTTATGTCTTTCTTTCCTTTTCCTTCCTTCCTTCCTTCCTTCCTTCCTTCCTTCCTTCCTTCCTTCCTTCCTTTCTTCCTTCTTTCCTTCTTTCCTTCCTTCCTTGCTTCTTCTTGCCTTCCTTCCTTCCTTCCCTCCCTCCTTCCTTCCTTCATTTCTTCTTTTTCTTTCTCTTTCTTTCTTTCTTTCTTTCTTTCTTTCTTTCTTTCTTTCTTTCTTTCTCTCTGTCTCTGTCTCTGTCTCTGTCTCTGTCTCTCTCTCTCTCTCTCTCTCTCTCTTTCTTTTTCTTTCTTTTCTCTCTCTCTCTCTTTCTTACCACTGTAGCAGCAGTGGTAAGAGTAATATAGCAAAGCTTCCTTAGATACAAGCAGATCAAAATGATGGGTTCCTACTCCAATGATTTCATTTTGTTATATTAACATGCAGATGAATAAAAAGCAAAGGAAGTTTTTCCATCTCTTGTTTTGCTTGTTGGAATAGGGAGGACTGAAGACACATCAGAGGACCCATTGAAACCCAAGTTCAAATGCTCCAGTAGATCCTAAGTCTCCTGGAAACCAGATAGGTTGATAGTCCACCAGGGTCTAGGAAAGCTGAATATAGCAACTAGTGAATGAATGATTAGTGATGACTAGATGAGACTTCAAGTGTACAGGAAAGCTCAAAATAGCAATTGGCTCTTAGAAGATGCTTCAATGTTTAAAGCAAAGTGCAGGATTCACCAGCGTATGAAAAGGCAGTATGTAGCATTTGACTTAGTCAGTGATTATAGTTACATTCTCAGTGCACTGGTGTCTCCTGATTGCCTGGCACATGCATTTATGATTTTCTTTTAATCTTTCAAGCTCTCCCCAGGTGTCTGTTCCCATCCCCTTACTATTCCTCTCTATCTCTCCGTAAGTGGTCCAAATAAACAATGGCACATGAGCCACAGTACTCACCCCTGCACCCATGCTATGCCCTGTTTTCTCCTAAAGGCAATCCCTCATTCATTTTTATTCAGAGATTCCTTAATTACTACACCACATACTTCTAAGAATCACATGAGCAATCTAAGTGACACATAGCTCAACTTTTTAATTTATACTTCCCTCTTTACCATTTTTTTCAAACATATATGTCTCTAGCATATGTTTCTAAAGGTCAAGGGTTACTTTTTAAGTCTTCTGGATCACTAGGACATACTTAATATAAAGTGAGAGACTCACATGTTATCAAGAACTATATATGTATAAACATTTTGTTCCCTAAAAATACCTTTCCTTCCCTCCTTACAAATATATTTTGGCATTTTCAAGATAACTTTAGAAATAGAAAAGGCTTTCTTTGAAACATGAATAAACATAAAATTATCAATAAAAAAAAAATCAAACAAAGGCCCCTCTAGTGAATCCAACTATATCTAAATCCTTTTGTATATTTTTGGCAAATTGAAAAACTTTTTTCTTTTAGCCATCCTGTTGATGTTTTAGGAGCAAACTTAAAGCAAACTTTACATATTTGTACATATGCATTTTTCAAGATAAATTTACTGAATAATTTTACTTAATTTTCTTACCTAAAATTTGCACTCAGATTGGTGAGTTTCAAGAATCATTTTTAAAAATATTTAAACACTTTGTGTTTCCTTAATGCAATGGAGCTGTATGAATCACTGGGTAAGTTTGAGCTGGAGTGCAGCAGGCTATTTATCTCCTGTTGCCATGACAATGACATCTAACCAGGACAGGACGTAAGGAGCACTGTCTGGTCTAATAGACCAGTTCCTCTCCAGTGCTTCAGGAGAGAGATTTCAATCAGCTCACAGTCTGGGACTCAATCTACCCTCACGTTAAAATCATGCCATCGGCAGCATCTCAGCTCGCCCTCAAGAGTGCTATTGAACACATGTTTACTTGGACCAGCTCCAGCCTGAGAAAGCCTGCAGCAAAAGATAAACTAACAAGCAAGCACAAGTAGTGATGACTCCTGATTGCATCCCTAAATTCTTCATCCCCTTTTTGGACGTGGCACAGGTAGACTTTCATCTGAAATCAATCAAAATCTCAGAAGGCTGGTGGCTAGAGAGAAGGCTGTCTGATGTGATAAACAGCAGATCTCCATCAGCCCAATGCAACTCAGGAAACTACAAAATAGAAGAGTAAGAAGAAAAAGGGAACTATGTACAAAAAAAAAGGACTTTCTGTTCATAGCCGAGGGTTTTGCTAACTGCAAGGATGTGCAAGGAACCAAGCATCAATCAGACCCAGCAACCAGGGCTGCCCTGTTATGGCCAAATCACCCCAAAGTTACAACCCATACAGATGTTTTGCATTAGGTGAGAACCCCAAACTTCAAAGGAAAGAATAGCTCTTTTTTGACACACACAGCTGGTCTCAGAACTCTGTCGTCACAGTGAAAAAGGATTATTGGTCTCCAGTTACCCATCAAAACTTCTGGACAGATCAGAAGATGAAAGTGACCATCCCCAAGCTCCTGCCTCCCTATGGAAGCAGCAGAACAATGTCTTTGGAACCGATGGAGCACAATCCCCTTGTCTCTCCAACACATTGCCCTATTGGGTCTGAAAATTGTCATTTCAAGGAAAAGAAGACAACTTTTCAAAGACTAATGATGAAGGAGCTTTCTAGCACAAAACTCATGTAAGCACAAGTCAGTTGCGCGCAGCACAACGTTTGGATAATTCAACATTTACTTGAAAGATTCCCATTTTATGCATCAGAAGGGATTCCAGGGATGGAAGCAACTGCAATATCTTTCTTCTGCCTATGGATCACGTACAATTTCAGCTCTGCAAGACTAAATCTGCCAGCTTGCTCTAACTGAAAGGCTAAATCAGGAGTAAAATAAAAAGTTCTTAACGTGTTTAACTCAGTTTGGCCTCATTTTTGATACTGTCCATAAGATCAGTTATTTTTCTCTGAGTAGTGTGCTTAGGGAGAATTCCTATTAGAATACTGAAAGCTCTGGCTCTATGTTAAATGCAAGGTTATATTCAAAATCACATAGAGAAGTAAGAGCAAAAAATAGGGCCTAATGCAAATAATAACTGTGATTTAACACATTTGTGTTTGAAGGATAATTTAAGAATTTAGAGCAAATTATCACTGCTATATTATGTTTCATCCACACGCTCTACCAAATGATTTTTAGAGATCTAGGCAATATGTGCTTCCAATATGTGATATAGAGTTCGTAAAACTCTGTAAGTATATATGCACGAGACACTTACAAGCAATGGATATTTATTAGTTTATTAAATATCTCTTTGTTCGTTAGGTAGCTGAATGAAGTTTATCCTTAAGGAAGTATCAGGTGCCTAATACATAGAAAATAAAGCATTAATAATTATTGTCATTATTTCAAAAATCTTGGAAGCTTGCATGTCTCTTTTGTTTTGCAGAGGTATTTTGCATAGTGTGCTCAACTAGGATGCTGTTCCACCCATATCTTGTGTAATTACTAAAATCAACAAAACCTTTTTTTTTCTCAAAAGAGTTGTATAATTTTCTAGTGTATGGTTATTGAAAAAAAAAATACTCAGTGTGCTCAAATAAACAAGTATTTCCCCAGATCTCTCTGAGTGCAGCTCTCTGTGGGATGCTGTAGATGAGGAAGGTGAAAAAGTGAAAAAGGGTCAGGGCATAACAAATGTCCTTGACGAATTCATGGTCTGTTTCTCGTGATAGAACTCACACAGAAGAAGCCAGTAGAAATCAAGAGAGAAGTACATATATTCAACCATGGGAAAAATAATATCTTGATATGGTAATTTAATTGCCTATAATTGTCCTTGAAATCCAATAAGCCGAAGTAGCCAAGACAAGAATAAGAAATTTGAGTGGCATATTGTTATCACCCATTCCCAAGAATGACCTAGGAATTCGAGAGAATTTAGATATCCCTGTAATGGAAATGGTAAGTGGCATGCTAATTTCTTTATTCCAAAAGTACATGCAAATTATCTAACTGGTTCAAATTATATATTATATTGAGTTTAACTTTTTCCTTCTTTTTTTAAACAATCGTTTTTTGTGATGCGTGTGTGTGTGTGTGTGTATGTGGACAGTATTTTTTTTGGCTTAATATTATGCAGAATCCCTTAAAAGAATTAAGTGCAATTAGAAGTTCTCTTTGAATCTTTGTGGAAAACACTGTTTCATGGAATTTATAAGCAGATTTATTCTAACATCAAGTAGTAAGATCAAAGGAAGAGAATATTCATCCAAAATTAAACACATTAAACAAACCTAAAACTTTTTGAAAATCAAAAAGGGATATTTGAAGAAAAAAACACTAAAAATTCATCTTTAAGAATTAAGAAAAACCAGCATGATTGGCTCTCGTCTGTGATTGAGGATAAAAAGTTTGATCTTTATAGAATGTCCTTTTCCCACTTCACAGAGAAAACTGAGTCTGCTTCAATGAGATTAAACAAATCATTCAAAGTTACATGGTTGTTATGTGACAGAGTCAGCATTTTAAGTCAAGACATCTGACTCCCAAATCAATGGTGTTTCTATTATTGGCGTTTAATTTTAACAAAACAACAACAACAAAAAATCAATTGATCGACTAGCCCTACAAGATTTTGAAAGAATAGATCATGTAGTAAATAAGTAGCTTCCATGAAAAAGGAATGGAGAAAAGTTTAGGTCCAAAGGTTGGTGTTTTGCCCTGGGAGAGTAAGGTTGGGGCAATACTACTATGGGAGGCTCTGAGTTCTCTAGACAAAGATGCAAAAGAGAAGTGAGGGTGCCGAATAAAGATGTAGAAAGGCAATAAATAAAAACATAGGCCAAATTTATATTTTTTCTAAAGGCTGAACACAAAATCCTTGGTTCTCTAGGGTTGCAGTGTGCTAGAAACACAACAGCAGTGCCTTGTGCTATTAGAGAACAGTGTCACACATAGTGGGGTGATCATTGGTATTATATGTTATGTCAACTTGGCTAGAACATTGTAACCTGTAATGTAGTCAGACAGTAGTTTAGATGTTGCAGTGACGGTATTTTGTAGATGTGGTGAATAGCTGCAATTAGATGACTTTAAGTAAAGAAGATTAGCCCTTATTATGTGAGTGGGCCTCATCCAATAAATTGAAGGCCTTAAGAGCCAAAACTAAGGTTTCCCAAAGAACAAGAAATTTTGCCTCAGAACCTCAACACCAACTCCTGGCCTGCTAGTCTGCTCTACAAATGAACTTGGCAGCCAGCCCAGTCATGACATTCAAGCCCTCCAAAACAAATCTCTTAATTAATGTATATCTCCCCCAAATAATATACATCTGTTTCTCTGGAAAACCCTGACAGATCAAGCAGGGCTTCTGTGAATATTGGAGCTGCTGGACTATGAGTGAAGCAGAGTCTGCAAGAGAGTCAAAGAGGCCCTTCCTCTGCCTCTTCTCGTCTAACTTCCTCTGGGAAGAGGGAGACATGAAGATGTAATTCTGAGGAAAAATTAAAAAAAAAGAGTATATGAAATCTTTTTAGTGCTAACAAAATATACTGACTATTGGTTACTGTAAATTATCTTAAATTACATTCAAAAGTGTAGATTTAGACTATTGCTATTCTTTCATGGGTAAAGAAAATGGAATCAAGAGAACAGATAAGTCAATGAATAAAAATTAAAAAAAAAAAAACAACAATAAATTATTTTGAATCCTTCTCTTAGTAGTGACCATTAACAAGTGGTAAAAGTAACAAAATAGGGCTTTATGAGGAGACTTTTGTTTTCTGCCTCCCTCTTCCTTTCGCTTATCACTTCCTCTGATGGAAATGCTCAGATCCCTCTATCCTCCACCCTGCTTCCTCTTATTAACCCTGCTCTTAGTAAACAGACAAGCAAATGCAAATCTTTTCATAAAATCAGTTACAACTTGAGATGAACATGCTAAAATCACCATTAGTTTTTCCAACGGAATTTGCAATTTAAGCTTTATCTTTGATCTTGTAATAAAAAGTGTGGGGCTATTAAAGAACATTAGGAATGACCAATCGAGTGGGAGGATAAAGACATTAATTTGGTTTCTCAGGATTAAACTTTTGCATCCTCTCATCAAAGTCAAATCCTTTCTAAATCTCAGGGACTTGCTACCATCTATTAGTAATTCCAGATTCTTTTGTCTGGAACCTAAGTATTTCTTTTTAATGATACCGACAGAAATTTCATAACTTTTATATTTTGCTATGTGATGGTATAAATAATAAATATTAAAAATATTATTTTTTAAAATGACCTGCTACCTCAACAGAGTGGAAAGGAGACATTATTAGAATAAATGCTTAGGAAATCGAATTAGTTTTTTATTCTTACATAACAGTGAAAAGAGTGAAAATTTTGTTGTACATTATTTGGCAATACTGTTTGTAGGGAAGGTCCTTTTTACAGTTTTTTATTGTTTTCAATTCAGCTTAACTGATCAAGAATTATTACTAGCTCTTATAAATCCAGCACCATTCTAGTTATTATAGGATATAAAAAAAGTATAAATGTAGATAATTGTCCTCAAAATTAATAGTTAATGCTAATAAACAACAGTTAATGAACGATGTTCATTATGTGTCTTATAAGGTTAAATGCTTTATTAACAATATCTCCTTTAATCCTACAGTAATAAGGTTATCTTATTGTTATTCCTGGGAAGATTACAACAATAAAGAGACTTGGTCACTATCACAAAACTAGAAAGTAGAAGAGCTGGACTGAGACCCAGGCAATTATATCCTAAACCTTGAACTTTGAATCATTAAATTGTATCAACTCTCTGAATACAAAATACACAACAATCCAATTAGAGATGTATAATATAGCATATAATATAGATATGCTAAGATTATATATTCAAATCTTCAAGTATGGCCAAGAAAGGAGAGATCAACTTAGATACAACTTATCTGTCCCTAGAATAAATACCACGGCTGTAATCATTTATCTGTCTTATTTACTGTTGTATTCCTAGCCCCTAATCCATATCTGGCATATAATAAAAAACTCAATAACTATTTTCTGTATAATTATTTAAAAATTATGAGTAAATCGACAGAGAAATAAAGTTTGAAAGAAATAGAAATAAGAGAGGGGGGTTATATACTGGTAGTGGAAATATGTTTTTTTCTTTCATTTGTTCATTTTTATCAACAATATTTGCTAAGTTTCACTATACGCATAGCCTGTATAGAGAATGGTGAAGACATTAGTGTGGGCACTCACTCGTGTTTGGTCTGATAAAAGGACTAGAGCCATCCAAGCTTTTGCAGGAAGCAGACTAATGCACAGATGTTTATTTGGGCATCTGCAGACACAGTGTCTGATTTTGCTTATGTCCTAAGGCAGCTGTATTAACTTGGTTGGAGAGAGGTCATAACTTTTAAGGATGGTATGTTTCATGACCCTATTTTATATATGCTAAAATAGACCTTCAAGAAAATTCTAGCTAGAAACCATTTAAAAACAGGCTTACAATTGGCACCAATTGATGAAATTTGAATATAGACTATGAATTAGATGTTCTTATTGTATCAGTATTAAATTTTCCGAATTATACAATTCTAACATGGTTCAATAGGGAATGTCCTTGATTTTAGAAATTACGAACATATGTTCAGTAGTAAAAAGTATATAATATCTTCAACTCATGCAATTCTTTTAAAATTCAACTCAAACGTTTTCACCTCTATTGATCACCATTTCCTTTTACCCACTACTTGCATTTGTACTTAGCATATCATACTGAAATTATTAATTTACATGCTAGCTCTCCACCTAAATTATCAGTTTCTTGAATATAGAAAATGTAACTTATTCTTGCATTTTTGGCACATAGGCCAGTGTCTTTTATTGTGGGAATATTGTTTAATTAAGATGAAAAATAATAATAGCTCCATTTCTAGCCAATCAACTTCTTCACTGTGTGTGCCATTTTGTGTCATTAGACATATAGGCTTTTGGTATAAGGATATATTCTCTAAAGAGGTCAAAGTATGCCATTAAAAAATAATGTATATCTGCATAATTATAAATGAACCTGATAGATTTGTCATTTAAAAAATGTTTATATAACTAAAGATTTGTACCAATCATATTAATTCAGTTAATCTACATATAAATCCACCAATTTTACAAATAAGGAATGTGAGACATGGAGAAGTTAAGTAACTTACCACAGCCAGAACAAGGCAGTGCACAAATTAAATCCCAGGCCATCTAGCTTCAGACTTCTTGCTCTTGAATACTAGAATGCTGACTTTTTTGAGCAGCATGACTTTGTTGTATTATTTTACATCTGTCCACATCAAAACTTCTTGAAAGGATAAATTGAGTACTTTAGTGGATACGAACAGGAAGAATTTACATTGATTATATAAGTGGTTCTTAAGCACTTGTCTGTTTATAGATTAATATTGGGATTATTGTGTAAGAATCTCCCAAGGAATCAGACTTTTATTTGGTATATATGAAATTTAGGATTAAACAAAACTCACAGATTATTCCGACGCATAACCATACTTATAAATCACTGCTCTAAATTTTATCAAAATTTATTCCTGTAAAGCAACAGGAAGCTATTCATTAACTTCCACACCAATAATGACAGAGTTGGAAATAATTTATCATCACAGTAGATAACAGTTATCTTAGAATGGAGTGTTAATTCTTTTCAAAGAAACTTGTTCTAGTCATGTGATGAAAATGGAAAAATGCCAGGGATGTTAGCTCTCCCTGCTGCTAGGCTTTGGACTTGTTAGTACTATACTTACGGGCATGTAATATCTCTAAGTAGAATTAATTATCCCTCATAATAATAAGGTGAATATATTAATTCTTGAGATAAAATTGAAAAATACCTTATAAATGTACATTTGTATTTGCCAAGAAGTTTTCTTTATGCCAGCTAGTACATAAAATATTTTAAAAGTACCCTCATGTATTACATGAGCTGAATAAAGATCGAGCAAATGCTTAAAAAATCATAGAGTTGTTTAAGCAATGGATAATTTAGTTCAATTGACTAAATTAATCTTCACATTATTCATAAAGGCTTCAAGTTGGCCTGCCCTACAGAAGAGTTAGGTATTACTTTTATAGGGTACTCAGCTTAAAATGATCACATAGTAGTACAACAATAAAGCATATTGCCATCTTAAAATGGACATCATCTAAGAGAGATTACCTAAAGATTGAGTAATAAAATAAGTGATATCAAAAGTCTCTTTTACATTTCAGTCCTGAAACAGTCCATTAGCAAGACATGTATTTCTGAAATGAAAAAAAAAAAAAAAAAACCCAAAAAACTAACAACAACACACCTGGTGCCTGCATTTCTGCATATGTATTTCCAAAATGCCACAATTAGCTCTAAGATGATAATGTCACCAGTCTATAGGCTGTATAATAAATAGTAGTGTCTTAATTAGGAATAATTAGTGTATTTATATGCATTCTAGGTGTAGGAGAGTCCCACTAAA
Organism: Rousettus aegyptiacus; assembly: GCF_014176215.1. Lineage (NCBI taxonomy): Eukaryota > Metazoa > Chordata > Mammalia > Chiroptera > Pteropodidae > Rousettus > Rousettus aegyptiacus. The sequence goes on from NW_023416287.1 coordinate 72,470,423, forward strand.
GAGTCATTGACTCCATATGACATCCCCCAAATCATACCCTAATGAAGGCTAACTATACTCATTAAAATAAAATAGCACTCAGAGAAAGACATAGAAAATTTAAATGCTCTCTCATAATTTATGATGTCCTACTAGGTAGCTTTAGCTTTGGAGTGATAGGAGAGCATATATGAATATTTAGAGAAGAAAATGTAACAGCTGCTTCTTTGTTGTATTATTTTACATCTGTCCACAACAAAACTGACCTTATAACAGTGTTTCTGCTACATTCAAGTGCTCCAAAGTTCCAGAAAGCCACCATCTCCCTTTGGGCTGGCTCCAAATTCATGTTACCTTCAGTGTTCATAAACACAAACATTTAAACTTCTTCATAACAAAATATCATTTTAGATTCTGCCCCCTTCTGCGCATCCAGACTCTCATGGCAGCCCGTGTATTCAGCGCTGCCGCCGTAGTGCCTGTTCACGTCCTCATTGCCCCTCACCTAGGTAATTGTGGCAAGGGACTCCTGACCTCTCTGTAAACTTTTTTCCTACGATGTTTCCTCCGCACTATGGCCCAATTTATCTTCTTAAGTTACCAGTCAGATAACGTCTTCCCCATTTAAAGACACTTGGAGACTTCTTGTTTTCTATAGAATAAAGTCCAAAATCCAAAGTATTCAACAGCTCACTGGATTTCCTCTGTGCTTTTAACCTTATTCAGCCCTTTTAGTTTTATTTTCCTTTACACCTCTCTATCTATTCCACACTCAAGAAGAATAAATGTTAAGATAGTTCTTCTAATATAAGGTTAGACAATTTTAGCAATAAGGATGTTCAAACCCTATAATTAATTATCAATCTATAGTAACACAATGACTATATACTAATCACTTACTTCTAACAGATATGTACACTAATCATGCTTTCACAAGGGAAATAAACTCTCGCTGCCTATAAAGAGAAATCTCTCAGAGCTGGAAAAGATGAGATATGGTTGTACATTCTGAAATGTGAGTGTTCTGTTTACCAGGACCTGAACAAGTCACGAAGTGATCATGACAGAGAACGTGCTTACCACCACAGGTAGATGAGATAAGACACAAGAGATGGAGGGAAGTGAGGGAAATGTGGCATGCATATGCTCTTCTATCCTTTCTCTTTTGCCATTTATGGAAAAATCATATGCCTGGGATAAATGTATTTACATAAAATTATACTTTCTTAGTGGCCAAAGAGGTTCCATAATGTAAGGAAGACAAGAATGTGCCTATGCCAAAAGGAACTGGAATCTATAGTGCTTCTATGAGAACACATAGAACTCTCTGGATTTGAGTTTTCCAGGAAGGCTTTCAGAATCGGAGGCAATAAGTGGAGGTGACTGAACACCCCAATACTGTGAGGTGAAACCCAACTCTAGAAGACACTGAACAAGGATGATATTTGTCACATTAATTATTTATTTGAAAAGCCCACCACCATTAATGTTCTGACACCAATTCTCTGTTATGGACTGGATGACATGCAATTTAATTCTGTTTTGACACGAGACACCCTAGATTAGCGTCAGACACCACAGGTTTAAGGAATCAGTCCCACAAGACTGCTCTCACTTCAAATGCCAGCCACAAGTGTCAGGAGCCATCTGCCCTTCGAACAGATTGGCTATAAATAAATGGGTTCCCACAGGTCTTTCACACTAGACAATTTGTTAAAATGACTTGCAGACCTCAATCAAAGCACTATTATTTACCACAGCAGTTTTATTATAAAGGTTACATATAGGACAGGATCTGGAAGCATCCTGGGCACAGAGCCTCCATGCTTGCTCTGTACGAAGTCAGGGAACATCGCCCTGCACATCAGTGTGTTCACCAACCAACCAGGAAGATCTCCCAAGTCTTGTTTGGTGCCCAGACTTTAGGCATTGCTAAAATCATTGGCCAACTGATTGAATTTGATCTTCAGCAGCCACTCCACTTCTTGGAGATTGGAAGTTGGGCTGACTTAAAGTTCAAAACTTAATCATGTAACTGGTCTTTCTTGCCCAGAAGCTAAGTAGGGGCCTACCTGGTCACCTCTTTAGCCTAAAAAAGGCACCCCTATCACTCAGGAAATTCCGAGGGTCCTAGGGACTTTTGCCAGAAACTCCATGGAAACTCCATGAAAGTCAGATGTATTCTCGTACCACATCTTTTTTCCATCATAGAGCATGTTTTAAAAAAATTTATTCAATTTACACAATGTGCCAGACATTAAAATAGTACAAGAAACATCCATATATCATTTATTCAGCTTCATTTTCTGTTAACATTTAACCCCATTTGGTTATTTTATCATTCTCTCTCTTTCTTCTTCCCTTTCTACACACACACACACACACACACACACACACACACACACTTTTTTTCCTCTGAATCATTTCATGTTAAGGTTATGATAAAGATTTTCTTTATTTTAAAGATTTTCTTTGTCTATACAAATGTGATTATGCTTTTTAAGACTGCATTTTCTTTTCTTGTTTTGTATCGTTAGTAGTTATTTTCATTTCCATCTTTACTGAGTTGGCAGGTAGATATTATCATTTTACATGTAGATTCCTAGAACCTGCTCCCTATTATTCTGACTTACAGGCCTCTTAAGGTCCCAGGCATTTTTATTTTTAAGAAATACCTCCACATTATCCTGACCTAGGTAATCTTTTTAAAAAATTCTTTGAGGAGAGTGGTGTTTTTAAATCATTCCTACATCTGACATCGAGTCTATCTAGTGCTCAGTAAATATTTTCTAAAAGGAAATGTTTTATAAGGAAAATTATTTAATGACATTCTCTTTTATTATGCAAGTATCAATGAATTAGATTATATTTATTGTATGCTAAATTATCTCATAATGAAAAATGGCACAATGAGATACTAATAGGTTACTGTATATCCTCTACAGTCAAAAACACTATACCCAAATATTTTATTTAGTTTACTCTCTATCTGAGGCTGCATTCCCTAGAAGAAAAACCTAAGACAAAGATTCAAGCCCATGCTTTTTTAAGGCAGCACCTTCAAGAGAGAGTGAAAGACAGGGCAAGGAAAGGAACTAAGTCGACACGTGTCTCAGCTGGAGTCTAGCTGTAGCCTGATCTCCATGGGAGTTCTGGATCATAAACTGTACTACACAGAGGAAAAATCCAAAGCAAGAAAGCTGGCCATTTTTCTTTTATTGTCAGTTAGTTATTTGATACAACTAAATGTAAGGGTAAAGAACATCAGCTCCAGGCAAAACAGCTTCCAGTTGGCTAAAAGTAATTCTCTAGAGAGGAGTACAGCTGTGAGCATTAGCAGCTAGCACTCACAACAGCTGGAGGACAGGTGCACTAGCTTGGTAAAGGGGATTTGAGTAGGGCACCAACAGTGTCCCCTACAGTCTCATATCCAAACATTTATTGAATATTTAACAGAGATCCAAAGTATTCTCAACACTGTGAAGTCTCTTCTCATGCCCAGATACATTTTAAAATTTAACATAATGCTTTTTGGGGTAGTCCTTGAAATATGCTCACTTTCATGACTCTAGTAATTAAGCTTTCAAAGGAACAGGCAGCTAGGAAATGAGGATTTTCAAGTGGTACATACATGGTACACACCTGGTACATACACAGTACTCCAGAATGAAAGCTTGAGGATAATTATCTACATTCTTAATGTACACCAGACACTGTCTCTTCCTTTCTTTCACTCAGCTATTTATCCAACTATTCCTCTTCCACTTAAATGCAACATCCTTGAAATATTTGCATTATATGTCTATATTACTGTTGCATTTCTATTCAGTGAATGTTCAATTCATGGGTAATTACTAACTAAACATATGTATGAATGTATACAACTATAATGATATGATGCTTGGACCAAAAATTGTTTTAGTGCATCTGAGAAAGAAGACAAACATATAGAATAGTAATTAGCTTAAATAAGATATAATTTACCGCTAAAATTAGAAGAGTTGTGACTAGGAAACTAAAGGAATGATAAGATAATCAATCTTGGTGAAATATTTTTCTGGCCAAGAATCAACAAGGATGAATAATCTGGTTGTTGGAATCATCTAAACAAAACACTAATGCGCTACCGTTACTGCTGGGATGATGTGAAATCCAGCGTTGCCCCAGAGGCTTTGGGGAAGATGACAGTGTTGTGTGCTGTCCCTCGGTTCTTCCCCATTCATGCAGCAAAGAATTACAGGTTGGCAAGATTTGGAAAAATCAAGATTTATTGAAAGTACATTTTAGAAGGAGCTGAACCGTGCTAAGTAAGGCTGCAGCCCTGTGGAATTTGGGAGGTGAAGAAAGGAGGCACTTTGCCCCAAGGGAGGAGAGGGTTTTTAGCAAAGAGAGCTGAAATGGGAAGATCTGCACTGTATTTGGGCCATAATGGGTGGTTCCAAAGGCATTCCTAGGTGTTTAGCTCGTGAGGTTATTTTGATTGACACTTGGCTGTGATATAACCCTTTGCCTACTGTGCATTTGCTTACCCAGAATTCAATCTGTTATAATTAGATTCATGAAATTCCAGGTATGAATATAGTATTATAATAAAGCTTCTTAAATTGTAGGCAAATTAGGGTAGTAGCTTCTGCGCAGGTAACTGTAGCCGGATTAGGCCAAGACCAGGACCTTCCTTTCCTTTGTCTCTGGGAATACAGGAGGAATTCTCTAACTACCAATAAGGTGTTCTTTTAGCAGTCTTTAGGCTGATCCCTTGTTCCCCCTGTCACTTATGTCTGACTAGCTACCTAACAGTACTTGTGGGGAAAAGATAGGAACTAATTGAAATAGTTTATTCTTGAATTCTATATAAACACATATTTTTAGGTGGTGGATTAAATATGGAACTGGGAGAAGAGATTGTTTTACTTCTAAGCTTGCACATTTGCACACTGTTTTTTTTCAATTTGTCAGATTCTTGGTACAGATGGTGTACCAGGTGGTTTAAAAATCTGTCTAACATTAAAAATCTAAAGTCATCACTTCTGTTCTGCAGATGTTGATTTTTGTTCTCATGTCAGCCATCAAGATCAATAACTTCTTTCCTCTTCAGAAGCACACATCATATTTTTAGTTATTTACACTCAAATTTTAATCTAGAAATAATTTTAAATGGCTTATGACATTTCAAAACAAACATTTTGTTCAGTTAGTTGTATTCTGGGTGTTTGCCTTCCATTTTTTGAATATTTTAAAAGTTGTCTAAATATTGATTGTTGAATCTGGGATCTAGCTTTTATCTCTGTACCTAATATGAATCTCAGTTTCTATATTGCACCATAAGTGGCCAGAGCTTAAGATTCAGGACTCGTTATTTAGAACAAAAACTCTAATGGCATTTGTAGAAATGATGCTGGGGCCCTGCCAACATTGGTTTCTTGGGTAGCAAAGGAGGAATGTTGGGACAAGCATGGAATATGAAAATGAGACACTCAAGGTAAGCATTAAATTGAACCTCTAGACAAGTTGCTGAGACATCTAGGAATTAGCCATAACTAGAAATAACAGAAATATATTAACAATTAATTAGTCAACAAAGTACCACAGTGAGCTCCTTTTTCTTTAAATGTTACCCTTATTTTCATTTCTAGTAATAAACATTGTCTTTTATTGAAAACAGGCTCTTACATATTAATCCTAATTTAAAAAATGCTCACTGAACAATAATAACAGACTAAGTATTTGAACCATTAGAAATAAATTTTTATTAAGTTGGAAGTTACATGCATTAATTTGAAATGCAACAAACTTGATGTTTCAAAGATCTTGAAATTCAGAGGCTATGAGAGGAATAACAGTTCTGTTCATGGATACTTACAGGGCCTGGGAGGAATGTACTGACAGTGATCACCTACCTGAATAGTTGCTATATAAGAAAGGGAATTCACTTGAGTTTGCTCTACTTTGTATTAAAAATGCGTAGTGGTATATCATATTATGGAACTAATGCTAGGATAAATCATGCTTTAATAAGCAGAGAACCCCTTCTGTATGACAGATATTATACTGGGAACAGGACTTGATAATAAAATAATTGGATCGGTCTCCTGATTTCATAGTGCTTATGGTCTTCTGGGTCTAAACCAGGGGTGATTAGCCTCCCTAGGTAAAGTATGGTAAAGTGGAAATGATGAATGTATGTACGTGTAGTAGGGAGGAAAGAGTTTGGGTGCTCCTGATTGCTATAATTGGGAAGTGCTATGGGTTAAGGTCTAGGCATCGTAAACATCCTGCAATGCCTGGGAAATACTCATACAATAAAGAATTTTCTACCCAAAGTGCTTATAATGTCTTTCTTGTAAAACTCTAGAGGAGGAAATCCTACTATTTGAGACAAGAAGAGTGGATTTCGAGGGCAATATACAAAGTGAAATAAGTCAGATGAAAAAAGACAAACACTATATGATCTCAATTACATGTGGAATATATCTATGTATATATATATATATGCATATATATATATATATACATATGTATATATAGATACAGAGAATGGATTGGTGGTTGCCAGAGATGCAAGTTAGGTTGTGAGTAAAATGAGTGAAGGTGGTTAAAAGGTAGAAACTCCCAGTTATAAAATAAATAATAATAATAATAAATAATAAACATTACCAGAAAAAATTAATGTGTCCTTACAATAAGGCATTACTTCTATACAATTAGAATACAGAATTGCAGCATGCATGAGGGATATTACAACATATATTTGAGATGTCTAAATCAATTTTAGAGCTTTAGAAGATTAGGGAAGTTTTTTTGAAAGAAATAGCAACTGGAGGATGAAAGAAAATTAATCATGTGAAATAGGATTGGAGAGAGGTAATTACAGTCTTGTGCAAAAGTCTGTGGACAGGAAAAAAGATGTCCTGTACAGAAATAAAAGGAAACTTGCACAGAGATGATGTGCCTGTCAGGTGGAAAGCGAGAAGAGATAAAGCTTGAACGAAGGCCAGGGTAGGGTTATGCAAAGCCTTAAAAGGTGTGTAATGGGTCTCTTGGATGTTACTCTGAGGAAAACAGGAAGTCACTGAAGGATTTTCATTTAGGGAGTGACATGACCATAGGTACTGCTTAAAATCTTTTCACTTATAGTTTGCAAAATAAATCGAATGATCTCTCAATGTCTATTTACCTTTCCAATAAATTCTTTCTGCCACTGCTGTCCACAAGCCCTAAGAGGGATGAAGAAGGAAGTACAGAAGACAGACATTGTATCATAACACCAACTGGATGCTCAATATGGTTAAAGAATTTTTGCTGCCTGGACCCTAACTGCTTGATATAAATATAATGCAGGCCACATATGTAATTTTAGATTTACCTATAGCTACATTAAAAAATTACAAAGAAATAAGTGAAATTGATTTTACTAATATATTTTATTTAACTCAATATATTCAAATAATATCATATCAACATGAAATCAATATAAAAATTTAATGAGATAGCTAACTGGTTTTTTTTTAAATTTTTATACCTAATGTTAGAAAAGTTGCATGTATTTTATTCTGATAGTATATCTCAGTTTGGATCAGACACATTTTATGTGCTAGCCACATGAAGATAGTGATTATCATACTGAACAGTATAGGCATGACATCTATTAGTGAACGAAGAACAAAATATTGATGGTTTGCTGTATACTTGAATAGAACTTTGATTTTCAAATCAAGTTTGCTGAGGACCTGAGCAAAAGCAGAATCCCTATTGGTATCAGTTGATTAAAAGGAAGCAAAAACAAAAAACATGACTCATCATTTTCTTTCTGTCCATGGATAACTCTATTAGGGTAACTTTATGTAACAAATTGACAATTGTTCTCTTCATAAATCAGGACTCTGCAGTTTCATTGATTTTACCAAATGCCTATTGTAAAACTGAACAATAAGTTTATGATTTCTACTTATTTTAGTGCTTTACTTAATGTAAATGTTCAACTTCTGAGTTAGGTGTAAATAGATTTGGAAAAGTATTCATTCAAAACCCAATGTCCTGAGATACAATGGATTCTTACTATTATTTCAATTCAAAATATTACATACTGTTTGAAGCTTGATTGTGAAGAACATAACAAAATAATAAGCTCTGTACTCTCTCCCAGTGACTGAGATAAATTACAGTAACTGGATCAAAATGAAAATGTCTAAAACTTAAAAAGTGCATATTAGGCATTCTTATAAACACCTTATAGGTGTTAATTCCTTTAATTTTTACAATAATGCTATGAGGTATGTATTGAAGTTATTTTACAGATAAGAAAAAAGCAACTCACAGAGGTTGCATAACTTAGAAAATGATAAAATCAGTAGGTGGGAGATTTGAACCCACACAGTCTACTACAGGGCTGGTCTCTTCATTATTACTGATTACCAAATACAATAGTTATTTCAATGAATGAATGAAAAAAGGTTTTTATCACAAAAGGAGTTATATTTGGATATGGCACACAATTTTAAGGTTAAGAAGAAGGAAGAATAAACATGAGCTAGATTAGTCGTGAATGGCTTCAAGGAAGAGTTGGGGTTTAAATGGGGTCTTAAAAGATAAGATTTAAAATGCGAAGCAAGTGTATTCTCATGGAGAAACATAGAACAGACGATGAAGGAGGTGATTTATTTGGGTTTCAGGAGACAGTTCAGTCATATGATTACAGTTTGAAATGGCTCACATGAAAGACCAGCCTGAAAGAGCCATGCTAGTGACTCAGATGTTGCCTTCGGCAAATGCAGCAGTTCTGTCCTGCCTTTCTCTTGGTTTAGTTTAACATAACGAGCTCGTTCAAGGAGAGAATGTCCTCGCTTTTATGAACCTCCTTATAGTGTAGAATGTGTGGGCCTGGCAGCTGTCCTTTTCATGGTTCATATGTATTTATTTACTAGGAATCTTTCCAGGCATAAAATGCACAACCACGATAGAAGAAGAAAGACCGAGTAAATATCAGGCCTCGCAACCTGTAAAACTTCCAAGTCTTTCAGGAATTCTTTTATGTTCCCACCACTTCCTATGTCTAATTCCCAGAATGGATTTGATGTTCTGGCTTTTGTATCCTAGGTCACATCTCTCTGTGCATTCTGCCATCAAATCTTATCTCCCCAGACATACTTTCCCCCTAGGCTTATTGAAATATAATTAACATATAATATTGTATAAGCTTAAAGTGTACAATGTGATGGTTTGATATGCATATGTACTGCAAAATGATTACCACAAAGAGTTAGCTAACACCTCCATCACCTCACATAATTAATTACCTTCTGTGTCTATGTGGTGGAAACATTTCAAATCTACTCTATTGGCAACTTTTAAGTATATAATACAGTTTTGTTAACTACAGTGTCATACTATACATTAGATATCCAGAACTTTTATCTCCTAACTGAAAGTTTGTACTCTTCGACTGACATCTCCTCATTTTTATCAGCCCCTAGCCTCTGACAATCACTACTGTACTCTATGTTCTTATAAGTTTGGCATTTTTAGATTCCATATGTAAATGAGGTCATACTGTATTTGCCTTTCTCTGGCCCCGGATAGATATTTTCTAGTGATTGAAAACTTTGTGTTATGTATTCTTGATTTTCAGTGACTAGAACTGAGTCTGGTATATTGGATGATTAATAGTACAGTGGTAATGAGCAAGAAATCCATGACCACTTTGTACAGCTTTGACTCTTGTCTCTGACACTCTAACTGTGTGACCTTGGTTGAGTTACTTACCTCACAGAGTTATTGAGAAGTTTCAAGGAGCTAAACATATGTAACACATTAAACCAATACCTGGAACATTAAGTGCTCATAATAAGCATGATTTTGTGCATTTTTAGGGGGAACTGAATTGTTCGAGATAAAAGGAATCTTCCACTTTATGCAGGGATCTTTCTGCCTTGCTCCTTTCTTATGCAGAGAGCTCTCTTGGCTTCACTATAAATGTATTAGACTTTTATTCTATTGTTATTTATTATTAAAACTCTAAGTCAATAAAAATATATCCTTTAGTATAGGTGCTAATCTCTCCTGCAAACACTTCATAATATATAACTTGTAGATTTGGCTTGAGTGTTTTCACTCATTTCATGGGGTTATATGGAATTTTTGCATTCTATCACTGCAGGGGAACTTTAGCATATTTCATCCTTAAATGTCAATAGAATTTTGGTCCCACCTCGGTGTTACTGTCTGTTAAGGTAGTATAGCCTGAGATATATCAAGAACACAGCAGCCAGAGCAAGGCATGGGAAAGGGTAGGGGGAGAATCTGTCCTGGGACCACTCACAGATTCCTTTACTCCTGCAACAGATGTCTTACAAGCTCACTGGCATGCCTCTATGAGTTTCTTCATATAAAATGTCTTTTTCATATAACCTATCCAAAATAAACATTAATATACGAATAGATGAAACCTATAGAATATCACATAGAACTGTTAGATACAGTGCCTTGTATTAACATTTCTGAATTCCTCTGTATTATTTATTTGGATACTTTGGACAAACCCTGTCTTCCCTTATCAAAACACAGCTGTTCATACCCTGATTCCAGACCCAGCCCAGGCTGCTTTTGCTTTTGAACTAACAAGCCTGCCTATGGCTCTCTATAGCTACATGGGGTCCTCTCTCTGTGTGAGCGTGCATATTGGTAAAATCTTAAACTCTTTGAGGTGGTGTTGCATTTCATGGATTTTTACTCTGGCACTATGTTTTAAATGTAGTTATGTTTTATAAATTTTTTGCTATAAAACTTCTGAGAAACCGAAAGCTTTGATAACTTTTTAAAATTTTAAACCGAAAGAATCAACATGAACTTACAAAGAATTCTGTATTAGACAAAATTATTTATAACTGCTTCCAAATAGAAGTGAAGCTGTGTGCAGAGATTTGAAAACTCTGAAGGGTAATATCTTAAGTGTTTCTGAGTGGCGAGGGGTTTTAAATAAAAACTCCTTCATAGGAACATTCTGTTGGCACAGAATTTTATATTGCAAGTATGGTTGCTTAACTTTTTGTGTGTTTCTGACAGTTTGTAGACAACAGACAAAAATCCCCAAATGGATTTATGCTTCACCAGAAAATGTTGAATATGTTGAAATTTTCACAAAGAACATATTGACCTGATATGAACATATTGAGCTTGCATGTAAAGGAATAACCCTATGTGACAAGCATTCTGCTTCTATAACAATATAATTATAAATTGGCAAAGGTAATGGATGTCCAGGGAAGTTGAGAATCTAAAATTGTGTATTTTTTTTCTGGGCAAAGTTTCCATTTAATTTACATTCCTTAATTTCACGTTTTGATTAAAATTATAAAAAAAGAATAAAAATGTATAGGGCTTAGAACTGTTTTAATCTTTGGGACTCACTGATTGGTGAACTTGAACAGGTCAACTGACCTACTGGCTCCCAGTGTCTAGTTGTTCCCTTCACTCTTTAGTCAGTTGACAGGCTGTGGTCAACCATTATAATCCCTCCTCTGCATCCTTTCTCCAAAAGTAATGTCATGCCTTCTCAGTTCATCACTGAGGCACATGTTGGTTAGTCCCTATTTTGGTGGTAATAACTTTGCTCACTTGGTTTAGGTAATGTCCACCGAAAATCTGCAGTATAAAGTTAAAATTTTAACTTTTAAATTATTACTTTTGGGATACTTGAGAAAATGTTAGTATCATTTTTATCAAAAACTTACCCACAAGCTTTTGAATCCCTCGATGGTTGTCTGACTCAAATATACCTCTACATCTAAAAGAGCTTATCCATTTTCCATTTATCCATCTATCTATCTATCTATCTATCTATCCATCTATCTATCATCTATTTATTTATTTATTGGTGAGACAGTTTTGTTTTGTTTTACAGATTGTTTTTTATTTCAAATACCTTTGTTATCTTTATATAATAATATATTTTATTTCTATGAGTTTTTTAATTAATTTGTTTTCCAATTACAATTAATGCATAACATTATATTAGTTTCAGGTGTATAAACATAGTGATTAGACATTTATATACCTTACTCAGTGATCTCTCTGACAGGGCTAGTACCCATCTGACACAATACATAGTTATTAAAATATTATTGACTATATTTCTTATGCTGTATTTTATATCCTCATGACTGTTTTTATAAGTGTCAATTTGTACTTCTTAATCAATTAATTAATATCAATATGGTTTTATAGAGTCTTTCTTTATTTGTTGTCGTTATTATTTATTTTGATGCTCAACTATTCCCAGCTTTGACCAGTGAGAGTACCTACAATCTGGTCTGTTTTTGATATGTCCAAGAACATTTCCTTACTTTCTGGAGTTACAAGATCCAGCTCATCAGTACTTTAACTGCCTGAGCACAAGAGTCAACCTTTTTTCCTCTGGACTGCTGTTTCTTTTAATGGAGAATAGTATTTAGAAATGAATCATTCTTATCTTAATTTAGATCTGGGTGCTAGTTGGACTCCTGGGTACTGATGCTCTACTGTTTATTGGCCCAATTTGGCTGAGAATTATTTGATGAATGGAATGTTTCCACCTCCAAGCAGAAAGCAGACATAATCATGGGACTCACATAATATTATTTCCTTTTCCCAAGTATCACATTCTCACGTTTCGTGTTATGACAGCAGACAGACGCATTATACACTTCGTGCAATCGTTCTGTTGATATCCTGTGGAAAGACAAGCAGGTACCAGTTACTCTGTCATGCTCCTGAAATAAGGTTTTGTGGTGTTTTTATAACAGGTGAGAGACTTTGAGAGATACAAATTTTAACAGATGTTCGTTCTTTTTCTTTAATTAAATGTATTGGGGTTACATCGGTTGATAAAATTATGTAGGTTTCAAGTGTACAATTTATAGTACATCACCTGTATACTGCATTGTGTGTTCACTACTCAAAGTTAAATTTCTTTCCATCGTCATATATTTGACTCCCTTTACCCTTATTGACCTCCCCCAACCTCCTTCTCTTCAGTAACCACTAAACTGTTGTCTGTATTCACGAATCTCTGTTTATATTGTTCATTTTTTTGCTTTCAGTTTTAGATCCCACATATAAGTGAAATCATATGGTTCTCAATTTTTTTCTGTCTGATTTATTTCTCTTAGCATGATTATCTCAAGATCCATCTATGTTGTTGTTAATGGCAGTATTTCATCTTTTATTATGGCTCAGTAATGTTCCATTGTATATCTATCTATACAATCTTTTTTAACCAATATTCTATCGAAAGACACTTTGGTTGTTTCCATGTCTTACCACTGTGAATAATGCTGCTATAAATTCCGAGTTACATATATATCTTTATGGATAAATGTTATAATTGAGGGTAACTAATCAGAAGAGGGATTGCTGGGTCATATGGTCATTCTATTCTTAATTTTAAGAGGAACCCCCATACTGTCTTCTATAGTGGTTTACACCCCTACCGGGAGTGCACAGGGATTTGCTCTTCTCACAACTTCTCCAACATTTGTTGTTACTTGTCTTGTTAATAACAGCCATTCTAACAGGTGTAACGTGGTATCTCATTGTGGTTTTGAATTGCATTTTCTTAATAGCTAGTGAAGTTGAGCATCATTTCATATGTCTGTTGGCCATTTGTATGTTTTTCTTGGGAGAAGTGTCTATTCAGGTACTCTGTCTATTTTTTAATTAGACTGTTTTTTTATTGTTGAGTTGTATGAATTCTTTGTATATTTTGGATATTGGCCCCTTATTGGAGGCATCGTTTGCAAATATCTTCTCCCATTCAGATGGTTGCCTCTTTGCCTTGTTGATGGTTTCTTTTGCTGTGCAAAAGCTTTTTGGTTTGATGTAGTCCCATTAATTTATTTTTGCTTTTACTTCTCTTGCCTTGGACGTCAAATTCATATGCTGGTCTAATTCAAGTCTGGTTACGTAAAACAAAGCAAATAAGAAGACCATTTATAGAACAACTATTATATAAAAATGGAGACTTTATCATGAGCTAAAGTCCTGACAAATGCTACATGGTCAGAGTAGCATGCCCAAGATTTGGCCTCTGAAGGACACCAAATAAAAATGTTGCCTCTTCCTCATATTAGTTTGATTTACTTTGCAAAGTCTTAACCTTTTCCAACTTTAGGCAGAGAAGTGAAGGAGATGAAGAAGAATGGAGGTTTGTACATTTCACAACTTTCCTTTTGTTCTCTCATTATAAATGCATCCATATTAGAAGTCTATTTTTTTTAATGGTACCTTAAGACTGAAGAGAGGAAGACTAAAGGTGTATGACATATTTTGTCAGGCACATCAAGCTCTTACTTCTGAATAAGTAATTCCACACAGAAAGTATTTTAAAACTATGTAAATTCTATCTCAAAGATATTATCAAGTTGTATTATTTTACTTTATTAGCCACCCGGTTAATGTACACTAGTTGGTATATATGTTGATGACACTAGAGATTAATTTACCTTTTTGCTCATCCAGATACATTGTTCACTGTCCTACTCAAAGTCCTTTACTTCTCACTGACCTTCCTCTCACACATCTCTAAGAAAAAGTCTAGAGTTCTTAACCTTGGTATAATATACAGGACATCTTAATGCCTCCCAAACAACATACAAAGGCTAAGAGACAACCACATCTAGCACTAAACAGCAATTAAATCATTTTTTTAAAATCACAGACCAAGATATTTTTTGTTCGAACCAGGTTGTTTTTTGTTTGTTGGTAAAAAAAAAATTAACCCAAGAAGAAAATGTGTTAAACAGCACTGCTAACATTATAATATTTCTACCTAAGAAAAACATACAAATAGAAAATAATATATAATACCCATATGCATTAAAATAATCATCACGATAACTATCATTTAATCAATACATATTATTGCCAGGCATGATGAAAGAACTTTGCACAAAGTATCTCATTGAATTCTCATTGTAAGCATAAAATATAAAATAGATAGCTCTTTACTCCTATTTTACAGAAGAAACAGCCTTTGATTATATTGCTATTTCATATTCCAATAACTAATGAGCAAGGAGTACATACATACAGCTTTCAGTAAAATTAAAAAAAAGAAAAAAGAAAATCATGTACATACTTTTTACCTTTCTGAATATACACATTCACATTTCTAGTTTTCTGAACACCCCAGAATTTCCTAAAATATAATTGATGAGAATATTGCCTATAATAAATTTAAAGTACATAAAAAATAATATTTTCTATTTTTGCCACTATTTGAAATTATTGGGCACATTTTATGGCTATATGTCTTCCTGAGCTATTTTTAAAAACATCTCTGTGAGTTATTTATTTTTTACTTTGTAAGGATCATATTTAACTAAGAAGATGTTAATTAAATTATGCCATTCATGAATCTAAGCAAATTATTCTTGACTTCTAACACTTTTCCACCTTAAATTTAATTGATAAATTCTAAGAAGAGATTTTAAATTAATCTATGACATGTGGGTTAAATTTTTACATTTTAAGAGGAAATGATGCTGTGTAGCCATGATTCCTTCTGATATCTAATTATCTTCTCCCTCACCTGAGTGAAATTAATTGTTCTAGACACCTACATTCAAATTATTTGTACATTGTATTAAAAAAAAAAAAAGAAAGATAATACATTTCTTTCCACCACTTTCTAATTTATGTCTCTTGTCATTGATCAGTCCCCCTGGTGTGTGGGTGAGTTTAAATTTCTAATTTGTATAATACTTGAAGGATTTTTCCCACTTAAAAACAGAGGCTGACACATGCTATGGGAAGTCTGAGTGTGACTTTCTTTATATTTCCCTAAGCCAGAATACTTGTGAAAATCCTTTCTCTCTAGATCTTTGAAGCCAGGAGTTATTTGAGGAGTCCTTTAGCAAACTTGATGAAAATAATTTTGAAAATCTTCTTAACAAAGTTAATGTTTAAAGACAACAGTACAAATCTTACATTGACCTTTGCTTTAAAGAACAAAGGTTTTGCTTGCATAAAGTACATAGATGGCTCCAGCACAGGAAGTTCCTAAATTTAAGTAATCTTGCTAAAGGGAAATTGTTCTAATGAAATAAACACTCAACATTTTTTCTCTTTTGTAAATAATAATAATAATTAATAATAATATTCTCTGACAATATCTTCTGGAATTCTGCCACTTTCTGTATAGGAAGGAGAATGCTACAACTGGGCGAAAGATGAAAACAATATCTAAGAATTCAAAGAACAGAATTCAAAGTAAGTCTATTAGTGGAAGTGGGAGATCGCTTTGGAGAAAATGATTAGAAATAGTCAAGAGATATCATTTATTTTATTTGTTTTATTTCCCTCTTTCATTTCCCTTGCCAATTTATTATTTCCTTTTTAAATTAAAAATTAATTACAAAAAATATCCATTGGTTAGTATTAAAAATGTCCATATACTCATCTCTGAGAGCTATCAAATGTTAGCATCTTATAAAATGTTTTATAGTCTATATGAAATAATACATTACTTGAGCTGATGACTGAGATTTGCTTCAAATAATATAAGTAATGCAAAGAGGGAAGTGGGTGGTTGTAGAGATGTACCAAACTGACCACGACTTGACCATTGTTAAATCTAGGATGATGGATATATGACTATTCTGTGTACTTTATATGCTTAAATGTTTCATAAAATAAAGTTTTTGTAAATCTCATGTAAATAGCTTCATGTTTTCGCTCGTTCTGTAAATATACCATAATGTCTTTCAATAATTCATTAAATTGAATCTTGTATAATTTAGGGGAAAACAATACATGACGAATATGTTAAAGTTGCCTCATTCTACACCTCAGGGCCACCTCTCACCTTTCCCAGTTGCACAAACATAGTTTTGTTTTTATTTATTCAGCCCACATATTTTTGAGTTTTATTATATACATAACATATCTATAAATAGTATATTATTTTCTATATTTTAAAGTTTTAAATAAATAATGTTATATTCTAACATATGCAACATACCTTGTCCTATAAATAACTGACTTTTAGATTTATCCATGTTGACACAAATGAATCTACTTCTTTTATTTTACCTGATGTAGAGTACTCTATTTCTGCATATAGCCACAATTTATTTTTGCTATCACAAACACTGCTACAATGAACATTCTGTTCATATAACTACTTGTATACCTTTGTAAGGCTTATCTTGGTGTATTTACCTAGAAGTGATATTTTTCAATCGTAGGACATTTTCATGTTTATCTTCACTAGATAGAGCCAAACTGCTTTCTGTAGTAACTAGGAGAGCTCAAAATGTGGGAGAGCCCTGTTTTGCAGTACTTTTTGACCAATGTCTAGAATTGATTGATTCTGTTATTATTGTTTTGTTTTGTTTTGTTGCTAATCTGATAGAATGAAGCATATTTCATTGTCATCTTGATTTCTCTGCGTACTAGTGAGGATAAGTGTCTTTTCAAATGTATATTAGCCTTTTAGATTCTTTCTTTTGTGAATTGCTAGCTCATACCCTTTGGCCCCTTTTTTCCTATTAGAACATGATTTTTCTTACTGATTTGTAAACACTCTTTATACATTCAAGATACCAAGCTGTAGATAATTATAACATAGAGATGATGCCAATGAATTTAAATGTTTTAGCAGCAGTTCAAGGTCACTGATAGTTATATACATGACACTTACTTCCAACTATCTTTCTCCTACACTATGTTGCCTTCCAAATAATCAATTTTTAAGACATTTCCATTTCTGACACTTCACTCAATTTTATTAGATGTTAAGTTCACGAAGAAAGTAATTTTTCTTCCATGTAAAATTGTAGTTGGTTTGTATTAAAGGGTTTGTGAAGATGAAATTAAGATGAGAAAGAAAATCCAACACCTCTTTCAGACAAAGACAGCCTCTGGATTTGGAGGCTTCTTAAGAATTTAAAATAGCAACAAAGTCTATCAACGGAATATTTTCCTGCAGTGAATGCAGCTTCTGCAATGTCACACAAATAATTAATTTATGGTGAATGTTAATGGAAGTAATTAAACTATCCATGGGCTTGCTCAACTGTGTTTTGCTGAATGTATCAGAGATAAACTCTAACATCTTATTTATTAAATGTATAATTATGACAGTGTTCCCACTAAAATACCTGTGCTTCATGACATCATCTGGAAAGCAAACATGTAACATATTAAATTTGAGTCAGCAGTAGTTTGGTACTAAGTACCAAGGAGACAAAACTCTCCTTGTCCGTCTCTTTCCTGGCATAGAATTTTGCTGTGTTTGTAAAATGGTTCATGTGTTGCTTTAAAGACTTTGAAGCATTGCCATAGGTATAAAAAAAATATTCTTTGTTCTCTGAACAATTCATAGAGACACAGGGAACTCAGAAGGAACAGCAGCATTATCTGGTTTGCCCTTAGGCAGAAAATAGATGCAAGTTCTCGTTCCAGGGTGTTTTTTTTGTTCATTTCTTCAGAGTCTCACATGGACTTTAATTTATTGTTCTTATTGATCCTTAAAGGTCTGTGACGTCCTGAGCAGCACGCACACTCATAAGTTGAGTACAAAAACTATGTGGCAGAATATCATGAATTGTCATTGACATAGGAAAGGAAGGGCCAGAGAAAGGAAGTTTTGAAAAGCAATAAAGAACATTGCCCATATGGTTCCATCTTTTGTGTCACTCTACGCACAATTAGTAGCTTAATAATTCAATAAAATTGAACATTCTTACAGTTTCGAACATATCCATAAGTTTATCTTATATATTTATTAAAAACTATACAAAAATGAATATATTCTCTAGGTCAACAAAATAAACAGGGCAAATGGTAAACTTTCTCTGAATTTATCCACATAGTTTTGTTTATTTTGTTTTTATTTTTGTTGTTGCAACAATGAGTAGCAAAACATACTCACTGCTAATGACGAGTTTGTCTGAATAGCCAAAACCGAATCAACAAACTTCTACCTCAAACTTATAATTCTTCTGGTTTTTTTGTTCCTGCCAATGACTTCTACTATTACTGGTCACCTAGTCTTAAAGAAAACATATTTATTAGCAAATCATTTCAGTCTTAACTTTCTTATACCAGATCAAGTGAAACTTTTCCTTAGAATAACTATAATAGGAGTCTAAATTTACTCACACTGATATTTGGATGTATGAAGAAAATATAGCTAATTGCCCAGTACAGTTCAATGAAAATCAAAAATTCCCTACTGCTCCAATGGCATTATTATTGTCACAAGTAATGTAATCTCATATATACTGGTCTATTTCTGAACTGTCTATTCAGTTTCATTGGTCAGTTTGTCTATCTTTGAACCAATACTATATGGTCTTACTGAATAAATTTTTACAATAAGTCTTCTATTTAACATTACACGTCCTTCAGATTTGTTCTTCATTATTGCCTAGAATATCCTTGACCTTTTGCATTTCCAAAATAAATTTAGAATTAACTAGTTAAATTTAGAGGAAAAAAAACTTAGATTGTAATTGGGGTTGGTTAAATTTATAGATTAATTTTTGGAAAATTAACATCTTATAATATTAAGTATTCCAATATTTGAGTATGATTCATCCCTCTACTTATTTATTGTTTATTTCTCCAAAAATGTTCTGCAGGTTTCGTTATATAGGTCTTCACATTTTAATTAGATATTCAGATATGATACAATTTAGATTATACCGAGATCACTCAGTGACCAGATAAAGAAAAATTTGGAGAATAACCAAATTAAGACAAAGAGAGAAGTGATCAAAAGCAGGTATATAGGCTAAAGAAATATATACATAAAATAAACTTGCTTTGGTGACCAGATGTGAGGAATAAAGAAGTCAAAGTAGTCCATAAAGGCTCAGAAATTTTGGTGTGAATTAAATTCTATAGATAGGTTATGTTTGATGCAATTGTTGAAGAACGTCCAGGTGATAATTTCCAGTTAGGGTATTTGTACAAAAATCTGGTCATATAAAGAGGTGACATAACTTGTAAACTTTATGAGATCAGTGAGTTTATTTTGTTGACAGTGATATTTCAAGATTCCAGTGTGTGACACAAATAAAATCTTCAATAAGCACTTGATGAATGGAGAAAGACAGCAAGAAGGAAGAAAAGAATGAAAGAAGGAAGGGAGGGAGGGAGGGAAGGAGGGAGGGAGAGAGGAAGAGATAGAGACTTAGGAGAGAGTAGGAAAGAAAATAAAAATAAAAGAGAAAAAGAACTCAGAATATCTCAGAAGAAAGACAGGTCCTTTTCTGGTAATATGTTATTTTCTCTTAAATAGTTTCATCCTTACTGCCTGATCATGTTGTTCATCTCATTTTCATCTGAGATGTTTAATATGAACATAACGAAAGAGGGAAATTTAGATGTCTTTATTATTGTAAAAATCCTAATAAAAGGGAAATGTGATCATTCGATGAATATATATTTATTCAGATTAGTAAGTATAATGATAGTAATTTTTACATTGCAATAAAGCAAGGAATGAGAATGGTTATAGCTTTTATAGCCTACATTATTTCACTTGATTCAGACCCTTTCACATCATTGCATTTAAGAAACAATTACTGTACTATTGGTTTGTCATTTTATTAAGGTAAAATCATCTTAATACTATGACAGTTAAATGCAAATTTCAAGGTAGGAAATCTCAAATTTAAATGAGTCTATATCCTGAAAGTTGTAGGAGTTCAATTGTTTTCTATTAAATAAATATATTTTTGAGCTTTTTTTACTGAAGTAGGAAACTAGGAATAGATTACAAAAGGTTTCTATGTCAGCCTCTCACCTTCAAGCAAAATAAACTCTATTTCACTGCAGAAAGGTAAAACCTTACTCTATTCTATTCTTCTATAACATTGATTTTCTTTTTCTCTTGATTATAAATCCATGAACACTAGAATTTAAGTATTTGGCAGACTTTTTGTTTATGTGAGTTGCTCAGTCCATGATCTTGACATGCAACATTTTCCCGAGCCAATGACAGAACAGAGAAGTAAGCAGGGCACACAAGGTGAGGATGAAGACCTGAGTAAGTTAGGAGTCCTGACAAAGTCAAAGACGGCTATGGCTAAAAGTGATTGTTATGGAAATTTTTGCTCTAACTCTATCTCATTCTATGTAACATAGATTGTATGATAAAGTGACCATAATAAGAAAGTCAAAGAAAGTATATCATTTTAACATGATAGCCGACTTTTTAGAAAGATAGACTCCGAAACTAAAGATTTAGACTGAATCCAATGCTATTATATTTTAAAAGGAAACCTAAGAAAGATGGAGTAAATTAATGTTCAAAAACATATTATGTACCAGAGTCTTTCCTAAAGTTGTTATATGGGTTATCGGATTTTTTGTTCACTTAGTGTGCTATTATCTTTGTATTAATTTCCTAGGCCTGCTGTAACAAATTACTACAAATGTGGTGACTTAGAACAATAAACATTAATTCTCTCACAGTTCTGGAGATAAAAAGTCCAAAGTCAAGGTATCAGCTGGGACACAATCCCTCCAAAGACTCTAAAGAGTCTTTGTCGCTTCTAGCTTCTGGTGACTCCTGGTGTACTTTAATTTAGGTCTATCTGCTCTGTCTTCACATGGCCTTATTCTCCATGTCTGTTTCTCTTCTTTTCTTGTAAGGACTTGTCATTGAATTTAGGGCCTACCCTAATCCAAGATGATCTTATCAGAAAAGCCTATAATTAATTACATCTGCAAAGACCTTTTTATACCCAAACAAGATAACATTTACAGATTCTGGGAGTTAGGACATGGAGACACTTTAGGGAATTAACCCACTATAATCTTCATTGTTACAGGTGAGGAAAATGTACCATGGCTTTTTAAGAACACATCATAATGGAGAGAAATTTAGATCCTAGCCTGTTGGAGACCAAAAACTGCAGAATCATCCTACAAGTCCCAAATTGCAAATTGTAATTGTGATTGTGATGACATATGTACTCTATGAAGAAGACAAAAGTGTACTTCTGAGAAGATTTTAATGAGCAAAAACATTAAAATGTCATATGAAATATAAATAAACAAAATAACAGTATATTATAGAGTGGTTAAAATCATGTCTTACAAAAAAATTCCAGGAAAAACAAAATAAGCTTTGGAGGCATACGAAGAATAAAAAGAGTAAGCACTGCGTCCTCGGACACAAGAAAGCATTGTTAATAGAGTACATAAAAAAGAAAACCTTGACTCTTATTTGTCTTTTAGTTATCCCATCAAGAATAAGTATCTTTGAACTAAAAATGGAAGAAGAAACTTTTTACACCTATAGCACCCAGTCTTCCTATGTGGTCTCCCATCCAAGTACTAACCAGGCCCGACCCTGCTTAGCTTCTGAGATCAGATGAAATCGGGTGTGTTCAGGGTGGCATGACCATAGATAGAAGAAAAAACTTTTGAGAGAAGAATTGAAGTCTAAAATGATGGAGGAATTTGAAAGTTTTTCAAGCCATTTCAAATTTCTTCACATAGGTGAATTATAGCTAAATATCTGATGTAACTTCTGGCTGGTAAAATCACTAATCTACTTTGGTAAAGTTAAAAAATGATGAATAGAGTTCTGCTGGAAGAAAAAAATGTATATATATGCATTTTTTTAAAAAGGGAGAGGACCATTCCAAGTTACACACTGTCTAACTACCTCAGCTTCTGTGAATATTTGAGCAAGAATTATTAAAGGATTGTTCGAAAAATATGAAGAACAAAAAGTGGTCATTACAAACCATAATGAAGTAAAGATTATTGTAATTTTTTTAAAGATATTTTCTGATTGTTACTCTATCTCAGATCTGTGAATAAATTATTCTATCATATATTCTTCCTAGTACAATACTGCACAGATGCATCTAGTATAAAAATAATGTGTGTGGGTTTTTTTTTTTCCTGGTTTATTTATTGTTCTATCTCCCCAACTAAACTTTGAATAGTTTTAGGACAAATCTGTTTCAACCATGTTCTAAGTACCCATGTAACAGCACTATAACTGCACACAAACTTAATTTCATTTCTTTAATATAGTTTTTTTTCCTGATTCAAGCTGTTTTGCCCAGATAATGGCATTGCAACTTATTTGCTTTTTCCATGCTCTCTCTCTTTTACTTCTGTATGTCTGCTCCTTTAATCATTAAGACTGAGGACATAAGATTTATTGAGTCTCAAGTCTATAATCATGGAGATAATAAGTTTTGGTTATACCAAGGATAACGTCTTAGCCTTAGATGTATTTCAGTGCCAGGCTCATCAAAGCAGAACAACCTCACCTGACATAGGACCACATGGGATGGCACCATGGCTGGTTCTAGAATTGAATACAATCATCAATTACACTAGCCCTGTCCAATTGTCCAATCAGTTGTACCCATGCTCCCAACTCCCTTAGTTTCTATGACAACTGATTTTTCCCTATATAATCTGTACTCTAAGACACCTAGAGGGACAGGTTGTTGAGAACATTAATTTGCCTGTGTTTCCAGGATTTGAACTCTGAAATAAATCCTTTCTTTGCTGCAAAACCTTCATGTTTCCTTCTTGGACTGGAACACATGCAGGCAGATGGACCCCTTTTGTTATTGTAACATCCAGACAATGACACTTACAAACTAAGCATTTATTTTACAACAAACATAAAGGTTCTTTATTCCATGGAGAAAGAACAATTAATCACCTAACTTTTCTTGTTTAGTATTCTCAGCCTAATGGGTGGTGATGTAAAGTGTCTTTCTCTCTAGATAGATAGATAGATAGATAGATAGATAGATAGATAGATAGATAGATAGATAGATAGATAGATATGCGATTAGATAGATAGGTAGATAGATGATAGATAGAGATAGATAGATAGATAGATAGATAGATAGATAGATAGATAGATAGATAGATAGATAGATATAGATGATAGATAGATAATAGATAGATAGATAGATAGATAGATAGAAATAGAATATATATGTGTATGCTTATTACTATCTAATAATAGAATTCTTTTAAAACCTGTTTAGAAAAGTACCCAATAAACTGAGTGAAATGTGAATCAGCAGGATATAAAGAAACAGAAGACACAAGTAAATTTTAATTTTCTACCTTAAAATAGAATGTAAGTTAAAAATAAAAGGCTGAGAATTATCTTCAGAAAGGCAATTCAATTAAAATGGTAAGAGAAATTGGCGTAATAATTTGGAAAAAGTTGAGTCGATTTTTTTAAAACATAATGTTTAAAGCTTTAATTTGTATTTTTGTATTGTTTACTACCCCCAAACACAAATTAAAGTCTGCTACTTCTAGAAAGAGACTTGAGTAGTTTTTTTTTTTTTTTTTAATGTGGGACAGGAAGGTAGCAGATAAAAGAATAATATTGAACTCTTTGTAACTGGAAACAGAAGGCATGTGCAAGCTCATAAGATTCTATGTGAATTGAACTGATTTAGTGGAAAGACAAGCATAGGTTACATCAAAATCATAGCAAGGCCTTTAGACTTTTCATGAGACCTTCAATAAGACACCAATTTTCTAGCTCTTTAAGGGCAGTGTTGACCAAGGTTCAGATTTGGTTAGGATTAAAATTTTGGTTATCAAAATTTCGGATGGCTTTGAACTGGAAGGAAGAGATCAAACAACATTAATGCAATTTACCACATCTAATGAGACAAAACATAGCAAGGTCATAACATATATGAGAGAAAAGTATATGACTTAAAAATAAAATATATATATATTTGGGAGATTTGTACAATGTAGTTTAATGTAAATCAATTCTCAAAAATGTTATTGCTAGTATTAGTATATTATCTTGAACAAAAATTTTAAAGCAGAGTTCACAGCACTCTATTTGTATCAGACTATACCCAAATTATTACATATATATTTAATAATAAGCCTTTCAACAGTGATCATTTTTGTCATGTGTATAAACAGAGCAGAGGGCACATAACACCATGGAACAACCTCTCACACAAAGATACTTTTTTAAAAAATGAGGATATTTTATTTTGAGAAGAAGTGATTCACTGTTATTTAAAAATCTAATATATGAAGGGAATCATACCATATGATTCAACAATCACAGTCTTTGGTATTTACCCAAAGTTGTTGAAAACTTATGTCCACACAAAAATGTGCACATGGATGCTTTATTCATAATTGCCAAAATTTGGAAGCAACCAGGATGTCCTTCAATAGATGAACAAATAAATCAACTGTGGCACATTCAGATAATGTAATATTATCCAGTGCTAAAAAGAAACGATATGTCGAGCCATGAAAAACATAGAGGAATCTTAAATGCATATTACTAAGTGAAAGAAGCCAATCTAAAAAGGCTACATATGGTGTGATTTCAACCAAATGACATTCTCATGAAAAGACAAAACTATGGAGGCAGTAAAAGATCTGTGGTTTCCAAGGGTCAGGAGGTGGAGACGAATGAATAGATGGAATAGAGAAGATTCTTAGGACATGAAGCTACTCTATATGATACTATAATGAAACTACAAAATGATACATATCATTATAAATTTGTCCAAACTCATAAAATATACACCACCAAGAATGAGCTCTGATGTAAACTATAAACTCTAGCTGATCATGATGTGTCAATATAGCACCACTGGTTGTAACAAATATACCATCTTGCGGGAGATGTTGATAATAGTGGAGGCAATACATGTGTGAGGGCAGGGAATATATGAGAAATCTTTGCACTCAATTGCCTGTGAAGCTAAAACTGCTCTAAAAAATAAAGTCTATTTAAAAAATTAAAATAGACAATCATAGCCAAGATATTGACATTGATAAAACCCACCAATCTTATCGAGAACTCCCCAGTTCTCGATAAGTTGTCTTTTGATGTAGAATCCGAGCAAAGAATGAAAAAGAAAATAATAGAAGAACCTGTAACAGAGGATTTGTATTAGAGAAGGCTGAGACATCACGAGTTAGCAAAATTATAGGAGAAAGAAGTAGAGGAGGGAATATTCGTGGATTGAGTTGGAAAGAACCTCATTCTTTGAAATGATCTTTTAGCTGTGGGTAGAAAGTGAGGGAGAGGGTTTTAGGACTGTATGCAATATCTTGTGAATAATATTGACATTAATTGTAATAGCATTTCAAAGATATTTATACTTCTCACTCCTCTGTGTTATGCACAGATTTGGGTTTTAAAAAATTGAATTTATTTCATTATTATTTTTCTATTAGATTTATATGTCTAAAAATTTTCACTGACAGAGCAAGGGCCACAGAGAACTCTCAGGAATTAAACAAAGATCACACAAATGGGAACAAATGCAGGCTATTTATTCACAGCTTGCTATAACTGGGCAGTCTCTACTATTTGTATTTGGTAAAGATTCAAAGGCAGGAAGGGACAGGGGTAGTTTTATAGTGAAAAAAAAGAGAAAAGTTTCTTGTATGCTCTTATTGGAAGTTGTTGACTTAAGAGAGGTCCTAAGCAGGGCAGATTAGAATCCAATCGGCATGCTATATAATTGTTTTGGGAATTGTATTTATTTGTCTAGTAGGTCAAATTTTGGGAGGAGGAGCAAAAGACTGGAAAGCTGAGAGTCCTTTACCAAGTCCTGACTATTCTAGGCCCATCACCACAGAGATTGGGGTTTAGTTCTCTGAGCTGGCTGTTGTGGGTCAGAGTTCATTTGTCAATATGATCTGGCTTTTGTCATTTGTAATATTCAATTTCTCAGCTTTGATCTGTCCTCCCTCCCTCCTGCTCTCCTTCTCTTCCTTTCTTCCCTTTTCCTCTCCTTCCTTCCCAACTACTGATTCATCTGTTTTTCAAGCTTATCTAGCTGCCTCTTAATTGCCCAGCTACATTTCAAAACTTGGATTCTAAAGCAAGCTTTACTCACATGAAACTATTGTGAAATTATTTGGTTAAAGGATAATGTGGAGTTTTGAAAATGGGGTAATCAGTAAAACCTGGAAAAAAGAGCAATATTTACAAAGGAGCTATGACTTTCCTCCTCCCAGCCCCCAAATACACATTGAGCTTGCAAAAAGTGAAGACAACATCTTTAGCCTTGGTGATAATGTGGTCACAGTTCTATTTACCACAAAGCTCATAGGACAATTAGGTAGATGACTAATAATAATAACAATAATAATAATAATGTGTAGAATTTATTTTAAGAGGAGTTTGAACAAATTTTTGTGTAAATACGAAGAAGGTAATGAACTAGTTCTATGAAAGCAGATGGAATGGGTTTCCCAGGGAGGAGAGGTACAGAGGTTTCTAATGAATTGGTGCTTCCCTGGTGAGCAAGAGAGAAAGGGTAGTTTTTACAGAAGAAATAATATCTGCAAAGGTGTTGGAATATTAAAGATCTGGCAGATTTGAGTAATGGTAAGAATTGAAATGTGGAGAGATTTCTGTGCATTAAAACTGTGGTAATAGGCCGAGTTGAGATTTTTGAAGGCGCTGTTTGATGCTTAGTAGGTGATATTTGCTCTTGGGGAACCCAAGATCCTTTTTTTTTAAAGCAGAGAATTAATATTATTTGACATTTTAGCTGATAGTTCTATTCAGTATGGCAAGTAAACTTGAATGGAGAGATATTTTTTTGGCAATAATAAGAGTTAAAAAATTGTTCGAGACTTTAGAAGAGGAATCAGATGAGACTCTGAACTAAGACATTTCAGAGGGGATGAAAAGGTAAATCATACACCAAGAGGCACTTTCAAGAGAGTTATTTGTGGGATCTTGTAATCAAAAGATGTGCAGAAAGAAAGAGAGGTTAAAAACTACTGGTTCATGGTTCCTGATGAATGGTAACCAGTAATTAAAACAGGAAATACAAACTGAGAATAAACAGATTGTGAGATGAGGGTAAGAGTTCAAGGGATGAATAATGCATTTACTAATTTTGTTTTGATTATGATTTGGCATCTTGGGGCATCAGTTTGAAAATATAGGTTTGACATCTGGAAAATACACAGGAATTTGTGAGAACAGATATTTGGATCCCATGTCATAGATTTAGGAGTCAGAGAACTCAAAGTTTTTGAATTTATAAGATTGTCAAAGACATTTTCCAGTATTTCCAGAGAGTTGGCTGTGAGATCAACATTAGCAAAAAGTACAGCAATGAGAGTCAAAAGACATGTAAAGCATTTTGTCATGAAAGACATAATTACGTAAACATCCCTTGCTCTAGTTTAAAAAAAAAAAAGATTACCATTCATACATCCATTATCTCTTCAACTGACATCAGGAAGATTTAGTCTGCTTAGACTGTGTCTATGCATAAAAATTAAATGAAGACTGAGGTACATTTTGGGTTTTTTTTTTTTTTGCAATTCTAATTTTTCCTCAAATATAAGAAAAAATATACAGATATTCTTGTATACATTCTCTCTTTTAATTCCTCCGTTTATAAATTATCCTGTTTCTAGTGCTCAATTTATAAAAGTTTCCTAGGAAAAATAACATTCTTATAATTCCAAAATATTTATCCTACGAAGATTCTTAAAAAGTGAGATTTTGAAAATGCTTAATAAGAAACTTGGCAGCAGAATGTTTTTGAGATCGCCTCAGGTAAATGCATAATAGTTGAATAATAATGGCTGTTTCTTGCAAATGGAAGAAAGATACATGCACTCATTTTTAATACTTTTCATGTGCCTGATAAAAATCTGTGTCTATTTTATTTTCTAAGCACTCTAATTATCAGCGGGGGGGGGGGGAAGTAAAGAGAAACAAGAGCATTAATATGCTGTGGGGTTTTTTTTGCTCTTCAGAAATGAAAGTAAATTTAGTGTGTGATAACGACAGCTAGACAGCTAGTAATGCACTTCTCACCTTTATATTAATGATCAGCAATGTAAATGCCTGAGGCATTGCCTTCACGTTTTGATAGCTCCGAAACATAAAACTAAGATTTAACAATGGAAGAAATAGCTTATTTTGCTCTATAAAGATTAGTGATGCTTTTTAAGATAAGCATCACTATATACATAGCCAATAGCTTTCTCTAAACTCGGTGATTTAGAAAAGGGCCTTTCTTTTGGGACTCATCAGTAAAATATTCGATTCAGCTTTATCTTAGAACAATCTTTTAAAGGAGATAGATTTAATATAGGGCAAAGATTATAATATGAAAACCAGCAGAATTATATTTTGCAAATGAAAATGAACAGAATTCAGCAGCACAGGGAAAAAAAGGTTTCATGTGATAAATTAAAGGTAGAAAATTATAGCTTTAATTTAGGAATTGCATTTTTTTTCAAAGAAGTATTGAAACATTTAGATAAAAACAAATTTTTTTGAAGTCAAACTTTTGAAATAAATGACTTTTTTTAAAGCAATAGACCTAACCACATACTGAAAACTATAAACTAGACATTAATTGAGACTTGTTGGAACTAAAAAAAAGGTAAATATTGATTTACTGAATAAATAAATAAATAAATAAATAAATAAATAAATAAATAAATAAATAAATAAATTGAGGTTGGGTGGGGAGAGAGTCATGTATCTAGTTTTTTTTTTCTATAATGTTGAGCTCTTTCACTGAATGAGTACAATCATCATATGCGCGCACACACACACACACACACACACACAAATTTAGAGTCCCTTTTCTAGGAAGAATGATTAACAGTTTTCCCTCACTTCTTGCAGGAATTGTAAAATAACTTGGTTTCATAATAGGAATGTGTATTATAATGTGAGACAAACCTATGTGGCCAGAGATCTAAATGTAAGTTTGTAGTCAGAATATTTGGCAATACGGATTTGGCCAATAGCCAGAAAGCAAGCAAAGAAACAACAACAACTAATTAAGCCCAAGAGAATAATCTGTGAAGAAATAATGATGTACTTGAGACAAGTAATAAAATTTCAAAGGGACAATCTTAAAGAGTAAAGTGAGTCTGGTTTTAGGTGACAGGACAAAAAATACCACAAAACCGCCTTGGCACTCTTTAAACACAGGACTGCTCTATTATTAATTTGGCTTTGCCATTAAAGAAGCCAAAAAATTGTATTAAACCAGTGAAGCACTGCTTTTGCAGACCCAGGTGGCTTTAGAACTTTCAATCTTAAACCTGAATTTTGAAATATGTTGCTTTAGCGAGACACAAAATGAATGCCTTCTAATGTCTGTATAACATTGGAACTGATTATCACATTAAAGAAAGTGAGAAGATTTAAAGAGACAGAGAAAAAGGAGACTGGACTACCTCAGTCTCCAGTCTCTGTTCCCTTCAAGCACATGAAATTCATTATTACTTCATTAAAAAAAAAAATATTTAAGCTCCTACGTACTGAGTCCTATAGTATGTGCTGAAATTACAGTAGTGAAAAATTAAATAACGACAAAAAATTCCTCCTTTATTCTAGGAGCTCATGTGCTAGTTCATAGAAAAAAGAAAAGACAAAATACCATTTCAGGCAGTTAAAACAGCAATAAAGCACAATTAAACATGTTACATTGACAAAGAGAAATGGATGAGGGCTTCCATTTCTGGCTAGATGGCAGATTTGGAGACCAATGTCTCAATTGTGTTAGAAAAAATGTAAAAATATTTTAAAAGTATATTTTTAAATGTTCCAATGTACTAGGAAAAAAAAGAAGAGAATTTACAAAGCAAAAATTAAGGAGTGAGGGAACTCATAAAGATAAGAGCGCAGAGTCTGGCTTCTATCTTGAGGATATTTGTCAAACACAGCAAATATGAACTTTGGTTTTTCATTCCCTCAGAGGATACGTGGGAGAGGAAAAAGTCAGGTTTGCACAAGTGAGAGAGGCTACGAGAAGATCACTCCACAGAAAGCTGAGACCCCAAAGGGATAACTCTCAGTGAGTAGGTTCAACAGAAATAAACCTTCCATCCCTCAGGAGCATCGAAAGAGAATTTTCGGTGATGAACTTGGTTGCTGAATGAAAAGGGGAAAATCTGTCCTGAGAATTTATAACTATCACCAGGCTCCCTGGTGGCTTTGAAGCTCAAGTTCATGCAACCTGAATGGTCTAAAAAAAAAAAAAAAGAAATCAAGCCAATAATTTGTGGTAAAGTGGTCCTTGATATGTAGTTCCCCATAAAATGGAAGCAAATTCTCTCATAAAAGACCCAACCTGAAGTTAATCTTAAAGATTTTTCATACTTACAGTGTCAAGAATTTCAACTTTACAGTCATACACACATACACACACAAAGGAACTGATGTTTTATGAGCTAAGGGTAACAAAGAAACACATACAACAGAATTAGATCTGCAAGTTCTTCAGATTTTAGCATTGTAGACTCAAAAACATAATAATTATTTTTAATGTAAAATAATTATTAAAAAAGAATTGAAAATATTATTGAAAGTAAGAGACTATGAAAAATGCCTAAGGACAATTCCTTTTTTTTTTTTTGCTAAAGAGAACTGACAAAAATAAAAGTATATAATAATAGAAATTTAAGACATAGTGGACTGACAAGATATTAAGCCCATTAAAAAGTGAATTAATGATTTGGAATATAAAATTAAAAAAAATATTCAGAATGCAACAAAGAGTATAAAATAAATTAAAAATATGAACAACTAGGAGGCATGAAGTATATAAGAAGAGCACTGAATATCTGTCCAGAAGAAGAGAATGATACAGAAGAATAGTTAAATATCTAATGGCCAAGAAGCTTTCAGACATGATTAATGACATGATCAACAGACTCAGAAAGTCCAAATAATTTCGAGTGATGCAGGATGGGGCTCATATCCCCAAGTGCAGATCAAGCCCCATTCCCATCAAGAGAGGGTCCTCAACCCATTGCAGGAAAGAATTCAAGCACAAGCTAGAGGAGTTAGAGACAAAATAAAAGTTTATTAGAAAAGGGATAATGTTCCACAGACAGAAACATGGTCTCCTTTTAGTCAGAGAATCAGACCTTGAGTATTCGAGAAATTGGGTTCCTATCTGTTTTCCTTTCAGGGTATTGGTATGTAGCATTAAAGCTATGGGTAAATATTCATTAGTAATTTCAGCAAGAGTCTTGGTATAATTTCCCCAAGATCTGGCCTTAGGCTGATCCACCAGGTTCCCGTGTCTAGCAGCGTGTAGCAGACTCTGAATGCAACCTGGTTTAATATTTAGTCAATCTGTATAGTTCTCACGTCTCTCTTCTACATTAGGAGCATGATTTTTTAAAAAATAGATATTTTAAAAAGGTGAGGCACACATTTAGCCAAAGTAAGTACCCTAAAGTACCAGAAAAAAGTACCAATAAATCTCAAAGGAAGGACAGCATATAGGTCATGTAGTTATCACTATGCAATTTAGTTAGGTGTTAAAAACAGAGATAACCACTAAATACCATATATTTGAAATTGGGCAATAATCTTCCAATAAACTCCCATGTAAAAGAAAACAACCACAAAATAAATTGGAAAAGATTATCTTATAATCTTTGAAAATTTAAAAGAGAAGCTTAAAAATTCTTCCAAATAGAACATCAGATGTAGAGGGTTATATTGCCAAATTCTACTGAATATACAGGAAACAAATTACAAATCTTCCACCAAGTGATTAAAAAAGTAGAGGGAACACTTTCTCATCTCACTTTTTATGAGGTTGCTTTAATAGTGAGTGATATCAAAATCTCACAAGGAAGAATGAGAAAGGAAAATCGTAGTCCCAGTCTGACTCAAAAATTAGAGTGAAAAGATCAGCAAAATGTTGATAACAGCAAGTCCCAGCAAAGTACATCAATACCACATTGGACTTATATTAAGAATGAAAAAATAATTTAACCTTAGTACATTGATATATAAAACCATGTTAATAGATTAGAGAAATACATAATCTTTTCTGTCAACAGAGGTTGAAATGGACCTTATAAATTTGTTTTATAAAGTAATTTTAAATAAAAAATTAGGAATAAAATATATTTTAAAACTGCTTTATAGCAAACAGCCTGCTACATTTTCTTTGAATGATAAAAAGACAGGGTGTCCTCTTCTATCATTATCAATCTATTCAGCATCATACTGAAAGTCCTACAAGTACAACAAGGCAAGAAAAAAAAAGTATTGGTTGGAAACAATGAAACAAAAATTCAATATAATTGTCTAAATGGAATATGTATATAATCTACCAAAAAATCGTTAGAATTAATGAATTAATGAGTTTAGCAAGTTTTTGGATACAAAATATTTATCAATTTATCAATTGTGTGTAAGTGTTTATATAGACTTTATAGTCTATACATATTCACTATATACACATATATGATGACAAGATATATCTTTTAAAAATGGCATTTATAGAATAAATTATAAAGTAGTTGAGAATTAACCTAAAATAATGAACGATTCTCTAAAGAGATAACTATAAAACACTGTTTACAGATATTTAGTAATACCTAAATATATTTATAAAACTACTATGTCCATGGATTTCAAACATGTCAATTCTCAGAACTGCACTGATTAAGAATCAGTGCAGTTCCAGCCAGAAACTTCATACTCTACTGATTTTTTGGAACTTAGTAAACTAAGTCTATAATTTATATGAAAGAGAAAGAATATCCAAGGAAAGCCAAGGCTATCCTTAAAAAAATAGGGGTATATGCCTGATAAGCAATAATGACAGGGTGATATTGGTACCGAGATAGGCAATATGATAAATTTCAATCTATGTATATTTGGAAACAATTTATGATAAATCTGTTATTATAAATGAGTAAGAAACTTATAGGTCAGTTCCATATTTTAGCAAATGGCCCTGGGACAATTGACTACTGATTATTATATGGAAAGCAATGAAATTGTGTGCTACCTAAAATCATACGTAAAAACCATGCATAGAGATTTAAAGAGAAAAAATAAAAGGCAACTTTTTGAGAAAACATTATAGGAGAAGATAATTGTGATTTTGATTAGGGAATAATTCCTGAAACAAGCTACAAAATGCACAAGTCATAAAAGAAAGAAATATTAAACTCATATAAATTGAAATTAAAAAATTCTCTTTATCAAAAGGCAGACATCATAAACTGGCATAGTATTGGGCACTAGAGAAATAACTATATGATTTTCAAAGCCAAGTGGGATTGTGCCAACATAGAGCCTCAATGGGTATCCTAAGTAAATTTACAGGAATAGATAGAACAATTTAGAAAAGAAATCCATGCTTATTACAATATCTTTAGAGTTAGATAAACTTGAATTTGAATTTCTGCTCTTAGGTCAGCTCATGAAATAATGAATACAAGGTTCCTTTACTCTATGAACCAGAAGTCAACATGCCAAATAGGAAGGATATCTCTTACTTCATAGGCTTTCTGTGAAGCTAACAGGTAATCATAGAACTAACCTGCATGTCATATTCTCTCTGTGCCAGGAACATCTCCTGTACGGATTAATTTAGTCTCCACAATAATGCTATAAGTATTAATATTATTTATGTTTTGCAAATGAGGAAACTGGTTTGTCTGAGGTTACATAGTAACTGGCAGGGGTGAGATTCAAACCCATGTCTAACTTTGACCTAATCTACCTTCCTATGTCTGTAAATAATTTTTATGTAATGCACACAGACACCGAAACTTAGCAGACACAATAAATGACAGTTATATATTATTATTTTCCAAACCACCCTTCAAAATGCACATTATTATTCATCTTTATAGCTAAGAAAGATTATTTCAAATTATACAGTTGGAAAGAAAAACTACTTGCTTGATGTAATTAAAGAAACACTATATATTTTGTTCACATCTTTTCTTGAGGACTGATAAAGCTGCCATAACTACTGTATATGTCAATTTTTTCCAGTATATACTCTGGACTTCTCAAGGTCAGAGGCTGTGCCTTATTCACTTTTTCATTCTACATGAGTAACAGAATGCCAGCATATAACGGATGCTTGATATATGTGTGATGAATAAATAAACGATCCTGGATTATAAAACCAGATAACCTAGTACTAGTTTGAGAATAACATTTGATTTTGTGTCACTCTTGTCTCCTCAGGTTATTCTTGCCTCTCAGCTTATTCAACCATACACATTAATAAATATATAGAAAGGATGAAATATGGACTAAATTGGAACTCATGGGTTCACCTGCCTGATGTATGTGTGCATTATCATGCCTTCTTTTGTCCGGTAGAAACTTGTTTACATAGAAGTCATTTGCAATTTCGTACTGAATTCTTAGATACACATGTGTTTACCTGAAACTAATGCACGAAAGTATGTGGTCAAATAAACCTTCGGAGATGGTGAGATTTCCAGTTTCCTGTCTTCTTTTGAAATGATTTTACTCTTTATGGCATGAGGATAATCTAGCCTGTTGACAAAGTATTCTAAAGCAAAGTGAAGAGACTGTTTACAGATTCTGTAAAGAGGTATTGCTCACAATTCACAAAAACCAAATGTTCAAAATGTTTCTTGAAGTCTTATCGCATGGGATACATTCTTTCACTTCTCTTATAAACATGGAAGTGTATATAAAAAATTCCTACAACTATATAAATAGTGAATGACTTGGAGAAAAGAAGGTAATATTAAATCCTAGATTTTCTGATTTCTCAAAGTGTTTGCATCTGTACTTGGGATTTACACTTTCTTTTGTTTCTCTTTCCATACTTACTTTTAGTTTTCTTTCTCATTTCTTAGCCAGACGACATACCATAATGGCAGCTGCAAATTGATATAATTATTTTAATTGTTTGCATGCAATAAAGCTGTTAAAAGCAATTTTAATTTTTAGCAGTAAATAGGTTTTATTGCAAAGTTATAATGTTGCTCATAGCTATCCAATGTAATGAGTACTTAGGAGAGTGTTTTAGCTTGGACTCCTATGTCTCCTTTATCCACTGTATACCTAGCCAAGTGTTACAATTTTGCCCACAGGATAACCAGAAAAATGCAAATAGGAGCAATTAAAAGATATGAATAATACTGACACCTCTTTATTATCTTCCAGGTACTGTTGGAACTGCCAGAGACATTAAATGGTAATGATGCGGTTACAGTTATTTGCCAATCAAAGCGATTCCTGAGGAAGCACAGAGACATTTATTTCCAGGCTTTGAAGCCTATTGTACTTCATTAGTGGATTTGGAAAATAAAGCAGGCTCTGATAGAATTGTCTACACG
The DNA here is from genome assembly GCF_014176215.1 of Rousettus aegyptiacus. Taxonomy (NCBI): domain Eukaryota; kingdom Metazoa; phylum Chordata; class Mammalia; order Chiroptera; family Pteropodidae; genus Rousettus; species Rousettus aegyptiacus. Next base: position 72,506,522 of record NW_023416287.1, read on the forward strand.
GTAACTGATAATGGCAGGTTCTTCTAAGATTTCAGTACAAATGTACTAACTTTTTACTCCAGATATTGAAAATTAAACCTGTTTTGTGTGTCATTTCAGAATTATTCTTTTCTCTCCTTCTTCTTTTCCTTTCTTCTTTATTCTATCTCTCATTTAATTCTGCGAGTTTTCTGTTTTCTGTGCTTTGCTCTGCTCCTTTCCCTTCCTTTATTCTTCTGCAGTCAAATGAAACTCCATTACAGGCGCACACCATCTACTAATCCACATATGTGGTTCCCTCACTGGGCACCTGACTCTACCACCTGCTGATGTATATTCCGGTTACAAAATGAGGTTTTATTTACAGTACAGCTTTTTTTTCTCATTTCTCTTCATTATTCTTAAGTCTAACATTTAAGTATGGTTTTCCTTATCCTTTTCCTCTTCCTAATTCACTCTCCTATCCTATTTTAATTCCTTCCCCTACAGTAACCACCTTTTCCAAAGTCCAATTCATGTGGAACCTTCCCTGAAAACCTCTGGGATAAGATACTGCATTTGCTTCTTCTTAATGGTCCTCCCCATCCATTCATTTTGTTCCAAGCTTTTGCGTTTCACTCCCTGGAGTTTTCCAGTTAAAACAGATGAATGGGTCAACATTATTTTTAATTTTGCTTTCCAATTTCATCTAAAAACAAACCAAATTCACTATAACATGCTGTAGAATCCTTTGTTGTGCTTTTCTTCGTTCTGCCATTTCTCTCTCTGGGTAGAAATTCTTCTCTTCTCCGAGTAAGGGCTGAAGCATGGTCCCTTTCCAGCTCCTCCCTTCCGCTTCATAGTCATGTCACCACTAATTTCAGTTCTCTGTATTTACAGAATCCGTACCTTTCTTGATCCTGCTTAGATGCTTAAGATTTTTTAAAAATTGTCTCAAATAAATGACTAAAGAAAAAAATAAAAGTTTATCTTTACATGTGAACACTAGCTTCCTTAAGGACAGTGTTAGAATATCTCAACATTTTTTTGTTTCCCACACATATTCTGGCCATAAACAAATGCATGTTCATATAAGTGGTTTACCATTAATTAATCTTCTTTTCTGCCCACATTTATGGTGATCGGTAGTAAAAATAAAATAAACCTCAAACCTCAAAATATAGATAGCTCTAGAATTATATTCAGTTGTCCCAGGTTCTAGACCCAGCTTTCTCACTTACTAGTATTAAATAGAAAGTCAGAGACCCAACATGAGATCACTGCTGCTAGAAGTCTGTTGTACCAAACCTAGATTTAACACCTGATTTACCTGTAATTTCCACCTCTCCCAGAAATGTAATCTTCATCAAAAATTCCAGTCTGGAATTTTCTAGTGAAGCACCAGTAAGGTAAATTGTCACAGAGGCCTTTTTCCCTCCCTATAGAAAGAAGTAATCATCTGCATGATAAAAACACTTGTCCTTCAGTTATCTTTAACCTCCTCCAAAGAAGTGATCCAGGTCTTAAAGCAATTCTTTCTTTTCTTTTGTTAATAGCTCTCTTACCACACCTTTCCTATGAAAGCCTTCTATTTTGCATAGCACCTCAGAGGGCCCTTCCAGTCAGTCACAGGATGGGATGCTGCCCAATTCATAAAACCTTTAACAAAGCCAACTAGATTTTCAAATTCATTTCTTTGAATTTTGTTTTCTTTTACCACTAGTCTATCCCTCAGAACTTCATCTAATCAGCTATAAATAATAAAGTTTGTCTTAATCGAGCTTATTGTTTCTTTATTTAAGAACATAATGTTCCATAATTTTCTAACCATGGAAAGAAATATCAGGCAACTTGTATTTATTTCCATTAAAAATTCACAAGTCCGCAAATACATTTTTTTTGCCTATTATTTATGTATCAGGTACTGTTCTAGGGATGGGAAATATTGCAATAAACAAGACAGATAACATGTTTGCCTTTGAGCAAGTGACATTTTGAATAGGGGAGGAAGATAACACACACTTCAGTTTTTTTAAAATGTATTTATTTAATTCAGCTATCGATTAGTCTTGGAAATAAAATGAAGTGATATAATGGGATGCAGAGTGGAAGGGGAGAGCTTCAGCATTGATCATGAGATGAGCTAAGCTGAGCGATGAGAAACTGTGCCATTTAAATTGACTTGAGTAATGAGAAGTAGGCAGCCACTTGCAAATGTGGAGAAGTTTCCAAGTAGAAGGGATGACAAATGGCATGTCTCTGGTGAAGGAGAAAGCCAATGTGGCAGAAAAATATAACACAAGGATTTGTTTTTCACAGTAAGTGGAATGTAAGCCACTGGAAGTTTCTAAACAAGGAGGCAGGACATGTTTATCTTTAAAAAATTCACTGTCACTTCTACTGGAGAATGCACTTTGGGATGGTGTGAAATGAGAGGAAACCCAGGGAGACTAGGAGAGATGTTTTTTGGTTTTCTTTTTTAATTTATTGGGACCTTTGGTTAATACAATTATATAATTTTCGGGTGTACATTATAATTTGACATCTATACATTCTATTGTATGATTACCACCCAGAGTCTAGTTTCCTTCAGTTATCACCTTCCCTCTTCCTCCCTATATTTGACCTCTTTTACCCCGTCTACCTCTTCCCTCCTCTCCTACCCCATACCCTCTGATAACCACTAGTCCATTGTCTATGACCCTGAGTCTCTGTTTGTCTTGTTCATTTGTTGCTTTTAGGTTTATATTCTACATATAAGTGATATCATGTGATTTTCAACTTTTTCAGTCTGGCTTATTTCATTTAGCATGATTATCTCGAGGTCTATCCACGTTGCCACAAATGGCGGTATTTCATCTCTTCTTATGACTGAGTAATATTCCATTGTATATATGTACCACAGCTTCTTTAGCCAATCATCTATTGTAGGACACTTCGGTTGCTTCCATGTCCTGGCCACTGTGAATAATGCTGCTATGAACGTCGGTGTGCAAATGTCTTTTCAGATATGGGTTTCCAAGTGTTTGGGGTAAATACTCAGAAGAAGGATTGCTGGATCATATGGTAGATCAATTTTTGTCTTTTTGAGGAACCTCTATACTGTTTTCCATAGTTGCTGTATCAATTTGTATTTAGGGAAGAGGTTTTTGTAGAAAAGATCCAGGAGCAAAACAAAGAAATTAATTGGTCATAACTTAAGCAGTTGACTTGTTCAGAAAAGCCTAGTTGGCTCTTTGTGATTGATTGTCCTTAATTTTCATTTTCTTGGATTAGAGTGCATTGACTCCAGCTCAGGTTTTGGTTTGCTTATATAGGCTACCAAGGCATTTGAACCACCCTGGTCCACTAACCTCCACATTTAATTACTTTGGCACTTGATACAGACTGTGCAGAATCAGTAAACACTCTCTTTGCTGAGTTGTATATGCAACACCTCTAGCAGGAAATGTTCACAGAACTGGTCAGTACAGGACTGCCCACAGACTATTATTATAAAACAGACCATCTATTTCTGGAGGTTCTGCATTGCTTTTGAACCATTCTTTATTTTTGGAACCCCCTTCCTCAGTTCCCCTGGGACTCCCATCTCTCATAATCAAAACTTAATTGTCCATTTTCTTACACATTTTGCCTTTTAAATCAAGCTGTATAGATAATTAACCACTCTCTGTAAAATCTACCTCTGGTGTAGACGATAGCTTAGAGAAATAAACAAATCAAATATTTAAAATCAGACAGGTAAAAATGTCTTATAAAGGACTCCAGTTCTCAAATTGGGAAACAAATGCAATGAGAAGAACTTCAAGTGTATGTATGATTAAAAAGAGAAAGTCCACACAGAGTTGCATGAGGAGGCCCATTGGCACAGTGCAGCAATTTTCCTCATAGTGGCTGCCCAGATATCTTCAAAGGTTTATGAATTTTCTACAATAATATTAAGGTTTGGTCTCTATTTTGATAATAATAGATGCTCACAAAATTAATACAAGCATATGATGCACTATCTGGGTAAACACTGCAGCTGGGATCTGTGCCTACTTTTGATTTGTGATTTTAATAGTGCTCATACCAACTGTACTACTTTAGTTGTCTTCGACTTAGGAGAAAAGAGCAAATGAATAGTTACTGAGCTGTCTCTGGAAGAAAGTCCAAAAGTGTACCAACACGAAGATTTATAAGTAGTTGGAAGAGACAGACATAATAGAAGGGGAAAATACAGTTATGGTACAGCACAAGTAGTTAAAACAGCCATGCTGAAAACACCAAATCACAGCAACCAGTCCACATGCAAAGGGTAGGTGGAGATTTACCTAAATACTTTCTATTCCATTAAATTAATGTCCTGAAAATGAATTTTACTGATTTTGTGGGATTTTTTTTTTTTTACATTTAATTTGTAAATTTGATTTTGGTTGTCATAAGAAGTTTCAGTCAAAGAATATTGCAACTCATTTTGGTTCACATTTAGTTTTATAATAAAAAGTAATTTAAATAACTATAAGTTCATGAGAGCTATTTTTCTTTAAAAGAGTTTAATATGCAAATGAATTGGAAAACACTGATTCGGGGGCAACATAAATGTGGATTTTATTTTTGTCCTGCTACTTGCCAAATGTAATGACTTGGCAGTTCTTTTAACAACCCTGAGTTTTTGTTTACAAGTTAGGGGTAAATCTTGTCTCATCAGACAGTTGTGAGGTTTATAGAATTATTTATGTAATGATGCCTCCAGCTTTTTATGTCTCTTTCAGAATCTCTCCTAAGCTCAGCAGCCAACAAATAATCTATACCTAGTGGCTATATCCATGTAGGAATCACAAAGACACTTCCAACTCAGTATATTTAAGACTCACTATTTCATTCACCCAAACCTTCTCTAGTAATCCCTAACTTAGTGAATAATACCACCATTCACTAAATGGTAGAAATCAACAACTAAAACTTCACCATTTATTTTCATTCTTCCTGTTGCGTCACATGTAACATATCCTCAGGTCTTCCCATTTTATTTCCTTAATAACTTTTGACTACCTTAGTTTTTAGACTCAATTTTGACTATCTTAGTTCATGTCTCAATCATCTTTCCTGGATTAGTGGAGCAGCTATTTAAGCCTCTAGTCTTTCTTTTCTCCAATCTATTTTTCATAATAAAGGAAGATTGAGAAGTTAAAAAGATGAATTTAATCATATCTGCTTCTAAATCTCCAAGGCCATTCCCTTTCCCTTCAAAATATAGTTCAATTTGTTTTTATGGCTTACAATTCTTTCATGTTCTAGTGTCTGCTTACATCTCATAGTTTATCAGGTACATTTCTTGGACATTTTCCCAGCCATCTTCAACTATGTATACTAACTATAATTTTTCAAATGTATTATTTTTCTCTTACCCTTTGTACATAATATTGTTCTGATTCCTGGAATATTCATGCTCACCGCCCCCCCCCACCCCCATCTTTCTTGATTTTTGCCTATATGTTCAACTTTGTCTGGCCTGCAAACACCAGATGTGAGCCCTCTAACATGACAGCCCAGACAATGTGTCTTTTGTGTGCTGCACCAATTATCCCATCATGTTTAATTAATTCCTTCCCCCCCACACCCATTTTATTGTGAACTCTCTGCAAGAAATTCATTCTTATTCATTGTCGTATTCCCAGTGCCTTTTACACATAGCAGTCTTTAAATAATTTTTATTGAATGAATATTTAGGACAAAGTAAGCATTGATGGAATATTTGATGATTTTTATAAGATGTTTCTTCCCTCTATACACAACATTTAGTATTTTATTCTGTTTTCTTCTCTTATTTTTCTTATGTATATTTTATTCCTTTGTGGAGAGAATTTAACTTTTATATTTCTTGAACACCCCATGGCTTCTGGAATAGTTTGGAACTCATAATAGGTTCTTAAAATACTTACTATTTAACTGAGTAATTAAATTAATTAAAATGGCAGTGAATTTATAGGTATATCCATCAAAACGATTACCTGAAACTGTCAAAAAAAAGGTATTGGTTGAGTGATGAAATATTTAATCATTTGATTATTTTTATACCATTTAGTTCTTATGTTATAAGATAGATGAATTCTTTCTTATAGATTAAATCAGTCACCGAAATGATGTTTAACTAGGCAAACACCATTAAATCAGTCACCGAAATGATGTTTAACTAGGCAAACACCATTTTAGCTACTTTTGGTTAACAATGTCCAGAAAAAGAATGGGTCTTGAATATTAATTTTCTCCAAGGTTTTTTATTTGTTTACTTTATTAAAGAGATAACAAATTTAAAATTATGATAGACTCCCATTAAATGTGTATTTAGTGATATTTCTACTCAGAAAAACACATATATATAAATAATAACTTTAAAAGTTTTCATATATTAACCATTGGACTTTTGTCCTTCTCATAGCTAGTGACTTTGTTTCAGATATGTTTGAGAAGGGAAATGGAGAACAGGGGAAATCAGCTGATTCTTTTGATAAAGAGAGCTAAGTGATGATAGCTCATTACAATTAACATCTGGGAATTACACTGTATTAAAAAGTCTAGGAAGGGAGTATGATCAGCATCTCAATTTTTTTTTCATTGTCATGCTCTGTATTTAAGACCATTTTGAAAAGAAATTTTAAAAAATTCTCAGAGGATTCTGAATTATTTAGAATAATAAATGCAAAGACTTAAAAATCTATAATGCTGCATCATATGATTATAAACTAACTTTAATTCTTTCTTTCCATGTTTCACATGTGTAAGGCTGTTAAATGCCTATATTTTTGGAAATAACATAATTTACTGCTCAAAAATATCACAGCAGAAATTGAAAAATTCTTAGAGCAAAATGATAATAAAAATATTAAATTTCAAAACTTGTGAGATGCAGCAAGAGCAATACCTAAAGTTAATTTATCACAGTAAATAATTATTAAAAAAAAAAGCAAACCTTTAAATTAACAGGTAAAACACTCAAGACTTTGAAAAATAAAAGCACACAAATGATTGCAAAAATGTAAAAAATAAAAAAAGACAGAAATAATAAAAAATTAAAGCAAAAAACAGAATAGAGGGAATCAGTAAATTCAAAAGTTGGCTTTAGAACAGCTAATAAAATAGATTAAAATTCTGGTGAGATTGATTAAGAAAACAGAATTGAAAAATAGATCATGACTATAGATATAGGAGAGTTTAAGAAAATAGAAAGAAAAATTTGAATAATCTTCATGGCAAAAATTTTTAAAAGTTAAGCAAAGTAGATAAATTTCAGGAGAAATATAACATAAAAAATTACCCAAGAATGTAAACAGTATAACTAGATCTATAATCTTAAAAAAAAAATACATAGGTGGTTTAAAATCTCTTTGTTTAAAAAGTAAGGATGGTTTTCAGAAGGTTTAAACTTTCAAGGAATGAATTATGCAAAACTTTGAAAATATTCCAGAGAGGGGAAAAAAAGGAACAATTTCCAACTCATTCTATGAAGCTTTTACAACTTTGTTAAAAATCAGACAAAAATATGGAAATGAAGAGTTGGATTCCAATTCATTTACACTTGTCAATAAGACCTCAGCATTTTGCATTTAAAGCATATCACTATAAATAATATTATAAGATTCCTGTATGTCTCAGGCTCTGAAAGATATTTCAGAGAGGGATATCAGGCATGTTTCTAATCAGGTCTCTAACAATGGCACTACTCTTAGAATAAAGCTTCGAATTCCCAGAGTTTTGAAAGCATTTAGTAATTGAGTGCAAAAACCATACTCCCATTTTACTGATTAAATCTAGTGTCTTAATTTGTTTCTGATTTATAGAGTTTAGTTAAGACATTAATATTGCGATTTAAGCAAAGATAAACCATTATATGTCCAAATGGGTAAAAAAAAGAATGATTATTGAGCATCTAAAATGTCCCAGAGACTGTTCTAGACATATTACTTATGATATCTCATTTAACTTCCCTAGCCTTATATGACAAAGATAATTTCCTAACCTTAAATGACAAAGACAAAACTTGTTCTATAAATGGACAAACAAGCTAGAAAAGTTACTTGCCTAACTTCATCCAGCCTGTAAATAATAGATTTATGATTCATATGCAAATTAAATTTGGCTTCAAAGCCCATGTTTATTTTGGTTTTATTTAAATATTATAGAAAAACTTAGATTTTGAGACTACAAAGGAAAGAACATATTTTCAGTAAAGTGACACTCATTAATATTAATAATTGATCAATCTTTGTTCTTTCTCCAGTCTGTGATAATTAAATTATAGATAGACTAATAAGCCTAGTGAGTTTTTACATAAACTTTTAAATTTTGGAATAATTTTGGATTTACAGCAAAATTGTAAAGATCATGCAGATTTTCCTAATATGCCTAACTCAATTACTTCTAATATTAAATATTTACATTGTTATTATTGATTTGTCAAAATTAAGAAACTAAAAAAGAGACACTACTAATACTAGGAATGATAGAGGGGTTAGCATTACAGACCCCACAGATATTAGTGATACTTAATGGTGAAAGAATTAATGCTTCAGTACAAGATGGGGAACAATGTAGGATACTTACTCTCTCCATTCTATATACATTGTAATGAAATTTCTTAGTTAGTGCAATGCAATAAGAAAAATAAAAGATATATAGATTAGAAAAAAATGAACTGTTCCTATTTGTAGAATTTTCTATATAAAACATACAGAATAATCTACAAAATAAACAAACAAATGAACATATATGTTCTAGAATGAATTAGTGTGTTAGCAATGTTGCAGTATGCAAGATCGACACACGAAAATCAATTGTAATTGTATGTACTAATATACTTGCAATGAACTCTTGGAGACCAAAAAAAAAACCCACCAAAAACCAAAAACCAAAAAACAAAAAAATACCATTAACAAAACTAAAAATGTAGGTATAAATCTAACAAAACAGGTATAAAACTTGTATGCTAAAAATTATAAAAAGTTATTGAAATAAATCAGAGATAATGTTTACAAATTACATATTCAACTAAGAAATTACATTCAAAATATTTTTTAAAAAAATCACAACTCTTACAATTGAATAATTAAAAAACTTTAAAAAAATTGGCAAAATATTTTAACACACTTAACAAAAAAAGGAAGTACACATGCAAATAAGCACCAGAAAATACACTCACACTCATTAGTCATTAGAGAAATAAAAATGAAAACATTAATGAAATGCCATTATACACCTATTAGAATGAACTTTACAATTAATAATACCAAATGCTGACAAGGTTACAGAGCAACTGGAAGTTTCATACTTTGCTGATGGGGATACAAAATGGTAAAGTCACTTTGGAGAAGAGTTTGGGAGTTTCTTATAAAGGTATTCCTACACTTAAACAATAGGATCTAACAAACCAACTCATATTTATCAACATAAAATGAACTTGTATCTTCACACAAAAATCTCTATGTAAGTATTTGTAGAGGCTTTATTCATTATTGCCAAAACCAGAAACAACCCAAATTTCTTTCAACTGTGGAATTGATAGACTAACAGTGGTATATTTTTCAGTAGAATCTTAGTAGAAAGGATCAATTTTCTGATACATGCAACAATATAAATTTTAATGCATAAGGTAAATGAAAGAAGCCTATATATTATTTTAATCCACTTATGTGCATTCTGGAAAATGCAAAAACTTAAGAGACAAAAAACAAATCAGTGGTTTCCAGGGGCTGGATATTCTGGGAGTGAGGAGGACATGGAGACTATGGCTAAAAAGTAATACAGAGGAACTTTTTGGTTGATAGAACTGTTCTATGTTTTAATTTTTGTATATTTACATGATCAAATACATTTATCAAAACTCTCGAAAATTTATGCTAAAAAGAGTACAGTTTTTAATGTAAATTTACTTTAATAAAAAATGTTTTTAAAACCACATGAACGAGATTATTTTCTCATAATGACAAGGCCTATGGTGTTCAAACAAGTGAAGTATGAGCTGATGGAGATTTCTTTCAGTATACCCAGGCTCCTTACTCTAAGTTTACTGCAAAGAAAAAGCAGATGAAAAAGAGGGATGATTCTTTTTCTTTTTTCCTATAAATAATTATTTTATTTTATATTATTAAGTTTATTGAGGTAACATTGGTTAATAAAATTATATAATTTTCAGGTGTACATTATAATCTATATATTCTATTACATGATTACCACTCAAAGTCCAGTTTCTTTCAGCTCCCACATATTTCATTCCCTTTACCCATTTCACCCTCCCCCTACTCCCTATGTTTGATTCCCTGTACCCCATCTACCTCTCTCCTCTTCCCTCACCCCCTACCCTCTGGTACCCACTAGTCCATTGCCCATGTCCCCGAGTCTGTTTGTTTGTCTTGTTCATTTGTTGCTTTTAGGTTTATATCTCACATATAAGTGATATCATGTAATTTTCAACTTTTTCAGTGTGGTTCATCTTGTTTAGCATGATTATCTTGAGGTCCATCCGTGTTGCCGCAAATGGCAGCATTTCATCACTTCTTATGGCTGAGTAATATTTCATTGTATATATGTACCACAGCTTCTTTAGCCAATCATCTGTTGCAGGACACTTTGGTTGCTTCCATGTCCCGGCCACTGTGAATAGTACTGCTATGAACATCAGTGTGCAAAAATCTTTTTGGTTATGGTTTTCAAGGCCTTGGGGTAAATACCCAGAAGTCGTATTGCTGGATCATATGATAGACCAATTTTTGGTTTTTTGAGGAACCTCTATACTGTTTTCCATAGTGGCTGTACCAATTTGCAGTCCCACCAGCAGTGTATGAAGTTTCCTTTTTCTCCACGTCCTCTCCAACATTTGTTATTACTCATCCTGTTGATTATAGCCATTCTAACAGGTGTGAGATGGTATCTCATTGTGGTTTTGATTTGCATTACCCTAATAGCTACCAATGTTGAGCATCTTTTCATATATTTGTTGGACATTTGTATGTCCTCTAGGGGGAAGTATCTATTCAGGTCCTCTGCCTACTTTTGATTGGATCGTTTGTTCTTTTATTGTTATTGAGTTGTATGAGTTCTTTGTATATTTTGGATATTAGGCCCTTATTGGAGGGGTTGCTTGTAAATATATTTTCCTGTTAGGATGACAATACCTTGTTGACGATTTCTTTTGCTGAGCAGAAGCTTTTTAGTTTGATGTAATCCCATTCATTTATTTTTGCTTTTACTTCCTTGTCTTTGAGGTCAAATTCCTCTTTAAGTCCAAAGTCCTTGAGTTTCATTCCTATGTTTTCTTATATGCATTTTATTGATTCTTGTCTTATTCAGGTCCTTAATCCATGGTGAGTTGATTTTGGTGTGTGGTGATAAACAACAGTCTAGTTTCATTCTTTTTCAGGTAGCCTTCCAATTTTCCCAGCACCATTTATTGAAGAGGCTTCCCTTTGTTCACTGTATATTTTTTGGCTTATTCCTGGAAGCTCACCTTGAGTCTGTTTCTTCAGCCTTTGTATTGATTCCTTAAGTGCTTCCACTTAATAAATTCCTTTCTTTTAAATATTGGTATATATACATATATATATATACACACACACATATATATATACATATATGTATGTATATACATATATAAATCCACTACAATTTTCTTTTTAAACAACATATCGGTGAAGTCAAAAAATAAAATAACAAACACTAAAATGCCACTCTTTGAAAAAGTATTTGAGACAAAAGACAATAAAAGATAAATGCAAATAAAAAACCTGTACTCATTTGCTAGTCTCAGAACACAAATTTCTTCACTTTTTCATTTCTTAGCTCATCCTTTTCAAAAAGAATCAATCCTGGCCTATACTACAGGGAATACTGAAAGGGGTCAGCTCACCTAAAACAAAATAATAACAACAAGAAAATACATAATTAAGAGTAAAGCGACTATCAGGCAAATAGAAGCAGAGGAGTGCAATTTTACTAAGAAGAGGGCATTATAAACTTCAATAATAAGAGAATTGCTATAGCAAGATAGTAATGAATGTTCAGCATATGTAGGGACAGATGGAGACAACAATGATGGAAAAGGGGAGGATTCAAAGATCCAAATTCTCAAAGGAGAATAGAGATAAGGCACATGCAGAAGAAGATGGATGACTGTGTATATAGAACTATCCTTTTCATATTTGTAATGGTAACTACACACCAAAGATTCAGAACTGAAGTATATAACATAAAACAAGAAGACTGGAGGCAAAACCCACAAAAGCCAACCAAAATAAAGAAAACAGAAACATAAGAACAAGGAAGCAATGGAAACACTGAGCAATCAGAAAGCAAAAGATTAAATGGCTATAAGAAGATCTCATATTTCAATAATCACCCTAAATGTAAATGAACCAAACTCACCAATAAAAAGGCACAGAGTTGCAGAATGGATCAAAAAACAAAACTAAACCATATGCTGCCTCCAGGAGACACATTTCATCTCCAAAAACAAATATATACTCAAAGTGAAAGGGTGGAAAATGATATTTCAAGCAAATGACATTCAGAGAAAAATGGGAGCAGCAGTACTAATATTGGACAAACTAGACTTCAAAATAAAAAAGGTAAAGAAATACTAAGGAACACTTCATAAGGATAAAGGGAATCATGCACCACTATGCACCTCCACATTCCAAAATGCCTTTCTGGGAGAGCTACAACATCTGCTATAATTGGGAAGCCACCAAACAACTGGTTCCAGTTCATACTAGAAGTATGAATGCCTCCTATTCATATTCCCTGCATAACTTAGCTCTGACTTAGTCTAATATGGGTGCATCTGATTACGGAATCACAATTACCCCAGGCACCCAGCACAAGAAAGACTGGAAAACACAATTTTTTTTTTTTGTAATTTATTTGTTGGTAAGAAGGCAGAATCTACAGAGTGGAGAACTATCAAAATGCTAAGAAGATGTGCAAAAGGGGAGAGCGATAGTAATTTACTGTTTGGGTTGAGTGTTAGGACCATAATTATTCATTACTTTCTAGTACTTTATAAGGCATACATAACTTTATTAATCTGAGTTCTCCAGAGAAACAGATCAATAGAATCTATCTCTGTTTATCTATCTATCTATCTATCTATCTATCTATCATCTATCATTTATCAGATTTACTATAAAGAATTATCTCAAGTGATTCTGGAAGCCAAGAGTTTTCAAGATCTGTAGTCAACAATCTGTCAATCCAGAAGAACCAATGGTATAGTTCTAGTTTAAGTTCAGGTATGAAGACAAGAGAAGACCAAAGTCCCAGCTCAGAACAATCAGGCAGAGAGCTAAAACTGTAATATATTTAAAGAATGTACTATACCATGTGAAAGAATTCTCATCATGTAACATTTCCAATACAACACTGAATAAAAGAGGCAAGAGTAGGTATTCTTGTCTTTTTCATAATCTTAGAGGAAATGTTTTTAGTGTTTTACTTTTTTTATTTTTTTAAGTTTTTTATTGTTGAGTATAGTGTTAGCTATGGGATTGTTTATATCACATATATATATTATATATTATATAAATAAGGGGTATATATATGTAACATATAAATATATCTTTTATTTTGTTTAGGTACAGTTCATCTACATATAATTAGTTGAGAGTTGTTATCATGAAAAGATGTTGAAATTTGTCAAGTGCTTTTCTGCATCTATTGAGATAATTATATTAATTTTATCATTTTGTTAATGTGGTATATCATATCTATTGATTTGTGCATGTTGAACCATTTTTGTGTCCCTGCCCTGGAATAAATCTCACTTGATCATGGCATATGTTTCTTTAAATGTACCATTGAATTCAGTTTGCCTATATTTTGTTGAGGATTCTTGCATTTATGTTTATCAGAAATATTAACCTGTAATTTTCTTTTCTTGTATTGCTCTCATCTGGCTTTGGTATCAGGATAATGTTGGCTTTGTAAAATAAATTTGGAAGTGTTTCTTCTTCTTTTTTTTTTTTTAAGTTTGAGAAAAATTGGCATTAATTCTTCTTTAAAAGTTTTGTAGAATTCAAAATTGAAGCCATCTACAGACTTTTCTTTGTTGGGAGGTTTTTAGTTGCTGATTCATTCTCTTAATTAGTAATTGGTCTGTTCAGATTTTCTGTTTCTTCATGATTCAGTCTTGGTAGATTGTATATTTCTAGAAATTTATTCATTATTATGTTCCATATATTTATCCATATATTATGTATAATTAATTGTTCATAGCATTTTTTATGATCCTTCATTTTTCTGTGTTTTCAATTGTAATGTCTCCTTTTTCTTATCTAATTTTATTTGTATTTATTTATTTTCATCTTATCTCTTTTTCTTAGTCTAGTGTGTAGAGATTTAATATAAGTTCCAAGAGGGTGGGTTCTTCTTTAGTTCAATAATGTATATTCAGTGCTAAGAAGAATTCTTGGCACATAGTAGGTTATATACAGATACTCACATACACACATACAAATGTTTATTATAAAAAAAAAAACAGAGAGACCTAGTGAGTTAGAATTTCATGATAATCATTTTCTCTGCAAAGCAAGCTAGGCAAGGTAGATCAATAGGTAGAGTGTGGAGTCTTGGGTTAGAGACATGAAAATATTAAAATGCTTTGTTAATATCCCCAACTAGAAGAAAGGGATAGTAGCTTTAATGTGTATCTTGAGATAGTGTCTAACACATGATAGGTGCTCTAACAACATTTACTGAAGGCAAAGTAATTGGAAGAAATTGAGGCATGACTATATTTTGATTCATCTAGCCCTATTTAATGTTTTCTATAGTATAAACAGATAATCTTTTCAACTGTAATACTGATCATATTACCTCCTCTCTAAAACTATTTACTTATCATTTTTCTTAAGCAAAGGCAATACTCTCTCAGATAACTGATAAGGACCTGTGTGGTCTGGCTTTTATATATCTTGCTAAAATCATCTCCTTCCATACTCAATGTTGTAGAATAATGCTGATCATCTTTAAAAACTATATTGGATTTTCACTAAAATTGTATTAAACTTGTTTTATAGGTTTTTCTCCTAAGACTAAATGGCCATTGTTTTAGTCGACCATCCTATTAGAGGAACACTTATTTCTGCATAAACACACTGAACAATAAGTAAATAATTAAGCATAAGTTAAATAAATAAGGATAGAGGAGTCAAGACCAAGATTTAGGAAAAGAAAACTAATACACATTCCAAAATGAACACAAATAAGAACAAATTCTGTTATTCACTACTTCTCCTTTTCCTTGTATCCCATGAGGAAAAGGGAAGCAAAGACTCAGCCATAATATCCAAATCCTTCAGAAATATAATCAATTCAAAATTTTGCCAAGCACAAAATTTAATTGAAAAAGTAAATTATTTTTGTATTATAAAGAAGATTATTTTGAAAACCATTTATATACTAATTAGAACTCTAATTAGTTTTCTATAATGAGAAATATGTGATGAAAATTTTATTTCTCCAGAGATTATCTGGGAATATTGGTAAGAAGTTAGTTTAGAAGCAACAGGCAATTAAGATCCTTACTTTGGATACAAAGATAAACATAAAAAAAGCATTTTACCTACTAGCTCTTTAAAGTAAAACTAAAGACAGCTCACTATAAAATAATTAGAAATGAGAATGTTGCAGTGATCTTCATTTTGTCCTAATCTAGCACATGGCATCACAAAATAAAAGAGGATGACATATTTCTTCTGGTAATAAATCAGGCCCATTTTCCCTGCATATTCTTATTCAGTAATTCCCTCCTCACCCCCTCTCCCTTTTAATACTAAGTTCCTCCTTAGGCTCTTACCTACCTTTGATCTACCTGAAGGCTACAGTCAGATCTGGAGTCCTAAAGCACATCCTCCATTATGTTCTCCCACTCTTAACTACTTAAAGATGTATTATGGCTTTCTTTACCTCTCAGAAACCACACACATCATATACTGACTTTAACAACAACATTGCTTACCTTCTTTTTGGACTTCATTTCTATAACATTAAAAGACATTTATTCTCTCCTTTAACCACACTTCTCTAGTTACTTTTTAGCCTACATAGTATTTTTCTGACATTTCTGACAGGATAGAAAACAAAGAAAAAATAAACAGAGCTTCAGAGAAATTGGAGATACCATTAATCACACCGACATACATGTAATGGGAATACCAAAGCATAGGATAAAAAGAAAGGACTAGAAAAAATATTTGAAGAAATAATGTTTGAACACCTCTCAAATCTGATCAAAACATTAATTTACTTGGTCGAGAAGTTTAACAAACTCTAAGTAAAATAAACACAAAAAGATACCTACCATAGAAATATCAATTAAAATGTTGAAAGTCAACAATAAAATGAAAATCTTTAAAGCTATAGAGAAAAATGATTTATCAGATATATAGAAATTCAATAAGGTTAGCAGTTGACAATTCATTAGACAATGGAGACCAGAAGGCAGTGGGACAAGATATTCCAAGTGCTTAAAAAATTAAAATTCTCAATCAAATATCTTAAATCTAGCAAAACCACCTTTCGAAGATAAAGAAGAAAGAAATACTTTCCCAAATCATAAAACAAACAGACAAACAAACAAATAATTGCAAAATTCATTACTAGCAGACTGATCTTACAAGAAACATTAAAGGAAGTTCTTTACTCTGCAAGCACGTGACATGAGAAGTAA
Source organism: Rousettus aegyptiacus (assembly GCF_014176215.1). Taxonomy (NCBI): domain Eukaryota; kingdom Metazoa; phylum Chordata; class Mammalia; order Chiroptera; family Pteropodidae; genus Rousettus; species Rousettus aegyptiacus. Next base: position 72,523,179 of record NW_023416287.1, read on the forward strand.
TTCAAATCCACATAAGAAAACAGAGTGCCAGTAAAAGTAAATGCATAGGTCGTGACAAAAGATAATATAATTATACATTGCTTCTTACTTCTCATGATTTCAAAAATGAATTGCAGAAAATAATGTGTATATAATTGCATTATGACCCCATAATACATTTGACAATAACAGCGTGAAGGAGGTGGGTAGGGAAAAAGGTATACAGGCATAAGGAAATGACAACAGATGGTAACTAAAGTCCACGGGAATAAAGAGAATCGGAAAGGGTAAATAAGAAGTTTACTATATAACAAACACTCTATAAATATATACTTGCCTTTATTTATTCTCTTGGCATAATTAAAAATATATATAATTATTATCTTAGACAGTTTGGACTGCTATATAAATTACCATCGACTGAGTGACTTAAATGACATTTATTTCTCACAGGTCTGGAGACTAAAAAGTCCAAGACTAAAATGCTGACAAATCTGGTGTTCGGTGACAGCCTACTTTCTAGTTTGCAGATGGCCATCTTCTCATTATATACTCATGTGAAAGAAAGCAAAGAGGAGAAACAAGCTCTTTTGTGTCTCTTCTAATGGCATTAATCCTATCATGAGGACTCCACCCTCATGACCTAATTACCTCCCAAAGACCTCATCAAATACCATCACATTGGAGATTATAGTTTCACCATAATAAATTTTTAGAGACAAAAATATTCAGTCCATAGCAAGTATATAAAGTAACAATTGTGATAATGTATTATTGAGTTTAAAACATGTGCATAATATACATAAAAATATATTTACTACATTACATATAAAAAGGTTATATATGTTATATACAAACATACAAATATGTATAGTGTTATGTATAAATATATGTGTTATATGTGTGTGTGTGTGTGTGTGTGTGTGTGTTTCCATAAAGAAGGATGAGGGAATGGAGCTATATAAGATTAAACTTCCTATATTTAGAGGGAACTAATTCAGTATAAATTTAAAGAAGACTCTGATTAGTTAAGAGATATATATATATATATTTATAAATAAATAAATAAATATATATATATTTATACATATATATAAAACAACCACTAAAGAAAAATATACTTTAAGAAATCATTAAAGAACTAAAATGTTATGCTAGGAAATATCTACTTAATAAAAAAGATGGCAATAGAAAAGAAATAGAGAAATTTAAACAAAAATGTCATGAGACATATAGAAAGCAAAAAGAAAATTGTTAGAGGTAAATCCTACCATTTCAACGATATTAAATGTTAAAGAAGTACACCAATTAGAAGGCACAGAGAGTCAGACTGGATAATTGCTTCATCCCCAATAATAAAAAAAGATTGAACTCTATGCTACTTAAAAGACACACTTTACATTAAAAAAGACAAATAAGTTGCAAGTAGAAGGATGAGAAAATATATACCATATAAACAGTAACCATAAAAGAGCTGAAGTGGCTATGCTAATATTAGGTGAAGTAGATTTTAAAGCAAAAAAATATTGCTGAAGATAAAAAGAGATAGATCTCAATGATACAAGGGTCAATCTACAATAATAGAAAGATATAATAATTATAAATGTATAAAACCTAAATGAAGTAGAAAATATGAATAGATCTATAGCACATGGTTCGGATTACTTCACTGTTGAATTCTACCAGACTCTCAAAGAATAATACCAATCCTTCACCAACTCTTCCAAAAAAATAGAATTATAGGAACCCTTTTCAACTAGCTGTACAGAGCCAGAATTACTTTGATATTAAAACCAGATAAATATTTCCTATGAATACAGGTGTAAAATTTCTCAACAAAATACTTTCAAACTGATATAGAAACATAAAAAGGATTATACACTATAACCAGCCAGAATTTGGAAGACTCACACTTCTTAATTTCAAAACTTAATACAAAACTACGGTAATCAAGGCAATGTTGTACTGGCATAAACATAGATCTCAGAATAAAATTGGGAGTCAATAAATAAACTGTTACATTTATGATTAATTAATTTAACAAGAATGTCAAGACAATTTATTTGGGGGAAAGAACAGTCTTTTACAATGGTGCTGGGAAAACTGGATGTACACATGCAAAAGAATAACATTTAACCTCTACCTCATACCACACATGAAAATAAACTCAGAGTGGATCATAAACTTATATTTAAGAGGTAAAACTATAAAACTCTTAGAAGAAAACATGGGCATAAGTCTATTACCCTGTGTTAATCATAATATTTTAGATAAAATGTCAAAAACACAAGTAACAAAAGAAACTTAGATAATTGTTCTGTGTCAAAGTTAAAAACGTTTTTCCTTTTCTTTTTTTTTTTGGCTGCAAATGATACTATTAGTAAAGTAAAAAGACAACCCATAGAACGAGAGAAGATATTGAATAACATTTTTCTGATAAAGGACTTTTATCTAGGAGATAGAACTCATACAAGTCATAAAGAAAAAGACAGGTAACTCAATTAAAAAATGTACAAAGTATTTAAATATACATTTCTCTAAAGATGTATAAATGGCCTTTAACACATGAAAAACTTCAACATCATTAGTCATAGGAAACTTCACTCAAAATCACAATGATATATCCCTTTACTCTGACTAGGACAGCTACAATAAAAGAGACTAAACAACCTAAAATGTCCATCGACTGATGAATGGATGCAAAATATGTGGCATATCCATACAATGGAATGATATTCAGCAATAAAAAGAAATAATACTGATACAACCAACAACCTGGATAAACTTTGAAAACATTATGGTAAGTGAAATAAGTAAAGCCATAGAAATAGAAGACAGATTAGTGTTTGTTAGGGGCTTGGATAGAGGGAAGTAGAGAGAGTGCAATGAGTAGGGACAGTAAATGGGCATCAGTTTTCTTTTTGTGGAAAGAAAAATGTTCTAAAATTAGATTGTAGCAATGGTTGCATAATCCTGTGGATATATGTAAAGAGCATCAAACCACGCATTTTAAATGAATGAATTGTAAGGTATATTATTTACCTCAATAACACTGTTAAAAACACAATTTGTATCATGCTACTTTTTTTGGTTAAAAAATTCTAATAACCTCTCATTTTATTTGAAGTAAAATCAAAACGGTTACATTCATCGCTAGGGCCCTCCATGATAAGGTCTCCATGCTTACTTTTCTGTCATCATTTGCTACTAGTCTCTTCGCTCACTCAGCTACACTCACTGTTTTGCAGGTCCTCAAATTTGCCAGGGACAAAGTGTTTGCTTTTTTTTCCCACCTGGGACATTTTCCCCCCTAGATACTGTATGGATTATTCCTTTATCTCATGCCTTTGCTTAATAAAGTTTTTATGAGAACACTGCACTTTAAACCGAAACTTCCTCCTTTAAAGTACTCACATCCTCTTTCCATGTCATTTTTGTCCCATGTCATTTATCACTGTATGGCCTCCTTTATTTGTTTTGGATTCTACCATCTCCTTTCACAAAGACATAAATCCAGAAAGGCGTGATGGCATCATCTGTTTTGTTCACGGTGGTTTCCCAGTACCTAGAAAAGTAGACTGTTACATGATAGGGATGAAACAAGTATTTGATTAATACACCATTTACATTATGTGGCTAATATGTTTAATGTTTTACCTCAGCCAAGAAATGTAGTAACCTTATCTACACAGAGCTTAATGTCCTCGAATAAAAATAAAGTATTTTACCTTTTTCAAATAATAAAAAAAAAGATGCTAAAAATCAGATAATATATTTTCTCAGTTGACTATCTGATAAGTCATATCAAACATGTAGGACAAGAGCAAATTAATTGACCTTTACAGCAAACACAAATTATAATCTGTTCTCATATCACAGCTCTGACATCAATTAGTCTTTGGGTACCATTCTCTGAAATATCTTTATTTTTACTGCTCCAGGTTAAAATCATTAAATCAGTTTGGGCCTAACCACAGCAGCATCTGCCTTTGGCTGCAGGGGCTGACAGTCAAAAAAAAAAAAAGAAAGAAAGAAAAAGAAAAAAAAAGCAGTAAAGAGAACATACATATTATTCTGTAATCACCCAGTGTAGCCAGAGGCATAATGGTTGACCCTGTTGGCATTTCAGACAATGATGTCCAAAAATTAAGCTGTGATTTCATTATGATAGACCAAATTGAAAATACAACTCAAAAGTTCTGAGGATGACTATTGTCCAGGTGTGATGTTGGTGTTATTGCTTTAACAAACGTGATAAAGTATGAAACCTGAAAGGGTATTGGAAGGTGACCCAATCCATAAACATTTCCTCACTATTCTGATATGACATTCATAATTATAAGTAATAGTGGGTTATTCCTTTGGGTTAGGAAGTATCGTTCTTAGAAATCTTCTGACAAAAGGCAGAGATTTTATTCATAAAATACATCATCTTCCATTAATAGTATTTTTAAATAAATTATGTTTCATAATTTGGAATTATTTTGTCTAAAAATATAAGAAATTGACTTTGGTCTGGTTCAAGAAGAAAAAGTAATTAGTCATAGAGAGTGTCACATGAGTTAACAAGAACTGGAATCAGGAGATTAGAAGCTCCCCAAACCCTTTCTCTATCCCTCTTATTTGTTTTTCTCTATATGGGATTTCATTCTTTTCTACTTCTCTCTTCCCAATTCATCTCATATTTATTTTGCCTGCTTCTCTGGTCTGTATGGTAGGTGAAAATAGCCCTCCCCACAGATGCCAAATGTACATATTTCACCTCCAAAGAAAATGAGAATATCTGTCCCTCTCAGTCCCTATTCAAAATTCCTTCAAAGATAATCTGTTTGGCTACACTTGTATAAGGAATCCACAACCTGATTGGAGATATAATTACTAAAACTCTACGTTGCAAATACTTCCCAGGGGCCACTTTTGATGAAGGTGGACAGTTAGTAGTGGCATCGGGAGCTAGGCAGCACCTTCACAATGCCTCTGCATTGAATATATTTTTTAATCTAGTTGTAAAAATTAATAGATATTTACAAAAAGAAAAAAGAAAAGAAAAAAGTGCAGAAAAAATCTAAAAATATAAATCTACCTTTGATCTCTTCTCCAGAGATAACTGCTGTTAAACTGCTGGTGTTTAACTTTAAACCTTAGCCATTAACACCCTAACATGGATGTATCTGGGAGAAAAATCTTTTCCACTTCCCCTTATATTCTGTTCTTGGGAGCTTGTGAATTAAACTGACAAAAGACAGATTAGCAAAAAAAAAAAAAAAAAGACAAAATTTGATCACACAGGTATAAGAGTTCACAAAAATGTTACTTAAAGGAATGCTTAAGATTTGGGGTCTATACACTATCTGAATAAGGGAAGGAAGGGAGAAAGAACACTAAAGGAAAAATAAATGTTTTTTAGAATGATAAATGGGCCCTTAGGCAAACAGATGAGAGATATACTAGTCCAGTGACAATGTCTGTTTATATGTGGTATAGGGAATTTCCATCTCCAGTGATGAGTCAATTTTCCCTTCTTGCTCCCTGGAGGGGGGGGGGGGGTTATAACAATTGAGTTCCTTAACAAGGCTTTGCTTTTAGATACAAAAGAGAATTCAGGACCTTAAATGTCTTCTGCTCACAATAATTTTAATGACACAGCAGCATATTCTGGACCCCTTCAGATGTATTAATGTGATGTCTCTTTAAGAGCAATTAAATTACCCAGGAGGAGATTCAGAAGATAAGTGGCTCTATATAGAAATTACAAAGCCAGAAAAATGTTTTGAGCAAGGTCAGCTTCTGAGAAGTGGTAGGAGGGAGCCTGGAAGAGAGGGCGGCATGCAAGGCAGCAGACACCAAGCGAGAGGACAGGCAAGCTTTTTAAAGTACAAAGCGTCCTGCCAATGACAGTCCGTGTGATTCCTGCAATAAACTAGTGAGATGAGCATGACTTCTGCCTTTAGCTCTATTGAGAAGATAGAGACAAAAAGGAGTATGCTGACTTAGCTGTGATCATTCAGAGTGTAACTTCTGAAAGGAGCACCCCAAACACACACCTTCTGCTCTTCCAATGGATCCGGCATACAGTGTTTGCAAGCCAAGTTAGCACAGTCTGACAGAGGCACCTACTGGATACGAGTATTGAGAAGAATATACAATTATATACATAGAAAGCATTCAGAGCAATGTCTAGCATACTGTAAGCACCTCAATAAGCTGCAACTGTTTTGAGGCTGTCTTTCAAAGGCTGTATAGATAAGCGGTCAATAACATGGACACTGGAATCGAACTTCAGGATGTAGTACCTGTTTTTTTGCATACTGACTGTGCTAACTTCTCTGTACCTCATTTTCCTCATCTGTAAAATAGAGCATTTAGAGAAACAACTTCCTAGGTTCCCTCTTATTTTTTAAAATGGGAATTAAATGAGTTTATATATAGCAAACACTTGAAACTTTTTTTTTGTAGAAACTATATGTGTTATTATTACCAAAAGAGCCATTAGTGTTTAACTTAACAGTGTCTGCAAGTTAGTGTTAAAAAAAAAATTCAAAAATTCAATCAAGAACCAGTGGGTGGTAGTTTTTTTTGTCTCTGAATAAACAAAAGCTATTGATTCGCACCAGTTATGTCAATTTACATATCCATATCCATGATTCACTCAATCATCTTTTTTGCTACAATGATATTGTGCTTAGTACTGAGTTCTCTGATAGTATAAACTTTCTAAAATGTTTGTGATTTGAGAGTAATTTTTAAATGTATCTTTTCAAAACATAAGCAATTTGAAACTGTTTATTAGGAATGTAAGTCAGTTAAAAACGAGAAACTGAAAAGTGAGATTGAAAGTAGTAAAAATGTACAAGGTTATGAGGGGTGAAGTTAGAAAAATGGAAAGCCAGATGTTTGTTAAAAAATAATAACAATAAAATAAATAAAAGCATAGAAAATTGGGTAGCTAAGACTTCCCACAATAAACTTGTCAGTAAAGAAGCAATAGAATTATTCCAACAGAAATGATAAATTTGTATACAGCCAGATATAGAAATTCAAAAGAGTCTAAAATTTGATATTTAATGAGAGAATAAACCATGAACAATAGCCACAAGAGACTGTCACTGGTGGAGACATGCACTGATCTCGCAAACTCTAAAGGACTTGGTCAGTTTTGAAATAACAAGAAAAGTATAAAAAAGAAGGACAAGGTCAGTCTTCAAATCTGCTTGAATAGTACAGCTTACTTACTAAGCAATAAACATTGTGTCCCAAATTAAGCCTAATGTGTTCCAAACTTTTCTCCATTTTCAAGAGATTTATTCCAGTTGGGAAGAAAGAACATGATCTTGGGCAAAAAATAACTTGATGATTAGCTGGCAATCTAGATAAAAATATCTGGTAGCCCAACTATAATATTAGAAGTGCTTTCATTTGTTTGCACTGTTTAGTTTGATATTTTTCTTATGCATATTTTATTTGAAAACTTAGGTCTTCTGATTCCTTCGTGGTTTTTTTTCCATTAAAAAGTCTATTTCTCTTTATTTTATTATTCTTTTTTTCTAACCACTTAAGAGGAAGCAAAGACTTCTTTGACAAGATTGATGGAAAGCAGGGTCATTTACACCTAGAACCATCAGCATTTCCCTAAATGCTGATCAGTGGGATTGTTAATCAGGAGAATTGTTCTATATGCATCTCACTTCCCTTAGACTTGGTCTCAACAGCTCAGGAGAGAAGCAACAGTGACAGTGACTCCTGGACTGAAGGTCTAGGGGTGAGAAGATGGGAGGGAGGAGTGGGAAATAGCATAGAGCACTAAGGCTGCAAGACCTGCACACGTGGACAATTAGCAATTTCTACGGGCAAGAATGTCTTAAAGTTTCATTTCTAACACCATACTTGAGGCTCCGTCAGGTGCTGCAATGAAAACCAGCCAGGCAAATAAATTAGGTTCCCAGTTCAGTTCCCTGAGGCATGGGTGATGAGAAAAGCTTTTAGAGAGTGCTGTTTTTTTGAATCTTTCCTAGCATTCCTATCCCTGAAGACGGCTTTCTTGTGAATTAATAAAGGGCTCAACAGCCTAGAAAATTCAGTGAAGTGACTTCTTATTCCCAAAAAAATCCATTGTCATTGTGGATGCCCTCAGTTCTCTTGCAGTGATTCTATCACCAGTCTAGAGAAGGTGGTTCCTTCAGGGTCCCAGGGTCTTTCTTTTCATTTCATATCAATAAAAATAATTTATTTGATCTCAATAGTGTAAATGCTGCTGTGTCAGTAAGATGATGATGATAATTGTTGATTCTAAAATGCAGACCTGTAATATAAGTTCTTCTAATTAGATACATGCATGAGAGATGAAAAATGATTTCAAGTTTAATTATGTGGGGAGATGTGTAAATGGAACATCAATTTTACTTTTGTGTACCCGGCAATGTGGTTGTGGCTTCCTGATTTGAAAGTTTCCTGAATACATTATGGCAGCTCCTTTGCTGAGCAAGTTCTGCAATGTGGAATGGAAATTGTCCTGGAAACTCTGTGTGGATGCTATTTCCTTAGCCTTTCCAATGCTTTTGAATTTATTTGTGAATTATCTATACAACTTACAGAATCCTTTTCTCTATAAACTAGCTAATGTATTCTCTGGTTAAGAACTCATAGCCACAAAGATCCTTTCTAGTTTCTCTCTTGTAAGATCCTCAGCTAGATGTTCTCCTTAATCCATCAAGGTTTCCCAGCTGTTTTAATTGCAAATTTACATTTGTTAAAAAAAAAAAAAATGTATCGAGGCATAAACTCTGCTGGATCCAGAGTAAATAAAAATAAATATAACATGATTATTATCTTCAAAGAGTTTTTAATGATCGAAATGAACATATTAAGAAATACATTTTTTATAAAATATGGTTTTTGTATGGTCATCTACTACATAATTGTCAATGTAAAATTCTGGAAGAATAAATCTTTTTCCTTTGAGCTCATGATGTGATTGGTTGACTTGTGTTTCTGCTATAGTACTGGTCATATATCTTTGTAACTGTGTCTGCGGTTATATGTTTGTGTAGCTCTTTGTGTACATGCTTCATTGTCTCATGTGTAAGCTCCTCTGGGGTAAAGCTCATATATTATTTATTTCTCTTTCTATCACTATCCTCAGTATCCAGCTGGAACTCATAGTTAGTAAATAAAAAAATGGGCAAAGTAAATAATCTGTATCAGTAAGAATCCTAAAGATTCTGCACAACATCAGGCAGAAATAACTCTCCTTTATAGAGCTCTTTCCTTAATCAAGCTTCCTACACTGCCCAACATACTAATTAATAGGTAATTTGTTGTCGTTTTGTTTTTGCCGTACAGTCATAGTACTACTAATAAGCAGGAAAGTCATCTACCTAAGAAATAAATGAAATGAATACTCTTCTTCGGTCTCATTTTCCCTGCCCTGCTTTGGGCTGTGCCTGCTTTAATTTATGCCAACCAGTGCCTTGCAGGAATAACGGAGTTTCTGAAGCTAGTCTTCTCATAAACTAGGATTCCCCAGGGAGCCTTTAAAATTCCTGAGGCCTAGCCCATACCCCAGATCAATTACAATAGGAACTCTAGGTTTAAGTACTAAATATTGGTATTTTGTAGAACTCAACAAGGAATTCCAATGTTCAGTCAAGGCTGGAAACACTGCTCTAGTGATTTAATGATTTAATATACTTTAGTCAAGAATAACTCCTAGAAAGTCTTAAGATGAAAAAATGTTGTTATTGAATTCATCTAAAAGAGTTTTCAATGTGAATAAATGAGTAAATAAGATATCTTTAAAATTTCCTCAAAGTGGAACAGCTTAACTCCCAATCATAATATTGTGTGCTAATCATAGGCTTTTAGCAATCTAAATTTTTCTAATCTAATCTAACCTCTCTATTCTTCTAAACTGAGTATATATGTTGTCCGATTGACTACTATTTCAGAGTTTACGACAATTAAATTTCTTAACTAAAATGAATGTTTACTTTCTTTATTCCAAATAATAATCAGTTCCTTAAAACAAACAAAAAAGGATATCCAAAACTAAACAGCAGCCTCGTCCCCCCTTAAATTTCTTTTCTTCAGTTAATGTGTTTCTTTTCACTAAGGAAGCACACATTTAATTAATCTAATTAGAAGTATCATAAGCACAACTCATGGTTAAATATGCTCATATGATAATATGATATATGATCAAATTTATTTACAAGGTAACAACAGCTAGGGGAAAATTTTGGACAGGTGTCCGACTTCGGATTCTGGTTGCTGTCTTAAGCCTCAATATTTTCTCTGTTCCAGAGACATTTTCCAGGCAGTTATGCCTCCTAACATTTTCTTATTTGTTCCAGGGAGGGAAAAAAACTATAAAATCTTATAATTAACTTTCCTTTCATCCTACCTATTTTCCATTACACCTTTTTCCCTCCCAACTAGAATTTTTGACTCTTTTTCTCTACCTATTTCTGTGTTTTCTAATTCCTCTGAGTTTTCTGATGTCACTCATTCCTCAAGGTCCAAGTCTATGAGGCTAAGAGTAGGAACATAGGAAAGAGGCCTAAGTGTTCTACTCTGGCCTCTTCAAATGGGGTCATAGAGGGATGTGCTGACCTCCACCGCATCTGGAAATACTGGCTGGCTTGGTTCATAAATCCCCAAACTTTAATCTGTTTTCTCCCCCTGCACTGGATATAACCATATATGCAAGTAAAAATCTGTGAAAACATTTTTAGAATTGGAATCTAGGGAAGTGGAAAATCCTACTTACTAACAAAGTGATCTCAGGCAAATTAACACTTGTACGATCAGGACAAATTCTTCATCTATAAATATGGGATAAAAACAGCTATCTTTATAGTGTTATCATATGGAATAAATTAAGTGATGTATATGAAAATGATTTGCAATTTATAAATCCTCATGAATGTTAACTAGTATTAGTAGCTTTTATTATTATATTTCATACTAATGTAAACTCTTTCCATTTTTTTAAAAGAGTTTTTACTAATCAAACTCCTGGAAAATATATAAAGGTCTTGACTAAATTAAAGCTATAAAACTGAATAGGTATAATTCCTATAAGGAAATTGATTTCTTAAAACTGCTAGAGAAATGCCAAATATTTAGAGGGATAGAGATGGTATTGGAGGAGATGTATCTAGCAACCAATTTTATAAGGTCTATTTCCTTCCTGAAATTTCAATAAACTACTGGAAATTCTGAAACCAATATAGACTTTTTTTTTTTTAATTAAGAATGTTTCCATTCTTACTGCCTCAGGTTATCTCATTTCTTCCTCTCTGAAAAAAAGAAAAAAATTCCCTTTGGATTAAATTCCTGACATTCTGATTGATGTCAATTCATGTTAAATGGCTACCCACTGCATTCTGTCAAGATTGGAGATTAAATGACTGTTAAACTTCAGTTGAACTCAAAAAAGAACTAAAATTAGAATACTAAGAGATTAATTTTTATTTGTATTCTTTGCTGAAGATAAAAGATCACAAATATGGCTATAATCAGTCTGCGTGCATTGTAAATGATAAATAAGCTGAGTTAATAAAAAGTTATTTTTAACAAAACTTTTTATTGCTCATATAATCAGTGTTTATTATTAAATAAGTAAATAGAAGAATATAAAATTACCTATAGTCGACTACCCAGAGATAACCACCTATAAAACATTATTTATCATTCTTATAGGTATTATTATAAAAAAACGTAAACAGAATATCTTTTTGTAAGCTGAATTTTAAAATATACAGCTATATGTTTCTATGATAGTGAATACCATAAAATACCACATTACTATTTCTAAAGCATTTCATTGTATTTAAGTTCCAAATTACTAGCTATTTAAAACATTTTAAATTTTTTTCTTTTTAAATATACTACGATGGACTGTCATTAATCTCTGTACGCATGCAATTACATCCTTAAAATTGACTCCTTGAAATGGGATTGCTATGACAAACAATAAATATAAATTTAAGGATTATGATACATGTTGCCAAAATTGGACTCCAAAAAATTTTTTTTAACTTTTTTACCAATTGCTCCTATGAATAGCAGTTTGAGCTCATGCTAAATTATTTTCCACATGGCATTGGAAATTACTATTACTTTTAATCTTTGCCAATCTCATAGGAAAAACATGGTAACATTGCTTATAAGTGCCTTTTACAAGTTTATAGTTTTTATATTTAAACTTTTGTGAATTGCCTCTTAAAGATCTTTCCGATCTCATCATTTTGGGGTGTAGTCCTTATTCATAGTTAAGAGATTTATTACTACAGAGGACTACTTAGGTTTGGAAAAATGTTGCAATAATTTCCTCAGTTTACTACCTTTAATATCACTTAAGGTGTTTTTGACACACAGAAAACATATTTCTAAATAAAAAAATACATAGCCATTTTCTTATTGGTTTCTGTCTTTTGTATCATACTTTGCAAAGAGCTTCTCTACCCTAAATATATATGTAATAAATTTCTCTGTGTATTTTCCTTGTAATTTTAAATGATTATAAATAATTTACACAAATAATCCATAAAACTATTTACATTATGAACAGTTCATACAAAACTAAAATACCTTGAAAATTTTTCATCCACATGAACTCCCTCCCATCCATTTTCCACCCTAAAGAAAGCCATGGTATAAGAATCTGTTGGCTATGTATCTTTCGTGATGGATTTCTGTGCACTTACAAACATATTTACATACACACATACATACTTTTATTTTGTGCTTTTCATTTACATCAATATTCACCAGCAGGAGAGAGAATGACTTTGGTAAGCAACACATGTACTTTTGGGAAATCATTTTTACTAAGTTTGTCAGTTGTGAAATAGTTTGCCAATTTCTTTTATTGAGACAATAGCTAGAATACATATAGAAAAGTAAAGGATAGAATTCTTTAAAAGTGTTCACATTTCTCATTGGTATCTTCTTATCATTATATTACAAAGTAATTTTTCTAGATGGCTAAGTCTTGCTGAAGGCATTTTCATTAAATTTCATCATTTATGAAGGTTTCCACGGCTTAGCACCAATATATATCTAGTCATTGCAAAAAAAAAAAAAAAAAAGTTGCTAAATAATCAAAAACTCCTTTTATTCACTGTATTTTTAAAAGCAATGTTTGAACTTTTTAATACATATTCTAGGTGTAATTAGACAAGACCTTAGTGACTACTTTAAAAGGAAAGACAGTTTGCTCAATTTTGATGTAAGAGACAGAGAACATACTGTATCCCCAGATGGAATTTCCTTCTCAGATATGTGCTATTTTGCAAAGTTTTTGCATTGTGAATAGGAAAATCATCAGGACAAGCTACTAGTTTGGCAATCGATTCATCTGGATTTCAAGTAACACATGTCAAAATTACAAAAACATTAATATTTGTTCTTTACAAATCTCATTTCCTCTTTCTGGAAAATTTTCTCATCCCCCTTTTTTAATTAAAAACAAACCTTAGATCTCAATGTTTTTGTGCTATTTCTATTAAGTTCATAGCATGTGCCAGATGAAAAGACAAATTAGACATTGTGCTTTGCATAAAGGGAAATGGCCCCTGAGGAGGGCGATGTGGACATTCATTAATCATTGATAGATGCAGATTAAAGAGTAGTGAAATGAATGAAAGATGTAGCAACAACAATTAGGCTTGAAGACAATTGGATTGGGGCCCAATGAATCTCCTCTTCCAAGGAAAGAGAACTTCTTTGGAACACTAGCCACTTCCATGAGAACTTTGAATAAGTGCCACCCAAAAATATAAATCTCATGATGGCTATTAGGCATATGTACCAATTTTCTAAGGTTGTCATAACAAATCACCACAAACTGGGTGGCTATTCCACTTCAGATATTTACATGGAGTTATGAAAACACTAATTGGAAAAGATATATGCACCCATATGTTCAGTGCAGCATTATTTACAATAGCCAAGATATGTAAACAACCTAAGTATCCATCGATGGATAAATGGATAAAAAAGATGTGGTGCTTATATATAATGGATACTACTTAGCCATAACAAAGGTGAAAATATGCCATTTGTGATAGAATAGATGCACCTTGAGGGTATTAACATTAAGTGAAATAAGTCAGCTGGAAAAAGACAAATACCATAAGATTTCATTTATATTTGGAATACTAAAAATTCAAAAACAAAAACAAAACAGATGGACAAAGAACCTCATAGAGGCAAACAACAGATTGGAGGTTACCAGAGAAGAGGAATGGAGGGAGGGCAAATGGCTAAAGGGAGTCAATTGTATGATGATGGATGGAAACTAGACTTTCGGTGTTAAGTATGATATAGTATATACAAATGTTGAATTATAATGTTTCACCCTTGAAACATACATAAGGTTATAAACCTCTGTTACCTCAGTTTTAAAAAAGTAATAGAAAAAAAATTGAAAGCATATGAGGCATATTGCATTGGTTGGCCAGCTGGATAACTCCTTATCAATATTCACTCATTCAGTCAGGTAGTCAATAAATATTTATTGAGTATTATGTAGCTTAACTTCTGGGCAAAGTCAGGTATTGGTGACCTATTTCTGGCATCAACTTTTGATTCTGCATGTGTTCATCCTGATTTCCGGAACTAAGCCAGCTGTCTCTGTGCTCAGTGACACGGGTTTTCTGGTTTGCTTTTTCTCCAACTTTGATCCATTTGTTGTTCAGCCCTCCTGGCTTATATTCCAGTCTGTCTTATCACCAGCCCCAGGGTTTATGGCCTTTGATTTTCAGTTTACATTAATAAACTGATTTGGAGTTCAAATCAGGTCTGAAACCTCTTGATCCAGTCATCTATGCTCCTTTGATACAAATCTTGGCAACTGAGGTCTATTTATTTTCCTACCAGCTAAATTTGCTAGAACACTAGGCAAATGAAATTAATTCTCTAATCCCAAATTCCATCTAAAAGCAATACTACTACCTTTCCTTTTATATTTTCAAGGTATTTTAAAAATGTCTCATATTCTCACTAATTTCTGTGTGATAGTAGTATATGATTCACTAACCTTGATCTCTTTTCCTTCCTTCCTTCCTTCCTTCCTTCCTTCCTTCCTTCCTTCCTTCCTTCCTTCCTTCCTCCCTCCCTCCCTCCCTCCCTCCCTCCCTCCCTTCCTTCCTTCCTTCCTTCCTTCCTTCCTTCCTTCCCTCCTTCCACCCATTCTTCTATACTTATCATTTATTTACCTATCTATCATCTATCTAATCTGTCTATCCATCATCTCCTCTATCTACTTATCTATTTAAATGGACAAGTATTTGACTCCCCTAAAAACACCGCAATATTGAGCATCAAAAAAGTTTTAGGGTTGAGTAGCCCAACAGCTGATGTTATCTTGTGTACGTTTTCCTCTGTCTCATACAGTTTATAGCCTCATCAAGAACATGGTCTATATTAAGAAAACAGATTTAACATTTTTCCATTTTAAATTCATCATTGGACTCTATTAATCAAATAATTCAGTTAAGAAGCCAGGGTGGTTTTTTTTTTTACTTTCTTCTATTCTTTTATATTTTTTTCATCCCTCCTTCTGCTCTCCCTTTCTTCCTCCTTTCAAGTCATTTGAATTTGCCATGTGTTTAATTTTATGAAGATGGGGCATGGAAATAATAGTGACCTAGAAACGAGAAATCTTTCCCAAGAGAGGTAAGTACCGAACAGACTTCCTATGCCAGGTGTTCAAAATCATCTCAAAAAAAGAGACAGTATCTAGGAGAGGGCACTGTTCATAAAAATGGCTTATGCTCTAGTTTTAATTAAGAACCTCAAAATTGCCCACTAGGAAAACTGTAATAGAGGTGTGAAATGTTTCAGGCTTTCCCCCTCCTACTATTAGTCTAATTCTCCTTCGGTTTTCTTCAGTATGATGCTCAAGTTTTACTCCTAACTGACCATCTTTCAGTGCACATCAAAAAGTTAATTTATAATAAATTTTCCAGTAATTGTCAAACCTATTCACTTATTCAAGAAGTACAATAAAAGCTTCTGATGGAATTTCTTACAGTAAGATTATTTTAGGGATCAAGGACTCTAGGAAAAAATATGGGGTTAGAGATAAATGTAGAAGTGTATCTACATTGTGTGGTATTAGTGGATCAATCCCAGACACCTCTTTCCTCTTCTGCCTCATCATCCATTGATTCTATTTCTAGAATCTATTGTTTCTAGACTATCTACCTATGGCATTGGTAACATGTGTTTATATCTCACTGGGATTCACAATACTCTTGAAGTAAAATGTAGAAGGAGAAAAAGAAATCTGATCAGGATACAAGTAGGCAGGTGATTGTGCACACTTGTTCATCTAAAGAACAAACAAACAAAAAGAACAAAACACACAGTTTCCCATTTTATCTTTTAATGAATAAAAGTGGATATGATAGGGCATTTTTAAACAAACACATCCCCTAATCAAAACTCTACAGCTTAACTTTATTAGAAGCAGGAATACCTAGGAAATTCTTGTTTAACATAGTAAGCTAAAAATATTTTAACATGTGTATACTCAGTTGTGCATTGTATTGGATTTGGATAGAAGGATAAGCCTTTGCTAACTGGTAAATTTCTTTTCTAGAGATGTATCAGAAAGTATTAGCCGGAAGACCCACCTGATGCATTGTAATTCAAAGATAGCCTCTAAAAATGACTTAAGAAACCTACAGGAAATCAGAGTGGACAGCTTATGGTTGTTTTATGCATTCTAAAATATCCTTGATGGACAATGGTTTTTATTAATCTGGAACAGGAAGGAACTCCTAACATTTTTGAGGGTTGTTTTGTACTCTATTTCTGCGTGGTCTGATTTCTGCTTTTCTTATGTGTAGAAAAGAAGGTTCATAGTAATAGATATATTGTCCTTCCAAATTTTTGAACCACTGAATCAGATTGTCTAGAAAATGGCCACTCCATACTGGACTCAGTTCCAGGAACAATTGCCTTTCCTCATTTCCAACACTTCCAAAGGGGGGAACAAAAAAAATCTTGAGTTAGCACTGACAGGAGAATATAGTTCCCTCTTATTTTTTGATCTACTAATTTTTTTGAGGTCTTTTTCATTTTACTCATTCTCTCCTTATATTTTGTACCCTACCTACCATATGTTCTAATCTTTCCACAAATTTCCTATTCATCCTCCAATAAACTTGTTCTACTCACTTGAGCCCATCATGGCTCCTCCTTAACTTTACCATCTAGATGATACAGCACAAAAATCTCCCTATTTTTAAGAGACTCGGTATATCAGTAAAAATGGTTTCTCTAGCAAAAGTGGGTCTGCACATCTACAATATATTTACTTAATAGGAATAAATATAAATATCTCAAACTTCAGTTTTTTGAAGCAGAGCAAAAGTACAATATAGGGAGAACAGATCAAAGCTTGATTGAGTAAAAGATTAATAAAATTAGGTATGTAGGTAAAACCGATCAATCAAAAAATTTGACCTTTGGCTTGAGAAGTAGTAAACTGAAGAGAATGAGAAATCATTATTTTTGGCATCAGTTTTACTGTCCTTGGAAAATTCACTTTAAAGGGAACATTAAGGAATGAGAGTTCAGCAGGGAGAGAAATGCCTAACTATAAGAGTAACAATATCACATGAGGAAGAGTCAACTGAAAGAGGGCTCCAAGTGAGGTTAAAAAGAGAGAGAGAAAAAGAGAGAGAGAGAGCTCTAAGAGAGGCCCAAAGGGCATTTGCACATTTTTAAAATATTGTCTTGGAATAGAGGATTAGATAAATAATCTGAAACTAAATGAGAGCCAAAGCAAAGACCAAAACATTGAAATTATGGAGACAGATTGATTCAATAGAGAGTAGAGCTTTATAAGTATTAGAATGGTCCAACTGAAATCTATTGCCTTAAAATTTTAAGAATTACTTAATACCTATCACAGGTGATGATTAGGGAGAAATTGTGCAGCAATAAATTGGAAAGATTACAGAAGAGTTTAATATTCTAGAAAAGATTAACTCAGTAGTTCAAATAGATTGATTTTAGCATTATTTTTTAATCCTAAGGTTTTAGTTTATTTTACTTATGTTACCTTTCTCCCTAAGTAGCCTGGGCATTCTTCTGAAGTCAGTAACTGCACCCAATGTATTTTTAAATTCCTCACCAAAGCTACTTAAAGCAATGTTCCTTATACATATGTACTTGATAAATATTTGTTGATTGATTAATCTATAAATGTATCAGAGAAAAGCTGATAATGTACTAATGACAAAGTTCCACTCCAGTGCCTCAAATTTATCCATGTGATTCTAGGGATCAAGCTTTAGGAATTACTAGTCATTCTTCTGCTCCAGTTATACCTCTTCATTTTCTATTGTGCTGTGCTTCCACTTATTGACCAGTATGTCCATTAGGAATATGATGTCATCCCTCCATTTTAGCCTCATGGCCAAGCTCATGGCCTAGATGTAGCCAAACTTTTGGAGTGAGGCTGAGATGAAATTCTTTATTATGCAGCTTATCTCTTTAACTCTTTAATGTTCCCTCTGGTTATGAGAAACTGTCCAGAATTAGCTCATTTCAATTAGTGGTCTGTCAGACCCATCAGGCCTATTTAAAACATTAATTCGATAATTTAAAGCAAATTACAAATCCACATCATAAGACAGAAAACGATTTTTAATAATGAAATCATTATATGGCGACAAGGATTATCAATCAGTTGATGGTCTCCTTTTACAGTGTATCCTTGGATCATTTATTTTCTACTTTTTACAATCAGAAAAGGTCATGGGTTTCTTCTTCACAGACAGCTGTATCACCAGTCCTTTGGTTTCTCTTCATCGAGTCTATTTGTTGGTTACACAGAGACTTCAGAAGGAACGGGCTCAGTGTGCTGATGGTGATCTGTAGCACTGCCCAAATAGCTGTAGCTATGCTATTTCCTCAGTTCTCTGGTGTGCATTTAGAAGCCTTTGTTGACATTAAAATAAAGTTTCTACTAAGTGAGATTAGATTTTTTTATTTTTTAATTAGGCAAATCTTTTGTCTTTTAAATATTGCTTCTTTGAGTCAATATTTTGAGTGCCTCTTTAATAGTTACTAAGAGCAACAGTAAGAAACACAAATAAAATGTCTGACTAGCCTATTCTTTTATAGAGTTAGAGGTGGAAAAGACCAACATCAGAATTCCCATTGGACTTCTAAAGAAAGGATGAAGACAATCTGATAATAATGATGGTGATGATGATCATGACGAAGGCAATACTGATCATGGTAAGCATAGACCTGAGCTAAAACAGAAGAAAAAAAATTTTTTTTTTTTTAGTTCAGTGCTGCACACTTATATTCTATATTGGTTCTAGCACATAGAAAAATCTAATGTTAAATAAGAGGTAGGGCATAAAAGGTAACAAATTTCAGCACTAATTTAAAATAAAATTCACTCTGTAGTTTCTTTTCAATTTTTCTATAGATCTAAAACTTCTCTAAAAAATAAAAACTTATTAGACTTACCATTAGATTTTGTCATTTAATTATTTAATAAATACTTATTACTGATTAAAAAATTTTTGGATTAAATTTTCTGGATTAAAAAATTTAATCCAAAGGCCTTATTACTAGCTACAAATGTACAAAGTTACTCAAAATAAATAACAGACTTACAGGAAGATTCTAAGAAAATCTTCTTTAAATGTCATATGTAAGAAGATTGATATATATATATTTAGCATAGTTTAATAAGAGATATTAACAGATTAACCTGTCAGACAATTGGCATTAATGAAGCTTTCTGTTTCTAAGAACACTTTAAGCTCATGAACAGTATTTGCCTAAAGTAAACCAAGCTAGCCTTTTAGAAAATTTAAGTGACTATCAATCTAGAAGACACATGAGAATGTCCTGATATAGATTTTCAAAATATTTCTTTATAGCTGCTAAAGCTCTTATACAAAACTTGATGCTAAATAATAGGCAAAAGAAAAAAGTCTTCTTATAATAATGGATTCATTTTGCTAATTTAAAGTTGAGTCCACTGTTGTAAGACCTTTGAACGAAATGACACATGATATAAAAAGTGTAAGATGTTCCAGTTTGGATCAGTGTCCACCACTAAGTTACAGTCAGGTTCAAGTGTGTTTGAAAATCTGGAGCGCCAGCTTGACATAAATCTATTTGCATCAAGATCTAAGCAGTTTCCAGAGAAAAGAGGTTTAGAATCAACAAACTTTAACAAAATTGACTTCTAGAGAGAAGTTCATCCTTCTGAACACACATAGTGAGTCTGAAACCAGGAATTTGCTCTTAACCTGGTTCCACTGTTATTTATTGAGTGAGAGAGATAACAGCCACAGTCAAAATTAAGAGTCTTCCTTTTAACCAAATCTACCAAGGCAGAGCTACTCCAATTTTAACAAAAATGTGAATCACCAGAGGATCCAGTTGAAACGTAGAGTCTGATTCAGTAGGTAGGTTAGGCCAAGTGAGGCCAATTATGCTGTGTTCCCAAGGTCCTTGGTATTAGCACCTGTGGATCTAAGAGATAAGGATCTACAGTGGTAATGTTAAAACCATGTTTAAAACCATGAAAACTCCTTTGATAGAGTATGACAAATAAAAGAGTGATATTTCCCACACTCTGCCACCAGACACTGAATAGATTTGTTATATCACAGGCTGCAGCCCCAACCAAGTCTTATCCGTGTGATCCAGTGGTGGGTGGCCTTAGAGCTAGCAGACACTGAAAGAGGGCTCCAGGAGGAGCAGCAGGCCGCCCTGTTGGGTGACATAGATTTTAATCTTCGTTCTACAATTTATTAGCACCATGACCATGAACAATTCATGTAACCACTTTAAGACCCAATTACATTACTTATAACAAAAGAATAATTAACTTATTCAGTGACTAATGAGAATTAATCATGAGAAAACACGTGGAATATCAAATACAGTGGATGCCACATAAACGTACAGTTTTTACTTGCTCTGTGGGCTCTCATTTCCTTATCAGTAAAATAGAGACAATTATAATTGTCCCTTTTTTCACAGAGTTGTACTGAGAATCAAATTAACTAATGGATAGAAAATGAACATTGAGATGTTTTCAGATACTCTTCTTACAGTTTGGTAATTTCCTACATTCCCAAGAAAGAAGACAGAAAATTCTCCTTTATAGTCCACCTTGTAGTTAGACTGTAACTATTAGCTAAACTAGCTAGATTGGGTTGTTCCATTTAAACCAGCTAGACTGTGCTATTGCTTGCAAATAAAGATTCTGACTAGTATAGGATATATCCTTTACTCTGTAAATAATCTACATTTGCATTTTGTGGAAGTTGCATGTTGTGACAAAAAGAATATGTTCTGAACCAAATCTTTGGCAAATCTTTGACAAACTTCATGAAATCTTTACTAGAGCCTGTTCAATTAAATCTGCTCATAGATTCTTCTCAATGGGAAAGTAACCTTATATATCTGAGAGACCAAAGGTATCTTAACAAATACTTGTGACAATGAAGTTGTATTAAAAAAAAAATAAAAAGTTGGCTACCTATCCTCTTTTTACACCAGTATAAATTCTAGGTAGAACCAAGATTTACATGTCAAAATGAATTAATAAAAAATTCTTAGAATATGTTAATTCTGAAATGAATGTTACAATGGAGAAGGTATTATGATTTGGACAAACACAACAAATTAATGATTGATAACTGTGATTAGATTAAAATCTTCATGGAAAAAATCACCAGAAGCAAATGAAAAAATTTAAAATACAAATGAAAAACCGAGGAGCATATTTTTGGCACATATCACAAAAGTCTAATTTCTGCGACATATAAAAATATCTTATAAAAAGTGAGAAAGAAAAATGAGCATAATAAGACATTGGATTCAAATAATTATTTCAACAAAAAAAATAGTAATTCAAATAGTCTTTAAACATAGAAAAAAACAATTTATGCATATAGAGTAAATGTACATTATAGTCATAAGATACCATTTTTTATATCCAATTGAATAATTTGACATAATCGTATTTTGATGGAGCAAAGAGGACTAGCACTCTCAAACATTCTTGATGGGAATATAAGGTGCTACGAAATTTTATGAGAAATATTAGCCATAGCCATCAAACTTAAATGTCTTTACACTCAATGTTCAATTTTTAGAAATTCATGCTTCAAATATGATACTAATGAACTCAAAATAATATACATAAGACTAGTTATTGCAACATTTATTAATATAGAAAAATATTAGAAATAACTTAAATATCTGTTAATAAGGAACTGGTTAAATAAATACCATAACTTTATACAATGAAGGAGGATCAAATCCAATATTGGAGTTATAGTTAACGTGATAGAATTGTTAACTGAGAAAAAATTGTCAAGAAAGCTTAATTAAAAAAATCAAGATGTGAAGTGTTTAATAAGCCATCATCTTTACATATTTTAATAGATAATATTTAATTTTATAAATATGCTTTATGCACATAGGAAGGCTTTACAGGAATACATAAGAAACTCCTAACACAGTTGTCTATGGGAAGACAACTGGCTAATTGACAGATTGAAAGCAGTCTGACATTTTAGTTTGTAAATGTATGTATTTTGACTTTTATATAATAGGCACCCATTACCCTTTCATAAAATGATTAATGATGAATAAGTTAAGACAATAAAATAACAGATTTATGGTATTGTGGTTGTGTGTGACTTCTCTAAGTTAAGTGTGCTAGATGCAGTTCATGGCAGAACTGTGTTTGAAAATAAAATTTTCTGATATTACATTTATGTTTTTAAAACATTCTTCAGGGATTACATAAGTAAGTTAAGTAATGGAATTTTAAATTACTGTAAACATTTTTTTATATCCTATATAAATGTAAAAAGGTAGATTGTATTATATTCTTCCTGACAACCAAAAGAATCACAAAGCCATGTACTTCCAGAACTTATTGATTTGTCCAATTGAGATCTTACACCATGTACATTGTACATTGATTTTTCAGAAGAATGCTTTGAAATGCATCTGCACATTTTCCCATGCTGAAACTGTAGACTTGCTATTAAATTGGCACATTTTTTAAAAATAAAGCTCCACTGAGAGTCAATTCAGTTTAAGTTTGGGTTAAAATTGAATGACTAAGAATCTATATTATATGATGTTAACAAGCATTGACTTGAAGAGATTGCTTATCTGTAACCCTGAAAAAGCAAGAAGTTTACATTCCTCTGACTGGAACATGTCCCCACTAGAATGTCTTTTCTAATTAAAATGTTTAAAATCATGAAAAGTTCAGTAGAGTCGCTAGTCTGTTTTCTTAAAGTCTGTATATGCACGGCAGTTTGCAAGATTCAAAAAGGATCTGTAAATTTTAGATCAAGAACAAATTGAAAACAACTAAGAAAATTTTGCTCCATTTCCTCCTACACCCATGTCGTTTAAGTAAATTTATGTCTCCAAGGATTTTTTTTTTTTTTTTTTTTTAGCAATTTCTTCAAATGCCCATGGAAAATTAAGTTGTTGTCTGTCTGGGTACCTCTATTAAATGCCACCATAACAACAAATAATTTACATTAAATGATATTGTAAGAATAATACAGATGATATTTTAAAGAATTAAATGAAAGTATTTTTGTCTTTCATGATTCTGAGGTCTTAATTGTACAAACCAGAGCCAAGGTGAGTTCTATCCCACTAGGTCCAGTGAGGACCCATAGAGGTATGTGAGGAAAATTGAGCTTCATATAGAGTGGGAAAAGGAGAGAGGAAAAACCTCTTGAGAAGGAGAAATAGTCTGATATTTATACGAAGGTCGATTTTAAGCCTGAAGAGATATTGTAATACCCTAAAAACACCACTAGAGGGAATAAAGATGACCAAGATCAGCTTAATTCCAATCATGAAAGGAAATAACATCTTTTTTTGCACTTCCATATTCGTAGTGTGCAAAGTTCAAATCTACCATATGTGTTTTAAAACACACAAAAAGATTTTAAAATGCACATGCATTATGACAAGGTATAAGTTAAGATTGATATTGGTATGCGATTGACAGAAAACTCCAAATATCCTAGAAGTTTCACATAGCATTTCTATTTACATCTAATTGGAAAGAACTTGGTTACATGACTTTCAGATCCAGCTTGAAGGAAGGCTATGCAGCCAGCTAAAGACTGAAGCTGTATTCCTAGGAAACAAATATTAACCAAAATGTAGCAATTTCAACTATCGCTTCCCAATTTAGCAATGAAGAAATGACATTGGTTGCTTCTAAGGTTTTCTTCTGAGGTGTTAAAAAACTCCCAAAGTTTTGTTGGTAGAGGTCATTCCCCAAAACAGCTATTTGTTTGTGCCTGTCTAATATATGTCTCGCTTCTCTGCTTCCATAACTTTTTACTTAGAATCATCATTTTAATATTGAATCAGGGTGAACTATTTTTTAAAAAAAGAATTGGAAAGGCAAACTCAAGATGTATAACATGAAATTGCACACATATCAACAGAAATTATGACAAATGAACATCTCTGACCAAGTTTTTACATACAGACTTTCTGTTTTGGGGGAGGCATATAAATGTCTATGTGTGGGCAGGAGTGTGAATATGGTTGTGAGAGTGTTTGTAGGTATGTGTGTTTGTGAGTGGGTATAGGTAGGTGGGTTTGTGTATATGAGTGGTATGTTGTATTTGGGGAAAGAGGGGCGTGGGGTGTGTGTGTGTATGGGTGTTTGTGTGTGTATAGTATGTGTGTTTCTGTCTGTGCATGGTGGGCATTTGTAAGTGTGGGTAGGTATGTGAATGTATGTATTTGTGTGTGTCTGGGGTAGGTTTGTGCGTGGGGCTGGGTTTGTGTGTGTGGTGTGGTGTGTATCTGTGTGTGGGAGGGGCTGACTTAGTGCATTGGGTGTACTGTGTGTGTATTTGTGTGTGGGTTTGTATGTTTAGGTGTGGTAGGGTATGGATGGGTGTTGATGTGAGTATGAAGTGGCAGATGGGGCTAGGTGAAACACAAAAGGACTTCAGACAATGGGAGTGGAAAAAGACATCACAAATAAGCAAATTAATGTGACTAAGCAAAATGTTCCAGTCAGCCTGAAGGATGGGACCATGCTGGAAAAGAGAAGAGAGAATTGACAAGACAGGGAGACAGGAATACGACAAAGAAGGGCTCCACTGTCTGCTGCTGCATATGGTTCTCTCCCAGGCTGGACACAGGACTTACTCGTACATTCCAGGGAAAAGGAAAAGGGAAGAGATTTTCTATGAATTTTGTTTTCTCCCCTTAATCAATTGGTTCATTCGTATGTTGGTTTAGAGAAAGTGAAAGGGCACATCTTCCTAGGCCTAACGGGCAAAGTAAAGATGCTACAGAAAGAGATATGACTGTGGAATCATAGTCACGTCCCAGAGGTGATCTGAGAGTACCTTTTCCAAAGTAAAAAGAGATAACCTATGCATGTGGTGTTCAGAAACATTTAAAAGAGAGAGGCAGGAGGGTCAGAATCAGTAGAAGGAGATGTGATGAGAAAGCGAGAGGTTGGAGGGATTCAAGAGTTCAAGGGTGAAGGAATGCATGGGGCTTCTAGAAGCAAATAGGTTCTCCCCTCAGACTCTCCAGGGTGAACCAGCCCTGATGACACCCTGTGAGACTGGTTTTACACTTCTGACCTCTACAACTATCAGATAGATGATATATCCATTTTGTTTTAAGCTATTAAGTTGCTGATAAATACAATGAACATACATTTCAGTAAAGCCAGTTACGAATTTATTTACGTGTTATGTAAATAAGTAAAATCAATTTAAGATAGATAAGAGATAAAGAAAAAGACAATTAGCTTTGCCCAGAGCTGGAGATGGTAAAAACAGTTGCAGAAGGAGATGTGTAAGGTATGTGAGAAGGTAGATACAAGAACAGGATTGAAAGAGTAAAAAGAAAGGAAGCTTAGGTGGTCTGATGGTCTGGAAGAAAAGCATGAAGTTGAGGAAACTCTGTAGGTGAAATACAGGCTCTGTATGTGAGTAAGTATAAAGCAAGGAAGTTATAAAAAGAAAATTTGCAAAGTTCAAAATATAAAATTAACTTTAAAATACATTAACTAATCACTCACTACAGATCTAACTTTGTAATTGCTGAAATAGAGAGAACTCATGAATAGTTTGCTAGCATCCACATTCTTTGTCCATTTAGACAAATTTAATGAGTCAGACAAAAATTTGGAACCCAACATTGTGAATTACATACGGCTTCTGCTGCAGCAGACTGGATTTTACAGACCAGATATTCTAGAGCTATAAGTTTTAACTTGGCAATTTTACTCTAGGGGGGGAAAAAAAACACTTTAAATACAGACCAAATAAATTCTAGGAAATCTACAAAGAGAAAATGCCAGATAAAGAACAATATAGGTTCACAGAAGATAGAGCTGAAAAGGTCTTCTTAGATTATTTGATTAATCTCCATCATTTAGCAAAATATGAACAATTCCAGATAAGAAAAATATGTGTTACCTAATTCATGTAGCAAATATGGAGCAGAAATAATAAAACTAGGACCTTTATTATATGATGAATAACCATACTATATATCAATTAATGAACATGAAAAAAGAATTGCCTAATTGAATAACTTAGGAAGGGTGAATGTCATTCCTACAAAACCAATGTGAACAAAACACTCCTATCTGGTCCTAGGATTACTTAAATAAACAAATATGAATTAAATTACTTCTCTGCGCCAGACACATTGCTGACAATATAGACATAAACAGGACACCCTCCTCTTCTTGGGAAGAAGACAGATCTATAAACATCTATGCATAGATGGGTATTAAAATTTGACTCTAAATTAAAACTTGACTCAAGCTGGAACTTAGGCATTTTTCAAAATATCTGGTATATTAGTGAAAAAGGCCACATGGAATTATTTGAATAAATAGGAACAAGGAAAATTTGGGCAAGAAGTGGCAAAATATCCTAAAGGGAAACAGAGTTAGAGAAAATATCTTCCAGAACAATGCAGCTACCTTTTACAGTTTTATAGCCATCTATCCATATGTATTCCAACCAGGTCTGATGATTTGATATGATGGATAAATTATCTCTAAGAAAAAATAATTAATGTGTTTCTAGATATTTTGTGCAACATCACAAGATAAGTCAAAAATGCATCAACACCTGTAACAACAGGAAGGAAGCTCCATTTTCCCCACTCTTACATAAACCATGCATCTTCAGTACATAGAGTTCTGCAGTGAGCACAGAAGGCCCCAGGGCTTTAGCAGCATCCTGGGCTCGGGTGATGATGGACGGATCTGTTACTCAGCAGCCAGTGCCCTGGGCGGCTTGCTGGGTGAAGTCAGGCAGTGGTGTGGAAAGAGCATGCAGCTTCTCAGGCAAAAACATTCATCAAATAGGCTCAGAACAGGAAAGGAAGAAAATGACAAAGTTGCACAGTGGCAAAGCTACTCTGGAGATCCCCAAAATTCTTAAAAGGATATAAAGTCCTAGAAGAGCTGCATTAGCACATGGGATGCAGCTTAAATAAGTGCTATTTATTCAAGTTAACATGATGGCTCTTATCTCTATCCCACAGGTAGTATGATCTAGGGAAGCATGGGTTTTATACATGTAGGTAGTTAAAGAGATATAAATAGACAAATATTGTGTTGAGCATAAAGAATTGAGGACTTTTTGGACTTTACACAATGGACTTAATGAGAACCATATCAATAATATCAAGTGGCATACGATTGGGAATGCCCTTTGGATGTGACCACGCTGCTCAAAACCACATAAACATCAGCCACCACGTCTCTGATAGGCCCCCAACAACAGGGGTTGATAAACATAAGAATCTCCTCTTGCAAAGTCCATAAAAGCTGAACATCTTAGACAGAGGATGCTCAAGGCTGACCCACGAGCATCACAAACTGACCCATCATGGCCACTGGCTTGGGACCTTCATACAACTTTCCTCACTGCCAGTCAACAAAGCTTGCTTTAGAGATACTAGGACTGTCATCCCTTTGCTCTGTCATGTTATGACTCTGCACTTCCCCTCTCTGTGTGTTGTGTGAAGTGTGTTATCTTGCATAGGTAGCCGATCAGTTTATCTGAAAAGGTTCCACTCAATAAACCTGGCATTGTAGAAAGACCCAAATGTGTTCAAGGGTATTACTTTGGTAGCTGCTTTCCTTACTCGTAATAATAATAGCATATAATACATGGTATAATAGGAAATTTTAGAAGGTACAGAAATTTTATACACATAAGTATGCACACCAGCAGCCGAGTATGGGTATGAAGACCTGTGCATTAAAAAAAAAATTTTTTATTAGTTTCGAGAATTTTTTAAAAGACCTATGCATTTTATGTTCAAACATTTTTTTTCTTTTATTTTCCCAAAATATACATTCATCAAATGGGACTCATCCTTTCTACTTGCGGGAAAAAAAAAATAGAAAATTAAAATTTTATAAAAGCATGTGGCCCATGTCAAGTCCTAATGACTTCACCTGTAATAAAGGGTGTATTAATATGGATGAGTTAAAAGTGATCTAGTTAATCGGTTTGAGACATGATGAAAATCTATCAGAGCAGAAAAAAACTAAAAGTCTACGCTTTCAAAAGCCAAGAACAATTAAATCCTCACAAGGAAAATGTCTAAGGGAATTTCACGACTATGGGCAAATGAAGATGAGGAGACTCAAAGATATGGCTTACTTAATTTCCTACCATCAAGAGAGTTTCTTGTGATGGGAGTGGAGCTGCCAGCCTGCCTTCTTTTCCCCACGCTTGTTACTAAAGAGACAAAAGCCTTTTGTTTCCTCCAATCCCAACATCTCCCAAGGGTATGTATATATGTAGTTAACAAAAGAGCAATTGTTCTGCTTGGTGCCTTGAGAGATTTTGTACAGAGCTTAGAATACTGTTTTTAACTGTTTGTTATGATCCATTAATGGATTTTAAAATCAATAGTGTTGCAATCCCTGTATAAGGAAACAGAATAGACTGACTAGAATCTATGGTAGGTATCAAAGCACCTTTTACCCAAGAGAAGTGATTTGTGACTTTTTGTTTCATTTCTATATGTGCATGCATTTGTTCTGAACCACAGTGTTGAGGATGTTTCTTACATTGTATTGAAAAAAAATGCTTGGGTGCCCTGAATGAAATGGTGAGGCTCACATTCTCATTTTGCCTTGGGATGAGCGTTTCCATGGGTTTAATATAGTAGACAGAGGTCATTGTGTGCAAATAATTTTATAACACGCTTCTCCACATTTCAGCTTTCTGCAAATGTCTTTGCAAGGGACCTAACGTGAGGGTGCCTCATTCCGAATATTCTTATCTGCACAAAGGGTGCCCCTTGGTAATCCTCTAGATGAGCTTTAGTTTTTAGTATATCTGTTTGCTTCAAGATAGTAGTCCTAGTTTGTATCTCATCTCAGCTTTTTCCTTAATATATCTTTGCTGCATGTTTTGATATCTTTAAGCCATTTTCCTTAATATATCTTTGCTGCATGTTTTGATATCTTTAAGCAACCATCTTCAAACTACTTATGTCATGAGAAACTAGGTCATGTTTTATAATAACAGGGTTTGAAAAACATTAAATGTTCAATTAACTCAAGTACAGTATGCCTACTGCTGACACATGTGATGTAGGATGTATTAAAAACTTAATGTTTCTCTGTCAGAAAACATATAATCTAGAAGAGGAAAAACATTAAAAATGATCTTTGAGGAATATAAGACATTATGTAATTAAGGACTAAATCGTATGAGTGTTATGGATGACAAGAATTATAGTAGTTCAGAGGATTATATCATTATTATTATTAGTTCAGAGCAGAAAGTGGTCTACAAAGACTAGAGTAGAAAGTAGTCCAGGGAACATTTTAAGATGGGTACAAAACTAGATTTGATCAGGAATGCTCCAAGATGGATTAGTGGAGGATTTTTCCTTCCTCTGGGAAGTCCAGGGAATATAGAACAATGAGAGTTTTGATGACATGAAAATGAGAAAGATAATGGAAATTCTAGAGCATGGAGTAAATTCTGGAAGGCAGGCTTGGCTAGATTAACCCCAGTAGAGCTCTAGGCATTCAGGGGGACAGTCTGAGGGGCCTCAGGAGGGTGGAAGGCCATGAAACATGAAGGTGAGAGAATGTTAAAGATAATTCAATGCTCTCGAAACTTTTCCCACACCAGAACATAGTAACTGATACTAAAGCAAAATGGAGAAAAGTCATAAGTTAAGAAGAACTGGGGGAAATGACTTATTCTCCAGAAAGAGAGAATACAAAAAATTACTTGAGACTACCAAAATTATGCCCTAGTAACATCTTTTAACTAAAAGCTACACAGACTTTATGTACTCGGAAAGGCTGTTCTCCTTTATCAGAAACTGCTTAGCCAAAGGATAAAAACTAGCACAAAGATCGAAGGACCTTTCTCTTTCTCCTTTTTAATTGACTTTTCACATGTGTGAAGAGAGGTCTAATAATTCAATAAAATTTGGCATAGTCTTCTGCTAACCGTTGCAGTCTGTGAGGAATTGATCTCAGTAATTAAGAGATTGGATATACTCATAGGTTGAAATATTAGTTGTTCAAATCTAGAAGTAGGAAGAAAGGATGGCATATCAGCATCATGTTGCCAGTGATGTCATGGGCTTTGTCTACATTTTTTTCTCTACCATCTTTAACACGTGCCTTTATTCTACATTGCTCCATGGTGAAATATTGCTGCTGGAGCACCAGTCATCATGCCAGTATTCCAGGTAGGATAATAGAGAAAAAGAAGAGGGGGCTTAGCAAAAGGGCAAAGGCAAGTGCAATATAGTGCCAACTCAACAGAAAGAATACTCTAATATTGATATGAAGTAAATAAAACACTCTCTATAGACTTACCACTATTATGAAGATGTAAACATTTTGTTAGAAGAAATCCTAGACAATATATGTACTTAGATATTAGTATTTAAAAAAGTATGGATTACAGCATCATTATTATTATTTTTTTATTATTAACATTTAAAAAGTGTTTTATCTGACATAAGAACTAGGAAAAACACTTTACATTAATTTTCTCTTATAAATAGCTCTTATTTGACAATGAGACAAGTATTATTATGCCTAAATATGGATGAAGAAACTGAGGTTTAAAGAACCTTCCTAAAGTCACACAGCTAGTAAATAATAAGGCCAGAATTTGAATCTGTTAACAACAAATGCATTTAATTCAATATATACTAAAAAGAGAGAATACTAATGCACACAATTTTAACTGCTTCCTTGCAACTTCCATAATTGGGGATGGAATTGGCAAGGAAAGAATTTTTTAGCTAGAATCTCTACCTGTGTCCATCAGAAAAAAAAAGCATTCTTTCTTATTTGTAGTGGTTTCAGTGAGACACTAAAAAATGGCTGCTAATTACTAATTTAACAACAAAAAATTTGCTTTAACAGCTTCTATAGCAACCAGACAGGAACTCCAGAAATTCCCTTAAGTTAACAATCTTTCCTATCTTGCCAGAATGCCAAAAGCAGCTCTGAAAAATCTCTAATAAGAAATGTCAAAAGATTCTATAGTGATGAATCTTGAGCTCGCCAAATAAAAGAAAACAGAACTATTTGGTTAAAGAAAACTTTTTACAACATTGATAATGAAAAAGTAACATGAAGCTTAAAGCATGAAAAAAGAAGTTAATTTGTCTTATTAATATAAACTATATCTTATTTTTCCATACAATCTATGTGAAGATTAAACTATTCCATTAGTATTCCTCTAGTGAATAAGATTACTGCTTTCATACTAACTCATAGACATCATTTCCATTAAATTGCATAACTGTGGAGCTACATAATCTTTCCATTGTATTATCCCAACTAAATATGTTCTTCAGTCAGATGCTACTGAATAAAAGGCATATATGAATAAATAAAAAGTGAGCTAGGTAATAGTCATCAACAGATTCTGTAGAAAACAACATGACAAAATGAAAAGAAAGCTAAATTGGAAAACAACAGAAAAAAAAACAAAGCAGTAGAGAAAAAATATAGATAGAACAAGAGTGAGAATGAGGGGTTAGAGGCAGAGAAAAGAGGAAGATAAGGAGGAGTAGAGAAGAAGGAAGGAAGGAAGGAAGGAAGGAAGGAAGGAAGGAAGGAAGGAAGGAAGGAAGGAAGGAAGGAAGGAAGGAAGGAAGGGGAGAGGCAAGGGAAGGGGTCAGGGAGACTTTGTGATTTTAAATCAATCCCAAATACAAAATTTAAAAAGTGAGAGTTCATTGAAGAGTTAGATAGCACCACATTCTATCCTTATGTCTTCTCTCTCATTCATATTCTTTTTCAGCTAGCCACACAAATCAAATGATGCCATGTATCTGGTGTAGGACAGTGAGACAGGGAAAACAAAATAAGCCACTACGATGCATGACAAATTATATAGTGAGTTTCTTATCATGGTTAAGAAATAATTACTAGATATCATTGGACCAGTTACATAAACAATGTGGGCCTTCCCCTAATGTGCCTTCCTTCCCTGTGTATTAAATGAGGACAGTAGAATGAGTAAATGTAAAGACTATTTTTAGCTTTAAGACTGTAAGTTATTTTTAATATCTCTATCTCCATCATTTCTATCTCTATCTCTCTCTAAGAAAATCCTCACAGAGAAACAGACATTCTTGTAAGACACTCAGTCTTTGGGTGCCTATGATATTCTACTTAGTAGTTTGTTCCTCTCACCCCTCATGTTTGATCCAGAGCCTTCTGGCAGAGCATGCTACCTTAACAGATCAGGAATGGCTTAAATAAGATGACTATACAGGAAAGCTTGCCTTCAGCACCTCTTCATTACTCTTTATTACTCACAAATTCACCTATTGGATCCTTCCTCCTCCTCCCTGGAGCCCCTCTCATTCCCCTGAGTTTCTGTTTACACATGGAACATCTTACCCCTGTCTGCACCTCTCTATAACTGGACTTTTGCAGGCACTTTTACTCCCAAAGGACCCTGCCAATCACCAGTTGAACAGTTGATATCACATAATCCAATAATCTCATCACTGTGAATGCACCAAGCTTGTAAATTAGCTCGTTCCTACATCTTTAACATGAATATAGATGAACCTAGACTTTTACTCTTATTTCGATATTTTGGGATTGTTTGCTGGTATCAAAGAGTCAGAGCACACTCTTTTCAAGTTTTCTTGAACAGAATCAATTACACAACTGTCAGTCATCTCGGGAAGAGTTTAACATTGGACCAGAAAATGAGGATGTAGGTGGGTAAGAATTAAACATTTTCTTCATCGAAACTAAGGTTTTGTTAAACTAGGCATTGAAACTTTGGAGTTACGATGAAAAGTGTTTGAAAAACACTGTTAAAAACCTACCTCCTAGATTTTTGTATTTTGACATAAATACTGAATGGATTCACAATTTATATAAGAGACTTCCAGAAAGTCCAGTCCTACCTTTCACTTAAAATTATCTTCCAAGCTGGCCAGATAGGTAGTCTAATATAAATCTATTCTATCATAATAAATGTATAGTATACCAGGACTGTTTGTTAAAATTCTTAGGCCAGATTAACTTTGAACCAGAAAAGCAAAGGGAGGCTTTCCAAACCTAGCTTACTAGAGAAACAGACTGTTCAATTAAACGTGTGTTGTGGATGTACCTAAGTTATCTTAAATTTAAATTTATATGGCATTAGATGCAATGTTTACTTAATTTCTTAAGTTATGGGAAGTAGGCATAATTTAATGTTATTTCTGAGTCATTATTTACTACTTTCGATTTTACTCTAATAATGTTGGCAGGAACTCCTGAAATCTACAGGTCATATTTGTATGAAATAGCTACATACAGATTTTCAAAATCTCTTTTGACTAACATTCTCTGTCTCCTTTCTTATAATCAGGTATAATTTTGATTTGTTCTATGTTCTTTCTTCTCTGAACCTATTTCAACTCTTCCAATTGCTTCATTCCATCTATTGCAGATGTGCAAATTTAGTGGCAAGTAGTTTTGAGCCGCCGAATGAGGGCATGCTTACTGATACATGCTCTGTGACTTCTTTTTTTTTGTTCTCTCATTAATGTTTCAGATTTTCATTTCTTAGACCTGTTTGAAGTCTGTGTATTTAAAAATTGCTAGATAACTAAATTCCAGTTTGTTAAGACAGGTAGAAGTCAAAAGATGGAAGCTTGCTGTGGGATCATGATTTCATGACAGATAAGGCAGCTTTTGCCATTATTGCTAATAAGGCACACTTTTGCTTTTATGTCATTCTCTGCCTGACAAATTAATAACTGCTTCTTTTGCTATATTCTTCATTATCTGCTGCCTTTCTCTTTTACAGAAATGTTTAACAGCTTTTACTCCAGCCAGCACTTGATTAAAAGTCATTGAGATATATTCAATGAATAACATACTGAGTATAATTAACTTTAAAAAAAAAAAAAACCTATTTTTAATCTTACATAGGACAGAGTATTTTGTCAGTAGCAGAGGAAGATGTGTGTGTACCTGTCAACAGATGGTCTTGGTAGCATAACTTAATTCTGACTTTAATGTTAAGTTTTGATTAATTAAAGGATTTTTGTTTGGATAACAAATTATTCCTCTGAAATTTCAGGTTAAGGTTTGAAACAGCTTGCTGATTATTTGTCTTTTCAAAGCAGAGAGTCATTACGATCCAAATTAACTGCCATATGCTGGATCTCTTTGTTTCAAAACTGTTAAAAATGTATTTTGGGAGATGAATGGCCTGGTCAAGGACTCTGGGGCAAGTTAGTCGATGTTATTTGAAGACGCTCATGCTCTGTCATCTATCTCAGAAGAAAGAATGGTCCTGTTACAATAAGGTGACAATCAGGGACATAACAATAAAGAAAGTAGTGTAGGTTCTATAAGGAATCTTTTCTCCGGTTATCTGTATATAGTATGAACCACAGTCACTGGAATGATGGTAAATCAAGCACTAAGTTCCTGATAGGGTGGTAGAAGATGAATTTCGTCTGTTTCTTAAGATGAGCTAGGTTACCACTGCCACAATTTAGCATCATTTTCTGCTATATGTCTTCCCACCTGGATCAGATTGTTTGCTATTTCAACAAATGACTTGATACCACTGAAGCAACTATGGGATATTTGCTGCAAATAGAGACAGACCCAGAGAATAGCAAAAAGATGAGGAGTTAGTATATTCTTCCAAGTAAGTCTGTATACATAGGTTTTCACGGCCTAGGGGATGGAGAGAAAAAAAATTACAGGCTGGGAAAGAGAATTCAAGCTGACTTAAACACAAAACACATTTCAAGATGGATGGCACAGAATAAAGAACCTCAAATAACACTAAAGGCCTTTGTTGGACTGCAAAAGGAAATTGAGGGGCAAGAAAGTGCGAGTTCAAAGTATTATATTCCTAGAGTTATTTTTTTCTGAACCATTTTAGCCTATTGAAGATTTTCACACTTTATTTGCACAAAAGGCAGCATTTGTGATTCCCATGACCTGTCTCCCTGATCCTGTTTTGGCCACAATTAAAGTGTTCCTTACCTATATAATCTATTTCTTCATGAACAAAGTTCTCAGAAAACACTAACCTGCTTCTGAGGTTAGATCTCCCAAATGCTAACAGATTGCCATGGAAATCTGAACTTCACCAGCCTGGATGTCCACTACTATGACACCAAAGACTGAAAAAAGGACTTCGGGTGGCAATACAGGCCCACATAGGAATGAAATGTTTGCGAGTATTTATTTAATGCTCATTCTTCTTGGAACACCATTACAAGCACTTTTCTGTATTAACTCACTTAATTCAAATTTAATTTGAAATACCAAATTCTTATTACTTGTTTCTAATTTTTTTGGACCCCTACTTTTCTCTGATAGATAGAATTGATTGATTAAATGGACGGGATGGGGGAAGGACATCGATACTGACTTTCGGATAAAGGAATGGCTTGTGCGGAAGGGACAGTAGGTGGGTTTTAATCTGCCTGACTACAGTGTGAGATCTAGTTCATAGAACAGACGGTAGTGTGAAGTTAGAGTCACAAAACAGTGTTAGAGTCTGAAATAGGAAACCAAGCCTTAACGGCAGCTTTCTATCTGTGACTGTATTTGTGGCCTCAGAAAATCTGTTCATTTTATAGATCTTAGACCCCTGACCTGAATCTGAAAAATAAGGCTGGTATAAATTGTTTTTAAGGTTGCTTTTAGCTTGAGCATCTGGTAATTATGATTTTAACATGTGATAAATTCTTAAGTGCAGAACAATAAACAAAGGATATCACCGTGGAGCTGAACACCTAGGAAGAGAGTGTGAACAGAGCCATTTAAACACAGAAGGGCATGTTATATTTGATTTTCCAGTAGCCTTAGGTAGCTAGTTTCTGGGCTTTCAATCAGTAACAACTGGAAGCCTCTAAGTGACTTTCAATCTAATCAGTCTTTGAAGTCAAACTAAATTTTTTTTTCTATACATTTATTATTCTGAGCCAGAGGCAATGAATTTTACGTAAAACTCTCACACTATGAATATTCATTGTAGAATAAAATTATAAAGACGCTTCAAAATGAATAGTTATAATTGCATTAGTGAAAAAAAGAGTTAAAAAAAACAGTCTGCAAAATTTTGAGTTCAGTAAAAGCTTGCATGTTTAACATTGTGAGGTACGAGCAATTGGTAATGGCGGTGCCAGTCCTAACTACCAGAAAAGGTTATCATGAAGATCAAGTGAGCTAATGTACTTGAAATAATTATTATTTTTTTTAATTGGAAGAGCTTCAAGGTATCAGCTGAAGGCTTCTTTCACTTCCAAGCTTAGGAGCAGATTTTTACTTAGAGCTGCAAAATCGATCTCACATATTTGAAATCCTGGCAAAGTAAGCATTAAATAGGCAGGAGCCCAAGACATTGTCCTACATTAAATGTATTTTCCTCATGCCTTCTAACAACTGACCTGTCCTTCATCTTAACAAAATGTAAATATCCTATGGGAAATTTATTTTCTTTCTAGTCTTATCCTGAATTACTTTAATTAGATAATCTGATTAATTCCATGAGCCAGATATGAATAATGAATGTTTAAGATTTTAATAAAAATTAAGGAATGGGAAATTTTAGGAGTATTTTTGGTGAGAAGTAGGTAGTGTGAAGATATGTGGTTTCTTGAAGACCAGAGAAAGGAAGCAGATGATGATGAAAGGGTCTCAGAATGAGATAAGAGAATGGAGACAAACTGAGTAAACGGATGTGGCCTAGATTTATAGTGGCTTCTGCTGGATATTATAACCTTTGAGTTCCTTGAAAACCTGTGAGACTTAGCTTTCCCAGTTCCACCCTATTTTCTTTATCTTGTAACATGATGAAGAAAACAAAACAGAGAAAGGGAAGAACTTTCTGGATTTGTCTGAAATTCTTTATTTTCATTTATAAGCAAGATATGCTAATGTTCAGCCACAGTTATGGTGAGCAAATCAGATTATTCTATTTTATAAAATTCAATAGCAAATACTGTATAATCAGTCTATTGAATGGCAGGCAAAAGAGGACCTCAGTCATTCCAGGGATTTCCTAGTGTCTCACCCAGTTTCAAGGAGATGCCGGTAGTTGTGCTGGTGGTATTCCCTGTCATAGAGACTCACAGGCTGCAGCAAAGATAGCAGCATCCCAGGCTACTTGCCCCCACCCCGCAGGCTTATCTTGTGTCATGCTTGGGCCAGCCTTAGGCTCTGGGACTCTGGGTTGCCTTCCTAAGCTCTAAAATGTGTGTGGGCATTTCTGCCTCCTCAGCAGAGCTGCCAGAAGGAAAATAGGCCATTCTTCATACCAGCCCCTCTATCAGCTCCAGATGTCTCTTCCCAGTCTAAAGAAAAGAATCTCATTAGGTTTTTTTTCTGTTTGTTTGTTTTTTTAAAGGCAGTCTGTCCACACGTGAGAATCTCATATTTTCTCTAAAGGTCTTTGGCTTTTTAAAAGCCAAAGCAGGTGGCTTTACCTTTCTATTTTAACACTTGCTGTACTTTGAGAAAAAGAAGGTTACAAGGCCATGTGCCTACTGCAATAAGGGAACTGCGAGGGGAAAAAATAAGTGAGAAAAAATTAATTAAAATATCTCGCCATCCGTGATGCCTACACACTTAAAAATGTAATTTGAGTCTAAATAAATTGACAGTAATGCCAATTCCTATTCACCAGTAGGTGGAGCTGTACTCTATCAAATAAGTGAATGAGGCTTTGGGGACAAAAAATAAAGACTGAACATTATATGGAATTACTATTTGTCAGGCACAAGTCGAAACATTTTGCATATATTGATGCTATACACCAAAATACCCTGTTAAGGGAGTAATGTTATGCCCATTTTATAGATGAACAAACCAAGGTTCAGGGCGGTTGAAAAACTTGTCCAAGTTCCCACAGCTTGCAAGTGCAGATGCTCAGTCAGAACTACAGAGAATCACATCCCCCAAAATAGAATTCATATGCTTCTTTATATTCTTCTTCATCTCTAGTAAAGGAATTTCTCTTTCTTCCCTTTTCCCTCTATCCAGCATTTATAAACAGTAAATAATTAAATACAATTTTTAAGTCCTTTGCCACGTGTTAACCTTCAGACAGAACAGAAACAATCGTTACATTCTGCTTGTCTTTGCTTTGCTCGTAAACAACTGTTTTTTTTTTTTTTTTTAATGAGCAATGTCCTTTCATCTTTGCAATGCTTTTCTTGTGCAGTTCCCTCTATCCATAAACCATCCTTTGGTCCTCATTAAAAAGATACTTGCCCTCTGAGTACAGCTCCACAGTCCTACACTCTGTAAAATCAATCTCTTCCCATTCTACTCTGAGTCATATTCTCATATTAGTTTTCTTATACTTCTGTTATACCGATTATCATTTTTAAATTGTAATATATTTAATTGTGTGCCTGGTCCCACACAATGTACATTTCTTGAGGTAAAGGTATCACATAACTTCATTTTACATCCTAGTACCTTAACAAGCAATAGGTACTCAATGTATGCTTGCTTGCTTTTTCCTTCCTTCCTTCCTTCCTTCCTTCCTTCCTTCCTTCCTTCCTTCCTTCCTTCCTTCCTTCCTTCCTTCCTTCCTTCCTTTCTTTCTCTTTCTTTCTTTCTTTCTTTCTTTCTTTCTTTCTTTCTTTCTTTCTTTCTTTCTTTCTTTCTTTCTTTCTTTCTTTCTCTCTCTCTCTCTCTCTCTCTCTCTTTCTCTTTCTTTCTTTTTTTTTAAAGAATTAGCCATTTTTTATAGGGATATACAGGGAAGGAAAAAAAAATCAGTGTCTCCTGCTGTTGGAATTATTACGCTTTGGAAGGGGCTTGTAGCACATGTTTTGAATTTATACTCTCCTTGCCTTTTTCAAAATAGAAGCAGCTGTCCCTTAAATTTAAGACAGAATCTTGGTCTGAAAAGCGATACTTGCTCTGTTCCTACAGATGTCTCCAGGAACAGCTTGTGTGGGTGCAGATGCACCTGACAGTGAATATTAAAGGTTTGGCCTGCTTCACTTCTCATTTTCACAAAGAATAATATTTAAATAAATTTTGTCTTATCAAATAATCATATCATCTCTACTTTACTAACTACCACAATATCTTTAACAGACTGCTTTCAGAGAATTACCGACTGAGAAAGTGGTCAAGGGTAAGGGGTCAGATTTCCTTTCTCCAGACTACTAGCCTCCAATTACAAATTACCTCAAGAGGCAACTCAGCTAGTCAGCCCAAACTCAATTCTTCGGCTCCTGTTTACTTAGAAGGTGCTGTTCAAAAAGGTCTAAGTTTCCTCTGAATTATCAAACTCACAGACTTAACTCATTGCATGCAAATGCTGATGTAGGCTTGCTTAACTTGGTAGTCTCAACTTTAGACTCCATTTTTAACTGAAAACACTTTGGCTGTTTAATTAGAATAAAGTTTTTGCTAGGTGAATATTGGAAGCAATGACACTATTATCAGATCACTCTGCATTTAGGAATAGTTTCTGTTGAGATCTTATTTTCACACAAAGATCACTACAAAACAGAAAAGTTATTATTTTCATTTTAATTACACCTCAAGGAACAGGTTTCATCAGGACTCACAATGAATCATTTTAGCATGTGGTCATGATTAGGTTAAAAAATAGAGTGGGGTCTTTTAAAACTGAGATTCTAGACTTATTTTTAAGATACCACTTTCATTTTGATGGTTGTTATACTCATTGCCGCAGCTCTTAATACAGTCACCAATGACCTCCACAAAACTAAATCATATGGGTATTAATCAGTCTAAATCTTATCTGACCTCTCAGTAGCAGTTGATACTGTTAACCACTCCTCCCACCTTGCTCTCTGTGATACCCTATCTTTATCTTTGTCCTATTCTTATGCTCTAAGATGGAGCCCTATAGAGATTTCAACATTTAAAGGTCTGATAGAGGAGAATGAAACCACAAAGAATATCAAAGGGATCCTCTTTTCTTTCCAGGCTATTTCATCATGCCCGTGACTTTTTCATTTGCTCTTGATATATCAATTTCTTTCAAATTTATATATACATATGGCTATATCAGTCCTCTGTGGTCCAGATCCACATATCTACCTGCATACTCAGTTTCCCCAGTATATGTCTCCAACTACTTCAAAACCTGGCAAAATTGAATTTATGATCTATAGCATTCCTCAAGCCTATTCTCCAGTCTATCATTTTTCAGTCCTTATCTTCCCATATTTAATCAAATTACAAAATTACAATTTTTTTTCACGAACAACTCTTGACTCTAACTACTTGGCTTTACTTAGGTCCTATACCCTAAAAAGTTCCAATTCTTTCCCATTTGGATCATTATGCGAGCCTCCTAAAGGGACTACCTATATCACATAATCCATTCATTAACCATTTTACACTACGTAGTCAGAATCATATTTTAACAGTATTTATTCAGTCATTGCTTACAGTAAGGGAAAGGGTTGGATTCCACTCTGATTTGTGCAGAGGCGATTGGGCGTTTTAAGGGAAGAATAAGGGAGAGGGGAGAGGGTCGGGCTCAGTAGAGTCAGAGAGGTGGAAACTGCTAAGGGGGTGGTCAGTGTCAATGTGATCAGATTGGCCATGTCTGTGTCTTTTAGCCAGCAGTATGGAAGTTAGGATTCTACACTCCAACAGAGATGGGGAGATGGAGGCCCTCTCTGTCCTGTTGTTTACATTTCAAAGGAATGGCTCTCTGGTGCCTGAGAGGGACACTCTTAAGTTATAAGAGATAAGTATTCACAATGGCAAGACCTTTTTAGTAAATCTCTAAGAAAGAGAAAGAGAGGTCAGGGGCCTATGATCAACTAGAACAAAGTCTCCTGGCAGTGTTGCGCTTTCTCAGGCAGGCACTTAAATGGGGCTGGGATCATCCTAAGGACATGGCCTTGCACTGCTGAAATCACGCTACGGTTGGGTCAAGTTTCGTAGTGCAGGGGTTTGGATGAGTTGCTAGACTCACTACTGAGGAGAAGAAGCTTGGCATGATATAATCCACCCAATTCTTCACAAACACCTTACTCCTATTCCATTACTGTCTGTAACATGACATGTTAAACAAAATGAGTTTCATTTTCATTTCCAATAACATTGTCATTTCAATACACTCTGCCCGCCATCCTCTTTTCTCACTGTTGGGTAACATGAAAGTCAGGACACTTCCAGTTTGAGGTATAAAAATCTGATCCAAATTGACTTGATACAGAGAGAATTTATTGGCTCACATAACTAAAACGTCTGTGGAGAGAACTGGCTCTAGCACTGCTGTACTGGCAGATTAGATAATGATTTCAGGTCTCAACTTATTCTGTCTCTGGCTCTGCCTTCTACTGGGTTGGCTTCAGTCTCAGTTCCCACCTGGTAGCAAGACGACGGGAACAGATAAAGTTCGTACTCAAGTTTATATTCAGCAGGAGAGAGTAAATCCACTCCTCCAGAGACGCAAACCAAAGTGC
Source organism: Rousettus aegyptiacus (assembly GCF_014176215.1). NCBI lineage: Eukaryota > Metazoa > Chordata > Mammalia > Chiroptera > Pteropodidae > Rousettus > Rousettus aegyptiacus. Next base: position 72,565,167 of record NW_023416287.1, read on the forward strand.
TTGCATTTAGGCTTGAGACCTCTGATTGGCCTGGTAGAAACATATGCCCATCTCCACATCAACCGGTGATGGAAGATGGATTGAGCTAATTGATTCATAGGCATTGCTCCTGTGTTTTATTTCTGAGTCTGAGTTAGAGTCAGCTTCCTAGGAACTACAATCTTAAGATAAGGGAAGTGGGTGGGAGCCTTAAACAGACATGGGAACTATTTCTTATAGTGTTTGATGGGATATCTTGTGCTCAAAATAAAACATATACACTCTATATTGACTTCTTATTGGTTTCTCCAAGTACACAGGTTCCATCTCTCTATGCGTATTGAGAGAAGAAGCATTGGATAAACTCGTAAACCAATGAAGGTTTATTGCCTCTAGAATTGCAAATTTATTTGACAAATCTGTATAGCCATTTTTTTCCTGAGGGAAATTAAATTTTTGTATAGAGCCCTAAATAAAATAAATTACTATTTTAAAGCTTTGAGTAAAAGATTCAGAACTTCAAAGACCAATACTGCTACAAAAAAAAAAAGTGGTATTTTAACAGTACTTGTTATTCACTTAATAATATATTTGTAAGTATTCGATCTCATACAGGTTTCTCAGCCCTCTGTTGTACATTTTTTTGTTTAATTGTTTCGAAAATGTTCATAAACTCCCACTCACTGCCTTCATTTCAGGAATAGTGGTAAAAGAGAGTTTGTCACTGATAAGCTCATTGGGAATGACATGGACATTGTGTAGTATCCTCGGTTTATATATACCTTTCCCCCCGGTATTATCCATATTTCTCTTTTTGAAAGAGCTTGAGAAAGAGAGACACATGATTTACCTTGTAGGATCCTAAAAGCATGAATGCAGGTGTTAGGTTTGAGTTCAGAATTCAGTAGAAGAAAAGAGTAGACATTTTTTCCTATACTCCAAGACACAGAGAGCCATTTTGTGCAACAAATAGTATTTCTGAGCCTAACAGCACCTGCCAAAATAGCACATTTGTAATCAGAAAGTAGCTCACTCATCTACCAGACCCACTTTCAATATGTAATTAGGATTCTGCTGCCTCAACTCTGTGATTTAATGTCAGAATTATTTCTGGCTGCATATTGCAAACACTATTCTATTTAGTATACATGGTTTTCTTGAATGCTTTGTTCTGGGAACCATTTACCATTGATTTGTGTCCAGGTACATTTATCATGTTAGCCCAGCATAGTAATTAAATGGCTGAGGTCGTTCTGTATATGAATACGCTGTGCTCATTATTACCATTCTACTTAATTCAGCATCATCTGTAGCCTTCTAAATATTGCTCCTACATCATCATCCGGTACATGCTCAAAAACATTCTTGCAATTTAAATGTCTTTCATTTCCAGCTGTGATTTTCGCTCCTGAAGTTTCATCATTTGCAGATCACAATATAGATTTGTGTAGTAATAAAACTGAGGCTCTGAGAAAGACTTCAATAGTTTGTTCATATGGTTTGTCCCTGCCTTTAGAATGAATCCCATTACAAAACACTAGATTTCATCTCATTTTCACATATTATTGAGAAAAATCCTCAGTCTTCCTCCAGTGCTTTTTGGGCCTTATAGTGCAGATATGAAAATGCTCTGCTTAGTTCTCCTGTTGCAGGGAGTATAATTGACTGACTGACACCTTCAGCTGCTATCCCTCTGGATCCATCACATTTTCACCAAGGTAACGCTTCCTGCAGCTGCATCCAGGCGATCACTGATCATTGTTGGGGCTGAAGGCAAGCCCATTCCAGCAAGACGTGCTGTTACTCTTCCAACAGGTGACTTGGACTTGGAGCTTCCCATTAGCCTTGCCAAACCTTTCTTGGAACAGTGCTGCAGTCAGAGACTCTTCTTACCTCAATAATTCTTTCTTCTCTCTCCTTGCACGCCTGCATGACAGTCTGGAGGCTGTTCTGTTTTCCCCTACTCTGTCCTCCAATGTACCTATGTCATTTCTAATCCCATCTTGACATCAGCTTCTTGAAGTACATAAACTAATGCAACTTACTATTAGAAAAAACCTTTCATAGGTTCAATTCTAATTCTATATACCAACAAAAAAGTTACCCCTCCAGTTTGTTGTTTGGTGGAGATGGAGGAAAAAACATAGGAAGGATAAAATATCCCTAAACCTGAAGAATTGTACTAAGGTTTTTGAAAGCATTTTTTCTTGTCATCAGTGCAGAATCCCTATAACTTAATTCATTACTAACACACATACCTAATTTATTGTATCCTTTATTTCTATTGCATTTTATAGATTCTAAGGTAAATGGTTTTTCACATTTTAACATCTCTAAAGTTGTGATGTATTTTACAAGTACAGGTATGTCATAATTTAAGTGACAATCTTTTTACCTTAGTGGCAAATAAATAATAGAATATCTTACAATGAGTGGCATCTAAATTTTATCAAGTTCTATCTCTTCTCTCTATACAGTTTCTCTGTAGTGTGTGTGTGTGTGTGTGTGTGTGTGCGCGCGCACGCGCGCGCGTGTGTGGAGAGCCTTAAAGCAAGCATTTTATATCTTCTCCAACTCCATTTAATTGGTGATTGTGTAATGAAAGGAGATCTTCAAATAAGCTCATATTTCAGTTCTATTTGGTCATTTTAATACAGCATTCCTAAATATCTGAAAGAAAATCTTAAAGTTGTGTTCAGAAATTTGCAATGCTTGTATACCATGAGATTTTTTTCCCTATCGAGTTTTTAATCGGTTTTGTGAATACATTGAAGACTTATGATATGACTGTTTTTTTGGAACCCAGATTCCATCTATTTTCATCAAGTCAAGTCCTCACATGCATTCATTTTTGGATACACTGGTTCTAAGAAGAATAAAGATCATGTTAGCAATTTTAAAAAGTGTCACCACCATAAGTCAAAATAGTAGTATAATCTACTGATACACAAGTTAAACATCATTAGAGAAAAAAAAATTACTGATATTTTTTGATAATGTAATGGAGTGATAAAGAACATACGGTACAGAGTCAGATTTACTAGAGTAAAAATTTATATAATATTAGCTAGCCTTACATATTTAATGTGTATTAATAATTATATAAGTGACTAAATATCTCACTAGGAATCTGTGCCATCAACCCTCAGTTCCAATCCCACCCTTCTATATTCTGCTTTGCAATGCTGGGCCTGACACTCCATAAACTACATTTCTGCTTTGCCAGCGATTCCCCCGTTGGGCTTGATGCTTCAGTAAGATTGCATAGGTGGATGAGGGAGGAGGTAATTCCTTTCTTTGTTTCCTTTCTCTGCCAGTCTCAACATAGCAACGCTTCTTCACTCCAGCATCAGCAATCCCTTCCTGTGGCAACTGCCAAATCTAATTTACATTGTTCGGATGTCTGTAGAACAGTAGAGACAGCAGCACCAGTCAGGTGGTGCTAGGGCTCCCCCTTTGAGAGACTTGCGTCTTAATCCCAGAGGGTCCCTCCTTCAAGACCAAAGACTCCAGCACTAGTCAAGCAGCATCTCTTCTTCAGAAGTCAGCGTTTCATCTCCTCGGGGCCCTCATCTAAGCGTCTGAGTTTTCTTAATTCCAACCTCATCTCTCCGTTTTGTGTCGTAGGCATGGCGACTGCTTTCTGCAGTTGCGACCTCAGTTACACCTTAGCACGTGGGGCATAATGGAGCTCCTTGTACAAAGCTTAAGTAAACTCACGTGCTCTTCTTCCTTCAACTCTGCATTCAGTGATGTCAAGTTGGTAGCCTGAAATCAGCCAGCGTCACATACTCACATACATACGTTTATCATTGCTATCAGGAAAAAGCAAAATTCAGCGTTACTTCCCCACCCACGTCACAGTGCCAGCTTACTAGCCCACCATACCTTACAGCTCTCCGATTAACGTTTTAGTTGCCTAGTTAATAACTTAATACTTAGTTGAGGTGACTTTAACTCAAAAGCTCTCTGACTTCCGACTGGATCCTAAATAATCCAGTATCGTTTTTCTCAATTGTAAAATAAGAATTGTAAAAAATATTTTATATTGTAAGTTTCATGTGAGGATAAAGTAAGATAACATAGTTAGGATGCTTAACCTAGTACATTATAAGCATTCTCCACAGACTGGGGCATAACAATTTATTAAATTTATATCTATCTCTTTTTTTTTTAGCTAATATTTTCTCTTTCCTCCATTTTGACTGTTAGAAAATTCTCAAAGTGGATAAATTTGCCCCAAAGAGAACATTTGCTATTTGATAATATCTGGAGACATTTCTGGTTGTCACAGCTTGTGAGGGAGGATGTTATGGTCATCTAAATGGGTAGAGTCCAAGGACAATACTAACACGCAATGCACAGGACAGCCACTCGTGACAAGAAATTATCCAGCCAAAAATGTAAATACTACCGAGGAGGAGAAACCCTTAGATAAATTCTCAATGTACCATTTCTTCAGAGATTTCGACTAAACTAAAAGCAAATTTTTTGAAGTCTTCCTCATTTTGTAAAAGCCTGGACTTATTGAAGAATTGATATGAAGAGAAGTAGAGAGAAAAAGAAGTGGTGGAGAGAGGGAGAGAGAGAGAGAAACAAAGAGAGGGAGAAGGAGAGAGAGCACCAGCACAGGCTTTATACGTAACAGCTAAAAATAAGAAACCCACAATGCACATAAAAAGGAGAATGGATAATAAGGTGTTGTATTTGCATACAATGGAATGCTGCTCAATAATAAAAAGTACTAACTACTGATGAACACAACAACTTGGATGACTCTCAGAAAAATTATGCTGCGTCAAAGAAATCAAACAAAAAAATACATATTTTGTCATTCCACTTATCTAAAATTCTAGAAAATGAAAACTAATTTATAGTGACAGATTAGTGGATGCCTGTGGGAAGCTGGAGAGAGGGAAAGGCAGAAGCTAAGGATTACAAAGGTGCGTAAAGAAAGTTTTGTGGGTTATATTTTCACTATCTTGATTGTAGTTATGGTTTCATGGGTGCACCTTTATGTCGAAACTGTTCAGATTTTACAATTTAAATATATATAGTTTATCATGTTAATTAAATTTCAATACGGCTATTTTTTTTAAAGTGTCACTAATGCTATGGTCACACCATCATACACACACACACACACACACACACACACACCCCAAAGGAATTTTTGTTGCAATGTAATGCTGTCTCTTTTTTATTAGCACCAGAAGCAAAGGCATAATAGTAGATAGACAGAAAAAAAGAGAGAACATCTTTGTAATAGAAACATTCAAGTTACCAAGTTAAAGATATGCTTAACTTAAAAATTAAATTTGCCTTTCATAGACAAACATAGAAGACTCTCTAAGATTATTTACAGCCGAAATGGCTAGCTATGCTACCAAATCAACTTCACTTAATGTTTTGACTTAAAAATGGATATGACCGCCTGCTCAAAAGTAATTTATTTTCCTTTAATTGGTCTCTCAAAGTATCACTAAAAAACAAATTGACCATAAAATTTGTTGGGTATATACCTGCATAGCCAGATGTATGAAAACCTCTATTCTTACTCTGTTACATGTGTTTGAGCACTTTATATTACATTTGGGTGTTTTATTTTTCTGTCTGGATGGATTTAGAGTAAGTTGCCTCCAAAACTTTTTCCAGTTCTGAAAGTCGATGATTCCTTTATCCAAATCTGCTCCGGTGAAACATTCGTGTCTTTCATTCTTGTCCATCTTCTTCCGTCTCTCTTTCATTAACATTTTCCCTCCAATCTTTTCTTTCTTTTCTATACTCTAATATCTTTCCTGTTTTTGTGTATTAATGGCCAATGTTTGACAGGTTTTCCATTACAAATATTCTGCACCACAAAATAGTCAATTTTCACTGCTGATTGAACCAGCAGAATGGTCTACATAATTCTTAAAATAAAGCCTTGCTACTTAAGTGAGCCTGAAAGAGGTGTGATACAGCATGTTTTTGCCAAGTTGTAGGTTTGTCTCCATTTTAGAAAATCAAATACTTATGCCACCTAGTGTCTGTCAAGGAAAACACAGAAACATTAAAACTATCTCCAACAAACTCAAGAGTGGCATATCCCAATCTACTGAACTTACATATGATTTATTCTATTCATATGACACATCTCTCCATGTTGACATGTTGTTCCTCATTTGAACCTCACCACTGAGCAATGCTAGCATCAGCCTAGACAGGGATTTGGTACTCCTCATTCATTTTGGCTAATTCCTCATTTTTCAGGAAAAAAAATATTTCTCTCTTTTCCTTATTCCTCTGTTTATTGATATAATATCAGAAAAAAATTCTTGAGTTGGAAAGAATCTTAAAAATAATCTAATGCAAACTTCTCATGTAATTCTCCCAAGTAGTGGCAGATTCATCAGAAAAACACAGGCCTCTTTCCTCCCAGTAAAAAGCTTCTGACATGATGTTGACCATACCTTATCTCATAAAATTTACAATTAATTAGGGAGACAAGATATAGCTAAGAGAAATAACTAAGATGCGCAAATAAAAGAAAGAAAATACTGTGAAATCTATCAATGAATATATTCAGTACTTTCCATAATTTGTCATTCAAAATGAAGATTATTGGTATGGTTGTATGTTTATTTACTTAATTGATCAAAACAAAAATAGGGCAGAGGTTGTTTTCCATAACATTGTGGAACTTGGCAAAGAGCCATGGCACCAACTGGGAAAGAACCAGGCAGAGGAAGATCTTTGACTGAAGTTAGGGGCTGGCTTGTACAGAGTGGCAGGGGTTCCAAGATGCCATAAATTAGTATACTAATAATTATCTAAAGAGTACCAATTTTGAGGGAAAAGTAGTGCATTAGCAGTAGAGATGATGAATGACAGTCATAATCGAGTGAGGCAATGATCAGGCTTCTAGTTGAAGCTTGAATGGCAGAGTTGCCTCTAATTCTGGGAGAGGAACTGCTGAGAAAAATTAGGATAGCATTATGTTAGACTCTTAATTTTACTAATGCAATGGAAGACTTGGGTTCCAGATGTTAAGTATGCTTTAACCGTCCACCTTGCACCCTCCCCCCTCCCCAAAAAAACCTGAAGGCTGTGGTTCAATATTTCAATGTAGGACAACGCAGGAGCACTTAGAACCAGACTGGGTTACTCTGAGTCCACAGAGCCAGAGAACTTGCCCTATCATTTCATATACTGGGCTTATGTATACTAGCAAGATTGTCTCTGGCCGTTTTATAGCAGGGAGATGTCTCCTGTTTCACTTTCTACTCAAAATTCCTTCATTTAACACTGTTTACTGAGGGCTTACCCTGTGTTGAACACAGTGATGGTTTCTAACACAACAGCTAAAAACAAAATGCATTTTCTGCCAACATGGAACTGCAATTTTGATAAAAGTTAGATGCAACTACAGGATAAACTAGATAAATTAGATGAAACGAGAGGTTAATCTCTTAATCGTCTGCTAGTAGGTGTGGCTGGAAAGTCATATATTAACTATGACAGCTTAAATTAATTTTATAATTGATACTTTGTAGAAGTAGATTCAAATAACACCCCCAAATTCAATACCTTTACCATAATATTTAAAAACTAAAGTAGTTTTTTGCCAATTTTAGACACTAAGTTAATGATGAAGGAGAAAACATCACTTGTAGCAACATAGCAAATAGAGAGCAAAGGGATTTTATTAAACAAGTGAAATTGAACCAAGAATGATAGAGAAGCAGACAAAAATAGAGCATCACAGGATAGTTGGTTACTCAGAGCCTGCTGAGAAATGGACACTCCTCAATCCCACTTTTCTCTGAACGTATTGTCTTACTTCAACAGATATTGACCGATTCTCAATAGACGATACCATAAAGATTTAAGGAGTGAGTGAGTGAATGAATGAATGCATGCCTGTGATGCTTATCAGAGGCTGTCTTCTATTCTCTTTGGCCTGTGATGAGAAGTGGAGTGGGCAGTCAACCTAATTCTTCACTCACTTTCCTTAGCAATTTGTACCTTAAGTGTAGTCTTCCCACCACTCTATGCTGTTTTAATCATTGGTCACTATAAGTTTTGAAAAATTAAAAAATATATTTTTATTAAAAAGCAAAAAGGTTGAGGAACTGCAGAATAGAGAGTTAAGCAAGACTTTCAATTCTATTAAATAGATGTGGCAGCTTTAAGCACGCACCAGCCCATCTTATTGACAATACAACAGACTGAACTCCTCAAAATGACTGACAGCTCCATTTGCCAGGCAGCCATTTTGAGTGGCAGTTTCACTTGCACTATGTCCATTTTGAGTGGCATCTCAACACCAAGAACACCTAGTTTGATTGACAGCTTCACATACAAGGAAGTTAAGCCAGGATATCTCTGAGAAGCTGAGAAGAAGGTGTGAGAGAGATGTGTTTTGGGGCTTTGGGTCCTTCTCCATCCTTTATTCTGTGAATAGTTCATCATTACTACTTAAAAGAGTATAAAATACACACACGTAAAGAAGACAGTACTTGATTTTTCACAGCTGTGCTTCAAGTCAACACAATTTTGTATTGTGCTTCAAGTCAACACAGTTTTGTGTTATGCCATGTGGAAATGTTTGCATCCCTCTAAATGATATAAAACATAATCATGTTCTAAGTTATTACTGAAATTTTAGTTACGCCTACTAAATTGTCTAATTGTTTCATTAACCATCAAAAGACCCAATACTTTCTACTTTTCATAGTAATTTCCACACTATTTTAGCAAACATTTCTTACTTTAGATTTGAATTCACTGAAAAACACGAAGGATCTAATGACAGGAAATGGCTTCCTAAAATGTTCATTTAAGCCATACTAAAAACTAAAATTACTTATTGAGCACCTACTACACAGTGCTAGGAATTGGTCATTAGAAAATACAGTGACTGAAGGAAAATTTTTCAAAAGTGTTTAGCAATAGTACACCCACAGATGAATTACTGTGTTAAGTTTTAGGTGCTACTTATTAAGGAGATTATTAAGTTAAAATAAACAGAGCATGGCAACTAGGGCAGTGATGAGATAGGAAATCACATTACATGTGATTTGAGTCAATGAACTTGGATGTTTTTAGGAAAAAATATAGGTTTAAAGGAACATGAGAGTTGATATCAAATAACTAAAGGATTATCAATTCAGAAGAAAGAAGATACTTATATTTTGAATAATACACTGAAAACAAAGAGAAGAAAACAAGGGTCTATGGTTAGAAATCAGAGGGAGGCAAAATTAAGCTAAATATAAGAAAGTGTTTTCTAACAATTAGAGGAAGTAAAAATGTAATGGTTTAGCTCTTAAATACCATTAGGATTTAACCTTAAAAGAACATTATTATTATCACCAATAATTATTATAACAGTAACTCACCTATCTAGTGATCTTTGGGGCTTTTTTAAAATATATATTTTCTAATTTTCTCTAACAATTTCCAATTAGATTGTGTTAGTCTGTTCAGGCTGCTATAACACAATACTGTAGATTTGGTGACTTATAAACAACAAAAATATATTTCTCAAAATTCTGGAGGCTGGAAAGTCTAAGATTAAGGAACTGGAAGATTTGGTGGTTGGTGAGAACCTGCTTCCTGGTTCATAGACAGTCCTCATTCTCTGTGTCCTCACATGACAGAAAGGGAACAAGGGATAGCTCTAGGATCTCTTTTATAAGGGCATTAATCCCATTCATGAGGGCTCTGCCTTCTTGCCTTAATCACCTTCCAAAGGTCCTGCCTCCAAATATTATATTGGGAATTTGACTCCCACATATACATTTTGGGAGGCCAGTTGAGTAGGCAGCTAACCTAATTCAATTTATAGCATAGATTCACACATGTGCGTGCACACACACACAACACACACACACACACACAACACACACACACACACACACATTCTTAAGTAATTTGCCTAAGATAATATGGCTAAATTTTCATTTAAATTATGTCTATATTATGCTAAGTGAAATAAGTCAAGCAGAGAAAGACAAAAACCATATGATTTCACTTATATGTGGAATTTAAAAAAAATACAAAATAAATGAACAAACAAAACAGAAACAAACTCATAGATACAGAGAACATTTTGATGGTTGCCAGATGAGAGGGTGGTTAAGGGGAAAGGGATTAAAAAGTACAAATTGGTAGTTACAAAATAGTCACGGGGATGTAAAAAGTACAACATAAAGAATATAGTCAATAATATATTAACTATATATAGTGTCATATGGGTACTAGATTTATCAGGGCGATCACTTCATAAGTTATGTAAATGTCTAATTACTATGTTGTATATGTTGTATGCCTGAAACTAAGATAATATTGTATATTGCTGTAGTGTTTCCCATGTTATAGTTACATGTGTATCGTTTTAACTCTCCTATCTAATGTAAGTTTCTCAAGCAGTGAATAAATGAAAAAACGAGCCATTTGTTTCTCCGTGGTAGCACCTAATGTCTTGGTTTGCATATACACATACCAGATGCTCGATAAATATTTACCGCATTAAATTACTTTTTAGATATCAAACCCATTATAAAACTGCCCCAAGTAAAATAAAAAAGCAGTACTAGGAAGAAGCAGAAGCAGTCCGTAGATATTTCAAATGCTCTCAAGTCAAGAGCTCTCGGAACATTTTTCCGTTACAATACAGATGCTCCTCAGCTTACCATCAGTTTATGTCATGATAAACCCATCATAAAATAAAATTATCATAAGTCGAAAATGCAGTCAATACACTTAACCTACCAAATCATAATTTAGCTTAGTCTAACTTAATCCTGCTCCGTGCACAAAATCCAAAAAACGTTGGCAACACAATGCACTGTTGAGCATCCGTTGTTTACCCTTGCCATTGTATGCCTGCCTGACAGCCACGGCTAGCTGCCATGAGAAAGTTCGGTACTCCATATTGCTAGCCTCCAAAAAAATCAAATTTCAGTATTTGAAGTATGGTTCCTACTGACTGTGCATAACTTTTACAGCATCATAAAGTCAAAAAATTGTAAGTTGAACCATCCTAAGATAGAGGCCATCTCTAACTTATTTTGAATTTTACTTAGCAGTTTACATAGTGACAACTCCCCCAAAGGAGGCTGGGAAAACCTTTAGAGCAACTGTGTCTCATTAATCTTTGTATCCCTAACACTCGGGCTGGCATATAGTAGATGCTCTGAAAGTCCTGAATGAGTACGTGTGTGGCTGAAGAGGCCTTCATACTCACAGCAATCTAGGATTCAGATATGTGACTTCCAAGGGAAAAGCTTTGTAAGACATCAAATAGGGATAGATTGCCATCTAGTGGTCAATATGCAGAAATGCTATCAGAAAAAGGAACAGGATATTTGAATTTTTACTGGCCTGCTTACAACCTTATAAATGTCTATTGAAAAGAGAATACAATTGTAATTACATAAAACTTACTACAACAAACTATAGACCCCTTATAATACAATATATTTAAAAAAAACATTTCTTTGATGAAAAACAGTAAAAAATTTCTCTGGACTTAGTGAAACCAAGATGTATCCTCCAGTGAGCTCAAATGTGTGTCCACCCTTTCAAATATTGTCCCTCTTGTTATTCTCATTCCTTTCCTCTCACTTTTATGTCAGTTATTGTAGTTACTGTTCTACCAATGGACACAGACATGCTCTTTGATCTAAGCAAATTTTATTTAGGTAAACATAGTCTCTCATTATCTTCATATTTTCTAAACATTAAAAATGTTTTAGGATACCAATGACTTTTTTTTGTTGAAAAGCCTTGAAACTAGAATTTATGTTTATCTGTTTGTATGTTCTTTGCACTGTGTGTCTCTGAAATTGAAAATAGGACAGTAGGTCTTAGAAGCGCTACTGCCAATAACTGTATGATTTGAATGATCTTGAAAGCTTTGTCCCATCCCTGGCCATATAGTTCATATTTATGTAAAAAATTTAAAAACATTGTATTATTAAGATATATTTATTTAATGCTATTCTATTGAAATAGTACATTTGATTAATACAGAAGTTTAACATATGGCCCCAGATTCTGGAAATATTTTAATATATTAATGTAGCTCATGTTTTTATTTAAAAAATCTGTGTTAGAAACACTTCCAGCTCCAGTCATAATAGAGTTTTAGGTATTGAACTTACTCCAACACCATAAAAAATAAAATAATTCAATACAAAATATGTGAAGCAACTGTTTTTAGGTATTACAGAATAGGTATCAAAGGACTAATTCTTGAGAAGAAAAAAAACACATGAGGTAGTTCCACATTCACACTGGCTTTCTGCCAAACCAGCATAGCAATAGAAGCAATTCAAAATAAAACACAGACATTAAAAAGACTGAAAAAAATGAGCAGAATGTCAGTGAGTTTGGGAAAACACCAAGCACTTTAATATATGTGTAACTAAAATCACCAAAAGAGAGGGGAGAAAAAATATTTAAAGACATTATGGCCAAGATATTCTCAAATTTGGTGAAAATCTAAATACACAGATCCAGAAAGCTCAAAAAAGCCCAAACACAGAGAACATTAAAAAAAAAAAAAAAACTATACAAAGGCACATCATAATAAAATTACTCAAAGCTAATATTAAATATAAAATCTTAGATGCTGCATAAGAAAAAAAAACATGCAGAAAAACAAAGATCAAGATTATAGCAGATTTCTCATGGAAAACTATGCAAACAAGAAGACAATAAAGCAATATCTATAAAGTATTGCAAAGAAAAAAAGCTTAATAACCTAGAGTACTATAGTTAGCAAAAGCATCTTTCATAAACAATGCTACAGACTGAATGTGTGCGTGCTCCTCAAATTCATATTTCGAAATCCTAATCCCTCAAAATAATGGAATTAAGAGGGCAGTGGGGCTTTGAGAGATGATTAGGCCAGCCTCAAGAATAGGATTAATGTTCTTAGAAAAGAAACACTAGAGAGCTCTCTCACCCTTCCCCCAATGTGAGGGCGCAGCAAAAACACAGCTGTCTGTGAACCAGGAAGTAAGCTTTTACCAGACGGTGAATGGGCTACAGCCTCCATCTTAGAATTTCTAGCCTCCATAACTATGAGAAGTAAATTCTTATTGTTTATAAGTCACCCTCGTCTCTGGTATTCTGCTATGGCAGCCTGAATGGACCAAGAAGTGGAAGCACTGAAGCAACAAATACCTAAAAATGTGGAAGCGACTTTAGAACTGGGTACTAGGTAGAGGCTGAAAGCATTCTGAGATGCATGCTAGAAAAAGTCTACGTTGCCGTGAATGGAGCAATTCTGGTGTGAAAGAGTTGTAGAGAAAGCCTCAATTTAGAGAGTAGCTAAATAATTATGAGCAGAATGCTGCTAGAAACACAGATAAGTAAAGGCCATCTGAGGAGGTCTCAGAAATTAGGAACACGTTACTGGAAAGTGGAGGAAAGGTGATTCTTATCATAAAGAAATTGAATTGTATTTGTGTTCTAGTGTTTGTGGAAGATAGGAGTTCTGAAAGATGAAATTGGTTATTTTTAGTGAAATCATTTCTAAGGAAAGTGTTGAAGATGTGGCGTGGCTCTTCCTGCTTATTTAAAATACAATAGAAGAGAAAATTCTTAAAGACAGAATTATTGAGCAAGAAAGAACTAGAACTAAAGATTTAAAAATTCTTGGCCTATTCATTCTGAAAAAAAAGAAAAATGAGAACATTTGTTCAGAAGAGAACATTAAGGATGTGATAAAGCAACTCTTTGATCTTTCAAAGGAGATTAGTAAGGGTATAAATTGTGGACCGAATCAGCCACCTCAACAGAAACCAGGTGCTGTTCTTCAATATAAGAGAAGAATGGCCCTGAAAGTGATTCATAGATCACCTGGGCTGTTGCTTTGGTTTAAAAAAGAGGAACCATCACTTTGCTTGCAATAGGACAGATGGTCTACTTCAAAACTATGGGACCCAACCCCAAAGCTGCGGGGGGGGGGGGGGGGGAGGACCACCATCTCAGTGGGCCCAGAACAGAGACCATCAACCTAGTGCACCTGGAGGGCAGAGCTTCGAGCCAAAGAGGAATATTCTTGAGCTTTAGTATCTTACAGAGTTTGCCTTGCAGTTTGGACTTACTTGAGACCCATGGATTCTTACTTTCCTATTTCTCCCCTTTGGAATAGAAATGTCTATCTTATGCTTTTCCCACCATTGCATTTGGGAAGCACATAACTTGTTTGGTTTCATAGGTTCATAGCTGGCGACCCATTTTCCTCAGAATGAATTATACTGAGCCTCACTCAAATCTGATCTAGATAATATTTATATGAGACTGTGGGCTTTAGACTCTAGAGTTGATGCTGAAATGAGTTAACACTTTTGGGAATGATGGGATGGAATGAATATATTTTGCATGTGAGAAGGACATGAATTTTGGAGGGTTAAGGTAGACTGAAGGCTTCTGTCCCCCTAAAATTCATATATTTAAGATTAATTCCCTATGTGATGGTTTTAGGAGGTGAGGCCTTTGGGGGTGATTAGGTCATGAAGGTGGAGCCCTCATGAATTAGATTTAGTGCCCTTATCAGAGAAACCCCAGAGAACACCCTTGTTCATTCTGCTAAGTAAGCAGATAGAAAATGGTGTTCTATGAACCAAGAGGCAGGTTCTCACCAAACACCCAATCCACTGTCACCTTGATTTTGGACTTTCCAGCTTCCAGAACTTTGAAAAATAAATTTTTATTGTTTTTAAGCCAGCCAGTTTATCTTATTTTATAATAGCAGCCTGAACAGACTAAGACAAATGACAATAAAATAAAGACATTTCAGAAATGCCAAAGCTGGAAGAAATAATCGATCATCAGTGGACTCGTACTACAACATAGGTTGAAAGAAGTCCTTCAGGCAGAAGGAAAATGATGGAATAAGTGAATTTGAATGTACACAAAGAAATAAAGATAATCAGAAATAGTAACTATGTAGGTAAATATATAAAACTTTAAAAGTATAACTTGAATTTACTTAAATAAAATTGAATGTTTGTTAACAATGAATCATAGGACTTAAGTATAGGGTTAAAATTTTGACAATAGGACAAAGTCTGAAAGTGGAAATCGAAATTGCAATATTGTTGCAATTATTGATGTTTTATTATACAGGAAAGGATAAAATACCACTTGAAGATAGACCATAACTAGTTAGAGATATATACTATAAACCTAAAGCACCCTCTAGAATAACAAAATAAAGAGTATGGCTTCTAAAAGGAAATCACAAAATTATAAAATTTTTCCAACAAAGTGCAGAAAAGGAGAGAAAAGGGAGCAAAGAACAGTTGAAACAAATAGAAAACAAATTAAAATATGGTAGATTAAAAGTAATAAAATAAATCGTATTATGTATAAGTGGTCTAACCATCCAATTAAAAAACAGAGATTGTTAGATTAAATAAAAGACCATGATCCAAATGTATGCTGCCCATAAAAAAGCCACTTTAAAAATAAATATAAAAATAGGTTAGAAGTTGGATTGGAAGAATCAACATAGTGAAACATGACCATATTACTTAACGCATAATGCAGATTTAATGCAATACCCATCAAAATCCCATCTGCATTTTTTAAAGAAATAGAACAGAAAATCATCAGATTTGTATGGAAGCACAAAAGACCTCAAATTGCCAAGGTTGTCCTGAGAAAAAAAGAACGAGGCTGGAGGCATCATTCTGCCTGACTACAAAGTGACAGTAATCAAAACGGCATGGTATTGGCAGAAAAACAGACACACGGACCAGTGGAATAGAATCAAGAGTCCAGAAGTGCACCCACATTTATGTGGGGAAATAATTTTCAACAAAAAAAATACAAAAACAGTGGATAAAGAAAAGTCTCTTCAATAAATGGTGCTGGGAAAACTGGAAAGTCACCTGCAAAAGAATGAAAGTAGACTGTCGTCTAGCACCACATACCAAAATTAACTCACAATGGATTAAGGATCTGAATATAAGACCTGAAACAATAAAATGTATAGAAGAAAACATATGAATGAAACTCAAGGAACTTGGACTTAAAGAGGATTTTATAAATTTGACCTCAAAAGCAAGGTAAGTAAAAGTAAAATAAATGAATGGGATTATATCAAACTAAAAGAAATCAACAAGGTAAAGAGACAACCATCTGAATGGGAAAATATATTTGCAAGCAATGCCTCTGATAAGGGCCTAATATTCAAAATATACAAAGAACTCATACAACTCAACAACAACAACAACAACAAAAAAACAATGATCCAATCAAAAAATGGGCAAAGGACCTGAACAGATACTTCTCCCTAGAAGACATACGAATGGTCGACAAATATTTGAAAAGATGCTTAACATCACTAGCTATTAGGGAAATGCAAATCTAAACCACAATGAGATACTGTCTCACACTTATTAGAATGGCTATAATCAACAGGACAAGTAATAACAAATGTTGGAGAGGACGCGGAGAAAAAGGAAACTTCATACACTGCTGGTGGGACCGCGAATTGGTACAGCCACTATGGAAAACAGTATGGAGGTTCCTCAGAAAACTAAAAATTGATCTACCATATGATCCAGCAATCTCTCTACTGGGTATTTATCCCAAAGACTTAAAAACCCATATATGAAAAGATATTTGCATACCAATGTTCATAGCAGCACTATTCACCATAGCCAGGACATGAAGCAACCGAAATGTCCTACAATAGATGATTGGCTAAAGAAGTTGTGGTACATACATACAATGTAATATTACTCAGCCATAAAAAGAGATGAAATGCTGCCATTTGCGATGACATGGATGGACCTTGAGATAATCATGCTAAATAAAATAAGCCAGACAGAAAAAGTTGAAAATGACATGATATCACTTATATGTGGGATATAAACCTAAAAGCAACAAATGAACAGGACAAACAGACAGAAACTCATGGACATGGATCATAGACTAGTGGTTACCAGAGGGTAAGGGGTAGGGGGAAGGGAGAGGTAGACAGGGTAAAGGGAGTCAAATATGTGGTGACAGAAAGAAATCTAAGTATGGGAGGTGAACACACAGTGTAAATATATATATGCCTTACTGTTAAAGTGTACAGCTGAAACTTACTGGATTTTGTTAACCAATGTCACCATAAAAAATATAAGGAAATTATAAAAAATAAGTTAGAAGTAACAGAATAAAAAAAATGATACAGTATGCTAATTATAATGAAAAAAGCTTTGAGATACTATATTAATATCAGTCAAATAGATTTCAGAGCTTAGAGCATTACCACTGATATGTTCATTTAACAATGATAAAGAGGTCAATTTATCAAGAAAACATTACAAAACTCTGAATATGTATGCATCTAAAAAACAAGCTTGAAAAATACATGCAGCAAAAACCGATAAAGCTATAAAATTGTCAAATACCCACCTTGGAGATTTATATATTTGTCTTGTGATAACTGGTAGAACAAGTAGACAGGAAAACAGTAAGGAGATAAAAGACATTAACAAAAGTATTTACTAACTTATTCTAATTGATATTCATAGATTTTTCCACCCAACAAAAACAGATTACACATTTATCAAGCTAGATCATATTCTGAGCTATAAAAAGAGGCTTGGTAAATTTAATGATTTGTCTTAAGAAATATTTTTTCAAAACACAATGGAATTGAGTAAAAATCAATTTAAAAAAATTTCCCAAACTGAAAGGATAGTCTCTTTAACAAATGGTGGTAGGAAACGAGAAATAAATGCAGAACAATGAAATGGGACCCCTATCTCACACTACTCACAAAAATTAACTCTAAATGGATTAAAGACTTAAATGTAAGACCTGATACCATGAAACATTTAGAAGAAAATGTAGGAAAGAAGCTCCTCGACCTTGGTCTTGGCAATGATTTTTTGGATATGACACCAAAACCTCCTATTGACTATAAGATCCAATTAAGGCAAAGACTAAGAGGAGTGAGGGACATCACTATAAATCTCACAAACATGATAAGAGAGGGTTTTGTGAATAAATTTTTGGTAATAAATCTGAAAATTCCAATGAAAAGACAAATTTCTTGGCTAATAATAATTTGCCAAGCTGAAACAAGATAAAATAAATACTTAGGATAGTCCTATACCAACTAGAGTTAAAATGTTTTTACAAAAAAAAAAAAAAAAATTCCAGGCCCAGAAGGAAGTGTTCATGTACATAGATGCCAAAATTTTATACATAAATACATTGTTTTTGTAACAAACATTCAGAATTAAAAGTATCAGGATTAAAAATGTATGATGGAAAAAATTACACCAATTGTTTAAGGAACAGATAATTCACACAATTAAATATACTGTTCTAAATAATAAAGGAAAAGAAAATTTCACAACTTATTTTATAAGTTTGTGATAACTTAGACATCCAAACTAAACAAGATGTTAGTTATAAGGACACAAGCATTTTTATATGCACAGTCATACACACACAGTCATACACAAAATTCAATTAGGACAATCTCATCTCTGAACATAGAAACATAAATTTGAAATAAAATGTAATTCTATTCTAGGCAAATAATAAAAGAATAATAACATATTATTCTAGAATGCATAAATGGTTTGGTATGGTAATATATCTTACTGTAATTTATACTATTAAAGAATTAAAAATAAATAAATCAATGTGATCCTTTTAGCAAATGGTGAAAAAAAAAATCACTTGATAAAGTTCCATAACCTTTCTTTTAGCTCGATAGAGCTTGTCTAAAGGAACCTGTAGCATACCAACATGATAAATTGCGATAAAATATTTAAAGCTTTCTTGAAGAAAGAAGTTCAGGATGCCCACATTCAAAGAGAATAAACTGACAAGCTGTTATAACTAAAAAATGAGTTCAACCAGGAGTGGAGAAATTTTATTAATGTAACAGATGTCTCTAAATTTTAGAACACCTAGGTGCTCTAAAATTAGCTGGGCTCACTGTGATGTATTTTTAAGAGAGTTATGTGGTATTACAGTATAGGATTTCTCTTTCTTGCTAAGCGATTATTACAATGCCACAGTATATAAGTTAAAAAAGTTATCTAGTAAAAGAGAGAGACACATGACAGACAGAGACAGAGAGAAAGAGAAAGAGACAGAGACAGAAAAAAAAATCTATTTTCCTACATGTTGGTTATTATTGATTAGAAAATTATATCAATAAATTTAATAAGAGGTAAATTATTATAGCTAGTTATTTAAGGTTTGTGGCCAGAGAGAGATTTCTTTTGAATATGAGAACATCAGTAACTGGATGAGCAAGCAGGGCCTAGAATCTGGAACACCGTGAAAGGAAGACGTATAAAACGTGTTCCTATGATATGCAGAGCTAGCTTGGGACAAAATTATGAATTGCAAATTTTGGTGTATGCCTGTGTTCTAACCGCCTCTAAATTTCACTCTGGCTCCTGATGGGTGGCGGCATGACTCTGTTCCACAGATATCTCAGCACCTTTCTCCCTCCCGGACACCACATATTTACATAACACACTGCTCTTCTGGACTTCTGTTCCCTGATCCTTTACCTGCTCCTTCCTCCAAACAGATTCACCAACCCTATTCTCAGTTCAGATCTCACTTTTCCAAGGTATAGAAAAGTTCATTTAGAAACTGCTTCATCAAATGAACAGGACAAACAAATAGAGATTCATGGACATGGACAATGGACTAGTGGTTACCAGAGGGAAGGGGAGGGAGGATGGAGGAGGTAGATGGGGACAAAGTGTGTGTGTGGGGGTGTGATTTAAATCACTTCTTCGATTAAAAAAATAAATAAAAGAAACTGCTTCATAGTAAGTCTTAATAAATTATGTCTATGTAATATGTTTCTACTTTATCCCATTCTTTTCTTGGTTTTGGTAAAACAAACTTTATTTCAAAGTATTGGTCTTTAATGGGGTGAAATTTTAGAAACAGTGAAAAAATTATCTAAAGTTAACCCTGATGGGAGCTGAAGAAATGAGCATAGGTTTCTTTTTACCTCATTTTGTTTACATGCATTCAGATAAATAAAAGTGAAATGAATAGATTTATTCGAAGGATAAATCAGTGAATGAACCCGGCATAAACAAAACAAAATGTCACAAAATTCAATGTAATGTTTAAAATTGTACTTTTTTAATCCTAGGTGGGGCTTGGAAGTGAGGAGTGGTCTGGTGGTAGTGATGGCTCAAGAGAAAATAAAAGTTATGATGCACAGCTGAGTGGAGAATAAATCGATGACGATCCTTTCATTTAAAAAGCAGGAGACTCATCTCTGCTTCGCACAGAGCCTTGTACACACCAATCATGAATATATATGTTGAGTCTTATGTCAAGTATTTTCCTCTCCTTCTAGTTAGTTTGTTGAAAATGCCACAGGCCCCACACCAACAGATTTGATGAACTTCTGGGGTGAGGCCCGGAAGTTAGTGCTTTCCCTAAACAGGTGACTTAGTGGTCACACTGAAAAATAATAGAAATGTGATTATTTCTTTGAACAACAGATGGCAGTAAAGTCAAAAGAAAGAAGGACTTTTTTTTCCAGCCTCTGCAATTGTTAGGAAGCTTCTTTGACCCTTGACCTCTGCATGGACACATTTTTGAATATGAAGAGCTATTTTGAAACGTTGCTGGCTCCAAAGGTAATTCTTATTAAATAGTTATAGTAATATCTATCTTACCCAATTATACCTGATATTTATTTTGTAATTTAAAATGTTAAGAACTCTTTTTAAAAATACATATTATTGTATCATCCTCTTTTATCCTCTCCTGTGAAGACTTTATTTACTCTGCCCACCCATCTCTTTTGAACTGTTATTTGGTCCAGGCAGGTGTATTAAAATAATGATGGGTATATATATGCTTCATTATTCTATTAATTCAACCAGTAGCTCTTAAGCTTATACAATGTATTCCAGCACAGGCCGAGAAAACAATACTTTTGAGGGATTTAAATAAGTGCAGAGATAAATCAGAGCAGAGTCACTGGTAATGAGAATAACAACATGATGCTTGTCTTTCTTTGGAGAATTAAAGATATTTTCCTGTCTAAAGTGACATGAGGGTTGAGGCCTAGATTTCCAAAAAGAGTAAGCCAAACAAAGGAGTTGGAAAGAGAGGAAGAAGGAGTATTCCCAGCAGAGAGAATTCCAATAAACAAAAAATTTCCAAGGAGAGGGATAGCCCAGTGACTTAGGAAAACTTTGGGTGATTTGCTATGGTTAGAGCAAGGATCTAATGTGGGATATAAAGGAAATTTAGTCAGACAAACCATAAAAGGTTTCTAATGCTAAACTCAAGAATTTGAAATTATTAAGAAGAAAGTTATTGTAGGGTGTTCAGGAGGCAATTTAAAAGCTCAGTCAGATCCATTGTATTCTTCGGTCTTCATAAAACCATATAAGGTAGTGAGAAAAGAATTCTATTATAGATTTCTTAGAGGGAGAAGAAAACTGTCAGAAACATTAAATGATTTCCTCCAACATCATGCAGCTCTGTTAGGCACAGAACTAGAAAGAGAACCACTGTTCTCTCCAAGGCATGCAACAGCCTTGCAGAATAACTGTGCTTGGATCCCAAGCCATAAACACCTCCATAATCCACTGAGCACCCACTCTGAGTCAATCAAAGACTAAATATTTCACATAAGTATCTCTGATCTTTACCAAAACCCAATACAGCTCTTGAAACTGCCAAACAGTCAAGGATGTGGATCAAATGTTAGAGAATAAAAGGTTTGAGGGAATGCAGAGATTATTGATCTTAAGTTTTGATATATTACCTATCCAGCTGAATCAAGAAAAATAAAATATAATCTCTGTTTAGTCTTAGTGTTTGGGCATTTTGTGATTGAGAAAGTATTGCATTTAGAAGAATTACATAAAAATGACAGAAAATTAAATGTTCCTGTGGATTTAAAACTTTCCCAAACCTTGATCTGATCTTATATCGAGACTGAAACATTCTCATTTTACATGCCTAAACAACTTGTATGAAGTTCATATTAATATTCATACTTTACAGATGAGGAAATTGAGATCCAGAGACATTAAGTGACTTGTTTCTACACAGCTAATAAATATTAAGCATACAAAGCAACTTGTGAGACAAAAGAGTAAAATGTTACTAAGCCTATTTATATGGATAGTATATAAAAAATAACGAAGGAATGTTTTTTATCTTTGTAGTGATATTTTATTTTCTGGTTATAAAAGTGATGTATATTCATTATTGAAGTTTGAAAAGAAAATGGATTTTTATATTTCAAACAACTAAATATCAAAACTATACTATAAAAGGAAAATGTCCTAAAGAGAGTGATAATGGGTGCTTAACCAATCTTCTATCCCCAAAGAGTTTCTAAAAAAAGAAAAGAAAAGAAAATGCTCCCATCAATATGGGGAAATAATAGGTTAATAACATAGCTAAAAGATCTATAATAAAATCATCACTCTACAACTACAGAGTATACCTTTTTTAAAAAAAATCCATGGAAAATATGTATTAAAAAAATTCTGAGTCATGTTGTCTAAGTTGCAATGTGACTTCACGCTAAAATTTAAATAAAACAAGAGTAATCACAGCATTTGAGATAGAGAATAATGAAAATGAGAATAGGCTTTATGAAGTAGACCAAACCTGTACTCGGAGGGAAATTCATTTCTTCTTAAATTATTATTGTAAAAATAGAAAATGTAAGATGCATTCATTTTGAATCAGTGACATGGCTGGAAATATAAGAGAATGACGTTAGGAAAATGATAGAGTTACGATAAATATTTCAATCACATTTGAGTGATGTTTTAGTAGAATTTTTTGATTGCAAGTGACAGAAACTCAGCTCAGAGCTAATAAATATGAGGATCTTTTATTCAATGAATTTTGGAGAAGCTAATAGAGATGATAAGAAATAAAAGAATCAGAGCTATTGATAACCACAGGAATAAACATGTACTTGATGCTTCTCCCTCTCTCTCCCTCTCTTGCTCCCTTTCTCTCTCTCTCTCTCTCTCTCTCTCTCTCTCTCTCTCTCTCTCTCTCTCTCACGCTCTTTTTATTTCTTCTTGGTTTCATTGCTTTGTGTGACTGCAAAACAGCCACAGAAAACTAGATTTTTTGAAGACTTGTAGATTGCTTACTTGAGAAGGGTAATGGGTTTTTCTCACAAACTAGTGTTAGAACGAGTCCATGGAAGAATTTTTAAAACTCTCATTTGCATCATTTACCAATTTAAAAATGAGATATTCTTTTGTTCTTCAAAAAAAGGTTTAAGTCTTCATAAAAACGGTGGGGAGCTCATTCTTGAAAGCCCAAACCAAAAGAAGATAAAAATGGGCCCGAAAATGAAGCTATGTGATAGAAAATGTATGATTCTGGAATTTTAAGCCAAGTTTCAATTCTCAACTTGAACTGGAAGGGACACTGTATTTGACAAAAACAAAAAAAGTACTAAAAACCTCTCATGTAAATAGGAAGAATTAAAAACAAACATATGAACAAAATATGTGTGTGTGTGTGTGTGAATGAAGACATATTTCAAATATCTATAATATAAATATAAGAAAATAGAAAACAGTTTAATAAATAATACAATAAGTGGTCCTTTCTAATAGCTATTTATTAAATGTAATTAAGAAAATGTGAAAACACGCTCAATGTTTGGAAGAAGTAAATACACCAAAAGGCAGAGAAGAGATCACAAACAATTATTTTGTAGAATTTTAGAAAGCTTTAAGAAGACAAATAACTATCCATGTGATACCATGCACATGCAGAGTTGCCTTAGGCTTCATTTATGAACCTAAGCCTTCAAATAATAACCCAAATTTGATTGTCACCTTTTATCTGCCTCTCCCTCCCCTCAGACTCATTACAAAATGCCTCCAATTGAACTCACTTAAGTATCCCCCAGGGATGTCTCATGTGCATTTACATTGAACCACAAGTCTAATAAACTATCCAGTTGTTTACTGTATAACATTGACTATTTCTTTTCTTCTCTAGTCTCCTGTTGTTGAGTACTGTAGGTCCACTGGACTTCATCGTCTTCTAGCAGGGACTGGGGTTTCTCTCTAGACATCTTGCAGATGCCCCTGTGTTATCTAGGAATTGACTTCTTCAGCCAGACCCCCAGTACCTAGGAATCCAGGATACAAAGAGCTCAATGTTTTCTATTTCAAAAGGACATTCTTATAAAAGATACCAAAGTGGTGTTGCTCATATCCCAATGCCTTATAGGCTTTATGAAATAAAATAGCTCTTTCAATTTTGACTTATAGCCCTTTATTCCACACAGTACTCAGATGTAAATCCAGATGGGAATCTGGACAGTGACGTAAATCGCAATGACAGATAATGTGCTTTCCTTAAAAGTGACTCTCCTCTTTATCAACCAAACAAAGACTTTTGCTTATTTCAGTGGAGGTGAGTTTGCAGTTATTTGCCCCTGTTTCCTTCAGAACGATGGTTTTCTTAGATGCAACACACAATGCAAATTTTCTGCATAGGAGAAACCTGGATTGAGTCCAGGTATTTGGATTCTTAATTTATTTTTCTATGCACTGGTAGTGATCACAGATTGTCCATGCTAAAATGAAGAACAAATCAAAGACAGACAAACAAAACTATGTGCAACTAGAGAAAATTGAATCTTCATCAACTGGACTAGCTCTTTTTCAAACACTTCTCAGTTTTAGAGGGGGTGCACTATCTTGTTCTCATTGAAAGAAGCAACTTGGTCCAATGTTCTCCCAAGTCTCCAAATGAAGCTATCGCTTGTAGCCTAAAACAATATAGCCCTAATTTAATTTCATTTTATCTCTTGTTGCTCCCTAATTGGTTCATGCATATCAATCATCTCTCTGAATAGACATGAATCTCAAAAGGCAGAAATCACATTTTACACTACTTTGACCCCCAAATGTCTAATCTGGGATTGTGTATGGAGCAGGGGATCAATAAATACTTATTTCCATTCATATCTAATGTACATGTTGAACCATTCTTTCCAATTTTCCAGGATTAGATACTGAAATCATTAATGTAAAAATCAATTTGTATTAGAAATTTCTCAAATCATATTTCTATTTTATTAGCATGTCATTTTCTGAATATGGTAGAAAAATCCCTGCCTGTTAATGAATTCTGTTTCAAATACTCTCATTATAAAATTTTCAAATCTCATTAACTAAATCAGGCATTAAAAATACAAGGATAATAGAATAAAATGGAAAACTGTTGATATGATTAGATTTGGGTAACTTTCCTCTTTTAGTAAGTGGAAAAAAATACTGCCTGAGTAAACGATAACTCAAGCATAAGAAACATACTTTATAAAGTATAAGGAATGCACTTGTCTACATGTTCTTGTAGAATCAAAATTTTCTCAGCCCACTCCATCTTGGTTATACTTTATAGATAGAAGTATGAAAAAGTGCTATATCTTCACAAGGGCTTTTTTTATGATGTGCATTTTTAATAGTGATGTAGAATGAAAATATGCACCACATAAAAATACTCTTTACTAATTCCAATCATCATGTACAATGGCCCTGGCCTTTATTCGACTGTACTTATTAGAATTTTAAACTCAAGTTTATTGATCTGCCATAGACACCTTTATTTCACTTTTTTGGAAGTATAGAGAAAAAAACAACTCTTAATCGTAGCATAGATTTCTAAAAAGTATTGGCCTTTCCCTAACCATTTCTCCTTTCTCTCACTCAGATATTATACTTCCTGGAAGCAGAATTTAAAAAAAAAAATCCAAAAACCAAAAAACAAAACATCTGAATAATAAATCATCTATTTCCGGCATATTTAAATCTATTAGAGAATCATAAAATGTCAGAAGTAGAAGTAATCTTCAAATCATTCTAGACCTACCTACTACATAACTACGAACAATGACAGCATGAAAGTAGAATTAGTTACTTGAAATCTGCTCCTAATTGAATGCAGAGTAATCAGTTCCTGACATGCATAGTAATATTCTTTTTAACATTCCCTAGCAAGTTATATGTTGAATAAACCATTTAATTCAGTCCTTAATCTGCCCCCTTTTATCCCTATTTTCTAAAATTACATTTCAGTAGGGCCTTTACCTGTTCAGCCCCTATCTATATGATCATCCCTGTGAGTTTCTTTTCCTCCTTCCTGGTGCTTTTGTGAAGAGAACTTGGGTTAGGGAAGGAGCCATAGGAAATCCAGGCCTAGACTTACCTGGCCATGAAGGGACCTATGAGATTTTGACCAAATCATTGTACTTCTTTGGGTCTCATTGCTTCACCACACACACACACACACACACACACACACACACACACACACACACACAGAGGGGAGGGGGTAGGGGGCTGGGGGGAAGGAGAGTATTCTAAATGTGGCCCTAGGACGAGCAGCATTGGCAACACTTTGGAGCTTGTTAAAAATGCAGAATCTCAGGCCCCAGACTACTGAATTAGAATCTGCATTTTAACAAAATGTTCAGGTGATTCATGGACACATTCAAGTTTGAAAAGCATGCGTGAATTTTAAAAATGTTCCCTCCCACCCCCACCCCGCCATTACATGTTATTTATACTTTCGTAGAGAGATGATTCCACCACATCAGTTTTTACCATTGAGAAAAGCACACTAATGGTGATGTACACAGACAGCGAAGATTTTTCCAGGGCCCTTCGAGTCTCACCATCTAATCACCATCTCTCCCTCCATGAAGTCATGGGTTTGAACTAGACCTTTCCCCCACTCCAGTTCTGTTTCTGCCCATATAATAAAATACCACTTTCTGTGAGTTTTGTCTACATGACCTCATCCAGCTGTGAGATCCTCCTGCCAGGCCAGTGAAGGGCCACTCACATCATCCCTTCTGAGAGTAACACCCTGGGAAGAAGGTAAGTGACTGGGCAAAGGTTACCTGGCAAATGGTGGGTGGAAATGAAAATGGAGGGAGATGGCTTGCCACCTGGGGAGGTCCTGAGACCATTAGAGCACTTTGGGCGTAATGCTGCTCTCATCTGTATTATGTTTCATGCACATTTCCTGCCCTGCAACCATTGTTGCCACTGTAATTACAGACTCATATTCAGCTGCCTCGAGAATGCTGATGGTTGTAAAAAAGAATACTCACCACAGTGGGTGGGAAGGGCTGGGCAAATTGCAAATCTCCTATTGTGTAAGGCTGGAAATCTGTGATTTTCGCTGACTCCCTACCACAAAGAAAGATTTCATAGGCACATTGTACCCCTATCAACCCTTCTTTGGTTAATGCTGTTATAAAGAGGTTAAGCAGGCAGGGGGAGATGCTGCAGCTGCAAGT
The DNA here is from genome assembly GCF_014176215.1 of Rousettus aegyptiacus. Lineage (NCBI taxonomy): Eukaryota > Metazoa > Chordata > Mammalia > Chiroptera > Pteropodidae > Rousettus > Rousettus aegyptiacus. Next base: position 72,592,468 of record NW_023416287.1, read on the forward strand.
GGAAAGCAAGTAGAAAACTATTGCTGGATTAAGAAGAACAGACTGCATTGGTCAAGACTAATACCTAAAATTAGAAAAATGTTGTCTTAGAGAATCTGATGTGAGCATGTTTTTAAGGAGGCTCTGCGCCCAACACAACCAGGACTCTACCTGAAATTGAACCACAAGCAATTGGGTCCTGTGAATCAAGGAATTGTTATTTAAAGATTTTGTTTTGAATTGGTTTTTGTTTAACACATCTTTTTTCTTCTAAGAGGAAACATTAATCCCCAATATAAGAATAAATAAATGGCCTAAAGGGTAAGACACACCCTCTCCCACTGGACAAGAAGAGCCCTCATCGATCAATCAGTGTCTTTCCAATTGAGCCTGCATAAAGATTGAGATTCGGAAGCTTTCTTAACACAGAAAAGCAGGCAGTAGGAAACAATAGCAGATCGGAGGTAATGCGATAAGACTTGGAACTCATTCTTGGCTTAAAGAAAATTGATTTTTTAAAAGGTAAAGTTTCTGAAGTCAGGTAATAACACTGAATTGATTTATGTAATGTTTTACCCATCTCTCCCACTATATTGCCCCACCTATATTTATCTAAACCTTTATTAATGCAATAGCTTATTTTTTAGAAGGAAGGAAGGAAGGAAGGAAGGAAGGAAGGAAGGAAGGAAGGAAGGAAGGAAGGAAGGAAGGAAGGAAGGAAGGAAAGAAGGAAAAGAAACGTATCCTCTGTCTCCACATTATCTTGGGATAAAGATTTGTTGTTGTTATTGTTGTTTGCTTATCCTCTGTCTCCACATTATCTTGGGATAAAGATTTGTTGTTGTTATTGTTGTTTGCTTATTTGTTTGTCTGTTTTTAAGACAAAATTCAACTGATACAATGTTTCAATCACTTTGGAAAAGAGTTTGGCAATTTCTTAGAAAGTTTAGAGTAAATTTACCATGCAACCCTGCAACCCTACCCCGAGACATCTGCCCAAATGAAAACACACATTCGAACAAAAGCTTTCATGTGGATGTTCGCAGAACTATCATTCATAATAGTTAAAAAATGAAAAACTATTTTTAACAAGTGTTGTGCCTCCTCATACAATAGGATACTACTCAGCAATAAAAAATAATGGACTATTGATACATGCTACCACAAGAACAAACCTCAAAAAACATTACATTAAGTGAAAGAAATCAGGTACAAAAACCACACACTGTACATTGTCATTCATCTGAAATGTACAGAAAAAGCAAATCAACAGAGATAGGAAGTAGATTAGTGCTCGCCTGGGGCTGAGGGTGGGAATGGATATCAATTATAAATGGGCATGGGGGATCTTATTGGGATGATGAGAGTGTTCTAAAACTGATTATGGTGATGGTTGTACAACTTGTTACATTTACTAAAACTTAAATGGGTGATTTTATGATATGTAAATTATATATCAACACAGTGGTAAAAACATTTCAACAAACAAGGATAAGGAAGCACTAAATGAGAAGAAATAACCTAGAGAGTAGAAAGAGTTGGGAAATTGTATTGAGGACTATCACCAGCAGTGGATTGAATTTATTGTCTTCCTAAGGGGGCTACTAAAATCAATAGTACTAGCCTTATTTTAAAAGAAGGCGTGTACATGTGACAATGCCAACCAAGACCTAACATAGGGGAGTGGTGCAATAAGGAATGTTCCCTGTTGATCTCTCAGAGCTGCCAGTCATGCACCCCCCCCCCTTTTTTTTTAATCAGTCACTCCCAGCGGGTTTATATCAGGTAAGTTTTTTGTTTGCTTTTTTTGGTTGTTATTGTTTTTTTCTCATTGATTTTCAAGCATGGAATCAGATTTGTTAAACATCCTTTTCCCTATCAATCCATCACATCAAGACCTGAGATTTCTTACTCACCCTGAGGAAATTTTCTTATAAACAATTAAAAGCTGAGGTACAGACTGGACAGACACTTGCTCAGAGTCTGAACTCAGGAAGAATATGTCCAAATCTCACCCTGTTAACTGTTGACTTATTTTTCACTACTAACCAAAAACTCACATTCAGGATTTTGAGTTTTAATCTAGAATCAACAAGTTTTACGAGTCTTCAACAGGAAAATAGCAGGAGGCATTGTAGCTGTGTAGAGAATGGACTGGAGAGGGTAGATGTCATCTCGATGACTGGATGAGGAATTCTGATCACTTGTTCTATTCAGCAGAATAAAGTGCAGACATTAAAGTTGCGTTTGGGAGTTTTAAAATAAATATGGTTTAAGTTCAGTGCATTGGATATGAGGGAAATTTGTGCAAAAGATTAGAATAGTGGTACTATTAACTGAGATAGAAAACACGCATGGAGACCTGGGTGTTAAAAGATCTTGTGTTCAAATTTTCACGGGTTGAGGTTGAGATAACCATCCAAGGGTAGGAGTTCTTGGAAGGCAGTTTGGTAAATATGTCTAGAAATATAAAGAGAACTACTAGACTAAAATTTAAATTTGAGAGTTAACAATACATAAAAAATAAAGTTATGTAATGTCATGGAATATATGAAAGAATCGGGAGAGAGAATATTGTGATACGAGATGTTATGATCAAACTTTAAATTAGTCTAAGGAAAAAAAAAAAGAAAGAGAGAGAAAGTGGCCAACTGTGCAGAAATAAGAGGTAATATACAAAGAGGAAATAAGTTTTATCCAGTAGAGGTCAGTTGGCTCCCCTGACCACTGTGGAAGTAGCCAGCTTGCCATTCATCTGCAAATTCATTTCAATTTTCCTGATCTATAATGTTTCTGTTCGGATTCTTCTTTGAATTGGTTATAACATTTTTTTTTCCTATTTCTCTCCTTTAATTAATGAGTTAAGTCAAAACTTTGACAAGTGCCATTTTATATATATTTGGAAGTCATAACTTTACCTTTTAAAAAAACTGTCCTATAACAAAGTCAGAATATTCCATTTTACAACATCTGAACAATTTATAAGTCAAAAGGAAATGGAAAATTTCCCTCCAAAATCCTGGGTTTACTATTTGTGTTTTAAAAATGTATCACCAATCTCCGAGTCACCCAGGCTTTTTAGTCTTTTAACTTTTTTTTTTTAAAACTCTGTCACCCTTACACACTCATATCCAATTCTAATTACTTGATTCTAGTTACTATGTCTCTAACATTATAATCCCTTCAAATTGATACTTTGCATACATCTGAGAAGAGCAAATAGTATCAAAATTTTTGATAAGTATGAAAGTAGAATAAAATCTATCTTCTATAATATAGCTTTCAGGATCTTAATGGATTGTAATGGTCCCTGGATTGGGTATAAGCAATGTATGGATAATTTAATGTAAAAGAGAATTTAGTAAATCAAAGTAGAGGCTATAGCCACAGAATGAACAGTCTCCAGGAAATCCAACTTTGGAAATAGAATAAAATTAATTAGGAGCTAGGGCACAACCATCATATTTGGGTAACCTTTGAGTCCTTTGTTACTCTGCTCAAGATTAAAAGATGTTAGAAAAAATTAACCAACTAGGATTAAGTAGTGGCTAGTGGGATAATGTCCCTTGGTTTGCATATAGCCCCAGTAATTTATGTATAATGGGTAATTCTCTGAAGGAAATTAGCATGTATTTGAAACAGGTTAAGAGATACTGGATGACCAAAAATAAAAAACAAAGTCCATTAGAATTATCATACCTATCTAGCATTCCGTCTTATTTCTCACTACATTTTCAGTAATTCCAAATTGTACCCAAATTGCTTCTGATACGTGATCCTTATTCTGTTTATATTTTTTGCCCATAATATCTATTTTATTTGTAATGAACTTTTCTCAGTGATTTTGTGTCTAAATTCTCTCCATTCTTTAACATTTATCCTCAGTTCCATATCTTCACTGGGAATTTTCATTTGAAATGTTCTTTTAAGCATCATATTATAAATAGCTACATACAGGTACTATCTCTCTCTCTCTCTCTCTCTCTCTCGCTCTCTCTCTCTCTCTCTCTCTCTCTCTCTCTCTCTCTTTATGAGTGTAGGCTCTTAGTACACAGAGATTGGGTCTTTTTCAACCATGCATTCCCTATAATGTTTAAAATGGATCTGGCTACACCATAAATACACAGCAAATAACTGTCAAATATATGAATATATATTTTGCAATAAGCGAACACATGTTATTCTACTAAGTAGGAAAAAATTAAAGAAGGGAGTCTCCTCTTTTTGCCTTATATTTAAAAAAATGTTATGTTCTTATTTAATCCATCTGTCCTCCCTTTTAGTGCAAGACATTATGTCCAGCAATTAAGCAGTTAGAAGCAATGAGTGAGATGTTTTTCTGTGTTATTAAGAAGCAATTGCCAATAGAAATTAGCTCTTTCCTTCCACTGGAGCCCTCAGCAGCTGCAAAGAGTGACTCACTGAATGGCATGTGACACTGATTATATTATCTGGTGATAAGGGGGTCACAATTAAATAAAACCCTGTGCCAGTGTGTGTGTTGCAACTAGAGCCCAGATGAGCAGTCCTCCCCTTTCCCACTGAGCTAATGCAGATCTTGAAATAATGGAAGACAGACTTTTGCCACCCTCTGTCATTCCAGCAAGGTTCTGTTGTATAATAGGTGGCAGTAATTCAGTTGTAATTAAACAAGACCTGATATATTATTTCCTAATGAACTCAAGTGAAGTCATCTCCCACTTCTTCCCAGTGCCTCTAATTAGGCAATAAGGACTATATCATGAGCAATAAAGATCACTTTGCTGGGCTAGTGATGAGGGATTACAGAGCACACAGGGAGGCTCCAATGGCTCAGAGTGAGAGGCAGGTAGGCGGCAGTTCTAAATGGAACATCCTCCATTCCTGCTGCCATCTGCTCCCAAATTACCTAGGTGGCAAGCACTGATGAGGAACAAATTGAATTGAAGCTAGAACAAGAAGCTCTAAGCCATCAGTCACCAGACTAGCAATTTAAATCAGAGTTTTACATGTATGGGTTCTTTATATATATTTTTCTGGTGCTTTATTTAATTCTAAGATTTTCATATCCACTGTCTTGTTGAATCTTTGGGAAACTCAAAGGGATTAGAATAGCTGGTTTATATTTTTCTAGTCTCGTGCATGAAGAGATTGGGATTCCCAACCTCAAAGTGGTATGCTCAACATAGGAAGGTTACAGCATTCACAGCTGTTCATAGCTGAATTCTTCCATCTAGTCCACACCAAAGCTGTTTTGATTATATTTGATTTCCTGCACTATCAACCAATAGAACTGCACTCCTTGTTTCCTCTGTAGATTTTTAGGTGAGGAAAAAAATATGTTGTGATCTAAGGCAGGGATAGACAAACAAGGCCTCCAGTCTTCCACTGGTTTTTTGTAATATGTGGGAAAAACTAGGCACTGTCTATAGCACACCCTTCTAATTCCGGATTCTATAGGGCTGTTTTACAACTTTCTAGGTTATAAGTAACTGAGAGCAAAGCAAAAATAATTTGTGTCTACAGGCATGCGACTAAATTCTGTTCAGTGGAGGGACAAGCCTCCTTCTTTCCTGTGGAAACTCATTTTTTCTCCATTCACACACTTGTTTCAATAGTCTTGTTCTATAAATGTGTCTATTCCTTGACTTTTCCTTTGAATTGGTTGTAACATTTGTTTGGTTTTCTCATATGAGTTTAAAAAAATCTTTGCCCATGTTTATTTCGTATCTCTATGAGTCATTATTTCGCCCCTTTAAAAATGATCCTTTAATAATTAATAAAGATTTATTGGTTTACATATAATGTATGGTTTGTTTCACACTACAGTAGAGTTAAATAATTGCGTTATAGGCCATATGGCCACAAAGCAATATATATATATATATACACTCTGATCTTTTATGTAAAAAGTTTGCAAACCCTCATTTAAAATATAGATATCCAGCCAAGCCCCATGCATCTGAAGCAGCCACTCTTAGGATTTTTTCTACATGTTCAGGTATTAGGAGGGTGGCATAAATAATTACTGGTATAATAATCCCTTACTTTTCCCTAAATTGCTAAAAGAGCTATTTTAGAATGTGAGATATAATTTTGGACAAGATGTTAGGAGACTTGCTATGATTAGCTGTGGGACATTTAGCAAATTTTCATATTTCTGGGATTGAGCTTTTTCATATGTAAAATGGTTGTATAATTTTTGGTCTCATTTTAATATTTTTTTATATTTATCCTTGAGAGATTACCAAGGCTAATTTTTTTTTTCCTGGTTGAAGCTATTTTTTTGGAGGCAAATCAGAATAAATCAGATCATTCTGTCATGAAACAGATGGAAACTGTGTTTAGAACCTATTATAAAGTGATCACATTGGGTGACAAAATCATCTACTTTCCACCTGCTCCCACCTCAGAATGACTGAGCTGTTAGACGTCAAGTAGAAAGGCAACAATAATACTGCTGAAAAGGAGAAGCAAAAGGACCTGAGCTGGACTTCAGAGATCCTGGCAAGCAAATTAAAATCGGAGTTTTATTTGCAGAGTGTGGCCAAGAAAACGTCACAATCCATCATTTCAGCGTATTCACGTGTGTTAAGCAGCGTATATATTGTTACCGTATCAGCTCAAACTCTGAGGACAGAGAAATTTATTTTTATCCTGATTTTTCTCTCCTCAGCTGGCTTCTCCTGTTAAGGTCTCAATACCAAGTACTCTTATGCTGTATTCTGACCCACAACCATATATGGACATATATGGTTGAAGTTCTTTATTCAGTCCTGTTATGTACTATCAGTCTTGACTACAAAATCAAGTACCCTTTAGCTGACAGACCCAAACTACATTCATTCATTCATTCATTCATTCATTCATTCATTCAACAATTACTTGTTTAATTCGTTTAGGTTGCTATAACAAAAATACCATGAATTGAGTAGCTTAAAAACAACAAATATTTATTTTTCACCATTCTGGAAGCTAGGAACTCCAAGATCATAGTAACAGCAGATTCAGTGTCTGGCGAGGGTCCACTCCTCACCACTGTAACCTCACAAGGAAGAAGGAGAGAGGAATCACCCTAAGCCTTGTTTATAAGGGCATTATCCCATTCATGAGGGTTTAGTCCTAATGACCTAATCACTTCCTGAAGGCCTCACCTCCAAACACCATCACATTGGAGATTAAGTTCCATATATGAATTCCGGGGAGATAAAAGCATTCAGTCGATAGCATTTACTAAATGCACATCATCAGGCATCCAGGGTACATAATAAGTAAAAAAAAAACGTAGCTCTTGACTTCATGCAGCTTTTAGTCTAATGAGGGATCTAGTCATTGTGCAAATAATTTAGTAAAAAAATGTAAAATTGCAACTATGAAAAATTTTTTGTAGAAATATAAAGTTCTGTAAAAACCAGGAGGGAGAAATTTCCCATAGCAAAAAGGTTAGAGAAGGTTTCCCTGAGGAAGGAACTTGAGTTGCTGGGCTCTGAAAGATGAGTAGGACATTACTAAGTAATGTAGGGAGTGAAGAACTTTCTAGGCAGAACAAAGAGCATATATAAGCAGCACTAAAGAACTAAAGAAAGACATAGGGGCTGAGATGGAATAAACTAAGGACAATGTTTAAGATGAGTCACCGATGTATATTGATCCTGATCATGACAATGCGGAGCTTCAGAAGCCAACTAAAGGGATTTCTGCTTTATCTTGATTAGTGATGTTACCTAAAAGGAAGGTTTTGTTGGATGCAGTGTGGAAAAGAGATTTAAGAAGGCCAGATTAGAGTTGATTAATGAGTTAGTCATCCATTGCAATTGAGCATACAAGAGAACTAGCAAATAGTATATGGTACTTGTTATATGTCAGGCATTATTCTAAGATATTTACCTGACTATACTCATATTCCCCCATTTCACAGATAAGCAAGCTAAATACTGAAAGGTTAAGTACTTTTCCAGATCATGTCACTAATAACTAGGGAAGGAGAGGTTCACACATTGACAGTCTCACTCTAAAGTCTATAATTCTTAACAACTATGGTTTCTTTCCTCTGGAAAATTTGGCAGAACAACTATGGAAGTTGACATTGGAGGGATTTCCTCATTTTAGCAACACTCACACACATATATACAAAATGTGTGAGTGTGTATACATAAATACATATTCATGTACATATTCATTTACACTAACATATCACTAGAATGTTCAATCGAAGAGTTTGAAATTAGAGATAGGACCTTCTGGGATAGGGAAATATGGAAATCAGAGAATGGTTTAAAAATACATATTGAAAAAAGTAGATCAATAGAGAAAGCATGTTTACTGTACCAAAGAGGTCCTTGGGAGTGAATTTCTAATTGTCTTCATGTAAAACCTCAGAGAGCACTAAACCATTGGGCATGCAGCACTTAGGAAAATCAATGCCTGTTGCATTCCACCTGGATCACTGTTTACAGTTAATCTACCCTGCGTCTCATGGGACAATGAGCCCAGGTATTTATTAGTTATGAACTTGAATAAGTTACTTAACTTCTCTGAACATGAGCTTTCTCTAAAATGTGTCAATAAGTCCAAACCGAAAAGTTGTGGAGCTTCAAAGAGATAACACATCTCTTTGAATATTTTAGTTTCTCCCTCATTGCCTATTTTCAGAATTGTCTTCCTTATCGGTTTCTTCCCTCCCCTTCTCCTTATGATACTCCCTTTCTCCCCTTCCATGTTTCATTCATTGCCTCTTTCAGCTAGTTCTAAAAATTTTTACATTGATTAACAGAGGAAACATATACGGATTCCCACAAATTTTTTTCCAATTATCTATTCTATATTTCTGTTTTTGTCCAATTATCTATTCTATATTTCTCCTTTCCTATCTATTTATCCACCTATCTATCTATATAACTATTGGTTTAAAAATAAAAACACAATATGTAAATTCTGATATTGGTTCTTTGACCAAAATTGACTTATTTTAAAACTAATTATAAAAACCCTGGAGGCAGACTGAGAGACAGACGACATCGTGTTTCTTATTTCTTTCTCCTTAAAAAGGAAAAGGAGGCACACTTCTTTCAATTATGTTTTGCCGTTTCACGAAGATATAATACTTTTCAAAAGGTACTCTTTCTCAACAGGCCATGCATTTTTCACTACTGAGTTTCTTGCTTTAGAACTGTGATAGCCCAAATACAACCTTCTAAGAACAGAATGAGTGTTACAAGCACACCAAAGCTAAGTAGATAGTGCTGTTTTGTTAAGAATTTTTGTTTTGTTTACATAAGCTCTGGCACTTCATCTCATCTTACTAATACCAGCATTGGCTGAGGATTGCTACTGGGAAACCCCCTATTTTCCTAGAGTTTCACCCTTTTATCATGCATTATGAATAATTAAATTAATTATTTAAGATTGAATTTATGTTTTCACCCAGGCAAACACACTGACCCCTTCATAATCATCAGGCAATCTTTAAGAAAGCCTCAGCTGCTGACCTAGCCAAATGATGACCCTCGAGATTTGAGTTTATTTTAAGGACTAGCTGACATTCACAGGATTGATTTTGAACTGAGGTGAGCTGAGCTGAACCTGAGATCTAACTTTACTGTCCTGATTTGGGAAATATGCAGAGATTCCCCATAATGTGATGCGAGCTCAAGCATTTGCCCGAAAAAGTAAATTTAAGCCAAGAAAACTTATTGCTACAACAGTTAGTTTGTACTTTTTTTTTAGATTGCTTGCAACAGGATATTAAACTCTGTTCAAACCCTAAAATAATATATTTTGTAAAAAAAATTACTGACATATTACCCTTGAATTCAGAACATGGGAAGAGATTTTTTTTACTTCCTAAATACAACTCTTCAAGTCATATTACAAACTAATTCTTAGAAAATGTATTTTCAAATCTCACATTTTATAAAGAAATTTTAGCTAGAATATATAGAGAACTTTTACTACTTAATAATAAAAAGTCAAATAACCCAATGGACAAATCATTTGAATACATATTTCTGCAAAGAAGATAGACAATACCCAATAAGCACATAAAAAAGATGCTCAACATCATCAGCTATGAGGGAAATGCAAAACCACAATGATATACTACTTCACACCCACTAGATGGCTATAATAAAAAAGACAGATTATAACAATTGTGAGGATATGGAAAAATTGGAACCCTCATTCATGGCCAATGGGAATATAAAATGGTGAGGTCACTTTGGAAAACAGTCTGGCAGTTCTTCAAAAGGTTAAACACAGTGTTACCACATGACCCAGTAATTCCATTCCTAGGTATACACCAGAAAGAATTAAAAACATATGTTCACATAAAAACTTGTACATGAATGTTCATAGAAGAATTATGCATAACAGCCAAAAGTAGGAACAACTCAAATGTTCATGAACTGATAAAAGGATAAACAGAATTTGGTATATACACACAATAGAATAATATTAAGCAATAAAAAGAAATGTACTGATACATGCCACAACATGACTAAACCTTGAAAACATTATGCTACGTTAAAGAAAATAAAGACTACCATGTTGTACGATCCTATTTATATGAAATGTCCAAAATAGGCAACTCTATAAAGACAGAAGGTAGATTAGTGGTTGTCTAGGGATAGATGGTTTGAAGGACAGTAGGCGATGGCTGCTAAGTATGTGGTTTCTTTTGGGGGAGGTAACATTTTAAAATTGATTAAGGTGATGTTTGCACAACTCTGAATAAAAACACTGAATCTGCATTTCCCAATTACCCTCTCTCTCTCTCTCCCTCCCTCCCATTCTATTTCTATGGCACATGGATGTTACAAAGCACTTTCAAATGCAAATGTGTTCTCAGATTCTTCTAATCCTTACCTTATTGGTGAGGCCTTTTCTGGGCTCCTTATCTACCATAGTACTCCTCAAACCCTGTTTCCTATTTCATTTTTCTTCAAATACTTATCATAGTACATCGAATCTAAGAGATCATTCATTATAAAATATATTCTGATATCAAAGAGTTAAGATGTGCCTTAGATTTGCCATAAAATGTATGTATGTATATATCAATTGAATACTCATTGGTAGTATAATTATTAAATCATTTATTTTTGTCTGTTTCCTCCCAATTTACCAGGAACATTGCTAAGTTCATCACTGTAACCTCTATGCCAAGAACGGTGCCTGATATCTAGTAGGTTATCAGTGAATGTTTGTCAAATGAGTAAATGAATGGCCTATGTAAGAAAAGCTTACCATCCTCAATATACTATACTTATCATCCTGTAGGAACAACTGAGAATAGATTACAAGTGGAGGGCAGTAATTTGGCAAAATTTAAGCTAGAATCTTCCAATAAATTATCTCCCAGTTTGCATAACTACTGGTTAAAGAAGTTGGAACACAAATATAGATCCTGTTATAAAAGTCATATAAACTTTTGTTTACACCACAGTGTTGTGAGTGGATCTTCAGCCAAAGTGAATTGTTAACTTTGAAGTTCAAGCTCTCCCAGGTAAGTGAGCCTTTGGACTCCATGAATCTTATTCTTATTTACTCAGGATGTGTAAGGAGATGGTGTTTGCATGTGTGTTTTGGACAATAAATCAAGCTTTGTGACAGATAGCTTATCTTTGTAGGTACTTCTTCAGAGAAACTCATTAGAACTATGATGTTAGAAGTTCAACAGGAGATGCTTCCATTCTCATCTCATCCCTTTCTTCTCCAGTCAAATAAGTCCAATGTTAAAAACAAACACTGAAAAGGGCAAAGATTTTAAATTAAAGCATTTAGTGCTAATCGAAGAAGGATCTTTATGAGGATATTTTGATATTTCTTGTTTTCCTGAAATTCTGCCAGATAGGCAAAAACTAGTACAGAATATCAATGTTAAGATTGTTCCGAAACATAAACTTAACTCTTGTCTTTCTCCTCTTTCTTTGCTGCATTAGAAAAAATGAAGTCTAAGCAATTCCTGTTTCCTCCGAAGATTAGAAGACCTAGCCCTCTGTTCTTGAGCTATTTGGTAGCTAATTATTCAGGCCTAGATTCAGTGGGTTCGATAAAATTCACTGAAAAAGTATACAAGGCAAGAAGTAGTTAGGAAAGGATAAAAGGAAGCAAAGAGTTTAAGAGTAGAATGAAATGCATTGAAAAGGAAATTGCATAAGAGAATTGAGAAGAGAAAAAAGAAGGTGCCACCTGGGGAAGACAGCCAGGAAAGTACAGTGATTGTTCCTAGGAAAGAAGTATTGCCTCCAGCCTCCGCTTCCCTCTGAACTTCCCATTTTTATGTCTACAAACTACACAGGTGTTTCTCCCACCAATGTCCAATGGAGCTTTCCCTTTGTGAGAGTCCTTGAGCTTTAGCTGTTAACTGTCCAGCAACAGTGTGTGTTTCATGCTATAAGACTTTCCTTAAACCCTTCTAGCTATCCCACAAGGACAATCATATATTCTATTATAGACACTCATCTAAGACACATGCAAACTCAAGAAAGGTAATACGACCCTGAATACCTAGAAGACTGAGGGAGGGTGAGAAGGGAAGAACCTTCCATACTAGATTTCACAGTACTGAACTAAAAAGAAAAATTGATATCCTTAGAAATTTGCTGTTAAATAATGACATATTCCCTATAAAATCCATACCAATTTTGCACAAAATTGTTCTTGAAGCAGAGAGAAAGTGGCACAAATACCTGACTAGCATTCAACATTTCAACAAAGTTATCTGAATTTCATAAAAATTAGGTGTCTGCTAGGACCGCCATAACAAAATACTACAGACTGTGTGGCTTAAACAATAAAAATTATGTTTTCATAGCTCTGGAAACTGGAAGTCCAATATCAAATTGTTGGCAGGTTTGGGTCCTTCTGCAGGCCTCCGTCTTTGCCTTGCGGGTGGCTGCCTTCATGCTAGATTCGCACATGATCTTCCTCTGTACACACACATTCCTGGTATTTCTTTCTGTGTCCAAATTTCTTCTTTTTAAAAGAATAACAATTAGGTTGGATTAGGGTCCACTTTAAAGACTTCATTTTAACTTAATCATCTCTTTAAAGGCCCTCCTATCTCTGTAGTCACATTCTGAGGTACTGGGGATTCAAACATCAATATATGAATTTTTGAGGGACACAATTCAACCTATAACAGTAGGTAGGACTCACAGCTACTATTCATGATGTACTTCAACTGTGAGGTTTTGAGATTGGTTTTTTATTCATCTCAAACATTTTTAAAATACCTCAGATGTTTTGCAATTCTATCTTCTTGAATCAAATCTACCTTAAGTCTGAATGAAATCCATCATTTTTAGTGAATTTGTATTTATAGTACCTAATTTAACTTTCATTCCTTCTACATAAAGGTAAAACCCAATCTTCCATTTATAATGAATTGCAGTGTCCAAGGTTAAAAAAAAAATTAAAAGCTACTGAATAACGCCAGAACAATCAGATTCATTAATTTGGACTCATTAAGCCAGGCAATCTTTTCAATTGTTGTTATCCTTTCAGTATGTTGAACACTATATTATCCAAGTTTTAATGAATCTGCAGCAGAAAACAGCTGATGAAGAGACATTAGTGTATCTATATTTTCTTCTTGTTTTAAAATGATGGATTTATTTAAAGAACAAAATTGCTTTTCAACTTTGTCATGGTAGTAATATCTTCTATGCTTAAAAATAAGTATTTATGTGTTAGTTTTTGAGTTAATATTTGATTAACAAATACGTAATTTAGGATGGCAGAAGTATTTTTAAAATATACAATTTGTCAATAATCCCAGCATTTGTGACTATGCATAATAAAAGACACAGGACATTTCTTAGAGTGGATTATATTAATCATATAATAAACAATTATGTACTTAAATGTAACCAATGTTATATGTCCAGATTCAACAAATAGTGCAAAAATAATTCAGGAAAGAAAAGAGGTAGATTTAATAAGGAAAAATTTCATGACTAAAGTAGGAATCAAAACTCTCATTAAATAGTCATTTAATTTCAGTGTAATTTTAGGACAAAATGTCCGAAAACATGAGTTTGAACCTCTGCTCTTTCAATTATTATTTGTACAACTTCAACCAAGTTTCTCAAAATCTCTGATACTCATTTTACTTTTTAAAAATGGGAAAAATAGTAATATCTAGCCAATAAACTTTGTCTCTTCTTGAATTATTTCTCTATAATTTAAAAACCCAGAATCCTGTTTGTTTTGAGAATATTAGCACATATTTTAGGGAAAATTCTAAACACACTTGAACATTTTTTCCTCTATCCTATAAAAGGAAGAAAATAAAATTGCTTCTAGTTTTTGTATCTTAAAAAGACAGCAAACACTGTATGATATAGCAAGATGTTAACAATTCTTAAAACTTAGTACTGGGTACAATAGAGTTCATTATACTATTTCCTCTATTTTTGTTTAAGTATGATAAATAAATTCCATTAAAAAGAGCCTTAATATCAACATTTAATTACCTAATAATATGGAAATCTATTTGTCCATTTTTACTATAAAATATTATTCTAAGTAATAAAACTGTGGCAACCTCTGTGTGTTTTTTACTTCCTATAACCATGTCTTTGCAAAAGAGACATAACTCAAAACATTAAAATTCATGTATGTTTCTCTGTCTTCTTTATTTAAATGATCATTTTCTTTCTTCAACATCTGAGGAATATATACAAAATAATGGTCTTTATGAGTTGATGACTCATTTAATTCAACATTGTTCTTTATATTTTAAGAATTCATGTTCCACTTAAAGTAGATTTTAAAAAATCATGAAATTTCTCCAGACAATTGCTATGAAAAATGTCTACTTTTGAAAAGTGTGCCTTCCTCTTGATTGGGAAGGAATTTTGTTCTATAATCAAGACCCCGAAGCAGCAAGTTAGAGAAAATAAAAACGTAATGCTTTGTATGTGTGTATGTACGTGTGCATGTATGTATGTATACATTTACAGTTAAGAGGAATCTTGCATAAGTTCTGCTCTCCACCACTTATTTATTTGTTCATTCATTGAACATCTCTAAGATGACAAGTTCTGTTCTAGGCACTGAGATTTCCACAGTGAACAAAACCCACAAAATTCTCTGCCTAAGTATAACATATGCCGGGAGGGAAGGAGGAACAGAAAATAATTAGATAAATGAATAAGTTTAATGGCATGTCAGATCATAATAGTGGAGAAAAAAAAGCATAGAAGGAAGAAGTGATTGAAGAGACAGAAAGACTTATTTTAACTCTGATAGTGAGAAAATATCACTGCCGAAGTGACATTTGAGCAGACACCTGAAATATGTGAGGCTGTGAGTCATGTGGACGCCAGCCAGACATCTGGTCCAGGGAACAGGAAGAGCACACGTTTTTGATGGGCCATGGCCTGAGCAAGAAACAGAGAGGAAGTGATCATGCCTCGAGCAGGGGCAGGTGCGAAAAAGTGGTAGCAGGACTCAGGATCTGCGGTTCTTCTCCAGATCACATGCGAAGCTGGTTTTGACCAGAGAGGGATGGCTTATTCCTCTTTAGCGAATGAGGATATTGTGAGGATGTAAGATGCAAAAGGAAGTGGCAGACAGATTATCAACACATAACTAAAGAAAATTACACTGAGGCATCCGAGGTGACTCGATTGACCGAACAGCTGGGGAGATTTGCAAGAGCAGGCATGACTGAAAGTATGTTGGGGTACACTGTGCGACAAAAATTACTTTTAGTTACATGTCTTACAGTGTAGTCTGTTTTTAGTTAATTCAAAGAGAAAGGGAAACATCCAAGGTTTCAGGTTTTGGCTAACTTCTTTTTATCCTTCACTTCTTGGAATACGAACTCCTACTCAGCTCTTCTGTACCCAAAGCTCAGGGATGTAGATTCCCCAGTCATACTCTTTCGATACACCTTATATCTCTTTCCTTTATGGAACCTACCATAATTTGTAATTATTTATGTTAGGGGACTACTATTTTGAAATGATTTCCTCTTTTGTTTGGTTTACTGAGTATCGTGTCTCTGCCAGAACCTATATAAAGCATCATTTCTAGGAGATTTGGTATTTGTAACCAATGAAACATGAAAGGGAATATCAAGGTAACTATTCAGCTTCTCACATTAAAAAAAAAAAAAAGTAAAGCAGACAAGTGTAAATTGAGAGGGAACGGTCAGTGTTCTTAATTTCCCACATTTATCATACAAGGGGCTAGACCTGGGAGCTCAGCTTACAATGGAGAGCAGACCCCTCCCAGAGGAGGCTCTGGCAGTTAGACCAGCAGTATGCATCTGAAGAGTATCTCATAGAAGAAGTAAAGGAAAAGACTGCTCTTTCCCAGCTTTGGGGATTGGGGAGTGGATAGCAAAATCAGGAATGTGCTGGAGGCTTGCCCTGCTACTCATGTGTGCCTTCGAGAGGAGGCTGTCACAGAGAAACCTGGAGAGATGCCACATCCAAGTGAATCTGACAACCTGTCATAACTAAGCAGAGAGAAGGCTTGACATTTATTTCTACAGCTGATTTTATTTCCTCTGTGGCACGAATGTAGAATTGAAAGACAGCTGGCCTCTTGTGGGGTGTGGTATGCTGGGGCAAAGTGCCTACTCAGTGGAGGCCAGAAGACAAGACAGATGAAGAAAGAAAGCAAAGGCTCAGGGCCTAGTTGGTGAGAATTGAGGAAAGGCAGGATTAGCAAGTGGGGAAGATGGTGAATGCTATTCTGGAGCACAGACCTGGGCACAAGAATGGATCATCATCGTTCACCAGTCATAGATTTTAGCATCAGAGCCCGGCAGGGTACAGAGTAGCCAAGAAGACAAGAGACCAGGGCACACCAAGAACCAGCACATGCCCAGAGACTCTTGTCACCCCACTGCCAAGGACATGAGGCTACCCGAACCAAATATTCTTTCTCTTATTCCTGCAGATTCTATCCTGGAAAGAGCATCAGGAGGAGATTATCTGAGAGATGAGCAGTTTTATCCAACAGAGGATACTATTCAAGTTAGTGAATCATAATAAGCTTCAAATTATATTGAACATTTAGCTTTTCTCCCAAGACTGTGGGTGGAAGGATGTAGGTAAAAAATCATTATGGTTATAGATAAAATCAAGAAATTACATTGTCTTTTCACATTCACATTGTAGATGAGGGAATTTCACTGTCCCACTACATATGTTTATCTATGTGCTTATCTGTTTAATATCTGTTTTCCCAGAGAAGTTCCATGTGAGAAATGTTGTATTTATTGCAGTACCCATGGTACACAGAATGCACTCATGAGGCACTGAATTATTGGATGAATGATGAATATGTGGATGAATAATGGAAGAATTCATAAATTAATGGAGGCATGTGTGAAAGGACCTTTACCTTATATTTCTGATACACAAATTTGAGATATCACTAGTCTATAGTGGCGCCTAAAAAACATAGAGAAGATGGTGACAACACTATCTGCTTTGCCAGTGTGTAAGGAAGTGGCTTAGCTACCAAGCACCAGGGAGAAGCCATTTTGTTCTCAAAAACTGCGAGGCCTCATGGGCATCTTTTCAGACCGGGTGAGGCAGCTGAGACATGAAAGGGAAAAATGCCGTAGGAGTTGCTATGTTTACCAGCTTTTGTTTCTCAACATTATTATTATTTTTTTAATCCTTTACTAAAAGAATTAATGACAAAAAGTAACGCAAGGCATTCTCTTTGTCAGAAAGGACAATGAGCAAAGGGGCTGGCTGAGCATCTTTACAATTCATCTGAAAATCTTATTATTTCAGGGAGATTTTTTTTTTTTTTTTAGTACCAATTCTCTAAAGACATAGTTTCAGCAATTAATTCATGCTTTCTAAATTTAAAGCATACTAATTAGACATCCATCAAGGGAGAAGAGGGGAAAACCTTCTAAGAAACTAGGGGCTTCAAATATAGCACACATAAATTAACTCTCCAAAAATCCTCTTCTATAAATATATCATCCCATCATGTATATATTGAGTGGGCCACATGTTTTTTTAATTCTATCATCTATTTGCCTGGATACACATGTGTTAGTTCTAAATATGGATTGTCTTGATACACATATGCTTATATCTATTAGTAAGTTTTCATATAGAAATTATTCTAGGTCTACCCCCATGCCACATGTTATAAAAATTATAGTGAGACAGGAAGATAATGTCTGTTATCAAGGAATCTGCATTCTTCTGGAGATGGGCTCACATACATGCTGCAAACTAGAGCATAATAATATTCTAATATAGAGCTGTTTCTACAGGAGTGGGGGGACCATGGACAGCTGAGTAATTGGAGCAAGTTCGTGTAGGTGGGTCTCAAAGTGATCCTCGAAAGGCAGATTGCTTTGGATGAGGAGAGAGAAGAGGGGCAGACAAATCTGACTATAAACAAGTGAAATTTAGTTTTTAAAAAATGTTTTCAAGGACAGAGGGAATAGCATATTATAGTGGATGGGCAGAGCAATGGAATCCAGGAGAACCAGTTTGTAGTTCTGATTTGGCCATGAGTTCACTGTGCACCATCATAAGACATCTCTGGGAATAGACAAATTGACTAGCAAAACTTTTTAAATTACATAGCAAAAAAACAACTGATTTGATTTGAAAATCACCAATGTTATGCTCTAAGCTATTAACAGAATAGCTGGAATTCTAGATTTACCAAGCAAAAATATTAGATAGGATCTCCTTCTCTTTTGTTGACAGAAAGACACTCAACTCCAATGTATTGGTGTTTAATACATGTAGAGAAACAAAAGGATTGATCATATGACAATTCCAATGTATTGAAAGCCTTAAAACTTCCTGTAGCCCCACTGGAATTTAGAGAATTCAAATAAAGTAAGATGGTGCTAAAAGCAAGATTTAGTGATGCCTTTGAAGTCTGAATATACTTTGTTGATGTTCAAAACATTCAGTTACTAATAATATTTTACATGTGTATAGCATATCAAACTTTTCAAAATAATCACATTAACTTTTAACATTTATTTTTATGTATAAATCATTGTTTTCATTTTACAGGAAAATACACTCAGACACAAAGACATCAAGTGATATGTCTAAATTTAGACAGTGAATTTGTAGGAGCCCCCATCCTGAAACCTACAGCTCATGTTATACTCTTGCTATAGTTCTTTTTTGCCACTATGTTGGCTCTAATCCTTCTCGTGTTGCTTCTAGTGTTTTTCATGCTATTTCCATAGCTGTCTTTGCAGATCTTTTTGAGGGATGTCTATCCACATAGCAGATCCAGTGGTGTTCTGGCAAATAATAACTCTCCGGGGGAAAAAAAAAAAGTCAAGTACCGATTTATAGCACTTGCCAATTTCTGTGGTGTAAACACTCCCGTCATGGCTAATTTAAAGCTGACAATGTAATGTCACTGAAATCACAGTTTAAAGAAAGGCAATGTTGGCTGGCTCCAGCTTCACATAATATCCTCTCTCACAGCCTAAGTATCAATTAATTTAGTTCCAGATAAACTGATATAATCCACTAGGGCTGAAAAAATTTTATTATCCTCTCAAAGTTTCATTTTGCCCAAACCAGAGTCCTTAGAATTTAACTATTTCTAACTTATTATAATACTTTAGTGAAGGCTTCAGAGAAAAAGATAAGAATAATAAAACTTGGGGACAGATGGAAACAAGGTGCTTTACTTAAGAGTAAGAAAAGATTTCTTCCTGTGAATGAGTGGCCTGTCTTTCTTTGTCAAATTGTTACATTAGCTCCTTCTCCTCCAGCCACTTGACTTGGATGTAAACTCAAATCTACAATTCTAGCCATCTCTAATTCAGTTTCCTCTACTGAGCTTCTGACATTCATACAAACAAATGCTTTGTGAACACCTCCAGCATGTTCAAAACTAGAGACAGTAATACTCAGCAGTCTCAACCACAATAACTCTTCTTTTTCTATATTCCCTAATCAATTAAGGAAGAAAATAAGATTCAACTTAGACCTCTCATCCAACCTCAACTCTGTAGCCAACCCATGAACAAATCCTACTAATATCATGATCTATTTTTTTTTCTTAGATTTACGTTCGATTACCATTTTGCAATTTTGTTTAACTTTTCAGCATGGTGTCTTAGCCAGCTCAGGCTGTTGTAACAAAATACCATAGACTGTGTTGTTTAAAAAACAATTTACTTCTCACGGTTCTGGAGTCTGGGAAGTCCAAAATTGAGGTCCTGGCCAACTTAATTCCTGGTGAGGACCCTATTCCTGGCTTGCAGACTTCTCATTCTGTCCTCACATAAAAAGAAAAACGTGAGAGACAGCTCTGGTTTCTCCTCCTCTTCTTATAAGTACATTAATATCATCATGGGGGTGGGGGGCACCCTCATGACCTCATCTAAAACCAATTACCTCTCAAAGGCCCCACCTCTAAAAACCATCCTACTGGAGGTTAGGGTTTCAACATAGATTAATTTTAGGGACACGAACATTCAAATCTTAACACAGGTTGTACAAGGCCCTTTTTGCTCTCCAGAATCATTGCTTACCACTCATGCCTTAGACTTTTCATTGTGATATCTGACTGGTCTAGTGACCCAATATATATTCATCCTGTTGCACAACTTGTTCCACTGCCTGGAACACACTTCCTACAGTCTTATTTTCTTTGCCTGTATAATTACTTCTTCATCCTTTAATATCTACCTGCAGTGGCAAGTTTGCTAGAAAATCTTCTCTGAATAATATCCTCTCTCACAGCCTAAGTGTTGTTCCTCTATATTCTCAGTGCGCACTTTTCAGATCCCTGGCTTAAAATATTACAAAGAATAATAAATTTCTAGGTGCCCCTCTTTGATATTCCTTAAGTTCTTTAAGACGAACATATTGTAATGTTAAAGGATAAAGAAATATCTCAGTATACGCATTAAAGTCAGAATGGTATATCAAAAGCTATAATATAGAAGCAATAACCTTGGAACTGGCAATTCTGGCTTGATTTGATCATGTTTGCAGTTTATTTTGCTTGAGAGTCCTAAAATAGCTTATCTCATTCTCAGTATTTGTAAATTAATCTAGAAGGAAGATGAAGGAGAGGCAGCTTTATGAAGCAAATTGTTTTAATCTACCATTTGAGTTTCTACCTCAAACGTTTGCAGAAAACACTGATGATGATATGTCATTGCAATCTGAAGTAACATGTTATATTCCAGAAATTTAGGAAAGAGTGTTCACTTGACTTCTTTCTAGGTTTTTGATTGTCCTGTACAAAGAACCGATCAGGCATTCCTACTCTTAAGAAGTGGTATCACTTAGTGGTTAAAAAGGAGAACTACAGTTATGAAGATAAAGTCTAAAATTCCTTGCCTGACTCTTTTGAAAAATATAAAACCTTGAGTAAGTCCATTAAACTCTGCAAGACTCAGTTTCCTCATCTGTATATTTTGTAGATAGCAATATCTACCTCCCAAGCTTGTTATAAGAATCAGTTTAGATAAATTGTGGATATTGGTCAAGGTTTTTAGTTGTGGGCCTTAGAAACTGACTGTAGTTATTATAAGCAATAAAAGACATAGATTGGAAAAATATGTAAGATACTCATGGCAATAACTAACACCTATAGTAGCAGACTTGATAAACTGTATCTGAGGCAAACCTTGGAAGGACAAGAAGCAGAAAGCACAGAAACCCCTAGGAACTATGTGACCAAAATGCCCCCACTGTGTGCAGTACACCTGGCACTCCTCTTCCTCTGCCTTCACACAGATAAAATCTAACCTTCGTATATGCTTTCTGTTACAGATTTGGTCTCAAGAAGGAACATCAGATTACCTGTGACCTAACCATGTTTCCTCACCATTTTTCTGAGAGTGGAAGAGAGGTTAAATACTTATTTTCAGCTTTTTTAGTAGTTAGTCAGACTCTCATTCTCACCCACATTAAACATAGTTGAGGATTTTTCATAAATAGAAGAGATTAAATTCTATTCAGTGAAAAATGGCAAATGGCCATTAAAATCGGTTTGCCTGTTTATCATCATCTGCAGGAACTTTTCCTCCCCTATGCACACAAGATTACTTCCTCTTCCTGTTGCTATCCCTCTTACGGCCAAAAAAAAAAAAAAAATACTGTATACCTCCTCAAAGGGAATAAATTACACATTACTCCACTGAAATCTTAAATTCAGGATTTGGGGATAGGACATATACATCAATTTTAATCCTCTTCTGATATTTTGCAAAATATTGACTAAAGGATCAATATAACTAATAACTAATAATATAAAAAATGTAGTGACCAAAAATGATAGGAAAGCAGAGCAGAATCACTATGAATAAATAAACAAATGTGAGAACGAAAAGGGGGGGACTACAAGGGACAATTCAGTCTTTGTTTCTGCAACTCTATGGCAAAATGACATCATTAGTATTTATGAGACTCCTATTTGTATTGCCCAGATTGACATCTGATGACTCCTTGCTTGTAGCACGTCAGCTGATCAGGAGCAGTTAATCAATGGTGTGACAAAAACCTGTACTTCTGAGGGCTATGATCTTGCCTAAATTAGGTTGCTGAGTCTTCTATTTGCTTAAACAAAACATTTTCATTAAAGCGTAATGCACAATAACTCTGCAAATATATCAAACCTACAAACCAACACTGAGATTGAGAAATAGACTCTTTATTAGCTCACCTGAAGTCTACCTGGAGTTTCCTTCCAGTCATTCTACTTCATATAT
Source organism: Rousettus aegyptiacus (assembly GCF_014176215.1). Classification (NCBI taxonomy): domain Eukaryota; kingdom Metazoa; phylum Chordata; class Mammalia; order Chiroptera; family Pteropodidae; genus Rousettus; species Rousettus aegyptiacus. Next base: position 72,615,128 of record NW_023416287.1, read on the forward strand.
GCCCTCACACCTAACTCGTAACAATGTAGATTAGCTTTACCAGTCACTCCTTTATTAACTTTTGTTACTAGACCCTGTAGTAGATCCACTAAGTTCTATTCATATCTTTTCCCTGGCACCATTGCGTTGCAGAAGCCTATTTTTTTCTTGATAGTCAAAATCAATCACCCTACTTGACACAATGCCCTTCTTTTTCAATCTCTTTACTCAGTTGCGTGAGGAATACTAGAGCATGTTGGTAAGAGTGAAATATTATACTTGCCAGGTGCAAGTTAACTGCTTCTTCTGGTTTCTATTTATCAGACTAATGACAAAACATTTGTCACCTGATGCTAAGGGCAATGCAATTTTGCTCTTGTAAGAAATCCACTTTTGCTATTGGTGTTTATCATGTAATCCATTGCTATTCTTCAATGCCACATGTGCCTTTTCTATCTGGCCACATGAAGATGTAATGAGGATATACAGGAATTATCTCCCCTACATCTTATAAGTCTCAACAGTTGCATTTAGTTCTGAGATTCCCTCCAGGTGATTTAGGATTTACTATTTTGGAGTTCTAGTGGTTCATGTTTATCCATTTCTACAAGCGCATACTCTATGTCGTCAACAACTCAGTTTAGTAAATCTACGAATTGTTGTATATAGGAACTAGTGTTCTCAGAGCCAGGACTCTAAAATCCTGAGATTTTTGATGAGTTAATTCTTTTATCAAATCCTTTTACCCTAAGCATCTTGTTAAGGGGTAGGAAAACACTTTAGAGTACAAATTTTGGTGGTGCTACATTGTTTTTTTTTAAGAGTATATAAACGCATCTTCCTTCAAGGAACTCTGGAATTGTGAACTGATTCAGGTTTGAAAAATAAGTAAGAAGCCTAAAAATTGAAGAGGACCCTAGTGGACTACTCTTCTATTTTGTTTCTAGTAACCCCCTGATAAAATAACAGTCTTTAAATATATCTACGTACTAGACAATTCTAATCATTACCCTCAATTTCTATATTAGTCGGGGTTTTCCAGAAAAACAGAACCAATATAGTATATATATAGAGAGAGAAAACTACATAGATATATGAGGACATTTATTATAGGCATTGACACACAATTATGGAGGCCAAGAAGTCCCACAATCTGCCAACTGCAAGCTAGGGAAGCGGGTAAACTAATGGGGTAATTCAGTCCAAAGGCCTGAGAAACAGGGGAGCTGATGGTTAAGTCTCAGTTTGAATCCAAAGGCCTGAGAATCGGGGTGGTGGGAGGTTCTAATGGCTTAAATCTCAGTCCCAGTCTGAATGTCTCAACTCAAATAAAAAGTAAATAAGTCCTTTCTCTGTCTTTTGTTCCATTTGGGCCCTTAAAAAATTGGTTGATACTAACCTGCATTGGTGAGATCAATCTTCTTTACTCAGTTTGCTGATTTAAATGCTAATCTCTTCCAGGGACACCGTCATAGATATACCCAGAAATAACATTTTACCAACAATCTGAACTTAGGCTAGTCATGTCATCCCATAAAATTAACCATCACAAGTAAAAATTTTATAAAAAGTATTGTATGTAATTTTATAGTATTTTATACTATTTGCTTAGACAGCTGAGGAACTTAGGTTTGATTTTTTTTCTTTTATTTTCATCCAGAAGCACCTTTTCATGCTAACATAACTGAATTCTTCATGGCTCTTCTACTGTTCAAAGCACCAGCATCCAAAGCTTTGTCCTCAATGGACCTTTGATTCCATATGAATACAATGTATTTTTCAGATAAATCTTTTTACACCTTATATCTTGAGATTTTAGATTCCTATCTTGAAATATTTAATAAAACTCCCACTACCTTTTATTCCAGCCAGTCAAGAAAGTAAGAGTTAGGCCCTTCACATTTTCCTTACAAATATGATATCAATAAGGCTTTCTCAATACTGATTTCTGTATCTCTTAGGTTTCTTGGTTGTAAGTGACAGAAATAAATCTGCTTATCTTAAGGGTAGAGAGGAGAATAAGTAAAAGAGAACTAAATCAAGTTAAAATATAATTGGGGTTCATAGAATTCAATAAAAGTGGAAACTAAACTTGGATAAAGATCAGAATCTAAGATGATAGCTCTAGCAGACAAGAATAAAAAACAAAGCAACCCTCTTTCAGAGTGAATAATCTGACCAAAATGCTTCTATCCTTTTAGCAGTACATTTTCAGTCCCAAAACATGACCAATACCACTACTGCTGTAAATAAAGACCAATCATCTTTCAACTTCGTATTCAAAGCCCTTTGCAAGAGCATCAAAGGGATCATGTATTCATATTCTGCCTGATAAGAGCAAGGACAGAAAGTCCTTTCCTTTTGCCCTCTGTAGAAAGAAATGAAAACACAGAACAGCATAGTTCACAATAGTAAGGAACAGAGATGTATGATAGGCAACTAAATATTACAAAGGATTCCACAGAAAATGAAGAGATAAAGACAGTGTCTAGTATATAAGAGGAGCTTATAGTTGCTAATGTTGGTCTATTGGTATACAGAAAATAGGCCACACAGATTAACTATGCCCAGCAGAAGAACAATCCACTTCTTAATGGGTTACATGTAACTCTACTTTTCAAGATTTTTCAGGATTATGATCTGGCCTATTTTTCACTATGGTGCAGGAAAAAAATTGATACACTGATGTTTGGATACCGAAGTTTAGCTCTGTTTTAGTTTCATCATTATACATTTAGAACTTAGTAATGAGACTAAAAAAAGTAAAAGGAGGAGCATTTTACTTCCTTCTTTCTTAGTCACCTGAGATTGCCATAACAAAATACCATAGACTGTCTGGCTTAAACAATAGAAATTTATTTTCTCACGGTTCTGGGAGCTAGAAAGTCAAAGATCAAGATACTGGCCAGTTCACTTCCTAGTGAGGGCTCTCTTCCTGGTTTGCAGGTGACTTCCCTCTTGCTGTATCCTCAGAGAGTGGAGGAAGAGAGGGTGTCTCATCTTATGACACTAATCCTATTGGTGACTTCATATAACATTAATCACTTCTTTACTCCAAACCCAGTCATCTGGAGGTTAAAGATGCAAATAAGAATTTTGGGTGGACACAGTTCTGTTCAGAGCACCTTCTCTCTACATTCTATGAACTGAGGAAAAGAGGAAAGGGGTCTGGGATTTCAAAGGGAAAGTGGGCAATTAACAGGTACAGGAGAAAGAGCAAACTTTAGTGTTGGAACACCAGAAACGATGGGACAGGGAGGAGGGAGTCCAACAGATTTTGCAACTTCCTCTCTGTTTAGATTATGATGCTAAGTTGTTAGCTCCTTTCCTTTAAGTAGGTTTTTCTATCTGAATTCTTTTAGACAGGTAAGGGAGAGGGTCAAAGTTTCTTTTCAAGTCTTTTGTTTCTTACAAACAACCAGCTTAAAATAATATCCCAAAAGGCCTGTTTTGGGGGTGGCAAACTTTGATTCCCTTCATAACTAATAGGGTGTAAATTACATGGCATATCCTCTATAATGATCTTTGCAAGTTCCTGTGAATCTAGAACTATTTCAAAATAAAAGCTTTTGAAAAGTAAAGGGAGACATAGACAAGGTTGTTAGGGTATGTTCTAATGTAAATTCCAGTATTCACAGTGTAGCTTGGATTGAACCCTACTGTTTGTTTAAAGGCAATCACACGGTTGCAGGCACAGAATGTTAATAGATATCTGTGTCCTCTGCACATGCATCTGTGCAAAACTTGACAGTTTGAAGGCAGTTTCTTATGAAACAAAACATAATCTTGCCATATGATCAGCAATTTTGTTCCTATTTATCCAAATGAGTTGAAAATATATATGCCTACAAAGACTTGAACACAAATGTTTATAGCAGCTTAATTCATAAATGCCAAAACTTGGAAGCAAATAAGATGTCTATTATGGGCTGAACTGTGTTCCCCTAAGATTGATATTTTGAAGCCCTAACCATTAATGGGTCAGAATGTGACTGTTTTTGGAGATAGGACCTTTAAATAGGTTATAAGTTAAAGAGAGGCCTTTAGGTGGGCCCTAATCCAATCTGAATGATGTCCTTACAAAGGAATAAAAGACACAAAGGGATAACAGGGATGTGCATGCACAGAGAAAAATCATGTGAGGAAATAAGAAGCTGGACATTTGCAAGCTGAAGAGAGAGGCAATGGTAAAACTGAAACCAGGCAACTTATTTTGAACTTCTGGTCTCCAGAGCTGTTGCTTGAGTCACCCAGTCTGTAATACTTGTTATAGCAACCCTAATAAACTAATACCATGTCTTTCAATAGATGGAAGAATAAAGTGTTACACATTCATACAATGGAGTATAAATTAATGCTAAAAAGAAATGAGTTATCAAGTCATGAAAAGACATGGATGAAAATCAAATAAATATTGCTAAGTGAAAGAAGTCAATCTGAAAAGGCAACATACTATATGATGTACGTGTACCATATGCGACATTATCACAAAGGCAAAGCTAAAGAGACAGCAGGAAGATCTGAGGTTGTCAGGGGTTCACAGGGAGGGAAGAAAGAGATAAGTAGAGCACAGTGTTTTTTTAGGCAGTGAAGCTATTGTAGGATTTCATAATGCTTAGTACATGTCATAACATATGCCAAAACTACGGAATAAACAACAAAAAGAATGAACCTTAATGTAAACCATGGACTTTAATTAATAATAATATATTGATATTGGGTCAGTAATTGTAACAAATGTACCACTCTAACACAAGATGTTAATAACAGGGGAAGTGGAGAACTCTGTATTTTCTGTTCAACTTTTCTGTAAACCTAAAACTGCTAAAAAAAAATAAGTGTATTAATTAAAAAAATAATCTTCTCCAAAGTGCATTTAATAACACATGGTTACATTTATTGTATGCTGAATGAATAAATTTAAAATGTATAAAATGTATAAGGTAAAACAGAATGTTCATTTTTGTTGCTCACTCTGGGTTTTGTGTGTGTGCGTGTGTGTGTGTGTGTGTGTGTGTGTGTGTGTGATGAAGAGGTCATACACCTTTCTATAGAAACTTGTCACCACCTTTCCCACAAATTTGACACCTTGATCAAGCTGCCAAGCGCTCCTTGAATATTTCTCATTTCTTTCTTTCCGATTCTTCTCCACTGAATGCCACAAGACATTCTCTTTTTGCTTGCTCCTCTTTTCTTCTCCCTTTTTTCAACTTTTTATTCTTCTTCTCATCTCTAAAACACTTTTTAACAAGACCAATAATATTCCTTTACCAGGATATGATTTATATTTAAGTAAACAGGGATAAGAATATAAGCAAAAATTCCTTGGAGAAAAAGATCCTAGAATGACTATCTCTCTGATGGCTATCGGAATATCTCCAGGCAGCAAAGAGGAAAATAGGTCTTTGAATAAGTGTTGGAAGAAGAGCCCTAGAGATAAAATGTGCTCTTTTCACAATTTTATCCACCGTTCAAAAGAATAGAATACACACATACATAGACCTACATAAACATGAATAAGCAATGTGTGCATACATAATCACCTTTCAATTTTTGAGACTATATTAGAGTCTTAATTTTACTATTTAAGATTATTTAAAATGCTATATTTCCTATGACATTTTAGAAATCTATTTGCTATTTAATTATGCAGAAATTCCAATATATCAAAGCTTTTTCCCTGGGTCATTAACAACTGAAATTTAGTAAATCAGTTAACATTGGAGCAAGTATCCTTTTGATTAAACTGAAATTATCAGCTTAATTAATTTAGTAAGTAAGGAGTGTGCACGTTATTCATTTCTGGCGGAGAAATTTGGCAGAAAATATGTGTATTAGAAGCAGCCTATGACTAATATTAATAATGAGACAGTGACTCTGCCTTTATTAAATTTTATGATAAATGGAAATCACTCAGGATAATGTAGGAGGGATGACCACAGTGCAGTCATGTTATTACTGGTAGAAATTCAGAAGAGCATTAAGTGTAATATATTAACCTAGTATATCCTGGAATAGTGTTTCTAATAGTGGTCATAGGTTGTCTACATCCAGGCATAACTCTCCAATTCCTCTTCGTCATCACTGCTCACTCTTGCCAGATAGGAAGATCAAGCAATAAAGAGATGATGTTAATTTCCTAGGGCTGGGAATTAATAAATATATGATCATTAGTACTGAGATCAATCCTATGTACTGAAGGATTTAGTGAGTTGATTGCAGTGCCTCATTTGCATGTGAGAATACAATAAGATGATCTAGAATTTAAAGTCACTTAAAATACATGCAGCAGGGGTATATATATATATATTGGTTGGGGATTGGAAAAAAAGAGGGATTAAGGAGAGTCAATGCCTTACTGAACTCTTAAATAAAATTCCAGGAAGAATCATTCTGAACAAAAGTAGAAATATTGTCCAGAGTAGTCAAAATATCCTAGTCTGGCATCAGAACGAGTGGGGGAAGTTTTGGAAGAATGGCAGATTACCTGACCAACTGAAGGAGCGTAAGAACTCTAGATGTAAACATAAATAACTTTTAAAGGAATGCACGCATAATTCATTTTTATCAATACTGCTGGTGCCTTTGTACTGAAAATAACCTTTTGTGCATGAAATACTATTCTGCCTTACTCTGATTACTGAGAGCTTTTCCATAGCCTAAACTTTAAGCTATCCAACAGTTTAAGAATGGCTTCCTGATTGATTTTTGTCCTTCCATGTTTGGTTTAGACACATGATACTTTGAGATTGACTAAAAAAATTACCCTTCCTTCCAAAATTGTTTTACTTCTAATAAACTTACTCAGTAGGTAAACTATAAAATCTGCACACTATTAAATTCTATAGCTTCTTTAATTTATGATCTATACAAAATCAAACTAAGTTCATTTAATCAATCATATATTTCTGTTTCAAATCTAGGGTTTTCTTCTCATTTTTTCAGTAAAAAAGTTAATTTTAATTTCAGAAGTAACATATTTATGATTTAAGTATTTTCCCATTATTTCTTTTCATAATTTGTTTTATGCGAGATGGAAGAGGAACAATTTTTCTTCTGTATTTCACTAAAGAATAAATATGTAACATTCATTCTTTGTTCTACACAATACAATATTTGAAAATCATTAAAAAACTGAATTTCTCTCTGAAATTATTTTAATTATGTCTAAAGAAATTTTTCCTTTAGTGCATTCCTGCTAGTGACAGAAACTCTTACTTTATTGAATTGTGACAGTTTCTTTTTCTTTTTACTTTTAATATTAAGAAATTTTTAATATTAAGGAATTTTTTTATAGTACATAGAATTCTAGTTTATCATTTTCTTAAGGGTATTTTAAAAGGACATTTCTTTAAATGAGTCAGCTGTAAGTCTAACTGTTGTTCTTTTGAAAAAATAAACTATTTAAAATTTTTCTGTTAATATTTTTTTTTCTTTCCCTTCCCTCTATCCCTTCCTCCGTCCTTTCACTTACCTTCTTTCTTGCTTTCCTTTCTTCCTTCTCTCTTTCCTTCCCTCATTCCTTCCCTTTTTCCTTTCCAGCCATTGTTTCTTTAAGGTTTGCTTTAGCCCCATTTTTTTTTTTCCCCACTCTTTCCGGAACTCTAAACTCATATAACTGTAACATCTATGCCAGTCTCTTATTGTCTGTTACCTTCTTTTAGTCTCTTTATACTTCCTACTGTTTTCTTTTTCCCTTTTATTTTGACCTGCTTTCAAATTTCCTAACAGCCTTTTGGCTGTAACTTATTAGGTATATCCAGTTAGTTTATAACTTCAGTTTCTATGTTTTTTCAATTAGGTAATTTCTATTTAGTTCTTACATTTTCTAGTTTTCTACCAAAATCTATCTATCTTTTATCTAATTAAACACATATGCATCTGATAACTACATTTATTACTCTTCGTTTTAAATTGTGTTTCTTGTTTTTTCATGAGTCTGGTTATTTTCATGTGTAGTAGATAGCATATTTGAAAGCAATGCAGAAATAAAAATATGAAAATATATTAAAATATCACGATGTTACCTTAGTCTAGAAAAGATGTTTGTTTGTTTTAGGCAAGAAGCCAAATTCACCATATTACAATTTTATGGATTGTAAAATGATTCAGAGCTGGTCTTCGGTCCTTGGATAGCAATGCACTTCTGGTTTAACTTTTTGGTAGGTTGAACCCTTTAAGGTCTGGACACAAAATGTTGTGTTTTTATCAAGGCTTGTTCTCCTTGGCAGGTCATGCTCTCTTTTGTCACCCGAACTCTAAGAAGTTTCTAAGAGCTCTAATAATCATCTTAGCCTTTTAACCAAATCTTCAAGATTTAGTAGAATGTTTCTAGTGCAAAAGTAACCCCAAATATCAAGCTACCTTCTCAGTATTGCCTTCTTTTGGATATTAACTTCTAGTCATCATTGTACTGTCTTTATTTGATAACTTCAATAAAATTTATTTAATATTTTGAATAGATTTCCTACTTGATATCAATGGGAGTTTTTGGATTAATAATCTTGTTCTTTGTTACCAGAGGTATGCAATCTGGATATCCTGTATTTCTTTTCATTTTTATACTCCTAACCAATGTCAAATTGATTTTATTATAGTGACTTTACTAATATCCAGGATAGTGAAACTTCCCTTAGAATTCTTATTTTTAATATAATGTAGGCTATCATTTGGCATTTATTTTTTTATATAAATTTTAGGGAAATTTAATTCAATTTTTAAAACTTCTTAGTATTCAAAGAGTAAGTGGAATAAAAGAAATAAATAGCACAAATATTGCTATATATAAGTAACTATTTTTCTTTAATTTTAAAATTATATACTTGTAAAGCCTGATGATTTAAAAAGCTATTAGAATTTCTGAGGCAAATGTTATTGGATATAATATAAATGTACAAAAAATTAATAATTTATTGTTATCTTAGTACAAAGTACCCCCCTAGAAATCAAAATTTCAAAAAAGAATAAAAATCTATCTAGAAGTAGCTACAAAATCCTTAAGAATATATTAAGAAGGTAAAATACAGGACCCATGTGAAGAAAACATAAGGTTTTATTAAAAGACATTAAATAATCTTAAAAAATGGTATTAATGAAAAAATGTAACATTCTTAGATGAACTCTGTCAATAGTAAGGATATTAACCCTTTGCTTATCAAAATGGCTGCAAATACTTTTAGATTACTTCTTATTCACTTTATCACTTTACATCATTGTGTCATACAGTATTATTTAAATTAAAATTTTTGATGTAGTCTAACCAGTCTAATCTTGCCATTTATCTTTCCAGTCCCCTTGAATGACTTTCAGATACTCTTATAATTTTGTTTTAAAACAAAGGCCTTTGGCACATTTGTTTATTTTTTCATTTCTAGTTTAACTAGTTAAGTGATACTTATCCTTCATATATTATCTTACTGTTCATTATATCAGGAAATATTTTCCTCTAGGAAAGGCGGAGAGCTAGAGAGAACAAAAAGATAAAGATCAGTTTAATTCAATATAAAGGAGACAGACACGCAAAGTATATGGGCCATCGATTCCTAAAAGACACAGAATAAGTGATTCTGGAGAGTGTATTATTGTACATGAGTAGTTACCTCTTAGTGGTTTCCCGTAAGTAAACATGTTCAAATAAAATTCACAAAGGATATCAGTGACAAGAATTTCAAGATGAAAGCTAGAAGAAAGGTAAGTGTTTCTTCTAGTTGAAGGGTAGTAGAGCATGCCACTCACTGCGAAATATGCAACTATGGTATATTGATTACTTTAAGCTGCCGGCACTTGAAAAACAGCAAATGCAGAAAGAGGCTTTCACTAAAATCCCATCATCTGCCTAAAGATAGGTCCTCCAAAGGAACTCAATTGTTATAAATCCCCTCTCCAGAAGTTAGATCATCCAGGGAAGACTTGGTATCATTACAAAAGAGAAGACTAGAAGTTGTAATACCATACCCAGGCAAACTTTCTCAGAAATTATCATATTTGCCACTTTTCTTCTAAGAGCCCATTCTTTTTTTCTAGTAATTATTTAGTCTCCATGAGGACACTTACATCCTTTCTCCCCTTTCCTTATTAAGATGATATTTAAGTCTGAATTCTAAGCCACCTCAGGTAGTTACTCATTTTATCCTGGGTATACACGAGGTACACATATTAACAAACCTCTGTTTGTTTTTCTCTTGTTAATCTGTTTTTTATTACAGGAATCTCAGCTAAAAACTCAGACAGGAAGAGGAAAATTATTTTTCCACCCCTACACCACCCAACTGTCTAATCTGTGTAAATTTAAATGTAGCCAAAGTCACAGCAAATAATAGCTAACGTTTATCAATACCAGCGCCTATGTATAAAATTTATTCAATCTTTACAATAGTCTTATTAATTTTGCATTATTATCACCATAATGCAAGGAAGAGAATTAGAAGTAGAACAGATGCCTTAAATACTGTGGCTGGTAAGTAGCAAAGATGAAAGGCAAATCCGGTTCATTTTGTTTTATGTTATTTATTACTTTGACTTAATCTTTTCTTGCCAAATTCTCCCTTTGCTGATCTCTGGTATATGTGCCATTGGACACTTCAATTATTAATGTTCTTAAATATAAATACATATAGCCAATTACACTGTAAAAGTGCCTAGAAATATTTTTATTGTCACATTTTTGAAGGCCTGAGAAATAGAAAATTCAACCTGTTTCTCCAGCACTTAAAAGTCTTAGACATTACACAAGACTGTGTGTGCAAGAGTATACAAAATATTAATTTAATTAAGATGCATAATCAATTGCCAACATGTTTTCTATTAAATGTAGTTGTCTATGAAAAAATTAATAGCAGACATGTATAAATACTTGTTTGTAATTATTCATATAATTAACAAATTTAATCCTCACAACCCTATTAGGCAGTCACCAATAGTACCTCATTTTACAGCTGAGAAAACTGAGACACAGAGGAAGCAAACTTTCCCTGACTCACATAGCTAACATGCAATTTTACTCATAAGCAGTCCAGCTCCAGACTTGGTGCTCTTAACACTACATTCTGGGGAGATCAAAGTGTGCTGGGGTCATGAGCAAACTGGAATCACTCTCACTCCATTGTCACGTCTCAGGGCCCAGACCAAATCCTAGCGGTGAGTCTTCACTCATTTAAGGTATATTGAGCATAGAATAAACAAGTGGTAAATTCTTGCTCAATCCTCTGCAGCCTTTTTGAGACCATATATATTACTTAGCCTCTGCATGCCACAGCTTTCACATCTGTAAAATAGGGATAAAAACAATACATATTTCCCTGGATTGTTTTAAGCAAGAGAAGAGTCTCTGGACACAGAGTATACTTGTATTTTACCAGTCACTTTTATGACCCTCTAGATACAGGTTTCACAAAATAAATGTGTAAAATGAAAGAGAGTTTTCATGGAGAAGGAATTTACACAGGTCCTTGAATAAGAGGAAGGTCTTAGATTTGTAATTGAACCAATTCTTCATGATTTCACCTAATTTCTGTTGGAAAATAAAAACCATCACTTAGTTCTGAGAAGAAAAAACACGAAAGGACCTTAAAAATAATCTCAAAATTAGAAACCCTTCTGAATTTGCAAAGATCCTTTCCCTCAGCCTGCATTGCACTTAAATGGCCCAGAAAAATAACTTATCCCACCAGCACTCACCATGTTATTTGCTTTCTGCCACTTTATTGATTTACCTTTAATGCATAATTATCCGGTGTGTTTAACATTACTAATTCAGGCCCTGCTTAACTTCCTACTGAATGAAGACTCTCTCATTATTCTCCCCCAAGCTATTTCTCTCCTTCCTTTTCTGATTTCCTTAGTCCTGGTTACACTAAATTAGAACTTTGGAGTCTGTCATTTGTTAATGTAAATGAACTGTTCCTGTTTAAATTTCTCAGGCGTCAAACACTCGTTTGTTATTGAGGCCACTACCAAGCACCAGTGTGTTTTATGCATTAATGATGAACACATCATTCTCTACTTGCCAACTTAAATGGGACATTGAAGGATGACAGGACCTAATGGATTATGACTGAGGAAGACACTCAAGCATCTGGATAAAGATGGTGAGAGACAGGATGAAATGTATTAAAACCATAATAACAACAACATAATGACAACAACAACAAAACCTATAATACATAGGAGCTAGGGATCCAGAAGCACAGGGAAAATGCCCACTGAGTAATGTTCCTTGGGTGGCCCCTGACCACAAGGAATTTGTTGGCAGAAATATAACATTAACAATTTCATTAAATTCTGAAAGCATGAGAAAGGTTAAAAAACTCAACTATCCCAGCTCCCCCCACACCCACCCCTTCGCCCCTCCCCATCCCCCCCCCTTTTCTTTTTTGCCAATTTGACCACTTATTCAGTGAAAGCATCAAGCTGGTATGTGATGTATTTGAATATACCAAGACATAATAAGCATCTGTCATGGGCTTCAACCCTGATTATGTTTGATTCTTTCTAGAGGAATTTTCATTTTAATTGGGATATAACCAAAACCTTTGTCAAAATGAAAGGAATGGGGCAGTAATGGTGAGAATCAAGGCGGTTATATGTATGTGGCTTTAAGTTATGACACAAGAAAAAAAGAAGGTGTTATTTTAAAGGACATTTAGAATATAAGGGTGCTGACAATTTCTTGTCTCAAAATAAACAAGCAGTTATCCACATAATCTTTAAGATTTTTGAGTAGAGAGGACATAGAAGAATTAAAATACTCTTATATGTCCATAACAGAAAGCTAAAAAAAAAAAAACAATTGAGATTCTTTTGTTTCAATTTTGCCTTATTTTAAGAAGACATTTTTAATCTATGAAATTGTGTTATATATACACACCTAATCATTTCTCTTCATGTTTAAGTATTCAGAATCGCTATTCTTACACATGAAAAATCTGAAAGAAAAGTGAATAACATAACTACTTTTAAAATACAGTCTCTGAGACCAGCTTGAACCACACACAGGTTTATAGAGCATAAGCCTGTGTTCTATCCTGTGATTCTCCTCATGACCATCAACACTTGATATGGCCATCACTTGCAAAATTCTTTATCTTTTTAGTAAACCTAGTTAAATCTTTTCCTCCCTCCTTTCTTTGGAGAAAGACCATCTCTCTGAAACTTAGATAAGTACCTTGAAACTGATGACTCAGGCCTTCTGGCTATTGTTAAAGATCATTTAAATTCAGCATTCTCCTTGGCCCATTATAGGGCAGGAATGGCTTTAGGCCAAATCAGGGCCCTCAGAGACCCAGAAGGGAGGAGACCTTTAACCCAAGTTTTTTTTCTTTTTTTTTAAATAAATATATTTACCAAGCCTGATTTCCTTTACCCACTTGATAGACAAATCAATAATAGAAATGTAACTAGATATATGATTCAAATAATAAGGTTGTATCTTCATTTTTTTCTTTATGTAGGGACTGAGGCAGCACTTTAGTGGGAAAGAGCTCCATGAAACCCCAATAGGCAGAGACTATGACCCTCCTGAGAAAGAAACAGATACAGAAGAAAAGACCTCCTGTCCTGCAACATCCATGCTAATAAATAGGGGGTTCATGGCTCTTGGAAAAGAGTTAGGCATGAAAGTTAGATAGGGGGTTTCTGTCTGCCTGCAAAAATGCTGAGGTCATCCTATTCTAGAAAGGGTCCGTCCTAGTCTGCCCATAATTAAGCAAGCCAGAAAGCATTTTGGGTAAAAGTAACTCAAACAAGAAAGCAAACAGATAATTAGACATTAGTTCCGGCCAGCGACACACCTGTGCAAAGAAGTCCCAACAACTTTCAACTCACCTGAGCTTCATTATACCATCATAATATGCATATGCCCGGAAGTTCATTAATATCATTATAACCAACTGAATTCTGAGAATGAACATGCGCAGAAAGCAAACGATGAGTCACTGAGTCCTGTCAATCTTAGTTATCAATCAAAAAAGTCCATTGCTCTAAGAAAAGTAACCACCCCCAGCAAATAGGGATAAAAACCCCAAAGGCTTTGTTACCAGGCTTTTGAGTCACACTTCTCTTGCTCGGCCCCCGTCCCTGTCTCGAAGTGTACTCTCTCTTCTAATAAAGTTATTCTTTTCTACTGTATTTCAGTATCTTCACTCGGTTCTTTATTTGAGACTTCAAGAACCTATACAACACATCAAGAGAGGACCCCCACTCTCCAATAACACTTTTAGACAGCTCAACACAAAACAGAAGCACAAAAGTGAGCTACAAGGGTTGAAAAGATATGACCTGTTCTTACAAAAGCAATAATCAGTGGGAACTAATAACAAAACTAGGGCAACAAACTAAGACGAAAGAGCAGGGAACTCAAAGCAGTAATGAGTTTAGATTTAGAGCTGACTTACCACATTGGTGTGGACCCACAAGGTCATGAGCCACGAGGCACAAGGGGTATTCGTGGATAGCTCATGTGGTTGAAGGCTCATGTCCGCGTTGACGGGCATGCAGACCAAGTCTCAGTGGAGCCTCCAAGAAAACTATGGAAATAAATGAGAACCATCCAAATAAGAATAATTGGAGGCTATTTACTCAGAGCTTGTGAGAGCAAAGGCATCAGTTCATCACTTGCATTTGATGGAGACACTCAAAGATAGGCAGGGAAGTGGGAAGAATTTGTGATAAAATCTGTGAAATGCTTTAGAGATTGTTGCTTTGGAGAAACTACAGATACAGTGTTCTCTGTGACTGGTTTGGGGAGATTAATTGGCTTTCTCTGGTTGGTCCTGAGTTGAGACCAGGGGTAAACTGCAAGAAAATAGGAAAACTGGCAGTCATTGACAAAATCCTGGGCCAATTGCTACAGTTCGTGGTTTGTCTTCCTGGCTGGTTTGCTGTAGAGGTTGTGAATCACTTTTATTATTGTATATGGGCTGGCCATTTATATATTCAGAATTGTGTCAGAATTGTCAGGTAACTCCCACATTAATGTGTTTGACAATATTGAACTTTACCCAAGCTCTGTGATCCTGGAATATAATCAAGGTTGAAAAAAATTCCCCCACCTTTGTGTTCCGGAAAGAGTTTAAACAAGGAACTATTCTTTCCACATGACTGAGATAAGATTTATGGATTCTCTCTTTTTTTACCCATGAAAGTCAGACTCTCCAAATTCCCATTTTTTGCCTCATAAATGATTAGCTGAATTATGTGTGCAAACTAACCAATTAGGACAAAATTCCTGCTGCCTAAATTTGACCAAACTTTAGTCCAGCTTATCTCCCTTTCCCAGATTCCTGAAATTCACCTATCCTGACTCTAACCCAGCATACAGCCAAGCGTAAACTGACTTAAGGTAAACATTCCTTGAAAAACTGTGGATCACCCTTTTGTTACCAGAGAATGGGGGTCCACTCCTGGTGCATTGTCCAGGTTCTTGATGCCTCCAATGAAAAACTGAGCAAGACACCAAAATACAGCAGAAAAGCTTTATTAGAAGGAAAAGTACACTTCCAGACATAGATGTAGGCCTGAGCAAGGGAAGCATGGCTCAAAAGGCCTGGTAACAAAGCCTTTGGGGGTTTTATCCCTATTTGTTGAGGGTGGTTACTTTTCTTAAAGGGATGGGCTTCTTTGATTGATAATTAAGATTGACAGGACTCGGTGATTCATCGTTTGCTTTCTGTGCATGTTCATTCCCAGAATTCAGTCTGTTATAATGATATTAATGAACTTCTGGGCATACGCATCATATTATAATGATGGTATAATAAAGCGCAGGTGAGTTGAAGGTCCTTGGGGTCTTCATTGCACAAGTGCGAGTGACTGGCTTAATCTGGTACCTAATTCTCTGCTTATGTGTTTCTTTGTTTGAGTTACTTTTAGCCTAAAAATGCCTTCTGGCTGTTGTGGTGCGATCAAATTTAAGATCCACGGAGCCAATTGAGATGAGTTGTGAGACTTTATTAGCCAGCTGGCGATTGACTCTTTTCCATGCAGGGTTAGAGGAGATCAGCCTCGAGCTCCCAAAAGAGGCAGTTTATAAAGCCTAGAACCACACCCTGGTTAACATCAATCCAATGACGGCGTCCAGCTACCTTGACCGCGGTGGGTATTGTGAGGATAAAGGTCCATCCCAGTGAGACTCAAGAGAAGCAGGCTGTACCTTTTCCACCCAGATCCAATCACCTGGAGTGTGGTTGTGTGGCTGGACTGGATGCTGAGCAGTTAGTTGTTCTGATGACAGAGACCAGTTGGTGGGTCTCCTGCCGTGCAAGATGGAGGGCCTGTAAAGACTTAACTTCTGTTAGCTTTTCTTCCCCTAACTTGGGGAGGAGAGGTGGGAGTCTTCCAAACATTATTTATGCCCTTACAATAAGATGTGCACCGTGACCTTAACAGGGCAAAGGGGAGGAGACTCACCCAGTTTTTGCCAGTTTCCAGCTTGAATTTAGTTAAGGTTTCTTTCAAGGTTCTATTCATTCTTTCTACTTGCCCTGAACTCTGAGGCCTATAAATGCAATGTAATTTCCAATTGATCCCTAACACCTTTGGTAGAGATTGGCTGGTCTGGGCGATGAACGCCGGGCCGTTGTTGGACCCCAGTGTTATGGGCAGGCCAAATCAAGGCACTATTTCTGAGATTAATTTCTTTGCTACTACCTGAGTGGTCTCCTGCTTGGTGGGGAAGGCTTCAGTCCATCCTGAACAAAGAACACAAGCAACTACTTGAATCCGAAGGTTCTTGGGCTGACCTCAGTGAAATCCAACTTCCAATGTTCCCCCGGTGCCTGTCCATGCAGATGTAGCACCAGGCTGATGATACCTGTTTGGCCATTTGTTTCAGCCCGGGAATGTAATAGTCTCTTTTTCAACAGTTCAATTAACTTGGCTCCTCCCGAGGGAGTGCTCTGGTGAACCTGGGTTATAAGCTCTTGGCTGAAAGGCCTCAGGCACTACAATGTGGCCATCCAGGAGCCTAACCCACCCGGTAGATTCCTCTTTGCCTCCCAGCTTGTTGCATAGTTCAACTTCTCCTGAAGTATAGGTAGGGGTGCCCGTTAGCACTCTGGGTGGTAGGGCCGGCAGAATGTCAATTGGCCCCACTGGTTTTCAGGTAGCCTGGGTTCATTGTTCGCCCTGGGTGCCTGTTCTCAGCCTCTGCCTTTTCCTGGAGGTCCCTTAGGAATAAGCCAGGGCTAGTGTTAAGGGTGGAAAATTTTCAAATGGCCAACTCCTGCTAATGTTAA
This sequence comes from Rousettus aegyptiacus, assembly GCF_014176215.1. Lineage (NCBI taxonomy): Eukaryota > Metazoa > Chordata > Mammalia > Chiroptera > Pteropodidae > Rousettus > Rousettus aegyptiacus. Next base: position 72,632,338 of record NW_023416287.1, read on the forward strand.
CCAAGGTATAGTTCTAGGAGATACCCTGTGAAAAGATAGGCTAATGGCCAACTTCTGCTTCTATAAACCTGCTTGCTTGTTTGATGTGGTTTTAGGCTTTATAAGCTACCTCCCCTGAAAGCTCGGGACTGATCTCCTCTAACCCTGCGTGTTAGAGAGTCAGTCGCCGGCCAGCTAATAAAGGCTCACAATTCATCTCAATTGGTTCTGTGGGTCTTAGATTTGTGCCAACCACAACACTAGGATCAGCCTCCGACCCACAGTCTAGTCGGACGGGGCCACAGAGGCCAGAACAGTACATTCGACCAGTCCGGACAGACAGACACAATACAGACAGACAAGAACCAGTCTGGACAGAAGGACACAATACAAAACACAAAATGCTAGCGTACCCAAAAACCTGAAGTCAAGGCTGACATCTCAGACCTTGACCGAACTAGGGAAGTATTGCTGCATCCAGCCTTCCACTAGTTTTCTTTAGGGCCCACCGACAGAGAGATACCCCAAAACTTGAATACCTGTAGTATAGTCTGACTCACCAGTGAAGCTGCTCCAGATGGCTTGTGCCCAATTGTCACAGAATTGAACCTTTTGTCCACCTGCCCTCCTGGGCAAGTCCTCCTGGCATCCAAGGCTGAGGAACGTCTCTCAGCGGCCGTCCCCTGGACAGGGCAGGTCCTCGCCCAAGGTGGCCGGAGTCACGGGTCTTAGGAGATCTCCCCCTCTGGAGAAATCTCGCTGGAGCTTCCAAATGTCGTGGTGCGATCAAATCTAAGAACCCACAGAGCCAATTGAGATAAACTGTGAGCCTTTATTAGCCGGCTGGCGACTGACTCTCTACCACACAGGGTTAGAGGAGATTAGCCTCAAGCTCCCAAAAGAGGCAATTTATAAAGCCTAGAACCACATTCTGGTTAACAGGAAACAAGCAAGCAGATTACAGAAGCAAAAATTGGCTCACTTGGAAATTTTCCACCCTTAACATGGCTTGCTTAATTGTGGGAGGATTAGGGTAGACCCCTTCTAGAATACAATGACCTCAGTGTCTGCAGGCAGACCCAAAACCCCCTAACTAACTTTCTTGCCTAACTCTTTTCTAAGAGTCATGAACCCCCTTATTATTAGTATGGATGTTGAGGGACAGGAGGTCTCCTGTTTGTGCTTCCTGCTGAGAAGGGTCATAGCCCCTATATATTGGGGTTTCATGGAGCTCTTTCCCTTTCTGCCTTAGGGTGGGGTTTTGGATTTCCTGCTGAAGTGCCACCTCAGTCCCTAGAAGAGGAAAAGAAGATACAAACCTGTTATTTAAATCATATATCTATTAATTTCTATTATTGATTTCATATTAAGCACGTTAGGGGAAACAGCCTTGGTTAATATATTTCTTAAAGAGTATAAAAGAACTTTGGCCTAAAGTCCCCTCCCCTCTCAGACTCTAAGGCCTCAGCCTGGTTTAACACCATTTCTGTTTAACAATGGGCTGATGACTCTTATCAATAGCCAGAGGGTCTGAGTTACCAGTTTCAGGGCATTTATCTGGATTTGAGGGAGAGGGCCTTTTTCATAAAGAAAGGAGCGAAGAAAACTTGATTTATTAAAAAGGTTAAGAACTCTGCAAGAGATGTCCTGTTTCATTTCCTGTTGAAAGATTAAGAATTTTACAAGTGATGTCCCGTATCACTTTCATCCCACTTGTCCACATCTAGTTCTTTATAGACTTGTTCACTTCTTCCTTCTCCCTTTCTTCCTTGGAGATGCTTGTGGACCTTCTGGTTAAAATATTCTTTCTATTACAGTAGTCCTTCTCCCTCTATGGGGAGTCCCTTTCTCTCCTCTTGTATTTGTTTTTATTTGAGGCTTTGCAATTTAAAGATCTAGCATAGCTTAATTTGACTCCATCACAGGGAAAATCTGTATTGTCCCCTTATCTTCAGAATAAAACTAAAAGCTTTTGATATGACAAGCAGGCAATCTATCTACTTTATTATCTAACAGCCAGTTCTTAGCTTAGGCAAGCAGCACATTAAAATGCAAGAGCTTATTTGTCATGTGAACTTTCCTCCTGATTTTTTTCTGAATGCATGTTCTTATTCTCTAGATCATCTTTTGAGTAAGTACGGCAATACAGCTCTTCCCCAAATCTTCATTGGGAAATATCTTTTAAAACTTGCTATGTATTCTGAATGTTTTGTCCATCAAGAGAGAGAGTAAGGGCCAGAAGGGCTGGAAGAGGAGATGGTAGAGGACAAAGAGGAACTTTTTGAATTGCAAATGGTGGCTATTCTAGCTTTTGTTTTAAATATAAGTGAAATCTTTTAGAACAAGTCATATTTGCTCAAGGCAAAGATCTTTGAGAGATTAGATACTGAAATGTGGCAAATAAATATAAGGAGATCACAGCCTATAGAAGGGCTCAAAGAAACACCAAAAGGCAACAAGTTCAACTTAAGTAATGGGACCAAAAATCTATTTCTTATCTGGAAATATGACAAATTCTCTGGACTTTGGACAAAATCATTGCTTTATCTCTGAAAAAATATTATCATTGACATGTTACGTGAATTAGGGGTCCTTCCAAAAAAGTCTTTGCCAATTACTTTACAACATGTCTTGGGAAAATAATTAGGGTAAGGTTGTGGAAGACCTACTGATCTAGTTAGAGATACCATCCATATAATAAGAGGACATAATTAAGTATTGATTTTTAAAAGTACTCTGGATTAAGTCCATGCTATAAATGCTATATTATTTCTTTACTATAACCTGATTATTGTCGAAGAATAATGCATAAAAGAAGGCAGACTTAGTTGGACTTTGATATTAAAGAAGAAATGGAGAGTGGAGGACATTTTAGGTAATTCCATGAGGTGTGGCTGGAAAATTGAGAGGAGGGAGTAGGTCCAGAGTAAAATACAAAATGAGAAACATATCCAAAAAGGGAGAGCAGTATCATATTATTGGGAGTCTTATAACTTTTCTGTCCTTAACTATGATAGATTGTTCTTTATCTAACATATTATGCCAGATGCTTAAGTCATTTATTTTCTTATAATGGCTGTAAAAATACTCAAGACTAAATTTTCTTCCTAGTGCCATTTGGATTTACACACATTTGTTATGATATGTAGGGCTTTCACTTAATTGCAGTCAGTCTTAGCCCTTTTTTTGGGGGGGGGGGTCCAAAATGTATTTAGAAGTATGGTATAAAATTCTTAAATACTTCAGAGACTTTTATCATTGTTATTGTTGCTGTTTACATTTCCTTTTAGTTAATAAGATTATGCTTTGGGTCCAGAGATAATGCTTTATGCTCTCTCTACTGTTAGAAATCTATTGAATTTTCTTTTGTGGTTTAATTCTGTTTTTATTTTTATTTACTTTTTTTTTTTAAGTATGCAGTGGACACTTTAAAAGAGGGTAAATTTTTTCTTTGCTGATTAAATAATGTTATTTTTTAAATGTTATTTATATCTTCTCTGTTTCGACTACTGTGTATCTATTTGACCTTTTGTGGTCTGAGAAAAATCTGTTCATCTGCCCATATTAGTATTTTCTGTCAATGTTTCCTTTATTTTCAAGAAGTTAGTGTTTTACATGTTTGACACAATAAATTGAAATATAAAAGTTCAAATGCATAGTATCATTATTTTGTATTTTATAGCTTATTTTTATATAAGTAGTTAAACTTTCAAATTCAAATCTATAATTTATTTTCATATTGAGAATATGTGCATATATATATACATAATCCAAATAGTTGAGAAAAAAATCTCACTTTAGCAATTATTTGAATATTCGTTTATACGTTTTTGCCATGTAATAATGTCTTAATATATGGTAACATTTTGGAGCACTCTTTTCTTAGTCTATTGATTTAACTTACTATTCTAAAACAATGTCCCAACATTTGGATTATTTTAATTTAAGAATATTTTTGAATATTTTGTAAGATATGTCTCCTTTTTAATTATCTTTTTTTCATTATGTTTCTGCCTTATCTTTCACATTTAAATAAAATTAGAATAACAATAAAGTTGCAAAGAAAAACTTGAGTTTATTAAGAGCAGACTTTGGGTTCAGCCTGAGTTGCAATTCTGTATGGAAATAAATGGAGACCACCCAAATGAGAACAAGCAAAAGCTATTATTCAGTGTTTGTTATAGCAAGGCGATCAGCTATCACACTTGTATTTGGCAGAGACTCAAAGGCAGGCAGAGGAGTGGGAAAGCTGCACATTGGAGGGAAAGCTTTAAGTTATGCCCTTATTGGAGGCTTTTGGCATGCACTGTTGGTGGGAATGTAAAATGGTATGGCTGTGATGGAAAACGGTATAGAGGTTCCTTAAAAAGATTAAGGGCCAGCAGTCCCAGTTAGGCATACATATCCAAAAGAATTCAAAGCAGGATCTTAAAGACATATTTGTACCCCCATTATTTACAATATCCAAGAAGTGAAAGCAATTTGAGATGAATTGATAAAAAAAAAAAATGTGGTATATACATACAACAAAAATTTATGCAGCCTTAAAAAGGAAGAAAATCCTGTCACGTGCTACAGCATGAATAAAATATGCAGATATTATGCTAAGTGAAATAAGCCTGTCATAAAAAGACAAATACTTTATGATTCCTCTTACGTGAAGCATTGAAAGTATTCAAAATTATAGAAAGTAGAAAGGTGACTGCCAAGAACTGGGAGAGGGAGAATTAGTATTTAGTGGGTATAGAATTTCAGTGCTGCAAAATGAAAAAGTTCTAGAAATCTATCGCATGACAATGTGACTATACTTTACATTACTGAACTATATACTTAAAAATGGTTAAGATTATATACTTAATCTTATTTTTTTTTACCACGGTAAAAATATATAGTTTTATTTATTCTTTGCTAAGGTCCTTTATCAGCAAAGATACCGAGTTTTATCAAATGGTTTTTCTATGTCAAATCAAGGGTAATAATATTTTCCTTGACTTTCTGATATGGTAGATTCCATTACATTTTTTCCAATAATAATGCATACTGTTATTCCTGGGATGGATGTCAAAAATTCTTTTCCTAATATTTCTGCTCTGTCAACCAAACTGTTCTTTCCATAGCTCATTTTATCTCAATTAATGACAATTCCAGTCTTTTGGGTGCTTGGATCAATTGTATTGGTTATACCTTCAAAACCGAGCACCTCTCATACCTCCCACTGTCAGTATCCTTGTCTAAGTCACCATTAGTTCATTGCAGTAGACTTGAAACTCAAGTCTGCTTTTATTCAGATGATTCTTAGGCAGAAATCAGCTTTATTACACTCTCATGCCAAAATCTTTCTTAATGGAGAAATGCCAGAGGACGGTCATGAAAGTAAGAAACAGTTTTAGTATATCCAATACTACTACCATTTTGGAACACTTCATTGAGGGGTTAAAAATACAACTATAAAAAAATAATAAATGAAAGGTATATAGTTAAAATGAGGAAGTATTAGAGACTGTGGATTTGAAAATATAATGTAATAAAATTGGTAAACAGAAAGAATGCCATTCCTAGTAAACTTAATAAATAATATACTGTGTATGTTTAATTAAAATAATGATACAGTTTAAAAGAATTGACATTTAAAGATCTCCAACCCCTTTCCTTCCCCCTGCATATATTTGACCCCCTTTACCAGAGGAGAAGGGAAGCAGGGGGAGGATGAAGAGGGTAAAGGGGGTCAAATATATGGTGACAAAAGATGACCAGACTGTGGGTGGTGAGCATGCAATGGAGTATACAGATGTGGCATTATAAAGCTGCACACCTGAAACACATAATATTATCAACCAATGCTACTTCAACAAATTTAATTAAAAAATTTAAAAAAGACATGCTACCAAAAAAATAAAGATCTCCAAAGTATGTATATTTTAAAGGGAGTAAAGTGTATAACAGTATAAATGTTATATTTTTTGTGTGTGAAAAAATATATACATATTGGGAAGATCAAGAGAATTTAACATTGGTTCTTGTTAAGTCTAGTGAAATAAAATAAATTCTAGCAAAACTGACCAAAAAAAAAAAAAAAACAATATTAGAAATGTGAAGAGGGGTATAAGGACATAATGAAAAAATAGAAGCTTTTTAAAAAATCACAAATAATACTGCACACAACTTTATGTCAATATATTTGATAATTGAGATGAAAGGAATTTTTTCTATGAAAAATTATAAATTAACAAAATTTATTTTTGAAAAACAAAAAGGATCAGGATCTTTAAATAAACTGAATTGGTATTCTGAAAAAATATCCGCAATAATCTCAAGGCATATTTTACCCTGAATATTTCTTTCTATGAGCCTAGAACCATGATAGTACTACCAACATAAGAAAATAAAGTATAAATTTCACTTGAGACCATATATGCAAAAATACTAAAATGCTAACATGCATATATGTATAGATACACAGCAATCTAACAATATGCTTTTAAAAACCACGAACATGTTTATTATGAGAATGCAAAGGAAGTTTCAATATAGAAAATTTATTTATTACAGTATAAAGATATAGTATAAATTCTATTGATAAAAATAATTTGATAATATTAAACATACATAAAGTATTTTAGCAAACCAATATTGTAAGGGGGTGTACTTCACTTTATAATGGGTACCTATAACAAAAACCTATAGCAAATATCACACTGGATAATGAAACAGGGTTAAAAACATTTTCTTTAAAATCAAAATGAATACAAGAATGTCTGCTATAATCAGCCTATATTCTATTCTTACTGCAATGACTAGGCAATTCCTTGTCATAAACGAATAAATAAATACAATCTTTTTATTAATTAAAGATGATAATAAGAAATTCAAGAGAAACCACAGACAAAATGACCTGATAAAAGAGTATAACTAAATTCCTGGATTTTAGATGATATTTTAAAAAATAATGGCGAGGGCAATCCGAAAGTTTAATTCTAAGAAAAATGTTATTTATAATAGTAAAAAAACTATAATACTTGTGATTAAATTTGTAACTGCTCAGAAAATTGTGTACAGAAATTATAAGCATCTTAAAACACGTAAGAGAAAATCAAAAGAAATGGAAATCTATACCACAGACATAAATGGGAATACTTTGTATCAGTACCATCCAATAAAAAATATGGGAGCCACATGTCTAATTTTAAATTTTCTAATAGCCTTTTAAAAAAAGTAAAACAGCTGAAATTAATTTTAATATTTTATGTAACTAAGTACATTTATAGCATTATGGTTTCAGCATATAATCAGTATACAATATATTAATAACATATTTTAGAACACTTAAAAAAACTGAATCTTTTTTGTATTTTATGCATAGAGCATATCTCAATTCAGACTAACCACATTTCAAGTGCTCAAGAGCAACACGTACCTAGTGGCTACAGAGTTGGACAAATGCCCCCTGGATCAGAAAGATGGCATGTTATACAGATTAATCTATAAACACAAAGTAAATATAGCTTGCTAGGTTTATGGTCCAGCTTTCTTAATATCACATTTACCATCGATATGACCTTGGGGGTGTGGGTTATTACTATTTTTGCCTCTATATTGTTTTAAAAATTATGTAGGTTAATATTGGAAATACTTAGAACCTAGAACAAAGTTTAGAACATAGTAGTCACTATAGAGTGTTTTAAAAATAAATTTGTAAGCACAATAAAAATAGAGTTTTTCTTAAAAACTGATTTTAAAATTTATATGAAAATGTTATGGGCATTAAATAGTAAGAACAGTTTCAAAGGAAAAGAATAAGGAGTATATAGAATGATTTGCCTTACAAGATTCAAGACTTTATAAAATACCAGGAATTGATTATTGTGGTACTCAAATAGGAATGCAAAACATAGACCAATGGATCAGAATAGATTCCCATGCACACATGAGAATATAGTAAATGATATATGTGGTATTACAAATCAGAGAGTAAGAAGGAATTGAAAAAAAAAATGGTATTGGGATTTTTGGCCATCTGTATGGAAAAGTACGGACTCTTACTTCAAAAAGATACAAAAAATTAAATAAAAATTTATTAAAAAATAATTGCTAAATTTGAAAAAAGAAACATTTAATGAAAAATTATTTAGATAATATTTTTGTGTCATTATGGTAGTTAAAGACAATACATAAAAGACAAGTCATTATGAAAAAATTTTAAACATAAGAGAAAATATGGGGAAGTTTGAAATATTTTAAGTTAATTCTATTTGTTATTCAGCACATAAAAACAAACATAGTGAAGAGACAAGCCACAAACTGATGTAATTATTTCAGTGCTTTTAACTAGGATATAAATAAAATGATAAAGAAAAATGGCACAATAGGAAAAAAATAAGAAACATGAATAGGTAATTCAGTTATTAGAAAACCAAAATGACTCGTTAATAAATGTGATTTATTTTAATAGCAAGAATAGGAATGCAAATGAAAGCTGTAATACTATACCATTTTGGATCACTTCAATTCTCAGGAATGAAAACATCTGCTACTATCAGTGTTAGAAAACATCAAGACAAATGGGTTGTCTCATTTACCACCAATAAGGCACATGAATTGGAAAGGTGTTTGTAGAGGAGTTTGGCAATGTCTAGTGAAATATGAAGATTTCTACCTTTCACTGAAGGTTATTTTGGTATAAAGATTGGGGAAAAATTATCATTGGGGATTTAGTACATAAGTTATGGTATGTTGATTTCTTGGAGTGCTTTAAAATGGTTAAAATAAACATTGTATCTACATCAATATAAATATAGTTTTAAATTCAGGGTAAAATATTGCAGTACTGTGGTTATATTTGAGTCATTATCTTTTAGAGATCATGAGAAAACATTTAGAGATGAAAAGATATGATGTTGGAAATTAACTTCAAAATAATCCATTTGGAAATGGGAACTGGATATAAGCAGAGATGAAACAAAGTGATTAATACTGTACCAGGGTATTAGCTATGTTGTGATTTATTTTGTCAGGTTTCTTTTTTATATGTTTGAAATTTTCCCTAAATAAAAAGCTAAAAAAATGATCAATTGTATAGGATATATCAACCTTACATAAAATTTATCAGAAAAATGATTTTATTCTACAAAGATTCATTTCTGACATTATGAGTTAAATTGGTTTATACTTCATTACACATGGATTTGTAAAAATGATTAGCCAGACTGTATTATAAATGAAAATTGCATATAATATATTGTGAACATTTTCCTACAACTATGAAATGGGCATATGCATATACCAAAGATAGGAATAGCCCAGATTTCCCAAAACAGTAGTACCTCTCCAGCCAGACAACAGATCCATTTTCTTTATGTGTCCAGAAATTTGTAATTTTGTTATTTTTATGTTAATATAAATAAAACAAGATTTTGCATGCTTTCACAACCTTCAAAAGATAATAGTCCCAAAAATGCTTCAGAAAGAATATGTTGAGATTATTTATTATAACCAAACTCTAACATCTTGGTAACTTTCTTTTCCAAATGCTTTTTATTACCGCCATCACAGAGCATGCAGAACCTTTTCAATATTACTTAAATCATATGACTTAAAGTTGACATATGCCTTATCAAATGCATTTTTACTCACTGAAAATCAAGGACTTAAGGAGAAGAACAGACAATATTATTGTTCGTCAAAGAATGATGGGACACCTCTTCATTGGGTTAAGGTCTAATAAGAAAGTCATTGTGTTCTCCTTTAATGAGGCCACTGATTGGTGGTCTGTGCTTGTGAATATGGGGGGTGGTGGGGAGAGAAGTAAAGGAGAGAAAGGGAGAGAGGACAAGACAGAGGGAGGGAGCAGGAGAGAAGGAGAGAATTAATAAGGAAACATCTTGGTCAATATTATAGATGTCTTACTACTTGGCCTGAATGTTTTATTTGCTATGATTATCTAATCTAGCTGTAAATTGCCCAGTGAGAGTCTGGAAGGGGCTGGCTTGACCCAGAAAAGGTGGTGTAAAGACAGGATCACTGGCATGAGCCTTTGAGTCATTACCATCGTTAGAGGTATCATTTCCCTTGGCTTTGTTATATCAAAGAAAATTAAGCCATTAGAGATTTTTTTACAGTTATTTTTCTTCAGCTGAGAGCAACAATGGAAGATGATTGAAGAGCCAAGATCCGAAGACTCTTCAATTTTCTAAATTGCTTTAATTTGATGGAGAAAGAATGCTACATTTTGTTAAATTATATTATGATAAAGAGAAGCTGGTCACTTCTCAGTGTGAATTTGAAAGCAAATTATTTCCACAAAAAAAGACGATGTATTTAACTAGACTTGTAATTACATTGTGGTGCTAGTATCTCCCTTGCCTCAAATTAGAAAAGAACTAAATTATCACTCTCTTAGATCAAAAAATAATTTAAGTGATACATTTCAAGTAAATTAATTTATTCCTAGGCAGGTTCCAAAGAATTTTTGGATTAACTTTCATGCATTTTGCTAATAGAAATCTTTAGCCAATGCTTATACTTAAAAAATCAAACTCATACGCATTTTATGTTCAATTAATATTTTCTTCAATATTAATTTTTTCTTAAATTATACAGTACATTATATTTAATTTACAGTATGGTATAATTGGATTTCTTGTGAAGTTTAATCAAATTATTATAGCATATTACTGTATTTCTAAATAATTTTATTATTTAATTTTCACTATTTTGTAATAAGCCATAGACACAACATATAGTAAATGTATATATATATTATATATAATGTATAAGTATATATACAATATGTATTATGTATATGAAGTATAATTATATGGTGAGGAGAAGAGAGAGGAAGAGACAGACAATTATGATTATAAGGTTAAATGGCCATAATTATACATTTCTTTTTCTTTAAAACTATTCATGGTTTGCCATATTTGTTTTCAGGCTTCTATTAAAGAAATTATAAGTATAACTATCTTCCACTTTTTTACACACTTTTTGAGATATGAATGACATATAATAAACTTTATGTAGTTAAGCATTTAATTTTACATATATATTAATTATATGTATACATATGTATTGATAAGAAATCAAACATGAGAGAAATGAATTGGTACTGAGGCTTTTACTAACTTGAGTGGGAAGAAGGAGGGAAAGAAGAGAGAAGAGGCTATGTGGGATATAATAACCAAGAGGCTTTCGTTAAATAGATCTCACACAATTTGTAATAATATGGGTAAAACTAGAGAGTATTATGCTAAGTGAAATAAGTCAGACAGAGAAAGACAAATACCACATGATTTCACTTATACATGGAATCTAAGGGAAAAAATAAATGAACAAACAAAATGAAAACAGACTCATAGATACAGAGAACAAACTGGTGATTGGCAGGTGGGAGGGGAGTAGGGAGGCTAGGTGAAAACAGTGAAAGAATTAAGAAATATAAGGTGGTAGTTACAAAATAGTCACAGGGATGTGAAGTAAAGCAGAGGGAATATAGCCAATAATACTGTAATAACTATGTATAGTGCCAGGTGGTTCTAGACTAATCGGGGGATCACTTCATAAATTACATAAATGTCTAACCACTATACTGTTCACCCGAAACTAATATAAAATAATATTGAATGTCAACTCTAAATGAAAAATAAGAATTAAAAAATTATAAAAAGTAAATAAAAATAAAAAATCTTGTACATACTCAACTGAGCAAGGTGAAATTGCTGTGGCCTATGAATAAGGCTGAAAATGTCAAAGATGTAAACACTAAGAGAATGAATAAATATGAAAAACTCATACAGAAAGAAATGACAAAAAATATTTGTTTCAACTTGGGATCTCAATAAGGAAAAAAAATTCTGAAAATTCATAATTACAGGCTTGTCCTATAGGTGAGGTTGAATTTACACTACTTACATGTCTACTTAAAATCCTATAAATGTAAACATTACTACTGAGATAGTTATATCCTGGTCAATTCTAAGCCTAAAATTCTAAATTATAAAACATACTAGAAAAGAATCTACCAGGTCTGAGGATCTGTAGACTAAATAAATAGCAATTCAGGCCCTAGACTATTCCAGATAGTCTAATGATCACATACGGACAATAATTTATGTATGCTTAGAATTATCAGAGAAGAAAATGAGAGCACAAAACAACATACTAACAACTGCAACCAACAACAAAAATAGTAGGATTTGAATGAGCATCAAGTAGAACATCTAGAAACGATCAATGCAGTTTTTAAAATTAAAAACTTCATTGTTGGCTAAGCAGGAAACCAGATATGGTTAAATGAAAATTAGGATTTGTAAGAGATATTAGAAGAAAGCCATAATACTACACAAAGGGCTGGAAAATATGTGAGATTTAAACCCACCGTAATAAAACTGTAGAACACTAAGCATACAGAGAAGATCTTATAAGCAATCAGTGAGAAATGGCACTTAACACTGATAGCCCACTTCTCAACGGGATGATAGAAGCCAAATATCTGTGGATATGTTTATCCTAGAACGTATACCCTAGGAGGAACTACAGGAAAAATCTGAGAGAGAATGCAGTGGTAAGTGGGCAAATCCTAGTCTGATCCCAATTCATTTAGCCTTTATAGCATGGATTACTATGAGCAAAGACAGCTCTTTCCTACTCATTTTAGCTCAATATTAGTTAATCCCCTAAATTCTCTTGATTTGATTGCCAGCTCTTTGCAATCATGAACATATTTCATATTTATACTTGCTACTTTCACAATGCTCTCTATATAGAGGGAATGCAAAACTTTAATATAATTTATTTTTAACTTACTTGAATTGTTACCAGAAATGTATGTTGCAGTCATAAAGTATTTAATGAATTTCATTTAATTTGCTATTCATCTTTCTGGTAAAGAAATCACTCTTTTCAGTTATGTATCAACTGACATTACAATGTGAGTTTAAGCCTTTTTCCCCCCGTTTTTTCCACTTTAGTTTTTAAATTAAATTTATTGGGGTGACATTGGTTAATAAAATTATATAGGTTTCAAGTGTACAATTCAATAATATATCAGCTGTATATTGCATTGTGTGTTCACCACAATGCAATATATTTGACCTCCTTTATCCTTATCTTTAAGCTGTTTTTAATGACGCAAGACACAAATACTGATTTTGGAGAAATCAAAAGATGGAGCCAAGCAAAATAATATCATCTATAATCCTGCTACTAAAGAAAACTACTGTTAACATTTTATGATATAAATTTTCAAATATTTTCTACACATGATCATACACACAAATATATAAGAATAAAACATGATATATATGTATACATGTATATAAGTCTAAAATAATTATTTATATAGTGCTTATCTATACATATGCATATGACTTTATAGTCTCTTTTTCACTCCACATCGTATATTAAAAGATTTATATATTAGTAAGAATATACCTTCATTTTTAACACTTGCCTGGCATTTTATTTTATTGACACATTTTAAGTATTTAACTAATAACTTGTTGGGTTTTAGGTTCTAATTTTCCTCACTCTCATGAAAGTTATAAGAAATCTTTATTTTATATACATTACTTTTTGAACTTATCATATTATTTTCTTAGACTATAATTGCAACTTGAAATTTCCACGTTAAATGATATGAGCATTTGTATAGCATTAACAAAATTTTAAACTCATTTTTATTCTTACAAGCAGTTAGAAAATTTTCAAGATAAAATTTTACCATTTGCAAGTAACAACTCAGAATCACGTTTTATTCTCAATCAAGTTCTTCCTAAAGTGTATTTAGGTTTTGAACTCTGTTCCTTCCAAATTTTCCACATTTGTAATTTGTTATTGATTGAATAAAATTTGTACTAATTTCTTTTCAAAATTGAATCAGATTATTTTCTAGCTACCATATATGCCTGGGAGTCTAGTATGTTTCCATTTTGTTTTCTGTTTTTTTTTTTTTTTTTAAATGAATTTGGAAATAGTGTAATCTTTAGACCTGCTTAAAGGAAATCAAAAATGACCTTGGCATTGGTTGACTAGGCATGGACTTTATCATCTTTGAAAATGAATTAAAATGTTTAATGTTGGCTTTTCTTCATTTCGATACTGACTACTATCCTAATCAAACTGAGAGCCTCTTCTGTTGCATTCCATTTAGAAAAGCTAAAGAAAATTGCCTCTACAAAGTTGGTTTTATTCAAGAGAAAAAAAAAAAAGACAAATTCTGTATTTATTCAGTTATCTACTTTGTGAAGTGTGCTGTTTTATTTGAATCTATTGCTATTTCACCTTCTTTCTCTTTTGTCCTGGACAAGGCAATTATAACCCCAGATTGCTACATGGCCTGGGAGCATCAGGAAGACTGTTAACACCTCGCCTCTCTGGCACAAGATCACACTCAACAGCTTATTATGATTCCAGCATCAGTACCAATAACTAACATGCGGCAAAGGCCTGGGATTTACCTCCAACAGATTTAATTACAGAAATCAATGAACTTCTGGATCTGTGCCAGGTGAGACACAATGAACATAGCCCAACTGACATTTCGTTTGTGCTATCAAGGTAGTTCAGGCAATCCTGCCTCAAAAAAAGATTACAACCTAAAAACCCCAAATTAGCAAAATGATGAGAATAAAAAAAAAGTCTTGAATATTTGCTTTTGAATAAAAATATATGACCCAGGTTTGCAATTGTATTAAGTTACAATGATGTCAAACTTTTTTGACCATGACTCATGAGAAGAAATATATTTTATGTTATAAAATATATTTTATAATACACACGTACACACATAAACACAGATGACACAATAACTATCAATTGGGTTTTGAAGGAGACGTAAGAAAAACAGCATGTGTATCATGGTGTTTGAATATAGTAGATGATCTTATCACGTGTTAACAATGCTAAATTATTCTAGAATTCATCAATCCAGAAACGTGTTTTATGTGCAATTTCATTTTTTTAAAAGGGATTTATTTTTAAAGCAGCTGGAATATATGAATATAAGGCATTTACAAATTGACTGGGAAGAGACTAAACATTACAAGCTGGCTGTCAAATGAATAGTACAGAAAGTAAAGCTCACAGATAGTTACATACAACAACGACAGTGAGCTAGGGTGGCAGAGTAAGAAGCATTGCTTGGACTAAATGAGAAAACAGAAAATAAATAGTAAAAGGAAAGTTTCGAAGACTAAAGAAAAATCAAGAAGAAAAAAGTAGTCTTGGAGTTTTCTGATAGCAGCAATGAACATAGGAGAAAAATAAGCACACACAGATTTTGCATCCTAATTGTCACCAAGGAGCTGTGTTACCTAGGGCAAGTTAATTAGCCATTACAGGCTATAATTTTCTTGTTGATAAAACAGAATGATGACTCCCACCTCATAGGGTTTATGACTGTTAAAAATTGAAATGCTTTAATATTAAGACAGGCAAGCACTTTGCACAAAGTAATTTGTCAATAAATGTTAAATATTATTAATATTACAGTTATTATCCTTATCTGTATATGATTACTAAACTTAGATCAGTGTAGTTACTTTGCTTATCTTTCAGTTCTTAGACACTGAACATGTACTCTCTTTTCCTTCATTGTGACACTCCAAAGCTTTATCAGTAACACATTGAAAAAGGAGAGAGGAAGCTAACAATTTAGGTAAAACAGTTATACACATTTTAAATACTTAGGAAATACATAAATACTTCAATAAATATTCTTCTTGAGAAAGACCAGAAGGTATTTGTAGAATGGGCATTGGAAAGTTTTCAGCGTGTGAGTTACTGTGAAGTGGTAGAGGGATAGTTATCTGAAATAGCTTGGAAAGTAGCAACACCAGATATGGAGGTGTATGGGACATAACACACAGAGAATTAAAGTAGCTGTAGATGTGTAAGATGCGTATATTTTGTGTATTCCAATGCCACTTGCTTCTTTTAGGTGTAGTTTTCCATGTTCACTGAGTGATTCTTAAGGACAAAATTGTACATAAGCAAGCATGAAATTTATGTTATGCTTAAAATGTTCCCTGATATATCAATCACGTTAGAACGAATTTGTTTAAAAATAAGTGTTATGGCAGACCTGACTGTACATCGACACAACCGCATCAAGCATCTATAACACATTTAGGTATTCTGCTGAGCTTAAAGGATTAAAGGAAATATAAAACACAGCCACTGCCCTCAAGGGTCTCACAATCTAGTACAAAATGATAGGCAGTAGGAAACAGACTATTATACCACATAACGCACTGCTTTATGAACTGTTAGTATTTCTGTATAGATGGAGCAAAGCGTGAATGTGGCTGGAGGGATGTGAACTGAGGAAAAGCTTCTCAGGGTATAATTTGGAGAAACTGTCTACCTGGATTTGTATTTCAGCTCTGCCACTTTCTTACTTTGTAATTTGGGCATTCTACTTCAGTGCTCTGTGCTTCACTTTCTTTATCTATAACATCAAACCTACAAAAGGGTCCTGGGGAGGAGTAAAATAAATTATTCTATGTAGAATGCTTAGAACAATGCCTGGGACATACCGATTAAGCATTCAATTAGTGCTCGTTATACTTATTATCAGTATCATCATCATCATCATCATCAGAACTGTATATTTTTATTGTTATTATTATCATTGATGAGCTGGAAGTTCACATAAAGGAGTTTGACATTCTTCCTGGAAGCAGCAAAAGAGCAGCATAGTAATTTAAGCACAGAAGGCATAACATTAACTTTTATAATAGGGTTTTGATAGCAGTCAAGAATATGAATTTAAGACAGGTAAAATGGGAGGCAACCATATTTCCTAATTCAAATGAGAGTTTAGAAAGGATAGTTACAGGGAGATGAAGAGAACATATTAAAAAGACATAACAAGTGTTGGAGAGGTTGTGGGCAAAAAACACCCCTCATACCTGCTGGTGGGAATATAAATTGGTACGGTCACTATGGAAAACAGTATGGAGGTTCCTCAAAAACCTAAGAATAGAATTGCCATATAACCCAGCAATTCTTCTGGGTATTTACCCCCCAAAATTGAAAATATTTCTCTGCAAAGATATATGCACCCCGATGTTCATAGCAGCATTATTCCCAGTGGCCAAGACATGGAAAAAAACAGTGTTCTTGAATAGATGATTGGATAGAGAAGGCATGGTACTCACATACAATGGAATATTAGTCATAAAAAAGATGAAATACTGCCATTTGCAACAACATGGATGTACCTTATGATTATCCTGCTAAGCGAAATAAGTCAGAAAACATTGAGAACCACGTGATTTCACCCATATGGGGAATAAAAATGAAAGCAACAAATATAACAGACTCATGGACATAGATAGTGGATTATTGGTTATTAGAGGAAAGGTGGGTAGAGGAGAGATAGATAGGGGTAAAGAGGGTCAAATATATGATAATGGAAAAAAAATTTAATTTTGGGTGGTGAACACACAATGCAATATACATATGACATATTGAATTGTACACTGGAAATCTATTTGATTTTACTAACCAATGTCACCCCAATAATTTTAATAAAAGAAAAAAAAATGACATGAGATGAAACCTTTATAATCAATTGATTATATGCTGAGTTAGAGAGAGTAGGAAACTACAATGAGTTCCAGATTTCTTTTTAACTGAACAGCTTGCGAGGGCATTCACAAGACCAGGGATACAATTAGAAACACAGATATGAACAGGAAAATTATAAATTTAGTATGAGACTTATTACAATTAAAGGGCCTAAATGATGACACAATAAATAATTTTAAGAAGAGCCTTATTACATGAGAAAGCTCTGGGCTGGAAATTTGGATTTAGATTGGGCACAATATCAATAGTGTACAAATGTATAGTACCAACATTGTAGTTTCCAGCATCAGCATGTATACTTTACTTTCATTTGTAAATGTACTTCATCACAACCCATCATTTTCTCACTTCTATCCCCAAATCGTGTCAAGAAACTTTCTTATAACCTATAGATCTAGAAATTTAAACTTTTCTAGGTGACATTAAGACCCTAAACATAAGATAGCTGCAATATATGTAAAATATTTTCTTCCACTCTCCCCCATTCTTGCTGTTGTTCCCAGTAAAACTGTAATACTTGCTAGTTAGTGTGATAACTAATATGTCACCTTCAAAGGAGTTTCTGCCACTACCTCTACCTTAATGGCTTATTCTCAACTAGTTAAACCACTCCCCAGGCTCAGGTCATATGCTCTTTCCTTCATTAAGTTTCTGATGAGTGGACACTCAAGAGATGTGGTATCTCTATTCTTAAAAACATCTCAACATTTATCTCTTGATTCCTTATTTTGGAAATATTTGTATACTTGTCTAATCTGACAAATAGATAATTAATTGATTAATGAAAACTGATTATATTATTTTTCTACTTGAGATAGTATTAGAAAGAAATGTAAGACATAGCAATGAGAGAAACAAGCCAATATTTAGATGCTCTAACTTTTTTAAACAATCAGTAGTTTTTATAAGTGACTTTTTAAAGAATAAGATAGTAGCTACATGAAACTTTAAAGAAAAAGACACATAGCAATATAGGTTGCTCAAAATGTAGGGATGATTGCTAATGATTACAAGATTTTAAAATAACAATGACAAAATCTTTTCATAGATAGTTCATTAATTTTAAAAATTTTACTGAGCTTAAGATACATTATGGGGAAAAACACAAACGAAACAAACAAAACAAAAACACAAAGATCTCTGTCCTTAACATAGAAGAATACACATCCTACTAGAGGGATCACATAATATTTTACTAAATTCATTGAGGGCTTTGGGAGAAAATAAAAAGAATCCTGGATGACTCAAAATTTTGGCTTTAGTTGCCTTTCAGTTGAAGGGGAAAAGATTGTTGGTAGAGCAATTTTGGGAAGCAACAGTTAAGATTTAGTTCATTGCGTTCAGTGTTTAGTAAATATCTAAAGAGAGATATCTAGTAGGTAGTTGGCTATTTTCAGTAGCGTACCAGAGGTAGGATGACAGCAGCATCTATCAACTGTGCAAATCATTATTTAGAACTTAGACCAATAAAACCTTTTTGGTAGAGAAATATTTAACTATGACCTATCATAGAATTGCTAGGGCACAGTGATAAAAAGAAAAAAAAAAAGCTGATTTACTTTTAGTTTCCTTAATATATTCTCTGTAGACATTATGAAACCACCCTATGCTACTCTTGGCATGGCATTGGATCTATGGGTATGGTATTCAGGAGCAGGATGAGCTAAGGATAAATTCTGTAGTTGAGTATTTTATATGGTATCTGAGACTACATAAGACCAAGCACAGTGTATAATGATAAAGTAAGGCAATAAGAACTGAGAGTTCGGGCATTTTGCTTTAAAAAATAAGGATGATACAAAGAATAAATAAGAATGACTGAGAAGTACCTAATGAGGTAAAAAAAAAAAAAAAAAAAAAAGAAACTCTAAGTGAACGCAGAGTTTTGAAATCCAAATGAAGAAAGTGAAGAGGGAGAAACCTGAGTTGTCAAAGGAAAAAAAAAAAATTAGCAGTCACATTGTGAGTTAAGTGAGGACTGAGAACTGACCCAGAATTTAGCAATGTGGGGAAAATTTGTGATCATAAAATTATCAACTTCTTTGCCAAGGTGGATATGAGAGCTCAATTGGAAAAACTTTAAGAAATAATTGAGAAAGAGAAATTGGAGAAAGCGAGATAAACAATTTTCCTAAGGAGTTATGCTGTCAAGAATAACAAAGAAATAGAGTGCAAGCCAGTTAGTGAAATAAAGTCAAAAGAATGTTTTCTATTATAGTTTATAGAACTGAGAGGAATAACAGAATCTTGCCTGTTTTCTATGCTTGGGATGAAGGCATTTGTTAGAAAAAGATGATTTCCTCTCAGTATGAAGAATTTCTTTGTTTCTATAAAATATTCCTAAGATTGTACATGAAATATAAATTAACTCTGCATTCTATAGACAAATTGCTTAACTGCATAATTGTTAAGTGGGTTAGCACTATCACTGGGTCTGATTATAAATTTTTGTTCTACTGAGAGGATCCTTAGAAATTTGGAAAAGTTAATTACTCTTTGCTCCAACTTCTATCAGTACAATGGTATTATTTTAGCTACCTCATAGTGTTGTTATGAAATTTTTTAATACAGTGAGCCAAAAGCTCTTATTACAATACCTGATAATTCATAAACGGTTAATGAATCTCACAATCATTTCTATTTCAATATTGACAACACTCAAGAGAACGATTGTCTTCAGGCCTTTCAGTTCATGTATGTAAAATGTTGATATACTATGCTGATTTTTCTTGAAATATGTTATTAATAGAAGTTTAAGCTACTAGCTAAACTTCTTTATATGGACTTCATGTGAAGAACACCAGTCATTAGAAATACAAAGAACCTTCTTCAAACTTTTGACCATTATCTATAAACTATATAAATGTTTAACCAATGTACTCGAAACTAGTAATAAAAATAATTCTTTTAAAAAAAAAAACAATAGAAACTTTTACTCTTAACTGCAGGCCACTTAAGCATTTTCTTTAAAATAAAAAATACTATTGGATGCCTACCAGCATCATTATCGATTATAGTCAATATGCAATGTCTTAATCAATGCGATACAATAAGAAAATAGGTAAAAGTTAGAAGAATACAAATAAACCGAATTGCCATTATTTTCGAATAATAGAATTATCCAGGAAAGTCATTAAAAGTGTAGATTCCAGAATGTCTGTTCCAGAAATTCTCAGTCAGTAAGTCAAAGTTTATCAGGTACAGTTTCTGTTGATTTATTTTGTTTCCTTTGTATGGCCATACTTTTTGTTTCTTCACATGAATTGTAAATTTTTTGTTGAAAACTGAATATTTTGACTGTTTTAACGTGGAAACTTTGGAAATCAGATTCTTCCTCATCCCTAAGATTTGCTGTTTTTGTTTATTGTAGTTGTTCATTTGTGGACTCTTCTGAACACATTCTGTAAATCTGGTATTGTTTTATGTGGCCTCTGAAGTGTCTGTTCTTTTTCCGTGATGGTAAGTGAATGATTGGACAGAGACATCTTTAAATGACTAGAACCAAAAAATCTTCCAGCCTTTGCTAATGCGATCTGTGTCAGTACTGGGGGATAACTTCAGCAAGGGCAACTTAGTTGACCACTGTGCCTCAACTTTCACGCCCTGCTTCCGTTGAGCCTCAATGTCTGCATGAGGTGAGATCTTAGGACTTTTTAATATTTTTCCTAAATATGCTTACAGCCCTGAACATGTGTGTGGCCTTCTAGATTCACCAGAATGCATTGGACGTTTTCAAAATCCATAGCAGTATCACATTTCCAGACTTTCTTCTCAAGCTTTTTAGCTAGTCTATTGCTTCTGTCAAATGGTATCTACTGTATCAGGTAGCAGCAACCTAAGATAAAACCTATAAATGTTTGCAATATATCCACAACCCCATGTTCATTGTAGCATTATTTACAATAGCCAAGACACGAGAACAACTCATAGAAACAGAGAACAAATTGGTGGTTCCTGGATAAAAGGGGTACAGGGTAGTGGAAATGGTGACAGTGGTCAAAAGTACAAACTCTAAGTTAAAGAAAAATAAGTGATAAGGATGTAATTTACTATTACATGTGGCTATTTAAAAAGAAATTTAAAAATCAAAGAAAAGAAGGAAATGCAATCAACAGTAGTGTTATGGCTGAATTGTGTCTCCCCTAAATTTGTATATTGAAGTCCAAATTCTCAGTACTTAGAATGTGACTATATTTGGAAATAGCATCCTTAAAGAGGTGCCTAAGGTAAAATTAGGTCATACGGGTGGGCCTTAATCAAATATGACTGGTATCAATATAAGAGAAGGTTAGACCAGGAACACACAGAGAGAAGACTATGAAGATACAGCAGAAAGATGGCCATCTACCAAGCCAGGAAAAAGGCCTCATAAAACTCCAACTGCACGGACACCTTGATCTTGAACTTCTAGCCTTTAGGATTGTGAGAAAATAAATTTCTTTAGTTTATGCCACCTGGTCTGTGGTATTTTGCTTTGGCGGCCCTAGAAAACTAATAGTTAATGATTTATAAACATAGTAGAAAACAAGGAAATGTGGATTTGTGAAAAGGCAAAGTGGCTTTAATGCTAGTTCTGCCACTTACTAGGTTTGTGAACATTCTCAGTTTTAGATTTCTAATTTGCAATTGAGTTTAAAAACCCTACCTTCCTACGATACTCTTTATAAATAATTTCCTGATGTCTATAATGCTCTATAAATCATAAATACTGATGGTAGCATTAGTAGTGCTAGCAATAGCAGTGGTCATACTAGTGGTGGCACAGCCGTGAAAGATGCTTTTAAAAATTATGTGGTTATGTATTTTTCCAATTTTCTACAATGGTCATATTTAACTTTTCTAATCAGAACAAAGAAGGCTATGGATGCTATTTTAAAATATATTGGTTTTAAGAATATTTAGACTAATTATCTTTAGTTAATCATCTGTGAAAGATGCTATATATTAAAACATATTGGTAAATAACTACTAGGAACTTGTACTCAAAATTAGATTTATTTGGCTTGCAGCAGCAAGAGGAACTACACATAAGAGGATTCAAAGAACATGCTGGTAAAAAGGAGTTAGGAGGGGATTATATTGGACTTGAACACGTGCAAGGTGATTCTAGGAGGGTTTATGGGAAGCAGTGGTCTGTTCTGGATTGGATGCTGTCAGGAAGCAGGCGCGATTCTGTGATTGGCAATTTTGAGCCATAAGTGGGAAGATTAATGTGTAACCAGAGTTGTTACTGGTGAAGAAATACTAGTCACTAATGTTAGCTGGAAGAGTGGGATGTTTAGTTATTTTTGTGGTGTATGGTGTCCTTTTCATCTAATTTCATCATAAAGTCTCTGTGTCACTGTGATCGTCCTCTAGGGTCACACATGGTTTCATCTGAGCATTGCTTATGTTCTGTGAAGTTTTGTGTTTTGTTTGTTTAATCTACGTTTAGTTGGGAACAGCCCAGCCTGGATGCCAGCTGCCAGATTTTTGTTTTGTTTTTGTTTTTGTTTTACTTTCTTGTAGTTTGGAGACTGCTGATGTGAATGTCCAAGAAGGAGTCTTGGCATTACATATCACGTTCTCAAGCCCTTAGTTCCTCTTTGTAGCCTATAATCTGTACTAAATAGACCACCCTGTTTGGTAAACACATCTCTGCATAATTGGTGCTCGAAACGAGTTTTTGAATAAATCAATATGACTATGACGTTAAAATGTTCTTTAGCAGAAATAAGATTGCCCTTTTGAAATTCCCTGAATGTCCTTGTGAGGAATTCACCACTAGTTACTTGGAATCTAAAACACAATCCCTCCCAAATAAGAGGTTTACAGAAATTTCAGTTAGGTGTCACTTCTTGGACTATGACATAAAGAGAATAATTCAGCATATTTAAAAAAACTGAATTCTAATCAATGAATTATTTTCAGATTTAAAGTATTAAGTGATTTGCTTGCAGGGGAGAGATTCTTCAAGCTTGGCAACCGGTTTGGTGCTCCTCACGTGCCTTTCAGTCTGCGTATACTGGGAGGAGATGATGGAGAAGGAGACAAGGGAGAATCTCATGATCTTGTCTAATTGCTTCTGACTAGAACACGTGGCTGCCCTCCTGAGATCCCCTAGTGCCTGTGTCTTGG
Source organism: Rousettus aegyptiacus (assembly GCF_014176215.1). Lineage (NCBI taxonomy): Eukaryota > Metazoa > Chordata > Mammalia > Chiroptera > Pteropodidae > Rousettus > Rousettus aegyptiacus. The sequence continues at coordinate 72,656,023 of NW_023416287.1, forward strand.
GGTGGAGGTGTGAAATTGGAGGCAAAAGGACACTTGGAGAGGGGTTTTTTAAGTTACTTTCTCCTACCTGGAGACAAAATTTTCCCATTTTCTGCTTATCCCGATGGTGGACTGGAATCCATCAAAGCTTTAAAAATTAGAGGACTCTCACTGGGCCTTGTTGAAAAAAGGCAGGAAAATGAACAGAGGTCATTTTTAAAAGTCACAATCACAAGGGAGCAATGTAGAACTTGCAATTATGTGCTGGAGAAAGTTGAACTATGAAGGGTCAGAATTCACAAGAGGAAAAGTATCCAGCCAAAGATCCTACTAATGAATTCAAAAAAATTATTCTTGCTTCTAAATGTCAAAGAATATGAATCAGTTGAGTCTTATAAGGGGACACACACACACACACACACACACACACACACACACAAAACCCTCAATGACTAATAATGGCAAGAAATATTTGAGTCATTTAGATATAGATTAGGAGGACTTTTTTATTGGATTAAAAAACATAAATGCTTGTGCCTAGGGTTAATAGATGTGGGTTAAAAATCCATATGAAGGTTTAGTAAATTAAATAATTGCTAACCTGTAAGGTACAGAATTAAAACACTTAAATAGACCGAGAAAGACTGACCTCAGTGAAGGATAGCCACTGCACAAAGAATGATTACCTGGAGATAAAGAGAACCTGGACGAAGTAAGTCATCTGTAGAGAGCAATACAGAATTAAGACAATGACATTTTGTGCCTTTTGAAAACCATCAGTTGCTTGAAATTCAAAATGCCTAGAATATGCTATCTCAGGTGGGATATAAGGAGAAGACTCTAGAGTTCTTAACTGCGGGGTAATTCGCAGAAAACTAACTTCATTGTTAAAAATAATTTACTAAATGAAAATTAATCTAGTCTCAAGCATTGCTGTTGTTCTGGTGGAGAATCAGGATAGAGAAGTTAAACAACATGAAGATAATGGTCATTCTTCCTGAAAACTTTGAGTTTTATTTTCCAGACTCCCCAGCTATTCTTTCCTGCTCTATTTGTCTTATCTCTGGGGAACCTTCCCCAAATGCCTCAGGTATACAGCTACCTGTCAGAAATAGTCCCTCTCCGCTTTTAAAATGTGCTTTGGGGAAATGCTGTGTTAAAGACATTCACACTGAGGTGTAACTGATCAAAATTGGTGCAAACAGTATTTCAACAAGTGGAAAAGCTTTGTAAGGCTGAGGAATGGAGCTTTAATGAAGGGTTTCAGATGGGAACCATTAGGTAGAACTGATTTGTGGTACCTATTTCTGAAATCCCACTAGCATTTACATGTTAGCTCTTCCTCCATGTTGGGCTACCTCCCTTTTCTGGTCTTCAGAGGCTCATTTTAAATTTGAATGGGGTAAGTGCACTCAAACACAACTGTCCCCTCAAGGTATGTTTAGAGATTGAAAAACCTTCCCTGGTTAAGAATAAGGTCCCAGGAACTGAAGGAACTGAAGAGTGACTGGATGCAAAGTATGCCTAGGCACACTGAGGGGTGGGGGTGGGGGGGCGACAACTGGGACATAAAGCAAAATGGTGATCGAACTCAGCAAGACATTACTAATTACTGATATAGTGAAAAGAAACAGGAGGGAAAAAATTTGAAAGGGAAACTGCTAGAGAGTGACACAGCTGCTGGTTTTGACAAAAATGACTAGATCCAACAAGCCAACTCTATCTCTATTGATTTAAAATCACCAACTACAGCCCAGACAGAGAATGATTTAGTTAGCAAGGAGAAAGATATCCAATTGGACTTGCAGGACGAGTGGGGCAAAAAAAAAGGGTGGGTGACAAGATCGGTTTGTATCCAGGTGTTCTAAAAGTCAGATAAAGGTCAGAGGCCAAGTTGAGGGCATGTTCTAAATTGAAAAGACTGAGGTACTCAGCAATTAGCATCACAGTAATTTGCAAGGACAAAAGCCCTTTTGTTCTTTCTCCTTCAGGTTAGGGGCGAGATGGCTTCTTCCTGAGCCCAATGGCCTTAATTTTTTCTGAGGGAATATCCCTTTTGGTTTTAGGATCTCTGAGTGGGGCTAAGGAGGAAGATGCAAATGATTATAACTGTTGCTTAGTGGAGGATGAAGAAGACTTGAATCCCTGAACCTCGTGGGCAATAATGAACAATGCAAACAGCACATTCGATCCAATCCAATCCAATCCATGTTTTTCAATGTCTACCTAGAAACTGCCATCATCCCAGGGAGATGTAGATGAGTAAGCATAAAGCCAGAAGAACTGACATATGGGTAACTTACTCTATTTCAGTCTAATGCATGGTTTCAGAGGAGATTTAAATATATTATAGGAGGACAAAAGGACAGGTTACTTCTCAAGAGTGGGATTGGATAGAAGAGAGATTTAAAAGAGTTATTTTAAAAATAGATGACATCTGGTATAAGCCTCATCATGCTCTCATTTTCTTAAAAAAGTTCCTTTATTGCTTATGTTTATGTTCCATTCTTCCTTCTCTCCTTTTATTTAAAAAAAAAAAAAAGATTTTAGCCAAAATCGTACTTAAAAGAGGGTGAGCATTATAAAAAGAAATAGACTATGGAATCTTCTTATTGATGTCATTTCCTTTCATTTTTTTATTGAATAAAAGGAAAAATCATAAGAAATTTGATTTTTTTGTTTGTTTTTTAATCTAAAGAAGGAATTTATTTTGGTTGTATTAATCCAAAGATATTTCAGTTCTACAAAAGACCTTTGGATAAAGCAATTGTGATTTTGAGAGGAACTGAATGATTATCACAAGCCTGGACTGCAGAGGCAGTGCTTTCTGAAAACAATAAACAAACAAACAAATAAATAGCAAACCTAGCAGAGTGCCTCTAAACTGTTTCTCAGCATGTTTAGCCTTCTTACCTATCCAAGCATTCCTTGGATCAGGCCCCCTATTGGTTTTGTTTGACAAGAGAAGTACTTCTATCCACTTTGGCATACCTTAGTGACTATTGGTTTAAGAGGAATTCAACAAAATCTGTAGAACAAACTACTCACAATTCATATCAATATTTCAAGATAAAAGGGTTAATCCTGAAGAAACAACATCTTTGGAAACTCCTTTGTGTCCCTAACCAAACTAACATCTATTTCTTCCATTTTTTTAAATTGCTTAATTAAGAGAATATGCTTATTGATGTTATTAAGGACTTTCTTTGTATACTAAGTTTATAAGAAAAGCATGCAATTTATAGAAAAGTCTTTTTTTTCAGCTGTGTCAGGTATTTTTTATTTGAAAAACTGTTGTAAAATTAATTCTATTGTTGTTAAAAGAACTGGGCATTTTTAGAAAATGCAGCCTCTCTACAATTCTCCTTTAATACCCTCCTTTCCCATTCCTACTTTACTCTCCTTCTTTTAATGTATTACTTGTTGTTCTGATCATCCACTATTTACCTCGTTGTGAAAAAGGGCTCCTTCTACCCAAAGTAGTGTGAGATGGCTCGTTATATGACACCCAATGCTGGACAGACGAGATTGGCAGCAGTTCATTAATCACATATACTCCCTTGGAGAAATGGCTCATTGTAGGACTGGGAGATGAAATATACTGGATAACTCTGGAGCACTGTCTAGTACTAGAAAATAAGAAAGTGCTCCAACAACCTGGACAGCAACGGCAATGAACAATGATAAGGTTATGTGAAAGGGACAGAGGAGCCAACTGAAAGAACTCCCAATGTTTAAAGCTGGAACAGTTTAAGCAAGAAAATAAAATACTATTGGATTATAACCAAAGTACAAAATAAATAGTCACGATTTCATAATAACACAAATGATTGAATAAATCAATAAGTGAAGGAGAAGAGTCAAATCACCCATGCAGAAAAACTCCAAATCAATTATGTAGATACTCCACCCTAGAAGAGAAGCATAACTCCCCACTTCTAAGTGTGAACTGAGCATTGTGACTTCATTCTGAAGACCATGTATGGAGAGAAGAGAGTGAAACTTGACAGTGGGGAAATCTGACAAGCACTACTTCAGTCAGGTGATCGAGATCAACATCAAGTAGCTATTTTGTACTCTTAATATAATGTGATGGAAATGTCATTTGATCTCTGTGCTTTTCCTCCCCCAATCATAACTCCGGTTCAATAATGGTAAAAACATTAGAAAAATTCCAATAATGGGACATCCTACAATATACTCAATCAAAACTCAAAACTGTCAATGTCATCAAAACAATAAAACTGTGAGAGACTGTTAAAATCAGAAGAGCCTGAAAAGAACTGACCACTGAATGCATTATGGTGTCTTGGTAAGGACATTACATAAAAACAAAGTAAATCTGAATATAGTGTGAAACTCAGTCCATAAAAATGTGTGAATATTGGTTTACTAATTGTAAAAAATGTACCATACTAAGGTAAGGTGTTACTAATGAGAGAAATGGTATGTAGGATAGGGTACAGGATATACATGAAAAGTTTGTACTATCTGAAACTGTTCTAAAAAGTAGAGATTATGTTTAAAAACACTCTCGTATTAATAGTGTCTATTTTGAGAGACTTAAAAAAGATTAATAGTGTCTATTTTGAGAGACTTAAAAAAGATTAATAGTGTCTTAATCATTCTAGAGACATTTTAAGCTGAATGAAAAAGAGAGTATCATACAGGATAGAATTTCAGAGACTATTGAAAGTTGGGGAAAACGTGTATAGAGGCTTTTCTGGGATTCCTTTCAAACTCTTTTTATTTTCATTATTAATTTAAACTATTTCTATATTCCCACATTATTTTGTCCAGAGTCAAATTTAGAGAATGGCACTTAAATCTAGAGTGACCACGACATTAAATGAAAAAGAAAAGGTGTTTTAAAAAGTGATTCTGCCTACATGTCCAAATCCAACAGGAAGTTTTAATAATAAAATAGTTTTGGAAAGAGCAACCCAAAATTCCAAACACCTCCCACATATAAAAGGTCATTTGAAGAGGCAGAAAAACTGGTGGTTTGGAGCTGTAAAAAATGTGATGTTAGCATCCTAGTTTTTATAAGTTTCAAAAATAGTTTCAAGGCGAGTTTTAAAGGAGTTTTGAGTATTTTCATTTACTTTCTTAAAGATACAATGTTAAAGATAGGCCAGAAAACTTAACTTCTCTTGAAAGAAACAAAAACCTTATATCTATGTAATACTATTGATTGATTATCTTAGCAACTAAAGTAATAGAAGCGTATCGTTTCATCTTTCCAAAGAACCATCTTTGGTTACACTGACTTTATTTTTTTTTTTTTAAATTTCAATACATTCCATTTCTGTCTTTATTATTTCATTATCTCTAATTATTTGAGATTTGGTTCTCTATTTTTTTTATGTTTTCTTACAATGGAATCTTAGAGCATTTATTTTAGATTTTTAATGCAAACATTTAAAGCTGTGAATTTCTCTCTTTCTCACTGCTATAGTTGCATTCCAGAAATCTTGTTGTGTTGTTTTTGAAGGCATGTGTGTCCAGGCACTCAGATACCTCAGTAATGAGGATCTGGACCATTCTAACCAGTTAGCCATCTAGACCAGAGGAGATACTAGACAGGATGAGAGAAATCTAGATGGAGTAGTAGAGGAGGGAGATGAGTATCGATTAGAGGCTCAAGACCCAGTTGCAGTGACAGGAACTAGTAACCCTCCTTTTGTAAATTTTCTCAGGAAATAAAACCAACCAGAATCCCAGAGCAGTTAATTGCAGGAGAAAGAAATTTATACCATCAAAAAAGTGAATGAGAATGTAAGAGGTAAACTGTAGTCATCACTGTGGAAGACCCTCTCTCAGGACTGGATCACTTTTAGGAATCACTTTTTTATAAGTTTGTATCTTCTCCCCTAGAGCAGTCTACAACTGCTATCTTATATAAAGCCCCCTGAGCATGGAATGAATATTGTCCAAAAGCAGACCCTCATTTGCAGGCACTTTTTTTCTGTTTTGCTGACACCAACTGTGAGACTTGGGGTCAGTTAGGTTTTGCTAGTCACGTCATGGAACAATTTACACTAGTGGACAAAGTCACCCTGGCTCCTGTTGGAACTATGGGACTTCTAGGTCAAATGTCACTTCGCTTGTGGGCCAAGAATTAGAGACTTGGGGCTATAGAAGGAAGCTGATTGGCATGGGGCTGAGGTTCAGAACACCTTGCAATTCTTGTCATCGCTGGAACTTTTCTATGTTCCAAAATACACTACTATACTGGTTACACTGGATATACAGTTGGCCAGAGGCAAACCTGGACAATCAGCCAGTTTTTCTTTGATTATCTCCCTCTTTTGCTTTTGCACACTCGCTTCTGTTGTAGAGCTACTTCTATCCAAGATCCCTATTATCTTTATCTAATGTTCTCATTTGCTCCAAAGCCTGTCACCAATATTCTGAACTTTTCACTTTTTCCTATTCTTTCAGATCCCAATTCCACTTAATTTATTACAGTTACTTTTACTTATTATAGAAGTGCTGCACTTAGAATCTGGAGGCAGACATGTGACCAATAAATTATTGTTAACCATGCGTTATGAGTGGAACAAATCAGTAACCCCTCTATTCATCACCTTTGTTCAGAGAGAGAAAAGAATGTAAAAGGATCAGGCACCATCAAGTCAACATAACAAAGAGCAAACATTACCAATTTGTCCTGAAATGGTAGGGAGGTCTTATGTGGGCAGGAAAAAGCCAAGAGCATCTAGCACCATAACCAGGAAAGGAGTAGAGAGAATTGCAGGAATCAGAGGTTAGAGGCCAAGTGTTCTACTTCCTTGAGAAACTCTGGAGAGATACTTGATAAAAGAAACAGTAGAAACTCAATTCTGCAGTGTTTCACAAAGATTTTTCCTACTCATTCTGGTCCAAAAGGAAAAGAATAATTAAAAATATGTGTAAAGTGCAATTGCTAATGTATTCATAATATTATATATGCATAGGAAAATACACTAGGAGATTCATGAACATAAAAGTTTCTCAAAATATCTAAATATGAGTTCCTGGAAACTGCTATATACACACACACACACTAAAATAGTTTTATAGATATAAATGATTATATAAATTACAAAAATATAATCTATGTTAAAAATAATATCATATGGTATAATATACAAATTATATGAAGCTATAATTTATATTCCTGCAGGATAGCCATCTAAGTTAATGAAAACTCTGTCCTTACAGTTTTTAGGCTGAAAAAATTTCAACTTACCCTATCCTTTGCTCTCTTATTCCTGACCTCTAAACCATTAAAAAATATTGTTTTACTCCAAGGGTTCTCAGGTGACTAAATTCAATATGTTACCAGAATCTGACTCCACTTTAATATTTCCACTAAAAACATCCTCTCCTGTCTCCTACATGAACCTTAAAACTTCTTTCCCAGCTGAAACTCTTGTTTATTTGCATGTTCTCAATTAAAACAGTCAAAAGAATCCTTCTGAAGCCTGAGAACTTATAGGACTATAAATAGAAACTACGTTACTATATCTTAGGGCCTGAGAAATTCATTTACATCTTTTTAGACTCCGAAAACACCCTCAGTGATTCGTCACCTCTATTCAATGACACCCTAGTACTCCATCAATGGGCCATGGTGCTGATATTTCATGAGGAGACAGTAAGCAGCTCCATTTTTATCCAGTTTATCAATTGGGGGTTTGAAAATCACTGCTCTGATCTAATCCCTTCATTTGCTACATTAGGAGACCAAGACCAGAGAATCATCTCATTCAGCAAATTGATAGCTGTGTGACCTGGGAATGTGGTCTTCTGACCTGACCAAGATGGTTTTCAAACAGATGCCTTAGTCACCTGAGAACCCTTGGAGTAAAAGGCTGTAAGATACATGTCTTGATTGATCATACCCTGAAGGTGTCTTTGCTCTCAGGGCTGGGTTGATGCCTGACTGATAGCTATCATGGAAGTCAGTATCTTTCTTTAGTATAAACTAAGTTATTTACAAAACCCACTTTAAAATATATCTATCTTTTTGTGTGAAGTCCAGTGTGGTGACTCCAATAGGTTTCAGCTGGGCTTAGTATTTCTGTGGAAAAAATAACAGTCTATACTCTCATGAATAATAATAATGATGATGATGATGACAATGACGACGACGACGATGACGATGATGATTATGATGATGATGATGATGATAGTGCAAACTCTAACAAACACTCAGACTGTCTTGAGCAGAGTTGTCTCTTACTCAGGAGGAAGGATGGGGTACCATACCCAACATGCCAATAAAATAGTTAAAAGATGATTTTACTGTGATCTTACTCCTTAAATCCATTTAAGTAGATTTAATTCTGAGAGGATAAGGCTTCTCTAATTTAGATCTGAACAAGAACTTTGAGATCATTTAGTCCAATGTTCTCACTTAATGGTGAGGAGGAATATGAAGCCCAGAAGGGTAAACTAACTTTTCCAAGTTTATCCCACTAATTAGAGTTTGAACAGAGCCTGGAACCAAATTCTCAGGTTACAGTGTTTTTCCTACCAATCGATATAGTGAGGCCTGGAAGGAATTTACTTATGAATGGTATTTTACAACAAATTCCTATGGGTTCCAATTATAATTTTACCCTTTAATCTCATCTTATGAATCCATGACCAGTTATATGATAGTATTCAAATAAAGTATGTACCAAAGTCAATCAACTCTTTCAGAAATCTTTTTCAATTAAGAGCTTCTTGATATGTACATTTCATACATAATTATCCCTCATATAACTAGGCAGACAGTAAAACTAAACTTTTAAATATTTCTTCGTAAGTATCTCTGGTTCCTCTCCAATTACCTTAAACTTAGTTTCCAAATCAGTTTGGTTAGTCATTTTCTTTATACAATTGCTGTGTTTCAGGTCTTTTTCAGGCCAGTCTCATTTTACTCCCTTTCTCAATCTACCCCAGAATGACCCTGTGGTACAATCTTAAGCCTGACTTACTATACATAAGCTGGGATTCTGGATGAGATGTGGGGTGAGTTCAAAGGTGCTGTGGTGTTGGTTTGTGGGCTCCATATAGCTATACTTTCAAAGGGAGCATCTGGAGATTCAACCAAACCAGTCCAGACAGAATGAATGCTAGAGACATGCCAAATATATGGGTGCTAATGAAAATTATCCACAAGGAATAGAAGATAGGGGTGGGGGAGACAGAAGGTAGAAAGAAGATAGTAGTCTCAGATCGATGGGTCGCAAGAGGTAGAACAATAACTTCACATGGTCTACACAGCCTCTCTTATGAGTGGAGGTGGTAGGGAGGATCTTAAGGGACTTGCAATAGTCATTATCTCTGTTTACAAAATATTTCTGCCTTTCTTCTCCTACGCCTTTGGAAGTGAGTAGAATATCACTTCTTGGGAAAAAAATTTTTTAAACAAATTGTATGTCCATCATGTTCCCATTTGCAGCCTCTTTGATCACAGAAGCATATGTTGACTGGAAGCCTCTGTCAGCTTAAAAGACTGAAACAAGCATTTCTCCCCTCCTCTCATGCCTACCTGATAATCCAATTGGACAGGTAGCACAGATGAGAAATTAACTTTCATTATTTCAAATCACTAGGTTCCAAGGTTATTTGTTAACCCAATGTACTACTCTATCTTGACTAATATTGAAATTGCACGTTCAGACTCTTTTCCACAGGTAAAGAAGAATGAGGCTTCCTGTATGTAAGTTCATCTGGAATCATGTACTAAAATTGCTCATAGACTTACTTCTTCACTAGGACCTAGCTGACGAGAATGAGAAATGGAAGTGGGGACTCGATGAATGAGGTCCAAAAGATTAAATGAATAACAGGCCAATTCATGTAGGGAAAGTCAATTAGACATGAAATGGCACTGCAGTGGCCACTTCTATCTCCATGAATAGATCTAGATAGTCCTTCAGGAAGGTCATCTCCAGAGGATATCTTCCATAAGCTTTTTCTCCAACGCCAGTGCTAGCCAATGGGAAGGTTTCTGAAATATATTTCCACATCGAGGATTCTGGCAGCCCTCTTTCTCACTTCCACTTTCTGATATTTTATTCATTTCAGTAGCTTCTGTTGCAAGGCACAAACAGGGAAAACTAAGAGAATTATATAAAAATAAAAGAAAATAAATAAAATTTTCTAACAAATCCTCAGATTTGTTAGAGATCTACTTTCAGTTAAGAGACCAAGGTTCTGATCTCAGGATTGGAAAGTCATTTTATCTCACCTTGCCTTTACTTAACACACCTGCCAATATAAGATATATTTAGGTTATTGTTAAGACTGTTGTTCTGTCTTAACATTCTTTGACTCTAAGCCATTTTATTACTTATTACTTTTGATAATCAAGTCAGTTATATATTTGCAAAGAGTTCCCAGAATACTTTATATTCTAATTTTGAAAATTTTTTTAAAAAGCTACTGTTGTCAAACTTGTTTATGTGTTGAAAAAATATACACAGAAAACTCAATCAACATAAAAGCCAGTCTAGTACTTTAAATTATACTATTCTTTTGAGCCTTCTTTACACAGTGGTTTGGATTGCCCCCTAAGGAGATATAATTGACAAAAAGCAAACTACATTTAGAATAATGATTGGAGTTACTAATATGCAATATTATGATTTCATCAAGCCCTGTCTTTGGCTGTTAATTAGAAAGGCACCAAAGGATTCAAGTAAAGCAAGGTTTGCTTTAACTCATTTAAAAATTCCACAGATAAGTGATATAGCCTAAATCACCTTTTTGAGTATATCATTGAATTGTCAGCTTTGTGGGCTATCACATCTGCATATGAATTTGTGATCCATTATGTGGAATATGGAAACACAACTTCTAGTACTTTTACCATGTGGGGAATTTTTTTTTTTTTTTTTACAGTCAGCAATTCCCTTTAATAAGGTATCTTTGACATTTTAAAGAATCCAAGAGATTGGAACTCTACCAGATTTCATGATTGCTGGGCTAGGTAATCATTCATTCATTCACTCATTGTAATCCTTGGATGAAATGTGACTATTCTTCTTTCTGATTTGCATAGCCTAAATTCCTCTTGAAGCAGATATTGAGATAAAAGTTTATATACAGAAAGCATAAATTATGAATGGTAGAATCTAGCAAAGGAAAAGAAAAAGCCAATGTGAAGGTATGCTATTGAGTTAGCTAGTACTATGAATGGCAAGTGCTTCATCTCACAAAATCCAAAAAACCTGAGAAATATGTCTGATATTTTTCCATCCAGAGGAATAAAGAAGGAAATGTTTATTCATTATTTCCTATCTACCATAATCCAAAAGTTACCATATGGGAGACTTATAACTTTGCATTTCTGGGTTCAAACACTTCTTTCATTTAGGTAGTAAAGAGTGCACAGATGTGGATATAACTGACATCTCTGAAAAGCACAATGGTGGCTGTCCTCTAGAGGCCAGATGGGCAGTGGAAGATACTGCTATGGACCTGGGATCCCCTCTGTATATTTATAACTGTGCATACCCCTAATAACTGTCTTCTTGCATGAAGACAAATGTGAGTAGATTCTCATAAGTATCTTATGGTATAGAATATAAGAAACAAGAGAAGTTGAGAACTTTTGGGTTGCACCTGTACGAGGCTGTTTGAAAATATGTGGGACTTACTGTTAAAAAAATAGCTGAAATAAGAGTCAAAGCAAAAAAGATTTGAAATGGTTCACAAAAGAAGCCCAAAACTGTTAAACCCTTGCACTACTTAGATACGTTAATACCCTTCATGAATTCAATCTAGCAAAGTATCACATTCAAGATGGTAGCCAGTCACAAACTACAAATAATGAATACAAGAGCGTTAATAGAACAAGCTACAGGTCTCACTGCAGTCACTTAGCCCTAAAGCTGTACTGATACTTATCATCCCCCACTTCCTTTCATTATTCTAGCATTCCCTCGCCCTTCGCCAACACTTGAAGTAGCCTAAGTTGCTTGTTTGGAATTTGACATGAATTTCATACATGCGTCTTTCATTGTCTTGCTTTATTGGACCTTGGTTGCTATAACTGCCCACTAACAATTACCACTGAAAATGGAGGCATCAAGAAATGTCATAGTGAATCCTCTGTGTCCCTGTTGTATAGCTGGAATAGTAGCTACTCTTTAACTTGTGACACCATACTCACTTTCCTTTATCTTCTGACCACTTCCTCAGTACTAGGCCCTGCAGTTTTTGTATCATCTTCATTTACCACATAAACAGAGTCATCATGTCTCAGCTTCAAAGATCCACCTACTGAGGCCAGAAAATCTTGCAAGAATATTGCTCTCAAGACAATGGGTATTTATATGTCTACTCCCTTTTCTAGCTAGTGCAAGACTCTACAGATCTTTGCCCATATATATTTTACCAATTACCACTAGTATATATTACCCAAGACTTCACATTTATGTAATGTGTGAGCCATATCCCCAAAGAGCAGTAACTCTATTTCCTGCTTGGATTATACTGAGCCTTGAACATGGTGTTTGGCATGAAGGGAATATAGGGTGGTAGAGGCAGGGACAGATATGGTCAGCAAGCATCATCTGGAGATGTACCTGTCTTAGGTGACTGTTATAAGATCACTAAGCAAGGGTAATTTATTTTTCTCTATCAAGAGAAGGAAGATGCTTCTGTTAGCACAGAGGATTTAGGAAGCTTTAGTAATTTTAGACTCTCAGGCTCAGCTACCAACTGTTCTCATCCTTGGTTTCAGGGCCCAACTCCTTTTTGGTCTCTGATTTTGACATAAGAAACTTGTCAGAGTTGCACACTAAATCTCCTTTGCAGCTCTGCCATACTTAAATACTGGGGCTCATTTTTAGCATAGTCTCACCAGGTGCTATAGGAAAAAGAGTTTTCTGTAAACTTGAAACAGAAACACTTTAGTTTCACAGTTTTCTTTGAGTTAATAGTTGGCCGAGTGGGTCTATCTTCTTCCACAGCAGTAAACAAATGACAACTTATTTCATAATTCATATACTCAAAGTTTTCCCTACATTGTTTAAGTGCCCAAGCTATCATATAACCCAACACCGCACATCCCACATGCCAGTTATCACAATTAGGGAAGTTAATTTCTAACCCCACTCCTGGTACTAATGTTATTAGTTTGGGTTCTTCTCCAACCAGTCATGAAACAAAGACCTATGAATAGATGTATTATTTTGGATTGCAATTCCAAGGAGCAAGAGTAAGGGACAGAGGGAACAACACAGAAAAGAGGCAAAGTCAACATAAAAATATTTAATCAGAAAGGGAAGGGTAAACATTTATCCACTGTCATTCTTGACTATAGCCACAGTATACTTATTTACTGCAGAGAGAAGTGGAACTTGCTAGAAGTATAAATTCTTCAGCCCTATCAGCTCTGGGGGTGGCATCCAGGGATCTGTGTATTAATAGGCCCTTGGGTGACTCTGGGGCATGCTAACATTTGAGAATCATTGGGTTATTGCAGGATTCTGCCAACTACACCCAGTGAATACCTGCTTTTGTAAATAAGTTTTATTGGAATACAGCCATGCTCATTCATTTGTTAATTGTTTAAGACTGCTTTCACTACCCAGGAAAGTCAAATAGTTGCAACAGAGACTATATAGCAAAGCATAACATATGAACTATCTGGTCCTTCACAAAAAAAGTTTGGTTGACCTTTGAGCTGTAGAATCCAAACAGAGGGGATAAGGAAGCAAAGGCTACACACCAGCTGATTACCATGTATAAACAATACATGCCATAGGAGGTAAGAAAGGAGGAGATGAGTAAAAGGCAAACTACTCAGGAAAAGTTCCAACTGGTGCATGAAAGGTAAGAAGTTGAATAAGTGAAAAAGAGGAGAGAAGAGTATTTTTTTTTTCAAATGATCTATGAAAAGGTGGGAATGGTAAACTTCCTTGTTCATAAGAATAGCTGGCTTATATCAGGTAGCGGCCAGATGTAAATTGATAAGGGAGTGGGTTCAGATTCTGGAGCTCATCGAAACTTACAAATTTTCTCTGGGTGCTAATCACACAATAGAATATATAGATGTTAAATTATAATGTACACCTGAAAATTATATAATCGTATTAAGCAATGTTACCCCAATAAACCTAAAAAAAAGAAAGAAACCTACTAATTTTATATTTAAATATATGCCACTCATGACTTTTCCTTTCTAAATTAAAAATCGGCCTCACACTTTATAAGGTTAGCAAGAGAATATCTGGAATGAGCCTCAGCTCCTTTATTTAATTTGTGAACTACGTTGGACAAAGTATTTAACATCTCTGGGCTTCACTGTATAACATTCCTGGATAGTAGGATGCTCGTAATGAATAAAATCATGTTGAATGTGTGAAATAATTGGCAGAATGCCTGGTGCATAGTTAAGGGCTGAGTCAGGCAGGGTTCTTAACTGAAAATCACAAAACCAATTTTACCTGGTTTAATCAGAAAAAAAAATTATTAAGACATATTAACTAGCATATAAAGTTTGAATGTCACACTTGGAATCCATGCAGCTAGGAATAATGCTCAGCTTTGCCATGGACTGACTCCAGCAGAGATGTTGCAGCTACTGCTAGTGGGCACGGACCTCAAAGTGACACTAGAGAAGGTGTCAGCAGATCACCTGTTGCTGCTGGTCCCGAAAACCACAGGTCTCTGTATAGCAGCTCTCACCAAAAACTGGTTCTGCTCAGTGCATGCTTTTTCTGATTATTCAATCACCAATCAAGGTCTTAGGAGATAACATCCCATTAACAGAGCTCAAATGCTGTATCTCAAATTTTTCAAAAGCTGACAAGTTTTAAGGGTTCTTTGGGCAGACTTGACAGCTAAAGGAGAAAATTCCCGAACATCTTGAGATTGCTCTTGAGGTAATAAAAAAAGCAGAACACAAGACAAATGTCCCACCGAAGGTTCATTATTATTTATTTCCTTCTCATTTCATTCAACAAAAGAACACCCAGCCTAAGAAAAAGTCTTAAGTTAGTGTATTTGAGTAAAACTGGTGACAATTGCTGGAAAGAAAAATCTCAATGGTTTGAGAAGATGCTCCAAGAAATAGCAATTTTGCAGCTTATTTCATATATTAGAATTAAAAGGGAAGATGTAACGAGGGTTATGAAATTCACTGGTGGTATATTAGGGAGGAAGGAGAAAATAGTGAGAAAACCTCTGAGACTCGATAAAAAGCAAAATGGAGAGACACATATTTCTTTGATATTAGAGAGTATAAGATAGTTAACATTTACAGCACATAGAGATGGTATGTGGGCAACAAGATATCATTGTGGTCCTGTGCTCTGATGCCCGCGGTTGTGCCTCTGACGGGTCTAGAGAAAAAGATTACTCTGACACTTCAGAGATATGTTCTCTCTTAGATGCACAAAGACAATAGACAATTTCAAGGTAAAGACTGACCTTTGTCAAAGAAGGGCCTAGGACGTGACTGCTCACCGTGACCCGCTTTTAGTTAGACACTTTTCCGTTCAGACCGCCCTGTGCGGTTACTTTGGTCTCTGAGTTTATAAGGCCTGCCACGAGGGCCTCCCCTGAGCTTGTCAAGTTTAGTATGTGGCCCCCTTTTTTTTAATCTACACTTTTCATGTCTTTATAAAACCTAATAGCCTTCCCTCATGTTAATACAACAGAATCTCTCACGATGACAGTTTTAGGGCTTCATAGTTATTCATTTGCAGCCCATCATGCCTTCTGGCTTCATTTGTTGACACAGTAGGTCATTATGAGATATAAACACCAATGACATATGGAAAATCAAATTTTACTACAAATGTTAACTTTAAATTTAGTATAAGTTTTTCTCATTCTTTTCTTCTGCAAAAATGTCACCCATGAAAGAAATGAGTTCAAAATATTGACTTCCTTAGTTACCACCTTACAGTGCTGTTCCTTCCCACTCAAATTCCTTTAACTTCTGGATAATCTGTCACAGAGACATGAATTAATTACAATTAAACAACACTCTTCCAATAAAGGCTGACACACAGGTCCATTACCGAATACATTGTGTACAAATAACTCAGTATTAAATAAGATTATTGAAGATCTCAAATTTCCATTACTTACTATTCATAAATTTCTTTCATGAATAATTATATAGCAGATCAGGAGAATATGTCCCACTGACTCAGATCATCCGCAAGTGACTGTGGGACTCTGCATAAATTATTTAACAACCCTAGGACCCTCTATCCCCACTTATAAAACTGAAAAAAATGATTTTTTCTTGCTTCCAATACTCAACTCCATATCCTTTAAGAAGGTTGCATGCCTAATTGGAATTCTCTTATTTTTATTAAATAGTACAAGTAAATAGCTTGGGAAGTATAAAATAGTAAATACATAGCCAACTGATGGTTGAACAAAAGGCCTAGAAACAAGTCAATAATGAGGTTAAATTGATTGATTTGAGTGGAAATAGGACAACCTAATGCTTTTATCACAAGATAATATTAACGATGGGCCATTCTGAGTAGTGTCCCTCTGTTATCAGACTTTTACTCTCTCCTTTCCAAATTATGAGCAAATGGCTATATTTTGGACCAGCAGAAGAAGGAGCTTGAGATGGGACCTGGCATCTGCTCTGTGGATAAGACTACAGAAGATGAGAGTAATTGGCTCCCTCTCTTTCCCACAGTCTTTCTACTGACTGAGTCTTGGTAATTGGGGGAAAGCAGAAATATTGGCTACTTTCAGACTAGAGGTGACCTGTATCCCTATGTTGTTGTTGTTTTTTTTTAATGTACACTTCCTCTCTGCCAGTAACTTTGAATTTCCTAGAGGTAAAGCTGGTATTCTTCTTGCTTTTTTTTTTTTTTAAGGATTATTGTTTTATTCTAGGAAAAGAAATATAAAGTCTAAGCTTTTGCAAAATGACTGTGTACACCTCATAATTTAATATATTACCATGTTACCAACTTCATTTAAAAAAAATAATTTCCATCTGAGTTAGGTCCAAGACTTTTATTCATAAAAGAGAAAAATTGGTCTCACTTTTAAATGAAAGCACATGGTAACAGATAAATTGTACTAAATGTCTGTATAATGTATAATACAGATTTGTACTGTGATGGAAAATTCAGACAAGATGATATGAACTTGTTTAAAGACTTGTCATCACATAGCAAATCTAAGGAGTTACAAGGCAATAAGCTTATATTTATAATATACATGAGCTAATGGAAAGACATTATTATCTTCTGATTATTATAGTACTTTCATGGAAAATCAATATGATATAAAGTATGTTTCTTCCATTCTCTCAGCTGTAAAAGATGCTTGGTGGGCACCTTATTCCAAACTGACCACCTTGGTGTACACTGCAGATAATTAACCTTTTCTTCTCCCTTTCAGAAGTCATCATTCTCTCTTCCTTCACTACAGATAGGGAGGCCACCCAGGACATCCTTCCTTGCTGTCACCTGTCTTTCTTATTCTCATAGGAAAAAGGCAAGACTGGGCTTTTATTTTCAAGCTTTTATGTGGTTTAACCCATATTTAGTTTTGTTTTTTATCCCCAAACTGTAACCCCTTGATTAGTCTGCTAGATGTTAAAACCCAATAAAATGACCTCCACAGCTTTCTGCCCTTAATCTCACCTCCAAAACAAAATAGAGCCAGGGTGATTTTCCTCTTCAATAGAAAATGTAACCAGAGATGAAACCAAGTCTTCTCTGCATGGTTTTTATGTGCATGTGGTTTCCAGGGAAACCTCACCCTGATATTTCTAAATGTTAGGATGGTAATTGGTACCCCTCAGATTCTGGCTTTGAACACATTAAAAATGTTCATGGCATCAAGGAAAAGAGAAAAAGAGGTATTGAAAAAAAGATGAAAGTTTCTTTTAAAATTAAATTTTATTTTTAAAAGATACATTCTAAATTTCATTTAAAAAGCCTACAAGCAGTGGAAAAGTAAGTCTAAAATTTAAGTAAGTAGAAGAGAAAGAATTTCCATTGTTTAGGTGAAAAAACAAATTAATCTTTCTTTTAGGGCTGCTTTTTCAAACTTCAGTGTACGGGGAGGACGTCTGAGGTTTCAATTGCCTGAAAATCTCTATTTCAAATGAAGGAGGGTGACAAAAAAAGATAAGTGACAGGTATATGACCCTATTAAAGAAATGTTTTTTTGTGGGAGAGTCAAAAATATGAAATAATGAAAATAATTTACCTTAACCCTTCAATTTACATAAATGTGGATGTATGTTACTAGTGATCAATGTAAAATAGTGATAAAAACAATTACCTCGAAGCAGTGTAGCACTTCACTTTAATAAAAAATATAATTTACTTTTTCCTGAATTTATGACTTTTCCCCATATTATTCTTGTCCTGAATTTACTTCCTTTCTACCTATTCAAGATCTACCTTTCATTTCATGTCCTTCTCACATCTTATGTCTGCTAAATGATACTTGCTTCATTTCACTTCTCAAATGCACTTACATCTGGTAAGATATTTTGTATTAATTTTATCAATGCAAAAAATGATTTTCTAAATAATATAATAACTTCTTTGGAAGTAAAATGTTATCACTGGATAACATTTCCTCTCTATAGCTAAAAAGTTTTCTGATTTTAACCTTCTACTATTAGAATATTAATTTTTTTGTTTATTAAATGTATTTGTGTAACATTGGTTAATAATATTATGTAAGTTTTAAGTGTATGATTCTATAATACATCATCTGTATATTGCATTGTGTGTTCGTGACCCATAGCCAAGTCACCTTCTATCTCTTTGACCCTCTTTACCCTCTTCTACTTCGCCCGTACCCTGTTCCCTTCTGGTAACAACCATACTGTTTGTGTTTTTAATTTTTTTTGTTTGTTGCTTTCTGTTTTATATCCCACATGAGAGAAATCATATGGTTCTTGTTTTTTTCCGTCTGACTTATTTCGTTTTGCATGATATTCTCTAGATCCATCCATGTTGTCTCAAGTGGCAGTATTTAAAAATCAAGTCATCAACTCTGAAAATAAAATGGCAGAGATAGAAACAAGCTTTCATGGCAGGAAGGAAAAGAAAAGGGTGAGAGAGAGGGAGTACAAACATCAAGCATGAGCTGTGCTATCTGACACCTCAAGTTGCTCTGATCAAGAATTAAAGCACGACAGGCTCCCATTTGAGTTAGTGACTTCTCCCTGTGGGCAGGAAGTGAAGGGTGAACAGGAGGAAGGCATTTCCTCTTCTAATGTTGTTTGAGAAGAAAGGAGTATTGGCAAAAATTCCCACTGTGTGACTCAGGGAGGAATTCAGGAAGAAAGACACTGTTCATTCTGTAACCATTTAGATATGGATTTATTATTATTATTATTATTATTACTATTATTTTGCCTGTCTAAAAAGTGTGGTCATGTGTTACCCCATGTTTGATTGTCATTACCTAGCATAGTCCTTGGCACAAAGTATTTGTCTGTTACATGTTTCTTTGTTGAGTAAGAGGATGAGACTGTAAGAGTATTGTAGGCTTTCCTAATCTTAGTTCAGGTTATTCTAGAGAAGGTAGGTTTTAACCCAGATATAAAAGTATGGCATAGTAATTAGATAGATGAACATGAGGGGAGAAGTAATTCTAGTCTTGGCATTCTAAGTACACATGGAGATAAAAACACCTAAAATCTCATGAATATGTCACTTGAATGTTTTTTTTTAAATTAAAATTTTAAAAAATTTTGCAACTAATCTACATAATTCAGGATTTGAAGTAAAATACCAGATCTGAAATTTCTGATTTAGACATAGCCTTCATTAACTAACTGAATAATTGTGATCCTTTATCTCATGCTGTGAAAATGCCAACCTTTCAATTCCTCCAAGCATCCGGGTGCAGATGGTCCCGTATTGCACAGCCAACAAATGTCACTTTATTTTACCAATATCTAAGACACAGAATGATTACATCTACATCAATCATCTTGAATAACAGAGGCAAAAATCACTGCATTATTGCAAAATAAATGTCTCTCGCTTTCTGGAGAAGTGTCTGTGATTTGCAACTTATTTGTGATAATGTAGGAGACAGTCAGTTATGTGACAACATTTTATTCTGTTGAGTCAGAGGTAGGACATGAACGAGTTTTCAGAATATAAGCAAAAAGGTGACTCATAACTCCAGAATGCTTCAGTCTTGTTTTTAGGGCAAGAGTGTTCCAACAAGTGTCAGGCAGAATTATTCAATTGTCTAACACTATGGCAGTGTCTCTAAGTACCAAATGGCTTAAATGTGTTGAGGGATGAGGACAAGAAAGCAAAACCCATACTTAAGCATCTTGTTTTCTCTGGGTATTTTGACAGCCTTCAGTATCTACATAGCCTGTGGTTTCAACCAACATCATAGCTTCTGTGATAAAATTTTGCTGTCTAACAATTACGTCAATCTAATCAGCAAGATTGAAATTCACTATTCTTTTGGAAAATTAAAAAAGAAATTGATAGGAAAGAGGAAAAATTATTTATTAACTTGCTGTTCTTTTCGATAGACAAATGAGTTTTGCAGGTTCATGAATACTGGTTACAATTTTTAAGAGTACTTAATAAACAATAATAAATTGGTGGGTATTTTCTTTGTTTCTTATTTTCAAACATACATAGATAATGACTATATATGAAATATGGGGCTAGGAATATTCTTGGCAGTAAGTCATTTAGTTAAGGGAAAGTAGTCTTGGTTTTTTGCCTGGCATTAGTATTGACACTTTCTGAAATGCCCAATATGTATCAAAATATCCAAACAATGATAGTGCTGTGTTTTCTATTTGCTTTTTTCTTTCTTAACTTTTTTCATGTAGCACACCCATTTTGTTGTTTTGGAGTTATAAGCCAGTGGAAAAAAAATATAATTTTCCATCTTATTAAAATTAAGAACTTTCTCAGCAGTAAGTTAAAAACAGCTGAACAAAAACACTTCAAACTTGGCAGGTGGCTAGGACTCCTGAGGAATCATGTCACAGCTAAGTTTCAAAGAAACATTTGAAATTAAAGTTTAGAGGTTTTTACAGGTCCCTTCTGAGTCCAAACTTTTGACAGACGTCAAAATTTTAGAAAATCATTTTGGAGGAGAGGAAACTAGTCCAACCCTCATTTTCACCTCTGCTCAGAAAGATTAAGGCAAGGACTAAATCAGCAATGGGGTTGGAAAGACAGGAATCCTATCTTAATAACAGAAGTATCTTCATCCCTGCAGTCTAATGATTGATGTGCAGAGGTGGCGTGGTGCAACTGGAATTATCTTGGCCAAGAATTCTAGTCCTAACCATTCTAATCATTAGCTTAGATTTTAAAAACTCCTTATCTTCTCTGTGCTTTAGTTTTTCCATATGTCTGATGTAGAATTGGGTTTAAACTACAGTATTTTTAAAGATACTTTGAAGAGATAAAGGGAAGTTAAAATTATTATGCATAGTTTTTTCTCCCCCCTCCCCCCAGAATCATTGGGTTGTCTCAAATTTCTTACTTGGTTTTGTTAGCATACACTTGACTTAAATTGTAAAAGAAAGTCTGAGCTCACATCATTCCCAAATCCAGCAATTGTGATTGTTTATTCCGTGCCAGGGAAGTCAGCAGAGTCCAAGATGAGTCATTTTAAAGGTAGATGTTGTCAAGATGATGAAATTAGTCATATGGCCAATCTGACTTGGGTGATCAGATGGTCAAAATATCTGACCCAACCAAATTAAATTCTAATCATATCTATTTTCAACTTTGTTAGTCATTTGAATTTTTACTAAGATTATGCAATCCAAGCCACACTGGTTTTCAGGGAAGAAATGAAGCGATAGACAAAATAAGAACCAAGATAATGATAGTAAGCATTGAGAGTACAAGCAGAATTTAAGAAATTTTAAGAGAAAATGCAATGTTCATCATCACCATCATCAAAGTATTTATTTCCCATAGAAAGAGTAAGATAGTACAAAGAACAGTGTAATACCAAAAGAATTATTAAGCATAGCACTTGCACTTTAAAAGCCTATAATATAGAGGTCATAGACAGTGTATCACAAAGATTAATAATACTAAATGGAGTATTCGTTATGTCTCAAGCGAATGGTACGGATGGTTGATGTTAAAGGAATTTAGAGGAGTAAAATAATATTATGTCTCTGGATACCACTAGAATGCATATAGGATCTCAATCTAATCTCGCTGGATAGTGAGTAATTCACTAATCTTAGTCCGAGTGACTAGGATTTCCAATATGTTGCTGGATTTGGTTTCCATTTGTCTCTCCTTGAATACAGGGTTTTGCTAGACCTTTGTATATGCAGGAAAGTAGGTTTGCAGCAGGGAAGGACAGACTTTCAAAGTGTCATTCATTTGGCTTTTGCTCATTCATTCTGAATTGTGATGGAAATCCCAGCCAGTATTAAGCAGCAGGTAGTGGGCTGGGGAAGGGTTATTTGGGACTTTGCTCCATCTCTGTAAGAAGTGAGTTTTTACTTCATGGCTCACATAGCCCTATAGCTAGTCCAAAGCTGAAGTTACTATAAATTTTTATATCTCTCATCCCCTTAATTACATTGACTCTGCAGGATAGATATCAGTTCTAGAGATCAATCCCACCAGTAGGACTCAATTTTATTAGCACATTATAAAAGACTATGTTAAATAAATGCACGTACACACACATAACACATGCATATTTATATTGAAAATGGATTATGGCATTGCTTATAATGAACAAAATGACATTTCTAAGACATCTCCTAAGTGATTAACCTTGTCATTTTTCAACCCTTTTCCACTTAGCCTGTCTATGGAGATCTGTGCTGCTAACATTTTTTTTTTTTTTAAATGCCTGCTAGACAACTGATAGAATACAATGGAATAGCAATTCTTAGCCCACAGAGCTCAAGAGCCACTTAATCAGTGAAGAGTGCACTGGCAGTGCTGTGGACTGAAATTCCTTTAAAATAGCTAAGCCACAACCCAGACCAACTGCTGAGTGACAAGACTGCATGCATAACTCAAAAGGAGAACAAAGCCCACTATTCTTTCTCTCAAATGTGTGCTTTTCAAAGTTATTAATCCTTTATGTTGGCACTAAACTTTTAATTATCTTCCTCTTGTATTGCATTTAATTTTCATCACCCATGAAATGGGTTGGGTATATGTAACATCTTTATTCTACAGGTAAGGAAGACTGGGTCAAGAGATTTAAAAATATACTTCATGTTTCACCTCGGCAGTGAGGAAACAGAAAATACAAACTAATTTCCTGACTGCCAGGACCACTCTTTTCTTATTGCAAAACATTACTTTCCGAGTTGTCCCAAATATATGGAATTAACATTCATTGCTTAGATATTAATGCAAGTTTTTGACAGTTTGTTATCTTCCAAATCAACAGCACACATATACAAATTTTTCTTATATTATAATCCCTATATGGCAAACTGCTTTTTTTGGTACAAGAAATTTCCAGTATTTATCTTAATGTAGTTTCTAAGAAGGAATATGCCTTAGAACTCAGAATTTTGAGATAATTTCTTTTACTTATTAAACATTCTCAGTCGTCTAGACTTAAGTATTAGATAATATAAGAATCTTTCCAATAGCAACCCTCTGTGTCAGTGTGTTATGTTCTAGGTAGGAATGAATACTGTTTCCATGAGGCTCTTTTGTTACTCAAAGAACTCAACAGAGTTAAGTGGACATCCAGAACCAACTAAGGAATATTGTTAAATGTAAATGTAAATATAAATTAATAATGTAAGCATTGGTGGAATATGAAGCATCAAAATGATAAGAGATTAGTTAGTAAAAATACTTTGTAGGAAGCAATATTTGAGCCATATTTCAAAAGGAGTACATGATTTGAATTTCTAGAGTGATATGTATATATGTGTGTGTGTGTGTGTGTGTGTGTGTATGCATTTCACACCAATGGAAGAAAACGAGAAACTGTCAGCAAATTCTACATCCAAATTAAGACTCAATTTTTAGTAATGATCACCCTTACCCATGGCAAACTAAATACTAAACTTATGCTCAATCTCCTTAGTAATTATTATATTTTGCTATATTATATTATTATATAGAATGTTTAAAGCATAGAAAGTAGAATCAGATAGGCCTGGATTGAAATTATGGTTATTCTAACATTTAACTGTGTACTTGAGAATATGGCTAAAACTTTCTGACCTCAATTTTCTCATATGTAACTTGTGAATAATTTTACTTACCTATCACGCTATCGGGTAATAGAGGAACAATGTATGTGAAGTACTTAGCATAAAATTTGTCTTCATGGCTTTATGCTACTATGATCCAAACAGATGTACTTATGTCTATTGGGAATGGTGATAAAACTTTTTATTCCTTTTATTAAAAGTACTGAAAATTTAAGACTTAAACTTAAACTTTGTAAAATTCCAACTTTTGGACCACATAAATCAGTAGATAAGATTAGTAATAAGGTGTGTTAATTATTAACTAATGCCTCAATATATCTTAGACCAATTGCCTAGAATTATCTTCTCTGAGCTCAAAATCTCTCTCTATATTTTTAAAGGTGTTATATAATATGACCCCTACTCTAGTAATATAACAAGAGAAATGTTTGATCTTGGTTCAGAGAGATATTTCAGTCATACTGTCCTTTTCACATCATAACCACACCCTTAGGTTTTGGGGGATATTCTGCTTAAAAGTATGTAATTTGAAAGTTTTAAACCATTGAAGACAGGCGTAGCATAGTTGGTAAATTGGATAGAGCTGCACATACAGGAATCACTTCTCCTGGATAGCCAATGGGAAATATTTTGGTCTTGATCAATAAAATATGAACTATAAGCCTGTCCTCAAATAGCTTTTAAACATGTAGAAAATGTATTCATTGACATTTATAAGGATAGATATTCCTTTCAGATGTGAGATTCAGACAGTGCTGGAGGTGATCAGAGATGGGAAGGATTAATTCAGATTCAGTGTCAAGAAATTTGAGTTAGGCATGGGAGAATGAGTAGAATTCTAAGGTATACTTCTAAGGCATATTACCTGGTAAATTTGGGGCTATAAAATAGAGTAGGTAAAGGAAATGTTTTTTTTTAAAGTCAGAGAAATAATAAAAAATGGTGTTTTTGTTGATCTTTCAACATTGGTTGAAGTACAAGCTTTCTTTTATAAGAAGAGTACAATATTTATGGTTGGGAAGATGTGTTGGAGGGATTATCTTTGCTGCATTTTGAAAGACAGGCTGAATTTTATTACTTAATTTTACATTCATTCAATATATAGTGTTTGCTCTATGCCAGGAATGTACTCAGCATATTTTGGAAGATAATGCAGATTCATTTATATACATAGATTACTTGCTTCAAAACAACACAGGGAGGTTTTATTTTTTTGCTTGTTTATTTTTTAATTATTCAAAGTTTAGCTGAGAAACCAGGAAGTAGAAGATTTCTTTTTAATACAAAATTGAGCAAAATAATTTGGGACACTCATGAAAGGCACTAGGTGGCCATTCATGTCTGTTCATTCTTTGCTTCAAAGACTGAAAAAACACCAGAGCTACAGGTTTTTCCTGACATTAATGTGACATATTTCTTTTTTGCTATAAAGGTTAAAAGAGCTGTAGATGAGAGATTCTCTGAAAAGTTTTAAAAGGCATTTGACATCTGCTTAGAACTTGTCACAAATTGAAAAAAAAAAAATCTGGGGATCAGTTTTCTGGAAGACTCCTTGGACCACCCCACCTACACTGAAACTGCCTCTGGAAACCACCTCTTCAGCTTCACACTTGATGGCAGTGTTCTGCAGCAAATCTGGGCAAAATACTCAGGCACGTCCATACAGCCTGGATTCAGATTTATTAGGAAGCCAAACTCCATTTGAATGTGCACATTTTTCATATTGAGAGTCATCAATGCTTTGTCAAACTCTACAAATGTCTTTTAAATGACCATTAAAGTAAAAAGACGGTGAAATGTGAGAGCCAAGCCTTAATGCAGTCATAATAATGTTCACCCCTAAATCTGAGTTCCCAAATCTTCCAACCACAGAAAGAGCACAATTAGCATGCAAAATACAAAGGAAAGACAGTGACCAAAAGGTCTTCTGTTGGATTTTGGGTCACTGTTGTTGGTTGTGTTCCCTAGCTAAGCTGGCAGGCTGAGGGCAGAGAGTGAGAAGTTAGAGATTTTAGATTCTCTTTCAGTCTTTGTAATTGTGTCACTGTAGAAATCCAAATCTTTTTGGAGAGAAGTGTTTTGAGAAAAAAATACAATGACAAGATGTAATTGTCTAAGGTATATGTAAATATTTAAGTATAAATATATGTGAGCTAGCCCTCTATAGATATAGCCACATGTGTATTCGCGTATATGTGTATGAATACAAAGACATTAATTTAACTCACTTAGATATTTATTTTTGGATATGATTGTTGGAAATACATCACACAACCCTCCTAATTCCTATCCCAAATGCTGTTTGAGATTGCAGATAATTAAATATTTGTAGCAGAGAAACAGAATCAATACCAGGTTTTCTAGTCAAAAGTTTGCACCTATTTAATTTTGGCACTTGTTAATTTCAGATGGTATTATTGCTGATCAAATTTATTAAATGTTTTACTCAAAATCATGAAGTGCTGAAATTTGGCTACCATTATTGTACAAACCACAGTCTCAGCTGGCACTGTTCCTCACGTAGGACAAAGCTATGAAAGAATCCAGCAGATTACAGTAACATGCTGATTTCCCAAAGATCAGATTTACTTGGTCCATATAATCCCCAGTTTATTTAGTAAATACAGCCAGATAATAATAATAGGATCAGCCCCCTGTACATTAGCTATTCTTTTTTTTTTTTTTTTTTTTTTACCAGAGCCACCACTCACCACTCTCAACCTCAGCCAATCATTTGGTCCTTTTGGACCATTGGTCATAAGAAAAGCCAGATGAAGGCATCTATAGCAAAATGATCACTATCCCTGGGGCTAGAATTTAGTGGATAGTTTATAACACTGATGGCTAGCCTTTATGCAGGCACTTGCCCTTTCCAAAGCATATTTAATATTTCTCTCTGTTTCTCTGTTTCTGTCCCCCACCTGACCCCTATTTTCTCTCTTTCCTTTTTTTGTAAAACCCCTACAGGAAAAATATGGTAGGTTTTATTATAATTCTTGTGTTGCTAATGGAAAAATTAAAATACAAAGAAGTAAAGTAATTTGCCTTAGCTAAGATTGAGACAATGATAAAAAGGATAGTCAGGATTTAAATTCAAGTCCCTGATATTTTGAGCAGTATTCTTTGAAAATCATAATAATATGATTTGGTCAATTTGGTAGAAACTCAATATATCCACCAAAAATAGAAGCATATCATAAAATTTATGAACTTGTACTGAGAAAAAAAATGTACACCTCTGTAATGTCTTTCTTTGGCTGTGTTGACTGAACTTCATTCACACCCAGATGCCTTCTCAGTTTTCTCTTCATTCAAAAACTGATCCACAAGTTAATAAAAGCACAGGCTTTGTTCATTTTATCTGTATGGTCTTATACTAAATAAATCAAACCAGACCAAATTCAAGAGAGTTTATAGGTCTTATTTGTGTCTATGAGGCACTATGTACAATATCATTTCAAGATTTACTTTCATCTGAAATATCCTTTCTAAATATAGACATGGAAAAACTAAATATGTTTGTACTAAATATAATTAAAAACAAATCTAGACTTTTTATAGTACTATATTGTCTCAAAGCACTTTTTCTAATCATTTTATGTAAGTATAGAGATTAGTTACCATCGCCCTTATTTTGCAACTAAAGAAAGTGAAATTTAATGATTTGCCAAAATCCCACACCTAGTTTGAAGCAGAGCCAGGGCTAGATTCTATCACCTTATCTAAGTTCCATGGACTTTGAAATACTTGAGAGTTTTCTCTCACTCTAATTACCGGATGAGGGGATCTTACCGTTACCTCCCCAGCCACAATCAAATATTCATAGAGGGGCTTCCCCCTCAGCTGGTGCTTTCAAAGCTGAGCTTTGGTTCGCAGTGGGATGTGGAGGGGAGGAAGATGAGAGAAAATCCAAAAAAAAAAAAATTTTTTTTAGGCGTTCCCGTCTCATCAATCCATTCATCAAAAGATTAGCAATGCTTATTGACCATCAACTGTGTGCCAGATTGTATGCTTGACACTGAGCAGTCAAAGCAAATAAGACAGATCTCTTGCCTTTTTCTCTCTGTGTTCCCAAAGTCTTTACAGGCCCATCCTCCACTTTCAGCATCTTCTGATCCTCTCTGCCACAACTGTTTTTAATCCTATATTTTAGTGCAAACTGATTTATACTAACATGCTTCATATATAACAGAGGAGACATTTTGAAACAAAGGACGCTTCCAGAGACTAAACATGAGGGTCTATCTGGGGTCCAGGTGTTTCAACAGCGGTCCCACAGTTACCAAACAAAACCAAAGCAATCAGAAACACTGAAAATTCCCACACAGATCCAGACCTGTCTTTAACATTTCTGAGGCGTAGGACAAGAGAGCGAGTGAAGGACTATAGCCCATTCCCCTTCTTTTCCCACTAAGCCCTTTTTGTCCCACATGCAAGGACTTTCAGCCCTTCGGATGCACCAAGTACTCTCCTCCTCCTCTTCATCAATCCCCTCAACAGCTGAACAATTTACCTTTGGCTCCTTCACCTGGGGAGCATGGTTTGCCCAGGGGAGGACATTGTGAGAATGCTGCTTATGTGGGTCCTAGAGGCAGCCCTGGGTGTTTGGGAAAAGGAGTATGCACATGGTCTAGAAAGGGGAGCATGGGTTCCAGGAGACACAGCTCCTTGACCCTGAGATCTTCTCACTCTATGGGAAAAGTCATGGCCAGAGAAAGATCAGATCGATGCCTCTAAAGGACAGCCCCCCAGAACAGGGCAGAAGTCCCTGTTCCCTGGTCTAAGTATGGTACTATTCTGGCCTGTACCTGAGAAAAATTAAAATCAGACAAAATTTATTCTACTTTCTCACCTGTTTTTGCTCTTAGATGACTTTTTAAAAAATCCGTCTTGATGTTTTTAGGCTCCTGCAAATTGATCCTCCACAAGCCTCTATCCAGGACTGCTCCTCAAGGAATGTCTTCACACTCAGGCACTTATCTTTCACATCTCTTGGGTTTCTTCACGCTATATACAGGCCACCTAAGAACTCGCTACTCAGTATGTCTGTCAACTTATTACAAAAGGATTACCTGAGACATATAGACTCATGCCCCAGTTCTACTGAATCAAAATCTGCATTTTAGCAAGATTCCCAGATGATTTATGTACACAATAAAATTTGAGGGGCACTGATCTAATAGACTTACTGTAAGAAGATATAAAGGACTTATAGTAACTTAATGTGGTCCCTTTTATGATATAAATATCAGTATTTTATAGTTTAAAATGAGGTCAGTCTCAGCTACTGTTGCATTCAAAAAGTCCATGCCTCACCCTACTCAAAAAATACTTAGCGAATAAATGGATTTTTATTTCAGCAAACTTTGGTGAGTCACACCATGTTGGCCACTTTCTAATCTGGCTCTTCAGCTAATAAAATTAATAAAAGAGCCAAGTCACAGCTAAATAAAAGTATAGTGTAACTCAAAGAGGTAACATAACTATAGATTAATTGAATATGTAATAGGATAATAAAATCAACTTCTATATGCTAACAATTTCAGAAACATTAAGTCAGATGAATTTCTAGAAAAACTATAACTTATCAAGAACGAGTCTAAGATAAGTAAAAGGTACACATATACCTGTAACTATAAAAGACATTGAAACTTTACTTACCAGAAAGCATGACTATGCTTTAAAAATACATACTATTCCATTTCTGTACAAACTCTTTCAGTAAACAGAAAAAAAGTGAATAATTTCCTACTTGTTCTAGAAGTCATGCAAGATTTTAATATCAAAACCAGACAAGGACAAGATCTTTACAAAAAAGCACAAGTTCATTTCACTCATGGAGACAGAAAAGTAAAAACTTAAAAATAATATTAGCAAAACAAATCTAAGATTGCATAAAACTATAACATACAACTACAGTTAACCGAGACATGTGAAGATTGTTTAATATTAGAAAATTTATAAACAAAATTCATCACATTAACAGGAAAACAAGGAGAGAAATAAGTAGTCATCTCAACTGATACAAAGAATCTTGAAAAATTTTAACAATCATTTATAATAAAAACTCTTAGAAAATTAGGAAGAGTAGGTATCTTCCATAATCTGATAAAGAGTATCTATAATTTTAGAGCAAAGATTATTGCAAAT
The DNA here is from genome assembly GCF_014176215.1 of Rousettus aegyptiacus. Lineage (NCBI taxonomy): Eukaryota > Metazoa > Chordata > Mammalia > Chiroptera > Pteropodidae > Rousettus > Rousettus aegyptiacus. Next base: position 72,686,309 of record NW_023416287.1, read on the forward strand.
AGGAAAACATTAGAAATAGTACCTTCAATACTGTAAGTAAGAATGTCCACCTCTTCTATTTTGTATTATATCGAAGTTGTTATCCTGTGCAATAAAAAAAGAAAAAGAAATTAAGATTATGAAGATTTAAAAGAAGGAAATAAAACCATGAATTTCTGCAGAGAATAGAAAGCACTAATTTATAGATATATTGGTAAAAATAGAGAGTTTTTCATGAAAGCTAGTTTGTTTTTAATATACAAAAGCCAATTGTATGTTTTAACATCAGCAATAAACACCCAGAAAACATTATTAAAGACAGTTACTACTTATAAGAATATCATAAAAGATCAAGTCTTCAGGAATAAGTCTAACAAAGAATGCGCAAATCCTCTACTGGTAAAATAGTCAATTTTATTAAAACATGTGTTAAAAGAGCTAATTAGATGGAAATAAGCCTCACGTTTATAATAGCAAAGCTATCCATTATCCCCCATACTTACTTATAGATTTAGTAAAATTCCAATCCAACAGGGTTTTACAGAGAATTTGGTGAAATTATTTTAAAGCCTAATAGATCTGTGGTGGTAAAGAACACAACCAGAAGAAGAGTAATTGAGGAACCTGGCTTACCACATATCTTGTAGTAAGCCCTACAGTTATGTTTTGTAAACGTTTGTGAATGTGTGATACCTATCAGTAGTAAAATGTTCACTAAAAAAATATAAGTGTAGCAGGATTTTTTCCCCCTCTTCTTTTAAACTGACTCTTCGTTCACTGCCCCAAAGCCAGCTAGGTATTGTATATACACTGGACATTCATTAATGTTACCATCCATGTTCCTACACTATTCATTAAAAAATAAGCTATTCTTTATGTCTCTGATGGTATATACATTACAAGACATTACATCAGTATACTGCCTTATAATTGTCAGGATTCAAGTGGATTGTGATAATTGCTTTATTATGAATCCAGCATCTGCTTTGTACACACATTGTCATTTTACTGATAATTGCAGTTGATAAAGACAAATTGCAGAGAATATAAACATGTATTATAGAATATTTTGTAAATTTTTTCAATTTGATTTCCTGGGAACATTCAGATTTTTTTAAGAGTATATTCTTCCAATTAATACATCCATACAAATTAGGGATTTTTTATTGTTCGTTTGTTTATGTTTCTAATATCTCCATTTGCACATTTCTCATGTTACTTATCCAAAGTTCAGATTGACTTGACTATGCTGTGTTTGTGTGAATACTTATTTCCAGAGTTTTGTCTTTGAGTGTAGTCAGTGATAGCTGCACTAAGATAATTCTGTTTGCTGTACCCCCCCCCGCCTCTTTTTAATAGGAGTCATTTAGAAAGAGAGAGAACAGAATTTGTTAAGTTCAAACCCATCGCAACCATTGGGCTAGTGCCTTATAAATTTCGCCTAATTTAATGTCTTCCATGACCCATATCACAATCCCTGTACCATGATGGCAAAAAAGATTAATTTATATGCTGAATTATTAAAGGGTGGAGACAAAATTTAGAATAATATCTACTTGCTTTCCTAGTCTTTGGCATTTACATTCTACTATTTAGGACAAAAAGTAAGAGAGGAAAGAAATGGAAATGATAATTTCTTTCTTTCTGCGCTAGGTCATGTACTTTACTCATTGTTCACATTCATTGACTCATGTAATTCACATAGAAAATCTTGTAATATTTTCTGTTTGTAAATGAGTATACTGATGACAATTAAAGTTAAGCAATTTATCTAATACCAGAGTCATTGTAATTGGTACCCTGGGGGCTGAAACACAGTTCATTCACATCTACCTCAAGTGTGCTGTGCAATGTGCTACATTACTTCAAATCTTAAAAAATGTACTTTTCAGTTAAAAAGCTTATTGAAGTTATTATCTTGAATCTTGATTGAATCTAAACTTTTTGAGGTGTCATTATCTTTCTGTTAATAAGACCGTGGACAATTTTTTTAACCTGTCTAAGCCTCAGTTTCCTCACTGATAAATGTTGACACTAATAGTGTCTATCTCATAAGATTGTTTTGAGGATTATTAATAAATGTTGTTGAAACTATATTTCTATTGAGGAAGTACTCAACAAACACTACAACTGAGTACTAGTCTTTTTTATTCTGTTAATATACATATGTAATATACTTATGTGATATACATTATCATATATAAATATATAGGTAAAGTCAATATTTTGAATATGATTCAAAATGACTATTTTACATCAACTGCATCATTACTTTTTTCTTTTTACCTTTTAACCTCCTTCACCCATTTCTCTTCCCATCAATCCCTTGCCTCTGGCAACCACCAATCTGTTCTCTGTATCTATGAGCTTGGTTTTATTTTTATTTTATTTAGATTCCATATATAAGAGAGATAATGTGGTATTTATCTTTGTCTGAGTTATTTCACTTAGCATAATGCCCTTGAGGTCCATGTCACAACTGTTGAGATTTCATTATTTTTATGTCTGAATAATAGTTCATTGTATACAATTGCATATATATATATAACATATATATATTTTATATATATGTAACATATATGTATATATACACATACCATATCTTCTTTATCCATTCATCCATTGATGGAAACTTAGGTGTTTCCATATCTTGGCTATTGTAAATCATATTGCAATAAACATGAGAATGCATACATCTTTTTGGGTTAGTGTTTTCATTTTCTTCTTGGATATTGCTGGGTCATATGGTAGGTTTATTTTTAAATTTTTGGGGAATGGTCATACTGTTTTCCATAGTGACTGTACCAATTTGCATTCCCACCAACAGTGCACAAAGGTTCTTTTTTCTCCATATCCTCATCAACACTTATTTCTTGTCTTTTTGATAACAGCCATTCTAACAGGTATGAGGTGATATCTGACTGCAGTTTTGATTCATGTCTCCATGATGATTAACAATGTTGGGGATCTTTTCATGTTCCTGTTGGCCATGTTATGTCTTCTTTGGAGAAAATGCTACTCAGGTCTTCTGCTCAGTTTTTAATCAGATTGTTTTTTTGCGATTAAATTGTGCAAGCATGGCAAGATATCTAATCAGAGTTTATAGAGAAAAGCACAAGGCAGAAGTGCTAATGGAAGCCTAATGGAAGAAGATTTCATAAAGGATACTGGTTTTGAACTCTCAAAGAAAATAAGTGTGAGGAATGAGAGGAGTCATAGAAGTCATAGAAGTTAAGAGGGAAGGGATATTTGAAGATGAAATAAATAATAATGTCATATGCACCAGAGTTCCAAATAATTAAAGGACTGCCTAATTGAGCAATTAAGGAGCTGTTTACTGCTTTGGTGGACATAGTTTCTCTAGAGTAGTGGGGACTGAAGTAAGATTATAAGGTTAAAGAAGTAAGGAGGAAATAACAGCTGAGTAATTAGAAATAGGAAATGTTAGTTAACTCTTCAGGAAGTAGAACTGCAAAGGAAAGCAGAGAGATGAAAAGGTGGTAGACTGGCTTCAATTTTTCTATTGATTACAAGCAGATCAGTTTTCTCTCATCTGCTATACTCATTTCTAATTCTATGTCTTTGTTCATGTTTTTCTCACTCTCTGGAATGCCTGCCTCAACACCACCCCCATCAAAGTCTTCCCATTCTGAAAAGATAAGCTGAAAATCCATAACCTCATTGAGGGTTTCTTAAATTACTTCAAAATCCCATTAACATAAATCACAAATTTGTACTTATCAAAGACTTCATTTACAAATAATTTATTTAGCTTTTCATACGTAGTAAGTGGTGAACTACTCTCTCTTGAGAGATCCCAAAACTCTATAAGACATAACCTTTGTTTTTACTTAATTTTATGTTATTCGACATTTCACTATTTTTATATCTATGTATCTTGTTTTTCAAAATAAATTGTAATTTTCTTAAAAATCAGAATTATTATGGTGCCCAGAACTTTAGAGTACCTAGGACAATGTAGTGAATTAAGTAGTGCTCAGCTGATACTTCTTGGTTGGCTGATTGATTGCTTCATTAAGTTCAATGTCAGAGTTTGATTGGAAGAGCCACTTTTGTTCGCATCTTCAGTGACAACAGACAGCAAGTTAACATAAATATTTGTACTGGCTTTCATGGCTAGAGAGATTTTGTTTACCTGAAATATAAATGCTTTCAGTGTTCACACCCATGCATTTTACTTTGTTGAGTGTTCTAAGACGAAATTAAATCAATTAGGAGTGCTATTATATGGGAGTAACTCTTCTGAGTTATAGACTTTTTCTAGAAATATTTTCTTAACATTTTATCCTTCTTAATTTTCATAGTTTTACGAGAATATTCTCAACAGCAAGTTATTCATTTAATTTTATGAGTATCATTTAAAAAGTTTCTTACAAAATATTAGACTTTAAAAGCATCGTGTTGAAGTAAGATTGACTCATTTATAAGTCAGAATAAAAAAGGTAGAAACACAAAGTGAAGGAAGTATAGGCCTGCGAAATCCAATTTCCTCCAGTAAATTGCTATGTGCAGATAACACCAAGTAGGTCATTTAAACAGTCTAGATGAGCATTTATCCATTGTTCAGAGTTAGCAAAATTTATTACTCTGTAGGAACATCCTAGTTATTGACACAATTCAGTGTATGTGCGTGTGCGTGCAATTTATCAAGAACTTACTAGTTTAAGGGAACTAATTTATAGACTTCTTTCCAAACCTGTAATGAGAAGACAGCTTAGCTCAGAGGAAGTAGAACTGAAGTAGTCACCCAAAAATACTTGTAGATGGCCTCAATCAGTCAGCCAACGTACTTTAAAGAGGCATTTTCTAGGAATTGTGAGAAAGATACAGTGCCCTATATAAATTACAAGAGCTTTGAAAATGGATTTCTATGCTAAATACTTAATTATACATTCCTATGTTATTTTATTTGTGTGGATATTTTGTCTCTTGAGTTTATTATAAATTTCTTATGAATGCAGATCATGCATAAAATGCCTCAATTTTATCTCCAAGAATGTTGAAATCAGAGTAGGGGATCAATACATGCATGCTTATTGATTGATGCAGAAAAACAAATTGCTTGACTGAAATTTCTTTTTCAGTTGACTTTGTGAGAATCAAGCATTTATCCTAGACCAGGAAGACACTTCTTTTGTAAGAGCTAGATATAAATATCTTAGGCTTTGTGAGCCAGATAGCATCTCTGGAAACTACTGAATTCTGCCATTATAGTGTGACAACAGTCACCGACAATGTGAACTATGGATATGGCTCTGTGTGCCAATAAAATTTTATTTAAAAAACCAGACCACCCATGTGCTGTAGTTTATCAGCCTCTGCTCTATACTATCTTTGAAATCTATTTAACTACTCTGTATGGGAGATACTTATAAGAATATAGTATTATTTAATAAATCATTTTTAAAAGATCGACCCAAACAGTTTCTGTCTTACACAAAATCAGATTAGCTAGCTGCTGGGTAAATTCTATGGTTTAGCCAAGGAAAGGAGAAGCACCCAGAACACCTACTGGGTCAGCTTGCCATACTGTTCAAAATGTCCATCTGTACATTCATTCATAGAAGTCACAAAACTAACTATATAAATGGACATTTTTGCTAAGTAGTTAGCATAAATGTGTTATCTAATTAACATACTGGCACCCATTATTACAGAGAAGAAGAAACAAAACTGTGGAGAGAGTGGTTCCTAAAATTGATGTATTTTTTAATACGTACGTATTTGTTTTCCAAAAAAAAAAAAACCAAATTCTAGATTTAAGAAGTGTAGCCATTTAAAAAATCAGTCAAAAAATCAGTAATTAATGGCAATTCAGCTATTGAGAGGCTAGCATGCAGTCATATCAATAAGATGTTATTATATAGTTACTATATTAATAATGAAATTATTTTATGAGACAGTAAGTAAAAAAGGCATGTTATAAAATATCATAAAAAGATACTCTACATTTTAATATTATATATTAGTTATGCTTAAACATTTTTTGTGAGGCTGTGTTATCTCTTAATCGTGGTATTGAGCTAGTTTGCTGTTTCTTTTTTATTCGGTTTGCTTCTGTGATTTTTTCTTTTACCAAAACATTAACTTAAATGTTGCTTTAGCTATCTTAGTTTAGTGGGATATACAGGAACAACGCATATTGAAACCAAAGGAGAAGACCTGACTTCCTGTATTGTCCCTCCCAAACCCTCAATTGACAAAGCTTGACTTTCTGACAGTTGACAAAGGAGATCCTTAATAATGGGATCTTATTCTGGAGTTGTTTTAGGAGAAGATGGACGATGAATATGTGGAGACTACTATTGTCCATAATGCTTTGATAGGGTTTTTGTAATTGAGGTGGTGGATGACAAAAAATATAGTATCAAAAGTATTCTTTTTATGATAGAAATAATCCAGTAGAGTAGGGAAAATTAATGACCAGGGTAAAGAATAAATCTTTAAGTAAGAAAAGTTTTGAGATCAAATGCCTTGGTAGAATGACAGGCTGAGATTAGAAGCAGGGTCATCAGAGAGGCCAGAGGAAGAGTGAAGAACTCGAGTCCAGATGGAGGCTGGTTGCAGATTCATGGGGTAGGCACTTCTCTTACCACCATTCCTAAGATCCCTGTTTAACTCACTGAAATCTCTTTTTAGAGATGATTTCTTGTATAAAGCCAGAGATTTCTCCAAACAGATTTTTCAAAAGATTAAGTAGGGTTGCTGATAAAATTTAGGACACCTAGTTAACTTTGAATATCGGATAAACAAGGCATACATTTTTAGTATATGTATGTCTCAAATATCGAATGAGACCATTAAAAAATTTTTTTAAATTAAGTTTATTGGAGTAAGATTGGTTAATACAATTATATGATTTTCAGGTGTACATTATCATTTGACCTCTGTATAGTCTATTGCGTGTTTACCACCCAAAGTCCAGTTTCCTTTAGCTATCTTATATTTGATCCCCTTTACCCACTTCACCTTCCCCCTAAACCCTATATTTGACCCCATTTACTCCATCTACTTCCCTCCTCCTGCCCTACCCCACTAGTAACCACTAGTCTATAGTTCTCTGGTAACCCCTAGCCTATAGTCCATGTCAGTGAGTCTCTGTTTGTTTGTCCTGCTCATTTGTTGCTTTTAGTTTTATATCCCACATATAAGTGATACCATGTGATTTTCAACTTTTTCTGTCTGGCTTATTTTGCTTAGCATGATTATCTCAAAGGGACAATTTTTAGTATAAGTAAATTTGATATGATGCAATGCTTTTAGTATAATGCATATTTAGAACATACTTATACTAAAATAGCATTCCTTGTTTATCTAAAATTCAAATTTGATGGAGAGTCCTGTATTTTTATTTGCTAAATTTGGAGACCTGACTATAATCCAGGTAGAAAGCATAAGCAAACTCTGGTATAAAAGCCCGTGACAGTACTTTAGTCAACCAGCCAAGGTGGTTTCTTCTTAGTAATTTAATTTTCTGCTTTAATATTCCATTCTTCTTTTCTATCATCCCTGCTGCCTGTAGGCTATAGGGAAGATGGAACTTCCATTCAATGGCATGTGTTTTTATCAAATCTTGCACATTTTTACTCTTAAAATATGATCACCCCTGATCACTGTATATTTCTTCAGGGTTATCTGTCCATGGCGCTCAGTTACTCTTAACCCCTAAATAGTGGTGGCCTGGTTTGCATGGAGACAGAAAAAATTTGGGTTATTCTAGAAACAGTGTCCACATAAACCAAGGCATATTTAGAACTTTTGCTTGGAGGGAGGGGGCCAATATAATCAATATGCCAATCCTTCATCAGTTGAGAACTCCAGTGGTTGGCCCCAGACTTTTTTGGCAGTTGCCTTGGGCATTCTTTAAAACACACAGGAGAGCAAATAGTTGCTCTGTCTTTTGTCAGTTTATTTTGCATTACCTAGTAACAGAAGATTTTTCCCATTCCTTACTAGAGCACCAGATGAGTTTCTAGAGTAGTTTAATGATCTATTTCTTAATTTGGGAAGTGGTTACACAGGTGTGATCATTTAGTGAAAATTCATGGACCAGTGTGCATATGACATTATATATAGTTTACTTCTATAAAAGCTGAAACATGAAAAGAAAAAAAAAACATCAAGGGCCATCAGGTAGGAAATAACAGTAAAAAAAAAGAGGCAAAAGAGCACCAGCCTTATACAGAAGCAGTAAGGATAGTGTGAAGACAAATATTTGCAACTTGCATTATTACCAGAGATGAAAAAATGAAAAAGGGTATTTATACAAGTATTTCATTTCCTTGCTAAGAAATTTCCCACAGGCAACTCTACTGAGGAGGATCTTAAACAATTTGGGATTTATTCTCTGGATATCAGGAGCAGTATGAAAACAGGGAAGTTGAAATATACTCACAATTTGTGTTTCTATATCCTTTATCTACTAACTTTAGGTGCTTTAGCTTTAGTCTTTGATTTGTATGTAAGATTCTACTAGGGGATGAGATTCTGTATTCCATTACCAGAAACTTTTTTATAGCAAAGATAAAAACATCCTATTGAGCTTAACCTAAAGCAATAATTTTCTAAGAGTAAGATTTCAGGCTTCACCAAGTTAAAGATGACAGATATGAATGAATGACAGAGTTTGGGTGGAGGAAAGAATCTTTGGTAGTAAACAACTGTGCCTAGATTTCAACAACAATTCTAAATACAGAATTAGACCAAGGATGAGACCAGGTGGCCTTTGGGGAAAAAGACATTAGAGAAGTGCTGCAGTGTTTTTGACTTATAAAGGCAAAAGCAGATGTACGCATCCCAAGGATTCATAGCCTGTTATTAAATTCCTGATTCTGTTCGACTGTAAATGTTTCTGGGTGAATGGTAGGCATGCATGTCCATATACCTGACAAACAGTGTGAAGTAACTGGGTATAGATGGTGGAATGATACAGCTTTCTATTCTCCTCACTCATATTTTTCAGGTCTGAGAGCCAATTGATAAGGCCTATTCATTATTCTCAAACTCTTTTTCAAAATTATATAGAGACTCTTGAGAATTAGCTTCAGCATAGAACCAAGAGCATTTGGGAGAGTTCTATTTGAGGATTCCGTTTAGTTATTCTCGTGAGATACTATTCAAGTTAAGTAAGTGCCTTATATGAAAACCTATCTCCCTAAAGAAAATTCCTCAGAAAATAAACACTTGTTCTACCTCTTAAAATCTAAATATTTACCTGCAGTGATTCTCTTTTCACTAATCCTATTTCTTTCTATGCCTGGGATTTAGGTATATTTTACCCCATAAATGTGTTTCTGAAAATTGCCTGTGTGTTTAATGCCTTTAAGCTGAATTCTATTTTAAGTTCACTGAGGAAGTTCACTGTTTATAGAAACCCTGAGGAAAACCCTTTTGTGATTTGAACAAAAACTCAATTAGAAGATAAACACCCTTTCATCACGCTGCTACTACTAAGTGGTCAGTCCTTAAACTGGGAGTCAATCAAATCGAGGCTTTGACTTGGACTTAGTTCTAACTGTGCTCTAGACTTCTGCATGTTTCTCTTCAACAGTTTTCTCTATTATGTGCACCAAGTTTCTACCAGGAATATTAATTTTCAGTGTGCTCTATTTACTGTTTTGACTAGATATCCATTCAATTCATGAACTCTTATGGTGATAACAATGACAGGTGTCAGAATTGTCCTAGTTAATATGCTTTTCGGACTAATTTCTTCCAGCTGCCCATTCAATACTAAGATTGCCGAGGAATCCAATAGATGTCTTCAATTAAGTTTTCTATTTTTATCTAGTGGATCTCTGTAGTAGACTCTGCTAGTTCTGTCTTGGTATCTATTCTCCAATTCCTACTTTGTAATTTAGCCTCTAATTTTAATCTGGGTAATAGCTTCCCAGGGGAGGATATAGTGCATTTCCCGCTTCCTTGCAGTGAGGCATGTCATGTGACTAGGTACTACCAATGGGATGCAAGCAGAAATGTATGTTCAACCTCTAGATAGATTTCATCAAAGAGGGTTGCATACCTTAGTTTCTTCTTTCATCTTTTCTGCTGGTTGGAGTACAGACATGATTTCAAGACGGAAGCCAAACATTATTTTAGAGAAATAAATTAGAAGGAAACTGAGTTTATATTTATTCGAGATGAAAAAAAATGCATTCTCTTTACTTAACCAAATAGCATGTTGGGGGATCTGTCATTCACAAGAATCTGATAGTATTTAATGAATTCCTGTTTCCTGCTTGTTAGCTATGTGAACTTTGACAAGTTAGTTAAGTTTTTAAAGATGCTTCTCTTATGTGTGGAATGAGAACCATACAGCACCTGTCTCAGGGTTATGTTTAATATGTGGGATTATCCATGCAAGAGGTTAGTTTATGTCCTAGATTGTAGTAAGTACTCAGTAAATTCTAGTTTTAGTATTATTTCACATTTTCTATGGTTTAACTGTACTTGAGCTCAGTATTACTAATTCTATATTTCAAGATGCATGTTGAATAAACATTCAACCCTGATATCTGTTTATAGCTGTCCACCTTGTTAGCCTATAAGTACGTCAAGTCCATTATGTCTGAAAACCAACTCATCATATTAATTTCAACTTGCTTTTCCCTTGAATTTTCTGTTTTGATGAGTATCATTACTGTTCACCTAGTTGTGCAAACAAAATAATATCAATTATTTCATGCAATTTATTATTCAAAATATAGTCTCCATATGCTCTAGATTATCTTTATAGTCTTTAATATCCATTCACACTCCTCCTTCACTTCTCTTGTCTATAGTTCAAAAACTCATTATATTACTGGAAGAATCTCATAATTGGTCATTCTAGCTACATATAACCATCAAGGAACCTTTTTATAGATGGGCATTTAATCAGGCTAACATCCTACTTAAAAGCATTTCCAAAGCATGCTTTCGGATACAAATAAAATCCAAGCTTCATATAACAGACTGTAAGGTTTATGCTCTATTTCTTCCTAACTTTCAGTTTCATTCTCTATCTCTTTCCCAATCAGACTCTTAATTTCAGCTATAAAAATAGCTAGCATTTATGGAGTTGTGCACTTTCTAAGCCCTGGATATGAACTATCTCCTTTAATCTGCTGAACAACCTTATGAGGCAGATATCATTATTACTGGCAGATGTTATTGCCCGATGAGGAAAGTGATGCATAGAGGCTTATTTAAGTTCCCATAACATGCAAGTGGTAGTCTAGGGATCAAGCCAACATGGAACCTACACTCTCCACCATGGGGCTTTCTTCCTTGCATACTAAAAACCCCAAGTGCATGGAGCACTCTGTTTTTCCATTCTCTTGTCCAAAATGTACCACGTTTTGGGAATATGGCTCTCAATCTGGGAAATTCTTTAAAATTCTCTTCAGTGCCATTCCTACAAAGGTTTCCAGACCCTTCCAAGAAGAATTAGGTCCCCCTCCCTTGTGCTCCCTAGCACACCACCCCTGCTTCCTTCACATTCCTATCTCTCTGCTGTTACTATTTCTTTGCCTTTCAGATCAGGTTATGAGTACAGCTGAGGCTATGATATTCAGTTTTGTGTCCTAGTGTATAAAAGGCCACATGGAGCATACTAAGTACTCTACAATCATGTGCTAAACAGATTAAAAGAATGAGTAAATTGATGAATGGAAGAAAAACATAGTGATGATGACCTACCTGCCCCATCACCCCACATGTACGTGCAATGAAACAAAACAAAAACTACATTATGAAGTGGGAAAAATTATTTTCTGACGGGCAATCTGACATCTAGATTTAGCTTTGGATTTAAAGATCTGTATAAATTTTATAAAATGATCTCTTATCTGGGTCTTATTTTAGTTTTGAAGCAGCTTATTTATAAAGAACAGCAGGTCACATGAAAAGATTTTAAAAAATCAAATCCTACAAGTAATGCCAAGACAGAAATACCCTCTTAGTGGCATGGGGCAGATGCTCCTTTTGGTGGATGTATGCTGAATGATGTATTCAAGAAGAACTGGACCCTTTGTTCAAGAATCAGCTTTTAATAAAAAAGACAACCTGTTTGCAGGAACATGAGCATGGGGTCACTTCTTCACCAAAGCTGAGAGACAACAAAAGCTGTTCATTAGATGCTGTTTAATTTCACCCAGCTCCACTCATTTTCCCCAAGCCCACCTTCTCTGCTAGAACAGAGGACAGCCAGATACTTGCCTGCCCACCTGAACTGGATTTATTCTAGGCTCAGTCTATCTCCAGGGCTAGCCCTCCAAGTCTTTGACTGTCACTGCCCATCTCCACCTTGAATTATCAGGCCTAAATAAGGCTCTTCTTAGGGATTCCTAAGTCCCTGGACTACTCCACAATGTACTTTTTAGAACAGAGTATTTGCAAGTAGACAATTTTTAAAGTGCTTTACATATCTAAATGACGTCATTCATTTAGCTACCTTGGGGTCTGCTAACCAGGAACACTCTGAATTACATTAATAGATGACTTCCAGAGAGAATCTATTATTGCTCCTTACAGGTTACAGTTTTACCTTTATTTTAACAAGAAAGACAATCAGAATTACAGTGTGATCTTCTCCAAAACAGTGCCCAGAAATAGAAGTTTAAGAAGCTGGAAAAAAAATTCTTTGCTTTTAACCTCAGCTTATTGGTAGTACTAATGTGTTTATGCTACTAATCTAATCACCACTGGCATTTAATCAAAGAAGAAAAATATCAAATACATATAAATTGAAATAAACAAGTGAAATGATCAGACATAACTTGGAAGATGGCTGGGAGATAAGAACAGAGTAAGCTGCGAGCAGAGTGGAAGAAGCGGAATTTCATGGATAATAACCAGAGACCAAAATGCAACAACAACTGGCCACTATATTTCAGAAGCTCCTAGTTTCAATTTTCACAGCACACCTGCAGAAGACTTGAAAAGAACTAAAACATGAAGATGTAAATAGATAATTCCCTGGCTAAAGAGATATTATTTTTTTTGTCAATGTATTCATTTTTATATTTTCGTGAAAAGTGGTCACTGATCTTTGTAGAATGAAAGAAGGAAATGGAATTCTCAGCCTCTTGGTTGAGTTTCAAATGCTCTCTTGTCCATTACTCCTCGTCTCCTGATAGGTCACCATTACTAGTTAGGTGGGCTCAGGGGAGAAGCACTTCTCACAGGAGCTACAGTGTATCCTAGAGATTGAAGATCTCCAGTCTGAATCTGCTTTAAATTCAGAAGAACAAGGCCCATGATCTGAGGAAGAAGTTAAGTCCTTTTGATACTAAAGACTGAGAACGGCGGTCTTCACTGGAGTAAAGGACCACAGGACCTCAACAGAGGGGAATATATGTCTAGAGTAATTTCCACAAATGTCACATACTGATATATCAATACTCTAGAATTCCTTGCTTCATTCTTAAATGTTAAGAACACTTCGAGCAGCATTTTATTCTGCCCCCTTCAGTTGAATTACTCTTTTAGTTATCTCTGTGTAACAAGACACATAGAAATTTAGTGGCTTAAAATAACAATTTATTATTATCCTTTTGGTTCTGCACATTGACTGAATTAAACTGGATGGTTCTTGCTCAGAGCCTTATGTGTGGTTGAAGTCAGACAATAGCTGAGGCTGGAGTTATTGAAGGATGGATCGGTTTAGACAACAAAGATAGACCACTTACTTGGCTGAACTTAATGCGGGCTGGTACCTGTTAGCTAGGGCCATTAACAAGATCGCCTATACATGGTTACTTCATGCACCTTGGGCTTTTCAACATGGTCACTGTTTCCTCAGTGTCACTACCACCATACTTTATTGGACAAGACTCACTGGCTTCATCTCACTCAGATTCAGGAGGGTAGAGAAATAGACTCTCTCTTCATACAAGAGAAACAAGTTCATACAAGTGACAAATGAGAGCTATTATTGTGGTCACCTTTGGAAAATATAGTCCCCCACAGTTACTCATACACAATCTCTGGGTTGCTAAGTTTCCAGAATCATGTGCCCTGAGTGGCCAAGTCCTCCATATAGTAAAGCCTGTTCACTTGTCTTTTGGAACCATTTCTGCTTTAAATGCTTTACTTCATAAATATTCTAGGCTTTCTTGTTTTTTTGAGCATCAGTCTTTCAGCCACTTTTTCTGTAAGAGCTCTCCTATCTTATGTTCTGCTCCCTTGGGATCACTGTTTCTGCTGGGTGATCGTGAGTGATATGTGACATTTGACTTACATCTTCTGCACTGCTACCTCCATCCAGGTGTCTACTGATAAAATTAGGCTCTCAAGAGATTTAGTACAATGTGACTGGTAAAAGATCAACTGAGGTGCATTAAAATTTTGATAAATTTTTTGAGCAAACATTTATTCAAATCAGGCAGTGCAAAACCAAAAATAATAAGGAATGCTCCACCAGCATGAGCTAAGGGAAAGTCTTGTATAGAACAGATGTAGAAACAAAACAAGTAAATAGTCTGATCAGCTATAGCTAAAGCTGTTGCTTTATTTGAGAAAGTATAGTTGACTGTGATTAGTTGCTCTTAAGTTTTAATTTCTTAACCTTGAGGCATTTATAGGAATTGAGTCTGGCTTAGGTTTTGGTATGTTTATTGTAAGCTGCCAAAATATTAGAGCCACCTGATTCTAACAGCCTCCTTGTTTAATTACTTCCACAGAATGCATGCTTTTCATTGCTGGCTAAAATTTAGGCTACTGAGGGCTGTGGACAGCTTTCTTGAAGTATAAAAACTTCAAGAAAATACCTTTTGCTATTTAATTTTAAGGTCTGGATGTCTGGAACAAGGCCAGGCATAAGAAGCCAAGTTCTTTAATTTCACCTGATAAGGATACAGCCTTGACAGCCTTACAAAAATTTTAGAGGTGAAGCTGCCCCCATGTTGCTATTCCAATCCCCAAAGTTGGAGGAGGAGGGAACACATATGTATATGACCAAAACCTTTCACAGCAGATGCAAAGAAAATTCTCTTTGGCATCTGATCTATTTGGATTTCTCTCATATCTCCCCCAAATCTCTTGTCATTGGTCATGGAGCAGGAAACAAGCAACCATTATTTAGGACAAGACAGTTTAGTATAACAGTTAAACATTAAACTTGGAGCCAAAGGGCCTGAGTTAAGTCCCAGCCCTGTAACTTTTTCTTTGGAAGTCAGACATCTCTCGCCTACATTTTCTTCAACTGTAAAATGAAGGTAGTGATAGTACCCATCTCTAAAAAAATTGCTGCAAGAATTTTACCTACCTGGCATATATAGGCATTTGCTATTACTCTTATTCTGTCAGTAGTCACTTTTGACAAACCTCCATATGTTAGAAGAGAGTAATAGAGAATATGACCAATATGAAATGAGATAATACATATCCTTTTGGTGTGTTGGCTGGTTAATGTGTTACCTCTTCCAGGGAACATAAGGCCATGAAAACCATCATTGTATCAATACACTCCTGCTGGGTCCATGGCTCCTTAAGGAGAAGAGCATATGGTGGAATTTCAGGCACCATAGGAGGCCAATGAGGGGAATATTTCTGTTGTAGGGGAAAACTCTTTTAAAGTTGCCCTTTTTCTCTACTCATCAAATCATTATTCTCTTTAAGCATAAAAATAAAATTATTTATATGGTTCTTTCTATTTTTTATTATAAAGTTCTATTCTATGGCTTTCAATTTCTAAAACTGCCACTAGTCGGATGATAACAGAGAGTTTTACCTCTCGGAATGTGAAGAACCGCTGATGAGAGATAAATTGAAATCCAAAGTCTATGCGTCCATAATCAGGAAGAACATGTTGGCTACAAAAATCAAGAGAGTGAGAGTAGGTAGAAAAAGCTGTATTGTTTTAGGAAATATTTTGACTTTAATAATTACTAAGATGCTAAGAAGAAAAACACTCATACATCAACATGACTGCCATCCAAAAACAAACCAAAAATAAAACCAATACTGAAAAACAACAGCCAAAAATTATTTTCTTCAGCATCTACTCTGTTTTATAGGGCCTACTTTACTTTCTATAAAAGATCTATGAGATTTTACTAATTCAGTTTTACATTGGGGGAAACCAAAGCCCAGAGAAATCAAACGACTTGCTCAGATTCTGCAAGCGGTGGCCTTATATGCCAAAAGTCAATCTTGAATGTTCCTGGCTCTGTGCTCAGACTCTGAAACCCTATCCTCTGTCCACATATAGTGCTAACAACACAAGTCCCGGTTTCTCATCTTGTCAGGAATGGTGATCCACAGTCTACCCCCAAATGTTTTTCTGCCTCCTTTTTCATCGTCTCTCCAGACCAACTCTCTCTTCCAGCCAGAACAGTCTTCTTCTCACTGACCTTGTTTTCTGATTTGTCTCACCCTGTACTCTGTCCCTCTGGGGTTTCCTATCATGATATTTTTATCTCCTTCACTCTGCTGATTTAAACCTCGACAATGCTCTAGAGACGTTTTCAACATAATCAACTCTGCATATCTTCCCCAAACTCCCAAATTCAGGGCAGTCGCCTGAACTCCATGTGTTATTGCAGGAGTTCAGTTGCTGCTAATCATAGCCCCTTTTGTCTCAGTGAAGTACACAGCTTGCTTCCCTGAACAGGCCAAGGTTTTAAGCCTCTCTTGGATCTGTAACACAAAATAAACTCTTGATAAATGCTAGATAATTGACTGTTAATGAGTTCTTGGTCAGTTGAGTGACAAAAAGAACCCCAAGCCTTGGGTGTAGTCTGTCACTGATATAGAATTTCATGAGAGAATAAGTTCTTGGGAATGAATGCAAGAGAGGAGTTTATAGAAAAAGTTCCATCTGTAGAGGCACTCAATTTTTCCCTTCTCCTAAGCAGGAAATGCGACAGTAGGTACATAGGTGAGAAAATGCAAAAGCAAGATGCTTATAAATGATTATGACCTAGGCATAGTGTTGGTGTTATTCAGTCTTCAGATTAGGCAAAGGAGTTGAATCAACAGTGAAAATCAAAGAGGGAAATTAACAGGTCTTTGCCAGATGGCCTAAAAAATTTCTAAGACAAGAGTAAAAACTACGGCTAAGACAATCAGTAAAGAGAAACTAATTACCCTAGTTCACAGCCAATAATTTGAAAATCTGCACATGCTTTGCCTACAGATATATGACTGTGACTATTATATACTGAAACTTGGGCTTCCACTTAATCTTTCTGTGACTCAATCTTATTTCTTAGAAAACAAAGAGATTCAACTAAACAGTCACAAATATTTGTTTCAGTTATTTCGAATTCTCTGTGTCTTTAAAAAGGCTTAATCCCAGACAAAGATGTGACATAGAGAAACTTTATAATTGGCAGTCCATTCCTATTTTTCTAAAATCTACATCCCCCAATGACTTCCCATCTTCCCAAGATAGAAAACGCTGTCATGCTGCCTGCTGGTTTATCACTAAAAATTCCGTACTTGCACTTCACATTTAGAAAAGATTTTTTGGGTATTATCTTATGTGGCTTTCACAGATCTGTGAAAGACAGAAACAAACCCCATTTCCAGATGTGAAAATTGAGTTTTAGGGAGGTTAAAAAACTTTGTCACAGGGCTTTGAAGTACTAAATAAGGTGGCTGAACACAAAATCTTTGTTTCTTTCTTGGGACCTGTACTCAGGGCCCATACTGCGGTTGATGCTCAGAATTGATTTAATCAAGCAGGTCGTATTATTTTCCCCACAGTGTTGTTACCTTGCTCTTCCTCTTTACCCAAATAACTCTACTTTGAAGTTCTTCATTTAAATGGGACCTAGATCTCCTAAAATCTCAAACATAACATGTTGACTAATGAAAAAAATTATTTTGGCAAATATTCAAAAGAATGATTTCAGGGTCAACCCACTAAGCCTAAAAAGTATAATGGTAGAAATCTGAGATTTCAGGGCCTGATTAATAAGGAAAACAGAGCAGACAGAGGACTTCTGAGTTTTTTTTTTTCCTTTGGAATTTCTCACTTACATTGCTTTGTCTTTAACCAACACACAGTGGCAGGGGTTGAGGATGGATGAAAGTGGAGATTCAACAGATGTAAAAGTAGAAGTAAAAGTCCTATCTAGGATTATACAGGTATAAAGATATAGTTATGTAGATTTTTTTAAAACTCAGGCAAGATCGTAAATTCCAAGTACAACTTACAACATGGCGGCATGTGGTTAAGTTCTGAATTCTGAGTTGTTCACCTGAAGTGCTCAGTGAGTATTTGAGAGAACGAGTGAAGGTCACTAGCAGAATGAAGTTTTAGGAGGTGGATTTCAGCTAAACTCTGAAAGAAGTATATGATATGGAAATGGGTGGCAATGCTGGCACTGACACTGACAGTTAAAGTATGGGAAGACAGGACATGCAAATATCTGTCAAAGACTGAACATGTGATCTTCACCTAATCGTCTTCTTCCACTAAAATGGAAGTGAATCAAGCTGTAGAGAAAGAACGGAAAAGGCATGCCCCTGATAGCATGACACAATGCATTCTGAAAGCAATAAGGAAGAAATCTTAGCAGACAGGGAGAGACTGCCTGTCACATTCGTTAAACTACAATTTCCCAAGTGATAGTGCATTTCAATTTGTGCTTTATCTCCTTGTGTCCCACTACAGTGCCAGACCCTGGGATGCTCCAGTCTTGAAACACTTCAGAACAACACTTTATTGGTCCCCGGAGAGGCGGCTAAATTCTAGCACATCTGTGCATTTTATAGAAACTGAAGCATAGGCAAATGTGTGTATGTGAGTTTTGTGGGGAGAGAAGGAGGGGTTTCAATCTTTTTTACCTTCATAAGACTCTGAATACAATTTACTTTATTGCCCAGATGGCTGGTTTATATGGTTGGACATAGCAATTCAAATGTTTTCAGAAATAGGCAGAGAAATAACAAAAAGGACTTAGAGGAGCCTCACCCTATCGCCTTCAACTACTCTTCAGTTTCCTTTTCCCCCTTGCCTAACATTGCTCTCTCGCTCTCTCTCTCTCTCTCTCTCTCTCTCTCTCTCTCTCTCTCTCTCTCTCTGTCTCTCTCCCACTGCCCCCTTAATATATATATATATACACACACATATATATATATTCACACACATATATACACATGTGTATATATATGTGTATGTGTGTGTGTGTGTGTGTGTATATATATATATAAATTAAGAGACTTGAGCAGTTTCATATTTATAAAAAAATTGGTCAGAAAGTACAGTTACATATGCCCCAACCCCCCTCTCCAGTTTTCTCTATTATTAAATTTGTATTAATATGACACATTTGTTAAAATAGATGAAAAAATACTAATATATTATTATTATCTAAAGTGTAGTTTACATTAGATTCACTTTTTATGTTATAATGGTCTCTGGGTTTTGAAAAACATATAATAGCATGCATGTACCATTTATAGTATCACACAGAATAGTTTCATTGCCTAAAAATCTCTATGCTCCACCTAGTCATCCTCAACCCTCCTACACCCCTCTTTTAAAATGAAAATCTATAGGGCTATAAAGTGAGAATGAGCTAACAGTCAGCCATACTTGACCCTGCATAGTTAGATCTTTATAGAATAGACTGAGTGGAATATTATTGGATTACTAGTTGCTATGGCCTGCTAGACCTATATCCTTCCCTTCTGTCCCATACAGCACTGTTTTTCTGTGGACTGTAAGTAACTGCCAAAGTCTTACAACCCAAATGGAGACCAAGCACCAATCTTAAAATTATTATTATGTTTTTAAAGCAGTATCATCATTTCCATGGGCAAAGAAATCCTGACCTCTTTCTTCCCTTTCTGCTTTGGATTTGAGATGGAAAGATACATTTGCAGGTGCATTTCTTGGGGAGGGGAGGGCATACCGGAGACTTGCTAAGCAGAGCTAGAAGCCCATGATAGGGACAAGAGAAGGGTTAGGGACTGGCTGCTTATGGCCGGCTTTTGGCTCCAAGCTTTCATGTCTATAATCAGACAGACATGAGTTCAAATGGTCACTCCAGGATCTGTGTGACACTTCTACACTAGGTTCTTCATGACATACATGAGGAACAGTACCTGTATTTTAACTGGTACTCATCAAGGAAAAAAAGAGATGCATTCACCAAAGTTCTCATTTAGCCACTTACCAATAGAATAAGATTTCCAAATAATAATTCATAATGAGGCATCATAATGGTGAGTGGCTGAATGTGATATTGTAGCAGAAAAGAATCTCTATCAGGTGTTAGAAAAAAAAGAAGAGCATAAGTTGAGAAAGAACCTATGTGTGAATCTATCTGTCTGTCTGCCTGTCCCTGTATGTGTCCATATATGTCTAAATGATGTTTGAGCAACTACAGAGGAATAGAAGGACATAGAACTGATAATTGTGAGAATAAGTCTGATGAGTGAAGGAAGGTCCCAAAAACAGAACTAAGACATCACTACAAACAAACGTTCTTGCTATGAGTGTAAAAAGACACAAAATCTGAGAGTGGGAAGCAATAATAGAAATCCCAGTTGAGTCATCTTTTTTATTCCATTATATGCCTCAAAGATTGTTTTAATCTTGTTTAAGAGGAAATTTTGTTTTAAACTGTGAAAGTATACTACTACTACTACTACTACTACTACTACTACTACTATTATTACTACTTAATTGATTTCAAGGTTTTTTAAGTCAGGAAATAATCTTTTTTTTTCTCTTTTGGTTTTTGCTACCTCATTCAGGTACCCATAAGAAATACCTTACACCAATCAGTGGCATTTTGATTAATATTCTTAACAGAGAAATCACTTTAATCACCTCACCATCCCCAGACCCCTCATTGGAAGACATAAATTAATGAGCTACATCAAACTCTGTGGCACTATATTCTCAGCATGGGCCTATGAGACAAAACATATGAATAAAAGGTTAAAACACAAGAAAATGTTTAGCAGGAAGTTTAATTGTGTTTGAAATATTGAATATTGACTTCTGGTATTATCATATTAAAACCCAACTTTTCTGTAGAGCTACACATTTGAAGACCCTGGACCTGATAATCAGAGGTCAGCAAGGTGACAAAAATAATGAGCAAGCACATCATAATTCTACTAGTTCTCAGGAACCATTACTAAGTTCAAAATGTGGTTCTTGGTATTTCAGGCCAGTGGTCCTTCTGCTTTCTACTGAAAGATTTACCATATGCTGCTAGGTAATCCACTTTCTTCCTCTACCATTTTGCACTATGGATCTCTGATTTGTGTACTCCAGTGGGCATAAATAGCTGATAATATCTTAAAGCTTTTCAAATTTTTATTATTAATGGAGCCATCAAAATCTCACTTTAAAGAAGGAGTCTGAGGAGAGGACTTGGTGTTTAACTGTAGACGTCTGTTGTGAGGTTGGAGAGCCAACCTGTTAGGAGGCAGGTAGAAGAGACAGGAAGTGAGAACTGGGGAGTATCTTAGATCACTGAAACCAGACTTTTTCACCATGCAGAGAAGTAAATCTGACCATAAATTCTATCCAGCTACATGATGGCTGTTCTTCAAATGATGGTCCATTTTTATTGAACCTCAAAATTTAAAAAGTCGGGTTGAACATGTCTGAATTCAATGTTTATGAAAACATATTCTAGAATGAATAATCTCTTCAACATATAAAAGGCAGGTTGCCCTAGGAGAGAGAATTCAGGAAGGAAAACGAGAGAAGCAATTTTTGTCATTATACTAATGTGGTGCCCCAGCTTTGCTATTGATGCCAACAGTTTCCAAGGGTGCCAGTCTTTCTCTCACTCTCAGGTTCATTTCTCTGATGGTGTTGCACAGAAAAGCCCCTCCAGCCTAGGAGGCCCTGTCTTATGAACACAGACATACATACCGAGCCATTGCCATGTACATAAAAAATGATAACCTCAGAACTGGTTCCCGTTTTTCCATTCCAAATCCAGGCTGTGGGTTTTTCATTTGGGGTTCTTTGATTTTTATGCAAGGACAGCAGCATAAGAGAAAGCTGAGAAATTGCTCCACCAGGCTTCAAGCATATGCCTGAATTTGTTTACCACAAACAAAATCTTCTCAGCTACTGTTACTGTCACCATAGCAACAAGATTGAGGTTACTTCTATCAACAAAGCACCACATAAGGCAAAGGCGGGCAGTTAATAAAGAAGAGCAATGATAATTATATAGCAGCCAGTTGCCAGCTCAAACACAGAGCCCTTTTTCCAAATTGTAGTCCCATATTTTTACATAGAGATGGAAATTATAACTTAATAGACATTGGAAGTCCATTCCTGAATTTGTCTAGGAAATGGAAAAATAAACAGCTGGAAAATTTCCACAGATCTTAACTCAGCTCCATGGCATAACCCTATTAGTAGGCTTATTTGCCTCAGTAGTATAAAACTGCCTCTTTAATGAGTAAGAATATGAACCAGGGATGGCTGAGGAAAAATAGTTTTCTGATTTTAAATACAAAATACCGAAATAAGGACCCAGAGAACAAGAATGAATTTACTGAGAAAAGGGAGATTAAGTAGACAAAATTCCCTCCTTTTAATTGAGACAAGTAAATTTGGGTGAACTAAATATATGGTTGATAAATTTAATCTACTATTAATCAACCTTCTCATGCCCTATCCATTTCATAATTCCATACTTTAATTGTAACTGAGTAGAACCATATTAGAGAAATACAATGAAGAATACAAAATTGTAAAACATTGATTCATTCACTAAACTTTAATTGGCTACTGATAATACATATAGTAAGACATTAGAAGACATTAAACTGAATAAAATAGGGGTCCTATTCTTAAAGACCTTGATAATTTTCACAAGATTTGCAAATACAAATAATTTAGGCAGGATAATATAGAAAAAAACCAAAGTTTTGGGAGTGATATTGAGGTAACACAGAAAAGAGAGTGATAAATTTTACTAGGAGATTTTGATTTAACGTGAGTTGTTATACTCAGCCTGGCCTTGAAAACCAGAATAATATCTACAGGTGGAGAATGTGAACTCAAAGGTAAAATGGACAAAATATATTCATAAATCTCAGCACAAACTTTTATATCTTCATCTTTCTCCTCACTATAAATATTATCACTAATAACTTGACCTTTCCACTTGGACTGAGGCATTTATCCAGGTACAGCAAGATATATTAGCAATGCCCAGACTCTGCCTTGGTCCATGTATTAGTCTCCTAGGGCTGCTATAAAACATTACCATGGACTGCATGGCTTAAAACAACAGCAACTTATTATCTTAAGTTCTAGAGGCTAGACGTCCATAATTAAGGTGTCCATGGAAACATGATACCTCTGAAAGTTCTGAGGAAGAGTTTTTCTTTGTCTCTTTTAGCTTCTGGTAGTTGCCAGTAATCTTTGGCATTCCTTAGGCTATAGGCACATGACTCCAGTCTCTAATTCCATCATCACATGGCCTTCATCACCATGTCTCTCGTTGTGGCTCTGTATCTCTCTCCTTATAAGGACAACAGTCATTGGGTTTAGGACCTACTCTAATCCTTCATCTTAACTTGATTACATATGTAAAGACCTTGTTTACAAATAAAGTCACACTCACAGGTACTGGGGGTTTAGGACCTCAAAATCTTTTTGGGGGAACACAATTCAATCCTCAACAGTACATGAGAAAACATAAATACTTATCGATCTATAACAACTCCAACCAGTGAGTTGAGGCTGACTTGAAGGATTTTTGGGGGAAAGATAACAAATTCTTGCACATTCCTTCTGATCACTCTCAAGGAGCAAGCCACCATATTTTGGGGGAGGAGACAATTTAATGAGTTGATCTCAGGAGCACACCTGGTCCCTTAGGAAAGAATTATTAACAATTGTTGAAGATCCCAAATGGAAACTGTATGGGCTGAGGGGAGTGGGTGGGTGGGCAGATGGACAATGTCCACAAGTCCCTTTTCAGCCAGCTGGTACGCCTAAGGTTTCCATTCCAGTTGCAATAATTAAATCTAGAGCGGGGTTTTGGAGGACTGCCTAAGGATAGTCAGTCCATTTTTTCCTGTTTGTCCATGCTACCAGCTGGGTGGCATTTGGCTGCTCTCATGGAATAACTAAGAATGGGGTTGGGGAGGACATCAGAGGTGCTCACAGGTGATCTAGATGGGAGGTTCAGGAATGAGGGCCACTCTCAGCTCCTTTTGACAAACTTCTCACTACAATTAGGGAAATGATCGAATTATGTTCAGAGCTCTACTGAACACACAGAGGTGGTAGACTCAACAGTTACTTGCAAGTTGTGGAGAATGGTATCGAGGCATCTTCCCTTGTACGGAACTCTCTAAAGGGCAACGCTGAGATACAAAAGGTTGTTAATGGCCCTCCTTCTTCTATTCCTCTTAAGGCCAAAGGTGCTACCTCCCTACGTGCCTGTGTTGCTGCTCTCTCCACTGCCACGAAATTGTTATATCCTATTCCAGGGGCTATAATTTCATGCTTCCCTTCATCCTCTCTCACATCTAGACTTTTTATCTAGAATGTGCACATGAAAGAAGGACAAGGGTCCTTTTTATGATTAGCATTGTACCCGAACTCATGGTCATTATTCTTGTGATCTAGAACCACACTAATCCAATAAAAGGGTCTGGATGGCTGAATCAAAATTAACTTTTGATAACCTCATCCCCTTTTGGCCAGATTGCCAAGCAAAGGGTTGACCTATATAGGTCAGCCTAGGGTTGCTGCTAGGAGAATGAAAGAAACATCATGCCTAGGAATGGTCAGGATGGAATATCAAATTTTCGAAACAGGTATTTTATTCTTAGATAAAAAGAGACAATCCCTTTTTTAGGGGCAGTTACATTCTATGACCAAAAATCTTTACTAAAGTGTGTGGACCAGAAGACACTAAGGGAGGTAGAATCAGAAATGTTTTTGTGCTAGTATTTTAGAAGTCTGTTCCAATGCTCAATAATACCAAATGTCCTGAGGTGGCACAGGGCATGGAAGTTCCATCAAATACCATGACTACCAGCCCATTATTGGACTGTAAATGGTTTCAAAAACTTTGGCTTTGGATATTCAAGCTGCTCCAACTGAAACAATAAAATAGTAACCTGATGACAATAAAATAGTCATCAGAGGTGAGGTACCATCAAAAACCCCAAGGGAAGTCAAAGGTCTGAAATAGTTAAGCTGCCCAGAGTAGATGGGGGAGGCTTCCACTACCACCAGACAACTGGGTCAAATGTTTCTAGGAGTCAAAAGTCTAGCATGCAGTAGGAAGACTTTTCTGGGCTATCAGAAACACAGAGATTTTTACTTTGCATCCAGTTTATGATGGTGTTTTCCCTTGTAAGGAACTCTCTAAGGGCAACACTGAGATACAAAAGGTTGTTAATGGCCTTCCTTCTTCCGTTATTCTTAAGATCAAAGGTGCTACCTCCCTAGGTGCCTGTGTCATTATGTCTGGTAGGTACTATGATGAATCTAGGCAGCAGTGATGCTAGCCTGGTAGGAGAGAGGCTCAATCAGCAACTCAAGTCTAGCCAGTCTCATTAGAAAACACGCCCTTATCACAGACATCTACTTGAGTGACCCAAATAGTTCGACTGGCAGCCACAATAATTTGTTTTCATATTTTGTGGCCCCAAAGAGGAATGTCTTCTACCTGCCAGTCTATAGTCATTCAAGTGGAAGACTAAGCAGCTAGGCCATTGGAAATAGCCTAAGAATCAGTAAAACTATAACAAGGTTCATCAAGAGTAGTAATGCTCGGAGTCATTAGAACTGTCTTGTGTTCTGCCCATTGAGAGGAAAACCATGTCTCCTTTCATTTCTGCTTGACCGAAGCTGGGCTGAACTGCCGTAGCATCCCAGTAGAAACCACTGGATTTCAATAAGCAGAACCATCAGTGAAGGAATCTCAGCATTTAGGGAAGTTTCTGTGAATGGAGGGCCCCAATGAGCAAGCAATTTTTCTTAAAGTAGTTAAATGGGGGACAAAGTCTTCTCCAAAGGAATAGCTGTCACTTTTCTGTGTTAGGCTGAAATGTCACTTTTTCATGTAAAGCTGAAATGTCACTAGGATCAGGTCAGCTGCTTTCTTTCATGTTCCATTTCCTTCTGACAAGCTAGATTTATTGGGCCCTTCCCACCTTGTTAGTTGTTGCATTTGAATTGATTCTTCCCCAAATGGACCAGTCTGGCAAGACAGCCAGGAGGCTCCCATTGGTCAGACATTTAGTTTTGATAAGAGCCTAGGAGCATGGTAATAGTCACTTTTCAAAAAGGTTGTGTACCTGGAAGCCATATCAGGGAGGTATCAGGGTCAAAATCCCATGGAGTTCCTATGGGTAGACACTGCCTCCCTTTTTTAGAGGATCTAATCATCAAAAATCATCTTTCACAAGGACTCAGGGGCATAATTGGGCCGTGGGGTACCAAAGGCACTATCACTTTTCTATATGTGGGATTTTCCTGGTGAGGATAATCAACTCTGGCACTGATGGAAGGGGAGGTACAAGCATATAACACATCAACTGAGGCACCTTTAATAGTGGCAGAGGAGCTGCCAGCCCTCGTGGCCTGCCCCGCCCTGTGTCAACAAAGCTGCAGAGATGGGAGTTGCCCAGCCCAGAATGCCACAGAGTCCCACAGTGTATATATACCCAAAGATCAGCAGTTTTTCAAGTATAAATGCTTCTCAGATTATTATCTGTCTTTGATCAATTTTTAGAACACCAAAAGGGTTGTTTTGTCTATTTTATCCAGCTGTGTGCTTGCTTTCTGAGGATATTTGCCAATATACTTACTTGGCTAGAAATTTAAATGGTTTAATTTTGCAGTCAAATCATCCTTTCAACTTAACATAGTCCATTGCGGCTAATAAGGTAATTATCTATGTCCCAAAATGTCTAGAAACCAGGGCATCCTCAGAGACCCCTGTAAACAGCTATTCACTCAACTATACTCAAATGTCTGAGAAATCCTGGTTGACTGTTTCTCACCCTGCTGCTTGTATTGTTCAGAATAAAGACACACCAGGCCAGGGACCTAACTGGGTGAAAGATGTTTTTCTTAGAGTTATTTAGAGAGGCTTTTCCCTCGCCTCTTCCCATGGTGCCTCTTCCCTGTTTGAGTCTTATATGAACACCTTCCCTTACCATTATTTATATCTTGAATGTGGCTTTTAGATACGTGGAAGCCATGCTTCTTAGCTTTCCAGGGCACTTCTCTGGGAGAGGTATAGAATTCATACCATGAAACCTGGCAAACATGACAATAATAGAAGAGAGAACCAAAGACTGACAGTAATTCAGGACCTGAGAAAATGAGCATGTGGGCAGTTTTTAACATTCTGATTTATAATCTTTCATGTATATTTTTAATAATTTTGATATTAAAAAGTCATTTCAGCTATCCCCAGCAGTGCCCTTAATCTGGACAACTCATCTTGCCCACGATCTCAGTTCTTCTACTTTCCTTTGACCCTTCAGTAATATGTTCTTAGCATGTTTCCAAGGTGCTGGGCTTATCCTAGCTCTTCTGATAAATCTGCAGTCAGACCTTTTTCTTTCTTCTTACCCCCAAATTTCCTAGCTCAACCTTTAGATGATCTGAGAAAATCCATCCTTCTCTTCCCTCCCTCCCTATCTCCCTATTTCCTCTCTTCTTTCCCTCCATCCCTCCTCCTCTCCTCTCTTTTAGCAAAAGCACTGAAAACAAAACTTTGGTAAGATGTTATGGGAAAACAAATAAGAAAAGATAAAGCTACAGCCAAATGCAATTTTCTGATGTTGTAATGACTGATGACATAAATTATATGGCATTCAGACTCCCAGTTCTTGTGTGACTTCAGTAAAGCTGGGTCCTGGTACATTCTAGCTAAAGAAACAGTTCCATAGAAATATCACCTGACATGAAGAAGTCTATTTCTTTACTGCCTTCCTTGAACAAGAGCTGGAGATTGACCTCATATCACTTAAGCTCTGGCTGCAATGAGCATCTATGGGCCTAATTTCTACCCTCTGGTTTGCAGAAAAAAAGACTTTAACTGTCTCAAACATCCTCCACAGCCTCCAGATTTAGGTGAGTGCACAGTGACATCACTATTCATTCATTACTTTCAGCTAGAACTCTCTAGTTCTGGTCCCTAAGAAATTCCAATGTAGGTCTTTATCCATTCCTTTCTATCCCATGTATCTTGCCTGAAATTTATTTATTAATTATATACAAATTTGTTGATTTCCCAATTCTTTGTTTTCATCTTAGTAAAATTTGACTTCATTTTTCTAAGTTTGAGTTCTGTTATTTATCATGTTTCCTTTCGTACGGCTCAGGCTACTAAGTTCCATAAGCTAAAATGAAGCTACTTTTTATCTAAGAAATTCTGATGCCCTCAAGGAAATTCTTTTAGATTTTTATGTTTAAATATTACTAATACTTTTTCTTATTTTGTGGCTTGTCATTTACATCATTTAATAGTCTTTTAATTGATATGATATTCTTTATTCTAACAAAGTTCATTTTATTGACTTTTTCTTTCTGATTACATTTGTGCCACACGTAGGAAATGTTTCTCTTGTGATGAAATAATGAATATATTCTCCTGTATCAAGTTTGTTTAGTCTTTTACTTTAAACTGACAATACCCCTATATTTGATATTTGTGCATGCTGTGAAACAGAGAGGTTAATTTCATTATTTTTTATATGAACAGCTGGTTATTTAAGGATATTTTTTGAAAAGCGGTCCATTATGCACTGCTCTGTAGTGTCAAGACTAGTCATCTTACATCCATAGTTATTGGTCTGTTTCTTGATTCTCCTCCATTTGGTTTTATGTCTATACATAGCCTAATAATACTTTGATCTAATTACTGTAGTTTTATATTAAATATTGATATCTGATACAATATGCACTCACTCAATTTCCCTTCTAGCTTTTTCAACTCTTACTGGCTCTTCGCATTGTCCCATACATTTTAGAATTATTTCAAGTTACACCCACATACAAAGGGGAAAAATAAACACTGCTAGGATTTTCTCTGAGACTGAATTGAATTTATAGACTCATTTAGATGTAATTGACATCTTTAATTCTACAAATTTGGTTTATTCACCATTTATTAAGGTCTTTATTTTTATTGATAATATTTCATAGGGTTCTGTTTAGATATCTGCATATCTTCTGTTAAATATTTTCTAAGCCATTTGCTTTTCTTCCAATTCTAAATGGTACATTTAAAAATGTACACTTCCTTGTTGCTTGAATGTAAAAATGCATTCTTTCCCCCACCCCCCAATTTAACCTGTAGCTAACAACACTGCTGTCGGCGATACAGCAAACTCATGCATCATTTCTGATAACTTGTCTCTAGATTCTGGTGGCTTTTCTCATATGTGATTATAGTACCTGCAAGGGACTATAATGACATTTTAATTTCAGGTTTCCATATTTAGAAATTTGTTGATTATTTTTGTATTTTCACATTATCCAGGATTTCTAGTACAATAATGAATACAAGAGATAATAGTAGAAATTCTTGTCCCTCAACATTTATCATTACATATGATGGTTATTGTAGATTTTTTGCAGTAATGTTTCATCAGATTAATGTAGGTTTCTTCTAGACCTAGTAGACTAAGAGCATTTTTTATCGTTAATATGCATTAAAATTATTAAAAGTTTTTGTAATCATGAAGATCATTATGTGATTTTTATCAATTTTTAGGTTAATATAGCAAATTACATTGACTTATATTTTAAACAGTCAAATGTACAAACTAACTCAAATTAGTCATGACACATCATATATATACATATATACATACATATAGGCATAGTTTAAATATTTCATTTAAATTGGCTTTAAGTTTCCTTTTTGCCAATATACTTAGCAGATTTATATATAAAAGAGGCTTTATAAAAAGAGTTTGAATTTTTTTTTTTTTTTTTAGTTTCGGGAATAATTTGGGAAATATTATCAATATTTGTTTCCTAAATGTTCGGTAGAATTCAGTGGTGGTAAATTTCTGATTTTTCATTTCTTCTGGAGGATGATTTTGGAAATTATGTTTTTCTATAAATTTGACCATTTTTAGGTTGATCACCAAACATTTCAAATTATTTTGCAGAATTATTTTCATAGTATCCTTTTATTGCCTATTAATTGTACTGCTGACCACTTTTCTATTCCTGACTTGATTGTTTCGTCATGACTAATCTTGTCTGTAATTATGAATTTAAAATGATTTTTCATTTTAAGCTTTGAAGGTCATTTATTGCACATGTATGAATTTATTTTAATTTCTACTTTCATTTTTGTCATAGGATTTATTTTATTGCTCTATTTCTACTTTCTTCATTGATTTTCAGCTTTATGAAATATTTTATTTAATTCCTTTAATTGTACCCATTTCCCTCTAATTATAGATTTAGCTATATTATAGTGTTGTAATATTATTCAATTCAGTTATTTTCTTTTTCCCTTGATTTATTTTTTGACCCTTAGTTTACTTTAGAAGCTTATGTATTTATTTTCCAGTTAACTTTCCATTATTATTTCTAGTTTGATTGCACTGCAGTCAGAATACACACTCTATGATTTCAATGCTTGGATATTTGTTGAGACTCGTTTATTGCACAATATAAAGCTAAATTTTTGGAAAGTGATTGGACATTCTTGTTTATACTGCAGTGATGAGGATATTTACCTTCATGGAAAGATTCACATTTTGGAAGAGAAAGTCTGGAGAGAAAACCAATGAAACACTAATGCCAGCTTTTCTGGGGAGGTGATACTTTCTAACAGTAATAGTTTGGAAATTCTTTTGAGGGCATTCATTTGACCTAGGTGATAATCCGCTTAACCTAGAAATAGCCAGTGATACCACAAGACGAAATTGTTAGTTACCTTTTTCTACCCTGCAGGGTCATAAATAGGTTATCGTCAAATTCTGACAGTGATTTCCTTCAACTCAATGAATCTGAGAGTCCACAAAGTAGCATTCTCAAACTTTTCTACACATGAGAAACCCTTGGGGAGTTAAAAAATTCCCAATGCCTGGGTCAAGTTGAATCCTAGTCTTTGATGATGTCCTCAAGGATTGGCATTTTTAAAGCTTGCTTCCCAAACTTTAATGCTCACATAAATCATCTGGGGATTTGCCTAAGTGAATAATTCTGATTTAGTAGGTTTGGGGTGGGGGTGGTACCAAGATTGTGTATTGAGTACAAGGGGAACCAAGAACCATTCTTAAATTTGGCCGTACATGGTAATCACATGTGTAATTTAAAAATAAATAAATAAAAATTAGAAAAAGATGCCCAGATTCCTCTCTGGGAGAATAACAGCAAATTACATGAATATTGTTTATATTAACCTTACCAGTGGAACTGATCGTCCAACCAGAGAAGAGAGAAGAAACCCTCTAATAATTACAATCGAGTAGGGTTTGATAAAAAAGCAAAGTTTCTCCTTTCCATGTTTGCAGCCTCTTCTCATTAGCAACCTATCAAACACGTGTGGGCACAGTAACCTCAGCCACAGTCAAAACAAATGCTCTCCCTCCATGTGACTTGAAAGTCATCTATGTGGTATCCAGAAAGAGAACATAAACCTAGTCCAGTGTCCACCAGGTAATTTTCCACAACTAAAACTGAGAAATGAAGAATTGGAGGACGTGTTTTACGAAGTAAAACCTATGGGTCCCCCCCCCCCCCAGCATTTCCGATGGAATTTAAATCTTTGGGGGTTAGAGTTCATTTACTTTTTGGCAGAAAAGCACTTCCTGTTTCTCCAGCAAAGGCCCCAGAATGCTTCTTTCATGTCAAAGGCTGTTATGAAACAGCACTTGATGAATAGAATGCAAGTGAATGAGAAACACATGGATTAAGTTTCCATTAGCATCCACATGGGTTTAATAATTAAGGGAAAATGCTTGACTAAAAAGAATGTTTTGAGTATTGCTGAATTGAAATTTCATAAAAAGATAAGCTTAAAGCCACTCATTCTGAACCTGAGATTACTCATCCCTAACCAAAACAATCCAGATCTGGCTCATAATTTGAGACTCAAGCTATAAACTCCATTCCTTCAAAAACTGCCAGCACTCATCAGGTTCTGGGAATTGTAAACTCACCAGATTTGGGAAATCGTGAGCATCATTGAAACAGCCTCTTATCATTGATCTGTCTCAAGGAATTTGTTACTTTGTTCACATCAGGTAGCTCCTAGTTTCTGACTCATATAAATTTGGTTCCTCCTCTTCATTAAGCACATTTTAAAATCATAGTCTCACCTACCTGAAATCAAAGTAAAAATTGCCTCACAAGTAGTGACTGTAAAACCGCTAATAGAGGTCAGTTCAGGCTTATCCAGATGCTCTCCCATGATTAATAAGTAAAAGGCAAGTTGTTCAAAATTCTGTTTCATTTCCTTCATAATAACGAACAAGAAGGTAAGAATGGGATTAATGTTTCTAAATTTTAAGTACTTTGGACCATTTAACTAGTAAAATCCTCTATATGACATCCCAATAGTTAAAAAAAAGGGAAAGCGGCAGAGAGTAAAAGGAATTCTCAGTTGTCAATAATAGGTTAGGGAAGATGTGCCTTTAACGGATATTGCATCTATTTGTATCTGCACTGAACGTGTATTAGAGTATATTTTCCCACACTCCTACCAACATTTTTCATATATTTGTTCTTTTTTTTAGTACCTATTCACAAATTTCCTTTGTCTTACTTTATTTATTTGTAAGAAATTTAACACATGTAAGTAAGTATCTTATGTAATTCTAGATCTTTATAAATGTTATTTTAAGTGATATTCAATATATGTTAGTCACTTATAAAAACTGCAAAGATATTTTCTGTTATTTTTACTTGTCAACATCATCATTCAGTCGGAAATTATTTTATATTTTAAAAACTTTCTTTTATTTGTTTTACCTTGTATCAGAAAACTTTTCCCCTGAAACATTAAAATTTTCCTCATTGGTATAGTGTATTTTTTCCATATCATTTTTCATGTTTTTATTTGGTCAGTAACTAGTTTTTGTAAAAGAAGCTAAAGGTAAAGTTTTTTCTAATAATGACTTCATCATATATTGCAATCTTATATATACTCGTGACTGTTTATAAATTCCCCTTCTGCTGTTTTGTCCCATTACCATCAGTCTGCCCATGCTAGGGACAAACTTGTTTAATTATAGCAGCTTTATGATGTATTTTAAAGTTTTATTACTATTTTTTTTTAACTGCTGGCTATTTTCAGTGTTTATTTTTTCACTTGAAATATGGAAGTAGCTTCTATAGTTAAAAAGCAAAAGGAAATTATGTCAGTTGAGGATACATTGAATTTATTAATTATAAGGGAAGAACTGGCACTTCCTCAAAGTATATCTTTCATATAGTACTGAGATATGGTAGTAGCATTGATTTTACTTCTTGCTTTGCAAAATTATATTGGATTTGTATTTCCATTTCTAGAGTTGGATCATACAATAGTCTCCTTATTTTGATAATATTTTCAATGATGTCTTTCTGCCTAATAGATAAAATGCAAATTCTAAGCATGCTGCCTACACCAGGACCACTTTGACAAAGGCCTTGCTTTCTTACTTGATGTCACAGTCTCTTAAGAACTTTTTTTCTCTGTCACTCTGAAATGCTCCCTAAATGCCATTCTTAACAGCCTGGAAAAATCTACCATTTCCTGTCCTGTAAAAATGAATTCATGATTGTATGAGTTTTAGCACAAAATATGTGGAGCTGCCTTTGAGTATAATGAAAATCCATAGAATGGGTGGACAATAATAATGTCCTAATGGCTGGCCACATAATAGTTGCTTGCTCGATAAATATTTGTTAATTAAATAATATTGTCTTAAACTAGATGATTATAGTCATGGTTCACTTTTTTTTTTTTTTTTTTTTTTGGTCAATGCTAAGTAGTTTAATCAAAAGAATATAAGTGAACTTATAGATAACCTGCACCCACCCTTATTAAACATTTACAAATTATTTTAAATAATAAATTAGAACCAAAGTAGTATTTATAGCAGTCTTAAAACCTACTACTTAGAAATATCATGCTTTCCCCTGCTATATCATCTCTTCATATAGAAACATAAAAACATGTTAAATTTTAGCCAAGAACCAGAACTCTTCCTGTTATCTGAATATCGGATTAAAAGATAACATTAAAAAGTGCCAGATATGCTGAAATACTTCTCATTATGCTGTAAGAAACTGTCTCTGTATAGTGGTGGTCCTCCTCCCCTAGGAAATGTTATCTCTATTTAAATTTAAGTATAATAGTTCATAATATTAAAAAGAAAAAATTTAGAATGAAAGACTTAGGGTAACTAATATCTCAGTGGAACACAACTGTAGTGCATTAAATGATAGCTTTCCAAAAGATGTCCATGCCCTACTCCTCAGAACCTGTGAATGTAACCTTATTTTAAAAAAGGGCCTTTGCAGTTACAATTTAATTAAAGACCTTGAGGTGAGGAGATAATTCTGGATTATCTGGGTGGGTCCTAAAACCAATGAAAAGTAGCCTTATAAAAGAAAGGCAGGGGAAGATTTAACACAGGCCGAAGAGGAGAAGAAGAAATAGGGGATGGCCATATGAAGATAGAATCAGAAACCATAGTTTTTGTGGGCTGAGTTATACCCCCCAAAATTTATATGTTGAAGTTCTAATGCCCAGTACTTCGGCATATAACTGCATTTGGATTGAAGGTCTTCAAAGGGAGTATTAAGAGTAAAAAGGTAATAGTCGGGTGGATTCTAATCCAATATGATTGGTGCCTTTATAAGAGGAGAAGATTAGGACACAGGAACACACAGAACAAAGACCATGTGAAGACAGGGAAGACAGCTATCTATCTACGAGGCAAGGAGAGAGAACTTCAAATGAAGCTAATGCTGTCAATACCCGATCTTAGACGTCTAGCCTTCAGAACTGTGAGGAAAGAAATTTCTGTTGTTTAAGTTACTCTGCTTCTGGAACTTTGTTATGGCAGCCTCAGCGATTAAATACAACAGTGGTGCCCAGAAACAACTGAAGCCACCAAATGCTGAAAGAGGCAAGGGAGGATTTTCTCCTAGAGCCTTCAGAGGGAGTACTGTTACTTCATTTTGGACTTCTGACCTCCAGGACTGTGAGAGAATACATGATTCTGTTGTTTTAAGCCACCACGTTTGTTACAATGTGTCACCGTAGCCCTAGGAAACTAACACAACTTTCCTTTTCCAAGAAAATTCAAACGGTTTTGAAGTGGCCATGTTTATTATTTTGAGCCAAAGTCCATGGAAGCAGGTGAGCAAAGACCTTTGAGAGAAGCTAACGCTAAAGACGAATGTTAGAAGTC
The DNA here is from genome assembly GCF_014176215.1 of Rousettus aegyptiacus. Taxonomy (NCBI): domain Eukaryota; kingdom Metazoa; phylum Chordata; class Mammalia; order Chiroptera; family Pteropodidae; genus Rousettus; species Rousettus aegyptiacus. Next base: position 72,721,637 of record NW_023416287.1, read on the forward strand.
TTACTTAGGGCTCTCTACAATTGACCTTTTTTTTTTTGCCACCAGCTTCACAATGCTTAAAAAAAAAAAAAGTAGCACTAAGTATCAATGTATTTGCCTTTAGGGATTTCCAATACTGAAATTAAAATGTCCTTAAAACGGATTCCACTGGGGTTTTATAATGATGATCATATGTTTCTTTTACATTGCACATTTATTTGTACAAAAGCACTTTCCAAAACATTGCATTTGATCTAGTTTATTTCCTTTGCTATTCTTTCAGAGCACTATTTCTAGAGCAGTTCTTCCAAAACACTGTTTTGCTACAGTCATCCTCAAGTGTGATACAGTCTACCCCATTGTGATTCTTGGCCCAGTTCAAATGACGGTTTCCCCATGAAGGCTTCCATGGAGACCCCATCATACCTTTCAATGCATTTAATTCCACTATTTCATTCTAGATTTTGTCTTTTCATAGAACATAAGAAATTCGAGAGCAGATAGCACATCTTACTTACTACCAAAGTTCAAACAATGGTGTTTTGTATTTGTTTTTGTTTATAGCAGAAAATCAGCAAATATTTTTGAATGAACACATTTAGTTTTCTCTATATCCTTGTGATTTTGGTGAAACAGATATTCATATTTTAAAAAATGAGCCAGAAAAATTACATGAGTATTCTGGGAAATTTGGTTAGTATAATATAATGACATCATCAATTTCTTTATTCCTATTTTTTTTTTTTCCTACAGACTGCTTATCTGTGGATCAGAGGAAGATCAGATGGATCACACTACAAAGAGGTAATAGCTTTATGAGCATTAAAGCTACTGGCCTAATATTTTCATGGTAGCCTGTGCTTCCTGGCAACAGGGACCTTTAAAAACTACAGTTAAAGAATAAACAAATCTTAGGCAGATATTACAGATGTCAACATAAACAAAGACAGAACTCTGAAAGATGAAAGGGGGGATATTTCTGGGAATGATAAACTGATTCTGGTTCTCATTTTAAGAGCAATTCTTAATTACAAACTTTTGCCAAATTTAGTAACGGCATAAAGAGTGTAGAGTAGGAAAAATAATTTTCCTCTACCCTTCTGTGTTTTTGCTGAGATTTCATAAAAGTTATTGTAAAGAGAAAAAAACGAAATTTTATTAACATGTACATTTCACACATGTGAGAGATATCCAGAAAAAAATGAGTAACTCCCCAAGTTGGCTCAAACCATCACCTTATATAACACCTTCAATGAAAGACAAAAGAAAGATGTATGTATGTGGGGGCGGGGGGAGGGGAGATGGGGCAATTACGGGAGTTGGCCAGGTAGAGCAAGGTAAACAAAGGTAAGGATTGTTATGCAGATGTAATCTGTGCCATCTCCATTAATAAATTCTCTTGTGATTTAGAATCATTCTTACAAACGATTTCCTTTATAAATTTAAATTTCTCTTACAAAAGGGTAACTTCCACTCTGTTTTTTAGAGCTTCTCCTGTGTCTGTAGTTTCTCAAAATAATCAATTCAAAATAATCTTTATGTTAAAGAGGCAATAATTTGGGGTGGCTACCCTTCAAAAACAAATATACTTCATTCGAGCAAGAAAACTCTTGTTGTTCTATTATTTTGTCAGTGAAGAAATTTATAAAACTTGTAACTTCTTTTTCAAGTCAGTCCTTATAACTGCAGTGCACAGAGGTCAACCACACTCACACTCCTGTACAAATGCGCAATGCACGCAGGATGGATAGGATCATAAACTGCAGACTGATGCGGTTGGAGAGTATCTCCGAGGAGCCTGACTCTTCCTGTCGCAAATAAAAAGGCGGTAGGAGAGAGAGGACAGGATACAGAATTAAACTTCATTGTGGTTTTCTGGAAGTTAATTGAACAAGGTTATTCATTCATAAGGCTTAAAGACATGAAAAAGATGTTTTAAAAACTGAGATAGGGTGAGATTAGAAAAATATTGGTGATTCATGATTGGAATAGCAGTAGCCTCAGGCATGATTAGGTCACAGGTAATAGTTCATCTGCTTTCTAACCACTCCCCTTCTTTAGACAGGTTGCCTTTTAACTATTCGGATCATCAGTTTCTTTTAAATGTCAAAGCTGTCCAGCCTATTTGCTTCCCTGGGCTTTCAAAGGGTTTGAAATGCCCCATGTAAAGCAGGTATGACTGCATGAGTAACAAATATGCGCCTCCCATGCAGGCACCTTCCTCTGCTTTCTCATGTACACACTTCCACAGTAGCCCAGGGAGACAGTAGGAAGATGAGATGGTGCAAGCTCATTAACAAAGATCTAATAACACTATCACACAAAAAAATCTAATTAGTGAGCCTCATGGAAATAAACACAGGCTTGCGTGTGTTCTCTGCCTGGAACCATATTTTTTCATTTCCTGTAAAGTTTAAAAAATGTAATCTTCTTTCCCAGTTGTCCTCACCTACATTATTCTGTTGCCCAGAACCTGGGTTTCCTCTCAGTGCTTGGAGGGAGTAACCGGAGACATTGCCACTGATAGGCAGCCTTTGATCTCAAGGCTGCCCACATAAAAGCATCCTCTGGAATCCCCTTGCTGGGACTGTACACAGAAGCCACCCTGGGGGGCTGGCCTGACTGTTGTTTCATGGCACAGAGCAATAGATCCCAACCGCTGTGGAAGGCAGGGCAGACTGGGGTGCAGGAACACCGTGCACTCCATCCCAATTGAAACCGAAACCACAGGGGAGTCAGGACCTGCGGAAAGCAATTACATGGATTGGAATTTGGCCAGCACACCCGGGTGAAATGGCACAGCAGCGCCTGCATCACTCTGTTTTCCAGGCCGAAAGAGTTTACACATCATTTACAATATACATGAGCGGCTTCCAGAGGCAGATGTGATTGGCCCTCAAGAACCACAATAGAGGGAACTGGGCTTTGCTTACTTATAAAATTAGAGCTGCAGCAAACTCAGAGTCTTTCCATTCTAACCCCTCATTTAAGAAATGAGGAAACTGAGCCCCAAGGTGGTGAAATTACTTAAAACAAGGTCACACAACCTTCGGGTAGAGGATTGGAGGTTAGACTTCAGAAATCTCTATTTTAAGTCCTATCATGTTGGTAAGGATATGGAACTATCAGAACTCTCCTAATTCTGGAGGCAGTGAAATATTATACAAACCAAACAAAAAAACTTTTACTTTTTTCCTGAAACAGTTTGGCAGTCATATATATGAATGTTCATAGCAGCTTTATTCATAATAGCCCAAACTAGAAGCAACCCAAATGTAGTTACAGCATAGTCTACATCGCACAGTCTTCTCCATAATAAAAATGAATGAACTGTAGATACATATAATATGGATGAATCTAAACACTGGGTTGAGGGAAAGAAGCCAGGTACAAGTGTTTCCATTTATATGAAGTTCTAAAGTGGGCAAAATAAACGTATGGAAATAAATCAGTGGTTGCCTGGGACATATTGGAGTTATTCGAATTGACTGTAATGGGGTGAAAAAGGAACTTCTGAGGTTGGCAGAATTATTTCAAACCTTTGTTAGGGTGATGGTTACACATTTGTTACATTTGGCATTAGGGCAATATACACACATTTGTCAAAATTCATGGACATACACTTACGGTGACTGTACCTTATTGTATGTAAATTATGACTCAAAAATTTATTCAAAGAGTTAACATAATGGTTACATCTGTCCCTGTGTAGAAGCACACAGGGGGCTTCGAAGACGTTGGTTCTGTTTTAGTTCTGAAGATGGATAGTCAGTTCACAAGTGCTTTTTTTTTTTATTATCCTGCTTCATAAAATGTACAGAGCACATATAATCTGCCATGTATCAAATATTACATAATAAAATGTTTAAAAGAACTAAAAAAAATTAGCATAGTTACCATATGTAAAGTGCTGATCAAAGTTGCCAGAGTTTATGGAGTGATTACTATGTGTTAATCCTCTATAAACGTTAGTTTATTCAATCTTTGTACAAATTCGTGGTATATTTTTTAGTGTTCTAATCATAGATATGAGGATACTGGTGACCAGAAAGGTTAAACCAACTTCTCAGCACTGCACAGTTTGTAAAGATTGCTGCCAGGTCTAACATGTTCTTACCCTACCATGCTCTAGCTGCTTCTCCTAGTGCTTGACCTAACACATGTCAGTTCAGACTTCTCCTTAATTTATTCCCTGCTTTTTAAAGGCCAAGAGTATTTGGTCATTCTCTTGTTCTGTTGTCATGTAGTTGCTCTCATTTACATCCATGTATTCTCTTTCTTATAGGCACTACTCTGCTTCAAATACTTAACTTTCAGACTATTCTCATTGTTATTTCTTCCCATTTTTAGCTTTTTCTTCCTCAGATTTATTCTGCTAATTAGGTACATTTTATTCATATATAATTCTATAGGCAGCAAGCTGATGGCATATAGAAACTGTCCTCAAATACCTGAAAGATAAAACACGCTCCTTATTTAGGATTTCATACGTCCTGCAATTGAATCTAGCCAAAATGTCTCATATGCACATTATGCTCCAAGTCAAATGTCAGCAAGGGTACTCCACACAGATCTCATGCTCTCCCTTTTGTGTGCTTTCCTCTGGTGCCCTTCTGGAGAACTCTGCTTTTTCCTTTCTTCTTTCTAAATCCATTTGTCCTTCTTTCCTTTTTTGAGGGGTGGGGGATGGGGGAGTGATGGGGATGAGAGACAACCCTTGGTTGACCTCACAGATGGCAAGGACCTTGTCAGTTTACAATCCCTTATTTTTGATTTTTACGCCTATGGCACCTGGTCTTCCTAGGTGTTCTCCCATCCAGGTGCTAACCAGGCTCGACCGTGCTCAGCTTCTGAGATCAGATGGGATCAGACTTGTTCAGGGTGGTATGGCCATAGACTAAATCTATCTGTCTTTCAATTCCAAAGTTAAACCACCTCCTAAGTGAGCCTTCTCTAACCACCTAAAACAAACCCAAGCCATTCCATTTTCTTCAGTTGTTTATGTTTTACTACTAAGCTACCCTTCATTCATTCATCTGTTCACTATATCTCTTGACTTCCTGCACTGGGCCATTCTCAACATTTGGTACAGGGCTCTAGTAGTAAAAGAATCCTTGCTATCATGAAGACTATATTCCTGCACCTGTATTAGTCTTATTCTTCAAGGACAATTATAAGTTTCTTGATGTCTGAAATTTCGTTTCATGCCTAAATCACTTAATAGGTATAATTCATGTTTATAATATATAGGTAAAGAAAAAGGCAATCTAAAATTAATGATCCTTTTACCCTGTTTTTTATACTCAAGTTTATCTGGTCTGCTATAAATAAAGAGAAAAACTATTTGAAAACTAGGTATGAAAATTTAAAGAGTGTTTTGTCCTGGATGTGGGGGTCATAAGTGACTTAATCTATTATATTTATTACTAATGCAATTTTAAAAGTGAAGTACAAAGAAAGAATATTATAGTGAGATTCTTATACTGTGCTTTTTGACTTCTCCCGAACTTAGGAAAATGGTTTCTCCTATAAATGAAAATTTAATCTACTTAGTAACATAAGTGTTGTCACTTGCCCTATTATTCAGTTTTTCTTACTGTGAAGACAGAGTTAATATAATACTTTACTCACTCTATCTAATGAAGCTATAATTAAAGATTAATAAAATACTGTGAATTAATATACAGTAAAATGTGATTGGGCAGGGGAATGGCTATAAAGGATAGATGATAAATCTTATTGTCATTCATGAACAAATGAACTATAGTATAATATCATCTGATTATGAAATGATGCATATTGATCATCCTATAAAATTATTTTTATATGTATTAGTTGTCCTTTTTTGACAAAGAATAAAATAATTCTTAGGCTTTATTCTACATGTAAAATAACATATACGTGTGGCTATTGACAGAGAATCATCACGATCATCAGTATTGAAGTCTATGGTGAAATAATATTGTTGCGAAAATGACGATGCTCTGTTATAAGATGACATAGTCATCTGAAGTATAAAATAAATTATGATTGTAGTTACTATTAATAATAGGCAATGTTAATTAATAATTTATTATTATTAAACAGAATGACATGCAGAAAATTCATGGAGATTCTTTATTACACCAGAGTGCTATAAAAACTTGGCTTCTTAAAAGAGATTTTCATCTTTCAGTTTAATATTTATGTGAGGAGAATGAATTGGACACAGCAGCAGACCAGAGAATACAACTGAGGAGTGGTGGGGAGGGGAGGCAGGAGGGAGAGAGAAAACAAATTCTGGAATCTAGAAGCCTCCTAAATGGGAATATAGGAACAAGATCAAGATTCATAGACACTTCTTTAAATGATTTGTCTCTACTATCTGCTTTTCAGTTTTTCCTTTGGTTAAACTGTATATCATCATAAGCAGGTATGTTTATGCAAAGCCACAGCATCTTCCACAAAACCTGACTGAAATAATTAAGTAATGTTGCTCACACTTAAGACCAAGCATGGGCCCCATAAACGGTCAACAGTCAAGTCAGATGATTACAGTGTGATATTTGATAGGAAGACACTAGGAGTATAGTCCAAAATCACCGAATTCTGGATAATGGCTGAAACTGAACTTTTCAGGTTGATTTTAATGTCTAAAATACATTTGCTAAGCAAAAAGATATGAGTTGGAATAGAATAGCAATAACCAAAAACTGAGAGAGCAGGAGGATGCAGATAGGATTAGGAGAAAGTAGAGAAAAAAGAAAAGAGAGAGAGAGAGAGAGAGAGAGAGCATAAGAACCCAATATTTTTCAAAATACATTTTATACTTTTCCTATGCTGTGACCAAGTCAAATTTTTTTCATATATTTTCTCTGTAAAAATCTAGGAGACAAGATACTGAAAATCTGAAATGAAGCAGTTGCAGACCAAAAAAAATCAAATTATTTGATTGAGAAACTAATGACACAGAACAAGATGAGATGTGCCTAAAGAACACAAGGATTATGAAAAAAAATCTTTCATAATGTCTTCCTCAAACTCTACTCAAAAGTAACTGCAAGTTGACATCACAATACATGATTTGTTGAGCATTTTAATAAAGTATTCTTAGATAACTGGAGTGATAAAAAATTTATATTGTTAACATATTATGTTGTTAATATAATGATTTGAATTAGGTCAGAATCAACTAATCACTCGTTATTTTTATTAAGTCACACACACAAACAATGATAGCACAAAACATTAGCTAGTGTAGAAATAGATTTCCAAAATCTATAGCTTAGATTTTGGCATTAAGGGACACTAAACCTTGTACCCAATACCAGCAGTTAGGAGATTTTTGCCCACCATTCAGAATGATGCCTTAAAGGGCTTTTATTCCTATCTGGGTGTGACATAAACTGCAAAACTAAATCCCACAATATTCATATGTACTTAATTCATATAGCAGCAGTGTGATCTAGTAATCCCTTGCTGTTACTTAATATTATGTACATTTAAAAAAATGTTTGTATGTATGTATTAACCATTGGTGCTTGAAGGAACTTAGTTAATTGATTGTCAGATTATGCTCTTTTTGAAAGCAGAGCTACGCTTTCAATGTCTATTAGAATTTATTTCTCACTCATCTTTTTTTCATCACTATTACTGGGGAAAGTAGTTTTATGTTATTGTTTAATTTTTCCAGTAATTGTGGTAAAAAAAAAAAAAAAGATGAATGAGAAATAATCTCTACTCTCACAGAGCTTATGCTTGAGTATAACAATTTTTCATTTACTCATTCAAACATTCATTCATTTGTTCAATAATGTTTACTGAGTTCCTAACATGAGGCACACCAGGGTTTACACATTGAACCAAGCATGACCTCTGTCACCATGAAGCAATAGTCTCCCAATATTATATTTGCTTTTCTAGGTATTCTACCAAAAAACGAGCTTATTATTTAAGTGTAAATTTCAAGGGGAGTTTATAGGAGGGAAACAAAGCAAATGTAGGGAGTCAGGAATGCTCCCTGAATAAGAGAGTTCTAAGATGAAACCTATGAAACTTGAAAAAAAAAATTCAAAACAAATACTGAAGATTTTTGTTCTGGGGAGGAATAGTGCAAATTCACTTTTGCCCACTTTTTCCCTTTAAAATAACTTAGTACCCTGGAAATTATTGGGATACAGTTTTCTTCCTATTTCCTGTATACTCCCTGACTAGCTGCGAACAGGGCCTGCAACTCAAGACTGACAACAGGTTTAAAGCTTAGGGAATTTACCACGATGTCAATCCTGTGTCCCAAGGTCAATATCTGGCCTTCCCACTTCTCTTCACCTTTCAGAGTCATATTATGTTAGTTTTGTATATAATGCCCAAGGTTTTTCATTTTATACAGTGAGAGAAATAGGAAAAAATACATCCACACCATTTTCCCTGAAAGGTTTGTTCACCCCATGTACAATTTTAAATGTACCATTTATTCAATGACTCAAAAACATTTTAACAAAATTACTCTAAATATTGAAAATGAACATCGGTTTTTAAAATATGTAACCATTGTATTAGATTGAAGCACATGAAATTGTAGATATTCAAGTGTTTGACCTATCAAAATGTCTTTTTCATAGGAAAATGGAGTGCTACATTGCATTAAAAATGTGATACACTAGGATATGACTAGTAATGTCATAACAACCCAAATCAGAGAAAGGAGTGGGGAAAGCAATTATAGATAACTTCAGTGATATCATGAGAATTTTTCCAGAAACTCACAAATAAGATATCCTTGGCTATTTTTATGTTTTAATGAGTAAAAACTACTCAAGAGGTTTGAGTTGAAAATGTCAGGTATTTCTGCCAAGAATAGTTATGTAGAGTGTGCTTTGCAAACATCTAGGGGGCATGCTCGCAACACAGACATCACAGCATTGTTTATTATTAAGAATATTTTCTGGTAAATGATAGTAAAATGTCCCACCCTAACAAAATTAATTTACTACAATAGCTTTTAAAAACATGAAAGTAAAGTGTTTTAAAGGGGGAGACATCTTTTTAAATGTGAACCAATGTATCTATGGGCTAGTAATAATACATATATATACTTTATTAAATCAACTGGGTTCTTGAAGTGATAACATAACTAAACATTAAGATATTTTTATTTGGTATAAGCGAGGCTTTAGGTAATGTTTAAAATTGGTACATATAGAGAGGCAGGGGAAGGGCACTCATTCACTTTCTTGGACTGTACAGACTGGGTCTCTAAGCCAGGGGATAGTCTGAGAGCCAAGGGTTACCCAGAATAGAAATTTCTTTCTCCTGGAATGGATGGCAGTCTTTTTACAAGGGAAGGCATTAATTGTTGCTAATACTCCATTTCCCACAGGCTCATAATAAAAGTTAACATTTCTCAGCTTGTGAAATAAATTTTCGGTGTTTAGGGAGTATTTTTACTCATTAATTTTTAACCTTTTTGTATTTTCATAGGTATTTTAAGTAAACTATATAGGGCTGCAACAGTAGCAGATGTTATTTTCAACAAATAGTTGTGTACTCATAAAATTTCATTTTAAAAAATCAAATAAATAAATAAATAAATAAATAAATAAATAAATAAATAGTTCTTTAGTCAATACTGCAATGGCCAATAATGCTTTCTGGATTTTTGGTTCAAACAAAGCTCACTTAAGGAAACTGTCAGGGTCAAGAGATAAATGGTATTGCAGTCAGGAGGAGGTTAGTGGATGGATTCTGGACACATATGCACTTTATATTGGCACTCTTCCTAGAGTGGGACAAATTGTTCCTAACTCTTGCATGGTAGTTACTGTTAGCAATACAAAGCCATTAAATTTAATAGTGACCTCAGCATCAAACCTCATCCAAATAGCTTCCAGTTTCACAGCTTGAATCTCCAATTGCATTGATTCATCTCCATTCCCTGTCTAGATAGTCTTCATGATGAGAGCTTTTTCCCCATGGATTGAACTTGATTTTGACAATCCCACTTTTGGTAATCACAGTGCTTTGAACTCATTCCCAGGCATGAGTTTCCACTGACTATTGTCAGTCAAACTGTTCACTTCCAGCTGTTAAAGTTCAGAATCATTGGACACAATTAAGAAGTAGAGAAAGAATCTTCTTCCATCATTTAAATGGTGATGATGTAAATGGAAAAAATCACTCATCTGATTACACACAGTTCTCCAGTTTCATTTGTAAAAGTCTGTCTCTCCAACTACTTTATAAAAGCCACAAGGGGAGCAATCATGTATTTTTCTTCTATAAAACTCATAGTGTATGAATGTGGCTGGGCATAGTTTTAACAGTTAATTGATGCTTATTGCTTGACTTAATAAATTTTAGGTATTCAATTGAATCTTTTGAGATTAATTAAAGAGGACTTTATGATTAGCCACATGTGGATCATTATCCCCACTATGTGCCTACCGTGAGAAAAACTGTGCTTGGGCACAAAGGATACCGAAAAGGAGTAAGAAAGAGAATACTGTCCTCCAGTATCTTATAGACAAGCAGAAGTAATCAGATGCATCATGGAAAAGATAAAGATGTGCATCATGGAAGAGATATATAGATACACAGCACAGAGTTCAGAGAAAAAATAAGAGATTTATTGCAATTGTATGTTCCTGAAAAGGTTCATGGAAGGGATAATCTTTGAACTGGATTTTAAAAAGCTAGGTAGGGATCAGATACACAAAAATGAAAGAGAAGAGATTTAAGAAAAATAAATGTTAATTTAATAATTTATTTATGTCATAAACTTATTTAATGTCGACATTGTTATTTAGATATTGTTTGTGATTATCTCCTTTAAATGACTTCTGACATGGCAGAAACTGTGTGGAGTAGAGTTCAGACATAATAGCAATATATCCTGGAGGCCTTGATTAGCTATAGACAGCATTTATCAATGAATAGGACCACATGGCAATCCTAAAATTGTTCTTTTTAAAACATAATTTTGGAGAAATAGTCATTCATTCATTTTGCTCATTTCAATAAATAATTACTGAGACCATACTATGGAAAATACATACTGATTTCTACCCTATGTAAAAGGGCAACCATAAATTAATGTATTTCACCATCTGTTTATTGAAAAAAATACATGGCAAGCAAACAAACTTCAATGCTATGTATTAAGCAATGGAGGATGTTCAGTCAGTTTTTTATAGCATACAGATGTGGGAGAAATTAATTTTGCATGTGAAATTTAGGGAAAGCTAGAAATAAGAGAACACATTTGAGTTTGATCTTAAAGATTGAGGAGTCAGTTAAGAGTGTGCCTTATGGGCAACATAAACAGATTAGGCCATTCTATGGCAGAGAGTAAATGGGGAGCAAGACAAGGAGTAAAAGTTGTTGAGATACCATCATGGTTTGGCCAGAGAGGCCTGTGTGGCCAAAGATTAGTTAAGAAAATTGGTTGGGATTCAAGATTTAAAGGGCATGTAGAAATACAGATCTGGGGTATAGACAAGGTCAGAGTTAGAATTAGGAATATAAAGATAATATTTACATTATTGATATGGATAAAATTATCCATGAAAACTTTTGAACAGGTTGATGAATCAGCATATTTAGACATCTCTGCCACTTATCTCTGTGGGCTAGTTACCCAAGCTTTACTTTCATAAATGGACATAAGAGAATTCCCCACTTATTTGGATATTGAGATAACTCATAACCACAGAAAAAGCACTGGCATTGAGTATAACTTGAAAATCTCAATTATTATTATCATTGATGAAGGCTAAAGATGAAAGTCTAGATAATATTAACATTAATGTAATAATTTGTAAAAGAGCAGAAGAACGAAAGAAATCAAAGAGGTACAAAGAGCCAATGGTTGAGTGATTTTATAAAGCCTCATGGAAAGAAAAGTTTCAAAATGTAGGACAAGAGGATTGCATTCCCAACCAATGTTCCCACAGGTCCAGCAAGAAGAGTCCTGAGAAAAAAAGCTATGAGATTTGACAAGTAGCATATCTTTGGTGACCTTCAGTCAGAACAGTTCTAGCTGGAACATCAAGGTAGAAGTCTGATGTATAGGATTGGAGGTAAGCAAGAGAAAGCATGAGATTATAATACTCAGTTTGTTTATTATTGAACATAAATAGGATGTAGATTAAGTGGAGAGCAGGGTGAAGAAGATGGTTTTGTGAGAATGTTGGATGACTTAACACATTGTCAAGCAAAAAGAATCACATCTGTGGAGGAGGACAAGTTAATGAGAGAAAGATGAGGTATTTGATAATAAATGTTTGAGAGAAAATTTAAAAAAATTAAAGACACATATCTATTCTCCATGGGGGAAAAATGGTAGAAAAGCCTCCTTGATTCAGACAGAAAAAACAGATAAAAATATAGATTAGAGACAGTGGAAGAGATATGAAGATCTTACTCCTAATGGCTTCAATTTCCTGGAAGGGTATAGTCCAAGTGACTGAAAGTGAGTGGTTTATTGACAGAAGTATCTCGGAGAGAGTAGAAAAGTTTGAAAGTACTTAGAAAAACAAGGTTGTGAGTTAGGAATAAGTTAACATTTTGCATGGTATTTATGGAGGATGAAAAGATATTGAATATAATATTAAAAACAGAGCTCATCCAAATGTGTGTGTGTGTGTGTGCGCGTGCGCACGCGCGCAAGTGCACGTGTGTGTGTACTAGAGATCCATTTATATGAAGAGAGAAAAATAAAATTTGACTTGACCCAGGTGGGGAAAGAATTAAGAACCAGTCTGAGTGTTTTACAGTGTTTGACTTTGAGTTTCATTTTAGGGAAGAAGGTATCAATAGCTTGAGAGAATGCAGCCCATGGCCTCAAGAAACTTTTCCTCTAGAAGAAAAGACACAGGCAAAAGTAAAGCCAATAGAAAGAATGTGTAGTAAGTACTATAAGAGTGACAAAATAGGTATTATAAGGGTTCAAAAAACATGAAAATAATTAAACCCTGGGTGATTAGAAAGATTTGATAGAATGACATTGATAGACTTTTAAGAAGGTTTAAGAGAATAGTCATTCTCTTACTGTTAGCTGAAAGCGTTTTTATTATTTTAAATTTATACTATTTTTCTATTCTTGTATTGTTAGAATTTGGGAAAATCAGTTTCCATAAATTGGACACCCATATAGGTTCCTAGAAAGAAACTAAATATTAGCCAGCATGATGAATCTTCCAAAGAATGAATTGTCACAGACCAAGAGCAGGGTAGATGCCTCTGTTCTGATGACAACTGAAAGCCAAGATCAACCATAACTGGAAACAAGGCATTTGAGTGTTAATGATTCAATAGAATCAAAGTTTTAAAATAAGAAAAGAAAACCATCTACTCTTGAAAACCAGAGAGGAATAAGATACGGGCAAGGTGCCAGGAAAATATCACCTTCTCTCAAAGCCACATGGCCTTCAACAGAACTAAGTTGAGATTTTTAAAGTTAACTTTTCACCAGTCAGCCTTCATAATAGGACGCATGCATAAGAGCCAAGCCAATAAATGAGTAAGAGCAGAAAAGACAATTTTCAGGAGTCAGAGATGGAAAGATGAGCAGCATGGGAAGAAACTGGAGGTCAGTGCAGCATAATAAGAAGAAAAGGAGAAAAACAAATGTGCCTTTTTTTTTCATTAAGAGAGCAAAGTAAGTGATAAATATTAGGGTACCCACAGAAAAGAGGTAACGAACAGGGAGACTGACCTGGGATGCCAAAACAAGACACTCTGGAAGGAAATAAGATTCCTTTCATTCTTAACATTGATGCCAAATAAAAGCTATCTTGGGTTACAATCTGGGTATCTTAGCCTAATATCCTATGCAGATCAGTTGAATTAAATATTAAGCTCGGGAAACCTGCATAGAATATCTAAAAATCAGAACAGAGAAAGGGACTAGAGAAAAAAGACTTAGCAGTACTAATATTTCAGTAAATATTAATTATTTAATATTTATAGCAATGCCCAACAGATGTTCTATCTCTATGTAGAAGGGATGCTTTCAGGAGAATCTCTCACAAAAAATTCTTTCAAAATACTGAAGATTTTTCCTTCTCCCAGATAGGCACACAAGTGGACAAACTCAGGTTGTGGTGGTGAACTAAAAAGCTGTAAACACAGAGAGGACTAAATCATGGAAAATCTAAACCAGTCGGATTAAAGCTAGGAGTGGGAGAGAGAAACTGAAGAAAAATCATACAAAATTTGGCAGACCTGAAAAAACACTGACATGCTGTGCCATTTCCTCAAGGAATGAAAGATGAGTCACAAAACACTTTCTATTTTACCTAGGTAGAATGGGTGGGAGTCAAAGCCTTCTTGGCTCATTCTCTCTATGTAGCATTCAACTCAATAAAAAATGCCGAATTCTAAACCACTAGGAGTAAAAGAGCCATAAAAATAAATCCTTCTCAACTCCCATTGATCTCCAGTAAGGATATCAAATGCCAAAAAAATTCAGCTGTAGTGCCTGGAGGATTTTCTCAGGCACAGCTCCTTATTTCTCCCAAATCTAGGCCAATGCTATTTCCCTGAGGGCCACTCAAGACACCTTTTCACCACGATGTCACCACAAAAGAAAATAACATGGAGTTCAGCTTCTTTAAGTTTTTCAGGCCTCCACTGTCCTTGCCCAATCCAAGAAAGGCAATGGAAATCTTTTGAAAGGTAAGATATAAAGGGAAATGGTCTATTAAAAATTAAAAATACTTGGTAAACTGTACACTCAGATTGCCTACTATGGATGTGAATGACATTCAGGTCATCTTAAGTCCAAATGCTGTTGATGCAATAATGTTTTGAAAGGTCCTCTCATGAGTACTTACTGTTTTTATTTCTGTATTGAATTCATCACTATTCCCCACATATACTAAATTCACTCTCAACAGTGCCCCTGGTCCTGAAGAATAAGGCTTAGCAGTTAAAATCTTACGTTTTGGAAGCTTGCCAGTCTGCATTCAAATCTGGACTGCATCATTCACTGAGCCTCAGCATCTTCACTGTGAATTGGGACCATTGTTAGCTCAAAAAATAGTTGAGAAGATTAAGTAAAACGATGCCAGTAAAATGCTTGAGAAATAGTCAATTGTGGTGGCGGCTGTCATAATAATTATTATAATTACACTTCCCACCGAGTAGAATTTTCCTTCTTTTCTAACTTATCTATAACTTACTAGTCCTTTAAGGTACAGCTTTAGTTCCCCTTTTCCCAATTATTTGACTATTTACTATATTCATACTTTAACTTACACATTCTATGAATCTAAACAATTTTAATATCTGCTAATATGCTGTTATTCATAAATTGTTTCATTAAAATATTATTTTCCTATAACTAGATAACTAGGCAAAGCTTATGCCTTTGGATTCTATTTGGATTCCTCTTACAACTTGCCATGAGTACGGTACACTGTAACTATTTAATAAGGGTGGGCTAATTGAATATATTGTTCTTTCGTCTATAAAGTGATATTGCTAAGAATGATGAATTAAAATGTCTTATTATCAACTTTCATAAATTCATTACTTCAGGGTGTCTTATTGGAATTACTGAAAAGTTTGATGTTTGTTTCAAGACATGTAATTCTGTCTCAGTAGACTGTAGACTTAGGTATATCCTGGCAACATTAACCAAGGCATCTATATCACTGTTCTAATTTTCATAGAATTGACAATAAATATAGAAAAAATGGGGGGGGGGAGAGTCTATATCTACCCTGGAAGATAGTGCCATTAATGTGAAAAAACTTGGGGAATGTCTGTTTGATAAAATGTCAAAGGAATTCATATTTCTCCTCTGTTAAACAGCAGTGTACTTAGGAATTAATTAAGGAAAATCATGTCATAACCTCACTGGCACCTTTAACTCGAAAGAAACAAAGACTAGCAGAAATCAACTGGCAGAAAACTAACTAGGAAGCCAGATGTCCTTGCAATGAACAGAAATTTCTACCTTTGTAGAAAAGCTTCTTTCCAGAGGGAATACTCATCAAGTGGATGACAGAGAGAAAACTAAATATTCAAGGCAAAGCTTCCTCTGCTATGAGCTGATGTCTGCACTGGCTAAGAAACTAGGGCTGGAATGTATATTTTTCAAAAATCTTATTCCATTGAGCCAAAAGCTTCTGTCTGGATCCTGGGGTCACAGTAAGCATAAAGTGAATGCTGTAGAATGGGTCCTCAGAGCATGTGGGTACAGCAGAAAAGTTGACTGGAATAGCAGTAGAATGTTGTTGGAACAGAAAATCATGCCTCTCAGAAAAGCAGAGAAAAATCAAAATGCCTATGAAAAGATACAACAGTCTAAGACGAAATGCCTGTTAAGATTCAAAAATAGTTTGACAAGTATTTCCCGAAGACAGCAGGATAAAATTTTAGAATATTTTTATATGTTTATAAAATGATTCTAGACAGTAGAATAACTAAGAGAACAGAGCAAGCAATCATAAAGCAGGAATAATCTGAGATCATGAAAAATTACATGGGACTAAAATATTATTTGCCAAATTAAAAAGCAGTGAAGAGCAGCTGGATAATATAGAACGATTTATGGTTCTGTCAAATGATAACCATGAACATGATTAGAGAAGAGATAAGATATATGAATATCTCATGCAGGATCTCTTATAACCTACAAGAGTCTCAGGAAGACACACCTGAGCAGATTTGAAGCAATGATTAAACAATCACACAAGCAACACTTCTTAGGTAGGAGAAATGCTGTGTCCTATTCTGCAATTACCATGCATCAAAAAATATGAAAAAAGAGATACCAGAAGGCAAGTTTTACTTTTTTTGAATTTCAAAATGAAAAGAAAATTGTATAAAGCCAAAAATGAAATATTTAAAGCAAATGATAATAACAATAATAATTAATAAAGGATAGGTTAAGATCTTTTCTTACACCATTAAATCCAAAGATAAGCAATCTATGTTCACAGGTTTTGAAGGGAAGTGATTGTGACCAAAATATTGCAATAATCAGCCATGTTGTTCATATTTGAGAGAAACAAGATGTTCTTAAGCATTTCAGATTGAAAAAAACCTGATATGCATTCTCCCTAATAGAAATAATTATGGGAAAATACACTTGAGCATTTTGTGAAATGAAGACAAAGACCCCATGAATGGAGAATCATTATAGATCAAATGCAGAGTTGACAATAAATAGTATTCTTAAAGTGAATATGCCAATATTTACTCTAGAAATCATATGCATGCTATATGATAATTTAGTATTTTTAATTTAGCTCTGAATCCCTAGACAATATCAACAAGAACTGAAAGTGGTATGATAAGAAGAAACAGAGGTAGGAGTAAAATAATGAATCCTGAGATGGCTAAAGAGTTATTTATCAGAATAAATATAATCTGTGGCACATTTGGAAATACATCAGTTCTTCCAGCTGATGTATTAAAGAAATTCAAATCAAAATACCTACAATGAAAATATGAAAGCAGTATCCGAAACATAAATGTATTGAGGAGGATCTTGTCTTATAAAATGTTATACAAAAATATAAAACTGTAATAATTAAAACTGATTGGCACTGGCACATAGAAATAAAGAATTTTTTAAAAGTGCAGGAAGCACAGTAATAATTCAGTATAGCATAAATTTCTGTCACTCATTGAAAAAAATTGACCATTAAAAATTAAATATTGGGTCAACTGTCAACATTTGTGGTTAAAAAAAGAATCTCTAAACAAAACAAAACCCAGAAAGCCTTATAGTATTATCTCATAATATATTATAAAATACATTCTATATAAAGATTTAAATATAAAAAAGCATAAGAAGCATTAGAGAAAATGGTATTAAAGTTTTCTACTGTTTTGTAGAGAGCACCTTTCTGAGTATGACCAGCTGCAAAATTACTGGAGAATTAATTGCTAAGTTTGACAAGAGAAAAATATAAAACAAAATTAAAAGGCAAATAATAGAAAATTTGGAGTATTTTCCATGTATAACCTTGAGAAAATAATAATATTCTTAATCGATAAACAACCCTTAAAAATCAAAAGTAACGACGAGGCCAAAAAAATAAATTGATCACTCTTCTTCATTAGCAGGCCCTTCCCTGTCTCTCTAGATAAATTCCTTGCAGCATTCCTGCCTTTTAAATTCTCCGATGCCCTCATAATGTCATGTTCTTTCCTGACTAAACTGTTAACTCTTATAGGCTTAGTCCTTGCCTACCTTGTTTACTTCCATATCCCAAATCCTTAGCACGAGACCTGAGGTAATACATTTAGTGTTAATGTTGAAGAATATTAATAAGAACTCACCAATCAGTACATAGAGATGATGATTAAATAAATGCAAAAGTAATATTTCAGCAGAAATCAAAATGCACATTAAAAAGTAAGATTGAAATAATAAATGACAATGTTCACAATTGGCAAGGCACAGTAAACAAATGAATACTTTTCTACCATTAATGGGAATAAAATTGGTACAATTTTTCCTAGATGTTAGCTGCAAATATGTATCAAAAAACTAATATGCATACTCTTTGCCCCAGTCATTATTTCTCAAGGAACTACTCATGATAATATTTTGAGATTTTCTTATTAGAATGTTTACATCATTACAGCATTGTTTGTAATGGAGAAAAGGTGATAATTTAAATGTTTAAGCATAGGTCATTGGTTAAATAAAACGAGCTAAATTAATTTAACAGAATATACAGCTCTCAATATGAGTTTCTAAAAGAATATTTCATGGCATATAATGTTTTTCATGAGTTTTTAAAAAATATGGATGATACCATAAAATGGACCAAACCTCAGTATCCAACAGAAACGCATAAGAACAACTTTAATGTGATGATAAAAACATTTGCAAATTGCCTACTGTGATAATAAAAGTAAGGTACAAAAAACACCCCTGTAGGCCTTGAATTGAAATGAATGGCACTGAACTCACATGCAATGTGTTCATATTTTTTTAAGCATATTGTATATCCTTTAGGATGGTTGCCTCTCTTGGGTAAGTTAAACATCCCCCTTGCATTTTTAATATGAACAATTGATTTAGTTATGAAAAAAAAAAAAAAAACCTCATGTTTAAATAATGAGTTCTGGGTACATCTTTTTCAAGAGAAGACACTTCACAAGGGCCAGGGCTGGAAAGTTGTTTCTTTTTCAGTTGATGAGCAAAGGAATGTTTGAGAACATTTGGCTTGGAGATTCAGCATAATTTAATACCACCTAAGACCCCGCAAGAGAGAAGCTTATGGAAAGTCTAGGGAGAGGAAAGATGATTTATTTACTTTCTTACCTACTTACAGCCATCAATATATTTGTTTGTGGTTTCTAACCTCCGATCTAGCTTTTGTTTTTGTTTTTCAAGTGACAGAGTCTGTTTTCTTCAGCAAGGATTTGAGGAAGTAACATACATCATTATTTGTTAAAATGCACAGATTTTTCTAACATACACCCCTTTCTTCCTCCCTCGGCAAATCCTATCCACAACTGCCGAATAAAATCATCTTTAAAGCTTGTGGTTGTTATTTTCTTCCTTTAAACACAAATATCAGAGTAAAATCACTATGGATTCACATTATTCTAAACAATTTATGAGAAAGTCTGGTTGTTTTTCCCGGTAAAAAGGATTGGGCCATTTTTATAAATGATTTATTATGGTTTTCTTCTGTAGACACCTAAAAATAAGACAGAAAAATCAAAGTTAATTAAGTAAAAAATAATCAGATGATTTTTTTCTTAAAAGCACATATATGCATATATTTACATATTATTCCATTTTATGCGTGTAGTTTTAAGTTTTTGTATTCTATATGCATTTGTATAAACATGGATTGATGACATTCTTTTTAAAAAACTTTCTTTTCACTCATCTCATATTTGAAGAGCAACTATAATAGGTACTAAATGGAAAACAGCAAAACATTCCAACAACCAAGCCGATGCGAGACATCTGAAAGAAATTAGACATATTTTCAGGAGTACTTTTCCGTTCCATCCTTGTGCCCCTGGCTAGCATGTTCTTTGTACACTGGATTTTAGCTGCCAAACACGCAGGGCCAGTGCATGGACCTCATGTCTCCATCATTGATCAGATACAGCCGGGGAGAGGCTTGGGCCAAGCTCCCTGTCATGACTGGTGTGCCACTGATTCTAATGAGTTTGTATGTACACACACACACACACACACACACACACACACACACACACAACTCACAGTCTTCATTTGTCTACTTTTTGTTATGGTTGGCAGAAGGATAGGGAGTGAGATTATTAAGATTTTCAAAAGATAAAAACCTTGAATTAATTATAAGACTTAAGTATTGGACTTCCTAAATAAGAGCAATAGTAAAGCCTATGGACTAACAGTTTGCCCTTGGACTGACTATATATTCTTTTTCACTATCTTTTTTCTTTATTAAATTTATTGGGGTGACATTGGTCAGTGTCTCTTCCTCACTCACT
Organism: Rousettus aegyptiacus; assembly: GCF_014176215.1. NCBI lineage: Eukaryota > Metazoa > Chordata > Mammalia > Chiroptera > Pteropodidae > Rousettus > Rousettus aegyptiacus. Next base: position 72,742,055 of record NW_023416287.1, read on the forward strand.
CCCCAACATTAGTAGTCATTTATACCACTTCTTCAGGCCACCTAACCTGACTCTCATTAAAACCTGGCATTGTTCACAAGTGATACCTTTAAAACTTGCGATCTAGAAGGCATCTGTAACTGCTCTTCGCTTACGTAATCTTAGATCTCAGCTTCCTAATTTTACCCTGCTCTGCTTTGCTCTCTGTGGCAGGGCACGAACCCTCGCAAATTCTACTTCCTAGATGGCCTTGCCAACTTGCTTCAGGTTAGCTTTCGCCTTGGAGAGCACTTGCGGGAGATTGTAGAACAGGAAGAAGGGGGAAGAAAGGTGATTCCTTCCTCTGTTTGGCTGTTAGTGAGAGTTGCTGTGACCACTGCTCTCTAAGGGCAGCGCCCCTTCCTGACTTCCTCCACCTCTTGCAGGTGGCGCCAGCTGCTGGGGTCTGGTAACCTGGTAATTTGTACACATTCACATTATATAACTATAAAAGTTGTACTCACATTATATAACTATAAAAGTTGTACTCCTCCCAGTGTCTCATCAGACCTGTGGATGGTAATGGTATCTTCCTCTTGCTAATCTCTGGGTCAACTTATCATCTTCTATTAACCCTTTCAGCTATTATAACACCCTCATAGACAAGTCCCCATATTAATTTCCTCTACTTAACTACCTGTTTTCTATACTTGATTCACACAAAGAAAAACATGCCAAGTGGTCAGAGGACAAGGAAGTCAGCTCACGCTGGAGAAATTTGGACTATATCTTCTTCAGTTAATGATAGGGCTCCCTGACAACACTTAGATTTGTCATTGCTTGTAATCTCCCATATGCTTCATCCCACAATGCTTCCTTGCTTAATATCTCGATTTCGACATTTGGGAAAGTACATGAATAGGCCATTTGCTAGCTGCATGCTGAACAAATTTCTCCAGGTCTCAAGTTTTCTGCCCTCAAAACATACAACATTACCTGTCCTGATGAACTCAAGATAATAGATGTTGAATCACTTTGTTAATTGTACAAATCTATTTAATATTGAGGCACACAGATGTTTTACGAATCTGTAAACATGTGCATAAATTTCATAAATTTTCAGGGATGTTTTAATAAGAACTATTTCTTTCTAAGGGAACTGACTCATCAAGTATACTAGATATAGGGTTATAATTAAGTTACCAAAATAGGAAAAAACCTATTCAAGGTACGTAAAGAACAACTTGGGATGCCTGACTAGAATCTGAAGTAACTTCAAGTAGATAAGTGATCTATTCAGCTTATAAAGAGGCTGCTTTTGACTATATAGATACAGAAAAGATCCCTTTTTAGTTCAACATAGGATCTTGGGTTGTTCCCAGTATAATTTGTACTTGGAACCAATTTTTTTTTTTTTTTCTAACTGGTGGGTAAATCAAGAGCCCTAAGATAAATAAATAAGATCACATTTTTTTCTGAGGGACTTCGTATCTCTTTAGAAAACATTATACACAGGTCAAATTTATAAAAATGAATATATGTGCAATTAAAAGAACCTTGGAATGGAAGACAAAAGTGATGGCTTATTATATGTCAACTAATGGTACAATAATGCCTTAGAAGAAAGCACCCTAAAACTCAGTGGGTTACAACAACAAATACTTCTTTTCTGCTCATTCTTAACTCTGCAGTTGCCTGGAGCCTTGCTCAGATTGGCTCCAGATTGAGGGTTGGGTTCAGATCTCTTCTACAGGTCTTCTTAGTATTCTTGGGCCAGTGGCTACTCTTAGTACATTCTCTTGGCAAATGACAGGAGTGCCAAAGGGCAAGCAGAAACATGCAATACATGGTGACATTGTAACCCAGGATAGTCAGACTGACATTTCAACTTGACATGGGTAAAGCTTAGCATGAATGAAGCTCTGCCTTCTCCAAGAGATGGTATCACAAAGTCTTAAAGCGGAGAATATGAAAGTATAATTCTAACAGAAGGAGGGCCTAAAGATTCACAAAGATCCAAACTACTACACCTGGCTTTAAATCTATCACTAAATGGACAATAGGCTTCCAGTGAACGTGGGCCTTCTTTTTTTATATCAAAATAAGGGGAAATCAGATTTGGTAATGTCTAATGGCCTCTCCAATTCTTTATTAATTTAGAATGACTGACAAATTTATTCCTATGATTTGTACACATTTACATTATATAACTATAAAAGTTGTACTCATGAAATGAATAAAATGAATAGTATTACACTGAAGAGCTTAACTATTTCAGAGAACAAGCATTTTAAAGGTTCTTTTAAGTTTATATGCCTAGATGATATTAATTACACATAAATTATTTTATGTGAATACTATAATAGAATCTTGAAAAAAAACATTTACTTAGAAACATTTGTTATCCAATTAAGTTGATTTATGACATACAGACCATATTTTGATTAATTAGGCATGCCACTATTTCAGATGGCCCTGCACTCCAATTTGTTCCTATTTTCAAGGGCTGATAACATAAAAATTTCTCTTTGTTCTGTCTCCTCAGAATATAGCCAGGCCTGGCATAATACCCAGAGCCTTGCATGAGATCAGGGCATCTGGTTTCCAGTTCTGGCTCTGCCACCTTATAACCACGTGACTCTGGAAAAATTGTTGGTTTTGTGCCTTTCTTCTTCTGCAAAATGAGGAGGAGTCACAGCTGAACAACTTCACTCAGAGGATCAGAGAAATGATCAAAGGAGATTCCATGTGTAAAAGCACTTTGACAAACTGAGCCCTGAGCACACTGAACAGTTTCATCGCGAGAGCATGTTTTAATTGGTTTTATTATTATTTAGGCATGGTAAAGCCAACAGATTAGAAGACAACAGCGGCCTCAAAAATAGCTGATTATACTCAACAGATCTCAAGAGAGTGAGTACATGTCACATCACGGGAGGACACATGGGGAATCACTGGGGTCCGTCATGATACGGAAGGAGAGTGAACTGCGGACAAGCTCCTTTGTCGTTTCGTAGTTTCCATGGGAAAGGAACAGGTAAGTACAGTATGCAGATTTAGGATTGGCTAGTTTGAATAATTTCAGCACTCTCTGCAGCATAGGGGATGTCCCTAGTTGTCTGGCACTCGGGGATTATGGCAAGTACATTTTTTTTTTTTTTAAAAAAAGCCCTATAAGAGGGTTTTAAGGAATGTAGACTCTGGATTGGTTGTTTTTTTTATTTAAAAGCGCACCCTCAGGAGGAGGATTTATCCTGAAGAGTGAAGATGATGAGAGAGGCAGGAGGCCAAGGCAAGGTGACTCAAGTATTATCAAGCTGTACCGAATGGTATGTGTCCAATGTAGGCATGCAGGGCAGATGTTAAAGCAACCAGTTTACAGAAGCTAAGAACATGGTTAATACAGGGCAGTGTTGTATTCTTCCTACAGAAATCTCTCTGAACATTCAACTTGCTTGTGTCATTTGGGGACACAGGAGTTATGTCACTCTAACTTATATCATAAGAGGTCTTCTTTCGCTGTCTAATAACCATTCTTTAAAAGGCACTTACCCACCTACACATCTGATAATTGGAAAAGAGTAATTATCTGAACATGATTCTAAAATGGAACTAGATTCTTCATTTTAGGTGCCTCAGAAAAATAATTTTAAAAGCTAGAGAGGGAAGAAGACCCTTCATAATCTTATATTTTTTACAAAGAAGACATTCTAAAGAAGTGGCACAAAAAGAATCCACAGCTAAAAAGCAAAGCTGCAATAGTCAAATGCATAAACTTGAGAGAAAACGGGTCTTTTAATAAATACTGATTATGTTACTCATCTTTTCTTTTTTTTAATCTGCTATAATTGTCTTTGTTCTCATGATAGTCATATTTTGAGGACATACAAATAATGTATGTCACTTTAAATCTGCCTAATCACCCCATAAGTTTACCAGTTCAGCCCATTTTTTGCCTTGTATTTCGGACTCCAGCCATGAATTCTAACATGACTTTATAATTCACTGAAAATGCTGTGTTTTTTTCCTGACAGTTGCTGCCTGAGACTTGCAATAAACTTTTCTCCTTTCTGTTCTTCGACTCACCATCCCAACTTGATTAGGAGGCCTACTGATTGGGGACAGAGCTTAGATGTCCCTTCTGTGACAAGCCATTTTTGACCCTTTACTTTAAAGATGGGCTTGATATATGATCTAATGAGCTAGATATATAATACCTATGGACTGAAGTTAATTGCCAGCTTACTAGTCTCTTTCCCCAAGTAGTCTGCAAGTTTTATGAGAATAACCTCTATTTTAAATCACATTTAATCTCAGATATCAAAACCTTGACTCTGGCACAGTGGGAATCCTACATAGAGTCACTATTAAAAAAACCTGCTGAATCCTGGGGCTGGGCTAAATATACTGCTCGTGTTCGTAAATTTTCTAGTTATCTCTCTTTCATTAAATACATGTCAATATTACTGTCTAAGCAGGTGTCTCCTCCATTATACTTTAAGTATTTTAAGGACAGAAACTGTGAATGGTTCATTTTTGTGTCTCTAGTTTCAAACGCAGTGGTACAATTTATGTGCTCAGAAATTGTACCTATTAGGATTGTTATTGTCATCATTATAATAAATGTTTTTGAAGACATGGATGAATAAATGAATAAACAAATGAAAAATAGGACAGGATCGGAGCAGGAGTGATAATAAGAGATGGGTACATAGGGTTTTCTTTTTCCCACAAATATTGAGATAAAATGAAACTCTTTAGAAAAATTACCAAAAGTGAAGGTAAACAAGGCATTGTTATAAACAACAACAACAAAACAAAAACAAAAACAAAAACCATGAGGATAAGATGAAAGTGAGAGAATATAATTTATTTCAACTTTCACTGGATCTCAAAATTTAGATAGTACATATTAGTAGTTATGAAAGTTTAATGGCTTTAATGTTTTGAAAGACATTTATGTTTACTGATTATCTGTTGCCTGCACTCACCAGAAAACCAAGCTGTTGATGACAAGGTCATGATGTCTACCGCCATCGTGAGGACAAGATATCTGATGTCTAGAAGAGGTCATGTATGTCACTATATGGTTGGAGGCTGGTTTTCATGGTAAAATAAAAAACACATATTTGGAAAGGGCTGTATTACAACACTCTTCAACTTTATCCAATAGCCTCATGCAAAAGACCTGATGAGATTCCAGGAAGAATTTTATCTATTACTTTTCAAAAGAGGTAACTGTAGCTAAATTAGGGAGGCAGTGAGCCCTGAACACTTGCCAGGTGCCTTCCCAGGACCAAGAGGTTCACTCCTCAAAGTTCGAACATCACTGTAGGATAAGAGCATTCCCAATGGCAAAATCTTGCCATCATCTTTTTCACTTGTCACTGATAACTCCCACTACCTATTGTCATTCTCTGAAGCACTCACCTGGCAGCACTTTACTCTCCTCCAGTTGCCACCCAGGACAGAGCTATGAAATGTGCAAATCCACTGTGTAGGGCTTTTAGCATAGGATGGGAAGAGGGTGAGGGCATGGCAGAAGAAGACAAAAAGTAGAAAAAGCAAGTTATCAAATCCAAATGTAACAAAATTACAGTGTTTTTAATTTCAAACCCAGTGGTACAATTTTGGTCACTTTAACATTCAAGGCAGAAAAAAAGAGAAGGCATATTTCCGTTTTTCCTCTCTTCGTTATTTCAGGGTATTAACCTACTTTGAACTCAGTCTATCAGATGAGCTAGTTTTATACCCAAGAGGCATTATTATCACCCAGTTCAAAAGTGTTCAACATATGGACATCATCAAAACCCAAACTGACTTTATGTTCCTCTTTTCTAGTAAACGATTAAAGAAATCTAATCAAGACACATGCCTGTGTCAGGGGCTAGGCAATGCACCATTAAATGTACATTGAGTTGTGTGCAGAGCTTGCAAGACTCCACGAACTCATTTTAATTTTACACAGACAAATTGAAAAAGCCAGTATCTTCATTAGGGTGCTGCTCCCATTAAAAAAAAAAAAAAGGGGTCATGATGGAAAACAGAAGCTCCATCTTCAGATCACATCCATATTGGCATTTCACAACTGTAGCCTGATTGTATTGTTAATTAATTCTCGAACTACACAGTAAGCCAAAGGGACAATTTGAGAAGAGTACTTGTCATTTAATTAGTAAATTAAGTTTTTTTTTTTTTTATCTCAAATGTTTCTTTATTTAATTAGTATGTACTGTAGGCCAAAATCTCACACCAAATGAGTATTTTCAGGATAAATGGTTTTGCTTATTTTTTTCATTTATCAAGCCAGTAATTTTTCAGAAAGGAGTTGAACTTAGGTGGTAGGATAGAAAGGCGAGGGAATAAGATGAGAATAGAGTACCTGTTGTAGAGAATCCTATTTTTCAGGGAGGAAATTTTTATTTCAAATCCTTCTCTGATGTCTGTAACACTGAATAATACAACTTAAGTTTTAGGGCTCATCTCGTTCAATACCTCTTTCCTAAGTATAAAGATTTAGAGCTGAGGAGAGTGAAGGGACACATTGGAAGTCATACACCAAGTTAAGAAGAATGGGCTGGACCACTATGTAGGACACCTGACTCCTAATATAAGGTTTTTAAGACGTCCATGTGTTCATGGAAGGGTAGGCAAAGTGTAATTGTAAGGATGCATATTAAAGTATGTGGAATACATGTGAGGAGGGCTTTATGATTTGAACTACTATTTTAAAGTCTTGGAATATTCAGATTGAACTGTATTAAATTTGGCTTGAATACCTTACCAATTAATAATTCATATCTCAAAACGAAGAATTAGTCAGCTTGTTCCATTTCACAATCTGGGCACGGTTTTGTCATTTTGGAGCAAGGATCCATGAATGTTTCTTAATATAATACTAGAATATGTCAGCTCAGTCTTAACTCATTTGTGCAGTGTCTCTATTTTGTTCTTAATTAAACACAGAAACTGCTGATTTGGGACAAAAATAGAATCTGATGAAGTCTGAATTTCTTCCCAGAAAATATGTTGTCTTTGCCTCCAGATGTCAAGAGTGACACATGAGAACCGCTCATGTGGGGGAAGGGACAAACAGCTGCCACTTGCCCTTCTAAGAAGACAAACTTGGGCTGGATAAGATCGCTGTTTACCTACCTGTTGGACCTGAATACAGAGCCTACAAACCAGGAGGTCCTGTGATGAAATGGTTCCAGCCACGTGATTGCCTGAGCTATCCTGACCCCTCCACAAGCGTGGACAAGGTCTGCATTGTAAGATGTAAGCTCTACATCTATATCTGTTTTGTTTTCTGATTTTGCCCTAGCAACTAGAATAATACCCAGCACCTAATAAATAATTGACACATATATTTTACGGGAATTAATTGTTTGCAAGACAAGAAGATACAGTAGAGAATGCTAAAACTATAGAATACCAGAAGGCTTCAAGGGGGTGCAAACTTTTTCTGTCAAGGTGCAGATAGTAAATATTTTAGGCTTTGCTGGCCAGATGGTCTCCATCACAACTACTTACCTCTTCATTAATCTGCCATTGTAATTCAAAAGCACCCATAGGCAGTTATGTCAATATAAGGATATAAATGTGTTACAGCAAATGTTACTTATAAAAACAGGCAGCAGACAGACTTGGTCTAGGGGCAAAGTAAACCAACCTCTGCTTCAGAACAAGTGAGAGTCTGAGGAGCTTAGGACCTTGAGAACATATTTGTTAGGAGTCAGGGTACCTGGATTCAAGTCCTGGTTCTTCCACCAACCTTTCAAGACTGAGGATCCTCTTCAGTAAATGAGGCTAATAACACACCATACCTCAGAATTAAGTGAGATTGCTTAATACAATGCCTGACACATAGTAAAACATGTAATAAATATTCAGATTGTATTTAAGAATAAGTTCCTATGAAGATATTACTACAAAAGAGTAAGTGACAACGATGACAGTGGAAATAAGAATGGAGAAGAGCAGATGCAATTAAGAAACTCGAGAAGTAAAACTGGTAGTTCCTGGTGACTAAAGCATGAGTTAATAATAGTGGTATCTATCCTTGTACCATTAGTTCCTTCAGCTTGGAACACCCTCCTGCATGTCTTAGACTGTAGAAATCTTTCTCATTATTTAAGGACCAGTTCAAATTCTGTACCTTTAAGCTGTCTTTCAAATTTCTCAACTGAGTTAACCATTTAACCAAACACAATATAAAGCTTGGGCTCTTTTTATTTCTGCTTGCTGATATGGTTAGCTGTTTACACTTTTGTCTTCTTAATGCTTTATAAAACCTTCAAGAGCAGGAATCATTTGTGTTGTTATTATCTGTTTCTTTGTTTCTGTCATTGCATTCTTCATTACACTTGGCACATTGACTTGTGCATATTTCATAAATTCTTATGAAATGATTGAATGAGGCAATGACGGAGTGGTTTTTTGAAGTATAGAAGTTTGACTTCCACTTGCTAGAGTCCCCATGAATAAAATATCCACAGACCAAATATTGTGAATCATAAACAATGGTAACTTGACTTTTTCTTTTATCCCCAACATCTGCTTGCAGTGATGTAGCATCATTTTGGCTCCTCACATGTCATTCCACTGGGATATGTCTCTCTCTAGTCCCTTTACCCCACCCCACTAAATCCCCATTGCCCGCCTTATGTGAGAGTTGGAAACATAAAAATAACACAAATAGTCCATCTTATGTATGATATTAATGGGAACAAAATGTCTTGGATGAAATATTACTGGCAAAATGAGGCATAACCAGATGTTGTGTAATGCAAGACCCACCATCAAGTGATGATCTCTATTCTGAGTCAGACTGATCTCCTTGAGAAATGTTTCTTTAAAGAAAAAGTCAGATGAAAAATAAAAAATAAATATATTTTTAAAGACTCTGAATTTCAGGAAAGTAGTGTCCTCCCGCTTCCCTGAAATGGTTTAAAAAGTTTAGACTATTGCAGCCAAAACATTGTAAAGTAAGATGTTTTGGTTTTTTATTTTTAGAGAGAAGAATTTTAAATAGGAGATTATATCAATAAAGATTATTTTATCATTTTTATCATTATAAAAATTACACATACTTGTTTTGGAATATTTGAAAATTGCAAAACTATGAAGATAAAAATGAAATTTTCTCCTAATCTTAATAATGAAAATTAACCATCATTAACATTTTTTATACACTTCCTTTTACTCAGTTTATTTGCTTATGTTCCCAATGGAATAAGTTTTGTTTTTGTTTTTGTGTATTAAAATTGTGGACATTTTTTAGGTATTAAAACCAAGGAAGTTATATTTCCTTACAGCCTTCCAGTTCCAAGGCGGCTAACATGAGCCTTACTGTCCCAAGGAAAAAAAGATTGGATTCTACTGAGAAAAAAAAATCTATGTGTCTACTTCTCATGCTAGATTTTTGGAGTCTATTGAAAAAAATCATCAAAAAAATCTTGCATTTGGTTTGACTTGCTATGGACTCTAGAAAGTAGGAGTCCATAAAGAAAAAAAACAGATTTGCCAAATTTCTGTAGTTTCTAATTAACTTTCCATAACCTAGGCCTGGAGGACAAGATCAAAGAGTTCTAATTTGTTCTAGGAGAATTTAGAACATGAATTGGAGTCATGGTCATGTTACCTCTTTGGGGTCCACTGGCTATGGGAAGAAGAAAGAAATAGAGCTAGAAAGTGTAAAATGAATGTTCTAGTAATTTCCCATCCATACCTCAGGACTAACATCAAAGAACAAATTTAAAAAATATTTGAAGAGATATATAGAAATCATAGAATTTTAAGTATACATAGAATTGTAATCATAGAATTGTAAGTAGTATACTTACCAGGGATTATATGGAAAAGCTAAACAAGAACTGGGATTTGGGCTTAGAGCTGCATCTAACATAGCAAGGAGTATAAAGTGGTTTACAAAAGACATTTAGGTACGGAAGATGAAGCAGGACCCATCATCCTTGGCTTTGCCTGATACTTAAGGAATCAAAACATTTTATCTGTCTCTTTAAGGACATACAGAAAAGATGAAAAGACATGGGAGAAATGAGCACCCATCTAAGATAAGAACAAAGAGGTTGCCATGACTGGCGCACTTATAACAGGAGCAACAGATAGGACCACAGATATCAGTGATATGACAAACAGGTTTCTCCAAATAGCAAAAAAGAGCAGGCTGCACCTCATGAGGTACCCTTCTAGGAGACCAGTCATTCAAGAGCATGGGCTAGTGAAGGTCAGAAGACTCAAGGGCACGAAGCCCCTTGTCTTTCTATTTCTCCGTATATACCCAGCACCATTTTAGACAAGAACACAAGTGGAAGTGGAAAACAGAATATTCATGCCTAAGAGACATATGAGACACTAATATCTGTCAAGTTCAAAATAAATTCTTTTCTTTCCAATGTGGTGGGGCTTGTGAAGGATGTTATATTGGTTATAGATAGTAAAGAAACTGCCTTCTGTTTGCATATTTTAGTGTGAATAAATGAACTCTGCTCTATGTATATGCAATATGTATATGCGCAATTTATATATGCAATTTCAAAACTGAAGACATATTATATATTCAAAATTATATCCTGTTTTTGCTTATCACTATATCATGAGAATTTTCTATCTTGTAATTATGTGTAGTCATCAAAATAGCATTTGATTTAATAACTATTATTATATAATAATTATATACAATCATATAGCTATACTTTGATTTATTAATTGACTGCCTATACCACTAGGTTGTATTTATTTTTTCCCAGAACAAATAATATGTATATAAGCAACCCTGTGTATAAATATTTCCCCAGTTGTTGGGTGGATTCATTTATTAAGAGTCCTATGAAGGAGAGAGGGAGGACTCCTCAGTGAAAGAGTATGAAGATCTGAAATAGCTATTGAAATATGTTGTCAATTTGCTTCCTTGGAAGTGTTTAACATTTTAGAGCCCTAGTGATAGAATATTAAGGTGCTCATTACACCATATCCCTACCAAAATCAAGAATCTCTATCTCTCTTTACACACACACACACACACACACACACACACACACACACACACACACACACCCCTAACTTTCCTATAGTTGGAACATAGTAGTCGCTTAAAAATATTGGTTAACTAAAAAAAGCAAGCAAGTTCATTGCTACTTTAATCTGCATGCCGTTGTTGCCAGCAAAATTCTATATTTTTGTCCTTTAATGAACATTTTCTTTTTTTATTAACTTTGAAATTTTATTGTTCTCTTTCATGCATTCAGCTGAGAACCATTCTTCTCATACTCATTCCCACTATTGAGTCTTTATTCAGATAAAACATCTTGGCATTTTTCTACAACTTGAAAATCTTTTTGGAGTGAATCTGAATTCCAGTATTATATTATTATTATTATTATTATTATTATTATTATTACTTTCACTAGATAATGAGGTAATATGGTGTACTGGCTATGGATTCAGAAAATCTGGGATGAATCTTTGTTCTGGCACATTCCAACTGTAGTTTTGAACAAAATTCTCACCCTATCCATGCATCAACTGTAGCTATTTCATAACTACTTTAATGTGTGCCCTCATACATTCAATAAATACCTCTTTAGTCTGTACTGTGGGATAGGCCTTATTCTTGATAACAAGAATAGATGGTCATTCAATTAATATACGGTATGCCTTTCATGTTTAGGTTCAAAGATGATGCTTAGTGATTGTAAGACGGGCAAAACAAAATGGAGGAATTAGTATAATCTCTGAGAAACCATATATTTTGTACACTACATACACTTATACACCACAGTAGCTCTTCTGACCACCATTAACAAGGTGTATTATTTTTCTTGCTTTTGCATTGGCAAAGATATGCTATGCTGAAGCATCTATATACTTTCTCACTGTGAGATTCCCCAGTTTGTGAGACAGTTGGCTTATAATTCCACTGCCAGAAAAGGAGCAGAATTAACTGAGCCAAAGAGAGACTCAACCTCTGATCTTGATTTCATTAAGATCGTGCGCTGACTGCTCAGGCTGACCAATAACAGAAATTCTGTCCATTCAGCTGACATGTCCTTATGATATCTACTTCCAGGCATATCTGTACCCTGATAACTATTTCCCAGAATCTCCCTGGCCCTGGAGAGAATAATTTGGAATCATAGTCAAGCTTAATGCATTTCTATTTGGGGATCTAATGTCTGGCAAAAATAATACCTTTATCATTTATTTAATACATAAATGGTTCTTATTCTTGTCTGATCCCCCAAAGCTTGGCAAAGTAAACACCATCCATTAATCACTTTGCCCTTCAGTGAAATGCAGCCATTCAGTCTGTGAGGACTGTAGCTTCATCATTCAGGCATGTGGCCCGACTCAATAAGAACTTGGAACTGAAGTCTTGTTAGGGCATTATAATTGGCATTTGTTGCAGGTACAGATGATGGGATGGAAGCAAAAAAGAGGTCATTTTCCCCTTTAGATGTAGCAACCTTATTAAGGTAGGAATTGCTTTTGGAAGAGGGTATATAAGTTTATAGTTGAAGTGACAGGTCCCAGCATGAGAATCCTTGGGGCTCTTCGCTTAATGCTGACATATCTAAGGTTTTAAAAAAGGAGAATCTGTATAACCTCAATCTTGGTATATCTAAAACAGAACTGATCTTCCCCAAACCCAAATTTTCTTGCTCCTAGTTCCCACCAACTATGCTTTTTCCAGGCTTCAATCTGTGAAGGCTGGGTGGTCTCTGACCTGGATTTCTCAGTCATCTGATTTTCACAGGTCAGAAAATGACTCGAAGTTACCAATTTCTCTGCATCTCTGCAGTCACCATCACTAACACCTATTTCATTTATGTTGAGATTACTTCCCGCGGCCGAGTTAACTAGTCCTTCAGGCCACAATTACTCCACATATGTTCCCTTTCATAAATAAATATCCTCAGATGCTCTTGCCCTTCCTCTATACTTTCACTTGAGAGATGACAATTTTTCTAACAATTATGATATTATTTCTTTTTGGCTCTCAAGGGCAAACACAATGCAGCACCAATTCTTCTGTCTTATCTCAACCTATTTGTCAAACCTTTCTTTTTCTACAGTTAGCTGTATTCCCTCTCTACTGGTCTTTCATCAATTAGTCTGCACATGCTCTTCCCATTGGAAGTTCAAGTCTATCTTTCTTCAAATTCTTATTCCCACATTTATTCAAAAGACAAATATTAATCAAGTGACTTCTTTAGCTAAACCATGTTAGTCATGTGAGATAAATCATTTATACTTGGACTCATGGTGCTTTCATTTTGAGAGTTAAAGATATTATGGATACTAGGATACAACTCAGATCCCAACTCTCCATAATGATGTGCTCCTTTCTCTAGCCGTTGGGAACAATAACAGCTGGTAGTTCTCAGCTTAGTCTCTCTCCATGACTGCCCTTAGTTGAGGAGAGTGACTCCTTCCAAGGTCATAGGAAAAGCTCACATGCAATGACTGGTTGATGTTATTGGCTATTTGGAGAATAAAGAATAGTATGGACTTAAGGAGAGCCAACTCATCTTCATTTTCAGGTCCCACTGACCATCACTCATTGTCCAGTCCAGGTGAGACTTTGAGCACCTGGGCATCCACTACTTTTATGCCATGTCTATACATGCTGCACTTGGACAAAGAAATATTCATATGAACTGCTGGCATCCATAGACTGTCTCCATAATGCTCTGTGTTGTCATTCCCCTCTGAGATCTGCCATATCAAAGTGATAGAGTTTCCACTAACTGCAGAACCTCAAAGCAACATCCCCTTTGTAATCATCATGGAGAACTTTTCCCTCTCACACACAATCACAAGACAAGAAGAAGCTTGTGGAAAGAACAGTCATAAGGAGATGTATTCTTGAATTCTTTACCATTATGTTCCCTGAAAAATGGGGAATAAAGTGAAAAGAAATATGTTATAATGCAATTAAATAAAAGGTAATTTAACGCAGTATTTTAGTCATTATTATACATGGTATACATAACTTCCTAATTTGGAGATAAAAAATATGGAAAGCACCAATAATGACTGAAAAAGAATTTCTTCAGTCAGGCAAAAGGGCGATGAATAACATTTAATTTTAATAAAATCAAATCACCAGGATATTTCACTCATGCAGAACCAACTTTTGGAGTTTGGGATCATCACCTTGTAAATAGGGGGACCATATGTCTTGGATTGCCAAGAATGGTCCTGGTTTATAACTGATGTTCCAGAGTAATTATTAATAGCATCCTCTTTTTATAGTTACATCTTCCCCATTTTTGAAAACAAATTATATTGTCGCTTTTTTTTTATAATCGAATGTTGCCGTAATATCTTAGCATTTAAGTTTATACCTGCCATTTCGACACAATTATTAATTGCATCCTCATTTTTAAAAATTGAATTGAAATTCACAGGACATAAAATTAACCATTTTAAAATACACAACTTAGTTCCATATGCTACATTCCATTCATAATGTTGTACAATCATAAACTCCATCTAATTCCAAACATTTTCATCACCCACAAAGGAAATTTACCATACTCGACCAGTGGCAACCACTAATCTGCTTTCTGATTCTATGAATTTACCTATCCTTAATATTTGATATAAGTGAAATCAGGCAATTTATGGCCTTTTGTGTATGGCTTCTTTCATTTAGCATAATGTTTCTGAGGTTCCACACAACAGTATATATTAGTACCTTCTTCCTTTTTATGGCCAAATAATATTCTGTAGTATGACTATGTTCAATGTTGTTTATGCATACATCCATTTGTAGAAATTTGGGTTGTATCTACCTTTTGGTTATTGTGATTAATACTGCTCTGAACATTTATGTGCCAGTATTCATTGATTATTCATTTTCTTGCAAATTCTATGATGTCACTTGTCACAGATGGAAATGATTAGAACTATTTTTTTTCATTAACATAAATGATTAATTTTTTCATTAATGTGAAAGTAAAAATAACATGCTCAGACTCATCTGTGAGCTTATTGACCTTTTCAAAAAAGACACTACTTTGCACTTATGAATCTTAGATTACTATGAGTAAAATATAATGCTAAAAACACACTGCCCCATATGAACTATCTTATTTCAGATTTGATATATACTCTGTTTTTCCTCTAGCCTATCTCAAGCTTGTTAAGCTTACTTGAAACTTTCCAAATGTCCCTTGCATGTGGAAGGTACAGATAATATTCAAATTGAAGAGAGCAATTCTCTCTTTTCCATGGAAAACAATGTTTGCTTCAAGAAAACAGAATTTACATGTTTCTGACTTACATCTGCTTGGTCCATCAAGATATTTTTTGAGACCTTTTTGATATTCAAAAAGTTTCAAAGAATTTCTTGGTCAAGAAGGAAGCTTTTGCCAATTGTGGTGATGTATTGCAGGTTTAATTTGGTTGAGAGAAGCATTTGCATTAGCATTCTTCTACTGGGGTTCCTCTGATCAAATGGGCTTATATAAAAATTTCGGTCCTAAGAACTAATTCTTTCTCTATGGATTTTGGCATTATGATGCATCCTTAGGCTTAAACTACATCAACCATGTAAACAGTTAAGGCAATCAGTCTAACTCGGAGCAAAATTGATTGTTTTTTAAATAAGCAAGAAAAACAGAAGGTTTTCATGTCTCAATTGTTCCAGCTAATAATCAGCTATTAAAAGTAATTTGATAGTTTGATTTTCAGTCTCCTTTGCTCATGCTGATATGACATTATGGTTATCAAAAGTACATTATGAGTAATAAAATTGTATGAAAGCAGTATAAAGACATAAAGCTCTCTGCAGCCAGCTAGGGATGAAGTAGGTGAAATATTTTATCTTATTTCTTTTTTTTAGTTCTCCCAAGAGGAATTTAAGAAAATATTTTGCACATAGCAAGTGCTCAATAAACACATTTTGAATTGAATTAACTTTCTTTTTATTGTTCATCTCTCTGCATTTAAATCTCATGAAATAAAACCAAATTATGAATACGGGCTTATACTATAATGAAAAAAACTCTGTAAGCAGAATGGATTCAACATTTAAAAAATCTCTCCAGTCTTAGCTGTTTGACATTTTCTACTCTCGCTATACCTATACTAATAAGAGGGGAAGGAGTGGGAAAACATAGAAGTTCATTGTTTCGAAGTTCTAATTTCTGTTCTGTCATTGAAAAGCTACTCAGCAAGGCATTTTTTCTTTCTGTGTCCCCATTCCATCTCCTACCAAATGGGAATAATAATGCCTAAGCCACAGGGCTATTGTGAGGCTTAAGTGTTATAATATCTCAAAAATTACCTGGCACACTGTATAGCACACGGTTAGACTTAATAAATATTTTATTCCTCCTATTTTCTTTTTCTGACCACTTATGTTGGGGAAGGAATGGAAGAGGAAAAAATATATTCTCTTACGTCTGTTTTTTTTTAAATAAGAAAAACAAAAATCCAGGGGAATAATGTAAATGTGAATGATTACACACTATGAGAAGACATTCTCAAACATTTTACTCAGAGCCTCATCTTATGTATAAATGTCACAAATTCTAGTTTTTGAGTTGTATTCAATTTCTTCTCTTACCTCCTCTAAAATCAAGTGAGGTTTGAGTAAATTAAAAAAAAAAATTTTTTTTGATAATGTCTGCAAATGACCCATAACCAGGGTAAGCAATTAAACACACAGTTAACTGACAGATACATAAGTATAGATAAAGCAATTTTTTATCTTTCTAGACTTTTATCACACTTACTTGTTCTGTCATTACAAAGTAAAAAATATAAAACAATCTTCAAAGGATTATCATTTTTATAAGGTAACCATAATCAAATTCATAGTAGTACAAACTACTTGTTTGATGTTTTTATAGTCAGGCAGTTTATTTTATGTATAAAGACCCCCTTCTCAAAGGGGATGCTCATAACTTAAACTCACCGGATATTATATAAAAAATCAGAAAATAAATTTTTTGAATTCTAATGAGAATACATCTGTAAAGTGAGCCTGGATACTGAAGTGGGACATCAATGTCTTCTTTCCACATAAGTATGTGACAGGATAGGCCAAATTGTTAGTGAAAGGTTGTTTGGAGGACTGAAATCAGAACATCTGGGATACTCAAGCTGTTCTCTGGCCAGAGGGATCAGAATCCCAGGTCTGGGATGCAGGACTCTTCCCGTGGACACTGCTTACTTACATGGTCTTTGACCATTTGGTTCTCTTACCTGCTTCTGTTCCTAGTTTTCTTTTACACTGGATATACTATAATAGATTAAGTTATTAAATCTCCACTTAATAAATCACATTTTGTTCCTACCTTCTCTAAACTGAAGTTATATATCCACTCAAACTATATTTATACTGCCTGAATTTACCCTCAGAGATAGAGATTACAAAATAATGTGTATAGATATTATCTCTTTAGCGTTCCAAGAGCAAGTTTCAGTTCTTGCTGAAGAGAGGAACATTTTCCTTATCTCAGTTATTGCCCCTAAATACAATGAAAACTGTTCAATTGAGGTATATACATGTGAGACACAAGGTCTTATACCTTGATATATACTCCTATAAATTTCGAAATCATGTATTATGTAAATTTCAGATGGTAGCACTCCTGAGAGCAAATTGCATATCTGAGAATATGAGAGCAAATACATAACAAAGCATTAACATGAAAGTAATAAGAATATTAACATCTGTTATAAATTTGCTTCTATTAAAAAAATTGTTTATCCTCAAACTTTATGAGGTTATTTTTGGAAATTAGGCCTTTCATACAGCTCTAGGTGCCTTTGTTTTCAGGTTAAATTCTAAATACATAAATATAGATGAACTCACTCCTTTTTAAAAATTCTGCCACTTTGAGCACTTAATTAATTATGCAAATATTTTTGAGTGACAGTTATGCAAATTTTACTGTTAGCTAGCCTTAAAAAAATTAATTCCTGTCACAACCAAGCTTTTAACTTATCAATTCCAATCAAATCTTTTTTTTTCTCCTCACCTTGATTTCTAAAATATGGAGCCCTGATTATTGAATCTTTACTTTATTCTTTCTATCTTTCTTTTTTCTTTCATGTTTCACTTTTTCCTCT
The DNA here is from genome assembly GCF_014176215.1 of Rousettus aegyptiacus. NCBI lineage: Eukaryota > Metazoa > Chordata > Mammalia > Chiroptera > Pteropodidae > Rousettus > Rousettus aegyptiacus. The sequence continues at coordinate 72,760,124 of NW_023416287.1, forward strand.
CTTCAATCCTTTTTTCTTTATTCTCTCTCCTATTCTTTCTCTTTCCTCTTTACCTCTCTCTCCCTTTCCCTAATAAAATATTTGTTAAAATTAAATAGCAGGTCAAAGGAATGAGACATGGCTAGAGTTCAGGAATACAAAAGTTACAAATAAGGATAAGGGTAGAAATAGATGAGTGACAAATGGCATGAATTTATGGGAGTTGCTGCCATCACCGTGTGCCCATACATTCTACCTTCCTGCCTGCTGCTATAGATAAACCTCTCTGAGCTCCTAAGGCTTATCTTTTCACTTGACCACTAGATCCTATTTCTTTTCTCCTAGTCCATTATTCCAATTCTTCACTCTCTTTTATTCATCACCATCATTTTTTTCTACAATGAATTTATTCCATTATTATGTTTTTAATGGTCTTTTGTCTTTGAAGCTCCTCCAGGTGTTGTTTCATATTTGTCTTGAATCTTCTTTTTTCTCATATCCTATGTCTAATCTATCAGCAAATTGTCAGCTTTGTCTTAAAGATGTATTCTGAATCCTACTACTTATCATTTATTCAATTCTTATCATCTCATATAAGCTATTCTATCAAGCTAAAATCAGATCTCACCTGCATTATTGGAATAGCCTCCCATAGGATCTGCTGCTTCCTTATGACTTATCAACATAGTAACACATGTGATCCTTTCAAAGCTTAAGTCAAATCATACTACTATTTTGAAGAAAACCAATCTACAGTTTTCTAACACATACCAAAGTCATTACAGTGGCCAATAAGGCTCTGCCTAATCTGTTGACCCCGCTAGTCTCTCATCTCCTATTTCTTTCCATCTTGCTCACCAAACCTCATTACCCTCTTTCTGCTCTTCTTTGAAAACTCCAAATGCACATCACCATCAGGGTGCTTGTGCTTATTTTCCCCTCACACAGCTTCCTGGATCTCTTCATTATTTCTGAAACACCTTTGCTCCAAGATCACCTTTACAATGAGATATGTCAGAAACACCTGATTTACAGTTTCAAATTCTCAAACAAACCTGTCATCTGAAATCTTATTTTTTTCTTAATTGCATTTGTCATTATTAGCATAGCCATTTGACATATCATATATGTGTGTGGGTTTACACAAGTACATGTATATACATTTTTTTTTCAATTTGTTAACATTCAATATTATATAAGTTTCAGGTACACTGCATAGTGATTAGACATTTATATAATTTAAGAAGTGATTCCCCCAATCAGTCTAGTGTACACCTGGAACTATGTAGAGTTATTAATATCATTGACTGCATTCCCTATGCTGCATTTTACATCCCCATGACTATTTCATAACTAACAATACATACTTCATCCCTTCAACTTTTTCACCTAGCTCCCTAACATCCTTCCCATCTGGCGATTATAAGTTTGTTTTCTGTATTTATGAGTCTATTTCTGATTTGTTTTTTCCTTTATTTTGTTCTTTAGACTCCACATATAAGAGAAATCATATGGTATTTGTTTTTCTCTGTCTGACTTATTTCACTTAGAATAATACTCTTGAGGTCCATCCGAGATATCACAAATGGTATGATTTCATTCTTTTTTTATGGCTGAGTAATATTTCATTGTATATAAACCATATCTTCTTTATCCAATTGTCTATCAATGGACACTTAGGTTGCTTCTATATTTTGGTTATTGTAAATAATGCTGCAGTGAACATAGGGATGAATATATCTTTTCAAATTAGTATTTCGATTTTTTTTTGGATAAATACCCAGTAGTGGAATTGCTGGGTCATAAGGTAGTTTTATTTTTAATTTTTTAAGGAACCTCCATACTATTTTCCATAATGACTTTACCAATTTGCAATTCCATCAATAGTGCACAAGGGTTCCCTTTTTTCTACATCCCCACCAACACTTGCTTAACATTACTAATTTCAAAGAAATGCAAATTAAAATGATAATAAGATATCACCTCACTCCTGTAAGTATGCTGTCATCAATAAATCAACAAACGAGTGTTGACATGCTATATATTTAACCTAAAATTTTCTTTTCTTTTCTTCCACTAGAGTATGAGATCTATGAAAAATGGTGTTTTTGTTTGTTGGTTTGCTTTGTCTTATGGTTTTATTTACTTCTATATCTGTTGCCCTTGGGAAAATTCTTACTAGGAAGGAATTCAATAAATACACGCTGAGTAAAACAATGAAATGTTCAAAAATTGTTTGAAAGTCTGTCTTCGAAGGAAGGACTCATCTTGGCTATATATTAAAAGAAAGTCGATAGACTTTGGGTAGTGAGTACACAGTAGAGTATACTGATATCATAGTGTAAAGATGTACACCTGAAATTTATACAATGTTATTATCAACCAATGTCACCTCAATAAATGTAACAAAAAAGAAAGTTGACCTTATTTTTTTAATATTGAGCTGATAATGTTTAATGGAGCCCGCTAGGTAACTGAGGGATATGCAATATCTAATGGGTCTCTTTACCCTAAAACACCTACTTAACGTCCACTTCAAGTAATTTTATACGTGTTAAGCTATCTCAGATTTTATCTTCTCAGTCTATGGGACTATTTGTAGAAGGAACTCTACTCTTTTTTTCTTCTCTGTTTTCCTAGTGCTAGTAGAATACTGCAGTCATGGTAGATTCTCTTTAAACGAGTGGTGATTAATAGAGGACTTGGTTAATATAAAAGCTTAATATTTTCCCCCAAAGCTTTAAAAAGCCATATCATTGCCTGAACAAAGTCTACTTTATGAAATCTTCAGTAATTTAAGAAATAAAATTTTATTGAAAGAGACCCACACCTGATGGCAAATGTGTGTTAGTAACTAAAAGAATGACGGGCTTATAATGATTTACAATACAGTCTTTATCACTGCTTACATTTAGCTCTCTTTACTTCATTAAGATTTAAGTTTCACTAAAATATCTGGTGTGGTATTTGTAAGAGTGTGTCCAGTTTTCATTACGCTCATTCTTTTCGGTAGTTTGTCCTTTGTCTGCAGAATCTTTCACTCCATGTACAAGAGAACCAGGAACTCTAAGGATGTTGTAAAACACATCAACTTGTAGATAAAACTAAAAAGAAAAAAATTTAATTTCAAATGTAAACTAATGCCAAGCAGAAATAGACAAATGGAAGTTTGCAACTAAATAACAGAATGTAGAGGAAAAGTAATTTACTTCCAATTCTAAGGGAAAGAAATAAAAGAAAAATGTTTATCTTTGTGGAACATAATTCACAGGGTCACATTAATTCCCCAATACTTGCCAATCTCATCACTGAATCTTCATTTGCCATAAAGTGTATGAAAATAGCATTGTCTGATTGTGTCTGTGTATAGTCTTATGAATAGAAACTGTGCATTTACATATAATAAGAGGTCGATACAACTAATTTGTCAACTGAAAAAAATGTATCTTTAAAGTTTTATAACGTTGCCTGCTTCTTAAACATTATTTAAAAAATACTGTATAGAGTCTAAAGCAAGATTCTTGTTTGGAAATAAAATAAAATTGTATCACAAGTGTTATGTAATAATAAGCAGATTATTGTTATAGTGTTTTTTTTCTTTTTACTGGGTATATGTTTGCATTTAGTATAATGCTGCAGATGAAGAATTCACAAGAACAAGTCCAAAGGTAAATTATCTAATTGTAAAAGAAGAATTAATTTTAAAGTACAGCTAAAACAAAATTTGATGGTGAGCAAAAATACGAAAATGGAAACACGGTGAAGCTCATAAAAGGCAGCAGGCATAGTTGTGTAGGTAATTTTCTGGGGTGACATTAAAATGAAATGCAAAGCAAATGAAATAAAAGATATATTCATGCGCCTTACAGAATCATAAATTGCAATGACATTACAATGAAAACAACATGATTTGCCCAGTCAAAGCCAATTATGTTAAAGGAAAGTGAGCGAGAGAGAAAGCTATGGACATCATAAACACTGTCAGTCCAAATCTTTATCTCTTTGGCATTTAAGCTGAGTTAATCTACTGTTTTATATAATTCTTCATAAAATGTTATGGGCTCAGGATATAGGATTTTGAGTACAAAACTATAAAGATATCTCTTTCAGGTTTTTTTAAAAAAATATTTTTATCTGTCCTTTAGTTTCTATATTCTTGCAAAGCTTTAAGATAGATTCACTATCGAATTTGACAATTAAGTTATTTTCTCCCATTTGGTCTCAAGTACTCTACAAGTAAATATGATTTACTCCTCCCCCTAAATTTATTACCTAGTAAATGTTGTAAAATCTGCACCAAGTAGGAATAATAATTATGGCAGCAAGTGCATTGAGCTAGAAATTAAGACTTGAATTCCAGTTGCAGTTTGACAATGATGAGCTGTGTGACCTTGTTCAAGTAATTTCCATTTTTTTGAATGGCACTTGAATTATTTGAAGCAGGTAATCCTCAACAATCAGTTGCAGTAGCCCATTATTCTATATTTGAATCATGTTTACAATTGTCAAAGACATTACATTGCTGTGTTGCCATTTAATGATCTAAACAACACCATTTCCTAGACAGAGAGGGTATTAAAGGACTTATTTAAGGCAGAAGGCACATAACTAATAGGGTCGATTAAAAAGGAGATGGTATTGTATTAATAAAATATTTATTGGATGGCTGCTGTACTTGTCAATGAGAATAGGCGATAAACGAAAGAGGCATGGTATTCCATCCCAGACCTTTCATTTTACCATTAAGAATTGTTTCTGTTCTAGATACACAATTTTCCAGACAGCAGGATGGTAAGAGGTACCCATTAAACACAATCAATAATATAAAGTAATATAAATAACTAAAATAAGTTTAAAAGTTAAATTAAATCTCTAAAATATTCTGCAAAAGAAACCCATTTAATTTTAAATAGGCCAGAATTTCACAAGCATATTTAATTATGAATTACCCACCCACACCCCTGTTTCATCCTACCTAGTAACTGCTAACACCTGGTGAAGAAGTTTTCCCACAACACAGTTTGGGAAACTTTGGTTTAAACTAAGGTCCTCATTAGCTGAGGATTGTTGACAAAAGAACATTGCAAGATAACAGACAGGGTTTGGAGCTCTGCTGAGCAAGAGCTAGTGGGTTATTTTATGCATATGCTGTTCTTTCCAAAAGAAATATTTTGCAAAGAATAATTTTGAAATCCTTTCAAACCCATAGTTCTCTCTCTCCTTTTCCTCTACTCACCATGTTATTCAAAGAGGAAAATAAACACAGAATATTTCTGCCCAGTGAGTAAAAAACATTATTTATTTTTCTGCACTGTTGTCAGTCTTTGAGAGAAACAGTAGATCTAATCAGACACATCTTTCTGACCATGGGTGTCTTTAAACAAATCACCCTCTTCCCCCTATTTTTTCTTTAAAAAAAAAAATAGAAAACATGATATTTTTAAAATGCATTCCTTGTTTCTTTGATATGTTCACCATTGTTTCAAATAGAAACATCTTTCATGAGAAGGGAAATATACCTAAACAGTTGCAAACAAACAAACAAACAAAACCAAGAACAAATGGCCAGCAGGTTGAAAATATGGTAACCCTCTATATGTAAGTATCACAATAAAACACACAAAAATATAACACATAATGTCCATCACACTTAAATGACCACTGTGGCAATTTAGTAATTAGAGACAAAACAAAATGTATGTTGCATGTTCCATTCATTAAGATGCAATTCTTTCTGTTTGTCTACTAGCTCCTCATTTTACCATTGGTAAAAATAAAAATATAGAAATTCAATGAACTAGAATATTTTGGCATTGTTTCTTGGACTTCACGTTACTTTTTGTTTTTCTTTGTTTTTTTTTTTTTCATTTGTTTACAAGGAGTAAAAAGTTAGTTATACATTTAATTGAAAGTTTAGATATATCATTAATTAAGCATTAGTAGTGAAGAGAAAATAACGACTTTAGTCTGTAATTTGCTAGTAGTCAGGCAATCAAATTAGACAACTATTTATTTATGTTAACATTCAAAATCACTGTTGCTTCACTCATATTATAGAATTAGTAGTAGTATAAGTTTTCCAAAAGTTAAAAACATGACTCGTACAAATATAAAATTATTAGATGCTAATATTTTCTCTAACTCAATTTAATGAGGAAATTAGTAAGTGTTCAAGGTGAATTTGAAGAGTGGTCACATAAGTAGACAATCAGTAATGATGTAATGAATACGCTAATAGAAGCAAACTGATTAATACCCTATAGGGCAATAAAATGTAATGTTTGGAATAATCTTTCCTTAGAATAGAAAGCAATTTTATCTCTACTGAACAAGATTAATTTGTGTTATTGAGGATAGGAATTGTCTGACTATAATTATCTACAGCATAACTCTATCCCACAGAATTGACTCCATTTAATTTAGCATTTTTATTATTCTGAGTTCTAAAATGATATTATTGTAACTCATGATCACTAAGCTTCCTTAAAACTGTAACATTTATGTGATTTTTGAAAAAGATTAGATAAAGAAAATGACATGATGGAAGTTTAGAGCTGAAGATGTAAAATATGACACCAGAAATGTTATATATAAAATATTAAAGATATTTGCAATAAAACTAAAAGTGACCTATTAGAAGGTTACGATAAAATATGACTTAGATATGATTAAAAATGGCAAAATTAGGCTAAATGTCAGTTTACATGTTCCTGAAATTAATGAAGTAAAGATGAGAATTGAAATAGTAGCTTAGCACTGGGGTACAATGTCTATACATGAGAATAATACAGAGATGTAGTGACAGAACACCAGTTTTGAATGTGCCTTTAGGAAAACCTTTAACTGGAGCTATAAGAATGAAGCAAATAACCTATGACGATACAAAGATATTTCTCGAATTAAGAAATAAGGATATATATTAGATATAGTTACAAAATAAAGGAGTCACAAGATCAGGTTTATACAAATACATCTCGAGTGCTTGCGTCACATCAAGAAGAGCAAGCCACCTTGGCTCCATTTGATCCACATCCTGGCTGGTGCTAAATACTTTGTCTGTTCCAAAACTCTGCAAATACCATAGATATCCAGCAGAAGGGAATTCTTCCCAACCATTTACACAAAGGACACAACACAGAACTGGAGACTCAATACCTAGAACCTTACACTGCTTTCATCTTCCTCAGCCCAGTGCAAATCCATGCAAAAATGTTTTTTGTTTTTGTTTTTTTTTTTTGCCAAGTTGTAAGATTTTTTTTAGTCGTTATCATGCTTTGTGGTTTACTGTGATTCTTTGGCTTTATAAAATGTATAAAAATCTAGGAATTTCTGTATTTTACATTTGTTTCTTGGGCAAAGAACATGTTGATGTATGTAGAGTGAGATTTATCACTTAAGAATGCCTTTTGCTGAAAAAAACAGAAAATGAGACTAACAGTGGCTTACAAAGAGGGGTTAATTTGCCTCACATAACAAGTCAATGAGTAGAATAGTCACCATGCCACAAGAGACTCAAACTTCTTTCATTCTGGTTTATCATATGTCATGCATAGGCCGCAACTATTTCCCTTAACATCACAATATCATTGTTATACATGATGCGTGATATACAAAATATTATGTTTGAATTCTCAGGAGATGGAAGAAAGATGGAAGAGAGAAAAAGTTGCCCAAATCAAGAAAAGAAAAAGGTAACTACAAGTCTCCAGCATATTTTCATTGTCATTTTTGTGGTCATTACTATACAATGGCTACATTATATAGTAATGCTGCAAGGAAATTGGTACTTCTCAGATGGATTTCATTTCTGATTCAAGTAAATCAGCCTTTTGTTATTAAGAAAGAATAGAATATAAACATCATGTAATTTCTTAGGGATAGTATTTAGCTCTCCAGCCATACAAGCCAAATTTAAGATGAGAGAGCATTATCTTCAAATATAAAGAATACCAGTATGAATATATTTCTGAGGGAGGGTTAGAGATTGTACTTTTTTATTTATCAAAAAATTGGCAGCTCATGACAGTTTTTTTTTTTTTCCTTTACCACTTATTTGCTTGTTTACCTGTACTACTAGGGGAAAAAAGTATAATAAATATTTATTATTTGTTATATCCTAGCAATTTTATAGCACTTTACATACTTTGTGTCTTTTCCACAAATTTATGAGATAAGGAGGTGACAATATGACACTCGGAAGGTGGTATTGTCTTTCAAAGTCTCTCTGATTTCATGACTTTGGATTTTGACACCATTCTCACATGTCAAATATTGTGTTTATCTAGCTCAAAAAATTAAGAGAGGAAACTTATATTGATTCATTTACTCTCTAGACTAATGGTTGATAGTTTATCACTCTCTCCTTGTTAAGATCTTCAGGGAGGACAGTTTTTCAGATGGTGGGGAACAGAAGGGTCAAGTTAGGCATAGTTAGCTAAAGTACTTATCCACGACTTCAAGTTTCAAGCAGTATATGAACTTCAGCTATCCATATAAGCTTAGACATCTCAATTATTCAAAATATTGGAATATTTTACATGTTTGTTCTATCATTAATACTTTGGAGATACAGTAGTAATTAGAGCTGTATTGTGATTGATTTGTATTTGAGCAAGTGCATTCATATGTTAAGCCGATAGTTCTAATAATTTATGCCTTTATCATTTTACTGAAATCAGGAGAAAATGGTTCCTGTTCAGGATTTCCTTATCTCAGCACACTTGGAATACATAGACCTGTTATATAGAAATACAACTGAGAGAAACTGCCAAAAATCTGGGTGCATGTGTTCATGTGTGTGTATGGGCATGTGAGTGATTTGACTTTGCGTACACAATCTGCATATGTCTGTGCAGCTGTGATGTTTGTCTAACATACCACTTGGCACGTAGAATGTGTATAGAAGAGGCTGAGTACCTTTCTTTGGAATACTAATTATTGATGAAGCATGATTACCATTTCCTGGAAGCCATACTGAAATTTAGGGTGCCAGATTTTAAACAATAACAACAACAACAACAACAACAACAACAACAACAAAAAAAGAAAGAAAGAAAGAAAGAAAGAAAGAAGAAAGAAAGAAAGAAAGAAAGAAAGAAAGAAAGAAAGAAAGAAAGAAGCAAGAAAAAAACAGATATCTGTTTTCTCTCATTGCATTATTATCAAGAAGACCTTAAAATTCCAGTTAAAGGTTGCAGGACAATTTAAGTTCAATGTTGTGAAAACGCTAACAGATAACAAACTCAGAGTTATCATGAAAACTAAGTTAATACTTGCCGAGTTTAGCACCTAGTGTTTGATATTTGATATACAACTAAATAAAATCATTCATATATACTGTATTTCAAGACAACATTAGAGATATTCCTTTGAGACTGTGAGACGTGCCTATGAGTCAGACTCTAGGCTATGGACTTCACTAACATCCTTAGAAGACAATTTCTACCTTCAGAGAAACCTTGGGCTTCATGCCTGTGACAAATTACATGTGTTCCTTTTGGTCATCCTGGCCAAATGTACTATGCATTCCCTTTTCCAAGCCCTCACTCCTAGATCCAGGGAAAATAGAGTGTGGTATTGCCAAGAGCTCTGAAGAGTCTGGGGTTTTACGTAGCTCGAAAACCAACAAGTTAGTCTGCCACCATATCATGGATGCTGGAGGAAAAAATATACTCCTGGGTCAGAGATGGACAGTTTATTTATTACTCATAGCAATAGTGTAGCCAGAAACCAGCATTTTTGTGTTAATTTGCCAAGCCCCAAGAGGCCAGATCATACCTATGCAAATGATGGGTTGCATTACCAAAATAAGCACTGAATTTGAACCATGATCCTATAATTAGCGGTAAATATTACTGCCCTGTGTTCCAGAGGGAAACATTATCTTTCTTTTCTTTTCTTTTCTTTTCTTTCTTTCTTTCTTTCTTTCTTTCTTTCTTTCTTTCTTTCTTTCTTTCTTTCTTTCTTTCTTTCTTTCACTAAATTTATTGGAGTGGTGACATTGGTTAATAAAATTATATAGGTTTCAAATGTACAATTCAATAATACAGCATATGTATATTACATTGTGTTTACCACCCAAAGTTAAATTTCCTTCCGTCACTCTATATTAGACATTATCTGATGTCACTCCAGGCCCTTAGCTATCAGTCCTGTCCACACAGTGACCTAGTGGGAGAAATGCTCAACCATGTTCTGACATGGGTTCTGTAACATTAGTCTGACTTCAGATCCTGAAATGGCCTATAACTCATCCCCAGGTATTTAAAAAAGCAAAACAAAAACAAAAACAAAGAAAAAAACCCCCACATACTCAGCTAACTATGAAGAAAAAAATTTTACTTGATAAATGAAAACCTAAGGAAATCTATATCCAATAATATTTAATAGTTAACTATTTTTTCAGGGGACTGTCTTTCCCCCCTAAAATTCAGGATTCTGGAAGATGTATTAGAGGTTCTAGGGAAGTAATAAGCCAGAATAAAGAAATAAAAATCTCTCTGATTATAAAGGAAGAAGTAAAACTATCTTTATGGGCATATAACTTGGTTGCCTATGTGGAAAATCTAATGGAATCTTTAGGAAAACTACTAGAAACAAGAAGTGTTTTTAGAAAGATTGTAAGATGCTAGGTAAATATAAAAATATGATACTACATACTAGCAACGAACAATTACGAATTGAAATTTTGAAAGTAATTATCGTGTACAATAACTAAAAGAAATAAAAGAAATATTCAGAGATGAATCTGATGACAGATATATAAGACCAGTACACTGTAAACTATAAAACATGACTGAGGGAAATTAAAGACTTAAATAGGTCAACAAGATGGTAGAATAGAAGGTCCCCTGCTCATATCTCCACTCAGCAACAACTGGGTAGCCATTCAAGGAAGAAAGTGCCTTCATGGGAATTTTGGGATTAGATAGGAGATTGTGACACCCTGGTTAGAGCCCAAGAGGAAGAGAGCTGTTTTGTGAAGGCAGGCCCATGCTCAGTTGGCAAACTCCCTGACCATGGTACCAGCTACAGACCCAGAAACAGTCCAGTCTTCCTGTGGATTCTGCTACAGCCTCACCTGTTAATGGTACTACCACCAGCATCATTCACCAAGGGACCTGGCAGGAGTCACACCCACCTGTGCTTGAAGTAGAAAATCTGCTGACATCAGTACTTATTGTAGACCCGGTTGTCACTCCAGCCCCTTATCCATCAGTCCTGTCCACAGAGTGACCTAGTGAGAGACATGCTCAACCATTCTCTCACATGAGCCCTGTGACATTAGTCTGATTTAAGATCCTGAAATGGCCTGTAACTCAGCCCAAGCCCTCCTAGTCATAGGACAGAAACACTCCTGTCTGCCCAGGGACCCACTGAGAGACACACTCATCCATGCCCCGTGACAGGCCCCCGTAGGTCTCAAAGCTAATACTGAAACATCTCCATGACTTGGACCTGGTTTCTTTTAGCCACGGGTTGGCAAAAGTCCTGATCACCCAGGGCCCTGAAGGGAAATACATCTAACTGTGCCTCTGGACTTAGTCCTGTTAACACTGGTCTGACTGCAAATCCTGCAGCAGTCCTGAGGCCTGGTTCCATCCCTGTTTAGCTGCAGTCTGAAGCCAACCTTGCCTACCCATGGACCTACTCTGTTACCTGCCAGGAGCCCTTTCAAGGAACATGAGGGAGCCACACCTACCTATACACCTGGTTATAGGCCTGTCACCTACAGACCTCAAAGCAGATCTTTGAGCAAGCACTAGTCCTACTGGCCAAGGTCAAGGAGGCAGTCCCAATCACTCAAGCATCAGACAGAATCCATGCCTACTAAAGACCCTAGTAATAGGTTCAAAGCAGCAGACCCAGCAGCAGCCATGTGACCTGGCTCCAATCCTGCTCAACTGTGACCCTGTAGACAATACCTTTAGACCAGGTACTCAATCACAAGTCTTTACCTGCAGAAACCAGTGTGTAAATGGAAAACAACTTAGCAACAGAAAGGAATCAACTACTGATGCATGCAATGACACAGATAAATTAAAACAGTCATGCTGAGTGAAAAAGCCAAACAAAAAAATCTAAAGTGTATGATTTCTATAAAAATTATAGAAAACACAAGCTTAGTTATAATAACTAAAAACACTCCAGTGGTTGTCTGGAGACAGCACGGGAGGAACAGGAGGGAGGGATTCCCAAGGGACACAGGAAAGCTGAAAGTGATGGAGATATTCACTATCTTGATCATGGAGACTTTTTCATGGGTGTTTATGCATGTCAAAGGGTTGTCAAATTGTACGTGCTAATATGCACAGTTTATTGTACAGTATACCTTAATAAATCTGTTTAAAATAAACAGGAAGAATCCCTTTCTCCCTTCCTACCTTTCTATCTCCTTCTAGTTATTTCCCTTGGCAGAACTTAATATATTAATATATTAATATATCCAGCAAGCAAAGAATCCAGGGAATTAGGAGTCTGTATTTGCTGTTGAAGAACAATATGTAAATAATGGACACAGATCATCCCTTTACTCACATCCTTTATATATATTTGAATACCCTACAAAAATAAAAAGAAAAAAACATAATTTCATGAGTACGCCTAATAAAATGGAACTCTACTTTGACTAAAATGCCTTCACTTTTCCTGCAAACAAATCGAAGTCTTAGTTTATGGTGTCTATAATTCTATAATATTAATTTTTATCCTGGTTTAGTCATTAGTCCACCTGAATACTCTGAGAGAAAAATAGATATATAACCAAAGGGATTACTCAGGGAGGTTCCTAACTTAATGAGAATTTTTGGAGGCCTTCCTTCCTAGTTTCCACCTATAATAATCCTAACTCCTGTTTTCTGATTTATGACTCCAACTTGATTAACTCTTCTTAATCTGCTTAGATTTTTTGCCTGCATGTTCTTTGAATTGGTTTCAAAAAAAAAATTATATTCTTATAAAATGCTGCCCTTTCTTAAGCCGAGGCTGTGATAGCTTTTAACGTTTTGTTCATTTTGTGATACGGTGAGTACACAGGGTAGGCAATAACCTTCAGTAAATTCCACCTGTATATTCACCAGTCAGATCAGCAGCACCTACGATAGTGGGTGCCATGCTCTAAGAGTTACACTAAAACGACAACAAAATTGTCCCCCAGATCGCAATGTATTAAATGACTGAAGAAATTCTAGGTGTCATATTGAAGAACACTTTGGAAGGCCTTTCATATGTGCATAGAAAAATGATTTTTAAATCTCATTCTAATTTATACACTTTTAGCTATTTTTCCTTCTTTCTTCTTGTTTCAGTTTAAATGAAGAAACATTTGACTAATCATTTTTGTGTTTATTTTAGCGGAACTTTTTGTTTCCTGATCCTATGAGTTTTATGCACTAGTTAGCTTTACAAAATAAAATCATTGATTTTTGAAGTGGTGTTTTTAAAATTTTCATGGTCTGCTAGTGAGGATGAATAAGGAGCAAAAGAAAATAAATTTATTTAGGAAAACATTTCAATATTTAGTAATTTTTTCTAATTCTATTTAGCTGTTAGTAAAACAGTCTGTATGTTGACATTTTAACTGAAAACATGATTGTTTATTGATCCCGCTAAATTCCCTTTGTTTCTTTCAGGAAAGCCTCATTAACATGGATCATATCTACTTGAGCATAGCTCATTTAGATAGGCCTGAAACAGAATAAATCTTTCATGAATATGGAATTTTAGTTGACTTGTCAGTTTCTGTCAATGTCTCCACGTATTGACATTAAAGCAAATGATTTAATTCTGGTCCATAAATCATGAAACTAACTGGTTGAATTTTCTTCCTAGTCAACTATTTCCAAATGAGTAGGTTAGTAGGTGATATTCAACATTACCCTTTTATCCTAATTGAAGAGTGGAGGTATAGTATCAGTTAAATAACTAGTTGAATATATGGAATTGGGGGTAAGGAATGAGAAAAAAAGTCCAAATATTAAATCAGCAGTTCCTAAAGTTTGTAAATTGTAATTTTGGGGACATTTTCCTTGTCATAACCAACTCTGTCCCTCTCTGTTTTCCTGTCTGTTCTCTCAGGTAACCCCAGCCCTTATCACTATGCTACCCGAAGTCACACTGTCATGAGAAAGCTCAATACTTTCAGGCTGAAGTTTTGAGATGGATGTGTTCCCCTCCTAGGTATCTATATTTTAAAATAGAGCAAGAGTAAGAGCAATGTAACCCACTATTCCATTCATTCCCCCGCAGTTATACTTTAGAATGGGAGGGAGAAACTGAAATAGATGTAACACTTGAATATGAAGCAGGAGTTAAACCATGTTGTCTTATTTCTCCTTGTGTATAAAATAAGAGAGAACACCTGTCTGAGTGAGAAGGGTGATCTCAGAGGCCCCTCCTATTCTTCGGTCTTTGACCAAGAACATACAGGTTAAGTCCCACTCACATCTATTATATTAATAGAGACGTTTTCCTCCAGAAACAATCCTCATCCTGTCATTGTTCCTCTTGATGTCATTTTCTGGACACAGCTTTTGCTTAAATCACAGAAAAAAAATGCCCCAACAGAAATATAATTGACTGCCTATGTTCAACATTAAAGAAACTACAGATGGCCAAATTTTCAAAGATCCAGAAGAAAGTAGTTAGCAATGATGTACCAGTTTCCAAATTCATATTCATTTGCATTAAATCAGACCTCTGAGTATATGATTTTTAAAAATTAATATTTTATTGGCACATACAATTAAGAATTGATACATGTTTTAGGAGATCTCAACTTCAACCTTTAACAAACGAATAGATTTTTTTCTAATTATTTCAAATTTTCATCTTATATAATGCTCTGGAGTTTTTCTATAATTTTTTAAAGATATACTTCAGCAGTTTTGATGGAACAAGGGTCAGTACATGAATCAGCAAATAATCAACCAAGAAACTATTTGTAATTCCTATGATGATCTCTCTGCAGGAGAAAGTCCAATGAGAAAATTTCATCTGTGTTCTCCAAACCTAATGAGTGATCATCCTTGGATGCTGAGTGATCCTTAACTATCCAGCACAAGAAAAAAACATTATTTTTCCTCAAAGGGGAAGAATTAATCAGATTTTTAAACATTTATGTATATATTACAGTTCATTTTCAGGAAGGGCCAATTTGCAACTTATCTAATCAGTCTTTTTTAAAGGAAGAGAAGTATGAAAACTTAAAACCCATAACCATAGGCTCTGACCTCATACTGTAAGATTAAACAATGTAAAAACAATGAAGAAACATTTTAAAATTATTCTTTCCCTTCCTTCCTATAATAACAATGACAGTGATCATTCATTTGCCAGGAGTTTTGCCTGATAATTTAGGTTATCCCCAGTCATCACAACTCTGTAAGACCAGTAGTAGTGCCCTCATATCACAGAAAAGGAAACCAAGTTTTAGAATTTAAGTGACTTGTCCAAGCCAATATAATAATTACAAATGAGAAAACAGAATTCAAATCAAGTTATACTTATTTTAATGCCTATACTGTTTACAATATACCATGGCTCTCCCTTCAAAGGTAAATTAAAGAGCTCTTTATTTCTCAGAATACATTGACAGAAACTTTCTGCTTTTGGTGAGATATGTTGAGTTTGTTGTCATATAGTTACATGTCTCAAAAGCAAACTGGCTTAATGGAGTCATTTGCCATATTTACATTTGCCTAATAGAGTTTGATTCTTATGTTACATTATTATTAGTTATATTTCTTGAATTCTTAATATCAAGAAAAACAGAGGCTAAACATTAAAAATTTTAGTGTTGGTAAAACTTAAGTGCTTTCTCAACAGCTTCATCAGAGGCTACAAAATTCAGGAGAGTAGAAGTCTAGCCTTCACAAGTCTAGCCTCCTATATTGTTTGCAATGCTGACTAGAATATAAGTTCTTGAGAGGCTGTCCCATTCTCTACTTTGCAGCTACCATAGATTAATGAGCTGGTACATTAACTAAAACAATAAGTGAATGGAAATACATTTGAATCAACAGAATAGAAAACGTTAAACCCAGTAGGATAAAAGAAAACTCTCCCCTTGCCATTATTTTCATTGGCTTTGTGTTTTTATGTTATCCTGATGAATAAGGAAAAGTATTTTTTGGTTTTCATCTGTACAGGTACTATTGGTAGATATGTGGAGGCTCTTTCTAAAGGCTACAACAGACCATAAACACAGTTTAGTCTAATTCTTTATTTTTAAAATAGAGATGTCAAGGCTGAGTTACCTTCCAAGGTCACCCAGCTAATCGGTGGGACCCAGAATCTGTGATTCCTGATCTAGTGTCCTCTCCATCACACAACATTCATCTATTAGACAATGCCACTTTTACAGAATTTGAGTATAAATAAATAGCACAGATTTCTCTATTTTTTTAGTGGCACTTTTCACAAGGATTAGAATGGTAAGGATGATAATCAATTCCAGGAATTAAAATAATTGCATCCACTTTATATATATCGAGTGCATAGTAGGTGTTAAGCACTGTGCTAGGTACTAGAGAAACAAAACAAAACAAAAAGACAGATACATTCCCTATAATTAAAAACATATAGTCCAGTAGGTTAAACAGAAAAATTTAAATGACACAAATATTGTTATATTAATAATATTCTAAGAGTCATAGGAGTTATCTAGGTAAAGCAGAAAGGAGGAAAGCATTTCAAAATAAGGAGAAACATAAGATCCAGAGATGAGAACGTTAAAGGAACAGGAGGATAGGGGTATGACTGATGAGAGTGTGAGAAGGGCATGAGATGTAGAAACTACAGTAGATAAGAAAAGTAGTTGGATCATATTCATGATGGCTTATGAGTAGCTAGGAAAGGAGCCATTGAAAGTCTTATGAGTAGAAAATAAAGCATTATTGAAAAACATTACAAACAACTTGATAAATGAAAAAAAAACACTGTGGGTGCTAAGTAGAGGGTTCAACATAGAAATGACAGTTCTTATCAATATAGTAATGATGTCAGTCAAAATTCAATATGATTCTAATATAAATTTAGTCTTTCTTAAAAGTCAGAAAGTTGATACTCAAATTCATGTGGCAGAATATGAGTAATTAATATCAAAATTTTAAAATATAAGTTGGCTCATATAAAGACTTACCACGAAATGAATAATTAAGACTGTGTTGTCTTATAGAAACAATAAGCAAATACAGTAATGAAATAGAAGTCCTAGGGAAAAGCATCCAAATATAAAACCTTGAAATATGACAAAAGTGACTTTAAAAATTATTGAAAATAAAATCAACTATTCAATAAACAATATTGGAGCTAATGATTATACATATGGAAAACAATGAAATTGGCTCTCTAGTTAAATCATGAATTTTGGGGTGCATTATAGACAAAAATGTAAAAGTAAAATTCAACATTTGTGAGAGAAACAATAAAATAATAGTTACTATATTCTATAAGAGAGGGTGGAGTTCTTAAGTTTTCAAAAGTTATTCTAAAAATATTTTAGAAACGGATAAAGGTTCATTTATAAAGCAAACATCTGTATACTTATCAATAAAACACTAAAACATGTTTAAATCCTCCTATAAGGTTTTTTTGTCTCATCTTATTTCTCTTTCCAACAGATCCTCTATCTTTAATATGGCATTTATCATTATCATACATTTTCTTTCATTCATTACATATATTTGTAAGTATACAGAAATGTTTTTCACTTTCTATAATTTTAAACTATATGAAATTTGTTTCATACTGCTAAAATTTGATTTTTCTGTTCAAAAATGTAGTACCCTAAAGGTACTTATGCAGCCGTTCAACACCAACATATGATATGTAGATATTTTATACTCTATAATAAACTACAAGTTGTTCTTGTAAGTTATAGGGGATAATAATTACATTAAAATAGTTATTCAAACTGGTTCTATGAATTATAAAGATAAATAATCTAAATTTTGTTGAACTAAATTTTAGATATTTCAAAAATTAATTTCATATTAACATCCAGTCATAAAATATATTACACGGAAATATGAATTAGAAAAAAGATTATTTAAATATATATTATATTTGTTTATCTCTCTTTTGTTGATCTGTTTAATCTTTAATCTAGAAATATACCTCTCAAATATGATACTAAAAATTAAAAACTTAATTTCATTGTTCAAAAGCTTTTTTCATTCAACCCATCTGATAAAATACATGACCTACTTCTCATAGCCTGAGATACGCATAGGTTGTGTATGGCCCCTGACAAATATTTTTTGAGTGAGTCTCCTGTGCACATAAACAATTTTATTTTTCAAATAAATTATATAGTTTATGGTCCTATGAGTCCATATGGTCCAGTGATTTAGTGATACAGATTTCAAAAAAAGGAAAAAGGAAAGAAAATTTCTTGTTTATTGTCTGATCAGTGAAGATTCCTTATAATGTCCAGGAACCAACTCTTTTAATTTAGATCCAGGAACCATTTTTTTGTGTGTTATTTATTGTCGACTGCATTGTTCCTAGCCAATGTCATTTCTCACTGCAATAAAGAGCTAGCAACGCTGTTATTACAATGTCATAGCTCTTTGGATTTTATTTGTTTCTACATTATCCTGATACCATTTATCTAATGCTGGTTACATTATCACTCATATGCTCCATCATCCACTGAGCCACGTGAATACTGCCTTCTAATGTTACTGTTTTTTGTTGATGATGACCTCAGATGTAAGTTTTACCCAGTGTATGCAGGAAAATGTAAGCTATGCACCCTGCTGTCCACACATTGCCACAAATGGAGAAAGGAGATAAGAAGCCCCTGACTGAAGTAAAAACAGTCTCATTGTGCAAAGAATATGCATCACAGTCATGGCGCCCAGAAGAGCACATTAGCACAACATCTATTAGAGGCAAGAAAGGAAAAAATCAGAAGGACTTGTTCAGACTGAAGCAAAAATCTCAAAAGCCCTTAGAGAAACAAATATGGTCCCTTATATGAATTCCTTAGACTCCAGAAACATTGACTGTGGAATAACTAAAGAAAATCTGAAAGAATGATCTATGTTCAATATTAGTATTGAAAATGCTAGTACTTAACTAATATTTACACATCAATAATGGTACTAAGTTTAGGTCAGCCAGCATGTTTGTTGTTCCAGTTCAAACGTGTTTAAAGTGCTCTAAGATTTTTAGAGCTGTAAGAATTAAGTATCATAAGCGTAATGTCCTCAAGTGCAGTAAAAACCACTGAAGCCTTGTAGCAGTCTGAGATTATATTTATAAGCCTGTTTCCAAGTCTAGCTCACATTGTATTTTGTATTTTGTATAACTTAACAGAAGTGAATTAGTTTTAATAACTTGACATCCTACATTGTGTATTTTTATATTTATTTTGGTGTTTAAATTCCTGCTTCTTAGGTCTACAGTCCAGACAATATATTTTTCCTTTTCCTATTCAAAATCTGTTCTCAGTAAGACCTAAAGTCTACATATCTTTTTATGTATGAGTTTGAATTATGACAACATTTTACAGATATTTGCTTTTTCAATTTTGTCTCTGTGGAGTTGAAGATTTAAAAAAAAAAAAAGGATGAGGACATAAAGGAAAGGGGATCTTGTCACGACTACCCAAATGATACCATGTAAACAGCCTAATGACCTGCTCAGGGATTATTTTTATGGACCACTTTATAAAATAGTTAATAAAATGTTCATAATTGGGTTTTAACACAGGTGTACATCTCTTCTCTGTACCAAGACCTTACTAAGATGATAGTAAAGAATAAAATTTATTAATCCACAATAATAAAGAAAACAGAAGGAACAGAAGAGGGGCCAAGCTGACAAGAGATCTCAATGGTATTTCGGAAAATTGAAAACATAGAGAGTAATATCTGATGGAACAGGGCTGAGAGGCACTTGTGCTTATATGCTGTTAGAGCAAGGCAGCCAGTGCACCCATCCACCTCCACCGCCAAGAAAGAACAGTAGAGGCTGAGGCCTTAAAGAAAAAGTAGAAGTCTGAAGTGAGACACAGAGTTAAAACATGTGGATGAGGGATTGTGTATATAGAATACTCTATTACTACTATAACCGCTACAAACATGGAGAATAACAGTAGGAAAACTTCTGCATTTGGGGAAAGACACTTATTTTCTAGGAAAAGAGGATTTTTCTCAGAGGAAATTGAAAACTTCCTAGAAAAAAATTTACCTGAATTCTGATATTCAGGTATCTCCAAGGTACTTGTCAGCTTACTTACTGATCACTCTTAAGCAAAGACCCCAATTAATGCATATAGAACTGCCAATCCACTTCATATGCATCACCTTTAAAAATCTATTGACAATAAACTATCTCTGGCCACGTGAAGAAGTTTTCTAACATGAACAATAGAAAGCAAATGAATAGAAATTAAACGAAACCTGAAGACAATGGAGATAATGCAAGAGTGCTATAATCAATGATGCCAAATTTATGCCATATATATGCTAAAATTAAATATACTTATGTGTATATATGTGTGTGTGTATGCATATATGTATGTGTGTACGTTGCTGTTTTGCCAAGACCATTCCCAGTTTCAATAATTCACTAGGATTACTCACAGAACTCAGCATGGAATTGTATTCATGGCTATGATTTATCATAGCTAACGGATACAAAACAAAATCAGCGAAAGGAAAAAGTACACTGGGCAAAGACTGGAGGAAGCCAAGAGCAAGCTTCAAAAAAATTTCTCCCAGTGGAATCATAGAGCTTGTACTTAATTTCCCCACCAATGAATTTTGCAAACATGTAAGAAATGACACTTATCTATTGTGGGAGGATGAGATTTCTCCTGAAATCTAAGTATCCATGTTTCAACCATGTGCTAATCATGCAAACAGGATTTCCTAAGGATAATAGTCTGCCATGTTAACTAGTCTCTGAAAAACATACATATATGGAAAAAGGAGAGAAGAAATTTTCAAATGAATAACTGAAAAAAATTTCCCAGACTTCATTAATCTATTCAACAAATATAGGTTTGGGATTTTCTAAGCTCAGCACTTGAGATACAAAAGTGAATGAAAGAAAGCTCACTGACCTTGTGTACATTCTTGTGCATAAAAGAAAAATGAATACATTAACTTACTAAATTGTATAAAACTCAAGAAGGTAGTAGTGCTATGAAAAAATGTGAAGAAGAGCAAAGTAAAGTTGGGGTCTTTGGATGAATTTTATAGCATTAAATAGTCAAAACTGAGCTCACTAAGAAGGTAAGATTTGATGGAAAGCTTACATTTTAACAATAAAAAAGATTACACTGGATTTAGCACCATGAAGAATACTGATGACTTCAATGGAAGTAGTTTCAGTAAAATGTGGGAGAAAAACCTTTATTAAATTTAAAAGAGAATGTGATTACAGTTTTAGTTGAGATGGGGTAATTACAGTCTTTCCTGTTTATCCTACTAAATGGAGCATATGACCTGGAAATAATGCATGGAGCAGTCACTCTCCCTTCATCCCTAACATTCTGGCTCCTGGAGACCACTAATCTACTTTCTGTTTCTATGGATTTCCCTATTCTGGGCATTTCATATAAATGGAATCATACATATGTGGTCTTTTGTGTTTGACTTTTTTGACTTAGCATAATGTTTTCAAGGTTCATCAATGTGGTAACACGAATCAATATTTTATTACTTAAAATGACTGAATAATACTCCATTGTTTGGATATACTACATTTTGATCATCTATTCATCTGTTTGTAAATATCTGGGTTGTTTTAACCTTTTGGTATCATAAATAATGCTGCTATGTACACATTTTTGCATGAATATATGTTTTCAATCCTATTGTGTTTATACCTAGGAGTGGAACTACTGGCTTACATAGTAAGTCTATGTTTAATCTTTGAGGAACTGATGAATTGTTTGCCAAAGTGGCCACATCATCTTACATTTCCATTAACTATGTATGAGGGTCCCAGTTTTCACATATCTTCATCAACACTTACTATCGTCCATCATTTTTATTACAGCCATCCTGGTGGATATGCTTCATTTATTTTTGTATCTACATTATACCCACCTGAAGAACACCTGGCACAGAATGCGTAACACATATATTTTGACCGAGTGAATGGATGAATGATTGGAATAACTAACTACTATTCATACCTATGTAACCCACATGCAATTAAGGTTTTTGTTTGAATATCCTCATTAAAACATGATTTTCTCTTCTATTTTACTATTTTTGGCATGGAAATTAGCCTGTTGGATATATCTCTCTTGTAAATAAATATCAGAATGCAATTCAAAATATTCACATTCACTCTTGCAGGCATTTCCCTTTGTATATCATGGGTTCCACAAAAGTTCACAGCCACTGAACATGGTATTTTAATAAGAATTGTTTTAATCTGCTGTGATTTCATCAGCTTATTTCTTTTACCTTTTCTCTTTTCTGTCTCTGATTTTAGCCATCATGTTCTGTTTTCTCTCAAATTATGGGCTTTTCAACAGGACATAAAAGAAAAGCAAAAGCAGACAGAGTGATGTGGAAAGATAGAGAAATCTGTTCCCATCTCCTTTTTGTGGGTTCCTGTGAAGTGCTGTGAGGATCTTTTCAAAGTTAAAGAAGCACTTGCTCCTTACACACCATTGCAGCCATAACAGTACTAGAATGCCCCACAGAGGGATATAGAAACAGATTCTCCATTTTGTGTAGCACTTACTAAATGGAATGTATATTTATTCCAAGTTATTGCTAGGGAAACTTAGCTTATAAATGTAAGAACATCTATATTTATGCCACAGTATTCCAAATACCAGTCTATACTCAGGGTAACACCAATAGGAGAAAAAAAATAATGCATAGACTCACTGTTTACATGTTGTTTATGGTTCCATTTTAGTGCTCAAGTGTTCTTTATGGATTATAGAAACAATTAATTTTCATTAAAAAGATAAATGTAACTGATGACTTTCCTTATTATTCTTCTGTACTGATAATATTAACTGATGACTAAGCAGACAATCTATTTATGATTTTTATCCAGTTGGCTGTATTTGATTGATGTACTTGGCTATTTGATCACGCCAGATTTTTTCAGCCTTACAGACAGCTCTATCACATGTATCTAAATGCAAACACTTATCTATTTGTAACATAGGTCAGAGGCCTTATAATAACTTTAATGTTTCATAAGCCAAAGAAGTTTTGCATTTGTTATGCAAAACCATTAAGTAACTGCATCATTTCTAGTATATTCCAAATTAAACCATACCAAAAACCCTTACCATATGCCTGTTTTCACAGGGCAAGGTTTTTAGTTAGCTTCTCTTTTCTTTTTAAACATCTGTGTTTGTTTATTGGCAGTATAAATATTTAAAGAGAGGGAAAGAAACCTCAAACTATAAGTGAAATCAGCTTTCTCAGCCCCCTGTTGCTTGAAATAAACTTCATGGAACTTTTCAGTGTGAACACGTAAGAACACTGAGCTGAAGTCAACAAAAGAATGAGTAATCTTTTGAATGTGTTGTTTATTTCAAAAGTAAATGAAGAAGTAGTTCTCTTTAGGGTTTTATTAGGTGAGTAATAGTCTACAGTTTAGGCTGTTAACTTTAAACTCTGCCCCAGTGCTGTTAACCAGAGCCTCCAGGAACACGCTTAATACATTTTTAAAAAAATAATAAATCATAAAAAACTATCAGAAATTAGATCTCTGAAAGAGGCCTTTGGTTAATTTGTTATAAACAAAGATTTGTACAGAATTGCTTAGTACGAAATCATTGCTTAGTTTTTTTCTTCATGTTTATACTGTTTTTCTGTTCTAATAATTATTATTTAATCAAGTTAATTGATAAATTATTGCACAATTTAGATAAGGATTTTTATGTCTTACTTTATAGAGCTGTTAGTTATCCTTTTGTGAATTTGTTTTAGCAAATAATTGTATTCTAACTAGATGAAAGGTAATGCTTTTGAAGCTGGTGCTTCTTCTGTGATACGTCCACATGTAAGTGGTGTGTGTGTGTGTGTGTGTGTGTGTGTGTGTGTGTGTGTGGTGTGTGTAACACGGTCAGCCTGAAAGTCTGAATGTGGAGCTCAGATTTTTTTATATATATCATATTTATTTTGCTCAATTCAAATCAGAAATGTTATAAGCTGAAATACATAATGAAGATTTGGAGCTTTCATACCACATATAATTATATTAATAAAAAGACTAATACTTGACATGTTGATGGACATCCTTTGTGTTTCGAATCTATGAAAGAAAACCAACTACCATTAATACAAGAGAAAAAACTTTCCTTCAGACAAGAGAGACCAAAATGAATTATCTTCTGCCTTTGATTTTCAGAGGGGACATTGCTTCATTCTGTAGTACCTTCAATGTGTCTTCATTATAAAGCTGTATTTGATATTTATGTTCACAGATCTTAAGAGTAACAACTCCATTATTTCATAATTGAAAATGAGGTCTATTGTTGTCAATATTTTTCTTTGCAAAGTCATGAAGGGAGGGGGGTGGTTACAGGCTAAGCTATATACTTTTTACTTATGTTTTTATGTGTTTATTCTTTTGACCAGCAGAGTATTTGTGATGCTAATAGGTATGTGAAAGAAACACAAAGGCTTTGCAATGTTAATAGGTATATGGAAGAGGGCATGTATAAGTTAATGGGCAAATATGAAATTGTTTTAAGCTGATGCGTGTCTATTTGCAGACTCAAAATTATAATAAAAAGTACTCTTAATGTCTGTCAAGGTGGTTGGCACAGAAAAACTTGAACTTAAATTCTAAATCTATCTGTCACTAACTAGGTGACTTGGAATTAGTTATTTCTGCTCTCTGTGTCTCAGTTTCCACTTCTATAAAATGAAGTGTTTGCAGGAGATAACCTCTAGGTTTCTCTCCAGAGCTAACAGTTTATGATATAGGTTCTAACTATGTGTTTGGTAGAATTATGCTTCCTAGGATCCTCTGTTGAAGTGAGTTAGCTCTTGTGAAGCGAGTATCTGCCACAGCCCAAGGTTACCCACAGCTGACTATGTCTCATTGCACATATAATTAATGCTACACCCCATGGCCAGGATGTGCTCAAATTCACTAACTGGCCTGTCTTTAATCAACTGGGCATTTACAAAGGTATTTCTATTACATCAACCAGAAGGAATTCAGAATCCTGTTTCTAAAGAGAAAAAAATTTGACCATAATCTGCACTATACCCACGACATACTAGTCATATTTAACTGAACATTTATCCATGGAAGCTTAATGAGTGTTTGTTTGTTTGTTTGTTTGTTTGTTTTTGTTGTTGTTGTTGTTGTGTTTTTAGCAGATGTTATACATTAAAAGGTATAAAAAGTCATACACTCTTTATGGAAGATACTTGGGTGGATTATAGCACAAACTCAGGGGGATATAATGCATCACTTTCTGAAGGGTGCCAAGGTGAAAAGAAAAATATGCCTGCTGAACCAATTTACATATATTCCAATAAAGGTTAAACTAGAAATATGAACATTTATGTTACAATATAAACCTTGAAACTAAGTAGCAACTTAAACATTGGTAAAGCTTCCAAAGTCTCTGTGCTTTTGAAATCTTGTCTATTAAATGGCCATATGACATCTGACATACTTACCTAAAAGATTTTGGAAAGCATTTAACAATATTATCAACGTGCTGAAGAAAAATTTAAAGTGATGCATGATGGCATGTCAGTATTCCCAAGAGCCAACTTGTTAAACTTCCTTCTTTTAGGGAATTAAAATGTCCTTCTCCAATAATTTCCATGACTCTTCAGGGTAAAATAAATACAAAATAAATACAAACTACAAACTAGGGCCCCACATATTACTGTAACAACAGCAAAAATGGCAGAGATTTATTGGCGTATTGACTATACCGGTAACAATCGATCATCTCACACACACACACACACACACACACACACACACACACACACACACTCCTGTAAA
The DNA here is from genome assembly GCF_014176215.1 of Rousettus aegyptiacus. NCBI lineage: Eukaryota > Metazoa > Chordata > Mammalia > Chiroptera > Pteropodidae > Rousettus > Rousettus aegyptiacus. Next base: position 72,786,077 of record NW_023416287.1, read on the forward strand.
CCAAAACCATTAGTACAATCATTAAGTATAGAGACAAATCCAGGCTGCCCTCGACATTGAGATAAATATAGCTTTCTTGACAATTTCCTATTAAACCCAGGCCTTTTCATTTACATAAGTGAAGGAAGAGATCTTTTCTCTTTGTAATGATTTTACTCTACTGTGGAACATTTATTTCTTACCACCCATGGTCCTAACTACCACCAGCTTCTTGCTAATGATTTGAGCTACAGGCATAGATTTGTTTAATTCTCCATTTTCCAAATCATTACAAATAGGTTCCTTTCCTGAATTTTTTCAACAAAGAGAAACTCAGTTCTCTTTAATTAAATCCAGTGGCCTGAAACACCAAAGAGAAAAAGTAAATTCAGGAGATTCCAACAGGAGGAGACTACTTAGATCAAAAGAAGTGTCCATGTGGTACCAAGTTCAAAATGTGAAATTAGAAAAATCCAGGGAGAAAACAAAAACTATAGTGTCCCATAACCTTCCATACTAAATTTCTAGCTAATTTATTAGCTACATGACTTAGTGCAAGTTATGTTTCACCTCTCTGAGCCTGACTGTCCTCACTAATAATAACAAAAGTGATAACATTTAACTCTGGGGTGTTTCTTAGAATAAAATGTGATATGTAGGATGCAAAAGGAGCATCTTGCGGTCAGTGCTTATCATGTGTATCAATTTCTTCTAGGTTCTTAAATACATATCTCAATTAATCTTCATGTAAGTCTTTGAAATATTTGCATTTTACAAAAGAAGACAGGAAAACATAAGCAAGTTGAAATATAATTATTTCATGTTAGCCATCTCACAGTAATTGGAACTGAAAATTACAATTTAAAAATATATCTACTATACTCCAAAATGCATATTCTTTCCCCTAACCCATGCATGATTTCTTATCCAATAAATGTTAGAAAATATTAGAATAAACTAGTGATAAGACCTTCAAAAAGTTTAATTTCTGCCACCAATTATAAGCACCTCAGAGCAATAGCACCTAAATCATATATCAATCTTATGAGACATTACAATGTAGTGAAAGAAAAATTGACTTTGAGGCCAACCCATCTGATTTCATATCCAGGTTCTACATTGACTAGATTTGTCTTTTTATGCAAATTATTTAAATTATCTGAGTCTTGGTTTTCTCTTTTGGACACTGGGGATTCTAAAAGCCTTATTATAAATTTCTTGTGAAAACTGTGGTAGTAATTGGTCAAGAAGGCAGGTTAAGTTGATGTTTCTACTTTACTTCCTATTTAAAATCCCATCAAATGGCTGAACAAAGAAATTTTAAATAAAGAAATAGTTGTGTATGTGTGTGTGGGGAGGAGTACCATTAGAAAGCCATGCGTTTTGGGAGAATTCCTAGAAATTAGACAGTAAAATGCATTAGTTACACAGATAAATAAGACTAGAGAATGTAACTTCACCAAAATCAAGAAAACAGCTGGGGGGAAGTTACTGTATGAGAGTTCATGACTACAGAGACAACGGGTAAAAGATGAAAAAAAGAGTATACTGGAGGAAAGAGGGATTGTACTTAATGCTAGGGAAAGATAAATATATCTCTGAAAGTTATTTCAGTATTAAGTCTGGTGAAATGCAAAAACTGAATCTAAGGAAGAATAAGAAATATTTTTAAAGTACTATTGGACAAATCAACTTATAAAACATATTTAGAAGTAATTCTGAGGCATAATGAAAAAATTTGATATTATGTATAGACTGGTGGTAGCTCATGAACTAGAGAAAAAGCACATTCTGGATGACTCAGTAATGGGAGAATAAAGTAGTTTGCTCTTGAAATTTCCAGGTCTCTTCAATGCATATCCATCTCCTGTTCTTGCTTGTATTGAAGCTATTTCTAAGCATAAAGTATTTGAGTCCTATGAGTTCTTTTAGCAACTGAATACTTAAAGAAACTAACAAGGAGATATCATATTGTGTTCTCTTCGTCTTGAGTACCAGCTTATACGTGCTATGTATATATAACCTTAAAATCTGCTGAAAGCAGGTGCAAGTCATAAATTCATAAACAATGCTACCTCCAAAAAACTCACAAAACCATGGTTACAAAACATCATTGATCTGTAGTTAGTATATTCTAAACTTTGTCAAGGATCATTATCAAGCTTCAGATATCCTTGAGAGAAACATGTAGTCAGTCCTAGTTGACTAAGACTTATCAATTCTATACACATATTATCTCCAAAATCCTGTGAATTAATCAAAATTTCATTGATGTATTATATCCAAATAAAACTGTAAATTCTGAACAGCAGAAATTATAAAAATTATATTATTTGATCATAATAAGATAGAATTAGAAAAGATAGCCATTTTTAGATTGAGAAAAAAAATTCTATCCTTCTTATCTATGTACTTATCAAATAGAACTGTGAGGTTTATCATGTTTTAAGAAATATACAAATTATATTGTGAAATTAGAATGAGTACTTCCACAGGACATCACAAAAACATTTGATGAACTTTGATGCCCATTCATGGTTATAACTATTAAAGAATAAGATTAGAAAGAAATTACTAAAATATCTTAAAGAATATCTACGAGATGTTTACAAAAATGTCATTCTTATTGTAAAACTCAAGCATTAAAATAAGGAAAGTTAAAAATGCTGTTGTCACAGCCAGTTAATTCTTAATGTGGAAGCTATGGTCAAGACAATCAGAGAAGTAAAGAAAATAATATACTGATTGAGAAGAAAAAAAAGATAACCAAATTTATGGACTATACAATTACATTTATCAATTAAATATCTCATAGTAAATGATAAAAGTATAAAAACTAATAATGCTGAAAGTCTGTACAGTAGTTAACAAGTGCCAGGGTATTCTAAGTTTCTAGACATATTAAAACACATATTCTTTATAACAAATCAATGAGGTTGTTTCTATTATTATCCCATGTATACAGATAAGAAACTTGGGTGCACACTGGCTTCATGACACAAATTATGAGTGGTGAGGAAGGATCTGAATTCAGTCAATCTGGCTGCAGAGTCTATATACTTAATCTGAGTTTTTAATGCACTAGAAATATCCAAATAGAAACACACTCGTATAATGTTCCAGCAAGGGAAATCATTAAATACTTGAGAGTAAATCTACCAGTATAAAGGCATGACCCATTGAAAAATATGCAGGAATAGCCAAGAAGATTTTGAGACAGAAGAAAATGATGAATGATGTGCCATGCTAGCCAATAGAATTATACAAATAAAACTCTATTAATGAAACCCCAGGAAACAATATGTAATTGGTGCAAAAATAAACAAATAGAACAAAGAAACAATGTAAAATTCAGAAATGTAATTACATATGTGATATAATTTTGATAAATGTGCCATTTCTGTCAAAAGAAAAAGAATATATTTAATAGTATTGGTAAAATAAGTTCTCTATTTGTGGAGATAAACATTCGCACTCCTTCCTCATACTTTACAAAGAAAAATCAGTTATACGTGAACTACACAGCAAGAAATAATAAATATAAACAAACTAGAAGAAAATAGAAAGTGTTATAACAAATCTGTGGTGAGAAGGCTTCCCTAAACAAGAGATGAAATCCAGCAGCCATAAAATTAAAGGCTAATATATTAAATTATTTTTAAAAAATTTTATAATGGAACATACCAGTAACCAAGTTAAAAAATGGAAACATTCTATGAGAAAAAAAATGCAAAGTATATAATAATCAAACTAATACAGAGAGTAAAGAATAGAATAAAAAAAGGAAGTTACAAACAAGGAATTTACATAAGGAAAATATAAATAGCCAGTTAATTAGTTGTAAAAAAATTTTTTACCTTCTCTAATAAGAAAATAATACTGAATATTATTATGTATCCATCTGCATTAGTTTTTTATTGCTTTCATAATAAATTACCAAAAACTCAGTGGCTTAACACAACACACATTTATTATCTTATAGTTCTGGTGGTCAGAAGTCTGACACAGTTTCCACTGGGCTAAAATCAAGTTTGTCAGCAGGGCTGTGTTCCTTTCGAGAAGGTTTAGGGAAGAATCTATTTTCTCGCCTTTACAGATTCTAGAGGCTCCTGCTATGCTCCTATGATTTTACTTTTGTTACTTAAGGTTGCCTATCATCTGAGGTCCCAGTAGGAGGGTTGTTTTGGGATAGGTGGTCATATCGATATATATCTCAGCATTCCACAACTGTACATAAAATTGTCTCAAAATATAAGAATGTTCTATTATTTAAGATACTGATTATTTTGGGATTTAAACTCATTTCATCATATATTAGAAATGCCAGGATGTATTTTCTCTTTTTTTGTGACTGATTTTTTCTTTAACTTGTTTATAATCTTTTCATTAAAAAGATCATCTTGCAATTCTCTTATTATATTTCATCTCTAACCTTGCTACCCATTGAATTAAGTTCTGCGTTAAAACTATATTAGGATTGAATATAATTTGACAACAACAACTATAGAATATTAAAATTGGAATCAGTCTTCGATATTGCTAGCCCAATTTACTCATTAGGAAGCTACTGGCATTTGCCATGTGACAATTCTTTGTTGTTCAGCAATTTTCCATAGAGTGGTTCGTATAACACACTCTTGAATTTCCTTCATTAGGACAGCCAAATCACCCCCAGACATGTCCAAATTTATCTTTCTAAATGGATAGTTTGGGAGGCTTGGGCTGAGGGAAGTGAAGAAACTAGCCAAAATTAAATTTATGGTGAGCACAGAGAGTAGGTGAAAAATATTTCTTGATTCCTTTTCTTGTTTCCTTTTCTTTTATTCTGTTTCATAGACTTATTTTCAAAATGCTACCTTTACATAGTCAAGTAAACTTTCTGTTTTTAATATAATTGAGTGAACAGCTCAATATTCCATTAACTTTTTGATCTCTTCATTGTTATTAGTATATTTCAACATTTTATCATATATATTATTTTAAAAATCAGTCTTAATGAAGAAAATCAAGTTTCATTCTATCTTGCTTTAACAATAACTGTTAATGATAGAGATATGTATTGGTAAATCTACTTAATTATGACATAGAAGTAAAAATTTAATATAACTAAGTGTGGATTGTTTTTTAATTTGATGGGAAAATTGACATGAAATTTACCCTTTACCAATAAAAAAAAAAAAGATCATCTGAAAGAAGAAATAAGGTTGTTGCTTTTGTTGTTTTGCAGTGACACAAAAGGATATATACACTAAAATCTGAGCCAGCAAAACGTGTCTTGCCAACATTATAGCAAACTTCAAGATTTTTTAGGTTTGGGTGAGTGACAAGATACATACCATACCACATAAGAAATAAAATTTAAAAATCTAAAATAGTTGTATTATATAAATACCTGAAAAATATTAACAGTCATCCCAACCACTGATTGACTCAATGGACATGCTGAATGTCTATAACATACACGAGACACCTAAGTTCTTCTGGGTAACTAATTTGTGGATATGTCCAAGAAAAAAAAAAAAGCTTGATGGGAAGCTGAAAGAATACAAATTAGTGATGTGAAGCAGTGAGACTGAACACAGAAGCAAAGACACTCAATAGAGATCCTTGTGACAAACCAGTAATGAAATGAAGGGGCCACAGTTGCTGGTTAGATTAGCATTACATGGACCAACTAGTTGTCCATGTCTATATATAGCCTAACCACTTAATGCTTAATATCAGTGTAATATTTTATTTCCTACTAATTAAATTTCTTAATATAATTTTTGTAAGAGTGCTTGTCTAGTATTTCAGCTATTGCTGGCAAACACTAGATGAGAGGAAATATGCCTCCTGGCAAAAGTCCATGAGATTAATTATCCAAAGAAATTTATGCCACAAATACAACTAATTGAAGTGTTATCAACATAGATGAAAAAAAAAAAGCTCTTAATTGAATTCTGTACAATTTTCACTCAAAAGCTACTGAACCTCTAGGTTGCGTTTGAGCTGGGTTGTCTTAAGCAGATGTTTTCATTTAAGGTTGGAAAAGAATATACACCTAGGAGGTCAGCAGAAAGGATACTCAGTCCCAGACAAATGATAGCCCATAAGAGTTCTTAAAGCTCACCCACATCTCCCTCTACTGAGAGCCTCCTGTCACCCAGCCCCAACAGAAACACTCTCCTGTTCTTGAGGTCCCAGTGCAAATAATACTCATCATCATAATTCCCTTGTCCTACAGCTGTGGCTCCACTACTCCTCTAGCCACGCCCAAGGGACTTTCTATGTTTCATGAGTCCCTACTTATAGCAGATCAGGAAGCCCAACGAATGCTGGTTACTAGGTCATTACAGAACTCTAAATTATTTTATGGTATACCGAAAATGTTGTCTTAATGTATTTTCATGTGACTAATCTTTTCATTGTGAAGATCATCTTGCAGTTCTTTGGCTGTGTTTCATCTCTAACCCTGCACTAAATTCAGTGTTAGAACTATCTTTGGTATCAATATAATTTGATAACAACAATTACAGAATATGAAAGTGGAATCAGTCTTAGATATTGTTATTCCAAATGTTATGTTTATGTTGCTTTTCCATCACTCCATATAACAAGTTTTATTTTAGTTTCTCTCTCTCTCTCTCTCTCTCTCTCTCTCTCTCTCTCTCTCTGTCTCTCTCTCTCCCCTTCCCTCCCTCCCTCTCTAGAAGTTAGTCATCAACAGTGATGATTCCCTTTTTATCCTTAGTTGTGGCAATGATGATTTCATTTTCTTTTATTTATCCCAGTTTCCTCCTCATGGATGATGGGAAAATGTAGCATAGAGGAGAAAAATAAATCTTTATCAAATGTCTATTTTAGACTAGATACTGTATTCGTCAATTTACAAACACAATCTAACAATTCACTAGATAATCTTGCAAGGTAATATTTTTTTCTATATCTGAGACTTAAATAAAAATTAAGTTCTATAATTAAATCAAAATCATGAGACACAAAGTCTGCCCTTGCTTGTTCATTTTTACTATATCTGTTAAACATATTTTATGCCAAACTTGAGTTAAAAGTATATCTGCTATGGAAAGATTACTAAAGATTCATGCTTTTATTTTTCAGGATCTCAAAGATTAGGAGCCATCTATAATGCTTGTTCCACATTAGCACTAAATGTTCATCGATATAAAACCTGTTAATAGCAATTTGAGACATAGGAAGGACCTGTGATCCAAAGGCAGTCAAATATTCATTTGTTTATATTTACTCAATCATAAAACTATTTATAGAGCTCTTACTCTGAGACAGGCACTGTGCTATATGCTCAGAATTCAGTTTTGAACTTGACAGTGTTATGGCCTGAAGGTTTGTGCTCCCTCCCAAATTCATATGTTGAAACCCTAATCCCCAATGTAAGATATTTGTAGGTGAGATCTTTGGGAGGTAATTAGGGTTAGATTAGGTCATGTGTGTAGAGCCCCATGATGGGATTAGTGCCTTTAAAAGGGGAGGACAAGAAGGGGATTTCTCTCAGCCACATGAGGAAGGAATGAGATGACTGTCTGCAGACCAGAAAGCGTGCTCACATAGAAACCAAATGTGCTGACATCTTGGACTTGCCAGCCTCCGAAACTGTGAGAAATTTCTGTTGTCTAAACCACGTAACCTATGGTATCTAGTTATAGCAGCCCATATTAAGACAGACACTGTCCCTGTCCTTATGAAATTTTTCTGTTAAAAGTCTGAGAGTCTTTGTAAAAACCTGTGAGTCCTTTCTAATAGTTATGTCAATTTATGTTATAAAGTCCTTTCAGAACACTTTATGTATCTGTGTAAAATAGATATTGTGATTTCAAACCTCCAATAGCATGTTGAACCTCATGTGTAAGAGATTTAAGTAGCATGTGGAAGTGTTGGGATGAAAACCTGAGTTTGACTCTAGAGCCAATGTTCCATTCACTGTACTGCAACAAACTCTTTTCTTTTTAATGGAAATAACTCTGCAGTCCACACTAAGCAATATAGTAGATATTACAAGAAGTTATTTCCACTGATAAATTTTGGTCCTAAAAAAATTCTCTGTTATAATCCAAAACCCAATAGCAGAATGCTAGGACTGGAAAGAATCCCAGAGCTTATTACAGTCTAAATTACTCATTTTACAGATGAAGAAATAGGAATAAAAACCCAGGGAAATTATGTGAATTATAGCTGGTCAGTGAAAGAATCATTGACTTCCTAATTGCAGTTCAGTCTTTCTCATGCCTTATGAAGACTTTTTCCTAGCATTAGTGTTCCTGCTATTATATACTGCCTTCCCTGCATTTAACAGGGTTGTATGAGTGACTTTTTTATTCTAATAATCCAGATCCATTTGCCTGGATGAAAAATTTTGTTCTAATCTTTTCTTTTATTCATCAAAATGACAAAGAAAGCACATACTGAACTGTTACATATCCTACAATGTTGTTACTCACATTTATATTCTCTTGTTCCAGGAGGGAATAAACACTATTAAATTACAACAAATCTTTCTGTAATGTATTCCACAGCTTTATGATGGCCTGAAATGTGAGCATGGTGATAGGCATCTCCAAATACACTCACATCATTTCCTCGCTCTCTGTCTATTTGGACAGTTGGTCAATACTTCTGCTCATCTGTAAATACTACATGGTCTGGGTTATTCAGCATGATTTGTATCAAAATCTACAAGAACACAAATCAATAACACTACCTACCATTTTTTAAACAAAAGATTTGAAAGCTACTGAAGTATGTTGGATGTGTATATATACATATATGTTGTCATTCCCACTTTTCTTATTCTTATGGCCACTGATAAACATTTCAGAAGTACTGCTATTCTCATTCATTTTTATTATACTGGTTAAAGAAAGTACTTACATTTTTGGTCAACACAGAAAAGCCATGATCCCAATTTCACTGTAGTGGCCAAAATGAATAGCTATTCTTGAATAAGATCTTCAAAGTCAGATGTTATAGATTCAAATTACGGCTTTATCACTTATAATTATTTGTCTTTAGGCAAGTTACTTAGCTTTTCTCTGCCTCGGTTTCATCATCTGAAAAAATGGGGCCAGTATTACTTCTTAGAATAGTTGTGAAGATTAAATGAGATAACCTGTATACTATTTTTGGCTCCACACCTGGTATGCAGCAAGCATTCAATATACATTAGCTATAACGATGATGACAAAAGTGAGGATTATGATTTCATTGCTCAGATTCCAAATGTCCAAGTCAATGACCAAATTACCTACAAAAGGTTCCATGGAACATATTAAATGTCCTGTGGCAAGGAACTCCAGCAGTTTCTGATGACCATGTAAGATCACTAACTATGAGCACATTATGTAAACCAAAGACAGCATTACCAATAGAGGACCCAAAGAAGCAAAAATTAATGCAACGTATTTGGAAGAGTCACCATAGGTGTGGATTTGTGATAGAGAATGTCGACCTTTTACAAAATTATACAGATCTACTCTTTTCTGACAGGCAGGCCAAATAGGGACTAAGCCCAGGAGGAGAGCTCCTGAACCATGGGAGAAAGAATACTGTATAGTGTCCAAGCTAAAAGGTAGGGGTTGTGATAGACAGCTAAAATAATAGTGTGCATAGCAAATTGCATGGCAGTGACTATAGAACCGTGAAGGTTGAAGAATTGCTTGATAGGAGAGTGAAAAACAAGATAAAAGCAGCATCAAGGTGTGAGCTGGTTCAGTACTACTGGAGAACTCACCTGAAGGATTCTCCACTTAATGTTTTAAAGGGGCTAAGGTAGGAATAATAAGAGACAAAACAAAGTAGGAATTGTGAGCTGAGTATATATAAATTCATTGATTTACCTAAGGCCACAGAGCTCATTTGTTGCTGATCTGGTAACACATATCTGATCACTCACAATCTTAAACTGGTTCTACTAGGTCACATGAGAAATGCTATACCAGACTAATTTACCTAAGACCAAAAGTACTTTCATAAATATACAGGCATTTACTAACATGATCCCCATAGATCTGATATCCTAGATTCTTTCAACAAATTGTGCCAGTTAGACTTTGAAAAAAATGACCTGTCTCAATGAAATTTAAAACAAAAGACACTAATATTTGTATCTACTGCTTGTCTCTTAGGAGTACACATATACTTGAATAATTCTTTGGACTCCTGCGCCTTTCTAGATCGCCACTTTAAACTTTAAACTGTCCTTTGTCTATAAATGTATATGATTGTCATATTAACACCTACTGCATAACCCATTATGAGTCAAAATGCATCAAACTTCTGCTCAAGGCCCTACAGTGGCTTCTCAACTCACTCTGGGTAAAAATCAATGTCCTTAGAAGGACTCCTATCCCCTCCCTGGGCAGACCTCTCTGGTCTCTTCACCATTCCCTTCTTATTCATGTTGTTCTAGCCACTCTGATCCCCTTAATCCTTCTGGCTTTCCAGGCCTCCTACTTGTTCTTTTCACTACTTGTCAAGCTCTTCCTGCCCCATATATCCACATGAATGACTTTCTCACTTCCTGTAGGTCTTTACTCAGAGGTCACCTTCTCAACAAGGCCTTTGCTAGACCCTTGAATAAACATTTCAATGCACCCAACTCTTCCTATAACCTCTTCCTGCCTGATGTATTTTTCTCATACTTACCCATATCTAATGTGATATGTTTAAAATACATACATATATATATATATATATATATATATATATATATATTCAAAAATATATAAAAACCATGAGAGTGGGGTTTTCTTTTTCAGTTTTGTTCAATGCTAGATCCTTGAGGACCAGAACATTACCTAAATTTAATGAGTAAATAAAACAACATATAAAAGACAAACAAACCAATATTTGAATGAATTCTGGTCCTTTTACAATTAAATGTAAAGTTGTACAACTTCCCTGAAAGAGGATACAAAATAACTTTCAAACTATACAACTGAAGGTTTAAAAACCTCTCTGACATTTAATCCCTTCATTCTGGCCTTTAATACTCAGCCAACTTAATTTCTATCAGTATCAGCACAAACATTTCTACTGCACAAAATGCTCTAATTGGTGGCTTCTAGAAGGATTTCCACATTATTTACATTCATCCCATCATTTCCACTTTTGAAAGTCCACTCTTCTTCCTCTTGTCTCTTCCAAGCCCTGTCTCCCTACTCCAGAACAAATGTATTCTCTTCATTTCTGGACCACTTAGTAGCCAAACCATTCACTAGATCATCTGACTTTATTCATCTGAGATATTTCTTATAGCACTGTCTTGTCCTGGATTATAACATTTTGTTTATAGTTTAAATTACTATTATTTATTCCTTCTCTTAGTTATGAGTTTACTGAAGTCTCATTGATGTTTTACAGTTATTTGAAACCCTTTCATGCCTAACATTGTGTCTTATATATGGTACATGGTCGGGAAATATCTATTGATAGATTTATTCTCATGGCGGCTGTAGCAATGCAGTGCCTTTGGTTTAAAAGAGCATTTAAGCACAACGGGATAGCTCAATTGGTGGAAAGTCATACTGGAGTAATCAGAATTTACAGTCCCTGCCAACAAACCTATCTCCAAAAAATAATTATCCAGTTCATTCTCAATCCCACTAGAGCATTCCTAAAGGATAAGTGAGTAGGCATCCTCTGACAGTGTCACAGAATAAACTGAGAAACTGAGAAGCTTTACCATTAAGTCGCAAAGGCAAACTTTTATTCTTTCCCAATTTACGCAGCTATACTAAATCTAATTCCAATGTTTCATGAATAGGAGGAGCCAGGCTAAATTACTGAGCAGAATCTACACTATTGCTTGTGCATCAGCCTTTTAAAAAGATATTCGAGCCCAGGCAGGAAGGTACGCACGCAATCCTTCAGAAAAGTAAATGTAAGAAGCTCACCAATAAGACCATGTACAATTGGGTACTCACTCTCCTGAGCTGTTTATCTCAGTTTTACATCTTGCTTGTCATTTTGAAAGCCATTTTTCCTTTTAAAATCCCATCTGTTTTGAAGACAGTAAAGCTATATTCTAATATGGCAACAATTGCTGTAAATTTTGTTATTTACTGAAATCATACTATTGTGTCTATTGTTTCTACTTTATTTTCAAGAATAAATTGCTTGAAGTGTGGGTTAGTGCATAAATATCCCACCACAAATTAAATGGTTGTCAAAAATGTTTTGGGGAAATTGCACTGAATCATAAACCAAAACACTGCATGATTTATTACTGAGCTTGCTCGAATCTGTAGCAATGCATAGAAAGTTGGAGAGGAGGAGCCCTTTCCCAAGTAGTTCTCTGAGTGCGTGTGTGTGTGTGTGCGCGTGCGCGTGTGCGCACATGCTCACACATGTGCATCTGTGTTCCATGTACGTCTCAGGCCATCTTGGAAAAGAAGTATTAGAGTTGAAGTTAATAAGTGTTTAAAAGTAGACTAATGTAATCTGAAGGAGAAAAAATTTCCATGGTTGTGAATGTGCTCCAGAGCTTAAGGAAAAAAAAAAACCTACCATTGACCTTATTAGTTTAATTAAGTGATTCACACTTAAGATACTAACAGAATGTTGGCAGCTAATGACACGCAAACTAATATTGGCTCAAAGCGTATGCTATAATTTCTAATGACGATGATGATGATGATGATGATGATGATGATGATGCCAGTGGTAGTTTATTACTATGAGCAATGGAAATAAGGACAGAACATTCTAAAATATATATGTTCAATATTGCAAGGGAGGAAAAGCAGCAAGCACTCATCCCTTGTGGAAAGCCCTGGGACCATAGGTACACTTGGAGAGGGAAGTGAAAAATGATGAAACAGAAGAAGAAAACATGAAAGTAACAGGTCTTCTATTAAAAGACAGCAACAGCATTAAGAAAACTTAAACACTTACCGATTAAATATTTTACACATCGTTCATTACTCAGCTCAGTAAATATTTATGGTGTGCCTATTTGATCAGCCAGTGGAGAAACACTTATTCTTATTTCCATTTTGCTTGTGTCCCAGCTTGGACTTGGCCAAATCATCTCCAAGAACGAAGATGTTAAAAAAGCAAGCCAGGCAAATGCAAAAATGATCAGTGTCAAAACAAATTCTAGATTTTTGTTAGTCTGTTCTCAAAAGATATTGGCTTCACATAAGCCATTGGGTAAATCCTCCACTGTCTTTTAAAAATAACTCATTTTCATGCACATGTGGACTCAGGTCACTGTCAATGTGATATGGGCTACATACCCTAAGAGAGCCTGTGCCTAGTGATCTTCCTCAAAGTTATGGTTTTGCAGTACTCTTTTCTGTAAAGCATTATTTCTTCAGGCATTTTTACCCAGAACCTAGGTATGTTGCAGTAGGGTTCTGAGATTTAGACCATTTGTCATTTCTACATTTCCTTCAGGCCTCTCCAAAGCTGGATTTCTGGTGAAGGGGGAGTTTTACATTCACAAATGTAACTTTATTTTCTTATCGATAATTGCAAGGTGTACCACTTAATGGAGAAGTACAATTATTTCATTAACTACTTCAGTAAATCAAACATGCCCCTATCAATAAGAGGTATGTCATGATAAGGAGTAATATCAAGACTCACAGCTGAGAGCACCACCCAAAGCAGGGAGCAGGTACCTTAGATCATTAGAAGCAACTCATGAACCCTGAGTCCTAACAGGCAGAGAGGGCCACGCTGGCAGCAAAGGAGAGACCTTGGCGAAGAGGATCTAGAAAGACAAAAATGAATAATCTAGCCACTGCTTATCATAATCTGGTACTTATCTACTTGCCCACATACTTCAATTTGCCAGAGTCTGATCTGAACACTATCCAGATACTTCTATGGTGCTAACCCTATATCTACTCCAATGGTACTGATTGGCCTTAGCATTCTTTGGTAGCACAAATGTTTATACCCACATAATATGCTCTTATTATTTCTTGTACATTAGTTTCAACATCTCAATTGCAAGCCTCTTAAGGATAATACTGTGTCTTTTTCTTTATTTTTATCGATCTCTCTATCTTCCACAACAAGAGAAATATATATGTATTGTTGTTATAAATCTGGATGAATAAAATAAATGAATTAATGAAAGAATGGACAGCTTATTTTAATTCACCAAATTTGTTAGTCTTTCCTGGCCTTGCTACTGATAAATACTCTTCTAAAAAATCTTTTATGCAGGCAAGGCAACTTTGATACATGTGAGAACTGTACAACAAATATACAAAGATGTTTCTTTCTTCCACAGATATGGAAGACATTACCAAACACCCATAGTAAATTTCTCCTTGTACCCTAGTCATGGTGTAAACATTCTTCTCAACCTAGCAATACAAATGCTCCTGCTGATTAATCCAATTTGAATAAACCCATTTCTATCCTGACTTTAGGGGATTCTTCATAAAACAGATACCACCCGAGAAAAACCCCATCTATCTGGAAAGTGACATTTTTATGCATGTAAAAGAATGAGAAGACGGGGCAAGGTAAACTTGAAATTATCTATCCCCTCTACCCTGAAATTCTTCCTTTATTTTCTGTACCACACATGAACAAAATGGTGGAATTAGTGCCTGCCCCCTTTCACTTACCACCCATATCAAAACAGTTCAAGTTCTGTCAGTTCTATATACATAATATCTTAGCAACCTGTCACCTTTTCTTAACTCCTAGTGCTATTTTCTCAGTTCTGGTCCCAATAATCTCTCTTCTGAATTATTTAAATTATGTCCTATCTTTTTTTATATCAGTTAATTTATCTTCTATATAAATTCCAGAGTGATCTTTCTTAAATGTAAATCTTATTAAATTACCCCTCTATTGAAAATCTACAATGAGTTCTCAAATTTTCAAAATAATATTCACATTATTTCATGTAGAATACAAGACCCTGAAGGATGAGGCTGCTATTTTTAAAATCTATCATCTGTTCTCCACCCATCCCCAATATAACTCTTTAAGGCAATATTCAACTTCTGTCTCTCTTCTTTCTGTCTTTGTGAGTGCTTCTACCTAAAATACCTTTCCCTTCTTCAGCTTATCCATTGGCTCATCAGTGTGCTACAGACTTCTGGCAATTCTGAAAAGCTCTATTAGAAGCTTAAACGAACAGGTGGAAATATATATATATATATATATACATGGTTAGAACCCACATATGGCTGTAAAAATTACTTTCAAGTAGTCAGTTTAATTTTTTTTAGCTCGTTTGCATATTAGAGTTCCATTATAAGATTATATTTAAATAAGGGCTTCTTTATACTAAAAAAGAAAAAAAAATTAATACCACTGAGCTTCCCTGATATCTGTTAGATTTAGATTTCTGATTACCTCAATTGGCACACTTATAGAGTTAAACACTGGAACACATAAAATATTTTTGGAGATTTCAAATTGATGTATGTATTGGTGAATTTGGAAAACTAAGAGAAGGATCTATCATTAATTGTAATGTCTTATTTAAGCACATTTTCTAAACTGTGGTTGGACAACATTTCTGTAATTATGTCCATTATATTGGCACATTTAGAGAATGAACTCTGAACCCCTAGTGGATCTTGGATGAGTTTTAAAGATTCAGTGGTTTGGAATTTTTTTTTTAATTAAGCATTTCTGTAGGAAGAGGATTTGTAAGTTTAGTAGAGTCTCAAAAAATCCAAGATAACAAAAAAGTTTAAGTGCTTATCCTTTACAGAAAAAAATAAGTCAAATTAAATTGTGAGTGAGATGGAAATATACTTCCCTTTATGAATATAAATTTAATATCACAAAAGTCAAGGAAATGTTACCCACAATAAAACTCTTGAATGTAAATTAATTGCCCCTGACATTTTGCAATTTCTCTCATTACATCCTCTCTAGTCTTAACCTAAAGCAGATTCTCCAATATTTTTGGCACCAGAGAACAGTGCCTCTATGGGAATCTAACGCCTGCTGATCTGAGGTGGAGCTGAAGCAGTAATGCCAGCACTGAGGAACAACTGCAAATACAGATGAAGCTTTGATAGCTTGCATGCCACACACCTGCTACTGTGCAGCCCCATACCAGTCGATGGCTCAGGGGTTGGGGAACCTTAATCTAAAGGACATGAGTATGTGTTCTATACTCATATAAGTTGGTTCAAGAAATGGACAAGGCTTATGTGGTTCAACACCACCTTAGAGGTCAGAGCCAAGGACTTGCTTGATCACTACTAAGAGCAGATAAGAACAACTATAATAAGAGATGCATTTTTCTGAAATCTCAAAGATTGGATAGAATTTCTGTAAATTGATTTCAGACACTTTTCATTAAATGTATAATCAAACATGGAGTTACTTTTGACTAAGACAAAATTGTCAAAAACAATTGATTTTATTATGGTGAAGATATTCAAACCATTGATTCATCTCCAATAGTCTGTCTTGGAACAACCTATATTTTCTTGAAGGAATAGCTTTCTGTGCAATATATTTCTACGCTCTAATAACTGAATACTACCTATGGGTCATAGCTGATGAAATAATAGGTGTTTTCTAAGCTGCAAAGGGTCCTTTACATTCCCTTTCCCAGTAATTGGAATGTGAAAACAATAAGAATCAATCAAGCAAATCGTGGTGTTCTCCTGAACTGAATAGTCAGGTAAAATAAAGCAGAGAGGCTTTGAGAAAGGAAATGAGAAAATGAACAGAAGTTCAAATGTATTTTAGTGAAAGAGTGAGACAATGACCTTTGTTTCCGCTTTCCATTTCCAAGTGTCTTGTGACACTTTGGCTACAGCATTACCTGTTGAAGTCTAAATAAGCAAATTTTCACT
Source organism: Rousettus aegyptiacus (assembly GCF_014176215.1). NCBI lineage: Eukaryota > Metazoa > Chordata > Mammalia > Chiroptera > Pteropodidae > Rousettus > Rousettus aegyptiacus. The sequence goes on from NW_023416287.1 coordinate 72,802,864, forward strand.
TAAGTTTTTTGAATGTGTTCAGTTCCTTGCAATCAAAAACATCAGGACACTTCATGTTCTGTTCAGCTTTGAATACTAGACTTATATGTAATGATAATAATAATAATAATAAAAAAAGGTAAAAACTTGAGATGTCAGAGTCACAAGGAACTGGGGCAATAGCCAGAAAAGTAGGACAGAAATGCCTCCCTTAATATAAAATACAAAAATATATAAAAATAAATGTATATGTATACACTTACAGAAATTTGCTTAATTCTGCAACTTTAGGCAGTTGTGAGGTTGTCCTGAGAATATTTACTACTCCTGTGTGGCCAAACAAATACTTAATTAATGATACTGCAATTACTATTACTATTATTACTACTATTACTACCACTTATACTACTACTGCTAACAAAACAAAGAGCCCCTCTTATCTCACAGCACTTGGCAGTGTTCGAGTGTTTTCCACTCAGCTCTTCATCTGATTCCCTTGGAGAGCCACTGACGTCAGTATAAAAGACATTTTTATTCTCTTTAGACTGGTGAAGTGACTAATCCTCACAAAGTTAAATATTCTGGCTCCAGGCCAACTCTGCTCTTTCTATTACATCACAGAAACACTTCCATACAACTTTTCAGCTGAAGTGAACTCTAAATTCAAAAATACCAAATCCATCCCGAATATTTACTGTCTTCAGCTCAAAGAGGCTCAGAGAAAAGGATACAGATGGAATCAGCAAAATCCATTAATTTCTGAAGTCTCAAAACCCAGACTTTAGTGCTATGGGGAAGGATGACTAGGTATAATAAACCATGTGCCTATTATCTATGTCAGCAATGATTATCTACCATATACTTGCTCTGGGTTCATCACTGTGCTAAGCACTGAATATAAAAAAAAGGGAAGATAAGCCTGCTTTCAAGGGGTTTTCTATGAGTGAACAACAGAAAATCATATTTAAGCCATATGGATTGGCAGGACTCTGGATATGAGAGAAATTTCTATGGGCTCAGAGAGCCTACAAAGGGTACAACAAAGATATAGGATGAAATACAATATGAAATAGATTATGTGGTATGTTTAGGTAGAAATGATTTTGTTCTCTATCAGGAATTTCTGACTGAATTTGAATAGTAATATTTTAGAAATGAATTTAATTGTTAAGTAGAATACGGTTGGGAAAGAAGAATTAGCAAAAATGAGATTAGTTAGTGAATAATTACCTAGCATAAGTGAAGCAAACAATTTAAGTCTGTTTTGAAAGGAATGGGATCGAACTGAATTAATAGTGAAAAGCACTAAAATCATAGAACTTTCAAATTACACTTTAGATCTCATGATATTTAAACTCAGTAATTCTATAGACAGAAATAGTAGCCAATATCACTGAGTATGACAGAATTTAGAATTGAATTCTTAGAGATTATGTCACCCATTTTCCTCATTTTAGAAATCTAAAAACTGAAGGCCTAAACTGTTAAATTATTTACACAATATGGCAGAGTTTACCAACCAATTTGGGACCAGAACCCAGTTACAGTGACTCTCCTCTTTAATTCTCCCTTTAAAACCTTTATTGATCTGTATGCATCTGTGGCTTATTACAAAAAATGTATTTGAAAGTCATTATATTATGCAAAAGTCAAATAGCATTATTATGCCTTTCTTTGAACCATCCACTGAATGAGTCCACTTATCCAATCACCATTATAATAAAGCTTCTGTTTCCAGACAGATATTGTGTAGTAAACAAATTTTTATTTTTTAAAAACATTTTGCTTACTGAGAAGTCATTTTTTTCTTAAAAGATGTCCAGTGAAATTTGAATACATGGGTTTTCTTGACATTGTAATATTGATGCAAATAATAGTGCTATTTAAAAATGAATGAAACATGTAGAATACCAGATTTCAAATCTAGAATTTTAGAGCCTTGACATATGAGCAGGAAATACAACTTCATATGTGTCTTTCACTTCAAATAAGTAAAAACTGAGGGCTTTAGAGATAGAGCTTATGGCGTGGCATTATGGGGGCTATTAAGAAGTTAACACAATAAGGGGCATCTCAGCGCTTAATGTGGCAAGATTAAGAACACTAATGTAATATTTCTCATTTCGCAGTGTATCATGAAGAGTTGTACAGCCCTACTACGATTGATGCCTAAGGCAATCTGTGAGAGAAACATCTCATCAGACTAAAACCTTTCTGTTAGGGTCACTATGTAAACAGTTAATGAAGCAGAAACTCTCTAGGGATTCATTGACTGAGGATATTTAGATGAGTTCTATAGAAATGTTCCATCAGTGGTAGGGGAATTATTTCAATGATGCTTTACAGAAAACTGTGGACATTAAACCTTCCCTGAATTCAATGGGGTGTTCATAATTATTTTCTTATTTTCTGAGCACTTTAACAGTTTGACTATATGTATATATTTTTACTATACAAATTAACAGTTAAGCCAGGGGCCACAGAACTATTAACTGCCCAGTTCGACTGAATGAAAGAGATTTATGTTGCCAACTTCTTTTAGATTGGCTGGTCGGTTTCAGGGAAGTAGCCCCATTTAATTCTTTCATGAACATGTAATGAACAATCATTGGTGGGTTATTTACACCATAACCACAGTGATCAGCCTTTCCATGAATGTTCATTGCATACCTGCACCACTAAGAATACATTATATATCTATGTAAATATCTTTATATATATATATACACACACACATATATATATAAAATGCATATATAATGCTTTTATTTAGCATTTAATATGTGCCATGCGCTATTGTAAATTCTTTATAAACATTAATTCGAATTTAGTAAAATTTGCTTATTACACACTCTTGCATCTCTTGCCACCAAAATATCCCAGTCCTTGTGATACGTTCATGTTTTCCTTGAGGGTTTCAAGAATTAACCCAATTGTTTTCTTTCTCACCCCATCCACTGCCATGTTTCAATTTCTTATCAACAGACATGTTGATGATCCATCTGATAAACTGATATAACTGTTTCTCAACTCCCTCAGATTAGATTATCTTCAATTCTAATTCCAGAAGCACAGTCAAAATTAGATCCTACCTCAACTAGAAACATTTCCCTTTTGAATTTGAATTAGGAATATTTCTTTAAAAGGCAGTTTTCTCTATTTTCCCCTTCTCTTTTTTTTTGTCACAGGTAGCCTGTAATGTACTCTTATCAGGAACTCTTTTTGCTAACTTTCTCTCTTTTTTTAATAGAGCTGCCTCTTTCTGACTTTATTGCCCTTCCCCCACCCCCACCCCCCACTACCAATGTCCTAAAGCCCACTGATCATATCTCAGGCAACAAATACCTGAGAATTTTATAATTTTAACTATCATAGGACTGGGTTTCTGAAATAATTTTACATGGGAACTTGAACATGTAGATAACATAATCACAAATCTAACAAACTACTGTTACTATAAATATCACTACTTTATTGCTGCTTATATCACACTGTCACCATTACTATTCACTTCGCTTTTATTGTGTGCTAGCTTCTATACTAACAGTATTGTATATCTTATCTCATTTAATTCTCAAGACAACTCCATTGATATTATTATAATACCCATTTTACAGATTAAAAAAAATGTAGGATTAAAATGTTTAAGTAACCTGCCACAGGTTAGACATGTAACCATAGCTATACTACAAACCTAAATCTGGCTACTCTATCCCATGTGGAAAAGATAATGATAACATTTATTAAGCCATTTCTTCATGGAACTGAGATTTTCTTAACATTTGTGTCAATTGTGTCAAAAACAAATCAGACAATTAGATGACATTTATTGAAGCATACCTAAGAAAATCTAAAGAGTAATATTACAAACATATGAATATAATAAAATAGTGTGGCTCACTCTGCACTCTGCTATGTGAGGATACCATGAGAAGTCAACTGTCTGCAGCAGAGAGCAGGGTTCTCACTAGAACCCAACCATTGTTGGCACCCTGACCTTGTGCTTTCAGCCTCCAAAAGTGTGAGAAAGATATTTCTGCTGTTTATAACCAATAAACAAACAAATGAATGTATAAATAATGTGCATTTCTTCATATTATAAAGAATTCTTTACTTAACATTAGGATTTGTGTGAAATAATTATTATTCTTTAGATAATTATTAATAATTATTATTTAAATTCTTTCAATTTATAGATTATTAGAAAATCTATAAAGAAGTTGTTGATAAAAAAGTAAAAGAAGAATGGAGGGTTAAAAAATAATTCTTAAATCTTACAGTTCACCATTAATAAGTCAGACTAGATATTCTAAGATACATATGAATTATAGCTTTTACAAGGTCATAAAACAAAGGGTCAGCCCCTACCTTTGAGTAGTATATGTCTTAGTTGGGTAGAACATGTAAGCATGCTAATGTACACACATACACACACACCACAGATACCTGGAAGATACATACAAAACAGTTTATAAATTGAGTTATCAGGATATCAAGGTGACCGGCAAAGCAAGACGAGCGTCCATTTCTTTAACACAATGTTTCTCAACCTATTTTTTTTTTATTCCCCTCCAATCCCTCCTAACAAGTCTTTTTATACTTTTCTTAATAGTCTTTCCACCATGAAATGTTAACACCAGATATTTGGTTATATGTTTTTATACAGTGGACAATACGGAGGGGGCCACAAACCACTGCAATATCTAAAATTTTTTCACTCCTCAAGAATAAATTTTACCCCTTTGGAAGGTGATATGCACCTGTTAAAATGTATGCTTTAGCATTATAAAAATACATGTCAAAATTGAATGTTAAAAGTTGTATATCAAGCTCTGTTTCACAATCACATAATTCTGTCTCATCGCCAACTGGAAATGTTTTATGCTTTAAAATTTTTTTTACGTGCGAATTAGTTGAGTCCACTAATTCATACACTTCATGTCCTTTATTAAAACTCTTTGACCTGGTAACAATAGACACTAGAAAGTGCATACTAAGTCAAGTACTAAAAGCTCAAGTAGATTAAAAATATTTTAATAAATCCCTTCACTGTCGTGGGAACCAAGCTGGGTGTTGCATCAGATTTCTAAAATACCAGAAATTTCCATCGTCTCCTACTGAGTGCAAATCACAATTTGAACAACTAGCAAAATACGTTGATTGCATTTATCTAACTATAATTTTTATCAATCCAGGAGTATAATGAACATTAAAGTAACCTCTACATAATCAGAAAAACAAGGCATAAAATTCAAACTCGATATTCTGTAAATGTGTCCCGGCTAGAGCCCTCGAGATTGTCTCCAGACTTTGTAACACAATCAGGTCTGGGAAAATACCATGAAAATGTTTTCTTTCAATCACTTGTAATTGGTATTCTTAAAGTGAAGGGAAGAAAATAAAGGCGATGGGATCTTTCGATTTGCTGCTTTTGTTTGGAATTGCTCCAAATCACAAGTAACTACAGGGCAAATTGACATCTTCTCGGTTGAGTTGTAACCTTTTCCTCCTCCATTTCTTTCCAAGGTTTGTAAACAAACAGATCTGAGCCAGGACATTCAAAAGTTGGTCTTAAACCAAACTTCTCAACTTGGCATTTAGGCTGCACATAATCTGGCCTCACTTTTACACTCTGCAACAGTATTTATTTTTCATTCCCAATGTAAACCTTTAACTATTTTCTCTAGGTTTCTTTCGCATTACACTCTGAATGAGCCATACTAATTTCCACCTCTGCTTCTCATTTCCTGGCTTTTTTTTTTTTTTTTGGTTGGTATTACCTTTTCTTTCTGCCTGTGGGAGGCATACTCATCCATCAAGATCCTTTACTAAGTTGGTCTCAAAAATCTCATACATTGATACATCTTTTCCCTACCCGATAGCACTTGTTTTCTCTCAACTGTTCCATCCATCATGTTATCGATGTGGCAGATATTTACTAAGTCGGAAAATGTTTAGTAAGTGCTTACTGTATGCCACATACTGTTTCTAGGCATCAGGCATAGACTAGGGAACAAAACAGACAAAAATTCCTACCCTAGTAGGAATTAGTGGAAAGAAAAGAACAATAAAATCTAATAGATAAAATAGTATATATGAAAATAAAATTAAAATACAATATTTGAGATGCAAGGTCACCACACTTTTTCTGTAAAAGGTCAGACAGTACAACTATTCAATTTTGCCCTTGGAGTATGAAAACAGCCAAGACAATATGTAAACAAAAATAAGTGTGACACTATTCCAATAAAATTTGACTCATGAACAATAAAATTTGAGTTTAATGAAATATTCCCATATTATGAAATAGTCTACTTTTGATTAAAAAAAAAAACATTTAAAAGTGTAAAAACTTTTCTTAGCCCATGGATCATACAAAAGCAAGAGGTGGTCAGGATTTGAACTACAGGCATAGTTGCTGAACCTTGATTTACATAATGGCAAGTAATAGAGAGCAAACTAAATCAGAGAAGTGGATCTGGGAGTGTTTGCAGGATAAAGTCAGACTGCAGTTTTAGAAAGAGAGGCTTGGATAAGGACCCACTCTAAGGTGACGTTCGAATAAATAATCAGAGAAAAAAAATACAAATTTCCCTTGAAAATAAGAAATTTAAGAAATATAATACTTCTTTAATTTTTCTATCAATCTTGGTGTCCATATCATTCATTATTCCCATAGGTTTTTTATCTGGGATCCACAGATACAACTCCTCACCCACAAGAGGAGCCTATGTATATATAAGAGGATTTCACAGAATTGTGGTTTTATTTTTAATCCTATATATTTTATTTATGCATTTAAAAATGATACCCTGAAAAGAGCTCTATAGCTTCAGCAGACTGACAAAGGGATCCATGGAACAAAACTCTTTGAAGATTATTAAGGGTCTTGTCCCAAGAGACTAGATAAAAGGTAAGAATTGGAATTTAGATCTCAGAATTATTACTGCCTCTAATTACCTGGGAGACCCTTCAATATCTCCTGCATAATAGTCCCCTTATATGTACTTACACAAATCTACTCTAGGGACACAACTCCCTACCTCAAGAATTTGTTTAGAACCTTTCCCCTTTGCTGACTCCAAACCAGCATACCCTCCCCACCTCGACGTCTTACTTCCTATCACTGGCTCTTAGCAATATCTCAATCTGGCTCAATAACTCCCTTTCATAATTATTCCCAAATCCTTTCCCCTCATCTTCTCCCACCACTGACAGCCCACCATACATTAGTGGTCTGGATTTACCACAGTCACTGAAAATATATTATTATCTGACCATGTCTAGCATATGGTATATACTAAGCATTGCATTATAGTTCCAATTGCATTATCTTATTTTGTATTATCAAAGGTCTATGATTTAGCTAAGCTTTTACTCTTATTGAGATTTTACAGGTACAAAAACTGAGGCACAGAAAGATTAAATGACTTCAACCCAGGTAATTTGACTAAAGAGTCCATGTGCTTAATGAACACTCATAATTACATCCAAAGTATATAGTTATTCAGTAGTTATAAGAAATAAACACATCATGCTAAATCAAATACAGAAAATACCAAAAAGATAACATATCACGATCAAGTGAGATATATTCCAGAAATGAAGGGTGGGTCTAATATTTGAAAATCAACAAGGTAGTTCACAATACTGGCACACTCAAAAAAAATATGATTATCTCAATTGATACAGAAAAAACATTTGACATCTATCCTTGGTAAAAACTCTCAGCGAACTAATAATATAAGGGGATTTGCTCAACCTGATAAAGGACATTCTTGAAAACCTACAGCTAACATTATACTTAGTGGTAAAATTATGAATACTTTACTCAATGTTCAGAAACAAGATAGGAATGCCTGCTCTCACCAGTTCGATTCAGTATTTTACTTGAGGCTCTAGCCAGTATAATCAGGTAATGAAAAGAAATAAAATGCTTCCAAATTGTAAATTATGAAGTACAATTGTCTTTATTTTGAAATTATGTGATCTATAAAGAAAATCTAGTGAAATCTACCAAAAAAACCTACTACAACTAATAATTGGCATCAATGTTCATAATTATTGACCCAAGAAAAAAGGAAACATATATCTGCACAAGTTTTGAACACAAATATTCATAGAAGCTTTATTTGCAATAGCCAAAAATTGGAAGCAACCTAAATACTCACCAGCAGCAGAAAAGATAAACAGATTGCATTATATTGGTACAATGGAATACTACTCAGTAATGACAAGAAACAAACTATTGCTATGTACAACATGAGTATGTCTCAAAATAATCATACTGTGTGAAAAAAGTCAACGCCCCCAAAAAATACATGCCATATGATGTTATTTATATAAAAGTCTACAAAGAATAAACATCTATAGTGACAGATAGCATCTTATGGGCTGTTGGGGGAGCAGGATTGGGATGGACAAGAGGCATTGATTACAGAGGGGCATGAGAAGACTTTGGGAGGTGATAATATGTTCATTATTTCAATTGTGGCGATCATTTCACAAATGTACACACATGCCAAAATTGATGAAATTGTACAGTTTAAATGTATGAAGTTTACTATATGTATATTATACTTCATGAGGCTATTAAAATTATATTGATATCTATATTTATCTCTCATTATCAACTAAAATTAATGCTATCATAAGAGCTCATGACCTGCCATACTGTATGTAACATCTAGCTCTGTAGTATACTTACACTGTCATTACTTAAAAATTCCCTTAATGAAATGTATAAACTCAAAAGGAATTTCACTATTATACCCATATATGTCCATACCACATAAATTACCCTTCTACCTTGATATCAACAATATAATTGCTCAGGTAATCAAAAGTGATATTAAGGGTCTATTCTCTAAAGGAGCATTGACTTTAGCTTAAATGAGCAATGACCATTAGCCATGCCATTAAATCTAACATTCAGAATTAGCTTAAAAATTGACTGTAATACATTTGTAAGGAGTCAGATTTTCCAGAGGCATAGAAGAGGTATGTAGTTTGATACTTTTGGGAACTGTAATAACCAGGATACTCAATAAATTCCAGTTTTAAAACACCAAAATGTAACCTAAAGGCCGAAGAAAACTACTATAACTCAGAACTATGTAACTCATTTCCAGAGATCCATTCCTAAATGACTTGATGCATCCCATGTCACTGGCATAGCCAAGAAAATTATTTTCACACTTTTCAAGATAGCAAAATTATAGTTTAAAAAGATATAGATTTTCATTCTTTCTATACATATTTATATTATAATAAGGCAAAATTTAAATTTCCCTCAGTTATCTATTTTAGAGAAGAATGAATCTGAATTTGATGAAAATTTTCACGATCACCAAAGCCCAGAATTTTAAAACTAGAGGAGGCTTAGAAATCAGCTAGTTCAATTTTCCATTTTAAAGATAAAAAATTGAAACCTTCAGTGATATGCAAAATTGATATACTGAGATTAACAGCGAAAAGAAACTAAAACCCAGAATACTTACTTCATTGTCTCTCCCTTGATGATTACAAGCAAAAAGAAGACAGATCTTGAGATTTAAGAACAAAATCCCCTATGTCCCTGAGTTCTTCAAATTATTACTCAATGAACTATGCTATCTATTCCTCCTATGCGCTGTTTTCTACATTCCCCAATATTACAGGCTTCATGCATACTTAATTTGTTAAAAGATGTCATAAATATTAAATAATTGACAGCTGCATGCTTTGACCCATGCCTGAAGCAAGCACCAGGTATATTAGGAACAGTATAGTTCTACAAAGAATAGAAAGACAGAGCTAATTAAATCCTGGAGAACTCATCTGCAGAGCTTGAGATGCCCTCTGGCATTTGTTAACACCAGCCTAAAGTCACTAATTACAGCTATACTATTCATGACACTGAAGTGCCTAGGTCCAGCCTGGTATGCTTTTCTGCACCTGTAATTTTATTAGAAAATGGAAAACCATCAAAAAACTTGACAGGTGTCATTTTACTCAAATGGAGTTGGCTTTCAACAAATCTGAAAAAGAAATGCATTTTCTCCATTAGATCAAATTAAACAATGAGAATGCTTTCCTTATTGTCTTGCTAGTTGATAAGAAAAGAACTGTAAGAAATGACTACTGCTTTGAGGATTGACAAACTGTTTGAGCAATGATGTCACACCAAAGTAGAATACATTATCATTAATTGATGGACACTATAAAATGGAAACCAATCATATCTAATTTAATTCGTAAAATATTTATGGAGCCCTTGTGAGGAGGGGCAGGCCTCTATGCTTGGTTTTATATATCCAAATTATTTCAGATTGAAAGCCTATAATAATGTTATTTAAAATCATACAATTTCATGACAACCTTCTAGAGCTAACTCAATGTCTGAATTAAAAAATATGGCTAATATGTAGGTGTGGTTTGAAAAGTTTTTGAAAGGATGTGTTTTGCCCAGAATATCACAGTCAAACTAAGATGATGCCAAATTGAGGTTCTCAAAGGTTATCCAGACAGTAAGGAACCTAAGAGGTAATCTAATCCCTACCTCTCATTACAAAAAGGAGGAATCTTGAGCTCCAACAACTTATCCAAGATCCTTCATCATTCATAATATTGATGGCAGAATTAGGGCCCAATTAACTCTCTGCTTTTCTTTTCCTAGTTCTTAGTTTTTTCATTACCCTTTTCATTTTTCTTATTATTTTTCTTAATCTCCCTAGTACAAACACATCTTAAACATGGACAATAGATAAATGCCTGAATTATTATATTTTGAGGAAACTAATCATGTTCTTCAATTAAATTTAAAATTCTGAAAGTTATTAATTGCATATGAACACTAATCTATTTATTCATAGCAAATTTGTGAGAAAGGAATGAAGTAGCATCTTAGTTAAGACCATAGACTCTGAAGTAAGTTAGCTTGGACTTGAACCCCAGGTTCAACTCTTACTGCTGGTGTGATTTCGGTCAAGGTAGTTAACATTTCTGTGCCTCAGTTCCCACACCCTTGAAATGGAGATGATAAGGTATGTTAAAATATAGAATGAAATGAGATTCCATGTATGAAGCTTCTGTCACAATACCTGGCACACAGTATTCCTTAAATATTAAAAACAAATAGAAAGCAAAAGCTTTATTTGGAAGTAAATAAAGCAAAAGCTTTATTTTTCTAGTTCTTCAATTTTTTCTAGACTGATTTTTTTCTGTAGAACTCAATTTTATTCTAATGAAATCTAAATATGGTCTATAATGTGAGCAGTGCCATGCCTAATTCTTATCATCAATTTTATCAAATCATATTGCCAAAATTAGGATGAGATATAATAAATTAATATTTTTAATAGAAAAAGTTGTTGATCATAAAGTGATGCTTGCATCTTATAGAAACTTAAATGCTTAGGGAAAGACAAACAAAGAGCTTAGTACATGAAGACAAAAACTAGAAAATACTAGAAATGAGTATAATGTAAACAAAGGGCATCAAAATTTGTAGAGTAAAAACAAAGCATTATTTAGAAATGTTTTATACCCCAAATTTTATATTTGAAAATAATTAATACCCAAATTTAATCAACTAAATAATCAATACAATATATTTAAAAGAATAACTGCATATAAATGAATTAAAAGAAAGTTATAAAATATGCTATTGAAATGAAAATGAAGGGTCAAGAAAATCAAAAGCAAGTAGTTCTTTGAAAAATCTATTGATTAGACAAATTACTAACAAAATTTATCAATGAATAAAAATGTGTAAATTATTATTAATATGAAAAAACAGCTAAATATAAAGATTTATTTAAAATATAGAATGTTATAAATCCTCAATGAAGTAAAACATTTCTTATCCAATATAACACCAAATTTTTCACTAAAAACTTAAAATAAGTCATAGTTTTATAACCATTAAAGATTTAAATATATTAGAAAAATATTAGCATCAATATCTTAAAGATAAAGTCATTTAGAGATGTTTCTATCTCATAATTAATGAATAGATAATCCTAACATTATGTAAACTTCCAGGAAATAGAGAGTCTGTTATGTCTCTCATTCTCTCAAGAATTAGATGCTTGAGAAAACAAAGTCACCAAAATAACCAGTAGACCTAAATTTGTAATAGTGCACTCTCCCTAGTTAGTCTGCAATGGAAGAAATACAGTTTGGAACATACAGTTCAGAAGGATCCTCTATATACCTCTCAAATTAGAGCCTGAACATACAGTTTTCACCTCTGAACAATTTAATCTTCTGTCATTGTTGTCCTAAAAATTGCTTGGGCATTCACCAAACTGTTGGGCAGGGGCCATTTTAAAAATCCACCCTTCAATCTGCATGCTGTGATTTCAGAAATCAGTTAGCTTTGCTTAGAAAATATGTCAAAAATTAATGGCTTAAAACAAACATTTATTATTTTTATGACACTGAGTAGATGGGAATGACTCTTTTGGATTGTGTGAATGGTCTAAGATGGCCTATTCCCACGCCAGTTGGTAGGCTAGTTGGGCTTCAGAGCCTCAGCTGGATTGGCTTGTCTCTGCTCTACGTCATCTCCTACCCTTCAGGAATCTTGCCTGCACTTCTGCACACAGCAGTCTCCACATTCCAAAGAGCAGCAAGAGACAGATAAAGACCCAATGTCCAAGAACTTTGTAACCCTTACTGGCCAAAGTAAGTTGCGAATCCTTTCCAGACTGTGTGCAAGGAATTATCATAGGGCACTGATAGGGGGAAGGGAATAATCTATGCCAAATATTTATCCCGAGAGCAAAATAGATAATATTTATTGATTTAAGTTTTTAGTAGGCCTGGTATATTGAAGAAAATTCTAATCTCCTGCCAACAGTACTCTCTATATAGTCACTGTTGGACATGTTGATCATGTTTTATCTATTTCAATTTAGTCCAATCAATCTACTGACATTCTCTCTGTGTTTTGATACATACACGAAATGGATAAATATGTTCATGGTCCTAAATGCACTTGAAATTTAGTTAAGACAAGACACCACCATTTGAAAAGTTAAACACACACACACATACACACAAAGCATTTATTGTGTACTCAGCTAAAAGAAAGAAACCACAGATTCAACAAAAACTCACAGGTAGGAAGAGAATGTTTGATTAAAGAAGAGGCACTTGAGCTGGACTTTGAAGAATAACTAGAAAGAAGAGAAAAATTGAGGATTTTCCTAGTGAGAGGAACAAAAAAGTAAAAGTCGTGAAAGTGGGAATGATCTTGTCATGAACTGCAGATTTGTGATAATTTCTCTGATATGCAGTGACAAGGTGAATGGGAGTGAAGCAGGTTCTGAGTGGGATTATGGAAGACCAGGTCTCTATTCCCTGCCGATATCACCCAGAATAGAGTTGATCCCATAGGCTAGAACCTAACTTCTGCTTCCTTTACCTGGGTTTTTGTTCAACTATTCTAACTGCAGCATTAAAGAACTAAGCAGCTTAAAGTTGTTGGTAGTAACAGAGCCGGTTAAGTGAATTTAATTCTAACTAGATGACATTTAGCAGGATCTAGGACACATAAAGCCTTTGCCACTTATCTCACAGAGTGCTAAGTCTATGGGGCTCTTTGATCAGGACTATGGGAACTTTAAATGGAATCTCAGATGTGAAAGCAGATGAAAACTTTAAGTCATGTGTACAATACAAGTCTTTATGGAAGATACATTCAAGGTTGAGAAGATGCTAACTACCTTAAAATGTAGATAGTGTGGAGGATGAGGGGTAAACATGTCTTTAGACTTGACAAGAAAACAGCATGAATTTGTAATGACAGCTTGTGATAAACAAGGAAGATCTTATGGAACAGTGAAAATTAGAATGAAGTGGATCGAGTGTTTAGTGTGGCCTCAGAAAGAGGTGAGAACATTTTTGATTGGGGACTAACATGAGGAAAAATCCTGAGAAAGAGCTTAGAAAGACTGAATAGATAGAGATGAAGTAAATGGTAGAAAGAAGATACATTCAAATCTTACGATTAAGTTAGTTAATATTAGTGTTTAGTAAAAAACTAAGATATTTTAATATGGAGAAATAATGATTACTAATGATTAAGAAAGTAAATGTATTTAAAAACACGAAAAAGTGAGCCAACCTGACCAACAGGTTAAATATTTATCAAAAAGTTACACTCTGATATAAGCATTTTCTTTCACATCGCGGCTCTCATATCTCATGATTCTAATTGAATAAGTATTTAGAAACAAATGTCCTTTAAAATGATTCCAGCCTGTTGTTACTTGTTCGTACCCAGCTTTTGTAAGAAACACCTTAAATTACTAAATTATAGTCTCATTTGGAACCGTCAAACTTCCTGTCATGGAAGCAATTTAAAATCCTAGAATTTGATGACATCATCACATTAACCCCCTGTCTTTTTGGAAGGAACACAATTTAACCTGTCCAGAGGAACAAGGCTTTGAAGAGCGTTTTAAGATATTTTTATTTTCCCATTCATGAACCTAAAAAAGTAACACTTTAGGACCCACACAACTTGGAATTTCAATTTTTTTCTCATTTTATTAAAATCATCAAACCTTCTAAATTTATTCTTAACATCCTTTGTAGAAAAAGAAAAGTTAAACTGACGATAATTTAGTCTCCTCTATTAGCCCAAAACCATTCATAGGGACTGAATTTTTTAAAATATGCAAACTTTTAAATGAAGAGAAAATATTTCCCTTTGTTTTTTATATTTTCCCATTTGTTTATAGAATGAATGATTGCACAAACTATTGATTTCAGTCATCTTTCCAGTTTCAATCTATCACTCAGATCCAGTTTTTATGACAAGTTTTAAAACTATAGCACATAACCAGAACATGAAGGTCACAAAAAAGCACTAGAAATTAGAGATCAAGGTCAGGGTGAGGATTAGTGAGGTTACATGGTATCTGGACAAAATGGGTAGAAGCTAGAAACTTGATTTTTCCCATGCCGGAAAGAATCTGGCAGGGCATAATGATTAATTTGTTTTTAAGTATGGAAAGAGCATTGAGAACACAGCTAAGTTCTCTAGGAAGCCAGATGTAGTGAAAAGTAAATATTTGACAAACATATTTGATAAAAAAAAATTTTTATCCAGAACATGTAACAAAATTAATACTTATTAGTACTAATAAAAATTTAATAAAATACAATTTGATCAAAAATCAGCAAAACTTTAGAAAAGATACTTCACTCAGGAAGAGATACAGCAAATAAATGCAAAAAGATGCTAACATTATAAGTTATTAGGGTAACACAAATTAAAACCACATTGAGATACTACTACACACCTATTAAATTCTGACAATGTCAAATATTGGCAAGGAAATGAAACAGCTGGAACTCCTATACATTGCTTTTCGGAATAGAAAATAACACATTCACTTTGGAAAACAGTTTGGCAGTTTTTTCAAAATTTAAATATACCATTTCCATGCGATTCAGCCATTTCATTCCTAGGTATTTTCCCCAAAGAAATCAAAACGTATATCCACACAAATACTTGTTTTTGAATTTTCATGCAGCTTTATTCATAGTGGTCTCAAAGTGTAAACAACCCAAATGTTTATCAGCTGGTGAATGGAAACAAACTGTAAGATTACCATACCGCTACTATTACTCAGCAATAACCAGAAATGAACTATGGATGCATATGACCACATGGATAAATCTGACATGCATTATACTAAGAGAAAAAAAGCCATTCACAAAAGTCTCCATACTGTATAATTGTACTTATCTGCAATTATGGAAAAAACAAAATTATAGTAACCTTAAGAAGACTGGAGGTCTGGAATTGTGGGAAGGGATTATCTACTGAGGTATATAAGAGAACTTTGGCGATTTATAAAAATATTTATCAAAACTAACCAAATTGTACCTTTAAAATGGATGAATTTTATTATATGTAAATCTTTTTGCAATTTAAAAATCATGTTTCCTTCATTACACAAACTCATTTTTACACATTGAAAGGCCCTCAAAATTTATCTCATTCCATCTGTTTATCTCCTACATGGTAAAATCCAGCAGAACTTGATGGTGCAGCTCTTCTCTGAATGCACTACGCATTTCGTTATATTCACATCTTTGCACGTGATATGTACACTTCTTTGGGTTTAGATTATGACATTAGAATTCTTTTAAGCAAATTTTAGAAATTATAAAACATTTCTCAGTTAGGGAACGTGACTTGTGTGATGTCACAGATCTAGTTAAGTTACAGAGCCAAACTGAAACCCAGATTTTATGATTCTGGATCAAACATGTGCTACCATCTTGGGTCTTCCTTCATAAACTTGGAGTTGAACAAATCATATCTCACCTGCAAATTCGAGTTTCATCTAAAATATGACCTAGTTAGCATATATAATATTTCTCTATTTTTAAATTGACCTACGAATTTTACTCAAATTATTCTTTTGTCATTTATTTTACCTTATTTTATACCTATGTATCTAATTTCTCCACTAAATCATAAGTCTGAAAGCAGTGACATGTCTCACTTTATCCCTCATAATGTGTAGCAGATTTTTGGCATATAGATTTCACAGCTTTGTTTGTTTTGTGAAGGGATGTCGTGGGACACTGAATCAAATTGATCTATGACAGGAAGTATCTCTCTACTTAAAGCATAAGAGGACTGACTGAATACTTTAATCATGTGGATCAGGAGTTCTTATGAAAAGTACTTGAAAATCCAATATTTTAACTGTTTTGATCCAAGGGAAAATTATTTCCATGATAAAAAATTTAAAGATATTTTCTAGTGAGGCACAGATATTTAAAAACCCTAAATTAAAAAAAAATAAACTGAATGGGAAGGCAGTGGACCCTGGTGAGCTGTATTCTACAGCAAAACTGTCTAGGAGAAACAGTTGGCCTGCATCCTCAGTCGTTTTTCCATTTAATGAATATTTCAGTTGTTTTATGCATATAATATTGCATTAGTGAATGCTTGTTTAATGGACTGAAGCTAATGAAAATCGAAGCCATGAACATGTCAACTCTGATTCTTTAGTTCTTACATCACCTGAGTTTTTTCCACCTCCTTACAATAGATTTTTTCCAGAGGTCTGTAAAATTGTGGAATGGATAAAAGATAGAAGGATATGCAGAAGCAGAAGGGTGAACCACTGAGTTCTAGTCCTCCCATTGAGATTCCTGGATACCCATCCACATCAGCTTAGAACTGAAATGCCAAACTCACTTTGATCATAACATGACCTTATTATTTTTTATTTTACTCACTGTAACATGACCTTATTATTTTTTATTTTACTCACTGATAAAACTTAAAAATTAGTCTTCCAAACAAACATAAGTAGTTTTTAAGGAAGCATTGAGAATGTAAGAGATTCTAGAAATCTGGAGAGAGATGATTGGTTGACATCCCATGAATTACAGCTTTATAAAATCAAAGGGATTGCTCAAAAGTAGCTAAGAGCAGTGATTGTTGGAAGCCAGCATAGATTTACTGAAAGCATATCTTATCAGATTCCTTTAATTTTCCACTTTGATGAGCTTATTAGATTTATATATATACATGTCCTGAAAATGAGCCATTTAAAAAATTTTAAGTGTGCAATTTAATAACTTCTGTTTAAAAGTTCTAGATAGTCTATACACTTGTAGATTAATAACTGAATAACTAAGCTTAAAGAGTATTTATTACTACATTGCAGTCAACCTCAAGGATAGTCCTTGACACTATGACAGCAACATTTTTTATCATAATCTGTATGACAATAAAGAAGATATATATTCAGAAAATCAGCGAGTGTTCTGATTTGGAAAAAGAGGGTGACTATATTAGATGACAAAATACGAATCTCAAAAGATCATGGCAAGCCTGAGCAATGAACTGAATCTAATAGCATGAACTTTAACAGGGATAAATGTGGGGGCAGCCAATGAGTTTGAAAGATCAACTCTCCAAGTTAAAGTGAGACGGAGATATCTAAAGAGATATTCATGTTAATAAACAGCAAGCTCGATTTTAATTCACCTTGCAGTGTGGCTGGCTACGAAAGACGCTAATCTAAATTTAGCTTATATTAAAGTGTGACAGCAACTACAACAAGAGGTGTGAAAGGAGCATGCATCTCTGCATAGGAGTATTTCATTTATTTGTCGGTGCTGTGCTTTACAGACAAAATGTTGTGGAGAATGACCAAGATGTTAGAAAGAATAAAAACCATGCCATATGAGAAACAAAGGAATTAGGGAGGCTTCTCTTAAGAAGACGAGAGTCTGAGGGACATGTGGGAGCAGCTTTAAAATATTTAAATAAATTTTGTGTGAAAAACCGGCAATAGAGAAGTTTAAATGGTGAGAAACAAGGCAGTAGGTTGTAGGCCTGTAACCAAAAAGAGAATATCTTTGTTTAAATTCAAAAATAGCATCTAGTTAAGTTTAAATAAATTCTGTTAAATATGTATTTTAACAAATAAAGAGAAATATTCAGAAGGAAGGAATCCTCGATTTTGTCTTCCACCTGAAAGAGAATATGGACTTAGAAAAGGATGTGTTAGAGAGCCATTATTGACCTTTCAAATAACAGTCTCTAGTAGTAAGACAAAAATCAAATTAAAACGAGATGGCAATAATGTTGTCGATTTTTAAATTTTTATTAAATTTATTGGGGTGATATTGGTTAATACAATTATGTTTCAAGTATACAACTCTGAAACACATCATATGTATATTGCATTGTGTGTTCACCACTCAAAGTCAAATCTCTTTTTATCATCATATATTTGATCCCTTTTACTCTTTTCTATGTTCTTCCCTTCCCCTGTTCCCTCTAGTAACTACTATACTGTTGTCTGTGTCTGTGAACTTTTGTTTATCTTGTTTGTGTGTGTTTTGCTTTCAGTTTCAGATCTCACATGTGAGTGAAATCATATGGTTCTTGACCATTTTCATCTGACTTATTTTGCTTAGCATGATATTAAGATCCACCAAGCCTGTTGCAAATGGCAGGATTTCATCTTTTCTTATAGTTGAGTAGTATTCCACTGTATTTATGTACCACATCTTTCTTATCCAATCATCTATCAAAGGATAGATATCATTGTTTCTATGTCTTGGCCACCACAAATAATGCTGAAATAAACATATGGATATATCTTTATAAATAAATATTTTCAAAAATTTCAGGTAGATGCCCAGAAGAGGGATTGCTGGGTCATGTGATAATTCTATTTTTAAATTTTCAAGGAACCTCCATGCTGCTTTTTATAGTGGCTGTACTAATTTATATTTGTACCAACAGTGTATGAAAGTTCTTTTTCCCCCACAATCTCTCCAACACTTGTTCTTATCTGTATTGTTGATAGTAGCCATTCTAACATATGTAAGGTGATATCTCATTGTGATTTTAATTTGCATTTTCTTAATAGCTAGTGAAGTTGAACATCTTTTCACACACATGTTAGCCATTTGTATGTCTTCATCAGAGAAGTGTCTGTTCAGGTCCTATGTCCATTTTCCAATTGGATTTTGTTGTTGTTGAATTGTATGAGTTTTTTAAATATTTTGGATGTTAACCTCTTTTCAGAGGTGTTGTTTGAAAATATCTTCTCTCATTTGGTTGGTTGCCTTTTTTTGTTGTTGATGGTTTCTTTTGCATTGCAGAAGCTTTATAGTTGGTATAATCTTATTTTTGCTTTTAATACCCTTGCCTTTGAGATCAGATTAATAAAATCTTCTCTAAGACCAAGATCCTTAAGTTTAGTACCTATGTTTTCATTTATGTATTTTATTGCTTCAGATTTTATATTTAGGTCTTTGATCCATTTCTAGTTAATTTTTGTGTATGGTGACATGTAGCAGTCTAGTTTCATTTTTTTTGCATGTGGCTTTACAATTTTCTCAACACTATTTATTAAAGAGGTTTTCTTTTCTCTACTGTATGTTTTTTGGTTCCTTTGTTGAAAATTATTTGTCCATATATATATGGATTTAATTTTGGGCTCTTAATTCTGTTCCATTGGTCTGTGTGTTTGTTTTTCTGTCGATATCATGCTGTTTTGATTATGATTTTGACTCCTCAATTAAGATGCCTTGAGAATGAGCATAAGTGGCAAACAGACAAACATTGGGAAACTGGAACTAATTTTCTTGATTAGCCATAGTAAAATGGCAATGATTTTCAAAGCTTCCTGGGTGTTACATTTTAGAATGCTTTTCTGCTCCTATCCACCTGGACCCAATTCACCAACTGATCACCCTCTAGTTGCTGAGGAAGCTCATCATACTAGACCAAACCTGGCAAGCCATCTGTAGCTTACACTTCAAGTAGGGGATGATACAGGTGGTTTGGGGCAGAAATATGTTTAAAATGAGAAGCTGGGACTTAACTCGAAGACTTATTTAAGAGAAAATATTCCTGTTTGAAAAAAAAAAGTGGTATTCAGGGACATAGTATAGGCTAAATGAAGATTATGGGGGATCTGCAACCCTCTCAATCTACTCACTTCTTGATACCCAAACTGACCCTATCCCCTACACAAAACTTGCTTTAACATGAAGTCATCTAGGAAAGGATGTAACAATTTCCCCTAAGCTGTGGGTGATGGGCAGTGACTTAACAGTTTACCACTACCACATGCATTATTATTTTATTACAATTTATATAAACACAATGCTTTCAAACACTGAATCTAATGATAGAATTTTATGCAATGATTTTGAGAGATTTTGTAGAGAGATTTTAGTATAGAGAATCTTTTCTCAATCTTCGACAAATTATGCAATTTTCTGCTTATTAAAAATCCTGAGAATCAGACTGGTGGGATAAATATGTTCCTTCCAAGAAAAGCAAAGTGAATTTTTATTTTGTAAGAAAATAGAATTTAAAATCGAAAACAGTCTCAATGTTGAAAGAAGAAAGTTCTCTAAATTTCTATGAAGACATAAAGTTTTCTCAAACAAGTAACGTTGTTATGTTTCCAGCTGTGTATTTTAATCCTCATCTAAAAAAAAAGTTTTCCTCTGAGATAAAATTTATAAACTTTAACTGATTTAGAAATTATTTTTTAGTGTGAATCACCTATATCTCAGTGTTCTTAAGTGTGGGCATCCTGACACTCCATGTTGTGCTCAAATCAACTTACTGATGCTGCCAAAAATATTTAACTAATACTTTGAAAACCATGTGTGAGTAAATGAATAAAGTGAGTTTTCTGGTGTCTTTGAAGAATAAGTGAGTGAATGAATGAATGAAAGAATGAATGAATGAATGAATAAATAACTAAATAAAGTTGATAAGTAAATGTTGCTGCTCATTGAGAAACTAACACTTTACTATAGTCCATTTCTTTCTGTCAACCCATACTATTACAAAGTTTGCCTTATGGTGCATTAAAGTGGATTTTTCTTTTATAATTAATTTATTGTGAGAAGCAAATTAAGCACATAACTCTTTGCTCCTTAGGTATAACTTTAGTTCAAAATAATTCAGATGAAATGGACTACATGGAACTATCTCTAGGCATTGTCGTAAAGTTGTAAAATTATTTAAAAATTTCTCACATGTATTTTGGCACTCTTCTCCCTTCTGTGCCTTTATCCACCCAAGAACACTAGGATAGCATCCCTGACTCATTTCTGTCACTCCGTCAACACACACACACACACACACACACACACACACACACACACACCGTCCCAATCTCAATAGTGATCCAAACTCTGAAATTTTTTCAGCTTGAAGTTTTAGCTTTATCCTCCTTAATTGCAACTTTGAAGAATAACTAATAATAACTAAATCGAGATTGGTATTTATTTCCTTATAATTAATCATGAGAACCCATTAGGCACAAATATTTATAATTTAAGAAGTAAAAGGAAGAAAACTTCAGGTGTTGCAGAAATCATGTCTGTGTCCTCAAAATCCTATTTGAGTAGTCTCCTGTGTGTCAGGCCCAGTACATACAATGGGGCTTGGAGAATGAAGGAGGTTTTCACTAGAAGAAGCCAAGGAAAATAATAGTTTTCTCTTGTGGATTGCTTCTAATTGTTTTTATTATTTGACCACTGATTTTTAGACCACTCTCACCACATCGTTGCTTTGTTCCTTTCTATGCTGTTAGCGTGGTACTGTACAGTGACACCTGTTCTTTTCCCCGGAATCATTAAGGAATCTCATTCAAGTGCAAACTTATGTATAAGTAGGACAGACAACAGTTGAGGGCATCAAGAAAACAGGTGTTCTTCCCAATTTACCATCCATTCTCCTTTAATTCTATTTTTTAAAAATAAAGCATTTCATTCTGCATTCAGAAATTAAACATAAGTTACTTAAAATACATGGAATTTCCATGAGGCAGTTACTATCCTAATTTTACAATAACAAAACACTGACCGAAAGTTTCAGGGCCTGAATGGAACAGGGCAGTGAAAGAGAGATTTAATATATCAAATTTCACCTTCTTCAAAATTGTGTGTTTCAAGGGGAAAATGAGGCCTATGCTGGTTTTATATTCCTGTGGGCATTGGGTACTAGTTGGCTTCATTCACACATTTTGACTAACATGACTGATCAAATTATATATTTTTTCTATTGCTAAGTAAAATAAGAAAAATGGCTGCTTTGTGTAAGAGTGTTACTCTTGAGAGAGAAAAACATTACAATGTAGAAGAAATTCCAACAGGTTTGGAACTTGGTTCTTGTGTATTCAGACACATATTCTAATAAGTTACTTTCGTCAATCATTAGTTATTTCTGATTTCATTATTTCCAGTGAACAGACAGCACCCCAATGCAATGAATGCATTTTCTTCTCTGACAGGATAGCTCAAAGACCAGAAATAGAAATCCTTTGTTCCCTTGTCAGTAAGGGATAAAACACCATCTCGAAGTTCTGAAAAACAATATTTATGCCTTCAAATCTGTGTACTGTGCTTTAAGAAGAAAGTCAAGTTAGTTGTTTACTAATCACAGGTTAAAGCACTGTTACAAGGGAAGAATATAAGATTCTTATGAACAAGTATGAACCATGGAGGAAAACAGCATTATCCTAAATTTAGATTTCACCACATTTCAAAGTACCTGTGCTTGCCAGTGAATAAGTGTATAGGCAACTAGACATAAGGACAAATATTAATCAATGCAAAATAGAAAGGTAACACCTTAGGGTACGATGCCAAACATTCATTGTGCCTCTTCACATAGCCTACAATGTGGCCAGATCAAATCTCACTTGGTTACCTGGCTTCCAAATCTTTACTGCAAGGGACACAGATTTCCTTATAAAAATCTTTTAGAGATAGACATAACCTCATGGGGGAACTGGGCAAGGTGACAGACACATTGCAGATTCCCCATCCAAGTCTCCCCTCTCTGCAGCCCCCATGTGCAAATTCACCCTTGCAGATTCCTTCCTCACTTTGAGCAAGAAATGAAGGTATATATTAGAAGAAAAAAAGTGATCTCATGGAAAGAAAGGTCTCAAACAGAACTTAGAATCAAAAACTGAAAAGGCACCGGGAACCTAAGCCACTTCTCTCTGTTCACCTGCTATCTGAATACCGGTTTTTATTAGCCGTACACACAAAAAAAGAATGCCCCATCCCTTGTCTGTCATGAAGGTACATCTATTCATTTGAGTAGATGTGAGAGTTGGAATCTGCTGTCCAAATACAACAATGCCAAGGACAGACCATGGAATATCTTTGTTCTAGTTTCTAATAGGAGTATACCTATAGGGATAGTTGGCATATGGAGAGAATAATTTTTTTTTAATTTATTTATTTAAATTAGTTTCAAGTATACAGTACTTTGGTTAGACATCTATATAGTTCATAAAACGATCCCCCCAGTCGCTCCTTCCCTCCCATGGCCCTCCACTTATTTATCATATTAATGTTAACTGCAATCCCTCTGCTATGCTCCCCATCCCCTGTGACCAACTATCAACTACTAATTTGTACTTCTTTAACCTTTCACCCCATTTGGAGAGGATAATTTTTTTAAGACTTCTGTCTTATTACATACCAAATTAGTTTCAGTAGTAATCATGAAATGAAATAAATACTAATAATGGCTAGAAAAATTTGCAGCCAGTGAAAAAAAAATTTATTGGTCTTTGTAGATATAATCATGCCAATGAAAGTTAATATGAAGCAAATATAATATTTACATATAAATATTATATACAAAATAAACATCGTAGTTCACAAAAGGGAAAAAAGTGATAAATCAGCACTTTTAAACTACATTAGTATAGTTTGAGTGATAAAACATTTATACCTACAAATCCTTCTGCCTCAATGAAGAACAAGAATATTAGTTTCTGTTTTTGATTCTTAACTTCTGCAAATGTGTCATGAAATTGTAAAAATTTCTCTTTCCTTTGTTATGTTCAACATAACAAAATAGCCAGATTTATTAATCTGTCTTCGTCTATAGTTGAGGAAATCACTTTTTTATTAATTCCAATTTGTAAAATTTATTTTACATGAAACAACAGATAAATGAATAGCTGAAAAAATTCTCAAACTTGTACAAACATTTGGCAGAACTTCACAAAAATCTATTTCGCAATAAATTTCTGAAATTGCAAGTTTATTGAATCAAATTTTAAGGTTGTTCTGAGTAACTTTTACATGTCTCTGCAAGGAAATGGTTTAAACAAATAACATCTCCAAGTGGTCACTTTGACAAAATTAAGGTAACTCCTGTTTCATCATGTTTACAGCCATTACTATTGAACCAACTTATTAAAATGAAGGGCTATATAGCACTTAGGGTCATAGTCATCAAACTATATGTAAAGAGAGTTTGAATAATTCTGAACTCTTAAAAATTTATTTAGTAACAAATACATGTAGCTGAATCTACTTGTTTTGAGGGCTATTATTTAAGGGAGAATTTTTAAAAACTAAATTCCACTTAAAGTACAATGTTAATAAAGATAAGTACCAAATGTACTAAATCAAACAGTAACCACAGTTACTGCTGATGTATATGATAGTTCAGGCTGTGGTGAGGAACAAAATTTCCTCTGTACTTCTAGGTTCTTTTGACTGGTCTAAAAATCAACATGAGACACATTAACAAAGAAAATAACCAATTTTAATTATATATGTGAGCATGGTAACCTCATATACATGAGAGAGTTAGAGACCTCACATACATGAGAAGTTCAGAGGCAAGAAGGAACAATGAGCTATATATGATGTTCTGAGGTAAGGCACCTTGGAGCTTGAGAAGGGAGAAGGGTCATTTACAGGATAATAAGAAGAGCAGGTGCCCAGTAATTAGTAGTTTACTCTACCCTATAAGATAGGTCATAAAAAATTATTTTTCGGTGTTAACTTTTATAATGGGCAAGGCCCCAAATTTAAATTATTTAAGGGGAAGGTAAAAGTTTCTCATGAGCCTGCAGGGTCTCCCTTGACTACTGCTCAAAATAATACATATGCCAAGGTATTACATCTTGGGGAGCCTTGTTCTGAACTTCTTTAAGATCATAGCAAAACAAATGCTCTAGAGAGATGAAGAGCATATTGCACCTAAGACTGTTAAAATTGCTGGCTTATGGTAATAATTTTTTAAAAAGTAAAATAACTTTAGTTACTTTTATCACATTTTATTTCTAAAGGCAATATACCCCTATTGTTTATTTGTACCTGTTCCTATGATTTATCTGTGTAGAAGTGTATGTATTTTTATTTAAACTTACAAAGAATCTGTTTATAATTTGGGTGCTCCTTTTTATTGTTTCTATGTTTTTAATTTCATTAAATCCCACATATACTTAGAATTACATTTTTCTTAACCCATTTAATTATACTTTGTTATTTTCCCAGCTTCTTGAGGTCAATGCACACCTTTTTTAAAGGTATGTATTTACCTTTAATTAACTTTAGCTGCTTCCCAAAAGATTTTATTCAGTACTTTCATTTTTATTCATTTATAAATATTTGGTAATTTTCATTTTAATATCCTCTAAACCATAAGTTAGTAACGTTTTTCTAAGTTTGCAAAAATTTGTGTTTGGGAGAAAAAACTTAATTGTTGATTTCAAATTTAATTAATTTACAGTCAGACAATATGGTATACATGTTATCAATTATTTGAAATAGCTTGACGTTTCCTTTGAAATCTATTATGTAAACTGTTTATGTGACTTGGCCATATGTACAAATATATTGATTAAGGTTGTTAACTCTGGTAATCAAGTCTTCTATTTTCTTATTGAATTGTTTATAAGTACAACTCTCAGTTTACAATAGAAATGGGTTTAAAAATCTCTATATTTGAATGTGGATTTACTGAATTATTGTAAAATAACCCTAACGGTTTTGCTTTATGCATCTGAAGGCTGTGTTGTCAGTTTACAACATTTTCTTTGTGGATTTTCTCTTTTGTTATTATGTAATGTGATTTATTCACTTTTAAAAATTCTACTTTAAGTTCTCTTTTGTATGTTATTAAAATTTTTGCGTCTACATTTTTAGGCCAATGTTTCACAGGTTAGCTCTCTTATCCCTTAATTTCAAGCATTTTTATGTAGTTTTGTTTCAGGCTTGACCTTTATTCACTATTTGGCAGAATTCTTATCATTTGGGAGAACTAAATTAACTTCTTCATATTCATTGTTATTACTGATGTATTTTAATTTTTTTGTACTATTATATGATGTGCTAAAATAATGTGCTATTATATGATGTACTAAAATAACTATGAATTGTTTTCCTTTGCTTTGACTTGTTTCGTTATATTATTATTTTTGTAATTTAAACAATGAACATTTATTTCTCACAATTCTGTAGACTAGAAAGTCCCATATCAAGGTATCAGCTTTTTGGTTCACAGATGGCTATCTTCTTACTGGGTCCTCACTTGACTGAAGGTATGAGAGAGTTCTCTGTTTTTATTTATTTATTTATTTATTTATTTATTTATTTATTTATTTATTTATTTTATTACTTTCCTATATCTCGATTAAGTTTTCATTGTATTCCACTCTTTTCTTTGAATTCTCTTGTGGCTTAGGTAGAATAGATTATATTTCTAGTTAGGAAATTTCCTTAATTATTTAGCACAAAAAATTTAACGTTTTTTTTAATAATATACTTCTAAAAATTTAAATTCCTCCATTTGAACAGAAGAAAGTTAAGCTAATTTCATCTACCCATTAAAAGCCTCTCTCCTTATTTTTTTATTGCTATCCGTTTTTTAGTTTTAAATTTCTAATACATGATTAATTATAATATTTTACAATTATAGTTAAATGAGCCTACATAATTGATTTGCTAATTCTTTGCTTTTGCTCTTTCCTATATCTCATAGCATTCCAAATGTATTTTTTTTCTTACTAAAGTGAATACTCCAGTAAGTATTTTTGCTGAAGATATGAGAATGGTAAGCTCTGTTTTCCCAACACATCTGATTATGTCTTTATTTTCCTCATTCTCAACTCTGCACTGTTTAAAGAACATCCTTCCAGGTTATCTGATTCTAATTCTATGGGTAAATTTAATCATTTCATTGACATCAAATGAATTTACAACTCTGCAAACTGAATATAACTGATAGCAATGCAAAATAACTCTTGTCTGTAGTCATGCAAACTTTGTTCAGTAGAGATCCAATTGACTTCCATTCCCCTGCTAGAAGATAATTATGCTTCCATTTGAAGTCTGTTCGATATTCATGATCTATAAATGTGTCTGCTCTTTGTATCCTCCTTTGAACTGCTTATAACATCTTATCAATTACCTGATTAATGAATTAAATACAATCTTTAACGTGGTTATTTTGTATCTCTATGAAAGTTATGATTTTACCTTTACTTTGAAAATTAACCTTTAACACAGATGTTAAATTTTGGCAGGCATAATGTTTGGACATGTTAAGTTTTAAATGTCTATTAGACCAGAGGTCCCCAACCCCTGGGTTGCAGAACTGTACTAGTCCATGCCCTGTTAGGAACTGGGCGGCATAGCAGGAGGTGATTGGTGGGCAAGTGAGGGAAGCTTCATCTGTATTTGCAGTTGCTCGCCAGCATTGGCATTACTGCCTCAGCTCCACCTCAGATCATCAGGCATTAGATTCCCTGGTGCCAAAAAGTTTGGGGACTGCTATATTAAACAACCAAGAGGAGATGCTGAGTCGGCAGTTGGATTTGTAAGTCTTGTTTGAAAGAAAGGTCTGCCTGTAGCCATGTATTTGGGAACAGTAGCATCTAGATGATTTCAAATTTATATGGATATGCTCACCAAAGGAATGAATGTAAATGAATACGAGAACTAAGGACTGAACTCTGGGTTACCATTGCTGTGGTAATAAAGCAGTATTTTAAATATATTTTAATCTAAATTATTTCAGAGTATCAACTCAGATATGTTTACTCTCTTATTAGTTCATATTTAAAATTGTGTAGTATATGCAGCCATAGAAGACAGTAAATATTTGTTGAGTGCATCTATTCATTCATTTTATTATTCTATTGATATTTATTGAATTTAATATCATCTGTCTCCGTTCCAAGTCTAACCAAGTCAACCCAAGAATTTATAATTAGTTAGAATTGTTGACACATAATTGGGTTTACTTGCTTCTATGCTCTACTCTAATATTTTGCAGATGATTGTATGGTCCCATAATAAAAGTTTGACTCTTCGAAGACTGTTTCATATTACATTATCTTCTGGCATGTGATTTTCTCAGATACTCTGTATCAGGCTAATTCAATTCTATATCAATAAGTTATTATCCCAAGTGCTATCTTACTTGATACTTGTAAATATAGACTATTTATAGTCTATCGAGCTGGCTTTTTATACACTTGCCTAAGCCTTCTTGACCCAGGTTTCCTAGATTCACCCATTTTGTAGAGGGAAAAAAAATGATAGATGTCTTACACTCTTATTTCTAGATTGACAATAAGGAGGAAAATAAAACGGTCAAATTAATTTGTGACTATAACTTTCTAAAATGGTAAAGAAAGTAATTTACCTAGATTATTTAATTCAATAAGGCTCTAGGCAAACGCCAATGCCCAAAGGTGCCAGTCTCAGGGACTTTTCCCTGAAATAACTATATTAGTTTCAAAGTATACAGTTTTTTAAGAGGCTCCACTAAAAAGGGCCATTCCATAGATATTTATTACATAAATTTGCAAGAATCATATCATCAGTTCATACATAAGCATCATTCGTGCACACTTGATAAAAATCTAAAAGAATTAAAATTCAGGAATACTTTTGGTTATATAATAAGAAGCCAATGAACTCCCAGTCAGGAGCTTATAGAAGTATTCACAAAGGTCTCCTATTTGAAGAATATATCCAAATTACTGGGTGAGGGTAGATGTGATATTCATATGAAAGAAATATTTTAGGAATAGAAATACATGTTTAAAAACAATGATTAATCATTTATAACAGCAAGAAAAGGGGGCTGTTGAAAACTATGATTATACACATGAAGTTCAAGAAATAGAGAATTCTCATGTCAAATTAAGTAATATTTACAGTGAGTTTGTGCTGTTTCATGTTGATGAAATAAACTTTTTTAAAGCAAAAACCTGATTTTTAAATTATTAATTTCTATTTCACATAGCTCTTTGTGAATCCTACAATATGTAAATTTTCAGCTGCACTTCAGTACCAGATTTAATCACATCAGTTGTCCTTTAGGGTGCATTTCAAGACTCAACTTGCTTCTCATCCTTAACAGACATAGCCAAGTTATGCAATCTATTAAGAGAAAGGGGCAAATTTGGAGACTTCTCCACTTGTTGCTTAAGGTCTTGGAGGCTTTGCTTATGCTCTTCCTGTAATGCACTTTCTTAAGTTTTTTATTTAGCTGGTACTCTTCTTGATTCTTAATTCTTACTACTTTAATTTGAGCCAATCACTCCACCTTCCTTCTAGGAGCAGTTTTTTCAACATGACTTGGACCTTCGTCTTTGTTTCTCCCCAGAGTGTGAACTGTAAACTCCCTGTAAACATTTGCCATTCATTTTGGCCATTAGGCATCTGATATCCTTCTCTGTTTGGGAATTCCCTACCTTTTGAGGCTTAGTGTAGGAAAACATCCTCCTTTTTAAAGGCTATAAATACTGAATTATCTGCTTTCCCAGTTCCTTCACATCTGTGGTCTAAGCATGTGAACTGGATCCCACCAAACAGACACACAAGCAAAACTTTGACTCAAGAGTTCAAGACGCAGGAGCTCTTTTTTATTTAGATTTTAGTTTATAGATTTTTATCAAGACTTTGACTGTGATGCTCAAGACCAACTCAAGACTCAAGAGAGACCTGATGGGAGCCCTCTCTATCTCTGAAGGTAACAGAGTCAGAGACTTAAAGATGGAATTCCTAGCCCATAAAAGACAGAGAGGGACACACTTCGGCTTCTAGTTGTCATTCTGGCAGTTATAATTGAACCTGTTCTCCAGCCTTCCTAACAACTCTCTGAGCTATCTTAAACAAATATCTAACAGACTCCTTTTCATCATCATCAGCTGAATCTGCTGACCTTCCAGAGGCAACAATTGTTTGTTTCTCCTCCCTCAGAGTCTCTATCAAGTCTAGTAACCTAACTAAGATTAATTACTCAATAAATGTTTGGCATTCTAAACGACCTCCATGAGGCACCTGTATTTTAGGTGGTAGTAGACTTACACTACGTACTTGCTAGGCAGTGATACAGCAATGTTAGGAAGGAGGAGAGGGAAATGGAAGAGAGAAAGGGATAATGTACCAACTGACAATTTGCCTCTGATAGGGCCATCCATAAGGTCCTTAGTATCCAAATTGTTGTGCCGACGAATATCACATTCACTTTGACATATAGATATGTAAATTTTACTTCACGGACTTCATTAGTCTTTGGCTGGAAAATAAAAATGCCACACGCAACACTTGTTCTCTGGAAATTGAGCATAAAAGATTCTTCTGTCTTCATTAAGGTGTTAATGAGCTAGGTCAGATGTTTATAGATTTTCATCAAATTAATCAGACAA
The DNA here is from genome assembly GCF_014176215.1 of Rousettus aegyptiacus. Lineage (NCBI taxonomy): Eukaryota > Metazoa > Chordata > Mammalia > Chiroptera > Pteropodidae > Rousettus > Rousettus aegyptiacus. Next base: position 72,833,835 of record NW_023416287.1, read on the forward strand.
AGAACCCCATAGTCAACTTGACTTCCTTTTTCCAAAGTTCATTAAATTATAATCTTTGGCAATTAAATGGAGCATTGCTTATCTGTTGCTGGGATACCATTAACTTCTTCAGTCGAGAAGGTACTCATAATAGAGAGAGAGAAAAAAATAATGTTTGGCCATATGCCCATCTGGAAGGTATTCATTGTTATCAGAATATTAGCTTTCATAAGCTACTGGAGCATACTAGAACTAGAAGAAAAGACAGTATGAGGAATTTCTTTACAGTTGTGGCAAGAACTTAAATATTTAAGTTCAGATAGAAAATTAGTGGTAAAATCGAAGTTATTATAATGTATCATATTTTCATCAATTTTGTTCTTTCTAAAGTCTCCATTGTGGCTAGACAATCCCTATTGCCCTCAGCAAAATGTGTTTAATTTCTAACTCTACACCCTTGTGTGTAATTCTTCTTTTGTGAAAAAGCTATCTTCAGCATTCTCTCTCTCTCTCTCTTTCAATTAATCAAACCTATCAATAGAAAAGATCTTAGGTTGAGACTAAAGAGGAATTTGGGACCAAATTACTGGTGTTTAGGACACTGGGAGCCTGAGAACAAAATCATATATCCCCATATACAGTTTGACACTGAGGATTGAAAGTAACTGCACCCTCCCCTCTCCAGCATACTGACTACATGACCGAGATTTTACTATTCCCTTGTTTTCATTAGCATAGTAGTATTATTCCAGGGAACTCCTCCCCAAACAAATAACTTAACTGTTCATTACAGGAACTGTCTCAAAGATCCATTGACTTTTCAATAGGATTTTTCTCTTATTATTTTATAAATCCTAACATTCTACCTACCATAATCGTTACCTAATCCTAATCAAATTCTCATTTTGAAATACCTTCCATTCATAGGCATAGGGTAAAGATTCCCATATTTCATCCCTGAATTTAATTTTTGCTGTATACTTTTTCTTGTTAATCTTTTGTCAGATTAAAGAAATTTCCTTTTATTCCTAGTTTTCTACACAATTTTTATGCAAGTGTTAATTTTTATTTTTTTCTTTTTGCATCTATTCAGATAAGCAAATAATTTTTTGAGTTTTATTTTAATGTGACTAATTTCTTAGAATTTTTAAGCATATCTAACATTTGTTTTGCTCATATTTCATTAATAAAATTCAATGTAATAATAATAATTATTGCCTTCTTATGAATTAAATCTTATTAAATGTTCTGTATCTTAAGCAGTGTTCTTGAGGTTTACTTTTACTAATATTAGAAATTTCTCATATTAGAATATTAACTTTTCTTTGGTTTATGTTTACATGATATAACTTTTTCTTATTTTTTAATTTTCAAACTTGCTTTTTCTTCATATATAAGAATCATAAGCCATATGTGGTAGAAATTTATTTTTGTACCCAGTTTGACAAGATTTTTTTGTTGTTAGGCAAGGCAACCCTTGGTTGACATCACAGATTGCAAGGACCTTGTCAGTTTACAATCTCTTATTTTTATTTTTCATGCTTACAGCACCGAGTCTTCCTAGGTGGTCTCCCATCCAAGTTCTAACCAGGCCCAAGCCTACTTAGCTTCCAAGATCAGATGGGATTGGACTTATTCAGGGTAGTATGGCCGTAGACTGACGAGATTTTTTATCTATTTTTATGTTAAATACAATTACTGATATTTCTGAAATAGTTACTATTTTAACATGTTTCCATCCCCCTCGTTTATTTTGCTCTTTTTTCTTTTCTTGCCTTAATTTTTCATTCTTTCCCTTTCCCCCTAATGCCCTGTTAAATTATAACTTAAGAATTGTGTTGCTTTTTTTTCCATTAGTGGTTATCTTGGAGACTAAAACATGCATCATTGACTTATTATAGATTATTTTAAATTAACACTTTTATCACTTTCTAAGTAATATCCAACCTTTTTGTCTTTTATGTCCATTTATCTTTATTTTTTACTGTTGCTGTATTTGTAAATCCAATGTACATTTCAAATCCCAGAAGGTATCATTATAATATAGTTTTAAATGGAAAATATGTATTTAGATTTACCTACATAGTTACTCATTTACTTGTTTTTCATTTCTTTCTGTATTACTATACTTATTTCTGGTTTCCTGTTTCTTCTATATGAAGAACTCTCTTAGATAAATACTTGATTTTTGTGCAGATCTACTCTTGGCTATTTTGTTCAAATGTTTCTGTATTTCACCTTCATTTTTTGAAGCATATTCTCAACAGATACAGCATTCTAACTTGGCCATTATTTTCCTACTCTTTAAAATTGGCATTCCAATGTTTTCTGAATGCTATTGTTTTGTTCTAAAGTCAGCAGTCATGTTTTTGTTATGCCTTTAATGTTTCTTTTTTCTGGGTAATTTCCTAAAATTTTAAAATTATTTTTACATTTCCAGAAATTTAGTCTAATTTACATAGGTATATCATTCTCCTAATTTATAATACTTGATGATGTATAGTTTCTTTATTCTTTGGCTTTATGCCTTTTATTCTTGGAAAATTCTTGGCATGTATAGTTCAGATATTCCATCTATCTTGAATAAATCTGCTTCTTGGATTATTATCACTATTCGTTAGCTCCATGATGTTCTTATCCAATTCTCTGTAATTACTTTTTATAGTTTTATTTGCCTCAATCCTGATATTCTCTACTGTTAAGCTCATTATTCTATCCTTAATAATAGATTTTTTAATTCTCAGAATTATTTTTGTTTTATATATCTGTTATCTGATAAAATTTTATGTCTTTTAAAATATATTTTTGAATTTACTTATCATATTTATTTTAAAATTCATTTCTGAACACTAAAATCTAGATAAACCATTGGCCCTAATTTATTGATTATTCTTTTTCACTTAAATTTTGGTTATTTGTTACTTTTTTCTAGAATACTCAACAAATTTTGTTTTTAAGTTGTAAAATGTAGAAGAAAAAATATAAAGGTTTTAAATCTTGTTACCTTATTTCAAGACAACTTTTACTTTTTAATACATGATAGAGAACAGATGGACATGGACTAATTTTAGTTTATCATTAATATCTATTCATATTTCTTCCAAGGTTACAACTAAAACCTAGTTTTTAACAGGAATAGTTTCTATTTCTTCATTAACCTAAACTATTTTAAAATATTCTATTTAACATTTTAGTACCTTAAAATTTTTTCTATTTATTTTGGGGGTCTAACCAAACCCACTGGCAATTTAGGAGTCAGCAAATTGTTCAAGGGGAAGTTATGTACAGAATGTTAAACTTAATTTAGAATATTTCCTCTCTAGAATCATGGCTGTTCAAGTTCTGGCTAATTATGTTGCTTTTTCGTACTTTAAAACAGTGTTCATTGCTCTTCCTTCCTAGTCCTTTCTATGAGGTTTAATTTAATACTAGTTTCTTCTTCACTGGGAAAGGGAGGCATTGGTTTTTGTGTGTTTAAATTAATAACAGCTGCTATATTCTTCTCAAGAATAGCACCAACGATTTCCCATTACCAGAATTTTATGAGCTTTATCATATCCCTACTTACCTGCCAATATTTTCAATTTAACTGATGTCGTGATAGTTAATTTTTAAAATTTTTTGTTATTCTTATTACTGGGTAGTTTCAATATATTTTCATGTCTTTAATAGCTTTTGAATTTTTCTCCTCTGTGAATTTCTCATTTCAAAACAATTTGTATATACTCTGACTTTAAACTGTACAGTCTATTAGTTAAATATTTCGTTTAGCTTAGTTCTCATTTGTACTGATGCACCCTCTCCTTCTCTAAGTAACCGATTCTTATTTGTTTTAGGAGACCCAGCACCAACATCACCTTTTATGAGAAGCCTTCTTTGACTTGTAGGCAGAATATTTTTGATGGTAAGAGATTGGTAGAGCATAGAGCTACTATACAGGTTGTGACAGAATAGGATATGTGATACTAATTGCCACTGCAGTGGAAAAAAAGATCAAAATTGGTTCCCCTCACAAATTTTCCTAAGAAAAATCCCCAGTTTCTCTTAAGAGCTTTAATTTATGTAGTCCCAGACGCAAATGCACAGTTTTACAGAAAGGCAAGTGCTATGCTGTAATTATTATTCTCAGTGCTGGAGTAAAGAACTACCTCTCTCAGGAGGGCTACATCCCCTTACCAGAGTTAAGAATTCCTTGGCTGAGGCCCCAGTTATTTTGAGGCTATCCCTGGTAATAGCTGCATAACAAAGGTAATTCACTGAAGCCCACTTAAGAGAATTACTGGTAAAAGAATAAAACGTTTATCGAAATCAATTCTCTCTGCCCCAAACCTCTCAATTATAACTGTAGCTGTTAAAGAAATTGCTGCTGCCGAATGAATAAAACAGATTTTAAACAGATCTCTGAAAGGCCTTCAATTCCAGTCACATTCTGATTACTGGAAACACTCCCCACCACCTTTACTTTTGGGCACTTGAACTCTCATGTTAAGTTTTAATGTGGACAGAGCAGAGCAAAAGTTTTGAAATACAGAAAATGGCAAGACTTCCTGCTATTCTATGGGTAAATTTTCTCTCCTTAAAAAGAAACTAGAAACACCATGGTGACAAAAGCAGTATCTTATATACAGTTTTTGTGTCCATAAGAAGAGAATTAGGAGGTGTCCAGTAATTCACTTATGATGAGAATTTAATTGAACTATTATTTTAATACATGTTCTGGGAAACTTTCCCGGGTAGAGAGATCTATACAAAGCACTAAGAATATTCCCAGTCTTCAGAAAACTGCAATATAAATGGACAATAAAATATGTACTTGAAAATTTACTGTTCAATATAAAGACACATTTTCTAAGTATTGAGAAACTCCAGAAATTCACCTGTGGAAGAGACTACTCATTATTGATTGACATAGTAAGGGAAGTCTTCATGGAGGAAGTGAGGACTAGAATGGAAGACACTTGACCATTCGCTTCATTCCTACCAATCTACTACCCTTCAGTAACTGTCTAACACGTCCATGAATTGCAAAAGCATTCTTAGTTTCCTAGATACCTCATCCAAAGCCTTTAAAATGCCCATCAGACCTTATATACTCTGTCAAGAGTATGTTCTTTCAAGACAAATATGATGTCTATCAGCTTTTGATTTAGATATTCTCAAATTTGAGGTCTATACCTAACACTACTATGTGACCTCAGGTTGATTGTTTAACACAATTTGTGGTGTTACCTCATTTGTCAACTTGGAATGACAATATAAAAGCTTACCTCATAAGTTTGCTGTATTAAATTAAATAATTCATCTAATTCACAACCTGATTCTTAGGTATTATTTACTAAAAGCTCCCTATATTGGTTATCATTTCCATGTAATATTGTATCCAAATATCCACCATACTATTCAGCCAATAGAAGAACCTCAATAAATGTGCCATAAATGAATTAACATAAGAAGCGACAAAGGTTTGGCAGCAGATAACAGTCACCCAGAGGACAAAGATATTAACCAGGACATTAGCAACACTCTATAAGTTTCCTGAAGGCAAAATCAGCACCTATTTGCCTTAATTTTCCACACTTGACTAAACATATTTAGGTAACACATGTAGGTAAGTATTTAAACAAAGTACTCAGCAAATCTTAGCTATTTTTTTTTAAATTTTAGTTCATACTCAATGAGTGATAAAATTAGCGTTCATTAAAACTATTAGATGCTTCATACTTGTGCTCAGTCTTTTACATATATCCTTACTGCAAATTTTGGAAGAATATGCAATAAAAAAATGGAAAACTGCACTAAAATATACAATCTAGGGAAAGATTATAACAAGAAAGTATATGTAGATCTGCATTCTATGAAACACTAAAGCCGATAGTTATAGGCTGGAGATTTAGTAGTTATATCTTCAGATAAAATAATTCAAATATAAATCCAAATAAGGTTACGATTCTACAATTCTACAAGGTCAAATTCAGGAAAGAAAAAAAATGTCTCAAGTGATGAACATTGCAAGGATCAGACAATTTGTGGAGGCATGGGCATTTGTCCATGGTCTGGCAGGACATACACAGAATCAAGTGTGGGGAGTTTGGGTTCAGGAGCTGGTAATCTGCTTTCTGGGGCAATGAAGCTACCAGTCAAAACTAAAGTCCATATGAAGAATTTGATTCCTTTAGATGTCCAATAGGTTCTCAGATACCAAAAATTCATTCGTAAATCACTTTCTGGATAAAAGAACTGGAGAGCATAGCTTAAGGCACTGGGAAACTAGATGAAAAGTTCAAAGCAAAATGAACAATTGAACTGACTGAAAGAGGAAGGTATTTTTACTTTTTCTCTTCTTTGCTTAGGCAGAGAGATGAAACATGTTCCATAAAAGAGTTTAAGGCCCAGAAATAAGGACCAAATAGAGTACATATGGAAATATAGCACATGTGGAAACTTTCAGTTGTAGTTTTAGCATCCAAGTCTTAATCCCACGTTGTCTCATTACAGGACGTTTATGTTACCAAACCTGGTAAGTAAAGAAGACATTTATTCTAATATTTAATTTTCAGTTATCAAGTTTCATCATTAAAGCACTTGCCAATCTCACCTTTGCCATTAATACTTCTGAAAATTCTCAATATAATTGGGTGTAGATAAAAATATGTAATAATGAAACTAAAACAAAAGGAAACAGATAATAAAATAAACCATGTCGAACATCTGATAGGAAGCCCAAGCACTTACCTAAACATGTCTACCAGTTAGCTCTGAGATTGTGAACAAAGTTTGTTAGCTACTTGGCCTTCTAATTTCTTATCTGCAGTAGCTAACCTTTATATGATATTTAGAATACAATAAGTATTGTTCTAAGAGCTTTAAATAATTTAACTTATTTTGTGTTTACTAATACCCTAGTTATAAGTAATATTATTATCCTCATTCTAAAGTATACACAGCTGAGACACGGAGAGGATTAATCAATAGCCTAAATCAAATATCTAATCAACAGTAGAGCTGGAGATTGAACCCAAGGATAATCATTACCATTCTCAGATTCTACTTTGTGCTTTATTTATTCATTAATTTACATTTATAGAGATTACACAATTTTTAGCCTATCTAAGTTAGCACAAGATTCATCGTGCGAGAATTTTATTAGGGATGTCTACATGAGGGAAAATGGGAAGAGAGCCAAGAAAGACTGCGAGGGCCATAAAACTGTGATACAAATCAGACCCCAAGTGAAGTAGAGAGAAAGCAAATATTGGGTAGAGGTATCCTAGACTGGCATGCCAACCAAAGAAGGCATGGCAAAGCCATTTGGAAATCACCAAAGAAGGCATGGCAAAGCCATTTGGAAATCACCAAGACAAAGTCAGCCATCAGAAGGCCTCAAGGGTCCCAGAAACAGGTCAACCTTAGTATAACCGTGCTGAAGTGTGGTCTCTTTGCAAATGCAGACATAGATAGATTCCAGAATGCAGCAGCTGAGCTCTAGCTTAGTTACACTCACTAGAGCTGGAAATCAGTGAGGGAGGAGAATGAATTCTCATGACTCCTACATAGTGTGTGTGTGTGTGTGTGTGTGTGTGTGTGTGTGTATATATATATATATATATATTTATATATATAGTTTATATATATATATATATAATTTGAATATATGTATATTTCCCTGTGCAAAATATTGTGTTTTCATACATTACGGGATTCTTTTGAGATCATAGGAAAATCAGAGATTATCACTAAATGTGATCTTCAACAAATGAAAGAATTAAGGTTAAAAGATGTGACAAGATTGTCTGAACAGCTCCAGTGTGTTAGTTTTAAAGCTAGAACATGAACCTCATGCCTGGTTTCCTAGCCCAAAGTTTCACTGTTATGCTGCCTTGTTTTCATGCTAGTTGCTTCACTTTATCTCTGACACATGAGATACTGATTTCTAGATTAAAATGTAAGCATCTCTCAAACCTACCCTTTAGCAAAGCAATCAAGCTTGACATCATTAACTGTTAACCTTTCTGTTTGCCTGGTAGAGGAGGTGAGAGAGGGCAGCAAACAAACGATGAGACCTTAGGGTGTTGGAGAGGTGCCAATACAATTATGCTCCACTGGCTCTCTGAGCTGACAGCTGGGTCTGAGGTTGACAAGGAAAGTGGGTAAGGTATCCCTGGTCACCAAGCTGCATGAAGTCTTCACTCATCTGCCAGTCAACTGGGGCTGGCAGCCTGACAGTGAGCACAGCCACTTGGCCTATGCCCCTTTCAAGGGAAGGAGAGGAAAGCTGACTTATTGGGAAACCCCAGTCAGATGAGGGCTGCCTTCCTACATCCCACAGAGTGTTGCCCTCTACCTGTCTCTCCTGATTATCGTGAAGAGTATTGTGGGGATGATTAAATAGTGATGGCACGGCTGCCACTTCCATAGTCACATCTTCTGACCTCTTGACGGGATGGCAATGATTGTAGACAGAGTTCTGCAAATACACAACGAGCTATCTTTTTTTTTTTTCCTTTGTGCAATGTTGTCGTCCATGGATACATAGATTAATCAGCCTTTTATTTCCATTATATAAAATTCAACTGAAAATTTGAATGATGTGCTTATTCCACAACTCTGTTTTCATAGGCTGAAACCAAAATCTCTGTCCTAAATGTAGTCTTATGATAGACTTAAATTTAGCCAAATAACAATATTTGCTGGAAGTTCTGACCTGTTCTAGGGGCAGCTTAAAAAAAAAACCACTATATATTTGACTGTATTTAACATGTATTAAACCTAAATGAGATGTTAGACCACAGATAAAAAAATAAAATATATCATAAAGTATTAAACTAAATATGAAGATCCAAAATGTATAGTAATAAGCACTAATGATAATAATAGAATCATAGTATTTGTTGTATGTATAAACCTTAAGAATGTCATAGCTATTTCACTTCACTCTTCTTACTAGTTTCTAGAGGTGAGCAGAGCAAAAATAATTGTTTCTGAACTAAAGATAAAAAATATAGTTTTGTGCCATTTCATATAACTACAACATGACAGACTAGACAAGAAATTTATTTTTTTGACCTCTAATAATGTATATCATGGGCAATCACAGAATTATTATCAGATAAAGTGTCAGAATCTTTTATGTCGAGGTTGGGAGTTTAGAATGTAAAATCAATCAACAATGCTCACAGACGCTTCTATTCTAGAAGGACTGTAGGGCATAACAGAAAGAGAACACATGGAGGATGTTCACCAGCCTTCACTGTGGTTACTCCTCATGCAGGGCACACCTAAGGGTCATTTTTGTAGAGGTGGCAGGTTGATTATTTACTTAACTTTCTAATAAGGCAGATCACAAAGATATTCCTTGACAATTCCACAAACTTACAATAGAACATTTTTCCCCCCCTAGAATTAGACTCTAAATGATTCTCTGAAATAATTAGAAAAGAAGAAAAACGGGGTGGAGGAGGAAATATGATCTATTCTTAAATGCTAACTTTGTAGTCAGGACCCTGGTGCTATTGAAATCTGTTGTCTATGTTCAATAACTGCCTCTTACGAAATACATGACATCAATTGGGTTTTAAACGGTAGAGGAAAGTTAGACAGATAGGAAATAAAAAAGCACATCAAGAGAGGAAGCTATGTGCAGTGAGGGGTGTTTGGTACCTTGTGTATGCCCAAGGGCTGGGGAGACTATTTAGATGAGAGAATTTGAAAGAAATTCATCTGCTGACACAATGGGACAATTCTCATAAATAATCTTAGGAATCAAAATTTTTCTTTCTTTAAAACATTCTATAGGACACTTTGGGATTGTCAAGGAATATCTTTGTGATCTAGCCTATCAGATAGTTGGGCACAATAATCAACTTCTCACCACTGGGAGAATAATGTAAAAGGGATGTGCCCTGCCTGTATGGGGAATTACCTCAGTCAACTAATGAAGAGAGCAAAACGAATTACTAGGAGTGTTCTTCTCTCACACTTTCATATTTCCATACATAATCATTTCTTCTAAAATTAAGGACAGAGAAAATGAAAAAGGCAAGGATAGAATACTAAAATTAAAAACTGTATAATAAGCATACATTTATTTCAATAGTATCCTGCTTACACTGGCCAGTCACCTTGCACTCCACACCAGATGCCTAATGTGTTTCACACGACTGTCTTCCCCAATTGCAGAAGTCACAATCTCCTTTTATATCTTGTGAATAATTTGATTAACAAATTCTTCTCCAGGTGGCTTCTTGGAGTTATGGAACAAAGCTACTGGAGTGAAAAATGAACAGGTATAGGATCCAGCATTACTAACGAGTTATAGGATTTTAGGTAAAATAAAATGTCTTTGAGTATTAGTAGAGGAAGGTGTTGGAGAAATAATCTCTAAGGAATTTTCCAACTCTAATGCTTTTTGATGTTACAGGAGAGATAGAAGTTTGAAATAAGTGAATAAATATAAAAGTGCTTTGAAGAGTAAAATGTATTTCATAAATTAATATGATGAAAATCATACCATAAAGTGTACTCGCAATATGCTGAAAGGAACAGGATCTTGGATGAAGATTGACCGGAAATGTTGTTTGCTGGCATCATTTGCTCTTTGGCCTCTGGCATTTGACCCGCTCAGCCATGCACATTGCTTATTTTGCCCAATTCTGTCTTCCAAACATGGGAGATTAATCCCAATGGTAAAATCTCATGTGGCCAAAGAGAATAGAGCAGGAACTTTGTGACAAATAACTTTTAGGCATAGAGATTCTAGAACAATCCTCGGATTGGTTTGATTATTCAAGACAAAATTGAAAATTCAAACCATGTTACAGGCACTGTGTCTCTACACCAACGCACATACTTCACCTCCTTCCTTCCTATCTGTCTCTGTCCAGCCTGTTATTTCCATGATAATGGAGCAAGGCTAACAATGCAGGCCTGGTGCCAGCTCCCATTGCTGCCTGATGCTCCAGTGGGCTTTAGACGTATGCACATGTTGAGGGAACAGTTAAACAATATTTGTATGCTGCACAGTCAGAAAAAAACAACATTTCTAAATTGTTTTGATCTCTTAAAAGCCAGCTATCACAATACAAGAAGATTTTTTTAATGGATATACATAAATTTAGGTGGCTCCAGCCTTTCCCAAGGGACCTCATGTGCCTCCACTGGCTCATCCAGATCTGCCTTTTCCTGGATTTTAGTGGGCACAATGGTCACATTTTAAGTAGGCTTAGGCTCCAACCACAGAATTAAAAAATAAAGAAAAATAATTTTAAAAACCTATTAGGATGATAAGGGATCAGTATTAGAGCTGCAGGGGAAAAAATGGCAGGGGGAATCACAGTTTCTCCCATTGGATAAATTAAGGAGAGTTTTCTGTTTCATGGATTATTAGTATCTCTGGGGCAAAACAAAAGATATGCTTGATTGTAGATTGTACCTGGTGCCACTGTCAAAATGCAAATAGCAACAAGTTGTAAATATTTTGCAAGATGTAAAATATATTTGAAGCAAACCGGAAGTGAGGGTAATTCAGGAAGAAGCGAGAATCATAAAAGACTTCACAAAGGAGGCATCTGATCTGGAGAAACAGAGCATTTTAGCAGAGAGGAATCCATTTGAAAAAAACAAAGCCAACAATAGCATGACGTGTTCTGGAGTTTGTGAAAAAAGAATATGCTAGAGTGCACATGGCATGAGGTAGCAGTGGGTAAGAAAGAGATAAAATAAACTAATAGGGTATGTATGGAGTCACGTTGAGAAATAAATAAGGAATAAAGATGCCAGTGAGTTTACGGATGACAGAATGGCAAAGCATGTAGTATCTAGGTGAGTGGTAGGATTTATAGAACCTGAGTTGCAAATAACTACAAAAATTCTAGTTGTAAATATACCTTTACTAATAGATGCTTTAAAAAATTCAGGGTAGACACCCAGAAGAAAAATTGCTGAGCCATATGGTAGCTCTATTCTTAATTTTTTTGAGAAACCTCTATACTATTTTCCAATTTACATTCCCACCTGCAGTGTGTGAGGGTTCCCTTTTCTCTACATTCTCTCCTACACTTGTTATTTTTTGTCCTGTTGATAATAGCCATTCTAACAGGCGTGAGATGGTAGACTCTTTGAGTACAGTTCCCCTCGATATGCTGCAGCAGCCTCCTCCTAGGCCTCGAAGAAGAGGTCATGGTGAACTTTTCACATTCCATAGGCCAGAGAGTGAATCAGTCTCTAACAAATGTTGGAGTAACTAAAGGGAAACAGGAAGGGGAATCAGAATCTGAGCTGATGGGAATAAGCAGCATGACTGTTAAGGAAACTTGATGTTTCATCTGAGTTGCTACGTGCTCAACACAAAGAAAGTAGAATAAAGAAAGGAATGTATGTAGAACTTAGGGCTTGCAATTGAATTAGAATCTTAGAGCCAGACAGATCAGGAATTGAGATGATCTGGCAAAAGGGGAGAGATGGACAAACAAGATTGAAAAAAGATTGCTGGAGAAAGTAGGTAGAAAGACTAAAACTGATTAAGCAAATAGATTATTTAGAAAGAGCATAAAATCTCAGATCATGGTACTAAACTAAATGAGGAAATATGTAGCAATCATTTAAGGCATTCAATATCTTTTTCCTCTGTAACACTATAGTTGGTCAAAACACCAGGAAATAATTTAAAATTGAAATCATGGAGTCTCTGTATCTCTAGAAGCAAGTCAAATTTACTCAAAATAAGTTAGACAGTTGATAGTGGAGAGAAATACAGACAAAATGGGAATTCAGATTAACATGGATGTACTCTGGGAACAAATACCTCTGTGCTCATACAGAGAAGTGGCACAGATATGACTGAGTGGCAGGGCCTTTGTAATAATATCACCTTTGATTTATACATATTTTATTAACTATGTCTTCTTTTCAACTGATCCACACAATAACAACATTAGCAAAAGCAAGGGGAGAAATCATAATCACCATTTGTAGATAATAAAAATGTGAAATAGCAAATAAAAGTAATTATCTCAAGGTCTTGAAATTATTGGCAGAGCCAAAACTATAATGCTGGTTAAGCCCTGATCTAGGGCGTTTTATTCATTTGTTTGTTTGTTTGTTTATTATTTTTTGGTGTCCTATTTCTTGATAAGTTCCAATAAAGTGTTTTTTTATGTCAGATTAAAGCAAAATGATTGGGTAGCCTGACATGACAAATATAATTGTTTTATTTTCTTTTTTCTTGTGTCCTTTTTTCTCAGGTTAAAGCTGTGACAGATTCAAAATTCTATATTCCAAGGTGAAAAGCAATTCCCTTTCTTTTGCCATCCAAACTTCTTAATCAAGGCTAATGGGATCAAGAAGGAATTGAATACTGAAACAAATCCCATGAGAGCAAGATTTGCCTGCTTCTCCCTGAGCATTTTCTCCTTCATCTGAAAACATCCTACACCCAAAGCCAGCAGTTAAGTCATGTCTCTCCCTTACCCAGCCTTTTCCCCTCCTTCTTTTTCTTGGGTCTTTCATCATTTAGGAAATTAGACTAAAATAATAAAACATTCCTCGTGAATAGTCCTATAAATGCTACTAGCCTCATCACTTAGAGCAATAGCTCTTCATCCCTGTAGGGGAAACAAGGAGTAAGTTGAGGAGGGGTTGAGGAAACAATAAAAATGACCAGCTAAAGCTCAGATTTTTTTTTTTTAAATTACTGAAAAGAAAAGAAAGATTAACTGTTCTCTGAATGGTGGAGCCTTCCAGGAGACGAAATAAGTCTTCTATAAACTGATTTGCCTTCCTGACTGTGATTTACCAGACTGACACCTAATTTGTTCTGAGCACAGTTGATGCCTCAGACACAATGGCGGATGACAGCCCACATAACCTCTCTTTCAGCTTTCATCTCATATATTCCATTTGAAGTTGAGCTCCGACAAGAGAGAGGCACAGAATTAATATTACCTTGGATCAGCTCAGTCTCCAGAGGGAGCAGCAAAAGCTTTTCTGGAAACAATAAACCCTTTAAACATGACAGGGGGAATGGGACCTTAGGAGGTCTCTGAAAGTATCCATTATTAAAGAAAAGGGGGGGAAATTCTTGTGGGCGACTTTGATTTTTTTTTTTTCTTCAGCAAAAGCAGTGATGAACTAGTGCCAGTTTTACATACAAATTTAAAGATCTGGGATGGTGTATGTTAAAAATCTTTCTTCCCCCTGTGCCTTAGCAAATGCAATAGAGAAAAAGAATCTATTATGAACGATATTTGTTATGACATTGATAGTCCCTTCTTGTTTAATTTTTACCAAGTAAAATTAAAATAAAAACTGATAAAAACTTCAATAATAAAAATCCAGAGAAAAAACACACTGCATTTGATTGTATACATAAGGTCAGATTTCATTTCCAAATGTACACACAAGAAGGAAAAACACAGTATGTTTGATCATATATATATAAGATCAGATTTAATTATCCAAATGTACACATAAGTATGCCTCAAGATTTAGAGATAATTTTAATTGAAACTTAACTTGTGGATTTCCACAAGATTCAAATAGGAAAAAAACACACACATATATACACATGTGTGTATATTCACATATATATGTGTGTATCTTAATAGCAATATCTTATATTAGTATAATACTTTATTACAATTAAAAACAAGTCCATTATTCACTTGGCACTTAGCACAGATGGTCTGATATTTTTCTTATCTATTTTTATAAAGTAACTTGTATAAGCTCCTCTCCTTATGATATTTAAAAGGAAAACAAAACAAAAGAAAACAGAGGCAGCTTCAGTATAATACATACTATATATTGAATGTGGAGTCAAAAATCCTGAAGTTTCTACTTGCACAAATTTATTTTTTTAGGGCCGAAATACCCTTCTCTGTAAAATGGGTATAGCAAAATGTTTCTCTCAACATTCTTGAGAGAATCAAGTGAAGTCATTTATCTGAGTTGCTATAAATAACCAAATATCCCTACTGGGTGAATTGAAGAACCCTGGAGATCAGATTTTGGATGATAAGAGCATGGGGCTCAACATAGTATTGGGTAGGGCTAAGAGACAGAACAAGAAAGTCGCAGGGTCCAGGTTCTGGGTGGTACTAGTCTAGGGCTATAATAAGAGGGGGCAATACTGGTGTCCCACTGGAATTGGGGAGAATGAATGTTTTAATTATTTATTGCAGTACAACAATGTAACTCAAAATTTTATGGCTTAGAACCACAGGCATTTCTTATCTCACAATTTCTGTAGGTTAGGAACACAAACAAGATGTAACTGGGAGCATTTGACTCAGGGTTTCTCACAAGTTGTAATCAATGTAATGGCCCAGGCTGCAATCATCTCAAGGCAAAGCTGGGAAGGATACGCTTCTAAGCTCAGTCACTTGGATGGTGGAGAGGCCTCAGGACCCTCTTTAACCAGAGACATCAGTTCCTAGCCACATGGACCTCTCTACAAGGCTACTTACAACATGGCAGCCTGCTTCTCCAAGAGCAATGAATGGCTCAGAGAAGAAACAGTCTTTATGTAACCTAATCTCTAAACTGGCATTCATCACTTCTGTGTTCTATTTCTTAGAAGGGAATCACTAGGTCCAGCCTATATTCAAGAGAAGGGTGCTACACAGGATCATAAATATCGGAGGCAGGGATCCATGTGGACCACTTTAGAAGCTGTCTTTCACACTGGGAAATAAGGAAAGGTTCGGAAGAACCTGAGGGAGAGCACCCTGGAAAACCCAGAAAATGTCTACTCACAAAGACCAGAAAGGTAACGCACATAGGAGCTAGGACTTGGGAATCGCCTTGTCCTCTGTTGGGATACAAAGGAAGGAAGATTTTTGAACCCTTGGAAATTAGAGGGAGCTATCAACAATTTTACATTTACCAGGGTCCTCCACTGTAACTATTAGATGTGTTGTTGTTTGAGATTTTATTTAACTCACTTTTAAAAATTAAATCATGGAGATATGTATTCCCTAATTGAAAGCTGAAGAGAGTCTATGACATGTCCAACCTTTTGCCTACAACTCCGGTCAGTGGTTAAACCCAAGAGTTCTGACTCCTTGCCACACTGTCCTTGGTGTGAAAGACACATGACAATACAGAGCAGAACATTCCACGGCACAAGAATCTATGCTGATGCTTAGTGTTTATTCATTAGGCAAAAGGGATCATAGCAGAGATACTTTTAACTCTTGTTGTCCCCATGGGACAGGTCATTCACTACAAAGAACTGTTCCAAGAAGAGCACTGCAATGCACCTTCACTTACCAGGTGCAAGGAAGCTGCAGTGAACTGGAACACAACTGAACTCAATTAAGTATTCAAATCCCCCACTCCCCAGAATTTTCCTTGGAGGAAAAAGAAGCCAATTACAGTAAAGTGAGATGATGTTAGCAATTTCTTTCCAAAAGCCACTTCCAGGGTATGTCCTGGGGTCAGGACAGACTAACTTGAATTTCTTACACACTGTTAATTGATATCCCTGAGGGATCACAAACTTACTCATTTATTCAAGGAAGATTTAGTGATATTCACCAGATAGGAATTAATGAGGCAAGAACATAGAACCATATATTTAAGAAAAATTTCTGCAGCCAAATGGGATTAAAAGTAATTGGTATCTGGGAGTCGATTCTCTGTTTCCAGAATAAAGTAAAATAAAATAACTAGAGACTACCAGACAGGATGTCCTATGTCCTTAAATATCTTTAGTAGTTAAAATTTTTCAGTTTAAAAGTGATACCATTAAGGATTTAAAATTTAGTTAAATTAAGTTTAACTACATCTTTTTTAAACCATGCCTCTCATTTTACAAAACACTTTCACACACATTATTTCTAACTAACTTCAATCATAGGCATTTGCCCATTGTAAAAGCTCATTAGAACTATCCCTGAGTGAAAAGTTTTGTCTAGAGTTTCCTTCCTCATTACCATACTGCCTAACCACATTCCTCCTAAGGTGAACTCACAGGCGTGCGCGCGTGCAGACGCGTGAGCGTGCGCGCGCGCGCACACACACACACACACACACACACACATTCTTCTATACCTGACCAAATCCTACTAATATTTTAGATCTCAACTTAGCTCTCACTTCCTCTAGGGTCATTCTCATACTAGACTGAACCTTAGAATCAACTGGAAAGGCGATTCCCACACCAGTTATATCAGACCAATGGGAGCTTAAATATAGTCTATCTTGAGAGATATTCCCAGATTCATTTATCAGAACTGTAAGTAGCTAGAGGACAAGGACTACTATATCCCTTTTTGTCTTTGTTATGCTTATAGCACGTAGCTCCTACATAGCTATGTGAAGAGCATTAGTAGACTTTAACACAACTAGCTGTACATCAGAAGCTGTAGGGAAGCTTATAAAATATAGACATTCTTAGATCTGACTCCATATCTATAGAATCAGAGTTTTGGGATTCTGATAATTCTTATACTGTATATTGAGGAAATGTTAAGATCTGATGACTTCAGTGTAAAGGGATCTTGAAGGTTAATTACTTTGAAAATTTATCTAGAGCAGGAATCACATGTAACACCTCCTAATGAATGTTTGAATATTTCCAGTGACATAATTTTCACCATTTTTCCTTCAAGTCCATGTCACTGTTAGAGCACTGTGAGGTTAGCCCATTCTTACCATTTGAAAGTGTTTTTTATAATATTTATTAGTACTTGCTTGTTCATATTTTTAAAATTGTAATGAGTACGTGGTTACAGTAGTAAATGTGATAAACTTCCCGGCCATAAGAAACTGAAGGGTATAAACAAGTTTTTTAAAAAAGGTCAAGATAGTATGTTAAGTAATACCAAAGGAGTTCCAAACAGGGTGATGACATGAATTTTTAGAACAGGCATATAATTTAGTCTTGGGGAAGTCCTGGAAGACATCCTAGAGGAAGTGAGGTCTAAAATGGGGCCTAGAATTAGTAAGGGTCAAGGTGAAACATGTGTAGCTAGAACCAGAGGGAACATAGCAGTAAATAAGGTAACTGCAGAACAGTGTTCTAGGCAAGTGGTTTCTCCAGGGATTAAGGTGACTAACCATCCTGGGTTGCCCGATACTTTCAAAATTTTAATACTGAACATTTCATATTCTGGTAAACCTCTTGGTCCTGGGTTAGTCATCCTCAAAGTTTAATGGGCACTGGTATGATGAGATGGCCAAAATAATTTCATTAAAAAATTGTTAATAAACTTTACCACTGATGATCATTCTTCCTTCTTTGTGCATGCAGAATATAAGGAAGGGCTCCAGAACACAAGGAAAAGGAGATTCTAGAATTATAATAAAGACATGCTTCACCAACTTTACTGTTTTTGTTTTGTTTTGTTTTGCTTTTGCATTATCCTATTCAGGATTTCAAAATGACGCAGTGTACCATCATTACCACACATGCCTGATTTCTGTGTTAGACAGGAATGCCAGATCTAGTTTGGGACAGACCTTAAATAAGTGCTCAGGTAGGGGAACTCAGGTCCCCTTTTCACCAATCTCAGTTGATAAGTTTGTTAAATTGCTCAGTCAACTTTAGGATTTAAGAGTGAAGATTATCCAGGAAAAGACTACTCCAATCTCAGAGAGAAGGCAAATGTAATGTGAGTAGAGAGACATGAGTTTAATGAAAAGCTCTCTTTTAAGTGGCCATGCTAGTGGGATTTTTAAAGTTGATTAGTTGACAAGACTACTTAGCATATTAGAACATGGGATACTCTAAAGTTAAAGATTAAACAGAATTTTTTCTCTTACTGTCTCTCACTTAATTGCTTTCTGCCGCCTGCTTGAAACAGCTGTCTTCTTATCCTACTCTAATGAGGCTCGACCGCTGGCATGGAATATTCAATGCCATTTGTCAAATTTGATTCGTGGAAAAATAAAAATCCTCTTTTCTATAACTTTCCTGGTCAGCACAAGGAATTTGGAGACACACTGGCCCAAAGGGGAACTTTTCATTAGAAACTCAGACTTTCTGGGAGTTCCATGCTTTAAGAGTTGATGAGAATCTCATTGCACAGTTTAGCACTAAAGTTGATAGGAACGTATTCTTCTATTCCTTTAATGGATAATCTCCTTTTAAATGAGACTTGCAGGGGAAGGACAATATTTAATCTAAAGCAGTTATTTTCATACTCTAGCAAGTTGTAAAGTGCTAAAAGGACTATTTCAGGTGCAGGGGGTATATTATGTCATAACAATATGAGTTGATTCCTGAACAGGTAATCCTAGAGGCCATTATATTTATGATTTTAATTTAAAAGTATTATTATTAACAAATATTAGCAAATATTCATTCAGCATTGTATGGGAGCCAGGAACTATTCAAGGCACTGAGGATACAAAAGGAGCACAATAGATTAAGTCCATCCATTCATAAAGCTTTTAATCTAATATAGAGATAACCAATAAATGAAAAGGCTAATACTCAAACAAGAAAAATGCTTTAATGACTTGTTAGCGATGGAGAGGAACTGGAGTACTACTATTTTATATTTCATCAAATGCGATTGCCATAATCATAATTATTTTTTCTTCAGATCTCTGAAAGCAGATAAACTGAGAATAAAGGTATTCATCAAATCAACATTCAATAAATATTTATCGAGCTTTTCCTACATAGCAGATATTTTCCTACATGCTGAAATCAACACTTTCTATTGAACTGCGCTTCAATGATTTAAGTCCTCAATGACTTTGGGGAACCAATTATCCTGGCAACCTGTGGAAGAGATATGAGACTCTCCCTTTCCCTCACTCATGCTGGTCTCCCATATTCTTATTTCCTTATTTCCTCCTTTTTTTTTTTTTTTTTTGGTTACTTTTCTCACAATCACTAGGCTATAATCTTGTTACTGACTGACTTTTGGCTGAAGCTTTTACATTTTGACTTTCTATACATATGTCTCTATTTCTTCTAGAGTTTTAAATTTATCACAAGGACAGTATTCTTCTCATAATTAGAGGGATCATCTTGATGGAAAATATCCTTCTAATCTCCTGTTCCCTAACATGACTCCAAACTAGCTAGTTGTTTTGCCTGGGTTGTCTGAGGATGGTTAATGTTCTGGTTTGAGTTCTTTTCATACTCTGGTCTGGAAAAGCTTATACAGATGCCTCCAACCACAAAGGATTTGCTTGACCATAAATTTTGTAAAAAAAATATCATGAAGGATTCATTCATAAGGGATTTATTCCTTCACCAAATATTTATTGCTTATTACTATATGCTAGAAATTGATCAAGGTACTTGGGATGCAGCACTAAAACAAACTAACAAAATGACCAACCAACCAAGTCCCTATCCTCATAGAGTTAACCGGTTTGCTAGTGAAATTTGTGATTAGTGAAAGGTTTTGCTTAGTTTTAGAAGTTTGTTTGTTTGTTTTTAATGTATTTGCTTGCTTATTCATTTCATTGCATATTTTTTAAATTTTTTAAAATTTATTTTTATTAGTTTCAAGTCTTTTAAGATTTCCAGAAAATTCTGAGAACAGTATGCAACAAATAGGAAAGACATTTCCCATAGCTTTGGTTAAAATCTGTTTGCTATTCAGAACAAAACTGAAATATTTATGATGATATTTTAAAAAGTCCATTCAGTCACCTTTCCAAACTAATGCAAAGTTAAAAAAAAAACTAGTGATTTCTGGTTTATGCATTAACTGTCTGCCTATATGGATTTAAAATTATATTGATATGTGTATGTATACAAATGTGCATATGCTTTTGTCTTTGTTTCCTATTAGGTGCGTAGGCATTTACTATTCTGAAAGTGAAAGAAAACTCTCAAACTTACATAATCATCTCCCAAATTTAGTTAATGTAAGCTCAGGTCAAGAGTCTTGTAAGTATTGTTATTAATCCTACTATAAAATGTCTCTCTGTCTCTCTGTCTCTGTCTCTGTCTATCTGTCTGTCTCTCTCTATATATCTATGTATTTATGTATGTATGTACATATATATGTATGTATTTATAGGTACATACATATGCATGTATGTATAGGTACATATATATGTATATGTACATATATATGTAGGTTTTCAACTCATATATATTCCATATTTCAAATTTATTTATTCAACTACATAATTAAGGGCCCATGATAAAGTAATTAAGTTGATATAGATGATAAACAAGAAAAGTTTTTTCATGAATGAGATTTCTATGATTAGAAATGTGGCATTCACTTGTGCCCCATCATTTCAGCATTATCTGGTTACGTATATTTGGAGAAGTAAGTAAAAGAGAGGACTATAAAACTGATTCATGATTCCCAGTTACCAAAAGTATACATTCAATTGCTAAATCAGTGATAGCCGACACACAGCTACCTAGATTACCTTTATAGGTTCCTCAGTTTTAAAGCATTTTTACCTTAGTTTCCTTTGACGAATAGTAACAGAGTCAATCTGATACACAGGTAGAGTGAGGTTCTCTAAGGAAGAAATTTCCAAAGCACATGGATATCTGAGGCCTCATAGAAACACCTTCTCTGGTGGATGAATAAAGATGAAAGTTATTTTTAATAAAACTAAAGTCTCTCTTTTCACTATTAGAAATGAATACAAAACAAGCCCTTCTTCCACAAGGGATAATAGAGTGACTAATATTCAACGTGAAGTGTCAGAGAAACAAATCAGGGTTGTTCTCAACAGTATATTTTGATGTTTGTGAAAAAGTCAGCAATAAATACATGAGAGTCATCAAAATTTGAAAGAAAGTTTTTTAAAAGAGAAGAATTAGAGCACAAATAACCTCTGCACTAGTGTTTTACTGCTGGCTGGTTTGATTGCCTAGACCATGATTCCTTCATGAGTAGTACAGAGGACCTAGCTGGAACTGGGGGTCATAAAAGGGCTATGAGGAGAAATCTATGGCACTTACCAATCAGGAAATGGGAATATGAGTGCCTTCCATCAGGTGACATTAGATTGGCTGTGAGATTTCCTAAATGCACAGTGTCATACTTGCAGGGATTTATTTATAAATTAATGGTCCCTCTACTTCTGTTCATAGCATAGATAGATCAACTTAGATAATATACACTAAACTCTTTATAAATGAAGATCAACTGGGTTTTCTTTAACTTAATATAAAAATAACATGTTAATTTGATAAATTATTTTAAAAGTAAAATAATAAAGAAACATAAAATAAACAGTTCTCTGTGCACATCAAGAACCTAAATATATACTGTGTGTAAGCCTCTGAGTGTGAGGTGATTTGTTGTACAGCTGACCAATCCAGTCAATTGGTCTGAAACTATTTCCAAGTTCTCTAGATGCTGGTGAGGTGAAAGAAGATCAAAATGTTTTACTGAAGCCAAGAAAGATAAATGTGAGAGCAAGGGAGGGTCTCTCCCAGTGGAATAAGGTTTATAATAGAAAAACAATGTTAAGTCACACTTTTTGTGAATCGAGAAGTCTAAATTCATCATACCAACAAGATAATCACAGATTGTAATTAGTGCTCTAAAATAAATACAAAGTTGAAATAATAGAAAAATTGGGGCAGACCAATTATATAAAATTATGGTGTACTGATCTTCAAGTTTAGCTGGTCCTCACCACTTGGTTGAGTTAGTAGGCAACAAATCAATGCAGTGAACTGGAGTTGGAAGTGTGGGAAGCTAAGAGCTCTGTGAAGCCCAAAGTAGTGATGGAGAAAACACAGTAAGTTAGCAGAGATAGCTGGTTAGAAGAGAGAAGAGTTTTGAACTCAAAAAAAAAAAAAAAAAAAAAAAAATCAGAGGTAGAATGAAGAAGAGACTTAATTTTAGAAAACCTATACAGTTAGTTGGATTCCTAATAGATTTATTATTATATTTCTGAATCTTGATATTTGCTCTGGGTGGCTTAGGGAGCTTTCTGTTTCATTACAAATGGCACTAATTTGTTCCAAGAGGCTGCTGTATACATGAGTGGATTTGTGTGAGTTTCTGCAAATTCTAATCTAACTCAAGATTGCCGTAATTTTACTTTGGCCTCATCCCAGGACTGTATGCCATTTCTAGGAGACACTATGCTTAGAAGATTCTCCTTAATTCAGTCCATATTTTCTCACTCAGCAGACTGGAAATGCCCACCTCCATTTACTAGTACTATTCATCCCTTAATTACGAGAGAACTAATCGCCACTTCTCTGTAGTGTACAGGCTTCCTCTCCTCAAAGCAGCGAAATAGCTAGGTCAACATGAGGAATTTGACTCCATAACTGAACTATTATTTTAATTAGGGGTGGAGTAAGAAAGAAAAAAAGAGACAGAGAGAGATTGCACTGACTGCCTATGAAGTATAAGCAAGTCCTGTGGATTAATTTACGTATCTAAATTTAGCCAACTTTAGGCTTCTAACAAGCTCTCTTCCTTCAACTCAGCACTTTAAAAGGATTTGCAAAGAGGTTCCCTGAAGTAAAATTGAACCTGAGAGTAAACAGTGGAATGTGCTTGTTTTCCTACTTAAATATTCTGAAGACATATATTTAACCTATATTTTTAATCTATAAAGTATTCTTAACAATTTTTCATTACTTATATAAATTGATACAAGAACTTGGAATTTAATACTAATATTGGCCTTACTAAATTACAAAAACATTAAGATATACATCACATGAGGCATACAGAATGTGACTAGGGCAACAATAATTCAGATAAATTATTCCCTAAACCCTTCATTTGCTTATTATTATTATTATTACTATTATTTGCTTATTATTATTAATTATCTGAATATTTCATTTTAAAAAAGGCCTGGATTACCAAACCAAATGCACAATCCAAAGAAAGGACTGATAAACTAGACTTCATTAAAATTAAAAATTTCTATCCTGTGAAAGATACTGCCAAGAGAATTAAAAGAAAAGCCACAGACTGGGAGAAAATATTTACAAAAGATATATCTAATAAAGAGTGCCTTTATCAGACATCTTTTGTATATTTGGAACACAAATATCCAAATACTCAAAGAAGCCTTAGAACTCAACAATAAAAAAATAGGCAACCTGATTAAAAAATTGTCCAACAGCCTTAATATCTCACCACAGAGATATACAGATGGCAAATAAGCATATGAAAAGATGCTCCCCAACAAGTCATTGAGGAAATGCAAATTTAAAAAAAAGAGAGATAAAATAATGAGATATCTCTACACCCCCATCAGAATTGCCAAAAATCTAAAACACAACATTAAAGGCTGGTAAGGATGTGGAGCAACAGGAACTCTCATTTGTTGTTAGTGGGGATGCAAAATGGTACAACCACTTTGAAAGACAGTAGCAGTTTCTTATAAAACTAAGTGATATTCTTCCCTTAGGATCCAGCAATCATGCTCCTTGGTATTTACACAAAGGTGTTGAAAACTTATGTCCACACAAAAGTCACACAGATGTTTACAGTGCACATTTGTAAATACACAGATGTTTATAGCAGCTTTATTTATAAGTGCCAAAACTTGGAAACAACCAAGATGTCCTTCAGTTGGTGAATGAATGAATAAACTGTGGCACATTCAGACAATAAAATACTACTTAGTGCTAAAAAGACATGAGTTATCAACTCATAAAAAGAGATGGGAAAAACTTATATGGATATTACTAAGTGAAAGAAGACAATATGAATAAGCAACATACTGTATAATTTCAACTATATGACATTCTGGAAAAGGCAAAATTATGAGCACAGTCAAAAGATCAGTGGTTGACAGGAGGTAGGGAATTAGGGGAAGGATGAATAGATAGAGCACAGAGAAATTTTAGGCCAGTAAAAATACTCTGCATGGCACCATAATGGTAGATACATGCCATTATACATATGTACAAACCAATAGAAGGCACAATGCTATAGTGAGCCCTAATGTAAACTATGGGCTTTGGGTGATCATGATGTGTCAATGTAGGTTCATGTACCATGCTGATTGTAGACGCTGATAACGGGGGAGGCTGTGCATGTGTGAAGGTAGGGGGTACACACTGATTTTCTCATGACAATAGGACAAGGTAAACTGAATGTAGCAAAAAATTTCATATCTTGGTAACTTGCATTTGTTACATCTAGAAGTCAGGAATAAACCCCATAAAAATTCAAGGATCTGCCACTATGGTGAAACTTTTAGAAATCATTCCTCTGTGGCCTGTTGGGATATTCCCTTTAAAAGAAAAGAAAGATTGTAGCAACTTGCAGCCACAACTAATAAAAAAATGTCAATTTTCGGAAAAGATTTTAGGATGTCGGAGGCCACATTTGACATATTTGGTTGTTTCACTTTGTTATTTATTGAGAAGTCCCTAAACTGGCAACTTTGAGTAAGATCTGGAGAAAAATAAGCCTTACCTGGTCTGTAATTCAAACAGCCCAGCCGCTTGATTCTTAAGATGCCATAGCAGATGAGTAGTATGCAGGCTCTGAAAAGCTCTGATAAGAGAGTCATGGTGTGGGCTCCCACAGGTTTGGAGCAAAGCTATGCTGTCTTCTTGGAGAACTACTATTCTTTAGAGAAGCTGTTCTCAAACATTTTGGCCTCAGGAACCTTTACACTCTTAAAATTTACTGAAAAACCCAAAGAGCTTTTGTTGATGTGGATGTATCTTTTGATACTGCATTAGAAACTAAAATTGAGAAAAATTTAAAACATTTATTTAATAATTTATTTAAAATAACAATAAACCTATTATATAATAACATATATGATATGTTTTTATGAAATGTTTACTGGTAGACAAGATAACTCTTTCAGCCTTTTTTCCTCAGGATATAGGGAGGAAAAAAAAACACAACTCTCTCTCATGTTTCTCTTTTCCTCTCACACACTGTCACACTCACAACAGTTCTGACACAACTTTTTTTCCCTATACCATGCAATTCTCTGTGACATCAGCTAGGTACCTTACAATTCCATTCAATTCAATTCTAACATAACGGGAGTTATTTCAGACCCCACGGGTTAAGGGCTTTGTCCCAGGAGATGGCTCCCCACTTCAGAAGACAATTGCCAAGTAGTAGGTCTCCAGGTTACTCATAACTTCTATCTGATTTGGCTACAAATTGGAAGTTCCCATGACCACCTTCTTGGATTTGATTATTTGGTAGAACGCCTCACAGACTCAGGAAAATACTTACTTATGATTACCATTTTATTAATTAATGAAGGATATTATAAAGTTTACACATGAATAGTCAGATACAGAGATATATAGGGCAAGATCTGGGAGTGCAAGCTTCTGTCCCCATGTTTTGGAGTTAGAGTTCTTCACTATCCTGGTAAGTGGATATACTTACCAACTTGGAAGTTTGCCAAACAGTACACATTTAGGATTTTTACGGAGGCTTCATCATGGAGGCATGATTGGTAATTAACCATTTCCATTTCTTTTCCCCTCTCTAAAGAATGAGGGAGGGTTGGAAATTTGAAGCTTGATCATTTTTGGTTACCAGCCCTCATCCAGAAGGCCAACCAGAATCATCTTATTAGAACAAAATACTTCCTATCACCCAGAAAATTACAAGGGACTTAGGGAGCTCTCCCTCAGGGACCCAGGTCAAAGACCAAATATTAGAACAAAATATATTCATTTGTTCTTATTACTTAGGAAATCACAAGAGTTTTAGAAGCTCTGTGCAGGAAACTTGTCAAAGATTAAATGTTAGAACAAAAGATCCTCCTAGCAACCGTATTTACAAGAGTTTTAGGGGCCCTGTTTCAGGAAATGTAGAAGTTATATCTAGCTAGCTAACTATCTTATTTAACATTCAGCAATCTTTGCGCTCGTTCATTAGGCTTCTGAAAAAGAGACCAAAGTGAAAAGAAGATAAATTATTTATGGATTAAAACATGGATGATCCCCAACAAGACCAATGTGGAGACTACTACTGGATGCTCAATTTATCAGCATATCTAGGTAGACCAGCTTGTCATCTGCTGCCAGAAGTTATATTGAAAACCATCTATTAGGAATTATGGATTGGGCCATGATTTGTCCTCATTTGGATTGCCCTTATTTTGGATGTGGATTTGTACTGACTTTCCAATGCACACCAGTTGGCAAGATGAACTACTTGGATGCATTATTCACCACCATAATATTCCACATTATGTTGTTTCTGATCAAGAAACTTATTTGGTATAAAAAAAAAAGTGTAAGAATGAGCTTATGCTAAAGCAATTCACTGGCTTTACCTTCACTGAGAAAAAACTGCACTGATATATACATTGGACTGCCCTTTTGAAGAATCAGTTAGAAAGCCAATTAGAAGAGGCTTTGAAATATATGATGCTTCTTTCCCATAACCAAAATACAACAAAAGAGAAAAAAAAGAGTAGAAATGTGATGAATTCTACTTAGTATTACATATGATAAGCCATTCGCAAAATGTTTATTAACAATTTGACTTTAGAAACTTCAGGTTTAGAGGTCTTCATATCCAAAAAGGAATCCTTCTTTAGCAAACAATAATTTATATATATATATAATTTATATATATATAAATTATTATATATATAATAATGTATATATATATAAAATATTAGCTATTTTTGGCTCTTCATGATGGTGAACCATTAGATGTAGATGGGACAATTTTTATATGTTCCCTCTGTTTGTTAGGGAAATTAATCTTGACTATTACAGAGAAACTGATGTACTGGTATGTAATGGAGGTAAGAAGGGATAACTATGGGACACATAGAACACTCTGAAGTTCTTCCTGATACTGTCATATCCATCAGTAAAATTCAATGGAGTAATATAGAAACCCACATATACATATGGCAACCAAATATTCTAGTTTGCCTGCGACTATCTTTATTTATACATTTTATACCAGCATAATTAGTAGTATAATAATATTATACTCTCGTACTCAAAAGTGTCTCAGATGAAAATATAAAGTATATGGTGATGTTAACCATCAAACTCAGATTCTTCAGGATTTGTGATGGGTTTCCCTCCACCAAAAGACTCCTGACAAACTAGGTGCTGAGAGCAAGAGGAATATTGAATGAGCAGTGGAAAAAAATAAGTTAAATATATCAACCTAGCTTTGTGGCCAGCTGTAGAAATGAGAACGTTAGAACTTATCCATTTTCTTGTCTTGTCCTCTATTATCTCTCTCTCTCTCTTTCTCTCTCTCTCTCTCTCTCTCTCTCATTTATCTACTATCTATCTAATCAATATAGATACATATACATAGATATGTATCTCCATCTATATCTATATAGAGTATGAGATATATACATACAGTATATCCATATATCTAGATAATATAATATATATATCTAGATAATATCTATTTATTATATATTATATAGATATATAGCTATCTGTGTATATATGCCTGTATAATTTCTTTTTTCCTATCATTTTTATAAGGCATAGTGATTATAATCAACTGTAACTTAATGCAAACTTTATTAGCTATAAAGGTAGAATTGAAGTTAATTCTAATTCCTGGGAGAAAAAGTAAATGGGACTTGGACCATTCTACTTGTAGAAGATAAGTGCATTTTCATTTGTTTGAGGAAGATTTGCATTCTGTCAAGAAGCAGTTTCTAGCTGCCATTGTTTATTATTGGAAAATTAAGTATGGGAAGAAGTATAACGAAATTTCTTAAATATACAGATCCTTTGCCACACCTCACACTAGAGTTAATAGGTCTGGAAATGGGGTCTGTGATTTTGTATATTTAACCAACATCACACAAGAAATTGGAGGACAAGGAGCTCCCAAGTTACCAGATGGTGAACACCATCAGAAGAATAAAGTGAATTTCGGCAGGATTGCAGTCAAGTTCAGAATTCCCTATTTAGTGGAAAGCCAGACTTGAAGAGGGATTTTAGGAATCTACCAACAGTGCTGAGACTATAAAAGGAAAGTACCCTAATGTCTGCACATCATGTGTCTTTCCTCCTGTGGCATCTGACTCCCTAGGTTGACGGAGAAGACATGTGCACAGAGGCTTTGATGACCTGTCTCAGAGGCTAGATGCTTGGGCTAAACAAATCTCAGGCTATACATTTTTCTCCCAGTCCAAGTTGTTCTTTCTCTTTGATCAGTAGCATGAGGGCAGTCCCATCAAGATTTTAAGTTTTTGCTACAAGGGTTGACCAGATCAAACCAGCTATGCTTTACCATTCAAGCTTTTTTAAATTCAAGTTTGGAGTATAATTGAGGCTCCAGGAAATAGCAGATACTTTTAATTTGCTTTTGCTCTTCTCTGCTGCCTACTGGAACATAGCCGTTGGTGAAAAAAAGGTTCAGGAATCATAGGGAAAAAAAATGAAATATCTCTATGAGTGGCTGGGTGGAACTGTCATTCTGAAGCAAGCAACCTATCAAACATTTAAAGGGAGAATATTTATTATTTAATTACTGTTACCACTTCATGCCATGGCTTTCCTGGTTGAAATGCAGTGAGGTTGGAAAGGAAGGAGCTGATTGATGTAGATTGCTTTGGCTAATGTTTGTTTCAATTTTTTTTTCTGTTTAATTGAGATAAAATTGACATATAACATTGTATTAGTTTAAAGTGTATGACATAATGATTTGACATATGTATACACTGAAAAATGATTACCATAATAAGTTTAGTTAACATCCATCACCTTACATAGTTACACATTACTTTTTTTGTGATGGGAAATTTTAAGACCTACTCTCTTTACAACTTTTAAATACATAATAAAATAGGAACTATAGTCACCCTGCTGTTCTTTACATCCCCAGAACTCATTTATCTTTATAACTGGATGTTGATACTTTTGGCCCACCTTTACCCATTTCCCCACCCAACCCCCACCAAGTCAGTGAGTTTAATAATTGCACCAAGCGATTCTAGATATTAACAAGGCAAAAAAGCTCAGTGATCAAAACTTTATACAGTCTTTGAACAATAGGTGGTAAATTTTCCATCCAAAGGCTACTTAGCCTTCCTTCACTATGTAATAAGAAACTCAGTGATGAGAAAAAGGATAACAATTATTTTTGCTCTTAAATAAATTCTCCCTAATAAGATAAGAAAATGTAGAATCACAGAGCCATGGAGTCCCAGATTATCATAACTAGAAGAAATATTAAAGAACATTTGCTCTAATTTTCATTTTATTGGTGGAAAAATGAGGCCTGGAAAAAAACATGTCACTTTTTCCAAATAAAACAGCTAGTTAGATTAAAAAAGAAAGAGAAATAATGCAATTATTGATAACCAACTTGGTATTTCATCCTCTTTTTAAGAATTTTTTTCAGAAGAACATCATACGGTAGCTTAAAAAAAGATTCTGTGCCTTGATGAAGATAGTGATTCCATAGCAACTTGATTGGCACTGAAGCTTCAGGAAGATATGAGATAGGTATATGTGGAAATAGAAACATAGGATCTTTCTTTTCTTCTTCCAGTTATTGACAAATCAAATGAATTAGCAGAACTTAATTTAAACAAAGATAATTATTATTAATGCAATGCTTTTTTTTTTTTTTTTTTTTTTTTTTACTCATTTTAACAAAGAATTTGCTACTCATTTTATTCTGTGGCCTGGCACATAAAAATGTGCATAAATGACATCATAAAAACTGTCACGAATAAGGAGGAAGAAAAGAGACATATAAGTAACATGATTTTGCTCTAACAGCTAAAGTTTCCACAAAGGAATTCAACCTCCTTAAAAAATTTGAATGTAATATAAGTTCTAGACAAGGGCTCGAATGAAACTGGAATAACCTGGCACGCTTTAAATTATACTCCCAAATGCTCCACTGGGATGTGATGTTTCTACTGTTTATTGTTCCACGGTATGAGGGATGAGATATAAAGAGTATTTGTATCACTCAACACTTAGTTGGGAATAGCTAAGGAGAAAGAATAAGTTGATTTGAACGTGGCTATGAGAAATCACTAGAACTAAAATCAGACTCTAGGTAGGGGACTAGTGAGGGCTGAAGGTAGAGGGAGACAGAGCATAGAGTTTAGAATCCCGAGACAAAAAAATAAGAACAGTAAATTATATCAAAGTTTATTTAATAGTATAGGTTCTATACAATCCAAAGAATTAGTATTATAAAGAATAGTTCTCTTGACAAAGCAGAGTTAATTATTAACTTAATAAGAAAAGTATATTTGAACACTCCCTCAAACACATTGGAGGAAAAAGGCCCAAAACACTCCTAGCTATCCAATGGGCCAAAGATGACATTACAGGAGAAAATTTTCATAAATATTTAAGATAATAATAGTGAAAAATAACTTCCTACTATTTTTCTTTTTAAAAACAGCTTTATCATTGTTTAATCAAAAAGAACAACATTTAGTTTAGGACTAATTATATCTCTCACTACTGAAGCAAGACCCTTATGGGTTTTCTACCCAACATCCTGTGAAACCTAAAGATTTCCATTATGGCTTGTGGAAACAGGCTTTACTCCCCTCCCTTGGGTCAGCACTAGGCACTCTTACCTCCCTGGTCCCAGGTAGTTTCCTTACACAATTGACCGAACAGCTCTCTACCCTAATTTGAGGGAAACTCCCTGTAGGCTTCCAGAGGTCTCTCTCTGATGCTCTCTTTTTTCTGGTGTGCTGTGAACTTTAACCTCTTTGTTCTCCTTGGATTCTCAGCTGTCTCCTCTACTCAGAGAATCCACTGGGCTTGTCCTGGGTTCCACCTCCTCCTGCTGTGACCCAGAAACTCTCTTAAGGCAGTAAGCTGGGGCAATCATAGGGTTTACCTCATTTTGTTTTCCATTTCACAGGGATCGGTGCCCTTTATTGCTATGCAGTGTCCTGAAACTATTGTTTCATATATATTTGCCCTTTTGGGGAGTGAGTAAACATAATTCCTGTTATATTACTTCAAATCAGTCAGAAGCAAAAGTCCACTTTCTATTAGTTTTAACTAAGTAAAAATGAGTTACCAATTAGATACAAAATTCTGTATAATGTGCTGCTGATTCAAAACAATTTTAAGATAAATTTGAGGGGCTTAATCTCTTGTAGGGATTATAAAACATGATGGTTAAAAATTGTAATAAATGGGCAGAAAAGGATAAGCACTCAATCAATGGGAGAAAGGACTATGGAAGTTTGGGTCTGTGGCAGCGAAGGATTGCTCTCAGCTCATGGCATTAAGAAAAGTTTAATAGAAGAAAGCACTTCTGAGTTGGATGGAAACTGTAAGATAACTAGAAGAATGTAATATCAGTAATTACAAAAAGAGACTGGTGTAAAGCCAAGAAGAAGGTTGAATGGAAGACAAAAGAGCCAGATGACAGCAAATTCTATCAAACATTTATGAAAAAAGTAATACAAATTTTAAACAAACTGTTTCAGAAAATACAGATGAAGAGAACTCTTTCCAATTCATTTTATGAAGTGATCATAACCCTGATACCAAAATCTGACAAAGACATTGCAACAAAAGAATATTACAAACAAATATCTGTCACGAATATTGACAAAAAAATCTTCTAAACAGTATTAACAAATTGAATCTAGCAGCATTTAAAAAGAATACTTCTCCCCCAGTGTTATATACCCCAGAAATGAAAGATTTATTCAACCTTTTCAATCAATTAATCTAATTCACTGCATTAACACAATAAAAGAGAAAAAGCTGTATTAGTATCTCAAAAGATCTAGAAAAATCAGTTGACAAAATTCAACACACATTCATGATGAAAATCCTCAGCAAACTAGGGGACTAACTCAATCTGATAAACAACATCTAAAACACATTTCATTCCAAGGAATAAAAACTGAACACTTTTCCCATATGAAAGGGAACAAGGAAAATATGAGTGTTCGCTAAGCACATAGCATGTGCTCAATGCTATTTCTTAACTGAAAAATATAAATTAGAGTTGAAATGAAGTATCATCACACATCCGCTAGAATAGCCAAAATTATAAAGAAACAAAAACCCAAATTTACTGAGGATAAGGAGAAACTAGGATTCTACCAGGGGTAGAGTTGAGTCTCTCTCAGTGGCAAAACCTCTTTGGTAAAGTTTGCTAGTTTCTTAAAATGTTATAACTACTCTATCAACCAGCAATTCCATTTTCATGTATTTACCCATGAGAATTAAAAATGTATGCTTAGAACACAGACAATTTAGTGGTTACTAGAGGGAAGGGGAGAGGAGCCAGTAGATAAGGGTAAAGGGGGTTAAATATAAGATGATGGAAGGAAATTTAACTTTGGGTGGTGAACACACAATGCAATATACATATGAAATTATTAAATGTACACTTGAAACATATATAATTTTATTAACCAATGTCACCTAATATATTTAATTTAAAAAATGTATGCTTACACAAATATTTGCTTGCAGACGTTCAGTAGCTTCAATTACAATAACCCCAAACTGAAAAATACTCCAATGTCCATCAAATAGGGGCATGGATCAAGAAATTACAGTATTTCATACACGGAAATAATACTCAGCAATAAAAATAAATAGCCTACTGATAAACCAAACACCATGAATAAATATGCTGAGTGAAAGCAGCTGGACACATAAAGGATACATTCTCTAATAACTCATTTGCATGAAATTCAGAAGAGGCAAAACTACTTTACGCTGATAGATTTCAGAACAGTGATTGGTAGGGATACTGGGAAGGAAATAAAGGAACTTTCTGAAGTGACAGAAATGTTAGATATCTTGATAACAGTGTGGATTATACAGGTATATGCATTTTTCGAAATGCATTGAACTTTACGGTTAAGATCTATGCATCTTATTTTTATAAAGTACATTTCAATTAAAAGAAAATGGAAAGGATGATACAAATATTTTCATGAGAATGGCAACAAACATGACATATTCCCAAGAAAGTGAGGAAGAAGTTCCATATTCAACAGAAGTTGGATAGTACTCTCGGAAATAAATGTAGGAATGGCAGATTTTGTTTATAGAAATCTTTATGAACCAAGCAGATTTATATTATGATGCCCCATAATAATAAGACCCAGAGATGTTTTCTGAACATTAAGTATCATATTAAAGCAGTATTTTTAGATAAGTATGTGCAAGTTACAAGGACGTGTGTAGAGACTAGAATTAGTTTGGCATAAAGGAGTCTCTGCTCTATAAAACTACAGTACCTGGTTGCCTGTAAGGGAAAAGCCAGGCTGTTTGACAACTACAAGTTACAAAGCTGAAGGCCAAGAGAACAGTGCAGTGAACAAGCATCATGGAACATAAACAAGTCCAAGTACATTTTTTAAGTGAATGAAGAACTCTATTCATTCTTGAAATCTGGGAAAAGGATGGGTAAAGGACTGAAGCCAGGAAGTATTCACACAGAAGCAGCCAGTCTATATCTTAACAGCATAAGCATTGAATTAGCCTGAAGGCACAGAGTCAACACCCAATTACTGAGGAAAGTGCAAAGAGAAGAGACATTGCAGTGCTCTGAATTTAAATGCCTAATAAATAGAGATGCCCTTGCCTTTTGTAAGGATGCAATTAAGAACCTTCAGTTCCAGTAACCACATGCTCTGGAATTAAAATGTTGTGCTCTTTTTCCTACAGATGGTAGATGTTCCAGTACAAGTTTCATTCTAGTACATTTTAAAAAGAGATTCAGTTTACCATTCAGTCTATAGATAGGTATTGAGCATGTTTCTATAAAGTTAATTCTTTGTGTATACAAGGGTTAGAGAGTTGATTTAAAAAACTAATAATCAAAATTTTTCCTCCATGAAAACATAGAACTAATATTTTAGTTGAGGTGACAACTAATACTCATAATGTGTTTAAAAAAAAAAAACAGAACATACACATCCAAATGAATTTGTCCTATAACAATCTGTTGAAAGCTGCATGCCTATTTCATTATTGGACACCTTAATAATTGTGCTCAGAACCAATGACACATGATTTTACTAAATATCCTGAAGAAGGATAAATAATCTTGCTCTTTGAAGGAGTACTTAAATTTTTTAAAGAAATAGTTGAAAGTTCCTTTAAAATATATATTTCAAATAAAGAGCGTGGAATGCAAGATAATCCCACCATGGTTTAAAAAGAAAAAAAAAAGAAAAGAAAAGGTGTTGACAGAAACCAGTTTCCCCATATGGAATGCGCTCTGGCTCTGAAGAGAAATTCATTTTTTAAAAAATTAAGAGCCGTGCTATCAAATGTCTGAATGTTTCCACACACCCAGCTGTTTAGTGTTCTGCAACTCCTTCAACTGGTTGATTGAACAGTGAATGTTACTCTTTACATCCGCCTGTTTGCTGCTGTGTAAACACTACCACCAGCTTTGTTACCATCACTGCTGCAGTCTGACCACCTAAATGACTACTCTCACACAGTTCATTAATGTTTTATACTTTTCCAAGGATTATTTACCTTCCGTGTCCTACAATCTTATTAGGTGAATGTGTCAGGTATGACTTGACCCACTTTCCAAATGAGACACTGCCAGTGCCTTGATCTTGCTCACTGACAACTTGTGCAGGAAAGAGGGTAACTTGGTGGATGTTTGTGCTGTGAGGGAGAAGCCCTGCTTTCCTGCTGATTCCCATGTTTTCCCCTAGGGCTGTCTTCAAGAGAGGATCATCTCTGAGTGTGTCCTTTTCTGCACTTGTACTCAAAGTATTGTTCTCCATCTGTTAAAGTTTCATTCCATCTTTTGCAAGATCTAATTTTTCTCTTTGTGTGAGAGAGAGCTAGACATAAAGAATATTTTCACCATATCTCCTAGAGGCAGGTAAACCTTTTGAACTTTTCAATCTCTTGTTTCATATCGTAATCTCTTTTTAAATCCCTTCTTGTTTTGCTGCATAATTACAAAATATTGTTCTTTTTGACACAGGTATCTAAGTGAACTGGCACCCAAGTTTTTTGTTCTTCTGATGGGGAGAATTCATTATTGGAGGATGAAGGACAAAGAACAACTAAGATTATGTACTGGAGTTCTATTGAGTAAAAGCACCATTCTCTTCTGACGCAAACAAAGATTTCTTCAAGTGAAATCATACATTTGTCAAACAGACTATACCAGTAGCCTCCTGTTAATCCAGTAATAGAAGCCACAGAAGATCCAAGTTATTTGCTCTAAGATCTGGTAGAAAAGAACATGCATAATTAGAAATATAAATCAAGTCCTTCTGCCATATTGCACCATTTTCCCACCGATTTTTTTCCTGTAAGCCTGAGTTCTTATTCTTTTCATAGATTTGTTATAAAAAATCAATGTTTTTCATATAAACCACAGCTTTAAAATTTAATTTTGCTAAACCTGATACATCCATTTAGTATATATTCAATTTAGTTTCGTAGGTTATTTTTAGTTAACCATTGTAGTTTTATTTTAATGTTTCTTTTTTCTTTTTCTTTTATTTTTTTGCCTAAGTTTGCACTTAAAACTTTCACAAAAGGGTATCCTGTACATCATATAAGCTCTTTAAAAAACAGCATTGCAAAGCTTATTGAGACAATGAGGAGATTTAGTTCTAATCCATGTCACTATCTGAATATACATATGAATTTAATTTTAAAATATAGAGAGCTTTCCAAGTAGCTACTCAGTGATAAAACATAATACTTACTTTTACTACCTTTATACAACAAGGATACACCTCAAGCTGGACTGTGACCTTCTTAGTCCTCAATGATTTCAAACTGCATCTATTGGATGGAGCTTAAGGGAATAAAATTATTTCAAATAATAGTGAAACAGCTAAGAGTTCCTGAGCACTGACTATGGGAAACTAACTGTCCTCATGACAAGCCTTTCCCTTTTTATAAAGAGGAGAGGCACTTGCCCAAGGTCACTCTGTTGTTAGGTGGTGACATAGTCTATCTTCCAGTATTGCACTCTGAAATACAATGTCACATGGCCTCCTTCTTAGAAAAGAAAATGCTACCAGTACATCTGCCCAGATTCTTATCCATTTCTAATAATTTTTCCACAAAGTTTCTATTTAACTTTAAAGTTATACAGTATGGATCAGAGGCAGAGAATTCTAATATAATTTTTGAATTGATTAATGCAATGCTTTGCTTATCCATTTGAGAAATATTTATTAGGTATATGTTGTGTTCCTGGCATGTGTAGGTAAACATTTTAGAAAGGAACATAGGTAAACAAAGAGGCACAATACAAGGCAATGTGGATTGCCATAAACTGGTAAGGAACTGCACAGAGGATGGAATGAACTCTGGCCCCACAGCAAGAATGTAGGTGCATAATGCCTAACTTCACTCCCTTTAGCGTACTTTCCAAACTATTTCTACCTTCTTCAAGTTGGAAACATTCTCTGCTCTTTTTTCTTCTCACTTTTCTGCAAAGATTTAGGTCCTCTACAACAAGCCTTTCAATTTTTTTCTTTCCATCTGACCATCTGTCCGTATCACCACCAGTTCTGTTCTATTTTCATCATGGGGTAATAAGATTGCCCATCTCCTGCAGGTCCTCATAGTTGTTTCTTCTGATTATTTTCCTCAGACTGGAAATATACCCAAGTATCCTATATGCTTAAAAACAAAAAATACAATGACAACAGCAAACTTTTATCTAAACAGCTGAGCTACGTTACTTTTCTATATAATTTTTTCTTCTCCAGTAAGCACACCTAAAGCAGGCCTAAGATGTCTGCTGCCATTTGCCTTTCCCATTGCACTTGTAATTCAAATTATACTACACCGAGATTTCTTTTTTCATCAGTTCAAATCCAATGGATAGTTTTCAGTCACCCTTCTGTTTTACACTTCAACCACATTTGACTTTGTCCCGATTCCTTCTTCACTATTGCTAAGTTTCATAAAATTTCTCTTAAGCGGAATTTTCCTGAATATGCTTGTAATGGTTCCTCTGCATCCTTTAAATACCATTGCAATTATTTCCCTACTCCAAACATTGCCTGTGCTCGATATGACCTTTCTCTTGTCTGGCTGCTGAAATTCTATGTACTATTCAAGATCTAAAGCATCATCCATTTCAGAAATCCCATTTTCTCTTAGCCGAAAGTTAACGCTTTCTTCTGTGCTTCTGTAGCACATATTTTTTCACTTTCTGACTTTCGTTGTTTCTTAAAGTGACATTTTTCAAAGAAGAGGAAAAGTATAGTAGACATTTAAGCTCCAACAAATAACAACATTTGCTATATTTGTTTCAGATATATTTTTTAGGAAAAACATTATACATGTGAAAATACCCTCCTGATTTTCCAAAGAAAGCCACTGTCCTGAAATAATTCCACCTAGAGGTAACAGACTATCTGTTCTATGTTTTGAATGCCTGTATGTATGTATGTATGTATGTTTACACATGTATAATAAATACACATAGACGTGTATACATAATGTATACATATACATCATATATGTACACACACATTTAAATATATGATATCAATGTCTGTATTTATTTTTTTCTACAAAGGGGTGATGTACATAGTGCTTTACAACTGATTTCTTTACTAAACATTATGTTTAATAATTTTATAAGTTGATATATAAATTTACACGGCAAAATGGATCATTAATTTTAAATCTACATATGAATTCAAACACATCTATCCATTGCTATATCATTGAACATTAAGGATTTTGTTGTTTTTGTTTGTCCTATTTTGCTGTTACAAACATTACATAAACATTTCATGCATGTTTCTTTGTGCGCCTGTGCAGACATTTCTGCATAGTGTATCTATGGTGGCTACAAAGTCTTTATATCCTAATAGGAAGAGATTCATATACTCTTAGCATAAAGTAGATTTTTTTTTTCTCACACGATCCTGCAAACACTCTCTTAGGAATTATTAACACAGTTCTTGATAGCTCTATTCAGGTCACTGTTAAGACCTGGGATCTCATGCATGAAGACTCTGTAGTTGCTCTATACATGGAAGAATATTACTGAATCGTTTTTAAGTATTACCCAAGGGATCTCCACATACATTGGTCCTATTTATACTCCTACAAGAAATATATAAACGTTACCATTACTCCAAGTCATTGTCAAGAATTGGTATTGTCAGACTTTTAATTGTTTTTGCCTGATGAATAATAGAATTTATTAGTTATATTATATGATTATATGATTTCATTTGGTACAAGTGAGGGTTAGCATGTTCTTGTATATTTATTGGCAATAACTATCTCTATCCTGAGAATTACCTATCCATAATCTTTGTCTACTTATATTGAGCTATCATTTACTATTGACTTTCAGAGGGTCTATGTAGAATCTATACTAATACTTTGTCTTTCACATGCACTACAAATATGTAGTATAAATATTTAATAAATGTACTTTCTCTCTATAGTATCTCTTTTCACATTGGTTATGATCTCCTCTGTCATAAGAACTATTTTCATTTTGAGACAGTCAAATGTATCAAATATTCCTATATGATTAGGCATATTTAAATAAACACTATAGATGTGATCATTTTGAAAATATTCGATTATTTATAATGTTATCCTACGTATCTCCTAAAGCGTTAAAGCTTATTTTTTGACACTTAGTTTTTAATACAACTAGATTTTACTTTGTTAAGGTGTAAATGTATTGATTTGGGATGGAGATAGAAGAATAGAAAGAGAGGATAATTTTATTTTTACTTTATTTTATATGTATTGCTATGAAGATTTGCCTTAAATAACACTAAATGTATATTAATTTGTCCTATGACCAGAAATAAGATTAAGATACCTAAAATCAACAATATCAAACACATCAACAGTATTGATTCTTGCTACCCTGAAGATATGAAACAAATAATTAAATACTGTATTATTGTAAGATATACAACTGCTACAGAAAATTTTGAGGAAATATCAACTGTAATTCTAACATGGGGGAAAAATCACTGCAAGCTATCGGAAACTCTCCTTCAAGTAGCAGTGATAATGATCGTAATCCAAATGTCTAAGTAATTTTGTATCCTTAATGTCTGAAATATTAATTTTTCTAAAATTCCTACTCATTGAAGTGTGCAGTGAATGTGAGCATAGGGCAGCATCATGCTATATCACAGATATTTGTTTTCAATCTGCCATCTCCATGGCACTAATGTCCTTGGGAACAGACACAAGACTTTGGTCATCTTTGGAAATGCCAACATTGTGAGTGAAGTCATCACACAATACAGGTGTTTGATAATTGTTTAGTCGAATAGAACTGAATCCTGTCTACCCGACACTACAGAGCTTATAGAATTAGGGCAGATAATGAGCCCTCTCAGACTAAGAATCACAAGATTCAACCCTATAAGAAGTGATCTGCTTTTATTTTTTTAAATAAATTCCTCTTAGTACTTGTTGACATTCTTGGAATTGAAATTAACTTCTCCACTTGAATCCTTACAATACAGCTACATTCTACCTTTCTAAGATATTTCTTATCCACTTAGAATCCAAATAACATCTACTGCTCCTAACCGTCTTCTTTCAGCTGAAGTATTTTTAAACATTTTCTTTATTCTTGTTTAACCACAGCTACTTTACACTCTCATAATTTTCTTATCATTCAAGTTAATACAACCATTTCTGAGCATCAAATACATGCTATGAACTATTTTGTGTAATTTACACTCATTACCACTAATTGATAATATGAAACCTGTAATAAAGGCAAGAATATCTATAGGCCAAAGTTGGGAAAAAAAAGTGTGACCCAGTAAGTTGAGTTTTAATTTTCTTATAAGTGGAGAAATTTTGCTGAATTGAAACATTTTGTATTTTTCACTTTAAGTTTGTTTTTAATTATTAGTGCTCACGTCTTCCTTGGAGCTACACTCTAAATTCCTAAAAGCAAAGTGCCTTATCTTATTTATTTTTTATGACCCATAGCTTCTAAAACAGTAATGTTCATATAGTAGTACTCTTAAAACAAATGATTCAATTGATTAAATGTTGTAGAAAGGTTCTTGGCATGAGGTGAGAGGATACATTAGAAGACTCAAATTCTTTTATAAATCTGAAAATAGTGTGTGTGTATGGATACATTTTGGGGATGAGGGCGAGTAGGGGTAAGATGTATAATATTTTAACATCGAGAGTCAAGATAAAATTCTATTCTAATTCTGATGCTTAGAATCATCCCTTCTCAAGATTAGAACTTTGCATTACCCTTTAAGAATGAGGAATTCCTTTCCCTTTTCTTAAGGTTTATCAGATATTACCTTTTGGTTCTCACATCATTACATGGCTTTAACAGAATCTCACATACTCAATTCTCCACAGAAATAAGTGTCATGATATTAACTATGCATATTAATAATAATAATTAAATATTTCTCAAAATGTCAGCACTTCAAAACAACACACTAAAACTCTCAAAGTGGAAAATATGCTAACTTTTAATATATATTTATATCTACAGATACTTAATCATATTTATTTTTGATGAACCAGAGACAATTATGTAATAGTTATAGATAGAACTGGATTTTTATGTATGTAAATTATAACACATGTGAGCTGTTGGAACTCCTAATTTCTAATATAAATTTCTCTGCTAACTACCAGCATATTCACCAGGAGGTACTCTTTTTACATACTCTTATCTGCCACATGGCCAGGATTGCCTACTTTAGGTATATAGAATTCTGCGACAGAATTTATCTAGACCTCATATGATTTAATCTTTAAATCAGAATAATTTATACAGCCTGACTATATCAATTAAATTATAGATGTGTACTTCAAAAAATAATATAACGGTGTAAACAAGAAAGACTCCCATTCTCTTTTTTCCCATTAAATAAGTCTAAAGCTAGGATTCCCAGGGCCAGTTTAGGCTTCATGAGTTTGTTAGGAACTCAGGCTTATTCTACGTTTAAATAGTCAGTCCTCAGTGTCCAAATGATTGCCTAAGTTCCAGCCTCAACATCCACATTCCAGGTACCAGGAAACAGAAAAATCAATCAAAATATCCAAAATAATCCAGCTATATTTTAATGTGGTTTCCCGGAAGCTTCCACACAATCTGTCTGCTTACACTGGCCTGTCATTTTGCAATGCTATTTGTAAGGGAAGTAGTAATACAGTCTTAGGGGGCCACGTGACCAGCTCAAAGGAAGAAGGCAAAAGGAAATATTAATGTAGATAATGAGCAACTGCAACCACATGCGTAAATCCAAGGCCTGCACAGATAGCAAGGTGTAACTTCTACATCTTAGAGTTACAATTCTATAATCTTTGTCTCTACAAACA
The DNA here is from genome assembly GCF_014176215.1 of Rousettus aegyptiacus. Lineage (NCBI taxonomy): Eukaryota > Metazoa > Chordata > Mammalia > Chiroptera > Pteropodidae > Rousettus > Rousettus aegyptiacus. The sequence goes on from NW_023416287.1 coordinate 72,875,983, forward strand.
TGTACAAAAACCTAACCATGTGCACATGCATACATATATTTAACCTGTTTGTCAAGTTTATGAATATGAAAATCTAGCATAAAAACAATCTTTTTGATATGCACAGCTTTTTAAAAATAACATTTCCATGAAGTACTAAAGCTTTAATATCTACAACATTCCTAAAAAGGAAAAAAACATACACATACCACAGAGCTTAGAACCTGCTATCAATTCCATTCACAGTGGCAGAATGGCTCTAATAGCAAAGACATTTATGAGTCATAAATTACCATTTATAAATGCAGTGTTTAGTGTTCATTTCAATGGACGACATATGGTCGCAACATTTCCAAATAGCTTGAACTGATAAATAGGCCACTGAAGTGGTTCAATTTGTTAAAATGCTAACACATTAACTCCTGCAGGAGTCAGACTGCAGGTTTGCATCTGAAATACTGAGCACTGGCTCTGAGACTGTGAAATGCTACCTTTGGAAACTGGGCCCGGATTTACGAAGTGGAACTTGTAGTCCATTTTTCATCATGATTTATATGAGTCAATGTTGAAAGGCTTAATGATCGATCAGAAAGAAACCCACTCATTTGCCTTCACATTTCAGGATGAGAATGACCCCGATACCAGCAATGTCCTACTGTTTTAGTTAAGTTACTCTTAACTAAATATAATATAATTATATTATATTTATGATGTAATATAATATAATCATTTTGAAATATGCCAGAGAGTTTTGTCCTTTTTGATAAGAACTGCCCTTAAGAGAATCTGTTTTACCAGAGCCTAAGCTATTGGGGGTTTAAAAAGAGCCTAAATGGGCTGGAGAAGAGAATTCCCTGACTTGAGCTTCCCCTAGTCTTCCATACAGAAGAAAGGAAATAAGAACATACACAACTCAGTTCCTTCTAGCCTTCCACCTGGGGGAAGGGAAAAACCAAACTTCAGCCCTTCTCCACTTAAAATGGGGCAAAACTGTGAAGCACTTGCGAGATTCACCACCCAGGTTACAGGCCAACAAAAAGCCTGAGACCTAATCATAGAACTATAGAGCGCTTCTCCCCCTACACTTTACTGTTACTTTACTAAAGGCCTATTTACTGCAGTTCCTTTTACACTGTAATGATGTCTACCTTCTGACAACAAATTATAAGACATGTTGAAAGGCACAAAAGAAAAAAAAAAACAGTTTAAAGAGACAGCACAAACATCAGAACCAGACTGGGAAATGGCAAGGATGTTGGAATTCTCAGATGAGGATTTAAAATGAACTATGATTAGTAATATTAAGGGCTCTAACCTAAAAAGCAGACACTCCATAAGAAAAGATGGGTATTGCGAGCAGAGAAAGAGAATGCCTAAAAAGTATCAAAAAAGTGCTAAAGACCAAAAACATAGTAATATACATGAAGAATGCCCTGATGGGCTTATTAGTAGATGGGGTATAACTGAGAAAAGAACCGCCGAGCTTGAGAATATGTTAATAAAATTTTCCAAGATTGAAAATCAACCAAAATGACTTGAAAAAAATGGACCAGAATATCCAAGAAATGGATAGCAATAAAAGATGTTATATATGGATATGGGAATATCAGAAGGAGTCAAAAAAGAAAAACGGACAGAAGAAACATTTGAAATAAAAATAACCAAGAATTTCCTCAAATTAATGTCAAATACCAAACCACAAATCCAGGAAGAGAACATCAAGCAGAATAAATACCAAAACGAAACAAGCAAAACAACAAACAAAAATATACCTAGCCATATATCATATTCAAATTACAAATAAATAAATAAATAAATATAAAATAAAAACCCTGAAAAAAGCTAAAGAGAAAAAAAATAAACACTGAACCTCTCTCGGGACTGTGCCATCAGATGGACACTTATCCACAAATTCACACTAGTAAGACTGGGAGACTTAGGAGCTTTGCTTAGTACATAGAAATAGTCAGAAAAGCAGCCACAATGGAAAGACAAAGAAGCAGAAACCATAGGAGAGAACAAAACAGAGATACAGTAATAATGGAATCAAGCTATTTAACAGATTCAGAGTTCGAAACACTGGATATAAAGATGCTCAATGAACTTATGGGAAGTGTAGGTGAATTCAGTGAGAACTTCAACAAAAAAATAAAAAAAACATAGAAAAGGAAATGGAAATTATAAAAGGGAATCAATCAGAAATGAAGAATGCATTATGTGAGATAAGAAGTATATTAAATGGAATAAACAAAGTGAATAAAGAGGATCAAATGACCTATACGGAAGATGGGAAAGCCAAGGACACTCAACCAGAATGGCAAGAAAAAAGAAGCCAAGACTATAATAATTTCAGGAGTCTATGGGATACTATTAAATGTAAAAATTTCTGTGTCATAGGGGTACCTGAATTAAAACAAGATGTTGAAGAGCTATTTGAAGAAATAATGATGGAAAACTTTCCTAACCTAGTGAAGGAAATAGACATAAACACCCAGGAAGCTCAGAAAGTCCCCAAAACCAGGAACCCAAAGAGGCCCACACCAAGACACGCCATAATTAAAATGCCAAAGCTTAAATACAAAGAGAGAATCTTAAAAGCAGCAAGAGAAAAACGTTAGTTACATACAAGGGAGTACCCATAAGACTGGCAGCTGATTTCTCAAAAGAAACTATGCAGGACAGAAGGGCTTAGCATAAAAACCCAGGATCTACAACCAAGAATACTTTATCCAGCAGAGCTATCATTTAGAGTTGAAGGACAGATAAAGAGTTTCCCAGACAAAATAAGCTAAAAAAAAATTATCATCACCAAGCCAGTATTACAAGAAATGTTGCAGAGACTTCTCTAAGAAGAAAAAACATGTATCAAAAATAAGAATAAAGAATGGTAATAACTACATTCCTATCAACGAGTACCTCAAATGGAAAAGAATTAAGTGCTTCATCCAAAAAATAGAATAGTTGAATAGATAAGAAAATAAGACCCTTATCTAGGCTGCCTACAAGAGGCTCACTTCAGATTAAAAGACACACATAGACTAAAAGGAAAGGAATGGAAAAAGATATTGCCTTGATGGACCTAGAGGGTATTGCACTGAATGAAATAGGTCGGATAGAGAAAAACAAATATCACATGATTTCACGCACATGTGGGATCTAAAGAACATAATCAACAACAATAACAAAAGCAGAAATGAACTCATAGATACAGAGAATATTTAGAGGATTATTAGATAGGAGGGGGTGTAGGGGGACTTAAACAGGCAAAGAGATTAAGAGGTACAAATGGATAGTTGCAGAATAGACATGATGATATAGAGTGTAGCATGGAAAAGATGGTTAATAATGTTGTAATAAACATGTAAGGGGAAGAGGAGTACTAGATTTAGTGAGTTGGTCATTTTGAGAGTTATGTAGATCTCTGATCACTATGCTATACAGATGAAACTGGTATATTATTGTATGCCAAATATAATTGGAAAAAAAAACTCATTGAGTTGTACAATGTACATACAAGCAACTAATTGTCTATTTTATTTCAATAAAGATGGAAAAATGTAAAAAAAAAAACAGGTTATCTGTAGAGGAGCTAATATAAAAGTTACATTAAACTTCCCCTCATAAATTATTCAAGCAAAATTAAAGTGGAGAGGAATAAAGTGCTAAGAGAGAAAAAAAAGCACGTACTTAAAATTTTATATTTTATAAAGTTATTCTTTAAAAGTAAAGGGGTAAACAAGACTTTCTCGGACCAAAAAAAAAAAAAAAGAGAGAGAATTTATTGTTGGTTGACCTTTACAAAAAAAATGGTAAACGTTCTTCAGAGTGAGGGAAAATAATGAGTCAGAAACTCAGACCTACATAAAGAAGGAAATAGTAATAGAAAAAAATAAGTGAAGATAAGTTTAAAACATTTATTTTTATTAATCTTAATTGAGCTAAGGGATAACAGTTTTGTTCAAAGTAATAATATCAATAAGGTATTCAATTATGTATGCTGATGTACATGTATATACACATACATGCTTATGTATAAATGAATAAAAGAAATTAATGCCATCAGTAATACAAGGAATAAGAGGGAAGCATTAGGAATACTTTGTTATTACAGGTACTTGTGCTACCTGTGAAATGGTATAATGTTGTTTGAAAGTAGACTTGGACTAGTGTAAATATGTATTGCAAATTCTATGACAACCACTAAAAAAGTATAAAAGAAAAAGAAAGAAAGAAATTGGTATGCAAAGAAAGGAGAGAAAATGGAATCATATACAATGTTCCATTAAAACCACAAAAGAAAAAAAAAGAGGAAGCCGAAAGGAGCACTAAATAGAAAATAGCAAGAAATACAGTAGAAACTAATCAAACCATATCAGTAGCCACTATAAATATCAATGGCCTAAATATACCAATTAAAAGACAGAGATTGTTAGAATTGATCAAAATCAAAACTCGACCATATACTGTCTACAAGAAACCAACTATAAATATAAATACACTTATAGATTAAAAGTAAAGAGATGAAGAAAGATATACCATGCTAACACTAATCAAAAATAGGAGGATGAAGAGGAGGAGGAGGAGGAGGAGGAGGAGGAGGAGGAGGAGGAGGAGGAGGAGGAGGAGAAACGGTGGATGACTATATTAATTTCAGACAGAGCAGACTTCAGAATAAGGAAAGTTATCAGGATACAGAGGAGCATTACATAAGATAACAAGGTCAATTCTCTAAGAACATATAACACCCTTAATGTGTATACACCTTACAACAGAATATCAAAATAAATGAGGCAAAAAGTGACAAAACTAAAGGGGATGTAGATGGATTCACTATTATAGTTGGGGATCTCAACATTTCTCTATCAGAAAGGAGAGATTCAGCAGGCAGAAAATTAGTAAGGAAATGGTAGAAATCAATATTACCATTAATCAAATGAATATAATTTATATCCATAAATTATTTCATCCAAGAACAGCAGAACATATATTCCTCTCCAGTTCACATGGAACATTCATCAAGTAGAACACATTCTTGACCATAAACAAAACCTTAAATTCTTTTAAAGAACAGAAATTATACAATGTATGATCTCAGACCAAAAGAAATTAAACTAGAAATCAACAGAGAAAAAGCCTGAAAACGCCTCAAATATCTGGATATTAAACAACACTTTTATAAAATAACACATGGATCAAAGAAGAAATCTCCACAGAAAGATTAAAATATTTTGATAAAATAAAATTGAAAATGTGATTTTTCAAAATGTGGGATGTAGCAAAAGCTGTACTTACAGTAAAACTTATAGTATTAAATGCATATATTAGAAATGAAGAAAGATTTAAAATCAATTGAAAACAGAAAATCAGTAAAGAACAACCATAAAACCAAAAGCTGGATCTCTGAAAAGATGAATGAAATTAATAAATATCTAATCAGGCTAAGAAAAAACAAGGAAGATATAAATTGCGAGTATCATTAATGAAAGAGAAGACATCACTAAATATCCTCTGAACATTAAAAAGATAATAAAAGAGTACTGTGAACGATTCTGTGCTCATGAATTTGACAACATAGATAAAGTAGACCAATTCCTTGAATGACACAATCTGTCAAACTTACACAAGAAGAAACAATCTCAATAGGCCTGTATCTATTAAATAAATTGAATAAATAATGATGAATCTTTGAAAGCAGAAGGCACCAGACAGAGATGGATTCATTGGTGAATTCCATCAAACCTTCAGGGAATAAATTATACCAATTTTATACAATCTCTTCCAGAAAAGTTAAGAAATATTTCCTAACTCAATTCTATAAGGCCATCATTACCTTTATACCAAAAACGAGATTACAAGAAAGGTACAGACAAAAAGCTCTCATGAACAGCAAAAATTCCCCCCAAAAGCAAATTGAATCCAAAAATGTAAGAAAAAGAATTACACAACATGACCAAGTGGGATTTATTCGAGGTATGCAAAGCTGGTTCAACATTTAAAAATCAATTAATGTAATCCATAATATCAAAGGCTAAAAAAAAAAAAAAAATCACATACTATCGATAGATGCAGAAAAGCATTTGACAAAAGTCCAACACCCATTTTTAATAAAACTCTCAGTGAACCAGGAATAGGAAACTTCTTCAACTTGATAAAGGACACCTACAAAAATCTTATCCCTAACTCATACTTAATTGTGAAAAACTAGAAGCTTTATCACTAAGATTAAAAATAAGACAGAATGTCCCCTCTCACTACTCCTTTTTAATATCATACTAGAAGCCCTAGCCAGTACAAGAACACTACACTGCGTGCACACACACATGTATATATAGATATAATATATAGATAGATATATGTCGATTGGAATACAGAATATAAAATTGTATTGTTCACATATGACATGACTGTCTATGTAGAAAATCTGAATGAATCAACAACATACAAAAAACCTCTTGGAACCAATAAGCAATAATGATAAGGTTATATGATACAAAGTCGATACACAAAAGTCAGTAACTATCCTATGTATCAGCAAAGAAAAATTGGAATCTGAAGTTAAAAGCATACCATTTACATTAAAAATCCCAAACTGAAATACTAAGTATAAATCTAACAAAACAAGGAAAGATGCTCTATAGCTTATATCATTAGGAAAATGCAAATTAAAACAACAATGAGATACCATTGCACATCTACTAGAATAGCCAAAATCCAAAACACTGACAACACCAAATACTGGCAAGGATGTGGAACAACAGGAACTCTCATTTGTTGCTGGTGGGAATGTAAAATGATACAGCCACTTTGGAAGATAATGTGGCAGTTTCTTACAAAACTAAACATGTTCATGCATCTTAACATACGATCTAGCAACCGTGTTTCTTGGTATTTACCCAGCTAAGTTGAAAATTTATTTCCACACAAAATCTGCACATGGATGATTGTAGAAGCTTTATTCATAATTGCCAAAAATTGAAAGCAACCAAGATGTCCCTCAGTAAGTGAATGGATAAAGAAACTGGTATATCCAGGGTATGAAAAATTATTCAGTGCTAAAAAGAAATAGCTATTAATACATGAAAAGGCATGGAGGAATAGAACATATTACTAAGTGAAAGAAGACTTTCTAAAAAGGCTAGATAACTATATGACATTCTGGAAAAATCAAAACTATGAGGACAATAAAAAGATCAGCGGTGGCCAGGAAATAAGGAGTGTGAGGGAGGGATGAATAGGTGATACACAGAGCATTATTTTTGGCGGTGAAACAATTCTGTCTGGTACTATAATGTTATTATACATTTGTCCAAACCTATAGATTATACATAAGCAAGAGTGAACCTTAACGTACACTGCAGACTTTGGATGATAATGATGTGTCAATATAGGTTCATCAGTTATAACAAATAAACTGCTCTGGTGTGGGAGTTGATAGTGGAAGTGATTGTCAGTGTGTGGGGAAAAAGAGTACAAAGAATCTCCCTGTATTTTCTGCTAGATTTTTCTGTAATATAAAACTGTTCTAAAAAAAAAAAAAAAGCCTATTAAAAAGGAATTTAGAAAAGGAATTGGCACTTGGCAAATTTTGGAGACAAATGTTATTCTAGCCTTGCCCTATCACCAGCACACTTCACTCTCTCCACCTTTGCTACTACTCCGTCTTGTTGAATCCATCTTCTCCTCTTAAGGTACCTGATTCCCAGCTGATCCTCCTCATCTTCTAAACTTTCTTGGCAGAAAACCTGTGATTTACCCCACTCTAATCATCACATGCCATTACGAATGCTGCATTTCTCCTTCTAGAGGGGACAAGAACCATGCTTCTCTTTCTTTCATCCTGTTGTAGAGAGACAGTATGGTATCATGTCTAAGCAAAATGATGGGAGCAAAACTTCTTAGAGACGAATCCCAGCTTGAACACTCATTAACTGAATGATGCTTGGCACATTATTTAACTTCTCTCGGCTTGGATCCTCATCTGTAAGATGAGGATAATAATAAAACCTACTGGAGAGAGTTGTTGAGCAAAGTAGGAGCAATAATAAATGTAAAGTACTTCAAAGAGTAAATGGCACATAACAAGACATACAGAGGTCTTAGCTTTTATTATTGCGTTACTGCACTTGGCCATAGTGTTACCCTCCCCAGGAAGACTAGAATTTCATTTTTCTTTTGAAAGAAAAGAAAAGGTCTTGTCCTCTGATAAAAGGATTATAAGCATGTGATGGGAAGTGTTTGTGGGGTGAAGAGCTGACTCTGCAGCCTTGAAATCATATAACAGAGAAGATATTTTCTATCTTCTTTTCTAACTCTGAGACTCTGCCCTCACCTGAAGATTTGAAAAGAGATTAAATTCCTCACAGCTTAGTGTTTTCTTCTCCCCAACCTAAAGTCAAAATTGTTCATAATGGTCAGCTCTTGCAGAAAAGAAATCACTTTGTATGTTCAACTTTCATCGAGTGGATAGATGTGGTTGCTCCCAGCTGTGACGGATAGAAGAAGGAAAATAGTAGGTAAGAAGAGAATTCTGCAAAGACATAGACAAATGAAGTCCTTTCATAAAAGATCACGTGCTAGCTGTGTTCAAACCCTAGGGCAGTAATTCAGATCTCAGGTGGCTGCAGGCAGATATAGTCAGGAGGAACATGAACCCAAAAACAGAACTCAGCAGAGAGTCAGGACTAGAACAGGAGGCTCGGGTTCCAGTCTACATTACGCCATGCATTAACTAAGTGGTCTGGAGTGAACCATGTTAATTTTTTGAATCAGATACATACAGGCTGGATTTCTGAGAGAATTAAATCATGAGGTAAATATGTATAGACATGATTTGAAAATGGTACTGAAAAAAATTAAGGAACCATTTCTTCCTATTTCTTCCTATTTAGAAAATGGGCAGAGGAAAAATTTTCAATTGGATGGGCCTTCTCTGTGGGAGAATAAAATATTATTATTATTATTACCACCGTTGTAATCCTTAGTTGCTCTCTAACTTTGTTTTTCTGTATGTTCATTCATCCACACATATCTTAAATGACTTCTTTCTCCATAGTCATCACCCATGTAGAAGGAATTGAGGTCTCTCTGTTCAGTTGTGTCATGTGATGAAGTATAGGACACTTTTAAAGGGAAGCTTTACACAGAGCCACTACCTTCTCATCTGCTCTGGTCACTTTGCATCATTACCCTCTTTTAAACTCCCCTAGTCCTTGTCTGCTGTCTGGAGGCCACTGTCCTTGCCTATTCTGATGATTCTTCTGTTGCTGGCTCTGGATGCCTCAACTGTTCTTAACACTCTGGGATGCCAGAGCTGTGTGGGGTCTGAGAAGCAGCACTAAGAAAGGTCTCCTCTCCCAATTCTGTGATAAGTTTAGTCCCTCATATCCAGACTCTTTTGCCTGGAGTCTCACAAATTTTCTTAACTCTTTCTCTATACTATCTTTTCAAGGGACTCAAATTTAAAATCCTGATTGAGAACTAACATTTCATTACCTCTTGGTTCTACTTTCTCTTTACCCACCCACTGTCTACTGCCAATTTCTTTCAACTATAAAAATTCTCCATAAATATAAGTGGAAACAATTAGATACTTGAGAACAGAGTTGGAAGGATAGGAGTGTATTTTGTCTAAACTAATAGCAAAAGGCCAAAAATATTTTGTTATAAACATATAAGTGTCATGGATATAAATATACCCATAAAATTATACCATATACAGAAAAAAAAAGGTGACTATTTATTTTGCTTTAAGTGGCTTAATCTCTCTCACAAGCCCCACACTCCAACCCCACTCCATTCAACTGGGCATCAAGAAAGCTAAATTTGTCCATTAATGACATCTAAATCACTCCTGGGTTAAGTGACCCCTGTGTTTAAATAGTCAATGAATTCAATAGACATTGCCTTTGTATCTCAGAGCTGGTTTAATATTGTTTCTTTTAGGTTTGATCAATGCTCAATCTTTTGGATTCTTCTAGTTTCCCTGTTCTTTCTCAAGATGGCAGCTGTGATTATGAGAGAGGATCAAACACCTTTTGTCTGGGTGAGGTAAGACTACAGATTCAAAGTTTGTTCCCTGAATCTTTTATGATCTCTGTGGAATGCATGGCCTAGTCTTTCTCCTGATGAGGTAACAGGGTGCAATTAATCCATTCAATCTTTAGCAATATTGTGCTTGATCCAATAGGCACAAAATTCAGTAGTAACCACTTATTACCGTCTTCACTTGTTAAGAATATTTCCTCTAAATATAGAATTTTGAATTGAAGGTTTGGGACATTTAAAGTTTTCTCAGATATTATTTCATTATTTTCATTTTCTTTCTTTTTTTTACTCCCCTCCCCTCCCCCACCCCAAACATCCATATTTTTTAAAGCTCCCCACGTGATTATAATGTGCAGTCAGGACTGGGAATACATATGGATTAAAAGCAAAAATTTCAAAAGAAATAATGGGAAAGAAAAATTGGGAAGAAAATGTTTTCACTGGAGAAATTAGCTCAAATGGTAAAGAGCTCATTTAGCATAAGTAGAGACAGTAAAATTGAGGTTGCATTTTCTAATTTTGCACCAATTACATTAAAATTCATTAATCCCAATTTCACCCTGATTCCAAAATGTGAACTCATTTGCCTCTAGAAGGGTTCTGAATGTCGTGATTATTGGCTTAAAGTAAGAGGGAGGAGGCCAAGAATATTCCTAGGATTTTATCTTCCCTCCCCACATTTCAAAATTTTGATTCTTTAATCTTTGAAATTACTATTCTTTGATCTATAAAATTTCTTATGAAAAGTCGATGGATTTATATTGATGTGCCCCTATAAATAATGTGTCATTTTTTTTTTTCTGGCTCTTTTCAAGATTTTTTCAGTTTTCTCAAGCACTGAAGTTGACTGGACTGAAAATGCAAAATCTCCTCTTGCAATGAGCAGCACATCACATCTTAGTTCAGATATTTTATTTTCAGTTATGTTGTGTCCATATCACTCATGCAGGTTTCAGTCATCAACAAGAGGTTGGGAAAAATTCACACACTGAATTTGGAGATTCCCCTCTCTGGTTTTCTCTTTTCTTCTATTTTTTTTTTTTAAATAACTTTTTATTTGTTCTAAAAAGAGGATGATTTCAATTAAAATTTCAATTTCTACTTACTGCTTGTTGCCTTTTACTCTATTCTCTGGTGCTACAAACCAGAAAACTGTGGGTTTTCTGAGTTTTTCTATTCCATGTAGGTAAACTGAGACTGCCCTTGGTCTAAAAACTACGAAGCTGGAAAATTTGCCCAGTGTGTTGATTCCAGCCAGTATTTGTTTTTGATAACTTTCCTGTGTTTTCAGGTAGAGTTTGTACTTTGTATGTTTTTTTCTAGAATTTATAGTTATTGCCCACTAATAAGAGCCACTCATTCATGTTGGAAAAATACATTTCCTTATGTTAATTAGTATTCTTCCTTACTGTGTTTTATAATATTCTTTAATGTTGTTGTTTTATTCTATTTTTCCTAAACCTCTTCTTCTTTCAGTTTAATGTGAATATATGTTCTTTTAACTTTTTTCTTTTAACTATTATGTTCTATCACATCTAGCATTCATTGGAAGTCTGGATTTTTATTCTTTGAGTTGAAAGCGTTATTCTATACAGACTTTCTAATTTACTTTATACATTATGTTTTTGTATTACATTCTCATTTTAAAATATTTTTTTCCTAAAATGTTGTGGATAGTTGCCATGCTTTTGTTTTATCATTTTCATATTGCATTTGGCTAGCCCAATCTGATGTCTTTATTTATACTAAGAGAGAATGATCTGCTTTGTTTCAGGAAATCTCTGTATTATATTTCAAGCTTTAAATTGAGGACTGGAATGATTTTGTTCATTCTACATTATCAACCTGAGAACAAAAGAGAGAGAGAGGAGAAGTACATGCCACTCGAGCAATGTGTAGCCTTTGCCATACAGCCTGGCTCAATGCCTCTTCTAAAGTCTAAGTATTTTCTACTGGGCTTCATTCAGTGTGGGAGTAGGGTAAGAAAAATGTCATCATTTAATGGGATGAACTGACCTTCAGATTATTTCATAACTTCACTGTGAAACCCCGGAAAATGGAGAGTCCTCAAGGACTTTACTAATTCTAATGAGACCTTAGTTCTAAGCAGAAATTTATGTTCAAAAGAACTTTTCTGTCATTATCTCATTGACTGCACAATCATACCGATTCTACTTCATTTAAGTGTGGGAGTTATTATTGAGAAGTCTCAGGATTTTCTTGATTTATTTCCTTTCTTCTGTGCTTCTTCACGAGGATAAAGAGAGTTGGTATAGGTGTGTAGATGTTTAGCTGCACCCAAATTTTCACTTTTCTAGACTGACACTTTTTAAAGTGCTTAGTATGAGGTATGATATATGATTGTATCTGATAATTTTTTCCTGGGTCTATTTTTTCTTTTAGTTTTTCATTTTTTATAAGTTATTGAAGGGAGAGGGAGAGAGAATTGTGGCTCTTCTTTCTGCTTTCTTACTCATAAGCCTTTTGCCTCAGTTTATTAACTTGTCTTTCTACTTTGATTTTTTTCTCAAGTCATCCTACACTGTTACTAATAAGTGATTCTAATATCCAAATTTAATTATATCACTACTCTAAAGAAAATGCCCTGTCACCTGAATATGACACCAAAATCATAAGCAGTAACAACAAAAACAGATAAATTAGACTTCATTAAAATTGAAAACTTTCATGCATCAAAGGACACTATCAAGTGAGTTAAAAAAAAGAATGCAAGAAAATATTTGCAAATAATATATTTGATAAGAGATTAATAGCCAGAATATATGAAGAATGTCTAAACCCTATAACTCAGCAACAACAACAAAGAAGAAAAATAATCCCAATCAAAAGTGGGCAAAGTCCTGGAATAGACATTTCTCCAAAAAAGATATACGAATGGCCAATATGGACATGAAAAAATGTTCAACACCACTAGTCATTAAGACAATACAAATCAAAACCACAAAGAAATACCTCTTCATATCCATTAGAATGGTTATTATCAATATTATTGTTGGCAAGGTTGTAAAAAAATTGAAACCTTATTACATCACTGGCGAGAATGTAAAATAGCATGGCTGCTGCGGAAAACATTATGGTGGTTTCTCCAAACAAATATTGTGTGACTCCACTTATAAGGAGTACCTCAGATTGGCAAATTCGTAAGAGACAGAAAGTATAATAAAAGTTGGCAGGGTAGAGTGGGGAGTTATTATTTAATGGGTACAGAGCTTTGGTTTGGGTTAACAAAAAGAATTCCCTAAATAGATAGTGGTAATGAATATATTTGACCATACCAAATTGTACACTTAAATATAGTCAAAATTTTAAAAAAGATGTATGTAATGTGTATTTCATTATAGTACGAAAATTTCCCAATTAACTATAAAAAATTAAGAATAGTATTCTAATCCGTTCATAATCTAGCTTCTTATCTTCTCACCCCCTTTTATTGCTTCTTTCTCACCTTTTGTCCTAGTGATATCTCGAGAACCCACAAGTTCCCCAAGAATGTTATACTGCTTCAATCTTTTGTTTAATCTGGTTATCTTTAAAAGAATGGCCCTTATTCTTTGTTATATGAAGAGTCTAATTCACTTTTCAAAACCAAGTTCACATATTAATTTTTATTTAACAACCTTCCAAACATCCTATTAATTTGACCACAACTGGACCACTGTTTTTGATAAAGACTTCTTTCCCTACTATAAACATGTTGTTTGCATAAATGGTATTGATTCACAGCTATGACTGAGTGACATCTGATAAAAAGAGGCCAATTAAGAACCATTAATAAAAATGTTAACTTAAAAAAAAAGTTTATTCTTTTTTTTATTTGTAAAACTTGACTGTATGCATCAAAGCAAGTGATTGTGTTTCTGAATATTAGAGGAAGTCAATTTGGGAACAAAAACTTGACATACATGAAAAAACAGAAAATATACAGAAAGAAAGAAAGAAAGAAAGAAAGAAAGAGAGAGAGAGAGAGAGAGAGAGAGAGAGAGAGAGAGAGAGAGAGAGAGAGAGAGAAAGGGAGGGAGGGAGGGAGGGACAGACAAAGAAAGAATTCTGGAAAATTCGGGTCTCCGTTTGGGAGCCTCCTATAGGACTAACTGGCCCCTATTCTGATTCCATGAGCTAATATATGAGCTTTGCACATAAGCTACTTAGATTTAAGTTTCTATCAGTTTAAGAAATGTATCTTTACCAAATAAGTCATGGGGATATAATGTCCAGCACTATAAACATAGTCAATAATATTGTGATAGGGTTGTAGAGTGTCAGATGGTTGTTGGACTTAATTGTGGTGATCACTTCTTTAGGTATATAAATGTTGAATAACTGTGGTGCACACCCAAAACTAATATAATATTGTATGTTTGCTATATTTTAATAAAAATCTTTAAAATAAATAAGATAACAAATGTATCTTTGTATCTCCATTCTAAACATTAAGAATATAAAGATAAATATGACTTGATTCTTGATCAATTCTAGAGCTCAGTGAGAACAGACAGATCCTCACACACGAATAATTTTAATATAATGTGAAAAGTGATGAGATGCGGTACTGTGAGAAAACACTTGATAACAGTAGGAGATGCTTTCATGGAAACAACTGAAAAACTGAAAAAACCCCAAACCTTAAAAACAAAAATAAAAAAGGAGACTCCCCTATAATCTTACTTCCTGCTATACTGAGACAACAAAAAATAAAACTTTTGGTCTTCTTGCCAAGTCCTTCCCTCCCTTCCCCCTCCCTCCCTCGTTCTCTCTCTTTCACATACCTACAACATATGTGGCATGTTGCTTTGGATATTTTAATTCAACATTTGTAAGCATCTATTTTGCTAAAATAAACAACACTATTTCATTATGATGAAATAATAGAGATTTATCATAATTTATTTAATCACCCTGCTATTGCTAAGATTTCCATGGTTCAATATTTATTCACATATTAATAATACTAAGCTGAATATTTTATTTTGCTCATAATTTCTTTGTTTTTAATTATTTACTTAAGACATCTTTCTAGACGTAGTCCTATTGGGTTAATAGCTACATTAAATAACATAAATATGCCAAAGATATGGGTGTATTTTAAGCCTAAACTTTGGATTAAAGTCTATAGAATTTAAATGATTTGTCTAAAGTGTTTTCTTTTTTTTTAACTACCCTATATTACTTCCTCATTTTTTTTTTCATTTTGTTCTTAATTCCCACCCAATGCTCATCAATTTTTCTTGTTTTGCTGCCTATAAGAATTTGGTCCCATCCTGGCTGAGTTATCAGCAACTGGTGGCTTAATATCCATTCACGCGGAACTCTTATTGGAACTGCCAGTGGGCCTGGGTGAGTGGGGTTTGCCTCTCTGGTTAATAATGCTTTATCTCAATTAAAAAAATAATAATAATTGCCATGGCACCATACCATATCGGTATAGAAACACTTTTAGTACTCCAATAATCATATAATATAAGATAATTTTTCTCTTGCTTTTATATATAGTTAGACTTGGTTTTGATGAAACCTTGTCTTTATTTCAGTGTTACAAATTAACTCACAGAGGGACTGTGGGTATATTTTTTTTCCAGATAATTGTTTGAATTCTTCATTTGGAAAATATAACTGGGTAATCAGAAGTTGAAAAGGGCATGGTAGTCTCTCACCTGTAAACAAAAGACAAGTGCCCTCTGAAGAAAAAGAACAAATAAATCATCAAGGAAATGCACAGTGCATTTTTGGCAGCAAACTTAGTCTTTGTTTGGTTTTTAAGAAAATACATCATGTTAAAAAAAACATTAAAAACAGAAATATCCCCAGCATCCAAGCTACTACAGGAGATGCATGTGTTTATCATTCCTCTCCTATGCCCATTGCCCGAGGCAGTAGGAGGTTTTTCCTGCTGTCCTTTTGCCTTATCTCTCCCAATTTTACATCTCCATCCTCAGTAGACTTCAAGACTCACTATAACAAATACTTCAAGACTCACTATAACAAATACAAATACGTTGGCTATATTAGGACTGTAAAATCACAGTTTACTAGTTCTCCCACTCTCTCTGCCCCAGCGGAATACACCTCAAATGAAGCTATTCAATAAAGCATCATTTTATAATAGTAGAAAAACAGCTTAGCCTTTAGCCATTTTCCAACTACTAACAAAATGTTTGTTTGTTTTTTTTTCTCATACTGAAGTAGACTAATGAAGGGTATGGTTGCAGTAGAGGTTAGCTACATTTTTAATGCATGAGCTCAGGGCCAGTGTCAGAAAGTGAGACAGAAGGGCTGTAGCAATGTGTGAGTCAGGGAATACTTACATCCATACATCCATACATCTTTGTATGAATTCATACGCAGGCGACATTGCTGCACTGGCCCTCCATAATCCAGATCACAATGCAGTACTACATTTGGCTTGACAGATTGATAAGAGAAGTTGAAGAAAAGGCATCTACCACAGTATACAAAACTGTGGACTACATTAAGAAAGCTACATATAGATGGTGATAGGATAATAATGGCGGAACGGACAGTGAAGGATTGTCTAAGTAAACCCCACAGCATAGACTCTCTTGGGATCATTGGAAGAAGAAAATAATAATATTCACAAATATAAACAGGACATTATGTGGTCTTTATTTAAATCACAGTGACAATAGCTGAAGTATCTATAGAGCTATATTATTATTATTATTATTATTATTATTAAGATTCCCTTTCTGTACCTTAATTTTTTCCAATCTTCCAATTCTACTCCATACTCCCTATTTCTTCTCAACATTCACCATAACTTGAGTTTTAAGTCTAGAAACGCTGTAAAAGTTACAGCATTTGTATTTCTCTGGAATTCGTTGTCTTCCTTTATTGCTGCACATCCAAGCTATTGGCTTCTAGTAAGTCTTGCATTTATAGCTTGGTTCTCTTCCTTTCCTCTCTCCACCTAGATTTGGAAACCTAAGTGTACAATCAACAAAACTGCATAACTTCCATAGACACTAATATCGAAAAAAGCCCTCAAAAGCAGTTTGTCCATGATCTTCAGTGGTTGTTTTAGGTCCTCATAGTGTTCAGAAACTACAAGGAAGACCATTCTATACATTTAGATGACAAGATCATCTCAGCCCCATGACAAAAGCATTTGTAATCATGTGGGTCACTACCCCTTCATTTAGAGAGTACGGCTGGCTAGAAGTTTTCTCTTTTGAAACTTGTGGGGCAGGGGAGAGATGGGAGGAATCCATATCATCATTATTAAGATAAATAGCAGCCAAAGTGAGATATTTGGGGGATGATGGAGGGAGCATTTTAAGGTGAAAGGATAAAGGTTGCATAATTACAAAAGATCAACACTTAGAAAAATATGCTGGCATTAAAATTTTAGATGAGATGTGAATGCAGAGCAAAGATATGATCTAAAGAGTGGAAGTTACCAGGGAAAACTTTTCATAACTTTTAAGC
Organism: Rousettus aegyptiacus; assembly: GCF_014176215.1. Lineage (NCBI taxonomy): Eukaryota > Metazoa > Chordata > Mammalia > Chiroptera > Pteropodidae > Rousettus > Rousettus aegyptiacus. The sequence continues at coordinate 72,893,470 of NW_023416287.1, forward strand.
AGCAATTCTCACCACTTGATGTGTTGGAAAGGAAATATGTCAAAGATGCAGTGTAGGTTCAATCTGAGAAGCAGAACTGTAAGAGGTGATTAAAATAAGAGACTTATTATAGAGATTTGACCTTACTCAACTATGAGAGTTGGTAAAGCAGCACTGGCTTAGCTGTTTTTCTACTTTTGCAACTCACCCTGAACTTAAAAGTTGTAAAGTCAGGGATAACTTGAATCTCTGTCTGTCTCTTACCAGAACACATATTGGCTTCTGCTCATTTTCAAGCTTCCAACTTTGCTGCTGTGGGAACCTACAGAAAAAGCTAGCTTCTTTCTGGTCGAGCTCCACTAGCACTTGGCTCAGAATACAAAGAAGATGAAGGAAGAGCTCCTGCGGGAGCTAAAAAGGCATTTGTGCTGTTGTTGCCCTCACCAGCAATGTGAGCCAAGAGAGCTGCAAGACAGGTAAAAGCTACAACAGGGCCTGACCTACACCCGCCTCCAAAGAACAGACAGGGCTTCTGTTCACTTCTGCTCATTTTGTGCAACTTTCTCTTGCGGCCAACCCTAATCAGAAACATGTAGGGGTGTGAATTATGGTGAATATGGTTCAGTTTAACCAAGATGAAACATTACAAAGAAGATGGTATAGTGTAGCAACAATTTTCAGATCTATGGTTTGATTTTTATTGAAAAGCAACATAAAATCTTTCTTGCTTGCAGGCTCCAGGTACCCTTGCCTTGACTTCCTCCATCTGAATGACTTTTTGCTGAATTGTGAATAAGTTAAGGAAACAAGGAGCTTTGGAGGGTCTGGCCTTTACAGGAACTATAGGATGACTATTTTCATAGTTTAATAAGCAGGAATACTAATTCTTGAAAACCATCAGCTATTTTTGTCACATTTACAAATATTTGTACAAATAAGTATTTACCAAACAAGCCTGTTTTATGTAGTTACTTAGTTCTGTTGACTCCATTCTTCTATTATTATTATTATTTTTTTTTATGGTGACATTGGTTAACGAAATCCAATAAGTTTCAACTGTACACTTTAACAGTAAAGCATATATATATATATATATATATATATATATATATATATATACACACACACTGTGCTTACCTCCCATAGTTAGACTCCATTCTTTTTTAAGTGTTGCTGAACATTTAAAAGGTGACCAGGGAGACACTTACAAATATAATTAGTATATAATTATTTAAATAATGGAAACAGGGAGGCACTAGGAAAGCTACTCTCATTTACTATACTTTTATGGTCCCTGAAATTCCATTTCTGCTCTTTTTTTTTTTTTTACCTTAGCATCCACTTTCTGTAGCTTTCTATTGAAATATGAATGAGATGATCCAGTAAGTCAGTGAAAATTTCTCAGTAACTAGTTTATCATATGAACTTTTTTCAAAAAAAGAGAAATAAATCAGTGTAAAAAATAATAGCCAGTCTAAGAGAAGAGGCATGAGAATCAGATACAAATATACTAAGGGTAAATTTCCCTATGTTCAGAGTTTGTCCTTGGAAAGTTATGTCAATAGTGGTTATTCATCACCTCAGAGAGTACAGCTGATGAAAATTACAAACATTTTAGAATACATATTTCCTACCCTCAAGATCCTTATCATAAAGTTAGAAGGGGCTTCTCTTTGAAGAAAAAGACTTCTCTCCATTCACCTTCATCTGGAATTTCCCCTATACCCTGGTCAGACCTTGCATTTATTCCAGATATAAGGGAAGTTGCAGGCATGGAGTTACTAGGATTATAACAGCATACTAAGAGTTCTTTTTCTCAGTTTGAAGAATTAGTGTGTCATTTTTCTCCCCATAGCTTCTGGCTTAATTTCCATTAATGTTGGTGATCATTGGTTTCACAAAAAAATTCATCCTGATAAGTTATGCTGGTAGCACAAAAGCCTGGATGGGTAATGTCAAAGTATCTGCAAAAGGTAAGAGAGAGAGAGAGAGAGAGAGAGAGAGAGAGAGAGAGAGAGAGAGAGAGAGAGAGAGAGAGAGAGAGAGAGATCAATATGCTATGTAAATAGCTTTCACATAACATTTTATTTTATTTTTGTATTGTTGAGTTAGTGCAAACACAACTGTGGGTCATAGAGAAGCACAATCAAGCTATGCATAGGTGGAATGATCAGTAATGTCATTTTGGACAAGATGAGCAACTAGTAGCAGGAGAGGCCTTCTAGTCTATAGTTCAAGTTTTCATTCTTTTGTGTATTTGAGGAATGTTTTTGAAATGCCTTTTCTGAATGACTTCACTTAGCACAGAGACAAAGATTTACAAGACAGCTCCTGCCTTCCAGAAACATGCAAGAAAAAAATAAAATGATAACATAACATAAAATAAAATTTTTCTTGAGGTAATGTGTCTAGCACAGTTATAACACAAGACAGAAGCTTAATAAAGATTAGCTGAAATTATTATTAGTGGCCAAAACCAGTTCCTCTTAGCACCCACTGGAGTCCACAAAGGCACTCAAGCATCCTCTTAAATTATAAGTGTTCATTATTTCACAGGTAGTTCTAACAAGTGTATAACTTGTTCTTAGACTTTCAGAAGATTAGAGGAGTCTAATTAAATAGAAAGGCAAGCCTGCCCAGGCACACAGGCAAATAAGAAAGGTGGGAAAATTAAAAACTGATAGCAGTGGGGATAACAAAAAATATTAAAACCCCACATACAATAACAACAAACAGACAACAACAAAAAATCTATGTCATTGAAAAGATTTTCAATGTCAGGCAAATAGTACTGCTTAGCTTAGAAGTCTGCAAAATAGAATAGAAGAGGCATACATTGTAGACAAGTATCAATCAGTATTTGAACACTAGGCGTTTTTCTCATGTTTATTTCTCTTTTTTCTTTCATTTTATTTTATTTTATTTTATTCTTATTTTTTCCCACATGTTTATTTCATTCATTCTTTACAAAGACCCTGCTGAAGTAACTCGTTCTAGTTAACAAATGAGGAGATGAAGTCTCCAAGTAATCAAGAAACATATTCAACATAAATCATGAATATGAAGTTCAAGATGTTAAATTAATTTAAATATCTAATTTAGATTGCATCTTTGAGTTTCAGAGCTGCTCGGGAACCACTCTGTTGAGGCGATACATGATTATAAATCTGTAAACGGCATTTAAGAGTTTCCTAATCCTCTAATCTTATTAGGGGCAGATACTCTTAATTCAGAGAACAGTTAATACGGCCACATTCAAATACATAAAGAAACCAAGAACTTTCAAGAATAGCATGTCAAATGTGCTGCTGACCTGCTCAAGGACAGAAAATTCTGTTGATTTCATTCCCAGATCCTTAAATTCAACAGAATTCCAAATAAAAATTTAATATTCAATCAGCTTGATGTAGAAATGACTGATTATATCACATTCTGGTTTTTTTTCTTTCTTTTTTTTTTTGTTTAACTGTCCTCACACCCAGTTACTTAAAGTAATGATAAGTGATCATGGTAGAGTCTTTCTCTTTTTTCTTTTTTCTCCTCATAAACTCCGCTTTTCTCCTCAGATGGATAATTCTGACAATTTCTGTCCATGCTCCACCCATCAGAGTTATCATAAGCACTTTCTATCCTCATGACTTTTCTGTACTGGAACACCCCTGTATGGAAAAGTCACAAAGTGAGGAAATTCTTGTATGGATTGAAAACAACCCTCAGATATTCTCCTTGCACCTGCTCCTTTAAAAAGTCTACCCCAAATAATTTATCTTAGCATTTAACATGACATGATGAAATGACTTCTTTTATATAATCTGGTTTTTAATGGTCCAATTTTATTAAGCAAGTTATAAAATGGAAATTCAAGTTAACCTTACTGTGTTTTGATCTTCTTTATTTTCACCTTACATCCACTTTATTTCTGAGTATCTTGCAACAGTATTTGGACTAGTTTGTACTTATATAAATTTCCTAAAAGCCCCTAGAAGGAGACAGGAACCACCTATCTTATTTATGTATTTGTCTTTACAGTTAAGAGCATGGGAAATGGGGGTGAGAATGACCTGTGTTATCAAGAAACTTAAGACCATGGATGATGTGCTTGATGTTTCCAAGCTTCAGGCTTTTTATTTATGTAAAAGACATAAAAATAGTTACCTTACGGGTTGATGATAAGATTACATGGCATAACTAATTTAGATACTGAACTCTCAAAAAAGAGATTATTAGTTTTGTCATAATTTTTATGATCAAACAGTGTCTAAAATAATAAAAGAACCAAATATCTAATGATGATGATAATGGTGATAAAATCTCAATACAGACGGAAAGTTCACTCCTTGGTCCCTGCTGTAATACATGCAGTCTCTGATAATTCAGTTTATTTCATATTTCCTCATTTCACATTTCAGTCTCCTGCCTTTCTACTCTCCCAGCTGCTCTATAACCTCCTGAAACTAAGGTAGCTGCCAAATGACCTCATGAAAGTGTCCCTCCCCATACATCAAGTATAAAAAACATGTTGGGTTATAATAATAAAAAGCACTTGATTTTTCGACTTAATCATAAGCTACCTCTGTAACTTCAGGTAAGACTGGTAGCCACTCTGTGCCTTAGTTTATGTAGCTACAAAATGGGGTGAAAATTCCTGCTTTACTAGAAAGAAATGTATAAAGATTGAATATAATAAACATTTTTATGTGTAGATAAAATACATTTGACATCTATGGTAATGTCTGAATGTTAGGCATTCTATTATACTTCATGTTCCAAGTTATGTCTTTGTGAATACCCTTTTTTTCAAAATGACACAATTCTATGTGCATTTTTTTTTTCAGTCTCTGGCTTAATTATCTTTATCACATTAAGTAGCAAAAGGTGCTAATAGTGTTAATTGGTACTTAATAACAGATATTAATATAATCCAAATGAAATATTTGGATTTTGATAGGAGGCTAGAAGGTAAAAATGCAACTATCGAGAGTGGATCTAGTAAAAACAATAGTTGTCTCTGGACTCGAATTGAAAAATTCTGAGAAATGTATCAGACACAAGTTGGACAAGTTATAACTTAGCTTTATTTTCCACCTCCAACAGGAAAGGATGACCTCCCAATTGGGTATAAAACCTAAACTATTCTCCCTTGCATTAAACCATACATCACATTCTTTATCAACTAGGAATAGGAGCAGCTTTTGATTTCGTTGTTGTCTATTGTATGATAGGCGGAGTAAGAGTCACACTGCATCACGAAATGAAGTGGGGGGAGGGCAGTTGACCTCAAATCTGATTTAGATACCAAAAAAGAAAAAAAAAAGTCGGCATTTGGTACATGGCAGGCACCTCATGGACCAGGTTAATTGAAGTGAGTCTAGATGTAGCTTCCTTGGCCACTAGGGGTCAGAATTATACAGCACACTCACACAACACAGACCACTGGTGGGCCCAAAAGGAGGGACCAGAATCACCATTTGGAAATGGTTTTCAGCATTGTGTGCAGAGAGTACACTGAAAAAGCATTTGCCATATGCCTGCCAGGTCTAATTATATGTTAAAGGGTAAGAACATGCAAATGGCACATAGACTTGCTCTGGCTATTTTTTCCAATCTTATTTTTCTCTATTCCCTCATAAGATACTGCTTGGAACTAGCTTTGAAATAGGCTCTCCTCAACTCTAGGGGTCGGATTTCTGACAGCCACCAGGGCAATTTGAAATGAAAGAATTTAAAATCTTCAGGAGAAAATAAGACTAAGAGAGCAATATGTATGGCTAACCTAAGACATTATAAATATATCTACCTTCCTCAAAACAAATAAACAACAAAACGGCATAGTTAAAAAATTTAAAATGGAAAAATGTCAATGGTTTTTTATATATATTTTGAAAGATTTGTCAATAGAGTACTATAAATTTCTAACTATTTCTTGCCTTATTAGAAGATTTTCCTGATTGCCTTACAATTTCACAGAGGTTCATACAGTTGTTTTTATTTATTGCAAATAACAAGACACGAAGACGTAAAGCATGTTTGTTGCCTGATCTTCGATACTTTTTTATTTTATTCCAGCGAGTGGTCCATGCTTGTTCATCAAGTTTTACGGGGGGCCTACACTCCATCCCCCTCAGCTTTCCTCTGTCACCTCTTTAAGATTGATTGGTTCAGCTCCCTCCTCCCAAAAAACTTAGGCACAGAGAGCTCTAGTATAACCTAAATTTACTCCCCTCATCTTTCTTTCCCTTTTTCAAGGCTTTTGTAAAAAGTTAATTTTTTGACATTTGCTTAACCTCTCTTTTGTATTAACAACCATCAGTTTCTTTTTTTTTCTAATTGTACTCAAATTACATTTTGTGTATACTGGAACAGAAAATTTCACAGTTGCCAAAAAGTTGTTCAAACATAAATTCGCATGAGCCAGTTGGTGGAACTTGTGGTTGGGAATAAATATATAGAGAAATATATATATGTTTTTTCCAAAAATATATGCAAAATATATGCAAAAGTGCAGAGGTATAAAAAGTATGTCCTTCTTGAAAGAACAGTGCAGCCAACACACAGCAAGTTTATAGAGAAGTGGAGGGAGAAGAGGCCTGCAGTGTAGACCAGAGTCACATCTGCTCTTTAACTGCCAATCATCTTTGTAACTGTTTATAGAAGGGGAAGGGTGCTGCACAACTTACTCCCAGGAAGGTGACTTTACCAGGTACACTTGTGAATGCCTGTGGCATTCTCTTTGCACAAAGATAAGTCATCATAGAACCAATGAAAACAAATAGGAACTACATTTTTACAGATATAAAGGCAGTGAGATACCATGAAATAAGCACAGACAAGTAAACAGGTAAGGGAGAACCTCACTTGTGCTTAAAAATCCGTAATAGAAAAAAAAATCTCTGAAAATTACTAAGAGAAAGAAAAAAGTCTAAAAAGGGAAAACAGCCCAATAGGGAAAATAGCAATGAACACAAAGGCAATTTATAGGACAGGAAACGCTAAGGCTAGTGTTGGAAAGAAACAACTTTATTGACTATTGAGAAATGAAAATTTGAACAGTTAACTATGATATTAATGGCTTTGCATGATTTCAATTATGGAAGAAATAAATATTAATCCAAAATGGTACACTCTATAGTTCTTTCCCAGAGATAACTACTTTCATAAGTGTGAAAGTATTCCTTTGGACTTTTACCTATAAAATGTACATATAAGCACATGTGCATATCGCTTAGATACATGGATTTGTGGTGATGCTGGCTATTATTTTTCTAAGAGAAAAGGCTTTGATTTTTTTCTCTTACATAAGTGCCTTTTTATGTTAGCACATGTAAATCATTTATGTTTTCCTAACATTACAAAGCACAGATGCATCTGTAATTTAATTAACCATTTCTTTATTGATAGATACTTAGGGTTTCCATAATGTTTCACTGTAACATGATGATGAAACAATTTTTACACACATTACAATTTGAGATAAATTTTTCACCTTAAGACTGATAATAAAGTAAATGACTGTATCTGGCATGACTTGGACATAGGTAAATACCTTCCTATATTACTAGTGGGAGAATAATTGGCAAAAACCTCTTTTGAGGGCAACTTGGCAGCATCTGGGAAAGGAAAAAATTTGGAAGGAAACACACCAAACTTTTAACTGAGGTTATTTTGGGGGAAAGGAGTTGGATTACAGGAGATGGAGTACTTCAAAAAGAATTTAACTTTTTACTATATAGAATGCCATATTGTTTGAATTTTTACAATAATTATACACCCCTTTTCAAATAAAATTTAAAAAGCAGAGTTCCACAATCAAATACTCTTTTTCTATACATACCAGATACTATATTTTCCTCTTAAGGATGCACAATATTCATTACTGTAGTTAAGTTCTGAGAAGACTCAAGTTATTTAAATACTGCATTGTTAATTTAATTAACTCCTATTAATATGTCCGTAATTACCTTTGTGAAACCCTTAAGAAAACCATGCTGATTGTTGAATAATAGCTATAAAGAAAGAGAAATCTTCCCAAGTATCAAATTTGCTCGAACCTAAGCATTCTCAGTGTTTCCCTGAGTATCAGTTTTATTATACCTTTAGATGCAAGGGCCAACAATCTCTAAGGGCAAATGACACATCTCATGCTTCCATGACTCTGTGATGAACTTGATGTTTCAGGGCAGTGTATACTCCTAACCACAAGTGTGTGTCCCCACATGAAGCCTAGGAACCCTGGAGCCCAGTACAAGAAAAATCACTTATTCTAATATGCTTAAATGTAGCTTGAGTGTAAGGGTCCAAGCATTAGCAAGATACAGTACAGTTCCCTATTTTCTCAAACTGCAGCTCCTTTCAGCTTGCCTCCCCTACCTCAGCTGCTGACATTCAAATTGACTTTTAGCATTTATAAAAGCAGTTTCTGTCTTGTTTTTACCGTTGTCCACTGAGACCACTGCTGTGATTTTCTGCTGATGCATAAGATGGAAGAAAGTGTCCCAGAAAATGTACCACTTATTCCAGTCATTTTGCTAAAGGATGCTTAAGTGTGGTCAAAGTCGTCAGAGAAAATGACAGAGAGCTGCATGCTGCTGTCAGGAATTGCTTCCTCATCAGTGGCCCAATTTTCAGAAATGAGACCAAAAACTCATGTGCTCTCCACCTTTCAGACAAGATAGATGTAAGCTACATGACATCTAAACTAAAGGAATGAGCTAGATTACTTTTAAAAAAAAAGTAATAAAAAGAAAAAAGAAAAAGAAAGAAAACCTTAGTGATACAAATACCTTGGCAGAAACACCAGAGTTTTAAAAAACACTATTACAATTGATCCAAATGTCAATCAATGACACTGAAATGTTTACTGAGTGCTCTGTGCTCTGCATGTTCTGGAAAACAAGGTGGTGAATTAAAACAATAGGTGCTATAAAATTTGACAGTGAGAAGTTTGTTACCCAGAAGATAAACACAAATAAGAGAAAAAAGATAAAGTGGAAAAGGGAGAGAGAGAGAACATATTTTTCAAAATATGTGACATGAAATAACAGATGCTAATTAGGTATTATGACAAAAACAAAACAAAACAAACAAAACAGAATCAGTGTAAATGGCTTTGAAATCAATTATATGTCAAGCTTCTCAGGACCTACAGTGTGTAAATGTGCTTTCTGACTCACCAAGAGGGAGATATTATTTGCTACATTTAAGAATGGAATCATTTTTATTAACAGTAAGTCTATTAACATTGGAAAACCATCTTTTTGAAGAAGGTGATTAGGAGACATCAGTAGTCTTTAGTTGTATTTCTGCTACTGTCTAGGTATATGACTTAGTACAAATCTCCACCCTTCCCTGAACTTTAGTGATCTAAAAGATACCTGTTTAAAGCATCAATAGTAATACTGCATTGGGTTACTGTAGTATGTGGATTAGTGAAATGAACCACAACAGTGTTACAAGGAACAGGAAGGAGGAATTGGGAATACTCTGGTATAACGTACCTACCCTGTACGCAAATGGGTATAGTGTTTTTTTGAGGATAGACTTAGATAGTTTTTTTAAAAAAGCATATTATATACTGTGGGATAATTACTAAATTTTAAAAAATATATACATCATATGTATATATAATATATATATAATTTATATATATATAATTGATAATACTGTTAGGAGAGAAAATTGAATTATATACAACACTCAATTAAACCACAGAAGATAGAAAAAGAGGGAGAAAAACAAATAAAGGAAAATTCAATGAATATAAAGTTTCAAAGGTGATAGATATTAATTTATATATCAAAAATCACTTTAAATGTAAATGATCTAAATAACAAGATAAAAGAATGTCAAAGAGGATTAAAAAACTCAAATTACATGTTGTCTGCAGGAAACCCAATTTAATTATAGAAACTTAGATAGATTAAAATCAAAGGAATGGAGAAAAATATACTATGTTAACACTCATCAAAAGAAAGCCAGAGTAGCTATACTAATTTCAGGGCAAGTATACTTCAGAACAAGGAAAATTAGCAGAGATAAAGAGAAATGCTATGTAATAATAAAGCAATCGATTCTCAAAGAAGATATAATTATTTAAACATGTATAAACCTAAAAAGAGGATATCAAAGCACATAAGGAAATAACTGTTAGAACTGAAAAATAATAATAACAAATCCACTATTACCATTGGAGGCTTCAGTAGCCCTCTGTCAATAACTGATAAAGCAGCCAGAAAATCAGTAAAGATGTATATGACCTAAACAGCAATATCAATCAAATTGAGCAAATTAATTTTATAGAATACTCAGCTTCTATACACATTCTTCTCAAGTTCCCATGGAACATTTACCAAGACAGACCACATTCAGGTCATTAAATACATCTTAAGAAATTTAAAAGAATAAAAATCGTACAAAAGATTTTCTTAGACTACAGTGGAATTACATCAGAAATTCATAACAGAAAGATATCAAGAAAAATCCCTAAATATTTGGAAATTAAAAACATTTCTAAATAATGGAAATAAGTCTTAAGATAAAGTAAAAGTATTTTTGACCTAAATTAAAATAAAAATATAACATTAAAATTTGTGGACACAGCCAAAAGAGTGCCTGAGGAAAATTTATAGTATTAAATGCATTTTTTCAGAAAAATAACTCTAAAACAACATAATCTTCCATTTTAGGAAACTATAATAAAAAGAGTAGTTTAAGCCTAAAGCAAATGGAAGAAAAGAACTAACAAATTTAGCTAGAGCAATCAGGCAAGAGAAATTTTTTAAAAAGGCATCCAAATTAAAAATGAAGAAATCAAATTGTGTGTTTTTGCAGATGACATGGTTGTCTATGTGAAAAACCCTAAAGACTCCACCAAAAAAAACCCTAAAGAAACAATAGACAATAAATTTTTGGGATGCAAAACCAACGTACAAAAATCCATAACATTCCTATAGAGTATAAATCAATGAACTTGAAAACTAAAAAACAGTAAAATCAATAAAACTGAAAACTGATTCTTTGAAAAGGTGAATGGATTTGATAAGACTCTATAGATGGATAGATCTAGGGGGTCGGTCAAACAAAATAAATAAAATGTACACTATTCATAAAGTTTACAAAAACTTAAACCAGATTAACCAGATAATTCTATTCTAACATATATGTCAAAGAAAGGAATAACATAAAAAGATGAAGAAGCTAAATATAATTTCACAAGAGGGGCAGATATTTACTGTATTATAAAGGTCGGGTTACATGAACTCAGATTTGTCACATGTGTGTACATGTGTGAAAAAATTTTTTATACCTGCTCTTTTGCCCACTATATTTTTTCCCTTCTGGTATTTTTCTTGAAAATGAGAGATGTTTATATCTGATTTGTGGTCATGTAATTTAAACATAAACCTTTAATAGAGGTATAGCCCACTGGGGTCATACAATGCCTAACAGGAAGCAGGTACAGGTAACAGAGATAAACTATGCAATTCCAGGTAACATTCATGCTTTGGCTGCAAGCATCCAAAATCTATAAAGGCTAACTGAGAAAGTTAATTCACATGGTAGAAGACAGTTTACAGAATCTTCAGGAGGTTGAAAAGTTAGGCCTCGCATCTACTGTATCAGGATAAACATAAAGCCATGCCACAGAATCAGACAAGAGAAGCCACAAACTGCACCTTATTTCTACATCCATCAAAATGGATTCAGTATATTTTCTCTTTTGAATATCAAAGCAGCGAAATCTAGGGAGGGTATTTCACATAAGTGGACTTAGGGCATATATTTATTCTCTAGCTCTAAAGAAGGATGGAATAGTAAGCATCAGACGTATTCAGTTTCTGCAATGGGAGGCAGGCTCAACTGTCTATATGGAGAACTCTCCAAATATGAGGATGAATTTGAGGTCTTTGGAGCCCAATAGTATTGCAAATGTCATTATAATACTATTTCTTTTTATATATTTTTTCCTTTTTAAAATTTATTTTATTTAGTTTCAAGTCTACAGTACGTTGGTTAGACATTTATATAGTTTACGAAACGACCCTCCTGATTACTCTATCTTCCCTCTGGCTCTGCACATAGCCATTACATTACTGCTGACTGTATTCCCTATGCCGTGCTCTCCATCCCCATGACCATCTATCAGCTAAGAATTTGTACATCTTTAACCCTTCATCGCTTTCTCTCAGATCCTACACCCTCTCCCCTCTGTCCATAAGGGTATAATTTTTTAAAAAAGAGTTAAATCATATAATTATATTATGTTGAAGACAGAAGGGACAACTGTAATACCAAGGGATAGCAAATATATACAGTAAATTATGAATGTGTATCATATATAAATATATAAATATGAATAAACTATTGAGCATCTGCATGCATGTACACATACGTGTATGTACATGCATGCTACCATTCTGACTACTGAGCCCATTACAAATAGAGCTAATTGCTACCGAATTATTTTTCTTCTCATCCCAGATATAATCCTTATAAATACTATGAACCAAGTACCTAATACTAATCAATCAGAGTTGGCATTTAAGATAAAAATCTTCTTGCAAACATAAAACCACATTACTGTACAAATGAGAAATCAGAGACTGAAAGACCTTAAAGAACATTCTCAAGTTACTTATCAAGACATATAGTTAATGGAAAACTCAAGGCTAATGGCTAATAGCTAACATTTATCTGGCTCCTCAATCTACCAGTCACTCTTCTGAGAGCTTTGTGTGTAATAATGCATTTAATCCTCATAACAACCATGTAAAATAAGCATTATTATAATTCTCATTTTATGGATGTGACAACTGAAGCACAGAGAAGTAATCTGCAGATTCAGAATTTGAATCCAGATAATCTAGATCCAGAATTCATGTCCTTTACCATGACTCTAAACTTCTCACAAATCTTAAACATGAGTAGAAATTATGGCTTTAGAAATCGCTCTTAACAAATTATAAAAGTGCTTGAAAATTAATGTTCTTGTTCACTGAGAATTTGTATCTTATGGCATCTCCTGGGTACTGAAATAAGTTTGGGGTTTTTTTTCTAGTTAATTTTTATCAATGTTCTGCTAATGAACATTCCTCAATTGTTAGAAGTCAATTTCCACAACAACCTCAAGTGGTTTGTTCACCATTCACAAGCTGTGGAATATGGTAAAAATAGTGGCCAAAGCTTTTCTTTGAGTCAACAAGACATTTTTACTCCTTTTGACTTCTTTAATAATATATCTTTTTGTTAGAAAAGAAAATAATAATCTCAAGACACAGAGCTGTGACTGGTATTATCTCTGGTTATTTATTTTTTTAACTTGTAAATTAATTAGAAGATATGTTTCCAAATGTCTTCATATTATACAAACAACCTCTTAAAAATGAGATATTTCAAATAATTTGAGAATGTTGAAGATATTTAATCAAAGCAACTCAATATTTAGGAAGTGTGTAAGAAAATTCATATACAGAACTAGACACAGAATACTCCAGAAATGGCAGAAGATACTCAAAATATTGAAAACATTGGTAATGAGCACAGGCTTCTGAGGAAACTACTTAAAACCTGGTTGAGTCAGTGGGTAGGAGAAACACTGGAAAATATTAGAAGAAATAGTACCTATAGTTCATTAGTTCATTCATAGCCAGACGTAGTTTTTGTTCTCAAGTCAGTTACGAATATTTCATAATTCAAGGCACATTGGGCAGGAAATACAAAAGGATCTTGCCTCAGTAGCACAGAATAATTGGCCCTATACCATAGGATGTTCTAATCTTCCCTAATAAAGCTCAAAAGTAAGACTCAAAAGTTTCAAAATGTTTCCAAATAACTTAATTGCATCTCAAAGCAAAATTCAGTAATATTTATAGAAATGTAAAAACTATCCAGCACCTAGCTAAGTAAAATTCACAATGTCTGACATCTACTCAAATATTATTAGGCATATAAAAAAATGGGAAAATACTACCTACGATGAGGGGGAAAAGTCAAACAAAACTGACCCGCATGTGTTTACAGCCATACTACCCTGAACAAGCTCCATCTTGTCTGATCTTGGAAACTAAGCAGAGTTCGGCCTGGTTAGTGTTTGGATGGGAGATCACCTATGAAGACCAGGTGCTGTAGGCATAAAATATGAAAAAAGAAAAAATAAGGGATTGTAAATAGACAAGGTCCTTGCAATCTGTGAGGTCAACCAAGCGTTGCCTTGCCTAAAACAAGCAAACAAACAAAAAAAAACCTGACCAGCCTGTAAGAATTAGCAGCCAGAGACATTAAACATTATTATTACTATATTCTATAGGTTCAATAAGCTAGCAGAAGATTAAATATTATAACTAAAGACATGTGAGATATGAAAAAGACTCAAAGCAAAACTCAAAACATGAAAACTACATTGAGTATAATGTAACATGTATTTTTCATGATATAAGAAATACACCAAATGGGGCTAATCTATACTAGACATTGTCAAAGAAGAGGTTAATGAATTGAAGAATAGCAAAAGATTATAAAACTACAATACAGAGAGAAAAGTGGCCCCCCAAAAAGAAGAATATTGCATCAGTGAATGATGATGCTACTTCATGTTCAATATACACACCATGCTATATGTGATTGGAGTTCTTAGAAAGGAGAATATGACACAAAAAATTAAACAACTAATGGACAATTTTCCCCCAGATTTGATGGAAACTATATAATCTAAGTCCAATAATTTGAAATATAAGAAACTTTAAGTATAAGACACATCATAATCATATTAATCATGATGTATTATTCTTATATCAATGATAAAGAAGAAAATCTAAAGTCTTTAAAAAACAAAAATTCACACAAAGAAATAAGGATAACAATGTTAGCAGAGTCCTCAGAAATAATTCAAGAGACATGACAGTGGATCATCATCTTTCAAGTAGTGAAAGAAAAAAAAACAACCCTCAATCTAAAATTCTATACTGAAAGAAGACACCTTTCAAAAATAAAAACAGAATAAAGGCTTTTCTAGAAACACAAAAGCTTAAAAAATTTGACAACATACCTGCACTGCAAGAAAGAAAAATGATACCAAATAGAAATATTCATCTATACAGGAAAATCTCCATAATTAATTTACATGTGTAAATAGATAGCATTTTTATTATTCTTTAAATTTTTTCAAATGATAATTAACTGTTTAAATAAAGATTATAGCGATGTAGTGTGGGACTAAGACATATTTAGAAGTAAAATGTACAATAATGAGTACATAAAACCTGAGGGAAGAGAAATAAAAATAAACTCTCATAAGGTTCTGATATTACACATAAATAGTATAATAGTAAAAGAATATAGATTGTGATAAACAACTAATAAAATAACAAATAAGTTAAAAAAGGAAATAAAAAAATTTTAAGTAATCAACTAATCTCCCACCCTGCTAAATATAATATAAGAAAGAAGAAGGAAAGGGAAAAGGAAAAGTAACAGATGAGATAAAATGAAAAAAATAGCAGGATAACAGGTTAAACCCAACCATATCAATAATTACATTAAACATAAATGATCTAAACATCACAACTAGAAACCAGAGTTTTTGGGCTTAAAGAAAAAACATATCTATCTAAAATAAAGTCATTTTAAATAAAAAGCAAATAGGTTAACAAGTAAATGAATAAAAATATATATACCATGCTAACAGTGATCCAAAGAAAGCTGAGAAGGTTAAATTAATACTAAAGAAAGTAGATTTCATAGCAAAGACTCTTCTCAGAGGTAAAGAGGGTCATATTATAATGAAAAAGTAGTTAATTCAACAAGAAGACAGAAAAATTGTAAATGTTATGAGTTTCAAAAAAATAGAACTTCAACATTTCACCGTACGCATTCTTTTTAAGTGCATATCAAAAATTTCCCAAGGTGGACCATGTGCTGGACTACAAAACAAGTCTTGATAAATTTAAAAAGATTCATCTCATAGAAAACATGGGTTTTGACTACAATAAAAATACTTTAAACTCAGTGACAGAAAGATATCTAGAAAGTCACCAAATATTTGGGAATTAAATAACATTTTAAATAACATGAGAGTAAAATAAAAAAGAAAATTAGAATGTATTTTGAACTAAACCAAACTAAAGACACTACATAAAAATTTGTGGAATGCTCTTAAAGAAGTAATTAGAGAGAAATTTATATCACTAACCACCCATAATGGCAAATAAGTAAGGTTTCAAATCAATAACCTT
This sequence comes from Rousettus aegyptiacus, assembly GCF_014176215.1. Taxonomy (NCBI): domain Eukaryota; kingdom Metazoa; phylum Chordata; class Mammalia; order Chiroptera; family Pteropodidae; genus Rousettus; species Rousettus aegyptiacus. The sequence continues at coordinate 72,909,675 of NW_023416287.1, forward strand.
AGCTTCTACTCTAAGAAAATAGAAAAAGAAAAATGGAATACCAATTAAATGGAAAGATTTAAAACATGAGAGAAAAAAATGAGATAAAAAGCTACATATTTGAGAAAAAATAAAATTGATAAAAATCTAGCTAGACTGATGAGGAAAATAAAAGACACAAATGACTAATATCAGGAATGTGAGAAATGACATCATTACAGATATTATAGGTATTAAAAGGATAAGGGAATATTATAAACAATTGTATGCCAATAAACCCAACAACTTAAATAAAATGGATATATTTTTTAAATACACAAACTACCAAAGCTCATTCATTTAAGAAGAAATAGAAAATATGCATAGCCCTATATTTATTAAATAAAATATATTTGCTGTTTAAATCTTTCCACAGAAGGAATTCAAGACATTGATGTCTTCACAGGTCAATTTTATGTACATTGCTGAAACAAACAGCAATGTACACCAAATGTTTTTAAAAAACGTAAAGGAAAGGATCCTTCATAACTCATTTCATGAGCCAAACCTTACCTTGATAAAATAGATGAAGACATAAGCTAAAGAAAATTAAAGATGGATACCCTCACAAATATTGATACAAAAATCATTAAGAAAATTTTAGCAAATTGAATAAAACAATATATTAAAAGGATACTTTTTTATCAACATCTATCATGGCACAAGTGGAATTTCTCCCAAGAATTCAAGCTTAGATTAAGATTTTAAAGTTAATTAATGCAATACATACGCCTTATTTAAAAAAGAATAAAGGAAAACCATATGATCATTTTAATAGATAAACAAAAGGCATTCAACAAAATCCAGTATCCATTTCTCATAATGCCTCTCAGCAAACCTAGAATAGAAGGGAACTTTTGTAGCCCAGTTAAAGCATCTCTGAAAATGTCACAGCCAGTATTATGTTTAACAGTAAAAGACTGAACGTTTTCCTCAAAGATGAGAAACAAATAAAGATACCCACTCTTACCACTTCTGTTTAACATTGGACAGGAAGTTGTAGACAGTGTAATAAGACAAGGGAAATAAATAAATGACATCCAGATGGGAAAAGAAGAAGTAAAACTATTTGCAGATGAAATGATGGTCCATCTTAAAAATTTGATGAAATCTACATAAAAGTTACTAGAACTAACATAATATTATAAGATGACAATTCTCAAATTAATTTATAGATTTAATACAAGCTCAATCAAAATTCTGCCAGGCATTAATGTAAAAACTGATAAGCTGATTCTAATAAATATAGAGAGAGCTGCAAAAACTTCACATAGCCAAAACAATCTTGAAGAATAAAGTTGATAGACTAACACTACTTGATTATAAATATTACTAGAAAGCTTTAATTAGAACACTATAGTATTATCCTACAAACAAATGGATCAACAGAGCAGGATAAAGTGTCTACGAATAGACTTACATATATGAACAACCTATTTCAAGATAATATAAAGTAATTCAGGGGAGGAAGGGCAATCTTTTAAACAAGTATTTCAGAAACAATTAGATGCCCATAAGATAAAGCAAAAATTTGTCATATCTCTACCATATATAAAAATTAACTCAAAATGGATCATTAGACTAAATAAATAACTTACAAATAAAATATCTGTAGAAGAAAACATAGGAGAAAATCCCTATGATTTTGGTTAGGCAGTGATTGCTTAGACACATCACAAAAAGTACAATCTATTATATTTATAACATAAATATAATATAATATAAATATATGTTTATATATTATATAAATATAATATAGTGAATTTATAAAGTCAACTTCTTCAAAATTAAAAATTTCTCCATTGTGAAAGATACTTACAATATAATTAAAAGAAAAATTGCATACTGGGAGAAACTGAATGCAAGGTGTGTGTGTGTGTGTGTGTGTGTGTGTGTGTGTGTACATATACATGTATATACACATATGTGCATATATATAATATAACTTTTAAATCTCAAAGACTAGATAATAAATAACCCGAGTATAAAAACATATCAAAGATTTAAAATCAGTTCACTGATAGGAATATACAAATGCCAAATAATTACATGAAATGATTCCCAACTTTATTAGTCAGTAGGCAAATCCATTTTTAAATCACAATGATATACATGCTAAACACTTATTAGCCTGCCAATAATTTAGTGCCATACCTAGTGAGAATGTGGATTAACTAAAAGTTTCATTAAGATATTTGCTGAAATATTCACACAGCAGAAAGGGCCTACTTGACTACCTTATAACTTATTTTTCATATATAAGAAACTTTTGCCTAAGTTTTATCATTCAGATAGCTTCATGAAACCTATTGCATTCTTCCAGATGACCTTTAACTAATGATTCCCTCTGAGCTGTCTCAATCTTACACAGGGAAAAGAGAGTGTTTGCTGCTATATTCCACAGATCTTTGCAGAGAAATTAAAATGTAGTTCTCATTTCCAGGGCATGACTGAGAAAGGGGTCTAGTCTATTATTCCTGTTAAATTATGCATGTAAATTTAAGTGCAGGCTATTTTATAATGATAAACGCCTTTTATATAAGTGGGATTCATGACTAATATAAAGAATTGTTTGTTACTGACAACGTTAAAGAATAAAAGGTCAGGATGGCCTGTACATTTTTAGGATAACATTCTTCGACTTTCCCAATTTCAGATGAATGAGAGTAGTTTATCCTTCACTTAGGTCTATGAGCCATCTGCTGAATGTATCACTGTTTCTATTTCTAATGATGATTATCCTCTTGAGTCACCACTGTCAAACTCCTGCTTCTCACCTTTGAGAGTTAAGCCAATAAAGCACATATGTAAGGACTCTATGGGAACCCATGGATAAATCAATTTTCTTGAAGAATCTTCTACAAAAAGAAAAGCACTAATATGCTTTTGGTTTTGTTTCATCTGTTCTTTGTTTGTTTTGTGGGGAGTAAGGAGGTAGGTGACTTCTAGGCTGTCTGCTCGATTTCCCTGAGAGGCCTCATGATAGTTGTATTGCTTTTCGGAGCATAGGTTGAAAACACAGATCTAATACAATTTTTCATTCTATGAACTAGGAATAGCTAAGTAACTTGTAAATGCTCAAACGGCTAGTGCTATTTAATCTAACAAGTTGTCTTCTATAACAAACCTCAATTTAACTTTCAGTGAAATGCATTTACTTCCCATATTGACTTTCTAGATGCAATTCACTTCCTATTGCTTTTGTGTGACTTATGCCACAAAATATCATCTACCCACCTCTGTAGAAAAGAGGCAGACGACTATTCAACTTACTAAGCAACTCATGCATTAGGTCAATCTGATATTTTCTAGATCATATTAATCGTGCCTAAGTTTTTGTTCAGATGGCATCCCTATCTTAAACTACCCGAAGTACACCCAGGTGTTGCTTCTATGAGATTCATTTGAAGACTTCTGTTTGTGTATGTATTAAATGCTCAGATACTAAATAAAAATGGCAAATATGTCTTGACTGACAGGCCAACTACAACTTATTGGAAATGATTGAACAGGGTCATTTTTTTTGTTTCTTCAGGGGTTTTTTGTGTTTGTTTTGTTTAGTTTTTAAATAATGATAAACCAGTATCCAAACTCACCAGAAGAGTTTCATGACTGATTAGCAAAGTGTATCATGAGCCCTAGAGGGTTACATTTTAGCACTCATGCTATATATATGCTGTACCTTACCTGAATTTTATGAGAAGCCCTAGAAGGCAAAGCCACAATACCATACAAATGCCTTGCCTGATTAAGTACAACCAACTCCCTGGCTCCACATTAGTTGTTTTTCAAGATTTGTCCCTCTCACTCGTCAAACTCTACTCTCCCTCTGTCTTAATTTTCGGCCCTAATGCCGATGCTTTTTCTTCTGAATTTTGGAACTTTTAGGTTCTTGATCTGTTGCACACTAAATGTTCTGTGAGAACGTGGCATTCAGCTATATTTATATAATATGTGGACAATTTCCAAAATACATATTCTCAAACAATTTGACCACATTAAGGAAAAATTGGGTATGACAAGGACAACAAACAGAAAGAAATGATCCAAATAAAGGTTTAAGATGTGGACTGAGATTTTATTTTTTAGAAGCTAGGGAAGAGAGTATGAATGTTATACTCTCTTCCTAAAAACAATGTCATAAATATAGTCAAACTTCACCTATGCAAAATAACTAGAAAATGCAGAGGAACTCTGTGTCACCTGAAATTACTCAAGATGACATGAAATTTGTTCTAGATGAATTTTGAATAAAATTTGTTCTAGATCAACTTGTCTAGAACAATTTTGAAGGTACACACATATATATTATTTTCATGACATTCGTATAATTTGAAAAGACTATTAAGATCCATTAGGGTAGTAGACCTTCAACAAATATATATTTTAACAAAATAAATAATAGATTTTGATCTAGTAATGGTCAGACTGAACTTACTTTGATGAATAAGCAAGAATATTTGCAATAAAAAAGTTCTAGGAAAATAGTCACAGCAGTAGCAGAGTAATTTTTTCAAACTCCATATTAAAACAGAAATAACAATGGAATAGCAAAAAATTAAAATGCCAACATCAAACAGACAATATTTATGACAAAACTAGGTAACAGAATATCCCTACATGTTCAAACTACAAACAGAAGACTACCAAATGTGAAAATTTGCATTCTCTGAGCACCTGAACAGAAAAAAGCAAGAAGCAACAGGATGTCTAAAGTACCTGAGAACATAATAACACAAAAACAGCAAACAGATATTCATTGGAAATCATGGCAAGCAAACTTTAGAACAGCAGTTGAAAACAGCAGGATTGTTATAGCAATAATGAGTCAAGACAGAGCCTGTCATTTAATCCCATGCACTCATAAAACTGTGTGCTCCAGCTCCCACTGCCTTGGGTCTTGACACCACATTAAGGAAAAATTGAACATGACATGGACAACAGGCAGAAAGGAAAGTGAAGATCCAAATAAAAGTCTGATTATGGAACAGAGAGCCCCCCCCCCCCAAAAAAAAATCCTCAAAATATAAAAGCCCATATTTTTAATGAGGCTCAAATACAACAGTTAGAAAGCCAATTTTAAACCTTGCTTCTTCCTAAAGTTTAAAGAAAACTGATTTAAAATAACAAATAAGCACCATGAAGATATTAAGGTCAAATTCTATACAAAGTTACTTTAAGAAAGAAGATAACAAAGAACAGAAAATATTCCTATAAACAATAAAACAACCCAAAAAGATATACTGCAATGCATTGATTTGTTGAGATATATTTATCATATAACATTATGTAAGTTTAATATGAAGCAACGTACTATTAAAATGTAGGATTAAAACTTTAATATATGATTTCAATATTAGCTTTTAATTGATATGAAATTAACAGTATAATAATAATTAGAAAAACTCAGACATAAATTTTCAGAATTCAGAAAAGTATTAGAAATAAAATGTAAGAACACATTAGAAGTGAAGATTAACTAAAAAAAATACAAACAAATAAAGACATCAAATACTACGTTGAAATAAACAGACAGTTCAAAAGAAGAAAGTATTTTTTAAATAAGAAAATGGAGAAAAGTATTTGAGAGAAAGCGAAAAATATTTAAGATAGACAATGAATATCCAACTAACAACAAACAGGAATCCTTGAAGAAGAAAATCAAACCAAGTCAAAACAAAAACAAAGCCAGAAGAAATAATAAAATAATAAATCAAGAAAATCTTTTCACAATAAAAAAAATATGAAAACACATGTAAAAACAGTATACAGTGTACTTGAAAATATTAACCCAGTGTGACGATAAGAGAATGGAAAATGTATGAGCAAAAAAACACACAAAAAACAAAAATAAAATTTTAAAATGTTTTAATAAGTAGTATTAATGGTGATAGTATTGGAATTGTTATTCATAGACTCATGTGTGCAAAGCGAAATAAAGTAAATGTACAGTGATTAGGTGTTTTAATTCTATCATCCCCAGTGCTCTTGAGGGCCCTTTTTTTTTTCTTTGTGGAGAAAGAATATGTAAATTAGAAGTGTAGTTAAAAATCCTGTGGTTTGAACTTGAAAATATCAATCTGAACTCAAAATGTGCATATATATCCTGACTCTATTCACATAAAGTCCTAGTAAAAATAACCAACCAGTAGCAATGAACATCCTTAAGGCTTTGAAAATAAATTGAAGGCAAAAAGGAACGAAAGGAAGGAAGGAAGGAAGGAAGGAAGGAAGGAAGGAAGGAAGGAAGGAAGGAAGGAAGGAAGGGTAGAGAGAGGCAGGGAGAGAAGAAAAAAGGAAGAAAATATTTTTGGAGAAATTTCGATTTGTTTCCAAAATATTTTCATTTTAACAATATGCATTAGAGTGTATTGAAACTGTTTAAATATGTTTAAATCCATGAATTCCTAATGATATTCCTAAAAACTTATATTATGAAAAACACATGGAAGTGGATCAATTTTAAAAATGTATATCAAATATTCATTCTGACTTTCCTACATGCATTGTTCCACTAGGTAACCAAATAGTACAAGGGACAGGTGGGGGAAGCATTTCCTTCTAATGTTATTATAACTCACAAAGGAAAATCAAATGACATGATTATGTCACCATGTTCCAATCCTAGTGAATTACTGAACTAGAAATGCATCCACACAAGACTAATTTATTTGGTGAAGAGGTTCTGAACACCACCCCTGGCTCTCCAAGAAAAAACTCAGTGAAAGTGAGATTCATGTATTAAAGCCAGGAAAGGCTGTGGAATCTTCATGTCTGATGATTCCAGTACCCCCAGATGTGATGAGGAGGGAAATGAGCTATACAATGTTGTCTTCACTTCACTGTCTTTCATTATTAAGCAACTGAAACCCATGAAGATTATTAGGTCAGAGTATTCCTAGGATATAGCAGTGAGCTATAAGTATTAAAAAAAAAAAGCCTAAGGTTTCATCATTTTATCATACAATCAATTTAAACAATAGGATCTCAGTAATTTCTTTTGCATTGCATAACCAATCTTTTAAAAATATAACCTCTATTCTATATGCTTAAGATTCTGTCTTTTAAATTGAACAACTGAATAATTATCCAGTTAGATGAATCATGATAGATTATTGATCTACTTAATATTTTCTGAAATATATCTATTAGATTAATACTGATTGACAGCCTGAAGGCCATTTAGCTATGTGAGAAACATGATTAAATTTTACCTCTAAAATTTATATCTCCACCAAAGATCATGTGATCCTTTCCTGCAGAGGTTTATTCTCATGTAGGAATAAGACTAGACAAACTGAGTCGCCTTCCTTCTCGATCAGAGCTCAAAACCTTGGCTGCATATTAGAGTCATTTGAGAAGCTTTTAACAAGTAGTGATGCCCAATCCACACAACAGACCAATTAAACAAGACTCTTTTGAGGTGAGACCCAGCAGTGAGACCCAGGAATCAGTATCTTTGGAAAATTCCACAGGTGATTCTAATAGGTAAACAAGATAAATAATCATTGTCCTAAAGTCTCTGTGACAGCAGAAAATTCAGAATCTTTCCTACTGAATAAATCTCCTGAGTTAGTACACTTCTGTGTCATTACTATTTGTGAAAATCTTCTCAGTTTTAAGTTTGCTCATCTGTGGACAATTGTTTAGATGCGTCCAGTTTGCCCTTAGTGTAATGGACCAGGCCAGGCGAAACAATGACAGCAAACCTCAACACTACCCCCACTTCCACTTCTCTCTCCTCCAGCTGTTTTTGGCCTGCATTTTCTATAATTCTCTCTCTACTTGAAGTCGTCAAGTTTTATATCCTCCATGTAGATGCAGGATCCCAGCCTCTGCTCTTAAGATTTGTTAGTTCTATTCTTATTAGCATTTAACTTGATTTCCTCTTCTTGACATTCAGTGTCCCCCTCTCTCTCTATATAGATACTCCTTTTCCCTCATGTTTACCAGTGGAGAAACCTAATCCTTGACCTGGGAATTGGCATTTACCTGGCTCCCTTAGGGAAATTGCGCAAATTCAATCCAGTCCAAAATCAAGACACTCTTTAGAAGGTCAGTAAAACTAGCTGTGAAGAGTTGAGCTACTTTAGTCAATGCCTCTTAGCAAAGAAAGTTTAAATCTCCTGTCTTCTTATTTGAATGAAGTAAACAGCTAAATCATCAGTGGCTGCTTATGATAAATTTAGGCTTTGAGGTTTCCTTCTTAGAAAGGCCAAGAAAGGCAGCCAACCAAAGAAACTTCTGCAACAATAGGTCCACTCCACCATAAGTCAAAAAAAGGCTCTTAGCTATAAAGACATATCAGAGCTTAAATATCATAAGCCAGTGTTAAACAGAAAGAGGTAATATATACTAGGAACAGAAGAGATTTTCCTTATGCTGGGTCTGTAATATAGAAATAGTATGTAATTCAGTATAAAGATTCCAAGGTAATATAGTCCCCTGAGATATTTGTGAAGTTGTTGTCAAGTTTAATGATGCCTAATGTGTTTGGTTAGTTCAAATTGCTGGAAATAATACTTAGGGCTTAGTGGCCAGAAGTATGTAGTCCTCCACGGTGAATCCATACTTAGTAGTGCCTCGAGATGTGCCTGGAAATGTGGGTCACTGGTGTCAATATTTTTTCTCAGGTAAAACAGAAAAGTATCAGATCCTTATTCAAGTGGAATATAATTCATAACATGTATCCCCAGCTCCCACTAGAAAAGAAGTATGAAGCAGGTAAGCGGGTCACAAACCTAGTATAATTAATTACATATTGAATCAAATAACCAAATCTCACAGTACTCAGTGCCTCAACATTATCTCAGGCTGCCTAGGGCACGACATCCACATAGGTGCCTCAAGGATACCTACTGAGATACCAAAGTCACAGATGAACCTCATAAAATTTTGGCTTATCTCTTTCTTTCCACATTTATGCAAATTTTGACTGCCCTTGTGTGAATATGAGTGAACTTCTTTGGAAAGACTAGAAATAGAAGAGTATTAACATTTTATTAAGTGTACAATATGTCAGACACTTCTAGGTGCTTTACTGATACCTTACTATTTGATCTAAAAAGAGAAAGATGTTATTTCCATATTACACATGAAAATGCCAAGGCAGAGAGATTAAATACTTTTCCCCAAATCAAAGGAGTTTAAAGAATTGGAGTCAAAATTTAGTTACAGAAATTAAATGACATAAATACATGTCTTAAAGTATAAGAAAACAAGCATATCATCTAAAGGCATTGATCACTGAATAGCCTTCTCATCTTCTCTTCCATGTTTAGCAAATTGTAATTTTTATTTGATATCTTAATGCTTGGGCCTTTCTACCAAGAGCAGAAACAACAGATCAGAGCAATGCACATAGTTAGAAAGGATCAATAGATCACCTAAGGGGATGGTAAACATACCACATACATATACGCTGTTCAACAGTAACGTAACTGGGTAACAGTAACTGGGTAAAACAGTGGGTGGAAATACAGGCTGGCAAGGCATAAAATAACTTACATGGAGCAACTGTGACCTCCAAATTTCAGTGAAGGGCGGAGGCCAGAATACTGCCCCAGTGCTGATTTCAGCCCTTACTACTTAGGTGATGAATTCAACTTAATTATATATTAAGCACAAACTTTCTGTAAGACGGTACACTAGGCATGAATAATAGAAATTAAGTAAATTTCAGCCCTCTACTTATTAGATTAAAAAGAAAGTTCAAAAAAAGGGGTCAGGGAGAGATATGGCAAAAAAGTATAGATCTGTCATCAGAGATTTGCCAACATCTGTGCAAATCTAAAGAGATCCTATCAGCTTGGACGATTGATAAAAGTAAAACTTCATTGATGAGTTGCTTATGTAGCAAATAGAAGACTTCTGAATGAATGAATGAATGAATGAATGAATGAATAAATGAAATTTATTTTGGCAAGTAGAATAAGGGTGGAGTGAATATTATATAAGAGAAGAATTTATATTTATGAAGATACAGAGATAGAAAATCATGATATATATATTAAAGAAAATCGCATTTGTCTGATCAAGCTGAAACTGAATGTATGCACAAGAATGGTATGTGTCTCTCCATTTGATTTGCTATAACAAAAATACTCAAAAGTGGGTAGCTTATGAAAAATATAAATTTATTCCTCACAGTTCTGAAATCTGGGAGTCCAAGATCAGGGTGGCAGCAAGGCTGGGTAAGGATCCTCTTCTGGGTTGCAGAGCTTTTGTTGTATCCTTATATGATGGAAAGGGCAAGCAAGCTCTTGGGATCTCTTTTGTTAAGGCCCTAATCCCGGGAATTCATGAGGGCTTTACCTTCGTGACCTAATAATGATCCTCGAAATTCCCCAACTTCTAATACCATCACCATCAGGATCGGGATTTCAACATATAAATTCAAGGGGAAAATAAACATAGACCACTACAGTCTGGGTTAAGGCTACAAAAATAGATTGCTACCACTTGGTAATGCCAGGCATGCTCCTGTCTCAACACCTTTCTCCTGGCTATTCTCTATGCCTAAAATGCTAACATTTTACAACCCTTGGTTCCCTTCAGAGGGATTCAAACTCAGGTGGATTCTTATGCATCGTTACCTCCTCAGAAATTCCTTCATTGACTACCCTTTCTAAAAGAAGGTTCTCTGTCACTACTTATAACCTGTTTTGCTTTATATTTTACTATAGCCTGAAATGTTATCAAGTTATTGTGGTTTTTTAGTGTTATGTCCCTCCCCTCACTAAAATGTAAGCTTCTTGAAGACAGGTATTATGTCAGTTTACTAAGCCACTGTATACATCTCTGAGATCAATGCCAGACATATAGCAGTAACTTAAAAAATAATTATTGAATGCATGAGGATATCTTTATGATTTTTGAAGTAGGGAAGAATATCTTAGAATAGGAAAAGCACACACTATAAGTCAAAAAGTGATACATTTGATTACATAAAAATTTTAAGTTTCTGTGCTGCAAAAGCATCTTAAATAAAGAAAAAAGACAATACATTTTGGAGAAGATATTTTTCTGCCAATATAACTAAGATGTATATATATATATATATATAATATATATAATGTATGTAATATATATATAACTAAAATATATATAATATATAACTAAAATATATATATGTATAAAGAGCTCCCACAAAATAAAAATAAAAAGACAAAAAGATAATAAGAGAAAAAAATTGAAGCAATTTATGAGTAGACCATTTACAAGAAGCAGCAAGAACATTCATAAATATATTAGATGTTTAACCTTACTGGTATGCACAGAATGAAAATTAGAATTGTTTTACCACAATTAGATTGGAAAAGTACATATCTATATATATATACTATGTAAACACAAAGTATTGATAAGGATATGGAAAGAGATACTTACAGCCACAGAAAGAAGTGTAATTGGTACAACTACCTGTGTATTCTTGGGAAACTCCTGCATAATGGTTTAAGATTCTGAGCATAAGAATACCGACTGCAGCACCTGCCATTATCATACATGTAAGAACAACGTAAATGTCCAAAAACAAGAGAATGGGTGTGTAAATTGTAACATAGTCATGTTCATGTGATGGAATAAAAACTAACATCAAACAAACAAAAAAGCTAGTAGCCGACTGATAGGTTTAATACGGTGGCATTTCTGTAATATTTAAAAGTCTGAAAAATACTAATAAATATTTCTGTTTATATATAAATATGTAACATTATAAAAATATTCAAGAAAGAATAAATTAAAAATCTTATGGTGGTTATCTCTGAGAAGGCAGAATTAAATGCGCTCATGAAGACATACGGAGTAGGCTTAATTCTTTAGAGAAATAAAATATTTCTTTAGGAAGAAAATAGAAATTTTGGCTCATTGGTGTACTTGACATACTTTTCAGTAGATTTGAAATATTTCATTGAAATAGTATGCGTGTTATTATAAATGTTACTTATATCTAAAAACCTTAGATATTATTAAAATATAGTTGACATAATAGATCACTTTCGATCTTCTATACCCAGTTAATTTCTTAACAAGTATCTGATAATCTAGAATCGTGTATGTGGCTGATAACTTTCAACCGTACCTCTATCTACATTCATATCTAGGGCTCTAACCATATTTTTATATTTGTGCATTGAAGGCACTAAGGCCTTCAACTGTAGATGATAATTAATACCCTCTTGTTTTGGTAGACTTTGTAAACAGTTAAGTAGTCAGCTATTTAATAGTATGGTTTGTAAAGTGATGATAATACATCCTTCCCCCAAATAATCTTCCTGATGCTTGAAATACAATAAGTACTGCTTTATTCCTTTAAGGTAAGTATCATCCTTTTCATTCTTCTTCATCGAAATGCAAATATTTCTGGGTAGGATTTGCATTTTAATTAAGTCTCTAATGCTTCAGAGTTAATGAGTATATCTAACACTTTCTTCTTGACAGAAAGGTAAAGGCTAACTGAAAGGCCTTTTGATCATTTTGGGAAAGTGTGAGACATACATATGTTACTAAAAATAGTGACAAAGGCACAGATTAGTGACAAAGCTATGCAAAGAATTTATTCAAGAGACTTCACGATCCCACAGCATGCTGGATGAGATCCATCACTTTCCTTCTCTTTTCTACATTTTAGTCTCATATTTTTCACTTTTGCTAAGGAACTCAGAGGCCCAATAAACTTACTAACAAAATGCCCTGTGCTTTCTATGACCCTAATGATGTCAGCACTAGTCAAGGTAGTAACTTCTGTGCAAAGTACATTGTGATGGAATTCCAAAATTATGGACTAAGTGTACTTCTTATTTTAGTGACACTGTCTAATTTCTTTGAGCTCCCAAATCTCATCTATAAAAGAGGTATACAATATCTTTACATTTAGCTTATAGATTATTGTATAGAATCAAGATAAATAAAGAATACAGACGCATGGATACCAAGAACAAACTGGTGATTGCCAGAGGGGCAAGAGGTTATGGGGCTGGGTGAAAAAAAGTGAAGGGAAGAAAAAGTACAAATTAGTAGTTTTAAACAGTCATGGGGACGTAGAGTATAGCAGAGGGAATATGGTCAATATTATTGTAAGGGTTATGTATAGAGACAGATGGGTGTTAGAGTAATTGGGGAGATCATTTCATAAGTTATATAAATGTATAGCCATTGTACTGTATACTTAAAACTAATAAATATATAGAAGTAACTTATAAAATATAAAAGGATCTATTTACATATATTAATTAAGATGTTTGTCATTGTAGGTAATAATAACCCCACACTAAACTAGTTTAAATAAAAGGGATAGCCAATTGCTCATACTGATAGAAAGTATAGGATTTATATATAGGTTCAGATCTAATTCTATCAAAGTTTTGGTTCATCCTCTGAATGCCAGCTTCATCTTCAACCTGGCCATAAAATGAATGGCAATAGCAAATTGATTCACCAACTTTGTCAAGAATTTCAGGGAATGTGGGGAGAGAAGGTGAGGTTCCACAACCACCAAATGTGTTTCTGGATGTCAAGCTGATTGTCTGCTGTTGAAGCTTTCTGACTGTCTCTGTGGCCAGAGGAGTATCATATATTGATTGGCATAGGCATTCACTGTCACAGCCATAGAATTGATGAGATTCGCTAGACTGGCTTAGGTCAGCTAGCACTGGCTTCTGGGGTTGGGTCAATCCAACCTAAATTACAATGAGAGTGGGTAAATGATTATATCACTTATAATCTTATACCTTTTGGCACCTACAGATTGTTTTATTATATTTTCATTAATACTAATTACACAATTATTATCATAACTATTACTTCTACTTATATATACCATAATTATTATTTTTACCACAATTACTATGTCTTTCTAGAAAATGAAAAGTAGTTACAGTTGTACAGCTTTGTCACTACTTTGTCAAGGACAATGAACATACAGTTGTTCTCATTGCATTGCACAATAAGGTTTCACTATCAGTATATGTTAGAATATTTGTTTTTTAACTAAGCATTTTTTTCTCCCTTTCTCTTAATTAATCAAGGAGGAACCTTGTGACAGTATCTTTCCATGAGAGTTAAACTTATTCTTTTCTAACTAACCTGGCCTCTTCTCTTCATTGACTAATGGCTACTCAATGTGCCTTGAAAACTCATTGAAATTGGTTTGGGCCTTTTGAGCCACACTTCTCTTGCTCAGGTCCACTTCCACTTCTGGGAGTGTACTTTCTCTTCTAATAAAACTTTTTTTTTCTACTGTAAAAAAAAAAAATTGGTTTGATAGACAGAATCAACATGAATACAGTAGAGAACTTGAAGGAACCAGATTTGTTTTTATTGTGCAACTTTCTTAATAAAATGAATTAATAAAGTGTAATTTCTAGAGTGTGACTCAGACAAATTTCTAGTTTTATGCTGTTTAAAACTTTATCAAGACTCCTTCCTATGATGACCATCTGATGTTATGTATTTTTGAATAATAACTGTGGGACAATCCTCATGAAAGTCCTTCAAAATTGCTATGATGCTCCTACTTCTCTTTATTTCCAGAGAAGGCATGTTCAACTATTTCGAGACTATCTATTACCTTATGCTTTTAATTAAATCGACTGTCTTAAATTTTACAATCACATTAGTTAATTAGACATTGATTAAATATACAAAGATGTTAATGCTGGAGCCCAAGATACAGTTAGTAATTTTTAAAAATCTTTAAAAATCACTAATATCTTTTAAAATCTTTAATTTTAAAAAATTTTTATCTTTAAAAATCACACCAATAGTATGAAATTATTAGAACTTTGCTCAAGATACAAAGTAGAAAACCACAGAAAACAAAACTTCTTGATAAAAAAAAAGATATTACTGAGGAATGGGTCTATGAAAACAGACTTTGTAACTGTCAACAGTCACAGAGTTTCAGGTAGGCTTCTCCAAATAGGAAATACTACAATAAGAAAAGAAGAAAATAGAATATATTTAAGACGGAAGGATATTATATGCAAAAGCACACAATTATCAATGTCCAAGTTGTGTTTATGAGAATTTGCATAGGTTAGTTGTATCAAGAAGAGAATTTGTATAAATAGGCAGTGGGCAAAGAGGCTGTTGAGTAATCAGGAGCATTAGGTTGAAATTTGAATACTGATGTTAATAGATATCATTTAAAGAACACCAATAAGTGCTTAAAAAAAAAAACCATAAGCAATAAGTTTGGAAGCATTTATTCTTGACAGCAGCCCTGTGAAGTAGAAGAAATGAATTCAAGGGCTCATTGTGCATCAAGGAGCTAAGGGTTCAGTTAAATGAATACATTTGTTTTAACATCAGGATGTTCCATGCTAGATTGGGGGTACACTTATATTAAAAAACAAAATAAAACAAAAACAAAACCAAAAAACTCACGTTTATTGATCTGGTTAAAATATAAATTGAGGCATATTACAAATTTTTAGAGTTTAGAAAAAATCAATTCAAATCAGGCAGCATCCCATCTAGCAGATAGAAAAGAGCTCCAAGGAGCTGTATAAAATGAGAGACATTTTTAGGCAGAAGTGAGAAGAACTTTTTCTAGGCAAAAAAGTAAGTGGGTTGGTTGGTATTGAAAGGTCACTTTCCTTTAGGGGATGACAGGGGTCTATCAGGCAGATTAGCTTGCTAGTGCTGATCAGGTAATTCTTAATTGATGGTTTAAGATCCTATTTCTGAGAGTCTAAACTGTAATTAAGTCTTGATTTGGTGACATGGGACTTGGCATAAGTGACTCCATTTGGGTCCTGGGTCCTGTTGTCTTGTTTTTTAGCAATCTGAATGTCACATTTAATTGAGTATCCTGTATTTTATCTAGAAACTCTATATGGAAGCCTTTTAGAGTTGATTATTGTTTTGTAACCTAAAATGGGGTTGTTGCTGTTAAGGGAAATGATGACGTTTCTGAGAAAGGAAATAAGACAAGTCTGAGAACTGAGTCTTAGGACGGACCCACAAACAATTCTGTGATCTCCTAATTTACTGATTTCCTAAAGCATTAGAATGTCTATTACTGGTTAAGCAATCGTATCTTAAATTATAAAACAATGCTTATTTTTCATATAATTTATATTTGGGCCATTCATCAAAACCAAAGGCCTTAATAATAGAGACCATGTCATTTGTGCATGTATTTCCCACAATACCTAACTCAGGCCTGGCCATACAATAAACACTAAATAAATACGAGTAAGATTAAAATTTTCATCATATAGATTACAAGCATAATTAGCTCTCTTTTTTTTTTCTGTGCTGGTTTTTGCTTCTTATACCCTAACCTACATTTGAAATTCTTTGAAAGTTGAGAAGCCTTAGAGGACCTCACAGTGTTATAATAGCATTAAAATGAAGGGAGGAAAGAGGTCTGGGGAGGGGTGGGAAACAAAAGCTCAAGGAAAATCTGAAAGAAAGCTCAGCGTTTCCACTAAACACTCCAAACTCACTTGCTTCAGCCTCTGTAGGCAGCAATTACATTCCGAAGGAAAATGTTTTACAATTGTAATTACACATAATAGGAGGAATGTATTTTTCCTTCATCCTACTCCCATGGCGAGTCAATTTAATTTTTAAATACAAGAGACATAATTGATTTTAGCCCTAGATTAGCACTGAAAATGATCTATATGTGTTCTCACTAATGGAACAAGAGAATTGGTCCTCCTCGGAGACTTTTACCCAAACCTGTTCATGCAACAATTACGAGTCTGACAGGTTAGTGCAAGGAGAGGAATACGGGAAGGAAACACCCCACTGATTAACAATTGAGCAAATAATTAATATTATGCTCTTCCCAGTTAATTATGGATTAGGCACAAATATATTACCACCATAGAGGCCACAAGCAATGAGACTGCCTGGAGGAGCCTTGTCCTATTTACCAGAAAATGGGCTTTCTCCGAGAGTTTTGGGGCAAACCCATTTCTAAATGGGGCTCCTCATGAAACAGCATGGATTAGAGTTGGACTCATTTTCTCCATAATGATAGACCTATCGCTTATCTGGCAATCGATTTCCCATCTGCTGGTCTACCAGGCTGCCACACAGACAATGGGTAAATGGAGTAGGAATAGCTCAAGGCAAAGCTAAGAAATAGGTAGTTTATACTCTGCCATTTTGCCATCAAAATCTGCCTTTAAGCACAACTCCGAAGTCCAATTTTTACTCTCACTGAGTTGTCAGCTAATCCTCCCTAAAGCAGGATTAGTAACTGGGATATTAGGTTCTAAGACTATAATTCCCAGGTGTATTTGCATTTTAATCGATGACTCCAGAGAGTCAGATTTGGCATGAATCTATCACTGAAAACACAATGCGGAAATCTAGGCTTCACTCCATACCCCTCCACTTGCCAGTTAGGTAATTTCCAAGCTGTAAAATAGGATTATATCTGCTTCATGAGATTGTTGTGACAATTAAGTAAATTATTTAATATATGGTGAAAGTCCCTAGCATGGTTCTCAACACCTTTTAATGTATCTTAAGGTGGGGGGGAAGGATCCTCAAATCCCAAAGAAATGAAATTATAATGATGATGCTGTTTATAAAAGTCACTTCGCCTGCTAGGGCTTCAGGTGCATCACCTTTAAAAAAAGAGCACTTATCTATATGATATCTAAAATTCTTTTCCCTAATAAAGTTCAAAGATTTTATTTCTGTAAATTGATATAGTGTCCTCTTAAGTAGCAGACAAACAAAGCAAGACATGCAAGTGCAGATACCTAGCCTTTCAGTCATGTATGGAGACAGTCTTTCAGAGTATTTATTCAAATACGACTAGCTCATAAATATAGGCTGTGTTAGGGTTCAGGGCATTGTAGTTGGCAGTTAGAAATGTGTCAGCTATGCGCCAGAGTGGTTTTCCTGTGGAACAAGGAAATGGCTGAAGCAACAGTAAATTTTCTCAACTTCAATCAGCTAGAAAACTAATTTATAAGTCCTGCCTCAATTGTCCTGTTTGAAAGCCCAAGCTCCTGATGGGTTGGAATATATAGTAAAATCTTATAATCAACTGACCTTTCATCTCTGATGTCTCATATTATCCTGCCATATGATTTTACATCATTCAAGTATGTCATTCTGAGACACAGAAAGATAGCCTGTGTTTGTTTCTGTTTGTGTCTGTATACACATTTGTCATATGTCTGTGTGCATGCCTATGTCTGCATACGGTTGTGGATGTGTGTGTGTATCATGTCTGTTTGTATTCTCATACAGACTCTCTTTGGTAGATGTAGAAATCTTATTGCTTGTCTTTAATAATAATGGACGTGTAATATGTGGGAAATTGTCTGTATTCCTAGGAAAGAACTGGAGCCTACAGTTATTGACTAGCTAAATTGCTTACGAGTGTTTTGATGTATCTTTAATGTTCAAACTCACAGACCTAAGCACACTCACAAGCATTTCAGATGGCAGTAAGCTGAGTCCACGAAACTCACTCCAACCACTAGGGCAAACAGGAGGCCAAGTAAAAAATATTATTCTCATCCCAATTCACAGGACCAGATTTCTTCAATATCGACTGATTAGTCCAAAAGCCTTTTACTTTTGTTTCTTTATATAAATGGATTCCTAAGAAATTCAGAAAATTCCGAGACTGAAAAATTCTAATACTAGTAATTTTGTAAATCTTATTCAAACTGTTCCTATCTGGCCATTTATTTGGCAAGATGCTAGAAAAAATTTTCTCCCTGGAGAATCTATATTTGCCATCTTTCTCCCCTGAATAACTAGGCTTTAATGATACTAATGTATCTTTAATAGCTTAGCAATGAAATTGAATGGAAATAGGAATCACTTTTGAAGAAATCAACATTTTCCCATTTTGCTGAAGAAAATACTGAGACTCCAATCAATTAAATGTTCTCTTGTCAAGAGTGTAGTATGGACCCTTATAACTATAACTCTTCATTTTAGAAAATCATTTACCTGTGACAAACTAAAACAAGGGTAATGGAGTGTTTTATATATGCATTTGAAGGGGTTTTATTATCTAAAGTAGAATTAAACATTGAGTGCACACTTCGCATCATTTAAGTAATAAATTAATTAAAATAGGTTTACTTTTTTAAAATCGTATTTGGATAGACCATTCAAAGTTTGTATAAAAAGATTATGAAATTCTGGAGTTGAGAAAAAGGGGGTCTATGAATGAATGGATAGACGGTCTCTCATGGGCAAGAAGTCACAGCTGTTTTCCTTGAGTAGGTGTTCTAGAAGGAGTTTCAGGCTCAGCTATGGCTTGCATTTTATCTGGCAGATAATCACTTCTGGACTCAAAGGAATCACTTCTTCCTTTAAGTATTTTATATTCTATTTTGTTGGCAATCTGCCCCTTTGACATCTCCTGTATTCCTACCTTTCTCTGGTATTTAGCTTCAAAGTTAAGAATATCTGAAGTCTTGAGAGCAACTAAAACTTTATAGGACTCTAGCTAATGATAATTTTCCTGCTTTCCTTCTTCCTAATAGAATACAAGCTTCTCAAGAAATAAGACTTACATCTTATTTTAATTCTCCACAGTTCTTAACATGATGTCTTTTAGATAACAGGCAATCAATAAATATTAGTTGAATCAATGAATTCGTGTCTACCCAGGGTTAAGAGTTCAAGGAGTCACTGAGTGGCCAAGCCACTAAGAGAAGCTTGATCTACAATGGTAGAAACTAGATTATTGGCTTCATTAACACCTGAATGGCTGGATTGATTGCTAGCGATCAGTATAAAAACCTTTTCTTAAATTATATAGTCATGGGAAACCTGAAAAGTAATTTATTCATTTTACAGAAGAGGCTCAGGAGCAGAATGATTAGGTACATAGACCAAGGTCACACTGTGGGCAAGTATCATTCAGGATTTCTATCCTGATCATTTTCAATGACAACTCAGTTGTCTCTACCATATCACCTCTAAGATAGTTCTGGCCAAGGGTCCCTAATTCAGTTCCCCTTTGTGTCAGAATCACAGTAAGAATGGAAGTATATTCTAAATAGATTAGTTTCAGGAGACTTTAATAAATGAACAGTTTACAAGGCACTTACGTAATAGGAATAGGGTAACCATAAGGGTTAGTTCAATATCCCGAGTTAGTTATTCCTTTCATAAAGATGAGGGTTTAAAGAAAAGAAATAATCACGGAGACCTAGAAACAGAGAGGGTATGAAGAGCCCCCTTATGCCCTCCACTTCTCAGGGAACAGCAGTTGAGTGTTGAGTAACAGCAAGGAAACTAGGGAAATAAACTGTGATCTCCTGCTGGTGCTTCCAGCAGGTCAAATCCAAAAGAAAGCCAGAGGGCAAAGGGTTTTATTTGTAGAGTTCAGGTTAGTCAGCCTTCCTGACTACAGAGCAGATAGGAAAGGGTGGCAAGTGGATCTGGAGGAGTAAACAGAAACTTTCCAGAAAACCCATCACATAAATAAGTGAAAGACAGAATTAAGCATTCTACGATTGGAGGTCTTTGGAGGCAGGGGAAATCTGTAAAACAAGAGTAGTCTTGGCTAACTTAAAAAAAAAGAAGAATCTATAAAGTTATAAAAAAATTTGTTTATTGCTGAGTTTAGTTTAAGCCTTTTTTCGTTTGTTTGTTTGTTTTGTTGTTGTTGTTTTTTAACTGAATGCCTGGCATCAAGAGCAAATTTATAATGCACCCAAGATATTAATTGGAAAGCAGTTGTAACCAAGAATGAGGGCAGAGAAATAATGGGAGCACATTTAGCACAGTGGGTAGCTCTGCTTTGTCAGATCAAAATGGCCCCCAGACTGGGAGTGATGCATTTCAATTCCACTTTAACAGTCATGGCACCCTGGAGGAGGAGTGGAAAAATGCCAGCTAACATTTTTAATTTGGCCCTTTAGAGTCAGAATAGGTATCTTTTCTTTCAACTCCTTGACCTTCTCCTCTACTCAACATATAGGTGCAAAATGTCCTTACTGACCTAAATCTTAATTAATATTACTCTCTCAGCTGTGATACCAGATACGTTTCCACTGACCTAAGAATGCCCCTTACTTTGCATCGTGGGAGCCCCTTTAATCGTCCCTATCTCCAACCCGCACTCTGGGAGCCCAGCATGGGTCAGAGTGACTGGCATGGATTGGATACAGAATTAATAGAGACACTCGATAAGTGAATAAATAGGTAAATAAATAAATAAGCTTGAAATAACATGCCTCCCTCCAAGTGAAGACAGGCAAAGAGCAGGAATAAAAGGAAAACAGGAGCCAGCTGTTTGATTTGAGAGCGTACAGAATGTACAATCTAAAACCTAAATTTTTCAAAGTAACCTTAAAAAAAAACTCACATTTTTGTAGTGTTACTGAAATATCTGAGGACAGTTTAGAAAGAAATGAGATAAGAACATAAGACACATGAGCGTGTGTAGGAACTGACAGGAGAGAAATGATGATTACTTCTTATTCCACAATAGTAGAATTTTCCATTTCCTACACTCTCATCTGTGATCCAGCCATACTGCAAGGTAGGGTCTCCCAGCAATGTTTCTTGTTTTTCCCCCAGCAAAGTCCATCACATATGTGATACTCCAGGTATCTGGTTAAAAGCAGTAGACAACGTCCTTTGCCATTCTAGCTATCAGTGGCAGTGGTATACTCAACTACACAGAGAGTTCTCTGAGGCTATTTGAAAACACTTGAAAAAGTATACAATTAGGAAGGGTTAACGACAAATAGTCATCTCCCCTGAATGTGATTTCTTGAAGGGTACAAAGAGGTAAAGGGAGCTAAGGGTAAATCATTGAACAAAGGAATCAGTGGGTGGCAATTTACTATTGAAAGAGATTTTTAAATAATTTGCATGCTATGCTCCAATAATTAAATTATATTTAAATATTATTATTATTATTATTATTATTATTATTATTAGAGCTTGCAATCCATATAGAAACTAAAGGTTTAGATGTGAAGGGAAAAATTAACTTTAGCATAAGCTTTACCCTGCCAGCTAAGAAATCTGAAGCAACCACAGATTTATATTTTAACCACTGCCTCTGCATAGGTAATTATATTAACAAGTGTTTTCGAATTGTATGACTATTTCTCAGAATCATTCATAGCTTCCTAAATTTTTAATATAAGATTCTTTTATTATGAGCTACTATTCATTATGAACTACTCTAGTTTTTCTGTTTCCTTCTTTGAAGGAAAACAAAATCTGGTTTGTTGTTCGTTTGTATTTTTTTGTTTTATTTTTCTTTCCCTCTTGTGTATTCTGTTTGGGTAAGGTGGCTTTGTATATAGCATGCACAAAACTGCTAGATACTAGTCTTACCAGATGCCTAGGGAATATAGAACCTAGAATTGACGTGAAGCATACCAAGTCAGAATTAGCATAACACTGGGGTGGACGCTGGGCTGGGACAGTTAGTGTGCTGACTGTTGACCTTTCAGACCATTTATAACAGAAGTTATGGTTTTTGTTTCTTATGGTTTAGGTAGAATGGCATATACTGAAAAGTACCTATGTCTTCCTTGTCCTCAGCTTCCACCTAGACTAGCAGAAGCAAGCTATAACTTCCTCTTACATGTCAAGACCTAGCATAGCTCAGGGTACCACATTTTCATAGTAAAATTGAAAACATTTCCCTATGTAGAAAAATGTATATATAAAATTCTTCATAAAATTGAAAATTTATAAATCATGTTTATATAAATCCAGTGATGGATGGACTATGTTTTCAATTGAAATAATTCAGTTAGAGATAGTCGAGCTATAAAAATCTTGGAAGCTTTTTTAGTACTCTACCCCTGCCCATAATAAAAGCCAAACAGTACTACGTCTGATAAGAATCAACTACTTTTGACAAAGACTTACCTATCTTTCTGGGACTTAATTCCAACACTTAAGTATCATTCTTGCTACCATCCATTAGTCTTCTCGACTAATACTTTGTCATACTTGGTTTAAATTAGTTTCCCCTATTTTCTAACAGCAAGGAAAAGCCTTTAAAATTTGGGGAAGAAAGCATGATTTTTACTAAAAATACTTCCCCTAATTTGAATCGCATTTATCTCACACAGAGACATTCTGCCTAATCTGTCCAAATCAATGTCATCCCTCTCCTTCCCCTCCCCTCCCCATCCCTCCCACACCCATGTGCAGGCCAACCTCTAACATGTAGGGTCTAAGAAAAAAGCAGAAATAAAGGCCCACATACTTTTTAACTAAATATTTAAAATTTATAAGTTAAACTAATAAAACAATGAATAACCATGCTACATCCTCCAGCCTTGACAAATATGTTTTCATAATGATCAGGAAGACAAAGTTTCAACTAAGGTTCTTCAGCTCTTTGGACTTTTACAAGAGAATGGTAACAAGTGGAGGCAGAGCTTCCTGGTCCCTGGTACGCAGATATACTCTCTTTCTTCCTGCACCCCCTTCCTCCACTCCTGATCTGGTTCTGAAATGTCAGAAAGCTTATATTCATGTTTGTGGATACCCCAGCCTGCAAGTCCAAGGCCTGTACACCCCTTGCAAGAGGTGGCCTCTTGGTTACTTCTCAAGCCTAGAAATGCACACACTAGTGCCAAGGTGTGGCATGAGGACGAAAGAGCTAGGGAAGAGTGGAACACAAGTGCCCGGAAATGTAGGTGGGACATTCCGGGATCCCAAGATCTACAGAGTTACCTAAAAGTGAGATATCTGGTTTCCTGATGCACATCCTTTCTGGACCCATGGACTCCTCACTTTGAGACACAGCTCACTTTATGGCACAGGTCAGGGTAGGTTCTCTAAAGCATGTAGTACAGGCACAGGGCTGAGATTTGTTAGGTGTAAAGATGGACTTCATGTACAAACTAACACCTGAAAAGTCAAGTTAAATAAGGTAATGCTTTTCTCATGTGGAAAAACCTGGATCATCACATATTATAGAGCTGGACTGGCTTTTCCTAAAGCTCTAGATATGTCATAGGCTGCCCTACTTGGAACATAGGGGAACACTGTCCCCTCTGTTGGACCCCATCAGACAATCTACCACACAGACAAGGCATTGGGGAAGGGTGACTTATGATAATCTTTTAATTACTTGAGTAGCACAAATATTTAGCTGAACAGTCTGCATTTCTCAGGTCTAAAAGGAATTATGAGACTTTGGTTTCTGCTTGGACCTGGCTCACATTCCAAAGGTTTTCCCAATTTTGGCCCTATTTGCTTAACTACAAGGCCTCGTGGACAAGCGTATCTGTTTTAAACATCCACAAATTCTTTCCTTACTCTAACCTTGACTCTTATTCTCATTAAGACATCTAAAATAGAAAGCTTAAAGTAGAGAATGCATTTATCTCCTAATGTATTAATTGCTTACTGTTCAAACATACATGCAGGAGATTCTATCTTCTGGGCTCACTGTCTGTATTGCAGTAGATCATATATCTGATTTCCTCTAGGCTTCTACAGATAATCCAAATTCACTGATTATTTGCAAAAATTGAATGTCAGTTATATAGGACCTCCAGCTATTTTCAAAAGGATCTATGCTTTCTTAGAGGAAACAAGAGCACAGAGGGAAAATTCAAACTCTTAGGCTTGAAAGTCTCCCTCCTGGCAGGTCCATGGAGAACACAAAGGAGCTCTTCATCCTCCCTCCTTAGAAGAAAATCTTCAACTCAGAAAAATAGCGGCACTAATTCCTAAGACATAAGTGCCATTACTGATTTCTATTGGCCTTTATGGTATAATGGTGGTCTTAGAAAATCGTTGAAGAAATGTAATACTGTGTTTTCTTTTCCTCTCATTTTGGGTATTTCTCTTATTCTTTGTGGTTGTGCCCCCTATTTCTCCTAATTCATAATTCATAAATCTTTCTATAGGTTTTGGTGGTAAAACTTGTTTTTTAAAAGATTCTTTTATCAGTCATCTATACCCTCATATTAATTTGATTGATGTATTGTTATTAGTTTTTGAATGTTTTCATATACTAAGAACTTTACAAGAGTCAGGAGATATTAAAATTAATATTCTAGTATGTGAGGCATTTTTGGATTACTGAAAATTGGGAAGATTCTTGAATGGAAGCCATGTGCCAAATAGCTTACTGTCTATAAAAACATGACTTAATTATCATCTTGTTTTCATTAGCCTAACTTTACTATTTGAGATACTTTTACTATGAAAGTTCCATATAACTTTATGACTTATTCTTGAATCTTTAGAAAGATCCATCAACTTTTCAATAGAAAGCATCAACTGATAATTTACTGCCAAGATTCTTTTAACCCTTTGACTCAAATGTCCTCTAATTCTAAACTATTATATCATCCTCACACAATCCTAGAAAATTCTTTGCATTTAAACCAGATAAATATAGTGGCTTGGCTTCCCTCCTCCCCACCCTGCCCCATTTTGAGGTAGCAGTCACTCTTACCTCTGTAAGAAATAAATTCAACTTTGTCTTAATAGGTTGTTTTGATGATATTTGGGAGGTAAGTATTTGATGGATTACATGTGTTCCTATCTTGGGGACCAGCGCTATTGAAGCACTCAGGAACTCATTGCGTACAGTGACCTGGATTCTTGGAAACTTACCCATTCATTTACATTAAATACTCTGGGATTTTCTGCTCAATCCATTTTGGTAAATGAGTGTCTAACTCTCTTGCTTATGTGTCAAGTCTAATGATTGTGTAACCATGTGTTAGATTTTCATCCCCTCGAGCTATTGAGATTGATCACAGATGGACAAAAATACCAGCTTCTCACTAGCCATAATGATTTTGTTTGTGAAAGGAGAAACAAATTAATCCTGAGCCAGGCTTTCATTCAACTGTGTGTGAAGAGATCATAGGCTACAAGCAGCTCTCTATGTTCCTATTTAAATACTGCTGGTCCCTACCCCTGGCTACAGGAATAAAACTACTGTGCCTGTCACAATTAGATTTGAATTTCCTAATATTAATGATTATTGTCCTAAAAAAAGGTACACAGCTTTGTCAGCTGCTATCATCTATAACTTGACATGAATCTGTTTGTGAGGGACTTGCCATGTGGCAGAAACAGAAGACTAGACATCGAAAAGGAAAGAGAGAATTAACAGGATAGGGACAGGAAGAGAAATAATCTAAGCCTCAGAACTGAGGAGCCTGAGAGCCAGGAATGAATATAACTTGGAGGTGGATTTACATGGCTTTTGTGTATACTAGAACCTTCATATTTTTCTCAAGGTTACTGTGCAAATTTTTTTGATATCTTTGGTAATGAAATGTTCTGCCCATTGATGGTGAATTTGATTTTGAGAAATAATAATAATAATAAAAAAATTAAGCCAGAGTTAGACAAAGGGGCATGTTAAGTGGTGTAATTTTGGATTCAGAAGTAAGGACAGAGAGAATTAATTGCATGCTTTTACTGATTGTTGTTATTGTGATTCTTCATGGCCTGTGGACATGCTTTGAAAGCAAGCACCATAGGCATAAGTGTAAACCTCCAATGATGATGACTACAAAGGGTACACTTTACTTAGAATATGAAATTCTGTTCCCTCGCTTTTAAAATCAGCTTACATTCTGTAGTTCAATTTCACATAAAAATAAAATTCAACCAGTTGGGACTTGTATTTAAATCAAATTTATCCCTATCTATTAGAAGAATCTAATGATAGATGAGATTTTTTTTTTTTAATTTGGAAAATCATATTCTCTCAATGAGGTTATTTTCTAACACTTTAACCAGGTTTCCAGTTGTTTTGATTACTTACTCATTTTTTATGTGTGGTTTGGGGTTGTTCTCTGGGATTTAGTTATCTTCTTGCTGGAATATTTCTCCACAAGTGTTTTCATAGGGAATCTCAATTTACCTGAAGCCTGGAAAACCTGAGGTTTTGCATACCTTAGATCTTTTATAAGACTTTTAAGAGCTTAAAATACCTTTATTTCATCTTCTTATTTAAATAAGGGTTTAGCCAGTTATTAACTTCCACACTGAAATTACAGTTTTTCTCTTAACATTTTGAACACATGACTCCATCTTATTCTTAATTTTTGTGTTGCCAGTTAGAAGTTTATCATCAAAATGACACTTGTTCCTTGTAGATTATCTCTTCGTTTATTTCAGAAATTTTGAATTCTCTCTTATCTTTGATATTCTTAAATTTCAAATACTTATAGGTTAATATTTCTTTGTTCTTCCTTTATATATCCTGCTTGATAATGTTGGACACTTTTAGTCTAGATTTTAAAAAATCTTTGCTTAATTCTTAGAAGTTGTTAATTTTATCTTTAAATATTTCCCCTTAACAAATAAATTTCCCCTTTATTTTCAGTGAAACATATTTTATAAATATTGACATTCTCATTTCTATTTTCTAATTTTTTTCTTTTATAATTTTTATGCCTTCATATCTTGAAGTGTTCCTTGATCTAATATTTAAATTTATTAATTTATTCTCCAGCATTAGACATACTGCCATTCAATTAAACTATTGAATTCTTTATTTTCTCTTAAATTTTTCATGCCAAATATCGCCTTGATCTCATGAAGAATGTTTGTAATGCTAATTTTAGATAGTTGTTAATTTGTCTTCATTTGGTATGAGTTGTTCTAGTTTGTGACTTTTTTTATATGGGGATGCTACTCGTGTAACTATTGGTTGGTTTCATGTTAGCCCATATTCTTCTGGAATATCTGGACTTTGCTAATATGTGTGAGGAAAGGAATAAAACCCCAGGGTGTACTTTGAATGCCTTAGTTGGCTTAGGAAAAGTAAGAATGGAAGGAAATGTGCCTCATGGTGAAGATCCTCAGGTATTACAATCTGAGCTCAACTAAAATCATTTGTTTACATTCCTCCACAGTGACTGCCCTTCAGAGAACTCCTGTTACTCTCTGCTCCAGGGACTAAGATCTTCCAATAGGTGCTACACACACACACACACACACACACACACACACACACACACACACACAAAATCTATTGCTTGAAAATATGTGGATGGACATAGGTATACACAAGGATTTCTGTATCTTCTTGCACATGCTATCTGCTTGTAGACCCAGATGGAGGCTATTCTTCTATCAACATTACATCTACCATCCCTGGTGGCATTGAGAGAGGCACTGCCTCTCTCTGTTTCTGCTTCATAGTAACTCAAGAGCAGACACTGGAACTCCAGGGTAATATGAGAGAAAGAAAAACACAGACTAAAAGCTTTCCCCTAGGCTGTCCCCATTGTGACATGTCCTTGTTCATTTTATACTACCGTGACCCTGAAACCAGGATGTAGCAATCCAATTTTTTCAAGGAATTCTATAATTTTGTTTTCATAAAGTAAGCTATGTCTATAAGAACAAAGTAGACTACTGACTCAATAATTTATTAAGACTCAAGGGCTGGTGGGGAATGGAAAAATATTTATAATTTCCAATATTGCATTTTTCTACTATCTAGATATCATTGCACCTTCCACTGAGCTTTATGTCAGGCCACAGACCAATCGTGAGTGCTTATCTGGTTGAGAGGCATATATCATCTCTTTCTAATAGTTCTCAAATGTGCTAGAATATCTAAGAAACAGCACAGCTAATGGTTAAATGGCACATACATAACCACAAGACTGAACTCAGTGGAATCCTTATAAAAATTCAGAGGGAGGGATAATTGCTGTGAACTGAGGTGATGAAAAGAGGTATATTAATGGAAGAACAATATTTACATATATAATATACATAAACAATACATGCATAATCTTTATAAAAGCTCTTTTGACATAGGTACTCTTATACCCTGCTTATAGATGATGAAACTGAGTTCCAGAAAGCATAACACAATTTGTTGAGATCACACAGGTAGCAGGTACCAGAGCAGGGATTCAAATGCATAACTCTCTGACTTCAAAGCCCTTGCTTTTTTGAGATTGTCATAATGCTTATTATAAAAAAAATAATAATAATCTTAATGTATAGATGAGTAGCTAAAATTGGCATTTACAAATATAAACACACTTTGTGTTATGTAAAATCAAATTAACAACTATGTCTAAAGAAGAATAGCCCCGCCCCCGCCACAGTGATGACCACACTCTCTTGCATGTGTTGAGTGATGGCCCCTCCACATTAGAGTATAGATGATCAGAACTCTCCTGTTTAATAAGACAGAGCAGAGCAGTAGTGTTCCTTCCCAAAGACTAAAAGTTACTCTAGCTCCAACTAAATGGAGCATTTAGAGAGTGGGTTAAAGAAGATAAAAGTGTTTTAGATAAAATAATGGACTCAGGTAAGGAAATGCAGCTCCAGAGTTTATCTTCAGTATTGTCAGGGAGTTTCAGCACTACAAAATGTCATGAACAGTGTTAATGGGAATGTCAGAAATCTAGTCTTCTCGTCTAATTGTAGCAAGCATCCTGCTGTGGATGTGGAATGAGAAAGCCTGAATTTCCAGCGGAAGAGCTCATAATGGAGCATACAGTTATGACTTCACATGAAAAGTAATGTATGGTGCCAAAGATAACGAAGAAGAGTACAATACGATCTACACGCATTCCTGGGTTTATAGCCAATCAAGTGGAGTATTAAAATCTGAGCACACTTAATTAAATCTCATTTTGAGTAGTGTGATGAATAAGGGTCATGAAATGGTTAGTGCTGAGAAATGAAAGTCGAATGCCCTAGATTCCATTACAGACACCATCTTCGATTCACAGTTGGGATGGAGAAGGCAGAAATTCAAGCTTCTGCTTACTCACATCTTGCCTTGAATCCTGCATTGTAAACTTTAGGATACTACCATAACTTGCCAAACTCTACATGCAGCTGGGAAAACATAACTGAGCTTGTGGGATATAAAGATAAAAAGAGAAACTGAATCACTCAATTTATTAGAAGGTGTAGAATACTCTCTTTTAAAATTTTATCTACTTGTAATAAGAGTTTGCTAGATATGTGCCTTTCTTCCAAGGGCAAATCACACATTTTAAAAACTTGTTTTTTTATGAGAATGGGAAGTAACTCTTGGTAACTGTAGTTTTTGTCTGTAAAGAATTATGGAGGAAAATGTAGAAATTCATCCTTCAGAGGGTCATTGGTATTGCTCTTTTTTAATAACTCTGTCAATGCAACAGTCTATTTTGAATGTTTGTTTGAATTTAGGGGTTAGGTTTCCAGAATGCTAAGCAAACACATGATCTCCTATTAGTCTCATCTAAGTATTAGAAAACTCATTTACTAAACCTACAAGATGAATTTATCAAAGATTTGCTATTTGGTAGAATTTGTGTGGTACTCCTGGTGTTTTTAACACATATACAGCCTGGTTCCTATATTCTTTAAGAGTTTCTCACCAAATTTAGAAGTAAACATATTCACATGAAGAGATTCTTAACACTGTAAGATAATTTAGGAAAAGTGTTTTATAAGTAAGGCATTTAGTAATCAGACGTGGACTCACTATGTAATCAAAAATTACTTAGTACTCACTTTGTGCAGGACAGTGAGAGAGCTGCTGTGGGTGATATAAAGGAATTTAGAAGTAGAAATCAAGGTTTCCTGGTTTCTCACTGCCAAAAGTGCACTTTCTTAGCTATTATGTAAATATTCAAATTGTTCTAAGTGCTTTTAGAAATAAAACCTTTACTTCTATAAAAGCAAAGAATAATCCCTTCCTCTTGTAAAGCACTTGACGATTTTCGAAGCACTTTTATATTCATGATCTCACTTCATATTCACAGCAGAACCATAAAATAAGTAGGGCAGGTGTTACTACATACATATATTTTTCACCTTAGAAAGTGAGGTATAAAGAGACAGTGACTTTCCCAAAGATGTACCTGAGAAGTGATGGAAAGAACATTATAGCAAAAGTATTCTACCTTCTAATATGGTGTTCTTTTTATAACAGTATGTAAAGGAGGCAGCGTCATTTGACAGAAGACACAAGAGGAGAGGAGATGAAAGAGAAGATAGAAGGTTAGAGGCAGATAATCAAATAAAGCTAAGGACTAGCTTATCTTGTCTCTAAATCTTCTTCATGCCATCTTGCTATACAATTCTTGTTCCAGATTGAGTTTTATCTCATTACATTTACAAAATGTTTTCAGATTATTTCGAATGCCACTTAGGGCCCTCTGAACTTGATTAACGTGTGTGTGTGTGTGTGTGTGTGTGTGTGTGTGTGTGTGTGTGTGTGTGAAATGGAACTAATATTCTCTCTTCATTGGTCACTTGCTTGTATATGCTTTCAAGTTGTTGCTTGACAGTTTGATACCTCCATAATTACATGATAAGCTTCTTGAAGGCAAGTAGCAGAAAACCAAACCTCTTTAATTCTTTTTTAAAACCTTTAGAGGTATACAAATGGATATCTACAGAAGAGAAATTAGGTCTTTAAAAGAGATCTCAGAGCAAAATACAGTAATTTGATTTTTTATACTGACCTATTACCTATATTTCCTACTTATACTTATTTTGCTAAACAGTTGACCCCTGAACAACATAGAGGATTAGGAGTGCTGACATCCTCACAGTCAAACATCCAAAGTAGCCATATGTTTTCATTTCTCTTGGGAAAGTATCTAGGAGTGGAATGGCTGGATTATATGTAATTAATGTTTAACATTTGAATAAACTCCAATATTTTCCCATAAGCATGATGTTAGCTTTGAGGATGAGATGAACATATTAAGATAGTACTCGTCTCTTGCTATGTTATTGAAGATTTTTATGAGAATTTTTGAAGTCAAATTGTTTTATCAGTATCTGTGAACATACATAATTTTTCTCTTTTGATTATTAGTAAGATACATTTTATTAATAGGTTTAGCAATATCGAATCATTGTTATATTCTTAAAATAAATTCTTAATCATCACCTTTTAACATTTTTTTGAATTCTATTATTTTAATATTGTACTTAAGATTTTTACACAAATACATAAGTAAGGTTGGTGTGTAAAACTTCTGCAGTTGTAGGTTTTTCATACTAATATTATACTTATTTCACAAAAAGAAATGGATTGATGTTTTTCCCTATGTTCTAAAACATTTTATATAATATTAATTTACCCATTTTTAAAATGTGAAACAATGGAGGATACTGCTTTTTTTTTCTAATATTTCCTCATTCAGATTTTAAAGAGTCTAATAAGAATTCCTCTCTTCTAGGTAGTTTTGATTAAGAATTGAAACCACTTGCTTCCGCATAGTTTAATTACCAGGACTGAGAATCATGATTACCTATATCAACCTGACTTTCCTATTGGTTTAAGAAAATTATTGTCCAGGAAGATATACCTATACATCTATAAATAACTTCATTGTTAGCCTTCAATAAATTACTGAAAGTCATTTTATTCAGTTTACTCACCTTGGCAAATAGTTGTTCTGATAATATGGTGCTTACCTAGGAAAAGAGCTTGCTTAACAGTAGTTTACTTATCAAGACTTGTTACAATACTCATCTCGTTGTGCTCAATAATCCTAATATATTATGTCATAAACTTAGACTAATTCAAACCAGTTACCCATCTTGATAGACTCATCTTAAATCACTAGATTGCAGACTACAGAAACCTGTGCTTATCTGCCCCAAATCTCCTAATTTTGAGACATTACTGAGACTTGGTTTGACCAACAGGTTATTCTGAGAGCCTTTTGGAGAAATTGATCATTGACATGGCACATTATGTTTTCCTGGACTGTTATCAATTTTATCCAGGTTTCAAAATTTATCAATTGCATATGAACATACAACCTTTATGGTATTTTAAAATGACCTCAGTTTCTATTTGTATTTTCATATTTTTATTAATTTTCCAACTTGTTTCCTGAATAGGTTATCTACTTGTCTTATCTATTTATGTTATTATTATCACTTATACTATTTTGTTTTTTAACTACAAAGCTATTTTTTTCAAGAGCACTTTCAAAGCTGCATTCCATAGGCACTAACACTTAACTTTTAGTACAATAATTTTCTAGGAGTTTCAAAAGTCTGATTTCTATTGCCACCTTGACCAAGGAGTTAAATATTTAAGTAATTTTTATACACATAATTTACTGATTTATGGTTGAAAGTACTATTGGCTTTTTGCTTCTATTAATTTCAATTTTGTTAGTTTGAATAAACATTTTTAATATTTCTCATTTTAAAAATTTAGGCATAATATGTATATTCAATTTATATGATGTTCATGAAATTTGGGGGAAAAAGTCATTGCTCCTATTTTCAGGGCATAGTCTTTGTTATATATCATAATATACATATATACTTATATGTAACTTTATTTATATACAATAAAATTATGTTATTTATAAAACAACATGCAAAACTATTTATATAATAAAAATTTGTACCTATTAATTGTATTGTTAATATTTACCTTTATTTTGATTTACATGTTTTGTCACTGAGGGCTATGCAATGAAGTTTCAGACTACCAATGCAAATTTCCCTATTTTTCTATTTCTCTTGTATTTCTCCCTGTATTTTATGTAGTATTTGCTTTGTGTGTGTTGCTGCTGGTATTTGACATAATACTAGCAATAACTTTAGTTTATATAAAGTACCTTTTTTTGATTAACACTTTTTCATGTGAATTCTAATTGTTTTTAAAATTTCCTTTTATTTATGGTAGTATTGCCTTGTATGTTTTCTCATCATTTTATTTTTATATTTTTATAATCACTTTGTTTTAGATATATCTCATGAATATGTTAGGGAATTGGGTTTGGTTTTGTGATTACTGGGTGATTTTTAAAGCAACTATTAATATGATCATAGACTTTTTATCCATTAATTATATTAATAGCCTTCTATACACAGACTCTCTGCCATATTTCAGGAATGAATGTTATCTTTTTGAAGTGTATTATTCTTTGATACTTGTCTGGATTTAATTTGTCCATTTTTAGTTGGAATTCTGCATGTACAGTCCTCAGTAAAATTCATCTACACATTTCTATTTTATATATTACTTTTATTAAGGTTTGCTATTCCACTCATGGTGTTGCATAATTTATGTAATGTTGGGCTTTTCTGTTCTTCAATGGTTAGATAGAATTCAGCTGTAAAACTTAGGTTCTAGAATAACTTTTGGGTAGAGTGTTAAACTTTAATTCTCACCTGTTTTGTTCCATAAACTTTTATCTTTCATTATTTTTATCATCCTCATGCTATCTTTTGATTTCCATACTATATTCTTTCAAAAAATTTAGAATTGTTCTATTGACAACCTTTAAAACTAAAAAAAAAATTTAAATAGTTTTACATCTTTCTCATTGGTTGTGTTAAGAAGCTTCAGCAGACATTTTTGGGTGTTTCTGAAACACATGCTCCTCCCTTATCCCCATTTAACCCAGGCAAGTAATCCTAATGAATGTTGGTAAATTATAGATCAAGTTCACTTTACCTGTGATTGGTTTGTACTTGATCATGTGACAAATTCTGAGCAATGAGATGTGAATGGATGTCTACTGAGGGACTCTGGAGAACGGTTTATTTGTTAGAAAGAGATGTGCTGAAAGAAATGGTCTCTTAATCCAAAGGATGCTGGCACACTTAATTACAGTACCTGGAAATACATCAGCTGTCTTCAAATATGAGGAAGACTGAGGACAAATCCAGCAAACCAGGAATGGCATGGTAAATCAACTGGAAGAAACACAAGGCCCTTATGATGTACTCGAGCAGTGGAAGTAACCCTTGAAACATCCCAACTCAGGATTCCTTGTTATAGGTTATTATTAAAGTAATTTCACTATGGGCCCTATGATACTATTATCCAAATAATCCTAAACAACAAAAAAGTGCTTATTTGTCTTTTCTTTATGTCCTAGGCTGTTGTTAATTTCAGTTTTTTGACTTTTCTTTGACCCCCAAATTTTTCATATAGATAATTCTTAATTTCTAAAAAAAAATTATTATTTGAAGGATATTTCTATATTAAAATTACATTGGAGTATAATCAGAAATTATAGACTATAAAATGTCTCTTTTTGAAAATGTTTTAAGTTTATTTATGGACAGGATGTAAATTACTATAAATATCCCTTGAATACAAGAAAAAAGATCTTTTCTTGTAGGATGCAATGATGTACATGTTGTATATCTGTGTATTCCCACATATAAAATCTAGTTTATTGACTATATTATTCTATGCTTCTGTGCTCTCACTTATTTCTTGTCTATTATATCTGCAATTCTTGAATGTGGAGTAATAAAATCTTCTCTCATAATTGCATTTTTATCAAGGTCAATGTGCATTTCTAATGTTTGGCTTTATATATTTAGCTGCTATCTTCCTGGTGCATGCAACTTTATGACTTTTATATCTTCTTCATAAATTGTTCCTTTTATCTTTGTGTAATGTCCTTCAGTATCCTCTTCAGTACTTTTAACCTTAAATTCCACTTTCTCTGGGATTAAGTCTAATACTCTGGCTTTGCTTTGTTTGCATTTGCCTAGTATCTTTATTCCATCTCTATGTTTTCGACCTGTTTTTATTCTTTTGTTTAAAGTGTTCTTGCAATCAATATACAACCAACTGTTTACATTTTATTCAGTCTGAGAGTTCTGCCCATTGTCATTCATATAGAGACTGATACTACACTATTTAATGTTTACTATTTAATTTACTTTGCTATGTCTTCATTTTATTTTTCCTCATTTTAACTGATGTGATTTAGGTACTATTTATTGTACTTTTTCCCTTAAGTCAGAATTTGATTTATTGACTTTCCATTCCTGTATTTGTTTTCCTCACTTTCCCTGCATTACAAAACATACTCATTTATCTACTATTACATGTAACAAATGCTTTTTATTTTTCCCTATTAAGGCCCTTGTCCCTTACAGGAAAGTTTAGAATGCTTTTATTCCCTGCTCCTTAATATTTGACTACTCCTAAGTTTTACTGAAATATTTTAGTACTTTTATATAACAATATCTTTACTATTTTTTTCCTTGCATGTCTTTTCTATTTTACAAATTCATATTTACTAGTTATAGCATACATGATAATCTCTTATAATCAATTTAGATTTAACTATATTCAATGTTAAACTCTTCACCTATGATTTCCCTCTCATCTGATTCTTCCCCTACATTGAGATTTCGGTTTTGATTCATTTGGTGCTTAATGTTCTTCCTTGGGTCATTTCTTCTCATGGGCACTTGATTAATATATTCTCTCAATTTTTGCATATTTGCAACTTTTTTTTTGATCCAGTAAGTGAATGATATCTTGGCTAGGAATCGGATTCCAAGTGCAAAGTCCTTTTGCTTTTGTCTATCAGCAAACTTTTAGTGAGAAGACTCAGATAATAAAGAGTTGGGCTTTGCAGATCAGCCCCTACCTCTGATATTCCCTGCAGTTGTTGCACAGGTGTAGTCACAGACAAAATGAAAACCAATAGGTGTATCATCTGACCGCTTTGGACTCTTCTTGCTTCTGAATCAACAGGTAAAGAAGGGGTTTACATTACTGGCTGGGTGATTGATCCTGATTACCAAAGGGAAATTTGTTTTCTACTATAAAATGAAGTAAGGAAGAGTATGTCTGGAATGCAGGAGATTCCGTAAAGCAGCTTTTAGTATTGCTGTGTCCTATGATTAAAAGTCAACAGAAAATTACGACAACCAGCTGAGGTGCTTGCTGAGTGTGAAGAGAATACAGAATAAGTAGTGGGAGGAGAAAACAGTTAAAATTACTGGTTAAAACCGCATGACCAGTTGCAGAAATGAGAACTGTAGTAGTTATGAGTATGGCTTCCTTATTTCATTAAAAGTGTTTGTATACATACTACATACAAAGTATTTTTGTGTTCTTCCCTCTCATATGCCTTTATCAGATAATGTAAGATGTTTTAATAATAAATGACTTTATAACACAGTGTTTAAGTTATAGGATTAAGGACAGAAGGGCATCGCCCAAGGACATTGAATCTCTTACTTGGAAAATATATAGCACTGTTTGGCTGTATGCAGGATAGTTGTATCATGTTAGGTGAAAAGATAAATTTGTAAATGTCGTCATTAGGAGATTAAGGAGATGTGCACTCATGCCAACTTATAGACTTTGATATTTAGTATTTTGTGTCAACTTGGTTAGGCTACAATCACCAGTTATTTGATCAAACACTAATCCAGGTATTGCAGTGAATGTGTTTTGTATATGTGATAAAAGACCATTATAGACTGACTTTAAGTAAGGGAGATTATATTAGATAATCGGATGGGCCTGATTCAATCAGTTAAAATGCCTTAAGAGCAGAGCTGAAGCTTCCCTGAAGGAAAAGAAATTAAACCTGCGGACAGCAGCTTCAGCTTACACCCGAATGTTCCAGCCTTCCCTTCCTGATGAATTTCATACATATGCTCTATGAATTTCAGATTCCCTAGAAAAATCATTGCAATAAAACTCTTGATATGTACCTCCTACTGGCTCTGTTTCTCTGGTTGAACCCTGATGGATACAACATTATTTTTTTGGCTTTCATTAAAATATTTCCTTGGGTTGCAGTAATTGTTGGCAATGATTATGTTTTATGTTTTTTTTAAAAAAATGTTTTCATGTTAGTGAGAACCTCTTGGAGACACAAAGCCTTAACACAAAGAGGTTAATTTTAAGTAGCTGGGATTTCTTGCTTCTGGGAAAACATTTGCCTACAGATCACATTTTGACAGTAGTAGTCTTTCCATTATTACACAGGACCAAGTTACTACAACTAAAATGAGGCAAGTGTTTTTCCTTTTAAATTTTGTTTGTTTTATGTATTTAGTTTGGACATTTTTGGCTAGACTATTTGTTCAATTTTTTGTTCTGCTGTTTCTGTTGGAATGTTCCTTTATTACTTCAGACTTCTGGGAGTATAATCCATTATCAATCCCAGAGGAGCAAACCCACCATATTTACTCTGTAGGTATAGGTTTCTTTCACAATATTACATAAGGATGACTAAAAGGGACAAGCCTGAAAACATTTTAATGTACTTTTCTGTTTGTCCAAAACTAGCTAATGTAAAAACAAAGTCCAAACTCCATTATTCACTCTATATTTAAAATGGTTACTAGAAATTAGGGTTGTGGTAGTCAGAATAATGCCATTCTCTTACCAAATTTTCACATCCTAATTGCCAGAAACAGTGAATATGTTGCATCACATGGCAAAGAGAAATTAAATTTGTAGTTGGAATTAAGTTTACCAATCAGCTGACCTTATAATAGGGAGCTTGTTTTAAATTATCCAGATTTATGAAATGTCATTACAAGAGTCCCTAAAAGAAGGGGAAGGAAGTAATAGAGAAGATCAAATTCGTGCCACGTGAGAAGATCTTACCACTGCTCATTTTGAAGATGGAGGAAAGGGTCAATGAGCCAAGGGGGCTTCTAGAAGCTATCAAAGGCAAAGATCTAGACTCAACTCAGAATCTCCATTAAGAAATGAAGCCATGCCTATACTTTGATTTGAACCCAGTGAGATCTATGTTACACTTCTGAGCTCTAGAACTATAAGATAATAAATTTACACTGTTTAAAGCCACCGTACTTGTGGTAATATATTTACAACATCAATTTTAAAATGAATGCGCTGCTCATTTAGAAATTATCATCCAAATTTTTTTGAGTTTTTTTTTGTGTGTGTGTGTATATGTACACACACACACATATAACCACTGTGTTGAAAATACTTTGAGAATAGGCATTGCGTTTGTTTGGTTTTGTGTAAATCAAAAGGCCTAGCACTATGCCTGTTACATAGCAGGTAATCAATGACTATATTCTGCCTTGGGCTACATAGGAGAGTGGAGAGTTCAATATTTTCATCATCAAGATCTAGGCTGTCAAAGTTATTTATGGGTATTCTTTATTATATGGTAGTTAATGCCATCATCTTTTTTTCCTTTTCTCTCCCTCTTGCAAGTCCATGCTGTAATAAATTTGGATTTTTTTTCTTTATTTTCTATTAGGAACATGCTTAGACAATCACAATACAACAGGCTGAGCAATGAAATAATAATCTACTAATAACACCATCTAGCATTTTAAACATTTACTATATCTGTTTTTTTGTGTGTGTTTGTGTATGAATTAATTCATTTGATCTTTTATCAAATGGTTTAGTGTTTAGTTTCTTCAAAGTTTCTTAACTGACTTGGCTACTTTATTAATCTGTCTATAATCTACATCCTTTGAATTTTGATTCTGTGGTGGGCATTGTCCTTAATTTGGAAAGCACAGCACCTAACACAGTGCTCAGTGCATGATCCCTGACCCCTCTTATGTACCAAACTCATTTCTTGTACAATCCCCCATGAAGCCTCTGACCCTAGTAGTCCTTTTTGTTTTTATTTCCTTGAGTAGACAGAATTCAAAGCTCCTTAAATTATTCTTTACTTAATAGGAGTGTTCATTATGGTTATATTCTGAAGAATATTCCATAATTAGATAATGAGCATGTCACTATATTGTTAAAAGAAGGAACTCTGAATGTATACAGTGATGGTTTTTAATTATAATCAGAATCATCTGCCAAGCATTAATCAATACAGTCCTTGGGTATATAAAAAGCTAAAGGGAAAAACAGAGAATCTTCAAAAAAGTGAGAGAGAGAATCATTAGATGTTATTAAATTGATGACCATAGGAAGCTCATTCCTTGTCTAATAGCCAATGTTTCAAATACATATTGATTCACTTTTGTAACAGTTACATTAGATGCAGGGGCAGGGGCAAGTCCAGGAATAGAGAAACAACAAATCTCAGGCATCTCTTCATGCCTCAAAAGGCACATAAGTGCCAAATGTTCACACTTGGATGGACAATCTGTTCTCCAAATGGCTAGAGGGGAGCTGTGCTTTGATATACCCTGCCTTATGTGTTTTGTTTAATCATTCATGGCAAAGTATCTGACCTTAATGTTTCTGTTGCTTACCTTCAGCCCTTCAAATTAATATTAGCTGTATCACAGGTCCCTTCCCTTTGGATGTTTAGCCTCTTTAGACGAGCTCACTGCAGAAGCCATCCTTCCTACATTATTTATTAAAGCATGATAAGGTGAAGTAATTACATTATCAGATATCTGTGTTGCATTTGAGCAATAAGGCACCATAATAACAGTATAAGACACCTTGGAAGGAGGGTATAATTACCACAAGGCAATCACACTCCTGGGAATTAGGAGCTTGGATACATGTCTTCCCTTATAAGCCCTAAGGATGTGATTATTTCAAGAAGAGAGAGAAAGAGAGAAACCCAATGAATAATGTTGTATTCTGCTCTACAAAATTTATAGGAAAGGGCAAAAGTGTATTTCATATGAGGATGTGATGTGGCAGTTTAGAATATTTGAACAGCAGTTTCAAATGAGCTGAGCTATTCACGGAAGTTAACCTGTTTCTTCAGAAAGCAAGCAGGCCACTCTAAGTCATTTTGTAAAACAAGATTGAGCTCTGAAATGCATTAGAATTTTAGAGTGGTTTAAATGCTGGGAAATTTATCTGATTGAACTACTCATTTTTAGCTGGCTGGGTGCAATAATCTTTCCATTCTCTGGCTAGCTGGTAAGGTTGGGACCCATCAGTCAGGTTGCTATCAATATTTGTTGCCTGGTAGCACCAAAATAAAAAATAAAAGGTGTTCTTAAATTTTCCCACCAAATCTGAGGAGACCATGTTTTAGTTGTAGTTAAATTGAATTTTCAGGCTCAAGTAAGAGAAAAGAATGAATAAAGCAAATGTCAAGCAGCTTGGAGTGACATCAACATCTTGAATTCTCCAGAAGAATGCAGCAGAGTCTATCATAACTAAACAAATTCGAAAATTTTCTGATCTATGGAGAACTGAAAATAAAAATTTTACAGTCACATTATAGTGATTTTCTAAAGAGTATTCATCAGAGATTCAAGATAGAATAACAACACAAGATGAATTACTGAAATTGACTTTTAAAACTTATCACAAAATTATTTCAATCAGAAAAGATAGAACCTTTTGTCACAAAAATAGTCAAAAAAAAAACTGGGGAATTTTGTTAATAATTACACAGATTTTTCAATCAAATAATACAAAACATCTGGATAGACAGAAATATGTAGCTGTTGACTGATGATTTTATTCTGGAGACACATTCTGTGACATCAAAACATCTAGCAGGAAAGTAAATATTTTAGTATACTACTTTTGTTTGGAATAATTTATAAAATGTCAATGTCTCAAATCACATAAAAATTCAATAGCTTTATTAAATTGACTTATTATAATGCCATCCAGCTTCAGGTATTATGTAGATTTGGCATCATGTACTTAAAATCATATTTATCTATTATGTATAAAGTATGGGTTTGGTAAACAGTGAGAAAAGAAGTGAACTAGGGCATAGGGAATCACAAACAAGAGTGAGTCATTAAATCTCTGTGACTGAGGATTTTCATATGTGATGAGACCTCATTTCTGATTATATTAAGGTATTGAACTAGGTGCTGAGAAACAGTAGGAAATTAGACATTATCCTTTTCCTCAAAACAATCAACATCCTATTTACTTTTCTAATATTTTTGAGTTTTTCCTCCATGCCAGACTCTTTA
Organism: Rousettus aegyptiacus; assembly: GCF_014176215.1. NCBI lineage: Eukaryota > Metazoa > Chordata > Mammalia > Chiroptera > Pteropodidae > Rousettus > Rousettus aegyptiacus. Next base: position 72,951,231 of record NW_023416287.1, read on the forward strand.
TGTGAATAAACTCATTTAATTTTCACAATAACTCTATGCCATAGATATTATTACCTTTATTTCAAAGGTAAAGAAATTGAGGTAGAGAGCATTAAAGTGTCTGAAATTGCACAACTTATAAATCATGGACGGGGCTTTAAACTGACCTATATGGATCTAGAACATGTATTTTAACTACCTGCGCCATGTACTGTTTCTAGTTGAAGAAAATATGTGCAAATAAACAAGAAAACTGAATTGTTTTAGGTGTGTGATAAATATAGGTAAAAGATACAATGGGGACACTTACAGTCAATTTTATCGGGAGGGAGTGAAGAAGAAGACTTTATAAAAGAGATAATTATGTTTCTCTTTATGACAAATTACAAAATTGGTAGGTAAAGAAGAGGAAAATATATAGTTTGACTTCAACATGATATTTCACTTAATACAGTTTAGCAGTATCATCACACAGGTAATTACAGTTGTGTGTTATGGTCCTACACCTCCACTTCCTGATGAGTGGATGATGTAAAAGCAGAAAGTTCACTGTGCACTACTAGAATACCCTCCACTGCAAATTATTATGGAAATGGAATTATAAACCAGCTATAAATTCTGGGAATTTATAGTCAAGACAATTCTGATGAATGTGTCATAGGTTGTATTACTGGCACTGTATTTTTTAGCTGACAGATTTCTACACATAAAGTTAGATGCAAAGGTCAATAAATGGTACAAAATTAACTAGGGGTGTCTGTATTAGAGGAAATAGATGATGCCTTTTAGTTTAATGCGTTGAATGAAGAATATATGCTGCTTTGTAATACATGCTGAATACTGTAAATGAAACTCAGGTAAAAGTCTACGAGGCCTAAAAACTATTAATCCCTGGATTTCACAGGAGAAAGAAGAAATGAGGAAAGAGTTGGGGAGGAAGATGTTTTGAAAGGGATCATTAGAATCAGGATGGCCCTGCTGCAATGAGAACAGAGTTGCAAAAAAGAACAGAGCATCAATACTGCCATTTGCTGAAGAAAGGAGATAAAAGTCCAAAATATGCTGTAGTGATTGAGTAGTTACAGACAATCTCAAAAAAAAAAAAAAAAAAAAAAAAACTTCCGGGATTTTCATGGTACAGAATCCAGGTCATAACAATGAATAGATACAGTAAGGCTGACTCACAGGGAAGGTTGGATGGACCCAGGACGACAGCTTCGTGAAAAATGTGGAGAAACAAAATTCTCCTACTTTTGACTTCCTTGGATTATTGAACGAATAAATAAATGAAAAACATGAAACACATCATAATTTTTTGCAAGCTTCATTTCTAAAAGAAGAATTCTCAGGGATGAATTTGGTAATCTTTTCTTCTCTGCAGATTTCAGTAGAAGATGTTCTATCATGATTACATGTTTGCACACATTTCTAGGTACAGTGGGCTATTCTATAGGCTGTATTCAGAGCAAAAAAACCTACCTTCTGTGAATTCTAATAATAAAAAAGATCATTAAAAAATATACTAAACATTCATTATGTGTAAGGTAAAGTACTAAGTTTTATGAGAAATACAAAGACACTTATTTCTAAAGTTTATTTCCTGTTCACCTATACAATGAGGCCATTGGTGATCTCACCTTAATACGAGAGGTCTTCTATGGCTGTGCTTAGCCTCTGTCAGCAGCCCTCTATGAAGACCAAAAGTTCAATGTCACCAGGGTACAGGTTAGGCAAGATTTCAGATTCTCTTTTCTTTTTTTTTTTGGAGGTGGGGGGGAGATAGGGTCATATATATTTTTTTAATTTTCTAGCCGGCTCATTGATAAATAGTTTATTCAAGAATTTAATTGTTGAGAGTAAAGGTGAACCAAGTTAACTAGTTAGCCATGTTTGTTAAACAGGAATTGTTGCTAATATTCTTAAATTTCATTAAACTGTTGGTTATTTGGGGTTCCAAGGGATACATGTGTATTCTTATTTATTTGAAAATCTATCTATCTATGTATGCATTCCATCTATTCAGCCAGCCATCTAACTCTTTGTTAACCAGAATAATGGAAAAGAAGTGCTGAAGAAAGTCCGAGATCATCTCTCTCATATCAAGGTTAAAACAACACTAACCAACATTTAGGAAAAAAAATTCCTTATAAAATGAAAGAATATTTTAGAATATAATAAAGTCTCTGAAGGCTTAATAAAGTATAAATTTATACAAATAATATGAGGACAATGATCAAGGAAGACCAATATGTAAATTGCTGAGTTAAAAAAAAAATGGACAAAAGCATTGTATGTTAAAATAAGATAAAATTCTCATTCTCTGAATTATAGCCTGATAAATTATGAGAGTTCAATACAGAAGTAAACCAAATATCAATTAATGTCTTTTAAATCATGCCTTTTTTTTTTCTTCTGTAACCCCCAGCTGCTCAAGCCTCTTTCCCAACCAGGAGGAGTACTAGAAGTTAGGAAATTCCACACTTCCAGAAATCAAATCTTCTGAAAATACAATCCAAAAATTAGTTGCCTCTAGAATATACTACTTCTTAAGAATCAAGAAAGAATTTTCTGAATTTCAGAGGTGAAGGTAGGAGATGCACCTGACTTTTCTTCTTCATTATCCACTGAGAAAAAAGGAGAGAGCAAAGTACAGGGATTTTACTATGATATAAACATCAAAGAGAATCACCAGTGTCCATTCATATGACATTTTTTGAATATTTGAATATTTTTATTATGTTTATTAGCTTTTGACTTAGTTTATTGATTCAATTCCTTTGAGTTTGGAGATCTGTCCTTTTTTTCTGGCTTTATTGAAATATAAAAGACAATTAGTTGCTCATATTTACAATTCAATGAGTTTTTTTTTCAATTATAGTCGGCATAAAATATTAGTTTCAGCTATACAGCGTAGTGAGTAGAGATCTGTATAACTCAAAGTGATCAACCCCACTAAATCTAGTATCCCTCTTCCCCTTACATATTTATTATAACGTTGTTAACTATTTTCCTTATGCTACACTTTATATCTCCTTGTCTATTGTGTAACTATCTATTCACACTTCTTAATACTTTTGCCCTTTTTCACCATTCCCCCAACACCCTTTTCATCTAGTAGCTCTCAAAATATTCTCCGTATCTATGAGTTTATTTTCATTTTTGTTCTTGCTATTCATTTTGTTCTTTAGATTCCACATGTATGTGAAATCATGTCTTTATCTATCTGAATTATTTCATTCAGCACAATACCCTTTATGTCCATCAAGGCAATATCTTTTCCCATCCCCTTCCTTTTAGTCTGTGTGTGTGTCTTTTAATCTGAAGTGAGTCTCTTATAGGCAGCATATGTAGGGGTCTTGTTTTCATATCTATTCAGCCACTCTATCTTTTGGTTGGAGCACTCAATTCTTTTCCATCTGAGGTACCTGTTGATAAGAATGTAGTTATTACCATTCTTGATTCCTGTTTTTGATACATGTTTTTTTCAACTTAAGTCCTTCCAACATTTTCTGTAATACTGGGTTGGTGTTGATAAGTTCCTTTAGCTTATTTTTGTCTGGGAAGCTCTTTATCTGTCCTTTGACTCTAAATGAGAGCTTTGCTGGATAAAGTATTCTTGGTTGTAGATCCTGAGTTTGATCACATTGAATATTTTGTGCCAAGCCCTTCTGTCCTGCATAGTTTGAGAAATCAACTGCCAGTCTTATGGGTGCTCCCTTGTAGGTAACTGCTTTTTTCTTGCTGCTTTTAAAATTATCTCTTTGTATTTAACCTTTGGCATTTTATTGAAGATATGTCTTGGTGTGGGCCTCTTTGCGTTCCCCGTTCTTAGGACTCTCTGCGCCTCCTGGGGTTGTTTGTCCATTTCCTTATCCAGGTGAGGAAAATTTTCCATCATTATTTCTTCAAATAGCTCTTCAAATTTTTATTTTCTTTCAGGTACCCCTACGACACAGCTAATTTTACATTTAATTGTGTTCCATAGGCTCCTCAAATTATTCTAGTCTTGGCAGCTGTTCTGGCGCTGGTGCTCAGAGTGAGCAGGTCCATCACCACAAAGTCTGGTCGTGGACATGGCCCCTTTAAGAGGGATGTCTGCAGTTGCCTGACACAGTTGCTGTAGCCTGTCTCAATCAGCCACTAGGGACCAGGCAGCCTCACATCTTTGCTTACCTCCTATTGTTGCAGGGTAATTTCTTATTTCTCTTCCTAGTTGTAGGGCTTCTGTTCATCTAGACCCCAGGTGACTCTGCTTGCTGTTTGTTCTGTGTTTCTGTTACAACTTTGATTTGGTCACAAGAGAGGACGAACAAAGCCTCTATCATCTACACCATTTTACCCAGGCTCCTTGGGGGTCTATTCTTTCACTTTGTTAAATATGTATGTAAAATTAGATGCTGGTAATGAAGTTTTAAAGTTTTCATTGTAACTATATTAACTGAAGTTTAGATAACATTTGTGATCTGGATGCTTCGAGTTTAAACAGGTGTCCAGATACCAATCCTGTTATAATTTGTATCCAATGTCCCAAAAAATTGTTTATACAAACTATGTATGTTGGCACTAGAGGGTTAGATATGTTGAATATTTATGATTATGATTTTGAAAAAAAAAAACAAGAAATACTAGTTAAATCATATACATATATTATTAAAATATATGTTAGTGCTCCCCTATAATAAGAGGAAGCCTGATAGAATTGCAAATGTCTTACTGAGGAGCCAACAGGACTGCCTAGGCTTGGCTGGCAATGAAGTAAGGGTGAGAAGGAATCAACAGCCAGTGAAGTCATTGTGTGTCTGAGCAGGGATTTGTCAAAGATTTCCAGAGTCCTGGAGCTTTTATTCCATCTTATTTATTCATGTCTAAAATCCTCATTAAGTTTAGATCTCCGTTCAATTTCCTTTCAGAGTAATCTTATTCCAGATTTTTATGAGCTTCTTATACTTAAAATGAATCAAATGTCTACAAGCAATTTTCAATACAAAGAAGGATGAAGAACTGGTCCAAAGGCTCAGGGTGAGGAAAAGTAAACAAGGGCAGAAGGAAAAGAAGGCAGAAGCCTAAGACAAATCTGTGTTTATTCTAGTGCTTCTCACTGCTCTACTTTAAAATCACCTGGAGATTAAAAAAAAAAAAAAAAACCTGATACCTCGGCCCCTCCCAACACAGAGCATTTTCAATATGTCACATAGATGTTTCTGATACACAGTTAGAATGAGAATCACTGATTTACATACCGAATCCTGGGCTTTGGCTGATGCAAGCCAAATAATTTGGCATTTATTCCCACTACACAGTGAACTTCATCTACAGTTTCCTAACCATTTAATAAATATTTCATGTAAAATAAATGTGATGTCATTCTTTTGAAAGAAAATTACTTTTTCCAAAAACAATGCTACTCAGTAAGCAGCAAGGTTAGTAAAAGCTTGAAGGCTGTGAATATCACCAAATGCATGCATGAACTGTCACTGTCACTGAAGTGGAAAGACCCAGCTGATATAATTCCACAACAGAAAATCCAGTATGGGACCCTTTTGCCTCAAAAGCCCAAATCTAAGAAAGAAGAAGCTGTAAATGCAAGTCCTCTTATCCTCTAACGCATGTCTGTGAAAAACCCTAAGGATTTTTGGATCCTTTTTGATTGAGGGGGAGTAAAAGAAAGAAAGGATAAACCATAAAGGAATCTGACAACACAGCTATAAAGATGGCAGATGCTGAATACAACATCGACTGCAAGAGTATTCATCAAATCAAAGCTAATGTTTTAACAGGTAAAATGTTCTCATTAAACTCTAATAAAAGTCTCCTCTCTGAAAGAAGTAAAACCATTTTTTTCTCCCCAAGTCTTCAGGGAGGCTCTGTTATCAGAATCAAATTCTTCTAATTTAGCTACTCCACTCAATTTTAGAGCAATCTAAAATTCCAAAGCAGTATTTTATTCCCATGAATGCCTTTTCTTCTTCTTAGAATTTAAGAATTTATTTTTACACGTTAAAGACAATACTATGGTGCAAATGTAGTTGGAAGCCTTTAAGAATGGTCTGTTATTATTAAGCGTTGTCTATAATTAATATCAATTAGAATCTATTAAATTTAATAGACTTTGAGTTATTGAGTTTAATTCAATTTCAATAAATTTCAATTAAGTACAATTTGTTTCCATTACTTTTATTAATTCCAGTCACTATCAATTACTTTCAATTAATTTAATTTACTGGCAATATATGTTCAGGTAATTCTCTATTACATTCAATTAGTTTCTATTCATTTCAATGAGATTCCTTGGCTGCTGAGTTCATAAAAATAAATGTGCAGCTTTAATATAGTTTCTATATTCTACAGTCATACAAATTAATTAGCTCTGCATTCAAACTTACCATAACACAATTAGACCACTACTTAATCTGCATACAATCTGGATTCACTTGTACCCATCTTCTCTCTGGGTTGATATGTCTAAGAAGCCTAACCTGCTGTAGAGATTCTGGTATCTGCAAAGAGATGTCAGAACTTTAAACTGATTAATCTATCAATTGTGTTTGCTTTGTATCTAGAAACTTGCTAGGTACTGGAGGTAACACAAGTACAAATACATTTAGGAGTTTTCAACAGGATTTCCCCCAAACAATCAGATTCATGTTTGATTGAAGGGGCTAGATGTGTCTTATGTACTCTGGTACTCACAGGCATGAACACAAGGCTTTACAACAAATTTCAACATTTTCTGAGGCTCTCAGTAAAGTCAGCATCGAGGTAGAGAAACAGGATAATTAGGACAAATTCTGGGTCTCACAATTAAATATAAATATGATTTCTCTATGGAAGAAGAAAATTATAAAATTGTCTTATAATTAGTGCTGGAGGGGAAAAAATTAGAAATCTTATCTAATAGTATTATTCTGCCATTGAAGGTTTTGAGGTCAAATAAGTGAAGCAATGTGTATATTACATTACTAACTCTATAGGTAACAATCTCACCTGTTCTTCCTAGGGATTTGCATTCAAAAACTATTGGCATATAGTTTTTCATATGTGCAGAGCACTTTAGCCTTTGTTAGCACATTTCGTGCTCTGGCAACTCTATTAAGGAGACAGTGTGGGTTTTGTTATCTACATTGAGAAACTAAGTCATATTGAGGTGAAACGATTCATTCAGTATTAGATAACCAGGAAATGGTAGAGATCAGTGAGAAATAAGTCATAATTACAGAAAAATCCAGACCCAGGGCAGTTTATGAGGGCCCCTATTGAGGAATAAAGGCAATTAAAATCTGTAGGTAAACAAATCCTACTTACTCACCCCTAAGATGATAAATATGTTCTTGAGGTACAAGCTATGGAAAACAGGAACTGCCTATCTGGGAGAGACACGTAAAACAAATGAGTCACTTACCAGGCCTCCTGTTCATCTCCACTCAAGGGTTCCTTAGAAATGTGTACCTGTTTAAATGGAAGTGACTGGATGTGTGACAGCTGGATAAAGCAGAAAGCATGAATGGAACATAACACCCTTCCAGGGGAGGGCCAGTTGCCTGCAGGAGGAGATGACTTTGAGCAGGGTTCTTTGGCAGCAGGGCAATGCTCAAGCATAAGAGGACTTGGCTCACTCCCAACATGTCTCTGGCAGAAAACTCACTGCGAGAAAAGAGAGGAGGAATTCAAGGCTGAATCCAAATCAAGTTGCCAGAGCCTTTCAGCTAAGATGTGGGAGGTCCTGAGAAGGAAACCAGGGACTAGAAGATCAAAAGAGAAATTGGCTGGTGGGAATGACAGTCATTGGAAATGAGCCTGAAGGAATCTCAGCATGGGACAAACCCACTGGCAGGGATGACCCCATAACTGGCTTGCCAAAAGCAAAAATGGAGACAAGAGAAGGTGTGTATCATCCAAAAGCCAAACATTTAGCAAACTGGGATAGGGACAATAGATAACTAATCTATAATTACTTTGCAATTTGATATTTTATTTCTCTAGAAACATCTTAAGTTAATATAACAAATATTTTCATAATGTTTAATAAGATGTTCCTTTTATCATACTAATGAAACAGTTGTTTTTCTCTTAGTAATGAAATGGTGAAGCCTGGGGAATTCTCTCACCCACTAACTGACAAGTAGATAATTCTCTCAGACTTTCCATGGCACCCGGTCTTCACCACGCCATTTGACAATAATTTTAACATTTGTACTGTATTTTACATTTATAAAGTTCTTTCATATGCCATGTCTTGTCTAATCATACACTAACTTGTATGTTTTTCTAAATATATCCTGTAAATATGCACTTAAATTACACATTTAAAACAAAAGCTGTAGTCCTTCTTTTTCCTTGTACTTTAGCATGTATAGCACCTAGAAAATACTTGAAATAAACTTACTGTCTATACCCACAACCAGCTGAGTGAGGTAGTTTGGAAGAATGCATCAATAGGTATTCTTCCAATTAATTTAATATTTAATAAATATTGAGTATCTGGATGTACAAGGCAATGGTGTTAAATCCTTCAACCATGTAAAAAATTTCAGGTCTCTCAAATTCATATGACATAACTCTCAGAGACGAATGAAATAGTAAGGATTCTTCTTCCTTCAAAAGTCTCTTTCAAGAACATTTAATGTTCTTTTTCACTGTCTCTTTCTCTGTCTGTGTGTCTCTCTCTCTCTCTCTCTCTCTCTCTCTCTCTCTCTCTCTCTCTCTCTCTCTCTCTCTCTCTCTCTTTATGCTATTTGCTTTGTCCTCAGACTTCTACCATCTCATAAATTAAGCCATATTTTCTTCTGTATATGCTTGAATTACTCCATGAATATTTCTTGTCCTCTCTACCTAGCAAGCCCCTTGAGGACCAGGTTTCTTTGCTTTCTATCTTCCCCTCACCACCTATTGTGATATTGGGCCTGATACATGCTAGTTTGTCTTGACATATTTCTAGAGAAGGCATCTATATTATGTCATGATGCTTTAACATTCTTGTTTGAATTTCACATATCTACAACTGCATTAAGAAACTTACAATGTTGTGCAGCCAGGACAGTTGATCAATGGTGTCCTCGACTCTGTTAGACTCTGGATTTCTCAATATAACTAGAGGCAGTGACATAAAAAACCTCTGTTTCTTTAAAAATATTTATTTTATTTCTGCGTATGTTTGTTAAGTTTTCAAAGGTATAGATTCGTTGGGTCTGCCACAATTATGGTTTCTTCCTGGTGTAGGGTGAGGAAAGATCCCCATAAACTATCAAAGCCAAAAATTATGGAAGCATTTCTTGCATCAATAAACACATTTTTGGTAAATAATGATGAAAAATTATATATTGACCTTCAGACAAGATACCAGAACTAAATAAAGTATATCAGGGACCTAAAAGTTTCGGGCCTAAAGGAGTCTTTGGTTGAGAAGAAGAACACGAGATGGCTCCCATGGTATGAAGGCAGGAAGTCAGAGAAAGGCTAATAAACAAGAAACCAGAGATGCCAAGATACAGTATCAAATCTCAGACCAAAGTTTCACCTACCACAGCATTAGTAATCTGTGCTTTGTAAGCTTTACTTCCTATTGGTAATGGTCTTCTTTCTGTTATTCTCTGGTATTGCATTTATATTTATTCCCCCCCCTTTCTAATATTAATTGTAATCATAGGAACACAGAAAGGGGTCCATGTCCTTGCTCAACCTAGAGTTTTAAAGCATGAGCAGCAGCAGTATCTTCTCAGAGTATTCTAGAAGATGAAGCCATAAATCATAATGAGAGACCCCCTAGTAAGGCTGGGGGATACATATTAAGACATCTTCCCCTCACCCCACTTACCTAGATTGCTCCTTAATCAAGCATTGGAAAAGACTTGAGTATGTATTTTTAATATGGAGAAATTTCCATTTATGAAGACTTCTGCTGCCTTTTAAGCAAAATGACATCAAAAAACAATGAGAGAAACATACATGCTCTTAAGGGTTTACAATTCATTTTTGTGGGTATGTAAACCTTAAGGGAGTGGTTTACTGGAATAGAATCTCAGTTGGCCTCCTTCCTTTCTGGAGTTCTCTCCTCTAGTCTTTTCAGCAAACAGTTGGCAGATTCAGCTCCATTAACAGGACCTTTTTCATGTCACTGCTAAAATCATAAACTTTCATTTGGCCTTATTTCCTATCACTTCACTTCCTAGACTCACTGAGTACGTCTCTCTTTTTCATCTATTCATCACTTCTCATCCCTGAAATCACAGACCCACTTCTCACTTTCACTTCCATTCTCTCCATTCTCCCTGATCATTTTCTCTCCTATGTTCTGGCTTCTCAAGCTCTATTCATCTTCTAAAATGTGCAAAAATTTACTCTTTCTTGAAGCCGCTGATGATTCTACAGTCTTCCGTTCTTGGTACCACTCTTAAAAGCACAGATGCTAAAGCACTGATATTATAATATCATCCTATCATGTGGAATTCATTAGTTACATGGAGTTTGATGGCTGCCCAGAGCAGAGGCCCCGGCTTATATACCTTCTGTCTACTCTTCAGACTGAAATAGCAATGAATAGATGGCAGAGGTCCTCTCAGCGTCTTCCAAAACACCTGCTTTCCTCCATCTCAAGCAGGGCGAGGCAATGGATTATTAAGAACATTAAACCTAAAATCTGACATTGATTAAAAAGCATCTGATGAGTAGGCATCAATTAGCTTGAATAATTGACCAAGAGACAAATAAGTTAGGTTTTAATTCCTTGTGGTAATAAATCAGATGGATGCTAAGAAGACAACTCCATACATAGATGTAATTGAGCATGTCTCACAGACTAGGAAGGGAACTACATGGCATCTATGCAGCAGAAGCTCCAAACGGGGCCTCAGGCGAGACCTCTCAGACCCTCTAGATCCTCATCTATACGACAAAGAAAACGGACCCAATTGTACTTGTTTTTCTTTTAATTCTACCATTCTATATTTCTAAGTCATGCTGATTATTCTATTTTCTCCACTCATTTTCAGCAAGTACATTTTTAAATCCTTTTTTGCCCTTTGAGACCCAAGAGGCAAAACTTTATAATTCTATCACCTTGGCTGCCTTCCCTTCAGTTTTTGGTTGAGTATGGCCAATGAGATCTCAGCTGGCCTCAGGAGATAGAAGGATAGAAAGAGAGATGGATTGTGATATGTCTTTCCTGTGCTCTGCCTCTTCTAGGCCATGCTTTCTGGTAGTTGCCGTGTCCCCGCAACAGGCGCAACTCTTGTCAGACAGCAGATGCTCCCCAGCTCTTCTGCTCACAGGGCACTGGTATTGATAACTTCCCTCCTTGCTTCTTTAGGCCCAAGCTGGACAACAGCTTCCTACTTTTTGCTAACCAATAGGTGCCACGATATTCTATGTCAGTACTCCTAACTCCACTCGCATTTCTGTAAGTAGTTCTTTTGATAGAGTCACGTGAGCCATCTGGGGTGGATTGTGTTTCCTGCTGGGACTTTGATATTTGTGATTAGGTAATACTGATAATATTTTAAAGTAAAAACAATAAAAATATTAAGATATGAATTATTTGAATGGAGTGGATAATAGAAACTTTTACATTCTTTCCTTAACAGGCACTGCACCACGACACTATGTACGCATCAGGAGAAAGAACTTTTTCCTTTTCTCTCCCTGACATGCAGATAGACCTGTGATAGACAGGATTTGGTAGACAGGAGATGTGGATGGATCAGTGACTATAATGCAAGATATTACCATAAAATAAAGAACTTTTATAACATTATTTGCTGATGCTTCTACATAAGGTGGTATATTAGTTTTCTATCAGTGCTGTAACAAATTACCATAAATTTCATCGCTTAAAACAACATACATTTATTCTCTTAGAGTTCAGGAAGCCAGTAGGCCAACATTAGTTTCACTGGGCTGAAATCGAGGTATTGCCAAGGCTATGCTTTCTCCAGTGGCTCCAAAAAGAACATTCATTTTTTTTGCCTTTTCCACCTTCTAGAGCTGCATTCATTATATTTCTTGGCTCATGGCCCCTCCCTCCATTTTCAAAGCTAGTAACATCTCACTTCGGTGGTCATATTGTCTTCTCTGGTAAAATCTTCTGTCCTGCTCTTTTAAGAACACTTGTGAGTACTTGTGGGCTCATCCAGATAATCCAGGATAATCTGCCTATTCCAAAATCCTAAATCACATTTGTAAAATATCCTTTGCTACATAAGGATATTAGAATGTAAATATCCTCGGAGGCTGTTATTCAGCCTACCATAGTACAGTGGTTAATTTTATGTGTCAACTTGACTGGGCCACAGATTGCCCAAACATTTGGTCAAACAGGATTTTAAGTGTGTCTGTGAGTGTGTTTCCAGATGAGATTAACATCTGAATAGATAAGAGTAAAGCAGACTGCCCTCCCAATGTCGGTGAGCCCACTCATCCAAGTTAAAGGCCTGAACAGAATAAAAAGGCTGATCCTTCCATGAGTAAGAGAAAATTTTGTTCTGCCTGACTACCTTGAATGGGGGCTTCAGTTTTTTCCCATCTTTGGACTCAAACTGAAACATAAGCTCTTCCTGCCCCTAGCCTGCAAGCATTTGGACTGAAACCACACCATCAGGTCTCCTGGGTCTCAGGCCTGCAGACTTAGTTGGGAACTTATACCATTGGGTCTACCCAGCTTGCTGACTGCCCATCTTGGGACTTGTCAACCTCCATAACTGTGTCTCATGCATTCCCTATAATCTCCTCTCTCTCCTCTCTCTCTCTCTCTCTCTCTCTCTCTCTCTCTCTCTCTCTCTCTCACACACACACACACACACACACACACACACACATAGTTCTGTTCCTTTAGAGAACTTGGACTAATATGTATAGGTGAACTTATATCCTAAGTTCTCCTGATCTAATTAGTATAGAACTGGTTTAAAGATCTAGATGAAAAAAGATTGAAATTGAGAATATAAAAATATAAAAAATAGAACAAAAGTAAAAGTAAGTATACGTAAACAGCTAAAATATAAACTTCAAGTGCATATGGGAAGCTGCTGTGAAGGTATCAGGATAAGGACTGTGTACAGTGAATTTTTAGCAAATATAATGACTAGACTAATAGCATTAATGTAAAGTTAATGGAAAGATATATAGAAACTTCTCTTATGTTTACCTGATTGAAACCTCACAACAATCACATCGGAAAGAAGAGAAAAATGAAAAGTCAAGTTTCTTTAATTTTCTTAGTTCTATTTTATTTTATTATTTTATTTTAGTTTAGCTTAGTTTATTTTAGTTTATTTATTTTATTTTTAGTGTTAGCCTACGAACAGAGATGTATTTATGCCCAATTTAAACTGACTTGGTAAAATCAGTTTACACTTTTTCCCTCTGTCTGGCCATAATCTATGACTCCGGTCTTTCATCAGCTATTTCTGCACATTCCAAGTGAGCAACTCTTCTCACCAATTATTTAGTATGTTGGTTCCCAAATTTAACTAATCATCAAAATCACCTGAGCAGCTTTTTGAGTTCTTGAGTGTAGTGGGCTGAATTCTAAAGATGACCCTACAGTATTCCTGTCCTCTGGTTTTTCAATCAAATACTCATCTAAGTATTGCTGTGAAGGAACTCAGAAAGCATAATCAGCTAACCTTAAAATTGAGTATCCTGGATTATGTAGGTAGGCTTAATATAACCTTACAAACCATTAAAAAGTGAAAAGGAGGGCCAAAGAGATGCGACAGAAGAGAAAAAGCAAGAGAGAGAGACAGCAGAAGGGAAAGTCAGAGAGATTTGAAGTAAAAGAAAGATTTGATGCATCATTGCTGTCATTGAGCCAAGGAATCAAGAAATGTGGGTAACTTATAGAACTGACAATAACCTCCGACAGTCAGCAAGGAAACAGAATCCTCTCTTATAGCCACATGGAGCTGAATTCTGCCAACGGCCTAAATGAGCTTGGAAGAAAATTCTTCACAGAGCCTCCCAATAAGAGCCCAGCCAGCCACAACCTTGATTTCAGCCTTAGGAAACCCAGAACTCAACTAAACCTACCTAGACTAACAGAACAGTGAGGCAATAAATTTGTGTTATTTTTAGCACCTAAGGTTGTAGTAATTTGTTAAGGCAGCATGTAAAGCTAACATCCTGTCACTAGGAATTTGTATTTTGAATAAGGATATGAAAATGCCTGACAATTTTTAAAATTAAGTGTTCTGAATATTATTTAGTTGCCACACTTGATTCAGTAACTACATTGTCTGGCATGAGTTATCAATCAATGAGAATAATTTACACTGCCTACTGTGTCCAAGACCACAGATGGATATAATTCTGAATATAGTAGACATTGTGAAGGATATAGATGTTTGGGACTTTAAGAAATATTATTTTTGAGTAGGAAGAAAGGATTTAAGTATATTAAACAATTATTAAAGATATTTGACAATATAGAACAATTAAAGAAAAAACATATGAAAGAGTTAAGATAGGTCGACCCCTAAAGGAGGGGTAGAATTCATACAGATGATAGAAAGGAAAATGAAAGACATCTTGTGTGGGGGAAAAAGTAGCGCAGACCTAAAGATGGCCTTCAGTACATCACCTCACTTCCAAATGAGGTAAAAATCTCTCTCAGTTTACATCCCTGAAGAAATTATCTCATGCAGATTTTCTACAGAAAATCTTTGGCAAATTGAAGATTAAAAAGGACATGTATTATTTCTAAGTTTCAACTTGTGGCTGCTCAGAAAAGTGTGTATGTGTTCATGTGAGACTATACATTCAAATATATTAGGCTAGTTTTACTGGGGAGATAGATTGGAACAGTAAGAAGAAAACTAGACACTAATGGATATGGTGTTTCAGAAGCTGACCGTTACTGGTAATAGAACCTAGTATGGAAAACCTTTCTTTGCTTTTTAAAGTAGACCAAAAGGAAACTAAATCCACACACAAGAAGGAATTAATTCTTTAAGCTTATATAAACACATGATTTTGAAGCCTGGAACAATGGTGGGAAGTTAAACATTTTTCATGTAATCCCATTTTATCATGGACAGGAAATAAGTTTTAAAGCTTGGGAGTGGTGTTTTTAAGCATTCTCAGGGGCAGAAAATACACAATTTTGAAAATACATTTGCCATTTTGAATACTGACTTGTCTTGGTGCCATCACTGCTGATTTAGAAATCCCATGGGTTATATAATGCTAAGAGATTAGTTACTTCATTGGAGGTTATTATAACTTCTTGTTTAGGACACTTGAGATAAGAAAGGAGCAAGACCAATGCAGATGATAGTGATTTTGTATAACAAGAGTATGATTAAATGGACACCAGAAAATGATATTTGAAACTTTAGATCATGGGTAGAGAAGGAACTTGAAGAAAAATTACCTTAGTACTTCAATACATCAAAAATCCATGTCAATGTCATATTTAAAGAACATTTTTAGTTCACCCAGTCTCCTCTGATTTCAAAGTCATCACTCAAATCTAAGCCACCATTATCCCTCAATTATTTGCTCACATTGATACAATACCAATCCCTGAATCCATTCTTGTCCTCCTCCAAACTATTTCCTAATATCAGCCAGGAATATTACTTCAAAAATAAAGACTGCTCCTGCTTCTGTCCCAAATCAGTCAACTGTTTCATCTTGTTCTTAGGGTTGGACAAAATATTGCGTTGACTCTGTGTGAACACTTTGTTCTCACTTTCTAAACTCCTGCAGCACTAGTCTTCTCTCGGTTGCACTATCACAGATGTTCCTTTCCACATGCTTTTCCCTCTGATTAATCACTCACCCCTTGCCCTTTACTAGGCTAACTCCTACTCATTCTCTAGATTTTGCTTACAGATTCCTTCCACAGAAAACTCTTCCTTGACCTCACTTCCCATTTACATTAGATTCCCTTACTATTATTCTTTCATAGTCTCCTGTGCCTTTCCTTCACTTTTCTTGTTACAATTTTTAATTATATATTTGAATGCTTATTTAATATTTGTCAAGTTTCCATACACTAAACTCTGTAATGTAGTCACCATGTCTGTTGGCTATTAATGCTCCTTCACCCACTCCAGCACCTGACACATTAAAAGTACTTAATATCTATCCCTTTAAAAAAAGGGGAAGGAATAAAGAAAGGGAGGTAGGAAGAGAAGTCTAGTATTATCAATTAATAAAAGTATAATGAAATCTAAAGCCATAGGAGTGGACATTGTTGCACTACAGTGCTCAACTGGGAACTGAAAATGAGGACAAATTACTGAAAAATTTGGATGGTGAAGCATTAGATGAGATCTTGGAGTAAGACTAGGCTGTTAGTGCTGATCAGTTTGTTCTCAAGCCTACCTCTTATCTACCAGCCGCCAAATTCACTTTTGAGGAAATATGTAAGCCAATGCAAAAAATACACTTAAACTGACTCCTATTCCATAATAAATCTTTCTACATAGAGCAGAAGCCAGCATCATACAGTTCTGTTCCATAAACCCTCATCTAAAGGGATCGTAGTAGTCATACCTGTTCAACTGCAGTTGTACAGAGTGATTGTGAGCTTTGACTTTTGTTAAGAGGAGAAAATTAAGGGGAATTCTGATTCACAGACCATGCTGGGACTCGTCTCCAGTTAATTCCTCTAAATTTTCCTTGTGGAACTAGAATTGAAGGAAACTCTCCACAAGGGGAAATGTTTTGGAACACCTGCCTTAGAGATCATGATTTCACCTGCATAGATCTTGATTGAAAATGTACAAGCCAAACATTTCTATGTTGGAACATTAGGTTTAAAAATGAGTTTGAAGAAAATAAAACACCCATGGTCAGCAAGTGGACAAACTGATTTTGTTATCAAGTAAAATGTACGAAAATAACTATTTTAAAAGTTACCACCCTGCATCTATAATTTTACCATAATCTCAAAGTGCTATTTAAAAATAGCAGTATTTGATACTGTCGGGATGTCAGGTGAAGTTGACACCTTATTTCATAACCCTTTACAGGTTAAAAAATTAATTTATATAAATCTCATCAACCTGATAAAATAAGAGGTTTACTTTCATTTTATAGAGCCAAAAACTAAGGCTAACATCTACCAAGTAAGTGAGGTAAATTACCCAACTTGTGAGTGGCAGAGGTATCAATTAAATTCAAGGCTTTGTATTCTAGAGCTTCCTTTGTATTCATCTAATTGTTCAAAAAGGTTAAAATAATTCTGAGAGATAATGCAGATGCACCAATCCTCACCCACCTACACTATACATAATCCAATTAAGGACTTTACAAACGTCACATTCAGAATACCCACACTAACACCAGCACATGAAAGTCTATTTAGTGTCAGTCCATTACATGGATATGGAGAAGGATAATGAGCATCTACATAATTGGGAAGATTTTTCTAGCCACACTTCAGACTTTTCTTGGATTTTATTAAATTCCCATTATTTAAATCATCCTTAAAAATTGTGTGGTACAGATTTTTAAATGCATTTTTATTTTTTTTTCCAATGTAAGAAAGAAAAAGAAAATAAAGAGAAGCATAAATAAAAATACATAAAACAGCAATTCTCTAAATAGTTTTAGCTGTGTGTGTGTTTTCTTTGCTAATTTATTCAACCTTTTAAAATCGACCATGACAGGTTGTACAGACGGCCCCAATTCTTCCTACTATATTCTTTTGCAGTATAACTTGTTCCTTTCACCAAAAGGTGAAGTCTATTTCTTCATTCCTTGTCTACTTCTCTACTGCATGTTACATGTTACAAGTTTTATCTTATTACTTTATGTGGCCAAAAAAATATTGTGCCAGTTCTAAGCATGTGTGACTCAAGAGGTGCTGTAGCTTCAGCTCTCTTACTGGGAATTGTGTCAAGCTTCTATATAAACAGTCCTGGACCAGTCTGTTTGATAAGAGACAGGTGGCCTACTGGCTTCCTTAGGGCTGACTGTCAGCCAGTACCCAGAAGCAGAGCCACTAGATGATCAGTAGCCGATCACAACACAAGTGAGCCAAGTCATGATTGGAAAACAGCCCAACTGAGCCCAAACGAAACTGCTGCTTCACAAAATCATAAACAAAATCATAATCTAAATCAATGTTGAAAATTGCCAAGCAAAAGATATCTGATACATCAATCTTGCTGCTCCCTCAAAACTCTCTAAGAAAATTCATACTTTGCACTGCTTTATAAAACACAATGAGATCAACAAAGCCTTAAATGAGCATCGAGTGACCCGATTTAATTTCTAATTCTGCCATCATCTAGCTGTATTACTGCAAAACATTAAATACATTCTCTGAGTTTCACTTTTTATATTCATAGACAGATACCATATTGCATACCCTTTCTACCTTGACGATTTATAATAAACACATGAGAAATTAAATATGAAATTGCTCTGTATAAATTTACACTAATTTTCCTTATTCTAGGCTTTGATTTTCTCATTCAGAAATATTCAAGGTTAAATCTGGCTCAGAATACTTGTAATATTATAGTTGGTTGATATTGTTATTGGAGAATCAAATTCAAGGATCACAGCCTGTCTCACAGGTATTGCGAGGAGCACATCGTGGAACCATTATTGTGTAACACGTGGTCTCACGGCACAGACATTCACTGAGGACTCTCTTAAAACCCATAGATTGTGCAGACCTGATTTCATTCTTCACATCGGAATCGTTGCAGTCAATTTTTCAGTACAATTTTTAAGAAAAGAAACTCTTACAGCTAAGTCATTCTCCATCCATTTTTTTTTTTAATTTATAAAGCACCCCTTTAAGTACTGCAGAAATTCCCAGCATATTAGTAGTTAGTCAAAGGTAAAATAAAAATAACTTGAAAGTGCTTATAAAAAATATGTAAAAAAGCATCCCTCGGCCTTCTTTCCAGTTTATTCACTCAAATCTTCCAGAAATAAATTCTAAAATGACATAAGCTATTTAGGTGATTTAGGAGCAAGCAAAAGTTTGGGAACTGTTATGTTTGTTTTTCTTATCCCCAGAATCAAGAAGAGACGCATTACTAAGCTGTTTCTCATCATTTTCATATCTGCTACTTTGAGTTAACTGACTTATCTAACTGCTTTTTATCCTTGAAGAGAATCTTGAACAAATTATTATAGATGAGTTTCGACCCTGATGTGAAGAGTAAGAGAAGTCTGATAAATGCAGGCAGCAAGAAAAAACTGGAGTCTTGGAAGGGACAAAGACAGAGAGAGAGAGACAAAGAAAAGGGTTGTAAGAAAACAATCATCTCATGTTTTCCTTGGGCTAACCCATGCTAAAGTCTCTTGGAATCATGCCGCTTGGATTAGTATGGTTTAAAGATCATTGCTCTCTGGACTTACCCTCACCGTGAAGTCCCACTAGGGTAGAAAGAATAGCGAGTATAAAATACAAAGCAAACAGGCGATCCTTTAACTTCTCAGCATTGTAGCTGTCCAAAGCCACAAATATCATTTGCTCTTTTCTCTGCCAGATTTGCTAGTAAGATTTTTCTTGGGTCAGTGGCTGAGAATATTTTCTTTGTTTCTCTCAGTCTCTAATTGACTGTCTACATGAAGAGTTGGCCTTATTTCTTGGCAAATGAAATCAACACCTATACTATGAGAGTTATAACTTTCATTCCAACCATTCTAATTTCAGATCTTTAGGTGACCACAACACTGCTTTTTAAGGAAAAAAAAAGAAAAAGAAAAAGAGAGAAAAAAGGAAACCAATATTTATTAAACACCTATATCATGCATATTCACAAACATATTATCACATTAACTCTCATAATAGCCGTGAGGTAGGCATAATTTTTCCTTGTTTTCAAATAGAGCAGTGAAACTCAGAAATTTTATCAATCATTTCTCAAATAGATAGGTTTCAAACCTGGTTAAATCTGGCCCTGAAAACCATAATTTGTCAACTCTTTTAGAATACAAATGTGAAAACAAATATTCCTGGGAATATAGTAAGAGAATTCTTTCAGTCAACATGCTCATATGAATAAATAAACCTCTCATCGTTCAGGGATCTTGTAAGGTGCTTTAAATAGAAAACTCTTGTCAAGGTCAATGTTCTTTAAACTGCAGATATCTTCTCATTAGTGAATTATGACATCAATTGGGTGATAGCCAATAATATTTAAGGGAATATTCACAATAATACAGAATCGAATTTTAAAATTTCTTGGGGTATCACATAGTAATAAAAAATTTTCTAGAAATCTTTTTTTCTATTGCACTGGTGTGTACGTATGTACATGTATGCTGTCACAATGTAAAACATATTTTTTAACATAATTTGTTGTGAAAAACAAAAAAATTGGAAGTTACAGAGCTAGATAATAGGAATGTTGCCCACAGCAACTGTTACTAGGAAGTTATCTGAGAGAAAGGCCTGGAAAGGAGAAGAGCAACTCTAACGAAAAAAAATGTGTCATTTTAAGTGTCATAGATTGCGTTGAATAGTTGTTCTCCTCATTTTTCAACTGGTAAAGTCATTAAAATGGAGAGCTGAAAAGTTCTTGTAGCAAAGTCAGGTTGAAATCCGCCGACATTCATCATCCACAAGGAGCTGGATCTTCAATTAAACTCCCGTGAGATTTTTTTCCCCAATGTTATCCTATATGTACAGGATCCACATCTATTTCCTTGTTAACATACATTGTCCAAAATGGATGAAGCATTTCTCATTACCTCTTCCCCAAAGAACACACTCATCATTTATTCAGGACTTATCAAGACATAAACTCTTTATTTTGTTAGGGAAAAAAAAATATGCTACATTTTCCTCCCCCATTAGGATTGCATAAAGGTTGACTGATAATAGATACCAAGCATTAGTTGTTTTTTCTTGGCGGTGAGAATCTCGCCCATTGAAGAGGCCAAGGAGAAGTGTAATGAGGCTAAAGATAAGGAATAAATACCATCACACTTGGCTGGCCATTCAGAATATCACAGAAAAAGAAAAAAAAATATTCAATAAAATCTGGTATGACTATTTCTAAGTTATGACTTTATTTGGCCACTGATGACCATTTATTGAACCTAAGGAAATGGGAATTATTGGTAAGAATAATGCCTATTCTATGTGCAATGATTAGAAGACCACTTCAAAGTAAGTTTACATATTTATCTCCTTTTCATTCTTATAACAGCCCTGTGTGATTAGAGCAGCATTATCTCCATTTTTACATGAGAAATATGAGGCCCAGATGAGTTAAGTGATTTATCCAAGAACACACAAATTAGTTGCAAAATTGAAACAAAATCCGTAACCACTAGTTCCTCCCAACAGACAGCAGTGCCCTCATTAATTTTGCCTCATAATATACTCTCTTCTGGTTCCCTAGCTGACCTGTTTCACAGAAGTATTTTTTAAAGTTTATGTTTAAAATGGGGAAAAAAAGAAATGGAAGGCGGAGTGATTATTCTGTCACATCTGCTGAATGCAGTTAATTCATTGGTTTCATGAATATGAAGTGGTCTAGAGGAATATGTATCTATTTATGTAACAATCACATATGCTGGGAAAACGTATGTGGTTGAAATACAGACACATTGGTTTGGATTTTAATATCAGTTTAAGTAAATTATATGTTAGGCCCCAGCCAACAAATATATCCGTTACAGTTAACTTCTCTAATTTGGTTTAAGGACCCTAGATTTATTCAGCAGTGCACGTATATCAGGTTATGTAAAATTAATAGCCGAAGTTCATTCATATGGCTTTAATTAGAATGCATGGGTTGGAATGAAAAAATCAAGTGAGAGCTCTGGCTTTGATTATAACTGTATCTGCTCCAGTATCAGTTTCTGCAAAGGCAAATACGTGTTGGCTTCACTTAATACATGCTCGTTCAAAGAAACCGTGCATTGGCTTAATTTTACTTTGAAGGCTTTCATTAAAATATATTGTTTGCCTAAATACCAGTTTAGTTCTCTTTATTTAATCATCCAAGAGTATTTACAGGGCCTGGAATATAATTGTATACATTGAAAAAAAAATAGTTGATTGTGTTATGTTTCAAAAAAAAAAATAGATTTATTTCTGTAAAAACCTCTTAGAACTTTTGAAAACTGTCTTGTTTCCAAGTCTATATACTTGTCTCCAAACTTGGATTTGGGAGTTTGACAGACTTGTTTTCTTTCTACCAAAAAAGACTCTTTTAGGAGAAAAGCATTTCTTATTGGGCAATAATGTTCTCCTTAGGTGGTTGATAAACTTTCCCACTAAATCCCAAGGGAGAAACGAGTTTTATAGTCAATGAGTTCATTTACATTTGCCTAAGACTTAGTCTTCAGGATCAAAATAACATCTCATATCCTCTGTGATATTTTCTGTGGTCATTTGCGTTCTCAGTGAGATGTGTTTTCTTGCCTATTTGACTAGATTATCTTGACTTAAAGGCAAGAGACTATGCTCTGAATACTTGTACATCTTCAATTACCAACTCTGTGTTGTTCACACAGCATGACTCTTTGTGTTTCTCAGTAAAGGTGGTGTGGGGCTGCTGGTAAATGCAAGCTATTCTGTGCTTAGTATGAGGCATAATCAATAGGAGGATAAACCCATGATGAGTCACACCAGTTGGGAGGGACAGAGGTCCCAAACAGTTAATGGCAAGAAGAATCCTGGATAGAAAGGAAGAGAATCAAAAATATCTAATATCTGGTATCATACTAGGCAGAGGTATGAAATGGCAGATGATAAGAAGCAGAGACCTCCACCGTGGACAGCACATAAATGCTGCTTACGGCCAGCACAGCCCCAGATAGACATTGCTAGCCGAGAGAACAGACTAGGGCTTGGAGAGTGAAAAATGGTGGCCACTGATCAATTCTGTGCTATGTGCTAGACTCTGGCCTAACAGCATCAGTCCTGGAGCCATACAGACTTGAATGTATCACAGTAAAGTCCTCTCCTAGATGTATGACCCGAGGATAGCTTTTCCATATATTTGCACCCAAGCTTTCTCTTCTCCAAATCTGCTGCTCTTTATACAATGGTTGGCACTACACCTACTACACAATTAGGGCTAGTAATGTTAATCACTATCAAAGTTGGTCTTGATTCTCTCACTGTATTGTCCACATTACAGTGGTCAAAATTTGGCTAAAAAGAATAAATAACTTATTCAAGTGCACTTAACTAGTAAATGGTTCAAATGGGATGCAAATCTTCTTTGTTCCCAAATATATGACGCGTTTGCACATAACAAACTGAGGGGCAGGGCATAAAGATAAGGAGCATGTCATCTGTGATTCTGAAACACATTGCTCCAGGCCAGTTCAAAATTCCAGGGTTGTTTAAGAGTATGATTGGTTCAAGATATTTGTGGAAGGCCCAGCTTGCCAATGAGGACAGCATGTCTTAGCAGTGGATATTAGAGAACATCCAGGAAAGGAAGCCAGAACACTTAATTTAAATCTTGTTAGAGTTTACCTTTCCTTTCCATTCTTTGCTCTTTCTTTTTCTTCAAATCAAAATCCTTTGCTCAAGGTCCCTGGCTAAACCATATGGCCAAGAGCATAATGAGAAAAAGATCTGTATCCTGGCCATCAGTCCAGAGATATCTTCCTCACAAATGATCTTAGTGCCAGAAACCCACCATAAAATATTCATTGCTTTTGATCCTGAAGTATTTTTAGTCTGCAAAATGTCTTCTATTAAAATGAAAATGTCCCCTGGGGGAGAGAACCTTTTAAGCTATTATCAGTTAAACTCATAGTGGGTAGTTGGTTTACGAAAATTGAGATTAAAAATTTTCAAGAAGAAGGATACAGAATATATTTTGGGCAGAAAAGAAAAAACCCAGAAGGGGCAAAATGACAAAGAAGAGATTCTTGGAATATAATGCATTATTTTTCTTTTTTATCCCCCGGAAGTTTGGTGCTGCCTTTATGCTCTTCTATTCCTCTTTCTTCCTCTCTCTTCTGCTCCCACTTAGTTCCTTAAATGCCACTCATTCTCTCTCTAGAACTCAAGACTATGAAGAAGTTGTACAAGACTGAGGGGACAAAATGGGAGAAATAAATATTGGAGGTGAAAAAAAATACTGCATTCTGAGTTTAAAAGGTTTTCAGTAATTTCTGACTTTGTAGTAGAGTTGGTTAAGAGCACGGATGTAGAGGCCGTGGTTCAGGTCCAAGTTTATCCATGTATCATCGGTGGTGTGATGTTGGGCATATTATCCTCATATCCCCTCTAAAATTCAGATTTCTCGTCTTAGAGGAAAATGTAACTTAGGGTAGTTGTGAAGATAATTGAAATGCTGAGCACAGAGACCCCACTTTAGACTTTACTTTGGATGTTGAATATCTATTCATCTGGACCACTTTGGGACTTATGCAGTATTCTTTAGATTAGGACAGACAGCCAAGGCCAGAGTTAAACAGAATGAAAGAAAGCACTCTTAAGATGTGAGAACTGAATGAAGAAAACATATCTGAGTAAATAAACAGTTTTCCTTCCAAAAGAGAACTGCCTAAATTAGCTACTCAGATTGTGAGACCAGAGGGAAAATCTATAACTGGGGAGCGAGGTGCTGTCCAGAAGTGGATAAAATAAATTTATAAATGTAAGAGGTTATAACTTCATTTAATTGGAAACCTGACTTTAAAGTATTTGGGTCATACTGAAATACTGAGCCATAATTTTTAAAATAAAATTTAAAAGGAGCTATAAGGAGCTCAATAAATGTTTGGATCCCTTGAAATGAAATTCACATAACCGATTTACAATGCCACAGGCTGTTAATCAACTTAGATTCTCTTACTATACACATTCAAAGGAACTGGTCTATGTCCTATGGCCGCCAGAGGCAAATAGTCTTTAGCAGTAAGAGCTGGTCCCTGAACACCTAACTATGAAAGGGAGAAAGGAGAATTTAAAATGCTCACAGTTCTGCTAATAGAACATTTCTTTAGGAAGAAATAGTCAAGAACTGGTTTCAGAAAATTTTCTGGTTTATCAAGAGGGTTCAGACAAGACAGGAGGATAAATAACAATGGTAATGACCATGATTGCTGATGACTGCTACCATTCTGCAAATGCTTGATGTGTAATTAATAGTAATACCCACAACCATCCATGAAGGAAGCTATTATTGCCTTCAGGTTACAAATGAGAAAAGTGAGACAAAAACAAACAAAAAAATGAAGCATTTGCACAATGTGACACAAGTAGAATATTTCAAAACTAGGATTCAAATCTGGGAGCTCAAGATTTAAGGACATTCCTCTTTAGACTGGATCATGCTTATGAAAATAAGATGACAGAAATCTGCAAGAAGTTGTCCAGAAAGTATTAGGATGGCCTTTCCACAATACCAGGTATCAAAAAGAGGCAAGGTGTCATCCGTGGACCTAAACAGCTCCAGTAGCACTGAAACTTGACTCCAGCCATAAACTCTTCAATCAACTCTTTCCACAAGCAAACACTCTTCTTACCTTAGAGACCCTAGCCTGCCTGCCTAGCCATGTTTGACTGTGTTTTGTCCTAACCAGCATTTGGCACGGGTTCTGAAATTAGCAGCCTGTGATGTGAGCATCAAGCTAAATGACCTTTTCCCACTTTGCTGGGTTAAGATGAAGGGATCAATTTTGCCTACTTAGAAACTATGCTCAGGACTTGACCTTGTGCATTAATTCTACTTTTGAATAAAGCAAGTCATCCGTGGGCAGGATTTTATTTTGTTTTGCTTTAGAATCTTGCTTTGTGAATTTGAAGACTTGCATTCTATTTCCAGGTCATATTTTCTAAGGATACTTTGGACACTTGACACTGTGTTTTTAAGTTGTTAGTACTAGTTCCACTAGAGATTTTGAACAAACCATGTATTCCAGCATGGTCATAACCACAAAGTATACTGTGAGAGAGGTATCCCTGGAACTGGAAGAAGGATAACATGACTCCTACATGGATGCTACAGGAATGGGTGCTGAGATTATGACACCAAGGAGGCTGATGATCAGAAACCAAGTTTTATAAATCCATTCCTTTTATAGACCAGCTTATACAGGGTTCCTATTTAGCAATTGGCAGGGGAGAGAATTCAAAAGTGTGTGTATGTTGAGGGCGTAATTTTGAAGGTACAGAGTAAAGACGGTGGGAGTCTCAGAAAGTAAGTAGTCTCATTGCCAAAACTTTTATTTCTCTTGAGAAGCACAGTAAGGGTGAAAGGCATGAAAATGGTAGCAGGTAGCGGGGAGGTAGGAAGAATGACTCCGTCAGTTGCCTATAACGGAAGATACGCTTGGCCAAATTCCAGGTTAAAAAAATTTAATTACTCAGGGGAAAATAAATTTAAAGTACAAATAATGACATTGTCACTTTTTTCGCATCCCAAAACTTCCCAGAATCTCTACCATTTGCCAAAATAAACAAAAGAAAATAGAGGTGGCTCTGCCCTAAGACCAGTGACTAATGGCGTGAAGGCTGTTGGTGGAGCTGATGGTTCTGTTGAATTGACATGGGCTGATCAGGAGCTGTCCCTTCTCCAGTGTCACATGGTCAGTATTTACATTTTGACCAGTGTCCTGTCTCATCTTATCCTTTCTTCTCTGGGCCTTGCTTTTCCTGTTGCTCTGCACCTGCCTCTTCCTGCTCATCTGGTTTCTGTCTCTCCCTTACTTGTTGTTTCTTATTCCTTTCAGCACTGCTTATAAGGTAGGAGTCTAAGTATATGATGTTTCCTCTAAGAGCACCTAGGCTGCACCTCTATGCTGCTAAAAAAAAAACAACTCAACCATTAACCAGACAGATTAGTCACTTCTACACTCCCAAAATGTTATTGTAGAGCTGATAGCCAGCTATGTTATATTCCTCCACTGTCACCATACACAGATATTTTCACCTGTGCTTTATTCCTCACCCATATGTAGAGAAAGTAATGCTTACCCTGTCTACCTCAATTTACCTCCTGGGAGTCTCAGAGAATCCCAACTTATATATGAATGCCTATTTGTTTTCATTCACTTATTCATTCATTCATTCATTCATTCAACAAATATCTGTGGAGTGCCTACTATGTGAAAATAACTGGAAAGTAGTAGAAAAATATTCAATGAATATTGTTATTCTTCAATTTAGTATCAGGCTAACGAGAGAAAATTTAACACACCAGCTTTTTTGTTTTTTCTCCTATTCTAAAACAAACTACTAATAAATAGACTAGATTTTTCACTTTTCACACACTGTGGATACCATATCCAGAGCTGAATGAGCAAGAAAAGTTATTCTCTGTATTTTTTAAACCTATGGAAAAGAATAGAGAGTAAAAAAGAAGTAGGTAAAAAGCGACTGAGTTTTCAATGGAGAAAATGATCCCTTTGCTCCTCATGGAAAATAAAGCCCTGTAATCAAAACACTTCATACAATGTCATGGTAAGTCTTCTAATTCAGACTGTTAACAATCCCAAGGGCAGAAATGCCTCCAATGAATAAATGCTTATGAGAGTTCTATAGAGTTACACCATCTTGAAATTAAAGTTATGACATAGTACATTCAACTAAATGCTATGGGTGATGAACATTCTTGAGTCCTCAAAGTGAAGAGAGTACCCTTTCCTGCCTGCTTGCTTCAGCACTGCAGAAGACTGCATGCACAGAGAAAACCCTAGAGCTTCCTTATTCCATATGCATTAGTCACACTGGGCACAGCTCTGTCATTAGTGACTCATTCTCATTCAGAGTCCAAATTCTCCCATCAGCTATTTGTCGGTGCTGCCAATCAATCTCCATACCCCTCTTTCAAAATCAATGGGCAAAAGGAACATAAATATTCAAGGGACGAAAATGAGTGAGCACAGAGGTAGTCAAAGCTACCTGTGACTCCACGAGGGTAACAGAAATTCCTCACAGATGGACAATTTTAACAAACTTTGCATAGGGGGCGAGACCCTGCTACAATGTTGTCTGAGACACTGGATACTGAGTTTGAATTACCTACTGTCAAACAGTGCCAGGTAGAAAACTTGTTAGACCTGAATTAAGGATATATCACAAAATGCCAGAATTTCTTCCCTGCATCCATTAAAACCAAGGCAATTGGGAGTGACAAAGTGTGCAGAGTAATTTAATGCAGACACTTGCTGAACTAATTTATGCTCTAGAGGCTGTGCAGGCAAAATGGAGTTTTGAGTCTGATGGGGAGGTTTGAATCATCCTATAGTTCAGTCAAAAATTCCAGATGTTGACCTTGGAGATCTGCTCTCTGGGACGTCCTCATTTTCTGAGCTTCACAACTCGTGAAGTGTACATACAAATATGTGAGTGAAACTTTCACTAAAATTAGAGGACTTCATTGAAATCAAGGTGCTGCCAACAGAGCTGTTTCACTTTGACTTTCAATGAAATTATACCCGCTTCTCCTCCCAACTCAAACTGTCAAAGCATCGGCCTTGAATCATTCTTTGATCTGCCATACTTTGATTCAAATCCCCATTTAGCTATTTAAAAGTTTCTGACCCAGGGCATATCACCGAACTTCTTGGTCAAGTAAGATAATACCAGTTTCCACTTCCTTCAATTTTTATGAGGATTTAATTAGATAAGGCATATCAAGTACTTGGCAAAGCATTTGGCATGTAAGTGCTCAATAACACTTATTGTCATTTTCTCTAATATTGTTTTTCATAATTGTTGCATTTTCAGTCACTAGTAAATTTAGGGTTATATAAAACTGTAACCTCTTACTTCCAAGGTTATTTCTCTTCTACTTTGCTACCTAAGGTTAGATATCTTTAAAGAACTTTTAGCTTTTTGATAAAATATACTAAAATAAAATATATTTTTTTCTGGAGAAGGGAGAACAGTAGATATATTTCCAAACAAGCATATGCAAACCAAGTCTAACATTTAGGATGCATATAAGTAATAAAGAATACCTCTTGGCATTAGTTTTTATATTTAAAATTTTCCTAAACTGTAAGTTTTGCTCATACAGAAGGGCAAAACTGTGTCTAGTTCTCTCCTGAAAGATTCTTCTGTGGAGCTCTTTATTTCAGAAATATAAAGGTGTCCAGAATAACCTAACTTCCTTAGAATTGAAACAAGCATATTCTTCAGTTCTCCAAAGAAGGGCAAGAAAAGGAGGGTTTTTTGTGTTAAAAAAGAAGAAAAAAATGTTAGACTCGACCTCCAGTGTCAGGAGAGGGGGATGATGATGTCAACAGATGCAAGATTCCATTCTATGTGCAAGATCAGAAAGCTGTAAGGCCCATTCATATGCACATCCATGAATTATCATTCATTCATCTCAACCCGCAATTCATTACTATACTACTGTCTTGCAAAATATAAAATAAACTTGAATAAAATAAAGTAAAATAGAATAGAATAGAATGAATTCTCCGTAGATTTGTTCTATAACTTTACATTCAATTAATGTAAACATAGCTGTAATAATCTGCGAAGGAAAGGGAGCCTGATTAATTGAATTTTATGCTTTATCAGAGGGTTAATTAGAAAACATTTTTGTTTTTACTCTTGTTTAAAATGCATGGCCCTGCTATTGCTATTCTCCCTCAGGACCTACAATATTACCTAATGACTATTTTGATATTTTTGTAAAGTGATAAAATAGAATTAGATTATCTCTATAAAGTCCACTCTATTTTTAATATTCTGTGAATTCTACATCAATAGATAACATAAGAGGGGTGAGAGAAACCTCAGCATGTGCTCTACAACCATGCTTATTAGGAAGAATGCTTCTATTGATGGTTTTTTAAAACTACTACCTTGACAAGTTCCCTACAGCTAGAATGATGGCTGAGTAATAGGCAGATGTTCAGATCTGGGTCAGCTGAGGTACAAAAGGTTGGAAGAATCTAAGATGCTTGGTTTGCCAGGACACCAGAAAATACCATTTCAGAACAACCTACATCAGAGGGGATTTCCTCTCAGGCTCCTACTTTGACTGAGGATCAACAGAAACACTTTAATGCCTTTGCTGTGACTTCAAAAGGATGTAGTGTGTCCTTTAATCTGCAATTATCTGATTAGCAGAAATCTGAAACCAAAGGGGAAGATTATCAACCATTTGGATTTTATTTTCAGCCTAACTACCCTCTTATTTGGCTGTTACCTCCATCTCAACAAAGTCAGCCAACAAGTACCTAAGAGGTGGATAAATTTCAGAGAGGTTTTGATTCTGGAGGGGGATAAGAGAAGTAGTAGAAAGGGTTTAGAACTGATCCTTGCTGACTCCATGCTGAAATGCTGGATGTTTACTTTGAAATCCACTATTCCTTGGATACTTGTCATGGTTCATAAAAGAGATTGACAGCTCCATTATTTTTGAGATGCCTGTATGTAATTCCTATTAGGGTGAGCATTACTTGCAACAGCACAGCAATTTGAGACTCTAGTCTTTTGTCTTGCTCTAAAAGAGTGATGTTGAAAATCAGCTTTCAGGCAAACTGTAAGAAGGTCAATGTATCCAACTAAAAATTCGGTGCATGTTTCTCTAGCATAGATTCCGAATGTTCATGCTAGGATGTGAGTTGGAAGCAATTAAGTACAACTCTCAACTCACAGATAAGGAGACAGAGTTGTAGAGATGGTGTCACATTTGCTTCAAGCCATGAAGTTAGGCATACATGGGAAGCTGTGACTCCTCTCTTCTCTTCCAGTACTCTTTAAACTTAGTGTAGTATTCAATAATACTAGAAATTTAATGACTTAATCACTTAACTCCAAACAAAACAGTACAATACGGTCTCTTATTTTAAGAAATGTTGGCATAGCAAAGACTGGCCTTGACCTCCCACCATAAACAAATTGAAAACTGGACAATATATAAAACAATTTGTTTTTTAGAGATTGGGCAGCAGGCAGTGCATGACTGCAAACCCAAAGAGAAGAGAAACAAACAAAGTAAGCTGTACTTCCCTGAGAGTAGGGAACCAAAATTGAATCTTAATTGCTCAAGAAGTTAAGGAGATGGAGAAAAAAGATGAGAAAGCCTGTGGCAGCTGGAAGTCACAGAGCAGAATTTTGAGGAAAGATACATGCAAGAAAAGAAAAAGCTTCAGAAATCTACATAGTGCTTCGCTTAGTACTATGCTGCACATGTATAGAGTGAAACTTAAAACATCCAGATAAAGAAGAAACTAAGTTCTATCTGAAAAATTTCTAGAGCTTACACAGAGCAGAGATATTTTGAGCATTAACAAGCCAGTCCCACTTCTCTTAGACACACTCTTCCATTTTTTTTTTTTAATTTGTCTTCTGGTTTGTGAAATGTATATTAAAGAATGCTCATTTTCTAATTTTTTTCAACTTGGCTGAATCTACGAATAAACTCATAAAATTATTTCCTCATCTCTACCAGGTTTCCTAGTTCTAAAATTTCAATTTGACTATCGTAATTTCCATCTCTTGGCCACAATTTCTCATCTGTTTATGTGTTTATCCTTTCCAACTAGATCCTTTAACAATTTAATCATAGCCTTTTAGAGTCCCTGTCTTAAAATTCCAACACGAGTCATTTCTGATTCTGGTTCTATTGGTTACTTTGTCTCTTGATAATTACTTGGTTTCACTTGCGGGTTTTTTTTTTGTTTGTTTGTTTTATTTGTTTTTGTTTTTTTGGTATGTATTCTATTTTAAATTGAATGAAATACATCTTGTGTAGAACAAAAAAAAAAAAAACTGAGGTCAATATTATTATATCCAGACATTGATATGCTTCAAATTTCTCCAATGTTTCTTTGTACTTAAGATGTGGGCTGTGTTCTATGATGACTGTTTTTCTCACCCTTATTTTTCTCCCAGCAACACTGAGTCTTTGAGTCTTTACCTGTGACTGGGAGCAACTGGTTTTTCTGCCCTGAGAGCAGTAGCTTAAGTCTTTTAAACTAGGTGAAGCATATCATCAGGTGGTGGACATTTATTTATCTCTCTCACAGCAATCAATTTTCTCCTTCACACCTGTATGGCTTAGGGAACCTTTCTATAGTCTCCTGTCCTAACCAGAAACTTTCTCATGAGCACCAGAGGGAGGTCCTTGGAAAACAACCTGCAAGGAGATATAAATTCCTTGTCATATCAGCCTACACTCAACCCTTAGTAATTAATTAAAATGTTAATTTATTTATTCTTAGTACCCTCTTGTATGGCAGCTATATGTTTCACTGTAGTCTGCCACAGCGGACAGAGATAGGTGTCCTAGCTATCCTTGTGGAGAGAGAAAATGGTCTTTCCTTGGATTTTATGCTATTTGTCCTGCAACTTCAGATGTCTGATAGGTTTGAGAAAAAATTGTGAGTTTGTAGTTTACCCAGCTTTTATTCATTACCAGTGAAGCAATAATAAAAATTCTTAGTGCAATAGGGTAAGAAAAAGAAACATAAAATGTTGAAAATAAGAATTAAAACTAACACTATTCATTTAAAATATCAATAATGTGAAGATAATGTTAAATATTCTATAGACAATTATTGGTTTATGGATGCAGATTTAGCAAGGCCGCTCAATGAAAGGTCAATATATAAAAATCGATCGTCCTTCATACCAGCAACAAATTACAATAACAGTATAATTACTGTTAAAAACTGAATATACTTTTTGAACAACATGAGAGTTAGGGACACCAACCCCCTGTGCGGTGGAAAATCTGTATATAACTTTTGATGCCCCCCAAACTTAACCACTAATAGCATACTGCTGACTGGAAGCTTTATTGATAACATAAATAGTTGATTAATATATATTTTGTATGTTATGCATATTATAAACTATATTCTTATTATAAAGTAAGCTAGAGAAAAAAGTTATTAAGAAAATCATAAGAAAAACACATTTACAGTGCTATACATGTTAATTGGAAAAAATCAATTGTTCAAAGGTCAACTGTATATAGGATTGAATTTAACAAAAGATGTTAGTTGACTCTTTATAAAAAATTATAATGAGTTATTCTCATGAACTAGAAAGCTGAATATTGTCAATTATCTCAAAATTGATCTATATATCCAATACAATCTCAATCAAAATTTTAGTAAATGTTTTTTTATTAGTGAAATTTTAAAAGCTAATTCTAAAATATGTGGAAAAATGCAAAGGACCAATGATCGTATTTTAAAAGAATGATATTGAAAGATATATAGTACCTGATATAAGGGCTCTTTTAAAAACTAAAGCAATTAAAACTCTGTGGCATTAGAGTGAAACCGATGGACTAATGATATAGAATACAGAGTCAAGAAATGAACCCGTACATACTTGATCACTTAATTTATGTTGAAGATGACTCTAATACATGAGATAAAAAAAAGTTGTCTTTCTGAGGCGATTTTAGTTTCACATGTAATTGTAAGAAATAATGCAGAGATCCTATGTAGTTTCAAGCAACCTCCACCTGATGGTAACAGATTGAAAACCAAATCGCAGTATTGCATCCAGGATATTAATATTGATATAGTCAAGATACAGAATGTTTCCAAGACCACAAAGATTCCTCCTATTGCCTCTTCGTAGTCACACACACTTTCCTCCTACCCCACTCCTCATTCTTAACTGCTGGCAACTACTAGTGTGTTCTTCATTTCTATAATTTTGTTATTTCAAGAATGTTACATAAATAGAATCATATAGTATGGTTGGCTTTTTCTCACTCAGTATAATTTTCTGGAGGTTCATCCAAATTGTTCATCCAAATTGCATGTATCAATAGTTTGCTCCTTTTTACTGCTGAGTAGTATTCCATGGTGTATAAAAATTTTGTTTGCCCAGTGACCCAATGAACAACATTTGGATTGTTTCCAATTTTATCTTTCATGGTCAAAGTGATAATACTTTATTTAGATAGAGATGGAGAGAAGGGGACTTTAGATAAGTTTTAGAACTCCAGACATCAAGACTTGCTCATGCATTAACCGTGGGAGCTAAAGAGTTAACAATTGTTAATTTCTTGATCACCAGGAAGAGGAGTGACCTTTGATGTGTAGGGTTAATGCTGCCTTCTACTGAGTTATGAGGACTGAGAAAAAATAAGTCAAGAGGGAAGTAATGGAGATTTTTTTTTCTTAAATCATGTTTTGGGTATGTTAAGACCTAGCTGTCCATTATATACCCAAAAGGATATCACTAATTTAGGATAATTAATCTAATCTTTCTCCTTCCTTAGAAGACACTCTGTCCTGTCCTTTCCATGGTTAGTTCTTTCTAGTTATTTGTCTCAGCTTGTATGTCATCTTCCCAGAGTCTTTCCCTGATCACTCCTCTAAAGTAGTCACTCATTTACTGTCCATTACCATATTGTAATTTTCTAGGTAGCATTATCTCTAGCAGATATTATCTTAATGGTTTGTTTATTATTTGTGACAATATAAGATAAACAAGAACAAGGCCTTCAACAGTGTTTGGCAAACTGGTAGGGGCTCAATGTGAATAATTATGCAGTGAATGAGCACCACTAGATACAATTAGGCCAAGGGACATGTACACCAGTAGGTAGCACCAAAGATTGCCATACCTGTAACACACAGTTATGAGGATTAGCAGTAATATAAGCAAATTTCTTGGTAGTATTTGTCACATAGTAGGCGCTCTGTGCATGACGGCAAGAATGATCATTTCCACTAATGTACTACCTGAATAATTTTGCCTTCTCTGCAGCACTTCTAATTGAGACCATACAATACCATGTTAGCCACTTAAAGGGAATATCTGGTCAGAAGGGGATAGTGTTGTGAATTAGTAATAATGATTAGAATAAATTTTATCTTTGTTTATTTAGCTAAACTTAAATGTGTTTATTTTTCTTACCCTGAATTCAATCGAACTAATAAAAACATAGGCTTATCATAACAGATGTCAAAAATCTTAAGAAAAAAAAAATGCAATAAGTTTAAGGCTGGAAGCTGGCATTGAGATACACAACACAGTCACATACGCAACAACAGAGCGGCCTCCTTCCTGTGGCGTTCTCCAAGCCCTACTCATTAAACCTGGGTCGTCTAACCTGGGCTGCGTCCTTTCCTAATCCCATTCACTTTCCTGGGTCATAGTTGGTAACTACATTCTTTTCAGTTGCTTCACAGCCACTGTAAAGCAGTCCTACAATGGATGGGCCTGTTATTTCTAGGGTATTCAAAAGAACTGAAGTGGGACATTTTGAATGTTGAAGAGCATCAAAGCAGGACTGTGAATTGCTGAAGTTTCACTAGAACTATGGTCTTCTGCTCCATAAGAATCACTATTTCTTTACACAATTTCTGAATGATTCCATGCAGATCTTGGAGCTGGCACTTTATTTTTTGTCATCCAGACAGAAGTTGTAATCAGAGTATATATTTTTTTCTACCTTTGCTCTCCCTTTATTGTCATCCTATATTCAACCCCCTCAGCTTGTTAAAGGTTTTCTTTTGAAATGGAGGTCAGGGGCATGGTTAAAGCATTTGGAGAAAATCACATTCTCTCTGCCCTAGAAAAAAATATAGCTCTCTATGAGGAGGGAGAATCTCTCAGGAGACTTCGTCTTTGAATTCTGGAGGGTCACATGTTTGAAATGTTAATATGATTTTATGGATGAAAATTTTACCTGCAAAACATTTCTAAAATATGTGCTTGTCAAATATCCTTTCCCCTAGGAACAGTCCTTCTCCACATCAAAGGCAGCTCCTCTCCCAGAGACAGCCCTCCGCAGTGAGAGAAGTGATACCTTCCGTTACAAGGAGGCAAGGCTCACAGTATTAAGTTATTGTAAACTCTCAACTATCCACACTGTTTGGGAAGACAAGACAGAGAGAACATACCAAAAAACATCTCTTCTTATAAACCATATTCATAAAATATTTGTACTATAACTTTATGATCTTGGAAATGTAGATCCCTCTGGTTTAAATGGGCCAAAATAGACATTTTTTTCCTTGAGCTTGTGTAACTCTAGTCATCATAAAAATGCAACTTCTCTCAAAATGGAGAGAAACAAAGCTAGAGAAAATAGCTGAGCCACACCAAATAATGATGGCAAACTAGAGCAGTGATGTTCAAACCTTTGTAGGCAGGGTATCAATATCAGGCAAGTCCCCACGTGATGCTAATGCTGCTGGTCCAGGCACCACACATCAAAACCATTTACTCGACCAAAGACCTACAGCTTGTATCTGCTATAATTCTTGTTCTTCCTGTAGCTCCACTTCACCGCAGTTCTTACTTTTCTCTAGTCCAGACATGCAGCTTTTCCTGAGATCCTTTCAGCTGGATTCTCACTGAAAGTCACTGTTGCTTGTCACCAAAACTTACTAAAAAGTCAAAACAGGGTTCCTTTTTTTTTCATCACTTATGAAATATCTACTCCATGTGCATGTGTGTTATGTGTGGAGGTTATGAAAGACTTAAAAGCCTTGTCTTAACCCTGCTTAGGTTTATAATCTTTGGAGAGGAAATCTTGCTAGCTTTATGAGCATCTCTTTTCTCCAATATCTGTGCGGTCAAATTCAAGTTGGAATTAATTCAAGAGTAACAAACACATTTATGTCTAGACAGTAAGAAGGCAGAAAGATCAAGTAAATTTGTCTGGAGGGTGTGAGAAAATTGTTCTTAATCTTTATCTTCATTCAATCCTAAGCCTGTAAAATAGGAATTTCTCCCAATACTTCCTACCCTCTGGGATAAGTACTAGGAAAAACACTGCTGCTGTTGCATATTTGGTTACATGAGAAGATACAAATTTTGAACTGCTGAAATGATGAGAGCGTGAGGCTTAGACTCCATGTTCTGCATTTCTCTGTCTGGCTATATCAGTTGTCAAAGATTGTGGATCTCTTATTGTCTTTCTGCCTAACTTGTGTCTTTAGCTTATATTTGTTCGTATTGGGGCGGAGGGCGGAGGGCGGAGGGGATGCCGCGTGAAGCTGCCTGATGCTGCAAATTCAGTTCTCCTTCCTGTGATTCCTAATACCCACACCAGGAGAACAGGGTAGGAGAAAGTAGGACACCCACACGTTGTGGACTCAAGTCCACATGTCCCCCCAATCTAGCTTTATAAGCAAAGACTCTATAAGAACTGCGACCTTTTCTCATGCATATGTCTCTCTCTCTGTTTTCTTTTTTTCTTTCTTTCTTTCTTTTTTTTTTTTTTTGTTAGTTCCAGATTAAAAAAAAAAATAGTCTTACTAAAAACCCCATCTGAGGGATGTGGGTAGGTTATTGGACTGGTGAAATTGGGACTGGCAAATATTGAGTGTAAAATTAAAGAAAAATAGGCTGAGAGGTAGCCCTAGTCCAAACACATATATTCAAGTAAGGAAAAATGAGCAAGTACCAGGTAGATAATATGAGCAACACCAGAGGGGAGATTCAAAATTTATGCATGCAGGAGTAGGAAGATCAGCCCTGGCAACAAGTACATGAGCTGTTTAAGAAATATGAATGCTGGTGAAAGAATGATGGCTAAGGCTAAAGCTTAAGGCAGTGGATATGTTAATTCAAAGCCTACAGGAGAAGGGGGGAAGAAACAAAACCCAAGACTGAAGAAGGTGATGCCTACTTGAGCATCTTCGGTCATCCTCATTTCATAGTGTAGTCTAGTGGGTTGGTTTCATACGTTCAAGAATTTTTCTAAGCACCAATCTTTTTGTTCGTTTATTCTCTTTTCACTTCATTTCACTTTACTGGCTGTTTGTTTTAAGATGGAACAAGAATTAACTGCCAGGCTCTAATTCATAGATAAAGGTTGTAACTTGCGTTTTGAAATCTCAGAGCCAGATCCAAACTGGTTTTTGTTGTTTCTGTTTGTTTGTTTGTTCATTTGTGATTTGCATGCTTGCTTGTTTTCTGCTTATGAGTAAGAGTAAAAGTGGGTAAGCAATATTTTCCTAAAACAACCTAAGGGAAGAAATCATGAGATACAAATTATTGATTGCATTCCTCCTTGGTGGGCTTGTTATCCGATTGACAGTTTGTCCAAGATCACAAATTAATACTGTATCTTCTAGGAGAAATATGATATTCATTCAATGTTGAGTAAATCCATATATTAAAGCCAAACATTGATAAATAATGTAGACCAATAACCCTCCAAAAGGCATATTTCCATATTTCCTGGAAGCATGACAGTATGCTACTATTTTTAATGGCTCTCACTATTACTATCTCATATGTGTGAATGATGTTTCAGTGGTTAAGGCTCTGATTTATTAATTAGAATGCAGTTTTCAGTGTGCTAATGTTACCCTGAGTTGAATGATAAGCACATATTTTAAATATGAGGTTTGGCAATTGCACAATATTTTAAGTTGAATTGGAATATGTAAAGGATGAAAATCTCTCAAAGGTATAGGGGATTCGGATCACTTCCTTATGTACTGGCAGTTTAAAAACAAAATTAGCATTTGTTTTATCAAGGATGAAACAAAACAGGGTATTACTTTGAAAGCAACTTGATTTTTTTGGTGCGTGGAGACCTTTACCCCTCCTCTATTTCTCTCCACCCAACCAAAACCCAGATATTTTGAAGCATGTTGCTTTTCTATGTTCTGTCTTTTGTAACAGCAACATGCAAGGGTTTTTCCAAGGAAAACCTGCTTATTAATTCTTTTTTAATTTATACATTAAAAACAAATCTGGAGAGGTCCTCTATACAGATCAAAAAGGTAGCCACTTTAACTGTGTGGGTTTTTGGTTTTCGTGAAGTCCATAATTATTTCGAGCCCAAAATTTCATTTGCTTTTCATGGTTCCCAAGTCCTAGTCAATTTGGTGACATAAAGCTAACATTCAAAAATGGGGAAAGCCTGTAACACCAGGGGATAGCTCCCAGAAACTGACACCATAATGGAGTTCTTTAGCATGTGAATGGATTAACTGCTTATTGATTGTCCTTGAACTGTTCCTACAATGAAAAATATGATACTATCTAATGTTAACATGATATAAATTGAGAATACATTACTTTGCAATGTTTAAGTTTTATTTGTTTCTTGTTTCTTAAGTTCTGAATAAAAGATAAGAAACAAGTTGATCATAAGTGGGAAATTCCTAACTCTATAGGTTCATAATGAGTAGAATTGTGAAAAATAAAGTTGACAATCCTTCCCGTGTCCACGTTGCCAGAGAGTTGGAGCTCACCTGTCCCCAAGCACGGAGGCAGCCTCAATTCTTCCTCGGGAGTCCCTTTTGTTCTCTTCCTGTAAGCATGATTAAATCATCCCTTAACTCTCCACTCACTTGGAGATTAGAATCCAGAACACAAACCACCTGACATTCAACATGGTCTAAGACAGGAGAACAAAAGGCTTCTAACTAATCCAGTCTTGAAGGCATCTCCTCCTTGACTTTTAACAGCTAACTATCTCTCTTTGATTAGCAGAGAGCGGGGTGAGCCTGCCGAGCAGAGGGAACAGAAAGTGCAAAGTCCTTGAGATAAACTTATTAGTCATTTCCATGGAACAAGTCAGCAGGGGAGAGTGATTAGAGATGAGGTCAGAATGGCAGCCAGGGACAAGTTCTTGTAGTGCAATTCAGACTTCTGTAAGAACATTGGCTCTGTGGTGATACAGACGGGCAGTTGTAAGATCTAGATAGACAGAGGAAGGACATGCTGTGACTCACATTTAAATTTATCTTTCTTACTATCATTCAGAGTTGAAGCTGAGGCAGAAGTAATGGTAGAAATGAGGAGCTCAGTTAGGAAGCAAGGAAATAGGAAAGAGGATGGTATGCCTGGAAAGACACAGTAGGTTGATGATCCTAGAACCTAAAAATTTGGGGATGCTAGGCAATGCAGGCCATTGAAAGGCTGTATTTTAATGTGTCTCATGTGCTCTGCCAAAGTTTGGATTTCTTTAGGCAGTGGAGAGCACTTATCGGGGCCTCACTTAAAAGATTTTAAAGTCAGGGTCCGATATGGTTGTCAAGGCACCTTAAAACATAACAGTGACATCTTTGTGTTGGATGGAGTCAATATTGGAGGCAAGCAGATCAGAAAGTGAATATTGTAGTCTAGAAAAATGGCAAGTAGGGATTAAAGAAGTTAAAGGAGTAGCAGTGTGGAAAAAGAATCAGGGACTAATCTGAAAACTTTTTAGAAATTTGAAGTTATATGGTTTAGCTATTGAATTTGTCTTAGAGTTAAAGAGAGAAGACAATGGGATTCCATTCAAGATAGTTAGAGGTTTCTCTTCTGCAAATTCTGTGTCCTGCCCTTGAGCTTTGAGATTTGTATGGATCCAAGAGACTAAACATCTTTGCATGCTTTTAGAACAAATTCATTTATGTGGGGTTCATCAACAGCTAACACAGAGTGATGGCCATTGTACCTTTTAAAATCAGTTATATGGAAGGAAAAAGAAATTAAATGCCTAATTATATGTATAGGAAGTTTCCTCCATTTACTCTAACTTTTCAAACCTCAGTACAGTCTTTTTCTGATCATTTCCTATCACATTTCAAAGCCAGACTGGTGTTACCGCTCCAGTTAGTTTCCTGTTCTATGTAGATGTTTCTCCTATAATCCCTTGGTTTGATGTATGAAGGCACAGTTATTACTGCAGCGGGCTCTACTCACACCCTTCCATCATAGTTATAGCTGCAACCTAACAGGAACTTCACTGGAAATGAATGTTAGAAATCATAATGGCATTTTGTTTCATGCAGTTTTATTTAGGGAAATGCTATTTGGGACATAAAACAAGGGGCTTCCCTGGAAAGAAATAAACAACTGAGCCCCATAATGTCATGATTTGGTGTCAAGAATATTGTTTCCTGGGAAGATTCTGATGATGTTTTTAGTTTATATTTCACCTCATCTTCTTTTAATTTTATTTCAAAATTAATTTGTGGCCTTCATTACCAAGTTAAAGATTGCTGGAGTGATTAAACTCTTCTGTTTTATGTGTAAACAGAAGGAATCCTTATTATAGCATAAGAAATGATGCCAAAAGAATGACATCCCTATTTTCTCTTGTGCTCACTTGAAGTCATTTCAATTTAATGCATATTTACGGAGCATTTCCTATTTGTAAGACACCAAGTGGTCACTTTACAGATCCAGTGATAAGTGACAGGCCACAGTTCCTCTCCTCACTGTTTTACAACTGAGAAGAAACTTGTACAAACTGTAAATACAATGAGAAGGGAGACACAATTGAGGACCATGAGATACTGAATGTGAATAGGAAGGAGAGAGGTTGCACAAATGGTAAAGTGAAAGTGAATATCTGGCTTACGAATAAGTGGTCAACTCATGCTAGGTTTTGTGAAAGAGTGACTAAAGATGGAAATCAAGAGACTGGTTAGTTGAAAATATGAAGTCTGAGTCCTGAAATAGCTAATGGAGTAAGGGAATTCCAATTAGTAAGAACCAGAGGTATACAATACAAAAATGATTATTGTTGCTGCATATTTAAGGATTGGGAGATAGTGAGAAATGTAATGGATTCAGAGCTTGGAGTAGGACAGTGGCATGTCATGGTGCTGGAGAGGTCGGAACCACATTAGGTAAGGTACTTTTTATATCCTTAGAGGCGTGAGTAGTTTATCAGTGATGGGAGTCATTGAACGTTCTAGAGTAGAGCATGGGTTGGTACCATGATGAGAAAAATTGTCGGAATAGGGCAGAGGGTAGTGGAGAGATTAGTCTAGTGATAAATGACTAGTAAGAAATGATGAGGCCTTTATCTGAACTAGTAGCAGTAAGAGAACATCAAATGTCATACATTTTAGAGCTATTTCAGGAATAAATTAATAAGGTTCAATAATTGCCTGGATATGGGAATTGAGAGTGAAAAAGTACTTGAAAAGGATGGAATCTATGGTTAGAAATTAGCAGTTGTTATTACTAAGGAACAAAAAACAACTCTCAGTGAACTAAAGCCCATTCATTTGATTAGTTGATTCATAAAATAGCTGCTCTTCTGCATTTTAATATATTTGCAAGTAAGTATGGAAGAAAACAATTCAAAGATATCTTAAGGCACACTTTCCTTTTATTCTGCCTCAAAATGTGGTATCAATAATAGGCTTTTTACCTTCCTCCTTCTTTTCTTGGCTTAATTAGGTATGGTGATGGGATAAAATTTATTTGCCTATAAACCTTCTATCTCCAAAGCATTTCCTCCAGGAAGATAGACCAGAGCTCTTCTAAAAAATAAAATAAAATAATAAAATAAAATAAAATAAATTATTTGCCCCATAGATATTCAGATTCCAGGTCTCTGAATGCCAAATTGCAAAATCACCTCTGTAATTAGCTGTTAGTAGCACTCTACAGTCAGCATAGTCATTAGCTTGTTCTTGAGCAGCTCTGGTACTTAAAAAAGACATTGAATCCAATTCATCTCAGCTCATATGATTTATGTTTAGTTGTATATTTTAATTACTTGATCCTAATGAAAGGTTTTTAAAAGTTCTCTAGTTCATAAAGGAATCCTAATTTCTAATAGCACATGCAGTAGAAATAGAAATCAGCCTCTGTATTTATGGCATCCTCACTATTTTTTTGTAAAAGAAGTAAAGTAATTTTTCCTAGTATGTTAGATTTTTCAGACAAATAAGTCCCTCTTAATATGTAACATGAACAACTTCCAATGCCATGGGATTCCCATTCTCTTTAGTCATTAACTGGTTGTGATTCTCTTAGTCTGAAAGTCTCTGCCCTTCTCCAGTAGCTTGTTTTATTCTCAGGAACCTACTCACTCACAATGGACCCCTTCCTCTAGATGTTCAAAGCAGCTCCCTTGTTAGACCAAAATTCCATTGTAATAGTCCTGAGTACTTTAAAATTTACAAAACACTTTACTATCTCTTATCACATATTATTCTCTTGACACTCTCTCAACCCTATGATACAAACCAAGTGTCTATTACAGGGAAAGTGTCTTTCTTCAATAGTCTCCTAAGGCAAAGAGCAGTTTGAAAATTAAGGCCCTCATATGAACAATATTGATTCAGGATGGAAAATACTTTTGGTATATGACAGTGAGGAAGAAATAAAGATCTATTTGAATGTAGGACACATGAGGAATTAGAAAAAGGGTCTCGTATATCACTGCTTGGCTTCAAATTCTGGCTCAGCCACTCAGTTGTATATCTTCTCGAGGCCTTCATTTCCTCAACAGTATAATCATAGTATAATTGGACAGATACATAAAGCTCTTAGAACAATTGAGTGTTTCACACTCAATTTTACAGTCTTCTCGGCCCCACAAAGACTTACGTAATTGTGATGTTTAGGTATCTACAATGGAAGCTCTGTTATGATAGTCACTGTC
Source organism: Rousettus aegyptiacus (assembly GCF_014176215.1). Classification (NCBI taxonomy): domain Eukaryota; kingdom Metazoa; phylum Chordata; class Mammalia; order Chiroptera; family Pteropodidae; genus Rousettus; species Rousettus aegyptiacus. Next base: position 72,994,394 of record NW_023416287.1, read on the forward strand.
CTTCAAAAACAGTTTCCTGACACCCTTGTCATCAGCAACTAATCTTTCTCTAAGATTTTTCTTGGAAAGCCTGCTGACTGGAAAGCTATCTCCCCAGATGTATTCGGTCTTAAACTTGAGTTTTCATTCTGTTTTGAAAAATAAGCTTTAACTTTTCCAACTTTTCTTCAGTCTTGATCTGTTCGTGCTCGTTAAGGATGTTTCATCTCTTAGAATTCCTTGATGTTAGCAGTGACGGTTTATCATTCTAATATACTTTTGCTTATATTTGCTTGACTTGAAGATGACATACAGAAATAGAAAACCACTCAATAAGTTAACACATCTTTCTTTTGCTCTAAAATCTTGTCTTCTTAAACACTGTAATGTTCTGATTGGCTACAAAACACCACAATGTTGGTTCTTTTTAACTTAAATTGTTAAATTGGTTACATGCCTATAATAATGTAAATGATAAACTAATTAAATGTCCCTCTTCTCGTATGTTCTTGTGAAGAAGCTTTAGCTAAATCCAAACAGGTACAATATTTTTGATGGTTCTGGAACTTATGACATCTTCTAGTACATATTTACATGAGTTTAAGTGAATAGAGACTTTTTCCTTCCTGGCTGGAGATGCGAGCAACTAAGTGCATGGACTCTTTTGCAAGGAGCACATGGCATCTCTTCCTCTTCTCAATAACTGACTTTGAGCTCTCATGATAAGAAAGATTATAGCAGTAGCTACATTCATAAAAGATCATAAGGCTCTGCCACAAGCAGTACCACTATAGTAATCCATAAAGTTTGAACACAGACCTTAAGCAAGGAGTATTCTAACACATACCTTTGCCACTCAAACATAACCATTATGTCATAGTCTAGAGTATTGCTGGCATCCTGAAGTCACAAGGACAAACCAAAATAAATACGGGCCTTTATTTCCAAAAAGCTCTCTAATACCAAAGATATTAAAACATGTGATTTGGGGGTGGAGGGGTGGGGGGAGTATTAGCGATTATTTCCTTTCTTTTTAAACTATGAATTTGATTTCTTTAGTAGCTATCAGATTATTGAAATTATATATTTTATATTGTGTGAGCATTGGTTGTTTGTAGAAATCTGTTTATAGCAGGACAATTTGTAATATGTCAAAACTAAAAACAACTCAAATATTCATCAATAGTACAATGGATATATAAATTGTTGTTTATATATGAATCTAATTATATAAAGGGCTACTATGTGATAGTAAGAACAGATAAGCTATTGCCATAGGAACAACATATCTGACTATTCCAAACATAATATTGAACAAAAGAAGACAGACACAGAAGAGTTTATCTGTATTGTTCTATTTATATTAAGTTCTAAAACATAAAACACTAATTTATACTGGTAACTGTCAGGATATTTTTTCTCTGGGGAAGGGTAGTGACTGTGAAAGGGTATGAGAAATGCTTCTGAGATCTAGTAATACATTTCTTAATAGGCTTCCTGATTTGAGATTTGTGCTCAATTTTGGAAAATTCATTGAATTATATACTTATACTTTGGAAATTTTCCTCTATGCAGTTTATATTTTAATAATGTAATATTTTTAAGTTGCCGTCTACAGCCATGCCACCCTGAATGTGCCCGATCTTGTCTGATCTCAGAAGCTAAGCAGGGTCAGGCTTGGTTAGTACTTGGATGGGAGACCACCTAGGATGGCCAGGTGCTGTAGGCATTAAAAAAAACATTTTTGAAATAAAAAAAAAAATTGCTTACATGTTTACATAAGATATCTCTCAGGTATTCCAAAAAGTTGCTGAATATAAGTTGAGAGTTAGATTGGGAAAAACTCCAAGAGTCAGTGATAACTATGACCATGAACTCATACACATTGTATCAGGTGGCCTGGGGAAATAGTTTATATAGGATTTTAAATAATTTAATTTTTAACGTTTAATCCATTTACTTCATTATTTATCATATGTCTCTTTCCCTCTGTCTATGTGTACTATTTTTTTTCTTTTTCCCCACCATATCAAATGTCGAAAAATTTGGAGTCATACCATAACAGCATTTTCTGATCTACCAATCTAAAAATTCTATAAATCTATTTTAAGTAGTAACTGAAACAGATTTGGGATAATTATGGTTTTAGAGAACCTAGGAAGACTAATAATAACTGCCACTCCTTTCTTAAGTAACTACATGAATCTGTTCAGATATACAGTCCAAGTTTATGTAGGACTTTCTCCTTGTCCTTGCTGTTTGTATTTTACAGAATCCAGCGACTTGCCCATCCACAGTTTTGGTATATGAGTATTTTAGTCACAGCTCCAATTTCCTAATACCAGTTCTAATGTCCATTATTATTTAAGGATCCTCACTCATGTTTTTATAATTGCAACTGCAACTTATTTTATTACTCTGGGATTTAATTCATTTGGTCTGGAAATTTGAATTTATCTACAGCTACTAAATAACTTCTTATTTTCTCCTTGATTTTTAAGTTACTAATCATCGTATTTATTCCACCTTATCCAATTACAAGAGCCTCTTCCTGGCATGAAATTACAGAAGCAGGTAAAGTTGAACAATGTCACTTTCCCTTGTATTTATTAACATGACACCATCTGTTCTTAAGCAGTAGGCTTTTCTCTTTATGTGTTCTTTATCTTATTCTTCTCAGAAATTTAAGAGTGCTGTTGTTTTTTAATTACCCTTGGCATTTTTATAAGCCCAAATTCATGTCAGTTTTTTTGTCTTTATGACAGTTTACTACCATTTTATGTTATCCTTTTGTGTATTTTGCAAATGTTGCTTTTATTTTTAAGATAACTCTAGGTAATCATAAAACTGTATGAAGGTGATACTGTTTATAGAAAGAGAAGTTTTTTCAAGAGTGAGAGGTATAGTTACGAGACTCAACTTGGCCATTCAATGACCTTGATGCAATCCCTTAATTTATATGTGAATTAATTACTTCATTTATAAATAGCAAACACACACGCACACACACACGCACATGCACACACATGCACATGCACACACACATACACATAACTCAGGTCTGTTTAATGGACAAATTTACATGTAATCAAAACCACTATACATAATATATACTAATATAATATATAATATGTATATATATATGTGTACATATATAATATATATGAAAAGTTTATATACTTAATAATATAATAACTTTTAAGTTGAAATTGTCATCTATTTTTTCCTCCTTTACATTTTTATATTGGTAGTCATTTATTTTCTTTTTCAGAGACCATGTTTTCTGAAATATTTTGAAATCTCTTTGACTAGTATCTATGATTTAGGTCTCCTACACCCAGCCTTTCTTTCCTAGACTATTATAAACTCTGAGACAACATGGTCACTTTCTCTCTGGGTGCCTGTCACTTCTGCTTCACCAAGTAGTTCTTCCTTGTTAGTCAAAATTAATTTCAGAGTGGTAGTTCTCACTGCCTCTTTGGCCTCCTGAGAGCTGAAATTGTCAGGGAGGCAGGTCCAGAATTTATCAGATTTTTCTTTTAGCGGAGGTTACCAACAGTCATCTGGACAAGTGAGTCCCCGACTGTCACTCACTACTGAAGGCTAGGCACAGGATATAGCTGTCCTCCACCATGAATACATCTTCCAGAGCTGATGAGCCAGTGTCTTAGTGGCCTACAGTGCACTTCCCACAGCATAGTTATTTATATTCTTTCTTCATTCTATCCAATCCTCTCCTCTAAGTAAAAGCAAGAGTTGTTCAATTTAATTTACATAGTCATCTTCATTAATCCCCCCTATTTCTGTTCAGTTGGTTTCTTATTAATATTTTAGGCTTACTCATAAGTATTGCCTAACTTAAAGTTGAGGAGAATGCATTTTCTTCCTTTCATTAAGATATTTACTAGTATGAGCTATTGTTTCCAGTTACTTTATTACTCACACTCTGACAACATGTACGGAAAATAATTCTGTCTAAATGCTCTCCGCTACAGTTTTCAGTACTGCTGATCATCTATGATACTACTCTTCCTCCCTGGTTATTCCTGCTCCCCTGTATTGTGCCCATTTTACAACTCTAGCTCTGTGCTTTCTTTTCTTCTTAAAATTTAAACTTCAGTTACTGATTTTTTTCTAAAAACAAAGTTGGTTTTGTGCTAAACTTATTCTTTTTGGTTTTCATAAATTATCCTCCACCCCTTGCCGTATGTCTATTTTTCTCATTTCATAAACGATGCCCAGAAATCCTTTTACATAGCCAATTGCATGTTTGCCTCAAGTTTCTTCACTTTTTAAACAGTGACCGCCAAATGAAAGAAAGGAAAAAATGTCTACCTGTGCTCCCAGTTCTTATACGTAACTCTAAAGTTGCTTGAATAGCACTTCAGAGTACAATCAGTGAATCACAAATCTTATGAGAAATTACTCAAAAGAATTCTGTGGTTACAGAAGCCTGAAAAAGGCTGAATAGTACATTCTTGTTTTATAATTTTGTATACTCAAAATAAAAATTCGGAGATATCCTTCAGTCAATAGGAAACAACAAATCAATATAACTTTATCTATACCCAGCATTTCCAAATTATTTGGAAATCTCTTTATCATCAAATATCTAGTAACAGCCCAGGAGCATATTTTATTTATTATAATATTACATAAAATTTATTGAATGCTTACTATAGGTTAGAAATTATGCTAAGAAAATATATATAATAAATATTTATTGAGTACTTAATATTTCCTAGTACTCTTCTTGTCACTAAGAATCCTTAGTGGAAACAATAAAGAAAATGATCTGCCATCATTTTAGTAGGGAAAGGAAACAATAAGTTAAATACACACTGTATACTAGTAATCAGGACAAAAAGTTAAGCAAGAGTAGGATATAGATCATTTAATGATGGGTGGAACAGGTTTTAAATTTTAGACAGATAAACAGAGAAAAACCCACCTACAAGTTAACTACTGAGCAATACTTAAGGATAGTGAGGAAGTTATCCTTGCAGATATATACAAGATAGAAAATTCTAGGTGGGGAGACTTACATATTAAAGGCTCTGAGGCAAGACTATGTCCAATTTATTAAATGAGCAGCAAAGGCCAGTGAGACTGAGAAAAAAGAAAAAGGACAGAGGAGAGAATATCAGGAAACAAAATCAGAAAAGTAACAGAACCTTGCCCTTTATTGATTTAAAAATGGCAAGCCACTGAAGGTTATTGAACAGAGTGACATAATTTGACACCATTTAACAGAATAACTTTGCTGTTGTGTTGAGGTCAGGCAAAAACAGAAATATGAAAATTATAGAAATATTGGGGAGAGATGATAATAGCCTGCACCAGAACCGTAGCGATTATCAAATTCTAGAGATGTTTCAAGGTGGAGAGCTTCACTGCTATTTTTTCTTGTGTTACGTTAGTTGTTGTTGCTCTTACCATTGTTCTGTGCTCTCCCCTGAACAACTGAAAGAGAGTAGTTGCCATTAACTGAGACGAACAAGACTACAGGAGAAGCTGGTTTCCCTAGGGCAAGGGGAGAGGATGTCAGGAATGCAATTTTTAAACATGTTAATTAGTGTCTGAACATATGAACCTACATTATCTCATTCACTCCCATTTAATAACTCGCCAAGCTGGGTACCAATATTGCACCCATTTTACATTTGAAAAATCTAAGACCTACATATCAAGAAATCAACATGAGATCACCCAACTGACTAAACAAGTGCTGAGCTGGGATTTGAACTCAGAGACACTTTATTTCTCAGGCCCACGTTAACAGCTGACAAAATTACCTGCCCAAAATAATAACTATTTATTACCACTAAATTTGGAAATTTTAAGGTTTCTTGCAATCAAAACAGCTGAAATATATAGCCATTGGTGGGCTTGATCGTGCACTCACCTCTCAGTTATCCATGTCAAAAGAATTCCTAAAACTTAGGAGAAAATGACCATGTCCACTGCACATAAATTCCTTCTGAATTCTTAACAATGTCCCTGACATTCTTTGGCATCTTTAAATCCTATCATTCTTTAGGGCATAGGACACTGCGTTCTCTTTAGACCCAGGTCCGTATTATACTGTCTGTGACTATGAATTTATACTAATCATTCTCCATCCCATGATGATTTCTCATCCTTCTGGATCTTGGCTTTGACTTCCCTTTACTTTCTCAAAACCTTTCTCTTTTTAGAATTTTTATTTGCATCTTCCTTCATGTTTTAGAAAACATCCTGCTCCTTAATAAGCCATAATATCGAGGAAAAATAGCTTTTCTCAAATTCCTTTATTTGAGGGAAGATATAGGTTAGCAGTTACAAAACACATCTTATTCCCAAACCTCGTAGATTTCAAGTGCAACCACAGAATTTTTCGCCCCTAGAACTTTCTCTTTCCTGTGCCTAGTAAACAGCCTGCAGAGAGGTGGAACACAGTAAAGAAATGGATGTTAAATGTGGACACAACCATGCTCATTAGTCAAATCTTGGGTTCTCTACTGCTGGGTTTGGTCCTGATTTAATGGACTGGAATGGGAAACACAACAAGCCCATGAACCATTAGAAACTAATGGTTATTCTTTCCTCTTTGCCCCATGTCATTGTGTCTCAGAGCTCAGACAAGGTATAGGAGAGAGCACTTCTGAGGCTACGAAGCAGTCCACTTAGCTCTCGATTCTGAGAATGCCTTAGTCAGCTTGCTGCAGATTCCACCAGTGAGCTTTGACTTCTCAGCAATCTCTCTCTGGAGAGGCTTCCCAGAAATCCATCCGTTCAGCTCACCCCTGAATGCACTTTGAGCAACTGGCTGCCTCTCCCGTAAGCACGTTATTAATGGTCTCTTTTCAAAAGCAGAGATAGTGCCCTGGAAAATACGATATTGATTTTTTCCCCTTCTTTCTCACTGTTTCAATCACTGCTCGTTTGAATGGCTTTCATTTTTAGCAACAACAAGAGAATCTTCGAAGAAAAGTGGTTTATAGGATCAGCCTGAAATAAAATCACCGCTCAATTTAAGCTCTGAAAAATACTATTGATATTTTAATAGAAGTTTGGAGAACCTATCGCGAGCTCAATAATGGCCACAAGGAGTTTATACACAGAAATCATACTTAGAGATCATTTTATTTCTTAGGCAGTATGTGTTAACAGCAAATAACGGTTTAAACCTTCACTTACTTCCATATTGTATACATCGAGTCTCAAGAGTGTGGAAACATTCAGAGCACTTCAGAAGGGGTGGAAGCAGTTCTACAACTCAAATGATTTGTCTCTAATTGGCCCTCATAGAAAAAGCTGGGGTGGTTTTCTCTTAAGCTCCCCATTTGCCTGTATTTGCATCAGGAAATCCCAACTATCCTAGAGCTGAAAGACCTAATGATAATGGATTTAAGTTAAATGGATTTGTTGCACAGATGAGATAAGTAAAGCCAAGGTGATGGTGTGACTTGATGGAAGTGGCCTAGTCTCCAATTCCTGACCAGGACTCCTGCTTTGTGGGCACCTGGAATCTGTCTCTCTACTTGGTTAGTGTTATAGTATTAACTTCTCTCCTCCATTTCCACCCACAATCTCTAAAATGCCTATGGATTTTATCAGCTCTGAATCTTCCTATGCTGCAGAAACATACTCATTTATGAAGTGGAGTAGTGATATTACCATAATTTTTGTCTTATTACTTAGCAAAAGGATAGTGTTACCTTTAAGAGTCACGTGAAGAAAAACCTCTCCCAGGAAAGTCATTGTGTGACTTCAGTCCATATTGATGTTGTTTCTGTCGACCCCTGTAAATCACTGAAAATGCGCTTTACCTGTCCTTGTTCTATCTGTGTGCCAAGACTTCTAGTGAGGTGTTTGAAATCAACATTGTTTAATGGAACTGCTTTTTAATATGTGGTGAATAAATGTGTAAGGCACCATGTTAAGAGGGATACAAATAAGAATACAATATAACATTTTCTTTGAATTCTTTATGTTTAACTTCAAATGCATGTTTTAAATATATGAAAAGAATTTTCCAGGAACAGCTTGGTGTCAAGGAAGATAGTAGAAAGGAACTTAAGAAAGAAGGAAGGCCAAGAGCAGAAGAATCCAGGGCTTGTTGTGGAATTAAATAGGAAAATGTAGAGAAGTAGTTTCAAAAACTAAAGGAGAGGAAATAGGAAGATAAGTTGTTCCTTAATTTGTAGAATCAAAGCTATGTTTTTAGTACAGATGGAGAAAGAACCTTTATTAGGATGGGGAGAGGGATATCCATTCATCCAATCATGTAATAACTATTAATTGGGAACATAGTATGTAGAAGGCTCTATTCTAGGTTCTAGGAATAACTCTGAAATGGTGAGGTTGGGAAGCTATTCTATTGAAAGCCAGACTAGCAAGGATGCTGTGAAAATAAAAAGCAAGATATAGATTGAGATATGTTCAGAAATTGTGCCTGGTTGAATATGAAAGGCAACATAAAGCACTGACTGGGGTGCCATTAATAGGGGAAGGGAAAGTGAGAAGAGCTGATTGGAATTGTGTGTGGGTAGAGGAAGAGCACTAGGTGGATTAGGTTTTGTCTACAGTGTTATGCATGGGATATTTGGTGGAAAAAGATGTCTCATTGGGCTCTATCCCTTAGGATCTCCCCTTTTGCTCTTCTTCCATGAAGCTGTTTGATTAGCTAGGTCTGCAACCACAGAGGCTGCGTGACCTGCTTTGTTCTGGCATTAATACTACTTAGCTTCTTGCAAGATGTAGAGAGCCATTGCCATCAGAAACCAGGCCAACTCCCAAGGGAAAAGAATTGCCTTAGTCTCATTAGAAGAATTCTTGTGAGTTTCACATGGCCAAGCACCTCTCACCAGGAGCCAATACGGTTGGAAGAAAAGTCTAGTAGTTAAGTAACAAGTGGTATAGGACTCACCTGGTCTTCTCTTCTTTGTCTATCTTTCTTGGGAACCATGAAGGAAAATAGTTCTGGCAGCTAGCCATTCTCATTCTTTCCCCAGCAGTGGGGAGCCCAATATAATCCAGCTCCTAGATACAAGATTCTTGCTTCCTGTTTCCATGTGTTTAGCCTGACTTGATACAGGACCTAATCAGCTCCCTAACAACAAGTTTTTCCACATTCTAACTAGTTCAGTATCTAAATGTGAATAAAAGAGGATAAGGTTCTTATCTCCATGAAAACCATATCCTTGGTGGAGCTTCATACACAGGTTGGGAGGAAATTTGATGGCTACGAAGATCTTTGAATCCATGTACTATGTAGAATGCTACCTTTTCTGCTTTAGGAAGACCAACCCATATTTCAAACGGCCACTCCATTAATGAACTTAAAAGAGATTGTAAGAAATATTTTACATTTCTTATACAAATATGCTAACCATATAGAAAATAAATTGAAATCATATTTTATCCCTATTTGAGATTAACTGGGTTTGACATCTGTGATTACAGACAACCTGACATTGATTTATGAAATAGAGAAGTAGAACTTTTGGTCTTTGGGTCCAAGGATATGAACTCAGTTTTAAATTTGTTTCGTTTTTGTTGTTGCTGTTGATAAACATGGATAATCTAATTCCTTGAATTGTTTTAAATTCTATTGTTCTAAGTATAAAATTATCCTCAATAAATAGTTACCCATTTTCTACAGAATTTGTTACAAATATCTTATTTCACCTGTAATATTTGAGCATAATCTACATTTCATTTGTTCACACCAGAATTATTTATTGAGGATCTAATTTATGCCAGGCGTTTCTCCCAGTAATGTGGACGTCATAACTATCTTCTTCCTTTATACCTATGCAGAATCCCTTTATCTTCAAACATTTTTTGAGAAAGTTTACTATTCAACTAGCTGTGGAGTACATGGAAACTCTTTTTAATATTCTTGCAGCTTTTCTGTAAACCTAAATCTATTCTAAAATATAAAGTTTGTTATATGTTTTCTAAAAAAGAAAGAAAAAAAAAACCTCTACCTCCCTCCCTTTTAGCTACCTCTCTTCTCTGAACTTTTCTATTTCTAGATTAGGGTCTAAGAATACATCGAACTATCACTTTGACCTGGGAGACAGCATTTATATATCTATATATCTGTTAGTTTTTCAGTTGGTTCCATTGTTCAAAGAATATTGATCCATGCTTGGTAGCTTGGTACTTCCTGGTGCCTTGAAAGAGAGGAGCCCAAGGGATTAATGAAGTCACCATGGACTTTCCTGACAGAGGGCATTGATATAACAAAGAATTTACTAGAATTACTCCGGATGGAGCCTTCCTACGGTCATACTGACTTTTCTGTTGTTGTCGTTCTTCTGTAGTCTTGACTTCACATTGCATTTTTCTTTTTTGATGAAAACATTGGATTCGCATGGTTTTATAATTTTTCCAAGAGTGCATAATTCATATTTTGCTGATAAATAACATTCATGGTATATTGACAAAGCTAAGTTCTCCAAATACAAACATGAGACTGACAGCAGAAATCCCCTTTTTTGTTATACTACGAATTTTTATTCACGAGTCCATAAAAACACGCTCACACAGCTCCCTCAGTTATGAACCATGCCCCACACATATACTCATACCTGTACATGACACATACATAACCAATCCCAAACTGTGATGAAAACTCATAGGAGAAAAACACTTCACTAGGCATTTAAATTTGGTTTACTCTACTTTAACTATCTTAGACCGAAGGGCCAAATAAGTTGGATTATAAAAAGTCATTTATTATCAAATTGGGGTCATCTTTTTTCAGTTAGAATACTTTTGTTTAATTCTTTTATAGAATCATCTATCAACAACTCAATTAATAAAAAGGTTATTGTGCATTATCTCCATGCAGAGTATCTCAGTAGTCACAGGAGGGATATGATAATAAAATGAAACTTACTTCCACTTAGAAAATTACAGTTTAGAAAGAAATTAAAAAGTTACATAAAAATTTAAATTACAAGAGAATAAAACATGCAAAGATGCCAAGGTAGTTCATGTTTACTTGTCAATAGGGAGTAATGACAATGCATGTATGGGTTCTGTGCCTCGGGTATAGCCGATGCTCTGTTTTCCAGATGTAAATACAGGGAAACTTAAAGGTTGTTATGAAGAATAAGTGAGATAAACAATATGCATTAAATCATGGAAACTGCTTTAATAATATTTCTAAGTAGGCAACACCTGAAACATGCCACAAATACCTTAGTATTGTAGTAGCAACAGGAGAACGTCATATTAAAGAGTCTTCCCAATGAAAATGGATTTATGGATTATTAACCTATATGTCTTTGCAGGCCCTTACACCCCAGCATCAGTCAAATTTATCCAATTTCAGTTAAATATTTTATTGAATGCTCCCTCTAAACAAGGCTGTCTTAATTTGGTTGCCCTGAAATAGATTTTAAGTCTCCAAGATGAGACAGAGAATTATTGAGGTGTGTTTTCAGAACAGCATGAATGGGCAGAAAGCAGTCGAACCAGGATAAAAGCATAATAGAGGCTTTGGTCAACTCCCTGGGTGCCCTGATTCTAGGATAGCCATTCAGAAATGCCAGAACAGAGGCATGGGAAATGGAACTTTGTACCCTTGTATCAACCCATTATTGGATATAGATTTCCACAAGATGAGGGTGTAATCTGGGAAGAAATATCTTCCTTCCATCAAGTATAATTCCTGGTAAGGATCTCAACCATGGTCAGTCTGCAGCCAACACTCCTACTATGGGATGTCGCACACAACAAATGTTTCCTTCTAGGTGTATGGGAAATGAAAAGCTATGATAATCAGAGAGGTTCCCACCTTCAAGAAGCTCTTAGTCTGAATTGGGAAGTAAAGGCAGTCAGATAGATCATAAAAAATCTAGTATGTGCTATCAGCCAAGAGTAAATAAAATACTACAGCTGCATAGAATATGGACCTGAAGACTGACAGCAAAGAACCATAACTACTTCACAAATAATAAGAAATTCATAATCATAACTAAAAACAGCAGAGTCCTGGGAAATTGAAGACTAGTCAAATTGTAAGAACAATATGCCATCACTAGTTCGTTAGCAATGGTTCAGAAAAGCCTAATCCTACGGAAGATGGTTATTATCCAGAGTGAAGATGGACTCCACATAAAACCACTTATGTTATAACAGACCCTATAATAACCCAACAGGACCCCTTGACAGTCTACAGCACATATTCAGAGAAGAAAATGAACTAATCAGACATTGAAAACTCTTTCCTGTTCCACTGAAAAGACTGAAACTTTAGAGCCAGCCCCAAACAGGTTCAAATTTATATTCTATATATTAGCTGTGAAGCCTTGATAGAGTCTATGAACATCTATAAACAACAGTTTTCTCTGAACATTGAGCTAAATGATACTTTATGTTTCAGGGATGCTATAAACTTTACATAAAATGAATCTTGGTCCCAGAAAATGACAGACTAATTCAACATGACCCCACTTTCACTACAAACACACAGACAGTAAACAAACAATAATGCAGATACATGATTTAGCTCAAAGAAATTGAAATTATCAGGTGACAGGAAGAGAGAAAGTCAAGCAAAAGTGGAACTTAGGAGATGAGAACTTGGAAATTAATATTCACAATGAAATAGAAAATGAAGTTTTGGGACAGTAAAGATGCATCAGAAAGAAACTTGTACAACTGGAGATCACAGAAGCATGAAAAAAAAAAAAAAAAAAAGACTGGAGAAACTACTTATACTAGAAAAACCTTTATCTAAGATAAAAGTAAGCATACTTCTGTCTATGGTTCCAGATAGGGAAAAAAAATTCTCCCACAAACACTCAAGACTAAATCTCTACCCTTATCATGGAGTTATTCCAACACTGACATATTAAAGTTAAAACTGGTGTGCACACACACACACATACACTGTAGGTGAACTCCCTGCAGTTTTTAATAGAAGCTAACCCAAAATCTCTCTATGGCACTATTTCCATAACCTAATATAAATTTGATCCAAGATCCAAGACTGATCAATATTGGAATATTAGATAATACATCTCTAAAGATAATAGAGGCAAATCCTGGTGGATTATTATGAACAATTTTATAACAACAATTAGCCAATTTAGTTGAAATCAACAAATTATTTCAAATAACCTAAACTGACAGAAAACTTTTAAAAACTCTGAGTAGCCCTTATTTCTAATGAAATCGTGTGCATTCTCAAATATTAAAACAAAACTCTAGGCCCCAGTGATTTCGTTGGCAAACATTTAAAGAAAAAAAGATACCATTTTTATAAGAACGTTTTCAGAAAATAGAAAGTACTTCCCAGTGTATAAAGTGAATAATGCCTTATCAGAAAATGTACTACACGCACATATACAAAGATGACAATACTAAAAGAGACTAAAATCACAAACTGATACCCTCCATGAGAATATACACAAAATTCTTAGAAAATCAAATCCAGTATTAAACCTTAAGTAGGGTTTATTTCAGGAATGTAAGATCCATTTAAAATCTGAAAAATCAACCAATGTATGCCATCATATTTCTAGAATAAAAAAAATTATATGATAATTTCAGTAGATACAGAAAAGTTATTTGATATAATTCAATAAACTTAGTAAAATCTCAGATAAATAAAGAAAAATAATAAAAGGCTTAAAGACTGAAAAGTAAAACTGTCTCTATTTGCATCGCTGTTAATATAGAAAATCCTAAATAGTGTACAAAAGACATACTAGAAGTAATAAGTAAATTTAGCTGCATCACAGAGTACGAGGTCCTCATACAAATATCAATTGTAGTTTAATATCCTAACACTATGCAATCAGAAAAGAAAATATTTCCATCTCCAATAGCATCATAAAATATTGCAGAAATAAACTAAAAAACCAAGCAACTTCTTATGCAGAAAACTCTAAAACATTAAAAGAGAAAATATTAAAGTTAAAAAATTAATGTGAAAAGAAGCCAACCTAAAATTTAATACACAGAGGAAACTTATGGAAAACAAACGTAAAATAAATAGGTTTCTAGCTAAATGAAACAGCAGACACACTGTCCTTATGTTGAGAATATTCAATTAATTAATATTTTCTATAAAACTGTAATAATAAAGACTTGGTTGACTTAAAATACACAGAAACATGACAAAACATTTGTATTTAGATGGAAAATGTTGAAAGCCATCGTATTGTCTAGTAAGAAAGTAAAAGCACCGATTTGGCACTTTTGTAGAAGCAGAGAATGAGAAGATGGGAGATGAAGAGGGAATGACAGTCACTGGCAGCAGTTAAATCCCCATCTCCTGAACGATGCTCAACTACATCCTCTCCCATAATTTAGGTCTTTTTAAAAAGCTGTATCAAATGGAGTTCCTATCACTCGAAATAATAGAAAAATCCTTATCATCACAAGTTCAGACCTGATCTTTTGCAATTAATGGAAACTTAGAGTTACTTGAACTAATAAAATGAAGACTTGTACCTAATTTGAAAGATGCCTATGGGGATTAGAAACAACATGTGAAAACCATTGTTATTTAGCTGCTATTATTGTTATTATTATTAATATATTTTTGTGCTCAGATAAAAGTCAGATATAATTGTAACTCTCTCATTCCTCAAATGGGAGAAAATGAGACAGAGAATGAGTATTTGGAAATGATGTAAACATGTGTTTGTTGACTTGTATCTCTGGGAGTTTTATAACCTTGCCCTTTTGGGGGGTTTAGGATAATATTTAATAACAGTTTAGATGACTCTACAAATTGCTTAAACACCACCATGTGGTCTCCCATGAAAAACTTTAAATTTTGACTTTTAACACATGGAATACAATTTATTTCAGAGAGTAAAATTCTCCATGGCAAAAAAATTATGCTCTTGAAAATGCATAAGATGAACAAGGGGATTTTTGTGCTTCTCAGTACAGAAGTGAAAAATGGATGTGTAGGCAGATGGAGATTTGGGTTCCCTTTTAGCAATGTATAATTCCATGCTTGAATTCTTAAATTTGATTTTACTCCAGGTTAAAGCAATTGCCTCCCCCCCCCCCCCGCCCCACACACACACACTCCACCTCTATATCAATTATTCGGATGTGTTAAATAAGAACTCAGGCCTTTAAAAGGATCCAAAGCAAAATTCGAAGTACTAT
Organism: Rousettus aegyptiacus; assembly: GCF_014176215.1. NCBI lineage: Eukaryota > Metazoa > Chordata > Mammalia > Chiroptera > Pteropodidae > Rousettus > Rousettus aegyptiacus. The sequence continues at coordinate 73,009,505 of NW_023416287.1, forward strand.
TTCAGTAGAGGAAATATTCATATTTAATGATGCCAGAAGTGACAATATTTTTAAGAACATAAATAATAGGAAATAAATCTTAAACATTTTAAAAGGCAGAGTGCCAGTCCATCATGTTCAACCACTCTGGATGTGCCAATTGAATTGAAAATCTATTCAAAAGGAACTTCTGCAAGAACTATCAGGCTTGAACTACATTTACATAGTTCTATAGCACATCATGGTTGCCTAGGTATGATCCTGGAGACTATATGATGTCCAAGGTTATAGATTGTCTCCCCCAATGTCATTGTGCCCCATCCACGAAATCTTTAAGATAGATAAATCTGAAATGTCATTTATGCCACCCATGCAGTAATCTTTCCTCCAATGTTTCTGAGAAGTGGTCTTCAGCTTTCAGCTCAAATGCCTTTAGCGACAGGCTGCTCATTTATTTGACAGGACAGATTGTTCCTTGGTTAGACAGCTCTAATTGTTGGAAAGTCCTTTCTCAAATTGCAGCGAAATCAGCCTCCCTGCAATTTTCACCCACTGATCCTTGTCCTGCTTTCCAGAGCAATACAGAATGAATTGACTTGCCCTCTTCAAATGACAGGCCTTTGCCTGGGCATGCTGAGTCCTTCGGTTGGCTGTTAAGTGTAGGGGTGGTATAGCCCTGAGGTTCAGTCAGAAAACCTGGGTTCAGCTCTCTGTTCAAAGTTGTTACTGCCTAATGCCAAATTCTTCTCTTTCTGAGCCTTAGATTCCAAATATGTGTAAAGGAGATAGGGTGTCCTACCTTATAGACGCTTCAGGTTTGATTCCAAACCAAAACAATAAAGCAAATATCACAATAAAGTGAATCACGTGAACTTTTTGATGTTCATATAAAAATTACATTTACACTATAGTCTAGTAAGTGTGCAATAACATTATGTTTAAAAACAATGTATATACTTTAATTTAAAAATGCTTTGTTGCTAAAAAATGCAAGCCCTCATCTGAGCCTTCACTAACTTGTAATCTATTGGCTGGTGGAGGGTCTTGTGATCAGGGTGGTGGTTGCTGCAGGTTGGGGTGGCTGTGACAAGTTCTTAAAATAATATAACAGTGGAAGAAGTGAGAACAAAATAGGAGAGATTCAAAGAATTAAAAAGAGTGAATGAGTATGGAAGAGGGGAAAGAAAGCAAGGTGAAAAAATATATGTACATCACTTTGCTTGTGAAGGATTACTATCTTAAACTAATTCTCTGTAACTGCCTAAATGGCTAGGAATGTTACTCCCCTACAGGCAATGAATGAGCTCACACAGACATTAAAAATTTTAAAAATGGAAATGACAATGGAGATTTTGTGATCCATTTGAAAGAGAGATTCCAAGTATTTTATTTCCTATGAAAAGGAACACTCTACCTCTCCTCTCTTACAACAAGTGTCTGCGTGCTGGCTCTGACCTGGCAGTCAAACAGGAAGGTCTAAATATGCAGTGGGACAAAAGAAACAAAAGAAAGAATGAAAGAAATGGAGCAATTACATTTTTATCTCATGTAAAATTTGTAATAATCGCTGTAATCTAAAAGCTTTTAGGTCCAACTTTTGTTTGATGGTTGGATTTGCATTGACACTATAAAGAAATAAGAAGCAATACATTCTCCTTCATGGTAATGGCTGAATGCAGAATAAAACTCTCAGACAATTTCCACACTTCTGGTATTCAGGCCTTGGGTAAATTAGTTGCAACATCTTAGACCATTATAATGATTACAGCTGACTATACTACACAGTAATAGAAGCCCGAGGGCTGTAAAACTCTTTAATAATGTTTAGTTATGCGCAACTCTGTAGTACCTAGAAATAATAAGGGAGTTAGTGAGAAAGGACAACTAGTAGTCGGATAGCTGTCTCTATTTCAATAAATCAGAGAGAGTGGGTGTCAACAAATGTCAGCGGTCTTAAGGCTTACTATTGTGGAACTGTCAAGAAAAACTAATAGACCACCTTCTTTAAGTGGCATTTTTCATAGAACATCTGAATGAGCATGTTAAATACAATTTGTATTCAGATCCTAACTAAACTAAGCTTTATTGATCTGGAGAAAATAAACAAAGCAGCCTATCAACCCCTTGTTGAAGGACCTACATTCAGTACACATGTCTTAGCCCATTTTGCGTACCACAAAATACCACAGACTGGATGGCATATAAACAGCAGAAATATATTTCAAATGGTTCTGGAGGCTGGAAGTCTAAAATTAAGTTGCCAGCATGATCAGGTGAGGACCCTCTTCCTAAAGAAGGAGACTTTTCTTATATCTTTGCACATGGCAGAAGAAACTAGGAAGCTCTGTGGGATCTTTTATGAGAGCACTGATTTCATTCTTAAGGGCTTCATGCTCATGAGATAATTGCCTCTCAGAGGTCTCACCTTCTAACACCATCGTAGTGAGCATTAAGATTCCGGTAACTGAATTTTAGGGGACACAAGCATTCAGACCATAGCAAAAGGGTTTAAAGCCCATCAATAAGCTCTGAGAATATAGTCATCAATGAGATGGACTTGGCCACCATGGCAAGGCACTTGCAATGTTGCAAGTCTCCTGGACTTGAAGTCCTATACCTTGATTTATATGTGAATATTGATAAACAAATAAAAAGACTGAGAATATGTGGCTCTGTTCTCAAGTAATCAAGAAAAACTGGGGAAAACTGAATGTCAATGTCACTCAAAATTTTAAGGGAGTAGAGACCCAATTTTCTCCTGTGTTCAAAATCTACAAGGCTAAGTGAGATGCTTTATAGTTACTCCATTTTCTTTACTAGAAACTAAAACCTCTACTTAATTTTAGAAATAAATTGTAGAAGTTTAGAAATTTCTACAAGATTACCTTCTCAAATTTATTCTCTGTAATATGTAAGAAGATTTAACCAATTTAAAGGACTATCAAGCCCAAATTTTTCTTATTTTATTAGAGGGCTTTTAAAGAGCAAAATGGCAAAATGGAGTGTGAACTATGACAAGGGCTGATCCAGATTTGAGAATGATGTTTTGAACTTCAATGAGGTTATTTGCAGTTGGTTTTAGTATACTTCAATTAACAAGTAATACAGATGAGATCCTGGAGAACCAGAAGTTATTACTGTGCAAGTGGATATCTCCCCAGTGCTACCTTTTCACTCACAAATGTAAGCCCAATATTTCAGGACCTCTTTAACCTGAAGCAAGAAAGAAACGCCCAGGTCAAAGCAAATAGTAGACTAATTTCCATTCATATGTTTTAGGATGAAGGAAAGGGGCGGTGAATAAGCACTCCAGCCCAGATTATCTAGACCCAACATCCAGGTTCTGGATTCATAATTTTTGTCAAGCCAGTTTACATAAATTAGTTTTATTTCTTCCTTCAAAATCAGGAATCACAGTTTAGCGCAGCTGATTTGGCCACAGCACAAAGCACCCCTCTGTTGGAGCCCTAAGTGGGGCATCACCTCTCATTCTCAATCGTTTCTAACAATTCCCAGTGGCAGTACCTCTTGGTAATGGCATGGAATCAGCATTTTCATATTGTGTATTCTAAAATATCAAAATGTCAATAACAATACATACACAACAGGTGGCATTATTAATGTCAATGTTAACTCTCCCACTGCCAAAAACAACAAACACTAACAAATCATCCAGAAATATTCTGTTTGTATTAATCCCCACAGATGAATCTATATTTGCTCAGCCAGCGCTTTGGTTGAAAGTGGTTTCTGAAACAAGTATTGTTGATCTCTCAACTCTCAAGGCTACTAGAGAATATAAATGCATTTCACTGTTTGCCCCTCCATTTAATTTATTCGTAATTGGCCTGCCCCCTGTAAGGAATTTTTAAAGAATGCATTGTTCACTGAACTCATAGCTAAAAACACATTGTTAAGGATTTCAAGCCACCTGTAGGAGTTATTGTCACAAACCTCAGGTTGGAAATTCCAGCTGATCAACATCACCACCCAGAATGGCTGCGTTTGGCCAGGATGACTGCACAATTCCTCCATGTCAGCCTGACAATACTGTATTCTCCAGAAAAATAAGAAGGAGCCAAAGGTTTTCACCACCTCTGCAGCACTTTTGATTCCTCCTGTCTCTGTTACCCATTTTGCGTTTCCTGGGTCCTCCGACATCCTTTCTCTTTCTCACCCCACATCTCTCGACTTCTGATTTCTTATTATTGCGATGACAGCTCACATTTGTGTAATACTATCTCTTTATGCAACAGAAAACAGGGAAATTATTTTGAAATTGCTGGTAATTCTGGGAGCGTGGTCCATTTCATACAGAGGACAAATAAAGCAAAGAAAGCTGAAATGACTTACTCACGTTGGTGTCATAAAGAAGCACTAGCTTCGCTAGTCCAAAAAGGTCTGTGATGAAGAGGAGACAAACAAGAGGACGGGGGCCCGGGATTACTCCATTATCTACTTAATCTCTCTGAGGTTTATTTCTGTTAAGTAAAATAAGATTAATTCTTGTCTACCTACCTCATGTGCACATGGTTAAATACAGTAAGTATAAAAACAGGTTTGTAAAAGTTTGAGTGATGTAAGTACCACTTGCAAATATCACACCCAAGAATTTCTAAATGATTTTAGAAGTTGTGTCCATGTTCAATGTAAAATCTTACAGCAGACATGTACTGAAGATCAAGGGAAGAAAAGAGTTGATTTTCTCTTTCTCATGTATCCATTTTGTTAAACAATTAATTGAAACCATACATATTTCTTAATGCACCAAACCAATTATCCTTTCAAAATCAACTGCTTAAAAAAAAAAGCAGCAGTATTTTCTTGATCTTGAAACTAGTTACTTCTAACAATTTGTCCTTTTCTTAGGAAATTTACAAATACACAACACACAATGTATTTTCCCTTCAGTGGCTTTTTCTGAAAACCTATTTAAGATTTTTAGCATTTTACACATTTTACTACCAAAGATATCTGTTACTATATATTATCAAAAAGCCTACTGAAAAAAAACAAACCAAACCAAAACAACAACAAAGAGAAAACCACAGATTCAAAGATCTCTACACCTATTCTTTGGAATAAACAAAGAAATACATTATAGGGTATTTTGTCTGCTCTGGCTAGAAAGAACCTAGAAGAGGAGCCAAACACAGTTTTTCCTTTTCCAGGAACCTAGAGAAAGATGATTCAGAATGTGTAAATGGTGAAATGATCTTTTAATTTGTCCCATATAAGCACTTATGGGTCTCTTAAGAAATGTTTTATTTCTTTACATTGTTTAATATTATTTCCCTTCCCTAGTCCCACCCACAAAATGAAGCATATCTTATCTGCATCAAACATTTTTGAGAATATAATAAATGTCTTTCAATCACCTAGATGTTGGCATCTATACAAAGCTTGAAGCACCATTTGAAACAGAAAATGTAGATAAGGAAACACAAGGATAACCAAATAACTTCCTTTTATAATAGCCATACAATTTTTCTAAGTCTTCTTTCAATAATTTATAAGGAAAAAGTAATGTCTGTAACAAGCCGCAAACTGTCTCTTGGTCCCAAATATTCTCCATGGCTGCCATTCCAGGAAAAACATAACAAATATGTTATTATAATTTCGACTCTGTAAATATCTCTAAGGCAATAGATACTATGTAAAGAAGTTTTCTTTAATATCAGTGTATTTATTTATTTTTTAAATTTATTTTTCAATTACAGTTGACATACAGTATTATACTAGTTTCAGGTGTACGGCATAGTGAGTGATTAGACATTTACATAAACTATTGGTGTATTGTATTTAATAAAAGCTTCAAAATTCCTTGGTGCAGGAAAAAGGCACATAATGAAAACTACTGCCCCAAATTAAAACAAAATGATACAAAGCTAGGTAGACGTATTTATTAACAGAAATGAAAGAGCTTATAGGTTAATTGGAATAAGTATAGGTATACCTGTCAACAGTCCAAATGAAATCAAGATCTAATAAAATATTTCAGAAAATGTTACTTGTTGCAATGAAGCTCAAGGGCAAGAAAACTCATCAGCTACATGAAGGAAAGATCTGACATACTTAGGCCAGATATAAAGCATGTTAGTCTGATACGCACCATTAATATGATAAGAGAATTCTTTTTGGTATGTTCCTTTTTTGAACCATGGCTTACTAATCACTGGAGGCTGTTTGATACAGGTTGGAGAAATGCTGGCATGGCCTAACTCTATGGAGAGTGGGCCCAGACAAAGAAGAGGAATGCCTACATTATCTGCAGAAAGAGAAAAACAATTGACTTGCACATTTTCAGGTTACTCTAAGACTCATTGAGCTGAAGGCCTATAGACAGCACTCAGAAATTTCAGGTCTCGCCCACTCAAGAGTTAGAAAACACTCGGTTGAGTGGATGGTTGTTCATCTGTCCACTAATCAATCAAATTTTAAAGATCTCAGCGGCATGATGGCAAATTGATAAAGAGAAAGAAAGAGAGAATCAATTCTTAACGTCAGTAAAAGCAAAGGAATCTCAACAAAAAAATTATGTTCTACAGAACTTACTTTCCACATTGAAATATAAAGCCTCATATATTTGAAGTTTTAGTATTAGAGATAAATAATAGAATATACCTTAAAAGTGGAAAAATATTTTGTAACTTATTTTTAAGGGAAATGTGGTTGGGGTAAGCATGTTATTAACCACAGTTTTTCAAAAGACAGCTTACGCCTTTTCTCTTAGTTTTTAAGACTTTCTTTTTTATTATATTTTATGGCTTTAGATTTTTAAAAAGTACTTCCTGTGCTTTAACCTTCTACCTGAGGAAGTCCAGTTTGAAGAGATTCAGACTCCCATCCTCTTGAGGAGTGTGTTTACTGAGTAGCAATTGTCCACCACTTGCATGGATAAACTATATGTAGTTATTTTTCTTTTCTAATAATTTTAACATGTTCGTGAAATATAGTTGAAGAATTCGACTCAAGAAAAATATTTTGAATAAAAATCACGAAAAAATACAACAAAATCTCCTATGGACCCAATATGATATGTGTTGAGTCTTACTGACACTGATAGAAATTTGAGGAAATATTTTCTGCCTCTTTTTCTAAAATATTTGAATATTTAAGGGCTATAAGAGACCTTAAAAAGCACCTAATCAAATTGTTACAGATGATGAGATTGAGAGTTGGGTCGCATTGACTTCCCTGAGATCACATGGCTACCAAATGGGCATAATCTAGACCTGATTTCCTGGCCAAAGCTTTACCACTAAACCACACTATCACTACTACTCCTCCTTAAGCATTTTTTTTTTAATTTTAGTACAATAGGTGTGTATATATGCATGTTATGAGTGCATGTATGTACTGTTTTCAGATTCTAGGTGGATTTCGCAGATTTTATAGCCCATTACTTAATTCCTCCTGCCATTTGAATCACAAGTAGTGGGTGATCAATAAGTAAGTGCGGAGATTTAAGTCTAAGTTTAAGAACAAAGCAGGAGACTGTCCAGATACAGAAATTTTCAAGTAGTTAGGTAATAAGGTTTTAAGACTGAATACAATAATAAAATAACAAGTCAAGAAAATGGTCAAGACCCGCAGATGGTAGAGAGCTCGAGTCCAGTAAAGACAATGAGGAAGGGCAGAAGAGCAGATACTGAGGCAGAGTACACATTACAGGTATATACTACTTTCTTTTTTTTCAAAGATGTCCCACACTCACTTCTAGTAATATTTGCATGGATTCTTTGAAAGGTAAATAGGCAGTTATTATCATCTTCATTTTAGAGGTGAAAAAAACAATAGCCCCAGCATGTCTAGTTTTGTCTGTGGTCACACAGTCAGCATATGCTGGCAATTTAAGTGTTATGACTCCTGGCTCAGGGTGCTCTCCAGCCCAGAAACTTACCTTCCTCATTTAATAAAACCAAGCTAGAAAGTACTGAAATGAATATGCCATAATCATTCAAGAAATCAATGAGGAAAGCCCATAAACTTAAAAAAATGCCTTTCTTTCATCAAACTGACCTGAGAGGGAGAAATACTTCTTAAAAAAAAAAAAAGACAAAGAAAAAGAAAGAATAAAAGAAACCCTTAGAACCAGTTCTCATGAAAATCCACAGTAGAAATGTGAATTTCCTAGGCACTTCCCTTGCCATAGCCCTCAGAAACCCATGGTATCAAATGCTCTTCTCTTTTACAAAAAGTTGGGAGGAATGGGGGAGTAATTTCCTTTTAGAGCAGGAAAACTGCAAGATAAGCCTAGGGTGTCTTGTCCATTGGGCAAAAAGATTTCAAAATTGCATGAATTCATGATTAGATAAGTCTCATTGTCAGTGCTGGAGTTTGTTCAGGACCAACTCATTATTTTGAAAATTGAGAAAAAGAGGAAAATACCATGCATGAACCTTTTGTCAACTGTATTTCACCATAACCAGAGGGGTGATAGGGAAAGTTTTTCTTTGGAGTAGAAATATAGCTTATAAATAAAGAAGGATTGATAAATCATTTTGTTATTCCCGATGAAACAATGGATCCAAATTATGTAACCAAAGGTAGGATAATTGGACATTTTGTTTCTCTTGATGTAATGCAAGAGAAGTACAAAGTACCACCTATGTCTTATTCTTGTAATTGATTCATCAATAACCTTTAATCTGATCAAGGCTTTAGGGACACCCACCCCCCTACCCAAATGCATAAGATCATCTGATGGTATCTCCAAGTCTGTACATTTTGAGATTTCGTCAAAGTTGTTGAAACCATAGAAATTTACCCTAATTCTCTCTCTCATTTTCCTTTTACTGATTAAAAACTTCTCATTCAGCCCAATGAGCAAGATGAGTTTGAGGCATTTCTAAGTCTCCTATCTTCTCAGTTGGCACCTTCTTGATAAATAAACCTTTCTTTGCTCCAAACTTTTTTGTTTCAGATTTTGGTTTTGTGAAGCACTGGGTACACGAACTAGAGTTCGGTAACAATATCAAAATTCACCTAATAATCTTCTTTTGTCTCCTTAGAAGATAAGCTCAGATATAAGAACTGGATGAAAGGTATGAAAAACACATTTACATTTTTATTATATTGCATGCATATAACTCACAGCCTGAACTATCGCCACTATGCAGGACTGTTTCACAAATGGTTATGTGACAAGACAAAAAATAAATCCAAGCTTTACTGTTTGGAAGCGGTTTAGAGAGCATATCATATATTCTCATGAAAGCTATGTTAAAAATAATGGTAAAAATCCTAGACCACAGCTGAAAACACTTATCATTCAATCAATAGCAACTGAAATAAAACTATCTCTTACTTCTCCCCCAACCAAAGGGTGGCACATATGGGTAAATCCTTAGAGACCTCACTCATAACACTCTACTGAGACAGGATCAGACAAAAGGGTTTTACTGCAATAGGGTTCAAAGTACATGCTCATCCCGATGGGACAACGATCCCCTTTTAAAATGAGGAACGAGGAACTAGATGCTTGGGGGCACCTAGTTATTCAATTTATCATACTGCTATATTTAATTGCTAATATGTTCTTTAAAATTTTTCTATTTGTGCTTTCTTATGAGATTATAATAAAATGACTAGTTTTAGATTTCAGTGTTTTATTATTTTGTTTATTGGCCTGGTATATGGGCTTTAAATCCTTTATTCCTTTATTATGTTTCATTGTATTGTTTCATTGCTTAGTGTATTTTTATAAGCAATATAGAGCTGTTTTTATTTTTATTATCTTTAGACAAACTAGTAATCTGATATTTTATGTTAATGCCTTTGCATTTACTTTATTGCTGTATTATATGTATTTCTGCTATCTTATTTTGTATTTTGATTTATTATATCCTTTCTCTTTGCTCCTTTTCATTTTTTTCATACTTTATTTTTAATTGAGATTTTTCTCTATTCTATATTTTCTCTACTATTTCAGAAATAAATTGTGATCTTATTTTTTACTAGTTCTTCCTTGTCTTATTTAATTTTTAAAAGGTAATATAACATATAGAAATGTAAATATATAATTAAAACATTTATAAATTGTATTTAAATATATATGTAGATAATTTCATTTTATATTAATATATCTTCAGCTGCTTCTCTTTTTTAACTTGCATGATATAACTTTCAATTTTTCAACACTCAGATTTTTTTGAATGTATGTTTTAGAGATGAGTCAAAATCAGCAATCATTGGATTTTCATTTTCAACTGGAGCATTTAATATATTTATAATGAATATACTCATAAAGCATTTGGAGTGAATTTATGTGTCATTTGTGTTTTCTATTTGTCATATTTTACTTTTGTTTCTTTTATTTGCTACCTTTTTTTTTTTTGATGATGATTTTCCTCATAGTACTATATTACCATTAAATAGTTGGAGAGTTATAGTATATGTATTTTACAAAAACTTAAATTAATCAATGTCCTTACTCTCTTCTCAGAATATATAAGAACCTTAGATCATGTTCAGTCTTTTTACCCCCTTACATTGTTTACCTCTATTTTAATCTTATCCTGGTTTTAACCCGACAAAAAATCATTGTTTTATACAGTTTTCATATACATTAACCTTAATATTTGTCCTTTTCTGTGTTCTTTATAGTTTCTTGCATCTCATACCTGACATCTAACTAACTCTGTCTTTCTCAGAACACATTCATTTTACCCTCAGTCTGGAAATATATACTTGCTTAGAATAGAATTTTAGGTTATCAGGTATTTTCAGCAAATCAGAAATATGATTCGACTATCATATAGTTTCTACTGATTGTCTTGAGAGATAAGCTGTTAGTGCTATATCTTCAAGCTTTCTCTTTCTTTATTCTTTCTCTAACTGCTTTTAAGATCTTCTATTTATCTTTGAGGTTCTTGAAATTGATAATGATTCTTTTCTTCTCTTTCCCATCCTAAGATTTACTGGGATTCTCTAATGTCTAGATTGGTATATTTTATCAGTCTTAGAAAAATTCTCAACTATTATCCCTTCATAAATTACCTACACCTCATTCTGTCTTTTGGGGTTTTTTTGGAACTCTTATTCTCCATACATTAAATCTTCTAACTGAGCCCATGTCTCCTAACCTTTTTTTCCGAAAATGCATCTGATTTTTCTGATAAAAATTTTCCCATCACTTTATATTTTTCTGGAATTTCTGTGTGTATGTATGCATGTGTATGCATGCACATGGACGTGCACACACACAAGTGCAAAACAAAATTTAGTACAATGAGACATTTTGAGAAATGTCATAGGTGACTCCATTGCTTGGGTAGGACAGGAGCCTTCTGGTCTTCTTATGGCTACAGATTAATGACCTCTAAGTAGTGGTTCATTTCCTCACATCTCTGGGTGTTCAGCCAGTGTCTGCTGCTAATACAGTACCTGAATTCAGCTCTCTGTGCTACATATGGCCTCTCAGTCCTGCTTTCTTTGCATGTCTTAGATTTATGTCAGTAAATATTTTATGCTTCTCTATGTCTTATTTAATCTATTAGATCATAAACTTTTTATAGATATAGAATTTATTTATTTCAGTATTACACATAAAAGTTAGAATAATTGAAAGTGCTCAGTAAACATTTGCCAAACGAACATTGGAAATTGTTACCAACCTTCAATCTTCAACCTCTAAATTATATACTAATATCACAGCTCATAATTAATCAATGATAGAATAGGAGAATATTAAAAACTATGGAATATGTCCCATAGGCTACCACTGCCATGTCCTCTTTCCACATATCATCACAGGTTATCCTTGCGAAAATCCAGTGATACATATATTATTTCCATTTTTAGAAAAAAAAAAAAAACTGATTCCTTACTCTAAGTATGTGAGATCAAAACAGTTTGACAAAATGATCAGTTAATTCATATTTCCAATGTAATGGAGAACAGATAACTAGTAGAAATTATAAAATATGTGCTCCTGTGTATGGAATCTGAAGTCACATGTCTATATTAACATGTCCTCTTAGAGTGAGTTTTGAGAATTATATACAATGCTTATGTAGAGAATTTATCATAGAAACTGGCACATTATAAGCAACAAACTTGCTACCCATACACATTTTAATGATTCTTCATTTCCTACCTGTTTAGTTTTTATTATTCGAACTTAAGCCAAATACATCCTAGTCTCCCATCTTTTCCTATACACATTTTGCCACTACAATGGCTGGATCTTGGGTAGCATCAAAGCCTGGAATACAGTCACAAACCTCCTAGCTGGCAGTTCCTGGCTCTGTAGCTGAACAGTATATCAGGCAAATTGGTGAGGAGGGAAGCCAACTCTGAGTGAAATGATGAAAGACCTAGGGAAGAAAAGCTAATTTACAGCTAATTTCCAAAATATTGGCTAGAGATTTGTTCAGCTTCAGCTTCCTGAGGACAATAGAGGGATCCAGGCATCACCAACTCATTCTTCAGGGAAGATTAGAGAATCCTGGAAGCTTCTTTTTTCTTCCCCCCCCTCCACCCCCCACCCTATATTGCTGGAGGAATAGAAACTAACTAAATGAGCCAATAGATATTTGTATTGCTGAAGTTTATTTCACAAATGGAAATGGCACAGAATCATGGCAAAAACAAAATAAGAACAAAGAACAAAACAAAAACAAAGTTGTGGATGGGGCCATTTCTATCAGATACCAGTGCTAAGATGGGCAAGAGAACATCAAGTTCCCCATTGAACTGCCCAGCACTCAACGGTGTTATCCAAGGAAATCCAAAGACAGTTAACATAAAGAACGGTTACAGAAGAAAAAGAAATAAAAAAAGGATAAGGACTCACTGAAGCATGAGTGGTGGGGAGAGAGATGCAGCATCTTTCATGGTACCTTGCTATATGGAGATTTCCAATCCACTGAGAGCCTCTTTTACTCCATCTTTCCATCTCCTACCACTCACCCTACCACCTGCATATACACTCACCTACTTCCCTTAAGGACCCTAAACATACTGGTGAGTGTTCAAGGTCAGAATTGAATGCAGAGTGGAAAATGTACTTAGCATTTTCTTTCCTGGGTCGAGCTCCTCTCATATTCCAGGGCCAACCAGTCTGCTCTTTTCATGCCCAAATATTTCCTCCTTGAATCTTTCACTCCATTTTAGACATTTCCCTATGTCTAAAAATACTGCTATTAAAAGCTAACACATTCTGCGCATTTCTACCCAGAAACTCTCCACAGAGCACTGGAAGGAACTTGAACGTATTTCTAGCTGTGGGTAAAGAGCCAGCAGAGCACTGGAGAGACAGTTTTGATGACATTGTTTTTCATTTCGCAGAGGACGACTCATGTTTCTCTCCTTAAATATACACTGCAAGCCACAAGAGATGGCAGCTGTCTAATTAAACCTGATAAAGCCTCCTTAAAAATGAGACTTGGGGAAATACATCATGTCGATTGTAGAGCTGCCCAATTTTCCCTAGAACCCAGAGGGAGCTATGTACTATTCGGGAGGGACAGAGTGTGAGACCACAGGGAGACACAGCGAAATTACCGCCACCATCAAATTGTTGGTGTGAACTAACACAACATATACGATTCATATTTAATGCAAACGAGATAACTCTACTTTATAAAACATGAAAAAGAATAACCTCATCTACCATTTTAAAAAGCTACTGATGAAGGCTTTGATGATATACCAAATCCCTTCTTATATTATAAAGATTTAATGGGGACAGTTTATTTTCTCCAACAGGCTTCTGCTGGCATAAGAAACTGGAAAATTGAAACAGGGATATGACTGTTATTTCTGAGGTTTGGGACAGCTCAAACTGCCTCCTCCCTTTTCTCCCTTCAATTCCATAGAGAGGTAATATTCATCTGAGTTTTAATAAGGACCAAACAAATATGTATGTAGATACATATGGTTCTCAACTCAAGTACTTAAAGGAATCAGAGGACCTGGACTCATAAATGCTCTCTTCATTGTTTCTCAAATTTATCTGTAATCCATTTTCATTGTTTCTAATATTCTCCACCATCTCTGTGATAGGCCATGGAACAAACTGCTTTTACTTCAATGATGTAGTGAAAACTAGAACATGAAATCTTTTAACTGTGGTGTACTAGAGAATCTCTATATTGTAAGAGTTAGATGTTTCCCCATTGATGCAGCCTCGCCAGTCTAATAAAGGAAAATGTAGAGCCTGTAGCTCTGAGCTTCTCTAACCTGGCGGAACTCTCATTTTGGGGGGATGTTGAGAATGCTAACTGAAAGTGCCTATCTTCAAGAAACACAGGAAGTTTCATAAACACTGATTTATAATCATGTTCATGTATTTCCTTCATACTACTTATTTGCTGGCTAAATAGTAATCTATATGAAAATAAACTTAAACCTAATTTGTTTTGAGTTATCATGTATGATAACTTTGAAGACTGCGTTAACTTCTTTGGTCTCATCTGGTTCATCCTCTCTCAATTTCAGTTCAAACTTCATCTCCTAGAAGATCCCTCTCAGGCTTATTGATTGCTATCCCTTCTAAATTACAATAGTATCAGTTGATGTTATCACTTAATTTTAATATCTTCTTGTTACTAATACAACTAATTTTTTTAAGGCAAGAATTGTCTCCTCCATTTTTTTAAAAATTATTATTCATAGAACCTGGCCTAGAGATTGTTATTCTGTAATTATTATGTCACAAAAAGGAACTAAGAAAATTTTCCTCAAATCCAAAACGCAAAGTTGAAGATGGACACTGTGCCAGCCCTATGTTGTTTTGAACAAAAGTTTCAGAAAGTATTTGGCTGGAGTGAGGAGAAACACTGTCCTCTAGACATGGATGTCTCATTGTTCTATAGAGCACCAGAACAAAGAGCTCAGGTCAGCCTTTATCAAACTGTGTTCCACAGAACTCTAGTTCCATGGAATTATAATTGGTAATACAAACAAATGACAGAAGGATTCTGATATCAAATTAGGTCAGGAAAAGTGAGGAGACAATAAGTTTACTAGGTTATTTTACTGTAGAGTTTAGCAGGATATTTATTAGCTAAAATGCACAATGAAATTCCAAGAGCGTGAAATTATAGGCAGAGTTCCTGAAAGTATTTCATTATGGAATACTTTTTAAAAGAGCTTTATATGAGGCTAGAAGTATAGTTTGGGATATGCAACTCTAGACTTAAATTTACCCTTCACATGAGAGTTAATTTGCTAATTGCTACTCAAGGTTCCTTAAAGTCATTGATACCTTGCCACTTTAAAGTTTTTATGATTTTTAGAATCAGTTTGAAATGGAGCTAGTTGTAGACATGTGATTATCAACTTACCTAGAAGTAATATGGACAAGTAAATCTTGTGGAGAGCTCATTGTAGCATGGAAGGATCTTAGAGGTCATGTCTATAAAATCCCCTGTCCCCATCATGAAAGTATGAAGTGTTTATGGTTTTCAACCTAGGAAAATATTTAAACATCAATGTTTTAAGTTAAATATAACCAAACTTCTTTTACAGAACACCTCACATCTCCATAGCTTATTAAATTTTCTAAGGGTTAGTTTAGGCTGAGAATGTGCTAAAACCTGACTCTAATGGCCTTTTTATTGCTGCAATCCCAGAACCTCTTTAAGAGAAGGTGACAAGGAGAATGATACAGCTATCTAAAGACAAATAAATAGGCTACTATCTTTTCCAAGATTCTGGAAATGTAAGGATTTAATAAATATTATTCACACGCAGGAAAAGAACAATCCTAGATTTCTCAGATTCATAAGAAAGACCAGAATATATGTAAGTAAGTATTCTTACTTACTTGCTCTTGCTATTCCTGCATAGCTCTATAATCACACATGTGATTATAGAGCTATGCAGGAATAGCAAGAGCATTTATGCACAGGTGTGGAAAGGAGTATAAAAGGGGCTACTGAAGTTAGGGAAGGCTCCCTGAAGTAGGTGACACCTGAACTAAGAATGAATAGAAGTTACTGAGGCAAAGAATGGGTGAGGGATAGAATAGAATCCCAGGCAAAGTGACAGTGGGTGGCACTGTTTGTATTATACCAAGTTGTTGCTAACAGTTCTTTTAGGAGAGGAACAGTACTTTTATAATATTGTCCACAGTATAAATGTATCTCTTAAAATATACTATTGTATATTTTACTATGAAAATATACTATTGTGGTGACAGAGTTTGTTTTCAGTCTATCATAGCACATACATTTTTCTGAATCTTTCAGAGCGTAAAGCACAGGACTGAGTATTCGAAGATACCCAATAAAATCTGAAATTTTCCAAAAGAGGTAATAAAAAATATAACATTTTTTAAAGTTTGAATTTGGGGGGGGGGGGAAGAGCTGAATTCCATTGAAGTGATGTGTTTTGTCTATTGTCTCTTGGAATCAGGTAATTGTTAAACATGGGTGTCCCAGGAACCAAACATAAGAACCTGAGCACCTTCTAAGCAGAGCCCTCATCTTTCATCTGCAGATAGCGCTGGAAATTTCACCTTCCCTTGCAGTGCAAACTGAACTAGGTGTGGGCCTGATCTCAATCACCAGCTGTCATGGGAGCCGGCTTCCTGTGTATGTAATTCCCAACAGCCTGTAAGAGAGGGTGGTACCAGCAACCCTTTTCCTGGCACCTAGAGAGAAATGAAGTGACTATTTCAGTTAGCATCTAAATGCAAGAAGATTGGATGAATGAAAGCTGTGACCTGCAAATCACTGTTCCACATCCTGTCTCCAATCCTAAAAATCGTATCATTATAACCCAATGGGTTATAACTGCCTATCTATTTGTCTGCCTCTTCCATTAGACTGTAAAGTAAGCCCAGCAAAGGCAGGGACTGATTTGATCATGGTTACCATTTACTCACCAGCATTAAGCATCATGCCTGACTCTTAATAGGTAAGAAATTTTTTTTAAATGTAAAAAATAAAAAATTACCACATGACAGGCCTCTGATCAAGCAAGCCCATCTTAATATATTTTCTCTTGTGCATGGGGAAGAAGTTATTCGAAGTGTGAGCAGTTACCAAAGAGATACAGGATTAGACCTTCTCAGACTGAATTCAAGTAAAAACAATGAGGCCAAAAAAGACTTTTTAATTATAACGTAGGGAGAAAATCTGGAAACAGGAGAATGAGTTGACCAGATAGGAAATAGGTCAACAATTTTCATCATCTAAAGAAATGATATTTTCCTCATACCTCTGAACATAACCAAATGAGGATCAGTGGGCACATAGATTTTGTGTGCATGTACCCTGGCTCAGCTGGTAATTCCGAATGGCAATCATTGGCATGAACTTAAAAAGTTAATTGCATCCTAATGCCTCTTCACAAACGATAAAACGGCAGGTCAAACATAATCTTTTGAGCTCTTCCAGGTGCAACGTATCTAATTTTTACCATGGGAATTAATCTTTTCTTATATTGGGAAACTGAGATTGGGGCAGGAAAGGAGAGTCAATGATATGTGGACAGGAATCAGCCACAGGTAGAGTGGGGACTCTATGCCTGGCTGGGGTTCTTTCTATTAGATGAACAGAGCTGAGCAGTTATCATGTGTCCCAGATTCACACCTCTTCAATGATAAAAGTATTGAAATATAGACATTTTACGTTGGGTACTCTGGGAATGTCATACTGAGACAGAGTTTTACATGTAGAATGCTTCTTAGGAAATTCCCTTGGTATCAGCACTTGTGAAAGGGAGAGAAAAGAAGTGAGTTTGAGCAGAAAAAAATCAATTTGCAATCAAGACCACCGATAGCCTTGGCCAACCCCATGTCCCCTGTTTGGCTGAGGTGACAAAGCCTTTTATATTCCTACAGCAATCAGTCATTGGATGTTGGACACCCTCAGAAAGAATACAAACCTTGAACTAGTTGGCTTTCTGTGGCTAAGGCAATCCTTGAAAGGTCTAAAAATTAATATGGGTTTCCTTGGAGCACCCATCTCTTGCAAAGCTGAGAACAGAACCAAGAACCCCAATAATTTAAGGCCCACTGAACCTCCCTAAGGAAGCAGAAGTTCAGGTGAGGAAAGAAAGTGGGTCCTCCGAGTGTACTTTATGGACACTGAACCAAAGTGAGACAATCTGGTTCAGGTTAGAATAGGAGTGATGGTATTAAAATAGTAATTGTTCTTATATGCCTGTGTATTAATTCATTTAGTACACTGTTACATCCACTGATGCATTTGATCTTGGGGTGAAGATCAAAGGGCTTTAGCTCAGCTCAGTGCGGAGATTCCCAAATCTTGGGGGAAATGGGTTTCCAATGCTTTCATTGCTAACCTCCCCCCCCCACTTTACATATATCAAACCTTCTAACTCTCCTTACATTTCTCTCCTCTAGACCATATTAATCCTTTTATGTCCCCAACAGATAATTTTATCATACACCAAAAAAAAAGCTTTAAGCAAGTTCTGAATTCACAGGCTCACTAAAACTGGAAGTTGAGATATCTGGATTCTCTGTCATGACTTTAGGCAAAGATTTCATTGTTTTTTAATTTTTTAAATTATTAGATTTAATAGCATTATTTAGGAATCAAGGTAAATTCACATATCATAGACATATGCTTTTATATATGCATGTAAACACATACATGCACACACATGTGTTTAAATTGTGGTAAAAAGCGCATAACAAAATTTACCATCTTAACCATTTTTAAGTGTACAGTTCAGCAGTTAACTATATTCACATCGTTGCGTAATAGATCTCTAGAACTTTCATTTTCTTTTAGTTTGTTTTAATTTTTTTTTTAAATTTTCAATTATAATTAACATTCAATATTATTTTATTAGTTTCAGGTGTACAGCATAGTGGTTAGGCATTTATATAATATACAAAGTGATCCCCCTGGTTAGTCTAGGACCCCCCTGGTAGTATACACAGTTATTACAGTATTATTGACTATATTCCCTATGCTGTACTTTACATCCCTGTGACTATGTTGTAACAACATGGACGGACCTAGAGGGTATTATGCTGAGTGAAATAAGTCAGACAGAGAAAGACAAATACCATATGATCTCACTACCATGTGGGATCTAAAGAACAAAATAAATGAACAAACAAAACAGAAACAGACTCATAGATACAGAGAACAAACTGATGGTTGCCAGATGGGAGGGGGTTTGGGGAGGCTGAGTGGAAACGGTTTTTTGCCCTAAGAAGGGGAAAGAACTTTCTATATCTGTAGCTTTGTGTCTGATTTGTAGAATAATTTGTTGGGCTAAATAATCTTTATAGTTTTTTCCAAATTTGAAATACAGTCTGTGAATATAGAAGCTGTCTCTTAAGGCTTCTAAAGCCAGTCTGTGAGGTTGGTAAATAAGGCTTCTCAGGTAATACTGCTAACAGCTTCTTTTTTTTTTTTTTCTGTTGTGATCTTCTGGGTCCCAGCTACATGTTGCTACTGAAGTTATAGCACCCTTTCTATTAATTCCAACAATCAGAAACTTGTATGCATATTTTAACTATTCTTTCTATTGGTGCTTTTAATTTTTTTTCAAAAATGTAAAAAGCAAGTTGAAAGAGTACATTAAAGGAAGTTTCATGATATTGTGGCTCCCTTGAGTACTCATAAATCTTGGTTCTTCAAGGTTGCCTGGGACGAGAGTAACAGACTTAGTGAGCCACACATTTAGAATATAAATTATTGATGCTACTATAAAGAGAACTGCAGAAATCATCTAGTCAACAATTTTTTTACAAACACGGAAACTGAGCTCCAAATATAGCAAATATACACTGTATGCAAGTCTTTATCAAACGAAAAAAATTATGTAAGGGAAATTTTGAAGTTATGTCCTGCTAATTTAATTCACTTTTAATTATTATCCAGGAAATAATTATGAAAGAGAGAAGAAAGGAATGACGCTCATTATAAAGACTACTGGCATGCTGAATATTTATTTCTATGGCCTCCAACCAATAAGTTAGGTTCTTAACTGGTCAGAACATCTGAGAGGGAGAGGAGCTACTGTACCTCATACGAAAAACTCTGGCCTTTCCACGCCACTGACACTGTGCTTTCTTCCTCCAGGAGGCAGGAACTAGAAAGACCTAGACCAGCACAGTGGCCCTGGTTAACCAGGCTGTCAACCCAGACTGTCATTCCTGGGCATAGGTGAGGAGAACAATACAAAGTGCTGTTTTCCAGAAGTAGAGACCAAAAAACATATGCTTTTCTCAGCCCTCCTATGTCAACCCTACCATGTCCCTGGAAGTTCCTACCCTTTTAATAAAGTTCAAGAACAGTGCCCCAGCTATGTGTGACTTTTTCTTTCCCCCAATATTGACACAAATACCAACGCTTGAGAGAGGCATCCATTCCTCCCTCCCATATCCAACATCTAATTAGTTGTCCTGAGAAGTTAATGTCTGCTACAATAATAGTGAACCCACAAAGTTTCATGTGTTACCCCTCTGCCAGCAGTAAAGAACCCTGAAGGCTAATTTTTTAAACCAGGGGCTTTGGTCTCTAAAATTGAACTTTTAACACCAAGACAGCGGGGAGAAACAACATGTTTTGCCTGGAACACGTTTACACGGTGATTCACTAATTGCACTGCCTGGTGCAATTGCACCTACACCTCATGGGCACGAGGCCACGTCTCATGGTCAGTTTTTAGAAAATGACAACATATTTTTCTTATCTGAGCTTTTATATCGTTACTCTAGCTAACATTGATATTAATCTACAAAAAAGCTGTAATTCAGTTATTATACATGACCTGGACAGGCTCTTAACCTTGAGATAATTTGTCTTTGCCTTGGAACCATGGGGTTCAGTGTTTCTCTTTTTATTTCAGTTTCCCTGAGGATATTTATATGTGAAACAAACAAGAGCAAAAATATACTTGAATTCTTATTTTCACAAAATACCCACAAAATTAGGGAGAAACCTAACACCAAGGCATTCTCTGCCTCCCCCGCCTTGCTGCCCATCAAGACACAAAACCTCGAGCTGAGCAATTGAGTCTTACATTTATATCTACATGACATTTAGGGAAATTGAAGACTGGAAGCTACACATACAAGTAAAACCAGTGATTAGAGACAATGAGATTCAGTCTGTAGAAGGAAAAAAAAAACAGTGATATTATTAAAGAGACACTGACAAGTCCTTCAGACCCCAAATATAGACTATACCAAAAAAGCCAAGTTATAGAATTCATTGCAAATGTGACTGAGGGTTTCTTTTAACATCAATAAAAAACATGTTTCCTTTCAATCATGCACTGTGTCAGAAACATTAAGAACTCACATATTTGAAAATATATTTTTAAAATTTTCCCCCAAGTGCCACTTATTTAAAAGCAGTAGAGCAGAGCCACCGAAAGCACAGATTTTGGAGGCAGAGCGTGAGACTTCAACTCTGTCACCAGCTTTATGACCTTGGCAAAGTATGTTCATTTGTCTGAGTCACAGAGTCCACTTCCATAAAGGAGGGCTCTTTATACTTACAACACATGGTTGTTGTGAAGATTAAATTAGATATATCACACCAGGCCTGACAGATATGTCTTCAATAAATACTTCCTATTGTAATTGTTATTGTTTCAACTCAATAGCTATTTCACGTCTTTAATATGTTTAGTATTAAGCCAAAAAAAAAATTGCACCACTGCGAACTAGGGGTACAGTGGGAATTGAGATGGGGCCAAAGTGGCTTGAGAAAAGTATCATGTCAGACTTGACTGTAAAATAAAAGATTCTATGCACAGGCCTGAAAAGCAAGTGTAAGCAAAAGAGTGTGGTAAGCAAGGAAAGGTATCCAGATAACTGAAAATCCAAAAAGGAAGGATTCCACTGAGCTAAAGATGGTTCTTCAAACTGTTCAGAACATGCCACAATTAGAGACAGAAAAACTTGGGTGGACACCTTGTCAGCAGGTGTACAGAATACAGAGTATGGCTTTGTGACTTCCCAGGGGCATATTGATTAGCCAACTTGTGTGAATTCTGACAGGGAAACACATGTGAACAGGACAACAATCTTGCTCAAAGAAACCGACACATACACAATTCAAGGGAGGGAGTCAAAGAATATCAAATTTCATTGTGGGTGAAAATAACAATTTTGTAAGGGAAAGAGGGGTGAATATATGTACCAATATGTGGTGGAATATATGTACCAATGATTCATAGAAGGGATAATGTCATTTAAATGTGGGTAATATTTTAATGATAATTATGATGTGATAAAAACAATGATGATGATGATGACACCAATAAAACACTCAGTGGAAGCCAAGTACTACTTTTCTTAGTGCTATATATACCAACAACACTGTGAGTTTGGTAGTATTAGTATCCATGTTTACAGATGAGTAAAAGCAGGAACTCAGAGAGATAAAATTATTTCCTGATATATGAAAATGATGAGAGAGGTATTCACAGAGGGAGGGAATAACTTAAGCAAAAGCAAAGAGATAATGGTATAGTCAACAAAATTAGTGTCCTGGTTTGATCAGTATTTAGACTAAACAAAGAATAGTGGGAAATGAGTCTGGACAGAAAGGTTATAGACAGCCTTGAACTCCAGATTTAATGCAATTGACAACAGAGAGCCGCTGAAGATATCAATGAAATGAAATGATAAAACAAAGCTCTACTTTAAGAAGTGTGATATGACAGGAGAATATAGAATGCATTAGAGTGTAGAAAGAAAGGTATAAAGAGCTTGAAGGTTATTGAAAAGATGTATTAAAGTCATAGTAATATTTACCAATTATCCCTGAAACCTCTCAAAGCAGAAAACTGACCTTAAAATAATTTGATTTTGGAGGTGGGCTTCCTACTAGTGTAGAAGCTGTGTGTTTTTGAAATTCTGAATATACTTGAGGTGCATGGCTCAGAAAGGAGAAAGGTGAGAAAAACAAGCTTGTGGTCAAGTCGCTCACTCACTGGCTGACAGACCTTCTCACCTTTATCTACTACCAAGACTCATTCTTTTTACCCTGGCTACAAACTTCACCATGGAGAACTAAAATAGGCATCTTTGGACCTTTACTCTAACTTCTGATTCCAATCTTACCTACTCTAATGAGATCCAAAACTTCTTTACATCTAAAGTTTTTCAATAAGGAGCCTGTAATAATGCCCTATTAACTGTCATGAGGAAGGAGGGAGAAGATTTGCTTAGGTGGAACTGGCTTAGGTTGAAGAGTTAGAATTGCGAGTGTGATGTGTATATAGTAAGAGGATGGGAGGTGAGTGGTACCAGAGAGCAAGATTCAAAAAACAGAGGAGTAGATTTTCAAAGACAATCTTACAATTTTACTCAATTTTACTGTGGCTTAAGTCAGTCTTCTTATAGAGTGGTCCATGTATTATGATTTTTAGATGAAAAGTTAATCAAGAAATGTACATAAAGCTCATAGTACTTACCTATTTGCCTGTTACTTAGAGCCCAAGCTATGAACACACCCTGAAATTTAATGTGATGCTAGATAATAATGACCAAGAACCAGTGAGGGTAAATGTCTTATTCAGAGACATATACATTTAGTTAGCTATGCAGGAAAGTAAGCACTTCAGACTTCTTGGCCTAAAAGCAGATTTCTTTTCATTTCTTTAATATAGTCTTGTAGAAGAGAAGCATTCAGAGTGATGCTGTCTGAACTAAAATTTGCTTGTACTCTCTAATTCTTTTGCTCTATTTCTTCCCACCCATTATAGTTACAGAACTATGGTGCAGGGCAAGAAACAATTTCCTAAAGGTAAAGCCTGGAGCTTTTCCATCAGTCTGCTTGCCCTATTTGTATTACGTTTTATTCTTGAATGGTATACATCATACCCAGATGTTAAATGGACCAATTTAACTGTTACATTCATAAAGTTGTCAGGTTGGGAGAAAATGAAAGGATCATGGATATGGTAAAGATTGATAAAAGATAACTAAACCTGGACGTCAGGCACCTTGAGATAAAATCCAGTAATTGTGTGTCCATGTGTAGGACATTTAATCTTCCTGGTCTCAACTTCCTCATCTTCAAGAGAGATTAAACAAAAACCTGCTGAGCCCTTTCAAGATGGAACATTCCATGAGTCAAAACCTCTTAAAGAAATGACCAGTAAATTGAAGCTCCAAAGGCAGATGGCTAGGCTGACAATGTCCAGAAAGTGACAGCTCCTTAGTTACCCAATTACACTTTTCAAAGTAAAACAGGAAGTACCCAACTGCTTCCAATTATAATATGCTCTGTGCTGGGGAAAGACAAAGTCAAATGTGTTAAAGGCCTAATGAGTTGTGTGGGAGCAATCGCCCTCTGCAGTTTACAGCTTTTTCACAGTTAGTTCTCACTGCCTGGTCAGCAGGCATGGAGGGAGAATTGAGGAAAAAGAGTAGTTGATTTCTGACCCAAGATGATAATATAAAAGGAATCATACCAATGCCTCAATTTTATTGTTTTAACCCAAAGTCGGCAGAGGATTCTAAAATACTGCTTTGTTTTCAATATCAACATCCTAATAGGAGATGCCAGATGTGTTAGAAATAGAGTCTGGTTTATTTTGTAGAGGAATTAATGGTTTAGTGAAGTTCCAGGAAATCTGAATGAAGTCCATATGGAATTGTTGCTTTCATCGGGCTGGGATTATACACATCGAAATGTGGTTGGACCAGTGTACAACTTTGGAAATGTCCCTGGCATATCCACCATAAAAGATCTGCTTTGGTGCTGCTGTTCACATGGTTAAAATAATCTAACTTTGAAAGTTTGTTTATTTGTAAATATATGCAAATTAATCTCTCTCTATAAAACCTAATAAGATTATGAGACTCAATTGTGATTATATATTGTATAAGTTTTGGTCCTAAGCATGATTAAAATGTTATTCTAAATGTGTTTAAATAAGAATATATATATTTTTTTAATCCTGAGATTATTGGAATTCTTAGGCTCGAAGAAATATCAAGAAATCTGTGTATCTGTCTCCAGATTAGTGTTTGTAAATATTTCTACTTAAAGATATAGATGCCACAATCTTCCTTAAAAGCCCAATTCTTTTTTTATGCTATTTCACTTTACAGTTTTTCTAGCATTTATTCTTCCTGCAACTCTATTCTCCTTCAATCTCCCTTTAATGGAGCATTTTAATTTACTTAATTAGAAGGCTCGATAATTATGTTATAGATCTAAAAAATTAAATTAATTGTAGTTTTTAATTGATGGCGTTCTTATGGACCTAACTGGGTTTTGTAATGATTTCTGATTGGACATTACAAATATCATGTGCATGTTTAGGTTTGCAAGTCATATATGACTTCTGAATGAGCACTGATATCTTGACTACATGGTTTGAGAAATCAATCTAAAAGAGATAGTTTATCACACTCTGAAATTCAATTATACTTCAAAAACTATTTATTAAAATACCTAATATGCTAGGAAATTATTTTTGTGCAAGAAATACACATAGCTTCAGATTTAAAGATATGACAATGCAATTAAGATCTTTTCTCATTTATTTTTAAACATTTATAATCTCTATTTAATGACTTTGGTTTTTGTCCCTAGACTCTAAACAGCCCAGGAATTTTCAATATGAGATACAAAGTTTTTTTTTTTTCATTTATGTAATATTAATACACCCACATGTTAATAAACTCACAGTGATACCATTTTCATCATTTGCCAATTATTTGTGACTGTTAGCTTCTATGTCTCCAATACCACAGGGAGGAAATAAAACTGTATTTCAAATTATTTTAACTTCCTTACAATACTGAAGGGGTAATACCAAACCATCAATTTAAAACATATTACTTTATACTATTTATTCAAGGAATGGTATTGTTATTATGATGTTATTTGCCTTTAACTAGAAGCAGAAGATGATGTGAATCAACTATAAAGCATAACCTATGTTTTCTAAAACTTCTCTATTTTCCATTGTAGTGTTCAAAGCTTTTTATTTTATTAAGTGATGACAGACTTTTACTGTGAATCAAGAAGCTATCAAGGTTCCTCTGAGGTTATCGAAAACTGAATTTAAAGTTGTTCACACTTTCATTCTTTCAAACCAAAAACATGCTATGGCCAAGATGTGAAAAAAAACATAATTTGCCTTCTTTGCCTTTATCCATTCCTATGTCATGATACTCTATTCCAACATGTCACTCAAGCCAGTCAATGTCAGTGGACTGAAACTGGTATATCAGATAAAACCTGTTTGCATTCCTGAAAACGAGCACTTTAAGGTATATCATCAAGTTTATGAGATGGTTCAGGACAGAAAACGACATGAAAATTTTTCCTTGACCTCAGAGAAAGAATTCCTGGAAGGATGACTTCCAATTAGTGAAACATAAAATCCAGAAATAGGATCTGACAGCCTTTTTTTCTTTTTTTTTTTTTAAATTTGAGATCAAGAGTTTTATAACTCAGAATGCTCATCAGTCCTATTTGTCAACAGGTGATCTCCTATGTTGTATTATTGCAAAGGCTTCAGGAGGCTCCACATAGAAAATAGCTCTCCCAGTTTTCATGAACTTAAAATTACACTGTGATACTTTTATCACTTAGGCATTTAAATACAAATGCTGCTGGGGAGAAAAGCAACTCATTATGTTGGTATTAATTATGACCACCATGAAATAATGGGTCTTACAATATCTTATAATTCTGAAATTCTATAATTGTATTCTTAGACCTTAGTAGAAACAAAAGTGTCTGAGAACAAGTTTTGACTGTGAAATCAACTTTACATTTTACCTAAAGTCAGCCCTTTCCCAAGGCACTGAATAGTCCAAGTTCTGTAAATCACAGAAATCAGCACATAGCATATTTAAAAAAAAAAAAAAAGAAAAGAAATTTAGCCCCCAAATTTTGACAATAATTTCAAAAAAGTTTGCTTAAAAATAAGTAAAAATTTCGAACCCAAGATGAATTTTTAAAAGTCAGGGAAAAAAATTTAAATAATTACTGCAGTCAATTTTGGAGATGTCAGATTTGATACCAAGTGAATAAAGGAAACATAAAGACAAATCAGAAATTTTAAAATGCTTCAAGCTTATTTCTTCGGAATAAGGTGTTGCTCCTTACCTCTCATCACTAGGGTTATTTCTGACCTCAATTTAATTTAGCAGTGAGGATGATTCTCCTGATCCCTGAAGAATTAACCTGAACTCTACCAGACCTCATTGTCTTCCCCTAAATCAGCTTTATTTCTACTGGCACATTAGACATCCATCAACTGTGAACTTGAACTAGTCGCTGCCTCTTCAGAAATGAAGTTCTGACCTCGACCCTATCCCTGCCTTATCCCTGACCAACCGAGTATAGGGCATTCATATCCTTTAAAAAATAAAAATAAAAAATAATTTCAAGTGTTTCTAGTTTCAGTTTCTCTCTCCCCCCAATATCCATTACTTTATATTTATTTGCTGGAACACAGTGATGAGGTCATTTATTAAGCATGGCACGGTGACTAGTGCCATAATCTGCTTTAGGGACTATTACAGAAATCTTCTGCAGTAATTTTAAAAGTCCGGACAAATAAGATGAAGAGAAATGCCCAGAGCAGGTGAATGCCTAACAATGACTTATTACTCTAGTGATGCAGAGTCTGTGGGCACCTCAATGGACAGGCTGATTTCATCTCTGAGTGAGATTATTATGAAACTGCTATCATTCTGTCATGAATAATTGATCATCACACTGTTCAGGAAAAAAAAAAAAAAACAACAGATGTGATAAACAATGCAACAAATATGACAAAGAGGGAGTTTGTAGTTTATTATTTCCCTGTCTATTATTTCACCATTTGTGAAAATGCCATAGGCACAGTCACCCAATCACTGCATGAGTGTGGAAACTACATGACAAGTAAAGGATTATAATTAAGTGATTTAACCCTGACTATGCAATGGTCCCTTTGAGTTTTGTAGAAAAGCCTGTTTGTAAGAGAATGTATAAACCAATGACAGCTCTTGCTGGAACTGTGCAGTTAACAGAGTTTCTTATGGTCCTTCTCCCCTTCCATTTCAACTGTCTTCTCACAGTTGGTGTCCTGTGTGCTCAAGGTGCCATTTACTTGTACAATCATTAGTCCAGCTCAGAGCCCTGAAGGGATTTCACCAACCATCTTCCCCAAGTGAAGCTGCCTATTCAAAATTTACCCTTTTTTCTTTCCATCAATCAAAATCTTATTCCTTCTCTCTTTCCTACTGTGTTATCTCTTAAAAGGTAAGTTATATGATTAAAATATACTAAACTAAAATCAACATCATGATGGATGTCCTACTGACCTAGCAAATTGAAAGAAAAAAAAATTTCTAAAAAATAAAACTGAAATGTGACAAACAGCATGCTAATTTTCAATAATTTACCTAACAAACCCATTTATGATGTCTGTTGAAAATTATCAGATGAAACCAAGATTCCTGGAGTCTTTAAGCTCTAGGTAAGAATCTTTAAAAATATGTAATCTCAGATAGAGTTTTCATTCATTTGTCCAAATAAATATAGAAAAACTGATAAGATAGGAAAAGATAAAAATATAATATTAAAATGTATATTTTCTTTTCCAGAGTTCTTGACAAAGGATGGAAATTTTCTTAAAAGATTCTGGAGAAATCATGAAAAGACGCCTTCCCAAGTTTTTAATATGTGAGTCGACAGGAAATAGGAGATTTTCCTAACTAAAACTCTAAAAATAGATATTAAAAAGTAGCATATACAATAGAGAAAATAAAGAAATACAATAAAATTAGGAGTAGCGGGAAAAGCAAAGTAGAAAAGGAAAAAGAAAAGAAGAAGAGGAAGATTCTTACTAAATGTTTGATTAGGTATAATCCACTTAAATAGACCAAATCCACTCATAAAATGGGCTCTAGGAATATTTTAAATCTCAGTAATGAAAACTGCATCCATTTCCTAGAATTCATATATTGTAATTTCCATAGTATGTAATAGTCATTCAGTCAATCTCAATGCCGTGACTACAATATGCCATGCATTTTTTTAGGTACTGAGTCTGCAGCAATAAAGAAATATAAGACAGAAATCTTTATCATCAGATAGCATGTATTCTACTGAGAGAGACAAACAATAACCAAGATAAAGAAGTAAACTATTTCCCAGCCAGTCATTAAACAAATAAACAAGTATATAGTAAGTCCTAGATGGGCAGTACAGTATGTAGAGATGCTACAATATATTCTCTAAAATGTTCATTTCCCAACAAAAGGTTACAAAATATGCAAAGAAAGAGAAAAGTATGGCCAGACACTGGAAAAAAAGCAGGTAACAGAAACTGCCTGTGAGAGTAACTAGATGTTGGATTTAAAAGGAAAAGACTTCAAAGTAGTAATTATAAATATGTTTAAAGAGCTAAAGAAAACCATGGTTAAAGAAGTAAAGGAAGATATAATGACAGTGTCATACTAAACAGAGAATATCAATGAAGAGATAGAAACTATAAGAAATTCAAACAGAAATTCTGGAGTTGAAAAGTATAAAAATTAAAGGGGCTTTAAAGTACATTAGAACTATAAAACTGGCATAAGAAAGAATAAGCAAACTTGAAGACAGAATGATAGACTAGTCAATCAAAAAAAAAATAGAGAGAAGAATAAAGACAAATGAAGAGTTTCAGAGAAATGTGGAACACCAATAAACACAACACACACATATTGGGAGTACCAGAAGGAGGGGAGAGAGAGAAAGAAGCAGAAAAAAAATATATTCAATGAAATCATACTGAAAGAGTTCTCAAATTAAAAAAAAAAAAACTCACTTGGTAAATCCAAATGAACATAAACACAAAGAGATGTGCAAACAGACACATCATCACAAAAACGCTAAAAGCTAAAGGCAAGGAGAAAATCTCAAAAGCAGTGAAAGAAAAATGACTCATCACTCACAGGGGAGCTCTAGTAAGATTGGTAGTTGACTTCCCATCAGAAACAAAACTGAGACTAGCAGGCAATGAGATAACAAATCCAAAGTGCTATAACAACAACTCCAACAAAAACATGAATCCTATATCCAGCAAAACAATCTTTCAAATGTTAAGGTGAAATAAAGACATTCCAGATAAACCAAACTGAAAAAATTTCATAGTAAGAAGTTGACTCACACGATTATGGAGGCTGGCAGTTCCCAAGATCTGAGGAGTGAGTCAGAAAGCTGGAGACTCAGGAGAGCTGATGGTTTAATTCCAGTCTAAGTAAGCAGTTCGTATACTTCCAGTCCAAAGGCTGGCAGGCTAGTGCCCTAGGAAGAGTTGATATTTCAGTTTATGTTGAAGGCAAAAAAAAAAAATGTTTTAAAACATCTGCTACATCCTAGTATAGTTATAAATATATTATGATTGCATTACAGCCATAATTTTTAATATAGGTCACAGGGGCAAATTCTGGAAGTCAAAGGCTGAACAACACTTGAGACAATCTGTACATAATAACAGGAAGCAGCCAACATATCTTAAGAGCAGAAACTGTTGCAGTTACGGCTGTCTTCTTTCTTAATATGCTGTTGGTCTTTCTTGCTTCAGGATTAATATAACCATTATTTTTTATTTTATTGAGGAACAACTGACAAATACAATTGTATATGTTTAAAGTGTACAACATGATGTTTTAATATGCAATGCAAAATGATAACCAAGGTCAAGGTAATTCACACATCGCCTCACACAGTAAATAGTTAATATGGATAATTCTTTGTGTGAGTGTGGGTGTGGGTGTGCGTGTGGGTGTGGGTTTGGGTATGGGTGCGTGGTAAGAATGCTTATGACCTATTCTCAAGGACCTTCAAATATACAATACTGTATTATTAACTCTGGTCACCTTGCTATACATTCAATCCTCAGATCTTATTCTTCTTGTAACTGAAAATTTGCACCATTTGACATACATC
The DNA here is from genome assembly GCF_014176215.1 of Rousettus aegyptiacus. Classification (NCBI taxonomy): domain Eukaryota; kingdom Metazoa; phylum Chordata; class Mammalia; order Chiroptera; family Pteropodidae; genus Rousettus; species Rousettus aegyptiacus. Next base: position 73,040,332 of record NW_023416287.1, read on the forward strand.
ACTCCATTTCCTCCTCTCCCCCACCCCCAGTCCCTGGCCGCTATTATTCTATTTTCTAATTTTACAAAATTGCCTTATTTTTAGATTTCACATATAACTGTCACCATATAGTATTTATCTTTCTTTTTCTAGCTTATTTCACTTAGTACAACATCCTCCAGATTTTTCCATGTATCTATGTTGTTGCAAAATGCAGGATTTCCATCTCTTTATGGCTGAATAATATTCCACTAAATTAATAAATTTATATATCTCACATTTTATTTATTCATCTGTTGAAGCACATTTAGATTGCTTGCATATCTTGACTCTTGTGAGTAATGCAATGAACACGTGTGTCCAGATAACTCTTTCAGATATTGATTTTAATTACTTTGGATATATATCCAAAGGTAAAATTGCCTAATCATATGGTAGCTCAGTTTTTTTTTGAGGAACTGCCATATTATTTTCTATCATGGTCTACCATTTTACATTCCCACCAATAGTCTATAAGGGTTTCCTTTTCTCTACATCCTTAACAACATTTCTTATCTCTTGTATTTTTCACAATAGCTTTCCTAACAAGTGTAAGATGACATCTCAGTGTGGTTTTGATTTGCATTTCCTTGACAATTAGTGACATTGAGCATGTTTTCATACACCTATTGGCCAATTTTATGTCTTCTTTGGAAAAATGTCTGTTTAGGTCCTTTGTCCATTTTTAATGGGATTATTTGCTTTTTTGCTATTGAGTTATATGAGTTCTTTACATACTTTGGACATTAACACCTTGTAGACATAGTTTGAAAATATTTTCTCCCACTGTATAGGTTGCCTTTTCAAACTTATATATCCTTTACTGTATAGAGCTCTTTGGTTTAATGTAGTTCCCTTCTTTATTTTAAAACAGAGAACCAGATGTAACCACTGACACACATAAATCAACCAGTTTTTGACAAGGGTGCCAAGAACACACAATGGGGAAAGGACAGTCTTTTCAATAAACAGTGTTGGGAAAATACATCCACATGCAAAAGAATGAAACTGGACCCCTTTCATACCAAAATTAACTCAAAATGTCTTTTTCTCTTTGACATTTCACTTACCATAATGTTCTCTAGGTCCATCTATGCTGTTGCAAATGGCAAGATTTCATTCTTTTCTAGTGCTAAGTTAATATTCTATTGATTATATACACCACATCCTCTTTATCCAAATATCTATCACTTAGCTTCCTCCCATACCTTGACTACTGTAAATAAAGCAGCAGTTAACTTATGGATGCATATATCTTTTCTAATTAGTGTTTTTGTTTTCTACAGAAAATTCCCAGAAGTAGATCTGTTGAGTTGTATGGTAGTTCTATATTTAATCTTTTATAGAACCTATACATTGTGTTCCATAGTGGCCGCACGAATTTATAATCCCAACACTAGTGAATTAGAGTCCTCTTTCTCTATATCCTCGCCATTACTTATTGTTTGCTGACTTTGGATAGCAGTCATTCTGAAGGTCTGAGGTGATATCTCAGCGTGATTTTGATTTGCATTTCCCTGATGATTAATGATGTTGAGCATCTTTTCATACGTCTTTTCATATGTTGGCCATCTGTATGTCATCTTTGGAGAAATGTCTTTTGAGGTACTCTGCCCAATTTTTAATTAGATTATACGTTTTCTGATGTTGTTGTATAATTTTACTTACATACGGAATCCAAAAAACAAACAAATGAACAAATGAAACAGAAACAGACTCATAGATACAGAGAACAAACTGAAGATTGCCAGAGGGGAGGGTGAGGGGATAGGTAAAAAAAGGTGAAACTTCCAGTTATAAAATAAATGACTAATGTACAGCACAGGGAATACAGTTAATAATATTATAATAATTTTGTGTGATGACAAATGGTTAGTGGACTTATCATGGAGATCGCATCATGAGATATATAAATGTTGAATCACTGTGTTGTATACCTGAAACTAATGTAATATTGTATGTCAACTATAATAAAAATTAACTTGAAATGAATCAAAAACTTAAATGTTAGACCTAAAATCATAAAACTCCTAGAAGAAAACACAGACAAAAGGTCTTTGACTCTAGTCTTGGCATGATTTCTTAGATGAGACATCAAAAGAACAAGCAGTGAAATCTTAAAAAAAAATAAAAATACTGTCTTTGGAAGCTACGATGGGAGCGGCCTCAAGGAGAGTGGATGCCAAGCCTTCTAAGGTGTGGCATGAATACATGCCAGAGCTCTCTGGTCAAGGGTGTGTCTTATTACCTGGAGGACAATTACAGAAACAATTTCTGAGTTTCATATCTAAGCCAATATGATACAGACAAAAAGAGAACAATTGCAGGAGAAAAGCTATGGGAGGCAAGAAAGTAGGAAGTGAAGTTTTAGCAGGGCCAATACTGAGAGCCAGAAATTACAAGAAAACCATAAGCTTCCCACAGACTTGTACAAATTTTGAGGAAGGCAAAACTTCCTGTGGAACTGAAATGGGGTGACCAACCCACTATATAAGTGGGTAAATGCATCTGAAAGGAATGGTGACACAGCTGTCACCTGGCTGATCAAGATAGAACAATAATGCCTACGTTTAAGAGTTTAAGATTTACCTTAAGCATCAATCAATATAATGATAAGCAAAGTGCTTTATAAACAGTAAACTGTTATGTAGGTGTTAATTACTATCACTGCTGTCATTGTTCTCTTTATTGTTATTATTCTGTAAACATTTAGCTCAGAGCCTTGCATATTGTAAGTTCTTGAAATTATAAGTGCAATTATTGACCGTCTGACTAGATGATTTCAAAATATGAAAACAGTCTTATTTATTCTCTCTAACCTTCCTTCCCCCAACTTCTAGCCCCTGGAGGAGAAACCAAAATTGACAGTATAGGCAATTCCCAAGAGATGAAACTTGCTGAGGGACAGCACAAAAGGAGGTCTATTGAGCTGCTTGAAGGGGCTTCCTCCATCTATTTACAAGAAGAGCACGCATCCTGATTGTAATAAGTGAGCTTGGAGGGCTAGACAGGCTCTTTAATCTCAGAAATGACACTGTGAACTCCAGTTCACCTGCTCGATTTATTTACATTGCTTTTGCCCGCTAACAAATCCAACTCTCCATCAGATTAATCAACATTTATCAGCCAGCGGCGGGAGCATCATTTCATAACGTAAGTAAAATAGAGAGGGAGTGAAATGGAATAGAGAGAGAATAAAACTCCCATTACTCTGTGGCTATTTTATTCTCTATGTATTTTATTCACATAATGAATGATGTACTTCTGGCTTTAACAGCATAGCAACCCCGGGTTCTGTTTGTTTAATGTTTCCCCACCAGGGACTGTGCAATTCAATAGCATATATACAGCAGGATAAAGGAGGAGGATGGTCAAATCTGGGTTTTGAGTTTTAAGAGTCCCCAAATAAACCAAAGGTGGGTGAACACCAAGTTGTCCAATGTCTCGTATTGTCAATTCAAAGAAACTATCACCAATCAACAACATAATTTGTCTACGTGGTGTGCCACCGGCCTTTACTGAAAATGAACCATTCATCCTTTTATCCATTTAAACAACTGAGTACCAGTTACGTATTGGAAACTGTTCTGGGTGCTAACGATGTAGTAATGAATAAAATAAAGTTCCTTTCCCCACAGAGTTTACAATTGAGGATTATAAAGAATCTCAAATAAATATGTAATATTTTATGTAGCAGCACGTGTTATGATGAAAAGTAAAGTGGGCTATGAGAACAGAAACAGAGTGTTTCTTTGGATGGGTAGAGAAAAAAGCTACTTTGAGGTAATATCGGAGCAGAAATCTGAATGAAGTGGAAGAATTTGGCATTTGGATATTTGTGTGAAATACATTTCAAATGGGAGAAACAACAAGGAACATTTGAGGAACAGCGGGAAGGCCAATGCTTCTGGAAAGGAGTAAACCAGGGTAAGAATGATAAGAACACTTGTCAGAGACAGAGCACTGGGCTAGAGCATGTAGACTTATGCAACAGTAGGAATTTAAAGTGATAAGAATTAGGTGGGGTTTTTTTAAATCACATTATAATTTGGCCCCTGACTATACAACACAAGGATAGAAAGTCTGATTTGTAGTTCTTTATTTTCGAATGAAGCATTGACACTGCCCAGGTTACCAATATTTTAATGACATTGATGATAACGATGATATAATAGCACATTGAGTAAATTGATTAGTCAGTCAAAACTGCCTGAGCCAGTAACAAATAACCTTTCTAAAATTGGTTTTGTTTATTTGTTTAACCTTTCAGTTGATGTATAACATGCAAAGAAAGAAATGCAATTCATATGTGAATGGCTCAATAAATTATCACAAAGTAAAATTCCACCAGATCAAAAAACTGAACATTATCAACATCTAAAGCTCCCTTCCTCGCCTCTCTGAATCATAACCCTCCCATCTTACCAGAGTTAGTTATCCATTCTCCTATCTCCTAATAGTGTATGTTACTTTTGTTTGTTTTAATTGTGTGTGTTTGTGTGTATGTGTGTGTGTATATATATATATATACACACACACATACATATATATGTACATATATATACATATACATAGACACACACACATAAGATCTGTTTTTTTGTGTGTAGCAACATCTATTCATTTTTCATTGCTGTTTAGAAATCAATTGTAAATATGCCAGATTTGTTTACGCATTATACTCTTGATAAACAGTAGGAATGTTTTCATTTTAGGGCTATTGAGCACTGTGCTACTATGAATATTCTTGTACTTGTTATTCCTATACTTGTGTACACCTTTCTGTTGGGCATATGTCTAAGAGGGAATTAATGCATCATAATGTGTATGTGTTTGTTTATGTATTCATATTTAGTAGAAAATGTCAATATTTTTTCAGAATGAATGTACCTGTTCACACTCCCACCCTTCATTTTAATAGGTGTGCCATGATATCACACTGTGGTTTTAATTTGCATTTCTCTGTTGACAAATGAGTTGAAATACTGTACCACATGCTTACTGACCATTTATATACCCTCTCTTGTAAGGTACCTGATTCTCTTGCTTATATTGCTGGGGCTGAGGGGATTGTCAGCATTTTCCTTAATGATAGGAAGAAGTTCTTTGCATACTTTGCATATATGTGTCGCCAAATAATTTTTCCTGCTTTCGTGACTTTTTTTTTAACTTTCCTAAAGTTGTCTTTCCATGATCAGAAATTCACAATTTTAATCTAGTTGCTTTGGCAATTTTTTTATTTATAAATAAAATTTATTTTTATTTGTTTTTAGACTAATCTTTTCATTTGATTTCCCATATGAATTTTTAACATACTATTTTTTAGAGCAGTTTTAGGTTCACAATAAAATTAAGAGGAAGGTACAGTAACTTCTCATATATTCCCTGCCCCCAAATATTCACATCCTCCCTCACTACCAAAATCTTGTACCAAAGTGGTCCATTTGTTACAATCAGTGAACCTGCAATGGCCTATCATTGTCATCTAAAGTTTATAGTTTATATTAGAGTTCACTCTTGGTATTGTGACAAATTTATAATGACATATATCCACTATTATAGTATCATACAGAATAGTTTTACTGCTTTAAAAATATTCTCTGGGCCTTTTGAGCCACACTTCTCTTGCTCAGGCCCACTTCCATGTCTGGAAGTGTACTTTTCCTTCTAATAAAGCTTTTGTTCTCTGTTCTACCTATCCATTCCCTCCCTTCCCCCAGACCTCTGGCAACCACAGATTCTTTTTTTCAAATTGTCTTCTTTCACTTGTTAAAAGACATTTAAAGTTCCTTTGTGTCTTTTTAATGGCTTATATTTAAACATATAGTTCATTTTTTAGTTATTTTTATGAAGAATGTAAGGTTTGTTTATATATAACCAGATTCATTTTTTTTTTTTTTGTATGTGATATCCAATTGTTCCAGCACTGTTTACTAAAAAGACTATATTTGCTTTTGCTACTTTTCTTAATGATCATTTAACTTAGGTAGGTCTATTTCTGGGCTTTCTATCCCGTTCCATTAATTTATTTGTCTAATATTTTGCCAATACCACAGTCTTGATTACTATAGATTTTTTTAGTGAGTCTTGAAGTTGAATAGTGTCAGTCCTCTGAGTTTGTTCTTCTCCTTCAATACTACGATGCCTAGTTTAGGTCTTTTGCCTCTCTACGTAAACTTAAGAATCAGTTTGTGAATACTCATAAAATAAGTCACAGGGATTTTTTTATTGGGATTGCACCAGATCTATAGATTAAGTTGGGATCAACTAACATCTCGACAATAATGAACCTTCTTATCCATGAACATGCACTCTCTCTCCATTTATTTAGTTCTTTGATTTCTTTCATCAGAGTTTTATAGTTTTCCTCATACAAATCTTACACATATTTTGTTACATATATCTAACAATGTAATTTTTTGAGTACTGATATAAATGGTATTATATTTTTAATTTTAAATTTCATTTGTTTATTGCTGGTATATAGAAAAGTTATTTACTTTCACATATTATTCTTGTATCCTACAAACATGCTGTAAGTGCTAATTAGTTCGAGGAGATGTTTGCTGACTCTTTCTGGTTTTCCAAATAGAGAGTTATGTCATCTACAAACAAAGATAACTTTTATTTCTTCCCTCTGAATCAGTATAATTTTTATTATCCTTTATCATCTTATTGCATTAGCTAGACATTCCAGTATGCTGTTGAAAAGCACTGGGGAGAGGAGACATCTTTTCTTTGTTACTGATCTTAATAGTTTCTCACCATGAAGTATATTAGCTGTATGATTTTTTTTTGATGATGATGTTTATCAAGTTAAAGAAATCCCCTATATTTATAGTTTGCTGAAAGTTTTTTTTATCATGAACGGATGTTGATTTTGTCAAATGCTTTTTACCTATCTACTAATATGATCATGTGATCTTTCTTCTTTAGTCTGTTGATGTGTACTACATTGATTTTTGAATGTTCAGATTTGCATACTTGAAATAAATCCCACTTAGTCAAGGAGTGTAATTTTTCTTATACATTGTTGGATTTGACATTCTAGTATTTTGTTGAGGATTTTTGTATCTATGTTCATGAGAGTGATTGGTCTGCAGTTTCTTTGTAATGTTATTGTCTGGTTTGATATTAGCATGATAATAGCCTCATAGAATGAGTTAGTAAGTATTCTCACTGCTTCTTTAGCATTTAGTTTTGATTTTCTGTAGTTTGAAAAAGATACACATGGGTGTAATTGTGGGGGTTTTGTTTGTTTGTTTCGTTTGTTTTGGTATTTATCCTGCTCTGTATTCTCTGAGCTTCCTGGATCTGTAACTTACCTGGCATTAATTTGGGGAAATTCTCAGGTAATATTGTTTCAAAGACTTTTTTCTGTCCCTGTCTTTCTTTCCTCTACCTCTGGTCTTTCAATTATGCATATTTACACCTTTTGTAGTTGTCCCACAGTTATTGTATATGCTCTTCTGTTGTTTTTTTCCCAACCTTTTTTCTTTGTTTTTCTATTTTGGATGGTTCTATTGACATATGCTTAAGTTCAGAGATTCTTTCCTCAGCCCTGTCCAGTCTGCTAATGACCCCATCAAAGTAATTCTTATCGATGTTACAGTGTTTTTAATCTGCATATTTTTTAAAATCCTTTCTTAGAATTTTTATTTCTCTGATTCCATTGCCCATTTGTTCTTAAATACTATTTACTTTATCTATGCGATCCCTTAGCACATTAAGCTTAGTTGTTTTAAATTTTCAGTTTGATGATTCCAAAATCCCTGCCATATCTGGCATGATTGTTTAATTTTTTTCAAATATCTTTGTTGTATCTATTGAAATGATTATGTGCCCCCCATTAATCATAAAAGTGTTATTATTTAATTTTTTTATTAAGCCAAATTTGAATTTCTAGAATTAAACAGAACTTTCGTGTGATGAATTTTTGTACACATAATTCGATTTTATTGATTAATGTTTTATTCAGGATTTTAAAAGCTATGTTTGTAAAACAATTGTTATTTTTATTTATTTTTGGTAGAATCCTTGCAGGTTATTCTAGTCTCATAAAAAATAATTTTTCTCATTTTATTTTATGTGAAACATTTTATATAACACTGGAATTATTTAATTTTTAACTATATGGAATAATTCATGATGCTATCCAGTATTGCAAATTTCTTTACAGATAAACTTTCTTTATTATTTAATCTTTTTTCTTCCTAGAGATACTCTAATTTCATCAGAATTTTTAGATTTATTACATAAAGTTGTTTGTAATATTTTCCTATTATCATCCTAATATATGTAGGATTTAAACAATGTTACCATTCCCATTAATATTATTTGTACTTTCTTTTTTAATGTTAGTCAATAACCACCAGAAATTCATCAATTTATCTTTTTAAATAAATAAATTTTTAGATTTCTTAAATCTCTCCAATATGTTTCTATATTAATTTCTTTGTTAATTTTTATTATTTATTTCATTCATTTAGTTTAATTATTCTTCACAAGAATGCTTAGCTCATTGATTTTTATCTATTTTTTAATACACACATTTAAAGCTATGAATTTCCCTCTAATAACAGCTTTAGTGGCAACTCAGAGGATCTGACATGTCTTATTTTATCATTCAATTAAAAAATACTTTCCAATTTCCATCATGATTTCTCATTTGACTTATAGATTATTTTAAAATGTATTCATTGCCGTCTAAGATGCTGAAGATTTTATAGTTAAAGTTGTATTTTTTTTATTTCCTAGCTTAAATCCATTATTATCACAGAATATATTCTTAGTAATTTTCAACCACTGAAATTTGTTAAGATTTGCTTTATGGCTAATTTGTATGGTCATGTTTTTAAACATATTTTGCACGTATTCTGAAATGTTTGCATATAGCATTCTGTATATATTGGATAGACCTAAAAGTGATTTCCTGATATGAGCTAATTGGATCCAGAATTTGCCTGAGTTTAAGCAATGTCAAACACCAGGAAGAGGAGGAAAAATCTGCAGTCCAAGGGAGTTTAAATTAGAGATCTTTGAATAAAGGTAAGATACCTAAAGAATGAATGACACATTCATTGATGAATAAGGAAAAAAAATGCTTGCCCACAAAGAAAACCTTTCTCTCTGTTCTGTTTTTATAAGGAGCAGGGAAAAAATTAAAAGAAAGTGAATAAAATGTTCCTCTCACATGAGTTTAAGAATGAATTTCGAAATCATCATTTACTAAAAATGAGGAATAATTCCACTATGCATGATGAAGTTCAGCAGAAAAAGGACATACTAATCAGATCTGCAAATTTACATATCTAAATTATCACATTAATAATATAAAGTAAAAATGTTTAAAAGCTAAAGAAGTAAAAGAGAGGGCACAAAGTATCATGAATAAACCAGAGACTCTTTAAATTTTAAAGATATATTGGCAAAGAACTAAATGGATTTTTTTTTTAATTAAAAGGATGAGAATTGAAATCTAGAATTTAAAAATTCTAAAATTCTTAAAACAGTAGATTAGACACAGATGACAAAAGAATTAATTAACTGAGAGGTCTGAAGAAATTACCTAATTAGAGAAAAGGGACTATAAAACAGACATTAAGAAAAAAGAAATGGAATAAAGAAGTTAATATGTATCCAATTTGATTTCTAGATAAAGAGAATAGTGAAGAGGTGATGTCTGAAGAGATTATTAGCTGGAAATTTTTCAATACTATTTAAAGGCCCTCAATATTAGACTTGAAAAAGTGAATCCCTGGAAATTTTACTATAATATTATAGTAATTAAGATAATGTGGTATTGTCATGGGAATAGATATAAAACAGAAGAGAGCAGAAATACATCCATACATAAAGGGAAACTTTATAATCAGCAGAATAAGAATAAAGAAAACATTTTAATAGAAGACTAGGAAAAAAATATGGTTATTGAATAACTAATTATTTCAGGAAAGAAAAAAGAGTGAATGACAAAAATAAGAAGACAAAAATGGTATTTTAAACCTCAGTAATTAGCAGAGAAGTAACCCATGTAATATCCTTGGTAAAAACAGAGAGCAAAAGAACTCTTGGACATGGCTGATGGGAGTTTAAATTGGTACAACTTAGAAAATCTATTTGGCATTAGCCATCAAATTTGAACATGCTCGTATACCATAATGTAGGAAGCCACACATGCTGGTGTATCCAATTTATCCCTGTTTTCTTAGCATATTTGTTAATAAGTTTCCCTTTAACTTTTAAAAATGTTTCAATTTGAACAATATACTAAGTGATCACCCTACTAATGACTCAACAATTCTACTTCTAGATATATCTACCTGAAAAAAATTCTTGTTCATGTTCACCAGGATAACTTTATGATAAATGCTTCTGGTAGCATTATTTGTGATAGCAAAACCTGAAATCAAACTATACTGTCATCCGAAAGTATAGTGAATAAATAAAAAGGGATACATTTTTAATGCCAAAATGAAAATAAATGAATACAGTTTTACCCATAACATGAGTAAGAACATATGCAGTATGGTTCTATTAATATGAAATTTAAACACAGCAAACCTATATAATGCATTGTTTAATCATGTATACATATATAGCAAAATTATTTACAAAAGCCAGAAATGATTTACATAAAAGTGACATTAGTGATTATTTCTGGCAAAGGGAGGGAATTTATGAGAAAGGATATGCTGAGGATTTCAGATATAACTGATTTCTCTCTTAAGATGGGTGGGACTACTGAATAGGAATAATAATGGTAATGTATACTCTAAAATATATGATGTAGTTCACATTTAAAAACAGTATCAAACTCTGAAAATTTTACTGATTTTTGCTTTTCTTACACCTAATAACTATAGTTATGTCTTTTTCAATTGAAGTGATAATGCTTTTCACATTGATTTTAATAGTTCTTTGTATATGTTGGATAATAACCTTTCATCTATAAAATGTGTAAGAAATTATTTCTTCCTTTTTTCTTTCGTTTCCTTGAAAATTGTCTGATTTAAAAGTTTGAATTTTTGCTGTTTCACCATTCAAAAAAGTGCCAGTTTGCCTCCATATGTAATCCTATTACCTAGAACTGAAAGGCATTCCTGGATACTATTTTCATCTATTGAACTCGATAGGACTTTACCTACTGGACTCATTGGTTGCTCCTTGGAAGAGACTTTTGGGATTAGCCATGGAAATATCCCTTTTTAGAGGCAGCAAACTAAATCCCAGGGGAAAGATGTGACTGCTTCCATATATTACAGCCAGTGAGCCACATAGTTGAAAATGAATGCAAGTCCTCTTGAATCCAAGTCAATCCAGTGGACCATTCAGAAAAAGAGCTTTCGATGAGCCTGCTCATGTGCTCGCTTAAGATAAAAATATATATGTAACTTTCAACTATGAAGTCAAATAACCCTATGCATGATGCTCTTGAGATATAAATGACTGGATGGCATATCAATGTTAGGAAACAGGGGAGCTAGGAATAATTGCTAATTATGTATCAATGATAAACAACATTGGATAAACGTATTAGGACTAAGCTTACAGCTGAAAGTTGAGACTTGGCCACCAAGGAGAGGAAAACAGCAGGGACTAATAAGTTGTAATGAAACAAACCGCATGGCCCCACCGCACGCATGCTACACTATGCTGCATTAATCATTCCTGCAGTTTTCATTCTGAGTGGCTACCTTGGCTATCAGTGTAATGGGTAGTGGAAGAAATTACATATTACATTTAATTGTCACATTGAGCAGCACTGCGATTCAGGCTTTCTTAGAATTTAATAGAGTGACCTGGTTGGCTTGCCAGCTAATATAAAATCAGCCTACTAACTACTTTCTTTATTGCTGTCTTGATGACCTCAACTGATAAACTCTTATGACCTTTCTCAATTTAATTCAATTTGTTAGACATTTCAAATTGAATTTTTTTACGTAAATTAATGGTAAATGAGGGATTTTCCCCTGACCAACCACCCCTCCCTCTTTCCTCCAGGAAAATTATGATAGATGAATGAGAATATAATAGGCTAAATTGCATAAATGTTCAAATGTTCAGCATTAACTCATGCAAGGCTGCACGCAATTTCATAGTGCAAAATATTTCCCAAATTGTTGGTCTGGGTTAAATAACTAAAGTAAACGTTGAGGTTATTCTTTTGTTTGATGCAAAACTGAACTTTGTGGTTAGTGATATGGTCTTTCAGGTCCGTTAGGCATAGGTTTGAGTCCTGGTATGACTACTTAGCAATTGTGTTCACGTTCAACATCTCTGAATGTCAGTGTCTTTGAAACTGAAAATGGGAGTTGCAATGTCTGTCTCATATAGTGATTATAATAACTGTTTATTTTACTTATTAAATTAAATTTATTTGGGTGACATTGTTTAATAAAATTAAATAGGTTTCAAGTGTACATTTCAATAATACGTCATCTGTATATTACATTGTGTGTTCACCACCCAAAGTCAAATAAATCTCTTTTGACCCTCTTCGCTTTTATCTACCTTCTCCCTTTCTGCTTTCCTTCCGGTAACCACTAAGCTGTTGTCTGTGTCTATGACTTTTTATTTGTTGATTATAAGAATTAAAAGAAAAAATGTACGTAAGACACCTAGTTTGGTGTCTGGCACGTAAATTGTTCAACAACTGGATCATATTTATTCTTTTCACTGTTAAGCCCCATCACAATCTGTCTTCCAGAATCTGCAATTCCTGCTGTCCCACGGTTCTTTGTTTCAGCCAGATATTCTAAGGTAAACTGGATTTAATTAGGCTGGTATAGTTTCCTGTGCGAATACATCCTATAGTAGTCCTGAATCTCACAGAGGTAAGGATTTGGTGTAGTTTTGCAGGTTTGTGGCTCTGGATCCTGTAGACACCTGAAAGCAGCATTTAGGCATAATCATGCATTCCCGGGGCCTCCAAATGCCTTTTCTTTTTTCCATTGTTAAATTGGGGTATCAGAACTATTTTTAGCTGAGGATCCCAGGGTGACCAGCTTACAAAAACCCTAAATACTTAAGGGATCCCTCCCAATTGTTCTTAGCCTGGAAATTATAGCTCAGCTTAGCCAACTACAGACTTGGAACAATTCTAAATCTAAAATGACTGGTTGGTACAGCTATCACCCATCCCATGCTAGGCTAAAGAAAGCTAGCCACACTCTACCACTGAGGAAGAGCATTTAGCTCAGTAACTATGTTTGTATATATCCTCTTCCTGCTAGCCTTAATTATTCTACCCTGGTCAGAAATATGAATATCATAGGCTTTCCTCCTCATTATGAAGTATATGGCTAATAAAGTACTCAAATTGCTTATTATTCATGATTATAAAAAAAATTGGGGGGAGAAGGCTGAATAGAAACATGATTCTTAAATTTATTAAGGACAACTTTCATTCTGTATATTCACCCATTTGTCTTTCACCATAGCCCAAAGGGGCAATATACAAGATGTGAGGTATTAGTACCATAATCGTCTTCTTTATAAACATCCTCCATTATCACTTTCTCCACTGAGCTCAAACCCTCACACGAAGCATATATATAGCACACACTTTACCCTCTTTTTTCCAATTCTATTCTTCACTTAAACACTTTTCGCTCCTAAGTCCAATGAATGCCTCAAACATGTAGCAAGCCAGTGCTATTACAATCTCTCAGTTTTCTTCACTAAAAATAGCACACTCATAAACTCCCTAATTCCCCATTGCCACTAATGGAATTCCAGCCTCAAAGATTCTAACAGTTATCTCCTCTGTAATCCGTGTTCCTGAAATGCCTCTGTTCCGCCAGCTCAGGTGTCATTATTTGGGAAATATTACTTTTCAACATTTTCTTTTTCTAGTTGTTGCTTTTTTCATTATTTGCAGTTCAGCAGCTATTAAGATCCAGTGCTGCGGAAAACAACAATAACAACAAAAGAGCCGCTTAATAACCAAACTTAAAAAGCAAACTAGTCAGCAGCGAACAATGCCTTGTCAACATTTCTAAATGGAGCAGAAAGAAGGCGAGCCAAAAGGACAGAGAGGGCAAAAGAGAGAAAGGGAGGCTTCCTGATGGATGAGTATGCATAAGTGCTTCAGATAATGGTTAAGAGGTACAGCCCGCAGCACACTGAAGAGGCGGGGGAGGGAAAGAAGTGAACACCTCTAAAAGGGACCCCAATGCAGTAATATCCAGATCTTGGAGAAATGCTGAAGTCAGTAGCATCTCTCTGGGGGTACTCCCTTTCAAAGAGCCCTCCCTTCAGGGTTCTTTCCCTATCTGAGCATCACCACTTCCCTTCTGTGTCCTGTTCCCACAGGGCTTCTTTGCCCTCAGATAGATGAAATGAATCCCCCAGCTGATAAGAGCTTAGTATGTTCTCCCTCCCAGAGGTAGTTACAGAGGCAGCGGAGACTCCAGGAATCCCCAATACCTTCACCTCCAATGCAAAACACAACAGATTTCTAGGAGGAGGAGATATTTTGAGCCTGAAGAGTTTTCAGTCCCCATCAAATCACTTCCTGTAGGCATCTGCCTAATAACTAATACATTCTTAAATGGACTTTCTTAGGTGTTTTAAGAGAAAAGGGCAGAATGGTGACTGACCATGATGTAGTTCCCAGATTAGGACCCACTCTCCAATTCCCTCTGAAAAGAGAAGGGGGGTTGGAGGTGGATCCTGCCTCTGGCTTACTTTCAGAGCTCCAGTCAGTCTGAATGTGCCAAGCAGACAGACCACCCACAAACTGCAACAAATAACAACCGTCTCTTCTTCAGAGGCAGTTATCCACTGTTTCACCCAAGGCAAGTGATTAAAAATTGCAACTTATTTCACATTACAGGGGCACAGTCAAACTTCAGCCTCTCATCATGGTTTTACAGGGCTGTTTTGAAAGGCCAACGTTCCATGTATTTTGTTTGGTTCTCCATCACTAGCTAAATTTATCAGATTGATACTAGCAGAGACACTTGTGAGACTAAGTTCTCTAGTTTTATAGATTTACTGACACTGTCTAGTAGCTTTAATTCCCTTTCCTCCATTTTTTTTTTTTACAGGAACTATCACCAAAAGATTCAGCCAATTTTTTTGCTCCCCCTAAAACGGATTCCTGACAAAGTAAGCTGTGCTGCCACCCTAGTGTCATTTCCCAAATAACCTAATTAAAAAGTACCTCCTCTTTGCAAACTGTGTGCCAAACTCACCTCCAGCAGAACTTCTAAACTACATGTATAGATTATCTACCACTTTGGTCAAGAAGGAGTCTTACTGGTCATCTTTAATTGACCATGACTATATGGAATCTTCGTGTGGATATTTAATAAAAATATTGAACTTACCATCTCGAAAACCACTCACATTCTCCAAAGTAAGTAGAATCATATGATTCCATTAATATGAATTTCTAGAACAAGCGAAAAGAGCCTATAGTAGGAAAAAAATAAAATAAAAGAATAGTTGTTTCTGGAAGTGGCGTGGGATAGACTGGAAAGAAAAATGAGGAAACGTTCTAAGGTGATGGTCATACTCAATGTTTGGATAGGAATCTGTATTACACAGATACATGCAATTATCAAAACTTAGTACACTTAAGATGTCTGTATTTCATGGTATGTAAAGTAAAAGGGGAAAAATAAGTAATTGCTTTTCATTCTTTCAAGCCTGTTTTTCCCTTAGTAATTTTGTCTCAGGAAAGGCCACCATTTATTCTTTCACTCAGAGATAAAATCTTGGAGACATCTTCATTACCTAAAAGCGACCTATCAACAACTCTTGCTTACTCTAACTTCAAAATATTATTGAATTAAACTTATTTTAAGTTTTCTATTACCAATTTTCTAGACCAAGCCACCCTGGATCACTACAATCCTCCTACCTGGTCCATTTGCTCCCACTCTTGCTCCTGATTTCTCCTATAGCCCCATTATCTGGTCTTTAGTTGTGTAGCAGCTATACTGAATTAAGAAAAGCATAAATCAGATCATGATTCTCCACTTTTCAATGGTGTCACACCAGAATTAGAACAAAAATTAGACTATATTTTCCCCATAATTATAAGGCATTAAATTATATGGCTCTTGACAAACTCTCCAAACTTATTTGCAACCACTTTCTCCTCCTCTCACTTCACTCCAGCCATGCGGGCCTCTCTGATGTTCTGCCAAGCACATTCCACCTCTTTGCCTAGAGCACACTTTCCCGGATAATAGCACAGCTCAGTTCCTCACTTCAATCAAGGTTTAATTATAATTTTAACTCACAAGAGAGGTCTTCTTGACAATTCTCTCTAAATTAGTGTCCCATTACTCTCTAGTTTTACTTATTTTATTTTGTGTATTTTCATAGTAGAGAGAGAGAGAGAGAGGGACAGAGGGAGAAATGAAGGGAGGGAGAGATGGGGGCGAGACAGGGAGAGAAATTAGGGAGGTTGTAAGCTGTAGATCTAGGAAAGTCCGTGGTGTAATTCAGTGGGTCTGAAGGCCTGAGAACCAGGGGCTGATGATGCACATAGGTCCTGGTCCCAGTCTGAAAGTCTGAGCACCAATGCTCCAAAGGCAGGAGAAGATCTAAATCTCAGCTTATGCAATCAGGCAAGAAGAAAAAAGGGAACATTCCTTCTTCAGTTGCCTTTTGTTCTACTCAGGCCCTCAACATATTGGATGATGCCCATCCACATGGAGAAGGAAAGTCTACTTTACTGAGCCACCAATTCAAATGCTAATCTCATCCAGAAACAGACACAGCCAGAAATAATGTTTAACTGTGGCCAATGTGACACATAGAATTAATCATTGTATTGAAGTCAATACTGCTTTTACAGTCCCTAGATATAATAAGTAGTCAAGAAATTCCTCTTAAATCAACAAATGACAAATAAATTACTCAATAATGAATAGTTGTTTAACCTTTCTGTGGTAGATAGTGTAAAATGGCCTCCCCCATAAATGCATGCTGCTCCTAACATCAAAAGAAGCAGCCTATTTCATTCTCATTTAAATCTATACTGTCTTGAGTGACTTCTTTTCATCAGTAGAATGCAGCAGAAAAGATGTTTTGAGATTTTCGGTGGTGGCTCATCAGAAATCTGTGGCCTTTCTCTGCATATCCTGGAACTCACATTTTTGACTCTCCTTTTGAGAACCCAGTCACTGTACTAAAGACCAAGTTGCCCAGAGAGTCCACATGTTACACCCTCCAGGTGAAAGTTCAGCTGAGCTCTCAACTGACAGCCAGCATCAACTGGCAGCACTGTTAGTGAGCCCTCTGGGATGCTCGGCTGACCCAAACCTTCAGTTAACTCTAGGCCAAGCTACCATTGGATGGCAACCTCATGAGGGATTCCAAGGAACAGCCTCATAGCTGGCCCAGTCAACCCACACAATTATGAGCAGTAAATTGTTGTTTCGAGGTACTAAGCATTAGGAATATTTTGCTGTGTGGCAACAGAAATCAGAACACTCTTCAAAGTATATTCTTTCTTCAATTTTTCACTTCAGTATGTTTTGTAGTTGTTAGTATACCTCAGTAAATAAGTATACTGACTCAACGATGTCCTTCACATCTGCAAATGATGTCTGTGAGTGAATCACTTTACAGATCACATTACCCTCCTAACCTTCACAAATACTAATATTATAATAGGACTTTATGATACATGAAAATATTATATTTCCATGTGTTCCTTCTCCCTCAGGTGCAAGCCTGTTCATTGAACTTCATGCCCAAACCCTCTACCCCAACTTCACTTTATACTCATTCTCTTTGCCTTTGATCATATTGCATTTCAACCCTCATTCTATGTGTAGCAAAATTAACACATTCTGCAAAGACCCAGCTCAAGTCTTTAACGACTATTGAATTTTTCAACTTTCACTTGGTAGTGTCATCAACATATCAACACTTGTTTATCCTATTTATCTAGAAATATGCAAAGCTTTGGACATACAAGATGAGTAAAACTTGCTTCTAAACGCAATGACTTTATGATCCAAGTAGAAGCAAATAAAACTTATATAAAACTCATTTACAGTAATACAAAATATTAATCGGGGAGATCACAAGTGGGTACAGGGTAAGAATGCTCAGTGCCTGTGCATCTTCTGGGATGTTCCTTAGGCTTCTTAGGAACCCACGCAGGAGTCCAATGGATTTCTGAAACCATAAATTTGCTGCCTAAAATAGAAATACCCAGTACTTGGGAATCTGGACCTTGATGCTAAAAGTCACCTTTCCTGTCATTTTTTCTATCCTTCTAAACTGCTGACTTGTCAAAAATCCTCTCCCTGGGTATCCCAGGACATCTGGCTCCATGGAGCACCCTTTGGAAACTCAGGCTGGCCAAACAGCTCATATCTCAGTCAGGCCTCTTGGAGTGACTGCTTCATACCACTATTACAAAAAAAAAAAAAATTCACAGTGGAATGGCCCAGCTCTTATATTATACAGTCAGGAAACTTGGCCATACAGCCGAGTGACCCCTTAAGCTGCTTTGGAGGTCCACATTCATGTCAATTTTCTGATTCCTGACACCTTGGTTCATAGGATTTTGTTAACCTGTCGCTGACCTCTTGGCCGTAATTAACACAGGTCGATGGGATCAAAAGTTCTCACTGGTGTTTCTGAAAATCTTAGGGGAGTTTGTATAGGAAGGTGACACACAATTTCTGCCTGTCTGCCTCACAGCACGGCTCCTTCTGAACCATTTTTAAATATACCTTTAATATGCCTTTGGGACCACATTTGATTATTTGTTCTTGTTGTGGGTTATAGTGACAATTCTCTTATGTCATTTTCCCATTTTCTAATTAACTCCAAATACTGTATTACTACAGGCTTATTAAACTGGAGTATCAACCCAATTTCATGTAGGTCTTATGCAAAATGGTAGAATATCCACACTACATGTTCTTGAAGCATCAATTTTACTACAAGATTGGGAGGAATTTACATTAAGACCATCTCCTCTCCCCACAAACGGATAAAAAGACAGCAGAGCAGAGCAGAACAGAGCAGAGAATGGAAGACGTGTCTCAAGAAGAACAGTCCAGTCTCTGAAATGTCACCCAGGTGTCGGCCAAGGGCCTGGCCACAGAGAGGGCAGATTTGCCATCCTTATTGACCAGAGGGTTCCTGACAGTCCTTTAACACTTAAGCTCAGCAGTTATTTTGGAGACAATGCTTTTGAGGTGCTGAATAGTCTATTAATGTGAACCTTTTTGAGAGAACGCCACAGCCATTTACACACCTCTACCCTTCAAGCACAGTGTCTCAAATTCAGCTTAAAATAAAGAAAAATGAAAAAAGGAAAAAGAAAATAATAAGGTAAAAAAAAATAAGAAAAAGAAAAAAGTGAGGAAAAGAAGAAAAAATAGATTTAAAAAATAGACAAAAAAACAAGGGAGAAAACAAACTAACTTTGGTCAAAGTCCCTCAGGTTACCAAAAATCAGCTTCCTGAATTAAAGGACTAAAAATCTAGGCCCAGTCATAGACTTATACAGGTGCTTAGAATTCCACGGAAATAAATCCTTATGAGGTCATAGCTAGAAATGAACCCATCATGAGGCTAGGGCTAATCTATAGTGGTTTTCTCACTTTTTGGTATAACAACACTTTACTTTGTTTAAAAAAAAGGGGGGAGGGGAGATCCCAAAGAGCTTTTTATTCATGTGGGTTATAGTGACTGATATTTGTCTTATTCAAAATTAAAACTGGTATATACTTTTAAACAGATGATCAATACAAACTAAAAATGTGGTAGCAGTTTAGTGGGAAGAGAGATCTGTTTTAGCTGAAACAGCCTGAGAAAGCCTTTCGAAAAAAAGTAGGCCTTGTGACAGATGTCGAGGAATAGGTATATTTTGATTTGACAAAACAAGTACAAAGGATACTTGAGGCAATGTTTTGGAAAGACAGAGACTGAGAGTGGTACATGCAAGGTTGTTAAAGAAATGTTTGCTTCCTGGAGAACTGAGTGGGGCTAGAGAGTAATAGAAGATAGGGTTGGAAAAGTAACTTGAAGTTTGAGTGATAACTGAGTAGTAATATGTTCCTCTCTCTCTAGAATATGCTTATAAATTTTATTTGGACAACTTTAGAGTTAGTATAAGATATTGGTTGAACTCCTATCCTGAAGCCGAGGTTCAAATTCAAGCTCCCACATTTGGGAGCTGTGTTGCTTTGGGCGAGTTATTTAACCTCTCTGTGTTTCCTCAGTTCATTGTCTCTAAGAATAGGATAACAGTAAGAGTGACCCTGTAAAGTTGTTGTGGGAGTTACATGTAATATATCTATAGCAATGTCTGTCACATTGTATGTCCTTGATAAATTTTGGTTAATACCATTAGTGATGTGCCATGAAGAAAAAATTTGCAATAAAATAGTCATTTTGCCCTTGATATCATACTCTTAAGTTGTACTGAGTTTATTGTCAACCACAACATTTTGTACTTTTTCAGATATCTGGCAGCTGAATCTTTCTTGAGCCAATCATTTTGATAATTGTTGTTCTATATTGCTTCATGTGATCTTCTCAACCTTACAAATTGCAAGGATGAATAATAAGGTTTGATCTAGTAACCAACGGCTATGCAAGTACCGAGAAAGGTCTGCGCTACCTGAAAACACCAGCAGCAAAGAGAATAGTGATGTCCGAGCTCACAGACTCTTATTTTCCAGTATCTGGTTCTTCGACTGAAGATTTAGAAGAATGCTTAGTAATCCAACACCTTCATTTTATGGTTGAGTCAACAGAGGTCCATGAACTAAATGTCATCTCCTTCCATGTCCCTGCTTTGCTGTGGGATGTATTTAAGGACTTACTCATGAAGACGGTTTTATTTGGTATTTGCAGATAATAGCAATTTAATGAAGTCCATGAAAACTTCAATAGAAAGATTTATGTTAAGGGATCCCAGAACCCCAAATAGCATCGCCCCTCTTCTATCTTCTTCCCATCTTCTCCTTAGCCTCCCTCATTTCCTCCCCTCTGCACTCATTCTCCACATTAACCTCATCGAGCCTGTCACCAGATAGTAAACATTTCCTTTTGAAATCTCACATTAATATACATTTATTGGAAAACAAACTTTAAGAAAGATAATACTAATTCTTTAGATATTTTGAAAGTTATACTAGCAATTACAACCCCTTGGAAAGAAGGTAATTCAGTTCAGGATCATGGTTGTTGCTGATAGTTTTTAGAATAATCCTTTATTTTTCATCCTTTCTGACTTACCTAAAAAATGTTAGTTTTACTAAAGGCTACCCGATAATTATTTTAGCATCTTTCAAGGGTTTAACTGGAAAGTCTGGAAGGCTGTCGGGAATGTATTTAGTTGTGTTAGTCCCACAAGGCAGATGCTGGATCATAGTCAACAATTCTCTGCTCTGCTCTGTCTTTTCATCCATGTTTGTGGGGAGAGGAGATGGTCTTAAGGTCAATTCCTCCCAATCTTGTAGTAAAATTGATGCTCCAAGAAAATGTAGTGTGGATATTCTGCTATTTTGCAACAACAGGTAGAAGGGGTCTCTCAGCCTGCGTGACTCTCAGACAAAGGCCTGAGTGAGACTAGTGTATGAGGAGTGAGGGAGAGACACTGAACATGGAAGGAGGGAAAGTCGAAAAAGGGTATGTTAAGCTGGCCTTCACAGGGCCTCCCGCTTACTCTCGATTCTGCAGTAGCCTTGGGAAGCCTCATGAATTGCATTCAGAATTGTCCTCCAGGTGATGAAAGGGGACTTGCAGGTTGTGTATGCTGAGTGCCAGGAAGGGTCCTGCAAGCATGTTCTAGGTAAGTTAAGTCCCAAGGCAGGAAGACCCTAAGGAGTTACGCCTGTGTGAAGCCGATTAAAGCATTCATGCCCCTGCAGTAGAAGCTGGAGTTACAACTGGGATCAAGAAGAGTTGTAGAGAAGCACAAAAGGAGTGTGGCTCAGGGTCTTAGACATATCCTAGCTGAACCTGACATTTTTATGGATGAGAAAATAGCAGGAAAAGAACAGTGATTGGCCTAACATCTCATAGATAATTAACAGTGGCAACAGAGCTAAGAGAAGTGTTAAAAACTCCTAAGCCAGTAATGTTTGTTGTCGCTATGCTCTTGGATGGAAAAACCATAATTTTCACAAACTTGTATTAACCCTGCTCTTTTTAGACGTAAATTTATTAAACCAAGTTTACTATTCCTCCAGAGATGAAGTCTGTTATAAGTCTGCTACCAGATACCAGACAGTGTACCGAGGCCATTATCTGTTCTACAGTGTAAAGTGAAGTGTTGAGACCTAGGTCCTCCTGTGAAAATGATTTCTACTAACTCCATGTTCAAACTTAGAGCATGGGTTCTGGGGGCAGACTACAAGGGTTCAAATGCTAGCTCTTTCTTCACCACACAGGGACCAAAGTCAAGTGAGTTCACTTTTTTAAGTCTCAGATTTTTCATCTATAAGATCCAAAGATATCATGTATGAATTATGGGAGACTATGGGGAGAGAACTTTCACAAATACAGTTATAAAGAACTCCAAGTAACTGGAGTAGGCCAAGACCAAAGTTGCAATAGTTATCAGCTGCCTACAAAGTTACAACCACCTTAGATTTGAGTAGAATTTTATCCACGTATGATTCTTACATCATTTCCTACAATCATTCTTTCATACATATTATTTACATCACTTTCCTTGAACATCAGTTAAAGTGACTGAAACATTATTACTTGACTATACTTTTAAATCTCCGGCCTCTCTGATGTGTTCTTTCCCGTCTACCTATATCATGCTGATTTAAATCTTAGTCCTCTCAATTTCACCACAATGATCTGTCTCTCACTGAATAACTATATCTCATGGTCTGACCTAGAATAGGGACATAATAAATGCACATTCAATGAATGAGCTGAGTGATGAATATCTCCTTAAGCATTGCACTGTTTTGGAGTTTGTTGATAACCCCAGCTGAGCCAGCAGGGGTGGGGAGGGGACACTTTCCACAAATTCTCACTTATCGCCTGTAATGTACTAAGCTCTGAGTGAGCCTCTGGAAATATAGCAGTGAGCAAAGCAGACTTACTCTCTGACCCTATGGCAGTTATAACAGACTAATAGGGCAGACAATCAATAGTGTAGTAAAACAAATCTAAGTTTACTATTGCGATAAGTGCAAGAAAGGAGAGAATATAGTGTTATAACAGCAGAAAACTGAAAGGGTGGGTGGCTGTGACTTGTTTAGGGAGGTCAGTGGAAATGAGATCTGAAACATAACTGCAAGGCGACCAGACGTGTGTGTAGACGGCATCAGAAAAAAAGAATATCAGTCAGGAGGAGGGAACAGCATATTTAGAAGACCCCGTGAATGGAGAGACCATGTTCTGATGAGCAGTTAAAGGAAACCCAATGAGACCCCCTGAGACTAACGCACAGAAAGCAAAGGAAAATATGACATTTTTGATAAGGCTCTGAAAAAAACTTAAATAGCAATTCCAAAAGCACATTGTTAATACAATGTATCCACAAATTCCACCATTACATGCAAAATATAAATATTTTATTTCAATGTATTATACTACAATCATCCATGGAGAGATCGTGAATATTCCATTGGCACCATTTGTGTGGAGCATCTCCCCAAGATTTGGAAGTCTTATCAGAGTTAAAGTACTGATCATTCCCTCTTATTAGAACTTCTTAAGTTTATAAATCTTAACGTTTCTAGATTCTACCTCAAGCACATGGACACACACACACACACACACACACATACATATATAATATACACACATACAGATATATACACACTTATAGTATAGATATTCACTCTATAATATTCACTCTATAATATTCTTTATATATATCTATGTATAGATATATGTTTTCTCTCTCTCAAACACATATATATATCTACTCTTTACTACTATATCTACTAGAAACTTTAAGAGTTGAGGAGCATTTTATTTTGTAAAGTAATTTCTGATTTAAGAACTCAAATAAAATTTTAACAGAAATTTGGCATCCCGATTGTAATGAAGAAAACTAAGGCTTGCAGATAGGTACACGGATAGTAAAAAGCAAAAGTGGAGTGAAAACCTAGAACTCAGGGTTCCTAAACCATCGTTTGCTCCACTACCCAAGAAAGCTGTGGAAGCTTGCTGATCCCTGACTGACTAAATCACAGTCAAGAAATGTTGCAGTCACTTTTCTGGAGCCACCAGAATCACTGGAGGAACCCAAAGCTCTGAACACCATCTTTCTCTCCATAGGTCTCATACACACACACACACACACACATATACACACACTGAAATAAGATATCTATATATAGAACATACCAATGACGGCAACCTAAAGAGACTGAGTTTTATAAAAATCCCTCAATATGACAAAACCTTTCTCTCTTGCTCCTAAGAAAGAACAAGATCTACATGAGTAAATGATGTACTATGGATAATCTTGAAATCCATTCTCATACATTTTAAGAGAAAATTACAAAATATGTACCCCATTATTAGTAACAAGTTACCCAACACACAACTCATAACATGCCACAGCACATCAGTGTGTCCTAAGAACTCCGTTAGAACTTCTAATTTAAAGACGGCTTCTCATTTTTCTTTCTCCCAAACTTCTCAATTCCCTTCATTTTCCTTCCTCTCGTGCCTTCCCTCTGCAGATGATTCTGTCCTTTAGGTTGTTATTATTCAGATCCTGATTATAATGGGAAAAGAAGGAAGAGCTAGGTGTTCACAAAAATGCTTATTTCCTCTCTTCAAGATGGAGATACAGGTGTCGGCTAGACAATGAAAGGAGAAAGCCACCTGAAGCCTTGGGAAAATGTGTTTTTTTTGCTGGTCCAGCAATGCATGTACACATGGCACACATGCACATGCACGCACACACACTCTCACACACACATGCACACATGCACGCACACACGCACACACTGAAAACACCACCAGCAAAATAAACCCCCCCCCCCACACACACACATACATTTCTATTGAGGGAGCCCATTTGAAGAGCCCTTTTCAAGCATAGTAAAGGTGAGGCAGGGGGCAGGCAAGAAGGGGAAGGTTATTTTGAGGGCTGATTTAATTTATGGGGTTTATTTGTATCCTGTATCGTTCAGCGGGAAACCTTGTAAATGATGTTTGTATGCACTAAACTGTGATAACTGAACTGATGAGTTAAAGACTTGACTGAACATTTAATGTTGCTTATTAAATAATTATGACGAGGTTTGATGAATGGTCTGATTCTCTGAACATCCAACTGAGATTTTCAGCATGAGTTTTATTAGACAGAGGTAGATGGAGCCTGCTGCAACTCAGCTGCAAACTAGCATGCAAAACATTTGAACTGGAAACCTTCGAAAGTGAATAATTCAACTGTCTTGGTCTATCTTTCTTGGTCCCCAACGAGCATTTCATTTTCATCTGATGATGGGGTGGAGGCAAATTATTCTACATCTACGGGCTTTCTAAAGTATCATTGCAAGATATCTCTATATGTACTTAATGAAAAATTAATCTATATTCTTTATGAAAGGAGAAAAAACTATTCAACTTAAAAATAAGTCTTATTCTGAAATGTCAATCACCTTTCTTCCATGAATACTGGGGCGATGCACACCCAATTCAGGTGAGAGATGAGAAACGTTAAGATTTATTGAAGCCAGTGAACTTGTTCAGCATCTGAGCCAGAGTCATTTGTTTTAATGACATGTGTCATGCACTTTTGAAACTCCTCCATGCACTGGCATAAGAGCTCATTAGACGGTCCAAAAATTTAATTTCAAATAAGAGAGCATTGCAAATCTCGGGGTTTTGTTCCATATCTTAGAGTAGCCGTGTCTATTTCTGATGGCAGATTCAATTTATGTATCTACTGGCAATTCACATTTGTGTTTTATTTGTTGATGGTGTTTTATCAAGACACGCTAAAAGTCTATTCCACCATTAAAAAGGAAAGTAGTCTGTAACGAGGTGAAAGGAGGCCTGGGATTCAAGAGAGG
The DNA here is from genome assembly GCF_014176215.1 of Rousettus aegyptiacus. NCBI lineage: Eukaryota > Metazoa > Chordata > Mammalia > Chiroptera > Pteropodidae > Rousettus > Rousettus aegyptiacus. The sequence goes on from NW_023416287.1 coordinate 73,066,347, forward strand.
AGAGCTAGATGCAGACGGGCAATAAAAGTGGCGGTGAAGGGCATGGCACCTGGAATCTCACCACCTGTGTCTAAATCTCAACTCTACCACCACTACCTGGCCTGGAATTCAGGTTCATGCCTGGTATTCAAGAGTCCCTGAGTTCTAATTCTGCTTTAGTAATGGCCAAAATGCATCTGGAGAGTCACTTAAATTCTTTGGCCTCAGTTGCCTAATCTGAAAAACAAAAGTATTAGATACTATTCGGGTTCATATTTAAAAATATTTGATCTGTAAATAGGTAGTCCTCTAGATTTAATGCAATTTGTAATCACTTAAGAATACCTCCATAAAATGATAATATTTAAATTAATTTAAAATATTTTAATGCGGGATCTCAGTGTGCATTTTTACTTATAATTTGCTGGGCTTCTTCTAGTGGCTTAGCAAAGTTAATCTGCTTTGCCTCATCCTAAATTCTTGACTCTTAAATAAAAAATGAACGAGGTATCTAAATTAAATTTCTTTTTATGTTAATCCAAAAATAGTTTGAAAGCATTTAATAAATGACAGAGAAGGGCTAGAGGCCATAAATCACAACTGACAGTGTCTCCACATGACCATGGTTTGATGCCGGTGTTGTTCAACTATTTCTTCTCAGACCCATTCCTGATAAGCAGATTTTTCTCCTGCATTAATTGCCGCTGATTTTAGGGAAGAAAGAAGGTAGAGCAGAGGCAAGGCTAACATAAAGGGGTCAGGCAGTGAATAAGGATCCACCACACCTTTGTTCAGGTATTTGATTCAGAGAACAAAAGGAGGTGAACACCAGACAGAAATGATACCTTCAGATTGTATCCTTGCAATTATTATTCTTAATCTCTATTGAAATATTCTTTCACTTTTACCTAATTCTTTTTTGTATTCTTATGGACTGCACAAATCTATCTAGGTAAGGGACTTATATATAGTTTCCATGAATAAGATAATAAAACAGAAACTGGAGGCACATGGGGCTTCTTTATCAGAGAGTAGTGGAGCCTGTCTTCCAGCCTGCATCAGTGGGGGGCTGCTCACCCACCCCGTCCTCCACTGCACAGTGAGCCAGTGGGGCAGCTTTGTTTATTGACCTGTCATCTGGTCTCTTCTAACATCCATTCCTACATTTTCTCCACCTTTTTTAGTTCCTAAGAAAGTAAATTCAGGAGCCCTAACCTAGAGATTAAAATTTAAGTACTGCCACAATCCCATGATCAAAGCTGTATACTAACAAATCTTCCTAATCTACTTCTGCTTTTGTTCTCAGCTAAAAAAATTAATTTCCCTGACACTCTGCCCTGGATATTTTATTTTTCTAGACTTCTGTGTTCTCTGGCATCCAACTCTATGCTTAAATAATGGCTTCCCCTTCGTGTAACTCCTAGCCTTCTTTACATTTCTGTTTCACAAAAACTGTCTCCCCTATTCCAAATACATTGCGACCATGATCTGTTTTGGGTTCTGGAATTGCCCTGAAAACTTCGCCTTCTTGGGAATAATTGATAAATAGCCAAAGCAAATAGATCCCTAAAAAATAAAAGGAGGGAAAAAAGTGGAATGATTGATTTAAAAATATGTCCCCCAAAACTCAGTGAATTTTACAAGCCACCTGAAAACTAGCCCTTTGTGTGATTCAGAAAGCAATTAACAGATAACTTATTAAAATAATTCGAGGATTAAGGGAACTCTGTTAGATTTCAGGACAGGATTGTCTTAGCAACAATGATAATAAGCACCAGGTGAACTCTTATAAATCACTGCATCTCTTTCAGCTCAGGGGTTCCTTCATAAGTAAGATTCCCTTGAGGAAACAACAGACACTCTAAAGTTAAAGGGGAAAGAGGAAAACTGTAAGGAGGTAACGTTGGAAGTTGGTAAACACATCGAACTTCTGATTCACTACTGTCTGGGGCATGAACAAGTCTAAGTTCCAGAAACAGTTTCTTTGCAGTATTTTCCTTCTCACATTCCAATAGAAAATTCATTTTTTTTCCCCAGCAGCCTAGCTTCTTCCTTCTCAATATATACCCATTTCTAAACTGTTCCCTGAGTGTTATAGATTTATGTTTTCCAACCATCACTCCTCAATTTAATAAATTTTGTTTACCTTCATAAGAGGAAAAAAAATCATTTGTGAAAAATAGCGTTTAAAGCTGAGATTAGATTTAGAAATAGATCACACACCGACACACACACAAAAGCTACAGCAGTGTCTATAAATGCGAATTAATTTGGAAATTGGTTAAATGTAGATAAATGACTCAAATGAATGTGATAAGAAACATAATAGTAAGTTGCCCTCAGACTTGTGATAGTTCAAATTTAATATGTTCCTCCAACTGCCACCAACACTCTCCTCTCCCACCATCTTCCTCCACCAAAAAAGCAAGCACGTTTTAGTATCAAATATAAAATGTATGTTGCCTACTCTAAAAGTTGACTTAGAAAATGTTTTAAACATTCTATCTAATATCAAATCAAAGTAAAGATAGAGAATGAGAATATCCAAAGCGGGGCAATGTTGCATCATGAGGGAATAAATTATAGAGTTAGCTTGGGTTAAACATAGAGCAGTACCAGCATTCTTGTCTCATGTTCCTGTGTCACGCCCACATCAACATGACAGCAAAGAGATCAAGAAAGAGGTGGAATGAGTCATGAGGTCACTGAGATGTCTTTAAGTCTTGAGTAAGACTTCAACAGCCTTTGTGGAAAGGGGGCCAGCTATGTCTTTGAAAAAAGAAAGCCATCACTCTTGCAAAATACCAAGGCAATGATTAGTAAAAACAAGCCAAACTTCTATCCTCTTGTCCTACATTCCACTGGCCCTAAATAAACTAAGAAAAAGTCCCTCAAACCAAATAAGTTCTCACAAAGTTCTTATCTGATAGATAAGAAACATTGTCAGAAGTAGATGGATACAAAATGAGAAATGAAAATCATCAGTTAAAATAAAGAAAGCAAATGATGCCAGAAGAATATTGTTCTAAGATAAACAGTGACATTTCAGTTGCTACAAAAATTCTGATACATAATAGATAACAATAAGGAACTTCCAAAATTCATTTCTATCCAAGATTCTGGGGCAAGTCTTTCAGGCAATCAATAGACAGATGTTTTCAATAGCATTTGCTACCATTTAAATCCCATTTTTCCCCTATTTGCTCTCTGAAACAAGGCAATCAGACTTACAGAATAATCATTACAGTTTGTTGTGTGCACAATAATCTGATGCATATTGTTCTTGATGATTTGAGGGTGGGAGGTTGAAGAGGTGGCATGTTTCTTATTCTAAACAAAAAAACATCAAATTTAAAGTCATATTGACCAAATGTTTCACAAAAGGCAGATACTGATGCCAGTCCCTAGGTCAGCAAGGTGAATTAAGGGCAGCAGAAATGCTTTGACTACCACCAAGGAAACAAAGGCTACAGGATTTGCCAAAAGGCCTCACTCCAAGGCATGATCTCATAGTTCAGTATGATGGGCAGACAACATAAAATTTTCACTCATAGTTAAAAAATGGAAAATATTGTTTGTTTCTTCTTCAGTGGCAGTGATTTGCTGTATTTGGGCTTTGGATGTTCTTAGGTTCAGGCATTTTCTTTATTTCCAGTCTGTGGCCAAGATCCAGATGGGCAAAAGTTGCAAAGCCTGGAGATAATGGAAGGCGGCCCAGAGATCAGAGATCAAAAACAAAGATGACTGAGGTCGAAATCAGAAGAGAAACAAACTTTTGTATTCCATCCTAGCCCAACTCTTTCATTTGGGGTAGTAGAGTTTCCAGAGTTCCTGGGAACTGCTCAAACCTCAAGTTCCTTCCCTTGCCACAAGTTGAGCTAACTAAAGCTGAACAGCCCTCCTAATTTGAGCCAAGAATTAGGGTTGTTGTTGTTGTTTTTTTTTTTTCTGGTTAGCATTTTACCTTTGAAATCAACCCCATGCTAATTGGCATACCCAGAATCATCTGTCCACAAAATCATCACATTGAAATCACTCTCAGGCAGTAAGAAGTTTTCCTTTCCATTTATCCTGAAACATCAATAGTTGTTATTTAAACTACTGTGAGATAGGTCAAAATCACTGATAGAGGAGTTAATTTTTAGTTGAGATCATATGCATATCATGTGCATATCATGCTAGAATTTTAAAGATATCTTGCCGTTTTCTCCAAATGTTTTCATTGCACAACTGCCTGCCTCTAAAATGACCTAAGTGGCTTCTTAATTTAAGGATTGCCTCCTTAAAGTTAATTCTATGAGGATACTGGAAGCTCAATTCAATTCAATGGAGTTTTACGAGGCCTTCCACGTGTGTCCAGCCTTAGTAGGTACTGTGCTAAGTGCTTTCCAGGGAGAAAAACAAAGCAAGATATTTGCCCCTGGCAAATGTACAATTCTTATAAGAGAAGCAAGATTCATTATCTTGCACACAAGATTTAGAGTTATAATGGAAAGGAGAGCACAGGGAAAGTATGGTAAATAAATGAGGTGCCACAATGAGAATAATGGCAATAATAGAATAAAAAGCCCAAACTCCATGACACACGAGGGCTGCAAATCTCACAAATCTTAAAAATCAGGGAACACAAGGGAGCACTGGAGTAGCTAATTTTCTTATCTCTCCCCAACCCTGAATGGGCCATTATAACTCCTAATCTCTCATTACATTATTAGAGCCCACTATCTTCTCTGAATTAGGTAAAGAATTACAGGAAATACTCTGCCAGAGGAAATGAAAGGGTTAAGCAGACTTTGAAGTGAATTTAAACGATGACAGAATTGATGCATCTCCTTTGATTGTTCAAAAGCCAATAGAACCCCCTGATCCATTCCATTACATTTATTTCTCTCGTGCTGAGCTGAAGGATAGAGACCTTTCTTACTCTAATAAGTGAATAGCCCTGCCTCTCTCATTGCTGCTGCATCTTTGCTGACCTATATTTCTCACATACGGATGCATCATCGCTAGCGGGTTCGACAGACGCTATAATATCATTATGCAAATGAAGGTTCACTGCCATTCGGGAATCCTATAGACTGATCGCTTCATTATCAGCCTTATCAGAAAATATAAGAGAACTGTGTCGCATACTCAGTGAGATGAGAACATAATTTAAATTAACTAGTTTACTGTCTGGCTACTCTGTTGGCCAGGGTGGGAGATGAGGAGAGCTGATTTTGAAAGCTGAAATATCAACAGGCATTGCTTTGCAGAAATACTGCCCAAGCTGGCTTCCTGTGCCCTGACTTCTTCTTGCCTCCAAATCAGGACCTATGCTAAGATACTTTGCGGCATTTAATTTGTTCACCTGCTGTCATGTCCTTGAAGTGTCTGTGTTAGAATAGAAGCAGTTTAGCCCTGTGCCTAAAGAGCAGATTGTTTAGTAAAAAATCTCTCAAACCACAGGCTCAGGTGACTTGAATTCTGTACACTAACTTTACAGTGTGACCTTGAACATTTTATGTAATTTCTGTTTTTTAAATGTTATTTGATCTACTTAGGGTTCTTATCTATAAAATAAGGAGTTAGTGAAGATTTTCATTAAAGCTCTAACTTTTAGTAGTAACATTTTATTATTATCTGAAATTTTAATCTGATATAATTTTTCCAACTCTTATTTTGTATAAATAAGATATGGCTATTGATAACTTGTCCCAATTAGTAATTATCACAAGTTTCTATTAAAATTGTGCATGTAAAACTACAACTTATTCCTATAGATTATGAAAATTAATGTAGCATTATTATTACTAATAAGGTAATGAATTGGTAATTGTAGACCTGGGTTTGGGTCCTGACATTGATCTTCACGTGCTGAGATCACCTGGCCCAGGTGCTCAGCTCCTGCCATTACACCTAACCCAGAATGCACCCTCACATACCTTCCTCCTGGAAAGTGCCTATGTATACAAAATGTAGCCCTCTGTTGTCACTTTTTCTGTCAAGCTTGACCTCTACATCATTAAAACCCTCTGTCTTCCACTGTAGCATCTCTCCTATAGTTGTTTCTTTACATATTTCTCTGTTTCTGGCTGTGGGCTTCTCAAAGAAATAAACCATGCCTTTTTAAATCTTTACTGCTACAACTGTCACCACAATACACCGTACCTGGCATGTAATATGGCTCAATAAGTATTTGATCAAGACAGGCCACAATCAACTCGGCTCCAAAAAAGCTGACTACAAAGTCCTATGAGAGGGTGGTATAAAGTCGAGTATCTCCCAGTGGCCAGGAGAAGCAGACATATTTCCCCATGACCCCAAAGAAAAAGTTCAAGAAAAATAGCTCCCACAGACCCCAGTGCCTGCTGGAGAAGAAACTGCCTCATTGCCACGAGGGGAACTGGACCAAGAAGTTCTTGAGCTAATGTCTATGCTGCTGAGAGCCCCTTTCTAACTTGCCTCTGTGTTGCTTCTGGAATGACACCGAGCACAGGTGTCTGCCAGCAGGAAGTGAAGCCATTTTGACTGGATTGTTGCACAGAATCTAGAGTCTAGACCTAGCCTTTCGTCTTGTAGGAGCTCTGCCTCTGAACCGCTCCCAATGGCTTCCAAGTCCCTGGAATGACAGAGGAGCGGCACACACTTCCTTCGTCAGAAAGCCTAGTGCGAAACACCAAGACAAAAGCTGCACCCATCTAAGTGGTAGATAAATGCCAAACTTGCAATTACATTCCTTAAAATTCACCATCCCTACCAAGCTTCCCCACCCCCACCCAGAGTTTTAAAACAGAAGCCCTACTAGACACATAAAATGTCATCATTGAATAAATGAATGGAAGAGTGAGTATGTAAATACACAGTTCAACTCCTTCGTTATTTAGTTGAGTACCACCTGTAGGTTATTGGTAATGTATTTAAAACCAAAGAGCTAATAAAAAAAAAAAAGGAGCAATATACTCATAAAATACATAAAGGTAAAGGGATATATAAAATTATCCTATGTCAACGCTCATTTGAGAACAGAAACTGAGAAGAAACACATTGTTTCCTTAGATTCCCTAATTAATCAGTGGCTACAGTGCTTCCAGCTTCTAATGTGGTATTATTATTCCAAAACCACCAACTCTGGGTTCTGCTCTTGTGCATAAACCTCTGGCTTCGACCATTGATGGCAAAGTTCCCAGAGCAGCCCAAGATCCTTTCAAAGTCTGGAAAGTTTCTCTTGGGGAAATCACTTATAAGGTTTCAAGGCATTCCTTCATTCCATAAACAATTATAGTATTTCAATTATTTGCCAGGCATTCTGGTTAAACTAGAGTGACATTTGAAGATGAATATGCTGTTTCTGTCTCATAGACACTTAGAATTCCACATCACAACGTATTAACTAGTGCCTCTATTTCTTCATTCCCCACTTTCTGTCGGCCACATCCAAGAACTAAGCAGAAGATACATGGATCGCTTTAATGAGACCTTATGGTTGGGGGTTAAAAAAAAAAAAAAAAGATGCCCAATTCCAAGTGGTCAACTCTCAAAGGAATTTTTTAGCGAATAAGTATGCCAAATCTTAATTGGCTTGAAAGTTACAAGAAAATATAAACTGTTTAGTAGGTTTTGTAACCAGAATGATAAATTTTGGAAAATGGGAGGAACCTGTTCCCCTGTTCCCCTGGGGATGGGAGGGTGCTGGGTGTATCCACTGAAGTCAGAGGGTGTAGGGGAGCACAAAAACCAGCATTTCCTCTTCTCTGGGGGTTTCTGAGAGTTCAAAGCTCATGAAAGCACCTTCTGTCGGTGGAGCGTGAAAGAACTACACAGTTCAGTTGGTAGGAAGGAGAGGATAGGGATGGAGAGAATGGAGTGGATGGATGGGAAGGGTGGGATATCCACATACTGATTCCTCACAGATATCAGGCAGTTTTGAAGAAGTCAAGCCTGGTCTTATGACCTGAAGGGAAGAAGCACAGAGACTAGCTGAAGCACAGTTGGTAAATGAATCATTGAGCTTCTATGAACAAAGGAAGATCCAGCCACAGCCTTTGTGTCCTCCATGCTGGGGAGCCAGAATTAAGTTGAATATTGCCTGAATAAACCACAGCCATTATAATTCTTCTTTTCCTACTGTCAAAAGCCACATCTGGCTGTAAAAAAAAATTTTTTTAAGTCTTATAATGACAAAAATGGGAATGAGAGGAGGGAAGAGAGAGAATGAGAGGAGAAATAAATATGGATAAAGACAGAAGTGAGTTTGAAATAATAAATTAGACAGTTACTAAGCTATCACTAACCAATTTAGACTATAAAGTCACTGAATTAAATTTTCACAAGAAGGAACAGAATAGTTACCTAAGAAGTAAACCAAAATTTCAGAGCTAAAAGAAAAACTGTAGTCATGATAACAAAACAAGTGTCCTGTGTGTGAAGGTCTGAATGGTGACTAATTATACCTTTCACAAGGGAAATTGAGAATCAGCCTGAAAGGCAAACAAAACATAACAATTTGGAGAGCTTTATGATAATAGAATAAAGGAATGTTTTGAGGAGAGTGATTAATAAATACCCATGAGATGAATGGAGGGAAAGTTAAGAAAAGCTCTTAATTTATTTTTTGTTAAATTTATTGGGGTGCCATTGGTTAATAAAATTATATAGGTGTCAAGTGTACAATTCCATAATACATCATCTGTATAAAAAAATTTTTAAGTTCATTAAGAAGTCATTTTGAGCAAGACAGGAGTTCAACTGCCACAACAGGTAAGGCTTACTTTTCTAGAAAATGAGTGGTCTATCTTAGGACACATAGTCTATGTGGCTAGAGTAGATAAAGCCAGAAAGGAGGGGTCATTAGATTCTGAAGGGTAGTACAGTAGGCCGAGGAGCTGGGATGCTTACCATTAATACAGAGGCTCAAACCACATTCCCAGAGGCTACGCTGACTCACTCATATGCCCTCTACATATATTTCATCTATTTTCGCCATCTCATGAAGAAGATACTAGCACTATTGCCAGTTACATTTCTTTGCAGGTAAGAAAAAAAAAAAAAAGGTTAGGTAATTTAAATCCAGAGTGTACAAGAATCAAAGTCTGGATTGGAAACCGGGCAGAATGAGTTCAAAATGCACATCCCTCACTATTAATAACATTCAAAATTAATAAATGAATGAACTTATCATAGGAAAATTGCGAGGATGGGTGGGAGAATGAATGATTTCTTCAGAAAGCACTGCCATTTCTTTTCATTCTTTTCTGCCTCTTTTCTTGATTTTCCACTCAATTTCTGCATTTACTTGGCTCCCCCTTTTTTTTTTTTTTTTTTTTCCTTTGCTTTTGTCCAGACCTTACACCAGACTTTGCTTTTGTTGTCTCCAACTTTGGTTTTTGAATTTAATGCTCTGGTGTCGCCAGTATTTTGGGCCAACAACATGTAAATAAGGAAAAAACATTTTGGGTTAGGAGAGAGTCTTCTGGTGACCCTCAAATTACCTGTCATCTCAACTTTGAAAAAGTTTTTGCCAATCTCAGATCCAGGGGAATATTCAGTGAAATACAATGAGTTAGTAGTTTACAAGCAAATTCCTTAAAACTAAATGCCAGATGGGCCTATTTCTAGTTATTTTCACTTTGTAGGTCTTAGTTGCAGTCACTCCTCAGGCAGATTTCTCCCTCCAAAATGGCCTGATAAAAACACTTAAAAGTGTGGTTCCTGTGGGGCTTATTAAAAATGCAAATTCTTAGAATTCATATCACAACTCCTAGGTCAGAAAAAGTGGGGCTCAGTCATGAATTTATAATGAACTCCTCCCCCCAAAATCTTATGCACTAAAATCTGCCCATGAAATGTGCCTAATATCAAATCCAGTATATATGTTCACACAAGGATCCTTAAGTGAAACAAAAGTTTCATGAAGTGGTACTTATCCTTACTTTGCATAATTTATTGTATTATATTCCATTTTATAATGTTTCTTTTTGCATATTTTAAGTCACAACTCACAACTTGGGAAACATATCTAGAAAATGATACTATGCAAAGTCACTTTGCAATGGTTCCCTTCCCAGTTCTGGGCCATCGCCATGGGAGGCCTTTCTGGCAGTCCTCAGCCACACCTCCTTTGTTGGACCATTCTCTCTCCCCTCCCCTATCAAAATTTACTTTCCTTTTTATTCTTCAGATCTTGTATCACAAAGTTCTTTATACTAAAGTGAGCTAGTCTGATCAAAAAAGCTGTGACCCTTACCTAATTATATTTGCATTTAAATCCAGAGGAAAATTTACATGTTAATCTAGCAATCAAATAACTAGGTATGTCTAATTCTTTTTTAAAATTTTCCCACTGCACAATCTGTAAACAGGACTTCTTGTGCCAACTATGGAAGCGGCTCTATTTGATCTTTCACCCTGCCCTACTTATCCCAAGTCACAGTTTGGGCAAGTCCCTAATCTCCTATCAGGCTAGGTTTCTCATCTACATAGCAGAAAGATAACAAAGCCCTGACAGTGCTGTTATCATTAAATGAAATAAAATGTATGTGAGAACAGATACATAGGAGGCACTCTGCATAGTAACTGACTTTCCTTTTTTGCTGTTCCCATCCCTTTCTTCCTGTGCCTTCTTATATCCCCTGTCTTTCTTTCACTTTATTTTCTCCCTTTTACCCTTCTACATGTATATTTCATTTGTCAAGACATATCTGCTTTGCCTCTTGCCTTCTGTGTTACTCCCAGGGTCCCCCTTCCACTGCATCCCAGAACTTGTGTGCTGTACCATTCATTCTTGCTTCTACTGAAAAAAACAAAGTGCCATACATTCATTCTTCAGGACTATCTTTGTGATGTCCAGTCAACATCTCAAACAACTCTGACATTATAATCCATAGTAAAATATAAATGATAGTGGTTACCAACTTCCCAAGAGCAGTTGCTTATTTAAGGAACTATTTATTAGAAAGATAAGGACTGATCTCTCATGGGCAGAATTTTAGGCAGAGGCAGGCTAGTGGGGGAATTTTGAGAGAGACACAACCAGAGGGTTGTTTGCTAATGTCCCTCCATTATTTGGCCTAGGCCTGGCCCTAGACTCTAGCTCCTTTGTGGTTTCTTGTATTAATGAGCCTCCTTCATGGGGGTCAATTTAGAGGGAGGATGACAAATTGCTGTCTTCTTCTGATTTAATTTTTTTGTCAAGAGGCCTTTGATCCGTGACTGCTTAGCAGGGATTGCATTACATGAAACACAATTAAAGCGGGACAGCCGAGCCAGCCTTGCTGGGGAGCGCATCGGCTCAGGCAACCACCTGCCTGTTGAGAAACTAGTGATTCCTTCTCCTCCCCTAAAAATATCTCCACCAACTGCCAGGCCCAGTGCTTCATATCCTGAGCACAGCAAAGGCTCTATAGTGGGTACTTCCGGGAGACAATGACAGGATATAGAGGAACACACAATAGGTGCCAGAGTTAGCTTTTGTGGAGTAGTCATTCCATCCATCTTCAAATATTTACTGATCAACTACTATGTAAATATTGCTAGTAGGAAGGAAGAGAAAAAGACAAAACATTGGCTGAAAGAAGAAATGCAATTCTAGAATGTAAGAAGGAATTTTAATTCATTCGTGTAGACCAACCCTACAACCCTGGAGGAGGATGACTTCCTGCAGTTGTGATTTAGCCAGCTTTACTACTGACATCCTGACTATGTGTATATTCTTGGAATGAGAAGTAAAGATTCAATCTAATAATAAATCAGTTTTATCCACATTTTTAGCCCAAGTTGACTTCTTTCCAAATAATAGACAGTAAATTGTCTGAGTTCCATGACTCAAGATCTGAGATCACTCACTGGCTTTCAGTAGGCAATTCGGAAACTTTCTATCAATACGGTGGGGTCCCCACTGGTGCTGCTCTGCTCCCGGATGACCTCAGCTATCTGATTTCCTAGAGACTCTCAGATAGATCCGTCTCAATAAATACAGACATATACTTCTTAAAGGTTAGATGAGGAGGAAGAAGAAAATGCCATGTAAAGACAAAGCAGAGACCGGAGTGATGCAGCTACAGGCCAGGACACACCTGGAGTCACTAGAAGCTGGGAAGGGAAGGAAAGACTCCCGTCTAGAATTTTCAGAAGGGAAGCCCTACTAACACCTTGATTTTGGACTTCTGGTTTCCAGAACTATGTAAGGAAAGGTAAATGAATGGGAAGTGGCTAGCATATCCCTCTGGATCACCTTTTGGGAATTAATTTCTAATATAGTTTGGCACGGGACTGCTACTGATCCCTCCCAACAATCCTCGGAGTAATCATCATCTAGAGTCAAAGAAATCAGTTGCTTTCCACGTGGAATGCCCCACAAAGAATTTTAAAACTAAACTTCTGCCACTGCGGCATCTTCTCTGAAGACAGAAACAAAAATAACAGCACTGGCACAAATCAAGCTTCCCGAAAAGCCACCCTCGTGATGGAGGGCCTTGTTTTAGAGGCTAATGCAGGCACTCGGTTGGAACTGAAGCTACCTTCCACTTCTGTTGTTTAAACACAAGCCACTCAGATACCCTAAACCTCGACCCCAAATGCCCCAGCGACAGAGCACACCACTATGCAGATATTTTTTACATTTTTTAAAGAAATACATTTTTAAAGAAAAAATTTGGGGGGTAGGAAAAACAGACACCATACATCATGGATGAAGGAGAACTTTTTGAGTCAAAGAGACATAGCCCCTAATAAAGACCAGAAGGAATACTGAACCCGTGGCACCTGCTGGTAGTAGACAAAGGCTCACTGGGAGGCAAGGAAGGAGATGCCTCAGACACAGCTGCTGGGACACTGCCACTGAGCCAGCGTGTTTCAGGGGAACTTGCTGACTTTTCCCTTTCCTCCACTGGAGCAAACAACTCACATCCTTTGTCTGAGTTTCCTTTTGTTGTTGAGCGGTCTGTCCTGTCTGAGGTAGGAACAGGGATATCTCGAGCAATAGTGTCTGTCTTACTCTCCCATCCTGGGAAATGTGGATCTGATGAGGAAGGACCCTGACCCCGCATCCCCTTCTAGACTGGAATTTCTCCTTTTCTACATTTGGGTCTAAGTGTGTGTCCTGGCTCCTCAATGGGACCTGAACCTTAGGGGTCTGGTGCTCCTGTCACCCATGTTCATTCCCTCTGTCACCCAGGTAGATGTAGTGCCTCTGGGAAGCTGTCATCTCTCCTTTGCAGAGTTGTAATACAGACAGCTTCATTACTAAAATTGTAAATTACAGAAATCGAACACTGTATAATTTCCTTACTTTGATTTCCTCAAGTACCCTCTACTTTTCATGAATAAGCCTTAACCAAGGGCACCCAAACTTGTTTATATAGCAGAAACATTCCCTCAGCCATATGAAGAAGATACCTAAAAAAAAGGTTTAGGAGAAAAAACTACCCCGTCGGAGAGAAACATACAATAAATAGCAACAAAATTTAAGTAGTTTGGTACTCATAGAGAAAAATACAGAAAAATAGATAAAACAGAATAGAGGTCAGAAATCGATTTAAATGCCCATGGGAATTTTGTCTTTGATACAAGAAGTGTTTCAAATAACCGGGGGGAACTTTGCATCGATATATTCTGTTGAGACCAAAAAGAGGAAAAATGGATTCAGAATGACAGGAAGTGGGAATCTAAGATGTTTATTCAGAAACCCCTTGGTAAGGACCTCACTTTTCTCTCTCAGGTGATTGTATGAACCTGCTGACATGGCACTTATTCAAGGGAACTTGATGTTTCCATATGTTTCCATAAGTGGAAACTTCTAGGTGTGTCTGTGTGTATGTACAGTTGTCTGGAGGGATTATAAAGCAGCATAGTTGAAAAAGGCTGTGGCATGGCACTATCTAAGCATTCCAGACCCAGCAGGACCTGTCAGTTGAGAAACAAATCACCCACAGCCCCTTGACACCATTTAAGTCTCTGAAGGCCAAGTGAATCTCCTGTGAGCAAAACTTCCTCCTCTTGTTCTGAGGGACCAACTCACTCCTGAAAATAGCATGTGGACTTCTTCGTTTATGTACTATTTCTTCCTATTAATCTATGGCCCACCTGAAAAGCTGCATAACCCATGCATAGAAAACACTATCAGTTCTCTACTTCATTTCTTCCATAAGTATCAGTAAAATCAAAGATTTAAATACAAAGAAAGAAAATCATAAAAACATCAGGGACTTTTTTTTCTTAATTTCAGAGTGAAAAGCTTTTATAAGCTTGGCTCAAAAGCCATTGAAAATACTGATTTCACAATCACATGAGTTTTAACAGGCTCATTTATAAATATTCTCCTGAGAACTATGGTGAGTTTCAGTGCTAGCCACTTTTCTGAATTAGCAAAGATTTCATGCGGATCCATACTGGTGTGTTCACTGAGCTAATCCATGGCTCAGTTGAATCCATATTCAGTGACCAGAACACCATCATATCATTTAAAATACCTGCATAAATAAACTGCAGGCCACTTTACTAGAAATATTTAAAAGATATTTAAAAACAGACTTAGGATCTACATGTTCCAGAGTCACCTAACCAGAGGATTCCTCCCATGGAGCACTCATTCTCTGGTACTTCAGGCCTTCCGGGGACCTGGGGATAGTGGGCACTGGCTGCCAGACAGAATCCTCAGGTAGTCGAAAGTCAGAACGGATATTCCCTATAGTTGTAATACCTGAGGGAACATAGCAGGGAAGCTTCAGGTAGACTTCAAATACCTCAGCCCTTCCTTAGAGAAATGGGGCACATCCTTAGAACTTCTTCTGGTTTCAAATTTTAAGGGGCTCTTTTCTATCTACCTCTCTTATTCTGCCACTTTTCAGTGTTGGGGAGCGGGGCAGCTGTCCTGAAACTGGCCAGTGCTTCTAGAAAGGGCTTATTTGGAAATGACCGTACTGAGAACAACTGGAAATGAGGTGAGGAGTAGTGTCCATTTCAAGCTGCCCGCACAGATTTTCCTCAATTTGTATACAGGGAGACTACCTCCCTCAAGATGCACTTTAGTCCACACGAATAAGGAAAGGCATATGCCATCAAAGTCAGGTATTTAAAAAATCAGCTTGAGCAAAAGTCAGCAAAAATTTCTGTAAAAGGAAAGATAAAAAACATTTAAGCTTTCTGGACTAAGAGGCAAAAATGAGGACGTTATGTAGGCAGTATGCAACAAGAGAAAACAAATTCCCACAATTTTTGACAAAATTCAAAAAGTAATAATAATTTAGCATATTTTTGTAATACAGGTCTACTAATAAGAATTCTTTTTTTTTTTTTGAGTGATAACATTGTATTTAAATGGCGTTCTTAGTTCCAATTCCCTAAAATCAAAATTAATTCCAAATGGTCATCTGTTAATATGATCTGTAATGAGACTTTACATATTTCAACTTTGGAAATGTCTTTTCACATGGGTAGGTACTTCCAAATACTGACAACAATACATGAGCATATGACTTTGAAGATACTCATCATTTAGAAGGAAGTTACAGAATTCTATTAGACTCTTCTCTTGATATTTGCCTGTTAGCCTGTCATTATACTCCAAACTAATCACTTTCAATTGAAGGTTATGTATAAACTCAATTGCACCATTAAATGAATTTTGAAATATGAAAATTGTATTTGCACTTGCATTGAAAAAGTTAAAAACGTAGTTTGAGCGCAGAAAATGTATCTAATGCAAATTTGAATGGGATCATATATATCACTGCTTTTTTTAACTTTTAACAGTATAAGTAATGTACAAAGCAGCTTGGCATTACTTATGATTCAAGTAATAGTAGTTACCGAAATGACTTTCCCACAGTATCTCCTTCACATTATATGTGCTATTCTGCCTTGTAGTTTTAGATTAACTTCTTGAATATATTATAAAGTGGTTAGCAAAAGCTAATTTCCAAAGCCATGCAGTGTTGGATAAAAATAGTTGAAGATGGGTCTCATTCAGAAAATTTTCTCTCTCAGCTCTGAGTCAAAATAATTGCAATAAAACCACTGTTAAACCACAGGACAATTCGGGATATTCAGCTTTTATTTCTAACAAAATTCACAAAACTCATGATGGTTAAATTCACACAAAGTCAATTAAATTCATCATGCTCCATACATATTATTGCCACTGTCAGCTGTAACACATCTTAGCAGATTCCTCTTCAGGTTTTACTGAATTAGCGTTTTCTCAAATTCTTTAAAAATATTCTTGCATCTAAATGTTTCACAGAGATTTTTCAAAGAGACTCTTTCCCCAGTCACTTCAAACTCAGCACTGACTTCTCAACTAAACAACTGAGCAGTATCAATAACATCTGTCAACTCTCCAGGAACCAAGGAAAACCACTCAAACTTTTTATCTTGTTTTTTAATTGACTATGGATATTACTTCAAACATCTTCAACTCCTTGAACAACTATTCTTACCAAAGGCAAATGTCTTAAACAAATTTATTTTTTCTGGATACAAAGTTCATTGACTGATTTAATGAACTCACCATCAGTAAATGCTTTTTCTTCCTTAACTCACAGATAAGCCAGTTGAAAATTTACTTTGGTTTCAGCTTCATGTTCATTTTTTATTGTTGTGGAAAAATTCTGCTGTGATGAGATATTCTAACAATGAGATATTTCAAAATTTCCTGATTTTTCTGACCACTGATTTCTTGTGACTTGGGAATGTTGTGATGAGTGCTTAATATGGCAATGTAAAACATATATTGTATTATTTTAGCACTGCTATAGTGACACTGCATAACAAATACAATATTTCAGCATCTAATTTTTTTTTAAAAAAAAAAGGCTAGCTAAGGTCAAGTGTGTGTATCCAACCTCCGAGCTATAGCTATTCCTCCTTCTGAGGCCATTTTCTCATCCTTAAGAGAGCAGGGCTCGGTGTGGACACATTTGTTCCACTGTTCGTAATGAGCTGTCAGTCTGATTCCCTTTGTGGATTTCCACACATTCATATCCTAGAACTGCTTTTCTTATCAATCAGAAGACAATAGCAGCTAGCTGGTTTAGGCCAAAAGAAGTTTACGACGGGGAACTAATGAGCTTCCAAAATTGTGAGGAGGACTGAAAAAAAAAATAGACCATAGGCTGAGCATCCAGTAAAAACTAAAACTTCATTGCAGAGCAAGCCCTCAAGTTTGTTCTTATCTCTGTCATAAAACTGAGGTACAGCTACCACATTATCAGTCAACTACTAAATCGAAAAGTCACTTATGAAATCATGAAGTCATCACCTCATTTTTTTCATTTACTTTATTTTCTATGTAACTATCACCATTTTTCCTAAATGTTTAGAGACCTTGAAAAAATCATCATTAATTGAACAGTAATAAATTCCAAGTTTTCCAAGGCAATAGGAAATCTACAAGTTAAATGTTTCTGTCCTATGCATCCCCCGTCAGCCCACAACTTATCTGTTCTATGTAACCTGTTATCCTACGATTAAACGGTTAGGCTGTCTTCCTAGTATTTCCCTTTATTTGTCTTCTGTGTTGAATCCCTCACTTCCTGGATCCAATAATGTCATCACTTGGTTGAATCCTTCATTTTGCTAAGGCATAATCTCTATTAACTTCTGAAGAAAATGTAAGAAAAACTGAGTATGTAGTACCTTGATTGTGGTAATGGCATCATATCCAAAGTCATCAAATTATGTACAGAAAAGATATACAGGTTTTACGTGTGTGTATTGATTATAACTCAGTAAAGCTATACAAAATGAAAATAATTTAAAAAATAATTTTCTTAATAAATACAAAAGGATAAAAACAAGATTAAGACCTTCAGCACATGAATAAAATTATATTAAAAGTACCATCTTTGAACTAAAAATATAATAACTGAAACCAAGAACTCAGAGCATATGTTTAAAAACACACAGTTCAAGCTTGCAAGAAAATTCATAATCTGGAAGTTGGATCATAGGTATATATAAAGAATAAAGCTCAAAAAGACAAAAGAATAGAAAACAAAAAAGAGAAAACAAGAAAAATATAAGGAAAGGTCCTAATAATTGGGTGGAGGATCAGAAGGAAAGGAGAAAAAGAAAGGGGCGAAAGCAATATATGAAGAGCTATCATCTGAGAAATTTTCAAAATCCATTAAGACTCCATACCACAAATTTAAGAGCCATTACAAACCCCAGGACAAATAAACCCAACGGAATTGACATTTGACCTATCATAGAAAAGTTGCTGAAACACAAAACAAAAAGCAATTTTTGAAAGCATCCAGAGTATCTTAAAAGGATCAATAATAAAACTCACAGCTAACTTTGAACCAGAAACAATGGAGGCAAAATGACAATTGAGGCAAAATGACAATTGAGTTAGTCTTAAAATACAGGAAGGAAATGACTGCAAACTGTAATTCCACATTCAACAATAACATCCTTAAACATAAGATAATATCATTCCAAACAAACAAAAAATCTAAGACACTACATCACCAGCAAACAAACAGTAAAGGAAATATTAAAAGGTGTCCTTTAGACATAAGAACAATGATTGCAAATATAAAGTTAAGTTTCTTGACCCAAGTGATGGTTACACTTGTGCGTTTGCTTTATAATAATTCATGGATATGTACTCTTATGATATATAAACCCCTCCACATATGTATTATACATTGTAAAAATTTAATAAAATCACTTCCCGTGTATAAAAGGGTCTGCCTCTGTATTGTAAATTTACATTTCTTTTCTATAAAGAGGCATCAGATAGGTTCAGAAAGTTTTATAGGGTGTTCTAACCATGAACAAATAGGCATGAACAAATATTCTCTATTTCTTACAGATTTCTCCAGGGAAAGAAAAAATGAAAAAGCTGCCACATTATGTTATGATGCTTGCACCAATTTGATGTGCAAGCTACAGAAAGAAGGTATAAAAATGTGGAGAATGTAAGATATTTCATTTAGGTATAAAGAAGCAAAAACACTAAGATAGAAGCAATTTGAAACTATCACATATAAAGGATACATGATGAAAAAGTAAGGTTTTTTCCCAGAGTAAAAAAAAACTTAAAATAGAAAATATTGAATGTAATTCATCACTTTAATACATAAGAGAAAAGCCATATGATCAGCTAAGTAGACTCAGAAAATGTCTTTAATGAAATTCAATACCTGTCCTTTTTTTTCCAAACACTAAGGTTAAAATTTTTAAAATATCCATTATTTTGAAAATTCATAAAATTTAAATCACATCATCGATTATTTTCTCTCTCCCACTACTACATCCTCCACCATCCCACCTCTCTCTCACTTTCTTCCTCCTTCCTGCTTTCATAAATATATTCTACTTTTCAGTTTACCTTCTTCCTTGGCTCTCAGATTTTTAAACAATTTTTATTCAGTTCTGTTTAATTAATTCTCTTTCCAGCTGTACCATTTTATTATTCTCCATAATTTTATTTTAATATATGGTAATAATTGCAAATATTTCATTTTCTTATATATCTGTTTTCTTAGTAAATAAACTCCTCTCTTGTTACCAAAGATAATAATTATTCCTTTCTGGATTGCAACAGACTTAATATTTTCTCCAGGATGTTCTCATGCTCAGTCTTTCATAAAGTGTTCTGTAACTCTTATTTAGAGCTGCTACCTTGGTCTTCTGGTCTGGACAGCCCCAGAATGGGTGTTATATTCCCATTTTGCTCTCTCCTCCTAAACTAGTAGTGCTCTTCTGCATGTTTTTGTTATTTGTTTTTCTGTCCTGTATGTTTTTGTTATTGCTGTTTGTTATTGCTTGTTTGTTGTGGATGCATCTCTTTCTTCCTAAGCCACAGGCAAGGGGTGATTTTATGACCATACTCATCCATAATGGTTGTAAAAATTATTTCGAAAGGAGTTCACTGACTAGGACTAAACCCAGACGGTAACTCTGACACACAGATTGTCATGATTTACACACGGTCCTGAACCACACGGTCCTGAACCACACTGCCTGTATTTGCCTCCGCCTTCTTTTCGCTATCACTGCTTCTCACCATTAAGGGTTTTCTCTTTTTACCTTCACAGAGATTTTACCATTATGTATTTTATACACACACACACACACGCGCGCGCGCACACACACACACATACACACACATCCTACGTGTTATGTGTTTGTATTTGAGTGGTAGGAAGATATACATGTATGTACGGCTCTGTCTTGACTGGAAATCCTCCCCCGCCCCACCAGCACCATGTTATCACCTTTCTGGTATTTGTTCTATTTTTATTTCAAAACACATAGGAAATTCAAAGTGATGACATAATTAAGTTAAAACTAGATGAAAATTAACATTTTACCATAATTTGCTTTATCTATGTGCACATATCTGTGTATAGATTAAACAATTTTAAAGAAATTGCAGATATTATGATACTTCTCTTAAATGCATCAGTATGCATTTCCTAAAATTAAGAACATTCTGTTACATAAACCACAATGGCCATTTCACACTTAAAGAAATAAATAATATTTCCCATTGAGTTTATATTTTTTCTGTAGTCCAATTTTCCAAATAGTTTCCCAAATGCGATTACTACTTCATTTCAAATCAGTATACATACAATCTCTTCTCCTTCCAAGATAGTAGGTCAATTTCTTACAAAAGCTTCCACATTCCAGAGATGCCTATTTCCTCATTGTATTGCTAACCGCTGGTTATATCATCTGCGTTTCTTTAAAATTGCAGTTAGGTCTAAAGGCTTGATTAAATTCAGATTAAACATTTTGACAAAAGTACTTCATATGCAAACAACATATTCTATCACCTCGAGATGCACATATTAGATTTCAGTTATTAGCAATACTAAGTTTGATCATTTGGTTAAGGGAAAATCACCATATCTCTTTATGTTTAAGGTACAGTTTTTCTGCAGCTAATAACTGTTGGGGTGAAGCTTTGGCACTTTGAAAATTGCCCCTTTCCCACAAACTTTCACCTAATTATTTTAGCATTCATTGATAATTCTTGACTGAATAAAGCATTTCTTTGGAGTATGCTGAAAGGTGATTTTCTCATACTATTATTACTTCAACTTGTATTAACTGGCATCCTTATGCAAAGAAAATCTTCCAGTTGTTATGGATTGAATGTGTCTCCCAACATTCTTTTGATGAAGTCTTAACTCTCAAATATGACGGCATTTGGAAATGGGGCCTTTGAGAAGTAATAAGGTTAGATGCCGCCATAATGGGATTAGTGCTATAAGAAGAGACCCTGCTTGAACACACGGACAGATGGTAGCTGTCTGTAGCCCAAGCAGAAAGTCCTCACCAGAAATTGTCCATTCAGACACTGATCTTGGCCTTCCAGCCTCCAGAAATGTGAGTAAATAAATTTCTGTTATTTAAGATGGTATCAGATTTCCTATCCATGGTATTTTGTTACAGCAGCCTCAGCTGACTAATATATCAACTGATATATATCAATTTCTCTTAAATAGACTTCTTTTCTTATAATTGCTTTACTCCTCATCCTTCCCTTCTCCCCTCCTTATTTTTTCCCTCTTCCTTTCGCTCCTCCTTCCTCTTCTTCCTGCTTATGGCGACAAGATGTGCCTTTTTCCTTCTCAATCTCTATCTCATCTCTATATCTAACTTGCTAGTAAATAAATGAAATACATATTCAATATTGTACAGTCCATTATAGCCATTCTTTTTATACAACACTTTATGTTCAAATTGCCCTTATTGGCCAATGAAACTCCTACAAACTGGCTTTCTACCCTCCTTTTTGGATGCTCTTACTAGATTCTGGGTGCACCTTTCCTTTCTAGCGCAATAATATATTCCAAACTCAACTTATATTTTCCTATCTCAGATCTTGTATCAGCTATTTTCACCCAAATCTTTGATTACATTTAGTGACTAAGCAAAGATCTGACTGCTAATTAATTGTTAATTTTTCATTGTCAGTTTGTTCTGAATATCCCTGACCTATACCCACTAAATACTAGTGGCAACCTTCCCAATTATGACAACCAAAAATATCTCCAGATATTGCCTAAAATGCCCTGGCAGACAAAATCACCCCATCAGAGAACCACTGGCTTACATGAATAAAATCACTCTTCTGAGTTTTGATTTGTACATTTAATAAGATCATTCTAAATCAGCACAGAGACAGTCCTTATGTTTTAAGATCTCATGGTACTCTATTGTACAGCACTACTGAGTTCATTCAAATACCCTCTACTGCTGAACAGAGAATAAACTTGTGCATATGTTCTATCATGCTTGTTGAGGTATATCTTCAGAACAGATTCCTAAAACTGGGATTTCAGAGTAAAAGGAAAAGTAAATGTGTAATTTTGCTTTATATTATGAAATTCCCACACAATAGTATTTGTATCATTTTCTATTCCCTCCAGCAATGTGTGAGAGTGCCTGTTTCACAAAAGCTTTGTCAAAGCAATTTATTTTATTATGGGAGTGGAGGATGGGGTAATACTGGTTTTGCTAATTTAGTAAGTGAGAAGTATAATTTCCAAGTAGGCTTCTGCATTTCTCTTAATAATTGAAATAAAATATATTTATATATATTTTATATAGTTAAGGGACACTTTTTTTCTGTGAACATATTTACATCCTTTGTCTATTTTTTTCCTACTAGGTTTTGGGATTTTGTCATCTCCATATTTTTTAGAACATTCTATATTTTAAGATTTTCTTTAACACATTTTTGAAATACTTTCTGATTTTTCATTTGTATTTTGACTGTGTTCACAGTGCTTTTACCTTGTAAATCCTTATTACTTTTTTGTATTACTTTTTATTTTATTTTATTGCTTCTAGGTTTGAATCAAGTGAGAAAGTCTTCCCATACCTGGAGATTATAAAAGAATTCACCTTTTATACCGCCCTTGTTTGGTCTTATATTTTTATCTGAATTCTATTTGGAATTTATTCAAATGTGGGTGCAAAGTATGTAAGAAAATTTTTATGGCTATCCTGTACTTTTAAAACCATTTATTAAAAAGTCAATTTTTCTCTAGCTATTTGAAATGTCACCTTTACTTTATAACTAATTACCATATACACTTGGGTTCACTTTTTGGGTCTACTATTCCATTCCATGAATTGGGCTAGCTTTTCTAGTTCTAATACCATAGTGTTCGAATAGAGAATTTATAGTGTATTTTAATATGGTGAGACTTATCACCATTGCACGTCTTCAAAATGTTCTTGGATAATCTCAGTTATTTATTCTCCCCTATGAACTTTACAATCGAACATATCTAGTACCAAAAAAAATAAAGTATTTTTATCCAACATGGAATGTGTCCCTATTTGTTCAAGTCTACTGTGTCCCTATTGGAAATATTTCTTTACATAAATATTAAACATTTCTTCATAAAAATATAGTGGGTACTTTTTTTTCAGATCAATTATAAATGGGATCTAAAAACGATAGCTCGATAAATTAGACTTTATCACAAGTATTAACTTTGGATTGTGAAAAGACACGATTTAGAAAATGAAAAGACAAAAAACAGATTAGAAGAAAATATCTGTAAAATACAACCAATAAAGGAGTAGTATCCAGAACATATAATTTTTCCAAGTCAGTAAGAAATCAAACAACCCAATTAACCAACTCTCTCGCTCAAAAAAAGAAGAGAAAAAAAAGCAGCCAAAAGATTTGAACAGACATTTTACCAAAGAAGATAAAAAGATGAGAAATAAAAACCATGAAAAGTGTTCAATAACATTATTCATTAGGGAAACACAAAGTAAAATCACAGTATCATACCACTATCCATACACCCGATAGACATCTAAAATAAAAAGAATTCAAGTGGCTCCACTTATTCCAAAGGGTGGGGTGGGGGGCAATCTTACTATGTGCCTAGGGGAACACTGGAAATATTTGGTGAACAGCACTGACCACCACAGAGAGCCTTTAGGATTTACATAGTTACTTCTTTAATTACCCTTCAAACCTGATCCTGAAATGTCTCCCTCTTGTTCCCTGGTCTTCAGTCTCCTTGGCCTTTTTTCTGTCCTTTATACTTTCATGTTACCTTCAAACACTGGACTTTTATACACACAGGTTTCTCTGTCTTAGATTTTCTGTCTACTCATCGAAAGATACAGTTGACTCTTAGCTGTCAGATTAAGTTCTCCTTCTTCAGAATGGCTAACGAGATTGGAATTTAATACTGATTATGAAATCATGTGGCAAATGTCTTTTTACCCATAAAACCCTGAGAGTAGAGACCACACTTGATTTTACTCCCCATTATATCCACAGTACCTAGCACAGTTCTGGTACATTTTAGGTACTTATTTGATATTGTTGAATCAATGCATGAATGAAAAACTACAAACATTAAAATGTGTGGTCTAAGAGTAAATAATACATATGTAAATGAAGTGCAAAAAAACATGAAAATTCAAAAATTGAGGGCAAAATTTTTAAAGGACTTTTAAATAAGAAATATATTAGTCTTTCTAATGGGCTCTTACTTCCAAACTTGATAGAATGTAAAGAAACACCACTTTTTATAATGAAAAAAAAGGTGGTATTAATTATTGATAAAAATTAAGACAGTTAAAAAAAGATATTTAAAATATACTCAAATATCAAATTAAGTTATTTCACCATTTTCTGTCTCTAAAATATAATAATCTCTGGGAAAATTGAAAAGCCACATACAAAAAAAAAAAATGAAACTAGATTGCTGTCACCATACACCAAAACTAACTCAAAATGGATCAAAGATCTAAATATAAGACCTGGAACAAGAAACTGCATAAAAGAAAACATAGGTACTAAACTCATGGACCTTGGTTTCAGAAAGCATTTTATGAATTGAACCTCAAGGCAAGAGAAATAAAAACAAAAAATAAACAAATGAGACTATATCAAACCAAAAAGCTTTGAAAACATCAAACAAAAAACATCAAAAGAAACAATCAACAAAACAAAGAGGCAACCAACCAAAAGGGAGAAGAAATTTGCAGACAATACTTCCGATAAGAGTCTAATATTCAAAATATATTAAGAATTTATACAACTTAACAACAGCAAAAAATAATCTAATTAAACAATAAGCAGAGGACCTGGCAGACACGTCTCCCAAGAAGACATACGAATGGTCAACAGACATATGAAAAGATGCTCAACATCACTAGCTATTATGGAAATGCAAATCAAAACCACAATGAGATACCACCTTACACCTGTAAGAACGTCTATTATCAATAAGACAAGTTATAACAAGTGTCGAAGAGGTTTTAGGGGAAAAGGAACCCTCATACACTGCTGTTGGGAATGTAAATTTATAGAGCCACTATGGAAAACAGTATGGAGGTTCCTCAAAATATTAAGAATAGAATTACCAGATGACCTAGTAATCCCTCTTCTGGGTATCTACCCCCCAAATTTGAAAACATCTATCCATAAATATATATGTACCTTGATGTTCATTGAAGCATTATTCACACAAACCAAGACATGGAAACAACTAACGTGTTCTTCAGTAGATAATTGGATACAGAAGATGTGTTACACACAAACAATAGAATATTACTCAGCCATGAGACAAGATCAAATATTTCCATTTGCAACAACATGGATAGATCTTGGGACAATCATGCTAAGTGAAACAACTCAAATGGAAAGGGGTGAGAATCATATCATTTCACCCATATGTAGGACATAAAACTGAAAGCAACAAATGAACAAGTCAAACAAACAAAAACTCATAGACACAGACAACGGTTTAGTAGTTACTAGAAGGAAAGAGGGGAAGGAGAGAGGGAAGTAGCTATGGGTAAAGGGGATCAAATGTATGCTGATAGAAGATTCGACTTTGGGTAGTGAATACACAATGCAGCATACGAATGATATATTATAGAATTGTAAACTTGAAACATATAAAATTTTATTAATCAATGTCACTCCAATAAATGTAATAAGAAATAAGTATATAAAATAAAATAGTCTCTAGAATCATGGAATTATTGAATGTTAGAATTTGAAGAGACTTAGAGATTTTTTTTTTAATCCAATTGATTTATTTTACACAAGAGAAAGCTGAACTAGTTTTCAGTTTAAGGATGAAATTGATTACATTTCTTCTGATTTCTAGTGCTACCCTTTTCTTTTCATTTTAACTACAGGTCCTATTTTTATCCTCTTTTAATCCATTTCCACTTGTTTCTTTTTCAAAGGATACTATTTTGAAACATATTTTAACCAAAATTGCTCTCATGATCATTTACACCTTACCATCAGGCAAATAATAAACAACAAAATAATTATTTCTGTGTGCTCATTTTTTTATTCTTTGATATTGAAGTGGTAATTACTTAAAACAGTTTTTGTCTTTTTTAGAGTATTAAAAATGGAATAATAGATTAATTTACTTACATTGTTTCAGAATTATGGTTCCCAAATGTGTCAGATCTTCATGCCATGTAATCCCAGATATATTACTTCTAATATTCTGATTCTGAATGCAGATTTTAGAAAGCCCTTGGGAATTCATATTTTTTTAAAAAAAATCCTTCCTTAGCAAGCAATCCAAAAGCACAGCTAGGCTAGGAAATCACTCACTGTCTTAGAGGATTATCAAACGTTGATAAACTCTGAAGCTAATCTTATAAAACATATGTAGCCCAATCTAAAAAAAAATAATAATAATACTTCTTGATGGATATAATATAATAGATTGAATGGACTACCTAAGCCTTTAAGGCCTTTGTATTAGAGTACCCAATTATTTGCACATGCAAAATTTAGTACAAGGTGGCTTGGTTGAACCAATAAAATAATCTAGAATGTGAACTGTCTAAGTCCTATATTATTCAGATTTAGAAAGCACCCCTCCTGACATTTCTCTCCACTGCTTCACAAATGCCATCATCTTTATGACTATAGCCTTTTTACTTTTCCTTCCTGCTATAGCCTTCCTGCAGACTTTATAGCAGCTTTGACAGTCCCCCTCTTGATTCATTTAATCTCCCTCCTTCTCTCTGCTGTCTTTTCCCTCCATCTATTTTAAGTTACAGGGGAGAGACAAGAAAATCACAGCCTAAAGGGTGTCACTCTATGGAATATATGAATCACTCACTTGCACATTCTGAGGTTTAGTTATCTGTTTCTTTTTCCAAAGAAATTATTTTAACAAATTAGAAAAACATTAATTTGTATACTGACTTTTTTGACACTCCTCATCTGAATTTTCCATTGCTCTCTGGTCAGATTCAAATGTGTTCACAATATATGGTCAACAAAACTAAGCAGAACATGAGTAATACAGTCCAAAGTCTTTGGTAGATAGCATCTTTAAACTACTGCTCTTAGATGAAATGGTCCTAGTTAAGAGCACCAGTGTAATGTGCTCACTAGCAGGAGTTCAAGCCCCTATTCCAGGCTCAGCTCTGGAAAGGAGAAATGCTAGCATAGTTTAAGGCCAACAACATTTTTCCATCTAGGTGCCAGCCAAGCTTTGGAGCATACGACATTATAAAGGGTAAAAACTCTTGCATTGTTAGGTGTTGTACCCTCTATGAAATCTGCCATTTAGTATTTTTTTTTTTTGAATTCTGTTTCTCAGAAATATATTGGGGATTGACATCAAGCTAGTCTGAGATGCCTCCTAATAGTGAGAGCTCCTGGCAATTACAATATCTAACCAGACCAGGAAAAAGACCAAGGTAAAAAGGGCAGAAAGCAGATGGCTAAACCAAGCTATTGATACTTTGGGAAGACATGCATGCCTTGATGAGCTTTCTAATGAATTTTGTCTGCTGCTTCTTCTCTTTATTGGAGCATTAAATTATCAAGGTTCGGGGAAGGGGACCAAGATGGTTGTTTTTCATCCTTGCTACTGAGTCCTCAGACACAGCCCAACCCAGCTCATGAAGTCTGGAACCAAAGCTACACAGTAGTAATAAGTCATGAATTTGTTCCCTATTTTCCTCTGACACTATCTCCCTTAAACCTGCCTGTGGTCATGCCAGATGACTGGACAAGATTGAGTGTGTGGATTTGGTTCCTTGGTCATGGCTTTCTCACTGTGTCTTCCTTCTTTTCAAATACGACTAAGAGTAAGACATACCAGAGAACTCAAGAGTTGGAGGTCAGCTGAACAAACAACTGAAGCAAAGCAAAGAAAAACAATGAATGCAGTTTTGAGATGGCAGTAGATTCATACATGGTGACCATCATAAAGGAATCAAAAATTAGTATGGTCATTACACACACACACACACACACACACACACAAACGTGTGCATGTGCTCCATTTAATTGTTGTATATAGACATACTACATCTTTATACTTGTTATTTTCTCTTCTTCACTCTTATAAAGTGGTCTTCTCCAAGACTAGAGTTTTGATTCACCATGAGTTTAAATCAATCTGATAATAAGCTTCCCAATTAGAGTCTTCTTTATAGACAGACATCTTAACAGCGAACAACAGAATTCAAAAATTGCTAAAACCTACAGGAAGTCAGGACTAGGGGGAGAAACATCCTTTAGAGTCATCATTCCAGTCAGACACCAGATGACAATCTTCCTTGTTAAAATATTAGCTTTATCCCTGAAATACTCTTTCATATAAGTCATTTAAATAATCAAAGATAGCCTTTTCTTTTTCAGACTGAACATTTTCCACTACTCTGGTTGCTAATGGTAGCAATGCACTTTAAAATGACACTCTAAGAACCTGACTCAGATATGATTTTGACCAGCATTAAGCTGAGAAAAATCGCACTCTTTTGATTTAAATTATAGTTCTAACTCTATGATGAAATAATGGAATATGAGAGAAGAAAGAGTGGAATAAGCACAGGGAGGTAAAATAACAAAAATAATTTAAATAGTCTGAGTACATAAATTAGATATTGAGTTAACCATAAGCTTTGCATCTCTGTAGTATTTAGAGATTCCAAGATGGGTTTACATATGCCAAGTGATTTGATCCAGCCACCAAAAACCATCATGGTAGATAAGACAGGGTGATAAATACTTATTTGATTTTTTTTTTTTTGGTAAAACTAAGTATTTACATATGACAATTGCTTAAATCTGAGGCTACCCATATTGGAAGACTCTTGATATGGCCTAAACCACTGACATAAGTATGTTTCTCTCAAGGAGATAATTACTATACATCCTACCCCTCACTCCAGTATTAATCAACAAGCTTCGGATCTGGGTGTCAACAACAGAGGATATGTTTTTCTACATGGACTTCTTAAAAACAAAATTTGCAATACATTAGTACTATGTGCATGTCATCTTTTGCTTTTCAAAGAAAGTTTTCTCTCAAAAATTTCACTATTCACTTTTATTTAGAGCATAATTCACTCAACTATAAGGTCTTTCCTATCTTTAGCATAATAGGATCAGCTTATTTCCTTATCTTTTTTTTTCCTCTTTTCCTTGAATTGTTGGCCAGTGCAAATGTAAATGTATGCTTGTGTATGCCTGCACATGTTTACATATGTTTGTGGGGAGGGAGGATAGATTTCTCACTTACACCTCTAGGATTCTGGCTTGGAGATTAAGAGTCATTGAGAATGTGTGCCTGTTTGCCTTTGAGGCTGTATTTATTTGGACATATAACACATCATGACCTAATTACATGTGAGCCCCACCAGGTGTGTTCCCAGGTTCACTTTTCTGGTGTTCTGGTTTTCCTATATCTCCCGAGTGTGCCAGATGTTTCTTAAATGGCACTCTCATTCAGCAGATTTGAAACCAGTGGGGCTTGGTGGTAAAGAGAGAGGGTGTTGTTTCTTAATTCTGTTTCTCTCCTTCGAAGCCTCTTGCCACAGCTGCGCACTCACAAAACTATCACAGCCCCCTTCCTCTGGAGCAAAATTCGGTTTGGGGTTCTAAAGTTTCATTAGCTCAAGCAGTCTCTCCTGGAAGCTATTTCATTCCTCTTAACCCTCGGCAGAAACTAACTCTCAAAAAAAAAAAAAAAAAAAGTCTTATTGTGGTTTTAAGTGTCTCTTTGATGCCCCGTGCAGGTGCACAGACGAGGCTGCCGAGCTTTGAGATAAGTTCCATGCTCGATTCCTGTCTGTGGCTTTCTGTAAGCTGCCCCTTCCTCTTCCTGGAAATTTGTGAACTTTAAGAGTTATTACTGTGCCTCACAGAAAACTTCAGAGTGAACAAAATTTCACTGATTATTTTGTTGAAATACCCTTTGTTGTGCAATTCAATGGAGGAAACGTGCAATATAGTGGGAACTGCATTTCAAAAAAAAAAAACTGGATTAAATTCTAAGCTCTTCCACTAAGCACCTGGATGACACTGGGGAAATTATTTAACATCTCTGTACTCAGCTTCTCCATCTTAAAAAAGAAAAAAAGTTGACTAAACTGTCAACCCCTATGCTTTTGTCTAACTGCTACTGTATGTTTATAATTTATTTACTAATCTAACAAACATTTATTGCTTGCTCTTTTGTACCAGATTTTATGCTGAACTCTAGGGACATAGAGACATATAAAATGTCCACCTTCAAAGCACTATAGTCTAATTGGTAGGAAGTCTATACAAGTCAATAAATACGTGCCATACAGGATGGTGAGTGCTATAAACAAGATTGCAAGTGAGGTATCACAGCAAAGAAAGAATTTCTAACTCATACTGTTGGGAGAAAATGAATAGCGAGCACTGTGTTTTATTTACTTTTTCATTTCCCAGTTGTCCAAGAAAGGATAACTAACAGTCATGTTTATACACAGATATTTATTTCTATATAACGTATTATAATAATATCTAATTATAATTGGTAATCATTATACAATTAAAGAGAACTTACTGTGTGCTGGTCCTAGGCAATATTCTAAACATTTAGCATGTGTTATCACTTTTAAACTTAAAAAAAATCTTTATGAAGTGGGTACTTGTGTTTCATATTTAACACTGGCTGTTGAAATAAACCCCAAATTTTTGTAAAGTAACAGTAAATAGTTACACCTCACTTAAGGGTTGAGAGGCTGCTTATCGTAACTTTCTATCATTTGATGACTCAAGATTAAGGTTCTTCCCTCTTGTGCTACCACCATCTTAAACAAACGACTTCCAGTTCTTGCAGGGAAGACAGACAATCAAGTTACAGCATTCAAAATTCTCTTAGATCTACTTTTTAGTTCATAAATAGTGAATAACTTATAGCTCTTTGAATAGACATACTATTTCATTCATCCTTTTATTTACACATGCTATACCTTTAATCTGAAAGCGATTTTACCTTCATCCCTCTCATAAAATTCCTCTTCTACTTTTGCCAAGATTTGTTTTGAATATTGTGTAAATTTTTGAGGACTGTAGGGAATTTGCTGCTCCTCGTGTGATGCTAAATGCTAAAAGCCATACTCACAGTCCAGCAGACACTCACTGTCCTTTACCCAAGTGTGCATTATTTTCATTCAACTGAATACATCAAAAATCGAACTCATCTTTTCACTGCACCTTTCCATATATGATTCATTATCTGTTGATGGCATGATTTTTCTTTTTGCTAAATATGGGCCTAATTCCCTCTGCCTTGGAATTGAATTCCTAACGGTCAAAAGATATTAGAAGTAACATTGAGAAAATAACTATACGTTTAAGTTGGGTGTGACTTTATATATATACTTGTGTGTGTGCTTATGTAGCTACACACACACACACACACACACACAAATATGGAATAATCCATCTTGTAATAATAAAACTACTCTGTACTAATCCTTTCCTTCAAACAATGCAAAACTTAGGAGAATTTATTTCATAAGCCTACCTAAAGTCTTATCTTAAAAGACAAACACAAAGAACATGTGTAATAAAAAGGGCTCAGATGAGGAAGAACGAAAAAGGGTCTATCCATCTGCCTAAACTATATTTGTATTTCTACCAGTGACCCTCTTCACAATCAATGAATAAAAGCTAGAACTGCATGGGGCATTTTAGAGCACACAAAGGAGTAAATTACACAGAGCTTGTCTTTAAAAGTTAATATTCACACCTTCAAGTAAAAAGAACTTTCCAATCATGTTGTGAAACCATAAATTATTAAAAAAAATACTGAGAAATAATTCAACCAAATAAAAATGTAAAACTTCTCTAGGTTAAGAAAAAAGCAATACACAAGTAAAGACTAATAAGAAATGGAAAATAATACTAGCAACATAAATAAAAAGAGTTGATATCATTAGTATAAAAACAGTTGTCATAAATCAATAAGAATGTTCCAGGAGAAAAATGAACGAAGAATATAAATAAGCAATTCAGAGAAGAGTAATTATAAATAACTTGTAAATGCATGAAAAATTTTCAATCTCACTAGCAATGAAAGGAAAACAAATTAAAAGAAGATTAAAAAATTCACCTGTTGAATTGAGAAAGATCAGAAAAAAGTGTCTAGTTTGAGCAAGTGTTTAGGCGGACAGGCTCTCTCATAT
Organism: Rousettus aegyptiacus; assembly: GCF_014176215.1. Lineage (NCBI taxonomy): Eukaryota > Metazoa > Chordata > Mammalia > Chiroptera > Pteropodidae > Rousettus > Rousettus aegyptiacus. Next base: position 73,098,747 of record NW_023416287.1, read on the forward strand.
ACAGCTGTTACGAGTTAATATTTGTCCCATTTTCCTGAAGGGCACTATCTCCTTATTTAAAAGTATAAAGAATGTGCATAAAATTGGTCTAATAGTTTAATTTACAAAAATATTTTTAAAGAAATAATTACACACAATTTAAAAAGATATGTATAAGGACATTAATTGTGTCACTATTTACATTAGTGAAAAACTGGAGATAACCTTAATGTTTAACAATAAGAAATTGATTAATATGTGATACAACTGTTAACATGACTTAGATCTATATCTTTTGAAATAGGGAAATGCACATAAAGTACTGATGAGGTAGAAAAGCATACTGGAAAATAATATATGGACTATGTATGAATCCATTCCTGAAGTAACATCTATAAATATAATTCTGGAAAGATTTACACAAATGTAAGTGGTTTTAAATCTGACTAATTCATACAAATGATATATTTTTTCCTTATCGGTATTTTATTTTTAGCATAAATGTGGATCACATTTCAATTTATATATACATATATATTAAAATTTATGCTATAAGTTTAACATAATAGAGTCTTAAATATTGAAGGAATCATTAAAATAACCTAATGTAGTCCATTGTGGAGACCAGTTTAAGAATTCCCTGCACAAAGTGTCCTTAATGGATACTAACTGTGCTTGTCTTGAGTATTGCAAATGAAGAGGAGGCCACTGCTCTAGGTTCTATTTTAGAATCTTTCAGCTATCAATTTTTTTTCTTCTTTCAAACTGAAATCTCTCCTAAATATTTTCTACTTACTAGCCCTGGTTCCTAGTGCTCTAGGGAAACAGAGGACACACTTATTTTTCTACACAGCTCATTGAATCTTTGAAAAAAATGATTATGTTCCCTCTTGGTCTTGTCTTCACAAAGATATCAAAACCCATAGCTTCACTGTTAGCTCATGTGGCTTTGAGCTTCTCTCTCAACCTAGATACCCTTTTATGTTACTCCATGTTGAGGCTTGATACACACCATTAAAAACTAGGAAGCAAGTCAGAATAGGAAAAATGGTAAATAAGAAAGGATTTCAGAAAAGGAAAATATCCTTGTGAATGATAAACTCAGACTTCATGGAAAAGAAAGCACTTGCTGGATATCTTATAGACTCAGAAACTTTTTGATAACTGAAAAAGAGAAAGAAGTAAAAACTGGGCTCCATAAAATTAAAGAAAGTCTCCTTTTAATAGTCAAGATTTCAATTCAAGGGAAGAATAAAAAAAAAAACTAAAATGTGCCTTTCTTCCCATTCATTCTTATATTCTTGTCATTTCTTTCCTAATTCTTTAGCTATTCTTGGAAATCCCAAACATAAATAAACAAATACACAAACAAACTAGCAAACAAAATAAATTGTGTCTTCCTTCTCACATTCTTTTGTTGCTATTATTCAAAGTGGTAATAGTCTTTTTAAATATTTTGTGTATTATTATTCCATAAGCTAGTTCCTATACACAGGTTTCAAATTCCCAGTTAGACTATAAGCAACTTAAAGTCAGGGAGCCCTCTTTAATTTATGCATCAGCCCTCCCCATGCCTAGTACCCGTAAGAATGCATACTATGCCTAAAAGATTGCTTTGGGTTACTAAATATTTGTTGATTTTTACTGTCTTATGATGGGTCTTTCTGAGATTTCATCACATTTCTACCTCATCTCATAGGTCTGTATCTTCTACTGTTGTTACATTAGGAGGAGGAATGAAGTCAACATAAGTATTGTCTTTGCTGAAGAAGTCCATGTTCCTTGGAGTTTAAGATAAACTCTTATGTAGCTTCTTTATACCATCTACTGTGGCTTTATGAAATTTCCAGTGGAAAATGGCATGGATCATTCTCCCCACCGTCTAGTTTCGGTCTTAAGGCAAGAAGTGGGACAATTAAGGAAACTATTGAGCATTCAATCTAAAGGCTACTACCAGGCTGACTCATGTTATCTGATCTCTTACTCATTTTCCTGAAGGCCTTTCTCTTTCTCCTGGCACCATCTGAGGTTCTACATACTGACTCTTTTTGAAAATTGTGGACTTACTGTTCTCAAAGCCTAGTATCTACTCTGGATGATCTAAGGGCCCAAACTATTTTCCTCTCAGCTAGAGAGACTTTCAAAGAAGCAAGAGGAGATTATCTGATCTGGTTAATGTGGCTCCTTACACAAGAGGTAGTGAAGGAGAAGCAGTTGGTGTCTCTGAAGAGGTTTGGGAATTAGTTTTCACTGTTCACTGCAGTGATGCAGTGACTTAATAAGATGCACAGTCAATAGCTGACTCATGATCCTCCGTCTGGGGTCTTAGACCCAAGGGCCTGATTTGACTATTGCACTGCATTTATCTTGCTAAGACATGTCAAGGGGACAGGGCATTGGGGAATAAACGTAGTAAGCAAAATCTATACCCACAATACATCTTCATCCTACAGTCAGTTCCCTTCTCTTAGTCATACCTAGTAGGTACTAAGTCCTATTCCCACCTAAGTCCTGAAATGGATGCTAATTTACAATGCAATATTTGCACATTTGGTAAGAAATGCTTTATTATATAGAAAAATGTTTCAGAATAAATTCAATGATGGCTAAGTTGGCAAATTAGGTAGGCTATTGTTTGACATATTAAGTTAGGGGACCTTATAAGCTCTCACCATATAAACAAAGTTTCTTATTTAGGGTGTCCTTGAATGGCATCATAAATCACATAACAGAAAAGGCCTGAATCCATTACCTGTCCATAACTTTTTTCTAGTTCATTTAGGATTAAAAAATTAAAGCTAAGTAGAAATTCTCCTTGGTAAAAAATTTAAGATGAACATTATCATTATATATAACACTGAAGAAAAATTTACATCCATAGTTGCTACTCAAACAATTACTTCCACTCAGTGCCACTGGCCATGGGACAGACAGCTACCTAACATCAATCTCTTCCTCTGCAACCACTAGATATTAGAGGTCTCTAGATGCAGGAATGGGGTCCAAATTTGCTATCAGAAAGGGGAAAGCTAAGTTTAGATTGGAAGCTGGCTGAATCATGAGCCTTCAGCAAAGAATATGGGAGCAGTGCTATCAAGAGAAATATTTTTTGTGTAGGACATGGGATCTGGAATGATGAGTGGTCAAAGAGCATTTTCCAAAACAGTCCAGATCCTAAACACACTATTCTTTCCCACAGTCAATTTAAGCCCTTGATTAGTGTCATACCAACCACATCATATCACCCTTCATCAGTAAGTTACTACAGAGGTGTATGACATGGCGTCTCATGAAGTCGTGATATAATACTGGATTTCTATTACTCTTCTTTCATTAATGACTGGCTTCCCAATACATAACTTGAATATATAGGATCTTGAATGTCATTAACTGGTACCCGATTCCAGTTCAGAACTAGAATATATGCTCTGTGAGAAGGATAATGCACACAAATTCTCTTCACCCAACTTCTCATGAATGCCACATCCTCTCCAGAACCAAGCCCATGACTGACTGACAAGCCCAATGGAGAAAGAGCAGAAAACAGGAAAGCGTGTATTACACATTACCCTGCATTCATCAGACCGCCCTTCAGAAAGGGGAAATAACAAAGAGTGAATGGTGGGAAGTCATTTTATCTGCTAGAAAAATATGCCCTGTTCCCTCCTCAAAAAACAAGTGGTTGTGAAGCAACCACATTATTTAAAGCTACAAGGCAAACAGGAAGAGGCAAACCAAACACCCAGGCCCTGAGAATTTCCCGCAAGAGCTCCCCTCAGCTGGACTAGTTTGCAGTCGTGATGGGCATGCTGACAGGCTCCAGTGGTTGCTGTGAACTCAGAGCATTCTTGATGAAAAAGAGGAAAAGAAAGTGCTGGTTCCTCTTTAGCAAGCTATTTGGGAGGCAGTTGCTTATTCAAAGTAATAATAATGATTTCTCGAACCAACTACCATCAGTTTAAGCACTGCCATCTGCTAAAGAAGTTTAGTGCTAAAATAACAAGCTTGGAAGATGTAGGAATTGCCTAAGAATAAAAGGCAAAAGAAGGATGCCCATAAAATCCTGGGAAATGGAAGTACCTTAAAATCAATTGGTAACACACATGACTGCAGTGCTGATAGAACTGTCAACTTTTCAAGTTCCAGTGATGATAGAACTATCACCACTGGAACTTGAAAAGTTGACAAGTTGAGTGAAAGAGACCCCAGTTTTGAAATACCTGATATGAGTGGACAGACATTTCAGGAACTATGCTCGGATGACACTCCAGACTTGGGTTTCATGTTAGCCACACTAGAACTGCATTTCATGGTCACCTCTCAGCTGAACTGATATTTTATTGCTTCACAAATCAGTTGCAAGTCTGAGAGGAGCAGAGGATGAACATGGTCACTGCAAAGCAATGTTGTCATTTCTCTTAATTCCATCAATAGTCTACTGACATTAAGTATTAGTATCATTAGTTTACAAGTGACGGTCCTGAGTTTGGAGTGACTGTCCCACTGTCATGTGGCCAGGCAGGGTCGGGTCTATCTGATGGGAAATCTTCTCCTCTTTCCTCTGTGCCATGGGAATACATATTTAGGGGACAGTGGAGAGATAACCCTCCATAGCAGACTGATTTCTCATTGCAGAGAAACAATATTTTGGGGACCAGAGCAAACAGTCATGTGGGAAAAGTTCTCCCCTTGGACACAACAGAAAGTGTGAATCCACAGCTTTCTCAGAACCCAGAAATTCTCTAAGAAGTAGAGTGCCAAAGATTCTCACCTTCCAAATACAGATTACACAGAAAAATGTCCCACTTGGCTGACAGTGATATTAATGTATGTTTTCCCATTTCTTTCACTCCTCTGACAAGATGTAGTGTCGCAGAGAACCAAATTAACACACCGGGAGGCTTTGTCATTAAAGAAATACAAGCTCACTTTGATTATTGCTGGCAAGAGAGCAGAGTGTGTGGTGCAAACAGCAATCCTATTCTCAGAACTAATATTCTTGCCGACAGCACAGCTCTGTCTCAGAGTGTCTTGAATTGGGAGACGGGGGTGTAATTTTTCAAATCTAGAGGGACAAAATAATTTCCAAGCTAGGTACTTAAAGGTATAGCCAGCCATAGATCGCAATGAACACAGCTGTCAATGTTGCGATAATCATAAAAAAAAAAAAAAAAGGAAACATGAGACAAGAGGGAGAAAATCACAAGTGTTTCTATCTATATTCGTATGAACAGAATATGTTATTTGCGAGACTGAGAAAGGCACTTACATAGAAGGGTAAAAATAAGATTTATCTTTCTGAATGAAGTTATCAAATATAATCAGGCAATTTACTTGTTATAATTGTTGTTTGTCTTTGCATTCAAATTAAGGTGTTAGTGTATTTTGTTGTTTTAAAAGTGACTTTCATTTGCTGTTTGCTATTTGATTGGAAACTATTAATTACGAAAAAATAGGTCCTAGACCAGAAATCAAAAATCCAGCTTCTAATGCATATATTTTTCTCACTTATTAGCTACCATTTAATATATTATTTCATCCCTGGAAGCCTCAGTTTTCTCATCTAGAAATGAAAAGAATAATACCATCTATTGTGAGACCCTAACAGAGGGTTATAAATACGAATGGGAGAATCGATGAGAAAGCACACAGAAAGATAAGATCTGGCCTTCTGAATGCTGTAAGTTCTCAGTAAGCACCAGCGTATTGAAACCACATTGAAACCTGGCAAGGGAGAGGATATATGGAGGAGGAGAGGATGTAAAAATCTATACATTCTTTCAGAAATGGAATGTAGATTTTATTTTGCCACCAAAAAGAGCAAAATCACTGAACTCGTCTAAAACCTGATTCCATGCTATGCATTCTAAGACTTGAGAAGACATATGCCATACCTACATTACATAAAATATAAAACAAAGATGAACAATTCACATGATTGGTTCAATTAACCGTCTCACAAACTAGGGTGACATTCAGTCTTTAAGTGAATAGATAATCACAATCATCAAAAAACAGTTTTGATCTGAAAAATATTCTGAAAGGATATAACAAAAAATAGAAATTCAGAGGAAGCATTATGTACCCAAAATAAAGACCCCTTAGAAATATGACTAAATAATGGAGAACAATGACTATGAGATGCATACTATCCAATACTGAACACAATAATGGTGATAAAAGTTAAGAATTAGTCAATCTTTATCAACTAGTAGAAGCAGGTAAGTCAGGGCAGAACCCAAATCTAAAGAATCAGGTCCTAGGACCAGGGGATTGCAGAATGGGTGAGAAAATCTCAACCCTGTTAATATGTCGCCCAGGAAATCATAATGCGGTTTTATAAATGAGTAAAGAAAGTATGAAAATTTTTATTTGCCTAAGGTCACGAGGACATTAGAAAAAGAAAAAAATTTAAATAATTCTTATGACCAGTCTTCAGTTGAGCTCCATGGAAAAGGCTTAATTTAGATTATTGCTCTGCTTCAAAAACATGAATGCTTGAAAAAGAACTTACAAAACTTATGCTAAAGCAACTAACAAATTATCTATGTTCTGTCAAACACCTAAGAAATGGAAATGTTAGCAATCAAAATGGATTTCCAGGACCGTTTTAACACATAACCATTACAGGTGAAGGGTAGAAATGGGACTCATTCCTATCAATAAAGAAAGGAGGAAAGATTTAGGAAAACTGACCAAATATATCAAGAAAACTGGGCAAGAAAATGGGCACAATAGAATAGAATTTTTCCTAAAATTGATTATACATTCTGGCCCCATAAACAGTATTCTTTGAACACATTTCCCTCAAAATGTTTATTTCTCAGATTCTGCCAACTCAAATAATGTTTGTAATCTAAGTAATTCAAAAGTCATGTGTAAAACTATAACCTTATTCCACTATAACTGAAATTAATCTATATCTCAATTCCCATTTCCAAAGACAGAAAACTGAGCAACTGAAATTAAACCATTCTCTTTCCATTTATATACTCATGATCTCAGAGGAATCAACTTTCCCCCTTTATATTCTCTCCGAAATGAAGCTAAATTCATAGTGAACTGAAGTTTTAAATTTTGATGAAGTTCAATATATCAAATTTTTCTTTTATGTTTAGTCCTTTTGGTGTCATTTCTAAAAACTCGTTGTCTATTCCAAAGTCATGAACATAATATCCTACATTTTAACTTAGAAAATATAGCTTTTATGTTTAGATCTATGATCCATCTTGAATTAATTTTTGCATGCGGTGTGAGGTATGTGTCAATGTTCATCTTTTTCCCACAAGTTTACTCAGTTGTTCTGACACCATCTGTTATAAAGATTTTCTAAATTTCCTACTAAATTTCCTGGGCAACTTTTCCAAAAATCAATTGACTGTTTACAAAAAAATAGAATCTATATCTAGATTGTATTTCTTTGATCTATACGTCTATTCTTACACAAAAAAAAACACACTTTATTAATTATAGTAGTTTTGTACTAAAATGTAAAATCAGGTGAATACTTCAACTTTGTTCTTCTTTCCCAAGATAACTTATGGGTATTCTATATCTTTGTATTCCTACATAAATTTTAAAATCAACTCTATTTCTAAAACTATTATAAATTTTAAAAAATCTATTGGAAATTTGCTGAATTCATAGATAAACTAGAGCAAAGGCCTATAATATTGACTCTTTCAATCCATGATCATAGCATATTTCTCCATTTATTTATGCTTTCTTTCTTCTAAGGCATTTCTCATACACTTTAGTGTAAATGTCTTGGACTTCTTTTATTAAATGTGATCCTAACCATTATTATTTATTATATTTTCATTAAATTTATTGGGGAGATATTGGTTAATACAATTACATAGGTTTCAAGCATACATTTCTGTAACACATTATCTGTATATTGCATTGTATGTTCACCACTCAAAGTCAAATCTCCTTCTGTCACCATACATTTGACCCGCTTTACCTTTACCTATCTCCCCCTTTACCCTTGGTAACCACTAAACCATTGTCCATGCCTATGAATTTTTGTTTGTCTTGTTCATTTGTTGTTTTCGGTTTTATATCTCATATATGAGTGAAATCATAGGGTTCTCTATCCTTTCCGTCTGAGTTATTTCACTTAGCATGATTATCTCAAGATCCACCCATGTTGTTACAAATGGCAGTATTTCATGTCTTCTTATGGCTAAGTAATATTTCATTGTATGTATGTACCACATCTTTATCCAGCTATCAAAGGACATGTCAGTTATTTCCATGTCTTGGCCGCCATGAATAATACTGCAATGAACATCAGGGTGCATATATTTTTAGATGTTTTCAAATTTGGGCGGTAATCAGAAGAGAGATTGCTGAACCATATGATGATTATATTCTTAATTTTTTGAGGAAACTCCCTACCATTTTCCATAGTGGCTCTATAAATTTACATTCTCCCTTGCAGTGTATGAGGGTTCATTTACCCCACAACTTCTCTAGCACTTTCTATTACTTGTCTTGTTAATAATAGACATTCTTATAGGTGTGAGGTGGTATCTCATTGTGGTTTTGTTTTGCATTTCCATAATAGCTAATAAAGTTGAGCATCTTTTCATATTCTGTTGCCCATTTGTATGTCTTTTGGAAAAAAGTGTCTATTCTGGTCCTCTTCCCATTTTTTAATTGGATTGTTTCGTTGTTGAATTGTATGAGTACTTTATATATTTTGGATATTAGCCCCTTGTCAAAGCCATTGTTTGCAAATATCTTGTCTCTTTGGATTGGTTGCCTCTTTGTTTTGTTGATTGTTTCTTTTGCTGTGCAGAAGCTTTTTAGTTTGATATAGTCCCATTCACTTATTTTTGCTTTCACTTCCCTTGCCTTTAAGGTCAAATTCATAAAATGCTTTCTGAAACCAATGTCCATGAGTTTGATACTTATGTTTTTTTCTATACAATTTCTTGTTTCAGGTCTTATATTTAGGTCTTTGATACATTTTGAGTTAATTTTGGTGTACGGAGACAAGCAGGGGTCTAGTTTCATTCTTTTGCATATTGCTTTCCCATTTTCCCAATATTATTTATTGAAAATTCTTCTTTTCTTTATTGTATGTTTTTGGATCTTTTGTCAAAAACTATTTGCCCATATATATGTGAGTTTATTTCTGGACTCTCAATTCTGTTCCATTGATCTCTGTGTCTGTTTTTCTGCCAATACTATGCAGTTTTGCTTATTGTGTCTTTGAAGTATAATTTGAAGTCAGGCAGTATGGTACCTCTGACCTTGTTCTTTCTCCTCAGAATGTATTTGGGTTCTTCTGTGATTCCATAAAAATATGATAATTCTGTGTCCTATTTCTTTAAAAAAATGCTATTGGTATTCTGATAGAGGTTACATCAAATCCATATATTGCTTTGGGTAATATGGTCATTTTAATAATGTTGATCCTTCCAATTCATGTACATGGCTTATCTTTCCATTCCTTTGTGCCTTCTTCAATTTCTTTTAATAATGTTTTCTAGTTTTTAGTGTATAGGTCTTTCACATCCTTTGTTAAGTTTATTCTTAGATATTTTATTCTTTTTATTACGATTGCAAAAGGAATTCTTTTTTCATTTTTTTTCTGAAATTTCATTGTTGGTATGTAGGAAGACAATGTATTTTTGTACATTTATTTTGTATCCTGCATCTTTACCGTATTTGCTTTTTTCCCCAAGAGTTTTTTATTGGAGCCTTTAGGATTTTCTCTATAAAGAATCATGTCATCTGCAAAAAGTGACAATTTGACTTCTTCTTTCCCAATTTGGATACCCTTTATTTCTTTCTTGTCTGATTGCCCTAGCTAGGACTTCCAGTACCATATCGAATAAATGTGATGAGTGTAGGCATACTTGTCTTTTTCCTGATCTTGGACGAAAAGCTTTAGTTATTCATACACACACACACACACATACACACACACACACACACACACACACATATATAAACACATAGACAATAGTTTTCTAAAACTTTTGAGTGTAAAATTCCCTCTTTACCACTAATTGCTTGATTCAGTGTAATTCCTAAAGTACAAGTAATCAAAGTGCTATAATCAAAAACATGAACTTAATGATATTATTCAAATTTTGCTAATCTTCTCAATTATGTCCTTTATAGTAAAATAAAATTCTGAATCAAGTGTTTTATTCAGTTGTTGTTCCTTTTAATTTCTCTTAACCTAGAACACAGCTGACTAATGGCATTTACTATAATAAAAATGTTGTATATCTGCACTGTTCAACACAATAGTCTCTAGTCATATACAGCTATTAAACATTTTAAATATATATAGTGTGACTGAGATTTGATTTTTTAATTTTATTTAATTTTAATTAATTCAAAATCTAAATAGCTACATGTGACTATGACTCCTGTATTCAAAAGTAAAAGTTTCTAGAAGAATTTCATTATCTCTTGTCTTTTATGTTTGCTATTTTTTGTAAGATCAGGTACTTTGTAGAAGGTCCCTTAATCTGAGTTTGTCGGATGTTTCTTTGTTACTAGATTCAGATTATAAATTTTGGGCAGTAAAACTGCAGAAGATATATTGTGTTTTCAGTGTATCCTATCTGGAAGTCAAAGATGTTGATTTGTTTCACTACCTGTAATGTTAATTTTAATTAGTTGGCACAGCTTCTCAGTTTTATCTACTATTAAGTAAAGAAATTTCCCTTTGTAATTTAAAAGTATCTTGTGGGGAGATATTTTGAGAGCATAAATATTCTTTTACTCATCAAATTTTCGCACATTATTTTAGCTTTTATTCTTGTCTGAGTCAATTATTGCTACAATTTTTAAAAATACTTTTACCAAAGCTTCTAATTAACATCTGTCTACTCAAGGACTAGTCCAATGCAAGCTAACCCACTATCACTAAAACCAGAATTCTGGATTACATTTTTAAACATGAACTCTCTTGGTCTAGAATGATTCCTGGAGGAGATCAAATAGAATAGGTTAAATGTGAACATACATTAAAATATATAAAATGGAATGTATAACAGAAGTTAAAGCTAAGTTGGCAGTGCTATTAAAATAATAAAAATACATATTTTTTACTATAATATGTTTTTATCATTATCTATAGTCATTCTGCATTGAGTATATTCCCTGTGCACTTGCTATTTTGGTATATAAATGTTTGATACATGACTATCTTACTTAATCCTTATATTAACCCACTAAGGGTTAATATAACTTTGTTATAACCATTTGACAAATGAGGAATCTGAGGCTTAGAGAATTGGTGATGCCGCGGATCATAACTTCAAGTGGTGGAATCAGTATATAAAACTCAGGTCTCTGTGTGAATCTATGCATGTGAATGTACCTCGTAGCTGGTTTTACTGGGACTTTTCCACTTTCTTCTGAAACTTAAGTTGGAAGAACCATTGTTATATTATTAATGTATCCAGTTAATTGGTTCCAGTTCACCAAACAAGAATCTGCTTTGGCATTCCATCTGTGTGGACAGCATGTACAGAGATAGGACTTGAATGCTATTGTTATGACAAAAAGAAGCCACAGGGAGAGATATATCTGAAGGAAAGGGCCAGAAAAGAGAAAGATTTAATTTATGGACATAACTTCAATTCTTTTAAGCAGACCTTTCTCTTGAAAGATGAATTTCCCAAACCATAATGAGATCTTGGCTTCTCCACTGGGGCAGGTCATCCCTATCAAGGAGCACAAGACTACTTTCTACCCTTGTCACTCCTTAGATATTTGCTTCTATAATTAGTTCAAGGCTTGATGCTGACTGGATTATTAAAATAATTGAAAAGGTGAAAATATATTTACATTTTCAAAGGACTTAGCCAATCCCTAATTTTATTCAAGAATCAACTATATAGTTGTAGCATTGCAAATAATATAAATTATATATCTTACCAGCAAGAGACTTCCAGTTTGATGGAGATGATAGAGAAACATGAAATACTCATTGATATTAAAGAATCTAGGTTAACGAGATAAGTTATCACCCAGCAATATACAAAATGTTGAGCGTATTACATAAGCAGGGAGAGCTAAACATAAAGACATGAAGAAGAGGTAGGTACAATGTGGCCAATGATGGTCTGGAAAGGCTTTACAATACAGATGGCACCATGGTGTCGAACAGTTTGCCATTAATAGCCATCATTACGTCTAAAGCATAGATAAGATGAGGTGTAACACATATATATTCCATAAAGGTGGGCCGCCATGTATTCCTTTCTTTTCCAGTCAATAAGGCACAGAATGAATTGTACAAAACTGTTGTTGTTAGGAAGATAAACTTGAAGTGCTCTATTGTATTAAAAAGGACAACTGTCACATACTAAAGCATTTAATTTTTTAATGACTGTGACACATTGCACATTTCCTTTATGTTTCTCAATACTATGGTCAAGAACAGGTGGCCTAATGACCTCTGACAATTCTTTCACTTTGAACATTCTCTAATTTCTTGATCAAACCTTGATTAGATAACTGATTATGTGAACCTGCCATGGGAAGTAGTATATGTAGAGAATAAATGAGATAGACCTTGCTCTTGCTTTTTCAGAATTGAATAGTTATTAGCTCATGAAGGCATTTGGAAGTAGAAGGATACCTTGATGGCAAAATGAGAGCTAGAAATCAGCACCAAGAGAGGCAATAAAAAGGTTATGTTAAAATCCTGGAAGTCACTCTTGGTGGAGAGGACCTCTAGAGCTAGAATCATAGCTCAATAGAACAAGGGGTCCAAGGCTGAGTTCAATTTCTCTGTCCATCGTGGTAAGCCTCAAAAGAGTGATAGAGTATGCTTTCAGACAAAAGGTTGAGTTATAGTGTTACTCATAAATAGCATGATGTTGACAGTGAGAACTGCAAAGGATATAGATGGTAAGGGAGAATAATCATGATGTATATAATTCCTGAAAGGCTATTTTCTGCCCAGAGTTCTGCAGTCATGAATATTGTTAAATTCTTGATGACAGAAATAACCATTACATTAAGGAAACGGGATTTATCAAGTATAATCAAGTCAATTTACTTTTTTTCTTACCACCACCCCACATTTCCCAACTGCCACACAGTTTCTTTAAATCTGGCCTGGGAGAAGAAATTTACTGATCATACTTATGTTATACAAATTGTTTACTAGTCCCTTCCAGCAATATAAGTCTCAACTTAGTAATTAAAATGTCCAACCCCATGAAACTCCAAACTGGCTTTAGAATAAAATGTTCTCCTCCGCCATTTCAGATAAGAAGTTTGCAAATGGTTAAGTGGGTATGGTCAGCACCTTAACCTTTCCAAGGAGCCCCCTTAATTCCTTTCTACTTGATTCAAAGTGAAGAACAGGCAAACCAGTAGCTCTCTCAAAAAAACTTCCCCACAAATGATCAACTCTTTTATAATCTTGTTGGGAAGATCATTAAGAATTGTCTAATTAATTGGTTCTTATTTGACAATACTGCCTCCTATCACCAAATGTCTATTGAACACTTGTGTTTTGTTTGCACTATTAGCCCCAAGTGTCTAAGAGACATGAGACATAGTTCTTATTCTTTTGGGGATGAATGCCTCATAAAATTGGCACAGAAAGCTCATAACAGGAGATTATTGGTAGCTGAGATAATCAGAGAAGCTTTCACAGAAAGCATGATATATGTCTTTTGACTTAAGAGGGAGATTGATTTCTAACAAGTAGAAATGAGGGGGAAATGGCTTCATAACTACTGAAATGTAAAAAAGCAGAGTTTTTTTTTTAAATTAGTATTTGCTTGGCCTTACTACATGGACTATATTTAATTTAGCACTTTTTACTGTATGCCCATCTCATTCACCCAATCTGTAAGTTGTAAGAAGATAGACACTTGCCCTTTTGGTCAACCAGTACTTGAACCCACTCCCTTGGAGGAAGACATGACTTCCCTCGCTCCTGGCAGCTAGTCTACAGGCACTTCATTGAAACTCAATCAGTTGGATATTATCCCTAAGACTTTAATTGGTAACAAATAAAGTGAAGACACAGGGAGCAAAGTGGAAAGCTTTCCAACAGTAGTGACAGCATGCATCTCCTGGCAACCCTGACAGTGGCAACTTCTATTGCCCAGGCCTGTTACTGGAGATCAGAATATTTCTTTGGCATCTTCTTGGATGTAATTCTGACAGACCTGCCTTCTTCAGCTTCTGCCCATTTTCAGAGGTTTGTTCTTGAGCCTTCCCAATTATTCTTGTACTTATCCAATATTCTTCCAATAAAATTACTTTTCTGCCTAATTTACCCAAGCTTTGTCTCTGTTGTTTGCAACCAAGAACCTTGACTAATAAATGTGTCTCTATTTCTTGTTCTCTCTTGCTGACAAAAGCAGCACTTGATTACTGAACTGAATTGAATTGAAAGGTCTACTGCCAGATTCTGAAAGACTAATTTTTTAAGTTGACTGTTGTGTATTTTATTTTTATTTAATTGGCCATTATAAAATGTTGTTTTGCTTGTTCTCAATATTCTCTATCTTATGATCTTAATAGGTAATACGATCTTACTTATCTTCATGGCTTCAGCAAATATTTCCATACAATCTATCACCACTCCACTTTCCCTCATAAGTTTTTACTTCACATTTTCAATTACTTGATGGACATTTTCATCTGGGTATACTGTCAGTACATCAAGTTTATAAAATCAAATAAAAAAGTTAACTTACTTCCCAAATCAGCTCTTTTTCTTGACTTTACTATTTCTCTTAAATTTATGACATTTTTCTTTGTGATCCAGGTCCATAGCTTAGGGATCACCTTTGACTCCATTTTCTCCTCATTAACCATCATCAAGTCCATTAAACTATAGTTCAGAAACCTATCACCGAGAACCTACATTAAACTATTAGTCCCCTTGACTTGTTAGTTCTTACTATACTGTTCTGGGGATTACTCACTTTAGGGAATCCTAGGGGGATGCCTATAGAGATGAGGTGGAAGGAAAAATAACTAGAAATAAAATTAGGCTACTGTTATAGACATATCTGTAAGAATTGGAACTGACCATGAGAATGCATGACTTAAATTTCACAGGTCACTTAGGCAGAGTAATGGTAGTGAATAGAAGATGACAAAGTATTATAAAAGAATGGTGTGAAAGTTTGGACTGGAAGCGCAAACAGTTTCTTGAGAATTATAAAGAGAAGGCAACACCAGGAAGGGAAAGCAGGAGGAGAGGAAAGCTGCACATGTGTAGTGATTATGAAACACAGGAACTGGAGCCAATCAGCCCAGGCTCAAATCCCGGCACCATTATCCTCACCAGCTCCCTGACCTGGGGCATAAAGAGATTACTTCTCAGTCCTCCAGTTTCTTCATGTCTAAAATGGAGATAATAGTACACAGCTCAAGGGTAATAGTGAGGATTAAATGAGTTCGTACATATAAAACACCTCTAAGGGGGTGAGTAGAATAGCAGGACAACAATGAACAGAAGTTTAAAAGGGTAATTTCTTCTTTTCACATTTTGAAAGACGAAAGCGTATTTTAAGAGACATAAATAAGGTAAGATAAAAAATGAAGAAGAGAGAAGAAAACAATTTGGCAGAGCTAGAGCTGTGAGGCAGGGAGAAGATGACAGAGTAGCTCAAACTTATAAGGTCAGCCTTCCACAGGAAGATGATACCTCCTATCTAAGACTCAGAGGGAGAGAAAATCAGCTCAGGGAATATATTCATAACTCCGGGGTGAAGAGGAGCATGTGATGAACAGGTTGTACTGAGCAAACCATATGTTGTTGTGCACTGGCAAAGAGAACTGGGGATGGTCTAGGGCCGGAACAAAAGATGGCTGCATTTTTGCAGTCATCACTGGGATTCCAAACAACCACTTTGGTCTCAGCCCAAGTAAGAAAAACAGAGCTGGTGATCTCAGTCCTGGGCCACCCATCCTTTCAACATCGAGTGTTCCCCTGCCCACGATGCGACAGGCACGCCAACTCACCAGGCACAGAAAATGAGTTCCCGTGGTTTGACGCTCCCCCTTTTTGTTGAACATGTAGTGCACGGAGAGTAGTTAACAGAAGAAGAGGGTGAAGGGTGCATTCTGAACATGCATTTACATAGCTCTACTTTTTAGATGAGGCCTCCTAAAATTTTTGTTTAAAACCTATAAGCCTTCTACCAATGTAATTTGGAAACATTTACGCATCCCAGATAGGTATGTAAATTGGAGAATTACATCACATTACACAGATGTACGTTTTATCTTCTCTGGGGCTGTCTCTGATTTTATCCTTCTCACTAGGGAACTCTGCCAAGGAACTTCCAAGAAGCAGACAGGCCATGGGCTTTAAAAGGGGAGTATTGCTCCCTCTAATTTGTTCCAAGCCCACAAGTGAGACTTGAGCCAAATGTAGGTCCTGGGATCCATTCAATTCCAAATGTCACTGTCTCAGAAGCCAACAGCCACCACCCATTCCTCTCTAGAGAATAGCTACTGAAATGGTGGTGCCATTCAATAGAAATCAGAGAACATTACAAACAATGCCTTATGAGTGAGAAAACTGATAACCTCTTAGAGAGCCTTGGCATCTATCCTTCTACAGATAATCCAGCAGGTTGAGACAGATAGGTATTATAGGCTCCACTTTACAAATAAAATACTAAGGTCCAGGAACACTTAACCAATTCTATGATGCTTCATGACAGTCTCTGTGAACTGAGTTCAGTTTTACTCCTTCAAAGCATAACTAAGAAGGAAAACTTACTACCTACTAAAATATCTTGATAACTATTCAGGCAGAGATTGTAGCCTAATTATCTGCATTTTCAGCATCTAACCCAGTATATGACATAAGATACTCACTTAATTATATATCAAACATTTAAATATATCAAAACCAAACAGAATAAAAATATTTATTTTCTTCTTTGAAATGTTCTTGTTATTCTCACCTCTGCTGAAATGAACAGACTTCATTTCACTGTTTTCTATAAACCCAAGGGCTACCAAGAGAAATATTGACCCAAAAGTAATAATAGGTAACTTTATTTCAAAAATGTATTCATTCCCTGCCTGTCTACAGCCATTTCTCTAAGGATGGTAAAATGCACGGAATACATTCCCATTTACAGATTTCTCCAAGAACAGGAATCATGTCACCTACCTGTCTCTGGATCCCCACACGTTGCACTAACTCCTGCAAATATTTGGAACAAAAAAGTTCTGGCTGACTATATTTCGAGTTCTGAACTCTATTTCTTTCATGACATAGAACTGAAACAACTCATAAAACCATAAGTAATTTCTAGGCAAAGTCAATGTATAAGATTTTGTACTAGGTACTGTAGAAGATACAAGATTATTAGACAAAGTATTTTCTTTCAGTATGGTTACTTCTTAAAGGTATATTTACACATATAAAACATTAAAAAGTACAGGTATGGGTTACAAAAGGTTATGGGAGTACAGGAAAGAAATTCTCATGGTACAGTGGTCAGGGTTTCACTGAAAAGATGATCCTTGGGACTCATTAAGAAGGATATTACGTCAAACTTGTTGCCCTCCTCCCACACACCTTACCGGCCGTCCCCATCCTGGAGGTGTACATGCCCTGATGGAGGTGATAAGTACAGCCTGATGACAGTTTCGCAAAACACGGCTGCTTTATCTCCAGACGTCTTCATAGGTGGCAATTTTGTGGTTTTGTTTGCATTCTGATTTTGTGAAAATCCTTCAAGAACAATACCAACTGAGTCCATAATCAAAATATAGAAGGAAAAGAATTAGGAAGGTTTGATTTTTAACAGTATCCAAGCCTGTCAAGTCAGGGTGGTCACCCTAATTAGGGAGGTCACAGTGACAGAATGTCCAAGCAAACCCATCACATACTCATACGGAAATCCCATAAACCCTTGTTTCAGACATATAAACTCCACCCTCAAACCAATGTATCCATATAAATACTCCAAAGTCAACCTAAGTTTTCCATTTTCGTGGGAGATGAAAAACAATAATATCCACTAAAAAGCTAATGCACCTCTTCAGAAAATCTCTTTCTGCACCTGGGCCTGGTATATGTTTCCTTTATCCCAGGTCACTAGGGAACATGGTTCAAAAATGCTTCCCTAATTGCTGTGACATCAAGGTTTTTCTTATTCTTCCTCTACCTTTTTGTTGGCAATCAATGAACTCTAAATTAGAAATATTTAGATGCCCAGACTGGAGTTGTTTATAACAAATGCAACCGCACTGTAATTCATCTGTAACTGCCACATCAAAAATAATTATTTTTAAACTCAGCAGACCCAAAGTAATATTCAAGGACTTTGGATCTTTCAGTGATGTAAGGTACTTAAGGGAAATGGGCACACAAGCATATGAGGCTGTTGATACTCTATCCTCTCTTGGTTCTGTCTTGAAAGCTTAAAATTTACACCAGGTCTTCCACTTGACCCTCAAGCTGAGAAACAGGAGGAAATCAGCTGCTAGGAGCATCATTTACTCTCCTCCACCCAAGTTCAGTTTCCAAGGGCCAACACAAAAGGCATATTATATGTCTTCAGCTCCGTAGCCCGAAGGTACCTGACTGGAACTGGGAGCCTGTCCAGTTCAGACAGAAGGAAAATATTACCCTTCTTTTTAACAAGGCACTGCTGAAGGATTAATCATTAAGTAAATAGCAACAAGCCAGGAGGTTTGCAAGAGGGACAGAGTCCCACCCCATGTTCTCAAGTTTTCTGGGATTCGGGATGGAAATTATTACAGGGATAGTTTGGAAGGGGCTGCAGTAACAACCATCTTCCAGGGCAAGAAGGAACAATGTGCAAAACCTCAGGCCTGACCCAGCCAAGAGAGAAGTTCATTCCCAGAGCCCTCTGGAGAGCATAGGTCCATTTTGTTTAACAGTCAGCATCCATGCATAGGATTGATAAAAACTGGAGAGTATTCATGGCCAGCCCACATGTTGCTATGTAATTTTATGCAAGTCATTTAACCTTCCTGAGCCTTAGCTTTCTCAATTTAGAGGTAGATGTTACCCCTATTGTCAGGTATGCTATAATTAGACACACATAGAAAACAAAAATCCTTACAACAGTCACATGGAATGCTTAAGTCTCTTCAGGTCTTCCCACTGTGAAGACAACACAGATAAAGAGCTGCTTCTCTCAAGAAAAAAAAAAAAATGTTATTTTTGTTCTATAATCTGAGCCAGGGAACCTGAGGCATTTGCCTAAACAAAATGGGGCATATGCCTTTTCTTAAAAACTAGATCAGGCATTGCCTCACCTTGGGGTTACAATACGCATGGTGCAATTCCACGTAGCTGCATGGTGTTAAGATATAGATATTTCATGAAATGTATTGTCACAAAGGTGATTTTCTACTTTTAAAAAAGGAGCTTGAACAAGAGACTTCATCTATGATTGGATTTAATCTGTCTCCTATTATAATTTGGACCTATTAATTGATTCTGACAAAAAAATATTTACTGGACATCTAAAGTGTGCTGAGCTCAGTGCTCAACACAAAATAAAATCAAATATAAGACACAATCTCTAAATTTATAACATAGTAAAAGTATAGTTAAGGGGAAAAAAAGTACAAATAAAATATATAAATTAAAATATAAAACAGAATTTAGAAGGAGGCCTGAGGGCTACAACGTCTGCAGTAGTTCAGGCAGAGCAGCCTATGACCCTGTTTTTCTGTCTATGGTGGCCTGGGGTTGGAGCGTGGCTCCCATGGTGGTGGCACTTCATGTCATGTTGATAGCTAAGTTGCCACACAGCATCAACCAGGGTGTCAATGCAAGTGCTGAATCATGTGTGGGCATGTACAAGATCTATTTCCTCAAGAACCATTGGAAGGTAGAGTGGGCAGAGTCTTACACTGTGGGTCTGATCAGCAATCCAACACTCGAATCCTTCACTCCCAATCCTGAATCAGATGGAGAGGTGCGATAAAGAATCCTTGCTACAAAGTACACTTCAGGGATAAGGGAGACTACTTGCTGGTGCTGAAGTTTGTTGAGGTCTCCTCTGCACAATCCCAAATATTTGGTGTATAACTGAATTGCCATGTCATGGTGAAAGATTCAGACATCTGTGACAGTATTAAGCACACCACAACTCATGGTGAGATTATCCTTATGAGCATCAGAAAGTGCAGCTGAGGGTAGGGGCAGGAGTCTACCTTTATTGGGAAACTCTACTTCAGGTAGAGATCCTATAATAATTCCAAAGTCCATGCACTCAGTATCATGGCAGGGATGGTAAATGACATATCAAAGCTGTTGCCTCATTCAGAAATGAAGAAGAAAGAAAGAAAAAGAAGAATAAAATTAAGGGTCTAATCTCAAAAGACAAACCAAAAAGAGTCAGGTTCAATTGTCATCTTTCCCCAACCCAACCTCTAGGTCTCAGACAAGAGCAACCTTATCATTCCCATCCTGGTGGCCTTGGGGTCTACATTCCAATTCATTTTTGACTCTGCAAGTTGTGAGAACAAAGCACCATCCTGAACAGCATAGATGGGTACGGGAAAGAAACCAAATATGGTTAGTTCTGGTTTCTCTATTTTTCACAATCATTAACAAAAACTAAAAAAAGAAAAAAAAAACTTAAGAAAGACTTTTTGTCTCTCTGTCTATCTATCTATCTATCTATCTATCTATATAAGAATTTAACTGTGTTTAATGAGTGGATTAAATATCATATGCTCAAAAGTGTCCCAAAAATGCAATACTGCAATATTGACATGGTCTGGAATCAATACATAAAGTTCCACAGAGAAAAGGAAAGCGGAAGAGTAAAATAAACTGAGAGTATATACGAGGACATTCTCTGTGGTGGGAAGAGTTTTATAGTTTAATCAGGGCTGTAAAAATTGAATGAGTCTCACATTGTGAGAGGTGAGTAGTAGCCAAGACCATCTCCTCCTTCCAGGCCTTTACAGCAGTCTAATTCCTGGACTCTAGCCTTCTAACTCCTTCCTCTCTTGCCTTGTTCTTTCTTATTTCCATATCCATGTCACTTTGGCAGAGTGGTTTCCCACAACACTTAAGTCAGGAAGATCCTGTGTTCTAGCATATCAGACATCATAGACTCCTCTAATACTTGCTTATCATTTGCTCTCTTTGCTATTTCTTAAGTGTCACCAGATAAAGTGTCTTTAATATCCATAGGTATATAACCCAAATAGGGTCTAGCACAGAATGCCTTTAACTTACTAAATGAATGAACAGACGATTATCAGATTCTCAAGAATGAAATCTGTGTGTAAAAAATTACAAATATAAAGATGAAAAATATGTTTTAAGTCTTCAGCAACTCAGAGTCAGGTGTGGGGGAGAACATGCATAATATGAATTATAAAGTAATGCTATAAAGAGTTTAATAAACACACATAGCGCTTGCTGTTGAACTTATGAAAGGAGGCATCAACGCTGCTGGAAGTTCAAGGTAGGCTTTGCAGAGGAGGTAAGATCTTCGCTGAGTCTAAAGGATAGGAGGAACACTTACCGTTTAGCTAACAGAGAGTAATCCAGGGAATTAGAAATATGAGTAATGCAGTGAACAGCAGATTAAATTGGAGCTCAAAGATGCTTTAAATGTCAGTCT
Source organism: Rousettus aegyptiacus (assembly GCF_014176215.1). NCBI lineage: Eukaryota > Metazoa > Chordata > Mammalia > Chiroptera > Pteropodidae > Rousettus > Rousettus aegyptiacus. The sequence continues at coordinate 73,120,325 of NW_023416287.1, forward strand.
TTGTTTTATCTATAAAGAGTCACAGCTGGAGCGTATTGTCACGAGTTGAAGTCTAAATTGCTTTAGATCACAAGTTCTCAAAGAGTAAGAACCATGTCTTTGGTGTGTTTTCTCAAAATTTCATGCCTCCTGTACTGTGTGTATTCAAGAAATATTTAATAATAATGGGCTGATTAATTGAGAGCATTCATGTTCCATATGCATGAGTAGAGCCTCTTTTCACTTTAATTACAATGGCTTTAATCATCACTAAACAGCATTTCTTAGATAGCAATTTGGTTCATTGTTAAACACACAGTCTGCCTAGGTTTCTAGCCCTAAGGTAAATAGCAGTGTTAGAGAATAATCCACTTCTCACTGCTGGTGAATAATTTTGTGACACGGCCTGTATAAAACGGAAGCAGTGGAACGTGGAAGGGCACTTATTGAGAGATAGCACATGAATGGGTGCTGAAGAGGACTCATAATATTGGGAAGCACAGGGAATACCCCAGCAGGAATTGGAAATTGAGTGAACAGTTTATTGTATGGTAGAGGCTGAAAAAAAAAAAACAGAAAGAGATCTTCCAATAAGGTGGCAAGAAGCGGTTGGGCTCCTGGCTTTAGGTGGTGTCCTGGGAGCAGATTGTGCAGGGAGTGTTGTGGCCCGTGAGTGTTCTCCAGATCAAATGAAAGAGACAGTGCTCAGGTAAAGAAGAGAAACTCACTTATGTATCTGAGCATTACTGCCAGCCACATCATCAATGACCAGACTGCCCAAGGTTGTAAAAGGCCAGTCTCACTTCCGCTGAGCAAAAGGTAAAAGGAATTCATGACTCAAGCCAGTAGAAGCCTGGACAACTATAATGCTGAGGAGTTAGCATTGTGCCCCACTGAGAATCTAGGCCAGATAACAGATCACAGCTCGAAGAGAAGGTAAGAGGTACGTAGGAGGAGGAACCAGCAGCAGAGGTGAGAACACAACTTTCTCATGGGCACAAGTGGAGAAACTGCTAATGGAAGCAGAAAGACCCATTTTTTGCCTCCGATACCATCCAGGGCCCAGTGTGGAACAGGTGAGAACTACAGGTCAAGAATGAGGCAGGCTTTCAGGTAGTCATTCTTGACTATCTTAATTTGTGTTCATAGGTATCAAGTATTGTTTTTTTGTCTTCCATTCTTGCCACAGTAGATTCTGTTATGCAGAAAACATCCAGAGTGACATTTTTAACATTCAACTCAGACTGTATCACTTGCCGGTATAAAACTTCTCATGGTATAGCTCTGTGATTACTGTAGTGAAGGGGTCTCAACTCAAAAGCCTAGAGGGATCAAACTATAAGTGTTAAATAAACAAGTGTTTTAAGATTAGATGGACTTCTCAGAGTTAGAGTTTATATGACAAATCTAAAGAATGCTGTTATACCTTACCTTCAGCCATGTTTTAGCACGTGGAAATATGAACCCATATTTGTTAGAATTTCTAGTTTTTCAATACAAACTGGATATCTAAAATTTCAAGTGAAATCTAATTTTAAATGTTGAATCAAATTTACAAAATACAGTTTATTCCAAGAAAAATCTATCCACATTACGGTACTATCTACTAGCTTCCAATTTGCCTCCTCTGTGATAGGACCTAGGGCAGCCTACAATCAGTACCAATTAACATAATCTACTGATTGCTGGCAGAGGTTAAAATCATAGGCAATATATAAGCAATGTGGTGAAAAGCAAATGGCCAAGTCAAAGGGCTAAACTTATATCTGGAAGTCTAGTGAATAGCATTACAGGCTAAGGATAAAAAATTACGGCAGGATAGTTCACTGGAACCTGAAGCATGTCACAGCAGCCAATAGAGGTCCATGGAACTATAAGTTTATCAGTAACTTTCTAAAGCAACAAGCCAATCTAATGAGGTTGCCTTGCCAGACTTCAGTATTTAACATGTCTGCTCTCTTATCAGGCAACTTTATCCTCAATATTCATATATAAGGAGGCAGAATAACTCAGAAGGAGTAAAAATACACTATTAAACAAATTATCAGAATAGTATCTATCTCTTCAGAGAGTTGAGTGGATATAAATAGGGGTCATAGAAAACATGGCCCCCCTGTGTGGGGTATAAAAATATATTTCTTGGTGACTATCCCCAAAAAGCAATCTCTAGCACTGGAGAGACAAGATACAGGTAGAGAATAATACTAAAGAGTATCTGAAGCAAAATCAAAGACGGGGACATTCAATCAACAATGGGGAAGTTCAAAAACTCAGAAAAAGGAGAGTGTAGCTAGATATAATCAGAAAAATTTCAAAGAGGAGGCAGGGCTTGAGATAAAGAGTGGACTGATATAGTCTTCATTGATTCATTAATTCAACAAGTATTTATGAAATGCTGGACATGGTTCTACACATTGGAAATATCACAGAGAAGAAAAAAATGCCCTTGTGGAGTTTCTATTCCAGTGTAGAAATACAAACAATAAACAAGTTGACAAATAGTTTCAGGTAGTTATTAGTTCTATAAAGAAAACAAAAGAGGGAAATGAGATATTAATGGACTGATTTGGTATTGAAGGTTAGGCAAGTGATAGAAAGGAGCCAGCCAGGTAAAAATCTCAATAGAAAGCACCTCAGGAAGAAAGAATAACAGGTGTGAGAAGGAAATGAGCTTTGTGAGTTCAAGAGAGGATGTGGGAGAAGGGCAGCGCCGTGAGACGAGATCAGAGAGATAGCCGGGGAGGGTACTACAGCAGCTAGATGCATAGTCAGGATTTGGGTTTTATTCTATTTTTAATGAGCAGTCATTGCAGAACTTTAAGCAGAAAAGTGATGTAAAATGAACAACATTTTTGAATGATTACACTGGGCAGTTATATGGAATATTGACTTTAAAGATGAAAGACAGAAGTAGCTAAACCTCCTAGAAGGTAAATGCAGTACATCAGGCAAGAGATTAAGGTGTCTTGAATGTAACAGTGATAAGTTTCTGTATAGGTGCTATGGCAGATAAATATAATGGGGCTGTGAAATGGAGGATTTTGAATGCCAGCTTTGGGAACTAATTCAATTCTTAATGTGAGCACCAAGGTCCCTGACCTCAAACTGGTATAACAGTAGAGTAATAATTTATTTGCTTGCTTGCTTATTAACCACTTCTCTCCACTGAAACATAAACTTTATAAAGAAATTTGTCTTATTCTCCAGGACCCCATCTCCATCACTACTATCCTCCCTAAAACCATAAGCAGCTTGAAGGCAGACACCATGCTAATTTGACTTTGAACAGTTAGCACATAGTTGTCTCTCAATAAGCGATTAATAAATCTGAATGAAAGAACAATGCATCGGATGAAACAAATCTTATTTAATGGAAGATATTGTAAGTGTAACAGGCGATGAGGTTGCTACAATAATACAGATCTGAGATGTTAAGGGACTAAACCAAGGAAAGAAGAAATGGAGGAGAAGAAAACTATATTTTGAGGATAATGAATATAACTTGGAGATTGTGGCAAAACTGAAACACTGAAAAAATAAAACTGAAAAAATAAAAGATGACCACAATGGATATGGCAGTTTTCCCAGGAGCCCTTGCAGCTAGGGTTCTGGGTGTGATATGCCATTAGATACATTCGCATGATACTTGAAAGCAGAGCTGAAGTGGAGGACACACTGCCTGCTTATGTTATTTTGTGGGAAGCACAGCTGTGGAGGCAGTTGGATTTTTTAATATCAATAGTTAGTAGAGGTCTCAGGATCTAGTCAGTTGTTTCATGAATGTCTAGAGATAAGGAACAGAGCTTTCATTTTGCTGATTCTGAGTATAGCACCTTCAGTCGTAGTTCTAGGACTGACAACAGTAATGGCTTCTGTGTTAGAGCAGTTTGTTGGTCATGGCCACCTCAAGGTCATGTCACATTCTAGATTATGGTAATATCAGCTACCATGAAGAATCAGTAACTTCCATGGAAGGCAGATACAGTACGGTGGCTTTGGAGGTTAGTGCTGAAAGCTTAACATATATTTGTTGCTTCAGCCCTCTGAGTGATTCTAAAATTTATTTACTACCCTCATAATAAGTTCCTATTGCTTAAATCAGCTAGAGTGGATTCCATTTTCTGTAACTGAATTTTGAGAAACATAATGACTATCTGTGGATCTGAACCTGCAGGACTGGGACAAAGGAGGAAACACAAGAAGAAAGGGAAAGTTGGGAAGATAAGAGAAGAGCGTAGAAACCGAAGGAGAAAGAGAAGACATTTTTCTTGCCTTAGAGAATTGAAATAGTCAATATGACAAGAGGGAAGCAGAGCCAAGACAGGAAAAAACTTCAGCACATACACAAAGTAACAGGCAAACATAAATAAATAAACACCCTGGGAACTGAGCTCAGAAGCATTGAGTAGGCTGCACCATCCAGAAGGGCTCTGGAGACAAGGAACATCCTGCTAGGAGGTGAGAGCTTCCAACAGGGTCACTGAAAACAGAAAGAATCATTGGAAAGCATCCCCATAACTGTTTAGATGCATTCAAATGGTCTGTGTACATGTTTTGAAAATTGTCACAAAGAGGAAACATGGGATTGAGCCATCAAATACAGTGCCTGCCTTGTTTGTGAGCCAGGGCCCCAGGGGCCGGTGCCAGTGTAATGCAGCAGAAATGCACGGAAACACACACTAGGAACCAACAAAACACAGGGCATCCTGGAAGCTGCTGTTAGACAACAGAAGGACAAAAATGCCTTCCCAACAGAATTTGAATGGTCTAGGAAAGAATCCCATATAGTGAGCTACCGGAAACTGTACTTTTAGTGGAACATGAGAATGATTTGCAGAGTTATAGAACTATTGGGTTTAGCAATGTCCTGCGCTTCCAGACTACTCTTAGCAACTTCAGACCAAGAATTAGACAGGGAAGAACATGACAGGTGTGGAGGAGGAGTAAGGGAAAGATGGACATGACCATGAATCTACAGATATATTCTGGAAGTGCTTATAATTTTTTAATTTCATTCATGTGTTCATGAGTTTGTCCTTTTTCTGTATTTTTAGCAAGATTCATTTAGCGAAGCACTTAAGAAAGAGTTGTGTATGACATATTCAGAGCTTTTAATACTCTTATTTTTAAAGTGTGTGTTGGTGATTGTTACCTTGATAATGTATACAATTTGTGGCTCCTGTCCTGTGTTCTTGTTCAGTCAGCTCTCACTATTAAATTTGTAAAGAACTTTTAGAAAAAGAACTTTTAGAAAAAGTTCATATGGAAAATTATTTATTTAAATTATCCATTCAAACAAGCCCGTGGCAATCCTATCACCTCCATAAATTGTATTGTAAAGAGAACCCCCACCCCAGTTGATAGTCTCACTTCCAATGACTCACAGGCAACTCTGCAGGCTACAATTTGGTGTCAGGCTGTCAAGTTCTGAATCCATTGGGCGGGTTGATTTCACTTGCCCTTTCTAAACTTGCAGCCTCTGTCATCTTGGGGCTATAGGGACTTCTAAGTAGGGGATAACTTCAATGCTTTAAAAAGTAGGAAGAAAAGACAGATGAACTCTTACAGCTTCCCAGTGCCTGTTTTCATAAAAACCTACCTGTTCTAATTATATTTTTTTTAGTTTGGAAGTTATGAGAGTTTGTCAACACATGTCCCATAAGCTTCATGTGAAACCCTCCACAATGTGCATCACAGCATTCCACATCTTATCACAGAAGTTTCGAGGTCGAAGGGACAGCAAATGCTTGACAAAGGTGTTAATCCATATCTCCTATTCGTGTACAGTTCACCATCAGCATTTTTATGAAGTAGCTTTTACCTTTCAAAATTATTCAGCGATGGCAAAGGAAGTGCAGTGGGCTGGTTTTTGTCTCGACCAAGGGTTCATGTCTCAATGGGAAGTCTGTGGTTTTCTTCTCTCTGAACTACAGGGAGGCCATGATAAAGCTAGATTTTCGGAGTTTAAGCCTATCTGCAAATTCACTTCTTTCAAAGACGATGGTAATGATGATAGTAACATTATGTGTTAAATTTTAAAACCTCCCCCCCCAAAAAAAAAAATTCACATGTTAAAGTTCTAACTCCCAGTACCTCACAGTGTAAACTTATTGGGAGATAGAGTTTTTGCAAATATAATTAGTTAAGGTGAGGTCATGCTGAAGTAGGGTAGAACCCTAATCCAATATGACTGATGTCCTTACAAAAAGGACACAGACATGTACACACACGGAGGATGCCATGTGAAGGAGAAGGCAGAATCTCTAAGACAAGACTCCCAAAGATCACCAGCAAACCAGTAAAAGCTGTAAGAGACAAATGGAACAAATTTTTCCTCACAGCCTTCAGAAGGAACCAACCTGACTAGCATCTTGATCTTGGACTTCCAGCCTCCAGAACCCTGAGACAATGTTGCCCAAACCACCCAGTCTGTGGCACTTTGTTATGACAACCTTAGGAAACCAATTCACGTCAAGGATGCTATTTATAACTGTAAACATCTAATAGCTCGTTTAAGGTTCTTTCTCCAAGTCAAGAAAAAGGTAGGGCAGATGTTTTTATTTTAGATAAGCTGACAGAAGTGGCAGGACTTACTTCCAACTTACATCAAAAGGTTATGTTAGAGCTGAAACAAGAATGATGAGTTTTCAGAACTGACTTTCTGAGGTTCTCTGACCAGTGGCGCCCCGGCCTAGGTTAGGGAAAAGAAGAGGGAGAGGAAAAGTGTAATTCACAGAGACTCCCTATTCTCCCAAGTCTGTTTCATAGGGTTAGCTGTTCATCTTCAGTAAGATGACACTGAAGAAGATGGATGGTTTAAACCGAGCGCTGAGTGGGTATATGGGGAGGAGCACTAAAAATGACAATAAGAACATCTTTGCTTGCAGAATAGTTTCCCCATCCACTGTCTCATAGGACTTTTACCTCCAAAAGTGTGAGATAGTAACAACAGTTATTATTATCCCTTTTTGCAGGTAGGGAAGCTGAGATTCAAAAAAAAATGGAAAGAAATTATCTAATCAGCTGGGGCCAAAGTTCAATTAGTGCTCTTTCTAGGAAATTATGGTTGAAGAAAATGTTTTCCATGGAGGGTTTTATATAAAAATATAGATACCAAAAAAAATGAATAAATAAGTAGCCATTAGCTCTCACGGCATTTCCAAGGGTTCTGAATCTCTTTAGCATGCCTGATGTATGTGCCTCTAGCAATGCTGCCTAGGAAAGGGTAGTGGAGAGAGCAACACCAAAGACCACTGAGGAACCCAGGACCCCCTGCACTGGCTCCAGCGTTCTAAGAACAAGCTGAAGAGAGGGCGATGTCAGCCCTCCTGGTTTCGGTCTCCCAGGCAGGGCTCCTGGGGCTATGCAGCCACATGGCCTCGCAGAGTTCTGTGTAGTCACTGATGACAGCAGGCCAGAGTTCAAGGTCAACAAGGAAAGTGATTGTATCACTACAACCCTAAACATCAGAAAACTCTCCAGCTGCCCCAACCTTCCTTGGAAATCCCTTATAGTTTCTTCACACAGACATTTGTCTAACCTTTCGAAAATATTTTATATTTTTATTGCATATCCTCTCTAAGAATAATAAGTAAAATAAGTTCACTTCCCACTATGTTATGTGGAATGACTAATGATTCATGCTAAACTTGCCTTGTTCTGTCTCACCATCTCAAAGCAATTCCTCTATTTTTCATATTCCAGATTTGATGGACAAGTCCTCCTTCTTCATCTCCTGCATGAGTTTGTGATTTGTCACAAGCTACCATTCTCTATCAAACTACCATTCAATCTCTGTCACCTAGTCTTTCTTTTCTGTGGACTCATTAATTCACCAAATAAGTATATTGAGTACTTTCCTTGTTTAAGTCATTGGTCAAGCGATGGTGACACAGAAATAAATAAAGAACTGTTTGCATCCTCAAGTGGTTCACTCTGTAGGGGAAGAATTACAATAGAATAGGTGGGTGAGTGGGACTGAACCTAGCCAGTAAGGACATGATTTGGGCTATAGGCGAACAAGCAGACCATGTGGGTTTTGTTCAAAGCAGGACCTGTTCTTTGCAAACAGCAGAAACAAATTCTGGCTACTTACGCACAAGGAGAGAGGGGCTGCAGTATCTGAATGGATTTTGGGAAGAATCAGGAGATCAAAAACAGGCTTCACAAAGCTAGAAACAAAGTCTGTTCCTGCAATTTAAAGAGCAGGAATTGTTATCAGAATAACCAGCTCCAATCATTCCTCATCCTTGTATCATCCCCACTTTAAGTCACCGGTTTCAAAGAGGGAGCCCTGTTGGCTGAACATCATTTCTAGGCCCTCCTCTTTTCCAGGAAGATCAGATCACCTTACTGACATCTTGCTCAGGCTGTTTCCACTAGGAAAGAGGCAGGTCCTCAAAAATAAAACATCAGGATGCTGACACAAAAGCCAGGCAGAGCAAATAAGAGATGTCCACAAGAGGGACTAGAATAGGCTGGAAGGTTGGAGAAGACTCCTGGGAGGAAATGGACAAGAGAGAAATTTTTAAAGAAAAGTTAAGAGTTAGTGCGGTGTGTATGAGAAAAAAGAGAAACAGGAGGTGCTCTAGGCATTTGAACAGCAGGGGCAAAAGCACCGAGCAAGCCCTGAGGATGGGAAGGATGCTGTGAGAACTGCCAACAAAGAAGGGAAGGTGTAGTCGGAAGCCAGACTGTGGAAGGAAACCCTTGCCTTCTGTGTAAGGGTAAGGGTGTAGGGAAAAAGATGAGGGAATCCCACACAAAAATCAAATGTAAGAGGCAGTGTGGTAGCAATGTAAAAGGGAACGAGAAAAAGGCAGGAGGGATAATAAGTGTAAAATGATGCACAGTGCCAAACACATGATTAATGCTTAATAAGAATTAGTTCCATTATCATTACACTCATAGAATGGGAGATATTAGTCTCTGCTTCATAGGTTTGTCTGAGAACTCAGGGAGATAAGGGGTGTGAAATGAATGACATATTGCAGGTATTTTTCCAGTTTGTTTCCCACTTCCGTCTCCACTCTCGCAGTGATATAAGTCAAAATGATTAGAAACAGCACAAGATGGAAGGTGATTGTGCCGAGAATAGAAAGAAGCAGATAGAAAAGAGGTATTAAGGTGAATGATTAACCATGAGGTATAAGAAAAGGAAAGAGTCTAAAACCTCTTCCAGATTCCTAATGCAGGAGTTTGAGTAGATATTAGCATCAATCACCAAAATAGGAAAGGTGGGTTTTGAGGAAAAGGGGTTGTGCTTAGTTTGGGGCATGTCGAGGGTAAGCTATGGCTTCATATTGGCTTTGGATGGCAGAGAACCTCCTCAGGGGGTGGTCCTGCATGACACTGGCTTTACCACCCCTTGTCAGTGTGTATGGGAAGTGAATGGCCAGACAGGGACTGAGGTATGGAGCTTCAAAGCGACAGTGATGGTACCATGTCATATGACCTGCTCTGAGATATAAACCACGTTTAACATCATCTTCTGATTCTTTTCCTGTATTGTGCTCCCTAAGGCATGCCTTCATGTAAATGTCTGTGGAAAGCTCACATCTCATGATGTCTCCAGTAAATAAACTACTTCCAAAAGGAAAGGGGGAGGAGGAAATGAAAAAAACAAACCCTCAGAGACCTTTTAATGTCTGAAAAGCATTTCCCCCTGAACACATGGGCCTTCTGGGACATGAGCTTCTCAGTCCCTTAAAACAAGGCAAGAGGACCTGAATCTGTCTGTGGCCTATGGAGCCTCATCCACCCTCAGCACTGGACACAGTGATGAATCATAAAAAACAGAGGGTGAGTCAGATTGGAACTGTCACTAAGCTCAAGGAGTAAATTTTTTCTTATGATGTGTTTCAGATCTCATACCAACTGCTTGTTTAAATTTTAGCTGAGAAATTCTTTTTTTAATAAAAGATGTTGATTTCTTAGTATAGTAACTTATGTTTCTATATGCATTCTCCCCTTTTTCCTGACTAATTTTACATCTCTTTCATCTCCTAATAACCTTGCGCACATGTATTCTTTCCTTCATTGGAAACTTGATACCACAGAGGCTGAGTGATTTGCCCAAGGACATGGGATGATTGCACAGGTTAGAAGGAATGAGACACTGGGGCATTTGACTCCAAGTGTAGCCCTCCTTTGCGTGGCTCTCTTCCATATACTTGGTTGAAGCTTTTCCTTCTCAAAGGAATGACCCTCATCAGAGCAAACCTCATGGTAACGGGCAGTGCATCAGTGAGTTGGTGCTCCACATCCACCTGCTCACTTTTCCAGAGAACACTGTATACTGAGCAGCTCGGGAACCACTGATTACAAAGGTCAGCAGTCAACGTGTGGCCAGAGAGCTTTGCGGAGCAATGATCAGCCGCAGGCCCTTTCTTTCCTTTTGGAACTTTTCGGTTTGATCAGGTCAACGTGTTCAAGGGTGTGAGTTGACCCCTTGGAAGAGAGCAGTTTTGTGTTCATGACAGTCCTTTTTTAGAAGTATCTGTGACCCAGAAATATAGCATGTGATATAATTAAAGAGTTTGGCATCAGGAGACAGCAGAGGGAGAAAGAATAAAGATAGCCAACCACTTCAACTTATAAACAAGGAAACTTGGACTTAGGCAAACGAAGCCACTTGCCTTAAACCACACTGCTGCCCAGAGGCAGCTTTGGTAGAATGCAAGCCTCCTGACTCCCCATGCAATGGTGTTTCCTCGCACTGTACACCGTTTGGCTACAAAGTCAGGTCAGCAGGTAAACTCAGGCCTAACAAATTAGAAACAGCCCTCGAGGCACTATACCAAAGCTGGTCTGAGAGTCTAGGACCCTGAGATTTCTAGTTAGAGCTATTCCAATGACTCGCATTTCAATGCTGACCCTCCCGGGCATCTCATCGTATTGTAGGAACCATGCCAAATAAACAGGCAGATGGGCTCAGTGCATCTGAAAGTCTGCTTCTGACTGCCTGTCTGGGGCCTCTGAGAGTGGCTGCCTGTCATGACTGATTAATATATACATATAAGTACATCCCTTCTACTCACCTGTGCCTGCCTTAGAAAAAGCATGAGTAGGTAATTCCCTACCAAGGTATGGCTCATTGAGTAGATACTCTTGCCCTAAAACGTCCGCATCAATGTCAATCAGTGTCTAAAATTTCAAATAAGAAATATGATTTCTAGATTCTCACAAGGACTTTGTCTTTTAGGAACTACCTGATGAACTGTAACTCCTCTGAAAAGGGAAATGAGATGTACCCAGGAGAACAGAGGCCACTGGAAAAAGGGTAAATCACAATGGAAAAGGGGCCTACGGAACCACCAGAAACCACATTTACATGCTTCATATGTCATTCACTTTTACTGAGCACTTAATAGCTACCAGGCACCAACGCAGACACAGGGGAAACAAAACGAATACAGCGCGGTCACTGCTCTCGAGTTCAAGGCAAGAGGCATGAACAATCACAACGTTCTGCACTACACTCTTATAGTGGTTACAAGCCCATACTGCTCCTCTGAGAGATCACCTACTGCTCCATGGCAACCCATGCTGGCCATGACTATGACTTTATCAGTGCCTCATTCACAATTAGTCTCTTCTAGGTACAAGTCACTGGTTTCTGGCTAAGAATCAAAATGATTTAAAAAGCCATCAGTCCCTACTTGTCATGACTCTATAGCTGTATATTAAATTGTAATGAACTGAAGTTGCCAATCTCAGTTGCACTGTGGCTTGTCACAGACTCTCTTATTTATTTATTCGTTTATCCTTTGGAACCAATGGATTGGAATAATACTTCGGTTAATTAGTAAAGAAAAAAGACTGTAGTACCTGAACTATCACTCCATCTAGGTGATTAGGTGACTACCTCATGGAATTATAGCCACATCTCATTTTACTGCGCTTCACTGTATCACACTTTGGAGATACTACATTTTTTTCACAAATTGAAGGTTTGTGGCAACCCTGAAAGTCTATTAGCACCATTTTTCCAACAGCATTTGCTCACTTCATGCCTCTGTGTCATATTTTGATAATTCTTTCAATATTTCAAATTGTTTCATAACTGTTATATTTGTTACAGTGATCTGTGATCAATGTATTGTAATTGTGTTGGGGTGCCATGAACTGTGAGATTCAAGGTGAAAAACTTAATTGATAAATGTTGTGAGTCCTCTCACTGCTTTACCAATTCATTATTTCCCTGTCTCTTTTTGTCTCTCTCTAGATTTCCCTGGCCTCCTTATTCCCTGAGACACACTATATTGAAAATAGATCATTTAATAACCCTAGTATTGTACACTTAATGGGCTATAATATACTGTAAACACAACTTTTATATGTACTGGAAAACCAAAAAAAAAAAAATTGTATGACTTGCTTCATTGTGATATTTGCTATATTGTAGGGGCCTGGAGCTGAACCCACAGTATCTCCAAAGTATGCCTGTACTAAACTTGATCAAAAGCTATAATTCCTTTTGTAATTTTTCCATACCAATGCTAGAATTAGTGAACAAGATCCAGATTCCCAATTAAGTTGTGTAGAATCTCTCTATCCATATTAACAACAAAATTTCAAGAATGACTAATGTCTACATAGCATCCTGACTATCTGTAAAACATAGAGACCAAATTCAGAGAAAAATAAAAACCATCAATATTTGAGTGGGTTATAAGACACATGGAGTGGTATCATCTGAGCTCAATAATCGATGGGCTAGCTCACTGACTAAATTTAATGCTTCAAGGTCTTTTCCAGACAATATCCTCCTATACGAACATTATGAATCCAAAACATAATGTGAGCCTGTAAACTATATTTCCTATTTTCTGGATTTTTAAGTTTCTCATACACTTCCACAGTTGGGAGATCAGCCCTGCAATCCTTGCAAAAGTTCTAAAAAATAATCAGTTCCATTTCCAGGCCCAGTGATTGTTCTCAGCTTTACAGCTTGTAGCTTCTGCCAAGAAACGAAGCAAACGTTCCCTCTTTCAAAGCAGGTGCAGCAGCCTGACAATAATCCAATAAAAAACCTATTAGCTGGGTCTCCATGACACTCCTCGTATCCATGGGACCCACAATATCTTTAATGTAGATAATAAATCCAGACCATTTCCTTCTACAATTGCTCCCAATATGGCTCCACTCCTAGGACTGTTCCACTAACCTTTTGTTGCTGCATTTTCTCATGAATGCTGAATCATTCTCTAATTTTTGCCATGAAACATGTGCGGTCCCACTCAGTGAAACAGATCAATCTCTTGTGTTAGCCAATTTCAGTTGCCTACTGGGCCATATTTGTAGATTGCAAACAGCAGGCCTAATACTGACCAAGTTGTAAATAATCAGTCATGTCTTGGTGGTTAAGCGATGATGAGTAAAGAGAGAAAACAAGAGGAGGCTTCTGACCATGAGAGTCACTGCACGTATTTCTCAGTAACCTTGAACTTCTAAGCTCCAGGGCAGGTCTGTATGTTAAATAAAATGTCAGGGAAAAAGTGTTCCAATTCATCCCATGTATTGCTTTTTCTTTAATATTGTTGATATCATATCTCATCTCAATTTAGAAATCTTCTAATGCAGGACTGAACCTTTCCTCTACCTGGGAGTCAAGTTTCATGATTAGGCACCCTCTATATATCAACCCATCTCTTATTGTCTTCATATTAACACTGTATAAAGAGGCAAAATGCCTTGCTATTAAATATGCATGATGTTCACTGTCTCATCCCATCATTTGCTGGACTATATCTCCATTAAGGTAGAAGTCAGGTTTGTCTTGCTTTGCTAATTCTCACATCCCTACCACACAGGCAATATCTGGTATTTAGTAAATATTTATTGGAATGATAAAATATGCTTGTGTGGATTTTTCATCCAAATGAATATTCTTTTCCTACTCTATATTTATTTTCTTAATCATTAGGACCCTACTTAAACCCTGACCTCTCCTGGAAGATTTTTCCAGGCTATTCTTGACTATCTTGACCTCTTTTCATCAAAGTCCAGTTATGCTAGAGAACTCATGTCTCTCTAACTCTTGACTTGGAACATGTCAGAATTTGAAGAATGGTTAGATGGACTAACACTCAAATTTTTATGAATGAGAAATCTGAAGCCAAAAAAATCACACCATTTATCCAAACTTATATAACAGTACATCACAACCAAGACTGGTACAGGGCACTGATTTTTGCACAACCACAACTGTCATAACTTCTTTTCATTTGTACATACCAAGAGCCTATCATTCCTTAAAGGCTTATGAGATATTGACCCCTCCACGCTCATAGGGCAGATTCCATCTGATATTTGATCAATACTGTTAAATGGCATATTTATCTCTAATTTAAAATTTTGAGCTCTAAACAACAGCATAAAATCAACCATAGATAATAGGAAAAAATGTTGAGTTTCTCTTTATTTAATGAAAAATAGTCATTTCAGATTTTTGATGATTTTTCTTAAATCAACAAAAATATCTGGATTGCTATTACATGTTTTGCATGCTATATCAAATCAACAGTCACTAAATAAATAGTTCTCCTGGAAACCCATTTTCATTCACCAATTCTTCTGCAAAATGTGACTAAAATATTGTAACAAGAACCTGGAAAAACAGGAAGAATTGGGAAAAGTGAGAAAGAACCCCTCAAAAAACTCTACTGCCCATATCATCTAACCATCTGTTCCCTGGAGGAAAGTGTCATCAGAAACAGAGGAGGACTTGTCCCCATTAGCACATATTGTCTTATGAAAAATGTACTAAATAATAAGACAAGTTGCCAAAATCCTAAACCCAGCTCCATGACAAATTGGTTGGGTGAGTAGCCTTAGAATGATCTCAGCATTAGTGAACATTATGTTCCTGATAAATACAGAAAAGACAGGCTGTGCCTATTGGCAATTCACCACTATCCACTTCTTTTCCTCCCTGGTGATGCAGGTAAATTACATTTCTGAATCTTTCTGCAGTTCCATGATCATCTGACTGAGATCTAAGCCAGTGGAAAAGGAATGAAAATAATCTGTGTTACCTCCACCTTAAGATCTGGTTATTGAAAACTACTTCATGTGTTCTCCTCTCTGCTCTTTCCTCTTTCAACTGATGGCAAAACCTAAATCATACGAGAAGCAACCAGTTGAAGATAGCAGAGTGGCCCATTAACCTGAGTTCCTGAATGACTGTAGAAAAGGGCCAGCCTGTCAACCTAACCACTAGTCTGAGAGAGTTATTATCATTTAACCCCCTGAAATTTGGGGAGCTATTTGTTATCATAATTTAATATTGTCTAACCAATAAAAAAAATCACTCCCATGTTACAAGATGGAGATGAAGTACAACTTTACTTTGAAAATTTTAGGAAAATATGACACAGACCAAAAAGGAATAATTTGCCAAAATTACACATAAATAAAGTATCTTTTTACCCTGAACTTGCATATTTTTAAAAGATAACAGTATATTTCTATTTTCACATTACTATAAAACAGTTCCTTACACTAATAAATAGTAATAGAAAAAAATTTTAATCTAAAAGTTATCAGGTAATATACATAAAATTCCTTCAGTTTATTTTTTTCAGACTTCGGAAATCACATTTGACTCCAGAATTATATCAACAAATTTTCCAGTCTTCATTCTGGTTTGCTTGTGTAATTCTTGGCCAAAAGAAAAAACTAGACCTCAAAGATCTTATCAAAAAGTTTGTGCGGAAGCTTCAAGGTACTGTCACCATTCTCTATAAACTCCAGACCTTGATGAGGGAGAAAGAATTGCTTCTCAGTTATTCATAGACGAACAGTAGATGAAATAAGACTTTGACAATATTTTTTCCATTTATACCCTGTATATGGGTGATGCATTACAGTCCTTCTAGAAGATCATAATTTACTAGGCAATATAATGATGAATTGTCACTTTTATGACAATTCATTGTCTAAAGAACATCCTTAAGTTTTCCATTCCAGTCAAAAGCATCACCATCAGGTTTTCAAATTTTAATTTTAGTCTTGATTAATTGTTCCTAGCTTCATGCTATCTCTGAGTTTCAACATTCACCTTCCATTTTCAATATCCAACATCTCAAATAAACTCTTTAAATCCTATGTCTGCATTCCTGAAAATATTTCCAATGCTCTTTGTCCAAATACTTCCTAATTCAGCTACCAAAGGAGATGTTTTACAAATTGTTGTATCACATAAAAATAATTAGATATCTTTTATTTAATACTTACTAAGTATTGGAATCCATAGCTAAATACTCTACATGTATTTTCTAGTTTTATTCCTGCAACCACTCTATGTAGTAGATTTGCTTTTTCTCTCCATATAAAAGATTAGCAGACTAAGGCTTAAAGAGGTTAAAGTAATTTGTCTTTACTTGCTGTCTTTAGTGGAAGGGAGAAAATTCAAATTTCAAATGCTGGCCTTTCTGACTTCTGAGTATGAATTTTTGGTTACTATTTTATAGTACCTTTAGAATAGTAAGTCCTTTCATCCATTCATTGATATTTAAGTAGAGATTCTTGACAGGACTAGCTACACCTCTTGACACATATTTCATTCAATTTGAAAATTTCCAAAGAAATTAATAGTGAAAATATGATACTGATGAGTCAACTATTCAATTCAGTATTTACTGAGTGTCTATTACGACCTCTCCCTGTGCTAAAGGCTAAATGTGCTATAACAAATTATTTTTGTTGTTCATGTGGCAAAATGGCAGTCTACTTCATGCAGAAACAGGGAATTCAGACTTGTGAAAGGAGACGTTTTGTATAAAAGATTCATAGAAGTTACCGTTGGCTAAGTATGGTGAGAATACATTCTTCATGACTAAAAACTATTGACTCTCATCCTGAAAGTGATGCTGAAAAGTTTTCTAAACAGGCCAGTTATGAGAACAAGATACTTGAAATGTTGATCTGGTGGTAGGGCTCCGGAGGCACTAACCAAAGAAGCCTGAAACCAGACAGAGCAGTAAAAAGCTCTACGATAATGTGTGTATAAAAGAGAAGAGGAGGTAGCTGATGTAGCTGAATGCCTACCATATGCTTATGATGCATCAGGAATCAATAGCAACTTTATATACATAATTTCATGTTAACTCTTACAAAAAAAATAATAAACTGATAATTATCTTTTTTCTTTTTTTTTAATTTATTATGGTGACACTGGTTGACAAAATACAGGTAAGTTTCAAGTGTATGATTCAACAGTAAGTCATATATATTGCCTTGTGTGTTCACCACTCAAAGATTTCTTTTTATCATCACATAATTATCTTGATATTATTAGTAGAGAACTTGAAACTCAGAGAGCTTATATAGTATATAAAGTCATGGAAGTCGAAACAGAAGGTTATGAATATTAATGATATTTCAAAGGTATGTGTATGTGGATTGGTGTTTAAATGTGAGGGTACAGGACAAGCTAAAAATCTTCGCAGGTTTTTAATCCTGTGATACTAGAAAATGGGGAGTTGTCATGTATGGATGAGAACTAAACTAGTAAAACGGAATCTCCTGTCCATTTATTTACTCTACATCCTAGATTAACTTTCTGGCGCACTACTACTCTAATACTATTCCTTCTATTCTCAACAAACTTAATTTTACCACATTTGTCTCCAAATTATCATTGTTTGTAAATATCCAGTGCATCCTCCAAAAACAATAATTTGCCACCACAGAGAGTTAAAGGATTATTGTATTTTTCTTTTCTAGTTGAATATTCATGGAGAGTTTAGCTAGCAAACATAAGTTTCAATTTTTTAGTACATAATAATTTAGTATGGGGAACAAAAAGAATTACAGGCATTGCAGAGAGTTTGTAAGATTATTATTGTTGTTGTTTCTATTGTTTTGCAAAAGTGATTGTAAGTTTAGAGACTAAATTGTAGTTCATTATTGTTCTTTATCATTTTTTTTCTTACTTTTTTTGTATACATTTCAGTTTTTAGCATAAATCTGGACACCTAGTAAGTACTTACTTAATAAATACTTATCGCTGTT
This sequence comes from Rousettus aegyptiacus, assembly GCF_014176215.1. Lineage (NCBI taxonomy): Eukaryota > Metazoa > Chordata > Mammalia > Chiroptera > Pteropodidae > Rousettus > Rousettus aegyptiacus. The sequence continues at coordinate 73,138,322 of NW_023416287.1, forward strand.
GCTTTTGGATAATATTTCCTTCAATTTAAAAATATGATATTCCTTCTTCCTCAAGAAGGGTCAGTTACCATTCTACTTTACAAATGGAAGATGTCAAAACACCCATTGTATGGTTGGAAACAGAAGCACATTTTATAGTATCTCAAATATGCAGTTAAGAAGAGAAGATAAACATCTCGATATTTTACTCCTGTCCACCCTCTAGCCCACCCTTCTTCCTTAAGTACATGGCCAAGGAAGAAAATAAATGCTTCTAGTTGTCTCAAGCTTTGTTTAAATGAGGTTAAAATTCCCTTATGCATGTATAGTGTTTTATACATGCCTATATGTTTTGCCCTTATAATACCCTAGAAGTAGGCAAGTAGTACTATCTCCAGTGTACACAGATAAGCTCCAAGTTCAAGGACCTTGCCTAAAAATCACACAACTGAGTATTGGCAAATCAGGTCCCCAGATATACTGCCCATTCATCTTCTTTCTTTTAAACCAGGCAGCCTCTGAAGCTGGACTAAACATTTTTCTCAATTAAAGGTATCCACGTTAATTGCAGCTGTTTCTCCAAGTATGTGAACAGGGTAATGAACAGCTGTTCTTGACCTTAAAGAGGAGTGAGAGAACAACCGAGGAGAATGACAACAGGAAACATCTTTCAGGCAATTTACAACTTGAGGCCAGGCCTGCATCTGCTGTGACAAACAGAAGAGTGGACTGGGTAATTACCTATGACGTTAATCCCTGTAGATAGCCAGTCTTCCTAAACCCCTCAAATCACTTTGTCCTTAAAAGCATTTCCTTCCTTCTCTTACCCTCACATTTTCTGACTAATTATGTGGTAAATACTGTGAGAGCAGGGACAGGGTCTTCTAAGTCCCGGATAACTGGACGGATTGGCTCAACTGGTGCTAATGAGCAGAAGGTGTCACTGAGGGTCACAGAAAGAGAAAACCCATCTCTGTGATATACTGGAAATAGCTTGGGGTTCCTGTTTACAAGGGCGGCTGGATAAGCGTGGATGCTTCCCTGGCTTGATAACAAGGCAAATCCAACCTGTTCTTCAAGATCCAGTTAGTTCCACCTTCTCCATGAAGCTTTCCCTGAATATACCAAGTTGATTTCTCACTTTAATAGAATCCCCCAGGCTACAGATGACTCCTTTTTAGTCCAGAGTTATAGCCTACCTTTCACTGCTATTTAATTACATCCCTTGCATGTATGTGTCCCTTAATTAAAATGAAAGACCAGGGACTATGCATTTTGTTTTTTGTATCCCCCACCCCATTCAAATCCCTTTCTTTTCCCATCCTCACCCTCAACCAATGTGGAGATCTGGCACAGGATTGAAATCAAATGAAAAACAACAATGTGAATGATTTTCTAAATATAGTTGACCTATTCATATAAACAAACACTGGTCCCTTCAAAGCAGTCTCTTAGAAAAGTCAGTACATTGCTGCCTTTGATGACTGCTTCTCTCCAACATCAGTTTTTTATTTAGTAGGTAGATGGCTGATGCTCACCCTATGCTGCGTTGAATAATTTGTCTACTCCCTATGATTGCTCTTAACCAGAAGACCAGGCTCACTTCTTTGGTTGGATATTATTTTTCCAGCTTGAAGCATTCTAGTTAGAACTATAAAGGTGTGGCAAATAAACTATTGAAGATTAGCCCAAAGAAGTACGCCATCGAATTGCTGAGTGTCTTTCCATTCTTCATTCCCTGTGAAGAATGGGTCCTTCCTTTAGAGCCCTGTCATATTGGGAAATGCAAACAAGCATGCCCCTAACCCTACAGCAGTAGGCTGCCCTGACTCTGCCTGGTAAACTCTAGTTAAGCAATTAACAGGCATTAGTCTTCTTTGTCTTGAGATCTAATATAGCATCGCAATTAATAAATACAAAAATCAATTAATTATTAAAAACTTGTTCCCATTTTCAATGCTGAAAGAATTCAGGGAAGGCTCTGAGAAGCAATGTGGATTTGAGAAGCCAGATAAGGGTTCATGGCTCACGAGTGACCTGCCATAGGCTTTAGTGAGTGAAGATAGGAGGAGGAAGGAGGGAATAAGAGGGGCCAAACACAGGCAAATTTATCAACACATACGCTATTAGGCATCGACGAAGAGGTTGAGGCCTATTCTACCATCATTACTTTAATAAATCCAGAGAGTATCTATAAATATTGTTCCAACAAGAAATTGTCTCAATTTGGAAAAAGAGTTTCAATGAAAGGAACACCACCCCTTTAAAAGGTCTGCTAAAAAATGACACTAAGTTACGTGGCTTTAGAAAATCAGTTTAACTTTGAACGCCTTGACTTCCTCATCTTTAAAATTAAAATAATGATTCTCATCCTATCTCTCTAAGGATGAAGATGAAGGTCAGATGAGATAATAGATGTGAAGTACTGTGAAAAGCACCGCAGTAAATGTAAGTAGTTAACATCTAATTTGCTGCTACAATAGAAGAGAATGCAGCTGCCTGAGGACGTGTGTGACACCCACGGAGGCGTTTGTTTTCACCCAGGGCCAAAGCTTCTGTACGTGAAATCAGCATGCGGATGTGATTGGCTTGACTAACAATCCCTGTCTTCTCCTTTCTTTCTCTCTCATCTTCCAAAATTTTGGATCTAAGGGATACTCAGAAGAATCAACTTAAAAATACTATATCCACTTGGAGCTACTCTGTATCTCTTTTATGTTGTAATAAACACATTTTTCTCATCACTGTTTCTCAGTGTCAATGCAGAAAGAGAGATAGTTTAATAAAATGTGATGAATGAAGAAAGTTACAAACCAACAAACACTTGGAATTTATTAATTAATTAACTTTATAATTTATACCAAGAATATAACCAGGTCATTTAGGAAATGGCTCCTTTCTTGTGATTTAGATCCACTAGTTAATTGGTTTCTCTGCCCGGCTGATTGTCAGTCGAGACGCCTACATTGCTTATAACCAGCATGTTCATAAACAGAGCAAAGTTATTAATTTAATCAGCTTCAGTTGATGGGCAATGTGAGGGAACCAGCCTGTGTATACACAATTCCCCTGGGTTTGTTTGCTAGATTACCACCTCGGAGAAAGCCAGGCTATGTCTGTACACACAACACCCACATGACTGGACTATTTAGGCTGTGTAGCCACACAACTCATTGATTCAGTGGCACATGTCAACTGCTTGACTCAATTTCTGGTTGTCTAACGGAACTGAATGGTTAATGAACTTCGATTGGTTGATCCAGTAATGCTATGGAGACAGATTCTTTTGTTATTTTTTCCATGAAAAAAACATGTATTTCTTTACTCGAAAAGACTAATGATTAGTTTTAATCACCTTCATAAAAGATATTGGTTTGGAAGCCAAGAGATCTGTATGTACTTGCATATAGTCTCACCTCTTCCATTACTTGTTTGACCTTAGAAAATGTATTTCAATCCCACACCCCATATCCTCTCCTCATCACCATACTCTACCTCGTTTCTCATTTTCAGCCTCAATTTTATCATTTGCAAATAAAAAAATGTAAGCAGATTTCAAATCTTGGTTTTATGAGTTTTTGACGACATACTCATACCGGCTTTCTCATTATAGAAAACTTGCTTATAATAAGCTTCAAGTATCTAAGTACTTGTTACTCATCTTTATTACCGATAAACTTATAATCTATTATGAGACAGATTCTACCTTAGAGAAATGAAGACTGCAAGCAGGGCTTCCCAGTGGGGTTGACACCTGGGCTTCATATTGGACAACGGGTAGAAGTCAGACTGGCGAAGAGGCAGAGAATAAAAGGGAGGGTTTCAGACTGAGTCAGAATTATGAGCAAAGGCATGAAGATAAGAGGAACTACACTGCTTCTACAGAAATGAATGTTGCTCTCTTTACCCTGAGTGTAAACTGGGAGATGTGGCAATAGTTAGAATTAGATAATTAGGTGGTGCCTAAGTGAGGTGGCTCATACTTTTTCAACAAATGATACATCCTACTATTTTTCGAGACTTGTTTTGAGTGATGCCAAACGCCCTTACAATGAAGCTTATACTCATAAGCTTAGGGCAGATACTACTAGTTTACAAAACTGGTGGCTCTAGGTTACACAACTGGTGCCAATGTACAATGTGGTTGGAAGGGGAAAGAGGTCTGTGTTAAGAAGGAATACCAGTTAGGAAGTTGTCACAGCAATCTAGGTGAAAAATGAGGAGGGCTTAAACTGAAAGGCAGTGAGGTGGGTATGCAAACAGAATTATTTTCCTTGGCATGGCCATTACCTGAGAAATCATGAGCAAGAGCTTTGAAGGGCAGCACAGTTCTCTTGTGCTAATATAGGACTGTGGAAAGTAAGGGTATATTTTACTTCTTTTTAACTAGCAGTTACAAGAACATGTCAAAGCTGCACATCAATTAATGAACCCCTGCGTGCTGGGCTCCAGTTTTATTAGAGGCTATAGGAGATCTGTTGGCATAGCAGCCAAAGGGAGGCTTCTAGGTTCACAGTGGATTCCCCAGTGGCCTACATGCACTGCAAAGCTGCTTTTCTTGCTCCACGGCCATCTCACAGTTGTGCTGTCTGAGAACTGTCAGGGCTGAGACTGTCTTCCTGGCTTTTACCAGCCACCCATGAATGTTCTCAAGAGAAAACATATGATGTACACAACACCATACAAAGCAAAGAGCAGATCTGGAGGGAGACAACTCCTGTTTGAGCCCCTGCCTACTAACTTATCAGCCCTGTGACATCCCCGTAAGACAAGGGCTGAGCTGACTCTGCAAATACTGTCAGTGTTGCCAGTGGTATCTCCCCTAAGCCTAAGACCTCCATCCACTGAAAACTTCCTTTATACCTCCCCACTGCCCTCCCATGCATATTCAATGTTTGTGAGAGTTCTAGACTAAATTCACACACCTTTGCAAGTCCTTTCAATCCTAACCTCTCACTTCAAAACCTCAAAAAATTATATGGTGTGTGAATTTTGTTGTCTTTTTCCTTCTTGCCATCAAACTTTATTGCTTGTGTATTTTCTTCATGCCTGCTAAACTAATAAACTAATCTAGATTAAGAAGATCCTGAATGATAATAACTTCAAAAAACTTCCTCCAATAGCATTTGCATTTTTCTTAGCAGCCTTCAAAGCTTTAAACCAAAGAATGACAGGAATAGAGATTGGGATATCATTGAAGTTTGGACAGAAGATATTTTGAAGGGAGACATTATGAACTTCAACTTGTACTTTTTAAGCACAACAAAGAACGTGTTTTGTTTTGTTTTGTTTTTAATGGTGTGTCATTTCTATGCAAGGAAAACAATTGTGTAGAAAGAAAACTTGTTTTTTGTAAAGGCTAAGAAATTTCACTTTTAATATTAATGTCAGTCAACCCAATTACAATGAAAACTCAGCTGAGATTGCCACGCTCCGGATGAAGGGCCACTGAATTCAGATCCAATGCCCCTTGATTTCAGTCTGATTCAGAATTCATTGCCAGAAACTTGGGCACATATTAGCAATCCAGATAAGAAGCTAAAGATTCTAAAAGCCACTCAGCGTTATCCCTACAGGGAGTTTAGGCTGTGATTTGGGGGTTACCAATGGGCCCCATGGCCAAAAACTTCTTCCCCCAACTGCAGTCCTCAAAGCCGATAACCCCACCACTCAAAACTCATTCCCGTGAGTTTTTAAATTTATCATTTCTCTATTAAGCAGAACCAGTTGTAGTGTGAAGCTGGTTCTGATCTACCCTTCCAACAGATCATGTTCTATCCAAACCTTCAACTGGGAGCAGAGCTCTATGGCAGAAGATTACATCTCTAGAACCCATGGACCTTTAATAAGCTGATGATTGACTTCCGGGGAACTGTGAAGCCTGGAAATACAAGCAAAACTTCTGTTTTAACACCCGACTCCTCATTTCTGTCTCTGTGGGGAGTGACAAGATATGTTTAAACTCGCACAGGTGCACTTTTCTGGAAAAAAAGCTTTTATCACATTCCTGATCAGGTCCATGACACATACACATTTAAAGTGATAAAGAGACACAAGATGAGATGAGGGATGCAAAGTGGTTCTGCAGTGGTTGGCAGTGTTGGGGGAGGGGAGCAAGTCTGAACAGGATGGCAGACAGCTCTTGAGATTAACTGTCCTGTGGTCACAGTTCAGCTGCAGGCTCAAAGGGAGCTCATCATCTTACTCTTGTTCAGCAATGTCTCAACCATTGCAGAGGATTCTCTAACCTACCTGCGAACCCCCACCCCAGAAGAAACACTCCAGGCACCTGCTCTTGGAATACTTTGTCTTACAGCCGTAAACTATGTTGACAGTTTAGAATCTCTTATTAAAAAAAGCTACACTATGCACTTGGGCAGGGAAACCACTTCATTCCTTATCTGACTCTTCTTTCCTTCGGCCTGCTGGTTTGGGGTATAGCAAAGTCTTTCTCACATCCTGCAGGGAGGACAAAGAGTAGGACAGGCCTAGGGAAACCCATGAACACACTGGTCTAAAGAGGGCACCAGTAGGATCTGGGACAGTTGGGTCAGACCTAAAGACCAGCCCCTTCTAAAGAAATGGCAGCAGTTAATCCATACCACTTACAGCAAACATCCTTGCTTGTTACCTTGTACTGGGTCCCCTAAGGCAGGGGCAAAGAGTTGCCTCTAGAAGAACTTATGACTTGTTTAGTACAGGTAATTAGGCACCTAGAAATGATGCACACAGCCAGATTTATCTTGGCCCTATGCCTCAGCCCAATGCCTCCACACCTCCCGCCCTTATACATGTGTACATACATAAGTGCATGTATGTACACATGTATAAGCTGACTAAAGCAAGAGGGGGAGAAAAAAAAGTTACAAAGCCTATTGCATAACTTTTGCCATAGCTTATGAGTTATATATATGCCCATTACAAAATGTATAGAAAGGTACAGAGAAGGGAATAAAAAGTATCCTTATTCAAAAATCCACTAGGTGCATTTTTCTCTGAATAGTGCACAAGCTGTATACACTATGCACAAACTGCCTCATTACACTCCATTTTCTTGGCAGTTGGGACAGATCTTAAAAAGGTACACAAACGATACTACAGCAGCCAGGCCAGTATTTCCTAAAGTACTGAAGTGTATGATTTATAACTTCCATGAGTGTTAATAGGTGCTTCATGGTAACAGTTTTATGTGGTCAAACAAGTTTGGGAAATGCTGGGTTTAACAAAATTAATTGTCTTTCTCATTGAGTCTAATATACATTGTTTTCCCAAGAAAAAGGCCATGAAGCATTTCTCAAATATATTTTGACCACAGAACCCTTCCTGCACAGAGCATTGCATCTGACTCATATGTTAAGAGTAGTTCAGAAAATTCTGAAGTAAAAATCAGGGAAAAGAAATCCTTTGATCAGTTCTGGCTCTAACACTTACTCAATATTTGACCTTCATTTTCTATTGCGGTGTAACAAATTACCTCAACACTTGGTCAGCACCGAGTGACTCAAATCGGCATTTATCATCTCACAGTTTCTATGCAGGTCAGAAATCTAGGAGTGGCTTAGCTGGAGGCCAAGGGTCTGGCTCAGGTTCCCTCACAGGGCTGCAGTCCAGATGTTGGTCATAGTTACAGTCATCTCAAGCTCGACTCGAGGAGAAATCTGGTTTCGAGTTCCCTCACATGATCCTTGGCAGGATTCAGTTCCCTGAGGGTTGACAGACTGAAAGCCTCAGTTTCTCAGTGGCTGTTGGCCCAAAGCTGCCCCCAATTTTTCACCATGTGGGCCTCTGCAGCTTGCTTCGTTATAGCCAGCTGCAGAGAAGAGCCAAAGAGAGAAAAAACAATAGGGAAGCCACAACAGTTATATAGTCTAACCTCAGAAATGGTGTCCTATCACATTTCCCATATTCTGTTTACTCGAAGCAAATCACTAGGTCTAGCTCACACGCAGAAAAAGATATTATAGAAGAGTGTGAATACCAGGTAGTGGGGATCACAGGAGGACATTTCAAAAGCAAGCATTCACAGCCATTCATAAAGATCACAGGATCTTCAACCTGGAAGAATTTTAGGAAATCATCTGATTTCCAAATTGAAAGGTAAAAGAGCCGGGGTTCTGTCTGGACGGTGAAATGTGTTTCCTCTGATCACACGGTACCAGGTGGTGACGATCCCTCAGCAGGGACTCTGATCTTCTGAATGCTAGCTTGGTGCTTATTCCGCAACAGCAGCTGTCTTAGCGTCTACATCTGCAAAATGGGATCAATGATCTCTGGACTGCTTTTCCCCCTCAACAGAGATCTGTGAGAAACCAAAGCAACCAAAACTGTGAAAACACTTTAAAAAGCATAAAATGATAGCTATTCGGTGTTGTTTTATTGTTATTACTACTTTTAATAATAATGTAAATAGTGCTTAGGTTTTGGGCCAAATTTGTTAGATGCAATGTCTTTTTACTCCTCTTTTTCTTTCTTTAGTGGTGCTCTTATCAGCATTGCAGAAATGAATATGTGTTCTTCCTGCTGAGGGAGCCCACAGAGCCGGACATCCTGTCTCTTTCCCACCCCCTTGTTTCCAGTGCCATTTACTTATCATTTCTGTTCCCACTGCACTTGTATCAGAGACTACAAATCCTGAGTTCCATCCTGCAAAGTTGTTCTCGCTCATTAGCGGCAATGCCTATTCAACCTCAAAGAATTATGCTTCCTCCTAAACAGCTTTCTTGTGAAAAGAAATGGGTGGCGATACTTCAGAGGAAAAAACCTGCTTCCGTCTCATCTATCCATATCCTAAATTTCACATGAGACAGAGGAAGAGGTCCACCCCCTCTGCAGAATCCCCGACAATCACGGCACACCTAAACCCTTACCTCGATTAGAATCAGGACTACCATTTTTCAAGGATCTACTTTTTAAAGCACTTCATAGGATCATCTCTGATTTTCAAACACACACACTCAAGTGAACAGATAAGATAAATGAAACTAGAGAAAGTTAAATCCCTTGGCCAACTTCAAAACCAATAGCAGAACAGAGAATCAGCCCAAGACGTGTCTGACTCCAATGCCCAAATTTGTGGTTTTTTCCATATTACCATGAATTTCCACATTCTTGATTGTATTTTCCAGCAGATTCTTGGTAGCATGGAGGAAGAAAGTTTGTCTTATCTGTAACCTCAGTGCTTGGCACAGCGTTAGAATTAGTATCAGTTAATTAATACTTAATACGCACTGCTCATTGTAGGTATATTTATCATTTTACCATCTTAACTAAGATTCTTGAGGGCAACAACTTGCCTATACTCCCCTTAGCAGCCAGAACAAGTCCTCCAATGTATTAGAGATGTGTTGTTAATTTCTCCTCACCCTGTCACCTCGTAACAGGAAGTGACCCCATGAGGCAAAATCACGAGTTCAGTGACTGCAGGTAGAAAATATTATTTTGTTAAGAGATTAAACACCTAACCCCAGTCAGCCAGGAAATGCCAGCCAGTGGATGGCTCCATGGCACACCCTTACTAAAAAAAAGAATGAAGTGGGTGTCCCAATGAATGTTATTTTTTTGCAAACAAAGGGTGGGACTTCGTATTAAAGATTTCACTATAATTTGTTTTAAATCCTCTCCTTCACCCTACAAACAAGGCAACCTGCTCTTTTCTGTTCCTTGATGAAAGCCAGCTTATCCATACATATGAGGAAAGAAGAAGTCAGGGTTTTCTGGATGTTCTTTACATTTTCTCCTGGTGGATTTTGTTCCAAAATATTTGTTCTTCCAAAAGTCTAACACAGTACCTTTTTGATCTCCTAGAGCTGCTCACATTTTAACCTTATCTCAGCCATAAACATTAGCCTAGCTTAACTGCGTATACTATGAAAACTTTTGTTTATAGAGCTCTCTATCACAACCACAAAATAATAATCAGATATCATTCTGTCAGTTCACATTGCCAGCAAAACTCTTCTTGATATTCTCCCAAATTTCTCTCACATTCATTCACCTCGTCTCTACTTCTCGGCTCCTTGTTCTCTTCCTTCCTAAAGTAATTGAGAACAGAAATCTCCCTGTCAAGTTAGTTCCTCACTCTTTTGCCAAATGTTCTTTATTTCACTTGTTTATTGGATGCATGCATGTCCCCGGAGTTTACAATAAGCCAGAGATTCACTGAATTCCAATTTAGTATTTCCTTTACCACTAAATTCATCTCTTTATTACTGTTCAGCCTTAACAGCATGTATTGGTGCCAGAAAATATAACATTTATCTCACAGCTGAGGTGCAAATGGAATATTCCTTGAAATATCTTGCCCTTTATCCAGGAGCTATAAAAGACAAAAAAAAATTCTGTTTCACTTAATGTCAATCTCCAAGCTCCAGCTGTGCTGTCTACAGTTACAATAACAACCATCATCTGTACAGTTTAAGCCTAGTCAAAGATTTACTAAACGTACGCAATATTGTGACAATACTTCCATTCTTTGTGTAAATTTTCAAAACTATTTAAGTCATTTGGAGTAAAATACGAAAAGAGATTTTCAATTTGTCGACATTGACACCAAAAAAATCCTCACTCACTGAAAATTACTCAAATACATGAGGAAAATTTCTCACATCACACAAACTCCAAGATGAGTCATTCCAAAACCAAGATTCAGGGGGTGATATGAGATTTGGTCCAGACTTGGTCCACTGCATCCTCATAACACATATCATAATGATTCCCCCCTAGATCAGATTCTCCCAACTGGGCTTTCGATCAAATATCATGTTGAAGTAGTTGCTAAACATCTATAAAATATGCCTATATATATATTTTTTTAATTGCAAAGATGTGGTAGAAATAATATTTTAAAACTTGAAAGCTGTGAAGAAAATGAAACTAAAGCAATTGTTTTTATTTTTATATATCTTCTAGTATAAACCAGTTGATTACTTTAGAAATGTAAAATTAATAACACTTAAAATACCTATAAAATTCTCAGTTTTGGTATACAGAATGACATAAAGGCTCCCCAGATAGCTTTCGGAAACTGAAGTTATTTTTAAAAGGGAATAAAGAATATTGAGTCTTAGATATATATATAAAAAAAAGACTAAAAATTCTTTGGTGGCTTTTATAATTTTATATTTTATTTCTAGGCTTTCGTGCCTCCATAAACAACATTCTGTTGGGTCCTACATAAGGCAATTTAACTAAGTATAAAACAAGTTCAGCAAAAAGTCTTGTTTTGTATTCATTATACGATTAACTTTCATATTTCAGGAAACGTTAGGGTAAACTGGTACTGATTCGCACAGCAAATAATTGAAGATTTAAGAAAAAAAAGTATTTGACATAGAACATTGAATTCTGCTTCCAGATGCACCACTTTTGTGTGATGAAGGTGGGGAAATAACTCAGATTCTATGAGTTACGGCTTATCATGGAGAATATCAGAATCTTTCAAATCCACCTTGTAAGGTTTATATGAGACTCAAATAAGATGACATGGAAGAACTTCTTAGTAAATAACAGAATCTATTATTTAAATTATTTGCAATCAAGTACTTCCACTAAAATGCTGCTTCTTTATTCATGCTGTCTGCAGTGATCAATGAAGATAGATTCTACTGAATTCAACAAGCTTTGAGCATCTTATGTGATCTGTCAAGACTGACTGACATGTTTTCATTCTAAGTATAAGTTGAAGAGGGGGCTTTAATCACAGCTCCTAATAACTAAAGGGCTACATCAATAGCAAACTTCCAGCAGAACAGATAGATTTTTTTTTTAACATACAACGTCATGGTATCTGCAAATAAAAACAATAACAATTCTACATCCTTTTCCCAGTATTTACATCTTTCTTTTTCTTTCCTTATCACACTGGCTAAGATTGTCAACAAAATACTGAATCTAAATATTAATAGAAGATATCTTCTCCTAATTTCACTAGTCTTTGTTTTACCATGACATATTTGAAGATTGCAGAACAAAACACTGCTCAATTAGAGCTGAGATTTCTTTTTGGCTAAATTTGGATTATGCTTTTTTGGCAGGAATATTCCAGAAATGATATTGTGTTCTTTTCAGTACGTCATTTAGGAGACACAAAATGCTACTGGTGATGTCAAGTTCAGTCACTTGGTTATGGTGTTCATGCCAGGTTTTTCTACTGTAAAATTACTATCTTTCTATCTATAATTAATAAATATCTTATGGGATTTTAAGACTATGTAAAAATCCTATTAATAAATCTTCAATGTTTAATCCATTATCTTAGTCATCCATTGATGACCTGGCTTTAGTCAATTTTATGATAATCGTTACCAAACAATGATTTTCTAATTTTTTTTTCTACATTTAATAATTGTCTTTCTACTGTAAAGAAAAGCTTTATAATTTATTTTTATACAATATAGATTCAAAGATTCTTATCGCATTCGATTCATTGTAATTATTTATCATCATTATTAATTTTGAGCATCAATTGTCCCAGGTTCGACTAGGGGCAGGGGCCCTCAAACTGGCTTATGTGTCTACTTGTTATGTCATTATCATTCCTTGATCACTTCTTGCTTGCACAACAAGATGTGTCAGGCATATCTTATACTTTCTTTCCCCATACCTGGAATCAGTCATTTTTCCTAAGTGTCCTGGCTCCCTTTAGTAGAGAATGGTAATAAAATCCAATATCTGGTGTTAGGTATAGTTATTGTTACTCATAGCTTTTTTTAAAATTTATGTTTGTTTTTAATCTACTTTTTGAATCTTAGTCTTTGGTTGGAATATTTATTCTACTTACATTAAATATAACTACTGACACCTCAATTTGTTCCATCATATTTTTGTCCTTTTTTTATACACCTCTCTTGCCTTCTTTTTGATTTAATTATATTTTTATTATTCTGTTTTCCCCCTCCTACCTTGTTATAAATATATTTGTTCATTATTATTATTTTAGTGGTTATTCTGGACATTACAACATATATCGTTTCCTGATTAGTGTGTAAAATTTGAAAGTGTATAAAATTTAAAAGCCTTATAAAACATTAACTAAATAAAGCCCTTTCCCTCTCCTGTGTTACTGTTTGCATAAATTTTCAGTTTACATATATTTCAAACCTCACAATACTATTTTAAACAATAAATATTTAGTTTTACTTACCCACATGTTTACCCTTTCCAATGTTTTTTATTTCTCAGCACAAGCATTTTCCTCTGTCTCAACAACTTTTATTAATATTTCCTTTTGTACAGGACTGCTGGTAATAAATTGTCTCAGATTTTGTTTGTCTAAAAGGATTTTTTACTTCACATGGATTTTTGAAGAATTTTTGGTGGGTTTAGAGTTGTAGATTGAGAGTTTCTTTCAGATATCATTCTACTGTTTTTTAGAGGTCAGCTTATATCTCTTTGTTACTACTTTGAAGGTAATCTGTGTTCTATCTCTGGCTGCTTTGAAAATTTTATCTTTAGTCTTCTGCAGTTTTACTGTTATATACCAAGTGTTACAGATTGAACTGTGTTCTTCAAAGAAAGACATGTTGAAATCCTAACCCATAGTACCTCAGAATGTGACCTCATCTGGAAACAGGCTCTTTACCAAGGTAATCAAGTTAAAATGAGATCATGAGAGTGGGACCTATTACAACATGACTAGTCTCTTTATAAAGACAGACATACACAGAGGGTAGATGATGTGAAGACACAAGATTGGAATGATGTAGCTACCTGCCAAGGAGTACCTGAAGCTACCAGAAGATAGGAAGAGTCATGAAATGGGTACTTCCCTGTCAACATCTTGATTTCACATTTGTGGCTCCCAGAACTGTAAGACAATAAATTTCCATGGTCTTGATATACCCAGCTTGTGGTACTTTGTTACAACAGCCCTGGAAAACTAAGATATGGTTTTCTTTATATTTTTCTTGCTGATTCCATTGGCCAGAACTGTCAGTGTACCATTAGTGCAGAGGAGTTATCTTACCTGAAGACTGTAGCACTTTGGGATATAGGATTCGATGTCTTTAGCAAATCTGGAAAAATTTTTAGACATTATCTTTTGACATATTTCTTCCATTCTGCTCTCTCTTTTCTGTCCTTCTGAGATGCCAGTATATATTAGACATCTTCATCATGACCCATGTATCTCTGATACTTTCTTCTGTATTTTCTATTCTTGTTCTCTCTGTGTGCTTCAGTCTGGGTTATTTTCTAACATCTAATTCTATTTCACTAATTCTCTATCAATTTGCTTGCTGGTAAAATACATCAATTGACTACTCTCTTAATTTTATTTACTGCATTTTTTAGTTCTAGGGTTTTCATTTCATTCTGTTTTATATATCCCAATTATCTGGTTATATTATCTATATTTTTATCTTACATATATTAATCATAATTATTTCAAAGTCCATAGCTTATTCTAACCTAAAATTATCTTTCTATTGTCTATTTTTGCCTTGGGTTTTCAGTCATTCAGTCTTTTTTTGGCTTATCTGATAACTTTTGATTGAATGACAAATATTTCTTATAAAAAATTACAGTGGCTCTATATGATGTTGTCTTTCTTCGAATAGAAAGAGTATTGAAGTATAAGCTTGATACAATTGGGGTTTGTCTATTTCAAATTAGCCTTTACTTCTTGGGTCTAGCCCTCCAGGTATCTCATCAAAAAGCCTGGGGTGGTCCTTCCTTGATAGGCTCTTCCTTGATGGGCTCTAAATGATGAACCTTAACTCTGAGTATATGAGATTGCCAAATCTTTGCTAACTGTTTGGCCTCTTAGCAGCAGCTTTTTTGCATGATTTTTGACAGCACTGCCCCCCTCGTGCACTATTTTGGAGTAAACATTTGGAGGGAAATTCTCCACCCCACCCTCCATCCCAAATATTTGGGTTCATGTCTCTGTAGTTTTCTTTTCCATGAGATTTTTCTCCTTCAAATCATGACTGTCTTGATAGCTCTGAACTCCAATTTTTTTTCTCCCTAAACTTGTGAGTCTGCCAAGAGCTCAAGGCTGCCATTTTCTGTTTGGTTTTGGTGCCATGATCTGTGAATCAGCAAAGCCCCAAGGATTAAAAGCAGCCATAAATTCTAAGCTCACTTCTATGCACTTCATTCCTCCTCAGGATCTTGGACCTTGATGCTTGGTTGCCTTAGTTTCTTTCTAATGCTTTCGAAGAACTACTTTGCTTCTCCCCGCCTCCCAAATCTAACACAAATGTTTTGGTAGAAGGTTTTATTCACCATGAAAAATACCATCAGAGGTAGAAGAGTATTTCATTTTGTTTTTGAATTGTTTTTTGAATTCTATAACAAAGGAAATGATCATTTCTGCTTTGCTAACCTATTAAAAATTTGAACTTAATTTAACCTGGAGAAAGGGAAAGCAGTAAGAAAGGGAAATTATTTAGTTTAGTAACTTAGTCACCAAATTTTCATTGAGTACAAATTTTCATTGCTAACATTGTTTGCAAAAAAAAAAAAAAAAAAGATAAAAAATGAAGGATGGAAGGAAGGAAGCTCTCTATTCACATGGAGCTTTCATTCTAATGAATTGAAATAGATTAATATATAAATAAAAATTAATCAAATAATCACAACTACTATGTAAAGGATTAAAATAAGGTAGAGGATTAAAATAAGGTAAAGAATGACTACTTTAGATTAAGAAACATTTCTGAGGAAATGATAATGAAACTGAGATCAGAATGACAAGAAGATAGCAATCATCTGAAAACAGTAACAGGGAATAATAGGGAATCCAAACAAAAGGGCCAGCTAATGCAAAGGGAAGCCCCAGGACAGGAATGAGTGAGGTAAATGGAAATATTAATGTCAACAACTGCTTTCTGTAATTTTTCTCTTTCTCTACCCTGAGATCCCCACGAATTCCTCCTACTAGAGAAGCTAATAAGAAGCTGACTGACTAGCAATGGAGACTAAGAAATGTAGTTTGCACTTTTAGCCCTAACAGTACAAAGAGAATACAGAGGGATAGATTTGGGCTAAGAAACAGCAGTTTAAAAACTAGCATAGTCCATCTTTTTGGTTATTCATATCCTACACATATTTCAATTTCTAAACAGCAACAGTAACAACATCATGTTTATACCTTATGAGATGCAACCATCCTTTATGCAAATGAAGATACTCTCATCTTCATCCCCCCAAAAGGCTAAAGCAAAGTGCCGGAAGTCATTGTTGTTGTTTTCAAATAACATTAGTTCTATTTATAGTTAAATCACAATCCTCCCTTATTCTGTAACTTACAGACCAAATTTAAAAAGTAACCACAATCAATGCTTCCTACACAAAACAGTGGAAAAGGTAAAATATTAATGTATACATAACAAAGGAAGAAGAGATTACGTTTAACTATAACTAATCATGAAGCTATACTTGATATGGCAACTGCCATCGATCATTACCTATTTCCTGATTTCCTTGCTCTCAACTAGCACTTCAATTGATTGGGATTCTTTGTTTGGGGGTAAACCACATAGCCATTCCTGAGGGATCTGAATCCTATCTATTCTTGGTTGCTGAGGTCTCTGTTAACATTTGGGCAGTGAAGCGCTAAGAAACCCCTGAGTTTCACTCAAGATAATCATGCTAAGTGAAATAAGCCAGACAGAAAAAGTTGAAAATCACATGGTATCATTTATATGTAGGATATAAATCTAAAAGCAACAAATGAGCAGGACAATCAAACAGAGACTCATGGATGTGAACTATAGACTAGTGGTTACCAGAGGACTATGGAATAGTGGTCACTAGTAGGGTAGCAGAGGAGGGGGAGGCAGACAGAGTAAAGGGAGTCACATAGAGAGAGATAGGGGGAGGGTGAAGTGGGAAAAGGGGATTGAACATATGGTAGCTGAAGGGTACTGGACTTTGAGTGGTGAACACATGATAGAATATACAGATGTCAAATGATAATGTGCACCTGAAAATTATATGATTGTATTAACTGATGTTACCACAATCAACTTAATTTAAAAAAAAATAATAATAATAAAATAAAATAAAATTGCATTTACTTTCAAAAAAAAAGAAAGAAAGAAAAAAATCTCTGAGTTTCAGATAGAGTCACCTATGTCCTACATCGGGGAAACAATTATATATTTTCAATCTATGGTTTAGAATTCGCTTATGTAGTTATGCCTGAATTTTCAATTGTGCAGGGGTCTGCACCCTTAACCCCAACATTGTTCAAAGGTCTGTTGTACTTTTTCCTTTGGTAATCAGAATCAATCAAATTAACTAGTAAAATAAATTTCTTTCTTTGCCAGTTAGTTCTGTGGCAAGTGCCAGGTGTCAGCCTCAATACTAGTTCAGTCAAATTGTTATTCTTTCCCCTGGTGAAGTTATCCCTCCACTGAGAACCAAGGCATCTAAATCAGTAGAATCCAAAGTTATAGGGCCAGGAAGTAAAAGTTGTACATCATACACTTTTTAAATACTCACCCTCCACCAACTATGTGCTCAGGGAGGGTCCAGAGCAGACATAAAGAAATGTATCAGGGAGGGGAAACCCCCACCCTGGAAAAGTTCTGTGGTTTGTCCTCTGTGGTCCACGGATGATGGTGGGAGATGCTGCCACGGACATGGGTCCCCTAATATCAGTTGGAACCATGAGACCCCAAAAAAAGCAGGGCCCACATGACAGCTCGTAACCTCCAGAGATAAAGGAGACACAAATATCATAGTAGGCAACAGAAACAGAGTGGCACCCAGAATGTGGCACAGAGTCCCCAGGAGATTATTAAGAGTAACTAATTAATGATGCTTTCCTAAGAAGCAGATGAACAGCTTATTCTATCAGTACTTTATCTTATAGTGTTTATAAGCACTTCCTGGCACCCAAATGGGACGTAATTATTTAAAGAAAGGTATAAAAAAAAAAAAAAAAACTTGAGTGGAAAGAAATCAGTAAGAATGACTGAGTTTTAACTGTGACTATTCTACTGAAACTGGCATGACCATGGGCAAGAGATTTCTCTTGTGGTCTTAGCTTTTGTGATTTCAAAATGAGAATAACAAAATTATTTAAAATGATAATAATAGCTAGTACAAATGGAGTGCTTACAATATATCAGGCATTGTTTTAAACACTTAACATGGATTATCTCATCCAATCCTCTTATGAAATGGGTTATGTTATTAAACTCATCTTTCAGACGAGACAACTGAAACACAGAGGCATGAATAATCCATCTAAGCTCAACAGCTAGTGACAGTCCAGGGTCTTAAATCCACATATTTAATGTCACTAAGTCATGGTTGAAACCCCTTGAACCTCGGCTTCAATGTCAGTGGTTTTCTTTTCCAAGTCTGCTATATGATATCACAATGGCCCAACCTGATTCCCCAGAAAGACCAATTTTAGGGAAACAGAAACCAGCTTTCTGCAATTGTTCTGATTGTGTAACTTAACTCAGGTGGACTAATTTGGCTGGAAATTCTTTTACCAGGCAGCCATGCCCCACAGGCTTCTGGGCACTAGAACAAAAATAACTAAGTGCATAATGATCACAACAGGGACAACTTGCCCAAACATATCCACGTGCCAGAGCACACGGGAGAGGAAGAGAAATAATTTCCTATCAACACCCCTAATCATTCTGGTAGACTACTTCATAATGACTGCCAAAGCAGAAATAGGATGACAGGTGGGTGGGAAGGATGGGGGTTACAAGGCATCCCAGAACAGCTTGGCATCGTAGGAAAGCACGGATTTAGACATGGGACACTCACAGTCTAGTCCTGCCTACACTCTGCTGTTCAGCATTGAACTTATCATCATTATTGAATATCAGTGCTCAAAGAATCATCATCAGGTTCAAACTCTTGATTTTACGGATGAAAATATGGAAGCCTAAAGAAGTACAGCCAAACCAGAGCTCGGACATCCTGAATCCCCAGATTTCCCTGCCATCCGCCCTGCACCCCCTGTGAGCTCAGGCCCTCCATCATTCTAAGCATTAATTTCTTCATCTATAGAATGGAAATAACCATAGGTGCTAAAACTACCTACTACAGATGATTTAATAATATCTGAGATAATATATGGGAAAGTGTTTTTAAAAGTATATACCATGGAAATGCCACTGCTCTGAGGTTTGGGAATGTTAATGTTTTCTTTCTCACTGGGTCACCATTTCCATAGTCTTCAGCAAGAATGCCCTAAAAGTGGCCAGAAACAGACCTGGAGTTTAAAGAGACACTCATCACTGAAAGTTTATCAGTGGGTTAGAACCAGGATGGAATAAAAATATAGGAAATTAGTGGGGGAAAATAGTATGGAAAAAAATACTTTAAAAAAAAACATTTGGTAAACCACAAAATGTTCTCTTCAGGGACAGAATTACCACTCCGTTGCTTGCATCACTTAAGCTCACACCAGACAGAGCATTTAGGAATGCTCTGGTAGGGTGGTCTACCATTAGCAAGGGGAGCAAGCAAAGGTGTCTGAGGTGGGCTTTCCCTGTTGGTTTTCCTGCTATTGAGCGTGGGCACAATTTTCCCTATAGATTCTGGTCATGCTTGATGGCTTCAGTAGGCCAGGTTTTAAACAACGATGTGTTTTGTCCAAGTGTCTCATTTACTGAACAGCCACTTTTCTCTCAGCTTTCATTCGACACTTCCTACGAGCCAGAGACCACATCTGGTGCTTTTTGTGTATCTCATTTAATCCTAGCAACAGCCTAATGAAGTAGGTGATACTGTAATCCTCACTTAACAGATGTAAAGCCTGAGGTCCAGGGAGAAGCCAATAAGTGGAGAAACCAGGATTGAAATCAAGATAGTTGGAATGAGAGTCTGTACTTTTAACACCCTACCATATCACCTTCCTGTGTTCTTTGTGTTAAACTACAATTTCAAGCCAGTTGTTTCAGGGGATGAATCTTTCAAGTTCCAAGTGCACAATACTATTTCTACAAATATTTAAGAAACTCTAGTGTTAATGAAAAATCAAGCTTACACTATACAGCTTTAGAAGGAAAAATTAGGCTTCATGTCTGAAAAACATCAAGAGCCAGCTTTCAGTTTAATGCAGAACTAGCTATTTTATGAGTATGGCAAGGGGAAAGGGTTCAAACAATGGTTGTTGGGGACCATTTGTCATGTACTGCTGCTGTGGGGAGTGGCTTTGTATCTAGAGGTCCCTAAAGTTATGACTATTCTGAAATTATACAATTTGATGACCAAAAGATCTGAGTAAAGGATAAGTGAGAACATTGTCGAGCATGGCCTTCCATGGTGATTCCACATTTATTGTGACTTAACCAATTTTCTAAAACAATAGCTTAGAAACAAAAAAAATAATTATTTTCATGACTTGAGAAAAGGAGTTCCTCTCTCGGGCTAGCTTTCTTTAAAAGCCATTATGCTATCCCCTGTCTGAAATCTTTTCTTAATCTCAGTTACCAAATTCGACTGTCCCTTCCTCGTGGGCCATCTCAAGTCTCACTTCTTCCACAAAGCTTCTCCATGATGTCCCCGCCCAACTCAGGCCAAGGTACTCCTCACTCACTTAACCCCCTGCAACATCCTCTTCTCTGAAAATCAATTCATTCCTAATTGCAAGGAACACACTACAGGAGCCACCCAATTGCAGAAGAGTCAGTGACTACTCTGCACCTCTGAACGAGGATGATCATGAAAAGACTTCAGAAAGGAAAATGTGTCCTGAGCTGGAGCCTAAAATATTGACTGGCAGCCCAGGAAGGTGGGGATTATGGATGTCTGAGCTTCTGATGGAACCCTGGCAGTTACAACAGAGGTTGGCAAAGTGCAGATGCTCGAAAATTTTCACCAAAGGAAGGAAAGAGGAAGGAAAAGAGGGATAAGTAGAGGAAGGGAGAGAGGGAGAAAAGGAAGGAAGTGAAAGTGGGCTAGGCATGTTTGTGTAATGGCAAAGACACCAGACTAACGAGAACATTGTGTATCTGTGTTGAACAGTGGGTATTAGGATAAATGAACAGTGTAGGCTCAGATTCTGAAGAGCCCAGAAAGCTTGGATGAGAACTTGAGGCTGGCTGCGGAGGCATTTATAATATTCTGAAGAGCATTAATGCTTTTCATGGCTTCTTTATTAGACTGCAAATCATCTGAGAATATGGTTCTCAGCTTATTCTTCTTGGTATCTTCAATTTATTTAGCTTAGTGTGCACTTAATTATGTGAAGAAGAAATAAGCAAATGAATAAAACACTCTGCTTCAGTCATTCCAGAGACAAATTGATTTTTTTGCACCTTGTCGACATTCTGGCATTAACCCCAATATTGGCCCCACTTACACATAGAGGATCCAAAGTGATGTGAACATTTCTCCAGCTGGAACACTACAAAGTTAAAGTTAATGAACTTTCCCCTCCAGAGAGTATTTATCATTAGATCAATCTCACCTCCTCGGTGCTATTCCAAACCCCCACTCCCAGGCTACACTGGTATCCAATTTCCAAGGCTGAGTAATACTCTTGGAGGTGAACCAAAATGGAAAGCTTAATAATCAGAGAATTTAAAAATCTACCCAGTTCCTGACAAACCATTTTATTAACAGTGTTTCGGTCCCATTTTTTCCTGACTAGAATATCCTTAAATCAATTATAATGCATACTTCAGAAGATGTACAAATTGGATTTGAGTTTTGTAGAAGGATAGAAAAAAGAAAGGAGGGAGAGGACTTGGGTGACAGGCCTAAACTCAGACACCTCTGCCACTTACTGACCTTGAAATTTTGGACAAACAATGTTTTCTAGGTCTCAGTTTCTTCATCTGTAAGACTGCAGTAACAATGCCTACTACATTTTTGTACATCAGGATATATAAATATATATGTGTGTGTATATATATATATATATCCTGAATATTAAAAAGTTTTAAAAATAATATTATTAAATATTATTACATTGGTAGATCTAGGCTACAGAAAAGCCAGTAGAAGAGAAAGTTTAGGTTAAAAAGTATTTAGGGGTAGCTTTAAAGTCCTAAAAATTTCTTCTGCATAAGTGACTAACTGTATGGTGGGCTAATCATAACCTTGTCACTGGGGCCAATGTCAACAAGATGCGCTTCAGGAGAATACACATTAAGTCCTACATTTAGTTTCAAAACATTCATTTTATAAATAAAGGATGGTTCGTTTTTTGGCAATACTCACCTGCGAAAGATGTGGCAGTGTTATTTGACCAGAAGCTAAGAGTGCTTAAAAAGCTAACACAAAATTAGGTCAGTAACATTTATATATCTATAAAGCCAATATGAAGAGACAATCTAAGCTGACTCTACTGTGATAACTAGACATATCTAGAACAAGGGTAGAATGCAGAGTGCCTTGCTTTAATTGCCAAAATAAGACTATGAAAGGTCTAAAACTCATGTCAAATGAGACTTACCTTATGCAAACAGGGATTTATAGCCTGGAGGACAGTGAGAGGAAGAGACAGATAATTATAGGGCTCTTATACAGAAGAGCAAAAAAGAGATATCTGTGACTCCAAAGGACATAACTAAGCTCACTTGTTAGAAATTGTGGACATGTCCTTTGTGCTGCACACAAGAAACAACTTTCTAAGAAGTAGAGCTATACAAAAATGGAATGGTTTATTTCATGAAGAAATAACTTATTTCTGCAACTTTAAGGTCTAGTATTGTTCTTATCACATACTGGAGGAAGGGAGGGAAGGAGAGAGGAGGAAGCTGTTCTCTCAACCGGCAGCTGGAGCCAGTCCTTTCTACTCTAAATTGATCAAGATTTCTTACTGAAACCACATCATGTGCCCTTTTTCAGAAAGTTTGCTCGGTCACTACCTGGCCCATATCTGTTTTAAACAGGCTCTTTTACAATAAAATTTCACTTAGAATTTAACCTATCTTTGAAGAACAGGCCACCACAGAATGTTAACTTTCCAAACTGAAAAAAAAATGCTTGAAATTTCTCATGCATATTATATTTCATATTTCTTTTTAATAGTAATGTTAGACATAGCACAGTTTCAGTTTCTGCAAACATAAAATTTGGCCAAAAGAAGACAGAGGCATGAAACATGAATTTTAATAGAATTACATTTTCTTAAACCTTAAATTAAATTCCACTTAATCTCCAATATTCAAAATATCTTTGTTGAACAAGATACTATATTTATTTATGCTTTGAGTTTTGTGTCTAAGCAGAATTTCTGTTACATTTAAGACTTTCATGGCATTAACTATTTTTTAAAAGCTTTTAACAGACTCAAAACACAAAGTTGCCATTCATGAGTCTCTTAATCAACCTAGAAGGTAACATGCCTTTTTATCCATTTTCTCTTTTTGATGGACCTGATTGGCTCATTAGTTGGTTGGTTGATATCTGCTTGTCTTCCCTATCAATCCTTTAGGTTGATCAATATCTTAAGAAATAGAGTCAGGAAATTTTGTTTTCATTCATAAATACACAATTTTATTTGCTATTTTCAGGGGAAACTTAGGCATTAAACTGTAAGCTGACAAAATATGGATATCTAAAAAGTATAAAAGTATAAATATCCCTTTAAAATAAATTTTAGTGACTTTGAGTCCCAGACTTACTGACTTATAAAAGTGTGACCTTGGGCAATTCACATCGCCCCCGTTAAACTGTTTTTCATATCTAAAACAGGATAAAATTGTTACCCTTGCCTACCATTCTGACTCATTGCAAAATACTTGAGTTATCTTACACTAACATGCTTAGTGACCTATAAAAATTTCTAAATAAGTGTAAGGCATCATTATTCTTGTACAATGACATGAGCAAAGAAAAATATCCTATTCCAATATCAAGAAGTGACCTGGCATTGAGATCCTTCCCAAATTCACAAGGGCTCTAAAGAGGCAATTACTATATAGAGTTTTCTATATGGAAAACCCTAAAGATTCCACCAAAACACTACTAGAAACAATAAGAAATACAATAAAGTTTCAGGATACAAAATAAATGCACAAAAATCCACTGCATTTCCTATACATTAAGAACAAAATTTCAGAAAAAAAAAATTCTTTTGCAATTGCAACAAAAAGAACAAAATACCTAGAAATAAATTTAATGAAGAATGTGAAGGACCTATACACTGAAAACTACAAGGCATTAGTAAAAGAAATTGAAGAAGACACAGAAAAATAAAAAGACATTCTGTGTTTATGGAATGGAATAATCGACATAATTTAAATGGCCATATTACTCAAAGCAATATACAGATTTAATGCAATCTCATCACATTCGAATGGCATTTTTTAAAGAAATAGAACAAAAAATTATCAGGTTTGTATGTAATCACAAAAGACCCGGAACAGTCAAAGCAATCCTGAAGTAAAAAACAAGAGCAGAGGTATCACACTTCCTGACTTCAAATTATACTATAAAGCAACAATTATCAAAACAGCATGGTGTTGACAGAAAAACAGGCACACAGAACAATGGAAAAGAACTGAGAGTCCAGAAATAAACACATATGTATGGGTAAATAATTTTCAACAAAAGAGCCAAAAATATATAGTGGAAAAAAGAAAACCTCTTCAATAAATGTGGCTGGGAAAATTGGACAGCCACATGCAACAGAACGAAACTAGACTACTGTCTCCATATACAAAATTAACTCAAAATGGATCAAAGAGCTAAATATAACACATGAAAGATAAATTGTATAGAAGAAAATATAGGTACTAAACTCATGGACTTTGGTTTTGGAAGCATTTTATGATTTGACTTCAAAGACAAGGAAATAAAAGCAAAAATAAATGAATGGGAGTATATCGAACTAAAAAGCTTCTGCACAGCAAAAGAAACCATCCAGAAAACAAAGATGGGAGAAGATATTTGCAAGCAATACCTCCAGTAAGAGGCTAATATCCAAAATACATAAATAACTCATATAATTCAACAACAACAATAAAACAAAAAACAATCCAATGAAAACATGGGCAGAGGACCTGAAAAGACACTTTTCCCAAAAAGACATACAGATGGCCAGCAGACATATGAAAAGACATACAAATGTCCAACTAGTGATGCTCAACTTCACTAGCTAATAGGGAAATGCAAATTAAAACTACAATGAGATACCACCTCACACTGTTAGAATGGCTATTATCAACAGGACAATAGCATGTGTTAGAGAGATTGTGGGGGAAAAGAAACCCTCATATACTGGTGGGAATGTAAATTGGGGCAGCCACTATGAAAAACGGTATGGCGGTTCCTCAAAATATTAAGAATAGAATTACCAGATGACCTAGCAATCCCTCTTCTGGGTATCTACCTCTAAAACTTGAAAATATCTATCTGTAAAGATATAAGCGCCCCAATGTTTACTGAAGCATTATTCACAGTGGCCAAGACATGGGAACAACTGAAGTGTCCTTCGATAGATAATTAGATAAAAATGTGCTACATATGTACAGCAGAATATTATTCAGCAATGAGACAAGATCAAATACTTCCATTTGCAACAATATGGATGGATCTTGAGAATCATATGATTTTACCCATATGTAGGAGGCTATAAAACTGAAAGCAACAAATCCAAAAAATTTGAAAACATTTATTCGTAAAGATATATATACCCCTATGTTCACTACAGCATTATTCACAGCGGCAAAACATGAAAATAACTGAAGTGCCCTTCGATAGCTGATTGAATAAAGTCGTGGTACATACATACAATGGAATATTACTCAGCCATAAGAAAAGACAAAATATGCCACTTGCGACAGTATGGACTTATCTTAAGATTATCATGCTAAGCAAAATAAGTCAGAAAAAGTGGAGAACCATATGATTTCACTCATATGTGGAATGTAAAACTGAAAGCAACAAATGAATAAGACAAGCAAACAAATTCATATAAATATCTAACAGTTTAGCGGTTACCACAGCGAAGGGGAGAAGGCAGATAAGGGTAAAAGGAGGTCAAACATATGGTAACAGAAAGAAATTTAACTTGGGTGGTGAACACACAGTGCAATATAAAGATAAGGTATTAATGAATTGTACACTTAAAGCCGATATAATTTTATTAACCAATGTCATCCTAATAAATTTAATAAAAAATAAAAAAGGTGATGACTGCTGTGACTGCTGAAGGGCCAGGAGCATCACGGAGACATGGCAGTGGGACCAAGCTCCATCATTTTGTTAAGTCAAGATAATAGTCATTTATGCACTTATGAACTAAAGCAATTCCCAATTTGCAATAATGAATTTCATCAACTTCTGCTTTCTATTTTTTTGATCACTATGCACAGTTCGAAGTATAATTTGTTAATATTTTTTCTACTTGTGCTTTGTACACCTTGGAAATCTGAGAAAGACCATGAATTACAAGGCAACTTTTACAATACCACGTATTGTGTAATTATGAATGAAGTAATGGCATAGGGGCCGTGCCACTCTGCATTAAAATCATACTAACTAGCTATAATGAACTGAATAATGACTCCTGAAAATGTTCACATCCTAATCTCCAAAACCTGTAACTATGTTACCTTACATACAAATGAGATTTTGCAGTTGTGATTACATTGAAGACTGATACAGGGAGATTATTCTGGATTATACAGGTGGGCCCAAGGTAATCATCAGGATCTTTATGAGGGAGGCAGGGGAGTCGACAGGGTGAAGGAGACGAGGACAGAAGCAGAGGTCAGAGTGCTACAGCCCATGAGCCAATGAGTATGGACAGCCGCTAGAAGCTGGAAAACAAAGAAACAGATGCTCCCCTAGAACCTCCAGAAGGAACACAGCCAATCCCGCTGACACCATGATTTTAAGCCACTGAGACTAATTTTGGTCTCTGACCTCCAGAACTATAAACAAAATTCATTCATGTCATTTTTAAGCCACTAAGTTTGTGGTAGTTTTTACAGCAGCAATAGGAAACTAACGTATTACCTTTAGAAAAACATTTATATCTCTAAAATAATTATGTTAAATGTTCTCAAAAGTCCCTTTCAGTTTTGACATCCTATAAACAGATACTGCCTTACACTTGGGAAAATCTAGTTTTTCTTACAGCCGTGTTGTTTATAGTTACATAGATAATTAGTGCTATGTTGCTTCTAGAATTAAATCTGTTTATTTCTTGTTTTAAGTTGTCTATGTATATTTTTAGTTTCTGTTTCATATACTTCTCTGGGGAAGAAAAAAGAATTATATGGTTACTTTTTTTTCTTTTTTTCTAGAACAAGATAAGGATGAAAATAAATGAATAAATGCAATAAAAAGAGTATTGCCTAGCAATTTAGAGACTTGGTCTGTGGCCCTGCCTCTGCTCTGGAGTAGGACACTTTACTCATCTCTCCTCCCCTCTGTTTTAGTTTCCTAGGGCTGCTATGCCAAATTACCACTATCTGGGTGTCTCCAAAGAATAGGAATTTATTCTCGCACAATCCAGGAAGCCAGACGTTCACAATCAAGGTGTCAGCAATGTTAGCTTTTTCTGGAATCTTAGAAGGAGAATCTGCTTCATGCCTCTTCTTAGCCTCTACTGGTTGCCAGGAATCCTTGGCATTCTTTGGCTCGTTGGTGTATCATTTCAATTTCTGCCTCTATCATCACATAGCCTTTTTCCCTTTCTTTTTCCTCTGTGTCTCTATTTTCTCTTCTTATAAGGATACCAGTTATTAGATTTAGGCATACCTTAATCCACTGTGACCTCTGTACTAGTTGGCATTCTCCAGAGAAACAGAACCAACCAGTAGGATGGATGGATGGATGGATGGAGATAGATATATATATATATATATATATATATATAGAGAGAGAGAGAGAGAGAGAGAGAGAGAGAGAGAGAGAGAGGAAGAGAGAGAGAGATTTTGATTGATTTGTAATAAGGAATTTGCTGACATGCTTATGGAGGCTGACAAGCTCCAAGATCTGCAGTTGGCAAGCTGGAGACCCAGAAGACCCAATGCTGTAGTTCTAGTCCAAAGGCCTGGAGGCTCTAGATCCAAGAAAAACCAGCATTTCAAATCTAGTCTAAAAGCAGGGGAAAAATCAATGCCCCAAGGTTGAAGGTAGTCAAGTAGGAGAAATTCCCTCTTATTCCAAAAAAGCAGGCTTTTTGTTCTGTTCACACTTTCAACTGATTGGATAAGGCTCACATCCACATTAGGAAGGGCTATCTGCATTACTCAGTCTCTTAATTTAAATGTTAAACTCGTCCCAAAACACCCTCATAGAAAGAAACACCAAGAATAATGTTTGACCAAATACCTGGGCACCCTGCAACCCAGTCAAGTTGACACCTAAAATTAACCATCAGAACCTCATCTTAACTAATTACATGTGCAAAGACTATTTTCAAATAAGATCACATTCTGAGGTTCCAGGTGGACACGACTTTTGGGAGGACACTGGTCAGCCCACTGCAGCCTCTCCATTTCCCAGTCTGAGAAGCGAGGGCCTGGGTCCGGAGCAACGCTTCCCATACACGAGTTCTGTGGGAGAATTCTTCTGCAGGTTGGAGGCAGGCCCTATGGCTTGCCCGTAACTCTGGATGCTGATAAGGTTGGGAAATGTGGCTTTGCAAAAACTAAACAGGTTTTTTTTCTTTTTTTTTTTCTTTTTTTTTTTTTACCACTGGCTCTTGCTAAGGCTTTTCTTCATCAATGAGCACTGTGAGTTTGTAGGAGGGGATACAGCTCTGCTGTTATGGGGCTTGTTTGATCATAGAAAGCCCTCTCCATTTCTGCTGACATACCTATGAATACCTCCCAACCCAGAGTTCCTGGAACCCAGTCTCGGAAACACTGAACAATTATCTTCAAGGAGTTCTCAGTTCCCAATAATCTGTGTTTCTACCGATCATTAGTTTTCCAGTTTTCTTTTCAAGAATAAATTTCTCTTGGATTCTAAGTGTTGGCTTAAATTACATTTATTATAATGTTATTTAAATATGAATAAATATAAAACAACCTATAAATCCCTTGTGCTTCTGACTCTTACAGAACTATAAAATTCAAACAAATGTGCAAACTAAATTCAAAGAAAACCAATAAAATGAAAATTAACAACATTAATTTCACGTCATTATTTTGCTAAAATTACCCCACAGCTCACAATACACATATGGTATATTCTTTCTGATATAGTTCAACAAACCTATTACAATGTGCCACAGGTGACTTGATTCTCCCACCATTTTTTTTCTATTCAGATTCTAAGAATGCTTTATTTTTATAGTTCCCAGTAATGCCATTTGCCTTCTTTGGTGGAAACATACCATTTTTTAATTGCTATAACCCTGGGGTTTTTTTTTCCTATTAAAAAGCATTAGCTTTCCTTCATATCAATGGAATAATAAACACACATAGACAAAGCTACGAAAATTGTGGGCAGGTTATAATGTAACCACACAAAAGATCCAGAGCGTGTTTGTCTTTTCTTTGGATTATAATTACCATTATACTAAAATAAAAAATGTATAGATATACAAATATATATGTACACATATAGAAATACATAAAACATATATACAGTAAGCAAATACAATAAAGAAGCTGCAAACCCTAGAGACTGCTTGCAGATCTCAGTTCCTTACAGTCAATTTTCAAAGTGCTAACCATAGATGCTGCAGTTCTCTTACATGAACCTAAACCTCCTTCAGAAGAGATCTACCTGACTCTTCCCTTTCGTTCTCTTCTTAGGGACCAACGAGTCAAAAATATACATGAAGACGATGCCTAATCGCAGGTCTACTTATTTCTATTCAAAAGGAGATCATGGCCGTGAACTTTCCCTTTATGTAAATTTATGTAAAAATCTGTGTACAACCAAAAGTATTTCCTGGATTCTGCAAACTCACAATTTAACCTTTAGGCAGAAAAGGATGAAGTTTAATGATCTCCCCAAAACAGCTCTCTAAGGTTGCCCAACCATTAACAAATTTCATTAATTCAAACTAACTGGGCTATACAGAGGCCAGTGTGAATTAAAGAAATCCAAATTAAATTTTCTCTGTACTATGTAGTAAACATAACAATTCCAACTAGCATAACAAAGTGTTGAGGCACAGGTCCTTAATGGGCTGCTTTAATGAACAGGTAAAAAGGGTTTAAAATTAGCACAATGATTGTTTTCTTGCAAACTGATTCTCTACTATTCTATTAAGCAATTTAATTCTCTGCAATCTTGTTTACCCCAGTAATTTGCTAAGAAAACCCTTTCTTTCATAGCTAGAGTAGAAGCAACATTTAGCTCAGGCCGGTCCAAATGAGCTAGAGTTTCAAATTAGTAGCATCTGATTTAATTAGTTTTTACTAATAGCAAGTCAAGAAAATGCATTAGCTCGCTTAGCCCACTAGGGGTTTCCTTTGTGTGCTGCCGTTAATTCTGCCATTTACTTCATTGCCTGTTGCTTCCCTTCTGACTGCCTTCTCATTGACAACAGTGTGGGGAACATTTTGACAAACCTAGCTCAACACCACCAGCATTGCCAGCTCAGCAGATGGCATTTGAATGGTGATTTAGCTGTCAGTCTGTAGGATGAGATTAGAGGGTCACCAAAAGGCCACTCTGACCAAAATCATCACTACTTTTGTGTGCCTGTCCTGAAGGAGCCATCACATAGACATCCCTGCCATTCACATTACTTCAAGACTTTTAGAGATTTGGTGTGCTTTTGGTAGTATCATAGTCTCACCCTTCCTCTCATCTATTAACCATGCATTTGAAGAACATTAGATGGTGTGTACTACTTGTTTCTATTAATTTAAATTTCATGAAGGTATGCTTTGTCTTTGCAACTGGAGGTAATTTTGAGAACAGAGGTTACTTTTCCCATATTTTTGCCCAACCCCCACCTCCATCTCAAGCCCTTAGCCCAATTCTGTGTAAATAATGAATGCTAAAAATCCATTTATTATAATATATGACGGATAGCAATCGCATTTTTAAATAGTTAAACCATGAGCAAGTAAAACTGTCTGAATTATTCATTAGCAATTTTTGTCACAGAACAGTGTGGCCCTGGGGAATGAAATATAGGACAGGGAAGTTTTGATGGAATATAAAGTTTTCTGGACTATAAGGGTGTAAATGAGCATGTGAGAGCCAGGGAAAAAGGCGATGTGAGATTTGCCAAAAGAGCATTCTCCTAATTTCCATTTTGTTTCTACTTAGGACTACTCAGATATCACTGCTTATTAGGCAAAGGTAAAAATGTCTGAATAAACTCTTGCTGTGTTTTTTCATTGCAAAATACTCTCTGCCGAGAATATGAGAATATAGAGAAGAATTGTGTTATTTTAGTAACAAGAAACTTTCATGGTAGTCTTCTCTGGATGTGAGGCTAAACACATCATATAGCATGGGATCAAAATCAGGAGATAATTTCCACAAAGGAAATTATTTTTGACCCCACTTTGCAGGTAATGGACAGGAAACTTGTTAATAAATGATTATCCTGAGGGACACCAATCATTCTCTGTCCCAACTCAATAATTAAATGTTTGAGGAAGCACTGTTAATAGTGGCATAGTGTAATGGATGCCAATAAGCTCCCCCTGCATATTTGTAAAGAAGAAAATGTCCTCCTGTTTGAAATTATTTGATGAAGTTAATTGAGGAATATTTTTAATAGTGAGTCCATTTCCCAGAACCAAAAGTTTAATGAGTTAAGAATCACCCTAAATTTTTTGTTCACTGAAACCCCAGAACATGGAGAAATAACTGGGACAATGGGGAGAGGGTGGCCAGGTGACAATTTTCCTCGAAACAAGAAAGGAATCTTCACCCGAGCCCCTCCTTTATGTTTGGATATCTATTAGCCAGGAAAGTAGGTATCACAGGGAAAGCCACCTCCCCCTTGGGTAGCCCTGAAATGTGTTGTTAGGAAGTTGCGTTATTGTGAGTGGAAGTCTTGCAACCTCAACCTTTACCTGTTTGAATACTATACGAGTGACTTTAGGAAAACTATTTAACCTTGAAGATTTGGTTATGAGTTGAATGTTTATGTCCCCCCAAAATCCAATTGCTAAAGTCCTAACCTCCAACGTAATACATGAAGATGGTGTCTTTGAGAGAGAACTGGTTGAGACGAAATAATGAGAGAGGAACCTTCATGATGGCATAAGTGCCCTTATAAGAACAGAAAAAGACACCAGAGATCTCTCTCCTCATACACTGAACAAGGAAAGGCCACGTGAGCACACAGCAAGCTGGTATTAACTTCTATGATCAGGACACATGTTTTAGGATTACTCTCTTACTCTACAATCATGTTTTGTGCCCTACGAGGTGCCAGCCACTGTGCTACAGAGGAGGTGATGCACCAATGAAGAAAAATGTCCCTACTCTCCAAGCAGCTCTCAGTTGGCAAAGCTAGATCCTATATCTATAAATAAAGTGAGTGCATTGAGTTCCTGGCCCCTAATCACTGAAAAATATTTTTTTTAAAAGAGGGGGTATCATGAATAAAAATGATGTATAGTATTATCTTGGAGAAAATTAACATTATCAGGAAAATTTATATTTAGGAGAAGTATTCTAACTAATCACCAGGAAGGCATTTTTCTCCTGAACATAATATTAATAATCTTTATTAGACCTAAAATAGTGTTTATTTTATTCTCCTCTGGTTCTAAAAATACACAGTGGTCTGAAAGCCAAAACCTAATTTGTAATTTTCACAGCTGAATCACATCCATTTCCTTCCAAATCGGATATTGGTGGGCACAGTCACCAATGCTCAACAGCAGCCCAACTCAAAGCCCAAGAGGTCCCCTGGGGAGGGCTTGTAGGATAAGGTTGCATTTATAGCAACCCTGAAAAAGAGCATCTCTGAAATAGAAGATATTCAATCAACAGACAGAATGTCAGAGTAGAAGCCCTGTAAGGCTCTTTCCAATCCCAGATTCCATCATTCTGGGAGACTTTGGCTTTTGAAATGTGACCGACATTCTAGCTAGGCCATGAATGGAAGTCAGGTGTCATTTCCAACTTATAATTTTGTAAAACAAGCTATGGTGGGTCTTGGTCTGTAGCTCAAGGAATAAAACTGTGCTGTCTGTTAGTTAAGGGGGATAATTTACAGGGCAAACAAATGTACAAGTTAGCAAACTATTTTACCCAAACCTGCAAAGCCTCCAGTAAGGCTCAGCTTATAGGATACAGATGAATATACAAAAAAGGATATAGAGACAGTCACAGCTGGAAAGCTTATAACAAACCCTTCAAAGACACTGCTCCCTTCTGAGTAGGGGTCATGTTAGAGAGAGAGGTAGAGAGAGCAACAGCCTCCCCTGATCTTCCCTTTGGGCGCTCAACAGAGACTGAATAAAGACCTAGAACAATTTTAAAGCTGACTGGATAGCCTTTCTATGGCTTGGGGGCGGGGGCATAGTGCCACAGTAATCTAAGATCCTGTTTGTCAAGAGGGATTCTAAAGTCTGATAATCTAAAGAATAGGCATAAATTCAAAGGACATACTTGCACCCATAAGAACATTTTGATTTAAAAGAGCAATCTCTCTCCAACTAATCTATGACCACGACAGAAAACAAGGAATATGCTGCTTATGGCTATGGTTTTTAAAGTTCCGTAGATTCTCAAAGGAGAATCTATATTACACAGAGGTTAGGAGCATAGGGTTTAGAGTCAAAACTGAGTTCAAATCCCAGCTTTACCCCAGATTAGCTATGTGACCTTGTGCCAGTGCCTTAATCTCTCTGAGGCTTAGTTTCCTTATTTTTATAATGTGATATCAATATGTTTTCAGACTTAAAAGACTAAATGAGATAATATATGCAGAACTCAGCATAAATTAAGATACTTAATGTTATGAATATTAATTTATAATATAAATTGTTCCACTAATTTGCAATAATAAAAATAATCTTGAACATAATTAAATATATTCAACTCAAACATCTGATACTATAGATGAATAAACCATGATTCAAAGAAGTAACAACTTTCTCAAGATACCACAGCTAAGAAGCCTCAGAGGCAGGCAGGTCTTTTGACTTCAGGCCAAGGTTCTTTCTTTGGCACCAAGTTCACATACATTAGGGTTATTTGTACATCCTAAACATCCCTAATTTCCCTACACATCTATTCCCATAGCTTGTTCCTTACTCAAGGTAACAAGTTCCCCAACTGTGCTACCCATTCTATAAAACAAGACTTCTGAGAAGAGTTCTCATTTCCTACTACCCTATGATCTGACTCTTAACTATTTCATCATTTGATCCCTAAGATCAAATATGTGGGTTCTAGCTTAACTTTTATTTCCTATAGCCAATCACTGGCCATTCAGTACTGCTTTGAATGAGTATTTGGTAGTTATTTATTGCTGTATCATCTTTTACAGTATTAACAATGAGGTCTTTTCATCTCTATCCCCATCGGATTCATTACTGTGAAATGATAGCACCATGTGGAGATAGCCCTACATACTCCCTATCATACACCCAAGGACAACTATCAATGGCTCAATCAATTCATGATCTTGGGTAGGTCAATAAAAATCCTTGAGTTAGAATCCAAAGAGTTAGAAATTTTAAATGAGAGGATTGCCCAGGGAGGTTGGGTCTCTGTCCATCCACTCTCTGTCTTCATGATTGCAGATGACTAAGGTGCCAAGAAAAGTCTATGCTCTAAGTCCAGCTAAGGAACTATGCAGGGAGAGGAAAGAGAGCAGTTCCACTCTTAGAAGAGAAAAAGGTTCAACGTCCTGAGGATCTTTGGTAATTTAATCTCTAGGAACAGATAAATGTTTTTTGTCCAATTATTTGCCAACTTACTAGCCCCCTGAAGTCCTAGAACTATATCAACTCTATAGAATGAGGATAATCTCTTCTCCTTTAACCTTCAAGACAAGGCCCTTTGCTCCAATGAGGGGAATTGTCTCGGGTCTCAAATAGGAAGAAAAAAATAAGCAATTTGAATTCTGAAGCACTCATTCAGCACCATCAAGATAAACCTGCCATTTGACCTATCCAGAGGAAAAGAAATTCAGATTTTAGTATACCTTACTTTGTGATTTTGAGACATCCTAATCACGATCCTCATTAATACCAAACTTTACAGAGATTAGTCATTATCAGTAACTCTAAAGATAAAATTCGTATCATTCCCTGCATCTCTCTCAGAATCAGACATATATTATGAACTTGTGTTTACAATAATCGATTCCAATGAACCATACTTCATTTCTACATGAATGTCTCCTAAAACAAACCTATGGCCCTGTGTTCTCTTGGGCACCAGCATCCTACTTCCAACCATGCATTAGACATTTGAGGATAATCTGTTGTTGCACAAAACTAAAGTATCTAATATTAAATTTATATTTTCTTCAAAGTACATCATATCTTACAATGGGCAGTAAATAAATACTTGTTGGCTCACTCCATAAAACTCTGTAGGTCTTGATTTTAACATTTATTGCTCCAACATTCCCCCAGTTCACAAATGTCATGAAGTCACTGTCTTCAATTCTGCCCTTTTCAAGAATGCTCAAGGCCAGTCGTCACCAGTTTGTCAAACATTTCTTTGAGACACATCCACCTTTCAACACTCGGAATCAGGGGTTTTATTATTTTATGCCTCTTTATTGAACTCTCTACTCTGTTCCTCCCATACACTAAACTCTCTTTAATCTATCTTTTTTCTATCTTTTTAATCTATAGTTGCCAACCATGGTTTTAACAGTAGAACTGCTATTTCAACAATATCTAAATGCCCTGGATGCTTTCATGAGATGCTTTTAGATCCCGAATTGTAATCTTTAAACTGTTTCAAAGAGCTGTGGGACTCCAGTAGAGAGAAGGAGTGGGAAGCCAAGTGAAAACGCTTTCAGGGCCCTCTTACCCCTTCTTCTACCAGAAATAATCCTTTTTTTTCTATTTTACATGTATGGGTCTATATAAATTTGCTTTAAAATTATCCCTATTGGCAAAAAGAAGTTTTAGAACCAATGGCCTGTGTATAAAAGACAAAACTCCTTAGCCTGACATTTAAGCCTCTTCCAATCTAGCCCTGCACATCTTTGCAATTACAATTCATTTTACTTCTCTATAAGTTGAATTTTCTCATTGGCTATCTCAATAGGTCTTAGCTGCTTCCACCTTACCCGCTCATCTCCCTTACTTAAATGCTGTCCATTTGTGGTAGTACTGTTACAAAATATGTCTACTTCTCTACTTTTTCAATGCAGAACAAATTGTTCTTCCTAGAAACATGTGTATTGTTCTGGCCAATGACATTTGAATATAAGTTACTTGTGTCACTTATAGAGCAGAGCACCAATTGCCAGTTTTAGACCCTCCAAAGGTCTTCCCTTCTCTCTAGTACTGCAACTGACTATGCTACAGACAGTGGTCGCACCATCAGCCTGGGGCCCAGAGTGAGGATGAGACTGAGCAGATCTTCCAGCAATGTATAATGAATGAAAACTAAACATTAGTTGTTTTAAGAAACTAAGATTCTAAGCTTGTGTTGTGTTGCTGTTATCTTTCCTAAGCAATACACTATCCTTTTTCAAGGATGGGCTAAAATAAAATCCTTTCCAAGGTGATTTTCTTTTTTACTAAACTATTTTATTACGTACTCTGCATTCCCTACCTCCACCATGGAAAAATGCTTCTCAATTAATATCAGTGGCATTTCAAGTAGCCGCTCTGCAGTACTACAAAAATACTATAATTACCCATACTCATTTAACATTTAAATCAATAGGCTGCCCCACATTGTTAAGCTACATATGTGTGTGCATAAATATCTCCCATATAAACCATAAACTCTTCAACTTGAACATCCCCTAGTCTGTCTCAGGGTGGAGGAAGTACTGAAGTCTGGGCTTCTCTCCCAGTCCCACCCCAAGCTCCATATACTTATCCAGATGGAATTTGGTTAAATATCAAGAAAGTTGTTGAAAGAAAGGTGATCTCATAAAAATACAAGTGAAAAATGTGTAGCCTAAGAACTACACATGCGTGGGTATGAAAAGAAGGCTAAATGTCTCAAAGGCTGCGAGCAGGGATTTGTTCATTCACCATTGGCCCCTCACCCTCCCATCTATAAGCTTCTTGACTCAAGGGGAAAAAAAAAAAAAAAAGACCTTTTTAAGGTCTGCTAAAATGTAAAGGATGGTGACCCTACCTTACCATTTCTAACTTTCATCATCTGTGATGTGTAGGACTGTGTTAACTTCCTTCTGTTGTATAGCTCCCAAATATTTAGCCCAAAGATGCTTAACGAGAATTTATTTCTGTATTGATGTTTTGTTGTTTCATTTTCAATTCTCCACAGAAAATAAGTCACTTCTATGGACACATCAAATTGAAATAGAAAATTGGTCACTATTCAGAATTTCTAAGAAGAGTTGCTAGTAGTTAATACTTACTTTGCACTTTCTGTGTGCCAGGTACTGTTTAAGCATGCTACAAGTGTTTATTTAGTATACATGGTGGTTAGTGTCAACGCTTGGGTCAGATTGCCAGAAACCTTGAGTCCTTACTCTTTAATTACTATCTATGTGACCTCAGGCAGACAACCTCCCTGCACCTCAGTTTTCATATATATGAGGTGATAATCATAAGAGTGCCTACCTCACAGGGCTGTTGTGAGACTTTAAGGAAGGAACACATGCCTGAATCTTAAAACACAGTCCCTCGCATAGGGCAAGCTCAGCATGTGCTGGCTGTTTTCATTACAGGGGGATAGTCAGAATATACACTTAGGAACGAAAGAATGTTGCAGATAGACAACATAAAGGCAAACATCACACAGCACAGCTCTTAATTTCAGGTCAAGAGAGGCCTATCAGGGATCCATCACTGGCTCCCATCGAGATGAGGAAATTGGTTCCTGACGGGTTTCTGCCGCCTGGCTGCTGCTGCTGCTGCTGCTGTTTCACATTAGAGAGTTTCTTCTCGCTCAAGAGATAACCATAATACACTTGGCAATTCAGGGCCTTTTATCCCAGACATTTATGGGATGTGATAACAACTCTCCTAGCATTTGTTTCCTACTACGGTAGGCCAGGCTATCCCTGGGTAGAGCTTTATGGGACTGTCCTGCCACTGCTAAAACAGGAAAAGAACCAGGCCTAATATAAATCTCCAGAGGAGAGAAGATATGGGTCTGACCTGCAATAATTGTTTTTTGAACATAAGCAATTGTTGGGATGGAAAAGACAGACTGAGCA
Organism: Rousettus aegyptiacus; assembly: GCF_014176215.1. Lineage (NCBI taxonomy): Eukaryota > Metazoa > Chordata > Mammalia > Chiroptera > Pteropodidae > Rousettus > Rousettus aegyptiacus. Next base: position 73,176,456 of record NW_023416287.1, read on the forward strand.
GCAGGTCTGGGCTTTGGAATCATGTTCGAAGATACTCCTGGGCCACCGTGTCATCTAACTACGTGGCCATAGCTTGTCAGTGATTCATATCTCAGAACACCCATAGGAGGTAAACCAGAAGTGAGCAGCCCAACTTGGTCAGGTGGGTTGAAGACTTGGTTTGTGTAAATATGAGGATGGCAACCTTCCAGTGGCTGGCCTGGAAAGGAAGGGGGAAGAGAAAGCCATCTCCCCTCGCTTCTCCTGCATCGGCTGCCAGAAAGGTGGGTGAGGGCTCACTGAATGCTCAGTGGTAGTCCTATTGGCCAATCTGGGCAATTTACAGCAAGGAAGAACATAAAATAATTTTACAGTGCTTTGACATATATTTATACTGTCAGTTTAACTATATTATCATTGTGAAAAATTTTAAATATTTAAAAAATAAAAATATTGATAATACTGACATATAACTTCACTTTTCCATATAATTATAACATCATTTATTTAACCTCTGTCCCCCCATGTTTAAATAGATTATCTCTAATTTCTTAAAATCTCAAAGACAGAGATAAATATATTTGGACATAAATTTCTATGCCTATTTTCTTAGCATAGCTTTCTGGCAAAAAATTTTCTGAATCAAATTTAATGTGCATTTTAAAGTAATTGATATCATATCCATATTTATTTTTCAGGATGAAATTTTATATTTCTATAACTGTATGTCAAAGAGGTTCTCCCAAGCCTCTTAGCCTTAATGTTAGGTGAGTAGGTAGGTAGGTAAATACAGTTATATATTTGTTGACTAAACATATTTTTTAAATCTTAAGCTAAATTTAGAAGTAGCTGAGGATTAATCCACATGGAACATCATCGTGCGCGGCAAAAAGTCATAAAGCTTTAAACAGACTCTCAGTCATATTAGAATCAAAGTGGGTAGGAAATCAGTGAAAAATAGTCAAAGAAGACTTCAAGAAGCAGCTAGTCTTAAGCTGGACCTACAAGCATAGTTGGTATTTTTTCAAATAAATAGGAAAAGCATAGGCACACTGGGAGAAGTAGAACAGCTTGGACAAAGATATGAAGCCAAAATGAGCAAGAAATATTTGAGGAATAGTTTGTACTAACAAACATTCGTTTCTATATCCATTCATTCAAGCTGTATTTACTTAATACATATTAAATACCTGGCAGTGTGCTAGGTGCTGAAATTACAAGGATGAATAAAACACAGCTTAAGTCTCCAGATGAAATAGCCTCCTAACTGGCCTCCCTGCCTCCAAGTTCAATCCATCTCAATTCATCATTAACACTGCCATCAAAGTATCCTCCCAAATATAAATCTGTTTATATTACATACTGGTTTTAATCTCGAGATTATTTTTATAGGATTGGCAAATTTCAGTGGCTTAGCCATGCTTTAGGGTAAAATCCAAAGACCTTAATGGAGTTTTATGGCTTTTCTCCATCTGGAGGCTTCCTATCTCTCCCATCCTAACATCCAACTTCTCTCCCTCTCTCCAGAAATAATAAGCTTCTTTCAGTTCCTTGAACTGGTCAAATGCAAACTCTTCACGCAATGTCTAAACTCATGGAATTCATACATGCTGTTTGCCCTTCTGAAATACCGTCCTTTTTCTGTGTTCCTGCTCCACCACATTTTACCTAGCTAACTCCTGATCATCTCTAGCTGTCAGCTTTGTAAAGGCATCCTTTGGCCCTGAGTCTGGGTTAAATTTCTCTGCTAAAAATTCTCAAAGCATTTCTACTTCCCCTGGTATAAATCTCATTACACTTTATTTGCATAATTTCTTTTCTCATAGCCCCCTCAAGACCATGGGCTCTATAAATACCGAAACTTTGTCTTTCGTGTTCACCTCTAAGTGCCTAACAATGCATCTTGCACATAGCAGTTTTTCAATAAATACTTGTTAAAAGGAATCTAATTCCAGCGGGGCTCTGTTGGTGCTAAAGATAGAGAACGCTGAATCACAAGGTCAAACAGAACCAATACAGGTTCTGAACAGAACAGAACTCAGTCTCAGGAAAATAAATAGTGGCACGTCAATGTAATAAAAACCTAACCAGTTTGAGCAGTTTAGTTCTGTTAAAATAAGAAAATTCCAACTGGATTAAGATTTCATGGATTAGGATTAAGATGACTGAAACTGAGAGGCTTTGCAGTAAGGCAAATTTAGATGCACAGCCCATCTCCACCACTGTTTAGCTATTAGCTGTGTGAGCCTGGGCCAATGACTTAACCTCTCTGAGCCTAAATTCTCTCCTCTGGAATTGGAGAAGCTAATGTCTCTCCCAAGGCCATGAGACCAAATGTGAAAAGCACTGAATACAGCTCCCATCGAACTCCCATATTCATTAAATATTTATTTCTTCTCTCTCCATCTCAGCTCTTCCTCTTTCTCCCAAAGAAACGTGCACAAATCACTCCTTCCTGGGCTTCCATGCTCTCTGCTCTAAAACTTAAAGGACTGAGAAAAAGCAGTGGTTGCGGAAACTGGTCAAACCCAAGCATCATCAAGAGAGCTTTGGCTGAAGATCTTTAAGGGTGGACCTGGAAGCCAGTTTCTTTATAAAGTTTCCCAGGTGATCCTGTGGCAGCCAGCCCAGCTCAAAACTGCAGTCCAGTGTGCTGGAAACCCTAGCCTTTTCCAGCTCAAACAGGAAAGTTTCATTTTTCTCTCTGCTTCTCACACGGAAAATGTTTATTCAATAAATCAGAATATGACTCACCTGGCTGGCATTTTTGTTCCACCAGACCAAAACTATGGCAAAATTAGCAACAAATTTTAGCTCTACATGTGTGTGCATGTGTGTGTATGTGTGTTGGGAGAGGGGTAGAAGCACAAGAAAAGAAACTTACCTACTTCAAACACTTCCTCCTCTGACTGGCATGAGCTATATACCTCCCAACAATGAGGCCACAGCAGGATCAAGGACTGAACTGCCTACCAGAGGCTGATCTTAAAGTGAAGGAACTCTTAGGCTTCTGCTGTTGTAACAATGCCATCAATCACATCAGCAGGTTGTCCAATGATCACAGACCTATTATGTCAACAACAGAAGATGTGGCCATTATGGACTCTGAACCAAGAGGAGTTAGTAAAGATGAAATCGAGACTAATCCAGAAGTTGGTTGTTAGTCTAACAGAGAACATGAATAGAATCAAAGCCTGTGAAGAAGAAAAAAAAAGTGGGAATTGGATGTCCACCTGATAAAACAAAAGAAAACACAAAAACTGAATGAGATATGCAAGAAATTCAAAGCCCATGAAAAAATTTGAACTCAGAGTCTGCAGAATTATATGTCAAATTGCGTAAATATTTCTTGAGCTCCAGATGTTGTATTATAAATTGGGGAAAAAAATTTATTAAGTAGCCTAACCCTTTGAAGAACTTTCAGTCTGTCAGTAAAGGAGCTGAAAAAGAATGATAATTAAGGACATACTCTGTGCTAACTGCATAACACATGATATATTAATCTTAACAATTCTGCATCGCGGATATCATCAATTAAGTTCAACAGCTTACCCGATACCAAGAGCTAATATTAGGAACTCTGGACTACCTCTTTATTAATAATAGATAGACTGTTCAGAAACATCAGAAAATATTTCTAACCATTTCTTTCTAGTGAATAATCACAGCTCAAATATTCACCAAAGGAATAACTTCATTCAGTCATTTAGCCTGATGAGTTTCTCTGTGAGAGCTCAGAAACTTAATGGTAACTGCAATTTTAAGGTCAAAGATTCTGCTTCTTTTAATGGCATGGTCATTTGGGTGTTAACCCTAGAATTAGTCCTTGCCAGCCACAAGAATCTGTTCTTCTCTCTTCACTAGGCCAGAATAAGCAAAAAACTTTCTCCTTATTTACACCCATTTGTTGGGTAAAATAACAGTCCAAACTCCAAAGAGTCATATGGAATGTTAGCTGGGCATTGGTGGCAAAGGGTCATGCCAAAAAGGTTGGAGAGCTGGAAACAAAATTTGCCCAGTGGCTCCAAGAACAAAAATCCACATATTTTCTTTTTTCCCTTACCAACAAAAATATCATCCCAAAACTAACAATCTATCTAGGCTAATAATTGGACAACCAAGTATTCGCTACTTCCCCAAATCCTTTTAAAAAGTCTCATTGCTAGAGCTGGAAAGAAATAGAAATAATCTTTGTGTCTGATTGAAAACAGGTTTCCTGATTCTCTTGGGCTTCCACGTTTAACAGCTCATTCCACAAAAACAATTTCTCTTCTTTCTGCTTGGCCTAGAAAGTTTCTGACCTTATTGGTACATTTTAACACAGAGACTGTCCCCTTTGAATGTGACCTGTCATCATTGAACTTTGAATATATAAATCCAACTATCCCCTTCCACCAAATTAGCTGAACACATCTCTGTTTTGACTTGCATTACATGGTTGCTACTGAACTTGAAAAGGTTGCGTCTCACTTCCTGGTATTACTGGACAGATTGCAAATCATAACCGCACTAATTAGCACATGGATTTCTGGATTTTAAGTATGCCAGGTAAAGGGAGATGAAAGATAGGGGAGAGAGGGAAAGGAAAGGGTCACTCAGGGGAGAAAATGGAGGGAGGGAGGAAGCACAGGCAAAAGGAATTTGAGTGACCTTATTTTATTTTATTCTTCGAAGCAGATATCCACTGGAGGATTAACTTCAGGAAAAGTCTTTCAGTATTAGCCTTACTCATTTGTTACTCAGGAATAAACGTCTCTATTCTTTCTTACTAGATCCTCTTTACCTCTACTTTTGACTCATGGAAGCACAACAGGTTTAGGGAGGTACTGAATTAAATTATCTCTGGCCTTGCTGTCAAAGGAAGTCAAGTCTATTGCAATCCTATTAATTACATAAATGAACTGGAGAATTAGGTCTTTATTTGGAAAGTTTCTGAGCTAAGTCTTATTGTAATAGCAAAAATGAAAAAAAAAATATTGTCTTTTTAAAGTATACATGTGTGCACACACACTGTGTGTATGTGTGTATATATCTATATATACACATATGCACATATACATATGTATGTATAAACATAAATATGTACAGATGAAAGGAAGATTGGATGGAGGGAGGGAGGGAGGGAGGGAGAGAGGGAAGGAAGGAAGGAAGGAAGGAAGGAAGGAAGGAAGGAAGGAAGGAAGGAAGGAAGGAGGAAAGGAAAGAAGGAGGGAAGGAAGGAAGGAAAAAGATTCTGATCTACTAACAAATAAATAGGACTTTGTTGGGGGAAAAAAAAAATCCCTCTTAGAAGTAATTTCCCATCCACACAGAAGTTTTTAAAAATGGAGATTTATTTCCTTGTGTTACCTACCTCTTCCTTCCCTAAAGGTTCAGGCTAATGCGTTGCCATTCTCTAATTGGGACTGTATATGAGACATATCAGAAGAAGCAGACTATATATCTTGTTTTTAAACTTTGTCTCTTTGCTCTCTCTATTCTCCTCCAGCCCTTCAAATAGCCCTGTCCTAAATGAACCTTCCAGGCTGGTCTGATGTTAAAAGAGAAATGTTTATCTTGGAATGTAGAGATAATTGACAATTAGAAAGAAGGATGCTTTTAGCTCTTGGTCAGGGCACTGCACTCCTGGACAAAGTGCTATTTTCTTTGAAGTAGGGTGGAGTGCTGAGTGACTCAGGCAGGGATCTGGGCATGTTTATACTTAGGGCTTCCCATAGTCCAGGACTGGAGCTTTCTGGGACAGAGTTCTCTACCAACTGGTCCCAAATAATATCAATATCTCATAAAAGATAAAATCAAATAATTCTAGCTCCTCCTGGTGAGATTTCTAACTTCTGCTCTCTGATGTGTTAGTTGACAAAAATTGACTTACAGAGATGAACCCACATCTGACCTGAGTTTTTGTTTTAATCATCCACCAAAAATATATGCTATATGAAAACTTTCTCCCTGATTCCAATCTGAAAAGTTAGGTAATTTATGGCATTTTTCCCCAAAATTATCATTACACTATTATTACCTCAAATGTGGCTTGCTCCATTATAAATCCATTTTTATTTTATGCAATTTTTATATATTTTCTTTTCAAAATCCACAACCACTACTCTCCCATCAAAGATAACTATTCTAATGTGTTTAATGAGTTGACTTTTTGTTTTAATATATTCTTAAAATTAGGCATATTTTACATAAATATATTTTAAAATTTTTATAAAAGTAATTAAATTACATATCTCATTTAGTTTCTTGATTTCTTCTCATTACAGTTTTTAAGATCCATTCCTGACACTTCGTGTGCATCTAATCTATTGCTTCTTTTGTGTTCATCTACCACTTCCTACCTCTCCAATGCTCTATGTTGCCCCCTTAGTTCAAGACTGACTAAATCAACCTTTCAAAATAAAATTAAAGAATGGGGATTTGCCCTGTAATATATGTTAAGACATACCACAAAGCCATAATAATAAAAGCAGTGCATTTAGGGGTCAAGAAAATATAAATAGACCAATAGAGAGCCAAGAAACAGATGCCTGCATATATAGAGACACAATATACCATAAGGTGAGGGTCAAGATGGTAGAGTAGGTGAAAGCAGAATTCACTTCCACCCAGGACTGCATTAAAATTACAATAAAATTATAAAACGGTCAACATGGAGAACCACCTGAAGTTTAGCTGATCATAACACATACATCTGAGGAAATAAAGAAAAATCTACACGAGACCACTAGGAAGGGTGAAGATGTGAAGCGGGCTGGTCCCACACCCGCACGCGGCAGTTGAGCATGGGAGGGGGAGTGCGGCTGCAGGGGCACCCCTGAAGGAGAGAGAGGCCCCAGCCAGGTACAAGGGCTCTCCAGCCCAGGAGTCCAGTCTCAGGAGAAGTTCCCACATTTGACCATAAAAATTAGTGGGGATTCTGGCCACTAGAATCAGGTGCTACGGAAGGAACCTGAAAACACAGACGTCCCCTTAAAGGGCCCGCGCACAGACTCACTCGCTCGCAGACATTCGCCCAGGGCAGCGGCGGTCAGCAGCTTGGGAGGGACAAGAGGCATGTGGAGAAAGACTGAGGTGTAGTGCCAGGGTGAATACTGAAGGGATAGCTGCCATTGTTCCTTTGTTGGGCTCCCGCTCTGGGGCCGTCTGCAGATGGGTGCCATCTTGCCTGTGTTGACCCCTCCCACCGCAGGGCCAATTCTAAAGCGGCATTGGCCTCATGAGATTGGTCTGCCCCACCCTATGTCTCCCTGACACCCTGTTCCACCCAACCCACAAATTTCCTGCAGCAGACCCATTGTCAGGCAGCTGATCCTCCCCTGCCCTTTCCCGGCGCCATGCATTCATTGCAAGCAGTGGCCCTCTGCACACATGACCTGCATGTCTCATGAGAGACATTTGGTGGCAAATCATTGGTGCCAGCATGAGCTGCAGTGTCTCTTGAGCAGATCACAGAAGTCTGTAGGCCCGATGCAGATGGCAGCTGGCCTTGCTATGATCTGTGACTTTCATGGGAGCCTATGGACTCTGATGCTGTGTTGGCCTGACAGGATCAGCTCACTCCACCCCATGTCTTCCTTAGACCCTGCACCACTCAACCCACAAATTATCCCATGGCAAGCCAGTTCTCAGGCAGCAAGCCCCACCCTGTGCTTTCCCTGAGCAGCAAATTCAACTATAAACAAGAGCACTAAGCTCTTGTGGCCCATGCACAGCCCATGCATCCTGGAAGAGACTTTTGGTGGCTGGGCAAAAACCCTGCCCCAAGCTACAATATTTCTTGAACAGACCTTGGGTGTCGGCAGACCCAAGGTGGGCAACAGCTGTCTTTGCTGCCATCTGAGACTTTTACAGAAAGCCACAGAGTCAGCACTGGCAAGAAAACTGACACTCCACTGACCAAGGAAAACTTCTTTGTTATATCCCAGTGATTCCTGTGTCCCTGCACCACTCAACTTATGTACCACTGAAAGGCTCTTCCAGCTGAGCAGTCTTGCAGGCAGCTGGCAGGTAGGCCTCGAGGTACAGTAGTTCTTTTTCTAAGCTGCCCCAGGCTTGGTACATGGGGCAACCAGACCTTGGCTTGCAGTGTTGTCTCTACTGCTTGCCTCCATACCCAGCATAGGCAGTAACCGTTTGCAGATCATTTTGTAGCTCCTATCAGGTAGCCCAAAGCAATCAAAGGCAGCAGCTGACCTTAGCTGACTTTGGAGCTCTCCCAAAGGGCCACAGAACCAATATACCCAGAGGCTGGCGTCAGACCACAACAGAGCACCACCTGACTAGCCCCATAAGCAGCACACCCAAAGGGTGGTCTCAACAGCTTCAGGAGCCTGCTGGGACGAAGCCCACTCCAAGGAGTAATTCATACCCAGTGGGCATGGCCAATCCCCACAGCCTAAAGCAGCAGAATATATATTCTTCTTCAGTGCACATGGAACATTTTCCAATATATACTACATTAGGGCAAAAAACAAATCTCAAAAAATTTAAGAAAACTGAAATCATATCAAGTGTCTTTTCCAAACACAATGGTATGAAACTAGCAATCAACAACAAAACAACAACAAACTGGAAAATACACAAATACATGCAAGCTAAATAAAATGATATTAAACAAAGAATGAGTTAACAATGATATTAAGGAATATATCAAAAGATACCTAGAGACAAATGAAAATGAAAATACACCAACTCAAGATCCACAGGACACAGAGAAAGCGGTCCTAAGAGGAAAATTTACAGCAATACAGACCTATCTTGAGAAACAAGAAAAATTTCAAATAATCTAACCTTACACTTAAAAGAACTAGAAAGAGAAAAGCAAACAAAACCCAAAGTGAGTAGAAGGAAGGGAATAATAAAGATCAGAGCAGAAATAAACAAAATAGAGTCTAGAAAAAAAATACAAAAAAAAAAAATCAATGAAACCAAGAGCTGGTTCTTCGAAAAGATAAATGAAATTGGTAAACCTTTAACCAAACTCAGCAAGAAAAGAAAAGAAAAAAAGAGAGGAACCATATAAATAAAATCAGAAGTAAAAGAGAAGTAACTATGAACCCCACAGAAACTCAAAGGATTATAAGAAAATACTATGAGCAATTATATGCCAACAAATTGGACACTCTGGAAGAAATGGATACATTTCTAGAAATATACAATCTCTCAAACCTCAGTCATGAAGAAACAGAAAATCTGAACCAACTGATTACCAAAACCAAATCAAATCAATACTCAAAAAACTTCCAAAACCCAAAAGTCGTGGATCGGATGACTTCATAGATGAACTTTACCAAAAATTCAAAGGAGAATTAATACCTATTCTTCCTAAACTATTCCAAAAAAGTTTAAGAGAAGGGAAGGCTCCCAAATTTTTTTATAAGGCCGCCATTAACCTGATTCAAAAACCAAAGATGTTACCAAAAAAAGAGAAAACTATAGGCCAATATCCTAATGAACATTGATGCAAATTCTCAGCAAAATTTAGCAAACCAAATTCTGCAATATATTAAAAATATAATACATCATGATTAAGTTGGATTTATTCCTGGGATGCAAGTTTGGTTTGATATCCACAAATCAATATGATACACCACATAAACAAGTTGATCATAAAAATTATATGATTATATCAAAAGATGCAGAAAAAGCAATGAACAATATCCAATATCTATTTATAATAAAAACTCTCAGCAAAATGAGAATAGAAAGAACATACCTCAACATAACAAAGGCTATATATTATAAACCTACAGCTAACATCATACTTAATGGGGAAAAGCTAAAAGCATTTTCCTTAAGATCAGGAACAAGACAAGGATGACCACTTTCACCACTTCTATTCAACATAGTATTAGAAGTCCTTGCTACAGCAATCAGATAAGAAAGAGAAATAAATGTCATCCAAATTGAAAAGGAAGAAGTAAAACTGTCATTATATGCAGATGAGATGATACTATATAGAGAGAATCCTAAAGATGCCACCAAAAAACTGTTAGAACAAATAAATGAATTTAATAAAGTAGCAGGATACAAAATTAACATTCAGAAGTCAGTTGTATACACCAATGATCAATTATCAGAAAGAGAAATTAAAAAAACGATTCCATTTTACAATTGCATCAAAAACAATAAAATACCTGGGAATCAAATTACCCAAGGAGGTAAAAGACCTGTTCTCATAGAATTATTGGTCATTGAAAAAAATTGAAGAAAATACCAATATATGAAAGCATATGCCTTACTCATGGGTATGAAGAATCTATATTGTTAAAATGGCTGTACTTCCCCAAGCAATCTATAGATTTATTGCAATTCCTATCAAAATGCCAATAGCATTTTTCAGAGAACTAGAATAAATAATCTAAAAATTTATACAGAATTATAAAAGATTCCAAATAGCCACAGTAATCTTGAGAAAGAAGAATAGGAGGTGTTATACAACCTGACATCAAATAATACTACAAGGTTAAAGCAATCAAAGCGGCATGGTACTGGCATAAAAACAGATACATTGAGAACTGGAAGAAAATAGAGAGCCCAGAAATAAATCCATGCCTATACACTCACTTAATCTATGACAGGAGGCAAGAATATACAACAAGTAAAGATGGTGTCTTTAACAAATGATACAGGGAAAACTAGACAGATACATCCCAAAAATGAAATAGGACTACCTTCTTATACCATATACAAGAATAAACTCAAAATGGATTAAAGGCTTAAATGTAAGACACAAAACCATAAAACTTCTAGAAGAAAACATAGGCAGTAAATTCTCTGATATTGCTATTAGTAATATTTTTTCCAATAGATCTCTTTGGGCAAGAGAAGCAAAAGAAAAAACAAACAAATGGGACTATATCAAACTAAAAAGAGTTTGCACAGCAAAGGAAACCATCAATAAGATAAAAAGAAAACCAAAATAGGAGAAGATAGTCTCCTTTGATACATATGATAAGGGATTGACATCCAAAATTTATGAAGAACTTATACAACTTAAAAAAAAAAAAAAAGATCCAACTTAAAACTGGGCAGAAAATCTGAATAGGTATTTCTCCAATGAGGAAATACCGATGGCCAATAGACATCTGGAAAAATGCTCAAAGTCACTAATCATCAGAAAAATGCAGCTTAAAACCATGATGAGATATCGCCTCTCACTTGTCAGAATGACTATCACCAATAAATCAAAAAACAAGTGTTGGCGAGGATGTGGAGAAAAGGGACCCCTCATACAATGTCAGTAGGATTACAAAATGGTACAGCAACTATGGAAAAGTTTGGAGGTTTCTCAAAAAAACAAAAATAAAACTACCTTTTGACCCAGTAATTGCATTTCTGTATACTTATCTAAAGAAAACCAGAACATTAATTTGTAAAGATCTATGCATCCCTAGGTTCACGGCAATGCTATTCACAATAGCCAAGATATGGAAGCAACTAAAATGTTCATCGATAGACAACTGGATAAAGAATTTATGGTTCATATATACAATAGACTATTACTCAGCTATAAAAAATATGAAGTCCTATCATTTGCAATGACATGGATGGACCTAGTGGGAGGGTATTATGCTGAATGAAATAAGTCAGACAAAGATAAATACCATACGATTTTACTCATATGCAAATGAAAAGAAATGAAGTACAAATCAGTACTTATAAAATGGTCATGGGGACATAGAGTACAGCATAGGGAATATAGTCAATAGCATTGTAATGGCTCTCTGTAGAGCCAGATGGGTGCTAGAGTAATTAGGGGGGATACTTAATAAACTATATAAATGTTTTACCAATGTGGTATATAGCCGAAATTTTATACAAATACACACACATACACACACACACACACACACACACACACACACACACCATAAGAAGGGTGCCATAAACAATGGGCAAGGGGGAGATTGTTCACTAGGTGGTGATGGGAAACACCTGGCTCACTACATATGTAAAAATAACTAGGAATCTAACATCATAGTCAATGATGGACCACAGACAAATTAAAAGCCTACTTGTGAAAAGTGAAACTATCAAGTTATAGTAAGAAAATATGAACAACTTTGTAACCTAGGAATAGGAAAATGTTTTTAAAAGAAAATCTCAAAAAACACAAATAGCATGGTAATTTATAAATAATTAAGAATTTCTGTTCAATAAAAGCCATCAGTGACCAAGTAAATTTTTTTTGTATTTACCAATTGGGCAGTGGATTAGAAATCATTATTGCTTCTTTTCATTTGCTCTGTTCCAAATCCCAAAGAAGATTCATTCATTATCCTTTCTTGTTCAACACTGATAAACAAATCAGCCTTCATTCTCTCCAAGCTCTGCAAAGTTTTATAGATATTGACTGGAAACACTTTATCTTTTCAATCTAACCCAAACTAGTAGCCCCAAAAGGGAAATTCAGTCTTGGAGAGTTTCCTGATGTATTAAGCAAGAATGTGTGCATGGAGATATTTGACTTGTATCAAAACATCAGAACATATAAACTCATTTCTTGCCCTTCTGTCTCAGGCCTGATACTAAGCATGCATGAAATTCCTTAGATAGTTCCTGAAAAAGAATTCCGAGCCTGCAGAACTGACAGAGGTTGGGAGTGTTGGTGGCAGAGGGGAGATGGCTGAATTTAAGACCAGTTTTGTCCTCACTTTCAAAACTAGGACCCAGAAAAGGACTATTTGCTATTTAAAGTAGCAAATTCTTTCCAAGCTTCCTTAGCAGCACTGATAAAATAAGAAGGCATTCAATCATAAGCACTGAAACTGGAAGGAACCACAAAGGATTAACAAATCTAGACATACTCCACTGCAGCAAGGAAACTATGAAGAAGAGCGCTTGAATGACTTGCCCAATATCGCAAAGCTAGTTAACTGAGCTAGAGCCATGATGTAGAGTTAGCTTCTTGATCTATTCTTATGATTCCCTGACTATTTTAACGAAGATGTCTCCAAGTGCTAGTTTTAAGGTTACTCAAATCTCACACAGTTGTTGTCAGATATTTTAAATTTTTAAGAGAAACAACAATAGTTGACATCTGTCAGAAACCACACAAATTACTATCTCAAGGTAGTTCACAGTTTCAAAATTAGATTCTGTTGCATTCCTGTTGATAATATCATATCTTTGTAAAGCTGAGTTTTCATCTGTTCCTGTGATTAAAAGCAAGTGTTGTACAAAAGTCAATGCAAAACAGAAAATGAAGATGACAGCATTCAAGCCAATTCCAAAGTATGAGAATTCGTACTGGGCCCAGCAAGCATACATATCCCATCAGCAAGTAATTATAGCTATTTAAGAATAAAATTAAAATATTGTATTATATATGTGCATTGTGTGTATATATATATATATACACATGCACACACAATACACAAATATATTCATTTTCCAAATAGCAACTAAGTTGTTAGGATGTAAATACCTATTAAACAGAACATTCAGGTATTTCCTTTAGCCTAGGAGCTCCATGAAAAAAAAAAAAAAAAAAAGCTGAGATACAAAGGGTACCAAGAACCAAAAAAACTGGAGAATTTCTGCCCCACTCTCTAGTTGATCAGAATGGTAACTTACTATATAGTTGCAATGGTGACTCTTTAGAGCCTTTGATAATGGGGTACGTCAAGAGCCCCATCTCAATTTTAACAAAGCAGCTACCTGTTTACCTATTTAACGCTTTGCATATCCCCATAGCTTTTCATTTGGAGAAAAGACTGATGAGCTGAGGACAAATGGATAGAATCCATCAGTGTGGTAGACAGATGGGATTGGGATTAAGAAACAAAGAAATTTCTATATTAAAACTGTCACTGTAAAGCATGATAAACTTACTCCTGATCAAGATAATAATGCTAAAAATACAACACCAAGCAGTACCAGAGGGATCATTAAAAATAATCAATGGTAGCACAAATGGAAATCCTCAACTTCCTACTTTTTCTGTTTCAAGGGATTTTTAGTTTTACCCTAAATATTCATAATTTAGGTTCGAACCCACCAGCTCTTAGTAACCCACAGTTTGATGTGCTATTTATTTCTGTTGCTGATATTACCATGTTCAAAGTCATCTAGACTTGAAACTTAGAATCATTTTTGTCTCTTTCGTCTTTTTCTCCATAATCTCTTCAGGCACCAAATCCTGTTCATTTGACCTAAACAATCTCTTTCACATCCACTCTCTCCATTCAATGGTGATATAGCTAAAGTAAGGATGTGATGCTGGTTTAGTTTAGTAAAATGGTTTTTTTTTGGAAGCATATGTGGATAGTTATATGAGTGGAATAAAGGGGGAAGGCATTAGCGTCATCTATATAGAAGTGATATTTGAGGCTGCTAGAAGAGGACTCGGGAGAATATGGTTAGCAGCACAGGAAAGAGTGACTTCATCAGAAGAGATAGGAAACCAGTCATGTAGAGAGGACTACCATATAGTTCCGGGTCCTAGCCACTAGAGGATGAAGGAGGGTAGGAAGGAAAGAACTGCCTATCAAGCATCAAACTGTGCTCACATATTATGATGGCTAAGGACAAAAGGAAAAGATATAGAAACAGAATTCCTGGTCTGTAAAAATCAAGTTGGGATAAAACACGTTCACAGAACAATTTAAGGGTAATATAGGAGCAATGTTATCTTAAAGGCAAAATAACTATTTTGGGGGCCAACAGAAGAACAAAAAGGCATAATTTAAGATTTCTATTTTTTATCCATTCCTTTAAGGCCTACTGTTTGAGCTCCTGTGAAGCTATTTACAAGGTATTTAAGATACGAATTTTGATGATGATGAGCTCTATGGAAACTTACCATATATTTACGCAATTGAAATATAAGAAGTTTTATAGAGTTGTGGAATAGTAGCACTGACCAGTTCTCTGAATTCCTTGCCATCCAGACATGGCAAACTGATAGCTTATAAATTACTCCTAGGGTACAGGCATTATTTGGGGGGCTCAAACATTATAGATATATATATATATATATATATATATATATATATATAGAGAGAGAGAGAGAGAGAGAGAGAGAGAGAGAGAGAGAGAGAGAGACTGACTTTGGACCTTTTACCAACAATTAAAAATCAAGAGGTTTAGCCTTTAAGTCTCTATTTCTAACTTCTCTTAAAACAATCAGAAGGTATCTCTGTCACAGACTAGAATACCAGTATGGCAGGAATCAGCTGCAGCTGAGTCATAGTGGCCCCATAACAAAGGCCCAACCTGGCCTGATGACTCATCAGCCCCACAGGCCTGGCTCCTCTAGGCATTCTGGTTGGCAAACTTGCTACAGTGCAACCTGCTCACTTTACAAAAGAGGAGTATCCTGGAACCCAAAGAGAGTCAAGAGACTTGCTCAAAACCCATTGCTTACCAGAGACAGAAATGGCCCTAACCTACAATCTCTCAATCAGTTGTCCTACTTTGGGATTTATAGAACTAAGACATTGTATAATGTGGCACACCAGAAGAAATTCCAAAAGAGAAATAATTCTATTCCCAGGTCCGTCACTTATCTCTGGGTAACTTTTGGCAAAGACCTCCCAATTACCCTCAACTATGGAGTTATGGCAATGTATGTGCTCTACTTATTTCATAAGGTTGCAGTTACGATAGAATAAAATATTATTTTCTAAATGTTATCTGAAAATAAAGAAAACAGTAATGTTTGGAACACTGGAACTAACCAAAAGTTGTGGGTTCTAAGCCTTAGTTTCTCTACAAGCTAGTTTCATGACCTTCCATAAGTGTCTTTAAACTCTCCAGTTTCAAATGCAGATATTATTTTATTTTTCATGATCTTTGCAAGATTAATCTCATTCATCATTTCTTAAAATGTTTTTTCTTGAGCTAAAACCTTTATTACTTGGGCCAAATCCAAATGTGAATTAAACTAATAGAAAATGAAAATGGACTATTGAACTGAGTCTACTTTATGGACATGTCATAAGTACACAAAGATGTTGATAAGGTACTGTCATTTGAAACTTCAGCACCTCTGCATTGGCACAAAGCAGACCTCATCAAGAATGGAGATTCAGAGCAGAACTCAGACAGGAAAAGGAGAGATATAAACGACTGGTGAAGTGCTTCCAGGATGCTGAGTCAGCTGAAACAGCCCCCTGCTGAGCTCAATGGATCTTTTCTCAGTTGCCTGGAGCATTGGCTGGAGGCTGCTTGGCAGTGCCTGCTAGGAAGACAATTTTTAGCCCATCGATTCATTTGAGCTGGGCAGTTTGCCCTGCTACTTAGGCACTCAGACAAAAATGCCCTTAATCACTGGCAAACCCTGGGATGTAGAAAGGGCCAGTAGCTCAATCAGCATCCCCGGGGCTGCCGGAAGATAAAGGATGGTCTAGAAAGCTCAGGGTGCCAGTCACTGAGAATTCACAGGGACTAAGGCTCTCAACTCTTCAGGCCAAAATGTTAAATAAGCCCTCATCTTAGGGTCAGGAACATTCTAAGTTTTGAGAAATGCACTCTTTTCTTCACCCTCAGTCAAACCAAGTGCAGCTGGGGAGCAGGTTTGGAGGGCTTTGCTCAAAGTGCTCCTTCTGCGTATCCTGGTAACCTGTGCGGGGCTGACTCCTACTTATTCCAGGATATGCCCCCTCCAGGAAGCTCTCCCTGGTCTCCCCCTTTCTCGCTACTAGGATTAGGCCCCTATGCTGACCCTCCACCAAACCTGGCTTACCTACCAGTATCGCATCACCATCATAGCATATTGGTAACTGCCTCTTATTTATCTCCTCAGTAGGACTCTTATGTGAGACTGAGAACTGACTATTTAATTATCAATCTCTAGTACCTAGCAGAGTGCTTAGCACTTGAAACACTCTTAAATCTTTAAACACTTCAGGAGGGAGGGAAAGGAGAGGGAAGGAAGGAGAGAGGGGAAGGCAGAGGTGACTACTCTGATGAAAATGAGCCATGTAGTAGTGACTGAGAAAATAAAATGGTACACCCAAGCTAACCAGCAAAGTCCCTAAAAGCAATACTAACAGCAGAATCTGGTGTCTGAGGAGTCAGTACAGTCAGTTGGAGAGAAAGTTGATACTGGAACTGAGAATCAAAAGGCCTCAGTTTTACTCTCAACTCTACCACACACTAAGTGCCAAATGCAGGGCCAGATAACATGTTCAAGGTTTCAGCATTCTTATTTGTAAAGCTTTAGAAGGATCAGGTGAGATCATTAATGTATAAGTATTTCAAAAGTTTAAAGAGTCCTATGAATGAAAAAGATTATTAAAGTATCACCACCATGAAAGCATTAGGACTACTTCCCCCTCATCAATTCACAGTTCCTTTCTCTGTCTAAACCTGAGGCCATATGACTCAATAGGAAAAAAAAAAAAAATTATCTTCTGCCTGTTTATGAGCACGCCTTGACATTGTAAGTAAAATCTCTTCATGAACTAAAAACTCCCGAAACACAGAGATTATATCATATTTTAATAATAATGATAAGGATGCCTTAATCAAATAGAATGTCATAGAGAGTCCTCAAAACACATTCATGTTAAAGTTTTACAAGACCTTCTTCAGAAAAGCAAATCAGATAGCAGAGCCCCAATTTACAGATGGTCAAACCGAAACTCACTGAGGTTAAGAGACCAACATATTTCCTAGATTTTTATGATGATGAAAATAGTGAAGTATGTATAGTTAAGAGGCAACTAGAAGAATGCTAAGCACAGGTTAAGTTCAAAAGTATTTACAAAGTTATAGTGCTGGAAATGATCTAAACAAGTCCAGCTTCCTACATAGTGCAGGAAATTTGTCTGACAGAGGGGTACACCTAATGACTGACAAGTCACTTAAACATCCTTTATTTTCCAGAAGCAAAACCCCATTAATCTTTTGTCTCGAAGCCAGTTTACTCATTGTATGAAAGAGAATAATAATGAACACATATTTCCTAGGTTTTTATGAGGATGAAAACAGATAATGTGTGTAAAGTACTTAGCAAGGACTATTCCTGGCAAACAGCAAGTATTCAGTAAATGTTAGTTGTTATTACTCTTATTACTATAATTTTGATTAGTCTATTTTTGTTTTGGTTTCTGATTGGTTTTTGTTGTTTGTTTGTTTCTGGATCCTCTCCAGCTTCTTGAATCAGACTTGTTCACTATTTCAGGTGAATGCGAGGAAATTTGTTTTCATGATTCTCTAAATCATCTTCAATCAAGTAGCAATTGTTGGTTTTCATCTCTCTCTGCATCATAGAGACTTAGAGATATGATGAATCCACAGCAGCTGAGTCAAAGACAAAGCCTTCTGAGAAAGCTAGATTATATTTTCCAGAATCTGAAAGAAACCTCTGTGGCAACTTGTAATTTTAATAGTGTGACTGTGTGGCATCAAGCGTCCTTAAAATGTAGATGAAATTCTTGTGAAGTTTTACCATGACAACTAGCTCATTGCTGAGAGAAAATTGATTTAAAGTATACTACTAAAGTGTCTTATTTATGTTAAATTCTTTAAGTGAGCAATGACCCAGTATGTAGGCAAGACCATCTACTGGCGTACAGAAAGAGACTATGGAAATTTCAATTTTTATATTAACATAATATCTTCTATTTGAATTTTATCTTTAGTAGGATTTTAATGTCCATAATATATCACTACAGTTTCACATGTATAGTTTATTAACAAATGTACATATATTTGGGTTCCAAGATAATTTTTACAGTAAGACATGTAGTTAAGGTATTGAAACCAATGGCTTATAAAATTCTTGAGATTAATAGCTGTTTTAAAAGTTACTATGTAACAATCTTAAACATTTATCCATAAACAAATAGAAAATATATGCACATTTATAAACTAGTGTCATCAATTTATTCCTTTTTCAATATAAATTTGAAATTTGATAAAACTGGTTCCATTCCCTATATCTCTACTCTCTACCTATCTTTGTAAAACCTAATTCATATTTACTATAATAATCGCTGTATAAATAATGGGTGGAATGTGCTACTAATATTCAAAGGAAACATTCCTAGGGGTAGATGAAAAACTAAACCATAAATTCAACTAAAGATCTTGACATCTTTTATAGAAGTGGACCAAATTTTAGCTATATCAGCCAACACTTTCACAAGTTTTCATAGAACAGAGACAAATATCAAGCGCCAAGTAACCAAGTTACAACTCACTTCCTTTAAGCAGTGCTGTTATAAGCGTGGTTCAATTTTCACTTTCAAGTCTGAGATGATTCTAGACAGATGCCCTCCCTCCAGAAATGTAGAAACAAATTGGAAAGATGTCTTCTCCATGCTCCTCAAGGTAGTTAATCTCTCCCAGAGACTGGCAGGTATTTGGGGATATTTCAGAGAATTTTCTTTCCCATTTACAGTTACATTTCCTCCCCTAGTAATTTAGTAATGAACGGTTATGGACTGAATGTTTGTGTCGCCCATCCCTCAAAAGATGCATATGTTGAAACTCACCCCCCAGTGTGATGGTATTAGGAGGTGCAGCCTTTGTTTAAAAAAAACTATGAAGATGGAGCCCTTATAAATGGGATTAGAGACCTTATAAGAGGCCTCAGAGAACTCCCTTCCCCTTCCCAACAATGTGAGGACACAGCGAGAAGACGGAAGTAGGCTCTCACCAGACACCAAAACTGCCAGCGCCTTTTAACTTTCCAGCCTCAAGAACCATGAGAAATATATCTTTGTGGTTTAAGCCACCTAGTTTATGGTATGTTATAGTACCCAAATGGACTAAGGCAAGAAACACAGTGAGTTAAGCCCCACAAATCTCTAAAGAGACACCTAGAGACACCAGAATCTTTCAAGATTACTTTGGAGAAATATACTACCATCCTGACTCTATTCTAACAATTTCCTTGTGACCCAGCAGTCCTGCCAACCTAAATCACGGTACACAGCAAAACATATACTTTCAAAAGTAAATGTCCCAGGAAATGTTTCCTAACCATTTATGAGTCATAAACCCTGTAGCAGAAATCATTCTGAATGTTCACCAGAACAT
Source organism: Rousettus aegyptiacus (assembly GCF_014176215.1). Taxonomy (NCBI): domain Eukaryota; kingdom Metazoa; phylum Chordata; class Mammalia; order Chiroptera; family Pteropodidae; genus Rousettus; species Rousettus aegyptiacus. Next base: position 73,196,433 of record NW_023416287.1, read on the forward strand.
TTCATTTTCCTTCTTGGGCACCAGGAAAACTATATTTCTGAACTTTTTAAAAAAAATCTAAATGGACTATGTGATGAGTTCTCCCCAAAAGGATGTACGAAGGAGTTCTGTTGGCCAATTCCAGGCCAGGACCTAAAGTGTCCTACAGAATCATCCATACTCTATCATTTTTTATTAGCTGACTGAATGCAGAGTATCCATTGGAGAATTCCAAAGACCACGGAGAAAGACAGAGCACTAAAGAAAGGAAACCGAGTCACAACTAATGAAAAAGGAAAGTGATAAGTTGGACTTTATTAAAATTAAAAACTACTCCGCAAATGACACTGTCAAAAGAATGTAAAGATAACCCACAGACTGTGGAAACATACCTGCAAAATATTTCTCTAATAAAGGACTTATATTCAAAATATACAAAGAATCCTTAAAAATCAACAACAAGGAAACAAACGACCCAATTAAAACATAGGCCAAAAGCTGATAGTTAAATATATGAAAAGATGTTCAACATTAGTTGACATGAAAGAACTGCAAATTAAAGCAAAAATTAAATATATCTACATACCTTTAGAATAGTTAAAATCCAAAAAACTTGCTTGGAGTTTCACCCCGGGATGGCATAGGAAATGGCACACCCAGGGCCGAGATGCTGCTGCCCAGACAGCTCTTCTCAAAAAGAAGCCCTATTGCTCAGCTTCCTCGCGAGATCTCGGAGATCTACAGTGGCAGCATGGAATGCTGGGATGAGAAACACCTGCGTTCTGCCCTCTCGCCACCTTGATACCTGGCAACCCACTGATCTTTTTGCCATCTCTGTAGTTTTGTCTTCTCCGGAGTGTCCGATATGGTTGGGGTCACATGGGGTCATATGGTTGGTAAATATGCATTTAGGATTCCCCAAATATCTCCTCATGGGTTGGTAGCTCATTTTGTTGTTGTTGTTGAATGGCACTTTATTAACTAGTTGTACCTTATTTTATATATCTTTTTGCCTATGAGGGACATCTTGGTTGCTTTCATATTTGGGCAGTTATAAATAAAGACATTATAAACCTTAAAAAAAACTAACAATACCAGTTGCTAAGAGGAATATAAAACAATGGGAACTTTTATTCATTGCTGGTAGTTATAGCTACATTGGAAGATATTTTGTCAGCTTCTTAAAAAGGTAAACCTAATTTTCCCACATGATTCAATAATTGCATGCCTGGGTATTTATCTAACTGAAAACTTACATCCACACAAAAACCTGCAAAGGAATGTTGATAGCAACTGCATTCATAATCACCCCAAACTGGATGGGGCCAGGAAATTCTCCAATAAGTGAATGGAAAAGCAAACTATGATATATATCTGTATAACGGAATGTTATCCAGTGATAAAGAAAGGATGTGTTCTATGGAAGTATGAAGAGACAGGTTAATCTCAGATACATGTCGCTAGGTGAAAGAAATCAGTCTGGGGCAGTGCTGCTTACTCTGTGTTTCCAATTGTATCCCATTCTGGAAAATGCAGAATTGGTGAGATGGTAGACAGATCGGTGGTTATGGAGGGAGAAAGGTTTGAATAACTGAACCATCGGAGATATTTTGGGACACTGAAACAATCCTACATGCTACTGTAGTGATGGGTATATGACACTATGAATTTGCCAAAACCCATAGCCTTTTACAACACAAAAAGTAAACCTATATGTATGCAAATTTTAAAAACATAATTTAGGAGGTCAAGGGACCTCAGGACAGAATTCAGAACGTAGTGAAACAATCTAACTGTATTACAAATATCTAAAACAACCTTGCAGATGAAAACAGGCAAAAGTTGCTGACCTAAATAACTGGAAATGAATACAATCTATAAGACTAAAGGCCCACCCCCCCCAAAGAAAAAAAATTAAAAAACAAGGAAAAGAAAACTCTGACATAAGTACTAAATTCTTGCTGATAAAGGCGTCACCCCTCGGGGTACATATGGGTTAACAATTCTGATACCAGTATACATAATGGAACAGTTAAATAAAATGAATGGCAGTTGTGGGGAGCCAAGTTTCTCACTGTTAGAGCTAACGGTTACAAATAAACAAGAGGAGATTAGATTGATCCATGTGGCAATGGATTAGAATTGGAGATATCAATATGAAACTTACCTTTAGTGTAATGTAGATACAGATGATGATACATAGAAAACTGTATTCATATATGTATATACACATACATTTCTCTGCTGTCAGCTGATCCTGTAGCAACAGCATACCTACTGCCCTGATGTTATTTTCTAATATTATTGTTCGGTAAAAGGAACCAGGGTCCATGAAGAAGTGGCTGATTCTAGGACTAGGACAGGTATTACACAATATGAGCCTAGAGTATTTTGTAGTACCAGTAAGGAAGGGCTTAAATAATAATAATTTTAAAAATGCACAATAACAAGAGCACGGATAAATAAACGTGGGGAAAGAAACAAATCTTTGTTGCGAAAGAATTACAAATAACATACATAGATATTGTACCCTCAGAAGAAGTGGAGTATAATGCCCCATTTCTTAAGTACACAGAGTATGGAAAGGGTAATGGTGAGGAAAGAGTAACTTTATAGTAGAGAAATACAACAAACACGAACTCAATGGAGTCCAGCCAAGTGATTATGGTAATTGCCAACAATGTCATGTTAATGAAAGGTACTCTTGATGTACTGCAATCAAAATGGCACTTTACCTCTGTGACTTTCCTCCCAAATACTCATAATATCCACCCATCCACCCACCCACCTCCCTCAAAAAAAGGAAAAAAGAAATCGAGCCATTAATTAGCCATGTGGAATAGAACACTGGCTCCCAACCTCCAACTGAACTGAGCTGGTCATAAATGAGAACTAAATCTTCAAGCCACAGAATTTTTAGCATTGTTTGTTATAGCAACTAGAAAAGCTGACCAATAAAGATTCCTTTAAAAATATGTTGAAAGACATGTTCCCTCTTAACAGAACAAAGCAGATATGTATGTATCAAAAAACTGGTATGCAGAATTCAGGATCCCATTCATGGACTCCATGACACTTCACTGAGAGAAATCTTGCAGCCAATATCAACACAGGGTCCTACCTATTCCCAGTGGGGCTTTGAAATTCTTCTGCAATTACATCCTTTATTCTGAATACTTTCTATTTTGTGTTTGATTTGGTAGTTTTCCTCTCATCATGACTCAAATAATTTAAAATTCATGTTATCTCTCGGTCTGTAATTCCCAGAATGAAAGATGAGTAAAGCATGGCAGACAGTGGTCTTAGGTGTCAATGGAGTCCAATAATACAGAAACTTTCTCCTTCCTACTGGGAGAAACTGAGTGAGATTTTGGTGTGGTATTGGCTTATCAGGACTGAGTTTAACTGAACAGATTTCCTAGCTTCAACCATGCCAATACCATATCATTTTCAATGTGATTCCCTATCTGTCCCTCTCATGTTTAGACCTAAATAGGTTTACGAAGCTGTACCTGATATTGAGAAGCAACTAAAAAGCAACCACACTCCAACACTTACATTGCCGTGTGTCACCTCGATGCTGCCTATAGCCATGCTCAGCCCTAACTTTACTCTCCCCATCCTCCCCTTCGCTCACCTTGTATTATAATCAATACCTGTGTGGCCACTTCCTTTGTTTCCCCAGCTTCCCCAGGTCAATCACTGGTTCTTGGTAGTAAACGCAGTATGAGTATTAATTGTATAATTTGGCTGTATTTTTAAAAGAAATCTGTAGAACATGCTTTTGTAATTCTCCCAAAGAATAATTTTATTTAAATAATTTGCAGAAATAAATTTATCTTTATTTATATATCTGCTCATCTGTGAATGATTTAATTATTTGCTGGTGACCTGAGCAGCTATCTTAATCAGCAATCACAGTGTGGCATGGCTGACAGAATTAAACTGCAGTGGCTAGAAGCCCAGGTTTTCCCAGACTTCCTCTCCCTCAAGTGGTTCTTGGAATCACCAGAGAAGCTAATTTATACCAAGAATCAGCCAGGCAAATCAGGATCATCGACAGCTTCCAGGCCCTATTAGCTCCCCAGAGTGGCATCTCAGAGCTCGATGAGGCTCCTATGCCAGATGCTGCCAGAGGGAGTGAGAATGTGCTCAACCCGATGCTTCTGAACCTAAAATAGACTCACCGCACCTTCGCACCAGAAATGCATTTGGCACCTTCTCTGACAGATGGCCCTTTCTACTTTGTAGGGCACTTAGACATGGGGGCTGGGAAAAAGTAGTTACAGAAGTGAGAGTCATGAGCCCAGAAGTGTAAAAAATTTCAGTGATACCACTCTCGACTCATATACGTGTCCAGTCACCTTCGCCCAAATGAGCTCGGGCAGGCCCGGTCCCAGCTTCAGCTGCCGTGCTGTATTCAGAACTTCCATTCCCTGAGACTTTTTCGGGAGTGGCCCTTCAACCCCTGTGCCCACGCATTTGTGAAAATGAACAGGTGAGAGAGAAGTGTCACTTTGTTTTCACTGCCTTGACTGCACATAAACCCCAGCGCCAGTGGGGTCAAGGCAGCTTAGTAATTACTTCTGCATAATTACACAGTAAATAACAGACACGAACTCATTGTACAGTAACGATCCTTTCTTCAGCCTTCTTGTGAAAATTACTTTAATTTTTTAAACCATCTTTTTAATTTTTATTGTGAGGAAAAATAATCTGTACTCATTTAGGTACACACTATGTTTAAAAGTAACACTTGCGCCCAATTTACAGAAGAAAAAATCATTGCCCGAGTGGAAACAGAAGTCAAAAGGAAAGTTTTTCTTTTAAGTTTGTTCATTGTTAAGAGCGTATGGTTTACTCCATCTTGATAAACAGAAAATTAGCTTTATCTACAACATTATGAAATTCTAACCACCACTTTACCTTGTCCATATAAATGGTTGATGTTTGAATTGATGCTACTGATACTACTAGTTTTATTTTTCAATGTCTGAAGTAAAAGGTTTGAACATGGTGTGAAAGCTTAGATTCTATTAATATGATATAAAGAGTATACATAAAGCAATTGGTCAGAAAAATGTCAGAATTTAATTCACTTCATACCTCACACATCTCATACACCATTAAATACAGACTAGGAAGAGGTCAGATTATTTTGGATACTAGGAAATATAGCTTTTGGATTTAGTAACTTCATTTTAATTCATAGCTGAAGAATAGTTAATGGTGTTGGGGTATTTGATGAATCTGCTAGTGGAATAGAATACATTGTAAGATATCCTCTGAGTTTTGGTTAGCTTCAAAATCATTTTTAAAACAATGTAGAAATTTGTATATTCCATTGTTTTTCTTCATTTATTTAATATTTGCTTTGTAATAAAATGTTGCCAATGACCTGTATTTGTACAACACTTCTTAATTTTCAAAGTACTGTCAAACTCATTCTTTTTACCTGCCTTTCCAACAACCCTGTAAAAAGTAAAGCAGGATTAACACCCAGTTTTAAAATGAAGAAAAAGAAGTATAGGCAGGAGTTAGTAGGCTTGTAGAAATCAACACAAATAGAAAATTGGAGTCTAGAAATGAGTCCTACAAAATCTCAGTCAGGTCTTTGTACTCCTCACCTTCTCTGAGCCAAATAAGTCAAAATTTGAAGCTGGCTCTAGCTTCCTGAGTATATTTTGGCAAATTGGCTATCATTTCTAAGCCTCATTTCCCTCATGTATATAAAATAGGAAATTTCTCACAACTTCATTAAGGTTTTGTGAAGATGTATGTCAGAATGTATGTAAAATTACCAGACCTTGTGGAAGTACTCAATAAATATTTATTCTTTTCCTCCTCCTTTGATTATTTCCAGAAAGCCCATTGACAACCATCACAGTTTCCTTGAATGTGAATATCTGCAAAACCACACTCGATATCCATCTGGAACTAACAAGAGATTAAGTTGGGAAATCATATTGGGTAGGAAAATCAGTGAAGTGGGAACGTCTGCTGGGAAGTTCTGATATTTCTCTGAACTTTGTCCTGCCCAACACCATGAAATAGCTTGTTTCATCTGCAGGTCTCTCCAGGGGCAGCTTGTCTGAAAGATTCACCTCTTTCCATCCACCTGGTTATGGATGCCCTTGGCATGCATCATCCTTGTTGGCTTGATTTAAAAATACTGTGACTTAGCAGTCTAGGAAGGGGATCAGCTTTAGGCTGTACTCCATACAGCTACAGCATTATGTTGGCATCCTAATTCCCAACTAGAGTTCTCTGAGATTTCAAGGTGCCATATGATCAGAGGAGTCAGTGTAGCACAGCAGACAAGCAATGGCCAGCACGAGAGAGACAAGGGTCCAGAGCCTTAATCAACATAAAAGTATTGACTCGATAAAGCCTTTTCACCTCTCTGAGCTTCCTGTTCTTTGAAAATAAAATAGAGAGTGAAGATGTGTTAGACACATCTTTATAATCCTGTGAGTCTATGATGCAAAGGGGCCTTGCACTTTGAGATCCAAGGATGTCAGAAAACGAAATCATATAGAATTCAATGAAGAAACAAGAATGTCATGGAAAATCTAAGGTGATAAAAGGGTTAATGACATCTGTTATTTGTCAAGGTGTGAACTAGAGCCTGAAAGACTTGCCCACCAGCCAAGAAGAGCATTGGAAGAAGCCCTAGATGAGATGGGTAGATTAGAAAGAGGGAGTAGAGCAAGGAGTGTTGGAGAAGGAGGCAGAGGCAAGCAAACTTCAAAGAAATTTGAGAACTGCCTGAGGACACAAAACCAGGCAAGAGCCCAGAAAGCCCCTTTTGTAGGGGGGGAAAAATGTGTTTTTGCCACAAGAGGAAAAAGGTTTTCGCTGCCTCCTTATTCAAGCTCCCTCCTTCTTCCCAACAATCTTGCCATTCATCGCCAAATTACTCATCCTAATTCACCCTGATGTGCTTGGTAAATCTTATAAAAGGCTTTGTAAATGAGGTATAATTTGATGGAGTCTTAGAGGAGGAATAGGAACTCACAGGGGGTGGGCTGTTGAACTCCGAGCAGAAAGAAGGAAAGAGAGCATCTACTTTATGAAGCAGTTATTTTGTGGCAGATGCATCGCATGCATCTCATGTAAAACTGCACACCACCTCCAGGAGGTATTTATTGCCCCCATCTTACAGATGAGAAAGAAGGGGCTCATGGAGGCCACATAATGGACCTGTGGTTACTTGGCTCCTAATTTTAAAACCTCCTAACTTTAAAACCTATACTGTGTCCACTGTGGAATTGCTCCTGTCCCACTGCACCTCTCAACACATGCAGAGGCACAGATTTTCAAAAGAATAAGATATATTTGGAAAACACTCTATGCTTTCCCTGCAGAAACAGAAGTACAGTTGGGCGTGATAAGGCAGTTGGAGATGTGGTTCCAAAAATCACTTGAGGCTAGGCTAGAAGTGGTCTTGAGAGTTTTAATGTGATCTTGTAGACAATAGCAGAACTAGGAAATTCTGAAGGCATGACAGAAGACAGACGAATTGACAGCTAGCCTGGTATCTGTACACAGAACATGACACTGCCTCATGCCTCATTAGGTTTTTGTTGTTGTTGTTGTTGTTGTTGAGAACTATCATCATTTAGAATAGATTTAGGTCTTTCCAAGCTACCTCAGTTATCTATAATTAAACTCATTTGGGGCCTGCATCAGGATATTAGGTTGAGGTATAAAGGAATCAAGGACATTCCCCAGTCTAAGGGGTAAGGAGTACAGTTGCAGGCATTCTGATCATGTGACCTACCAGACTCTAGTCAAGAGAATATTCCCTTTTAAAAAAGGTTTCCTGGTGGGAACCTCATCAAGAAGCCTCAACACCCAGTAGCATTCAGTCTTGCTTTCCCCATTGGAATCTTGGACTCATGTTTCTTGCATGTTTTATAAACCATACTGCCCACTTTCTAAACCAAGGCCAGCCTGATGCAAGTTCATTTTCTTTTTTCCATTGTGCTCTATACAAGAAAATTGGAAGTTCACGTGTAAAAAAAAATAAAATAAAATAACAATAATAATAATTATTGGACCAGCACCACATGACAGCAGCAATAACAGCTTTCAAAATCCTTTGAGTGTAAAAGTCTTGCGTGTTTTATGAGCCGACACATGGAGCTAGTCTTAAAAATAAAAAATAAGAATGGTTTCTTGCAGTTCAGATTTCATAAGAAAAAAATTGCATCTTTAATTAAGATTTATGGGCCTCAGTAGGGCCCAGCAAGAGGAGAGAAATGGTTCAAGAGTGTAAAAACTAACAGTTAAAAATGAGGAAATATGATTAAGGGCCTTTAATTCCTCCTGCTTCTTTCAGGGCTTCCAGTGGCCCCAGGCTAAAACAGGCACTTATTGTTTTTAAAAGAGCATTATTCTTGGCATAAAATGTTTATGAATCAAGATGAAACTTGTAAGGAATAATTATATCAACCTTACTTGAAAGACTTCTCTTGCTAGAAACAATATTTAGTTTAATGAAAAAAATTCCTTAAGAGAAAAAATATGCTTATGTTTATACATAAGGGAAGATGCATATAAATTGATGTATTGACTGGTGTTGGTTTAGCACCTTTCAGTTTTCATAGTAGCACATGCTTAATCTTGCTAAATCTTCTTAAGAACGTTGAGAGTCAGTCAGGGCAGATATCAGAATCTCTACTTTGAAGATGAAGATTGTTTTCAAGACATTGGGTTACTTGTTCAAACGCTGGAAATGGACATAAGTACAAGTTTGATTCTAAATCCAGGGCTCACCGCACTATACCATAGCGCTATTTGTCTAAGAGTTTATCGGCGCACATTATTTCTACATCGTGTATACACATTTTTAATGTTTCATATGAAACATTTTTGGAAAGCATAATGAAGAAGCCCTATGTATTGTAACTCTCTAATACTTAATAGAAATATTAAAAGTGAAAAACAAAGAAACTTTGTATATTGATATCAAAAATGCGATTATGGAATACAACACATTTAATATGATACAAAAACTTTAATTCAGCAAGAATAGCCTTAGTCTCTCCTTGCCACATTGTTTGAGAATTACTTTTGAGAGGAAAATATTCCAAAAATACTGGTAGCCATTTTTGCTCCTGCCATCACAAAATTATTTATCCAATCGTATGTTCATTCTTTTAATAAAAAATTATTCTATCTCTTCTTTCTCTATAAGTGGTGCAAAGTATTTTAGAGAAGAGACTGCGTCATCATCTGTTATTACTCTAATGTTGGAAATGATGTCAGTATTTGATTTGTTGATTAAGTAGAACTTGCTTTAATTTTTTAAATTACTTCCTTAAAGCTGCAAGGCATATCCTCTTGATCTAGTACTTCGATGTTCATAAATAAGCAATTACTTTCATGATTGCATAACTTGATTATTCATCACTCAGCCTATCTTCTCAAATTCAAGTTCCAATCTAGTTCTAACTCTACTGACCACATGACCAGCCTGTTCCTTTAAATGAGAAGGGATAATGTCTGTTGATGTCTACATCTAGCACTGAAATTTTGACAACCATCATTTTTCTCCAAAGACATTTGGTAACATCAACTTTTCAGAAAGAGAAGGGAACCCAAAGAGTAGATAAGAAAGCCTTTCCAAAAGGAATTCAGCATATTCGTTATACATAAAAACAGTCCTTATATTCTCACTACTCTTGATGAACCACTTCTATGACTAGAAAATATCCTTATAAGTTGATTCTTAAATCAATATCTCTAGCCCCAAGATTGCTCCCAAATACCAGCCACAAAGAACCATCTAGTTGAGAGACATTGCCACCTGTATATCTAACCGGCAATGCAAACTCATTATATTTAAAATTAAATATATGACTGTGTTCCCTAAACTCACCTGCCCTATGTCCTCTGATAGTACTTGCTTCATTCATTTCAATTTTTTCACCTGGAATAACTACATTTCTATCAATACTGCTTCCATTTCCAATGATAGGCTTGAATCCTATCACAAGGCTGACTCATGGTCCCTCCAGCTAAAAATGAGCTCACTCTCTTTTGACCTCCTAAAATCTTTTGTAATTCTAATTGTTACTCAAGTATCTCAAACTAGTGAACTATGTTATGTCAACAGAAATGCCTCTTTTAAATTACCTTGGCTTCAGTATAATAAATGAAAAGGGAGTTCAAGGGGAAGGAGCTGTCTCTAAAAGTGAGTTGTGCAACGTGATCTGATCTAATGAGATGCAGCAAGAAACATTAAATTTATATTTAAATCTATCTTAAAATTAGAACATTAATTTTATCTATATTTTATATATAATTGCCTGTATTCAACTTACGTAAAGAATAATTGTATACTTAATATGTAATTACCTACTTGACCCTCATGTCTCATGCAACACACAGAAATCCTCAGGGAAGAGGAGAAATTTATCAAAATCAAAGGGTGGACAGTGGGAGCATTGTTCTTCTATTTGCTTTCTAGAAAGGCCATACGTTGCAGTTCATTTGTACCTAAATAAGTGGATTTGTGGGTAATGTTGTCTAGTGTTAACTACACCTCCACAATAAGGCAAACCGGCTTAAAATATTTATTCTAAAATTATTTGGAAGAAATGAGTTAAAGTTGATAGGAATAATGCAAACACAAATGAGTAATCAGAAAATGTCAGAGCTGAAATATCTATGTGTAGTATAAGTTCCTCATCAGGAATGTTATGAGACAAAAACAATGGATTATATAATTAGACCTATTTGTAATATAGATCTTTAACCTCATCTTAGTATATATAGAGCCTTGAGATATGGCTATGATGTCATCATGTTTGAGATGATATTTTATAATATTGCATATTTTATTTTGCATCACTCGAAACATATTTTGAGTACATTTCTAATGTTTATAGTACCTTTTATCATTTCTAAATAAATATTTATTTATTATAGGTGCTTTTTGTTTGTTTCTTTTTACCAACAGAGACGTACAATGACAATTCAGAGACCTGATTCCTTCATCAGGCCTTGGAGATCTGTTTCCTTCATCAAGGGCCTTGGTTCAGACAGCTCATTAGGGGAGAGGTTCTGGTGTTGTTGGGAGTGCTGAATTTGTTGTGTCCCACAGATATGCAAGCTGATTAAACAACCCAAAGCTGCCAGCTTGAATCTAGTACTTTCATCAATATCACCAGTGCCACCTATATAAATCACAGCCACAAATATTCTATAGAAAATCTGCCAGGCCTCAAATGCTACAGCATTTTAATGATACGATACGTTCTGTTGACATCCATATTTTCTCCACACGAATCAAGAGCAGAAAGGTCAGAAAGTATTAAAAGTCTAGAACCATAGCTTCTCTCTGATGACTAGTCTTGCTCTTCATTATGTCAAAAATCCAGTATCTTGCCACCATCCTTAGCTCTGATAAATTTTCTCTCTTGGAACCTTGTATAGCCTTTCCTTTAGTTATGATTAGGAACACTCTAGACCGTCTGGCATATTTTAATAGCTATGAACACAAAGGGAAGTGGTTGGACTGCCAATTCCTTTCTGCCAAGAGTCTTAGCTGACTTTTCAGAGTTTTATGGATTAAAAAATGTGAGGAAGATGATGCTTTCTGAGCACCACATGGCAATATTCAAGATACAAGTAAGCAGAAAGTTTAGAAGTCAGACTCTTACTTCTTCCATCAATATCCCCAAACTCTTAACAGGTATGGACAATTGCATGGCTCTTCTCATTTTCTTAATGATTAGCTTCATAGAGGACAAGGGAAAATAGCATAATGTAGAGGTTTGGGTCACAGGCTCAGGGGCCAAATGGTCTGGATCCACCTGACAATTCTACCATTAACCTGCTGTGCTGACCTGGGGTAATTACAAATCCTTTCTGGCCTTAAATTCCTCTTTGCTCAAATGAAAAGAAAACTGAGGCACTGAAAATTCAATGAACTAATCCTTATAAAATACTTTGAACAGGATTATCTTTCATATTTAAGCACCTAATAAATGTTAGCATTAGGAATTAATATTGTTATCAATTTTCTATTTTCCAAGAACTTCAAGCACCATGTGTTGTTCTCCGTATTTATTTGCTTAATGGATAAATGAAGAAATATTTGAATAAATTAATGATGCATTATGTTATTACATCATAATTATTTTAGAAGTGTGAATTCTTTCCTTAAACATAATGTAAGTTCCTCAATATTAAGATGGTTCCTAATTCATATGCTTTCTCCACAAGGTCTCACCATGCTGCAAATATTTTTTTTGCTTCTCAATAAATATGGAATGAACACGACAACAAAAAAGAATATCTGCCAAGCAGCCAATGCATAATTTTTCTTGGTTGGCCTCAGATTTCCATGACTTTAACCAAGAAAAATGACAACTGCTAACAGGAATCTGAAAAAATGACATATTCCCTTCTCTTGTATGCAATTTTTAGATGTTTATGTTATCTTTCTTCCCTCTGGAGTTGCTTGTATTCCTCCAACATATTTTTACTCACCAGGGAACTCCCAGGAATGACTCTGGAAGAGACCTTCTAGGCCTGCATGGACCCATCACCTGCATTTCCATGTGGGGAACCTCCTACAGTGCCCCTACTGTGTGGCCTCAATCTAAAAGGACATAATAATCAGGAAATCTTTGGGTTTGAACAGAGTCCTAGAGATTTCCTGGTACCAAGCTGAGAGTAACTGAAAAGGTGAAGACATTGCAAAGTATAAAAATGTCAAACAATAGAAGAAACGGCAAGAGAGGATGTGACCAACATATTCAACATTGTGACATGCTGCCTGAAAATTGATGGTTTCTTTGCTTGAAAATGTACTCATTCTATGAGATGTGAGAGCACAGAGTGAAGTTAAGGAAGGTATTCTTAGAATGCACAGAGGATAAAGTTCATAAATAGCCCCTGGAAAGAATACCTGATGCCTAGGGAGTACATTAAAATGCATGCCTGTGTGGAATGTTTAAGCAGGTGTTATGTCACTAATAACATATGCCCCTAAGTTCATGGTAAAGTTACTCAGGTATCCTAAGGCACACGGTCTTGGAGACAGTGATGAGAGATTCTTATTCTTTATGTGTTCATGGCCCCACATCTATCTAGGTACATGTGCTCCAAATACAACCATTTTCTCTCTGTCTTTGGACAGGAGAGGATGGCACCAAAATTTCATGCAGCCTATTTCCTGAGCTTGTATTTCATTTTAGAGAAAAACTGCTATAGTAGTTCAAAGACAAGCAGAGAGGTTATTATAAACTCAATTAGAACAAAATAATGACAAAAAAAAATCATAGAGGTCATAAATATATTAAACAGTCTCTTCTCTTATTTAAACACATACACACACACATATACATCTTCAGATTCTCTTGCATTCCTTCTATTTTCATTCTAAATTCATTCCTTTAAGAGAGAAAATTTTGTCATTAACTTATTTTTTCAGTTACAAATGAAAGTGTCAGATCTGAAAGATTACACAACTACAAAATTCATTTTTTCATATATGAATCAAATACACACTCCTTATCAGAGCCATGATAGAGTTGTAAAATATAAAAAATGTATCCCAAATGTGTCTAGTATATGCTGACTTTCAGGAAGCTTACTTGCATAAATTAATTTGTAATTTAAAAAAACAGATCAGGAATAAAGAGTGAGATTATGTATATAAACAAATTTTTAAAGTTAAAAAAATTTTGCGAGAAGGTTACCCAGACTGACTGCCAAGATACTCAAAAGAAAATCATGAAACATATCATGATCTGTAAATCTTAAAGCACAAATTATATGTCAATAGAAGAGGGAGATAAGGAATGAAAGAAGGTGAACTGGTAGTACTTGCTGAGTGAGCAACATAAGTAAAAATGTTCAATTAAGAACAAACAGAGGAACTTCTTCCAAGCAGGATGGAGCAGCTTGCAGGATTTCCTGAAGAATAACTAAAAAAGTCTATGAAATATCCAAAGCATATATCTAAAGCCATCAGAAAGGCACTGATTCAATAAAGATTGGATGGATCAAGATTGGATGGATCAAGATTAAAGAGAGTGAGAACTACAGAGAAATTAGCCGATCTGCAGCCACTCTTCCCCGGGAGCGAGCATTGGCTGATTCTGGCAAAAAGAATAAAGGGGGAACATCTAGGCTAGCTTTGCCTGCTCAGAAGACCACTTCTGGGGACTAGGTAACCACATATCTGGCGGTCTCATAAAACTGAAGAGACCATATTAGAAACTAGAGAAAATTTATACATGTGTGATTTTTCCCTTTAAGATATTCTTACGCTACACCAGATGGAAAGTCAAAGGACAAACAGAAGCTTCTGAAAAGTAGAGTAAAACCTTATAACTTTGAAGGAAGCAGAAATTGCTTAAGCATGATATGAAAAGTACCAAAAACAAAAGAAAACTGATAAATTTGGCTTTATTAAAGAACCTCTATTTAGGAAAAGAAGCCAATAAGAATTGAAAGGAAAGTCACAGAGAGTGATTAAATATTTGCAATATGTGAATCCAAAAAAGGGTTATGCCCAGCATATATAAAGAACTCCTTTGAATCAATAAGACAGCAGGAAAATGAGCAAAAAATTTTAAAAGGCTCTTCTTAAAATTCACATATCCAAATGACAAATTAATATACGAAAAAACACTCAAGTTCATTAAGTATCAGGATCATGCAAATTAAAACCAATATAACATACAACACAGAATGGCTAAAATGAATGATGACTGGAACTCTCATATCCCACTGATAGGAGTAGAATTATTAACAGCCACATATAGAGTTAAACATACATACTCAAGTTTAGAGGGAAAAAAAGTTGTTAAATCAATTTATATTTTTTAAATAACTCATTTTATTTTAACTCAAGACATTATTACAACTTTGCTGCTTTCAAACATGATCACGTAAAAAATCCAAATATTAGTGGATATACAAATCGAGTTTTTGTAATGCTAATTAAGCAAAAAAAGAAAAAGCAGATTTTTTAGTATCCATGTATTTATCTTCCATGCCACACACATCCCTGGGGCTCTGTCTCCAGCTCAAAACGTCAAACACCATTATGATATGTGTTATTGACAGAAAAGATTTTTTCAACAGACTTCTCTGTGCCAAGAATAAATGTTTGCAATAAAAACACTTTTGCTTTTTAACATTGAGCATAACATACATTTCATGGTTCATGTGTCCCACCAATATTCTATGTCACAAATAACTAAAACTGATCTACTTAATGATATTGCCACAAATGTCCATACTAATATTAATATTCCAACAAAATCGTTGTAGTTTATAAAGTGTCATGGTAGTTATCTTTGTAAGTTTATCTTTTAAACAGCATAGATATTTAAAAAGGATTAAAGACTTCAAGGTGTTGGTAGAAATCAGAGTGGCGACTGATGACCCTATAAACACCCTCTGGGCCTTCCGATCTTCTGCTTTATCGTTCTCTACCCTCTTCCCCTTCCCATCCCAACTCCCCAACAAAATACTGCAGTCCTCTGTATAAAATAAATAAATAAATAAAAAATAATCCACAGAAGGTATTATTTTATCAATAATATCAACGAAATGAGTTCAAGCTACAGTGAACTAATGCATCAACCAAGAGAGGGCTGAATTTTTACAGAAGTCTAAGTTTTCTTGGCTTATGGAAACTGATAGTTATATTCTGTTTGGGTCAAAGAATGTTTTTTCATGTAAGACAAATATGGTTTAAGTATTGCCCTTTTCCTGCAACCTCTTCTAAAATCTAAATAGCCTTTAAAGGAATAACATGCTCAGTTTTGAATACTTAATGTAAGTTTGATTATCAGATTGCTTTCCTCTAAAAGAAAAGACAGCCTAAGACCGCAAGGCCATGAAAATAATATGTAGGCACTTATAAGGGGACACAGAAATTGAAAAGCGAAGGGGTAAGTTGGAAATACAAACATTGCCTATTTCAAAATTATCTCAGCGACCAAAAAAATAAAAATAAAAATAAAAAAAACACACAGATTGCTGTTCTCTGCTTGTGGCTGCCCCTTGAACACAAGAAGCCTTTCCATGTGGCATTGGGATTGACATCAAAACTATAATAAAAAGATACTGAATGCCTTCCTAAGCCAAACTCTGACTGTTAGGCCCCAGGAACTCAGAGAAGATGAGAGAAAGAGGCTTCTTCTGTCTCCATTGAAGCCGGAGTTTACAACAGCCAAAGACATTTTACCCTACATTTGGCAAAGCAATCCAAAGTCTGTATCTGATCCTGCAGCTAGACTAATCTCAACTTTCAGCACCGTCTGCAAACATATTTGGGAGTTGCCAACTGCCTCATTCCACTGGCCTGGGACACGTTCTTTATCCTGAGTGCTGCCCTGTTCTATACCTTGGTATTGTCCCTGGGCTAGTAGGTGGAATAGGTAACACCCACGGGACAGGACTTGACAGGTGGCCAAACGGGAAGGCTCTTCTCTCTTTTAGAGGGTGTTTTGAGGACAGTAGAGTCTCTATTAAAATTCAAATGCAAAAATAATAACAACGTTATTCTCACCCTTGACATCCTTTAGTGAGTCAGGGAGACTCAGGCTAGCAAGTATACCCAGCTCTGAGGAGCCCAAGGTTATTACTGTGTAAAGGGAAGAGAAAATGTGAAAATAATCTTCCAAGGAGAGCAAGTCTGGGTAAAGCAAAGCAAAAGCTTGGTACTCCAATCTTAGTATTAAGTACTTAGCTTTTGGAGAGAAAACAGAGTAAGAAGCAATAACAACAACAACAAAAATCAGTGAGAGAAAATTGTGAGGAATTCCAAGAATGGATCTTTTCGAATTGATAGAAAAGCACCTTTGAGGTAAGAGAGAACTCAGGCCCGCAAGAGAAATCCTGTCCCTAAAGAAAAATTGTCGAACTGTTTCAGAAGGGGACTAGCAACATGACTCTCTTTTAGTAAGCTCCAGGCTGCGGCTGACCCCAGGGACCCCAGGAATGCCGATCTTCATGGGAATTGGAGTCTTCCACTACGCTAACCAGGTGTGGCTCTGACTGAGCTCCCATCCTTGCTTTTTCTTTGTGGACTAAATTTTGGCATCCTGCCCAGGTTCTAATTTCCAGTGTTGGCCACTTACTATTTTTGCCCTTGCTTGTCCCATTCTCTGTGAAGATCTTGCCTCCATGGGCTCAGATGGGAATAAACCAGAGAACAACTTTGCTTGCCTCACAGTTTTTACATCGCCACAAATTCTAGGATTACCTGGGGGAGCCGGTGGGCTGGTGGACTGTGCTGGTGGTGGCACCAGAACATCTGATAAAGAGAAACAGTCCCACATCTTCGAGATAAATTGAAAGGGCTAAAGAGAAAGACACTATAAGATGGGGACAGAGCTCTGTACCATCCACAGCAGTCCTGGGCACAAGCAGACCCAACTCAAAAGCCCCCACCATTGCACGTCAGAGTTCATTAGCACTTTAAGAAAGCCTGCAAGCATCAACCTCTCAGTTAAAATGTGATTTCAACTGACAATTTAAGGGAATCAATGGATTGCCCACCCTTTATTTACATTTAAGGCAGAAAGCACAATAGTTACAAGTCCCAGAAGCCCTAGGAGAGGAAGGTGTGATTATTGCAGAGTAAATAACCTAGGAGCAGCTACCAGGCTCACCCAGCTGCTGCCATCAGAGGACTATCTCATTTGGAGTGAGGATGGAAGGCGTTTTCAGGTTTGGGGGTAATTTAGTGAGGCAGCAGGGCGAAAGGCAATTGCAGTTGCAGGCAGGGATGAACATGCAGTTTTGGACCTCAGGCTAATCCCTCAGATCCTTTGAACTTATAGTGATTTTTCCTCTTGCTGGAAGAGGGAGCAGAGTTTTTCCTCTAGAGAGAGCCCCGAAAGAAGGGCATAGAAAGAAAAGCTGTGAAGTTCACACCAGGTGGGAAGGAGCAGGAACTCTCACTGCCTTTTGCTGAGTCTGAATGGCCATCCCTCGGGGCGCCTGTCCCTGTAGCCATGCCTCCCACCAGCGTGCAGGAGGGGCACCTGATGCTATTGCCATCGAATTCCAGAAAAAAGCCAGATCCCCATCTGTCCGTTGGTCCGAAGTGAGAAAAATTAATTTCCTCATTAGTCCAGCCAATGGGATTAGAAATTCTCACATAGAACATTTTCTATAGAACAAAAAAGAAAAGCATAGAAACAGTTTTGTTAAAAAAATGAAGATGCATTTTACCAACTAACCTAAAGTCAGGTCATATATGTGGCTCTCCCTACTCTCTTGGCTCATCTGCTTCTATCTGGA
This sequence comes from Rousettus aegyptiacus, assembly GCF_014176215.1. Taxonomy (NCBI): domain Eukaryota; kingdom Metazoa; phylum Chordata; class Mammalia; order Chiroptera; family Pteropodidae; genus Rousettus; species Rousettus aegyptiacus. The sequence goes on from NW_023416287.1 coordinate 73,214,697, forward strand.
ACAAATGCTGAATCTCCCCAAGCTTCTCGGACTACCAATCCAAAGCAGAGTTCCATCAGCGCTGCCTCTGAGAAGGGTGGGACCCAGAGCCTCGCAGAACCACGACCACTGGTTTTATTGACCTAGACTTGTATTCCCCACGGCCTCCTCTGGCCATGAGCAGGCTTCACTTGAACTCTCCAGTCCTTTGGAGGGGGTAAGTATTATGTTATCTGCCTTAAGCAAGGTTTCCCACTGGTTTTGGGGCATCTTGATTTATTTTTTAAGTCACCACTTTCATACCTCCTGGATGTCTCTTTGACTCTTTCATTTGCATTTACTCCTCTAAAACAATTTTCTCTGAGTGGCTTATCTAGAGCACATCCATATGACACTTGGGCTCCTCACCTAGTGCTCTAAGCTTACAGCCAGGCTGATGGTCCCTGACAGTCATGTGAGCTCAACAGCTTTTACAATTATCTCTACCCAAGTTCTTTATAAACTGAAGAATGCCTCTAATTTCTTATTGTTGAAAAGCAATAGCTCTACTCATCCCACATTTCTCTAGCCCTCACTAAGAGACAGTTCTCAGATCCAGACACTGATATTTAGGGGAAGAACTTTCTTTAGGGTATATGGAGAATTGCCCTACCCTCAATAGTCTTTGTGCTTTGAAGGCCCATGAGGCTGGTGTGCATTGGAAGGGAAAGAGAAGGAAAGTGACAAGGGGTTCTTTTAATCAGGGTTTAGTCAGGGAAGCAGTGTCATCACAAATATCATGGAATGAGGAATTCATTATAAGAACTAGACCTTATATAATTGACGATGTCACTGGAGAAGTAAAGTGAAAAAATCAGAGAAAAGTCATGAACTAGCCATGGTGTAACGAAATGAACTGGAACTTGCAGGAACAGGTAGAAGTTAGGAGCACTTAACTGCTGTACTCTGACTACGATGAGAGCTGCAGAATTCTGTAGAAGGCTTTTGGTTCTTTGTAACTACTGCCTCTGTGAGTCTGCAGGAAAAGGGTCAGACGGCAGACCAAGAATGCTATGGTCAGCAAGGCCATCTGTTGCGATCAAGAACAAATTGATACCCACATGCACCTCTATCTCGGACCACTTCTCATGGACAATAATTTTTATCTTCAGCTTCACATCCATCTCCCAAATCTTATGCGACTTCATTTTTGGACAACTCAACTGAATAAAATCTCAGACACTTCCCTAAGATTCTGGGAAATCTAGTTCCTGGTGTAACAAAATCGGCAATAGAAATCTAGCACACACAGAACCTGCAGCCCCTCCTCACCGTTTCTTCATGACCATCCCTGAGGCAGAAAGTGGTCTCTCCATGGCTCCATATCCTCCCAGATATAAACACGTCATTTCCCTTAGTGACAGCCATTTGTTTAAACTTGATTCCCCTTAGGTTAAATAAAAGTTAAGGAGCACAGAATATGTGGGTATATAATGTTTTCCCTGAGAAGTTCATTCTCTTGGTACAGTCTGGTTACAGCTGTCTATGGGATGTGCCCATAGGACATCCTATGGGATATGCCTAGAGAATATGTCTGTCAATATATCTTCAGCTAAATTTCCTCGTATCTTTTCTTCTGAATCCCCAAGTGAACCAAAGAGAGGTTCCATAGAGGGCTCTTAGTTTTAAGTTTTGAATTGAGGAACAGAATGAACTCAATGCAGAGACAATTGCAAATGGCAAGTCCAGAATTTAGGAGCAATTTTGACAGAGCCAAATAAACTAGACTTTCTTTCTACAGAATTCTAGCAAGCTCTATCCCTTCTCAATGTGATTTGCCCTAAAATATAATTCTGCTCCATGGCTAGCCTCACTCCCTTATTAATTTATTTGCTTTTATTTCCAACTCCTTTCCTTCTGTCCCAGTCCCTCATCTTTTTCTTTTTCATTTCCTAAAATTCATAGCGTTTGAAAAATCCATTGTGAAGTACGAACACAATGCTTCTCAGTGTGATCAGTAGACCACCTGATTCAAAAATGCCCATGGGTTTATAAAGAGATTCACTACAAACCTACTAAATCAGCCATGTGAATTTTTAACATGCTTTCTAAATAATTTTTATGCAAGCCCAATTTTTAAAAGCACTGCACTAAAATCTTTAAGGAAATAAGTTTAGGTCATTAATGGTTGGTCCCTGATACACAATCCTTATGCCATGAAAATATTGTTTATCCTTATTTATTAAACACCTCCAAACTGTATTATCCAGTATATCTTGTTTCTGTTGAAAAACATTCTTCAGCATCCAAGAGGATGAAAAGACCACAGTCAGTTAGAACTGATGATGGTTATTGAAAAGGAGTTGTTGGGACACAGCACTGGAGTGGGGTGGGGGTGGGGGTGGGGGTTGGGGTGGTGGTGAGATCCACAGAGTATCTCGTGGAGGAAGGCCTGAACTCCACCCTCTGATGTTTCCCCTGTAGGATGGATAAAGAAGTTATGGTTCATATATACAACGGAATATTACTCAACCAGTAAAAAATGAAATCCTACCATTTGCGATGACATGGATGAATCTAGAGGTTAGTATGCTGAGTGAAATAAGTCAGACAGAGAAACACCATATAATTTCACTTATATGTGGAATCCAAGAAACAGAAAGAACAAACTAATCAAAAACAGACTCACAAATATAAAGGACAATTTGGTGACAGACAGAGGGGAGGTACTGTTGGGAGGCTGGGAGAATGGGGTGAAGGGTTAAAGAAGTACAAATTAGTAGTTAATAGATGGTCACAGGGAAGGGGAGCATGGTATGGAGAATGTACTCAGCATTAATGTAATGGCTAGGTGGAAAACCAGAGGAGAGAAAGAGCAATTAGGGGGATCGTTTTATAAACTATATAAATGTACTATATACTTGAAACTAGTAAAATAAAATTTAAAAAAAAAAAGATAATCTCCGCCATCTTGAATATCTTTATTATTTTTCTCTTCTTTTTCTAATTGTTCAAACTTCCTGAGTATCTTAGTCTGCTCAGGCTGCCATAACAAAATACCATGGGCTGGGGGCGGGGGGCAGGGGAGCGGTGCTTGAACAACAGAAATTTCTTCCTCATAGTTCTGGGGTCTGCAAGTCCCTTGGATCAGTTTCTGATGAAGACTCTCTTCCTGACTTGTAGACAGCAACCTTCTCACTTCGTCCTCACAGTGGAGAGAGATGGAGCGATGGTGTCTCTTCCTATAAAGAATGTTGATCCTATAGGAGCAGGGCCCTACCCTTTTGATGTCATTTAACCCTACTAATTCTCTCCACCTTATCACTCTGACAGAAGAAAATTTTTTGGCCATTTTGTTCAGAGGTACATCATTTGTAAATGGTGGTTCTCTGTCTTTTGTTCTCGGCCTTGCGCTTTCTCCTAAGATGACGAGAATGTCTACTACAGGGTTTCTCAGCCTTTGGCACTATTGACATTTGGGGCTGGATAATTCTTCTTTGTGGGGGGCTATCCCACAACACTGAAGGATGTTTAGCACGATCCCGGATCTCTAGCCACTAGTTGCAGGTAACACCCCTCCTACCTATGACAACAAAAATGCATGCATGCATTGCCAAATGCCCTTTTGGGCACATTTTCTGTGGCTGAAAACTGCATAACCTAAACATCAGCCTCTTCATTTTACCTCTTTTCTAGGGACTTGAGCACCCATTCAATTTAAACCTTCAGCCTAAAATAGCCTAATTTCCACTCGTTTTTATCAAGGTTAGGACTCTAGAGAAAGTATAAATTTTTACCAGTCTTTTCCTTCTAATGCCTCGAAGTGCAACCAGAGAGCCTCTGATGCATCAGGGGGAATGTGCTCAGAGGGTTTTATGACAAGCCACCAATGATATGAACTTAGAGAAGTGACTTTGCCTTTGAATATTTTCATTTATAAAGTGAAAGGGATCTGATTAGGGTTTGTTAAGGTCCCTTTGCAGTATGAATACTCTATGAAGTATTTCAATTTCTGTATAAAACATCAGCAGAGAATAAAAACAATTATAATTCTGATCTATAATCTGGATAATTTAGCAGAATCTGAGAGTCAAGCTTCCAGGATGTAAGCAATAGAAGTCACAGCCTCTGCTCTTTTGTGTTATGGTCAGGAAGTGCTTGAGCACTACAGACAACAAAGTTCAGGAGTTCAGAAACAAATGGGCAAAGCAAAGATGACTTAATAGAGGAGATGGGAATTAGACTGAGTCTCAGAAAACTATTAGAATAAAGATAAAAAGAGTGTTCCGATATTGTGGCAATGGATGTCAACCCTGGCTATGTATTACAATCATCACCAGAGTTGTTTCACACACACACACACACACACACACACACCTAAAGCTTCACCCTAAATCAATTAAATCCAATCTCTAGAAGTGAGGCCTGGGCATTGGCATTTTTTCAAAGTTCCCTAGGTAATTCTAATCTGCAGGGAATGTTAAGAATAACCACTAAGCTAGGCAAAGCAAGACGAGCAAAGCTCTCATTATTTTAATGTTATAATAACATTTAGCACCTGCAAGGTCTTTTCATGCTCTTGGCATTTAACTTAAAACATATATTAATTACTTACCAAAAGAAAATCCCAAAGGCCTTTCCTTGGCCCCAACCTTAAGCAGGAGCATGAACACCTGGGGGCTCGTATGGGCACCTCTGTTGACAAAGGCTCCCACCTGTACCTCCCAGCCCACCCACAAAGCAGGAAGAATGAGAACACCTCCAGTCTGCTCCTACAGCACCGTGCACATACATCCATTGCAGGTACTTATTAAGGTGAAGGGTAATGTACCTGTTCCTCTTCATTTTCACCCAACAGAGGGGAAACCGTGACTTACTCAAAGCGTCACAGTCATAAGAAGATGCCCAATACATTTTAAGTAGCTGAAAGAGTAAATGAACAAATAAAGTAAATAAATTCAGCCAAGGATATCAACTCAGTTTCAACATGTCCTGCATACTGGAGATGTTCTCATGAATTCTCTGACCTCCTGGACTCTAGAACTTGCCTGGAGAGCCAGATGATACCTTCCTGGCCTCTTGTGCCTCTACTGTCTGCACTGAGCTTGATCTCTCTCCTATGTTCATTCACCATGAAATATGGATGAAACCTTCAGCCTTCCCAGTTCCTCTGGAAGCACCCTCTTACCAGGCATACCTTGACCAGGCTGCCAGGTTAGACTCCAGGCATGATCCCCACATCACACAAAGCCTTCAGACTGTCACTCACACCCCAGAATAAAAAATTGATCTGAACATTTATGTAGAATGTACTTAAATTATACTTAATTCGTAGACAAAGGACTTAAATTTCCATTTTGAAACAGTTTGCCCAACACATAGATGGCTGCTATGGTAAATATGAAAACCAAGGCATTGCTACCTGTAGTAAATATATAACTGTCTCGTGTGCCCTGCACAAGCTTTCTTCCCAACTATTCCACGATCCTCTTTCTGGAAAAATAGCCTTTGTTTTCTCTCATGTCATCTGAATCATTCAATTTAGTAAGTGACTCTGATCTTGTATTTTCTTTTGGTCGGTGTATTATTCTTGTCTCCCCCCACATTATAAGCTGCTTGAAAGCAGGAACTATGTCTTTCACGTCTCAGTCATCCAGCATAGCAACTAGAATATAAACTCCGTGACAGAGGGACTTTGTTTTGTTCACTGTAAGGTTTTAGGCTTCTTTCAATACATAAAATACTTCCTGAAATGTAATAGACAACAAGAAATCATGTGTTTGAAGGTAGTAGCATGAGGTTTTAGTTTTACTATTTAATATATGCAGTTGCTTTGACTTGATAAATTATACTGATTCATATCTCTTCTCAGAACCAGTCATGGAAGAACCTCCAATTTAGGCTAAGTAAACCTTTGGGAAGGTTCTCCAACTTTCCTCTCTGTACTTTTTTCAAACCGCCCAGTATCTGGTGTTCCTGGCATTAAATCTGAATACATAAACCAATCCCCTATATTAGGCTGAACTTACCCTACAAAGTATCACTCCGAGTGAGAGATCACTGCTCCAGAAAGATCCCTTATTCCTTGCAGCCCAGTGACGTCCTTCACACTGTTTTATTGCCTCAGCTCATTTAATTTAGGGGAAGAAAATAGTTTAGGCAGAAGCAAGTAAAACTAACAGGACTTTACTTGATTTAACAAGGTGTCTGCATTGTCAAAGAGCACTCCTTAGCCCAAAAGAAATTTTAAGAGATGGAAAAAAAGAGGTCTTTTTCTTCCTTAATTAGTTGGTAATCCAGAACTTTCCATGGAGCCATACATGTTGGTTGGGGAAGAGGTATCAATCAATGTAGCAAAGAATAAGTGCTATGGAAGTCTACATACATTGTTAAAATTGACAATGACCCACTGAAGCTCCTGCCATTGATAGGTATAATCTATTTGCCCATCTTTTTGAATCTGGGCTATTCTTATTTTGCTTTCTATCAAATAGAATGTGGCAGAAGCAACTTTGAGTTCTGAACATAGGCATCAAGAATCCTCACAGCTTTTATTTCTTGAAACTGCAATCTTCGTGTGAAAAATCCTGGGCTAGCCTTCTGAATGATGAGAGATACATAGTCCAGTCACTTCCACTGCACCAGCTGATCACCTGTCAGCAGCCACACATGTGAGTGAGGCCATCCTAGATCATTCAGCTGCCAGCTGATCTGCCATGTGACAGCAGTCATATAAGCAAACCCAGCAGACACCAGTGAAGCTGTCCCATAAGAATGATCTAATCAACCCGTAAATTGTGACTATTTTAAGATAAATAAATAGTTGTATTTTAAACCATTAAATTTTAGGGCGGCTTGCTATGCAGCAAAGGTTAACTGATACTCAGTCTTAGTCATGTGTTCATACATACCAATTATGCATTCGGAACCTGATCAAGCCCAAACCTGTATATCCCACTGCTATGGAATAATGGAATGCTGCTGACTACGGCCAAATTCATGAATTTTAGGGTCATATAGTAGCCAGTGGAGAGAGTTCATGTCATTTGGTGCCTCATGCTTAAATGTTTATCATTACCAGGGCCCTGTAGAAAGCAGAAACTTCTCAAAAGAACTATAGTTATGTGCAAAACGAGCATAGCTTTGCTCCAAAATTCTAATGATTTGAGCTGATTCTCCTTTTCAGATTACACAGTATTCCCTACCTCCTAAAGACACTTTGAGCACCATTAGATCTCCTTGCTTCTACAGCTCAAGAAACAGAATACCAAGTACCCGCTGCACAGCTTCATCTTTATCTGGGCCCAAATCAATACGTAAATAGGTCAGATTAGCATGCCCTCATGTGTATGTTGTTTCTAGAATTCAAAGAGGCCCACACGTGTTGTACACCTTTTTTAGAGGTAGTAAGTACTAAAGCAGCAATGTATTCTTCATCTTGGCAGGGGGATCTCAATATGTCCCAAACACTGAATGCTTAAAAACTTCCCCAAGTAGGAGATACCAGAATTTTTATGAGCTTCATTTTCCACCTTCTGACTTCCATAAGATTTACCAACGAGGGTATTTGCTACATTAGTATCACCACCTCCAAGCCCCACAATGTTATCTGTGTTCTGGATTAGCATCATGCCCTGTGGGATGGTGAGACAATTGAGGTCCCTGTATACTAAATTGCAATAAAGACTTGATATACTCTGAGTTAAGGCAGAGAAGGTATACTGCAATCCATGCCAAGTAAAAGCAACCTGTGTATTGGATTTTTTTAAATTTTGTTAATAAGTATGGAAAATAAAAACAATCACCAGAGCAATAGCTGAATCCTAGGCACTGGAGTTTAGTTGGCTTGTTCAAGTAAAACAAACAAACAAACAAACAAACAAGCAAAACAAAAACCAAAACAAAAACATAAAACAAACAAAAAAAAACCTGCCTCTGAAACAGCAGCTAGATTTGGAGCTGCTGCTTAATAAAGTTCACACAAATTCCCTTTTATTCTCCAAATTCCATCTATCTTTTAGACAAGCTAAACAGGAATATTCCAAATTATTGATTGTACCACTAAACTCTAAAATCTCCCCAAGAATGTTACATCGATTATGGTTTTTTCTTTTTGTAGAAATAAACCTGATTCTTCTTATCACTGCAGCTATCTTTTCACAGGCAGGAAACCAACATGGAAGATTCTGCCACTTACTAAGTATGTCTATTTCAGCTATTCATACTGGTGTTTTGGGGTAATGCGGAGCCCATTTAGAGATGGAACTTAGGCCAAAATTCTAATCATCACTTGACCTTTACAAACTTCTACTCTACATTTGTAGACTAAATGGATATTTTGCATTATCTAGAATTAGCATCAATTTAGATGTCTAGTAATTACTTGGAATTCTAGGTATTTCGTGATGCAGAGTCACCTTTATTAATGACTATAAGTCAAGCTGAGGAAGAGCAGGAGGAAGATAAATGATGTAAATGTTGGCAGTGGAGCAGAGCTCTTCTTTAATGTGGTCAAAAGTTCCCTGTACTTAATAGTCTTGGCATCTGTGAAGTTAAGTCTAAGAAATGGATCAAAGACTGTAACTTTCTATTGTGATTACTTCAATTTAACATTAAATTCTTTACTCCAGGGTCTAATGCCTATGATCAATTCCCACACATAAAATACTAAAAATTGACAAAGTATTACAATTCCTTTTGGGTATATGTAACTTTCTGGCCAATCATAAGTTAAGCTTTATGTGCACCCTCCTGAGTTTTATCAGGATGTAAGTCAAATTATGGGTCTTGAAACAAAGAAAGGTGGTACATGGGTCTTAAAGAAAATGAGCATCCCTAGCAAGGTGAATGCCTGAGTGAAATCATTACAGGATTGTCAAAAAGGAAAAGAGATAGTGCTGCTTGTGATGGCAAGGGAGGCAGGTTTAGGGTGTTCAAGATACTTAGATTAATTTAAATCTGTCTGAAATTTCTCCTCTATGATTTTTAAGGTTCCACTTCTTTTTGGTTAATGCTCTAATTTTAATAATATGACCTCGTAAGTCTGTCTATTCACTTCAAATTTCAATTTACTTACCCTCAGGATTATATTTTTGGTTGGGTTTTAGAAATATTGGCCCAGTGGCTATAAGAAATAATGAATTGCTTCAAGATGGTAATTAAAATCCTAGTCTCTGGTACTTATCCAATTCCTTGAAAAACTAATTTAAAATCCTGATATTGTCTTTCTTTTTCCAAGTTCTACACTGCACTCAGAAATAACCAGCTCCACTCTGCATTACCCTGTACTCTTCATGTCCACCATAAAGTTTTGTTATTATTACTGGTACTTTGCCTCCCAAAGTCTTACTTTCTATAGATATATAACTCCAGGAAATTAGAGATGATAATGTAAATTATCATACCATAGGCCAGCGATTTCCAACCTTTTTGGTACCAGGGACCAGCGCTTATAGGAGAATTTAATACCTGATGATCTGAAATGAAGCTGGGGTGGTAATGTTAGTGCTGGGAAGTGGCCAAAAATACAGATGAAGCTTCACTCACTATCCCACTGCTTACCTCCTGCTGTGCTATCTAGTTCCTAACAGGCCACGGACTGGCACCAATCCACAGCCAAGGGATTGGGGACTGCTGTCATAGACTATCAGTGACCCATCTTGAATTGGCATTGATGTTATTGTTGCTGTCAATTATAATCCTATTGGAGAATCAATTAGACAATTCTATTCTTAAAGCTTCATCATCCCAGAACAACTTGCAGTTAAAGAAAGGGGGGAGGGGAGCAGTCAAGATGGAATAGAAGGTAGACATTATGCTCGCCTCCCTCAAGATCACACCAAAATTATAATGAAACTACAGAGCAACCATCTCTGGAAGTCACCTGAGGTCTGGCTGAACAGAATTCTTACAACTGGGGACACACATAAGAGGCTACCTCAAGACTGGTAGAAGGAGCACAGATGTAAAATAGGCCAATCTCACAACTGTGTGTGGGGGTAGAGAATCTGGAGGGAAATCTTGGCTGAAGAGTCTCCCCACAAAGGAGCAAGGGGTCTTGGTTCCACACTGGGCTTCCTAGCCCAAGGTTTCAGTGCCAAGAAGAGAAGTCCCCACAACTTCTGGCTGTGAAAACCAGCAGAGATTGTGGCTAAGTGAGAAAGAGAGCTGTGGGAGTTGCAGAGGTTCCTCTGAAAGGGCCCACGCACAGACTTACTCAGGGAAGGGCTCACTCATTCTGAGCATAGAGCTAGGGCAGCTGCTCTAAGAGTGCGAAGGACACATAGAGAGGAACTGAGTTGTCTGGATTCGAGGAGAAGTCTGGAGGGGTGGCTTTCTCCCAGACAGAAGTGCTAGCAGAAGCAACTGTTCCTTTATTGAGCCCTTGCCCCCACCAAGCATACAGACACAGGCAGCCACCATATCTGAGTCTCCATAAATCCAGTTAACACAGGTTGCTCTGCCAAGGTGATCCCCTGAGACTCCACCTCTCTCAACTTGTGGGTCCATCCAATCTGCCTCCAGTGGTTTATTCCATATGACTGGCCTGTCTTGGCTCATGCTGCGGACTTTCTTAAAATCTCTCAAAGGCTCACAAAACCCAAAGAAGGAGCATCTGGCCTCGGCATGCCCTCTACCTCTTGTTAAGCAGCCCCAAGCCCAGCACTAGCAGCAGCTGGACTCAATTCCTGGCTGGCCTCTTGAGGCACCTATAAGCCCAGCACAGGTGGCAGCCATCTGTGAATTACTTGGTAACTCTTACCAGGTGGCCCTAGAAGTTCATAGGCTATGGCTGAACTTGGCCTGCAGCTGGGCCCCTCCCAAAAGGCCCTCAGGCCAGCACACCCAATGACCTGCTTCTATGGAGCCGGAGCACCACCCAAGGCAGCATCTGAGGAGGACACATCCGAAGAGCAGACAGAGCAAGCACCAGAGCCCTGCTAGAGTGAAACCTGCTCCAGAAGGTCAGCTCCTCACCTGCTAATCCTTACAACCAACCAATCAGCCCAAGGGTCAATCCATCATATCAAGTGTGAATAGCAACTAAGGCTCAACCGCAACAGGAGAGCACACACAACCCACACAAGGGACTCAGCTTGAGAATCTAGCTCAGGTGACCAAAGAAGTCTGTGCCACTGGGCCCCACAGGACATCTACTATATAAAGCCGCTCTACTAAGACCTGGTGACTTAGGAGCCCTACCTAATACATAGAAACAAACAGAGGGAGGCAGCCCAAATGGGAATGCAAAGAACAGAACAAAGCTCCAGAAAAACAACTAAACAAAATAGAGACAAGCAATCTACCAGATGCAGAGTTCAAAACACTGGTTATAAGGATGTCCAATGAACTTTGGGGAAAAGTAGATAAACTCAATGAGAACTTTAACAAAGAGGTAGAAAACATAAAAATGGAGATGGAAAACATAAAAGAGAACCAGTCAGAAATGAAGAATACAATATCTGAGATGAAGAGTACATTGAAGGGAATCAACAAATTGGATAAAGCAGAGGATCAAATCAGTGATGTAGAGGATGGGGTAGTGGAGGACACCCAAACAGAACAGCAACAAGAAAAAGAATCTAAAAAAATGAGAACAGTTTAAGGGGCCTCTGGAACAACATCAAGTGTAACAACATTTGCATCATAGGGATACCAGAAGGAGAAGAAAGAGAGCAAGAAATTGAAAACCTATTTGAAGAAATAATGACAGAAAACTTCCCTAACCTGGTGAAGAAAATAAACAAACAACCCCAGGAAGTTCAGAGAGTCCCAAACATGATGACCACAAAGAGGCCAACACCAAGATATGACAAATGTTAAAGACAATGTAAAATGTCAAAGGTTCAAGACAAAGAGAGAATCTTAACAGCAGCAAGAGAAAAGTAATTAGTTACCTACAAGGGAGCTCTCATTAGACTATCAGCTGATTTCTCAATAGAAACTTTGCAGGCCAGAAGGATTGGCACAAAATATTCAAAGTGATGAAAAGCAAGGACCTACACCTAAGAACACTCTATACACTTTAGAATTGAAGGACAGATAAAGAGCTTCCCAGACAAAAAAAGTTAAAGGAGTTCATCACCACTAAGCAGTATTACAAGAATCTTTGGTGAGACTTCTTTAAGAAGAAGAAAAAATATGTATCGAAAATATGAATAATAAAATGGCAATAACTACATACTTATAAACAAATATTTTAAATGAAAAAGAATTAAATGCTCCAATCAAAAGATAAGGTGGCTGAATGGATAAGAAAATAAGACCCTTACCTACATTGCCTACTTATGAGACTCAAGATCAAAAGACACACACGGATTGAAAGTAAAGGGATGGAAAAAGATATTTCATGAAAATGGAAATGAAAAAAAAAAGTCTGATGTAGCAATACTTATAGCAGATAAAACAGACTTTAAAACAAAGGCTAGAACAAGAGACAAAGAAGGACTCGGCTACTGCACTTCTGAATATTTATCCAAAGAACCCCAAAATACTACCTTGAAGGGACATGAGCATCCATATATTTATTTATTACAGCATTATTTACAATAGTTGAGATATGGAGGCAACCTAGGTGTCCATCAATGGATGAATAAAGAAGAGATAGTACATATATACAATGGATTATTACTCAGCCATAAAAAAAAAAAAAAAAAAAAAAAAGAATGAAATCTTGCCATCTGCACCAACACGGATGGACCTAGAGGGTATTGTGCTAAGTGGAGTTAAGTCCAGAGAAAGACAAATGCCACATGATTTTGCTTACATGTGGAATCTAAAGAACAAAATAAATAAATGAAACAGGAAAAAAAAACTCATAAAGAACATTTTAAGGGTTACCAGGAGGGAGGGGATTTTGATGGGGTGGGTGAAAAAAAAGGAAGGGAGTAAGAAATACAAATTAGTAGTGATAAAATAGTCATGAAGATGTGAAGTATAGCATTAGGGGTATAGTAAATTATATTGTGGTAATTATGCATAGTGTCAGATGGGTACTATACTTATAGCAGCTATCGCTTTGTGAGTTTTATAAATATCTGATCACTATGTTGTAATTTGAAACTAATATAATGTATGCCAACTAAAATTGAAAAATAAAAAATATTATTAAAAAATAATAACAATAATAATAACAAAGCCCTCTATTAGAGTTCAGTCAAGAAACAGAAGCCACTATACCTATTATAAGTGTAAAGAACTTGAGTCAGGAGAATGGGGCTTAACTATTGGAAGAACATGGAAGTACAGGTTGGGAAAGCTGATACTAAAGATCTTACCTGAAGCATGAAAGCACAGTACCAAGAGCTCTCTGAAAAACGGTTTCAATCCCCCCAAAATTTTTTAAAGTTTGTGCCAAATCTCTTAGTTCTCAGAGGTGAGCCAAGTGGTTCTCCAGACCTTACCAAGATGTTACTGTGAATCAGTCACCTCCCCATCAATCTGGCTGCAACTACCTCCAAAATATAGTGACTTCTTCTATGTCCAATTAACATGAAAACATCTCTCATTGACAAACTAATTTAAAATCATAGAGGGAAGGGGCTTCTAGGGGGCAAATATGTCTCTCACTTCCTCTCTACAATAAGAGGACACTAGAAAGGAGTAGTAATACCGAGTTTGCTACAGACAGTTCAATACAATGATCTATCGCTTTCATGTGATACACCTTTAAATCATAAGTTAGAAAATGGATCCTTATGTCCTACAGTTTCCATTGACTCTACTTTGTCTGCCTATATTTTAATGAGGCATCCCCCCTGAAAATGAGAATTTTTTTCACTCACTCTGGCTAGTCTCCTTTCTAGTCCAGCATTGAAAAAGAGATGCTCTGTTAAAAAAAAAAAAAAAAAAAAAAGTGCTTCAATCATCCCAGGTGTTAGTGATGTTAATAACATTCCTATGAGTTTTCATTGTTCAGTTCAAACTAGAAAGACATCCAGAGGCTGAAAATGGAAGTTGATATTTGGAACATAGTTATGTCATATGACCTCCCAGATTCAATTCAACTAGACTTAAGATTTTTTTTTTTTTATTATTTACACAGAGTTTACCTAGTATGGGAAATAGGCTAAAAGACTGGATTTTTACAGTTTCAATTTTCCAGCCAAGGTGTTGCCAAGAATGACAATGAAATAAACTGTCTTAATTCAGAACGCCATACCTCCTAACTTATCTGACATTATTTTGAGATGTCCTTTGATTTTTTTTTTCCTGAGAGAATATTTATCAGATCATGTAAATAAGCCAGATAAGATTTCACTTTAGAAATAGCAGAAGACCAAAGGACTAGGGGAAAGCTGTTCACTTTTTGAAAATATTTTGTTTTAAATCATGTGTATATATAACCTATTCAAAATAACATAAAATAAATATAAACAGTAGAAGAGATTTAGATTTTGGTTTGACAAATGTTTTTCTTATCTGTACCAATTCCAGTTAGCCCATAGTGATGACTAAGAGAGCTGTGTTGAGAAGGATTCTGGGGCTAAGGCCAAGGTCGGGGGTGGGGAGAGTGCTATAATCAGTTAGTAATGTCAGCCCATAGGCCCAGGAGGAGAGATGATGGCACCGTGCAGTTTCCATCTTTTGATTGATGTCATGAACATCTTGCTAACCAATAAGACTAACATACCTTATTTGGCCATACTGACTTCTCTAAATTATGTTATGGTGTGCCATCCTCAAAAATCACCAGGGAGAACAGCAGGGCAGATATTATTATTCACATTTTACAAAGGTAAACTCTGAAGCTTAGAAATCTTCAAAGCTTGTTGAAGTGTGGGTAATAAGATGATAAGTGGCGGAAGCCACATCAGAACATACTTCTCTGTGTAAAAGCATTTTTCTAATAGTCCACATAGTATGGAAATAACTGGTTTACCTCTTATTGGAAGCAAAGGGGAGGCATGAAAGTAACTCTTTAAAGTTATTATAACTAGTTCTCCATAGGCTAAGGTTTGTTAAATATGATTGCATTTAGCATTAAAAAAGAGATGTTAGTGTATCATTGACCCATTCTTTAAGTCTGCCCTCTAAGGCCAGTGCATTGTTTCATGGGAACACACCTAGCTGAAGGCTGAATGTCTCACTTGCTGACTAAGGAGAGGAGATTAATGGCATGCAAGAAATAACAATGCTGACCTAATTCACAGGGATGTAATTATCTAATGAACCATTGTAAAGTACTTTGAAAACACAGTGTGATATAAATGCTAACTAATATTACTACCAAAGCTAATTTTATGTTCTTGTCCTATATCAAGGTTCCCAGAGTATTCATCAGACTAACCTCGCCCTGCCTGCCCATCCCTGTGAGGCATCATGCTAAAAACTCTCACCAGTCACTATATCCATTTTCTCACACCTATTCCTGCCCTCCTTAAATTCTCTTTCTCATCTTTTTTTCATGGCTGTAACTTCAGACCATACCCAGTCATGAAAGAATCTTGGGTTTGGTTATTGGCATTCCACAAAATGTCGTTAAAATATAAGCTATGTCCCTCTTTCTTTATGATCAGCTTTCCTTTGTGGTTGTCCTACCTGAGCACAGTAGCCATGCCATATGCCAATGGCTATTTAATAAATACTAATAATACCCTAACACCTCATAATTCTCTAGACTTTTATTTCTGCAAAGCACTCTCCAAGCTATTCTCCCATAAAAACTGTATGAGAAAGACAGGGCAAGGCTGATCACTATAGATAGTTGAGTCAACCAATGCAGTAAGAGTTTAAGTGACTCTCAATTTCCTATTAATATGAGAGTGGGGATTATAATAATTCAACTCCACAATTACAACAGATTAGCACGGTGACTGATATACACAGACCTTCAATAATATTTGCTGAATTAATGCATGAATAAACAAAATAATGAAGAAATAAAAGCCTCTCTTGGAACCCCCAGCTCACTGCCTTTTGCACTTTGTCATACTGACATCATATGCTGGATCAGAACAAAGTTCTAATGTGGTAAAATACTGACTAGAGAAATAGTGTCAGGGTGAGATGAGTCCTGTTCCCACTTCTTCAATAATCTTCTGAGTTGGGTAGGAGAAGATACCAACAATAAGCCCTGTCTCTGTGGGATTGGTATCCTATATCCACAATCCTTCGGGGAAGGAAAACGTGGTTAAAAAGTAATTATTATTATCAAAGAGCATTTATTGAAGTCCAATTACAATAACTACTCACATTGGAAACTGCTTTACCATCTGAAAACCACTTTCCCATCCATTAGTCCATTTGATCCTTCAAATAATGCTATGGAGAACGTTATCTCACATTTTACAGATGAGAAAAATGAGCAAGAAGGAAGTTAAGTAACTTGCTCAGGGTTATATAGCTCATAAACAGATTTGGTCTGCAAACAAAACCCATGAACCTTGAAATCAGTATTCTTTCTACTGCACTGTGTTGTCTTCCAAAAATAGAAGACTCATTTCTAGGACCATTTCCAGAGAAATGTCAAATTCTCTATCACCTCTGTTTATAATTCCTTGAACCCACGTACTACCACCCAGCTTCCTCTGCTTCCTGACCACCACGGCCTCAGCTAAGTAACCAAGGATGTGATTTAGAGCTCATCTGGTAAGATCCTTTCTCTTTTATAGTGCATTTTTAGATGACAACTTCTTCAATTGCTACCTTCCAAAAGCCTGTTGTCTGCCAAAATGCAGGGGGAAAAAAAAAAGACTAATGGAGAAATTCAGGGAATGTAGCAGAGGAGAAATTTGGGTGCATGGAGGGAAGACTGAAAAACAATAGATTCCTGTTTATGAATTACCAAGTCAAGGGAATGAATTTTCCAGACACTTTCAAGAAGAATTTGTTCATTCACTCTTTCCTGCAATTATGAATGCTTAACTTTTACTCAGGGGCTTGCGAGATGCTGCAATATAAAAATGAATGGGAATAAGTAACTTCAAAAGTTATTCAGTTAATATCTTCCTGACTTCCATAGGTTATGTTATATGGCTTTCTTACCTGAGACAACAAGGTGTGTCTCACCCTTCCCACTGCAGGTAAAAGGCATTGGCTCCAGAGTGGCTACTTCAAGTGCTAAGAAACACCCTAGTTTTAAATTTTGCCAATATCTTTTTCTTGTTTGTTGGTTCGAATTTGATTGTGTTCTGTTGTGTTTTGTTTTTTTAAAGAAAGCTCGCTGATTGTGAAGGCCCAATGCATCTGTCTTCATTTGTAACTCAGAGAAACTCAGACAACTGCTAAAGATCAGGTGAAGGATATTAGGTCCTCCCACTCACTCCACCCTCAAGTTCAATGTCCATTTAGTTTACAGAGAAAATCATAAGGGAGGAGGAAGAAAGAATTTGAGTTTGAAAATCATCATTAGAAAAGAGATTAAGGATTGGCTACTAACATGCAAGTAAGTGACTGGAAGCAAAAAGACCAGAAGCTTGCCACATTTTTAAGGGACATCTATTAAGAAAGAAAACTGAGACTACTTAAGGCTTAAAACAACCTTTGACCCCCCAAACTGGCACCAGCACAAAATAGGCAACGAATGTTGTGCAGCCCCCAAGGAGCACAGACTCCCCAACACCGGCTTCAGATGTTGTCATATGGAAAATGTTCAAAGGAAGGGCACCAAAAACAGTGCACAAAGGAATCTCTCCCAAAGGCGTAATCAGGGTCTGAACTTCCTCATTCACCTCTCATAAGGATCCTTTACAAGGACTGCCAGCAGGATTTCGTAATGGTTGGGGAACTTTGCAGATGGGAATTTTTAATAACTGTTATCCTGTCCTTACGTTACAATGTGGGTGGAAGGTGTGATGTGTGGGTGTGGGTGAGAGGGCAGATCACTTGTCCTTAGAGTTCATAAGTCACTGGGAGTCAAATGGCCAGCACTTCATGGATGGGTGGTGTATCACTATGTTCTATGGTAGAGTCAAAGGACGTTTGATGGTCAGAGGAGTGAGTCAATTGAGAGACTGCTACACGCTTACCATTTGCCATTCCTCTTCTTTCTGTGCACACTGTGAGACTACATATTCCAGCTGCCCTTGAAATTTCACAGGGCATGTTCCAAGTTCTGTTCCACAGAATAGAGTCATGTGCACCATGGCCTGGCGTGGCCCATCTTGTGTTTCTTTGTCCTATCATCAAGCTAGAAGTGAATGACACAGAGGATGGAAAAACCATCAGATGAAAGGAATCTGGTGCCTGAAATTTTCACATGGAAGAAAGCTCACGAAACACTGTGGCGAGACGACGCTAACTTCTATTGTGTCAAACCGTTAAGATTTTAGGATGACATTGTTTTGGAAGTTTGTGTCATCTAAAAATACTACAACTATAATTTGAATCCCGAGAAAAGGGTTTGAATTGTATTCCTCTCTGGGTTTCCTACAGCTCCTAGCACAGCTCTTGAAGTGCCTTATGCACAGAGTAGGATATGAAAAATCATTTTCTCCCAACAAATAAATGAGTAAAGAGAATATAACAGAATGTAGAAAGATAGAACTTAGATCCCCCTGATCAAAGCAAATAAAGATTAATTATTTCATCTGCAAAAGGGGGTTAATGTCTACTTCATAAGAATAAAAATGAAATTATATAATAAATGCAAAGTACTTAGCACAATGTTTAGCACAAAATGAGCATTTAATAATTAGCAGGATCTTTTATTATTAGCTGCTAACTGTACACAAAGTGGTTTCTTACATACAAAAAAATTATGTCTCTGAGAACAGAGAAGTAATTTTTCGAAGTTAAAACCTGTATCAGACTCATGATGTACATCTGAAAGGCTCAAGCATAGTATTACAAACAGAATTGTACTTAAGGTTGAATTGTCCTCTGTGGAAAGGGCAGGGATTTGAATGATATTAAGAAGAAACATAAATAAGAGAATGTATACAATACTAATAAATAATTCTATAAATTATTTATTATTTATGTGATATATGCTGTTTGTGGTTTTGAACCTACATTGAGAAAATATTTATTCTTATGTATAAACTCGCATTTTCTAGTTAATTGACACAAACAGCATAGAACTGCAAAAGGTCAAAATGTTGCCCAAACAAAATCTCTGAAAGGGCCAGAATATAATAAAAATTCATGGAATGACTTTTATACGAATCCCAAATTAACTGAGGATAAACCTAGATAGAAATCCATAAATTATTTCTACTTGAAAATATTAGGAAGACATCTGAATACAAGCCACTGGGAGACTTTGTTGTAGGCATTTAGATGTAGTTACCAGTATAAAATATTTATTTTTTCCTAATATTTTCATATGATTCATGTTTTAAAAAATTCAGTTATGAGAAATAGAGAAACAAATTATACTAGCGACCTCTTGAAAACTCGATCTCATGACTTCAAAACTAGAGCTAAAGTATAATACAATATATCAAAGAAAATGGATTTTGGCATCGGTGCTCCATATACTTAAGCATCCATTCATTACCTATGGAATAGGATAAGATGCAATGGAATAGATCCACATAGACGTGTACGTCACCAAATGTGATTAAATGCCACTGATTTAAACATGAATTTCAACTCTGCAGCTCTCCACCCTGAGGCACACTGAGGACTTCCAATCTCAAACTCATATTTGTCTCCTGGGTAAATGAGTGACCTTTGGTGTCTCTGGGTGCTGTGGATGGGACACTCAGGCATATTTCCAAACATTCCACATTCTTTAGAGGGTAGATATTATCACTTGTCAGTGTGAAGCCTTGTTATTAATTCTGGTAAATCATGGGAGAAGAGGGTTGTGGGTGGACCTCATGTTTCATAAGCACCATGGCAATGGTGTAGGGTGGAGGCAGGGATCCAGGACCAGCAAATCTGGAAAAGGTTGTAATGGAAGGATGACTTTGTTTTGGCTTATGGGAGGGTGTGTTGTCAAGAAAGTCTGGACTACAAGGCTAAATGCTAAGCATACCAGGTTCTTTCCCTTGGCCTGACAAGGAGACAGCACAGAATTGAGGAGAACTTGAGCCAAGAACATACTGAGAACTCTGGCCCTGACCTCTGGGAACTGATTTCAGGTCAGCTTGACCGGACTTCTGGTCCACCTGTAATTCCAGGTTGTGGAAGACCCTGGGAACAGACTACTTAGAGAACTGGGGATTTGATTAACCAAGTGAAGACTGGCCAATATTATATACCTAGGCAGCCAGAAATCTGTGTTTCAGTATGTCAGCTCTGAAGCAACCAGTAAGACTAAACAGAATTGTCAAGGTCACAGAGGGTTAGTAAAAGTGGCCTTACAAAGCAGAAAACACCAGAGAAGGAATCTGATCCTGGAGAAGTGTTCTCTATCTCATTCTGTCCTTCCCTTGGAAGCTGGTTCATCCTTGGCTTATCCATTCATCCATTCATTCATCCATTCATCATTAAATAGTAAGCACTTATTAAGTGTCTGTAATAGTCCAGGCACTGGGGAAATAATAATAAAAACAAAACAAAGCAAACAACAAAACAGGCACAGCTCTGTCCTCACAGAGATTATAATCTACTGTCGGGGAAGGGGAAGGTGGAGCAGGGACAAGGAGAAATTACTTTTTGAAAACTAAAGAAAAAAATGTGGTTTGTCCAATGATGATTAGTGCCATGGGGAAAAATAAAATAAAAAGAGGACAGTAGAGTGAGAGAGCTGCACTTTTACACAGAATAGTCAAGGAAAGTCTGTTCTGAGAAGGAATCATTTGGACAGAAACCCAAAAGAAGTGTGAGAGAAGCAGGCGCATACCTGGAGAAGAAGCCTTCCAGGCGGAGAGAGGGAGCTCGTTCGTGCAAAGGGCCCGGGTGGGTGCACAGCTGGAGGAGGCTAGTGTGGCTACGGTGAGGCCAGTGAGGAGAGAAATGAGACATGAGGTTATGGGTGCTGGATCAGGTACCCATTTGTGGACTATTTAAGTTTTTTTGGTTTTTGTTTGTTTTGATGAGTGATATGAGAAACGTTGGAGGATTTCCAGAAAAGGGTGCGATATGATATGAGTTTTAAAATAATAACTAAAGAGGTTGTGCTGAGGCTCTAGGAAGGTAAGAATGGAAGCAGACAGACTTTCTGAGACATTGTGATGAATCCAGGGATACCAGGCAGATGATGCTCCGTGTCACATCCCTAGAACCTACATAGGGGTTCAGCTACAAGTAAAATGGAAAGTTCCCACAGAACTCCTCCTGCCTCCCCTGGCAAGCACACTCAGCTGTTTCTCTGACTGGGATTTGGCTCAGCTTACACGCTGGGCAGCTTAAAAGTACCAACTACCAGAAATTTGACACCCTAGGGCAACCCTCAACCAAAGAGGGATGCAATTTGATGAATAAATGCCTCAGCTTTCCTGTCCCTCAGTGGGACAGCTCAGAGGGTCATTCACACAAAACACAGTGCAACTGTGCCCAGCTGCACACGGCGTTGGCCAGCTTACTGACACACGCTTTACTGGTTTTTCTCCTTTCTGGCCGTCTGCTTCCTAGATCACCACTATCAAACCTAATTACAGCCCCTCCACCTCCATTTAAAGTACAGGGTTCCTATAAAACCTTTCGCAAGCCAAAATGGTGTGAAGCGAAAAAGCAATTACCTTAGGATGCATCCTGCTACCGGATGCACAGAATAAATCAAGATAAAGCGCAGATGCTCACAGACACAGTTCAAAACTATTGGGACTTGATGCTGAGATGCTGAGTGTACTTCCGGAGAAAGAGCTTGGCGCACTACGAAGGCTGCTGCAGGTGCGGCTGTCTCTATAATGACGGGCTGTAAAACAAATGCCCAACGCTATTTTTGCTTTCCGTCTTTTCTTTTACCGTAAAAGCGAAAACCCTCTTCAAATTTCTTTCGGTTAGCGCTAACAAGTACTAATGTAGGTCGTAAAAACGAAGTGTTCTAAAGCGAACTTTTAAAAAGTTGGGGACACCAACTTGCTAGTTTTTGTCTTCACGACTACTTTCAGAGGGGACCAAATGACGATATCAGGTAAAAGGGGACAGTGGCCTAAACGAGGGTGGTAGCTCACATTGAAGATTAATATGCGTGTGTTGGAGAAACATAAAAAACAAAAGAGAAAGAAGTTATTTATAATTCTACATTTAGAGCTACATGGTGTTAGCCTTTTGATATATATATATTCTTGGCAACTGAGTCTGCTTGGATATGTTTTTACGTGTGTACAATTTTTATGTAAAAGGAATTATACTAAACATGCTATGTTGTAGTTGATTTTTTATTTACTAAATTAAGACTATCTTATTTTTCAGTAAACTCTGAATATACTTACAAATTCAAATACTTATGTAGCATATTCTACTCCACATAGCATAAATTTTAAACTAATTCCCCACTGTCGAATATTTAGTTTACTTCCAATTTCTCAATATTATTAACAACACTTCAGTGAACAGCCTTGTACAAACATCTTTGAACATTCGTCTGATTCTTTAGGATAAATTCTTAAATACGCGACTTCTCTGTCAAAGCATGTTTACAATTTTAAGTACTTTACATATTGCCAAATTCTGCCATGAGCTTTTACTAATTTACATTCCTATGAGAGTTTCTCTTTAATCATGAGCAATACTCTAATGCTCTTGGAGAAGGGGAGTTGGAAGGGTTGAGAGAGTACACATACACCACCATCCATGTTTTATTAGTCTTAATTATTTGATTTTAATTTGATGCTTAATTTTTAGATCCAGTTGATTTATTAGCATTTAATTAACTGAAAGATTCCATGCTGATTTATGAGCATTCTAATAAGTAAACTAATTTTAAAGAATTTTTTCTTATAATATAAAACAGGAAAAGATTATTCACCAGAAACTCTGTACCATTTTCTCATTAAAATCCATATTCCTGGTTTCTTATATTCTTTTATAAAACAAATAATGCATTTCTCATAGGCATAAGATAGACCAAACTGGCTTCCATAATTTTAAACAACAAATTTTTCCAGAAATGTATTCTATTAAATTCCACAAGAACAACACACAAAACTTGATCTCAAAAGTATTAAGCATTACCTTCGTTTTTATCTTTGTCAATCCATTTGAAAAAAAATAACTAGTATTTCATGTTGCTTTACTTTGCATTTCTATAATTACTAATGATTATAATATATATAAATTACATGTGTGTGTATACACACACACACACACATACGTAATGTGTGTGTACATACATATAGCCATTTTGTTTTACTGTTTTATCCTTTGCTCTATTTTTTCCACGTTTACTGAGAGATAATTGATATGCAACATTGTGTAGATTTACGATATACAACATGATGATTTGATACATATATATATTGTGAAATGATCCCAATGATAAGGTTAGTAAACACATCCATCTCCTCAAATAATTACGATTTTGTGTGTGTGTGTGTAATGAGAACTTTTAAGATCTACTTTAAAGACTTTCAAATGTACAAAAGTATTGAGTATTGTTAACTATCTCCTCATTTATTCCTTAGCCCCCAGCTCCTGGCAACTTTCACTCTACTCTCTGTTTCTATTCTGTTTCTTTGAGTTTGGCTTTTTTTTTTTTTTTTGGATTCCATGTATATGTGAAATTGTACAGTATCTGTCTTTTTTTTTTGTCTTTTTTATTTCACTTAGTACAATGCCTTTGAGGTCCATACATGTTGTTGCAAATGGCAAGATTTCCTTCTTTTTATGGCTGAAAAGATCCCAATATATCTATCCATTTATCCATATCTATCTATATCTATATCTATCTATATATATATATATATAGAGAGAGAGAGAGAGAGAGATGAATATATGTAGGTATATACCTCACATTTTCCTTATTCATTCATAAGTCAATAGCCACTTAGGTTATTTCCATGTCTTAGTTATTTTGAATATTTCTGCAATGAACATGGATTTAGAAATATCGTTCCAAAACAATGATTTTATTTACTTTGGATATACCCAGACGTGGAATTGCTGAATCATATAGAAGCTCTATTTTTAATTTTCGAGGGAACTTCCAGTTGTACCATTTTACATTTCTGCTAACAGTACAGTAATGTTCCGTTTTTACCATTATCTCTTGTCTTTTTGATAACAGCCATTCTAACAGGTGTGAGGTGATAGCTCATAATTTCATTCACATTCTCCTGATGATTAGTGATGCTGAGGATCTTTCCATGTAACTGTTAACTGTTAGCCATTTGTGTGTTTTCTTTGGGAAAATGTCTACTTGGGCCCTTGACCCATTTTAATTGGGTTATTTGTTATTTTGCTATTGAGTTACACATGCTCTTTATGTATTTTAAATATTAGCTACTTATATGGTTTGCAAATACTCTCTGTAAGCTTTTCTTTTTCTTTTTCTCTTTTCCGGATTGTTTCTTTTGCTGTGCAGAGCTTTTTAGTTTGATCTAGTCCCACTTGTTTATTTCTGTTCCTTGTGCTTTTGGTGTCATATTCAAAAAATTGTAGCCAATATCTGTGCCAAGGGACTTTTCCCCTAAGTTTTTTGCTAAGAGTTTCACAGTTCCAGGCTTCATGTTTAAGTCTATAATCTACTTTGGGTCAATTTTTGTGAGTGATATATTTAGGGGTCTGATTTTATCCTTTTGGATATGAACATCCAGTTGTCCCAACACCATTTATTAAAAAGACTATATTTTTCTCATTGAATATTTTTGGCTCTCTTATCAAACATTAATTAACCATATGTGCATAGATTTATTTCTGGGCTCTCTATTCTATTTCATTGGCCTATGTATCTGTTTTGATGCCAGTCTCGTACTGTTTGATTATCATAGCTTTATGGTGTAGTTTAAAATCAGGAAATGTAATACCTTCAACTTCATTTTTCTTTCTCAAGATGATTTTGGCTATTCAAAGTCTCTTGTGGTTCCAATCAAATTTAGATTTTTCCCTAACTCTGTGAAAAAAAAATGCTAATGAAATTTGATAGGGATTACACTGAATCTATAGGTGGCTTTGAGTGGTATGGACATTTTAACAATATTAATTTTTCCAACTTACAAACACAGAATATCTTTTTATTTATTTGTGTCTTCAATTTTTTAAATCAGCTTCTTATGGTTTTAAGTGTAGAGATCTTTCACATCCTCGGTTAAATTCATTTCTAAGAATTTTATTGTTTTTGAAGCTATTGTAAATAGAATAGTTTTATTTCTTTCAAATATTTGTTGATGGTGTATAGAAATGGTTGATTTCTCGCTGTGTATTGTATGTTTGTTTTGAATCCTGCAACTTCACTGGCTTCATTTATTAGTTCTAACAATTTTTGGTGGAGTCTTTAGGGCTTTCTACATATAAGGTCATGTCACCTGCAGAGACAATTTCACTTCCTCCTTTCTAATTTGGATGCCTTTTATTTCCTTTTCTTGCCTGGTTTTCTAGCTTGGACTTAGAGTACTACGTCGAATAGGAGTGATGAGAGTGGGTACCTTTGTCTTGCTGATTTTAGAGGAAAAGCTTTCAGTTTTTCACAGTTAAGTATGATGTTAGCTGTGGTCTTGTCATATATGGCCTTTATAATATTGAGGCATGATCCTTCTATATCTAATTTATTGAGAGCTTTTATCATGAAAGGGTATTGAATATTGTTAAATGCTTTTTCTGCATCTAAGAGAGCTAGGACAAGCTACCTCAGAGGAAAGAGGCAAGAGATCATAGGATATTTTCAACTGAATAAAGGGCATCACACTCAAGATGCCCTTAACAAGTCTCTACAAATTGCAAAGAATCCTCAGTATAGAGAATCTGAAACCCATTATTTCGGTGGCCTTGGAAAAATTGCTAAGGACTCTGACAAATATTCTCAACTCTTAAGGGAGAAGACCATCCTAGAAGACTCATTTGAAGACAATGTGAAAAGTATTTGTGGTACAGAATGTGTTACAGTAATTGTAGTCACAGAATGGAGTACTCCTATGTAACTGTGAAAATAAATAGACCACAGACATATATTGAAATAATATAATATCCAAGTATCAAAATAATATCAAAAATATTGATGAATCAAAACAATATAAAATTGAGTGGAATATTACATATAGAATGATACTCTTTCTAAATGAAATTCAGTATCAAAAATGAAACAATGTATTCTAAACAATATATAAGTTTAGATATACACACATACATATATGAAAATTATTACACAAGATTCAAGATAAGCATTGCTTTGGATGAGAAGACAGACTGAGGAAGGGAGTGGCCAACATAGGCAGATGACAATTTCTGATAATGTTCTAGTTCCCAGGTTGGGTAATGGATTTATGGTGTAATTATACACCAATAAGTAAATAAACGAATAAGCCAACAAATACTAACCTACTTTTTAAATTCATTTAGCAAGCATTTTATGGATATCTTCTATGTGCCAGAGATAGAGGGAAAAATAACTAATTTCTTTGGGGAACTGACATCCTCATTTGGGAGTTATGTAAATTAAATGAAAAAGTGTCAGGTTATGCTAAGGCCTATGAAGCAACACATAGGAAGACAATAGGCCAGAGAAGCACAGGGGCAATGTCAGGTGGGTGACCAGGGAAGGTTTTCCTGAGGAGCTTGGCCTTTAGAAGAGATCCAAATAAAATAAAGGAGTGAGCTGTGTGAAGGTCTGAGGGAAGTGTGTTCCAGACAAAGGAAACATCCAGGGAAAAGTCTCTGGACTAGAAACATGCTGGGCATCTTTGAGGAACAACAAAAGGACAATGAGGGTGAAGTAGACAAAAAAAATGAGAAAGAAGAAACCAGGACCCGACCTGGAAGGGCCCTCTTGGCGGTGGTGAGCACTTCGGACTTTGTTCTAACTATAATGGGAATCCACGGGACGGAGTGGAGAAGGGAACTGACAAGAACTGCTTTACTTTTCAAAATATGCCTATATTTTGTTATATATAACATTTATAGCCATATTTGTATAAATCCTATGTGTTTATTGTAGCTTCGAGGTAGATGATACAGTAAAGGTCAGAAGCTGATGAAGTACATAAGACATTTAGCTATACACATGTGCGTCATGTACCTCTAGTGTCAAAAAGAACTTAATAATACAAACAGAGCTATTGCCATGGGAAAATATTCGACCAGTGAAAGCTATGAACTTATGTAATTAATGCATGTTTGTGTACAATCTCTTGTTATTGATGAGGAGCCTCCATATGAGGTTTATCTGCTTGGCTAATAAAATTCAGCATCAGCTTTGTAGAAAAAAGCACAACTCGTAGCCAGGCTAACATTTTTTCTCTGTGGTGGACAAATCTATTTCAAGCCATCAAATGACACTAAGTTTTGTGTCTTTCATGGTTTTTTCCACTTAGGCGAGAATATATTTAGGGATATTGAACATAAGCCCTTGTGAACAAATAAAGTTTCTGGATTTGTAGATCATCCTGAGAAATCACAATATCACCGTATCACACAAATCTACAAATTATTTTTAAGGCCTAATTTCCCAAGGTAATTAACCTCGGTGTGGAAAGTCTTACGAGCAATTCAAACATTATATTATCTTCCAGCACATATTCCCATGCATGTTGGGAATATTCCTGTTTTCTCATCTTTTTATTCACCCCTTGGGATAACCTGCTGAATACGCTACAGAGATCCCATTTTTTAGAGTCCAGATAAAGGCCCTTTGCAGACCTCCCATTCTCAGAGCTGAACTGAAGTCCTATCAACTCCTACAAACTGTCGATCACCCTTCTCTCCAAACACCTAAAAATCAGTCACTTGTGCTACGTAATCTTCATTAATTATACAGTATTATTCTCTCACTCTTTCATAGAGTAAAAGTTTTGCCTCTAATGTTAAATTGCTACATATTTTCCATATTTTTCTATATTTTACCAGGTTCTATGAAAGTGCTAGCACACATAAAATAATAAAGCACCTGGATCAGAAAAACAACAATAACAAACGTGTATATATGTTATTGTATTTATTAATTATATAATTAATATCTCAATTAATTATACAATATATTAATTAATTATAATTAATAGAGTAATATATCAATTAATTATACTTGGTTATTGATTAATTGTATATAATTAATATAGATACATAAATCATTCAAGCATACCTTTGAGATATTGTGGGTTCAGTTCCAGACCACCACAATAAAGTGAATATCATAATAAAACGAGTTGTAATATTTTTGCTGGTAGAGGGTCTTGCCTTCCATTTGTTAAAAAATGCAACATCTGTGAAGCACAATAAAGTAAAGTGCAATAAAATGAGGTATGCCTGTATATATTTGACTAAATTAATATACTACCAGTCCATGAAGTGCTTTGGACGTTGTAGAATTACACAAATGTAATACATTGTTTCCAATATTCATATTAACTGGAGTTAAATACTAGACAAACTACTACCACTAACACTCATTCTAATTACCAGCTGGCAGCAAAGTAGGTTGGACCACCAAGTGGGCAGTCTGGCACATCCTTGGAATTTTTCAGACATGGGACATGAATTACTGGGATGTTGGAGAAGTCACACTGACCTGAGCATTGGAGACCCCTCCAGGAGACCTGGCCTCTGGGCTTCACTGAGCCTACTCGTGGGGAAAGTAGGTCCATTACAAGAGGGAAAGCCTGCCCTTTGGCGAGATTTGCCTGTGCATGTCTTCTTTAGCCACGAATGTTCATTATTTCTATTTGTACCTGAGCTTATATTTAGGGATAATCTATTGAGGGAGGAAATATGGCTCAGGTGAGTGGGAGTGACAGGGCTGTATTTAATGGCCACAGCAAATAACCTTCTAACGGCCAAAAGAGTGTCATATCTCACAGTTATGATGTCTTCAAAAGGTGATATTTCTGGCTGTGTCATCATAGCTGTGAAAAGCATTTTTTCAGCATCTAAGAAAAATGAGAAGACTGTGGGATGATGGAGGTACCCTCCAGACAGGTTGGTATTAATCACACCACCCAGGCTCAACTTTTATCTACTTTTAATGATAGACATTTGGGATTGGGGAAGGGTGGGTGGGAAAGATACAGACTTCCCAGCTTTCAAGGTAGGTGGTTCAGGGCTATGTAACTGTGATGGCCTCATACCTTGGGAAAATAAGCTACCAAAGTTGGTTTTCTGTGATTGGTCTCAATCCCCTTCCACAAAGCCCTATTTCTCAATCTCCTTTGACCCATTGTTCTGCCTCTGGGCAGCACCAGCAAAGCCTCAAGCTCTAGATCTATCGTCTTATCCCACCTGGCAAGCCTATCAAAGCTTCTTATGTTTCTGATCCACATGTAAATGTGAACTGAGTTCTTTCTGCTGTACTTGGGATGATGCTGGATGTTATTCCTAAAAACCTATAAGAGGAAAGAAATACTATATATTTCTTTGTACTTCATGATTTTTAGCCCAGATTGAGTACAGCTAAACCCTCCTGGTTTCTAAAATTATATTTCTAGTTGGAGCCCTAAGTTTCTTGCTTTTCACTCATACTCTGAACTTAATTAACTATCATCTCACTATGATAACAATAACTATTATTATATATCAGTATAGAAAAAGAAGATTTTGTTATCTCTATGTGCCATAAATAAGGAAACTGAGGCTCAGGCTAATGTTTTCTATCCAAAGCCAGATACAGTACACAAGAAAGTGTTCTTTTGGTGCGCCATATTTTTTTTCTCATGAAAATATGAAACATCATCACAAGGAAATAAGGAAAAAATGTGGATGACCTCTTGCAGTTAATTTCCAAACTATAATACCAATTCAGTGATTACTCACAGAGAAAAGGTCACAACCATGGGAAAGGGTAGGTTTTAGGAATGTCTAGCGATTAGAACACATTCAACACATGTTTGTTATTATATTGTATGTATTATTACCTATATTATGTATTTATTAGTATTATATCAATTATCTGAGGGTTTTTTTTTCTTTCAAGAATTTATTCAAATAAATTGGGGGTTAAGGGAAAGGCATAGAGATATGCAAGAACACTAGGAAAAAGTTCCTAGATAATTCTAGTTACATCTCCCCTGCCTGCCCACCACCCACCCTTGTCTCCCACAAACATACAATCACCAACATCAATTCAAGGAACCCAGGGATTGTGGATCAATACTCTATTCTTGAAGGGGAATTCAATTAACAAGCATGAGTTGAGTCTTCATTATTATTTTGTTTGTATGTTGATGATAACAATAACAGAAGTGACTTGTCACTTTCCATTATAAACACACTTCCTGAATCTGGTCCTACAATTTCTCTGGTTAGCAGCTACAGCAGTGGCATGACTGTTTGCAGAGTAACTGTGGACTCCACATAATAAAGGAGGAATGTTGACCCAAAAGAACATAGCCACCACATATGTCATCCACAAAATATGTGATGCAGAGGGTGCACTGACAGTTTGCTGCTTATTTGGAAAATGTGGCAGAATTTCTTGTGGTTTTTTTGCCGAGGAGGGTTGTTGTTATTCCAAGCGGATGGCAGCAAAGTTTTGGGGGCAAGCCCCCTCATTATGCCTACATTTCTATAAACAAAAGCTCAATAGGAATTAAGTTCTCTGTTCCACGGCTTCAAAAAAGGGTATCATTTACCAAGTTACACATACAACTGAAGTGTTTGTCCTTAAAGCGATTTGCAACTTGCAAAAGTCATTGTTCAGCACTTGGATTTTCCAAAACCTAAACGAGTAGGAATAACTCGAGTGGAGATCCTGGTGGAAAATATTACAGACTCTATTTTATGCATGCATAAGCCTTAAATCAAAGTCAGAACAGGTAACTTGGTTCTGTTTATTTACCAGGGTTTCCATGAGCACATGAGAACAATATCCCATTTATCGTGTACTTTTCTTATTTCAAGTTGTATTTAAATGTTTTTATTCATCTCAGACCAGACTTTTCCATTAGAGTTTCTAATGAGCCTTTAGATACTGAACACAGTGAAATTTTAGCTATTGGTGAAAAAAAACAAACAAAACAAAACAAAACAAAAAACAGGGAATGAATAATTTCAGAGAGACGAATTACCTAAATAAGTAGGTATTTAAGGATCAACATTTATTTTTAACAATTTCTAATGAAAATATTCTTCTCTACTCGCTGTGAACCTGGCCTGAAATGTCACAACTTATTAGGGTATGTAGATATAGTGTTCCTAGATGAAAGTTCTCAACGGCTACAGTCTTAAGTTCTTGTGTTTGATTTATATAGCTCCTCTCTCAGGCCATGATCTGTCACTGTCGCTGGGCAGCATATCCTATGTCAGTCCCATCTCTAATTCTGTTCTTACCATTGCCATGAAATCCATGCCCAATTCTCTCTATGGGGATTGAGGAGGTGCGAGGCTTTCAAGAGGCTTTTCTGAGTCAAATGTTAACTCTTTCATACAGATATTTGTGAAATCTGTTTCACCACTGAGAACCATTGTTTGCTTCTTTCTGTTTCTGTGTTCTGGGAGTGAGTAAGATTCCAGATAATGAAATTCCAGCCAGGTGACATGTTGCTGAACCTCTGTAGACTGGCTTTATTTTGCTAATATCTACTGGCTTTGAAGAATTTTCACATTGACCATCAATATAGAAATCGCCTAATAAGAGCTACCATCTATGACAAATCTACCAATGTTAGACCTTTAATCTGAGTGGTTTCAATAGATATACAATACTACTTCTATGGATATTACTACTTTGACCAACTTTAAGAGCAGTAACCGAAGTCTTAGAAGTGAATGGATTTATTCAGGAACACAGGCTCGTTAGTGGCAGACATGAAATTTAAACCCAAATGTGGTTCACCTCTATGGCCTGTGTTGTTTCCATTATATCATGTCACAAATAGTCAACAATTGAAAGATTATCCTGGGATTGTATTTTCCAGTTTCTGGGCTAAATTTCTTTTGAATATTATACTTTCAGAATATATAGTGAATAACTGTTCTATACGTATTTTTGAAACTGCCAGATAAAGTTGTTATTACCCCAAAACTACTGAAAATAGCCAAAATGAAGGACTTCTTAACATCAAGAAATAGAACAAAGTGGCACAGGTTACTGAGGGAAATTCTGGATTCCCCTCATGGATTTTTCTCCTTCTCTCTTTCTTTATTGTTTTATTTATCGTTTACTTAATTGTGAAATGTAATATAGTCATACGGTTCAAAAAAACAAAAATCATTTTAAGAAAAGGTGGAGTCAAAAGTTTCCATCACTTCCTTTGGTCCTATACCCACCCATCCACTTAGGCAACTGACTGACAAGCTTGTATATCTTCCAGCATTTATTCAGGTCTGTATAAGTATTTCTTTATTGGAAGTTAGCAGAATATTTATTTTTTGCTTTTTATTCAGCTCACAATACACCTTGGAGATCTTTTCATGTCACTACGTAGGGTGGTCTTCATTCTTCTCTTGGTTTCAGTGTATTCCATTGTTGATTATACCACAGTACATTTGAGCAATCTCCCATTAATGGACCTTTGGTTATTGCCATTTGTTTACTTACAAATAGTGCTAAAACAAATAACGTCAAATGAATGTCATTTTGCACTTGTGTAAGCTATGTTGTTTATTCTCATAAATAAAAATCTGGATCAAAAAGGATATATACTTATAATTTTGGATATTGTTTAATAACTCTACAAAAGTCTTGTGCTAATTTGCCCTCTCACCATGAATGAGAGTGCCTTGCAATAAAATATATAATTAAACATTTGGATTTGTGCCAATGTGATAGGTGAAAAATAACATCTCGGTGAAATTTAAATTTGCATCTCTTATTATGAGGGATGTAGAGAGAATTTTTCATAAACGCAAACATTGTTTACATTTCTTTATCTGTGAACTATCTCTTCACTCACTTTTCCCCTTTTCCTGTTAGGTTCTTAGTCTGTGATATGAGTTGCCCAGTACTTTTTTCTAGTCTGTTGTTTGCCTTTTGACTTTTCTTATAGCAAGGTTTTGCTTTGCTTTGTTTTAGTTGTGCAGAAATTTTTTTTAACATAGTCATATTGATCAATTCTCTCATTATGGTTTCTGGATTTTAAGTCATGGTTGTACTTTAAACCGGGCTCTGGATTTGATGGTGTAGTCTAAGTTTGTGGCGTGGTGACAACCACACTAGAATATGACTCAGCAGGTTCTGGTGCTAAGCCTAGCTTGATAATCATTGTTGGGCAAACATTGTAAACTTAGGTGACCCCTTTGGACATCAAGGTACAGAATCAATTATTACCCATCCTTTTGTTTTCTGAGTAGGTAAGTATTTGGCTTGTTTGCGAAGCAGAAATAACTTTACAATTCAGTAGCCAAATTGATCATTCTTAATTAATTAAGAACAAATAAACCAAGTCAGTTTAACTATATCTTTGACAACTTGGGCTGCATAACAAAATGCCGTAGACTGCAGTAGTTTAAACAACAGAAATGTATTATCTCACAGTTCTGAAAGCTGGGAAGTCCAAGATCAAGGTGCTAGCTGGTGAGAACTCTCTTGGTTTACAGATAGCTAACTTCTTGCTATTTCCTCACATGTGCAGAAAGAGATCTCTTTCCTCCTCCTCTTCTTCTAAGGTAACTGATCTTGTCAGGTTAGGGCCCATCCCTTATGACCTCATTAAACCTTAATTACCTCCTAAAATTCCTGTCTCCAAATACAATCGCAATGGGGATTAGAGCTGCAACATATGAATATTGGGCATAGACGATTCAGTTCATAGCAAACTGGATAAACAGATTAATCAACTTTGCATTGCAGAAGCAAAATTCTTTCAGATATAGATTCAACACTAAGTCTGCAATCATTCAAAAGCCTTACA
Organism: Rousettus aegyptiacus; assembly: GCF_014176215.1. Classification (NCBI taxonomy): domain Eukaryota; kingdom Metazoa; phylum Chordata; class Mammalia; order Chiroptera; family Pteropodidae; genus Rousettus; species Rousettus aegyptiacus. Next base: position 73,248,419 of record NW_023416287.1, read on the forward strand.
ATGACAATGTCAGAGCAATAAAGAATAGGCACCAAGGTTGGTGGGAATCATGAGGTTATATTAATCAACATTTGATTTGTTTTGATGTGGTTTCCTTTTTTAAGATGGAATACAAATGAGGACGAAGGAGGGTGGACAAAGTGTTCCCAAGAAGAGCATCTTTAAGAGAGTCTGATTGAAGCCTGGGCATGAGCAGCTTAATCAGACCTGATGTCACGCACCTGCTCATCTCTGTGCCAGGCAAAGATGCTAAAGAAGGCTGGCCCATTGCCATTTTGAACTTTCTTTCAGCCCTGGAATCGGCTCACATCCCAGCAGTCCCTAATTCTGGAGGCTCAGCTTTCAAACTACATGACAAGCAGAAGAGCCAAATCTACAGGTACAGTAAAAATGTTATGAGGCCTTCCATTGGCAAAATGTAAATATAAAAATGTAACAACACACCCTTCATCCATTAATTTTATAATTCTTTTGAGACAAGCTGTAAAGTTTTTTTTTGCCTGGTTTTATTTCTCTTTCTTTATATACACACATAATGTTTCCCATTGTATTCTTTATGTTTACAGATAGTCTCTTTGCTCCATTACTTTCCTAAATCAGATAGAAATCACTTGCAATGTTTCCAGAGCTAAACAGGAGGAAAAATGGGGAAAAGTGGCAAATTAGACACCAGGGATGGCCCTTAAATGGGCTGTTTTTACTTGTTAAACAGCTCGCTCTCCTTCTGAGGCTTGGCTGATTTGATTGATCTTAATTGATCTTTTTAGGTCTCTGCAATAGCCAGTCTGCTGACAAATGCACCATCTAAATATACAGCACTTTAAATTTCAGAGGACTGCAATATTCACAATTAATTTGATTCTGATGGTAACTTCAGTAATTCAGTAGGCAGGAACTTTTATCCTCATTTTATTGATAAGAAAACTGTGAATGGGGAAGGTCTAGATATCTGGTATGCAAGCTAGAACTTTAGTTCATGTCTTTGGCATCCTGGATTAACTGATCATTTTGGATTGGGCTGCCTGTAGTCAACCTGAATTGCACTGCAGTAACACGATTGACCAAATTACTGCCAGTTAGAACGCATAGCCTCAGGCATTTGCCGCAGAAGGTGGAAAGGAGGTTTGGATCTGTGTAGACAGCTTCACTAGTTTTGTTTTATCAAATATACTTTTTACCAGAATTATCTGATCAAGGTGGTTCAGACGACTTGTGTCTATACAGAGCAAGAAGATAGTGAGGCATTAAATGAATCAGTTAACTATAGATCTCTGGCCAAGGGTCATACTTACACTGCATCACTAAAACTTGGCTAAGTCTCAGCTTCACTCTATGGATGAAGGGATGTTCTCCCAGGAAAAAAGAAATGTTCTATGAACAGTCTTTTAATTAAATAACCATGATTGCATTATGGGTGCTGCTGGAGAAGGTGGAATGAGGGTGTCATGCCAAAGCAGGGACATCTCAAAGGGTGAAAAATGGGACCAAAGGGTGAAAGTGAAATGATAAACATGAGTTTGTCAGAGAGCACACAAATAAAGGTGACAATAATATAAGGAAACCATGGAGAAGGCGGTGAAGCCTACATACGCTAGAACCATACCTGTGACAGTCACTCTGTTCCTCCTTTCAACCGCAAAGGTCATCGAATCATAGAAAGTCAACCTTTAAAATCCCTATAGAGTATGATGAATTCCTTTCTAATGGCATTTGTCATATTATATTTTTTGGAAAATTTGAAAAGTGCAAAGAAGAAAGGAGCATGTGTTCTTATTCTACCACCCATAATTAACCACTAAACTGGTATCTTTAGGGTCCTTTCCTACAGAAACTGGTAGCCCTATGCTGATACTGCCTCCACCTCTCTCACTGAAGAGACTCACCTGTGACCGAGCTCTAAAATCCAGATGTCTTCTTTCCTTCTATCTCTCATCTAACCATGCCAGCTTTGTATCCTGCTCCTCCTCAGCTATGCTTGACTTCCAGATTTCCTAGGATACGGACAGCAATCTGATAACTAGTTTGTGCCAATGTATTGATTGTTGGATACTTCTGTGTGAATCGCCCCACCCTTTAGTGTTCTCCTGCCGATCTCTCTATTTCGACTATTAGATGCCTTCTGGAGGATCTGAGGCTTGACGCAAATGGAAATATAGGTCACTGTGAAGACCAGGAGGGAGCTTTTTGAGAGAGACCTTCATGTCACACAGAGTAGGCAACCAGTTGTAGCAATTAACACTGAGTTAGCTCATTGGTTGGACAATGACAAGCAGAAATAAAAGAACCCTGAGATTCAACACAAACTAGCTACTGAGAGGGCCTGGATAAAGCTGGGCCCTAAGATCCTCAGGAGCCAGGAGAAGGCAGGCGACATTATGTGAGTTATTGAAGTAGCACCATAGCCTTGGCATTCTCTGAGCTTCATTTTTGCAAGGAGGAAATGGTGACAGCTAAATTGGGTCAGATCTGATGCAGTGGCTTGAACAAAATAACAAAGGCAAAAGCTTGCTGTGCAAAGAATTATAGGACACGCAAAACCTTGTGAGACCTTGTACTGTATCCCTCACCAAGCTGAGGCTTAGATATGCCCAGGGAGATGTCTGTTTTCACCACAATTCTAGGTTTAAAGATGATGGTCTTGGATGTTCAGCCTCAGAACTGTGGCGAAAACTCCTGACATTATCACCAGTGTCTTCACATGATCCTGGCTGGTGGGTTGGTCACAGAATAAAGAGATAACTCTACACCTGCTCCAAATGGCTTTGGGCTGAGATTCAGACATTATAACAGGTTTGGAAAGGAGCAGTGTGCTAACATATTTTGACTATCCTTCATTATTTAAACTCTATAATCGTGATGAAAGTGGATGTTATTTACAGAAAAAAAAAGTTGAATCTCAAAAATGTTAAATAAGAAGCCCACGATTACACAATTAGTAGAGGGTCTGAAACAAAATTGGCATTTGGATCTGCGAAGTCCTACAGAACTTCTTTTTATTATGACAGGTTTCCCTGAGATGTGAATAAATATGGGAAAATTCACAGATGAATTATTTTAGTTCAATCTTTATAAAAATCATATAATACAAATTATATTCACCCAGAGATTAAAGATGACACACGGATAGAATAGCAATTCATCATTACCTTCAATTCTTCAATTCACTCAGAGTAACTTTACTCATCTTTGTTTTTTAGAGTAGCTGTGAGTTTAAAATATAAAAGATAAATGTTAGAGGGAGGTCAGCACAAACTCCCAAGTTCCCCATCATTTTCAGTAACTACTTAGCCTCCACCAAGATCTGAGAGTTGTTTGTTTGTTATATGACAAACCCAAGTGAGCCAGGGATCTCCAAAAGCCTTTTTGCCCTGTTCAGGACTATGGCTAGATCACTTCAAATTATTGTTTGTCCTCTTACAGGTTGATGCAAATCAATGTTTTCTTGAATAATGAGGCCAGATGCCTAAGTTTTAATTGGCCTCAGTTTTACCCCTTTTCTTCCCCTCTCAATATTGGTTTTCCCAAGGAATTCTTCTAAAGCATATAGAAAGAGGTGAGACTCCAGGAACTATTCCAAAAAAATACTCCCACACTATAACCTCCCCTACTGACCATATTAGGACAGGGCTGGAGCTCTGTACTCCCACTGTAGGGACCATACAATGAAAGGGAGGACACTCTTACATGTATACAAGGCAGTCATTAACAGTCTAAGATGGATTAATTAATACAATTACTAGTTTTCCCTTTAAAAGCAGAGTAATTAGACTACGAGGAACATAAGAGAAAGAAAATGTTAACTGAACAAAGACTCTGGGGAAGGTGCAGAGCCTGGGAAGCTGCAATGAGAAGCCCCTCACAATTTTAGGAATTCTCAGGAGTGGGTCTGATGTTGCTTAAAATCTTCTTTTCAATTTTACCCCATACTCCATAGATTAATTCATGATATATGCTATAGATACTTTATCATAAGAGATATGTCTTCAGCTAACTATTGATTATCTTTACTCTAGAACTAAAACTTTGCTTTAGAAGTAAAATTAAAATTGCTATTTTCCATATGCCAATGTTAGACCCTCGGGGACATTAACCCAAAATATAAGAGTTGGATAATCATTTTAGGCACAAACTAATATTTTAACAGGAAACCTCTGGTGACAATATCTTAATACATTGAAATTAGTTTATAGCTAGTCATTTTATTTGATGAGGCAGATAGATTGGGCTAGGAAGGACCATATAATAATATAAATTCTTCCTAGTCAAAGAACCACTCAAAAATATATGTGCACTGACTTTGGAATTCAAGCACAACAAAAGCTTGCCTTCGTCTAATGTGATCATTAAATACTGAGAAGTCATTATTATTACACTATGAGCTTATTGAGGTACAGGAATATTAGTATTACATCCTGATGAAGAGCCCTGATTAGTTGGAATTAGGTTATGCAGTACGTAAAGGAAACCCTCAACTAACAGAAACACAGGAGAATATTTTTTCATGTAAAATCTGGGTAGAAAATTCTGAACTGGTATAGTGCTCCAAGTGTCAGATTCCTTGTTAATTTATCATGCATGGTGTCAACCTCATGGTCCAAGATGGCCACATTTACATTCTAGGTATTAGAACAGAGAAAAGGAATGCCAGAAAAGACATTTGCTGAAATTTCACATACCACTTTTACTACCATCACATTTGCCAGAATCACCTGCCCACACCTGGCTGCAAAGAAGGGTGGAAGTATATTTTTTATTTTCGGTGTTCATAAAAATGTGTAAATTCTTTTATTTTGGGGACAAATGAGTGAATTGATATCAAGGCACAACTAGTAGTATTTACCACAAGTCCAATTACAAAATAGGCAACAACTGGACAAGAAGCCATCAGAGCTCAATGTGTACACCTGGTGGGAAGATATGTGTTTTACCTGTGTTTCCCATGACATCTCGTATAGATGTTTCCTCACTGAGGGGTTTCCAGTTAGAGACAAAACATGCATGTGAAGAAAGATACCTAGAGAAACAAGTAGAAAGTTAGAAGAGCCAATCAGTGATAAAAATGGAAAGTTCGTTGGTTCTTTAGAGGATAAAGGCTCAGTGAAAGGCTTCTGGGAGGAGCCGAGGCTTGATCAAGACCCAAGAGAAAGCCGACATTCATAGGCATGCAGAGAAGAGGAGGGAAAGACATGGGAAACAACATGGGATAATCAGTGGCATAGAAAACTAAGTAGATAATTTGGGCTCGGAGGGACCATATAATAATATAAATTTGTGAGGAAAAGCATTTTCCATTTTTTTGTTTCCATCTTTTCAAATATGTATATATAATGTATGTATGTATTTTTAAATTTTTTATTTTAATTTCCAAGTCCTTAAACTTTCGGTAGCTTATGTAGCATTTAAGATCATAAAATGTTATCAAATATTTATTTACTACAAATATCTACCCAGTGTTCAATCTGCACCTAATACTATGTTAAGAGCCATTACTTCATTCAGAATCCTTCCTCTGAGAATCATGCAATTTGGGGGACTATATAAAATTCTAAAAAGTTTAGTTTACAAAATAAGGTAAAATAAGGTAGGAAAGAGCTGATACATGTGGTTTAAACAAAATCAAAATTGATCATCTGAAGTAACCAGGTAATAGAAAATGTAGAGTTTTATGAAGTTGAAAACAAATGATAAAAGTCTAATTGATTTTAGATAATTATTTCCTCTTGCCTCCGTCTCTGACGTACAAGGAAAGAGTTCCTTCTCCCCTTCTTCCCTCCCTTCTTTTGTTTCTTCTTTTACTCTTTCTCCACATAAGCATCACCATTAGACTAAAATTAGACACAAGCCAGGATTATATATCTATCTTTTTTCTGCTCTATTTCCATTACCCAACACATTAAAAATGCAAAATTTTTAATTGAAATTTCATTCACAAATACATGTATATATAAATATATATATAAATTTAAGAATATTATTTCTGTAACACACATATATGTATGAGCTCATTAACAATTTCTTTTGTCAAACCCAAAGCTATTTTTTTCCATTTAAACAACAACTTGAAGCATCTCAGAAATACATGCATGCATGAAGATAAGCAGATAAGAGTACCTAGGTATATTTTACCTGGAAAAATTATTTTAAACTTATGAATCATGAGCCAACATGTGAATGTATAAGAGATTATGTAACCTTTTTCAAAATGCCATCTTTGAGCTTGTTAATTTACTGTATATTTGTAGTATTCTTAATTTATGCTGTGATTACTTATCTTTATTGTTTTTTTCCTTTTACTTGCATAGGTTTATTTTGTCATTCTTTTTCCTAACTTCTACAGATGGATAATGAGATCAATGATCTTCCAGGCTCTCCTCTTCTATTGCATAAATTTGTGGCTATAAATGTCAGTCCAACATGACTTTGACTGCATTCTAAAAGTTTCAGTATGTTATATTTTAGTTATTATTTAGCTCTAATCTATCGTTATGATTTCTTCTTTGACTCATGAGCATTTAGAAATATATTGTTCAATTTCCAAACATATGGAATTTTACATTATTTCCGGGTTATCTCTTTGTTATTTCTAGTTAATCCATTTTGTCATAGATAATTCTCTGAACTTTAAAATCCTTTAATATATCTTAAATTAGGCTATATAGTTCATGCTCCGTACATATCTTTCCTACATTTTCTATTGCTCTGTGCTTTAGTCTGGATATCTTTTATTGGCCGGACATCCAGTTTACAAAGCCTCTCTTCAGTTGTATCCAATTATTATTAAATCCATTTATAGACACATTACTTTCTGTCACTGAGTTTTTTCTTGTAGAATTTTCTTTTTTTTTAAATGGAAAGTATGGATCAGGTAAAATTCTGCAACTTCAAAAAAATATGTATCGAGCACAATTACCTTACAGTTTATGACTGATAGCTCAACAATCTAGATCAACTTTTGCTAGTTTTTTTTTTCTTTTATCCATATCCTTGACTGCCTAGTAACTTTTGATGTAATGTCAAACATCGTGCATAAAAATTACAGAAGTTGTGATCGATGTTTCTTTCCTCCACAAATAATGTACATTTTATTCTTATAGGCAGTTCACCTTAATTTGATCAGATATTGAATTATTTTAGAGCTGAGCCTCTATCATTGTAAGACTTACCTTTTTTGGTTTACCTTTACTCCTAAGATTAGGGCCTTTGACGATTCCATGTGAAAGCCTGGAATTATGTACCAGAACCCCTCTTCATGGGTCCTGTTCTATAAAATTTTTCTTTCTTTGATTTTGGCTGCAGCAAGCTCTTTTTGGTTCTTAGTCCCTTGGTGTGTTTTCTCCTTGACCTCTCAACTTCTTGCTACAAGATGCTTAGGAATCATCACATTCCTCAAAAGGAACAGCAATACAAGAGCTTATTTCTCTGTTATACTTTTTTTCTCTGTGACTCTGGCCTTCAAGTCTTGGCTGCCTTAGAACCTCTAAACTACATTTTTTATCTTACCAGCCTCATAATATTGTCAGACCCTACCGAGCTATTCTGCCTTTTAGCTATTACTTTCTACTTGGTTTCTAAAATTCCTGCTCCATGTGTGACTTCTGAATCAGCAAATGTCTTGAGGAAAGAAACAGTGCAGAATATCAGCCTTTTATCAATGTATTTTTCTTCTTTTGGGTATCCTGGTACTTCATGTTTTGGCTTCCATGGTTGCTAACAAATGCCTTCAAACAGATGTGCTTTGTTCTCAGCAGGCAGATTGGTATGATACAAGACACTCCATTATAGCCAGGAGTGGAAATCTATCTAATTCTTCCATGTAACTAAAAGCCTACTGGAACTCATCCTAAATTTTACATTAAATTTTGCTTAGCCAACAGAGATGTGTAGAGAGAGCTTAGAATTATCAATAAAGTAGAAGAGGGTATGGGTATGGAAGGGCTTGGCCAGAGGTTGCAAATAATCCAATCCCTACCACTGTAGAAGGTAATTATAACATTTGTGTGCCCTGGACAAGATTCTTGAATGTCCCCGAGCTGGCCTGCCCTTACTCTCTGGCCTTCTCTTTTCCACCAAGTGCCAAGTCTCCTGATTCTTTGTGTGGTCAGGTAGAACCCCATGTTTCTGGCAGATTCTTCTTAGGGATGTAAGGGGGTAGGCAGACAAGTATAGGATCTAAGCACTGTAGAAAGGAATTGGAGATAAATATGAAAAATAATTTATGTAAAAGCTTGTTGGGTGGGCATATCAGTTGTTGGGGAGAATTGCGACAAAAGAAAAATCTATGGCAAGAAAAATTTCTAGCAGTAGTTGATATCTGATAAATATTTTGAAATTGCTTAAGCAAAGTGCTTGTTTCTCTTCCTGATTGACTTAAAATATAGTAGGCAAGAGAGAACACTAGTATTTATACAAGTGATAAAGTAATTCTGATTTTTTTCCAAATTAACAGATTTCCTTTTATTTACTCTTTAAGCCAGTTAACTAAAAGCTGGACCTTGAGTAGAAGCTGTTTTCTAATATAAATGAAAATTGTCCTTACAAGATATAAGGCATTTTTAGAAACATCTCTCACCCTACCACCTCAGTTCTTCTGCTGGTGTCTTTTCTTCTTCACCTCTCTAAAATAGACACATTGATTTCCACATAAAAGTTCATCCCCACTCCAGGCATCAAAGCAATCTGATTTAAGGAAGAACTTAATTAGTCTCTTCATTCTCCCCTTGAACCTATAAAGCGATGCTTCAGACCTATTCATTGTGCAAGTAATATTGGAGCAGCCTAACATGCCCTGGTGTTGAATATTTTGTTTCCTGCCAGCATCGTCTGTTTCTGTACTGATCATTGGACATGATTCATTTCCCCACAGGGCCTCCGTTCTAGCCACCAGGGTCCTTCCACTTCAAGCGCAGAGACAGAGATAACTTCTTAAACATCACCACTCTACAGCGTGTTCAGAGGACTCCACGTCATCTTTAATCTCTACTGTGACCACTATTTCTAATGACTCTGACAATCTCTTCCTTTTCCCAGGCCATGAATAGGTTTCTCAGATGCTACCTACAGAGTTTTTACTGTCCTAGTGTCACCAGCACCACACTCTGCCTTCCTGGCAGCACACCCACAGGTTTATCTTTGACTCTTTTACTGCAATTGTGACTCTTGGAAGCTTTCCCTGCTTATATGGCTGATCCATTCCTTTCAGGGGACTCTCCCCCCAAAGTTTGTCATTCTTTCTAAACAGATGTAGCACTAAGCTCTGACTCTTTTCATATCTACCCTGCACAGCTACTAAATACATGAATCCTTAGAGATATAATTGCCTTTTATCATTCTTGTGTTCCGTGGTAGAGAAAAGGCTCCATCATCACTTTCAGAGGGAGGCACCCTTATTTGAAGAATAGCATAATATAAACAAGCTGATCTTTTATCTTATACACTAAGGTTAAACAAAAGCAAATCTGATTAATTTGCTTATTTCATTTTTCCTTTGTTCTTTCAAACTTGGGTCTGTTGGTTAGAGGTAATTGCATTATGTAACCATATACAGGTTGCTCCAGTGATTAAAGCATTAGATACAGATAGTAATAATTTCCAAAGGATAATGTATCATCATAAGGAGAATTTTGAGTGACTGAAGAAATGATAGTTCATACAGTAAATAGAGAAGGATAATCTGGATAGGTAAGACAACATGGAAACCGCTCCCATTTGCGTACTTGCCGTCCTATGTATCATTTTACACATGTTATCTCCTTTTTTAGAGGGAAGAAATTGACTGTTGAGAAGTTGAAAAAAGTATATATATATGTGTGTGTGTATATATATATACACACACGTATGTATGTATATATATACATATATATATATACGCACATATATAATTTAATTGTAAAAAATTGGGGACCCTTGTGAACATTTTTTTTTTGCACATCAGTTTTCCATACTATTAAATAGTAAATGATACAGATTGATTATAGATAATATAATCAATTATGAGTACCCATACTGTTGTCTGTAAGTCATTCACTTATAGTACCATGAGAGATGTTCAGAAGCCAATGACCTTGGTAACATTAACTGAGGGTATGGATAAGCAAAGATACAAATTACTGTATTGTCATCACTTCCGAATGAACTCAGAATCATCTTCAATCAGCTTCTCTGCAGACCTGAAACTAAATATTGTGAGCTCCTGAGTAGATGCAGGACGTCTCCGTGCCTGGAATAGTATCTTACCCTTCTTTATACATTTCACAGTGCCTGTCATCATGCCCTGTACCCAGTGTCTTTCAATATGGGTGGATGGATGGATGGATGAGGGATGGATGGATCCTATACCCTTCACTGTGAATATATGACATGGATTTTGCTTTATAAAAAAATGACCAATGATTTTTAGAAATACTCCATATATAAGTTGATACATATCACTCTCTTAACCTTCAAAATATTTTTCTTTTATTATTTCCACTAATATATCTTCTTATTATCAATTATTACAAGATAAAAATTTAATTGCTGAGAGAATATCAGTCTAACTATAAAGCATTCAACCCTATTTTCTTTCCTTTGGGCCACAATTCAGAGGAGAAATGGACAATCACAAAAATATGTGCCAGATTATTTTCTCAAAGAGAACATGTTCAGGTATCCTTGTTTTGAAGGCTTATTAGGGTGACCATTTGCTAAACCTCCTAGTTTTCAGTTCTCTTTTTGCTAATCTAAGTTGGTCTACAGAGGGTATAAGTAAGGCTTGGCATCTGTGTATAAAGGGGAAGGCTCTAGAAACTACAGCCCAATGCATTGATTTCTAAATCTGGCTTTGTCACCTGTATGAAAATTTGAGAAAGTCCGTTTATCTTTCTGGTTCTTGGTTTTCTCTCATCTCCAAAATGTATTACTTGGTCCAAATGATTTCTAACCTGCCAGCTCTAAAATCTGAAGTTTCATGTTACTGTGATTCATTTATTTTAGAAGGCTGAAATCAACAAGCTCATTCAATACATTCTAAAGAGGTAATGTTGGGAGTATCCAGGTGACTGTGCTATTTTCTGGCTAGGTAGTACTGCAACAGAATGGTTGTATGGAGCTGTAGATAAGAGGGTGGGCTCTCGAGTTAGGCTATGGAGCTTTAAAGCCCAGTTCTATTAACTACTGGCTGTGTAGCATTGAATATTTTGTCCTAGCTTCCTCAGCTGGTTCGGTTTTTCATGGCCCTAGTGCTGGATTATTTGCCACTGGGGTTAAACCCAATCACATTTTTGAAGATTGATCGAGTATAAAGATCTATAATACAATGTTTGATAGGTACACTGACATTAATAGCTTAACTATCAAGAGACAAAGAGTGATTCTGTGGATTCCAGTCCCAGAGCCTGGAATAAACCCATTGGCAAAGAAACAGGGTTCAAATTAATGTTTACCCATGGCCATTCTCCTACTATCCTAAAATTTGTCCTCCCCATATGAGTATTAGGTTTTCTAATGCTTATATGACATTGGTCAAGCCAAGAACCAACTTCACTTAGCAATAATGGGCTGACAATTGTCCATGCTTATAAAATATTCCATGGTAGAACAGAGTTACCCAGATTGGACTACCCAGCTTTCTCTGTCCTATGTTTCTTTTCTGGGCATTACAAGTTGCCATAAAGTGTTCTATTTCAGCTATAGCTTACTTGGATCTCTTTATTTTCAACTCAATTATATGGCATCATATGGATGGTCAACACCTGAAAGATCATCTCACCGAATTTCTTTCCTGTGAGGCAATCTTTTCTGCATCTTCAGATTTTTCAGTAGCAGGAACTATTTTGTACTATCTATTTTTTTTTTTTAAACTGTTTCACATGTAATCTTATCTGCCAGAATTGATTGTAACCTGTAAGAGGGTAGGGAAGAGCTGTATGCAGAGGACTCTCCTGCTGTTAGTAGCTAGAGCTGGCATTGGGAAAGGTTAAGAATAAGCCATAATCTTTCTGTTCTTTAGTTTCAATTATGAAATGAAGGGGGTGGAATGATTCTGGTTCTAACATTACGTAAGTCTTTTTCACTAGATTAGAAGTTCTCAAGTAAAGGACATATCTTAATAGTTTTTATATAGTATCAAGTACAAGTCAAATACAGTAGATTCTCAATGAAAATTTATTGATAAACCCACACAATGTATTTCCTGTACTCTTACTGCATCTAGCATAATCTTGGCCACATAGGTGCTTTTCATGTGTTATTTCATTTAACTACGCTTAATTCTTATTCAATCCCTAAAAAGCTGATGCTATCTTTTTTTTTTTTTTTTTTTTCATCTTTCAATGAAGACACTGAAGCTTAGGGAAGTAGCTTGCCTAGTTTTCCTCAGAATGAGTCAAACCCAGGCCTATCTAACTTCAAAGCTCAAGTTCTCCCCACGTTGCAAAATTACCTTGATGTTGGAAACATGTAAGTTTGCTGAGAATTTTAGCTCTCTCTATTTTAAACATACCTGGAGTGCCAGTCCAGCTCATACCCCATCATAGACACATTCTTCATAATCCTCCTGAAGAAATGCTTAATTCTATAGGGTCAGGTGTGTACCAGCCCCTTGGCCTAGTCATAGCTACTAAGGGTGCACCTTTGATGTACTGGGAGGCAATCAGATATTTTTCTATGAGAAAACTGAACACAAAAGGATTGTAGTTGAGGTTGTTATGGAGGGTAGGGGAAACCAAAGTCAGATTATTACAAAATTGTGAAGGAGCAAAACCAAGTATCTTACAGAGAAATGTTTGCCTCTGTAATGATAGAACAGATAGATGGAGAGAAACACAGGGAAGAATCACTGTGACCCTGAAGAGGAAGAGAGTGAGAGGAGCTGTCTGGCAACTGCCTGGTTTCCACAAGGCTATACTTCCTACATCTGCCTTCCATGAGACTCCCCTGTATCCTTTCGGTGCATCCCCATCAGTTTAGATGAGCCATCCCTGCAGCACCTTTCTCTGCATTCCTCTGCCTGTCATCTTCATTGAGGGAAATGAAGAGCCTGGCTCTCCCAGTTGTATTCCTTCAGAATCTTCTGGCTCCTGAGCCATACACAGTGATATAAACATAAACTTCTTATAACCGGACTCCTAAGGTTTTTAGGAATTGGAAGCAGTACAAATCTTGCTGTGGAATTGGGGCATTCTAAAGTCACAGTGACGAAAAATCTATCAGGGAACCAAGAAAACGAAAACCCTGGAGAATGCTCCTCCCTCCACCTTGTTGCCTTTCAGGTAGTTGAAAGCCGCTGTCTTGGAGCATCCACACCAGGAACCCTGTGCCAAGAAAGCGTCCTTTAGTGAATTTCTTACAGCCAGGAAGACAAGGGTTCCAAAACTACAATCCAGTTGTTGTCAGACCTGGAATTCCCTTCCTTGGGACAATTACATTTTGCTCCTGCTTAGCTCCTTGTTGCTTAGCAACCACAGTGGTATCAGGGGAAGCCACTGGAGAGAAGAGCCCTTTCCAGAGTGGGGCTAGGGTGGAAATAAAGAGGAGTGGAAACTACACACTCACTTCCTAGATGAAGACGCAATGTGGACCTAAGAGATAAGATAAAGATGGTAGAATTAAGCTGCATCTGGAGGGAGTCATTTAAATATCCACATCATACTGACTAATCAAGACCAGTATTTGAATAGAATTGTTTAACTTTACAATGTAACTTTCTTTCTGATATTTTCTGCAAGTCTCATGGCGATTGATATCTTAGGGCATGATCTCATTTCATAGAGGAGGAAACTGAGGTCAAAGGGACTAATAGTGCCCACCTTCTCCAAACCAGGTAATGGCAGAGCAGGACTAGAATCCAAATCTCCCATTTTTGTTTCTCCACTGGAGCCTTTATTGAGTCATTCCAGGACCAGTGTTTATCCAATATGCGTAGGTAAGCATGATGGTGTTAAAATACTAAAATTTAAAAATAACCGCTACTGCAAACTCATCCCCATGCCCCGCTATCATTCTTGTCCCTCTTGAACCTCCCAGGATCCAAAAACTAAAGAGCTATCACCCAGCTGAGCAGGGCCAGGTGTCAGTGTCCATTCTGATGGATTGACCCCCATGTCATATTGTTAACTATTTTTGACATTCCACCAGCCATTGCTGGACATACACTGGGCTCCAGGTACAATTTTATCCAGTGAAGACACAGAGGTATAATGCAAAGCCTTTGGCCTCAAAGAGTTCACAGATTATGACTGGAGGGAAGTGAAAAATAAGGGCACAAAATCTTTTCTGGAACACTTCTCACAACAGGGAGCTCATTACCATTTAAAATCTATTCTCATCTTAGGTCCAATCACAGCATTTCTGTTATATTAAGCTGAGAGCTGCCTCCCCAGAACCCAGCTGACTGGGGCTGGTTATGTCCTCCAGAGTAGAGTCAAGCTAACTAATCCCTATTTTTCCCGATGCCTTCCTACCTACATCTAAAGACAGCTTTCACATCCCACTCCGATCATTCACAATATGATCTCACTGTCCTACTGGGAAACTTGTGTTGTTCTAGAATCAAAAAAGGAGAGAATTTTATAGCTGAGTTGGTCTTCAGAAGACTTTAGAATACCTCTCATTTTTCAGGAGTGGAATCCGAGGATCAGAGAGATGAGGAGACTTGCCCAATAAGCTTACAACTAAATCTCCTTAGCAGTCTGGCCTGTGATCTTTTCGTTACTTCATTGGAATATACTCCCAATTTCTCCATTTTCAGAATTTTCCCCAGATTCCAAATATGGCCCAATTATTCTACAGTTCACTAGAACTATCACCTCCTTCTGTTAATATTATCGAACCTAAGATTGTAGGAACTTTATAAGTATCATGATCATATTGTAGGGGCATGCTTTTTCTGTTGGACCAGTGATTCCAATATCATTTGCATATTAGAAGCACTCAGGGCATGTATTAATTTAAGACCAATTAAATCAAGATCATCCCAAACATCACTAATTCTCCCAGGTAAATTCTCATTTGCAATATGCACTACTTTATCTCCCAAAAGGGGAGAATCAATACTGTAGTTTAACCCACGAAGGGTGGAAGCAGGTGACTGCCTCTGAGCATTTGATTATACTACTTGATCTCAACTTCTTATAAAGGAAGAATGTATGGGTTTAACTCATTCTTTTTCCTACCTTTAGCTTCAGAGATGTGAAAATGACATGACCTACCTTTGCAGTTTGAACCGTGCCTTGCTTGCTCAAGTCATGCAAGGAATGATCTTCTCGCAGATCCTTGGAGTATGTGGTGTGGGGTCTCAGATAATGTATGGAGGGGGTTCCATGATGGCCATTTTATAGATGAGGTGCATGGATACCTAGAGCAAGCATAGACAAACAGTCCAGCTGGCTGCAAGTCAGCTATTTGGCGATATCAGAGGAACAGTTATTCTCACCAACATTTATTGATATTGTCCTTGCAGGCACAGTCCAGTCCCCAACAGTTTTATCTTTGGTTGGAAAAACAGATTATAGAAAAAAGAAAGGTATATGTGTACAAAGGGGAAAGAAAATGTGTAACTCAAATAGAAAATAGATGTGCAGCAAGTCTAAAGAGAATTTGATCTCTGACCTCTCCCTCCTGCCATTTCTGCATATGTGCTCTATGCACTTCGTAAACATCTTCTTTCTGATATTTCCATGTATTAGAGATTGCATGCCAGTCTCTCCCACTTGGTTGTGAATTCTGAGTTTGTATATCTATTTGCTACCATGCTACATCATTATTTGTTGTGTGGTTGCAACATGCTGACACTAGACATTGTGTAGAACTAAAAGATATACGTTGTATACTTGCCCATCAGCTGCTCAGATTGTTTCTTTATTTTCTCAAGGGTCCTGGGGCCCTGGAAATAGGTATCTTAAAATTGCATGGCACTGATTTTCAGGTCAACTTCTTAACTATCGTCAGACTTTCTGTGTTTCAGGATATTCTCAGATAACCAGTGAGTGGCCTATTAGGGACAGAAGATAAAAATTACTGTGATATTCAGCTAGAATTTGAATGCAGGTCCAGTTCTTTCAATAGACATACCATTTAGGGATGGGGCTTCAGTTTTCAGGAATCTTTTATTATTATTTTATATTTAAACTTAAAAAATATGTTACATGTAGATATATATACATATATATACATGTATGTATATATATGTTTATTTTACATATAGATATATAAAACCAAGAGTAAGAGGATCTCCCTTTCCTTACCTCCCCCACACCTCTCATGATTAAAATATGGGCTACATGTAAGGAAAGAACACTGGATGAGAAGTCAGGGGACATAGAGTTTCTTCCCAGTTCTGCCTTGACTTAGTGACTCCAAGCAGTCCATTGCATCTCTATTCCTCTCTCCTGAGCTTTGAGATAATGGAGTTTGAATAGGTGACCTCCCAGCTAAACTTTTGCTGCACTATAATTCTGTAGACTTAGCTACCATCTATCATAGTAAAATTTTAATAAGACATGTGCTTCTCTGAGCTACTCTTCAGAAAAAAGAAAAGAAAAGAAAAGAAAAGAAAAGGAAAGGAAAAAAAAGAAAGAAAGAAAGAAAAGAAAAGAAAAGAAAGAAAGAAAGAAAGAAAAGAAAGAAAGAAAGAAAGGACACAGAAAGGAAGATCTTGTAAATATGCCTAGGTTACAGAAGAGAAAGGACTTGGACAACTGACTTTAGTTCGGGCTCAAATGACACCAGCTACCCATATACTCATGGGCTAACTCTTCTGATTTCTGGGGCTCATCTTTTCACTTTGGAAAGTGTAGGAAATGGCCCACATGCTATTGGTATGTGAACCATTGGTATTTCTAGTCCTCTGTGGGCTCTGGGTGCACAAGGAAATGGGCAGAGGTCATCTGATTACAGAAAATGGTTGTTTTGACATTGTATTTTGTGCCTTGATCTACTTCTATCATCAGCTCATATGCCCTGATGATTTCTTCCTGTTTAAGCATCTCCTTCGCACTAATAACAATACTCCGGTGTCAAGGGGAGCGGAAGACCTATTGGCTCTAAGGAGGTGAGGTCCTGTAGTGATGAGTAACAGAGGAAACATTTGTGGACAATTAGAGCATTTCTCTGAAAGAGAGGGAGTGAGAGAGTGAGAGAGAGTGAGAACGAGGGAGAGAGGGAGGGAGAGAGGGAGGGAGACAGAGACAGAGAGAAAGGGGGGACGGGGGAGTGAGAGGGGGAGAGGGAGGGAGGGAGGGCTGGGCAGCGGGTGGATGGGCGAGCAGGCCACTTGGGTTGGAGCAGAGTGAATTGTCTACTTAGAATCAGACTGAACCCCAAGGACATGGACCAGCATGGGAGTTGAGGAGTCGTCCAACCCAGTCTCCTTCGCGCCACTTCACGGCAGCATTCCTATGAAGAGAGGGATGAAAGTGAAGAAGCTCAGTGACAGAACTCAAACCCGCAGCCAACCCAGGCTGTCAGTGGCTGACTGGTTGGCGGGGGCCATTCTGCATCACTACCAAGTCATCTCTCCACCCAGATGTCAAAAAACTCTCATGTAGAACGTGACAGCTGGGAGTCCTCAGAATCTGAGTTCGGAGAAAACTACTCCAAGGTCTTTAGGCAACACCACTTGAAAACCTACCTGGATCCTATCCGTCCTATATTGTACTATATTGTAGACATGTCCCTGAGGAGTTCTATTCCTCAGGTGCCTGAGGTTGCAACTGAGTGGCCTGAAAAGGTCCTCTTTTGCAGCCCAAATACAGATACTGGAAGAGATTAAAATACCACCATATTTCGTATGAATTGAAGACATTCCACTTTATTCTTTCTACCACCCTGAACAGGGACCTGAATTTGAACATTTGTCATCTTTCCATGTCTTTCTCCTCATCACGTATCCAATTTATGAGAAAATGCCCATAAGCATCTGAATGCATGCATGTCGCTGGACAAAAAAAAAAAAAAAAAAAAAAAAAAAACCTGAAAGTAAAATGTAATTACCAGGTTAAAAAGAAAAAAAGACACCCAGTTTCGAGGGCCTATCACATCTTGCGCCTCAGCGCGCAGCTCCCCGCCCCTCTCCCCAACACTGCTCCTGTTGTGTCAGATAGTGGCAGTGTTGAGCCCGGGAACCCGCAGCGGTCCCCGCGGCCGCCCAGTCTCCGCCGCTGACTCGGGAGCGCAGGAGCCACCGGGCCGCGAGGGCGCTGGGGAGCGGGAGGGGCTCGAGGGCAGCGAGGGGTCCCCGAGTGGCCTCCACGAACTGTTTTCCTTCTCCCCAGTCAAGAGCCCTACTCCCTCCAATTGATCGAAATTCCCCGAAATTCACCGAAAGAGGGAGGCTGAGGGAGAGGTCGCTCGCTCGTTACTGGCTGCGCTTCCCCGGACCCAAGCCCGGGAAGCGGCCCCCGGTCCACTGGGCGAGCAGTGTGGGTGCCCGCTCCCCCTCCGAGGCAGATCGCGGGGTGGCGGTCCCCGCCGAGCTCGGCCGCGCGGCAGCTCCGATCCTCCCCCCTCCCCCGCCCGCGCCCTCCCCCTTCCTTTCTGTAGGACTCCGGGACTCGGGAGAGGGCGCGGGAGGCAGGCACACGGGCCCGACCCCACTCCAGCGCTCGCCGGGGACGCGGGCGGGCGGCGAGGGGACGCGGCGGGGGCGCGGGGCGGGCGCGGCCATGGAGCGGCGGCGGCGGCGGCGGCGGCAGCACTAGCGACCGCGGGCGGACTCGCGAGCGGGCGGGCAGGGCCGCCGGGCGCCGCGGACCGAACTGCACAGCTCAGCAAAAGCGCCCTCGCCCTCCGCGCGCCGCCTCCTGCGAGCCCAAACCCGGCAACATTTTTAAAAGCTCCAAACCATCCTTTGAAGAAAAGGAAAAAAAAAAAAAAGCATTGATCGGAGAGACGGGGATATATATATATATATATGTATATATATATATGATTTTTTTTGGCTCCTGCTAAAATTAGCCGGCTCGCCGCGCGCCTGTGTGCGAGTGTGTGTGCGTGCGGGTGTGTGTGTGTGTGTGTGTGTGTGTGTGTGTGAATGTGATTACTCCAGGACTCCTCGGGCTCCGGAGACGCCATTTTCCCCCTTGATATCTCTCTCCATAAATCGGTGGCGCGGCGGAGGCGGCCGCGCCGGGCGGGAAGCGCGGGGCCGACCGGGGCGCCCGCCGCTCGCCGCCGCCTCCGCGCGCCCGGGGGCCCCCGCGCCCCCAGAGCGAGAGCGGCCCGCCAGCGGCTCGCCGTTTGACAGATGCTCATCGCCATGGAGTTGCCGCAGCAGCACCTTTGGGGGCTCGGGCGAGCGACCGGAGCCGGGATCTGAGCGAGCGCCGGGGCCAGCGGAGCCGGAGCCGCCGGGACATGGGTGAGCACGCGCAGCGACCTTGGCCCGGGAGCCGGGCGCCCAGCCTCCCGCCGCGCCGCGGGCCCCCGCACGCCCAGGGTCGGGGGCGGTGTGTGTGTGTGTGTGTGTGTGTGTGTGTGTGTGTGCGTGCGCGCGCGCCCTGCATGCAAAAGTTAACGTCGCCTCGCTGGGGCTTTGACTTTGCACCGGGCGGGAAGGGAGAGACACGGTCGAGGGGCGGGATGCTGGTCCCCGAAAGGCTGCCGAGGATGGGCGCGATTCCGGCCGGCTCGCGGTGGGCAGCGATGCTGGCTCGTTTGGAGTGGCCCGTTGGTGGTGGCGATGGTGGAAGTGTCGGGCTGGGAGCTTATTGAGTTTCGCCTAATCTGATCCCCCCCACCCCCCCTTTTGCACCCTCCCTCGGTCCTGCCGCCGGCTGCCAGGGCTGGCGGGTTTGGCGTTGGTGGAGTGGACTCGGAGGGGGAGGGGGTAAGGAAAGGGGTGGGAAGGCGGCAGGATTTTTTTTTCTCTCTCTCTTTGTAACTTGCAGGTTAAGTGGAGCTAGAGAGCTACATTGTAACCTAGTTGGATTTTTTTTGGGGGGAAATGTATCAGAATCTAACGTGTCGTTAATAGAAAGAAGAACAGGGAAGAAGTGGTCCAGCCGGCGAAGGTTGGTGTGTGCTTGTGTTGTGGCTCTGTGTTAGTCTTTCTCTTAAAATCTTAATCAATGGATCCGAGTCTCTTTCTCTCGTTCTCCGGTTGTGGGACTCTGAAAAGACAGGAATTCCCTTAAAACCAGACGAATGCCTTTTTTGAAAGCACGCATTGTGTGTGTTTCTAGAGGATCCGTGGGCTTGGAAATTAAAGGCAGGCTTCCCCGTTCGGTGGTTTCCAGTGGGAAATCACTCCGGAAAGGGAGCCCTTCAGTATCGATTTATTGTTTTTGTCTTTCAAATCATTATCTCTTTGACTAAAATACTGTCTGAGAAGTTCCATAGAGACAAAGTCAGGTAAACTGGACTGGGCAGATCTTTAGCAAGGTAATGATAACGGTGATGCTGTTTTTGGTGCCTGTTTGTGATGGAAGCATTGTTAGGTAATAACAATTTTTTATCGGTAGAGCATGCTGGTTCTAAAATAATAATAATAATAATAATAACAATAATAATAATAATAATAATAACAACTGCCGAAATGCTGTCTTCCAGTCCCCTTCCCTGACATGCTACAAGCACCCCTTCTCTCCTGACCCACACGGCTTATGACAATTCTGAAATCGGATCCAACTGGAAATATTTTCTTTGGAGATTAGAAAGTTGTTCAGTTGGATGTAGGAGATGAGGCTAGAGGTCCTGGGAGTGTGGGGAGGGGGTTCTCGTTGCCCCCCGATGCTGCATTTATTCTTTACGTGTTGTCCGCGTGGGTTCCAGAGTGTATATATCCATCTAAGAGTGTTGAGGGAAGGATTTCCGATTCGTTTCCGCTTCAAATAAGCTGTCCTGATAATCTCATGGTTGACGTCTAATGCTAAAAGGCCAATTTGTGTGTCTGTGTCTCTGCAGAAGCTCTCCTTCAACAGGGCAGTCGATTCTGGAATTCTACAGCAGCTACTTTTCTTTCCAAGCCACCCCCCACCCCCACCACAATCTACACCTTTTTTCCTAAAGTTTGGTTGGGATCCATGGTCTTTAAGGAAATACTAACATTACTTGTTTTTCTCTCACATCATTGTTCATTCTCTTCCTTTTCATTCCTTTACTGTTCATTCTGGTTTTTCCCCTTCCTCTCCTGTAGATTTGTACAAAAATAAACTTTGTAAAGTAGCTGTCTCCAAAACTATTTGGCAGTTTGGCCCCATCTCTTATCCTCTTTTAGTTCGCACAGGTAAATTGAATGTGCCTCATCTGAACTCATCTTCATCTGCAAAATGTGTGTGTGTGTGTGTGTGTGTGTGTGTCGAGAGGTGGGGGCAGGTGTGCAGTTGAGAAAAGGGACATGGAGGAGAGGAAGGATGGTATTCTGTGCAGGTCACATTTGTACCACTGGGGCCAGAGCTGGACAGTCTGGAAGAGTTTCCTTTGCACACCACAGTTAGATGTTGTCTGGCTGGGATGGGAGGCGGGACCACCTGGGGCGGGTGGGAGGGGGGATGTGTGAGGGAGGAGAAAGTTTGTGGCACTTTAAAATACAGCCAGTTTACAGCCCCAGGTCACTCTCTCAGCCTTCTCTAGCTTTCTGGGGCTTCTACCCGTCCCCCCCTCCCCAACTCTTGTAGTGAGGCAGAGTCTCTTTTGCTCTGACCTGGGAGTCCCAGGTTTCAGAGCGAAGTTGAAGATGCTGTGTTTTTCTCTGTACTTAATCAAGTTGCCTGCTACCAGAAAAGGCCATCAGGACACATCAGAAGAGTGTAGTTGAATACAGAGTATTTGCAAACTTCTGGGAATGTAGGCTGAGAAGATATGGAGACCAGGTTCCATAAGTGCTGTTTTGCACACCATCTTCCCCTCCCCCATTAGGAAAAAAATGTCTTAGTCTTGGGAAGGCGAATTGGTGTTAGAGCTGGGCTGTCTGAGCTGCTTGCCACTATAGTAACCTGAGCTGGGCTGGGGGGAGGAGGTGGTGAGCGATTGCAATCCCCAGCCAGAGGAGGGAAACTGACTTGTCTCTCTTAGCAGGGAAAATACATGTGTCACTGGAATAAACAAACTAGAGGTGGGGGAGGGGCTGACTTGTAGTGAACATAAGGCATAGTGACTGAGAGGCAGTGATGTGGGTTAGGAAGGGGGTCACTTCTAGTTTTAGAGGAAAAAAAATCAACTGCCTTATATGTTCATGAATGGGCTAGGCAAGTGAAAGGATGTAATCTGATCTTTTGTATGTTAACATCAGAATGTTACATAGGAAGGGGCTGTTGGCAGACCTAGTTCTGGACTTCACACCGAGAAGCCTGTAAGTATCCCAGGGTGTACCAAGTAGCCCTTGGTGCCATGGGGGCTTCTGGTCATGTGTTTATGTCATTCACAGCAAGCTACTTCGTAAATCATCTGACCTAAAAGAAAGTTGGTGAAAAAGAGAAAACTGTGTAGAATATTTTAGAATTTAGTTGAAAATGGTCAGTGGGGGAGAGGTAGGAGGCAAGAGTTTGCTGGAGAAGAAATAAATAGGTAGGCACTTTCCACCTGGATTCCCGATCCTGTTTCTGCCATTCTCTTGACTTTCAATTCCATTAGGGGCTGAATCAATACTTCTCTGGCACAAAATGCACATCTAGGAGAGGAGAGTTCTTTTAACTGGTCATTATTTTTAGTTGTACTTCAGTCTCTGCTCTGCAGCTTCTTTATCCCATGCGAAAAAGGAGGAAGATGAGAAGTGGCTATGGCTAGATGGATGGGACATCCCTTCTGGATTCCTGCGGAGACACTGAAACTTGGCGGGGCCTCAGCCTCCCAGAATGCCAGTTTTTCCCTTGGAGACTTGAAGTTTTAATTGAAACCAGAAAGCTATTGAAGGCAGACCCAGCCAATGAAACCTTGTTTTCTCTGCTGCTCAGGAATGGGAAATAAATAATTTTTTACTGATGGCATTTCAAGTTGCTTCAGTTCTGTTCCTGCCAGAGGAATGGGGTAAATTATTATTAACACATTAGCATTGTCAGGAGTTGCAGCGCCTTAAAATATGGGCTGATGTTATTGAGTTTCTTTAAGGACCCCACTGTGTGAGAGAGGTCTAGTGGTGTGGGGGCAGGAGTCAGGAGGCTGCTTTTGTTCAGGAGAGGTGGCCATACTACCTGGAAAAAGGAAGCCTCATAGAGTCATTGCTAGACATCACTATGACTGGTCATTGGGTTCTTGTGAAAGAGGGAACAAAACGGCTCAATTCCGTTCCTTTCCAATGACATATGAAACTAGGTGAGCTTCTCAAACTGTTTTAGGCCAGAATTAAGTAAGGAACACTATTGTTATACATATTGCCATAGGTTTGGGCTTCATTTAGAGCTATTTCTCAAGGCAGCCTGGCATGTCACAAACTCTTCGTGACGTTGCAGACACTTTGGGTAGTCAAATGCTTGATAAATGTGGAAAAGCAAACACCAGGATGCCCACAGAGTTTACTTCATGAACACAGGGGAGGGATGCCATTCTACATTATCATTCAGTTCTAAGTTTTCATGTCCTTTTTCACTTAGCCTTCGATTGGAATCTGATGCCCCTTAGACACACCTAGTGAGGGCAATATAAAGTTTTTTGGGGGGACCGGTAACCTTAGATGACTTAATCCAAGTTAGTGTCCCTTAGCGTTCTCATTTGGAAGTTTCAAGTTCAGAGCGAAGCAGCTTCCCTCTCAGAGTTGGTTTCTCCTCCCCCACCCCCTTAGAGGATACCCTTTAAGGTCGGGGAAATATTATTTTTTTAATGGCCTTTAGCTTAGAAACTCACAGTTGACTTCCTGTCCAGTTCAGAGCAAATGATGGCAGAGTCAAATGGAGAAGACGAGCAGGCCTAAAGTCCACAGAATCACATAGGAGAAGGCAGCCACGCTTCCCCAGGGGCTGATGGTGGATTATGATTAGCAGATCCATGTGAAATAATTATAGGCAAAGCAAGCCGAACTGACCCCCAGGCATACAGAGGCTTCTGCCTTTCCACAAGCTGGGTAGGGATGGGGACGAATGGTGAGCAGATAAGTTTAAGAACTTTGCCAGGTTGGGAAAATGTTTTCCTGACCCAACTTATTTTTCTTCCACCAAAAATACTCTCATATGCATGGCATTTTGCCCTTTTTAAAAAATATCATCATATCGCATTTTCCCTCTGATTCTCTTAAAGAGGGAGGCCGGATAAGCATCATATCCCCCTTCAGAAGATGAGGTAATTGATATAAGTGACGCAGAAATGACATAAGTTGGTGGCTAACTTGAGATCAGACTACTATGTTAAAGTGTGAAGAGTATCACACCTGAAGTGACAGATCTGCTTTGGATCCTGTCCCTACTACTTCCCAGCTAAATGACCCCTGTCAAGTTATTTAACCTCTTTGAGCCTCAGTAACCTAATCAGTAAAATAGAGCTAAAGATGCTTACTCCGCAGACTTCACAGGGGCTGTGAGGATTAATGATACCAGCTAATTTCTGTAATTGAACTCTGAGAGGATTTCCATGCTGCCTCCTGGAAACTAGTCCTGAGATCACTATCTCCATAGCCCAGAGATTTATAAACCCTTAGTGTAACCAGAAATGCCTACAGGGGTCCCTCTCAAAGAAAGTTGTTTTCTGCTCTTAAGTTGACTCATAAAAAAAAAAAAAATCAAAAAGTTGAATTTTTGGATGCATACCTGAGACAAACTCAGACAATATCCAATTTGGACTCAAGGATGTGTTGGTGCTCGGGAAGTGCTCTTCGAGATGAGGATGAGAAGGAGAAAAGGAAAAAGACAGAGACACACAGAGAGGGGAGGCAAGGTGGCGGGGGGAGGGTCTCGGGGAGATGCAGCGGTTGAGCAGGGACATTCAGGACAGAATTTTTAGCCTCTCTAAAGAAAAGAACTGATGTCGGGATTACCCGTATCCTAGCAAACCCAGTAAGTTCTGGAGAATCAGGAAAGTTCTTCTCAGTCTATTTGCTCCCCGATTCTTTCGGTTTGTTTTTCTTTCCCTTTCCCATGATTGCTGGCTCACCCTGTCTCGGACACCTGGCGGCGTTCTAGAGTGAACCCGTTTTACACAACACACATGCAGACCCCTGCTGCCATCAGGCTGGGTTCCTCCCTGACCCTTGGCACTCTGTCCACCTGTCCACCTCCACACCTCAGCTCGCTCCACGAAAGGTGTTCTGATTGTCCCCATTTAGCCAGAACGGCTCCCTTTTAGGACATCAGATCAGCTCTCTCTCAGCTGTCACACCAGTCTCCAGAGCACTTCGGGTTGAAAGCACTTCCCCAGCAACCTGCTCATGCTGCTTCTCGGTTTGTTGTCACTACCTTGCCAGGCTGTGAGTTCTCGAAGAAGGGCCCGGAAGGGCCGAGTTTGCCCCACAAAGCCCTGCGCCCGCTAATGATTGATTTCTGTTGCATGAATGAATCACAGTTTATTTAGGGATAGAACATTAAAAGCAGCTGATGTTTAAGGTGTGCTGAAGCTCTGCACTGCGAAGCAACACAATGAGGACCTCTTAGACAAAGTGAATAATAACCACTTATGTTAATGGCTTTTTATATTTTTGGCTCTCTTTCAGGGCCAATCGCCCACTCTCAGTTTCTCCCTCAAAGCCTAAGAGTTACTGTTTTACCACATGTACATCCTATCGGTCACTGATTCACTCATTCATTGAATCATCGGATATTTATTAAGTGCCTTCTAAAGTCCCATCATCACTCCAGCACACAAGGCTCTTGACTTTCTCTGAAAATTCCAATTGCATTTTTTTATCCACCACACTCATTTTGGCACTTAACCACGCAGTCTTCTTTGTTACTTAAGTCCAAGTGCTTCCTCGCTCCTCAGTGACAGAGTAAGCCTGGCCGCAATGGGAAAGAAGGCTGAGCAGAGAAATGTACTCAGAAAGTTCTACGGAAAGGCTCCTGAAAGGCAGGCTGCAGGCTGAGCTGGCTACCCGTTAGCACATAATGTAGGATAAGTTATCTTTCTCCTTCTTAGCTTGAGCCATAGTAAAGTGAAAGTTGGGATTGATAGGAAATTCTCTGATTCTACAGCTAGAAGTTTCCCAGGAGTTTTGAAGCTTTATTAAAGCTCAGAGCTCCTTAACCCCATTTATTGGCACCTTAACAAGTGTCCATACCGATCCCACTGAGGATTAGTGCACTTTGCTAGGTGTTTGCTATGGTTGAAAGAGTTACAGAAGGGGAAATAGGGTAAGGAGAAACTCCTCAGTTAGAAAGAGAGAGCCAGACTTGGAGCGTGGGGAAGGGAGGGGAGAAGATGGTGAGCTAAGTGTAAAGAGATACCACAGCGAATCATGTGGAAGAAAAGGATTCATTCTCTACATCTTTGTTTTTTTTTTTTTGAAAACTGGTCTCCTTTGGTGAAATAGCTGAATTGAGACAAGGAAGGTGAAGTAGACAAAGACACCTTCTGGAAAATCTAGAATATACTCTCTATCCAGCTTTGCTAATGATTCCTGTGCCCAGTAGGCATCTGGAATCTATGCGATGGTTCCTCCGTAAACCTCTTTAATCCAGGTGGCTGGGCGGTATTTTTGTGTATGTAGGTTCCGTTGGGCATGAAGACTGGGGTCATGCCTGTGCTACTGAGGTGTCCCTTCAGTCCCCACGGCAGAGTCTGCCGTGCCATGGCCTGTGTTCAGTCACTACTAGTGAGTTTGTGTGCATGTATTTTGAGATCAAAGGGAATGACTCACACTTTGTTCTAAGCCGGAGAGAGGCCTCTGAGCTTTGCGTTGGGTGGGATCAGGAAAGTTAGGCTTTGACTTACTTTCAAGGCTCTATGAAAGTTCAGCAGGCATTCTAACTTACCTAGGAGCATACTGGTTGGATATCAAGAAAGATGGAAGCTCTGCAAGCTACTGAAATGCTGGAATTACTTTTACCCTAGGACCAGGGGCGGGGGGGGGGGGAGGGGGGTGGCGGGGAGCAAGCAACACTATTAACTGAGAGAAAAGCAATTTCTTCATTATTCCTTCCCTCCACTAAAGATTTGCAGTTCTGTCAGTGGAAAGAAGCTGCTTGGGGTTTGAACTTGGAGCTGGAAAGATGTGGAGACTAGAGTCGCTGAGTTTGATGGATCTAACATAGCAGCCTCAGCATGTTTATCAGAAGCAGTTGGGACACTATTGCGCTTGTAGAAAAATGATGAAACCTGGGTAGCAAGCACCTTGCGGTTGTCAGTGGCTTTGTCTGTGAACTATTGTTATTTGAGTAATAAGAGCTTTGATTTTTTTTTAAAGTATTGATTAATAATAGTGGCTCAAAAGGATGATTTGATGTGAAAACCCTATGGGCCTTCTTTATGCTCATTATTTTATACTCTAGAGCTCGATTATAGTCAGTTTTTTGATCTACAAATATTTATTAAAGTCTCAGCATTGCAGCTTGTGTGAGCCATTGTTCCTGGCACTGTTGGGCGGGAAAGGTCTTGTATGAGATGTGGCTTTTGTCTTCGGAGAATGTACAGTATATCTGGAGAAACATGCTTAACACACGTCGAAAGTGTCAGTCAGCAGCCCAAGTGGAAGCATGATCTGAGTAGAATTACGCTGTTTGAATGATTAGGGCTAAGGTGCAGTCGGAAAAGCTTTGGGAAGAATGTAATTTAGGGTTCGATGGTAGAATTGGAACAAGGGGACTTGCTTGGTGAGTAGAATAACTTTGACACAGGAGCAGAGGTGGGACAAAGTTTGAATGTCAATTTGGGATTGCCATAAGGAAAAAAATGGTAATCGCTAACATGTACTGCATCTGGGAGGAGCGGGGTAGCCCTGATGATGAAGGTCTAGCTGGCTGATATTGATGGGCCAGCCACCCGCAGCAGGCATCTTGGTGGTCTGAGATCTTCTGACCACAGTGGGAAAGATAAAACCTAAGGCCCTCTAAATTGGATCCAATCTAGCTGTCCAGAGTTTTCATTCAAACTCATCAACTTTTCAGCCCTGTCATTCAGCAAACTTGATTTGCTTGTTGACATTTAAACACAAGTATGACTAGACCCTGATGGGTGCTATAGGGACTCCAAGAGTTATATAGGGCATCACTCTGCTCTCGATCTAGTAGAAGACACCATAAGGTGGAGGACCAGTAGTGGACAATCATTTAGGTCTAAGTAACTGAATTCCAGTGGGAGTGCAGGGAAGGCCAGCATCTCCAATGGTTGGATAGATCAGGGAACGCTTTGAAGGATGGGCAGTGGGACTTGGGCTGAGTCCTAAATAATGGGACAGTCTTGGATAGAGCAGCAGAGAAGATACTCCTCTTGAGAATGTAGAGGCAGAAAGGAGACCACTTCCCAGAGGCCAGGGCTTTGTGGAGTATCAGGCAGCAAGACAGATGGGATGGGGTCCTGTGAGGAACAGGCCAAGGCTGTACCTCCCCTGAGCTGAGAAGGGGGCCGTGACTGGAGTGTTCAGAGTGTAAGGAGAGTAGGCATGAGGGTCACAAGGGTGCACCAGTCAGGGGACTTCCACACACACCACACATGAGAGAACCCTGACGTCTGACTGTCCTGCCTGCCCTGGGTCTTGTCAACCGCCAAGTCTTCTATCTGGGGTTCAAAAGAGTTATTTTCAGAACAAAAACCAAAAATACATATAAGCATTCAGATTGGGAATCAGCCACTCTGAGGAATAGGAGATCTCCATGATACTGGTATTTATCTCCAGGAGTTTGATGTATAATTGGAGAAAGACATGTACAAATTACAGTAAATGCAATATTTAGATGACAGCTCAAGATAGCTGAATAAAAAATGTAAAGGAAGGGAAGTGGAGTTAATATTTGTTTAGATCTCTGGTGTGCCTAGCATGTCTTTGGTGGCAGAAGCACAAATGTGTAAGTGTCACATAACACTTTATGTTCATTTGACAACAAGCAAAGTAATTGCTGAATCAGATGGTTGAAAAGTTGAGGAATTTGAATTAAGACTGAACAGGGCATGGAATCAACATTAGAGGGCCTGAAAGAAAGACTATGGAATGTACTATCTATTCTATTATTCAGTTTTGTCCCATTGCTTTCCAGGAAGCCTGTCAGTTTCTTCCCCAGGTTACAAATGGCATGGTGGAGGACAAGAATTTTAGAGACTGCTAATTCTGGGCTTCTAGGAAAGCAAATGAGATTTGGAGCCAGACAGAACTACCTCTGTCATTTCAATAAATTTCTCATCTTCAGTGTTCTTGTCTCTAAAATGAGTACATCTCAGGGTTAAATCAAATAGTAAACTTAAAGCCCGTGTTATATATTACATGCCTCTTAAAAGTGAGGATCCCTTTCTTTGCCATGTGGCTCTCTCTACTCTACTTGAACAGGACATACTATGATCAGTTACTTCTTACAGGTCTACCTAACCTATTTTGGTGTTCTGCTGCATATATTACTTACTTTTTTCCTTGTAAGATTCTTGAAAACACTAGGAGGGTAGATAAGAAAACGGATGTCTAGAGATTTTAAGTGATGTGGCAAGTCAGATGGCAAACCGATTTTGGAGCTCATATCTGTAGAAGCAGTTAAGAGTGTTTGGTTGAAAGCTGGCATTGCTTTGTGTGTTAGAAACATCACGATGTAAATGTAAATGCATGGGCTTTGGAGTCATGTAAACCTGGATTTGATTGTGGTTCTGGTACAGGTAGTGTGTGCCCATGAGCAAATTGTTAACCTCCTTGAACCATCTCATTTTCACATCTGTAAAATGAGGACAAGTCTTCTGCATCACAGGACTGTTTTCCAGATTAAATTGATGATATCTGTAAAGGCCATTGTTTGTGTTTAATCCCCTCCCTTACCATAACTGTGTGCCTTCCTTGACTGTGTGGAGAAATGCAGGCCACAGGTAATTTGCCACAGCTAGAGCTCCGTCTGTAGACTTGAGGATTGGCCCAGCCCTATGCTTTAAAGATGTTTTCCCGGGGGCCCAAGACCCAAGGCTCATTCTGTTGTGCTGTGTTATTGGTTCCCAGAGGAGGTCCTATTTTTGCAGCTAGAGCTGGAACTATTGGTGAACAGATAGTGTGTGCAGCCACAGGCTCCAGAAGCTTGATTCTGTTTCTCTCCCTGTTGTGGAGATCGGAGCTAAGGGATTAATCCTTAGTTTTGCATTAGACTCAGCCAGGCAGAGCTGCAGATCCAGTAAAATCTATAAGGAGGTATAAGGCACTTAGCCCTATATTTTAGGGGATTCTATTGAGGAGATAAAGCGTAGCACCTGATAATATCAGAGCTGGAGGGGGCCACAGAGTTTGCCTCATTATACCCCCTCATTATACAAATGAAGACAGAGAGACCTAGGGAGAAAAAGGAACTTGCCCAAGGTCACCCAGCTCCAAATGGCAGAGCAGGGAATTGAATCTAGAATTAGTGAATGAACTTAGTCTTATTTCCTCCACAAGACAAACTGAGAACAAGAGCAAAACAATACTCAAACAACATCAAAACACTTAGCAGGTACAAATTAAATTGCTTGTATGTGCTTTCCATTGTAAAGGGAGATGGAAGAGGTTGGTCTCCAGCCCTCGTCCCTCAGGCTTAACTTGGGATCTGAGAAGAGAAGGCAGCATTTAGCCAAATAATAGTGTGAGTAATACAGACTATGGGAGTAAATCGAATTTACCCAGAAAATTCGAAGACTCACTAAGGTGACCTCAGCATGTTCTTTCGTAAATATCTTATTTAATCTTCAATTAGTTTTCAAAACAACCCTTGAGGTAGGATTGTTACCCAATTTCCAAATGAAACTTGAACAGTTTAGATATATTTTACAAGAACACAATTACTAAATGGGAAAGAAAGGCTAAGAAATCTAACCCTGCGGCATCAAATCAGTGCTACTTCCAGTCTTCTTTTCAAGGAGAAACATGGCTTGGGCACTTGTTGTTGGACACTTACTGTGTGTGTTCACTGTGCTCTGAACTGTGGTCGAGACCTATTTAAATCCCAGCTCCTTCTCTCATGGAGGTCCTGGTCTGATGGGAGAGATAAATAAGTAAATGGAACATTGCAATAATGTTTGCCAAATGTTTTGATAGCAGAATGCCTAGGGAAGTGAGAACAAGACCATCTGTGTGTGCGCCTGTATGTGTGTGTGCGCGCACACACAAGGAGAACGGAGTAGAAAAGGAAGGTCCAACCAGTCTTCATGAAGGAAGTAAAGCTTGACTCAGTTCTTGAAGGATGACTTAGAGGTAACCAAGTAGAAAAAGGAGAAAGGGCAGGACAGCCAGAGGAAGCAGCAGGGAATCATATGAAATGATGCAAATCGGAGGACTTGCGGGAGCCGCATCTCAGGAGATGCTGCTGAGGAACCTGGTGGACGTAGTGCCCAGGGGACACAGCTTGCAGGAGGTGGTCTGTGATCTGTACCACACAGGTATGGGATAGAAAAAAGCCACCAAGTCTGAGTTTCAGTCTACAACCATTGATGTGTTTGCGGGGCAGAGAACTGTGGTGCAGAGCTGCCTTCGCCCTTGCTGATTGAGAGCTGGGTAAGGGTTGGGTCACTTGATCAATTTATCAGTGTTTCCGGAGCATTTACTGTGGGTGTTTCTGTAGCAGGAAGGATTTCAGATACACATCATTCAGAGTCTTGGACACCTGAGTCAAATGGTGCCTGGACGGCCTTTGACATAGCCTCTCATTCAGCATTTGCTCAGCGAAATAATAATTTGGAGAGTTCCTCCTTGGATCAGGAAATGCGCCAAGCCCTGTGGGTTCTGTGGTGAGCCAAACAGATATAGCTCCCACCCTCAAGGGCTTACCATCTAGTGGGCGAGGCAGAATTGAAACTGAGCGTGGCACAGTTATTAATTATAAAATATAGTAGGTGCTAGGAAAGAAAATTCTGTGTGATAAAGGCACAAAGCAGGGTTTACTAATCTCATTTGTGAAGCTCAGGGAAGTGCCATTTAACCTGGGCCTGAGTAATAAAGTGGCATTAACTCAGGGGACAGGAAGAGGATCCCAGACACATACCAAATCCCCAAAATGGGAAAAGCTACTTCTGACTCCTCAGAAGACATCTTAGAAGACACAAAGAAAGATGACTTTTCAACCAACCCAAAGCCAAAGTCAGTCTGTTGCCGGAATCTGAGATGGGATTCTCATAACCGTAGGCCAGTGAGCCTAGGTTTAAAATACCAATGCATCCCTATTTATAGTCAGGTTGGGCTCACACTCCATCCTTTTATATACTTTCCCCCCTATAATAAGAAACTCACAACTTCTATCAACCAGAAAAATAGGCAGTCATCTGCATGGGAATTGTTAACAAAGCAACTAAAGATGGTCTCCTCCCTAACATAATTATACATATTCTCAAAGTCTACAGCTCTCAGAAAACAAATGGGCAAGACTGGAGGAGAGAGATTTGGGGAGAGTAGAAGAGAGGTGTTGACTTCTTGACAAAAGACGTTTCTTGGGATAAAGTTCTGAGATGGACATAAAGAGTCTTTGTAACAGTGCGTATTATGGATTTTAGCCTTTCAGAGTTCAGCAGAAGGATCCCCTCTAGTGCAGCAAAACAATGGTAGACAGATGTCTACTGTCCATGGTGTTCCTACCGGAATACCATGCTTAACAGATTTTTTATAAGCCCTGATTTAAGTTTACTGATTCCTGTGGCATAAACATTTCTACCATCGTCTATGTTCAAGCTACCAACTTGACACCATTTAGTGTGGAGTTGTGAAGAGAGTCACATATTAATCTCTCACGAGCCCCTGGGGCTGGGTTCAGCACACCTCTGTTACTGTCCGCTGGGAACTGAGGTGATTGGATTGCTGATAAGAGCAGCACTTCTGAGAGGAGGGCTTGACGGGCTTCGAGATGAGTGGAAGGTAGTGTCCAAAGGAATCCGGTACTTTCTCTGTAGGCCAAGACTACCTTCCTTGCATGACTCACTCCTCATTAGAGCATGAGTAAATGAAAGAATTCAACATGAGACCTTAGCGGGGGGAAACACTCAGCACAAGGTAAAAGGAACAGTATTGTGATAATTATTTACTACAACAGCAAAATAAGAATTTTGGAAAGCTTCTAGACATCTACGACAGGAAGAAGCATGACCCCGGTGGAACAGAAAAGTAAAGGAATAGGGAGGGAGCATTCTAAAAAGAAAAGGTATCAGAATCAGCTGAAAGGAGGATGATTAAAGAAAGATTGTAGGAATGTAAAGTGTGCAATAGCAGAATGCAAAATCCACAGTCGGTAAGGGCAAAGGGAGGATGGAGACAGAATTAGATTGATATTATGGAGGCCACATTAGGACGTGTTCTCCCACAATGAAAAATAAAGAAATAAACAGTAAGACAGAAGATGAAGGAAATGGAGAACAGAGCTGAGAGTTCTAAACTAAGGGTTACAGGAAAAATTTAGAAAGAAATCAGCACCACTGAATAGAAGAAATCATGAAAGGAATAACTGAAGGGAACATTCTTGAACTACAAAGAACTTGCATGAGAGAAGTGCCTGGTCTTATGGGGATTTGCAGAGTACAGAGCCAGGTAACTGAGGATGAAGAGTTTGGGAAAGGTAAGGAGTGAGGCATTGGACTTTCCTATCTTTGTGCTTATTTGCCTTTAAGACCTTATGGGGTGCATGTGTTATTTTGGGAAAAAAAAATTAGTTCCATTTAAAAAAAAAAGATAAAAACCATAACCTAATAAGGGGAGATCAGGAAGTTTTTTTTTTTTTCCATTTTGTTGACGAGACACTGAGACTGAAAGATGAGGGCTCCTGAATGGCAGAACTAGGTCCGCAGTCCACATCCTTCACTCCTGTTAGGTATGCCAAGGGCTCTGTCAGCTCCACCATGTTGTCCCTTTGGAAAGCAGCAGTCAGGGTAAGGATGGCCTGCATATGCCTTGGGAACAAAGTCATGGGGAGAGCTGGATGAGCGATGGTGGGAAGCCCAG
The DNA here is from genome assembly GCF_014176215.1 of Rousettus aegyptiacus. Lineage (NCBI taxonomy): Eukaryota > Metazoa > Chordata > Mammalia > Chiroptera > Pteropodidae > Rousettus > Rousettus aegyptiacus. The sequence continues at coordinate 73,282,323 of NW_023416287.1, forward strand.
CCCAAGTGGGTTTATTTACTTACTAATTCAGTCAACCAGCATTTCTTGAGTTTTCCTTATGCATTAGGCACTGGATGAATAAAATGCAACTAAGACATTCTTAGGAGATTCGGAATACTCCTGTAAGGAAAAAAGCCCACAAACACAGAATAATAGTGCTATAAGGTCAAGGCAATTGGTAGCAGTAAGCACATAGACCTGGCAAAGCATACACCCCTTAGAACCACCTGGAGGGTGTGGTAAAAATCAGGGCTGGATCCCACCCTGGATCTCCGAAGCCATAGGTAGGCCTTGAGAATGTGCATTTCCACAAAGCTCCAGGATTAGTAAGAGTTTTCCAGGGATGTAGGTGGAGAATGTCTTTTAGTCTAGGAACAATTCTTCCATCGTGCAGATTTGAAGGAGAAGACTTACGTCTTAGATTCCTCTCCCAGTGTTCTTTCCAAGTACTTCACCACCCCCTTCTTCTAGCCCCTCTGTTTCCTGGGACCTCATAGGCAGTTATTTCCTAAGCAGTTTCATTATTCCTAGACCCTGCCACTCCCCAAGTCCTGCAGGCAGTCACAGCAGGGTTAACTTTTGTTGGACCGGAGGCCTGAGCCAAGTACAGAGTGTCCATTGTGTGCCCGCCCCCTCTGGAGGAGTTGCTGACTGCTGGAATGTGACAAGGCAAAAACGTTTGCACCTTGCTTCGGCTTCCCCTTCTCTGTGAGTGTGTGAGTGAGTCAGGAGTGTCTGTGCTCACACGGGCATATTGGCAGGGGTGCACCCACGAGGACGTGCATTTGTCTCCCAGGCTCACCAACAGATTGAACTGTGAATTTGGGGTGGCAGGTATGTGCTGGGAGAAGGCAGCAGCAGAACAACAGCTTTGTGTGCTGGTGAAGTAAACAGACAGGTTAGATTTCTCTGCTCTTTGCTTTTGAAAGCTTCTTTTTATTTTCCTAAACTGAGGGGTGCACATGAACGTGAGGGGCTGGATTAAAGTCCTCAGCATAGGCAGTGAGTTTCGCAGGGGCTGCCTGGGAGGGTGCGGCTGTAGTTGGAGTAGTTTGAATCGTAGGACTTTGAATGAACTGTCAAGGGGCTAATTCATTTTCATTCAGAAGGAGCGTCTTGAAATCCTCCAAGTGCCCAATCCTGCACTGGGTGCTGAAGTGAGTATAAGAGTTGTGCAACTGCAGTCGGTCTCAGTCTGAGACTGAATTGCAGTTGAGTGGGGGAAATACGATTTGTGTACTCGAAACAAGAAGACAGTGCAAGACTAGTATTTAGTGGTAAGCTATACAGCTGGGTACAGTGTAAATTAGGCCAGGGAGTGAATGCCGTGGTCCAGAGTTTACAAAATATTGTCATGGGGGAAGTGAAAACTTGGGCATGACCTTGAAATGTTGGAAGTTGGGACCTGTTTGTTCATTTGTTCATTCATTCCTTCGTGCAACAGACATTTGGAGGACACCAAAAATTGTATGTCAAGCATTGCGTGGATCGGTGGAACGGGATATAAGAAAAGATTCTATAAAAATACTAAGGCAGAAAGAATTCTGTGTGTATAATGCTACTGTGGAGATTAGTGTGACTTAAATAGGGAATGTACGTTGGTGGCTAATGAGGCCAAAGACTGGATTCTTAAGGCAAAACCATTATGGAAAGGCTGGGACTGATGTGTTCCTGAAGATTGGGATTACTGTTTCATCTCTGGTATTTATCATGTCGTACTCACAGTGCTTTCGTTCAGGTCCTTATTTAACAATAATTGAATTTCGACCAAGCCTTCTTATGGTCCCCCTGCTTCTAATATCAGGTTCTCTTAATTTATCCCTCATACCACATGCCAGAATTATCTTCCCAAACCATAGCCTTAATAGCATCATTTCTCTATTGACATCCCTTAAATGGATTTTCCCATTACCTGTAAGATAAAATCCAACCAATTAGCGTGACATTCAAGGATGTCCGTGATCTGGCTGTCATCTTTCATTGCCAGCTACCCCTTTCACCGGTCCGCATTCCATACCACACCTCCTAGCCATACCTCAGACCTCCCCCCGAACCTTGCATGCTCCTGCTCCACGCTTTGCCTTATGCCATCCCTTCTTTCTGCCATGTCTTTCTTCTGCCCACTCTACCTATTGAAGCCCATCAAGGTCAAAGCCATATCCTATGCCCTCCTCGAAGCCTTCCCAGGTAATTTCCCATCTGTCTACACCGTGCCCAAGTGGAAAACATGTTCTCTTCCCTTTGTTACTATTCTTTATTATTGGACATATAAAAATCTGTTGTTTCATTTTTCAAGTCACTCTTTAAGAGTGTAACCTCCTTGAGGAAAGAGATTGTATTTTAATTGTGTCTTAGGATCTTGACTTGAGAACTGAAAAAAATAATGTTGCGTTTTAATTTTTTGTAGATCTCTTATTACTTGGGTTTTAACTTTTGGAACTTTGTCTCTTTCATCAATTAGTTAATGATTTATACCATTAAATATAAGAAATTCTGAAGTGAGTCATTTTTTAATGGAATATACATTCTTAGTGTTAGTAATATGTCCACTTCATAACACCTAATCATTTTTCCGAAGTTTAGATTTCACCCCCTTTTCTCTCATCATAGAATCTGCAATATACATTGGCCAACTGTGGCTCAAAGATCTGAATGGATTTAGGTTAGGAATGTTTTATGAGGAATATGCCTCACCTTTTGCTCTAACTCAAAGGTAGCTTTATATGTAAGTAGCAGGGAAGTGAACTGTAACATTGGAGATTCCTGCCTGAGAAAGTAAACCTCTGAACACTACTGCCGTAAGGAAATGTGGCTTGCAGTTTGTATGGCTCTAGGGTGCAAGCTTAGAAAGATCTACTTGACTCTTTCTGCTCCAGAAGCATGGACACATTCCAGAGGATCTTGATGCCTCCAACAGCTAGTGTGGTACCTAGCACTTGGAAGAGAGGCCTCAATGAATGTTGACTTGAATGTGACTTTTAAAAAATTAGGTAAAGTTTGGGGCAGGTTGACCGATAGGTCTAGATGAGAAAAATAATCGTACGTGTAAAAGAGGCATGAAGCGTCAGATAGCTTAAGTGCCCTCAACCATTCCTAAGTGGAGACTTTGTCCCTTTTATAGCATGGGGCACCTGTTTAGGGTTTGATTGACAGCTTCAGCAAAGATGCTCATGTTCTCACTAGGCAGCCTCTTCCCTTTCAGAAATGCTGTGTTTATTGGGTTTTCCCCTAAGTAGAAGCAGTTGTAAACATGTCTTTCTACAGGGCTGAGCAGTTTCCAGGAGCTGAGTATGTTTCTGGGCATCTCTGGGGAGCAGGTCAATGTTGAAGCTCTGGCTGCCTTTCTAGCTGGCTTCCTCATGGGACATCAGCTGAAAATGTCCTTACTCCAGAGGGAGAACATAGGTGCCTGGTCTTTAGGTTCCAGTTCTTGGCTGTTCTGAATGTGTCTTTGCAGGCAGGCATTGTTGGAATTTTATGGTGGGCACATTTGCTGACCAGTTTCTTAAATTGATGGGTTCAATGGTAGAAACCTAAGGTGTGCAGTAATGTTCTGGGAAACTTAGAGTATTCAGCCATTTAAGAAGGCTTAAGTGTGAGCTCACCTACAGCCTATGGGTGCAAGGAGGTGATGTCTTGAAGTTTTGTGCAGCCCCAGAGCTCTATATTTTCCCTTGAGAATGAACATTTAGGCTTCCTTTAGGGCTTTGAAAATGATGAGTATAAAACTGAGAATAATGGGGCATGGAGTGGATAAGGGCGAAGAATAGTTTAGCTCATCCTACAATGGTCAGGAGAAAGCTCACCAATTTTTCTTTTTTCTTGGGAGGAAGGCAAAGTCAAAGATCGCGATCAGTTGGAGAGGGGAGGGGATGGTTCCTGCCGCTCTCAAAGGCCTGTGAAATGCTTCCTCTGCCTTTCTCTCTTTTTGTTGTTATGTAGATATAATGCCACTTTATTTAAAGACCAGAAAGAAATTAAAACTCTCTCGAACGACTATTTTTATCTAAATAATTAATGATTAAATATCTTTTGTATCAATAGAAACATTTTTAGAGTTGGTTTTTCTTTTTTGTTTTCAAGCCTGTGCCTAAGCTTTGCATTTGTTTTAAGAACGAGATAAGACTCTTGCGTGATCGAAATAATTCATAATGAAAAGTGATAAAGAAAGAATGGGCAGGATGTGGGCCACCTGTCCTTGCTCCAAGGGGATGAAGAGCTTGGCCCAGGCACCTCAAAGGTTGTGTTCAGCTCTGCAAACTGTTTTTCACATGAGGGGGAAGTGGTGCAAGAAACCGGCCAAACGCAGTTCCCGCAGACCCGAGCGTCAGCACTTCAGACTTCCCTTCCGTCATGTTAGGTTTTGATGGTGACTCAGCCGGCTATGGCTTCAGTTTAAGAAACTTCTAGCTGATTACTGAACTGGAGGGCTTGCTCCCTTTATCTTTCTTGAGACCACTGCCATAAAAATTAATAACATTTTAATGAAGGGGTGTGTGTGTTTGTGTGAGTGTATATGTGTTTTCCCCCTTTGTTCAACTTCCTGCAATATGAAGATATGTACATTCTGATCCCATCATTTTTTCGATGCCATAGATAAATGGGAATGGGGTTCTGGAACTTTGATTGTGTTACTTTTGAGGTCATTCTCCCTCTTGCCTTGGCTAATTATCTCTCTGCTTTTCAGTTGCAGATCCGATTTCTTCTGAACACCTCACCTTGTCTCCATCCCTGTGACTCTGACCCCAGCGGCTGGACCACTTTGTCCTTGGAATTTTAGGTGTCCTCTCTTCTCACCTTCCCTTTCCCCTCTTTCCTTCCCTACTCCTGAGAACTCCTGAAGACTGTAGGATTGTCATGGAGTCCAGGGAAACCTTAAGCAGCTCCCGGCAAAGGGGGAGCGAGTCGGAATTCTTGCCGGTCTCCTCAGCCAAGACCCCGACTGCTCCCGGAGAACCTTTGCTATCTGCTACAGGAACTGGGAAGGGGATCCCAGTGGGCGGAGAACGCATGGAGCCAGAGGAGGAGGATGAGCTGGGTTCTGGGAGGGATGTGGATTCCAACTCCAATGCAGACAGTGAGAAATGGGTGGCAGGCGATGGCCTGGAAGAACAGGAGTTTTCTATCAAAGAGGCAAACTTCACAGAGGGGAGTCTGAAGCTGAAGATTCAGACCACAAAGCGGGCTAAGAAACCCCCAAAGAATCTGGAGAACTATATATGCCCACCTGAGATCAAGATCACCATCAAGCAGTCTGGGGACCAGAAGGTGTCCCGTGCTGGGAAAAATAGCAAAGCCACAAAGGAGGAGGAAAGAAGCCACTCCAAAAAGAAGGTAGAGAGCCCTGTTTTTTAGGGTTTTTGTTTGTTTTTGCCATTTTAACTTCAATTTTTAAGGGTCTATTTGCTTATTACTTATTTACACTAAGTCCATCCTTAATGTCATTGATAGATTCTAAGACTTTAATCAGAATGACCTATGACAAAACTAGTTTTACCAAAGGCTAATTGATATAAATAAGAGTTAATTTTCTATGGCAGCTCATCAACTTTATAATGAAACTGTCGAACTAAATGACGTTATTTGAGGACCTGTTATATTTTGGAATTACCAGTTTCCCTTATGGAATACTTAGGGCCTCTCGAAGAAATGCCTCGATACCTTGGTAGAGTTTCTACTTTATTATTATTGTTATCTTTTACCCACCTGAAAAAACAATAGTTGCTAGAATTATAATTCTGGAGCATTCCTATTTATCGTGTAGCAGCCAGTTGGTGGGGTCAGATCTGGCTAAGCTATGACAACATCTTGAAGTTTTTCTTTTGTTTTAATATTTGTATGTTTTCATAATCAAGAGTGGGATGTTGAAAATTTTTAACCAATCAGAACAGTAAAGAACTGTTATCATGTTTTGGTTTCAGTCACCACCGTACATCTATCTGTCTAACATAGGTAAGTCTCTCATTGACTAAGGAAATCCAATATTTGTAGTAACTGAGGCCCTCAGAGGACTGAGATCATGATTTTAAGAGCTCGTAGTGAGCATCAGAACTGGAACTGGAGAAAGAAAAAGTGCAGACGACAGACCTGCATCTTTGTCTAACACATCATGGAGTTTTAAGATTGGGTGTTGAATGAATTTGGTTGGTTGTCATTTTCCTCCTAGAAGGTGAACATGGTGTAGAAAGCAGCTCTCTAGGTAATTAGTGGTGTCATTTGGTTGGGGGAAAAAAAATAGGTTCAGATTTCATTGTATTTATTTTGTATCACAGGGGATTACAGTGACCTGTCTTCCTGGGAGGGGCGTGGCACTCTGCTATAATAGCAGAGGACCGCCGCAGTCCAGAAAGTTTCTGTTGCCAGCCATCTTTGGGACTTGAACATAGCTGTGAATGGAGCCTTCTTGTTGACAGAGTTTTGGGATTCTGAGTTGTAGGTGTTAATTACAGCCTTTATAACTCTTTTCTCCATATCTTATCGTTTATCTGGGCTCTAGCCATGATGGAGTTGCTAAAAATGGGACATATAAATGAACCTCTCGCCTTTATAACCTACTGATAATCTGTAGTGTTTCTGTTGTCCATAGTTTTTGCACTTCAGAGTCCTCATCTTCAAGGAAACTGCTGGGGATTATGTTCTTTCTTTTGTGTCCATCCTCATTCTAGGTGTTGCAGCTGATTTGTTGCATTTCAAATCCAAAGACTCGGATTAGAAGGGACCTTCTAATATGATTAGCACCTCCCCATTGGCTCAGGTTATCCATGTTTTAAAACTGAATGTCCTTCGTCCAGTAACTCCTTTAGTCCTGGGCAAGTCAGGAAAGTTGGTCACCTTCCTTTAACATTCAGGACACAAAGAAATCTTTAGAAGCTGGCTTGGTTTTACACAGCACAGAGGTAGTGCTTTCCCCCTTCCCACTCCCCCTTATAACTTTTCTGTGCTTTCTGCTTCTCTGCCATAAAAGCAAGGATTGTCTGGACATACATAGAAACTTTTGAGAATCAAAACTGAGAAGCACATTTAACAAGTCAGGCTCCACATGGAAAGTGAGTCTTTGCCTTGGAATTAGGTCTCTTCAGCTTTGAAAATGAGTATCTTTGTCCCTGGCCATTGAGATGACCAGTTCTTTGTGTGTTGTTGGATTTTCGTGTGGGTAGGCAGTCCTGAAAACTGTGGTAACTGTTTTTCCTCCATCCCTATCACAACCAAGACTCGAGCAGCAGATAACAGTTTTGGGTATACAAACCCAAATTCACTCTCTTTGAAAGACATACTTTACACAGGTACTATTTTCCCCCAAACCACAAGTTTGTTCCCAAATTTAGCCTTCTGCCTATTGGAATGCCCTAGAATAAAACCCTGGAATTTGTATCATGAAGATGATTTCAAAACTGAAATGTGCAATGGACTTCTTTTCTCACATCTGAAATTCTCAGGCTGGTCATTCTCACCCAAAAAGTTGGGTGCCCTTTCTGTGCTTTATTGGAAAGAGAAATGAAATCGCTTACTTAAATATGCAATTTACCAAATCAGTGTTTCTAAGCCTCAGAAATTGGAGGGGGCAGGAAGGAAGGGGAAGGGCCAAAATTCAGTGTATTGCACTGATACTGTAATGAGATTATCTACAAAAATTTTAAATTGTTAGGAGCTTTCATCATGCTGTGTTTATCCATCCTTCTTACATTTATTTATATCCAGAGCTGTTACTTTCCAGAAATGAATAGTATTACCAGTACTGAGTCTTAATCACTTGATAAACAATAAGAACATCCTCTGATCTCTGTTAGATTAGCATGTCAAATTTATTCTTCAAGCTCCTGTTGTTTTGCAAACAAGGAGTAAACAGAAACTGAGGTTGAAGTAGAGGGGTGGAAACATTGCCTACCCTTTGTATAGAAAAGTTCAGTATAATAAACTTGTAGAATTTATTTATTTGTATGAATGGGAAGCACGTGATCAGTAATTTGGGGCAGGGAAGAGGATGAGGATGGCATTTTCTAAGCAACAGGTCAATGTCTTAACTTCAAAATCTAGTCTTCTGGATCTTTTTTATGAGGCAAGCTATTCATTGATGGGATGTGCCCTGGGACTCGGGTCCTACACTAGGAGCTAGAAAGGAGGCCCCCTTGTGCAGGTGGAGATGCCTGCTTGTGAGTCCCCTGAATACATGTGCGAGGTCGGCAAATCATAGCCCCTGGACTAAATCCAGCCCCCTGCCTGTGTACAACCCAACAGCCAAGGATGGTTGGAAAAAAAAATCAAAGGAAGAACTTTTGTAACGTGAAAATTATACAAAATTCAAATTTCAGTGTCTATAAATACAGTTTTCTTAAAAAAGAGCCATATCCATTTGTTTACATTTTGTCTGTGATTACTTTTGCATCATAATGGTGGAATTAAGTAGTTGTGACAGACTCTATATGGCCTACAGAGCTTAAACTATTTACTCTCTGGCCCTTACCACCCCACCTCCCAAATAAAGGTGTTAGCTGACCTTTGAATTAAGGAAAGGACATAGAGTTTCAGGATAACAGAGATTTCGTTTTATTTTGTTGTGGTGTTAATGATTCAGCCTCCAATTTTTTTTTTTTTCAGACCAATTAATTTTATTCAAGTCATCGTTTGACAGCCTTAGGCAAAGATAATTTATATTGGATCCCAAATGATTTTCTTTTTCATTGGTTTTTATGAAAGAGCATACCGTAGGATGATGATAGCATTCCTTACATATCACAGCTATTTCTCTGCTAGGTTAACTCTATTTCTACATGTTCTGCCGCTTTGGGGTGAAGAGATACACGTGTGGAATCCTTAAGAGTTTTATTCGAAATTACAAACCTAGGACCAAACCTCCCAACTGAAGAGGCATTATGGATGTTCAGGCAACATGGCCACTTAAGTGGTAGGATGTTAGGAGGAAAATACCACCTCATTGGCTCAAGGATGCATGGACTGTAATAACGAGGGGACTGGTCCCCTTCCTTTCATATGAAATTGGCAACTGAGATGCTAGAGGGGTTATGATGAAGACTTTCGTAAAGTGTAAAAGCAGCATTTGGTAAGTGGTAGAAGCCGAAAGGGGCCTCGGAACATATTTCAGGGCCTCACAGCGGTCCTTTGGGTGGGCTTTGCTGATGGACTTCATAAGTGCGACTTGCTCTTTATCACAGCACCAACATTGTTGTTACAGCTTAGACTTACACAGGTAGGTGCTATAATAACTTAAGCTTCCTCTAGTTTCCTTACAGAGAGAGAGCATGAGAGTGAGTCCCTAAAAGCAAGTCCAGGTACAACACGTGAGCATAAAATGTTCCAACGTTGACAAATTTTTAGGAGGCTTTCACCAGAGCAAAGCTTAGTAGCTGTCCTCTTTCCTGAGGACTTTCCATGGAAGTCAGGGATACCCATCCAGTTTCAATAGCATGAGAAGGAGAATTGAGCCCTAGATGAGCTCCCTGCAGTGACCTAGGGTAGGCTATGTGGTGTGATAATCTGTACCAACTGGCTCTATGACTTTTGACCTGGAGTACAACCTTGCTGATGCCCCACTTCAGTCATCGGCCAAATAGAGATGATAATTTCCACATGACACAACTCAATGGAAGGTTTTAGGAAAAATAGATAATTTAAAGAGCACGCCTCTAATAAATAGTTTGATTTGTTGAATAATTCACAGACCCTATGCTCACTATTTTATGTGGATTTACCTTCTCTGTTCATCCTTACAATAATCCTGCCAGACAGATACTATTTATTTGCATATGAGGAAATTAACTCTCAGTTACTTCAATAAAAACGGGATCAGGAGCAGAAACGGACATGGTTCGCTTTTGAAGCCAGTTCTCTTACACTCCAAAGCTAATGCTGCATTCTGGCCCCTAAGTGACCAGACTCTAAAGGACAAGGGCATTTCTTCCACGCTTTCCCGCATTAGTTGGGGTGACAGAATCATAATCTGGCATTTGTTCTTCCAACTATCCAGGATTTGGGGAAGAAAATTCAAAGCCTCCCTAAGTTCAAGTCTTATTTTTTCCTATATTGTATACTTGTAAAATTTTATTTGCCTGTGACCAAAATGCAACTTCCATTTCAGTTCTTTGGACTTAATTTTCCCTTTTTCTCAGTTTTATCAGAGAACCTATTTCCTCCAGCAGCAAGGATTTCAACTTTATATTCATCAAGTGTTCAGGATTCATTCTTAGCAACCCCACCTGGACCATCATCATACATCTATGTTGAAAGTCTTGTGTTCTGAGCACTCATGACCTTCTCTTAGGAAGTCTAATGGCTCATGCATTCATTTACTCATTCTTTAAATAGCACCTTCTTTGTGCCAAGCACACAGTATGAATAGAAAAAAGACTTTTTGAGTGATGTAGACGAGAAGCCAGGTTAGCATCAGATTGTAGAGAGAGATGAATATCAAATAAATAAATGGGTTTGCCTTTAATTCTATAAGTAATGAGAGTTCTCAGCATGCCTTGAACTAGGGAAAAGAAATAATGAAAGTGATGCAGGACAGAGAAGCTGAAAAGGGGAGAGATGAAAGGGGAGCCTTTAGATAATGCAGTTGTCAGTGAGGAAGATTGCACTGGGGTCTGTCTTTTTCCTGGAGAGTGCTGACAGGTGTCTTTCTCTTGACCCCCTATGATAGCAGCAGTTTGGTATGTCAGGTAGTTGAGCAAATGACCATGGGAGGGGGTGTTGGGCAGGGGATGAAAGGTAGGTCAGATCGACTGACATCCGGCTGCTGCACCCGTCATTTCCTCCTCCACTCTGGTGGGTGGCCCTGGGTGTCCAATGAGCCTTTTTTTCTACCCTCCGTTTGGTTCGGGTGTCTTTCCCTGATTTCATATTGCCAACCGCCTTCTCTGATCACTCCTAGGTGACTTCCTTTCTCTCTTCTCAGAATACACATGTGACTCTGAGCTTCTTCATCCACAACACCCTCAACCTGTTTAGGAGAACAGGGTCTCACCAGCATTTCTTCACAAGAGTCTATCTTTCCCATCTTGTTTATTTTTTTTTCTCTCTACAGATTTTTTTTTTTCAGCAATACATTCCTATTTACTTATCAAAGTGCCAGGGCATTTTGTTTTCTCATAGGTTTCTCTCTAGTTATTTCCTAGCTAGAGCCACACGAAGGGTGGTGAATGACTTTCCACAAAATTATTTTTCTCCATGGGGCAAGAGGTAACTTTTGACATCTGGAGCTGAAAGTGTGGGTAACTTTTGACATCTGGAGCTGAATGTTAAACTTGGAGATGAGCGTCCCGTGCACTAGCTCTTCTTCTGTTATTAATGATTTTAGCAAGAATGCTTCACTTTGGGTCTCAGTTTCTACCTGATTAAAAAAAAAAAAAAGACAAAAACCGATTTTGACCTCCGAGGCCTTATTTCTGTTCCAAAAACTAGAAAATTTAAGAACCATGCTGTAGATGGAATAAGTCTTTCTCTTTAAGAAAACTAGTTACTATAAACAACATTTTGACCTCTCTTTAGACCCATGTTCCGTCATCAGATTGTTTCCTTTTGCCTCAATGTCAAAGGCCTCCAGTCAGAAAGCCAGTTTCAGAGTTGAGCTTAAAAAGAAGGCTGTTGCAGGGATGGGTGAAAAAGTTGAAGGGATTAGTACAAATTGCCAGTTATAAATATAGTCATGGAGATGGAAAGTACAGCGTAGAGAATATAGTCAGTGGTGATGTAACAATCGTGTGGTATCAGATGGGCACTAGACTTATCAGGGAGACCACTTCTTATAAGTATCAAATCACTGTGTTGTACATCTGAAAAATATAATTATATGTCAACTGTAATTGAAAAATAATTTTAAAAAATCAGTGAGATTTACCGAACTTACATTCCATGGGCATATTCTGGGAATATTTGGTTTCCTACTCCCTTCTTTTAAGTCTCTTTTTGCCTCCTATGTTTAAGATTCTCTGGGAGTTCAAAACAATGTGTTGGCCCTTTTCCTCTTGGTTTGGATATTTCCTTGGTTGTCAGTTTCACTTTGGACTTCTCCAAAGAGCATTCTTTGGTGAACTCCATGTCATTGAAGATCAGTCTGGCAGAGTAATCATGCAGGAAAACTGTGCTCTGTTCAGATGGAGAGTCATTAGTTCTTTGAAATGTTCAGATTCCAGGTGAGGAATGAGGCATCTATTAGAAAGAGACCCTGCCCAGAGAGTGAATTTGAGTGTGGATCCCTTGATTGGAGGGCCAGACTGTGTCTGCCTTTGGAAAAAGAGCACCTGCATTCGATCCTGAGCTTCCTATAATCTTAAGCAATTTACTTAACCTCTCGAAACCGTTTCTTGATTGTATGCAAACCAGAGCTCATAGCCCCACCTCCTTGTTGGTATTTTGTGGGGATTGAAAGTGCCTGTTGGCACCTTGCTTTGCATGCATTGCTGTTATTCCTGTTGAGCTTCCTCTCTTCCATGCCACCCACAGAACCTCCCTCAGTATAGGCACAACTTGGCACATGGTGACCTCCTGTGGTGCTAGGTGCTTGGGAGTCATGGGCTGTCTTAGAAACCATGTGTTTCTTCAGGCCAATTCTGCTCCAGTATTGCTCGTGGCTGTGTTGAATTGTGTTAGCTGGGTGGCAGTGCCAATGTCTTCTTTCTGATACCTGTACAAGCATCTACGATACAGCATGTCACTAATTCTTTTGGTGGGTTTTGGCGACGGGGATTGCTATGGGGATTTATTTAGAGACGATTCAGAGATCTTTTATCTCTGTGGTCATTTATCCACCTAACCAGAATGGCTTCTGAGCTCTAAGCATGACTCAGAATGGAATCTTAAAAGCAGTGTCATAAGAACCACCAAGTGGGGTTCACCTGGCGCTGCCTTCTACCCCCGCCGTGCTTCCAGCATTGACAGTCACCCCTTCTCCATTATTGCCATTCCACATCCTCAAAAAGTCCTCTCATGGCTGCATTTCCACTTGACCTGCACTTACATTTTCTTTTTTATTTTAATCAAAGGCAAGAGAAGCAATCCCTTTTTGCCATTCTGTATCCCATCCTTTGATTCTTCTGATTCCTGTAACTTTAAGTTAAAAATGTCCTGCCTTCAAAGCACTACAATGCAGGATAGCCCCGGAGATCTCCCGCCTGCCTTGCTTGTTCATTAGACACTAGTGGCTTTGGTCAGGAAGTCATTGGGCCTGGCTAAGAGACGCCAAGGCAGAGGGCACAGGGATGAGGCAGGGAGGTTCAGACCTTGGTGCAGGCTCCTGACTGCATGACATACAGGAAACGAACGACATGAGGCACTGAATACTTGTGTTTTGAGGTGTTTTTATCTATAATAAGCTAAAAGTTCACATTGTAATTTGCATATACCAAAGTGCTTTGGAAAAAGGGTTTCAACTTGGATGGCCTGCAGGGTGAAACTTGATTTGGAAAGTGCTGTTAAGGCCCTGGGTCACTCCCACTGAGGAGGAGCAGGTGGCCAGAGAACGGGGCTGTCAGAGGAGTGGGCAGAAGTTCATCAGGGCCAGCTCCCCAGACACAGCCTGCAGACTCCCACCTGATTCCCAGTTGTACCCAGTTTCATGGGAGTTGAACTGTGTGCTGGGTGGTGAAGCGGTGAGCCCTCCGTGTGAGCTGAGGCCGCTGTCTGAGCACGTCGGAGCACAGATCACCAGACCCCTGCGTGGCGGGCAGGTTTGCACTCCATCGCTTCTAGGGCTCCTTCTGACTTTCCATACTATTCCAATGGATCTTAGCCTGTTAAGGCAAGGAGCCTCTCTGGATACCTTGGCTGTGTGTTTCCCTCTGAAGTCCTAAGTTTGTTTTTGTTTTTTTGTTTTTTGTTTTTTGTGTTTCTGCCTGTTCCTCTCTCCCTAAGCCAACTTCTCTCACCTCCTCACCAGCCTGTGACCTCACCAGGGCAAACAATGGAGGCTTTTATTTACTCTGAAAAGTCCGGGCAGTTCCCATCTTGGTGCCTGGCCCATGAGGCTATTTGATAATCATCATTAGTATCAAATGTAGGTTGCTTCAGTGTGTTTTCTAGACCTTGTTTATTGTGTTTTTCCCGAGATCCTCTTGTTTGCCTCCCACATGTATCTAGCTGGTTTCACAGTGGGGGGAATTAGAGGTGGGGGAGGGGGTGGAGAATTCTTCAGGGGTGATAGACAGCAGCTCTGTCACTCAAGTTGGGCCACCATGCCTTGCCATTAAGAAGTAATTATTTGAAAATATGAATTTGCCCAGGAGTGTGAGTAGCCTTTTATGCTGGGCCAATTAGTCCGTTTGCTTAGTGCTGTGAATTAGAGGCCAGCTCAGGAGTAGTCATTTTTCATGACAGATTGTACCCCTGGAGAACCAACTTAAAGGAGTTGCTTTTCATGGCGAATCATGGGTGTAGCTAAAGGGAATCTATTTGCAGTGTATAATGAGACTCCACGATTTCTCCATCCTCATCCTTCATGGAGAGCAAGAAGGTGGAAACTGATTTATTAGGAAATGTGGCTCTTCCTTGAACCATCAGGTTCCTGAACTTCTCCAACCTTCCTCCTGGGTTGCTGCCATTGAATCAGTGGCAGGTTGGTGTCGTGCTGGGCTTTGGGTTCCACTGGATCATGAGGGAAGCCCAAACTGGGAGATTCAGGAAGGATCTGAGATCTAAGAGGACACAGGCAGGGATCTGGCACTGGGTTGGGAGGCAGGGGAAGGCTGACCACAGGAGCTCTGGGTCCACAGGTGGGTCATGCTTTCAGAATCATGGACTTCGTTCACTGAGAGTCGGGAGAGCCTCTGAGTATTTCCAGTTCAGCATCCCACCCAAACAAACCAAAGATACTTTCTAAAGTCCTTCATGGACAGTTATTTGGCTGCTTGCTGCTTGATGTCCCTCAGGGAGGGGACTCACCACTTCTTGAGGCAGCCCTGGTTTTAGTACAGCTCTTTCTTCTTTTGCACTAAAATCATCCTTTTAAAGCCTAAATATTTCCAGTTCCTCAATCTATTTCTTGGATTCCATGGTTTCCTGATGCCCAGTCACTTTGGTTCCTGTGCTAGGAATATTAGTTTGTCAATGTCCCTCCTAAAGGCATAGGTGGGGAGGGAACCCAGAGCAGGGTACAGTACTGAGAGGTGGTCTGACCCTGCAGAACACCAGGGGATTGTGACCTCCGCTGCTCTAAGTACAGTACTTTTATTAACAGGATCCAGGCTGTACCAGGTCTCTGGCTGCTTCATCACCGTTGGTGTATACTGAACTCAAGGTCAAGGAAACTCTGCAATTTAATATTGTCTTATGCTACTGTTGCTGTTCCAACTCATCACATCTTACATACATTGGATTCTTTGGGCTAAAATGCAGGTGTCTGCATTATCTTTATATCCCCTCTTCGTGCACACTTCTTTGCAGAGACCTGAATCAAATGTTAGTCAGATGGTCTGGTTTGGGTCTGTGGACAACATAGAAGGCACAGAAATAAGTCAGCTTTGGATGTAGATGGCCAGCTCACTCCGAGTTCCTCTTCTGTGCTTTCTCTAGTGGGGCCTCTCTAGATGCTGTTCATCATCTGTGAACCCGGTTTCTCAATGACATATTGGCCTTCTTGGATCTAACTGAAAAGGTTGTTGAAAGTGTGTGGTCAGTGGTAAAGTAAATTCTTCTCAGTTATGTTGGAAGCTCTCTGAGGACAGGAGTTATAGCTTTTAATATAATACCCACTTATTTTATTTCCCCGGCCTGGATGTTAAACAAGGCCTTGTTAGCTCTGTGCCAGTGAAGATAGTTCTATGGAAAACCCTCCTCTCCATCAAAACAGCTTCTGCCTAGTCAGCCCTGTGCGTTTCACATTGGTTCCTTAGAAGCATCTGAAGCCTTTCATCACGCTACCTTTTTCTGAGCTCCCACGCAGATATACTGTAGCAGAGCTAAGGCATCCGAGTTCTACATGAATCTACAGTTGTATGGTGTGTTGAGCATAAGTGCCGTGTGGGGTATAGAAAGTTCTTATTAGGAATAATTGATCTCAGGGCATTTAGGGAAAATCCCACGGCAGTAAATAAACTGTCAAAATGAGTGTTCCAGATAGCTCAGAGTGTGGAAAATTGGTAGCAACCCTCACATCTGCCCAGCACCTTTACAAAGCGTTCACATCCGACCAACTGTTACCTCTTTCTGGTTTGTTCTTAGGATAATTCAGTGAAGTAGCTGTTATTCTTCCCCTGTTTTATAGACTGAGGAAGGGACTTTGAGGGTTTTTAAATGGCTTGCCCTGAGGTTACAACTAATCACCAGGGGAGAGGAGAAGGGAGAGACTCAAACCCTCATCAAACCCTCAGGTCTCCTGGTTTCCAGCATGGAGAAGCCATCGTTAAAAGATGCACTTGCCCTGGTCTTGCTGGTACATGGCTGAATCCCGTGCAGCTCACCTGATTGTTCCTGCCACGTGCCCCTGGCCTAGGCCGTGGGTGAACCTAGGTGTTGCAGCTTCATCCAGGAGGCCCATGGCTCCTTTCTCAGACTGCCTACAGCTGTGTCTTTGCTGAAGAAGACTCAGAAAGACACAGTGGCAGTGAGGTGTGGTGAGGGTGATGGTTGGCAGCCCAACACAGGGCTACGGGATAATAGGCTCACTGTGACTTAATCTAGAAACTATTTACAGGGTATTCTAAAAGTGTCCTGGTCCAGACTGAAAATGTAGGTTTCGGCGCAGGCCCCCGCCCCCCCAAATGGGATTCCATGAGTACTTTCTGGCCTGAGACTTGAGGGGAGGATGGTTACTCCATGCTGGGGGTCCTGGATCTGAGTCCCTGTCCTGCGTCCCTGTTCTGCATTTAACAAGTGATCTCCGTTTTCTCCTATTTAATGAGGGATTAATACCGTCTGTCTTCCTTCCACGTTACTTTGAAGATAGTCTGAGCGGATGGTTGTAAAGTGGTTCCGTTGAAAAAAATGCAATGGAAATATGAGGTGCTCTCCTGTAGAACAACCGTATGGTAGATTCCTGACAACCTATAGTCTCTAATTAAACTTTTCCATGGCTTCTTCCAATACCCCCTCATTCCCTGGCCTCTCTCGTTGCCTGCTTTGAATAAAGCCCCCAGACTTGGCTGTGACAAACAGCAGCTGCGGCTTGGAAGCGGTCAGCAGCCCTGTCCAGATACCCGCCACATGGCGTAATTGCCCTTTGTGAAATTCCAGGGTGAGAGGTCAGCCCTCTGTGCCCATCTTTGTCACTTCTCAGTCATCTGTATCCTGGTGGCAGTTGTGTTATCCCGACATCTTCCCCTACCCCCACCTCCCCCACTTCTCATGGAGCCCAGGAAAAAACCATCTGCTGAGTTGGCTTTCAGAAGATTTTTTTTTTTTTTTTTAAATACCAATTTCCCTTTGTTCTGAGGCAACCTCCAATCAGAGCTGAGGTCTGCCGGGTTTGGCGAAAGGCTGGTATTGTGTTTCGTGCTCCCGGAGGAAAGGTTGTCCACTTGCTTTTCTTTTTGATTCGATTCCCTGCCATTCTGCAGGAGAGTCAGAGGTTGCAGCTGCCACCGTCAGCTGTAAATGGGGGACCCCCTTGTTTAAGAACCTACATGTTAATCATTTGGCAAGGGGAGAAAAAAACAAAACAAAAACAGCAGAAAAAAATTATAACCATCACTAACAAAAGTTTTTCTTCCTGTTTTCATCTCATCCTTTAAGTCACACTGCTATCCTTGGAAGCTTTTTGGATATATCTTTGTATCCAGCCTCTTATGTTTCTTGATTTCTTGCTGAAGAATACGAGCTGCGTATCAGAAACACAGGAAAGTTATTCTTTTACGGAAAATTTGAATCACAGAGGAAGGCAACTGGCTGTGCAGGCTGTTTCTCCTGGGCATAACAGCCATCATGTTGGTACCTCGAGCAGTGAGAACTCTCCAGGCACTTGACCCATATTGTCTACTAAATCTTCCCCACAACCACAATGGAGATGTTATTATCCCCATTTTACAGATGTAGAAAATGAGGCACAGAGACCTCACCTTGGTTCTCAGAGTCAGGAAGCTGTGATCCCAGCGTGCTTACCCTCTGAGCTCTGAGCCAGCTGGCTGGGGGCTGGATCCCGGGTGGGAGCCAGAGCCCCTCACCTTCAGAGCCTGCCTTCTAGAAGACCTGTGGGGCAGGTGCTTTCTCAGTGCTTCCATTTCTCTGTCTGTAAAACTGGAACCACAATAGCTAGGTGCCAAGGAATCTAGAGAGACATTAGGACCAGTTTTGAGAAAGCTTCTGAAGTTCTTGTATCTCTGAAGCTAGTGCTTCTGACCTCTTTTTCTATTCCAGTCCACAAATTGAGTAACAATCCTCTAGGCAGACTTGGGAGATGCTCTGACACACCATTTCAAGTTATCTTCAGCTTTACAAGCAGATCATTCTGCAGCCTCCGTCCTGGTGGGTCAGTCTTCCCTGCACACAGACTCCCACCTTTATTGGGGGCCTTTGCTAAACGATGGCCCTTTACAAACTAAAGGGTGTGTTTTGCTCCTGTATGGTGATGAGAGAGGTCAGCAAGTGAACACATGATTCTATAAACTGGTGAAAATCCATAAAATTCATAAAACTGTTTTTTAAATATGCCGTCTTCTCCCTCCTCTCACCATTGGGTTGGGACAGTGACCCAGAGTACTGGATGACCTGAAGACTCCTGTCGAATGGAAAATAAAATAAAATAAACACAACAGAAAGAGAGAGAGGTCAACAGTTTTTCTTTTGCTTCCGCTTGAGGATATAGAATTTTCCTACATAACT
Source organism: Rousettus aegyptiacus (assembly GCF_014176215.1). Classification (NCBI taxonomy): domain Eukaryota; kingdom Metazoa; phylum Chordata; class Mammalia; order Chiroptera; family Pteropodidae; genus Rousettus; species Rousettus aegyptiacus. The sequence continues at coordinate 73,301,085 of NW_023416287.1, forward strand.
TAAAATACATGTGTGTTGATTTTAATATTTTAAAATAAAATTACAGATTTCGATGTGGATTATAAAAAAATGTGACTTTACCGAGCAATATACTCAGCTTCACACCTGAAACTATCTAATAGAGGCCTTGTTCAGAACCTTACTATATGAAATGAGGTGATTTTAACTAAATGGTCTCTCTCTTTTTTTTTCTTCTAATGCAAAGTGAGATGTGAAAAGAAATAACACCTGCAGCAATTAGAGAGAGAGAGAGAAGACAGCATACAGATGCAGTGGACTAGGTGAGGGAGGTTGGAAGTCCATAGACTTGTGGCAGTGGCTACAGCAAACAGTGGGCCTGGGGTCAAGAAGACTTGCCCATCTGCTCAGCTCCGCCAGCTGACTCAGGCTGCATCTTGGGTTAGCCAGGGCCACTCTATAGAGCTTGTTTTCACACAAGCCTGCAGATCCCAGAGATGGGAGAGCAGGAGGAGCAGGAGGAAGCAGGAAGGGGTAAATGTTGACAAGAGAACAGTGGGCTCTGCTACACTTGAGACAGGTGCCCTAACAGAGAGTCACAGAACTAAGCGGAGTAAAACCCGGGCACCTCTGCCGATGCTAATTGTCCCACTTACAGTGCTCTTCTTCTTCTGCGTCACTACTCACTCATTCATTAATTTATGCATTCATTTAATCAGAGGTATTTTCTTCGGTAACTGCGAGTTGTATACCAGGCACGGCCGTGGAGGTATAACTGGGCATTGTTCCTTAATGTGGTCTGTCTGAATTGCAAGCTCTGTCAAAGTAGGAACTGAGACAGAAATGCTTCTCCTTAGCACCTCAACTAGGAAGAAGGATGTCAGAATTCTCAAAAAATACCATGTAAGTTGACTGGGTGATTTGATTGAGTGTTAGGGACAGTCCTATCACTCAGTTAAAAAGAAAGACAAAATGCACCTTGAAGCAGAACAGGATGTGATGTGAGTTGAAGGCATCCATTCTAGTAGACACATGTGGCTTTATGAAACTGATGTATTTAATCGATGGGACGTCCTCGAGATTGCCATCATAGAAAGAGGAGGCAAGAATAACAAGGTTGGCTGGAAACCTGAAAAATCGTGTCACACATTTTGGTGGAGGGAGCAGAATCCAGGAAAAGTGGTGGAGGAGATAGAAGTGGTAAGGCCTGATGTCCTGGGACAAGTCAGGTACAAGGGTGAAGACTGAGTGAGAGCCGGCCGCCCCCAAAGTTGGGAAGAAGGGACAGAATCTGAGAGACAAGGAGTGCAAGGGAGTGGAGAGCAGGGAAATCTCATGTGCTTATGGACTGAGTCAGCATTTGAAGGTCTGAGGAAGGGGCTGCCTTGAAAGATGCCATCAGTCCAAGTGGCTTTTGCAGAGCAGGAACGGGTCAACTGATGAAACAGTGGATGCTCCTGGAGAAACTTGGCCTGTGGTCCTGGACCCTCTCAAAAATGCTCACTTCTCCATCAAGGTACCGGCATCTTTCAACTGGTATGGAAGCCACTGCTGATACCCCTTAAGGGGCAGCTGTACAGGTAGGTGGGCTTAGAGAGGGGCTGCTGCAGGCTGGACCAGCTGTGCCCTTCTCCACCTCCAGGGAGGAGCAGGTGCTGAACTTCTGGATGTCTGGCTTTCCTTCTGGCTTCATTCCTAAATGACAGCTGACCTTTGCTCCCAATTTTAGGCCTGCAGCAGGTTCCTCTGTCTGAGCCTGGCTGCAGGGGTGCCGGTGGCCGCTTCTGCTCATTTCATTTAACGCAGGTTGCTAATTGCTGTCCATGAAGCTTCTCTTTCTCCAAAGAGGACAGCCCAGCCGTTGGAGTTCAGTGGAAGCGAAGAGCTGGAGGGGAGGACAGGTATTTGAGGAGAGAGTCCAAGGCAAGCGAAGAGAGCACCAGAGGGAGCACCACAGGCTGGGGCGTCCTTCTGTTGTCGTGTTTCTCTGGGGAGTTCTGTCTGAGAAGGTGGTGCTGTTCAGTGTGTGTATTAGAGTTCAGTGTTACGGGCACACACGTGTGTATGCGTGTACAACCTACGGGGAGATGAATATTACCCCGAAAAGGAAGAGATGTTGTCTTTGGCCCTGAGCTCTGTGTTTCCTCACCTGCCTCTTGTCCTTAGGGGTCCCCTCTTAAAATGAAGGCAACGAAGCAGAAGACCCCAAAGTTTTACCCAGTTCTGTCATTCTAGGAAATCACTATATAAATACTGATTCATATATCTAGATATTTACACATAGGTGAATACGGAGACGTATTAATATATAGACATGATTTTATCTTATCATATAATTGTGCATATTTTTTTGAATAGCAGCCTATAAGTTATAAAATAAATATTTATTTCAGGAAAAAGGAGACATACTCAGCTGCACCTAATGCGAATGATGACTAGGAAGAAGAAGGAGGAAAATCACATGGCACCTGGATGGGTGAAAGAATTCAGAGCCATCACTCTTAATTTACAAGGACTTAGTCTGCCCTCTAAAGTAACCCCAGCTTCCCATTTTGTTGGGAAGTTAGATCCAAACGTGATGCTTATTTTGTGCCAGATGCTGGGGTATGTGAAGAGGCCAGGGCGAAGTGGAGGGAGAGGGAAGGCTTGTATGGGCCTTGAAGTGTACGATTTAGGCAAAAGGGAAAAGTGGCTGGGGCATTGCTTGAGCCGTTGTTCATGGGGCGGAGGGCTCACCGTGTCCTTGGGACCTACTGGCTGGCCTGCAGGCTTTACCTGGAAAATCCGGACCAGGAAGCCTTAGTAGGACAGATTAGGGAGACTTTTGCCTGGGTGTGGCAAGAAAGAAATGTAATTGCCTACTCCGATGAAGCTGGGGAGAAGAGATTAGGGAGTGTGCTGAGAGCTGCTTTAGGAAATCGTAATACAGCCGGCATCAGAGAGAAGAGGGACCAGGGGGCAAGAAACAGGTTGACTGCAGCACCCAGTGAGGAGAGTAAGTGTCCTTGGGTTTTGCTATCACTCTGAAGAGGCCAAGAGAGCCTTCAGGCAGGTGACAAAAATCGGCCCCTGACACTTTGATTCCTGCGTCTTAGAGAAGTTCATTTTCTTAAGAATTCATCGATTCATTTCCTTGAGAATGCATAAGTGTCCTATTGACTCTTACAAAAAGCTGACTGGAAGGTGCCTGGAGTGAAGAACTTAAGGAACGCACAAACGCCCCAGATCCAGCCTTTTCCTTGAAGTTTTCTGTCCGCTGGTAACGCCTGGAGCAGGAATGCCAAAAGGAGGGAGTTCATCAAATCCTTCTTCTTTTCCCCATGATAAACCCAAGGTGTGCTTTCTGTGTTTGGGGCTTGTCACCCATGATGTGGCAGTTTGGATTTCCTCTTGTATGTTCACTGTCTGTTTCCAGTCTGTTTGGTTTTCTGCTCTGCTTTGCCTCCCATCCCTTTGTACTGCTGAGTTCTCCAGCTCCACACGGAACTCAATAAATCTCTCCTTTTCCACCCCTTCTTCAAACAAGGCTTTCAGGAAAACGAAGGGAAAAAAGCCAGCATATTTTTGCTTTTACCATCATCTCCTCTCGAACCCTTTTAACCCCTTTAAATGTAACCTATCCGTATGCAGTGTGGAACAGGTTGCACTTTTTCTGTGTTAGAAAGCAACAGAAATGCATATGGCCATGATGGAGACTCTCCCCCACCCTCAGAAGGTGGGGGAACAGAGCAATGGTGTGAAAGAACGAATTAGTTATGGCAAATCTTGTTAGTGTCCATTGTAAGCAGAGAAGCTGAGCCATCTGTGGCCACTTGCAAAATTGTTCCTTGTTTGTTCAGGCTCCCCACCGAAGCAAATCTTTGTGGCTTCTAGTAATTTGCATACTGTCACTTGTTTGCCAACTGGAGGGTGTCTGGACATGTGTATGCGAGAGGGCAACTGCGTGGACACGTATGTACGCTGAAGAGAACCCAGTGTTGGTATGCCATTGAAATAGATATCTGGGGGGCCGGCTTAGACTGGGCTCTGGGCTCAGAAGGGGAGGGAGGGGTCCTGGGAGATCCTGTTTGTATTATTTTTGGACATTCCTGTGCAATATATATCCAATTGCCGTCTTGTGCTTCCATCCCTCGCTCCTCCCCGGAGTCCCTTGCTGCCCTGATTTCTCTCCCATTTTTGCCTCAATGTCTTAGTTCTTAATTGGTGGTGTGTGTTCTGCAAGGGGCAGAGCCTGTTTAGAGCAGCTAACTTCCTAGTTATAAGCTAAGAGAGATGTCTTAGGGTTGTGTGTGCAACATGACTTAATTGTTCTGTGTCCGAGTTACCGCCGTTTCACCTCCATTCATTCTATGACTTTTACAGTGGGTCTGCCACAGAGAAGTGGTGTTCTGGGTGCTGGAGGGGAGTCTAAAGGCTGCGTGCCCTCCATTACCCCTGTCTTCATGGAGTTTTCATGCATGATGGACAATACATGCCCTGTGGATGGGATGACTGAAGTTCTGGAGGTCCCGAGTGGAAGGATTGTTCATTTTGGTACGGTGGCCTCTGAAGGCGTCATGCCCGTGGGCGTGTGGGAGACTGAAGCCTGTGTGGGGTGGAGGGCCAGGAAGACTCTCTTGCTAGACTTCTGGGATGTCTGGGCTGGCCAAAGAAAATGGTAAATGCACATCTATAAAAATTAAACAGGAAAATGCTTCTTCTGCTTATCACAACACCGTATGGGTAAGGCGATATAATAGGATAAAATTCTAGGACTAAAGTTGGAGTTCTTCTATGTTTATTTCTAAGAACACCAAAAATTTATTCTCTCCATGACATTGACAGCTTACTTGGCCATACTGCACCTTTATTTCCCCTTTGGGGAAAAAAAAAAGTCATCATGCTTTTTCGTTCTTCTCTTCCTCTCACTTTCCTTTATACTGGGCACACTCTGGCTAGAAAGAAAGTTGGTGCTTTCATCTCTTTAGAAGACCTCTTTGTATACTGTAGGGTGGCATTCTCCACAGCTATCTGAGAGGGTCAGCCTGCTTCCTATTGCTTGATGGGTACACACAAAAGAATATGAAAGCTGAAAGAGACCTTGAAGATTATCAGAGCAATCTTCCCTTTACAGATGAAGAAACAGAGTCCAGATCAGTGATATCTCATGATTTGTCCAAGATCACATGGCCAATCAGTGACAGTCTGGAAAAAAAAAACAAACAAACAATTAAAAAAACAAACAAAAAAACCCAGCCTTTCTAGTTGTTACAATGCCGGGAGCTAAAAAAGAGGCAGGACACTCAATTACTGTGGCCAGTCATTGCCACCGCCTATTTGTTTGGCCCATCTTATTACAGTTTGGCACTTCTCTCTTGAACCCTCCTGAACTCACCATGGCTTTGCCCAGGAGAATCAGATAAAGGAGCCTTTTATTTCTCAACTGCCCTGTGCATGCAGCATTCAGAGAAGAGGGGCTGGCAATGGCGGTGGGGAGGGGAGAAAACATTTGTCTTTCAATACTGGCCTGACATGAAAGCCTCACTTGATGGGGAATTTTAGAACCCAGCTAAATAATGGTCACAACCAAGACAAAAGATAAAACTGACCCACTAGTTATGTGGTTACTTAAACATGATTTACCCTGCATAATGCTGGCTGGGACCTGGGGGTCTCGTTTCTAACGAGCCAAGAGACAGCACAATTAATTACATGGGAAGGAGTGCTATCAGACAGCAAACTAGTCATTGTAAAAGAAAAGGTCTGTAAATATTCCCCACCTTCTTCAAATACTTGCAGAAACACACAGGCACACAGCACAGCTCACATATTGGTGGACAGAGGCAAGAATGGGGCCATGATGAGTGCTCGTGGTCTCAATGTAGGATGTCGGGGGTGGGGGTGATTAGCTGGAACTAGAGAAGTTGCAGTGACTGGGAAAGGAAGGGGCGGGGGTCTGGAAAAGATTTGTCATGTGATTCGGCTGAATGTGAAGTCAGCCAGGAGCTCTGCATCCTCACTGCCGTGGCGGACATGGCTTCCATCTTGTGTGTGCATCTGACAGCCATCCCTGAGTCTCCAATTTTGATGATATGCACACTTGAGGTTGTTAGGAGGTGGGACTGGAGAGCAGGCTAGAGTTGAGAAAGGGCTCTGAAGGTAGAAGTTGGGAGGCCACATTTAGGCTGGTGAGAATGGGAGCTCAGCTACAGGAAGTGCCCTGTCCACTGTGATGTGTGCATTCTTTTGATCGTCTTTTGACCCTGCAAGCAAATCTCAGCAGTACTCTTTGAACTCTAACTGCTTTAGGAGTGTCGCCATATCTCCCTTTGCTTAAACATAGTTGCCTGGAAGGTTAGCTCTGGAGTAGAGTGTCTTAGCTGGAAAAATGAGAAGGTGAAGGCTGGAGGATTTGAAGAGGGCAGGGCCATAGGTTAAAGGAGAAAGGTTAGCAGCAGGCGAAGGCCCAGGATTGAAATATTTGCTGAAGGCTGACAGGCAACAGAATAGAGGCAGACAAGTGGCAAATTCCTATTTTCTCCTCTAATTGAGAAAATATTTTGAGTGGTATTCAGTCAGACTGCGTAATTATTGGGGTTAGAGGCTGGAGATGAAGAGAAAGAATAAGAATGAGAGAATATTATTAAATGTCCCCAGGAAGCCAGAGTGCCTCCAGAGTTCGGGGTGTTGTGTATATGTGCCATCGTCCCAAGCCTCTTCCCTTGGGCAGCACAGCATTCATTTCTCCGCTCATTCAGCGCATGGTCACTGAGGACCTGCTGTAGATGGAGGAGGAGGTAGCTGCCCATAGGAGTTAGCATCAGATGAATGAAAAAGAGGCCATTCCTTCCTCTCATGGGAAGGTACATAAGTGATTCAGTGCTGTTACTGTTGTTTTCTTTGAGTATATCTAAATCTTGTTGTCATCTGTGTCTCTTCACCATTCAGTGAATAATTCGATATCATGTTGTATCTGCAAGAGAATATAAAACGATTACAGCACTGAGTCTGGCTGTGCCAGGGGATTGCTTCCTAGTGGATTGCCCTGTGCTGCCCCAATGTAGCAGGGCTAGGGAGTGGGGTGTGTAGAGAGGGAGAGTCTGGGTGTGGGGAAGTAGTTAGGAAGCAAAACAGTTGCTTCTTGACTCAGCCAGAGCCAGCTCCTCCTCCGTGCTCAGCGCTTTCTGCTCATCTTGTGAGAAGTGGCTGCAGTGTTCAGGAGCGCAAGTTCGTTTAGGTTTCCAGGCCAACGGTGGGTAGCACTGATGGTTTATTCACTAGGACCTTTATAAACAACAGGAGTGTAGAGCTGGGAAGGCTGGAGGGTCATTTTGCAGAGGTTGAGCCCACGCAAGTTTAAGCGACATCCCACAATGCTTTGTGAGGTTGTGGCAGAGCTGGGACCCTGCCTCAACCCCTTGACTCCCCAGCCAGTTGTGGGTACACTGCCACCTCTTCCAGGAAATGATGACTCAGATTATTTTCATCAACATCTCTCACCCGCACCCCTCCTCCATTTTCTTCCCACAGCCGCCAGAGCCAAAAATAGACCAAAGCAGTTTCAAGTTTAGGCAATTTCCGTTTTTACATAGAAATCTATGGTTAGTAGGGGTGGTGATGGTGGCCAGGGGTAGGGAGGGGAGCATGAGAACCTTCAAAGGGGGTTAGTTTCTCCTGGTTCTCGGGTAGCCTGGCGGAAATCAAAACTGAGTACCTCCATGGAGCCCTGAGTAGGTCTCTGAAAGATTCCTTCCACTCCGATATTTTTTGGCTTTTAAGTTCAGAAGGGAATTTTCCCCTGCCAACTTAGGGACCATTCCTAAAGCATCATGACATTCTTATGTAAGTTTTAAACTTCAACAAGTAACTCCTGTGAGTTGTTACAGATAATTTGTAAACGACATTTCAGGCTTCTGAATTTTAGTTACAATAGCCCAGACACATATAACTTCCTTTTTGAGGAAGGTAGGAACTTTTCTTTGTTGCAAGACCTAAAATTGGAAATCATTGAAAAGGATTATGAATAATCTAATGATTGCTATCTCTTAAACTCTGTATTTAGACACTGAGCTAAGCCCTTTATATACAAGTTTGTACTTAATTCTCCCGACAGCTCCGAGAGGTAAGTCTTATTTCCATTTTGTTGATGAGCAAACTGTGCATTGGGAGGTTAGGTCTCTTGCAAAACAGCACATAGCACATGTGCAAGAAAGTCAGTATTTGAAGTCAAGTCAGTCTGATTTCAGAGTTCATACTCTTAATCATGAAGCTATATAAGTCTTACCATTCGGAGTTAAGTGGTCGTAAACTGCAATATCACTTTTAAATCTCATCAAATGTTTGATTCCAAATGGTGCATACTTGAATTTTTATTAAATTTTTATTTATCAGATTTTCAAGGCGCACAAAGACTTCATAAAGGCCTCATTTTCACAAGTGCTTCACGCCACACAACTGTGTGCTCTGTTATATAATTTGTTTTTAGAATAATACGTGGAGAAGTGCCCAAGATGAAAGGACCTAGCTAAATTGTTGTGTGTCAGCCATGTTCCCACTCTGGTTTCTGCTTTCACATTCTGGGGTCAACTGGGGAGATAAATCCCTTTGCCATTGATCTTAGTGTGGAGGAGGGGAGGACTGTGGTGATGACGGTTTTCAAAGGATCCTGGAAAATTTAAAGCATTATCCAAGTGCAGGAATAGAAATGTTAGCCGTTTCTTTTTTTTCTGTTGGCCCCCCCCCCCCCCCAGCAGTCTAAACGTGCTTCGGTCTCGCTTTTTCAGATCTTTCTCTTTGATATCCATTTGGGATCATTGGGTATGTTCATTTGGGTAACTAGAATGAAGCCTAAACATTGGAATGTTTGGGTAGCTCAGTGTTTAGCTCTCAGGAAGAATTATACACATTGGTTGAACTATTTGGTCAGGATGTGTGTAGGAATGTGTGTGTTTGCATATGTGTGTCTCTTGACACCCAAACTAAAACAAGAATTTAAGGTTTTACTATCATTGTTTTTATTCCTGTCACCCACTTTGGGGTAATAGGTTATGATAAATGATACCTGTGAAGGGTCCTGTCCTCAGGGCTTTCTTATCCTTTCTTTTTCACGCGAAAGCATTTTAAGGATTTGTTGCTGAATGTCTTGTGTGAGTCATGAAACTGCATTCAGATGAGACTCTAAACTTGCTGTTCTAGAAGCAGCCTGCACACCGAATGCCGGCATCACTTTTCAGTCCAAAGAGGGACAGACTCTCTCTCTGTACGAGCACCATTGGAGGTTGCCAACTGTACGATTCGAGATACCAAGAACGTTCCCTCTAATAGCCAGAACAAGAATCACTTAAGCAACCCCTATTATGTCTTCACCTAGCTCGAAACACCTTAAAGTGAAATCTTTGCCTCCTTCACAAAACTAGACTCTTTCAGGTGAGCGAAACCCATGCTGGTCTTCTTGGCAGACGCTTAGCTGGCCCTCTGTGCTTCGTGAGTGGCCTTTCCATACTTTCAAATACTTCTGGGCTCATGTGCTGTTTCCCTTATTGGGGTACAGTATCCCTCTTTGTAATCTTACCTTTTAGTCTCATCAAACCCTAAAACAGAGAGGTGATGACACTTTGTTAAGATCCCCAAACCGAAACCCAAATCAGTTGTATCTTATATATAAAAAAAAAAGACTTGATTTGAGGGGTGGTCCTTAGAAGTACCATTTGTGTATTTCCTTATTTGTTTTGCTGTCACTTCTTAGGTTCACTCTAAAGTGTGAATGAAGGCTATCTCAGGAAGGAAAGCAAAGTCTTCTCTCATTTAAGACTCATTACTTAGAAATATACTAGTTCTGAGAGACTGAATAATGCACATCTTGTCTGTTGTGATTACTTTAGCATGGCTTGGCTACTTGATTCAAATTTCCTTGTTGTCCTGTCTAACTTATTCCATGCAGCAGGGCAATCAGGAAATAAGGAGAAACCTTCTGGATATTCAGTCGCTATGCAGTGTTAGAAATTGGTGGTTCCAGAACTGGTCATGTCCCTGGGCATCATCACATCTATCTGCTATATTTATTTGCCATCTATTAAAAATCACAGAAAGCATGCACATTTGTGAAAAAGTCACTGTTTTGCTTCAAATGCAAGTAATCAAAGTTAAGATAAATCTGGGTACCTGTTTATCAGTGTCTTATAGTAATAATTTTTTTGTTCCTTTAACATTTGATGAATTGGGATTCTGAGGTAGTCAGCATGCTCAGTGTTAAAAATATAAAATCAAATAAGACATGTTGTCATCCCTCAAGAATCACAAAACTTGAGTGAGATAGGCAAATAAAGTACAAATTATAAAAGAATGTACTAAATGCAGTGAACAGAGATGATGACCCTGAATCTCATTGGGGTCGAAAAAGAGAAAGCTTCAGGGAAGAAGCCCTTGGAGCAAGTTTTGAGGGACAAAAGGAGTCAGTTGGACTAAGAAGAAGAAGGGATATTTCGGGAAGAAAGAATAGCATATATACCAAGGCATGAGTGGAGAGCAACAGATTGGATTAATAGCACCAAGTGTGTTGGGAGCAGAGATGAGGACTGAGTAGTGGGAAGAATACAGATAAGAACTAATATTTATTGGATCCTTAATATGTGCCAGATAGGGTTCTAAGCCCTTCGTATGTATATCCCATGTAATCCCCATAAAACCCTAGGAGATAGGGTTATCCCTACCTTGGAAATGAGGAAACTGAGACACAAAAACATTAAGCCCTTTACCTGTCTCAGAGCTAGTAAGAGGAGATTGGATTTGAACCCATGAAGCATGGCTCTAGAGTTTGCTCTTCGAATCACTGTTCTTTGAGTCTTGTGTATGAAACGGATTTATTTTAGACACAGGAATAACATGGACAGAATTATCTTCTGGAAAGGTCACAAGGAGAACCATGTGGAGAGCAGATCATAGTGGGGAGAGGCTGGAGGAAGAGAGAGGCCAGCTGGAGGCCTTTGACATAATCTAGGTGAGAAGTGATAAAAACCTGAAACACACTGGTGACAGGAGACATCATCAGAAGTGAATTGACTTAAAAGGCATTAAGCAGGTAGAATCTGCAGGACTCTGGCTAATGGGATTTAGTTGTTGAATGAGAAGGTGGAATTTAAATGATCTCCTAGGTAAATGGATATCGCCATTCATAAAGAGGTGCAGCCTTGGGGAAAGGATGCTAAGGCAATTCAGTATGATTGCTGTTGAGTTTCAAGGGAAACTGTGGGTGTGGCTTAATTTGCTTGTTGTCATTTGTAGGGTATGAGAACTGTGGAGAGAGCCTTAGGGATTACAGACACTTAAAAGATAAGCAGAGGGGAAAAAAAAATCTTTGCGAAGTATGATCTGGTCAGAGCAGGAGAAATCCCAAGGAGGTCCCCAGGAGGTGTGTGCTTTATGGAGCACACTGGTTGCTCTGTGGCAACACTGGTTCCTGTGACTTTTGGGAAGGTGTTTTTAATGGAGTTATGGGATCAGAAGCCTGTGAAGAAGTTGCAGAAATTGTAGTGTGGATCAATCTTTCCAGAAGTCTGCCTGTGAAGTGTATCTGTGCATCCATGTGAGTCAGTGTCTTGAAGACACATCGTGGAACATTTGCAGAAGCCTGGAGTAGTGAGGCCAGGACATTTACTGCCCTTGGTGCCTGGGGAGTACTGAATTCAAGTCTCTAGACACATGCCGATTAGGACTAGTTTGATAGTGTTCAGGACTAGACCCGGTACGATGGAATATGAAGGAAAATATATAGTATGGGTTCTTTTTTCCAACAGCTTTTATTCTAGTTGTAGAAATAGGATGAACATGAGAAACTAAGAAAAAAGATGAGGTCAGCTGTCAATCAATAGTCTATGAGAAAAGGAAGAAATAAGAGTTGGTGGAGTCCTTGGGGGATACAGGGAGTGAACTCTATTCTGAAGGCTGGAGACAGGGAGGATCTAGAGACACAGTGTGACCTCAGATGTGAACTCATGCATGGGATTATATGTGGGGGCTAGGGGCGGGAACTGGTGAGGAGCCTACCTCATGCCTCTCATACATAACAAATTTTCTCTTTCCAGTTATCTTTTTGACTATGTGTCTTTTTCCAGCTTCGTTTTCCAGGAACTTTCCATGTGCTCACAACCTGTGTTGCTTGGTCTCTGTATCAAGGAGGCTCTCACGTATCACTTTTGCCCACCAAGGCGAAGGCATTTGGACATCTGCTATCTGTGATACCTATATATTTTTTAAGCTCTCAACCGAAATCCTCTTTTCTTTCATCATCACCCCCTGACCCAAGGGGGACATCAAAGGGAGCAATGAGAAAAGCTATGGGTGGGAGTGGAGGGAAGAGGAGGCTCAGATGGTCCCAAGAGTTTTAGATGATTGGATCATGCTGAGATCCCTTTGTAGAGGGGACTGAAGCTGTTCGAATTATCTACTGCTATGAAACAAAACACCCCACAACTTAGTGGAATTAAAACTACAACCATTTTATTATGTTCTCAGTGTTGTGGACGGGCCTCGTGAGGGTGGCTTGTCTCGGCTCCTTGATGATTGGAACTCATTGGGACAGGGTAAGTTTGCGAGACCGATGACTGGCTCTGGCTGTTTTCCGGGTCTCTTCACTCTTCCCCATGTCGTGTCTGCTGGTGCCTGGTGCCTGGCCCGGGGCGGCTGGAGCAGCAGGGGCTGGCTGCCGGGGCACTGTACTCTCCACACCACCTCTCACTATGGCGGACTCGAATTTTCTCACAGCATGGCAGTCTCAGCAGAGTCAGATTTTTTTCCTGACATCTTTCCGAGAGATTTGGGTGGGAGCTAGGAGGCTTCTGATGTATTAGCCTAGAATTTCCAAATGTCACTTCTACCACATTCTATTGGTCAAGCAAGTCACTAAGGCCAGCCCAGACTATTATGCTCTATAAAAGCACGGCTTCTTCTACATGGCCACAGGAGAGAAAGGCACCGCTTGTTTAACTGATGTGTTTCTGCAAAAAAAAAAAAAGAAAAATGAATCTACAGAGAAGTTTATGAGACTGTCATAATCCTCATGGGGAAGGTCCTTGTCCAGGGGCTTAAATGGCCTTGAATTAGGAGCCTAGATACCTGGGTTCTGGCTCTGGCTTCATCTCCTTCTAACTAACTCTAGAATGGCTTTGAGCTGTGAATCGACATCCTGGTTATTTTCATTTTATATTTTACTCTACTAGACCAAGACCGTGGATTGAATGGAGTTAGACTAATTGTAGAAGTTAGAGAATAATATTCTCTCTCTCTCTCTCTCCCCCCCCTCCCACCCCATCTCTAACCCTATCTTTTTTCACACGTAAGCACGCACACTGTAGGCACACGTAAATCCTTATATTCTCTATATATAAACCAGAGAAAGGGTTAAATGATTGCAAGTAGGCTGACCTTGGTCTGATTTCTGTTTCTGCCACTTAATAAACACATGGTCTCCCAACCTCATTTTCCTTATCTATCAAATAGGGATAATACCACTTACCTGGTCAGCGTAGCACTCCATTTCTGTTGAAAACAGACTGCATAAGAATTGTCACAGTCATTCAGATCACCTACCCTCATGAGTCAAAATTTCCATGACGTCTGGCTGGACTCTTCTACCTCATATTCCGTGTCTGATCCCATTTTGATGTATTTTCTTTATTAAAAAATACCAGCGGCCAGGGTATGTGTGTCTGTGTGTATTTTAAAGTGCACGTATGTTCTCAGGTTTTGTGTCGGGGCCGTCTAGACCTATTTGGTGGACGATGTGCCTGTGTGAGTATGCAGATGCGCTCGATTTAGATGGACTGACCTTAGAAACTTGATTACCACTCACACAGATGATCATGTATCCTCACTGTGAATCTTGAATTGGTTGAAATTTATATCTAAATATGATATTCTTGGAATATACCTTACTGCTCCGTGAAGACGAGCAGGGCTGTGGGATTCTGTTCTCTAACTTGATACGCTCGACCGCGGAGGCTGCTGCTGTCTCCTTATGTGCACTCACCACTTCCTAGCTTGGGAACTTGGTGTGCTGAGCAGGCATCGAGTGAGGGAGGAGACCCACAGCTTGTGCCCCGATGATGAATAAATAAGTAAAGATGTTTGTCAGAATGCTTCAAGTGCTATTTCTCACCCTTGCACCTTCGACGGGAGCTACAATATTGTAAGTTGCATGTTTTTAGACCCATACTGCTAACGATAAGTGCTCTGTACACAGGCCTTATTTAGCCCTCCCTGCGTACACTGCCGCCTTTTCTGAGGTCTTTAATTCAATGAAATAAATGACTTTAAAAAGAAGTGCTATGCAGCCTCTTAGAACAGTAAACAAGAACAGTTCAGGTCTTTTCAGGAACCTGAAGCCAAGGGATGGTTTGTTTTTTTGGTCTCCAGGAAGAGCCAATACAGAAGGAGGTATTGACCTCGCTACTTTGGCTGGCACACCCCAGGTCCCTTCCTGGCGCTCACATTCCCCCAGCGTGTAACTCAACACCTGTCCTTCTGCAGGCAAACAGAGCTCACAGTGATGGCCGAGCCCCGTCCTGCCCCTGCCCTACCAGCCACTCAGCACCCTTTCACCTAGGATATCCAACCCTGACAAACCAGAACTAGAGAATAGTTCTCCCCCCACCTCCAGGATTCTTATTTGAGGCCAAGATAAAATTTAATCAGAAAAATAACTCCCAGGGGGAGGGCCTGGGATCAGCACATCTCTCTATTTCTATTTTCAGATCTAGAAAAAGAAAAATGATGTAGAGATCAGAGAGACCTTTAAGGCTCATAAGGAGCTTCCCTCTTTAACAGAGATGAGCGTGTGGTCTGAATGGCATTCTCTCATACTGTCAGTGCCAGCCCGTATGAGCCACCCAATACCCCCTACTATTTCCGTCTGCCATAGCCAAGGTGAATCTCTGGTAAGTAAATAATTGATTTGGAAGTTGGGGATGTTAGTGGAAAAGTCATCTGTGACGGGCTCAAATAACAAGTTCCAAATGTGATAGCCACTCTCTGGCCTTCTGAGCGAAGACCTGTCAGTTCTATTAGACCCGAACAGTCCTGTCTTCTGGCCTTTCTCTCCACATTAAAGTCAAGGGGCTGTATCTCACTGTCTTTGAATCACATCTTTGTCCCCAAGTGCTTGTGCACACTGGGGAGATTGGTGTTTTCTTTCCTAAGTCCACCAGGCCCATGCAAGTCTGTATGACTCATGACAGAGATGAGTCTCAGTTCCAATACCTCTGTGGGTTTGGGGAGGGGTCAGGCTGTGAATAAACCATTACGTGGCTGATTCTACATCCTTCTCTTTCACCACAAAAACCTCAATTTCCCTTTTTGTGGAAAACAAAACCCTCTTTCAGTGCCCCATCAACGGGACTGTGGCCGTTGAATTATACGGTGTCCTGGAGAAATTTTAAAGATTAATCGTCTTTTGGGATGAAGTGGCTGGGATAGCCCCTGCCCCCTGTCCACTGGGGAATGACGCGTCTCCACTTCCATCCCTTCTGACCTCGCTGCCGATTTCATGTGTAGATGAGGAAATTGATCGGCCTATGAATGATTTGCAAATCCACAGATGTGTGGCTGAGAGGCCCTCAGGGCATCCGCCACAGGATCAGCTGGGTCACAGGGTTCCCTCATCCTCACCACAATTCAGGGTCTCCATGGAGCTGGGGGAAGGAGTGAGTGATTATCCCAGATCACAGCAAGTGGTGACTAGAGCAGGCACTAAAAATCAGAGGGCCTCTTGAGGCCTAGTCCAGGGGGCTTTCTAGCATGCTAGGCTGAGATCATTTCCAGAAGGAGATAACAGAATAAAATCAGACACAGATGGTATAAAAATTTGTAAACTGTAAACATGATATAAAGATGAGATGTGATGCTTATTGATTGATTGAGTTTCCTTGTTCTTTTGTGCATCTGGATTTGCTGTTACTCATGAACTGTTAATTAAATACCTACTCTGTGCTAGTTTTAGCTTCTTCCCTGGAACTTCCTTCCAAAGACTGCTAGCTGTCTGCTATTTGAGCTCTTTTGTAGACTTTGGGAGTGTGTATGGATTGGCTTAGGCCCTTGTAAATGCCATTGCTCTCACAAGACATAAAAAGACAGTGAAATAACTTGATTTGGCATTCACAGATGCTTCCACTGTCAACCAAGCTGCTGTTTAAAGTAAAGACTTATCTGTCACCACTTTCTGTGTGGTCTGTTCATTCCTTTACCAGGCTTCCATTTCCCCACTTCCATACTTTTGTTCACATTACTCTGACCTTAAATGCCTTCCTCCTCTCCCTCATTGAGCCAGTAGTTACATCTTCATGAGAAATCCCCTCCATTCCTGAACTCCCAGCATGTACCTTCCCTTCCTCTGGACTTACAGAGGACCTCTCTCCAGTATCAGTTTATGTAGCTGCAAAATGTGTCCCCATTGTCACATTTCTTCTTTTAACTATTTAAATATTATTTGTTTATGTTTTTTTTTTTTAAATGTTTCTTTCATTTAGGTTAGAAAGTCTGTTTTGGGGATGAAGGCTTTAATTTGTTGACCTTCCTCATAGCACGTAGCCTAGCATCTTGCACATAGCAAGAACTCAATAAATACTAATTGACTCTGTGTGATTGCTTTTTGGACAGTATGGAAATGTATTATATTCCATTCTCGCTCCTTGGAATTTTGCTGTCCAATAAGTAAGAAGAGATAAGTTTACCCATAAATCTACATAGAGATGCTCATTAAGTAAACATTGTAGAGTTGGAGAGCCACAGCTAAGTTCTCAGTATTCATTGGAGAAAACCACCCAGAGAAAAGGGATTTTGTATAGGTGCAAAGGGTTTAGGACTTGTTACCAAATGCTGTTGAAAACATGCTTAAAGATTTACCTATGGAAGCATGTTTTTGTGAGTGCTCAAGTCAAGAGATTACAGGTTGAATTTGAACATCAAGGTGATCTGTTGTAGGGGGAGCTGAATTCACCAGTGCCCCTCCCAAGCATTCTGTAGTTTCTCTTGGAAAATATACTCCCTTTGTGGACTATGACAGTTTAATTAACTGGAAGAGACAATGTCGAAATTCAGAAACATCACCCAATAGTGACAACTCTCAGATACACAGGTGTTCAACCAGAACAAAAATTAATTTCAGCGACTACATAGAAGTTGATAGGACAGGCTGCAGGAAACTGGAAGGGGTAGAGTGGCCTTCTGGTGAAATAGTCAATGCCAGCCAAAGCACCGGAATGGTCCCCAGTGGAACCAGATTGCCTACTGGTGACTTATTTCAAGCATCCGTTTTAGGATATATACTAAGGTGGCATGACTATGGTTTATAATGGGTTCAGGTGGCTTGTTTCCCAGCAGCAACAGCATAGACTTGAAGACTTTTAAAAGTGTTCCCTTCCTCAGTGCATTTTTAATAGCATCAAAGTCTTTACCAAGCCTTGAACGAGAGGGCTGGAATAATACTCGTTTTAAGCGCATAGTCTAGAGTTTGATGAATATAAATTTTTATTTTGAGATAATTTATGGTTTAACCTATTTCTGAAATATGATTATGGAATTATGGACCACTTTGTAAGAGAGATCGGCTGAATCTGAATGGTGCATTGGTACATAGCAAGGATGTAGGATGCAGCAGACCTGAATTCTAATTATTCTTCCACTTACTAGCAGTTAAGCCTCAAGCAAGTCGTGTCATTTCCTGGACTCAGTTGTTTCTTCCCTACAATTGAGGTTGTATTATACTATCTGAGGTTAGAGGTCTGAACCTTTATTAAACCTATTAAATTCTCTTTATATATCTAAATTCTTTAATTTCATTATTTAATGAGATTAATCTAATGAGTGGCAAACTTAACCATTCTGTTCTTTACACTCCCATTCTTCCTCCTACACACTTGATTACCCTCCCTCTTCAGTTGCTTGACTCCTTAATCATATCTCTTGTGTTGAGCATAGGGCCTGGCACACAGTAGACAGTAAATTTTTATAAATGAATGAATGATTAATAAATTTATGAATGGATATCGAACTCTAGGAGTTCGAATGTGAAAGGTCAGGTGAGCAGGGGAGGCAAATTAAGTTGCAAATCTGGCAAGTTGCTTGGTGGTTACAGGTCAGTAGGCCTGGCTTGCTAGAATCCTGTGCTGAATTTGTATGGGTCAGGTCTTCTGGGAAGGTGCACTTTTGTGACCCAGCAGAAAAAGCTTTCATTGCACTGTAAGGGCCCAGCCTTCTTGGCTTACTGCCTGGCAAAGCAATGTGAAGTATGAGTGCACTGGTGACTGAGATGGTTATTGCCTGCTTGGACCCAGATGATTACCTGCTCTAGGGAGGGACGCTGGCAGCATGGTTGCTCACAGGCTGTCTACACACACACACACACGCACGCATGCATGCACGCACGCACGCACGCACTCATGCACGCACGCACACATGCATAAACATACTGATCTAGTTTGGGAGCATGCTGCGCATAGTTCAGGTTGTACAGGCAGCTTACCTTTGAGAGATCACTGGATTTGAAGGTAGAGGACAGATTCTATTTTCAACTCCATTTTGCCCTGAATGTATAACTTTGGAAAAGTCACTCCCCTGTTCCCAACTTCTGTCTGTAGGATGAGGGCATTAACCTGCATAATTTCCAAAAAGAAAATGTGTTGCCTTTGAAGGCAGTGAGTTTCCAGTTGTCGTAAGTGTTCCATAGGAGGGATTCTGTGCCCGAGAAGTGTGGTTTTGTTAGATGACCATGAGGGTCTTTTCAGCCTGGGACCCTGACGAGGGAATCCTCAGATGACTTAGAATCACATCAGCGTAGGCCAGCTGATGCAGGGGAGAGAGAGGGATTACTTTTTTTTTTTCCCTGTGTATAACCCACAGTGAATTAATTACTTTCCTTGGCTGTTTTGATAGTGACAATGTCACTTCCATTGTCCAGCGTTTTTGAACCCTCTTTTTTCAGGCCCATTAGTTGTTGGACATCTGCACATGTAGACACATACACAGCTTCACAGGCCCCCATACTCAGGTCCTTTCTATACTCCCTTGAGAAACCTGGCACCTGGAGACCCTTAGAACTTGCCATGTAAATGGCTATTGAAGCTGGGAGTTGAAGTGCCATGTACTGGCTGTGTCTCCTGCAGAGACTGTCACTGGGGTCTCCAGTGGCACTTAATGGTCCACTTGCCATTGTTTGGAGAGTGACATTGACTCTAGAGACGCATATGTGTCCAGTGTTGACATCTCTTTCTACTCACTCTTTGCAAAATCGTGTCTAGTGTCCATGCCGTTCGTGCATTAAATGCTTCTGAGCTTCATGGTCCTAAGAGTAGAATTATGGTATCACCTTCATTTTACTTAATTTCATTTTCTTAAAATCATTGAGGACAAGTTTTTATATTTTTTATACATATTTGTATTTTTCAGGAGAACATACATGGACACACACACACACACACACACAGGGATTCACCTCTTCTGTTAGTTTCCTGTTGCCACTCTAGCAAATTACCACAAATCTAGTAGCTCAAAATTCTGGAGGTCAGAAGTCTGAAATGGGTCTCACTGGGCTAAAATCGAAGAGTTTGCAGAGCTGCACTCCTTCTGAAGGCTCTAGTGAAGAATCTGTTTCCTTCCTTTCTAGTTTCTAGAAGCTACTCTCATTCCTTGGTTAATGCCTCCATTGCTGTATCTTCAAAGCTGGCGGATTCCTTTTCATACCGGTCTCTCTCCAATTCTGTTTTCGGCTTTCCCTTCCACTTTCAGGATCTCTGTGAATACATTGAGTCCACCTGGTTAGTCCAGAACAGTCTCCCTATTTTAAGGTCAGTTGATTAGCACCCTTAATTCCATCTGTGGTGGTAATTGTCCTTTGCCATGTAACGTAACATATTCATAGTCTCCAGGGGTTAGGACACGAGCCATCTTTGGGGGCAGGTGGAGGGAGGGGAGGCGCCATCCATTATTCTGCTTACTATACCTTGTTTTAGTAGTGCTCATAACTTGTATTGACAAAATATCAAAAACGATCTAACCTTGCCTTTACTTCCTTGATCTGTGACTACTCCCCCAAGCACAATTCTTTATACTTAGAAATGAAAATAATTGCTTTCTGTTTAATCCAATTTGCTATAATTTGTGGAACTGTTGGAGTCATAACACCTTCAAGATGTATTTTAATAATAAAACATTTGTATATTTATAAAAGAGTCTGACTAAATGTTTTCATTCATCAGAGTCTCTGGAAAATCTGCTTTTCATTGTCAGTGATATCTGAATTTGGATTCAGGTCCTTCACATTTGAAGTAGTCTGGAAAGGATAATTTGGTTATGCTACTTGAGTGGAATGGGTAAAGGATAGTGAAGAGATTGGCAATGTGTTCATTAAATTCACAAAACCAGTACACTTGGTTATATATAGTCCAATAAGTGCACACTATATCTTGGCAGGTATCTGAATCCCAAATAGGAGTGATTCTGGTTAATGGGCAAAGACTCGACTCTCGTGGAGTTGCAGGTGCTTGCGTGGGGAGTGAGGGAGTTTCTCTGTGACTTTCCGTGCCCATCAGAGGAGGAACAAAGAGTCTAAAGAATAGACTTTGGTCAGAAAAAATAAAAAGTTTGCCTGGAGTTGCTCTGGAAAGCCAGAGGATGCGTACTTCTGTTTACTGAGAATTGTCAAAGTTCCCTGGACCTCATCTCCTCAGTCACTGGCAGGGAACCCTCCCAAGAGACTTGCCAAGGATGAGCGTTTACAAGTTTTGTTGGCCTTGAATCTGGAGGTGTTGCAGTTTTGGTTATTATTCCAGAGTGGGGACTATGGTTGATAGGGCTCCCAGGATTCAATGGTAGAGTTATGTCAACTCCTTTTGGCATTTCGAAGTGAGAATAGGCATGTGCTTAATGCTCTGCTGACAGCTTAGAAAGGTAGTTCATTTCACCATTACATGAGTGGCTACATTACACATTACACAGTGTGGCTATTATACCAGGAAAGGAAATAGCAAGAAAGCCGGGAGGTATCAGGAGAGCTGAGGACTGCTGCTGTTGAACGCTTGTGATCAGTTACTTCATTTTCTCGTGTTTGGAATGGGAATAATGATTCCTTCCCCGTTTATCTCAAGAATTATTATAAAGACCACGTGATGTGGATGTACTTTGAGAGTATCGAGGATTGAATTTCTGATACTTCAAAGAAAGTTGGACAGAAAGGGAAGGGTAGAGGTGAGATGATCCAGTTCAGTTCTCTGATCCTGTGGTTTTTTTTACTACATCTCTCACGGACACTGGGAAAGCACAGGTTGTCTTCTGTTTTGTGTCAGAAATCCTGCACGTTAATTGATGCTTCATTAATTGGTGGACAACATACATGGTACGGTGGCGTGGCGCGTGGGAGGGCAGACGTGTATGTTTGCGGTAGGGGGAGCCCAAATGGTGTGATCCATTATCAGTTTAAGTCTCATTTTTAATTGTTTTGAATTTAGCGTTTTACCTACGTGACATTCTACATCCATAGATGTAGAAGGCTTTTTGGAGGGGGTGGGGGAACCTTTTAAATAAATTTGAATTATATCTTGATTTCTCTGTATTCTTGTAAATGGGCAGTTCTACTGTATCTTGGTCTGTTAGGCTAGTCGATTCTAAAATCATAGAATGTTGGAGATTGAAGTGACTTCAAAATTACCTGTTTTTTTTTTAAAGGAAAATAAAGTGATGAAAATTCGGCATTCATTCAATGTAATATAATATTTTCATTTAATCAGTGAATATTTTCGAATACCTCTTATGTGCCAGGCCTTAAGCCAAGTGCTCAAGACATCAAGATGACAGACCCAGCGCCTGTCTGTAAGGAGTTCATGGTCCCAAGAGGAGATGGGCATTAAACAATTAGTGTTCAGTGTGCTTCTGCTGGGTCTGGCTGATAGGAAGATATACAGGATAAACCAACAATAAGAACTGTCTCTGAGATTGCCCGTTGGTGTGGAAGTAAGGAAAGGCTGAGTATTTCCTCTCTCTCTCTAGATAAATAAGACCAGTTCCATAAGAGACCTGTTTTCACTGCTTGCCCCCATGGGGACCACTTTTCCTTTTCGGTTTTGTGCCAACCTATGACCCTGGAAGCCTAAGATCTATTTTTTGCCACCATCCTTCTTATTGTTATTATTTATGACGGTCATTGTTTTAACTGCTCCACGGAGATAATTGCCGTAGTTGCTAAGGCAACCCAACATATTGGGTATAAGAGCAGCCAGCAGAAAGGGTTTGCCAAATTGCAGGGTTGGGTGGGAGGTGTGGGGTGGGAGAGCAAGGGAGCTCAGCTGTGGAGCTTGAAAATAGCCATGTTCAAATTATCTCTGCATTTCTTCCACTGAGGAGCGTGAAGCCACTTGGAATCTGGTGCCTGCCAACTCCTCACCCACCCCTGACGCTTCCTATTTTCAACTCAGCTACTGCACTCTTTAACTCACCCTCAGTGCTCAGCCAAGAGCTTCCTTGGGTTCCAGTTCCCAGACTCACAACTCCTGTCTGCTGCTATTCAGCTCTGGAAATGTTCTTGCCCTTTATTTCTGGGGCCCTTGGTGGTGGAGACGTAGGGGGGAGCAGCGCATACAAAAGCGTCTGCGGACCCTGTCTCCAGGCTGTGCGCATTACCCATTTCAAACAGATAGGAGTCCCTGGTGGTTTGGTTCAAGGCGTGTAGTCTCCTTCCTAACTTAGGGAAGAGAGTATGGGCCAATGGCAATGACCTCTCCCATTTTCATTTTTGAAGAGCGAAACATCTTGGGAAGTCAGTTTTGTCGCCCCCATTAAATAGGTAAACTGAAGCCGGGCGGGGGGGGGGGGAGGATGTGTGTAGGGCGGGGGGGAAGGTGGAGAAGAAAGTATGCAGACACAGGGATGCAGCAGAAGTGGCTGAGCTAGACCTTAGACCCCAGGCTGCTGACGCTTTCACCCTCTGCCTTCATCAGTGCCCTTGGCTTTTGTCCTTGGCTACCATCTTAGTCTGAGGTCTTCAGGTAAGTTTGCTCCAGTCTCTGTGTCCTCTAGTTAGCTCATTTTCTGTCTCCTGACCGCAGGTCTTTATGCCAAGATGGGGAGTGCTCCAGAGGGGCCCTGGGATAGAAGAAGTAGGAGATAAGGGCAGCTCATTGGCTAGCCTTGCTTTGCAACACTTGGCCATGCAGAAGCAGCTATTGCCGTGAAATAGGATAATGGGCAGAGGAAAGGGCAAGATGACAAAAGAATTTCTTACCAGAAGGTTTGAGTGGGTGTTAGTGACCTCTTTCAGCAACTTCTTTTTTTTTTTTTTTTTTCCTTGCTCGCCAAGCATACGCACAGCCCTAGGGTGTCTGTGGGGAGGGCCAGCCTCCCTCTGTGTCCTTAGCAGCTTCCAGGGTGTCTTCCTAAGTGTGTCCCAGGGCCCTCTGCTAGAGCACCGCCTCAGAGTTGATCTATCTGAGCAGGTTAAATAAACAGGTCTGTGTTTGGGTTAATTATCACTGGTTCTGTTGCTCTCCATTACTGCTCCATCCGGGACTCTGGCCAAGGAGCAGATGGGAGAGGCTGCAGCATCACCCCTGCCTCCTCACTGTGTCTGCGTCTCCCTCCTCTCGCTCTCTCTCGCTCTCTCTCTCGCTCTCTCTCTCTCTCTCTCTCTCGCTCTCTCTCGCTCTCTCTCGCTCTCTCTCTCTCTCTCTCTCTCTCGCTCTCTCTCGCTCTCTCGCTCGCTCTCTCTCTTGCTCTCTTTCTCTCTCTCTCTCTGTCGTTCTCCCCTTCTCGCTCTTCTTTTGCCTGTGTCCCTCTATCCCTTATTATCCTCCCTCCCTCTCCTTGCCTCCCCCTCCCCTTGCTTCCCTGCTTTCCATTCCCCTCTTCCCCTCCCCCTCCCTCTCTTTGCTCTTTCTCTCTCTCTTTCTCTTTTTGGCTGAGCAAATAGGCCAGATGGCAGTGAGGGGAACAGACAACAAGTGAGGCATGGCATATGGGGAGCTTGTTTAATTTCGGCTCCTGTAGGGAAGTAGATTGGAGGAGGTGAGCTACAAAAGCAGAAAATGGAAAGGGAAAGGGTAAAAAAAAAAAAAAAAAGAAAAAAGAAAACCACACACACACAACAACAACAACAACTGACCCTTCCAAGGAGGAAACTGGATTCAATTTACTGTCGTTGGCCAGTGGAAGCAGTTGAGAACGAAGTGAATCTAATGCAGAAAATGCCCTTTCTGCATCTCTAGGTTCAGCTTTCTGCCTCCAGTGCCTGCCTCCTACCAACTGCCTACTGCCCAGGAGCCTGTCCCCGAGGGTGGTCTGAGAGGGGCAGTGAGACTCAGGCAGTCACACGGTAAATGGCTGGCTGTTCGTGTATCCATTCCAGGAAGAAGTTTGACCAGTAATTCAGGGAGAGAAAAAATAGAGGCATCTGGCTAAAGTAAGAGGTTGAGGGAAGACCAGCCCCCAGTGAAGCTGGTTCATTTTTTCTACCGTGAGCCTTCTCACTCTGCTTCGTGTGCCTTTTCGCTTCGATTCAGCGCTCTCCACGGGCAGCTGTGCGCATAACCACACCTCATCCTGCTGACCCTGTCCACTCTTTGTGCTTGCATGGAAAGGTCCAGGTACCATCGCAGAGAACAGAGCGTAGGGACCTCGAGGAATGGTCCTCCAGCTGAAGCCCTTTGTTTTCAGTCAAAATGTATTTAACCTTGGTGGCAGCCTAGAACATCAAATTAAGGCAACGTTAGCTGGAGTTTCTGGAGAGGTTCTGGCCACAGCACATATAGTGGCCCATGCCTTAGTCACTCCAATGCACTCATTCCCATAGATCTGTCAAATACATTCTGCTATCCCTAGCTCCTTTCCACTTTGCCGTTGCTGGGGGATCTTTCTCCCCTGGGGCAGGTGGATTCCTGCCATCCAGGCAAGGCTATCACCCACTGCAGTGTTGGGGACTGGTAGAGACCTAGGAGCCTTAACCATGACCCTAGGAAGGGAGAATACAGTTCAGACTAGTGTGCCTGTGCGGCAGCCTGCCTCTCTTCCCCAACAGGAGCCTCCCCGCCTCCACCAGGCAACCCGTTCTGCAGCTGATAACCGGATTAGGCAGCAGAATGGGGCAGATGAGTTCCCCGAGGGGCCCTGCCTGGAAACGGGGGCCCCCTGGCCTGGTGTAGGGGCTGCCACGGCCAACACCCTAAGCCGCTGCCCCTGGCGGGGCATTTCCATGTCTGTGCACCCTACTGTCCACGTGCGAGCCAGTGGAAAATGACAGCGGCTGAGGTTCACACAGGCCATCGCTGCACAAAGCCCCGAGGCCAAGCGGCATCGTGGCCTGGCTGGCCAGTGCTGTGCACTCGGCCCTCGCAACAGCACTGGCACCACGACCGCTCGAAGCTGGGCCAGACGCCGCCTTGGCCCAAGGGTGGCCGGGCTGTGTGAGCCGAGCACAAGCACCGCGCACGGGGCGTGGAGTGGCCGCCTGCCTTGCCCAAGCCTCCTCTTAAAAAGAAAAAAAAAAAAAAAAAAAAGAAATGTTTTTTTTCGTGCTGGCTTTTAGTGGCAGGCCGGCGGTTTGATCTCCCCTGAATGCTGTCCCCTCGTTTGAGCCTTGGATTTTGAGAAGATTCGGGGCATTGTCCAGGGTGGCGGGATGTCGGATTGATTTCGGGGGCCTTTGTGTGGACGTGGGGCTCCTGAATGAAGCTGTTATGCACGTCTGGGGCTGGCGGGCAGGCTGTCCGGCTGCAAGCTGGGCCTCCCTTTGTTGTGGGGGCCTCATTGAGTCCGCGGAAGAGGCTCATTTCAGGGTGATTTACTGCCACCCAAACACCAGCTGTCTGTTGTGCTGCTGCCCGGCCTCCCCTTGGGGGGTGGGATTTCTTCCCCTTCCGAAGCTCTCAGCCCCCACCCCTTTCTTTAAACACTTATGATATATTCATATTTATGTATATGTATGTATATATTCATATCGTATATTTGTATATGTATATAAGTACATATATGTGTGTGTATATATACTTATACACACACAGACATACACGCACATATTTTTTTGGTTTGTTTTTAATAAAGGGCCCCGAGCTGAGGCAGGAGCAGGTGGAAAAGCTGTTGGGTTGGGGGCTGTGTGACCAGGGTTCCAGCCCCAGTTCCTGTCCCTCATTAGTTGTGTGACCTTGGGCAAGTCACTCGATCTCTCAAAGCCTCAGTTCCTTCATCACACACACACACACACACACACACACACACATACAATGACAGCATTCTTTTTGACAGGAAGATCCCACTAATATATTTCTTGAAATATTAATATATTTTAAAACTGTGAGACAAAAGAAAAGAGGGTGTTGTATTACTCTAACATTTTTGAAAAGCATTATTCAGTGAAAAATAAAGCCACAAGGCAATGGGAGCAGGAGATTGTGTTAAAAAGGAGGCCTCTTGACCTTGCTGGTGACATGCCAGGGGTAAGCGAGAAGCATCCAGACTCCAGTCTGCTCTCGCATCCCAGAAGCAAGAGCCAGTCAGTAAACTGGGGCCATGTTCTGTTGGAAGTGCTAAGTGAACATCAAAGAAGGGGGTTCATGGGGAAGCCTTGGATGGGGGATGGAGGTCAGGGAAGGCTCTTGGAGGAGGTCATGCAGGATTATTTTGAAGTTCAGTAGAACTTTTGATGAGAAGGGGCTGAGAAAGTTATTCCGTGGAGACTAAAAGGTCATCCTTTTCCAGGCAGCCTTTCCTCATCTCTAAGGTTCCCTTGTACTATCGGGCCAAGAGTAGGTTTGAATGGGGGTGGAGGCCATGGTCATTTGTGCAAAGCAGAGGGGTGGATAGGTCATGAGTCAACCAGAAGACCATTTAGAAGGCGGCTCAATTAGATGAAGCAAGAATAGCAATTAAGCAATGACCAAAGTAAGAGGGGAAGATATTTATGAAGTGCACCTGACCTTAAGACTGTTTCAATGTAGAAGGTTGGAGAGAAAGGCATAGGTCTGCCATGATATTCACATTTCTGTAAAATAAGATAAATAATAGTACAAAATTCGTAGCATTGCTAGCCTGAGACGTCATGAACACTCCATAAATGTCATCCTTAATAATGACTATTGTTAACTGATTTTTTTGCTAACCAAGTGGTTGCCTTCAGGCCATGCCCCAAATTGGGAAATACAGGAAAAGGAAAAGGTGTTTTTGAGAGGTGAAATGGTATGGTAGGAAGAGTGGGATGATGTATTTGGACATAGGTAAGTCTTCGCAGGTGTCATCTAATGAAATATCTTTGGGAACAGCGTCTGAGTTGGTCCCGAGAGGACCAGGCCCCTGGAGATGATGCCTACTTCAGTGCTCAAACCATGCCAAACACTTAATAGATGTTTGATGAATTTATGCATTAATGTATATTCTGAGTGTTAACAATCAGGATCCATCAACCAAAAAATAATTTTTATTCCAAAGAGTACTAGTTAGTGACATGTACAGGGGACACAGTGAAGAAAAGCAGGTAGGGTATGTGCCAATAAGGAGATTGTGGTCTGGCGTATCTATAAGGATGACAGAAAAGCTACATGATCAAGGGGTGGAAGAGGATTTTAAATTTTTTCCCGAGTGTCAAAGCATTGCCTAGGGGTCGGGGTGGGGGACAGGTTCAGCACGCCATGGATGCAGAAAGTATCTACGTTGTGCTGAAATATCCTCATGTTTTTATGTAGCCTGGTGGTCAGAGACAGACCTTGGTATAGTGGCTAGTCACAAGCCAAGCCCAGCCTTAGCTGCTGTCGAAAATTGTACTCCTAAGTACTTAGGGAAGCAGCAGGTGGGTGGGGCTTCCCGGTTCCGCGTGACTCCATCAGTGGCCACATCGACTCTGACTGCCTCTATATGTACGAGAGATGGCCTGGACGCCAAGGGCCTGCCCCCCTCATGAAGGGTACCTTCGTGAGCCACGGCGGATTTTTGCTGTTGGTTTCTACTTTGTTGACAATCTCATGAGACTTTTTAAAGTTTAAATTTAGAACAACTATAGGCTCATACTTCTGGGACCTGCTCCAGGAGGTATTACAACAAATACTAGAGCCTCTTGGTATTCCAGGAAAAAGAAACTGAAAAGAGCCTTAGAAATCCTTGGAAGGTAAAACAAACAAACAAAAAACAAACAAACAAAAAAACCCTCCTTTTGCTGACAAGGAAATAACTCTAGAAAGGCAAGGGGCTGGCAAGTTGCACAGCTAGAGAATGTCTGGGAGAAAATTCAGCCCAGACAGCCTGGCCTCCCAGTCCAGAGCTTGCTCAACTTTTTATGTACTGTTTGATATTGCTATTCATGTGCAAGCTTAAGTGAGTTAATGCCCCTCCCTGTTTCTTACTTTTCCCATGAGAAAATGAAGATATCGGACTGTGTCAGCATTTTACAATATATGGTCCTTGGAACACACTTATTCAGAAGATTAAGAGGTGGTAAAGGCCAAAAGGGATTCTGTGAGCAAAAAAGATTGGGAAACACCTGATTAAGCAAAGCTAAACAGATGCCGTTGCAGTAGGATGTCTCAAAGCCTTTAATATGTTAACGAGCATCATGGATCACCAAGTGTGGTCCAGTTTATGGTGTTTCACAAATTCCTTCCATCATAAGCTGATGCCTACTACACCAGCTATTTCTGGACCACTCCCAAGTCTGACTCGAGTGTAGAGACATCCTCCCTGGTAGAGAGGCTTAGATCAGTGGGTCAGTGGGCCTTTGTAGCGATGTTGTACTACTTCTGCCTCCAGAGGCTGGATGGGATTGGGAGAGAAAAAGAAAAGGAAGGTTAGTGAAACACCAATTCCTTTTTTTTTTCTGCACCAAGAGAGAGGGAGAGAAGAAGGAAGGGAGGACCATTCTGCTAACATGAAGAGGGGACGTGAGTGTCTTCCTCTGAGTGAGGATAAAAGATGATCTTTTTGTTTCCTCACTAATTAGAAATAGAGGCCTAAGAAAGCAAAGGGAAAGAGGGGAGCAAACAAGAACACTTGTTTACTTTTCCAGAGGAGGAAGGGGAGAGAAAGCAAGGGGATATCAGAATGTTATAATTTCATCAGCTTTGGCCTCATTGCTTTTATTGAGCTAACAGCAGGATGGTTCCTGATTTTGGTTAAGCCTCAAGTACCTCAGGAATCCATGATTTTGCAAAAAGTTGATTGATAGCATAAGTTCAATCCAAGACTGTTCAAGATGCTCCTCAGAAGAAAAATGGTCTTTGTGTGGGCATCGTATGCATGTTTATGCATGCACCTGGAAAGAGCAATGCAGGTAAAGGGAATTGTATCCAGAGCTCATTTAGCTTCCACCTAATTGGATTGGTATTCCTGGACCTTGGATCCAGACATACAGATCAGCCTCTGATTAAGCTTCAGTTGGCAACTCAGATGGTGTCTGTTATTTATTGAGCAACGCCGGATAGATCATGTAACAAGACATATTTGCACTCGCTGCCTGGGCATGTGGGAAACACATCGGAAGACACAGACTGATAAAGGTTGTGAGCAAGTGTCTTCTCATGGCTGCCATGGAACCCTCACCATTCGTATTCCCTCATTCTTGCCTTGACCACTGAGGCTTTCTGTATGCCAGCAGAATATTTCCTGGGGTAGTTACTGAGTGAAAGGAGGTGAGTTTCAAGGGATTTGTCCTGGTAATGCACCGTGTATATACAGAGCAGAAGCCTTAGGATCCCCAAGCCTCCTTACCCCTCTCCATCACTGTAAGCAACACTCCCCCAGGGCAGATGCTTAATGATACTCACAACCTCCTCTGCAGCATTTTTGAGATATCATCATTTAGTTCTGTTCTAGTCATTACGCCTCTCTGAGGAGGTATGTGTAATTGGACCCGCTTTACAAAAGAGAAAGTGAGGCACATTGAAGCACAGAGAAACAAGTGTTACTCTGGTATTCAGAGAGACAGACAATGGTAGAACAAGCCTGTGCTTCCAATTCTAAAATTCTCTGATGTCGGAAAGAAATGACCAAGAATTAAGCTTCCTCCCCATCCAACATATCCTAATAGCTGGCTGCTCTCTACTAATTGCACTCTTTTTTTAGGAGAGTAGAAACAGCTGGAGAACTCAGACTTCAGGATGCCAAGCTTCTTACTGGATTCCAGGGAAACAGTTTATTCTTTTATCAAGAAAGTATAGAGGATTTATGCTGACCACAGGATCTTTGCTTGGCGAGTAAAGCAAAACCAATCTATATTGTGTGAGTCCTTTCCTAAAAGAGCCTGCAGTTTAAGAAAAAATCGCATACATATGAAAAGTGAAATACCATGTATCATCAAATCCAAGATGCCACAGACTGTGAGACAATTTTAGAGATGTTAGAAATGAAAAATTGTTGCATTCTTGAATCATTGAGATATGGTAGTAATACAAAAGGCAAATACAAATGAAAGTTGATTATCCAGAGTTGTCATAAGCCATATGTATATATTCATTCACCATTTGTTTCTACTGATAGGCCAATGCATGATGAAGTAGTCAGGGAATGTTACAGACAGTGAGGAAGGATGCCCATGGTAGGAGTAGTGTGTGCTGGTAAGGAAGGGATTCACGGATGATTTGAGACCTGGTGAAAAATTGAAGAACGTAGAAGATTTCAAATGAGTAGAGAGGAGGCAAGTTTGGTGGGGAGTGTTCAACTTTGGGTTAAACTGCCGTAGAGGATCATGGAGATACTAATTTATTCATAGGCAAATTAAAATACTCTGGTGTCTTAATCAGTATTTAATAGCTTGTCTTAATAGCTTGGGCTGCTATAACAAAATACCATAGATCACGTGGCTTAAACAACAGACGTTTATGTCCTACAGTTCTGGAGGCTAGGAAGTCCAAGATCAAGGTGTCAGTGGAACCGGCTCCTGGTGAGGGCTCTCTTCCTGACTGCATATGGTCACACTGTGTTTTCACATGGCAGAGGGAGGAAGCTCTCATGTCTCTTCCTCTTCTTCCAAGGGCACTAATCCTATCATGAGAACCCCACCTTCATGGCTCTACTAAACAAATACTTCTCAAAGGCACAGTGTCTAAATACCACGACATTGAGAAATAGGGCTTCAGCATATGAATTTTGGGAGGACACAAACTTGCAGCTCATAACATTTGGGAACTTATTTAAATCAGGTTCGGGTCCTGGAACTTAAAACAATGGACAGGCTTGGAAAACTTATAAGGTTTCGAGTAAGGTGGTTGATTTGAGGGGTTATGGCATCTGAGTTTTCTTTTAATCACACCAAATGCTGCTGAAATTCTTCTGGCTTTCACACTTCAGTTTCATTCAACTTTCATAGGATTCTGCTCTGTGGAGGATACAAAGGAAGGGAACACATGTCCTCTGCTCTCAGGAGGTGTAATTAGAGCTTACGAAATTTAAGTTGTAAAAGAATTTAAGAATAACACTGGGTAAGAAGGAAGGTATATGTTGGGAGGGGTGGGTACTGACAGTCTCTTATAAATGTGAGAAGATAGAAGATCAGTGTGGGTTAGTCGAGTAGGACAAGGCTTCTTGGGACAGGTGGGATTTGTAATAAATCTTGAGGATGGCAGGGCTGATAGAGTGAGAAAGGGCCTGAGCAAGTGTGCACATGGAGGAGCTGGGTATTTGAGGGTCATTGAGAGGTAGAGCCAGATGAGCGTCATTCCTCCCATTTACCTATCTCATGTAAGACCTGACAAGACAGTGTGTTGTTGTTGTTCGCTGTTCGTTTGTCCAGGGTGTGGTCAGTGTGAAGACTAAAAGTGGGAGAAGGAGGAAGAAGGAAGATAAGGGAAAGTGCCTTCCACATCAGCCTACCACTGTTCTCTACATCTGTGGGGAAAGAAGATAGAGGGAAATCCGCAAACTTGCACTATCAAATTGGAAAACCTTCGCTGCTTACTTAGTGGCAGGAGTTTGAAAGAGTTCGAAACAAAAAAAACAGAACAAAGAGGAGGGAAAACAAATGAGGGAGGCTATTGGAGTGGAAAGGGCGATGCATTCGCATTTGGATTAGTGCCCATTCTTTGCTTTCTGTGTTCTTCCTCTTTCTCTACCACTATTTGGCAGTGCTCTTACAGGATTTGTAGCCTCTGTTTTATTACTGTGAATAGTTATTTGCAGGTTTGCATTGAGATGTGTCTCTTGCTTATTTTATTTATTGTTATTTGATTCATTTCTTCTCCCTGAAATTACAATGCTGGGTCCTTGACAGCAGGGACTATTTCTTTGTATCTCTCAAGGTATTGGGACATGTTTTCTTTTTCTTAGTAAATATCTAATAATGTTGACTTCAATACTTTTGGGAAATAGAAAGGATATAATTGTTAAATAAAGGAGAATACACACACACACACACATATACATACACTCAGAGTAGATGAGTACGATCTATGTTTGTTTATTTGATTTGTATTTATTTGATGGATTAGCCTGATATATCAGTCATAGTATGAGACATAGCAGAACTCCGGTGGCACTTGAATGCCTGGATCATTGGAATATTGACTGGAGGTCAGTGCTTGGGTGGGTCCAGGACTATCTTCTTCATGGACAGAGAGGCAGGACAGCTAGCTCTCTCTGGGATCGTGAGATGCAAAGCATGCATGTCATGGTGAGAGACGTAAGCAAGCAACAGGACTGCTTCTGAAAAGCGTGGCAGAGCTTGGGGAATGATCTAAATAGTGTGCTGCTGGGTACGTAAGTCTTCAGGTGAGTAGAGAGATTGCCCGCTAATAGTGGCAACTGAAGACATGGCTGATTATCTGTTGCTGTGTCTTGTCACCTGTTAAAATGAGTACCATTGACCCATTTTATGTATTACTTTAAGGGCCACATAGGTGTTATGAGAATTCTAACTGAGAGCTAAAAAACAGAAAAAATACTTGATAAAAATTAGCATTTACAGAGGTTTGATAAAAAGCCAGATAGAGACATCGGAGAGTTTTATAGCTGACTGGTTCATGGAGTTTTTAACCGAGCGTCCAAGGTTGCTATGGAAACTCTATAGGTGGTCTTCAGGTTTGCCCCTAAACTTCTGAAATTGGATGCACAATTTTGTCTATATGTGCCTTTAAGCATTTTCTGGGAAGGGGGTGGACAGCTTTAATCAGATTCTCAGTATCATCTGTGACCCAGAAAAGTTCGGAATATTCAAACTCCTCAGATTGGCAGATGAGGAAACTAAAACTTAGAGAAAGTTATTGACCTTCTCAAAGTCACTCCGAACTGGGACAGTTATGCAGATTTTTAGTCTTACAGCATGACATTCCCTCTACTGTTCCTCTCTGACAGATTAAGAAGTCACCTTTGCTTGTGGATTATTTCCAAAATCCTGCTGAGAAGGATGAGCCACTAAAAAGAGATTAGAGATTGATTTCCTGCCAGAGCTTCTAATCCACCAAGGCTATTCTTGTGTTGGAGCCATTGTGAGCCAGACACAGGCTCCCTGCAGAAGAATAGGGATTTTGTACAATGAATCGTAGAACCCCAGAAGGATAATCTGGATAGATCCTAGAAGGCAGGTGTGAAAATGTCCCTCCACCCCCGGTCAGCCTCACTGTCGTGAGTGGGGGTCCGAGAAAAAGGAGTAGAAACGTGGTTTTACTTTTAATGTTATAAAACTACCTTTGCCTGGCTTTTGAGAGTCTTATAAGACTAGTGCTACCTCAAAAACAATAGAAATACTCCATTAATGAGTCCTCCAAGGCCTTTTATTTTGTCCTCTATACCTAAGGAAATCACTTCCTCAAACCCCTCTCAGATAGGCATTGGTCTCTTTATGCTATGATTGGTGTGACAATGAATAACCCAGATAGATACGTTTTGGGCGAGCATGAGCTTCATGTTGGAGACAAGGCATGTGCTGTGGCAGGGCACATGTCCTGGGTGGAAGTCAGGGTCAAGTGTTTGAGGAAAAAGTAGTAGAATACCAAGGAAGTTTGATGGTGGGCCAGGGAGAGTGGGGTGAGGGAGGAAGGGAAGAGAGATAAATCATAGTCATGAATGGGAAGGGAGATAGGAATCTGGGAGAGGCTGAGTGAAGAAGCACACTAAACTCTTGGAGAAAATTTGAGGTCATTCCATCATGGCAGACAAAGGCCGGTTACAGGGGCTGTTCAAAGGATGCTGGACATCTGGCTCCCTGCCATTCATGGGCAGCTCAAACTTGCAGAAAGTTATTTCTTATGTTACGCTGAAATATTTTCTTCTTACATTCCCCATAGATTGCCTCCGTGTAGTTTCTTAAAACCCTATAAACTAGGTTTTTCTATTTTTTTTTCCTCCACGGTAGAACTCCTATACTTGAAGACAGCGGTGCCTTAGTCTTTTCTTTCTTCAATAATCTTAGTTTCTCTAGTTCCCAGTCACTCTGCATGTCCTTATAATGCTTCTTGAGTGAAAGATACTCCCTCTGTGAATATCTCATTTAAATATAACTCAAATATAAGTAAACTGGAATTTGTTCCTCCAGGTGAAATCTGATCCTTGTAGAAGACATAGAATTTGTGTAGGGTTTCGTTAACCACCTTGACTTTTTACATTGTGCTTGTAACTTAACCTGACTAGCCTTATCAATGCTAAGCTGATTTTGGATCAGCATCCCAGCCTATGGAGATGATTTCAAATTCGTTATCTTTTGTTCATTAGTTCTGGTTATTTTTTTCCATATTATGTCATTAGTAAAATGTACTTAAAAACATTTTTTTTTTATGACTTCCTTTAAGTACTTGATGGACACATTGAATAGAGTGGTTCGGTTAAGAAGTCTGGCCATTCTGATAGAGAAGCCCCTTTATTGTCTGTGGTCTTAACCTCCTGTGAACGAGCACCATACATTCACAGTAACTCACACTTGAACATGTAAATACCCAGCTCGGGGCATGAAACTCCATCTCAGAAATTTATCTAGACCATTCAAGAATCTGCCTGGATCCAGTCACCCACACTAGTGCGAACTTTGTCGCTGTGGTTCTCCTTGGTGCTCTCATCCCCTGTTGGACTCTGTTCTTCAGCTGCATGCAGCTGTCGCTAGCCCTGATGAGCAAGTTTAGATCTGTTTTTTTTTTTTCTGTTCAAACTTAAAACTCTCCCTCATGCATGATTCTGGAACTTACTCTGCCCAAAACGCCATCATAAAGGGTAAAAGACACTCCTTCGGCCTACTATTGATTAGAGAGTATAATCTGTTGATCAATATTCTGTTCTGGCATCTTTGTCTGTTTTCTTGAACCTGCCCACAAAATGTCACACATCTTCATCTCGCTGAAAAAATAGGAGCAACTGGCTTGTCTGTGTCCCTTAGTAGGTGACCGAGACCTCAGTGTACCTTTTGTGAAATGAGGGACCTTGGACTAGGACAGCTTTTCTGAAAATGTTTTCCAAAATGAACTGTTGTTAAGTGTTAGCTTAAAAACTGAGGGAAAAGGGAAAATTAGGTGAGTCAGTAAGCTTTATAAAAGTTTGATTAAAAAATTAAACGAGTTTCTTTATGAAGCATTTCTGAGAGCCTTCCGCATGCTGTGTGCCTCGTGAACCTCCAAGAGCAAGACGCAGCATGCAGTTTTCCCCAAACTTTATTTGGTCGTTGAACACCTTCATTTAGAACACCTGTTTTGAGAAGCACTGAACTCACTGGTTTGGGCAGAATCTTTAGGGATCACCATGCTGACAAGTGTGTTCTTCACTCAGAGAGCTCGGGGCTGGATGTGAAGGGGCAGGTCTCTGCCCAGCCATCAGCCAGGCTCCAATGCCCACCGGGAGAGCTTGTCCTTCTTTTGCAATTATTACCATGAGGGGGGCACCTTCTGACCACTTCTGACATTGAAGAATGGGAGCAATTCCCTGTAGGTGTCTCTCTTTCCTCTTCTGTCCCCTCCCCCGGCATTCGGGGCATCTGCCTTGCGAAGCTCATTAACCTCTTTAATGATGCAATATCCTTTTTCCATATAAACCTCTGTCCTGAAAATTTGCCGCTCTCTGTGCTTCCCAGGAGGAGAGCTTTCACTCATGGGCTGCTCTATGAATTGGAACTTGCCCCTCTATGTGGGGAGAATGATTGACACTCTGTCTCTAGCATGGGGCCATGCTTAGGAGAGCACCAAGGGACAGTTTTGTGGCTTTCTTGAATTTTAGAATGACTTTACTGTTTCACAAATGTGACATTTTGGTGCCAATTGATGCAGTGCTCTAAATCCCTTTGATAAAAGGAAGATTTGGCATCTTTTATTCTTTTTGGCAGGGGAGAATGGGGTATATAATTTAGTTCCCACATGTGACTCCTGAGCCATCCAAGATAAACCGTTAGGATGAGCCCCTTCGATTTTGTTCAGCAGTACCAGGTGATAGAGGGCAGTACAGAAGAGGATTTGGGTTCATTTCTGAAGTCCCTCTATTGGCTAGAACATCATGGTCCCTTCTCTTCTGCCCTGAGTTTGGCTTTAGGGCCAATAGGTTGGATTGACGTCTCAGTTCTGCCGCTTACTAATAAGGCGAGTGATCTTAGGTCAGCCACTCCGTCTCTCCAATCATTTCTACCAGTGATCAATGATCTGAACTAAATACTCTTAGTCTCGTAGTGCTTTCCCAACTCTCTGTGGTCCACAATACACCTGCACTCTTGCTGGGAAATATCGAGATGGCATCATAGGACCCTGCCTCCCTGCTAATGTCAGTTCTCTAGACATCCACACTGCCCACCAATCAGCCATGGATGCGCGCGCGCGCGTACACACACACACACACACACACACACACACACGTGTGCTTTGTCTCCTGCCAGTCTCCACTGTGGTTTGTAGGATTGTTATTATGGGGTTTAAATAACATTATGCTAATAATAATAGCTAACACCTATTCGCTTACTCTGTGCTTTGTCCCTACTATCTCATTTAATCTTCCCATCAATTCTGAGTGAAGTAGTTAGCAGATGATGAAATGGAGACTTGGAGAGGTTAAACGGCTTGTTCTCAGGTCACACCACTGGAATATAAACCCTGACTCCAGAGACCAGGCTCTCAAACATTCTGTTATATAGGGAAGCAATTTATATCCAAAGTGCTCTGCAGATCAGGGACCATTCCCATGGCTGCTAACCGTCTTACAATTCAAAATGTGCCACAGGATAATGAGGAGAATTGAAGTCCCAAGGTACCCCAGCCACATCATTGATGGATTTTGTACCATTCCCTCTCTGGTTGGAGATTGGTCTGTTCCATGTGTCTCTGAGGGTCCCAAGGTTGAGGAGATGGAAAAGGCAGGGGAATCTCAGTGTTACTCTCCACTTCATCAAGACAGGGAGCCGGGAAGTTCCAGCTCCTCTCTTCTCCCATCTGACATCGACTTAGAATCTTTTCTAATTTGGTCTCTGTGCCAAGACAGAGTAGTCTAGGTAGAGGATGATGTTAGGGTACCACAAAGTATAGGGACTGACAAGACACACTTCGGAGCTTTACCCAAGTTAAAGAGATGATCAAATAAATCCATCCTCAGATCATTCCCTTGACTCACTAGCACTTTCCTTGGGGCGAAAAAAGTAAGCAGTAGCAGAAAATAGATCTCAGGACCCAAATTTCAAGACTCTAAAAGTTGCAGGGTTAAAATAGATGTATTTAAAGATTTTTCTGTTCATTTAACAACTTGCATCAATGAACCATTGCATATCCTTGATAGCCCAGCCTTTTTGACTGCCTCTGCTCTGTTTCTTGTTTAGTCATTATGACAGTCTCATGGGAAATGAGGGACTTGGGTTTCCATATGTGTTTTCTACATAAGAAAATATAATCTTGAGCATGGGGTGGGTATGCCCATTGTCCACTGATGAAAAGGCACTGTGTGGGTTCCTGGGATGCCTACATGGACCACTGCAAATGCTGGGTGATTTTGGTTCATGGTCTAAACTCAGACTCTCTTCATAACCATAAATGTGGCAGGGGACCATATTTATTTCCGTTATTAAGATGAACTCACACTGGGAATGGGCACAGTGGTACTGTCACAGGACACAGGAAACGTGGAAGCCTCTTGATTTTTTTCTGTGGTGGCCCATGAGCAGCGATCCCTGCCCTTCTGCTTTATTTTAGGAGGTGTGTTTTCAATCAGCCGACTGTTAGGGCTCTGCAGTCGCCCCTAAGAAATACCGGGTTTGCTAAGCTTTACCGTGTGGGGGATACTTTCAACATGTAAAACATAATCCCTCACTGAAACCTTAAATTATCCAAACTGAAAGAACTTTCCGGGTTTAACTGGCTTTTCTCAGTGAGGTGGTTTGTTTTCATTTGCTTCATTTCTCCACTTTTGGCCTTTGAGCTGTCCCTTGTCAGTTTCGTTCCTATTTAAAGTCAGTTTCACCTTTCGCTTCCCTTCTTGAACCTCAGCCTTCGAGAGTTTCATTTCCCCACACAGTGTGTGCCTGGGCGGAAAGGTGGAGGGAGCTTTATAATTAAGTCTAAAATAAGAAGATTTCCCTGAAATATGACCAAACTATTGGACAATGAGAACAAATCATTTGTCGGAAATCGTTGACCCTCATACTCCTCATTCATACGTGATGCCATTATTAAGGAGGACATAGTTCTCCACTCTGGCTTCACGCTGGAATCACTAGGAATGTTTTTTAAAAACCCCGATGTCTCTGCCATATCCTGTACCAGTTAACCAGAAAATCTAGTAGGGGGTTCCAGGCACTCGTCTTTTTTTTTTTTTTTTTAAGTTCCCCAGGTGGTTTCTGTGTGCAGCCGGGGTGGAAGCCACTGGCCTGGGTGCTCCTTGAGGCCCTCAGCTCCTTCTTGGCTGAGCACCGTCAGGGTTATTTTGCTGCTGGTGCCTTTGGTAGAGCAGTGGTGATGGAACTACTGTCACATGTCTCCTGGACTGATGGGTACCAATTTCCCTCTCCTAGCTTGGTAAAAAGTTTCTGAAGTGGTCTCTGTTTTAAAGGCGATCATCTAGAATGTTTTCACTTCAGGCTTCTCACAACTTTCTTCTCGCAATAGAGGAAGGGGGCCTCTCCCTCGTCAAGCCTCACGCGGCTCTCCGTGAACGGGAAGGCAAGGAGCTGGTGTGCGTGGGGGCACCACAGAGAGATGTGTGTGCGTTTGTGCTCTAGGATGCTCATCCTGGCCTCTCAGGGATCACCCAGAAGCCCTGCTCTGCCCGGTAACCCACGCTCTCAATGCAGCAATGCCCAGCAAAGCCAAAATCATTTTTAACATCTAAGAAAGGTGTGAAGCTTTGACTGAAACCCAGTGGATTTCATTAACTTTAAATGCTGATTCTGAGCCACTTGGGTTTACATACCTCCTCTTTCCCTTCCCTTCCCTCCTCTCCAGCTTCTCCCAACCCAAGCATGATAAAAGCATAAACTCTAATCCAAATTACACATATGAAATGGGATAACAATATGTTGTTCAGTTACTCCACAGTCAGCATACCTGAACTTTTTTGTTTTTGTTTTTGAAGGCGAGTAAGGAGATAGGGAGAGGTCTACAGAATATTTTCTAACACACGTGTGTTAAATAGTGTTGTGTACTTATTTCTGCCATGTCCCTTCCAGTTTGAGAAATAAAGGACATAGCACAACGAAGTGAGGAGTCTCAAATAAGATTTAAATTATGTTTATGATGTCAAAAACATTTCCATCCTTTGCAAAAGGCTGATGAAATTGATATGGTACCTATGGTACATAAGGTCTTTCATTTTGAAGCTAATGATAAAGAGGCCACAACTTTTATGAGTATCTACCGTGTGCCAGGAAATGACTTAGAAACGTTACACAAAATCACCTTGAATCCTCACCACAAACTAGGCAGTGTTATTTTAATTTTACTGATAAAACAAAAACCGAGGCTTAGCGAGCTTACAAAACTTGCTCACGGTTACGCAGATAGTAAATAACAGTCCAATTTGGTTTGATCCCCATCAAAAGAGAATGAATGCACTGTTTGAGTGAGGGACAGCAATAGGTTATAGTGCTCTCACTGAGTCTATGTTAAGTTATACCAAGACATTTCTTAAGACAACGTACCATATTTTTGTTAGCAGTTTATTTCAAACACATATCACTTTTGAATAGACCTTTGATAATCATTATTGGACATGAGCCTCATGATAACCATATGAGGTTGGGAGGGCCATGGCTTCCCCTCACCCCCTTTTCACTTAGAGGGAGAAAATGAACACAAGAAGAAATCGATTGCCTTACTTGTAATTTTGTTTTGTCGTTTTTTTTTTGTGTGGCAGAGCCAGGGCTAGGACTCAGGCCTTCTGTCTCCTGGTCCAGTGCTCTTTCCATCACTTGTGACTAATGGTAGGTGTCTGTGCACAGCCTGGCCTCATTGTTGTACCTTGACTGACCCAGGCCATCAAAGTCACAGAGGTAGCTGTATTAGGACCATTAGGTAACAAACTGGACTAGCTGGCCAGACTGGTCTTTCCAGCTGTATCTCTCACTTCGTTCAATCCACAGTTCTACCAAGTTTCTAAACACTTTTTTTTTTCTACCCCAGGGACTGCTAACTTCTTTTCTCAGGTCTGGCATTCTCTCCTGTCCTGTCCCCACTCTAGCAAATCCTTCCCGTTCCAGAACCCACCTCCTTAGGAACTCATTCTTGACTGCAGCCAGTTCCTGCTATCTCCCCAGGAACTGAGATGTTGTTATCTAGACAGTACAACTCATTTAGCACCTAGCACACTGAGGTTTGAATTTAGGTCAGACTCTTGAGTATATGTAAAGCTAGAGATATTTGTCTGTTCTTTTCTGTGTGCCAGCTCTGGAGATGGAGGTGGAGGTGGGGTACTGAGTTGTGACTTAGAGGGCATGGTAAGTCCTG
The DNA here is from genome assembly GCF_014176215.1 of Rousettus aegyptiacus. NCBI lineage: Eukaryota > Metazoa > Chordata > Mammalia > Chiroptera > Pteropodidae > Rousettus > Rousettus aegyptiacus. The sequence continues at coordinate 73,341,851 of NW_023416287.1, forward strand.
ACAAACACACATTGACCATTTGATTTTCTCTGGTTTATTCCGTAGTACTGTCTCAATGGTTACTAAGGTTTGCTGTGAAATAGAAAAAAAAAAAGTTATTATTTAAAAACCAGGGATGGGTCAAGAGTTTCTCATTGAGCCTGGGAATGTGGGAATGGTTCCCAGAGAAGGAAAGGCTGCACAAGCCAGTCTCTGGCATGGCTGAGCCAAGGTCTTCAGAATATATTTAACAGTTCTGTCGCCATCAACAACTGGCATTGGCAGGAAGAGGAACAAACATTTGTAAAGAGTGAATCTGGGTGTCAGAATTTAAAGGTCCTGAACTGAACTCAACTGTTGACTCACTTTTACCTTTTAAGTCCCATCAGTCTGTGTTAAGAGTCACTCACTCATCCTCTAAATAGCGATTGAGTACTTCTTCGGGGCAAGGTACAGTGTTAAGCGGTACACAGAATAGAACTGGTGAAGACGTCATGCCTGTCATCAAAAAGGTATCAGGTTAGCAGGATTCAAACAATAACCTACATACACACACATGTGCATGCTATGTGAACATAACAAAGAGAGGAGAAAGTTATTCTAGACTTGGGAGGAGTCTCATTTATAGAAATCTTTTGATAAATTTAACTGTACCTAAAAACGATCTTAAACAGGCAGAGGGAGAGAGGGAAGCACCTCAGTCCAAAACTAAGGGAAGTGTTCCAGATGTTGAGAGGACAGTGAGTAACCACATGGATTGGAGTCCGTAGCTGGGGTTATGAAGCAGTGGGTCATAGAAGGCATGGAAGTCAGGGTTTGACGGGCGGCGGGGATATTTAATGGTACAGACGAAGGGGGCATAGCATCCAGATTAGTATCCCATTGTCTTTACATCTAAAGTGAGAAGAGGTGAACCGATGTCTCCCTCTCAGCTCCCTGGTATGTTGTGAAGAGCACAGAGGTGATTGGCATCAGGGCACGCACATTTTTCAGGCAAAAGCGGCATCACCAGCTGTGTACAGTGTGGAGCTGAGTTATTTGAGGTTGATCGTTACTATATCGATTCTCTAAATTCTCATAAGGAATAGTTTTGAAAATCAAAAGAGATGATAAGTGACGGTGGTCATTTAAAGCCGTGAAACCCTTTCTCTAGTGCTCTCCTGATGGATGCTGAAAACTAGAGTTTAAATCATCTTTGGGGAGATATTCCTAAGCTTCTGATAATACTAATTACTCTCTGACCTCTCAGCCGCATTCGACACATGTGATCCTTCCCTCCTTGAAACACTTGTCCCTTGGCTTCCGGGACAGCACTTTCTCTTTGATTTCCTCCTTGCTCTCTGCCTGCTCCTTTTCTGAGTCTTCGCTGGTTCCTCCTCATGCCCCTGACTCTAAACATTGGAGTGCCCCGGGAGTCAGTTCTCCAACCTCTTCTCTCTGTTATCTTCTCTTATGGCACTGAATATCATCTACATACATAAAATATTCAAACGTTTATCTCTGCTTGGGACCTACCAGCTGAATTTTAAACTCATATATCCATTCTATTTACCACAGGATCTAGAGTGACCCTTTAAAACCTCTGTCAGATTGGGTTGCTCCCCTGCTCCAAACCCTCCAAAGGCTCTTCATTTCATTCCATGCAAAAATCAAGTGTTTGCAAAGGCCTAAAAGGTCATAAGTGAGCTGTCTGGCTTCCTCTCACTCTGCACCACCTCACAGAATACTATTAGCACAAGTCTACCTCAGGCACTTAGCTTTTCCAGTTTCTTCTGTGTAGAAGGCTGACCCCCCAGACATGTGTAATGCTTGTTCTTGACCTCTCTGCATAAAATATAAGTTATCCATGATGACGTGCCTTGCCACTCTATAAAATGACAGACTGTCCCTTCTGAGTTTTCCTCATCTTAACTTGCCTTATTTTTATACCTAGCACTTACCTCTATCTGATGTACTATACTTCACTTGCTCATTTGTTTATTACCTGCCTTTCTTTGCTAGAATAAAAACTCTGAGAGCAGGGGCTTTGCTACTGGTGTGTCCTCGTGTCTAGAACAATGACTGGCACACAATAGGCACTCAATAAATATTTGTAAAGTGATATATAAAATGATCTCTAACAACAGAACTCAGAAGAGACAGTCTGGTTAGGATCTGGCTCAGGCTGCACTTCATCAAAGGTCACGGCAAAGAATAGTCCTCGAGGTGGAAGACTTGCTTGAGACCAAGTTTTGTATGCCCTGTGATTTAAGATTTGAGAGTGAATCTCCCAAACCACAGTTTTCTCTGTGTTTTGAATGGGTGTTGGTGTCTTACTGACAAGATGGAAGTAAGGATCAATCTAGGGGATAGATGTACTTCTGCCAATTAGATGCTTGACCCTTTTCCCTGTCTAGAAAAGGAACCAGACTTGGCTCCTGCTCTGTCCTTGGGGCAGGATATGTGTCCAATCAATTTTGTTTTTCTTTTGGCACAAGATAGCGACATAGGGTTTTGTTGTCGTTGTTGTTTCTAGCTTTAAGCAGGCATTTTATGGGTGGATATGAAGACATTTGGCTTTATTTGGCGGATGGTTTCTTATTTTATCCTATCTTGTTTATGTAGGTTTTTTTGTTTTATTTTAATGTGATAAATGGCCAGCAACTTCCCTGAACCCTGTGGAAATGGTATCCAGGCTACAGAATAATTATTTAGTGAATGGCAGATCCAGTTTAGGTTGGCGCAGATCAAATTAATCATTATTAGGCATGCCTTCTCTGACAGTAACCTCGTCCTTTGCAGAAGTGCTCCTCTTTATTAAGAAGTAATAGCTATGAGGAATGGACCCCACTCTGGTTACACTATACTGTGGCTTTCCTCATATCTATCTTGGCAAGAGAGATCACAGTACATAACCAGATTAAAACAAAACACAACAAACAAACCCATTCATGAGGCCTCTCTCTCTCTCTCTCTCTCTCTGTCTTTCTCTCTCTTACTACTGCCCTCCACAGAATTCAAGTTCCAGTATTAAGAGGCATTGCAGTGTGCTGCCCCCTCAAAGAAAATAAAATTATTATAATAGTAATTAGTGGTATTTGTTACAGTAAGACTAAATCCACCGGCTTCCTCTCCTGGTTTCACAGCTGATGCTTGGGTCTTGGGGACAGCCATCTCCAAACTACTAAAGCCCTTACTGTCTGGAAGGTACTTCCCCTTCTGGGGCCTGCATGTGGATTGGCTTCCAACAAGATAAACTCTTTGCCTGAGGATAGTTCGAAAGGAGCCTCCTTTTCAGCATCAGTCCAAATTGGAATATAGAACATTCGGAAAATAGAGAAGAATGAGATGGGCAGGCAGAGAGCAGGGAGGAAGGGGAGCTGGCTTCTATTTTGCTTTTGAGACCTATAGAAAGCTCTTAATTTCTTGATTTTTTTCTTATCTGTACAATGGAAAAGAAATCTGGGATAACGTTCAGCCTTAAAAGGAAGGAAATGCTGACACATACTACAACATGGATGAACCTTGAGGACATTACGCTAAGTGTAAAATAAGCCAGTCACAAAAGGACATACTGTATGACTCCACTCATATGAGGTACCTAAGGTAGTCAAATTCATAGAGAGAGAAAGAAAGGGTGGGGAGGGAAGGGGGAATCAGTGTTCATGGGCACAGAGTTCCAGTTTTATAAGATGGAAAGAATACTGTGGATGGCCGGTGGCGATGGCTACACAGCAATGAGAATGTACTTATTGCTGCTGAACCGTACACTTGCAAGTTGTTAAGATGGTAAATTTTATGTTATGTGTATGTTACCACAATTAAAAAGTAAATAAAATTATAAATGAAATAGTAATAATCTCTAAAAATTATATCTTTGAGTCTGTGACCTATTATAGTCCCTTGGAGGGGTAGAGAGTCCTGCAAGTGAAGAGAGCAGTGGAGGCCAGTCATAGGGTCCTGACAGATTTAGACATGAGCTTCACACTTCTACTGGGATATGTATTTGAGGGCCTGCCCCATGAATGGGAGAAGATCAATTTTGTGTGCTTCCACAGAGCAGATTTAAAACCAATGCATAAGAGTGACAGGGAGGCAGAACTTTGTATCAGTTGAAGAAAACTTTTTCTTTAAAAATCGTGAAAATAAAAAGACTACCCCAGAGGAATGAGCTTTTCTAGGAAGGAAGTGACTCCCTCTCCTGGCGGTGCCCAAGCAAATGATGTGGTCATGTATAGGGTCCTTCCTACTCTTGTAAGATGCTAGGTGACGGAACTCTAATTTAGCTTCCTTTTTCAGGTTCTAGAGTCCTCTTTTCCTTTCCCTCGTCACTGCCACGAGTGTTTTATTTCCCAAAATAACAGCATCTATTACTACGAAGAGAAAAACAACTCTGGTGTTAGGGACATCACAGGTTACTGGGAGTAAACTGAATTATCTAGAGAGAGATCAAATCTGCTTGCCAGGAACTGTTTTGTTCTCAGAGGAGTCACCAACTGTGACTTGAACCTCAAACTTAAAGGTTGATAGTTCAGCAAAGGGAGGGAAATCAGCAAACTCAACTCACCAAACTGGTATAAAGCTTAGGAACTCTTTACCTCCAGAAAATGAATACTTGTGAGAAAAAGACTTCATGGGTAACTAAATTGTATCCAGTGTTATACATGCTTCTAACTGGCGTCTTTGTGGTTACTACCAAGGTAGGCCACCATATTAATCCCAGTATAATAATGCTGGGCTAGATATATGCTGTTTGATACAGTGTGAAAATTATGTTATTCTTAAAATTTCGGCATCATCACATACGTAATTCTTGGAAATAAGTGAAGTAACTTCATTTTATACAGCCAGTCTCAGACTTTTAATCTACTCATTTTTTGAGCTGGCCAGTCTTCTGCCCCCAAAGTTAATGACTTGATGAATCAAAAGCATAGTTAAGTTAGTCCACTCTAAAAAAGGCTGAGTGTCCTGAAAACTTTTGGTGAGATGAAAATTGGAATCTCAGAGCATCCTGTGACTACCTTTATTGTGTTACTTATTCTAATGTTTTGGAATATTCTGATGACTTGTCTTTACTATAATGGACTGTGAGCTCCTTGAGATCTGGATTTATGTCTCTTTTGCCTTGGTGTCTCTGTATATGAGCACAGTGGGTGTTCAGCAGATAAACCCTAGAACAAATGGTGAAAGTCTATAACCATCCCCTAAGAGGAGTGCCCACCCCAATTGTTAGTAACTGGGCTGGTGGCCTTTAAGGTGTGATTTGGTGTATGCCAGTTATTTCTCAATAAAACTGGGAATATGTGAGTTAGGGAGCCCTTGATACCTCAGTGGACAATGTTGCATGCCAAGAGATTGCTCAATGGGTAGAGCCCACTCTTACATTAGAAATTTTACTTTTTATCTGTTTTACATATTAGGGTCCCACGTAACCTTTTCTATAAGAATATTCTGAAAAACACATACACACGAATACTTAAAACATCAGGAAATGTTTTTATTGTGTCTGTGTGTGTGTGTGTATGATATGTTATATGTTGTAGAGCTTGGGATAAGTTATGATGTTTTCAAGTTTCTCTATTTAATTTAACTCCCTATTAAATGTTTCATGAGGTTGGACAAATTGGGCTGGTTACAATACAAGTTGCTCCGTTAGGAATCTATTAAGATGACCTAAGGATTTCATTCACGTTTACCAAGTTTTTGACTATTACCACGTGTTTTGTTCTTTTCCTTCTAAGATTTGTACTTCACATTAATGGATTTATAGTGATCATTGCTTAATCAAATCAGACAATAAATTGCATGAGAAACAGTTTCTGAATTGCTGCAAACCTCATAGAGTATATAGAGAGGTACATTTCACCAATGGCTCTGTTACTGGTTGCTCAAGAAAATCCCATGGAAATTCTCAGGAATAGGGCAAAGACTACTGGCTCTGTACTCATTCCCTATACCCACAGCGGGTGATGGAGTAGAGGGCAGGGTGACAGACACTTATCTTTGCCAGGGGCCCTATGAAGAGAGATGGGCAATGTGACCTGTTGGGTATAATACACCTGTTGATGACTTTTCCTAAGTGACAATGGAGGAGGTACACTAGGAGGGACAAAGGAGAAGAAATAAGGGTTAGTTCAGTGTTCAGCACTCAGTGTGTGAGCCCGAGGATGCTCGAGCTAGGATTTGCTGAGATGTCTTGTCCAGAAAAGGAATTCTCACCTGTAAAGAGTTCAAGGGGCCCCACAGTTGCACACTTTCCATGGGAACCTGTAGTGATTTGTTCTACTTAACTCATCTCCCTTTTCATGTCTTTACTTTTTTTGTCTTTCTTGCCATGGTAACTCAACTTTTAGAAACTTTTCAGTTAGCCTGAAACCGATCTTTACTATTGATTTATTGATTTATGTATTACTAAAAACCACAAGTCCCCTAGGAGCAGAAATCTTGATTTTTTTTCCAAACTGGGAGAAGATCTTTTTGAAGTGCACTCTTTATCGTTGCTATTGATGTGTCGGTAGAGACTCATGACATGACCTTGGCTCAAGCCGAGTTTTCCTGGAGATTCTAATCTTCTAAATGTTTTCTCCTTTTCTTCCACCTCACGTGGAATTCAGTGTCTGGAAAAAGGTATTGGGATAAAATGCAATTGCTGTAAGGATCCTCTTTTAGCATTGGGACCTTACACCACCTATGTGCCCATACGCCATCTAGATTGTAAATGAAGGCACACCAGCTTTTCTGTGGGCTCACACACAGACAGTTAATTGCAGAAATTCCAGAATCTTCACTCTGAACCCCACCATCCAAAGAAAGCCTCAGACTGTTCCTTATTGCTAGTGGATCCTGAATTTTTTTCCAAATAAAAGGTAAATATTCTCCCATTTTTTCCTACCTCTCCCCTCAGTCCAGTTGAGAAATAAAAACTAAAAAAGAAAGAAAGAAAGAAAGAAAGAAAGAAAGAAAGAAAGAAAGAAAGAAAGAAAGAAAGAAAGAAAAAAGCAGATTCTATGAGAACAATGCCTCTGGTTTGTATTCAGACTGAGGTGTCAATGACCACTGGTGTCTGTGAGAAGAGTTTCTGCAGAAATGATTGAAGAAGAAGAGAGGAAGGGGCCTGCGTGTCCAGCAAGTTCTGACGAGGGAGAGCACAGAGCCGGAAGTAGGGGATTCTGGGTGGAGGCTGGAAGCCTGAGAAACACAGCATCCCCTTGGCTTGTCCAAGCCTGGCCCTGAGATGGTGAAGTAACGTCCTCACCTCCCTTGGCTCTTGGTCAGTTTGACGTTAAGCATGTTTTGAGTTTCTCCGTTTTGTGTAATATGTTTTCATTTACCTGTTTTTTATCTGTTGCTTGTCTTTGGGTTGTTCTCTTAATCTAGAATTTGACTATTTTTTGCAGTGTCCTTGAAATTGGCAGTGGATTCATCTATTTATCTTTCTATCTTTTACACTTGGCTGATACACGATACATTATTTTTTAATTTTCTTTTTAGCACTTGTCAGAGCAAAACATTCTCTAGCCTCAGTTGTTCAGGAAACAGTTCAAAAATTTGGAGTCATTTCTTCAAAAGTTTTCAGCGATAACCAGATGGTAACTATACAGATGTCAGGGAGTTTGGTGAACTAAATCCCATCAGAAAGTAAGGGAGGCCTTGGAGACTAGAATGTCGACAGTCAGATATATTTGATAGCAGAAGGGTGATAATAATGAAAGTTAGCTGAAGATGGAGGCATGCCTCCAGACCCAGGATCGCCACTTGAATGCAGTGCAGAAACATGTTACGCGACACTTTAAATAGGGGCACTTTAAGTAGTGGCTCATGGTAACTACTGCAGTGGCCTGCTATAAACTGAGCTGCCTCTCTTGGACCACTGGTTTCAACTTGCAAGAAGGCCGATACTGTGATCTCTAATTTCCTACAGCACTATTTAGAGACTGCTGTCAGGGTCACTGACTGCATCAGAAGTATCTGGGAGCTTTTGAAAAATACAGATTCTCAGAATCCACTCCAGACTAACTGTATTAGAAATTCTTAGGGTTAGATCGGGAAAAACACAGACACACAGACACATAGACACACAGACAGACAGACACACACACACACACACACACACACATTTTTAAGCCCCCCAGGTGATCCAGGTGAGCAGCCAGCATGGGAAGCATGACTAGGCAGAGAGCTTTTCCCTTGCGAGTAAGCCAAGCGAGGACCAGCCATCCGGTAGCTTCTCTTTAATTGCATTGGACTCCACAAAGGGGCATTTTTCATGTGGAGCCCCCAGACAGAGGTGGGATCCTCACAGAACTGGGCACAGGGGCATAATGAGAACCCCCCAGTGTGGGGGTTGGAGGGAGCCTATTCATCTCAGGCCTCCCTTGTGCTCACTGGGACTGAGTCACACCTGGGAAAGAGTCAGCAGAAGGCAGAGGCAGGGTTGTGCCCTGAGTTCTCATCAGCATGTGACCCTTTCCACTCTTATCAAAATCCGCCTGGGTATTTCCTGCTGACAGGCTCCCGGAGGTGCAGCTGGAAAGGGAATGGGGGAGAAGCTCTGTGTTGTGGATTCAATATCAGCTCTGTGATTCCCCCCCGCCGCCCCCCGCCCCGCCGCCCCCCGAGGGATAAATATTGTGCTTTGCAGCTTATATGATGGAACAGACTTCCTATGTGCACGATTCCAGGAAGAGAGTTAATAAAACCTCTTGATACCCTGCCTCCCCGGCAGCATTTATTTGTCTAGCAGGGAGGCTCTGCGCTGTTCATACAGTGCTGGTGTTAGGTTGACATTTGTTTTGACCTTTAAACTTCATGCTTCCTCCTTCCCTGTCCTCTCCCCTGCCTGCCTCCCCACCTCCTGTTGTTCCTCAGCTAGTGAGTTTGATCTTCTGCGACCTGGGCTTTTCCAAAGGTTGACTCTCCCAGGCTTGGATGGGGCGGGGTGCAGGCTTTTCCTATTTTCTCTGCGCAAGGGTCATTGTGTGACTGTAAAATTATTGTCTGGCGGCAGCACGAGCGCATTTCACATGTGGGGAGTGTAGAGAGTTTTGTTTTTTCTTTAAATAAGAAGAGGAAAAGAAAACACCTCTAGGATCCACATCTGCCTGGGGAGTGAGGGTCGGGCCTCGTGCATTGGCCGGACAAGGCTCGCTCCTCCTCTGGAGTGCAGCCCAGGCCCGGCGGGGGTGGTGGGCCACATCCCTGGGAATGCGGGTGCTCATCAGGGAAAGGAACATTCTTGGCTCTGGGGCTTCTTCAGGTCCTGAGGCTATTTTCATAAGGGTGTAACCCCAGGGCTAAAGGAAAATTCCACTCTTGGGCAGCTTGACATTTCTGTCCTTGATCAGCCTCCCAGTTGGCTGTGTGTTGCGCTTAAGCTTCTAGGCTTTGCACCCAGACACCCTTAGACGGGTCACTTAATGCTTCTTCACCTCAGTGTTCTCATCTGTCTAATGGGATTCAGGGGGACACGTGTAGAATTAAATGTGATGATGTATCCTCATACATAGAAAACCACCTACAGTAATACCTGGCATAAAGCAGATACCCCAAACTCGCTAGCCCTTAATGTTGAGATTCCTTGATGTCTTCTACCCCAAAGAAATTTTAGCTCGACTGGTATTTTCAGAACTCTGTTGGACTTTTGAAAGTATGAATTGTGCCCTTTTATGTGCAAATAAGTATCTTGGAGAAGTTCACTTGTTCTTTTAGTTCCTTTCTTTTCTCTTTTCTTTTCTCTTCTTTTCTTTTCTTTTCTTTTTTCTTTTCTTTTCTTTTCTTTTCTTTTCTTTTCTTTTCTTTTCTTTTCTTTTCTTTTTTTTTTTTTTTTGAGGGGGAGGTCACTGTGGAAGACCGGAGACACTTTCTTCATGCAGATCATGGAATGGATTACTTTTCTCCTTCCTCTTCTTTCCCCACCAACTCTTGTTGAATAGGGTTTATCCTTAGCCATCTGTGAGGTTGTAGAGACAGGTTGTATAGGAAGCACGCCCATTAAGGGTGCCCCTAGACCTTCCACCGTGTCACTTGTGCTATGAGTGGTTTCCCTTTACCGGCACAGTTTAGAGAGACGGTGTTCCCGGAGGAGGGCCTCCATGGCCTTGACTCGAACCAGTTAGTTGCAGATAGGTCCCAAAAGACCTCATGACAAGGGTGATTCACAGCCAGACACAAAGGCAGGGTCCAGGAGGAAGCCCCAGCAGACACTACAGTGGTGGCTGGGAGGACAGTCGGGTCTGCTGGTCCCTTGCCTACTTCTTCACAGCAGGCAGCACACGGAGTTTTTTTAAAAAATATATCTTTGTGCATCAACAAAAATTTGCTTTCTTTTTGCACCCAGAATGTAGAGAGGTGGTAGTTGGGATGTTTGTAGACTCACTCTTTGTTTATTCCCAGTTGATAGAAACTAAAACCCAAATTAAAACAAACAAGTAAACAAATGCCCAATCTGACCACTAGAACCCTGCAGAATATCTCAGGCTGGCTGAAGAGGATGTGGTCTTAAACTAGGTTTGTATTTCAGATTCCAAGTAAGTATTAATCTGTTTCTTTCTCTCTTTCCCCCTTCCCTCTCTCTGAGTATGTGTGTGTATTTCTTTCTTTCTTAGCATGGTCTGGTAAGGTGAAAGGCCTAGCTCCTAGATGACATGTTAACATATTTCTGTTCTCCAGCTACAACCACTTATGGGTGTCTGGGGACAGCGTGGCCATTGACTCAGATTGAAAATAAAAGTTTGAGCCAGCGATAGAACACAGTTATTGAAGTAGGAAGGGAGGCCCAAGAGTTATGCACTAATTAGTGCTAGAAATATACCTGGTTTGCTGTGGGCTGAGACTGTGACTTTGAAGATGTTCTTTTTTAAAGGGTGGTCTTTACTGTGTCTTTACATGTAAGCATGAATCTCAGCACAGTCCGGGAGTGTCTCAGAGCGAGAGATGAGGTCGTGGAAAATCAATCTCTCTGGGGAACTTTGTTGAAACATATATTCCTGACCGATATCCTTGGAAGTATCCTCCAGGAGTGAGTGAGTGAGTGTGTGTGTGTGTGTGTGTGTGTATGTATGTGTGTGTGTGTTTCTTGGATATGTTCATCTTGGAAAAGATCTCCAAAGAAATTCTGACAACCCATTTTTGATCTTTACCCTATGCCAACTTGAGCAGTAGGGAACCACAGCTATAGATGAACAACTGGTATAGATGAACCACTAGCTGTGACGTGCAGAAGCTTAGCAAGAGCAGTCATGCAGAATGTGACTTGGCAATAGCTGATTTATGGTTAGGGTGGGAATACCTGGGATTAAGAGGTAATTCGAGGTCATCTCGTCTAACTGTTCTGCAGATACTCTGGGAGATACTCTTCAACCTCAGCTTGAAAATGTTATACAGTCCAGAAGGGTCCAAGCCAGAATTTGACTTGGGTTGTCTGATCCTGGAACTCACACTCTTTATACATAAACATCCAGTCAAATGACAGTAACCTCTTAATTTGAGTGAATCACATGTCTCCAGATATTTAACAGTAGATTCATGATATTCTACATTTTTACTTGGGTTTTATTCTAAGTCAAATCATTTCAAAGTTGGTATCATGCTTTGTGGAAAGAATAATGACAAGGTCCCTGGAGGTAAATTTAGATTTTTTTTTAACTTTCCTGAAAATGCTAATGAGAACCTTGAGAACACTTGTACTTTCAAATGAGTGCACCTTGCCTTGCTACTGGAGGTCTCACCAGAAATTAAAAACCTTTAGCTTGTGGCCTGGATCATTTTTTATTTTAATTGCTATTGGAGAAGTAATTTTAATGCTTATCCATTCAAAATACTTTTGACCAATTACTTTATACAGGCTCTGTGCAAGGTCTTACACATAAGAATTTGAATAAGATGCTCTCCCTGTTTTCACAGAACCTCTCTATCTTCTGAGAGAGGCAGACAACTACATTGGTGTGGAAGTTTCTGTGTGACAGGTGCAGTTAGCAGGGTGCAGAGGTGCTGTGGTAACACAGTAAGGGAAGTCAGGGAGATTTCCGGAGGAGGTATGTATATAAGATTACGAAATCTCAAGTCCTCTCTCTTTCATTCTGTGCCTGCAAGAATTCAGTATTCAAGTTTTGGTTACATTTTTTTTTTCTGCCATTGTCTCCTCCATAGCCTTGTTTCCAACAAATGAATTAATTTTAACTTTTGTCCACCTTAATTTCTGACCTATTTTTTCTCTAGTAGTTTTATTTTACTTCTTAATTCCTTCACTCAATCCAAGTAATTAAGATCGAGCATAATTTTCAAATTTAGATCAGTTTAGGAATTCTCAAGTTTGGAAAGTGCCATGCTTGGATCGAAAAATAGTGAGTCATAGAGATTGGATTTAGAATGATGGAGCTAGAGACTACCAGATCTGGAAGGGATGCTAATGGCCATCTTGCTGATCGCTTGCGTGTTTGTTATACATGATGAATCTGTGGCCCAGGTAAGCCAATGACCGGTGTCAGTCACCTAGCCAGTTACGCTTGAGAAGATGTCTGCTCAGACCACTTATTTGCACTTTGATCTCTACTTAAACTGTTCACACTGATCGCCTCCAGACCGACCCCATCCTGCTTCAGTTTCTCAATTGCTCTCCAGCACTCAATGAACGGGGCCATTTTAACTTAATTGCTGTTTACTCGTATCTCTCTTTTATCTCTTTTGAAGCTGTGGAATATGATTATCTATGTGGAGCTGCCCTGGCAAGTGAGTTGGGAAGGCGGTATTATGAAGTCACCCTCTCCTGTGGACAGGCAGTCCAGCCTGGACACTGAGTCAAGGAGCACTTCGCCGCTCCTTTTCCTTCCGCCATCTCTCCCCAGCTCCGTTGGGCAGCCAGGCCCTAGCACTCTTACTTACTGGCCTCTGATTGACACTGAGGCTGTAGCCCTGGCCGTTCGCTCCATAGCGCAACCCATGCTTTCCAGGTGGATGGCCATGCCGACCCAGCCTAGATTGATTTTTTTTTTTTTCCTAAAAGGCCAAAGAAAATATAGTTTCCAAACCAGACAGAATCTGCTCTCATTTCATTTAGTGGCACCGTGAGGTGGAACTGTCAGGATAAGACTCTATCTAGCAAGTTAGAAACTCCCAAAGCCAGAGGGACAGGAAATTTCATGGTAAATATTTAAGCTCCTAGGCTCAAGGGCAATTGGAAAGTGTGTGTTAAGAAGCTTTCCTCTTTCCCTCTAATTCCTCGTATTCATCACTCATGCTGTGCCATTTGGGCTTATCCTTTATGCCTAAAGAAGTCCAGGTTTTTAATCTGTTAGCCAGGAAAAAAAAATGTAAGGAAATATAAAACACCCTAAATAATGCCTCAGGGAGATAATATCCCAGGGACATTTAGTGCTCAGATGTCCCTAACCTGCCCACATGTGTTCCCAGGTGCCCATCTCTGATGCTCACCAGTAGAGGGGATACTTATATAGGATCAGGAGGACTTGGCGTCTGGTGCTGGCATTCTGCTTATACTTTGTTTGTTCCTCAGTTTCCACACTGGTAGAGTAGACAGTAAAGTTTTTCCTTAGACCATCTCTCAGGAGGGCTAGAGGATGAAAATTAGACAAGGAAGGAAGAAATGCTTTAGAGGCCAACTTGGGCAATAAGAGTATAAAGTATAATTATGAGCTCCTCAGTGCCAGCATCGACTTGATATGTGATTTGGTACTTTGTTGGCCTGGAGTACTGTCTTCTCCCTTCTCCCAAATATAGAAGAACCCAAGGATCAAGTATTTGAAATAACTTTCCCAGTATTCTCCCACTTATGTGTGGAAGAGCTAGGTTATACACTAAGCTCACACTCTCGCTGAAACTTAAACACAGCATCTGGTACTAAATTCCGTCTGCATGAATTATTATGCTGTGGCTCTTATGGTCATCCTTATGGTTATGCACTGTTTCCTTATGGACCTGACTTAGTTGCCTCGTCCTGAACTGTTCAGCATGTGTCCTTGTTGGGCAGAAAGTGTAGTACTTATTCGCCTCTTGTCGTTCTACTGTGTCCCTCAGAGCAGGCGTCACCACCCCATCCTTCTGAGCAGCTAAAATGAGGACACAGGAGGCTCCTAGGCACTAGCCAGGAAGAAAGGAGGGACTTGTGACAAGCTGAAATAGGCCCATTTTGGGGCCAAGGATAAACACCCGATTTCTCCAACACTTTGTGTCTTGGGTCAGGATGGCACCGATTAGTACTTCCCATGGAAAAGCAGAGGTTAGGGAGCAGCCCTCTCATTCCTGAACTTGACCATTGTATTTTCAATCTCTGAGAAAATTTCTGGAATTTCGTCTACAGATTCCCTGAGGCATGGGAGTCAAGTTCCTTGTGTGCGACGGGCTGAGGGATGGGCTGGCATGCCCTTAAGAGTCTTTATCTGCCAGGCCCCCACCTTTCCTTCTCCCTGAAGAAGACAGTGCCAAGACTTGGGCTGTTTAGCTTGGCTTGAATCTGGAGGCATTGATACTGAGCTGGCCTTGTATGAGATCCACTTACTAATTCCTCTGTGTACAAGTCAAAGTATGATAGCCTCTGGAGAACAGAGAGCCATTCCTTTTTCCTGTCGCTCTCTGATACTCAGGCTAATGCTCTAAGAACTGGAGACCCACTCAGCAAACTGTCAAAGCTGAAAGAGGACCCCTAATCACTCACCATCCTTCCCCTAGTTTTATTCTGGACATTTTGTAAACTTGGGCTCTGTGCTGAAAAGTTCATCAGAAGCTTGCCAGTGAGAAATTAGTGTCACTTGCTCAGCATATCCATAAAGAATGCTCAGGCCCTAAATCCTAAGTCTTTTTTTTTTTTTTTTTCACTTTTATCATTTGATTTTCTTTCTCTCATGAATTTTACTAAGAATGCAAACTCCCCCCGCCCCCCCCCCCAAGCTTATATTTTGTCTTTTCTGGGGTTAAATCCAGTGGTATGATACTATGTTTTTCCGTTTAGTGACTCATTTTCTTTTACTCCAAAGTTCTACTCTGGTTTTTGTCTCCCTACCTCTTCCCTCGTTGCTATCTGGGTGCCACATAGGAGGGCTGGGGAGTCTGTGGAGGGCTCCATGGATGCTGTAATCTTGGATTTGCTAATTCCTGCCCAAACTCTGGGACACACCTGGGATCTCCCCACGGAAACACTTGCAGAGAAGGAGCTGCCTGCCGAGGTCTATTTGCTTAGTCCCAGAGAATTTAATCCTGTTCAGTGTGGGCGTGATTTCACTGGTCAGAGCCTTGGAGTTGGGCCGCGAGTGGAAGCAGAGGATGAATGACTGGTTGAGGTCCGAGGTGTTGGGTGGGCACCGAGCAGTGCCTGGAGCAGCCTCCCGGCCACAGCCCTGTGTTGATTTTGTAGTGAGATCATTACCTTTCCTGAGTTGTTAAATGCAGTTTAATCTTTCTTAAGACAGGGCTGGACAATGTTGCTTTTGTGACTTCAGAGAGTCACTAGACAGGTTATAGGAGGCTGGGTTTCCAGAATTCCATCAAGAGAAAATCACAGCCCTGCCAGAGACTCAGAGGATGTGTAATGCTTCTGTTTTCTCAAAATATGTACCACGTCATTATCATGAGAGCCTCGCACTTGGTGGGGATGCTGGGAGGCTGGAAGGCATACACGGAGTCCCCACAAAGTGCTTGGGGCTGTGGAAGACTCTCAGACAGAGCATAGCACTCCTCCTAAACCAGGAGTATAGGTTCCAGGAGTGCAAGACACACCTCATTGCCCTACAGATGTCAAAATGTACAAACCGCCTCCACATGTGTTAGTTTCCTTTTGTGACTGGGGTGAGTCTTGCAGTTTCTTTTTCTTTTACAACAATAATGGCCTGTCAGTGGTTATTTTGGGGGCAAACGGTTGGTAGGAGAGGACAGGAGGAAGAGGGAGAGGGAGGGAGAAAGGAACAGAGGGAGGGAGAGAGAGAGAAAGATTGCTCATCACTCCTCCAGGCTGCCCACTGCTAATGGGCAGGGGAAACTTTGTGAAGAGGTAGGCTTTGAGGAGTAATCTAAAAACATGCTTGGATTGTGTGTGAGCTTCCCCAAGGGTAGCTACCTAATTACCCTGGGCTAAGGGCTTCTTACCTTTCTACTCTGCATCAAACCCTGAAGTTACTACATTTCCCTCCTACTGCCTTTTATTTTTCTCTGAGGTGATGTTTTCTATTCTTATCTTGTCTTATTAGTCTAGTAGAGTAAAATTTCAATTAGACCCCCCAAAGATTCTACCAACTGCCACCCCCCCTTCGTCACACACACACACACGCACGTGCGTGCGCACATACACATGCGTGTGCACAGGCACACACTACTATCCTACCAACACTTTGGGACAATGAAGAGAACTCCCTTCCTGCTTGAGAGTGGGGTGCTCACAGCCTATCTGCTTTCAGCACAATGTGTGCCCAATCGTGCAGCCATCTTGTTATTCAGATACAGGAAACAGTCAGTAAGCCAGGCTCCTCCAGCTCTCCCAGGGAGGCATGGATTGCAGAAGACCCAGCTGTGCTCCATGCCAGGAATGCTCAGGAGGCTCCAGGATTGGGTGTCTGTTCCCCTGCCTTTCCTCAGTTCCCTCCCGAATGTCTTACAGAGGAAGAAGTCATACAGCTCGCTGGTGAGGAGCCTCAGGCCCCTGGCTCCTCGTCCTGCACTTCCTCCACCGAGTTGTGCCTTTCTCATTTTGGAACTGTTATTTCTGGATTCCTTTCATCCTTTAGGTACCTAAGATTTTAAATTAGCGTCATCACTTTTTAGTATCTTAAGTGTTTGTTTTTTCCAAAAGTCCCTTTTTCATACTTTAGGGCAGGTCCACTTGTTCTTGAGTTCCAGAATTGACTGATTAAGTCCACACTAGAACTTTTCATCCCAGTCGTGGTTTGTGGCGTTTCACATTTAATAGGTCTATATGCACATCTTCATGTATTCATCCATCCATCCGTCCATCCATCCATCCATCCATCCATCCATCTATCCATCCATCCATCCATCTATCCATCCTTCCATTCATCCTCCCATCCAGCCAAACAATGAGTTGTTTGTTTGTTTGTTTGTTTGTTTGTTTTTGAAAACTAGCAAGGTGTCAAGCACACTATTCTACACCTTGGCCTTGTAGTGAACAAGACAAACATAATACTGACCCTCAGCAGGTTATTGTCTCCTAGGGAAGAGAGATCTTAACAAGGAAATATAATAAAGCTGTTGGATGTCAGGCAGAAGAAGTACGGAAGACCACAGAAGGGGCACACACCTGGTTCTGAGAGTCACAGAGATCTCTCTAAGATGTGAAGTTTAAGTTGAGAGCTGAAGAATAAGGAGTCAGCTACGTGAATGGTAGGTTGGATGGAGTGGTAACAAGTCCGGCTCCATCAGAAGAAAGAGTTCCAAAGAAATGGGACAGATTGTACAAATGCCCCTAGGGCAGGAGTAAGTCCAGTGCTGTGGAGGAACCCAATCTGGCAGGCCTAGGGCAAGCAGGGAGAGAGTGCTGCCTGAGGGTTGGTGAGGAAGTTGGGGGCAGTCAAGGGGGTGCTTGGTAAGGGTCTTCCTGGACTTCATCCCATGGACAGTGGGAACTCACTGAAGAGTTAAGCAGGGGAATGACATGGCTTTAGTTATTTCAATGATTGTTCTGGCTGCTATGTGCAGAATGGATTGTAGGTAATAAGGGTGAACTTCCATTCTTAGAGACAGGAGAGTATTGGCCACAGCGTTCTGACTGACACCACTCCCACTGTGATATTTTTAAATGTGCCTCCCCCTTTTTCTGACTAAAGCCACGACATTAATTTGTGCTTCTTCAGACACTCCAACACACACACACTCACTCACACACTCATTTGCTCACACACTGAGGGGAGGATCCGCATCATTTTCATTTGTGTATCCCCCGTCACCTAGAATGATTCTGGCATAAAATGTGCCCAACGAATGTTTGCCAAATTGCTGAATGAATGAAGAAATGCATCATCCCTCATTAGACCCCCTTTTGAAAGGATTTTCCCATTAAGTTTTCCCTTGATGTTCAAATGGTGTGCACAGGAGAATGTCAGGGAGAAGGGAGTAATGCAGATTGCTGAACCAGGAGCCTGGGTTCTCATTCTACCTCTGCCTCTATGAAGTTGAGTAAATGGAGCCAGGCCGCAGCCCTTGATGCCGTCTCTCCAAGTGTAAGATGAAGGAGTTGGACCAGGGAAAGCCTATTAATCAGCCAGTTTTTGTAATTCTATGACTTAAGGCACTGTAATACCATTTAAATCAAACACAACCCTTATTATTGGCAACCCTCAGCATTTTCATTTTGTCATAAAATGCCCTTTGTTAGAGAACGTCAGAAAACCAGGACCACTTTATCGCGGGGTATTGCGTTATTCCCTTCTGGTCTGGGGGATTAGGGAAAATGAAATAACTGTTAGGAATGCAGGACGGACCTCAACCGGAATGTTAGAAGCCACTTAGAGGCACGCTGCTTCCAGCAGGGCATAGGCAGAAAGAAGGGATTCTATTATGAAGAGAGATTTGTTCTTTGCTTTTTCTCCCTTAAAAAGAAAGAAAGGGGATTAAAGAAAAACAAAACCTGAACTTTCACATTCTAATAAGAATTTCCTGGTATTTGCAACACGTAAAATAAACTTTTTTTTTTAAGAAATGCATTTTTGCTACTCGGCCAACACGACCGCTTTGGGGGAAAAATACAGTCTTTTGGTCTGAATATGTAGATCAGACAGAACAAAAGAGCCACGGAACTTTCTTTCTTTTTAAAATATTTATTTACTTCAAAAGGGAAGGAGAGAAAAGCCAAGAGGAAACAGAAAGGAAACCCTGTCAAGAGCGCTAACTCAAATAAAGTTTCAGGGCTGTGTGGAAATTGCCTAGATGGGTGTGTTGTTTTTCCCCTTGCTGGAACTTCAGAGGGGAGGCCCTTTCTTAGAGAACTGGAACTGTTCCAGTGGAGAGAGCTAGCTACACTCAGACAATCAATCAATAAGGATTGATGGAGGCATACTGCGTGCTTTTTCAGATGTCCTGGGAGAGGTGGGAATGCCCTGGATCAGTCCTTCCCTTTTGCCACCTTATAATCTAGAGGGACAGACACCACTGACAGGTCAGGTAATGAGGACAAACAAAGGAAGGTGGCATGTCACCTTGTCCTTAGGATAATTATATCTCGCATCTGGGAAACCCTGATAGTTTTCATATCCATGATCCCATTTGCTCTTTGCTAGGTCCTTACCTGAAAGAGGCTCAGTCAGCTTCAAAGAGAGCCGGAATTAGAGTCAGCATACTTAGACATCTGGGATTTTCCACAAGTCAAAGAACTACAAAAAGCCTCTGTTTTCTCCTCTATAAATTTGCTTTCCTCATCCCTGTTCTCACTCTTCCCAGGGTTATTAAAAGGATCAAATAAAATAGTGAATTTGAAATTGCCCCATAAACTCTGGGAAACTTGACAAATATGAGATAGCTTGCACATTGTGGGGGACAGATAATAAATGTTCTAAACATTTTGGGATGAAGACACACTATATTAATGATAGTCGAAAGATAGATTTGCTCAAGGTCTCAGGGTTTATCTTTAGCAAAATCCTGTGTCTTCATCCAGGATGAGGTATTTCCAGTGTCATCTGTGATTGCTTCAACCACTGTGGGAATTCAGATGAAAAGGAAATCAGTGAGAAGTAAATTCATGAGGCAAATTTCATAAATCATCCCAAGTGTTCATGGTACATTTCAGATACAGTTTTTTTTTTTAAACTCACAAAATGGGAAGATAATCCCAATACCTATTCAAAGTGATGGTGATCATGCAACACAGCAGAATGTCGGCAGCAGAGCATGGCCAATGACCTAAGGAGAGGCCAAATTAAAAAAAAAAAAAAAAAGAATAATGATATGCTATTTCGCTTTCTAGTTTCTCAGGCTTTCATGTATATTATATCTTATTCTTTCGGGAGCCTATAATATAGGAAAGAAAAGCATTTTTATTATCCTTCAGTTTTAAACGCAGAAACTAAGACCTTGGTGAGTTTAAATAATTTGTCCAAGGTCATAAAACCTTTAAGTGATGAATCTAGGATCAGGCATGGATATTGAGACTTTAAATTCTTATCTCCATGGTGCTAATGCCGCATGTTGTTTACATTAAGCTTTGGGCAATTGGCTTGTTTTGCCGATATTGAAAATTTCCTGTAGTAAGATGAATCAGCCCCAGAAAAGAAGTGGGAAGCATTGTCCCAAGCAGCCTCATGTAGGAGTGAGAGGTAGGGCCCCCTGGCCTGATGGGCTGCATCCTGAAAAGCCAGTCATGGCCTTGAGTTAGTGCCTTTGCTCTCTGGTCTGGAAGATGAAGAAGTTGGACTAGATCCATGGATAAAAGATATTATAATTCTAAACTTTCTTAAAGATATAATATGGAGGATAGGAGTTTTCTTCATAGTATGCTGGTCATAACAATCCATTTTATTTTGTAGAGTCTTTTAAATTTTTCCAAGGACATACTCATCTTGTTTCATTCATCCTTAAAACATTCTTTAATGAGGTTGGCCAGTGACTGATTTTTATGACTTTTTCTGGCCGTTCTTGTCTTCTTGTTTCTTAAACAGGCCTAACTGACCCCACCCCCACCCCCTGGCCACCCCCACCAGGGGCCTTGCACTTTCTGTTATCTTTGTGACCTGCTCCTTCTTGTCACTTGGGTCTGGCTCACATGTCATGTCTTCAGAGGGGCCTTTGCGGATCCTCTCAGTTAAGGTCCCCATGGTGCATTCTCTCACACTGACCTGTCCCCCCGCCCAAAGGATTTACACCTGAATTATGAATATTATTTACTTGGTTACATGATCACTGTCTAGCTCTCCATGCTGGAATTTAAACTCCAGTAGAGCTGTTTTCCTAGTTCTACATTCTATTCCAAGTACCAAGAATGGTTCTTTGCACATAATAGGAGCTTAATATTTGTTAACTAAAATAAACATCTTATGAGAAATTTCGTAACTTGCTCATGATTTAATACTCAGTGAGTAACTGACCTAGGACCAAAATTAAATCTCTCTGCTTCTGGTTTACTGTTTTTTCAACTTTATATCATGCTGTCAAAATGTATGCATATTTATACCTGGGAGTTCCTGATGACTACGGAGAACATGTAGAATGATCCTGAGGCTTTTATGTGAAACTGAATACATTTTTTTAAGGGAAATGAGGAAATCCCGGAGGCTTACCCCTTTCAGCTTATGATAACAGAACTTTATAATCTATGTACTTTGTATATTCAACATCAATCATCCCATATTTGTTTAACTCGTTTTTAAAGGAAGGTTATTTTAGGAGCACTTTTGATATTTTTTATTGATGATGGTTGGATTTTAACATATATAAATCCACCGTCATGCACATACACTCACAAGAAAACATAAACAATAATTACATATATGTTAGATTCCTGTTAGACTGCCATGGTTTTTTCTATGACAGAAGCTCAAAGGGCTTGAGGTGTGAGACATGAAGTTGCCAAGACATGACTGTTCCCTCTGAAGCCTCCGAGGTTACATTACAGGTATTTCCTCTATGGCCTAGTTTCCCTCAGTCACCCATTATGGATGTATCAGTTAATCAGAACTTGTTTTGGGAATCAGGCAGAGTTGGGTGTCACCTAGACTACCTCTTAATTGCATAGTTTTTCTTTCTTTTTTTTTTTTTTAATGCTGTGCGAAGTAAATTGTCTTGCATTTGCCCTATGTTTGCTCTTCTGAGCATTAAGGAGATTCCCTTTGGATGAACATTTTTGAGAGCTGGTGAGTGAACAAGGCTGTGTTTATTGACTTTCTCATCTCTCAACTTTCTTGTATTTTCACTCAGTCTTCCTCTTCCTTTAGAGAACAAATATTTTCAATCTTATCATTTTAATATCATCGTCCTATGTCCTTGTTGATTTTATGTGTGGCTGTCCTTTTATTGCGATATAATAACCCCAGCAGTGCATGACATTTCAGGTTAGGGCTAAGTATGATTTCATAAAAGGAGAGGTCAGCACTGATTTCTCTTATGTCTTTAGTGACATGCCAGGGTTTTGCCACTTAGGAATTTGTGAGTGTGACCCACTTATAACTGAATGGATAGCCTCATTGTTCTATAAGTATACTGCAGGAACCCCCACCCTAAGTCAAAGTATTACCTAGATATGTGTAAACTAAACACATTTTTAACTCTTTTTGTTCCTCACCCAAATTCTCAAGAGATTTCTACTATCCCATTTTTATATATGATCTTCTATAGCTCTGTGTTTTATGGGATAGTTCCTCCTCTAGATCATTTCTGTAAGCCTCACTGTTGATGTTTGAGAAAAGCCACTGATGAGCCTTGTATCGATTTTCCCATTCATCTCAATCTTATATCCAGTCTCTAATCCAACTTCCTGTCTGTGACAGATTCCTTGGAAACGTAATATTTTAATAATTCTTGGTTGATATCTTTTCCAAAGTTTTTGAAAGCTACAGAGTTGACGTCCTGGATTTTTCCTATACACATGCTTATTGACTCATGTAAAGAACACATGCATCCTAGACTTTTTGAGTTGATATTGAAATCACTCCAGATTTAGACCTAAGTTCTAGCACATGCAGAAATGTAAACACATGATTTTAGGGCTCTTTGATTTTTTGTTTGTTTGTTTTTAGAATTGCATATTTTTCTATATCACTCACTTGTGGTACCACTGTGCACTGTTATGTAGTTATAAGCAGAAGTCACTGACCAAAACAGACGGGCAGGTATGATTTATGGAACTTGAGGATCTTACATTTGGACAGATGAGCCTTCATGGTAAAGACCAAGGGGAAACAGGGAAGATGAAGACGCCATGTAGGACCTATAGGGAGGAGAATGTGTTTCAAGCTCTAAGAGAGCAACTTTGTTTGGCGATCCATGGGAGAAGGAAAACTTTTTTTGGCATCAGTCAAGTATTCCCTGAGGATCTGGGGCTTGCTGCTTTGCCCTCCTCGCCCAATAACAAGTTCAGTGGCGCGGGGTTGAAGAACCACATGGGACCCGAGGAAGGAGGGGTTGTATTGACTTTCGCTTGATTTACTCAAGCAATTGAGTTTGTCGGGGGAAATGTGATCGTCTCCATCAGCTGTCATGCTGAAATGCTCCTGTCATGCTGTCAATGGCTTTCAGTTTCTGATCCTTCTCTCAAATTCACTGTCTGCTAGGAGAGCAGACGAAAGATGCTTTGGGTACCAAGAAGGGAAAGCATTTTGAGCTGTTAACCTGGGAATCAGTTTACAGACTTTGAAGCCCGTCAATTTAATCCCGACGGTGTGTAGTAACGTACAAGGGACAATAATGCTTTTGAAGGTAATTGAGATTTCTCTCTTTTGAAATGATTTTATTTATGAGGGAGATGAGCATGAATAGCGCCAGGACGAGAAAGGGCGCTGCTGTGTAGGCAGGCATGTTTCCTTAGTTATGGTGATATAGCTTAATTCAATATAGTACAGTCACAGTAATTGGAAGGATATTTCATTTATATAGCACCCGTCAGCCTGAAGTACTCTCAGAGTCTCCGCATACAGGCACTGCTTTCTCTCTCAGGAAAATGCCACTGACTCAAAGATGGAAGTGAGACAAGCCTCAGAAGCCCTGACTGAACTTACAACTGAGTGAACTGTTGTGGTAGACAGCCTAGGGACAGGCACCCCTTACTTCATGAGAAAAGTGAATTCATGAAAACATATGTAGAAACTGAGGTTTTTGCAAGTCAGTTTAAAAAATACCGATACCTTAGGTGTTCGCCACTCGAAGGAAGTACGGGAAAATCCTTGTTTAAGAAAGAAGCAAAGAAAGGCTTCTTATAATGTGAATAAGACCTGGTTTCTCTGTTTTACTTATTTGTAAAGTATAGCAGAGCTATGCTTTAAAGATCAAAGATAAAATGCATCCCCTGTGGATAATTTCCCAGATGATGTTGGGTGAGAAAAGAGCCTGCAGCTACTGAAGGAAGCTCCCCCCCGCCAGGAGAGGAGAATCTTAGTTTCCAGCAGGCTCCTGGGAAAGCCCGTTGTGATAGCAGAGGGAAACCTGTCCCTTCTCTTGAGGAGATGTGAGGAAAGGCCGCCTCCTCTAGGACCACTTCCCCAGCAGCGGGAGGTAGAAATAGTGGGAAAGGTGTGTCTTTGGGGACTTACCCAGTGACACTAGGGGAAAATGTATAATTTCTGAGGCACTTGCAAGTTCTGACGTCACTAGAAGGCAGCTGACTTGTTGACTGTGGAACTTTCAATATATGCAGAACTCCCCAGGCCATGTCTCTGGGCTCCTCCTCCACCCCCTCCCCTCCTTCACTTGCCTGTTTTCTCAGTGAGGATCCTTTGGAGGGTCTCATGGTATAACCTTGGATGGCTGAAGCCTTTGGCAGTGAGGAGGAACAAATGCCTGGGAGCGTGCCCTTGCTCTTAGAACATTCTGTGGAGCTTCAAGACCTTATCTGTGCAGTGTTTCACCTCCCCTATGTTGTTATTTGTTCTAGAAATACTAGTAAGAAGGGAGCGAGATTGTTTATGGAAAGAGGCAAGCACCCAGCAATTTATTAGTAACATGACTATTCAAAAAAGTGATCGTTTAAACATATGAACCAGTTCCCGCTCAAAGAAACGTATTTTCCCCCATCTTTTAAAACAAGTTACTGACTAAGAAAGTCTTGTATCCCTTGGATATAATGTAGTCAGTGGTATATTTTGTGTAGTGACAGTGGCTAAAAGGAGACAGAATTAGACAGAAGGAAACAATGGGTTTGTCCCTGCTTTACCAAAAATAACTCAGTGTCCTTAGAGAAATCATTTAACTTTCCCATTTCTCCACTTTTCCTTCTGTAAAATGAAGGACAAAAATGGTTGTTGGTATACTTTCCAGTCCAATGTTTCTAAGATTCTAAAATTTAAAGCTGTATAACATCCATTTATCTAGGTAATGCTTCCTTCCTGTGTATTTTAGCAAGTACAGGAGTACTCTCTTGATTCTGACTTTATTCAGCTTGTTGGAGAAGGCAGGAAAAACAGGACAGGATCTAAGTGTTGGTCCAAATAGTAAGTGGGGGCCGCTCAGCAGAGTTTATCTTCAGGCTGTGTCTAGTTCACTTTAACGCCATCAACACTGATATTCCTATTTGGGCAGTAGTGTGTTGCCTCCTGCTCTCTTCTGGTTTTCTCTGCTTGTCTTCTTGAAAAACAAAGATTTTGTTTTCTGATGATTGTCTGTTCTTATCTATTCACCGAGAAGAAGGAAGTAGGATGGACACAGTGCTTTCAACAAACCCGATCTGGTCCATCATAGTAAACTGACTCCTCCCACATTCCTGAAATTTAGCAAAACCAACTCTGACACGCCTGGTTTATGTTAGTTTTATTTCAGAAAGTACTTTTCCACACTGATTCCTCCTGATAAGGCCTGCCCGGGGCTGCTTTGCTGGCCCCAGGAGAGTCAGAAGTCATTGTGTGACAACTGTGGGATCCAATTCAGTGGACAAACCCAGGAATGATGTAATTTACCCAAATCTATTCTTTAAACCACATCTCCACCCATTATGAGATTTTTACCCTCTTTTCCTTTGAATCCTGGTAGCCGCTGCCCAGATTACAAATCTGTGATCTCTGCAGGAAGAGCAGGCTGTGTTTTATGTGGAAGAAACAGCCACATATCCGACTGTCAGTTTTTCTTGTGATTACTTTTGCTCCAGAAAGGGGAATGTGGGTACTTTGGACTCAGCTTTGAAAAGAAAAAAAAAAAAATCCGACAACAATATTAATAAAACAGAAAACTCCTCAGCCGAATCGATCAGTTTGTCAACAAGTGTTATTCTGTTCTTTTCCTCTGTTGGGACGTTGAAAGATAAAAGCCGAGTCTGAGCTACTACTTCCAACTTATTAGTCCCATGTGGACTCATGTTTACAAAGATTTTGTTTCCTGAGCAGAAGGTATTTATTAGATAATCATTCACTAATTTTCTCATTTAGACTAGTCAAAACCAGCCAGAAATTCTGATCCACGATAGCCAGTGTAGTTACATTAAGGTGCCATAAATCCACACCAAAGCTGAGGACTTTGCTGTTATATTTGACAGGGGCAGACTCATCCCCAGGGCATGCAAGACTCCACTATGCTTATTTAAGTGGATTTGCACAATTCATTCACAGAGCTTGTAGAGCATGGCTCCTCACTATTGGCTGCAGATTGGAATCACTTGGGGGAGCTTTTAAGATCTAGGATGCCTCCTAGATCTGACCCCCCAAGATTCCGTTTAGTTGGTGTGGGGTGCTGCCTGGCTATTGGGGTTTTAAGAGGTGCGCAGCTCAAATTGAGAACCGGTGTCCTGGGGGGCTCTGGAATCACTTGGCCAGAGCTTCTTGCCTCAGAGAAGTTTTCACTTTGTTTGGTGATATAACATGTATATCCTTAGAAGGCACCATTCTGAAGAAGTTTGAAACCTAGATAAACTGTAAGGATGTTTGGTTTTCCTTCAAACATTTATGTATTCAATAATGTATTTATTCCGAAATAGCTTTGACTACCTAGTCTGTGCCGAGCACTGTTCCAAGCCCAGAGGGTACAAAGGGAGCTGAGCTGGTAAGGAATCTGCTTTCATAGAGCTTGTGGCAGCTGAGTGCAGGTGGGTGAGGGAGACTTTGGGGACCGCGTTGCCCTGGAGGCAGGCCTGGAAGCATTGGTGGGCAGAAGGAGGTAGGGAGGGGTCCTTGCCTAGGACTAGAAAGAAGATAGGAAACTCGGCCATCAGCCACCAGACCACTGGAGAGCTTCGGACGATCCCAAAGTGCCTAGCATGCGGCCTTGTTCTTTTATAAGTTTCACAATAGAAAAAACGTGAGTTTTGATGAAAATATGCAGATTATGAATCGTCAGCTCCTTCAAGGAGGATCTCAGAGATGCACCTTTGAGTAAACATTTTTCCTATTAATGCATGTTGGCAGGGTGAGGCACTCAGTGGTTTTCAAGCAGAGGCAGTTTTGCCCCTCCCCCCAGGAGATATTTGGTAATGTCTGGAGATATTTTCTGGTTGTCATGACTGGCTGGGAAGCACTACTGGCATCTAATGCATAGAGACCATGGATGCTGTTAAACATCCTACAATGCACAGGTCAGCCTCCAAAACAAAGAATAACTCAGTCCCAAATGTTAGAAGTGCTGCGGGAACGAACACACACACACACACACACACACACACACACACACACACACACACACACCTACCTGTGCACCTGCAGCAGTAAAACATGCAAATCAGTGCTTCGCTTTGTGGTCCTTTCACCAGCCCTAGGGGAGATTTATGTTTTCCAGGAATGTGTGTGTGTAGGGGGGTGCGCATTCAAGGTCTCCACACCTCCCCCAAACCACACTCTATTCCTGAGCTTTCAGCACTTTGGAGAAATTCCCATGTAGATGAAGAGCATTGCCTTTGGGTTGCCCATGCAATTTCCTGCTCCATTTTAATAGCAGCTGCACTTCTTCCTGTCTAAGGCTGAAACTGAAGGGTTGATTTTTCTCTCTGGGGTAAGAGAGAGCAAACAAACTCCTCCTTGGACATTTAGAACTTCCAAATAAAGTTTTGGCTCAAGTCTTGAAAAGCACACAGTAATGTCAGCTGAGGCAGGCCTGTCAGTTGTCCTAACCTGGTGGGTCACAGGACACAGGAAACCATTCACCGTTGCTTCTTCCTCTTCCCACTGACTGTGGACAGGGCAACGGTTTGGAGCCAGAAACCCATATTTGAATCCTAGCTCTGGCTCTGTTAGCCATGTAATTTTGGACAAATCATTTCATTTTTCTCTGCCTGTGCCCCATCTTCTAGAAATCATTTGGGGCTTGGATGAGCATTAGATTTAAATTAGATTAAAGAGCCTGATACATAGTAGATGTTTGACAGATGGTAGCTTTTACAATGTTATCTATAAATGGAAAGGACAAGACTAGGTGATCCCCAGCATCCCGTGCAACTTCAGTATCAAACACGTTGTCACGCTGGGAAGTAGAGAGGCTTGGCTTGTACTAAAAAATAAGGAGGAAGGGTTTTGTATTTGTGCACAGGAGAAGAATCAATGTCTGCATATGTTTCAAGCAATTTTTAGGTCACATCAAATTCCTTTCAGCTGGAAGGAGCAGCAGGAGCCCCGGGGCAAGGTATAAGTGGTTGCTGTCTGGCTGAGAAATGAAGTCAGAGCTGTACCTGAGCCCACCTCCTGGGGAGCACGTGGCGTGGCTGACTTACACGCTGAGTCTTTCCCAGTAGAGCCAGCACAGGGACAGTTGCCAGTGCCTGCTGGCACATAGACCTCCATGTTGCCCACTGCCACCTGGACTACCTGAACTTGTTGCCCACATTCTTTGTCCCTGCCAACCTAGCACCAGGGCATGTTAATTGCCTTTTACCTGACCAATCCCCCCTCTCGCCTTGCCTTCCCTCTGCACACACCACACCTACAAAGTATGAATATCCTTTTTGATGTTGGCCGATGTTAGAGGTTTGCCTCCTCCTTTTTTTTTTTCTTTTCTCCCTTCAAAGGAGAACAACCTGAATACCACACACAGTGTTATCTCTGACTCTGAAGAGGAATTTTTCCCCCTTAGGGCTCTATTCCTGGTGTAGCATAATCTACAGAGAGAGAGAGAAAAAAAAAAACTTTATCCTAGGGAAGCCAAGTCAGCCAAGAGTTATTCAGAGTGCCTGACTGCCTGTTATATTTAGACACTACACTGGGGTGAGCTTGAAGACTGCTGAGAGCCTTCCAGGGGTGGTCCTCTGGTTACTTGGGGTGCCCAGATGAAGAAAGTCCCCCATAGTCTCATGCTGTTCACCTATTATATTTGGATGTGCTGAGATAGGAGATAAAGGAGAAACGCAGCTATAGAGTATTACAAGCATAGAATTAGAGGCTAAGACTTTAAAATCGCTCGGTGTCCAGACTTCCCCCTTTTGCTGCTGAACCTGTGGAACATCACGTGATCCTCTGAACCTGTTGTTATCACTTGATACTCTGAACTTCAGTTTTATTATCTATAAAATGAGGTAACTGGACTTGATTGACACTTTAAACTTAACGCTGCACATTGAGCTCCTATGGGGAGTTTCGAATATAGATGTCATGGCTGAATGACCTGAGATTCTGAGATACAGGGTCTGGAGCACACTGCCCTCTGGCATTTTGTTCGTGCTCCTCCTCAGGTGATTCCAATTTCCAGCTGCCGTTGACAGTCACTTGGCCAGTACTTCTCAGAGTGTGACCTCAGGACCAGCAGCAGCAGCAGCAGCAGCAACAGCTGGAAACTTCTTAGAAAAAAGATGATTCTTGGACCCCTCCCCATACCTACTGAGTTACAGACTGAGGCTTGGGACCAGCCATGTGTTCTGTCAAGCTTTCCAGGTAGTTCTTATGCATGAAAAAGATTTTAAAAGGAGTAGATTGGATAACTTTTAAGCGTTCCTAGTAGGTTTCAAAATGGATAATCATTTGAACAGTCTACACAGAGTACAAAATTAACCCGAGGCCACACAGCTGGCCAAATAGGTGGTAGAGCCCTTACCGGAACCCAGGCCTTTGAGCTGCTGTTCAGAACTTATTTAATTATATAATTAGGAAGATGTTTAGGATTTATGATAGGTTTCTCTCTCTCGCCTCTCCTTGCACACCCGGGTCTGTCTCTGTCTCTGTCTCTCTGGGTTTAGCTTCTTGTGGGACACAGGATTGTGGAAAAAGTGTTATTTTTAGTTCATGGTGTACCTGCAGTACAAGATACATTGTAAAGAGAAATTCTTTAGTCCTTAGGCATATAGCAAGGGGTGAATTATTTGGGAATTACTGGCTACTTTATAGGTTTCTGTGACGACTTCGATGGAGCAGTTTTTATTGAGGTTGGTTGGCAGGTAAATATCAAGGTAACAGCACAGCCTGCTGAGTGTGAGGAGGGGAGCAGGCAAGGCACAGCACCTTTCTCCTGGGACACAACCGGAATTCTCTTAGCTCTTCTTGAGAGTATCTAGGATTGCAGTCATTTTGTAAAATTCATGGTCCATAGTGGTTACAGCAGTTTTAAAAACATGTTCTTAAGCGGTGTCCGGAATGAGTTTTAGGGATGAATTTGAGGTGTGTTAAGAAGTACTTTCATCTGATTCTCTGGGAGATTAGTGAAGGACTTGCTCTCAGTACTCAGTAGCCAAGAGGCAGAGCTGGGGCTGGAACCTCGGCTTTCTGGCCCACCGGCCCAGGTGTCTGGAGTTAGGAAGAACAGAGGGATTTCCAGGAAGATTTGAACCCTCACACAATTGAGGGGATCGTTGGAGGCAATGATACTTGGAACCAGAGGCTAACGGGGCTAATGGAAGGAGCCCTAGAGATTTTCCAGGACATTTTATTTTATAAAAGGGGACATTAAACCTGCTGGAGGTCACAAGTGCTGAAATAGACCCCAGCCTCTGATGTTATTCTTGCTCAGGCCTCTCTCTGTCTAGCACACCACATAATTTTTTAAAGTCACTGCAATAAATAATTAGAAGATGTGCTGGTCCTCTAACCTTTCCATCCCACCTCAGGCATTGCCCTTGAGTAGACATTGTAACCTGGGATCCTGCTTCAGTTTTTTTAGGGATATACCACTGAGACAAAATGTGTCATAACTCTTCCTTGCGTTATAAAGCAAGGAGACATTGATGGACACAAGACTTTCTCGCCGATAACTGCACGCGGAGCTCAGATCCAGTAGCGGATTGCGACTTTCCCAGATTTGGCAGGTATTCTTCTCCCCAGTTTCAAGGAAAATAGGGTTGCCATCCCGCGGAAAAGCGAGTCACGAGAGTGCCGCTTTTACTTCTGCTGCAGATCTATAGCACAAAACAGTGGTGTCTTAACGGGAGATGTGATTGTGAATAACCTCGCCGCTTGCCGTGGCGTTTTACTGACCCAGCGAGTCTTCTAACAGTCCCGTTGCTATTTCCCCACCTAATTTTTTCTCTCTCCTTGGAATACCATGACTTCTAAAGAGCCCGAGATAATCAAGGTCATCACTAAAAGGACACGTGTGGTCTCTTAGTTGTCAGTCTCAGGTCCCCATGATCTCAGTGACCCCAAAAGGCCTATTTTTCACGCATTGCTACTTAGTGAACGTCAAACCATGTCTTCTTCACAGCCTGGCTTGAGTTCCTTGTATTCACTATATATTTTACTAGAAGTTCAGTGGGGGTGGTGGAGTAATTTGAGAGAGGGTTTACTGGCCAAGAGTGACAGAGTAGATCGTTTTGCCTATCTGTGTCTCAGTCTGCCCACCTGCAGTTGCTGGGGTTTCTTAATTTGTTTCTTGGTTCCATCCAGGGGTGAGATTATTTGACCAAAACCTGAAGTACGATTTTGAGGTAGAAAAGGCAGGTCTATTTTTAAAAGCCTGAGAAGAATACACCGGTATTTTATGCCAAACCTACATTCTAAAAGACCAAAATCATTCCTTTGAAAACTCACCAAATATATACGCAAACATACACATGTACACACATGCCCTTGCCTTGTCAAGTAGAGTTCCTCGAACCTAAATGTTTCTCCCTAAGTATTAGTAACACAGAGAGATTGTGGAGGTCTTTTAAGATGAGCGGAGTGGCTTGCTTCTACAGTGAACGTACCCAGACTGTTTTCCGTTGGTTTCTATGCTGTGTTTTTATATGTTTTAGTTTTCTTTCTCACTGTCAGGATGCTGCTAGTTATTTCTTTTTGCTGCTATTAATAAACTTAAGCAGTTATCCCAACAAATTTGTGCTTCTAATCTGCCGTGGATGGGAAACAACCACGCTGGCAAAAACCGAAAGTCAGGGCAGACAGGTCTGGAGCTGAGACCGAGTGGCTCCTCCGTAATGGACTTCTTCCCCAGATGCTCCTGTTCCCACTCAGCTGATCTCGGTGAACTCGCTTCACCTATCAAGCATTTGTAAAATTAACATCACTCTTTCACGTATTGAGCTTCCTTCGGATGGTGATTCTTCCCAGGGCCACAGAGGAGATGGCACAAACATTCTATGTGACGGAGTTAAGTGACGTTTTAGAGCTGGAGGGGTTCACAAATGCCATACTGGAGGAGACCTGGGGATAATCTAGACCTGTGCTTGTCCACCGTGACTGAATGTGCATTGGGATGACGAGGTGGGGGGTGGGGGGATATTAAAACACCAATGCCTGTTTCCTACCTGCAAAGATTCTTATCTGTGGTGGGGTCCCAAGATTTGTTGTTTTGTTTTGTTTTATTTGTTTTTAAGCTCTTCAATGTGATTCTAATTGCAGCAAGAGTTGTGAACCAAGGATCCCATATAATCCTTTCGTATTACAGATGAAGAATATGAAGGCCCAGGGAGGAGAAGTAACAGGGAATACAGCATTGCCTCCGTTGACAGTCCACTAACAGTCCAAACAGCAGAATGCTGTTATGATAGCCTCGTTTAAATGTAGTCTTTCCCTGTCCACACAGCTCTCACTCCTTCAACTTTTACTCAGGTGACGTGACTTCCGGAAACTGCCTCCCCCGCCCCCCTCCCCCCCCCCCACACACATCACTTTAAAAAACCGTGGGATGCTCTAGTGACAAAAAAATAATTTCTTCCGTCTTTCCCTCTTTCTTCTCCTCTGTCCTTTTCTTCTGTACTCCCTCCCACCTGATAGGGGGTAAATGAGGTCTCAGGAATTCACTTGCTCAATATTGTTCCCTGAACTTGATCTGCTGGTGATGTATTAATTAGCCGAGGCACTGCACCTTAACGAACAGGTTACAGGCAGATCCTGGTGTGTGTTAATGTTTAACCAGAGATGCTCAGCAGTGGTCTCGTTTGTGGCCTAAATGTAAAGAGAGAAATGTGGTTGACTTTATTTTCATAGATGTTTTCTTACTTATAAGTGTTGACATATTGGTTTCAATGCCATATGTCAGCGTATTTGGTATGAGTTGTCTCACATATGTTTAAACTTTTGGATAATAGCATTTACTATAGAAGTTATAACTTCTAAGTCTCGATTTATACATGGCCATATTTATGTTTTCCCACATGCATGTATAACTGTACATGGTGTAACTTTCACTGTCACTAATGTTTCTAATTTACCTTAAAATCAGTGAGTGAGACCCATTTCGCAGTAAGCTCAGAGCAGTATGGTTTTGCAGGATTTCAGAACTGCCACGACTTCTTTCCTGTTACTCTGAGAAAAGCCCCAGATCACTCCCCTGTCCACGCCTGTGGTGTGGCCTCCTGTGGGGCTTCCTCGCCAAGGCCGAGTAATGGATACAGACTCAGGATGGCCCAGTCTTCTCCTGGCAGAATGAGCAGCTCTGTCTGGCACCATTTCCCAGCTGCAAAACCAAGCCCTGTTCTTCCTCTGAACCCAGAACGCTGGGGGCTGGTGCTGACAGGACAGGGGACAAAAAGAACGAGCACGTGACCCTCAAGTGCACTGGAGAGAGAACTAAATTAATAGGTCAGCCAGAGATTTTTACTTTTTTTTTTTTTTTTAAACACAGTATATTTTACCCACAGTTATACTTTTGTACGAGGTTCCTAGACTCTCCTCGTCTTGAGCACTCACCTACCCAGTCCCATACGAAGTCAGGAGCCATCCCGTTCTTGAAACATTCCTAACTTCGAGGTCCTAGGGGTTTTTCTTCCTCCGAGTCCAGAGCGTGTAGTGGTTAGATGGTGTGTCTGCTCCTGGGGCTGGTCTCTGATGAACGCATCTGAGACATTCGCATCGCAGCTGGCATCTGTCATCTAAGCATTCACACTTAGCTTTTCTGCTAAAGTCACATAAGACCCATATATGACCTAAAAGCTATGGACCCTTTTTTCTTCCAAGAAAAACATACATAGGCACAAAATGTTGTTTGCAATATCAAGAGATTCATGGACCCTCTTAGGTAACCCATTAGCGACAAGTTAAGAACTCTTGGGGGTAGCATGGATTGCTATGCTAACCCTCCACCCCCAAAATAACGTAATGGTGAGAACATGTGACTTTTAAGATGTATTTCTGGGAAAAAAAAAAAATGGTGCTCAAAGTTGAAAGATCCAAGGATCTCATATAAATGGCTTATATGCCATTTATTTTATAAATGTGAAAATAGCCCCAGAGAGGGATGGTGTCTCCCTGAGGCCACACTGAGGTTAATTATAGAAACGGGACTGAACTGAAGTCCCCTTCTTCTATCTAATACAATAAAGTGCCTTCCAGGAAAGCGAGGTGGACTTTTCTGGCTCCTTCTTGGATAGTTGCTCACTCTGAGGTACAGGGAGATAGCCACAAATCAAATTTGTACCCTCAAGTAAAAAGAGAGAAAAACTAACTAAATAAATAGAAAGGCTGAATCTAAAATATTACTACCCCTTTCAGAGAAAATGCATTATTTTTTCAGCATTCTGAGTTTTCAACAAAGATACCTGTGGGTTGTAGGGAGACCTTCAGTTGTGTTTGATGAGCTGTGTGTTTGTTGGACAGCATGAAACCCCATACCCGAAGCCGAATTTAACATGGAGGTCACCACTTGTGTCCCAGCTCTTCCCTGAGGCATTCAGGAGACCAAAATAACTCTCACTTATCTCTTTAGGGCCTGAGACCTGAGCAAATCATATCTGGAGATAAGTTTATTTAGTTCAAGGTCAACCTCAGACTTAGCTGGGAGTCAACTCACCTGCATTCCACATGCAGACCTCCCCTGACAGGCCGTACTGGGTTTCTGTGGATTTCCCCCTCCTGGTTCCTCAGACAGTCAGTCAGTGATTTGCACATCTGTCTTGGTTTGGCTGCTGTAAGAAAATGCCAGAGACTGGGTGGCTTGTACACAAAAGAAATGTATTTCTTCTTGTTCTGGAGGCTGGAGATCAGGGTGCCAGCCAGCATGGCCAGGTTCTGGGAGGGCCCTGTTCTGGGTTGCAGACTGTCATTTTCTCATTGTATTTTCTCGTGGCAGAAGGGGACGATAGAGCTCTCTGGGGTCTCTCTTATATGGACACTAATCTTATTCATGAGTGCTTCACCCTCATGACCCAATTACCTCCCAAAGGCCCCACCTCATAATACTGTCTCTTGGGGGTTAGAGATTTGAACCTATGAATTTTGGACACGAATATTTATTGAACTTTGACTGTGTATTTGCTGTTGTACTGGGTACTTACTGTCTGGCCTGCCAAGAGGCAGGGATGTATTAGAGAAGTAAAACCTGAGGATTTTTTAATAACATGATTATTATCATTAACATCTTCTGTTTGTGTAGCCATTAAAAATGGCAAAGTGTATTCCCCATAAAAGCCCAAATAACCAAATTTGAAAGGAAGAGCTAAGACTCTTTGAGTGAGAGTCACTAGATGTGAAACAAAAAAAGTGTGACAGGGCCTTTGCACAGGTTTTCTCCTCTTCCCGGGATGCTCCTGTTCCCTCCACTAACCTCCTACCTATGTCCCACCCCCAAACCTGCCTGGATCTCATGTCAGCTCAAACACTGGTTTCTCAGGGAAGCCTTGTTGAATGCTGGTCCCACAGCCACCTCGGATCAGAGAAATGCAGGCACGCACAGAAACACATTACTTAATTGCTCAAACACATCTCAGTTTGCACTCCTCTGCTCATGTGTGTGCTTATTGCAATGATGTCTCTTTACCTTCAGATGTAAGCTGGGTGTAAGGGAACCACTAAGATGGGTACAGTATCCCGGGGAGAGTAATAGTCCTGGAAAACCGTAATCACCCTGGGCTGGAAATGGGAGGGATTGCTTCCCAGAAAGTGTGGGTTCATTGGAAATGGGGAAGCAAGCTAGCGGGCATAAGCAAGCTGTGTTGAAGGAATACTTGATAGGAGCCATGGCCTTTGGTTAAGGGACACAGCCGACCTGGGGCAACCCAGCAGGGAGGAAGCTGGGAGAATGATACTCCTGACCTCACTCACCTCCCTCCCTGTGGTCTCCTGCTGGTCCCCCTCCTTGGCTGCAGCCAGAGGGTGTAGGAAACTGAGGTGCAGCCCAGAGAGGTCAGGGTCACTGGGGGAGAGCAAGGCTAGACCTGGAGAGGCACATGGCCAGCCCAGTGGGCAAACTATGCCAATCTTCTTTCCTTTCAGCTCCTTTTCAGGTCAGTACCTTGGAAACTGGCCAGCTCTCCACAACTGATAATCATTCCCTACCACAGTTAATATTTACTCTCCTGTGGCCGCTGGCACCTTAGGAACCAGATGTGGCAGGTCCAGGGGACAGGCTCTGGCACCAGGGAGATGGTTGGGACTCAGGCTGGTTGTTGTCCATGGCTCCCATGGCCTGAGGGAAGTGAGTTTTTATTTGATGCCTAAAGATCCAAAGGTTAATCATTCACCAAGTTGTTCCTGCTACTTTCTCTGCCCAACATAAAAATGAGCCTACTTTGGAAGTCATTTCTTTTTGATGTTTGAGGAAAGTGATGCTACTGCCCGTTTCATCTACAGTTTGTTTTGAAGGCAGGGAGTTCTTTAAAAGTAGCAAATGGAAAAGCTACTATTTACACTGGGATCACTGCTTACAGTTTTTTAAGGATTTCCATGTCCATTTTATGATTTACTCTTCACAATAACCCCTACTGATGATAGGCATTGATCGAGTAATCAAAATGCAAATGAACAATTAAACGTGATAAGGACTGTGAAGCAAAAGTGTCCTGAAGGTCTGGAAGGCGGAGAGGTTCTGTGACAGGCCCTGAGAGGGAGTGGGGGTGACTTAGGTGGTGCTGAGGAACTGGAAGAAGCTCGTGCAGTGGGGATGTGCACAGCAGACGGAATGATGACAGTGGGGGGAGATGAGACCGGAAATGCTTGGGGCACCCGCCCCCGTCCCTGCTGACCAGGAGAAAGGTCCCTGGGGTCTCTAGCATAAAAGCAGTGGGGGCTATTAGAGGGTTGAGTAGGGGCATGGCAAGATTAGATTTATTTGTAAAGGGATCATTTTGGGACTATTGTAGTTTGGGTCCAGGATGGGAGATTAGACAGAAAGTGTGAGGAAGGTTTGGGAGTGGTTTTGGAGGCAGAAGAAAAGGGTTTCTTGACAGTTATATG
The DNA here is from genome assembly GCF_014176215.1 of Rousettus aegyptiacus. Taxonomy (NCBI): domain Eukaryota; kingdom Metazoa; phylum Chordata; class Mammalia; order Chiroptera; family Pteropodidae; genus Rousettus; species Rousettus aegyptiacus. Next base: position 73,378,909 of record NW_023416287.1, read on the forward strand.
CCTGCTTTTGAGAATTTGTTCAGTTGAGGTATGATACAAATCCTGGAACTTCACAGCCGTGCTCAACAGTAGAAGTCTTGATTTTGTTACCAATGAGGTGTGTGTGTGTGTGTGTGTGTATGTGTGCGCGCGCGCGCACGCACCATCCATGTTTAAATGATTACGAAGGTTTGAATGTAGTCTATATTCTCTTTTAAATCAAATATTAGTCTTGTTTATTGAGTTCACCATCTAAAAAGAATGAGGTGTGGGAAAGGGGGTCACTTAACACATACTTTTAAATAGGTCTCTGGTCTCTTACTCAGTTTACACAGAATTCAAAGGAGCATTTCCCACAGTGTGATTGTTAAATTCTTCCCTTTCTGGGCAGACATGCCTATAAAATCATTAAGGTATTTATAGGGAACCATCTGGACCAGAAATGATCCATTTCATACCCTAAAGAGGACATTTTTCTCTTGGCCCTTCATTCTAGTCCAGGTTAAAGGAACTAGACAGCTAGAAGGTGAACTCTGGCTAACGCAAGCTCCCCACCCCACCTGGCACTTGCCTCCTCACTTCCTCTGCTCAGCCAGGCAGGAGTGATTGGCACACACTATCCTCCAGGGATTCTCCTTTTCAAGGTTTAGACGAGGGCAGGCACGTCCATCACTTTTTCCTATCAGTGTCACTGGCCCTGTATTTTTTTCTGCAGCAGAAACAATCATTCTTCCAAGGACTATGCTAGTTTTGGCTTACCTTTCCTAGTCTTTTTTTTTTTTTTCATGGCAGAGGGACATTTAGCTTCTGGTTTGTAGATAAGGATGTTGCTTCTTGGCTAAAATCTCTGTGCAAATGGCTCTTGTTCCAGGGATTAATTATGGAGAATCTACTGGTATTTGTAAGGCACAGGACTGGTAACTTTAGTTTTGCAGAAGCATCGGACTATATACACAACCAAAGAGTAAGAGACATCTTTTCTCTCCCCCCACTGGAGTTTTCTCTTCCCTCTTTTCTGCTCATCAATACCCTTTTCATTCTTCAAGGAAAGAATCTCCTCCTCTGAAAAATCGCCCCAGTCTTCCCAGATTCCAACTGCCTCTTCTTCCCTCAGCATTTATCTCCAGCTCATTTATCTATTCCGTGGGCCACATTTCTGTGCACAAATCATAACCAAATCTCCTTGAGAGGGAAGGAAATGGGTATGTGTGGTTTTGTCTCACAGAATCTGACTGGAATGGCTTACCCAGTATAATGACGCATAAATACTTAATATTCAGGCGAAGAAATGTTGACTTTCTAAACCATTCCCTGTCTTAGTGCTTCTTCTGCGTGGTGCCAGGGTTTTCATTTCTTGGCTCTAGGGTATTCAAGTGGTAACTTGCTGACCCTTTAATAGGCAAACTCTTTTTCAGTAAAAGTCAGCTGTGTTCTCCCAGCAACAAAGGAAACCTGTAGGTATTTCTGTGGGTCAGCTGGGTTCTGAAGGTGCTTGACTAGATCCCAGAGAGCATTCTTTAAAGTGCAAAGCCCAATGAGGAGTCAAAGACAAAAGATCAAGGAAGTTTCCATGAGAGAACATACCGTAAAAGGTAAGGGCCAGTATTTGTTTGCAAAGTGTGCGAATAAGGGGCATCATTAGCAACCGGGAGTGATGACTTCAGTCTTCTGAAAATGCTGTCCTGTTATACGCCAGACCGTTAAAATGGTGGTAACAGTCAAATCAGTTATGTTCAAAACGCTGCTCTTTTGTATATAAACACAGTGAAGTTCTGTAGCTGTGAAGGCCCAGGCCCTTGGCACGGCTGTCCCAGGGTAGATAGTAAAATGTCTCTTCAGGACTTTGTGGCAGCTGCCCCAATGAAACACTAGTGACTTGAGTTACAGCAGAGCTAAATATAGCGGGTGTGCTCATGTGTGCAGGATCGCATCTGATCCAGGGTGGCGTGTGCTCCTCAGACAGAGCCCAGGACTTGTTAGACTGTCTCTGCAGATGTGCTTCCAAGCTCCCTTTCCTTCTCCTCCATCCTCTTCTCTTCTCCAGGACTCCTTCTTTTCCTCTTTCCTCTTCTGACTTTCTGATTTCTGCCCCTCCCCATACTTTAGGTCTCACTTTCCCTAAAAGTGAAAACAAGGACCTGGACTACATTTTACAAACATTTTTAAGTTCTTATTTTTAAGTTCTTATTCTTTCCTCCTCGCTTCCTTTTGTTCTATCCTTGACATTCTTTTACTTTTCTCTAGAACTCTTTCATTTAAACAGAGTGTATTTATTAAAGAAGCCTCCTCATATCCTAGGTATGATTGACCATTTCCAGGGAGAAAACTCATCACAGGTTTAGACATTTTCACCTCTTTTCCTTAAGTAATGATGGTCTCTCATGGTTTGTTAGAAAATGATAATGAAATATGTGGGAAAATGGCAATAAGCTGTCAGAAAAAGTTTTTTTCTCCATCTCCTTTTCCATGAGCGGCTCTGTTCTGGCTAATCAATTACTCAGATAAAACCTTGGATAAGTAGATTATCTTTAGAAATTTGTACCTCTGGGCAAACCAGTTGCCCAGATATGTACCATTTTGAAGAAATAGAGGCACTTGAAACTAAGAAAATGGGCCAAGGTGGTATAGAATTGAATGGATGAACCTCATATGTTTCAAAGTGAAGAGTACAGTGAATACATGTCTGTGTGAGTCCTTGAGGCAGCATGTTGTGGATAAGAAAGGAGAGAATAAATAAGTTGGCTTGAGCCAGAGGGTGTCAATCAAAATGTTCTGGAATAAGCAACGTGAGATATTATGTACTCTGCTCAAATCAGATGGACCTCATTTCAAGAAGCAGGTATTTTCCTGAAGAGAAGTATAAAATGAGGTTTTGTAAATTGAACTATAGAGTCAGTGGAGAACCTGGGGAAGAACATTCTTCCAGAATATTACACGTAAATGGGGTAAGAGAACTGTTTAAAATCAGTCCTGTCACAAACTTATTTTGTAAGGTTTTGTGTCTGGATTTTTCCCCCCTTTCAATAGATATCTTAAAAAATAATATTTTGACTAATGGATCTCAAAGTGTTTTTGCAACTCTCATCATCTGTGAGAGATTCTGAAGTTCTATCCAGTGTGAGGAAAGCAGAAACCCATAACTATGATTCATCTTGCCGCAAACACACAGTCGCAGAGCCTGAGTATTAGAAGCCTTGGAGACCATTAAAACCTTGGGCACCATTAAGTTCAATCCTGTTTTTTTATAAGAGAAAACACTGAGATAAACATGCGGCAGTGAGATCTCTGACATAATGGACATCATCCTTATACTCTCAGTGGAGTCTTATTATGGAATGTTCATATGTAGCCTGTGTAGAAGCCTGAGCCTCTCCTGGCCTTGTCACTTACCAGTCTGCATGACTCGCTTTTCCTGGGACTACACAGCGAGACATAACTAACGATTGGAACTCTCTTTGTGGGCTTTTGGCACAACACTACTCTGGAATCCTGGGCCCTCCTGCAGGAAGCACTGTGCATGCTTGAACTCCTGAACTGGGTCTTCTCCTAAGACCTCAGCCTTTTGCAGTCCCCACGCTCTGCCCACAGAACTAAAGTTTGAGGACAACTAATACAAGAAATTTCCTCTCTCCAGAAATTTTAATGTGCCAGAGACTTAGAAGATGAAAATCCATCAAACTTTAAGTTATGAAATAATAAATTAGTGGAAGTATTTTCAGCATACAAAAGGTGACATTGAAAACTTAGAGGAATCTGCTCAATGCCTCTCAGTTCCATGCCTGAGGGGTTGACTTGCTCTGTGTGTCTAACAGCTGCCAGGCTCTCACAGAGATTGCTGTGGTCCACGTGGTGCATGTATATTAGTGTAGGGGTATGTGTGTGCATGCACACCTCTGCTTCCTTCATCATCTTACCTACCAGTTTCTTGCTCAAATCCCATCCCCTTAACAAAGCCATTTTGGACTTCTCCAGAGGTGCCCGGGTCTTGGACATCTCCTCTCTGTAACTTTTATTATGTTCTGTTGGCCTTACAACTTAGTATGTATATTTATGTTGTATGTTAAACTGTGCTTTTTTTATTCCAGGCATTTACTTTTCCCTCAGAGCTAGATTGCCTGTTCCTGGAAGGTATGAGGTATCTTTATGGCTAAGCAAGGCCCTGAGCTTAGCTCTGAGATTATAGAGTTATAGCACCTTGGGGTTTGGAGTCCAAAACAAAATTGACTGTCCCAACTTGTTCATTCAACAGTTGAGTTAACTGAACACTCACTCTGTTCATCCAAGGTCAGCCAGATAAAGCAGTGATAGGGCCGGGAAGAGAACTAGCTCATCCAGCTTCATTCTTTTCCATTAAAATGTAAGTGTATGAACTAGATACCAGGGGGGAAAGCTGGCAGGTTCCCCATGCTTAGCCTGAGAGTATGCTGGGCAATCTGGAAGTCATCCCTCAGACCTTTTCCTCTTTGCCCCTGTCACACACTCGTAATACTTTCATGATTCTAAAGTATCATGTCTGTCTACACATGCAAGCATGCAGAATGTTAAATGAGGAAAATGCCACACACGGGAACTGAGAAGAAAAATTAAAATGTGGAAGGAGAACTGATCTACCTGTGAGAAAAGTGAGAGAATTTCATTTATTTTTAAAATTGCTTTCCCTTATGGGTACCTTTCAAATACTGCTTTTGTTTTATCCTTGAAGCCTGTGAATCTGTCTCTGCCACCAGCATACTCTAGCAGAAATGATCACAAAAGTTTGTCCCTTGCTGATACATCACATCTGAAGTCTTCATGTCTCGTTCTGCTCGTTTTCACAGAAAGATTAATTCTGAGTTCCCTCTGTTTTTTCCCCTGTGTCTCTGTCTCTGTCTTTGTCTTTGTCTCTCTGTCTCTGTCTGTCTGTCTCTCTCTGTCTCTCTGTGTCTCAGTGTCTTTCTCTCTGATCACCAAGATCTCTATGTATCTATATAAAGATATTTATGTCCCAGTTTGCTTGGATTTTCCAATCCATGTGACTACTAGTAACACCTAAACTCTAAACATGCTGAAAAGAATCCTACGTCTTCCCGCTGAGTTTTCTTTTTCTACCACAGATTTGTGCTCATGACAGTAAGTTTCTCTTTCTGGTACTGGTGCCTTAATTCAGTGCCCTTATGTTGGAGGACTCAGTTTTCCTCCTCCTTACCACCTTAGCTATGTCTTCCCATCTTTTTTTGTCTAACTCCTACTGGCAGATTTACCCAGAGCAGACTGAAAGCTTTCATCTCAGGATTCCATGATCACTTGCAGTAAGTTAAGCGCTGGCAGCCAGTACAGAACTAGGCACAAAATTCATTCAAGTGTGTTAGTTTTCATTTTCTAGCTACTCTATGAGCTCTGTAAGGCAAGGTTTGGAATCTTATATTTTTTTCTGTGACAGCCATTTTGCATAGCACAGTCTTGGCGATATAATGCAGTTTGAGACTGATCGAGGCTCTGGGTGCAGAGAACAGTATATATTAAAACTGTATTTGTAGTTTCTATGTACAGTTTCTTGGTATATTTTTACATTATAGATCCAAAGTTCATGTCCATTTATTCACTGATTTTATTTTTCCTTCTTAAGAATTTAATTTTTTTTTGTTTTATTTTCTGTTAAGATGTTAGTTGCTTTTAAGAAGCATTTTAAGTTTGTTTTACTCAATTGAGAATCATGGAACCTTTTCATCCTATCCTAAATTACCCATGCACCATCATAGAGACATTTTCATTCATATTTGGTAACTTTATTTTTATTTTATATTTTTTTGCTTTGAGATGTTTCAAGCCAAGAGTACTTGGCAGTTTCACTATAACTTTGAGAGCCAAAAAAGCCCCCAAATGATAGTAACATAAAATCCCCTGGGTCAGTCCACGTTTTATCATTGTGAATTTATTTGCCGAAAGCCTTTTATGCTTCTTTGCTTAATTTTTCAATTATAACCTGATGCTAGGAAACTAGAGGGGTCACTTATTTCTAAAAGATTTATATTGCTAATTTAGGGCATCCTGCAGAGTGCTCCTGCTGGAACCCAGTACTTTCTGTGGCCTCAGGGACCACTTCTATACAGGGCATGAGCTCAGGGCAGCCGCTCAGAGGGACTCTAATTACCAGTGTTATTATTTCTTTTGATTGAGTTATCTTCACAATATTAAGTTGTTCTCCATATTTTCTGAGTATGGATGTAACCAATTTTGGCAACAATAATTGTTATTTCTGAATCTTCCTTGAATTATCTTGACCTTATGATTAAAAAAAGAAGAAATGGGTCCTTTGGGACATGACCACATGGTAATATGGAAGGAGTCCAAGATTAAGACTCAGAATACATGTCTAGTTGGCCCCTGTCCCTCTATTTCTGCTTAAACTCAAAGCCTCTTTAGCATTTACCTTTTTGGCACCAAATGAGCTACGGGAGATATACAACTTGGAGGCTGAAGGAAATAAGTAACTTGACTCAGGAGAATTAGGCAAGGCCTAAGGGAAAGAAATGTGTGGGTTGGATCTTGATGGACAAGTAGGCCTTAGGTGGTTAAAGATGGAGTTCTAGTTAGGGCATGATGGTATAGAGCAGCAGTCCCCAACCTTTTTGGCACCAGAGACCAGCGCTCCTATGAGAATCTAATGCCTGATGATCTGAGATTGTGCTGAGGCAGTGATGCTAGTGCTGGGAGCGGCCACAAATACAGATGAAGCTTTGCTAGCTCGACTGCTGCTCACCTCTTGCTGTGTGGCCTGGTTCCTAATAGGCCATGGACCAGTACTAGTCCACGGCCTGGGGGTTGGAGGTCCCTGGTATAGAGGATTCACAAGGTCGTAATGATATAGAAGGTGATGGCTTTGGAGTGAGCAAGTGAGAAGCTGGACTGTGGCAGCTGGGTCCTGATGCTGAAGAGCCTGGACCAGCAATCCAAGGAATTTAGACTTCACTCTCAGGGCAACAGAAGCCTGCTGAGCTTAGAAATAAGACAGCGGGAGCCTCAGATCTTCCCCTTAGAAAGGTGTTTTCAGTGACAGAATGGAGAAGAGATTGGAGGTAGAAGACATTGAAAATCCACCAATCCTTTGAAGGCCCTTGTGTTTCCAGTAACTGCTCCCTCTCTGTAATTTAAACCAAGAAGTAGTAACAGCATCTTTGTTAATCACTCCTTGTGCTTTCCTTACAACGATCCACACCATTGTAAATTAGTTCTCCTTAACTATCCTGATTTGGGTGTGCCATCTGTTTCCTGTTAAGACCCTGGCTGGTACACCCTCCTTCACACTTCCTTATGATTATTTGTTTTTACGTTTGACTCTCTGCTAACCATTGAGCATCCAAAATACTGGAGGCATTCATGTGTCATTCAAGTCTTCACAGTTCAGCTGAAATTTACCATTTGCCAACTAAGTTTAATTTGAAGGAACAGTTTCAGAGTTGGAGAAGGTCAGGGTCAACCAGGGTAGCTCAAGAGGTCTTCAGAGGGGAGACTTGAAGTGAGCCGATAAGGATCTGCTGGTCGGGGTATCTGGAGAGAAACAAGGTAATTCTAAGAACGCAAGAGCACAGCACATGTTAACATGAAAGCAGGAAAAACCCCCATGGGGGCCACAAAAGAAATCTGCCTTCCTGGAACACATGTGGAGAATCAGTAGGAAGTACATCTGGGAAACCCTGTTTTCCTTCCAGAGCTCATTTCCCTTTCTAATTACATTTGACCTAAGCTAATCTTAATACAACTTTGCTGACCCTTGAGCATTCGCTGTAGTAAGGCCAGGAGAGAGGTTTCAGAAGCTGACCAAAGAAAAATCATTTTCAAACAACAAAAAAATAACCATCTACTAACTTGATATAGATAAGATTGTGAGTAACTGAGAGTTGATGCAAATCCTTTATTTCCCCATTCTAACCACCCTTTGGATGCAAATGCTACACAAAGTAGGCTAGGTGTCCCGCAGTGGTATATAACATCCAATGGTACTGTTTGCTTCTGCGTTTTAATTTTTGGAAGCAGAACCCTGAAAAGTAATTTTTGGCATAACTGTTTCTACTTGCCCCAGTGAAAATATTGTATGTGTCTACTGAAGGTTCACATAGAAGCAGTAAGGAGGATGGAGCAGGAGTTTGGTGAACGCCAGTTTTTGAAGGAGTATGTAAGAAACATTTGGATGAATCTGGGTAATATGACCTTCAAAACTGCAATTAGATGACCCTAAAAAGACAAGATTTCTCTTCATTCTCATGCAAAGACAGCTGCAGGAAAAACTTAAAATTAAAAAAATGTTCTAAAAAATTAAAAATAATGTTAAAAAAATTTTAAAAATTTAAAAAATTAAAAAATAATGTTCTAAATAGGCATTACTCTCTTCCTTCCTGTCTGGATTTACATGTCTCAGGGAAGAATAATGCATATATTTGATTCCTGATCTCAGGCTTTAAAAGGAGAATTAATGTGCCATTCTGAAAAACTCCTTGGAACTGTGAGGGAAATGGTTATAAGGGAAACCGGCCCATAAAAAACTAGGTCAAGGAGTGACCCATGGCCTACAGCATTTTGCTGGATTTAGGGAAGAGATTCTGTCAAGCAACTGGTCTTTAATGAAGTCTCATGTTACAGCGAATATTTTTCCTTTAAATATTTTTCCTTAAATATGAGAGCACTGTCTCTCATTGGCCAGAGCTCATTACCCAGGTGTCCAGAGTAATGGGGAGAGCTAAGATATGGGTAGAGCAGAGAAAACCGAGACCCAAGTGTCGGGAGGCATGATTTGTGGAAGATCTGTCTACAGTGAACATAAGCATCTCTGGAGCCTCTGGGTCAGTGGGTAATTAGCAAATTACGAAATAGAATCGCTCAAAATTACCCTTTTTGGGAAAGAATCTAATACAGAAAGCAAGAGTCCTTGCACCCTATTGGACTGGCCAGCGGTGGAACTGACATGGTCTTCCAGGCTGTTAACTGCCCTACAAAAGGGAAATTGCCCTTTAGCCTATGCGAGGGTTGTTTTCTCTCTCATTTTTACAAGTCCCCACATATTTAATGGATTTTATCACCATTCTTGTTGGAAAGGAAAGCAGTGGGAGAGCTCTTCTCCTGGGTCCCTTTTTCTTTGATTTACCAAATAGCCCCGCCTTTGCTGTCCTCCCAACACATAGCCTGCATTATTTTTCTATGTGAGGCCTCTGAAACAGACAGCAAAGCACAACGAGAAATAAAATCAAGATTTGAGGCTCAGTTACTGAGTCTGAGTCCCAGTTCTATCTGGAGAGCATCCTGTTCTGAACATTCATCTGAAATGGAAATATCGAGCCAGATATGATATAAGGTGCCTTCTACGGCCTAAAATTATATAATTTTTAAGGAAAGGAGTGGATAGTATGCTAGAACCTCTTTATAAAGATGAAAAGAGAGTCACCTTATAATATTGGACTGAAAGAAATGTGCCTCTTTCTTCATGGTTCCCTGGTGTCCATCAATCATCAGATTTAACCAGCATTTCAGATAGGACTGCCTCCCTCCAAAAAAATAAATAACTGAGTTATGTAGAGGATGTTAATTCCTAATGCTTTCCAGACCATCACTGCCACAGCTGAGTGAATAATGTTTGATTTAGGGACTGGGAACCATAATTATAATATCTTTCTGCTTCCGAACATGTCATGTCCATTGGGATTTGGGAAGCTATTTTATAGAACTTTAGAATTTTAGAGGTTGCTGTAAATTTGCATGTAGATCTTAAGTTTAGGTAATGAGGAAAAGAAGTCGAAATGGAAACCCACAGCCACTGATTTTTTTTTTTTTTGCTCAGAAATATTAAGAAGAGATTTTTTTAGAGCCTGAAGGACATCACCTAATCCAGGGAGCAGGTGATAAATCGTGTCAAATGTCATGCTGAATTGTATTCAAACGTAAATATGTGCATTTTATGGGGGACAGCCCTGTAAATTTTAAAAGATTCCGACAAGGATCCAGGGCCCAGAAAAGGTCCACCTTTCTCATTCTACAGATTAGGAAGCTGAGACCCCATGAGGGAAGCGCCTGAGAGCTTGTGGTTCTTCTCAGAGCCAGGACTCAACCGCAAATTTCTTAAAAATAATTCTGTTGTTTATTCTGTTTGGGTCTTTTGCATACAACTTGCCATCAGATTTTAGACCAGACCTTAAGTTTGAAAACTTTTTTTGGAAAATATAATATACTTTACATACAATAAGACAAAACCAGTCTAGCAAAAAGTTTTCGAGGCTGCACCCCTGACCCACACACCTGTCTAGCTCTATCATTTTCTGAACATTCATCCTGACTGAGACATTTAAGTGAACACACATGCACTATTTTACGTATGTCCCTGTAGCACTGCCTCATTCATTCCAAAAGAGGGGAGATACCAGTGAAAATGGTGAGTTATTTGTGCTGCCTGAAAAAAACAGGTCCTGTGTTTCCTGTAAGGCTTACTGTTATTTTGCCTCCTGCAGTGCGGTCATGTTACTATGAGTCTGACCTCTACCCTCCTGGGTGTAGAGAACATGGCACCAACTAGAACACGTGTTTTTGGAATACAGTGTTCACTATGGGTGCAGGAGATACCAGCAGACTTAAGAAATGATGGAGGCAGTAGGTAATTTTATTTAAAGTTGCAGTTAAACCTTTGTGTTGACACTGAATGTCAGCCTTGGCTTTCTTCTCCCTGTCACGATGAGGATTAAAGCAACACAGCAGTTCAGGCCCCCAAAATGGGGTACAACCCTGTTGTGGCTCAGTGTCTGAAAGAGACCTCTGCTCGTGGCCCATCAGTGGCATGGGCATTCTTGGGGTGGCTGGTCTAAGTGCTGGCACAATCATCTGCTTTTTATGTTCCTTAAGAATGCATGGTGACTTTTGAGCAGGACAGCTGGACAGTTTACAGAGAATAAAGCTGGATCTTTTTCCCCATTAAAATGAGGTCTGGGAGGCCTGGGAATATCCGACTAGGTAGCCTGTGCGACTGCCGACCAGCATCCCCAGAGCTTGCAGAGTTTAGGACTACGGGAGGTCAGAGAAGTGGAGGGCAGCATGGTTGTGGGGCTCACAGGAAGAAACCTATGTGTAAGCCTCTGCGGACATGGATCTTTGCCTTCAATTTCCAATGCCCGGTCCCCATGGCGGAACTCATGCACACGCACGTACTCGTGCGCACACACACATACCTGCAGATGTTATGCCTTGTACTACAGTGATGGCAATCTCATTCTAGACAATGCTTGAATAGGTTCATTTTTTGTGTGTAAATTCAATCGTTTTTATTGATAGACAAGATCCCTTTGGACATCTATGATTTGGCCAGAATTCTGATTGATTTTTAGTGCTCTTTCATTCCTCTAGAAAACAGTCGAGCAAAAGAAAATAGTCTCTCAAGCCATTGTGGGTGAATTGTTTTATTAAACGGATACGACTTCTTATGGTCCCCATCATTGCGTTTGGGATAGTTTTGCACGTCAGCTTGGCACGGTGTGCCGTCCATGTGTGTGCTGTCTGAAGGGATCTGTTGGTGCCCTGGCTGAGCATTGTTTCTCTTCTTGGACTCAGGGCGGTTGCCTCTTCTGTAAGCAACATTGATATCTGTTCCCCAGTTGCACATTGAATCGCCTCCTGCCAACACCTTGAAAATCAAGTTTCTAGATGTGAGCTGGAATGAAACCAACACGTGAGTTGGAAAATGACAAGTTGTGCAGCAGCATTTCTAAGCATTTATGATTGGAGGAGAGCCTTAGTGTGCAGGGAGTGCCATGCCGCACCCCAGAAGACCTAGGCTTTCTGTTGTTTCAAGATTTTTTTTTTTTCCTTAATATGAAAGCTTCACAGGCCAGGGCTGGTACCAAGATTGTCACTTCAATGGCATTTATAATGGGTGACTCAAAGAGGTCAACAACATGTTCCTTTTGAGTATCGGTTACCCATAGGAAGAGAGGAGACAGGCTGTAAAAGGGGAGGAAGGTACTAAATTGTTTCTGAGAGCCCTTTCCCACTGATATTCTACATTCAAACAAAACTCAAGTTCAACAGTCCACTCTGTGTCTGTGTACTCCAGATTGTCTATGAAATTGAAGCGTTGCCATTGGAAGATACTGTATGACGATGGCTCCTCTCCTAGATAGTCAGAGGACATCAGAACTTCTGGCTGCTGCCTAGGAAGGGGGAAAGCTCCTCCCATCCCCTTTTTTCCTAGAGGAAACTCTTCTTCACTGTCGAGAGACAAGTGCTGGATGGAGATGGAAAGAAAAAAGCCAGGAGCCTCGTGGCTCAGCTATAGGCCTCACAAGCTCTTGGATTTCCCGCAAAGCGTGACAGCGTGACAGAGTTGAACATGTGCTAGACTGAGGGTAGGATGCCTTCTGTGAGATCTTGGACCTCAGTGTTCCCATCTGTAAATGAGAACTTGGAATCAGCTGCCCAACTCCATCAGGCTTTAAATTTCTATGACTTTACCAGTCATTATCAGGGAAACTTTGCCTTCTAAGGAAAGAAAGAGTATATGGGGATGGATCCAGTTTGGATTCAGTAATTAAAGTTAATTACCTCTTCCACAAACACATAGTAAGTCTGCAGGATGTACCAGACACTGTGCTGGGTTCTGTGGATACAGACTTGAGTCATAAACTCAGGGTTCTTTGAGAGCTGATAACCTAATAGATCGTGTCTATTTCTGGACATTGGGACCCTGGTGGATTTTCTGCTCACAGGTAACCTTGAGGCCTCCCAAATCTGCTGGATTGTTTGACTAGTGCTCATGGTCTTATCTGTCAAGTCAGATTTATAAGCTCTTTGGTTTAGTTCCCTTGTTGAGTTTACAAACACCATTGATCAATTGCTAAAGTTAGCAAGTCCTATAGGCCGGAAATAGAACGATGAGTAAGGACAAGGCCTCTTGCCCTCTATGATTTATCTCCCAGTCTAATGTGAGATGGAGGCAAACAGTGACCTGAGGATGTGGCCTGTAGTTGAGGAAAGGGCCGAAGAAGCAGAGAAGAGGCACCAACCCAGTGTGAGGGAGGCTAAGAGGAGCAAGATTGGAGAAAGCAGGTAGTCAGAGAACCTTACCTGAAAGCAGAGGATAGGATCTTCTAGAAGTTACTTCTAGCTTGTTTGTTTTGGGCAACATTCTCTAAAAATAACAAGAATCTGCCTCATGCAAAACCTGCACCGGATGTGAGATAGTTGTGGTGGAGATAGAGATGCTGTATGGGGAGCAGCTCTGGCCCAAAGAAATCACACAGAAAATTTGGCAGGGGCCCAACCCAAGGGCCTGGCCGAACACCTCTAATGACGTAGTGGTGATGTTTTCTGCCCTCAAGAGTCACCCCCTTTCCTTGGGGAGGCAGTCTCTTCATCTAAAATAGTGAACAGAATGACGTATAATCAAGGAGAAAAGTGATGACTTTGACAGTAAGTTCTCTGGATGGTCAGGAAAATAAAGCATTTGACCACAGAATGAGGTGAAAAGGAAATGGCTTTAGACCCACTCACACTTGAGTTTAGTTCTATTTCAAAGTCTTTAGCTGAGAACAGAAAGTGTGCAAGCTTCCATTTCCTGATGGGTAAAGCGAGGGAGGGCACCCTTGACTTTTGGGTTCCAGCAATGTGGAGGTGGTGAGGCTCGTAGGAACGACTCTTGTCTCCAGATTAGATGACGGTTTGATTCTCCAGACCGTGAGCCTTTGTCCCCAGGATAAAGGAAACAACATTACCTGGAGGAAGTGCCTGCCTGAACGGAGCCAGGGCCTTTCCCTAGTCATAAAGTCCATTCCCTGCCTGTTTGTCTTCCCTTCCTTCTGCCTTGTTCCTTCATCCCACTTCACTCTCCCTCTATGGTGCAAACCTCGGATCCCTTATGTGTCTGGGTTCTGGAAGAGGAGGTGACATTCAGACACTAGTTGGAAGACTTCTTGCATTTAATTCAGCCATCAGTCTTTCATTTTCACTTCTGGATTGAGGTAGGGAGGAAGAGAGGTGGAGCGATGGAAGAAAAGGATGAGATTTCCTTTCTCTGTGGGCTCAAGGTGGAAGTAGAGGTACAAATGGAGGTTGCTGTGTGGGACTGTGAGGAGCTTTGGCCAAATGGAATCAGAAACACATTTAACAGAAGGCCAAGCCTAGGGGTCATGTCAAATGCCTCTGGTTCCTTAAAGCTTGCTTTATTTCAGTAAGTAGGGTGAGAGTTATTTATGGCTTCTTACACATCCAGAATTGGCAAAGCAGAATAATTGTGAGTTTAAATGATGGAAGACTTTAGGTGGCCTAGGAAGTAGGCACTTCCAGCAGTAAGCAGAGACTGTATAAAATTCACTTCCTGTTTAATTGAATGCTTGATTAGAGGAGCCACATAGCGAGTCATTTAAAATCAGATCCATGTGAGAAGAGGTACTTACAGGCTTCAGGGAGGAGATAGATGTAGGCTTGCGGCACTGTGAACTTCGGCCTCTGATGTCGTGCAGGGTACAACTTGTGCAGCTGTACATGGCATTCCAGGAGGTCAGACTATTTTAAAACTTAGCTTGCATCAGATAATATGTTTGGGAGAGAAGTCTCAGTGGGTAAAGTAGTATGAGCACAGGTGTGTGGAAGGGGCTATGAAAAATGAAATATATGGAATTCAGGGCCCTTGAATCCTATTTAGTTGTACTTAGTATCAATTGAAATCTCATAAATCGGGCTATGTATCCTGCCTTTAGTATCATGCACTGTTGGGCAAGGAGGACTGGTTGGAAGATGTGAATCTCTTGTGCTTGACGCATGCTGTGACATGAGCTCTGTGTAGACTTGGACTCCTGTTCTCTCCTCAGTTCAGAAATTAAGCACCTAACTGATACTTACAAAGCTCTTACTATATGCCCCGTGCTTGTCAGCCACTAAGGGATAATAGAGGGAACAGTTCTCCCCCTTAAGGATTCAGCTCTCTCTTGCTGAGGAAACAAAATTAGACCATATACAATCTAACATCAAAGCGTGTGGTAAAGACCTTCAGAACTTCAGAACTCGGAGATGGAAGCCATTGCAGGGATTTTGAATTGACCTTTATACCGTGAGTTGAGGATGGAGTTGACGATGGAGTCCTTTAAGGGTAGGTCTGTATCTGCTTCCTAGGGCAAGGAAGGGAGAAACAGGCAATAGATATTTGGATTATCTAATAGGACTTATCTTATTAGTTCCCTCTATTGCTGCCATTTACTTTGGTCATTTTCTGTGGGCAGGGGTTCCAAAGCTCTGAAGCCTTTGACATTACCTTTTTTCCAATGTCATCAAAATATAATTGTCATATAACGTTGTGCAAGTTTGATGTGTACAATGTTAAGATTTGATACATATATCTAATGTGAAGTGTTTGGCACAATAAGGTACGTTAATACGTCCTTCACATCCCATAATTACCACTTTTTAGTTATCGTTGTTATGGTCGACGCTGCTTTTTGATTACTAAGGCCTGCGTTCCGTTTAATTCCCAGTGCGACACGCGCGTATGGTGCCTTCTAGTCTGTGCTTCTCTCTTGTTTCATTGTCCCAGGCCGCAGGGTGACAAGTCGAACTCCTGTGTTAAAGATGAAGATAGAGCCAGGGTTACGCATTTACTGGGTTGGCCAACGAACATAATTACCACTTTCTAGATTTTTTTTGGAGGTTGAAGCGGATCTTTTCTGTTGCCAGGCAGATGAGGAAACTGAGACCGAGACAGGCAAAATGGCAGCCTTGAGGACACGCAGATGCCTGGTGCGGGGAGGGGGACCACCGCTTCTCTGGGCCTTGTGTTTCCACATCGGACACGCCTGTTTCAAGTGACGGGCTTGACAGAGATGATTTTGGAAGACCCTCTCAGCCGAATGTTCTGAGTCTGTGTCTAATATAGCTTCCCGATTCCCAGTGAATGCTTCCTTCCTAACACCAGGCCATTTCTGTGGCTGAACAAAAGTGATTTGATTCCTCAAATCAATAAACAAATTAGAGAAACAGTAGAGAGCTAACCTGGGAACCAAAGAGCAGACGACAGAAGAAGGCCTGGGGGAGAAGGGGGAGGTGAGAGAGGGGCTCCAGCGAGCAGAGGCAGGGCCGGCAGCAGGAGACTCACAGCCTCCACTGTCCCTTTTCATCCTGTGGCATCATCTGCCTAGGAATCAGCTAATGGGTTGGAGGGGGGTTAGGGCAGACAGACCCCTGACGGGGGAGAGAGAGGGAGGGGCCGTGCAGCAGGTGCAAGCAGAAGCTACAATAGAAGGATCGAGGGGCCAGGCTGGAGGAGCAGTTGTAAAGCATATCTTGGGAAAATACATCGAGGAGAGGTCGGCAGCTGGCTAAAAGGAGAAGTCGCAGGAAGAGAGGGAGGGAGCCCTCTGGGGAGTGTCTGGTCAGATTCGAGAAAAGGCCAGTGGTGAGTTTTGTACCTCACTGATGTCTCTATGCCTGCCTTTACTAGAAGGGAAATTTCCCACTGATGTCCAGTCATCAAGGCAGGCCACAAGCCCCGTCTCTGAGTGCCAGGGCATGGGAAAGGGGAGAGGTACGGCCTCTCATGAATGAACCCTCAGCTGCCTGCTTTTACAACCTGTCAGAGGCCGTGTCCAGTGGAATAGGACACTTCAGCTCATTGCCCCACTTCGTTCTTTCTTTTACATTTTTATTTTTCTGGACCCAGTTTTAACAAAGAGTCATTTAGGATTTTTTTTTTTTTTTTTAACTACCATTCAAATCCGTCACTTTCTGCACTCCCTTCCTCCCCCAGGGGTTCTTTTGCCACCTTCTCTGACCTAGAATACTATGTATCTTATTCTGAGTTGACTGGAATGTGAATCTAGCCACCGATTTAGGGAAACTGACGATCTTCTGGGACTTGTTCTGTTTGGGGTCAGATGATAATACTGCCCCGTGGGTTAAATCCAGACAGCACACAGGGACCTCCAGGCTCATTGTGTGCATCCTCTGAAATGACAGGAAGCAGATCTACTCAGTGGCAATAGCTCAGCTGCATCATTGAGGGCGAACCAATAGGCCGTGGATCCAGATATGTACAGGGGTGAATATAGAACAAAGAGCATTTACTAAGACTTTACTGAGAATACAGAATGCTAATAGAGAAACATGGCATTTGAAACCCGGAACTTTAACTATGTTCCAGACCTGACCCCTCACCAGGCAACCACAGCCCTAACTAGGTGAGTTACTTTCCTAGGGTCACACAGTTAAATAATTGGGCCTCAGACATAGGGCATCCAGTTGCTGTCTTTGTCCATTAGACATTCATAATGCAGAAGAAGTCAGGCAAGATTATGACCAAATAATGAGCATTGCACTTGAATGTGGTATCTGTGTGGGGAGATAAAATAACTATAAACAGTCTTTAAAATCAGAGTCCTCTTGGCCTGGGGTGAACGTAGGTCTCAGTCGAAGCAGGAGTGCACGGTTGTTGGTCACACTCTCCAAACAGAAATTGGGGCACTGTGTCTTTATGGGGGCAATGAGCTATCATATCATGTGAACTGAGAAACTAGAACTTGGAGAACTATCTTGAAAAGTCTCACACCTATGATTCTTGGAAAAATACAACCTTTCAGAGTATCTCTGAATCTTCCAAGAATAGACAGATTATTACATATGACTTATATTTTGTTATATATTTGCCATATGGCTTAAATTATTTAACCAGGTGCGTTTGGTCACTCTGCATCACTATTGATTGATTTCCTAAAAGAGCTTAAACATCTAGGACGTGGCAAGCTGGATTCAACCCCTTGTCTGTTTAACTCCATGTTTCACTCTTTTGTTAGTCTGTGCTGCCTTTTGAGGAACAAAATTCTTTTTATTATCGAGGTAATTTTTTTTTTTAATTTTAGAGATATTTCATTACAAAGTATTTTGCATACTTATTTCGGTGGAGATTTAGAGGAGAATTAAAGGGAACTTATTTTGGTGGAGACTTAAGAGGCTCATAAAAATCACTGAACCTTAAAAAAATGGACTTCAGAGTTTGTTGATTTTAACCTCCCTGTTTGGCAGATAAGTAAGTGTGGCCCAGAGCTGGGAAGTGACTTTGGCCAAGGTCAGACCACGCTGAACCCAAGACTCCCAGTGGAGTGTACTTTCCACCCTGCCCTAAGGCCTCCTTCAGTTTAAAACTGGTGACCATGACCATTGTGGTAGTGACCAAAGGTTGCCAAGATCACAGGTATCCTTAGCTGGCTTCGTTTAGTGTCTTTAACTCCCACTCGCCTCCTAGTGAATTAACTACTTTTAAGAAGATTGAAATCATATCTGCCCACCTCTTTCAAAGTTACAGATGGCCTGTAGGGAGCTCAGAGGCATGGATTATTTCTTTGATATTTGCTATCTTCACAAAAACATTTATAAATACATTTTGAGATTTCTTTTCATGAAAAAAAAATCTCTTTTTTTCGTATACACACACATACACACACATCTCACCAGGCTAACAGGATTACGTTCCCTTGTTAGAAGGCGGCCTTTTACTATCTATCTCTGTGAAAAAAGCTGTGGTGCTCTAATCATTGTTTATATCCGTTTGCATTTGTTTTCACTTAACAGTGTCACAAAGACTTCCCCATGTTTTCTTAGTGGTTTTAATGCCCAGATAATATTTCATTGAGTGTATATATATTTACATATATATATATGTATATGCTCAATACATATATACATATATATATCCATAAATTTATTTTAATAGTCTGCTATTATTGGCCTTTTGAAAGCAGTCGAACAATTTTTTATGTTGTTTTTTGTTCTCGTATTGTTTCATTGGGACAGATACTTGTGAGTGGGAATAGATTTTCCTTTTTCTCTTAATGATACACATGTCATGTTGGTTTTCTAAAGATGAATTGAAATATCACCTTTAGTTGGGGATGGGCGGTCACCTGGTTTCCCCCAAGCAGTGATAGTGATACACCCGATACTCATTTCCTCTCCCATCAGAACTCGTGAATGCTTACCTGCCACTCAGCCTGCCGAGAGTGTGGCTATAATTCTTCTTCATTCTTCCTCTACGTAGCATTAGATCTTTTCTTTTTATGGTAAGTCTTACAATTTGTTTTCTTCTTTACAGACAGTCACACGGACATTTTTGAAAGTAGGTGGAGGTGCAAACAGAAGTGGGACTATTTCTCTCACTCAATCTGCACCACCCCCTGAGTCATGGCCGAGGGCACCCCAGTAATATGGCGGGGCACGAGGCCCCCAGAGGTTAATAGCCCACTCAAAGTCTCATGACAGGCAGCAGAGGAGACGCATCAGAACCTTGTACTGGAAAACCAGTGTTTTCCCACAGCACCATCATGAAGCGTGTCCACACAGAGGCCACACATGGCAGCTATCTTGATCTTCTTCAGCTTGGGCGATAATCTCGTCCCCCAGCAGGCAGCAAGTGGATACTATAATTTCCACTGAGAATGATTTTTCCAAAATGAAGTAGGACTGTATGCAACCTAAATGTACACTCTTGAGGTCAAGGCAGATTGTAATGATTACGAAGCAGCAGCCAAAGGTAAGGAAGGACCCACAGGTTAGGACGTACAGGATCTCTCTTTCACAAAAAGTGGGGCCCTTGCTCTACATGTTGCTTGCTTTGGTGGTAGAACGAGCAGGCAGCTGGAAGCTGTACCAGCCCTGCCAGTCTAGGGCTTAAGAAGGCTGGCTGGTTCGTGGTGGGGGAGGGGGAGACGGGTGGTGGCAGCAGTCCCTGGCTGCTCTTACTAGCCTGCTCAGCAGGAGGACATTCCTTACTAGGCTGTCCCAGGCTGGGCTTAAAGTCACCCAGGTGAGCGCCACGTGGCGGGCAGGCAGTGATATGGCTGGAGCTTGGGTTCTAGAGCCCAGTGCTAAACCTACAGCCCAGTGGTTTTATTGTTTCACAACTTTAGTTTCTTCCTCACTTATACAAGAGAATTGAGAATTTAAAATATAGGAAGAGAGGACCCGAGAAGGCAGTGAAGGCATCTTGCCGTTAATTTCCAACTCTAACAACTTCTCATGGGGGTACTTTCCTGGCCACCAAACCCAGAGATCTGATATCTGCTCACCTGCTGGTCTTTTCTCTGGCCTAGAATTGTGAAGTTTAGCTTGGTGTGTGCCTCCGTCTAAGCCTGGTGTTTCTAAATGATGGAATGGGGGACGGGTTAAGACTCAGATTCCAAGACACAGTTTAGGAAACATCCATGGTTTGGAGGAAAATAGTGTGGGACTCCCAGCTCTACTCATGTTGTCATTCGCAGACCTTATTGGAGTGTTAGCCCCGTGTCTTAAGTACCAGGAGTGCAGAGATGGAAAGGCTGCCGACTCCACAGTGGGCAGAGGCTAGTCGCAGTGGAATATCTTGTGTCTAGCACAGCACCTGGCACATGGTAATTGTTCAATTAACACTTGTCTCAAGGCCTGACTGAAGACACAGTCTCTGATTTCAAGGAGCTCCCAATTTAGTTCAGGAAAATGGATAATCACAATGACATCATGATAAGTGACTTGATACAAATGTATACGTGGTAACTTGGGAACCATCAAAGTAACATTTCCTTTCATTGAAGTAAGAGGATTACAATTTCTTATTGGCAGGTAAGGATTCTGCTTCCCACAGGATGTCCAAAGAGATATATTGCTTCCCACAAAGATATATTGACTCTGGAAACAGCATGTGTTGGTGGAAAGCATCTGGGTTGGGGGTGGGGAGACCTGTTTTCCAGACCTCACTGGCTGAGTGGCCTCAGGCATAATTTCTTTGTGCTACAATTGTTTTCATATATAAAAACAGGACATTAACTCCTTCTCTGCCTATCTCCCAGCAAGGCGTTGCTTAAAAGCCTCTGCTGGTTCCCTATAACCTATAGAATAAAATCTAAACTCTGCAAGACAGAATCCAAGCTCTTCATAATCTGGCCCCTTTCTCTTTCCTTTACACCTGGCATTATCCTGAATTTCCCAAATGTTTTTGTCTTTCCATGCTCTTATGCATCTGTGTGCAGTGCTCCCTCTGCTTAGAATGCTTTTTCAGAATGGCCTGTTCAGAGACTTTCTAAGGTCATATGTCACTCCTTTGCTCCCTCGCTTGTGGTTGTTCCTGTGCCCTTTGGGATTATTCTAACAGAGCATTTGTCCCGTTTCATTTTTCCTGTTTATGTACCTTCTTGTCCTCTGGTTTCTCAAATACTTTGGATCTATGCTCGCCCCCTACCCCCATTCCCCTGTTCCTGATACCTGGCTGCATGTTAAATAAGTCCTTGCAGCACTATTGAAGGTATCATGATCAACTGGCTCTTCGGTATCTTACTGGAGTGGGCAGAGAGGAACCATGGGCGGGATGACAAAGAAGCAGATTTCAGTTGTGTTTCAGAGAATCCCCTCAGAACCAGAGCTGGTCAGCAAGGACATGGATCCCCAGAGTGTATCTGGGGACTTGTGTGCTGTTCACAGCTGGGAACACCTGCCTCGGGGAACCATACCCCATTCCTGTGGCAGCTCAGTTCCTGTGCTCGTGTAGGGCATAAAGGCAGAAGGGGCTGTGTTTTTTCTGGAGCCACTATCCAAGCCCACTCTTCTGATTAAATTTCCATGTGTCTTTCCCTTTATTTGTTTGATTCCCTCATAAGTGTTCAATCACTATTTTCTTTCATTGAATAACTGCATTTGTTAGTATAACCGTGATTTCTGCTCTGCAGAATGGAATAATCCATGTTGGAGCATGACTGATTTGGGGAGAAAGTTTGCGTTCTCCATCCGCAGCCCTTTAGGTTGATCTAGCAGCCCCATCCTTTCCTTAGGGAGTGTGGGAAGAGAGTCAGTTACTTAAACTCAGGCTACCTGTACACGATTCCTTCCCCATCAGGCAGACCAGGTAGTATTTGGGAAGTTGTAACTTTCTGAAAGTAATAATCATGTTGTATCCCTTCTCTCTCTTCTTACATACCTCATACCACAAAGCAGTGTCTTACACATAAATATTTGTCATTTTAAGTTGCCTTCTAAAATTCTTGACGTTTGATATTTAACTACTGCCTAACACGTAAGTTACAATCAAAATGCGATGGAGTCAAGTGTCTTTAAATTGTGTAGCCCTTTTCTCCAAAATTCCTCTTAGGTTTTACCACCTGCCATGGACAGGGTGCGTAGGGGTTAAGGTTGGGGTGCTAGCATGCAACTCTTCGCAACCCACTCCCCCAACCCTGCAGTGTAACTGGCCTTACTCTCCAGCTGATCCCACTTTAGATCTCATAGGTATGAGCTTAAAGAGCTAAACGTCAGTTTGCTCCCTATCGTAGTAACATCTAGAAACTGAAGTCTCTGGAGGTAGTGCATGGCAGTGGCTCTTCCACTACTGAAAGCCTAGGTCTCTGATTGAGATGTTCCCAGCGCTCCCCCACTACGGGGTATGTGTGCATATGGCCCAAAGTCACCAACGGTGCAGCTGTTTCCAGTTTGGGTATAGAAATGAAAGAGAATTTACCGTCGCCTAGCTCCTTAGGAGGTATTCATTAGAATAGATTGCTGCCTACACAAAATATCAAGTAGACTCTAAATCCTAGAGTAGATATTGGTTACTTGGAAGCTATTAGCATTTAATACGCTAAAAAGAAATAGATGTACCTAGGTTTGTTTTCTTGCCAGTGATGTTAATGAGAAAGACGCATGCTTTTACCATCTAGAGGAGATGCCTAACAAAACAGAAACCGGTGAGAACTCTCACCGTGTCCTAGCAATAGCGATTATATTTTAAGAAAATGAAGAAATGAGGAACACAGCTTTTTATTCAGCAGGACACAGATGTCATTTATTGTTTTGTGCCTAGCTCTGTCATTTGGTGCTGAAAACATTTGCTCTGCGATGAGGACTCACATCCATTAAGACCCATGAGTTGGGAGCTTAAGTACCACATTCTCCAACATGCTGCAGCAGTGCAGTGTTATCTCAGGAGTCCATCTCAGTTCAAGGAAGTTCAGCCTTTGCTGCAAAACACACTCTCTGCTTTGAGACGAGCGACTTTCTGTGCAAAATGGAAATAAGAATCATTTTTATTAGCCAAGGTGCCAAAAGAAGTAGACGGGAAGATAACATAATATGAGAGCCAAAGTCCTTTGAGATTAACCCCCTCGACTTATAAATAAGAAATGATTTGCCTTTCTCTTCCCCTGCTGCTTGGTTGTAAGTTCTTGCGGTGAGCAGTATGGTTAAGACCATTTAAGTATGGGATTAGTCTAATTTAAGAGAAAACAATACTCGATGAACTCAGTGTATAAGTACCTTGGCTTAATAGCAACCATGGCAGTAGTCCCAGATGGCTCAGAAGATGACTCCCCAGTGTCCTGACAGGAGACATTACTCACTGTCACTCCAAACTCCACCCAGGTTCCACCTCTACACCCCTGCCTGAATCTCAAGACCAGTTATGCTACCTTAGAAGGTAATGGGCAGGGGATGGTGATAGGAGCAAGGATCTTAAGGCTACAGCTCCCTTCTGCCTCTTGGCTCCTCTCCAAAGCTCACCCGTCCTTTAGTGCCCATCTCTAGCTTCGTTCCTTTGAGCCTGTCTCACAGTGCATCCTGCTTCCAAGAGCCTGGTGCACATCTTGTTTCTGGTACACTCTGTCCTGACACCTGCTCATTTGCTGTGTGTAACAGCACCTGTAGACTTTTGTATGATTCAGTTATATGGCTATGTAATGTGGCATGTGTGTGTGTCTCACTATATTATATCCTTTATAAGGTAAAGGTCTCTATTAACATCTATTTCTAATTTTAATACTATTGCCCCACTAACCCAGTATCTGCATAAGGTAGATGCTTCATAGGTATTTGCTGATAGATTTCTTGATTGTTGTTTTACATTTCTGATGGTCTAACACAGCATTTCAATGGGTATGCCCCTACTTTTTATTCTAAAGGACCCACTAAGTATTTAACACTAGCAAACTGTTTTTCTAAGTGATAAGTTATAACGTTTGGCTCTCTTCTTTTTTCTTTTCCCCAGTATATTGCCTTTTGAGGCTATTGGAAAAAAGAAAGGGGCGCGGGGAGAAGAAGCAGGGGGAAGAAGGAAGAGGGAGGAATGACAAGGGAAGGGAGCACCTAGGGATGAAGAAAGGGGTGGATAACCATAGAAAAAGTAGGTAAGGCCTAGGGACCCCCAGTGCAAGGAGATGAAAGAGCAAGGAGGAGTCGTGGCCTTGTTGCTGCCATGGAGACTGCATTCTCCTTCGTGAAGACTGTCCCTCTCCTCCACTCACCTGGGCTAGCCACTTCCCAGCTCTCCTCCCAGGGGAGCAGGATACAGACTCCAGCACATCATTCACCAGGTCAGCTAGAGTTAGTTCTTTCTCTTCCATTCACGAACTTGCTCTGTCTTACTCTGCCCTATCCGCAGGTGGGGACATGACGGTAAGATGTTTCAGATTATGGTGACAGCCTAGGATAGACATATATACTGATTGTTTATTTATCAAGGACTTATATTTTGTCTGTTTCCAAAGGGATTTCATAGGTTTACAAGCTGAATACAAAATTTAGCAATTAGAGGAAAAGCAAAGCAGAAATCATCGAAAAGGAGTGGGAGCCACCTGGCTCCTTCCCAGCTCTGATTATGTCTACTGGGGACTGCCTTGGGCTGTAAGTTTGCTGGAAGCTTTGAGGAAAAGGGAAACAGTTGACCATTTTCATTTAACAAAAGACACAGATTTCTCTGCAGAATAATTCTGAAAGTATCTTTAAGCAGGAATTATCTCTTATATAGCAGACAATATTTTCAAGTCCAATTTTGGAAAAGACAGAAACACTAATCAAGCAGATGGCTTTCAAACTGACCCTCCTGAAATGTAGAGGATATAAGGTTTAACTGGAAATCCAGGAAAACATTTCTAAGGTAGAATGAGAAAATATGATTCCTCGACTTTGGGGTACCCCTTATCTGACCCAGGTATCCAAAAACAGCCATGAAGAAGAAGAAAAATAATTTCCTGGGTAGTGCAGATTTCTGGATGGTGCAAACAAGAATATCAGGAATAATAATAATATCACTATCTTTGTTAGGAGCTCTTCATTCAATCATTCTTTTGTTTCTCAAAGGTTACTAAGGCACCTGAGTAGAGCAGCAAATTAGGGCCCTTGGGATCATAGGACCTGAGTTCATTTCACAACACTGCTGCATGTTAGCTGCGTTAATCCAGGACAAGGGGATTCAGCTCTCTTGTGCCTCAGTTTCCCCATCTGGTAATGAAGGGGAACTACTACCTCATTGTTTCAAGGATTCAATGGAATCACGAATGAGCAAACAAGTAGCATAGTACCTGGAATTTACTAGATGCTCAATAATTGTTGGTGTAATCTTTTTGTGACAAAATATGATTGAAAATGTGATGTCTTCATGCAAGGAATTTCAGAGGAAGCCAATAGAGTTCAAAAGGAAAGTTCTGGTAGAGTGATTTTCACTGGTTCAAAATATACTTGGTTCTTTGAGGTCTCAGTGTAGTAGCTTTTCCTGCTAGGGCAAAGAAAAGGGTGGCAAGCAGGCACAGAAAGACCCTTTCACCCTGTCCCCACCCCTCCTTGGCTCCCCACCCTCTGCCTGCTCTGCCGAGCCCTGGTCCACACACAAAGGCTCAGTACATTCAGCTCTAGGGTGGCTTTGTACCTGTTGGTCCAACCCCCATCCAGGCTGCTTTTTGGCCTTTCTTTTTTCCCTCTCTCAAAAGACCCCCAAAGGGGTCTCAGGGCCGGGTGGCTGGGCTCCCAGGTCACCTCATAGAGGCTGTGTTGTCCAATAGAAAGGCATGTGGCGTCCCGGGGTGAGAGAGAGGAGGACATTATCAATCATGAGCTGTGAAAAGCCAGGAGAGGGAAGGGAGAGCAGGGAGAGCAGGGAGGACTGCATTGAAGTGGAGGATTTTTTTTTCCTGTTCCTGTTGTTGTCGTTGTTGAAGGGAGCTTTCTTGGATATCTGCCCAGACACATGCTGAGTTAAAGAAGCAGCAGGATAAATTCTTAAAGAATGAATTGGGAGAGGGGAAGGAGCTGGGGGTGGGGAGGAGCAGTGAAAAGAAACCAAGGAATGATTCCAACGCCCAGACAAAGGAGGCCCCTGCAGACCAGCCCAGCCCCAGCCCGGCCCTTCTGTGGTTCAAATATCGGTTTGTTTAGCACATGCTCTAGGGAGACCAGTGCCCCCTCATAGCTGCTGTGGGCCCACAAAGGGGCCACAGAGGGAAACCGTAGTTTCTGGAGCTTTCTTCTTTCTGGTCAGTGCAGGCTGAGGATGCTTTGGGGGAACTTCTTCCTCACTCGTTGGCCCCAGAGATACTTACTTACTGATGAGCCACAGTTCGTGATGTGTTCAGAGTGGTGACATAATCATGGGGCATCACCGATGGTGATGACATGTTCTGTTTGGTGACAGATACCTTTTTATTTCTAAAGAGAAGAAACTTGTAGAAAACTCTCCTGGACTATATGGTAGGAAATCAGGGACTTTCTAATTAAAGAGCCCTCCACATAGTTTCTAAAATGAGAAAAATGAAACAAGACCTTGTGATTGATGGTGGGACAGCTGCATTTTAACTACTGTACTAGAAATGTTAACAGAAAAGTCAGTAGAGATGCAGGTGTGTGTATCTTTTTTAATTCACTCTCTTTACTCTGAAATTCCCTAATAGGAATTATGTTGCGGGCTGTTCCCAGACTGATCAGATCAGACATCAGAATAGAATAGTGGTTGATCATAGAGCAGCAAGGGAGCCCATGATAGATTATTTATTCATCTCTCTAAGGTGTAGTCACTGAAGGCCCCTGTGTCCCAGCCCTGGGCTAGGACTTGGGGAGATGGAGTCTGGCCGGTCAAACCATAGATGTCCAGAATTTTCAGTAAGACTTAACAAACCTTTCCCTTGCAAGGTGAGTTCATACCACAAAGAGTGACTGTGCAATTTCTAGAAACTGGTGGGGAACTACGCATTATAGTCACAATATAGTCCATGAAAATCATACTTTTTTGAGTTAAGCATTATATACTGCGTGTGCCGTATTTGTTAACCTCCTAAACCTCCAACTGGCTCCTCTGTGAGTACACACACTTTCTCTGCAGTTCAGCAGAAAGTGGAGAGAAGGAAGAACAATGAAAATCAACAAAGCTGTGTAAATTCAACCTTCGTCAAACTTGGACCTTTTTATCTATAGCCCCAAATGACAAAAGATGAAATGCTGCTGTCCAAAGCATGAAAGTGTAAGGAACGAAGTTTTCAGAACACAAACCGGACATTAATTATGAGTACTTATAAGAGCAGTTACCTCTCAAAGTGTTTTTCAAAAGAAGCTGTGCACTAAATATTGCCATTGTTCAAAATATGTTTGAAACATCCCTTTGTTGTCTCTAAGTCTCTCATTTTTAAAAAAGAGAGACCATCGCCGTGGTTTCTAACTTATGTAGCTGACTGTTTCCACAGGGCCCTAGCAATAGTTAGGCAGTTCCATTGTGCTGAAATGTGGTAGAGCAGGTTACCCATGGCCTTGTCACGTGACAGTGAAAACAATGGGACTCAAAAACTGCGAGCTCCCGCAGGTCCTGACTTGTCGAATCTGAAAATGGTCTTGAACCATAAGTCATCATCAGCGTTCTGGATAAAAAAATCAGATATCACT
The DNA here is from genome assembly GCF_014176215.1 of Rousettus aegyptiacus. Taxonomy (NCBI): domain Eukaryota; kingdom Metazoa; phylum Chordata; class Mammalia; order Chiroptera; family Pteropodidae; genus Rousettus; species Rousettus aegyptiacus. The sequence goes on from NW_023416287.1 coordinate 73,406,533, forward strand.
GAACTGGGTGTCTCCTTGAATATGATGATTTCTGGGGCAGCTGAGCAAATGAGGTGTTTTGGATCTATTCTGACCTGTGTTTAGTCATTTTGAAAATTATTTCTTGAGCAGTGACTGCTTTTCCTATTCTGTGTAATATGAAGGGTTGGAGAAAGGGGGTGGAGGGCAGAGAGAGAGAGAGAGAAAGAGAGGGAACCTCCACTGACTTGGGCTTTGCATGTTCACTCCTTTTATGAATTAAATTGTGTCCCCACAGAGTTTATATATTGAAGCCCTAGCCTCTGATGTCACTATATTTGAAATAAGGAAGTCATTAAAGTTACATGAGGTCATAAGGGTGAAGCCCTGAGCCTTTAGAATTAGTGTCCTTATAAGAAGAGACACCAGAGATCTGATTTGCTCTCTCTCCTTCATTTGAATTCACAGTGAGTAGTTGGCCATCTTCAAGCCAGGGACAGAACTTTTACTAGAAACCAAACCCTGGCTGGAACCTTGATCTTGGACTTTTGAGCCTCCAGAACTGTAAGAAAATAAATATCTCTTGCTCAGGACACCCAGTATATAGTTTCTTTATGGCAGCTGATGCTATCTCGGACAAACTCTTTTTCCAGTTACATCTGTCAGATAAGTGAAATCCTTAATACAGTATTCTAATCTATATTGTGAATCTACAAGAGAGAGAAGAGGGTCGGTGAGTGATATAATACGTGTAGCATTTCCCACACTGATTTGAGCGTGGGACACTTTATTTGACCCAAGGTCAGAAAGAGTCAGTGTTAGAACACATTCATATTGGGAAAGGCTGCTGCAATTTAAAACCTAAATTATTATTCAAAGCAGTGACCTTACATAGGTTTTATTTTCCCCAACCATAAAATTTGAGGACTGACCTAGATGTTCTTAAAGATTTTTCCCAGATGGTAATTGGATGCCTCTCACATTTTAAAACCCTTAGAAGCATTTGTAAGGGGAACATTTCTGACTGAAAGAAGATGTGGAGAGATGTTTGGAGCTCCTGCCATCACACTGAAGAGTTTCCCACCTCCTTTTTGCCTATGCAGAGGGTGTTTTCATTTATTATCTTGTGTACTACAAACTTCTGGGATTGATCAGATGGAGGCTGGGTGCGGCAGCCTCAGAGAGCAGTTACTGGGGATACCACTTGCTTCCTTGGCCAGAATACAATTTTATTCTCATCTTCTGTAAACAGTGAATACAGGAAAACCACACACGAGTTTTAAAACATACTGCTGCAAGAAGATTGAAGGTTACTGTGTACTGTGGAGGGAGAGGGAGGGAAAGAAACCCTATACATTGAGAATTTGAATTGATTCCAAAAGTCTGGATTCATACAACAGTACATTGTGTTGTCTCCAGTTTGAAGTGTTTCCTTGGTTTCATGATTTCCTTATAGGGGGAGTGGATCATTCCACAAAGCATTGGGAGGTTGGGGAATATGTATCATTTGGAGAAACTTAAATTCAATTTTCTGCTCAGTGACTTTCCAGAGTGCTTATTCAATAAGGCCCTGTATAGAGTTGTCTTCTTTTTTTTTTTTTTTTTATTTTTTATTCCCAACCCCCTTTTAAAAAAAGAAAGAAGAACAAGCCCAGTTACATACTTTGTGAATCCAGCAGAGGCTTGTTTGTGAACATTGCCAATAAATGAACTGTTTCTTATCCTGCCCTCAACCAATGCAGAATAGCTTGGAATGGTGAGCAAGCTCAATTTGACTTGTTTTCATGGAGCTTCTTAGATATAACCTCCCCTCAGGGATTCCCAGGGCTTTTCTTCCTCTCTTCTCTGTGTAGAAAGAGATGTGGTCAAGGGGTACCTGCGAGTTCAGAAGTTTCAGAATCTCCTGTCCAAAGGTCCGTCGCTTCCATGAAATTTTGTTCCAACTCTTACAAAGTTCTCTGATCTTTTCTCCCTTTGGGGTGCTGTTATTCCTTTTTATTATCTTGCCCATTTCTGACATTTTATTACATTATGCCTAGATTATTTGCGATTGTCACACAGAAAGCCGACATGAGTTATTTGAGCCAAGCAGAGCTGAGCCTTCTTTCTTACTCCTAGCTCTTACTAGCTGTGCAAACTTGGTCATGTAGTTAATAACCACAAGGCTCAGGCTCCTCATTTATAATTGAAAAATAATTATACCTACTGCATCGGGTTTCAAAGAGGATTAAGTGAGGGAATTTTAAAGGAACTCGTTTGTACCACACTTGGCATTGTGTAAGTATTTCGTAAATGGAGACTGCTACTGTCATGAGTTTTGGATTCCATGACGCATATAGATTTTCTGGATTAATACTAATAATATTTAGGTGATCGTGGCACCGATTGTAATCTATTTGAAAATAACACTCCGGCTGTCCCATTCACTCACCCCCTCTGCTTTCCGCCTCAGGGTTGTCCGTTGTTATTGAGTTGCCTTTATCTCACTATGCTTCCGGTCTTGCTGTCAGGGACTATGTCTCATACTTCATTGTATTCCCTTGAAGGAGTGATAAGCACAAAATTAATTAATTAATATTCAATAAATATTTGTCGATTACTAAATAGATCGAGAAAATGCCAAGAATGAGAAGCCAGGTGCTTCCCTCAGCTCTGAAGAACATGTGTTCTTTAGGTACAGAGCATGGGAGGGAGCCCTCCCCTTGCGGTCCAGGGGTCCTTGATTGCCAGACCTGTCAGACAAGGCTAGACAGCATTTATGGATTTGCAGAAAAGTCACCGGGAAGGGACTTGGCTTCCAGCACATGTGAAACACAGCCACTCTTGCTCTGGTCAAACATCAGTGAGTGTAACAATTGCTTGGGGAGAATTTGGAGACTGCAGATTCCCAGGCTGGGCCTGGGGCTACCTCAGAGGTTCCGACTCTGTAAATCTGATGGGGCCTGGAAATCTGCACATTCTGTAATTGCTCAGGGGACCCTAATGTTCCTGGTGTTCTGACCATCCTCTGAGGAAACAGCTCATCAGAGAAATATCCCCATCGGAGGGCACATCAGCCCCTTCTCTGGTAAGGCCGAGTTTGCAGAGAATCCCAGGATGCAGATTAGTCATGACAGAACTAGATGTCGGTACTCACCCTCTCCCTAAAGCATCAGGACATTTGCTTGGTACAGCCTATGTCCCTGATCTCATTGCCCCAGGGTTCTCCCTCCCTCACTCCCCTCGTCCTGCCCCTCTGAGGAAAGGCCGATGTGCCCTCCGTGTTCTGATTACAGGGGCCTGGCAGGACAGCACGGTGCTTGGCTTCCTACTCCCCAGGGCCTGCTGGTCCCTGAATGAGAAACAGCTGTGTGCCCCTTCCCTCCCCTACTCTGTTTAGGTCGGTTACACAAAATGCATTCTGTTCTGCGAGCCAGGTCCCAGCTCTCCCAATTCTCCAGCCTCCAAAGCATGTTATGCTTGGTTTTAAATCACATTGGACAAACGGCTGCAGTAGGCCAGGGTCACCCCTTAGAGCGCAGTCTTGTTTCCAGCCCGGCACTGCTGGATTCAAGGCCTCACTGTGTGTTCTTAGAGGCATTTTGTCTGGATGGGAAGTGTCTGCTCAGATCAGGGGCCCACAGTACTGGGCAGTATGTCGAAAGCATGCACAAGCCAGGCATGATGGAAGCCAAGAGCCTAGGCCAGTACTTTAGGCACCACCTTAACCTGGGAGCTTAGAAATACAAAACCTTAAGCTTGGTACAAATACAAAATCTCGGGCTGCACGTCCGAACTTGGGTGCAGCTCTCCAGATGTTTCCGATACGCACTCCAGTTTAAGATTCTTTGCTCCTGCAGTATCTGAAGTTAAGCTGCATTTGAGTTTAGGCTGCAAACATTTTTTTTTAGAGAAGAGGAAACTGCAGAGGGCCCAGCAGAGGTTGAATTTCCTCCAGTGTTCTGAGAAATGGAAGCATGGCAGTTTGTGGCGGCCAGGGGCCTGGGAGAAGGAGAGAGGCTGACGACGGTGTTATAGAGTCTGGAAAACTGGGAAGAACCAGCGTGAATACGAGGCCCATTTGCACCCTTGCCTTCCTGGGTCATGTGGGCCTTGGAACCACCAGTTGGGGGGAGTGACAGGAAAATAGGGCTGAGCATTTGGAGCCCAGGCAACAATGGTCAAATCAGATGGCAGCCCCTGAGAGGGGAGGGGTAGAAGTGGGCCGTGCATTCCTGTCCACAAGGCAGCCTTCCAAAGATAGGTTACTCACGTTCAGTTTGAAGAATGTCGTCTACCAGTGCTACACTTCCTGGGTCAAAAACGGTCAGTGTTTACTCCGAGCCCCCTCCCCCGCTCGGCATAGCTCGCTCTCTATGTGATAGCTGTTTTCCGTTAGGGAATAAAATAGAAGATCTTTCAAATTACAAAATTTGCCTCTAATTCTGCCTCTAGAAGAGTGAGTGCCTTTTTTGTTTAACAAATACCTGGTTTGTGGTAGGAAAGGTGAGGCCTCCAGGGCTTGGCATGAAAGGAAACTAATTGTTCTGCATTAAAAAATAAAAGATGAATGAAAATTTTGATGTAGTCGAGCGCAGTAGGAAGCTGAAAGCAGGGCTGTGAAAGGGGGGAAGATCTTGATTCGTATCAGAATAGAAATCAAAACTGAAATATAGGATTGGACTCCAGAGATTTGCAAAAACTTGGGGACAGGTGTTGGACTTCTCATTTACATCAGGTAATGGGTGTAAATCCATTTTATATAGATCTCCAGAGATTGTTCAGTTAAAGTGTGGGTTATCTTCCATTTTACCTTATATATGTACATAAGCTCTCAAAGAGCTGGGGCCTCATTTCCAGCCTTTCTTTCTTACCAAGAAAATGATCCTTCTTAGCCTTGCCTCAGAAAGCTCTAAGAAGATACTTGTGGATGGGAGAGACAATGCAGAATATACTTCAAGAAGTAGCACAAGGAAATATATGGTTGATGGCTAAATAAATATGAACTAGACTGAAAGCATAGGTTATAAAATGGTAAATGCCACCTCAGAGCTGAATCCAAAGGAGGGCTCGCTCAGTGCTTATGGGAATGCAGGCAGGGTACGTGAGGGTAGGTAGAAAGTGGCTAGTTCCAGAGATGATTCGTGACCCCCAGGAGTTATTGAAGAGGCACAGAAATGGGGAGGAAGGGGTCAATCAGGTTCTCAACAAATGTCCTCAGTCAATAGGGACCAGCCAATATATTCATTAATCGATGAAACAGTTACTGTATTCCTCAAATGCCAGGTGCTGTGGCAGGGACTAGAGATGAATTAAGACAGAAGTACTTTGCCCTCAAGGAGTTGTGTGGGAAGTGACCAACAGTGGGAATGCCTAAACCAGAATACAGCGTGATGGGCTGCTCAGTAGAGCCTCACCGGGGATATGTGCGGACCTGCAGGGAGGTAAGCTGACTCAGAATGAGAAAGAGAAGACACAGGGTCACTTCTCTGGGAAGGGTGCAGTCTTTGGCATTTGGAGCGAGAAGCAGCTTTCTAGGCAGGTGAGTTAGGAAAGGGTAGGGCTGGCGTATGAAATATGAGGTGAGAGGGTCGAGACAACAGGCTGGGGCTTGGGGCTCAGGTAGCAGTTCATATGAGCCTTCTATGGGCTTTAAGGAAGCTTGGATCTCACAGAGCAGCTGGAAGGATCCATTGAAAAGTATTATTGAGGGAGGGAGAGAGAGAGGGAGGGAGGGAGGTAAGGAAAGTTGTGTTTTAAGAAGGCCACTCTGTTGGGAGGGACAGTGAAGGGTCAGGTCACAGGTAGAGAGGTGGCCACTCATTGCTTAGGGCAGCTCTGCCTGGAGCTCCCTCCCTTGCAAAGGAGGACCTCTGATAGCCCTTGCATTTGGCCGAAACTGTTTGGAGAAGTACATTTTATGAATGTCAACACACTAGGTCAGCCCTCAGTTGTGAAGGAGACAGCGTTATGCTTGGCGCTGCCCCTAGTCCCATTCCTCTTTGCTCGCTGTCTTACACGTTTACTGCCTGTGTTTTGCCTAGAGTTTTTCCTCTGGAGAGCAGAGTCCATCTGATTAAGGTTGCCAAGTTTAGCAAATAAAATTACAGGACTCCCACAAATATTTTTTTTAGTATAATTATACACGGGACATAACTTTTACTAAAAAAGTATTTGTTGTGTATCCAAAATTCAGATTTAACTGGTGCCCTGTCTTTTATCTGGCAGCCCTACATCTAATACATCACGTAATCTCGTTCTGTAGTTTATAGGTCCATCTTCTCTACCTGCCCAAGGCCTCTTTCCCATAGGACCGTGCGGAAGCCCTGAAAGGTCAAGTGGCTTATTTGCCAAGTTCATACAGTCAAGCTGGAGCAAAGCTCTGATTTCCACACCAGCTCCTGTCTGCTTGACAACCTGTTCTCCACACCTTAGACTGAATTAGTTAAAAGTGTCAGCCTTCCCAAGGGTATTTGCATTTTAAAAAAGGAGGCCTGAGGGTAAAAACTCCAAGAGTATATGAGTGTCTAAGAATGTAGATTCAAGTCCTACAGTAGATGGGGTGGGGGCGGGGAGGCATTTTGGTGCCTGAGCTTCTTGAAATCCAGCAAGGGCCTCTGACAGCCTGTTCTGGGAGCCAGGGGAGCCCATGTGGCCTTCTGATTTTCTGATTTAACAAATAATCATGTGAAGTATGGGGCCAGGGACAGCAATCTCTTGTATCGTAACAATACCTTGCCCTTTTCGAGCAATTCACTGACATTTCACTTAATCTTTACAAGTATTTTTAAAATTGTAAATGATGTTTATGTACTTCACATGTTTCCAATTTGGTTTCTGCCACCAAACCAGAAAAGTTTCCACAAATACTGAATTCTGTGTAAGCTTTTTATAAACACTCTGTAGCCAAATTTTCGTTCTTTTCTTCTTCTCTCCACCCCCTACCTTCTTTCATTTTTTGAGAAGGCCGCGGCTTATCCTCAGTTTGGTCCTGTCTAGCACACACCTGCATCAGCATTTCTGCCATCCAAGAGAGATGCTGGATTGTCAAACCCAGAGAGGGGAAGAGGCGAGGGTGCCCTCAGGCCCAGCGGGGTCAAGTTCGCGCTGGAGTTGGTAGTCAGTGTGGTCAGGCCGCGGGCGTTTTCTCCCCACCACACTCCGCTCCAGCCCGCCGTGCCCCACTTTTCCCTTAGGATTCTCAGTCCCCTGTCTTCCCTGCTTCAGACCGGTGCTCTGAAGACTTGACGTCGGTGGGCTGCCCACTCTTTCCTTGTCACAGTTTTTGGTGCTTCTCAGGATTTGTCTGCGAAATTCAAACCTAGGACAGATTCATGATCATTTCTTTGGCAGATAGGAAAAATGAAGACCGTGTGACAGCCTCGCCATCCTTGGTTCTTCCACTCCGGCCCAGTTTCGTTTTCGCTGTGATCCGCCCGTAGCCTCTCCCCTCGTCATACCCTGCCTGTGAGGACCTGGAGTTCTTGTCGTATTCCCGTTTGAGCTGGTGTGATTATTAGGCCCCGCCACTTCCGTCCCCATTTTTCTGTGACCGTATATAGCCATGACTTTCTCACCATCCGTTTCCATTTCTTCTTTAAGAATCTTTCCATGTTAATTTTTCAGTTGTTTGTACTCTGAAGGCCTCACAAAGGATTGCCAGAGGGCGTGCTAGGCTCTGCTCCACAGGCTAGGAATCCTGTTTGATGTCTTGGACAGCAGCAGGCCTTTCTTCAACCCAGGCAGTTTTTGATATGCGCTCCTTCCTTCAGCTAAGGCTCACTGGAAAAGGAATGCAGAAAGCATGATCTGAGTACAGAGGAGGAGGGCTTCGTTCTGACTGTAAGAGTGTCAGCCAGGCTTCTTGGAGGAGGGGGCCTTTCTCCCTGCCTGGGAACTCCATTATCTGCTGGTAAATTATCAACATTGTGATCCAAGCAAGTCTTTTTCATTTTAAATAATATATTAATATGGCATATCTTTGATTTGATATGAGTATGGGATTATTGTCTGTTCTAGACCTGTAGAAACTGAGTGATGCCTTTTTTTTTATGTAATCATCTTATTTAACTGGCTTCCCTGCCTCCAGAGGGTGGGGAAGGCCTGGCCGCAGAGCACCTGGACAATGTGCGTGTTTTGCCCCAGCCTGAGGGGTGATGCTGTCCATTTACTGCAAGCAGGAATAGAAGGGACAGATGGATTCATAGGACCAGCATGGGCCCTGCCCCCAGCTTTTCCTGACTCAAGTCTTTAGAGGCATTTTGTTATTTCATGGAAAGTGTTGTAAGGCTGTATCTCCTCATCCATCTGTATCAATTCCAAGATGTAGGTGCATGTTAAATGATGTTTTGATTAGCTGTCATTTCACATTATCCACCCTAGAGTCATTGGCATATACAGACACATGTGCAAACACACTTCTTTCTGTAGGTATGCCTACTCTCTACTCAGCTGAATTGCCTACCATCTCCCGTTATGGTCATGTGTGCCACGTTTCCATAATTCTCCAGTCTCATTCCCATTTTTGCTGTTTTCTCCTGCTGGCCATGCCTGGTCGGCCCTCCATCCTCTTTCTGTAACGAGGATTTTCCCGGTCAGGGTTCTTCCAGGACCCCTCTGTCAGAAGCATCCCATGCCTAGCTCTGCCCTTTGGCTTACTCTGTCATCCATAATACATATTTTGTGATACATGTTTAACAGCCAGCTGCATTCACATTAGCATTTTATTATCCAGTCCGTATTATCCATCACATATTTCAATGTACAAGCCTCTGCCCACTTATCTACCTTTTCTGTGTACTGATGTTTAGTATCATGCTCGCCACACACACTATGCAGTGTCTTCCCGTTGATGTGAATGGTAGGCTTCAATGCAGAGCAAAGCAGTAGAAGATTCTACCTGTCTTTTATCTGATGCTTTAATTTGGCTCAGCTCTTGCTGTCATTCATTAAAGGAATGAGAGGGAACATGAACACCATGAAACAACTTTTTATACAGGTACTGGGGACATCTGGAACCCCTGCTGCAGTTGTGCTGGGTCACCTGGCCAAAGCCAGGTGACCTTTGGGGTGTCAGGGAGACACATGCTTATGACAGTCGTATTCCCTTAGTGGTAACCCTTAGTAAAGTGATTGACCCCAAGGCCTTACTATTGCTGCCTAGATAAGTGGGCCGTAGCTGTGGTTCCTCCCCCCACCCCTGGCCGTGGGGTGGGATGGGCTGGATGGAAACGATCTTCCCAGCCCCTTCCTGAATGCAAATGAGCAAATCAACTGCATCAATGACTCATGTTCTAAATCTCATTGTTTGGTCCTTTGGAAAACACATGCACCCAGGCAGACCTACACATACACCTGCTACACCTTAATAACATGACGCCTGGAGCTGACAGCTGTTGTGGCATGCAGGAGCCACACAGAGACAGATGTGATGAAGATGAACTGATCCCATTTTTAAGAGAATGAAATAAGCTCTTTAAAACTAATAATCAGGCTCTCTCTCCGGCTGATACACATTCCAGTGTCATTTTGAAGGATGAGACCTTGATGTGACTTCCCAGCAATGAACGATTTTCTTAATATCTTAAAAAAACCCAGCCTTCTCGTTGCTTTTTTCCAAAGAATTAAATATTTCAGCATAGACAGATGAGGGACCTGGGAAGGACCGCTCCTGGGGAGCCTGCAGCTCTCATCCGGCAGCATCTTAAACAGTTTAGGCATGTGAATGAACCATAGCAGTATGGTCTCTGGTGTGGGAATCCAGGCTGAGGAGGCCACCAGGGAGGTAGCAGGGATCAGCTTAAACAGGAAGTCTAATCCCTTCTACTTCCCTTCCGCCCCTGGGGATCGGCAAGCTGATGTGCCGATGCAGAAGGAAGGAGATTGATTCAAGATGCCAGGCACAACCTCTTGCTACTGCCGTGGAGTCCCAACCTACATTGGCTTTTCGAGCATCTACCTGAGTCACAGGTGCCGTTACAGGTGATACAAAGTACCGTAGGAGGTGGCCATGCCCTTATGGATCTTCCATTCCCTTGGGAGCCCAAGACTGTGTAAAATGAGTTGCCAGCACTGGAGATAACACCAGGGCTGAGGCAAACATGCAGTATTATGGGATGTAGAGACTGTCTAATGCTGTAACGAGGGATAGAGGACCGAGTGGTACATCCAGATAAAGGAAGATGTGAAATAAAAGGTATATGTGATAATCATTTCTTGCCAGTGTGGCTTTTAAAGGTTCCTGTGTATAGTAAGCACTCTGTAAGCACTAACTGAGTGGAGAGATGAACGAAGGAAGGGCACAGGTTTGACATTTGCTAGGTATCGAGAAATAACATGGAGGATGGCGTTTAGACCTCCTTTAGAAGAACAGGTGAAGGACAATCATAAAAACCTGTGACTGTTTTTTCACTCTTCTTATTCTGCTCTTTAATGGCCTGCACAAGGAAGATGGGAGATGGGAAGATGCGGGTCCCACCACAGATTCCAGAGAACCAGGGCCACAGTGTGTGACTTGATAGCAGCAGTAGCAGGAGATCATGGGAGGACCTCTCCTACTGTTTGGAACAAATTGCCTTCTTGATCCGTATTGCTCTTTATTTCATAGTGTTGCATTTATATATTTATAGTGGAAGTCCCCTTGTGGGTTTGTGTGTTTTAAAGATTTGGCTCTTTGATGAACCTCCCCTCCTGTCTGTGAGGCTTTTCACTTCTATTGTCTCATTACTCCATATGACAGGGTCAGTATGGCAGATACATAATTTCTGTTTTTACCAACTCAGACCTTGTTCTGTCCAAGCTTTCACATCCAGTGAGTAGCCAACCTTTTGGCTCCGATTCCAGTGCATTACTGCTGTCCAGCACCGTGACCACCCTTGCCAGACCAGCAGTGACATGGTGCTCCTCTACGAGAGCCCATGCTTGATGGCACTCTTTTTTTTTTTTTTTTTTTCGCAAAAGAACACTGCTAAACGAAGCTTGGCCCACTTTTAATTCTCTTCATGCAGTAGGTTATGGGAGTTGCTCAACGCCAGCCCGCCTCAGATCTGGGCTGTTTTCCTGTTCCCCCAGGACTCATCCATATTGTAATGACATTTACATCTTAAAATATACTTCTTTGTTTTGGGCCAGGTTTCACCAGCTGGAGTAAAGGAATTGTCTTTAGCTTTTCTGGACAATCTCCAGGCCTCTGGAGTAATGAGAGGGAGGTGGGATGAAGAAATAGCCCATCTCTCACATCCCACATCTGCCAAGGGTTTTGTAAAATTGCAGAGTATTTTAGAATATAAAATGCATCTAGTTCAGTGACATTCAATTCTGGCAGTACTTTTGGAATCACCTGGAGAGCTTTATGAGTTGCCAGTGCTGGGGCCTCATCACAGATTCCATTTGAGTTGGTCTGCTATTGGCCCTGAGCATCAAACGCTTCTAAGTAGCCAAGGTTTAGAACCTGTAATTTAGTCCACCTTTTATATAAAAAATAAGGAAACTAATACCCAGAGAGTTTGAGTTTATTGCTATTACCTCTTAGACTCTCTGTAGGTTAAGATTCTAGGAGCAGCCTAGCTTATGGTCACATGAGCTTGCAGTCGAGAAGGATTCAGCCCTGGCGGTAGTCAGCTGATGGTTTGGTGGGGCTGTTGGATCCTCTTCCAAGGTGCTTCATTTACACACCTGGCAAGTTAGCACTGGCTCTTGGCAGGAGGCCTCAGTTTCTCACCATGTGGAGCTCTCCGTGGGGCTGCTTGAGTGTCCCCACAACATGGCAGCTGGCTTTTCTTGGAGTAAGTGATCCAAGGAGGAGGCCGAAATACCCTTTATGACTTAACCTTGGAAATGAGTCGCTAAAGCTAGCCCATACTGAAGGAGACCAGGAGTTGTCTCCACCTTTTAAAAAGAAGAGTATCAAAGAATTTGTAGATGTATTTTAAAACCACCCATGGCCAAAGTCGTGTAACCACATTTAGTGCCGTAGCCACAAGTCTCTTTACTGCTAGTTCAGTGCCCCATCAACTAGTCTCATAATTAATAGATTGGTTCTAAATAAGGAAACCTTCATAAAATCTTTAAGATTTCATCAGTTACTTCCTTTCTAGGAGCAGGCTGGCTCTTTAAAATATCAACATCCAGAGATCAGGTGTATGACTGTCCCACCCCTTGTGTGATTCACCCCGACTCACTGCCTCTTTTCACCCATTAGAGTCCTCTGAAAGGATCGGATTACCTTGCCAGTGGAAATATACGAGCTCCCCGTGTGATATACCATAACTGCAACAGCACATCATATCATTTTCCCTGAAGGCTTGTTGCAGCCTATGTCGAGTCATTTGTATTTATGACAGTTCAAGCGTGATTTAGTGCGACCTCACTTTGATAAAAGCCATTTAAAGCTCATAAATATGGGTGACACGCTGCCTCCCCGGCTGGGATTTTTGAGGAGAGACTGAGATTTGCATTGCCATTCAACTTTCATTGTTTGGGAAGAAGAAGAGGAAGAAAAGGGCAAGGAAGTGAGAAAGGAAAGGAAAGGGTCAGGGCACATGGGACAGAGAAGGACAGAGTGGGAGATGAAGAACCACACAGGTTGTCACTTGGGCTGTAGAGATTGGTCCCGTGTGCCTGTCGTGCACTCATGGCTGGTCTTCTGGGAGGATTGAGACACGTGGAAGGTACCAGCTCAGAGGGAGGGCCTGATGAAGCACACCAGAGTGGATAGGTCACCAGACTTTATGAGCCATTTACTTCCTCTTTAAAAAGCATTGTTAAATCATAACCAAATTACAGTAAATTGTCAATTTTTATTGGAACAGGAAAACCCCTCTAGCTTCATTTCTCATGACACTGCTCTCTGGGGACAGCTTTACTGCAGGGGGAGCAGGTGACTACCCTGGTTGTCAGATCTGAAGGGCACCAGCCTGGGGCTCTCCCTAGACAGTATCTCACAAGGACCCTCAGGGTACCAGAAATTCCATCACTTAAGAGCCAACTTTTTGGGTTGGGAGGGCTAAACAGCCTAAAGGAAATCTTCAGTTTACTAATAAATACATGGGTTGTGGGGATTAGGCCCCCTATTGTAGAGGTGCCTTTTGGGTGGCAGAGACAGGAGGGGAGAGGGAAAGAAGCGAAAAGGAAAGAGCACAAAATAAACGTTTCTCCAATTCTGTGAATGGGCTTTGGTCTGACCTACCTGTTTATTCATTGTTCTTGTTTCCCATCCGAATCAAGGAACCATTATAGGGTGGGCCCTGATCTCACATATGGATTCCCACTGGCTATTCAGTTAAACCCACTTGAAGATGCTGAAGTCATCAGTTATGACCCTTGAGCTGGTGGGGACCCTGGAGACCTTGTAGGGCAGCCCCTTAATTCTATGCATTGGGAAACCAAGCTCCGCGAGCTGGTCAGCCAACGAGATTGACAGTAGCCAAGTCACTCAGCCCAGAGTTGTTTCAAAATCCATGGGAGACCCTGGTGAGCTGGCCCTTCTTTAGCTGGTTTACTTTAATTGAGAAATGGTATATGTGATCAGGAATTTAGCTGGGAGGGCAGCTCACTAGGCAGTCATATGATGTGAGAAATGGGAGGGGCTTCTGACAACAGCTTATCCAGAGGCCTCATGCTGGGGGTCTGGGGCCAAATTCATCCCACAGACATCTCTTTTTTGACCTACTCATTTTTTTTTACAAAAATCTGCCAACATTTGACGATAAGGAGGTCTCTCACATGCACGTACAAACACATCCCAGCACACCCATGCAGGATTTCTGGCTTCTGGAAGCAATCAGCTGGAGTCGAGCGGGGCTGGCTTTGGTCCTTCATTCAGTTCACCACAGCTCCCAGGTGACACACCACACTCTCATTACATGTTGAATTAGCAGCGTCCCTCATTTTCCACAAGTCTCAGAGGCCTGAAGTGGCGCCTCCAGTGAGGCACAGGTGACGTTAGTGGCAGAGCAGTGGCTGGGGCAGATTTCTGCTGATACCCAGTTTTCAAGGTCCTGCTTGAAAACCCCGCCTCTCAGGCCAGCCACAGTCCTCAGTGCCACACACTTTTCAGCCATGTGCCTCTCCTAGAGTGATTCTTTGCAGGTTACATTTCCTCCCAGCCAGAGGGCAAGCCCTTCAAGTTCAGGCACATGGAGGCAGTAGATAGGGCAGGTTCATGGGAACAGGGAGGAGGATTCGGTGTTTGTCACTCATGCTGCCTCTCATGAGACTGGGCACACAGTAGGCTTTAGGAAATGATCACTGATTTGCACACGGACAGCCTCACTGCATCTTCCCTATTATCCACAAAAGCAGGAAAAATTGATCTTCACAAGCACCTTTATCAGAGTGTCCCCATCGTACACAGAGAGAGGGTGTTTTCCACAAAGTAGGTCTCCATTTCGGCCCTAGTGAACTCTCAAGTCCACAGACTCTTTTCGTCTTTGATCCAGGTTCTTTGTTTTTTTCTAGAGGTTTGATTTTCACTCTTAAAAATTTTTTTGACATGTGTCTATGGCGGGGAGGGTCTATTCTTTGACTTATAATGCTCCTATTTTCAATAAAGGAATTTTCTTCTCAGCTGAATAAATTAGTTGTTAATTAAAGCTTTTTGATGTAGGGCAAACGAGGGTATATTTGATATCAACAGCTGTATTCTGTTTGATTTATGGTTTGTCTAAGTTCTATCAGGAATATCAGCCTCACTCCCCAAAAATATATAGGCCCTCCCTCTCTTTTTTGGATCTGTCTTCCTTCATTTTCTTTCTTCTCTCTTCTCTTCTCTTCTCTTCTCTTCTCTTCTCTTCTCTTCTCTTCTCTTCTCTTCTCTTCTCTTCTCTTCTCTTTCTCTCTCTCTCATGTCATTTGCAGAGACACTAAAAACTATTAAACCACAGCTGCATTGCTCCAAATTCATTTGAGACACTTTCTGTGTCTAACTTTTTTATTCGATGGTCTGCGCTTCCAGAGGCCACGTGTGGAAACTGAGTCTGTGTGGGAGAGGATGGGCTGAGAGAAGTTTTGCAGCTTGTTCCAGTGTGCACAGTTAATAAGGCCAGCGCTGGGATTTGAAGCGAGGTAGATCTGCTCTAAGGCCCTTCATTCATCATGTTATAAGGCAAGAGAAAACATGGGCTCTGTCCGGTAGGCGCTTACCATCCAGCTGAAGGGGCGTATAAAAGTGTAACTCAGCTGACTAACTCAACAAGGCAGCTTATGCCGAGTGTCTCCATAATGATACTCAGGAATGGAAATTTTAGAGTTCAGTAGAGAAGGCTGCTGGAGGGTCTTGACGGTTGCAGAAGTGATACAAAGCCCACAGAAGCTTTCAGAACAAGACAGTCAGAGGTGGCCAAGTGGAGAGCTGAGGTTGTCATGGAGGCTGGTAGACCTAGCCTAGGAAAAGTTTGCTTTCCAACACGATATAATTTTCACACTCATGCCTGGGACAAGGAAAGATATTGGCTTTGTGGAGAGAAGGGTCTTGAAGTGAATCAATGACCAATAAGGTTTGATCATGTGAGGGAGAGTGTTTTCTGAAGGGTAGAAAGGAGTTTCACCTGGCTATTCTCATTTACTGTAGGGCGATTGCTGGAGAGTTCAGTTGTTGTGATTAGAGAAGGGACAGATATCCCATTTCCTTTTAAACTCAGAACAGAAGTTCGAGTGAGTGTGGTTATTGCACTAGTTGGTGTTGTTTTAATTGTGTTGGTCTTCCCACCCACAGTGAAATAGCCTCCTTGGACCATGCTCTTCAGAGGCCTGGGACATCTCCAGGAGTCGCAGGCAGCCATCCAGCCTCCTTCTAATCCCCTCATTACCCTTGGCTCCTTAAGAACTGTCTGATTGCAGTCATTTACAAACACGGAACTTTCTAGGGAGCAGGAGGCTTCACACTTCATCTCATTAACCTTCATGGGCACCCGTGAGCTGAATTCCCACTCAGGGCCCCAAGATCTTCTCCTTGATGCTCTTCAGCAGTCTCTTGTCTCTGGGCGATTAATTTCCCTGTTGGTTTGCACAACGCACTGAATGCAGATGAGGAAGGCTACAGCTGGGGATGTCCAGGGCCAGAGACCCCCATAGGGATGGACCAGTCGCACACACCCAATACTTCCAGGGGCATGGCATGCTCTGCCCCACTGCTCTGGGGACCTTCCTCATGGGAAGCTGGCTCATTGCGTTCTCTGAGGCTCTTTCCAGGCAAGGGCAGCCCCCTACCGTTCCTCTCTCATTTTTCTGTATTCACCAGGGATCCCAGTTCTAATTAATTACTATCTACACTCTACACTCAAGAGGGAAACCTGCTTGGGGGAGAGTGGTGAGGAGGGAGGAATACATGGAGAAATTAAATCAAGATCTTCAGGTTGCGAAGCCTATTGTTGGCAGCAGCACTTCTTCCCAGGGTAAATGAGGAGAGCATCCAGCTTTGTGCCAAACTGTGTCTGAATGTGGCTGTCCCTGTGTCCCCAGTGCCTAGCAGAGGGGATGCCTGGAGGTGCCTGACAACATGAGCCTCCACCTGGAAACGTGGGCCTCCTCCTGCTCAGGATTTACAGATGCACATTCCTGCCTGTTGCCTTGGGTGGGCTTAACCATTAGCCCAGTCTCTTTTAAAATGTTTCAAGGAGCAAGGTACAGTGGTTCTCCACTCTGGCTTCACTTCCCAGCCACCTGAGGAATTTTTTTGAAAATTCAGATGCCCAGTCCTGTTGCTTCACTAATTATTATTTTTTTAAATTTAATGTTCCTATAGCATCTTTTTAAAAAGTAAGATATTATTCATATACTATAAAATTCACCCTTTTAAAGTGTGCAGTTCAGTGGGTTTTAATATAGTACAAAGCTGTGTAATTATCACCTCTAATTCTATAACATTTTCATCACCCCGAAAGAAACCCCAAACCCATTAGCAGTCACTCTCCATTTCTTCTGTCCCCACCCTCACTTCAGCATGAGGACACCACTCATCTAGTTTCTGCCTCAAAAGATTTGCTTTCTGGACATTTCCTATAAGTGGAATTGTACAACATGTGTCCACCTACCCCCAATTCTGAACCTTGGGAATTGAGATAGCTGAGCCTTCTATGTTTTTGTAATGTCTCAGGTGATTAGGCCAGCCAGGGTTTGAGCACCCCATTTGCTCTAGCATACAATAAGTGCTTAGGAAATGATTGTTGAATGACCTATTTCATATTCTAGAGGACTCTCTCACAGCCTAGTATGATTGAGATGCCTGCCCCCAAAGATAATTGATTAATTTGAACTTCTCTAATCACCCTTTTCATGAATGCTATATGGAAATGTCTGTCAAAATCCACTGTAGTCTCTGTTTTCCCAAATCAATAAATTGAGTGAGTCTCAATGACTATTACCTTCTACACAACTCGTGTAGAACTTTTTCACATGAGGCTGGTTCTGGGAGCTCATTAAAAGCACAGCCCTTTTCAGAGAACTCTATAATGGTCACTCAGAGGAGCTTAATTGAAATGGCCATACCGGGTTCTCATGAATGCACTGGAACAAAAGCTAGACTGACATTAGAGAGAGGATATGAAACACAGCCTATAACAGATGCGAGAGTTGGACGTACTGGGAGGAAGGAAGTTACAAACAGACATAACACTGCAGTGATGAGAAGGACACAGATTAGGGTCCCATATATGTGATATCTGTTCAATAGTCCAAGTCTTGCTTTCCCATTTCTAAGGTCTTCTGTTTTCCAAAGGTGCCAGCCCCAGACAGAGGACACTTTGACCATGCCTATTGTCCTAGTGCCTTACACAATTCTGCCATGGTACCTGCATGGTCATTTATCACATAAGCATCTCCACTCTCCATTCTGCGCCTTCTGAGATGAGACTACTGAGCTAAAGAGTCTGAGATCACCTGTCAGGGGATACCTGAGGAGAAAGAACACTCAGAAAGTACACAGGGCCACTGCCAAATGTTCAGACTTGGCCTGCGGTTGTATGATGAAGTGGGAATGTCTCGATGCAAACCTATCTCCAGAGCTGGGAACACAAAGCAGAGCCCTCCTGATGGTCGAACAGTGGTATTCATGCCTTTGTTCAACAAATCCTTTTGGAGCCTCTACAGATGTGCCAGGCATTGTTGGGATGGAGCAGTGAATAAAACATGACACATTTCTACACGTTGGGAATTTACACTAAAGTAGAATAAGACGGGGTGGGAGAAGGGAGACATACAGTAAATGAATTAACAAACATAAAATAAAATGTCATATAGTGATACATGTACAAAGAAAGATAAAACAGGTCCATAGGATCAAGAGTGATGGAGGAGACAAAGGGTGCTAAAGTGGAGAGCTGATCCACAGCATGACCTGCATGAAGCTAGGGACAGAGCAGACAGCCCTTCCAGGCAAGAGAAAATAGCAAGTGCAAATGCCTCAATCCCCAACCCTGGCTCAACATAGTAATCACCCTGGAAGCTCTACAAACACTCCCTAGGGTCAGACCTCTCCCAGGATAGTGTGTGTGTGTGTGTGCGCACGCGCATGCATGCATGCATGGCTAAGTGTGGAGAGATAGACAGATATTAGCCAGTTGGGGGGGGGGGCCTCGAAGGCCAGTAAGGATTGCAGATGATATTAGAAATGATGGAAAGCCACCAGAGTGTTGGAGCAGGGGTGTGATGAGCATCACAAGTGCTCCATGGCAGAGCAGCACACATGGCCAGTGCCCTCTCTACAGAAATATCAACGAAAGCCGGGAAGCAGCAGGCAGAGTAGCTGTCTTTGCTGTCTCAAAGACTGTGCACATAGTTAATCCATGTTTGATTGTGTGTCTAGAATAGACATGTATGCACACAGTGTGGGCTAGAAGTCTCAAAACTGGAAGGCCTCTGAGCTCATCACATTCATCTTTTTACCTAGTGTGTACGGTGAGCAAGATAAAGGCACCTCTAGGTGTAAGAACAGGGAGGGCCTCCGCTGTCTCATTTCTTCCTGAAGAGGTGGTTTTAAAAATGCAAGCACAGCAAAACAGATGAGAAGAGTTGCAGATTACATTTCTGACAATATGTAATCTCCGCTTGTTAGAGCGTTGTCATTAGGAGGCCTTCTGATTATTCTGGCAGCTTTGGTTTCTAACTCCCCGTGGACAGAAAGAAGCATGAAGAGTATTACATTTCTCCAAGGATGAGGCCAAAGGTCATTCTGTGCATTGGACAGCTGGCCCTGGTCATATTGAAGAGCCATGGCCTCAAGTGTTACTGACAGAATAGTTGATAGCCCTGTTGTCACTTCCTTTATGCTCACTATCTATTACAAATTAAGCTGAAATTGTGAATCCTCAAAAATCAGGAAAGAAAATCTCCACCTGCTCTCCCCAGACTCATGCGTTCATTGTAAGTCTCTGGTACCACATACAGTGCTGTAAAGGCTACGTGGATGCAACACGCTATGTCCCACATCGATGCCTATGGCAGAGCCATCCCGATCTGCTGCCGGGAGGAGGAGATTGGCACTGGGCCCATGTGCCCCCACTGGCAACATATTAGTTAAATGCCTCTGGGCATTTTAAGTAGAGCATTGTCCTTGCAATGCCAGTGCCAAAAAAACAGGCGCCCCCGTGTCCCCACTTCTTAGCCACTGTTCTATTCTCAGATACTGTGACTCAATAAAAATGGCACTAGACTGAGAGTCAGAGACTTGGGGCTTAAGCCTGGGCCTCTCACAAAGTAGCATTGTGGTTTTAAGCAGGTGATTAACCTTTTAGAGCTTCAATTCACTAATCTGTAAAATGAGAGGATTCGACTTGAATATGCTCTAATGTTTCTTCCAGCAGTATGAGTCTGGGCTGGTTTGCTCATTTGGCAAGGCAGAGAGGGGAGGTGGGTGCAGTGGTGCCTGGCCTCTGATCGTACTGCATGGTACAATGCGTCAGTTACAGCCTCTCCAGAGTGGGACTGAGCCAGAGATGGTGAAGGCCATGAGGAAGGTGCACAGGCTTAGGGATCAGAGAGAGAGAACTTGAGAGAGGAGTTCAGCTCTCAGCCCAGTCACTTTCTAACCATGTGGTCTTGGGCAAATGTCTTAACCTTACTGAATCACAGAGTCTTTTATCTTCAAAATGGGATTGCTGATGCCTCCTCAGAAAAACTGTGAAATAGATGAGATTTGTATTAAGCAACCAGTACACCTAAGAGCCTATTAAATAAAGGCTAGTTATTATCATCAGTTACCCACTCCATACCGGGTTATTATTTATTATTTATGCCTTTGGAGTATTAAGTTATCTTCCAACATGACATAGAACTCAGCAAGAGAAAGATTAGTTCTCTTAGAGTATTAGGTTCTACTGTAAACGTTTCTAAATCGCCCCCAAATCTTTCCATTTAGCTCTCACCTCCTAGACTTGGTCATTCTGGGTGTGAAGGACCCTACGATGTTGTACACAAATTGGATCTGGGATTTTCCCTTATCCCCTAAATCAGTGGTGAAAACTCCTGACATAGCATGGAATTTGCATCCCAGGCACCCATCGGGATGGAAATAAGTTATGCGACTCCCAAAAGACTCTTCTCCTTTTGGGGAGATTAGAATCTGTCTTAAATCAAGGGGGCCAGCCTCACCCGGTGTTGCCATGCACCCAGGTTATGTGTACATACCATTAGTCAGGCCAGGTGGTAACCTGTTTCAGGAATGGCAGTGAAGCACCCCCCAATTTTTTTTCTAGGAAACCTATTTTAAAGAAGCAACTCATGGCTTGTTTCCCCCCACTTGCACCCTCTGAGGCCCCTTGAGGATGGTGCAGAAGTTCTGGTGGTAATGGAACACCTCTAGGCAGCCTCATGGACCATGTCAAAATGAAGTCATGGGACGTGCTCATGCAAAACCCCCTGTGTCTTTCATTTACCCTTCAGCAGACACTTGTTACACTTGGTCCTGGAGACAGATGTAAAGTCATAAAGGTCTAGCTCTGCCCTCAAGGGGTTCTCAGTGTCCACTCAAAGACCCAGGATGTGTTCAACCCCTGAGCAGGTAAGAAGGGGTGTCCTGAAGTACACTGCACAACACTGCCGTTGGGGCCTTTGGTCTGGCTCATACACTCATCATCTTCATCATCATAATCATCACCACTGTCATCATCATGGTTGTTGTCAATGCTGTCATTGTCATTTTCCAAGAGTCAAAGGAATTATTTACACTCTCAACCCAGGAGCCATCAGAAGGACAATACATGCAGTGTCAAAAGATAGTACAGATAGAACTGGTGGAACAGTTTAGAGATAGGAGGCCCAAGAAAGCTTCTTGAGAGTTGAGTCTTCATTTGGGTCTTAATGTTGTTTGTAATCTGGATGGACAGAGAGAAGTGGGATATAGAGCTTTACTCAGGCAGATCTTATAAACGGAAGAAGAGGTCTAGACTGAGATTTTGCTAATTTAGGGAGATACAGCTCAGAAAGTTACCAGAGTTTGTGTGAAGGGGGGAATACGTGAACTATTAAAGGCCCAGAACACCTTGATTCCTTAGCTATTCCAGCCTCTCTGCTCGAGTCTGGTGTTCTTCCTTCTCTTAGCGCTGACCAGCATGGTCCGCTTCCCAGCGGTGCGTCACTTAGCGTAACTTCTTTTATCCAGTCCTCTCTCTCTGTGCCTCTTCCTGCTTCCCCTCTCTCTTTCCTTCCCTCCACACACACACACACAAGTGCCTGCCAGACATATAATATGCTTCCCTTCTCTGGGTCTTGGTGTCCTCTTCTATAAAATGAGGGAGTGTAGGAATCTTTCATGAGTCTAACACTGAACAGGCCCTGCTCGCTCCATCTGCTCCCTCAAGTCTCCAGGCTGGGAATGCCAGTCTCCAAAGGGGACACCTGGGCTGTGGGCCTCCCCCAGGGACCTCCCCAAGGCCGCTGAGCCTCAGGCAGGCAAGGCTGCACTCGCTGCTCCCAGGTTCTGCCCAGTCTCCACTGGGCTTCCAGTGGCTGCCTGCCCCATACCCCAGGCTCATGGCCTTCTGTGCCCTCCCAGGTGCAGGCGGCTCTGGGAAGCAGGCGGGGCTGTGGCTTTGATCGCACACACAATAACCTCAGCACCAAGGCATCCATGCTAATCACTTTTGATTATGAATGGATTAAACAGGACAGCAGCTGCACTGGGCTGCTTTGATTCAGGCCCGCTCGATAATGAGATGCATAGGCACAGGCTGGGAGGCTGCTATCAGCCGTGCCCAGCCCCCATCCCATCTCCTTCAGGGGCACCTTCAGGCAGGGAGCACTGCTCAGAGGCTCAAGGGAAACCAAGGCAATTTGCACAGGCCCTGAATCCAGCTAGCCTCTGTGGCACTCTCAGCCTCATTCAACATATCCCCCACAGCCAATATGCACGCCGTGCCCTTTGCCAGTTATTCAGCCATGTTGTCCACCATTGCTATAGGAACTGCAGCCTGTTCCCTCTGTATTCCTACGAGGGAAGGTATGACGCCCTGGGTTAAACAGCAGCTGCTCTTCTGAGATGAGTCCCAAGTTTAACTCAGAAGCAGCCAGATCCACAGAGGGTCCTCCCATCCCATAACCGTGCCCTATATCTGGTCATCTGGCTTATCGGAGACAGTAGAAATAATAATGTCCTCTGTAATAGCCTTCTTTGTATTACAAGTATAAAGGACATTTATGTCCCCCATTCCCATTTTGTCTTCCCCAAAATTCTGTAAGCTGGCCAGGATTTGTAGACCTCTTTCAGAAATAGGGAAATGACATTTAGACAGGTAAAAAGATTTTTCCCAGGGGCCTTTGTGTACCCACTCTGGAGCTTTGGAAAGCAGCCCAGGCTCTGTCATTCTGCCATGTAATCATCTAACCAGCTCTTCTTTCCCCTCATTGGAGAATATCCTGAGTGTATCTAGTTTCTGACGATGGCCCCATGAAAGCAGTGACCGCCTGTGTGTATCTATTTTGGGACATAGATTGAACCAATTTGGGGTTGTGGGGTATGAGCAGCTGCCTTGGCTAAATTGCAGGGTTCAAGGGAGGGAATGGAGATAAGAGGGATTCAGCACCAAAGCCAAGAGTTCGTGGGGCCGTTAGATGCACTAATAAATTTGACCTTGAGGCATTTCATGTGTGGCCAAAAGCATGTGAAAGAGCAAAGGGGAATACCCTGTTTCTAATAAAAGCTTTCACAGAAGAGCCAGCCTTTCCAGCCACCTCCTGCCCACCCTTGCCCTCAGCCCAGGAAGGCAAGTTGTCAACCTTAGGCTGAGGTGGCCACTTAAAAACCAGCCACAACAGAGCCATGGCCAAAGGCCCTTGAGATTGCCAACACTTCTCCCATGTGAAAGGATTTCAGAGGATCATGGGCTTGGAGTCAGGTAAGGGAGAGGGAGGAGTGCAAAGTTTAATGACAACCACCTCATCTGTTGATGTGGTACAAAAGGCTCCCCCCCCCATTATTAGTTTAAGTTGTTCAAATTGAGCTTTTCTGAGCCCCTGAAAGATTTAAGGAGGAGGGAGGCAATTTATGTTTATGAAGCACTGACTTCCTAGGCTCCTTCCAGGCATGGATTTCATCATCCAGGCATCTCTACGAACTAATGTTACCCATCTTTTGTGGATAAGGAAGTAAAGACTTGAGATTAAGCTGCTATAGAAGACCTGAGTAGCTGAACTTGGGTCTAGTTAACTATCAAGCACGTTCCACATTGCCTCATCTGTATTCCCACTGCCCAGGTGAATAAATAAATCCTCTAGGGGGTCAAATGATTAGAACGACATCCTCATTTTATGTAATAGCAGGATTTGGATGAGAATTCAGGAGCCCTAACCTTAATCTGGCCTTCTTTTCATTTATTTATCTATTTATTTATTCATTCATTCAATCATTCATTTATTCATTTACTTATTTATTTATCTAGGCAAGCCTTGGTTGACCTCACAGATTGCAAGGACCTCATGAGCTTACAATCCCTTATTTTTTATTTTTTAACCCTCTTTCAGAAATAAGGAGATGACAGCCTATAGTACCTGGTCTCTCATCCAGGTACTAGCCAGGCCCAACCCTGCTTAGCTTCCAAGATCACGTGGGATCGGGTTTGTTCAGGGTAGCATGGCTGTACACTTCTTTTTGCATTTTAGATGGTAAGATCCCTTCCAATGTGCAAATAATTTCCCTGCTTGAGGCCTTTGAGCATGATGTCATATCTCCCTGAAGTACCTTTTCCGCAACTCTTGCTTAGCAACTTCTGCTCATCCTTTGGGGCTCAGCTGAATTGTTGCTTTCTTAAGAAAGCTTTCCTTGACTAATCCCAAATTCTAGATCACGTCTCTCTCCATCAGCTTTCTTGTCGTAGCCACTCTTTTTTAAATCCTTTTTTGCTCAAACTTATCACAACTCCAAATTACACTTATTTTTGTTATTCAAAAATAATGCTACCTCCCCCTTAGACTCTCTGGTTTCATGGGTGCCAGGACTCTACCTTATTTGTTCCTTGACATACCCTCAGAATACACAGTGCTTGGCACTCACATGGGCTTAATAATACAAAGTTGAAATTTAGACATGAGTAGAGCAAACCGACAAGATGGGGGACTACGTCTACAAATGTGAAGAGACTCACACCTAACAAATTCAACCAAGGCAGAGAAAAAATATGTCCAAATTCAACACTGTCTTAGTCTGTTTGGCTGTTGTAAGAATTTACCCTAGACTAACATGTTGACCACATGCTCATGTCAGAACTTGGTACATTGTCTTCCCACCATTTGAATTGCTCTTCTTCCAAATATCACATGGCTCACTCCCTTACTTCATCTGGGTCTTTTAATTGGATGGATATTGGCATCCTTCACACTTATTGCATTCAAAAGCCTGGCTTACCTCACACCCAGATTTGCACAGAGGACATGTGAGTTGTTGAAATGTTGGGATATGCCATTCCATACGAATCACCTGGACAAGGTCCAATCCAGTTATTAGTGGTCCTAAGCAGAGAGGCTCAAGAGCACACCACTGGAGTGCTGGGGTCAGTTCATGGTGGCGAGAGTCAGCTGGGCACATCTATTCACAACTCTGCAACCGGCATCTTTAGGTTGGTAGCTTAAAACAGTGGGAGTATTTACATTTCGGAAATTGGCCAATGCCTTACATTGGGGCTTCCTCCCAAAAAAGAGTCAGTTATTAAATATTTGCTTCACAAGTCTGGTTAGGAACAGTTGCTCCTCCCACTGTCATAGTGTGTGCTCAGACCTAAGAGCCGCATTTTGAGGGAAGCTTTTATCAGCTAGATGGTAGTGACACTGGGAATTATATCCAGGGAAGAAAAGTTGGAAGCACTTGAGATATTCTACTGGGGATATATAGATATGCTACCTGTCATCAGATGTATCAGGGGTGGCCTGTGGCAGGAGGATCACACATAGTGTAGTGTGCACATGGACAGGGCTGGAGAATGTATGGGAGAGGATGAGTCTGAAACCCTCTGAGTTTGGTATCTGGCTCTAACTTAAGAGGTGGAGTCTGGAGTAGATTGATGAGTTCATCTATTCCTCATCTGTAAAATGGAGTTCACATTCCCTATTTAACAGGAAGAGCAGAATGATAAAAGAGCACTTAGTTCCTGTTCCTCAGAACTAGTTTCAGTGAGGCATATTTCAACTGAACCAAGGTAGAACGTGCTTAAAAGACTGTTGCCGGGCACTAAAATAGCAAGTGCCACTTCCTCAGTGGTGTTCAAGCTGGGTGTCCATCTGTCTGAGAAGTTGGAGAAGGGGATTCCTGCAGCAGAAGGAGGCCAGTCTGGAAAATTATGTCCCAAGATCCCGTCCACACTAAGACCTCTAAAGCCAAGAACATCTCCCTGGGCAAGTCACTGACCGATTTTTTGCCTCATTTCCTCCGTCTGTTAAACAAGCAGGATAGTCACTCTCCCTTCCTTTTTTCCTTGTTCATTTGAGCAGCTTCATATTCTATCTAAATCAGGTCTCTCTCCACTAACTCTCTTGTAATACTCATACCTTTTTTCTCACCATTTTTCCCCTTGAACTTATCACAACACTAAATTACATTTATTTTTGCTATTCAAAAATAATGCTGTCTCCCCAGTTAGACTTTTGAATTCCATGAAGACCAGGACTGTGTCTTATTAGCTCATTGACATGTCCTCAGAATTCAGGATACTTGGCACTTTTGTTGATCGGATGATTAAGTGAGATCATTGTTTGAAATGTTTTTAGGTCTAGGAAGTAAAGGTATTTTATCAATCTCATACTTTACCATTCTTGTTATAATAAAGATACTTTATACCCTGAAATAGGGCAGTATTTTCTGTGACTTGGTTATGAGGAACAACTGTCATTTTGTACTCAATATCGTTAGTAGTTAAAAGATAATAATTCAGCTCTTTTAAGTCATATGTGGAAATAAGCTTGTGTGTCTTAGAATTAGGATGCTTGTTTATATCCCATGATATAAACACAAGGTTGAGGAAAGCCTTAAGGTACATGAAGAGACTGGGCCACTGCTTTTGATGCTCACATGCCTTTTATTTGGATATGGCAAAGGTAACTGGTTAGATTCAGCTAGGTAAGGCTTCCCTACCCTCTTGTCTTTTGTTTACCCCAGAATCAGGCTTGCTTCATATAGCTTCCCATGTAGCAATGGGCCATCTGCCCTCCAAATTATGGGCCTCTCTCCCCTATGTTCTCAGCTACAATTCCTGAGATTTGGAATTTCTTTTTATCAAAAGACATGGGGACTCTAAATTTTTTTTTTTTTTTTTTGCCTGTTTAGAAATGAAGCATAGCAAATAGTTATCTTGGGAATAGCTGTACGGTGATGATGGTGTAATTGATTGATAGTGGACACTCCTAAAACCAGGTTTAAATAGGGAGGGGTGTGCAGAGAAACAAAAGACTGCTTATTCTGAAAGATCAGTGAGAGGTGGAGGGCACGGATCATCCTAAAGATATACTCAGGCTTTGCCAACTCCTCGTTTCTGTCAAGGGCCCTCTCTCCTTACATCCTACCACCCCACCATTTTTTCTGTCACTTCTCACTCCAAGCTTCTTTAGTAGTAGTTTGTGTGAAGCCCGATAATGCCTTGGGTGGGCAGCAGGACTATCCATTACCTTTGCAAGATTCACAGGCTATCAGATCATGAGGTGATCGATCATACAGATGTCAGAGGTGGGGCATACTAAGGGCCAGGCAGGGATGTGACCTGCCCAAGGTCACACTAGCAGTGAGTTGCTGAATGTGGCTGCAAAAGTGAACATCGCCATTCCCTATGGTGGGCCCTTCATTTGTGCTATAAATAAAGGGCTCAGGCATGTGATTACTAACGAGGCCTCAGACTGAGTTAGCAGCTACTTCCAGTCCTGCTGATGTAGCATCTGTGTGTGACATTCGTTTTGCTCAGTCACAGTGGGCAATGCATAGAGAGCCATCCCCCAGCTGAGCCAGCCAGAAATTCTGGGCAGGTTTGTCCAAAAATGGGTGGACTGAGTCAGGCGCACATGTGATTTCAGGGAGAACAATGAAGGATATCTTATTCAGAGAAGAGGTCTGGGGAAATATAGTCCACATTTGAGCCATTTCAATGACAAGGAAACCTCCATTTCCAGGTACCTCTGAGAGGTGATCTTATTCTTGGTAGTGAAGTCACAAGTGACCATTTTTGCAAACTGTAATCAAGTCAGGATTGTGTGAAACACAAACAGATACATATATAACTTCAGCAAAGAAGAGCGAACCAGTCATTTCTAGAAGTCTTACAGAAGACACAAGAGAGACATATTTTTAACCAAGTACCGGGATGTATACATTCCAAGGTGCCATGCCTCCTTTGTATTTGACGAGGAGCCTCGACAGGAATCTAGTCTTGTTTTCCAGGGTAGTTTGGTTAGCTTAGCATTCTGAGAAACATTGTTTGAAGCTGTAGAACATCTTCAATGGTGAAGAATCATTCTAGAGACAGCCAATGTCTTGGTCCTCAAAGAGCACCTATGCTTGGGAGGGACAGGACGATGTCAGTGCCCTATAACAGCAATGCACATCGGTAGTTTTCAAATAGCAGTTCAAAGAGATTTTCATTTCAACCAATAGCAAAGCATAAAAACAAGACTACTAAAAAAATATTTTAGTAGTCTTTCTGATGGAAACCATCAGCAGAGGTATTTGGCAAATAAAGATTGCCTTTTAAATTTTAGTTTTGCGAAGGTTGTTTCTTGCAAATGAGAAGAACTCCAGGTTTCACTTCTCGTCTCTTCGATGAAGATGATTGTCTTTCTTCCCAGAAGATCATCCCTCCTGCTGTCCAGCTCCTTCATTTTGTTGGGTGCAAACTGCCCTTATGACTTGCGGCTCCTTGTTCTCATGCTGTGTTAGGTTACGTCACAGCACATTTCTTGAATGTGGTAACAGAGATGGCTTTATTGGAGTTTCCGACTTTTCTGTATTTTTAAAAGTGCTCACATATATAATCTTAATGATATTATTCTTCCTTGGGATGCAACAGTCCCCTTCACATTATCGGTTACTTTTTTTTTTTTAAACACTTGTTTCATTGTGTCATAGTTCGGGTCTCTAGAGGTCAGAGATCCTTTCTAGGTGGGTTGAGATTACCTATGACAACATTTAGATTACACGCAGTGCCACACATATGGGGTAGTTAAAAATGAACATAGGCTTTGGAGTCACATGGAATTGAGCATGTTCTTTGGATCTGTCAATTAACTGCCTTGTGACTTCGAATACGTTATTATAAAAGCTAAGTTTCTGCTTTTTCATTCATAAAATGGATATAATCATAGTACTGCCTTAAGAGGATTTAATGATATGAGATGATCCCTGGAAAGCATTTAGTAGTTTATGGGGATTCCCAGCATCTGTGATGGAGCCTGGAACTTGCCATGCTGTCATTAGCTGGAAGTAAAGAAGGAAGGGAGAAAGGAAGGAAGGAAAAGAGGGAGGGAGGAAGAGCAGGTAAACTTGGTTAGGGAGAGAAGACACTCATGATTATTAACAACGTTTGCAGCAGTGTATAGTGCAGCCTCTAGTGAGTTCTTGGTCAGCCAGGATTCAGGAATGAAACTCCTTTGGAAAGAAGTCAACTTGAGTTCAGAGAAATTTGAGGAGAAGATCAAGATAGTAGGGTGTTTCCTTAGATGCCCACACTGTGGGGCTGCATGGGGCTAGTGGGAAACCTGGCTACTACCTGCATGGTGGGTCATCTGGAGCACCGCTGGCAGTGGTGCCAGTGTCCCTGGGTTCATGGTTGACTCCCTGGCAGAACAGGGAGGAAGAAAGCAATGTTCTATTTAGGGATTCCTGAGGGGGTCACGGGTATCTTGGCCAGAGGACCGAGCTTGTCATGATTCAAAGCTCTGAGCAAATTCAAATTCTGCCACTTTTGGCTTCTATAACACTGGGTGAATTAGTTAACCAATTTGCACCTCAGTTTGTTCAATTGTAAAATGGTAAAAATAATACTATCCTGCATAGGTCATGTGGCGATGGAGAACTATAGGCGTAAAAGCCTCTACGTGATAACAGACAAAAGTAGGTCCTGAAAAATCAAGTCTTTTTTATATTATAGTCGCCAGGAATTCAGGGTGGGCTTTTTGGAGGAGATCCTTCCATTCTACCTGAGGCTTATAAAAGTGGTGGTTACCTGTAGCTGTCACTGGGTCCAGCTTGACTTTGTCCCTTTTAGGTATTTACCTGTAATTGTGATTAATTGCTCCAGATTTGGCCCAAGTTACCCAGATTCTCAGCCAAATTGGCTACACCGAGCTGAGGAGCTGAGCTTTTAACTCCAGTGCTCAGATATACTCTCTGAAGCGAGTACCTTCCGACTTTTCCTTTCTCTGCTGCTCAGTGGGCCTAAGGGTGTAAATCATTTTCCTGGGATTCGCCAAGAGGATGCATTAGGAAACTTTAGTACTAGTCTTAGAGCCAAGTGAGCAGATCATCTGAACAGTTCTAAACAGAGATTCAGTAAATGATGAGAAGATGGTGGATTCTGCCCCCAGCATCCAGCTTTACTTCACATACATTCAATGAGGGGAACCCCTCTATTGGCCTGTTACAGACTTTAGAAACAGCCCACAGATACTGGCATGTGATTCCTTCATTCTGTTAGAAGGAAAGGACCTACAGCTCAGACTGGGCTCCTGAGAGGCAACGTATCTTTAGCTCTTAACTTTCTTGGTAAATTAGTTATGATTTCTTCAGCATGTAGCTTGCCGGACTGCAGATGTAGAGAGCAGACATCACTGCAGAAAGTGTAAAGAAAGAAAGAGAAAGCGTTTTTCTCATGAGTAACTCATCTGTGGCAAGTATTAAAAGTGGTTTTCTTAAAATGAGGTCTGGTCATGCATCTCTTCTGCTGACTAGTAAGAGACGACTATTTTAGCATCTTTAAAGAGATGAGATGACTAATTCTCTTTCCCCAGGTAAATGCTGTTAGCACTACATGTGACTTGGTCACCTATGTAGGGGCCTTCTCTTTTCAGATATGAGTTTTCAAATTTTCTTTTTATTTTAATTTTTATGATTACTTTCAAGTATAAAGTACATTG
Source organism: Rousettus aegyptiacus (assembly GCF_014176215.1). Taxonomy (NCBI): domain Eukaryota; kingdom Metazoa; phylum Chordata; class Mammalia; order Chiroptera; family Pteropodidae; genus Rousettus; species Rousettus aegyptiacus. The sequence continues at coordinate 73,437,001 of NW_023416287.1, forward strand.
GTTAGACATTTATGTAGTTCATAGAAATTCTTTTTTACAAAGCTTTGAATCAAGTAGATCTTAACACGGAAGCTCAGTATAAAATACCAGTAAAAGTCATGCTGTTCCAGATAAAGTGGGATCGGGGCTGAAAGTCTCCACCTTAGCTCCTCTCTCCCACCTCACAATCCCCAAGACCTTTCTGCGGAATCGCCCACAGTACTCCTTAAGGCACAATTTGAAAACCACTGTTCTGTAAATTTCCTAATCGTGGTTCATTTTGAAGTGTCAGAGCATCATAGAGGAACTGATAGAATCTCTAATAGTGCACATTCTAAAAATAGCAGGAAGCTCATAGGGTATGATACAGTGAAAAGGAGCATGAGTCATCCGAACTAGGCTCCATTCTGCCTCCGACAAATCGTGCAGCTTCAGAAATGACTTAACTCTCTTGAACTATTTTTTTTAACCAAAATATGTAATAAATGGGAATATGAACCTCCTTGTCACCTGTTTATACCAGGTTTACTTTCGTAAACTTTTCACCCAACACTGCGCAAGATACCCTTCATAAAATCCAGTTTTCTTGGTCTGGGGAGCAAGGCATTTTAAAAGAATTCTACTGCGAGGTTCAAAAAGGACAAGGTGAGTTTCTGTAGGTTCACCAAGGTCAAATAACATAAAACAAGACTCATTGCCTCAGTGAATTCTAGAGTAGAGTATTCAGAGAACTCTTCTTTCATTAGGTCTCAGTCATTTCAGCTCTAATCTGCAAGAAGAATTAAAGGCATTCCCACCCAGAAGCTGAAATAGCTGAACTTGGACAGCCACCAAATACACACACCACCATAAGAGCAGGGGTTATGTATGCAAGGATACTCATAGAATTTTTTTTTTAATGTCAAAATTTTTTTGGCTGCCTATCTAGGGGAACTTGTTACACATCTCACCAGTAAAAATTAGAATCCCATTATTTAACAAATAATAAAAAACATATAAGCCATCAAGATTAGGCTTGCTCAAAGTTATATTCAGTTATTATTAGTCATCCTTGTTACTCTTTGGGAAGGAGCCTGAAGCTAAGACTGGAGGTGTCAATGGTTTCAGATTTAACCTTTAGAATTCCCTGAGGGTGAGGGGATTTAGCAAAAGGACACTCAGCCTAGCTACTGTGCAACTTGCCTCTTAGGACGGTGGGAAGGTGACTTGCTTGGCCTCTGCACTACCCCCCTGAGCAGTTAGAACTAATGCCTTTTGAATTATAAGATTGTTTACTCTTAACTCTGATACAGTTGTGACTACATGGGGTGGCGAACCCATGTAGCAGTCTGAGTGACCATCTCTCCAAAGTTCTGTTTTCATACCAATAATGGAAGCACCACTCGAGACTATTCAAGATTACTTCCTCATTGCCCTCCCTTCTGTCCTTTGGATTAGAAACAACTTCTTAGATGTATGCGTTTTAGGGGGACGGTTGCTGGAAAAGAGGAGATAGAGAGTCTGATCCATCTCTTTCTCATCCCTGAGGTGAGAGGGGCACTTTGGGGGTACTAGAGGTGCAGGGCCAGAGGGAACAGGGAATTCATTTCATAGGTGAGGAAAGAAAACCTGAGTAGCTGAAGTGAGCCCAGAATGGATCACAGAGTGAGTGGAGGCCGAACCCCAGAGCTAGGGCGTAAGCCTTCTCCCTCCCAGGCCAACGGGCGCCCTTTTGTACAGCAGTGTGGCATTCATCATCTCCCCGAAGGAGTACCACGTCGGTTCCAGTTTCCCCCCTAATTAAACTTCCCACATTCCCTGCTGTGCTCCTGGTAGAGTTGTGGCTCATTCATGGATCATGGGTCCAGAGCCTGTTTCATGGTGAAATTCACCTTAACCTTCTTTCCTCTTCTCTCTCTTACCCCTGACTTACCTTGTGAAACTCCCTTCCCCTCTCAGAATCCCCAGTCTACAGGGGTTGAAGCATCTAAAACTTTCTTTGGATTATGTACATATCATTGGCTTTGTTGTTCCTAACTTTCCATTGGATGAGTACTTACTCTTTCTGGGCCTCAGTTTTCTTTTGGCCAAGGTCGAGGGTGGGGCTAATTGGTTTCTAAAAGCCTCGTACGATTGGATGTTTGTCTCAGCTTCCTGGGACATTGCTTTCCATGTAGGGCATCCCAAATGTTTTTGTGGTTTGAGCAGTTGGGCTGAGATGGAGTGGATGGAGTTCAGCTGTCACCCTATAGCCAAAGAAGGAAGGAAGTGAGGCTTCAGAACATAAAGAAGGAGAAAAAAATATATCTATTTCTTATGAAATAGGAAAGGGAAATGAGAACAGATGGAAAAGGAGGCAGAAGGGCATGTTAAATAGAAGTCATTTACTGAAGGGATGATGTCTTTAAGAGCACTTTGAAAATGGGTCATTTATGCTTCCCAAAGCCATATTTGCTCAGTTCCTTTATCTACCGACCTACCTGCCTACCTGCGCATCCGTTCATCTATCCATCCATCTCACATGCCATCATCTATTTCACTGGCCCACAGGGGACAAAATAGCTGGGACAAGCAAATGACCTAGAGGATTCACAATGCAACCGGGCTTCAGTTCGTCCGGGTGCATGTCTGTGAGGTCGAGGTCCTTCTGGCCAGATGTCCAGCACAACCCACATGCCCCCTTTTGTGTCAGTGATCCCCTTCCCAGATGCACATGTCCTGAGTCAGCCCGGGGATGGGGATATGTTATGCCCCGGTCTATCCAGATGTGGAGTGTCGCTTCGATAAGGGGACAACAGAGGGGAAATGATGTTTCTGGGGAGGGGAGGACACCAGGAGAAAAGTGGAGCAGCCCTCTCGCCTCCTTTGAGGGGAGTTTTGGAAACTGTAGAAGTCAGCAGGTCGGAGGGAAGCTCTTAGAGGGGCAGTCCTGGGTCAGTGGACGTCACAAGGCGATGCTGGCTGCAGCCGTCCAGGGGGTGACTTTTGGTGAATGCCTCAAAGGTAGAAGCCCATTCAGAGAGCAGGGTGTGAAGGAGAGCAAGCAGAGAGTGCAGAATGCCTCTACTTGGGAAGCTAAAAGTATTTTTCCTCTTAGGGGCACATAACTTTATTTTCCTCCAATCCTCCCTGCTCCCCAATCCACCCCTCAGGCTTGGAGAGATCAAAAAAAAAAAAAAAAAAAAAAAAAAAAAAAACCTTTTGCAGAAAGAGAAACGGCAGCTCCTCAAAAATGGAAAGCAGGGTCATCATTCTAATATTTTAATGTGGACCATTCCAGACAGCAGCAAGACATGTCAGGAATGAGAATGGCCTGAGACAGGGCCCCAGGAACACTGCCCAGCTCCACCAGGGAGATGAAAGAATTTTCTCCTTCCTTTGCCTTTTAAATGTAATTCTGTCTGTGCTTCTCCCCCTACCCGCTCAACCCTCTCACTGGGAGCGTTGCAGACATTTAGCTGTCCTGGGAAAAGGCAGCATCTTTTTCATTAACTTCAGCCTGATTGAAGTCCCCAGAGCCAGGGAAGATTTCTTTTTCCTCCCTCTCTGCCTCCCAGACGTAGATCCCTCCCCACATAGCCAGGCTGCTCTGAGCAGGGAACTATTTTCTAATGGGATAAAATGAGGATGGGGTCTAGTAGGGGGGATGGTTTAGAGAGGGTCTGGATTGGTGCTTTTTAGGGAAGAAGATTTGTGGAGGGACACACTCATCTCTTCTTGCCTCAGTTTCCCCTGAATTTCTGAACGCATCTCTCCGACCTTCAGGATGGAAGCCAGCAGCTGATTGTGTCTGGGTGTGGGGTTGGACCGGACTGAGATGGTTACTAGTGGAGGTCTCTGGTGTTAGGGGACAGACCTAGTTGTTAGCTAGCAGTGTGATCTTAAAGCAGTCACTTATCTGCAAAATAAGGACTAAGGCTAGAGCTTTAAAATGTATTTTCGTGGCAGAAATTTGTTTTCAAATGAAATTATATACATGAAAGAAGGAAAAACAGAGCCACTCTGGTTGAAGGGAGGGAGAGGACATAGAGGGGGTCATCTGTCTACACCACCTTCACTTGCTGCATTTCCCCAGCAGAGGTGGCTCCTGAGCCCTCTGGGGACACAGCGACTCCCTCATCCACCCAGCAGCCTTCAACTGTCTTCTCCAGTTCCTGACGCTCTGTAAGACTGGAAATCTCTCTTGAGGTTTAGATCCAGGTGGTCTGCAATTTTGAAACACGGGAGAACTTCCTGTCCTGTATTTCTAATCCACATCCGAGCACCATACTCCAGTGCAGACAGTCAGCCTTCTTTTTTTTTTTTTTTTTTTTTTTAACCTGAGTGAAGAATACGTAGACATCTGAGAAATAATCAGCTTCGAGAAGGAGAGTGTTCAAGGGGCAAAGCCCGTGTTTTGCCTAAGAGCTCACACGTTAGGTTAGAGCCTGTTTGAACTTGGGAACCAGGGGGAAGGGATTCAGGGCTGGATGGGGAGGAAAGGTGTACTCTGTACACTATTCTTTTGGGAACCATTGAAAGGGGAGGTCACAAGGCTTGCCTTTGGTTGTTTCCCAGGTTAGATAACACCTAAAATGCACACTAGGTTGTAAATTAAATAGTACAGCATCTCCAAGGTAAGGAATTCAGAAGTTTTAAAAGTTACTCGATAGCTATTTTTGATACCACCTCCCTGCCTCCCCCAACCCACCATCAGAGAAGCTGTAACATATGAACGGCAATGGACACCCATTGACTATTTTATTATTTCAACCATGGGAAGGGGCTATCCCACTCTCTCTCTCTGGTGGTGGTGGACTCATTCACAGTTAAGATTTTCGCTTTCATGCTGTCCTTCCTTCCATTTAACCTCTGACTCCTACATGAAGTATAAGCCAGTGTTCTCTCATAAAACCTCCGCCGGATAGAGAAGAGCTCGTTCCTGTTGTTGATTAATCCATTCAAATAGTCGAGTGCCTACTTCATTCAGGAAATGCTCTAGATGCTGAGTGCCATTTCCTCTCGTCGACTTGAAACATGTCATAACCCTTCTCTCACACGTCTCTACTCCGTACTCATCTAGTCATTCTAGTCCTCACCTCTAGGCTGACAGTATTTCCTACTTTCCCTTTAAGTCATTTGACCAATGGGCATTTAACAATTAATTGTATGTCCAGACTCTTTTCACCATTTTGAGAGATGCAGAAGTTACATAAGGTAGAAACCATGGTCTTGTTGGACATGAGCTCCTTAGATGAAAAAAAGAAACATAAAAATACATACGACAGTGTCCAACAAGTTTTATATAATTAAGAACTAAATTTTATGCATCTGCCTCCTTCTTAAGAGAAGAGAAAGAGGATCTAAGGTTTCTAGGGCAGGTGGGATAGATCCCATTCTCTTGAGGTGGGAACATCACAAATAATAACCAAAAAATGTTGTATCTCTATTTTCAGTCAAAAAAAAAAAATGGATCTGGTCATTTCTCAATCCCAAAACCCCTGAACAGCCTTGCAGTTGATTTTCACTTGTGGCACCAGACCAAGAACTAGGAGGAACATTTCTGTCTCACTCTTGCTGTCTACCCCGTGAACCCTGTTTAAAAGGCAGTGGAAGGATCCCTGCCCGCTGGGCTCCCAGGGCCTGGACAGCTTGAGATTCATTTCCTATATGCTAACATGTGTTAGTGGCCGTGTCCTATCTGAGGTCACTCCCATGCCCATACCTCATCGCAGCCTTTCCCTCCTCCTCAGCTTCATCCTAACCCTTGCTCAGCTCGAGTTAGAGTCCTAGGTGGTACTGATAAGATCTGAAGAGTAGATGGTCATTATCATCAATTAAATAAAATAATGTCTGGAAAGTAGGGTCAGTTAAGGGTCAATCATAGGGCCACATGTTTTATGTTACTGCCCTTGGCTCATTTGACTAATAGTTTGGTATTTATCTTTCTTTCCTATGCCATGTCTCATCAGCAAATTATCTTCAGTGTACTATAAATCAGAGGCATCATGTTAGAAAAACAAGGAGGATGAGCTTTGGGATAATATAGCTTTGGATTTAAATCTCAAATACATGCACTACCCGTGTGACCTAGAAAATGTTACTTAACTTTCATGAGGCTCAATTTTTCCAGTCATAAAGTGGAGATACTTTTCTACCTCCCGAGGGAGTTGTGAAGATTAAAAGAAAAATTACATAAAGCGGCAACCACTGCGCTGGGCACCCAGGTGATCTTCAGTGCGTTGCCACATCCTCTCGTCCTCTTTAATGTATGCTGTGGCTGGCAGCGAATAGATACCAAGGGGACTGTGCTAGATTTGGTGGATCCTTTTTCCATGTCTTCTTCCAGCCGCCCCACCTGAAGCCCCTGGGTCTGCCTCCTTTCCATTGTAAACGCTCAAGCTCAAACTCCGGCTTACTTTGGCAGCCTCGGCCTGACCTGCCTTGCCTTACGTCCGCAGCCTGATGCTTACACTCTGAGCTTGCCTCCTGTCTGCTCCACTCCAGCATTGACACCGCTTTCCATATAATTTTTGGAAAAGTGATTTAGAGACGCTAAAAAGCCCATTTGAGCTTTTCCGAATGTTGGAAGCACTTGGGCCCAGCATGACTCTCTCTCTTCCTTGAACCAAACAAAATATTTTTACAGCAAACATAAAATCTTTCTTATTTTTTACAAACACTTTCCAGGCCTAATAAAGCTAGCAGTCACACTCCTTGAATCAAAATAACCATCTGCCCTTTTTCTCTCTACCCTACACTTTTCTAGCGTTTTTGAGCAGCAATGAAGAATGTGATTATTTTATTAATTAATCATATGATTCCATTGAGTATTTTCTGGAGAGGATGAAAAATATTAAAACCCTAACTTTACACTTTACTATTGATTAAACACAGATACAGAAAATATATAAACTCGATTCATGTTCTAATGGGCATGATAGTTGGAGGCATAAGCTATGAATACATAAAGAGTAAATAGGATCAAAGACGTGATAAAGGGACACTGGAGTTGCATGTAGCTGGACTGATTAACTGATTTTATTAACAAAAATGAATAAGCAGCCCTGCTAGAGGAAATGGGCCTTTAACTCTCTCTTTAGCCTGTGATATGACAGCCTACTTTGATAGTTGGAAGAAAGTCGGGGACCCCCTTCCAGCTAAAGACTCATGTGTAATTGTACTTAGAATTTCAGAGCCTGTAGACCTGCTGAAATCCATCCATAGACCTTGATCCGTAATTTAAGACCCTTCAAAGCATCGGTGACACATACAAGAGAGGTAGGAGACGACAGTAGAGAGGGGCAAGGTAGTCAGAGTGATGTGGTAGCTCCAAGGGTGAGATTCCTAGCCCAGAAACAGCACGTGTATGTACCTTTGGCAATTCGGCTTCTTTAGCTCCAGATCTCAACTTCAGCTATGGCAAGTCCATTGCTGATCAGTTGTCCTGGGGATACTGTATGCAAACGTTGAGAAGTATCACTAAAGAAAACTCCTTTGTTCTTTTGCAGCTCCTCACAGCCAGTGACCTTGCAGCCAGTGACCTCAAAGGATTTCAGCCACAAGTAAGTTCCACTGATGCTCTTATGAAGTTTGAGAGAGCGAAATATTCCATAGTTTGGTCATGAGCAAAGTTGGCATAAACTCCCACTTTTAATTTCCAGCTTCTCTATCTCAAGGTGCCAGCCTTGATGATGACCTAGTAGCTTATCCCCTCCCTCTAGCTCCTCTCTCAACTCATGATGATCAAAGCAACCTTTTTATTCTCTTTTAATATTTTATAGCGAGGAAAAAATATAGACCAAGATGCACTTGGTGGTGGGTGACTTAGCTTAGGAAAGGGTTAAACCAGGGAGGCAAGGGTGGGGTAGGGCTGGGGTTCTCCCTGCATTTCTCTTTTTGAGGACCGAGTGGTCACATTTCTGTAACCTTTGTGTGCACGTGCCTTGCAGCCACTGGTCTGGTGGCCTGGGTAATCTCAGACTCCTGCGCAGACAGATGGTTGAGCTTTGCTGATCATCTCCGTTAGGAAATGGGCCACTCTTCTCTCTGGCCAAAATGCTGTTGGAGGTTGCCATGAGCAAAGCACAAGAGAGCACAGGCAAGGGCTCTCTGGGGACCTCCTTGGCCGTGAGGAAGATGGAAAATCACCCTCCTTGTCTCTGGAAGGGCACTTACTGTCTACACATAAACACATAGGCACCAATATATATTTACACCAGACACACAGAAGTCCCTGTGTTCCTCACAGATCCAGTGGAGACAGACTGTGTATCTAAAGAGGGGTCAATACAAGAGTGAGAGCCGTGGTGCCCTTCTGTCCCCTTTCAGCATGAACCTTTCTGTCTCTCCTCAAGATGCCTTAAGATCCCACCTTGCTGTACCTTTGTGGGGAGATACATCTTAGCTCCTGGCAGAGACCTTCTGGAGTAGAACAAGTAATATCAAGGATTGCATATAACTGGGAATGTTTTCTTCTTTAAATATGTTTCACATCCATGAGCTCACTGTGCCCTCATGATACTTCTCCCATGTGGGGTACATTCTGTGAGCCCCCTTGTACTGCTGGGGAAACTGAGGACCAGAGTCCTGGTGAGAAGTGGCATCACATCACACAGAGAGTTAGGGACAATGACAGAGCAAGAAGTTAGAGGCTCCAGGGTGAGAATGAACAAAATAAAGATCCCTATTGGTGAGAGTCAAAGATAAAATTTTGTGCCAGTTTGGGGTATTTCGTCATAGCTTGTTGATCTTTCTGTCAGGGATGCAGTGAGGTTTTAGATTAGGTAATCAGTAAGCCTATTTGACAACTATGGCAAACCGGTAATTAATTAAGGTGCTTATTTACATATTCACACAAGCTTCCAGGGGAGCTCAGGAAATGTAAAGCAAAAACAAAAGAAAATCAGCATTTATCCATATCCCAGCCACTTCCCCACCTACCTCGCTCACAGTGGCTTCCCAGCTAAAGATTTATTTGTGTCAGAAAATGTATAAAAATAAATAAAAATGCTTTGCATGATGTCATTTTGAGGCTTACAAAGGATACATAGTGGAGAATGGGTTTATGAGTTTACGGAAGGGGTATGTGTTTTCGTTGTTGCTTTCTGAGGTGATCGTATTCTCTCCACGTTTGTTGAGCCACATTTCTAGATAGTAGTAGACTTAAAATGAACTATTAAAAAAGTGAAAATAAGATATATTTGGGGTGCATCCATAACATTTGAGGCTATGATCCCTGACAAGCCCACAGTTGCTGGTGCAGATGGCTCACTCCCCTGGTTCTGTCTGACCTTTCCACATTATTCCATTTGTGTGTCATCCCCAAGGCTGGAAGCATAAATACATATTTTTCACTCCTCAGGATGCGTGATCCTGAGGCCAGGAAGCCCTGGGATCTCATGGCCAGTGTGTCGTACCCAGGCCAAAGCCACTTCCCCAGTGGTATTCCTAAATGAGAAAGGCCCGGTGTGTCTCAGGTCACCACCACCACCCTTAGGGTGCTTTTCCAAACAGAAGCAGAACGCTGCCCACACACTGAGGGCTGCCGGGCCCTCCCCTCCCCCACCCGGCCTCACGGCACCAAATTGTTGGCATCTGCTGTTACATTCCCTTGCTCTTGTTGGATTTCAGGTGAAACTGAGCCCCGCACATCCCAATGTCCACAGTCATTCATGGGCCTGTTCCCTTCCAGGAACTGTCACTGACTTTCAGGAGGGGAGCTCACTGAGGACCCCTCTCTAGGGTCACTGTAATCGAGCCTGTCAGCTGTCACAAAGTCCACACTTTATCACTAGCCAGTGAAAGAGTTTTCTGTTCTTTTCTTTTCTTTCTTTTCTTTTCTTTTCTTTTCTTTTCTTTTCTTTTCTTTTCTTTTCTTTTCTTTTCTCTTTTCTTTTCTTTTCTTTTTTCTTTTTTCTTTTCTTTTCTTTTCTTTGTCCCTTTGATGCCTGATCTTGCTGCATCTTCTTAGGGAAACCAGTCATGATCTCCTCACTAATCTCTGATGACTCTCAGCTTTGGAAATGTGGACAGGGTGACTCTGTTGGGCTGGACTATTCTGTCTCTTTGTCTCTGTTCTCCTTTCTGCATCTAGATAGGAGGAGGGCAAGAAAGTGACTATCTGCTTTTCTTCCCATGATTATTGGTTTGCAAAGACACCGTACTCATAAGTGGAAATAAATACATACTCTGCAGGTAGAGCCTGATGGCTGATGCTAAGGTTCTAAGGCTTGTAGTTCTCCTTCAGAGTTCTTTCCAGGCTGGTGAGCTTGGCCTTTGGACCACACAGGGTAGAAGCTTCTCCTAGAGTTGGTCTGGGGCTGACGAGTGGCTACTATTCTCAGCAAATTTTAAAGGCACAAATGGAAAAGCTTCTGAAGTTCACACTTAAACCTTCCCTTTGGTCCCCCCCACACACCCCCTCAACCCCCCCCCCGCTCGCCAAACACACCTTTCATTTTTCAATGTCCTGTTTGTCCTGCCTTGTGAAGCACGTGAGTCCCTCCTTCCTGGGTTTGGATGATTGGAAGTGAGTACCCTCTTCTCCTCTTCCCAGACTGCCCCTCTCCACCCCCGAAAAGGAATAAAAATAGGCGTCTCGTTCTCTTTCATAGAAGCCCAACAGTCATATGCTTTCCTCTCCATGTTTCTTTTTATTCTGTTTTTCTCCTTGTTATAAAACCTATACATGTTCACTGTAAAAATTCAGAATGAATGAAGGTAGTCAAAAATTACATTTCCAGTTGTAAGATAAGTAGGTCCTGGGCATGTAATGTACATCACGATGACTGTAGTTAATAATACTGTATTGTATATTTGAAAGTTACTACAAGAGTAGGTCTTAAAAGTTCTCAGCACAAGAAAAATAGTTTGTGACTGTGTGTAGTGATAGATGTTAATGAAACTTGGAAAATACAGAAAAACTCCTGAAAAGAAAAAATCTCCTGTTATTCCACCCCAGAAACATAATTATATTTTGGGGTATAGTCTTAACAATCTTTGTTAGATATAGACATACACATGGATGGATTAAAAAAATTTTTTTTTACCATATTTTATATGCTTTTTCGTTGCCTTCTTTTTTATTTGTTTTCATGCTTTGCATGTCACTGGAAAATCTGCTGGCAGCTGGCTATTTTTGTCTGGTTGCTACACCATCATTTATTTACCACTCCCCTCTTGTTAAACATTCCATTCCTTTTGCAGGCCGAGCTCTCCAGGAGCAGTGCAAGGCAAATGTGAGATCCAGGGCCTGCATCTAGTACACAAATAGCATCCAAGGCTTCTTGGCATTTATTTCTTCTTTGTTTCTTAGTTCCTGCAGAGATGCGAAGGTTGCTTAAACTTTGCGGTAACGCGGCCATGTGAGTGTGCCTCTGGGCTTTTGTGCCCCTGCTTACAAGGGCCCAGGTAGGGATGTGGTGAAGAAATAACCATTGCGTGGGCCCCAAACTCAGACGTAGGTTTCACATGGCCAGCCATCATGCTGAGAAAGCGATTTTGTAAAGACTCATCCCCCAGTGACCAAAGGACTTGGTCTTCTCCTGCTGTATAAACTCTCTGTTGTCACACAGGAGAGGATACTTCTGTCCAGAAAAATGAAGTTTCACTTCAAGTGTGCCTCTTGATAGGATTTTAAGGGGTCAGTGTAATAGCTGTCCTGTAAAGGGTAGCCATTTATAAGGAATTTCTAAAATGTTCATTGCTATTATGGCCAAGGATACATTATAGTAAAGGGTGGCAGGGAGTAAATCAGGACACACAGCAAAATGTTTTTCAGTGTGGAGAAAACAGGGCCTTTAATCAGTGAGTTGCATTTTATTCACAAGCCCCCAGGGAGACCTTTCTGTGGGGCTTTCTGCTGTGTACAGACTCTTCCCTGAAATTTGACAGTTCTGGAATGTTCTGCCACTAATCTTAGCTTTAATTCTAATTTTCTTTATCAAAAAAGTTGTTCAGTTTATCTTATAGATTATTATGAGGATCACATGAGGCAATGCCTGTGCAAACAACTTAGCACAATGTCTGCCACACACAGTGAATTTCATGTCTTCTTCTCTTAGAGATGTACAGGTTAAATTATTTAAGGAGAAATTGTATCTATATAGAGCAAGCAGGGAAGTCTTCCAGGTGGAGGTGTCATTGTACCTGGGCCAAGATAGGTGAGGCAGAAGTAAGGTGGTGAACTTATTCCAGAGCAGGGGGAAGCCTGGATGAAAGCCAAAACAAAGGTGGAGATGCCAGACTCTGTTCAGTAGACTTTGAGAAGTTTAATTAATCTGGTTCAGAGAGAGTGTAGTGGAAATTAGTTGCACGTTAGGTTGAGGCCAAATTGCAGAGGTTTTTAAAAGTCTGGAAAAAGAGTTCAGCTTTTTTTTTTTTTTCCATTAACTATTTATTGAAGTTTTAAAACTTATTCAAAAGTAGGCATAATAGTATAATAAATTTCTATATATTATCCAACTTCTACTATTTATTATCCAACTTCAATGGTATGCCGCTAAAAAAAAAAAAAAAAAGTCCTGATGTGCAGCATTTTCCCATTTCTGTGGTGTGAATATCTCCGCCATGACCAATTTTAAGCTGCCAGTGGTTTAACAACCTGTTCACTAAGTCTTTGACAGTCAGCCCTCCGGAGCTGATATGATTGGCCCTGAGCACACCACTGGGCCAGCCTCAGTAATCATGGCCATTTGCCCATCTTACTTCATATATACTCCTAGCTACTTTTGCTTTTAATTTTAATTTAAGGTGGATATTAAATAAGTCACCATGTCATTTCATTCATAAATACTTCAGTAAGCTTCACTAACAAATAACAGCTTTAAAAAAAAAATACAATTACAACGCCATGATCACCCCTATAAAAATTAACAGTAATTCTTTAATATTTTGTAATACCTAGTGCATATCCAGATTTCTCTGATTATCCTAACATGTCATTTTACAGTCAATTTGAATCAGGGTCTAGTTTAGATTCTGACATCCATCTGAAGACAATGGAACCATTAAAGGTTTGAGGGTAGGGAAGAGTCAGAACTGTGATATAAAATTACATCATAGGAAGTAAAAGTGATGAAATTGCCTCCAGCAATAACCCCGAGAGACTGGTTCATACGAGAAATACAAGGAATGGTGCTGGGCCGGGGTCAGCAGACTGGAGCTGAGGGGACAAATGCCAGAGAAAGTATGGAGACAGAATCGTTAGACACCTCAGCTGGTTGGCTGATTGGAGAAATAGGGATAACCGTTAACCAAAGTAAGGGGGCCAGAAAGAAGTGCAGGTTGCGAAGGTGCAGGGTTCATTCTTGGATTCAGAATGATAATGGCACCATGTTCAAAGGAAGACAGCTTTGCCTTCCCTAAACAGATCCTTTCTTCAACTTCCTTAGGCCCCTCAATCAGTTCTATTCATAGATCATCAGGGGATATAATTATCTCCAAAATGTCTTGGGTTCCGTGAATCTCAACCCAGAAGTTTTAATGCAAGAACCTCAAATATTTTGTGAAAAGAAGCTACTTTCTAGGAGGGAAAGGCCGTGGAGTTTCTGAGTAGAAAGAATCCTCACTGTGCTCGTCTCCCAACAGTAAAGGCAAGGTGAGGCAGGAGTGGATCATGACAGTAGTGCTACCTGTGAACCAATGATGTTCTATATCTCTGATTGCTACAGATGGGTGCTCCTATACTGAGAAGTAGCAAGACAGGTGGCTCCTCTCTTTTTACTGTGAAACCCCCAAGTACCCAGGTTGCTTGTTCTTCTGGATCGATCATGCCTTTCCAACAGAATTGCCATTATTCGACACTACTCCAGAAAGGCACCTGCTGCCTACAAGTTCAGCATCAACAGTTGTAAAGGTTGAAACGGAAGCTCTGGATTTTCCAGAGCATTCAGCCCCTGCTGAAGTCAACAGGGGTTGGTGTTAGTACATGCTCCCGCTGTCTCAGCTTGAGTGTACATATGCTGAGAACTTATGGAAATTGTGCTGTATGCCAGAAAATATTCTTTGAGCTTTACATACATTATTTAATTCTTATAAAACCTTTGTGGAGTCAGCAATAATACGGTCCTCATATTACAAATACACACAGAGAAGTTACACTCACAAAGCCCATAAGTGGCAAAATTGGGATTTGAACCCAGGCAGTCTGCTCCAACATCTGTTCTTAACCACTTTTACTATGTCATCTTGAGCTAGAGCTTATCCCCACTGTTAGGAAAGTTTAAACCCAGACTGACCACTGATAAGACCAGAAGAAGAAGCCTCGCCTTCACTTGTGTACATCGTATTGAGTTTTCTTGATCTTTGCCAGGTTCCAGAAGAAAGCAGTTCCTACATCTCAGAGTAATAGACGAAATTAATGCACAGCGTTTTGAATCCTTCTATCCTGGCAAAGCGTTTCTGTTGTCCTCATTCCCTTCCTTTTCAGACTTCCAATGGCAGAATTGTGGTGGTGGTTGTCCCTTCTACACAGGAGGAAACTGAGTTGAGGCAGAGGTAGGCAGTGCATTCTCTTGTCTAAGGCACACAGCAATGAGGACACACATTGGCTTGTTTTGAATTCAGCACGTAATATCTACATTGCCATTTGGGGAAGAACTATCTCAAAGCAAGACTGTGTAAGTCCTGCTACTGGTGCTTGCTTACCTCCTCTCCCTCCATTTCAAAACTGAAAAAAATGAGAGAGAGAGAGAGAGAAAGAGTGAGTAGTGGTTCTCAACCTTGATCGCAGATGGAAATTATTTGGGGGGATTATAAAAATTACAGGAGCCCAGGACTAACCCCATTGAATCAGTCTGAGTGGAGTCCAGAGGCCAGTGTTTGTAGAAGCTCCCTAGAATCTAAATTAACCTCTTTTTCTTAAAAAGAAAAAAAGAAGACTATAGCATAAAGAAATCTTGAAGAGATGATAAAAGGTCCCGCATTCAAAATAGCATCTCCCCTGTGTCAGAAATGTGCCATGTGCTTTACTTACCCCCTAGCATCTAAACCCCACAAAGCCCCATCGGACATGTTATTCTTTCCATTTTCACCGAGGAGGAAACTGTGGTCCAGTAGAAGTACGGCTAAGCATGAAATCCGTAAAGCCTGCGCCTCTGCTCATCCCCTGCTATTTCCACTGAGATCTGCCCAAGATTTTAAATCAGCTATTGAAAGTGTTTGGGTTTATGGTCTCCTCCGCTTGACACCTAGACATTTTTTATTCTGGATTCTAACAGATATCCAAAAAGATCCAGTTTTATGACACTAGCCCAAGAGAGAATGCATATGGAATGCACTCCATCTCCTGACTTCAGGAATGAGGTTGATCTCATGGGTCCTCCTTGCTCAGGTTCTTGTTCAGAAAACTCATGCCTTCTTCTCCAGGCCTTTCTTCGGGCTTGCCTTCTGTCAGCTGCCGTGTATACTATTCAGAGCATGGACTGCAGACCAGTGCTGGCCTGTCAAGTGTGTGTTACTTGTCCACAATGAGATACATCTAGAAACAGAGTATTTAGAAACTTTTATAGCAATTAGATATGTCCATGATACTCAAGCACGTGATTATTTTCCTACTAATTCATCTTTATAGTATTTTACCAAAGTAACCATACAAAAATATAGCTTGGGAAAAATATCATCGAAAATTATTTGAGAATCTCTGTTCTAGTTATGCAGTTTCCTTGTTTTATCTAGACTCGTTTTTCTTAACCGTCTGTGAGCTCACGTGAATATATGTGTATTATGCTCTCCTTCCCCCCCCGCCCCCAAAATGGCTCTACCCGTGAAGATGTCTTTCTATTTGTAGGATACTGCATAAAACATGGATCTTTCCCCATATTCCTAAGACAACCCACTTAAATATTTTTCTTACCAAACATGGATATCTGTGACAATAATAGAGGATTTTTAACAAAAATATTTGCTCACATGCATACACATACCCAGCACTAAAACCCAAACCGACACTATTACGTTTCTTTTACATGAAATCTGCAGCTTCATACTCCAGGTATACCTTTTTTGCAGCTCCTGCCTTGACCATGATTTTAGTGATTTCTTTTTTTTTTTTTTTTTTAAACCAGCGTTGGGATTTGGTCCTGGAAAAAGAAGTTCTCCACGTGTTTCCAAAGAGTCTGGCCATTTAGTGGAATGTTTTGAAGTCTTAATAAGTTCTCCTGGGACACAAAATCTCTTGAGAATTTAGTGAATATTTTTTCTCTCCCAAGATGTTCTGACCACCTGAGGGCCGCATGCAGGTTGGCCCAACTTTAAATACACTAATGTACAGAAGTTCATGCCAGAGAAATTGATAGATGGAAGGTGGGTGTCAGAAAAGAAAGGGTTATTCATATGCAGAAAACTTTTTCCACTTTATCAAAAGAATCAAATTAATTATCTCTACTACTGAATTCAAAAATGACTTAGCCTTTAAAAATCTTAATTAAGCTCGGCATTTCAAGATAGAAGTATAAACAAAGTAAGGCCGACCAGTGGGAATTAACTTTTAATTTCATCTTCTTCTCTTTCAGCTATAGTTTTCTAACCTAAAATAAAAACAAAAACAAAACAAAACAAAAAAACTTAGCAACAAGGGTGTAGGATTAGGTGATTTCTGTGATCCCTTGAGACCCTAAATATTTACTCTGTCACTTTTTCTACTATGTTCATGTTTCTAGTTTTCTATTTTTGTTTTTCTCAACTTGAGCTTCTTAAAAATCATTCTGTAATTCTGCTCACTTGAACCCTGGGGTCATCAATGTTTTATATGATGTATATCAATATCTGTATTTATGAGCGGATGGAGTTAGTGTCAGATTTCCCTGTGTCTGCCTTTTTACTATGATGCATAAGTTTGTTCTATACATTTTTTAGGTCTAGAAATGAATCACATGAAGAACATGCAAATTCACAAACCACCTTTAGGACTTGAAAAAAAATGTGTCTTCTTCACAATTTCTTTCGCGGAATAGTTTCAAACCTTCCTTCTGAGAAAGGGAGCCCACCTCTCCAACAAATAAGCGAGCTTGCTTTTTGAAGTTCTTTCTAGCCCCACTGCCTGTTTCACAATGTCGACCCTCTTGTCCTCCCACCCATCTACTCAACCCTTTGCCTCCCAAATCATACCAAACAGAAATCGCTGATCAAGAGGTGTCAGGAGACCCCACAAGAGAGGGGCCCCGCTTACTGGAACAGCTTGCAGCTCTCCAGTAGCACCTTCAGCCATCTGCTTGCTTGTATCTGGGGGCTGTATCAAGTCTACAAACAGCCTCCACCACAGTTTTCTTATGTTTCTCTGTTAATGACCATCCCCTTCCCCCCTTTCCAACTCTGCACATGATCTCCCTTCTACATCTCCCAACTTCCTAAAAATGTGTATCAGGGCCTTTGGCAGAACCATGTTCCCCACAGGTGTTCCAAGCCAATAACACAAAACAAAACAACAAAATTTGCGATGTTGTTGTAATCTCTATCACTATATATAATAAAAATTGATGCTCAGTTGGTAGCATAACATGAATTTCTTCCGCCCTACTATATCTAATTACTAGCACAGAGAACATGTCCCGTTACTTTATCATTTAGAAGTTAAAAGCTGCAGTTGTGAACTCAAACTAATAAGTTCAAATCACAGGTTTGCCCTGTACTGTGTGACCTTTGTAAGTTATTGAAGTTGTGGCTCAGATTCCTCATTATTGAAAGAAGGGTACATACCCGGTGCGGTTTTGAGAAGGATTAAATAGATAGGTTCAAAGAACAGTGTCTGGCCTCTGGTAAGGAGGATGGGTGTTATTCAGGAGATTATATTAGGGCTTGGGGACTTTGGGGGCTTTTATATGATGACTTTCATATCCATAAATTCAGTTGTTTTTTTATTGATAATGAGACAAAGATTCCAGGAGCCTCTGGGTTCTGGATTTCATGGGTCATCAGACTGAGATGGCACCTGCAGGAGAGAGCTGTCCTGGCCACGGGACTCTTGTCTCTAGTAAGCAGTCCATCACCCACATGCTGACAGGGCAAGTAACCTGCTGATGGGAATGAAAGATCTGTGCCCAGACACCACCAAGTCTGTCCTTTGAGAAAACACAGCTGGTGAACTTTGGCTTTCTCGCCCTTCATCTGGGTAGGAATAGAAATGCCATAGTAGGGAAATGGGGGGTAGAGGGAATGAGCGTTGCATAAAAAAGTAATCTGCGTGCTTCCAGCAAAAAGTAGATGCTCAATAAACATTTGTAGAACCCATTCGAGTAATGCATGTATACAAGAGTGAAAACAGATCTGATGTTTTCCTAACGCCTTCTGCCCTTGCGGTTATGATGACTATATCTCTATTGCGTGTCTTATTTTTGGAGCTAACAAGTTCTATAAGCCTTTTTTAGGGCAGATTTACTGTCTTTGGAGGTTTACTGTCTTTCACCATTATTTTATGGTATTTAGAATAGGAGCATTCAAGTACCTCTGGAGTTGAGACTAGGAAGACACAGCTTTGAGTTAAATCGAAGTTTGATTTACCCTCCTCCAACCTATTGCATTATTGACATCTTGTGAAAGGTGACTAAGGCATGAGGTCCTGAGAGAAGTGCGGAGAATGTTGAAAAAAAGAAACGCCTGTGAAATCTCAGCTTACAGGCATCTGGAGAGACAGCGCATTTCATTCTTGATAAACTCCAGCAGAAAAGAGCAATCAGCTACACGGGAGCTGGACAAATTAAATGGCTGAGTATTATTTCAAAGGAGAGCTTGGGCAGCATCAGAAATTCCCCATCAGCTGTAATAACGCCAATTACTTTGCCAATTGCAGATTCCATCGTGATGTGTTTAGTGCAATCAGGCGTCGGACTCTTGCAGGGGCCTGATGGGTTTTGTTTACTCTGGATGTGCATTTGTAGAGAGTCTTTTTTTTGCACCCAAAGGTTTAGAGCTCTGAGCTTCCTCCTCTCAGTCCAGATTCACACACAGCTGAGGGAGATTATCTTTGAGATGGAGACAGGAGCAGGCTGGACAGACTGGATCTAGCGTCCGCTCTCGCTGGAGAATGCCCAGAATTTAAATACAAAGAGCACAGCTGGGTGTGGTAGTTCTTAGCCATGTGGCGATTTCCAGAAAACCTCTTTGTAGATTACCTAGCTAGTATTTTTGAATACAAGCAGGGCTTCTTGGAATGTTGGAGCGTTGGACAGATCACCATTAAACAGTACTAACAAACATGAAGCTCTAGGAGGAGAGAACTCGCCAAGAGTCTATTAAGCCTTAAATAGTGACAAATGGGGGTGGGGTACAGGAGCTTTCCATTGTCTCCCTTTGAGAATCATTTGGTTGGATGTCAAACCTACAGATTATTTCAAAAATGGGACAAGATCATAAGAGAGGAAAATATTCCTACTCCCCCAACATTCTAGCAGGGGAAATGAAATTTGGAGAGTGTACAGGGACATTCATTTTCTATTTACATTTGGCTCCGTAGAAATTAATGGGTGTGTGGCTCCAGCTACGTTGAGGAGTGAGCTGTGATTGTCCATTTACACTCTCAATTGAGGAAGGCGCTAATCATGGGCATTTACTGAACACTGTGGCCTGACTGACAGCTGGAGTGGAAGCTGTATCTGTGGCTGCTGGGGATGCAGACGAGGAGTTAAAGGCTGATTTGATTCCACTTGTGCTCAGCTGTCATCCGAGGCCAGAGCCTGGAGGAGAATGGGAAGCTATTCTCTTCTCTCTGCTTTGTGACAAGCAACCTTTGTGTCATCGTATTTTTTTAACCTGCCTCTTCCTCCT
The DNA here is from genome assembly GCF_014176215.1 of Rousettus aegyptiacus. Taxonomy (NCBI): domain Eukaryota; kingdom Metazoa; phylum Chordata; class Mammalia; order Chiroptera; family Pteropodidae; genus Rousettus; species Rousettus aegyptiacus. Next base: position 73,456,699 of record NW_023416287.1, read on the forward strand.
TGGAGGAGCCCATGATAAAGCCCCTTCGCCAAGGGAAGAAAGGATTCTGCAAATTCAAAGGCAGCTGCCAGTGCCTCCAAGTGAGTGGCTCGTCGGCTCAGAAGCCCTGTCCCATTCCCAGCTGCTGCTGAGGACTTCCTGCCCACAAGACAGGTCCTATTTTAGATAGGAAGGCAGGCATGAAATCAGGCAGGGACAGGGGATAGGTCCACAGCGTATCAGGCTAATGTGGCAGGGCTCAAGCTGTTGGTTTCTGAAGCCTTGCATCTAATTTATTTTAGGTGTGTGTGTGCGTGTACACATGTGTATGTGTATATACGTTTGTTTCCCCTAAAAGAGGTACTTAAACCAGTGCTTTTGGTTTGACATCAGCCATTCAGCAGGCGGCAGCTGTTTAGATAACGTTCCTGGCTCTCAGATAAGAGGAAGAGCTTGTCTCCTTCAAACCCCCCGGGGACAGAAACGACCCTCAGAAATCACGAGATAAGATAGGACACACTAAATGGAAGTGAGGGCATCAAATGGTGCCATGTGTACTCAGCATCGGTTAGTCCCCCACCAGTGGCAAAGGGAGCTGCCACATCTGGCCTCCTCATTGGCTTGACTTGGGCAGTCCGTGGGGAGAGTCGTGTGCTCACATGTGAACTCAGAGGACAGCTCTGGCTTGGTGACACAGCCTCCATCATGACTAGGGTGTTCCAGGGTGCATTCATCAAAAGCATTTTCAATGGGCTGTGATTATGAGTCTGCCCCTGCAAGACTGGCCCATCTCAGAATCACTAATGTAGATCAGCCATGAAAATAAACTCTCCTCTTGAAGCAAATATTCTTCCCCCATCTCCTTCTATATATATATTTTTAAATATATGCCATAAACAGTCTAGTGTTTTAAGAAGTTTGGAACTTGAGCCAAGCTTAGTGATTCCACTTTCCTTAAATATATATCAATCTGGATTAGTTAATCAGGATGTCTGTGGACGTATTAATGCATTTCCACCAGGTACAGGACCATACACCAAATGATATGGCCAGAGAGACTTTTTAAGGTGACGTATTATTGAATTGTACACTACACTTGAAACCTATATAATTTTATTAACTAATGTCACCCCAATAAATTTAATTTAAAGAGAAAAAGAAAATGAAAATTTTTTCTGTTCCTTGTACTCGTGCAATAAATAAATGCTCTAAACCCATATACAGGATATGAAACAATAAAAACAGCTTATATTTATGTACCAGTTTCATATACCTTCTTATACATATGAAAAAAGTGAGGATAATGAACTCCATTTTACAGAAGAAAAAATAGACTGAGGCAGATTAAGCGATTTGCTCAAAGTTCTTTAGTGATAGAGCATTTTGGTGATAAGGTGACTACAGGGATTCAGCGAGACCTCCGACTCTAAAGCCCCTTCCCCTTTTTGTTCGTTGCCCTCTTGTCCACAGATGTAAATGACAGGGTAGCTAGTATTGTGTATCGGTGGCATCTCCATACATTTTTGTTTTACCTGTAGAAGAAGAGATTTAGAATTTTGCTAAACGAATTGTTCCTCAAAGGAAAATTAGAATCAATGAAAGTTGGTTGAAAGAGGCAAATTTTCAGTTTTTTGGAAAGAATTTCCCAGCAGCAAGAGGCACTTACTGTCACATGCCTTATTAGCATCTAATCTCTGGATACTTTTGAGTGGTATCTGAAGGGAAGGTCGTATAGGAGAGGGGTTTCCGCAGGTACAGCTACAAGACATAAAACTTCGGCTTCAACACTTGCTAGCTCTGTGACCTTGTTCAAATTAGATAACCTCTCTGAGCCTCACTTTTCTCATTTCCTCAATGGAGGAAACAATACACACTTTACCTGGTTTAAGAATGATTAAGTATGGATGTGAGGGACCTAGCATTTTGCCTGGAATCACATACTTTCTCAGTAAATGTAACTGTAAGACCTCTCCAGCTTGGCCTTTCTCCAAGTCATTGCCTCCCATGTGACTCCTCTTCCCCTGCCACCCTCTTCCGAGCAAACACTCTCTGCACAAGTCAAGAACATCAACCCAGCAGCATTGGGAGCCCAGGGGCCCTGGTCCCCACTCTCAGGTCCTGGCCCAGACCCTTTGAAATCTAGTTTTGGATTCAGAAACCAGAAGAAGGTCATTGGAAAAATAGAACCGGAATCTCCTCTGCATCTCTGAGTAATTCACAAGTACGCCATTAGGGAAATACTTTTTATGGTTGCCAAAAGATGATACATGGAAAATGTGTCAGTGAAGATACTCTTGTTCATATAAAACTTCTTCCAGTCCATTAGGCTAGGCCCTGCTGGCATCTTGAAGAGGTCTTTCCAAAAATAAATGACCTGGGTAATCTGAGTCTCTCAGAATGTCATGAGTTCAGTGCCTAGGTGTATGTCTCTGTTTCTTTATTGCCTCAGATGACAGCTTAGCACAAATGGAATCAAATCAGCCTTCAGCTCTTCATCTGCACCTTCAGCAGCAACAGATACAGCTGTCAGTCATGCCGTGTGTCTGTTTTTTTATGTACCAAATGGAGGAGTGAGCTCGAATGATGCCTAATAAGCCTCCCAGCTCGAGTATTTTATCCTTTTCCATTCCATTTCATTCCATTCCATTCCTGTAGAAATCACACTTCTAGAGGCTGTAAAGAATATAAATGATGGTTTTTAAGAATAGGCACAGTTCTTCCATGGCCCACTGCTTGGGGCATTGACTACTTAAATCTTTATTTACTCCATCTAAGACGTTCCTCAACCTACTGGGATCAAAGCCTTACTCTTTTTTTTTTTTTTTTTTTTGATGGTTGCATATTGTTTCCAGTTGGGTAATGTACTTTTATATGCCTATGTAGAAATAGTTTTAATTTCAAACAATAAGGGTGCCTAAAATCTGTAGCCCTCAGGTTGACACAGATGCCTTCTGTAGGGTCATCCCTGTCACCTTTCAGGTATGCCCAATTCCTTATAAACTTCAGCACACATCAGAAATATGGAGAAAACCTCATCTTTGGGAGTTTCGTTAGCTGGGCAACCACTTCTTTTGAAAGATTACTCAACCGAATGTTTTATTATTGTTGTTATTATTAATTATAGAGAAGCTATTATATTTGACGTCACATGTAAATGACAGCTTTCTAAAACCCTTAAGAGCTTCCCATTGAACTTCTCCAAAATGACCTTCTCATTCCTGGTGAAGGATCCACTTCACTGAACTTAACCGAAACCCTGGCTTGCAATAGGCTTTCAGAAGCATTTGTCGAATGAATGAATAAATTGGTGAATGAGTGAGTAGTGTTACCATGTGGTATTTGGGAAGAATGTGGAGTTTGGGGGGAGATAGAATTGTGACTTTTGTTCTTCCTTTTAGTAGGTGTATGATCTTGAGAAAATTACTTAACTTCGGTTTTCTCCTTTGTCGAGGGAGGACATGAACTCCCTTTGAGTGTTACTGGAAGGGTTAGAAACGATCGATGTAAAGTGCCTGATACAAAGTAGGTGCCCATTAAAAGAAGGCTTTTTAAGTCTTGTACCTCACGCAGTGCCTGGCGCCCAGTGGGCCTTTAGGAAGTGTTTGATGACTGAAGAGAGCCCAGCACCATTCATCTGAGGCCACGAGTCATTCACACACAGAAATTACACCTCCTTCATCTAATGGGCTGCTGTTCTCAGCTGGGGAAGTCCCCAGCCTCCTGGTCGGCACAGCAGTCCAGCCAACCAGGTGTGTACGGCTCTCTCTGGCTATTCTGAGCATGAACAAGATTATCAAGAAATTCTTTACTTGACTAGACACTCTTACCCTTAGGGCGGAAAAATCTGCTCTGATAATTAGATGACAGAACAGATGGTTTTGCCGTGTTCTCGACGATGTTTAAGCACAGAAAAGCAGGGTGGAATGTGCGAAGGCTGAGCTAAAGGCCGTGGCAGGTCCTCAGGATAAGAAGGCAGGAATAGGAACTGGCCGGGACCAATTATCCTAGTGTAAGCATCCAGGTTGGGTAAAATTCCCACACTGATGACAGGTGAAGGCTCAGGCAGAAAATACAATGATCCAGGGGCCAACTATGTCCAGGATGCCCTGGGCTTACCAATCAGGGGCAGAACAGGAGATGTCAAAGGCCTAAACAGAGGTGGTCAAACAAAGCTCACATAGAGGAGTGGCAACAGGACATATGATTACAAATACCGGGAAGAACTAAGGCTCTAAAACACAAGGGCTCAGTAGGAAGAAGATTAGGGCACTCAGGTACGAGATAGAAAAGATCTGTACCAACAAATAAGGAATATTCATTTTCTGGGTTCAGGTAAGGAACTTACACATTAGCGGAGCATTTAGTCTTCATCCCTGATGAAAGGCGGCTGAAGTCTGTACCTCAGTGGAATGGTCCAGAGCTCTGGTCCTACTCTGCCAGGAAATGGTCAGTTTCAACACCAAGCTCCCACTGAGTTGAGTTGTACGGGTCCAGCCTGCAGCTATGCACTGCAGTTGGTGAGAAGTAGAGCTAATACAACTCAAACCCAGGATTTCATCTCCTTGTGAACCAGGTGGCTCTTCCTGTGTGAAGGTGCATTCTTAACAGCTCATCAGATGTCAGATATGGGCCACTTTTAGAGCACACTCAGGGGTTTTGTGCAGGTCAATGCTTGGAAGAACCTTTTTTTCAGGATCCCAAGAAGTAGCGCTTCAAAGCTGATACTGTTCTCTCTATTCTTTAGCTACGGATTTATCTTCCCTGAAGCCTCATGAATTGAATTGGTACCCAAAGAAATAGGCTTTCCATTGGTGCAAAATACAAAGTTATATAGCAGATAAAGGAGCTTTGTGCTTTTATTAAAACGGTGACAATCAGCCTGTTCATTTCCTCAGACTTACCTTGTCTACTCAAGGCCTAATGCCCCTCTATTATGTTTATCCCTTCTGTGGACTTTTATGAGCAGTGAATGTCATCGACATGGCCACTGAAGATTAATAACATTGATGCCACTGACAGCTTACCCAGATGTTTGGAGCACAGAAACTGATTAATAGAAAATTGGAGGTTTGAGAAAAAATTACAGAGAAATAGGATCTAGTAATAGTTGACAACCAATCTTTCCTGGGAGTCAAGTCAGCTAATTGTTTTAATGCTAAGATTTTCTTCTTGAGGTTGAGAGAGATGGTTTAATCTTTGTCCCAAGTAATTTTCTCGCAGAGGTATAAGGTGTGATGTCGACACACCTAACCATTCACCAGCAAGTGGAGGTTTCTCTCTTATACTTTTTTCTTCTAGAAGAAAAACACTTGTTTATTCTGAAAGAAACACAGCAAACTGATTTTGTTTGCCTGTAGGCCTTAATTGATTTGAAAGTTGAATATCTTCCCTAACAAATTTTTTTCCTTCCTGTTATTTTGAAGCCATACTCCTCCCACCTTTTCACTCTTCAGCATTTTAAAACAGAAATAAATAATTTTGCTGATGTTTTTAGGATTTCTCTGATTCTTTTATTAATCTCCAGGGATTACAGTAGGCCTCTATGGCTTTAAGAATGTTTCATCTTTCTAGCCAAACTAGGAGAAGAATCAAAAGACGAAGTTAACTTTATACTGAGATGTTAATTCTTCCTCTAAAAGTTGAAAAGCTATCATCAAAGCCTTATCATCCTTATTTAAGCCTGTCCTAAAACCAATAAACAATGAGAGAGAGAGAGAGAGAGAGAGAGAGAGAGAGAGAGAGAGAGAGAAAGAAAAAAAAGAAAAGAGAAAGAAAGAAAGAAAGAAAGAAAGAAAGAAAGAAAGAAAGAAAGAAAGAAAAAGAGAAAGAAAGAGGGAGAGAGGGAAAAGAGAAGAGAAAAGAAAATAAAAAGAAGAAAAGAAAAGAAAGAAGAGAGAGAGAAAGACTTGATGAGTTAATTTATATGGTTTCAATTCTCTGGGCACTCAGCCTGGCCTCAGTCACTTTGTTAGTGTACATTGGAGTCATAATAAATACTGTCCCTAGATGCTTAAGCCATTGTCTACTCTACAGACCTACCTCAGAGCATTGCTAAGTGGGTAGTGACAGTGTTTCCCAGATGTGAATGAACTGACTGCCCTCTTAAAAGAGCCGACACTGAGATTCTCATTTGTTACATTCTACTGTGAGTTAAGCAACATTAAACTATTGAGATGGAGCCTTTTGATGTACGATTTACTCAAGACAGTCTTCATATCTATATGTCTATGTACATATAGAAAGGATGGATAAAACTCATGGTGAATTTAGATATTGATGGTCCATCCTATGTGGAGATTTGTCTACAGCTTTGACAAATAATTGACCATAGAAATTCTGAAACTTATTTCTCTGAAAATTTTCTCCCTTTTTATTTAATAGTATAATTTTTTCCCAACATTTAATGGAGCATTTGTCATTTTGTGTGTTCTTTTTCCAATAGTGATAAATCTTTATGTGAAAATCAGGATGGGAACAGCTTTGTAAAACATAGAGGGGCTGTTAATTCCATATGTTACTAGATTCTTTTGCATTCTGGGTTTTTCTCCGTCTAAAAGGTTATCCTGTTTTTCTCTACCTGGTGGGGAAACTTTAGCAAGATGGGGAAGCCACTTCCACAGGAATCGTCTTAAAAGTCAAAAATGGAGCATTCTGACATATTTGTTTACGTCCCATTAAGATGATACTTCATCAAGTTATTATTGAGAGAAATATGCCCATTCTTCTCTATTTTTTTTTAACTTAGGAGATCCTCCCAAAGTAGCCTAAGCCTACAGCTGGCAGAAGAAAGGTGAAGAGGTAATCTACAGACTATAACATCTGCCTTATCTTACATTTGGGATTTACTAGAGTCTTCTGATTCCAAGTCTAGGATTCTTAGCAAATATGAAACGCTTAAGCATTTGTCTAGGAGAGGCACATCACCAGAAATAAAACAAAGCACTATAAACACTTATATATTTGATCATCTATGTTTCATCTACATTTTTATCACACATATTCAGTCAGCAAATTGTATTAGGTGCCTACTGTTAGTAAGGCATTCAAGAAAACTGGACTGAGAATCAGAACTTCAGTCGAATGTAGTCTTGATTCATTTGTTTTCTTTCCATAGATTTTGTTCTTAGGTAGAAATATTCAGTTCCCTTGTATTTTCTTTGCAGATGTGAACCCAATTTTATACCATGGGGAATTCCCAGGAGGCTGTCAGATCACAAGATGTACAAAGGCAGAACAGAATGGGTCAGCTATTGAAGTGGAGCAGGATTTTGATGGAGAAGGGAGACTGAGCTTAGGGGGAAAGACTTTGTAACAAATACATATTATCTACTCTAGGCTAGACACCATGCTGGGATTTTTATATTCTAGTATGTACCTTGGTCTCCTGGAACAGAGATAGACATTACTACCAGGGCCAGAGACAGGTATTAAACAAGTAAGCACACATAAAGTTTTAATTTTACTTGCTGTATACATAATTATCTTCTTCTCTTAATCCTTTTCTTCCTGCCTGTCTTCCCCCTCCCCCATCCAGTTATCAGTGAGCATAAGGCAAGAGTGGAATAGAGTGGGCCTCATTATAATCCAGCCTCGCCTTAATAGAAGTCAAATTATGAGGCTCTGCTCCAGCCACAGCTTCTAAAATCATCATGAGTGGGTCTATTCCACTGAAGTGAGCCAAGGTTGCTATAACCATGCAGTTAACGCATGCTACAAATGTCCTAACCCTGAGAGAAATGATGTGCTTGAGGCCTCAGGGTTCCCAATTGACTGTGAATATTTATCAGATTTCCTGGACTATAGCCTAGGCTTCCATTCCCCCACCCCCTTTTATCTAACCATTTCAGATTCCTGATCAAGAAATGCCAAGAGATCTTGGTTCTGTCTACTGGATCTTGGTTCTGTCTATTTTTTCTTCTTTAGGTCACATGTCTTTTCTCAGAGACTTGTCTTAGACATCTTGAGATGGGAACTGTAAAAGACATTATTTTTGAACATTCGAACATTGCTTTTTATTTTCTCAAAGGAGTTTGTACATGATCGACAGACATATTAATCAAACCCACCTACGAGATGAGAAACCCAGACTCAAGCTGAGGGGAGGGGGGGTCCTGGGTACTTTAGTATGAGAAAAAACAGAAATCAAGCTCGAATGTCTCATAAAATGAATCCTGAATAATCCTTTTACATTTAAACATTTTGACAGATTTTAGGCATGAGAGGGAGTGAGGAGTTTACACAGAGCCCAAATTATCTCCAAATTGTTTGTTTGCTATTAAAGGGCTGAAAGAAGAGAAAACAAAACCAAACAAAACTCCACCGGCTCTTCACGTTACACAAGAAGTTCTGTTGCACAAAGCCTAGCCGTTTTGTCAGTGGAGAGTTACACGTCTGCCCAAGCTTTGCTTTAATTGGGAACTCTAGGGCTGGTCATGTGTAAGAATTAAGTTTGGGAGAGAAAATCTCTTCTGGAAGATTTACACAGACTTTCTAGGAGGTGCAGACAGAAGCAGCCAGCATCAAAATAATGCCACTTTGCATATGTATATAGCTTTAGGCCTTTTAAGCCTATTTATAGATGTCATCATGTAGAATTTTAGCTCTAAAAGAGGCTCTATCTGACTTCATCTTGCTACTAATTCAGGAATTCAGTTAGGCATACCTACTAGGTCGTCTCATCTCTGCTTGAATTCTTCCAGTGACAGAGAGCTTCCTATTGGGCCAGACAACTTATTTTGTGGCTAGACAGCTTTTATTGTTTGGAAATTAGTCTCTATATCAAGTTCAAATTTATTTTATTGAAACTGCTATCTACTGGTTCTATCGTAACTCCTGCACAATTTTTCTTCCTCATCCACACAATAATTTTTCAACCATTTGAAAGCAGTTAGTTATCAAGGCTCCTCTAAATCTTCTTATCTCCACGCTAAGCCCCTCTTGTTTTCTCAGTCTAACCTTAAATGACACAGTCTCCACCCCTTCCTTAGCTCTGTTCACTTTCCCATAGAATAGATATTTCCGATGTCTCCATGACCCGAAGCAAGGTCCTCAGAATTTGACACAGGATTCTAAATGTGCCCTGAGTAGTGTGGTATAATTGTTAGAAGTAGCCATTAAAATTTTCTACTCCAACTTCTGCAATCTAGGATTCTGACGACTGATTTTAGAAACCATCGCTAGCTCAAAAGACTCGTGGTCAAATGAAATCACCAGTCCTTTTTCCAGAACAACCTTTAGTCATTTCTCTCCATTCCATTCCTTCCCATACCCTTAAAAACAAAATACCTAACCGATAGGTTTGGATAATTAGAACAGATGTCATTACCTCAATTTAAAAAAAAAATATTAGATAACATTTACTAACTGCTTACTAAAGGTCAGGCATTGGCACTGTTCTAAACACACTTCCTATATTAACTTGCCAGATCCCCATAATAACCCTAGAGGATAGGTTCTGTAACTCTTCTATTTGATAGATGTGGAAACTCAGGCATGGAAAGGTTCAGTAATTTGCTCAAGTTCACACAACTTCTAATTGGGAGAGGTGAGATTCAAACACAAACTGGCCCAGCGCCTTCATCCTGCTTTCTAAATGTGTACAGTCCGTGCTCAACAGAAATAGACACTCAGTCTCCTGGCTGCTAGGTCCATGTTCTTTCTTCGCCCCACTGTGGCCTTCCTGTAGTGGCAAAAATCTTTCACTTTTGTTCCTTGTATCGGATTCTCCCCCTGCCCCAAATTGAGACGCATGATCCACTAGCAGATTGTGAGCACAATTTAGTGGGTTACTACTGAAGGAAGAGAGGGAGGGAGGTCAAAGTGCATTATACTTAGTATCTTGTTTCATAAAACTCATTTTATTGTAATGAAACACAAATATACATTGATATGTGTATACATAGTTCTGATGAACAATTAATTTCTTAACTGTTTCTTATGGTCAAAGCAGTTTGAGAGTTGATGCCTTATATGTCATATTTGCAAGGCTTTGTTCATTTCTTTACTCGAATGTTAAACAGAGATTGGGGCTCACCTAAATTTTAGAACTCCACTCTTGATCTGCAGACAATGAGAACATGACTTGCAGCTATACAGAAAGTTTAAGCAAAGAATCTTAGAGAGAAAAGAGGTGATTGAGGGCTAACAATAAATAAAAAGCTGACTTTTACAATTGAGTTTCCATTACAATCGAATTTCCATTGAGCAGCTTATAGATTCTTAACTCATCACCTCAAGCAAGTGACTTCCTCTCTCCCCAAGCTGTTTGCCAGAACCAGCCAGAGAATTCAGGAAATGCTACTGTCTTCTTCATGAAGCTTGGCAAAATGACTTTAATTTAGCCATCCATGCAGGAAGCAATTGTAAATATAAATTTATTTTACATATTCCTCCCAGAGGAGGCTTACAGTTTGCCTTCTGAGTAAACAGAGAATGTCTAGACTTGTCTTCCTGGTGATCTTGCTTGGATCATTTTTTTTTTTCTTTTTACCCCTCAGCATAGCAATGCCCTTAATTGAGGTAGTAAGACTGAGCTAGCTTGGTGGATTGTCTGAAGTTTCATTTGCATGCTGAAAAGGCCCCCTTGGTGCTTAGTTAAAAATCATTATATAAAGAGGAAAAGAAAATTATTATGCTGATTAATTATAGGCATATAGAGTTTCTGTCAGTTATGTCCACAATGATGTGTAGATTGTAGACTGAAAAATACCAACTCTCCATGGTTATTTCCAGAGTCATCTTAGGCTTTTGAAAAAAAATAATAAATGTATTCTCCTATTTCATTCAATTAAATTATGTCTAAGAACGAGGCAAGTACAGTATAAAAATCTCCAGGAATCAAAAAAGGGCCATCAAGAGAATCTAAATAGATTTCAGCTGTTGAGAACAGGCAACCATTTAGGCCCAACTCGCTGTTGAAAACATAACTGAAAAACTATGATTTCACATCAAACGCTATGGGCAAGTCTTTAACAAAGTTATTGAGAATTTTGAAAGATGAAGTCCAACAGAAAATACCATGAATTTAGAATCTGTTCTCCCTTTCTGAGTGTGGTCCTCAAATATAATTAGATATTCAAGTCGTATTCAATCTTCTCTTTTGGGTGATTATTGTTGGGGTACAAAATGGCAGTGACCTCTGACAGAAGAAGTGAAGTGGCTGTCCAAGGTGCTACAGCGAGCTCTTGGAGAAGGTAGTTGGACTCACACGAGTGCTCTTACCATGCTGCTTGCAAGTGGGACGGTAGCAGTGGGGTGAAGATGTAATCTCTTCATAAATTACTGTCTTTTCGTCCGACTAGACAAGTAACTAAGAATTTTAGGATGGCTTACAAACTTAACAACATAGTGTCGAGCATATAATTTGAGGACTAAATGACTTCTCTCCCGGGAAACAAAATATTTAGTTTTATTTATTTCTGCCAAATGAGAGGAGGGGGAGACAGATTGAATACATTATAAGCTATTTCTTTATTAATATCAAGTAGCAAACCAAAAGGCCTTTCTGAAGGACATTTGGTGTAACACTTTATGTGATGGTGAGGCAAAAATCAATTCCCATTCCTCCCGCTCACCTCACTCTATGCACGTTCTGTGATATGAGCATTTTACTCCATCAATGAAAAGGTTTGAGAGGAACATATATACTAACAGCAGGGCTTCGTGGGTATTACCGACCTGTAACAGTTGATCTTCATAACACCTGTGATTGTTACTCCTCTGACTACTCCTGGCAAATGGGATGAGGAGGGCCGTATGGGAAAGATGGAGGGGAGGAGGCTCTCAGCACTCAGAACTTTTGAATTGGAGTTGAAGGGTACCTGGGAGGTCTGCTGTTCTGATTTTCCATCTAATAATGGACTGTCTCTGACCAGAGGACATTCTGCCTCTTCTAAATTAGCTCCCTCCATTACTGAACAATTATGATTTTCAGGAAAAAAAAACAAAACAAAACAAAACTACTCTATGTTTAGCTGAAATCTATCTCCTAGTAACTTTTACCCATTAGCAGGTTTCTGTACTACAACTATACATACAGTCTTAATCCTTCTTTTATGCCTTGGCCCTTGACATATTTGAAGAGAACTGTCATCCTGGACTCTCCCCATTCTGCATCCAAGTTTTGATTGGATGCAGGCTAAGTATCCACATTCTTCATCCTGCTATATCATATTCCTTTTATAACCGTCCTTATTTGTGTTTCTCTTCATCTGCTCCAGTTTGTCAATATCCTTACTCAATACTCTTTGGTTATTTAAGCAGCTATCAATCCACCCAACTGTACCATCACACACATACAAGTTTCTATCAAAACTGTGAGGCTTTATAAGAAATGTTTACCCAGCTGTCGCCCAGAACATGTTGGCTCACTCCTGTTGGGACTTAGCTTTGCTTCTGGCTGGGCAGCTGTGCACTCCTAACTTTGGGTTTTTTGCCTTTTTGCAAAAATGCACTGAAGAGGTTGAGATTGCATTTGAGCTCTTGAATTGCTGCATTTCTCTGTTTTTGAGTTCTACAGTAACCTTTTGGGGCTATTTAAAACCCAGATTGTTGAGTTACAGTCCAGTCTTTTCTGTGGCCACAAAACTCACCATGGACCACTTCCCTACCCCCAGACTGTAAGCTGACACCTTGAAGTATCACTGTGCTTGAGAAAGAACAATCTGGGACTTTCTGTGTGTGAGAAAGGGTGCAAATCCAAAGCTTTTGTGAAGACAATATGGTGATTCTATTGATCCATGTGAGCTGAACATATGGAGGCTCTGAGAAAAAAAAAAGTCTGCCCTATTTAGCAGCCTGGGGCTGATGAGAAGGTGTGTTACAAATTCGTATTCCTCTCGGCATGTGGTCTGGGACACATTGGCTCATTTTACTGATGAGTTCGTCAAGTCAAGCAGGGGCCATCATCTCTTACCAGTTTATAGCATTAATTGAGTTGTGTGAGAAACACTGCAGGTGTGTCTGTGAGAGGAGGGAAACTAGGAAGCACTGTTCCTTCTCACAGAGATGAAGTAAACAGAAAAGAGCGAGCAGACGTGTAACTGGCAGCATGTGAACAAGAGCAGATGTGCAGGTGGGAAAACAAGGTCATCTTTTTAGATGGAGGTAATATGGAAAGACAGTCTAGTTCTGAGCTCTGGGCTGCTTCTCTGAGTTACGGTGATCATATGCATTGATCGATAAATACAGACCCATGACCTCAGAAAGGATTTTATTAACACTTCTGGGTGTGTTGAATTAGTGTAATTTGGATGTTAAAGTATGGAGATTTCTAGTATATGCCAGTGTTACGTGGAGGCAGTAAGTCAGCATATTGGAAGTATAGGCTATTGCAGAAAACCTGGTGGGTGTGTTATAGTCACAGTGCCCAGACTTCTGAAGAGCAGATACCTACTGTAAACTGAGATGAGCCACTCTCATTCAAGGCACCTTTGCCTGTGACCTAACATGACTACAGGTGTAGAGATGCCCATTTCATTATTCCTTCACATTCTTTCTGGATCCCACAGCAAGAACCCATCGTGATGAAGGGCTTTTTTAGCTATGGCATTAATTGATCCTATATATTGTTAAATCATACTCTTTAAACTGGGGTATAATATTAACCACTAGTGAGTGAGTTTTCTAGAATTAACATAGAAATACAGTGAATATACATTGAGGATGTGGCTGGCTAGCCACTTGGTTCTCAATTTTTGGTACATATGAGAATCAATTGGGAAACTTTAAATATAAATAGATAGACAGACAGACAGACAGACAGACAGATTTCCTGTCTCCAGATTCCAATTGAGTATGGCTAGAATGAGACCCAGTAGTCAGAACTTTAACAAGCCCTCCAGGTAAATCTGATGCAGGGCTCCTAAGTCCATATCTTCAGAATATTAGCTAGAAGATGATTGTCTTCAGGGGCCCCTGTTTCCTGAGCTTCTGGAAGGAAGCCAAGAAGCCCGCCTCCCGGATTTTTTTTTTTTTTCCTCCCTTCTCTCAGTCTCTGTGAAAGAGCTCCAGGTTCTACTGTACAGAGTCTTGCCAAGCGGAGTTTGGAGCAGCGTACATTCCTTTTAGGATTATAGGATTAGGAAGCTAAAAGGTGATTCAAATTCTCGATTAAACATAGAGAAGAAAACAGGGGGGATGCTCCTGAGCACACACATCACTCCAATGTGTTTTCTCTGTAATTAGAGGAAGTGATTGCAAAATATTTGAGAGGATTAAATGCTCAGAAAATATAGTGATTAAGTAACATAAGATGCTGCATTCTTTAAAATGATCACTGGCTCAGCTTCGTACATGTTGTTGAACTGCTGTCCCTTACACCTCACTACTGAGGGAATGCCCAGACGTGAATACTGTCTGCTGCAAATTTAGGAAAACAGCTCTGGATCTCATGCGGGGAGACACTGGGTCCTAGTCTTGAGTTGTTTCTGAAATTCTGAGCGATGGCAAATAGCTATAATGTCTTAATTGCTCAGTTTTCTCTTTTGTAGAATAACTAGTATTCGCTGCAATGTCTTTTTTTTAGCCTTTATTGGTATCTAATAATTTAGCAATAATTTATTGAAAAACTGTTCTTAAGTCTCCTCTAGTACAAGGAGAGCAATTTTTTTTTAATATAAAGAATCACATTTATTAAGTGGCTTCCAGATGCCAAGCTTTTTTGGGAATACAGAAATGCATTTCTCCCCCAAGGAGATTATAATTGGGGCTCATGGCAAGTCTTAGTACAGAGATGTTGGAAATAGACTTGGGGTAGTTTCTCAAGAAGGAAAGGGTTTTATTTTAAAGCCCTTGATCACTATGGATTCTTGCCATGGGATCCAGAAAGAACAGGAAGGAAAAATGAAATGAGCATCTCTACATCTGTAGTCATGTTAGGTCACAGGCAAAGGTATCTGGAATGAGAGTGGCTCATCTCAGTTTACAGTTTCATCTCCAAAGGAAAACAGCAGTTGTACACCATGACAATGCATGTTGGCCGTGGCATAGGTGCCTGGTGGGTCAGCCACGTAGAAGAGAGTTCTCAGCCTCAGAGCCATCCAGGTCAGGACTGGATGCACCTCTCAGGTCATGAGTGTGCGACCTCTGCAGTCACACAGGGCCTCACACTCAGTTGAATGCACTGCCCTCATCATCTTGCAGTTCTTCATAATTTTGAACAAGGGAGCCCACAATTTCATTATGCAGGGGACCCCACAAACTGAGTAGCCATTCCCAATCCAGTTCCATGAGCCCTTGGGCAAGTTATGTGATCCTGTGATCTAGAAGGGACCCAGAATCCATTTAGAGGATTGTGAAGGTAAAATACAAAAATATAAAGTTCTGTGTTTATAGAAGATAAATAAATATTTATTAAATGTAATGTTTAAGGTGAAGAAAGAATAGGGCTTGAGTTGGCCAACTTTTTCTATAAATGGCAAGAAAGTAAATACTTAAGGGTTTGCAGGCTATTTAGTCTCTGTTGCAAATGTTCAACTCTGCCACTGTAGTTTGAAAGTAGTCACAGAGTTTTTTTTAAAAAATCAATGAATGGGTGCAATTATTTAGAAAAACAGGTAGTCATAGTTTGCTGACCTCTGGACTAGAGGCTAGAGAAGTAGAATAGAAGACAAAGAAATCCACGACAAGATAAGATACCATTTGTTTCACAGTGCAGTCCCAGGACAAGCAGCATAACTGTTACCTCTTAGAAATGGTGGTTCTTGGGTTTTACCTCAGAGGCTGTGTCTGGGAATGGGGTCCACCCATCCAGCAATCTGTGTTTAATGAGCCCTGCAGATAACTCTGATGCATGACCCATGTTTGAAAACCACTTCTCCTCAAAGAAATTCAGGAGGGGCAACTTGCAAAGCAAAGAGATATTTTAAGAAGACTCTATCAACAGATTGTTGATCATTACAATGGCTTCTGTCTTTATGCTACATGATAGTTCTGAATGCACCTCCAATCTTTCCTCCCCGTTAATCCTCACAACCAGCCTGGGGTCCATGAGAGAGTAAAGCCTTGCAGAAAATGACTCAAGAGACTGACTGATTTTTCTCCATAGTCCCAAAGATGGTACATAGCTAGTGCCATTCTAGATGCATAGGAGAAAAATACGTTACATACAATGAATGTCATGGGCATTTGTCTTCAAAGAGTGGTCCCCAGACCAGCAGCAGCAACAAAATCTGGGACTGTGTTAGGAATGCAAGTTCTCGGGCTTCACTTGAGGACTGCCCCTGAGGGTTTTAACCAGCCCTCCAGGTGATTCTGAGCACACTCAAGTTGGAGAACCACTGAGTTAGGGCATTTCTGCTCAGTTCTAAATCCTGCTTTAAAAAAGACTGCCACAAACACCCACTGAAGGAGATTGATGAGTATTAAACATTATTGCCCAAGGGCACTTGGCTGGTACAAGGAAGGGTGTGGTTTGGAGCCTAGTCCTCTCCCCTTCTGAGTTCAGGGCCCCTTATACTCTGCCAAGTAACACTAGAAACAAACAAAATCCTCTTTGTCCCCCACCTTTTTAATTTCACATATGAATCTACTTAACTCCACAAAAACAATAAACTGCACATGGGTCTTTAATATATAAAACAGAGCAAAAACTGTTTAATCTGACACCCTGAGAAGATTCAGTTTTCTCACTTAAGCTAATAATGGTATTTTACTTTTATTCTTTTTTTTTTGTGGGAACTAGCTGCCTCTCACTTAGATAGATTCCCTCCTTCCTACCTTACTCCTCCCAGCCAGCATGAGGATTAATCTCTATCCCAGTAGTAGTATGTAGTACTGACTATTTTGTGCTATTCTGCTATTCAAGGATGAGACTAGACTTTCTATACTTGGTTCAGGCAGGAGCAATGATACTAAAAAGCTGAAAGAAATTTAAATAAAGTCAGCAGGAGACAGATTTTTGAGATTCTAGTGTTTAAGGCCAAACAGACCCATCTAGTGGATTGAGTCATTTCCTAATTCTTTGTGTCCTTAGCATTACCTTTGCCTGCGAGTGAGTGACTTCTGCCCACTGGAGGGTCCGTATGTCAGCCCCTGGTTAAATGGGAGGCATCTTTTTTCTTTCAGTTGAAGCTTTGGGTTGGGAGGGAGTATGGAAGGTGAAGAAGTGGGTGAAATGACTCCTTGCCTGTGGCATTTAACTCATTCAATGGGTCTGGAAAGATCTCGGTGATCTGATACATCTCACCTCCTGGAATCCATGTTTCCTGTCATAATAGCCCATCATTATCGACTCAGTGCATAAATATGCTGCATGGATAAGCTATAGGAAGAGACTGAATACTGGGCAGATCCACTCTGCAATAATTACGACTTGACTGTTAGAAATATTACCCAGGGATAAGCATTTTTAGTAGCGTGTACCATTAAGAACCATCACTTTTCCTCTTTTATGTTTTCCCTACCAATAATATATTCTAACATATCTTTTTAATTCCCATAGGAAATGTTTTTTATTCAATTTACCAATTCACTTAAAGAAACTAGTTCTGCATCTCTAGCTTGTGTCTGTATAGTGCTGCAGTGTTCTGTGTGGTCGCCACTACGACACACGTGGCTATATGAGTCTGGACTAATTAACATTAAATAAAATCAGTTTAGTTCTCTAGTCACACTAGACATTTCAAGTACCCAACAGTTAGATGTGGCTAGTGGCTTCCATATTGGATAGTGCAGACTCGTAATATTTATATCATTGCAGAAAGTTCCGTTGAACAGCACAGCCTTAGAGCTCTGCTCTCACTCTGTATCTTTCTGACCCTCTTTGTAGCTCTATCTCTCTCTCTCTCTCAGGGATCCCCTGTAAATGTTTATGTTCTTTCCTCCATCACCTCTAGCCAGCCTCTGTCTTATGTATTTATTTGTACACATATAGTCTGACTAATTGCTAACACCATTTAGAATATGTACAATTTAATAAGAATAAACCTTTAGCTAAATTGGGTCGAGGCTCTTTATAATGGATTTTCAGATACGAGCTAGTGAAAGAGAAAGCGAGTGGAGTGGTCTGGGTGTGCATGTGTGTGGGAAGCATTCAACCAGGCCTTTGAGGTGCCCCAAATCACACATGGTAGATCCGCATTTTCTAACCAATTTGTCACTCTGATAATGTTGAAGAATACAGAAAATTTGAAAGGATTAATGAAGGAAAATCTACATACCCTCTTCCTAGATTCAAATATCACTAACATTTGTCGAATTTATCAAAGTTGCTGACCCATTTGAAAAGTAGACCGCAGGCAGCATGACCATTTACTGCTGCCTACTTCAGTATGCATCGCCTTAAACCTTCCCTTCCATAAGCACGCTGCCATTATCATACACATAAAATGAACACTAATCACACACCAATTAAGCATTCACTCTCACTAAACATTTCAGTTGGACTCATTCTTTCTCAAGTGAAACATGAATTTTAGGTGCACAATGAAGATTTTGTTTCTCTTCTACTCTGGGCAATGCCTATCTCTATGTATATATACACCTGCTGTCCCATGCTAGGAGTGCAGAAGATTTTATCTTCCCTCGGCTGCCCTGAGACGTCAAGGGGAAAGTGTAGAAAAAGATCTCTATGCGATACTGTTGACAACGTGGATCCCTTTTACTTATCAGATATCCTGTGAGAGAGCTTGTAAACTAAGCTACAGGGAGTCCAAGGGGGACTTTTGGGATGACTCAGGTGATGAGAGGGAGGAAAAAAGAAATGGAAGGAGCAGTTCTTGCCCTCAAAGACTTTATGAAATAGGCAGTGCTTTTGAACTGGACAAATGCCATTGCTGTTATTATTATAACACATATCACGTCGTCTCTTTTTTTCTTTAGTCCGATTCCTGCAGCATCTTTATCCACAGTGCTTCTCACAGACTAGGTCAGAATGAATGTTTATTGAAATCAAAATCTCAAAGCAATTATCAGAACAAATTCACCTAATGTCACATAATAGGTGGTCAATAAATACCATATTACTTAAGTCGAATTGATTCATCCATCTCCTTTCTGGAAACTCTTTGGCACTTAATATCTGTACTGCTCATTTGATGATCTGAAGTTGTTATTTAATCCTTGACATTTAATTTATTTTTCCTTATATACAGCTTGTCTCATCATTAAATTATAGGGTCTGTTGGGCCAGAAGCTGTATCTTTTAATTCTTATTATCCTACATAAAAACTTGCTACAGTGCCGAGTCTATGGCAGGCTATCCATACACATTTGCGGAATGGACGAATGGATGGATGAATGAATAAATGAATGAATTAAGCAGAATTGAATTTTACAAGCAGGAAATATAATTACTTTAGAAACCAGGTTTAGTGTGGATCCATGCTGCAAAATCTTTGACACTTCTTTTTGAAAGATAAGAATGAATGACCCCTCTTTGATTACTTTTTTTTGTTTATGCATAAGATTTCTGGACTTTTGACAACACATAAATACAAAACATGACATGAACACAAAGAAACCTCTTGTCCCATGCCTGGGGCTCAGCGTTCGCTCCTCCTTGGTTTCTAGGCATATGTAGCCTGTGCTCATTTTGCCTGGAATACCCTGTCCTTGTGAGTGTGACAGTGTAAGTTTAAATGTCCTTTTTATAGTGTTTTTCTCATATTCAAAAATGCCAAATTGAATTATAAATGAGGTTTGTATTACCAAGAAAAAAAAAAAATCCTCCCCAAATTTAAACCTATTTGCATGGACTTAGCAATGCAAAATCCTATAATTATTTGAAATTAGCTACGTGTACAAGCACAGGTTGTAATGGATCTGCTTTGATAACAGTTAATCTGAGAGAAGACATGGTTATTTATATCAGGGTAGGCTAGACTGACTAAATATGTGACAAAATATGTGACAATTCAGTGCCAAATGTTTACTGAATGTCTAGGATGTGTTCTGGTCAGTAAGCAGCATTTCTCCACGTAGCGATTCAAGGACCTCAGCTCTTTGCATCTCACGGCTCTGCCACCTGCTAGGGTCTTATCTTCATGCGTCAAGTTGGAAAACAGAAAAACGATGCATGGCAATGCACATCCATTTCTCCAAAAATTTGATTGAGAAATGGCACATACCTCTTCTGCTCACATGCCCCTTGCCTAGAATCCATTCTTGTAGCTACATCTAACTGAAATGCTACACCTAGTAACATGTCCAAAAAAGAAATAGGTTTTTCATGAAGAACAAGCAATCTCTGACTGACGCAGAGTTTAGGTGACTTTAAAATGAAGAAAATAAAAGGAAAACTTAGGCCCTGTGAACAGAAATATAAGGGTCCGTAGGAGGAGAGGCCTTAAGTTTTAGGATAGTATACTGATCTAGCAGTGTCTGGGTACCACATTTTAAGAGGAACATTGAAAAGCCAGAGCTGGAACAGAGGGGGACAGAACAAGAAGCATTTCTAGGAAGAAAGGATGAACAAAACTAGAGATATGTGTCCGGGGCAGGAGAAGTATGGGACCATGTCAGTGATTACTTCGGTTCTATTAGAAGAGGAAGTTGGCATACTTTGACTCCTGTAGAATTTAAAAGGGTAAGCAAAATGTATTCCTCAGCTCCCAGCTCCTTGCATGTGACCTGACACATCTTAGACATTCAGTAAATATATAAGAATGAAGTTGATTCATTGATTACTTAGCAGGACCCAGGTTTTAGTGCTGGCACTTAAGAGAATTCCCTACAAGTGAAGAGTTCTGACACCAAAGGCGCTGAGGGATTGGCTGAATCCATCGGGAATATCGCAGCCTTCATAGAACAGGGATATTGCAATGAGCCACAGCATTCACAGCATTTGGTATCCTGTATGCTAAGGTCCCTTCACCTTTGATTCAAGGACTCATCATCTTACATTAAACTTTACAGAGGCAGCTGTGTCATGGTAGGTTTCAGCATCCTCAGGAGTCATCATCAGGAATCACACAGAAATGATTTAACCTGAACTATGTCAGGTGAATTGTTTCCTCAGAATTGAAAGAGGCTTTTAGAAAACTCTTCCCTGGCCCTTGCCTCCTAGCCAGGATTTACCTGATGCTACTACCATGGGCTGTGCTTTAGGATTTTATGTATACAAACTTTTACCCACCCACACACCTCTCACAGCCAATGGTCAGAATCACTTGTTGGGCCTTCTTTCCTTTTCACATGTCCCATACCCAATCCTGCTGGACTACAAAGGTCAGTTGTTGCATAATGAAACCTCAGAAGCTTACTTAAAAGATATTGAGGCTTTGCAGAGATGAGGTCACAGCACCAAGAGTCCGGGAAGCACTGGAAATCTTTGCCTTTCCAGCTGAGTCCGGAAACTGGTGGTGATTCTTGGAACTTATGTGATCAAGTTCAAATAAGAGAAGGCTCCAAGGAGGTGACCAAGGACCACCTTCTCCCATTTCTAACAATGGCCTTAGTAACAACTAAAGTGACTAGCATCAACTCTACCTTTGCTTAGCTTTCTTCATGTTCTAAGTGACATTTTTTACGTATTTGATCACCAGGTGAGACTTAAAGGAAGAAAATACTCCAGCACAGATAAAATTTCAGGCAACTACTCTTCATATCTCACTTTTATCAAGAGAGAAACTGCCAGGGCACAGAAGGAAATGTCCTTCTCTCTTATGAGGAGGAAGATGTAATATAATAGGAAGTATCTTACATTGAGTTCATGTGTTGATTAATTTCATATGTTGATTTATGTATAGTCCTCCTAGTTCTAGAATTGATTTTAAATGGCTTCAAAGATAGACAAAACTCAACAAGATAGGAAAAAGGAAAAGATACAAAAAAAGAAAAGAAAAGTGGCATATAAAGTAACTAGACCAGTCTAATCCTGTTTGGGTTGTCAGGTGGATGATATGGTGACCTTGGTAACTCTCTTAGGGTTTTTTGTTTGTTTGTTTGTTTGTTTGTTTTGCTTTTAATAACAGCCATAATGGGGTATAATTACACACCATAAAAGTCACCCTTTTAAAATATACAGTTTGATGATTTTTAGTATATTTGCAGATTTATGTAATCGATATCACTATCTAATTCCAGAACATTTTCATTTTTCCTCAAAATATATCCTGAATCCATAAGCAGTTATTCTCTATTCTCTGCTCTCTTCAGTCCCTAGCAACCATTAATCTACTTCTGTCTCTGTAGATTTGCTTGTTCTGGACAATTTATACAAATGGAATCATGCAGTATGTGGCATTTTGTGCCTGGCTTCTTTGACTTAACATAATGTTTTCAAGGTTTATCCACACAGTCATATGTGTCAGTACTTCATTTTTTTCATGGCTGAATAATATTCCATTTTATGGATATACCACTTTTATTTATACATTCATCAGTTAATGGGCATTGGGGTATTTTTACTTCTCGGCTATTATAAATAATGCTTCTATGAAATTCATGCACAGGTTTTTTGTTTGTTTGTTTGTTTTATGTAAACATGTGTTTTCAATTCTCTTGGCTATATACCTAGGAGGGGAATTGCTAGGTCATATGATAACTCTATGTGTAAGACCTTCAAAACTGTTTTCCAAAGCTGGTGTACCATTGCACAATCTCACTAGTAATGTGTAAAAATTCAGTTTTCCATATCCTCACCAATATTTGCTATTGTCCATCTTTTTTATTTGCACCATCTTAGTAGGTATGAACTGGCATTTCATTGTAGTTTTGATTTGCATTTTCCTAATGGCTAATGATGTTGATTATCCTTTTATTTCTTGTTGACCACATGCATACTTTGGAGGGAGAAATTTCTGTTCAAACCTTTGTGCATTTTTAAATGGGGTTGTCTTTTTATCATTTGTAGAAATTCTTTATAGTCTAGATACGAGCCCCTTATCAGATATATATTTGAGTTGCAAATATTTTCTCCCATTCTGTAGACTATCTTTTTACGTTCTTAATGGTGACCCTGAAACACAAAAGTTGTTAATTTTGACAAACTTTAGTTTATTATTTTTTTCTCTCATTACTGGTCTTTGATATCTTTGCCTAACAAAAGGTCGGGAAAATTTACTCCTATTTCCATCTAAAAGTTTCATAGCTTTAGCTCTGACATTTAGGTCTCTGATCCATTTTGAATCAATTTTTGTATATGATATAAAATAGAGATTTTACTGTTACTGCTACTACTATTACTAGTTTCTCTTCCTCTTTTTCTCCTGCCTCCTTCTCCTCCTCCTTCATCTCATCTCCTTCCTTTTCTCCTTCTGTTGCATGTGTATATCTAATTGTCCCAGCACTATTTATTAAAAAGATTTCTTCCTCGTTGTGTTACCTTAATACCCTTACCAAAAGTCAATGAACAATAAATGTAGGTTTAATCTGGACAGTTATATTCTACTGATCTATATGACTTCTTTGTGCAAGTACCACACTCTCTAGATTGCTGTAGCTTTGTAGTAAATTTTGAAATCGAGAAATGCGAGTCTTCTAGCTTTATTCTTTTTCAAGATTTTTGTTTGTTTGTTCGTTTTGTTTGTTCATTTTTTGGGGGGGGTTGTTTGTTGTTGTTTAGGTTTTTTTTTTTTTTTTTTTTGCTATTCTGAGTCTCTGGCATTGCCATATGAATTTTAAAATCAGCTCGTCAGTTTCTGCAAAAAGGGCTCTCCTAGATACTTTAGACCTCTGTTTCTTCATACGTTTAGAAAGATTGATGATCTATGCCCTATGATGTTCTTGTGGGGCCTCCAAAGAACATGAATCTGCCTAAATGTTAAAAATACTAAATTTAAATTTCACTTTCAGAAAAATCTGCTTTTTCCTGTTTTATTAACTTCGCATTGCTAATTCATGACTAGCATTATCGTTGCCCTGCTTCTGGACCCAGTGAAATCATGGTGTCTTCCAGTTTACACAAGGACCAGGATGCTGCCAGGTCCCCTGTTAGAATTACAGAATTCTGAGTCTATAGAGGAAAATAGCCTCACCTACCTAAAGATGGGATGGGGGTCACTGTCCAAAAAGGGAGATGGGAGAAGCAATTGGAGGAAAGGGAAAATAAGAACTGGGGAACCTCTTTGGCTGCTGTCAGTGCATAGAGAATTAGACCAGATGTAGGTCTGTCGCTTGAGAGGTTAGTATCTGGAGGGCAGAGCCAAGGGGAGAATAGATTCCTGCTCCCTACTCCACTCCACCTCTGACTGGGAAGCCCATTACTTGAATAGATGAGAATCTATTCTCATCTGTAGGTGTCTGCTTGGCTGCCTTTTATTTTGCTGGCAGACTCCAAATGTAACGTAGAGCAATGAAGAGACCAGAGACCTCGGTCGAGACCCAAGGCTTTTCTCATGCAGGCTGTCCATCTGAACTTGGGTGGAGTATTGGAGCCCTCCTCCTACCAGGCTCAGAGCATCTTGAAGCTAAGAGGAATCTGACAACAGCTCTTCTTGCTCCGCTTTCCTCCTCTTACTTCTTATTCTAACTAATGTTACTCTCACAGTTATATTTGCTAAATTTATTAAAGGTGAGACATCATGCTATGTGTTTTACATGCATTATGTTATTCAGTTTTAACCATTGCCCTATAAAGTCACTACGGTTGTTATTATCCCCATTTTACAGATGACAAAAATAAGGCACAGACATTATATCTTTGTCAAACATATAGAGATTTAAAGGGGTATGTCTAGGATTGATCCCAAAGACACTATGCTATACTATGTCAGCCATTTTTTACTTTTTCTTACCTTTTTGGCTTAAAGGGAATTTTCTTATTTATATTTATACTTCACAATCACAGACTCAACTTAGAGTCTTCAGAAATTAAAAGACCCTCAAGGGCAATGGCTTAATCCCATCATTCTAAGGAAGCATATTTCAAGACTCCTCCAGACCACTGTATGTTCTCTATAAATACCTCTTGCATTTCATAAGAAGTTAGCACTGATTTTGTAATTCATTACAAACCTTGGGTGAGTCCATCTGAAGGCTGAGACCCACCTGCCTTCTGGGTTGTGGGCATTACCGATGATGCCCAGACAGTACTTCGTCTTCTCTAAGAGCGTTTGCTCTCTTGAGCAGTAGGCTCTCAGTAAAGACATATTGACTTAATTCTATGGCTTTCATGATGTAACCCATCATCAACACCACTATCATCTTATAATAATGGCACACCCTTCAGGGACTGCCAATAATGAAGAGATGATGACAGGATGAGAAGAGGGAAGACCAGGTAAAATGAGGTGCTCATGGGGCACTCTCCTCCCTTCACAGCTTTATTTGGGCCAAACCTGCTTTTCCCAAACCTTTGTGCCTTCGATGGAGTTAAGAAGGTGAAAAAAGCTATTTCGTGAACAATGCGAAGCACACACTCCTGTTGACAATTTCCACCCTATGTGAACTGAACTGAATTGAAACTGCCCTATGTTTATTAAAAACAATGTTCTTATATCAGTAATGCACTCAAGTGTCCTGCCAAGGTCAGTTCCATGGGGCCCTGTGACAATAAAACCTTCATATTCTCACTAGCAACCTCTTCGCCCAGAGGAAACTAAATCTCTTGCCCTGACAGACCTAAAACTGGCAGTTTTAGGTCTTGTCTCCTCCCCCTTACTCCCTTATCATCTACCCTAAACTGTTCTTATTTGCCGCTCTGCAAAGTTACAGGGAAGAAGAAATCCAGGAAAATTGTGTCAGTGTAGCGCTTAGGTTTCCTCACATCCCTGCCTGCATTCCTGTGTTACTGCTTTGTAATACAAGGCTATCCGAGAATGCGATTTCTTTTGGAAAGAGAGGAACGGTAAGAGAGAGTTTCCATAAAATTGAAGAGCCATTGGACCTGGTCCTGAATTTGAGGTGAGGGTAGGAGAAACTTTGTATCTGTAATAAGAGGCATTTTAGTCTAATACGATCACCCCCATTTTCTCCAGTGTATCTTTAGCTCATCAAAGCTACAGTTATTGAAATACCACCAAGCTCCTTAAGTGGAACCTGTCTTAGAGTGGAGATCTGGCAGTGAATTGAGAGCTTAAAGGGCCTTTAGTGATCTACCGCTCTGCCCTTTTGTCCTACAAATGATGTTCTCCAATGAGGAAAATTAGTGACTTTCAAAGACTCTCAGCAGAATCCAGGTTAGAACCCAACAGCTACTTCTGCTTCCTAACAGCCATCTGCCTCCAAAGCACCTATAAGTTTTGTTTTAATTCTTAACAGATTAGGAGACCTTCATTCAGGCTGACGGTGGCTCTTGCCCCAAGCTAGCTTCCTCTTAGACCCTCTTTTTGGTATTGAGTGGGTTCAGAAACAAAGACCTTTATCTTCCTATCAAAGCAATTGCATTGTTTAACTTGCAAACTTTCAACAGTGTCTCATGAAAATAATGCCGCCCTCCAGGACTGCCATCATTAGGTGGGAATGCTCTGCTTCACCTGTGTAATTTCTACTGGCATAGCCAGACCTCACCATAGAGCCTCTCTGAGCTCTACAATGAAATTCTTCGTCATAGAGGGCCTGCCCTACACTGCTCAGCTGCCCATATCTCTCCTCTAGTGGACGTTTAACCAATACTCACTAACACCTAACTAGGTGCCAGGAACAGACAGACGTTATGGAGGAGGCACAATGTAAGACTTACTGCTTATTGTGGAGGAGAGGCGTACGTGCACGCGCGCACACGCGCACAAACTGCAAAGTCATAGCTAATGACTGATATATGACAAATAAAAAAAAATGCTGGGCATTTTGGAGGGGAAGTGAGCACTTCCTGCAGGGGGGAAGAGAGGGAGTCTATTTCTAAAGGAAGCATCATTAATTTCCCTTCGAAGTATAGGTTAGGTTTACTCATAAAAGCTTTTTTTCGCTGATATCCTTATTGTTTGATAAATGTCAGTCTCAACTCCCTGTTAAATTTGAAGCTTTTCAAGGACAGGGACCATGTTTATAACACATGGTGATAGTTTAATAATTGTTTGTTGAAGTATTGAATTTTATCTGCTTCGCCTAGAACTCGTAGTAATATTATCCAAGTAACGATGAAATTTAATTGAATTGAGTTTTTAGAGGAGTATTTATGTGTGAAATGGATTCTACTGATTGCTCTCCTTCTTGAAATGTCCTTTATCTCTTGATGCTTATTGAACACATCTGTATACAGATGTCTAAGGTAACTTTTCTTTACACCGAATAGCTTCATATTCAGGGATTCTCACCTCCTTCCTCTATGCGTGCTCATTTACACAGACCTGTCAGTCACTCTTTTCTGCTTCCTTCCTTCCTCCCTTCCTCTTCTTTCCTGGTTAGTCTAAATTTCCTCTCAATTATAACCAAGAAACCAGTGAGAACTAGTGATACCATTGCCTTCTCAGTGCTCAGGAGGTCTGCCTCTGGCACTCCAGCATCAGCAACCACAAAACAGAAGCTTCCTTGTGCTTTGACTTTTAACCCACAAGAATGAAGGTTTCTGGAGTTAGGTAGTTAAATGTTTTAAGAAGGAAGAATATATTATCTGAAGGAGCCTACTGCTCTAAGCCCACTTTGGCTCAGCTATAAGATATGGTTTGCCTGAATCCAGGTCATAGAGTGCATATTCCTCCTTAAATACAAGTTGATGGGCATCTGTACCAAGGAAGATTAAGTTCAGCTTCTTATAACAGAAAACCCACAGAACAAGTCTCGAACAAGGAAGAAGTTGAGTTTTCTCTTGACTTAGGAAATCTGGAAGTAAGAAGGCTGGTGGCGAGGCACCCTCGCCCTATTACCAGGGACTGATCGTCTTCTGCTTTTCTGCTCTGCCATTCTTAGATCAAGGCTCCCACACTCAAGTCGCCTCATGGTTAGATTCAAGTGTAATTTCTCTCAAACTATTGGTGCTATGGGCATCCTGAGAAAAGAGAGAAGTATATGGAGTCTGCAGGGTCAGTTTCACAGAAAATCAAGAATAGAAGTGAGTAAGGGTGGAAAGATAGATATGACTGGAACAGGTAGACAAGGAAGGACCTGGAAAACAGAAGAGAATGCTCTTGGAAAGGGTTCAAACAGTAAAGAGAGTAATTTGCCTCTACTCCAGCCAGGGCTAGGGCTGGACCATGGGTCCGCCCTGGCTGCCCCTACCTGTCTGAATTAGAGTCTCTTAGTGCTGTTGGAACAGTAAATGGAGTGTGCATCTCTGCTATGGTCAACTCAGAATTGCATATGTGTTGGCTTTTCAGTGTGCTCTCTTAGACATCTTCAATTGGTCCACGGTGACCACAGCCAGCTGGCTATGTAAAGGTCATGGTGAAACCATACTATGGCTGGCCCATTCTATTTTTAGGTAGTCAGTAGACTTGGTTTCCTTGGTTTACCTTCTGTTTCTACCCTCCCTCCACCCCTTTCTCAGCTTTCTGTTATAGAGGATCTGCATTCCATTCTGGTGAGCTTAACAAAATAGTACAGGCCTCAGGACAGGTGCCCAGACCTGGCTTTTCTGTATCTGCAGCTTTTGTCCTTAGACAGGGGGCCTCAGTAGAGAGTATTCTTAAGCTCCAGAAGCCACCCTCATCTCCCCTACCCCAGCCCAAGACTTGCCTCGCTTTC
Organism: Rousettus aegyptiacus; assembly: GCF_014176215.1. Lineage (NCBI taxonomy): Eukaryota > Metazoa > Chordata > Mammalia > Chiroptera > Pteropodidae > Rousettus > Rousettus aegyptiacus. Next base: position 73,485,178 of record NW_023416287.1, read on the forward strand.
ATGTTCTTTGTGCATGGTTTCCTTTTGCTGCTCGCCCCAGGCTTTGCACAAATGTCAACTCAAAGTAGATTGCAGTACCATGAGGAGTATATTTGTCATCAAACCCTGAGGATCATCATTAGCTGTTGATTAGTAACACACCGGCCTAAAACAGAATTTGACTGATGAGGGAAGGCCCTGCCCTCTAGGAAATACTCTGCTCTTATGCCACCCAGAGTACATTTGAGTGATTGTGAAAATTATACCTTTTTTTTTTTTTTTTTTTTTTTGCCATTTCAACACAAAGATTTGAAGTTTGATTTTTAATTGAGTTGAGTTGAGCTTTTTCCCCCCCGCCCCTGGGCAGGATCAAGGTCACATTCACTCTATGTATGGCAGAGGAAGGCTGGCAGTGAATGAATGCATTCAACATTATCTTTGCCCTTTGAATGGCTCTCACCCTCTAGATTCAAATAGGGTCTGTATAATCAAATGATAGTAGCAAGTGATAGGGAGAGACAAGGGTGGGTGCTATCAGAGGTTATTAATTAGGACAGGTTTGAATCGAAGTGAGTTCATTTTTTTTTTTTTTTAGAACATTAAAATCTGGAAGGAACCTAAAAGTTCATTATAACCAACCCCCTTATGTTACAGACAAAGTAATTTAGTAACAAAAATAGGACTTGAAACCAGGACTCATCCCAGATCGGAACTCTTGGCAGTAAGCTTTTACTAAGTGCTTTTATACCAAGACGCAGACACACATTCTGAGAAAAGGTGCCTGAGCACCTGGCTCCTATTAGTGAGCCCTCATTCTGAATCAAGGCCTATTTTAATTCTTTCATGGATCATAGACAGCAAAGGTGTCCATTTAAAAAATACTAAAATTGACTAATTTAACAGTGCAAGTTTTCACTGATATCATTACATTGTTGTAAATATGTGCTTAAAATTCATTTGAATGTATTTATAGAAATTCTTGATGAAGAGATCGGTCTACGTCATCCCCAACTTGGCAACCAAAGATCCCTGATATAATGGGGTGTCCTCAGGGGAAAGCATGGGAATCATGTGCCCACTGTATTTCCTCTCGCTCCATTATGTTTAGAATGAGCTCCCCAAGCAGTCATTGCAACCTCAGAAATAAACCCCAAAGGATATATAAGGCTTCATTTGGTGACTTGGGGAATCTTTTTTTTTTTCTTCACTCAAAAGGACATTAGTATCAAGTGGACGTTACAAGTTATTCAACTAACCAGTGAGTCAATTAATAAGTATACACATGGCACTTAACAGTACGCCTATGCTAAACACCATGGGACTATGAGGGAAACATGATTCCCTAGATCCCCAAGGGGCTCAGAGCATTGTTTACAAGAAAAAAAGACAAACATATAAACATAATAGTAAGTAATTAAGGGCTTATATTAGTCGGGACTCTCCAGAGAAGCAGAAACAATAGGATATATATCAATATTCAGAAAGAGAGTTAATCATGAGGAATTTTTTCATCTGGTGGTTATGGAGGCAGAGAAGTCCCATGATCTGCCATCTGCATTCTAGAGGCCCAAGAAAGCTGGTGTTGGATGGAGTTTTAGTCCAACGCCGAAGGCCTGAGAACCTGAGAACACAATGGTGTCCGTTTCAGTCCAAGACCAAAGATTCGGGAACCAGGAATGGATGTCCTAGCTCAAGCAGGGAGCAAATCCATCCTTCCTATGCCTTTTTGTTATATAGGCATACCTCATTTTATTGTACTTCACAGAGGATGCGATTTTTAAAAATTGAAGGCAAGACCCTCAACCATCAAAAAGATTGTAATTTACTTCACTGTGATTCTTGCTTCATTGTGGTGGTCTGGAACCAAACCCACAATATCTCCGAGGTAAGCCTCTACAGCTGTCTATGGGTGATACGTTTTAAGACCTCCAGTGGATGTCTGAAACTACAGATAGTACAGAACACTGTATATACTATATACTATATGTTTTCCTATACATATATACCTGTGATAAAGTTTAATTTTTAATTTAGGCACAGTAACAGGTTAACAACAATAGCTAATACTAAAATAGATTGATCATAACAATCTACTATAATAAAAATTTCCATGAATATGGTAACTTGTTTAGGAGCTCTCTTGCTGAAGTCTCATATAGGCTCAATATTTTCTTGCTAACACATTACCGTCAATAAGAATATGTTTCCTGTTCATGTCTTCCAACCCCAAATTTAATGCCTTTTCCATTTTAACTAAGCACTTATCACGTGCCATGGCCATAACTTGTGCAGTTTAAGGTGTGACAGCAAAACTAGCACAAATTTACTTTTTTCCTTCAGAATTTCACAGATAGAAGATCCGTCCTTACTGTAGATGTTAGCAACCTCATGTTATAGGTTTTTCCTTTTCTGTATTAAGTTGAAAACTTCCACTTTTTCACTTAAAGGAAGTACTATATGGCTAGTTTTTTGGCATATCTGAATTGCCAGCATCACTACCCTTAGGCTCTGGGGCCTTTATTGAGTAAAATAAAGGTGACTTGAAAACAAGCACTGTGGTACCACTGCTGTCGATCTGATAACCAGGGTGACTACTACGTGACTAACAGGTGGGCGGTGTATACAGGGTGGATATGCTGGACAAACGGATGATTCATGTCCCGGATGGGACAGAGCAGGACAGCATAAGGTTTCATCACACTTCTCAGAACCGCATTCAATTTGAAATTTATGAATTATTTCTGAAATGTTCTATTTAATATTTTCAGACCACAGTTGACCATAGGTAACTGAAACCGTGGAAAGTGAAACCGTGGATCAGGGGATCTGCTGATATCAGGCCCTCAACAGACTGGGTGAAGGCGAGCCTCTTCACTCAGTCTACAGATTCAAATGCCAGTCTCTTACAGAAAGGCCCTCATAGACCCAAAAATAATGCTTTACCAGCTCTCCGGTCATCCCTTAGCTAGAATGTAAAAGTCACTATCAGGGCTCACAGGTTCAATATCGACTATTCGGAGCAATCAGGTGTTAGACACATGAGATAAGAGATGGTTGAACAATAAAGAAACCGGAGCAGCCGTCAGCGAGACACCAGAGCTGGGCTCTACTTGAACAGAATGTGATAAAGCAGAGAGAAGGGGAGCTTGAGAAAAGTCACGCACAGGCGCCTGCTCCCACTTACAGAGTGCCCCAGGCAAAGCACTTTGCAGCTTTTATCTCATTCTCTCCTTGTGATAACCCTATCAGATAGTTATTATGATCCTCATTTTATAGTCAAAAAAACGAGGGTACAGAGACTAAACACTATTTCATATCCAGCAAGTAAGTATGAGTTAAGATCCAAACATACAACTAGACAATTCCTAGAGGTTTCCTCTCAACCACTCTTTTTCCCTTTCCAATCATCCCGCTTATTGATGTTTTTCTCAGACCAAATATACACCTGTCCTTTTTCTGATTTCCAATTTCCAGCCTGACTGGAGTTTGTGTGACCAGGAATCCTGATCCCATGATGAAAAGTTCCTCGTACTTTCCTCATAGAGAAAAATCCTCTGCCTGCTGCCCTAGAATGTTTCTTTCTTTCATTCCACAAATATTTATGAAATCCTTCTCAAGCACTCAAATTCCCTAAACATAATTTGTATAAATATTATTCTGGTCCAGGGAACAATAGCATCTGATACTGAGACGCCACCTCACGCCTGCAGATGAAGCATGAATTGACGTTGCCTTGCTTGAGGGATTTGAGATAAGGTGTCCATGAAGCAGCCCAGACATGGAGCATATATTCAAAGCAGTCGGTATAATGAGGTTGAGTGAATCCAAAACTATGTCAGGAAATCTATATTTAACTCTCAACTTTGCTCTCAACCTCTGAAAAATTAATCTCTCAACATCCGAGAAGTCATTTGAAGCCTTTCTGCTATACTCTCTTCAAGTATAAAATGGGACTAATTTCTTCCCTTATGGACTTTATAAGGGTTTTAGGAGGCATGAGAGATAATGTATGTGAAAACTGTTCCAGAAAGTATAGAACACACGGGGCTTGGGGACACGTACTTACTGAATGAAACACTTTCCTGGTTTCCCAGACTTCATCAATACAAGACTACTTGCCAACTTGCCAATTCATTGACTACATAGTATACTCTGTTAACTGACACTAGGGACCCCAACAAAGGAAGAAATTAATAGAGTCTTATTCCCCAGAGAACCTCCCAAATAGCCCTTTGAATGGTCATCAGAGGACAGACACTCTCTCTCCTCAGGATGCCATGTGGGGTAGGAATAACTTGAACCAGAACAACTGTAAGCCATTCGAGCCAGCAGGGTGGCTGTGCACCAGCCCTTTCTCTCTAGGCCTCAGTTTCCCTATTTGTAAAATGAAGAGTGGTTGAGTTTGTGCTTTTTGAATGATTCTCTTCAAGGGCTCTGTAGAGCCCACTTCAGGGTCACTGCCTGGGGAGCAGTGGTTTGGTGCAGGATAATTAAGAGTGTTTTCAGCCTTTGATCCCAGGATGGCTCAACACTTACCATCTTTATTTATTTACGTCCAAGCTGAGATTTCATTTAAACCGAGGATTAAAAGCTTTAAAAAAATGTTTTAAGCACAGGCCCAGGTAATATTTAAATGCCTGACTTTCTGGTTCTATAATCCAGTTAATGAGTAAGTAGGTGCATGTGTAGGTACAAGGGGTTCAATATTCTGATTCTTCCCCCTCCACCCTCAACAGGAGGCTTGGAGCTCTAACTCTTAGCTTCAGAAATTTCTGAGTTCCCGAGCACCCTCCCCAGCTCTCTCCAGCTTTCCCCCAAGACCACCGGTGTCTGCCTCCTGCAGCAGAGACTGTGAGGTTCTGGTGTCTGCCTCCTGCAGCAGAGACTGTGAGGTTCTGGTGTCTGCCTCCTGCAACAGAGACTGTGAGGTTCTGTGGACCTCCGTGCCCTGTACCCCTGCACTCAAAGCCAGTGCACATGAGGGCTCTGGGGTGCTGTGCTTCCAGGTGATGGTTGGAGCATTCAGCATGACTTTCATGACTCCTAGGAGCCAGGTTTAGAGAAAGAAGCAGGAGAGGAAAGGCAGCCCTGAACATGTCAGCCCTTGCTGCAGCAGGCTTGTGTCTCGCCTAGAAAGCCGCATGGTGCTCACGTGCCCTTACATGGACTTGTTCGCCATGGCCTGCCTGGAGCGTGCTGCCCTCAGTTTGTATTTTTGGAGGGCTTAGCAAAGTAGATTAGATGTTTGAAAGCCAAAATCCTTCCCAGTGCTGCTGAGCCATCCATACTTTCCCCTCAATAAACAGTTGTCAGACAATTTGATTAAATGAACCCCCCACACAATCTATTTCAAAATAATTATCCTCAGAACAGCCTGTACCTCTGCATAATGTGCATTTGTGTTTGGATGTGGTCATCATGTTCTGGTTGCGCTTCCTGGGACATACACTTGTGGGGAGGGTCCCCCAGCGTGGAGTGAGAGCCTCAGCTGGAGGAAGAGGCACCCAGACTCAGCTGGAGGGGCCTGGAGCTCAGCTTCCTTCACGGTCTAAGGCGTGTCCTTCTGGGAGTCAGGAGAAATGGAAGTTATCCCACCCGACCACTAACAAGCCATTTGGCTGCCAAAAAATGGAAGCGATTGCTTTGGGAGTCATGGCTGCCAGATCATTAGAAATAGTAAAGCAGGGAAGGTTGACCATTGCTTAGAAATGCTAAGGAAAGGAACCCAACGGCGGGTAAAAGGTTGGATCAAACAGCCTCGAAGGTTCTTTCCATTGGAACGTTTCCAATTTTGGCCTCCTTTTCTCAACTCTACCAATCTACACAATTGTTAGAATGAACAAAATAATGTGTGCAAAAATATTTTACTATTTTATGAGTCAGAAATACTCGACTGTAATATGGCATGCAAATGTGAGAGTTTGTATTCTAGTTATCAGCTTTATACTTGTCAATGATATCTGAGGTACAGTGTCACTGAGCTAGACCCCACAAATGGCCTCAGCACAATCTTAATGGAAACTTCACTTTCTGGAGCAGTTAGGTGGGATAATGGCAACTATCCACCAACTCTCCCTCTGGGACCTAATACCTGCCAGCCCTACTTTGGATTTAGACAAAGAAGTGGCATGGACAGCTTCGCTGCTCCCAGTGCCCTGTTTTGTGTTTGTTTGCTTGATGATGGCTGACTGTGCACTTGACCATGAGCTCCATGAGAGCAGTGCTAGGCCCACTTCATTCTTCTCTGTGTACCCATCATCTAACCACAGGATCTCACATAGTTAGTGCCAGGTAAATATTTGTTGAATCAAAATATGATACACTAAGGGAATTAAGGGAGTAATGATAAGGTTCTGACTCTGCATGTACTAATTGTTTAGAGAAGTGTTGGTTTTAATTTGGTCTCTGCTTGCATGTCACTTTCTCAGAAAGGGCATCCCTGGCTAGCCAGCCTCAATCAAACCCCCCCATCTTTAAAGACTGTCCTTACATTCTAGTTTACTTTCTTCTTAATAATTAATGCCATTTGATTTATTAATATACATTATGTGTATATACTACATGTACTTGTATATACAGATATTTATGTATATGTATAAACACATATGGAGATTATAAATATACAGTTTTGTTTATTTGCTTCTGTATCTCTCTTCTCCTTACTAGATCCTTAACATCTAGTAGTTGCTGAAAAAATATCTCTTGAATGAATGAACGAATAAAAATAGGTTTGTGAGACAAGATGGACTTGAGTTGGGTCTCACAGACTCATTACATTTTGTCTAAGCTCGACAGGAGAGGGAGAATCCTGCAGATGTTGGGGCAGCAATATCAAAAGCAGGTTAGTAAAAAGGAGCATAGCAAGAGCCCAGTGGTTTAATAATAATAATTTCTGTGCTGATTTATCACATGGGTGGCTGGCAGTCATCAGTGGTTGCCCACTGTGGTTTACAGCTTCTTCCAGAACCAGCCGTGAAGGTCCCTGTCACATGTGTTAGTGCCCAGTGACAACAGCTGCTTACTGGGAATCTGGAAAGCACCTCTGCTCAGGCTTCTCCAGAATTTACGCCTTAAGGTATGATTAGTTAGAAACTGGTTCCCAGCATTAAGATAGTCACCTAAACTTTTTGCAAACGACGTGCTTACCCAGCCAAAGTGCTTCAGTTTTCCCCTTCATTCTCATGTATACTAAAATATTACTCGATATTGTGAAAATTGTGCTGAACCAACATGTCTGAGATCTGGTTTCAGTTCTTACTCTATCATTAACTAGCTGGATGACCTCTCTGGTTTTCAGTTTCCTTATTCATAAAAGGAGGTGATTGTGCTACATCAATTCTAAGATACTTTAATTCTCCAATTAATCTTCAAATTCTGTTCATAATAAAGTCAGCCCTTGATTTATAAATGGAAGCGATTCTTCAAGTCTACTGGCAGACCAGTTGTGAAGGACTTACTGACCATGCAGGAAATGATGGGTAAGTTCCCAGACCAATTAGCAAAACTTGCCCGTGCTATTTGAAGAAGGTAGTTGAGCTCTCCTCCTACTGCTAGCCCAGTGGTCCTCAGTGTCACTGACTGGTGGGCAATAAGGGCTAAATTTTTCTGAGACCTTGAGCAGTGGGCCAGGCACTATCTTATGGGAGTGGGTGGGGGTTCCAGTGGCAGCAGGTTTTTGAGCAGCCAGAATAGCAGGGCTAAAGGCAGAGAGGAGGGACATGTGTCACACTCTCAACTAAGCTTGGTGTGCTAGAGATGGCTCACAATCGAAAGAACAAAAATAGTTGGCCTTCGGTAGTACTTTGCAACTTCTGAAATGTCTCTACGTTTTTTTATATAACCATAACCAGTACAAGTGCTAACTGTTGTAAGGGATCCCCTCAAAAGATATGCAGTCCAGGAGGGAGAACAGTAACACACAGCTACTATGAGGCTGACTGGGCAAAAGCCCCGTAGACTATACAGAACGAATATCACGGGAGCCCCATGGATGGAAGGTTAAATGGCAGCACGAGGCTTAATGAAGGATGTGACATTGGAGCTGTTCTTGGCAGATGGAAACAAGGTGTTCAAGGGTAATGGAGAATGGCTTTTCAGGCTAGGTTGTGTGACCAGTGTCACACTTTGAGGGTCCTTTGTGATGCTGAGCAGTCTACTAGGGTACAGATTTTCAGGACATTGGTTTGGAAGGATTGGTTGGCTAGACGGAAGAATTTGAACTCTATTCATGAGTCGCAGAGTAACCGGAAAGACTTAGAAGCATAAGAGAGGCTCAAACATTCTATTTCAGTGACTTTGCTATGTAAAAATAAAATAAAGAAGCTTAAACGTAGTCTTCCTGTTCTTCAGGTGTTCATAGATTGGTCTAGTAAGGAGCACATACATGTGAAAAATGAAAAAAAGAAATAAAGCTTGCTTTCTCAGTATTTCATTTCTTCCTCTCACTCTAATCATGTATCATTTCTTCCTCTTACTCTGATCATTCTCATGCCCATTTTATACATATAGGCAAACAGAAAAGTAGAAACTCTTATAAACGACTTGCCCCAAATCCCACATCGTAATTATAGAGCCTGAATAAGGACTTGAACCTGCAGAATCACAAAACTGATGGTCCTTCTGTTAAAGTATATACTAGGTGTGTCCATGAACCTCCCTGAAATCATAAGAAAAGAGATATTTTTTGTTCCATCTAATGTTACCATTTGAGCTACAGCCATTGTTGGAACAGAGTGTTGATGTTGCAAATTACCTTTATAAAGAGCTAGACTAATTATCTCCTCTCACCCTTCCTCAAGTCACTGGGATTAGAATCTTAGCTTTGTGTGGCCCAGTTAAAAATTTCCTTTTTCCAGTTCTTTGGAGCAGCTGTCAAAAGGACAAAGGCCCCTTTTTACTGACAGTGTTTTCCCTGCCCAGCTGAAGTGAACCTAGCGAGTAGACACAGAGCAGTACTCAGCTCTCATCCCTGGGTGAAGAGTCTCTCTTCTTTCAAGCTGAAGGGGCGCATATCCATAAGGCAAGGAAATCTCATTACATGGCACATGTTCTAACTTAAGATGATGTCAGTTGTAAAATATTGGAGAAGCAGAAGCATTAGGATAAGCACCTGACCAGAGAAGACACTATCCTCTAAATGACGTGAAGAAGAGTGTCAGGGATCCCTTGTTAAGGTAATTGACCCAGAGCTCAGAGATTCTACAGGTTGATCGTTAAACCATGGATTAACTTAATCTTGAAAAAGAGCCACTTGCCTAATTGCCTTCGGCCAGCTGCCATGTTGGTTAGTGTATAGCAGGGAACTATGGTGCCCAGATATTGTAGTTGTCTAGGATGGCAGTCCTGCAAAGAACTTTAGATATTATCTCAGCTGACCACATAGTTTTATGTTGGCAGAAACATATAGGGAAGTGAAGTGAGTCACTGAAAGTCAAAGAGTATGACTAAGGGTATCCGAAGGATATGTGACTTCTGCAGAAATGTGTAAATTTCAGCTCAGTGCCATTTCTGTGGCAATAACTCCTTTCCTCTTGTAAAATGTGCCTGAGCACTAGATAGGCAGGGACAGAATGAGCTCAGAGAGTTTAAATGTGTGCCTGAGATCACCAGGGATTTAGCATTGCGCTCTGTATCAGCAGGCAGGTATCCTGATGCTGTTGACTCACACAGCATTTGTGTAGCATTGACTCACAATTTTTGAGCCATTTACTTGAGATGGATTTGTCCTGAGCCAACCTGACCTTGAAATTAATTATCCTTATGGCCCAGCGTATGCATTTTTGAGCCAACTAGTAAGTCAGAGTTACTACATTTGGAGGCAAAATTGAGTAAAGTTAACTGGTTGACACAACATTGAGTATGGAGCCTTTAGCGTTGAACACTAAATCATTATCCTGATACACTTTTTTTCTCTTCTATCTATGGATATGGTTGAATCTTCAGTCTCCCCTAATGATTAGTCAGAGCTTTGAGAATTTGTTTTTACTGAAGATGAGATATCTAGTAAGTTAAACCTATAATGCCTCTCCATCATGTCCTAGTGCTGCCTGGAAGAACTAATGTAATCTAGAAGATACAAGTATCTTTAATGCCCATAAGGAAATAAGCATGGTGGTTGTTTCAGTGGTAAGAAACTAAGTTTTGCAATGCATTTATAGCAGTTCTACATCTGCAAAAAAGACTCTTTTTTTATCTTTCTCCTGCCAAATTTTCTGCTTTTCAGACAATCCTTGCAAGCCTACATTCTGTTTAGTTGTAGATAAGTCACAAACAAGAAAATTTCAGGATGACTCAGCTGTATATGTAGGACCCTTGAGACTATGGCCTCCTTTCAACTTGTACTAAGAGGGCAACTGCCATCTAGTTAATAAATGGTGCCAGGTTGGAGGTTAGGCACCTCTGAACTTCTGGTTCCCCAGGCTCCTGTCACTCCGTCCTTCCCACTAATAAACAGGCTATGGGATCAAAGAGTCAGATGCCATCCACAGCTTAGAGTTTTTGTAGAATCAGCTCAGGCAAATTCTATAAGAAAAGGTTAGAGAGGGAAAATTACCTCAGATGCATTTAGATCTTTCAAGAATGTGGTTCCTCCTATATCTTTAATCCTAAATTAAGAATAATTGTATTTTAGAGTTTACAGTGCTAAACCTCAGAAGAGCCTTAGACAATATTCTAGCACATTAGCTATTTTGTTTTATGGATGGGGAAACTGAGGCTCAGAGGAGGAGCATGTCCATTAGAAATCAGGGTTCCTGATGCTCGCTCTGATGCTTTATGCCTTCCGTGGCTCGAACTATCCTTGAATTCCAAAAGCCAACTTTACCAGCTTGGGTGGACATGCATTCATTCCGAAGAAACCTGGAAATACACCACAGCTCTAGGGGTGTCTCATTGCCAACTCCTCTGCTCATTTTGTGACAAACAAGACTTCCAAAGTACATTGCTCACTCCTCTTGCAGAGGATTGATTCATCTAGGTTGCCATTTAGTAAATTACCTCCTATGCGGCACGAAATGTTTTCCCAGTGATTCAGGAGAGCACAGTCAGCTCTCAAAGCCCAGAACAGAAGATCATAACAGAAGATGAGAGATAAGTGGTGCAGCTGAGGGAGCCCACTATGCTTCTTTTTCTTCTTCAGGCTGTGTGGGTTGGTTCCCCCCCACCCCCTTCAGAATGACCTAAAATTTCCAGGGCTCATTTAATGGCTGGGAAAGTTGCTACAATCCTGCCTGGATTTTTTTTTTTTTAAACCACAGTGCCCAAGTTGTCTGGTACATACCCATGAGGCAGTAATCATAAAACAGAGAGACAATTAAAAAATTTTAGTTTCATCTCCAAAAATGTATACTTTTTCCGCCTGTAAATTCACACATAATAAAATACTTTTGCTTTCACTTCCCAATACATACACAGCTTGAGGGAGGGAGAGTAGGGTTGAGGAGGAGAGTGCAGGCTGTAGCCTGCTCCAGAACTAGGACCCACTCAACCCACAGACTCACTGCAGAAAAACGAGGCTGGGCAGTCAGGCTCCTTTTATGATGGGAGAAATGACTGTTTTTATGGCACACTAAATAAAACCTGCTTTAGAGCTAGAAGTTTATTGCCAGAGTAGGGAGGGCTGGTGTTTTTGTTTTCTGTTCCTTACTTCTTTCCTCCATTCTCCCCTTACGCTTGAGCAAAAGAAAAATGGGTAGTGAGATTTAAGAGTCCTTAAAAAGCGTGTAGAAATGATACGATTTTTAAAAATTATTCTAAAACTTATCCTAACTCATCCCTGAATCTCATGCTGAATTTACAGGGAGTGTGTCCAGCATTCTTGGCTTTTCCAAATTATTAGAAGAGTTCTCAACCAAGAAATAACAAACAACTGCTATAACCTACATTTATACAGTGCTTTATGGTTTCCAAAATGTTTTCACATCCGTTAAATCCTCAGGGCAACCTGGAGAAGCGAGCAGGCCTGGGGTGATCATTTCTCTATTACGGAAAGAAAGATGGATAACCACAGGGTTAAGTTACTTGCCCAAGGTCCCAACAGTAGTGAAAGGTTGAGTGAAAACTGAAATCCAGATTAATTAAATGAAGACAAAATAAAATTAAGATCCTTACCTGGAAAGTGGGGAGTCGTTGGGGCATTAGAATGAGGGAAAGGTAAGGCTAAGACGTTAGTCTAAATGTAAATATTTTAGAAGAAGGGTTTCTGTTGACCTGTAGCTGCAAATGGGATGTGCCTTTGTCTTTAAAAATCATGGGCCTTGGTGCATCATCAGCAAAGTTAGGAGGAAAAAACCTAACACCGCTAAGCATACACGAGGCCACAGAAGAAAGCTTTTCGCTGCGTGATGTTGGCCTGATGGTTAGCCTCAGATCATCATCTCACCAGGTTAAGGTGCTTCCCCTTTCTTATATGCAGTGGCCCCCATTGATTGACAAGGTGGTCCCCAAGGGGCTCTTCTGGCTCGCTCATTCCTTGTCTTTTCTTGGATGCAGGTAATTGCTGAAAATCGTCCCAGAATTGCCTGGCCTTAAGCCAGTGGGCCAAGGAAGGATGTCTTCAGGGTGACTGTGATTAGAGCAGTTATTGGTGAGGCAAATGTCTAAGGAGGGGCCTGCTCTTAAGCAAGTGGAATGATCAAGGCCAAGCTCTCTAACCAAAGTTGACAAAGAGCTATAGGAAAGGCAGGCACAAATTCTGATGGATATCCCATCAGACAAGCTGGGGCAGAAGCCTCAGATAGGCGTCACCCTGAAGGCCAGTTTAAGAATCCAGAGCTATGGGGGGAAGATTCAGCAGGTTCAGAAAGGCCTGGCAAAGTGCACGGGCTTGCAGGTACCCAGAAAGTAATGTCAAAGTAGGTTTCCTAACAATGCCTTGTACCTTCTTTCCTTATGGAGGAGGCTCTCACAAGGGAAGTAGAAGGAGCAGCTGGATATTGGGGTCAGGAGACAATGGGCCAACTCTGGCCCCGATTATCTGTGTGAGTTTAAACACTCCATTAGTCTTCTGAGACACAGTGTCTTGATCTATACAATAGAAGTCTCCAACATCCTCCAACTCTAAGATTCTCCAAGCTTTGTGAGAGCACCATGCCTTGTCTGCAGTGTCACCAAATATATATTTGCGTAATGAATGATTGATTCCAAGATGAACAGAGTCAGCCCATATCCAAACTTCCCTGTCACCGCTCAGTGACACCCAGTGACCAGAGATGGGTACCAGTACTCTTTATAGGTAATATGTGGTACATCTTGTCCCCATGACTTTATAGAATGGCAGCACCCTCACCTCAAAGCACCTCAACAAGAACTCTATACAATGTGTGGCTTTTTTCCTTTAATGCAAAAAGAGCCTATAACCTCTAATAAGCTAAATCATGACAGTCAAAGGCGAAGAGGAGAATCGGTATCCAATTTACAACTTCTGTATTAGTGATTGACACTCTAAGGTATTTGTTCTCCAGGAAGGCACCAGCTACATCTAGAGAAACCAAAGCCAAGCCAGTTAGCTCAGAATAGCTCTGTAGACTCATGGCCAGTGAGTTTGTTTGGGTTGGATTCTCCTTCAAACTTGTTAGTGTCACTGTGGTCATCAGAGACTTCCTCCCTGACCTGGTATTACACCCCAGGAGCTAGAATTCTTGTCAAAAAAAGTGCAGATAGAAGGAGGGGATAATTAGGGAGGGGTACAGAGTTCCTTGGCCCCTCATAGTAGGGAACTGAGTTTCTGATGGGTGGTAATAACAACAATTAATAGTCATAAAATTATAATGTTAATAATAACTGGAATTTGTTGAACACTTATGACGTGTTCTGTGATAACATTTTTACCAACATTGACTGTTGGGTAGGCTGTGTTATTTTTTCCCATAGTAGAAGTAGAGAAGATGGAGAACAAGCCCCAGGTAACACAGGTAGCAAGAGGCAAAGCTTGGATTTGAACTTAGGTCCTTCTGATTCCTGAGCCTGAACATGGCCACTGGATTCCCCACTGTGCCGTGAACCCTGAGACAGCCCTGACTCAGCAGCAGGCACTGGTCCAAGCGCTTTATATAGATTGACATATTTGATTGGTCTGTTGGCCTTAGGTGGTAAGTATGTTATTATCTCCCTATTACAAGTAAGAAAACTGGGTGACAGAGAAGTTAAGCAACTTGCCCAAGGTCACACAGCTAATAAGATTTAGACTCAGCTGAAGTCTGGACACAGTCATCCTAGCTCAAGAGTCTATACCCCTAGCTGCTGCACAATTCTGCTCCACTGCCTCTCAGGGAAAGATAGAAGACAATTCACAAATGACGGATGCCATGCTACCTTCAACAGGAAGCCTTCTAGGGAAAAGTAAGGAGCACAAATTAAATAGGAGATTCCAAGGGCAATCAACAGCATTTGACGTGGGGACCCACATACTGCCACAACGGGAACATCGTGGTGTCCATTCATGTCCAGCCAGGACACAGATTTGTTCCTGCAGCCCTTTATATAGATTGACGTATGAATCCGACCCTCAGCTCCCACCCACAAAGCCAGCCCCTCATCCTCACTCTGCCTGCCTGGCCTTGGGAAGGCAGCATCTTCCAGACAAAACTCATGCTAAATGCATGAAGCCCCAAATGCCCGCAGTTTGCAATGTTTGCGGGAAGCTTTTAAAGCTGGATTTTCAGGCGAATTCAGCATCTTCCTGACATTTTAGACTCAATTTATAATCAACGGTTATTTTAGCTCTAATGGCAAAAAGCACCAGTTTTGCAGTTAAAAAGCATTTATAAAAAGGAAAAAAGGAAACATGAGGTAAAGGGGAAAAAAATACTTTTTCTCCTCCACCCTCTCCCATCTTATTTTTGTCTCCTCTCACAAGTAAAGCTAGATGGAAGATTTGGGTTTAATCTTTGAGCCCTTTCCTGCACATACTAGCCTGAGTGACCTCACAATGGTCTCTGCTACTCCTCCACCCTGGGACAGAGCTGACCAATTCTTACCCCGCCCCCTTCCTTGGAGAAACCCTTACGTTACCAAGTGTTTACCAAATTGAATGAAGTAAGGATCTCTGGGCCCCAGTCCAAAATCATGATTTTGAACTTGCAGGAAAGAGGCCTGGTGAGCAGTGTATTTACAGAAGCCACTGGTGATTCTTATCCTCAGGCAAGTTTAGAAAATGGCCTCTGTTTGGCCAGATTCACTATGCACTCCCCTTATTCGCTCAGCTTCCTTCAGTCTTACCAAATCCTCAGCCATTATGGCTCTGCTTCTGAATGCCCTTAAGATTTTATACCTCTCATAGATTTGGCATTCAGTCCTTAATACTCCACCCCACTCATTTTACCACTTCATTATATGCCGTTGATTCTCAAGGAAGAGGCAAGAACATTTCTGTTTTCTCCCCTTTGAGGGAGTGAAAGGAAGAACCAATCTGCAGGGGAGAGTAGCTAACAAAGTCGTAAAGCCTAACTATTGCTCCGTAGCCCTCGCACTTTAGGACCAGTCTGCGGTGGTTGCTCGGCGCCTTTGCTAGAGAACGTGTCCGAGGCCAGGACTGGGTTCTTATTTCTGCTCTGCCCTCCAGGACCCCCAGGACCAGCTGGAGGCCCAGAGAAGCTTGGGCAGAGAGAGCAAAGCCTGCTGCTGGGACAGGGCAGCAGCGGCCAGGTTGGCAGGTCCTCGCACCTACCTGACTAGCTCAATCAGGAGGCCTCCGTGGCTCTCCTGGGAGGACGCAGTGACATAGCTGCTCCCCAGTCAACACCCGCAGACCTGCTCCATGGCGGCCTCTGAAGGGGCTGCCTTGCCTCTCCACGCTATTTTCTCTTTCTCTGTATTTTCTTACTTAAGTCGAATTTAACCTCTTCTACCGAGAGGCTTTTTTTTTTTTCATATGTCGTGCGATTGAAAGCCCAGTTTTTATCATTTTTCCCCTAACAATAGCACATTTCCAGACCCACGGGGAAAGCCCCCTGAAGTCCACGAAGGACAACTGGGAGCGGTAGGGGCTGGGAACTTCCTTCCAGGGGTGCG
The DNA here is from genome assembly GCF_014176215.1 of Rousettus aegyptiacus. Lineage (NCBI taxonomy): Eukaryota > Metazoa > Chordata > Mammalia > Chiroptera > Pteropodidae > Rousettus > Rousettus aegyptiacus. Next base: position 73,501,165 of record NW_023416287.1, read on the forward strand.
TCTGCTCTCAGTCACGGGGGCCTGGTCCTCAGATGCAGGCCAGCACGCGCAGGGATGCTTGTCTCTTCTGCTTGCCAGAACTCTCCAAGGGCAGACAGACTCCAGATCAAAACAGGAAAGCACTCTAATAGACAGAACAGTGTATCTTGCACAGAAATGAGTTCCCAGAACTGCATGTAGCTCCCAAGGAAGCTATGAAGGAAGACCTTGAGCTCCGAACATTGGGTTAGGTTGGCGCGATGGTGGCCACACCCTCTAGAAGGGGTGACTGCAAGACACCAGTATGTGAGCTTAAAAGAGATGCTCCCTGATTAGTGTCCCTACCCGTTTCTGCTGGGTGTTGCTTTTTCAAAAAAGCATTTTACCAAAAAATACACAAGTATAATAGCTATATGATACTTGCTATGGGTCAGGCACTGTGGTAAACATGTTACACACAACACGTTCTGATCCTCCCAGCTCCCTTTTGAGGTGGACACCGCTGTTAGTTCCTTGATGAGGAAGCCGAGCTAGGAGAGGCCACGTGGCTTGTTCCCTTAATTTTGGAGCCGGGACACAGACACCTGTGCAGGACTCAGGCCTCCCACCACCTTGGGATCTCGGGAAGCGTGCCTTCAGTCAGGGCTGGAGAAAAGCGGACTTGGAGCAGTGTGTCTCAGATGTTTGGGCTTAGACATGACCTGCGAGCTTGTTAGGAATGCAGAATGCCCGCCTCAGCCCAGACCTGCTGCATCAGGATCTGCATTTTCACAGGGTCCCCAGGTAAATCATGTACAATTTAAGTCTGAGAAAGTCTGGGTTCCAGTGTCACTCTCCTATGTGGTCCAGTTCTTTCGTTTATACTCCAGTCCCCTCCCTTAACTCCCTCTTTCATAGTTGAGGTGGGGAGAAGGAAAATGAAGAGACTCAAAAATGTGAAATGACCTCCCATGCTCTAATTACTTTGACAGATTCCCCTCACCACCAGATATTTTGGTCAGTCCTCATCAAAGTCCTGATCTGTGCCGAAAGAAGCTCTGGCCAGTTGGAACTGGGGGGAGTGGATGGCAGTGGAGACAGCGGTCAAGTCCGCTGGGAACCAAACCGGGTCCTATGACCTTGCATCCAGTCTGCCACCACTCCCCACTCTCCCGCCCCCTAGCCTGTGGGCGTCACTCTGTGGAGCATAACAAAGGTCGTCTTTCCCACCAGGAGAGCCCCGCTATGTCCCTGAACATGACGACGGTCCCTCCAGCCACTGCCGATGTTATTAATTTTTAAAACAAACTTCCTGATTGAGGTTCTGGCTGCCTCTAAATTGTCTCTACAAGGAGACTGTGTACTAATTAACCCATAGAAACAATCAATGATGTACCTTTTTCAAGTTTCAGGGTGATTAGAATATGAAAATGAAGAGCACAATGGTGCAGATGTTTTAAAATCACAGCAGACAGCAATTAGTGACACGGAAACCAGCTGCTTATCTCTCTAGATAAAGCCTCTTAATAGGGAATTACACTGGAGGAGTCATTACCCAGATGGATCTCACATGATTTACAGAGGAGGCGGGGCAGCATTAACTTTGATTTGTGAGCAGGTTCTTGTCAAGCTTCCTTCTTTACCTCGAACAAGGTGGATTTGTGGCTGGCTTGGAGGCGGGCTTCACCTTTCTACCTGTTGGCCCAGGTCAGGGAAGCCAACAAGAATGAGAAAAGGAGAGAATGGGCCCTGCAGAAGCCACAAGCACCTGGCGCCTTGATTCAGGCTCCTTTGTTTTGGGATCAACTCAGTCAGCTGTCCCTATGCTGAGAAGAGATTGGGGGCTGGGGGAAGGGAAACGCATCGCTGGCTGCCTTAGGTGTTGATTGGAGAGAAAATGTCCCTAAATTCTGCAGAGTGGCTCTGTGTGTGTGTGTGTGTGTGTGTGTGTGTGTGTGTGTGCGCGCGCACGCGTGTGCGCGCATGCGCATGCACACATTAAACAAGGAGTTGTCAGTAACTACTGTTTGATGTATTTTTCTTTTTTTAACATAATTAAGGTAAAATTTACATATACTGGAATGTATAGATCTTAAATATACAAAGAATTGTGACAGATTATACAGCTGTGTAACCCGTATTCCTATAATGACACGAAATAAGTTCATTACTTTCAGAAACTTCCCTCTTTTTCCTTTCCACCCCAAAAAGCCGTATAATCAACCACTGGTTCTGATTTCTGTCCTAATAGATTAGTTTTACCTGTTCTAAAACTGTAAATGAAATCATACCTTGGGGGAGGGGGTCTAGTTTCTTTTGCTCAGAGGATTTTGTGTGTGTGATATATCCATGTTGTGGAATGCATCTCCCCCGTGTCCCTTTTATTGATGAGTTTGTGTATTCTCATGTCGCTCAACACCTGAGCTGTTTCACAGTGCTTTCTACTCTAAATAAGCTGCTACGAAGTTTCTATAAAAATCTATTTGTGGTTACATGGTTTCATCACTCTTGGGTAAATACACGGGAGTAGAAATGCCAGGTCATAGGGTATATTTAGCTTTAAAAGACATGGCCAAAACATTTTCCAACGTTGTACCATTTTGTACTTCCTCCAGCAATAGATGAGAGTTTCAGTTTCTCCACATCCTTGTCAACACTTACTGTTTTTGATCTTTTTCAATGATAGCCACCCTACTGAGTGTGTAGTGGTATCTCGTTGTGATTTTAATTGGCATTTCTCTGATGGCAAATGATGTCTGAAGACATTGACATGTGCTTACTGGCTATTTCTACTTGTTTTGTGGCCCAGCATATTTTGGTGAAGGTATTTTGCAGTTGAGTGAAGTTAACTTAGTTAAGAGTATTGTTAAAATCTTCTGTATATTTTTTCTATTTTTTATGTGTTAGTCAGTTTGTTCTAGTAATTACTGAGAGAGGAGTGTAAAAATCCCTTTAATTGAGAAATTGTCTATTTCTTTAATTCTCTAGTTCTTATTTCATGTATTTGATGTTCTGTTATGAGGTACAAACAAATCTAGTGTTATTGTCTCTTCTTGATGAATTGACTCTTATCATTTTGAAATGTCCCTAAATTATCTCTGGTAATACTGTTTGTTCTGAAGCCTATTTTGCATTATATTAATTTAGCCACTCCAGCATTCTTATGTTTAGCGTTTGTGTGATATCTTGTTCCATGGTTTTACTTTTAAGCCATCTCTGTCTTCATATTTAAAGTCTGTCTCTTGTAAATGCCATATAATTGGGTCTTACCTTTTAATTCCGTCTGACCGTCTACCCTTGTTTCTGTTATTGCTGCTGTTTTGTTTTGTTTTGGAGTGTTTAATATATAGAAAGTTAATGTAATTACTGAGACTGTTAAGTCTACCATGTTACTTTTTTATTTGTTCCATCTACATTCTTTTTCTTCCTTTTCTACCTTCATTTGGATTAATCAAGTTTTTTTTTTAATATTCAGTGTTTCTTTCTCTTAGTATTTTAGATATACTACTTTGTTTTATTTTTATTCGTTGCTCTAGAGATTGCAATATGCATCTTGAAAGCATCACACTCAACTGTGAACTAATATTACATCCCTTCAACTGTAAGCACCTTACAACTGTATATTTCCATATATCACCCTCTTGTTCTTTGTTTTATTGTTGTCGCACATTTTATTTCTACAAATGTCATAAACTCTGATACACTGTTATTATTTCTGCTTTAAGCAGTCAGTTGCCTTTTGAAGATTCAAGAATTAAGTGATATCGCCACATATTTACCGTTTTCATGTTCTTCATTTGTTCATGTTGATCTAAGTTTCCATCTGGTGTTACTTCCCCTTATCCTAAAGAATTTTCCTTTACATTTCTAGTAATAAAGATCTGCCAGCAATGAATTCTGTTTTTATTTATTTGAAAATATCTTTATTTTGCCTTCATTTGTGAAGGATGTTTTTGCAGGATATAAAACTTTATTTTCATTTCAGTACTTTGAAGATATTATTTCATTGTCTTCTGACTTGATTTTTATTGATGAAAAGTCAGACACAATTTTTGTCGAACTTCCCTTTAAATGTATCTATTTCTCTGGGTGCTTTAAAAATTTTATCTTTGGTTTTCATCAATTTGTTTACGTTATGCCCAGATGTGGGGGAGAGGAGGTTGCATTTATTCTGCTTAGGAATTGTTGAGCTTCTTAGCTATGTGAACCCACATGCATTATTCTCTCTCCTCTACTTCTGGGATTCTAATTACATGTATGATGGACCGCTTGATACTCTTGCATAGGTCACTGAAGTGCTATTTTTTTGTTTTGTTTTTAATTTTTTTAAATCTTTCTATCCATTCCCCTCCCAGTTTGCATAATTTCTACTATCTTCTCTTTGTGTTCACTGAATTTCTCTTCCACGGTATCCTCTAAGCTGTTAAAGCTGTTAAGCCTATCCAGCGAATTTTCATTTCAGATGTTATGCTTTTCTAAATTAGAATTTTCATTTTGCTATTTTGGTATAGTTGCCATCTCTGTGCTGAGATTCCCCATAGTTTATCAGTTTTGCCCATCTTTTTTTTTTTTAAATACTTGAACATCTTCATAATGGCTGTTTTAAGGGCCTTGGATCTATATCTACTCTCCTGATTTGGGTCATATTTGCCTGCTTCTTTGCTTACCTATTAAAATGTTTTACTGTGTCTTGGATGTTATTGATACTATATTATAGAGATTTGTTGTTTTTCTTTAAAGACCAATGTTTTTAAAGACTTTTGTTCTGTTAAGTAGTTAATTTACTGGCAGATTACCTGTATCCTGGTGTGGATTCTTTTTAGACTTTGTTAGGGAGGAACTAGAGTAGTTTTTATTTTAGGGCCAGAGTATTCCTACTCTAAAGAGTACCATTAATGGGATATCACCGTAATATCTGGGATAGTCATTAAAGCTGCCTCTCTCTGGCTAGCCAGAAATCCAACATTGCCCAATATTAAGTGGCCTCAGGTCTCTACACTCAGTTTATAGCTCCCTAATAGCACATCTCTGCTGTACTTCACGGAGTTTTACCCTCAAGTGCAGATTGAAATTTGGCTGAAGACATAGGGGATCCCTATTAAGGTCTCTGGGATTCCTTTTCAATATAGCTCCCTCTTCTCAAATTTCGGTCCCCTCAGGAGCCCCAAACTCTGATCTCTGTTTCTTCCATCCAATGAGATCATAGCTCTCTGGGTTCCTGTGCCCAGGTTTAGAAAGTTCTCCCAGACAAAAAACTAAGGGTACCGTGGAGCCTCATGAATTGCCCTTCTCTCTGGAATTCACAGCCCATACTGTGTGTTGCCCAATGCCTGAAAGCAGTTGCTTCATATATTTTGTTAAGTTTTATATTTATTTCCACTGAAAGGTTAAGTCTAATGCCTATTAATCCCATTATGGCTGAAAAAAAACTCCGATTATTTTTATTATGCAGAAATAATAAAAACATATGATAGGAAGCATATGATAGTGGCCTCTGTCTTTGTATGAGCTGTTAGCACCCCTAGGAAAAGGGGATTTCTCTTTTTTTAAGTATCACAGCCCCTAAATAGCAAGTAAGGAGTATTTCCTGTGGGAACCACATTGAGGTGACTTACCAGGGCAATTCATGGGACAGGAAATGATGACATATTCACTGTACATATGTAATCAGAAACTTCATGTCCATTTAGGAGCTGAGTAGCTTTTCTGGGTCCCATTATCTTAGTCTGTTTGGGCTAGTGTAACAGAATGCCATAGACTGGGTGACATAAAAAACAGAAATTTATTTCTCACAGTTCCAGAGACTGAGAGGTCCAAGGTCAAGGTGTCAGCGGATTCAGTGTCTGGTGAGGGCCTGCTTCCCGGTTCATGGATGGCCATCTTCTTTGTGTCTTCACATGATGAAAGACAAGCGAGCTCTCTGGGCTCTCCTTTATTATATGAGTGTTAATTGCATTCATGAAGATTCTACCCTTATGACCTAATCACATTGACCTACCAAAGCCCCACTTCCTAATACCATCATATTGGGGTTTAGGATTTCAACATATGGATTTTGAAGGGACACAAACATTCGCGGAATTCTATGGAATCAGAGGATTATAAAGCCATGGTTTAAAGAGGCTACTTAGTGACATTCCTCTATATCTACCATTAGTAAATACCTACCCTTAGTAAATATCTATTGTTAGTAAATGAAGGAATAAACTGTGGAGAGATGTTTGGGGGCAAGTTCAGGGGAAGCTGACATGTGCATTCTTCTTATTCATGAGTTTAAATGATAATTTTCAAATTATTTTCTTAAGTGACAGAACCATCTCTTTCCACCTCCCTCTTAAATGAAATCATTTACAAGGCTGTTCTGTTCACTTGGGGTTAAAAGAATGATCTGGAGCTTCTCTCTTGCCCAATCCACTGGCTACAGTCCAGAAATGTCTTTACAAAAACCTAGGACTCTGTGGAACACGTTTGAAAACCACTGGGCTGGAATATCTCCTGATAATATCAGAGCCTCTTTAGTCCCTAACCCAGACCCCTGTCTTTGATATAATCCAGTGGTTCTCAACTCTGTCTGTTCGTTGGGATAACTGAGACATTTGAATAAAGTACTACTGTTCAGTCCCCTCCTCTAGAGTGTTGATTTAATTGGTCTGGGTCAGATCCCAGGTATGATGTTCTGTACGAAGCTTCCTGGATGATTCTAACATACAACCAGGGTTGGGAACCTTTAATCACACGCTTTGCGGTTGCCTTTCTTGTCTCCCACATTTAGCTCTTGCTCAGGCTTGAACACTTGCTTCAAGCCTCAGGGATGGAGTGCCAGTATTTCCCAGAGCTCTGAGATTGGCTTGGATGACTTGGGGAAATAGAAATCCCAGGGCGGAGGTCATGAACACCTGTATGCCTAGTCCTGTCTGGGAAGACAATATTCTCATCCATCCGTATCGTTGACTCTTCTGTCACCTCATCTGGCAGCGTACTTGGAGTAAACAGGGGACCAGATTACAGTTTCTTTCTATGTAAATTGCAAAGAGTTCAGAGAGCAAAGCAGGAATGCTCAGTGGTGCCAAACTGCGTATCCTAACAGGCCTATGGTGGTTCGTTCTGCATGTTTACCACAAAAGAAGTGCTACAGATATCATAGCAACCACAGAAGAGTCTCACTCCAGAGGAATTATGGTGTTAAAACATTAGATCGATGGTTTTAAAACTTGATTGTACATCAGAATTATCTGGAGAGCATGTTAAAATGCACATTTCTTGGTCCCCCCCCGGAAGATTGCCAATAGTGGATCTTGATGGGGGTCAGGAATCTGTATCAATAACCAGTACCTTTGGTGGTTCTGGTGCAGGATTCAGGACCACATCTTGAAAAGTACCACGTGCCAAATTAAGAGGTAAAAGCTCCTTCCTTTCTTCATACCCAGATGTATTTTCCTGCTCATGTAAAGGAAAATATGTCACAAACAGTAAATTTAAATTATCGACGTCAGCAGAAAGTAGCGTGAACACAGCTACCCCAAAAAGTGGTTTATCTCCCACCAAATCATGCTTGATTTTTTATGAGTTATATGATTTTTTTTTTCTCAGACCCAAATCACCATCTTCTCCGCTCGTTGCAACAAATCTTGCTTTGTAGATAAGTCTGAAATAAGGCCAGTCAATTCATTTTCTTCCCATTTTTTTTTTTATGGATCTTTAAGTTTGTATGCAGTGATCTAATAATGCTCAGTTTATAAATTAGATGAAAATAAAGTGCTTTTTATAAAAAAATCAAACCTGTACAAAATTTAAATGTATATGATGTATACATTGTTTGCGGGGGAGGGGATAACCTACCAAAGAATTCTCACATTACCAAAAAGACTTGATTCCATAAGCACATCATTGAGGAGAGAAATCTGTCCAAGGTTTTCAAAATGGTATTTTACTGCCGAACATTTGGCCTGGGCTCAGTGTGCATGGAAAGCACTGTTCTTATAAAAGCAAGCCACACCTTCAAAATGACTGTGATGAGTTCCACAGTCAGTTCATGGGGGTGGGGGAGCAGCCAACAGACACGCTGAGCTTAGTTGGTATTAAGTTTTCCACAAAAATAACTAGCCCGATGTAGAATATCATCAGCTCTTCCCTTATTCGTTAACCATTTCAGGAGATGATCCTGCTGAGGGCTGAGGGTAATATAAAGGCCTTAAGAGATTCAGGTCTTATCCTCCCCCAAAAATAATGATCAGAAGGGGAAATAGAAACATGTGCTTGCGGGTTACCGAAGACCCTCATAGGGAATCTTAGCCCCAAACCACTGGAGAGGGATGGAAGCAGAGCCTGTACTTCTCTCGCTTACCCTGGCATTGAGCTAGCGACCTGTTTTGCCATGTCCGTCTCTGTCTCAGTGGAGTAAGTGCTCAATTCTCAGTGAAGGACATATTGGAACTGACAGCCTCACCATTGTGTATATAATATGTCATGGCTGACAGATGAAGAAATGGGATTTCTTGAAATGCAACAAGATATAGCCATCAGCCACTGCTGGAAGAAAGCCTTGTTCTGCCAGACCCCTTCGAAAGCATTCCTCTTAGGTCCTCTCTGCCCCTTCACCTCAGCCCATCTGAGTGCAGCATTTACAGCACCATTTGCCCCCATTACTCCTGATCCTTTGTTGTGCTTCCCTTTTGTCCGTTCTGCCCTTTGATTGCCTCACTCTCCCAGCAGGGCAAATTGCAGCTGATGCGGTAGGAACAATGGGATCAGGCAGGGTCCAGATGGAAGCACTGGGAACCAGGCATGCTTAACTACATTACTTTCGGCTGATCTGCCCTGGGTGTAAGTGAGCAGGCCCCACCTTTCAACTGCCTGAGTAAAACCCACCCTCCTGACAGTCACGTGGCCTTCCTCAAAGGCAGAGTTAATTGGAAAGTGAAACAATTTAACGGGATGGTGGAAGACTTACAATAAAAACTGCACTGAAGGGAGTGCCTTCAGTCCTTAAGTATTTGAGAAAGATGTTTTTGTTCAACACCTAATGCATTTGAGTGCTCCAATTTCATTATGAGCCATTCCCAAACAATTGATTGGCAGTTTATTGTCTTGCGTGCAGCCATATATTCTGTCATGATAATAGACACCTCGAACCTTATTTTGTTTATTCATTCAACAAACATTTACTGGGAATTTTCTGTATGGTTTGCTTTGTAGTAGGCACTGAGGATAAAAAAGTAAATGAGAATCTCTGACCTCAAAGTACTTACAGTCTAAGAGAAAGAGAAAAGTACAGAAATAAATGGCATATAGCAGTTTAAAGGATTGTGATAGGTGTCTTTATAAGAGACAGTGGAGCATACAGAAGGAATGGCATAAGAAATGAGACTGGAGGGGGTGATTATGTTTGCAGACAGTATGTTGCAATATACACATCGTTAATCTCACTGTTGACGAAATAAAATACCCATAGTAAAATGTATGTTTATTTATTCCATAAATATTTATTGAATGCCTACTATTTTCCAGGCACTGTGCTTGGTACCTCTGTGATGGTATATTTATAGGATAAAAAGGGCAACAGGCACTAATTCGATTAGTCCACAAATCAAATATAAAATTATGATAAGTACAACAAAAATGAGATCTGTGGTTTTATTATAAAATCTTTTAAGAGTATTTCTATAAGGTAGAGGGCCTCCTAGGATTCAGCTGAGATTAGAACATAAAGAAAGAATTAATTAAGGAGTCTGCTAGGTGCCAAGAATAAGAAGATGGAGCAATAGAGAAAAACTGGTGGGAATCAGTGACCAAGAATCGAGCTTCCCTATGAAACCCCTCTGTGGACTTCAGTGTCCTGGTCTAGAAAAACATAAAGGGGAGTGGTGGCGGGGGGTAGAGGAAAGAGGGTGACTGTAAGTTCTGTTTGACCCAAGTCCGAAACAATAACTTACACCTTTTGTCCTACTATAATTTTTAATAAGTGCCACCACAGACTCTAGTATAAGTAATCAACTATATTGTCACTGTAAGGAAGGGGAAACTTTGTCTTCAAGCCCTCTCTAGACCTGTCATTCCGTGAGTGTACACATAGTGCCAACCAAAATCTAAAGCATAAATGACAAATTAACAAAGCCTGATTCATAATAGATGAGTAAATAGCATTTATTATTTTATGCCATAAATAAGATTTCTCTTTTTTGAAAAAAATGGAATAGCATCCTATGTCCACAGCAGTAATAGCTAGTAAATAAAGCGGCAAAATTAGTTCTCTAGATGTCGATGATGTGATGGTATGTCTACTGTTAACTACATGATGAAGAAAAAGTTAAATAAATTATTTTTCTTAATTTTCTCCTGGGCACTTACAAGCTTAGCTTAGGACAACTCTCTCATGATACTTAAAAATATATAGTCCAGTATTGGAAGTATAAGCAGGATTTCATAAAATTAGGGAGGCAGAAAATAAGTCTAGAGATTCCAGGAACAAGTATGAAGGAAACTCTTTTTTACTACATTAAATTTTACCCATAATTCTTCCTGCGTTCTGTGTTTTGACTCTTAGTAGGGACCATAAAAAGTGTTTTCTAATAAAATATAAATCTTATAGCATCAATGGCAAATAAAAATGAGTAGATGACAGATAGATGATAGATAGATAAAAAGACAGATAAATATTACAAGTTAAAACTTCCTAAATTCACTAAACCAATCATATTCTCAGTGGAGATATTATCCAAAGCTTTCTCCAATTTACTAATATTTTTCCTTCTTTAACAAACCTGAGGGCAGTGTGTGCTTTAAGTTTACTACTCTATTTGTAAAACAGGACTTATAATAAGCTTTGAGAGATGCTTTTGTGTACTGGTAGCATGGCTTGAAATCTGTCTGGAACAATAAGCATCTCTATATTAAAAACCGTTTTTAACAGCTCAAAATGATATGTTCATTATTCACTCCCTTTGCGATTTTATAGACGCTACTTAATGCTTTGCCTCTAGCACAGGTTCTGCCTTTCCTAAGGAAGGTGCCAGAGTCAGAGACATTTATTTAGAATCAACATAGGGGAAAACACAGCTGACAAGTTCACAGGAGTGATCTTGAATGATAATGATTTTTTTCCTGGCACATTTGTCCAAGAGACTCAAGGTTCCTTTTGAGAATATTCAAGAGTTTTCTCAAGAGAGCAGTCAATGCCTAATGTGGGCTTAAGAATGCCTCAGAGGACTAATTCCCAAACACAGCGCCACTCCTACAGTCAGCAGAGATGTGAAGGCTCTTCCCTGTTTCTTTCCATCTTCCATTTCTTCTCCATGCCTTTGACTGGCACTCTGCCCACCCTCCCCTACACAGTCTTCAAACTTGCCCCTGAATTCCTCAACTCGTGCTGCTTTTTCTTGTTGCAGTGGTTCCCAAGGAGTTACTTGTTTGAGCGGAGGTGTCGAAATCCAGGATAAAGTGTAAACAGAAAGTGTAACAAGAGGAAGCAAGGGAAAGATGTGTGTCTGAGTTGAAGCCTGGACAGAAATAAGAGGCAACTTGAGTTGGGCAAAAGAACATAGGGACTCAGGAAGTTCGGATTCTCTCCTGGACTCTGCTGCCTTGGGCAAGATTCTCTGTTCAAGTTTCAGCTTCTTCATTTGTAAAATACCGGCACTGAGCTAAGTGCCCTGTAGGGCTCCTCTTCTCCCTAAACAGTTTTTATTCTGAGATCACATTTAACCAAGATCGTTAAAGTTTCTGTAATGTGGAAGAGGGGGAAGACAGTGATTAAAGTACCCGTATTAATGTTCAGAATCGGTGCACCCTATTTTTACTACTACAATTGGGAAACCCTCTGTATAGCATTCTGGAATTAAAGGTGCCTGTTTCCACCCTTCAAATCATTACGCCTTTGGACATTAAGTTTTAAGCAGTTACAATATGCTCATTTTTGTTTTTCTCTCTCTCTTTCTCTACTCCGCCCACCCTTAGGCTTACGAGCGGCCACAGAAACACTCAGCTCTCCATTATGACCCAGGCCTCCCACAGGACTTCACCGGTGACACCTTAAAACCAAAGCACCAGCAAAAAAGCAGCAGCCAGAACCACATGGACTGGTCCGCCAACTCTGACAGTGGACCCGCCACTCAGAATTGCTTCATCAGTCCAGAATCTGGCAGAGAAACTACAAGCACCAGCAAGATCCCAGCTCTTGAGCCCATGGCTTCCTTTTCAAAGGCCCAGGGTAAGAAAGGCAGTGCAGGGAGCACATGGAGTCAACTATCCAACAGTAGCAAAGATATGCTCTTGGGAGGTGTGGTTCCTTCCCCAAGCAACCACAGCTCACCAGCCCCACCCAGCAGCTCTGCCGAGTGCAATGGGCTTCAGCCCTTGGTCGATCAAGATGGAGGAGGTACAAAGGAGACCCCAGAACCACCTCCTATAAGCAGCAAGAAAAAGTCTAGTAAAAAAGATGTGATAAGTCAAACCATACCAAACCCAGACCTGGACTGGGTCAAGAATGCCCAGAAAGCATTCGACAATACAGATGGGAAAAGGGAAGGCTACTCTGTAGATCATGCCCAAGAGGCGTCACCAGCCAGACAGAATGTGAGTTCCGTCAGTAATCCTGAAAATGACCCAAGTCATGTCCGGATTACTATCCCGATCAAGGCACCCTGTCTAGATCCAAGCAGCCATAAGAAGAAAAAGAGACAGTCTATCAAAGCAGTGGTGGAAAAGATCATTCCAGAGAAAGCCCTGGCTTCTGGAATCACTATGAGCAGTGAAGTAGTTAATAGGCTACTTTCCAACCCTGAGGGAAATAAGAAAGATCCCCGTGTCCCTAAGTTGAGTAAAATGATAGAGAATGAGTCCCCCTCGATTGGCCTTGAAACTGGTGGAAATACCGAGAAAATTGTCCCAGGAGGTGTGTCGAAGCAGCGGAAGCCACCCATGGTCATGACACCTCCAACATGCACAGATCACTCTCCATCAAGAAAGCTGCCAGAAATCCAGCATCCAAAATTTGCTGCAAAGCGGAGGTGGACGTGCAGCAAACCCAAACCCACCAGTATGCTTCGGGAAGCAGTCATGGCCTCCACCGATAAACTGATGGTGGAGCCACCATCTGCTTATCCCATCACCCCATCCAGCCCTCTGTACACCAACACAGACAGTCTTACTGTAATCACACCAGTCAAAAAGAAGCGGGGACGACCAAAGAAGCAGCCTTTGCTCACAGTCGAGACGATTCACGAGGGGACTTCCACCAGTCCCGTCAGTCCCATCAGCCGGGAGTTCCCTGGCACCAAGAAGAGAAAGAGACGACGCAGCTTAGCTAAGTTGGCCCAGCTAGTGCCAGGAGAGGACAAACCCATGAGCGAGATGAAATTTCACAAAAAAGTTGGAAAGCTTGGGGTGTTGGATAAGAAGACCATCAAAACCATCAATAAGATGAAAACACTCAAGAGGAAAAATATCTTGAACCAGATCTTGTCCTGCTCCAGCAGCGTTGCTCTGAAGGCTAAAGCTCCCCCAGAGACCAGCCCTGGGGCAGCAGCAATTGAGAGCAAACTGGGCAAGCAGATTAATGTCAGCAAGAGGGGAACCATCTACATTGGCAAGAAGAGGGGCAGGAAGCCAAGAGCAGAACTGCCGCCCCCATCTGAAGAACCCAAAACAGCCATCAAGCACCCAAGGCCTGTTTCTAGCCAGCCGGATGTTCCAGCCGTGCCTTCCAACTTTCAGTCACTTGTGGCGTCTTCACCAGCAGCTATGCACCCACTTTCTACACAGTTAGGTGGGTCCAATGGCAACCTGAGCCCCGCCAGCACTGAAACCAGTTTTTCAGAGTTGAAAACTATGCCAAATCTCCAGCCCATCAGTGCTCTTCCAACCAAAACCCAAAAGGGCATACATAGTGGTACCTGGAAGCTCTCTCCACCCAGGCTGATGGCCAACTCACCTTCACACCTTTGCGAGATTGGGTCACTCAAGGAAATAACGCTGTCCCCTGTGAGCGAGTCACACAGCGAGGAGACGATCCCAAGCGACAGTGGCATCGGGACAGACAACAACAGCACGTCTGACCAAGCAGAAAAGAGTTCAGAATCCCGGCGGAGGTACTCTTTCGATTTCTGCTCCCTGGACAACCCGGAGGCCATTCCGTCTGACACCAGCACAAAGAACCGGCATGGTCACCGGCAGAAGCATCTCATTGTGGACAACTTTCTGGCCCACGAAAGCCTCAAGAAGCCAAAGCACAAGAGGAAACGGAAAAGCCTGCAAAACCGTGATGATCTCCAGTTTCTGGCAGACCTAGAAGAGCTCATCACCAAGTTCCAGGTGTTCAGGATCTCCCACCGGAGTTATACCTTTTACCACGAGAATCCGTATCCCAGCATTTTTCGGATTAATTTTGATCACTATTACCCGGTGCCATATATCCAGTATGACCCGTTGCTCTATCTTCGTAGGACTTCAGACTTGAAGTCAAAGAAGAAGCGTGGTAGGCCTGCAAAAACCAATGACACCATGACGAAGGTGCCTTTTTTACAAGGGTTCAGCTACCCTATTCCCAGTGGAAGTTACTATGCACCCTATGGAATGCCTTACACATCAATGCCTATGATGAACCTTGGTTATTACAGTCAGTACCCAGCTCCTTTGTACCTGTCGCACACGCTCGGAGCAGCTTCCCCATTCATGAGGCCAACAGTGCCACCACCTCAGTTCCACACAAGCTCCCACATGAAGATGTCTGGTACAGCTAAGCATAAAGCAAAGCATGGAGTACACCTGCAGGGACCCGTCGGCATGGGCCTCGGTGACATGCAGCCATCCCTGAATCCTCCCAAGGTGGGCGGTGCCAGTCTGTCGGGCGGTCGGCTCCACAAGAGGAAACACAAACACAAGCATAAGCACAAGGAAGACCGGATCCTGGGGACCCACGACAACCTGAGTGGTCTCTTTGCAGGCAAAGCCACAGGCTTCCCCAGCCACATCCTGAGCGAGCGGCTGAGCAGTGGGGACAAAGAGCTGCCACCGTTGAGTGAGAAGAACAAGCATAAGGAGAGGCAGAAGCACCAGCACAGTGAAGCCGGCCACAAGGCTTCCAAGAACAACTTTGAGGTGGATACCCTGTCTACGCTGTCACTTTCCGATGCCCAGCATTGGACGCAGGCCAAGGACAAAGGGGACTTGAGCGGTGAGCCTGTGGACTCATGCACAAAACGGTACTCTGGCGGCGGCAGTGACGGTGGTAGCACAAGACCGGAGAGCCTGGACGTGTTCGGTGAAATGAACCCTTCGAACGACAAGTGGGACAGCGATGTGAGTGGGAGTAAACGGAGGAGCTACGAAGGCTTTGGGACGTACAGGGAAAAGGACATCCAAGCCTTCAAGATGAACCGCAAGGAAAGAAGTTCTTACGACTCCTCCATATCTCCGGGTAAGGCCACATTTTTCCTCGAAGTTGGACCAATTTGCTACTTAATTGCTGGGCTTTGCACTTTTGAGGTCTGCCGTCTTTGGCACACTGTGTTCACTGGTTTGCAAAGAGGTAGGAGCCACGTGAACGCCCTTGCACATTGGGTCCGCTGCTCATTTTACACTTTGTTTACTTGGTATTTAACGTCTTTCCTCTCTCGGAGCCATTACCTGTGAACTGTGGGCCCAGAGGCAGCCCCGGTAGCTACCTAGACTGCAACCATTCCCACTGCCTTTAGGCTTTTTATTAAGGATGCCATTCTTAGGTCTTCATCTGATGTGAAGGTGTAGTTTGCTGGTTGGGTAAAGCTTATAAAACTCACTAGGAATACCAGCAAGATCCCAACAATGTAAAAGCTAGACATGAATGAATATCTAGTTTATCTGACCTCCTTTCTCTAGCAGTCACACATTCTAGGTTGAGAATCCTGTAGCCTAGTCATTGAAATCCTGAAGTCTACCTGATAAGGGAACCACGGCCCCAGGCTAGATGGTCCTCTCTTTGTTTATGGACATTTGATGAGCTACCCTGGGTAGACCCCCACCGTGAAGACCTCACTGTCATTTCCCTGCATGAAAGAGAGGGAGCCTGGCCAAAAGCATTGCGAGCCTCTTACCCCCAAGGGGACCTTAACTGCTGTGTTTCTTGGCTTGTCCACTGGGAATGGGATTTGCCCACTAATCTCTAAACTGAAGTGTTGGAGGCTACTAGAAAGAGCTCATTCCGTATCAGTTGCTGGCAGAATTTCCTTGCTGACTTGCCCACCCATATGAACTTTCTTTGCCATGGAAGACTCACACTTCCTCATAAGTATCCCTTTGTCCCTGTCCACACATCACAAAGATGAAAGACTCCCGTAGAATAGAACAGAAGCTTACTAGGAAAAGAGTAGAAACTCCTTTTTTAGGAGTTGCAAAAGCTAAAAAGGATTTCTCATGCTCCCCCTGCCCAGGTTGTACAAAACCCCTGGCCGAAGGCTGGTTTTAAGGGACTAATCTTTCCTTTTTAAAGTCTGGGTGTAGTGTTTTACCTCTGTTTATGATGTGTACCCTGTACTTGTCCTTTCCCTTCCCAGGGAGTCTATTATTAGTGAAGGCGAGGGCAGACCTTCATGAGGAATTAGAGACATTTTCTAGGCTGGCAGAATTCAGGAAGAAATATGATTATGAGTTAGAAGCCACTTAACGATTGCACCAAATTGCCACTAGCTTGTGAGTTGCTGTAGTGGTAGATGTTCTTTTGGGTTAATGAAGAGACCAATTAGCAGCCACGTCCCCTGCATTTGCTCAAGATGATAAATGGCCCACACATTGTGTCTGCCCAAAGCGGATGTGCTCAACTGGGCTTTTCGTTTCTCATCATCAGACTTTGTTGAAGGTGCTTATTTTTTCTTGTGTATGTGTGTACAAAGCCCAAAGTAAGCCCACCTGGGCAGGAGTTGCTAGATTAAACTTCCACATGAGGAATACTATGGCTTTCTCTTTTAGTATGATGGAATTGATTCGTAGGACCAAAACTAGATGTGGACAGAGGGTATTCTCTTTTTTTATTATTATTTTCTTGACATTGTTCAGTTAAAAAATGATGGTGGCGTGTTATTGCTGAGAACCTACAAGCAAGAGTCCTAACTTAACAGACCTGAGAAGCAAGATCTTGGAAGCTAAAACCAGCCATTGTTTTCTCATTGAGTTTCTCATCAGTCTTACTGGGATGTTTTTTGTATTTGACTGTATTGCTGGGTGCTAGTTGAAATGTCCCATCAAAGTATTCATCTCTAGTCACTGTGTGTGTCTCTGAGTGTGCCCGCACTCTAGCCATACAGCTTTCCTTGTGTTTGCATTCACATGGTGGTAATTCCTTTAAGATCTTCCCTCCCCCTCCCCATCTTCATATTTGTTTTGCAGCCAACCAATGAGAAAGGCTTCCTTACGCCTTGACCTTTGCTAAATAGCAACCTGGAAATATCTATATGGACAGAGCTTCTACCTCTGTCCTTACTGAAATCTGGTTTACTGAGTTATTTTGGCCACTGCTTTGTGCCTATATCTGTGTTATATGAGTTTATTTTTCCTCCACATTTTAATGAATCGTGATTTTTGGTGGCTTCTGTGTTTATATGCGTTATGCCCGTTGCCCCTCCACACCTTGTTGAATGTCTTACTGGAACAGACTAGATTCCCTATCATTCCTCTCCCTTCCGCCCTTGGCCTCCCCTTGCTTATATCCCAAATGCCCTCTCTCTTGCTGGGTCCCCAAAACATCAGGGACAAAATGTTTTTAGTAGCACTTGGAACCTAATGTCAGAGTTTATCAAGACTCCCTGAAGAGTGTTCGCCTAATAGAATGCAGAGAATGCCAAAGTCCCACTGAAAGACGTGAGGCAGGTAGGATGAGGCTGAGGTTACCGGAGGCATTCGGATTTTTCAGAGACTTTGTCTAGGTCAAGGTATCTGTTCAGCTGGATGATACTGAGGGTCATGACTGGAAATGAGCATCTGCACTTCCTGCCACTTCTCTCGCTCCACCTTTTTATTCTCCATTCTGGATTCATTTCTATAGTATCTCGATGTCCTATTTCATGTGAGATAGTCTTCTCTAAAATGGATATGGCATAAATATAGACAGCATCCTTTGGCCTATTGAAGACCAGAGCTAGGAGCTGAGTCAAAAGAGGACTTCGAGCACTTCCTGACATCAGAGTTGATGACAGGTACCGTATAAATGTAAGTCATTAACTTTATAGAGAGAGGAAGTAGATATCCCAGTTAGCAATAGCAGCAGGTGCACACCCCATGTTCTCTTTCCTACTTGGGAAATCATTCATTCTCCATCTCCTTGCCCCAGCAGATGGATGTCTTGTTTTGTGAGCCCTCTTACAACACACCTGGAGCTTAGAAGTCACACAGACTCCTTTTCTGTATTCTATTCCTTCTATTTGTTTTGTTTTGTTCTGTTTTCTTTAGTTTGGGGGGGGGTGTTTTGTTTTTTGGGTTTTTTTTTTTTTTGGTTTTAGAAAGCAGTAGCTCTTTTGACCTATTTTCTAAATGCATACCATCTGCTAAATCTCCATTTATAAAAATGCTTCCCTGAGGCCAAATAACGGAGAAATAGTGGGCAGGTGAAATCCACCCTCAGAGTTGGAAGAAGCCTCATCAGTCCTCATTTGTGTCTCTCTCCCACCGGGCATCACCATCTTGCACAGGCTGGCATGCAGGAGATTCCCAGAAGAGCAAACCTGTCCAAGGTTGACAATATATATTCAGAATGTGCTCTCAAAGCCAAGTTCTCATAAGGCAGAGGATGAGGTCTCTAGTGTGAGTGATGTTTTTCCTGTTCAGACCACTTGGAAACAATCTTTGCATACTTTGACCTCACATCATGCCAGGAACTTCAGACATCTTGACCAATGCTGTCCAGGCTCCCAACAGATGTTGGAGAAGCAGTGAGGAAAGTAAATTTACATGTGTTACCTCTTAGTCCAACACCACTATTTGTCAAGGTAGCCATCCAGAGTCTCCAAATGTCAAGTACTTTCTTTATGATGAATGGATGCTGAGAATTAATCTTTAGCTCGCCTCTCGGATATCAGAATCCTGACATGAAGGTAGCTGGATTCCCTTGCGCCTAACTCCACCTCTTCATGTAGCTTCTGTCTAGCCTCTTGCCAGCTCCTCTTTTGAGCTCTATGGGGCACTTCGTGAGGCAGTCTCTGCTGTCACTCACTCACTGGCAGGAAATGGATGCCCAAGCCAAAAATAATATAGAAATCTCTTCCAAGCAGTCATCCAGATTAGGGAATTAACCGCATGGATGAAATGCCATGAAAACTATACAAAAAAAAAAATGTGTGAGGAAAGTTTTCTAAAAATGGAGTAGAAGGAATAAGAGGACTCGTGGAAGGAGAAAGTTAAGACCAGGAAAAAAGAAACAGTGGAAAATGGAAAGCTGGTGTAGTGTAGACTGTTAAACCTTAATCCAAATGGAATTCTGGGTCATCCTGTGGGAAGAAATAAAAGATTGATTAGCCAATGGCTGCTCTGTAGTTTATTGGGATTATGAGTACCTTCCCCAGTCTTGTCTCTTATACCAACCACCTGAAAGACCTCATCTTTTTGAGTCTCAGTTTTCTCAGGTGAGACTATGACAGTAAACGTTCCGACTAGACTGGATAATCTAGGATTATAAAAGTCTCTAATTTATACAAAGGAATTTGCATTTGAACACACACACACACACACACACACACACACAGATTGAGCAGTTATGAAAAAAATGCCCAAATATTGGCCAAGTTGCCCAATTAATTAGCTATTCAATGAAGTTTCAGAATATATTCCTCTGGACCATCTATTAATCTGTGTGACTCACCCATTTACCTTTGGCTTAACCATTTAACCTCACCTTTCTAAAAAGTGTAACTCCTCATACCTGATGCCTACCAACAAATTAGCTTGCTCCTTGTGTAGACTGAAACCAGTCATCATCTTATAAATGAATGGATTAGAGCACTAATATGACCAAATGGTATGGGAGCTGGCATTTATGTTCAGACTCAGAAGTAAAAGAATCTTAATAATGTAGTATAAACACCTTATTCTGTTGATGAGCATACTAAGGCTAAAGAAGGTCAATGACTCATTCAGTGATGCATATATAATTGGTAGAAGAGCTTAGACTGGGAAGACTGGGCAGCTTAGCATCTGGGAGAGGGAGAGACACAATAAAAGAAAAAAAAAAAAAACCAGAAAGGTGAGTCATAGGAGAGATGTTAAGCTATATGTTTTCTTTTGCTGTGAGCTATTGTAAAAGGTTAGCATCTCTTTGACAATAATTTGGTTTCCAGGCTATCTCTGGGGACCCATGTTTGGGGCTGGAAACGGTCTTTGCGGGCTCTGATGGAAGTCATTTTTTTTTCCTTTTCTGTCTTAACAATTGCACATACTTATTTTATTGAGCCTCCTAAGGTTTCCTTTTAGAAACTAGGAATTAATCAAATTAAATGTTGTGACCCATAACTTTATGGCAATGAAAAAAAAAAAAAAAAAAACCTTAGACTCACAGCATCTCTTTTGCTACATTGAAATAAGAAAGCCAGCCATTCTGCCTTTGGAGCATGAAGTCCCCAGGCCATTTATCTTCCCACAATTGGCAAACATTCCCCTGTTCTGTTGGAAGTTTTTATTTATACCTCTGTGGCTTTGGCGAATTATGGAGATTCAGGTGTGGGTGCAGAGAACTCACAATTTTAACAGACTTGGCTTGGCTACAACAGGGAGCTTTTCTTGGCTAGAAAATTCAGGAAAGCATGCGTCCACAGGCCGGCCTGGCCCTGGGCAGAGATAAGGATAGTAGCTTTGGAAAACCACGTCTTCACTCCATAAATAAACAAGTGATGGGGCTGAGTACTTGTTAGAATTGTGGCCTAGGCTTGTGCCACATGGCACTTAATGAAAATTGGCTAACTTCAAGGGAAGTGATAAAGACGAGAGAAAATCTTTAAAGTATTTGCGTAATGACAAGTGCATGCATGGTTCTGTGCAGTCCTGAGGGAGGAATTCAAGGATGAGTAACTGAATGCTTTTGCCCTCAAAAGGCTACAGTCCAGAAGGCGCTTGTCTATACTCATGAGAGGAAAAGAGATGTAACTGATATTGTAAGGCAAACTATAAGGCCCATCAGAAAGTCATAGAGAAAGTGCTGGGGCTGTTCAAATAAGCGGGAACCACCACCATGTTTTCAGTGGGAGTGGAGAGGTGGGACCAGGAATTGCTTCTTTATAGCAGTTACAATTCAAGGTGAGTCTTGAAAGATGGAAGAAGCTTTTGGAGAGTGAAGATGGTGGGATTGGTGCCAGGAGGAGGGGGGCAAACACACATAAAAGGGAGCCATGTAGACAAAGGTATCTAGGTGGAAATACCCAAGAAACATTTGGAGCACGGTGTTTAGTCTAGTTCTGTCGAGATTAGCATCAGCAGTTGCGGTATCATGACAGCTAAGGTTGGAAAAGAATGTCGTGCTCATGACTTTTAGAGGGTTTTCTCCCTCACTTAAGCTTGTGCTTAATTAAGTTGGCAGTTGGAAGCCATTGTTTAAACTGGCAAAAGTCACGAGGTGACCAAATCATATTTTATCGATTTCCCCTTGACCACTTCTTTCCTATAGTCTGAGTTGGGAAAACTTACCCCATCTTTGCATTCTTCATATGATATTATAATTATCCATTTCTGTTTGGATTGTACTCACTATCCTGCCCCGCCCCCTGCCTCTAACATGCGCACCCTAGATTATAAGCATCATAAAGGCATCATTATCTACTGAGGTTCTCAAGCAAAAAATATAGTAAGGAGTCATTTTTTGATTCATATCTTTTCCCCTCTACCTAAAGTCAAAGATCATTCCAGTACATTCGCCCCTGGCAACTGGAAAAGTGGTGATACATGAACAACATTATAGAAATCAAAGAGAGAATCTGGTTGGTGTGAGAGAAAATCGGTTGTTAAGGCAGCAGTTGGCAATGCTGTACAGAGCTCAGAGCTAAAGATGTAGCAAAGGAACCCGTGGCCCACCTTAAAGAGAGAAGCAGAATAAGAAGGCATTAGGGAAAATGCAGAGAAGGAATGACAAATGTTAGAGAAGAACCAACGAGTCAAAAAGGGATGAATTTAAGAAGAATGGGGTGGCCAGTAAGGCCAGAAGCTGTAGAGAGTTCCTGGAAGATGAGAATATCTATGAATGTATGAGTGGTTCTAAAGGCAACGGAAAAGTTGAAGATTCTGTATTCAGTGCCTCGTGTCGTTGGGGTGTGATAGGCTGTGTGCCAAATCCAGATGGCAAAGAATTGAGTAAGTGGATGACGAGAAAGGGGGCTGCAGGTGCAGAAAGCAAAACTTTGTTGTGGTTCTAATAGCGTTCCAGTTTCTAAGCAGATTTTATTTCTGTAGTCAGCCCTTGATAGCAAGTGACATACTCATTCTCAGCAGGTCCTAACTCTAAGATTCCCCCAATCCTGGGAGCACAAGAAAAATGCCAGAATTCTGCCTCCCCATGAAGGCCATGTACAAAAAGGGTATTTAAAGCAGTAAGAGATCCCAGGCCAGCTTCTCCTTTCCTGCCCAGCAGACACAGAGGCACTTAGTTTTTGATCCTGGTAATGATTGTATGAAAACTTTTGACAGCTCCTCTCTCTGGTACCATGGGCACTGGCTGAGCTACTGTGAGTGTCTGGAGGAACAGTCCAGGTTATAAGTTCTGGTAAATGGAGCTTTTACTGAATGTTTACTAGGTGCAAAGTATATAAACTAAAACCCAATTTTTGGTTTTCCAGAGGTCTTTACTATTTTTGTGAAATAAAATGTATATGCTGGTTCATAGAATTTACATTCTCAAGAATGATTGGGAGCTCTTTAGAGACAGTAACATATAATACAGTGCCAAAGACAGGGAGACTAGAAGAAAAGAAAAAGTAGAAAAAGGCTCCTGACCTCAAGTTTCTTATACTACACTGAAAAAAGAGAGACTAAGTTAACATACATAAAACAACCAGAGAATAAATGCAGACCAAGTTTAATCCGTGCTAACTCAGTGGCCAACAATGGAAGCCAGAGGGATCCAGGATCAGAAAAGATAATAGTGTTCAAAAGACAAAATTCTGAAACTGAACCTTGGAGAGTTGGATGCGTAGCCAGTGAGTGTGGCAGGAGATGGGTGAAGATGTGCAAGTGGGCATATGTAGGGGTACAGGAAAGCACCTGGCTAGACTAGAGGTAGCAGTTGAGTGGGGATGGCTTTTTGAGAGGCATAGCTGCCCTGCAAGGGATGTGACCCTGCACCCCAGAGGCAAGGAGGACATGCCGACGTTGCTCAAGGGTGCTGGGCTTAAAGGGTGTTGAGCCCTGTGTTGGGTGCTGGGTGAAATGATGAGGTACCAGAAAACACACCTGTCCTCTGATGGAGGCCATTTTTCCATTATCAGAGGATAAGAAATGGATATATACACAGACACAAAGTAATAAGAGAGAATCATGAGAGTCTACACACTTAACGACTGGAAACAAAACCCATTCTACAGGGGGAAAAAAGAACTCATTAAATAACTTTCAGAGTAATAAGTTGCATGCCGTAAAAGCAAGTTAATATTGGTATTTGCCCGATTACGTAAAGATTCAGAGCAAGCTGCACTAAAAGGAGGCGGCGCTAAGAGTGGGAGCCGCCTCTGCGTGGTTTTGCACTCCAGGGAAGGGGCTGGGAGGTTGGTAAGGAGATGGGCCTCCCCTCGCTGATGGGCTGATGGTCGATCCATCCGAGGACAGAGATAAAAGGATTTCCCGGAGGCTACATCCCAGTCATCCTTTGCATCTGAGCGGGGCCTGTGCTTTTCAAAGCACATTTCCTGACTTTTATTTGATCTTCAAAATCCACTGAGGTTTGCAGATAGGTGTTGCTCTCCCACTTGACAGGCAAGAAAATCAAAACCCAGAGGGTTTCGCGTCTTTGTCCAAAGTCACCGAACCAGTTTTGCACAGGAAAAGTGCTGGATCCAAGGTTTCCTGACTTTTCTCAGCACCTCCTTTTTTCCTACTAGATTTCCGAAGTCTTTGACAAGGTCAACAGGATGACTCAGCTTCTGAATTATCCCTAAAGAACCCTTGCCAGTGTGTTGAATAGCGGAGCCCAGAATAAGGCACTAGCTAATTGGCAACTTGGTCTTTACTAAATTTAGTTTTTTATATAAAGGGAGCTCTTTGAAGCCAGGGTCAGCCAAGCCCAGGGTGGGAGGCCCTTCTGTGTGTGGAACCTTCATCTCACGTAGAGGACAGAGACCCCCAAGTGAGCACGGATATCCTCAAAATCACAAAGGAGACATGAAGCGGGGGGAACAAATTCACTAAATCTTAAAACAGTAAAGCATTTAAAACTTCATTACTGTTTAAAGAAAATTTTACACAATTTGAGAGACTTTACACATCCACTAGTCAATGCACATAAACTTGCATCTTGAGAGTGATTTCAGCTAAAAATAAAAATGAGGTGGAACCAGTCATTAAAGAAAATGTTGGTTTGGGGCTCCAGCTCAAAAGTTTGGTAAATGTTGCAGAGGAGACTTCATCTTCTTTTAAACGTCCACCAGGAACAGCCCAGGAACTGGGCTGTGGGCTGAAAAACTGTGGTCTGAGGCAGTTTCTCATGTTTTATGTTCCAAGTATGACCAGTAAGACAAAGAGGTTTCTTTTACAGGATATGCTTCTCTGTACTGCTAGTTATATATTTTTACTTAATTTATGTATTCTGATCACACAATTAAAGTATCAAATGCCTAATGTATTTATGACGTAATACTGGGCAATGTTTCAGCTATAGTTATATAAGGGACATCTTATATATGAGGACTAGAAGTGTCCTCAAAGTCTGTGTCAGTGTGTCTCCTACAAAATAACAAACCCCTTTCATGCCAGATGTTATTTTTCTGAGTCCCCAACGACAACAAAAAATAACGGATTCCCTGTTCATAGCGTAGAGCAAATTATTATTTGGGAAAACATATATATTACTTTTAACATCTAAACAAATACACTTTAGTGAAGAAAATTTAGAAAAACATGTATAAGAAAAAATAAAACCACCTCACAACCCCACTAAATAACCATTATAATAACAAGATGCACAGGTTCCCAGCTGGTGGTAACTGCTCACCTTCCTTCCTTTCCTTTCTGCCTCCCGCCCCCCACCACCTCCCCTGAGAAGCTTAGACAAAGCCAAGCTGTGCTCCCCTCCCCATTGTCCCTCCTCTTTCTCCTTTCTCCCCAGTTTGG
Source organism: Rousettus aegyptiacus (assembly GCF_014176215.1). Taxonomy (NCBI): domain Eukaryota; kingdom Metazoa; phylum Chordata; class Mammalia; order Chiroptera; family Pteropodidae; genus Rousettus; species Rousettus aegyptiacus. Next base: position 73,526,383 of record NW_023416287.1, read on the forward strand.
TTGCCTGGTCTTTTCAATTTTCTCTCAAGTGCCTTCTCAGAATTGACCACCATAATCCTTCCTTCTGCATTTTGTATCATTGCCCAGACAGAGGAATATATTTTTAAAATAAATGCAGCAGCAATTGGGGATGAAAACCATCCAGATTTCCAGACTGTCCTATTTAAGATCGCCACAAGAATTCAAGTGCCAGGACAGCTACCAGGCAGGGGACAAATTAGTCATGGCTGAAGATGATTGCCAGAAAATTTTCCCAAGAGTCACTGAGTATTGAGTGTTTCTTTTCAGATCAGAATCTGACATGGGAAGGGGCAATAAGTTTTCCAAAGCTTAAGATCCACAACTCCACCATGCAATGGAAAATGCAAGCAGCCAGTCTCTATTACAAATATCACCCCCACTTCTCAAGCACACTCACCCAGAATAAGTCAAGTTATGTCTGCCCTAATTGGTCATCACTGCTGCCACTCATACCAAGAGCATTTAAAGAGAAGGAGACAGCCATTAATTTTAGGTTTATGACACAAAGGACTACCTTGTACTTGCTTATTTTCCTTCCTGGTATACCTGTGGATATTTCTAAGATGAAGTTATAAAGCCAATAGTTTCCCTTTCAAAAAGCAGCTCTCCTATTTGTTTTGGGTTTTTTTTCCCCCACTCCTCCTCAACCAGGAAGTCCACGTCTACATATGCTCTGAGCTGGGCATTTGTGCAGGGCATCAGGCAAAGGAGAAGATAGGATCTTCTGGGAAATTTCTGAAGTCTTCATGGGACACCACAAATAAAATGTTATTAAATAAGTAGCTGAAATAGATTTTTCTCATTGACTTTTCCTCCATTAGTTTTCCAGTTTCAACTGATATTACTTATGATACAGGAAAATCTATCCCAGTGGTCTGTCTCAGAGGGGAGAATCTCACTTAATGGGGATCTTCCCCCAGTAACAGGCAAGGATTTTGAGTACTGATCTCTCAAGTGAGTCCCCCAATACAACATGTCACTCCACCTGCATTTAGAAGTCACTCAGACCCCAGAAACGCTTCATTCATGTGGGCTGACCTTCTTGGTCCAGAGCAATACTTTTCTCTTTCATTTTTCATTTTGTTGATCCTTTTGGCAATAATCAACTCAGAGCAAAACTTTGTTCCATCTCCTTATGGCTCTAACTAAACAATTAATTATTGAAATGAGAAAAGAAGAATGGAGTAGTTTTTCATGGAACACCTAGGAAGGCAGCCACAAGTAAATGAATAATTAATGCCACATGTAGAAATACCAGTTCCTATTGCATCGAGTCCAAAGTTCTTTATTTGGCTTAAAAGACTCTCCATTATCTACCCTCACAGTCTCACCTCGTTTTCTAATCATTTTCAGCTTCTTTCCTTGCTATGAGTTCTGCTAAATCTTCTCTTATTCCTATAGAAAATGCCATAATTAGCCCAGCATTTGACCCTCCAGTCACCACAAAACCTCCTTCACATACCTCTTCTTTCCCATCTGGCTCCCAAATCTTCCCTTCTTACTTCCTTAACCATTCTAGCATCTCCTGCTTCTCCGATATAACTAATGGGTTCACTTTCATTTCAGCGCTTGCTTGTATGTGGCCTTGTAGTATTTATCTCTATTTCAGGTGAGGATTCTTGACTCACTCAGATAAGATTTGAGCCAATATCATGCCATCCTCTTTTTGGAGCTTATACAATGTTAAGATGGTGCTGAACACAGCTCTTACTGAGGGACTGATTGATCAGCCTGAGTGAGCATCACAGACCACCAGGGTTCCTGGCACATGCTTTGAGAAGCCCTGGCTTAAAAATTAATTCGGCGACTTCTAAAGCAGCCTAAAAGGAAAGAAAACAAACAAACAAAAAACAAAAACAAAAAAGAAAACCCTCGGAAATTAAAGTCTCTCAGATGTAGATTTGAATGCTACTTCCCCCAATTACTAGTTGTGTGACTTTGGGCAACTTAGCTTCTTTGATCTTCCTTTTCCTCATCTGAAAAAGGAAGCTAGTAATACTTACCTAGCAGAGTTTTACAAGAGCCAAATAAAAGTAAAATGTACACAAGAGTATCAGCACACTCCTCACCACCCAGTTGTTAAGAACGTTCATTCCCTTTCCTTCCATTTTGGATCAAGCATGGACAATACAAAACAGCAGATTGCCAGAAATTTCCTTTAGGCAGCCAGCTTTCCTTCCCAGTTATGCTCTTACCAGGGTGAAGTCCTTCTCTGAACAAACACACATACACATGGAAGGGCAGGCGTCAGCTGGACCATGGTTATATTCAATGACAAAGACGAGGTGTCAGGACTGTGCAGTTATGATGGATAAGTAACCAGATATGCTCACTGTCCCCCAAGATAACCGAAAGTTCACTGTGTAGGCATCATCTGTAGGACTTGGACGTTCTCCTGAAAAGGGCGGCAATTTCAGTCCCCTGGCATTTCGTTTGTCACGGTGCAAGTTTGCTAATGCCGTTCAGTAGCACCTATTATAGACCAGCTTATCTACTGACCCCAGTCATAAAAATGAAGTGATAAGAGAAATAACAAAATTTATATTTACTTTCTATTGCTGCTGTAACAATTTATCACAAATTTAGCAGCTTGAAACAACACAAATTTATTATCTCACAGGAAGTTAGAGGTCCAGGGGTCTCCTCTGCTTAGGGTCTCAGGAGGCCGAAATCAAGGTCTGGGTAGGGTTACATTCCTTACCGAAGCTTCTAGAGAAAGATTAGCTTCCAAGCTCTTTCATGTTGCCGACCCATTCAGTTCCTTGGGCTTTTAGGACTCAGGTGCTGCTGGCTATTAGCCAGGGGCTGGTCTTGGCTTCTAGAGGCTGCCTGTTTCCTCTCATGCTTTCCATGTGATCCAGCAGAGGGGTCCACTCTCCCTGACTTTCTCTTGTTCCTCATCTCTCTGACTCCTGGACACTCCTCTCTCTGGGACTCCTTACTGTTTCCCGAACACAGATACCACATGTTTCCATCTCTGCTGACCATTGCACGTGGTCTTTCTCCCAGAGCACCCTTCAGAGGGGAAGATGCTAACATTCTCTTCGTGACCAACTACCTATGTTCTTTGTAGGTTTCTCCTTGTGTTCTGGTAGGTAAATGTATACCCCATGGAGAATTTTGAAAATGCAGTAAAAAAAAAAAAAAAAAAAAAAAAAGTCATTTATTGAACCACAAATTGCTAAACTGGAAGGTAAAGTACTCAAGAGGGACAAGGCAGTTCATTTTTGGACCGAAGTGGCATAGAGAATGCTTCATGAAAGAGGTGTTATCATACCTGGGCTTTGAAATGGTTATATTTACATAAATGGGGTGTGGATGGGAACAGCTTGAGAACAGATATCAACATATATATGTAGTGTTCTTTGAGAAAATACAGTATTTATTCAGTGAGAAGACAAGAATGAATAAGGCAGAGCTTTTGCTTTCGTGGAATGTTTACAGTCTACCAGTTGATGCAAACGAGGATAAAAAATAAAATAATTAAATAATAATAAAATGTGATAAGTTTTGGGAGAAAAAAAGATGAATTGTGGGGCATGGCCTTCTTGACTTGAATGACAAGTCCATGTGGAAGACCAGGAAGGAGGTCAACCTAGGTAAGAGGTGTCCCTATCAGAGAGCTTTTACTGTCAAGCGGTAGGTTCCCATTGGGTGTTCCCAGCAAGAGGGGACTATTAGGATCAAAGAAATGGCATGATGGTCACTGTGCCCTTCTGCAGATTAGTATGGTGTGATATTACTTATGTTGATCGTTTAAGTAGTTCCGGAGCATCTTGCAGTGCTGTTTTAAGTCCAGATGGCTTAACAAACCCTTTCTTCATGAGTAGGCAGTGGTGGCTTTTCCTCTAATCCCTGCCTGAGTGATTGAATCGTAATGACTTGCTCTTTGAGAGTGCCCCAGTGAGCTAACCAGCCACCAAAACCTCAGTTTATAATCCGGGCTTGCAGGCTAGGAGGAGGTGGCTCAGAACGTGTATTAAATCAAAACATTTCTCACTCTTGATTTCTTTTCACAGTTCAGAATCTGTGTTTTATTCTATGTAAAAAGGAAAATAACTCGCTCGCTTAGATTTCTTGCTGACATTTTCTTTGGTGGGGGTCAGGAGTGGGGGGATTCACTCTGTAAGCTCGCTGTTCCTCATAGTACAGCTCTGTGGCATTTTCATAAAATACCAACCACCAAAATTCTAGTAATCACAAAAACATGTGCTTTCTCTTTATATCCACTAAAATTCTTTTTCTCATTAAAAAAAAAAATAGAAAGTTCAGAAATTAAATTAGAAAGCTAAATTTGATATCTTTAAATTCCTTGGTTTCAAGAAAAAGAAAAGCTACAGTTTTTCTGATTTCCCTTTAGTTAAATGTTACTCCTGAATGGGGAAAATTGTACCAAAAGCCTGAAGAATTGAGACTCTGACATGAGAGGAGGATTTGTATTCCTTGCTATTAAAAAAGAAGAAGAAACCCTCAGTTATGTCTAATCTTTAGGAACGCAGTGCCCTGTCCAACCCACAAACTGTTGGCAGCATCATAATGCTACACAGAATGTTCTTTTAGGCTATTTTCCCTCCTCTCAAACCTTTCCTGTGAAGTTATAAATCTCAACATTTAGACGCTTTTTTAATTCAAATAAAGTATGGGCTTTAGGTTGGGTCTTTTGGCCTCGTTTCTGCTGGCTGCATGCTAGAGAGGCGGTCCCCCAGGAAAGCAGGCGTACACTTAGCTGGCTGGGCTTATGTTTGCCTTTATTTGTGAAATCCCATTTGTCCCTCCTTCACCAAGTGCCTACTTTGTGAAGCTGTGATTGAACAGCTCTATGCCCAGAGGAAGTTTTACACAACCCCTCAAAACATCCTCCTGATTGTTTGGAAAAAGAGAAATTACTTTGAAGGTAACCCCACCGCAGCTTTGCACTTCCTCCCCTTCTGTTTGTAGCTGGCCTCCTGGTTCTGCCTTCACAATACTCCCTTTGGGCTTTCTTACACCAGGCAGATCAGTGTGGCCTCAGGTGTAGTTGTACCTGGAGAAATCCCAAATAATGTTCACTCAAATCAAATAGGCAAGCAGATACTCTGAATTTGCTGCTGCCTTTGAGTCAAAAAATTTGAATTCTCCATATCTGGTTATTTAGCACACTTTAGGATGGTGAATTGTATTTTAAAAAACACATTTATTTGCATTCTCTCCTTTGATCATTACCACCCCTTAAGCTGAGAACACATCTCACTTCCTCAGGGAGCAGTCCCCAAGGATTTACTTAGGAACCTGGCCAAAAAGTGGCAGACACCTTCTGATTTAGAGCAGTGAGCTATCATTGAAGGGAACTAAGGAAAGATAGAGGCTGACCATAGAGTTAGAGGCTGGGAGGCTTTGGGCAAGCGATTTCAGCAATATCCCTCTCTGATTTCTCAAGTCAAAATAAGGATAATAGTTTTTAACTCATAGGATATGTTTGCTTATAAGATTGTAACATAACGTCTGACTCATTGGAAACATGGAATAAATATTGATGGTTACAATTATTATTATTATTATTAAATATATATTGTATACTTATGGGATCCAACCTTTATTATATATTTTGTATCCAGGGATTCCAGTTTCAATCACATATAGTTTCAATGCGTATGATTGTTTCTAAACAGAAAGGTCTTAAGCATCTACCACCTTTGTGTCAAGAACTCCAATATGCAATAACCCTTACGACCCAGTCCCTGCTCTCCGTAGATTGCCATTCCAAGAAAGAGGAGAGAGGGAGAGATGTAAATGGAGAGAGAGAAGGGTATTAAGATGCCTTTGGTGTCAAAATGGTGTGTGCTCAGGTCTAGTGGGAGCAAATGAAGAGAGTAGTCAGTGCGCCCTGGAGGGCCAGAAAAGGCAGAATTTGAATGGAGCTGTGAAGGGCTGGTTTTAGGTAGAAAGAACAGTTGGCATCATTGGCAGCAGTGAGAATAACTACTGGATCTATGACATAGCCCATTCTGTTAGGGAAAGAAGGATGATGGGGATGGCTGCCCATGGGTTGAGATGTGAGAGATGGCGAGAGGCAGACGAAGAGAAGGGGCTAATTCATAAGGCAGAGCGGTTTTGACTGTTAACCCTGTACTTGAAATCCCATTCAAATATTTTAAGTTGTCAGGTGGTAGACGATGGGGTTGCTGGTATTCTCAGGGCTGCACCTTGGAGCAGACTTTTCAAACTGTCTGTGGTCAAGAACTATAGGACTCCAGAACTGTGTGGGGAGGGATGATTTTCCAGGACTGTTCACCTGGTGTACCATGGTCCTTTCACTACATAAAAGGCTTTGAGGTTTTACACTAAGGCCCCTAGAGGTTCTCTGCTGATTCCGATCTGGTAGCCCTCTCCAGATGACTGATGTGGCCTCGTGAGCACAGTCCAGATGAGGTGATTAGGTCGACTAAAGCCAGGTAAAACAAAAACCAACCAAATGGCAAATACATAGAAGAGAAGGGTAGTACTTAATCTTTTTAAAATAAAATGAGACTATCCCAAACTGTCACAATTAAGAACAAGACGAGTTAAGAGCAGACCAGTTTTACCTAAATAATACAGACCTTTAACAAATTTTACTTTCCAAATATAAAATATCTTCATAGAGAAAAGCAATGAAACACATAACCTTAAACAGAAATACTAAATTAGCCCACGAGTGTCTCTCTTTAAAAAACTACCTTTTTGCCCTTCTGTGAACACATATACTTCACAAAGGTACTTTTTAAAATCTGATTTTCTCCAATACCTGTTTATTAATTTCTGTGTGGTTCTGTTATCAATGCCTCAAGGTATATTAAGATCAGTAAGCAGTACAGAGATGGGGTTGGAAATCTTCAGGCCCAAGGAAAGAAGCTATCTTTTATTCAGAGAGTTGAACTTCTCTGACCTTAAGAGCCCTTCTGCACTAAAAAAGAAAGTCATCATTGAGAAGCCAGGGCTACGATATAATAAACACATCTTCAGTTCTGTCAGACGCCGGACCCTGTCAGCACCTCAGCTGTGGGGACCATTCATTCGCCATTTACCAAAGAGACAGATTCTAGACTTCACTTCTGCACTCCTGTCTGTCGATTGCCTTACACAAAAATAAATTCACTTGTAGATACCATTTACCGTTTGTCTCATGCTAGCAATCCAGTCACTTAACAGACATATTCGATATTTATTAAGTTCCTAAGTTTGAATGTGGGAGATGCCATCCTTGAGAACGCTTGATATCTGAAAAGTAATTCCTGCATTGTCCATAGGTGATCTGTGACGACAGTGTTTGATTATTGAATAAGTTTATTAACCATCAAAATGAAAAAATACGATTATCTACAACAAAGCATTTCCATCCCTAGAGAAAAAGTCACTTTTTCCCAACTTACATGACTGAACCACTTATTATTCCAAGTCCACAGGAATACTAACATTCTATGGAAGATGGTTTGGGAAATACTAATCTAGTTTAATCCTCTAAAATTAAAAGTGGCAGCATCAAGGCTCTGAGGGTTATGTCCTAGCTGAGATCAGGTGGTAGGGGCCAAGCTAAGACTAGGACACAGGTCTCCTGATGCCAGACCCGGCTCTTTCCACTTTCCCCTGCCTTCAGGAATTACTCCCAGAATCCCTTCAGTAGGCTGGGTGTGCGTATTCAGTCGGCAGTGAGACAAGCTTTGGGGAAGGAGTGTGTGTGCGTGTGTGCTCATACATGCATATACACCAGAGCCCCATGGGGCGTCAAGGTCCTGTTCACACAAGACCCAGAAAATGCGCCAGAGCAGGAAGCAGGTGCAGGAAAAGCAGACCGACAGCAGCAGTGGGTTCAGATGCCCCTTGTTTGCAGTCCGCATTAACCTTGGGCTGTTGCAAAGGCCAAAGCTTGGCTTACATTTGAGATCCGAAGCTCTGACATTCAAGAAGCTCCAAAGCAAATGAACCTGAGTGAGTAAATAATTAAACCACAAAAGAAAAAGCTCGTATTGAAAAAAATGTTAGCGATGTGGTGTAAACTCCAGAAAGCCAGGCTGTTTGGAAGTAATCTGGCCTTGACCTGGCTCCTGTACCTAGTCTGGGCACTAGAACATGTTCAGAAACATATGACTGAGCCCTCCGGTGTTGTTGCCTTAGAATGGTGAGACAGGTACAGATCTGCAGGACTAAGGTCTACATTCAGGACAGTAGAAAAATAACTTATTGATCGGAGTTATGATTAGTTGTTAGAGGCACTGGCATCAAGTTGTTTACATTTGAACCCCAGCTCTGTCACTCACTAGCTGGGTGATCTGGGTGAGCCATTTACTTCTCTGTTTGTCATCTCCTGTCTGTTACACCTGTAATATGTGAAATCGGAGATGTACTGTGAGGATTGAAGGAGCGACTTCATATAAGATGCTAAAAACAGAGCCTAGGGAAGTGCTCGAAAAGTATTTATGTATTTATTTTGCTTTTGTTGTCATTCTGAGGCCCATGGGCCTTAAATTTAATACACACACACACACACACACACACACACACGTGTGTGTGTGTGTGTGTGTGTGTATAGACTTTGGAATCAGGCATACCTGCAACCTCACCTTACAGAGTTGTACGTCATCTCTAACTTCTAGCTATGAGATGATAGCATATAACTTAACTTCTCTGAGCCTCGGGTGTTCTTATCAGTAAAATGAGAGAGTGGGAGGGAAATGTCTATTCTGGGACTTACTTCAGGATTTAAAAAGCTGATGTGTATAAAGAATGAAGAAGAGTTTCTAATCTGTAATAAATCACCAATACATTGGAAGCTCTGGTAATCTCTGAGGTTTCTCTTATCTTCACCCTGAAACAATTCCTTAACCTTCACTATGAGACCAATCCCCAGGGCATTGAAAGGCTTCTGGTAGTCATCAAGTGAATCATTTCTAAAATTGTTCCCTCAAGGACGTGCAAGAAAGGAAAAGAAGGTGTACTGTTTGTTCTTTCTGATCTCAGGTAGAAAGAGCCCAAGGAAATATCTTTTGGACGTGTTCTTGTCTATTTTGGATAGATATAGAAAAAGAAATAGAGGAAGTGTGTGTGCACAACTGATATTCTTTGGAAAGAGAAAGGAAAAGCAAGGAGCAAAGAAGGGTGGGGTGGCAGATAAGCTTAATCTAGTTTGGTTATAAACTCTGGCCAATGTTCAATCAAGAATGAGCACCAGCCAGAAAAACGGGCTGTAGCTGGCAAATGTCCCAGATCATTCTGTAGTACAAGGGCCCACGAGTGGGGAAATGCTGCTTGATAGATGAATTGGATTGTGAATAAAATGATGCCTTCCAGGCACTAGCCTTTGAATTACCCTGATATGTTGATTTAATTGAGATCCTTGATGTTTCCTGAACATTGACTTTTTAACCTTAATTGTCTTCTGATTTATTAGTAGATCCACTGTGCTTTTTATGTTTCCCTGGTAGAACTTTAAACCTTGCTTCCCCAAAAGATTCTATAACCTGGGGAAGGTCTTAGGGCAGCCAAACACAATTCAGAGGCCAATCGGGCTTATAAGCGCTAGTGTCCCTGAAGCTTTAGCCCAGTGCTTACCTAGCTAAGGCTAAGAGGAGACTGTCCCAGAAAGCCATTCATTAACACTGCAAATAAGAAGTGCTGGTGAATTGGTAAACTCTTTCCTGGCTTCCAGAGAAAACAGTCTTCAAGTATCAAAAGGTTCAATGGTGTGGTGTACCTTTCATGTGGAGGGCTGTATGCTCTCTCCCAGTTCTTGAGTCTGAGATTAAGTACACAGCATCATAAAACCTTCCATATTTCTAAAACGGACCCGTCTTCCCACCAGAGACAGGACTGCATCCAGCTCTTGGACCAACAGTTTGGAAAAAGCAAGGGGAAAATGAGTTCCATTATTCCCTTCCTCGCAAAGGAGACTGACAGTCACAATTGATGACATAAAACACTGAGACAGGCTCATATTTTAAGAGTGTCAATACAGACTTCACCCTCAGAGGTCCTGGTTTCAAGAGGCATCGCATCACATTTATTGCAAGCTAGCTTCTTTTCTGTTCCCACTGCAAAGCAGACAAGAAAAAGGCCAGAAGACAGGCTTTATAATAAGGTGTCTGCCTCTACAGAGGAAATAATGTCATTTTATCTTACATCTTGTAGTGATAATAATCAGGAAGCCCCAAAATACCAAAGCCCAGAAGGGTGAATATTAGGAATCTAATCTTAACAGCATAATACCACCCAGTTCTTACACTCCCCGTAGCACCTTTCACCTCCTTTATCTGCTATGCTCTTTACAATGGCCCCCCGAGGTGGGCGGGCTAAATATGATTAGCCCCATTTAACAGATGAGACAAAATTTCGAAGGAGGGCTATTAGTCAGTGTCAAAATAGAAAGGTGTCTTGCTGTCATTCTTAACAAAGTAGACAACAGCGAACATGGTAAATCGTTGGAGGCGGGTGTGGAGATGAATGTTTAAGCAATCCCCTCTCAGTCCCTGTCACACTGGCGGGAAGTGCCTGCCCACTGTGGCACTCAGTGAGATACAGCCGCCTGCTAACATGTGTCTAAAGCTCCAGGATGCAACATTATTTGAAAATTTTTATAACCTTTACTTATCCCAGATCTCTGGATAATAGGCACTATTATCTCAATTTTTTTCCAGTTTTATTGAGATATAATTGAGACATAGCTTTGTATTTGGTTAAGGTGTACAACATAATGATTCGATATATGTATATATCGTAAAATGATTACCACAATAAGTTTAGTTAACATTCATGATCGCGCATAGTTACAACTTTTCCAATGAGAACTTTTAACAGCTACTCTCTAGCAACTTTCAAATGTACAATACAGTATTGTTAAAAACAGTCACCATGTTGTATATCACAAACTTTGAAACTATTCCAATTTTAAAGGTAAAGATTTTGAGCCTCCAGAAATGAATAATTTGTCTAAGATCATGTGTGTAAGTGGCTAAACCTTAACTTGAACCTAAATCTGTCTGACTTCAGATTTGGTGCTTTTTCTTCTACAAAGTTGCTAATTTGAACAATTCACATGTTCCATGATTTTTTTTTTAGAGTGCCTATAGCCCCGCATCCAGGTGGGCTTTTCCTCTCACCTCTGGTGTCCTGGTCTGGAATTTGAGCACAGAGCAGGCCAGAGTTGCCATCTGGTTGAACCCTACCTTAACAACTCCAGAAATGACCCGCTTGGATATTATGGCCCTTAACAGACCCAACACAAATCTGAATTTGCTTTCCCATCACCATCTGAGAAGCCAACTCCAGCCTGTTCGATATTCTTCTGCTTGGAACTGTACTCCTGGAAACCGCCTGTTTTTAGCTTTATCCCTAAGCCTTTCATATTTCGCTGGCCCTTTGTTCTAGGGTAACTTCAAAGGAGCTGCCTTACTTTAATCAAATTCAGCATACTGTTGGCAGTGTCCATTAGAAGTTCTACTCAGCTTGTAGCTCAGTCCACAATCTTGAAACAAAATGGTAGTAAGTGAAAATTTCTGAATAGAATTATCATCCATACTTTCAATAACGATTTAGTAAAGTTTGGTCCATGGAGATGATCACAAAGCTATATGATTCCACTATGCATAGCAGCGTGATATTTTGAGTGTGTTGAACAGATCTGATATTTTGAACCATAGTGATAGAGCTGCTGATTTTCCTATAAGAATTTGAAGAGAAAGTGTTCCAGACTCCAAGTGCTAACAAATGGTGCACACTGATACAAAATCTCGGATGCCTCTTATAAAGAGGCTCTGAGAGAAACAAAACGTGGTTTAGATTCAAGAAAACTCACTTGACGCAATTTCATATTACTTAATTTTTCTTAACACCATCTATTGTACATCTGCTGGCTGGCAGGGAGGAGATGCATGATGGTCTTATTTCTCCATTCATGTTCTTCCTTTACTAGATTAATAAATGCTGCAGTTCCTTCTAGTTACTAAATTCGCATTTCTGTAAAGCTCTGTAGATGTTAATGTAGAGGTAAAGGACCTTCAGAGTTCATTCACTGAGCAGATGCTGATCACTTGCCACTCTGTGCCCGACACCATAAGAGCACTATGGTTAGAACAGTGGCCAAGAGAGGCAGCGTTTTGTTCTCACAGGGCTTATATTCTGATCTCGGTGGGCCCAGACAATAAGCAAGGCAATACGTCTTTAATATAATAAGATGTCAATAAATGCTGTGAAGAGGATAAAGCAGATTCTGAGATGGAGAGTGTAGGTTCTAGGATGTAGGATGCAGACCGACTGGGTGTGTTTTGATGCTTATGTCAGGACATTTATTTTAAAAACTAATTGCTAAAATAAGACTCAGGAAATAGTAGTTTGCACATTAAATCATTCAAAGTTCAGCATTATTCAATTACAGCTTTCATCTCATTACAAACTATGGCTTAGTAAGGTTGTAACGAGGAAATGTTACTACAATATGTATTAAAAGAGCTAATTTCATAGATTCTCAAAGTTAAGAGGGACGTTAGAGGTCACCCAACCCCAAATAGCTTCTCCGATTTGCAAATACCTTCTGCCAAGTTCCTCTGCTAAGAAAAAGTTTTAGTCTCCAGATACTCACTACTTACTGTGTAAGACAAGTCCACTTCTGAACAGCCCCAAGCCTCTCTGGTCTATGCAGGAGCGTAGAAAGGAATCTCCAAGCCTTTTCCTTTTGTCAAACATGGAGGCAGCTTCCCTGGAATGAGCCCATAGGAACTTTCAGGAAGAAGAGAAACACTCCCCTCCTGTTGCCAGTTTAAGAAACAACTTCCTCATCTCTAGATCATGATTATGTTTATATGCAGCAAGTAGAAAGGCTACAAAGCATGGTTCTAGTAAAACAGCAAGGACCCTGGATGTGAAAGTGGGAAACACTGGTTTTCTAGGCCTGTGTAGGTTCAGCCTCTACAAATCAGTATTTCTCCCTGCATCTCCTTTACCTGTGAAATGAGAGGGTTATGTTAGACCTGTAGTCCCCAGACCAATAGCATGAGCCGCACTTGAGAATTTGTTTGAAATGCAAATTCTCAGGCCTCATTCCAAACCTGCCAAATCAGCACTTCTGGGACTGGGGACCAGGGGCCTGTGTTTTAACAAACCCCGAGATTCTGACACACACTCAAGTTTGAGAACCATTGTTCCAGGTGATCTTTAAGTCTCTCATCCAGCTATAACATGCTGTGAATCCCCAAGGCAGAGCAATAAAACTGGCCAGCCCACTTGTCCCCAGTTTCACCATAATCTCTCAAGTTCCAGTGGCTTCTCTGTCTCTCTCTGTCTCTCTGTCTCTCTGTCTCTCTCTCTCTCTCTCTCTCTCTCTCTCTCTCTCTCTCTCTCCCCCTCTCTCTCTCTCCTTCTCTTTCCTGTGTCCCTTCCTCCCTCTCTCTCTGGATCTGTGAGCCAAACTGCAAAGCCATCGGCTTCAGGAGGTGACTAACTCCCAAGACATGTGCCTCCCTTAAAAAATCTATATCCGGTCTTACATGGAATCAATGCTTACAGTCACCTTGTATCTAAGCAAATTGAATAAAGCTGGGAGCTCGAGCAAACCTGCTTATTTATCTCGTGACAAGGGAAACAACTTTCAGTTCTGCAGAACTTGACACCTTTGTCAATAAAATCTGCAGATTGCACAATATAGAGTTGTTTTAGAATTCATCTTTCTGACAATAACAGGACTTTGCAAGAGAAGAGCATCCAGGGATTACTATGGCAGCCATACCTTTACCTTGAGACTACTGGCTGCCTTGCCCATGTTTACATTTTACATCAGTACCATTAAGTGAACTTGCATCAGCACAGAGAATAAGCAAAGAAGTTTAAAGCACATGCTCCCTCTTGGTTGCTTTTTTTCCCTTTTCCAACAGCTAAAGGAAGCAATCCGATTTCATTTTTTTTTAAAAAAAAGAAGCACTTAGTTTTAATAGCTGATTAGCCTGCAATAAGGTCGAACTTGTGTTTTCTTTCTAATTAGCAATAAACACAACAGGATATTACGTCTGCGGTTGCCTCACTGTAGCATCTTTCCAAGATTTTCTATTCACACTGTTCGAAAGTGCCATATACATCGGAAATGTGCATTTACATTCAGAGCGAGCTTATTGTAGGAAGCATAAAAAAAGCTCCCCATAAAGCGGAAGTTTGGGGAAGGTGGGGTGGAGTTGAAAGTAGTAAAATCCTTTCAATTGCTTGATTGTGTGAACTAAAGTTCCTGGTAGAGCAAATCGCCATTTGCAGTTTCACAGCTCTGGAATAAATGACACTTCCAATAACATTCTCCTATACAGGTGTAAAATATACACGTTGGGTGAGGAAAATGGTAGCATCATTGAAATGCATAAAAGCAAAACGCCTAGGAAGCAAGCATATGGCACGGAGCCGGCCTGGGGAGGCAGGGGGCGCCGGCTGGAGGAGGCGCACACCTTGGCTTCGTAGAGCAGTCGCCTCAGGGGGCTGGAGCCCAAACTCCATCCTTCCACATCTAATTTGGATAATTTTCTGATTATTATATCATTTAGGGTATTCCCTGCCTAGAGCCTATTTTTTTTTTTTTTATTCATGGCTCTGATTTGCCTTGCTTTTTTTTTGCTTTTTTATCAATTCTTCTGAGTTCGCTGCACATTGTTGAAAAGCATATTAAAACAACAATGCAACTTTTTGAGTTTATACTGGTAAAATAAATCTGGTGAGCAATAAAATAGTCACCTATATAGATAATCATAGAGACCGAAAGTGCTATGTTTTATCTATTTCCCATATAGCTAAATATTTGATTCTTCTTATTATTTTGTCCCTGTTCCCAGTAGGTCATCTTATCCCCTGCTGGCTTATGAAGTCTACTTTTAAAGGCTTTGGAAATGAGTGTGGCATCGTGGGGGGCACCCCAAGCTTTAGGGAGGAGTTAGGGGCTCCACCACCCATTGTCCTCTGCAAACCCAGTTCAAGGCCTGAGGTCACCTGTGTTCCTGCACCTGGTTCCTGCACCAAAATCTCGAGCAAATAAGAGATTGGGCCAAGGTCACAGGATGGCTTAATTTCAGCCACAACTGTAGTTATAACTGCAATATGTGAGCCCTCTGATGAATTACTGAAAACCCCTGTCTGATATTTCCTATGGACCCTCGGCCTTGTAGGGAACTTCCTGGGTGGGAGCCAGGCCTGTCAAATGAATCCCAGTTAGGAACACTGAAAATGAGGAAAGGGAGACCATAAAGGGAACCATTTTAGTTCGTAGAATTATAGGATTGGATGTTTTCATGCGTATCAGAACAACATTTTAAAAAACGAAATAATTTTTAAAATTGTAATTTTTAAGTAAGCATTAAGGGCTTCATAAGTGTTAGGTGCTATTCGAAGTGTTTTACAGGCATAATCTCATTTTTCCACCCACCAGCCCTAGTAAATAGATACTACTATTATCCCCATTCTACAGATGAGGGGAATGAGGCCCAGAGAGATGTGGTAGATTTCCAAGGACATAGAGCTCACAGGGAATAGAACCAAGATTTGCCCCAAGCCATCCTGGTTCCAGAGTGTGTGCTCTTCACCATTGCACCGCAGCCCTTCTGGTCAAAGTAGGTTTGCGCATTTAATTTTAATCCCTCACGCTGTTGGACAAATAACACCGGGAATGGCCGTTAGCTCATGCCAGTTTGAGTGGCTTCTTCCAAGGCTAATGACAGCACTAAGCCATCAGCCTAGTTAAGGAATCCCTGCTTTTTACCCTTTTTCCAATGATGGTGTGGAACTACAGGAAGGACCATGACAGTAAATCCCTGTTTGCTGTCTGTTTTGCAGAAGTGACCCAGCTTTTCCGAATTTCAGTTTTGTCATTTGTCAAAAAAGATGATTGTTTCTGCCCTGCCTGTCGTAAAAGGTACAGAATCACACAACCATGTATGATATAACTGCAAAATGACATACAATGATAAGCTGGTCTTGTTAGGGTTAGGATTATACGTACTAAGGCTGCGATGTGGATTAAGCGAAATCATATATCTAAAATACTTTGCTCTAATAGTACCTGACAATAGTGGGCACATGATGGTTATTACATTACTAATTATTGTTATTCACATTGCTAATGTAACCTGCAGTGATTTAAAGTTTACATGTAAGGCTCAGTCCTTGGTCAGTTTTCAGAGAACGCTCAGTGCCTCTGAGATAAGCAGTAGGTTCTGTTGTTTTCATTTTCGAATAACTTGTAATTATTTTAGAATCTCACATTATCCATATTTGACTTCTCTAGAGTTATTCTGCTATCTCTCTTTTAAGTGGCCTAGACAACCCACATGTAATGAGAAACAGTAATAATAATAATTCTGGCTTAATGCGCTTATTAATGTTGACTATTTTAAGCTGTGGAATCCGTCAAGAAGCACAGTCGTATTTATTTTGTATGAATCTCACACAAGGCCACAGTTACTTATATGACGTTTCTTTTTCTTCTCCTAAATGGTCTTAATTTAAATCTACAGTACAATTGTTCTGTTTTTATAGCATCTACGTGCCAGTCTGTCAATTTGTCAGTAATCACTCTGTAATCCACCATTTAGTATCTGCAGGGTTACTTCTAATCAGCTTTTAGGACTATGGATTCTCCATTGTACATTTTCAGTGTTCAGCCTTTAACCAGCCACATTGTCATACGAACCATGATTTCCTTGCAGGTTTACAATGACAGCCGGAGAGATCCTGCGGGGGAAGCTAACATAAGACTTTCTGTTTTAAAAACAATATTTGGAGCAGAAAACTAGAGTATGCAATACTCCATTAGAGCCTTGTTGCCAGAGGAAAAGAACAGGCAATTTCTAGGCTTTTGGTTTTAAAAAGAGAAAGAAAAATATACATTACAGTGCAGAGTACCCAAGGAACAACTGTAAAGTGATATTGCTTCTTCTAGTGTGCATAACCAAACATCTTTTCCCAATGGATGTTGCCCCTCAAGATGTCTCTTTGTCACTTTATCCCAGAGACACATTCATCGACTAACAGTCAAAGGTCCTTCTTCAGAGTTACTATGTTGACCGTTCTCTAGTCATACATGATTTTTGAGATATACAGAAATAAGGTGGCTATAAAACATTCAGACTCATGAAGCCACTGGCACTCATCCCCGCAAATGAGGATTTCTTCCTGCCCAGCAATGACTAGACAACACAGATTCTCGTGCAGCTGCCTCTGCTCAAAATATTTTAGAGCTCTCTTGGAAATTTTTTCAAAGCCCTATCACATTTTTTTTTGAATTTCAGAAATGTTTTTGTTGTTGGAAGGAAGATGTGATTTATGGAAACAGTAGAATCACTTGGAGCCAAGTCTAGCAGGGAGGTTAAGGTGGGTAATATAACTACCCACGTTAGTGTAACTAACAGAATTACCCATATTAGACAGGACTCCTGTCTGGGTTTTTTCAGTGATGACTGGTTTGGATCTCTCAGTGAATATCAATTGATTATCTTTAAACTTGGAGTGGAAAAATACACATAATCAAAACAAATTTATTATTGATCCCCACAATTCCTATTGTCATTTACTATTGCCTTTTAGCAGAGTAGCATGTGCATGCATATATAAAAGAGTGTGTGTGTGGGCAGGGGTGGATTCTGTATAAATAGGCAGATCAATCTCTATTTAGACAAACAGATATGTATAGATACATATAGCTGTATATACTGTTTCTCATGGGATAGTTTTCAGTCCCTTTTCCCAGACATAGTTTCCAGAATTCTCCTATAAATGTGAACCTTTTTCATTGTTGGTATTCCTCTAAGATAAGCAAGTCTTAACCTTTTTTTTTTTTTAAGGTCACATACTTATTTTAAAATCTGCTGATAATTATAGACCCTTTTGTAGAAAACAGTAGACATGGATCTGACATTCAGAAGTTTTCTATTAAGATTTACAAAGAAAATGTCTTAAAATTTTACATCATAGGTTATGTATATAGAAACAAGTTAAACATTCCTTTTCAAAAAAGAGCTGCAACTTATTTATTGTGTAGCATCTTTAATTAATTAACTGAATTTCAGATTGCCTGAATAAGGCTAATCAAAAGTAAGTGATGTGAATAAAGGAGAAGATAATATAATGGGTCGCTTTGTATTAACATTTGCAATTAAAATCACAAAGAAAATATTTCTATTTTTAAGATGTAACAGACAACATATACTTTAAAACTCTTCTAATGTAAACTCTTTCAAAGCTGAAGAAAATATAAATGACATCTTTTTAAATGCATATTCTGGTGTGCACATGCCTGTGCGGGGGGGTTCTTAGAAGCTAAAATTGATCAGAAAATATTAATAACAAGAGATAGGTAGTCTTAAAGTTGATGGATTTTTCCGGGGGTATCTACCTATCCCTGCATATCAAGACTTTTTAGTTTATTGGGCTGCATGTAAAAAATAGAAGACAAATGTGATGTCAAATGTGGTGTCCAGGAGATAACGGAAGTATGATCCAAAACCCCTACATAAGCTCTATATTCTATAAGACAAAACCCTCAGTGAAAGAATAGCTAGAATATATTTCACCCAATAAAGAGAGAAAGGAATATTGATTGTCTCTGCTTTAGTGGGAGGGACCAGTCACCTCTGAGAAATCTTGACCTCAAGACAGTTTGTAAATGAATGAGGGCCAAAATAGATACTTTTTGGACCTGAAAATGATCAAGCCAAAATTTTGTTTAAAATGCTACTGGGTTGGTGGAACCCCTAGGCACTTAGCAAATATAAGTATGTATTATCGCTGGAAAAGTGCATTTGGAAACCATTACTGAAAGAATTCTCACAGATAAAATGCCAAAAACATGAATCATAATAAAAGATCATAATACAAAATGCATGAAAGAACAAGCTTTTATAAGAGTCAGCAGAAAGAACAAAGAGTAGAATTAGACTCACTGAGTCTATAAAAATGTGAAACTCAGATATAAACTAAGTATACTTAGTATATTTTAAAACATAAGGGTGGTCATCAAGAGAGAAATAAATAGGATTGACTATGAAATGTGACAAGATAGATTTGAAAACTACACAAATAAAACTTATAAAATGAAATATAACAATTTAAATTAGAAACTTAATGGTGGATGATATATTAAATTAGCCATAATTAAAGAGAAAACTGTTGAACTGGAAGTAAGTCAAAAAAATCATATACAATGTAGACAGTAAATAGAGGAAAATAATAAACGAAGGTTAAAAGAGCCACAGAATAAAAAACAGGTTTTTAACACATTTTATTGAAGGTCCAGAAAAAAGATAATAGAAGAATAGGGAAAAGAATAATTGTTAAAAATTTCCAGGATAGATGAAAGGTACTGATCCCCAAAATCATAAAGCCCAAGAAATTCTAACATGATATCTGTTAAAGAAAAAAAAAATTATCAAGATAGACACATAGAATCAAATACCCTGGAAGAAAATATTAACCTTCAAAAAAAACAAGCATTAAACATTTAGCTGACTTCTCTACGTTGACAATGAAATCCAGTAGATAGTTGAAAACTATCTTCGAAGTGTAGAGAGAAAAATAAATTGCCAAACTGGAAAAATATTCACAGCAAAACAATCTTTCAAAAACAAAAATAAAGATATTTTAAGTCTAACAGAAATGTGAACGTTTACTATCAATAGACTGTCCCGAAAAAGATTTGTAAAGGATATACTTTAAATATACATATATATGTGTATGTGTATATATATGTGTGTGTGAGTATGTGTGTGTGTGTTTGATCCCAGAAAGATCTGATGTAAGAAGATATAATAAACAAAGAAAATGTAAAATTATAGGAAAGTTTAAGCATACAACATTGGCTATACAAAGCAATAAAAATAATATCTAATTTGTTGTGTTAAGAAAGATAGAAGTAAAATACTGAATAATAATAGTATAAATGAGTAGAAGTAATAAGATTAAAATACTTAAAGCTTACAGTTTTGGCAATGGCTAATGATAACTTTCAACATTATTTTATTAGACGTGGATTTCAGAATATCTAGGGTAGGCATAAACAAGTAGAATTAAAGATATAACTTACAAACCAATTGAGGGTGGGAGAAGGGATGAAAAAAGATTTTTTAAAGGCTGAAACATAAGAAACTCAAAATTTGGCAATATAAAGCACAAAAAATTCCAAATAAGTTAGTAATCACAACAAACATAAAAACTTAAAATGGTCAGTTTGTATTTTCAGATTTATAATCCAGAAATATGCTGGTTATAAGATTATACACCTAAGATATATGAAAACATATAATTGAAAATAAAGGTCTGAGAAAATGATATACCAGACAAAAAATAATAGAAAGTTGTTATATTGATATATTAATATCAGCCAAAATAACCTTTGGTGATTTTTCCCTTAAAAAAAAAAGTGTTATGGCAGTCCAAGATTCTTAATATAACCTTAATGCTACATTGTTCAGTTAAAACCAAGAAGATTTAAAAACTAACTTGTATATACATAACATAGTTTAAGACTACATAAAGCAAAGATGACAGAAGGAGAAACTAACAAACTTGATCTCAAAATGGAATATTTCAGCCAATCTTTGTCAGTAATAGATCAAGCAAATAAAAACAGATTGTGTAAAGATTTAGGAGATTAGAGGAAAAACAACTTGCAAATCTCATTCTAATAAACGTACATAAATGCCACATCCAACTAATTTGAAAACACAACAAAGCACACCTAGCACAGTAATGAAAATTGATGACATACTAGGCCACAAGGAAAGTCTAACAAATTTTGAAAAGCAGTGTCATAGAAACCATCTTCTCTAACAAATGCCCATTAGATTAAAACTCAATAACAAAAAAGATCACTTTAAAAACCTCAATTTATTGGAAATTAGGAAATATACTTTTAATTGACTCATGGGTCAAAAAATTTAGAATCAAATATTAGTAAAAATACTGCATATCAAAGCTTGTAGGATGTGGCTAGATTGGTTCTTGGCAAGAAATTTATAAATTTTAAAGATTTATATTAGAAAATAAGATAGGCTAAAAGAACAAAGTTTTATTGTGAAACTTAAGAAATTATGTTTTTTTAATGAATAAAACCCACCAAACTAAAAGGAAATCATAAAGATAAAAGCAGAAATCAACAAAATGCAAAACAAATACGCAGATACAAGAGACACAGTCAACTAAGTTAGTCATTCATTTGAAAAGACTGATAAAACTAATGAATTTATGGAAAGAATAATCAAGATGGGAAGGGAAGGTTCGAAGGCGAAGAAAGATAATAGAGAAAGAAGGAAGATGAAAAACTATTATGGAGGGCATACAACCGCAAATGCAGTTGAGATGAAAAGAATAATATAGTACAAACAACCAGATGCTGATATGTTTGAAAACTTAGATGATACAGCACAGTTTAGAAAAGAACATAATTCACCAAAATTGTATTCAAGAAGAAATAGTAAACCTGAATTTTCCTTTAATCGTTAAACTAATTAAAGCAATAATTTAAAATCTTCTCAGTAAAACTGTTAGTTCTGTGGAGAGTCCCATTCTTACACAAACTTGTCCATAGCACAGAAAGGAAACTCTCTCCAAGTTGCAGCCTAGATCAGACAAACACAGAATAAGAAAATCAATGTCAATAACAGGTCAGCATCAACCACAGACATAAATATAAAAATTCCAAACACAATAAGAGCAAATCTAACCTAGCAATATATTTAAATGAATACATGCTGACCAAGTTTGATTTAACTCGAGAGTACAATTTTGATTTGGCATTAGAAAATATATTAATGCAATTCCCCATATTAACAGAACAAAGGAGAAAAGCCAGATAATTATCTCAATTGATATGGAAGTCATTTGATAAAAGTCAACATTCATTTATGATAAAAGCTCTTGGCAAACTAGGAATAGAAAGGAAGTTTCTCATTATGATAAAGGATGTCAAGAAAAAAACCATCCAGTAGGCATCATACCTAACAGTTAATCATTGAAAACCACCCCTTTAATATCAGGAACAAGCTGAGGATGCCCACTGAACTGTTCAAAGCCGCGTTAAAGGGCTCAGCCAGCAAGATAAAGAATGTTAAAGAAGTAAAAGGCATACAGTTTGGAAAAGTAGAAATAGAACCGGCATTATTTGCTTATGATATGATTACACCAAAATCCAGAGACTATGTGAACAAGTTATCGTAATTAATAAAAGAATAAGACAGGGAGTTCTGAAATAAATATAGAAAAGCCTTTTCGATGCGTATTTCTGTTTGTCACTGGGAGGTGCCTCTGTGCATGCGTCAGCACCACAGTGAAGAAGTAAGCATCGCTGCCTTGACCTTCACTCTACTGGGCACCGATATTTCCACCCATGAAGATAAAACAGTTGAACTGAGAACCCTTCTAAGAAGCTTTCCTATCTATATATGATTTTCTAAAGGCGTGTTATCCCTTTTGAGCTTCTAAGCACTGCTGTGAGGGAGGGAACAGCAGACGATAACATTCCATTTCATAAGGTGGAGAACCTCAGGTCCCAAGACATGAAATGACTCTCGTGAATTCAGGTCAGGCAGGACTTCTGGTTCCTCCTCCAATACTCTTCATTTCATGGAGGCAGAAGCACAGAAGACAGAGGAAAAGGTGGGAAAGACAAGGGGCTGTTTGAAGAAAGGGGCGTAGGAAAAAAGCAAAATGGTAGACACTCGTGTGCAAAACCAATGGCATTGTGTAAGCAGAGGCAAGCCTCCGCCAACAGGTGTGTCCCAGAGTATTTTGTTTGAGCCCCATCGCTCACTAGTGGAGAACAGATAAGAATGAGGGGCACTATTTGCCATAAGGGAAGTGGTGTAATCGAGGATGAGCAGGCCTGCTTAGGGATGAGAATTGAAGTTTAAATCTAGTAATTCCAGGACCTTCTCTTCATTCTCTTTATTGCAAACCCAATCAGACAAGCAGCAGCTACACGTGAGATACTGGCTGATCATCCAGCTCTCCAGATAGGCATCCCTAGAGCTCTAGGGTCACCTTGCTCATAGTCACCATGACATCAAAATGGGCTTAGGTCTTCCCAGAAGGCTGCCATCTCAGGACCCCACTCTTCAGCAAGCACACATACCTTCTACTGTTGCACAAACCCAGGCCTTATGTTTGGCCTCTTTGCTGGTTGGCTCCCAGTGCTAATCCTTAAGTACTACAATGATTACCAGTGTGATGCTGAGTGTTCCTGTAGAACTTTTGTGCAACATTTTGGCCAAACCCTGGCAAGATACAATTGAAGACAAGAAGAAACAGTCTCCTTTAGGTAAAGGTCACTATACAATGGTGCAATTTTTGGAATCTAAAGATTGAGTTCTTTAAACTAACAATTTGAGATCTGCTGCCTTAGTGTAAATTGGAAATGGATACCATATCTTTAATGCTAATTAAGCATTGCATTACTTAGTCTTCCAGGCCTCATGTAAATAACAATTAGCAATAATTTAGCAGTTGTACATGCTGGCATCTCCTAAGCCATACCATTGTATACCATTCCAAATTCCTTTGCATTAATTAGGATCATAAGCCAATCAGTACTAATTAGGAAGAAAATAAGTATAATAATAAATGCAACAAAATTAGTGATTTGTATCTGGTCGGTAGTTCCTTCCCTTAGCAGTTCATCAAATAGTCTTAATGCGTAGGAACTTCTTGTAATTGAACTAATTATGAGGTTTCCCCCGCTACTTTGAGCCTCATGTTCAAATCCCACGAAGCTCATTAAATAAGTAACAAAACTGGAATCTTTAACACATATTGTAACTTGGATCATGTTAATTAGCACCACACGCAAAAGGCAGCGAGAGGCCGTTTAGCAGCCCCTGCTGTAGTTAAAGGGAAGGGAGATTGGGATCTTTACAGTTCTTTGGGGCTTTTCAGGAATCAGGCCAGTGGTGGGTGGGCACTGTGATGAGGAAGTCCGTGCGGTGTTTCAGGCGCAGAGAAGGGACTTGGAATCGGGGGCTAAGCCACGCCGTGACTGGGGCCTTTTCCGCAGTCCCAGTTGTGTGTGGTGGTGGCCCCGTTACAGAGTCTCCCGTTACTCCAGAAACTTGCCCCGCACTTGTCTTCTCTCTGTCTACTTCTCCCTTCCTTTGGGCCAGTTATAGAGCTTTTCTCTTCAAGGTTGAAAGGTGAGCATGAAGGACCCCAGAGAATTCACTTGCCCTGCACAGACTGAAATTGTATACACATAAACCCATGTGTCTGTTTCTAGTCAAACATATGTACCATTCAGTAGACATATTGACTGTATTCACAGCTTCCAGCGCTGATCTAAACGACTGCCGTTCCTTTTCCATCTACAGCTAGATCTGTAGATAGCTCTCTAGTCCTCAACGGGAAGATGCTTAGAAACACGTGCACCCTCCGTCCTGTCTTTTGTCCTCCTCTCCGTGCAGTGGGGAAATCTGAAGCCAAGCACTGGCGACAATGCTGGGAAAAGTCAGATACAGGGAGGTAAATCCACAGGGATGTTGGTTTATGGTGTACCTACCTACAGTACCAGAACTCCATAACAATATTATTTACTGCTGTTTTATGGGAAGTAGTTCTAAAATAACCCTAACAGAAAACACTTGTTACTCTACTGCTATGACTTGTCAAGTTTGATGGCTTGATGAGAATAAAAGGCATGACAAGAGATTTCCAGGCACCAGAACTAATGATGTCTTAAGCTCTTAATGTTAACCTTATACATTTGGGGATAGAATCTTTTGTTTCTTGTGTAATAAACAATAATTCTGAATGTCCTTCTAGCTACAATTAAAGCTTCACTCCTAAATAAAGCAGCTCCTATTCTAGCTTATAAAAAGCATTCCTTTTTTTTTTTTTATTTTTACTCCCATAGTTCTGGTTATCTATCTGAGATCTACGTATGCATGGTTCCAAGTCGTTTGATGAGACCTTATAGGCAAGTCTGGCCTCCCAAAATGGACTATCAGCTATGCAGGAGTGGGAGTTCTCATGTCTCATTCTTGTTCTGAGCCCTACAGTGGCTGACAGAGGCTGAGAACCAAAAGTTTCCAGTAAGTTCTATTCCATTGATGAAGTACGCATTTAAAAGAGCATCCAAAATAAAATAAAATAAAATAGCATCCAGAATTCAACATACGAATTACACTTTGCAAGTACAAAAATATAATTTTGATTATTCTTATAGTATTCTCAGTATTTTAAATGTCATGTGCTGTGAGTGGGTGGGGAGGCAAGAAGCTTGCAGTCATGATATTATCTACTAAATGATATCTGAAAAGAACTCTGGTCTATGTGCAGTGTGCACCATACATCCATGTCACCTGCATTATTTCATTTGATATTAATGGATCTCGAACTTGGGGCTTTGTCTATACACAGGCACAATGGGATAGAAAGTTAGGACAGCCTAACTCATGACAGCCCCTCTTACTAAATAAATACTCCATAATAAAGGGGAAACTAACAGTAATTAGTTTGCTTTCATTGCTAAAATTTAGCTGACCTGGTGAATCCATTTCATACCAGTTGATTCAGTTTGTCTGTGTATGCTCAGCCCCCACCATGACACACAAGTATTTTTTGAGGATGTAATTCTGCATCATAGATGATGAATAATTGACAGTGAAAGTAATAAGATAATATCTAAGCTCTTCACTAGTAAGTCTAATCTAGAGGTTTTCTTATCAAGAGCTTGTGACTGACCATAAAGAAATTAAACACAGCCAAATTAAATGTTTAACAGAGAGATAAAAAGCAAAATGCAAAAAACTTGTTAGTATTTCTTTTTTAACCAGAGATTATAGTCCCCAATATTTTTTTATTCATAGTTCAGTGTTACGTTATATGACAATAATCTGTTGCATGACTGACTCCCCTACTAGCTCTGGACTCTGACTTCCTTGCTGCATGAAGGCCAACAATGGTTCTCGGAGGGTGGTTAAGCAAGAGGAACCTGATTTGGAGTAAGAATTCCTAAGCCGGGCTTCTAAGCCAAAACTCCCATCCCCAGTAGAGGATGAAACAGAACACTGGTCTTGGTTATGAGAAAACCAGTAGAGACAGTTGGACTTGGATGGATAAGAATATACTCTTCAGTTAGTAGAATCAAGTCACTAGGCAGAGGCATAGTGAGAAGAGAAAAACAAGCACTGGGATGAGGGCCAGTCCCAGGGGCAGAGCAGGAGCCGCAGTGACCAGCTAGGAAGCTTGGCAGCCCTGTGTTGCCCTGAAGTCTTCTGCTCATACTCCTGACAGGAAACAGGGTCCAGGGTCCAGGAGGCAGGTTAGTGGTGGTGAAGGAGCAGGGTGGGGAGCTGGGTAGGATTAGAGACTACAGTTAGAGAGCCCCCACGGATCATTAGAGACCCATCTTCCCATATCTGTTTAAAATTTATCTAAATTTTACCTAAGATACTTTTAAAATAAAAAAATGCACATATATATTTTAGGTTTAATAAGGAAACCTCTCAGAGTTCTATAGTTTTACCTCTTTTGATTTCCTCATTGACAGAAATAAAGAAAAAGCAAAGAAATTGTATAGGAATTTAATGAAGACTTCGAACAGTAACTAAGATGCTGCTAAAAATCTATATCACTAGATCTGGGGTGCGCCATTGGAAATGTGCATGTCACACACACACACACACACACACACACACACAACTTTACACTAGACAGAGCATATGCTTTACATTTTTATCCGCTTAAATATGGTGCTGAGTTACAAAGACAGCGAGACCAACAAAGATGAGGCCGGGAGATGCTGAGCGACCGCAGCAAAATGGAAGCGCAGCAGTCCTGGTTTTCCTTACCAGTTAGCAAATGGGGTGCTGCTTTAGAAATGTGTATCTTTGCTCATTCGTTCATTCATTCATTCACTCTCCATTTTCTGAGACCTCCTCTGAATCCAGCACACCACCAAGTGCTTCAGCTATAGAGGATAGCAGTGTAGCCTAGGGATTGCCCATGAACTGGGAGTCAGACTGATTTGGGTTCAAGTCTCAGCTCTTCCACTTGTGATGTAAGACATTTTCAGTAAGTTGCATTACCATGCAAAGCCTCATTTTCCCCATCTGTAAAATGAGGACCGTATGAATTCCTACCTCATTGAGTATCATAAGGAATAAATCCAATAAAGCCTGAAAAGCTCTTAAACCAGCACATGGTATGAAGTAAATGCACAAACGTGTTAGTTGTTCTGTTGTCGCTTTTAAATGTCAGTATTCTGCATTAGTAGGAAGTAGAAGGAGGCAAATGTTGGCTCACAGTGAGAGCTTTCAACAGTGAGAGCCATCCACAGAGGATGGGCTCCTCGAGCAGGTGATGAGCCTCTCATCTCATCTCTGCCTGCCTCAGAGAAGAGCTTGGATTCCCCATCTGTCGGGAATGTGGTAGAAGGGACTCCTCTTTAAGGAGGAGGCTGGGACAGATGTGCTTTCCAGACTTTTCCAGCCTGCACCCCCGATCTTGTCATCCTCCAAGGGAGCTGCATTGAGAAAGGAAGCAACATTTTGACTGCATCCTGAGTGCCTGCCCGCTGCTGCTGTTGTTTTACAGATGCATTCTAATTTGAGCTTTGCAAAACCCCTACGATGAAGATACTGCTCCTCTCCTTCTGCAGTGAGGGAAGCAGAGGCTTAGCAGGGCCAAGTAACATCCCAAGATGCCACAACCAAGAAGAGGTAGAAGAGACATGAGACCCCTAAATCCATGCTCTTACACTTCACTGCATTCACTCACAGTTAACTCCTTCCGAGAATCCTCAGGAACGCTGTCCAAGACAGGATGAAGTCAGGTAGGATGGTGTCTCTGCAGAGTTGGAGATGCTCCTCTTTGCATCTCCAGATCTTGTGCATTGTGCATTATTCAAAGCTCCTGCCTAAAAAAAAAAAAAAAAAAAAAAAATCTGCCTAAAAATACCTCATATCTGACAAGTCCGAAAAGCTCCCTCAGAAAATCTTCCCTTCCGCACATTGATCTCTTTTTAAAAAAAAACAAAGCCGCTCCATCATCTAGCTACACTGATGAAAGACAGGCCCAGGCCGAGCATTCCAGAAATTCACTATAGAATCCCATCTTTCAGATCTAGGATCAGAACAGAGCAAGCAGTGGAAGGGTGAGGGTTGAGGAGAATTTTTTTTTTTTTTTGGTCAAGGGGAACAGATTACATTCTTGAATCCTTTGCCATGTTATAAACAAGACCAAGCACATAGCATTCCTTCCGAAGCATATGGCCCTGTTTTTAAAACACAGGTCTGGTCTCTCCTGGAATTCAGTGTTTGTCTCAGTACCGATCTTCCTAGTCACTTGGGATTTGTTATAATTCGGCACTATTGAGGGTGGCCAGGATTGGAACAGTTCTTTCATTCATCTTCTCCTTGCCTTCAGCTCTCCCTACATACCCTCTATCTTTTATCATTATGTTTTTAAGCCTGTAAATGTTTCCTAGGGCAATGCCAAATTTTAAGTGCTGCATGTTGTTACCTCGTGTGGGTAGTTTCAACCTGGTACTTGTAGCCTCCAGGTTTTGTTGGCGTGTTGAGGTTCCTTCTCCGAAAGGAACAGCAACAGCTGTTGCTTCTCAGCAACAGCCTCACCTGAGGAGATGCTATTGAGCTTCTTTCCTTTTCATGGAAAGGAGTTCGTTCTTTTCACCTTCTCAAGCTGTTTAAGGGATTCATCGAAAATGTGATCCTCAAGGGAGAGTAGAAACGTGACTGAAGACCGGAACACTGGGGACCTTAACCTCTCTGTGCTTCTTTGGGGATTAGTAGGTAAGGACTTTGGTGGTTGGGGTCGGGGGAGCAGTACCTTGGTATATAAGAGATACTAGTATTGAGTAATTAGATTAACCCATTTAAGAAATAAACTGATATATGCCGAAGCCAAATGAACAGGCCCTTGTCTCAAAAGGACAGACACTCACATTCCAGAAAGCTGCCACTGCTCAAGGAATTTTTGGAATATTTCTGCAATTGCCTCCAAAGACTTTGGTACCTTTTCTTTTATATATTCTCAATCAGGAAAAACTTCATTCTGTGTACACAGCACTAGTGAATCAGTATTTATTTTTTAGTTCTTCGATGGTCATTACAAGATCCTGAGACTGACTCTGTTGGTTGGCCCACAATCTGGGTCTGATGTTTCCAACTTCGGAGCAACATTTGGACGATGGCAGTGTCACTGAGATGCACGATTTGCATTGCATGGTGATGCCCTTCCATTATGGCCCATTTATGTGTCTGAGCCCAGGCCTATTCTGTGGGCCGTTGTCATATTCAGGAGCGTGATTACACAGGTAGTCTTCACAACCCAGCACCATCGTGAGTCTGCTACATGGGCACTGTCTGCTCTGGACATAGCTTTAGAGCAAGCGCTTCTCACTGTAAACACATGAAGAAGACTACCGACATTCTCACAGTCACACCATCTTCATGTGAGTTCTACAAAAAAAACTCACTTCTCCTTCCCCCTTAGATGCCCAAGGAATAGTGATGTCTTGAAAAACAGACAGCAGTAATCGGAAAGTCACATTTCTTAACCGTTCAGAAGGTATTTAGTTGCACAGGGACCCAAATATCTATTGATA
Organism: Rousettus aegyptiacus; assembly: GCF_014176215.1. NCBI lineage: Eukaryota > Metazoa > Chordata > Mammalia > Chiroptera > Pteropodidae > Rousettus > Rousettus aegyptiacus. The sequence continues at coordinate 73,555,982 of NW_023416287.1, forward strand.
TTAGGAGTGTAACATGGTAGCTTTCTTTTCAAATTCAGGAGGGAGTGACTTTTCTTAAAGTTATGCTCTATGGTTTGGGTGTGGGTAGTCTTTTAGTAAGACTGTATCCCACTAGAATAGCATTTCTCACCTTGGGGCAGTCTTGTCCCAGGAGACATGGCAATGTCTAGAAATGTGTCTTAGTGTCCCACTGTAGGTATGTGGAGGGAATCTTTCTGTCCCTTAGTGAGTAGAGGCCAGGGATACTGCTAAAAATCCTATAAGACACAGGACTGCCCACCTCTTCCATCTCAAAAAAAAAAAAAAAAAAAGAAAGAAAAAGAAGGGAAAAAAAGACTCATCTGACCCAAACGTCAAGAGTACTGAACTTGAGAAATCCTACGCCAGAACAAATCTCACCTGATGAAAATCAAGGCAGCATATAGCATAAGTGTGAACATTGCCCAGGCAAAATGCTGTGTACACTCCTGCCATCTTTGATCAAGGTGTGGTATAGGAGCCCCTTCCTGTGGTTCTCTTCAGGTGATACTATAGAAGTAGGAATGCTCCAAGTCAGTGCTGCCCTTGACATCCCAGATTCATCTTTTCTGCACTAATGTGCAGTGTGCACATTGTCCTCATTTTACGCCAGCCACGGCACATCCTACCCCATGCACGGTGAGGAAGATACACAACATTTCTGCAATTTGTGCTTCTGTGATCTTCACTTTCTATTGTGTAACCAGCTGCCTGTTAGAGAATCAAAGAGTATTAGAACTGAAAAGTATCTTCAAGCTTTCTTACCTGTGAGGAAACCGAAATCTCGAGAATTCAGAAAACACTTTGGGTAGATAGAAACAGAGCTAAGAAAACTGGGTCCCCAGAGATCTAACCTGGTGCTTATCTTACCACCTTATTTTTGCCATACTTTCTTCTTCTCAGCATGAAGAGCAGCAGCCCCAGGTTGATTGTACCAGGCTTGCAAGATTTCCTTACATGCCCAGGCAGTGAAATCACAGGCTCCACTCAAGGGTGAGAGTGTATTTCCCTCTGTTGCTGGACCCTGCAGAGTCTCTGAACTGTAAAGCTTAATTCCATGACTTTTTCTGCGGAGATTAGAGATTTTTTTCTTCAGTTTACACTCTATGTAATTTTAAAACATCATTAATTGACGCTGGGAGTAATCCTGATAAGCTTCTCTATCATCATAGTCAGAGAACACACTAGGAATATAGCTGATGAGGGACAAAGGAATTTCATGGTTTGCAATCATTATTTTTAAAGTAAATAAGGAAGAGAAGCTCAGTGATCTGCAAAGTACAGTAAGAGTTTTGCCACAATATTTTAGTGAAGGAGAGAAACCAATGCTGTGACAAGAAGGAGACCAACCATCAGCACTACACAAAGAAAAATTTAATAGAAAGAATGTACCACCTCAGTATACTAATTCGTCATATTTTGTTTTCCTTGGAATTTACTAAAACAAGTCTCGATGGTCAACTCTTTAAAAAAATTCCCAAAATTATAGTTCTTTTCAAAACGGTCTTACCATAAAGGAAGTGAAAGGAGGTGTAATAGTGATATTTCCAATGGGAGAACTGAACACAAGAATATTCAGCCCACTAGCCAGGAAGTGGACATGGTTTAAGATATATCTTCTAACAGAGTTCTGCTCATAGGGTCAACAGACTCTTAAAATTGAGAAAGAACTTCTAGGCCACTCAGAGCAGCTCACAAAAAGAATGCACTTTATATATCTGGGCTCAGGACTTCATATAAAAGAGGAGGTGTGAAATACAACTCGAGGAAAGAGGTGGAAATACCCTAATAGTGGTTCGAGGGGACAGAACGCAAAACCACTCGCAGACTCACCAAATCAGGGAATAAACTTTAAAAATTACTTGAGGTCTGACTCAAAATTTAAAACTCAAGTTTTAAAACTCTCTTAACCAACATGTTTCTCCCTTTACTCAGCACTCTCATTAATATATCCCTGTTCCTACTAACTTGCCCTTTACTTATTCTTTGTAGGTTTGTTCAGTCTCCACAACTGCCCTGATTTGCCAGGGCTACCATAGGTTCCACAAGCGGGGGAGCTTAAGCAACTGAATTTATTGTCTCATAGTACTGAAGGACAGAAGTTCAAGATCAAGGTGTTGGCAGGACGGTTTCTTCTGAAAGCTATGGGAGGAGAATCTCTTCCATGCCTCTCCTTGCTTCGGGAAGCTTCCTGGCTTGTCCACGCATCACTCAGATCTCTGCCTTCATATTAACATGACGTTCACCCTGTGTTCGTGTCAGTTCCCAATTTTCCCCTTTTTATAAGGACACTAGTCATTTGAGGTTAGAAGGTCAGCTCAGGATTTGTTCTGAAGAAAGTGATGAAGCATAAGATTACATCCTGTTTCTGTCCCAAAAATGCAGCCTGAGGACGGTCTGAGAGCAGAGACTTTGGAGTTTGCCAGAACAGGCTTCTCTTCTTATTCCATTTCCTAGTTCGGGCGAAATCTTTTGAGATCTCTAAGCCTCAGTTTCCACCTTCAAGAAATAGGGATGATAATGCACAACTCAAGATATAAAAGGGGAAACAAAAATAAATCCCTAAACTCCCTGGTTCTTTTTCTTCCAGCTAAAGACAAGGTTCTGACTGCCCTGTAAGCTAGAAATAGCAGACGCCAACTCCTGGCGTGGGCTCGGTGCTCTGCGCGGCCCCGGGGGTGGGAGCGGGATCCAGGCCCACCACCCCTCGTCCCGTCCAGGGTGGGTTGAGAGCTCACGTGGGTTTGTGACAGCCTTGACAACAGAGCAGAAAGCGCGATGTGGCAGAACAGCTCGCATCTCCTTGGCTGTGGAGCAGAACGTGGCGCCTCACCCAGATCCCGCTTCCGCGATGAGAAGACGGAGGAGGCTGGGAAGGCGATCGCCACCTGCGCCGTGGTGGCGACACTCCTTTTAACGAGGGCTCCTCAGAAGTCGTGTTCTCAGAAGGGAGGATGCAAGAAGAGCTGTGTTTCCTCCCAGCCACCAGCCGTACTGACAGGGCACCAGAAGGAGCTTCGCTCTCAGCACTGGGCCCTGCAGCCAACCTCGCAAAACGCTTTTTGGTGTTTGCCAACGGGGAAGCTCAGTCTGCAGCTGCAGCAGCAGGTGCCGGCTGCCAGGTTCCCCGTGGCAACCCAGGTGTGCGCCAGGTTAGCGGCTCTGCCTTGGAGAAATGGCCTCCATCTCAGATGCATGTGGCCCGAAGCTCGGAGGGGAGCTGTGTCCCCCCATGGTGGGAAGATAATGATTGTGCTGGTTTTTATGGGGCATAATATAACCTCAGTGGGTGGTTCAGTATAGCTGTGGCTTTTACAGGGCATGGGAGATTGTAACACGCTTGTTGTTGTTTCTTGTTGGAGGGATTTTTTCCTTTCTTTTTTTTTTTTTTATCATTATTTAGCCCAATTCATTATTATCCACAGGTTCACTCAGGTTTTTGGTTAATATGTTTATGAGTGCAGGAGAGCATAGCTTCCGGCCACATGATAATTCGAGTTTGTAGTTGGGTTTTGCAGAAATGTTCACATCTGGGATCTTATTTGGAGCTCTCTGTGAAATCAGGAGTGAGGTAGATTAGGAATTGCTAAGAATGTTCGATGTGCACAATAAGGCCCAGAGGATGAGCTGCTTGGTTGTCCACTGTATGTGTGTGTTACGGAGCTAGGACCCCAGTTCAGGTCTTCAGCGTCTTCGTGCCTCATCCTTTGCAGTCTGCCTCACTGCTCATGCGTCCTGCGAGCCCCTGTGTTTTTGTTTCCAGTTGCCAGTGAACTGTTTAATCACATGTCTTTTCCGCTGATCGGCTGTGGTCTTTCCTTTGGTACACAGATCAATGCCTGTTAACCACAGTCGTCTGCCTCGGAGGCTCTGTTACTGAGCACAGCGAGAGGGAAAGGAAAATCCTGTTATAAAAGCATCGCATCACCTTCAGCATGCCCGTCTTCTCCATGTACTCCCCCACACTGAGGCCCCCAACTCCATCTGCTTCTGGCCCACCCCAAAATGCTTGTTTGGTCATGGATGGCTGTGCCTCCTGGAGGTTTGGGTTAAGTGAGGCATCAAGGGAGTCTTAGCCAGGGCCCGAAAGCACTTTGGCTTAAGATCATGTGGTGCTTTTGCCCCAAGCATATCGGTAAATTTACACCCTAGTGGACTGTTAACTTCTATTTCTTCTTAGTATAGGAGGAAACCTGGGCCTGGAAAAATCCATAAAAGCTGATAATCCCCAAATATACACACGCACACGTGCACACACACACACACACATTTTTCCTATAACCTCTTTCTGTAACTTTTTAGGAACTTGACAGTGATATGTGGCATTTTTTGGCTTTGGCAGATGTTATGTGTTGCATTCCTTAAACAAATAACTAAGTACACATTAAGGCAGCCCAGAAGTTTATAGAAACATAATACTGAGAGAGCATGTATCACTGATGGTTCTCATGGGTGTTACCAACAAAACAGTTTTTAGGACTCCCGCCCCCTCACTTAATTCACAATTAACTGAAGATAATAACAACGAAAGCAATAAAAGAACATATACCACGTGCCAGACATGCTAAATACAGTGGGTGCATACATTACTTGTAGAGTAAATTGCAACAACCCTATGCAGTTGGGTACTACTGATATTTACAGATGAGAAAATTCAGGCTTAAGAGGGGTAAGTAATTTCTTAAGGTCATGGCTAATATAATTGGTGTGGATTAATCTACAGTTTAAAGAAAAACGAAGCTCTAATTTTTTTTTTTTTTTTTTTTTTTTTTTTAGCTTTATAGCTACTTCTTGTTTGTTTGGTTTTCAACGACTCTGTTCAGGTATAATTTACATGTAAAAAACTGTACATAGTTCATGTGCACAGCTCTTCGTGTTTGGGGATAAGTATACACCAGTGAAACCAGCTCAACTGCCAAGGATATAGACTCATCCATCACTTCCCAAAGTGTCCTTCCATCCCCTTTTATTAATTTGTTCTTGTTGTTGTTGTTGTTATTGTAAGAACACTTAACAGCAACCCTCTTAGAAATGTTTAAGTATACAATACAATATTGTTGGCAAACTCTAATTTTAAAAGGTGAATGTTACATTTATAACTGGATGCTGACAATTATGTATGATATTCAGTAAGAAAACAAAATTTATATGATCAAGTCAAATCAAACAATCTACTGATGTGGATGCTGCGAGGAAGCTACAGAAATATGTAGGACAGACCCGGGGTTAGAGCTTCCACAGTGTGTTAGGGGTAAGATACACACACATGAGAAAGTCAATCACCGATGATGATTCAGATATGACTGGAACAGGACTGTGTCGTTAGTGGAGTTACAGACTTCTGGTGTAGAAGAGGCTCGTATTCCAGGTAGGCAGAGACACATGTGACACGAGCGTGCACCACAGTGTCAGGCTCCTAATAAAGATTTGGTCAATGATTAAACAAATAAACCAGCAAGGCCATCGTATTCATGTTCTAGTGCAGGAATTCTCCAAGCAGCAGTCCAGTGCCTTAGAGAGTGTGGAGCAGCGTAGACTATTTCATATCAGGGATGGCAAAGTGCTGACCATGAAAGCCAGACAAGGAAATGATGTCTTAGTGGAATTTACCATACTGCTTTCTTCACCCACAAAAGTCTTACAAGAAAAAATAAAATAAAAATGTTGAGCTAAGCAGTGTGCTCAGTGTCAGGCTTGATTTATGTATAGGTGCGATCTCTCTCTCTAAGGGGCCAGGTCACAGTGTCGACCCACAGCCAGTCTGCATTGCTGTTCTCGGGCAGTGCCATGGTCTCACGGCCACCTCTGTCTAGCTCTGTGATCTTGGGCAATCAGTCCATTTCTGGGGACCACAGGTGAAAATAGTATGAATTAAGTAAAATAACCTGTGGAAAATGCCTAACACACAGTAATCATGCTTTATACCTGTTAGTTCTTGTTGCTGTGGTTTCTGATAATGTTTTTAGAAATACTTGCAAAGTTCTTTTTATTTTTTTTTAATTAAAAAAGAAAAAAAAAACAAAGATCCTTGCTTATATTAAGGAATTGAGAGAAGGTAGAAGAGTGACCTCTTTTTAATTCTCCAGACTTAATTCAAGCGTGTTGGGAAGGTTTAGGGGTAGACATGAATCTTTGTATGTTAAAATGCACTTGAGAGTTGTTTTCATTGGGTATGAGACATGCAGACACGAAAATGATTGAAGTTCATTCTCACAGATCACTAGAAATAGGAGACACACCACACTGTGCCTCTGCTGTGCAGGGCCACACGCAAAACGCCAGGGCAGCAGCTGTATTGTGGTTTTCACAGGAAGGAACAGACAAGGCAGGGCTGGCAGATTTGGCGTTGGCTGGTTTGAATCATCTTGAGTAGACTCTAGATTGCTCCTAGTTGCCTGGTACTTGGCCCTAGGGTAATATTAGGACTGGGCTAAAACTGTGAAAACTCCATAAAGGAGATAGTGAGTGTGGGCCCTTGATTGCTTGGTTTGCACATGAGAGGTACACTCTCAGGGGTGCCATTTCCTATCTCCAGGAATTAGCTAGCTCTCAAAGATAGTCTCTCCAGGATCAGTAAGGACCCAAATGTCAAAGCAAAATAAAATATGAAAACTAAAAAACATGATTAATGTACATGGCACTGCAATCCTGGATGGCAGGAGTGGGGTTGACGATTTAAAAAAAAACATAGTGATAGCTTTAATCCAGTTTACGACCAAGGCACACAGCTTTTGGGTGAAGGAATCCCATGGGCATTTCCATAGTACAGAGCAGGATGCTGGGTGGGTGCCAGCCACAGTGCCCCCACTACCATTCCCAGGGGTCAAGATGATCTGGGGACACCCAAGAGCTTGACCCTTAGGCTTTCAATCCTACCTACCTGCTTTACCTTTGATAACTCATTTCATGCTCATTGCTAGGAAAATCTAGTTGACTTAGCCGGTGGGAATTTTCAGGAACCTGTTTCTAGAACTGGACCCGTTTGGACACAGACTAGTTAGGGCAGTATCTGCCTGTTTTTGAGCAGCACTTAACGTCATCGCTCTTGTGCCCTCACCAGGCGTCCCCACTCATGCCGTGAAGTCTGGAGCTCTGATGGTTGTGGTTGACAGACAAAACTCCCCCACCCGCTTTCTCCCTGCTCTGTTTTTAAATTTGCTTTCAGGAAAAGCGATGTGGTGTCCAAGACACTTGGGAATACTCGGATGTGTTTAAACAACTTGGTTTCTTCTCAGGTGATGCCTTAATTCAATCATCCATTCATTCTTTCATTCAACACGCAAATCGTATTTGGCAGAATTTTTTTTCTGACTTCCCAGAAGGCACAGAAAAATGAATCATTGATCTCTAGGACTCAAATTCTCCAAAGTGAGAGGCACAGGGAAATCCAGTACCATCAGTAGTCAGAATATCGGCTGAGGGAGTTAGAGAAGATAGCAAGATAGCATGTAGCCATCCATTAAATAACAACTGGACTTCCTACAGTCTGTGCAAGGAGATGGACATTTAAAGGACTCACAGGAACTGGTTTCATTCCCATGTCACTCAGTGAGCTCTGGTCTGTGTCACTGGCCACAGTCTTCTTTTCTCTCTGATCTGCCATCCTACCCTGAAAGAGTGCAGGAGGAAAATGTGCTGATGAGTCAGGGCACTTCTACCCCATCACGGGAAAAATAATTCAGGGTATGTTGAGTCAGGACAATGCATTTCAATGTAAGCTCATGCAATCAGAGCCGTGGCTCATAGAGATGGGAATACAGTGATACATGTGCTCTCGTTTAACTGGCAAATTTGGTTTAGCTTCCTGTTACCCTCTAGTCTAGTGGCTTCTCATTGAACTTCCTCCTGGCATATATCCAGGAAACCAGAACATAAAAGGAACACAGTCTAGTTCTTGAGAGGGCCAAATGGCCTGGTAACCAGGACTCTATGGCTTTGTTTAATGGTTACGTCTTTGAAGCCAGCTTGCATGCATTCACACTCTGTCTCTACCACCTGCTAGTTGTAGTAAAAGAAGATAAATTGCTTGTCCTCACTGTGTCTGCTCAGTAAAATGGGCTTGTTATAAATATGAAATGAGCTTGGAGAGTGTCCTAATCTAGTATAAGCACAATTTAAGTATTTGCTATTACTATTACTACCACACTTGCGAGGTCAGAAGTTTCAGGAAGTGGGAGGATGCATGCCCCAACCAACCAGTCCAGAGCCTTCTCTGGCCTCCCCACCTTGCCATCACGGGTTCCCTGAGGAGTGCCGAGTAGTTTAGGCTATGGAGAGGAAGCTCCTGGAAGCAAGATCACCTCCCCATAGGTTTTCCAGGGTTCAAGGCACAGAGAATAGAAAGAAATGGCCTTGAACCTGGCCAGACCTGAAGAGAAGGAGCTAAGTGAGCCCCAATACTGAGATGGAGCAGGTATTAAAGTGCTAGAATAGGGCCGACTTCTCAAGAGTCATCTCCACACTCTTGGGGTCTGAGCCAGATGGGATGTTCAAGTGGATGTATCAGGTCTTCTTACATTTTGGCCCCAATTCAGAAATCTGCCCCCTCTGCCAGCTCTATGTAATGGCAGCCACTGCCTGAGTTTTGATCGACCTTCACTACTGTCACCATGAAACTTTTACCTAAGAAGCGAGCCTTAGTTAATACATTTACAGTGCTTAGAAGCATTCTCACCTTTCCCAAGGCCTTAAAACATAACAGACACATACCTGGTTTTCTTTGGCGACCATCAGCAGGCCTCTGACCATCCAGCCCATGCCCTAGGCCTGTTAAAATTGTCAGAAGACTCAGAAAGCTTCTGAAGATCTATAATTAGTCATGCTTGTATAAAGTGAAAGAGGAGTTGTGGACTATACTTCTTACCTGTTAACCTACTTTTCTCAATGTTTCAGACCAACAAGCACGTGTATAATGAAAGGCAGTGAGGAGGGGATCGGAGGCAAAATTATGCTATCAAAACAATCTTGGGTTGAACAGAGAAAAAACAGATCAGAGATTATTCACACTTATACTCACAAATCATCTCTTTAACAGAGAGAAAGAAAAGAGGTTTGACATTTGGTCATGGGGATATTTTGTTCTTGAGTTAGATGTTTTTCTACGACATGCATTCAGTCCTCATAATTACCATATGAGGGGAATTCTTACCATTTTACACTTAAAAGAAATGAGGTCCAAAGTATGACCCCAAATCTCGACCCACTAGAGGTTACTTCCTGAAACAGACAGGCCCTCCCAGCATCACTGAAAGATATCAAACAACAAAAGAAAATACAGCCCAGACATGATAAAGCTGACCAGCTACTTATTTTGCTTCGCAGAGGCAAATAATTAGTTTGAGCTCTTGCCGCGTTTCACATGAACTGGGCTGGTGGGGTAGGGGAGATTTTCCCTTATATATACTATTATAGGAAAGCCTGTAATTGAATCTAATTTCTGCAGCTGCCATTAGAAAGCAGGATGGCGGCAGCAGCATCTGGGAGACAACAGAAGCCTGTAGAGCAGGGTGGAATATGCTGGGGTACAACTGAGAAACCCAGGGCACAGGGCGAAGCCACCTGCCCTAAAGTGACAGCAAGGCCAGGATCCAGCCAGTAGAGAAAGTGGCAGGAGAGTGTGGCCCCCTCCGGCCCCCACCCACAAGGGTGAGCATCGCTCAGAGTTCCCGTAGCCACAGAACCTCCTGTATCTTTGTTCTCTCTCCGCCACGGCTTGTAAGTATTAGCCTGATGTTGTTTACTTCTTTTCCCAATCTCTCCAAGGAATATGATTCACACGTTTTCAGATTTATTTGAACAAAATGCAATAAATATGCTGCTTCAATTTTAACTGCTGGCCTGTAGCCAGGGTTTTTAATGAATCTGGCCTGTGCTACTGAAGTGTTCCAGGATCTCCAGGGCTCTGGGCACTGTGAGATTACACACACACACACACACACACACACACACGCACACACGCGCGCGCGCGCGCACACACACACACACACACACCTCCCCACCTCCTATTCCCTGGAGGGCCAGTGACTCACAGTCAATTGCAGGTTTTTCAGAGCTGACTCTGGTTAAAATTAGCAGGAGCCCTTATTATTCAAGGAGAAGAAGGATTCCTCCATCTCCTTTCACGGCTGCATGGAAATGCCGTCTTTTCATTATTTTCCCTTCTGTTGGAATTGCTGTACCCACCTCGGAAAGCTGCCATCATCAGCCTTTTTCTCTTCCTTTGTTTCCTTGCAAATGGTCACTAGACCCAACCCGGACTATGGGGATGTCTGTATAAAAACAGCTGGAGAAGGCGGTTTTATGTGGAGATAAAAAGACTGTGAATTGATTTTAACCACAACCAAACAGTCCAGTCAGTGCCCCATGCTTTGGAGAGGTGAGAGAAAACAGGAAGAGGGACACTCACAAAGGTAGTCTCAGGCATGGCACCTTTTCCCAGAAAAAAAGGAGAATGAGAGATGCCAATAGCACCCATCTCTCAAACCCCATCCTCCAGCAAAAACAGCCCACAGAGTAAAACTGAGGAATCTGCAAACTTGGTCCATCTCTGTGACCTCACCTCCTCTTTCTGCAGGAAGATGGTCACCGGGACCCCCTCCACTTTCAAGAACCTGAAACTCAAAAGTTAGCTGCCTGTGATGAACACCTAGGGCCATTAATGGATTAGCATCTGAGAACTCCCTAGGAAGGAAAGGACCGTTGCAGAGAGGGGCAATTTTAGGGCCTGTAGCATGTTTTCCCACTGACAACAAAGAGTTGGTTCCAGAGATCCCGTCTATCAATGGTGGCCAGATGCTGCCTCGTTGCTAGTATACACTATCACCTATTTCTCTTATTTCAAAGAACAAACCATAGTCTGATATCTTCTATTATTACTAGTGACTTTTAATGATGTCAGGAGCCTCTGTTTGTTTTTCCTCTCTCGGAGTTACTGTCAAAAGCAAATTATAGATTGCTCTGCAAGAGTGTGCCCTTCCTACTCCATCCTCATCTCATTTCACCTCGTCCCCTGATGGGACCTTCAGAATCATTACACAAAATAAGGAAAGGAACTTGGAAGTCAGGCTTCTGGGCCGGCAAATAACATGAAAGGCCTGGATGCCCATATGGTCTGGGGAAGAGGACCAGAATCGAGAGGTCCAGGTTAAAACAGCTTCACCAACAACATGCCATGTGACTCCCAGGAGCCTTCATTTCCTCATCAATGGAATGTTGGAACCCACTAAGCGATCTTTCCAGCCCCATCATTCTGCAGTTATGAGATCCAGGCTACAGACTTTGAGTAGTGTTCCTTTAACATCATTTCCCCTAATAGTATTTGAGAATTAAAGACACTTACAGGTAAACACTTCCTTATCTGTGTTTCACTTTCTTGAAATGGAATAATAAATAGTTCTTATTTCTGCCATGATTGCTCAAATTATAAAAATCACATCCTCTTATTTATAATAGTCGTAGAATTGTAGAATTTTTTCTATGGAGGTTGGAAAGAAACACCATCTTGTTTCCACTTCAAGTAGTAGTGTTAGCAGTATGTTTCTGAGCGTCTCTAGCATGCCCTTTCCAGGCATTTGTGCGCATCCATTAAACACGTGTTGGTTGATCCCATGATCTCCTGCTAGCCCTTTGCCAGGTGGACACTGTTGAAAACATATGAGAACTATGAAAGTTGTTCTCAACTTTTTAATTGTCTTATTGAGAAGTCAAGATTACTGTGCAAAATAATAATATTAACAATAGCATACCTGTAGGAGCCAGACAGTATGCTTGATACTTGAGAGATCTTTATTTAAGCCTCAGCAAATTCCATAAAGTATCTCTTTTTATTTCCATTTTACCAACAAGGAATCTAAGGCTTAAATTAGTTTATCGGCCTAAAGCTGAGCAGTGATTGAAATGTATCTGACTGATACTACAAGTTTGAAATATCATATAATCAAGTGTTGAACTGAGTGTAAGCAAGGCCTACAGAACTGTGGTGTAGGTGGGGAGCTCTCTGCAAAGTCAGGGATGTGCAAGTTTTGAGTAAGGGAGGTTACCTACTGCTGCTTGCGTTTATACTGAAAGAAAGAAGTACGGACTAACCCTGGGTGATGGAGAAGAGGCACCGTTTCAGAGATGAGAATATGGACTCCTGATAGGAGATGTTAGGAAGACCGCCGATTCACCATCCTCGCTCTTCTTTAACAAAAGGCAAGCGTTTGATGAGACCATTGAGGAGAGAGAGCTTTCATTTGTCCACAGCTGGACCCTGGTAACTCTTTATACAGGATGGCCTTCTAGAAAATTCCTGGCTTGACAAAGGGCTGCTTTCGGGTAATTTTTATCATTTTTAGAATAGCGCTTACAGAAACAGAAATGTTCTATTTATTACATAACCGAAGGTGGAAAAACAATGTTTTATTGTCCATTTTATTATTTGGGGAATGTAATATTTTCCAATTGTGAAAAATATAGTCAGGAACTTTTTCTTAAAACCTTTTTTAAAGTCCTGCATTCGCTCATTGGCACTTCTTGGCCAGTCTGTTTGCTCTCTGAACTCTGATTTCAGCCTCCTTTCCTTTCTTTGGGTAGCTTAATTCTCAGGGTCATGTCAAACATAGAAGTTATTTCTTAGCTCTGAGTTCATGGAGATTTTCCAGAGTTGTAGCTTAATTGCACATTCGGTCAGAATTGTTTTTTTCAACAGGTTTGGCAACTTTTTAATCCTGCATTAGGCCATTATCTGTTTGTATCCAAGGCCAACTAGACAAAATTAAGAAACATGCCGTTTCCTGACGAGAGTTCTTTTCTTAAGCCTTTGCATAAAGAAAACCTCTCACTCTTTCTGTCACTTTTTGGAATCCAGACAATAAGGTGTCAGTCTGCATTTCTAATAGCCATGGGAAAGGAAGGCTGGGTTCAAGTCTCCCAGAAAGACTTGGGTTCAAATTCCTGCTAACGTTTAGTTGTGGCGAGACCCTGATTGTGTTTCCTGACATCTCTGAGCCTCATTTTCTTCACATACAAAATGTGCTTAATATTATCTTTCTCATGGGGTTGTGGGGAGGTTTAGATTAAACATGTAATTGTTCTTCAACCAAGGACAGTTAATTGGTCCTGAAGTAACCAAAAGGACGTCATTAAAAAGTGGCTTCCCCTGAAAGGCAGCTCCAAGGCATTCCCTCCTGAGTCATTGTTACGATGAGGTACCCACAATCCTAGGGATGGGACACAGGATAGAAACACCCAGATGAGCCTGGACCTGACTGCATTTCCCAGGCCTTTTCATGTCCAGGAACTATTGCATTTTGTTTGATTTGTCTGATAGAAATGAGATCTCTGCTATCTTCTCAAAAATAGAAGTGTTTCTACATGTGACTCTCAGATCTTCCCTTAAGATGACCAGGTGATTTCCCTCCTGGTTAGGGTCACAGGAAACTCTTCTATCAACACAAGATGCAGAATCAGAAGGAATTTGAGACCATAAAGAGATGCAGGACAAAAAGATGTGACATGCCTTCAGGGTCGGGCCTGGTTAGTACATGGATGAGAGAACATCTAGGAATACCAGGTGCTGTAGGCATTAAAAAAAAAAAAAAAAAAAAAAAAGATGTGACATGCCCAAAGTCATAGAGCTACAGATAAGTGCAGATAAGTGAGCCTCCAAATGCCATGTCTTGAGCCTCTGTGCCCCTACTTCCTCTCATGCAGCTTTCTTTCATGACCATAAACCATGAGTGAGCACACGAAGTCACCCCTCTGTGGAGATGCTTCTTCCCAGCATGGTCCTAAATGAATCACTGGACCAGTGTGAAAAATATTCCAGAAAACAATAGTGCAACGTGGCTTTTTCTAGTGCATATCCATCCGTGAATGTGGGACGTTTCTGTGTTGAACTCGTCCCATTGTTCACTGTTCTTCTTCAGTGCTCAGAGATTCTGTTTGTATGGCTTGTCTTTAGTTAGGGCAAGAATCATTGCTGCCCTTTCTCAACTATTATACTAATTATTGCCCATCTCTGTGTTGTGCACCAATGGAATTTTTACTAATGCCTCCTGCCAAAGTTTATCTTCATTATACATGATTAGTAAATGTCGAATCTAATGTTGAGTGAACAAATGACTTAAATTTATGAATATTCCCAGCACATGTCAATCCAAGAGTATCTCTAACTTGCTGGACTGACTTTAGTTTACAAATTAAACAAGGCATGAAATTGCAATCTAGTAAAAGAATTGTGTTTGGGGCCTGTATGCCAATAACTATCTTGACCATTTTTTAACAAGTTATTAGGATGCCAGAATTTAAATCTGTAATAAACCTGTTTCTTTAAGAATGTGGTCACATGCCTTTGCCTGGCCATCTCTGCAATCCTAATAACTACCTGCATGGCTTCTATCTGCATATCCTCTCACACTACTAAAATATTCACTCCCAATCATTGTTGTTCACTTCTTTCCTCTTCCTCCAACCTTGTATTTTCTTCCTTGTGTTCAAAGTTTCTTTAATAATCTGAGATTGAGCATCAGTAGGATATTTTGTATTGGGAATGAAGTCCTCCAAAAACTATATCAAATACCCAGTGCATGAAGATAGGAATAAAACATAAAAGCTTCAGTGCAGATGTATATATAAATCCACACTTGCAGAACACACATTGGGTGGGGACTTATCTTCTTGAAAACATACTATAACTTCCTAAAAGCCCTCATCTCCAGCTTCCTTTAAACAGTGAGCTATCCAAATGAGCAAAACAAGATTTGATTTATAAAAACATGATTTGAACATGGCTTTAGGTATCTTCAATGTGAGAGCCATAACTTATTCATCGGTTTCCCCACAGTGCTTCAAAGAGAACTTTCTGATGTGGAATTTGCCCAATAAAGGTTGAGGAAGAGGAAAGGAAACAAAGAAAGAACAAGTAGAATTGTAAACAGTAGGGCACCCTGGTTAACCATTCAAGATCCATAGGTCAATTTCTAACCTTGATTTAAAAACATCTTCTCTTGACTGCCTTCTCAGAAACCCACTGGGATCAGCTTTGTGTCCCTTCTAATCCAAGCTGTACAATTAGAGAACAAAGTGCCTCTTCTCCATGACTGGGCATTTGTGTGTCTACATGGAAATCCTTCATGACTTTGCATTACCTACACGTGAAATCCCAACTCTGAGCACCATTCCCAGCCCGACCCAGGCCCGGTCTTCTGTTACCCAGCACCCACCAGCCCACCACACAGAATTCTTGCCCGTCTACTTTATGCTTAGTGCCCTTGCCCCTGCTGCTCTCTCTTTCCGAGATGTCTTTTATCCCCTCTGAGCCAATACTTCCAAATTGTTAGAGACCCAAGTGAAGTGTCACCTCCTCGGTTAAGACCCTCCTGACCCAGCAGGGAAGTCACTCACTCCCCTGTGTATTCAGGCTCTTAAGCAGGACTCCCTTGTCCTTATCAGAGACAAAAACTAGTATTTACATGTTTGCCTCCTGCATTCTGAGGCTAGAGATTTATTTTTGTATCCTCACACTTAAGGCAAGGGGGATAGGTACTATCATTGATTTCATTATTGGTGGGAAAACTAAAGCACAGGGAGGTTAAATAATTGCCAAGGTTCAGACAGCCAATAACTTATACAACTAGAATTTGAACACAGGGAATGTGAGCTCAGAGCTCACCCTTTTAAACACTGAAATGTGACTCTTCCTTAAAAATGATCATACTAGTTACCTTTTTACTTTGGTATCCATATTAATTTGAATTCTTATTCTTAATCAACCAGATCAATTATGTGTGTTTGTATATGAATGTTATACAGTTGATAAATTTCATTTTAAACTATCATTCCTGAATATATGCTAGAGATAACCTCCCCAGTAAATCTCTAGCAAGGCCCCAGATGCATTGAAGTGAATGTGGGTGGTGTTTTCAGCTCAGGGGAGATTGTTATTTTTATTTAAATGTCTTGTTTCCGCATCTTGTTTCTTCAACTAAATATTCGACTACCCCAAGACAGAGCTGTTTCTTATACCTTAAGGGTCCCCCTAAGGACCGGGAGTTGCAGTGTTTACAGTCGACCCTGAAACTTTTACTGAATAAATTAACACAAGAACAAAACTGTGTCCTACTGCCAACCACCAGCAATGTATTAAGAATGTAGCATCAAGTCGAAGAGTTGCCATTCTATTTTATGCTATGTTGAAATGCTGACAGACTTCATCATGCAGTTCCAGCTTTCAGAGAGTTGAAACTTAGTTGGGATGGCAAAGATGGAGTGATCACTTGGCCAACAATCTCTCCTCTAAAGCTCCAGCCCTTTGGTCAAGAATCTGGTAGCCTTCGTCCTAACAGCCTTGTAAATACCTGATGGCTCCTGTAATCATTCCTGACAGGCTTGTTCTGAGAACATTCTCTGTGCCAGCCACTGTGCGAAGCATTTTACAGGTATTATCTCACTTAATCCCCGTGATAGCCCTCTAAAGTAGGTGACTTATTAAACCTTTTTTTTGTTTGTTTGTTTTCTTTTAAACAAGGAAACGGAAGCTTTGAGAGGTTAAATAACTTGAACAAGGTCAAATACCTAGTAAAGCGCTAGAGCTGGCATTTAAACCAAAGGCCTTTTGGCTCCAAGGTTACAGTCTTATCCACCAGCTTAAAACTCTTTCCTTGTAAGTAAGGTAGTTCTCAATAACTGTCTAATGCATTTGGATTCTAATTCTTATGAAGAATGTTTCTGTCCCCACGTCCTTGTTTTACTTTCCTCCATTTTAACTCTTCCTTTTTAAATAAGGGCCAAAAATTTTAGATTTTTTGTTTCAATTCTGAACTTTCATCTTATCCTCACCTTCCTGGTTCCATGACCCTGCCTTGTTTGAGGCTGCTTCTTAAGTGCATATTCCTTTGTTTATAATAGCATCCCGCCTCTAGTCTTTGGAACTCCTGTTTTTTGGTCTTCCAAATAAAATCCAGAGTGCAGCCATCCTTATTCTTTATCTCTGTCCCAAGACTACATGGTCAGTAACTGGACCGATGCCCTGTGAATCCTTGAATCAAATGCAGTAGTTCCTTTGCCAGTTCAAAACCTCCTCAATGACCGTTTTCTTCTCTGACCTCAGGTCCCACCAGGGACTCTTCCCCCACCACCCATTGTCCATTTCTGTAAATTATCCCTCACTCTCCTCTGGGTGACAGAGGTTACCTAACTATTAAAATATTCCCCTTTTCTCTTAAATCATATTTTCAACCTTGCAACATGTAATGGCACACTGTCCATTAGCTCTGTTCATGCACCACGTAACGGTTGTAACCAACATAGACATTATGCAAACCAAACTTATTTGGGGCTACTTTGGGTCTGAAATTTTCTTAGAGGAGAGTTGAAAAAAATGCACTGCATCCCATTTCTTGAACATAGGCTTGCATAATCAACCAAGTAGAAAGAAATGTTGAGATGCATTTAACCTCATTAGTTTCAGTAGGACTGGCTCTCCCCAATCCATCAGAGTTGAGCTACATTAGTGAAATTCAACTATTTCCAAATCTCATTTACATAATGGATGAGATGTGAAATGAGCCCAATGCTAGGGGAGCCACCCGGAGGCACTAAAGTTTATCACAATATGTAAGAGTTCTTTTAGATCATTGCATTAAATTTCCACTAACAAGATAACAAATTAATTGTCTGTGTTGCTGTACTAGCCCAAAGTCTATTGAGTGCAGAGTATCAGTGAGGAAGGCAGCTGGGGTTTCAAGGACTATGGGCGGGGAAGAATACTCAGAGGGATGTGATGAATGCTACCTTAGCTTTCTTCTGCCCCTTTAAGAAATTCTAGGCACTTCTGTAATCTGATGGTGGACTTTGGCTTTATTAGTGAGGTAAGCGAGGATGAGTAAATCAACTGTATCAGACAAGCCTCAGGACATCTAGAAATTGATCATTCTGCCGAAATAAGCACTCTGTGTTTATTAGCTGGGAGTTCATCACTATCACTTCTCCTCTTCCAATTCCTAAGAGATTTCAAAGCCATCATCATGGTATTAGCTCGTCTGACTGAACTACTAGAGATAAAGATTAGGAGATCTATCTAATGATGGGTCTGAGTTTCTGTGATTTTTTTTTCTCTTCTATTGCAAAGAAGAGCGCTTTTCTAGCACACACTCTGGGTGTATATGTGTATGCCTGCCTGCAATTACAATGTGTGCTTGCATTCTGAATTGAAATAGTAGAAAAAGTAGGTGGTTTGAAGAAAGGACACCCAGTACCTCTCTTAAAACAATGCAACTTCCCCATATATAAAGAAATCAATACTGAACAGGGAGATATATGGTAAGTTGACTTCTCTAGCTGACAGAATGCGCCTATACAGTGGATGATATTGCACTGAAAGAATAATTAGTTTTCATAACCACATTTATAATCCCAACATCCATTCATGGCCGGACTCCTACACATATGTCCATGAGAGATGAGTACATGTTAGACTGATCTCTCACAAACCAGTAAATATGCATTTACCTATTTATACATATATTTATAGACACACATGCACTTAAGCTCCTGATATCAAACTCTTCTCAACGTAGCTTCTAAATAAGCAGTAATCAAAATGCAAATAAGGTGACCCAGTTAGCATCCCGATCTGTATTACCATGCAGATATGCTCTGTGACTCTGTGCTCTAAAGGTAAAAAGGAAGACACTACAAAAGATGCTCATCTTAACCAACATTGACTACTAAGCCCTTAATATTAGGGAGAATCTAGGGAAGACTTTACCAGGGTCTGTGTTCTTAGAGCTTGGATCAAATCTCTAATTTTTGGCTTGGTCTGTCTTTAAGCTCTTTTGTGTGTAGAATAACAAGGATGCACAGAAGACTGCTTCTGTGAAGTCTCAGAATGTAAACCTTGTAGCACAAAGCTAACATGCTGGCCTGACACAGTCCCAGAATAAGGCCGGGGTCAGAGTCCTGGTTCTGCCATCCTCCCTGTGTGACACTAGGCAAAGCAAGTTACATCCCCTTTCGGGCTCAGTTGCCCAGGAAGAAATGGACTAACTCTGAACTGCCTTGATATTACTTTGCTGAAGCTCCTTTGTACTCATCTATTGATGAAGCCTGTAACATGCCTCAGGTACATTACAGTAGCAAATTCTTAAACTACCCGAGAGCCAAGGACGTAACAAGAGCATGCTTGGTGCATTGTGCTATTAAATTGGTTTTAATTACATGTATGCATTGTTTCTTCCCTCGTTAATACCTTTTGAAAATCCCTTTGTTATATTTTTCAGAGAGCACATAACCACTCTATTGTCTCTACTTTTTTTTTTCTTTTTTCTTTTTTCTTTTTTCTTTTTTTTTTATAAGTAGGGGAGCAGTTACATCAGCTTTCTATTTGGTTCCATCTGTCTGCTCTTTGTCCTGTGATGTGTTCATTGTCCACAAGCGCCTGGCTTAGGGGGAAAGTGGGCCTAAAATCTAGTCCATGCTCCTCTCTCCAAACCATTAGCAATGGGGCTGCATATGTACACAACAAGCCAGGCCTTTTTCTAATTTTTACAGTGGTTTCTTCTCTTTGCTAAAACCTGGGTCCTTGGTCTCTGTCTACCTAGTTGGGATACCTTTTTCTAATTCACCCTAAGATACTGTATGAGTAGCAGAGGCTCTGCCTTTTCCTGATGAAAAAAAAACACTTTAAGGTCTTTCAGTATCCTTAAAGTAAGTTACAGCTACACAGAGATTATTAAAATGTAATTCTTAGAAAACAGGAACTTCAACTGTTTTGACCAGTGCCATGTCCCTGGTATGGTAGATGTTCGAAAAATATTTGTTGAATTAAGGAATAAGATGATGCAACAAAAATAACATTTTTATTGACTTTGGCACAGAAAAATATTATTTCCCAAATCGTAAGAGGATCCACTGCTTGATTCACTTTCTTCTGTCACATATATTCCTCTTATTGCCATGAGTGACATTCATGTGCAAACAAGAGAAAAGGGCAACAGAAGAGTCTGAAAAGACAACTAGTGTATGAGAAAGGAAATTACTATCAAGTTTTCAGGAGCAGTTTCCTCTTGTGAAAAGTATGTTATTTACTGCTTTACCCCAAAGTCAATGTGTTATAGGAAAGGAAAGAGCATCAAGTTGAGTTAAGAGACATGGATTTTTAGTACCACTTCTGCACCACATGATATGTGAGATTGGGCAAATCACCTGATCTGCTGTGCCTCAGTTTCCTTATTTGTGAATTCAAGCTTTCACCATCTGCCTCTTAATATCCACAGAGATACTGCAAGGGGCAAATAGCATAATGCACATTCAAGTTCTTTGCAAGATTAAAAGCCACCAACTGCTTAATATGGCATGCCCCCAGTTCATGCCAGGCCCTGCATTCTGCTGTGTAAGGGGGGCCAAGGAGGTTACTGCAGAATCCAACCATCCCAGTGGTATCAGCCTCTGCCATCCTAGGTTTTGTCACCAGGAAACATCCACATTTGCAAATCTTACAATTAAAAAATGTCAGGTGTTCAACAAGCCTGTATTAATCACATACTATTTTTCAGATATACTGCTTTCTGCAGTAGATATTACAAAACTAATTATCTGTGATCCCTGGGCGAAGATCCCATCAGCCCCTTTATTTTAAAAAACTATGAGATGAGAACCCAACTAGTTCTTACCACTTCTTACGAGCTATGTTATATGACCTCTCTGAACCTCAATTTTCTCTTCTAGAAAAGGGGAATAAATAGTAGCCATCCCACAAAGGTTTTTTGTTTGTTTGTTTGTTTTCCCCATAGAGAAAATGAGATAAAGTAGTTAACTAGCTTTATAATTACTTTAAGGTGAAGATGGTTTTTATTATCCAAGGTCATAGAACTCATTAGAGGGATCCTGGGAAAATCAGCCATCAGAGCCTGCTTTTCCTCTATGTGACCTTATGACCTTGAGCAACCTGGGGAAGAGGTAATTGAACAGCAACTACTACTTCGAGAAACGGAATCAAAATATCGAAGCTATTGACTTACCCTTAAGGCAGTAAACAGTGCTTTGGTCTCTGACCTTTTCACATCCTGGGGCAGTCAATAACCTGGCCGCTAGATACAGCTCCTGCCACTGATTTTGATTTGGGTGTACTTTAACCTTGAACTGAGCTCTAAGTAACCAAGGCAACAGGAAGTGAGCTTCTGCATCGAAGGAGTAGGAATCCATAAATCAAGTCCCTAATGCAAACACAATGCGCAGGTAAAGGTTTGAGGGGATAAGTGGTCTATGAGAAATTACCTTTGAAAATGAGTGACTGTCCCTCAATAGGCTGTAGCACAGTTTCAAAGACTTTGGGGGAAAAAATGTATCAATAGAGGTCAACAGGTTATAGCAGAATGTTTTTATATAGGTTTAACAATTTTTTATTTCCTCTTGGCTCTGTCTTTAATTATGAACAGATGTTGGATCCACAAAGTTATTAGCGTTGTTATTTCCGCCTTTAAAAATGTGCTGGCCTCCGAATAAGCGAGCTGCAGTGCAGTTTGTCCTTTGCTGGTGTTTGGAGATGCTCTGAACACATCTACCAGGTGTGCTCATTCTACCCTCTGTGTCTGCATTTAACATAGTTGATGCCTCCCTAGATTAAAGCGTTCTCATTTTCACTCATGCCTCCTCTTCGCTCAGTGTAAACAGCCCCGTGGTCCAGTCAGTACTATGCTATATTGGGGTTTCTTTATAATCAATTTCCAGCCTTAGAAATCTCCCTCCCATGGAGAGGGAGAAGCCAGGCTCATGGTGGGACATTTGCAAATGTCTCACCACCCTGCCCTCACCCAACATTTATGAGAACTTGCTTCCGATCTGTTTCACATTCGCCTTTCACGTTCACATCAGCTGCTACCTGGGATGAAGGGAGACAAAGACTTCCAGTGGCCAGCCTGCTCTGAGGGAGGCTCTCTCCCAGGAAGTCACCCATTCCAAGTCTCCTGAGACCTCCACTCTCACACAGATTTTGTGGATTACAAATGCCGTTAGTTTAGCCTTTGTTTGAAACGTATGTTGTATTCTTGCTCATGTATACTATTTCTTGGATTGTTTCATAATTCTTTCACAGCCCAATAATGTCTGGGAAAACATCAGGGCTCTTTAAATTTTTCCAATTTGTTTTAAAATTCATTGGATGGCAGCTAGCAAACAGTATGATAATAGAAAACCCTAAATTATCTAGGGTTTTTAAGACAGCTAAATCGTGACAATCTAAATGATAGAGTGTTTTAAGTATCATTTTATTACTTTTAACGTATTCTGTAACGTAAACACTTGAGTAGCAAAGTATGCCCAATAGAGGTATGATCAGATCAACTTTAATGAAATGATGTGGACTGAGACTAATTTGGATTGTGAACATTTGCATGAAAATGGGTACAACTAAAATGATTTGAAATCAGTTTGTTCCCTAGTGAGAGTTAAATATCCACCTGCTAATCCTGTTTATGGCTCATTCCCTGAGTGTGTCATAATTTGACCAAAGAATTACCTGTCTAACCTGTGTCCACAGGTACAAAGTTGACATATCAGTGAGTTTTTCCCAAGGAGCTGTAATCCAGTAGCACTTGGACAGGTTAGTGTTGCAGAGGTGTGCTGTGGAAAGTACACCTGTATCCAGGGTCCTTCAGAGCAGCGGTTCCCAATGCCTGATGATTTGACGCAGTGATGCTAGCTCTGGGGAGCGGCTGCAAATACAGATGAAGTTTCGCTCACTCGCCCATCACTAACCTCCTGCTGTATGGCCCACGACCTAACAGGCCACAGACTAGTCCACAGCCCAGGGGTTGGGGACCCCTGCCACAGAGTACCAAGGGGAATTTTCATCAGACTCAGGCCTTTTGTCCCCATTTCAAATTTGTTAGCAGTACATCAATCTTTCCCAGTGCCCATGCTCTTGTAGGCTTCTAGATTCTTCCCAAAGTACGTTTATTTTCTCAGTGGGAAATGTGTTTAATACATGTTTGTGGTTTAAAAAATATTACCAATAAAGTAGGTTAAGGAGTAAAAGTTAAAACTTCACCTGCCTCACCAATCTCCACTGTGCATTTTGCATATATTATATGTGTATACTCATCTATCCCTGGCACACCAGCATGTGTTAAAAAGGGACATGCTACACACATTTGCTGCACTTCCTGATCTCTGGATGGTTGTGGTTTGCAATCTTTCTATTACGAAATTTGATGTGCGTCTACCTCCACTCTCAAAATGCTATGAGATATCAAATCCAAAAAAAAAAGCCTAAATGATATTGTTATTCACAGCATCCGGACTGAGAGTTTCAGAGACCGGGATGGAGAGTAAGAAGAAGGTAGTAGAAGGGAAATGAAAATGTCAGCGGGGACTTTCTTACTTAGGTGGCTTTTTAGGTGCTTTTTTCCAGGTGAGATACTGGGGCCGCTGCATGCTCAGAAAGAGGTGTGCTGTCAGTAGACTAGGGTCGTGGACAGGTGTTGGAAGCTGGCCAGGTAGAACGAGGTGATCCTTAGGTTTGGCATCTGGCTACCTGAAAACTTCAGCTCAGACATTAAGAGCCGCGTGAGTTTAGTCAGTTCTCCTTACCTCTCAGAAATGTGTTGTCTTCATCTATAAAATTAAGTAAATAGTAACCTCCGCACACTGTGTTTCACAAGGTTGTCCTGAGGCCCAAGTGAGCTGATCTCATGTTGGCAGCAGTATGACCTTGCTCTGACAGAGGACTGTCCACTCAAGTTGGCTGGGGTGGGGAAATAAAGGGTCAAGAACTACTGTGATAAACCCCCATGTGTCATTGTTACCAATGCCATGTAGCCTCCAAATGACAAAACTCTGGATAGGTGACCATTTGGGATGGATTTAGTTACCCCCAGCCTCTGGACTTAAGCTTGGATAAGTTGGAGAGTCACTTTTTTGCAGCTGAAGATGTAGAAAGGGCCCAGAAATCCTCGGTCGTGTCAGGGAAAAGAATTGAGCCTTTCCTGGCTGGTTTCAGTTGGGCCTGATGAAGCGGCAGTTTCTAATAGTGATAGCAGCAATAATAGGAATAATAATGGGAAACACGTAGCATGGACTATTTGTCAGACACTGTCATAGCACTTTGCATAGACTGGTTCATGGATGCTCCCAAGCACCCCTGCGAGGGTGTTCCATCCCATTTGCACAGTTAAAGAAGCTTAAAACTTGGAGAGGTTATGTAACTTGCTTGTGAACACACAGCTGGAAAGTAAGAAAGCCTGGATTCGAGCCGAGGAAACATGGTTTCAGAATAGCTCTTACAATTTGTTGTATAGTAAATTTCCCTACAGAGGCACCTCATGAGTCTACCCAGGCTTGTCAGCATCATAAGAATGTGACTTACGATGTTTATTGTGACCAGACACTCAAAAGCCCCCAAATCAGCTCTCACTTAGCCTAATGATTGTTGTTACACACCAGTCCCCACAGTGCATCTTCCGCCTCCAGCAGGCTGGTCTCTCATCTGGATCATCTTCATTTCTCCAGCTATGACAACATATGCCTTTTCCCTATCCTTACTGTTTTAGCGTGGGCTCTGAAAAGCCTTTCCCGCTTCTTCTCACGCGAATTCTTACCTCTTGAGAACTCTCCAAGCACTTAGGAGGAGTAGCACACAAGCCCGCTCATACTTTTTTCTTCTTACTTCATCTTATTTCCCCATCTGGATGAGACGAGAAGCCTCACGAGGGTGCAGTCCACCTTTTCCCATCATACTGCACACAGCACACAACGCACAGCACAACCTTTGTAGAGATGAGCTTCTTGATGCTTGGAAGGCGCAGCGTGCTGGATGGAGGATTATGCTGCTTCATTAGGCCTGTGTCCCGATCCATTTCTGGGCAGCCAACCTGGAACGCCATCACGGTTAACCTCAGCCACAAAACCCAAACCAATCATGCTACTCATTTTTTTTTTTTTAACATTCTAAAATTTCATTCTTGTACCAGAAGGAGGTCAGATCATTTGACAATTTCCTCAGATTGCTTTCAGCTTTGATGTTGTCTCTCTTCCTGCTCCTTCAAAGTAACTGCAGGTTTTGGGGTTCTTGTTTTCTAGGGATGCCAAGTCCCCACTTAAAAGTGGACCAGACGGCAACGCATAGTAAGAATGAGGGCTCCTCGTCCACCATGATGACCAGGAAGAAGCCAGCTGCAGTCGACAGTGTCTCAATTCCACCTACCCCCGTGTTATCTCTTCTTGCTGCGTCTGCAGCAACCTCGGATGCAGGTGAGCTCTTTTTAGATGCATCAGGTTCACCACAGTGAAGGTGGGCTCGGAGAAGGCCCGCTGGGAACGTGCTGTGGGATAAAGGTGAGAAGAGGGCTCCTTTTAGGCAACCTCTCATAGACACCGAGCATGTGGACTGTTTCAGCACTGGATTTTTCAGGTGGGAGGAGGTCTAAGAAAGGAAAGAGGTCAGCTCGGAGCCTGGAGGCAAAAGTCTTCCTATAGAAGCTTTCCAGTTTATTCTAATACCAGTCCAGTGAGTAGCAACTGAATGATAACAGTATCCATTACTCTTTATCAAGCTTAAGTAACTATGAATCTCTGCATCATCCAGGGCCTTGTATGTGTTATCTCGTGTAACTCACAAAAGAACTCTGTGAAGTAAACACTTGTGTCTTCATTTCAGAAGACAAAGCTAAAAGTAATGGAACGTGCCTCAGGGACCTGTGGACAGTCAGGATTCCAACCTGCCATCTAAAGGCCTGCACCCACTCACTGCATTTTACCACCTCTCCAGGGTTGGGGGACAGTGTCAGAGTTTCCCTGAGGCCTTGATTCATTCTACCTCTGTGATGTCACGAATCCCCCCAGTTATCACAAGACTCTTCCCTGGCAATTAATAAAATATAAATTCTTTATTCGGACATCCTAGATGCTCTGCCTTCCTCTACTTCCCATATAATCTCACAAGTCCCTGTGAACCAGCCCCAACTGTACCACACTCACACCTGCTCAGAGGAAAGGAGGCCTTGGACTTGGCTTAACATCTTTCTTTGAGGACGGGCTTACTCAGTTCCTGCTCACATCCCACTGATCTTCAAGGCCCACCTCTTTTGTATGCCTGCAGCATCCTGTGTCTCTACATGCATTTATCATCCACTCATAGGCTAAGTGAGAAATGTCTTCTATCTAAATTCTCCCTCATAACAGAATTGTACATACTTCAGAGGTAGAATCTGTGATTTAGGTTCTCGCTATCTTCATGGCACACAGAACGATGGCACATTCCATAAACATTTGTCAAATTCATGCACTGGTAAATGTTAAGTGTATTGTAGTATTTAGAAATGCCTATTATGATTAGAAGCCCAAGGAGAGACTCATTATTGATACTCACTCCAAACTCGTCTTCTAATGCAGCAGGTTGCTTTGAACAGAGA
Source organism: Rousettus aegyptiacus (assembly GCF_014176215.1). NCBI lineage: Eukaryota > Metazoa > Chordata > Mammalia > Chiroptera > Pteropodidae > Rousettus > Rousettus aegyptiacus. The sequence continues at coordinate 73,582,387 of NW_023416287.1, forward strand.
ACTCGACTTGTCTACATACCTACCTCCTTCAGGGTAATTATTGGTAATTAGAAAACGAGCCTAATTGAAATAACAGAAAGAAATAATTGGAAGGACACTTCCTAAAGCGAGTTCAGCAAAATATTAGTAGTTATTTTGTGATAAAAGATGTTTTCATAGCTAAATGAGTGATGCAAATACCGCATTCCACCTGCTTTCTTTCAGCAGGGCTGTTCAGAACCTTTAATTGACCAGTGTTCATTGTGAGGGTCCAGGAGGGAGAGACATAGAATTTCACAGTCTTATTTGACCACAAAACCCATTTTTCCGGAAATAGCTCTTAACATCTCTTTGGAAATGGTGTTCTCCCCAGCCATTTGGGAAATCTTGCTCTGAAGGAATAGGATCATCTCTCAAATAGGATCATAAATCTTCACATCTTTCAAACGCGAGGTATGAAATGAAAAGTTTTGGGGGAAATGCCAGGTAAATAATGCCAGTGATAAGTACACGAAGAGATGGGAGGAGGGAGAGTCACAGAGGAGTGGGGAAGAGGCTGCCCCTGAGGTGTGATGGATCAACAGCCCCTCTGGGGGCCGGGGGTGCAGGCAGAGGAAGCAACATGAGCAGAGTCCTGGGAGTGGGAACTTGTGCCTTGCCCGCAACTCAGGGAAGTCATCACTGGGCCAGAGTGAAAGATTCGGGGCAACGTCTGCACTACTCACCCAGAAAATTGCTTATTCGACCTTATCGGTTAAGCTCTAGAGACCTCCCTTTATGGATTTAGAAATTAGCCTGCGTGTTTCCACCTTTGCTTGCCGAGCAGATATTTCCCAGGGGCAAAAGACAGGTGGCCCCCCATTTTCTTCCCCCTGATCTCTTTCTTGTCAGTGTAAGAGAACTCATTCTTGGGATCCCAGCCTTCTATGGGCTTGCCTCCTCTATTTGCATTCAGCAATTTACAAATATGCCAGAGGGGCATCGGAACAGCAGGTGGGGTTAAACTTTTAAACCTGCCTCTCTGCTAATCAGAGCTGAGCCAAAGTTCTCCTGATTCAGAGTTCAGGAAGGGGCTGTTTATTTTGGATAGTGCTACATTGAAACACTTGTGAGAATTTCACAGATTTGGTCCATTTCCGGGCCTCAGGCTGCTGAGCAGAACCTTTGAGGGGAAACAGGCCAGATTTCTACCCCAGGTGTAGGAGGTCAGACCTTCCTAAGATTCTGCTCCCCACAGAGACACAGCTTCTCACAAACTGGAGAGAGTTAGGGTCCCCCAGGCTCGGCTCTTGTCCAATGCCCTGTTTCACACATGATTCAGAGATTTGTCTGAGGTCATGCAATTGGACTGGAACCCAATTTCTTGATTTACAGCTTAGTTGCTTGGGGAATCTCATTTCTGTCATAGGCCTAACATTACCAAAGGCAGACTTCTTTCTCCATAGCTATGGACTCTACTTCTTTTAGAGAACAGTGAGTGGAACTCCTAAGTTGATGGAGTAGCAAGCTTTAACCATCTCAGGCAGTTAATAAATCATTCTGGATTTGATTTTATTCAATTGGGTGCTTGTGCATTAGTCATATACATTTCTGATGAGACAACTCACTTATTTTTTGTTTTCTTTAGAGTCAGTCCCGTTATTCACCTTTTCCTACAAGCAAGGTAATTTAGAATTGCTCCTTGCTGCGTGCAGAAATTAATTTGTTTTTCAAAATTTTAGAAATTCCTTTCATTTAAAAATAATGGATGCTAAAGTGTCTAGTACAGTTCCTGACACATAGTAGATGCTTAGTAGATAATCACTGAGTGAAATGAATGATTGTGGGGCAGTAGCCGTGTGCCGATGACAGAACGAACATGATGAGAGACATCTGAGGAAAACATGCTTGATCTCGGAACTGCTTAGTAATCAAACGGAAAACGTTTGACAGACATGTGATAGGCTGCTGGTAAATATTTGCCAAATAGTTAATCAGTCTATAGTCCTACCGGTACTTTATCAGACAGGTGATCTTTGGCAAAATTAAAAAATAAAAGAAACATCTCCCATTTTATTTTATAAACATTATAATGTAGGAGAAATGAAGGCAGGTCAGAGGTTTTAAAAAATGTCTTTTCTAGCTCGAGAGAGAGAGAGAGAGAGTGTGTGTGTGTGTGCGCGCGCGCGCGCGTGTGTGTGTGTGTGTGTGTGTGTGTGTGTTGTTAACGTTTTGTTTAAGGCAAGTTTTTAGCTTCTCAGAGTCTGGGAAGCATGCAGATTATGAAGTGATTGATTTGGAGGGTGCGGTGGAAGAGGGGCCGCAGGAAAGGGTGGCCAGACTTGAGAACATGTCAGTTTGAACCACTGGGAGAAAGGGATGGCAGTGGCTGCCACTGGTGCTCAAGCAGGTCACCCTTCGTGATCAAAGTGTTCAATCGCTATTGATCAACTGCAGTCCCCTGGCACAAAGAAGGAGGTCCGATTCAGGGAGCAGCGCATCATCATTCTGAGTAATTAGGGCTAATGCAGTGAAAGCTTCAATAAAGTTTTTTCAAAGTGCTACGTAATTTGAAATAACTTCTATTGCTGCCCCAATAATAATTAATAACCATATCAGATAATCTATACCTGAATATGTCAGGCAAATTTTTCTGATTGTCTGCCTATTGAGCTAACTTCTCAGGAGGTCATGCAACATGTCAAGAATGTATGATATTACTACTGAAACATGTCCCTCTCTTTGTATTTAAGATGAGACTATATCGTTAAGTAGACTACAGATTTTATAGGAACTTAGTAAAACACCAAGAAAACAATCTCTAGAGTTCTGTGCCTGAAAGTCTAGAATAGGAATGATGGAAAAACAAGCAGTCATATACTTCTTGTTCTCTTCTTGTTCTCTCTCTCCATTTCTTTGTCTCTCTCTCTCTCTCGCAAACATACAAATACCAGTAGTCTCTCATCTTAAATCCAAGGAGAAAAAAAGACACACGTCAATGCTGATATCACCAAATCTCAACTGCTCATGGTGTAGCCCAGTAAGAGATAAGAAGAAAGCAGGCTGAGCAAGTGCTTCATTTGTATCTGTTTTGTATCCAGGCTAAGTCATTATTCTTCACACTATATGATCTGCCTTTAAAACTGCCAGAGCCTATGAGTAAGTGGAAATATTTAAACTTCACAAATCTATTAAATTTTTAGACATTTTGCTCTGACTCAAGGAGTGATATTAGGTAAACCATTTAGTTATTAACCAAACAATCAGCCCAGTGAGAACTAATGGATGCTTATAATCAAGATGTGAAACCTTAACCTTGAAAATTTACCTTTACAAATAAAAGAACAGGTTCTTAATTCTAATGGAATCAGAATGAAATCCAGTAGTCTAGTAGCTAGAACGAAATGATTGTGAAAATTGCCTCTAACTCCCAAATTCTTGGATGCTTGAATTTTCTCTTAACCAACTGCCATCTATGGAGAGGGGCCCAAAATAATGAAATAATATACAGATGCAAAAAGCATTGAACAGGAATTTAAGACATAAAATTATTTATTTCACTTGCTTTTTGTACTATATGGAATCATGATCTGAAACTCCTAACTAAAATAATAGATCACTTCAGCCAAAGGTCTTGTCCTTCAAAAGAACCAAAACAGAGCGAGTAAATGTGCAAGTTAATAGGATTTGGAACATCCAAAGGCCATAAGTATACAAATTGAAGAAGTCTCCAAATTGTAAAATGAATTCGTACAAGTCCAGACTAATCACTTAAAAATACACAGTAGAGAACCTTAAAAAAAGATCTAGAGAAAATAAAACTTTATTTTAGAAACAAATCATTCAAGTTGTCTGAAAAGTGCTACTTATAAACCTATTTTGAAGCAGCACAGAATGACTGTTGGCTCCAGGAGCCAGGCTGAATGTGAGGCTCCTGAAAAACCCTCATGAAGTGACCTTGAAGGATTAGGAGTTGCTTTGCTTCCCTGAAGACCTCATCAAAGGCTTTCTAAAAAACCTCCAGAATTATTTTTGTGTTTGCCCAAAAAGGACAAAATAAGCTCTTTCCTAATTGAATCTGGACGTCCTAGCACAGCTGAGCTGAGCCCATGGCCAAGGCTGTCAACATCCAGAGATGCACCAGACTCTCCAGATTCTGGTTTCTGCCTTCTCCTCCAACCTCCTCACCTTGGAAATGTCAGCCAGCACCAGACTTCTTTGGAAAGTCCCCACCACCCCACCCCGCCAAGCAGAGGCTAATTTTCAAAAAACTATATAAACTCATGTCAAAGAGTCATGGAACTTTGATGAGGAACCCAACATGGTGATAAAGCTGGTCCATAGAACAAGTGGAGGGACAGCATTATGGGAATGCAGGCATTAGGGAAAGAACATCAAGCAATTGCTCAGCTAATGTCCTAATGGGCAATCAAACCATAACCTCTGAGCTGATCTTTTCTACTGGGCAGAAATCATTTACATCTTTTCTTGGCAAAAACTTAATAGTTATCCTTTTACCAGGCAAAGTCTGGGCCTTTAATCAGTGGTGGATAGCAAATACAAAAAGGGTACCTTACCTTAGATAATTAATAACCACTGGGCAGGCCTATAAAATGATACTGTAAGACTCCAAAAGGACATGCAGCCTTCTATTTGTCTTGTTTCTAATTTTTGGCCCTTTTTTCTTAACACCACACACAGGCCATGCAATGCTATAGTTGGATGCATGTCTTCTTGCTCCAGATCTCCTGCATTGAAATCTCAGAGCTGTACTTACCAGCTAAATGATCTCACACCTCAGCATTCACATCTGTAAAATGGGGAAAAGCATACCACCTAGTGTAGAGAATTGTGGTACGGAATAAATAAGATATGAAAGGATGTGAAAATCTTAGCAGAGTGCCCAGCACATAGGAAGAGTATGAATGCTAATCTTGCCTGTGCTATTGTTGTTGTTATTATTGTTATTGCTATTTCTGCTTTCCACCCTGGAATGTTCCTCTCTCCCTCACACATACCTCAGATCATCTAGATGACTAATTCATGATTATTCTTTAAGACTCAGCATAGGTGCCTTTAACTCTAAGAAGCCTTCCCTTGCACTCACTTTGAGAACCACCCCTTGTCCAATTTGCATACCACATTTTCTGTGCCACACAGCTCCCCATAAGCCCATTGATCATTGATCTCTACATTTAATAGTGTCTGTGCTCATGTCTCCATCCCCTGCTGGACTGTCCACTTTCCTATTGTCAGACTTCATTCAACTTTAAAAGCCCAACACCTAGCACTGAGTGGACAAACGATAGATATTCATTAAATATTGGTCAAAATGCATTGAACAAGTGTTTCCTATTCAAAACCATCCAGCGCATGAAAAGAAGTACTCTAGCATTTTATTCATTAGAGTTGAGAGGCAATGCTTTGCCTTATTTTCCATATCAGCAACAGAAAACAGTTAACCATCCTGGGAATATTCAGCACAGAGAGCAACCTGAGAGGGACCTCTGTGGCTTCCAGAATTCTTTTTTCAGTAATGGCAGACCAGCCTCTGGCTAATCCACCAGAATATCCTGAGGGAAGATTATTGTCCAGTTAAAGAGTCAGCCTATATGGCATGCATGCACAGCACCGTACATGCGTATGTGTTTATTCAGAGAAGGAGAAACTTGTGTCTCCCTTCACTCGAAAGTTCTGTGGGATTTTTCAGTATGAGTCACTCAGTGGAAAGCTGGAGATTACATTGGCCTAAGCGTACTTTATTTTATATGTGATAATCTTGCATTGTGGCTGGAGTATTGGTTTCTGGAGGGCAGCGATCATTTCCTATGTAGGTTTTGTCTCATTCAGTAAGTACTGAGTATCACATGAATTTCTGGAAACTTGGATTATACGGGATGATGATAAGAGAAGCAAAACTATTAAACAACCTGTAATCGTATTTGGGTGTCAACAACCTCGTATGGTGTTGAGTGCGTAGTAGACACTCAATAAATAAGTCAAGAATTGATTTAACTATTTTTTTTCTCTCCAGAGCTTAGATTTTAGGGAAGACAGACGGTTTAATGACAGATTTGAAAGTCTGTGTCTGTGAGTTTAACTCAATTTATCTTCTCAGAATGCTTCCTGCAGATTATGCTCCCAACCACCTCTTGCCACAGTCAGACCCTCTTAAAAATAGAGTAATGATAATAATACATTTTATCTTCTTCCCAGTGATAGTATCATTCACACCTCCACTGAAGCCCTGTGGGAGGTTTGGCTGTGAGGTATCAGCTCAGGGGGAGTCAGGTGCGATTATTGTAATGAGGTCTCCAGGCTCAGGCGAAATGCAGGAGAGAAAACCTCCCATACGTGAAGTGATGTCTATTAAGATACTCGTGTTGTATCAAATATTCTTTATAAACGTGAAAGAATGAAAAGAAGCTCATCCAGGTGCAGATTTTATGCAGCCAAGAATGAAAGGGCAGAAATATTTTGTGATCGGTTTCGCGATAGTGGTTTGGCTCTTTCCATTTTCAGAAGTCTAATTAGATTGTTGGTTTAATGGTGGCGAGATAATTTAGCGGAAACTGAAAGCAACTGTGTTAATGAGAAGGGGGGACAGTACTTTAGGTTTCATGTAATTAATGGAGAGTTTTTGAAAACTTATTGGTTCCAGCGAGGTTGGCATACTGAACCCAACTGTTGAGAAGGGGGGTGAGGTCTGTCCTCCTCATTGCTGCAGAAATGGCCTTAGGCAACATGGAAGAACTGTGTAATGACTGTCATTAAGAATGATCTTTAGTGATCCAGGCAGGCTATAGTCAATCTAAGAGAGAGGAAAGGCAGAGAAAGGGAGATAGAGAAAAGAGGCAATAGAGAGTAGAGTAAGCATTGTGAGACAGATATGACAAAGCAACAGACAGAAAGACAGAGAGCAATAACTCTCATTCATCAGCCCTCATCATTCTACCTCTGGGAACCACTGGAGTAATACCAGAGTCTCCTCCCAGGGGATCCAGTTCTCCTGCTGCTTAAACTGGAATTGACCAGACTAGACTGGATTAGAATAGACCGGAAGGAACCTCTGCAAACCCCTTCATGTCACAGATGAGGAGATTGAGCCTAGAGAGAACTAAATTAAAATATTACCTGATTAGGAATTGGGAAACCTTTCTGGCTACCACACAAACATATAACGGAAACTAGATTCAGAGATCAGGGATGTTGTACATCCTGCAGTATTTATTTCTTTGTTCCCTTAGGTAAGTCTCAGAGTCTAAGTGAGACTTCTGAGTCTTGGTTTCTTCATCAGTGAAATGGGAAAAATAATGTCTGCCTTTTAGGCAGTGGTGGGGAAAAAAATGAAATAGCAGATTGAAACACCATTCACATACTTAAAACAGTATATCACTTTTATGACCCCTCTCATGTCAAAAATAATGTCAGTCACATCATGTTATGATGTAATCATGTTAAGTCACAATTTAGTCATGTTATGACTCAGATCATAACACCCATTAACTATCTTTAGAAGTATTATCCTCACTCCACCCTCCAAATACCCTTATCTTAGGGCACAAAACCTCCCTACCCATGAGGCTATTAACTGCTATATGGAGCTCATCTAACTAGAACTTCTGTAAGTCTTTGTTAGAAATTGTCAAATATTTTTAAGCACCTGTAACGTCGATACATGAAAGTATAAGATTATTATACTTACTGCCCTAAGGGAACTTTCATATTATTTGGGAAGACCTGACTTCAAAACATGAGATGACCAAATAATATACAAAAATAAATAAATGGAATGAATAAAAATCTCAGATACTAACAGAGCTATAATTTAGCAATCGACAAGTCATTAATTTCCAACTGAATGCTACTACGGGAGTTCAGAAGACAGTGATATAGATGATGTAGGAAGAGAAGATTTGAGATGGCCTTCTAAGGATGAATCGAATTCAATAAGCAGACAGAATCAGGAGGGATGAATTTACAACATCCCTGAGACAGATAGTGAATGTGGAAATAACAGAGGAGGCTGGAAGAAAGGTTTGGGGTCAGAACATGGTGTTCTGGTGCTCCTGAAATTCTAGAGTGAGACACGGTGAACATTCTGAAAGGCAGCGATAAAATGGCAGCCATGGCCCAATAGCTCTCTGCAGTTGTATTTCAATTGAACTACAGAGAGTTTCATGTTTTTTTTTTTAATTAATTGGCATCTTGTAAACATCATAAGATTTACATAATAATCTAGATTTATGCTTTTTTGACACAGACTGTCTGATATATCACTTTGTGCTCTTTCTTAAATGGCAACAACTGATTGATACAGAATAACATTTGTCAATTAGACGGGCCATATTCTCTTTAGTTTTCCAGGTCCTCCCTGGTCCCCCCTACCTTCCTTCATAATCCAGTCCAACTTCACTCATTGTATGAGGCTGTCTGTCTCCCTATAGGAAATTATTAAGGGAATTTGAACCAGAGAAAGCAACAGGATCCAAACAATGCGCAAAACACATAATCTAGCAGAAGTAACATTGCAATCTATAGTAATATCTTGTGTTATTTAATTACGGAATTTGGGGTTGGAAGAGCCCTTAGAGATTACGAAATTGAGAAAAATTTTTATGAGAGAAAGTTGGCACTCTGATACATTTAACAGCAGAAAATTAATGGAAATCCAGATTTTTCTCCTTCCTTATCTAACTCCCTGTCTTCTTTGCTTTCTTAAGGAAAGATGGCATGAAACTGACTTTGAAATAGGGAAGCCCTTGCTTAAATCCTTGAGTCTATGACCTCTTAGATGTGTGCCCTTGGAAAAATGATTTAACCTCTGAGGTCTCAGTTTTCATCTCTGTCCTGTACAGATAGTAATGTCCTTGTGTGTTTGCTTTCACAATTAAATGAGGAAATATGTGAAATTCTGCAGACTGCAGTGTAGATTCTCCAAAAATGTTAGTTTCTTCCTCTTCCCCATAGTTTCATATGAAAACAGGAACAATACATTCCACTTACTTTGTATAGTCTTTGATACAGTATGAGTGAATGTTACAAAAGTAATCATTAAGTAAATGAACTATTGAAAACCACACATAACCTCTCCTAGCAAAGAATAAAAGCCCATTTTCTCCCCCTCTTCTCTACCCAGGACTCCTAAAATGTGACATCTTATTTTAGTGTTGTTTGTAACTAATTCAGCTTGTTTTATGGGATCTGCTTTTGAAAACTACACAAGGAGAGAGCTCAGGTGCTTCTCCCTCTCAGAGGTTTTCACCTGTTGAAGAATCCCCTTCCTCAGTAATTGTTCATCCGTTTCTTTGGTTCCTCTTTAAACTAAGAGAGACCAGGTAGCTTTCATACACAGTGAGGAAATATGAGTTTGTGCTACCTGTGGACGGGTTTAAAAGACAGAGCAAAGGTACTGATGGAGAGAATTTCAACTGTTCAATGATCCCAGCAGTGTCTGTGAACATCCTGTGTGGCCTGGACCCAGGGCTTGCCCCATAAAGATGACAGAGCTCAGAACAAAAGACAGTAAGCCCAATATTAGCTTTAAATTCAGCAGGGGATCCAGACCAGCCTCAAGCGGTGTTCCTGGGTTGCTGGAGTTTCAATGCTCAAAAACACTCCTTTCATGCCCTCCGATACCTGGAGATATTTTGAGATGATTTACCTTATTTAGAATCCACTTTAGTTAGTGCCTAAAGAGCTACAATCCTGGTCTTTGTCTCATACAAGTTGCCAGAGTTAAGTGATTTGGGCTTACATATGGAAAGTTCATTTTGTTGTGTAATTAATGGGAAGCAGACTTCGGGAAGCTGATGATCCAGGCCCTTATTTATATGAGAGCATATGTCTGTGTTTTGTTTATGACTCACTCCCTTACTCCATGCATTGTAACTTGGGTTTGTTTATACTAACTTTTCCTAGAATCCAAGCCACATGGTATATGAGCCAATAATTTATGGTCTCTAAAAGGGAAAGATGATGAATGAGCTTTTTCCTGTTAAATCGTCAAATCTTAAATTGAGGAAGGAGTATTTGCTGCCTTGAGTCTGTCCAAGCTTATATAGTTGGGGGAAAAAAATAGAAAGCAGTAAATTAAAAAAAAAAAAAAAAACTACTGATATAGTTCTCAGAACTTGAATGTACAGATATTTGCCAAGAGAGCATATGACCACTCCTTCACAATAAACTACTATAATTCTGATCCAAATGTTCAGCAATGAAAAGACCATTCATATTCTTTCTCTCTCCAACTCGTTTTTGGTGTTAGATAATTAATACGTAATATATACATGTCTCCATTTTCCGAGGACCTATGGTTTTAATCAATCTGTGGGCTTAAATGTTCAAGCTGGTTTTCTTAATGGAACTTAATAAGTTCCAAACTTGTTTTTGTCGCTGAAATACCACTTCTACGAAGTGGTTTGGATATCAGTCTGTATTTCACGGTACCTCCGTGCTTTTGGTCACAGCTTAGATACTCCAAACAGCTAATGGGGCTCTGAGGAGAGTAGGAAACAGCTGAACTACGTGAGGATCTAATTTAATTTACAGTGATTTTGGTCCCCTTCAATAAATCCTTTCATATTTTACACACAGACTTTCCAGAATAGTAAGCTTTGGTTTAGGTCAAGTCGACAGAGATTGATTTCTGTTCCAGTAGGTCAGCTGAGCTCTGCACCGGTCCCTAGGCAGAGGGGCACAGAATCGACTGCCCAGCACAGTGTCTGGCACAGAGTGGGGCTCAATCAATATTTGCTCCAAGATTAAATAGGAATGGTAAAGACACAGCCCTTGTCCCTTAAGAAAACACAATTTAAGAGGAGAGATAAGTGTAGCTTAATCCCATAGTCTTAATACAGGACAGACTGTGAAGTGTTCTTAGAGAGTCCCAAGCAATATAGAGGGAACCAGAAAGATTAATGTTAAAATGACAGTTCTCAGATGGCTTTTAGGAAGAGGACTGAATTGGAGTTTTAAAGAATGGGCAAAATGTATCAAAATGAAAATATCAATAAGAAGCTTTAAGACTCAATTATATACTGAATTCCGGTGGAAATAGGAAAGCACTGGAACCACACCTAGTATTGTTTTATTTTGTTTTTGTCCCTTTCTTACCAAGGCAGGAGGATTGCCTCTGGATAAAAGAAAATGCAAGACTTTTTTCCCCAATCCAACATCAGATGCAATATCCTCTTTGATAGAAATAATAGACTTGGGCACACACCTGTAGGCTATGCAGAGTTATTGCTTCTGTGGTACATCCATCATCTACTAACCAGACATGAAAATATGTGGAAGTCTAAAGCAATGGGTATCAATTGTTTATTGTTTTTATGAAGAATGCAGGGATATTTTGTATAAATTGAAAGAAAAAATTTCTTTAAAAACTTCAATAAAGAGAAAAAACAATAGCATGCATTCGAGTCAAACGAATCATCCCCAGAAGGGGTTAAAAGGACAGTCATTAACTTTGAGAGTATTTAAACCCTATAGAAATCCCTACAAATCTGGACACTCTTTGAGAAAACAAAATTAAGATTCAAAACTTTCACAACAGACTAGAACACTGGACTAAAACCAATAAAATTAAACTTTGCAGATTTAAAAGGAAGGCTTGTATTTAAGCTCAAAAACCAATCCCACATCGCAATGGCCAGGCTTGGTGGCAGTTTATATGAATGTGTTTAAAGGAGTTAATTGAGCTTCCATTTAATATGAGCCAACAGTGTTGGTGCTGCAAAAAAAAAAAAAAAAAAAAAAAAAAAAAAAAAAAAAAAAGGCAAGGTTGTTTTGTTTTTTAATGTAGCCTTATTAAAAGACATTTAGTCGCTGGATCACAAAAATGAAATCAACTCAGTTTTTCTGCATTAATTATTTCATACTTAGAAAATCAGTTTAATTCTGGGCACCAAAGTTTAAGATGAGATTTGGCAAGTGATAAAATGTCCAGAGGAGGGTGATCAAGATGGAGAATAGTCTAGAATTCATCTCATATGAAACACAGATGAAAGAATCAAGGAGGTCTTACCTAAAACACAGAGGACTTGGAGGTGTGCAATTATTTTTATAAAATTATATTGATCTGGAAGTTAGGGTCCTGCCATGAAATTAAAAAATCTGCCTGGGGGCATATAACAGGGATGAAAAGTTGAGACAAGAACCTTATTTTTCTGATGTCCCGGTCAGTATATATTCTATCAGATTGTAAACAACTAGCCCTGAGTATTTTAAGCAAGCAACTGCGATTATTAAGACTAGGAAGGAAAAAAATGGATAACTAACATTTGACATAATTCCTGAAGCTCTAGCTTCAAGGATTTATTTCACAAGGATGTACTTTACCTCAGACTAACCATTAAAAATGTGAAAATTTTCATAAGATCATGTTTGTTACATTAATTCTTTGTTCCTGCCTGTTTTTCTGTTTTTTGTTTTCAAAATTTTAAAAAAGAAAGAACAATCTCTCACAAATATGAATATGCATATACAATAGGTAGAGCATTATATAAGGGATGGTATTTATGGTTAAGGATGCAGCTATGCCATGTTTGAGAGGAAAGAAAAAAGAAATATAAAGAGCCCTTTGAGAGGGTGCAGCCACCCCCGCCATGTGACCACCTGGCATGCTGTGAGACTCAACAGATGTAGCGTCAAACTCCTTGGCGTCAACTACATTTCTATCCAGCCTTTCACGCTGTCTAGTCAGTCTGCTGGGTCTTGCGCCACACGCAACACACAAAAGCCAAAGTTGACTGAAACAGAGTAGGGCTTAATGGCCCTAGTATTCCTTAATTACGAGTGCTGCCACTCAAAATGCATTCCTCTCCAAAAGTCTAGGAAGCCGCCCTGACCCTAGTTAAGTAGCACCCCCAGAAAAACTCCCAGACTTAAAAGACTCTTGTATAGACCCATCTTGTACAATTCCCATTAACGAACCTGGACAGTGCACCTTATAAACAGCTATAATCACCTCTGTTGATAGTTCTCTGATCTCTGAGCTCTTTACCTTCCCCCAACTTTCTCTGCTCTACCAAAGTCCTGGATACCTTCCTTAGAGGTTTCCCAAGCAACCTAACAATGTTTCTAACTCAACTCAGTTTCTCTCTATAGACAAGTTACCACTGCCTTTATCTGTCCAAAGCCACAGTGGTTTGTCCAAAACGCAGCTCATGAAATAACCGGTATTATTTCCCCATGGTCAGAATAGACAGGGATTCTGCAAACCTAAGGACCAGGACCTCAGAACTGCCTAACCAAATAAAAGAGATCGGGCTGGAATCCCATTCCAGGAGCTCTCCATAGATAAGGCACTTCTGATTGCCTTGGAATCACATGCCATTTAATTAAAGGTGCTCTAGGGAATATAAAGATTAATGAGATCCAGGCTTTGGTCTCTAGGAGCTTAAAATCTGAAACAATTCCGTAGGAAATATTAATCAAGCATCTATTATGAAAAAGGAGCTGAGTTTTTTTGTTATGAGAGGGGTATGAAGAAGAACACATAATGTCTTCAAGAGGCTTTAATGCTTCTTAAGTCATGTGTTCATGGAAAGTGAAGATCTTCAGTGTTAAATACTAAGTAAATTAACTCTAAAGGATTTCAGAGAGAGAAAGGAAAACATTAAAGCAGTCAAAATTTTTTATCATGTGATGATATCAGTAACATAATTTTAAACACTTACTCCATGCAAATACCTATTCAGATTATATGTACTCATCTTTTAAAGTACTAAAATGTTGAAATAAATCTGAAATAAGTAGTAGTCTTGAAATAATTTTAAATTCCATTGAACTTTTATTATTAATGAAATAAAAGCATTTTCACTGTCATCAACATTTTATGCTAATTTTAATATTTTTTAGTAACGTTTTAGAGAGAGCCAAAGTGATTGAATTGAATACTTTTTTTGAAAAGCTTTTTTTTTAACATCTATTGATTTGATCCCGAATTTGGTTTATTTCAATACAGATGTTGTAGGTTAAAAGGATATTTCACATAAACATAGATCCAAAAGGAGAAAGTGTGTCATTCTGCTTAATACTTTTTTCTTTCAATCCAGTTCATCAGTTAACCAAAGGTTTCTGTTGAAATCTGACTTCCTTATTAACAAGCAAATACCCTCGCATTTCAAAAGGCATTGCATTTTTTAATGAGTTCAAATCTCAGAAACTCTTTATTTGAAATTTAACTCTTTTTATAAGATTTTTTAATTTGCGGATTTAAGGAATTTTATGTTATAATTTATCATTTTCAGCAACAAAATTGCCAAACAATGGAAACATTTCCAATCAGTTTTCAGAGATGCCATCTCCATAGTATGTTTGCTTTCTAAAAGCAGTTATTTTCTTGTCCGTTTTACCCCAAAAAGAGACATTAAGTTTTTGTTTGCCTTTTGACAATCATTAGGTGACATTACTAACAGCCATTAACAGCACAGAGAAGGTGAGAATATTGAGAAACCCTGTCTTTTTGTACAAAAAAAAAAAAAAGCCAAATTAATCTTTGAAAGTGGCAACAATTTTATGCAGTTGGCTATGAGACAGCCAGTAAGATTGTGTGGTATATCGCATCTTTTATGGATATTCCTGACTCGTGACAAAGAATTTTGAATTTTTTTTCTTTATAAAGATTCTAATTTTCTAAAATGAACCATGACCCGCTGTAGCATTTAGAGTGAAGGACACCACAGCACCCTGACAGTAACAAACTGATGAAATGCCTGTCGACCCCTTGAATGCATGTAGCCTCCTCTTTCCCAGAGCCTCATGCCCAACTGTGACAGGTGACACATCATCTGATGTGTAGCCCAAATAAGGGCCTCACCATTGCTCTATATATTAAGCATTAGAATGCTTAACTTAGGTTCTTATTTTTAGATAAAATAGAAATAATAAAAACAAAAAAAATACGGGTCTTGTTTTCTCCTTGTGGAATGCGCACCCCACTTGGGAGGCTGCTAATTTAAAAGAGGATCTGACCTAGAGAGGCAAAGAGAAGGTGAGCAGTATGGGCAAGGTTGCAGAGGCAGGAGAGTGTGTGGCAAGTTTCTAAATCCCTAACACTAGTAATACCTCACAGAAGATCTAGGGGAAACATCCTGGGACACTACCGTTTGGTGGCCTTTGCCACTTTAGAGCTCACACACGTGAATATGCACACGCACACCCCACTGCTTCACCTCTCCATAAGCCAAACCATCCACCTCACTTCCTATGTTCACTTGTGCCAGGAAGACATGTGGAATGGGAGGGAAACAAAAACCAGCATCCCACAAGCCATTGCAGCAGACAGAAGATGCTCTTTCACAATAAAGCCCTGAGAAAAAGCTCTCGTTTCAAAGTCAAGCAGTTACTGCTCTTCTAATAAGCTTGTCACATTTTCAAAGAAACCTCAAACCGTATTAAAATGATTTTAAGAACAGAATGGAAGCACCTTTATTTCATGACAAATGCCCCACATCTGCAAACCCATAATTGTAAATTGCGGCTCCCAAACTGGAAAGCAGTCCTGTAGTGCTTGCGCCGACTAACCCGCAGCAACTCAGGTGTGCCCTGCCTTGCAGAGGGCTCACCAGCAGAGGTAACTTGCCATTCTTTTCAAAAGTGCTTTTAAGGCCGGGACTATAGAAGCTTAATTTAAATTCTAAGGAAGAACTGAAAAAGTTTGCATGCCAAGACAAGTTGCTTTATACACCCTATCAAAAAATAAAAAGCAACATTAGGAAAATAAGAGATCATTGCTGAGTTAAGTACGAAGTTCAGACACACACACACACACACACACACACACACACGATTTAAATGGGAGAACATGACACAGTTGAATTCCCTTGAGCTTATATTTGCTGATCATGAACTACGTACCAGATCATGCACTGCCATGTGAATGACCCGTGCCAGAGAGAAAAGACATGGCCTTTGCCTTCGAAGGATCTTCTAACATAGATCAGCAAACAGTACAATTCACAGTGTACCTCTCTGCCTTGAGTGAGGCGGTTGGTGTTCCAGCTCTGTCCACCCTGGAAGGCAACTCAACTCCAGGCAGTTCACCAGTCTCCAATATTATTCCACCTCCCCTTGAGGATATTCAAACAGCGAGAAAAATTTTAATGAGTCTAGAGATAAAATTGCCTCCCTCTTCGGCCTACCCAAAAATTTCTTGTAAAACTAGGACGTGTCTTGAACGTGGGCAAAGTACAGGGTCCAAACTATTAGCAACTATTGCTCGGGAACCTTCTATAATACTAAGCCTATTGGCCCTTATCTTGCTCACAGAGTCTATACTACATCTATAAAGCCAGTGTGCCAAAAGCAGTTCTAAGTCTAGTCTTTGATTGTCATAAAAGATGTGGCAAAATCAACAAATGCTGATGAGCCAATACTCTGATAATGGAAGCAAAGCGATAGAAAATCTAGATTGAGACCAAAACCAATTCAACCATTCTCTTGACAATTTTAGAGAAATGTCTAGAAGATGATTTGCATTGCAGAGTTAAGAAATGAATTTGCATTTTGCCCTGGCCACTCATAATTATTTTTTTTAAACTAACAAAGAACAGGCAAGATATAGGACAATTATAGGAAGGAGAGCAAATATGGAATCAATCTTGCTGCAAGAGCCCAGAAATTACTGTCTAATAAGGAAACAGTTTGAAGGGAGAAAAATCTGAAAACATTTAGAGAGAGAGTGCAATCTTAAGCAATATGGAGAAAGATTTGTGAATATCGAACCCTGCCAACTCCAGAGTCCTCTCCCACACTAGGATTTCAAAATTATTAGGTGAAATAAATTATAGAAAACCACCTCACATTTGGGAAGGCAATTGATAATGAGGATAGGAAAAGAATTATAACAATTTTTAAATCCAGAAGGGAACTTTGAGAGCATCCAGTCTAAACATCCAATGTAAGAGATGAAGAAAAAGAGACGCAGAGAGGCTAAGAGGTTCGTCATAGTCCAACCTGGTTTCCAGCTGCACCTGCACAGTCTTTCTTGTTGCCCTATACTCTGCTGTTTGCACACAGGATTCACGGTCAGTCTTGATTCATCAATACTTCCACTTACCTCAGCCCTTTCTTATTATTTCGAAGCCATCCCGATAATGTCATATGATTTAATCTATAAATATTTTAGCATTTACTTCTAAAAGATAGGTACTTTAAAAAGAAAAATAAAAGCATGATCCCAATGTAATTATGACACCTAAAAAAAATTAACAGTAATTATATAACATCATGAAATACCCAGATAGTACACAAATGTTCATGAATTCATGATCTGTGATCTCTATGGACAGTTTGTTTAAATTGGCGTCGAAATATAATCATTTAATCTCAAGTTACTTTTAGTTTACACTTCCACCCTTTTTCATTTTCTGTCTGTCTTTGCATCTTACTTGTAAAGGCACCAGGTTGTTTGCCCAAAGTTTCCCACAATCTGTGTTTTACTGAATGAATCCAATGTGTTCTTTGTATTTTGGGGTGGTTAGATCTTCAGCTACACTGCCAAATATGGTAGCTATTAGCCACATTTAGCTATTAAAATTTCATTTTTTTTCAGGCACACTAGCCACATTTCAAGTGCTCAGTGGCCTCATGTATCTAGTAGCTGCCATGTAGGAGAGCACAGATAAAGAACATTTCAACCACTGCAGAAAATTCTATTGGACAACGTTACTCTAGAGACTTGATAAAGTCCCACAGGGTAGATTTGGAGCGAAGAGAGACTGAAATCTCATCCACCCAGTCTTTGGCTCACAATTGATTTTTAACATGTAGACACTTTAAACCTCTACATTTGGACATCGAAAATAAAATAAAAATTGAAGGCATCTCTGCGTTTTTAAATTTGCATAAGTGGCTTACTAAAAATACTTTTTGTTATTTTTTTATTCAACTTTTTTTTTAGATTTAAACCTGTTGATATATTTATTCCTAGTGTATTCCTCTTAACATATGTGTAATATTCCATTGTTTGAATGTATCACAGTTGATCGATTACCCTTTTCATTAATATTTAGATTGTTCAGAGTCTTCAGAGCTTCAAGGAACCTCCATGTACATTCTGGGCTTCCTGTTACAAATGAGTAAAGGAGACCACCTGGACATGGAATCACTGGGGCGTTATTGAGCATGCCTGTCTTCACCTCTAGTAGTTATTGCCCTTGTCACTCTCCAAAATGATTATGCCGGTTTACATTCCTACCAACGGCGTGCAAGCGTTCCCACTTCCTTTCAGCATTACCAACATGAGGTGGTTTCAGACATTTAATTTTTATGATATCATTTCACGTATATGCAGTAAAAGTATGAATACAAGCATGGAAAGAGGAGATAGAATTGAGAGGGGAGCACTGTTGTAGCAGAATCTATAACGCGTTCTTTCTCTACTGGCACAAAGTTACCGTTTATTAAATGTGAGTGGATGGTGTGAAGGAGTCCGTTGTGATATATTTAGTAGTTTCGTAGCTTTATGCTACTCAGAACTAATTTTTGTTTCATAATCATTTTTCAGTGCAAGAGCTTAATAAAAAAGATGCAATATAAAAATTATTGAATGTAATATTATCTCTGAGTTTCTTTTTTTGGTTTGTTTTTGGCATTTCACACTAAAAATAATACACTGAGAGAGACAATCCACTGGTTGTCATTGCCCCATTTGACCTTCAGCTCACAATTTTTCCATTCAAGCTTACTTAGTCAAATATCATGAACTAATTACGCAAGATTATTTACTTTGTAGGTGCATGTTCTATTACATATCACATTGCATTTTATTCCTCTACGGGTGGTATAAACTATAGAGAGTGTAAACTACAAATGGAATCTGTATTTGGAATAATGCAGAAGTTTTGTGGAGTATTTCTGACTAGTTTTTATTTACTCATAAACTGTGCAGACAAGGTAAATTGCTTGGATCTGACATGCTAACTCTTACTGTCACTATATTTAAAATGGCTATTTTAAAAATCCAAACTAGGACTCTTTTAGAGAAAAATATGACTATAAGGCAGCAATGATTAGTGTGAATCACCAGTCCAGAAACAATTTTGAAATCCTTTCCATGCAGGAGGCACCATGCTGTGTCCCGTGAGGGACATAAAGACCAGCAAAAGTTGGTCCCTGCTTTTGAAAGCTTATAATCGAGCAAACTTTTCTTTTTACAACCTAACTACAAGAATTTTGTAGTCAGAAACTCACTCTGGTTTTGTTCTATTTTGATCTTTGATAACTTATTTTAAAGATTGTTTCCTAGTTATGCATTGCTTAGAAAGTCTTACTTTGACCTTTGGCCAAAAGCAATAACATTTTGACCTGTCCTGTGGAACTCAAAGCTTCTCACTCCATGAAGCTAGTGGTGTAAATAACTTCAGATAAAACCCTCCTGCAGATCTGCATTGGGCACAGCATGAGAGAGAAATGGCATAAAGCAGAGGAAAGAACAAAGTTGGAGGACCCAAGAATAAGTGAGACTGATATCTGTGTTTTCAGCAATTTTTCCTCATTTCCCTTATGGTGTTTATTCTACTTCTCAACTAGTAGCTGAAAAAATTGGGGAGAACACAATAAACAGTGATGTTAAAATGAAACACATTTCCTTATAGGCTGGAGGCATTAAGTAGGGTCATCTCTTCTTCCCTATGTCTGGGCTTCTTTGGGATTGAGCATTTAGGAGAAATTAGAGAAGCAAAGAACTAGGTGAGGACACATTTCTTAAGTTTATAAATGCCCAGGGGAATAGCCAGTGTGAAGATGGGACAGCAGCGGATTGTGAGTGCCCGTGTGTGTGTGTGTGTGTGTGTGTGTGTGTGTGTACACATGAATAGACACGCGTGCCTGCTCGTGAATAACACAAGGAGCAAGAACAACCTAAAGGAGGGACAGTCTGCTTCACATTGAAGTCATTCACACTTCATGGTGTCTGAACTTCAGAACGAAGCAGTAGTAGCAGCAGTACAGGACCTCCTGAGGCTAGAGGTTTGGCTCATAAACTAGAGGAGCAGCTGGCCACCAGGACATGAAAAGAGCTCTTTCCCAACAATAGCCCAGTAGCACAAGTATAAATGATTCAGAAATACCTGGCTGATATTTCCCTTCAGGTTCCCAGAGGATGAACTAGTTAAGAACTTGTCAAATGGACATCATCAGGCAACTTGACAAGTACAGAACATTGCAGGGGAAAAGAGATGGTGTCATCCCAAATAGAGTATCCCAGAAAATAATCCTCCCTTCTGTCAGGAGGAGAGTTAGAAAGAAAATAGGTTCCGTTACATATTCCAGTTCAGGTCAAGGCATCTCTTTTTAGAGGTTAATGGTACGTGTGAATGATCCAGAAGGCTTGATATGAAGGCTGTTTCTCATTCTATTCATTCAACGTTTTCTAAAAAGGGGAAAGTATAACCTAAGTGCTAACTTGAATCAGATCAAATGTCAAAGGTCTGTAAAAAATAAAAGCTATAATAAGGAAACTTATATTATGTTTCTGACATTGACTCCTGAGGTAGATTTCCTTACTTGGCGTGGACCTCAGTTTCCAAATCTTATAAATAGGAACAAGAGTATTTCATATCATTGTTATAAAGATTAAAATAATATAAATAGAAATACATTATATACATCAGATATTTAACCGATATCTATTTTTATTTTTAATATTAGTAAAGAAAAAAATAAATGTTGAGTACCAAGTCATATCCATATCATTAACTCTTCATAATCTTCATGGCCAACTTTAATGTCAGTTGTCACTGAAAAGGCTAGGTTTAAGGCAGCTGGCATCCTGAACTCAGTTTCTTCTCTCTTCCCTCTCCTGCAGCCAGCACCTCCCTAAAGAAACGCTTCAAGAGGCGGGAAATTGAAGCCATCCAGTGTGAGGTGCGGAAGATGTGCAACTACACCAAGATTCTGTCTACCAAGAAGAATTTGGACCACGTGAACAAGATCTTGAAGGCCAAGCGGCTACAGAGACAATCAAAGACAGGCAACAACTTCGTCAAGAAGAGGAGAGGGCGTCCTCGAAAGCAGCCTACCCAGTTCGATGAGGATTCCAGAGACCAAATGCCAGTGCTGGAAAAATGCATCGACCTGCCCAGCAAAAGGGGTCAGAAGCCCAGCCTGAGCCCGCTCGTGCTGGAGCCCACCGCCAGCCAAGACACGATCATGGCCACCATCGAAGCGGTCATCCACATGGCCCGGGAGGCTCCGCCTCTGCCCCCGCCACCACCTCCTCCCCTTCCACCCCCGCCCCCGCCCCCGCCACCACCCCCACCTCTGCCCAAGACCTCCCGAGGAGGCGGGAAGAGGAAACACAAACCTCAGCCTCCCACCCAGCCCCCGCAGCAGCCTCCCCAGCAGCCCCTTCCTCAGGAAGAGGAGGTGAAGGCCAAAAGGCAGAGGAAATCCAGAGGGAGTGAGAGCGATGTCCTTCCCTAGGGTGGGTCAGGGCGTCTGAACCTGGGGCTGGGGGAACTGAAGCATTGGAAGTGCAGTGAGCCGGGGTGGGAGCGGAATCCCCCTCTGCAGGGACACCGTTGTCCTTCTCTCCAGAAGCTGGGCAGGCAGAATCGGGCCAGATGACGGGGTTGAGCCATCAATAGCTCTTGGGAAAGCAAAGCAGGGGGGACGCCTTCAAAAGAAGCTTGTTTGTGCTTTTCAGCAGTTCCTAAACAAGTGGCACTCCAGTATGGCTAGAGCCTTTGCAAGCCAGCGAGAAGACCCATCCAGGAGGAGAAAGCTGGTGGTGCTCTGACAGCCACCTGACCTCCTGCATCCAAGGCATACCCTTGATGCCATTGCATTTGCTGGCCAGGGAAATTAAAAGGGAAATACCCTCAATTAGGAAACATTCCAAGGGGAAAAAAGCTGCAAATTTCTCAACTGGCTTTGTTGTAACCCACTTACATCTAATTGGTTTTTATTTCTTTTGGTTTTTCAAGCTTGGCTAGGCTTTGGGCACCAACATCATCTTCGGGTGACCTGAATCTTTTCATTAACGACACAGTTTCTCAGATGGACTTATGTCATCAGAAGGTGGAATTCTAGTGATAGACAACCGTAGGCTTGCATTCATGTTCTTCTGTATGCCTCCTCTATCCCACATACACTGATATTTAGCATTGTCTGTTCCTACTTTTCCTTTGCCCATTATGTACTTCCATATACCTTTCATTAACTTGCTTGCTTGCTGCCTTCTTTTCCTTGGTACACACCTAAGTAATGTAAACCTTAACTGTGTTTTAAAGTCCACCCTTGGCATGCTGTCGCAAGGACCTTGGCTTTGAATCCCAGTCATTGTGAAACAGATACTCAGTATTGATAGAGCCTTTTTTTAATGAGTGATTTAGAGCAGCTGAGGATATGTTGACCCAGGTTTCAACCAGGTTATTTTTATACTTAAAACATATCATCAGAGAATAGGCAGAATAAAATGGTTTTAATACCCCACAGCAAATGACATAACTGACAAATCACCAAAAACTGAAACCCCAGACCCATCAGAAAGATAAGTGTCTAGCAATGCCTTGGTATGTGATTTTTTTCATACAAATAACTATCATAGGTCATGGGGGAAAAAAGGAAACAATAAAGACAATAGAAGAAGTCCATTATCTCTTGATAATTATTTCTTAAAAGCAAATGGGAGTAAGTGTTCTTATCTGAAAAAAAAAAAAAAAATGAAAATGCTCCAAGGGTATCACCACTCCAATTGTATCAAGCCACCTTGGACAAAGTATCCAAATTGTGGTTGCCTTAATAAACTAAAACATTTTGTACATAATGTAATTATAAATCTATCAGTCTGCATGGATGCAAACTGTGTGTGACAAATCGTCTTTTAAATGGTCAATTTCAACTGTACATTTCTCATCCAAGTTGTATTCTAGCCGTTGGTTTAGTGTGAACAGATATTCCATCTCTATTATCCATTTCCACAACTCAAGTAAAACATGTTAAGAAGACTCAGAATGAATATGAAGTCGTTCCATTGCCGTAGGTATTTTCTAAAAGTTGGATGTGGAAATTTCAAATAAGTATTTTCGATTTCCTCCATCACTCCTCCCCTACTTTCCCCAAGACATCAAACACCTGGCATGGTAGATTATAAAAAGAGAGACACTGAGAGACAGAATTACATTTTCTAATAGGAATTAAAATATCTGCTTTACCTCTAAATTGTTTTTTTTACAGGAAGTTGGGACTGGCTGGAAATTGTATTATTTCTTCAGAACACAACATTATTTCCTTTAAGAGAGAGATGGATTTTTGTCAGGAACATAAGAGAATAAGGAATGGGGTATCTACGGGAGTAAATTTGAAAATTCCAAGTTAATATGCTTGAAAACATCACTGCTCTGTCATGGCACCAACAGTTGGTTGAAATTACCCACGAGTCATCCCGTTCCGCACTATCACCATGGACTTCACATCATTTGCTGCCCACTAGGTCAGTGACATTTAATCCTAGCAATATGTAAGTTTAAAGGAATGCATTCTCCTGTGCTTTAAAGCTTGTATCATAGATACTCAGTTTGTGACCTAGGTTGACCTTTGGCATTTCACACAAGTTGAACAGCAAAATCAAACCAGCCTCTTTCAATTTGTCATTCCCAAGCCATGTCTGAGTGGTTGCAAAGTCACCAGAGAGGAAGTTTTAAATTAGCCCCGCTCACCCCACCATCGCTATGAAAAGGCAACCATTTTCATTCCAATTAAGCCGTAAATTTTAAGCCGTAAAAATCCTTGTTGGATTTTGGAAATTATTTTCTTCATTCTTTCTTTTGCCCTTCTCCTTGTACTGTTTCCCCAACCAGGTCTTTGAGCAGACTAAATCTCCCTGCAGAGGAGAATGAGCTGGCACTCTAAGCTTCTTAGAAGGACCCGAAGCTTAATTGGCATTAACCTCTAGTAGGTAAGAAATTTCAGATAACTTTGGATTTTTCAGAGCAATGAAAGGTATTCCTGAGATATACAGCAGAGTTGCATCTTACACATAGTCAGTCCTTCAGTTGTCATGTCAGTTAAATGCAAATCCTCTGCATTTATGACCCTAAGAAGAGATTGGAAAACTGCAGAGGACCAAAACAGACAAACTAAACTGCTGTTTTGAGGTCCAGTCACCTGCACAGCTTCCTCTCTCCACCACCCAGCTCCTCCCTCAGCATCACACATTTTTTCCCTTTGCTTTCCATTAGCATAACTCATCTTATCGGTACAACCATTTCCTCATGTTCTAACCACCCTCTTTCCATTAGCCTCTCCTCTCTTGTCCTGGCTCAATACTGGGCCAATCTAGTTTCGCTTCTTGGTTGGTTGATTGGTTGGTTGGTTGGTTGGTTGGTTGGTTGCAGAACCCAGATCTCCTGACCCAGACTGTGGAGGTCTCTAGCCACCCAACACTACCTTCTGTGGCTGTGTTTTTATTTAGAGAAGATGTCATAAATGAGACTCCATAAACAGTTCCGCAAAGTATGTCATAATAGAAATCTCTTAGTTTTTTCTTTCTTTTCTGGAATACCTGCCTTCAGCAAGCAGGAGTGAACCCACTTATAATACAGGGAGTCCAATTAGGGGTGAGCAAAGGATGAAATCGAGATACAAAACCTCCTTGAAGGTGATGATGGGTCTCTCTGATCAACAGTCCGAAGTGGCTGGGGAGCCACTTGCTCTCCAACCCCTTGTCTCAAATGAGAGGAACAGAAGTTTAACTTTTTCTGATGGCATGGCCCTGGCTACAACCCATGGATGGCAGGTCGAAGGAAAGGAGAGCATGTCAGGGGCTGGTTTGTCACTTGGCAGGACCGGGACTCAACAGCCACTGACAGCCCAGAGTAGGTGACTAAAGGCTGACAGAGGATTAGCATGTTAACTTGGCTGCTGTCTGGAGTGGGAGCCCATCTTCAATGGCAGTAGGAATTTGTGTTCTGCACATCGCTGGGTCTATAAATATGATAAGCAAGTGGTGACAGAATTATAGTATAAGGTGATGTACTACATGCAGATCATAGAGGATTTGGTTTTAGGACTTAAGTAGAAAATTCTGCTCTTACAGCTTATTACCCAACGATATTCAGGTAATGAGCTTTTGGAGAATATTTTTTCCCTACCACTAGGAAGATTTACCTGGGAACTGTCTAAAGTCTATACATATATTTCCAAAGCCTTTAAATGCCAACTGTAGCATGGAGAGAGAGGGGGTGGCAGAAGCCGAAATGCCTCAAAAGCCATTTAAGTGTTACATTGCAGGATTTTCAGTCCTCATTATATACAAGTAGATAAATATAGACATTATTCTCAACACTACCCTATAGTATCACAATGGTCCAAATGCCAGAGCTTACAGATAATGTCATCACAGTGCCTAGAAACTCGAACTGTAATATACCGTAGCATTTTCTTGGTGTTTTTTAAAGTTTCTTTCCACAATACAAGGCTCCCCCTGCCTCTTGTTTCTTGGAGAGTTCACCCCACTGATGAGTCTGCCTTCCTCGCTGGGCTCAGTCACTTGGGGAACAGTCTTAGAAGCACATATCAACCAAGGAAGAAACTTCCTGGATGTCTATTGCCCACTTGCCCAGGTATAATAAACACTAAAAGGGGAGGAAATTGAAAAGAGCTGCCACTGGTCAACACAAAAGGGCAGTTCCAACCTAGGTTGGTGTCTTTCTTTTTCTTCCTTTTTTAAAAAGTCTATTTCTTAACTAATAAATGCACATGATGTGTTAAATATGTATATATATATTTCAAAAGAAAAAAATGGGGCACAAGATTGTCTTACAAGTCGTGCTGGCTAATTTTTAGTTTGTATTCATAAGTGGTTTTTAAAAGCCTTTTTTAAAGTGTAATTTGCATGTTCTACTTTGATTGTATGTAAACATATTTTAGAACAAAAAAAATGTATTTGTATTTTATTGAATATAGAGGCAAGAAAAATTGTACATTGTTTGAAATGTTCTTTTTGTAACAGTTTTTATTCATAAAGCATTTTTGTACATTTAAAATGAACATGGACTTGCTGTTATTTGAGGCGTAGATACATCTGGCATGCTTTACTGTCATGCTCCTCCATGGTCTTAGATGTTGGGTTTTAAACATTTTTTCTAAAAGAAAGCTCAGTCTTTTTCGCTACCAGATCAGGTTAGCACAGTATAGAGCACTTAACTATTAAAAAAAAAAAAAAGTTAATCCTATTCATATGTTATTCATTGTGTGAAATTAAAGACATTCAATTCAGTCTAACATGAGTCGTGAATTCTTTTGTTTTATTTTCCATCTGGTTCACATCACAAAGGAGTTTAATAGCATTTGAGGGTCTTCGCTCACACCAACTGGATATAGAATCATTGAGAAAATTGTAACCAAACTTTTGCCTTTTTGTATGAATCTGGGAAGTACATTGTGAGCAAGATTTGAGTCTGATTTACTGGGTTATTGTTCAGAATATATCACACCTGGACATAAAGCCAAGGCTGATTCAAAGAACCAGTCAGACCTCTGCTGAAAGCAATCAAAATGTACTTGTGAGATGTTGGAGACCCATCCTATCCTAAATTTTTAGAAGAACGTTGTGGATGAGGATTAAGCTTTCTTACTAGCGTCCGTGATGTCAGGTTTCTGAAGAATGGCTCCCTGGATGGACTTCAAGTTTGACTGGTGTGATAGGAAAGGCTATTTAATCAACCACAGAAAGGGCCTGATGGCCTACCCCAAACTGACCAGTCTGGGCAAGCCCTAAGGACAATGCACGAATGAATACACAGTCCTTGCTCTGAAGGAACTTAACAAGGCTGGCATGTGAGAAATGAACTAGTAGTTCTAAGCAGAGTGTAGCAAGTGGTAAGAGGGCTGGGTCTCAGAAGGAAGACAGAGCCCCCAGACTGGCATCTTTTTTACTCTTTCTGTTTCGATTTTTAGTTTATATTCACAAGTGGATTTCAGAAGCCCTTTTTAAAATGTAACTTGCATATTTGAATTGAGAATCTGTAAACATGCAAATATTTATGTTATCTCTTGCATACTTTCTTCATCTTGATATGCCTCTTCCAAAAGCCAACGAGGTAAGTAGGAAATGTTCTGAGCACCTCCGCATCCCTAACCATCAATCTCGTTCACCATGACCTTTATTATAATTTTCGGTATTTGCAGCACCCACAGTGGAATAGTGGAAATAGACTGGAAAGAGTGAAAGTCTTCAAGGGTAGATTATTAAGGCAGCCTAGGGATGGTCGGAGCACTTGTGCTTTAGGTAGCCTCCTGAGACTCAGAGAATTTAGTCGGCAGCCTCTGACAACATAGAATTTGCCCTCGTTTCCCTCTACCAATTGTCTTGCACTGAACCAGGAAAATTTAAAGCATTATATCATCCTCTTTCTAACTCAGGTTCATTAGACCGTTGGTATTTCAGAAATCGGCAATGACTTTCTGAGAGTGCCCCTAATCTCTTTCCACCAGCTTCTCACGCAGGGACAAAGCTATTGCCTTGAAATGCATTGGCTCAACTTTCATGGTTTTTAAATCAGTCCACAGAGTCGTAATGTGCTGACAAAGATTCTCAGGGAAGTCTGATGTGTTCACACATGTGGCTGGTATGAATCTCAGTCTACAAATAGACAGGTGGAAAGAATGTATATTTTTAAATTTCTCTGCAGCTCGCTTTTATTAATTTTTAAGATCCCATTTCACCAGCATAGCAGAATCTTAGCTTCAGATCTAGAGACTCCTTTCCGAACCTGGAGGGGAAGGAAGGAGGGGTCATTTCGACAGCCTTGCTCTGGCTTCCTTCTGAATTGCCTCTCTGTGCCCAAGTCCTTTTTATTTCCCTAGTTTCTAGGCATTTGAAACTGAAGAGCCATTAAAAAACGTCTTTTCAATGTTTATCCCTCAGCTTTCATGCCCTGAGGGGCTGAGCACAAACCAGCCTGGCTGCTGCTATGGAGGGGAGGAAACCAGAGGAAGGGCGGGCATGTGGGAAGTCAGTCACCTCTTTGAAAAATTTAACCTGTCATGAATGTGATGGGGAGTGAGGACAATGGGATGTGAAAAGCTAAAGGATGCGGTCAAGGTTAGAAAAGGCTCTGTATGGGTCAGACGAGATAATGAATGGCTGCGAAAGGGATGAGGAAGATGGCAAAAAGCGTGTGCATTTCCACTGTTTGTGACTAGTAATGCTTTTCACTTTTACGGGGAATGCCAATATCCAGGTTTTTAATTGTTATAAAGCTGTGGCGACGAACTTACCGAAAGTGCCACCAGGGCTTTTGTTTCCAGGATTAATCAAAGGAAAAACTGTTCCCCAGGTGCTATTCCAGTTTTACGTATGCTAAAATTGGGAAGTAACAAATGAAAAATACTAAACCTTCAGAAGATTTAAAAATCACACATATTCTCTCATTATTAAGCCTGATATTTTAAAACTTAATTCTCTTTTTAGTGGACGGAGCGCTAGAATAAGAGTCAAGAGACCTAAAATGTATTCCTGCTTAATCACTAAAGAATTCTACGTCCAGGAGCAACACTTCTTTGAGTCTCCTTTGATTACTCTAAAATGGGAGGTTAAACTCTCAATGATATCTGTGGTGCCTTCCTTCCGGGCCTCAGTCTCCAATTTGTCGTTTTTGTATATTCTAAACAGGCCCTCCCTTTAGTTTCCAACTTTATCCCTCACCTTGGTGTATAACCAGTAACATTTTGGAGTTATTACTTCAGCATACTTCAGCGTACTCTATCCTATCCTAGTATGTTTGATAGATATGAAGGTATGGAAGAAGTTAAAACAATAGAATCACGAGGACACATGTAATCAAGTCTTTTTTTCTTCCCTCCTTCCCTCTATCCTTCCCTCCTTGTCCCTCCCTCCCTCTTTCTTTTTTCCTTCCTTTCTTCCTTGCTTCCTTCTTTCCTTCACTATCTGCACATTGCTAAGTACCAAAAATGTAAGGATGAGCAGGAAAAAGGCCTCATTGAACTTTTATTCAAGCAAATCCAGATCACGAACGTCTGCCTCCCATTCTCTGCCTATCCAAATTCTAATTCTTTTAAGGTTCAATTCAAATCCCACTTCATCCAGGAAGTCTTCATGACCGTAACCCACAAACATCTCTCAAACCACTCATTTGGTAAATGTCCCCAGTAATTCCACATGTGACGCGGAGTATATAACTCAGGGCTGCCATGTAAGGTTCCTCAGGTTTTTCCCTGCACAAGAGAACCTGACTGAGGAAGGGAGTGGGAGCTGCAATCCAGTCTACACTTTCCTTGTCAAGCTGTGTGTCCTTGGTATGGCAAGTGCCCCAAATAGAAATCTTTCCCTCCTTCTCACAAAACTGATTCTGTTAGAACAAAGCCTTAAAGTTTTAAGAACAACTGTGTTTCTCCAGGAGGTAGAGATGACCTCTCCTCTCTTTTGTCACTCAGACAATCCATGCCACCCTTGCCCTGAGACTTCCAAAAACAGACTCCCAAGATTCCCCCCACTTTAGTCAACAGTACTCTATACCCCAGAACCCCGAATCCATTCCCGAACTAAATAATTGGAAGAAAACAATGAAATCAGGGTTATGGTTGATTTTATGTGTCAATTCAACACATAAAATAATCTGGCCATAGAATGCCCAGATTAAATGATATTTCTGGGTGTGTGTGGGAAGGTGCTTCTAGATGAGATTAGCATTTGAATACATGGACTTAATAGGTGGGAATCATCTGGGGCCTTAATTGCCCAAACAGAACAAGAGACAGGAAGAATATGCCTCTTTATCCCTGCTTCACTGCCAAACTGGAAAATCTTATCTCATCTGACTAGATTTACATAATCTACTCCTCAGACTAGATTTACAGGATTGGCTTCTCAGACCTTCGAATTTGAACTACTTACACATCCAGCTTTCCTGGGCTTCCAGCTAGCAGAAGGCAGATCCTGGGACTTCACAGCCTCCATAATCACCAGGGCCAATTCTTATAATTGTTCTACCGACTCGAAGGCTGAGTATTTACATAAATTATTTGAGATTCTTATGCACAGGAGGTTTTTTTGTTTTGTTTTCTCTTTATACTTTTTTAATACTTTTTATTTTGAAATCATTTTAGGCTTACAGAAAAGTTGCAAAAACTTTTATTTTGACATAATTATAGATTCATGGGAGGATGCTAAGGAATATACAAGGAAATCCAGTATAACCCTCTCTTGACTGCCTCTCCCCACTCCTTGTCGACATCCCATACAACCAAGGTGAAATATCAAAACCAAGAAATTGAATTGGCACAATCTGTAGAGATTATTCAGACTTTCCCACTTATACATGAGCTCACTTGTATGTGTATATGTGTAGATCTATGCAATTTTGTCACATGTAGAGCCTTGCGTAACCACCACCACAATAAAGGTACCGAATTGTACCATCACCACAGAGATTCTCCTCTCGGTAACCACCCTGTCCCCCTCACCATCCCTAACCCCTAGCAACCACTAATATGGGCTCCAACTCTACATATTTCTTATTTCAAGATTATTACATAATAGGATTGTGTAATATGTAGCCTTTTTAAAATAAAGTCTATTTTCAGAACACTTTTAGATTTGCAAGAGTTGTGAAAATAGTAGAGTTCCCATGACCCTGTAGCAAGCCCAGTTTCCCTTATTATTAACATCTTACATTAGTACCTTTATGATAATTAATAAAACGATATTATTATTAACTGAAGTCTCCACTTTAGTCAGCTGTCCTAAGTTTTTAGCTAATGCCCTTTTTTTCTGTTCCAGGAACCTCTCCAAAATACCACATTACATTTAGTCATCATGTCTCCTTATGCTCCTTTTTGGCTGTGACAGTTTCTCAGACTTCTGGTGTTTGCAATGACCTTGACAATTTTGAAGAGTAGTTATCAGGTATTTTGTAGAATGTCTCCCTCAGGGGTTTCTGCTTGACGTTTTTCTATACGTTCTTGAGAAGATGGTGATAGAGTAAAGTGTACACCCTATCAGCATGACTTAGTGCTGTTGATCACCCAGCTAAGAAAGGGTGTGTCCTGTTTCTCTGCTGTAAAGTACTTCACTATAGTCACCCCTTCCATACTTCGTGCCTTGGAAGGAAGTCACTACACAGAACCCACACTTAGGAAGTGGAGAGTGGTGCTCCACCTCCTTGAAGGCTGAGTGGGTATCTAGGTAAATTATTTTAAAATTTTCTAATAATTTTTTATTTTTCAATTATAGTTAACATGCAATATTTTATTAGTTTTTAGGTGTAAAATATAGTGGTTAGACATTTATGTGACTTACAAAGTGATCACCCTGATAAATCTAGTACCCATCAGACATTTATTACAACATTATTGATATATTCCTTACGCTATACTTTATATCCCAAACGATTTTATAACTACCAATTTGTACTTAATCTTTTCCTTATTTTTCACCTACTCCCCAACCTCCCTTCCATGTGGCAACATTAAAATGTTTTCTTTATCTGAGATTGTTACTGTTCTGTTCAGTCATTTATTTTGTCCTTTAGATTCCATGTATATCTGAAATTATATGGCATTTGTCTTTTTCTGTCTGACTTCCTCCACTCAGCACAGTACCCTCTAGGTCCATCCATATTGTTTCAGATGATAAGATTTCATTCCTTTTGATGACGAACACCCAGGTTGCCTCCATATCTTAGTTATTGTAAATAATGCTGCAATGAACATATGAATGTACATGTACCTTTGAAATGGTGTTTTTGAATTCTTCGAGTAAATGCCCAGAAGTAGGATTACTGGGACCTTCTTTGTCTCTTGTTATGGCCCTTGTTTTAAAATCTATTTTGTCTGGTTTAAGTACTGCTATCCCAGATTTTGTGTTTGTTTATTTCCATTCTAATAAAATATCTTTTTCCATCATTTTACTTTTAGTCTGTGTGTGTGTGTGTTGCCAGAAGTGAGTCTCTTGTAGTACGCACATTTAAGGGTCTTGTTTTCTTATTCATTCAGCCACCCTATCTTTTGATTAGAACATTAAACCCATTTACATTTAAAGTAATTGTTGATAGATATGCACTTATGGGGATTTTATTATTCAAATTTTTTTAAACTTTTTTTACTTTCTTTTTGATGTCTCTTTAACATTTCTAGTAATACCAATTTGGTGGTGTTGAACTCTTTTAGCTTTTTCTTTTCTGGGAAGCTCTTTATCTGTCCTTCAATTCTAAATGATAGGTAGAGTAATCTTGGTTGTACGTCCTAGCTTTTCATTACTTTGAATATTTCCTGCCAATCCCTTCTGGCTTGCAAAGTGTCTTTTGAGAATCAACTGCCAGCCTTATGGGAGCTCCCTTGTAGGTATCGATCTACTTTTCTCTTGCTGCTTTTAAGATTCTCTCTTTGTCTTTAACCTTTGGCATTTTAATTATAATGTGTCTTGGTGTGGGCCTCTTTGGGTTCATCTTGTTTGAGACTATGCTTCCTGAGCGTGTATGTCTATTTCCTTCACCAGGTTAGAGAAGTTTTCTGTCATTATTTCTTCAAGCTTTGCAATCCCTTGCTTGCTCTCTTCTCCTTCTGGGACCCCTACGATGCAAATGTTGATAAGCCTGATGTTATCCCAGAGGTCCTTTAAACTATCCTCACGTTTTTGGATTTTTTTTCTTGTTGTTCTGTCTGGGTGTTTTCTGCTACCTTAACTTCCAAATCACTGATTCGATCCTCTACTTCATCTACTCTACTATTGATTCCCTCTAATGTATTCTTCATTTCAGTTTTTGTAGTCTTCATTTCTGACTGGTTCTTTTTTATGTTTACTATCTCCATGTTTATGTTTCCTACCTCTTTGTCGAAGTTCTCACTGAGACCGTTGAGCATCTTTATTCCAGTGTTCTGAACTCTGCATCTGGTAAATTGTTTGTCTCCATTTTATTTAGCTGTTTGTCTGGAGCTTTGTTCTGTTCTTTCATTTGGGGCATGTTTCTTTGTCTCCTCATTTCAGCTGTCTCCTTGGATTTGTTTCTATATATTGGGTACAGCTGTTTTGTCTCCCAGTCTTAGCAGAGTGGCTTTATGTGGTAGGTGTCTTTTGGGGCCCAATGGCACAATCTTCCTGTTTACCTGAACCAGGTGCTCCGGTGTGTCCTTTGCATGGGTTGTGTGTGCCCTCTTGTTGTAGTTGAGCTTCAGTTGTTGTTCACATATCAGTGAACTTCAGGCTGATTGGTTGTGAGGACTGGCATGACTATAGTGGAGGAGCTATTGTGCAGGAGCCAACCCTATGCAGCAGGATTCACTTTAGCAGGGTTCTGGTGCCTGCTCAGTCTGCCCTTTGGCTGTGTCATTAGTGGAGTGAGTTGGATAGTGGTCTGGTTTGGTCTGAAGCTGGCCACTGGGTGTGTTGGTTCTGGGGCCTCTTGGCTCTATTGTAGGCCAAGCCCAGCCATTGTCTGTGCCTTTGCCTAGGGCCACTTGGTATGAACTACAAAGTGATGTACAGGTGGTTGCCACTTGTGCTGGGCTTAGAGGTGCCTGGGAGAGGCTAAGCTGTGAACCGAAGCTGGCTGCTGCTCACGCAGAGCTTGGGGCTGCTTAGCAAGAGATATGGGGCATGCTGAAGCCAGATGCTGCTTGTTTGGTGTTTATGAAACTTTGAGAGATTTTAAGAAAGCTAATAGCATGAGACAGGACAGACCATTTGTATGGAAAAGCCAATGGAAATGGCTTGGGTGGGCCTGCAAAGTGGGCAGGGCTGATGGTGTTAGCCAGGTGATGGAGATGTAGGCACGTAGGTCTTCACTTTGCATCAGGGGAGTGCTGAATGAAGAAACAATGGCTTCTGCTAGCATTTTTGTCTGGGAGAAAGCTGACCTTCAGGCCCTCACCCTGAAGCCAGACAATTCAGTTTCTCCTCCTATGCGCCTGGCTCCTTTCAAGCTGCTGCCCCAGCGCTGGAACTCAGAGCAAGTGATTTTATCAGCAAGTAAGTTTGTGAGTGGGCCCTTTAAGAGGAACACCTGGGATGCCAGCTGCCCTTCGTCTCGCTCCGCCACAGTCTCTACTGGTGGAGACTTCTCTTCCAATGCTGGAACCCTGGGCTGGGAGTCTGGTGTGCGGCTAGGACTGTTGCTCGTCATGGGGCATCTCTGCAGCCAAGATTGCCCTCCTGATTTTTAACCACAACACGTGAGTGTTTCTCTGCCTCTCTTACCAGTCTCTACATGGCTTCTTCCATATTTCCTTAGTTGTAGGACTCCTGTTCAGCTAGATTTCAGGCAGTTCTCAATTATAGCTGTTCTGTAGTTTAGTTGTAATTTTGATGTGGAAGGAGACAGAGTTTTCCTACTCTGCCATCTTGACTGGAAGTTTTATTTGAAATTCTTATGCAAAGGATAATTTTCTTTTTTATATACTTTTAATTTGAAATAATTTTAGACTATGGAAAAGTTGCAAAAGAATTTTATTTAATTTTTCACCCACATTTCTCTAATGTTAACAACTTACATAACCATACTTTACTTACCAAAACTAAGAAATCAACTTTGATACAGTACTATTCCCCTAATTAAAGTCTTTGGACTTTAAAAGTTTTTTCAATAATGTCATTTAAAATTTTTTTTTAATGTTTTAATTGTGGTAAATTAAAATAAAATTTACCATTTTAACCATTTCATGCCCACACTTCAGTAGTTTTGACTATATTCACATTGTTGTGCCACTAATCTCCAGAACATTTTCATCTTGCAAAACTGACACTGTGTACCCATTAAACAACTCCCCATTAATTCTTCTACCCAGCCCTTTAGAACTACCATTCTATTTTCTGTTTCTATGAATTTGACTACTCTAGAAACTTTACATAAGTGGAATCATACAGAATTTGTTTTTTTAATCATCATTTATTCAATGTTTCATTGATACTGGTATTGATTTTACATTTTAGGTTATATTTTAATACTACTTGATTTATTTTGTTGCTTAAATTATTACAGCGATAACCATTAGGAAGTTTTTCAATTGGCTCTTGTATGCCTTTGACATACCCCATCATTGTGTGTGTATAGTTTTTGTTTTGTTTTGTTTTTAGTAACACTTTCTTAGTTTCTGACACTATACAATGCTCCAGGCTCATCTTGTATATTTCCTGGCCAGTCCTAAAATCAATCATCTCTCCAAGGATTTTTAGTTCCTTTTATTGAAGAATGATACTCAAAACCAAGATCTGGTCACTTGACATGCATATGCTGTTGGTGTATTATTACTTCTTGGTCCTGGCAAAGCAAGGAAATATATTTGTGTATAACAGCTTCTGTATGTAACCATCTATATCTGTATTAAGCAAAACACAAATCTAAACTGATATCTCTAATACATTACCACATGCATCATTCTAGCCTCCTTCTCTTGATTCTCTATAACTTCCCATTCCAACTGTGAGAAACCTAGCTCATTCATTTTCCTAGTTGCTTAATTCCAATATACCAGTATCAGAGTAGTTGACTTACACCTATCATTTTCAAAATGGCTTTCTTTTTCACTTCGTATAATTTCTTTGAGATTCATCCAAGTCATGTGTATCAGTAGTGGGTTTCCTTTTATTGCTGAATAATATTCTGTGGCATGGATGTACCAGGGTTTTTCAACTATTCACCTAAGGACATTTGAGTAGTTTTCAGTTTTAAACTATTACAAACAAAATTGCTATGGCCATTCATATACAAGTATCGATGTGAAAACAAATTTTAATTTCTCTGGGAAAATTGCCCAAAACTCCAATTGTTGAGTTGTACAGCAAGTTCATTTTTAGTTTTGAATGGAACTAACAAACTATTTTTCAAAATGGATATTACATTCCTACCAGCAGTGTATGAATGATCCAGTTTCTCTGCACTCTCACTGCATTGATGTTATCACTATCTTTTATTTTAGTCCTCCTGATATGTTCATAGTGATAACTCATTGTAGCTTAAAATTGCATTTGTATAATGGTTAATAATGCTGAACATCTTTTCATGCATTTACTTACCATCTGTATATTCCCTTCAGTGAAATATCTGTGCATGTATTTTGCTCATTTTCTAATTAAATTTTTAAGGTTGAGTTTTGAGATTTTTAAATATATTTTTCCTAGTCTATAATTTTTCTCTTCATTTACATTTAAAGTATTTAAACAGATGAGAAACGTGAATGTTATTCACATTTTAGCATGAGGAAACAGGCTCAACAAGACCAAAAAAACACACAATTTTTTAAAATACATGGTTATTAAGGGTATACCTGGGATTAAAACTCAGTACATTTTACTCTTAGTCAAGCACTTTTCTATAATGGACAATAATCTTGGTGATGTCACCCTTGGAAGTGTGTTTCCTTTTCTTGATGCCTATTAATACTATACTTATGTTGGAAGGAAACTTAGAAAGCTTATAGCACAAGTCCCTCAATTTCAAATTAATAAAACTTAGCACAGGGCAATGAATGAATTAGCCCTACAGATATGGCTTATGAATTAATGGTGAGGTTCAGTCTTTACTCCCAGTCTCAACTTTTCCCTATTCTACTATAGTCTGCTTTGGTACTCCTCGAATCTTTCCATTGTTAGCATGCTCATGTCCTAAGAGCCTGGAAAGAGGGAGGGGAGGATAGTGACTTGTGAACCCAGAAAGGAGCTCTCCGACTTGGGGAGGCTGAGGGAAAGTGAAGAAGTGCAGCAGAAAACAAGTGGCACCAAAGGAAGCGCTGTGGGCACACAGTCACCAAAAAAGGGGAGCCTTGCGCGTTTCACCAGTGAGAATGCATGGAGGCCGCTGGTGCTTGAGGATGTTATCACTGCATCCCGAACCAGATACGTTATTTATTTCCCTGCAATCTGTGACAATCTTAATAGAAGATTTTTGTGCCTAATAGTTTACTGTTACCTTTACTCAAAATGCTTAAGTATATTTCTCTTAAATACTAAATATTTCTCAGTTCAGTAATCGTTGTATGTACTTTCCATTGCTCTCTCCATCACCATCCTTACCCTACTACCCTTATCCAGCACACACACATCTTGATGCAGATTGGGTGATGGCACATAGTGAGGGAAAGAGGCTCTATTCTCCTTCTGCCATGGCAAGAGACATTGGCTTAGGCGGGTGTATGCTATACATTGCTATGTTCACGGTGATCAAGGAAATGTGCATGTTTAGAAATAACTATGAGGTTTCCAAAAGGATCTCTAAACAATCTGGGTCTCCAGGGATATTTTGTTTTGTTTTTAAAACCTTATATTATTTCAAAAAAAAAGTGAAAGAAAGAAAAAAACCTGACACAGAAACCACGCAAAATAGAGTTTCATGAATTATTGTAAGGTAAACTTTCTATGAGCACCACCCAGGTCAAAAAATAGAACTTATCCAGCTATGCTAGACTTCCCTCTGTGTCCCTCATCTGAACCCAGTCCAGCCCTTCTCAGAAGAGTCTTCTGACTTGTACAGTAATCACTTCAGAGAATTTCTTTATGATTTTATCAGCCAAGCGTACATCCCTAGACATGAACAGTCTTACCAGTTTTTAAACTTGACATGGCTTTTAGATCTCCTGTTGTGGCTTTTAGAATCTACTTGTCTCCCCTCTATCTCTTACTTTTCTTTACGTGGGTCTGTTGGAGAACCTTGACTATTTGACCTGCGGAGTTGCCCACAGTGTGGATGCTGTGAAAGGCTCACCCCTTGTGCAGTTCAACGTGTTCCTCTGTCCTTAGAACGCCCTGCACATTGGCAGCTAGATTCAGAACTGGATCCAGAGATAGCTGGATTTGGCTTTGATGCCTTTGGGAAGATCGTGGGTGGAATTGTTTCCATTCATCAAAGAGGCACATCCATGTCTGGTTGTCTCTCTGTAGTGTTAACAACTCTTGCTGCTTAATGCCTAGATCCATTTATTTAGTAGGGCTTGAAAAGTGGTGATGTTTTAATACTAACATTACTTTTCAATTGTTAGTTGGCATGCTTTTGTAAAGAGATGCTTTCCCTTGTCTCTTCATTGGTACTTCTCATGGTACAGTTTATGTAAGAAAAACAGGATAAATATTTGATTCTTTCTTTTATTTTCAGGATAATGAATTAGTTTCCTATCACCCTCCAAAGGTGACCAACTAGTCTTTTTTTAGTCTTATTTTGAACTTAAACTAAAACATATTTGAAGGATTTCACTTCCTTGCAATTATTATCAATACTAAAGTTCAAATTGGCCCATCTATATCTAGTTGAAGTCTCTTCAAGTTAGCTTCTGAATCCTTTTTATAGAACCCTAGTAGTTTATATAACTTACTAGTCTTTGATAGCTTCTTGACTATCTGGTGTGACAAGATGTTCTAAGCTCATCTTGTAATTTTCTGTTTGAACTTCAAATGAGCAATTTTTCTAAGGGCTCCTGTTTTATTTTTTAAAGTGAAAAATGGTATTTTAAGACTGCAGTGTGGGCACTAGGGATAGATAAATGGTAGATGATAGAAAGATGATTGATTGATTGACAGGTAGATAGATAGATGATAGATAGGTGATAGATGATATAGATAATCCAAAATGATTATCTATGATACAGATAATCTGAATTGGAAATATCAGTATAAATGTGTGTGTGTTTTTATACTTTTAATTCAAATTTATCTCAAATTCCTGACTTAAAATTAGAGTAGTGTTCACTAAAATATACATCTGTATGTCCTATCTTTCATGTCAAGAATCTTAAGGACATAAGAGCAAAATAAATAGAATATCATAATTCATCTTTTTCTCCACATCCTATATACAACATTCTCAGTGAAACCTTAATGAACCTCAGTGAAATCATATGATTTCTGAAAAGATGGGAAAAAATAGCAAGTGCTTTCCTGCTTCTCCCATTTTTATAGTTATTTTATATCTGCATCATCAGAACATAAAGAGCATATGCACTTTCTCCCTTTAGCACACATTTAATCTTAGTTCTAAAAAGTAACTGTTTAGTGCTTACCACTAGAATTATGTCAATGCTTCTCTAGTCATTTTGGTGCTTGAAGCTCACTATTAAGTAAATTCCCAAGAAAAGGCTCATGGAAATCCAATTTTCTGAGTTTTTGCATGTAAATAAGAATTGGTGCCCTTTCACTTGCAAGTTTATGAGATAAAAAATCCTTGGCTCGCACCTTCTTTCCTTGAGTATTTTAAATGGGTTCCTCCATCCTCATCTGACATAAAATGCTGTTTTAGAAATACCTAAATGTAATCTAATTTTCTTTCCTTGTAAGTAAGTCTCTTGCTTTTTTTTCTTTTTCTTTAAAATGCAATCATTTTACTATAATATATTTTGGTGTCAGTCAGTATTCTCTTTAAGTGTGTAATTTATTTTTTTAAGAAAAGTTTTCTGGATCATGTAATTTAGTCTTTATTCTGTTTCTTGGCTGGTCTTCTTCAGGAATTCCTGTTACTTTCATGGATCATCTTCAATTTTAGTCTTTATATGATGAATCCTTTTTATCTCTTTATTTTTCTTCTTTTTGATTTTTAAAATTTTCCTCCATTTACACTGCTGTTTCTCTTCAGGTATTTTCTGTTATATTGATTCACTTTTGTGTTCCTTCCGCTTATATCTTCATCTTTGACATTGTTCTGGCACTTCATTTCTGAAATTTCTACTTCTAATTTATACTGTTGCTTTCATGTCTTTTAGCATTTTCCTTAATATCTCTTAGCTCATTTTAAAACAGTAGGCTAGGATTTTCTTTATAGGTATGTTTTACTGATATACTTTTATTCTGTCTCTTAATTCTCCTTTTCTCTTAATAACTTGTGAAGGATTTAAAAGTTGATACCTTTCTATTTCTAATTTTTATTTCACATGTTCTCCTGAACTTTTAGAAAGAGATAAGAATGAGGATTATTTTAGTAATTTGGCAGCTTTCCACCTTCTGTTGTTTCCCTGTAGTGTTTTAAAAAAAAATGTTGGTTTTTTTGAGGAATTGAAAGGAAAAAATAAAATATTTAAGTGTACATAGGACCTGAGCTTGACCTTAAAGGGTGGATACACATTGTGTGAGAAGGTGAAAAAGAAGCATTGCCTTGCATGTGTCATAAATAGGGGAAGAAAATACAATCAGCTCTGCTGTAAGAGTTATACGCACAGTCTGATTATGGAACAAGGTGAAGATCAACCTGGCTGGTGGAGAATAGGAAAAGAAAAAAATCCGTGGGAAATAGAGGTCAATAAATAGGAGAAGGTCATAATGTTAAAAACAAAGAAAATCGGGGCTGAAATTGCTGAGCATTTATGATACATTTTAAAAACAATAAACCAGGACTCAAAATTCCAGAGAGATTGGTTTACGGTTTATGGGCTAAGTTTTATATTTTGATTTTGTGCTCCCTTTAATACTTAGTACTGTGCACATAGAATACTCTCAAATTTGCTGATTCAACACAATAATAAATTACTGTAAGCCTACTCCAAAAAAAAGTCTGCGAGAGCCAGTATAAATACAGTGGCCATAAAACAGGTGCTAGTCCTCAAGGAAAGTATATCCAATGATGGCTGACATAGTTGACAGAAAAAATTCACAAACCAATGTGGCTATGAATGACCATCGGCATGACTCAATTAAAAAAAAATTAAAAAGCACACCCCTTTTTAATGTGTTTAAGAGATGTTATTTTCAAGAACTCCTTACATATGTGAAACAAGCAAAGAACAAATGAATTTAAACTCAGATAGAGGAAAATGTCAGTACTTAATAAATAATCTTTTTCTCCATCTTCCTCACCTACTCTCCTTTCCTACCAGAAGTGGGATGCTGTTTCTACAAGACCAGGATTTGGCATGCTATGGCCCACAGACCAAACCTAATCTGCTGCCTGGTTTTGTATAGTGCATGAGCTAAGCATAGTTTTTACATTTCAAATGGTTTGGGGGAAAAAAAAATTATTAAAGAATAATATTCCATGTAATAACTTCATGAAAGTTATTTGAAATTAAAATATCGGTGTCTGTCTATAAACTTTGAACACAGCCCCACTCACTCACTTACACGTTGTCTGTGGCTATATTCCCACTACCACAGAGGTGAGCAGTTACAACAGAGAACATACAGTCCCCACAGCCTACAATGGTTACTGTCTGACTCTAAGAAAAAGTGAGCAGGCCCTGGGAATAGACTCATTAACTGTTAGTTCCATGAAGTTAAAACACAGATCATATGCACATGATCCAGTCCAGTTAAAGCCTCCTGACCTCTGGAATACCACCTCGTGTTCTACCAGATGAAAGCAGTTTGCCCTCTGCCTTCCTGGAGCATTTAAGCTCTGAAGCCCAATCATTCAGTCCTGATTAATAATGAACTGTCTCCCATTTTTATCAGTTGTTTGATTGTCTGCTTCAGTCTAAGGTGAGCACCTCAGGGGCCTCTGTTTGACATTTTGTTCTGTCCCTCCTACTCGATGCCAGTCCTTTAATAGATGATCACCATGTGTTTGTTGATTGACTAAGTGACTGACTGAGCGGCTAAACCAGTATGTAGAAACCTGAGGAGCATCAGAAAGGCCTTCATATGAACCCTTGGGTGGAGCTCGTTTTCTCTGTGCTCTTTCTCTTTCGAGTTCCTCTGGGTTCACTGGTTTTGAATAGCATTTCAGAAGGAGAGAAGATGGTGCAAAGCAACCAAAGGAACGTGCCTCCATCTGCCTTCAATTCTCAGACTGGGAAAACATTTCCAGAAGGCCTGGTGCATGGGAACCTGACACGGCGGCAGAACGTTCTGTCTCCCTCTTGTTCCTTGAGCAGCACGCCGAGTGTCTGCAGGCTCATAAACCCTGGGGGCCTTTTCCAGCCATGGCGCCCGGGCCTCTGGCCCCCCTTCCAGGAAATGAACACTTTGAAACCCCCATCAAAAGAGAACACTGCGTTTCTGTACATCCAGCCCCACCATGGGGCTGATTTCCCCCAGCTCAGGTAGTCTGGGCCAGCCAGTTAGGTCAGATGCGCTTTCTGCTTCCTGAGCTCTTGTCTTTTGG
Source organism: Rousettus aegyptiacus (assembly GCF_014176215.1). NCBI lineage: Eukaryota > Metazoa > Chordata > Mammalia > Chiroptera > Pteropodidae > Rousettus > Rousettus aegyptiacus. Next base: position 73,624,329 of record NW_023416287.1, read on the forward strand.
AAATGTGTGGGAAAATACAATTGCCCAACATTGGTCAGTGATACGTTTCAGCAAAGTATTATTATGAATTTATCAAATTAAATTTTCCAAGAGGCGCCCCAGAGAAGTGTTTCCACAGGGCCTAATACAAAGCTCACAGAGGGAAAGTGGGGGTAAACCAGTGCCCAGAGAGGGCACAAAGTCAGACCTGAAGAATCTGTAGCAGGCCACCGGTAGGTGTCTTCCTGTTTAGGGGGATGTCCCCTAGCTGCCAAATGGAAGAAAATCTGGTGGCCAGCTTGGAGGTGGAGGGAGGGAGGAGGAAGGAGAGAAGGGAAACATCATCCAGGTTCAGATACCTGTAAGCACAGCTTAGCCCAGCACTCTGTCGCAGTCTCCACCATTGCCAGCCTCGGGCGGCTCTTGTGTCTTCATCTTGCCTTCTCTTCTGCTTCTTCTCCCACTAAGATCTGTAATGTTCCTAGCCACATCGGAAGTGCTTCGTGTTTGGCAACACATTAAAAAGACATGTAACAGACAGTATCACATACTGGCTCTAAGGCAGAGCACTGAACATGAGAATTCGGGCACTGAATGTGAGAATTCGGGCAAGAGATACCCCCTCTTCCCTTATCTGCAAAATGAGAGACTGTGATACCTACCTGCCAGGGTTACTGTGAGAGTGGCATAAGGCAATAGCTGTGAAAGCACTTTTTTTATTAACCGCTATATGAGTAGAAAACATTATCAGTGTATCTAGCCATACTATGTGAGCTGCTACCGTTATACTTAACTACTATGGCTATACGGCTTGCTAATACCACCAGTTATTCCAATCAAAGGGTTGGATGACGATGGTGAAGAATCTGGAAACCACATCATACCTGAGAAGAACGGTCAAATAAACCAGATGGAGTCAGCCCAGCAGAAATCTCGGTGGGAAAATAACTGTCTTCAAGGATCTGAAGGTTTTCCACATGGAAAAAGAGGTAGGCTTGTGTGAATCCCTCCAAGGAAAAGACCACAGAGTAGAATTATAAAGAGAAATATTTTATTACGGGACAAGAACTTGCTCTTAACATAATCATCAAACAATGTAAAACACCATCTTGGGTAGTAAACTGTTAAATCAGCCATGCAGAAACGAAGAGAGATGGGCATCTATACAGAACCTCCAGTCCTTCATCTCTTTGTTTATTCATGCCACTGTTTCTATCACGGGTCCGCCGAATGCCAAGCATTGCTTTAGGCGACGGAACAGCCACAGTGAACAAGACCAGCTCCTACTGTCCTGCACCTTACGTTAGATTAGAGCATTGGGTAGAAGCTAGATGCTATGCCACGGCACCCTTTCCTTGTCACTTTTCTCATTCTGACTTTTTTAGAATACTAAGATTTCACAGGTATGCAATTAAGTGAGGGAGAAGGGAACAATCAACCTGTTTCTGCCCTGCATGTAATCTCCTCCCAGCCTGGCAGGGAATGGCTTTGGCCATAGAGAGAATAGTAAAGGAGCCTCCAAATTCCCTGGGAAGTCCTTTCTCCGATGGAGGGACTCCCCTTGGCTGAGAATGGCCTGCCCTCCCTTAGTGAGTTTTGAGCAGTGGCTATCCTGGAGTCTGGACATCTGAGACAGTCCTTCAGTAAGAGTCTCCAGAAGGGTGATGAGTCCCAAGCCACCAAGAGCTCTTGGAAGTTTCTGCAAGATGAACAGTAAGATTCTTGCACTTCCACAAGAGTGATGGCAAACAGGATGAAGTAACCTTCCCCTGCCTAAAACATATCTCCTCTTGTCCTGAAGGAGGCCTGCAATTCTCCAGGCAGCCTCTCTTAAAATACAAATATTCCTGACAGGAGTAACAGCACTGCTTGCATTCAAGCCGTCAGCAATTCCTGAAGATACCCTCTGAAAATCTCACCTGTCCATCTCCTCTTTTCTCTGTATCACCACTGCCTAGCCATATCTTCTCTAAACAGTTGCAGTACCTTCTGCCTGGTCCCAAGACTTCCTATTGATCCTCATGCCTATCCATGTGTCAAGACTTCATGACAGTGGCCCTTCTCAAGAGCCTGTGCCACCCCCTGATTAACCTTCAGTGACCCTCTGTTGCTGAGAGCATGGTCTTTAAAAAAAGTACACTTGCCCCAGGGCTCTGGGAGGGAAATACTAAAACTTCTATGGATAGATTTTTCTAAAAAGTGAGAAAAAATTAATCTTTACTGATGGAACTAACATATAGATCAACAAGGGTTTCTTATCTAGTCATTATGTCAGATTGTCATTCACCACTTAGGATATTTACAAAGAAGGGAGGTGGCTCACAGGAGTTGGCAATGCACCCCATGGGCCTCCATCTGTGTCAGTACCGAGACAATTGCAGTAAAGTGGTTTGAGGTTATGCTGTCCAAACTTCTAAGCCAGTCTTCACAGATGGATGGCTGATTTAACAGTTTACTACCCAAGAGAAAAAAAATCTGTTGATCAAAGATAATCCTCATCTTGCAGACAGAAGCAAACAACAGGGTAAGACAGGGCTAACACCTCCCCTGCGTTTGCCTGTCATCAGCCTTATTACAAAGTAATTGCAGTAACCTAAGTAATAGTAGTAATCTAAGTAATGAGAGTAACGTAAAGAGATCTGATAAGGAAGCTAATGGTTTAAGTCATTAAGAAGTCTTCTAGAAACATGAGCTTACATCCAACACAACTAACAATAGACCACACCGTACAAATGTGACTGCCTTGAAACATAATGTAATAATTATATGACATTAGCAACACATTTAAAATATAAGTCACCATTTTGTCAAAGAAAAGTAGATAAATAAGAATATAAATATATATATGCATGAACTTTTTTTTTGAATAAAATAACAATGGAAGGATATATTAAAAGCTAATAAAAAATGTTGAATGTGAGGGCAAGGGGCAGTGAGTGAAAGGGGCTGAGGTAGAGAACAGATTTCTCAGTTTATACATTTTTAAAATCGTGGTGATTTTAGAACAATGTGACTATTAACTATTTCAAAATATTAAATGAAGAAATTAGCTTTGAGAATATGATGTCAAACTATAATTCTTTAGCAAAATTTAGAGTCATGTGATAATCCAAGTCTTTGCAAAATTACACTAAAATTAGTGACAACGCAATTAGAAATCTCTTGTATTTTCTTAGAAAAGTACAAGTGCAATAGACTTTGTATAAAATTTAGATACAAACAAAGATAGATACATTATACAGATAGATGCACAAATAGAAATGTTTGGCGATGACTAGCCTGAAGGATCAAGTCCAAACTCCCAAAGCTGTTCTTCTATACCTTCCCAGCCTCCCGTCTTCTCTGCCCACATGAACTCTGTTCTTCAATCACATTCCGATGAACTTTGACCTACAACCCACAGCAACCTGCCCAGGACTAACTCTTTTTCTACAATCAGGAAGCCAGTTTGTGATAAATCAGATTTGCAGGAAGTCAGATTGCTATCTATAGTGACAATCCAGGAAGCTAAACAATAAATACTGTAACAGATGCCCCAAATGTCCAGGACTTGTTAATCTACAGCTTCCCTAATTTTTGTCTCTACTTCCAATTTAGGGCCAACTAGAGAAAGTCCAATACATGCCCCTATCCAATAATAAAGAATGCCACGCTTCTAGTTAGCCTACCTACAGTTTCCCCATGCCAAGAGACTCCAATCAGGATACTCCAGAGGCCTTTCCTTTTTCCCACTATAAAGCTTTCTCACTCCTCTACCTGCCTTTGAGTCTCTACTAAAATGCAAATAGCTGCTTGGAATAAATAGCCTTTGCTTTTCTCATTTGGTGTGTCTTTATTTATTTCTGCCTCCAATATGGGGTTCCCAGGTATTAAAACCTGACATTACGAGCTGCTCCCAAAGCCTGCCTTGCTCCTCTCCCTTTCCTCCTCTAAAGTCTTCCCACCACAATGGGGAGTAAAAACTGTTCTTTTTACTTGGCTAAGGCCCCATCTACCTCCTCACTTGCTGCAATTCTCCTCATGTAAAAACCACTCTCTAGCCACACCGGAATGTATCTAACTTGTCCTTGTGCAGTTCCTTTGCCTAAAATGTTTTGCTGGCCTCCACTCCTGCTTATTTCTGAGTCACCATTCAATGTCAGCTTTCAAGAAAGGACTTTCTTACATAAACCCTTCCTCCTCTATTCATAATACCTAAATTGGGTTGCCCTCTTCTTTTATAGCACTTAGGAATTTTATTTGTCATATACATTTTGCTGATTTATAACTAAACATTTATTTTAGATATTTAAGTGTTTAATACGTATCTTCCCCATTAGAATGGACGCTCCATGAGGGCAGGGACTCAGTTTACTTTTCTTCCACTAGTATATAACCATGATCTAGCATAGTGCTTTATGTAAAATAGGTATCCAATAATCGTGTGTTGAATGAAGGTATGAGTGCGGTCGTCATGCTACAAAATCCATGCCTGATATACCTCCCTCTCTGGTGTCTTCCCCAACTCCCCCAACAGAATGTAAACCTCTTCTTTTGCTCCCAGAATGCCTTGCACGTGTTTTTATTTCAACACATGAAGTTATATTGTAGTTATTGATGTGGATCTGCTTTTATCCCTAGCCCAGGACCTATTTATTAAGCCCAGAAACATGTATTTGTTCTACAGCCTAGTATAGTGTATGCCATAAACAGAAGTGAGATGTGTTAACTCATTGAATTAATGACCAAATCATATAGTCAATGCAAATATTTTTGTCAAAGGACTTTCTCTTTAGACAGGAAGTTACAGAACAGAGGGAATGACAGCAGTGAGTGGGATGGTGGGGGAGGTCTTGGTGGGAGAAGATGTAAGCGAATTGGAGGTAAAGAGTGTAAGTGGTTTAATATTTAAGAGAAAAGAAAGACCCTGGAATCTGAGAGAACTGGATTCATTCTTGTTCTGCCATTTCCTAGTGGTGCTACCTTTGGAAGGCAACTTACATTTTCTCTCAAAACCACAACTTCCTCTTCTATAAGATGGACATAACAGACTTACTGCATACTCTTGCAGTAAAAATTAAATGAAATAGTGCATTAAAAATGTTTTTAAATATAAATTCTAGGGTGTAGTTAGTATTTAAACATTAACTATTTTATCATTACCATAATATAAAATTGCTTAAGTTATATTTTTTTGGCCAGGGTTATCTATGAGCAAAATTTACAAAGTGCTAGTATTTGAATGACTGAAGGAATTAAAGGTCATTCTGAACTGAATAGTCAATGCAGAAATTTGCAGTGAAGCAGAATTGGTGGAGAGAAAGGATGTATATTACTGAGATGTATGCCATTATGTTTATACATCCACATGACAAATGTCCAAAGTTTCTGTCCATTTATCCATCTTCTTTCTCTCTCTTCCTTCCTTACTTCATTCTTTTCCTTCTTTTTTCCTTTTCTCATTTCTTCTTCCTCTCGGTTAGGACTAGAAGAAGCAAGGGAACTGCTCAGCGGAAGAGAGAAGCAGAAGTGTAGCATTTGTGGATTATTTCTTTAACAGCAAACTCAGTTCCTAAATGAAACCCTAAACCATAAGGGCCACAGATGGATAGGATGATGGTTTGAGATACCCTGGGGTGTGGAGTTTGGGATTTTACAAAAGAGTTAAATATAATAATAATTGAGAGAAGCAGTTGGGCCAAACAAAATTATTTGCTAGGCAATTTCATAACCAGAAAATGCTTAAAATGCAAACCACAAAATGAAGACAACCTCAAAGGTTAATGAAAACCTGCAACAATAGACAAAGGAAATAAAGAATTGCGACAGAGTGCTCCTCCCAAATCTATTAAGCAGTCATACCAACATCCTTCCAAATGAGGGATACTATCCAGCTCCATTTATTGTGCCTTGGAACGACTGAAGTAGGACAAGATGTTAAGATATAATGCCTCAATGGCTTCTCTATTCACTAGATCAAGAATAAAGACAATGGTCCCTCCAAACATTTCTGAAACAGCCTGGCTTGTGAAGCTACACCTGGTAGGTTTCCTATAAAGATCTATTGAATAAGTTAAAGTTCCTGGGTCTAGCCAGTTAAAAAAAAAAGTCAGGCATTTACTAAGAGCCAGGGAGAATAGAAGAGAAACTGTGGTAGGTCCACGGTAGAGCTAAAAATACTGGTCCAGGGAAGGCCTTTGGACAAAGTCAAAAAATCAAAGCTTCATAGGCATGACAATTAAATTTAAAAAGCAATGACAGAGAGGTTGAAAGCATCAAACTGGATAGTATGGTCTGAATTGAAAAGCGATGCTGTAGAAAGCACAAGTTCAAGATTCAGAGAATGAGAAGTGTGGCCACATCTGAAAAACAAGAGAACATTTAGCTCTGAGAACAGGAATGGAGACGGGTGGGCACGAACCTGATAAGAAGAGTGAGTTGTCTCTATACAGCTAGTACTTATACATCATAGGCCCTAGTCCTCCTTCTGTCTGAATGCATTCTTAAAACAGTGCCGCATGCCCTGTACTGTAGTCTGGCAATGAATGCCCGGAAATCAAGAATCGTGACTTCCTGACAGTGCTTTTTTCAGTGTCCTTTGAAAAGTCACTGAACTATATTATAAGAACTGAGAAAAGAACTAGTTCCCATGACACAAGACAGCCAAGACGTTGGCAGGAGAGCAAGAGCACTGGACAGTTGTCAAGAGGCCTCACTCCATAACCAATCCATGTGTGGCCTTGGACAAGTCATCTAAACTCTGCGTTTTAGTTTACTCACAAAAAAGATGGAGATAAAGTATCTTACAACTTGCTCTTTGTGGAACCCAAATGAGATCTTGCAGGTACAAGTTCTTTGTAAACTTTAAAACACGATTCAGACATCATGACTTAATATTTTAATTTGATGGAAGGATATCTAGGTTTTCAAATTACTACTTAGGGCATCAGCCAGCACTATCCAAAAATTGTATGTTTTTGTTTTTGTTTTCCTAAGAAAGAAAGAACTAAATTTTGTTGATTGTGTTCTATTTTGTTTTATTTTTCTCCTCAAAGTCTTTAACTTTTTCCTTGGAACTGATAGTTAGCCTGATCTAAGCCAGGTATGCTTTTTTTTTTTTTTTTTTTTTTTTAACTCAGTACCAGATTTCAGATGCTTTGATGTCAGACTCTTTTGTTAGCATACCCAGTGTAGGCTGCATTTACCTGCTTGTCTCTTTCTTACAAGCTGTCATGATATCAGGAAATTTTAGAGTTGTGAAACTAGCTACGTTGGACTCTGTTGTCTCCAAGAGATAAGCTTAGTTAACTGTGAAGGTGAATAGAGAGTAATTCTGCAGAAAATCACAGGAAATTAGCCCATTTAGGTACCATGTTGTGGTGTTCTCATGTGCTTGGGGAAAATTGATTTTCAATGGAAACATCACCTCTGTCCATTTCTTTTTTGTTTACAGCACACAGAAAAATTGCTGAGCCAGGAGAAATAGTTGCAAAGTTTGGCCTGTGGTCTTCCCCATGCCCAGACAGACAAGCATATACCAGCAGAAGCAACCTCTGGTGGGGCCGGTTCCATTGCAGACTTCTACCTCTTTAATCACTGTTTTGTCTCCTTATGGGCCCTCAAAATTTGTTTTCATGAAAGAGTCTTATCATTAAATAAACCTTGGACTGATATATAATGCAATGAGCCCAAATAATGAATCAGAGAAATGGGTTCAGTCCTGAGTCTTCCACTGCGCATTTGAATAACACCAGTTGCATCCATGAGGTCCAACTGCTTCCAATGATAACAAAGTGAGAGATTATACTATAGCTTTTCTACTTGCCTTATGTATTTGTGGGGGTCAAATGAAATTAAAAAGGCACTTTGACTAATGGCAAGTTACAGTAATTTAGATGCGTTTTCATTATTACTATTAGTAATAGTAGTATTTGGATTAGTGGTAGCAGTAGTCATAGCATTAGTAGTAATCGTCTTTATAGAATTCGGTGTCAGAAAGGACCAATTTCTTAACAAATACAAATAATACTGTATTACCTGTTAACTTCATTTTTATAATTACCATTTTATATGCTTCTTCCATTCTATTTTCTCTAAGGTGTTCACTAAAAGAAAACTAATGTCTTTTTTTCCTCTACCAAATCTTCCCCATCCAAACTTGCTCTTAAATGATGTGATCTCAGTCAATAAACCCAATGGTAGATGTGGTAGAATAAGGATTTTAAACCTAGAGAAGAAAAAAAGTGAAAAGGAAGGATAGAGGCCAAGAAGAAGAAGGAGAGCATTCTTCCAGACTTAGAAATTCATGGTGGTGGGGGAAATGGAGAAGAAATAAAAACCGTATTTAGTGTTTCATTAGGACCTCCCTCCTGCACTTCTGTAAGCCAGCCACAGTTTGGCCAGTGGTCAATTTCATGGCTGGCTTCAACTTCCTCACTAAGGGAAAAGATAGCTCTTATAAAAGTCCTGACAGGATTTGGATAAAGGTGATTTTGTAGTTCAGGTTAAGACTCTGTGTTGTTTTACACAATTAATTACTTCCTCCACATTTGCTTTCAGATGCTATTTTCAGAGCTGAGTGAGCCACAGGAAGCACTAAGGTCCTGGGCTGAATGGGTGAACTATGTCCTGGTGATCAAAATTCATTTCTGAGTTATTTCCTGAAATGCTATTTTGACACCTGGGTCATATGTTAGCTTTATGGAGTTTCTCTCTGACATGCAACCACTATGCAGATGTGCACTAGGACATTATTCACAAGGAGGTAATGTGGAAGTTCGTTGCTGCTTGCCAAACTAGAGGAAGTAGGGTAAATATTTTTTAAGAAGTCAGATTTACCCAAATGCAAAATGCAGAAAGGTTAGCTTATTTTTGAATTGGGAGGATCTTCTGTAGCGTCATTGTTCCAGAGCCTGTTGTCTACAGCAGAACCTTGGTAAGGCTCAGTCGAGAATTAGAATTTCATATCATAGAGCTAAAGGGACTCTAAGAAAATTCCCCACCCCCCAAACACCTGTTACTGGAAAAACGTTATTATCCCTGAGTTCCTGATGAGGCAACTAAGGCACAGAAGTTTAAGTGAGTTAGGCTCAATCATGCAGCTGCAGATATTGGCCAACAGGCTCAGCCCCACGGCTTCATCCCAAGGAGAGGGTTGCCTCTAACTTTCATCCACAACCATTCAGGGCTACTGTTGCAGGGAAATATTCTTTAGAAATCAGTCTCCCTTGGCTTTCCCATTATAACTGTCAGTGTTTTCTCTTCACACATTTGGCCAGCCCCATGATTTGGCAGAATAGGAAGCTGTTAGCAGGATGTGAACATCCCTTCTTAGCCCTCCAAGACCTCTAACACTTGAAGAGTCAACCTTCACTCCGAGTCAAAATCTCTCTCTCTTCATTAAACGAGAAAACTGAAAATTCAAATTTTTGTGTGGCAGCATGCTACCCTGATTAAGAGAACAGATTCCACATTCAGGAATACCCAGGACCAACTTGGCTGTGTCACCCGCTATTTATATATTATGATTATTTATATATTACAATTTATCATATGGAGATAGCGATTGATTAAATGACATCATTAGGTCCTTAAGGCACAGAGAATAGATCCAAAGATTTCATTCTGCCAAGATAAAGAAATACAGTGGTCCTTGACTCCCTCTCCCAGATCAACTCTTGGAAAACTGTAGAAACGAGAAGCTCATGTGCATTCCAGGAACTAGTTACAACCGCAAGGGAGGAATCCTTGGGAGACCAGTGTATTGGCTACAGGGAGCGATGAGAGATAAAATTGGAAAGAGAGGTTACTTCTCATCTCATTCCCCATCTCATTCCTGTTGCATCTCTAAGCATAATGTTGGGACAATCATTGTGTGTGCATCTTTGTGCCATGAATCTTCAGCAAGAGCCTATTCCACCAGGGCAGGTCAAAGCCTTGGTGGGTAAGTAACTTAAACATAGGTACAAGGAGCTGATTGTTCTTGAGTATTCAATGCCACCTTTGCCACCTTTCTAAGCTATTAGCTGGTTTATTATTTTTCTACTGCTGCCATAACAAATTACCACAATCTTAGCAGTCATTTCTGTATGTTAGAGTTTGGTTACAGCATGGCTCATTCAGGTCCTCTGTTTAGTCTCACTAGGCTGAAATTAAAATGTCAGCAAGTATGTGTTCCTTTCTGAGGCCCTGGCCAAATTCAGTTCCTTGCAACTTTGGCACTGAGGTCTCTGTTTCCTTGCTGGCTGTCATCCAGAGGCTGGTGTTTGCTCCTAAACTCTGTCTACATTTCTTCTCATTCTTTCCTGTGGCCCTTCCAGAAATAATGGGTTGATTCCCTTTCATGCTTTAAATTTCTCCAACTTCTTTTTCTGCCACATGGCTCTCACTTCAGCCAGAGAAAGTTCTCTGCTCTTAAGGGCTCATATGATTAGGTTGTGCTCACCTGGATAATCTAAGAGTCTCCCTATCTGAAGGTCTATAATGTTAATCACATCAGCAAAATTCCTTTCACCATGTAATATGGCATAGTCACGTGTTCTAGGGGTTAAGGTGTAGACATCTTTTGAGGGATCATTCTGCCTATAACAATTGACATGTATATAGGCATAATCTTTCAACATGAAGAGCTATTCCATCACTAGCTAATCCCTTCACCTGTATTTAATGTGGATTCTTCCTCTCTTGCCTCCATCCATCAGTTATTTCTCTTATGCATATATTTTAAAACTGTGTCCCTACAGTTCATTGCCCAAAGCCTATAAGTCTTTCCTAGCTTCTCCCATCTTTTAAAACCTACTCTCAATCTTGACCACTGTATTATTTTTTTTACATTCTCCTCCAAATAACATTCTACACTCATCTCTACCACTGTTCATGTGTTCACTTCTTGGTCACCATAACAGGGCTTTTGGTCCCCAACAACCCAAGGAAATTTCTTCAGCAAATGTCATTAATGACTTCCTAAGCTTCTACCCCAAATGAATACAAATCCATGATTATGTTATGTAATCTCCTTTTCTACCTTTGATGTTATCCATGACACCCTCTTCCTCAAATGCTCTCATTCCTGGTTTTAATTTCCTCCCTACTTTTGGGTTTCTCCCATTCCTCTGGCAATTCATGGGCTTCTCTTGTACACCCAATTTTTTAAATGCTGGAGTTATTTCTATGGTCATCTTTTCTCTTCGGCTCACATTCTCTCCTTAGGCATTCTCAGCCAATTCTGAAACCTCAATTGCCATCAGAATGCTGTTACCTTTACTATAAACCCAAACTCCTAAATGGAATTCCAGATGCTTTTATCAAATCATCTGCTGGATATTTCCACTTGAATTCATCACTTTCCTCCAAAATTTTCTCCTCACTTAGCTATCCATCTATCCATTTTTTTTTTTTTTTGTAAAAAGAGAGATATTATCTGTGATTCATCGTTCTTTAACTCTCGACATGAAATCAGGGACCAAGCCCTATCCAGTATATTACACTTCTTTAGCATCTGTCACATCCTTCTTCCCCATCACTAAGCCTTTATACTAGCTACTATTTATTGAGTTCCTTTGTATATGAGCCATGATGTTAAAATCTTTTTAAAAGTCATTTCAGTTTATCTGCACAACAGTCGTGGGAGGCAGACAACATTATTTCTATTTTACAGCTGAAGAAACTTAGGAAAGGATAGGCTAAATGACTTGGCATGGGTCACATTGTTTCTAAGTAGACTTTCTGGTCCATCTAGCTCCTAACTCAATGCTCTACAAATGCACTATTGCAATGTACTATTTTGGGTCTTAGCATCCTTCACATGCACTCTTGCAAAGTTTTTCTAATAAGTCTCCCTAACTCTCTCCGTGTCCTCTGCTAATCCCTCCTCCACATCTGCAATCACAGAATATCTACAAATGAAAATTTGTCACATCACTTTGTAGCTTAAAAGCTGTCATTGGATCACTTTTGCCACATTAGGATAATTCTTATCTCTTTAAATAGTCTCCTTTGGGATCTGCCTTTATCTCCAACTTATTTTCTTGTTTTATCTCATCTACTCCACACATCAAGCTTCTAGTAACTTCCAAACTTTCTTTCCTATATCACACCAGACTTCCACTTGGGGGCTCCTTTCTTTTCTTGTATTCTGGGGAACCTCTCACCACCATTCAATATAATTCAGCTCAACTTTCTCATTGAAATTTTCAACACCCTAGAACAATACATTCTAGGCTTCCCCCACATCCCCCAAAATGCAACTATGTGCTCTTTCGTGTGTGTGTGCATCCACCACACCCTATACATACTTCTTTCATTGAATTCACTTTTGCTGCATTTGTTTGCTTATTTACATGTTTTCCCCTTTCTATAAGGTCAGTGCATCAAAGAATATATATTACTTGTGTTTACATTCTTAATGCTGTACCTCTCACATGTGAGGATTCTATGATTGCTAAATGCTTGGATTCATGAAAGATAGAGACTTGAAGGCCAGACTAAATAGTCTGGATTTATTCCTTAGACAAAAAGGAAAAGGAAAATAGATGTTGAACTTTTGGGGGCATTTGTTAGCTTGTTTTTAAGCATGAGGGTACCATGCTCAAAGCAGATGTAACTGGCAGCAATATGTAAGATGGACTGTGATGGAGAGAGCTAGGTACAGTTAAATTTTTACTGGGGCAATTCTACAGCCAAGAGAGAAATGAAGATGAGGTGAAAGAGGTCTCTGCGGATGGCCTCTAAGACAATGGCATTCAACAAATGAAAAATGAAAGCATCATAATGATCGTGCAATAATACACTCTTTAGATGTGACACATCCACAGGCAGAGGACATGGAAAAAAACAAAAGTGTCAAGAGTGATTTCACAAAGCCTTTGGATTTTGGAAATGGTGGGTGGATTTGGAAGGAGTTTATCATGTCTTTTATACAAGTCATAAATATTCATGGCATCAACTGAAACTAAAGACAGCAGTCTGAGTGTTTATTTAGATTTTATGGTCCATTTATTGTCTCATATTCTTCCAGTCGAAGATAATTATTTCTTAATTAATCATACATAAACAGTCTATATCTTTCACAGAACTGGCTACTTAAAAGAACATTTATCTTAGCAATTGGTCCCATATACTGAACTGCAAATCACCCACTTTCTACTGGTTTTGCTGACTCCTGATCATTCTTGTGTTTCTGATGGTTTAAGGGGGAGAACAGAAGTTGGAAGAGGCCAGAGAATAAATAACATGAAATTATCCATTTTTCTTATTGTTTCCTTTTAGGAAAAAAAGCCCAAGGATCAAAAGAAAACAAATCTTTGTGAGCGAGATATTGGCAATTTGTCTTATAGTTGGTTAAAAATTATCATTTCATCTACAAAGTTCCATTATGAATTTGCCTAACAGAGTACAGAGGATTTTTAAGGCAGTGAAAATACTATGTATGATATTGAAAATACTATGTATAACACATGTTGTTATACATTTGTCCAAACTCATAGAATGTGCAAGACCAAGAGTGAACCCTCACGTAAACTATGACTTTGGGTGATTATACTGCGTCAGTGTGAGTTCCTCAGTTGTAATGAATGTACCATATTGGCAGGGATGCTAATAATGGGGGAGGCTATACATGTGTGGGAGCACATGGGAAATCTCTGTGCTGTCCTCTTAATTGTGCGGTGAATCTAAAATTGCTCTAAAAAATAAAGTCTTAAAAATGTTTGCTGGAGAAGAATGGCTACCACCCCATTCAGTCTTGTGGGGTTGGTATTTACAAATGACCCAAAACTGCAGAACCAGGCCAGTGCCCATTGTGGTATAGATTGTGTCATCCTGGAAAGAATACACCGAATGTTTCATCGTCTTGGATTCTCAAGAAGCAATAATAGCATTTTGGCATTGAATCAAGGCACATCTAATCATTTTATCTAGTGGTTCTTCAGTCTATTTAGAAAGTGTGGATCTGCTTTCTCTACCTCCTGTGGACAATAGCTGATCAACATACAATATGAAGCATTTAATTTTGTCTAACATCAAAATATAGAAAGCCCAATCACCTGGGAGCAGTTACAATTAGTTGTTTCCTGGAAAATTCAGGAGTACTTTATCTTAGAACCTAAGTGATCCTGAGGCCAATATGACAAATGTTAAGTGTAAATGATAGACCATTTAGCCTTCATATGGATCCTTCTCCTTGAGAGCAAGAATGCTCTATCACTTTTCCCATTTTACAGGTGAAGAAATTGAGGCATCGAGAAGTTAAATGACTCAACTCAAGTTTACACAGCTAGCATGTGTAAGGGCTGAATATATGTATAGCAACTGAGATTGAAATGAATTGTGAGTTCAAAGACGAGCTGAGACAGACTCTCATCAGTGTTACTTGTAGTACCTTAGATGCATGAGGATGGTCTCTCCCACCCACATTATCCTTGAAATAAAAGTTATGAAGAGTTGTTCACCAGGCCTTCTCTATTGCCAGCATATCGATGGAGATTAACTGGCATTGACAATGCCACTTGGACAGGCTTCATGGTCAATCCCATTGTTCCTAGTGGAACTTTCTATATGTCTCCTTCAAATGAAGATTTGAAGGAAAATCTGTATGCTCTCTCTTTTTCTTGGCCTCTTTCTTTGTATTTTCCTTGCCCATATCTATCCTGTAGATTATTTGGAGGAGAGGAAACATGTCTTCTACATGTTTAATTTCCTGACCTCTTTGTACAAAGCAGCCACACAATAAACACGTTAAATAAGCATTTAAAAATTTGGAAGTTATATGAATTATTTTAGAGCACTAAATTCTAACTTAATTGAACAAACAAAACTTTGTAAACCATCTAGGCTAATTCTCCTCTCGCTTAGAGATGAGGAACCTGGAGTCCATTGGAGGGAAGTGTTCTAGGGCCAGTTGGCTAATTACAGAAAATTAGATTAATATGGAAGTCTACCCTCTTCCTCTACCTCTCCTTCCCCTTCTTTTCTTTCTTCCTCTCCTCCCTCTGAATGGTCACGTGTCTGATGTTGTGTTAAGGACTCCACTATTTATTTACTTATCTGTTTGTTTGTTTGTTTGTTTATTTTTTTATATCTTTGAAGGTTTGCACTCTTCTAACCTCTATTTCCCCTACCCTCTAGCCCTTGGCCACCACATTTCTACTTTCTGTTTCTGTGAGTTTGAGTACCCACTCTGACAACATGTAAGTGATACCATGTAATATTTGTCTTTCTCTGTCTGGCTTATTTCGCTTTGCATAATGCCCTAAGCTATGTCCATGTTGCTGCAAATGACAGAATTTCTTTCTTTCTCATGGTTGAATAGTATTCCGTTGTGTGTATGTGTGTGTGTGTGTGTGTGTGTGTGTGTGTGTGTGTGTGTGTGTGTTGGCTATTGTGAATAATGCTGCAATGAAGATGGGCAAGTATATGTCTCTTTGATTCCTGTTCTCATTTCTTTTGTTTATGTACCCAGACATCATATTGTTTGATTGAATGGTAATTTTTAATTTTTTGAGGACCCCCCTATATTCATAGGGGCTGCACCAATTTACGTTTCTACCAACAGTGTGCAAGGGTTTACTTTTCTCCACATCCTTCCTAACACTTGTTAATTCTTGTCTTTTTGATGATAGTCATTCTAACAGGCATGAGGTAATATCTCGTGGTTTAGATTCACTTTTTGCTGATAATTAGTGATGTTGAGCACCTTTTCATATACCTATTGGCTGTTTATATTTATCCTTTAGAAAAAATCTATTCAATTTCTCTGTACATTTTTTAATTTTTTGTTTGTCTTTGTTTGTTTGTTTTTGCTATTGAGTTGTATGAGTTCTTTATATATTTCGGATATTAACCTCTTGCAAACATTTTCTCCCATTCCATAGGTTGTCTTTCCATTTTGTTTATGGTTTCCTTTGCTGTGAAGACACTTTTTAGTTTGATGTAGTTCCTCTTATTTATTTTTGCCTTCGTTGCCTTTGATTTTGATGACAAATCCAAAAAATCATCACCAAGACCAATGTCAAGGAGCTTACCCCTATGTTTTCTTCTAGGAGTTTTATGGTTTTCAGTCCTATGTTCAAATATTTAATCTACTTTGAATTGACTTCTGTATGTAGTGTAAGAGGGGAGTCCTGTTTCATTCTTTTGCCTGAGGCTGTCCAGTTTTTCAAATACCATTTATTAAAAAGACTGTCCTTTCCCCATTACATATTCTTGGCTCCTTTGTGGTAAATTAATTGATCATATATGTATGCATTTATTTCAGGGCCCTCTATTCTGTTCAGTTAATCTATGTGTTTGTTTTTATGTCAGTAACATATTGTATTGAAAACTATAGCTTAGTAATATAATTTGAAGAAAGGAAGTGTGATGTCCATATATATATTTAGGCCTCATCATAACTTTATAGACTGAGTGTTTTTGCCCCATGCTATAGATTTAAAAACTAAAACTTTACAAAAGTTAGGAAACCCTCCCAAGGCAAATGGGTAGTAAGTCATAAAGTCAAGACTGTCTTAACTTCTCTACTACAAGAATTACGTGACTTTTCTGAAAGAAAAAACGTTTTGTTTTAATATGGAAATATCACCAAAATATACTGATAAAAAGATAACTAAGATATACAGAAAGGAACACAGAGTATGCAACCTTTGTGAAAAAGAAAAGAAAAAAGTAGATCTGTGATTGGCTTACATATGCCAAAATATTTGCATGAATGAACAGAAAATTAATCTCAGGAGTTACTTGTTAGGCGAAATGAAAACTAGACAAATGGGGCAAGAGTGGGAAACTTCTGCCTGAACTTCTAAAATACATTTCAATATTTGAAATATGCATGTGGATTGTCTCTTAAATTTTTTAAAATTTAAAACAAGGTATGAAAAGAATATGACTCTTTGCCTTGGCTATTTTGACATGGGGCATTTTAACACGGTTTTAAATATACAGTTTTTGTAACTGTGTAATTGCATGTCAGACACACTCCATTCCATTCCTGAGCCATGCCGAATCAAAACCAGTACAGAAGCCTGAGAATCATAATCCAGAGCTTCTGCTCTGACCAAAAGAATTGAGAAATTTGAGAGAGAGTCGCTGCGATGCTGATTCCTCAGCCATTAGCTGTCTGGCTGCCACAAGGTCTCAGGGTGGCCACACCATGTTGAAATAATCATATTCTGTAGCCAGTTCTTCAGCTTTATGGTTTCACAGTCTTGCATTTTCCTCTTGACAAAAAGTGGATCTGTATCTCCAGAGTAGACTCACATTAGCTAGGTTTACAAAAGCTTGGACTATAAAGCACCGAGCCAACTTAGTAATTTATAATGAGACATAAATCAGAAAAGCCAACACATTCCCTCCCTGAGGGCAAAGACACATGGCGATGCAACCTGTATTAACAGATTGCTTGATCCATATGTCGTGAGAACAGGGGGCAAGCTCTGTGGTGGTGAGTGGTAGGTCAAAGCTGATGCTGCCATCTCTGCAGTAGAGCCACCCCTGTCACCAGGACCTAGGAGGTTATGTTCTCAAGTCTAGATGCCTCTCTGTTGGTTATCTCTCAGATGGGCACTGCCAACATCTGCCCCTGGGACTCTGCTTTTTTTAAGCTTCTCATAGACACATTTTTCTCTCTGGACAGAGTAAAATGTTGAGCCTGATTTATTTTGACCTGGTGACTGTTTAGCTCTTTAAGATGACTACAGCATTTCGTTCTAATTGCTAAATTGTTTAATTATGTGAATCTACAACAGTCAGTCTCATTTTTCTTAATCTCTCATTTTAGAATCTTCTCTCTGTGAACTCTTTGCCACACCTGCCATGAACAGTCTACAGAATCCCGTCTCCCACTCCCAGCCTTCCTCATTCTCCTCATGCACTGAACCTGGGGGCTGACCAGTGGTAGGTGGCGGCCAGATAAAAATACTCAAGTGTGATCTGTTATCCGATCTTAATGCCTTTTTGCCTTCATTTGGGAAAACTATTTTCAAGTCCTCTGTTTACGGTGGGGAGAAACTACTTTATGTCTGCATTAGGACTGCATTCCTGTGTAAAAGTGCATTGTCAGCCACAGTAACTGTCAGAGAGGGAAGTGGAGAGGAACTCTAAGACAGTTCCCTAGGAGGGCAGGTGGAGTGACTGTGAAGCTTAATTATTGCAGGGTCGTGAAAGAGTCACCTACAGACTTGGATAACCTCACTGTTCTGCAAGGAGGTGATGGTGGAAGAGAGAATCCAAGGGAATCCAAGATCTGCACGTCTATCCTCACTCCTTGCGATGTTGCTCTGCTAGGGTACATCACTGGAATGTTTTTTTAAAGCATGCTTTCTTTGGATAGGTAATACATCTAGAGTTAAAAGTACAGAAAGATGTATGGAAGTGCCAGTCCATGAATTGTTTTCTTTTGGTACACAAGAGAAAATAGAAGTAAAAATTAAAGAGTTAGGACCTTTTATAGCAATGTGACATTGTCAAGGAAGCATGAAACCAGTGGACTCCAGTTCAGGAAAAAAGAAGAGTTCAGTTCAGATCTTGTCAAAGTCATATGGTAAGTGATACACAGAGCAAGCTGTGTGAAAACATGCACAACAGGACCAGGTACTGGTGCGTGATGGATGAGAGAACAAATATCGGTGCCTCCTCCAATAGGTAGCTTGAAAAGCATTGATGTATAGTGAAAAGTCTTCCTTCTGTTTCTGTTCTTTAGCCATCCAGATCCCTCTTGGAGGCAACAAAAGTGACTGGTCTTTTGTGTATCCTTGCACAGTTCACAAACATGCATGTATATGTGTGAGTATGAGTGTTACACACAAAATGGTAGCATACTAAATGTTCTGTAACTTGCTTTTCATTTAATGATATAACTTGACGATTATTTTCCTCATATTTTGAAACAGCTACAGAATAGTCATTTGTATGGGGGCACTATAATTTATTTAAGCGCTTCTCTATTTCGCTGTATGATAATGCTGCAATGAATAATCTGATATATATTTTATTTCCTATATGCAAATAAAATATCTGACATTAATAGCTATGAGTATTTCAAAGCAGGAGGCAGCATAGCATGCACATAGTAGGCATTTAATGAATGCGTATGGAAATAACTGAAAAATGCAAAAGCTGGAGATGAGTAGACAACCTGTAAGGCCTTTAAGTACAGGGACGAGTTGGCCTAGTTGGGTGGGGGATACTTGAAAGGAGGGATAGTTCACTGAGTGCTCAGTGCTCCTCCTGCCCAGCTTTATAAGAGGGCAAGTAAGTGGCAGAACTGGGCCCCTCCTATCCCACCATCCTGTGTCTAGGCTCCCACTGAGATGGTCTGCTCCTTTATCTCTGTTAAGCTACATTGTGCTCACTCATTACCTGTTGGTTTGACTTGCATCTTTCCTGTGCCTTTTAAACACCAGGGGACAGACTAGAAAAGTGGAGTAAGCTCAGGCTTTGGTGTAGACAGAAAGTCCTGGCTTCAACACCACCTCTAGACGTGTGACTTGTGTGAGTTGCTTAACCTCTCCAGTGCTTGTGTTTTAAAAATAGGCTGTTGTGTCTCCTCGCCGAGTGGGGAGGATGAAATGAGCTGACCCATGTACTGCTCCTGTCTTGGTGCCTGGGATGCAGTAAGCTCTCAAAGAACTTTATTCCCTGACTCTCCCTTGTCCCAAACCTAGGCAATCCATAGATGCTCATGGAACAGAATCTAACATTAACCACCACAGTACATTTCTGTACCTCTTCCCTGTGTAGGTGGCTGCACTCTGTCTTCTTCATGTCTCCAAGATGCATTTGCTCCCCACTCTTAGAGCTCTATTAGAATGAGAAAAGCACAAGGAGCTGACTTTCTCCCGAGGACAGACAGGCAAGACACCAAAAGAAACTGAGACTGCTGCTATTTTAGGAGTTCAGTGAGAAACAGAGTCATTAGAGCCAAGGCCTGCTGTGCGGAAAACAGGCTGAAGTGTGAAAACGGTTTGGATTCAATGACCCGAAGTGCATGCTCCCATCTCTTTGCTGCGTTCTTACATTACCTTAACAAATGCCAGCTTAGCTGCTGAAGGTACACATGGTACACTGCACAGAATGAACTGAACAAGTTTTAAGCTCAGAATTGATGCCTCCCAAAGGGCAGACTGGGAGGCAATCGCCCTGGCTAAAGGAGCATCTGTTGCAACTTGGCCAGTCACAGTTGTTTCCTGGGAGATTTGTTCAGGGTGCAGGCTGACGGTGCTCTTGCCGACTGTGGCGCTCCTGTTACATCTAGCCCATGAGCTCTTTAGCCCAAGTGCACTCAGACGCTCACAACAGGCACTTAAATAGCCCTTGCCTGATGTGTCTCCACAATCTCCTGTAGGATTAATTAGCAGTTCCCTGGCCATGGCATGACATACTTATTGTTCAGCAACAGTCTAACACAGGTCAAAAACCTACCTAATAGCTGTTACTGAATATAAATTGAGATTAGGAGTCCTGATTTTTTGCTATAAACAATCTAACTTCTATCTCTCATGAAAGCCATATTTTTTAAAATTTAAAATGCACTTACACTCCTAGAAAAAGGCATTTTGTTTTATCTCGAAAACTAAGAACTATCCAGCTCCCCAGGCCAACGTGGGGGTATGATCTCTTTGTTAGTCTTTTGGTGCTACCCATGTAATACAAATGTCAAAGTCCCTAATACCAACACATGTCCTTTGCTCTTGAAAGAGACTGGTAAAATAGGAGGATCCATGGATGAAAAAGAAAATCTGGCCTTGCCAGGGAGATAAAACAGAGGTCACAGGAAGGCTAAACTTTCAACTGAGCCCGATATCATCATCCATCTACCCACCCATGTACCCATGGTGTATGCATCTATCCATTCATCTATCCATTCATACATCCATCTGTCCAGCCATCCATTCACTCAATCATTTAACATATACGAGACATCTGCTTTATGCCAGAAACTGTGCTAAGGAATGCAGGATACAATGGTCATTGTCCTTATCTTCGGACTTCTAGATATGAGCATCCTCACCAAGAAACCAACCTAGGAGCTCCAGGAACAACAGGAAGCCATTTGAGTTCATTGCAAGGAATTAGCAATGAGACAAAAGACTGTCTGACTGATGATGACTGACTAATGATAAACACAAGAACAGCGATTTCCTTCAAGACTTTTGTACAAGTTTGCTGGACCCTCTGCCTTTCTGTATAATAACACTGGTCAGAGGGCTGCTTATCTGATTCGTTCCTGATTATTCCTGCCTTGCAAGCCAAGGATTCTGCTTAAGTAACACTTAGCATTTGGTAAACTCCTGTAGCAATCATGTCTTCCATAATGCCAAGTTTATTGCTAAACAAATGTATAATTAATAGATGACTCTCAGGCTTATTATAGCTTTGGCGTGAGCTTTGTTAGGTTCTATGAGTACAGAGTAGAAACAGGAGTCTCTACTAGAAATGACAGTTACTCCACCTGTCACTTCATCTTCATTCATACTCACATCCTAGAGAATTTCTTGCTTAAGACTCGATCCTAAGTGTCAGGGGCTCCACAAGGCTGGCCATGGCTGACTGCACCAGGTCAAACTGTGACAATACCTGTCTCTCTTCAGAATTTTTAAAAAAGAACTCATAGGTTAAATAGATCAATTTAATCAGTATTTAGTGCTTCAACTAGAAAGCTGTGTAAACTCAGGGTTGTGGCCACATTGGGGCTGCTCCGGTTTCTACAGTGGATATATGAACAAAGAAGCTCATTTATAATAGAGATAAATGAAGCAGAGATGAGACACTAACTACCTTACAACTCTCTAGGTCCTATGACATTCCATCAGGAATGTAGCCATTGGGTTCTAAGTTGTACTTGTATCTTTATAGTTCTCTTTCCTAAATTTAAGCTAGTGAAGGTGGACTTCTTATTTTATAACTAAAGGATAACTAACTAATATCGAGAAAATAAAGATATAGATCCTTACTGGGAATATGTCGAGATGAAAGCTACTTAGAAAAAGAATGTGAAATGCAGAGGTCAGGAGATATCAGTCTGAAAATCCAATAATCTAGTAGACACAGGAAAAGATATTGCATCTACAGCACCTTTTGCCTTAGTTTCCAGACTTTTTGAATCTAGTGCATGTGGTCCATTTCTGCTTCTCTGAGGAACTATTTGGCATCAAATCATTGTGTTGTCTTCATCTATGGCTATGCCAGGAGGTCCTGAAATCTCCGTGACTTTATAGCAGCACTGTTGAATAGAACTTTCTTTGAAGATGAAAACATTTGATAGCTGTGTTGATGATAAGGAAGCTACAAACCATGTGTGACTATTGAGCACTTGAAATGTGGCTAGTGTGATTAAGGAATTAAATTTTTAATTGTATTTCATTTTAATGAATTTAAATGCAAATGTAAAAAGTCATGTGTGACACTCTAGTAACTACCACACTGGATAGAGTAGCTCCAGCATATAGTGCAAAATCTCAATAATTTTTGCTATTTTCATGCTAAAATCTACTCTAACAGTTACCCAACTGTTCTGCATGCTTTCTCTCTTGCCTTAGATAAGGTCATTCTTCACAGAAGTGCTGGAGAGATCTTTAAATATACAAATCAGATTTGAATTTATGTTTGAAATTCTCCTATGTTTATATTTAAATTTGGAATAAAGTCTAAACTCTTTCTGTAGCTTGCAGGGTCCTGCCTGATTGGGCGCTTGCTTAGGTTTCTCCTCTCATATCCTCCCAACTTCCTGACCACTCCATCCCCTATTCACAAACCTCTGGCCTCACTGGGTTGTCTTCTCTCCCATGAACACTCCAAGGTCATCATCGGCTCTACATCTTTATTTAATGTCTTTTCTGCTTGGAATATTTTCTCCAAGATCTTGCTGTGGCTGGCATTTCCTAATCATTCGGATCTCAGTTTATATGTCATCTCCTCGGAGAGGCCTTTTCTGGTCACCTTGGCTAAAATAAACTTCTGCAATGCTGCAGAGAATACCTCCTTTTTATTTTTTACCCAGTTTTATTTTTATTCATTACTCGTTACTTTTTGAATTTATTTCATATATATCTATCAGTCTGTCTGTCTACTCATTCATCCATTCATTCCACAATCCATTATTTACATCCGTATCCTCCTATGAAAACATAAGCCTTTAAGGGAAGATAATTTGTCTATTTTAGTCACTGCTGAAACCCCACAGCCTAGAACATTGCCTGGCACATAATAGGTATTCAAAATACTGGCTGCCACGGATGAAATGACTGCTCGCCCATTCACAGTTTAGAATCCTTGGGTGTGGCTCTCCCAACACTCCCTTCTCTGCCCAGCACAGGATCCACTGGGAAGATCCTGGTAAGTCGGAAACTGAAGTCTTGACCTTGTCCTCAGACTGACTCTTCTCCAGTTGCCTCCATGCCAGGTAGTGATAACATCATGCTGTCACTGTTCAGTCCTGGCACATCAGTGTCACCCTTGACCCCTCACTTTCTCTCACCCCACATCCTATTGGTGAGCAAATCCTTTTGGTTTAAATGAACACTTCTCACTATCTCCTAATCTAAACCATGTCTTCATCTCTTGTCCAGATCAAGGAAGGTCTCTCCTATCTTCCCTGACCTCTAACCTTGGACTCTTCATCTACCTACAATAGAATAATTCTATTAAAACATAAATTAAATCATGTCACTCATTTGCCCAAATCTCCCTAGTACCTTCTCATTTTACTCAGAGGATAAACAAAGTTTTCCATAGAGAGACCCACGAAACCCTACATTATCTGATGTGCCCTCACTGACCTTCCCCTTAGCAATGCTCTTTCTTCTTCACTCCTTACACAACACACTGGCCTCCTAGAGCAATGAAGATGCCAGGCATACCCCATTGTGGGCATTTTACTTGAGCTGCTTTTTTTTAAGTGGAAGCTTCTACCAAGCCATCACTGTTTCTTTCCCACTTTATTTTCACCATAACACTTCACATCTATGATACATCTTTTTTCAATTACAGTTCATATACAATATAATATTAGTTTCAGGTGTACAACATAGTGATTAGACATTTATACAACTTATGAAGTGATTACCCAAATCACTTAAGCTATACTTTATATCTCCATTTTTGTTTTTAGAACTGGCATTTTGTTCTTCCTAATCCCTTCCCCTTTTTCACCCATCTCCTCAACCCCCCACCCATCTGGCTATCATCAAAATGTTCTCTGTATCTATTAGTTTGTTTCTGTTTTGTTTGTTCATTTATTTTGTTCTTTAGATTCCATGTAAAGTGAAATCATGTGGCATTTGTCTTTCTCTGTCTGATTTACTCCACTCAGCACAACATCCTTCAGATCCATTTATATCGATGCAGATAGCGAGATTTCACTCTTTTTTATGGCTGAGTAATATTCCATGATATATATGTATTATCTCTCCTTTATCCATTCATCTGGTAGTGGACAACCATGTTGCCTCCATATCTTGGCTATTGTAAATAATGATGCAATGAAGATATGAATGCACATGTCCTTTCAAAGTAGTGTTGTGGGTTTCTTTAGGTAAATACCTGGAGGTGGAATTAGTGTGTCCTTCTTTGATTCTTGTTATAGCCTTTGTTTTTAAAGTCTCTTTTGTTCTTGTATAAATATTGCTAACCTAGATTTTTTATTTATTTATATTTTTAAGAAATATCATTTTTCATCTCTTAACTTTCAGTAAAGGGATGCATCTTTTGATTAGAAGTAAGTCTCTTTTAGACAGCATATGTAAAGGTCAAGTTTCTTATCTGGTCAGTAACACTATGCCTTTTGGTTGTAGCATTTAATCCATTTAAATTTAAAGTAATTTTTAATAGATATGTACTTATTACCATTTTATTATTCATATTTTTATCCTTTTTTCCCTTCTTCTTAAAGAAGTTCCTTTAACATTTTTTTAAATACCTATTGTGTGGTAATGAACTCCTTAAGCTTTTTCTTGTCTGGGAAGATTTTTAAAAATCTCTCCCTGATTCTAAATGATAGCTTTGCTGGGTAAAGTAAACTTGGTTGTAGGCCCTTGCTTTTCATCTCTTTGAATATTTTTTGCGAAGCCCTCTGGCCTGCAAAGTTTCTGTTAAAAAATCAGCTGACCGTCTTGTGGGAGCTCCCTTCTAGGTAATTAACAGTTTTTCTCTTGCTGCTTTTAAGATTCTCTCTTTATCTTCAACCTTTGGCATTTTAATGCTAATGTATCTTGGTGTGGGCCTCATTGGGTTCATCTTGTCTAGGACTCTCTGTGCTTCCTAGGCTTGTATGTCTATTTCCTTTGCCAGGTTAGGGAAGTTTTCTGTTGTTATTTCTTGAAATAGGTTTTCAATTCTTTGTTCTGTCTCTTCTCCTTCTGGTACCCCTATGATGCAAATGTTGGTGTGATTGATGTTGTCCCAGAGACCCCTTAAACTACTCTCATATTTCTGGATTTTTTTGTTGTTGTTGTTGCTGTTCTGACCGAGTGATTTATGCTGCCTAATCTTCCCAATTGCTGATTTGAGCCTCTACTTTTTCTATTCTATTGTTTATTCCCTCTAGCATTCTTTATTCCAGTTATTGTATTCTTAATTTTTGACTGGATTGTTTAATGTTTTCTATCCCCATTTTTATGTTTCTTATCTCTTTGTTGAAGTTTTCATGGAGACCATTGAGCATCCCTATAGTCAGTGTTTGAACTCTACATCTGATAGATTGCTTGTTTCCATTTTGTTTGGTTCTTTGTCTGGAGCTTTGTTCTATTCTTTCATTTGGAACATGTTTCTTTGTCTTCCTAGTTCAGGTGTCTCCCTGTGTTTATTCCTATATATTAGGTAGAACCTGCTGTATCTGCTAGTCTTAATGGAGTGGCCTATGGGGCCCAGTGGTACAATCATTCTGTTCACCTGAGCTGGGTGCTCTAAGTGTGTCTGTCCCTTGCATGGGTTGTGTGTGCCCTCCTATTGTAGTTGAGCCTTGGTTGCTGTTTGAACATCAGTGGGAAGGATTGACCCTCAGGCTGATTATTTGTGAGGACTGGCCATGACTACTGTGGAGGAGCTATTGTGCAGTGACTGACCCTATGGATCGAGATTCAATTTCTCAGGGCTCTGGTGCCTTCCCAGTCTGTCCTTTGGGTGTGTCATTAGTGGGGATGATTGGTGATGCTCTGGTTTGGTCTGAAGCTGGCCACTGGGTGTGTTGGTTCTGGGGCCTGTAGGCCAAGGTACTCTGCCTAAGGCTATTTAGTATGAGCTACAAAGTGATCTGCAGGTGATTGCCACTTGTGCTGGGTTCAAGGTGCCTGGGAGAGGCTAAGCTGTGAACTGAGGCCAGCTACTGCTGGTGTTAAGCTTGGGGCTGCTTAACAAGAAGTATGGGGCACATTGAGGCCAGATGCTGCTTTTTTGTTGTTTGTGAACCTTTGAGATATTTTAGGAAAGACACATCATTCGTATCGAAAGCCACTGGAATTGCCTTGAGTAGCCCTACAAGTTAGGATGGGTGGCGTCTCAGGGAATCATTAGGGCAGGGCAAATGCGTGTTAGCCAGGTTGATGGAGAGTCAGATATGGTGGCTGCCTAGGCCTGTACGCTGGGTCAGGGGAAAGGTCAGCAAAGGAACAATGGCTTCTGCCAGCACTTCTTTCTGTGAGAAAGCTGCCCTTCCAGCCCTCACGCAGAAGCCAGACATTTCAGTTTCTCCTTGTATGACCCTAGCATCTTTTGAATGACTGCCCCAGTGCTGGAGCTTAGAGCAAGTGAGTCTATCAGCGAGTAAGTCTCTGTGTGTGGACTCTTTAAGAGGAACACCTGGGATATCAGCTGCCTTCTGTCTCTCAGCCACAATCTCTACTAGTTTTTTACAACCAAAAGTTATGGAGATTTCTCTTCTGGCACTGGAATCCTGGGCTAGGGAATCCAGCCAGGGGCAGGAACCCCTCACTCCTCAGGGGGGTCCTCAGCAGTCAAGACAGTCTTCCTGATTTTTGGCTGCCATATGTGGGTGCAGGACCAGCCCAATCTGCATCTTTGCCCCTTCTACCAATCTTCACATGGCTTCTTCTGTATGTCCTCTGATGCAGAACTTCTGTTCAGCTAGACTTAAGGTGTTTCTCATTGATGGTTGTTCTGTGGTTTAGTTGTAATTTTGGTGTGGTGGTGAGACAAGGAGAGCACACAGTTTACCTATTCTGCCACCTTGACCGTAAGCTCCTACTACATGGTTTTTCATTTATACCACCTAGTTTTTACCTGTTCCCCATACATGTGACTCTATGAAAGTAAAGCCTTTTGCTTGCTTTTTTGTTTGGTTTATTCATGGCTGTTTCTCCAGCACCTAGAGCAGTGTTACAAAGTAATTCGATTAACATTTGTTAAATAAATGAATGAATGATAAAATGAATGACACATGGCAGTCAGAAATTTAATGAGTTAAGATGATTTACATAGTGAGATTTGATATTCTAGATAAAGTGAATTGATTTTCTGGATAGATAGCGGTCACATCAATTAAATAAGTGCTAAAGCATTGACTTAACTCAGAGACTTATATCCCAAAGTCTTGAGGTCACTGAAAGACCAAGTTTATTGATCCAATTATTCAATTTCAGAGCAGAATATTCTCTTTAATCATGGTCACTTAGCACTGATGTCTTATTAGACTCCTTGACTAACATATAACGTGTCAGTCAGCTAGCCACAAATGCAGAGAGGAGAAAGTGAATAAATAAAGAAGTCAAGAATTAAAAATCTTTTATCACAGGATTTTCTTGTTAGCATTGTTTACAAACTGCAGGCGCCATAGAGCTGCTTGTCACCCTAGGAGATGACACAGGGAGTCAGGAAGAATCAAAAGGGAATTTGAGAAAATGTGAATTTTGCTTCAGGATCAGAATTGGTATTTAGACTGCTCCGTTCCAAGAAAAATGCTTCGATAACTAAAGGTAGAGCTGCAAACACCTCAATAAAGTATAGGTCACTGTCAAGAAGATTAGGAAAAGTAAGTTGGACCCGGAGTTGCATTGCTAGCTTTTTGTATCACCTCAGTTGTACCAACACTGCAATACTCACCCCCAGGCTGCTTAGATGAAACTAACAGTAAAGCAAGCAATAGTGACATGATGTCTCCCATATACAAATAATAAATCAAAAACTTGGAAAGGCCAACTAATTTATTTTTATGAAATCTACCTAGTGTATATAGCCGAGAAGTACAGAAAAAGCAATCATTCACATCTTTGAATCCCCAAACCTCTAACTCACATCTAGGAGCTCCAATGAACTGAGGATTCATATTTTGACTTTAAGTGAGCATCCAAATAAGCTGCTGGCTTTCTTGGATCTACCATGCATTTCAGCTTTCCATTAGGAAAAAAAAAAATAAGAAAGAAAATAAATGTTCTCTAGAAATTGATGATCTTGTGAAGCATTTCGTGGTCTGGCTCTACTCTTTCCTATTTTTACTCATGTGTATTGAATATTTTGTATGAGGATCTATGGTAGGGATTGGATCTAGAACAAAGACGAGACAGGAATCTGGTGGTGGAGTCCAACATGTAAACAATAAAGGTAGGCTGTGGTTGAATGCTTACACTGGAGCCATCCTATCTGAGGAGTGGTTTCTAAAGCCAGAAAACGTTATTAAAAAATCAAAATTATCTTGAAATCTCTAAAGAAATACCACACTGAGGACCAGTTTACCACTTCTCAATAAATCCAACTCAGCCAATTTTTCCAGAGAGCCAGTTGTTCCTTGGCTGAGTACCAAAGAAGTAGTTGGCGTTTGTTTAGGGGTCATGTGGAATACAAAATACAGATCATAAAGGTAAGATTCTCACAGAATAAGGATCACATGAGAACTGAGACAATCTTGAGACAGGCACTCATTAAGGGAAATGGGCTACAAAATCATCAAATTATGTAGCTTAATCTCTCTCTCTCTCTCTCTCTCTCTCTCTCTCTCTCTCTCTCTCCTCTAAATACATATAGTTGAATATTAGTAATTCCAATGCCTGAATTAAATAATTAGATGTGATCTTGTATACTTTTTTAGTTCTCATTATATATGTACCATATAATACTTTATACATCATTATGTCCATTTTATATGTTGAGAAGATGGGGCACAGAGAGGTTAGATAAGTTGATGAGAATCACACAACAAATAAGCAAACATCCTTGTATCAGTCACAGATGGCACAATAAACTTGAAGATTTGAGGATAGTCTAATAAATAAAAGCTATTTTCAAAGATGTGGGCAAGGTGTAATGAGCTATAATAGGTAGTGCAAGACCCTGGATCTAGTGACAGAAGTTGTGTTACCACCTCTCATCCTAAGGGAAGGGTAGTGGGTAGTTACAGAAACATAAGAAGAGAGAAGGTTGAGAGCATCACTGACAGAATTCATGGTTGTAAGTTGAAAGATGCAGCTAACCCAGGCAACTAAGCAGGGAGGGTGCCAGGGGAAAAAATAATCCCCAATTTCACTTTACTCTCAGTCTACTGCCTCTTTGCAAGATTCAGCATTCACTGAACCAATGAGAAAGTAGAGAGCAAGAGATACTGTTGATATAGTCCATATGGCCGAGTCTTCTGAGATGCTGAAGAGAGTGGATGGTTAATCAGGAGAGGCAAATAAAAGCTAACAAGTATAATTCTCTGCCAGAGAGTAAGTAATTCCTTCGGGTCAATAACAGCAGTATCTTACTCATCTTCAAATTCCACTGAACAATAGCTGTCACAGCATAAATAATTAATGAACAAATATGTTAATACTTTTTCCTTCCTTTCCTCTCTGGTCTTTTGTCTTCAAACTCAGGCCAAAAGTAAAGATGGTATTGCCAGGCAACCGTGGGCAGTTGGTGATTATCTAATAAGAGAGGTGTTATGCCCTCTCCATCCCTCACCACAATTTGTGTGGTATAAGTGGAGAACATTCTAGAACAGGATTCCCTCTTATAAAAACTCCATGTTCCTTGCCATTTTGCAGTTGGCCTGGAGGCTCGAGCAGAGAGGGTGGAGTGTTTCTTTTTCTGGGGATGCTTCCAAGCCATTTTGTAGAGCCTCAGCAACTTTAATTTGGGTCATAACCAAACTTTGAGAACCAAGCTAGTCAGTAAACTTCTTAATATGATGTTGGAAAAAAAAAAAAAAATCTAGTGTTTTTCAAGTGACCAAAATTGTTGTCAGAAGCATTTCAGATTTCAATCATATTCATGAGAAAATTGTGGCAGACAAGGGCTGCATATCTATTCCTTCAATTCCTTCAATTAACTACTATCAAGTGCCTTTGTACCAAAAACAATCAGTTAGAGAGGACATTAAGGAATGAACAGACATAGTTTAAAGACTAAAATGAATAATGAAGTTTTTCTCCTCAAGGTCCCTCCCAAAAATCCAATGTCTCATAAACAAGTCAGTCTTGCTCTAAGGAGGTCGTCTTGCTCTAGTTACAGTATTTGTTTCTTACAGACCTTTCATACGGTTGTTGATGGTCTTTTAACCACAAGCAGCTGGGATCTCACTATTTGTTAAAATTTCTCTGGACACATTTGCACAACAAGAGAATGTGTTATGGAATCTTCAGGCTTGAAGGTCCTGGGGAGGTCATCTGGTATATCCACCCCCCACCCCCTACCCCAGCTTTTTGTACTCAGCCTTTCCCACATGAGTTGATAGGAATTTTCCTGAGGGTGAGGACCTTGAAGAAGGGAAGTCATCCTCACTTACAATATACCTTGTCTTACTGTAAGAAAGCAAGCGGCTCTCTTTGAATTTTGCCTGTTCAGAATTAAAAATGGAAAGTACAATAGTTTAATACATTTTATGACCTTCATGTTTTATTAAATTCCATAAAGGCATTCCATCCAAAAGAGGGTCAGATTTTAAATTAAGGCTCTACAACAAATATTTAAACTCAGATTTAATAAAAAAAAAAAAGTTACTGTGCATTCATGCTATTGCAATTGATTATAGAAGACTTAGGTATTGACATTTTAAAAGGGTAATAGATATTGTAAATGGATAATAATGTTTAATAGGATACTGAATTTGGTATTTATTTGGCTTGTTTTATATACATTTTGAAAATTTATGGAACAATGGCAATAGTTTTTTAGATGCAAGTGCTTCATACATAGAAGGGGCATAATAAATAGTGAGAAAAATAACGCATATATGATATGAATGAAAAAAATCTGCAAACTTTATGCTCTCTTTTGTTATGAGGACTATTTAAAAAAAAACAAACTTCCTCTCTATAGCAATATTTACCTCCATTGAATTAGTTTTATTTTCAGAAGTTTGACTACATGGTGCCTGATGTGATGTTTCTCTTTTTCACACTTATGGCTCATGGAGCTTTTTAACCTGTGGGTTAGTGCCTTTCAACAGTATTGGAAAAATCTTGGTAATTTTTCCCCCCAAATATTTTCTCTTTCCTATTCTTTTTCTTTCCCTCTCTGAGGACTGCAATTACATATATGTTAGTTTAATTCATCTCACACATTTTTCTCTATTCTATTATTTGCATTGTTTTTTCCTTTCCTTGCTTCAGCAAACATTTTCTAACAGTGTTTGTTAAAGTTCAATAGTCCTGTCTCTTTTGTGTCTGGCCTGCTGTTAAACCCATCCAATTTCAGCTACTGTCTTTTGTACTTCTATAATATTCACTTCATTACTTTTTAAAATAGATTCTAATTCTGTTTCCATATTTTATCTCTGTATCCATTCCATACATTTTCCTATATTTTCTTTAATATACTTTTTGATGTTTTTGTCTGTTAATTCCAAAATCTACATTATTTGTGGATTTGCTTCTGTTAACTGTCTCATATCTCTATTGGTCAGTCACTTTTTTTCTGTTTTATTTTAGATCTAGTAAATTTTGATAGATGCTTGACATTTAAAATAATGTTTGATAGAGGTTTTGGATTATGTGATCTTCTATAGGAAATAGGCGGTAGTTAAATTACTGGTGAACCACCTTGATACTTTTAAGGCTTGATAAAAGCTTTGTTAAGGTAGATATATTTCAATTTTTTTTTCTTATTCTCAGAGCATGGTTCTTACTTAATATAGCTTTCTTAGGATCTCTAATTATCCAAGGTGTTTCCCAAAGTACCTCCACTCTGGCTATCCCCTGTGGGGTCTCTGTATGTGCTGATCGTCTCTCAGCATCTCAGCATCTACTAACTTCTAGGCTTCCTATAATTTCATGTTGCACTTGCACAGGCCAGGAGTTGGCCTGGATGTTGAGGGATATTTTCAGAAAGATATTTGAAATGCTCTCTCTTTGGTTTACCCTTCTGTTACCCTGCTCCAAGATCCCACTTGCATTAGCGAGCCCAGACTCTGATTTTGCTTTCTTTGCCCTTTAAGATCACTATTCATTGCCTGTGCTTCTCTTCTCTACATCAGAGCCCAGAAAATATTCTCAGGGGAAAAATATGAGTGGATGTGGGGATCATCTCCTATGCCTTTATTCTCTTAAGGAAAACAGCATTTCATTTGATAGACCTTCAATATCTGCAAACAATTATTTGATGTGATTTATACAGATTTTATAGTTATTTAGTGGGTGCCTGAGTCTAGCACCAGTTACTTTATCATGGCTGGAGTCTTCCTACTAAAGAGAGGTGCAAGCTCAAATATGCACATGCATAAATTCTGGCTTACTTGTATACTCACATACCATACATGTTCATATACATTATATATACATGCATACCGGTTTGTTTGTGTGTATAGATATATACATATGTGATGTATGTATGTATCAGGCATAAAGTTTACTTGTACATATACACATGTATGACCATAACCATACACATACATATACATGATTGAGGTTTAATTAGTATACTCAGAGTTGCCTTTGGGTAACTAGAAGTTAGAGGTTTGCTTCCCCACTGCCAGATAGACCATTAGAGATTTATTTGGTTAACTGAAGAGTCTCATGAGAGTTAATTCACTGGTCATTGACTCCTTACTGTGAATTCCTTGAAATAAGCTCTCCTTCTAGCAGAATTCCACCAGGGCAAATATTAAAATTGGCATTCCAGAACAGGTCTCCAGATGTCTCAGCCAATGCTCTTTCCACTATTTCAAATTGTCTATCTTAAAAAGAAATTAGTCTTTTTTCTGGTATTCCTCACTCACTCCCCAGGAGACACAATTCCTTGCTGCACTGAGTAGTGGCTACTAATTGGGATGTTCCCAGTGGCTCCGACTCTGTCCCTCTGCTTTAGTTTAAGGTGCAAGCTTTAGCAGGCTTTCTTTACATTCTTCCCAAAAATGAAAGTGGCTACTGTTCACTTGAGCAAGGTGAAGAACAAAAATAACTTATATTAAGGCAGAAGGCCAGAATTAAGCAAAAGTGAATGGCAGTCCTGGGCAACTTGTCAATTCAGAGGCTTTTCTTTTTGATGTCCCCTTGTCCTCTACATCTAGTTTTGTCCCAGCCCTGGTAGCGTCTAGAGCTCCTTTGATGTGTTTCCCATTGTCTCTTCTAATTCTTGATTCCCAATTCTCAATTTGAGATGACAATAATCAATGATGATGAGCTAGAAGTTACTCTCCTTGGAGACACATTTGCAGTTTAACAAGGAGTCTAAACCTTGACCTAACCTAAACAAAACTCCAAAGGTGATATTTCTAGCATTAGAGAGTAAGAGGAAGAGGATCGAGCTAGGGCTTGGCTGAGGCAGAAAGGTCTTTGTGCACTCTTGAAGTGATTCCCCACCGTTAGCTGCCTGAGAAATTGAGAACGCAAGAGTGCAAAAACTCCAAGCATTCTGCCCTGGGTGTAGACACCTTGAAGATGAGTATATTGCCAAGCCCAGAGTGAGGAGGAATTACACAAAGGGACTTTGTGAAAGTAAAATAAAATGCAACTCCTTGCAGTACTCATCTTTTGAGATTTTTTCAAAAGAGTAGATAAAATGAGTGTCCTGATCAAAGTTAAGTTTAGTAAAGCTGTTTATAGGTCCTATAAAGCTATGTATAGTAATAAAATCCATTCATCATATAACAGTCAAACTTACATTTTAAAAATGTAAATTAGGCCATGCCTCTTTGCAGCTTAAAACCCTCCAGTATTTTCCTGTTACATGGAGTCTGGATCTTACATCCCTCTCATTCCTCTATGATCTGGTCTCTGTCCCCTTTCCCCTCTCCAACCTGCAGCCACACTGACTTCTGTTACATAAAGAAACTCAGTTTGCTCTTGCCTTGGGAACTTTTCACTTTTTGTTTTTAGTGCATGAACAGCTCTTCCCTCGGGTCTTTGTTTCTTCTTGTCATTCAAGACTCAGCTCCAATGTCATCTCCTCAGAGAGGCTCCCATGACCCGTCGCACTACATTACATTCCCAGGCTGCATTTTTCTTCAGCGTTGATCTTGGTTATTCATGCGTTCATGGTCTGAGCCTTCCCTTCCCCATGGGAATGCCCTCTTTGAAGCCAGTGACCATTTTTGTCCTGTTTGACTTCTACAACAGTGACTACCTTAGCACAGGTTTCTAATAAAGTGTGCTGAACCAAGGAATTAATGAATCAGTGGACAAAAAGTTAACTCTAGTATGTTTACAAGAATTTTATAGATTCATAAAATGCCTAAATTGAGAAGCCCACAGAAAGCCTTTAGTTTGATTTCCACTTAATGCAGCTCCTGCCCCATAATATCACAGGAGAAGAATGTACTGATAAGAACTCAGACATTGCTTTTGAATGAAGCTGGGTTCAAGTTCACATTAGAAGAGTGACCTCAGCTAATCACCTTTGTAAGCTTCAAATTGTTCACTTGTACATTAGGGAAATGAAGTCTTCTTCTGAAACACATTATAGAGATTGATATAATCTTTCTAAACAATTAGCTCTATATACTGATATGGAATATACCTTAGATAAATGTGAGTTACTCTTAATAAAATAATAATTTTTATTGTAATAGCCTAATAAGTGAAAGAATATGTTCTGTGCAGTAAATTTTATGAATATCCAATATGATTACTTTTTTATATTTTAGCATTAAATAAAACTTCAAATATTCAAACAACCTGGCACAATTCATATTAATACTAATATAATTTTTATAATGTTTTATGTTTTGCAAAACCTTTTCAGAGATTTTCTCTCATTTGATGATTCACAGCTGCTCATTCACAGAATGTGAAGCTTTAGCAATATTTTGTAATAAGAGTTACCTGTATTCCAATTCAAGAACCAGCTGCATCTCAAACTCTTCATTCTTCATGTTTTGTTTGGCCAAATCAGATTTTCTATGCCAGAAAGTACAGAGCCAATTTGTTCTCTTGAAAGCTGAAATATTAAAGGTAAGGAAGAAAAGTCGTTATCTTGAAAAGGCAGCTTGGAGGTGTCAGTTAAATTTGCTGCCACCCACAGATGCTTAACCTGGAGAAATCAGAAATAATGGAGGATTAAGGATTACACGCCTGCAGTAATTTTGGAAAATGAAGGAGTCCCTCAGGTAGAAACATGATTCATTAGCCCAAAACTTTTCAAGTTACAGTCTATAAATATTTTAAGTATTTCCCTTCTAAAGAGCCACAGGAATTATTCAACCTAGAACAAGGAGAGGTGACGAGGAGTAACGGGATGACATTCACAAAGAATATTTCCTCAATAGGGAGAGCAGGCAATGCAAACGCTTCGCTTAAAATGGAGATCCCTTCATTTAGAAGCTAAAACGAGATGGCACTTTATGGCCGCAGCTGATGGACGAATTCCACTTTTAAGTACCACTGGCTGATGGAACTTAAAGCACATGGAGTGATTTTTTTTTTCACATGGAGTGATTTTAATGGTTCATCAGCACCTTTTAAGTTGGTTTGAGTGAACTGGTAAAACAAAAAAAATAGTCAAAATAAATAGAAATGTTAATGATTCCCTGGCATGTTGGCATCAACTTTTCCTGTTTTTTATACAGCATCGCCTAATGAATATACCCCATTTTGTCACTTTTGTCTGTTCATTTGTCAATTCAGAATGATAACTAAATAAGGCAATACAATTGGTGGGGAAAGGGGGTAAGAGGAAGTAGAAGGGTAGGCATTAAACATACTCCCATGCACGGATTATCAACTGATGAATATAAATGTTTCCCTGAACAACCAGCATAAGGCAACTGTCCCTATTTGTATATGTAGATTTCTTTCCAGTTCCCTTTGCTGACTCTTCGCCAGTAATCTTACCTCTTATATTATTAAATACAAGGAGATAAGAACAAAAATGTTAAGAATAAGAGGACCAAGGTCAAGCTATTTCTGTCCTCTTAATTCATCAATCTTGAAGTTGATAATGAGGTTTTCAAATATTTAGATCAAGTAAATGCAGTTAAAAATTGTTGTATAATTTCACTTACATGAGGTACCTAGAGTAGACATAATAGAGATTACAGGGGCTGGAGGGAAGGGAAGTGGAGACTATTACAGAGTTTCTGTTTGAGATTATGAAAAAGTTCTGAAGGTAAATGGTTGTGATGATTGTACAACATTGTGATTATAATTAATACCACTGAATTGTACACTTAAAAATGGTTAAGATGGTCAATTTTGTTAGGTATGTCTCACCACAGTACAAAAGTTATTTTTTTACTTTGAAAACTAAAGTCAAAGGATTAATTTTGGACTGATTTGCTAACTATAAAAAATTTTTTCAAGAAAAATTTGTTTTTCAAACTACCTAGACCTCCAAGTCATTTTCTAATGCCCCTTTTCTTCATTACCACCACCAATAATTCTCTAAAATTTAAAATAAACTTAAAGATTACATTCTAATATTTATTGTTAGTACATATTAATTTTAAATTTATGGTATATTATAATTGATGATAAGATAAAGTTCATTCAGTTACTAATTTACACAACAAACACATTTAGGCAATTACTGATCAAGATTTGCCTAGATAGTAAAATACTTAATAGTGGCAGGTGCTAAGATATTAGTGATATTCATTTCTACTCTTAATGAATTAATATCTATTGGAAAAAATAAGACATGTATACTAACAATTGAAAAAAATGTATAAAGTAATATGCTGAAGATATTGTAATAGTATTTCAATTAATGCCTTACATTTAAATAAATTTTACAGTTTGGCCAAGATAGTTACAGACAAGGAAGCCGATTTGTTTTAACAGTCTTCATTGAGGACTAGAATTTTATACAGGCCCTCTTCATTGAGGACTAGAATTTTATAAGATTTATTCCCATTTTATAGATTATATAGACTTTATTTACATAACTATGTACAAATGAATAATTTTAAAAGATTATAGGTGTTACAGTTTGAAAGGGAACACCAGAATTTGGAATCAGACCTCATTTTAATTTCTAACTCTACTGATTACAACTGCGTGATTTAGGGCAATGTACTTAATCACTTGGATTTTCAATTTCATTTCCCAGAAAACAAAGGCAGTAGCTCCCTAATAGTCATGTATTGACAACTGAGATAGTATATGTAAAGCACTTAGATATAGTAACTCATCAATAAATATTAATTGTCTTCTCTAGTTATGATTGTTATAGTCTGTGTTGTTATAACATAAGGCTGATTGAATCCATGGTTTACTTGGTGTGATCGGGTCTGGCACACTAGTTCCAATTATAACATTGTTCCCATCTGAAAATATGATTTGGCTCTCAGTTATCTGAGTTTGATAATCTTCTTTCTGGTGTTGTTTCTAGGAAATTGGCTTGATGAAAAACAAGAACTGTCTTATATGAGTGTGTGGGAATGTCTATCTATCTATCTCTATAAATCTCTCTCTATATATAAAATCTATATATTTGTACTATTTTTAAGTACTTTAAGTAATGCAGTCTAGTGTTTAGCAAAGTATTAGAGAATAGGGTTCCTACCAGATGTGTTTGGATGACTAGCTATCAATCATTTGTAATTAGCACACTATATGTAAATTTATGCAACTTAAGTGTGTAAAAACAATTTATTCTTGTAAGAAGATTGAATCATCCTTTTTACAATCCTGTTTACATTGGTAATTTATTTAACAGACCCTCATTTCATTGATGGTAAACTTCACCCCTGCCCAAGTTCAAATTCTCTCAGTTTGGCTAAGTGCCATCTGAATTCATGAGGTTATATTGCACCAAGAATTAAAAAAAAAAAAAAAAAAAAAAGGTAGAGTACCAAATTCCATCAATCAAGTACTGGCTGTCAGTGGCAGGAAATTGGCACACATGCAAAGCCCCCTGACCAGATGGTAGACATCTGTGCTTTTCTCATCAGCAGGGCCAGGTCAACTGTGTACCCTCCACAGATAGGCCTCACAGAGTCAGGGCCCCATAGGTGGAGGGCACTTCAGGGCTGTTAAAACATTTGGGTTATGAACAGCAAAGAGGAAAGCGACACCTTGGGATGCCTTGAACTTTTAAAAAAAATTGTGTCATAAAGCTTAAGACGGAAGCCAAGTTTGATCTTCCTGAGTGTTTCCGTGATGGGGTTAAGTATCTGCATCCTCAGAGTGTAGGAAAACATACAGAAGAGCAATCTTACAGCACAACGTTCTATTAGAAAATGTCCTGAGAAGGAGTCTGGAGGAATTTGGCTCGAACCCAATGGAAGAAGCTGGGCTTCTTCGCAGGCTGGATTCTCAATTTCTCTATGCAAAATGGGAAATAATACTTTCCTCTTCCCTTGCCTTCCAGGGAGAGTTCGAGAGTCCCATGAGCTGGAGGGTATGAATGTACTTCTCGAATGCAGAGAGAACAGAAGAAAGCAGTGTGCCACAATCACGATCTCCCCTTGCTTACTTAAATCCTGGTTCTCTTTCAGGACAAAATTTTGTACTCCATGAAAAGCACCCCAATTCACGCCACCCAGGTCACAGTTTCCAAATCCTAAGTGTTAGAACTTCCAAGATCTAACAGGCACTCATACTATTCTTGACTCCATTCTGAAATGCTAAGGGATTTGAGTGCAGGAGTCATGTCTTCTCATCCTCTTTCACAGGAAGATGCTAAATAAAAATGTGTTAACTGATTCATAGCTCTGACATTTCCACTCAAATTCACAGCCCACTAGGCTGCAGTACTTTTCCCTCAAATCTCTGGCTGAAATCCTGTTAAAAGGACAAGCAGGATATTTCCATTCTGGGGCCTTGTCAGTAAGCATCCATCCTGCCGATGCCCACAGATGAATCCCTGCCTCTTCTGTTCTGTGAAAGTGCAGGGACTTTATCACCAGCCTCTTGCACTCTGAGAAATCATCGTGGAGCTTCAGATGCGCTTGCAAATCTCACTCTCTCTTTAAAACGGTTGTTATTAAATTTTCATCAGCAATAATGGTAGCAAGGACAGGGAAAGAGAGAGAAAGAGAGAGAGAGAGAGAGAGAGAGAGAGATTTCTTATTCTTGTGGTGATAGAAAAAGCTGTAGGCATAAAAATTTAGAGATCCAAAATCTAACTCAAGCTCTGTTTTTAATGAGCTCCATAAACATGAGCAAGTTATTTCATAAACCTGAGCCTCAGTTCTCTCTTCTGAAATGCTCGTTTGGACTACATGGTCTCGAATGACCCCTCATGTTCTATCATTTAATGATTTTCAGTGAAAAAGATTACGGATAAAATTATTAAGTTCTAAGAGAGTAAGTGGGCATCATAGGAGGCATGCCAACTCTTACACTTTCCGAAAACAAACCAACAAAGCATGGGTGGTTGTTTATGATAGCAGAATCAAAACAGAAGGAGGTCATTAGGGTCTTCTCTGACTCTAAGTTCTAGTTTTTTGGAAAGTGCCTATACTTTTATATGTGCTGAGAAAAAGACAAACAATCTCATATATAAGAGATTATATATATAAACTTTTTCTTTATGTATATACTATACATAGAAAAATACATAAAAAATATGTAAATATATGTTATCAGTGATTATCTCTGGATGGTACATTATGGGTGGCTTAAATTTTTTCTGCTTACTGTGATTTCAGATTTTCCACAATGAGATTATAGTAACTACAGATTTATGAAAACTGTTATTTAAAAAAATAGTCCTTGAGACATAAATATCTATCTCAAAAATGCATGTGTGTGTGTACGTGCACATGTATACAAAAACATAAACATCTTTTAGACATTGGGAATACAGCTGCATACGACATGGATGAAAATCCTGGTGTCCGTGGAATTTATATTCCAACATTCTAATAGTGACATAGAATTAACAAACAAACAAATACATAATATGTGAAATATGGTGAAGGAATCTGAAAAAGAAACAGCGTAGGATAAGGCTATGAAATCAGGCATGGAGGAGAAACTATTTTTATTGTACCTGGTATGTTTTAGGAACAACTAAGAAACTAGTGATTGGAGCCAAGAGAACAAAGAGGAGTGTGGTGGAAAATGATGTCTGAGCAGTGGTAGGACCTGAGATGATAGCGTCTTCGAGAAAGGTAAGTGTTTGGGTTTTAACTCTGAGTGAGATGGGAACCATTGCAGGCCTTTGAGAGGTGGAGTGTCATGATCTAACTTACGTTATAGAAGGATTATTCAGCTGCTTTGTGCAGAGTGTAGGCTAGGATGGAAGCAGAGAGATCTGTGTGGTAGCAATTTAAATAATTGAGGAGAAAATGGATGGTTGTCATATTAGGGAAATAACAATGGAAGCACAGAGAAGTGATCTGGAAGCTAAATATATTTCCAAGGTTGGGCTGACAGAACTGGCTGTTGGGTTGGATGTGTGGCATCAGAGAAAGACCAGTGTCAAAGATGACTCATATAAGGATGACTCTGTTTAGTTGATGCTGTTGTTGTTGTTGTTGTTGTTTGTCTGAGCAACTAACAGGCAGAATGGAGATGCCATTTGTGAGATGGGGAATGGAGTGAGAGCATAAGGACTATAGTGGAAGGCTTTGAATCAAGAGTTCTATTTTAAACATGTAAAACTTGAGTTGCCTATCAGATATCCAAGTAGGGATGTGGAGTAGCAAGTTATAGACATGTGTCTGGAAAGCAGAGAGAGATATCACAGTTATAGATATAAATTTAGGCATCATCTATATATAGATAATATTTAAAGACATGAGACTGAATGAGTTCACTGGGTAAGAAAATGTAGAGAAGATGACCAAAAACTAAACTCTAAAGTTCTCCAACATTTAAAGGTCAGGAAGATGATAAGAGTGGCCACCTCTGTCAAATACTGCTGGTAAATCCAGTTAGTGACAAAATTTTACTTAGAATTCCTACTGTGACACAGCTGATATTTTCTCCCTTATATATAATTGTGATTCTCATCAATAACCATGCTAATTTGAATATGTGAAATGAATACTAAAATAAACCCAAAAATTTCATCTACCACTTGCACTAAGGGTCAGGACTGTCTATTTGGGCTGAATGAATGTGTGTGGGAAGGAGGGAAGGGGGATGGCGGGTGGAGAGAGAGAAAGAAAGAGAAACAAGTATTATGCAGAGAAGGTGCACAATAGAATTAGACTTTGTCCCTGGCTTTGAGGAGTTTTCCTAGAAAGAAAGGCAGAAGATCCACTAACAAGTCCATGTGAATTCAAAATATACTTAAATAACTGCCTACAGAAAGCAAAAATGGAAAGATTAAGCAACAGACATGTTCTATGGGGCTGGGAAGGACCTATAATGCCTGAAAATTATGGCCGTCTTTGGGAAATCTAAAGAATTAATTTATTTTCAGGAAGTTATGCCTCAAAGTCATTTCTTAAGTTATGTTATTACATTCTACCTTTTGCTTAAGAATGTCCAAAGGTATTTCATTGTCTAAAGATAATCTCTCCCCCTAGCCCTGACTGGCATTCAAGGTCTTTTAAAAACTCATCCCAGTTAGTCCTTCTAACTATTCTAACTTATAGAAAGCTCTCCTTTCAAACTCTTAGGTCACTAATTATCTAACTTCCAAACTCTTAGATCACTAATTATCTAACTTCCATTCATTAGTTGCATTTTTAAAAATAGATTTTACTTTTTTTTTAGAGCAGTTTTAGCTTCACAGCAAAATCGGGAGGCCCATACAGAGATTTCCCATGTATCTCCCATTCCCACCTATGCATAACCTCCTCCATTTTCAACATCCCCACCAGAAGGTACATTTGTTATAATTGATGAACCCACACTGACACATAATCAGCCAAAGTCAGTAGTTACATTATATTTCACTCTTGTGTTGCACATTCTATTGGTTTGGACAAATACATCATGATAGCATCCATTACTGTAGTATCATACAAAGTATCTTCGCTGCTCTAAAATATTCTCTATGCTGCATTTATTCATCCCTCTCCCCAGTCCTTGGCAACCACTGATCTTTTTACTGTCTCTGTAGTTTAGAATGTCATAGTATATATTATGTAATAATGTAGTATGCAGTCTTTTCGGATTATCTTCTTTCGCTTAGTAATATCCATTTAAGTTCCCTCTATGCCTTTTCATGGATTTGTAGCTCGTTTCTTTTCAACACTGAAGAATATTCCATTTCTGGATGTATAACAGTTTATTCACCTACTGACAGACGTTTTGATTGCTTCCAAGTTTGGGCAATTATCAATAAAGCTGCTATAAACATCCATGTGCAGATATTTTTGTGGGTGAATTTTCGACTCCTTTGGGTAAATATTGAGGGGCATAATTGTTGTAATATTTGTTAAGATTATGTTTAGCTTTGTAAGAAACCTCCAGGTTGTATTCCAAAGTGGCTGTATCATTTTGCATTCTCACTAACAACAAATGAGAGTTCCTGTCACTCCATATCCTCATCAATATTTAGTGTTGTCAGTGTTCTAAATTTTGGTCATTCTAATAGGTATCTAGTGGTATTTCTTTGTTGTTTTATTTGTCTTATGTTTTAATAAGTGTGTGTCTTATCTCCTCAAACAGATTGTAGGCTATGGGATAAATGAGACCTGTCTACTACCACAGAATTATTAAATGAACACTTACAAATGCTACTTGAATGAATAAGCTAAGAAAATATATATATTTTTAACCTGCCATTCCTAGTACTTATGCAGATATAATGTGACTTAAAAAAAAAAGTGAAAAGAGACATTATGAGCTTGTGGTGGAACCACTGGTGAGATATTCAGCTGTCATGTTTTCTAAATTTAAGCAAAATATAAAACAAGGGAATTTAAATCAAGACTTGATGTGTGTATTATTTGTGTTGAGAGAATTTCATGCAACTTCTCTCAAAGCTGACCTCTCTCCTGTCAAGTAATTCATGACTTATTCCACAAAAAGATAAAAACACTGCCTTGACCTGTAGGCCTTAACTGGAGTGACCAAATAATTTATCTTCTAGTCTGGGACAATTTTGAGAGTGAAAAGAGATGCTAATAAAACTTATACAAGATAAACAGGCATAAGCCAGGGCTGTCCTGGA
The DNA here is from genome assembly GCF_014176215.1 of Rousettus aegyptiacus. Lineage (NCBI taxonomy): Eukaryota > Metazoa > Chordata > Mammalia > Chiroptera > Pteropodidae > Rousettus > Rousettus aegyptiacus. The sequence continues at coordinate 73,667,658 of NW_023416287.1, forward strand.
TATCCTTTTTGGGTCATAGACTCCTTGGAGAAAGGATGGAAACCATAGTTTCTTTCTCCAGAAAGATTTTACCGTAAATTACAGAATATATTTCCCCCTTATTGCCTGTCCCAATTCACTGATTAAGAACCCCTGACCCACACTCTTTCATGTTCATTGAGTGTATTGCTCCTTCAGTAAATTCACAGTTTATATAAAAGGCTAATATGATCTTCAAGTGTCCTTAAATTAAACTAGAACAACAACGTGCAGATATTATTTACTATAGCTGGTATATGCTTTCAACTAAAATGTTTATTAAAGTCTATCCACAGAGAAAACCCTATTTTCTATGACTTGTATTTTATAGTGGGAGATATGATTCCCTTTAGAGAAACATAGTTGAATATTTTTCTATCTACAAGAACACAGTAATTACTTTTTAAATACATCCATATTTTTCAGTGCTTTTAAAAACAATCCTAAGTCCTTTGTCCTTGAACTCCTTTTGAACTCTTTGGTACACATTTATAGTAATCTAACCTGCCTTAATGTCTGAGGGAGCTTGGTTACTGTACCACATCATGACAGTAGGTGCCGCTATAACATGCCAGGCTTCTCTGAAAAAAGTTCTTAAACTTTATATTTTTTGTGCTTTCAAATTTTCAACAATGAGATTGTAATAATCTCATTACAAAGTCTCCAACAAGGCTTCATGTGTATGCTTCCATTTTATTCATTCTGTCCCTTCGACTTTCTAAGCATAATGAGCAATGTGCGAAAATGTATATTTGGTAAGAGGCATCATAAGATGCTGCCAGTCACTTGTCCTCAAAGATGTTTCTGGTTCTGTACACATATACATACACATGCATTTTTGAAAGACTTTTATGTCTTAAGGGTTATTTTTTAAAATAAAATGTTTTCAAAAAATAATTTAAAGTTACTACAAACTACAATCTCATTGTAGAAAATTTGAGATCACAAAACACAAAGCAGAAAATGTTTAAATCACTCCTAATTTTACTATCCAGATATCTCTATGTATAGTATATACACTAAGAAAGTGTTTAGAGGGATATATACACATAGTTCCCTGCTTATCTTTTTCTCAATTCATATACAAGTATAGGAAATTTCCAAAAATCTGAAACTTAGAGTTAGAAAAAGCCTTAATAATTTCCTTCTTATTTAATATTATTACATTACAGATAAAGAAATTTAGACATTGGTATTATGCCCTTTTTTAATTTTTAAATGAAAAATATATGACCTATATTTTCATTAAGTAAATTATTTATTGATATATAATCTCAAATTTAGATGCCATTGAATAACTCAAAAAACATACAGACTTCCTACTATAAGTGCAATTACACTTTTATAAACAGTACTTGAGAGGCAACAAAGAATGTTCTGGTATATTTTTTTTGAATCTTCAGAATGTGAGAAATGCCATTATTGTCATAATTCCCATTTTAGATATTAGAGGATTGAGGTTCCAACAGGTCAAACAACATGCCAAAATCATACAAGAAATAAATGGATGAGCTGAAACTTGACATTAAATGCTCTGATTTCAAACTCGATATTGTTTTTAGTATATTATTGTAACCCAAGTAGTAAAGTTTGCAAAATAGAGTCAGTTCTTAAGTGATCTTATGATTTTGCTGAAGAGACAAAGTATATTCATCAGAAAACATGAAAAGACAGATAAAAAATAGCTAGAATTTATTGAATATTAAATTAAGGGTTACGCACTGTGCTAGTTTTCCTGAATGATCTGATTAGATCTCCACCTCTGAAATAGGAACTACTTCCCCAATTTTACTTGTGAAAAAACTGAGGCTTAGAGAGGTCAAATTATAAATTAATTAAATAGTAGAATTCAGTCTCAGGCACCTGGACCACAGAATCAATAGACTGCATAATGATCGAAATACCATAAATTGTCTTTGATGAACAAGTACAGTTCGGTTTTTGCCATTAAATCTGACACCTTTCCCAATGCTGGGAGTAGTGTGAAGAAGTTTCTTAGAGGTCGTAGAGTATTAGGCTATTGAAGTAGGGGCTTAAACTGTACTTTGACACTGAGTAGAACACATGGATGGAATAAGAGTAAGGGTAGGACTGTTGTCATAGCATTTGAGGGCAAGAGTGAGAGAAAGGTCGAAATGAGAAAGAATGTGGATTTATGGGAACAGCACAACAAGACTACAGCCAGAATCCTGGGACCACAGCTTGAATATGTTGAAGACTGATCAGAAATTGCTGGGAATGCTTGGATGAAGAGTTTGGACTTTGCTGGAGAAGAATTGAGGGCCATTGAAGATTTTTGAATACGAAAGTCTGACAATGGTGTTCCATTGAGGAAGTGTGCCTGGAAGGGAAGGATGTCTGGGTTAGTATAATTGGCACTGAGCAGAAGCAGCTGTCAGGAGCTTCTGCTTAAAAGCTCATCTTTGGTTTGCCTACAGAGTTAAGGAAAAGAATCATTGCTGTCCATGGTTCTATTGTGGCTACAGCCTGGGGCAAGGTTAGAAAAAAAAAATGTCATTCTGATTTCTTCTGTTGAGAGGCAATAAAGGGAGTATAAACTGTGCTTTGCTTCAGCAGTGTGAATTTCTGGATTCACATTTCAATGTTTCTTAAGCCTGGCTTCATGTTAGAGTGTACCTGGAGCATTTTCCAAAGGCACAAATTCTCAGCAGTTGTCCCCTGGAAACTCTTTTTTCTCTTTCTTTAGGAAGGACTCCAAGCCTTAAGAATTTTGAAAGCCCCCAGGTTATTCTAATGTGCGGCCATGATCAAGAACCACAGCTGCAATGGAGGAGGTGAAAGCTGGGCTGTGTACCTGTCCTTGTGGTCTCAAAGCAAAATTCTATTGAAAATTGTTGTTTAAACCTGAGCATCCAGCTTTGTAGCCAGAAGAACATGCTCAAGTATTTTAGAGGGTATCTTGGAATTTTTTTTTTATTTGCATTTCTGGATAACTTTGCTGCAGAGGCCAAGAGAATGAATGGACAAATCTAATTTTCTTCTCAGATTCCCCCCCACCCCCAGGGGCAGGAGCTGATCTTACATGTGAACTTGCATCCAGACCTATCTTTCTGACTCATCCTTTTCTCCCTTTACTAAATCTTTCTATTCATTCATTACCTATTATGTTCTTAGCAATTGCTGCCTATTGCAAGTAAGACATTCTCGCCTAAGAAGCCTTGGGCTGGGTCGTTCTTTAGGACTCAGCCAACACAAGTCTAACCTCCTTCATGAGTCTTCCCCTGGTGGACTTCACCCTGAGAACCCATGTTTTCTCACTTACTTGTACCTATAATATGAACAGGGCCTTGAGGCATCGAGCTTTTTTGGTGTCGTATTTCTTTCCCCTCAAATTGTAACCCCTGAGGTACTATTCTATCCTGTTCATAGCAGATATCCAGAAAACTTCCCTAACAGTCTTCTAAGATAAATTTCTCTCCACACTCATCATTCTTTAACTCTGCTTGTGAGTCTTGATGTTTAGGTCATACCATAGTCTCTCGCTTTTGTTCATTTTTCTCAATGTTTCTCTTCTAAATGGAGTTAATAATTTTGGGACTACAGCTTCTTCTGCGGCAACCTCAACAGGTTTTTGGATCCCTTCTCTTAATACAGGACTTAGAAATTTGTATATTTTTATATCTCCTAGGTGGTTTTGATTGTCAGCCAAGTCTGGAAAGAACTTTTTAGAGTAGGCAACATTGATTTTTTTTTTGTTACAGTGCACAGTAATACATTTTTACACTGTAACTCAATACCCAATGCACTCACAACTAAAACAAATATATACCTACCTTTACTATATGTAAACTGTTCCTATATCTTCTATTCTGTATTATTTTGTTAAAAACGGCAATCTTACAATTCTCTATTGGGTTGCAACTCTTAGTTTAAAAAATACTTTTCTAGAATCTAGCACAGAGTTACTTACATATGTACTTGAAAAACGCTAGTGGTATTGATTTATATCTTTTTATTTTAGTTCTAGGGAATACTTTTTGCTTAAAATTTTTTTTTCCCTATCCCATTTTTCTCTCTTTTATACTAAGTTAAGAATATGAGCCATTTCAATGAATAGTTTACTCTACTCCAGTTCTTGGTTTCTTTAACTCTTCAAAAAGCATTTCTTAGGGGAACCTTGTCCATGCTCCAGCCCATAAGGAAAAGAGAGTGGTTCTTTTCAACACCAAAGAAACTTACCATGTGTCTCGGTTTGTATGTGTTCTTTGGTGGACTTTAGCCTTCTGGAAAACACAGACCTCGCCTTTCTCTATGTTTATTTTGAGAAATGGCAATATTGCTGAATACCATTTGTTTGTTCAATATATAGTTGTTTAGTGCTTGTCTGGTGCCTCTGAACTTGGTTTATGTAATAAAACTTGACATTAATTTATTCAGGCAGAGGCCTCTTAATATACCAACCTGTTACTTGTAGCTTTCCAGTCAAAAACCAAGATGGTTGACAGTCTCACCAAGGTGAATTGCGTCACCTGTTCTCCAAAGCGAGAAAATAGGGACAGGAGCTAAGCCAAACGTAACCAACAATATAGGACGTGATTCATTCTTCTCTTTTGTTTTTGTAATTGTTGGATGAGGCCCTAAAAACAATTGACCAGTCAAATAATTTAATCACAGAAGTAGAGCTTTCCGAAGAGCCCTCTAGAATTTCTGTTCAGTGTTAATTAGACCAACAGAGATGCTACGAGGACCTCTCAGAGCCTGGAGGTCTCTCAGTCACTTGCCAAAAAGAACCTCTCCTAGCAATTTGGATTTCGCTCAAATGCTGCCCAGAGAAAATGCTAGATTTAAAAACTGGTTTATGGGTAATATAATGTACTCTTTATGAAATTCATAGGATTAAATTGGGTATCTATTTTAGGTATCTATGTTATGTTAGTCTGTGTCATGACCATATTACAGAAACTATGTGTAGCAATAATACTAATTTAGAAACAGACAGAACATCTCCATGCTGAAAGGCTGACTTTTAGCACAGTGAGATCTAGTGAAATTTAGAGGACCATATTTTATATACGTGTGTACACATATATATCTGTGTACATAATATATAAATATATACATACATATGTATGTATAAATATATATTTGCACATATCTATATCTATATCTATCTATATATGTGAGTGTGTGTATATATATGTACATATATATACATATATACACACATATATATACATATATATACATATATATATTTAGCAATACTAGTGAATATCTTTAAAGAGGCCCAAATTCTGCTGGGCAAGTATAGGTGTGTAACGAGAGAGAATTAACTCCTTTGAACTAACTGTTGGTATTTGAGGCCAATAACTTCTTCAAATGAATTAGATTAAATAATTGCATGAAAATCATAAGATACAATTTTCTTGTGCTTTTTATAAATTTGCTTTACAGATTTCCTTTCATTCATTCAACAATAATTTATTGAGTACTCATGATGTGTCAGGCAAAATGCCAGGTTCCTGACATTAAGAAGCTCTCAATCTAGTGAGAAAGCCTGTAAACTAAAAGGTTTTTTGAATAAGTTTCAATGGAAAACATAATAGAAGCCCTCTCCACTGATGTAAGTCAAATCAGTATTTTATTTGTTGAGAAAGTTAAAGGAAAGAACTATAAAAAATGCTAATGCCATAAATATTATAGATTTTGCTTATATTGATAATTAAATTAACTAATTTTAATGTAAATTTTGTGTATGGGTTCAATGACTGAAGTTTCACATGGTCTTTCATTCATAAACCACATTCATAATATATTATATATAATTTCTTACATCAAAACAATCTAAGTCCTGAACAACTCTGGAATTTCATGTCTTTTGCCCCTACTCTTCTATAATTTTTTACCCATCCCTAATTTGATTCGCTTTTATCAAGTCTTTCCAAACAAATAATCTTAATTTTCACAGAAACAACAAAGATTTTTCATTTACATTTAAATTTCATCGATTTAAATAATATATGATTTAGTTGCATAATTACAATTAAAAGTTCAACTGTCGCAAACAGCTCAGGAACAAACACAGTTGATTCTTGGGAAGTGTGCCATTCAAATGATAGTGGAAACAAAATATGAATGCTCAAGGCAGTGGAGTACCAACCTCACACACGTAGTATGCCCTGTCAGCAATTTTATAGAGGAAGAAAAACCTAAGCTAATGTGAAAAATTAATTATGTGAAAAGTCAAGAGAATTCCTAGGGTAGTAGGTTTCCTAATTGAAAGTTGAGTGAAATGGAGCAGGAGCATACAGGAAAAAGTGTCTAAATGTCTGGGGAAGTTAGAAAAGGTTTCACCGTGGTAATGGTATTTGAACAGGAACAGGTTCTTGATGCTTGAGTACAAGTTTCCTACATGAAGAAGGGGACAAGGGATGTTCTAGCCTGAGGAAACAGCTTATACAAATGCACAGAGACAAGAAGGATATGAAGTATTTAAGGAGGAGCTGAAATGTGAGGATGACTGCAGCATAGGAATCAATGCGCAGAGTAGTGAGTGAATGACAAAGTTGAGAGATAAAATGGGTTAGATTGTGGAGAGGCATACTAATTAATTAGAAATGAAAAGTAATTTAGAACACATGGTTTATTAATTTATAAAAATAGGCAGGATACTCATAAGGTATTTACTAAATGAATGCAAAAGGAAAATAGCTAAATGCCGATTACTGTGCATCAGTTTTGGCAGAATAACCAGGTCAGGATTAAATCTTGCCTACAATGTAAAATACAAAAAATGTGTTGTCTTCCAAGTACAGCACTTGAAATAAATGTTTGTTATGTGGAAAAGGCTTGTATGTCTCAAAACTCAATGTAAAGAAAAACAATCCAACTAGAAAATGGGCAAAAATATGCACAGACATTTCACTGAAGAAGATACACAGATGGCAAATAAACACATGAAAAGATGTTCAATATCATTTACTATTAGAGAAATGCAAATTTCAATCATAATGAAATATCACTATACTCATATCAAAATAGCTAAAATAAAAATTTTAAGTGAGAGAAATGGTGGCAAGGATGCTAAGAAACTGGATTACTCACACATTGCTGGTTGGAATATAAAATGATAGTTACTTTAGAAAATAGTATCTTTCAGAACTGAAAATCCATTTAATATACAACCAGAAATTTTAGTTTTGAGTGTTTATTCCAGAGAAACGAAGACTTATTTTTATGCAGAAACATTACACAAATGTTCATAGAAAATTTATTCGTAATAACCCCAACTGGAGACTACCCATATGTCTTTCAATGGGTGTTTAGTTAAATAAACTGTGGCACTCCATGCCACGGACTAAGCAATAACAAAGAAAAAGCTATTGGTATACTCAAAACTTAAATGAATCTTAAAGAAATTATGCCAAATGAAAAACAAATCTCAAAAAAGATATATAACTCGTGATTCATTTATGTAACATTTGTGTGATAACATAACTATAGGGATAAAGAACATATCAGTGGTTTCCAAGGATTAGGGGTGTTGAGCATGGAAAGAAGAGGTATGGCTATAAAAGGATGACATAAAAGAAATATTTATGGCAATGGCACAATTGAATATCTTTATTGTGGTGGTGGTTATGCAAGGCTACCCATGTGACAACATATTATAGAACTATATGCACACTCCCACATAAATGCGTACATATATAATTGGTTAGATTTTAATATAAATGAGTGCATATATAACTGGTAAAATTTGAATAAACTTTTCAGATTATGATAATGTCAAATTTCTGGTTTTAATAATGCACTAGAGTTGTGTAAGATGTTAACACTGAAGGAGAATGAGAGAATGATGCACTCAACTTCCCTGTGCATTTTTTTTTTTTTGCAGCTTCCTGTGAATCTAATGATTTCAAAATAAAAGTTTTTAAAAACTTTGTGTGTGTAGGTGTTATCGTTTTTATATACCCAATCCATTATGCCAAGTGTCAGCCATGTCTGTCGCCTGGCAGCAGCCTATGTGTTGGTTATTCTTTGCTAGGATGTGAAAAATCGATTAAGGATGAAGTTTAAGCCCAAAGCCATAACACACGTGATAGGTATATCTTTTATCTTGACTAAGTGATGGGCTTTGTGATAGCTGGCTTCACAACTTCTTACTACCTTGTGTAGAATATGTCTTGGCAAGAGAGAATTGTTCATAGGAAATACATATTGATTATATTGAGTGATATCCACTATATTTTCAACCTCAACATATTAATGCATCTTTTCTTTAGGGAGGAAAATATATTGTAGCACATTCCGAAATAAGCTAACTTAAGCATAAATGATATCAACAAAGATGTTTCTCTGATCAGATCATAATGAAAGCAAGAAATTCACTTTGTATGAATACATATGAGAGCAAGAATATTCTAGTCATTCCTAAAGAGCTTCATTTGGCATGCAAACTGTTAGAGCAATCTTCATTCGCAGGCCTTTAGGCCAGGGTCTCAGGATTGTCTTGAAGATACTACCTTTTATATACCCTTCCTTTATTTGATGCCCAAACACGCATATCCAAAAGACAATACTTTTCTTTTCAGATGAAGAAATAAGACATACTATAAGCTTCCCTAGAGGGGAAATAAATTATGACTTAAATTTTTCTTAAGAGTTAGGTTACTGATATAAGTCTCTTTGATGATTAAGAAGGTTTGATAGGTTTGATTAAGAGGGCCAAGGGTCACCTTGAAAAAGGGAGATGGAGAATATAGCTCATGACAGGCTCTAGAGATAGACTAGTTGGGTTTAAATTCAAGTTCTATTGCTTGCTAGCTGTGCCATGTTTCCTGCTTTTAAAACAGGTATATTCATAGTAACTACCTATATGGGGTAGCCATAAACAGTACAGAGCCCAGAGCCAGGTCACAGGGGGCCCATAGTCATTGGTAGCCAGGGGTAGTGGAAACAGTGATATTGAAGTGTGCTACCTACACCAAGTGATCAATAAATGTTTGTTCAATCGGAAGGTGGATTATCATAGAGGTTGTTTGAGTGCATGAGACAGAAATCTTCTAAAGCCAGTTTAGCAAAAAGATATAAAGTGCATACAATCAAATTGTGAGATACATGGTGGGTTTTGTGCCCAGGACCTGGAAAGTTGTCAAGCAGGCATTCTTTTTCCACCTCTCTGACAGTTTCTCTCTACACTTCCATTTAGTCTTGCATTCTCCTTTCTGCATTAGAACAGCTGCAAGGCTCTTAGGTTCCACTCCCTGTAGTGTTGGCTCAAACATGGCTTTGGTGTCCTGGCACCTACTCCAATTTTGGAGAGTTACAGTTTAATGTCTAACATTCTCTGACTGGCTCAATCTCCATGTTTTAATTCCATTTTCCTGAGAGACTAAATTTGCCTGACCCACTTCAGCCAGGTATTCATCTTCAGTTCAATGAGCTGTGACAAGGAATGAAGTCATGTGGTTTGAGTATTCCCCTTGTCAGGCCGTGGGTATAGCAGCTTCTCAACAAGAAAAAGTGGGCAAGGAAGGTACAGTGGCTATCTCAAGAATATGGATGCAAATATTTCAGATTTTTCCCCCCAGAAAACACTATCAAAGGAATTTCAAAATTGAATATGAGTACAATTTTCTAAGTAACTTCCAAGATAGGTCTTGAGATTGACCCACCTTTAGATTCAGGTTATGAGAACCATCTTCATGAGTGTGTAGAGTGAGTGCTTCCCTACATTTTATAAATTCAAGGCTGACAGGAAAATACCCTCCTTAAAGAAACCAACCTTAGGTCGGCCCACCATTCTTGGATGATTCAAATGCTATGCAGTTTCTACTTTTGTTACAAACAGACAATGAACATGCTTTTCCCTGACACAGGTTAAGATCATCCTAGTACTCAGCAATACTGCCACCTAAGGCACAAAGGCAAAGGGGTAGGGTAAGTGCCTGCAGCAGCCCTAATGCACCACCATGTAGTAAATCCCAACCTTCCATTCAATTCCCCTGGTCCTGTCTCTGGTGCCTCAGCTGCTCTCTACAGCACATTAAAGACTTGCTGTCTCTATTAGCCACCAATAATACACTAATACATTCGTTCTCCTATTACCTCGGACACTAATTTGGTGGAATTGGATAGTGACAGCACATTGATGTTGTTGAAGTTAATGACCCAGCAATTTACAAGATAAGTCACATTAGTAGTCAAATTGATTGTAATCATTGTTTCACTGAACAGAATCTGCATTAAGTACAGTATGTTGTGCTCTGTCCTTCACCACCCCATTAACAGAGAGAAAGAGGTGATCAGAATCTTTGCTTTTCATACCTTTCCTCATGTATTTCCAGCGAGTATGTTGGGACTTCTACTTTAACTTACATCTTTAATGGATAGATGCTAAGTACACAGGGAAAGAATGGAATTATAGTTTATATGATCTGTATATTCAACTAATTATGGTCAATTATTTCTTCTTTTATTGGGTGTCTACTATTTTCTTGGTCTTGTGATTTGTGCTACGGGCTCCAAGACAAATTGTAAGACATGGATTCTGCCATTAAGGAGCTAGCATTCAAATAAGAATCATGTATCTGATGATGAGACAGTAGAAGACTCTCTGTAAAATCCCTAGTCAGTGGAATAATAACTTCTAAGGAGGGAGAGGCTGGAGTAGACAGGGAGAGTGTCATAATGGAGATGGAATTTCAGATGGAGATTAAAATATCTCTTAGATTTTGATACATATCGATGATTAAGTCTTTATCCTTTAATTTGTAGTTAGAAAATATTATTTAAAATGTATTTACCCCTTGTGGTTGTGTAATTTTGGCACATTATTAAACATTATTTTTCTCCTCTATTAAATAGGGGATAATATCATTGCCCTCATATGTCTTTGATAATATGAGAATGATCAAAGGGGACACAAATGAAACTTCCTGGCAGAATTTTGGCATATAGTAAGTATTGCAATAAAAGCTATTTGATTCCATATCTGATTTAATTTTTAAAGAAAATTAAAAGCCACTTGAAGCCAAGATGGAAATAAGGTGAATAGTCAGACTTGGAAATACCATTTGGGTTATAAATAAACAAGATGTACCCCTGAAGCAATTTTCTCATCTGTACTGTGCATGTGCACTTTGTACTTGTGTATTCATGTGTGTATGTGTGTGTTTGCATATGGCCATGCAGGTAAATCAGCTTAAAAGGCCCTGGAAAGAAAGATGAACTAAAGTGTTTTAAGAGTCAGTAGACTAGCCTAGCAGCATATGAGCGGAGAGAGATTGCTGAGAAACCATGTGGTACACCTTCTTAATTTTACAGATGAAGAAACTGCATCCCAAAGAGGGGAAGAAGTGAATTGCTCCACAACACACAATAAGGTAGGCACAAAATATGGATTAGAATCCCGATGAACTAAAATCTAGAAAAATGTGCTTTCCACTGTAATTCAAAACCCTATTGGTTATACATTGTGGCCTATTTTCTGAGGTTTAGTTTTATTTCTTCATCTTCATGAATCCTTTAAGAAACTCCTTCTCTCCTCTGGTTTATAGGCTCTTATTCTCACTCTTTAGTTTCTCTGAAGCACAGGCCCTCTTCACATCCTGGCTTTTGCTCATCTGCACGTGTAGCCCTTGTTTTGAATGCTAGTTATACAGCAAGTGGCCTTGACTGTGGCAGATGAAGGAGTCTGATCTGAGGTGAGAACCCTATTGTGCCACCAGTCCTGGTTGGTCCTCCTGTCTATCCAATCACAAAGCATCCCTATGTCCTTATGAATTAAAACGAAGATTTTTTTATGTTTCCTTTTGTGCTGTCAGAAAGACTAGAGCCTGCATAAAGCCCTTCTTGTGACTGGGATGTCTGCCTGCTTTGCAAGCTCAAGGATCTTTTAATGAAAGATGCCAATGATGCAGTTGAAAGCAAAGACAGAGAGAAACAATGTCGATAATAGTAATAATAATATTAATAATAATAAATGGGTTCCTTCAAGTCCAGATAAGCCAGAGGCAACTTGCAGTGTGATGTATTGTGGAAATGCACATGCCCATCCTTGAACAATAGCACATAGGTATAAAACACGCCTCCCTGACTGCCACAAACATGGCCTGGGAAAATGGAATGGCAAACTTATCCCATGTTACCCTTTTCTATTATCTCATCATAATTAAAAATTGTTAGGATGCTGAGCTTCCCCTAAGCCTTTGTCGGTCTTCTGGTGTTCTCGTGGTTTTGGGTTTAAACTGTCAGGATGAGGTTATTGTAGCGAAATGGTGATGTGGCCGAAAAGGACAAATGATATCATGTTCAAAAATGCTGGTGATATACAGAGGAAGGCTGTTAGTCAGGAAATCAGTTGAATATGTGTGTGGAAAGGCTCGTCTCTGACAGAGGATATCAGGTAAGGTAGAGGCAGCACAAGAGCAGAAATGGTGTCCTTAGGAATGACAGGAAAGAACAGCCGAGTAGATTACGAGGCTCAGCATTTAGAGACAGAGGCAGTCAGTTGGGCAAAGGCAGAAACAGATGTTCAGGAGGCTTTAGAGCTTTTGAGATGTGAAGCTTGACTTCAGAGCTGGCACAAGGGAAGTGGGAGTTCAGAGAGAACAGGGCAAGTGCCAAAGCCATGTTAACGTATGGCAGGTTAAAAATGTTAATTTTAGGATGCTAGAGTAAGCTGCCATATGTCCATCTCGTGCCCTATTTTTTTTTTTAACATAGTAATGAAATCAGTATCTCGAAGAGCCATCTGCACCCCTATGTACATTGCAGCATTAGACACAACATCCAAGACATGGAAACAACCTAAGTGTCCGTCAATGAATGAATCAATAATGAAAATGTGTGTGTGCACGCGCGCGCGCACACACACACACACACACACATGGCATATTTTTTAGCCACAGAAAAAAGGAAATCCTGATGTTTGTGACAACATAAATGATGGAACTTGAGGGCATTATGCTAAGTAAAATAAGTCAGAGAGAGATAAGTACTGAAGGATCTCACTTACACGTGGAATCTAAAAACATAAAACGAAGAAACAGAGAGCAGAAAAATGATTGCCAGGGGATGAGGGGTGAGGTAAATGAGAAGATGTTGGTGAAGAGGTACAAAATTTCAGTTATAAGCTGAAAGTCCTGGGGACCAGATGTACAGCATGGTGACTATAGTTAACAATAATGTATTGTATATTTGAAAGTTACTATGATAGTAGAACTTTAACAATAACATCGAATGGTAATTATGTGAGGTGAGGGATGTGTTAACTAACCTATTGCATTAAAGTTGGAAAAAGAAAACAATCAAACCTGAAAAAGAAACACAGATATGTACAGAAAATACGTATATTCTCTAATTGTGGAGTGTGATCCTCAATATCTATCCATCAGATCAAAGTTGCTAATTGTACTGTCCAAATATCCTACCTAAAATTTTATCATCTGATATCTTATTACAAAGTTGTGTTGAAATGTTATGTATCTTTAATAAACCTGCCAATTTCTCCTTATTGTCAAAATTTTTCTTTATATCTTTTTAGGCTATATTATTAAACACATAAGAATTTAGATTTTTGTCATTTTGGTCAATGGAATTTTTTATCTTTAAATTGTGACCGACTTTATTTCTAATAATATTCTTTGTCTTGAAGTCTATTGTGTTTATTATCAATATTGATACATCAGCTGTCTTTTGGTTAGTAATTAATTGCCTGACATATCTCATTTTTTCTCTATATATCTTTCAATCATACTATACCTTTATTATGCTCATCTTGTGAGTAGTCAATAAGTAGGTTTAGTATTTATAAAACAAACTGATAATCTTTGTCTTTTAACCAGAAAGTTTAATATTCCTATAATTATTGTATATACTGATAAATTTGGGCTTATTTATATCACCAGATCATGGACTTCTTGCTTTTTGTTGGGTTGATCATTTTCTCTTATTTTCCGCTTTGTTATTTTTTCATTATGCTTATAAACTTTCTGGTGTGTGTGTGTGTGTGTGTGTGTGTGTGTGTGTGTACACACATGTGCTTCTTGTGAATATTTGAATATTCATTTTTAATGAAGTCTGATGACTAAAAGGTTTTACTTACTTCCTGAAAAATACAAGGGTCTCAGAATATTTAAATGTGATCAAACTTCTTATACTCCATTTTCCATTCTTGTCCAGCACTTTAATTTCAGCCCATTTCTCCTACAATTAGATATGTGAATTGTTTTATAGAATTTGTTTAGATTTACCACATATTTTCCCTTCATATTCATCATTCTTTTCTTACATCTCATGCTTTCCATCAGGGATATTTTTTCTGCCTGTGATACAGCAAATCACCTTTTTGGTGTCACCAAAAAAATCTTGGGCAATGAAGGAATCTAGGCCTGGATTTTTCTTTGAAAGTTGTTAACGACAAATTCATTTTCTTCAGATACAGATAGACTTATTGGGTCAAGAATTTTATAAATATCAATTAGATCAAATTGGTTGATAGTGCTGTTCAGGTCTTCTATATTCTTATTTTTTCCTTTCCCCCATTCCCCTCCTGTTTGAAAAACATCAGCTTGTTCTCTGCATCTATGCGACTTTCTGCTTTGCTTTATTTGTTTTGTTTTTAGATTCTACAGCTAAGTAAAATCATATGGCATTTGTCTTTCTCTGCCTGACTTTTTTACTTTCCTTATCACAATACCCTCTAGGTCCATACATGTTGTCATAAATGGCAAGATGTCATTCTTTTTAATGGCTGAGTAGTAGTCCATTTTATATATGCACCACATTTTATTTATCCATTCATTTATCAATGAATATCTAGGTTGTTTACTGCTTGCTATATAGTTTTATATATCCTTATTGATTTTTCTGTATGCTTGCTCTACTGATTACTGAGAGGTGTTAAACTCTGTAACTATAATTGTGGATTCATTTATTTCTCCTTTTAGTCCTACCAGTCATTGTTCCATGTATTTTGAAGCTTTGCTTTCAGCTGAATAAACCTTTAAGGTTAAGTATTTTTGGTGAATTGATAACCTGAAGATTATGTAACATCCCTCTTTACCTCTAGTAATGTTCCTTGTTTTAAGTCTACTTTTCCTAATATTAATATAGCTGCTCTATTTTTCTTTTAATTTGTTTGTATGGTGTATCTTCATCCTTTTACTTTTACTCTATGTAAATATTTATATTTAGGATTTGTTTCTTATAGACTGCATATAGTTGGGTCTTATCTAATTTTATAATCTCTGACATTTAATTGATGTGTGTAGACCATTTATATTTAATGTAATTATTGATACAAGGGGATTTAATATACACTTTGCTAATTGTTTTTAATTTGCTCCTTTGCTAGTTGCTTTTAATTAGCTCTTATTTATTTTTCATTCTTTTTTGGATTAATTGAATGTTGTTTATGATTCCATTTTATCTCTACTATCAGTTTATTAATTATACCTCATTTAAAATTTTCGTTTTAGTAGTTGCCCTAGGATTAATGACATATATATTTAATTAGCCATGGTGTGCTTTCAAATAATAGTATAACACTTCATGTGTAACATGAGCATATCACAACACCATATTCTCAATTTTTCCCTCCTATCTGTTGTGTTACAGTTATCATTCATTATATTATTACATAATCCTTATAGTGTACATCTGCTGATAATGACTTTACTCAGTTTTTATTTATCTGAAATCACTTTATATTCTCTTTAATTTCGAAAATTCTTTTTACATTGAGTAAAGAACTCTATGTTGACTTCTTTTTTAGCACTTCAGAATGGTTCTCCATTATCTTCTGGCTTGAATAATTGCTGATGCATCATAATTTGCTATAATTCTTATGTATTTTTTCCCTCTATGTGATGTGTCATTTACTTTCTCTGGCTCCCTTCAAATTTTTTTCTTTATTTTTGATTTTCAGCAGTGGTGGCAGTGGGGAGACAGTGTATTATGTGTGTATGTGTTTTTATTTTGATTATAGACATTTAGTCTGCTGGGTGTTCTTTGAATTTCTTGGAATTGGAATTTGATTGATTTAATTAATTTTTGAAAATTCTTAGTCATTGTTTCTTTCGATTGTTTTTCTTCCCTTTTTTCTCTATTCTCCTTTTGAGATTTCATTTATATATATGTTAATTATTTGACATTGTCCCACAGCTCTTGAATGCTCTTTTATACATATTTTTCTTTTTTTTCAATTCTTTTTTTTTTTTTATTTTAGTTTGGGTATATTTTGTTGACTTATCTTTAAGTTCATTGATTTTTTTTCCTCTCCTGTGTGGACTCTTCTTATGAGTCCAGCAAAGGCATTCTTTATCTTTTTTATCAATTTTTCTGTCTGTTCTATAAAATTCCTTATACCTTCATACGCGTTCTCCGCTTTTCCCTCTAAAGTATTTAGCATATTAATTATAGTTACCTTATATTTTTTAACTAGTAGTTGAAGCACCTGGATCATATCTGAGTCTGTTTTTTGTTTTTTTGTTTTTTCTTACTGTTTTTTCTCCTGATAGTCTGCTGTCTCAGTTCTTGCTTCATAATTTTTGCTGAAAGCTTGGTATTTTGTGTAGGACAATAGGGACTAAGACAAATAGTATTTTTTTTTTATTAGAAATAGGTATGCACTTTCTTTTATTATACCTTTAGTGGTGGCATCTGGAGGGCAGTGTTAAATCAATCTAGTTTGGAGTTGAGCTAGATTTGTTTTGTTCTTGCTATGTTTACCTTTGTTCTACCTCAGGCTTCAAATTCCTCTAGCATTACCTTGTGCCTAGGAGAAGGACTGGTTATGTCAGTTATTTTCCCAGTGTCTGATTCACCATTAGCACTGGGGCTTCTCTTTGTACCTGAGACACATAGAGACACTCTGGTTGTTCTTGAACCTCTCGTCCCCATAAACCACCTTTAGTTAGTTACTCAATATTCGCTGGCCTGGTTGAGGGCAGGGGGAGCAAGCGGGCGATCTCTGTTGTCCTGGATCTGCCTTGGTCTCAAGCAGATATATCATCCACGATCTCACTTGTGGAGTTTTATCCATGATCCTGCCTCCGTCTCAGTGATATGGGATCTCTGTTGTCTGGACACAAGATATTTTTCTGTCACTCTCTTTTCCCCAGAGATAGAGGATTTTTTTTCTGATCTCTTCCCACAGCTGTAATGTCTTCACTTATATACCTTATGCCTTGAGAATTACAAGTTTTGATTCTATTCTAGTCTTTAGTTCTGTAGGGGAGACAGAGGAACAGAATCTAAGTGGGACCTTTTGCCTCTCCTGAAGTTGCTGCTACTCCCCTCTACCAGTCCTGCACCACATGGGAGGCTTCTCTACTCTCTCACCTTCCCTCTCCCTACTTGTGAGTGTCCAATGTGGTCCATGGAAAAGAGGGTAAGGGTAGGTACTAATTTCCTTTGTGTCTGTGGATCTCAATGTTTCTATGGTCTTATACTCTGCCATACTTATCTTTTAGCAGTTGTTACAAACTTTAGCTGAGTGCTTCTTACCAGTATGTATAATGCTCATCACCTGCCTCAGATGATATGCTTGTGTCCTATTTCTCCTTGGAAAATTTCTTTTTTCATAAGTTTCAGGATCATCAGCTGTCCTGCAACTCTGGCTCTCTGACAGCGTCAAGAAAAATTATATTTTCATAATTATTCAGCTTTTTCTTTTTCTAAAGGTGAAAACAGTTTTTTTTTTTTTTTTTTTTGGCTTTCTATATTCTACACAGAAGTCAGCTATTTGTTTCTCTTGTATTTTAATTTGCTAACCTACTTTTTATGGTCTCCTGTTCCCAGGAGATATTTTCAAGAGACTGTAATATTTTTAGACATATAGTAAAAACAGCTATTTCATAATATTTCTGTGATATTTATAAAACATGAAATCTTTGCGACTATACTTTTTGCTGTCTGTTATCCTGAAGATTTGTGAACATATTCACTTATTTGTGTCCCTGTCTATAGTGACTATAAGCTGCTCGTTTCCCTTTAAAATTTACTTGTGGAGGTTCTTCCAGTCTTAGGATAAAGATATCTTCCTCCAGAAAAGTTTGTATTTCTTTTGTTAGATCTTTATATTTTAAAGTAAATTGATTACTTTAAGTCAATTCACACATGTTTGAGGTTTCTTTTATCATCCTGGGGATTCAAAGGTGGAATGTATTCCCATACATATGTTTGCCATCTTGGGACTGGACTCACTATATCCTTTCTGTGTCTTTCTTCCTTGCCTTTTCCCTTTTTTTCATTAATAACAAGGCAATTATCCTCCAGTTTTGGGAAAGGAAGTTGTCATGAGGACACATTCTAGAAAGACACATTCATACTGACAAATAGAGACATAAAAATATGGAAGCACTTGAATTAAAAAAAAAAAAAACCCTTATGAAAACATATTATACCCTCACAGCAGAATATTAAAGGAGATAGTCTGTGGAAGAAAGAGGGACAAGGAGAGACTCATCCAGGGGACTGTTCAATCTTTGTTGTTACTTGTCTCTCTTACACAGAAAAGTAGTAGCTGTACCAGAAGACCAGTTTGCTTCAATGTTGGCCATAGGAAAAAAATAACTGGATGCTGGATCAACAACTCACTATGTATGCTAAGAATCAGAGGGCAGAAACCTGGGCAGGGACAACATTATAACTTTGAGGCCTACGATGGGAATTTCAATTGTCCAGAATGCATTCTACAGAGAAGGTCACTAAAATCTGTCTAGAATCTAGCTTCCTGGAGCCAGTCAGTGGTTTCCTGGGGTTTTCTGCATGCTGGCCATTGAATTTTTTTTTTCAATAAGCTTACTCTCCACATCTTCCACAGGTCTTTAGTGAAGAACAAATGTTGATCATACAAATTTTTTTTACATAAAAATCTATACCTCTGTGACTCTCTCTAAGCAAGACAGAGTTCAGAGTTTATCGAAATCGATAAAATTTAAGGAAAGGAATACCATTGCAGATTGGAAAATCAGGAATATAAGCAAGGGCTAGCTTTGCCCATTTCCTGTCTTATAGTAGAAGAGAACTTCAAAGCCTGAAATTATCTTTTTGTTGTTTAGACTTGAGAAATCCAGGATTGGTTTTTTGAGATTCACATCTTGGCTTTGTTCAATTTGTCATGATCATAAAGCAAAAAAAAAAGACAACAAGTTTCATTTCATCCCTGTGTTTCTTCACGTGATTCTGCTTACTTTCCCCCACTACCCATCAAACAGCAAAGCAGAAAAATCTTTCCCAGGAAATTCATCCCTGAAC
Source organism: Rousettus aegyptiacus (assembly GCF_014176215.1). Taxonomy (NCBI): domain Eukaryota; kingdom Metazoa; phylum Chordata; class Mammalia; order Chiroptera; family Pteropodidae; genus Rousettus; species Rousettus aegyptiacus. The sequence goes on from NW_023416287.1 coordinate 73,686,903, forward strand.
ATTGTAATGTGACCCTAGCCCCATGCTAGACTGTGCTGCAGACTTGGATGATAAAAAAGCAGTACAAAGATTATTTTTACTTATTTAGAAGGATTGTTCAGTCTAGAAGAGACTTAAGGTAATTTACCAGGATATGCAAAATATAGCAAAATGGCAGAATGAAAAAACAAAGAGGAACAAAAGGGAGAAAGGAAGGAAGGAAAGGGAATAAATGGAGCCAAACGTTCCACAAATTCTACCTATGAATTTGTCACAAATTTGGTTATAAAATATAATTTAGTTTTCTGTGAAAAGGAAAATCTGATGAATTATTCAAATGATATAGTGCCTTATCAGGTAAAAACAGATGTATTGTTCAGGAATCCTAGAACTCTCCTAGTTCTAACACCAGGTAGGAAGTTCTCTCAGGATCATCAAAAAGAGAACTCTGAATAAAAGCATAAACGACACTCTTTACAAAAATGTTTTGGTAGTGGCACAACACATGCTCCTTGGAAACTTTTCTTATGGGACCCCTCAACACTGAACAATAACACTGCACAAAGGCACAATCTATATAAGTAACATCACAGTGGAACAAAAAAGTATATCATGGGAGTCCTGGGCATGAAATAGTATTTCTGTGTCTTGGGACATGATAGAATGAATTAATGGGAGACATATGTTTGAAGAAGGATATTTGGACAAAGAAAATGATGATGTTGGAAATCAATATCTTATACATACTCGAAGTCTTCTAAATATATTGAGTAGATACATGGGAGAAACAAGTAAGTTCTTCTAATAACTCTAAGTTCCTTAAGAGCTAGTGTGATAAGACTTTGTATCCTTAACATAGTATCTGAGATATGGTATATGCTTAATAAGGAGTAGTCACTGAATTAAGCCAAAGTAGGAGGCAGAGAAATACATGGTTGGCACAAAGAACAGTGAGAAGTCTGACATGGCTGAAAAGGAGAACTCTTATTGAAGAGAAGTTCAAGCATCTTTTCTTTCAGAAGGCTTTTCTTAACCACGCATCTTCGCATTGAGTGAATCACTTCCAAAGAGCTATTTTTCTGCCTAGTAGAGGGTCCTTCTAGAGAATATCCCCTTGTATAATGATTATTTGCTTACTGGTCGATTTCCCGTTCTCTTTCTCCACTGCTAGGCCGGGAGATCCTTGAGTATAAGGGTTCAGGACTTTACATTGTTATATCCCAAGTCTAAATTTTCAATTGTTTAATGAATTGACTTAATAAGGATATTAGACCTGATTATTGGATGTTCTAAAGGAGTTTGAACCTGATCCTGTCTGAAAATTGTGTTTTACGAAAAAGAAATTAAGTCCCTTGAGCAAGTGAGTTAAATAGAAAACTTGTCCAGGAATATTAGTCACAAGAACACAGGCCTAGAATGAGGAGGGCCAGGATATCATAGTAAACAAACACGCAGCTAAACCAGTTGTCTCAGGAGGTACTTTTCCACATCCAAATAGCTTGTGCAGGTGAAGTTTTGAGATAGTTTTGATTAAAGTATAGTTTTTCCTTTCCTTATCACACAAAAAACTACTTCCCCAGGTCCAAAAACAAATGTCCTTCCTATGTGTATTCACATATCTTTAATATCTTCAAGGGAAAACCATAAAAACAGTATGTAAAAGGAAGTAGTGAAAGCTGCCATGATGTTTGTCTATTTTGGAAGGAATGAAGATAGAAAGGAAGTCACGCCTCTGGGAGACTGAGCAAGTTGTGTTTTTCCTACCCCAACGCTGCAATTGGGAAGTCGCTTGACCTTTCTGAGTTTCCATTTTCTTATCAATCAAAGGAAGGATAATAACATTTTTCATGCCTTAGTCATGGCACCACTGAGGGCAGGGACTCTTTCTTATGCCCTAACATGCACAGTATAGAAGATTAACACATATTTGTTCAAAGAATGGACAAATTATAAATATTATGGAGTTGAGGCAAGTCTGCAGATCCCAGGAATTGACATTGTTATAAACAATAAAACCATCTTATATTTGTGTCATTCCGTTTAGAACATTAGCTGCAAAGAGAGGCAGTTTTTGCTTTTGCCCAGGAGCTCACTAGGATGTAGCTGGTTGGAACAGGGAAAGAGGATGCTAGAAATGAAGGTGCCTTGGAAGATGTCTACAGAGCCTGGTCGTTTCTGTAGAGGACTCTGGATTCCACGCTGCTTCTCAGAGACTTTTATGTCAACAGCCAGAATTGATGTGTGTCTAATTTTAACTCAAGTAGAGCAGACATTTATTCTGGGAAGATAGGATCCTTTTGTGACTGGCTGCAATTGCCTGTGGGCTGGGTCAGAGCTGAAATTTTTGATCATCTTTCTTAGCTGGTGGGAAAAATTTTATTGAATTTTACCTGGCCACTATATGATCTCTTCCTCTTTCTAAAGGACAATCAAGAGAATTTATTTTTACTCCCCAACATGATTTATCTGTTGTACACTTCCCGGAGCCTATCTGGCTTAGCCTTCATGTATATCTGAAGTTACGTTCAGGCAGTAACCTTTTATGGCATTTTGGGGACCACATTCCCCTCACTCCCCAGGACACAGCGGTTGTGATGAGAGGAAAGATCACCGAACTAAGAGTTAGCTAGACCAGGAATCCATTCTCAGATCCTTTACTTGTTAGAAGCATAACCTAAAGCACTTCAGACATGAAACCTGCTAAGAACCTCAATTTTTAAGAAATGTATATTTATATAAAATAATATTGCTTTTCTTGACTCCATATATATGCCTGGAGCTTACATCGTTCATCTTAACACCAAAAACTTTCAAGGCATATGTAAGTTATTTTTCCTGGAATTACTAAGGCCTGATTCCACAATAATTCTTCATATCATTTTATACTGCTTTAAAGATGGACTTGGAGAAGAGATGAAATGCTGCCACTTGCGACAACATGGTAGACACTTGAGATAATCATGCCAAGTGAAACAAGCCAAACAGAAAAAGTTGAAAACCACATGATATCACTTATATATTGGATAGAAACCTAAAAGCAACAAACTAACATGATGAACAGAGACTCATGGACACGGACAATAGGCTAGTGGTTACCAGAGGATAGGGGGTGGGGGAAGAGGAGAGATAGATGGGGTAAAAGAGTTCGAATATGTGGTGACAGAAAGAAATTTAACTGTAAGTGATGAACACACAATGCGAAATATATATGACATACTGTTTGATTGTACACCTGAAGCTGACTGGATTTCGTTAACCAATGTTACCATAATAAAAATAAGTAAATAAATAATTTTTTTTTAAAAAAAAAGATGGACTTGGGCTGGAATTGAGCATGAATAAAGAAAATTGCCCCAAAATGCCTTCAAGAAAGGGCTGCTTCTATTTGGAAGTGATATAAAATTAAGTAGGGCAGACTTAACCCTTTGCAGGGATCTGGTGGCACGGAGGAGTTCAGGTTGGTGTTTTCTCAAGACCATACAACCACATGCTTTTCTCAAGATTAGGTGCTATTGCAGAGGTACTTACAGGGTCATGGGACTTCAATCTGAGAAGCATTCCATTCCAGTTAAGGAGCATCTGCTGAAGTCACCTCTATGCCTGAGCATATGGTATATGCTGTTGGAATAACTATTAGAAAAGGTCCTTGCTCTAAAGAAGTTCACAGTGTACTGTGAGTATGTGATAGAGACGCAAGAAATTATCAGAAAACAATGATAGACAGTGTACAATAAAACCTAAGTGGACTGCAACCCCAGTAGGGCGGCAGAAAGAGCAGTGAAATTATAAAACGGCAGCTCAGATTCCAGTAGTTCTGTTTTTCTGGGCCTCATTATATTATCTTTTAAATGAGATGTAGCGTAATAGTTAAGTGTGGGTCCTGAACCCAAAAGAACCTAGATTCTCTCTCGGTCACTAGTCTATAACTGTGTCTTTGGTGAATTATCAAACACATCCTTTCCTCCAGGAAGGATTCATTGTTGGCTTGTTGAACAGAGAATATGGTAAATGTCAGACCCCATTTGGCGCCTTGCCAAGTCCTGTACAGTCCTAGGAATGTAGCATGCTGTACTGGACTTAGCAAATGCTTTTTTCAGCATATCCCTGGCCACTGAGTCAGAAGTTCAGTTCTGCCCTAACCCAAGCTTTTCCTTGTCACCGTGAAAACAAGACTACCACCATTAGGAAATCAGAGAAATTAAGTACTATCTACAGATAACTTCATTGAATAGACCATGATCAGGGGGTCACATTTCAAAGATCATAATGTGCAAGGCTAGGCAAAAGAACATAACACTGAATGGAAGTTCTATCTTCTCTGTAACCTGCAGTCAGCAGGATTGGTAGAAAGGAAGAACACAGTAATAAAGCGGTAGATTAAATTACTAACAGGTAAAATTACTTTGGACAGATGGACTAAAGTACTGTCCCATTACATTTTATTGATCAACCAGTAGGGCCTGTTGCCCCATATGCCAGCCTGGGGACTCCTGCTGAGTCACCTAACACTGTAAAGGTATGAAAGTCACAGAAGGCAGCCATTGCCCAGACTCTCACCATGAATCAATGTGCTATACAGCTGAGAATAGCAACCCCTGTCAATCCCCCTCAGGCCCAGGAAAGGCGTTACATAGTGAAATTTGCAATGGGATGTTTCACTGGGATGGGTGAGTTACTTCATACCCCTGGGGGAGGGGGAACTACACAATCTCCACTGGAATCTCATTTTCTTGTTTCAATTTAGACCTGTTGAAATGCACAATACCCGAAATGTAATATACACCACAGAAGGAGGAAAGGTGGGAGTTCTGGTCTGGCATATCCTGCCCCCAGCCCATCTCCTCCTACCTACTAGTGTTGCCTCCTCCGGCTAATAAATACCAGAGGCATAGCAAGGTCAAGTTGCTAAAGGGGCCTCCCTCCCTTTCCTCAAGGCCAGAAGGGCATGCTCTGTTTTTCACTGATTCAATCATTTGACCACTGTCTTTGTTTCTTCCATTGGCCTGGAGGAGGTTATAGCAACCATAGAAGCCTTTATGAAATTTACCTAGCAAGGAGTACCTGAGAGCCAACAAAGCCTGTGTTTACTAAACACTGAAATGTGTCTACCAAGAAATGCTTTCCTCCAAAATAAGACAGTCTTGAACATTACTGCTGCCTCATAAGGAGGAACCTATGCCATTATCCAAACAGAATGTTGCATGTTCATACCTAATAAATCTGCTAAGGTATCATCTTTATTAAGTCACATGATGACACAAGTGAACACCCTGAGAGATCTGACCCTAAATCCAGGATCAGGGACTTAATAAATCAGTAGTTCAGATCATGGAGCTCTTGTTGGGGCGGGGGTGGGGAGGGAGTTACATTCAGGATCATTATCTTGATTTGTGTTTTCTTTTGTATGTGCCCCTAATTAACTGCTGGGGGGTCTACTCCAGTATAGCCAGGTATCTGCCAGACAAGCCACCTCTACGTTGCTGGAGCCCTTTGCTGACCGCTAAGGGCACAATGCTGAGGAGGATGAGGAGGGCGAGTAAGATTGGAAAAGTCGGTCAGGACAAGTGAAGTGTTGGAGGTCATCCAGAGTACCGTGCCCACTGGTTGACCCTCTAGCTGGACCTCGGCAACTGGAAGTTCCTCGTCAGCTCCGCTGTGCTCGGAATATACGTTCCGCCCACCGTTTTCATAGCCGGCGCCATTTCAAGGATGCAACCCTGAGGACAGTGTGTTATTGAGAACACCTGGGTGGTTCAGGTGACGGAGCTCCCGTAAGGCCTCCGTGTAAACTTTGAAAGTTCTGGCGGGTGGGTGCGGAGCTCTATTCATCCGTCTTGTGGGCAGCCAAGACAAGCCTCGTAGGTAAGTACCCTCTTTTATTAAAATCGCCATCACCCAAACTGGAGTGGCCTGCGTCTTTCTACTTTTCTGTCTCTGTCTTCTATGTATGGGGACCAGTTTGGAACCGAACCTGGCCTAACTTTGCAGTAAGAGGAACTGCATCAAGGCCAGTGTAAGTGTAGCGTGTGAAGAGCAAGTGAGCAAATTTTCTTTTTTGGGAAAGAGACTTGATGTTGGGAGAGCCGAAAGGAGGGCGGGAGTACTCTGATGCTTCAGGAGATATTTTGGTATGAAAAAAAGAGTCGTGAGGAGGGGGCTGATGCTAAGGAGATCCTGCAGGTGTTAGAGGTTACCATTCTGTCTTCACATTGTGGAGAAGTGAAACATCCAGGTTGCCCCTTCAGTTCTCAGGCTAACATCTGTGTTGTTCCGGAAAGGAACTGTCACCTGGAATGCAAATGTGCTTTATGATTTCCTAATGAGATAGCTGATGCCAGTCTATTCTCATCCCTTCATAGGGGTTCTGACTTTTCTCTCTGGCAGATTTTAGGAATTTCTCATCCCTTTATTTTCTGAATTTTACAGCTGTGTGCCCAGGTATGTTGTAGTTTGTAGTTCTCAGATTTCCAAATTCTTACAACCCCCTCTTTTATTCCTAGTTTGGGGACACTTTTCCTCATTTCATTAAATATTGCCTCCACCCCCCTCCCCCAATTTCTGTTTCTAGAACTCAGGTGGATTTGGAATTTCTGTATCAAGTTGCCATATCACTTACTGTTTGTCTCATATTTTCTATTTATTTTGTGCGAATTCAACTTAATATTTAGGTTTCTGGTTAGCCTTCAGCTGCGGGTTTTTTTTTTTTTTAACCATTTATTTTTCATTTAAAATTTCTGTTTTCTTTGGTTGTAGTTGCCTACTCTTATTTCATAATCTCCTATCTTTGTTTCATAGCTTCCCCGCCCCCCCCCCGAATGTGATTATCTCCCTGAAGATATTTAAATACATTATTTTAAAAGCTTTTCAGATTACTGTTATCTGTTTCCTGTTATAGTATTAACTTTCCTCAGATATTGGTGTTTGTTGGTTAAATGCTTATCTTCGAGAAAATTTTTCCACATGACTTTCACACATAGATTTTTGTTATCCTTGAGAGCCTCCTTTTGGGGCGGCAGAGTAGCAGGTGTCTGTCATCATTGTCACTAACAGTGGCTCCTCCTGGCCATCTATATTTCTCTTTTAGAGATTTTTTTTTGTTTGTTTTTGAATATGGCTTTGAGGTAACTGATCTCTTTCTTATATTTGAGATGGAATAGTACAGGGTATAGAGATTTTTATAGAGTACTCAGCCCACTTTCTTAAGATCAGAAAATTACCTGTTTCTAAGACCTCCTATAGGTCTAAAATTTCATAATTCTTTAAGTTCACTTAGGTATATATCTACACATTGAAAAAAAAAGATAGGCTTTACATCTTTGTTTTTCATTTCTTAAAATGGTTGAACCAGTGTTGGCCAAACAAAATGCACTAAAATATTATAAGACACTGAGCTTTTGTTAGTTTCTATTTTGCCTTGCTGTTTATTTCCAAAAACAACTGAAATCATGTTTAATTCTTCCATACGACCTAGAACTGCACTATCCAATATAATAGTGACGAGCTACATGTGGCTATTTAAACTTAATTAAAATAAAATAAAACTAAAAATTCAGTTTTTCAGTAGCACTAACCACATTTCAAGTCCTCAATAGCCACACATAGATAGTGGTTCCCATATAGGACAGCAAAAATATAGAACATTTGTATCATCACAGACATTTCTGTTGGATAGCATACTTATTTAGATCTTAGAGATTCCAGGAATTTAAACAGAATTTGTCCTTAGAAGTATATGTATTTATATTTATGTGGGTGTATAATTTCACATATAATGCTTAGTTTCTTTAGTAACAATATTGAATATCATTAGCAAACCAGCAAGAATACAGTTATGTAACATATTGAATATATTTATTTAGATTCTTTAGCTAAAATTCTATCCATATAAATAGGCTGGGAGTTTTTCACTAGTAGAATTCCAATTGATGTGGTCTCTAGTATACTGTTGTCTATGCCTAATATTTCCTTGTCCTGATAGATCAGGAATCAGGATTGATCGGAGTAATGTAAAAGACTTACATATTCCATCTTTTGGGAGTAGCAATAACTACCTCTATTATTTATTCATTCTTGTCCGAATATGAAAACCACTTCTAGAAAGATAATGACTTTGTTTGCTGGGGCTGCCATAACAAAATACCACTTTCAGTGTCTTAAAACCACAGAAATTTATCTCCTCACAATTCTGGAGGCTAGAAGTTCAAAATCAAGGTGCCGGCAGGGTTGGTTTCCTCTGATGTCTCTCTCCTTGGCCTGCAATTGGCTACTCTCTTGATGCCTCTTCATATGGCCTTTTTACTCTGTGTGTGCATCCCCGGTGTTCCCTTTGTGTGTCTGAATTTTCTCCTCTTCAGAGGACAGGAGTCATATTAAATTAGGGCCCACCCTAAGGACCATGTTTTACCTTAATCACCAAGGTATTGGGGTTTAGGGCTTCAACATATGGATTTTAGGGGTACATAATTCAACCCATAACTTAGAATATCTATAGAACTGATAAAAAGTTTTAGGCAACTCCTGGCATACTAGGACACTAAGAGTTCTCCTGGTAAATGTAATCCTTTGTACACTTGGAGGACAAATAGAAAGTTTCAGTGGTTTCGCAATATTATTTCCTTGTAGTCGAAGCCTGTAGGGTATCACTACTTATTTTTCTCCACTAATGAGGAGGTGGAGAAAATAGAATTGTCATTCAACTTCTTGGACTCTCAGTGTCTTCCACTATAAAGTAGAAGCGGAAATAATCAGAACTGCCTTACAGTGTTAATGTCTGTGAAACCACCTAGCGTCATCCTGTTTCATTGTCCATGCTCTGTAAATACCTGTTGGAAAAAGAGGAGATTGGGTCTGTGCTGACTTCCAGAAAACCTATATTTTTAATATTAAAAAAAAAAAACTATCTAGAATGTTGTACTTACTTTTCTGATAAAATTAAAATGTTCATTCCATATGGTAAGAGCTATGTAATTAAATATTCCAGTAAGATGAACTTCAGCTTACTTAGGTGTAATGAAAACTCAGGAGAATTAGGGTGAAGAATATAAAAGACATGGTGGTGATCCCTGAACAGAATTCTTGGGCTAGCTGTGTAAAGGCTTGGAAAAGCATCTATTTGAAAGGACCACTATTCCTGCCAGTTGTCTCATGGGAGAGCCCCTGTGCTCTTACAATCCACATGGGAGTTCCCTGGAGGAGTTTGTTCCATTGTGTGTCTTTTTGATTACTTACATCACTCCAGGAAAATAACTGAGAAAGGAATACAAATACTTTCAAGTTGGAAGGAACATAATCCAACCTTCCACCCAAAGGAGGTGTCCTTTCTCCTGCAGTACTCCTCAACGTCTTGAGCTCACTATCTGACAAGGCACCTCTTTCCCTCGTAGGGTCTAATAGTTAAGAATTTCTACCACATATTGAGGGAAAAGTCTCCTCCAATCCTGGAAGCAATCGCAACACCTCCTAGCCCACTCTTAAAAACATTCTTTAAGCCACATTTATGCAATAGAGAACAAACTCACTGATTTAATGACAGCATTCACATTCCACTGGCAGCAGTTTTAAAATGCAACTCTGAGGACCATCCCTGCAGTTCAAGTTTGCCCGTCGTGAATTGAGTCATTAAGGTGTGTGGGTGAGTGGGTGATGCCAACCTCATGGAGAGTTGGCTGAATGATTAATGGCCTTGGCTTCTGATTTTAGAGGTTCCCATTAATTATAAGGGATTGAGACTTTTTCATGAAGGCTCTGTTATAGCTTCTCTTGCCACCTCCTCACTTCCTTTTAAAGTGAGTAATATGAGTATTTTTAATTTTAGAGTGTGAAAACCATTTCTTGTCATTTCCTTTTGAAATTCTTTGGACTAAATCACTCTAAAAACACATTTCTTAATCCTATAATATTTGAACAGTTCTGGAACAAGAAGAAAATTGGTAAAAATGCCAATGAATATACTTCTGCAGCTTAGTTTGTGTAGTCATTACCTTTACTATGGGCAATTTCAAGGACAGTGTTTATAGAAATCTTAACAAAACAAGAATGCCAGTATCACTAGAATCATTAAAATATGGAAGAAGCTTGCATTTGCCATCGTCTTTTTACCATGGGTTGATAAAGAGTTATCTTAGATGAGAGAACATGGATTGGAACTAGCCCCCAAAATATGGGTTGGGAAACCTGGGTTTGACTTCTGGATCTGAAATGCACTAGTTGTGTTGCACATAACTTTTATTAGCCTCAGTTTTCTCATCAAAAATAACAAATGGGAAAAATAGATAGGGTTATATGAAAAATATGGAAAACTAAATATTAGTGAATTTTTTATTTAGCCCCACTCACCTCTTATCTAGATACTTTTTTTGACTCCTGGGTTTTAGCCATACTATGCAAAATTGAAGTTGTCCTCTTGGATAAACTATTAAGGTCAGCAGCAAACTGATCAGTTGGACTGGAAAGTAGCATCGTAAGGGAGAAAAGATTGTGAGCCATACATTCCTGGGTTCAAATTCTCTTTTGACACATGTAGTCTGAAATAAGTTACTTCACTTAATGCAATTTACTTTATAGGATTATTGTAAGAGTGAAAAAGATAACATGTAAAGTAACTACACAGTGCCTCACACCTAGCAGACATTTGTTGAATATTATGAATACATAAATACTTCTGCTTTCTACTTCCGTCCCTCCCTTTGTTCCACTCGATCTCCAACCAGCCAATATGGAACATGTGTTAGGGGATGGAAGAGGTGGAGTAAGTAACAGATTTGGCTGGGTCCAGAGAGTCAGCAGGGCAGGAAAACAATCTACCCTGATCTTGTCCATCTGTTAAGAAATGACATTTCTGTGAGGAATTTATTCTCTCCCTTCATCACAGACCCATGATGGGTCCTCACTACAAAAAGAATGGAGGAGCAGAAGAAAGGGCAAAAATAAACCTTGATCTTAAAGGTTTCTACAGTTGCTCTCTATAATATCTCATTTCCCAGACTAGGACACCAGGCTGAAAATAAACAGTCAAGTTCCATGAGCTACTTGGAAAAAATGCTTAGAAGTTGCGTTTTTGACTTGTCATTCACATAACAAATGAGAAAATTTCAGATTCTGTTTGCATATAACCACACTGAGGGCTCCCTTAATCATAGAATGGACCTACTTGGAACCTCTTCCCAGTAATATTTCTCTAGTATGAGTAGGTCACAGATACTCAAGGTCATTCCTGCCAACCTAACAAGCCAAACTGAAGTTGATCCAGGTGACTGTTAATCTCAGGGCTCACTGGAATAGGCTGCGTGAGGTTTTAATTAGGCATGCACCTGGAAGGTTTCAGTATACCTTGAAAGTTCAAGGTCATGTGAAGAGCTCTGCATGCTAAGTTCAGAGACATGGATACTAGTCCAGACGACACCATGACTTGTTTGGGACCTTAGGCAGGTCTTCTAAGCTTTCAAGGACTTGATTCCTCATCTTTAAAATGCAGATAATGATCATTATACCTCTTTGCCTCACAATAATATGATGAAGATTAGTGCAGATTACAGGTGATTATAGGTGCGAAAGTGTTGTATAAAAACAAAATGCTATTATTATCTTTAATAACAGTCTTCTGAAGTCTTGCCATAACTGTCCTACGGCTGTAATCTATGGGACCACTTTATAATGAGGTCTTTTGGGAATTTCACTAACCAAGTTTTCTTGGATGCCATTCAAATTGGACCAAAATCATAGTATTAGAGAGTGTTAGAGCTGGAACAGACTGTGATATAACTAGTCCAACACTCTCATTTTACAGATGAAGAAAGGGAGTTTTATAGAAAGAAAAGGACTTGCCTCAGGTCACCCAGCTACAAAGTGGAAGAGTTGGTGCCGGAACCCATTGGCTCTATATATTTTATACACTGAATGTTACTTTTACATAGAGAGTAAATAAACCAAATCCATTTCTTCCCTTCATCACTGACACAGCTATAGCTTGATCCCTTCTCTGTTCTTACCTGAAGTATAATAGTTCTTTCTAGCTTTCAATTTGCTAGTGCAATCTTATTCTACTTATAGCCACTGTGAGCTTTTTCAAGTACAGATCTGATCATAACATACATGAACACATACACACACACCATGACACACTCATCATTTGAATCCTTTAATACTTCTCCATTATCTTCAATATAAAATAATTTTTTAAAAAAGGAAATAAAATATTCCAGGATCAGCCATTCTTCCACCTTACCTTCAAACTCCCTTTCATATGGACTTTACCCTCCAGATCTCCTGACTTTCTGTTTGGCATGTGCTTTATACTTTGTCTTCCTCTCTTTACTTTGACAGTGATCTTTCTTCTCAAAGCCCTGTTTTCCCATACCTTGATATGGCAAATTCCTCTGGGTCACCCAACACGTAATCTTCCCCTCCACTCTCATGCCCCAGATAGAGATGCTTTATTCTCACCCAGAAACACCTTTACATTTCCACACCATGGGAGTTGGAAGAGGGAGATTAGGGCTGGCATAACTGACCTTTAATTAAAGTCTATGCTGATCTCAGGCTTCTATTATTCTATGCAATTGTTGAGAAATAGAGCTTCAGGGAAGACTTTTCATGTAGCAGCTGGGATTTGAAGGATAAAGGAGTTTGGGAAATGGAAAAAGAAAAATATATGTCAATTTTTAATTCTCCGTATGTTGTTTTATAAGACACTTAAAGCTGTCTGTCACCCAAGTTATGTTATAATGCCTTAGCTTTCTCCAGATATGTCCCTCATCCAACAGAAAGGCTCACGTCTTTCGAATTCTTCCTTCTTATTCTCTCCTTCTCCCCACACCATGTGCTCTAACAGGGCTCTAAATGCAGAAATATGGTGGCATAATTAGGTATATTTGTCTTAAAACATATCAAAGAAAAAATTGCTACCCTATCACTTCTTCTGCATTCAGGTAGCTCCACTGTCATCTTTCCCTTTCTCTTCTTTTTCCTCTTCCCTCTCTTCCTCCTCCTCCAGGTAGCATCTCAGGGGAAGGTGTAGGAGGGATGATGAAGAGCGCCTCACGTTACTCAGAAGGAACTGTTCGGTGTCTCCGGTAACTCTGTTCATCCTAGACTAAGCAAAGAAAACTATTTTAAAAACAGGATTCAGTAAGTATAGCATAACCCTACAGATTTGTAGTGTCTATAATGTCTGAAGCATCATTATTTGATGTCACAGAAACTCTCAAAACTCTCAAAGCAGATGGAGACCAATGTTGTCGAAGTTCTTTGCCAGATAGGAAAACAGGCTAAGAGGGTTTATGTTGCATCCCAATTAGAAATGTTGGGATTGAAAGCCAGGACCTTAGCTGCCTATTCTGTGATTGCCAAGGCCAGAGCTCTGCCACAGACCGAGAGGGCCAAGCTCCTGTTCTGATTACTTTCTGGCCAATGCTTTCGTGAGGGAGAGATCCTCTACCCTAAATAGTACAAAATAGTTGAACACCTGACACTTTGACACTGGACAGATGAGACTGACATCAGTTTATTAGTGACATATACTCACAATCTGGGAGGTGTGTAAAGATAGGACAGAGAACACCACACTACGTAGGGCCACATGGGAGCAGCACTTGAGATAGAGTGAACAAGCAGAGGCTGTGGGAAGCAGGATTCATAGTAACAGGAAGGTGGGGTGACAGCTGGTTCCCACAGGAGGATGTGTTTGGCTCATTTGAACAATTCTGCAGGCTGTCAGGGAAGTGAAACCATTAGTCTGAGGACTGAAAGTGGTGTAGCTTGTCCAGCTGATAGAGGAAGTAGCTAGGTGGGGAGTCTTTCTGCTGGACGAGGAACATACCTGGAGAGAGCAAAGGAACTCATAGTTAGGCCTTTGTGGCCTTGTAGGCCTCAGATATGTCAAGGCAGGAAGTGAAATTTTAGGTCTTCCAGCTGCCGTTCCCTGTGACACTGCGTCTGTTCTGCAGAACTTGCTTTTAGTCGCTGGCACTTTCATTAAGGCTTCCACCAAGATTTTCTCTCTCACACAAATGACTGTTCGTAAAAGAATCCTGTCAAGGAGCTGGCCTGTCCCTTGATGGCCCAGTAGATAAGGAGGTCTGACATTAATTTATTTTCCTAATGAATAACATGGTAAAGTCTTGGTTTGATAAGTACACCACTTACGCCAAGGTCTTTCATTCACATTCAGCTTTGTAAAATGGACATTCCTGTAAAAACGAATTGAATCTTGTTGGTGTCTGGGATAATGAACAATGTCAGCACACTTCAGAGATTAAAGATCCACACCAAAGGGAAGTGGCAGCAGAAGAGATTAGCTGTGCTTACTAGAGACATCGGCTGAAGCAGGAGGTCACCATGGCCTCCTGTGGTTGGCCCGTGTTCCCCACTGCAGGCACCGTGATAACCAATACTGCCATGTCATTTCATTTTTTATTTTTTTAAGCCTACAGGCTTGAATCTCAGGATTTCATTGCAAGCACCGGATTTCCAAGAACATTTATGTGTAATGACCTTCATAACAGCTCACAAGACTGAAAATTAAAGCTGGGTTTGCAAACAGGTTTACAGTTATTACTAGGGTTATATTAGTAGGGTTATATGGTCCCTATTCCAAACTTCCTAATGATTATCAGGGGTGTGATCAGTGAGACTAGATGGAAATATAAGATGACTGTGTCCTCTTTCCCTGCAGATATTGCCTTTGCACAAAAATGTGCAAAGACTAGAGCCATTGTAGTGGCCCTGTCAACTGGCACCTGTGGACATGTGGACTCCTCTATTTTTGTTTTGGCTACCCTGCAAGGGGAAAATGCAATTTTAGACTTATGCAGCAATAGGAAAGGGCAGGCCTAAGAAAACCATGCCTTAATGTCCAGTTAAGTGCTCTCATCTTTGGCTGTGCATAAGAATGATCTGTGGGTTTTCCCCTCTTCTTATTTGCTGTTTTTCTTTTCTTTTCTTTTTCATACAGGTACTTGTGCTCCTCCTATTTCTGCTGAATCAGTTTTCAGAGCAGAGGCTTGTAGCTGACATCACATGTGATTTACACATGATTCTCGTGCACAGCCAAGGTTGAGAACCCTTTATACTTTTGAATAAGGATAGTTTGGCAGAGACCGCATGACCAGAAAAGCCATGGGCAAGTTAATATGGAGGAGAGCAAATTGGTCCAGAAGAGTTGAAGTAAAAGTGGTCAAAGTCACAAGGAAAGAAATTAAAATCCAAAGTCAAGTTATAAGAGGTCAGCTGGAATCAGGAGGACAATAAGAATGGCTCCAGATGAGAACTTGGGTCTGAACTTTATTCTAGATAAGGATTGTTATCCTATTAGCCCTAGTTTATATTTCACATTGTAGTGGATCCGAGGCTCACAGAAGTCAGTCTGGAGTTGTTGCTAGAGTGTACAATGGCAGATTTGGACAGATTCTGATTCCCAGGAAACCCAAAGGTGGGAGGGGTGTTGGGATACAGTTTGTCACAACAAATTCTACAGGGTGACAGGTAGATTCCAAATGAAATAAATTTAAGAATTAGCGAATGCACACACGAGTATGTACAACATCTATTCATTCTGGAAAGTATTCTTGACACAATTAACTACATTCTAGTAAATAACTTATGATACAAGTTTACTAGAGGCATGTAAACAAGTGACTATTACTGCACTGTCCTCAGTAAGTTTAAAATCTGGCTTTGAAGGCAACACTCACATATTGATTATGCTAAAGGGGGAGAAATCAGTATTAGTTGAATTCTACTCTTATTGGACACCTACGTGGTCTTGCACTCTGAAGATGCCAAACAACTCCTAGTTTTCTAACATGTCAGACAATTTCACATCCTCTTGCCTTTCCTGATGCTGCTCCCTGTTTCTGAACTAATATCTACTCTCTATAGCTGTCTGGAATGCCTTTGCTTCATTCAAGATCCAACTTCAGTATCAGTCCTTCTTTAAATCTTTCTCCCCATCTAACTGTCTTTGGAGAACCAACGCTTCCTCATTTGAAGTCTGTCTTCCTTCTTGAATGAACCATTTGGTTATGACCGGTTAGGAGATTCACCATGGAAACAGGTCATAGCTTTTACTCATTGCTTGGGGGTGGCCTCTTCCTTGGTTTTACAGGAGATGGAAAAGAAACACAGAATGATTAAGAGAATGCTTTTTTTTTTTTTTCTTTATGTAGCCTAACTCTTGTGGTAAATGTCCCCTGTACAAGAAGAGCAGAAATGCTTGAGAAATGTCAAGGCCACTTTATAGTTAATAATGAAAAAACAGAATTGGAATGAATGAATAACAGGCAAAGAACTTGACTATTTCAGTTCTTGAAGCGAGCGCCCTTCACTATCTTATTATTGTGAAAGCAAATATCTTTATATGACTTTTTCTGATTTTAATTGTATATGATAATATTGACTTAGTTAATATTTACTGAGCACTCACTGTGCCAGGAGTGTTCTAGGTGTTTTACATGTATTAGCCCATGTTATCCATACGATGTTACTATGAGGTAGGTCTTTTGCAGCAGATGTTGAGGGCCAAAACCACACAGCCAAGAATGAGCAGAGATGGACTTCAAATCCAGGTTGTCTGGTTCTGGAGCCTACGTATTTAACCAATATGCAGTCTTTCAGTGCTAAAACTGGGAAAGTCCTGGGCAAACTGGAATAAATTGGTCACTCTAGTTATGCTCCAAAATAGGGCATCTGCTATGAGGTTTTAGAAGGTATTTTGGTTTCCTGGGGCTGCCATGGTAAAGTACCACAAACTGGGGGGCTTTAACAACAGAAACTATTGTCTCACAGTTATAGAGGTTAGAAGACTGAAATCAAGGTGTTGCAGGACCATGGTGAAGATGCTAGGGAAAGGTCCGTCCCAGGTCTCTTGGCTTATAGGTGTTTTCTGGTGTCCTCTCTCTATATGTATCTGTTTCCTATTTCCTCTTTTTATAAAGACTCCAGTCATAGTGGGTTAGGGTTCACCCTAATGACCTCATTTTAACTTTATTATCTCTGTAAAGATCTTATCTCCAAAATAGGTCCCATTCTGAGATACTGGGACTTCAAACTTCAGCATACGATTTTTAGGAAATACAGTTCAGCCTACAAAAAAGACCATCGAATAATCAGAGGTCGAGGTCAAGGTCAGGCTATCAAGTAGATCAGGAGTTCTCCATTTTATTGAATGTTAATCTATGTGGCTTAGATTTTTTAAAAAGCGTACAAGTAACAAAAACAACACCTTTAGGCCCCACACCAGGCCAATTACATAAAAATTTTGATGGTGGGCCGAAGCACTGGAATATTTGTTAAAGCTTCCTAAGTTATTCTAATATACAGCCAGGGCCGAGAATTCACTGGTCTCTCTGAGCTAAGGACTCCACAGCTAGCAAGATCAGGAGAAAAAAAGTCAGGGGAAAGGGTAAGACACAAGAGAGGCAAAGGTTTGATCATGGAGCCTCATCAATAGCAAAATCCGTAATGGGCTGAGTATGTGGCATAGGAGGTCAGGAGACAGAGGAAGATGAGACAGGGTCAGGCAAAGAGGTAATGGACAAGAGCAGGGTGTGAACTAGGGCCCAGCTGTTGGGTCTGTAGTCCTGCTAGGAGCAGCTTCCTGGGCAGTAAATGGAAAGCAGCTGACCGATGGCCAAACGCAGGGGCTAGATTTGCTCAAGTGTCTGTCAGAGGTGCCTTCTCCCCCTCTGCTGCTGCCTTTTAGTCACATTACAGACTCAGGCAGCCTGTAACTACCTGCAGGCTCATGTGTACCCCAATTTTAGCAGATATATGTTGTTTGAAAATCAAGATTTGTAAAATAGATGCATTAGAGAATATTTACTTCATAAAATGAATCACAGTGGGACTCCTTTAAATAGTTAGGTTCCCCTGGGCCAACTGATTTTATATGGCAGAAATAATTTCACACAATAGTTTTCCATAAGCACATTTGAATCGTGAACTAAATTTCAGAAGACAGTAGTTCTTGTTTATCAGACATTTATCAGTTTTGAACTTAAACACATAATTTACATCTTTGGGACTCAGTTTACTCATTTACAAAATAAAAATTCCACCAGTCCTGATGAATTCAGTATTTTAAAGTTATGAGAGAATATTGAGAAAGTGATTAGAAAATGCTAAATATTTTAACAAAATATAATATTTAAGGAAGTCATCAATAATCCTAAAAACTGACTTGAGGAAATCCCATGGTTCCATTGACATTTAGCTCATGGTATTGGACATGCAATGGAGAACTTGCTTAACCAGTGTTGTCAGGGAGGATGCTTAATGGTATATGCACTGTTCCAAATCAGGAAAGGAGAGAACAAGAGCTCATCAGAGAATCTGGGCAGGGCAGAATGCTGAAGCTGGAAAGGGCACTCACTGCAGACACATCAAGTCACTTCTAGAACTGACAAGCAAAGCAGGCAGCTAGCATTTTGCAAAACTTGGCTCTAGAAAAGCAAACCAGGGCTCTAGAAGCACAAATTCACACTGAAGTTTGGGCACTTGCAGATGGAAAGACTAAAAACTTAATAATAAGGGCCCCAGAATGGAAAACAAAAGTCAGCCCAGTGAAGGAAAGCTGTGATGAATTAGCGGAAATGAAATGTGGCAGAAGGGGTGTTGCAGGTTGGATCAGAGCGGAGAGCAGTGTTAAAGGATGTTTTAGTAAAAAGTGACCAACGTGCCCTTTATGGGGCTAAACTAGGAGGTAATATTAGAACCCTGCTGGACAGTATTTATGGCTAATTACTCATAAGTTTAAGATAATTTGTAATGGCACATATACCTCTCACTAAGTTCATTTTTGACACTTCTTTTTTTTGCTTAAATAATGAAATCTGATAAATAATCTGAGTCCTGTTATATACAGAATGGTCCTGCCTAACTCTCTGAGGCAAGTTGCCAGTGCTCCAGTAGACACAGCAATGACCCACATCCTTATAAAATGGTGTCTGAAGAGAGGCTTATTTGGGTCTGGTCAGTCTGCACATTGCACATATAGGCCTCATCCCTCCTTCTTGCCCACACCTTCACCTGGTCATTTATAGAGGAAGTTATACATTGATGACCAAACAGATTTTTCACTTCTCTCTCTTCTTATCCCTCCTCAGCAGCAACACACACAAGAGTAGTTCTCAGAGCCAGAAGGTCAAACGGATGCAAAGTAGAAACAAAGCATGTGGAAGGTGTGATGGGATGGTCCACGTCGGAAGAATTCATGTTTTATGCCAGACCAGTTGGGAATACATTTTTATAAAGAGGAGGAAAGGGAATTAAAATGAGAAGTGTTTGTCTAAAGGAAAACATTGAGGTCTTAAAGAAGGCTTGTCAGCAGGCTTGCTTTGAGACTGGTTAATCATTCTTTTCCAATTTTAGCTATTTCTCCTCCTGTATTTGCTATATTTTTAGGAGATAAAGCAGGACTGAGCTCCATCTGGGAATTTGGGTAGGAAACTGAATTTCTACAGTGAGTTACATGAAAAGTAAAAGAGGCAATCAATGGTATTGCTCCTCGAATACATAGTCATTTAAATTACCAAAACCATAAAGCATGTTGAACAGTTACTGTCTAAGGTCTTGATCTGGGTCAGCTGGGAAAAGTTATTTTGGAATACAGAGCATCTGATGATACATCTGATGATACATATGTCTGAAAAGTTTCCGATGAGGTAAATGAATTGTCAGACTAACTCCACCTGTTTCTTCAAGCAGCAGAGAGTACATGGAAGGTGTCTAGTGGGTTTGCCTAAGAAGTTGAAAATACCATGCTAAGTAATCTAAAAGCAGATTTGGTATGTCTGCTCTGGCTTGGGTTGATTCTTCTTACTTGTGTTAGAACACATTCTAAAGAACGTCAGACTCCTGCTATAATACTCACGTTTGAGGAGATGTTCCTAAGTATAAAGGTGATACGATTTATGATCTAACTCACAGTATACATGATCAGGTATTCTATCACTGCTTCTTTTCGTCTTGTAAACTGTGTTTTAAAATGTGACAAGCTATAATGCAAACATTGCTCAACGTAAGCATGGGGTCATGAAGATCTTTCTGCCTCTCGCCCAGATTCTATTCTTGAGTTCAAGTGGCTGGACCTGTTATAGATGCCGATCTGCTCTGATAACCACAGACTGAGATCAAATTCCAATCTCATGACTCACCAGGCTTGTGCATTGGGCAGTTCACATAAATTTCCCAAGCCCTGTCTGCACCACAGTCGCCGCGAGGGTAATGCCAACATTCCATGACAACTGGGAAGAATAAATGAGTTAATGCATGTGGGCACCCAGTATGGAGATTTGCTCTCAACACATGGTCAATAAATGCTACTCCCGTTTCCCCTAGATGAGATGTGGTTACTCATTCGTGTTCTCCGAGGCCCATGGCCTTGGTCTTGTCCCTGAGCTGATTTGGCTAGAGGCCCAAAGAGGGCAGCACCAGCCTGTCTGACTCTGTAAGAGTTTCGTTGCTTTCTTTTCCGGCCTCATAACCCTCTTGATGTGGTAAATTAAGCTAGTGTCAGGAACTCCAGGTTGCCCATTAGGGTTCCCAGGGGGATGTTATGGTCAGTGAGGGAAAACTCAGCTAGCCACAGCTGCTCCTGCATTGTGACAACTGCAAAGAGAACATCCTTATTTCCACTTCCTACTGCTCCACAAAAAGAGGTTATTGCTTCAATCAGCCACTTGATATATTTTATGTTGACAGTGAGGGATGTAACGACTTTCAAATGCATTGACTATTTCAGTTTTACTACATGCCATATACTACTGAATGACATCACCATCCTTGATTGTTCTTATGTGCAGTTGGGTCAACATCAAGTTCAGTACAGCTCTGAATGTCAGTTTCCCTCATTAGCCACTGAGCACACCTCTTACAACCAGTGAGCTGACCACAACCACAGGAAGGTGAACCAAGCATTTGGGAACTACTGCCTTCCTCCTAAAACTCCAAATAGGAAAGCACAGAAAAAATAGAGCTGACAGACACTTAATGTACTCAGACTGTGTCAAGCATCAGGGCTGTACACTGACTTCAGTGTATTTCCACCCTCATCACCACTTTTAGAAAAGTAATGAGGCATATTTACTAATAAACCTGTAATCCTTATTCTCCAGAATATACCAGTCTGTGAATAAACTATCAAGCGGTAGTTTCTGTCTCGGGAACTCGCCAGTGAAACTTGGTAACCCGTAGGCTGTCTGTCCCCAAGTCTCACCTTTCACTCAAAGGCCCCAGGCAATCCACTTTTCCGCCTTCCTCTTTGGCAGTAACTCTACTACCTGCCTGATGACTTCGGCTACTGCTTGTTCTCAGGGTTTCCAGTTGTTACCTTGTTTTGTGACAGGTGGGATGTTATTTGAGCTCTCTGCATGGGAAACAAATTAAGACAGTCCTCAAATACAAATTGAGACATAAGTATTTGTTGTTTCCCAGTTAAGTTCTGCTGTTATATGTCACGAACTCACTTGAGCTCCTATTTTTTGTTCAGGTCCCCTCTACATGCCATTGTGCATGCTTTGCCATTTGTATAATTAAGTGCGAGCCTGGCTGGGGAATCATTGTGGGTCCACCTCTACTGGGCCTGACTAGCTCAACAAACAGCCAGCCTGTTGAATAGGTTGGTGCAGGGTTCACTCATCTTGATGTTTCCCCAGATCTGCAACTTCATATTAATGCTGAAGAGTTCTCTTTCATTATCATATGGTTCATGACAGTGTCATTCTTGTCAAGCTTTATCTTTCTTATTTCTTGCAACTTTCTTTTAATATATAATTGGCAAAAAGATGCATTATTTCTCTTGTAAGTTTTTAATTAATTTCCTACATTTCTCCAGGGGAAGAAAACTAATATGATTTTTAGTATAAAATTTGTATTTATGGTGAAATCGGATTACTTACCAATTTGTATAACTAATCGAAGGTGGGTTCTGAAGCCAGAGATTTGGAATTGAATTCTGGCTGAACCACATACTAACTTTGTGTCTATGAGCAAGTTGTTAACCTTGTAGTGCCTCAGTTTCCTCATCTGTAAGATAGAATTAATAAGAGTAGTACTTACTTCTTATAGTTTGTGTAGATTAAGTTTAAACCAAACAAAAATGGTTAGAACATTATCAGGCATCTCAGAAGCACTCAGTAAATGACAGCATATAATAATATTTTTGGAGATATACTTATATTTGAAGCATGGAACTTATACACATGAACACTTACATCTTGGTAAAAGTGACTTTCTTTTGAAAATTTACCATATTGTGCTCTAAGTGCTTAGAATATGGCTGATCATGAGAAATCTTCTTTTGATGAAGCATTTCAATCAGGGTATTGTTTTGGTGGAAGAGCTCTCTTTTCATGAAGCAGTGCCTTGAACAGGATGTCACAGCTGATGATAGAACAACCCTAAAAAAAAAGTGAGTTTTCAGCATAAAACTGCAGCTCTAAATTTATTAAAACTTATTAGCTATTTTAATTTCTGTGTCAAATGGTATCTGAAAGGTGTGCTTATGGCATTGGATCATGGGATTGAGTTTCCTGAGGACAGAGGTCATGCCTGTTTATTGCTGTCTGTGGGCCACAGCTCAGTGCCGGCCACATAATAGCAGCCCTATGAATATCTGTTGACTAGATACACAACCACTGAAAGTTTGACAGTTTGAGTCACTAAGAAATTACCATATATGGTTGTTGTTTTTATATCCATTTCTCTCATTTCAACATTCTGAAAAAAAAAAAAAAAGTTTTGAAAGAAAATGTCATTGGTAAAAAGCCGTGTGATTTAAAGTCAAATATATTTGCCACAAGGTAGATTGTCGAAGATAAGCCTTCCATGTGAGTATGATAAATATTTTTAATTTGACCAAGTTTAATCTAGTATCGTATAGGATTTTTGTTGAAACTATTTGGTGACCTAGTTTATTCTGACATTGAGACCTTTGATTGTCATATGTCCCCTTACATGTCCGTCTCTACCACTGATGCGATAGCCAACAATGACATACTTGCTTCTCACCCAGCCCTTTCTCTCTCCTTGACGATTCATCCCTCTTCTAAGGTTGCTCCCACTGGTGTCACTTCCAGTGCTCTTTAGTAAGGCTATAGTCAGAGTCATAGTTACCTTAGGTTTTTACAGTGTCCCTAGCAGAGTAATGCCTCTTTCATGTGTCTCTCAATCAATTTATGATGTGATACCCTGAGTTTGATGAATACAGTGAGACATAGTGAAATTCTCCTCAAGGACATTTCTTCCCTTAACTGTGCCCCAGGAATAATCCAGGGTGTCTTTGCTCCCTTTTGCCACAGTTTTTTCCCCATGCTGAACACTGTCCAGAGAGTGAAGGGTGGCCATAATCCCTCGCTTACAAGAGCCTCAGTTATGGGGTTTAGCAATTGGGCAACACCGTCTATTCATTTTTTTCCCCAAGTATAACCTCAGGTCATTTGGAAAATAGTACCCCAGTGGCGCACCCAGTCTCTGCTCTTAGCACAGGGAATAGTTTTATGTTGAAATCTTGCCAACAGCAAAAATGTGACCTAAAAAGGACTAAGTACCTCAAGAGAGCTACAAATATAATGCTGCCTGGAGTTACAGGAGAGAAAGAGGTAATTTCTGGCTGAGGTGATGAGGAAAGTCTTTAAAAGAAGGTGGTAGCTGAATGTGGTTCTTGAATAAGAAACTTCAAAAGGGCAGAAATAAAAGACTTTGGGCATTTTTTCGAGTCCTGGCTCTGTCACTCTGCTGCAAGGTATCGTCGAATAGATCTGAGTTCCGTCATTGCTTCATATTTAAAGTGATGTCACATTAGATTTCTAGTGCCCCTTCACGCTACAGCTTCACAAACAAAGGATTCTATGAATGGGCAGGATTTAGAAAGGCAGAGATGGTGAGCACTAGGGACAGAGGCAGAAGAGCAAGCAAAGGTTCAGGGGGTATTTGGGAAATGATGAGTGATATATGGAGGAGGTAAAATTTGAAAGGGAGAGAATAGATTCAGCATAGGAGTAGAGTTAAAATGAAGGAATTTATCTTGAGGAGAGAATTGGATTGATTGGTTTTCTGAGGAAGGAGTATGTTATCATATGGACACAAAGGGAGCTCACTACCTTACAAGAATTTTCAAAGACACCGGGAGGTTCAGTGCCCTACAAAATGGAGATTGTAGGTTAGGAGCAGCTAGGACATAGTTGGCAAGCTAAGATTTCAGCTTTGCAAGTGAACATATAGTACTTTTTAATTCACTAGAGATAACTAGATTAATTGATATTTTTCATTGTCATTGATAACACTGATCAACTGTTATGGATCTCAGTGTTAATTTTTATTGAGCTCCATCCTGTTTTTTTGTTTTTTTGTTTTTTGTTTTTTGTTTTTTTTTGCAGGTATGAGCTAATGTGTCACGATTATATCAGCTTGAGGAAGAGGCACACTGTGATTCAATAATTGGGAGCAAGTACATGGATTGTGAAAGCATCTCAGAGGAATCAGCTAATTATGAAATGACAAAAAGCAGCTTTGGGTGTAGGAGGAGATACAAAATGTCTAGCATCCAGTTATGTCTCTCACAGAATTCATAATCTAGTTCAGGAAATCAGGTGGACACAAACACTCAAAATGTTGGATAATCATGTAAGTGCACATAGAGTGGTTCAAATGAAGTTCTGTAAGATTCTGAGAGTGGAAGAGGGAACTCTGGTCAAAGGAAGGTTTACTAAGATTAGCAAATAAAAATACAAGATGTTCAATTAAATTTGAACTTCAGATAAACAATGAATGATTTTTATCATAAGCATATTCCACATATTGCATAGAAAATATATAATAAAACACTATTGTTTATCTGAATTCAAATTTAAGTGGATATAGTGCATTTTATCAGGAAACTTTATCTTTTAAAAAGTTTATCTTATGGCCGGATGGATGTGAAACCTTTAGAGAGAATTGGATCTTTAGAGGAAAGAAGTATATAATTTTAGAAGGAGGCCATCATTTGCAAAAGGATGATAAATAAAACAGACCATCTAGAATGGAGAACTTATATAGAAGAGAAAGATGGGCCAGCAGAAATTCACCACTCTAATTACATGAAAATTTAAAACTGATAGGTCTAGTGACCTCTGAGTTGAAGATATAAAAGTTAGGTTGATATAATCTTTATTTTTTTATAGTCATCTCTCCCCTCATTTACAGATAAAGAAAATACAGCCCAAATTCACAGATCTGAGACCAGAACCTGATCTCTTCATTCTCATGCCAATATTCTTTCCATTTCACCATGCTAGTTAATTTTTCTTATTTCTAAAATAAACTAGTAGTTCTAAGCCAACAATGGACCCAAACCAACAATCTACTGGGACACGGTGGTAAAAACTAAGTAATATAATTCTTTGCTAAGTTACACTGTGAATCTTATAAATAACCTCAAACAACTTTGGAGACCTTCCTAGGGTGTTCAGATTTCTCTAGAGCACAACTTCATCTGAGAGCACTCACGGGGAATATTGACACTGATGTCCTAAAAAGTTTAGAGAGGCAGTTTTCCACCAGAGTTCTGGTAGTTGTTATTTTCCACAGATAACTAAATTCTCCACACACAGATTTGTGCCAGAAAAGAATCTTCCATGTGTATCAATGTAAGCAGTGATTGGCTTGGGTTGAGTATGTAAATAAGTCTTGACTTCACTGGAAAAATTATTCCCTTAGCTACTTCACTTCCTCCTCAACCTTTGTCTTACATTTCCCTCAGGGACCCTTATGCTAAGCTGGCTCTGGAGACTCTGCTCAAGTGACCTCCCAATTGTGGCCTTCTCCTTTTCCTAAGCCAACAAATATGTTCATCCATTATCAAAATAATTTACAGAAAAGAGCCCAATAATTCATAAAGTTAATTCAGTGTCCCCTTTTAGGTGGGATGATATTTATTAGAAACCAGTGTCATTAATACAGTAAAATAATGAAGAGTCTAAGTGAAAATATCATCTCAGGAGTCAACAAAGATCTAGAATTCCTATTTTATTTGAATGTTCATGGATATTGGTGGCAGTTGGAGCTCTTCTGGCAACCCCGGGCTATATCTTCTGGATTATTATCTACTTTCTCTGTATAATCAGTTGGTCATAGAAATTTATGCGTTCATTTCTTCATTAATGCACCATTTTTGGTATCTTCCTTTTGCAAGGAAAAAACACTGTTGTGGCTTCATTAAAAGTTATAGTTGGGGAGGGGTGGTGCTTAGAAATTGTCAGTCCTCTTGCTCTTATTTTACATATTAGAAAATTGAGAACCAGAAAGAGAAGTGACTTTCCTTAAAGTCGCCTGAACCCTATTAGAAATGGCTTCATAAAATGTAATCATTACAGTTGTATCAACAACACAAGATAGCTACCGAAGATCACAGCTAGTATTTGGAACTTTTACTATTAAATAAATTCTAAATTGGTACTATCAAACTCCCGAATGCTCTCTCCTAATTTCGGCTGAGTGAAGGCATGATGAGCAGTGGATCAATGTCACACTGCTTCTAAAAGAGCAAAATGAGAGCCATACACTGCCATTGTTAAGATGCTAATGTGAATAGCTGACTGTCAGGTAATAGTTCCCTTTCAGCAAAAATGTTAAGGAACTAGGTGGCCCTTTGGCATGGATGCTGCATAAGAAATTTTGAAATTGGTGGAAGACAGAGCTGGATGATATCTTTGACATTTCATTTATTTCTGAGATTCTATAATCAAGCTTAGGAAATTTTAGGAAAAAATCTATATCTGGTTCTTTAAGTTGAGAAGCAATGACAATAACAGCAATAGTAAAGTATTATATGGTATCTGCTCAAATATGGAAGGCCAATATCAGTTTAAGTTTTCCCTCTTGTTGGTATGCAGATGAGAATTGTTTTTATAAAGAGGAAAAGAGAGCAAGGCAGAACTTCATGGATGGGAGTAGGAAAATGACTCAGGAAAATATAAACTGATAGGTCTGCTGAGAGCCCAGCTGTTTGGGAGCTGGAGGGCTGGAGAAGAGAATAATGCCTTTGTGGGGTGGCAGCTGGGAAGATCCAAAACCTGACATGCTGTCTTGAAGCCTGGGTGGAGGACCACAGATAATTGTCATTTATTTTCAATTAGTGGTGAGTACAGTTTAAGTGTAAAATTTTTTAAATGCTTGGAAACTAAATTTATTGACCCATTTGATAGTCCTTTGGCTTGGTGGTCCTTCAGAGAATCACAGTGTGATGAAGCTAACAAAGGGTCCTGAGTTGCCCCAACTCGTGCCCGCATTTTACAAAAGAGGAAACTGAGCCAAAGAGTAGCTCAATAACTTGTCTCAGGATGTATAGCTAACACGTGACAGAGCTTAGATTAAAATCAAAGTCCTGGTATTACTTTGATTGGGTCGGTGGTCATATTTTAAACCATTTCCTGATTTTCACTTTAAAGAGTATTATGAAGGAAGCCAATACTGCATATGAGTGTGTATTACTGGGTCAATTCCTGCATTTTGATTATGCTTCTTTCCTACCTCTAGCAGCTCTTGAACTGGGCTCACCATTTCTATTTTTAAAGCACAGGGTAGATCTTATATGTATGCCTGGGGATGAGTTTTTTTCTGGTAGCGAGCATGTCACAGCAGATCTCCCACACCATGTAAAGATCTCCATTAAGAATGACACTCACTCTACCTTCCCCCAAGCAAATACAGCGTCCTAGCCTTTTTTTTTTTTTTTTTTTTTTTTTTTGCCAGTGGATTTCCAGGCGACTGACAGGTGGTCGTAAGGATAATTCTTCCTGAACAATTCCCCCCAGTCCTAATCTGCGCTCTATCATTTTCCTAACTACTATCTTGAGAGTAATTGTTCTAGGAGGACCATTCGAGGAAGGCTGCACATATTCTCTAATTTGTACACTTCTTTTAGAATTGAGAAGAAATGAAACTCTGCTATAAGTTAAGAGCGACTGCCAGAATCACTATTTAAAAAAAAAAAATCAGAGTTTGAATGTCGGTCATAAATTGCCATTCTCTTTTGCTTCTTTCCACTCCTAATAGTAGTTTCATGTACCCCTTCAACACATACACACACTTAACATATTTAGTAATAGGGAATTAAAGCAAGGAAAGGCCATGACCAAAAACATAAGAATTGAGTCCCAGAATGGTGGTGTGTTAAAAATTATGGAAGGGGGGCTATACATGTTTAAAATATCTGAGAAAAAGAACAATCCAATAGATGAATGGTTTATGCACATGAACAGGCAGTGAACAGAAACGGAAATGCATTTTATATGCTCTTATATGAAAAGACGTACAACTCATACATAATAAAAGAAATGAAAATTAAAATTACACTGTGATCCCATTTTTTCCTTATCAGATTGGCAAAAATCCAAAAGATTAAAAAAATACCCTGTTGGCAAGTCCGTGGGAAAACAGGCCCTTTTTGTACATTGCTGGTAGGAATTTATATTAGTACAACCCCTATGGAGGGCCATTTGGTGATATCTGTCAAAATTACAAATGCAAATATGCTTTGACCCAGTAATATCACTTCTGGGAATTTATCCCACAGATATACTTACACAGGTGCAAAATGATCTACCTACAAGATTATTAATTGCAGCCTTGTTTGTAATAGCAAACAATTGGAAACAAACCACTAGTCCCACCAATAAGGGTTTTTAAAATAAATAATTGTATATCCATACAGTGAGAAAAAAAAAGTGCAGCTTTTAAGAAGGGAGCTCTCCAGATACTGATATGGAAAGATCCCCAAGATATATTAAGTTAAAAAAAAGGAAGGTGAAAAATGGTCATAATATACTCATTTGATGATTCAATAAATGGGAGTGGGAGGACAATAACATAAAACAACAACTCTGAATGATTTATGAAAGAGTGATAGCTTTGGTTGCCTGTGGCAGTACCAAGGTCTTTGTGTGGTAACTGGGCAGGTGGGGAATGGGAGATGTGCCTCTTCACTTTATACTTGTTTGACTTTTGTGGCTTGAATGGATCGTGCTCTGTGGAAAATAGGACCATAGACCTAAGTTCTTGAATAAGCTGTTTTCTAAGGTGACAGGCAGGAAGGAATAAGGTTTGGGTTCAGTTAAGTCATGTCACAAGCTGTTCATTGTGATGCGTTACAACACTGTGAAATATTCTGTGGTGTTGACTTATGATTGGGCCATGGGGTTAGCAACCTTGATGAGGCCGCTGTAAAGGATGCTGACAGTATCCTTTTGAAAGGGGTCACACTACTCGAACACTGTTCAGAGAAGTAAAACATAAGGATCTTTTCAGTTTGCTGAGTTCATAATAGTCTATGTGACAAGCAGTTCTGTCTATTATGAGGAGCTGATTTCTTCTTTTTCAAGTACCTGGTTCAAATAAATAAAAATTTTAAACTGTAGCATAAAATAGTCTCTGGCTAATAATCTTCTGTTGCCTCCCCGTAAAATTCATATGAAGAAACAGAATAATAGATAATATATTCTAGCAACCTGGCGAAATAGTAGCAAGAAGCAGATTGCCTAGAAAGAGAACAAACTTGCCCACTTGAAGTGAAAATTACAGCTAATACCCACTGAGTGTTCCTAAGTACTAGGCACTGTCAGGAGTACTTTGCAGATTTAATCTCACCACCACAACATATGATAAATAATATTTCCACTTTGCAGTAGGGAAACTGGGTACAGAAAAGTTGCTCAAGATTCCTTAGCTAGTGGAGAAGCAGGGCTGGGATTTGAACCTAAGCAGTCTAAGTCCCATGTGATCCTCTCGTCACATCACCACCACTGCAACCCCTACCCCCACTTTCACCTTTACTTATTCTGAAACACAGGATTTGCAGCACACAGAAAACTTCCACTTAGTAGTTGTTGATCATCCAGTCTGGGTTTTTCCCTTCACGTCCTCTCCTTCCCAACTAATATCCCCTCTTGAGTTTTGTGCTTCATCCGTGGCTTTCTTTCACTCCTACATGAGTGTATTTTTTTCCCTATTTGGAATGCAGTTCTTCCAATTCCTTTGAACAGCTCCAATTCACCCTTCAGTTATCAGCTTAGGTGTCAGTCCCATAGAGAAGTCTTCCTTCGTTGCTTCCCAGATTGAACTTGTTTCTGCTCTGAAAAATATGTTTACCTCATTACTCTTTCCCCTCACAGTATTTACAGATTCACAATTAGGTATATTGGTATTATTTGTGTGTGCTTATTGAGGGATGATATGAAGTAGGTTTTTTAACCCTAATGTTTATAGTAGGCACGCAATTTGCAGTTATTAAGTGCTTGTCTGCATGAATGAATAAATGAGTGAATGAAAAGGGAAGACCTAAAGTAAAGATGTAGATGAAGGCTTGGTGAGATCCTAAGATCAAGATACTCTCTGGTTTTTCATGTATTTCATCTCTTCATGCTATCAAAGCTCAAGATGAAGAAGGTAAAGAGGCACCACGTTAGAAAAAAAGTCTTCTAGACACTGAGAGTTGCAGCCCAATGTTCAGCTGCAAACCTAAGACAGAGATTTCACCCATGTCCAAGAGGGCAGAGAGGGGAGTCCAGGCAAACAGCACAGCTTGCCCGTGGGCAACAGAAGATCTGGCTCTACTTCTCTTCCCAGAAGAAGAAGAAATTAACCTACTGTTAAGATCCATATAAAAACAAAACATTTAAAATAATGGTGCAATTTCATGTGAAAATATAATAAAAGTGAACTACTATGAAAATCATTTAATATAGAAAGCAGAAGAAAATTTAAAAACATTTTTGCATTCTTAGTAGGAAGCAATAGGATCTTGTCTCCATAAAAGAGTAGTTGAAAGTCATATTGGAAGGGAAAGTAATGAGATGAAAACATCAGTGAATGAGATGAAAGACTGGTGAATAAGGAACAACTGCAAGAAAACCAAAAACAGCAGAATTAAAGTCAACATTATTGGCGTTAAAGAACAAGGAAGACATAATGGGAAATTAAATCAGTGATTTAGACGACAAACCTGAAATGTTTTACCATAACATGAAGCAAAAGCAGAGTAAATTATGAAAAAAAGAGAAGTATAAATACCTCTGAATAAATAAATGATAAAAGAATTATAGACATTTCTGAGGAAGGAGCTAAAATAATTGGAACAGAATTAATAGACAAATATGCAACCATACAACAGCTAACTTTTATCAAGCCCTTTCTTTATGCCAGAGCTGTGCTAAAGCATCTTTACATCATCAGCACATCATTACCACTTTACAAAACATACAGAGGGGTGCAATGTTTATCTCTGTTTTCCAAATGAAGAAACCTGGCACCAAGAGCCAATAGAGTTTGCTGTAGGTTCCAACAGCTCTCTCATGAGAAAGATTTGATGCATACTCTGGCTATTTGAGCCTGGTACCTGTACTTCTAATTACTGTGATTAATTAAAAAATCTTTTGAGCTGAAGAAAATGTCTGGTCATGTAAATATAAGAGATTAATGACTTTCTCCATAAAATATATAACTAGAATGTGCAACAAGTTTATAACCGGAGAACTTTATAAAATAGACAGTTGCTACAGATGTCAACTGGGGCCTTTCTGCCCCTGACAGATCTGAGTAAACTGTGTTTAATCTCCAATTTCTTTGCTTGAGATGGTTTGAAGCCTTCCCAAGTGTTTACTAAAACTTCCCAGGGCTTACCTTCTCTTTAGTCCCTTTGCTTACTTCCTTTGCCTTCACAAGCACCGTCTGTTTCACCTTTACCAATCTGTGTGCTAGACCCAACCCCGTCATCAGTTTCCACAGAGTCACATGTCACAACATAACACCAACTCATCTATAACAATCCGTGAGTTTAGAGACTTCAGAAAGGTCCTAAGGAGCTATTGCAGACTATGACATAAGCTTGTAGGCCATCTTGCTGGCTCTCACATCCCTTTCTCCTGCCCTGTTCTCCCATCTCTCTTCGCCCTCCACACCCTTGCCTTATCCATATCAGTCTAATCAGCTTTCTTTGCCTCAGAAACATGCTCTTGGAATCTCACCTCCTATCCCTAGTAGCTTATCAATGTTCTCTTTGGAAAGAAAAAAGATAAAAACAACAGTTATTCTGGAATGTTTCTTTCACCTTGTGAATAAGAATCAAGATTTAAAAACCTTATAATCATCCAGCTTACATCATGCCTCTCCTCTGTATCACTGAATACCAAAACACCGCACAGAAAGTTTAGAGGATGAATTTCTTTTTGTTTAAAGAATATGTTCCTTGTTAATTTAAACAAATTTGTATTTCATAAGCGAAAGGAATAAAGAATAATTCTCAGGTATATCAGAACTCAAAAAATATACTACTGAAGTATTGGTTTTCTTTTTAACAAGTGACTAGAACATATAGAAAAAATTATTTAAAATTAAGACCTTACAAATTGGAGGAAGAATAGTAGAGTACTGATAAGATGAGCTTGGCACCTCACTGCCTGGATTTCAAATTCTGGCTCTGTTGACAACCAGGCTTGTGACTTCAGACAAATTATTATTTCTGTGTCTCTGTTTATTCATCTATAAAATGGGGTTGCTAGCACTCCTCTCATAGGGCTATATGAATCCTTATTCTAATGTGCTTAGAATTATTGGTACCTACAAATCACAATGTAGTTATTTGCTAATTGTACTAAAGAATGTGGAAGTTAAGGTATGAACAATTGAGAAATAAACATTAAACATAGCTTTGTCACTTAAACGTAGAACTGAAACATAGAATTTATGTTATATGTATTTTACCACAATAAAAATTGGAAATAATTCTTGTAAATGAGATTGCTTAAAAGAAATGTAAATGTCAATGAATTTGAAAGACAAGCTATATATTATAAAAAGAATGGTGATTTAACAAGCTGTATAAAAATCCGAGTTTATATTTTAAAGGAAGAAGGAGTGTCAAGGCAGGGCAATATGACCATGCTAAATCCTTTTTCTTGTATGGTTGGAACTCAAGAGATTCCATTCCATGATTTTAATAGTTATAGAAATAGCAACTAAACTTAGTAAAATTACATTTTCACAAAACTAATAGAACTCAAAACAGGCTATAATCCCTTCAAGTCTCTGAAGCATATAAAATCTAAGAGCATGTATTTCACATGGCAAAACATAAAGAAAGGAAAGAGCACAAAAGTATAATAAATAGAAAATGGGAAGCAATGTTTAATTTGAGACCCTTTGGTTACAAATTCAGACACACTTAAGTTCCCTAGGGTGAGAAGGGGACCCGAGAAGAAGGGAGCTCAGGACATCAGCTCAGCAGACTTGATGGAGACTCGGAACGTCATTCAGCTGTTGGTGATTGTGCCCTGCTTCCCACACCAGTGCCCCACTCAGCCCCTCCACTGTAGTAGCATCCCCAGATGTCAATGACCAACTGCTCTCATACCCTCCTTTCCTCCTCACAACTTCTGTACATGATCTGTGTGTCCTCAGGGGTTTGTACCTCTCTTAACTGCTGACTCTTTCTGTCTTATTTTCAAACTCCAGTAATGTGAAGGAGTGATTGGATTGTCCAGTTGTCACTCTATATATGATGCCGTGTTCAGTTCTTAAGTCTAGCCACTTCATAGGATCTCTTTAGATCAGTTGCCTATTACCTGTTCTTATTCAATCCTGTTACCATTCTTATCCCTATTCCTGGTCTTACTACCTTTGCTCAAAAAAGGTACGAAGCCTCAGGAAGGAGATGTGGGTGGAGGAGGTACTGTGGCTTCTCAGAGAGAGGTAGTATCACTCAAAGAATCATTGCAAGGTCTTTACAATTACCCTAAAGGACTAAACAAGGGCTAAACAAGACAGAGAATCTAAATTATTATAACCTCTCTTTTATAAAAACTCTGTAAAATTCCAAGTATATATTCTTAATACACAAAACAGGTCTCAAAAAAGAGACAACTGTAACAGTATTAATTGCAGATAAAGTAAAAAGAATTGCATAGAATAAGACAACAGGTCATTTTTAATTGATAAACAATGTCATCTGAAGAAGAGGTTTACAAAGCAATTAATAATATTAAAATATATTCAAAACCCATGTGAAATAAAAAAAGATTTGTAGAAAAACAGCACACTTTAATACATCTATGTCACTTTTTAATGTTTAAAGTAGACTAATTAAGAGACTGAATATAATAATTAAGGAGGTCACATTAATACATATTAAGCAAGAGTTTATTTTTTAACTAGGCAATTTCCATAAAAATCCCTTGGGTTTAAGAGGAAATCAAAACTAT
Source organism: Rousettus aegyptiacus (assembly GCF_014176215.1). Taxonomy (NCBI): domain Eukaryota; kingdom Metazoa; phylum Chordata; class Mammalia; order Chiroptera; family Pteropodidae; genus Rousettus; species Rousettus aegyptiacus. The sequence goes on from NW_023416287.1 coordinate 73,721,108, forward strand.
AATTATTAACTTGTTAGAAAGTACCTAAAACAAGAGCAGTATTTATCAAAATATATATTTTGTGGCTAAAACAGAATCTTTGGGTAGATTTACTCCATTATATGTTTTTTTTAAGCAGTAAGGAATGAGAATAATAAATTAATCAGCCAACTTAATAACCTTTTAACATATTAACTTAAAAAAGGGAGTAAAAGTATATATGAAATAAAAAATTAATGAGTTATGAAATAGGAAAATTAATCAGAATTTAAAAAATAATATTGTACATTCAGGGGAAATATCAAAATAAGTGACCTCTGGAAAATCTAATTTTAAAAGATAATATAAAAAATTAAAAAGGTATTATAAAAATAAATACAATCAAGAAAAAGTCGACTTTCTGAAAAATTTGGACTTTATGAAAATTTAAAACTTCAGTACGTCAAAATAATATCAACAGTAAAGAGGCAATCCACAGAAAGAAGATATTTGCAAATCATATATCTTATAAGTCATTAATATCAAGAATATGTAGAAAACTCCTAGAACTCAACAACAACAACAAAAAAAACAATTAAAAAGTGGGTAAAGGACTTGGATAGTTCTCAAAGAAGATATGCAATTGGCCAATAAGCACATGAGAAGATGCTGAACATCACTAATCACTAGGGAAATGCAAATAAAAACCTCAGTGAGATACCACCTCACAGCTATTAGGATGGCTATTATAAAAAAAAAGAAAAAGAAAAACAAGTGTCAGGATGTGGACAAATTGAAACGTTTGTGCATTGTTGGGAATGTAAAATGTTATAGCCACTGTGGTAGACAGTATAGTTCCTCAAAAAATTAAAAATAGAATTACCATATGATTCAGCAATTTTATTTCTGGGTACACAAAATTAAAAGCAGGGTACTGAAGAGATATTTGTATACCCACGTTCATAGCAGCATTATTCACAAAAGCCAAAACATGGAAGCAACCCAAGTGTCCACTGACAGAAGAATGGATAAAGTGTGCTATGTATTTACATACAATGAAGTATTATTCAGCTTTAAAAAGGATGTAAATTCTGACATATACAATAAGTCAGTCACGAAAAGACAATTACTGTATGATTCCACTTATATAAGGTACTTATAGCAGTCAAAATCGTAGAGACCAAAAGTGGAATGGTGGTTTTCGGGGGCTAGGGGAGGGGGAAATGGAAAGTTATTCTTTAATGAGTGTAGAGTTACAGCTTTTTAAGACAAAAAGAATTATAGAAATGGATAGTGGTGATTATTGCACAGCAGTGTGAATACCACTGAACTGTATACTAAAAATGGTTTGGAAAGTAGATTTTGTGTTCTATATATTTTACCACCATGAAAATTTTGAAAAAAAATAAAAGATACATAGTACTTTTAAAGTAACATACTGCTATATAAGCTCCTCTGGAGGTATATTTAAAATTCTCTTTTTTAAAAATTTTATTTTATTATTAGTTTCAAATATACAGAACATCGGTTAGACATTATATAGTTTATAAAATGATCCCCCTAATTGCTCTTTCTTTCCTCTGGTTTTTCACCAGTCATTACATTAATGCTGACTGCATTCCCTATGCCGTGCTTCCCATGCCTGTGACCTTCTATCAACTACTAATTTGTACTTCTTTAACCCTTCACCCCATTATCCAAGCCCCCCAACATCCTCCCTTCTGGCTGTCCCCAGTTGTCCTCTATATTTGTGAGTCTGCTTTTGATTAGTTTGTTCTTTTGTTCCTTAGATTCCACGTATAAGTGAAATCATATGGTATTTATCTTTTTCTGTCTGACTTATTTCACTCAGCATAATAACCCGGTCAATCCGTGTCATTGCAAATGGTCAGATTTCATGTTTTAAAGGCTTAGTAATATTCCATTGTATATATGAACCATAACTTATTTATCCAGTTGTCTGTTGATGGGCATTTAGGTTGCTTCCATATCTTGGGTCTTGTTAATTGTGCAGCCATGAACATAGGGATGCATAGAGCTTTATGAATTATTGTTTTGATTTACTTTGGATAAATACCCAGAAGTCCAATTGCTGGGTCAAAGCTACATCCATTTTTAAATTTTTGAGAAACCAAACTCTTTGCCATTGTGACTGCACCAATTTGCTATCCTACCTACAGTGTATGTGAGTTCCCTTTTCTCCACATCCTTGCCAACACTTGTTCTTTGATTTATTGAAGATAGTCATTCTGACAGATGTGAGGTGATATCTCATTGTGGCTTTAATTTGCATTTCTCTGATGATTAGTGACCTTGAGCATCTTTTCATATGTCTATTGGCCATCCGTATTATCTCTTTGGAGAAATATCTATCTGTTCAGGTCTTCTGTCTATTTTTTAATTGGATTGTTTGTTTGTTGTTGTTGTTGTTGTTGAGTTGTATGAGTTCTTTATATATTTTGGATAATAACCTCTTATCAGACATATCATAAACAAATTCACAAAGAAATGGGTAGTTTCTTGGGAAACTATACTTCCCACATTGATTTAAAAAAGGAGAAAAATAATTGAAAAAAATGTCCTTTAATACTTCAGCTGACTTGAAAAATGTTATTTCAAACTTTGAAAAGATAAATTAATTCTCTTGTACCAGAGAATAGAAAATGATGGAATGTATTTAGCAAGAAAATGAATTTCAAAAGCACCAAAGTCAACAAGAATATTTGATAATATAGAAAAGATATATAGAAATGAGGATCTTTCTTATAATCCAAGAAAGATTAGAAAATATTATTTTAAAAAGCAAATTATATTTTAAGCATACTAAAAAGATACGAAAATATATAAAGCAACAACAACAAAAAAAGAAAAACAGAACTAAAGTAGCCAAGTATAAAAAGTGTTATAGTTATATGAAGGAACAAAAGTTGACCGAAGGGACTAAAATACAACTTAATACATAAGAAATATACTATGTTTATATATTGTGAAACTATTATAAATATAATAGTGCAAAGGCAACTAATGGAGAAAGTGTGTGTGTGGTTTTTTTTTTTTTCAATATATGGTGCTGGAACAATTACATATTCATATATAACTGATAGGAATACTTAAATGGTAATTTTGGTAAGTTGTGGAAGGCTGAGTATGAACTAGTGTGAGAGTAAGAAACTCCTGGAGGCTGCAGTCTTAGGGGGAGTCCTCACACTCTGTGAACTTGCCATTCAGAAAGTCTACAGGGTTCCCACAGTAAAACTCTAAGAAAGGTTCACCTCCTGCCCTATCAGTGCCCTCTAGCTGAAACTTTACATAACCCAGGACTCTGACTTCAGCCTGAGGGTCCTTGACCGGAAAGGTTCCTCAGTTACTTTTTCTACTGGGACAATTCCCTATGGTTACTTTTGAGAAGCTTTTAGAATGTTTTCAAAAATCACTCTTGCCCACCATAGCACTGCCTGGACTCCTGCTCCAAATAATCCCTTTTTTAGAGGGCATGGATTGCTCTAAAAGTTAACTCTTTTGTCCGAAAATGTTTTTGTCTACTTTGGTAACTGTGACAAACAAGAAACGCCTAAGCCATGACCTATATGGGCCAACAACAGAGGACAAAAGAGATTTGGCGATGGTTCTGTGGTTATCAGCCTCAAAGTTTAACTGAGGCCTTCCCAATGCTTGGGAGTACATATGCAACCCAAATTTAAATATAATCTTGAAGAGGGGTAGAAGCAATGAGGTTGATGTCTGCGCCAATTTAGTGGAGCTTGCAATTAGAATTAAATTAAGTTGTGGAACAATAAAGATTTTTATTTGGGGATCTAAAATTGTGAGCTGAGATGTACATTTCCTAAGATACTCTTCTTAGATGAAATAATATGCTTGTTTATTGGATGCTGGGAGGAGGTAGTCTTGACACTATGGTGTTGGGAGATCCCTAGATCACTAGGACTTTTCTGGTATTAATGGGTGGTTGCCAAGAGCCCCAAAGAAGAAGATAAGGTCACCTGACGATGGCCCTGCAGAAAAACATGTATGGCTGAGGGCAAAAGAAGGATTTCCAAATCACTTCTTCTGTATCTTCTGATAATACATTTCTTCCCTAATCTCTGCTTCTGGTAAAAAACAAAAAAACAAATACAAAACAAACAAACAAACAAACAAAAAACCCTAGTTTTTTTAGTAATAGGAGGATTTTATTCTTAGAGAAGATTGTGAAAAATGTTTATTTTTGTGAACTATTCTTTTGAGTCAAGCTTGAATCATCTTATGCCAGTGGATGCTATTAAGTCAGTTAAGTTTCCTACAGGATCTATGAGACAGAGTAGGCCGCATTTTTTTCTACATTACAATGAGACTTGAGGGCATCTGTGGTTACTGTAGGAAGTGTTTTGTCAGTGCCAATACAGGGTGTTTCCTAATTGATCAACGACAGTTCTATGCCATAGACAGCTGCTTCACTCCGGGGTTCACAGAATGCATACATATCCTAGGAACACCAGTTGTCCTGTTGGAAGAGTATAATTTAAAGGGTGTGAGAAATTAAATGTTTGGATGTGACTGCAGTCTAGAGGTACTTGTAAAACAGACATAGACCATTGAGTTGGAGGTAGAAAATGAAGAGTCAGTGTTGGTAGACTAAGAGTATAATTTGAAGGAGGTACAAGACAGATAAAGCTCAAATGGCAATCAAAAAATAGTCTTGCCTTAACCCCTGTTTCCCACCGTGCCAGTGCTCACAGCTGAGAATTTGCAAAATCTTTGATCACTTGCTCAGTGGAGGTTATCACTAACTCATCCTGGCCACTGATCCTGATCCAGCATATATTTTATATCTCGTACTGGATTACCATCTTTTCTGCTTATGTCTAATTCTCTGCTTTGGTAACCTCCCTTCAAGTCAGGGTCCCCTAGGACTATATCTAGCGCGTTTGTAGAATTTCCTGCCATTGTCCCTGTTTTCCAGCTACTTATCATCACAAGCTGTGATGCTACCTGCCTTGACTAGCATTGTCCATCATAGAGTCTTTCAGATACCAATTCCCTGCCTGCCCAAACATCTTTCCTTTAACTTCTTCCCAATTTTTCTGCTCCTAAAAATTGCTGAAAACTTGACTTATAGTCTGTGGTCTGGAGCCTCCTTGATTGCTGGTCCCACAGGAAGAGTTTACCTTGTCACCTTGTCACCTAGACCTGAGACTTCTTTTTTTTTTTTTTTTTTTGCCCAGGCAACCTTGCCTGGGGTAGAGTGTCAGGGCAGCCAGACCGGGAGTTCCAGGATGTAGATAGTAAGTAAGAGCCAGTAATCAAAAGTCATTTGGACAGTTGAGAGTTCAGGACATTTCATAGTGTCAGAAAGCAAAACAAAGACAGGCTGGAAATGGCTATCACACAACAGTGTGTCAAAGAGCAGCTGGAGGTGGAAATACCTGTGGCCCCAGGCCTATTAGATAATCCTGCAAAGAGTTTTTGAGCTGTGTTCTATACAAGGCGGTATGCGAGGGCTTTACAAGCCTTCTTTTGGGTAAGACTTTATGATTCAGTTTCCAGGGCAAAAGCCAAACCATAAAATTGAGGTAGAATCAGTTGTGTTACATAAGAAACTGATGAGTACATTCTACAAGAGGTGGTGTGTGATAAAAGGTACTGACAAATCTAGAGGGCAGGAAGCCTGCTTAAGGTTACATGCTCATGTTTTATAATCAGAAAACTTGAGTTCAAATCCAGACTTAACAATTGTGATCTCTGTAACTCTGAGCAAAACTCTCAGGCTCAGTTTCTTTTGAGATTGAATGACAACAATAATATAAACTGCCTCACAGTGTTCTTGTGAGAACTGAATGTCATAGTGCACAAAAACTTTTGGAAGTATCCCTGGCACATTACTATGTGCCAGTAAATGTCTTTGTTGTTGATAGAAAGTAAATCTGTGAGCCAAATGCCAAAGAATTTAGCCTATGGAGAAATCATCATCAAGAGCTAAAATAGAGTTACTGTAGGTAGAGGTTTGGGGCAGTAGACTAGCATGATTAAGATCCCAGGTCTTATGTTTAGATCTCAGTTGTCTTAACAGCTGTGTGACATTGGCTATATTATTTAACCTCTCTGAACCTGACTTACTATATCTGTAAGGCATGTATGCTTCATGTATTTATTTTGAGACAAAGTATGCGAAATGTTTCAAGCAGTGCCAGGTACTTAATAAGTGCTCATCGAGAAGTAAAAAATTCTCTTCCAATTTATGCTAAGTGAAATAAGCCAGACACAAAAAGAAATACTGGTATGGTTCAACTATATGTGATATATAAAATAGTCAAATTTATAGAATCAGGGTAGAATGATGGTTGCCAGGGCCTGGGATGGGGCAATGGGGCATTGCTAATCAATGAGCATAAAGTCTCAGTTAAGCATGATGAATAAGCTCTAGAGATCTGCTCTACAACACTGTACTTGTAGTCAAAAGTAATGTATTGTACACTTACATTTTTATTAAGAGGGTAGATCTCATGTTTAGTGTTTTGCCATAATAAAATAAAATTTCATAAAGAAAGAAAACCGCATCAGAAAAAAAGAAGTAATAATTGTCATTAATAGAAGCATTAATCTAGGCATAAACTGCTGAGAACCTTTCGCTAGTGGTGAGAATGGAGGCAAAATCACAAACCCAACAAATAAAGGGGGAGCCAAGGGTGTGCCTTAAGGAGGTGGGCAGTGCCATCTCTTAGTAATTCACATTTAGATGAGCCCTCCAACCCTTGTCTTTCAGAAGTGCCCTGGGGAATGTCACTTCCAGAAGATTGCCCAAAGGCTGAGGTGATGGCCCTGCTTTTCCCCAAGATACAGTGATGGCTGGATTCTGAGCAGGGCACAGGTTCATAATACAAATTAAAATATCCAGAAAAGCTTTGCAGGCGAGATAAGTATAATTCATCATTAGCACATCCTCTGTTTAACAGCATTATTTGTATACAAAGTGGCTTTTATAATCGCTTGGGAACCATTTGTTGACCTTTCTTCTTTAGCAGTCTAAACATTTTTCTTGTTTATATAATAAGTTTTTCTACAAACTCTTTTTAGATCTTGCTTGAGGAAGCAGTGAATCAGACTACAAAAGTTCACAAATCTCTTTTTAGGGGACAGACAAATAAGTGAGTGTTGTCACTGTGTGTTAAAACTAACAGACCTCAGGGGACACAGGTTTCTAAATGCTGCTTTAGGCTCCTGGAGTAGGCATTAATAATATGTCTTACTTGCTCTTATCTTAGGCTGAGTATAATAGAACCTTGGGTGGGTCTAATCGTCTGCAGTTTTGACAGCTGTCCCAGGCTATTAGTGTAAGTAGTTGGGCTTGAGAATCAGCATTTCAGGTAATGACCTGGATATCTTTGGAATTTCTGCCACTGAATCAATGTCCTGATTCAAGTTAGCGATGTGCCATAAAGTTTCCCAAGAGCCACAGCTCCCTTTCCCTGGGCCAGTGTCTCCCCACTGGTCTCCAGCTCAGTGAGAACCAGACATCCTTTTACCAATTCCATGATGCAAAGGACATTCGCCCTGCCAACCTACCTTGTATAAAGCATCTACTAAGAGGCACTTTCACACAACCTTCAGGATATCATTTAATTCATTAACCGAAAATGAAGGTATTATTATTATTCAAGTTTTATAGATGAGAAAACTAACACTTGAGAGGGGTAAACAATTTTCCCAAGGCCTCATAGTTAAGAACTGCTGGGCCAGGAATACTAGCCAAGTGAGCTTTCCGCTACTCTGTGCACCTTCTTTTTATAAGAGAAAAGCTTCATGTGCCCCTTGTTTCAGGTTGGGCATTTGGGCTTTTCCTGCCATAGAGAGAGAACACCCTCCCTGCCCTGAGGGACTTCCAGCGCAGTGGGGAGACGGGAGGATGGCCCCCCTGCTCTCCCACATGGCAGCCAGATCCGCCTCATTGGAGATTCCCTCCCTTTGGCATGTTTCTCTCCAAGGCACATTCTCTACGAGATTCCTATCTGGTCCTACTCCTCTCACCCAGTAGACCAAGCTCTTTGAAGGCAGAGTTTGTAACCTATCTGGAGTCATGCTTTTCACAGATCCCCTCTGAAAACCCACTCCTGCCTGACCCATGGTATCACTCACACTTTGCATGCAGTAAAAGTATCTTCTGTGAAAGGATAAATTAAATGGAAGCTTCTGAATTAAGGAGTCTCAGATAGATTTGAACCAGAGAGACATCACCAGAAAAAGATATCTCCTAACCTGTCAGCCTTTCCAAGGATCCCAGAAGAATAAGAATGCCTAAGGAGGAAATTATATAAATGTACACATCCATTAGTACAATTGTTTTAGAATACCTTTGTCATGAGATAATTTATAAGTTGTATCTAAAAGACATTGTGTACATTTTAAGGGCTGAATTAAATAACATTTGCTCATCTTCATGCCCAGTTCTGGTTGCTTCTTGGGGACCTCAGTTAGTGCCCTCCTTTGTCTCTATGATCCAGGTCTTTTAGGGTACAATTCTAGGGTTTTGTTCAAACACATCTAACCTTCCTTTTCAAAACTGAACCTTTGGGAGCCTGTTCACAGTGGTGGCCTGAGACCTGGAAGCTTCAAGCATACACATGGAATCCACACATTCACTTTGGGTAATTTAGGTAGCAACTGGGAGAAACCAGATAGAAACAGGGTAAAAAGCCCATGAATGGATGTGGAAACCATATCTTGCCTCTGGGGAAACTGAGGATGTTTATTCTGGACAAGAGGAGACCTGAGAAAAGTTCGGGCCTTAGTACACTTGATGAACTGTCATGAAGAAGAAGGAATAGCCCTAAAGGAGGAATTATATCTGTGTGTATAAATAAAACTTGCCTACAGAGGAGTCTCAATTCATGGGCGTATCCGTAGGATATGGCTTTGTATTTTTCCAGTCTCAGCTTTCATCTATGCTTCGTTGAACCCCTCCTTCTTACCAAGAAGCATTAGACGTCCTAATGCTTGAATTATTTTTTTCACTTTTAGTTAGTGAAATTTATATCAGTACAGTTTTTCTTTTTTTCTTTTTCTTTTGTCTCCCTCTCCTTCTCCTTCCTCTTAAGTATACTCGAAGATGTGGTATAAAGCATGCATTTAAAACATTTTAACTTTTATTGAACTACGAATATTTAAATAATACAATTGGATACATTTTGACATATATCCATTAAACTATTACCATAATCAAGGCAGTGAATTTATTCATCGCCTCCAAAATTTTCTTGAACTCCCATATAATTTGTCTCCTCCATGATCATTTATTTTCTCACCCTGTCCTCAAGCGATCAATGACCTGTTTTGTCGCTATGCATTACTTTGTATTTCTTATTTTATGTAAATGGAATTACAGTATGTACTCTTTTTTGTCTAGCTCTTTTTACTGAACATAATCATTTTGAGATTCATCCATATGTAATGTGTATCAAAAGCTTATTCCTTTAAATGGCTGTGTAGTATGCCATTGTATGGATAAACCACTATTTGTTTATCTATTTTCCTGTTAATAGACATATGGGTTGTTTCTAAGTTTTGGATATTACAAATAGAGCTAATATAAGCAGCCATGTACAAATCTTCATGTAAACATAAGTTTTTATTTTCCTTGGGTAAATACTTAGGATTGAGATGGCTAGATCACAGTGTAGGTATTGTTTAACTTTCTAAGAAACACTAAATTTTTTTCTTAAATTCTTGTGTCATTTTGTATCTCCATGAGTATGTACATACATTCTATTTTCTTTACATCTTTGTTAATACTTGGTATGGTCAAGTTCATTAAATTTTAGCCATTCTAATAGGTTATAGTGGTATCTCACTGTGGCTTTTAATTTTCTTTCCCTAATTTATATCTTTCTATGTCTTTATTTTGATTTTATATCTTTTTTTGGACAAGTGTTGAAACATTTTGCTCATATTTTTATCGGATTGCTTGTTTTTTATTATTACATTTTGAGAGTTTGTTATATATTTTGGATACGAGTCCTTTATCAGATATAGAATTTGTCAATATTTTCTCCTTGTCTATAATTTGTATATTCATTCTCTTAACAGTGTCTTTTGAAGAGCATCATTTTTAAATTCGAGAAAGTCCAATTTATCAATTTCCTCTTTTTATAGACCATGCTTGTGGTGTCATATCTAAGAATACCTAAGCCGAGGACACAAAGTTTTTCTTCAGTTTTCTTCTATAAGTTTTATTGCTTTAGGAATTACGTTTAGTCTATAATCCATTTTGGGTTAATATTTACATATGGCATGGGTATGCATCCAAGTTTACTTTTATGCGTGTGCATATCTAATTGTTCCAGCACCTTTTTCAAGAAAGATTGTCTTTATACACTGAATTTTGCACCTTTGTAGAAAATAAGTTTTCCATATGTGTGGTGATCTATTTTTCGACTCTATTCTGGTCATTGTTATATTCATCTATTTTTATGCCAATAGCACACTGTTTTAATTGCTGTGGCTTTATGATATGCTTGAAGTCAGATAATGTGAGTTATTGAACTTTTTCCTTCTTTTTCAAAGTTGTTTTGATTCTTCTAGGTTCTCTATATTTCCATAAGAATTTTAGAATCTGTCAGTTTTTACCAAAACACCTGCTGATTTTAATTGGAATTGTATTGGATCTAGAAATTCATTTGAGAAAACCTGACATCTTAACAATATTGAGTCTTCTACTCCATGACCATGTTTATTTAGGCTTTCTTTAATTTCTCTCAGTACTGTTTTATCATTTTCAATGTGTATATTTTGTATATATATTTTTCAATTTTCTCTCAATATTTCATATTTTCTTATTAAGTGGTGCTTTTTAAATTTCAATTTGCAATTTTTATTTGATCATATGTAAAAATACATGTGATTTTTGTATATTGATTTTATATCATATAACCTTGTTTAACCCCCTTATTAGTTATAATAGATTTTTTGTGTGTGTAGATTCCATTAGATTTCCTCTATAAGTGATCCAAAAATCATTGAATAAAGATAATTTTCATTCTTCCTTTTCCAGCTGGATGGCTTTATTTCCTTTTCTTGGCTGATTACACTGACTAGAACCTCCAGTACAATGCTGAGTAGAAGTAATGAGAACAAACTTGCCTTGCTCCTGATCTTAAGGGGAAAGCATCCAGTCCTTTACCAATAATTATAAAGTTAGCTACTTTTGTAGATGTGCTTTATATGGTTTAAACTGTCTCCTTTTATTTTTAGCTTGTGAATTGTTATCAGAAAGAGATACTGGATTTTGTTAAATGCTTTTTCTGAAATGATATTGAAAAGATTTATTGAAATGATCATGTGGGTTATTTTTATTTTAGATTTTAGTTTTTTTTTAAATGTGGTAAATTACATTGACTCAAATGTTAAACCAACCTTGTATTCCCAAGTAAACCCCACTTGATCATGAAGTACTGTTCTTTTCCTTTATTGTGAGATTTAATGTGCTAAATTGTTATAATTTTTCATCTATGTTTATAAGGGATTTTGATATGTAGTTGTTTTTCTTGTAAAGCCTCTCTGTGTTTATGTCTTACAGACATTGCAAATATCTATGTGTAATACCGTTGGGTATCTCCCTTACCTGACATTGGTGTGAATAGGCAGGGAGTAAACTTCCTTCATTAATACTGCGCTTCCCTAAAAGCTCACTTTTTCCTGCATGAGATTGGAGAGGGGAGGAAAAGGTCATGCCTTATTGAGGTGGAGCGATCAGTGGCCTCTCAGAAAGCCCTGAAAGGGATGGGTCTAGCTATAACATTTCACGTGAGTAGGAACTTTGACCTTAGTCATAATCTAGGGCAACAGGAAAAACTCCCCAAAAAATATGGGTTCAGAAGTTACAGAGAAAAAAAGATCTTATCAAATATTCCAAAGAACTTCTTATTGATTACAAGGTCACTAAAACGGTTGAAGTAGATAAAGAACCATATAAGAATAAGAAACTCTTGTCTGGAATGTGGAGAAAATAGTTTCTATATCAAAGTCATAAACTTAATATAGCTGCTCATATTCAACATCTTTTTTTAATGAATTAGGATATGATAGGATAGAATCTATATTATCAAGTGCAGCACATAGTTTCCTGAAACATTTTTTTTTAGGGTCATTCTTTTCCCCTCTCATTCATTCATTCACATGTAGGCATTATGCTGCAATATAAAATGGAGTTCTTACTGTAGATGGCAGTTGGAAAATTTTGAGGCTGCTGAGTTAAAAACCTTTCATACTGAGAAGCTGTGATTCTCTGCAGTGGCAGGAGACATTACAGCTGTTGCTGATAATCTGGTAGGTTCTGCCTCTAAGTCAAAATCTGCTTTGAGTTTTGACTTAAGTAATATTGAGCAAGATTTCTTAAAACGGACTGCTACCTTTACAAAACAATGGAGGAGCATGACGATCTGAGTACAGACAATCTGAGGATGCTCTGTGCCCCAACTCATTCCACCAACTCTGTGGCTTTGAAAGAGGCTGATTCACAGGAGTGGAGCCGGTATCTTCTCTCAGCAGTGGAGGAGTTCAGGCTGTGTGACTTGCCACAAAACAATCAAGCAACATGTAGTTAATGCTCCAGTGCCTTGTAAGTTGTTGTCACTATTTTCAAACTGTATTTCAGCCCCTGAAAAGACGGGCTGCTCTCAGGAGGCCCTCCATTTACTTGGCAAACAGAACAAAAATCTCTGGTCTGAAATAACTCATAGACCAGAAGCTAAGCTGCATTTAACATCAGAACCAAAGGAGTTCAGAGGCAACCCAAAAGAGGTGAACAAACGGGAAGCCTTCTCTGAGGTAGACTGGACTAATCATGAAGGATAGATCGACTTCAGAAACCCACTGTCTTCTGACTCTGGAAGGTCCCTATCTTTTCCTCTGGGTTTCTGAAGTCAATCTATCCTTCATGGGCTTTGTCCTTCATCATGTACATACTCTAGAAGAAGCAGCCTATTATGTGCTCCAACGAATTCTCTAAACTGGGAGTTGTTCCAGTGCCACAAAGAGAGAGTTTTCATTATATCTAAATGCATGATCACATATTAGATTATTGATTACCTTTCTCATTCAGCTATTCTATCTCTAAAACCTGTGGCATGCAGCAGTAATTTGGTCCTGTAAGGAACTACACGACAAACGAAAGATCCTCCATATACCCTCAAATTTTGTTAATCTGTGGGGGAAAAATGTGACCCACTAAGAGAAGTGAGAGGCTAAAGATGTGAGCCAATAACAATCAAACTAGCAGTCTCCCTAAACAAGGAAAAAATTCAGGGTCATAAAGAGGTCAGGATGAGGACCAATAATAAATCAGGGGAGGCATCCCAGAAGAGGTTGATGTTTATGTTCGTAACAGTCTTGTGGGTCCTATCTGGTCAATCCTTCTCAGCAGTGACTCAGCAGATGGATTCCAGAGGCAGCCTCTGGGCACTTACATGCCTCTGATGGGTTTATAATGAAAATGCTGACACACTGCTAAGTTGCTCTGGGACTGTTGAGTAGCACTACAGAATAGAGTACGTCATTTCCCGCTGAACAATGTGTCTCATTCATTGCTTGAAGTGTGACCATTCATGTTGAAAATGAAATTCCGCAGTGATCTGCTTGGGGAAATTATTCAGAGCTACTCAAAGATCTTGCTATCTTTTGTGGTCCTCAATTAAAGCTCATAAGAACCTCTCCAGGGTAAATTGGTGCCAATCTAGGCATTGAGAATAGAAGAAAAAGTGATGAAAACCCAAAGCTTCTATGAACTTCAGAAGTCATCTTTAAGGACCCCAGGGAGCAGCTAACATTGATTATAACTAAACCACCTATTTTATATCAATATAAAAGAAAGAACTATGAACTTGAAATTAGGAAACCTTGATGCTAATCATGATTCTGCCTAGAGATACCTGGGTGCTTTGGGGTAATTCAGAGATATACACCTTTTTAGACATAGAAGGAATAATGTAGCTTGAACCTTTTTTTTTTTTTTGTAAAAAAAAAAAAAACAAAAATATAAGGCATATGAAAAATCTAATAATACCTAGTTTTCATCACCCTAATTAATAAGCTGGAATATTTTACTTATTTGTGTTGTGTCTTTTAAAATATACAGATTACTAATATATTATGGATAAAGTAGGTCTTCTCATACTTGTCACCCAATATGCAACCACTATCATGAGTTTGATTCTGTCTAAAACGTTCTATAGAGTAGATTGCATGTATGTATATGTCCTTTATAACTATTTTGTTAGGAATTTAAAAATTTTACATAATAAGCATTGAATCTATATATAAAGTATCATTATAAACTTGCTTCCCCATGTACATTTGAATTTATTTCTACCACCTTATTTTTTGTGTTTTTCATTTTACTTTTGCTTTAGTTCTCTTTTTTCTTCATTAGCAGTCTTTAGTGAATTAATATCATTTTCTCTTTTTTTGTTTTATTTTCTTCTTATACTAGTTCGTAAGTTATGCATTTTATTTCTACTCTTTTGGTAGTTCCCGTCAACTTTTCAATATACGTATTTCATTACTAATTTTCCAGCAAAGTATAGAAGAAAGGACCTTACTATACCTCTTGCTCCTTAGATCTCCTCACTCCCAGTGCTCATGCTACTGCTGTCTATAATTTTACTTTCAACATGCTTTAAACACAAAAGAAGCCTGCTTTCTTTACTATTTACAATAAACTCCATGTATTTTTATCATCACTGTATTCAGTTTCTTTGCTCACCAACTTTCTTGAATCCCACTCCTAACTTCTAGACTTATTTTCCTTTTTGATGAATTTTATCTTTTAATAGTTCTCGCAGTGAGTATCTGATCATTATAAACTTATTTCTTAACTATCTGAAGATATCTTCATTTAACATTTAGTCTTGAAGGCATAAAATTCTACATTCACAATTATTTTCCCACAGCACTTTGAACTATTTCTTTTATTAATGAAAAATGAGCTGTCAACTAGACTGCTGTTCTTCTTAGGTAATTTGTCTCCTCTGGTTGGGTTTAACAGTTTTCTCTCCCTTGAAATGTCTACGTGTGGGTATATTTTTATTTCTCATGTTGCATTTACAGTGAGTTTCCCTCATCTGAAAAATTCTCTCTCTCTAATTCTGGAAACTTTTCAACCATTACCTAACTTTTAGACCGTCTTCCTTATTCTTCATATATTTTTTCCTTCTGAAATTCTCATTAGGAATGCTGGTATTTCTCATGTCAATTTCTTTGCTTTTCTGTTTTTATCCTAGGAAAATTTCTCAATTCTTTCTTTTTGTATATTCTTTGATTGTGTTGGCCTAATATTTAGCCCACTATCGAGTTTCCCTCTTGCATTTCTTTGAGGGTTTCAAAGATACTGATTTTTAAAACATCATTTTAGATTTTCCTATTATTTTTATTTCTTGAATGAGAAGTCTTTCACTTCTTTGATTTCACTCATTTCTTGAGTAGTTACCTGGAAGGCCATTTTGTGATTGCCTCAGCCCATACCTCTTGCAATAGTAAGGTGGAGGCCTTACTATTGGTATCTGGACCCACAAGAGGCCTTATGTTAGTAGCTGAGCTCCATTCTCAGCACATACCTACAATATAGCCTGAGAACTAGGCTCATGTGAGAGTACTGACTTAGGTTCTAAGCTTTGTGAAAGCACCATCTTCCTAGAACCCACCTGGGCAGACAAGAGGGGATGTTCTAATTTCTATGAAGCATAGTCCATGCCCACTTTGGAGCCTATACATTCCCATTCAAGGACCGCAGCTAGATCATTCTTCCTCTTGGTGACTATAGGGCTTCAGTTTCTCCCTTTACCTATAATTTCCATACCTTTTTGGTCTTTGGATTTTTTTGTGTGTAATATTTGTTGCAGTTCTGTATTTATTTTAAAATTAGTAAATAAATGCATTACACTATGTGTGTTTGGAGTTAGAAGAGTATATTATTCATAAACTTTCCTCTGCTGTGAAAGTACCCTTCATTTTTCAGACAGGGAGACTCAACCCCAGAAAAGTGAGACAGCTTTCCCACGCCTCCACCTTACTATTGCAAATACAGGTGTACCTGGGAGATGTTGCAGGTTCGGTTCCAGACCACCACAATAAAGCGAATATTGCCTTAAAGCAAGTCATACAATATTTTTAGTTTCTCAGTGCATATAAAAGTTATGTTTGTACTATAGTCTAGTAAGTATACAGAGCATATTTCTAAAAAAAAAAAAAAAGCATATGTTTTCATTGAAAATATATACATTTGTTGCTAAAAAATGCTAATCATCATCTGATCCTGTTGGAAAAATTGCACCAATAGACTTGCTCGACTTAGGGTTACCACAAACTTCCAATTTGTAAAAAATGCAATATCTGCAAAGTGCAATAAAGTGAAGCATAGTAAGACAGGGAGTGCCTGTATGTAGATTATGAAGTACTTCTCTGCCTAAAACGCACTGTACATTGTCTCTTTACCTCAGGATTTTTGACATTCAAAATGAGAACTTAATGTCTACCTTGCCTTTTTCAATTCATTATTGAGAATTGCAGGAATTGATATTGCAAATAAATGTGAAAGTATTTTAAAAGTAAAAAGCTTAGTCTCTTATTAGCAATATCATTTTTAAAGTTCTATTATGATGGAGATTATAAGTGATGTCAATATTTACTCTCATTGATAAGAAATTACTTCTGATTTTTTTTTCCATTGTAGAACTGGCTTTTTTCACATACCATTTATACCTTCTAAGTCATTTTTAATATTAAATAAAATAATGCCTCTTAGATAGAAGGTAGAGTACTAGGGTCAACTCACAGAAACTAAAGAATAAATTCATTTTCCTATATTCAGCAAACATTTGTTGAATACAAATGTGTCCATGCGCTTAGATTTCGCCTGAGATGTGTAACTAGATTTATTTTTTAAGAAACAAACTTTTTATTTTAGATTTATAGAAAACTTTAGATTTGTAGAAAACTTGCAAAGATAGAGTTCCCATTTACTCTATACCGATTTCCTGCTATCATTAACATCTTACATTATAGGGTACACTTGTCATAATGTCACCAATATTATAAGAACCAATATTGATACATTTTTATACTTCTATTTAGATTTCCCTAGTCCTTACCTGTTTTTTCTTCTATCATCCCAATTGAGGATACCACATTACATTTAGTCATTATGTCTCCGTAGACTCGTCTTGCTGTGACTAAAAGTCAGACTCTTCATTTTTAGATAATCTTGATGGTTTTGAGGGCTTCTGGTCAGGTATTTGATAGAATGTCCTCAAATAGGATTTGTCTGTGTTTTTTCTCACAATTGGAATAGTGTCATGGCTTTTTTCAAGGAAAATCACAGAGGTAAAGTGCCATTCGCATCATTTCTTATCAAGGGTCCATGCTATCCAGAGACATCATTTTCTATGTTTGAGGTGATGTTTATCAACTGGAAAGTTACTCTTCCCTTGTCCATACTGTATGCAATCTCTTTGGAAGGAAGTCCTATGAACAGCCCATACTTAGAGAGTGAAGAGTCATTATATTGCACCTTCTTGAGGGCTGATTATCTACAAAAGTTATTTGAAGTTGTTCTGCTTGGGAGATCTGTCCTATTCCAGCCTATTTTATTTATTTACTTGCTTATGTCAGTAATATATTTAAAGGGGCTTAGAACATGCCACCTCAAAATATAGATTATTTTGACCTGAAGAAACTTGAGGAACAGCTCTCTGACCTCTCTTTTTCTATCTAAAACTGGGTCCTAAAATTTTTGATAAGAAAGGTGCTCTCTCTGTAGCAGGATGAGAGTAACATTCTTATCACCAGAGACTGAAAAATCAACTTTGACGTGGACCTGTGGAAACAAACCTATCAAAATAACCCTGATCTTTCTTTAGTTTTCTCCCTATTTCCTAGTCACTGTCCCAAATTTGCTACCCCTAATCTAAACTCCTTTCTTTTGTCATATCCCTACAATTTATTTTTCTTTGTTCAGAAATGTATATAAGCTTTGGGGCCTAACGGCTTCTTCAGGTCTTCATTTTCCTTCTGAAGACTTCTGTGTCCATGTGAAAATATTAAATAAAAATTGTGTGCTTTTCTTCTGTTAATCTGTCTTATATCAGTTTAATTTTAGTCCCAGCTACAAAACCTAACACAGCGGAAGGAAATTTTCCCTCTCCTACAGACTCATGGATATTTATTTTATTTTACTACTTTATTTTGTTGTCCAAATCATTTCAGCTTTGGCTATTGAGAATTCTTTCCTCTTGTGTTTCTTTGATATTTCTGCCCTGTGTGTGTGTGTGTGTGTGTGTGTGTGTGTGTGTGTGTGTGTATTTAAACACTTTCTTACTTTTGATTATGCAGGATTCTCTAGGCTTATCTTATATATTTCCTGTCCCAGTCCTAGAATAAGCTATTTTCCTATGGAGTCCTTGTTCCTTTTAGTAAGGAGATTATTGACTAAAAGGAAATGTTGCATCGAATCCAATAGTATTAGACATTATTTTCTTTATTCATTACCACTTATAAAATATTTGGTACTTGTTCTGCCAGTCTCACAGAAATGCTGAAATCAGGGTGAATGACCTCATAAAGACATTAGATTTCTTTGAAAGGGATGATTTTCAAAATGGGGATGTACTGCTCCTGGAGAAAATTAGGAAATTCTGCAAAGATAACAGAGAACTTCACCTTCAATTGCCAAGTGAGACCTCAAACATCTTCTAAACATGGGTCTAATATTGAATTATTAAGTGGAAATGTGTTAATTGCAAGAATAAATGAACTTGGAATTGTACTGTATTTCAAGAAACAGAATTCCTTTTCTTCAGTCAGAACCAAGGGCAATACCTCAGCAGTTAATAATAAGCTATTGTCGCTGGTTTAAACAAAGAACCTAAAATGTTTATTATTGCAGTGTATCTATTTATGTGTGCCCAGACTCCAAAGCCTAGTTTTATTTGTAAGGTTCCCCAACAGAGTGGTTGCTATAGATATAGCAAAAACCCGAAGGACAGCATGCTGAGACTTTGGAAAAACAGTTTCATTTCCAAAAGCAAGGGATAGACACCGAGGCTTAAAGAGAGTTGATCCCTAGGATAAAGTCATAGCTCACATAAGGTTTTCAGAATAAAATCTAAGATTTCAGGAAATTCTAGGGTCCAATTATGTGATGTTCAAAGGAAACAGTGAATATGAGTAAGCTTTAGTTTTTACCCTAGGCTTAAGACAAATATGTGCAAATCATTCTACTCGATGTTGGGGAATAAAAGATTATTTTTGTTTCTTTTTGTGATAATAATAATGAAGAGGAGAATGACATGAAGGTGATGAAAGCTGCGGTTCTAGGTACCTAAGTTGTAAGTTTCTTCAGTTGAGAAATAATCACGGTGATGGAACTGGACTTTAGTCTGGTCCTCTCTCCAAGAGAAATAGACCAGATCCTATGGGCAGGTTTCTCTTTTCTTTGAACCTGCCTTTCCGCCCTGAATTTCATGGTAAAGTGTTTTCATGTACCAACCTCCACAAAAGCCAATTCATTTCTCAAATGGAGTTTTCCATCCTGGGAAGGCCAGGTGTATAAGCTCTCCTTATCTCTCATCAGCTCAAAGACAAAATATCTTATAAAATTTGTAAAAATTTAACCTCTCAGTAATGTGTAAAGAAAAAAAATTAGAGGAAGCAATGTGGCGGAGGAGAGGTCAAGCAGAACCAGGGTGACCTGGTCTTTCAGTGCTTCTTGCTGGGGCCCCTGAGGTGGGTTGTCTGACTACTTAATAAGAAGCAAATTCTCCAATGGGAAGACAACCCAGTGCTCACGTATCACTTAGTCATTGAAAGAAAGCGGGATGATAATGAGAGCAGTCCAAGGTGAGGGACTTCAGATGACGGACCCACTTTAGTGCTCAGGTGCTGAAAAAGAGTGAGGAAGGACTGATTGAGCCAGGGTAGCAAACACTTGGATACCCACGTGTCCTCCATGTTTGCTACCTTCTTTGCCTTGATCATCTGAGAGAGATCCAAAATTCTTATTCACAGTTATCTCTTTGGTGACATTGGCTACTCTTCTCAAAACTGCCATTTCAAGGTTCAAGAGGAACTACAGGGTAAGACGTAGCTCTTTCTTTGACTTTGTCTTCTTTTGCTAACATTTGGAAAGTATTAACTTCTAAGAGTCTCTTTTCCTCCTCGCCCATCAAAATTAAAATGCAACATTGTATCTATGTGCATACATGTATATACATATAATCATTTTTCTAGTATTTAAACATTTTATACTTGTTTGCCAATAATATGGATGATTTGAAAGCTTTTTGAGGATAGGATCCTACTTTTGATGCCATGAAATGATATAGCTGTTATTTCATAAAGAGCATCTTTCAATTAGTTTATTTTGAGCCCCCCTCCACGCCTCAGCTCTAACCCCAATTTAGATTAAAGTGTTAAAAAGATCATCATAACATGTAGCTTTGTACAAGGAGATGATCTAATTATTCAGTCTTGCTGTACCAGCCTAATAAATTATGCAGTTTCGACTGCAGTATTTCACCTGAGAGAATGAGTGTGTCAAACACTATAGAGCATGAATTCTCCAGCTAGCCTGTGTAGATGCCAGAGCAGAGAGTGTTTAGTGCCATGATCTGAGAATTGGTTTTACAGAGCTTTAAGAGAGAATGTTAACAATTTATATATATTTTGGCTGGGGTTAGAAATATATATTATCCTGAAAGGGCTTATACGTGCATAGAATATACTATATGGGATAATTGTTGTATATTTAATTGTATTCAAACAAAGAGAATACTGTCACTTAATTATTTGCATATTATTCTAGAGAAGTAATAAATAAGCTAAAGGGAATATCCCAAGAGTTCGGATGAATTTGAAACAAATAAATATCAGTCTCTTGAGGCTCCTGTCAGTAGAACAAGTGAGCCAAATCCAGTTGATGTTTTCATAAAATAAAAGCAGCTTCCAATTTTTAAATCTCCACTTGAAGTTTAAAGAAACCTTTCTAGATAAGGTACCTACCCAGCTGCTTGCCAGAAACACTCCTCTGCCTTGCACTCCATCTATATAAATTTTTATGAAGAGAGACTGTCATGAGATGAGGAATGGTAAATAAAGAGTAGTTTACTTGTCTTTGGTAGCAGCTCTCTCAGTTTGGCTTAGAATACTTTGATAGGAGATAGAGGTATTGAGGCACAATTATGGCCCTCACCATGATACGGATCTAGGTGAGAACAGAGGACTGCCATTGGTGCTGAGCATGAGGAGATCCTTTTCTTCCAGCTTCCCAGAATCCCAGCAGCAGTGGGGGCCTGGATCTTCTCCTGCAGCACCAGCTACCAGGCAGCACACAGGGCCAGAGATCAGCCATTCATCCGCTGATGGATGAACCCCTCAAATCAGTGGGCCAAAGCTGGTTTAGGTATGACGCATACGAATACAGGTTGCATGAACTTCAAGCCAGTGGATGTGAAGGATAGACTGAAATGTTCTTTTATTAATTACCTAACAGAGGACCTTTAAACACTTCATGCAGTAAGTTGCAAAACATTTTATTATAGTCAACTCTGAATTATCTGGGGATGGAAGAAGTAGAAAGAGCTGGACATCAGCCTTTGTTGAACAGAGAGATATAATGAGAACTGTTGAGTATTAAACACAGAAATGGGGAAAAGACCATTGCATTTGTGGTGCTTATGAGCTCTTGATGGAAAATAGATCAAGTAGGAACAATTTAAAGATATACAACTGAAGACTTCACTGCTTCCATGGAAGCTGAACTCTTTTCACTAGAAAACCAATTCTGTGAGTTTAGAGATGTTTTCAGTGTCTCACATATAAAAAATGTGAAGATCCTGTAGAACATGGGGCACATCAGGGAGAAGGCCTTCTAGAGTGGATTCCTGGATGGACCCATTCTGGAATCCATTCATTCTTTTGTCCAACAAACACAGAGTGAGCTCTTCATGTATGTGAATTCTTGAGGTCTCAACAAGGGAATCTGCTGTGAAACCCCTCCAGGAGACAGAAAGACGAGCCTGGGAAAAGAGGGGGACTTCAAAGGGAGAAGAGGGAGAGAGAAAGAGCGACGGTTCAGATCATGGGTTCTGATTTGGAGTTCTGCTTGAAGCAGGAGGATCTCCATTAGTGTATGAGATGGAATGAAGATTTGGAGAGGCTGGTGGGGACAGAAAGACCATCAGAATACAGGAGTGAAGTGTGTGGTTTCATCTGCATATGTGAGAAAGTAGTCATTCAAAAGCAGAGTTGATCTTTATATAGAAATTTAGAAAAAAAAATTTCTAATAGACTAGATGGGGGTAAGATTAAGTTCTGACCATTTCCTCAAAATGTCCCATGTAGCTCTCATGTAACTTACATTAGTCAGTGGAGAACAACACTTTCTTGAGAGGCTGTGTGACATAAGGGCATTTGATTAAATAAGCACCCTTCAGGAAAATCACCGTACACACACACACACACACACACACACACACACACACACACACTGAATTTAAAAAAGATTGCTGTCTTTAACTCACCAAGGCTAGCCTTAATATACAGTAAGTTGTAAACAATTTTATTGTATTTAATTTCAGCTTGAAAGTTCTATGATTATATTTTTATAGGCCTTTCTCATTTATAAGTGTGTGTCTATTGCAATTTACTTCTTATTTCCTAAGGGGTATTGCTTTCCCTGACCTTGTATGTTTTCAGGAAGGCTGAAATATTGTACTTTGAAGACAAAAATAATCTGAGCGATTAAGCAGTATAAGCAGCTGCTGTGCAGGTGCTGGTTTGGGGCGTTCTGCGACTCAGACCTCCTATAGGGGGGTTGCACATACACTGGGCTAAGGACACCCAGAGGATGCAGAGTTAACTCATTATGAGATCAATAATCTGTAAACTGTGAATATGCAGGAAATCAGAGTCTGTTGGCTTTTCAGTCCATTGTGGAAGTAAGAGTCTTTATGTGGTCTCTAAGGGTGTTCTGGTCCAGCGAGTCAATAATTCCCATCGCATCATAGAAAATGTGTTGCCCCTATAGGCTGTTGAATGCCTAGGGAATGTTCTTCAGTAACCGAGTGTCCTGCATAGTAAAATATGCATTAACCTGAGATCCTGCGCTGAGACCTAAATGGTAAATAACACATAGTCAGGTACATTGTACTTACTAGTGTCTATCAAGCAGACTTGGACAAGGGAGAAGAACAATTAGGCACTCTAGACAAAGACTCATGTGGCATTTTCTGATGTGAATATTTTCAGACTTACTGGAGGAAAGGAAAAAAAAGAAGAGATGGAAAGCATAAAGGAGGAAAGAGGAAGGTCAGAGGAAGGAAAGGAAGGAAGGAATAAATGAAGGGAGATAAGAAGGGAGGGGAGGAAGGAGGGAAGAAAGAAGAAAGGAAGAGAAAAAGGAGGAAAAATAAATCTGATGGGGTGTGTGTGTGTATAGTTGCAAGTCCAAGGTTGGGATCATCTAAAATTAAAAGTTTAGTCATAATACTTCAAACAGTAAAAATGATTTTTTGTTAAGAAGTTGACTGTGATGAATACCAATACAAATAGAATTAGAACTGGAACATGGAGCAATCATACAGACATGAGAAATCACACGTTTCATGATAGAAATTATTCTAGAGCTTTGGAAACACCTCTTTTATTACCTAAAACAAACAAATGAAAACATGGAGATGCCCATAATGTTTCCATAATAATAATTAACATTTGCAAGCCCCTTATAATTTACAAGGCATTTTACAGCAATTACCACAGTTAATTCCCACAGTAACCTTGTGAGTTTAAATGTTAGACTTCCTATTTTACAGCTCGGGGAACTACTGCCCAAGGAGGTTAAGGGTCTTTTGCCAAGATCACTCAGGAGTCAGCCATAAACCCAGTACTCAAAAGCCAGATCTTTTGACTAGAGATTGTCCCACCATCTTAGCCTCTCTGCCTTCATACCCAAACGCAACATTTGGGCTCTAAAGTCTAGAATTTCAACATTTTTTTCAAAGACAGAAATTATATATATATATATATATATATATATATATATATATATATATATGTATTGCTTCCTTCTCTCAAATGCAGTTCTTTTCAGTATTTTTTAACTTTTATAACAATAAAGCTTTGTCACCATAGTTAAAATGAAACATGAATTGCTGAGTGTCAGATCATCAAGTGTGACTACTTGTGGACGTTCATTTTTGAAGACGTAAGATGGGGGAGGGAAGCAGTGCAGGCATTCAACTGGAGTTATTACACCATCCTGGTCTAAGACATGGGCCAGGTACCGTGAGGGAAATCATGATGAGCAGGTAACCTCTGCTCTTAGGGAACCTGCCACCTATTGAAAAACACACCTATGCATGTGGAGCAAGAGGAGAATACAAATGTGGGGGAAGTGAGAGAGTGTGTGCCCTATTTAGGGATCAGAGAGTGAGCCAGTTGATTAAACCAAAGGGTTTGCCTTGGAGAGTAGTGGAGAAAGAACCTGGAGAGAGAAAGATTGAAACACCAGACTGAGAGTTGGATTTTATGCTGAGAACAGTAGAACGTCTTGGTAATTGACAGTGGGCAGAGGGCATGATGAAAGTATCTAGAGAGGGTGAATGTAGTGAGAACATAGAGCATCCATCAGACAGGAAAAGTTGCGGATTGGAGAGACCTGTTACAAAGATATGGTAGTATTCTGAGGTGAGATAGTATGACATAGAAATACCAGTAAAAGACAATTATCGTTATTGTTTATACTATTATTATTGATAAGTGTTCCAGAACTCTTTTTAAATTGCTTTGTGATGCATTATTCAAAATGAATTTTGCATCTGGATATCAACAGGTAACCATGATCAAAACGTATGGAATTTAGGGGGTAATAATAGCCACTTTCACAGCTACTTGGAAAGTTAAATGAGAAAGCATATGAAAAGGCCCAACACACAATCCACACTCAGCTGAGGTTAGTCCCCTTCCTCCAATGTGATTTCCATTTGTGATATTCCCCTATACCTATATCAACCCATACCTAACCTCACATATAGGTGTGTATGTTTGTGTACGCATATATATGGATTATGTGTATACGTGTGCGTTCACACACATATTTATAACCACACATGTAATCATACTCATAAGAACATCATACATGTGCCATCCCAGGTATACCTTCAAGGTAGGATTAAATTTAAGGAGGTATGAAGTACCCACATATACTCACTTTAATCCCTATAATGCTCCATATAGGGCCTTGCCTCCTGATTCTATCTCTCTACTCCGCCTTGGTAGCAGTACCCATGGGTACCACGGATGTCTCCTAGTGCCATCTAGTGGGGAATCCCACTTTCTGCCCCATAAGTCTCCTTGTGCTGACTCCACCATTGCCCCAACTCATCATTTTACAGGCTGTTTCCATCATCCCAAGAAACAACAGTGCTAGACGAGCTCCTCTGTATTTCTGTTTAGGCTCTTTCCAATTAACCTTCTGGGTGTTTCCCATCTCTACCTACAGACAAGGAAAAGGCTTGGAGCACCTCGGTCCACTGTGCCAACAGGAAGTGAGTGACTGTGAGTACATAAATCATTTCTAGGTCCATGTCTGCAGGATCTAGAAGGAAAATTCTGTAATGAAAGCTTCCTGCATTTGGTAAATTTAGGAATACTTTATATATGTATAACTCTTTCTTTAGTTCAATGAGAACTTTGGCTCACAAAACGATGCCACAGGCTGATTATTTTAAAGAGATGAGATTATTTTGGTCTTCCTTTGTCTGCGAAGAAAGCCATTTGGTTATAGAAATTGTTACTGCTATATGTTGATTAACTCATGGAATTCAATCTTCATTTCCTTTAGCTGGTGGATTCATGCAATCAAAAAGACTAACAATAGTGGAGAAAAACCAGGCTGTTAGAGCTGTGTCTATAGAATAAAGTTATTTTGCAAATTCTTAAATCCATTTAGAATTTTAGAGATGATAGATAAACATGGTTGTGGATGAACTGAAGAGTAAATGCACAATATCAAATCTTGTCGGTTGGTTAATTAGGCCAAAGAACTACTAAATGCTATTAAAAATCAGTTGAATCACTTTCAATGTCCTACTGAAGTGATCAGTTAAATGAATCATCCTATTATGGTTGTTCATGTAACATCAAAGGATATATAAGTTAGGGGGAACTATCAATCTCTAGCCCCCACTTGCTCCTCCCTTAATCCCAGGGCCCAGGGACATTTGGATTGGTCTGGATAATTTTTTTCCTTGCTTCATGTTACACCAATGCTAGTGCTGAGTATGCTACCTATATGTTCAATAAAAATGGTAACACCTTCTTCTTAAGAGTTCCCCACCTCCAAGATAAAAGAAAGGTGTAAATAGAGAAAGGGTAAGTAAGAGGGGCAGAAAGGCAAAATGAGGTTCACTGCTATAATGGATTTGGCTGGAGTTTTCTACTGCTAAGTCAGTAAGTCAAATATTGTGGAAGAAGGTAGAAATTCAGACCAGAGGTTAGTAGATTGTTGTTAGCATAAATGAAAATTGTATGAATTTACTCACCTTGACTCATATTCTGAAAATATAACTCATTTGAAAGGGTTGGGTTTGTTTTGGCAAAGGCTGAATGTCCTAGTTTGCCTTCCTGTTCCTTTGTTTAAGGGGCAAGTGACGCTCATGAGACCTATCTTTCAAGAAATCAGCATCTCGGTCTCTGGGCTGGGTAAATAGAGAAGAAGGAAATGAAAACACCATGTTTTTATTATGCTTGAAGTTACTTATTTACAAAGAGGTTCTTCATCAATTGAAGCTATCTGTAACTCTGTATATGGCCTCTCAGTTCTGCTGCCTTTGTTGTAATGTTACATTTTGTATCTAATATTTCTTGCTACTGTTTAGAAATCATTGTGACTACATTGCTCTTTATCGATAATTTTATGTAGCATAATCCATCACCATGTTGGATGTTGGGGCGGGGAGAAGGGCATTACTTTGTCTTTCACTTGCTGCTCAGACAGCTCTCTCTTATTGATTTCTTGGCTCGCATGTTTGTTAGATGATGATTTGCACTTTTCCTGTATTGTGTTTATCCAGATTATGTTTCAGATCTGTCTACAACATATCATCATTAACAACAAACATTTATTGAACACTTATGGGCAGTGGATCAGGCCCTAGGCCAGGTACTAGGGATAATAAGAGGAATTTAAGTGATCCCTACCCTGGAGAATCTATTGGACTATGTTTGTTTAAAAAAAAAAAAAAAGACACCTAACAGCTTCTGCCCAGTGAATGTTACAGGCAATAAATGCTCTGGAGTTCAGAGAAGGGAGTGATTGGTAAGGGCTGGATTGATCAGGGGAGGCTTTATGAAATGTGAGTGGCTTCTTACAGGATGAGAGGATATTTTTATAGGATACTAAATATAGTGAGTTTCTGAATACCATTGTGCCAGATTTAAAAAAAAAGTAATGCCTATATCTTTAAACCACAATTGCCTTATTAATTATTTATAAGCTTAAGACAGAGAATCAATATTCACCTGCTTTCCGCGGCGCTTTTTGTAGAGTTCTGTTGTTAACAGCCTCGCGCACTTCGTCACACACACCAAGGAAAAGCCAGCCAGTCTGTTAACTTTCTCATTAAGACTTCTTGGGCCCGGTTGCCCACTTTTCAGATTGTCTATTGCTTTGTCTAAAATTTTTCCCCCAGTGGAAGTTCCTATCCAAAAAAATTGTATATTCAATGACTTCTTAAAACAAAGTGGGTTTTAAGGTAAGAGAATAGGAAAAAAAAAAGAAAAAGAAAAAGTGACTTTTTTTGTAAAGCTGCCTCACCGAATCTTCTGCAGAATGCAAGTTTAACCCTGGAGAGGCTGTTAGTCCCCCAAGGGAAATATCCATTTATAAGAAGTTCCAGAGTTTTTCTCTACAAGAGAGAGATGATCAAACATTTTTGAAGGTTGAAAACTTTGCTTATTACTTCTGCAGGACTTTACTGGTTCGGATAGATGTTTACCTCGGCTTATTGACTGAAAGGTCGGCAGGAAGACCGTCTGTGGCTAGCAGTATTCATATTCTAAGGACTGAGCCCTGCGACTTTCCCAATACCAGTTTTTTCCCAGAACGCTTGCTGTGATTTCTCTTACATTATTCTTTTTTATTTTGAATCTCTTTTTTTAAAAATAATTTATTTTGGCTTTGGTGGAATGAGAGGCAAGGAAGAAATGAAGTGCACTTTTTTTTTTCCTTGTGTGTCTTCATACCACATATATTTAGGGGTATCTATTGCATACCTACCATAAAGCATTCCACAGATCTTCAGGGGGCTACAATCTGCTTATTTTGTTAGACACGTGAAAGGTTACGAACATTAGACGGGTTGAAAAATAAAAGAAGAAATTTTTATACCTTTTCTCAATCCTACCAATACTGGTAGGGTGCATTTAAAATTTCCAATTAAAAGCAATTCAGTCTTTCTTCATTGTAGAAGTTACTTGGGTGTAATTTGGTCTCATGTGGACAATATTTAGTGAACCTGAAGTATAAATGCTCAATCAGGTATATTTCCTCTTTTACAAGAAGCATCTCTATATGTCTTCCCAAGATGGTTGGATGCGCACAGGGAAGACTGACATGCCCTCTGGCCATAAGGTGGGCTGTCCTCAGTTCTGTCTGCCAGAATGAGGGTGGCCTGGTCTTGTTCCCAAATACTCTGTGTCGGTATTGTCCCACGTGGCTGATCTCACCTGTGTGTGCGTCTGTGTCGTGCTGTTGCTCACACCATCAAAATATATAGTCATCAAATATATCTATGTGAGAGAGGTCCCTGCATTTTTTATCTTTCTCATCTAACCCATTGTTGCAGAGTCCTAGCACCTCTGTGTCCACAGAGAATGCAAGGGATTTTAAGGGACCCCCGCATACAATATACATGTCTCGTGGAATCAGAACTCTCTGTCTCAGACTCACCTAGGACTTCTTCTAGCCATCTCGAGAATAGAGGGGCAGAGGAGCAGAATGGGTGTTCTGGAAAATATCAGTCTGTAGAGCTAGTATTTTTATTATCTAATTCCCCACCTTTTGTCAAGGCCCAAGAAAGACCAGGCCCTTGATTTTCAGAGAACCTAACTGTATTCTTACCCTAGGGGTATTCACAGAAAATCCTCATCCTTTTCCTTACCTGGGAATGATTCCTCCTTGTCTTACATGGTGGGAACTTCTCTATTATTTCTATTCTCTGCATTATGAGTTAGAGTAAAATTCAGCCATTGGGTTTTCCAGGCTTAGCTTCTGATCTGAAAAGAGTAGCTTTTGAAATTTAGAAAACTCTTTCTCTCTTGATTAAACCTGGCTTTCAAAACCTTTTTGCACTATGGCCTCAAAACCTAAATTTCCCCCTTTTTTCTTTCATTCTTATTTGAACAATCTAAATCATCTCCAAAGCAATGGCTGCCTCTAACAAAATAGAGGGAACACATGAAAATACATAAAAATATGTTAGCCAAGTTACAATGTCTGCCTAAAACCATAGAGAGAATAGTTACCAAAGTGGAATTTTAGTAAGAATTCAGAAGTTGGGCCAGAGCAGGTTAGAATAGTCAGGGATGAATTCTCATAGGCAGTGAGTCTTATTTGGCGCTCAAGGATGGAAGAACTGGGGTAGGTATAAAGAAGATGCAATGGATCCTCGATCAGACTTCCCGTCTTCTTCCCCCACATGCCCAGGGTTCTGTATTTGTAGCTCACATACATCCCTTGGCACCGTTTTGTTGTCTCCAAGTGACTCATGGGTGTGTCTTCCTGTAAGATTCTAAATTACTTGAGGACAGGGATAAAAACATTCTGTTTGTATCTATGATATTACTTAGCCTTGTGCATGTACACAGTAAACCTTCGTATGTATTTAAAATTTAACAACATGTTAAAAAATTAGGATTTTAAAATTCTTTTTCCCTTAGCTCTTTCAAAACTGCCATGTTGCTTTACCTTCTGTATTAAAAAAAAAAAAAATCAAAATCAAAATCTGATTAGAGATTTTATATTCTTCAAATACCAGTTCCGCAAGTTATCTTTTATCTTCTTGCTTTTCTACCAAATATCTATGGGATTTACACATGATGGTCAACTCAAGCTATTATAAAATATACGTGACATGAAATTTACCCTTTTAATCATTTTTAAATGTAGAGCTCGGTAGCTTTAAGTATATTCACCTCGTTGTGTAACTATCACTACCGCCTTTCTCTAGAAATTGTTCTTCTTCCCAAATTGAAACTCTGTACTCATTAGATAATAACCCTATTTCTCCCCTTCCTTCAAGCCCACAGCAACCATAATTCTATTTTCTGTCTCTATAAATTCGACTATCGTACATACCTCATATGAGTGGAATCATACAATATTTGTTTTTTTGTGTCTAGCTTATTTCATTTTGTGTATGTCTTCAAGGTTCATTCATGTTATAGCGTATGTCAGAATTTCATTCCTTGTTAAGGATGAATAATATTTAATTGTATATATAGACCATATTTTGTTTATCACCTCAAGTTTATTGTGAAGATAAAGTGCTTATCACTAATCGATGGGCATCTGTATACATCTCTGAGTATTTTTTGGTGACTTGATTCTCTTTGAATTATAATATATTTGACTATTTGACTCAAAAGTGTAAATAAAATCCTTTTTAAAAAAAGACTATGCGATGTGGTACCTCCAGAAATAGCACTTCCTCTAAGGCAGATAATAGTAATTTTAAGGTCAAGTAACTTGGATTTTTAAAAGAAAAAGAAAAATGTTTTTATTTTATGCCTTTAAGGTTTCTTCTGTATGTCATTGAAGTGGCTAGAGGCTTCAAACCAATGTTTCCCAGATTGCTAATTCTAAAACAGTCTTTCTACAAAAGGGATATGGAAGGTCAAATAAATTTGTGAATGTTGCTTCCAGTGACACCCCTTGTAAGTTCTCATGGTACGTAAGGATTTTAAAAATCTCTAATAAGTCTGCTGCTT
Source organism: Rousettus aegyptiacus (assembly GCF_014176215.1). NCBI lineage: Eukaryota > Metazoa > Chordata > Mammalia > Chiroptera > Pteropodidae > Rousettus > Rousettus aegyptiacus. The sequence goes on from NW_023416287.1 coordinate 73,752,092, forward strand.
AAAAAAAAAAAAAAAAAAGGCTTAATTTATTTTATTCAGAATTTCCAAACACATCTGAACTCAAACATTTTTAGCTGTTATTTGGGTAATACTTCAAAATATTTTCTGTTAAAACAAAGTAAAATCTTGAAGAAGATAACAAAAGTGAGAGCATCTGAAAAAGTATAAAAGTGGGTTCTTTCAGAGCCTTGAGCTGAGTGGACAGTGACACTTAGTCAGAGTTTTCCTCTATTTTCACATAATTAGGCTAAATGTACTTAGAGTCATAGTCAGAGGATTCATTTGTTAATTATTTTAAAAACCTTTAGCCAACTGCATAAATTTATGTTGTGTCCAGATAAAGAACATTGAAAGATAGATGTAGTAAACAATTTTAATATTTTTTGTCTGTATTTTTGTGGAAGATATAATGATGCTATTAAATAAATGTATTTCTTTAAATATATAAAAATTATTGAAATAAAAGGTTTAAATCAAATTTTTCTTATAGTCTTTAAATCTGTGAAGCACTGAGTAAAAGCAGTGAAGTTCATTGTTAAAAGCAGCATTTTAACCATGATTTCCCCCAAATGGTAGAATCGACTAAGAGGAGGTGAAAGGTTGAAGGAGAGTATCAAAGCCAGAGATGAAATATTCAGGGAGCTATGTGAGACTCATGGGAAAAGATGTATTTGAAAAAAAGAGCACAGAGAGCTAAAAAAATGAAAAATCTGTTTTCTGTTTTCACACTTCTGAGAACCTCAAATACCAGTAACTAAAGTCTTTTCACAACTTAGTAAATTTACCATTGTTTTTCACCTCTGTTTTCTGAATTTTCCTAAGTAAACACCTTGAGTTTACTTTTAAACAAGCAAGAAGGTTATTGAGAGACAGGAAGGCAGGAAAATGCATTCAGAAACTATCTTTTAGGAAGGAGAGCATCTCTACAATGAAATGGAATGAGTGGACAGCAATATATAAGGACTGCAGGGGGCCAAAGCAACTAACACACATGCTCAAGTGAAAATAGACCATGAGCTGTTAAAAGTTTAAAAAGTTGTCCCCTAGGCTGGCACCTGTAGAGGGTTAAGACTGAATCTTCACTTGATGATAGATGTTCTATAGGAAGCTAAGTTAATGAGGTCAGGCTACTTTGTTTTCTGACCACTAACTAGTAGGCATTGCAGTAGATATTTGGTAAATAAATGGTGGTCTGACTTAGAACTCAGGTAATATTATTAGACAAAAAAAGAATGATATGGATCTTTATCAGATAAAGTCACTCATATTCGAGCTAGGAAATACTAACTCCTGGTAGTAAGCAATAGCCAATTTGGAAATTGGAAAAATGCCCCGAGAAGGAAGTGTAATCCACTCATATTTAAAGCAAGGCACTGGTCTTAGCTGGGTGACCACCTTCACTGGGTTTCTCTTGTAGGAGAGTTTGTCTGAGGTAAAACCCATTTAGAAAGAAATGTCAAGACTTTTGGGCAATCAGAGTTATCCAGATAATTATTACTCACAAATTGAGTATCAGTTTTCTCATTGCTCAGTCCTAGGTTTCTGGATTCTGTTGAAGGAGAAAGTTGTTTATCGAACAAAATGTTTCAGGCAGCTAGTAATTCATCGAACTAAGACAGAGTTTTAAATTTACTTGATTTAGGCTTGATGTAGGCCTGTGATGAGTAAGCCTGGGTAAGCCTGTCTCTGTCCCTGTTGTAACACACCTTGGGCCTTGGTATAAGACTTAAAATTGCTTGAGATATAATCATAATTATATCCGCTGAAGATGTTCGACAGGCCGTATTCATGCCCTTTGAACTGTGAGACTTAGAGACTGATTTTGAACTAATTCGAAGAGCAACAACAGCAAAAAAGAATATTGGGGTCTATAAACTTGCTAGTGCTATCATAACAAAGTACCAGAGACTGGGTGGCTTAAACAACAGAAATGTATTTTCTCACAGTTCTGGAGGCTAGAAGTCCAAGATCACAGTTTGGCAGGTCTGGTTCCTTCTGAAGCTCCTCCTCTAAACTTGAAGATGACCGTGCTCTCTCTGTGTCCTTGCATGGTCTTTCCTCTGTGCTTGCATGTCCCTGGGGTCGCTTAGTGTGTCCACATTTTCTTTTTTCTTATAAAGATACCAGTTATGTTGAACTGGGGCCCTTCCTACTGCCTTCATTTTAACCGAATCACCCCTTTAAAGGCCCTTTTCATAAAACATAGTAACATACTGAGATACTGTGGGTTAGGAATTCAACATATGAATTTGCAGGATGAGGAAGCACAATTCAGGCCACAACAGGGTCGTTTGATCAAAGTATCTAACTGGTAAGATGAAAGCTAAATTGGGAAGACTTGGAATCAAACATAGTCAAGATTCTCATCTTCTAAATGTTGTCTTTGCTCTTTTCTCTTAGTCAGCTTTAGCATGACAGAATGGCTTCTCCAGTATGAGCGAACCATGGCTTCTAGTACCTCTGGCCTCTCATCTTTAGTGTATTACTAGAGGGGAAAAGAAGTGCCCTCTTCCAACTTGAGCCTGAAACATCCTGGAGAAAGACACAGATTGCCTATCTTGCATCAGGTGCCCTTCTGTGAACCAATCAGTGTGGCCCGGTGGTGAGGCACTTTGATTGGTCCAGGTTCAGCCAGTGCCCACTGCCAGATCAGTCACTTCAACCAGGGAGATAAGATCTTATCAAGACATCAGCCCTCATCTAGAACATATTTCAGAAGTGAGCAGGATGGGGCGAGGAGGAGTTGTCCCATAGAACATTACCTTGAGGGAAACTGTGACCCAAACAGACACCCCAGTGTGCCCTGTTGGGTGGGGGGGGGTCCAACATAGTCGTGGAAGCAGAAAATTTCAATGCAGTATAATAAGGACTCTAAACAGCGATATCATCTAACTCTCAGCAGGAAAATGCAAAGATACTAGGACAGAACTTGGTGAGAAATCCAAGAGATGGCTTTTTTGTTTTGCTTTTTTTTTTTTTTTTTTTTTGGAGGTATCAGGGGGAACGGTGTCAGTGAAGACTTCACATAGACAATGACCTTAGAAGTAGATCTGAGGAGGAGAAGGCTAGTCAAGTGAAATGAGGTGTGAAGATGTGCAAAAGGCTTGTGTGGGAGCTTTAGCGAAACAGTGGGTATTCCTGCAGAGTGGAGGAGAAGGTAAAAGCTGAGGCTGGAGAGCTCACGTCTTCAAAGCAAGCAGAGTTTGGAAGGCCCACACTGGATTGAAAGAGAGCACGTATTTTTTTACTGTTTTCTCAATGAAACAACAAAGCTCAGAACTTTCATTAAAATAAAGGTATTAAGGGGAAGGGGAGAAAACAGCATAGTTTAGTGTGGATTCTCTTATAAACACTTGTGAATCAACAGCAGTCGGTTCAGACATTCACTGTGAGTCTGGGCTAGGAACATCTCCTCTTTTGTTCTCAGTTTACTCATTTATTTCAAATTAAAGGATTTGAATTGTATGAACTTTTAAGACCTTCCTCAGTTGGTTGCTACTTATCTTTCTGTGCAACAAGTATGTAACTTGAAAACTGGTTATCAGTTCCATCTGGCCTCATTACTGACCTCAGTTTTGGAATGCAAAAATCTGTGTTTGGCTCCTATCCGTGAGAACTACATACTAATCATCAAGGCTTAAATGTGAACAATGAAATATCAGTGCAAAGTCCCCATACTGATACTGTCATGTGAGAAATAGGGACAGTTCTGATTTAAGGATTCATAAGAAAAAGGGTGTTTGGACTGTAGTGGTGGGAATAGCTTCGCAGAACTGGTGAGATTTCAGCTGAGCTCTAAGGATTGTTGTGATTAACATAGACAAAGACAGGGAGTGAGGTCATGGATAATGGGGGTTGGGCACCAGCTGGAGTGGGGCGTGAACAAGAGAGCAGAGGTGAGAAGGGCAGTTTATCCCAGAGAGAGACACTCAGGCCTTCAGAGGTCACCTACTGCCCTTCTGAATATCACTGCACACTATCTCTTTTAAATATTCTAGACCATGTATATCCCATTGTTTGATAAGTCTCGTGTTACCACTGGGGGTGTTAACCTCCCAAGAAGTTGGTCCTACTCATGGAAAGCAGCCATTTTTAGTAGTACTTGAACAACGCACAATGGTCTCCCTCTTTGTCAGCCCTAGAGTTCCCCATTAACACTCAGCTGAGGTCACTGAAAACCTTTTACTTCCCTTTTAGTCCCACACAGAGCCTCAGCCAACTCATCTAGACTAATACTGCATGAGGAGGATGTGAAGGCTGCCATCTCGATCATCACACACCTCATCACTGACAGTCATGGCCAACATGACTGCGTGCCAAGTAGTGCTAAGAATTTTATAGTTATTATTTTCGTTTTATCCTTCCAATAGTGCCATGAGATGCGTTCTATGTTATTATCTCCATTTTTCCAAGTGAGAAAATAATACTTAGAGATATTCAGTGACCTACCTAAGTTCACACAGATTGTAGCTGGTGGAGCTAGGACTTAGAGCTGGTCTCTGACACCAGATGGTTCACAATTTCTGTGTGTGTGAGGTCACAAAGGGTGGAAGTTCAGGATCGGAAACAACCCTACCGTGGGTGGTAGGGGTCACTAGCCATTACACAGAATACCCAAACTTCTCTTAATTGATGTGGGATTTCTGCTCTGCCTTCCTTGATGAAGGGGTTGGTGGTTGTGCCAGTCTCAATACTGTAAGATTTGGAAGTAGGCTGTAAAGTAAATACGGAATTTTTGCTAAATAAAAGAGGAAGAACATATTTCAAGTGTGGAATTTCCAGGGAGCACGTATGGGTGTGGACATTATGGTGGTAAGATGAAGCAGGACCCTGGATGGAGGGACACGGGAGGCACTGTGTTGGAGCACAGATTTGGAGCCAGGAAGAGCTGGGTTCCAGTCTTGACCTTACCAAATCTCTGAACCTCAGTTTCCTATTCTGTAAAGTAGTGCTATTAGAAGGGTTATGGTGAGGATTTTTCTACCAAAAACATTAAATTCTGAAGTAGTGCCAAGCAAAATAATGCCAAGCTACCATTTCAATAAATGGTAGCTATACATTTAATTGCTTTCGTGATCAAGGGGTGAAATCCTGTCCAGCTCCCCAGGCACAAAATGATCACTCCTACCTGGAAAGTTCCACTTACCATCTCATTGATCCACTTTCAACCTTCATCAATTCACCTGCACCGTTATTTCACTGAAGAACACTTACTTAACCCCTACCATATATCAAGCACTGTGGAGGCAAAGACAAATAAAAGAGAATCCGTTGATATATGCTTTAGCTTTTCAATATATATGTATGCATATGTCTTGCTTCCAATTTGGAATACAGGGAAAGAAAAAGTTCTTTATCACTGTCTGGCAGGTCTGAAACAGGTAGGGAAATCGAAGCCTAATCAGAAATCCTGATCTTCGCTAACGTATAGTTGGGGAGGAATCCCAACCCCAGACAGGCTCTTATTTCCAACTGTTCTCCTGATGAAGGGGTTGGGGAGGAGAGGGGGAGAGGGAGAGGGAGAGCGTGTGTGTCGGGGGTGGGGATCAGCCATCTCGATTAATCTTCTGTGTACTGTGTCCACTAAGGATCCTTAACATGGGAGGCGGCCACTTTCTTTCTCACTGATCAGTAGGGACACAGATCCCCCCTCACAGCCCCCAGAAGGGCTCTGAGACTAAGCTGGCCCTGAGGTCCAGAGATGGGAGGTCACCTACCATGGTCCCGTGGTCAGAGCCTGAGGCTGGGCTTTGGCGGCTGGCAGATCCCCAAGGCTCCATGGCGGAAACTCTGGGGGAATGAGCCTTTGTGAAATATTCTTTTGATGAGAAGCGTAATATAAATACAAATTGCTATTATGTCAGTTTCTGAGGAGCCACTTCAATCCATCTGGGCACCTTTGATTTTATTCTCCAATTGCTTTCCTCCTCTAAAAAACTTAATAAGAGCATGTTTTCATCTGGCCTCAAGGGAGTAATTTATTTATTTAAAGTAATAATAAAGTTTCAGCATAATCCCTAGTTCCCGAGGGGGAAGGAGACTCTTTGAACAATTTATTTTCCCATCCTTGAAGTGCCAGGGAGACCAAACGGCTGCCACGGTGGTGTCCTGGAGCCCACTGCCATGGCAACGACCAGAGTCTCTCGGACCATGAGGAAACGGGCGTGGAAAACGGTCCCACAACTTTCTTATTTCCTTTTCTCTGCTACAAGGAAATTGAGAGGTAAGGTAGGATGAGGCCCGGATCAGCTGTGGGAGCCTCATAGCAACCGTGAGAGCTCATCACCGGTAAGTCCAACTCAGGCTCCAGAGTGGAGGCTCACGGGAAGCAGGGCCAGGAAGATGGGAGGGGTGACTCTGGTTTCTTCCCAGTGCAGTCAGGTGTGGGTCTCTGAGAGCTGGAGCTGTGGGCCCAGCTTTGGGACGCAGGAAATCTCAGTTTCCAGTGTGTGCTAGGGGATGAGCACGTCTGTTATGAAAACCAGCGCCATTTGATGCTATCTGCTAGTCTGTGTATTAAGTATTTCATGTGCATGAACTCATTTAGCATTTATATGAAGCACATACCTCTGTGATTCCCATATTAGGGATAAGTAAAGTGAAACTTGTGAAAATTGGGTAACTTGCCCAAGGTCATCAGCTAAGAATTGATAGACCTGGGATTCAAAATTAAGGTCGTTTCTAGAAGCCATATTTATAACCACTGTATACATTGCCTCTCATGTTGATTGCTTAAACAAAGCTGGTGAGGGTGTTTATATCAGTTACCAATAAAGGAACACTTTTATTACAAGTAATAAAGAAAAAACTGGCTTACAGTGACTTAAATAATTGGGAGTTGGTTTTTCTCTCCTGATAAGAGTCTGGAGGTAGGAGCCTGCAGGCACACATTCAGCAGCTCAGTCGGAGGGAGGCTGTTTCTTTGCCCTTTCCCTCGTGGGCATCACCTTCTTGTCACAAAAAAGCTGTGTACCTCCAGACATCACATCTGTATTCAAGGCAGATTCCTGTCTCTGTCCTGCAGGAAAGAAATTTTTTTCATAACCAACCTCCCCAAAAGCAGACTTCTTCTGTCTCATTGACAAGAAAGGGGTCACACAGCCTCCCCTAGCTGGAAGGAAGGCAGAGGAAAGCAAGATTTTGTCTTTCCACTTTCTACATGGGATGGTCAGGAGTAGCTTTGTACAACTTCTCCGCAGCTAAAATGTGACCTGGGCATTGGATGGTCAGAGAGAAGGCAATGATGCTGAAGAGGAAAAGTGCAAGTATCATGATGGTGAGGCTGGGTTAGGTGTGGATCCCAGTTTGCGTGGAGAACTGGTGGGAGCATAGATTGGAAAGCCAGTGGACACTTGGATTGTACTGGAATTTAAGTACCAGTCCTGAAAGCCAAACTTCATCTTTATAGGCATGTACTCTTGTTTCCATACTTCCATCAGCCACATTCCCTTGTTCCGTGTTTTAACAATATGCATGTGCTCATTACTTTAATTTGCTAAATTTCAAAGGACTTACTACAAGGCTTAGGGCTGGATTCCACTGTAGGGAAAAAGGTTCTAGGTTCATATATGAGTAGATCCTTTGTGCTCCATTGAAAGTAGATTGAATCACTTTAAATAGATAATAGGAGAATTCTTCCTTTTCTACTTCCATTTTCTCATCCAGAATGTCTTTTCTATAAGACAAGAGAATCTGCCATTGATTAGAGGAATTAGGAATAAGACAATTAATTACAATAGGGGTTGCTAGATGACAGAATATGGGGTGATTTATTATTTTTACAACACTTTCTTTAAAATTGAATTGTATTTTGGTAAAAAGAAAAGGTAAAATATTTAGGATCATTGAAAAAGAATATACGGCCAAGTTACCACAACAGTGGTTCTAGTGGAGAAAGGGATGAGTCTTAATAAATGTAATCGTCAGAAACTTATCTCAGAAACTCTTACCAGCAGGTTTGGGGGTGTGCTTGGGGAGCCCCCTCTTGGCTGTACCTTTATGTGGACATCCTCTCTCCCCTTCCTGCCACCTGTTGGGGCCCTCTGTGGCTTTTGTGTTCTTTCAGCCTATCTAGGACTGTTCTAGACTCTTGATGACATAGAGGTGATGCCCAGATCACTGCTACAAACTCAGAACACAGGCCCTCAGTGTCTCTCTTTGAAGAGGATGTTTTCATGAGGGTCCCTGGGCCTGCCTTGTCTTTCTGTCAGAGGTGGGTGGAGAGGGAGGGGAAGATACTCTTCTGCAACCTCCAAGATAACCAGAAGTCCAGGGTGTCTCATGGGTTTCCCTGTTGAGCTCTTCCTTGGCATCTAGCTGCTTTTCATTTTTATCATACCCTGATGTAAAATGACTTCCTTTGCCATTTTCCATAAGAAAGCTAATGGCACTCAGCATTCTGAGTTTAGACCCTTGATAGATGTTTTGGAAAGGCTACAGGGAGACACCGCAGTGCACAAAGCCTAACTCAGCGATTGTCCCACCCCTCTAATATCCAGCACACTTGTCATGTGACCATCCTTGGTCATGCACCCTTGAGCATGTGGCACAGTCCATCTCACAGTGGTTTCTATGGCTGAGAGCCGGCCTAGTAGGCCAGCTGGCCTCTCTCAGCACATCCAGCCCCTCGGCACCATCACCACATCTCCCAGGGTGGAAATCACAGAAGCTGCTAACATCTGGTGTCCTCAGACTCTCTCAGTTTTTACCAGGATTGTTTGGTTTGGCATGCACATTTTCCTATACCTCTGCTCTGTGCATTACTGGCCTGTAGTCATTTCAGACAGCAGACGGGACATACATCTCATAAAAGTTTAGGAATGTGTGACTTGAACCAAATGTCCATTTATTTGTCAATTTCTTTTCTAGTAAACCCCAATGCTGAGTTAGGCCCTGCAGTAGGTCAGGGGGACACACATGGATAGAATTTAGTTCCTGCCTTCCAGAGGATTAGAAGTCAGAGTTAATAAGTAAGAAGTCAAATGTTGAGGAAAAATTCAGAATTTGAGCTACAAATAAAAGACACAGATCTGACGGTCAAGCCAGCAATTTTTCCCACAGAGTAGGATTTTTATAAAACATTTGCCTTCTATTTCTTGCTTTCTTGGTGGATCAGGTGAAAGCCAAATAAATTCTGCCATGTCATTCCTCCACTTAGAAACCTTCTAGAGTTCCCATCTCCCTACAAATTAGAACTCGAGTGCCAGTATTACCATACCGTCATGATTTGTTGTGAGCCCCCTTTTCCAACCTGTATCTACCAATATACCCTCTGACACTCTGCACAATGTCTTGCTTCGGATTCCTCCTGTGTGTCATGAAAATGTTTATGAACAAAGGACAATCTAAGTACCTCTGAAGGAAAATAAAGTGAAGCTATGATTGGACCATGTATCCCATGGGGCCCTCACAAAGTTCACAGTTTCCTCAGACTTGCTGGGTTGATTTTCATAAGTGCCTCTTAGCCTCATTGCCTTCCAAAGATGTCTTTATGTTTCTGGGTTTATGCCCAAGGGCTGTTTACCTTCCACTTCCCCCTCTGCCCCAACCTAAAAACATCTGCCTGTGGTCATAGTGCCTTTATGTAGAGAAGTGGAGTTGTTTCTTAACATACTTTCCTGTGCTTTTTTGAAGCAAGAGATGACTGTAGAACTACTTATCAGGAAAGTGAGAAATAAGTTCATTAAGAGAATTCAGGTTTACTATTAGATAAGCAAAAGCCACCTGGACTATTCATTGTCTAGATGGCTTATGGCCTTCTAAGCATTATTAGAGGTAATTTCTTCACATTATACCTCCAGCCAGAGTCAATTATTCTCCTTGTTTGAAAAATTAGGAAAAATTAAGTGCCGATTACAAAATTCCTTTGATCTGCCCAACATTATTGGATTACTCAGGAAACTCAGTGAAATTGTACATACAGTCCTGGGCCAGGGTTCTGGGCCTTGGCCGTTAGAGACTATTGCCCTAGAATATCCCCAAAGGGCTCACGTTGGAGTTGTAAGGTGGGGCAGCATCTCCTGCTCTGTAAAGAATGCACAAATTTTGGAAGATCATTGTTTGTCTTAGAGTAGTCAAGTACTCTTTTTCAGTGAATTTACTCATTAAGTCTCTGCCCATTCATGGCATTCTATGACTACAAAAAGTTCAAAAACTACGGATTTGAGTTTAATTCCTTCATTTCACATTTAGGAAACTGAACCCCTAGTGGTTAAGTGGCTTCAAAAATCTGTAGAATTTTGGAAGGAAAACTAAGGAAATAATAATTATTTAAGTGAGAGGGATGTTGTAAATAAGTAATACTGTCCTCGTAACTATCTTCATTTGTAATTCCATTCCTTTGGCTTCCTCTCTGTGTTTGTACCACAAATCGAGCATGCCTCTGTCCCTGATAGTCCTCGGGGAATCAAGTTTTAATCTCCACTTGCTGTCGCAAAATTACTTGACTAGAAGTCAATCCAGAGTGGCTAGAACCAAATTCTATTTCTACTGGAATGACTCTTTTATATAGCAATTCCATTGTCTTTATTATTTAGCTTTTTTTTTTTTTTTTTTTTTGCTTTTCAAAATGCATGTTTTTTTTTTTTTTCATGCCTTATTTGATCTTCACAACATCCCAGTGGGATAGATGAAGCAAGTATTATTTACAAAGGCACATTATACATAGTAGCAAAATACCCATAAAGGTAGAACTATTTTTTTTAACAAGAGAATTTATCTGCTATTTCGTTGTATAGGTGGATGCAGAAAATCACTTTGGAATCTTTCAAATTCGTCTCTTTTCTGAACAAACAGGCAGGCCCTCCTTATTAGGAAATGTGAGATGTAAAGGGAGTAAGCGTTTCCATCCTTTCAATACCTACAGTATGCTTAGATGAAGAAGAGATGAGTAAGTTTGCATAGGTGCCAAGTGATTTCCTGGGAGGCAAGGGAGACTCACTTTCTAATTATCTCTTTTTAGATCATCTATGATGGGTCACTGATATCTTTTGGTGAGAAAGAGCTTAAAACACTCTGAAACTATTTTTCTAGCCTCAGCAGAAGGAACTGGAAGTCTTGCGCAGAGGACCCAGAACTAGTTGGGCATAGTTGTTTAACCGTTGACAGCTGTAACTCGGGAGTCACAAGTGAGGAAACCCACTGGAACCTGTAATAGGATCTGGAAAAGATATCCTCTCAACCTTAAAAAGAACACAGGGGCCTGTGTGGTGTGGGACCCTTTCAATGACAACACCTGTGGTAACAATAGAAACAAAGGCAGCTCAACTGGGGACCCATTAATGGACACATAAGTTGTCTCCCCTGACATTTAGAATGAAGACTGGCCCAGTGGCAGAAGTTCTTGGATAATAAGGAAGGTGATGCTTCAGGAGGTAGGCACTAGAATTCCTGCTGATATGAACATGCAGGATCCCCAAGAAGGTGCCTCTGATTACTTGTAGATGAGGTACAGATTAGGTGAGATGTAGGACCTAGGCGAAGGGCATGTAGTGCCCCAGTCACCTAACCTCCCTCCCCAGCACATTGCTGGCTTGCTAGTTGGCACAGTGTGTTCCATTCACTTATCATGACTGCCTTAACCACACTCCCCATTTCTCATGCCTAGGAGTGGAAATGTGACCTTGGAGTGGTGGCAAATCATAAATCCTGACAAGTCTTTCTCTTGCTCATGGGTTGGCTGTTCCCCATCTAATTTTTCATATTGTTAAGGACAGTTCTCGGAAACCATCAGATGTATCATCTAAGAGCCCTTAAGCACAGCCCGGGAATGCTGAGAGCTCCCAGTTCTGCTTGTGGAGTCTGAAAGTAAAAGATGATTCTTCTTCTCCAGCTCCTTCCCTGAGAGACTGACAGCACGACCAAAGGCACCTTAAGGTTTCAGCACAGTCTGAGGGGCCCCGGGGAGTGCATTGTCCTGGCTCCTGCAGACTTCCATTGTTGTTATTAGCGTGCACGATAATGGCAGTTTAGTTCTTTTCCCTTGAAGATAGCTTTTAAATTTGCTCTGTTGGCCTCTTGATGAAATAGCTTCATGCATATTAATGACATCTTTTATTTACTGAGCACCATTAAGCACTCTGAAATACCAGATTCCACCCAAGGTCTCCCGGGAGACAAACCAATATCTCTAGACTTACTGGATGAATGGGAAACTGAGGAAACAAAAAAGCTCAGTAACTTTCTGAAAGCAACACAGAAAGTCCCTCAACTGCGTATGCAGTTTGTCTAGCAGGTGGTTATGGTCTTGACTGGGTAGCGTTGCATTGGGCTTCCTGCGTGTCCATTCATTTTGATAACGGGCTTTTATTGAGCACTTGCTATGCATACAGAACTGTATGAGGCACTGAGTGCAGAGAAAAGTGAATATAAGACTAATAAGGTGCAAGAGGTAACTGAAAGGACATACTCTGTTCAAGAAACAGCCAAGTCCATGGTAACCGGAAAGAGAGTTCAGAGAAGAGAAAGCAATGTTTTAAAGGTTAACTGGCACCAGACCATTGCAGAATTTGAGGGATTGCTCCCCCCAAATATCCATTCTCTACGTCTAGGGGTGCAGCCATTAAAGACAATGAGTTAGATACAGATGCCTTGGGGAAAATGTCCATAATATAGCATTAAATGGGAAAAAAGTCTGCACGTCAACAATTTCATGTCTAGTAACTGTATGTGTATACGTTTATGAGATTATATGCATAGATTATGCCTGTACACAAATAGATGAAGATAGATAGATGATAGAGAGGAGATGAGAGAGTGAAAGAACAAAAGAGACAGGCACCTAGAAAGAAGTAGGAAGAAGGGGTTGAAAGGATCGCATTCCCGTTTTTTATATCACATAATGTTTTAAAAGTCAGATTAGAGTGTTTTGTGTGTGTGTGTGTTTTAGTATTTTAAAAATGAAATGTTCAAAAGTAAATACCTAAAAAACGTAGTCCTCAACCTCAAGAACCTTACAACCCAGAAGTGCAAGAAAGCATTAACTACATGATCAGAAAGAATAAAATAAAGATACTACTTACTACTACACGAGAAGTGTTTTCTTGAAGAGGTGTGTGGAAGATAAAAAGGCCACATGCTGAAAGAAAATTTTGCACCAGGAATATTGACTAAGGACTTCATCTTTCATCTCTAGAGAGGTAGCTACTTGCTAGTAAATTGCCATTTTGGGCTATGGAGTGGCTGCCCTCAGCTCTACCCACCTCAGGAGGAAACAAAAAGCCAGCTCTAGACCCCTCCTAGGTAGGAAAGCATTAGATCCACCTTTTCTAGGCTCCTTTTCCAATGCCATTACCACTGCCCGTCCATCTAGAAGGAGGCATACAGGTGTGTGAGGGCTGATCCAAGGGAAGATTTTGGTGGCTTCACTGATTTAAATTTTCTGTGGAACTTTGAGCATTTCCTGACATGAGCCATGACCAAATCACAGGTAATGTAACAGAAATTAACTCTGTGCCATGTGTGTTTGCATCCTACAGTGAGACGCAAAGGTGGCAAACCTGTAGGTCGAGGAAGGCCAGCTAGGCTGACCTCAATGCAGGTGGCCTGCTGTGGTTCTCTCATATGGTGGCTCCTGCTGCCGATGGAAATTCTCCCCTCTGGCCACAGACACATGTAATCTTAGTAAAAGTTCTGTGTAAAAAGCACATGTGGAAGGCAGGGAGGGCACAGAAGGGTGTCTCATTCTCACAGAAAAATCTAAGATGACTTCGCTGGGGAGGAAACATGCTAATTATTAAAAAATTGGATTTTGATTAGCAGAGAAAGTAGAAAGGATATTCCAGAAGAAAAAGCAGAAGAATCCAACATTTGAATAGCAGCTAACACTTGAAGAGCCTTTACTCTGCCAGCTACTGTTCTATATTCTTCACATATATTGAATGAATTGATCTTTGTAACAGTCCAATGAGATAAGTGCTAATATTGTAACCATTTTTCAGATGAGGGAACTAAGGTACAGAAAAGTAAAGCAGTTTTCTGAGGGTCCCACAGGAAGTAAGTGGTACAAACCAAGGGAATTTGGCTATAGAGCATCAGCAGCTGGAATAGTGGCAGGAACCTTAAAAGATAAGACAGTTCTGCAATATGGCTGCCCACGGATGCTGAGGAGAGGGTCTGGAGTGTACTCTGATAAAACAGGAAGCCACTGGACATGTTTTCGGAAGAGAACTGACATGCTCTGACTGATATCTTAGAAAATGTCTCTTGTGAGGACTGGAGAGGTGAGGGACCGAGGATGTGGAAACCTATTAGATGCTCAGGGCCTGAATTAGAGTCACATCAATTAAAGGACGCAGTGGAAGTGAGGGTCTTTTGGAGATGAGAAATGATCTTCCATTTGTTTCCACCTCATTGCTACATCCCTGATAGAAAGCGAATGGTGAAGACTGAGTTGCCAGCCTACAGACAGGTGACAATCAATTAGTAGTAGCACCATCTTCAAGCAGTTCCCTGGCCTGCTTTTGGCCTCAGTCGACATTTGATTTTTAAAACAATCCCACCTCATCAGCACCCTCCCATTCTCCAGTTTTGAAACTAGAAAATGATTCTGCATTCTTCATGTCTAAGGAAGTATTTCAGAGCACCTCACGTCACCTGGTAGAGCTTTGGCTTTTCCTGGTCCGGGTCTGTGGGGACAGAGCTTGGACAATTTACTAGAGGGTTTTGGAGGCAGATGACTCCAAGACCAGGCCCAGTTTGCTTGACTCCATTTGTAATGTCCTCACACTGTAAATTGCAGACATTATAGTCAGGCACTCTCTTTATGGCTTACTTTTATCCTGAAATGTTCCCGTGCTACATTTTCATGTAACTTATGCACCTCGAATGTTGTAAAAACTGCCGTAAAAGTCAATATAAATGCAATAATGTCATGTCAGTCAAAGGCAGTGGAGCAGCCCTTTTGAGCAAACAATTGGGAAACCAGAGGGAAAACTCAATTCCTCCATGTTGCAAATTGATTAAAGATATGAATCAGAAAATTAAAGGGCTTTTGGAGTTTAGGTTATTACTAACTGCTTTATTTTATGGAGCAATTACTTTGATTCTATCTCGAGTCCAGTAAAGTGACTGCCGGCATATGGCAAGATGGGGTTCTGTGTCTTTCTTATTAATGTGAATTACTCAAGATCAGGCTAAATAAATGCATATGTGCATCTTAACCATGTGAGTTCATTTCTTAAGGACTGTATTTAAAATTCTAAAGAAATAATTTATAGCTAGGGTCACATCTCTATTAGACTGAATCTGCATATTCTTCTTATCAGCCAGGAGGACCAATCTTATTTTCAAAGAGTATGAGATTGTAGCAATCACATGTATGTTTAGTTTATGTTTTTTAGGCTATGCTAGAAACTCAGGGAAGCCTAGGATATTGTCAATATGGGCTGATTTGTGCTACTACCAGGTTCGACCTGCTGAGTGCCAAAATGTCATACTCATCTGATTGTCTCAGTATCTGAAAGTCTATAAATAGATAGCCATTCATTTGGAGCTTAAACATTTTTTGTACTAAGCTAAGCTTCTTGTATAAGTATCATAAGATCAAATAAATGAGCACACACACACACACACACACACACACACACACACACACCCCTTAGCAGTAATTTATATGGCCCTTTGGGCCTTGGCATCCAGGAAGCTAAGAGCTAAATTTAATATTTGGTTGTAGTAATTATACCCCGTGCTGGATTTCTAGCCTTGTGTGGAGCCAGGCACATTTAGTGGGTGCTCAGTGAAGGATGGCTGAGTGGAGGAATGAGAGATAATGACTAAGAGTCATGTTTATCATTGCTTCCTGTAAGTGAGTTTACAGGTATCCTAAGTGTTCCTAAACATGAGTGTAATTAATCTTGACAATAGTCTTCTCAGCTATTTTCGTGACCATTTTACAGATAAGAACGTGAGCTCGCAGAGGTTATATGGCATGCCCATATTCTCCCAGCTTGGATTTGAAACCAGGTCTCTATGACCTCAGAGCCAGCACTCTTAGCTACCTGATCACACAAGAAGACAAAAGTAGGATACTCTTAAGCTTTTGAAATTAAAGGAACTAGGATTGCCCTGACAATTAATTTGGAAACATGTGGTATATTACAGCAGATATTAGTGGTCTCCTTAGAGAGAGAGGAAAGTTTTCAGATAAGTAGATCTTGATTCTAAGTGGTTTGAGAGTTCCAAGCCATCTTTGGAGAAATCGCATCAGGCAAAAGGAGTGTTGTTCAGCAGTAGAAGCGCTGACTAGAAGAGGATAAAGGAGGCTGGTGTGAGTAGTGCCCACCCAGCAGCATCTAAAAGACTGGGTGCCATAGCTTGGGCTTCGCACATCACAGTTTTTTGGCACCTGATCTGAAGTCATTAGCTGTCAAAATTCCCTTTTTCTGATCCCAGAACCAAGAAAGTTCACCAGGCAACCCTCTGGTTGGTTTTGGCATGCCAGGTATGTCTGTCTACAGGCAGGAATGTGCTGGCTGTACCCAATCTGATTGGCACAGGAGTTACGGTATTGAGGGTAAATTAATTAATGAGCAGTCTGATTTACACAGTGCCTCTGAGGTTAATTGGAAAGTGTTCCTGACTAGCCTGTTCATTCTTGGATGCTGACCAAACTAGGTTTCTGTGTCTGCAGGCCTAAGAGGCCCATCCTGGACTGCAAGGTTCACTAGGGTTAGGAAGGCAAGCCTGTGAGTCCCTTCCTCAATATCTGGCTTCACCTTTATTCAGTTTTTTACAAGTTATTCTCTCTCCTTTTTTCGCAATGACTATGAGTCTTCTGGTCACTACAGTCACACGCCATTTAATGAAGGTGATACTTTCTGAGAAATGTGTCATTATTGCGCGAACATCATAGAGTGCACTTACACGAACCTAGATGGTATAGCCTACACCACACCTAAGTTCTGTGGTGTAGCCTTCTGCTCCTGGGCTGCACGCCTGCGCAGCATGTTACTGTACAAAACAACCTGAGATTAAGTCAAGCACAAGAGAAAATGATGCAATCAAGAGACATGATAATCACGAGATGTAGAGGCTGCTGCTGACATAACACAACCTACTGTTTTACAGAAAATTTTATAAGTAGAAAGAATACACTCTAAAATAATGATAAAAGGATAGTATAGTAAATACATAAGCCAGTAACAGTTGTTTATTACCATTATCAATTATTAGGTACTGCACATAATTGTGTGCACTGTACTTCTATACAACTGGCAGCTCAGCAGGTTTGCTTCTCCAGCGTCACCACAAACATGTGAGTGATGTGTTGTGCTATGACATAACAATGGCTACGATGTCACTAGACAGAAGGAATTTTCCAGCTGTGTTCTAAACATATGGGACCACCATCATACATGTGGTTTGTTGTTGACTGAAACATCATTACATGGTACATGACTGTATTTTATTTATTTGGCTTTAGATGTGCCTTATAAGTAAGTTATTTCAGATGCTTTTTGTTTTAAAAGCAAGCTTTGAAATAAACATGAATATATAGATATGTCTATATGAGAAAAACTCAAATAAGCAAGCCCATTGTTAGTGAAGGGGGAGAGGGATCACACAGCACCCTGCTGCGATCAGGGTCCTGAAAGAATATGGGACAGAAGCGTTACAGTGTGGGGAAAAAAAAACAAAACAGAAAAAAATTAGGAGACACAATGCCAAACACTCTCTCTAAAAGTTTGCCACAGGAGGACCCAATTGTTCTGCATCTACTTATCCATTCATCCAACCACCCCTCCATCCATTCATTCCTGCCAACTAATACTTACTAAGAATTGATCATATGCCAAAAACTGTTGAGCCTGGGGACATAGACAGCAGTTTGTGGTACTATTAAGAAGGCAATTCAACTCTTTTCTTGCAAAATCTTTGATGCCAGGTGCCATGGTCAGCCATACTAATCACACAATTGTATGAAGGGTGTTTTAGGTTCCCGACACATCTCCACTCAGTGCTTCTCTCAAACACCTGAGACTCCTCATGTCCTAGCCCTTCCTGTGTCTCCTCTCTAAAGGGACCCAAAGGGCCTACAACAGGCAGAGGAACAAACTTCAAAGTGAAGTTCCCAGCTTGGTGGGAAAAGTGTTCGAGGATCAGGATCTGAGGATTCTTGGATCCTCAAATTATTTCATAGGCCTGATTGCCTGTAGGTGTGACCAGCTCTAAGCAGGTAGCTGGAGATATTCCGCAGGCCCTCATGGCAGCGGGAGCCTAAGGTCTCCACTGTGTCCTCTGTGCTACAATCTTGTTGTCCTTGTCACCATCTCTAGGACTCTTGCCTTACCTTTTCTTCCTGCATCCCCGTAATTACCTCATCTCTTTAATTTATCAGAACTTTGTGCAGGATAATTTTATCGAGGATAATCTCAAGGGAAACTAAAGCTTTTGGACATTTGGGAATTCAGAAAGCTTTTAGAGAGTCTTGTCTTCGTTCCTCTGGATCGTTTGCATACTCTGACTTGGACATAACTCGGTGGCCACAACTGGCTGCCAAATGGTTAGGTAGACTATAGATGAAGAGGAGGAGTTTTCAGTAAATAATGCCAGTTTGCTCTGTAAAAGCAGTCTTAGCATGAAGAAGAGGTCACTTCCACAAAATTTATTATTCCTTCATAAGCTACTCATTCATTTATTCATCATTATTCATTCTTAATTATCCATTCATTCCTTTACTAAGTTCTGTTGAATACCACTTCTACCTGGCTAGAAGCTGGTGGAATTGTCAAACTCTGACTTGGTGTATTTTATTCAGAAGCTTGTACTCCTATTTTGCTATTTTAAAAAATGCTTATGTGTTTTTTTTTTTCTCCTTATCTAAAAGTTACTGACTTATTTTCAAAGTCAGTAATAACATTTCTGCATAGGTTATTATGATATGGTGTTATGGACTGAATCATGTCCCCCAAAGTCATATGTTAAAGTCCTAACCCCCAACGTGACTGTATTTGGACACATGGGCTTTAAAAAGGTAATAACAGTTAAATGAGGTTAGAAGTGTGGGGTGCTAATCCAATAGGATAGGTGTCCTTATTTCAAAAAAAAAAAAAAAAAGAGACACCGGGAATGTACTTGTACGTAGAGAAAAGGTCATGTGAGGACAGTGGGAAAAGGTGGCTGTCTGCCACCCAAGGAGAGAGGCCTCAGGAGAAGCCAAACCTGCTGACATATTGATCTTGGACTTCTAGCTTCCAGAAATGTGAGGACACACATTTCTGTTATTTAAGCCACTCAATGTGTGCTATTTTGTTTTGACAGCCCAAGTAAACTGATACAGATGGTAAGAAGGGAAAATATAACACGATCCTAGGTAATAAGAAACATAATATTAAATAATACTTACTTTGTATAACATACATATTAGTGTCTTACAGTAATGCACAATTAAAAATATTTTTTCATAGGCTTATCTAATTTGAACCTCTCACATCATGAAGTGGAAGTAACTATGGCCATAATCCCCATTTTGCAGATGAGGGAGATGAGGTTTAACAGAAATAAGTGACTTGTTCAAGATCATCCGATTAGAAGGAAAAGAAACTGGAGATTGAACTCAGCATCACGAAGGATGGTCTTTACCTGTAGTGACAGGAAAAAGAAATGTGATGCAACCCAAAATGCTTTTCAGAACATTAACAGAATAGCAAGAAAAATGTAAAAGTGTTTCCCATCCTGACCTACCCCCTTCCAATTGAAGTAAGCCCCATATAAAAATCTATATTCAAACATGAAATAAATTCTAAGGCTGTTTCAACTTTGTAAGTAGAACTATCACTTTTTATAAAAGGTTGGTTGTTTAAACAGTAACTCCCCCAGTTCACTTAAAATTTGATTCGTCCTTTATATAGATTAATTTACATGCACCCTCTATAAATACATACCTTGTGTAAAAAGATATTACTATGCTAAAATCAAGCAAGCAATGCTCAAGAGATATGGATAAGGAGAATAAGAGCATACGGCCTCCTTGGATGGATTGTGGAGGCCTGGTACCCATGGCCTGAACACCCCAGATTCTGGCTTCAGCTCTTACTTATATTAAGGCTTAAATGTGAGTGAGAAATTTGCTTTACAAATATTTGCAGATTTTTCTGAGAAACAGATACAGCTTTGTCTACACTGCCTACCCAGCTCCCTTCTTTGGAAATACTCCTTTTTCCTCTCCCCTTAATGAGTTCAAACGGGGGCTGCCATTTCTGAACAGATTCTCTCCTTGAATTGGCAAAGGCTTATTACAGAACCTCACTCTGGTGGCTTCAGTTGGTTCTTCTGGTCATGTGCGCCTGAATTCCATTAACCCACTCAGTCCTTCCTCATCATTTTTAAAGTTTGGGCTACAGAAGAAGAGAAACTCTCCAGAGATGTGTTATGAGGCACTGGCGTTGTAGACAAACATGTTCCCCATTATAAAGAAGCCAGTCTGCGATGGGAGAGAATGAAATTGTCTCAGACAGAAGCACAGGCGAGAGAGGGAGAGAAAAAGGAAAGTGATAGAATTATAATCTCTGATTCCAAGTGTCCCTGATGCCCTGAACGCCCATCTCCTTCCAGCAGCCAGGAGAGCTAAGAAGCTCCCTTTGTGCCTAAACTAGCACTATTCATCATTTATGAATAATAGACCCTGTAATATTATGATTTATAGCATTATGTATTTGGTCTTCATCCTGTTTCCTGTACAGAGCTCCTCAAACCCTTGGAATTTCTTAAGTGGTGAGAGAGATAAAGATGTCTTGATATTAATAATAAACTCCTTTCAATTACACCCTGTTTCTTAATAAGGTGAATTTTGGAAGCACCTCAGGCTCGGGTCTGGTTTCCAGGGGAACCAATCTTGTGATTAGAGAATTTAAATTTTAGTCCCACCCCCCTGACCTTTAGGGAAGGGAGAGGAAAGAAGTGCTCGAGCCTGAATCAATTGCCTGTGGCCAGTGATTCAATCATGCCTATGTAGTGAAATCCCCATAAAACCCAAAAGAATGGGTTTCAGAGAGCTTCCAAGTTGGTGAACACGTTAAGGTGCCGAAAGAATGGTGAGCTCGGAGAGCTGGGATGTTCCATGCCCCTTCCCACGTACCTTGCCTTGTGCATCTCTTCAATCTGGATATTCCTGAGTTATATCCTTTTATAATGAACTGGTAATCTAATAAGTAAAATGTTCTCTGAGTCCTATAAGCCAGAGGTCCCCAACCTTTTTGGCACCAGGGACCAGTGCTCCTATGAGAATCCAATACCTGATGATCTGAGATGGAGCTGAGGTGGTGATGCTAGTGCTGGGGAGTGGCTGCAAATACAGACGAAGCTTTCCTTGCTCACTTCCTGCTCACGTCCTGCTGGGCGACCTGGTTCCTAACAGGCCATGGACTGGTGTCTGTTCACGGCCTGGGAGTTTGAAACTCCTGCTGAAAGCCACTGTAGCAAATTAATCAAATCTGAGGAGGAGATAATGGGGAGCTTCATTTATAATTGGTGTCTAAAGATGGCGAGGTGGGCAGTCTTATAGGACTGAGCCCTTAATGTGTGGGATCTGACATGATCTCAAAGTAGATAGTGTCAGAATTGCATTAATTGCTTTGTAATATTGGAAAAAACAGGCACTGGAGATCCCCTTCTGTCAATGAGACTCGGGGTGGGTGTGGAGACTTGTATCAAATACCACCTTGAACAGATGGTGGCAGCCAGTCTGAATTTTTGCAGTAAATGCTTAGCTGGCTGGGGTCACTGCGTGGAGGAGGATGGGGGGAGGGAAATGGCCAAAAGGAAACATCTTCCAGTTTTGCTGCAGATAGACTTTGCCTTAGAGAAGAAAGCTCCTCCAACATAGAAAAAGGTCTTTGCTATTGTTAAACCCATTTCATCCTACCTTAGCGAATACTGGATGCTCTGACTTGATTTTTATTTCTTCTTACGATTTTACAAGGCCCATGTAAGGCATTAATCCATGCGGAAAGGCCCTGATCCCCTGGATCACCAGATTTGAGCTTCATTATTCTCATCCCAGTGCAGAACAGAAAGACTTGGCCTGTTCCCTCCAGAGATCTCAGAATGACATCCCCTTAACCTCAGAAGGAGGGACTAAAAAATTGGTTGAGCTTGTTCAAACAAAGTCTCAATTTCCCAACAAGCAGTTGAAACTTGGGGTTACGTGTTGAGGTAGACTTCAGACTCTTTTAATGGCATTCAGAGACATGGTTCTCCAACCAATTGGCATTCAGGAAATGTTTATCAGGTCTGACAGCCACAAGTTCCACCCTAGCCAATTTTAGCTCCTGTGACTGGAAGTGACTTAGATGTTTGAAATTCTGTAAAATACAGGCTAGTTTTGAAATGGAGCCGCAGAACTATGATGGTATTCTGGCTCAGCTTTTAGGCAATTTAGGTCAAAATTCTCTCATTTTCTGAATAAGGGAAAGCTTCCCTGAAAGGACTGATGATAAATTTTCAATAAATCTGCCGGGTGGCGGGAAATGAAAGAATTTTTTAAATGATTTATGAACCCGAGTGAAATGATATTTTCATTGCTGTCCACTTTCCATAATTTTTCTCTTTTAAATTCCCTTTAGTGTCTTTTCAAGGAAATAGAAGACAGGATCTAGCATCCTTTGGGAGATTATCCCTAAGGTCGTCAGCACTGGACTGTGTATGTGCAGGTGTCCATATGTATATATGAGTGACCTTCACTTGGGAGCAACTGGTAACTGTTTCTAAGTGTGTTTGCCTAAGTATCAATAGAGGAAATTTTTACATAACTACATTTTTGAGATGATTGTTTCCTTCTTTAAGAAATTTTATAAAAACTATTTCCATATTGTTTAAATGAAAGAGGGAAAGTAACTTTCATTCATTCACTCATTTATTCACTCATTTACTCTTTTTCTATTAACTTGCTTTGGACTTGGCTACACCCCTGCAATGAATGTCCTGACAAGGTTGTTGTTAACTGTATGTGCGAGCACACATACTTAACGTTTACTGAACACCTACCTACTTAGTTTGGATTTGTGCTATTTGACTTTCAAGCATTCCTTCTTTTAATTTTCTCAGAGATCCTCAAAGCAAATATAACACTAATTTGTTAGAAAATACAACTGGACTCAGAGAAGTTCAGTGACTTGCCTGAGTTTCAGTGAGAGGCAGAGCTGGAGTATGTAGCCCCCTGAAAACCACCTAGGCTCTCTGATCTTTGTCTCCTTTTATGTTCAAAGAATGGCCTCTCTCCTTCCTTTCAGCTACACAACTCTGCAACAGTGACTTTCATAACTAATTTAGAAGATGTTGAATTTATTCCAAAAGTCAGAGGCATCGACTAAATATTAAATCAGCCTAATCACCACCAGTCAGAAAGATAGAGCCTCACTAAGACCAGGTCCTGGATTTAAACTTGAAGAAGTCGGAATGCAAACCCAAGTGGCAGAATTCAAATACTATGATTTCCAAGCCTTGATAACTCTGCTGAAGGGAAGATGTGGTCACTTTAAAGAAACAAGTGACTAAAATCAACAACAGGCATTAATCAGGTCCTTCTGCCCATCTATGTGAATGTTTTCTGCTCAGAACATTAGCCCGAGTTTGATCTTTAGATTTTAGATCAAGGATATTATTCACAGACACCAACATGTGCATGCACACATTTGAGGGTACATTTTAGTCCTCTTTTGATTTTTATTCTTGCTTTTCTTCCATGACTACTTTAAGATGTTTTACTATCACATGTATTCTAAGTCTTTTCCCTCTTTGTTCTTTTTCTCCCTTCTTTTCTACTCTGCTTTTGATTTTTTCCTCTCCTTCCTTTGCCCTAATTTTACCATTACTTTTGTTTCATCTTTCACCTTGATTTTTTTTCTCCATTCTTCTATCTGTACTCGTTTTCCCTTCTTCCTGTTTTCTACATGTCCTTCCTATTTCTCTTGTCTCCAAAGTGCTTAACTGGATATGGATTGGATTAGGTTGTGGCTGGATGGTGCTTGTCTGGGATTGATAAGTGGTCCAGGAGGTTAAAAAGGCTGATGCTCTTGTACTTATCACAGAGTCCTACAACTGAATCCTCTGGCTACTTGCTTTTTTTGGCTCTGAGACATCTTGAGGGGAAAAGAATTGTTATCTTATAGGTCTGTTTCTCTGAACTGAAAGTCAGTTGTGAACATTATTAGAAACTTTGAAGATGAGATGCCTGAGGCCAGTTAACTGGGAAAATGTGTAGGCCTCACCATACATAACATTCACAGTTCTTCTGAAAGAGTTACTGGAAGGCTGCAGAGAGAGGTTTCATAGGGAAGCCCAGGAGAGTAAGAGAAACAAGTTGTCATCTCTTTTGGAGCTGAGGTTCCCATTCTTCGCTCTCCCTATCTCTTTCTCTCTCACACACATATGCACACCCTTTCCCCGTTTGTGCAGCTGTGAGGCAGCTTCTGAGTCTTGGTGGTGCATGTAGACAGGTTGCAGGACACTAACCTTGAGTTCCAATTTCAGATTCTTTGCTATCTTCAGGTCAGACCCATGGGTAAGCTGATATTAAGAAATAAGCTGTGTGGTCTTCCTTACAATAAAATCAGAATAATTAAAGCAAACTTCTGGACTTTCATGTTCCTCTGCAGGCATACCCTCTTTTGTATTGTGGGTAGGCATTGTTCTTTCACTAAGGTGCTAATCTGAAGCCAGTCAGGACTATAATCAGATTATAACCTGGTATTCAACAGTGAGCATACTAGCTACTTTATAGAAAACACTTGCTATGTGCCAGCCACTGTTTTAAGTGCTTTGCTTACATCATAGAAAACTTATTTTAACAATCCTACAAAGTATATATGTTTGTAGAACACTAGGCATTCATAGGAGAGGGGATCACTATGAGTGAGAAATCTTACAAAAATTAGGCTTTTTTTCCAAAAGGGATGTCATCGTCACTATCATCACCACTTCCTGCTACATGTTGTCAAGTTTGGTCAATTTGGGGCATCATGGGGTCAAATGTTGGGGCACCCTCTCTATACCTTCTCTCATAGCCAGGCACCTAAATTCCCGCCTGATCCTCAAAGCACATCTCATCACCACTGATCTACATGAAAGGTGGTGACTCTTGAAGGTTTCATGACTTGTGCCTATGGGAGTGTTGATATGGGGGAATGGAAGTCGGTTCTTTCTAGAAAGTACAAGTCTGGGTTGGGATGGCGTAGTTATGGGAAGGATGATAAATAGAAGATAGATAGGAGATAGTCGATAGATAGATAGATAGATCGATAAAACTAGACCCTACAAAAAAGAAATGAAAGAAAGAAGAAAGAGAAAGAAAGACCGACCCGAAAAAAAAACGACCCCACCGCAGCCCTCCAGCCCGCCCCCCCCCGCCCTCCCTCCCGCCCGCCCTCCCTCCTCTCGCACCACTGCCGCGCCTTTCGAGCGGTTCCGCTTTCCGTCTGCGATTGGGGGAGGTAAAAAGAGAGGGAGAGTAAGTTGCGCAACTTGCTCTGCCAGAAAGTGAGCTGCACTATAAGACATTGTCTGATACCATCTTTGCTTTGTTCGTCTCGTTTGAGCAGTACTGGGTAAGTCACTTAACTAATCCGAATGTCCACGTCTCTCTCTCCTGTTGCCTCTCATGTCATTCACCTTTTCCTTTTTCCTTAAATATTGCTGTTTCACAGAGTTCTATCTTTATACAACTTTTTTCATCCCTCCAATTCTCAAATTCTCTCCGGTTGTTCTGACTCTTTTTGCTTTTGCTAAAAGGGACAGACATAGTTAAATGTGTATACTATTTGGCACAGATTATGACTTCCAAGAATTTTTCCATGCTTATCAAAAATTGGGCTGCTGGAATGGACAAATCTGGGAGTCATTTACATAAACTACAGTAGGAATGATGGTTCCTGCAGATTTGCAGTGTAGTCGATCAGTTTGTAAAGTGAACGCACAGGAATGGGCAGCATTGTTATCACAGCTAATGATTGGAATCACATAAATAGCCATCAGTAGGAAACTAGTTAACTAAATTATGGTACTTTCATAACCATGAGATACAATGCAGACATTAAAAATGTTGCACTATAACAATATAAGTAGCTGAAATTAAAAAGATCGACCAAGTGTTGGTGAGGCGGTAGAGGAACTAGAACTCTCATAAACTGCTTGTGGGAATAGAAAATAGTACGTTCATATTTCTATAGTTTCCTGATAAGATAACCATACATCTACCATGTGATTTTGACAGAGCAGATTTGGTTTCAGTAGGTCTGTGCTAGGGGCCTGGCATCTGAAGTTTGAAAATCTCACCATGTGCTTCTATTGTGTATTCTTGATTAAGAGACACTGTCCTTAGCATAAAGCCTATATCACAGCATCTTGCACATAGTAAGTAGTTCAATAAATGTGTGCAGAGAAATGTGTGCACATGATCATACACTGTACAATCGGGATGAGAAAACCTCGTAATTCAGTCATAGACATTAGAGAAAAGTCTTTCTCAGAGATTGTCCACTGTACTCAGGGAACTCAAACTATCCTTCCTCTCAGGAGAGGACTATTGCCTTGTAAATGCATCCCAATTCACAGGATGGGTAATGTGTTCATTTCCTAGGCTGCCATAATGAAGAAGCACAGACAAGGTGGCCTAAAAAACAAATGTTTCTTTTTTTATGCTTCAGGAGGCTAGAAATCCAAGATCGAGGTGTCAGCAGGTTTGGTTTCTTTTCAGGTCTCTCTCTTAGGATTATATATGACCACTTTCTCCCTATGTCTTCACCTGGCTTTCCCTCTGTTATGTTTGCTTCCTCATTTCTTCTTCTAAGTACACTAGTCATATTGACTGAGGGCCCACTCTAATGAGCTCATTTAACTTAATCACCTCTTAAAGACCCTGTCTTCAATTATACTCGTGTTCTGAGGTACTTGGACTAGGGCTTCAAAATATAAATTTGGGGAGAAAACGATTAAATCTCTGATGGTTAGTGAAGACAACATGCAGATGGAAGCCTCCGCCTAACTGTGACAGCAGCCTCCCCTGGTCTGGAGCTCGAAGAAACACAGAAGCGTTGGCTTATAGAACATTTGTGTTATATGTTGAAACCCTAACCCCCGTTAAAATCAGAGTTATATATTATCACTTGAGGATTTATTCTGGTGAAAAAATACTTATTTTTGACATGGAATTCTTTTTACAGACAAGAGATGTCAATGGAGAAAGGGCAAAAGGAATTAGAGAGTAGGATTGGCTGCATATTTCCTCACATTGCCTATTTAAATACAAAATTTGAACATTTCTACAGATAGGCTAAAACTAAGGAGAGCCATTCACAAAAGATGATATATGGGGTGATCAAGAAGCAAATGTGTGACCGATGAAAGGAAAAAGGCTGAGTCCTTTTATCCTACAACCTTCTTCTGCTTCAGCTCCTAATACTTTCCTTTAACTCCAAATTCTCAGACATAAACATCAGAAACATCTGGAAGACTTGGTAAAATCAAATTGTTTGGCCACACATCCAGAGTTTCTGATGCTACAGGCCAGAGTGGGGCCCAGTGATCTGCACTGCTAAGAGTTCTCCATTGATACTGATGATGATGGCTGGGGGGGCCACACTTTGAGACCTTTGCTCTAACAGTCTGACAAGGGGAGCATCCCCGTGGCCTAGTACTGAGCGGCAAGAAAGAACAAGTGTGGGGATGAGAAGCACAATGGAGGGGAGGTAGGATGCAGACCAAGAAGCAGCTCGAAGCAATTCAGAGAGACCCATGAATTTGGAGAAATGAGCAGATTACTTTTTATATAATATTTCTTAAAGTATTTGCTGTCTGAATTATGCTGGATGCTTTGAACACAGACATTCATTATAACTTTAAAAATTAAATGACTGTAAAAAAACTTAATTCGAAAGCACAGAACCCAGGCACTTTAAGATTTGGTGCGCATGCATGATTTTCCATCAGCAGCTGTTAGAAGGATAATTAAGGATAAAATTTTCATTTAATCATGTTAAGATATGAATATATTTTCTCTTCCCCTTGCCCCCACCCCAAGCCATTTGAAAAATAGAACTGAACCTCCAGCTCTAGGTCTTATCTTTAGAGAACAAATAGATTTACTTCAATTTTGTAAACTCATTAAAGTGATTTAAGAAATATTTGATTTAATTCCTATTTCCTAAATTAAATTTTCATAATGAATAGTTTTTTTATCAGAGTTCTCATGTGCCTGAATGAGTAAGAAAATCTTATTCCATGCCTAAAGAAAAAATCTGGGCAAATCGTATCTCATTTGATTCCAAGGCTTGTTGGAAACTGGTGGAAATGGGCACTAGGGGAAAGTAAGGGGGTTTTGTAGCAGACTCACAGAACTGGAACACTAGAAGGGACCCGAAAGGTCACACGGCCCCACAGCTTCATTCTGCAGGTGGGAAATCCTAGGTCTTGGGAGGAACCTTTGTGCACGAGGTCCCTAAGGCAGGCACTGTATTTCCTGAGACCATCATCATGGACTGTTACCTGGACACATCATCATGCCCTTGCTCTTCTGGTTTCAACTCAACATCCTGAGGCTTTGAGGGGAGAGAGGAACCTAAAAGAGCTTGTAAGCAACCTGAAGACAGGCCCTGGGCCTATGTCATTTACTCAGCGTTTTCTGCACAGAGCCAGTGACCAAACACATCGTTGGCCACACACATATTCTAATCAACAAAACTGAAATGCTTAAAATTTGGAAAGGGGCTCTGAGGAGAGGAGGAGAGAGATGCAAATGCAAATCATCCAACTACGCAATTTGGCCAAGATTTTGTTTTCACATACTGTGAAACACTAGATCTCAATTTTAATGTTTTGAAGGCCTGAAGGCAGCTGACTGGGTTTTGCTTTTTCTCTGGAAATAAGCCACACCTCTTTGTCACTCCCTGTAAAGAAAGAAATACCCTCATTTGAGTCTTTATTCTACCAATCCAGGTGAAAATATGGGTAGGGCCTGAGTTTTCCACAGGAGCCTGGGTTTCAGTTCTGCTGAAGGCCAGTTGAGCCAAGTTCTTGCTCTTAATGGCTGCCCCAAGGAAGCTGATGATTCTTGCAGGCTGGAGCCAGATGGTGCCAAACCAGAGGGAAGTGTTTCCCACCGCTTCCCCCGGGCAGGCCTGGACGGCCGCCCATATGCACATCGATCGATTCCAGCTGTGTGGTGCCATGTTCACCAAGTCTCCTCCATTGGTGAAGGGAAAGGGGGCTTCCATAGAAGTGCCTGAAAAGGGCTACTCTCCCCTCTGCATTTCCCCTTTGCCACCTTAGCTATTTTGCTGATTTTCTCCCTGTACTCTCATTCTCCATTTCTTCTCTCTATCTTTTTTTTACCATATTCCCTCTACTCCTTTCATCTTTATCACTTCCCTTTCTCCTTTTCATTTTCCCCTCACACAGTGCCACCCGTTCTTTCTCTCTGCATCTTTTTCGACCCTCCCTTTCTACCTGCCCATCCCTTTTCCCACGCCCTTGGTATCCTCTATCTGATGTTTTCTGTTCCATCCTCTGCTCACATTACATCCAGCATCACACCAAAGTTAAGCTACAGTCCGCACCCCTTTGCAAATAAGAGATTTTGGTTTTCCACAGCTGCAAGTAGGATGGAGCAAAATGGTACTTAACAGCATGGTCTTTTGTGGCCAGAAAGGAAGAGGGTGCTTGTGTGTGTTTAGTAGCTTTGTCTGGGGCTTTCATTGTCCAGCATTCAAGAGCAGATCCTTAATTTGCTGGAGAATCACAGACGAATAGTCAATTTGCTTTAAAAGACTCTTGATTTAAGCCTTCAGAGAGCTCTACCTCTGGCCGTGGTTTTAGAAAGTGATTGCCTGTCATCTCAAAATGTTAGAGTAAACAGCGGGTCTGCTCAACATCATATGTTTATTTTCCACAGTGGCATTTGCTAGGTCACGTGGTGGCCATTTAATTTCCACAACTGACATTCCACAGGTCTGAGATTTCGTTCCTTTGGAAGAATTTCAAATACTTGTGGTTTTAACCAAGATGAAAAAATATATATGTGTGTGTGTATATATTATAAAGAGAAACACATATGCCACCAGCCCCCAAACCCTGTTCAGTGGGGTCCGTAGCAACCTCATGGGCAGCTCCTCTGATGACTGCACTTGCAGAGAAGGCAGGAAGGCTCAGATGCCTGCTTCTCAGCGATCTTACAAGACTAAGCCCTTCCAATGGACTCCAGCCTTTTGCACTTTGGCATTCATTTAATTTTAATTCCTGATACTTGGTTTGGTCTCACCAACTGAAGAGCTGGGAAGTGGTGCTATCTTGGGTTTCAGGACTCGCTGTGATGGAGGAGCCTGAACAGATGCCCACTCTACCTGCAGGGCCCTTGATTTTCCTTGGTGGTAATTACTATCTAAAATTTCCTAATTAGATTTTGGACAGTAGTGGACAGAGGAATAAATTCTTTTAGAAGGATTCGGATTGTTGATTTCTCACTGGGAATTAAAGTAAAGGAACATAAATAGATAAACTGCGGCTACTAAGGACACATTATGGAAAAAAAATAAAATAATAAGATTGCGTCACTGCCATCTCAACCATCCCTTCAAGCTCTTTGAATTCCAGTGGAACTTGGTACCTTTTTATGATCTTCTAGCTGCCTAGAGAGCTCCCTATAGATGTGTTCTACTGTTTTGAGAATGACTTTCTGCCTCCTGCCTCTCATTTTCTGTGATTCTTACAAGTCTATTATCTTATTCCATCTTAGCCTGTTCTCTGCTAGGGAACCAATAAACTTCATTGACTGAAGGCATTGATGAAGTGATCCTGCTTCTCTGTTGCTCCTCTGGTGCAATAATTCCATTTTAACAAAGACCAACTTACCACTTATGGAACTATCGTTAAGACAGATAGTGGAAAGTTCAAGTCCAACAGGAAACTTTCTATCTCCAGTTGATGACTAAAATAAGAGCTTTACTTCTCAAAACTACTTTTCTTCACTATCTAGAGAAACAAAAGGATGAAATCACAGATGTGACATGAATTAGGGCTTTGAGACATCAGCACTTGAAAGGCCTTGAATGAAAGGCGACCCACACACCATGTATACACTGTAGGACCCCTCAAAGGCTGGGGCTGTTAGCTTGTCAACGCCATGGAATAGCTATATCCTTTCACGTGAACCAGTGTTGGTGTTATCTTTAGATAATGGAAAAATTATATTTTTTATATACACCTAGAGACAATATCAAAAATTAAATTTTGTGAGACCCTCCTGCCCTTCTTTCCTGAGGCCTCCACCAACGTTCTGCTCAAGGGCACACCCTCTAAAACGGTGGCATGCACTCGAGGTGGATCTGTGCAGAGACTGGCAATGATAGCACATTTTCAAAGTGATAAAAGGTGAACATTAAGCTAATTACAGCATCTGTACACATTAACCCTAAAATTGCCCTATAAAGTAGCAATTCGACTTCTGAAATTAATTGTTCCAGAGATTATGGAAGCCGAAGAGTTTTAGATAAATTCACGTATAATAGACTAGATTGTCTAGGAAGTTATTCCTAACTTTTGTGTTTGCTGGTGGGAAAGTTATATATATTCAACACATTTTTTGTGGCCCTTTGTCATTTGTGAGACTAGAATGACACAATTTTAAACTCTCCCTCTCTTTAATAAAATTGCAGGTTATGACTGTTGGCTAGAGAAAAGTCAATATTTCAGTCGATTTTTATCTATCAAATAAAGAACTAATGATTACATAAAAATATGTAAGCCATTTATTTGACAACTTTAAAAAAAATTACTCCTAATGCCATTAATATTTCTGATTGATCTCTTTTTGCTGTGCAGTCTGTGGCTGAGCTTAAAATATTTATACATTGGAGATTTCCCCCACTTTCTTTCCTCTCTTTGAGTAATTTCCTTAAAATATGCTCTGTGGAGGGTCTAAGATCACTGGCATTTTGTGGGAAACTGGTGCCCCATGGCCAAGTATGTATAGATAACCAAGTCTTTCTTTAAGGATTTCTCTTATGCTTCAATACCCATATGCAGTTTTATATACAAAACACAGCAATTGCCACATATTTGAATCATAGAATTCCCACTGTGAGGACTATCCTGCAGGACTAGTGTCCTATGAACACACTTTTTGGAAACAATACTGTAATAATAATAGTAATAATAATAACAGTGTCAATAGCTACAACTCTAACTAGTATTTACTGAGCACATACCATATGCCAAGTATTGTATTTAGTCTTGACATGTGTTAATCCATCATCCTCACCACTATCCTACACTGGGTAAAATTACCAGCCCCAGGGAAGAAAGTGTAAATAATTTATCCAAGGTCACCAACTGTTACATTTGGAAAGCGTGATTTGAAAAAGGCTGACTGACCCTATAGCTTACCCTCTTCCTCTTATACTGCTTCTACGATTCTTTTCTGTGACAGACAGTTGATAATGAAAGAAGGACATAGTGGCCAAGAGCCTGAGTTCCACTGAGCTAGGAGCTCGAATGCCTAAGCAGGTCCTGCGTATCATGTTTGCACCCTTTATTAGAGTCTAATTAAAGCGCACCAAGACTTACAAGTATAAATGTATTGTCAATATTATTATTTCCTTAGGTATTTGAACCTCTGAAATCCATTGCAGAATGTGCTGCAGCACACAATTTAGCACCTGATTTTATTGGTTTTCTCAGGGGTTCAGCTGTGCAAGTTTGGACAGGGTATACAAGTTTCATCTTCTCAACTGGACTTTAAGCTTCTGTGGACAAGGACCTTGTCTAATGCTTCTTGCTGATATATAAGTACAAACCAGATTGATCAATTGACTTGAATGGCCATATTAATGACTACCCTTTTATTCATTGCTATGAAATCTAGTTTTGGATAATGGCATCTTCATGTCACTTTGCAGTTTGTAAGTGCTTTGCCAAGTGTTGAGTTCCTTGATCACCCAGTGGGGGAGATGTGAGTTGACTTTCACCTTTCCAGAAATGACCAGGTATGTGATTTGATCAAGACCATAGAGGAGAATTTGAAGGTGATAGAACTGGGACTCACTGTATGTTCTTCAAGTCCAGACCTTGGGCTTCTCTCAGATGCCTTGGTCTCCATGTCACCACAGATGAGTGGGGTGTCTAGGAGTTGCCATTCTCTTTGGAGTGTGTCCTTTCACACATGCACCCTGTGGGTAGGTACATCTCATACTACATTGAGATCTAAACTCCTACACTTTCTCTTCTCAAACTAAAAGCCAGTGGTTTGGGCCTAACAAAGAAAGAAAGCGCTAGTGTATTATCTTCTCCTTTCTGCCTCTAAGATGATGGAGAAGAACCCCTATTAGGGACGCTTTTTAGGGTCAAGAGAACAACAAAGCTTCTTGGAATCATTAAATATTTCCACTATTAAGTCATAGAGGCAACACAAGAGGAAATAATATGTTGGAAAGAAATGACAACCAGGGGTGGGATTAGGGTGAGGCAGCAGTTGGATTATTCTTGAGTACAACTGCTGTCTGCAAAAGTGAAAGAAGTTTGCAGCGCATCTCAAATCTGTGGGACTTTTTTTCATATAAATGGCACCAAAGAAATGATCATGACGATAGCAACAGACCCAAGATTCCAACTTGGCTGGCTTATGTTAGGCCAGAAATAATTTAGAAGTATTTAAGTGGAAGGAACACAAAGAGAAGGAAAGGTGAAAAATAAAGATAAGAGAGATTCATAAATTGAAAGATGGTATTTTTTTCTTCTATGGAATAATACATTCAGTAAGGAAACAAATACATTTTCAAGGGCACTGAAGGGATACTGTACTTTAGATATTAAAAATGGAAACACCAAGAAGAACGTGGCCAAAATGCTTAACGAGGAGGGTAATATTTTATTTCTTTAGTAATTGCCAAGCATTGACTCTCAAGTTGACTCTGAAGATGTATTCTCGGAAACGGGAACCAAAGTACATAAAGAGATCGTCTGAGAAAGTGGACGGCAGGATTCTTTTTTTCCTCCCAGACAAGCAGAAAGAGAAGGGCAGAGCACAGTCAAAGACCGAGTGATGGGGGTGCTGTTTCTGAATTTGTCTGCTCAGATGTGGTGCTGACAGAATGTTTCTGGGTGAAGGAGGATGGGAGGAAGAGATGTCAAAAAGCTAACAGCTCCCATAGCAAACTCTGACCAAGTTCAGGAAAGACCAGTTCTAGCATTAGAGAATTTTCTATTTTCCAAGTTTGTTTAAATACACAGATGACAAGTTTAGCCTGAAGCAAAATTGTGAAGTAAGAGAACATTGGCTTTAAGGCCTTATTAATCAATCAATCATCAGATATTTATTGAGCACCTCCTCTACACAAGGCATCATGTTGGGGAAGGCTAAAGCAAAAGGCATTCATATCCTTGCTCTCAAACAATTGACTGTTTAGTTAGGAAGGGACAAGTTACTATACCCAGAGGAGTTCAATATTCCAAATAACGTAGTGAAGCATTAGGAAGAGCATTAAGAGCAAACACTATATAGCACTTACCAAGTTGCAAGACAACTTTTAAAAGCTTTGTAAGTATTAGCACCTTTAATCCTTACAACAGCCCTATGAGGTAGGTTCTGTCACTACCCTCATTTTATAGCTGAGGAAATTATGACACAGCTGGTAAGCAATAGCATGAGGATGGGAACCAGGCAATATAAACCCAGAGCCTGGGGCTTTAGCCACTACACGTGCTGCCCCTCATAAAACACTACTATGTACGATGAAAAGTAAGTGCATTAGGCAACAAATGTGGTGGTCATTCTGAGTCAGGTGATGCCTCTGTCATTGCTTTGGTCCAGAATCTCACTAAGTCCTTTGAGCCTGACTGAAAATAGCCCTGTGAGGGAAGGAGGGAAGGTCACTATTTATGCTCATTTCTATAGCTGAAATGATTGAACAACTTTCTCAAGGTCCTAGCACCAAAAACAACAATGTGATGAAGCCAGAACTAGACTTAAGTTCTCCTTACTGCTTGTCAGAGCTTCTGGTTCTGGGGGAAGCCACACATACCGCATTGTTGACTAGGGCGCCTGGGCCAGTTCCGAGTACTTTTCAATGTACCATCATTCTTTCCTTCCACAGCATTAAATGAGTACGTTGCTCCATGCCAAACATCAGGGAGAGAACAGAACCAAGGCAACACTAGCAAGAGCCAGAAAGGGTGATCAACCCCTGAAACATTTATTTGTTTTAAAGTTTTTATTTTGAAGTGGTTTTAGACTTACAGAAAAATTGCTAAACTTGTACTGAGGATTCCCATATATGCTTCATCCAGCTTCCCCAGTGTTAATATCTTGCATCACCATAGCACAAATATCAGAGCTAAGAGATTAACATTAGTGCAATGCTGTTAACTGAATTTATTTGGGTTTCACCAGTTTTTCCACTAATGTCCTTTCTCTGTTCCATAATCTAGTACAGGATTCTACACTGTACTTAGTTCCCATCACTCTTGAATCTTTGTTAGTCTGTGAAAATTCTTCAATCTTCATCTTTTATGGTCTTGAAACTTTAGAAGAGGACCTGTCATTAATTTTATACAATGTGCCTCAATTTGGGGTTATTTTATGTTTTCTCATAATTAAATAGTGGTTGTACATTTTTGGTAACAAAATTACCAAGGAAGCAATGTGTTCTAATCTGTATCTACCAGGTATTATGTGATGTTGATCTATCTGTTTACTGGTGATATTAACCTTTATCCCTTGGTTAAGGTGATTTGCTCCATTGTAAAGTTCCGTTTCTTCTCTTTGAAATTGATAAATATATTAGGGAGATATCTTAAGATTATGTGAATATCCTCTTTCACCTCAAACTTTCCCCTACTCATTTTAGCTTGCATTGGGGAATCCTACCAGTAACAATTCTATTGTACTGTTTTCATGATAATTTTCCATTTCCTAAGTTTTTCTACATTTTTAAGTAAAATTATTCTAGCAGGAAAATCTGTTCTTTCTCCCACATTTATTTATAAATTTCTTTGTATATTAGTATGGATACATAGATATTTGATCCTATTGGTCTAGATTTTGGTTATTGAGAGCTTTTTCAGATTTGCTCTTGAACCATTTTGATAGATTTGCATCTTTTTTAAAGCACTTCCTTATTTTTTGACACCACTATGCGCTCCAGGCTTATCCTGTATTTTCTCTTACCTAGCTTTGGAATCAGAAGTCTTCTCTAAGGAGCCCTGAACCCTTTTATTGGAGAATGACATTTAGAAACCAGGATCTGAGCATGAGGTGTGTTCGTTGCTCCTGCAATGTCATTGCTCTTAAATCTTCTCAAAAGAGCTTGCAAATATGTGAATAAATATTAACCCATGCATATACATGTGTCCGTACTTATTTCTGTATCTTCTATATGCATATATATTACAACGCCATGAGTTCACACTCATACCTTTTACTCTAATCTAACACCACAGGGTTCATTTTAGCCTTTCTTCTTTCCTCGTTCGTAATTTAATTTTCCAACAATGAAAAGGAACAGATTTCTCAAGATTTTTAGGTTTTACTAACCTGACTCATCATCTACAATATATTTACTTATTTGTTATAAACTAGGGTACACATGCAATAGTTTTGGAATTCCCAATTCATACCCTTTTGAGAAACAAATTTGCCAACTATGTCACAGTGTTTCTATATAGTTACTTTTGTCTTTTGCCTACTATGGTTTGGAGGTTTTGAAAAAACTGAAATTCACATTTAGCTCTTAGTTGTACTATTTTCTGCATGGGCCACATCTCTCCTGGAGGTTTATGTTCCAGAAATTTGATTTTAAGAATGACACCAGCAAAATAGAGAGCATCCAGAGGATGGCCAAGGTGGTAAGATTAGAATCAAGGTTTTCATTAACCAGTGAGTGGACCATCACTTTGCATGCATCATATGTTCATTTAATCATCACTGGTCCATTCATCCATTGAAAAATATTTATTCGTGGCATATAACATATGACCTATGAGCAACAAAATGGTGGGATTATTGAGGCTAGATTAGAAATTGGAGTGAAGCCATGATAATTCTCTTCCAGCTTGTAAAGTTCTTTCATGTAGAATAAGAAGTAGACATTTTTTGACTACCTCCACTTAGCTAGACCAAGACCAATAAGTAGAATTCACAGTGAAGCAAATTTCTATTAAATTTAAGGAAGAAATTTCTAATTCTCAGAATGGTCTATCATTTGAATAGGCCACCCTATAGTTATGAATCCTTATTGCTGATAACTTGTCAGGAGCTAGAAAGTTGGACAGGAGGTCCCCTAAAGTCCTTTAGAAATCTGATCTTCTGTGGTTCTATAACTCACCCTCTATCACCCAGCTATCCATTTGCTCTGTATCTAACCCCTTTCATTTCATTCAGACCTTTGTCAAGGAGACTCGATTTGACAGAACACCATCAGAGATGGAAAGCCTGCCCATGAGTGACAGAGATCCTGTCATATTAGGAGAGAGACAGATTTATAGCAAACATTTTTAAATGAATCATTTAGCAATAATTTCATTTTACTGGTTAAGTAAAAGGTACTTCAGGGATTGGTCTGAGGAGAGGGTAAGCCCGTTATTCGTGGTAGTATAGATAAAGGTAATCCATAAGCATAGATCATTAAGTTGCACTGTTGTCACTTCTGGAAATTCATTTCAGGTCCACAAATAGTATTGTTCACCTAATTTATGCTTGGCATTGTTTTGGGTGCTAGAGATACTATAGTTATTGAAAGAAACAAAAATCTTTGCTATTGTGGAGTGTACAGCATACAAGGCAGACACAAACAAAAGTACAGCAGGTAATTAAAGTATATAGTAGGTTAAAAAGGAATATGTGAAATTGAATTTTTAAAAAAGTAAGGAGAATTAGGTACACCAAGGATCAGTGTGAGTCTCCTTAAGAAGGTGACTTTGGCTACAAACTCACAGGAAGGGTGGAAGTCATTACTGCTGATTCCTGGCCCCCTTCCGCTTTCGTGAGGCCATGTGACCAGTCTTGGCTAATAAGCTGAGAGGAAGTGATCACATATCATCTGAGCTGCAACATATAATGACATTGAATTTGAGGAATTTGAGTATAAATTCTGACAAGTTTATTTCCCATTCACATTACAGTGGTGGCTAAGAAGGAGAGCAGGTCTCAGGTAGGCCATCGCAATTATAGGTCTTGTTTTAGTCATTGACTTTATCCACATGTCCTCACTTTGTTTATCTGCATTCTTTAAATTTCTATCTAGATGGAATCATCTAAAATTCACTGAGTATGGGTACTCTTCATAGCTAATAACCAAGCCTTTATTTTCATGGAGAATTCAGCCAAAACTCTTCTAAAAATATGTATGTTACATATCAAACATACATAAGCAAAAGAATAGTTTTAATGTCAAGTTTTTAATACTTTCTGTACATTCTTTCATGCCATAATACTATCAAAAGCTTACCTAAAGTATAGGTTATCAGTTAGTATGTGGTTATTCCCTGGATACCAAACACCTTTCACAGATACACTGCCAAATTATACATACAAGCTATGTGTACACTAACTTTTTGGCAGCTGAAGATCCATAATTTTATAGCTATGGCTGTCAGGCTGAATGCTGAGCTGAGTGATTTGACTAATTCTTGCTATAGGTCAGGGGTAAAGAATGTGGTATAGGACAAACAAATACCAGGTGAACATCCTGTGTTTTCTATAACATGTGAGAACATTTTCTTGTGAATTAATAAGATTGGACTTTGAGCAGTGACCAAGTCTTCTCAAACATGATACAATTCGAAGGGTAAAAAGCAAGTAGTGTGCACATTTATGTGGATACCTTTATGGGCACTGGGTGATTCTCTAATTATAGGCACTGGGACACCTTTATGGGTACTGGTAATGGTCTTTCCTCATTGACAACTTATTTAGGAACACGAGTATTTACTATTCTACCAAAATTTTCAACCATTCAGTTATGTCTAAAAAGTTTCTGACAACACGTGCAGACACAGGCCTGCCCCAAAGGATCACTTTTTCAAATGTTAGATAGGTGGGTATGTTATAGGAAATCTGCTAAGGTTTGATCTGCCTCATCTAGCTGGCAGTAGACAGAGCTGAGACCCTGACTCTGCCTGCTCAGACCTCTTAGTCTCTATGCTAACATACCTCATTTGATAAATCTGCAATATTGTATGAGCTATCACCCACCTCTTGTTATCCTCACTATATTCTTCCTGTCCCCAAGAACATGAAGATAATATGTACCATTCCACTATGCTACAATCCATTTTAGACTCATGACAGCCATTGTTGGGAGAACTAAGTACTTTTAGAAAGGTGGGCTAATCTTTGAACCTATTACGTGCCAGTGCTAGGCACTGAGATACAGCTATGATCTGGAAATGTTTTGATGTCAAAGAACATCAGAGCTGTTGTTTCTAAAGTACTCTGCATCCTGTGAGTCACACTGTAACCCTTTATTTAATATTTAATATGGAAGACATTCCTGAGCAGAAATATGATTATCATTGTTATGAGAGATATACAGGAAAGAAACCAAATGATGAAGATCAAGGAAGGTGAGATACCTGGAACACTAGGCCAACCACATCAAGAGGATGCAAAACAAAAGTATAGGAGACACAGCTTAAGAAACAATGCAATGAGACTGTGAAAGGTAGTAAGAAGTGGAGCAATAAAAGTTAAGTGCTGGGAAAAACTTCCTGAAACAGGGAACACTTAGATTGCAAAGGTGTTTCCCAGTGGCTGTGATGGAAACTGGATCCCCAACAGCATTCAAGACTAGACTAAACAGAACATTAAAGGGATAGATTGTAGGGAGCAGTTTGGCATGGACTGAAGGGCGAGCCTGTTTTCTGTTCTCCTTTTTCAAGTACATGACCGTAAAAATTTCACTTTCTCAGGATCTTTTGTTTGTTTTTTTAAAAACCTAGCAAACATAGGCCAATAATCACAATGCACCACTTGACCATAAAATATCTTGTTTTTGTCTTTATTTGTTTGATACTCATTAATCTTACTCTCACACTTCCACCCTAAACTCCATAATCTCCAGAGAAGGGAGAATATCATAGTTTTCTTCTATAAATCCGATAGTATCTAGAACAAGGTTGAAGCAAGCACCAATGGCTCAATAAATATGTATTGACAAACTATGGGTTTACTTAATACAAATATCTGTCTAAGCCCTATGCTAGGAGCTGGGCAATGTAAACATGTCTTTTCCTCAAAGTATGAGAGAACTGGGGAAAAATCCACAAGTAGTTAAATGTCCTTATAAAAGTTAAATAGAAATGCTAAGCACTCATACATGATAATGCTATATAAAATAAAAGAGATCAAAAGCAATCTCTAATATATGCTAAATAAATGGTACAATGTGATATGTACAACTGCTGTAAGTTCAGTGTTTCAAAACATTTGGATTCAAGATGAAAAAATTTTGTCTTATCTAAAGTGAAAAGTAATGCTTCTGTTTTTCCCTCCTTTGTCCTATTGTCTCTTTGGGAGACTGGCATGCGACAGATTTGGAAGCACATACATATATGAAATTGTGGGCAGTGTGATCCAGCCTAGGGCGCAGCAAGCAGGTGGTAACAGGTCCAGACCCCTGACATTTCATCTGATTGGGTGGGCATGGGTAGGGAGCTGGTCGACTAACCTGACCATAGGTTAGGCTTACCAAAGGCCAAGCTCCATATGTAAGACCAGATGGTAAAACGTGGAACATGAGCAAAACTCGAAAGGTTCAGCAGATTAGAGCAGCAGAGGTAGTAGGACCAAAGTGAGGCACCCACAAGAGTTCTGGTCTGGGAGGAGAGGCTCTTCACCCTCACTTTGCCTTGCTTTGTAGTGTGCGTGTGCATGTGTGTGTGTGTGCGTGCATGTGTGTGTACAAAGTGGAATGGGAGGAGGCTGAGGTCGCTAGTGAAGACCATTGACAGAGGAGGAAAATCTCTGAGGGTAAGTCCTGATTCCAGAAATAGACCTGAAGGAGCTGAGCTTTGCAGTGCTAAATCATGATAAAACTTCGAGAATGACCTGAACTTGGTTCCCAAGGGTCTGCCCTTCATTTCCGTTATTAAGGGCCCTTTTTACCCAAAAGCAGAAGGGATGGATAAGATTTTAGATGTGCTGGAAAGCTCTTCTCATTCGTGGCTGATGCCTAAGGGACCTTTCTTTAGTAGAAGACTTTGTTTTAAAACACAGATATGCCATGCAGAAGAGGACAATAAGCTTTTTGCTGCTTCTGTGCATCAAGGAGGGTGTTCTTCAAAGTTGTCCATATGGGGCTAAGAGTAGGGGGCAGGCGTTTATAGATGGAGAATGTGGATTGATGGTACTAGTGCCCAGATCTCCCTAGCCTCACCATCCCCCTTGTACAGGGCGGGGGATCCCACTTTCAGGTAGAAGACTAGCTGTTCCTCTGCTTGAAAATTAAGCTGCCTTTGCAAGGCCTAGCCAAGTCATAAGAGCAAAGGGAAAAACAGTTCTTTTCAGATCAAGTAGCAGTTCCCAAAGGAAATGCCTTCTGTTGTTGATGATTAATTGCATTTCATGACATTGTGAAAAAGCATGCAACAACTGACTGAAAAGTGACTTCAAAAGTATCTGCAAAACATGCAATGTCAAAAGCTACCTAAGCCAGGACTATTCCTTCTAATGTCTAGGTCAACCTCGACATTAGATAAACTATGCTAAAGATCTCTCAGGAATCTTGCAATTACAGTGTCGATAATGGACCAAACTAGCTTAAGTAAAAAGGAGATTTCTTTGATTCATATAAGTGAGATGTCTAAGCGTTTCAAGCTTAGATAGATCAAGGAGTTTTGACAGTGTCACCAGAATGGGTTTTTCTCCATTCTTATACACTGCCTTGCAATGCATCGATTTCATTCTCCGTGGCTCCATCCACTGCAGAGGTAAAATAATCATTCAGCAATTTCAGGCTTATATCCTAGTAGATGTAGGTTCTTCAGGAAAGAGAGAATGCCTCTATTCCAGTAGTCCTAACAGAAGTCTGGTGACTACCTCACTGGGTCTGATTGGGTCACATTCTCATCTTGAACCAATGTCTGTGGCCACAGCAGTGGGATGCTGTGATTGGTCAGGTTTAAGACACATCCCTTTTCTGAAATAGGGGATAAATTCAAGGGGAGACTACTGCACTCTGCACACTAGGGGACTGAAATGGACGGGGAGAGTATTTCCCAGGAGAAAACAAGAGTTTCCCCTACCAGACAGAACGCAAATGGGTTGTGTACTGCAATCAAATAATCAAATGCCACTCTGCTCTACATTCAGATTTTTCTCTAATAATGTGTGTGTGTGTATGTTTGTGGGAGTGGATGGCAAAGAGAAGGAGGAGAGGCACGAACAGATAAACAGAGTAACCATATCTCTAAATAAATGCCTATAAAGAAAACATTATTAACAAGGAATTTGGAAGCAGGGTGCAGGCCAAGTAGAACAAGCCAGATTTAGTGTGTTGGCACAGATTGTCCTTTGAGAGAAACAAAATTCTCTCCTTTTTTTTTTGGAAATGAGAACCATGACTTCTGTAAGATACTTTTTTCTTCTGGGCTTAGTATAATCATCTGTAAAATGGCATGGAAGAGTAAAGAGGATTTAGGTCAACCAAACACTAAGTTTCTATCATGCTACAAATCTATATAATATTTAATATTAAGTGAACTTTATTTAATTTGAAGTATAACTCCAAGACAGGACTAATAAGGATTACTGAATCCAAGAAATACCTAATTTAAGAAAATGTAATATTATTTACTACAGCTTCCTTATATTTTTGGATTCCATTTATGTGATAAGGGCTTTCCAGGAGTCCCTTTTATTGGTGATAGCACAACCTAACTGACCAACAGTGACAGCCAAAACTCTGAGACCTTCTGTAGCACTTGGGGTGGAGGACAAAGTCAATTGATCAATTGTGATTTGGCTGGATACTTCCATGCATATTGACCTTTTCTGGGTCAAGTCAGGCAAGATGTGTGGTGTTCTTATAAATGAGATTAACATCTGGTTTAAAATGAAAATTTTAGTCTGCTATTTGCTTAAATAGTAGAACATAAACAATTTACTAAACTGAAGTTTTTTTTTCTCTTATATTATTGGAAGTCTTTGGAGTTAAATTATGTCTTAGACATTATTTTCCAGGGCTAAGAGCCAGCTATAGATCTTTTATTATATTTCTTCATAGTTATAGTCGAAGCTTTCATAAGATCCAGGTTTTCCAAATGTTTGGTCTCTCTACAATTGTGAATGCAGCATTTTGTTAAGCTACCTTTGTGCTTTAAGTCATTCATGGTGTAGGAAATGCATACTCTAGCAAAT
Source organism: Rousettus aegyptiacus (assembly GCF_014176215.1). Taxonomy (NCBI): domain Eukaryota; kingdom Metazoa; phylum Chordata; class Mammalia; order Chiroptera; family Pteropodidae; genus Rousettus; species Rousettus aegyptiacus. The sequence goes on from NW_023416287.1 coordinate 73,795,425, forward strand.
TCATATTTTTTCAGGGCAAGATCTTGCCCATCAACAGATGTCTAAAGTGGGACCATCCCACCCCAGAAGAGTTAGGTAAATGTCCTAAGATTCAAATTTACATTCATATTTATTTATAGATTCAAAATTAGTTCTGTAGTAGTATTTCAGGCCTAGTCCATGGGAGTCTGGCTCTCTTAATTCTCTGCAACTTCCTTGATAACTCTCTCGTCCTCTTGAACATCATTTATTCCTTGTTGAATGCCTCCCATAATCCCTATCTGTGTTTTAAAACAAGAATACTTTTTCCAGACTTGATTCTCTACCTTACGAATGAGTTTGAAGCTCTCTTCCACGGAAAAGCAATAGAGGTACATTAACTGAATTCTCTTTGAAGCTTCTTCCTTAGTTATGATCATTCTTTTTCTCATGTGAAGATTGTGTTTCTGCAAAACTTTCTTTAAACCAAAACATTACAGAAGTTAGGGCCTGGAAAGGGGTAGTTGTGAGTAGAGACAAGTAAAGCACCATTTTTCATGTTTCACAGAATATGGGTAGTTGTCCCACATTTTTAGCAACTTTATTGTTGGATGAAAGTGAGTAACAATGAAATATTATGTGTAAATAATAGAAAAAAGAAACAAATACTTCTAAATTATCTCTTAGATTCTTTTTAAAAAATCTATCTCCACTACTTTGGAAATAGTCAGAAAGTGTCATATTTCCTCAACTCCTATAAGATAAAAGCTTGTAAGCATCCCTAATTTTGGACACATGTAGGATAAACTCAAGTACTAAATAAATTGCTGAATAAAAGTACTGAAGGAGATAGATTTACAACAATGAGATAGTGTAAAAATAGCAGGGTATAAAAGAAAGTGCATGGAATTGGAATACCATAATTGTTTCCTCTTTTAAATTGTGGGTGATGGTACCTATATGAAAGGGTTATTGTGAGTGATAAATGAGATAATAGATGTAAAGCACTTAAAATGGTGCATGGCTGTATTGCTCCAAGAAAGCGATTTCCCCTAGAGGTGCTATGCCTGCAGTTCTGCTTTTTACCACCAGGCGGAAGTAGTACTAAGATAGTAATAGACTTGCTCACTTATTACTGAGTGATTGTTTATTATTTGCAGATAAAAATTCTCATTTTCCTTGAGCTTACATTTCAATGGGGGAAAATGTTTAAAAAATAAATACAGAATATGTAGGTTTTTAATAAGGGCTAAGAAAAAAATAATAAAGCAGGTAAGAACAGAAAGGATGAAGAAGAAAGATGCTGTTTTTGACAGTGGAATCAGAAAAGGCTTTGTGAAGGTGGCATTAAGCAGAGACCTAAATCAAGAGATAGAATTGGCTATGGCATATATGTGAGTGAAGAGTGATCCAGACAGTTGTAAAGGCAGGCGTGAAGGCCCTGAGGCCTAGCGTTTGGGTTCAGCGAAGAAACCGTTGGGTTTGGGTGGAAGTACATGAGGTGCAGTGTGTTGGGTAATGAGGTCTCTGGGAAGCAACTGGGGCAGATCATGCAGAGCCTCTAGGCCATGGTAAGGCAATATTTCGCAGTGTGCATTCTTCATTTATTCATAACTGAATTATCATCACGCGCTCCTAAATTAAACTTTACTTTATTGGTCTGCAGCCTTCCGTGCAAAGCTGAATCACTTTAGCAGTGTTCAGGAGAATCAAGAGCATAAAGGCTGATAGCTGGACCTGACCTCCCACTCTGCCGCTAGCTGCTTTTATCAGTGATATCATTTTATAAATATGTATATTTATATATATTTATACATTTTATCTTCTTCTATGGTAGACTTAGATTCAGTCTCTCATGGTTGATGTTAACAATAATCTTTGGCCTTTATCTTCTCTGTTCTCTTCCACTAGTTTAAAATTTCCCTAAAATCAGAGATTAACACAAATGTACTATCTTCCTTAAACTCTCGCTTCAGCCATCCAGTCGTCTCAGGAAAAACAAAAACAAAAAAAAAACAAAACAAAACCCTCTAGTTGACTTTATAAGAAGAATGCTCTGCACCACCTGAATTTTCTTGCTAGATTAGAAATAAATAATGTTTATCATCATTGCCAGTTCTTTCACGTATTAGCTGTACGATCTTAGATAAGTAGCCATATTTTATGAATCTAAGAAGCCAAAGATTGTAAGATGCATCCTTGCTTCAGATACATTTAGACAGAAATGAGAGAGGGAGAGAGGAAGGGGGGGGGCGGGGAGAGAGAGAGAGAGAGAGAGGAGAGAGGAGAGAGAGAAAGCGAGAAACAACACTGATTTTAAGGTGGCATCAACATTGAGATACATATCCATTTCAGAATGTTAAAATGGGAAAAAATGTATTTGTTTAAAAATCTATGAACCACATCTGTAGTTTTTCTAAGCTTCGGTTCATACTTAAGGTTGTTGGGAAGATAAATGAGATAACATATGTAATGCAGGATCTAATGTACTAGGGCCATATATAAAAGTGTGCAGAGGGTCCAAAAAGACCCCATCCTTTTCTATTTTCCTTTCTAAAGAGGCTTCCTTTTTCCTGCCTTCCAAACATAATTAACATTTACATGAATAATCAGATATTATGAATTTCTCCCAATAAGTACAGCTTGATCTTGCACCTCCTTCCCATCCATGTCATAATTGTCTCTCAATGATAATCCACACACAGGAGGACTTTATCTATGAGATCAAACTCAGATGGTAGGACGTTCCCCAAACACCCCTAAATTCTGAGTTAACTATTGTGGCTCTACTATTTAGTGAACATACGATAATTTACAAAGATCTTTCTTTCTCTAAGAGCTTACCACTGAACCACAGCCCATGAGATGAATCAATGGCTCCACTGTAGAGTTTTTCTGTTATTAATTCGGTGTTTTGTCTGTGTGTTTGGTAGGAAAGACACCAGACAGTATGATGCTAGCAGCATCCCTGGCCTCTGCTCACTAGATGCCAATAGCATCCCTCAGTTATCTCCGAATGTTGTCGAATGTTGACACCCTGGAGAGGAGTAAAATTGCTCCAGCGAAGAACTACCGTGTTAGAGAATTAGAGGCAGGAATTCTGACTCTTGCTGGACACCTGGCTTGGGCAGGAAATAATAACATCGTTTTACCCACCTCGCAGGGCCCCTGTGATGGGCACAAGGGGTGGAGCTCATGAAGTGCAACACAAAGATCATGATTTTTCTTCTCCCCCAGAATGGAGGGCACTCATTTCTCTTTTGCTTTTCTAAACAACATGGTTGCTGTCTGATGTTTATCAGTGCACATTCAATGTAGGCAAAGTCTGATGTAAAACACTTGGTATATATTATCTCACAACAGCCCCAACGTACATACCCATTTCACAGATGGGAAACAGAACTATAGATTGAGGCCACATGCAGGTGAGTAGTGGAGCTGAGATCAGCAGTTATTCTGGCCCAGGAACCTGGTTCTGATCCATTCTGCAGGCTGTGTAAAAGGTTTGTCTTGTCCTCAGCAAACATCTATACTGACCATCCAGTGGGCCAGGTCCTGTGCTGGGCACCCCAGTGATAAAAGAACATGGTGACAACAATATCAGCTTGGTTGAGATATTTTAGGATAATTATGAAGGAGCAGCAGGAAGACCTTGAAATTTACCTATAATATTTTCCAATAGAAACAAGTCACTTGAAACATTTCTGATGAATTTATGTGCAAAGGCAGACTTTCCTCACACTGGCCAGACCCTGCCCACCCCCTTCAGTAAAAAAAATAGATGAATTTAGTCAAATAGCCTTCTTTTTATTGTCAACCTTTTGGAAAGTAACTTGGCTTTATTTTTCTGTTTTGAACTGTTTTAGAGTGATCTGCATGTAGTTTTAGTGGAACTTAACACCAAGGGTCTGGGGGAGGGGAGAAGCATAGTGTATGTCTTTAGTTCCATCTTATGCCATGAGCAGATGAACCCAGCCATACGAAAGAGATTGATCCTTTTGCCAGGACAGTCAGAAATTTTTCCATGATGACTTCTAACCAAGCAGTTGACAAATTCTGAGGCTTTTTGCTGTGAAGCTCTTTGAATAAAAAACAAAGAGGTTTTAGACACACAGCCTTCACATGTCCTCAAAAAGCTTACAATCTTTAGTAAATACATACATTTAAGTATATCTTCATGATAATAGAAGCTGTCGTTGTTTTAGAACCCATGAGACATCGAGGGACATTTTTTCATTTTGTAAGTAACCTCGCACTATTGACATTTGAGACTGGATAATTCTTTATTGCGGAGGGCTGTCCTGTACATTTAGGATATGCAACAGCATCCCTGGTCCCTACTGACTAGATTCCAGAATTTACCTCTCCTCCCACACTTGTGACAACCAAGAATGTCTGCACACGTTGTCAAATGTTCCCTAGGTGACAAAATCACCCCTGATTAAGAACCACTTAATTAGATGCAACAAACATACTATTTGTGCTACATATTTTTTATTCCATGAACCAGGAAACTGAGGCTCCAAGAGAGCGCAGGGCTGAGGGGCAGAGGCAAGACTTGAGTGGAGGCTTCCTCTTCGAGTGGTCCCTTCCTGACTTTGAGTGGTGTAGCTACACCACCACACTGCCGGCCAGGATGCACACTAGGGGGAATCAGAACGGGGACACGGCATATACACAGGGACATGGCATACATCCGAACAGTTGGGCACATGGGAGAAGGTGCCTCGGTGCAGACAGGCGGGATCAGAGAGGTGGGTAGGACAGCCTGGGTTCACGGATGCACAAGGGTTCTGAGGGGCCATGGGCAGGCTGGAATGGCGGAGGAGTGGTTTGGTCCAAATGAGTTGAGGCTGCACTGTTTACGAGTAGTATGTCTACACCAAGCCTTTAAATCTATACAGGGGTCTCTTGTCTTGCAAGCCACAGTTCACAGTGCTTTTCTACACCTCCAAGCTCTGGTTTCCCTCCTGGGTAACATTTCTACGGGTCCTGGCAGAGAAACACTCTCTGTATGGTTGCCTCTGGTTGAGCTCTGCTCTCTGCCCCTCAGCCCTCATGGGAGGCATTTGTCACTGGGGTTTCCCTTCCCAGAGCACTAAGCAGACCTGCCCGTTCCACAGAAGGCACAGAGAAATAAAATGCTGGGAAGTGATGCCTATTTCCACTGAGGTCTGGCTTTTGGCCCCTGCCTTTTCCTCCTTAATAATCCCAAAGAGGCAGACGTGGTAAATGCATTTCTGCCCTTCTCACCTCACCCTGCCACCAGCATCCCAGTCTTGCTGTGCCTTTATCTTCATATCCTCTCTCCACTCCCCCTCCACTTTGAGAAGAATTCCTGAGCAGGCTTGTCAATCTGTCACGGAGGTCTCCAGCCCCCCCCACACCCCGCCACCCAGCACCTCCTTGGCTCTGTCCTGAACATCAGCCTGTGTCTGTCAAAACACTGACAGTGCTTCTCTCTGCTCGGAGAGCATCAGATCCCATCTGTACCACAAACAGTCTCCCAGGTTTATTTTGCCTATCACTTCCGAACACTTGCTATTTAAATTCCAAATCATTTTTCTGGGGGTTAACAGTGTCCCTGCTATTCTTGGAGTTTACTCACTACATCTCCAACTCAACCACCTTATTTGTATGCTCGTAGACTTGTATGTACACACACTTGCACGCACACAAATGTGCATTCGTATACATGCACATGCACATGGAGACACACGAATGTCTTGCCCACACCATCACTGCCATAAGCATCGAGTTGGGTTATCTATCATCAGTCTGTATATTACACTAGCAACAAAAAGTCTGAGATAATTCCTGCTTTCAAAGAGACCATGTGAATTATTTTGGAAAAAAGAGAAATATGGAATAGTTTAGATATATTTTATTTGTTTCTTCAGGCCCTTTCCAATCAAAATTTAATTATGTGACTCAATTGAAATATGTCAGGAATGTCTGTCATCATTCTTTCTCGCCTCTCTTACATGCTGGGGGGAAATTTAGAAGTTTTCTTGGTAAATAAAGCATGCTCATCACTTTCTCTACTTATGAGTAGAAACAAGATTACTTGATGACAGGAAGGGGGAAGTAATCCTGCCTCTCTCAGGCACAAGACTACTATGCCGGATGTGACATCTTTCTGTTAAACACTTCTAAGGTCCAATGATAAAATAGAGGAGGGGCAAACAGTCTTGGCTCTAGGATCAGAAGTCGACCTTATTCACTAGAGGTCCAGTGAGTTGCTTGGCCTCTGACCTGGTCAAGCCCAGACACCTGCCAGCCTCTCTCAGCATCCCTGACCTGGCCCCTGCTTCCTGCCTGCCCCTGCACCCCACATGTAGCTGCTCTCCTATTAGACTTGAGTCTTCTTTCCTCCTTGAATCTGTGCCTGAGATGCTGATTGCTGGCCAGCTCCATATTACTACAGCTCACTCCCCTGTGGCAGTGAGGTCCTTTGGGTCAAGGAGTTGGCACCACCAGGCTAATGTAGACAGAATGAGATGCTGAGCTATTGCCCTCCAGGGGTTTGATGTCAGAAGTGGGGTTTGAGAGCTGGTGCCAGCTTCAGAATAAAGTTCACCCTGACATTTTTAGTAAGGCCTGGCTTCCAGTGGCCTGTTGGGAGTCCGCCGTGAGTGAGAGAAGACCCAATAGCCAGGGTGCTTCTGTTAAAACTCACAACATAGTCAAGAGTTATCTGGACCCCAAAGTAACTCCACAGTGTGTTTTCTTCAAGCCTGGAGTTATTCTGAAGGTCAGAAGAATGTCCCTGATTGATTGTGGGCTCAGCTGACATTTGAACCTAATTTGTACTCTTCTGTCACACCTTTTCCCAATTTTTGCAATTATGTGCCTTTCCTTTTCCCTTATAAAAGCCAACCAAAGGGTCTGCCTTCAACAAATCATCTTATTGAAGTCACAGGATCATCAGAGGATAATGAATTTGCCAGAGGGAACTGACGAGGCCCAGGCTTATCAACCCTGGGGCATCCCCATGCTTAGGACGCACCTGCCCTAGGTGTGTAAACCTGAATAGTGTGGCAAACCATACAGATGAGATTTTAAAATACAACAAGGCATCTCTTTAGCATGCTCTGGGCAGGGTCAATTCACACTAGTTGTATATTCTGCCTTCTTTTAGTGTCCCTCATTTATTCCCTCCTCGCTTTCTTCCACTTTTCCTTCCTTCCTTCTTTCCTTCCTTCCTTCCTTCCTTCCTTCCTTCCTTCCTTCCTTCCATCCTTCCTTTTTTTCCCTTCCTTCCTTCCCTTCTTCCTTCCCTCCCTTCCTCCCTCCCTCCCCCCTTCCTTATTTTTCATTTACTTTATATGCTTTTGTGTGAGTGCCATTTGTGATTAAATTTATAAATGTAAAAGCATTTATAAAATGCATGTAGGCTATGAAAACTAACAATACAATCAATACTTGTGCACCTATCACTTAGAAAAAGAAATAGGAGGACATGGTCACAACTTGAAACTCCTATTTCATTCTCTTTCCTCCTCCAACACAACCATAATTACTTACTCGTTTGTGTGTGTCTGGTTTATGATTCTCATGGACAATTGAAACTGTTAAAAGCCTGAAGTTCCCCAAACACTGAGTCATGTAAGGAAAATTTTCCTCCAACTTTGAGATCATAGGAGGGAAGTTTTGAACACTTCCAGTCTTCTTCTTCTTCTTCTTGATAAAAGTGGAAGCTATTAAAAAGCTAGTGTTATCATCATCCAACATCATCCAGAAGAAACCTGAAAATCAACAACACAGCCCATGATTATGAAGCTTCTTAATATGATGTGTGAAATAGTTTTAAATGTGATTAAATCTGGCGCATATAGCATTGCCTTTCTCCGACTTCTGAGATCTATGTTCAGCAGGTTTCTGTTGTTTTTTTCCTTCCTCTGTCTATTCTGAAGTAGGAATTGTTTGTTGGAACTTTCACTCATGTGAACTCTCTCATATTTGGAGATGTCTTCCATGGTAGATTCTTCTCTTATGCTTGTTCAAAACTTGGAAACCATATAAAATCACTCACGATTCCCATAGAGAACCACTAGCCACATGTGACTATTGAGCACTTGAAATGTCCCAACTGACTGAGATGTGCAATAAGAGCAAGAAACTTAGTAGAAAAAGACATGTAAATTATCTCATTAAACCTGGTAATATTGATTACATTTCAAAATAATAATATTTTAAATGTATTGGGTAATATAAAATACATTATTAAAATTGACTGTACATGTTTCTCTATATTTTTTTAATAGGGCTACTAGAAAATTTAAAACAGCATTTATTGTTCACATTTCATGACCTGTGTTATGTTTCTATTTGACACAGTCTTAGAGTATCAGACAGGACAGGATACAATCAAGCATTACATTATATCAGACAATCTGTAGGTATAGTGTAGGTTCTTGGCCTTTTGTCCTCAAACCCATTCCTTGTCCTGTTTTCACTTTGCTTTGTATTACAGGGAAGCTGCTGCTTGTAAGATTCTGTTTCCTAAGTTTCTATGACATCCGGCTTTTGCCTGGGTTTAGACAATGGGGAGCACTATTGGGAAAATGGAGGACAGGGCAAAAAGGAGAAACAAGTGTTTCTCCTCTCTCTGCTTTGGGCAGAGTTTCGGAAGATGCTGCATCACCTCCATGCTCCAGGTTTTTACTAGATAAACCCCTCATTGCTCTAATTCCCACCAGGTAGAGAGTTACCTGGACCCTAGTCTCTAAAAACACTGTTTCTCCCTCTTTTCTTCCAGCCTCGAGGGAGAGGCTTCCTGCTGTTTAAATCACAGTCTACTCTCCCACCCTTGGCTTTTCATCTTTTGTATCTCTTGTGTCACAAATTCCTTCTGTTTCTCTTTTCTTGATTAGACACTGACTGATACAAAACTTAAATGAAGGGAGAGGTCATCCAGGAGTGGAGGAAAGGAAATACAAAATGAAGGTCTGAGAATCAGAAGAACCTGATTATCAGGTGAAAAATTACCAGGTGAATCTTTTAGACTAGACATGAGTGACTTAAATGAGAATGATAGGGCATGGGGAAGAGAGGAAGGGGAGAAAAATTCAGGGGAGGGGACTGGCCCAGGGAAAGGCTCAAACATGGAAGTTCGTGGGTTCTGTTCAGCAGATAGGTAATAAACCACCTGATGGTATGGAAAGAGATTTTTTTTCAATAAACTTTTAATTCTGGAATAATTTTAGGCATCTAAGGTTTATGGGAAAGCTGCACAAATATCACCCAGTTTCTCCTCATATTAAAAACTTATATAACTATGGTACCTTGGAAGATTTATTTTAAATGTGGGTGATAAGTTCTATTAGTAGAATGGAAGTGAATACAGAGGATCTGTATTAGTTCCCGAATCTTAGAATATGAAGGGGTCTTGGAGATCTATGATCTACTCTTTTCATTTTATAAGAGAAGAAACCCATGCCTGGGAGAACTCAGTGGCTTCTGGTCATTCACTAAATATGAATCACAATCCAGTCACCGGAGTAAAATGGTAAATTAAGGGTCACTTAGATCATTTGTGGAAGAATTGAGAAAAGCACTAAACGCTTCCTCCTTGCAATCCAGGGATTATTCCATCAGCTACTACATTATTCTTGGGTCAAGTAGATGGACTTAACTACTGACAACAGGGAACCGCAGTCAGAGCTTTGTTCACGACATTTCTCAGAGCCTGGGTTTGTGTAGGTCTCTTCTTTGGGGCACTTGCTGGGCCACCTATTGAAAGAATCAGCTACTGTCCCATATTTCCTCGGAGAAGCAATTCTTAGCCTTGGCTGCCCATTAGAATCACCCTGAGAATCTTGCAAAAGGCCAGCGCTTAGGCCCCAGCTTTTCACCATTGGTCTCATCTGGAGCCTGGTAATTGGTATTTTTACCAAGTTCCCAGGTATTTCTAACACGTGGCCAGGGTTGAGAACCAGACCCAGAGCGTACAGTAGCTCTAGAAGTTGGCACATCGTGGCTTAACTATTCCCCCAGCTATTGGGGAGCTGACAAATGTAAATTTGTCATAATCCAAATGTAAATTTCCACATGCACTGTATTTAGTCAGGAGCCCTTCCAAGATTGGTCGTCCAGACTTCCTCTGAAACATTTAAGTTCTCATCTGAGCACTTCCCATTTGGCTTTATTGCTGTTAGCATACAATCGAGTGTCTCCTCTCTACCATGGTTCATTATTTTCTTCTTGTTCGTATAATCTTTGATTGGATTCTCAGAGCCATTTAGATTGAGAAACGTGTCAACACTTTGAATATTGTCTTTGCCACCTCCGGTTTCTTCATTCAGTGTTATTTATGCCCCATACGAGTCCAAAGCTCCCATTGCATGTGACCGCTCCTCTCTCCCTTATTAAAACGTAACTTCTAATTTCTCACTTATGTTAAGTTCTAAATCTTAGAATTGAAGAATTTAGTGATGGTAAAAACAAAGAGACTCTATCTGCCCTCGTTTTATGGAAGGCTGAGGGAGGGTGCTCTGACTTGAGATCGAGGGTTACCTTTGCTCATCGCATACGTCTTCTCCCTCTCAGAAGCTGAGAGCCCGAGAGGGTTTCCGGTGTTCACAAAGCCCTCTTTCTTTTTACTGGCATTCAGGGTTCCAGCGCACTCACGACTTGTGTGTGTGTCTCTGTGTGCTTGTGCGCGCCTGCACTGTGAGCACATGCTATGGTCTGCAGTACGCAGTACCAGTAAGTGCTCATAGATGTTATGGAAATGATGGAAAGGCTGTGCCAGTCTCGCAAACACAGAGCATGCATTATTCTAAGGCTTTGACTTTCCAAATGGGAACCTATAAAAACAGCTGATAGATTTATGTTCATGTATTAAACAGGCCACCCAGCCCCGGTGTAAAATCAGGGTGACAACTGAATACATCACTGTTCCCAGCAGCTACCTGGGTGCACTCATTACCCAGTGGAAAATGGGCCAGGCTTGTTCATTAGTACTCCCTTCTCCTAGGGAGAGCCATTTACATTCTGTCTCATTTAAAACAAACAAACTCACTCCACGGAGATTTAAAAGAAACCAGAAAGACTTTTTCCTTTATGGCCTCTGGAAGGTGGTACTCCTGTTTGCCTGTGTCTGAGCTGTCGCGGATGACGGATCGCTGCGCACCTGCTCAGAAGAGGGAATGGTTTGCTGTGGAAGGAGAGATTACCTATCGACATTAATTAGAAAAAGATAGAAGCTGGTAAATATTTTGGGGAGAAATGACTGCAACTTGCACGAACAGCATACCGATTGTCACCCCTGTCACCTCAGAGGAACGAATGGACCGATTCCTGTGAACCTGACATGCAGGTCATGGCCCTGCAGGTGAGCCACCTTACAGACACCTGGAGAGCAGCGACTCATGGTCCATGGTAAGGGCACGCATTGTTAGTCCACGGGACAAGGGAGGAAAGGGTCTGCGCTGCCTACAGCTTGACTCTCTGAAATTTTGATGCCGTAGAATTTCAGGGACGGAAGTGGAGGCTGCAGGGTGGTCATGGGAATCAGATGGTGACTCCTCATCTTTCCCTGTCTGTCCTCCTGTGCCCACATTTCACCAGCTGCCCCAGACTCGCACTTCCCTTCGTATGATCCTTGGCAACATGTCTGCACTTACTTCCCACTCGGCCCTCCTTGCTCTGGGGAACCATGTGGGCAGCGCCTCCTGTTTTGACCTTGTATCACATGCCACACATTTACTCTCCTTCTTGCCTGTCATTGGCAGAAGTGGACAAGCATAGTTTTCCCAAGTCCCACAGGACTCACACTGGCATGGCTAGCCCAAGCCAACCTTACCCTGCATAGTCCCAATACGCCATGCTTCCTGGTCCTGAACTCTGCTAATGGCAGGGTAGCCGCTCTCCATCCCAGCTGCCTTTGTCTCTCGCCCAGCAGCTCTGAGCATGTTGCTTTAGCTCTGTGTCCTTCTATGTCTCCTCTCTAAATGGGACACTATGGGAATAAATACCTTAGTTAAGGCAAAATCCACAGGGTTTCTGTGAGGTAAAAATGAGAAGAAGGTAAATGAACCCTACAGAGATAAAGCTCTTCACTGGGGCAAATGGTGGCACTAGGAGTAGGATGAGTAGAGTGAAAAAACTAAACCCAGCTCTGTGATGCTCCCAGTGATTGTGTGACCCCTCCCAGTGCATCGGGGTCAATTCTGCGTGTTAATGTGAGAGCTACCTCCCCTAGACCCATGGACAAATTTTTGTCGTGCTAGGCTCCCTGCTCCACTCCTAGTGGGGCAGGAGGAGGGGGCAGGGAGAACAACACAAGTACAATATACTAGGAGGTAATTGTACCAGCCTTGACTGAGGACAGGTCCCTGGGCCAGTGTCTGCTCCCCGCCCCGCAGACACCTTTGTTCTGGTGCCCAAGCAGCTTCTGGAAAGAGATGGGGCAGGTGTGATATCCTCACCCACAACTTCTAGCTTCTCCATGTTGCATAAGTTGCCAGACACATGGTGTATGCTGAACCCCAAAAGTGATCCGATGTTTGAAAGGCTAAAACCCATGGCCATTTGGGAGCTCCACAAATGGGGAAAATAATAGTTCCCACCTCATAACAATTTTGAATGCCGACTGAGGTCATTTCTAAGTAAGTCACACGGTGTCATTGTGCAAGTGTACACATCCTGTACTTCTTCTCTTTTAAACTTTGAGTGTGTCATTCCCAGCCCCCTCCTAACCCCCACCTCTCACCTCCAAGGGGACACGTGGAGACTGAGGACCAAGAGTGTCCCCAGTCCTACTGGCAGTTCTGTGGGGATGACCCTGCCTGCACACAGTGAGAGCCTGTTCTACCGACTCAAGCGAAATGCAAGTAAAATAGCCCGGAGGTTCACTAATGCAGGGTCCCACCAGCCTGTGCAGGCCTCGAGGACCTTCAGGGTGGGCTCAAGCCCTGAGTTAGCAGGTGCCTAGGACGTGCGCATCCACCTCTCTTTAATTACATTCTATTGCTTAATTTCTTACCACATTTTAAAATATTCCCTTTTCTGTGAACGTGGTAGACGAGACCCAGCAGCCCAACGGAGAGAGCAACAAGGATGCTACTGGAAGACTTAAGCAAAAGAGAACTGACACCACCTCCCACCCCCAACCCCAGTCACCTCCATAGTGGTCTTTCAAGTTCCCTATGGGATTCAATGAAAATTCCCTAATTAAATACCCTGGGGATTCCTGTGACACAAAATTCTACCTATCAATATAAGAGAGTTACAGTCCTGTTTTTTAAAACCCCACAAAGCTGATAAGCTCCACGTTCTTTACCTTCTCCAAGTGCCCTGGCCGGGACACATAGCAGTCCTGCTCTAGGTACAATTCAGCTCCATTTCTGGAATATAATCTATCTCCTTGAACGAAAACCTGCTCCAGCAACGGATTCTTGATAATAACTTCGACAGGCCTTCAACCGCCAGAATCCCATCTCTGGCTGATCTTCCCTCTTCCCATCTACCTTTAAAAGTTTTCACCGCACTATTTTAAGCTCACATTGTTAAAAGCAAGGCAAACTAATTTCTCCTGAGATTTCTGGGCTTGGTGTGGCTGTGAGCTTCTCAGAGGCATTTTCTGGGGTTCTGGTCATGGCTGAGGCCAGGATCTGCTGCGGGCAAGAGAGAGGAGAGGAGCCAGCTCCGCCCAGTATACTGAAAGGAATACTGGCTGGATGATTAGAAGAGGTGGGTTCTAGAACTGCTCTGTCCGACACAGCCACCACCAGCTCCATGTGGCTCCTAAGCACTTGAGGTGTGGACAGTTCGAATTGAGATCTGCCGTAAGTGTAATTCACACACTGGGTTTCGAAGACTTGGCACAAAAGTAAAAGAATATAAAAATCTCACAGATAAATTTATTGACTACACATCAAAATGATGCCATTTGAGGTATATCAAGTTAAACAAAATATATTGTGAATTTCATCTGTATATTTTTTACTTTTTTAATGTGGCTAATAGAAAAATTTAAATTTTACATGTGGCTTACATTATATTTCTCTGGGACAGCACCGTCCTAGACACACCTGTATAGCTTCCTTAATTGGTAAAATTAGGTATGTGAGAAACCACCTCTAATCATCAGTTCTGCCCTCAAGTCCTGGCCCCAAGCAGCAAATACTGGGGATGAAGACAAGACGTAAGACATGGAAACACAAAGCAGTCATGAATGATATAAAGTCAGTCGTGATAACTGCCAAATTAGTTTTTCTCACGATACAGATGTATATAGGCTATAATAAGTCCAGAGCACATCAGATTGGGAGACAATTTCTAGTGGGGAGTACAGTGAGAACAAAACAAAGATGAGACTATTATTTCTCATTCTCCCATAATATGATAATGATGGGGAATGAAGAGTGAGCATGCGTGAGTTAAATGTGTTTTCAGTAACGGAAAATGCCTCCGAGTTGTTATCTTTCCCTCCGTGAATATTTTTCCGACCACCCCCCGAACCCCCCATCAAGACTGGGAAACGGGTGATGCTGCCTGTTGCTCCTGGTTACTCAGAATCCCAGCCACTTTCTCCAAACGACCAAGTGTGGGAAGCTAGTGGCCATGTGAGCCTCTCTGAGGCAGTGAGAGATTGTATTAGAGGATTCCGGCAGCAAAAGACAGTAACGGTATTAGGCATTTTTCACTACGCAAGGAGAGGGAGAAAGTAGTGGCTGAATACCACCCCTGAGCACATCGGATAGCTTTCCTGTCTGTTCTGTGATCTTCCTTTCCCGCCCCCCACCACTAGGGAAAAACACCCCCTCAGCAAATGTGACTGCAGCATTTCATGAAGCTTATGTAGGAGTTGTGGTGATGAATCAATTGAACTATCATGCTATTCTGGGTTTCTTTAGTGTGTGGGGGGAGCACACTTTTGGAGAAAACCATGAACTGGCCAATGTCCTTTCTCTCCTTCAAAGTTCTCCTCCCAGCTAATTCAGGAAATAACATCTCAGAGGTTCCCACCTTGGTGTGTGTGCTGTTTTTAAATCCTTTCTAAATGGCTAAGAAGGCAATTCTTTTCAGTCATTTGCTTTGTGCAGCCCTCCCCTTTCCTGGCAGAGACAGTGTATGCACTCTATTAGAGCATTTTTTTTTCTACATATAATGGCACCAATTAAATTACCTTGCAGCCCGACCTTAATCTGGCAGGAATGATTATTCCATGAAACAGTTAGGGCTCTAATTGACATGAAGTGCCTGCAAAATATGTCTTTTGCAGCAACCCCTGTCAAAGTCACATTGATATGCTAATCCCTATAGCTGGCAGAATCACTTCATAAAGAGAGACATTGAAAATTGAATTATTTCAATTTCAGTACCTAGGAATCTAGTGATCTGTCTGTATATGTAACTAAGTAGGTGCAATGCTTTATATGGGTAAACAGCTGTACTAGGGCGTTGCCATGGAAACTGCTTGACTCATGGCAGTTGTGTTAGTGATGAAGTCATTAGCAGTGTGAAATGTACTTTGAGGTTGTCAAGTGTAACACTCCAGGAATATTTCAACGGTATTAGTGGAGCTTTTTCATTTACATAATTTAGGCTTTCGCACATGATCTCATTATGGTGCAAGAAAGGAGCGGGTTGTGGGGGCAATTGTACCCAGACCAGATGAATCCCCATTATACCATTCAATTGTTATTTTTTTCTCCTGAAATAGGGCCCTCTCCCAAATAACTCTTATGAGAAATCGATAACTCCCTTGGAACAATGACTTTGAGAAACCCTCTTGGTGGTGGGACAGGCTGGATTAGCCTAGAAACCATGGAGGGTATTGGAGTGGTTTCTCTTCAGATGCATCAGTTATTTTTGTTCTGCTATTTTATTAATCCTATAAATTAGAAAATAAAATATGAAAGATTTATTTTTTAACCAATATCCAAGTGAGCATTGCGCCCTTTCATGTATATCCCCAATGGGTCCTTAGTGACCCCAAGGATGATCCGATGTGCGATATTAGTGGATTTCCGGTTTGGAAACCATCCTCCAAGTCAAAATACAAGCTTTTTGGTTGGCCCCCCAAAATGTGACTCAACTTCTTCCCAGCTCTCCAGAGTAACTTTTGAATAATTTCTGGCTGTTTCACAAAATTAGATTACCCTGAATCAGGCTCTGAATACTCTTCCAAAAGGAGAATTCTAAACCTATTTTAAGCAGTGATTACATCGTTAAACAGACAGCTTCCCACAGGGAACTTTTTTGACATGCAGAGCACTCAGATGTGTGAGTTTAGGTGTTTGAGTTTATAGCTACATCTCAATTTTTAGTTCCACATTCTAATTTTTTTCCATCCATTCATCCATTCACATATTCATTTATCAAATATTTATTGAGTATCTATAAAAGACACTAGGTGGTGGGGTTAAAGTTCTAAACATAATAGACACAGCCCCTGCCTTCATGAAGCTTAATGGGGAAAACTTATGCTTTAAAAAAAAAATTTAAATATGTATACACACACACACACACACATAACACACACACACACATATATATGCAATTATTTGCAAATATGTATGCAATTATAAGAACCAGAAATGACAAGAGAGACTAAAGGAAGTTTCCTGCTTTAGATTGGCGGTATCGAGTCAGGGCCTCTGGAGAAGTGCCATTTAAGCTGGGACTGGAGAGAGGAGGATGAGCTAGGGAAGAGTCAGAAGAAGTACTTTTCACACAGAAGGCAACATCACATGTGAGACACTGAGGCCAGAGGAGTTTGCTGGGATGTAGGAAGTTAAAGAAAGTAGAAGTGGTCAAGGGACGAGTTCATCCTAGGCCTCATCTTTGGTGGGTAAAAGGGTTATTGTGTTTATCATATCCAGGTGAGTTTGACTTATCAAAGATTCTACAGAGGATGAGAATCTTCATATTTTTCAGAAATTCAAATATTTGTCAAAATCTGAAATAGCCAGGCATTTTTATTCCTGCCTTTCCCTTTTGTATAGTGAGTCATCAAGCAGGTATTAGAAATTTACTCAAGGAATAGCTTCCGGGCTATGCCATAGAGTCTGCTCTAATTTATTTTTCTTCCCTTGACTTCTAAATACAGTTAGTTCCTAATGAAATTACCCTACACTTTGCATATCCTTTGCCAATGCATGCTGTAAATCAATATTAGTACTATTAATATTGGTATACTTATTGCTGTCTCTATTGAATTGTAAGATGTTTAAGGACAGGAGCAAGCTATCATTTTGCATCTCCCTCAATTATCTCTTAGAATACTCTATAGATATTATAGAAGTTTCTGGAAGGAATGTATGAAGGGTAACTATAATATGCATCATGACATGCCTTGGCGCTATAAAATTCCTAAGTGCCTACAAAGCTATACTGTTTTCTGCAGAGGAATTTCGCAAATATTAATAGGAGTAACTTGAAAATGATTTCTATGCTCAAATATATATGGCTACACAATGTAACACCTTTGTGAAGACACACAGTGCATACTGGAATCTTGAAAACCTGGAATCCTGCTTTAAAGATTGTACTTGACTTCGTTAACCCTAAATTTCACAATCTCAGTTGATCATAGACCTCCCTCCATATCTCACTCCATTTTTGGCCAAAGACATCTCAGAATCCATAAAATGTAGTTTGGGGAACCCAGTTCATTGTAAGACTTTTACAAAACATTTGAAATACTCTTTTTTTTTTTTTTTAGTTTTTGAAAGCATAGAACATTCTTTAGGTTAAGTGAATTCTTAACAAACTATAAAACTTATCCTTTCCTTCCATTACTCATTTGTCTAACACACTGATTACCTGTGGTGGATGAGAGTGTGCCAGGAACTCATAGTTCAAGGAAAGCAGCTTATAAGAAATGAGGTAAGTGGTAACGCAGCTTGTCCCAAGGCCTGTCCTGGCACAGAGGTACAAGCCCCTCTCCTTCTATTTTGGCCCAATGAAAGATTGTGTTATATGCCAACAACAGGGCATTTTTCAACTGATTCCACTTTACCCATTAACTCAGCATCCCCTTTAAATGTTCCTTAATATACATTTTTTTTAAAAGCATATTTGTCCAAGGTGGAGGACAACCCCTGGAAAGTGCAGCTGCTCACAGCCCTCTAAGCCCCCCGATGCCCCCACTTACAGCAGCGGTGGTGATTGTGACCATGGTAGGCATTATTACGGTTGTCATACGGCTGCCTGATATCGTCATCGAGAAGCTGTCCACCCTCTTCACAGCCCATGGCTTTCTACATCTGAAAAGAACAAGGAAAGAGCCCATTATAGACATTTTCCTAGATGTGTTTCCTTAGAAAAGGTCAGGGCACAGTCACTGCTGGATAAGAATCAGCACATTTCTCGGAAGCAATCCCAATCCTTTCCATCAGTTCTTCCAGCGAGGCATGTCATGTTCTGTCCATTTTTACAGGCCTTATCTCTCTCTCTGCCACCTGCCTTTTTGCCTGGATAACTGATTTCTGCACTATCAATTGCGTTGGCTATGGGAACTATCTGAAAGGCCATAGAAGTGGGCAGAACACCAGGTTTATACTTTTCCTCTCTAGTGTCTTTTATCATACAAACACTTTGTTAGATTCTGATTTTTAGCTATACAACCATGGGCTACTGAGTTAATCTCTATCCCCATCTGCAGAATGGGAATAGCAACTATTACTGACCTCAAGGGACTGTTAGGAACATAAATAAGAGAAGGATGACATTGGGGGAGCGTGTCTAACACTAAGTAAGTACTCAAAGAATGTAAGATGTTATTTTTATTCTTATTATTCTTAACTCTCTTTATTAGAGGCAGGTTTAGAATTAATTTTGTTAGTCCTCCATTTGAATTAAGCAAGGCTTCAGTGAGCACTAGATGTGTAATTCAGCAAATATTGGTTAACTACCTGTAGCGTGCAAGGCTTTACACAGGGCTCGGGGAAGTACAGGTAAATAGGATAGAATCCTGCCCTTAAAGGGAAGCACCCTAAGGGACCAAGGGTCACTATGTTTCCAGTCCTGTGCTAGGTCCCTGGATGGGCTGGGATAGGGGCGAAGGTAAGAAAAAAAACAGTCCTTGTCTCCCAAGGATCCTATAACTTGGCTGCTATGCAGAGACATTAGTTTTAGATGCTGGTAGTAAGTTTAGTTGGGGTACAAGTAGAGGCCCAGTGATAGAAGTATCTCTGTGGCATTAAGTAGAAAATAAGAGGCAAAGCTAACCTGGCTATAGCTGTCATCCAAGGGCATTTCAGGATCAGCTAAGACAGTGTCTTGGTCCTCCCGCCTTTCTACATGGCCACTCCAAATTGCATGCTGGATTTTGTTGTTGGGTTTATCAGTTACAAGAAACCATATTGCCCGCTAAGCACCTCAAACCAGCTCTGTAGGACCATTGATAGAAGTAGATGTTCCCCAGGCTCTGATTTCAGGGGAGGTGAAGGAGTATTGTTTCTGAAAGTGGTGGCCTCCATTTCCCAGTTTAGGGAAAAATGTAAGACAACTTCTTTTCTGAATGTATTTTTCCCAGGGTAACCATCATAAAAGTGTCCGTCTCTGTTGGCTGAGATATTTTTCTCTTTTTCAAATATCCTATTGTTCTTTTCATGTTTATTGTTTCCTTTATGTCTCTTTGATAGCTTCTTTTTGAGGCCTTGTAAGATATTTTGATACTGAGTAAGGAAGGCAGATGTGAGCCCCTCTATTATTCTGCCTCTTATTTTGATTTAAAGTTACATGCTTCCCTATGGAAGGAAACAATAAAAATACAGTTCTGGAAGATGGAAAGAATGTGGGAAGATGAATAGAAACCTATTTCATTGAAGAATGAAAGAAGAATGATATCAGGCATAACAATCAATATAAGAGCTCATGAGCAACGTTTAGATAGTCAATTAACCCTATAATAATTGCCTTGTTTGAAGACTTTTTCTTGAAGGTGCAACGACTATTGAAAGACAGTCTAAAACTGTGGATTCTTTCAATATGTTGTCTAGTTCAGTGTAATCACCATCTTTTATGTATTAATTACTGCTTAGTTTTGCAGTTGGGATAAACGGAAGACGTGACATAAAATCGGGCCGTGTTTGATTAGCATTCTTTGACAGGATTCTTATCAGCGTGGCATTTGACTCATCCTCTAAGGACAAATGTGGATGAAAGGTTTTGTTGGTAATTGTGATCCTGGTAGTACACCAGGCCAAGATACTCCACGTGGAAGTCATCTTCAGTGGAAAAGACAGAAGGGTTCAAGGAAGGCTTCGTTCTAATTACCTACTAGCAATAGATTTGGGACAGGTTACTGAATTTACCTGAGTCTCAGCTGCTTAATCTACAGAACGAGAGTAAAGATAGCAACCCTGTTGATCAGATAGGATTGTTTGGAGGATCTAGTGGAATAATGTACGTGAAGATACATTTTGTAAAATTTAAACTGTTAAGCAAGTGTTAGTGTTAGTCCCTGAATGACTGGAAACACCACTCCCTGATGGACAAATAGCTTCATCTTGGCTAGTCTTCTTCAGGGGCCAGGTTAGGTGTCTCTGTGAACAGCAGGTACTCAATCCATAGGACCGGCCAAATGGTCTGGCTGCCTAGCGTGGGCATAACCCTGAAGAAGAGAGTTTACAATCCCATTTAGGACACAGATAAAATGTGACAAGCCACTCATTCAAAAGGTCAAAATAAGTTCACTTTAAAGACAAAGAGGTAGTTTATACTCTAGGCTTGTGTCTCCATTTTAAAAGTAAGTGGAAAAATTCTTCAAAGATGAATTTACTTAATCAAGCCACAGTTGGAGCCATGAAAAACCTATAATCATAATATAATATCTTCTGAATATTTATTACTTTTAACAAGACATATGCATCATTTCTTTTATTCCTCACATCATTCTCTATAAAGTAGCGAGAGAGATTATTTAAGATTTAGGAAAATGTGTTCTAGACCCATTTGTCCTAGGAGACATCCCTGTAATTGGTGGAGCAGCATTGAGAAATCAGGTCGCCCAGGGCAGTGCTTGTTGACGTTACTTAGAACTAATAAAATACCTATTTATTTAAAGTGGTTTATTTGTTTGTTTTCCCTTCAATGCAAATATGATAATGTAGCCTGCAAAAATCTACTGCAAGCCCAAGTTATACCTATCCAAGGGCAATATCAAGAGCAAGTGTGGAATTTAGACCTGTTTACTCTCTACTGATCGAATCATTTCAAAATAGAATTTCCTTTTCCTGAGGCCCCTTTAGCCACTTTCTGTTCCCCGGCCCTTGCCCCTTGTAGCTTCATTTTTCTTTCTCTTGTTTATACAGTAAATCTGATCAAAGACTATCTCTGTCTGCTGGCTTTCCACAGAGGTTAGCACGCATCAGAATGTGATTAATGTTTGATTGTATATTAACATCATTCTAATTATGAAAACTGAAATTTAAATGAAAATACCCAATTTAAATCTCTCCCAAAGTCAGTCTCTTCTGTGGGTCTCTGGGACAGAAGAAAGGATAATTCTCTCACCTAATTTAGTGGGAAGAATGGGAGATCTTATACCCCAAAAGACCAGGTTTCTGTGCTTTTTAATATGACAATGATGTTTTTCTCATTTTCAACTAAGAAACAATTCTCCAAGTTTTTGTGTTGTCAGAGACACAATCTGGAGCTGTGTTACTTGACCCATTGGTTGAAGAGCCATTGTTTAGCCATTAAAAAATGCAGAGTAACTGATAAAGCTCATCACAAGCCTTCTGGCTAAAAGGTAGTTTTGTTTTACAAATTAGGTTTTTTGACACATTAGAAATTCAGTAAGAGATGTGGCATTCAGCCTGGGTTCTGAATAAACAATGTTCATGGGAGATAGCTCAGTTCCTAATACATAACCCCTGGGGTACATTGGAGTGTTACTGGGGTTGCTGATGATATCAAGTTGCCATCAAAAAATGAGAGTCCCTTTCTCTTTAGAGGGTTTCCAGCATTCTGTGCAAGGGTTTAATGCTCAATTTAAAAAACAGGGAACTCTCTGCATGCCAGGTTTACTATCATCTTCTTAGGGTCTCTGCTATTGTTGTGATGTAGATTAATTCCAGGAAAAGCTAAAGACATTCATGCCAGAGCATGTGCACACGCGTGCATGCGCGCGCGCACACACACACACACACAACTTTAAAACATAGCTGAGGAAAAAGTCGGAAGCACAAAGGTCCCCTCTACTGTCCCGTTCTTGTTTCAAGTCATGGGCTAAGAGAGCCATGACTTGTGTCTTTGACCCATCTTCTGTGGCTGTCCCAATGGGTGCTAATGCTTGAGGCTAACATTAGATGTACAAAGGATGGCTTCCTAGTTTTTAAATTATTCTTAGTTATTTGGATGGTAATTAGGTTTGTAGTTTCATCTTATGCATTTTTGGCAGGAAAAAAAATAGCTTTTCAGCCCTGATTAGTGTCCCTTTGGAGGCCAGACCCTGAGATAAGGCATAGGTTTATCCTGGGCACAATTTAGAGGAGAGGGCTATGACATGGAAGGAAAGAGCAGGACCATTCTGTCTAGGCTGCCTTTGTTTCTCTCATCATTATCCTTATCGTCAGTATCCAGTGGGCACTTTGTAAAGACAGGTGATCTTTTGTGTATTATAGCTTTACCTTCTCTACTATTCTCAATGTAACTAGTGAGTTAGGGACTATTGTATCTTCATTTTACAGTTGAGGGCACTGAAGCTCAGAGAGGTTAAGTAACTGATTCAGGTTTACACAGCTAATTATATGGCAGAGCCTGCTCTATCTCATCTCCAGCTCACTGTAACTAACCAATATACCTTTTTTCCCAAACTGAAGTCATAAAGAGCCACATAATTTATTTCCCATTTAATTTGAAATTAATGATAATAGTGGGTTGTAGTCATTTATTCATTTAATCAAAAGAAGTTCAGTTATTACTGTCTTAGTTCACTTGGGCTGCTAAAACAAAATACCACAAGCTGGGCACATAGCTTATAAACAATAGAAATTTATTGCTCACAGTTCTTGAGGCTGAGAAGTCCACAATTAACTAAGGTACCAGCCTGGTCAGGTGAGGGACCTCTTCTTAGTTCATAGTAAAGGGGAGGGAAAATAATTTCCCTCTGCCCGTCAGAGTTCTTAGTTGAGAGCCCTGTAATAAAAGACTAGATAAACAAAAGTTTATTAACGTGTGTACTTCGTGTATACATGGGAGATCACCAGGGGAAAATTAGTAATTCTCCAAGGTGGCTTAGAATTTAGATTTAAATTTCATCTTTACAGAGAAAGAAGAGAGAGGATGTAGGCATTTTAGGGCAGAGTAAATTTTTTTTAGGACAGATGAATGGGCCCTTAGAAGAATAAATGTGAGGTATGATTATTTGTGACAAAGTTTGGCTGCTAAGGGTTGGAACAAGTAGAGAATTGGTCTGTACTCCTGGTTGTAGGCAGTTGGGTGCCATAGAATTATTAGATGTCCATGGTAGTAGAAACCCCAGAGAACAATTTTTTCAATGACTTAATCAATAGATGAGAACATTGAAGCCCAAAGAGGGACAGTGACTTAGTTCAAATTTTCTCAAAAAGTTGTAGACTGAGACCCCAAGTTTCCTTGCCTGAGCTCCTTGTCTCCTTTCCCACCACAGTACCTAATCCTACCAAGATGTCTGGCTTCCTGACATCTCTAGGGAAAGAGAACTTCTTTATCTCTCCTTTCATTATCCATTCTTTGGCTTTATCAAGTTCTGGGGTAGGGTCTTATTTCGATAGCTAACAGAAACTCAGCTTCTTTTACCAAAAAAATAAAATAAAATTTAGTATAAACTTATATGCTCATCCTAGTACAAGCTAAGAAATCCAAGATATTTTAGATATCATCTTTACTTATAAAATACACTTTTTACAAGTGAGGGGATAGGACATGTGCATGGAAATTGTTAACAAAAATATAAACTGTAGATGACTATATCCAAACTGCATTAACTGGCCAAACAAGCTACCAAAACAATTCCTCAGAAAGACTCTTCCTGTAGAAATCAGCGCTGGGTAACTACGAATAAAAGCCAATCTTTTATGAGAGATGAAAAAGCCAGGGTTCGAGGCCACTGTGGAGCAATAAATTTTCACGAAAGTGTCCAGGGATGGAGACCTTTGGAGAGACAGGGCCCCTATAATGGACATTTCCAAGGACAGCCACCAATACTGGCTACTGCTCTTATCTCCATGGCATTTATACAGTCTTAAATTATGTCTAAGATGTGCCAAAGGAGAAGACTCCTCTGTCTTCTTCCATAATGCCTTGTGTTCTTTATACTGATGGGTCTGAAATGTCATAATATCTTTCATTGCAGAACCACCTTGGCAAATTAGTTTATAGGCTAGTTGAATAGTTGAAACACACCATGTTACTTTAATAAATATGTCTGTTCTCATTATATTATTATTGTTTCTTTTTTCTTCCATTTGGCCAAAAGATAAAGATTCAAGCTTTATACCAAGAAGATAGTCTAGAATAAATATTCGAGTGAGGTTTAGTCGTCCTTACCTGTCATTCGTGTATCCGACCCAAGCACTTATAAGATGATCCAGGCATGTTATATGCATTTCCTTGAAAGCCTTCCACAAACAATGGACAAGTTGGGCCTATCAGTTAAAGGATTCTGATGACATACCAGTTGGACTATTGTAATTTAAAATGTGCATTTTAAAAACAATTTGATAAAACTGAGTATTGAAGAAATATAGCTCTTCAGAACTTGGGATGCTTTTCCTTTTTCTTATTTTTTTTTTTTAGATCGTGCAAAATATCTTGATCACCTTATAATACTGTTCTATCTGAAAGTGTCCAGGAAGTCATTCTTTGCCGTTTCAGCCCAACAAGCATGGTGTCACCCGATCTCCATTATTCTACTCCCTGTGCTAGTCTTTTGGCCTCTCCATAGATCCCTTCGGATTATGCTATAACTGTGTCTGGCTGGTTTCCTGACTGAATTCCATGCTTGGTAAACTCTCTGTCTTATACATATGCTCCTTGACTTGTGATGGGGTATGTCCCAATAAACCGATTATAAGCTGAAAATATTGTAAGTCATATGCACTGAATATACCTAACCTACTGAACATCATAACTTAGCTTAGCCTACCCTAAATGTGCTCAAACACATTAGCTTACAGTTGGGTAAAATGATCTAACAAAGCCCATTTTATAATAAAATGTTGAATATCTTATGTAATTTATTATGCACATTACATATTCACACCATAGTAAAGTTGAAAATCCTAAATCAAACCATCATAAGTTGGATATCATCTGTACTTGTATTCTCCCTGTGCCTCTAACATCATCACAGTATCTTGCAAATCACAGAAACTTTAGAATAAATTATGATTAATTAATAAGTAATTGAAATCTTTTTCTAATTACTTGACATCTTGACCCATGGAAAAGATTACCAAGAGATCACATTTTTCAGGGTTTTATTCTTTGTACAAATAAAAATTGAATGATCTTTAATAAAGTTTTCCAACCACTGGGCCACTGATCCTTTTGAAGACTGAATGAAGAGTTATTGCAAGAGGATTTGAATTGCACATGTACATAAATATTTTTCTGACAAACACATAACAAAAGTACAAATATTATCATTTAGGGATATGCAAAAATTTTTGGTTTATTTATAAAAATATTTTCACTAAAAAATATTAGGAATTAATCTAGAAACTGTAAGGACAAAATTAGACCATTACTTGTAGGTTTCTCAGGGCATAAGGGGTAAAGATGGTGAAATGAAGTCAGCCATGAGACCACTGGTTCTTATTTATGGACTGAGGCCTGCTTTGCGATGTGACTAGCGATACAGTTTTGGTTTTTGTCTATATTTCTAAGCTATTGTCAAAAACAGACAAGCAGGACTGAGCTTAAACAGAAGCTAAAACGAGGTATTTTGAGTGACTGAGGAAAGCTCTAAGGCCCTTCCAACTATACCAGTTCTGCCTTAGCATTTAGATTAAGGCTTTGGATCTTGTTAGAGTGCATCCTAGAGGTAGGTTATCTATGTGTTAAGAGGAGATGATCATTATTTAAGCAATGAATGAAACATCTATAGCTAATATTGGGGCAAAAGAAGATACAAGATTCTGAGCACTGAAGATGAAACAGTAACCTCACTATACAATGCTGTCCCTGGACCCCTGTGATATAGTTACCACTCAGGATTTGCTCCCAGTCTGGATTCAGCTGCTGGAGAGGAGGACTCAGAAGCCCATGAAGTTTAAGAACCACCCCAGAGTAAAAGTTCTTGTTCCCTATTTCACTTAGAAACATGGGTTAACTCTTCACTAGCACATCAAATATGTCTAACACGGGTCAAATGATGCTTTATTAGAGAATATATATATATATACATACATGTTACCTTGCTCTTGGGAGTCCACAAGAGACTGAGAGGCAGAAACCACCCCTAGGAATAATTCTACAAGCACTGCTGTCAGTCAAATGCAGAATGAATGCTTCCAACCTGACTTATGACAGAGGTTGGGAAAGAGGCTGGTCAGCTTGAGATGGAAGTGGTCCTGAGGTGAGATGAGACTTGTTCTAAATACAAAGAGCTAATAGGGATGAGGTGCCAAAGCATTTCAAAAGCAGCAACAAGGTCTAGGTAACTATTAGGAAAGAGCATGGTTGTTGGGAAGATAGTATACAGTGCTCAGTGAACATTTGTGTTAAAGAAAGAGTCTGAGGTCCCCAAGCCTTTTTTTGGAACACCCAAGGGTGAGTCAAGCCAGTAAACTGTTCAGCATCATTACTACTTTCCAGCTGAATGTGTCCTTCAAAGGTTACAGGATATAAATCTTAGTCTTGAGCACCACTTGGATGTCATCTAGTCTGACCTGTGGTAGGAATCTCCACTCCGGGATTCTAAATAGCCTTTGCTTGAATTCTTCCAGTGACCAAGAGCTCACTGCTTCCTGAGGCTCTTGCTTCTTTATGGATCGGTTTCATTATTCGAAGACTCTCCCCGTGAGTTTCTGATGCTCTGTCTTCTTAAGTTCTTTCCTCAGCCTCCTTCGCAATCCTCTCCCTCCAACTCGCCATGCAAAACTCCAGACCCTCCTGACCCCACCACTTATCACACTTCCTCCCACTACTTCAGATTTAGAACTCAAAATCAGACCTGCTTCTCTGCCTAAGTCGCCAGCTTAGGGCTTCTTATTATATTAATTGCTACGTGAAGCAAAGATGATTTTTTTTAACCAGATTTCTCCTCAGCTTTATTATTGTTCGGAAACCATAAAACTGAAAACTGCATTTTTATGACTCTAAATGACCTTCAGAATTCCAGACACAGCTGACTCCTGCTTGGTTATAATATTTTGGCTCATTAATTTCAGAAAAGATATTCCAATTTATAATTTTATTAAGTTTCTGAGGATTTTTAATACTATGTTTCTAAATATGATGAACTTCTCACCACCAAATTTTAATTAGGGAGCATATTAAATCCTCAATTAATGTCTACAGTTATGCATATTTAATATCCATAATATTTGATCAGGATCCTTTCAGCAAGGAAGGAACTGAGGCACTTGGAGTCCTTGATTCTCACTGACTCATAGGGTAACCACTTCTGCCTCTCAGTCTCTCCTTGCTCAGTAGAGTCCGTTACGAGGTATTGGTTAAGAACAAGTAATACTCTCATTATTAGTTTCTCCACTGGAATGAGCTGGGAGTGTTCTGCCACCAGGTATGCAAGAGGCATAACATAAATTTTCTGAACAAGTCAGTCAAAGCCCATGAAGGAACTTTTACAACTATATGCCTTAAAGGTACTTTATTTCCTCTTTTCATCTCTAATAGATTTCGTCGTGAGTCGGAATAATGCATTAGTGCAGACTTTTCCTATGAAAGGCCAAATAGTCAATATTTTAGGCAATACAGCCATGAGATCTCTATCCCAGCTGCTTAATTCTGCCCTGATAGCACAAAAACTGCTGTAGACCATACATAGACAGATGAGTATGGTTGTTTCAATAAAATTTACATATGGACACCGAAAGCTGAATTTTATATATTTTTCACATGTCAAGAAATACTATTATTTTTTTTTTAAACATATAAAAGTGTAAAAGCCATTCTTAGCTCATGATTTGGCCTATGGTCATAGTTTTCCAAGCCCTGCTTAAGTGAAAAGAGTCCAGAACGGAAGTCAGGGGCCCTGGAATCTTAGTCTAGCTGTGCCACTAGGTCACTGATCAGCTCACAGGAAAGACGATGTAGTCTCTTATGAATCAGTTTCTTCATTTGCAAAGTAAAGGGTTGGCCTGGATGGTAACTAAGATGTTGTTCTAAGGAGGAGTGATTCCTTCCATAGCAGTAACTTGCTCAGGTACGCTATCTAGATGCTCCCAGGATGATTTGGTCTCATTTCCCTCTTGTTTCTTAAAGCAGTCCCTCTCATCTACCACTAGCAGGTCAATTGGAAGCACAACAAAAGTAGCCAGACTTTCAGAAGTACCCGAGGCTCATGATCTGCAGTTCGGGAGACAAGAGCTTCATTCTGGCCTTGGTTACAACAGGAAAGATTTCTCCCTCTGTTCTCTTTGGAACCTTTATTCTCTTGAGAGCTGCAGAATTTTCATCTAGAAACCCCATCCAGGAAAGGCTGACCACTGGGAGAAGCCCTTAGGATTCTGAGACAAATGACATGGCTGTGGAATGGAGAGTATCCGCCTCCTTCCAAGGGCTGGCCCTCAGCTTTATTCAAACCACCGAAAAAGGCTGAACACCATCCTGCCTTCCACTTTGGCTCTCAGCCTTTCAGCAGCCAGATCTGTCCCTTCATACCCTTCTCCTTCCCCTTTATAAACTCACCCTCGGGATGAGGACATAATTTGGTCATTCGCGTTGAGACAGAAACAATTGTTGAAAACTTATAACACTGGAGAAAGCTGGAGGAATTAGGCTTTGATCATTATATGAGTCAACACTTAATGGGTCCTTACTACCTGCTAAGCTCTGTGTGTATGTGTACACACATGCATGTGTGTGTGTGTGTGAGTGTATGTGTGTGTGAGAGAGATTTCCCATCTAAAATCACCATTTTGTCTATGGCCATGCTACCCTGAACATGCCCAATCTCATCTGATCTTGGAAGCTAAGCAGGGTTGGGCCTGGTTAGTATCTGGATAGGAGAGCACCTAGGAAGACCAGGTGCTGTAGGCATAATAGATAGATAGATAGATAGATAGATAGATAGATAGATAGATAGATAGATATAGATAAAATCACCATTTCAAAGATGAAGAAGTCAAGGCTGAAAGACTTGTCCAAGGTCAGCACCTATTAAGTGGCAGAACTGAATGTGAACCCAAGCCGTCTGACTCTAGAGCTGCTATTGTTACATTACGCTGTTTCTATAGTAGTAAAATTTGGAGAATCAGTATGTGGAAGAAGAATTGTTTTTGGAAGAGCTTGCCAACCACTTAATCATACATACTGTGTGGCTGCCACACATTTTGTCTCTGGGTGAAATTGTGTCTCTAGTCACATGCTTTCTTTCCTTCATTCACAATTTGCCAGGAGAAGAGGTACTTGCATGGGAATCTAGGAGGCGATTTTCCTTAGAGCTGCTGGTTCTACCTCCCTCTCTTCCTCTCAGGTTGCCTTGCAGGATGATTTCATCCAGATGGCCAAAGAATATCTTCATTATAAAAATAATTGGTTAACTAAAGCTAATATTTACGGTTTATACTCAGAATTTTCTTTCCCCCTGTTCTGAACATAGCAAAAACATAACACTTTGAAATGCCACCAGAGCCATCTGTTCTTTCCTATCAGTTCTTGACGTCATTTGAGTGGCTTGGTTATTTTAGGTTTTCCATAACCATGATTGCAACAAGAATGCATTTCAGAGAGTGTTAGGACCATTGAACAAGCAACTCAAGCTTCCTAGGGACCCAGAGCTCATATTCTTCTCCCTTTCCTGTTCTCTGAGTATTTTTTTCTGACAGGTAGACTTCAGCCTAAGTTTTAGAGATTCCTGATCCAGTGTTTGTGAGATTTGTTTCTTAGGAAGTTCTTCCTCTCTCTACATGCCAGTGATACCAACGGGGATGAAACTATGTGTTCAACATCAGTGCCTGATTTTATCCAGTGAAGAGTTGTTCCTTGGCCACTGCTTTTTTCTCTGGAACCTGTAAATTGCTCATGGCATAGCACCTTATAATGGAGATGCTCAGCATTTGTTTTTGACTTTTATTTTTTTTGCATGTTTTTGCTCATTTTTAAATGAAATACTGCAGACATTCTGAAACAGAATAATTAACAACTTAATGAACATCCTTGTAGTCATTCCCTAACTGGAGAAATAAAACATTACAAATAATAGCTTATATAGCCTTCTGCAATGACTCCATCCCATGTTCTTCTTTTTACTCCAGAAGTAACCACTATTCTAAATTTGATCCTTATTCCCCATTTTTATATCTATCCCTACTCAATTTTTTAGTATCATTTTGCTTTTTATTAAACCTCACATAAATGCTATTCATTATATAGGTAAACTGACGTTTTCCTTCATTCAATAGTTTGGTTTCCAGACTCATCCATGTTGATACATGTGACTATAGTTCAGGGTTTTTATGCCCTATAATATTCCCCTCAATTGATATTCTGTTTATTTACCTCTTCTACACTATTAATGAGCACTTAGTTTCTTTCCTATTTTTGCCATTGCAACAATGCTTCAACACACATGATACTTGTCTCCTTGAGCCCAAGTTTGTCTAGGGTTTGCTGAGAAATGGAATTACTAGGTCATAGGATATGTACATCTTTAGCCTTATTAGCTATTGCCACATTGGTCCCCAAATCAACAGTGTCTGTACAGTACAGTGGCTGAAGGACTTCATGGTGCTACCTCTTCATCCACACTTAATATACTTTGTCAGCTTGGTGGGTATGATTATCATCGTTTGAAGAAAAACAAACGCTCTTTTTTTCTAATTTATATTAAATTGCAGAATACTAACCTTAATTAAAGTTAACTGGCCTAACCAAGCCAGATAGGTCCAAACTAGAATGCAAGTTCTTTTTTGGCAGGAGTTAGAAACTGGTGTGTTGCCATCAGCCATTAGTCAAATATTTCCTAGGAGTTGGTTTGTGAAGAAAACGATCCTAGGTGTCATGAGACATTCATAGAAAATAAATTTGCATTTGTTAATGTTGATGGAGACAGTAGACAGGTAAAATGGGTTTGCAATTTGGACTGGTGCTGCTTTTGGGGATACAAATGGCATGTGTACTGTGTCAGGCTATGTAACAGGAAGACATGATCATGTGGTTCTATGGAAGTGACCATGCTCCATACTCTCATTGAATAGCAGAGCACGTGAAGACCACAAGCGGTAGCCCAGATGGAGGTTCAACTCGTAGGAATGGAAAGTCAGCCCAACTTTGAAGATGAGCTCAGAGATGTTCCTACTGACCTGTGGGTGACAAGAAGGCACAGAGGACCTGGGCAAGGATACAGAGACTCACCAGCCAGGAAGGATGAGGATGATATGTAAAGCCAGGATAGGTCGGCTAATGCAGGAAGAAGCAAGAAAGTCGAGCAGGCCAAATGTCAGTGGGTCTACTAGAGCAGTTTTACTGAGAGGACGTATAGGCATATAACACAGAAAAGGTGGTGGTGTTTCCTTTGGGCACTGCGTGTTGGCTTGGAAAGGCCCAGAGCAATGGCTCCAGACTAGATTCAGGGGGTAGCCTGCAAGCCCACAGGAGAGGACGACACAAATTTTTGCCATGTGTCTGCCAGCTTCAGACATTTGGGAGGTACTGAAAAAAGAGGTATAAGATTCAATCCTTGTCTGAGATTTAGAATCTAATCAGAGAGTAAGAATAAAGAAAATAAAAAAGGAATTCTAGGCTTTGTATACACATGTATTAAAAGATAGAAGTAAAAGTGTAATGGGGGGGCTCGATGGTGGGGAGTAGCAACATAAAAACTTGAAGCAAAAAGTCAAAACCAGTGATGGGGAGGGAGCCTTGAATGCTGAGCAAAGAAACGGAAATATCTTCCAGTCATAGTATCAGCATACTTTACATTACTTGTTATATTCTAGGCATTAAACACTCTAAATACATTATCTCATTTAACTCTCTCAATTATCCTATCAAGTAAGTATAGTTTTATCCCCATTTTATAGATGAGGGAACTAGGCACAGAGAGATTAGGAGACTTGCCCCAAATCTTCCAGCTATAAAGTAGCAGGGCCAGGCTTTGGACCTAGGCAGGTCGTCTATAGGGTCTGGGCTCCTAACCATGATGCTATATTCCCCTTATAGGATCTGGGGGTTCTTAAGTAAGGTTAGTTAAAGACTCGCAGCTTTTTAAAAAAAAATCCAAAATGCCTGGCCCCTTCAGGTTCCATGAATAATTCTGATGTGTGTGCACACCCAGCTGATGGTCACTGCTGTCAGCTGTTGGTATTCACTTTGATTTCTGATAAGCTTGACAATATCCCCAAACTTGAATGTTTGCGCAAGGAAGCATCACAGGCAAAGCAGTATTCCAGCAGGACTGATCTGGATGTTGTGCTTGGCAAGGACTGAGAAAGTCCACAGAGTTGAGGTGGGGAAAGAGTGGCAGACTGTTCAGAGGCCAAATCATGGGAGTCTGGGCCAGAAGGAGGGACAGAAGCAAAATCAGCCATCGATGCCGGAGATGAGCTAGGACTGTCTTAAAAGAGTGGCGGATGCCCTCACGTTGGGAAGGTTTACAGAGTGGCAAAGTCCTCATGCTACTGAGTCCACCGAAGTCATTACAATACTCATGGGTTGTGGTTCCCATCCCTGCTGTCTCCCTTACAAGCTGTATGACTTTGGGGAGCACCTAACCTTTCTATACTTTGCTTGATTTATTTGTAAAAATGAAAATAATGGCAGCACATTTCTAACTGGGTGATTAATGTATATATAATGCTTACAGCAATGTTTTGCTCACAATATGTACTCATTTGATTCTCCTTTTTATTTTTATTGGTAGCAGGGGGAAATTTGATATGTGAGCAATGTGAAAGATAAACTAAGATTTAGAGATTTTGGTCTTAGATGCAACAAGACCTCTGATTCTACTACAGGCTACCTTCACACTAGAAATAAAAATAACCAAAAACCCTGCTTTTTCCAAAATGACAGCAGCCTCATTTTCAATGAAAATGATGCTAATTACTGGGTATTGACCCAAGATGAATTTCTCTTTGATGAACTACATACTGCTCTTCAGAAAACCTAGCCAAATCATCTCAAATACCAGGAAGTGTGGGGTAATGCAGCAATTGGGGGAAAATGTGTATCAAAAAAAATTATTGCTACAAAAATATTTTCAGTAAGTTTGTTCCCTTCATAAATAGTGTGAATGGAATGCCTCAGCAATCAGCTGAAAGCCCGATCTTCGCTGTGGGCTAATTGCTCGTCTGGTTAGTGCAGAATTTAATTTGTGCTATTGTGCAGGCAAGGCTGAGAGCGTGAAATAAACAATGTGTGTTAATTTCACGTTTTCCAGTCTACTTAGCCAAAGAGAAAGCTTAGGCTCCACTAGGGCCTCACTCCACCCCCTCCCAGCATCTCATCCTAGAGCCTGCAGACCATGGAGGGTGAGATATTTGCTGACTGCAGGTATGAGGTTCTTGCTCCAAGACCAAAGGCTCAGGAGAGCTGGTTGACCTGGGCAGTGATGCTGACCACGAACACACATGGTGCTCCCTCCACCTTCACCTCACACCCAGGACTGGTGCCAAGATCTTTCTTTCAAGACAAATGAGCACCTGCTGGTGTCAGGCAACTGGCTTTATGCTCTCAAGTTTGAGGATGCTGCACCTGGTCCTTTGTAGAGCAGCTTTCACTGGGGCAAATGGAGCTACCTAATTAGATGTATCCACACTGAGGGGATTCTTTTCTGTTGAGGGCAGCAGAGGTAGCTTTATGAAGGATGGTCCTTAAGGGAGCCTGAGATGGCCTCCTGCCTGCCTCTCTCCCTCCCTGGTCCACTCTAGGAATCAGAGAAGTCAGAGCTGGAGCATTGGCACGAAGCTTCTCCTACCTCCTTCCTCTATAGCTGAAGGCCCTGAGGCCAAAGAGAAGTGACATGCTGAGGGTCAGAGAGGCAATCAATAGTTTGACTAGATTAGAAATTAAGGACCCCATTGTCCTTCTAGTACTCTTTCTGCTAAACTATTATTTGTCAGGTCTGTAAAGTGAATCAAATTATCTTGTCGATAGCTAATCAGTAAGCAGAGACCTTGATGTCAGGCTACCTGAGTTCAAAAATTGGTTCTAGCTAGGTAACATTGCACGAGCTACTTGTGCAATGAGGATGACAATAGCACACATTTCATAAGATTATTATGAGTATCAAACTAGTTAATACATGAAAAATGCTTAGAACAGTGTCTGGC
Organism: Rousettus aegyptiacus; assembly: GCF_014176215.1. Classification (NCBI taxonomy): domain Eukaryota; kingdom Metazoa; phylum Chordata; class Mammalia; order Chiroptera; family Pteropodidae; genus Rousettus; species Rousettus aegyptiacus. Next base: position 73,829,786 of record NW_023416287.1, read on the forward strand.
CAAATGTAAGTGCCCAGTTAACATTAGCTATTATTAGTGTTATTATTTGGGCTATTCCAAACTTCCAACCTGTTCTTATTGTAAGATTATTCGTGTGTTTGTGTGTGTGATCAGAAAGCAAAGCTTTTTCATCTGTCCTGCTTTTATTATTAAAATATAAGTGGGAATTCTAGTATTTGGAAATGTCTGAGGTCCACTTTTAATTGAGAGAAGAGTGGAAGAACTAAAGTCATTGATGCAAATTCTCGCGATGGCAGGTTGCTTGTCTTATTTATCTCTGTCTTCCCAGTGACCAGCACAGGCCTGACACACAGTACATCTTGAATGTATGCTGAACCACTAGGGAGTCCAATGTGAGAGGCAAGATGTGCTTTTCAAAGTTACAGAATCCAAAGAACTAAGTGGGAAAAAATTTTCTTACCCTTTGGACCGTCCTTGATTGTGGGGCTATCTGGCATTTCTTTTCAGGAAAAAGTGAGATTAGTCTTATATTAACCATAAAAGCATATGGTAGAGCCACTTTACTCTGGCCTAAGAGACACTGCTATATGTACTCTCAGTGGGGCCTCCATAAATGTCATTAAACCCCTGCCTTGGATGGGCTACTACACCAAACACTGAAGATACAAAGATTGTTTCAGTCCTCAGGGAGGCCAGAATCCCCAGAAGTATGGATCATAACCATATAATGCAACTCAACATTGAAGCAACATCCTGCAGTTTGTCAATCACTGCGTTGACCATTCCTATCCATAGGTAAGAAAAGGACAATGAGGAATTGAGGGACTTGCTCAAGATCACAGCTGGGATATGACCTCAGGTCTCTGAACTTGAGGTCCTCTCTTCACTCCCTGCATTGATCATCTCCTCCATGAAATAAGGATATTTGGTCTAACACACTTGCCCCACATACTGTTGGCAGTACCCCCCCCAAACCATTTTTTATGATAGTACAAGATAGAGCCACATAACCTAAAGATAAAAGAACAAAAATGTTTCTGCAATGTCACAGTTGTGAACTGGGAGCCTAGGCAAAATTAATACTTCCAATAAAGCAGCCGATGGTTATGGAGCACATACTGCATGCAGGACAGAGGGCTGGAGTTGTGGGAGGAGGCACAGTGATGAGTAAGAGGCTGTCTCTGTCTTCTGGTGTATCACAGACTCCAGGAGAAGGTAAATGTGTATCTAAAGAAGAAAACATGTTGGCATGTGGTAGCTGCTGCCTGAATTATATGGACTGGATGTGGCTTAGAATCAGAGAGGAGGTGAGCGTCTACAAAAGCAGGCTGTGATTTAAGCATGCAAGAAGAGAACCAGACAAGAGATGACCCTGGGAATATATCCCTGGCTGCCTGACAGTAAAAGGAACTGTGTCTGCTGTGGGGCGGAGCAACCAGGGAAAGCTTCTGGAAGCAGAGAAACCTACAGGGGCCCCAGGAAGGATGGATTTAAATCATCAGAGGAGGGGGACAAGGGATTCCAGACAAGAGAAATGTCAAGATCAAAGGTACTAGAAAAGGTAAGGCAGCATCAAATCTGTCCCCAGTTGTAGTCTAACTGCAAAGATCTGGTTCTAATGACAGACTTTGACATTCAAAGACGGAAAAGGTGGTTGTTTAGTGCTTCATACAGCAGAAGGAGGGGAAGTTGGGAAAGGAAGCTTAGAATGAATACACAGCCAGGGGCCTCTTCTCCATGGCTCCCTTTGTCAGGCCAGCACTCACAGATTAATGAACCACACGTTGAAATTTACTGGACAAGTGGAACAGGGACTAAGAATTTCCCTGGTTTGGCGGGACCAGGAGGCCCCCTCCCTAATTATATCTTCCTAGCTTAGAACCATCTCATGGCCCTGTCATACATGGTTACTCCTAGCTTGAGACCTGGAGGGTTCCCAGAAAGCTGGTGTGTTGGCAGTAAAGAAGGGAGAGGGAATGCCCTGGGCTTAGAAGGTGGCTCCACTTCCACCTGTACCCCTAGTTATTTCTATGACATTATCCACAGCTTCAATCCGAGCCTAGCCTCTTGCTCCTCCCATTTCCTCCTTCAGATCACAGTAGGAGCCTCTGGGACATATGGACAACCAGGCTCACAGTCCATCTTCCTAAATGGAGAGCCTCGGACTCTCAGAGCCCTACCTGGAGGGCTTCACTTTCATTTGTACCTCTCTCCCCCCAGCCTCTGTGGGAGCTAGGACCTGGGAAGACTGTAAATTGTATATATTATTTCATTTTTGATTAGGTGAATAAATAACTTGATTGAGATGCGCCTGTTTTGAGGGCGATGCTGGCAGCCTTCCAGGAGTGGGAGGCAGCTGGCTCTGAGCACAGACAAGATGGCAACAAAGGCCCGAGAGACAGACACATCATGGGTAGGCATGGGATCCTGCCTGGCCCTTGAGAGGGCCTGCCAGAAATGGCAGGAAAGCAGTTTGCTTCTACCCTGTCCCTAAGAAGAAAGGTTTAGGTTTGGATTGTGTTTCTAAGAATGGAGACATCTGTCCCAGCCCTTTGCCCACCTGAAGGACAATCCTCAGCTGGGAGGAATGGGCACAGGCGCAGGGCAGCTGACAACAATTGTGCTACCCAAGTGGGCTGCTCTGTGGAAGAGTTCTCCACCCACCATAGGCAATCATTTTAAGAAAGGCCTTTAGACCCTGCACAGCATCTCCATATGTGCAGGGGATGGAGATGCTGGTGCATGGAATGTATTTACTGGCCTCTGAGCCCTGCTTCTCTTGTTTACTTTCTTACATTTAAAGTGTGAATCTTAGCTGGAATTCTCTGCCCTTCCCCATCCCAAGAGACACCACTGGCCACCTGCATAGCCTCCCACAGTGGCCCGGTTCCACTGAGAGCCACGATAAGCTCTGGCCCTAACCGTCCACATGATGCTCTGTGGTGAGAGGCACTTTCAAAGTGCAGAGAAACAACATAAGAAACTCCAAGTGATTCAGATACAAGCCCCTCCCCAAGTGCTGGACTTGAGATTCAATACTATGAAAACAGGAAAGGCGACAGCCCAGAGTATAAATACTAAGATTTAAGATATCTAGAATAGGCTTCTCGGTGCAAAATTAGGTTTCCTTGATGGTTACTAATTACCACTTGAGAACTATTCCTTGGAGTTAAGTCATGGCAACTTCAGGAATCCCTAGTTTCAAACATCCTTGAGATGAAATATGGTATATCCAGTTTCCATCATCAATGCCTTATTTGGTTAGAGGAGATAAGAGAAAAAGCACATTAATAAGAGATAGATGAGGACATGAAACAATCTGCTACCATTTCCAGAGACCATTATGAGCCAAGGAAACACCAGTTCCTTCATGTATGTCTCCCATTTAATGCTCAGGACTCACACCCACATTTTTATGGTCACAACCACTACACCCTTTCCACTATTCCAGCTACCTCTGTCTCAATGGCTGTTGGGGAAATGCCAGCCCTGGAGAACCTCTGAGAGAGCGTCTCTGAGTATCCAGATTTTCCTGTGGTCCATGTCTTGCATTGTGACCCCCATAGCTTGTGCTCTTGGTCCTGAGCATGCCCTCCATAGGCTTTGGGTATCACTTAATACCAGTCAGAATGCTGGCTTCTAAGGAGACCCGTTGGAGTTCCAGGAAAGGCCAAATGCACAGCCAGATTTTAAGCCACATATGAGCACATCAGGATGAAGAAGATGTCAAGGGACTGGAGAATCTGACTCTGAATTGAAGTGTGCAGAGTCTGCATTGCTGTCTCCATGTATACACCTCACTCGTGCTAGAGGAGTCCAATGCTGGCTTCCATGTGGGAGAAGACCTCTCGCCCATATAATTCTACCCATCTTTGACCCTGACCTCCAGCATCTCCATGTGCTCCTGTTCCTCTTTATAACCATTGGCTCCAATAATCTCCTTGTCCATGGTAAATTCCTTTCTATGCTTTGAGGTTCAGCTCAAGAATGGTCTTTTTTTATGATGTATTACCCTAGATCTTGCTTTTCTGTGTTGCACCCTGTTATGCATAGCTCTCATCCCCTCACCACAAGACACCTCTGTTACATTTTTAGCATCTGCCGTGGTGTCTGGAATCGAGTAGCCCTTGTGGGAAGACTTCCATGACCTCTTCTCTACCTCCCACTCTTGGTTGGTTATATGTTCTCTGTACTTCCTATATTATACCACTCACACATGTGGCATGATGGGAACTAGCTGTTTATTTGTGTGTATCATCCATAGTCCACCAGGAGAACTGGGCCCATGACCGTCCTCTCCATCAGCCAATCACTAATGTCTGGCACATGTCTGACACCTAGGATGCATTCAATAAATATATTTTGAATGAATGAATGAATCAGTGAATCTGTGTTTCCGAGGACCAGTCCAGCTATAGACTTTGCCCAGGTCAGGCACCTTATCCCAGTAAATATCTTGTTCTGTCGGTCCAGGCCCCCTACAAGGCACACTGGATCTTCAATTTCTTATAGTCCCAACAACATCAAACTGTACTTACTTCAATGACTCTGCTGCAGGTAGTAGATGTAGAGTAATAGTTTTAGTAGAATATGTAATTTCTTTCCAGTAGCTCTGGGTTTCCTCCTTTGCACTAGTACAAATAGAATATCAGCAGCTAATGGGCTTTTTCCTATTATGCACAAAGAGAAAAGAGAAACATACTTTATCCTGTGATAGCTTTGATACTCCGTAAAACCGAGAAATCTGTGAGTAATGCCTTGAAGAAACTTTCTTTCCAAGAGTTAGGAGACCAGACTCCATTATTAAATTGCTATGAGACCTTGGGCAGATTCACCCAAAAGACCTAGTTTCCTACTTTCAGGTGCTGATTTCCATGTACTACCTAGACTGCTTTTCTAGTCTGTTCAATAGTTGTTGCAAAAATATAAAACTTGCTTCCATAAGTATAGCCTTTTAAATACTTATGAAACTTGTTTATGTGCTTTATCTATTATATCCTGGACCTGTGAGGTAGGCAGGGTCGTGAAATTGTTCTTAATAGAAGTTTGGACTAGATGATTTCTAATATCTGGCATAACTTTCAGTTTCTAAGAGGTTTACTTTAAGATTTGTGTTCTTTACCCTTGTGCAGAATCCCTTCCCCTAGGGTGGGGTGATATACCCAAATTCCATGAGTCACAGAGCACAAACTCAATCATGTGGCAGGGTATGATAAACCCAAAGAGGCTTATTTGCCAAAGACATGGAGAAATTTCCCATAGTCTTGATGGTCTGTGTTTTTTGGCAAGAGTGTCTTTCTTCTTTGCTATTAGTCACAGACCAGGGCTGCCCATCTCTTGCAGTATATTAGGTTGACCTTGACTTGTGGTCCAGTTCTCTTTCGAGCCTGACAGGAATCAAGGAAGGGATCAAGGCGAGTCCTAGTTAAAGACTCGGCTCAACTTGTCGGTAATGTGTATGTACTTTCAGCCATGTTACATAAGCTGCCATCATAAGATAAGAAGGGGAGGCTGGTTTGTTACACTAGTTTTGAAATGTAAGGCTTAGAGAAGTGTGGTGTCTGGCCCAAGGAACCATCAAAATTTAGCAGTCACATAACTACACCCCCCAACTCTGTCAGGAGAGAAAGCTGCCTCCTCATCCAAAAGTGCCTTTTGAACTTTAATTCAAAAGCATCTGGGTTAATATTGCATCACCAATGTTCATAGACTTGAACTGAGTAGAATTCATGTGATTTTACATGGAAAGAATTCTGGGCAAGGAGACATTGAACCAGGGTTCTGGCTACAGCCCTAGTTAGAGAATTGCTTCCATATCCTGGGCCTCAGTTTCCTCATCTTGACATAAAAGAATTAGTTCAGAGAAGTACTCTCACTAGTTTCAGGACCAATGGCATCCAAATCACCTGGGTTCATGTCTGTTAAAGCAGATCCCAAGGCTCCCCCTAACCTACAGGATCAAACTATTAAGTGGTGAGAGTGGAACTCAGCACTTGAAACAAGCTTACCAGATGGGATGATGAAGCATACTAAGGCGCAGTCACCCCAGGACCAGATGACTTCTGAGCTTTCATCGAGAGATATCATCTTAGGATTTTATGAATAACAATAGCTGGGAACAGAACTGCACTTCCAGACTCCTGATTTTTCATTTCCTACCCCTGCGTGCCGGTCCTACGTAAAGAGCAGATGCATTTGAAAAAGCCGGTATTTGGGGAAAATGAGGGTGGGAGGTGGGGGGAATTGTAGTCTCAGACTCCTCCTAAGGTTCCCTCTAGGCTGTTTCCGGAGCATGAATCCATTAATAGTGGGGTGAGAGGGAAAGAAAGCCTGCTCTGAGGGAGAGAGTCCCTAATAAACAGCAGTCCTGGAAGTATCCTTCAGCTCCTGCACTATTATAAAGAAAAGCTGACACAGCAGAGTCCAGAGAAAGCTGAGAGTCTGCAGAGCACTAATCACTGAGGCAGGCAGGCTAAATGCAAAGAGAACATTTTCACGAACGGCACCTGTTTGAGCAGTCATCCGCTATTTTTAGAGCTGCTGCAAAAAGCAGAGGGACGTTTGGAGAGACTCCCAAAGGGCACTAGGCAGGAGGAAGGTGGAGCGGTTTTGATATGTTCTCAGTGGCTAATTCTATAATGCCCTATCAATGGAGTCATTGAAAATCTAGCCAGGCTGAATTTTTTAGTTTAGTTTTGTTTTGTTTTGTTTTGTTTTGTTTTGTTTTGTTTTGTTTTGTTTTGTTTTGTGGTTGAGGATGAAGTGGGGGACATGGTGGTAAAGGAACAAAATTGGATAAGCAGCATCATTCTGATCCATTGATGATGTTTTTGAAGGCAGAATACATACTTAAAAGTGTCGATGATTTTGATTTCGGAAGAGAATGGTCTGTTCTTCAGAGCTTATTCTGGAGCAGTTAAAAGTAGGAATAAATGGCAAATACTTTTACCTCATTCATTTTATCCAGCTACAGAAATATCCTCCTCATTGAGATGGTCACACCTTACTTTTGTAGGTAGAATAAATTATATAATTTAGTGCAGGACATATATTGGTTAGGTTAAGTTGGTTAGAACCTAGAGTTTTGAGATTATGGCCATTTGGAGAGACCATCAACTCAGCACATCAACTTTTATTTCCAAATATGAAATAATAGTGAACACTAATTGAGGGCTTAAAAAATCATTTTCAAGGGCAGGCCCATTGACAATTGGCTAAAAACATTAACTCTACACAGAAAGGTAGAATGGGATTTCTGTAACATGTTCTGGCGTGGAATTTTCCATCAATGTGAGCACAATCGATCTGATAAATGTTACGCATTTGTTTGACCTTTCAGGTAGATTCATAACACTTCAGGTCAGAAAATGTCATTTTCTGGTCTACCTCCTGCTCTTCTCCCCACTTGCAATTAGGAAATTCTCCTTTTTCTTTTTCAGCCTCTCAAGGAATATTGGGTCAGACTATAATGAGATAGATATCTGGTCCTCTCTTATTACAGATGAGCAGAAGAGTCTTCCTCAAGTCTACTTTGCAAGCTCACACAGCTATTTGTTTACAGAGTTGGCTTGGAACCCTGGTTTCCTGATTCTTAGCTCCAAGCTTTTTCTACTATATCAAAACACCTGAGATTCCTAGAGTTGGAAAGACATTAAAAGTCATCCAACATAACCAGTTACCCTTGATGCTTGGATAGATAAACTGGAGATCAGACTTTTTCCTAATAATTGTTTTAAAACACAAAATTAGACAGCAGAGAGGAATGCCATGTTGAGACAATTTTCTTTTGGTCCTGTTTAATATAAATACAAAACAAACAAATAAAAATACCACCTGGCTACATCTTATGCATAGTGGGCTTAAGGCGTGTAATTCAGAACTTACAGACCTCACAAGACTATCTTTACGAGGTAAACAAATTGTGATGGGAACCAAGCTGTGATTTTGCTGCATGAATACTATGCATGTTCCTTAATGCATTTTAACTACTACAAACATTTCGAGACCGTTGAAACAATAACCTCAATGAACTGATTATTAACAGAACTGCAAGTAACAAATTTTGCTGTTTTCCAATGTCCATTCAATTTCCCAACGATCTCCCTATTCCTTGAGTCAGACCTCTCCCTAAAAGCCAGCCCTCATGTTAAATATCATCCTTTAGAGTCCTGCATAGCCAGCTGCCATATCCTGCCTTAAAGTATTTGCCCATAAAGATATAATAAGTTCGGAAAGAGCAAAGGGAAAAAGAGAAGTGTCTTCATCCATTTGGGCTGCTATAACAGGATACCGCAGACTGGATGGCTTGTAAATAACAGAAATTTTGCACAGTTCTGAAGGCTGAGAAGTCTAAGACCAAGGCGCTGGAAGAATCAGTATCTGGTAAGAGCCTACTTCCTGGTTCATTGGCGGCCATCTTTTCACTGTGTCCTCACATGGTAGAAGGTGCTGTCCCTTTTATGAATGGCCACTAATGAATGGGCACTATACCACTCCCTAATACCATCACATTGGAGATGAAGTTTCAACATATGAGTTTTGGAGAAACAAGATGCAGTCTATAGCTAGAAGGAAATGAGGTTAAAGAAGTACAAAGTCCTAAATCTGAGCATATTTTTTCTTCCTTTGTCTGATTGTGTTTGCTTCCATTATGGCTCTTTCAGGTTCTGCTTTGTATTAGGTTGAACTAAAAAAAAAAAAAAAATCTTTTTTATAGCTCAAAAATAGCCAAATACCTGCAATTTAATAATATTCAACCTAATGTCATTGAGTCCCTGTGTTCAGGGGACTGAGGATGCCCTCACAGCATCTAGCTATTTCCTTCTTCAGAGTGACGTTGCTATGCAGCCGCCCAGGTAAATTAAAGTTCTCATCTCAAAGGATTTGCTTGCCAGGACAGGTTCCAACCAGCGGGTATAGTCTGACCTCCCCCTCCACCTCCCATTGTCAAAAACACAGTGCAGTTCTTGGGCTTTTGTACTAATAGACATTGTGAAGTAGTAAGTAGGGTTTTGTTTTCATTTTCATTGTTGTTCTCAGAGATGTCTGTTAAACAACACTTAGCACTCTGTAAAATGCATCCTCTGGAGATTTCAAGTTTAGTGGCATTGGGGAGGAGGGCAAAAGGGAGAAGGTGAAAGGTATACTGTAATTCAAAAGCACTGTGCTCAGTGTGGGTAGAGGGGTGTATGCCCACCACTCAAATGAGAGGAGCTCCTTGGTAGTATGTATTGATCCTTCGGCACCCTACATCCCTGAGAACATAAAAGCTGTTCAACAGGTATGCACCAAATTGAGGTAAAACACTTTTTAAAGGCTTCTCAATGGTGAAACCAATAATGGTGGATGCAAGATGTCCGTTCTCCAGGCTTCTTTCAAACTGCAACATGGAAGCAGCCAGATTCCCTATACATGCAAAGCCAGATTTAAACCAAGTTTTTTTTTTTTCCATCTTTTTACCCTTCTCTGGACCCAAGCAATCTCCAGAAATTTTTAAAGCAAGATTTACATCTTTATGTCCTACTTTATTACTCCGCCAAGGAATCTAAAAGCAAAGAAAACAAGAAGTCAGGAAAGTTGAAATAAGCAATCAACAGCAGTGAGTGAATGAGAGAGCGAGAGAGAGCGAAAGTGAGAGAGAGCGAGGAAGGGAGAGGGAGAGAGGGAGAGAAAGGAAAAGAGAAAAGGGAAGGGAAGGGAAGGGAAGGAAAAGGAAGGGAAGGGAAGGGAAGGGAAGGGAAGGGAAGGGAAGGGAAGGGAAGGGAAGGGAAGGGAAGGGAAGGGAAGGGAAGGGAAGGGAAGGGAAGGGAAGGGAAGAAGTCAGGAAAGTTGGAGTCTTTTGAACTGCATCCTGGCTTCACCCCATCACTAGACTCTCCTAGCTTTGTCAGGACATGGTCAAGCTTCCCCCCACCCTGACTCCCTATCCTAAACTGTTACCCTATTCCAAGAAACTCCAGCAAGTCTTGAACAAAGCATGGCAGCAAATGAGATTCCCTGTCTGGACTGAGAATAGAATGCAATTAGCCAGGGAAGGTTGTGAAATTTGTTTTTAAACACTACGAATATTTTATCTCCTGACCCTAACCTCTGTGACATTCTCCTTCCAGACACCCCCCCCCCCAAACCCCTTCACACAAGGTCTTTGCAAAGTAAAGTGTGACCTTTAGATTGAGACATTCTCTGTTGCAATACGGTGGAATGTGTTTCAACACGGTAACTCGAGATCTATTTACTAAACTGCTTGGCACATTCAGAACGTCCTGGGAGAATTGTTGGCGGGGACCCGCAGTGCGTTTTTCACTCTTCCCTGATGCATTACCAGACGTAAGGTCATCCCAGTCTAGCAGAGATGGGTGCTGCACAGGGCTCATTACTTCGCAGCAAGCCAGCCAGATGAGGCTGTGGGATGTTTTCTCTTCATCATTCAAGCTTGAAAGGAAACTGTCAGCCTCCACTTGCTCGTAAAACAATGAAAATTTAGGTGACAGCACTCTCATTAGCTCAATGGAAATGAAGGTTTCTAGGCAAAGACTTTCCTCCTTTGTAACATACTAGCCAACTCTAGCTCAAGATCATTCTAGAAGTCAAGGCACGAGCATGTATATCAGCTTTTTTGCACAAGCTGATGACAATAAAATGACACACACATCTTCAGTAAGACCATACATTTTCAGGATACACAGCTTCTGAGCAGGATAAAATGAATAAATTTTAGATAGATCTAGGTTTTCCGTGACACACCTTTGTTGAGAAATGGGCACATGTCTAGGGCTGTTCTCTTGTATGCATTCACATTATCGGAAAACAAGCAAGGATATTATTACACTGGTAAATGCTTTCCCAAGGAGAAACACAAGCAAAATCACCAAGCGTGGATCCTATTCCCTAGCCTTATCATTGCAGAATTTCTAATCTAAGAGGGTTTGGTTAATATTTGATGAACCACTTGGGTAATGCACAGAATTATGGGCGCCTTAATAATTGCCTACATATGTATAGCACCGTATCATTAGTTTCTTATTTTATCCTTATAACAGCCATGTTTAATTGTCCTAGTAGGTATTCCGTCTGTTTTTTTAAAATATATATATAAAATCTTAGAAATATTAGAACTGAAAGTGACCTTAGCTATAATTTTGATCAGTAGATGCTAACCAGGGATGCATATTGAATCATCAGGAAAATTGTTTTCAAAGCCCATGTGCGTATGTGCCACCCTCCCAGCTCCCCAAGTTATTTCTATACTGTTCCCTCCACCATACACACAGAGTCTGAATCAGTAAGTAGGGATGAGATCCCAGACATAGATACTTTCTAGAACATTCTCCAAAGCACAAACTGGCTCACACCACTGTTCTAGACCATGCCCTCACTTGTCCAGTGGGGAAGCTAAGGACTGAAGCAGTGACATGATGGACCCAGAGGTACACACAATGGTAGAGTCTGACTTCCATTGCAGACCACTTAGTTGGGTGGACTTTCTTTCACACTTTCCTGCCATTTTTCCAAATTAAAGGGAGGATTGCCAAGATGGCAGTATTTGTTTTAAACCATTTTTATGCTTTTTACTTGCCAGAAGGCAAAATAAGAAATGTTCTGTCCAAAGTATACCTGATGTGAGTAAAGTTCCAAAAAAAGAACCACATTTTTCTATTAGAAATGTTTCCACCTGAATGCACATTTCTCACAGGTTTTGCTTCTCCATCCCAAGATTTGGCTCCGATCTTCATGAATAGCAATTACCTTTTTTCTCTTGGTGACACTTTATATTGACTCTCTACACCTTCCCCAAACCATGGGAGCATTCCACTGAATTTTGGGATTTCATCATCGATAACCTAAACTATATGGAAAAGCACTAGTGAAGAAGAGAAAGGACTCTAGGCAGCAAAAGAGTTATGTTGGGAAAAAGCAAAAGTGTTTCTCCCCCCAGTTCTCTGCCCTGCTGTTGAACTCCCGTTTAGTCATCTCACTTGGTCCCCTTTAACTGCTGGACAGGTGAGGCTCATTGCAAAGCCAAGGCCCTTCGTTGTTCCTATGTTACTAATAAGCAGGGTTACTGCATAAAAGGGTAGAGCTCTAGTTCAGATGCTTCCTGAGCCCAGTGCTAAGAAATGAAGGCAGACCTCTTCTCCAGGCACACCTCTTTCATGTTGCAGTTTGGAGAAGCTGACCTAAGGCAGGCTTTACAAATTCTCTACTCTCAGTTCATGTCCATGGTGCAGGAAGCCTCATTAGGAATTTTGATGGAGCAAGAAATAGAGGGCTACCTAGTCTTAATCTTATTGAAAAGTACTCTGTCCAAAATGTCCCCGATTTGAATAAGGTTTTAGGCATCACGATTTTCTATAATGAGTGATTCCATCTATTTGGTAGCAGCCATAGTGTAATTAATGCTTTTTTTTTTTCTTAACCTTCAAAAATGTACTTTTGTTTTTTCAATAATGAGGGTTTGCAAACCAATAGCCCCAGAACTTTGTTTTTTATTATGGTAAAACATACATAACATAAACATAAAATTTACCATTTTAACCATTTTTAGGTATACAGTTCAGTGGCATTAATATACATTCACAATGTTGTGGGACCATCAGAAATTTTCACCAACCCAAACATAAATTCTCTACTCATTAAATAATAACCTCCCACTCCTTCTTTCTCCCCTTCCTCAGTCCCTGGTAACCTTTATTCTACTTTCTGTCTCTATGAATTTTCCCACTCTAGGAACCTCACATAAGAAAAAATTATACAATATTTGTCCTTTTGAGGCTGGCTTATTTCACTTAGAGTAGTGTTTTCAATGTTTATGTATGTTGTAGTGTGTGTCAGAATGTTATTCTTTTTAAAGGCTGAGTAATATTCCATTGCATGCATATTACCACATTGTATTTATCCATTCATCAGTGGATGAACTAACCCAGGCACTTTTGTTATGTCATTGCTTGGCTAGGATGCATATTTACCTAGCTAAACTGTAGGAGTAGGGATGATGGATGGAAATGGTGAAGATTGATGAGTTCTTAGGGAACCTCTGAATGAGGCTTCATAAACTATAGAAATATTATGGTGTCCACATTTTTCTGAACTAACAATGTGGATGTGACTTGACAAATATCATGTTTGTACAGGGTAACAAAAGAGAATGTTGAAAACAAACTTTCTAGAAAACTAAGCAGGTATGGTCACCACAGCTTCCTAAGTAACTAAAAAAATGGGGGAAAAATTTCCACATAACAATTTTTCTTCTTAAGCAGGGATTTTAGAACTCTGTTCACTACCTTCTTTATTTTGACTTATTCTGTGCAAGTGAGTGTCTTCTTTTTCTGAAGATACTTGTGTCTGCATAGCAGAAAGGGAGTGTGGCCTTAAGACTCCAGGAAGAATGTCTTAGAAGCAGCTCGTGGTCCAAGGAAGATGTTTGTGCCATCTCTCAGCCTCGTAGGCCCTCTATCCTGTGATCACTGTGCATCAACTACAGAACCAAGAGTGAAAAAATGGGAAAAGCCTTAAAAAGCAGCAGAAGACTGAAATCAGCACTGTCAGAAACTTTTTAGGGCTTGAGTTGGATTGAGATTATGCTTTCATATAGCTTCTTTGGGGCTCAGATAAGACGATTTGGTATTGAGATTCGTGAAGTCTCGGTAACTCTCTCAGGAATGGTGTCAACTTCTTGGAGGGATATTTAGACATCATGAACTTGGTAGCATAACAGAAGGCTTACATGGACCAAGAATAAACCCTCGGGAAAATCTCCCTCCTCTTGCTTTACCCTAACTAGTGGGTTTCGTGTTATGTAAGAAGCACATGCTTAACACTAAAGATGGGAAGCTGTTGAGGGGTGATGGTAAAGCGCTGGGGGCAGGGCTAATTGGTTTTATGAAAAGCAAAGGAATTATGAAAAGCACATTGCAAGTTCTTTTATTTTTCTTGTACTATGTGCCAAACCCAAACAAACTTGAAAAAAAGTATGTGTGCAAAAGCAAACCTTAAACCATTTTGCAAATCCCACCCTAGATTTCACATTTCTCCAATGAAGCTCACATTCCTTTATTCAGATTCCAAAAGTGGAGATAATTCGTTCCAAATGTTTCCGAAGCCGACCAGCAGAAGGGTTTAACGATTTTTCCAGAGCTGGAGAAAACTGTGAAATCCTCTGCACTCTAATGGAGCATTCAAAGTGGAAAAAAATAGACAAGCAAGGGAAAGGGAAAAGGAATGTTTTGATGATCTATTTGTTTATTTTGTTACAATTATGGTTTTTTGACAATGTCTGAGGAGACATGTTGATTGCCAATGTCTTATTTCCTTTGGCAAGGTAGCATTTCTTCTGTATTATGGAGCCGATTATGATGGAGAAATTGTCCATAAATTATACATTTCTTGCAAGATGGTGAGCAAGCTCATTTCAGAGACAATTTGGGAACCCTCGGGGATGATATGTGTGCATGTGTGTATGTATGCTGGTGGCACTCAAGCCTCTGCAATGACCCCCTTTCTTCTTCTGAACAGATATTTAGATAACTATGAATTTGCAGATGACAACTCCTTCTACTAATAGAAAAGACAATGTCCCTATGTAGCTTTCATTTAGAGACACATTTGGGCACTGAGGGCCAAAGTTGGTGACTGACAGCTAAAAGAACTTCTAAGGAGGGACAAGTTTCAGAGGGACTGGAGAGAAAGGCTTTTTTCACTTTTCTAGACTGTCACCAAACTGTATTGCCACCCAGTAGTTTAGTATGGGTATGCCTCATCTCCACTGCAAAAATCTAAGTTCCTCCCAGTGTGGAAGTATGTTGTTCTCTTCTTTGTAATTCTCGCAGTGCATTGCACAGTGCTCAATTATTAATAGATGTTGATTTGGGGGGAAAGTAGATAGAATAAGACATGTGACACACTTTATCTCATTAAATTTGCATGAAGCCAAAGAAAATTTAGGTAAACTCAGCTAGGCAGATAGCCAGTTCAGATTTCAGGCCGTAATGGTTTGCAATATAACAAATAACATTACAACTTATTTTTGTGTTATTATCACTGTCACTTTATTGAGGGTGTACTATGTGCTAGACACAGTGACAACTGCTTTACATATGTCATATCTCTTAGTCTTCATAATAACTCTGCAAAAAGGATGTGACCGTCTCATTCTACAAATGAGGAAACTGAGGCTCAAGGAATTAAATAACTTTGGATTCCAGTGACTGAAGTTGGGTCAGATCTAGGTTAATTGATGAGTCTTTGGGTATGAGCTGACCCTTGAAAGTAAACAGAGCTGATGTCATAGCCAGCTCATTCACTGGGATCAAGGAAGGGACTAGGGAGCTCAAAGCTATAATTGTGACTCTTCGTATTTGTATTGCATCAAGACAAACTCTTTTTTGGCTTCCAACCACACCTCTAAGCCAGACCAGCTGGATTTGAAATTGTGCAATTGGTCACAGGCAAAAGAGTGTGGGTGGCTTGGGGAAAATTCATCACTAAGCTTAAAGCTGCATTTCAGAGCACATGGTCTTCTAATGGGAGGCTGGCTGAGAAAACATTTGTGTGCATGAGTGTTGATGGTTCATGCTGCTAGGGTCGGAGGAAGAATGGACATGGAATGTAGCCATGACCCCTGTCTTTGAGTAACAGGGTACTTACTAGGTTAGGCAGAATGCCCATCCACCCTGCGTGGGACACAGGAACATAGATATGGGCTGTGTGAATGAGCACATGTATACTCTTCTCAAGCTCTGTACACAGATGTGAGGTAGTGGGTGCAATATAGCCAGGCAAGTCTTTTCCCTACCACTTCGAGTATCGTTTATCATTCACTCTCAGACCCCTAAAACCCTTCCTCTCAAAACTATTCCCAATTATATGAAGGCTTATGTTGGAGAAAAAGAGCATTGTGTTTGAAATAAAACTATGGCTCAGGTCTTTCGCTGACACTCGTTAGCTAGAGAAGCTATCTGAGTCTTCATTTCTTGAGCTAGAAGTTTGGAATAACCTCTGCTATCCTGAACTTACATGATTGTTGAGAAGAAAAAATTACATACAACACACATCCAAAGACATGGAAGTGCTTCATGCATTTTCAAAAAGTATATGAATGATAGATAGGTATTATGATATAAAACCCAAGAAACATGAGAAATATGTAAGTCACTAAAACGATTGCTGGATATTTGTGTCCAAAATTCCGTTAGACATTTAGATGAAATAACTACAGACATATATGACATAGCTTTACCATTAGGCAGCTCATATTGTTTTAGAGAAGATAAAACTACCAAATGTAATAGGTTTATTGGACAAGCTGGACTGAGTAGAGTATAAGAAGGAACACAGTTAATTTCTTCTTGCCACTGGCTTTCCTCATCTTTGGTGATATCTCAGACCTCATAGTTCTCCAGGTCATTTTCAGATATTGACAAACAGTCTCAATTTTGGGTATTCGAATGTCAAAAGTGGCAAAACTTCTACCCTACCAGAGTTTGAGAAGGAGTGGGAGATGGGGACATAATCTATTTTATATCATTTCGTCAGTCCACCTTCTTGATAGAATCTGTTTCTGTACTCCCCATCCCCAAGACTGGCTACAATGAGGAAAGAGAATTTGAAGGGGAGAAAAGCACAACATTTAGTAGCAAGTTTTCTCATCCTACCATGTTGGACCCTTTTTGTGTCAGGTGACTACATACTGGCTCTTTCTCTCATGGGGCACTTTGGCAGGTTCTTTGTCAATCTTTTCTCTAAGGACAATTCAAAATTGTTTCTAAATGCCCTAACACTTCCTCTGTTGGAACAACTTTAAATCTCTTTTATTTTGAGCTGCTGGTGGCAAAGCCCATGTTGAATCTTTCTGCTGTGGCTTCTCATCTTGGCACACAAAGTTCTTAAGCAATGTACTTTCAAAAGGTCTCATGCCTAGCCACCTTCTGCAGAATCACTGGCCTTTCTCTTAGCCCACAGGAAATACTTGGAAACCAGCACAATCCTCACTCCTTCCTCAGCCACCACAGGCTCCTGTAGTCTTAGTATATTTTCATATGAGAATCAGACACCAAGCTATCATTCTTCCAAAATGCAGGAATCAGTCTCCCTGATACTTTTCTAGAATCCCCTGACCAAGTTGAATGTAGAGAGTTGAGGGGAAGAGCCATAGACCCCTGAAACTCTCTCAACAGAAATCCATTCTCCCTAACTTTCTCTCTTATAAAGCCCCATCTTACATGTAGAGAAAGGAGGAGTAATGAACTGTGGGTAGCAGAACCAGGGTTTGGCCACAGTATTTTTTTCCCTAGAGCTGCCATAACAAATCACCACACACTGTATGGCTCAAAACAACAGAAATCTATTCTCTTACAGTTCTGGAGGATAGGAGTCTGAAATTAAAGCATTAGCAGAGTTCGTTCCTTTTGGACACCCTGAGGAGGAATCTGCTGTACACCTCTTTCCTAGCTTCTGATAGTTGCCAGCAACACTTGACATTCTTTGGCTTGTGGATGCATCACTCCAGTTTCTGCTCTCCCTTTACATGGCCTTCCCTCTGTGTGTCATCTCTTCTTATAAAGATATGTCATTGAATTTAGAGTCCTCTCTAATCTAACGTGGCTTCTTTTTAACTTGATTACAACTGCAAAAACCTTAGTTCTAAGTAATGTTACATCCGCAGGTATCTGGGATTAGGGCTTCAACATATCTTTGTGGGAGACACAGTTCAACCCATAACAGTCCCGTTCCTAGCAACTACTACACAGCTGTTCAGGCAGCCCTCTGTAGAATTTACGGACACCTAACTCCCTTTGTTCTGATATTAGTGGTCCAAGTGATTAAGACTTAAAGTCTCCTGTAATATTCCCTTAAACACACAGAAAATCATTTTAAACTTACACAAAAATTCTAATAAACACAAGAAAGCTGCTCTTCTCTCATTCAGTTTCAAAGGGTGGTGATGAAGTAACTTTGTTTTCTTATTTCTAAATTTTTAAAAATTATTTAATTCAAATATAGACAAAAATAGGGGAGGAGTTATACCCCATGTCCCATCACTCACCTTGAATAATTGTCAGCATTCTGAAATTCTTGCTTCAACTATTTCCCCTCCCCCAGAAACACAAAAACAAAATCATTTTTTTTCTTGAATATTTCAAAACACTTCACAGACATAATATTCTTTATCTGTAAATATGACGTAATCTATTCTAATCGTTGAAGTTTGGCCTATATTTGGACCTTCTGCTGTGACGGGTGGGGTTAAAAGTGACACACATTGTCTCTGCCCATGGGCGTAGCTCCGTGGGTGTGAAAAGCTTAGCTATTTGCAGAAGATACATCCTTAACCTTGGAAATTTACATCTACTCCCTCCTATCTTCTAAAACTTCTCTCAAATTTAGGGCAGTGGTAACAATCGAATCAGGCAGTGCAGTGGTTACTGTTTTTTTTCATCCTGCTAGCTGCTCCTTGGCAGTCGATTCCATGTTTCAAATACAGAATGTATCCACTAATGATCACGGACCTAGTTGAATGCTGTAATAATTTCTCTCGAGGGGCTTCAAGGTAGTGAAAGGGAGGAAATAAGGCAAATACATAACCGCAACTCAAGGAGAATGAAAAACTCAAAGAAGTTTTTTAAAATTTTTAAATAATAAATAAAAATGTGCAAGGTCGAGTCAAAGCCTGTACTCAGATTGACAAGTGCTATCCTAGTCTACAGAGAGGTTTCTGGAATTATGGCTTCTACACGAAGTCTAGAGCTTAAACTGGAGTGAAAGTACTGGCAGCAGTTTGGATGATGCATAAAGGGTCAGGAGTGGGGAGATGTACAGCGTGATTTTCCCAGCTATGTTTCTCAAGACTCAGGCCACCTTAGGGAGCAAATGCAGCCATTCACATCCTGACTAAAGACTTGTCATTTCAAAGTTCTTTCCTCAAGAATTCATAACAATGCAGCTGGAGCGAATGGGCAAAAACCTCCTAAGCTACACAAGGTCTGGCAATTTATCATTTAGCAAGGCTTTTCTTCTAACTCAATTCAGCTTTTTTCTCTTTGTTAATAATAGAGTGTTTAGGGCAGTTTGTGGTTTCAGGTTATCTCCTTCCCCAGCCAAATTATACTCCCAAATGCATCAATATCTTCTGGGGAATCATATCCATTGACAGAAGAAATTATTTGCCTTCTCAGAGGATCAAGTGGAGTGTTCTGGAACTGAGAGATGAAAATATTTAGATAGAGAGGCAGGGAAAAAATGTTATTTATAGTAGTGGCTACATCCTGCAGTGGACCCTGGTGACTGAATATCTCTAAGAGTGATTGTATAGGAGTCTCTGCAGTAGAAAGAGGGATAATGCAGGGAGGGCCTCTCTGAAAGGCATTTGTTAAGGCGTTTTCTTAAAATCCAATGTATAGTTTCATGCCATTTGTTTTGTATTGACAGTGTAATTTATATTCTATGATATACATACGAAGTAACAAAGGATGTGTCCCAGCACTGGTCTTGAGAAAAATCACGGACCCCACGAATCCTTACTGAAAGCTCTCATGAAGCAGCACACAGTGCTAGGGATGCTGGGAAGTTCAAAGGGGCGTAAACTCCTGCTCCACCACTAAAGGAGCCTGTGCAGCCCGTAGCCCATCAGTCCTTAGTACAACGTGTTAAAAAGAAAAAGAGTAATGCTTGACTGATTGTGCTTACTCTGGGTGACAGGATCTTTACTCCATTCATTAATGTAATAAGTGTTTATTGGGTGCCTGGCACTGAGCGACATATTAGCCCACCCTGCACCAACACCTATTAATAATATTTGAAATGGTCTTTAACCTGACAAAAGTGTCTGTTGAGATTGAGCTCAATTTTAAACTGAGAACTATATATAGTTTATTGCACTAAGTGATATATGATACACTACAGAGATACATAACTGATTCTAACATTAGTCTCAGTTTCTTCTTACAAAAACTAAAAACTCAAGGCAAAGGGAATATTTCTGGTTTGTTCTGCATCCTATTCCCTTGCTTCTACCCCTTGAGGACTGGTCAGCGCCATATGGTTTGCTCCAGGATTTGCATGTAATCAATGATATAATAGAAGAGCTGATATCAAAATCGAACTAGAATCATTGCCCTTTGTTGTAAATGTAAGTCTGCATATTAGGAATCCAGAAGGCTATTGTATTTTGTTTCTCCTATTGAATGAGAATTTTTTGTTAATTTGTATGAAAGACATTTTAAACACTGGACAGTAGAATTTGGGTGCTTAAGGGATATTTGGGTAATGACATGCGGTAGCCACATATTCCGTTTCCCCATATATTACTTTTTAAAAAAATTTCTCACAACTACTTTCACTATAGGCAACACAGTTACCGAATTCACACTACACCTACTGAAGAATATAAAATGAAGTGACAATTTTGGTCACAGTATCACATAAATATAGTTACCTCTGTGGGTCTGCCTTAGTCTGTGAACGCATCAAACTTTGGAAGCCATCTTTCAAATGACCATTTTTGATGACCTTTCTCATTGAGAACCCACTTAACCTTAATCTGTCTGTTTCTTCTATCTATAAAATAAGGAAAGGAAGGGGAGGGGAAAGGGAAGGGGGAGGGGAGAAAAGAAAAGAAAACTGAAAAGAAAAGGAAAGAAAAGAAAAGGAAAGGAAAGGAAAGAAAAGGAAAGGAAAGGAAAGAAAAAAGAGAAATTGCACCATCACCTCATGCACTTGTCATGAGGAGTAAATGAGTTAATACCCCTGAAGGGCTGAGAGAAGCTGGTGGCAGAGTTAGCGCTCAGTAGATGGTGAGCTCCACACACCACTGGCCTGGTGCTTCTCCCACCCTGCTAGAGGACAGGGCTTCCTGCCTTCCCACCACCTCCCGCAGCCTCTCACTTCCTGGTAAGTTCTCACCTCCTGCCTTCACACACCAGTGATCCCATGAGAATTTGAATGACTGAGCTCGTACCTTTTATTTTTTTATTTATTTGTTTGTTTATTTGTTTGTTTTACTTACTTATTTATTTATCCACTTACTTGCTTATTTAAATAGAATAATTAAAGCATAAGTGATATAAAATAAATGATATTATACAATTTGATAAGTTTTTACAAACACATACACCTTTGAAACCATCACTGCAGTCAAGATTGTGAATACACCCATCATCCCCAAAAGTTACTTAACACCCCTTCATAATCTCTCCTTCCCCTCCCTCCTACTCCAGTCAACCACTGATTTGCTCTTCTGTAGAGGTTTATATAAGTGGAATTATACAATGTGGACCTTTTTTTTTAGTTTGTTTTTGTCTGGCTTTGGCACTCAGAATAATTATTTTGAAATTCACCCACGTTGTTGTATGTATGAATTAGATATCTTTTTGATAACATCATATAGAAGGTAGATTTATGTATATCAGCAGAAGGAGGCATAAAAACTGTTATATTCAGATATAAGAATACAAAGCGTTTTGCATTGTGGATGAACCACCACCATTGCACAACTAGAATCATTCACTGAAGCCAGTAGAATTGGTATCAGTACAGATGACCCTCAGCCATCAAGAAAGGGTCATGTTATGGTTAAGATCTCTATTTAAGAAGACATGGAAATGCACAACATACTTGGTAGAAATTTCTTCCATAATAGACTAGAATTATTTTGAATTTTGAAGTCCAAAGTCATCCTAAGCTACCTGGAAAACTTGACTCACCAGAATTCCCCAAGGGTTCTGAGCAGCCAAGGTTTTACTGCACTTCACCTGCAGGGCTTCATCTTCCAGCCAGGAGAGGAGGAGCTTCTCCCTGACTCATTGAATAAATGACTCTTTTCAGAGGAAGGTGCTAAACTTTCCTGGCTCCCAGACCAAAACAGGTAGATGAAGGCCTGGGCTTCCAAAGCATCTTTGCAAGCTTAATGGGGCGATAACGAGGAGAAAATGGCTTAATCTGTGTTTTGGCCTCCTTCTTGCCAAGCTGGTTGGAATGAGAGAGGTTGGAACTTTGGAAAACCTAGTCATGAAATAGGTTTTTTAACATGGCTGTTTTTGGCAGCGACAGAGAGACCCTAAAGGATCAAGCGCCTGCCAGTTTCAGATTTGAATATGGACCAATTAATTAGAAAAGTGAGGGGTAGCAAAGGAGATACAGCACATACCACCTGGACAGCCTACTTTTGTGTTGCCTTATTGGTAAGGAAAACATTTTAAAAAAGCAAATCCAAAAGAAAACAAAAAGGCATTTGAACTGTGAAAATGTCCTCTGGGCAGTAGCCTAACTAGATATAAAGGTGAGGGAGAGACCCTTGAAAAATGGAGCTTTCCAGAGGAAACAGCAGGGGACCCTTATTAACATCAGCTTGCCATGGTTAATAATTCTGCACTGGGCAGGAGGTTGGGCCAGATGATCTCTAAGGGCCCCTTCTCACTCTGAGATTCTAAGATGCTGATATTTATAGTGCAACGTTCAGAACCTATAAATTGACTGCTCTCAGAAGGTGTGCCTTATAATGTCTCTTTTATTTCATCAGTTTTCCCCATGGATCTTCCCTCCTTCTCTCTGTTACCTTCTTGCCAAGAGAGCAGGAAGAATGCTTTCACAGATCCCAGAGTAACATCTGGAGGATATGCATTGGCCTCGAGCCCTGGACAGATGTTCTGGGACTGTTCCTTTGGCCCCATATTTCACATGGAAATGTAACAATAACCGCCTATGATGGCTCCTAGTTTTTTCCACAACCAATTCTAAACCCACAGCCTGGAATTCCATGTCCTTCACCAACTGGCCTCCACCATGCCTCACAGTCCAAATACATGGAGGCTCAAAGCTTGTTGTTTCAGATCCTTAAGTAGGTTGACTGGCCAGGAAGTGTTTACTGAGCATATTATATATGTTTACCTTTGGGTGAGGCATTAAACAGGCTCTAAGGAAAGGAGACTACAGCCCTACACCCAGGATATTTATAAAAAGTATGCATACAGCAATAGAGAAAGAAAAAAGTTCTGCAATGTGTTAGGTTGTGTGCTTCTAGCTCTAAGTGGTATAAGACTCAGAACAGGAATTCAAAAGGACCAATGTAGTCAGGAGACCCTTTGGCTATGAGAGTCACCTGAACTGGGCTTGAAGGATGTGAATGATTTGGAATGGGGCATGGGAAGAAGGAGAAATCTAGTAGAAAGGAACAACATGCAATGGGGCACAGAACTCCTTGCAAACTGACCATGTCTGTTATTGTTATTTTGGGTAGGTACTGGTAGCCTACAAAGTTTGAAATAGGAGAGGGCTATAGGTTTGGTTCCCTAACTTACTTCCAGGTCTTAATTTACCAAGCAGTCAGGCTTCTATGGAGTCTCAATTCTGCCACACACACACACACACACACACACACACACACACACGAGTTTATTGGCAGGCAGGTTTGAAAACAATCACACAACCCGAGCTATAAGCAACATGGGTCCTGTTCCTCTGTCCTTGTATAAAACATGCACTGAAACAGATGCAGCCATGTTCTCGTGGCTGGATTACAGTAACTTATTTTGGGAAGCAAAGACCCATTTGGATTCCTGATCCTAGGGACAGCATTCCAAAGAGAAATAAAAATTGACCTTGCTAAATTCTTATACCTTATTTGTGCAAGGACAAGACTGCCTATAAAACAATGCAAAATATCCCATATTTCTAGCCATCAATGAAAAGAAAATGGTTTCTAACATCCATTGTTCTAATTAACAAAGCCACTGGTCATAACCAGAAATAAAGAAAGCTGAAGGACTGCATGCAGTAGGTGCCTCTGGAGTTATGGTTTCTGATTAGAGTCTTTCAAATGCTAACTAACCACCTCTAAAGTGTGTACTCTTGATTAAGGACTACAAATGTTAATCAATTGCCTCTAGGATGTAGATTAAAATGAACACACACACACACACTATGCTGTCTATGCTAATGCATTTTGAAGTAAATTACAGATAATGTAAATAGATGGAAAAGAACATGGCATAGGTTGTGGACTGTGAAAGAACGTCAGCTGAGCCATAGATGTTGAGAAGAAAGGAGAGAACAGGTTGGTCAGGGTTTTGGCAGACTGGTAATGCACTGGATTTCAAACAAAGCAGGTTTGATGAGGTAATCAATGGATTGGATGATTATATAATTTATCAACTAAAGGGGAGGGCTTTGGAGAGTAAAATGGCACACTAAATAATGTCAGAACAATAGATGTAAACTGGTTCTGACTTAGGCAAACCAAGAAATATGGTCAACCTAGCTATGGTCATTGCATTAAAGCATGAAGACATGATGAAAGTTGCATTCTATGAAGATTCAAATGTCCAACAGACACCTCTGCTCTGGCTTATATGGGCACAGCAAAGTTCCCTTGGGGTAACTTGGTAGGTCACAAGGACTATCTGGGAAGGAAACTCCCTCTTACTGATTAATTATCTCAGGTTCTTTTGTTGGCAGCCAGTATGATGCCCTACCTCTCAAAGCAGCATTTCTGGAACATGATCTTCAATGTTCGTGGTAACTTTACAGAACAGAACTACTGTGACTAACAAGAATTGACTGTGTTAACCAATTTTTTTAAAAAAACAAATGAATGCAACTGTGAGTAGTTGCTAATGCTATGAGGTTAGGGCAACCAGGTGAGGCTTTGCTGGATAAAGGAGGCTTATGCCGAAATCTGAACAATGAGAAAGAGGGAACCAGAGAAAGAGTGTTCTGGGAAACAGGCACATCTGGAAGAACCCTCTAGAGAAGGGTTTAATTTGAGAACAAGGGGGCATAGTCAGATTTATATTTCGAGATCACTTAGGCTGAATTGCGAAGAACATTTTTTGGAAACAATCAGAGTAAATGCAGGGAGCCCGACAGAAAGTGTCCTGTAGAAAGATGGTGTTATTTGTACCAGAGTGTTGAAGAGAAACAATTATTTAAGGCCTACTTAGGAGGCAAACTGGGCAGGACTTGGTGATGAATAGAATGTAGAAAGGTAATCAAGAATTGATCCTAATTTCCAAGATCTTACCATGATGATGCATTCCAGTGATTCTCTGATGCTCAAGCTTCATCCTTGGGAGAAATAGAAAACTCCAGACATACTTTAAGATATAGAATTAGTTCTAAAGCAAGGACCTCTCCACCTACCAACATTCGTAAGTAGCCAAAATTCATTAACTCACCCTTTAATCAGCCTTTCTTTGAGACCTGTCACAAACCTCAAACTGTTGTCCCAGATCTCCGAGCCTCTGATGAGTTGCCAAGTCTGGCAGTAGCTGGGAACCAGAAAACTGATTGTAGCACCTACGTCTGGGCAGATGGGTAGTGCGCTCAATCATAGGATGACTACCACTCTTTCCCGAGCTAGTCCTATTGGTTGTTTTCCTTCAGTGCTGCTGAAAACTTGTCCGTCTTTGATTTTGTTGCTTTTTCTCATAAGCAAAGCCCTGACTCAGCTTTAAGGAAAGCCCCTGAAAGCTACCTCCATTTATTGAATTTGTTAATAATAGTCTCTCTTCCTGCTCTGAGAATTCACATTTGAGATGAGCCTCACAGAGGAGGTGGGTCTTTTCTATTTGGGTTATATTCTACCTATCAGTATGTTGCTTCAGGTAGTCGAAAGGGAATCGGTAGCCCTAGGAGTCAACAGCCTGTGATGATGCTCCCCTTTTTGATCCAAACACTCCCATGGTTCCTGTTTCTCTTGTGTCACCTTACTGTTCCTGTCTCCAATGACCCTTGCTCTGCTATGACACACGGAGCATTTGCAGCACAGAGCAAGAGAACACCATTCAGCATCTCCTCCATTCAATTAAAATGTTTTACTATCTTTCCTTTTTATCTCGCCTTTGTAATTGGATTCCCAGTTTCTCAATTTTCATGGCAGCAAAGGGATGGGGGTGGGGGATGGGGGGCGGGAATGATAGCAAGTATCTGATAAAAATAAAATGCTATGATTTAATTTCTGCTGAAAGGATTCTCTCTCACCTTTATGAGAGTTTTGAAAGGGTCCCCAAGCCCATGGCCCAGTCAGATTGTGGCCCTGTGATTCCTTCTGGGTATTGAAAGGCTCTTAGAAATTCCAGGTACCATGAAATCAGAAAAATTAAAATCACTGTTTGTACAAACTGCATAGAGGATCGGGAAGAGACAATTTGTGAACAATGACAAGACTAGATGTTGTGTGACAAATATATGATTATATGAGATTTCAGACATGCAGAAACTATAGTCCCTAGGGTGAGCTTAGGGGCATCCTATCAGGCTGTGCTCTCCTAGGAAAACAATATCCATGATGAAATTTTTGCATGGAATAAGCTACGATTTGCTGTCCCAGTAAGTTTCATAAGCTATAATTTTCCAATTTTGTTCCTAGAATAAAAAAGGTCTATATATACATACACACACACACACACACACACACACACACATACATATATATGAAAGCCCTCTATGTAATTCTCTAGTCAAAATCTGTCACTGTCTTCACTGTTGTTACTATTATTACTGTGCCCCATAGTATCTGGCAGAGTCTCCTATTTATATTCTTTGCTAAAGAAATATACAGTGATCAATTCATTGAGACATCACTTAACCCCCTATGCACTCCAACATCAACTCTCTGATACCAACTAGATGTCCAATAATCATTTCAATTCAATTCTGACACTAACTTCCCAGAGTTAGCACAGACCCGGCAAGTTAAGGTCTCAGTCGCACAAGACTGCCCTTACTTTAGATGCCAGCCCCATGTACTGGGTGTCGCCAAGCACTCTCTCCAGTTGCAAATCTGAGGCTTACCGCAACCCCCTCGTCTTGATAAATCACTAGAACAGCTCACAGAACTCAAGAAAGCTCTATATTTACTTTCATCAGTTTATTATAAAGATACACTTGAACAGCCAGATGAAGACATACACAGGGTGAGGTTTATAAGAGTCCTGACAAGCAAACATTTTGGATGCAAGAGAGAAAAGGCTTATCCCAGAAATGTTGTCAAAAGGATGGGGAACAGTAGGTAGTTTCACTCTGTGAAGACCCAGAGAGATTTAGAAATAGAGAAAGTTGTCTGGCCAGGAAGGGAATGCCATGACAATAACCCCAAAAGAACACACTGTATCTACTTGTTGCTTATTCCTACAAAAAAAAAAGGGTAGAATTGATTCTTGTGCTTATTCATTCATTGAGACCAATCTATGCCAGGAACTCCGATAGGAGCCAGAGAAATGCAGCTATAAAAGGCAGAGTCTCTGCCCTCCAGTGATGACTCTTCACACATCCAATAGACAGGTGTTCAGGAGAGAAGCCCAGCTCCCATCATAATATGTGCATGTGCCCTCCACTCTCCACAAAAGCACAGCTCTGTTTCCCCTTTATTACCCTGCTCTTTCTAGTTCTCAGGCAAACCTCTTGCACCAACCATCTCTTCTTGTCTTAATTTATGAGACTGATCCATATGTGTCATTTAGTTCATTTATTTACACTGCTCTATATCATTCCATTGTAGGACCTTTCCATTTTATTTACTCAATCTCTTCTGACAGATCCATTTTACACTGTGCCATGATTCATATATGTGTCTCCTTGACCTCGCTATGAGTGTTAATCTAGAAAAAATACTTAGAAGAATTGCAGGAATATAGGAAATGTGCATCTTCAACTTTACTAGATAATGCCAAGCTGATCTCCAAACTGATGGGACCAATTTACACTCTTATTAACAGTAAATGCGAGTTTCCATTGATTTGCAACACTTGGAATTATCAGACTTTAAAATGTTTGCCAGTATCATGGGTGAGAATCTGTATCTTACTAAGTTTGATTTGCATTTCCCTGATAATAAGAGTGGAACTTGTATTTACACATTTATTGTGAATTGCATTTTCTCTTTTGTGAATTGTCTGTTTATATATCTGTCTTCTTTTCTATTGGGTCATCTTTTTCTTATTCACTCTACTACTTTAGACAAATATGTTTTGAATATCAATTTTTTGTTGGTTTTATGAGTTGCTGATATCATCACTGAGTTTGAATTTTCTTTTAATGTCATTTTCTTTAATGGCATCTTTTGATAAACAAAAATTTTGAAATTTAATATGAATTTGCCAATATTGAAAAATCCTACCTACTTAATGATGACATTTTCTTTTTTAAAAGTTTTGCTTTTCATACTTAGATATTTAATCTGTTTGTTATTGATTTGTGTTCATGGTGTGAAGTAGGGTTCCAATATCTGACTTTAATTTCTATCCATATGGGAAAATAATTGCTGCCACACCAAGTATGGGACAATTTATACTTCCCCTATGAATCTTCAGGGTCACCTTTGTCATAGGTCAGGAGTCCAGAAAAGAAAAGGGTTTGTTTCTAGCTCCATATTCTATTATCCATCTATCACAGTGCTAATACCACACTGCCACATTAGCCGTAGCTGTACAATAAGTCTAGATACTGGGAGGTTCATCCTACCTTATTCTGATTCTTCAGTGCTCTTGAATCTTCGGTTTGTCATTTTTCTTTATCTACTTCCAATCTTCACTTACCATCTTCTCAGTTTTCAAGACAATATAAACATCGTTACAGCCACAAAACCTTCGCATGACAGACCACTCAGAATGATCGTATTCAACTCCCATGTTCCTCTATGGTAGCATCTTTCAAGGTCCACATTGGATCTCAGCCTTTTGTTCTGTGCACCTCAGCCCACTTGCCCCATACTCACACAGCTGTGAGCTCCTTACCAAATGAAAGGCTCATCTCGGCATTCCATAGCACATGACACTGAGTGGGAAGCACGTAATAGTCACCAGGTAGATTCCATATGTCAAAGCTCTTTACCACCCATGGCACTAAAACAATTTCCCCTGCGGAAGTTTGCCCAACTTTTCTACCAGGTCAGGGATGCACTGGTCAGGAAGGCCAGAGTGGATGAGACGACTTCAGTCAGAAATTCTGACTTATGAGATGTTTATGGAAATAACTTTTCAAGGTTTGAAATGTGCACTGACTGTGTTTAGTTCCCTTACACATCTATGCACACATAAATAAAAGTTTAGATTGCTGAAAATTCTCACACAAATTTCATCTTGCTTGATGACTAGGGATTTAAACAACCAAGTGACAATCCCAGTTCTCCTACTGATCCCCTAATTCCTCTCCTTCTCTGGCCTTTGGTTTCCTCTATAGCATAAAATAAAGATTTTGTACCAGATCAGCCCAAAGGTCACTTATAGCTCAAACACCCTATTACTGTGATTATGATCATGGTCTTCACTGTTCCTCCTAAAGCTTCAGTTCTATTAGGCAACCTTGACAACTCTGGACCTCAGTTGTTTTATCTGTAGCAGAATAACATTAAACTCAACAAATTCATGTTCAGTTCCAAAATTCTGTAATCCATGTGCTTTATAACCAATCTGGGGATGGATAATACAGTAACAATTTGTTCCAGTTTATAAATAAAGAAAACTGAAGCCCAGAAGGGTTGAGTGGCTTGTTCAGAACCACATTGTAAGAAGGAAAAAAGCAGAAACCCTTAGCTCAGACTCCAGAAGTTGAACTGAGGTATCTGTTTCCTATCTGTCTCCTTTGCATTCAGATCAGTTGTGAGGTCTCTCCCTGTTACCTGGCTAGTCTTAGGATGATTTGACCACTGACTTTGAATTCAACAGTAATTGACTGAAATGCCAGTGTCAGAGGTCTTGACTTGTGTCAGGCCCCTGCTGGCTTCACATGTTGGTGATGAGCCCATTGCTGACTCAGAAGAAAGGGTTGGACTTACTATATGAGCCATGCTAGACTGAGATAGTTTATATAATGGGGTTTCACCATGTTCTGCCCAGTTTCTCTACGCTCATTTTGCTTTCTTGTTTTTAAAAGTTGCTTCACATTCCCTGACCATTTGGACAAAGATCATATTTGGAAGGACCATCAGTTCACTGGGAAGTTTTGCTTGATCAGAAACCACATGATTCAGACTAGGGATGATATCAAATGGGAGAAAAGCCACATAGTTGGGAGTACACCAGTAGGTTTCAAGGCAGATCTGTTATCCTCTGCAGCCACATGAGAACTTTGCACTATAGCAAAAGTGGCATAGTTGGCCCATTGATCATGTTGCGGGGATAGAAACTGATTCTATAGTTTAAAACAATGTTGCAGACAATCCCCTTTTTTTCCTGTTCTGTGTTTTGATTGGCTAGCCACATTCTAACTTCTTCCTGGGGATGGATGGAAATATATCAATGGGCCTCCTGAGTGGTAGACCAGCAGCACATCCATTCCAGAACATTGCAGAGGTCAAGCAGAGACAGGCAGCAGCAGGTGTCCGTGGGTTGCACTGGACATTCTGATTCTGATACATCATGTAGTGAATTCAGTGAGAATAAGGAGACTGCACCAACATGACCTCTCTTGGTTACAGCACTTTCTCCTCCTGGGAATTTCCCCAAATGTTTCCCTTGAGTTATCCAAGGTGCTGTCATCTCTAGGTTGTAAAAAATTAAAAGGCAAGAAGTGGAACATAGAGGAAGATTAAGAGAACTAACTAGGCATAACTTAGCTAAATGAAAATGCCAGGGGACCTCAAAACTGTTTCCAAGTATTTTATGTGCTGAGGTAACTTGGCAAAAGTCAACATCTAAATCCATCAATGGCAGGAAACAAAGACTGCTTAATGTAGTATAAGAAGTCCAAAGTGGTAAAACAAAGCAATATTATCAACTGTTTATTAAGCATCTATTATGTGTCCCACCCTATGCTGGGCCCCAAAATAAGATTTTAGACAAAAGCAAAATAAGTTTCAGCACTCATCCTAAAGGACAACAGAACTAAAAAGACAAAACACATACCTAGAATGCAGTCTGGAGAGCAGACAACCTTCTGAAAGAGTTTAAAGCTAAGAGGGAGCCCTTGGACCTGAGGTGGTCAAATAGAGAAATGTGTACGAAATGGACTTAGAATATTTTCTCCAAAGTGAGTAAATATCACTAAAACCAACCTGGATCAAGCCCCAGAATCATGATATGTGTCACCAAGAGGCACTGAAAATTTGCTATTTCTCATTTCTCTGATTCCCATGAACACCCCCATGGCTCAGATAGGGTTGATTATAAAACAAACACACTCATAGCTCAAGGTCACAGGGAGAGCACGTTCATCACTGTGAGGGAAATTCCTCAGGAAGAGGCCGCAGTTTAGTCTCCTGACGGTAGGACCGACACAGCTCTGCGTGCTTGATAATTAGGAAGCTCAGTTTAATTCTAAATGTCTGGGCCACAATCAATAGTGGGAGCATGAGGGGTGTGTGGCTGGACTGGTTTATGTGACGGGTCACACATTAGGTACCTAATTGATGTGGCTTCTTGGGATGTGGCAATGCTGCCGATGCACATCGTCTTCCTATTACCAGGCTTAATGGTTCATCTTTTGATTTCTGCCTCACGCCCAGCACAGTGTTATTTAAATAAGACCCTATTAGGAGATTTATTTATCACGAGGAAAAGATTTATCCAGGAAAAAAAAAATTTACTGAGACACAGTGGTATCCTTTTCAGAGGTGCCATAATAAAAAAGACAATAGCAATATTTTTACTCTTCGGGTCGATACAATTATAAGATGGGGAAAAGCAAGAAGCAAAAAATATAAATTTCACACTCAGTGACCTAGTAATTTGTCAGTCGTTTTCTGCATTAAACCTAATGTATCCTCTGGGACTTGGGCAGACGATACCAGAGAAACGGCATCTTGGCCTGGCCATGTTCTGGATTCCACACTGTCTCCTCCTCCTTTATTCCCTTTCCTTCTTGATCTTTTCCTTTATGTGTTTAATCGTCTTTGTCTTCTCAGTTCCTGTGGCATTCCGATGAGAATTTTCTGTAGTCTTTTATTCTGATACCAGTTGCTGGAAAACTCATCTCCTCTTTACCTACCAAATGGGATAAACTGATAAAGCACAGGAACCTAAACTTTCTGTAAATAGTACAGTCCTGATTTTGTACAGTTCTTTGGAAAGATGAGAAGGTTTCGTATTTCTCTATTGGAAGAAAAAGGCCTAATATGGCATGGTAGAAGGATCTTGACATTGATCAATTTAACTTTGCCAGCCATGAGAAAAGAGGGAAATTCTATCCTTCCTGAGTCTGCAGCTCTTACAAATAATCTTCTTTTTCTTCTTATTCTACTTATTTTTTTTTCAAATAGTCTTTCCACTCTGCATAAGCACTTTTCATTCAGCAATGAAGGCCCACTGTGTTTCCAACAAAGGATTGGGTAGGCGAAGTATATAAAATAGGAAAAGGGAAATTGTTTCCTTTAGGAGCTTACGATCCATACGAGGAGATGAGACACATGTGAAACAGAGCTGTGAAGGAAACTGGGAATAGGTTAAGGCTGCAGATGTGGGAAGAGAAAAGGTAGTACAATCGTATCCAGGTATCGGAAGAGCTGTGATGGGAAAGGAGGAGTAGATGTACTGTGAGGGCTCTGGGGAACATGAATGGGCTTATCAGGGAGAAAAACACTAGGTCAGCATAAGAAAACCTCTGAATCCATTAAACAGAGTCATCTGGGAAAAAAAAGGTGATATCTGTGAGGAACTCATGGATAGGACTATGGGGCAACTCCTGCACTGGACAGGTCATGAGATCGGCCCAGTCAAGCCTCAAGTTCTCCAATGTGACAAATCTATGCTCGGGGAGTCTGTAGAAGGTACATATTTGGGAAGGTTTTAGTCACTAGGAAAAGCTTCCAAAAAGAAAGGTAAAAACTAAGTTAAGCCCTGTGTAAGAGCTGAACTAGCCATGAAGATGTAGGGAAGATGCTTCTGGGAAAGACCAACATACATTCAACCTGCACCACACCCCCCACTCACTAATTATTTCTTATAATGTTCTGTCTTTCCATGTCTTTATTAAGCAGAGAAAAACTGCCTCATGATATATTCATCCATCCCCTAGAGAGAAGGAAGTGGCACAAGAAGTAGACAAAATTTTAAAATTAATGCCTTTATTTTTTTTTTTTTTGTCTTTTTATTCTTTCTATTTTTCAGTCTTCCAAAACAATTTCTGGAAGGTTTAGGCACTGGGGCTAAGTGCTAGAGTTACAGTGATGCGCAAATACAGATATGGTCCCTGCCCTTGCAAAGCTTATAAACTATCAGGGGAGAGAAACATTAGCCAAGTAATGTCACAGATATATACTTACAAATGAAAATTCAGGGAACACATAAGAGAAAGCCCCAGTCTGGGCTGCAGTGGAGACAGAAAAGTCTTCTCTGAGGGAGAGATAGTTGAACTGAGATCCAAGGTGGAGGCATAATAACAAGGTGAAAGGGGGTGGCAGTAAAGAGTGTCAAGAGGTGGGGGAAAAATAAATGATACCAGGAAGAGGAAACAAGACAAACAGAAGTAGAAGGAAAGGCTATATATGCAAGGAGCCGGAAAAAAAAATTCTGGGAAACACCAACCTGGTATGCATCCACAACAGTAGAGAATAGTCAAACTGGATTTATGATTAGTGGCCAGGATTACAAGGAGGGAAAGGGAGTAAACTGATAAAATGCAGGAACCTAAAATTTTTGTAAATGGTACAGTCCTGATTTTGTACACTTCTTTAGGAAAAAAATGGGAAGATCAGCATTCATTTTATCAGCTGTGTTACAGAAAATATTTATGAGTGGAGTTTATGTGACCTGTTTCAGAACAATTCTCCTGCAGGTCCAAGCAGACTTACAGATTGAAATCGCAATCATCTCATGATTACCCATGCATGAATTATTTCTGGTGACCTGGGCCCAGGAATGGTTTTTCTTCCTACCACATTATAAAGCCTCAATTGGACAGGAAGAAGAACACACCTTAGTTATAGAGGAATCATGGAGCTGGATGCAAAAAAAATGGACATATTTGAGAGTGTAAATGTAGTAGGCATGAGCGAAGGCTGTTGACTCGTAGTTTTCTTCCTATCACCTTCCAAGACTAAATATAGGCCCCTACTCTTTGTATTAGTCTACCTATAGCTGCTTAGATGAGTTTTATTCTAAAATCTTAGAGATTTGTGGTAAATGGATAGATTAATGAGTTGCTAATTGTTTTCTCCTTCCTGCGATTAAAAAGCTTTTTAACAAGATGAATGGGGACTCTTCCAAGAAAGGCATAATGGGTGGAGATGACGGGAATTATCTGTGCACAATTGGTCTCTTTCCATTATGAGGAAGAGGCAATGCTCTTAGCTTTATCTCTAAAATATTGAAGGTGCTTGAGGTAAATTTTCGGAGGGGGTAAGGTTGAGAGAAGCTATAAAGTGAATGAATGATCGTTCTCTTTAACATCAATACGAAGTAAATATAAAGACAAATTACCTGTGCTATAACTAGTAGAAGTCGCTGATTCAAGCTTATCTAAGCTATTGATGTTCTCTGGCTCACCAGTCCAACTTGTTAGCATTCTATTTACCTAATCAATAGGCTTCAAGAATTCCCCGTGAATTAATCAGCAAAGCTTCTAGATGTTGGGGGTAAGCTGATTTCGGAGGAACCTTTAGCAATAGTCCAAGTCTGGCTTCTGGGTTATTGCTGGTAACAAAGGTACCTGTGATTCATTCTTCCACTCACCACTTCAACCTATCTTTAATAATGTCTACTGTGCAGCCAATGCTAGAGAGAAGCCATGTCAAAGATAGTGTTGACTTGATGTTCCCAGTTCAGTGGATCATGTGAACATGTCCTTGGATCTCCAAGTGGTACCCTAACCCTATCTGGTGGAGTCAGAAAAATATTCCCAGAGCTAGTGGCATTTGGTTATCTTGTGTGGTCAGGTTATCAATGCCCTGGTAAAGCCACTGCTTTGGTAAGAGATGATTTCCATGGGAATGGCCAGATGAGGTAAAATTAGGAAAAATATGAAGCTTTCATAATTTCATGCTGTGTGCTGCCCACCCAAGCCCTCCCTCCCCTTGTGGCCTGGGTCTGCTATTTCACAAAGTAGCTCAACCTCCAAAGTATCTCTGGTTTACCTACCTCAAAAATCCCCAAAGAATTTCAGCTGTGCGTATGGAGAACAATCAACTAAGAAAACTCACTTAAGGGTGGAAGTAACTGATTACTCTCATGGTATTTTTTAAAAGACGTATGATATCTTCAATGGATTGTATATTGACAGAACCGGAGATAGATAACGTCATGGAAGAAACACTGGGGGCTGACCTGCTGTTGAGATATGGAGACAGCTCCTTCACCTCCTGATTCTATGTCCTAAAGAAGAGAGATGCTCCAGAATTTCTATATTAACCTTTTTGAGCCCAAATGTCCTAGCCTGTAAAATGAGAATGATTATACCCCTCATTTCAGGGAGACAATGTACACAAAGCATAGGTCCTGGACTATGGTAGATGTTAAATGAAAGACAACTTTTATGATGCCGATAATGACTCTAATGACACAAATATAAGAGATCATATTTTTCTGGCTGCCAGCATAGATTGGAGAGGGAAGTTATTTTAGAAGGGGAGTAAAAAGACCCGTGAGCCATGCTCACACAGTCAGGGCTTCCGTTAAGACAATACCTGGGTACCAAAGCTCTAAGCATTATTGTCTGAATGCTTCCACTCCATCTCAGGGCACTGGATGGGCTGACCAATGAGCTGGCCAGATTGGGCTACTGGGAAACAGTCAGGCAGGATGATCACCCAAGGAAGCAAGAATCAAGTAGACCCCAAGGAGTAAAGCTCAACCAGGTGCTAGGGAGAACTGACTGCAGGAGCCAGAGCAGACCAGAAGCTGGAGATTGAGCTGTAGCTGGGATAGAGCTGGACAGTGGTCTAGGACTACTGTGAATGCCTGAGAGTTTTGGTGATGGCTCTCATGGGGAGGTAGTCAGGGCTTTGTGGACATGTCAGATTTCAGACTATATTATATTGTACCAAACCAAAGCTGTGCTCAGTGTATTGTGAGCTTTGGTGTTCAAAATCCCAGAAGAATTGATTCTATGGATCCCTATGTGTGTCCCTTGATTTTTCCAAGTCTCAGTTTATAAATCTATATGACAGGAATGATGCCAGAGGGTCTTAGAGCTCTTGCTGGCACTAAATGAGATAATGGGTATGGAACAGCTTTGTTTTCTATCACAGGAAACTATTATTATGACTGTGATTATTTTCAGTAATCATTATTGCATAGGGGTGCTGGTTAAATAGCAAAGCCCATTCAGAAGACTTATATCCTACTTGTAGAATTTCTCTAGAGTGATATAGTATCTCACTTATAGATGTCTTGGAAGAAACTGGTCACATCAGCATTGACAGTGACAAACTGGACTGATGAGATGTGGGTCAGAATCAGAAATAATGTGGAAAGGGGCAGAAAACTGGCTCTCCTTAAGGTCCTAGCTGGAGGAAATAAAATGTATGTTGAAGGTCTGTGTACAAAGAGATCAAGATATGGATTAAGAGTGGTATAATAACTAGTGGTCTTGACCAGTAGTCCTCAAACCTGACTGGCTATTACTAGAATTATCCCAGGAGCTTTATCAAAAACACAGACCTACTGAATCAGAACCTCTGGGTGCTGTTTGGACAGATGTTTTTAAAATTTCCTAAGTGATTAGGATGATCAGTGAGGTTTGGAGAGCAAAGGTCTGTGCCAGGTGCAGGATGCCATCAGCTCTGCAGAATCAAACACCTGGAGCCCAGGGCCTGGCAGTTAGCTAGACCGTGACAGGGACACCAAGACCTGGAATGTACCAAAGAGAATGATGTGGCAGTCTTCACAGGCCTATGGATATTGTTTATTTGCTTAAATCTAGAAATGTAGAGGCTATAGGATGTTGGAGAGGCTGGATCTACGTAAAAAACTAGTTAGGGGACTTGGAGGAGTGGCTGAGAATCAAAGATAAGATAAGAAGTTTTCTTTTCTCATACTCTCAGACCTCCTCTTCTGAGGCAGTGGGCTTGAGACATAGTTTTCTTCCCATTGCTGTCAGGACAGAGTAAGAAAACAGAGCTTAACGGGGGAAATCTGTTGGAATTACAAGAAAAGGGTGGAAAATAAAGAGTATGGGATGTGGTTCTCCTCTCCTGCACCCCATCCTTCCCCCACAGCCATGATCAGAAAAGCAAGAAGCCCTATGAGTGGTGCTCACTTTCTCTGAAAGTCAGAGACTCGCTTGGTGGGCTGATAGGTGCCTCGAGAAGAAGCTATTTTCACAGCTTGGTGAAAGACTTGGACCCCGCCCTATCTCAGGAGACTTCTAGAAAGCCCCCGGCTCTCAGACATGAAGCTTTGGGTAACCACAATACACACACAAAAGAAGCTCCTTGAAGACCTGGCAAAGTTTGTGAATAAGCACAGATGAGCAGGCAAGGGACATGTAATTCCACAATCAAGGTAATTGCTTGCGCGTATCTTCAGTTTAAGAAAAAATTAAAAAAAAAAAAAAAAAAAAACTTTGTGAAGGAGAGAGAGAGAGATTGATTTAGTTTTCTATCCTGTATCCTAATGAACTGCCAAATGGGGATTCCACATTAAATTCTCCAAAAATTTGCCAGAGGGAATGAGTTGCAATGAATAGGTTGCTTCAGAAATGAAAGAAACACTGCTGGAAATGAGCTTTGTTTCCCTGGCTAAGGCCTCACTGCTCCTCCAGGCCCCTCCTGTGGGGCTGCTGCTTCTGGAAGCAGTGCCTGCTTGGATCCAGATGAAGCTCTGTGAAGTGGGACTGTTGGGAAGGATCCTCAGAGCCCCAGTGGCCCGCCAGTGGAACACAGTAAAGCACTGTGTCATAAATCATGACTTGATTCAAGTAGCCTTTCTTTTCCCATAATTAAATGTGTGATGTGTAACCAAGATGACACAACACAGAGAAAGGAGTGTGAATACTGGATCCAAACCTGATTCCTAACACTTCTAGTTATACAGACTCGGGCAAGTCAATGAACATCTGAAAAATGGACACAGGGATCCTTATACCTGCCACTTATAGTTTTGGAAAGACTCCGATGAGATCATGTGTATGATGTCACTTTTTATAGTGTCTTAAATCTAATAGGAATCAACAACGTCTTAAATGTGATGCTGATTCACTGATCCATGTGATCCCTCCCAGTTTTTCATCCAATTGTTTGTATTTCTCTCAAGTCCCCTGTTTCTTTCTGCACATAGATGGTCACAGTTAGATCTGTGGAAAAGTGATGTCTGAGCTGAAAGAGAACCGTTTGGATAGATGAACAGACCAAGAGTCTAGGTTTGAGCTACAGGAAGGCCTTTTTGTAGGCCAGTTTGAGATGAAATGGAAGGATGAGCCGAGGTGCAAAATAAGCTGGAAAGACAGGTCACAGTTCAATTGTGAATCAGAGATAGAAAGCAGCAGACCTCACCCAACTCACAGCATTGTTTCCAAAGTGGCTCCCCAGGGCAACAGCCTGGCTCCTCTTCTGCCCACCCCCCTTCCTCTGCACCACTGCATCAGCCAGCTAATTTCTAATCCTTTGATGCAAGTACCTGCCAGGCAGGAGGCCCCAGGGCTTGGGCCTCCCTTCCCTAGGAGAAGA
This sequence comes from Rousettus aegyptiacus, assembly GCF_014176215.1. Classification (NCBI taxonomy): domain Eukaryota; kingdom Metazoa; phylum Chordata; class Mammalia; order Chiroptera; family Pteropodidae; genus Rousettus; species Rousettus aegyptiacus. The sequence goes on from NW_023416287.1 coordinate 73,868,271, forward strand.
TAAGGAGCAGGCCTCCCTGGACAGGCTGGGGCTACATACCTTCAAGCCCTAGGCTCTCCAGGGTACACTTCTCTGATCAGGTGCTTATCTCCAGGTGTTCGCCTGAAGGGAGGTCATGAAAAATCAACACCAATCAGGGTAGTTTCCTTGGAAGCTGAAATTATCTCGCAGGCATCTCAGAGCAGGTGCAGGGCTATTTTGGGCCAGCAATCACTGTGTGCAGAGGAGGGAGCATTGCCTCTCCTTGCAAGAAGGCAGCAGCCTAGAGAGAGCCAATTATGGCGAGCTGCTTCCAGCTCCTTATGTCTGCGTCGCTGAGTGCAGCAGAGTGTCCTGGCGTGGATTTCTGCTGCCCGATCATTGCTGAGTACTTCTTTCCAACTGATGAAATGGTAGGAGGTCTGCTTTCTAGTCTGAAAAAAAGGGCTTTCCTCACCTCCAGGATAAAGTTTATACCTCTTAGCTTGGAATTTAAGGGCTCTTGTCATCAAACTCCCATACAGTCTCTACTCAAAATCTTTGCCCAGATTCCTCTCATGCTTTTTGGCAACCCAGACCCTCCACTCCCGTCAGGACGTGTCTGCATTTTAACCCAGATGTGCTGAATCTGCCTCTGGACTTCAACCCAAACTACCCTCCACCTACTGTCTTCCCAGGTAACACTTCTCTATTTGATTTTTCGTTTCTTCAGATTCCACTTCTCCATCAAAGTGTACGTCCTACCCTGACGGGCACCCCAGCCCGACCCAGATCTCTCCCTTTCCTGTCCTGCCATTGTTGGAAAAATGGTGCATCTACATACGTTCTTGGCAATGATGGCTCCCTGGGTGTATCACACACCCCCTGAAAAATGGAAAGTGACTCAAGGATCTTCTACTTCTTTGTGTCCCTCCGTAGTATCTAGGACTAAAGTCTAGGCACTGGATAACTTTTTTCCAAATATTTATTTTTTTAATTTTTTTAGTTTTTAAAAAATTTCATTATAGTTCCTCCCCAGATATATTTTTATTTTTCTACTTTCTATTAAGTTTTTTATTTTAATTTTTAAATTAGAGTTAACATTCAACATTATATTAGTTTCAGATGTACAGTATAATGATTAGATATTGATATAATTTACAAAGTGGTCCCCCTGATTAGTCTAGTACTCACCTGGCATTATACATAGTTCTTACAATATTGTTGACTATATTCCCTATGCTGTACTTCACATCCCTGTGACTATTTTATAACTATCAATTCGTACTTCTTAACCTTTTTATCATTTTTACCCAGCTCCCTCAACCCCTCTCCCATCTGGTAATCACCAGCTTGTCCTCTGAATCTATGAGTCTGTTTTTATTTTGTTTGTTCATTTACTTTGTTCTATAGATTCCATATATAAGTGAAATCATATGTTATTTCTCTCTCTGATTTATTTCACTGGGCATAGTAACCTCATGTTGTTACAAATGGTAAGATTTTATTTTTTATGGTTGAGTAATATTCCATTGCATGTATGTACCACAACTTATTTGTCTAGTCGTCTTATTGATAGACACTTCCATGTCTTGGCTATTGTAAATAGTGCTGCCGTGAACATAAGGATGCATATATCATTTTGAATTGGAGTTTTGGTTTTCTTTGGGTAAATACCCAGAAGTGGAATTCTAGGTCACAAAGTAGTTCTATTTTTAATTTTTGGGGGAAACTCCAAACCATTTTCTATAACAGCTGTACCAATTTGCAATCCCACCAACAGTATACAAGGGCTCCCTTTTCTCCACATCCTTGCTGATGCTTGTTGTTTTTGATATATTAATGATATCCATTCTGAAAGGTATGAGTTGACATCACATTGTGGTTTTAATTTGCTTTTCTCTGATGATAAGTGATTGAGCATCTTTTCATATGTGTATTGGCCATCTGTATGTCCTCTCTGGAGAAATGCCTATTCAAGTCCTAAACCTTGTGCAGAGCCTAGCTCATCTCCTCTAGCCACTCAAATCATCAATGCTCATTGTATTCATAGGTAACATCTCAGAGTTTAGGAATCCACTGCTTTCTAAAAGATTCTGGCAAGTTTGTCGTGTTTCTCTAGTCTGTTTCTCAAGACGGGCCATGTCTTATGTGTACGTCCTCACACCTCCACACACACCCCCACCACCACATCCCCACTAACACAGACAAGGTGTTTGGCTGGTGATCTGGTTTGCAAGGAAGGGAAACACTTGCACTGTAAATTGATTTATTAAAATGCAATGTTCTTGTCTTATAGAAGCCCAAAATCTAAAAATATGCCACAGAAAGAAAGGGCACACAGACAATTGAAAATACAAGAACTAGAAGCAGACAGTATCTAAAAAATATCAGGGTTCTGAACAGAAAAAGAAGGTTTCATAGTGTTACATGTGAAAGCTTGTCCAAAGGATCTCTCTCTCTCTCTCTCTCTCTCTCTCTCTCTCTCTCTCTCTCTCTCCCCCCCCCTCTGCCCCCGCCATGCCACACTTGTTCTCTCCTTTACTCTATCTCCCTGCGACCCCTAATTTTTTCTTTTCTCTATACACTTTCTTCAATATTTACACATTAAAAAAGTCAAAACAGAATCCAGTGAACACCAATTTCAACATGTCCATCTTCTTCTAAACTGGGTAGCACATAGTGTCACTCCTGTCGGATCACTGAGATGAAAGCCTTCTCTTCTTCCATGATAGCGTTTTGTGTCCTTCTGATGTAGCACTGATGAAGTTGTCCTGGACTGTAGTCATCATGTGTGTGGTTTCTGTCCCTTACTAGAGTGAAAAGCCCTTAATAGAAGGGACTGAGTCTCATTCACCACAGGAGCCACAGGCCATAGTGCGATGTTTTTGGTATAAACAGCGGCCTCTTGCTAAAGGAATAAGCGAGCTGTTATTTGAAAACATGAGTCTCCCCAGGGCTCGACAGCCTGTGGACACACTGATATTAACAACCACATTTTGGTCCCACACAGCTCCCACCTACACAACCAGACAGTCTGTCACACATTGACTCAATCTGAATCAGGATGAAGGATTGGAGTCTCACCTCTACGATTTTGTCAAATGGACTATCAGACAAACTCTAATTTAAAAAACAGACAGGACAGGTTAAAACATCTGGGTTTGGTAGAAGCCGCTTTGCTGTGTGAAGAGGCCGTAAAGCAACAAGGGGGTCACAGGGCTCTGCGCCTGTACCCAAGAGGCCATCTTGGGAGGAAGAACCAGAGCAAACCAGGTATGACCCCGGCAGCCCCGTCCCCCTGAATCAGGGCTGCTCTGTCTCTTCTAGTCTTACAGTCTGAGGTTCTATGTAGGATTTTGTGTGACAACGTCTTTCAATAATTAGAAAAATAAAAGAAAAAGAAAACCTAGTTACAACAAAGTTTCCTAACCACTGCTCCATGAAACAAAATGGCACCATTCATGCCCACCTTCTCCCCAGTAGCACCCCTTGTCTGCTGTCCCCAGAACTGCTTTAGATCACGGCCACTGGACAGTAGCTTTTGAGCTGAGAGGCATGGCTCCGAGCTGCCCTCCGCCGACCAGTGGAGCCATGGAGAGTCACCCTTTCTCTCACTCTCCCACAAGTTTTAGCACCTTCCCGTGACCCACCCCTCTTCCAGACCCTCTCATCCATGCCCTTCATTATCAGGAGTGAATATTTGACTGTGCCAGGGAGCAGCATTCTTGGAGAGCATCCAGACCAACTCCCTGGTCATAGAGATGAAGAAATCCACATGAATTACAGACAGACAAAGTGTCACACCCAGAGTCACACTGTTAGATGGTGGCTAGAGAGACTTATTCTCCTTAGGGTCTTTGCATATTTGACAAGTTTAAAATATCACACTAAAAATATAAAATAAAATAAAAACAGGGAAATCAGATAATTTTAGGTACCAACCACCTCCAGGCAGGGCTGTCTGCTGTCCAAAGCAGGGAGAGCATGGTTCTCCTTAAATCAGACTAAGCTCATGCATCATCACCCACTCTGCCTGCCTGCAAAGCCAGCACTGCAGAAACTTTTTTTCCCAAACAATTTTTAATAATTTCAGCCAGGTGAGAGTGGCCTGGAACTCCAAGGCAAGTATTTAACTCCCATCTTCCTCAGTTTACCTGCTTCGAGCAGGTGCTAGACAGGTGCCGGGGCTGCTCCCCCAAGCTAGGGACAGAGCTGCTATGGAGACCGGAGCTCTCTGTGTGGCGCCAGCCCGACAGCATTCATGTGAACGGAATCTGCCCAGGCTGGCACTTGTCTGTCTGCTTACACCCACTCCTGCCTCCTGGTGCCTGCCCCCTCTCCCCTGAGACCTCCCCCTCAATCAAGAGGGTTGTATTTCCCAACCCCATGTCACAGCTATATTGTTTTATACGCCACCCCCAAATACCTTGAATAGTCCCTTTTTATTGCTACCATTTTCTGAAAACTCCAGCTGCTCCTCTGAAACCATCCAAATCTAATTAACCGCATAAGCTGGAGTTGGGGAGAGTGGCTCACTTTCGGGTCCTTAGCATACCCATTCAGGCTGTCTTTCAATATGGGCACAAAACCAGGAATTTCTAATAATTGTATCTATGGGCCTGGAAGGAAAAAAAAAAGAAAAGAAAAGAAAAAGAAAGAAAGAAAGCTGCTAATAAGTAGGTCTGTGAAAGGAGGGAGATCAGCACCTCGCATGAACTTGGCAGCCTGGCCCCGAGAAACTTGGAGACAATGCCACTGGGGGATCTAAAAAGCTTAGCCTTCTGACTGAAGTCTTGTGAGAACGTACCCAGGCTGTGAATAGAGATCGGAGTCTCAGCTCTAAATTGTCCCAGCTCAGACTCATTGAAATGTCTTCTCACAGAATTAGAAAAGAAGAGGGCCAGAAAAGTTTGTGGAATATCAATGAGGCCGTGCTTAGATGTGGAAGATGGAGAGACTCTGAGGTTTATTCCTGAATGCTGTGGTTTAAGACAAAAGGAGCACATTGGGCTTTGTCAGGTGGCCCCGATAGGAGGGGGCTGTGCCACTTGGGGGGCTGTCAGGGATGGAAGCTACCTGACATGAGCCGCTTGCTGGGGTGTCATGTTGGGGACGGAGGCCTTGAGAAGTCACCTACTTAGTCTTCACTGCTTTTTGAACAGGTGAGAAGAGAGACTCAGAAGGGGAAGGGGCTTCAGCATGCCCTCATCTGCCCAGGCTCCCTGCCTCCCTCTTTGCTGCCCTCCATGAAGGCCTTCTCACCACTGCAGCCCCCTCACTTTGCCAGAATAGGCCATGTATAAATAAATATCTGGATCTATTCTTCCAGACCCATTTCAAACACTAGTACTTCCTTGAAGACTTCTCCAGTCCTCACCTTCGTCCCTACCCCTCACTGCCCACAAACCCCTTTATCTTCCCTGTGGTACTGTCGATTTTTGAGCCATCCCTTAACTGGTCAGCTCTGGCCTCCTAGTGTTCATTTCGGACCTTTTATTTCCTGCTTTAGATGACTGATTTCAGGGATCTGGCACTGCATCCTGTGCTTGTACTTGTACTTATATTCCCTACAATTCCTTATGCTTAGGAGGTAATTAATATTATTTGAATAGACACATGGATAACCCAAGCTGAGCCAGGAATTCAGGTCTCCTAACTTTTAACTCAAAATTTTCACTACCTTGTGCTTAAAGGCTCTTCCCATGGCTGGTCGATTCAGTTATTTTGAACATTGCGGGGGTAAATGTGAAAGAGGAGCAAGAGAGTTGCTCTTCCGTAGCAGTGGTCCATTGAAAGTGGACAAATGATAATAAGAATTAGTTTATACATGAACATACATACACATGTATGTCTATCCATGTCATATATAGGCATGAATACAAAGATGTATATAGCCATACATGTATGGAATGGGAGTGCATGTGTTTATAACAGAGCAATTATAACAGAGCAATTATAACGAGAGAAAATGGTTTTCTTCTGGAAAGAAGTTGACGGTCTCTCACTGTAAAGAACTGCACAGGGATATACCTTTTGACTCAGCAATTGCACTTCTGGGTATTTATCCAAAGAAAACCAAAACAATAATTCATAACGATCTATGCACCCCAGTATTCATGGCAGCACAATTTACAATAGCCAAGATATGAAAGCAACCTAAATGCCCATCAATCAACAATTGGATAAAGAAGTATGGTTCATATATACAATGGAATATTACTCAGCCATTAAAAAAATGAAATCCTACCATTTTCAATGACACGGATGGACCTAGAGGTTATCATGCTGAGTGAAATAAGTCAGACAGAGAAAGATAAATACCATATGACTTTATTTATATGCAGAATCAAAGGAACAAAAAGAACAAACTATTCAAAAACTGACTTATAAATATAGACAGAGGGGACAGACAGAGGGGATGAAGATGGGGGGAGGGGAGAATGGGGTGAAGGGTTAAAGAAGTACAAATTAGTAGTTGATAGAATGTCACGGAGATGGGGAGCACAGCATAGGGAATGCAGTCGGCATTAATATATTGACTAGGTAGAAAACCAGAGGAGAGAAGGAACAATTAGGAGGATCGTTTTATAAACTATATAAATATTTCACCAATGTACTGTATACTTGAAACTAATAAAAAAATACAAAAAAAAAAAAAACCCAAAAGAACTGCAGATTTTTACAAGCAGCGTGGATTAGGCAACACACAAGTTTAGAATAGCGCTTGGCATCGAGCAAGTATGAGATGTATTGTTCATTTTTATTACCAACGTGGTCTCAAGTTGTTTTTCTAGGAGTGAGAATGGGCTGTCTCTTATGAATAGGAATTCACTCATGAGGTCTCACTAGTGAGCTTCTATTGAAAGGAACTAAAGCGCATTCTCTAGTCACATCTTTGCTCTTGGTGACAGTAATCTGAGGCCTAGTTGTAGCCCCACATGTGAAGAGTAACAGAACTGGAACAAAGTGAATCACAAGCTGTTTCAGGCCATAGAATCCTCTTCAAACGAAATCACAGACAGGTAAATAAGTCAAGAGGACCCTTTTTGTTTGACTGAGAAGCGCCGAGGTCCTCTCTCCTTCCTCTCCCCTCCTCTGTCCCCGCTCCCTACCCCTCAAAGCCCTGCAGCCTCCTCTGACACCTCTGCTTTTCTCCAGTGCCCCAGCTTTACAGAATTAGAGCTGGAAATTCTGGGTCCCAATTCTTCCCTTTTCCAGCTGTGTGACCTTATGAGATTGTTCCCCTGGAGTAATCTTAGTTATTGCCTAGATAATGATCATTAGAGGCATTTCTTACTTTGTGTACAGAACAGCATGCATTCCCACTCTCGTGGAGCTTGAACCCCAGACACAAAACGGAACACATAACCGCTTGGTCTTAGTAGCCTTTTCTGCTACTCTTATTATTTCAAGAAGAAGCAGGATTAGAGGCTTTTCACATTGTGCCCAGTGTCATAAAGGTTTCATTCAGGTCACTGATAACTCTTACCTAAGTCTCATTTGGGTGACACTCTTGGTGAAGAGGAGCATCTGTCCTTTAGAAGTTATGATCACAGACTCTAGAGCCAGAGGACAGGTTCAAATCATAGTTCTACCACCTAGCTTGTAATAAGCACTATATATATTAGCTTTTTTCTTTCTTTCTTTCTTTTTTTTTTTTTTTTTTTTTTTTTCTATTACTATTACCTTTGTTGTGACTTTTGACTGTTTTTCCAGGACTGGGAATGGGCTCTCTGTTGTATACTAGTTAAACATAAGTTGTCCAGTTAGGGCTGCAACTGGGTTTCAACAAGGCTTCAGGTCTCCTCTTCAGTCCCCAGTCTCCTGCTTAACGTGTGCTTGCTAAATCAGCCACAGAAAAGGTTTGAGATGAGGCCAAACTCTGAGCTCTGTCCAGCCAGGTGCTACCAGGTGGACAAGCCACTTTTGACAATCATAGAGACAAAGGTACTAGTTATAATTCATGCCAAGGACCCACTCCTCTGTCACCCTATCTATACCAAAGACAGTCTGAAATATGCAAGGTGGATCTCTACAGCGTATGAGCTAGAGAGTGCTCTATCACCTACCTTCCTCATCAGGATCTTCCTTATTTCTCTAGCGCTTTCCCTTCTCCCACCACCCAGAAGCTGACCACTAGCTGTCTTCTGGCCACCCAAGGTAACTAGCTGCAGCCTCTTGCTTAGAACATACCTCCACCCACTAGGACCTGAAATTTAATCTGTCTCTACTTCCCCACATCCACATGTACCTGGCGTTTGTCTCTCATTATTGAGAGAAAGGGCTCAGCTGGAATCTGGTGGAGTACTTATTGATACAAAAGCATTTGTGGCTACTGATAGATTTGATAGAATCTATCCGAGTGGTCTGTGCACTTCAGAATGGAACACAGTTTATATGTAAAGATGGACTGTCAGGCCAAGTACCTGGCCAGTGGGAGAGCAGTTTAAGGACAAAGGCTAGGACTTGCTGATATCCTTTCAAATTACACAGCATGCTGAGGCCCTGCATGAGAAGCAGAGTAAAATCTGTCGGAATCACGGTTCCATTTGGCTGAGGGGCAGGGAACCAGTTATCCAGCAGCGTGTAGACAAAGAAAGGTATTTCCTTGACTGGAAACTTTCACTTGTTTTATATTTTGGGTTTGTAGCTTTGGGATTTTCACTTTGGGATGAGAGAAATGTTAGAACTATGAGGGACCTGGAAGATGTTGTAATCTACCCTCTTTATTTTGCAAATGAGAAAACGACACCTAGGAAGGGAAAATGACTTGACCAAGGTCCCACAGTGAAATGGTTGCCTGTGTGTTTGGGGAAAATTGCCAGTATTTCACAAATGTGAAATGGAACAAGGAGTCTTATAGGTTAGGGGAAGAATGAGGTCCTTTGCCTCAGTACATCTTTCTCTTTGATTTTGGGGCTCTCAGAAACCAGACAAATCGGGCACACCCAAGAACAAATGAAAACCACATGTAAGGTTTTTATTGAATGTGAGGGTGATCTGAGTGTGACATCTATCATCCCATTGATCACCAGGGTCAATTAGGCTGGTCTGGCTGGCTAGATGGGTGCCCCTTCCCTCCCTCACTGCTCCACGTGCATTCTCCCCAAAGATGCGTGCTTGTCAAAGTGGATGACCTTCCCCAGTAGAGGAGGACCATTCTTCAGTCAAGGGTATACGAGTAGCTGCACTCCCCTGCGACACGGCCAAAATTGAGTACTGCATGTCGCAGTCTGCCTTTCTTAAAAATAATAATGATAATAATTCATTAAAATAAATAATTTAAAAAATTGTAAAAAGAAAAGCATTATTATCTTCCTATTTTAAATGACAAATTGACCAATCAGTGAGCAAGCAGACTGAAACATCAACATCATGTCTATCTGTGGTTTGATATTTTAGTGACATTGTAACCTTGCAAAAGTCTCTCCCAGTGGTGTGCTGGAGCTGGCCCACACCAAGCCAATTGTGCTCATCTTTCCCCAAATCCAATTTCAGGAACTTCACCCTGGTAGCTTAAAATTGGCCATGATGGAAGTATTTACACCAAGGAAATCATCAAATGCTGATTTGTGGTGTTGTTGAGCTGGTTGACTACCCTTCTCTCTTCCCAGGGCTCTTACTTACCCTGCTATCAGAGGCTGTCTTGACTCAACTTACTTCTGGCTCCCAAGCTGGGGAATTGTAATTGGAGCAAAATAGTATCTCTTTATCTAGAGAAAGAGAAACTGAAGGCTTAATGCTCTTTTAGATTAACCAAAAGCAAATCTTGAGCTCCCTGGTTGACACCTTGGATTGGAAACTTCTAGGTGGTTGTGATCCTTCAGGTCTCCTTGGCGCTCTGTGCACAATTATTCCTCATGCCTCCTCTGGGGATCTAGGAGGTCAGAGACAACAGATACATCCTTCAAGCAGATTTAAATTGGGAGGGATGAGAAACACACTCTGATGCTATCCCTTTACCTGAATAAAGACACCGAAGACTTTTTGTAAGTCTTATAAGCAGTGTTAATGAGCAATGCCTCTCAAAAGACTGATACCCCCACATGTACAGTTATTCATTTCCTTTGAATATATGCTTTGGCTGTTGCTGTTGAGTTCCATGATATTAGACAGTAGAGAAGCATGAGTCGAGGGTAGGAGTGTGGGATAAAAAAGGGGAAGATTTAAAATAATAGTCATATCTTTGCATACCAAGAGAAACCTTGGTTCCTTAGATTTATTGTTAGCTTTTCTCTGGATATGTCTCTAGGAGTCAGAGACTGAGATGTGGGTGGGATTGATGACTGCTTCCCTGGCAAGATTTAAGGAAGGACCCATAGAATATTTCCCATTACATAAAGCATATGACTTTATTATGTCGTTTCCCATGTTAAGCATTTGGGAAGTCGGGTTTATTATCTCAATTTAATAATCCATGAAACTGTGCAAATGTCAAACCCAGAAAAGTTTGGGTCCTTGAGCGTTGAGGTCAGAGAGGAAAGGCCATGTGAGCAAGGGAGAGATATAAACAGCAAGTGCAAGGGGCTTAAGACAAATCTCAGTTTTCTTATAATTTTGCTTTGATTTGGATAAACTCCTTGCTCTTCCCACGTCCATGAGAAATTAGTCCTATTGGACACTGAAAGTTTCCAAATGATGTTAGTAGCCAATAGATACCAAAGACCTTAATCACCCAACTAAATTAACTCTTTCTCCAAATGTTTAGCTTCTCAAAGGTAGAATGCCAGGCCTAAGGAGTGGTGAATTCCCATCATCTGCAGCGAAAAAGAAGCTGAGCAACAACTTGAGTTGTTAGGATGTTGTAATTGGGGGGGGGGGGCTCTTGAACTGAGCGAGTGCCTGCAATCATCTCCCCTGGGAGAGGCTGAGATTCTCCTTTGGGTGAAAGTAATTATTCTGTATAGGTCTCAGTCAACATGGAAAAGACAATAAATAGTAGCACTATTCATCTTTCACTGGCTGCGTCCCTTCCTCTTCTTTTCCACGGTTTAAGAAGGCATTGGGCCTGATTGCCTAGAGCAGAAAAGATGGAGGCAATTCAATCTTTGATGAAGAAGACTCAGTTTCTAGCTTTCTGTTCCAGTATTCTTCTGTCTACCTACTCCTCCCTGGTGCTAAACAATAAGGGTGCTTGGTCTCTTCTAACTTAGGAAGTCATTTTTCAGACCAATTCACATATATGACTTAACATCCAACCCAGGTTCATTTGTACTTTAAAGAGGGTCATTAGGAAAATATAAAGCTTAATCTAAAGAAATATCATGCATTTATTGTGAAATCTCAAGGATCCAAGGTGGGTATTTTATATATGGATGGGTTGGCTGATGGATAGGGTTCCAGTGGAAGGTAAGCTAAGATTAATTATGTATGTGTGTGTATGTATATGTAACTACATACATATAAATGTTTTATGATAAGAGCATTGTACTAGCACATTGTTCATAGTGCTTTCGCTTAATCTCTTTTAACAATAAAAGCAAGGCTAGTATATAAACCCTCTAAAGGTCTATCTCATATCAAATCCAAGACTCCCAATAACAAGTCCGGAGTCCTTTCTACTATGTAATGGCTGTTTCCCAGGAAAGTTATAAGAAATGGCAAAAACATGTATTGGGAGTTTCCCCACTTCCCCCAGAGGCACTCCTGGACCTTCAGTGAAACTACAGACTGAGAACTGCTGAGGCTCTAGGCAAAGCCGTCTTCTCAGATCAGCTCTGAGGGAGTGAATTGATGCTTTCTCCATCTTTTCCTTCCCTATTCCTGTATCCAGTCTTTCCCCATAGCAGAGGGGACTGTGCTAGGAAATACAAAGGGCGTAGCAATGGGGTTAATTGCTCCACTGAAAAAGAATTTAAAGGCCGTCTACATACTTAGGAGGAACGCAAAGTCCTGAAGTTTTAGGCCCTACCTCAACCGCCCCCCAAGGACCCTGTTTTGTTTTTCCAGCATCTCCCAGAAACCTCTAGGAGAATCAGCTATAGGAACAGAGGCACGCAGGCTGGAGGACTGAGGGTGGCAAGGAAGTGAATCTAGGCAACTCTATCATCTGCTCCGTGGGAGAGGAGGCTGGTGAGCTCGGAGGCCTGTTTTTCCCTTAACAGATACAAGAGAGAGAGAGAAAAAAAAAGAGCCAGAAAAGGTCAGAGATAAAAGCAGCCATCACTTTGTTCTGCATATGCAAAAGAACTTCTCTAAAGAAAGACCCAAAATATATGTGTGTTCACTCAACCTTTTCCTGTCAGGCACGGGGTTCCAGATATGGAAATGGCAGAGTAACCACCAATGAAATTTGTGCAGGTCTGAGCAATAGCAGCACTTTCGAGCATGGCCCCCCAAAAGAGTACACTTAACTTGGGGCCCATCCATCTGTCTGGAGAAAGAGAAGCTTGGAAACAGCATATTTTCTTGGAGAAATCGCCCCAGTAGGGAGGAGAAAGTTCACAAGGAGAAGGCCAGGACGGGGAAGGAGCGGGAGCCTGGGACACTGTCCTCAGAAGCGGCTGAAACTGGAAATAGTCCAAGACCTTATCATGGCTGACGTCCCCGCACATAATCTGAAATTTCTTTCAATTATGTGGGAAAAGTCACTGCATTGTCAGCCCAGATGCCCTTGTAAAGAAATAGCATGAAATGGGTCTCAGGGACATGGCAGCGCAGGGCGAGAACTGATTGCCGATGGCTTGGTTGGGGAAAGATGGGCCAGAGAGATGGGCTGATGGAAAAAATTTCTTGTTCCCAAAGCAAAACAACACCCCCAAAGGTAAAGGGACTCTCCACCCTGAGTTGGCAGTGTCCATACCCATTTTTTAATGTTAATCAACAATGCCTCAGTTTTCACAACCCAGGAAACTGCCTTTTCAGCTATAATTCCCACTATGCACTTCTGTTCACCAAACCAGACTATCTACCATTCTCCAACCATGCCTGGGTTTTTTATACGCCTTAGGCCAGGAGTTTCTTCTACCTAGGATTCCATCCACCTCTCATCAAACCTTACTGTACTTAATAGATCATCTTCATGTGGTGTTCTGCTACAATTGATAGACTTTGCTCTACAACTCTTTTCACCCTCATAATACCTAGTCTCATTATATTAGTCTCAACTAATAACATAGGTCATATTTATTGGGCCCTATTACCATCTACACTACTTTAATTCTCATACAATCTATTTAGTGAATAAACAATGACATTACTTAATTATTTTTGCAAACCTCAGTCCTTCTGACTTGAGATGTTCCGCTTTGCTGCCTACCTTAAGGTTCGCTTACTATCTTTCTACTGAGGAAGCGTTGATGGATGCCCATTTTGAAGATCTAACCCAGAGAAGATGTTCAAAGGACTCACTGTAAATGATTGGTGCTTCGTGTCTGTTTTCTTTATTTGATGCATATTTTCCGAATGCTAAACTCTCCACTGCTTGCTTTATATGTAAGCCCATTGATGAGTATAAATACTGGAATGAAGTTTTCCAAATGACATGGGACTGGGTTATCTGGTCCAAAATTCACAAATGTTCTTAGAAAGAATTAGAAAGGTATTACCTTCTTAGATAAGACCTTGACTGAGAACTAAATGTTATGATGTTTAAATGTTTTGATGGTAAAATTAAGTGTTATGATGATTACTTCTACCAGATAAAATTCTAAATTCTAATTATAGGGTCAGAGCCTGCTAGATAGATTTGGAGATGACTTTAAGAATATCTAGTACAGATGGGAAATCTGAGATGTAGATTGAAGATGGACCTTGTGCTTGGTCATTCAAGTATTTAGTGTCAGAACTGGCATCAAGTGTGAAGACTAGAAAAGAACAGCCCGCGAAGGAGACATGGACCACTGGTAGAGTCTAGTGCTTCTCAAATTTTAGTGTGGATACAAATCAACTGGGGGTCATATTAACATGCAAATTCTGATGCAACAGCTCCATTTCTAACAGGCTCCAGATAATGCCCTTGCTAATGGTCCATGGACTACACATTAAGTAGCCAGGATCTATTCTGGACCATCATTACGCAATAGAAATATAAGAGGAGCCACCTATCATTTAAAATTTTCTAGTACCCACATTTTAAAATGTACAGAAGGTAAAAATTATTAATTTTAATATAAGTATTTGTTAAATCTAATATGTATGTAATATTATTTCAACATATAATTAATATAAAATATAATTTTATATTTAACATTATTTTCTTCATACTAGGTCTTCGAAATCCAGTATGTGGTTTAAATTTACAGCACAATGTAAACTAATCACATTTCAAATGCTCTGCAGATATATGTGGCTGGTGGCTACCAGATTAGACAGAACCGCTCAGACCACACACTGCTGTCACTTGAAGAGTCCATCTAATTTTGTAGTCTTGAAAACCAACTGGACCAGCTTCTTCTTTAGAATAGGGCTCTGCCCTGGCATATGTCCCTATGATATTCTCCTCAGGTCTGGAGATATATATATATACACATACACACACACATACACATATATACACATACATACATACATACATTCATACATACATACACACACAATCCATGAAGATTTACTAATTGGTTTCTTTTTGCTCTAACCTGTTATGGAGAGAAAACAGCCTTTCCCACCATCTTCATGCATTTAGATTATTGAGCTTGGGGCTCTCTAGTTCCTGCACTGGGTATGACAGTAGACGAGGTGACTTCCAAGCTTCTTCCTGCTTCTTAGAGTCTGTGATTTTATCCTTCCCAACACTAGCTGCAGTCATTGTTCCAGATACTCTCTCAGCCTCCTCCTTTTTCTCATCACAAACAGTTCCTGCATCCCTCCCTCATTTCCCCTCTTAAAAACTCATTAATCACCTTCATGTTCTCTCTGGAGCCAACTTCAGGCAACTCTCAGATTTAGAGGCTTAAGTGGAACACTGGAGTCTAATAGAGGACAATTGGGGGCACTGTATCAGATGCTCCTGTTTCTATATGCCCTCAGAATTCAGTCTTGTGTTTATATACGGCCCTGAGAAAAATGGCCCATGGTTAAAGTATTAAGTGCCTGAAGAAGAGTAGAGTACAAGGTTAAGTGCACAGGCTCTGGGATCAGACAGCCTGTGATCAAATACCAGTTCAGCACTGGAGCATATGTAAAGTCTCTAAACTTCAGTGTTTTCTAGAAGCTGTGAGGTTAAATGAGATAACCCAAGTTAAGAACTTATGGGGAGTGCCCTTACATAACAGTCTCAATAAGTGACAGATGACTATTAAAGTTAGTGTTTTTTTTTTTAATTTCAAGGAAGAAATCTGACTTTCATTTCATGACTCAACCAAAAGAAGTGCTGTGGCGGAAAAGGACTGAGCACATCGTGGGTTGTGCCTAACTCAGAGCAAAACTATTTCTTTTCACATTAGGCATTTGATCACCCTAATCTCAATGCCTTCTAATTTCAGTCCTGCTCTTAAAATCCTGTTCCTGGATTCCTTTCTTGTCACGTCACTACCTAGCGCTCATTGGTGACCTTCCCCTGGCTCTTTAAGAACCTCATAAAGTGCCAGTCATCACAGAGGGCCCTTGAGTGAGGACCTTGTCTCTGTGCTGCCCAAAGTCACCCTCATGCAGTTTGCAAATAAACAGCTTCTCCCCTGGAAGAAAGAACAAATAGTTCATAATTGGCAATCTGCATAATGAGTTGTGCATCTATGCAAATATAACATTTGGAATTATCTATTAATATCTCAACTGTGATGTCTGTGGGCCACCACTTCCCATGCTAAAGAGCCAGAGCCAAATATTTTCTAACTTCTCTTGAGGTGAGAAGAGAGATTGACAAGCTGCTCTCTTCTTGAGGTTCCAATTAGAAATCCGGCGACCACCAGAGTTAGAAGGGATTTCAGAGGCTGTTCACTTCCTTCCTCCACCCACCTCGCACATTAAGGATGAGAAGTTAAGTTCAGAGAGGCATGGATGCTCTCAGGTTCCTGTGTTGTTAGTAGGTGAACTAAGGTCACAAGCCAGTGGCAGATTCCCAGCCTCAGCCCTCCCCGAGATGCCAACACATGTCTCTCTTGGTCTTTGGCTGCTATAAAGTGTGGTGGCCTTCCATGTACAATTGTCTCTAGTTCTCTATTACCTGTCTCCCTCTTCTGATTGAACTCCTCTTGCTTATCTGGACTTATAACCTGGAAAACCAGCTTCCAGGACTGCAGGACAGATTAGGAGACTCAGACAAAAACATCTGGTCTCAAAGTGGTCGTTGGTGTTAACAAAAAAATACAGCCCCTGGGTTGGGCTGAGCCCTTTTGCTCTTAAAGTAGAGAGACTCTTGAACGCTGCTTCTTCCCTACCCGCCCCCCCCCCCCCCGCCACACACACACATACATATAAGTAAACCTTCAGATTTACATAGGTGATACTACCAAACTACCAGCACTAGGGGAGTGCAGGACAGACTCCGTGGGCAATTCACGAACACATTTTCTTAACCCATTCCTTTTATCCCATGTTCTCCAGCCAATCTTTGGCAGCCCCACGATTTCCATCCTGCTCCTCCACTTCCCTAGACACAACAGTGCCTCCTTCTGTCTCCCAGATATCTAACAAGCAGCAGCGCATGTCCACATACCTGCTGGCCAGGGAAGCATAAGAAACTGTGGCCAGGGTCAGAGCAATCAGTTAATCAGGCAATTAATCACTGCCCAAGTTGGAAAGGTCTAGGAGGTGTGGGCTATAACCTGGCATGAACACTAACAAGCCATAAGTTCTTGATCTTTCTTTAAGAACTGATCCTTTCTCTGGACTTAACCTCACTTCTTATATTTAATTATTCTATCTTATACAAACCATCATTACTTTGCACAGTCCAAATTTTGTTGAGCTGTTCACATGTCTCTCTTCCAGACTAGATTGTAAACTTCTTTGTCTCATGAAGTCCTGAGCGCTTTGTACAATGTCTGCCATTAATAAATGCTCAGCAAGTGTTCGACAAATGACAGAACGAGTAAATTAAATCATAAAAACTTCAATTTCCGCATCAGGAAAATGAAGTAGTTGGATTTTTCTTAACTTAATTCTATGACTCTAAGATATTATTGAGCACCTGCTGTGTGCTCAAATTCTGCTAAGGGTTACTGAGAATCAAGGGAAGTATGAAACCTGCTCCTAGCCCTCACGAGTCTAATTGGAAAGACAAACACGTTCAATAAAAAAAAAAAAAAAAAAAAAAATGTTCCAGGCTGAACTAGTTGGTTTCAGTTGATATAATAGAGGTTCAGAGAAAAGATAGGTTACTGCCAGGTGGAGTATTTAAAGATGCTCTCAATGGCATGGCTGTGGGTAGGAAGGTGAGCACAGGGTGGGAACATTCTGAGAGGAGATGACTATGTGAGACATGACATGGGCACTGGCTTCCAACTGCCAACTAAACTCTCAGCCTGGAGTCCTAGCAACACCTCAAAACCAATGTCTAAACCCAGACCTTATTTTCTGTTTACTTAGATCTTTCCCCACCTCCATTTCTCCCTTTCATCCTCTCCTTCCCAACCACCTTTATTCCAAAACTTAAGCCTTGTAGATCCTTCATCCTTGGCATCTCAGATTCATCCTCTTCTTTTCATTTTACATGCCCATCTTTTCGTTTGGGTATTCTCTACCTATTAGACACCTGCCTCGTCACTCTCATTTCCAATTTGTATAAAATTGCCAGATGCACTTTTTTCTGTGCTGTGGCTCTAATTATTTCTTCTCTCATAATTCTCCATTACTTACTCAGCTTAAAATAAACCCTTGGTCTGGGCATCCTAGCCTCTGTTTTCTAGGGTCCCATCTTCCAGTTTTCCTCCTACCACTTACTTACCCAACCTCCCAATTATAGAGATCTTGACTGCTTTCCAAAGGCATCCCACAATTTCCCATCTCCGTGGCTTTCTCAAGCTTATCTGTCTTCCTGTCGGATCCTGCCACCCACAATTATCATAAAAAATCACATATCCTTCAAAAATTCCTGTAAAATCGCCATTTCCTTCTCGAACCCAGAAACTAGTGTAATCTTTATCTCTTTGTTTCTCCCCTAGGCACTTAGATATTTTCCTTTGAATTTACAGTATTTATTTATGGGTTCCAAACTAGATAGTGACCTCCTAAGGCTAGGGGCTAGGTCTTACTTGTTTCTGAATTCTCTGGGTATTTAGCTCAGTGCCCTAAAGGTTCCCATTAAGAAGTGAATTGAATTGAATTGTACTGAACTGAGCTGAATTGAATTACTGGTAAAGAGGTCTGAAGACAGCTCTCTTTATTCCTTATCTCCAGAGTAAAATCTTTGGAGAACTGCTTCTTAAGAAGAGTCTGAGTTGCACCATAGTTCACATTTAGAATGGAACTTGGATGGCCATCCACTATCTCTAGTGAAAATTGACTTCAAAGATTTCCGGAAGTAGTTTTTCCTTTAAAACTCTAAGATAACATGATTGAGACAGGTGATTCAACAGAAAGTGTTTGAGGTTAATTTATCCCTACATATGCAACTACATTTATGGTCCGACAGTTTTCTGATGCTCTTTGGGAGGTAAAAAAAATTAGATTAAGATACAGTTCCTGTTATCAAGGTCAAGGTCTTAATGGAACTCTATGAGAGAAGAGTCCATGGCTGTTTTATTTACCAGGGTATTCAAAGAGCCTGGAAAATCTAAGTGTGCAATACATTTTATTGACTAAATCTAATGAAGAGATGATACCTGACCAAAGAGCTAATTAAATTAAAAACAAAGGTAGTGAATTATCAAATAAAAAACACAAAATAGAAAAGTGACTTCTTCTTATTAATCCTTGAATTTCCCACCCCAACCTTACTCCCACCTAAAGTCTAGCAGTTTCTGGAACAACCCAGATGGTCATGTTAGAGATGGAACAACCGCAGGTGTCATGGAAAACTTCCACCTGGTACAGGATCTGCTCCCAAGTGTCTTTAACAAAATGTCCTCCAGATTCTACTTAAATTATCTCAAGAATAGTAAGCCTGCAGATATCTACATTGTTGGAAAGTTCTCCATGTTAAAAAGACAATTTCTATATTGAGCCAAAAGCTGGCTTCTTATAAATTCCACCCACTGGTCCTGATTCTGCCTCCAAAATAACATAGTGAAAGTCTATTTTCTCTTTTATTTGATGGCCTTTCCTAGGTTTGATGACAGCTATCATGACTCCACCCTATGAACTGTTCTCCAGGCTAACAGCCCCTGCCCCATTCCCTCGACCATTCTTCCTGTGACCTGGTTTCAGAGCCACTCTTCATAGCCATTACCATTTTCTGAATGTGTTATAAGTACCCACCGATTCTCTAAAATGTGATTCCCAGACTTGCTTTATTTGAACTGTTTACCTTCTACAACCCAAGCTCATCTACCTCTTAATGAGGCCTAAGAGCAAACAAAATTTTATTAATGTTTCATCATTTGCTCACACTGTGTATAATTATGTAAAAACTTCGTGCCCATTTTAGCTAAAATTATCCTCACCAAGTTTCCCATCTTCTAATTTGCTGTTATCACAGGACTTGACCATGGCCAAAAGGATGTTATGTATGTACCCCTGTTTACACATAGACTTGTAGGAATAACATGGTAGATAAGCAAAGGAGCTCTCTACAGACTAGCTAAGGACCATATGTAAACCACTTTCCATCTCACCTGGCAAATGGCACAGTAATATTCACCTCACCTTCCCCGCTAGAGTAATATAAGGCTCGAATAAGGTAGATTTGGCAGAGATTTGAAAATTGGAAATAGAGACTCAAATAGAAATTATTAAGATTATTTCTTCTCCTTAAACCCCAGCACCTTGCACCTACTCCTTGTGGTTGCTACTGCCCTCTCTGGGCTTCTCTCCTATTGTTAGCCTTGCTTGGTAGTGTAGCACCCTGGAAAGAACAAGGGGCTCAATACTACTAGATACACTTACTAACTATGTGACCATGGAAACCCATTTAACATTATGGAAATTAGCAGGACCTTCCTGCCAAAGACAACCAGCAGCACATCCATAGTTGAACATGTTGGGTTTATTGCTATTTGCAGCAAAGGAGAATGTACCTCATGGGGAACCATGGGTCATCTTAGTAACAGAGTGTAAGAAAGAAACTGTAATAGGATTTGGGCCTTGGTTGGGTGATTTAAAATAAAGTCTAAGGAAATAAAGGTTTCCTCTATATTGGATGCTGTCAGAAAGTAGAGAAAAGTCTATTGTTGGTATCTTAGTAAATCTTCTCTACACTGAGAATGAGAATAAACCTATAACTGATAAAGAAGTCATTCATTTTACTCAAGAGGGGGAGAAGTTTAGTATTTGTGGGTGGCTTGGTGGCAAGGTTGTTTCCTATATTTAGACAAAATTGTGAAGTGGTCTTGCTTTGTCTCATTTTATCATGAGCTCAGAACAACATTGTCTGAGCTTAATATTTTTGTTGTCCAACAGGAGAATAGCGTGACCTAGCTGTGAGTGCTAGGCCAACTTTCACATGTCGGGGGCTGTTTTTTTTTTTCCTCTTAAAATTAATTTAACTGTTGTTAACTTCCTTGAATCTCAGTTACATCATCTAGAAAACAAAAATAACTCCTAGCATTGTGGCCAGGGATCAAAAGTAGTAACATATGTAAATATGCTTTGTTAACTCTGCAGTTGTGTGATAAATATGGAGCTGCCTTGCTCAGCTCTGGTCACCAGAATCTGTGACTTGCAGATGTTCTTGAGTTTTCCTGGGCTCCGGTAGGTCACCACTCCTCAGAAGAAAAATCTTATCTATAGCTTCAAAGCTTGAGTACTCTGAGGAAGCTGCTCTTGAACTCTTCCGATAAACTTCTCTCCATAGATGAAACCAACAAGTTTTCTGCACTTGTTAAACACATAATTAACTCCTCCCCCAGCTAGAGCTGAGCTTTCTGGTAGAGCGGAATCTATCAGGTCTGACACCATCTTTCCATATAATGTAGTGGAATAGTGACGCTTGGCATACATTCAGTTAATAAATAATTATATTCTTCAAATTAAAACATCGTTAGATGTTAGATTTGGAAGACACTAGATGTATTTTTGACCAAGACTCTTATTTTATAGTTGAGGAAATTAGGGAGCGAAAAATGAAAGACCTCCCGAGTTTAGTTTTCTGTGGTCTCTTGACCACAGTCATCCCAAACTACATAAGCCACAGACACACAAGACCGGATTTGATATATTCTCTTTGCTTTTAAATCCTGACCTGAGCCTATTGAGAGCGTCAACATTTGAGTTAATATTTTAGTTTTTTCTTCTTTAATGTGTCTTGGGCGTAGCTCTTAGAGATCCAGTAATAGGGACTATAAACTCCTTAAAGGACAGATTGGCTAGAGACAAAATTGTGATTTCAACTGAATTCAAGTAACCTTTGGGAGTAATATGTGTGCTAGATGCTGGGAATATAAAGAGGAATTAAACACAAGCTTTACCTTCAGAGAGATTGTACTTTTACAGAAAAGATAGCACATGACAGAATGTATTAAGCAGTGTAATAGGTGTCAAGGACTGTGGGGTTTCATTCTACCTGAAGGTATAGGGGAAGAGTGCGTGCAAAACAGCCATCTGTGCTTGAGTTAATCATATGACTTGGTCTGCAGTACACCTAGCTACCACATTGTGTCTCCCAGATTCTCCACAAAACTTAACTCTCTCTACCTCACTTTTGCTTTCTGGAAACTAAGTGATTATCTCCCTTGCATTATTAGAAAGAACCGTCTACTATTCTGGGTCAGAGTAAGCTTAAGTTAGGTATCATTAGTCCCTGAAGTATTTTTATTTTAGGCCTAATCTCTGTATATGGAACGTATGAAAGTTCTAGGAACTTGGTAGGCAATTTTTAAAAACTTCTGATTGATTAAATGACACCAATATTTTTTTTTTATGTCTCTTTTTATCCTTCATGTAGCTCTTTTGAAAAGAGCTGCTAGATACCCATTTGTTCTATGACCGTGGCAGTCTTGCATAATATATGGCAGAAAAGAGTATAGTTTCGAACTAAAAAAATACAAAAACAAAACAAACGCACACAAAGAAAACTTTAAAATTGTCTATTTCAGTGAATGGCAAACAGTTTAATCTCAAGAAAAAGTTCTATTTGGTTGATAATGGCTGCTTGAAATACTATTGATCAAGATTCTGGGTCTAGTTTAGTAGGAAAGAGCACTGTATGCTATGGGCATAGACTGCCCGAATTCATCTGTGCTACACATGTGCTTCTCTGATGTGTTTCAAGGCCTATATTTGACAGAAAATCAAATAAGTATTAGAGAGGGAAAGTGACTTGCCCAAGATCACACAATGCGTTAGTGAGTAAAGTAAGATGTAGACACAGGTCTCCTGATTCCAAGTATATTGCTCTTCCCACAATCCTGTTGCAGCTCCCAGAAGCACCTGGGAAGTTCTATGCAGGCTGTCTGTGGAAAATAGAGGAAATTGGCCCATTGTATACTAAAACTGACCTGCTCTAGGTGGAAAACACAGTGACCGTATGGAAGCTCCTTCAACGAAGGCACCTCAAAAGTCCATCCAGTTCATCAAATCCCAGAGACTGAGAGTTGAAATGGGTGTAGCGATCACCCAGTAAAACTAGCCAGTGCAAAAGTCTTTTCTATAGCTTTCCAGATGGTCCTAAGCAAAATTTTGGTATAAGCAGGGTTTACATTTGTTGCTTTCACCTCCCTTACCTTCTCTCATTCTTCCCAATCTCCTAAGTCTCCTTTCACAGGTCTCTAGGTATTCAAATTTTCATGATGCTATTTATCCAATTTCACATTCTACCCAGGCTCAATTTTGCTCCAAGTTGTTTCATAATTTAAAATTCTAAATACTATCCCTGTGGGATGTTATAGAAGGTGCAATCTGAAAAATATCCTTGGGTGGTTTCCCTAAGTTCTACTTTCCAAGGGCTACTTTATTTTCTCTACTTCTGAATGTATCTATTCCCTCCCCCTTTTCATCCTACAGCCCCCGAGGGGCCTCTGACTGTGAGGGGAGTTGAGAAGGATGAGTGAGGTTGATTTGGATTCATTTGCAGGGCAGGTTTGAGAAGGACCAATACTGAGGGCAAATCCCCAGAAAATGAACAAAAGTTTAGAGAGCCAAGGAGTGAACTCTAGGTTGAGTAGAGGGGAAAAGCATTGCTCTTATATACATGACATGCTAACATGGCACTACACAGGGAAATAGAGATTGGACATAAATTAAATTTGTTTGAAAATGAGAGAGCTGAGACTAGAAGCCTTTGCACTTTTTCTTAAACCACTGAGACCTAACCCACTTCACTACAAAGAGGAGTAAGAGCTTGAGGGAGACACACAGACCCTCTCCTCTGCTGGCTGTGGCATGCCAGCTCTACCTCTAGCAGCCAGTTTCACCTTTGGAATGAAGACCCTCCCAGGACCAGCATGGGAATCCACGAACGAAATGCTGTAAAGTGGATGAATCAAACCTTTGCTCTCTCAAGGACTTCGTGGCTTTAGGATTTTTTTGTCCTTCAATGGAAATTAGCCCACAGACTTTGAAAGGAAACATTCCCCACTTTCCTCCACTTTCTTGGGGCTGCAGAGGATGCCCTGAAGCTACCCCCAACCTGTCTTGGCTTGTATCTAAATAGATAGATGTGTTTAGGATTGACTGTTAGGCACTGCTGCCCTCTGCTGGGTGGTATGTAGCCACCTGCCCCCACAAGGGGCTCTGTCCACCCCACAGCTGGTCAGCTGCTGCCCCCGTATACCCTTGTCTTGCATTTCGTGTTCAAGTGAAAAACCACAAGGAAACTGGGGACTCAGAGGGTGTGTGTACACATCTGTGTTTGAGAGAGTTGGGTTTGTAGGTATAAACCCAAGTGACCAGTTGTCCTCAATTAGCTGAGAGCATCCCTTTAACTTTAGTGAGACCTTAACCCAGGGTTTACTCAGCTGAAAACCACACGCCGCCTACCAGCATAATGGCACCTTCAAGCAAAGATGACCAAGGGCTTTTAAACTTCACCTGCCTTTTGTTATCGATGAGCTAAAAAACACAGAAGCAAAATGGGCATAATTGGACAGCAGGGGAACATCAGGATATTGTAATTGTTCTCCTTGGAGAGGAAAAGGGAAGCTGAAAAACATCTGCATGCTGAAATCTGCTCCGATGCGCTAAGTGGGCCAAGAAAACCTGCAACCACGAAGTGGGGCTAATTTACTGCTCTAATCACCAGCATCCAATCTGAAGCCAGACATTATCTTAAAGTACACACCAGTTCCAGGTGGTGCACAGTAAATGTTTGATTAGCGCTACCAAATTCCCTGCAACTTGATAACACTTCCGAGTGCACAGGGCTGCGCGCCGATGGAGCCAGGCTGCTGCAGGCTCCGCAGAAAGCTGTTGTGCCTTTGGGTCACAGACTTCCTAAGGAACACAGCCCAGCCCCTCTTCCTGGGGTGCTGAGACACTGGGTTTAAACAGGCAACAACAACAACAACAACAATAAACTTGGCAAGGAGATAGATTTAACAAATGAGGAAGAACCAGATCATTTCCAGTGAGGCTCGAAAATGAAATAGAGAGTGGAGGATTTAAAAACACATTATTATCCAACATGTTCCAGGTGCCAGGTATTTTATATGTATCATCCATCCTCACATAATAGCACATAAGGTTATCATCACGATTATCCCATTTTGCAGATGAGAGAACTGAGATGCAGACACTTTAAGTGCCTCACCTAAAATAACTTACCTAGAAAATTATGGAGCCATAATTTGAACCAAGGACTGAGTTAAAAGTTTTCAAAGTATATGACTCTGAAGGAATAGGGGTTCAAATAAGATAAGACAGATGTTAAGATATTCTAGAGGTTACGTAGCAAACTAAGAGGAAGAACACAGGGGAGTCAAAGGCTTTAGAAAAGATGGCAATAAATAGTTGCGAGGGAGCCGAGGCCTTCACTGAGCCTCACCCCATGCCCAGGATGGCGTTAAGTGCTGCTGGTAAAGCAGAAGACACAGTTTCTGCCCTCAAGAAGTTCAGTGCTCAGAGTCTATTTGAAGGAGAGGAGATTGGCCCAGAAATGAGAGATGCTGCGAGGTTCAGGGCTGAGAGCTGTACTCACAAAGAATGATCAGAGGATCAGCAAAAAGAAGAGCGTGAGCCAAATGATGGAGTTGAAAGTGATGGTGAGTTATCCTGGGGTAAACGAGGAGACTCAGATGAGGAGTTACATCTGTCTGATTGGAGATGGTTCAAAATTGGAGCTGGAAACTACTTTTGGCTGGCTTTAAAAACTCAAACCAAAAGGTCAAATGTCTCATGGAAATTTCATATCCAAAATGCATAGATGGGATGGAAGATAGTTATTAAAAATAAAGAGAGGGCCACAGAGGGTAGATGGAGGATTGGTGACAAGGAATTCAGTTTTCCTGACACCTGGAGTTAGAGCTGTTTATTTCAGTGTCTTCTAGAAGTGAGACCTCAGGAGGGTCTTGGAAAACCAAAGCCAACCACAACCTTGCAGTTGAAAGGCACACAGCGCCTCCTAATGGGCCCAAGCATCGACTCCATACCTGGCTTCTCCCTTAGAGCTTACCTAGCTGGGCCTCTTCAGAAAAGGCTTGCTTCCTGCTCAGTGGAAATGGGCACAGCTGCACCAACGGATAACCTGAGTCTTGGTAACACATAACTCTAGACTCATCCTCCAATAAACAGCTACTAAGATGTCTTTGAGAAGCAGATCATCGCTGTGGTTGACAGCATGGACTCTGAGGTCAGGCTGGGATTGGAGCCTCTTCAGTGATACCAACTGGCTACGGGAACTTGATTATGTTACTTTACCTCTTGAAGCCTTGGTTTTCTCAGTTGAATTGGGATGATGATCATTTTACCTCCCAGGGTCATTGTGAACATTGATGGCAATAATACATCCAAATCACTTAGCACACAAGTAGACACATGGTGAACACATGTAATATATATCAGCTTGTTATTAGTACTATTATTGCGATTCAATATGAATTATTCTCTGTGAGCATTCTATGAACATTAACTCTCACTTCCTCCAGACCTGGGTTCAAACTGTTTCTGGAATGCTCTTGTCTGAATTACTCTTTTTCTCTAAACCAGGTCCAGCCCAGTTACCACTTCTTCCAATAGGCCTTCACTGCTACTCTATATGTTAAGGAATCTCTCTACATAAGAATTTTGCTGTATCTCCCTTACAACTTTCTTCCTTACTTATGCCCATGTCTTGTTCCTGCCTTACAAGGATAAGTTTCCTGTTTCAGTAAAAATAGGCTAGGCTATGCTGCAGCATCAAATGATGCCCAGCCTCAAAGGTTTTAGACAGTAAAGGCTTTTGTCTCACTCATGTCCCTTGTCCATCAGCTCAAGGGCTCTGCTCATGGCAGTCAGGGGCCAGGCCAATGGAGCAGTCACCATCTCACATTTTGCTGGTTACCATGCATAAAGAAAAAAGAGTTCTGGAGGGTCTCACACCAGTACTTGTATGCCCCAGCCCGGAAGTGTAGCACATGACTTCTTACCACAACTCATTAGCAAATTAGTCATGTGTTATGCCCTGCCCTCAAGAAAAGGAGGCAGCCAGTGCGACCCTACCAGTTCCTCTTCATCCCTAAGGAGAGGAGAACAAGGTATTGGTGAGAATTAATGATAACTCCCTCCTGGAAAGCAAAGGCAATCTCTAATTCAACTTTGCAGCCCCTCACCACATTTACCCAGCAGTGTGAGTTATACACAGTAAATGTACAGGAGAAATCTTTGAGTGAATAACAATGAAAATATTAGTTCATAATTATGTTATTTCTCCCAATAAAGATCAATGCCTTCGATCAAAAATCTCTTAAAGCCAGTAGATAAAAATTTCAAGTATCCTCAGGGCAAGTCAGAAAGGATGGTATTTGGGTGGAGGACACAATTTTGTTTCCCTCTTATTCTCGCCATGTGATTTTAAATGTAAAAACATGTGTGAATTATTATGACAATCAGTAACTGAGAAGGATTAATCTCCCTCAGGAAACTGATTCACACATGAGATAGCATTTACACATGACATAGCTGGAAGACAATCCACAGTTACTTGTAGAAAATGCAAAGAAGTTCATATACAGTGTGTCCACAGGAGGAACTGAAAAATAGATGAGTCCTTTTTGAGCTCAGGTTATAGGGAAGGGAGACATTCTTAACCTAATTTTTAAAGGCACTGTGCAGCTTGGGAAGATTTAGAGGATGAAAAAGTCCTAGACCTTTTAAAGCTTACCTCGTTCCTATCTTAAAGAAACCATGAGGCCTCCTTTTATCACAGATGGAGAACAGTTTCACTCCCTAGCTCTTGACAACAGGAGCTATTATAATTATTTCAGAGTTTCTTTCATTCCTTCCCTGGGGTTACTCATCAGTTCTCTTCAGTGCCCTTGGCTGGCAGTACCTGAGGTTGAAAATTTTTATATATTGAAATATAAAATCTTAAACCCTTCATCTACACCATCCCTTCTCTTATTCCCCAAGAGAACATGGGAATTCCACCCACGTTTCTTATTTCCAGATTCTAGCTAAGAAAAGAGCATCTTGGCACTCATGAGGAGAGGAGGTACAAATCACAAACTCCTCCGTTGCAACTTAGGAATGTAGAGAGGATGTAAAGGCCACAGGTGCACACAAATATGCATTTGTGTGAGGTGGAACTGTAAAGCGAAGGGATCCTTATATATCCAAATGCTTTCTCCTTCAAAGGAGGCATGCTGATGTGCTAGAGCATCTAATGAGGATTTAAAACATATTGAATAAATAATTAAGGGAAGACAGAAGTAAAATATTCACATATATAAATATGTGCATATAAATAGGCACATAATAATTTGGCGTGGATGAGAACAAGAGTTAACCCTTTGAGAGTTAAAACTTTTTTATTTCAAATAGTTTTGATAGAAATCTTTGTAAAACATAGGACACAAGTGTAAGCCCTGATATGTAGATGAAACTGACTGTCCTGAATCTATTTACTGGTGATAAAGATTGTCTTTCTGACCAATTAGTAGAAGCTCGTAGAGTGGTGCAACAGAATGTATGCTAGCTCCACGGCAGGCTTACAATTTATTTTCTTGACTAAATTTTGAAATTGGTTTGATGCTTTGTAATTTTTCTTTCTCATAAATATGGGCTACAGACTCCATCTTAATCATTTCTTGAACCATGGAACATAGCTCTCTTTATTCAAAAGTAATGGTCAACCCAGTGGCCAAACTAAGCTTTTCCAAAAGGATTGCTTCATTCATCAAGTCATATTATTCTTCGTATTCAAGGACTGACCATTTTGCAGTAAAACAAGCATTTTCTTGCAGTTATTCTCAGGGTCCCAAAGAAACCAATCAGTATTCTGTCTCCTTTAGATTAATTTGATGGGTAAACAGTGCAAAATTGTGACCTTTTAGAGTTTTGCTACAAGTGGTTGCTCAAATAGTTGTTCAACTACAGAACTAAAAGCTGCTTTGTATTTACAGATATTTGTTTACAGGTGCCAGAGAGCAAGACAAGCTTTAGGCAACAGAAGAAAATGGCAAAGTTCGGCATACTCACCTAATGGTTTTTTCCTTCTTTCTCTCCTTTTTCCTGAGCCTAGTGCCCAACATTCACCCCCATTCTAAAAGATCTATATATTAGACCCCACACTCACTCTAGCAGAAACATTGGCCCTGATAAAAGATCCTTGATTTTGACAGATATCAGATCATCGTGGCATACAAAAACGGCTTCAGTGTTTGAGCGAGAATATGAGAGGAGGAGAGGGAATTGCCATAGACCCCAGATCTGCAGAACACAGGTGGTCCCTTACTCTCCCTACACATGAGGCTGCAGATAGAAGTGCGACATGTGCTCTGGGAGGAAACTGAGTTCTGGGGCAAGCACTGACATGTCCAGGTGGTGCTGCTTCCTCTGTTCCTACCTGCCATTGTCTCACTGGACTTCATGAGGCAAGCAGTAAGTCATCTCAGGCAGTACCTCATCACCGCCTCATGTGCTTGCAAGCCTCCTAGAATTGAACAATCAGGTGATCTTTCAGTCCACTAAGCCTCGCGGAGAGAATGGTGCTCCATTGTGCTATCTGCTCTACACCCTGTTGGTGAATTCTTTCATTAGTCATTAAGCAAATGTTCCCTGAGCACCTACTAAATGCCAGGCACTTTTCCAGTAGTAAACAAAGAAACAAAAATTCTACTGTAATGGAGCTTACATTTTATTATCTGAGATAATAAAGGTGCACAAATTAAATGAGGTGTGTGTGTGTGTGTGTGTGTGTGTGTGTGTGTATGTGTAATGTCAGGGAAAAGAGTTAGTAGGTGAGCGTGAATAAGGGATGTGATCTTAGCTGGGGTGGTCAGGTCTGAAAGACATAAAGAAAGTGATACCGATGCTACCTGTCCTAAGTGGTCACTGGGGGCAGTCACACCACTGAGTACCCTTCACACAGCTCATTGAACACTCACAGTAACCCAGTAAGACAGTAGGTATTGCTATGCCCATTTCACAGGTGATGGAAGCAACATTCAGAGATGTTAAGTACATTGACCCAGGACACACAGAAAGGAGTGGAAGCAGGATCCAAATCCCTGAATCCTCACCCCTATGCTTCATCGTCAGTGGGGAATGGGTAAAACCACCGATGGCCATTTGGCCCCCTCAGGAACCTCAGGACATGCTTTCACCAACAGCCACCCCCCACCCCAACACACACATGCTTTTCACCTCTACTTTCTGGTTTTATACTTTTCATCTAAGGATTTGAGTTTTTTCTTTATGAATTTTCATTGCTAAATGTTTAGAAGGAAGAGAATTGAGAAAGAACAGAGTTCACTGGCCCCTGGTAAAGCCTGGGCCAATGAAAGCCTCAGTGCTTCCCAGCCCGGCATGGTTACCTACTTGCATAATGTTGGCCCGGAGTTCACTGTAATAAGTCAGAATACATCTAACAGCTCTGTTTAAGATGGGCCAGAGTAGAACACTATATATATATTTTTTAAAGATTTCCACTAAAAAGGTTGTTGTATACAGTATTTGCTTTAACTGGCATATACCATGTTTACATAAAGAATTCATTTATCTAAAATGCTGAAGTAAGGGAAGTATCATTCTATATGACCATATACTTTATATAGGAACCTTTTGAACATATATCCACACATTTATATGCAAATATATATGTATATAGTTTTTCTATCTCACATTGAAATAAAAATACATAGACAATTAAAAAGTCCAATTTTTATTTAAATTGAGATTAAGCTTTTCTTTTTAAGAGCACATTTGCCTTCTAATAACGTGAATCAATTTATTTTCCATTTTAAATAGGAAATTGTTAGTAAATGAAGATAAAGCATAAAAGATTTTTCTTTATTAGCTTTTTTTGCATTCTTTCTACAAGAACACTTGACTGGAAATCATCTCTCCGTGTCTCCCCTTATACCTATGTGATAATATTGTTTACTATCAGTTTTATATATTGATACATTTTAGGGTTATTTTGTTTACATATTAATCTATATTTGAAATAACTTAAAAGGGTCCGAGAAGACCCAAACTCCTAAACATGCCTTGCCCCCTTCTACCGACCCATGCCTGAAATTTTGCCTGTAGTTGATTCACTCCCTTGATTGAAGCCTTGTCCTCTACAGCATAAATTTATAAAATCTGTGCACTCTGGGAGAGGTGATGCATCAGTGGATCTAATGGAAAAATATGTGCCAGTTCATTTTTTTCCAAAGAAAGGTTGTGACAACGTATTGTCCTCGTGCATCATGGAAACCCGAGGTCTAGGACAAGGCAACACTCAGCAACTTTTGACAGTCTGCTAGCCCAAGAGGGTGGGAGAGAGTCTGAAGCTCTTGTGAGTAACACAAATACTAGAAGTGGACCCAGCTCATCCATTCTCACTTGGTCTCCTCTAGCTCCTTCTCTTTCCCACCCTTTTGCATACCTCTGGCCTGTTTTGTAGGCAGGATGCACAACATTCACCATTTTTCTTGTCAGTTATTCTTTTCAGAGCAGCAGCCAACACTGAGTTCTTGCTATGGGCTACACACCTTACAAGCATTATGATCCTATTGAAACCTTCCCAAAGCTTGGTATTATCATCCTTGCTTTTACAGAAAAGAAAATGGAGACCAGAGCTTCACCATTAGAAAGCAATGAGAGTGAGAGCCACACTCAGGTTTAAATGGCTCCAGGCCCTTAGCTCCTCCACACCCTGTCTCTCAGATGGTCTTAATTCACTTAAGTTTGCCTATGTAGGGCAACTCTGAATTTTATCACTCGCCTTCTTAAGGAAATCATAAACATTATTCACATTAAATACTTTTTTTATGCTGAGATGCAATGATACTTACACTGGTCCAAGTTTACAGGGCGAATCAACTGTGAATTAGAAATTCTTGTCTGCTTCTTCTCATTCTATTGTGTACCAGGCTGTCGGGAGTCCCTTCGCACTGTCATCGGTTTGCTGCTTTAGATACCATCATTCCTCTTAATTGATTTCATATAATCTGTTATGGTGCCATCAAAGAATCAGGCTCTTTCAAATTATGTGTAAATCGAAAGTAAAGAGACACTGAATCAAGTCCTTAGCCTTCACTCCAAATAAAATATACATGAGATTTATATCATTCTTTGTAACTCTGTGTTTTGGTTATTTTAAATTTAGAATCACAGACTGTCAAAGTAGAAATTGCTTTTAAGACATTATCTATTTTTTGATGATGGCCATCCTAACAGTTGTGACATATATCTCATTATGGATTTGATTTGCAATTCTCTAACATTGAGCGTCTTTTTATACACCTGGTGGGCATTACATGCCTTCTTTAGAAAAATGTCTATCCAAGTCCTTTGTCCATTTTTAATCAGGTTATTTGTTTTTGTTTTTGACTCATATGAGTTCCTCATATATTTTGGGTATTAACTCTTTATCAGTTGTATGGTTTGCAAATATTTTATCCCATTCCATAAGCTGTCTTCTCACTCTATTGATGAGGTTTCCTTTTGCTAAAATTGGAACCCTTGTGCACTGTTGGTGGGAATCTAAAATAAAACTACTATATGATCTAGTAATGTCACTTCCAGGAATTTATTTTTAAAAGTTTAAATAAGGATCTCAGAGAAATAGTTGTGCTCCCATGTTCATTGGATGAATGAATTTAAAAAACGTATCCACATACAATAGAATATTATTCAGCCTTAAAAAAATGTTATATGCTACAACATGGAAGTTGAGAACATTATTCTAGGTTAAATAAGCTAGTCACAGAAGGACTAAAACGGGATGAGTTCACTTATGGGAGGTATCTAAAGTAGTCACACTCTTAGAAACAAAGTAGAATGATGGTTGCTAGGACTAGGGGGAGGGGGAAAAGGAAAGTTGCTCTCTGATGGGGTATAGAGTTTTAGTCATGCAAAATGAAAAAGTTCTACAGGTCTGAACAACAATGTGCATATAGTTAACAAGATGTCACATACCCCTAAAAATTGTTAAAGGTAGATTTTATATTATTTTTTTACTGCAATGAGAGAGAGAGAGAGAGGAAAAAAAGAAAGAATGAATGAATCAATCAATCAATCAGTCTAATCTAGCCTTTTGTTTTACTGATGAAAAAACTGAGGCTTGGAAAGAGTAGGTAGCTTTCTCAAATAACAAAGCTAGTTAGGGAAAGAACCGTACCTGAACCCACGTAGTCAGAGACCTGCTCCTGTGTATAACAAGATTGCTGCCTCCCCTCGCCCACCTTCCACTCACCCTCTGCTTCTGGCAGGGCCCCTTGAGAGAAACCCAAGAGCTGGGAGCTCAGATGCATCAAAATTGGAGTTGGAAAGAACACATAGCCATTTGAATCCAACCCACTGCCTGACAGAGAAATGTTTCCTAAAACATCTCTGACACCTAGTCCACCAACTTCTGCCTGAATAAAAAGATGAGCTGCTCAGCATTGGCAAGGAGCTCATTCCATGTTGACCAGGGATTATTTTCAGGAAGTTATTTCTTATGTGAAATTGCAATCTGAACCTTAAGTCTTCCATTCATTTATTCTGGTCTTTATAAATTAGCAAGGAAGGAATTATTCCTTTTTTTTCCATATGGGCACCTTTCACATATTTAGAGACAGCTACATTATGCCTCTATAAGTCTTCTCCCAAGTTGGATTGGGTCCCTCAACCAACAGGTCATGTGTGATGTGGTTTTCAGATTGATTATCACTCTAACCATTCTGATCACCCTCTTCCATGTAAACACTAGTTTGTTCAGGCCCTTCTTTAAGTAATGCACTCAGCACTAAACACATTGTTTTAGATGTGATCAAATCTATGCAATAGTCCCCATCTTTGTCTGGATACTGCACTAATTGCAGGGCCTAAGGGAACATTAGATTTTGGCAAGCATATCCCACAACTGGAGCATGAAGCATTTCTGGCCAAATAAATCATTCTTAATCTTTTTTCACTTAACTCCTGGCAAGTCAGTTCATCTACATTCCAGTTGTGCCATTGTTTTTTAAACCTGAGTTCAGGTCTTCATATTGATCCTTATTAAAATTTTTGTTTTCTCATTCTTCATCTATCTCTTATACAGAGACCTTTTTGTCATCCAGTAACTCTTCTCCCCAGATCTGTGTGATTATATAACCCTGCCTTCTAGCCTTCGTACAAGCCATTGATAAAACTGCTGATCATATCAAGGGCAGAGTCCTGTGGAACTCTACTAGAGACATTTCTCCATCTTTATGTTGGTCTATTGACCAATACCCTGGAGGTCAGTTATTACTCAGATACATGTTCATCTGATACTACCATCCATGTCGCTCTCCCTACATGTCCATACACACTCACAAACTATCAGTATTTGTTCTTTTACTTTCTAATGTTTTTATTAAAGTTGTTATCTTCATTCATTTAGTGCATTAGTTAGTTGTAGGGGCTGTGGAGTATGAAGATAAAGAATACATCTCTGGAATAGACCTGCTTAATTTGAATTCTGGCTCCATTATTTACTAGCTGTGGGACCTTGAGCAAATTAGTGACTCCCTCTGCACCATAGTTTCCCTATCTATAAATTAGAGATAACAATAGAACTTATCTCTTCAAAGAGATATTTACAGAATTGAATAAATTAATCAATATTAAAAACAACAACAACAACAACAACCTTAGTTCAGTGCCTGGCCCATGATAGGATCCTCAAGAATTAGCAATGATGACGATGGTGGTGGTGGTGGTAATGAAGATAATACATATAAATCACCTAATTGAAAATGTATATTACTTATGACATTAGTCCTAGCAGGAGGTTTTGAAAATAACATTTATTGAGGGCATACTCTATGCCAGGAGCTTACGTATATAATCTCAGTTAATTTTCCTGCACAAAAAGGAGTAATATTCTACCTATGAAATTCGTTTTACATAGAGGAAAAACTGAGGGTTGTAGAGCTTAAATGCAAAGGGCAAGGCCCATGTAGATGAGAACAGAACCAGGATTCCGAAGCCCTGGTCCTCCCCATCAACCACTCTCTTTCCTGCTTCTCTGCATTGAGTATGTGACTGAGATCAAGGCTAGACGGTAATTTCTGACCTAAATCAGTAGATGAAGAGTGAGGTTCTTGAGGAAAATAAGATGGCTGTGCCACTCACGAGCTGTCTCTGGGATCACATCAACAGGGTCTGATCATAAAGCAGTAGGGTTTGGATGGGCGTATTTTCAGCATAAAATAAGAGTATATTCAAGAGAATTGAAAGCAGAGACTTGAACAGATATTTATACACTCATGTACATAGCAGCATAATTCACAATAGCCAAAAGGTGGAAACAACCATCATGTTCATTGACAGATGAATGGATAAACAAAATGTGGTCTATACACACAATAGAATATTATTCAGCCTTAAACAGGAAGGAAATTCTGACACTTGCTACAAAATGGGGGAATCTTGAGGACATTATGCTGACTGAAATAAGCCAGACACAAAGGACAAATACTGTATAATTCCTCTCATATGAGGTACCTAGAGTAGTCAAACTCACACAGACAGAAAGAAGCAGGGCTGAGGGGAGGCAGGGGAGGAGAGTTATTGTTTATAGGTTCAGAGTTTCAGTTTGGGGATAATGAAAAAGTTCTGGAGATGGACAGATGGTCCAACAATGTGGATGTACTTAAACCATACATTTAAAAATGTATAAAATTTTATGTATATTTTACCATAATAAAATATATTTAGACCAGATAAAAACACAGTAAAACAGTATAATGACAATTATTTGATGCTAAGTCCCATCTCATTTAATCTTACAATAATCTTAAAAAGTAGGTCTTATTACTGCTCTCAGTTTTGAGATGAGGGCACTGAGGCAGAAAGCAATTAAGAAACTGACCCTTGCTCACACAGCCAGTCAGGGCCGGAGTCAGAATTTCAACCAGGTCAGCATGCTCTTACTCTCTGAATGTATACTTTTACCCTCTGAGCTAAAATTGGCAAAACAAACAACCATTCCAGACATGAAGGAGGATCTTGGGCTGTCCATAGCTGGGAGTGTTCCCTGGACCTGGGTTGGGATCCTCCAAGAGGCAGGTGTGTGTACCTGAGCCAGGAGGAGGAAACATGGTTGACCCATAGCCCTGGAAGCCACCACCACGCAGGGTTTGGAGTTGATCTCCAGTTCTGAATGCCTTCCAAGAGCCTCATAAATACCCTAGATGTGGGAGACCCAGCTGGGGTCTGTTGTCAACAAGGCCATGTGGGTGAAATGCCACTCCATGGCTTCTGTTTTTTGGCACAGGAGAACTTGGGAAGTTTTCTGGTAGTTGCTAACTTTTTTTTTCTTTCATTGTTCTGTTTGATGGGATTGTAGTGGGGGAGAGGAAGAATATATATTTTGATAGGACTTTTTTTCTATTGGCGTGTATTTTTTCCTACTTTTTCAGATTTTTCTTCTATTCACTGCAACCCACACACTTCCAACCACACAGGAAGACAACTGGTGAAATTACGTTTGAAGTTAAAAGGGATCTGATTATGCTACTACTCCTGCACAGGAATTTGCAAATTAGAGTTGGTGGCAAGAGCCAAGTGACAAATCCACCCTATCAACACCCTCTTTCTTCTTTTATTCCTCCTCATTTTCATAAGAGTTGGCTGCAGCCCCAACGGTCCTGCAGACCTGAGGCAATGGACCGCCTTGTCACCATTCATGGCCATATTACAGTCAGTTGCAATTTGTGTTGCAAGGAGCTTGTCACTAGAAATAGCTGAAGTATGGAAGTTTAGGGTAAATTTTTAAAAATGTAATATTATTTGAAACAAGTTCAAACTTTAAAAAATTTTCACGAATAGTACAAGGATATTTTACATACTCTTCATCCAGAAACCACCCCCCCAAACACATTACATCAAATGCTCCAATGATGTCCTTTATAGCAAAGGGGACTCATCTGGGATGTGGGGTTACATTTTGTTATCGAATCTCTCCACTTTCCCTTGATCTGGAACAGTCCTTGTGTCTCTTGCTCTTGACCTTAAAGATTACAGGGCAATCATTTTACAGGATGTCTCTTAACTGGAGTTGATCCAGTCCTTCCTCATTTTTAGACCCAGGTTATGCATTTTGGGTGGAAATTGCAGAATTAATACTGTGTTCTTCTAATTGGCATTCTTTCAGGTAGTGTGCAATGTCAGTTTATACCATCCATGTTGATACTATGATCATTTGATTAAGATGGTGTCTTCAAGGTTTCTTCGCTATAAAGTTAACTTTTCCCATTCATGCGTAATAAGCATTTTGTGTGGAGAGACTTTGAGACAATGTAAAAATCTCTTTCATCAGCCCACTCTTAGCCACTAGTTTTAAGATTCCTTGATGTTTCTTGCCTGAATTAATTGTTACCATGATGATTGCCAAATGAAGATTTCCTAATTCCATCATTCCTTCTACACTTATTAGTTGGCATTCTCCTGTAATAAAGAACTTTATTTTCTCTTCATGTTTTTATTCATTTGTTTATTTGTATCGATGTTGACTCATGGATTTCTATTTTATTCAGTGGGTCATAATTCATTCCTGTTATTTTGACACTCAGCTTTGTCCTAGATTTGGCCAGCAGGAACCCCTTTCAAACTGTCTTTTTCATTTAGCTGTATCATTCACTGAGCGATTCATTTGAATTGAAGTTTCTCTGTCCTAGCCCTGGAGTCACCCATTTCTCTAAGACACCTAGGTCATTTTAGTGGAGAATGGTGTTAAAAGCTAAGATCTGGGTACCAGGTGTGCTCAGACCTCCTAGGGTATTGTTTCTCTGAAGACCTTTCAGTAGACAGCTGACTCCTCACTTCCTTTGGGTCTTTACTCAAATATCATCTTCATGGGCCTTCCCTGCCTACCATATTTGAAATTGCAACTCCTGACACCATCCCCAGCCACAGTCCACCCCTCTCCCCTGCTTTAATTTTCCCCTATCACTTATTATCAAATAATACTATGCACTTATATATTTACTTTATTATTCTGACCCCCCCTAAAAATAAAATATTGGCTCCATGAGGGTAAGCACTTTTTAGGCAACCCAAACAGATAAAAATCCTTGTCCTCATTGATGAATGTGAAATATATTTATATAGAAATTATGTAGGAAAAAAGTCAATACAGAGTATGTGTAGTGACTCTAAGCTTAGGAAAGCCACCACCATGCAGGAAACAGCAGGAGTCTGAGTCTGAGGCTGAGGCTGATGGTCAAGAAAGGGGGTGTGGGGTAAACTAGTGCAGAGTAGCCAGCTTATCCTATAACAGCCAGGGCTATGAGGTTCAGCAAAATAATTCGCTGTATTTCCTTTTAAGTGTAACAGGAAGCCCCTGCAAGGTTTTAAATACAGGGGTGACCTAATTTACCTTATAATTTTCCAAGATCTCACTGGTTACTTGATGGAGAAATAATTATATGGGGCAAGATTTTAACAGAGCTACTTATAGGGAGGTTATTGCAATGGCCTGAGAGAGATGGTGGCATAGGGTGATGGCCGTAGACGTCATGATAGAAGTTTTAGGGAATAATTTGGAAACAGATTCCCTAAGACCACTGGCAGTGGATTAGCTCTGATAGATGAGGAAGAAGGAAATGTCAGTAATGATCCCCAGATTATGGTTTCAAGAATAAGGAATTGAATCTGGACCTGTCATCATAACTGCCTTGGTATCACTAGATGGCTGGATAGAGAATAGGCTTTGCAGGCGAATATTTGGATCAAGAGTTGCTTTATAAAATCTGTCCACACTTCTCTACCTGCCAGGGAGTCAAATTCCCTTCTAGACACAGTAGTGATGATGTAGGCCCTCAACACCTATGACAGAGGCTTCCAGTCCCTCTGGAGGTCTTCGAGAGAGAACCAGGAGCTGGCAAAGGAACCCTCATGAAAACTCAGGAATCAGGAATCACATTCCAGCCTTCTCACCCAGTACCGTTTCTTTCTTCCCACAAAATTGTTTCTCTTTGTAATTGTCTATAAAAGATTATTGTCTATATTTTGTTTAATTATTCCTTATGAAGTAATTATGAGAGAATAATCAGCCAGTTCACTGATAATAGACATTTCATAAAAGAACACAAAAGACACTAATAAAGGCAGAGCTGGCCCTCATTGCTGTCATTATTAGTTTCTTTACATCCTTAATTTTCATACACTTTTATTGTTTGCCTGAAATTAATTGTCCATTTCTTTCCCAATCAGGTTTATTGCAAGTGGGCCACTTCTTAATAGCTATAACATTGTCGTGCTTATCTGGTGAATGTCCCAATTGAGCTTGTCCATGTCAAAATCTCTATCTAGGAAGCTAGAAATAAAAGAATCACAAAATCATAGTTTCTTGGTAGGCTAAAAAATCTTTCAAGCATTTAGCCACACACCACCACCTCACCCTCACCCAATATTCATGTTTTACAAACGAAGAATCTGAATCATTGAGAGGAATTTTCACAGTTTGTTGGTGGCAGTGGTGAGACCAGAACCTGGATCTCTTGGATGATTCTAAAATGATGAAGAGTTTTAATGGGAACTAACTGAGCTCACATGACATTTCGCTTTCCCTCATAGATGTGAAACATTTCAGAGGATGATGTCTGGGGCTTCACCACCCCAGGAAGGTTCTTCCTTCAACTCCATTCCCTAAAAAAATTGTATTATGATAAGACATTTCAGTATCACCTAACAGAATGTCTTAGTCTGCTAGGCCTGCCATAACAAAATACTGCAGACTAGGTGGATTAAACAACAGAAATTTATTTTCTCACAGGTCTGGAGGTTGAACGTTAAAGATCAGGGTGCTAGCAGGGTTGGTGTCTGAGAACTTTCTCACCTTGTCCTCACATGGCCTTTCCTCTGTGTGTGTACACAGAGAGAAATCTCTGGTGTCTCTTCTTCTTCTAAGGACACTGGTCCTATTGGTTTAGAGCTCTACTTTTATGACCTTATTTAACCTTAATTACCTCCTAAAAGGCCCTATCTCCAAATACAGTCATTGGGGCTTGGGGCTTCAACATGGGAGGGAGTGGGGGAGGGAGACACAGTTCTATCTATAACACAGGATAATATTCTATCACAGAATCTCATTTTTATTTTACTTTTAAGCTGGTAATGGTAATAATTGTTTGGAGGCAACAATCATGCTTCATAGCTGTGGGCCATGGACACAGTGGTATTTCTCAAACCCTTGAGATGAGTTCCCTTTGAGCCCTCTGCATTCCTGTTCACTCATCATGTGAGCTTGTTATAGGGCCTGGTGCAGTGGACGCAGACTGAGAATGGAAGCAGGCAGGAGCCAACCAAATATTCTACAACCTGGGTTGTGGCTTCAGCCTTATTCACTCTATGCTCTGGGTAGGGCTCATGTTTTATCAAACGAATTCTAGCACAGAGTAACTGTTCGGTCATGGATGAATGAATGAATGAATGAATGAGTAGATGCTTTCTAGGAGTCAGATTTTATCACCAAACTCTTCTGCTTAAAGTGCTGCAGTAGCTTCAGCACCCGGAAGGTGAAGGCCGTTGAGGATTTCCATGGCCAGATCATAAGCCACCCATCCAGCTTCAGCGCTTCCCACTTTGGCACTGGTCCCTTTTTCTCTGTATCTCCAATCAAGCTAAGCTTTTTGCAGTTTTCAGATGACCTGAAGCTCTTCCAAACATTTATGTCTTTGCTCATGCTGTTCCTACTGCCTGGAAGGATCCCTGCTTTATCTGGCAGGTTTATTTCATGATCAGGACTTTCTCACCTCCTCCCAGTGTGGGAGGTTTTCCCATTTTCCAGGCTCCCATTGTTTTCTATCTGAACTCATACTCCAGTGATACACATGTCCATTGACTTGTCTCCCTCCTTTAAATATGAAGTAACTCTTTAACCCGTGTTTTCTTACTGTCTAGAACACTGTCTTGTAACCAGGGATCAATTAGACTAATGAAGTATTATATTAATTTTACATTATGCAATAATAAGATTAGGTTTCTAATTCATTAATCAAAAGTCAGTGCAGTACACACTTACGTAAGAACATTTATGGTCTTGGGAGTGCAGAAAATTTGGCTGACTCCTAATTTCTCTCCCTTCCTTCCTTCTTCCCATCCGTTGGGGAGATGTCTCCCTTATGTTGCTTCACACCTGCTGGAATGGGAAGCCTGAAGGACAAGTGGGCGTAATGCAGTAATTCCTAAATCTGTCAGAATCTTCTGGGAAACTTACAATTGC
Organism: Rousettus aegyptiacus; assembly: GCF_014176215.1. Lineage (NCBI taxonomy): Eukaryota > Metazoa > Chordata > Mammalia > Chiroptera > Pteropodidae > Rousettus > Rousettus aegyptiacus. The sequence continues at coordinate 73,909,006 of NW_023416287.1, forward strand.
ATAACCCCAAGCCACACTCCTCATTTCTAGAAAATCAGCCTCCAGGAGAGACCTCCTGTGTTTCTGTGATCAGCCAGGTGGTGACCACTGGAATAAGGGGAAGAAAACTGGGATTGGAATCTCCAAGGGGTCTAGCCACTGATGAGCTGAGGTAAGGGCATTTATCTCTTCAGATTTTAACATTGTTTTCTATGCATGGAAAGGGTGCAAATGGGTTAGTGTTTGTCAATCTTGTTTTCTTAGCAATAAAACACAATCTTAAACAATACATAAAATAGTAAAAAAAAGAAAAAAGAGAAAAAAAGCAGGTTGTAATGGTTGAAATGGAGAGGACTTCCTTCTCAGCCTCATTCTCAGCCCCACTAGCATTGTCCTGAGAAATCCTCAAGGTATTCCAGGACCCTCTGGCATATAATTTGATAAATCCTGAACCAGAAGATCTATGTCTCTGACAGCTGTAGCATTTCATGACTCCATGGTAGCAATGTGCTTACCTGGAGATGAGCCCTCAGGTCACTTTCCAGACCGTCTGGGAAGTTACAAATTTCCCCCAGGGCAGGAGAGCAGTTGAAAATGGGCAGGGAAGAGCACCAAACAAAAAGACATAAGAACACTTGGGGCGAGTTCTGGAGCTCTCAGATGCAGTGGTGCTGGGAGAAGAACATGGGTGAGCGGAACACATCGGTGAGGTCTAAAGGCAAGAGAGGTACAAGTAGCAAAGGGTTGAAATGGAAGAAGAATTCAGAAGAATAATCCGGAGCGTCCCAGAAGAATGCTCATAAATCTCAGTAAGAAATTGGGTTGTGCTTATTGCTAAAACAGAGGTCGATATCAGGATCTGTCCCATCCAATTCTCGTACATGAAGGCATATAAAACTTGATAAATCCTTAGGACCCATGTGGTTCTGTTTCAGAACCGTATCATATTTAGAGAAATAAAATGTAATGACCAAAGCCAGTTTTAAAAATCTAATGTATATTGGTATCTTTGAGGTCCAAATCATAACACAGCCATACTTCTCTAAAATCTTCTTTTCTCACCTCTCCAGTTCTTTTCCATCCCCACTGTTAGGATCTTTTCGTTCTGCATGTTCCTCATTTTCCACTGTACTCCCTTGAGTCCACCCAACACCCAGATGAAAACCTTTGTGTCTGGCAAGGATCTTGACCAGTTTTCAAACATGGGTATCTTCACCTCATGGCTCCATGTCGATGCCTAACTCAGGCTCATTTCTGAACTTCTCTCCTTTCAGCTGAATCCACCCCGTAATTTTAACCCAGTTGCTCATTTAGAAGAGGTGCTTTTGAATGCTATCCGTAGCATAGACTTTTTGCTTGATGCTGAGCTTTGCTGTTGGACTCTGCTTGGTTTGGACCTGCCCCTTCCTCCCATCCCCCATCCACCCTGTCTCCTCCTGTTCTGACACCAAGCAGACCCACCCAAGTCCTCGGAAGAAAACTACTGATGGATTAGGCTTAAGAGGGGCAGACCCTGAGGAGCCAGGTACCAGTGATTCTTCCCTCTTACTCCAAAGACTGTTCTCATACAGGCTCTCTCCATGATACCTCAACCACTGGTTACAAAGTAAAACATGTGCCCTCACTTAAGACAATAGCAATAGTTACTTGCCTTATATCAACTTTTCAAATTCTGAGTTCTGTAGCTGATGCAAGACAGAATGGGCCCTGAAGTACACACACCACTCTCAGGCCTTAACCAACACATCACATGCATCCGGTGGCCTTCTAGAGGGCAACTGCAAGCTTTAATCCATGGGCCTGCTTAGCAGAATTCAGCCACAGAAACAAATCTTGCCATTTTAGCTCACATAATAAGCAATTGCAATTATGAACCTCCCCACGTTGCTTGCTTAATTATTACCTAGGTCAGGTTGAAATGCATTTGGTGGAAATTGAGCTGCCTTTCTTTGAGCTGAGGCACAAAGGCTTTACTCTTCACTGTTAATATCATTGCTAGGGAAATCAAGCTGGCATATGTTTTCAGTAACCACTACTGAGATCATTTTTCTCTCTCTGGGGTAATTCTGGAAAAGAAAAGCATTCAAAATATTATATTTGCCATCCCCTAGCACATTCGTGTCATGTAGCACCTACAATTAATGAGTGGTACTTGTGAGGATGTGAGTCATTACAGCAAAGCATTTAATTCCATTCTTCTCCAACACACTGATTTAATCCGCCCTGAGTTAAACCAGAGCTGTAACCACCTTCCCTGAATAGAGCTCCATGAGATAACATGGTGTGTCCGAATGACAGTAATTTTGTACATGTACGTAGCAGCTTCCAGGCTAGGATCTCCAAGAGTTGCTTCACACATGGTAATTGATGGCACCTCTAAGCGTTACATTAAACATTTAATTGAACAGTTAAATGTGGATTAATGAGGCCATTAATTAATACAGCGGGGAAGTCTGTAATTCTTATCTGCGGACCACAGAGAGGATTTCCCCACACCATGTATTTGAAACTCCATCACGAAAATTCAAAATTGTGAAGCTGTTGGGAATGGGAGGGGGGAAGAGCGCAATGGGAATAGATATAACACAAGGCTGGCAGGAAGAAGACTGAGAATTTGTAGACGTAAGTTCAAGACCAGAATCTACTGCTAAGGAACTGTATGACTTTGTATAAATCACTTTACCTCTCTGGGACTTGGTTTCTTTGCTGAAAAATAAGGGACATACAACATTATCCTTCAGATTTCTTTGATTTAACGAGCCTTCTGAGTCTTTGAATTTAACTAAATGGATTCTGAGAATGACCCAGGAGCTCAGCTATGTAAGTATCTGTTGACTTCTGTTCATCAGATATTTGGCCCAGAGCTCCAGCCCCTCCAGTTACAGCCAAGTAAGGGCTGGTGGAGAAACACTGGATGTGAATTCACAAGTCCCACTTTCCATTCGGCTGCTAGAGATGAGATTCCAGAAGTCAATGAGTACATCCAGTTCTCCATTTCTTGTTCTTAAAATTTGTATATAATGATCAACTGCAAGGAGATACTTTATATGAGAGCCCAAAAGTGTGATGTGTATGTGAGCTACTATTTTTCTTTCTATTATCACCCCCCAGGGTCACCAATAGCTGATTCTGGGAGTCATGTCAGGAATTATGGCCACTCCATCTCTCTACTTACCTTCCCTTCTTCTTTCCCTACATTAATGTTCATTCTTAAATTTCTGTTTTTCTAAATATACAGCAAACTATTATGAGGCCTTTTGGTACCCATAATTCTTCACTCAACAAAGTATTATCAAACACTTTTATGAGTATGGTAGTGAAAATGAAATAGAAAATCCAACACTCCATATGGAGACATCGCCTCTTCTAAAGTAAACCCAACCTACTGAGCTTCAAGGCAAGCTTTCCTTCCATCCACCCCTTTTCTGGAGGAGTGTTTCAGGATTATTCTTAGATGAAAATGAAAAGAAAAGGAATTAATTAAAGAATTGTTTGTGCTTTCCTTACCCCAGTTCTGCATGAGCAATATATTCTAGAGAGGTTATTTAAGTGAATTTCATAAACTTTCATGGTCAGGTCATTTAAGATGGTCTTTATATGGATCTATAAAGCATATAATCAAAAATTAAATTACATTCTGTAGCATTTTATTACTAAATTTGTATTATTGTATTACCTCATATAATATATGTGCGTTCTCTTAACCAAATGTTTCATTTTTTACTATATCAACTAACAAATCTTGTTAATTCATTCAAAAAGTATTTTATATACCAGATAATGTGCTGAAGAATATACTTATGTACATGAATATATTTCTCTATATATTATATATACATTTAATACTTATTCACAGATTCCATACTTGTAATTTTGCCTACTCACTAAAATGTATTCATAACCCCAAAATCAATAATCATAGTGTTTTTACAGTCATTCAAGGACATGTTCACCCAACTCACACATGCCCAAGTCAAAATCGAAATGATATTCCGCCTTCTCATTTCAGCCGTCACACTGCAAACAAGTATTCTTTATGGCAGTCTGTTTAGTGCCGCATACTTTCTACATTTTTGTACTTTTTGTTGGTGATTTTGCTGTTTAAAATGGCATCTAGCACAGTGGTAAAGTGCTGTCTAGTGTTCCTGTGTGCAGGACAGCTGAGGTGTACCTTACAGAGAAAATACATTTGTCAGCTTTGGTTAAGCATAAGTTATAGTGTTGTTGACTATGAGTTCAATGTTAATGAATTAACAGTATATATTATAAGTTATCTTTAAACAGAAACACGCATCAAACAAGATTATGTATTGATTGATTGACAAAAGATGTTGTGACCAGAGACTCTCAGGAACTTAATGCTATATTTCCCCTAGGAGCATTTGCAGCAAATTTATAAAACATAACTCTGCAGATAATGAGAATTGACTGTATATACATATGTATGTTAATTGAGTTAAGTACTAGACACTGACTCTAGAGGCGTATAATTAGCAAGTTTATCCAGTGCTTTCCTATTTTGCCTATTAATCTCATCAGAAGTTGCTAATTTAAATAAGCACTTCTGTTTTTATTAGGATAAATGAAAACCAGTCTGCTCACTTGTAGAAAACAAAGGGATCAGCCTACAGAATCAGATTGCACTTTGTTTAAAGCTTTAATTAAGGAAAATGTATAACAGCAGCAGAATGAAGGGGCCGCTCGTGGCCCATCTCTGTGCACATGAACCAGATTTGAGTCTTCTCCCATAACGCACAAATTCAGATCCCCACAGCTATAGTGCAAACTATGTCATTTCTATTCTCTCATAGATTACCCATGCACTCCATAGCAAACATTCACCCAGGGGTGTATTCCATTCTGGGTAACAGGGATGACAAGTAGTCCTGTTAAGATTATCACAATGTGATGGGTTTATAGAGAAATGTGGAAAGACCACAGAGGAAAACTCAGCCTGTGGTGAAGGGTGAATGTCCATAAAGCCTGCCCAGAGGATAACATTCTTGAACAGAGAGATGAGGACCAGTTAACATTGTGGCCTAGGCGGGATCCCCTCATAAGAGTCCACAGCTCTTCCTCTATGTAAGGCACTAAAACAGGAATCATGAGTACCACAAAGATAATTGAGTCTACATCTTCAAGATCCAGTTTCTCAAGAAAGCTTTCCCTAGACACACCTTCCCTCTCCACACACATACACTCCCAAGAAGACTATATCTGGATCCTCTCATAGAACTCCTCTCTCCAGCATCCTGGCACTTATTTAATTAGCATCTATCTCTCCAAATAGAGTATAGGGCCCTGAAAGAAGAGGCCAGGTATTTTTGTTGTTCTTCACCCTTGCATCTCCAGCTGCTTTAAGCCTCACCTGATATAAACTGCTGAACGACTGAAAGAAGATTGCAGAGTAAAGCCAAGGTCTCATCCCTAGGGTAACAGCTTTGCTAGAAGGTTTGGCAATGTCACAATATTGGGATTTTTAAAATATGGAACAATGTTTTATCCTGTGAAATAAGTATATATCCCATAGGCTTTTTTATTCATCATGCTCTAAGCTTTCTGTTGCTTAATTCTTTGACTTAATAATAAGTAAATTTGCAGTAACTAGAACTGAAAAGAGAGAAAACAGAAAGGTTTCAGGGCCTTTAATTTATACTTCTAAATGCAACTTTTGGTGTTAGCAGCTTGGCCCATGTTCTCAGCTCAGATTAGAGACTGCCCACATAGGCAGGGGGTTCACTCTTCTGCTTTATAATCTCTTACTTCCAGATTTGAGCTTGAGGATGAGCTCAGACTCCCATCCCCAGAGGAATTATTTGCTTCTCCTAGCCCTTTTAAATTTCTTTGCCATGAAGACACCTTCTCTAGATATGAGAAGTAAGATAAAGTACCCACGGGTGGTACAGAAGTTACAGCATTGCATCACGTGTGACGATCAGGGTCAGAAGGGCCAGGGTGGCCAACCCTGAGATGGTAGAAGAATGCTATAAGTCTTCTGAGCCAGGAGGTCTTTCCCTTTCCCTATTTCTCACTTCTTTGTTACTCAGTTCTTGAACTCAAATACTCAGGCAGGTAATGTAGGCAGAGTTGGCCGGTGGAACCATGGCAAGCCCTCTCTTAAGGAGATAGCTGCTACTCAGCTCCATGTAAGAATTTGGTACCAGTGTTGCCAAATCTTCTGATTTTTCCAAAGAAAATAGAAATCTGGCATTCTATCCTCAGATTTTTGTTATTGCTGTTTTTCTGAAGTGCCTTTTGTCAATCTTTAGGGAGAAGATAAAGATAAATAGAACCATGTTCCCATCTAAAGTAGCGAAAGTCCAAGGAAGAGCAAAAACTCATACATAACAAGATCATTATACATAGTAACTTATGTTTTCTAATGTCATTTATAGAGGAAAAAAATGTTTAGAAGTTTTATTAGGCAATTGTGTCGAAGAGGATCCCCACTCTGTAGTAACAAGAAGCTTAACTATTTCTGCCCCCAGAAAAGGAAGCTTTTTCTGCCACTAGGGCCTACTTGATGAGCTTAGAGAATTGCTTGAAGATTGTGTTGCAATATGGTAAGAAGGCAAATGAAAGTGATGCATCAAATACATGCCTGAGTTAAAATATGTTCCAACAACAGTACTGTGCTAGCATTCTTCAGCTCCCTTTCCTTTTTATTTTTCCTCACCTGGACTCAGGCCCAAGTCCCTGACTTCCAGGAAGGTATTCTTTCCTCCCTTTGCTTAAGAAGGAGCAGTCAGAATTTTAGGTAATAGCAACAATTTCAGATTAAAAATTCCATTGCTTTTACAAAACATGGCCGCTTTTTCTCCAGCATTGTCATTGGGCAAGTTTTTTAGAGAGTCACCATTTCTACCAATGCCGAGGCATAACAGTTAATATGTGGGGTTCTAACTGTCTGACTTTGAACAAGGTTCTTAACTTGGTCCTAAGCTACATCTATAAATAAGGTCATAATAGTGCCTACTTTTGAGGGGTTTTGTGAGGATCAAATGAGATCACACATGTAACTTTATATGAGTGAAACACCCTACACATAATCTAGCAGAATATGGTAAGAAAGGAGATCGTGTGTAAGTCTCTATGTAAAGCACGGAGATCTGTACCTGGTACAAAGAGATGCACAACTAAAGAAAGTCAGTATCATTATTAATAGGGGCATGAATATTTCCTTGCTGTGGAGTAGTGTGAGAATATGGATACATCTGCATAACTTCTAATTTACTGCGAATGGAGCAAGTCACTCTATGCAAGCCCACATTTAGTGTTATGTAGGTGGTAGATGAGCATTGGCCTGTCCAACAGAATGGTATGCCGCTCGGGCCTTTGGTTTCAGGCCCAGCATTCAGTATGCAGCATTGCAGGGCTGAGCTGATATACAGTGTATGGAGTCCATCCCCATACCACACCATGTAAAGTCAACGATTGGAAATTGACCCTAGTTAAATAATAAATAATGGCAGACTCAGAATTTTTCAAGATTTTTGGACTTGTAGGATAATCACTGGGTCAAAGGAGTCTTCTGAGAGAACCCAACAATTAAAAAGGAAAGAAATTTCCTCTTCTCTCTTCCTCATCATTCTTTTCTTTTTTCCTATCTGCCCATTAATGAACCCAATGGGAAATGAATCAGAACATTTGAGCACATATGCAGTTCTTTTTTTTCAGAGGAAATTTCATCCTCTCCAAAATTATATTATTGCATCAATTCCTCAAGAATACGGTGGGCCTTTCATGTGCCAGGCAGTGTGCTAGGCACTGAAAATATAATTGGAAAATACAGTTCATATCCTCAAAGATCTCATTTTCTTGGGAAAGAGATTATTTTTGTAAAGACCTAGGCTTCCCTTTCCTCCTTTTTTGTTCCTCCCATCCTAAGTGCCCAGCATGTTCAAGTACTCTCAGCAAATAGTCTGATCAACTTCTTTGCACGAAAGTATGCATGGCTATATTACACTAAAGTCTACGTGTTCAGCCTCTTCAAATCACAAGGATGCTTGCTCTATTATAAGATGGTATGTCTTAAACCAAGATGGTTATCTCAGATGATAGAACTGTAGGTATTCTTGAAAAGGTAGGTGGAGTGAATTTTTATACATTGGCTATACACTTGCTGACTCTGAGATGAGCCAGCTATTTGGCTACTGAATATATCTTGGTCAGGATTCTTCTTGGTCTATTGTGTAGGCTTAGGGGAAGCACCATATCTTATGAGTACCCTTTTTCGAAGACTAGTGGATAAACTTAAGCTTTGGCTCATAATTGAGGCCCAGGGACAGAGAGAGTGTTTCTTTCACAATTCTCTCCAATTTGATACAACTGAGTGCTTCTTGTATTGCCCGAGCAAATGTGTAGTTCTTGCACCCTTTGAAATTCCCTGATATGTGTATATACTCTGAGACTTGACCATTTACAGAATTTGCCCATCAAAGCTCTCTAATGGAGCCATCTCCAGTGTTAGATGGCAAAAGTCAAATATTAGTCTTAATTTGAACTACACTATTAACATATCGGACTTCTCTGTCATTCTGGATAACTTTAGAGCCAATGGCGCTCACATTCCAAAGTGTAAAAAAATTGTCACTTCAAAGGGTTCAACCCTTTCCCAATTTTTATTTAGAAAACTGATAATGGTTGAAATAAGCCACAGGGGGTCAAAGAGCCAGGTGTCCATGGGGGCTTATACTTAGATGAGGAAAGCTTTGGTGCCTGCAGGTTTAATAGGCTGCCCTTATTTCTAATGGGGCTTGAGTGGAGCTGAAATTGAGGCCGAGAGACCATATTAGAGCAGTCTTAACATAGAACCACCTGACATTGGGTCTGTGGGGGATATTTCATCATTGTCTGCTTGACCTTTGGCCCCTTAGACGTACAGCCCATCATTTCTGGGAAGCAGCAACTAAAAAAGCCATTTGTTCCCTATCGAACATACCTGTCCTGATGTGCTGTCAACAGCTGTTTGCATTGCTAACTGTGCCAAGGGAAAACAATTGATGCTGGCAAACTTGAATTTCTAACCACCTCTTTTATTTTTGTCACTCCTGGTGCTAATGATGACCTATATTCTCTACCATAATGATTATCTTAAAAGTCTTTTTGGCTTTGAAGAGAGCATTTGAGTCCTAAGTGCCCATATTGTGAAAGAATATAATATGGAGAGTCTATTATCTTAGAATTCATTTGCCCATTTTTTTCTTTTCTTTTCTTTCCTTTTTTCTTTTTTTTTGAGGCGACGCTGTAAATTAAACCGCTTGAGTTGGCTTTGTAGGTTTCTTTTTTCTTGCCCCCCCCTTTTTTTTGCATACACAGCAAGGATAACTACACCTCAGATTTATGAGCATTGTGAACAGGTTGCCATAGCAACCACTCTGGCTGCTCTACACCAAATAACCTTGTCATGTGAGCGTTTATCACAGGAACATCAAGGACTGGATTGCACTGTACGCTCTTTGGCTAAACAGCAGGATTTTTCTGAATAATAATTGGTCGTGGCCTTTTATTCCACCAGTCAGAGTTAATCATCCTCGGAATCTGAAATTAACTATAATGCATTCAAGGCGCAGAGTACAGCCATTCAAAAATTCCTCTTTGGAGGAAGAAAACTTTCCAATGATCTTTGCTCTTTGTTGTATATAACCATTGCTGTTATTGCTATTGTCATTATTATTATTGGGAAGACTTAGGAGAGAATGATGAGAATTTGGGAATGACATATAGAAGTCGTTATCATGATATAAGTAAAATAGGCATTTAACTAGCCTATTATTTATGAGAAGTAAGGTATTTTAAACTGCTATCAGAACCAGTAGTATTTTTTTTCCCTCTCAAATTACCTTTACAGGACATTTCATCATTTGGATGGATTTTACTAGGTTAAATTATTTTTCATAGATTCATGTTTTACTACACACCCAGAAATTTCAGTGTGCTTCTGATGTATCATATCAGAAAGGAAAATGAATGGGGTGTAAAGGATCAGCTAGCTGTCTCTGAGCCTACACAGCATGCGTGTGTGTGTGCACACACACAGGTGTTTGTGTGCATGTACACAAAACCACAAGATGGACCCCGGAAAGAAAGTAATTACATCACAGGCATACAGCTGGTTCTCTGTCACAGGCAATTATGTTAGAGCTGGGGGTGGGGGTAGGGGGCGTTAAAAATGTCAGGATTGTGATTATTCATCAGCAGAGAGGTTTTCTGGTCCATGAAGAGTTATCACTTAAAATTCTATGAGGGATGAAGCCAAACTTGAGCAACTTCAGCAAATTGTAGTTTTCATGGGCATTTGAACAATTCCTGTTTTCAGTGACCCTCTCTCCTACCCTTTCTCTTTGCACTTTCCTAGTCTCAGAGCCTTATTTCTTACAGGTCCTCTGTCATCCGTGTTGTTGATGATAATCTTCACACCATAGTGTGGCTTCTCCCAACAATAGCTATATTAAAAAGCTAAATATTGAATCTTGAATAGAAGAATTTCAGAAATATGTAAAGAATAGTATTTTTTAAAGACTGATTGAAGGAAGAAAGGATATTTTTTAAATTCCTTCTAAAGTTCCTATTAAGTTACACCTCCTGGTAACTATGTACTTCACCACCTTCCATGACTTTTTTACTAGAAAGGCCTCAGTCAGTCCAATCAAATGAAGTTAAATGATTGAATTTGGAGACAAAAAGTAGCTAAGTGGGCAATTTTGGGGTAAAGCTACTCAGGGAAATGGCACTTTTCATGCTGTCACACCCCTGCTTTTGCCTTTTGCAGTTCTCTCTTGGAAATAAATGTATACATGGGGCAGGCAACAAGCTGAGTTTGGGAAAAGCGAGAACAGACAGCAGTAGTAGGAACATAGTAATTTATTTATTCATCAATTTAGTCATCCTTATAAATGCCAAGGACACCACTAGGTGGAAACATACCTGATTCCTATTCTCTAGGCACTTACGGCTCAAAGGAGAGATAAAAATTTGTACAGAATCAAGACAGCAGCTACACTATTGAATGAGAAACCAATCTATTGTGAGTGGCATACATGTCTGGAGATGACAACGGTCACTGGCATTGTCATGGGAGGGCTCTTGTAGTTTGTGAGACTGGAACTTCTTGACATCAGGGATGTGTGGAAGGCTAGTGGCTGGAAAGAGAGCATTCCGGGGAGAGTGGATGGCAGAAGTGAAAGCGAGAGGCACAAAAGTGTTTGGTGTGTTCTGAGAATGGTCAACATTTATCGGGCCTCCAGTTTCACATGAGTGGTGGGTAGAACTAAGCCTGGAAAAGTTCAGGCCAGATTTGAAGGTTACCAGATTCACTTAAGTGTCATTCTAAGATGCTTAGACATTTATATAGATGCCATTAGAAAGTTATTTAAGGTTTGTTTTTTTTTTTTTTTAAGCAGAATATTGATCTGATCAAAGCTTTAGGAAAATTTAACTGAGACTGGGGTGAGAAGGAGGAAGGAAGATATTTTAGAAGTCGCTTCATTGCTTAGATAAGTGGATTTACCTCAAGTCCCTGTTCAACTAGGAATTTCTTCTTATTTCACTTGGAGGGGAAAACAAGAAAGAAGTATTTCCCTTTTGATGTGCTATGTTAAATGTGGGCAGACCAAACATCCTGCTGCAAGCATTGGATCCATGGCTTAGCAATTAGCTAGGAGAATAGTTAGGAAATGCAACTGGTCATACTTGGGCTGGTCAGGCTGAAGCAACAAAGACACAGCCAATTTGATTTTTTAAGTTCTAATAGGAGTTTTGTGAAGAAAGATGTGATCAATATTGTTGACCAGAACTCAGTAAGCTATGACCAATCTGCCAATGAGCATTACTGCTCTTAGGCCCTAGTGCTATGGGTAGATACTAACAAGTGAATCACATTCCCACTGTAGTGAAGAACCTTCACAGAATTGTGTCTGGATCCCAGGTCTCATAAAGCACACCTTGACCTGGATGATCCCTGGGATTTCTCATGGCTCCCAATGACTCTATTAGTGGGGTACGACATGTGAAGGCAAGGTTTAAGGTGTGAATTAAAGGGTAAATGATTCTCTTGGTGGTACCCCTTCACTCCGCCTTGCTCTTAAGCATCAGAATATGGAGCAAATTTTTTCCATGTTGTGGTTCTGTCCTAGAAACTGATTTTTTCCTTTCTCCTTTTTCATTTTATAAGACCCATGGGGACAAAAAGCAATGTGTCCTTTGTACTCTCAGTAGAGCGAGCGCTCTCCCTGCTGTTAGAGCTCCGTATTAGGTTCTTCCTGGTTCAAGACCGTAGCTCTGTGTGAGAAACTGTGTGTTATCTAAAGCTGCATAGCAACATGCTTCCAAACGTAATGTCTTGTAGTAATAATGATAATTTAACATCTCTCACAGTTTCCGAGAGTTGTAAATTCAAAAGAAATTTGGCTAGGCAGTACTGGCTGGGGGTCTCTCATGAGTTTACAGTCAGATGTCATTGAGGGCCACTGTCATCTGAAGATTTGACCAGGACAAGATGATACACTTCCAAGGTGGCTCATTCTCATGGGTGCCAAGTTGGTGCTGGCTGCTGTTAAGAGTCCTCACTTCTTTACTATAAAGGACTCTCTGCAGGGTGTCTTGAGTGTCCTCACAGCATAGTTGTTGGCTTCCCCCAGTGTAAGTAAATAATATAATGTACTGAGCTGGAAGCCCTATGACCCAGTCTTGGAAGTCACACATTATTGCTTCTGACATACTCTGTGGCTGATTGGGTGAAAGAAGGGATTACACAGGGTGTGAATCCAAGTGCTAAAGGTCATTAGGGAGTGTCTTGGAGGCTACCTCCCACTGAACTGCTGTATCTTTGCACCTCATAAGTGAACATGTGAGGTTCTGGTATTCAAAAGAGAAACTACCCTGTTTCTGCTCAAAAACTCTGAGAAAATTTTACCTGTGCTGAGATTGATTGTTGCTTGTTGGAGAATTGCTTAAATGTGATAGTCTGGAATAATGTTTGATAATGGACCACATTATTTTAAGCATATATAAAAAAGGTAAACTTTTTTTATTTTATCTGAAACTTCTCAATATGTATTCATTTATCAGTCTTTTCATAGAAAACTAATAATTTTTCTTTGAATAAGGATCTTCTAATTAAAATTCTGCATCATCTTTCCCCTAAACCATTCCCAGGATATGTAATTTACATTATCTAGTTTTGATTTCTTTAAAGTAAAGCAAGAACTTAAAATGTATTTTCCAATCAATCTGAATTTAGAATTCAAGACCTGTATGGTCCTTACTGATTTCTTAGAGTTGTCTCACCTACACTCAATTCAGCATCCGTTCTTTTTTACAACTTCGCATTTTATTGACTCCAAAGCAATTGACTTGGTTTTTATCAAAACAACAACTCTTTTTGCATTCATATATCACAGTTTTGCATAATATTTAAATAAACTACATAATTATCACTACAACCAGCATTATAAGGTTTGGGAACAAACACAACTGATTCTTGGGAAGCATATTGTGTAACAAGTAGAACAGTGCACTGGGCTTCTAGAAGGGAGTATACTAGCCCCAAAGGTTCATCAGAATGTCTTGAATATACAACCAACAGCATCAGTTGAGTGGTCATATATTAAGGCAATGTCCATGGTCAATATTTTTATTTACTTGCATGTTCTTAAAAATATGCTTCAAAATGACTGATCTTAGTCCTCCTTCATCAAAAATCAAATCTGTGCAAATAATTGCAATAAATAACCATGTATCCCAATCAGATAATCATAGACTATCAATGAACCCACAACGTTCATTCACCAAATATGTAGGAGAGACCTGATGAAGACCTCAAGGAATGGGAAGAGGAATGCTAAGAGTTAATGATGTTTGGTCCCAAACTGTGGGGTGATAATATATATCGGCATCTGATTCAGTGCTGAATGGTAATACCTAGGTAGTACGTACATCAGCACCAGTCTCAATAGTCAGTATAGGCTTCCTAGAGGAGAGGGTTGTGACTTGGTCCTTGAATAGGATATGAAACATCTAATTGGATGGGCAGTTATACCACAGAAGTGAGAATGAATGGGGACAATAAGAATGTTTGTGGAAATAGCAAGAACATGAAGAGAAGCCAAAAATGTGATCTCAGGCCAAAGAGACACAGGCGTTTTGATTCACTGTTGGAAACAGGGAGACATGGCGGGTTTCTGAGCAGGAGAGCAGCAGGACTAAATGGAGTATTTGAGCTCTATCAGACTGGCAGGAGGACACTGGGTAGATTCAAGTGGGAAGAAGCTGGAACCAGGGACAGTTTGCAGGTGCTGCTCAAGTGGTTTAGAAATGATGTGTAGAAAGGTCGTGATGAATGTAGTATGTGAGTACAGAGATTTCACTAGAAAAAATAACTGAATTTGGGAGCCAGATGATAGAGGAGATAAGTAGAAGAAATGCAAGTCTGAGTCTAGGGAGATAGGAGAAATAGTTGGTGATCATTGGTACCACCAACTAATATGAAATTTAAGGGAGGGGAGCCAGTGCAAGCAAATGATGAATGTGGATTTAGACTGAATGGACAATGTGAAGAGACCAGTAAAAGATTAGAGACACAGGAGGACTGGACCCAGGGAAAGGAAATATAACCCAAGGAACAGATTCAGGAATTATTCACAGAGTAGTCTGTGAGAGGCCGCGAAAATAGGCAGGTCAAACCTCCAGGGAGGGTCCTGCAGAGAAAGGCAAAGCCAATATCATGACTGACATTTAGCCAAAGCCCCTGCTTCATCTGCTGAGTCAGAGCTTTTCATGACACAGAAAAGGTGGTTAGGGTTGCTGCTCTCGAAGATCTTATAGTCTAAACTTCCTGCTTTTCATTCTTCATTCTCCCCATTTGGAAGTCTTGTCCTCTGTCTTTCCTTTCTGGGTCTCCATTTAGATAGCAGGCAATTAGATTTTGTAAAAACATGTGCTTAGGTTCAGTTTGATTTTTTATTTTACTGCCATGTATAGACTGAGCCTGGCTCCCCCAAGTCTTTCATTTCTGTCCTTTGCTCTCCCGTCCTTACTTTTCTGCTGATTCTATTACCTTAAAATCCTCCCTCGTTAAGGATGGGGAGCCCTCCATTGTGTCACACATCATTTAAATACCTTTATCACTTTCCCACTGGGAAAAACAATAATTGTTGATATTTCCATTTATCTTCACTTTTTATGCTCTGAGGAAAAGATGACAGTTTCAAATAGCTCATTATTTGCTTTCCACCAAGCTCAAGTTGGATCCCAGCACCATCCTTATGGGGACCCAGACTTCCCACTATCCCATAATGTTTTACGAGCAGTTTTACAATCCGCACATTGTATTATCATGTCCTTCTGAAAGATGGCTATGTGAATTGTCAGCAAACAGGAGCTGAAAGACAGGGAAATCTACCACTGCTTACAGTTGGTTCAGAGTCCTCCCCGGTGAGAACCCTTTGCTCCAAGCTCCTGTGCAGAGTTGCTGCTGCAGTGGGGTGGGGTGACCACTAATGTTTAAAAGGCTCTCATGTTCAACAACAGGGTGCATGCACAAGCTGAGACACTGCATTGGCACATTCTCACAGCTTAGTGAGCATCTAGGCTTTTCCACAATTTTCGGGATGGGGAAACTGAAGCTCGGACATGAGATGTGATCCACCAGGGGCACACATACAATGACAACCTTAGCACTAGAAACCACGCTTTCTGACAATCAGAAAAAAAAAAATGTCCTGAACAAATTGTTTTCCTAAATACATCGTAAGTATGACATCCAGCATGTCTATTCAACTGCCCTAAATAGAAATGAAAACTCACAGATGATGACATGCAATAATTCTAACTTGCTATTTTGTGTTGAGAAAAAGTGAGTGGAATTCCTGGTAATTGGTTTACCTTTTCCTCATCCCCAGAGTTGATTTACCTTATCAGATTGCATCATTTTACCCAAAGTTTACAGAGTTTAGGTGGAGCTTTTTTTTCCATCTCTTATTTGTCTCTCTTTTGTTTTTCTACAAGAGAAATAACTGGTGCTGAGTGGAATAGCATCTCCTCACCTTATTGGAGACATGCTAAGCAACACCACTCTTGGAGCTAGTTTTCAGAGAGATGCCTGAGATGGGAAGAGGGAGAGAAGGCACAGAATTATAGATTTCACAGAACAGCATCAATTATGAATCCAAGCTGAACCCCGGGCAGATGGGATTTCCTGTAATAAAATGAGGATGGGAAGTACAGTGTTTAAAAGGCCTGAGATGACATGCAGTTAAAAGAATACTGGACTTGGACCCAGGTTCTGGTTCTGACTTTGAAACCAAAGAGCTGCATGACCTTCCTGAGCTTTCGTATTCACATGCATAAGATAAGGAATTGGTTTTGTAGATAGTGGAGACCCTGTCCAGCTCTAACCTTCTGGGATTCTATGCAGACTTTGCATCTGAGCGATGGTGAACAATGATTACAGGGAACATGGGCCAGAAGGGGAATGCAAAGGAAAGGCTAATGAGAAACACATGGTGTAGATGACTAGAGGCAGGAAGCAAGGGGTAGGATCAGCAGGCCCAGGGGCTCCCCATAAAGGCTTCACTTCTCCAGGGGCAAACTGTTTCCAAAATCACAAATAAGTACAGGCATGAAGAGTTGAACACCCATAACTTACTTTTTCATTGCTCATCAGAGAAGAGCAATTTATAATCATCTCCGTTGACTTTCAAAACACCCCTGTGAAACAAACAGGATTCCATTATCCTGAGTTTACATGAGATAACTGAGGCTCCAGGAAGGTAGGAGACTGCCAGAGATTTATTGTTTATGAGCTAAGTTGGACAAGACCCAAAGTTTCCTAGGTCCCACTCACAGGCCTTTCCAACCTGATTTGCTATAGCAACCATTTGTATTTCTACAGAACTTCTTACTTTTAAAGTGTGTTAAACAAATCTATTACCTCATTTTTATCCTACCATGACTCTGTCAATTGGGAGCACTAAGGGCTATTTCTCCTATTTTAGAGATGAGGAAACTGAGATGCAGGAAAATTAAGTGATTTTTCCTGAGTTTCCTTTTTATTCAACAAACCTGCATGGACCACTTATGGTCCACCAAGCACAACTCAGACACAGCTGCCTGATGGCAAGGAAAACTTTGATCTCCACTGTCTTGAATACATATCCAGTGCCCTTTAGGAGCTGTAATTTTTTTTATGTGAAAAATAAAAGCTCTCAAAAGCAGCTTTCACATACAGCATGGACAAAATGGCCAGCCATGGTAATATCACATCCAAATGCTGGTACTCCATGGCCCACTCTTATTTTAAAACCCACATTTACTTTAAGATGGCCTTCCAGGCCCAGATTAATGACTTAGGAGATATAGTTGACCTTGAACAATGTGAGAGTTAGGGGTGCAAACGCCCCATGCAGTCAAAAATTCATATAAAACTCTTGACTCCCCCAAAACTTAACTACTAATAGCCTATTGTTGAGCAGATGCCTTACCGATCGTATAAACAGTTGATTAACACATATTTTGTATACCTATTATATACTGTATTCTTACCATAAGATAAGCTAAAGATGATGTTATTAAGAAATCCATAAGGAAAAGAAAATGCATTTACAGTATTTATTCTTTAAAAGTCCACCTGTAACCAAACTCACACAGTTCAAATGCATGTTGTTCAGGGTCAACTGTACATGATAATTCTTAGAGAAATGAGAGGGCAGTTGATGAAGATACGAGACCCAGGCTTCAACTTTGATTTGAAACAGGCAAAGTATTTACCAGTGCTTTCCAGCTTCTCAGTTTTGTCTCTTCTCTGCTTTCTTAACACCATGATTCCCCAACTTTCTTTAACCCTGGACCTGTATCCTTGCTTCAGTCCTGCTAATCCCCCCTGATGGATTGCTAGCCAGTAAGTATATCAATGGAATAAGCCATGGAAGAACAGAGGCTAGATGGCCAGCCCTTAGAGATGGCTTAGAAAGAGATGTCTGCCCCAGGAAAGGGCACCGAGATTCTGTCTGCCTTTAAAAACATACAAAATATACTCACTGGAAGTACTACTTTCCTTCTAATTACATGTCCTCTTCCAAAATCTAGTCCATCATTCAGGCCCTCAAATATATTAGTAAGTTGTCCAGAACTTCCTAGTTGACAAACATTGTATTAACCTTCTACAGATCTTCAAACCAATCCCAGTTTTAACATTTCCCTCCAAGTCTTATTTATAGGTAGGTAGCATAGCCTTAGTGTGTTCTTTTTAATTTGGGTAGGGAGGATTTTATTAGTCTACAAAATCATGTGCTATCCCTCCACTTCAAAAATAGCGGCTTCTCACTTATTATCACCCAGGATGTACTTCGAGCCTCTGGAAATGAAGTCAGGTTTATCCTGAGCCACCCACACTCCCTTGTGTGGTTCTTTGTGATCATGAGAGAGCAAGTCCCTGCAAACAAAAGGGCAGTCTGGGTCCAGGAAAGTGAACGAAGCCACTCTCCTGCTTCCTCCTGCCTCCACCTCTAGTCTTTCCTTTGGCATCCCCCTTCCCACCTATCCAGCAGCAATGCAGCAGTCAATACCCTACTTAAGTTTCACCCCTCTTCCGATTCTTTGCAAACCATCCCATCCCTTTGCTGGGCTACCACGGCCAATCTTCCTGTTCTTCAATGAGTGCCACTCATCATTATTATCTTCATATTGCTCACTGACTTATCGAGTATGTAATCATAATTTTTCAACTGGAGTGTAGGCTCTCTGAAGGCAGAAGACATATATCCTTCAACTCTGTTTCTCACTGTGGTTTATGTTAGCTACTCACATGGAATATGTTATTTGGTTTAAAAATAACTTCCAAGTGGAGCACACTCTGATTTATCCCTGACAACACAGCAGAGCTGAGTGAGTGAATGTATATACTCAATGGAATAAAAGACCTTGAACAAAATTGGGCATTTTCTAAGGGAAGTATAGTGCTATCCCAGGGTCCTGGCTCTGCCCCAGGAAACTAGCATTGGTCACACATGCTTGTGTGCAGAAGCCCCATCTTTGCTGATTCTGGACCACCCATCACAACAGCAGGAAATTTATCCACCTGCTATCCTTCCTCAGGGAATAACTGCATTCATTGCAACCACCTTCTTTCACCTCTTAAGTTGCCAAATGTATTCATTCATTCTTCACAGAGTTGGGAAATATTAGTATTGGCTGAGTTGAGACTGTGAGTCGTTTTACCCAGCTATTTGTGGCCCAGTTATTTCAAAATACCTACTGAGAGACATAAGTGGCATGGAAGTGGACACCCCACACCCTTTCACTGGAAGATTGTGAGAGTGATTCTTTACATTTGTCATGGGAGAAACCAAACCCCTGATCTGACATTCACTTCATTTTTCTTCACAGTAAATGCTGTTGACCTCTCCTATTAGTGGAATTAGAGAAAGAAGCACTGGCCTGGAAATCAGGCGCCTGGCTTCTCACTCTGGCTCTGTGCCCAAGACCTCCTTCCCTTGGTTCTTTCCATGAGACCACACCACTTGCACACCTGCCTGTCACTTAGTACCAAGTGATGGGTTCATTTGGGTGGCATGTTTCCTTTGAAGACCACCCAGAAGTTCCTGCTGACAGTCATGGTTTACACTTTAAATTATTGGCAGCAGGAAGACCAACCTCTGAGGTAGATGGTGTGTGAGCAGAAAGGTGTGTGTGCAAAAAGGTGTCAGAGTTCCACCTGGAGACGCTGGGAACCAAGTTCTGTCCCACCTCATCCACTAGTACAAATGTGACCAGGAAAGCCCCTTAAGTCTCTCTATTCATTTCTCCATTTCTCCATCTGTGAGTTGGAAATAATGATGCAGATAACTCCCACCCAAGGGTTTCCTCCAGAGCTCTTGTAGGAATTAAATAGATTAGAAATATGACCATATTTTAGAAGCAAAATGATGTAGAGAAACAGATGTTCATCAGAGTACCATCGTGTATATTTCCAAGAAGACAGCCCAGTCAAGACACCTGGCATCTGTTTCTAGCTTGACCCCTAAATGTGTAATCTTAGGCCTAAGTCATAAGATCTCTCCAGGCTCTACTTTCCTCATTTGTCAAATGGAGATTAAAATAACTGTCCTACCTTTCATACAAGGGTGTAGTGAAGATCTGAAATAATATGTATGAAAGAGCATTGACAATTACACAACAGTGTATTCAAGAAAGAATTCACCGTTTTAGCAAGTCTTCCCAGATTGAAGTCCATTCATTCCATGTAAAAAACCCATCCTCCAAAGATGGAGTCCCAGAGGGAAGGATTATATGTAAATTACCCAGCTACCACACCTGCATTATTTTTGGAAGATGTGTCATTTCATATAAGGAGCACTAGCCTGGGAATTAAAGATAGAAGTTAGACATTTACAAGAAAAACTTACAACACAGCCAGTCCCTTGGGACAGCATATATCTTAGCAGTATTATATCCAACTCAAATAAAACAATACCTTTCAAGGGCACAGTGTCACTTCTTTGGATTGTTGGATAGAAATGATCCATGTTTAAGAAGCTATAAAATGGTGACCACAGACTATAACTTTAAAATAAAAAACCTGCTTTGCAGAATTTTAACTATAGAAATTGTACACAGTATTGGAAGCGTGGAGAGATGGTATGACTTTAATATAAAGCAGAGAGAACAGCACCTATACTGGATGCCACAGAGGGCTGGAGAGGGAACTATCCCTATGAGCTGCAGGTCATGGGAGCTCCCAAGGCACAAACCACCTAAATTGGTCCTGAAACAGAGATTATAATTGGAAAAGAAGAGATGGGAGGATGATGCCAGGGTGACACGGTGGGTCTGGATAGGGAGGTGAGCAGAAGGAAATGGCAGGTTTAATAACAGAATGGACCAGTCTCTGAGATTGTACTTACAAAAGACCCTGTCCCACTTACCACCCCAAGTCAAAAGAAGAAAAACTAAATAGAACTTCCATTTGGGTTCTGTTTAACAAATACAAAACACATAGAAATTCAGTTTTCCTGAAGACATTCAGGAATTGACTGGTGGTTCTTAGTGGATAGTGGTTCATCACTGATGATGAGCTGGTGATGACTGGTGCCTCTTGATGAGCCCCCACCTTGTCCCTGGCTATTAGTTCTAGATAGCTGGGAAGAGATGGGCATCTCTGCTGTCCTGGGAGGAGTCCGTTTCCTTTTCTTATAAATACTGACACCACTCACTCACGAGTCCCTGATGGATAAGAGGACTGAGTAGCAGGTACATTGCTGAACACCAATGAGGGAGAAGCCAGGAGCCAAAGGCAAGTTTACTCTTTTATATGTCTAGAGAAACAATGGCTCTGACCACAGATGAAGTTACATGATGGAGGGCAAGGAAAATAAGGACAAAGAAGAGATGTTCACACTGTATAATTAAATTAAAAATTCCCATATAAAACACTACACTATATGTTCTTATTTTTTGAAAAAGAAAAACATCTATTAGATAAATAAACACAGTTACATTTTTAAAGGCCAGGAGTCTGTGGGGAGCTTGTGCGCCTAAGAAGACCCCACCTGCGACAGTGGGCTGGCCATGACTAAGCATGAGAAGTCACTCTTTGTGTTGTATGATTTGAGGGTGTGGACCTATTTGAGCAGAAACATGCTAGTGGGACTCAGGGAGGCGCACCTCACCTGCACACTCTCAGAGGGTTTCATAGTGGCCCTGGGAAAGCTTTGAAGGTGGAAACCAAGCTCATCACTCAGTCCCCTCTTGTCGAATCTCGGTGATATGCGCAGCTGGAAACTCCCTGGAGCCCCACTCCAGCCTAGACAATCTTAAAATAGAATTAGCACATATTTTAGCCTCAGAAAGAGAGTCTAGTCTTTGACAAGAGTCCAGGGAAAAAGGAAGACAGAGTTCAATTCTCTAAGTCAAGCTACCTCCTGGAATACCCAGAAATGTCCTTGTGTAGTGACCTGAAGTCACTGAGTTCTGATCTCCATAACGGGAGAAGTTGCCATTGCAACAGGTCGAGTGGAGGTCTGCAACTGAGGAAGCTCATCCTCTTCTCTCCAAAATTTCTTTTAATCACTCTCTAAAGAGTCAGAGGCGCTCACTGAAAGAGGACCAGGTTTCTTGGGCCCAGCGATTTGTTAAGTCTTCATGGAAACTCGGGAATCTGCCTTTGCTATCTCCTGCTCCTGCATTCATGTATTTCACGCCCAGCCTCCTTCTCTGAACACTTCTATGTTAAGTGATTTGAGTTTAGGATGGATCTTTTTTTGCAACTTTCTCTCTTCAAATGTTTAATCAGTTCAGTAAAGGAGAGTTGCAACTTCAGAAAGGGCTTTAGCGGTCATTTGCTCAAACATTATTATTCTTGCAGATGGAGAAAACAGTTTTCAGAGCTAAATAACTTACCCCAAATCACAATAGCTAGTTAGTAGCAGAGCTGGAACAAAAGACAGGTTTCCAAGTTACTAATCCAGTGTTCTTTCTACCACTTCGTTTTAACAGTTGTATTTGTTGGACATTGGCTACAAGGGATTAGAGAAAAGCATAAGACATGTCCTTACCCTCAAGGCTGTAAATCTAATTGAATAGACAAAACAAACACAAGAGAAAGGAGAGAGCTATAACACTGAGCAAAGGATTGCAGAGAAGGGAGAGAGCAGTGGGGATCGGAGTCATTGGACTGGCACTTCCTGCGGAAGGCAACTAGAATGTCAGGAAGACAGTGAAGAAAGAAGCTTGAGAGGGCTGGTTGGAAAGCCAACTTAACCCAGATACGGAGGGCTTGCTGAAGTGGGCGGGCTTCACGTGGTGCTGAGGGAGTCTGCTCACTGCCCACCAACACAGACATTTTGTGGATCAGGGGAGCTGACAGGTGGAATGGGCACCCAGAGAATCCCATGAGCTCTTGCCCAGCACGAGCCCCGTGTTGAATGAAACTTCTCTGGCTACATATGGATAACTTTTCAGAAGGGGGAGGAAACAGTCAGGGAGGGTGTTTAGGTCCCAGCATTGGGTTTGGAGGATTTGGAGAAGGGTGAACAAGAAAGCAGATCTAACAAAATCTATTTTAGATCTTTTACCTTATATTTGTAAACACTCATATAACATTTCATTTGGGTTGGTAATTAGACAAGGCTTAATGTCGACTATGCAGAGGGAATAGGTCTCTATATAGCAACAGTGACCAGTAGACTCTCTTCTCAAGGGATTTCTAGAGACAATCTATTTTGAAGAATTGAGATATTGTGTATGTGTGTGTGGCATGCCTGTCAAGTGCATGAGCATGTGCTGTATGCGTATGTGTATATACAATGTCTGATTAATGAATGAATCCTGGCCAATCGCTAACTAGTTCAGTGACTTGGGGTAATTTAGCAACCCCTCTGGTCCCTAGTTTCTTTACAATGAAATAAAGATGACACTTATGTTGCAAGATTGTCAAAAGAAGTAAATAAGTAAATAAAAACACCTCATGTAGTGCCTAGCATATAGTATTAGTATTACTTCTCTTTCCTCATTTCCAGCTGCAATGACCTAGCAAAGAGTAACACTTTGCAGGGATTTTGGCATGGGGCGGGGGCACAGAAGGCTGTAGGGTAGGTGCTATCACAGTTAGAAACTGTTAGAAACTGAAAGTCGTGGGCAAGAAAAGGAAGAATAATGTGTGTATCATGTGCTTTAGGGAAAGAAAATAAGCGATACCCACAGGTCAGTGAATATGGTCCAGAGCTGATGGTCTGCTATCATCACTTGCCTCTTGGTACCCAGGACTGGGCTTTGCCAGGGGCCCAAGGTAACCATTCGATAAGATGAAGGAAATGGGGAGTGTGATGCTAGGGAGAGGAAGAAACAAGCTGCCCTGGGTTGGAGCCCTGGGCCCCTGGAGGATTCTTGTCTTTCTAAAGTCTTTTTTGTTGGATTACAGGCAGTGGATGGCAGTACAATGCTGGTAAATGAGTCCACTCAATCCCTTGGTTTATGCCATCTGAGAGGGAGATGAAAACTGAGCACAAAGCTCCATTCCCCCAGCAAGACAATGCCTCATTTGAATATTTGTTCTTAGTCACTATTTGTTTTTACTCTGAGCAGCCATTAACCTCCTACCATGTCTCCATCTTTTATAATAAAAATAGCAGTGTTCAAAAAGATAACAACACTCCCAGCATGGCACCCTCCTCATGCAGTGTTCCGCATGGCAACGAAAGAGCAAAAATGACAGACACTCCTGTGCCCAACAGTAAGGTCACAGGAGCAGGCAGGGCCCAGGTGACTGTTTGAAAGAAGCTTCTTATGTAGCTTTTAGGAAGTCAACATTGTGAAACCCTTCTCCAAAGGAAGTAGCTAGAAGAATAAAAGGTTGATTAATTAACAAGTGGCCGGAATACTCAGTCCCTGATCAGTCCCTCACTTGAAATACAGTGGACTTTGCAACCCAGGGACTCAGCAGGGGACATGCCTCCTAACCCAGGGTGGGGCTGACTTATGTGCTGGAAAACAGCCAGCGTGATCTAGGACAGAGACCAAAAGAAGTCGCCAACTCCAGTTTCTCTGCTGCACCCGAATACTGGGGCCCTGACCTTCAATCCTGAATTTGGCCTTATGAGTTGGCTGTGATGTGTTCATGATTCCCACACTGCTTCTTGCAAAGGACTGCATCTACCCAGCATTTTAGTCTTCCCAGTACAGGACCTTGGGGATGCTCTGGACAGTCCAGTGGATGGTGTCCGATCCCAAGATGGGATTTGATGACACAGCCTCAGTCACCAAGTGTCTACTGGGTTGACCTTGAACCATCAAGTTTAGCCTTAGGGGAAAGAGTCTAACTGGTATTTTGATTCCCTAATATTAGCAAATAAATACCTTTTACATATTTCCCAAAGGCCCTCACTTGTCACCACGGCAGATTTTCTACACTATTTTCTACTTCTCTACCCCTTCCTTATCCTCTCTTCATTCTCTATGAATGTGCTCCATCAAATTTTCTTTTTAACCTCCTCAAAATAAATCTTTACCTTCCCTGATTATATCCTTCCCAATATGGTTGAGATGGACATGGACTTGAGTCCTGATCTCAACATTTATTAGTTAAGGGACCATAGGCAGGATCCTTAAACTAATCAAGCCTCAGTTTGCTCGGGTGTTCAATACCCCCTCAGGGCAGATGTGAAGATTAAATGAAATAATGCCTGCAAAGAGCATAAGGTGGTGTCTCTAACAGAGAGCATGCAAGAGATACTATTTTATGATTGATAAAATTGTATTATCAATATAGTTAGCCACACAGAACTATTTGCTTTTCCTTGAATGTTGTCTCAGCTTGTTTATGGCCATGCCTTTGTCTTCACTATTCTCTTATCTTCCTGGGCCTTCTTCAATGAATGTAAAAGCCTCAATCATTTTGAAAAGTCTTATCAAGTGCTTGTAACTTGCTCTGATTCTCTAAACAGACATGTTCATTTTGTCTCTGAAACTCTAGAGGGCTCCACACTATTATTGTGACATTTACCTTATTATATTATACTCCTCCACCTTATACTTGCTGCCAAGTTAAAAGGATCTGGAAGGCTGGGAATATGAAATGTCCAGCCCTGATATGAGATCGATAAGTATTTACTGAGTTGCATTATCTTAAAGTTTTCTGATATTTGTATTTGGGGCTGGGAAAAATAAATTTAACTTGATCTGATTCAAACCAAGATGATGTGCATAATGTTTATAAGGTCACAGGACATTCAAGCCCTGGGGAACGATGAGACCGAGGATATGGAATGGGCATGGAGATCCTGAGTGGACATTGAGGATGACCACACTTTACAAAGAAAAGAAATTGTGGCTTTTCCTCCTCTGAGGGGTGAGGGGACATGGAGTGTATAAGGGTCAGTCTGGCTAACTTCGCACTGCCTTTGATTCATTCCATGCTCGTAATACTTACTCCTCAGTACCAGATGGTGCTCTCCACCTTACAGACTCTCATCTCCATCTCTGAGGGATCTTCCTGGTTATTGGGGACTATTCCTTTACCCTTTTAGTTCTTCCATCTCTGAATCACAGGTCATCCCATAGTCTGAACTTCCTCCCTTAACTTTGTAGATTGTCTTTCTCTAAAGCCTGAATCCTCAGGGACAGACACCATGCCTTTGCTTGTTTTACTTAATTCATGGCCAGCTAAGGGCGAGTCCTTAATAAGTATTTGTTCTGAGACTGATGGACTGATAGCCCCTCCTACAAATGAAGGTTGTCTTCAGTGATATCGAGAGGTTTTTCACTCTGATGAGACTCTGAGATGTCAACTGTTAACAAGTAAAGGAAAAAGTTATAAGACCTCAAGTGGCCGAAAGTTCGGTTTAATCAGGCAATTGTTGTTGTTGTTGCTGTAGTTGTTATTTGTATAAGTTTAAATACGTTTAATCCATTAAACTGTTTTGATGTAGTAGCTACAATGGAAATCTGGACTTTCTTGGGCAGAACCAAGAGCAAGAAAAACCCACGAGCCAGGGCAGCCCTTGGATCACTGCGTTGTGAGTGGGTTTACTAACTGGCAGCCTGGAGGCAATCTATTTTATTAAGAGATTGAAAAATAGTTTAAAAAACCAGCATGTGAAGATTTCAATCAGAAATAGATGGGTACTTTTTAAACTGCAATTGGTTTCTAAAGAATGGGCAAGATAAGAATTGATAGAGGTGAATAGCTATCAAAACGTGGGGTGAAAAAAAAAGAAGCAAATTGCCACCTACTTGAAGTGAATAGCTCTTGTAATGTAATGGCTTTTAAACTTTAAAATTGTTTTGTATTATGACATATATAACAGTGGAAATCTGGGTTGAGAGTGTTTATTGGTTTTTTCCAATGGAAGATTGCCTGTTTGGTATTTGAATAATAATCTCCATATAAAAATATGGTAATGTAATTATGCTAAGTAGTATTTTCTATAATTCAAGACTCTGTTTATAATAATATATCATATTTTGCAGTCAGGTAGGAATCCATTTGTCCCCTCCACCTGGGCTCGGAGATAGGAAGAGGAACTTTAATATACAGTTTTCTGCAATCTGATCCTCTCTAAAGTTAGCATTTCCTGAAGGTGATACAATAAATCTTACCAGAAATACCTTCATTTACCACATGCTGCCAAGTGGAGAGGAAGCTGATTCTTCAAAATTTTGCGGATAAACTTGCTTTGACCAAACTCACTGATGGAAGCATGCTGATGTGAGGACTTTAGACAAACTCAAAGGCAAAGAAAGTGAGAGAGTGTTTTAAATTACTTTGGAGAAAACAAATAGAATAGGTCAATTACATCTGTTATTACACAGCACTTTACTGAGAAATTTATATGTGAAAACTGAGTACTTCACCAGCTAGTATTGTCATATC
Source organism: Rousettus aegyptiacus (assembly GCF_014176215.1). Taxonomy (NCBI): domain Eukaryota; kingdom Metazoa; phylum Chordata; class Mammalia; order Chiroptera; family Pteropodidae; genus Rousettus; species Rousettus aegyptiacus. Next base: position 73,936,349 of record NW_023416287.1, read on the forward strand.
ATGCACATGAGAAAACACAGTGGCAAAGTTGTGGATAGGCCTGCACTCAATTGAGTTCTCTTGTTATCTAGCTTTGTACTAAGACAATTTGAATAAGGTTAGTCCATTGTTCTCATTTTTATACTGAGAATATCAGCAATAGTGGATCCCCTGGGACTTTCTAGTATAAGAGTTTGCCTTTGACTGAGAAACCTAATCCTGAAAATACTAATTAATGGAGTAATGGCAACCTGATTGGTAATGTCTAGTGGTCTGCCCCAGGGTTCTGCATCAATCCTGCTCAGGTCGATAGCCTTAATATCTAGGCTGAGGGTACAGAAAGCTACAGTTTAAGTAAAAGCAGTAAATATATTGAGAGGTATGTTGCAATGCAAGCTGGTCTCCTAGGCAAGTATAATGGGCCAAATTTAACCTATTAAATTTATAATACTAAATATAAATTCCTATATATACACGTCTCAAAAACTCATGACCAAAGAAGCACATCATAGGGAAGATGTGGCTAAAAAGCAGCATAAGACATGCCAATGAGACTTAAAAAACACTGGGGTTCTATTAACAGAGATAGGGTGAACATGGACTATAGACTAATGATTACCAGAGGGGAGGGGTTAGGGGGAGGGGGAGGAAGATGGGGTAAAGGGGGTCAAATATGTGGTGACAGAAAGAAATCTAACTATGGGAGGTGAACACACATTGTAAATATATATATGCCTTATGTTAAAATGTATAGCTGAAACTTATTGGATTTCGTTAACCAATGTCACCATAAAAATAAATACATAAATAAATAAAATAGAGATACCATGCCCAGAAAGAGGGAGGTGATTGCCTCTCACTGAACATAACACACTTGGAATTTTGTGTTAAATTTAGGGGCTCTTCCTCTTAATAAAGAAGTCGATATATTGGAATACAATGCCTAGAATGGTGAATGAGGAATGATTGACTGTTTATGTTGAGAAAAAAAAAAAAAAACCAGACCGTTTTCAAATACTTTGGGGCCAATCAGGTCAATGTGAAACCGGACTTATTCTGGGTGACTCCAGAAAGCAAATGCGTTTCCTGGAACAGCCAGATCTATAGACTGTGGTCTCCTTCCTCTGGTGACCTCCAAGCCCTTTGTTTTTGTTTTTGTTTTTGTTTTTCAGCTTTATCGGGGTATAATTGACAAATAAAAAATGATCTGCAAGCCCCTTGTATCTCTTTGTATTGGTCCTCAGACTATCTCCATAGAGGAAATAGCAAGGGTAGCCATAACAATGCTTCTGCAGAGGGGAGAGCTGGGCGGGGGAGAGAATTTAGGGCATGATTAAGGAAACATAACAGGTCTGTCTTTATAGGAAAAGAGACAAGCCCTTCTAAACAGTATTCATTCCCTTTCCTCCATCACTTTTTTCTCCTCTTCCTTCCCACCCAGAGTTTCCCCCTATAATTTTTCTTTGCATATAGGAGTCTTGAAAATAGCAAACTGACCAGAAGTGTGTTGATTCAGACATCTTTGCAGCATTCTGGATACCTTTCTATTTTTGTTCAATCACAGTGACAGGTGATTTGAGGTGATGATAAATCCATGTATTTAAAGCCTTGATTGCCTGAATAAATAGGTTGGATAGCTTCTGTAATTGGATAATTAAAGCAAAAAGGAGATATCAGTGGGGCCAGGCGCTGAGAAAATCAGGGTGGCTGGAGATTTCATTTTGGAAAATTCAAAACTCAAAACTGTAGGAGTAGAGCAGGTAAAATCAAAAGGTACATACTCCCAGCAAAAAAAAAAAAAAAAAAAAAAAAAAAAAAAAAAAAAAAAAAACCAGCTGCAGGAGAGGAGGAGGGCTTGATTTAATTAATCTGAGATGCAAATGAAAGGCAAAACACACTCAAGCGTCTTTGCATATTTTCTCCCAAAGCATGTTGATTCTCTGCTCAGGATTCCAGGTCGGGTCAGGGAGGAAACAACGGAGGGTAGCATCTTCCTTTGGATAAGTGTTTCCCACTACTGGACCCTCTTTCACCTTCCATGTTCAAGGTACACACACACACACATATGCACGCGCGCGCGCACACGCACACACATGCAGATACACAACCCCTCTTCCTTGTCCTTACTTTTCATCTTTCTCCCATTTCCTTCCCATTTCCCTTTATTTCCCTCTAAGTATAGTCCTTGAGAACTGTAATCAGACTTCAAAATCTGTAAGAAGTCACCAGAGGGGGCACCCACTAAGACACAGCTAATACCATTGGACCCCCAGGGAGCAGAAAAGAGAGCGGAGCCATAGGGCTGGCACCCCCTTGTTTCCAGATGGTGGAAACGCATCTCAGGAAGATAGAGCTATTCCTCTAGGATGCCATTGCCAGACAAGAAATTTATTTTCTCTTCCTGCTGATAGTCAAATGTGTTCCTCCCAAGGAGCCAGGCATGCTCATCATCACTGGGACACTGTGAGGGTCCCCCACCCCATTCAAGCCCCCCATCTTGGAGCTGGCACATCTGCTCCAGCCCCTAGCCACCCCATCTCACATGGCCCCTGTCTGTCTTTTCCCTATGTGTGCCAACCTGCCCTGGAGATTATAAATGTTCACCATGCAAAAAGAACTTACCCACCACCCTCTCAACCTCACCAGCAGTAGCATGGGAGTTACATCTGTGTGTTGAGCACACACTGCCAGACCCTGTGCTAAACACATCATCAATAGCTTATGCCTCCAAATCACCTGGTTGTTTCCCATTTTATTGATAAGGAGATTGAGACTTGAAAAGGATAATTAACTTCTTAGCAGATAATAACTTGCAGAAGGGGAATTCATACTCATACTTGAGAACAAAACTCAGGCTTCTAATATATGTGATTCTACCATCCTAGGTCCTGGAAATCTTGGATTATAAATACCCTATGCTCCTGACTTCCTATTGCCCTTCTGTCATCAGTCATACATCTAACAAAATAGTTATTGGGCACTTACTCTATACAAGGGACTGTGCTAGGCACTGAAATCATAGAAGTGAATAGCAGCTTCATGCCCTCAGGGACATGGAGAGACAAAAATAAAGATTTCCGATAGCATACAGCATAGTAAGTTCTTTGCCTATGGTAGGGGCTTAATGCATATTTGATTAACTAAAATCTCTTGAATTAAACCTCCGAAATCACTTCTCTAAGAGTTGGAAGCAAATTAGCATTTCTCTGCATGACTGGCTGAGACAGGTCAAGGAGAGTGGCAGGGTGGGGTGGGGGGTAGGGTAGGAGGTGGTTCTATTACCTCTGAAATCACGAGCCTGCCTGAAAAAACACAAAGAAATATGGAAATATGCAGGACCCCACAACTACAAGAATTCCTGTCTTGTTACCTTAATCTATACATACAAACTAGTTTGACAGAGTTCAGGTGCAAGTTTAAAGAAAGGCTCCATATGTGTGCATGAGTTTGTGTTCATGCATGTGTGTGTGCAAGAGAAAGAGATTTTTGTATAAGACTGATTATTTAAGGTGATTTAGTATTGCCAAAGTAAATATTTAAATCAAACCATGCTGCTGGAGGCTAAACAATACCATTTTTATTCAAATAAGCTATGAAAACCAAGAATAGAAATATCTTAATGATCTAGCAAGAAAGTTAAAGGTTTATGTTTATCCTATGATAGTAAAATGGACAGGTAGACTAGCTTCTGATGCATAGAAGGTAGTCCAGTGCCAACGAAGTTAAAAATTTGGCACAGATCTATGAAGGACACACGTGTAGTTGATTATTGCCCATACCAGACAGTGGGTACTTCCTGTACAAATCTCCTTTAATTTTCCCAGCGACCTTATGTAACCTTAATGTTAGCTGGCACCTCTAGCATCTCAAGGTCAGGGGAAGACATTGCAGACCTGGCATTAAAACACAAGCAAAGGTGCTTGATTTCCTTGCCAGATTCCAGCATGTCATTGACTTGAGTTAGATTAAGGGAATTGGTGTTCAACAAAGCATTCAGTAAAGACAGTAAAGACCGATTCTCATGCGCAGTCTGTATTTTCTAGGATATTTTCCTTTGGTTTTCTCTTTGAGAAAATGTCAATGAGCAGCTGCTCCTGGAGCATCTACAATGTATTTGGTACTGTGATTGGTCTTGGGATGCAGGGATGAGCAGGGTCAACCTGGTTCTTGTTCTTATGATGCTTAGAGTCTTGTGAAGAAGAGATGCCAATGACATCATTACGTGAAATTAGCTAAATCATTATAGACTGCTCTCTGCTCTGCTATGCTAAGGAAAAACACAGAGAAGAGTTGCACTTGTCTTTGTTACTAACTTTAAAGGAGATGGCACCATATCCGCACTAGCGGCCATGAAATCATAGTGTGGCGGAACCCAAAAGAAAAGAGACCACTCCAGGTACAGAAATGGCACCAGCTCACCCTTTATACCTGCAGAGTCTCCTCCCAGGCTCTGCCCTGCACAGGCTAGTCCTTGGGAATTCTGTGCTTTGTTCCCATAAGCAAGTCCAATCCCTTACAGGAGAGTAACTCAGCTTCAGAAAGCTGGTTTCAGTGGCCAGCAACTGCTTTAACTTAATGTTTTCCTTCTCGATGAATTGCTTTGGCATTTTTTAAACCCAGTCATAATATTATGGTTCATAGGAAGCTAAAGAGTGACCTTTGTAAGTTGATCAGATCATAAAACTAATGAAAATGGATGGCTGGGCCTCCAAATGGGCATGAATATAGGCCTCTTCTAGGCAGCTCAGCCTAAACTCCTTTCCTTGCAAACAACTTTAGAGAGTTTTTTTAAGTCTGTCTTTTCTTTCTATAAGCCATTAATTCATGCCAGCCTGAATTAAATCCAGAAATGTTTCTCTATAGCTGTTGCTGACACATACATACGTTGACTCCCATATGGCTGTCCTCTGACACTTTATCCGCCCCAGCCTCTACCCCAGCCAGGTCCATTAATGGGCATTCACTTCAAGACCATAACAGCAGAGCTGAGTGGCCTGGTTCCCAGCATCAACTCCAGACCTGGATTTCCTTTCACTCCTCACCAGCAGATCTGTTGCAGCTTGTTGGAAACAAAGGGTCCTCTGGGCTCCATACCATGTGGTCACATCAGCAATTAAGTGGGAGGTGAAACTAGTAAGCCCAGTAAGTGGGAGGTGAACCAAGAGGACAGGGCCTGAGACCACAGCCTAGAAAGTGCTTTCCCTGTGTGGTCAGCAGAATTCTAAGGGTGAGACACCTAAATAGAGTCTAGGCACTCTCACTTACTAATTGTGTGACATTTGGCAGATTAGCTGGTAAAAGCCTCCACTTTGTCATGTGTAAATGAGGAGAGAAATGGAAACCACACCAAAGATAAAGCCCTTGGATCCTCCCCAGACACACAGACATTGTGCAATAAAGGCCAATGGTTGTTGTTACTGTTGCTTCAAGTCCTAGATGAGAATCTGCCATGAATCAAGAACGATGGACACCGTGAGTGTCCAAAGTCAGCCACCCTGCCTGGCTTTGCCCTAAGACTTGTATGTTGATTCCTGGTCTATCCTGAAGAATAAAAACTTCCTGTCTGAGAAGTACTAAGGCTGCCTTGTTGGTGCTGCATTGTTTTCATCTGCTACTGACCTACTTCCCTGTTTCTGGTTTCTTGCTTGGCCTGGTCTTGAGGCTAAACTCTTGGTTTGTAACCACCTGTCTTGATTCTCCTGTCCCTGGACTGTCTCTTCTAATAGACAGTGGAGCCCTCTCCTCTTCCATGTTGGCTCTCTTTGTCTGCATCTTAGTCATGCCAATGTTCTAGCTCAATGGATTGGAAAAATAGCAGGGTCCCTTCTTTATATAAGTTTTACATAATTTCTCAGCTTGAGAAGAGGCTCTTTCTTACAAAGATTCCAAGGATAAGTCTGCACGTACCCTGCTGCTGAAGGGCATTAGATTTCAGTGATTTAGAAATGGAATCGAGTCCAAGGCAGTGGCCATTTTGCTGCTCTGGGGCTCCCCTTTTCCCCACCTGGAGATGGGGCGGGGGGGAAGTTGGTCATTGCTGCTAAGGCAGGACCACCATGGATCTTGGCTTCAGGACTGATGGTGGGAGAAGGCTTCTAAGGGTGGGGTCACTAGAGCTAAGTGCTGGATAGACAGTAAGATGAGGAGACCCTGGAGGAATCTGGTCTATTGGCTTCAGTAATAAAAGCCAAGTTTAACTTTCAGCTGTGTGTGTATTTGAAGGCCGCGTGGAGGGATACCAGGAGACGAGAGGACCCTCTGACGACAGAGACCAAGAATAAGGGAGCATTTTAATTTTAAATTTTACTTTTTTTCCCCCACTCCTGGTGAATTTAGAAATTTACCCTCTCAGAAACAGTATAAAAGTATACACTGTATTTGGGGGCCTCCAATACATTCCCGGGGCTAAATATAAATAAAGTAAAATGAGAAGATTGAAGTGAGAAAATTTACTTTCTCATACTACCTCTAAGCATTCGATTTGGGATTCTGTTAATTGCTGGAAAAGGAGAAGTGTGAAAAAAAAAAAAAAAAAACAGAGGAAATACCTCAGGGTTCTGAGTGACTGGGGTGTGGACTGGCAGTCCTAGCTGCCCTGTTTCAGACTGAGGGAAAAAAAGTACATTACATCTGGCTAGTCATGGAGAGAAAATTTGTCTTTTCTGTACTTTACCAGCACAGAATCTCAAATAAAAGCAGCAGAGCTTGCAGAACCAAGTTTAAACCCAGGCTCCGCCCCTTACCAGCTGTGTGACCTTAGGCAAGTTAACCCCTCTGAGCCTCAGCTTCTTTATAAAATGAGAAAACAGAGCTCCAAGTCTTTGTATTGGCTTGCTAGGGCTGCCTTAACAAAGTACCACAGACTGGTTGGTCTAAACAGATATTTATTGTCTCCTACTTCTGGACAGTAAGTTCGACATTAAAGAATCAGTAGGTTTGGTTCCTTTGAGGCTGTAAAGAAAAATCTGTTCCATGCCTCTCCCCTAGCTCCTGGTGGTTTGCTGGCATCTTTGGCAGTCCTTAGCATGTAGAAGTGTCGCCCAGATCTCTGCCTTCATCTTCACATGGCGTTCTCCCTGTGTTTGTGTCTCTGTGTCCAAATTTCCCCTTTTATAAGGACAACAATCACATTAGACTAGGGGTCCACCCTATTTCAGTATGACCTCATCTTAACTGGTTACATCTGCAACTACCCTATTTCCAAATAAATCACATTCTGAGGTGCTAAGGGTTAAGACTTTAGTATATATCTTTTTTACATATACAATTCAACCCACAACAAGATTGTTATAAGAATTAAAAAGTGCAACATGTACATTAAGTTCTTTACAGAGTCCCCATTATAAAGTATTCAGTAAAGGAAGATATTGCTATTGTTATTTTTCAAAGGTTTTTTTGCTAAACCTGCATTTATTACAGATTTATCTTTAGCTAGGCCAGATGACTGGAACAAATCACCTCCCATACACATTAACCACGTCATCTAATTTACCTAGGACATATGGCTCAGGGGAGTTAGGGAGGTGCTAGGCTGAAGAAGCTTTTAGGTTATATCTACACAATATCAATGTATCGGCCAGCCATACTGGCAAATGTATGGTTATGTACGTGCATGTTTTAAAAATTATACTAAAGGAAAATCTCTTTGTTCCAAACTCTAAACCCCCAGAAATGTAACCATGAGATTCATTCTAGCTTAGTAGCATCATACAGATCTCATTTTGAATGAGGGAATAGGGCATTTCTCCTCTTTGCTTGAAACACAGGACTAAAAAAAGAAGAAGAGGTATTCCCAGGGCCTGAGCCATGTAGAGAGAAAACAGTTCTGGTTAACAGTAGGAGCTCTCTGGGAACACACCTGGAGTGTGAGCACCTGAGAAAGTTAAAGGGACTCACAGGGAGGAACTGAAAGCACAATGGAGTGAACGTCACCAATTTTGCAAATTTGCCTCTCTTATAAGCAAAGAGGGTTTGGCTCCTCCGTGAAAATGTCAGCAGTTACCTGAAGGCAGGCTTGTGCGCATGCGCTGGAGAACCTGGACCCCTGCTGCAGGGTCTTCTGTGGTGCTAGCAGCAGTCATGGTGGTAAGGGGAGTCGAGAGTGTGGATCTTGGAATCCAGGGGCTGAGGAGCTGCCCCTACTCTCTGGCAACCTTGCCATGTGACCTTGGACAAGATTCTTCCCCTCTCTTGGCATTAGTTGCCTCATCTGTAAAACGAGTACCTGGACTGGCTTCTCTCCACTGACCCTACTAGCCTGACATTCTTTGATATTCTGATCCTGGCTCAGACCCAAGCCCAAAGTCAAAAGAAATTCTGCTACATTATGAGTGTCATGAGATATAATGCTGTCCTCAGCTTAGGTTTCTTTCTGACTGGACTGATGCTGTGCTTACTTTGTGCCTCTGGAATAGACCTTTGGAAGGGAGGGGAAAAAAGGAAAAATCATCTGCCTACATTAAAAAGGAGAGAGAGCAGAATGCCACGTGATGCAGAACACGGCTCAGGCTTGCCCATGCTCACCTTTGAAGCCTGGAAAGGCACTCTCCCTGAATAGCGTGAATGAATATGACCAATGAGACTATTTGATTTAGTAAGATGAAACTGGAGAGCCAGCATTCTTTATGTTTTATTTTGTCTAATAGCTGTAATCAGAAATCACACCATCTTTTCAAAAGTGGGAGCCAGTGGTGTGGCAATGCTCACAGGTGGTTGTGGGGTCTGCAGCTCATTTGAAGACCCCATGTCTTTCCTGGAGCCCACGGGAGATTGAGAATGTGGAGGAGTCTCCAAGGAGGTTCACACCAGGAGCAAAATAATCAGATCACTTTGTCAATTTAGTTTATAAGACGTTGGTTCAATCTCCTTTTGTAGATTTAGGTGAGACACCCAGTACCGAATCCAGTGGATGGCACCACATGATGTGCTTCATATTTATTAAGGGAATTAATCAATGAGGGAATGAATAATGAATGGGAACCTTGTAGGTAAAGAGAAAGATGTACAGATGAATTTTTAGGTCTTTCTATCAAATTGGCATAGTTTGTGATAGGACATAAGAGACATTTGTGATGTAGGATCCAACTTTTTATTCCTCAGTAATAAAAACAAAGATGCCTATTTTTGAGCCCTAGGTCTTTTCTTCACTTGCTGTGTAAACTTATGGAAGTTGTTCATCCTATCTGTGCTTCGGTTTTTCTCATCTCTAAAGTGAGGGTAATAGTGGTACCAAGGTAGCTCATAAGAGTTGTGGGAAGACAGAATGACATGCGAACACTAATCACACTTCGTGGCTCCAAAAGCTACAGATTAGGATAGATGAAAATGGAGTTGGCCCTGTATGGGTACCACAGATGCACTAGGCACGTTGCCTTGATGGCATGATTTAAAAAGGTGGATGAGGCCCTTCTCCCCCAAATATCATTCCCTGATCTGTAGTGTGACTCAAATTATTACTTATATAAAGTTGCCTTTAGGCTAAAGAAATGCCCAGAGAAGTCCCACTAGTGAGATATGTTATGTGAGAAAATGAACACATTCGGCCATTATGCATTATTTCCCAAATTTCAGTCTGTCTTCAAAAGACAGGGCAATATGCAGTCGTTAAACCCTGGGCTTTGGAGTTGCTCAGTTCAAATCTTTGCTAGCTATGTGACTTTAGGCAAGTTATTTAACTTCTCTGAATTTCAGTGTTCTCAACTGTAAATGACTAATGATATGACTTCCTAGCGTTATTATGGGAAAAATATGAGACAATGTACATGAAATTCTTTGCATATATTGTACATACAGTTAAAGGGAATGATTATTATTGATACAATTTTTCTCTCATGAAGATGCTTATAAGAACATTGTTATGGACTAAATGTTGTGTTACCCCCAAATTTATATGTTGTCCTCCACAAAATTTGTATGTTGAAGCCCTAATCCCCAGTGTGATGGTATTAGGAGGAAGGGCTATTGGGAGGTAATAGGTATAGATGAGGTCACGTTGGTGGTCATGATGGGATTAGTGTCCTTATAAAAAGAGGAAGAGACCAGAGCTCTCTCTCACTCCATCATGTGTGGATACAGTGAGAAGGTTGCCATCTCCTAGCCAGGAAGTCAACCCTCACCAAGAACCCAACCACATTGGCACCCAGATCTCCGACTTTTATTCCCCTGAATTGTGAGAAATAAATATCTGTTATTTAAGCCACCCAGCCTATGGTATTTCGTTACAGCAGCCCAAGGTAATATGGACAGTAAAGTCAATTCTCAAAGATTTCAAACAATATTTGGAGCTATAGCAGCAGTATTGAAACAAGTTTCAGCTCCCTCAGTGAGCACTTTGAAGGAAGACCCTCATCTTCATGTAAATTTTTTTTTTACTGTACATAATCAGTGTACTATTGACTTGTCCACACTAGAGGTAAACAACTGCCGAAATGCACAGAGGATTAGAGAAGTTCAATTGTAAGAGGTCGTCTAGAAATGGGGTTCAGAGAGATGAATAGGATGAAAGGAGACATGGAGAAGGAGAAGAGATTATTCCCACTTCCTTGTGACTGTCACCATTTCCATGAGCCCCTGACTTCCCATCTTCCCCATCTCTCCCTCCCCACCTTGTTTCCCATCCCTCAACTCTGCCTTGTGCTGAAGGGAGCCAAGGAGAGAGATTTCTTCCCCTCCCTCAGAAACCTCTGTAGCTCAGGAAGCTGTGAGCTACTCCATGCACCTGGTTGTTGAATCCAGGGTTAGTCACTTCTCCGGAAGATGCCCAGGCTCAAGGAAAGAACAAGCTAGAGAACAAAAGGGCACATGAATTCTAGTCTTTTGCTCATTTTAGAGATTATTTTTCTTTTGACTGGAACCTTGCTTTGCCTCTTTGCCCCAAGATAAAATCGAGGATTCCACAGGATCTGCATATCCAAATATTTCATCTACACTTTCCCCAGAGGATATGGGTATCAGAGAGGAGCAGAGAAGGAAACACACACAAAACAACTAAGTGCAGTACCACAGTTGGGTTGCCGCATAGAAAAGGGTTAAATGGAGATTTTCTTCTCATATCTTATTGAGATCATTTTATGGCTGTGATCTCAAGGGAAAACGAGCAGTTTGCACATTTACTGTTTCCTATCAGTCGACCATCTGTAGGCACCACCTTTCACAAAGAGCTTATACATTAACTGGTCATTTTATCATTGTAATATATTTGAAAAATCAAAAACCAGCTGTTATAAAGCCATAAACTGGAGACTTTATTACATGTTGTTTATCATTACTTTAGTATTTGGAGATTCATAATGCACGGACTTGGAGATCTATCTGTATTGCCAAGGAGGCCAAAGTTTATTTCCCTAATAATATGCAAATGGGGCCTTTATACCAGATAATGAATAATCACTTTAGATTAAAGGCTGAATTTTCTTTTAGTGGTACTGGCAGTGCAGCCTTTTGCATGCAGTTAATAATTAATTTAAAGAATTACCACTTCAGTGAGCCCTGCTTACATTATTTATTAAGTGTAATTAAAGTATTTATTAGTCAAGTAATAAATGAGGGACAACCCCCAGCACCTTAACAGTGTTGTAAAATAATCACAGACCATGTTTATCTGCAAGGCAAGACTGAGTGTGGCTCAAGTATGTTAATAGATTATTCATGATCATTTAGAGTGTTAGCAGTGCACCTCCATGAAGAGTGTGGTTTTGGCATGCCCGCCTGCTCCCATCGAATGGGTTCATTCTACAGAAGATGAGTGCCTTGGCTTTTTCACATTGTTGATTTGCGTTTGTTGATTTAGAAGCAAAATAAAGGCGATTTCTTGGTTTGAGCTAACATCCCTCGTCGTCTGCCATGCTGCTTGCAGCTCAAAGTGGCTCACTCAATATGGCCACCTTGAAATCATTTTGAAGGGCTGCTGAAAGCATTATCTATAATTAAGATGCAATTCATTGTCCAAACCAGGACAATTTTTAAAGCGAAAGATGTGATTGGTAATAATACGTAAATCGAAAGAATTCTAGGCAAAGCAGGACAGAACCTCCAAAAATTAGCATGGCCTTTGTTCATCTAGCTGGGTTGCTTTTCCCAGGCTATGGATATGAGAATCAGCTTCCACTCCTGACTGCCACTCACCATGTAAGGTTTTAGATGAAACCCTGGCCCTGTGCCTTCCCTCAATTTCAGGCAGTTTGGCTACCCATAGTGTTTCTCAGGAAAGCTTTCCTGGTTCCTCCAATCACAAATAGTCACACTCTCCTCTAACTCCACTGCATTACTTATACCTCTGTTGGTACACTTCCCACTGGCTTGCAACATCTTCATTGATGTATTTATTTTTATATCCACTCCATGAAGAGAACGCAAGCTCTCTGAGGAAAGAGACAAGCTGTACTCGCAGAATTTTAACTCTCCCAATATTCTTCTCTTGGAGCCCTCACTAAAAGTAGGGATATAGTAAACGTTTACTAAATAAATTTTATAGTTGGGAAGCCCCCAGTCCTTGTCTTTCTAATCAGCAAAGAAGGTAAAATTTTAGTGCAGGATCACTGACCAGAATCCATAACTGAGCAGACAGGCCTGTGGAATGAAGACAAGCAGAGGAAGGTGTGGCCAGCAGGTGACCATTCCAAGGGACATTCGGTTCTGCCACAGAAATCACTTTAGAGTGAGATTACTCATGAATGAATGAACAAATCTCAAGGTCCACTCCTGTCAGACCAGGGCCTTATTGGCCTTCAAGTGTCATGCTCAGCCCTTTTTCTCTGAGTCCTTTACCTGGAGAGTTCTCCATCCTACAGTCTCTAAAAACAAGGATAAAACTTACCAAACTGGATATAGGTTAAGTGACTTTCCTAAGGTTGCCCAGATGATTGGTGCATCTCTGCAAATCCTGCCTCTTCATCTAAGTAAATCCCACCTATGTCATGTTCTACCTCTTCTCTGAAGACTTCTCCTGACCACCTCTCTGATCATTTTTAAATCCACATTGTCCATACTTCTCATCTTGACCCTTTACAGTTGCACTGCTTCCTACACATTCATCTCTGGCTCTCCAGGAAAGGGCAATGCAGTCTCCTCTTCCTACAATTCCCCACAGTGCTGGGCACATAGTAAGTGCTCAGCGAGTGAAGAAGGAGACCACATCTTGCCCAGTTTCCCCTAAACCCTTCCCTCTCCTGTCGGTCCAGCTCCACCCTCACTTCCCAGAATCCTACCAGAAGGGTATTGTCACTTACCAAAAGATATGACCATGTTAAAAAGGAAAGGAAGTGATGTCAGGTCAAAGATAAAGGGGCTGAGTGGCACCTGAGAAAAAAAACCCAAAGAATCAAATGTCATGTTTAATAATAGCCAGCACAACTGGGCCCAAACTTGTGGGCTTATAAATAGATTTGTCTTTGGGCCCCTTTACAGAGCTGTTTCTTAGGCGACCGACAGGTTGGCCATATATCATGTGCGCTCCGGCCTCGTGCTGTGGCAGCCTGCTCCTGACCTCTTAATCAAGCTGAGCGCTGGGGCACGGAGAGGAGATATGCGATCACTTATGGAAACACCCAGCTGGCGTCGGTCCCACAAACCATCTGCCTGTCTCACTATGGTCGGACTGACTGTCTGCTAATGCTCGCTTCTCCTATGAGCCATTTATATACTTCCCCAGTCTTTTTTTTTTTTTAAGTTGAAAACAAATAGAATTATTGGACGTGCTCTACTTGGCTGCAGCTGTGAATCACAAAGTTGGAAATCACTCTGAGACGGAGTCAGACAGGACATGCTCTGCTTCATTAGGGAGAGGTCCGAACTGCTGATCTAGCCTCATTTGATCTTTGATATTTTATTTATCTATAAATTTGACATGGCCCTATTAGGAAACGTCTTGCTATTGTGTACTTTCCCATTCTTTTTGTGTTTCCAAAGGGAAGAGGCCTTTGCTTTAGTCATAACCCAGGGTCAACATTTCTTCTTGGCCTTGTCAGGAGATAATCAGTGTGAAGACAATACAACTTGAGAATTATATGCAGCTGGTAGCAGCAGGGATGGGAGAAGGATAATAAAGGTTTGACATAATTCTGCCTGGCTCTTCGCTACTTTCCAAAGTCAGTAATGGATCACAAATTCAGAGTAGTGAACAAAACCAGATGAACTGGAGTTGGGACCTATGCCTATCATTATTGTTCTATTCAACTAAGATTGAATAAGTTCCACTAGGGAGGATAGCGTTGTGCCCTCTGAATAGAAAATGCACAATTCTATATCTACAGGGTGGTGACACTCTGACAGTTGGTTAATCATTCAATCAACAAGTCAATACTGACTGTATCCTCTATGCCATCTTAGTTAGAGTTCCCCGAGAAGCTGCCCCAGAAGGATGTGAGTGCAAACTGTTTAGTTGGGAATTGCAGGAACACCCGGAGAGAAGTGGGGCAAGCAGTACCAGGAAGAAAAGGCCGTGATTAAAGGGACATCATTTATTTAGCCGGCTACTACCAAGGGCCACTGGAACCCAACTCTCAAGGAAATTCTGGGAAAAAGGTGTAAAACATATGGTTTAGAACCATTTTAAGGGGTATGGGAGTTGGGGTGTTTACATACCCACTTCTAACAGTCATTGGTTTGAGGGATGCTATTAGGGGATGATCATTCTTTGAAACTCTAGCCTGCCATTTACCCAAAGAGCAAGCTTTCCCCTACTGAGAATAAAGGAGGGAGAGCCTTTAAGCACAGAGATATAGATACTGGCCATTGTAAGTTCACTGGAGCCCACTGAAGGGTCCAAGGAAGGTCCCTTCCTTAGAAAGAAGCTTAGAAGTCATCTGATTTAAATCTCTTTGGGCAGGTCCCTGATGGCACCTGCTACAAGCCAATCCCTAAGTGAGGGGGTTCTAGGGAATCAAAAAGTTGAAAAGACACTTTGTGTCATATAATCAGTTTTGAAGGATAAAACAGCTAGGAAGCAGTCCTATAATCAAGCACTAAGTGCCATGGCGAAGACAGAAAAATAAAAGTTCAACAGTTACTATTCAAACATTGGGAAAATTTCCTGAAAAAAGTTAGGATTAAATTAGGACTTGAAGAGTGAATAGAACTTGGATTATGGAAAGGAGGTGAAGAAGGATTAGAATAAAATTTATGTATTCCCAAAATTGGGTATAAAAGCCAACTTGAAAAATAAGTAAATAATCATATTGATGCCAATGAACTCTTCCTTCCTATTCATAATCATCTTGGAGATAGTTTACCTATATTCACAATTAAACTCCAATAAACAGTTTTTGTTTAAGTTTCTTAGCCTCTCAATTTAACAGTCAAAGAGATTTAAATCAGGTGACTTCTAAGCTTCTTTCCTATCAGAGATTTTAAAAATCATGGGTCATGAATAAACTATTTAAAGGATAAAATGTAATCTATTTTGAAATATCATTTTGTTGGTTACATGAATAATTACCTCCTAATATATCTGTTTGCCCACTAAGCAGTCAAACCTCAGTTAATCAAAATGCCTTAGGATTTGCAGGATGGGGGCAGTGGGGGCAATATTCATATATATGAAGGTAGAGCAGGTTCGGACATGTCTGGTCACATATTCCTTTGAGAGAGGACTGAATACATGTGTAAGAGACGTCCTCAGCTGCCACTTGACCTTTGAGTGGAGACAAGTCAGTGCTTGGGTCTAGCTGAGAGCTCAGACTCAGAGAAGCCCGAGTTTGAATCCCAGGTCTGCCATTTACCAACTTTGTGACTTCAGACAATTTGACCACTGTAAAATTCAGTTTGATCATTTCTAAAATAGGAGTAATATCATCTACTGTTAGTGTTGTTGTAGGGATAAAGTTAAAAGGGACTTGTAAAGTATGTAGCCCAGGGTCTGAGATACTAACAAACCAGTGTGCAATGATGATGAAAAACAAATGCTTTTCAAAAAAGAAAAAGAAAAAGTACTAAGTACATGTTTCGCAGTCATCAAAGGGTGCATGCTCTTCTGGTTTCAACCTTTCTTATCACTTGATTTTACATACTACTTTCTCAATATATAATATTAGTTCATACCATGTGTGAGTGAAATGGGAATTTGGTGTTTTGGGCTGGGTACCTTGTAGTTAAGTCTATAAGTACATTTTAAGTTAGGACAAACAATGCAACAGAAAAGGAATCAAAGTTTAGGCTAATACTATGGAAACAAAGGTTTTTTTAATTGACATTAATTTCATATATCTATTATTTTTACTGTCATTTACATTTTTCTCTCCAGCACCACAAACAAGAAAAACACGATGCTTCTTTGTGAGTATTGCCCCCAGGACTGCTACTCTGTGGTGCTGGCAGCAAGTCACAAGTCAAGGCCATGAGGGACTGAGAGTCTGGCAAGACAAGGGCAAGGTCAGACATGTGAAAAATGGTTACAAGGCAAGGGCTAAGAGCTATGAAGCTAGTTAAGGTCTGAGATGGGTCTGAGGAATTCTTCCAGCAGCATCAGACATCAGAGATCGGGTCTCAAATGAAGGACAGCATCTTTCTCCTTTGTAGTGGTCAAGAGAGGCCCTCTACAGCAGTTTCTTGGAGGGTAGCCTGACCCATGGTCACCATATACTTATGGGCTAACCCTGGACAGTTCATAACACAAGCAGAAGAATTATTAATCATTACTCTAAGACAACTGGTGCAACCAGGACCAGACCAGGCCAATGAGGACCTGCAGTCTCCATTCTGCCTGAGAGCCCAGCCCTCAATTCTGAGTTCCCACCAGCTGTTCCAAAAGCTCCCTCCCACTCTGTTTCTCTCCCTTAGGGATGGATGTCAGGAGCTCCTCTCTGCCTTTGGACATGCCATTGATCTCTGGTAGCCATGTCTCAGGGCTGGTCTAGGGTGAGGAGAGTGAGGCATAGCTCAGACCCAAAATTAAAGGAGATGAAAAAAGGCTCAACAATCAAGGCAAATCATATTTCAATACAATGTTTTTAAAAATCAAAATTAGTGCAAAAAAAATTTTTTTAATGGGAAAAATATCAAATTTTTAAATCAAGACAGGATCAGTAGCAGTTCTCCAAGACATATTGGAGCCTGAAGCTAAAGAAAAAAACAGAAGTGCTGATCTTGTCTTTAATTAAAATCCAATGTTTCACTCGTTATGAATTTTTGCATTAATTTTCATTTTTTTAAATACTGTATTAAAATAAAATTTACCTTGATAACCGAGTGTTTTGATACCTCCTTCAATTTTGTGCCTGAGACTTGTACCTCACTTGTCTCATCCCAATCCTGGCCCCGAATTCTATTTCAATAATAGCCGTCACTCGCTGCGCACTTGGTAGGAACCTGGCGCTGGGCTAAGCGTTTTGCTTGCTTAATTCATATACTATCTGCATGAGGTAGAGTCTCTATCATACACATTTGCCCTCACAGTGCTCCCTTAGTCATCCAAAATTCCCAAGTCAAGTTCCACTTTCTTAGAGAATTAAAAAAGCTTAAAGCTGAAAGACCTATGGAAACATTCTCATCCTCAGCTTTCTTTTTTTGATGGGAATTCTAATGTACATTAGAGTGGTTAAGTGACTGGCCCAGGGTCACACAGCTGCTTGGGACTAGCGTCTATTCATTCATTAACTTACCAAAATTTTACTGAGCAGCTAGCGATTTTGTCCTCTATTGTAGGTATTGAGAATATAATGAGAAACGAAAGAGAAAATGCGCCTGCTCTCATGGAGCTTATATTTATAGGACGAGAAGGCAGTCAATAAACTAACAGGGATGCACTCATATACGTATACAGGACAAAGATGAGAACTATGAAATGAAGAAGGGAGAGGGGAGGAAAGAGGGATGGAGTGAAATATGAGGTTTTTGTTGTGTATAAGATGGTGAGGAAGTGATTTCTGATAAGGTGGCTTTGGGCAAACACCTAAATAAAGTGAAAGAAAAAGGAAGCTATGTGGGTGAGATGGGGTGGTGAGAGCTAGTTCTAGGGCAGGGTTTCTCCCCTTTGGCACTATCGACATTTGAGTCTGGATAATTCTTTATTGTGTGTGTGGGAGGGGGGCATTAACTCGTGCATTGCAGGATGTTTAGTATCACCTTTGGCCTCTACCTACTTAATGCCAGCAGTACCCACTTCTGAGTTATAACAACCAAAAATGTCCCCAGACATTGCCAAATGTCCCATGAGGGGTAAAATTGGCCCCAGTTAGAACACTGAGTCTAGGCACAGTAAGAGGCAAGGACAAAGTCTTTGAGTAAGTCAGACTTCCCGCAGCTCAGAGCAGCACCATTAGCAGCCCATCATTTCCAAGCCATCCCTGAGCACCCACCACCTGCAGAGTCAGCGTCACCAGACACACACTGCTCGTTTCTGATTCGTTTCTTCCTAGTGGTTAGCCTGCTTTTACCCTCAGCACTGAAAACTCCCTGAGGTCATGTGTCCAGCCTGCACCCCTCTGTGTCCTGCGAAGGCCCAGGCTCTGTGTGCAGTGGGTGTGTGTCTTCACACTGCCGTCGGCTCCTCCACGGTGGAGACGCTGTCCACGGACGGACTCATGGCTTTGGACCAGCTCTGGGAAACACTGCGTCCCTGAGCCACAGTCCAGCCCATTCTCCCACGAGTTGCCCTCTCCACATATTTAAGGGTGTGTGGCTTTCACAGAGGGACAGCGTGTGATGAAAGTTCACCTTCCACTCAATTAACCTTGAGAGAGAAGGGTTGGGTTTTTTTTTTCTTTTTCTTCCCCAAGAGACTTTTTTTTTTTTCTTTTTCTTTTTTTCTTTCTTTTTTTTTTAATGACCTTTTTGAAGCATCTTATTTTCTGGGCAAAAAGCCAAGTGATACACTCTCTTCCCAGCTTCAGAGCTGTTGCAGATTTTCAAATCTGAGGTAAAGACAGCCTTGGAATAAATACAAGGTGGGCAGCGGGGTTGGTGGAACATGAGGAAATGCCCTATTATTTCAGCTAAGATGTGCCTAGAAGGACAAAGCCTTCATGGAGCATAAGCCAGTAGGACACATGAGATGTAGGGACCTGGAGGCAGGGCTGCCAGGCACTCCCCCCAGTTAAGGACAGCACATGAATACAAACTTTAAAAAATCAATTCTACTTTGGCTGGAAGTTGAATATTAATAAGTCATAACAAAGCACATCTTGCACAGTACTTTGCAATCACCAAAGAGGGTTTTTTTTCACATATTTAATCTCTTTGAGTCTCAGATTCAACTATCAGATAAGATTGGATCTTCTTTAAGACTGGATCAGCAGAATAGAATAAATAGCAATAGTCCTTTTTTAACGGATTTGTTGGACAATAGTGCCCGAAGCCTCTGTACGCCATCTCAGATGGGCAGTGTCCCTGATGGTGGATTTAGAGAGGAGGAGGACGTGCCTCCTCTCTCCCTCCCCCCATGCAAGGCCTCCAGAGCCAACTACGTATATGTGCAGAGTGGAAAATAAAAGAAAGCACCCAAGCCAGCTCCATTTCTTCATAAAATTTCGCCATTGGCAACTCTGGTGGCAAAGGGAGTTTCATGAAAGTGGCCTGGTTTGCTTCACATGGAAGTTTTGTCCCCGTCTCTCTGAGGCCCAGAGACAGTTGGGAAACTTCTAGAACCTAACGAGCATTGTGTGAAAGCAGCAGGCTGGAGAGAGTCACTGGATGGTGGTTTGCTTCTAGGGACCAGGAAGTTGCGGTTGGGAGTCATGAAGGTTGTGAAAGTGAAAAAGGCAGAAGAGTCGCATGGTCAAGAGCACGGTCTCAGGAGCTGCACTGCCTGGGTTTCAGCTCCGGCTTCGACACTACCATCTGCACGATCTTGGTTCTGTGTTAGAGAGCAGTTTCGAGTATTAAAGGAATTTAGAATTTACAGAATCCAGAATTACTGAACAAAGAGGGTGCACTTGAGTGGGAGCATAGAGGGCACTGGGTGCCTGGTGGGAAACAGCTCAGAGTGAGAGGAAGTCACCTTACTTCACTGTCTCCATTTCCCACCTGTAAAACTGTGCAATGATGAGGGTAGCAGCATGCTAGGGGTGGGAGGCAGAGAGGTGTCCTGGATTCAGAAGTTCTTCAATGGGGGCCTGAGTATTAAGAATCGGAGATGTGGCAGAGAAGCTGAGGACTGTCCTGGGAGAACAGCGTCAAGAGATATGCCAAAGAGCCATTGCGACATTGGGGATTTGCTCTGGAAGTGGGGGAACTAGAAAGAGCCTACGCTGGGAATTTCAGGCTTCAAGAGATGCCTGCGAAGAGGAGGCACTGCTGACTAACATTTGCCCCCTGCAGCCCCCAGGAGAGGTTCTCAGGTCAGGAAAGGAGCTTTCTGGAACAAGATTGCAGCAACAACACCAATGTAAAGGCATCGCTTAAGCCCCCATGCCTATCATTAGTCTCTATTGGCTGTCACAGGATGAAGGACCAGTGATTTGTGTTCCATGAAATGTTCTTCTCGGAACATTAGGAAAAAGGAATTGGCATCAGAGCAAAACCCAGAGTAGCCCACAGCTTCTGGGCAGGGAACCGCACTCTGGGTGACACTGGGGAAGAGAAGCCCTTCCCTTTGAGCTGCGTGAGCCCCACACCCCCAAATCTCTTCACCACAGCACCTCAGCAAAAAAAGTAATAGTCTATTCTTTCTAATATTGTGCTTGAAATGATTAACTAGCCATGCGCTGATTTCAACAATACCTCTATTGGCCCATCAACCGTTCTCACATTGGTGAATGAAGTTAGAATGGGAAGCTAGCTTAGAATATTTCTAGTGCAGCCTTCTCTTTTTGCAGAATAACAAAACTGTGACCAGTGAGATTTTTAACTTGCCCAAGAACACATCTACTAACCGTGTGACAGTCTCCAAGCCCTAATGTCCTCGTAGGCTTGTAGAGCTGTGATGGCAGAGTTGGAATAAAGTCATGTCACCCGAAGTCTCATTGGTGTGTGAAATGACACTGTCTCATGACATTTCACGGTTCTGGTAAAGTTAGAAAACCTTCAAAATGTTTGGGGCAAGTAAATACACTGATATACAGAATAAACTATACCTTGGGGTACAAATGACAGTAAAATAGGACAATTATAACAAGGTGCTTTTTATATAGTGAGGGAAGATCCGAGATGGCCATCAGTTCTGAGAATGGGTTGACGTTTGGAGATTCCTCAGCTTGTCAGCACAGCACATCTGCTGAGTGACTCCATAAGAGTAACAATCAGATCTAAATTCCTTCCTGCAATGAAAAGGGCACCATCTCAGGTAGATGCCACCCTGTCATTCAACTTTTCCAGGGTACCCCTCTCCCAAGCGAATGAGTGGGTAGTAAGGAGCCATCTTGACAACTCCAAAGTCAGGTGCTGGGCATCCCCTGAGCTCCGTCTACACCTTCCCAGGACTTCAGAGCATTTGAGCTCCAGTTGCTCCAGAGGAGGGTGAGCACTGTATCCTCGCCTCCCTTCTTCAGAGAGCCTTTGTTTCCCTTTCGGAGAGCTTTCCGCTTGGCCGCACTGAGGCTATATTTTTTTATAATCGGTGCGTCCTCTCTGCCTCAAACAAGCTGTGTGACCTTGAGCATGCCACCCCACCAGCTGTACCTCATGTCTCTCAACTGTGAAAAGAGGGCAATAAGAGGCTGGACTGAAGACACATGGAGGGCCAGGGCTATAACTTACAAAATTCTATTCCAAGGACCTCACCCTGTGCCTGGTACACGAGGCTGCTCAAAAAACATTCAGGAATCTGGGGAAGATACAGCCCCTTCCAGTTCTGACATTTGGGGACTAGATTGGGAAGGAAGCTAGAAGATCTCACGCTATGACCTGTCTTATTTCAGTGGCTTTAATCATGGCTTTGAGGGAGGAGCTCCCTGTTAGAAGAACCTATAAGTGTGTGGTGAAGACCTGTCTTGAAGCAGCCCTAAGATACCTGAACTTGAAGAACTCGGCAGAGACCTGGAGATGGTTGTGTTCAGCTCTAGCACCTGCAGCCTCCTCTTCACTGCATCTCCTTCCTCTCACTCTGAGCTGTTTCCCACCACATACCCAGTGCCCGCTATGCTCCCACCAAAGTCAGTAATTCTGGATTCTATATTCTTCTAAATTCCTTTAATACTCGAAACTGCTCTCTAACACAGAACCATTGGGTTCTCAGTGTTTGGGAGGCCATTTTTATGAAGGTGTGAGGGATCTATTACATTCTCAAGCATATCCTTATCTGATTGGAAGTAATGCTGCCTTAAACCAATGATGGCTCCAACATGGCACATTGCAGGCAGCTATGTTCAAAAGTCAGGCTTGGAAGAAATGGTAGAGGCTGAGAATAGTCACTGAGGGCACTCCACAAATCACACACCGACTTTTTGCCTGCTCTCCCCCCTACCACTTCCATGCTGTACTCGCCTCCTAAAGTCTTCCTGCTGGGATGCTGACCCCACCTGCACACACCAGGGCTGCCCACTCCTCCTTGGGACAGGGCTAGCCCAGAATTTGTGATTCGGGGGATCTTCCTGACATCCTGAAAGCCCTCCACGATAAGAGAATGTTCCTTTGTGAAAGTTCCAACTCAGGAGAAAATAGGATTGGAAAGTCTGGGATGTAAAAAAAAGTGAAGAAAGCCCTAAGGAAGTTGATTCAAACCAACAACGGAGATTATGCACTGAGTAAAGAAAATATCAATAACGTTTCACATATCTTAAATTAGTAATAATGGGTACTAATGAGTTCTGTGCTATTAATTCCATTTACCATCCCTCCCTCCCTAGAAACTTTTCACAGTCTCCCTCTCCTGCAGCTTTAATGAGATACTTGTAAATTCATTTTGCTTTGTTGCAGAAAATGCCCTAAGAAGCATTTGGAATGCGTGGACCTGGTCCTTGGGTATCTTTAAGATTTTATTGGCTCCTACCTCCTGGGTCTCTCTGTGTGACTTGGAAGCTGGAGAGAGAAAAGGTTTTGGCTCGCCTTTATTTAACTTATTTGGAGGCCGAATGGATATTTCTCAAACCCTTTCCCAACACCTAGTGTCATAGTCCCTGGGCACCTGTCCCTGATCCTACCTACCAGATTTCACCACCCACTTTCCTCGCAAAGGCATCCAAGGTCAACATTATTTTCCCCAACTTATCTTTACCACCCCCACCAAGCTTACCCTTCTCTTCCACCCACTTAAACTTTATTTTCTATTTCCTGCTCCATCCTTCCCACATTCTTCTGTTTCTTATTATTCCCAACACAGGCAACCTGCTGGTCCCAGTGACTCTTGGTTGCTTAGCAGACGTGCAGAGGTAAATCAGAGTTTGCTAGAAGTTTTTATTGTACTGGGGCAACTGGCATGGGGGAGGGCATTACTCTGGTCACTTCTCAGAGATGCTCCTTTGCATTAAGGGACATTGGAGAATGTGAGAGTGAATCTGAGTGACAGGGTCATCTCTAAGAGTCACCTAGCTTGGGTGTAATTGAGCAACTTATAACGAGAATTACAATTCTGTTTCTTCCTCCCCAGCTAGGACCAGCATTTTCAACCATCCTTCGGTAGCAGCAAACTAATCTTTTTTCTTAGGACCTAGTTTAATGTATTTGGGGCCCTGGGACCTATCCCTCAACTCTCCTAGGAAGCCTCAGACAGCTATTTGAGATCAAAGTGTCTCAAATAATTTTGGCTCTATAAAGAGGTATTTCTGAAGCAAAATACGTGTTTGTAGTCAGAGCCAGCCTCATGTGTAGGCAGAACCCAGCATTGCTGTGAAACGAGATGAAGGGCAACGAAAAGACCTTCGAATTCCACCCAAACTTACCTCTCTCACGAGTGCCTAAAATTGCGTCGTTTGAGAGTTAGAATATACTTGATAAGGTAGCATTTACTCTGCAGCGTCTTTTAAAAGACAGAAATCCAAAAGGAATTGTGATCCATCAATTCTTCCTAATTGCTATCAATTAATCCTAGATTGCTTCCCTCCCTGGAATAGTCTGTGGTTAGTCCCATGGGACACTGGGATCATTGCAGGTGGGCATTACAAAGGGAGCATAGGATGGGAGGAAGGCAGAGGGTGGAGGAGAAAGTGCGGGAAACAAACTTACCACTTTCCCCAGGCGCCAGTCTTATCTGCAAGAAACTTGGCCCTCCCAAAGCACCCGAAAACATCGAGTTATCACTAAAAGAGTGACAAACCTCAAACAAAACAAATCGATGTTTCTGTTTTCATAAATCCATAGAAAACATTTTTTTTTTTTCCTCTTCAGCAGTTTGAAACACAAGGCAAACATTGTCACACTGCTCCGTAAATCTGGAGTCTGTTGAACTGGAGGGAATTTCCTCTTGAACGTCCCCCATAACAGCATCGAAAGGGAAAATAAAACCTCAGTACCAAAGGCATAAACTTTTAGAGCCAGTGGACTTGCTGGAACAGGTCCTGGTTTCTACAGGGTCCTCGGCAGGCCAAGTCCTGCATCTGTGCAGACAAGGGCCTTGCAGGCTAGTAAATCCCTCAGTTGTAGGGACCCCCACACGACACTGCCAGGCAGGAGGTATATATTGTCCACTGGAGCCTGAGGGTTCTGAGACTGGTGATTTGAAATGGAGCTGAGTAAAAGGATAGTCAGGGAGGTTGTTCTGCCTCAGTGACTGTTCTGGGTAATTGAAACGCATCCCTTTAAGGACTGGGAGCATTCTGGAGCTTTCGTTATTTAGTAGAAAAGCTTTCGAGATGGTAGTGTGCACTTCCTCGAGAGCAGCATGGTGGAAAAGATTTGGCAGCAGGTGGCTTAACATTTGAATCCCAGTTCTACACTTAAAATGGGAAGGAATCTGCAGAGGTTTTGTGGGAAGGAGGTTGTTTGCTTTTAACCTCTTTGGACTTCAATTTTCCTCACCTGCAGAGTGGGATCATGCCTAATTCTCAGATTTTTGTGAAATATAAATGAGGCACATAGAAAACGGCTTGTCGCCTACTAAGTACTCAATATATGGTCTCCGCTATTATAGTTGACATCATTATGATTATTCCTTCCCTTTTAAAACAAAATGTGCTGAACATGCATTAACTTTTTGTTTCTCTCAGGGTGATTGGATTAGATAAATGTTTATTTTTGTAATGTGCTGCGATACAGAATGCCCTTGGGAGCCCAGGAACCACACAGGCAGGTTCAGCCCCCACCCTCCCAAATAAGCGGTCCCATCTGCCACTGCTTACACAGTGGCTCTGCTGTCTCTTCCTTCCTGTGGGCCAGGGATTGTGAGATCACTGCAGAAAGCCTCTAATCTGGGTCTGCTGTAAACAGGGCAGACTAGGAAGCAGGCAGGTAGGCTGGTGAGGCACCGCGATGGGCCTTGCGGTTAGAGAGCCTAAATTCAACACCTGCTCTGCCACTTGACAGCTGTGTGGCTTTGGCCTCCTTAACCCTCAGTGAGGGAAACAGATGGCAATGATGGCCCCGACTTCGAGGGGTGGCAATAGGATTAAGAGAGACAGTGCCTGCAAAGACTCCAACAGTGTCTGGTGCAGTGTAGATGCTCAATAAATGACAGCTTTTATTATTAAAGGAGAAATGTCTTATTAAAGGCCAAAGGGAACGACCAAGGCCATTTAATCTGCCATTTTACACTTGACTCAATAGCGAGTCAGGATTCGGTCATAGCCAAGTTTGTAGGGTGTTCTATAACCCTTTGCCTACTTCCATTTCCTCTTGGGGTTTTCTGCGTATCGAGTGAGGCAGCAGCACAGTGCACGCAGGTGAGTCCCTACTGTGAGGTTCTGGCCAGCAAGTCACTGAACCCCCAGGGAATGAAGGCCTCTGAGGGAGAGCACATGGGACGCAGCGCCATGCGCACAGTGGGTATAGGACACACTGCCGTGTAGTAAGCCATGGTGCAGAGCCAGCCCCCAGCCAAAGGCTAGTTGAATGTAAGTAAGCACATTGTGACCGAATTTCGCTTTAGTATTAATGAGAAAAGCCTCCGCTCCATGCTCAGAACCAGCTAAACAGCTCAAATCAGCCCAAGGTGATTAGCCCGGCCACCCCTTTCTCAATATATCTGATTATCAGGATGTTTCATGATTGGAAAGATGTATTTTTAAATAAATGAGAAATGGGAAGACATTGGAACTCTAACACCTAATAACTGAGTGGCCTGGGCAGAAAATCATGTGTCCTCCTAGAAGAAGAGTTTCTTCCTTTAATAAAGGATAATAACTCTGTCACCTTACACAGCAAGGGTGTTGGGGAACGCTTTATCAGTGGCCTGAAAATCCAAACTCCTGTCTGGCCTTTCCTACCAACCAGCTGCCTGACTTCCCGTAACTTTCTCAGCCTCTCTGGATGCCAGATTTCCCAGCTCCAAAATCAGAGGCTTGGCATAAGTAGCCTCACAAAGCCCAGTCAGCTCTGAAACCTCACCAGCTTCTGAGAGAGAGTGTGTCAAGACACAGCTGTGACTCAGTTTACCAAACTGCACAGCATCCTATAAATGTAAAAAAACCAATTCCCAGCCTGATTGATGGTACACTCTCAACTTTCAGTAAAGTTGTATGGACGAATTCATTATGATATTTCAAATAAGGTAGATTCAAATGTTAGCCTTTAAAAAACAGAAAAATAGAAATTAAAAATTGAGCTGTATGCAATGTTAAGGTGTGTGTGTGTGTGTGTGTGTGTGTGTGTGTGTGTGTGTGTTGGGGTGCTGTGTGCAATTACAATTTCTGTTTTTTGCTGCTCATTCCTCACCACTGTGAAATGCTAGAAAGTCTGAAGGGACATTTGCAAATCTGCCCAATGTCAATTCCACTCGTAGAGCAGTCCATCTTCCTTGGAGTGTGTGTGACCTTTGCAGGTTGTCACATCCTGGGCATGGCACCAAGCAGTCCTCCAAGGGGCCTGGCGTGAAGGAGCAGGCCCTGAGCCACGGGGCGGTACAAGCGGCAGTTTCTGGGCCCTGTGCCAACATCCAGATAATGGCCAGCAGCGAGAGAGAGGTGGTCGAGGTTGGCAGAGCCTGTCTCTGACAGATAGATGGTCCCCTCTTCACCACTGCAGCATCATTGCAGTGAGAAGGAATGCTGGGGAGCCAAAATGCATAAGGAAGTGGGGAGAAGGGAGAGGGCAGGAGAGAAGGGAGAGTCAGAATGAGAGAGACAGAAACAAACAGTGAACGATTAGATAGAGAAATAACAGATAGGAAAGAGATGGGGATCACAGAGCCATCAGCTGACGAGAGGGAAAAGATAGATACATAGACTGAGAGAGATGGAGGCGAGCCAGAGTCAGAGAGAGAGAAATGTGGAAACAAGAGGAGAGGAAGAGAACACACTGTCTTAGAGCTTTGGCCCATTGTAAACCTCTGGAGCTATGTGGGGGTTCGGTAAGAGAGGCAGCACCTCCAGAGCCAACTGCATATATGTGCAGAGGGGAAAATAGAAGAAAGCACCCAGACCGGCTTCGTTTCTTCCCAGGGCCTCATTGCTGTTAGCTCTGGTGGCAAAGAGAGTTTAATGAAAGCGGCGAGGCTCTCTTCGCATCCTGGTTTCGTACCATCTCTCTCAGGCCCAGGCAGGGCAGCGAATGGGAGGCAAGCCTATAGCTGTGGTGACCTTCCCTTCCCTCCTGCTCTGGCCCAGAAGGTGGGGCAGCCGTGCTGAGAGGTGGACTGCCCCTACCTTGGCAAGCTGGGGTAGGAGGCAGCCATACAGGGAGGACTGTTGAAGGGGGTAGATGTCTGGGAAGCCACATGCTAGGTATAAAATGGAAATAATTGTCAGAATGGGAAATAGAAAGAAAAATGTCCTCTTGGCTGTCTAGGTACTTAAGACCAATCAATAATATCAAACACTAACATTTATTGAGCACCTAATTTAGTGCCAGGCATTGAGCTAAGCGCTTTGCATAAGCCATGTATTTTATCAGCCATAGCCCAATGAGACCTTTAGTTTTATCAGCCCCACTTTACAGAGAAGCCAAGCAGCCTGATTCCACAGGCTTTTCCCAGTTGGGCCAGAGTTTACCATCTTGCACAAATGTGCACAGATTTAGTCATGTATGATCATATTCATCAGACATCCACTTTGTGTGAGGCCGTGCTAGGACCTGGTTGGTGAGAGAGTGTGGTGGTAGGTGGTAGAGAAGAGGGGGGCCGAAGGAAAAGATGATGGACAAAGACAAAGAGAGACAGGAGAGTGGCACACGGGAGTCTGGAGTCTGCTGGGGGAGACATGGCATGTGCATCAGTAGCTCTTATTAATACAGCGGCAGAGGGTGAAGGCTGAAAGATGTATTACGAGGGTCCCCAGCGCATGAGATTCTTTCTGAATGGGAGGGGCCGACCAGCCACATGGCATGAGTTCCGCTGGACCCAGGACTTGAGGCGTGAGTTCAAAATGCGAGGTTGTGAAGTACAAAGAGAAGGTGCCTTCCAGATGGATGGAATTTCCCAAGCAAAGACACACAGGCCACAGAAATAGGCCACAGTCAGGTTAATTTATCTCCTACTTCACACTAGGAGGCTCTTCGAACAAGTAGGAAGCAGGAAGGGACAAAGCTAGACAGGTCGGTTGAGGTTGGACTGAGGAGACGGTTAAATTCAGGATGCAGTGGGCAATGACTGAAGATGTCTAAGCAAAAAAAGAGAGAGAAAGAGAGAGACCTCATCCCTCTGTGTGGCCCCATGAATGAATGAATGGCCACATTCACTGATTCTTTCATTCAACAAATATTCATCATGTACCTCACTATGTGACTAGGTTTTCACAGACAGATGAGCACATCAGTGAACAAAGCAGGCAGAGTTCCCTGCCTCGTGGAGCTCTAATTCTTGCAGGGACACATGCATTTTGTGCCTTACCTACTGATGATGAGACAATGTCCTTGTGGGTGGGATTTCGAGAGTTCATGAGCAAGCAGGAATCACCCTTCTAGGAGCTCCCAGGGCTCCTGTGTTCAAAAACCTGGTCTTGGGCAGCTGAGGGACAGTACGAGCATCTGGGAGCTATGACAGAAGTCACAGACAGAAGGGTTACATTAGCCAGGATTCTCTTGGTCGCAATTAACAAATTAAACTAGCTTAAGCATAAAAGGTGATATATATAGGCTCGTGTAGTCAAACTCCTGGAAAACCAGGTGGGAGCTGGCCTCATGAATAACTAGAGTTGGAGATTTTAATGCCATCCATCCCTCGATCTTCGTTTATGTTTCTCTGTGGAAGTTATGTCATTTCTTCAGATTGGCTGTTGTTGATGATTTGCCATCAGCCCCTATAGCTTTATAAACTGACAGTTCGATAGCCACCTATGAAAGTCATCCTGCTCTGTCTAGCTTCTCTTTGAAACTCATAGAAAGGACTCTGGCTGGCCCAGCTTGGGTTGCATGCTCACCCCTGGGGCCAATCTGATAGCCAAGGAGATGAGTTTCTGTGATGCTGGGTTACCTGTTCGCCTTTATAGCTAGTTGAGACAGCAGGGGAACAAAAATAATAGATATCTGCTACTAGTTTTGTGATAACTTAAAACCCACTCTACTTACTGGACAATTATGCTGAGTGGTGCCCCAACATTTCTCCAAAATATGTAATAAAAGATCACTCACTCAATTATGCCTGAGGCATAGATATTACTCCTCCACGCCACCCCCACAAATTATAAAGTGATACCATTGAACAATTAAGAGAAAGAAAAAACAATATGAAGGAGCTTTCCTAGAGGAAGGTAAAGTGGATTATTTCAAAGATACATTGCTGGAAATATGGGGAGAGCAGGGTCATTTAAAACAAAACCAGGTACCAGCAAGTTCCAGGACTCACTAGAGCTGCATTAGTAGAGCCTCCTGCCTGTGATCCCAGAGCATCAAGGTAGGACTGCCATTTCCTCTCCCAGCCACCACCCCCACCTCCCAGCAGGATTGGTAAACTTAGTCAGGAACAGTGCCTTTAGCTAGAGGCTCTTCATTAGCTGAGAAGGCCAGCCCTGCAGGAAATCCCGAGCCGAGGAACAAGAACAATTTGAAAGGATGCAGGAGGCATTAAGCCAGAATGGTTCTCCAGGGGACCACAGGGCTAAGTGGAAACTCAAGCGAAGAGAACTGAAGGGGGACCAAGTGGGCTATCATTCAAGAAAGAAAAAGAATACTTAGCATCAGGAGAGAGGGCAGCATCTTCACGAGGAAGGAGAAATCAAAAGCAAAATAAAGAAAATTTTAACAAAAATCAGTGTTTTAAAAACACACATTCAGACTTCCAGAGAGAATCTAGAAACTTAGAGAAGTGACACAGCTTGCTCTGATGTAAAGAATTGGACTGAAAGCATATGCTGGGGGTCTGGTCTCACTTAAATCAGTGACACACTGACTTGATTTCCCCATTTATATGATGAGCTGACAATCACCTCACACACAACACAGTATCGTGTGAGGGTCCACGGAGACGGTGAATGGAAAAGCGGTTTTTAAAATATGAAGGAACCCTATTGTAATTAATTAGGTTATGTGACATAATTAGGAAATGACAGAAATTGGGTCACTGTAACCCCAGAAGAAAGGAGACAATGAAGGAGGCTGTTTAAGGCTTAGGACTCAGGTGAGTTGGCATCCCGCTAAATGACATAGATGGGAGCAAAAGATTCTGTATTCCTTAAAAAGCATATGTAATTGCTGAGCACATGCTGTATTCTCAGTCTGTTGCAAGATGTTGAGGATAATGTAGAAGAAGCCTAAAGTGGCATTCCTGAGGCTTACAGTATATCAAATGAGATAAGCATGCATAAATAAATGCAACTCATAACATGAATTACGATAAAAGCCAAGCTGGGATGTTGATAATATAAGTCAAAAGAGCTCAGAGTAGAGCTCCATGGACTGGTGGACCAGGGAAGGTCGGCCTTGCAGCTATTCTTGAAGCAGGACTTGGAAAGGGAAGCAGGGTTTGGATAGGGGAGCAGTGAGAAGGGGAGAGAGCATGAGGAACATCCGGTGCAGGTCCAGAAGGCCACAGCGTTAGCGTAAGTGCATGGCAGGGCTGGAGGGGTCGTCGGTGTGGATAGAACAGATAAGATGCGAGCGATAGGCAGTCGTTTTGGAACGGACCTAAGTCCAGTTACAGAAAGGCTTGACATCAGATGAAGGAACTGATCATAAAGGAAAGGGAGCCCATTGGAGACCTTGGAGCAGAGGAGCTGGCTTGGCCAGTGGTGCTTTGAAGAGGTGGCTTGCAGGTGCTAAATGCTGAATCAGCAGGAGAGGGTGACGCTGGTGTCAAAATACACAGAGAAGTGGAGCTCAGGAATGCAGGGGATGATGGTCAGATGGTCGCAGAGGGAATGAAAACTAACAGGGGTAGAGATGGCAGGACTTAGTCTCTAACTTCATGTGGGGAGTGAGAGATGATACGAAACAAAGAACCGGGTTAGTTACTGGGAGGTGTAAACATGTACTAACATATAACAATAAATGTGTCCTGTACCTGGAGAGGTTGAAGGCAAAAGAGGCTTCCCAGGAAAGTAATATGTTTATGAAATCTTAGAGGTTAAGTCCACCTGCTGTCAGAGGGAGTGAAGATCATCCAGAAAGAGAAAACAGCATTAGACAAGGCAAAGGCAAAGAGATGTGGAAAAGAGACCCCCTGATTGTGGGGATGTCTCCAAACAAATGAAGAGTAGGGGAAGGCTGGAGATGTAGGCAGGGGCCAAATTGCCCAGGAACTTGAACTTTATGCAGTGGGTATGGTGTGCTATAGAAGGCTTTACAGCAAGGGAGAGACACTGGCAGATTTTCTTGTAGCTGTTTGTGCACATAGAGGGAGTTGGAAAGTATTGATAACTTCCCGAATGAAGTGTAACATGACTCTGCAAGCATTCTCTGATTACTCTGAACTGAGAGAATTATATTAGTCTCTTACTATTCATACATTTCTGCCTTTACTTTTGTATACACTACCTTTCAGCTTAATAAATGTTACTGCTATGTTTTTTGGTTCATAAATACTCACCATATTTAGAGCATTATTGCCGTTTGCAATAAAATTCCCATCTTTGCATCATTTAGTTTTTTGTGCCCTGAATTCAACCTCGTCTGATGCACGTCTGATATTAAACTTGGGATCTGTAGTTTTTGTTGCTTTTGTTTTGTTTGCTTGTTTGCCTTCATCATTTAGGACTTTGCCCATCCTTTTATTTTCAACTTTCCATTCACTTTGTTTTCTGTTTCTTGTACATAACATATTCTTGGTTTTTCTGCTTTATAATTTAAACTGAGAATCTGTTTCTTTTGATTATACATTTTTACTTTTTACTTTTTATTATGATAGATAAGCTTGAATTTGGTCTTAACATCATATGCTTTCTGCTTTTATTTCACTTTATATCTTTGTTTTTTTTTTAATTTGGTATATGTGTGGGTTCATAGTGATGGTTTAGAAAGTTTTAATATTTTTTCTTTCTTTAAGTGATTACCTTTATAATACTAAATATATTTATTCCTCCGTACCCTTAGTAGCTGTTAATTGCTAGCTCTGCGAGATGATAAAATTTATACACTTCTTCTCCCACCTCTCATTTTCTTGTTTTACCCAATTTTAGTTAATAGTGGTGATAATGATGGTGATAATGATAGGATGATAATAATTCTGCTAATCTTAACTTCATAATTTTTAATCTATATATATTCCCATTAGTTGGTTCATTAGCCCTAAGAGGTACCTTTTGACTCTTGGCTACCTCCCGCCTTCTCTCTCCCTTCTTCTAAATTTTTCTAGTTTCAATGTTTTTCATGTTGTTATAGTTCATTACTGTTTACATTATTTTCTCTAACCATAATTGCAACAAGTTTTTTGTGGTAATCCTAAAATAAATTGTTAAAAATTCAGCATCAGTCTTTCTGCCATACTTTCTCCATTCTCTATTTATTGATTAAAGTTCGGCCACTAGTTTATTCTAGACAAGATCCTGATAACCACATTTTCTGGGTCATTAGATGTTTAGTGCAGCATTAGCACTTGAACAAAGATTTGAGTATAAATTTTTTTAATGTTTTTTTATTTGGTTCTTAATGATGCCTTGGGCATGGCACGTTGCTATGGATAACTCTGAAACCGACCTAAGTTTTCTCCCTTAGGAAAGCAATTTGGTTTTGGTTTTGTTTCAGATTGTTTGTTTTGATTTTTGTTTGTTTGAATGGTAAGAGTCTTTCTCCACCTTGGTAGTCCTGTATCAGCTTATTCAGACATAATTTATGTTTTGGTTTTTGTCAGGTTTGAGGGGTTTTTTGTATGTAGATTTAAATATCTTATTTTTGGAAAATGTTTTGTAACTATATTTTTCAAATAAATTTTTTATTCTATTTTTGTTAATACTCTCCATCAAGCTCTCTTGGTCTATTTACATGTATGCATCAGTCTATCAGATCTATTTCATCTTCTATAGCTATTGTGTTCTTTTTCCAATCCTTTTTAACTATTCATTTTCATTGTTTTACTCACTTTATTAATCCTGTTCTTAAGCCCACTTTTTTATTCTGAGCAGTGTCTAATTTATCTTTTTGTTGCCTCTGACGGCACCCTAATTTTTGTGATGACATTATATTTCTCGCCCACTTCTTTCCTAAGCTCTGACAGCTCATTTTTTTTTTTTGTCTCTTTCAGTTGTCTTGACATTTCTTCCTTGAGCTCTTATTTTATATAAGTAATCTTTTTCATTAAGGTTTTTGTTTTTGTTGTTGTTGTTGTTTGTCTATGCTCATTTACTTGGCAGTTTCCTTTAACTCCATAGCAACACAATCTGGTTATGTGTTCTTTGTCTATTTGTTTTCTCTAATCATTACCTTCTTTTCTTGAAGCATCTTTGTAGAGTGCTTCTGATGTTTCTTTTTTTTTTTTTTTATTCTGACTCATATTTGACTGAGATCAGCTCATTCTTAAATAGTTGTTTTGCAGAACATTTGTAGAGCTGGGGCCAGGCCTTGATACCATCCAGCTGAGAGTCTTTCATTTACAGAAATGCACCTTGTGACACACATGCATGTGTATACATGTTGATTTAGACTTGACTTCTTCCCAGAAAAAAAGAAGAGATTGGCAGTTGCAGGACTGATTAGTACTGAACCTATTTGCTCCAGTCTGCCTCCCCAACAGACTGCTTCCTGCAGTGATGGCACGCCTACACCACCCCCCGCCACCCCTAGTGAAGCCAAACAGAGTCCAGGGATGGTCTCACAGACAGCTCATTCACTGTAAACCAGTTGTTCTCATAGAGATGGTGTTGGTTCTTCCTTCTTTGATGAACTCTGTGCTCTGCCAGCCTTGTTTGAGGTGTCTGGCAACAAACATCTTTCAATATCTACCTGCCCCTGGATGGACCTTCATTGCATTTGGTAGCCCTTTCTCAACAAACGTGAAGTTTACATTACCGTTTTTCATTTTCCTTGTTGTTTTGGAATGAGTTCAGAAAGAAACGGGCAGGACTGTCTTAATACTGCTATCTTAAAAAGTAGAAGTCCCTTTTAAAAGGCTGTAAACCACTGTCTTGTTTCTCTGCATCTCCAGCACCTAATACTATATCTGGGAAAAAGAAGATGCTCAATATATACTTATTAAATGAAATGAATAAATAGAAGAATGAACAATTCTCAAGAGTGATAGCTGAGATATAACTACATTCAAGGTCTCTCTTCAAAAGAACTTCAGCAACTAATTCTCCTGGTTCCTACTTGCAACAGCATAGCAAGGCATATTTCCCAGGATACTTCTCATGGTTCAGAGATCTTCTGCTCACTTTTCTCCCAACTTTCATTATACTTTTTAGCAACCTGCTGTCACTCACTATCTGTGTAAAGCCAGAGTATCTAGTGGACACAAAACAGTTAATGTTATAGGAACATTTTAGATAGTGGACATTTAGTCTTTCTGGTCTACTGCCTAGCTTCAATATTTATGAATGCATTTTGAATTTGTTTCTCCTTGGCTTATTTCCAAAATTGGAAAAGCTCTGTATTTTCTTTACCATAAATCATCAAAAAACTAAAGACAGAATGAGCCCATTCTGCACCCTGTTTTGGTTAAAAATGGAGAAAACTGTTCACATTTCCCACAGCAACAGGCTCTTGCTACAGTGGTCAAGACTCCATCCATTTTCATCCAGGAGGAAGGGTCCTTTGCAAGGACACCATGAGATATGGACACTCATTTTACTCAAAATACTTAAATGTCTACTCCCAGATAAGATTCCTTGTTTCTTTTAGAGATCTTCAGTGGACGATTTCCTTAATTTTTTTTTCTTTTGTCTCCGGTCTCTCAAACTCCTCCAACTTGCTCATGCTCTGTACCCTTCTCACTGCTGAGCAGACAGCAAGTACTTGCTCACACCACCCACATCAACAGACAGGGTCCACAGACATGCCGACTGCCCATGGAGTGTCTGTGCAGCGTCCAAGACTAAGATGGATAGGACGGCAGGAAATAGAGGGCCAGGGAGAGGCATACTGCAGTCCAAGCTAGTATTCCTAACAAAAGCACAATGACCAGCTGTCTCTGCCCACAGCCAGGACCTTCAGTGCTCTTTCTTCCAGACATCTATCAATATTACCCCTACAGCACACATCACCAAAGCGGAATTCTCCTTTACCTGCCAGAAAACCTATGCCCATGCTGACCCTAGCCCTGCTCTAGGGTCCTGGATGGGTTTTCACTGGGGCCACCAAGCATCCTGATCTGTCTGAAACAGTCCTATTTCATGTCTGGTGTCCTGTCCAATTAAGTATTTGTCCCAGTCAAAAGTGACTTTTGTTTGATAAATTATATATTCTTCCTAGTTTAATTTAATGCTTAATTTTCAAAAGGCAGTGTGAGTTGGAATGCCTCTAGTTATAAGAAAATTTATTTTCTTTCCACCTTTGTAGAATAAGATTAGGACTCACCAAGAGAATGAGCCAGGCAAGGACTTGAAGTCCAGGCACGTAAATGATCCGGGCAGGTGATTGGGAAAAAGTCAGAGTGGCCAGACAGGTTCAAGGAAGTATTGTATGAGGCTTGAGGGAAAACTTATCCCAAAGATTAGGAGGAGGAGCAGGACTCCAGGCTCAGGAGAGACATTTTGGGATAACACAATCCCCACGTCAGAAAGAAGAGCATTTATGGAGGATTGGCATTTTGTGCGGCCCTCTTTCTTCTTTCTTTGTGCCTGCACGTTTTGGCTAGTCATGCACCAGTGATTTCTCTCTGCTATTTCATTTATGGCAATAACTTCAGGTCCTGTGTCTGGTCATAATGGTGATCTATGTATGCCATCTACAGTGGGCATGGATAATGAATCCTATTTTATTTCTTAATTAAGAATTTGAAAGTACCGCAAATTACTGCAATTAACATGGATTTTCTTCCTCATTTATTTACTTATTTAGATGTCTAAAATTGCACCCTTAGCTTAAACCAACTGCAGGGTTCAGAGCCTGTTAAAATATATAGCATTCATTAAAATATTCATTCTTCCCCAACAGTGAAGCTGCAAATTGGAAATGGAGGTGGTATCTATATAGGCAAAATTTTTCCCCCAAAAATATGGGGACAGCAGTTCTATGCCTATGTAGAACACACTGAAAGCTGCTTAGGATGGGCGAGCTGGTACTCATGGGGAAGGCAATAGTTTCCAAGATGGCAGGGCATTAGAACCAGGTCTGAAATGCTGGTGGTTCTCTTTCCATTGGAATATATTAAAATCAGTCCATCCAGCCTGGTAATTTAAAAAGTTGAATCTATCGAAAATCCTTTGTGTGACAGAAAGACGCTAAGATTTTCAAAATAGACTATTATGTTTACTTTCACCAGTGTTGTTGTTTTCCTTCTCAAAGTCCTTGGGGCTATGAGCATTGTCATATTTTCAGAAGTTCAGTGCTCACTGAAAGATAACAATAACAACTTGAGGGGAGTCGAAGTCATCTAACTGATTTCAAAACAATAGTACTTTGAATAAACTGTTTACACTCAAATTATCTAGTAGTTTTGAAGATTCAACTTTAGACTTCATTCTTAGGTTTTTGTGTTTGTGTTTGGTTTTGTTTGTGACTGGTTTCATGGAGACACAGCTCAAGACAGAGTGGTTGAAATTAACCAAAAGTATGCTTCAGAAATATGAGCTCTTTGGTGTGGGCCAGCGGCCACTGAAAACTACAACCAGCAGGGGTGTAAATGGGTACAATCCTACCAGAAAGCACTTGAGAAATAGCGTCTCGAAAGCCTTAAAAGATGCAAACCCTTTAAAATCGAGCCATTTCACTCCAAGGAATTTATCCTTACGAAAGAATGAAGATCATGTACCAAGATTTAGCTACAATGACATTCATAGCAGCCCTGTTTATAATAGTAAAACAAATAAAATAAAACACCGAAACGCACAGCAATAAAAGATTGAAGAAATTATGGTACAACTTTATGCTGGAATAATAAACAGCTATTAAAAACTGTGTTGATATCTATGGCTACATTTCTCCAAAACTTAGCAGCTTAACACAACAAATGTATATCGCCTCACGGTTTCCACGGGTCAGGAGTCTGTGGGTATGGCTGAGTTGGATCCTTTGACTTGGGGTCTCCCATGGGCTACAATCAAGGTGTTTGAATCATCTCAAGGCTTAACTTGGAGAGGATCCACTTTCAGGCTCATTTATGTTGTTGCTGGCAGGATTCAGTTCCTCCAGGCCTGCTGGTTGGAGGTCTTTCTCAGTTCCTTGCCCCAGTTCCACTGCCCTTCTTTCTGTAGTGCAGCCCATAGCATAGCAATTGGCTTCATCACAGAAAGCAAGCCAGAGAGCAGGAGAGGGTGAGCAAGACAGCAGCCTGACTCTTTGTAACCCAGTGTCAGAACTGACATCTCATCGCCTTCTAATATTTTATTTTATTAGTTAGAAGTAAGTTGGGGGTCCAGTCCATATGCCAGGGGAAGTAATTACATAACGGTCAGGACACCAGAGGGTGGGGATCATCAGGAACCATCTTGGAAGTCTACCATACTGCTGAAGTTTATTTATTGACAACAGGTATACGTGACATTGTATTCAATTAAGAAAAGCAGGTCATAAAACAGTATGTACAGTATGATCCCAGTTTTATAAGCTAAAAGCAACAGAAAAAATATATCCATGTATACATAAATATTCATGAAACCATCTCTAAGGGTTCCATGGGTTAACAGTGCTTATACCTGGATGGTGAGATGACAAATGACTTTTATGTCCTATTTCTTAATCTGTTTTTTCTACTTTTTCTAAAATAAACATGTATTGTTTACTATTTTTAAAAAAGAATAAGTGTTATTAGTTTAAAAACAAAGCAATTTAAATCTTCTAGATTTCTTACTTCTGACTGTCCATATTTACAGGACTATTTCTTACTACTTGAAGTCAACAAAATAGAAGTTCACAAGATTTTTTATACAATCTATTGATCCTTCTGTGACCAAGGAAATTGTGAGTATATTCTAAAACTTGTCATTGTGTTCGTGTCTTCTAAAACAACTCTTGTCACCCAAAATGCTACCATGAAAAACTAAAATTGTTTTTCCCTTTGAGGTCACTAGGATTATATGGGAACTACGATTGACCTGGGGGGACTAGGTCCCATAATGATATTCTTCCCTTGAGCCAATGTCTTTCTATCTCAATTCTGGTTGCTTCTAGACCACAAACTAGCATGATCAGATGGCCATCTTCTCTGCAAAACTCTAAAAGGATAGGTTCTGTTTATGTGTCAAAAATAGCTGGACAAATCTAACACTGCTGAACATGTTTCCAAGTTTGAAAAAAGAGAGAGGATGGGTGAGCAAGAAGATGAAGCCATTAATAACCCTCACATTTCATTAGTTTCCCTGCCTCATGCCACCAGGAGGGCCTGAGCTCGGATGCCTCTGGTTCAGGGTTGGAATAATTTCTCTAGCAATGTAAATGTTATCTTAAGGTCACTTACTAATGAAAACTACAGTTTCACCAAACATAGATTTTCAGTTGCTTGACAAGCAGACAGCTGTTCTACACCTATATAGAACACAATGAAAGCTGCTTAGGCTGGGTGAGCTGGTACTCATGGAGAAGGCAATAGTTTCCAAGGTGGCAGGGCTAGAATCGGGTCTGAAATACGGGTGGATCTCTTTCTATTGGACTCTACAGTACAGTACCTGGTGTAAGAGGCAACACTCAAACCTTGGTGGTTTAATGTAACTGAACCAAAAAGGGGTGCTCACTCGACACACAGCAGAGCTGAACACCAAACGCTGACTTTTGCAGTGGAGAAATTGAAAGAATTTATTGGCAAGGCACCAGGCCAGGAGAACGGTGAGTGGGCACTCAAAATCTAAACTCCCCTATGGTTTTTAATCAAGAGTTTTTAAAGGTAGAGATTGTGGGTTAGATGTTAAGGGTCAAGGATAAAGCTGATCTGTTAGTTCCTGTGTAAGTTTCCATGGTTTTCTTTAGTTTGATTCAGTTTCTGACGTCATCTTGTCTGGTGCTTTTGTCACTGTGGTAGGGTGATTTAACTGGGTTGGGGAACCAAGATTCTGCAAAATATCTCATATTTGTGAATCAGTGATGTTCTCTTTATAGTGAAAGGCAGAAACTAAACATCTGGTCACCTTTGTTATTATTTAAGTTATCATTATTTGGTGCTTAACTAGCTATATTTTGTATTATCTCAAGCAAAGTATACCTTTAAATGTTCTTTCTGAAAATTGCTTTACAAGCAGGCCTCTAGGTCATAACTAACATACTTTCTTAATATTTGACTATAAGCTATGTGGTAGCCTAAGCAATGGAAACATTTAGTTCAAGCCTGTACTTGTATCTCTGCACTCTATGATCTGATACCTTAACATATTTACTGTTAACCTCCTATTTCATTAACAATAGATCACTTTTTCCTCATATAAAGCCCACATGGATGTTTATCTAAGCAGTGGTTCAGAAATCCAGGTGCCTTCTATCTTGTGGCTTCACTGTCTTCTAGGGCCTCTAATTTTTATGCTGAATCTTCTGCATTCACTTTGTTGACAAGGAGGAGAAAGATGACACACCCATTTTCTACCCTACCATGACCCACAATTGATACACATCCCACCCCATTGAAAAGAACTAGTCACATGGGACTCACCTTGATGAAAGAGACCTCAAGTTAGTCTCTGGTTGCCAGTCACTTCCAAACAACTCCACTCTGTGGTAGGGGAAATACATTATGGGCTTAGTCAGGAAAAATAGTGTCAGAAAGTTCTTACTGAGAAAATTCTTAGTGGGCATTCATACATCCACCCCAGAGCGGAGATTAGTTTACTTATTAATGAATTATTGAATAGTGAATCATTCTGCCCTATAAGATACCAAACTTCTCATGGTTAAGGCAACAAGCCAGTGATAATAAGTCTTTAAGGACTCAGTGTCAGTCTACACTGAAGTGCCTGCCGGTGCTGAAAACCCATAAAATTCACTGAGATCTCAAGATATCAGCCTTCAAACTAACACACACACACACACATACACATACTCTCTCTCTCTCTCTCTCTCTCTCTCTCTCTCTCTCTCTCTCTCTCTCTCTCTCTCTCTCTCTCTCTCCCAGCTTTAGTTTCTTATTGTGCCAAATGATAATAATAGAATCTACCTCTTAGTGTTGGTGTACCCAAAGAAATAATCATGGTACACATTATCTCAAAACATGAGTGACGTCTCCAGTAAGTACCCACATATGATGAATAACCTCAGAAATGCCTTGCCAAACACTACCACAATTGCTGGTTCTTGTAATATCGTTGTTACTATCAGGCCACAATTACAATGATTAGTACTGTCACCAATAATAAAATCATAATATCTCTTCTCTACAGCGCTTTACATTTAGGTATTTGACTCTCATGGCACCCTCATAAAGTGGAAAAGAGACTATTTTCACACCCAATTCATAAGAGAGAACTGAGCCTCATGGAGGCTAAGTAATAACAACCAAGATCACATTACAACCCAGTCAGAGCCACCACTTGACTCTCAAACCCAGGTTTTTTAAGTTGAAATGATACCACTACACCAAGTGTTAAATGGGATCTCGTTGGAAGGAACGGAATCATTGAGGAGACCTGCTCTCGCCCTCTCAGGTTGTTCAGGTGAGTTAGGGATGCCTTTAAGGATTGTTCCTTTTTTACACCACTGGCCTCAGATTACCTTATCTCCTTCGAAGTTAGTTGGTCTAATTTCCTCCACTCTGGTACATTTGGAGACATCAACTGGTCAGCATACCAACCTTAGTGAGGCAACTGACAGACTGGAATCCACCTCTAGGTTTCTTTGGGTTTTCTTTCTTCTCCCTTCAACTCTTTGGCCTTTTTGCAGCCAGCTGTAATGACTAGTTGCTTAGCAGCTTTATTCTTCCTACCTAGAGCAAGAAACAAAAACAAAACAAAACAAAACAAAACAAAACAAAACAAAACTGTTTCTGGTAGGCGGCATACGGTCTGTGGAGACCATGTTTGACCCTGCATTGGCCAACTCCAACTGACAGTAACAATGAGCTGTAGTGGGCATGGGTCTCCATGTAGAGAGGAGCCCCTGGGCCCAGACCTGCTGCTGACTGCTCTGTTGACGTGAGGGTCACTTAGGTTCTTTAGATCGCAGTGCCCTCGTGTGTCAAATCAGGCAGATGATACCCACCCTATCTACCTCCCCTACTTTGTTATGGAAATACTGAGAACTTGGGGCTCAAACAAATGGACAGACAGAAAGTGCTTTGAGAAGCTTAACATAGATAAATGTCGCAGAGAGTCGTCATTATCACTATGCTGTTGCCATTATTATTTTGTGGTCAGCTCGGCTTTCCTTAACACAGTAGTTAATCAAGTGGCAACTACGTTGGTTTCCCACTAGGAAGGAGAAGGGGCCAAATGAGGCTCTATTTTTATCTCATTTTAGTGTCCAGTTTCTTTTTTCCACAACAGCTATGTCTATTTTAATTACATTGGCATTTCATGATACTTACTCCTAACTATAATCAGGCTAAGGACTTTTTTTTCAGGTTTTTCCTAGATAGTATTAAGAGATTA
Source organism: Rousettus aegyptiacus (assembly GCF_014176215.1). Classification (NCBI taxonomy): domain Eukaryota; kingdom Metazoa; phylum Chordata; class Mammalia; order Chiroptera; family Pteropodidae; genus Rousettus; species Rousettus aegyptiacus. The sequence goes on from NW_023416287.1 coordinate 73,978,312, forward strand.
ATATAGCTAAGGACTTTTTTAAGTCCTAAAAATGGCGGATGTCCTTAAAGGCTGAATTAACTTTCACCAGCAGCCAGAACACTGCTACCTTTGATCCCATCTCTAAGCTTAATACCTACAACTTTTAACGAATTATTTTCAACATAACAAAAAAAAAATTTTTTTGTTGTACCTGCAGGTCCACTAGTATAGAAAAAAAAATTGACAGATCCATTAATCATCAGGCTGTGGTTCATAAATTGTCCACCAGCTGAGATGCATTTTTCCTGTGGCCATGAGGAATTATGGGAAATTTAGAAACTGACATAAAGACAGACCAGAAGAGCCAGACAGACAAAGAGAAAGAATATGTCACTCCTAACCCTGGTGCATGACCAATCTGTTGCTTTCTGCAGAATCTCGAATAGGCTTGCCTCAGTATAATCATCAAAAAGACAAATGAACACCTGCCTCATTAGAAGGAAAATATAGATGTTGCAAAGTAGGGAATCTAGTCAAATTGGAAGAGCTTTTGCAAATATGTGACCTAAAATAACCATTTTACAGATGAAAAAAACTAAGGCTCATACAGGTGAAGGACACATTCAAGGTCATAAAACATGAACAAGTATTAAGATGAACTCTTAAGAGAAATATATTAGTTTTCTATTGTAACAAATTGCCACAATTTTAGTGGCTTAAAGCATTTATTATCTTATGGTTCTGCAGGTCTTACAGGGGTCTCATTGGGCTAAAACCAAAGTGTCGGTGGTGCTGCATTCTTTTCTAGAGGCTCTGGGAGAATTGGTTTCTTTGCCCTTTCCAGCTTCTAGAAGCTGCCCGCATTCCTTAGTTTAAGGCTCTTTCCTCCATCTTCAAAGCCAGCAATATTGCATCTCTCTGATCCCTTTTCTGTAGTCACATCTTTGATCACAGCTAAGAAAAGTTCTCTGCTTTTAAGTACCAATGTGATTAGATGGGATCCACTCGAATAGTCTAAAATAATCTCCTTATCTCAAGGTCAATAACCTTAATTACATCTGCAGAGTTTCTTTAACCATTGTAGATAATAGATTTACAGGTTCAGGGAGATTAGGGTGTGGACACATTTGGGTGAGATGGGCATTATTTTGCCTACCACAGTGTAGATAAATTTACAGAGAAAGAAGATGCTAAGTCAATAGAGAGTTGATTCATTGAGCAATAAAATAACTGTGGATACCCATTATAGGTTAGAGTCTCCAGGAATCTGACTCTAGATGGATATGTTTGTCAGAAGTAAGAATGTTCTCAGGAGAACACCTGCAGGGGAAGGTAATGTGGTAGGAATGGGCAGAGGGAGAAGCTGGGCTGCAGGATTGCCACATAGCCTCAGCTGACCCCATAAGGATCTCTAGAATGGAATTGGCCCTTCAGAGTTGTCACAAGGGGCTGAGCTTTTAAACTCTTTCCCCCCGAATTGCTATGGCCACATAAGCAGTAATAGGATGTGGGCTACCCCAAGAGGGGTCATGACCTTGGGCAAGTCAGCTCTCTTTTGACAAGGACAACTCCCATTAGTAGAGGAATTTGCTCTTAATTAATGAAGGAGAATCTAAATAAACAGTCACAGCTTCTACCAGAGCACCTATCCCTAAGTTTCATGTCCACATTTGAAGAAAATAATAACAAAGTCAGCTGTCATCCATTCGGAATAATACCTGACTGACAAATTTTACAAAGCGGTCCTAAATTCAGAACTTACAAATCAGAAGGAAAATACTCATGTACTTTACCTACAGTGTAAAGCTAGACAAGACAGGGTCTAGAAAGAGAGTCAAACTTGGGAGCAAGAGCAGACAAGGGTCACATGGGGATAGGGGAATGAGATTGAGTCAGACATAGCATGGACCCTAGAGGGGAAAAAAAAAAAAGGCAGATTGTGAGTTCTGGGGATTAGAATCGAATCCCAGGTCAAAATCCCACGACTCTGCACAAATCACAGCAGAAAAAAATGGACATTGGCAAAGGCTAATGGCAGAGGTGGTAGTGTTGATATTGGCTTAGAAGGATCCCAGCAATTTCTAGCAGAGACGGGTGGTCAGAACAGCAGAGCCCAGTATCAATTGTGGAGGTGGCTAGAAAACAGGAAAAAAAAAATTCCTGTTTCAACAGAACTGAGGAAAGGGCAAGAACCTAATTGCCAAGGAAAAGAGTGTTCTATATTGGATTAGACAGGTGGGCTACAGTCTTGTGTCGTCTGGCCTATAAATGTCATTTGGCCCAAGCCCAAGTCTGATTTTGGCACAGGAGTAAAAGATGCTCCAGACATATGAGTAGCAATGGTAAGGAAGATGCAGAGACTTTCCATATGCTCACTCCAAGGGAAGTCCTTTCACAGAACATCAGGGCCAACCTTAATGTTCATTCTAATGGAATGATATCTGCATGGAGATTATAAAGACTAATTTGTTCCCTCCTTTGAACCCCTGAGGCTCTCACTTTCTCTAATCAGTGCTGAGCCCAATCCCTGCACCAAAACAGCTCTGCCTAGTTGTCCTGAGAGACATTATAGACTCCCAACCACCTCCACTTCATATATCCAGGCTGCAAAGCCTAAAGGAAATGGTATTTAAGAAAGAGACTGCCTACATTTTCTGGAAGACTGTGTAGACGCTGTACTGGGTCAACCATACTTTAGGCCAAACGGATACGATTCTCCTACATACCTTGATTCAAGCGGTGAGAGCAAAGAATTTCAACACAGTAAACATCATTGCCTTCTTGTAAGTCCTTTCTGACACATAAATATCATCAAGAATACTAATAATAATGCCTTCTGATTCTTATAAGGCTTCACATTTGCCACACACTACTATGTACATTATTTCTTTTTAATGTCACAGTACTGGTTTGGGGAAGGGAAATTATTATGTCCCTTGTAAAGATGAATAAATCAAGATCCAAAGAGTTTGAGTGACTTACCTTAAGTTGCAAAATTAAAGTCTGAAATTGGGTCCAAGTCTTATGAATCCATGTTGCCTCTAATACATTATTATAAAAAGTCTACCCCAATGAAAGACCTTTGTGTCTCACAATCCTGGAAGTTTGAGGAGAAAAGAGAATCAGGAAGTGTAGAGAAAGCAGAAAGCTGAGGAAATGATAGTCTGACTTGCACATTTTGTATTAGGTCAGTCCTCAGATTATTGTTTTTAACTCTTTTTTATTTTACCTCAGTATTTTTAACTGTCCAAAGTGTTCTCATGTCCTTACCTCATTTGATCAGCTCAGCAACTCTGTGAGGTAGGCAAAGCAGATCTGATTGATGAGGAAACTAAAGAGACGTTAGATGACTCACACAAGAACAGATAGCCACTTGGTGGCAGAGTTGGAGCTGGAACCTAAATCTTTGGAATAGGAATGGAGTAGAAGAAAAGTACCTGCTGAAAGAGACAGGAAAAAAGCATTTTATTAATAGATTCTTCTAAATTTATGTAAATTTTACAACATATGAATTAAATCATGATGCCATATACCTTAAACGTATACAGTTATGTATGGCAATTATATCTCAATAAAACTGAGAAAAGTGAATTTAAAAATTCATATAAAAATAAAAAGGGCTGAGAGTAGCCAAAAGAATTTTGAGAAAGAATGCAAAGAGGAGGGGACTTACACCACAGATATCAAAACACATGATAAAATAGGGTGATAGAGGTGTAGGGATGCAGAGGCCAATGGAATAAACTAGGAAGTCCAGAAAGAAGCCCATGCATTTTTTTGGAAATTTGGTGTACATAACAGAGGTGATTACAAATAAGTAGGCAAAGTATGGACTGTTTGATATACAGTGTCACAACAATTGATTCTCCATATTGGAAAATTAACATTGGAGCTCCATTTCATTCACAAAATAACACCAAGTGTTGCAAATAAACTCCGGATGGATTTAAGGCTAAAAGTTAAAGAAAAAAATGTTTAACTATTAGAAGAAAATTCCGGAAGGTATTTTTATATCTAATCAGGAAAAGATTTACTAAGATTCAAAAATATCACAAAAGAAAAAGATAAATTAGATTACATTATAATTTAAGACTTCTATATCACTAAAAACACTAAGAACAAAGCCAAAAGACAAATGAGAGATTTGCAGGAGGATTTGACCAACAAAGGATTAATATCTAAAATATGTGTGTGGAGGTAGGGAGAGGACTACAAATGATAGAAACCAAACAGCCCAGTAAAAACATCAGGCAAAGCATAGAAATAGTTCATAGAAGTATAAATCAAAGCTTTCTATAAAAATATGAAAAGATGTCCTACCTCATTAATAATTGGGGAGATGTCAATTAAAGCAAAACAATACCATTTCGTACCCATCCAATTGTCAAAAACTAAATGGTCTGACAATCGCAGATTTTTGTGGGAAGCGGGTACTGTCATTCTGGAGGGAGTATGAATTATTTTAACCTTCTTAGAGAGCAATTTGGAAGTATCTTGTAAACATGAAGAAATGTGTCTCTATGACAACTAGTTGAACATCTAGATATATGCCCTAGAAAAATACTCCTGTGTGTAATATGACATGTAAAAGGATGTTTATTATTGCATTCTTTGCAATATTAAAAATTTGGAAACAATCTAAATGCTCATCAATAGGGCAATGGAAAAGCAATGTACATTTCAGAGCTGTGGGCCTTGGAGAGCTAAACACATGTATCAAGATGGATGATTCTGGAAAACCCAAGTTGAATGGAAAGAATTAAATCATATTACCATTTACATACGTGTTTAAAACACAGTATTGTCTATCACTTATGGATTCAAATATATGTGTGGTAAAATCTTAAAAACACGTAGAAAGATCCATGCAAGTACAGGAGAATGAATTCTCAGAGGAAGAATAGGCTCAAGGACAGTTCAAAGAGGGTTAAACTGAACCTGTAATGTTTTATTTCTTTAATTTAAAAAAAAAATACAAAAGCAAATTTAGCAAGATGCTAGCATTATAACATTCTGTGCTATGGATATTGAGTGTTTGATACAGTAAACAATTCAGGAAAGAAAAAGTTATTCACCAGCAACCTCTCTATCCTCCAGTGGAAATGAGAAGGCAGCAGGGAGCATGAGTCCACAGGACACTGAGCTGACAGCTTTGAAAATTATTTTTGCTTTGGATTTCAGCTCATGCACACACACCACGACAATTCCACACATGGGAGCAGTGGGGTCATGAGAGAAGCACAGCCAAGCAAGATAGTCAAGCCCCATGAGGGGCCCCCCAGCCAGTTCTGCCAGGACATCAAAACAGCATTCTGTGGCTAGGAATAGAGCCCAGGAATAACAATGGCTTAAATACAATAGGAGACTATTTCTCCCAACTTAAAAGAATTCAAAGGTAGGCAGTCCAGGGCTAATATGGTGGCGACACAATGCCTTCAGGACTCGGGATCTTTCCATCTTTCTGCTCTGCCAATTCTAGCATAGGAGTTCCATCTCCAAGGTCCCTTCATTCTCTGAGATGGTCACTGCAGCTCCAGTCCATCCCGGAAGCAGGAAGAAGTAGGCGTGGAAAGGACAAAATGATTCCTGTCAGCCGTTGATATCCCTCTGATATTTTTTTTTCCTGGAAGTCCTTAACTTGCATGGTACTTTATTGCCCTTCCTAACCTCAGAGGACTCTAGGAAATATCTTCTTTAATTCAATCAGCAATGTGCCTAGCCATTGCTAAGGAAGAAGGGGGAATGGCTTCTTGGTTAACAAACAGCAGTGACTGCCACAGCCACTGGTAACTCATCATGCGCCTATGAAGCTGGCTTCCTCTGGACATCATTTCCTGTCCACTAAGAAAGGGTATGGCGAGGTGGTGGTTTCCTCACTGGAGCCTCTCATCTTTGCTTTTCACCACTTCACATTTTGGTTAAACTTCTACATGGGACATTTATACTTGAAGCTCTTTCTGCTCATTTGCCTCCCACCACCCCAGGGAAAGAAAGGTCTGAATTGAGCTGTTAGTCTTTTTTTTTCCCCGCCATAGTTCTGGTTCTGCATTTGTGCTTTATACTCTCTACTCATGAGGAATTGCAACTTCTCTTTCACATTCATCAACTGTTAGAAACACCTAAATGTTAACTTTTTAATTAGCTCTTCTAAGAACCCCTCCCTGGCTTGTGGCAGCTTCATGTGAGACCACTTCCTCCTGTCCATTGCCAGTAGCATATCTTTCACGCAAAAAAATCAGGTACTTTTATTGAGAATGGGCCTTGGATCATCTGGTCCAATGATTTGCAACATTTTTTTTCAGATCACTTTCTTCAAGTGAAAACTTATGTGAAACCCCAAGATAATGTATAAAATGAATAAAATGGTGGAGTAGGATAGAGGAGCCCCAAATCTTTTCAGAACATAGTCTAAAAATGGGTTATCTCGAATCAAGACATTGTTGCCCCAAGACAAAATTGAATTGTCTCTGGTCATACAGCTCATAACAACAACAATAATAACCATATTAGTAACACTCATCCTCTGTATCGAGCACCAATCCGAGTGCTTTGCATAGATAAATTCAACCTTGCAATAACTCAAAGTCATTCATCTACTAAAGAGCAGAGTCAGGATTTGAGCTAGGTGCCCTGACTCCAGAGGCTGTGCTTGGAGCTAATATGCTATAAGCAGTAAATCACAGAGTCTGAATAAGAATCTAGTCTTCTGACTCTTAGGCCAAATTCTCTTTGAATTGCTTTATACTAGTTTATTAGTTGTAGATTCTGGGTTTCTCTTATCTTCACTTTCCTCTGGGCCTCATATCTATTTTTTTCACTATATGCATTAAGCATTTGATGAGGACTTGGCAAAATATCTGGGCTCAGTGAATAGGGTCCAATGGCCGCTCACACGAGGCTTTGATGGGGTCTGACTTGGCCTCAGAACTAAATAGAAACATCAAGCCACATCCTTGATCCTCTGAATGGAAAGCTGTGTTTCTATCTATTACGTCTACAGAAAGGAGAGCAACTCGGACAAATGTTCTGTGCACTCTCGCCTTTTCAGTGAACCCCTAGCAAGGCAGAAAGTGGGTGTACCTTGTCAGTGTCCTACACTTCTTTCCCTAGAGTGGTGGTGTCAGGATGTTTATCCAGGGACCAGGAAGGGAAGAGCTGAGCAACCACTTGTAAAGCCCAAGTTGGCCATGTTCGTCCTTTTACCTGTGCGATTGAATTCTGCAGAAGAAATCATTCACTCCCCAAGCTGGCGCTGTTGTGCATTCATGTTCCCACTCCCACGGCTGGCAGTCCTGCTTCGTGTCCGTAGTCACTCATCGTCAAGCCTGCCAGAAAATGAACAGACTGTTCCATGTTCCTCTCTCAGTAACCAACATCATCTCCCCATTTGAACAAACCAAAACTTTGGGGCCATCTCTGACTCCTCTTTCTACCCCACCATCAGTGACATGGTTACCTAGTCCCATTGTTTCTATTTCCTTCACGTTTCTCCAGTCTGTTCATTGCCCTCATTCTGTCTTGGCTTTAATTCGTTTCCAAGCTAACAACCTCAAAGCTCTTCTTGGCATAAAAGCACCAGAGCTTTCAAAAACAGAATCGGGTCATGTCACACACATATTGTTTCTTAAACATTTCTCTGTAAACTTTGGGATTAAGTCAACACTCTTAAAACAGAAAGCCAGGTCCTTGAATATCTGGCCACCATTTTCCTCCCAACTGCATCTTTTGTCCCTTGAATTGCATGTGCCAGCCACCCTCAAACCCTGGGCTTCCCAGAATACACCATGAGCTCCTCACATTGTGGGCCTTCACATGTGCCGCTTCCTCTGTCTATGCCCTCTCCATCCCCACCTCTAGATCGATATTTGTCAAATGCCTGTGAGTTTGGGTATAAGGGGATCAGGAAGAAATGAAAAACAGATAGAGAAAAGCGGGATAAAAGTGACAAAAGAAGAGAAGCCAGGAATGTGGACAGAGGTAGCAAGTTTGACCAAAGTAGAAAAAAGGATTAAAAAGCAGAGAGGTCTAAGGACATTGTCTCTAAGACCTTGGCAGCATGTTTCTATTTTAAACAAAGCTGAAGGGTACAAACTTCACTTGAATGACCGTAGAACTCAAAATGCCACCTAGTCACCTGGTGACTGACAGAACAGAGCAAGGAGTTGAAACACTGAGGACAGGTCAAGGAAGCAGTGATTAAAGGCAAGGCTGGGTCTCAGCTCCAACCTTAGGATTCCGTCGATGTGCATTTCTGCTGGGACAGAGACCAATTTGCCATCTTTCTGAAGCGAGTTATTTCTGCTTCTTCCATGGTCCTCTCCAGGACACCCAGGGAAAGACACACTCCTTAATAAGTTGTCTGCACCTCTTGAGAGACTTTGACCACATATGCATGATGATTCATAAGACATGACAATCAAATTCAGCACTGAACTGGTAGAGTAATTAATATCTTCACTGTGGCAGCTGAGAATCCAGGGAAAAGAGAGGAAAAACCATGCAGTGCCTGCATTTGAAATGAAACATCACTCTCCCAGAACCTGAGGAAGCTCCAGCTCACAAGTTTGACCAGCTTGCTGAGATCTTGAAAGCCACTCAAGGCACTGTAGCAACTGATAGGAGCAAAGGCTGAGTGAGGCTCCATGTGGCAACACCACTTTCCTGAAGGACAGTGCCTCATGCTCATGAACGTGATGATCTATTTCCAAACCAGACAGTTGAAGACAGGGATGAATAATAAGAGGCCATTCTCATCCCCAAGGTCACCCTGATCCCTAACAATAGCAGTAGGTGTGAGCAACCCCAAGTTTTCACACATATAATTTATTCAGTTATTGCAACCTTCTCTGAGGTTACAGGAGTATTACCCTTATATGAAAAGATGGAAACTTATAATGTTAAGTGACATTCCCAAGGTCACCGGTTTCGTGGCAGAGCCAGAATATAAACCCACCCTGAATATCAACAAAACCCATATCCTCACCTGGCTTTGGGCTTCTCCAGCAAAATCCTTTCCAATTTAATCAACATCGTTCTTGTAATTGCAGCAAGGCATTGGGCTGACAGTGAGCAGGTGAGATACACAGGAGAGTAGGCAGGGTCCCTAAAAAGAAAGGGGATTCAAAAGTAAGCCCCAGCACTGCCACAGTCCTGCCATGGACAGTCCTCACAAGTAGGGAGGACAGCAGAATCCCAGAGAAATTGGCCCCCTGACTCAGGAGCTTAAAAAAGATACCTTCACAATCTGGTAATATCCAGCCTTCGAACGCTGTCTGAACACTTTCTGTTAGAGAGGTTGGCTGTGAATATAATACCTGGAGAATTTCAGTGGGAGGAAAGAATCCTTTAGATATGCTTCAGGATCTCATTGAAAATGTTTCCTTCATAGACTTAGGAGGTCGCGTTTCTGGGAAAGGCACCAAAAGTAAAATAATAAGAAGGCTCTGGTTGCACCTTAGACACAGTGTGGAAGTGTATTCCTGGCCAAGGCCCAGAGACAAAGCTTTATACAGAAATCGTCAGATATAATCTATTTTATAACTATAAAGTGGTCTATCTATATATTGTATAGTGCAAGTTTTCTAAAAGGTTTAGCAGTCAAATAAATCAACAACAAAGAAAACCATTGCCCAAATACAGTTCTATATTTTACTATTGAAATCACCCCAAGGAGAATTCTGTGAAGCTGGAGGTTTGAGGTGAAGTTGCAGGGAACAGCTGGAGAAACCTCAGGACAGGGACATTGCCAGATGCTTGGAAATGGAGAGACTAAGAACAGGTTAGGAAAGGCAGTGAGAATCTGCCAGATGCCCAGAGCCAAGAGGCTTTATGTCTGGAGGTGACAGGAACAGCCCAACTGGGCGGTGTAGTTACTGCTTGCTATAAGTGCCATAAGTAATGCTGTAGATGAAATTGGCAGGAAATGTGTGAGGAGCTAACACTTTCTCTGTATCCTCACCTCTCCCTCCCATCACCATTCCTGCTTCAGGAGAGTCTAAAGTTAACCCTCCATCTCAGCTAAGTGTTCATCCCCGACTGCCTCCTAATTAGGCTCCTTCATTCTCACCTGGTTCTTCCCTTTTGATTAAATTCTTCCTTGACAAATACATCATCTTCCATTTTTAAAAGGAATTAAAAAAAGGAGAGAAGGAACTTTCCTTGGTCCTGCTTTCCCATCTCCCCAAACTAGCATTCCATCTCTACACTTTCCTTAATTGCCAGACTTTAAAGAAACACTTCCGTACTTACTGTCTTTCTTTCCTCAGCTCCATCTTCTTCAATACATCACAGTCTGCTTTCTGGTCCTGCAATTCCACTGAAACTTCTCTAACTGCCAGATGTGCCAGCTTGTCCTAAGCCTTTGGTCTCAGCAGCACTTGTCGCTGTGTAACCATTGCCTGAACCCAACATCTTAAAATATTCTCCTCCTTTGGCCTACATGACCCTATTCCCCTGGTCTCCCCTGAAGCCTTCTCAACCTTCTTCCCAGTCCCAAGACCTCCACCAGTACCATCGTAGTCCTCCATTGGGGAGAAGAGACCAGAATCATCTAACTCATGGGATGTTTTGGGGTCACACACTCTTTAGAAAATCTGACGGAAGTTTTAAAGACTTTCCTCCAAATATGATTTATATATACATATACATGCATATGCATATGCGTGTGTGTGTATGTATGTGTGTGTATATATATATGAACATGATCTCAGGACAGGCTCACGGAGTCCCTAAATCAAGATCCTCTGTCTCAGAGAATAGCCTCTTGTACAAAATGTAATTGTGATGTCATGTGGCTGTTCTTGTTACTTTTAAAACACATGTTTCTAGAGAGTTCTGGGCTTCCAGGGGTCCTACAATGGAGTAAAACCCTTTATCAGAAGGCAGGAGCCCAGCGTTCTCATCCCAGTGCTCACACCTTAAAGGCTTGACTAAGTCCCCTCTCTAAACCAAAGTTAGTTCCTCTGTAAAAACGGATATTATAATTTCCTCTCTGCCACACATGGTTGTTGTAAAGATCAAATAAGATCAGGAATTTGAAAACATTTTGCAAACTTCAAAGCACTACAGAATTGATCACTATTAAAAGCATTGATTAATATCCTTAGAGGCAAGTTTTAATCCTGTTTTGGGCACCGCCTTATGATTTGACCTGGGTTTGTTTTCCGGTTTGTAAACTGGAGATGATAATATCTATTCTAGCTAACTCAAAGAGCTGGTGTGAGTATCAAAAGAAATAATGAATGTGGCGGGACTTTGCAACTCAGCAAGACTGAGGGTCCTGCCATTTCTCGTCCTCTTCTTTGTCCCTCTCTGTGTGCATTAATTGAGCTCCATGAGCCCAACAGAGTGAGGCTGGATTCAAGAGTCCCATCATGCCCAGTGATGGAACATTTCTACGAAATAACTCTAGAATCAAATTAGACTCCAGTGAGTTGATCATGGATACTGTAATTATGAGAAGCAGCAAATAAGTTGATAATAATTGGCTACTTATTATTTTTAAAAGGGGGGCATAGAGAGAAAGAATATAGTGTGTGAAAAAGATTATCCTTTGTAGAAATAATCACTCCTCCTGGCAACTTGGCCTATATTTAAACCTACCCCAAGGGGCACTAGTGTCACTCTGGTATGCTGAGTCACCATAAAATATTTTCTACCCTGAAATCCGGGTTTTACTGTGATGAGTGAGTGTTCATAGCCTCTAGTAGGTACACACAGGTCTTCAATTCCCCAAGAAAGACCTTGGCCGCTGAAACCATTGTGCCTTTCTTGTTCCCAGCCCCTTCTTCTGTGTTCCACTGTGACTGTGACCAGCCGACAGTCAGGGTGGCAAGGGTCAGGGACAGATGCAGATAAAATAGCAAACTTAGATGTATCCATCCCTTCCTTTTCACAGGGTTCTATCTGGTTTCAGAAAGAGGTGGGGTTGCTATAGAGCTGTGGGAAGGAAGGGATTCGCTGTTATCTGGTGAAGACAAGCCAAGTTGCTGTCCTCAGATAACACAGCAAAAAGCATTTCTCAACAGTCACTAGGACCTGGAAGGGATGAAACTGACCCTCCATTGCAGAAGTGAAAAGGGACAAGTATCCCGGGCTCCACATGCAGGAGAAGAAAAAGGAAATGGAAGGGAAGCTAACATTTATTGAGCCAAGGATATTACCTACATTACTGCATTCAATCCACTCAGCATTATCCTCCAGCATATATTTATTGTCCCATTTTAGCAATAAGGAACCTTAGGGTCAGATAGGCTAAAAATTGCCCAAGATCACGCAGAGAGTAAGAAACAGAGGGACTCCAAACGCTAAGCTATTTCCACTCCGAAAAACTGGCTCATTAAAGCCACCAGAGGCCATTCCAAGTACTGGATATACCCAGAAGAAGACAAGTTATATCCTGTCCACAGACATTCCCCTAGATTAAAGACCTTTGATTATTATGTGATAAACACATACTACGATCTGAGACTTGGATCTGCCATTCACCAGCTTTGTAAACTTCACTAAGACCCTTAAACTTATCCATAAAATAAACATACCATCTTTCTGGGAAATATGTAAGTTGTTGTATAGTTCTAATGCAATGGTATTTGTGAAAATGCTTTTTTGTTTGTTTGTTTTATCATTGCCAGGTAGAAAAAAGTGGCATTGCCTTCATTCACAGGGCTGCTGGTGAATACCATGTCCCTGTCATAGATATAGAAGAGCAAGGGCTGTAGAGGTTCTAGGACATGGGACGGCATGGGATAATGATGAAGCAGAAGCCCAGAATGCATCTGAGGTCTGATAAGAGTTACATGGACACAGCAGAACTGGCAGTGATAGACATCCCTGCATTGGCTGCTTAACATCTTCCTAGGATAGGATGGGTCCCGGAGTCTTGGCTATAGCTAAGTCTCCCTGTGGTGAGTCAAGTGACCTCTGCCCTGGGGAAAGGAGATTCATAGGGGAGAAAGTTGGTAGGTCATTGCAGCTGGCTATAGCAAGAATATCATGAGGGAAAAGCTCCAACTCTGCTTTTTTTCTCTTATCTCTGGTTATGATGTCTTGGTTTTATTGCTCTAGAAAAAAGTATAAGCTATAAGATCGTGGAGGGAATGGATTCTATCTTCTATGTTATTGGATTTCCCATAGAACCTAGACAAACATGGAGCTCAAATAAGTGGTCCATAAAGGCAAGAAGGATGCTATGCCATATTTTCTTGAGTTCCCACAGCTAATTTTGCCCATAATGAACTTTTGGATCAGGCAGAAAGCCTTGGAGGGCTTATTAACAGTCAGATCCCCAAGTTTCACTCCTAGAGATTCAGATTCATGAGGCAAAGGTAGAGCAGAAATGTGCACTTAACAAATTCCCCACTTGTTCCACTGCAGGTGAGCCTGGGGAAAAAACTTTAAGGAAACTTCTGATAGACTATTGTTTCACTTACCATATTGTACTGACATGATCTGTCTATGGGTCTAACTTTCCCCACCAGACACTGTGGGTTTTGGCTGGGCTTGCCAGATATGGAAGCTGACCCATAAAACACATCCCCATTCTCATGGGAATAGTTTCATGTCTAGAGTTTGTGTTGTTGACAAGGGTCAGTGAATCCCCATATATCGTAAATATAGGCAACAACACTGAATCATGGGATGCTAGAGTGATGGAGCTGAAAAGTACCCGGATGCATTCTGCAGTATCCACAAAGCAAGGGCACAACTCTGGATCTCTGCAGTCACTCAGATCTGGGAGGCTATGCTCTGAGAAACATTTTATTAGAGCTTATCTAACCAATGCAGTACAGTGTGCCTTACAGTCACTTTGTAGGTGAGCAGACTGAGATCTAAAGAAGTTAACGGACACACTCAAGGTTCCACCATGAATCAGTGTCAAACTCAGAACTCAGACCCAGGTCTCTGGATTTCTTGAGTGGGACTTCCTTAAATACGCAAGATTCTGAGAAAGACCTGTATTTTGTTGTTTTTGTTTTGTTTTATTTAAGAATGATTAACAAAATATTCTCCTTCTTTAATGCCTAAATTTTTACTGCAGACACATTTATCACAAGAAGAAGGCATCATTTTAAAGTTCCCTGGATAGCTTTTACCAGGAACCTAGGCCACAGAAAGCCTTCCCCAGAGTTCTTTGAAATTCTAAGAAGGAAACAAAATTAGAGTCGATTAAATGTATAATTACTGTTGATTGTGGCAAGCATGCTTCTTTACGGTTATATTTATGATGCAGAGGTGTGATAATGTCTGTGACACATGATGGTGCTTTATATGTTTTTAGGATCCTGGGACCTTTGTTGCGACCTGGGATTATACTTATAGGCAGGTTTTATAGGATTGGGGGACGGGGCTGCGGTGGATTTTACAGAACAGACTCTACAAAAGGCATCACTATGTCAGGCACATTAACCAGTACGGAATCGTCCTATGCTCTGCACTCACTGAGGGACTTCCTTCCATAGTGCCACATCCCTTCCCAGCCAAACACCTAGCAAATCATAAGCATGTAACTAATTTCAGTGTCCTTCCCTTTTCTGTTCCTTCTGTTTCTTGTTGTTTCTTATAGTAACCCTCCTGTCTTAATGTTCTTCTGATTACTCAGGTATTCCTGCTAATATGCTAGGTTCCCTGTGAGTTGCATTCCTATTAGTCCTCAGCTTCATCTCCACTTTTTTCCCCATATGCAAAGTCCCGTACATTTTTTCTCGGCAACTCTAGTTAAAATGCTAAATTATGAACGTGGGCAGACCTCATCAGCAATGGATCCAATAAGAGAGACCATGCCCCTTCTTCCTTGCCCACCTGTGCTAATGATTTGAAAATAAATTTCTCCGATAGCTCACCTGCTGATCTGAGGCAGTGTAATCAGCCCCATGTATTCAGAGTAATTTTCTCTGTCAAAGACCCTTCTCTCACGATGCTCCCCACACCACTGGGAAGTGGGTAACACAGAGAGGACTGTGTCTGTTTTATGGGGTTCTGAAGCTAAAGGTCGAGGATCAAGTCGACTTACCCAAAGTTAGTAATAGAACTCCTCCTTGAAAGCCACAGCTTCCTGTGTCCTGGTCTAAGGGTGTTTAGTGTTTATTTCTCTCCGATCACACTCTTGCTGTAGCTAAATTGTACTCACAGGTTGGCTGATGTGTCCTCAGTGGGATAGAAGGCAAGGAGGAGGGAATCTTTGTTTTTATGTCCTGGAATGTTCCAGTGGTTCCAGCTGTGGCTACAGTTCATGACTGCAGGGATTTTTTGCTTGTTTATTTTCTTTTGAAAGATTCTATCTCAATTCCAGCAAACTTTCCAGCAAACAGTACTTTGAGGCAGCTGGGGAAGGGAGGGCTGTTCCTTCCCTGTCATATGTCCTTAAAATAACACAACAGGAGAGGCAAGCCCTCAGGGTCCCCTCGAGGTACCAAGGATAGCATAATGAATTGGCTAATCATAAACTATTCACTCCTGAGTTCTAAGCGATATGGTAATGAATTGCCAACGAGCCATTCGCCAGACTGCAGCCATATGGTGAGGGATGGGACCCTGGCACATTGTAGCCATACTGCGGGTTCGTCTGCGTAATTGTTCCCATCCAGGACCTTCCCATCTCTATGGCTGCTAATTAACATCCTGTTTAAGCTGCCGTTGTCAAAACTAATCATTTGTTTGTTTTATGTAGATAGGTCTTTCTCTTATCTGGTTAGTAATGGTGACCATTAAGAAATAAAAATGTGTTTGAGTTCACATAAAAATATTTGAGTTTCACATCTTGCATTACCCAGTGGGTGGGTGCCCAGGCTTAGCAGCACTGGCCTATGGTAACAACTCGATCCAGGAGCTTATTAAACCCAACAAATTATCATCTTTCCCTTCAGAAACACAAATGAGGATTCAGTTCATTAATTTCTCCATTGTTCTTCCTGTCTGTGGACATTAGTCTGGTTGGATCTTAAACTATAAAATGTGGATTTTATTAGAATAATGATGATAATAAAAATAATTGGAAGGAGATTTCATTTATCAGAAAAAGCACCCTTTCAAACACACACCTCCTGTTGGCTCAAGGAGATGGTAAAAGTTTGGAAAAAAAACGACGTCGGTTTCCTTTCTGCTCCTCTGCTATTTCCCGCCCCTTTCACTGGTTTCCTTAGTTGTTACCCAATTGAGGCTAGAAAGAGAGTTTGGAAAAAAGCAAAACAAAGCTACTCTGGAAGGAGGAAGAGATGAGGACCTGTAAACAGTAAAGCCAATTAGAAAGGAATAATTTTATTAAGGATTTAGGAGGATGGCCAGGTGGGAGCAGCTATGACTCTGTATGCTGCTTGCACACTCCAGGGCGTGCCCTGGACCCCCACGCAAAGGCACAACAGGGGGATCGACCCTTTGTTTCCTCACACACATCCTCTGACAGCCTTTTCCCACTAACTGGTACCCTTCTATAATAGTGTTGAAGAATACGAGGAAATGGAGGCAAAGAGGAAAGAAAATGGAGATGAGGACGCCCACAGGGTGATATTCCCCGAGACTGCTCCTGGGCCCCCTCGCTTCCTATGGGATGCAGTGGGAACAATTGCTCCGTCTCACGACTTCCTGATTTTCCCCTGCATCCACATACCGCATCCTAGAAACAGCCGATGTGTTAATTGCAAGGTCAAGGCGGTGTCTTACGTGGCATCTGGGACCTGGTACAATGCAAACAGATTTCCATATGTTGTCCCTTCCAGGAGCCCTCGGCCCCAAGCACCCACACCACGTGAGAATGCGGCTTCTCTGGAGATGCCGACGTTTTAATTGGAAGCATCTGTTGCCTTTTCCAGTATTTTTGGCCGGGTTTGGTTTGTTCGTATGAGCCCATGTTTGTGTACAGACCCGCTTACGTGTTTCACAGGAGGTGGGACACAAAGCCTAGCTTTGCCTCCTCTCTCATTTTCTTCTCTAAGAGCCAACCAGGATATGTGGCAGGGCCACTTGCCTTTACCCCACTCTTTTTTTCTGCTGGGTTTCTTTCAGTAGAATTGACAGTAGAAAGGGCCAAGCTGAGAACAGAAAATCACCTTCCTAGGAAAATAGAATTTTGGGGGAGAAACACCCACCCCCTCCCACTCCCAGCAAAGGAAGGTCTTCCAATGGGGCCCAGACAGTGGCGGAATTTCTACCCCCACCTGACCCAGCCAGGTACTCCTCCCAACTCTGACTCACACGCTAGCTGAGGCCGCTACGGTCCTCAAGTCTCCCACAAGCCTTGCTCCCACCAGCCTCTGATACCCTGCCCTTCACTTCTCCTCACTTCGAAAACCCACCTGTCTTCTCTCCACTAAAACCACAATTGCCTCCACATAGCCTTCCTACCACTGCCAAACTGACCCGATCATACTCCTAGCAGTGCTACTGTCAGTCGCTAATCAGTGTGTACTGTGTTTCTGCAGTATTCCAAGCTGCAGTGAGTTAAATAATGCTATGAAGATCAAGGTTTAAAAAGAGAAAAAGATATTTACCAGAAAGCCAAGATAAGACTGTTACTGCATTTCAGGGTGTTGAGGGAAGGGAAAAAGAATGAGAATGGAAAAGTTAAGACTTGGAAGGCCAGGTCGCCTTGTGTTGGCAATCCACTGTTTTAAAGACCATGAATGACCCTACATTCTGTGGGTCCTCACCCCTGCCTCCTTGGGTTGTTCTCAAAGGAATTGTTGAGGCCCAAAGCCTTTGAACAGTTCCATTGAGATAAATTTTCTTTGTAGATCTGTCTGACTTGGGGACCCACGCAGTTGCTTCTCCTGGAACACAGAGCATTGTGAGTCATGGGCTGGGGCTCTGCTGAACAAAAAAATGAGCGACATTCCCTCAATGTCAGAACGAGGGGAGGCCATAGAGGATTAGATCTGTCCTCCACTTAACAGAGAGGTAACGTAAAGCCTGTGAGGTGAGATTGTTCAAAATCCCACAGCTAATTAGGGCAGAGCTGAGCCCAGAGCATTTCTCCCTCACCTCCTTGCTATACTTCCTAGGTTTCCACCTCATTCCTGCCTTTGATGGGTGACTTCAGTGACACTTAACCTCTCTGAGCCCCAGGGTTCTTTTCTGTAAAATTGGGGAGCATGGAAGAGAACATTTTGAGGGCTTCTTATAGAATGTCAAGTATTGATTACAATTATTCTCACCTTTAAACCTGACACAGTTCTGCATTATAAAGTAGTCAATAAAATTCCCATGTTATCAGGGAGAAAAATAAGTCTCTGTGAAATTAAGTGAACTCCTGAAGATCATGAAGATCAGAGAGTTAGAATCTGAATCTTGATTCCAGTGGTTTACCCAATGCACCTAGCTGTACTTAGAAGAAAATGAGAAAGAGCATGGAACTAAGGACCAAGCCCACCAACACTCCCAGGCCCCTTCATGCTGCTCCTGCCAGTGGAGACAGGGAGCTGCCACCTGCCCCCAGGCCCTGCTGCCAATGGTGTACAGAGCAGGTTGCCATGCCCGTAGTGTAGCCTGGCCCATTCTTTCACGGACTATCACAATATCACATTTCCTTTTGCCTGCTAGTCAGGGTCCTGCCTGTAGAAAGGGACCCAGACCAGTGCTCCAACCAGCTGCAGAATGAAGATGCTTTCAGCTACCATCCACATACTCAGGTGTCTGCCCCACCAAGAGAAAGGCATCAAGATACCCCAGATCACTCTCAGAACAGCCAGAGGATACCCCAAAGTCAAAGGAGAAAATTATTTACAGAGACGACACCTCACTAGCTCATTCTCATTTTCTTAGACCTGCACAGCAGCCAGCCTTTCTGCTGGCATTTGCAAAGGCCATTCCCCCCATTTTGAATTCAGGACACTTCTCCACCAGCCCATTTTCAGAGCTAGCTGCACTGTCAGACATTTCTTTGGATACACGCTCACTCATACACATACACACTGAGTCCTGTTACTTTTAATAAGACTTCTTTTTCCCCGCTTCTCTCCTCGAAATCCAATAGAGTTTTCTGCAGGGTAGAGGCAAGAAGAGAGCCACCCATGCCATTTGATTTTATAGACAGCAGAAAGGTCCCTATTCCTAGCTCATGTATTAACTCCCCTTTAATCATTTACTGGGTCACTCCCAGCATTACTTGGCCAGTTTGGCACTTGACACATCCTTGGCACTTGTTCATATCCAACGTAGCACTTTATAATATGTAGCTTTATGTTTTTGTTCAACTGTTTACTGTGTGAGGAACCTTTCTCAACTAGGATGTAGCACCTATGGGGCAGGAACTGTATTGGGGGCAGCAGATCTCTGAAATTCTAGGAGTTATATAGCAATTTAAAAACTCCTTTCAGATGCTCATATGTCACTCATAGCAGTGGATTCTTTCAGTGTACTTTTTCCCTGGAAGACCCAACTCTTACCCCTCTTTTAAGGCCCACTTCAAGTATTTTCTTTACAATGTCCCTGGTCCCATGCCCCATTCTCAGTGGGATCAATAACCCTCTTCATGTGTTTGCTCTCATGGTCCTTTATACACCTCTTTATTATTGCCTGATCATAATGGTTCATATTTATCTGTTAAATAACTAGATGTCGCTCCATCCAAAAGGTGAGTACCAGGTAGGTAAATATCAAAACTAGGAAGAGCTTCTAGGACAGTCTGGCATTTCAGGTATATGTGCATAAGAAGAAGGAAGTTGGAACTAGGTGAGAAAGAAAGAGAAGACTAATCTAAGTATCCCAAATTCTTCCAGTAGAAATTCTCCTATTTGTGTCAAGTCCTGCCCCCTGGAAGGATCTCTCAGAAAAAGCACTGCTTTGGAGAAAGAGCACAGATTTCAAGGGGTGTGACACTGTCACACAGGGGTCAGACCTCTGTCTGTTTACCAGAGGGTTCAGTTTGGTTGAGGAAGCACCAATGCAGGAAATTCCCAGGGGACACACAGCAGTTAAAGACAGGTGGGCTGTGGCATCAAGGCACTGAGTCATCAGCTTGCTCATAGGAAGAGAGAGGTTAAAAGGGGTGGGGAGGGCTCTCAATGCTGAGGGGAAGAGCTAAGCAAGAACTCGGCCAAGCAGACTAAACTTTGAGACTCTGTTCCAACTCCAAAGAGGAATTAGGAGGCTGGGTAGGTATACCGCGCAGGAGTCCAGTAGCATGTAAGGAGCACATTTCAGGGGAAAGAGAAATGCTTACAGACTGTGTACCTGGCCTGTGGTAAATCCCTGGGCACCAGACTAATCCCAGGCCCTGTCAGATAATGAAGGTAAGGGTCCCATATAAGTTCTTATCCTCATCAGGTATAGCTGAGGAATTGGGGTGAACTGGATCAGCATGGAGGGAGTAGGGAAGAGGGAGCAAAGCCAGGTGGGGAGATTCACTAGCCAGGAGGAAGGGTCCTTTCTTATTTTATACCCTCCCCATCGAGCAAACTGCCTGATCCATACCAAACAGTCAAGAGAAATTTGTTGGAGAGCATTTTAGGAGTAAGAGAGGTTTCCAGACACCTTTCCATCATTTTGGCAGGTAACTCCCAGTTTTCCTGGCCAGACCCTGCTTACTGGAACCCTTCGTCCAGTGCCACGAAGAAAATGCAATTCCCCCTCTGCACTATTGCTCATTACCAAGAAAAATGACGGCTTGATAGTCTTCCAGCAAGAGTGAACAATCTATTTCATTTGGAAGTTTGGTAATTGATTAGGGTAATAGATTTTCTTCAGGGCAACCCCTCTGGGAGAGTCTGGCTCGGGTACAAGATTTACATACATCAGGCTCACTCTGCCTTCAAAATTTGTCTCAGAGGATGAGATCACAAGGCCATTATTGGAGTGAGTGCTGGGCTGGAAGAGTGGGGAGGCTGAGTGGAATTCCCAGACATCATTTCTCAACACTGAAGACTGTGTCTAGTTCAGAATGCTTTCAAGTACTTTTCTGACAGTGACTTTGGGTAAATCCATTGCCAAGGGTCAGTGTACTCTGGGCTGTGATCAGAGCATGTGCTTCTTTGAAGGTCTCTGCTGACCAATCTTCAGCATAGATAAGCCCTGGAAACTTACCATTAGCCTGCGTGGTGCGCAGTTGGAGGGGTGCTCAATAATGGCTACACTATTTATTCTATGGCTGCACCGCAGCCTCAGTGAAGTGATATCCTGAGAATGTACAGTACGTCCTCACTTAACATTATCAACAGGTTCTATGACTTTAAGCAGGATGATGTCTAACAAAACCAATTTTACCATAGGCAAATTGATATAAACAAGAGTTAATTTCCTACATTATCTCATCAACATTTTAACAAAGCAACGTTGAACAAAATGATGTTATTCAAGGATCTACTGAGACCATTGTAGAGGTTAGCAGCCCAGCTCTTAGCAAATAGATATTCTCTTATCACACACATCATCTGAGGCATGTCCCGATCTTATATATCACTTCCCCCAACCTTCACTTCTAACTCTCTCTGTGTGTCTTTAGGTCCAAACCTGCGCTAGGAAAAACTTTCAAACCTGGCATTTACCACCAAATGTAAACATAAATCATTATGTTCTCTTTCTCAAAGGAATCTTCGCTTTAAGCCTTATTACAAACTCTCTGATTTAAAAATTTCCAGCATCATTGCATTGATAAAATGGAAGGGCATAGGGAGGGTGTATACCACAGACAAAGCACAGTTTATGATACCATTGTGTAACGATACTGCCTTTCTTTGAGTCACAATACCATTCTCTAAATCAGTTAGGGCCTATAGCGTTCATATCCAAAGTTGACTGTGATACATTTCATTATAATCACAGCAGTTTGAGTTTAGCCCCAAATACAAAGGTTGACGAGTAAAAGTGTTTGGATCTTACCTGCATATATGTAAAGAATTGATGGATACCTTGGGCCTATATTGCCTAGGCCCAGATGTCTAACCATTCTCTATAAGAGTCAGGTCTGCACAGTTAGGGCCGTGTCCCTACAAATAGCAGGGACACAAAGGCATATCTCTGGGGTAGTCTGAAAAAAAACGAGATATTCATCTAGTCTGTGCCATACTCACTGTACCTATTCAGACTCGTGATACGAGAAGTTTCTCCCTTGACCAGCTAAGGATGAACTCAATTTCCATGGGGACCCCACAGACTAAGAGAACCCGTCTGCTCCCCTCTCTGCCTAGCATACACAGAGGTCTGCCTGGAATGGTGAAAAACTGTGACCCTTTGTGTCCCTTCTTGGGTACACATCCTGCCCCTTCTACCCTATGGCAAGTAGTTTCATCTCCAGAACTAGAAAGTTGAATCTAATCAAACTAATAGTATCAGCCACAGGTGGAAAAGAACAATTTTCCCCAAGGATGATACCATGGCGGTAAATATCTACATTGATAAAATGTAAATGTGGCCTTGAAGATGAACTTGCCATGTTAGATAAGTGCTATAGGTGCCTTAGGGGAGAGTCCTAAGGTGGACAGACCTATATCACTTGTTGAGCAAATGATGATATTAGAAAGTATACTGGTCAATCAGTGAGTATATTTCACATCTACACAAGGCTGGATTCTATGAGAGATACAAAGATGAATAAAGCCCAACCCATGCCCTCAAGAGTTAGGTGGGAACCTACCCATAAAATAACTATTGCTTACATGGCACTAAGGTGGCTACTGATATATCCATTAATAGCCACTAAAATGTTAATTGATACATTCATAAATGGATTTGTTCTATTCATTATGGCTACCTTCTTCCCACTGTTCCCCAATTTATCAAAAATATACATTTAAGCACCAGATTCAGTGATTCTCTTGAAACCTAATAAGAAAACATTAAGAATCCTATTAAGCATCATGACAACTTTCTCCCAGGATACGCTGAGGGGGACATGTCACCCAAACAGGATTAGCGCTCCATCCATAGGCATGTTCAAGTACCCCGTGAGGTGTGCCCAACACCATAACAGTGTCTGGGACGCAGTAATTTGTCAATAAATATTTGTTCGATGAATGAATGATTGATTAAAAATGGAAGAGTTTTCAATTGATCTTAATACAACTACAGATTCTGAATATTATGATTTTAGTATAACTACCTTGTCATACTAACTGTGGCATCACTGAGTTCAAGTCAATTTTAAGGAGCAATTACGGAGAGTATAGACAGAGTGTAAGTTTGATATCCACAGACCTGGGCATTAAACCTTAGTAATACTAACTAGCCAGGTTGATCTCAGGCGGGGTCCTTAATTTTTCTGAGCCTCTGTTTAGTTATGAAGTAGCCTGGGAAATGGAGTGCAGAGGATGAGACGAAGCAGAAACGTCCCAGTCGATACTCGGGCGCCCTCCACGGCTTACCCTGCATTGATGGCAGACACATGGGGCCGCGAAGGCAGGCCTGGGCAAAGCTACAAGTGGGGGAGGTCATGGGGGTTGAAAAACTGCACATAACAGGAAACGAGACCCAGAAAAAGCAGGACTAAGACAGACTGTTCTTGTAAATGAAGCAGGGATGCTCTGCATTCCTCTCCTCTAAGGTAATCTGAGGATGAGCGGCCTCGCCCACCCGAACCACCCTGGTAACCATACAAATTCCTCATTGTCAAAATTCAAAGCCGATACACAGTGTGAAATCTTAATATTAATAAGCAATTGAGTGAATTATTGGTATTTTCTCCTAAATGCCCTTTCTGAAGATTCTCTTTATGAAACATTTGGACTTTTGGGACACAGGAGATCTGCTATTCCGAGTATAAGTTTGTGTTGGTACTGGGGTCAGAGCAGAGAATATTAAATTAATCTCATCCAGATGCATTGAATTTCCATTTTCTTCTTTGTTTCCTTTTCCTCTCACCACTCGTTCTTTCCTTCCTTTCTTCCTCTTCTCAGCCAAAAGTCAGGCAACATTTAAAAATGAAAAGGTCACTAGAGCAATACTTTAGAAACCTTGGTTTTTCTCCTAAATTTGCCAACTAAAATAAGTGTGAACCTGGTGAGATCACTTATTTCTCTAGCCCTCAGCATTCTCATTTGTTAATGAAGGGTCTGAACAGATCAGTGATTTTCAAATGTTGCCTTAGGGAGCAGAATGGGGAGAGAAAAATCAGAAAAGGGATTTCCAAACTTCTATTTTCCTCAATCGAGGAAACTCATTTCTTATCTCTTTTGCATGAGAGAGTAGGCTCCATAATAGTTCATTTCAGAAAAACAAATTGTTTCCTTTGCTTTTAAACACTAAATATTAGAAACCTATGGGGCTAGCTAACTAAACTTTAAGGTCCTTTCCCACTCTGGGGTTGTAGGTTTCTACTGTTTATTGAGTTTCTATCACGTGAGAAAACCTTTGTGCTCAATACTGCAGAGTAAAAAGAGGATACATGTAAGACAGAGTCCAGGACTCCGAGGGGATCACACAGCTCTAAGAGGAACCAGGGAGGTGAAATTCATGTTGAGGGCACTGAGGGGCACAGTGCTCTGGGAAAGAAGAGATCGGGGTGGGGGGGGGGCTGTAGTGAACAGAGTCAAGACTTGGAGATGGGTGTATCTAGAAGAGAAGAGAGAGCACATTGCAGACAGGGAGAGCTGAACTTTCTCTCTTCTGTCCTCACTGCATGCCATTATGAGCTGGCACAGGGACACAGAGGTCAGCAAGACAGGCAGGGTTCCTGCTCCCCTGGAACTTGCCGTTTGAGGAGATGTGGGCAGCTCACCACCAGATACTGTGGGCTCAGGGACTAGCTCCATTTGGTGGGCTTGAGGGTGACGACAGAACTTTTCCCACGAATTCATCTGACTCTAGTTAGGTTGGGGCAGGCCGCCTGAGTCAGCAGCAGGGCAGACGAAATGACCTCCCAAAGTAACTTCTCATGAGACATGGCCCTGGTTGATTCGGTTTGGCTGGGATTCCGAGACATTCCAATATCTGCCCAGAGGACAGGCCCTCGCCCCAGCCAGACTGACCTCAGCCTTGCCTCTCCCAATAGATAATTACGCCTTCAGGTCTCCAAAGTGGCCCCCATGTGGGAGACCCTTGGAAGTGACATGCCGTTTTCTGATGGGAATTAAAGTGTCTGGAGTAGCCAAAAGGCTTCTCAGCAGGAAAGTTTGTTATTCTTTTAATTGCGGCATTAAACCTCGGGCTAGCATTACATGTGGTGCTGTCCAACTTGCCGAATGAGCTTCTGACAGGCTTTATCATGGCCAGGGCCAGTCTGACCCAGAGGTGAGGGCAGCCACCAGTTCTTGGCTAGAAGTTGTAAATCCTGGAACTCGAGGAACTCCATACCCGGACCTCCCCTCCCAGAGCTTTCTTGCCTTTTGACTAATGCCTGACATTCTACCTTTGGGATTTGGGGCATTCTAATGAAGACTTTAATCCCTCTTTTCCCTGGGAGAGAATATTAAGGTTCATAGGGGTGCAAAAAAATGGAAGCTCACATGTTACAGAGACAACTTAGAAAACAAGCAGCTTGCTCAACAGGACAGCTGCTATAAGGGTAATGTGCTTCATTGAAACTGTTGTAGAACATCACTGAACTGGAATGTCTAAATTAATACTGTAATCTTAATTTCGTAACTTTCAATTAGATTTCATAACTCTAAAATAATAATCAATAATAATAATAAATAGAACTTCTAGATTCAATCTGCTTTCTACTCTATCATATAGAATAAGAAATAAGATGCATAATATATTTTTCCAATTGCAACCCCATGCTTTAAAAGAGCTGTTACCTGCCAAACATAGATCACAGCTCTGGTTTATTATAGCATTTCTGAGACATCTTTAAGATACTCTGTCTTGTTTCCATAGCTGATACAGATTGGATTTTGTTCACCATGTGCTACATACTTTAGCTTTCATACTTTATTAAATACTGTGATTTTTTTAAAAAAAATAGATAATAATTATTTTAAAAAGTTATACATCCATTGTTTGCATGTACTCCAGCATAACTCCTCTGTGATAGCATATGTTTCTGGTCATTTGTTCATTTATTCGATCTATTTAGCAACCAGATCTAGACTTCAGGATTATCAGTGGGAAAAAGAGATCCCAGCCCCCTTTGACAGTCTAGTGATGAAACAGACATATTAGTAAGTAAAACAGCACTGCAACTGCTGGGACCCAGCAGTGACAGAAAGAACCCGGAGGAAAGGACTGTAACTTCGCGGGGACCCAGGGAGGGCTTCACAGAGGAGGGGTTCCCGTTGATGTCCTCTGCATTCAGCCACTGAAGACCAGGGTTTAAGACATTATGACCAGAGCTCTCCTTCCTTTGCATTTTCACAAAAAGATGGAAAGTCTAGGGAACTAGAGTTGAAACTTTTTTCTAGTCCTTTTCTTACAGGAAAAGAACAGGTAGATCTGAGGCTTTTGGACACCTCTTCGATAGAGTGCCACCTTAGCTCCTTCTCCCTGGGAGCAAAGCAAAGGGCAGGCAAGCTGGTTTGCACAGGTGTCAGAGAAACGAGATGTGTCCACCGTGCTTCTGGCAAGCTAAGAGCCCCCAGCTGGCAGGGGGCCAGCCCAGTGGCATGTAAGCAGTCTAATACCCAATCTAAATGCAAACGTTTGGGGCCCGTTTGGGGAATCAATTAACAAAAGCATATACATCCATTTACAAAATAGCAGTGTGCTAGAGTATCCCCACATCGTAATTGGAAACTAAAATAATACCAGGAGGAATAATCGTTAAAAACTCTTCTCCAAAAAGCCAAGAATAATATTAAGAAAATAAAAAATGTCGCCCATCTGCAGAGTTATATCCTTAGGGAGGCACCGCAGAACACACTAACAAGCAACTGAATCCATGTATAAATGAACTGAAATCCACAAAGGTGAGGAAAGGAGAGGTGGGGCACGAACTAAAAAAAATCTCCCTTGCAGATTAGCTCTGCTGAACCAGGCACAGTTCCATTTGATCGCTTCTTGTAGGAGATGGAATGCTCGGAGGCCGGGCATGACCCTCAGGGGAAATTATTTGCCCATTCAGTGTTAGTTCTGATCTTGGATCACCCTCTCTCACTTCCACACCCCCATGCCCACACGTGAGCATGTGCCAATACACACACACACGCGCGCGCGCGCGCGCACACCTCACTCATCCCCCGGGGGAATCTCAGACACATCATTCGCTGTTAGCTACTAGCTGAGGAAGAGTCCCTGGCAGAGAACTAATTGGGATGAGGGAACAGGGTGAAGACAAAAAAAGGTGACGAATTTATAAACCGCAACCTGAGCACTTGGCATTCAAAAAGGTGCTGAGCCAAGTATCTTCTGGCTAATGACTCTGAGAAATTAATCTAAAGGTTCTGAGAAACCCCGCCATGCCCTTGCTTCAGGACCTGCAGCTGCGAGAACACTTTGGGTTCCACTCTAAGGTGAGGTCTCTGAGTGAAGCCAGAGGTGGGTGGAGTCCTGAGCTGGGAACTGACAGGCCGCTGCCACCAGGCACTTGGCAGTGGCATTGAGCTGCTCGCCTAGCTCCTCTGGGCTTTGGCAGACATTTGCATATGTGAATAAAAGCTACTACTACCTTCACACACTGAAAAACACACTCTGTGGACCAGCGGACATGGCTTGTACATATCACTTCGTTTACGTTCCCTGCGGGTGGGAACCATATCTGATAATGTCCATGGAGACGAATGATTCTTTAACAGTAATCTTGGAATGAACCATTCAACCCTGCTGGACTCTGCTTGGCATTACTTCCCCCATTGGTGTGAATAATCCAGACATGGTCATTGGAGAAGCAAAGCCCATCACCAGATAGGCGTTGAGTCCCTGGGTGTAAAGCTCAAACTAAATCTCGACACTCTCTTCAAAAATATGAGCAGACTACACACAATTGTTAACAGATGGTGACAGAGAACTAGGGTGATAGGTCCATGCCTTACACTGCTTGTATCCCCCACAGTGCCGGCACAGTGCTTTTACTCGGTACTCAGTACTCCGTTAACGTTTTTTGAATGACTGATTAAATGTATTTAAAAATGCACTTCTTTCTGGTTTTTTAATTAAAATTTATGAAATAAACTCTGCATGTAAAATGAGTTAGATCTTTATGGAAAAGTATTTCTCTGGGAGTTTACATCTTAAAAAGGTGCAGCCCGTGGGTGAGAAGCAATGTGGTGTCATGGGGAGCGCATGAAATTTCAGCATCAGGAAACGGGGTTCTAACACATCCAGCTGCGTCACCTGGGGCTGTTCACTTAACCTCTGGGAACTTTCATGTCCTCCTCCCCAAACTAGAGGTAACAATTTACCTAATTCATAGTTGATTGTGAAAAGATCATGGAAGAGACTTGGTAGTGGCAAAGCCCTGAGCAAACGTAAAGTTTTATTATCATGATTATTGCTATTGTAGGAGGCCTGCATCCCTTTCCTTTGAATGACAAAGATGATTTTCCTGTGCGTTGAGCAGGGGCTTTGCTCTGAGTGCTTCTTCCGGCAGGAGCTGTGACCGTGTGCACACCTCCTGCCACCTCCCCTGATGTTCTCTGGGATCCCAACAACTGACCCAGCAAGACTGATGCCTCTGACCAACTAACAGGCCCACCCGTGGGCTAGGCCCACACCCTGCACCTCCATCACCCCAGCTCTTGATCAGGTGACCTGTCAACAGTCATGTTTAGTACGTGATTTTGATTCCCCATCTATTCTTTTCATTGACATATAACATTGCATTAGTTTCATGTGTACAACATAATGATTCCATTTTTGTATACATTGCAAAATGAGCAGCACAATAAGTCTAGTTAACATCCATCCACATACATAGTTACAAAATTTTTTTTGTGAAGACTTGTAAACCCTACTCTCTTAGCAATTTTCAAATATATAATACAGTACAATTGGCTGTAGTTGCCATGTAATGTAATGCTGTACATTACCTCCCCAGACATTTATTTTATAACTAAAAGTTTGTACCTTTGATCTATTTCACCTACCCCTCACCCTCCACCTCTGATAACCACCAACTCGTTTTCTGTATCAGTGAACTTGGTTTTGTATTTTTTTATTTGTTTAGATTCCACATATAAGTGAGATCATATGATATTTTTCTTCCTCTGTCTGACTTAATTCAAACTTAACATAATGGCCTCAAGTTTCATCCATGTTATCACAAATGGCAAGATTTCCTTCTTTTTTTTTACTATTTGGTAAAGTAGTATTTTATCAGTAGATAGAATAACAGATAGATGATAGACAGACACATCTTATTTATTTATTCATCTATCAGAGAACTAACACTTAGGTTAGCTTTGCTATTGTAAATAATGTTGCAGTGAACATAGAGATGCATATGTTTTTTTGAATTAGTATTTTGTTTTCTTCAAATAAATACCCAGAAGCGGAATTGCTGGATCATATGGTAGTTCTATTTTTAACTTTTTAAGGAACCTCCAAACTGTTTGTGAGAGTGCCTGCAGCAATTTACAATCACAACAAAGGTGCATGAGGGTTCCCCTTTCTCCACATCCTCACCAATACTTGTTATTTCTAAGTCCCCATATTTTGGAAGGGAGTTTTGAGATTTTAATTGGGGCTTTACATCTGGTAGGGACTCAGAGCCTTATTGGATGATGGTCTTTGCCTCTACAACAGTCACCTCTGGGTTATCCGCGCAGATAGAAGGGGTGGTGCTGGGCAGAGTTCCACAGAGTTAAATGGCTCATTCTGAAGTTATGGTAAAGCATCTTTTTCCAGCTTGGTCTGCAGCGTTATGCTAAGTACTCTTAGGAACACAGAAAACTTACCCTTAGAGAGTGCCCAGGGTAGGGGCATAGAAGCACAAAAGCAGACCTGCCGTGGCTCTGTAGTGAGGTAAGCGTGATGCAGCTCAGAAACCAGACTAGTGCCAGGAGCTTGGAAGCCTGAGAGAAGCAGGAGAGAAGAGAGAGAACGTTTAAGGCTGGAATAGTAGACCATTTGAAAAGAAAGCCTGTTTTTTTTTTCTTTTCTTTTTGTTCTTTTTAACTTACCTTTCAAGGGGAACAGACCGACATGTGAGATTATGTCTGGCTCAAGTGATCTTCAGAATTCATGGTATTTCTTAAACCAGCAAGTTGCAAAGTTTAACATGCACCAGAACCAGTGGGTGAGTGTGTCAAAAATGTAGATTGCTACAGAATCAGAATCTCTGGGGTTGGCACCCTAAGTCTGCATTTATACCAAACAGCTAGGCAATTCTGTCTACTCAAGCTGAGAGAGGCAGGAGGGGGTTTGAGTGTGCTCTTTGTGAGGGGATGGAGCTTAGAGGGTAAGAATATTTACCCAGAGCCCTTCAGGGAAACTGGTCCTAAGTTTACTCAAGACAACTTCTCAGGGGTACAACTTCTCATGAAGGAAAGAGACATGGGAGTCAGGAGATGCAAGTTCTAATCCTGCCTTGACCATTTGCCCTTCATTAATGTTAAAGCACTCATGTACTTTTCTGACCCTCAGTTTGCACATCTTATAACTGGAGACAACAAACCCCCCTCATTGGGAGTGTGTTTTATTCACTTAGTGTCCTCACTGAGCCCCTCCCCTCTTATTGTGAATTTCAAATGGAAGAATGAATGCTAAAGAACCTTCAGAAAGATAAAGTGCCCTAGGAACACTTGCATCATGTTATGGGTGTATTGTGTTCGGAAAAGGAAGCATTTCTTAGTGTTGGCCTTGTTATCCAAAGCAGCTAAGCCCAAAAAATGTAGACACTAAGAGCCCATGAGAAAATGCCTAGCTCGCAGTGATAAACTCAAGAAGGGAGCCCTGGTAGGCTCGCCCTTAACATTTCAGACCAGGGCAAGTTTCAACCTTGACATCCTAGACGCAGCAGCTTCCCAGAAGCATCCCTCAGTCCCTGTCTTTAATTAGGCTTGAGATGGCCCACAGCTAGGGGTGGGAACACTCCTACGTAACTCATTACCAGGAATGGAAAGGCCACCGAGCACACTTAATTCTGCACTGACAGTTCCCAGGAAACAAGCCTAGTTCTCCATAGTCCTCTAAAAGAAGCTGATGGTTTTGGTAATAGGACTTTCTTCAGGAAATTTCACTCATGTATTCATTCATTCATTGTAGACCACAAATATTTATTGATTTTTTCCATCGTGTTTGTTGTTACTGATGTTGTTGTAGTTTGCCACGCGATGATGTTGTTTGCTTGCTTGCTTCCTTTCCTCAGGCTTTCAGCTTATTTCTCAATTCTTACTGACATGGGGGTCATTGGAAAATCATATTACCCAACAGCCACACCCTGTGACCTTGGACAACAGAAGTCAGAGGACATTTTTAAGAACAGTCTGAATTGCTTAGTGTTCCCATCACTGCTAAATTCTAATGCAGAGCACACCACCACTTTGTATGTGAGCAGCCAAAAAACTGGTTTATTTAGTGCTGAAGCCAGGAGCAGTCCAAGTACCTTACCACAGATGGTCTGCAATAGGTTCTGGTCTATACAGGCCACTAATGTAATAAGAACTCAAGGGTCTCCATTTCCCAAGCTGAGGAAAATTGTAGCTGATACATTGTTTGAGAAAGGCATTAAGTAAATAAAGAGAGAAAATGCCAAGAAAGTCCTGCCAGTCCCCATTACTGCACTGGGTCACTGAATCGGGTAACCCAGCCCAGACCCCTATCAGCAATCAAGAAGACAGGTTACTCAGGGCAGCAACAACTAGAGCCCTTGGTAGCCACCACTCTCTTCCCCCACCAAATCCTCCCTAGCTTTAGAGACATGGCTCAAATGATGCATCCTGCCTGTGACCTGCCCCAACCCACATTAGCCTCTGTTCTGCAATGGCATCTTGTCCGGTTCTCTGCTGAGGGCTTTCTTTGTGGATGTCATTCCACTTTTCCTGGAGTGTCTGAGTCTGTAGTCACATTTGTCAAGCACTTACCCAACACTAGGCTCTTTGTGCAGATGTTATCATTGAATCCTCACATTCATCCTATAAAGAAAGTTTTGTTATCCTTATTTTGCAGTTGAGAGATGCATTGAAGTTAAGTAACTTGCCCAAAGACACATACTTTATAAGGGGTGGAGTATGAATTTAGCCTCCAGACTGATGATTATAAAACTAGGATGTATCTAACACCTGTCTTTCCTGGCTTTCGATGAATGCACAGTTCCTGGGATGGAGTCTGGTAATTTGTAGTTGCTCAATAAGTGATCCTTATTATGATTATTCTCAGCCTTGAACAGTGAGTCTTAATTGTTTACAAATCTATCTTCCTCTTGAGCCTTGAACAGAGAGTGTGTTTTATTCACTTAGTATTGTCAACACCCCCAGAAACTGTCTGGGTACACAATGCCTTGTATTCGTGAGGTCCTCGTAAACGTCTGTTGAATTGCATTGCATTGTATTAAACTCAACTAAGCCTCAAAGACCGGACAGGGTTTGACTAGGGTGGGAGGAGAAGACTAAGACAGTAAGAGGAATGTGCGCTTGACCCACTGTGGGATGAGTGCAGCTGGAACCTAAGTGAAATGGAAGGTCGGACAAGAGCCTGAGGAAGCTCAGAGCAGCTTGATCTCCCATGATAGGCAAGGCACACCGACGTCAGTCCCTCGTCCAGCCCATACAAGTGGTCAGCAGGCAGCACCTGTACGTGAAACTTTGTTCTCCCCCTTAGCTCAGGGCTCCTTTAAGAGAGTAGGTGAGTGATATTTTGGCAGCAAGAACAAAGGCCCAGAAATGAAAACACATAGGTGCAGACTTAACTCCGCTAAGCCCTTAAATGACTCGCCTGCCTTCTCTGGCCTCGGTCTTCCCACCTATAAAAGAGATCAATGCCAGCACCACAGCCTGCTGCATTCCATGGCTCTGTGACTAAATGAAGTTTAAAACTCAGAGTGCTTTTCCTTACAGCCCTCTAAATAGTTGCTCTACCATAGCACCAACTATCCTCCCATCAGCTAATAGATAGCAAACAGCTTCTCTGCCTGCATTGGTGTCAGTCACCATAGAAAATACAAGAGGAGTAGAAAATACAAGCCCCTGTCTTCAGGGAGTCTAAATCTAGTACAGAAACCAGAACACTCCTAAATCACTGGGGAAGAACAAGGTGATGGGCATTTAATGCTCGTTTGCAAGCTCCAGGATTAGCTGTCCCCAATCGCAGCTAGAATCCCCCGTTTCACTTCCCTCTGACCTGTGGACAGACAGCGTGTGAGGCTGCAGAGAGGCATGTAGGATGGGAGTCTCACAGAGGGGCTCCTAGGGTTTGACTCGCATTATGACAAGTGAGGGCAGCAGAGTTCAGAGGCCACGGGAAACAAATGGCTCCCAGTGGTTTTCTCTTAAGGCGTTAGACTTGCTCCCAGTCCTTCCTAAATTGGAAGGTGCCTACCCAACTGGCTTTCTAGCTGGTTCTCCAGGATAGCAAAGACACTCCCTGCCCAGAGTCATCAAGAAGGCCATTCGAGGACAGGCTGGATGACCCTTGGCTTCCACATCTGTGGATCTGTGGATCTTCAGTCTCACCTACTGAAATGATCCTGGCAATGCCCAGGCTAGTTCTGAAATTCAGTGAGAAACACCTGATTCTGGCTATTTTGCCTGGTCCTGGACACCTCTTCAGATGCTTCTTGCTTCTATATTCTGCAGCTCTCCCCTCCTCCCCTACCTTGCATTCTATACTTCCAGATAGTAAATTTCTCCAGTTCTGTTTTTCTTCTCTGAGAATCCCTGTCACACCCACTGTGATGGCCTGCTGTTGCCCTCTCCACCCCTTGCAACTTGACCTTGAATATAGTGCCTGGCCACTGGTAGCACTCAGTAAATATTCAATCAGTCAGTCAATCAATCAATCAATCGATCAATCCAGAACATTCAAAATAGATGGAACACATGACTGGGAAGGCCAGGAGCTGTGCCCAGCTTGCTCTAATTATCAGAGAGCTCTGGCTCCTCTCTATCTCACCCTGGTCCCTCCATATTTTTAAGTCAAGACACCAACCAGCTCCTCTTACATCAGGACAACTTTTCATGCATCCAGGGAACAACCACAGCCATTATCCCATTTGAGGCTTCTGTGTACAGTGAAAATAGCACAAGACTTGAACTGGAATCCTAGCTTCTGCCTCTTACCAAACCTCATACCTTGAGCAGGTTACTTAACCTCTTTGAAGTCTAGTCTCTCATTTGTAAAACAGAGATAATATTCATTTCAAAGTGCTGTTGTCAGGATCAAATGAGAGAAAGCATTCAAGTGCCTGTCCCAGATATGGATGCCCACAATCCCTACACCTTGCATAGGAGCCAGAGGGCAGGCACGATCACTCCTACCCCATCACTACCAGCAATTAAAAAATGTAGAATCCCAAGCTGAGAGAGCCAGTGAATGCTTTGCCCAAATATGTGGCAGAACTAGGAAAAGAACCTGGCTTCATCTTGTTTCCCAGAAACTCCCAGAGATGCAGCTATCTAGCTCGGAGCAGTGCACAGCATTATAAACACAGTTTCTGGTACAAGGGCTGCCACCCATGTACCAGAGGTGTAGTTGGGCAAACCACCTGATTCATTCATCTGAATTTCAAGATTTTCTGTATTTCATACTGAGAGCAAGGGACCCAGACCTAGCACTCAGGATATTTTCAACGATGCCATGAGAAGATAAATGTTTTAAGTAATATCAGTTACTAGGTATCTACAGCATTGTCTATGTTATTTCTCCACCCCCTGAAGTTGGAATTTTTTCTCCCACATTTTGCCTTGCCCCACCCCCAAGGCCAACCTTAAGATAAGAGGCCTCTGCCCTTTTTTCTGACCTTGACACATGGGGAAGTTTCTGGTAGGACTAATGCAGGAGACTTATAGCATCCCACCCATCACCTGACCACATCTGGTCTCCAAAGATAAAATAATTTGAGAATTCCAAGGCAGACAACTGTGTGTGTGTGTGTGTGTGTGTGTGTGTGTGTGTGTGTGTGAGAGAGAGAGAGAGAGAGAGAGAGAGAGAGAGAGAGAGCGCACTTTCTTATTATCAGCTGAAATGCCATAAAGTATTCTCCCTCTACCCCTGCCCATTTGTAAACTCTCCCTTTTAAACTCTCCCTCCCACCTGCCTATGGGTTCTTTAAATGTGGTTCTATTGGTAGTGAAGCAAACAGAATAACTTGTAGTTAGTCATAGAAATAAGCAAATGAAACATGGACCTCATGAAATCAGCCCTGGCATCCCATCTCCTCATCTCCCTTTCCCAGGAAGGGTCAGGTGGACTGTGCTTGCAATGAACTATTGATTATCATGCCACTTGTACAGTCCACCCGGCATGTCTTGAGAAATATCCCTTCTCCTACCACTTCCAAACTCCCTAGGGACACACAACTTACATATTCCTTGGCTCCATTTCTTTTTATTACCGGCCATTAACTCCTTTGACTTGCATTGAACATGTGCCAAAGCCCTTGGCCCAGACTCAGAAATGGCTTTTGTTAAACACTAGTGATGAAAATATGCTTATATCACCCATGATAATTTCAAAATGCCCACAAACTTAACTGGCCTATTTGCTGTGCATTTCAATCAATGTTTTATAAATCTGCTCAAGAATTATTTTCACATTTTAGATAAGGCTCTTAAGACCAGGAGTATATATTCTGATAGTGTCCTAAGTGAACTATGGCCTATGAACACACCCAATGCAACAGCAACTCTAAATTTTTGATCATACAAATTCAAATTAATGACAGATGTGTCATTTTTTAACGCAGCTGGTGGCAGCCATTTTGTTTCGAGGTGTTTGCTGAGACACAATGGACTTGAAGGTGTATCTCGTTAATATTGCAAAAGTCTCATCAAAATCAACCTACTCATATAAAGGATATTTGTAAGCAAAAAAAGGGGGAATTAAAAATATTAAATTGTCAATAAAAGCATCATTTTACTTGGCTAAATGAAGAAAGAAGGCATAAGATATTGGGATGTTCTTCTCCATATGAGAGACAGTTTCACAGAAAATGAACTGATATTGCAGCTGTAAGTATTTGGGTTGTGCGGGGAGGGTCTTCAATGTAGCAAATCTTAGCCTGTACAGCCATTCTCTTCCCAACAGTGACCTCTCATGGTTTACAGTCACTGGGATTTCCCGCCCAGCTGAAGGGAATAAAAAAAATCCTCTCTGCTGGTATAATATGAGAGAGCCATGTGTGACATGACCAGCAGTCATTGTCAGGGTGCTTTGGCACTGCAGCAAAATGTTAATTCCTAATTCTGGTGCCTAATTGGGAGGCGGTCTATTCTAACCAATAGGTGATGCTGTCAGACATCCCTTCCAATCAGTAGACCCAGACTAACTGTGCTTGGCATTGTGGGGACACAGAAGGAAGAATCACTTGATATCTGAGTTGAGAAGCTTGTAATTTACTCGAAAAGATAAAGAAACTAAGCAGAAAATCCAATAAATGGAAAGCATTAGGGCCAAACTAGTGCTTCAGATAAGAAGTGATATTAGAATGAACTTGAGAGGTCAGCGAAGAGTTACATGGTGGATAGTATTAGAGAACTGAGCCTAAAAGAGAGGGAGGTGGGTAGCATATCTGATTTAGCTGTAACAGAATGTCCGTGCAGAAGAGGAAGGGGAAATAAATACATTATGGACAAGCAAAATGGAGCAAGATTGCAAAGGCCTTATAGTCCAGGCAAAGGCATGGGTTTTAACTTTCTTGATCTTTTATGATAATCTGGAGCAGGGACTTTATAGGAAAGGAGGGAGCTGCTATGAAATTTACCATGACCCCATACAGAATACAAATTGAGAGAATGTAATTAAAGAGTAGGAACTGGACAGGAAGAAGATTCTTGAAATCAGAATAATAGATGCTGGATGTAACAATGGAAAGTGATGAACATAAAATGTCAGCGCTGCAAGGATCTCAGGTATGATCTACCAAAGCCTTCATTTCATAGATCGGGAGTCTAAGGCCCAGAGAAGGGCATGCCTTGCCCAAGACCACACAGCTAGTAAATGACAGAGCTGAAATCTAGTATCTGCTCCCAGGAATCTTCCAAGAAAAGAAAGCATGACTTTCTGTCCTGGGATGGCAGATTTATTGATGTTCTGATGAGCAATAGGACCTGGAGTCCTAAGATGGCACCTCTCAGCTAATGAGAGCACTGGCAAATCTAAGACTTGAGATGATTTGGAATAAAGTCACCCTTATAATCCCATTTTCCATCTCTAAAACCTTAAAAGCATACCCCTTAGATGTTGTAGATAATGTTATCAAAAATAGCTTAAGAGGAAAACAAGACTACCAGGTCTCCCATAAAACTGGCAGTAGCAGCAAAATTACATAAATTATCCAATTCATACTTTAATCTAGTCAACTTTTTCTGTAAGAAGAAAGACACGTTTAGAGGAAAAATATAAATCTACATGTTTTCTACAGAGCTGCATGAGACCACCTGCCCTAATATAAAACTCTTTCTACTTCTATATTTTCAAGTTGGAACTAGACATTTTTTTCATCTCACAATGTCAGCTTTATTTTTTCCTAATGCCAATGGCTCTCATACCTACTTTTAGTTCTGATTCTCCATATCTAATCTTCTCTAGACCTTGACAACCATCTGTGGTTAAACCTGTTGGAACTATGTGTTGAACAAGAGACAATAAACTGCTGCATGAGAGCCTGAGGAGAAAGAGGAGTACATGGGCTTTAGTTAGAACAAAAACTATTTCAGTTGTTCAGATGGATTTTGTATTTGCACATGGGGCCCAAGGTCCAAGCTGTTACTAGTCTGGCCTCTGAATAATGAAGTACTGAAATATCATTTTGACATTATTCTTGGTAAGATAAAGCATTCAGGTTAACTACAGTCAGAGAAGCCCCAAGTATTCTGCTACATAAAAGTTCCTACAAAACTAGAACCATTTCAAGTTCAATTGTGTCCTTTGAAAACTGATGACGCTACTCATTCTATATGATCAGTTTCAAAGTCTATGTGAACTAATGTGTTTGATTGTTGCATCACTCTTGGTGGGGAAGGGCTCATTAGAATTCACCCTCCTTTTGTTTAGAGTCCAGGGGCCAAGGTCAGAGACTTGTTTCAGGATAGGCCAAATGAAGCCAACTGGCAAGCTGGAGCAGTAAGTAATCTCACCGAGCGATTTGCATTTGAGCCCTACTTTTTCTAGTGACTAAACCTGTGACAGCAGTCTTATAAAGCCAACATGCAAGACTCAAGAATCCGAATCAAGAAGAGAGTGGAAAAGAAGAAGCACCCTTGTTTAGAGTCTGGAGCTGTCATGGGGTTTGAAGATTCACATGAAAGAAAGTGCAGTGGTATTGTGGCTTTGCTTAGGGAGACACTTTGAGTCTTAGCAAGTAAAGCTGCATCATTAAGAGTTCATCTTGTATGCATGCATTCCCTCTTCTAATTCCACTCTCCACTCCT
The DNA here is from genome assembly GCF_014176215.1 of Rousettus aegyptiacus. NCBI lineage: Eukaryota > Metazoa > Chordata > Mammalia > Chiroptera > Pteropodidae > Rousettus > Rousettus aegyptiacus. Next base: position 74,016,600 of record NW_023416287.1, read on the forward strand.
CCTCACTGCAGATTATTTACTTTAAAAATCTCATTGAACTTGGAGGGATAATTCTATAGCAGAGTAGCAAGTCTTAGGAATAAGGAGCTAGAAGGGGCCCTAAGACAAACCAGTTCAGTGTCCTGGAGAAGGGTGTTGACTTGCCCAGAATGGCAAAGCTGATTAACAACTAGATCAGAACTAAAACTTGAGCCCAGTAATTGTTCCACCTGCCATGTTTCAGTCAGGATGCCAGGATGGTTGAGTTCTTGGTCGAGCCTGCTTCTCCTTGTGCCCTCATACGGCAGAGACAATCATCTATCTCTCTTGTGTTTCTTCTTACAGGGGCACTAATCCCCATCATTGGGGCTTTACCTCATGACCTAATTACCTCCAAAAGGCCCCACATCCTAATATTATCACATTGAGGGTTAGGATTTCAACATATGAATTTTGGGGACACACGAACATTTAATCTATAACACCATGTAATATGGCTTTAAGAGCTGCTTCATTTTATTTCACCACAAACACTTGAGATGAAGGTTTTGTCAATTTAATCCTTTAATGAATAATTATAATAATAGTTTAAAAGCATACCCTTACATTAAAAGTATGTCAAGTTGCAAAGGAACTTTAGAGTTTATCTGGTCCAACTTTCACATTTTATAGCTACTTGTTCAAGGCCAACCAAGGGGTAAGGTGGGCCTTCATGGAGGCTGCAGAACCTGGGCAAAGGGTTGAACATGGAGCAGGAATCCATAAAATGATAGATTTTGGAACTTCAGAGATCATTAGTCCTACCTTACATTAGGTAAAGAGTAATTCTGAGGTTAAACAAAAGAACTGGCTCCTAAATCCTGGCACCATTATTCTCAGCCTTAGATTCTGTTCACTGCACCACAGGACATCCTTACATCCATTGATGGAAAGAAAAAAACCCATATTCTTAAAACATTAGCATATTGTAAAATCTGAGTTCACTGGAATTTTCAGGAAATGAAGCATTCTGCTTAAATTAATTAGCTGGTTAATGAGACCCAAGGTCTGTTACGTGTCTGTAATTCTTGTCCACTCCGCCATCTGCTATGCTACCTGATCCTTCACAGAGAGGCAACCAGAAAGCTCTTTCTATTCTGCTCTGGGTTTTGGAAATCTTTCTGGAGTTTCAGATTCACATTTTCTTTTTATCCCCAGTCTAGTCCAGTGAACATCACTGGGCCTTTGTTTTCTGATGGAGGATCTCGCTAGCACTGTGTAACACTTGCTATTAATGACAAGGCTGAGATGGATTATTTTACGCACCCCTATTATTTCTGACAACTCTTCCAACTTGAACTGAATGTGACAAATAGACAAAGATTTTTATGAAAATATAACTCGTTTCTTCCTTTTTCTAATCTGGAGTAAATGTGATGGGAACAAAAGTTAAGAAATTAAGATTCGTTGGGTTCCCACAGTATGCAGGCTCGGTTCCTCAGTGACATTCTCATTACATCCTTCTCACCACCTGTGACATCTGTATTTCCATTCTCATTTTTCAGATAAGGAATCAGAGCCTTGGGGAAGTTAGATAACTTGCCCAAGCTTGCACAAGTAAAGAGTGATGGGGCTGGATTTTGACCTGTCTCTGAGTCTGTGGTTAGCCTGGACAGTGTAAGGGATCAGGGGTATATTTCCAACAGTTTGACTTTGAACAAAAGCCTCAATGTTAACAATTCTACGTGAAGGCAAAATGGCAACGTTTGGTGGTTCTTTATCTTTGGGAGGTCACTCTTCATACCTGGGCCTGTTTTCTCCTCTGTAAAATAGGAAAATGAGAGAAGTGAACTAGGCCCCTTTTGACTAAACAATCCTTATCCCTCAGCATGAGTACATTTTCTTTACTATAGTTGGATTGGAACCAGAGGCCATGAAAGAGGCAGATCTGTTTCTGGTCATCTGAGGACATTTAATCAGAAAGACATCATTGGCAATGAATGAGCAAGTCCAGAACAAATGGATAAGATGAACCATCTACATTTTCTCAAGCCAATAGACTGCACATTAATTGGAGTCAAAAAAAGCCATATATTCCAGACTTTAACCTTCGAATACAGGGATGCTAAGAGCATTGACTTTCTTCTTCTTAAGCTGTCCAAGAGGGCTTCTTGGAAGACATGAGATTCATCATATTGTGTGTGAGAGAGAAAACATCCTGGAAAGAACCAAAGGTGATGTGTTCTAAAGTCTATTAGTTCTGAGAGAAGGCTCTGAGACAGAGTGAGATGGTCTTAAAGAAGAAGGCGTAAAATGTGTGCAGGTTTCCAGGGGCTGCCAGAACAAAGTACCACCAACTAGGTAGCCAAAAACAATAGAAATGTGTCCTTTCAGAGTTTCGTTAGCTGAACATCTAAGATCAAGGTGTTAGCAGGATTGGCTCCGTCTGAGGGCTCTGAGAGAGAATCTCTTCCTTGCCGCTCTTCTAGCTTGGTGATGGCTAGCAATCCTTGGCATTCCTTGACTGGTAGACACATCACTTCAATTTCTGCCTCTGTCCTCACATGGCGTTTCTCCCTGTGTGTCTCTGTCTTCTTCTTCAGAGGACAATCAGTTGTGTTGGATTAAGGGCCCACCCTGTTCCAGTATGACCTCATCTTAACTTAATTACATTTCCCACAATTCTATTTTCAAATAAGATCACATTCTAAGGTACAGGGATTGACACTTCAACATATCTTTTGGGGGGAGACGCAATTCAACCCATGACAAAGTGAGAAAAACAGAGAGGCTATATGTGAATAGCAGCAAAAGACCAGGGAAGTGAAAACAGGCAGGTTTGCTGGGTTGGGAGGGCAGTGAGACTGAGTGCTTACTAGGTGGACAAAGGTGGATCAATCAAATACATTCCCCGAGTCCTGGTCTCAGCAGGGCCTGTCACTGGATGCTGTGGGTGGAACATTGTCTCATGCCTTCAAGGACCTTGCAGCCTAGACCTTATAAGGAGAGGAACAGTTCAGATCACAATGCAAGGGCTCTCAGGGATGTCCTTCCTCCCTCCCTTCCCTATCTCCCTCTGCCCTTCTGCCATCTTTCTCACCCTACTTTCCTCCTTTCTTCCTTCTTTCCTCCCTTCCTTCCTTTCTTCAACAAATATTTATTGATTATCATTATGTGTCAGGCAGTTCTAAGTGCTCTGTTCCACATGCACCTAAACAACATAGAAAATAGCAACAGAAACATCCCTGCTCTCGTGGAGCTTACATACCAGCACAGCTGGACAATAAGCAGTAAGCATAATAAATAAATTGTGTAATACTTTTAAAGGTTTTAAGTACTTTATAAAAGAGGGTGGGGAGCAGAGTAATGAGGCCTGGGAGATCATTTGGGCTGCAAATTTTTATTCGGAGCATCATGATCTGACTTATATTTGATTAGGATCACTGGCCACTGGGTAGGGATTATACATCAGTGTATTGGCCATCTGTATGTCCTCTTTGGAGAAATGTCTGTTCAGGTCCTCTGCCCATTGTTTGACTGTGTCATATACCTGAACCTAATATAATATTGAAAGTCAACTGTAACTGAAAAATAAAAATAAATATTTTTTTAAAAAAGAATACACTGCAGTGTCCATAGGAAGGGGCAGGAAGTAGATAGGAGACTGTAGTTCTCAACCAGGTAAGAATGGCCACCGACTAACATGGGGAGGGCTGCAGAGGACGCAGGGTGAGGGAATGTTCGGGAGTTTGGTTTGGAATGTAGGGCTAGGGTGTAAAGGAGCCGGTTGGATATACAGATCTGGAGTTCAGCAGAGAAGTCTGAGTTGGAAATAAAAATTTGATGTCATCAACATATAGATGACATTTGTATTAGTTATCTCACACTATGTAATATTTTATTCCCAAACTTAGCAGCCTAAGTCTTGGAATCTACTCCCATAGTTTCTGAGGTCAGGAATCTGGGAGCAGCTTGGTGAGACTGTGGTCAAGTGCTTGGCCAGGGCTGCAGTCATTACTCGGCTCCACTGCATCCAAGCTCGTCACCTGATTGTTGTCAGCCTTCAGGTCCCTGACCTGCGGGCCTCCCCGGAGGGCAGCTCACACAACATGGCAGCTTGCTACCCCAAGACTAATGTAATTCAGGAGAGAAAGAGAGAGGAAAAAAGACAGAAGCTGCGGTCTTTTTTATAACCTAATCTCAGAAGTGACATGCCACACTTCTGTCATAAGCCGTTAGTCACAGTACCAGCCCTGGTACAGTGTGAAAGGTACAGGATGTAAAAACCGGGAGGTGGAGATCACTGGGGTTCATCCTGGAGTCTCATTCCCTTGTTATGTAAGGCTGTGAGACAGAAAGAGATCACCAAAGATCCCCCTTCCTTTCTTTCTTCCTTCTTTCCTTTTTTCCTCTCTTCTTTCCTTTTCTCTGTTTTATCCTCCATCTCCTCCTTCATGCCGTATAGCTGTGGATCATCTGTGTAAGGTCACTGGGGTCAGAGACAACGTAAATGCAGTCTTTGTGCCCGAGGAGCTCTCAGGGATGGTACGCAAATATTGACGCCCAGCAGCATAGTGTCCCAAAGCTAGACAGACAAGATGCCCTGAGAGCCCAGAAAAAAGCAGTGGACCCTAGGTGGATGTGGGGATTCAAGGAAAGTTCACAGCAGAATATGGAGCCACTCGGCGCGACCATGGGGGTCTAGAGCATCCAGAAACAACTTCAGGGAGAAAGTTCGTGACCCAGAGTAAGAGAACCATTATACTTATAGGGAAGATAAAACTAAGGCCTCCTCCCCTTCCTGGCCTTGGGCTCTGTCTGTCAGGTGGGATTACACCCTTCTTCTAGAAACCCTTCCGCTGTGACATGGCCACTCACTGCCATCAGAGGTGGCGCCTGGACAGGCCAGGCTGAAGTAGTTTGTGGACCAAGAGCTAGGTGCGCCTCCCACAGGTGGGAATTGCAATGATACGGTCTCAGAGCTGAGGATCGGATCAAATCCAGATCCTGTCTCTCTCCCCAGGCAGCCAGGCCTGCTGGAGCCCAGCCAGGCAGCCCCATCGATCCCAGACCACGCAGGAGAGCCTTTGAAATACGACTGCCTCTTCCTGGGCCTGCTCCCCCTGCCCCCGTGGTGTCATTTCCAAATCCATTACATTCCAATGGCTTTGGGATCTTTTAATTACATGTGACGAAGCTTTGCCGTTGCTGGAATTAGACGGCCTGTGTTGACGATTTATAGGTCTCAGCTTTCACGCAAGCAGGGCAATAAATAACATGAAATGGGCCCTTCAGTATTAAAAACTTCAGAGCTACCCACTAAGCCATGACAGAAAGAAAAAAAAAATGAAAGGGTAAAAAAAAATTTAAAAAACAGTAATGTCTGTGTCTCATGTGTTTAAAATACTACATGTGAAACAGGGAATGTCAAAAATACAGGGTGCTGAGCAATAGGCAACTCATAAAATTTTATCTCTGGTATGAGGATTTCCAACCATATAATGAGGGCTTTCCTTTTTTTTTTCCTTTTTTAATCCTGGCCAATTCATGCCTGATGAGGTGACTGAGAGGGCAGGTGAGTGGGTACACCGATTTCATTTCCACAGATTTAATGGCAGCGTAAGGATGTCTGGTGAAGCAACCCCAGACCCCAGATCCCATCTGGACTCTCCTCCTGGCCCTTTGACCAGCCTCGTTCCCTTCCTGGCCTCTATAACTGGGACAACGTCCTTATTCCTTTCCTTCCGAACACATTTGCCAACCTACCCCCAACCCACCCCCAACGCTTCCTCTGACCTCACAGAGCAACTGCCCAAAACATGTCACATTCAGGGCCAATTAGATGCCAGCTTGGGGAGTTACCAAGCTCAGTGGTGCTCATAGGCCTTATCTGTCCTGCCAGGGTGGAGGCTCTCCGAGAACTAGGGCGGGGCATCTTCCTTCTTTTCTTTTCTCTCTTGGCACCTGGCACAGGGCTGAGCATGCAGAAGAAACTCCACAAAGACTTGGCCTTGAGATTAAGCTAAGAATCAGGAATTTAGTTCTGAGAGGAAAGAAATAGCCTATAAAAGGGTATGATGAGAGAAAGGGATGTGTTCTTTGTATTGGGAGGAATGTGTATGAGCCCATGGCCTCTTCAAAGGGCAACAGTACAAACGAGAATTGAAGAGCGAGGCTGTTCTGGAGGCAAAGGCATTTTGTGCCCTTGGCAGCCAGAATGTTTGGTCTTCTTGCCAGTGTTCTGCCTCTCCCATGATTCAGCTGTATGTGTTTGTCTGTCCCTATCTGCTCCCACTACCAACCAGCCTGATGAGCCCAATTCTGAGATCAGATTGGCCCACTGCAGCCACATTGACCCTCTAGGCAAACCTTCCAAACCAAGACCCCCTCATACTTACCTGGCAACCCTAAAATAAGCTGCCTCTAGATCAGGTGCCCACTGTGGTCCATCCATCTGCAAGGAACAGGCTTACATGTACCAGCTTATCTGCTCCAGTAAAGGAATGGACTGAACTTTTGTCCATTGGGGAACTGAGGAACGAAAGGCTTTCTTAGGACTTCAAATATAGAATCATTTGTGGAAGAGGTTTAACTTGGTTTGAGCCTTAAAAGTTGGTCCAGTTGTAAATAGGAAGAGGTAATTCTAGACCTAGCACTGACTGATGGCCATGGGACATCCAAGCCTTATGGATAAGATCAGATCTAGATTTTCAAATCTGAAAGGAGGGAGAGATTTGGCAGAAGGCACCAAGGTGGGTAAGAGCGTGTGTGGTCACTGGCCTGTCTGCTTGCCTGCGTCTGGGGAGTCACGCGACATAATCTCCATGTGGATGGAATCACTGTGCTGCCTTTCCTGATGTTCCCAGTGCTTAGAACAGTGTCTACGCAAAATAAGTACTTATTTGCTGAATGAATTAATGATGTTGAAAGACAGAGACCTCTTCCCAACAGTAGGCTAACTTCATTGACAGATTTTACAAGATTCGTCTATCCTAGGGGCTTATTAGATGAAAGAGAAAAGGGTCTTTAGTTTTTGGCTCCCCCTAGGCATCAACAATCAGAAAGCCTAGCTTAGATTTTCAGCTCCTTTGCCTGAAAGAGCCTTCAGGACTATTGCAAAGGTATATTCCCTGCTTAATAATAACGTTCTCATCTCTGAGGGCTGGAATTCCCACCGGTCATGGCCAAGAACTGCATGCAGTTAGTGGTTTTGGAAGTCGCGGTAGAACCCAAAATGGATGGTCAGGGTCAAAATATTGTCACTCAGCACTGCCTCTCCTGAAGGATGGGCAAGGAGAAAACAGAAAATCAGAGTAACTCAGCAATGCCAGCATCTCAAATGAAAAGATATTAGAGTTGGATTTGGTGACAAAATAGAGAAACGAGAAAGTTCAATTTAAGACATGGGAAGTGATACGCATCAAGAAGCTTCTAGGCGATTTGAGCTCATTTTCTTTTCTCCCTGAACTTTCTGCAATGAATAAACAATAATAATATCTATCAAGATGCATCTTGTTTCATAAAAGAAAAAAAAAGAATTCTTGAAATATGAAGTAAAAAATTGAGTTCCCTGTTCCCACTGATATTACTAGATCTCATCGAATTAGTGAAGTATTGTCTGGTAGATCTAGGAGGCACCTTAGAGGTTTAGTTCAAATCTCTTACTTTGTAGTTGAAGCATAGGAAACTAGGAGAGTCCATAACAGAAGTAAAAATGTGGCAGTGAGGTTTCCGAAGTGAGGAGGAGGGCAGGATGATCAGCATCAGCCATCGGTCCTCAGGGGCCAGATATGACCTTATTCCCCTGGGCTGTTATTTATTTATTATTTAACTATTTTATATTTATTGATTATTTAATATTTTTCTCTAAATTTACTCACTTTAAAAAAATTTTTGCCTTACCCTAACAATACTTGTAGTATCATGGTTTTACAAAGATGATAGATAGATAGATGATAGATAGATAATAGATAGATAGATGGGTAGATAGATCAATACATGTATACATATACACATAATATCTATAATATTATAAAACATATTATTAAAAATCAAAATAAATATGTAAACATTAAAATATGAAATATTCATTCATAGATGGCTTAAAATCATTTTCATACCCCTATTGATTGGCATACGCTTGCCCTAGGAAAGCACTAGACTAGATGACTTATGGCATTTTAAGATTTTCTAATTTCTGAAAAGAGGTTTATTTTTTGAGTATTGGAGCAGTTTCCCTTTTTCTCTCCACCTTCCTAAATCATGGCTCTGCTCAAATCTCAGCTCCCCAATAAAGACCTCTGTGCAGAAAAGAGACATATGGGCTTGGGACTACCACTTTTAGGGAGACCTGCTTTTGCGAGGCTGGCCTTTGGCTGGTGTTTGAGCATGTGGATTTTTGGAATGTTCCCACCATGCCCTAACTGATAAGCATGGCTCCCTGTGCCTAAATGGTGTGTGCAAAACACGTGGTTTATTCTGAACAACTACTTCCTTCTGTGAGTCTGGAAATTCGGTAAGTGCTAGGCAGAGGGTGTCTCAGTAACCAGCCCCCAGTGAAAACCCTGGGCACTGTGTCTCTAATGAGCTTCCCTGATAGATGACACTTCATGTACAGTCACAGTTCAGTGCCGGCGGGACTAAGCACGTCCTGCGTGACTCCACTGAGAGGGAACTCTTAGAAATCTGTGCCTGGTTTTCCGGACTGTCCCATGTGCCTGTTCCCTTTGCTTTTGCTTTGCGTCCTTTCACTGTAATAAATCATAGCCATGAGTGCAAGTACGTGCTGAGTCCTGAACCGCTGAACCTGCAAGTGGTTTCAGGGACCCTACATATAATTTCCTTCCGTGACCATTCCACCCTCCAATCCTCTTCCTATTCTGAGTGCCTTAAGCAAATTGGTTATAAATATTGTCATGCAACTCTGCTCCTCGTTTTGTCAATATATCACTAGTAATATGGTGTTTCTCTCCCATTCATTAATCAGCTTTTGCAAAATCAGGGATTATTGCTTATATGACTTTAATTTGTATTTGTGTTTGTGCCTAATAAGGTCTTGTTCATAGTAGTTGTTTAAGTTTCTTTTTTAAAGAAAATACAAAACGAAACAAAAAATGGATGCAATATGTGATTGTAAAAATAACTTAGATGACACAGAGAATCAAAAAATAATTAAAATCATTTATGATTCCCGACCTAAAAATAACCATTTTAACCACTTGGTTATATATCCTTTTAGCCCTCTCACTATCCATACGTAGTTTTTATAAAAGTAACTTTGTGATTTTTGTTAGTTACCTTTTTTTAACTAAATATATATCTCGAACATTTGTCCATGTGGTTAACATTTATCAATACTGTCATTTTAACACATAAACTAACTCATTATGTTCCCCGAGCCAGTGACTCTCAAACAAAACATCACCTGTAAACATGCTTTCTTGTGTGCAGCATAGTATTGGCCCACCCAACGTTTATAAACAACATGTTAGAATTAGTTGCCACTGTCTGTATATTAAGAGACTTCACATGAAAGTCAATATTTTCTGCTTTTCTTTTAGAAACGATAACACTACATTCCCATTAGGCCAAAGGGATGGAGCTGAGTGAAAGCTGCATCCTTAGATGGAGCTTGTGCTCTCCAGTTACCTCGGTTCCCATCATGCCCTACGGCCTTTCTGAAACTGAGGCTGAGGATTAGTTGCTGTTTATCATGACCTTGAGCTGATTTTCTTTTGCTAAAACCAAGAAAGATGTGAAAGATTTCTTGTACTCATAGGTCTATCAAGAGCTAGACTAAAAGAGACAAATAAAGAAGGCAGTTTGTTTCAACAAAAGGAAAGAGAACATACTTCTGCAGTCCCCAAACCGTGTGCCAAGGAACCCCAGTGTGCCACAGTGAATCCACTAGAGCGCTGCAGGATGTTTTTAATTATCAAGGAACACACCATGATACTCAGTACCGTCAGCTATTGCACAAACTACCACCAGCTTGAAGGAGTTCAAAGTTTTGACATTAGATCATGCTACATATGATATTGTCATATTATTTTTTTAATATTACTTTTCTTTCAATTTATGTGTAATATTTTTTCAAATAACTACTAACTTGTTACAACATAAATACTTATTAGTGTATCAGCACTTACATATTTACGCCTAACTATGAGGCATTTATTTTGGCCTAGGGGTGCTGTAAAAAATATTAGGAAGACAAAGTTTGACAGCCTTTGATATATTCCTTATGGAACTAAAGATACTGTGCTGACTGGTTTCACTCTTGCCTGACTAGTGTCAATGCACATGGTCACTATGTCGTCAGAGCTGTTACCACCTGTATTAGATACAGATACATCTAGTGCCTGTCCCTATGCCTGAGACATTTAGCTTGTTTTTCATTGTTTAACAAACAAAGAAGAGCATCTTCATAGCAAATAGTGACATGTATCCAAGATTATATTCTTAGCAAGATTATATTCTGGAAGAATTGAGGAGACAGAGATTAATTACACTTTTAAGATTTCAAAAATTATTTCTGCATTGATTTGGCTTTATTTGAGAATTCCCAAGACAGAAAAAACTGCCTGACATACGAGTAGCCCTGAATACTTGGGAACTGAGTTGAATTGAGTGAAATCGTATCAAGGAGAATCAAATCAAATTGAGTATCTAAAAGCACTGGGCGAAGTGTTTACCTAAAGTTGCCTCCACCTCTGACACAGGCATCAGAAGCCGCAGTCAACATCCTAAAACAAGAGAGTTCTTGGTATGGAAAGGAAGCCTGTGGACAGATTATTTTACGAAAGAATCTTCTCTGAACCCTGAAAAGCCAAAGAGCTGAATAGCTAAGTCTAGCTTCGATGCCAGACTAATTTCAAAACTACCACTGACTAGTTTCTGATTTAGGGCACATTAGTTAAACTTCTGTGCCTCAGTTTGCTTATCTTATATAATGGGAATAATAATAGAGCCCATTTCATGAGATTGTGATGGAGATAAAAATGAACCATTATATAAAAATTCTTTGCATAATGCCTGATACAAATTAAGCTCTCAGTGATAGTCAGTGTTATTTGTTCTCTTGGATGCTTTTAGATGTCTTCAAAGCAAGATCCACCTGGATTTCTACTCCTTCATGCAGACTGGCTGCTTTTGCTGCTGGCTGAAAGGATAGGGGAGACTCAACAGACAGTCCTCCTCAACCCAGTAACTAATCCATTTCCTGTCTTGGTCCCTGAACTCTTTTGAGTCAACCTGAGCAGAAGGCATTTTCTAACCCCTGTCTGATTAGGATGCAGGCCAGGAGGTCCATGGTTCATTCTTGTCCTTAGTGGAGGCAGCTACCAGAGCAACCAATTCTTAATAGTTAAAAAGCCAAGAATATTGCCACCTGGGTAAAGCAGAAGCAAAAAGAAAAGATCTTTGTTGATTTTGGTTTAAGAAGCATGAAAGATTTCTTTCTGATCTTCATCACATTTAGAGATCTATTGCTTTAAATATTAGGGGGCAAGATCCCCATCTTTAACATGTCCTCGTCTCAGGGAGAATTTTCTCAGAGACATTTAAATTCTGACTTTGGGTCCCAAACTCCCCATGCTCTATGCCCCACGCCCCTTCCCTGCAATCCCCTCCTAGTCTGTCTCACCCTACAGCAACTCAGCTGCTCTGGAAGAAACTAAGTCAGATAATGGAAAAGCCCACAGTATCCACAGACGCTTGAGCTCTGCAGTGTATGTTCTAACTAATGAAGCACTTAGCCCAGGAGCTGCATTTTAATCCCTGTCTTGCCACTTGTGGACCTTCTGGTGACAACCTTGATCCTCAGATTACTCACCTTTAAAGCAGGAATGATAATGTCTATGAGGTGATAAAATGAGATGATCTCTAAAAAAAAAAAAAAAATGCCTTGTAAAATCCATGCATAACCGTGAGGGATTTTAATTAAGAAAAAAAGTTGAAACCCACTGTGTGTCGATCTGGCCCAGGAAGACTTCTTGTAGAAGAGGGACTTTGGAGAACCACGAGCTGCATAGAAGATGGGTAATGAGAAAGTCTGTGAGGGCCAGAAGGCCCTGGATGAGGTGGAAGAACGAAAGGGTTGTCCTAGGGCGGAGAGTAAGACTTAAAGGTCAACAGGGTATGGTAGGATTCAAATGAGACTTTGTAACCCGGAAACTATAGTCGTTTCCAACTAATAAGTTTGCAAAATATCGTTATTGAGAACCTTCCAAGGGCTCAGCCTGGTGCTGACTTGACTTCAGGGGTCAGGGCATTCTCTAATCTCTGCGGGAGACAGGGTCTCCAGAGTCGAAACAGCCAGAGAATGATATGAGAGCAGTGAAGGCAGGGACAGACGTCCAGCGGGAGCTCTCAAGAAGGAGGAGAGAGGACTGATATGTGCTGTCATCCTGGACTAAGGGATGAAGAGGGGGATGGGAGAGAGGGATCTGAGGCTGCCCGAAGGGCCCTCTGTGCCTGTCCACACACCAGGTACATTTATTCCAGTAGCATAAAAACAAGATTTCCTTCAGTGAGGGACAAGACTCAGGGAAATGACCACACAAAAGGTGATTTTTGATCAGAGGAGAAAAGTAGTAGAGGAAGCAGATAAAAGAATCATAAACTTTGGAGCTAAATGGGGCCAGTTCACCTCCCATATTGTACCCAAGCCAAGACTTAGACGGGTAATGTCACCTAACCTACAAGTGGAGAGCAGATGTCCAGCGTCATCATCTGGAGATCTTTTGGTTCCTTGATGGTAACCTAGAGGGAGCCATGGCATAGGACCCTAGACTGTGGGGACAGGCCTGGAGGGCATGCCGGGGCATCTGCGGTGGGTGTTATAAAGGTCCCATGTACCTAGACTAAAGTGAAAAGGGACACCAGAGAGCAGAGAGAAAGCAGCACCCTTGACATCCCACAGTACCGCCAAAGGCTGGCCTCTCCCATTCTTCCTTCCCACACTGCCAATTCCTGCAGCTTCATGCCAGGATTTGGGATATGTATTGCTGCTTGAATGGAAGTAAAAAAACAAGGGCTGGAAATGTGACCACAAGGGGCTCCTTCACCATTCTCTAGATGGGAGTAGTTAAAGAAACAGGAGCTTGGCTTCTGGTTTATCGATGCTCTGCCCTCAGCGGATCCCTGAAACCCAACAATCTTGGGCACCTCCAGTGAAGGGCTAGAGTGTGCTGGACTCACAATTTATGCAAACAACCAATATTCAGATGTGCTGCAAATATGGCAGGGCCAGAGCCAGCGAACTCATGGAAAGCATTGTGGAGAAAGGCTGGAATAGTTGCCTTTTCAAATCCTGCACGCCCCCTCTGTGCAGCCTCGCCTCCGCCTTCCCCAGACAGGAGACAGCTTGTTCTGGAGACACTTGTGAACATGAAAAGGGAGAGGGAGGGAAGCAGAGGGGAAGAAATCTATTCTACCTCTCAGCTTTCCATCTATACCCCAGTGGCGCATGGGTAATTTGTTATGCCTAATGAGCTCGTGCCACCTTATGTGAAAGCAAAAATGCCAGTGGGATGAGAAGGTGAGTCACTATGCAAGACCATGGGACCCCAATGAAGCTTGTGCAGCCTGGCAAGGGAGTTTTTGCTGGAGGAAGGAGCAGCTGTCTCCTGCCATCAGGGTAATTTGCCCTGGCATGTGTGCTGAGTGTTTGGTATTTTGAGGCTCTCTTACATCTATTATTATAGTTGAGCTTTCTAGCCGCCCAGTGAAGTAGGTGGGTCTGGTGTTATTTTCCCTATTTTTCAGGTGAAAAGACCGAGGCTCCAAGTGTTAAAGTAATAGTTCAAAGCTGTCAAGGTAGGAGATGGATATATCTCCAGATATCTAGTTTCCAAATGTTTTTTCATATATGTCCTGTTATTTTTAAAAGGAACCCATCCCTGGACTGAGGGCTCTTGGGGGAGACCAAGGAATGTCAACTACACCAAACTTTATAGAAAGATGGAAATGGACCACAGAAGGTGAATCAAGGGCAGTCCCACTTCCTAGAGGAGGACAAACTCATAGACCTCATTGCCAAAGAGAAGTTTAGATAAATGCATGATCTTCAGTTGGAACAAATGACTGAGGAAACCTGGATGAGAGTCTCAAGCCAAGCAGGGTAGGGCTCACACCCTGACCCTCCTACCCTTCCTAGCTGACCCCTCAGCACCACCCATTTCTCCTACAGCCCAGCCACTCAGAACCACAGCTGTTCCCTGAATGCACCAGACTCTTCCCAGGATGCACTCTGCCTTTGTGCATCCTCTTCCTGGAACTTCTAGTCCAAATATCAAAATTTTTAAATCCTGTAATGAGTTTATTGCTCCCTCCTCTGAAATCACATTGAAATGCTGGTATGTGCCCCCATCTGTCTCCTCCATTAGACTGTGAGCTCTCTGAAGGTAGGCACTTTGATTTACTCACCGCTCAGTCCTCAGTACCTGCCAAAGGGCCTGGCCCTTACTGGGATCGTGACAGATGCTTATTAATTGAATGATTCCATCAGAGAAACCATCTTAATTTAAATCAAAAATAATTCATTGAGCATCTCCTTTAGCTGGTCATTCCGTAGGTGATTGAGTGTAAGTTACTATTCCCACACTCTAGCTCTCATGGAGACCTTTGGCAGAGCAGAAAGAATGTTTGCACTGTGCGGGCTTTGGACGATTTAATTGACATTGTAGGAGTTGGAGTGTTGTGAAAATATGAGCCATTTAAGAAAAGGATCTGAGGAGTCTTGGAGGAAGAAAGAGTTAGAGGACATTCCAAGACTTTATTGAGGACGTTTCTGGGCTGGGTTCTATGGCAGCTGCAAGGTCAAGAAATAGGCACAGTCCCAGATGTCACAGAGCTGAGAGGTGCAAAGCCAAGACAGCAGCAGAGGCAAACAGAGAAAAATGAAGGACTACGTGCTAAGGAGCTGTCCATTTCTGACATGAAAATGTCTGAAAAGTGGGGACTTGAGTAATCAGGAAGGCTTCATGGAGGTAGTGACATGAACTGGACTTTGGATTATATTTAGATACCCAAAGACAGACAGTTCTAAAAGAGGGACAATTATTGGCCTAGAAGCAATAATTAATCACTATAGCTTAAAACAAGCAATGAGTAGTTCTAAGTCGATCCCCTACTTAAGACAGGTTCCACCATAGGCAGAAAGACATGAAGACATGACACCCTCCTTTGCATCAAGACACTGATCTTTTTTAAATATGGAGAATTTAAAAAAGAAGAAGAACTCCAGATGGATTTTAAATACAGTGGGGAATTGGGCGGTGTGATGGCAGATGGCTATTTCAGCTGCATATGGGTAAAAATAATTTCAACTCCCCAATACACAGACTGCTCTGAACTTGGGAAAACCTCTGAAGGAAAAGCTGCAGTGTGATGCTCAAAGCGCAGAGCTGCAGCAGATGGGGTCCGAGGGCCTGGAGCTCACCAATGAGAAAATATCTACCACTGTTGAAACAACAGTGCCCAGACCATTTAGGGGAGGCCCCCTTCTCACCAGATTCTGTCAGGGCTGCCTCTCAATTTTAGCCCAGGCTGCGGAACATTCTCTGGCATTTCTTGCGCTATGTTGGGAGAGAGCGCAAGGGAGATTAGCTGATTTGAGGACTATGTGTGGAAGCTGTGAGTTGAAGACATGGGGGGCAGGGAGCAGAAAATCTCCAGAGGGGATAATGGTGAGTGTGTGCTCATGGTAGAAGAGGTGGCCACAAGGCGGGGCAAGGGTCATGACTGTGAAAGTTGACACTTCTGGGGGTCTGAGGGCTGTAGATGGTGCTGGATCGGTTTTGCTGTGGCGGGCTGGATTTTCCCACATTTACTTTCATTCACACGACATCCCAGAGATGGAAGAGGGGACCTTTGTGGAAATTCACTTTGTCCATCTGACTAGCCACCTTCTGGAGCACTGATTTTTTGTCACATTCCACTACAGGAGCTACAAGAATGAACTGACCACAGGAGTGAGTCACTGAGGCCACTAGCAGCATGACGGATCAGGCATTTGAGAGGTCTGGTGCCAGAGAGCAGACAGGGGTAAGAAGGAGAGCAGACATGTGTCCACATCCCCGAGGAGAGTAGATTCCAGAGGAATCATCTAAAACAGGAGTGGTTGGCAGGAGCTGTTGGCTAGGTGGTTTCTGGTCCAAGGTCCAAGAGGTCAAATGTGCAGACAGGGGACCTTGAGTTTTGATTCTGAACAGAGAAAGTGCTTTCCGCTTTTACCAATAGTTCATGGTGATTCGAGACCAAATACATTTGTGATGTAGCTGGCAGCACACTGACTGCCCATTAGCTAGAGGAGGACATAAGTCACAACAAGACAACAGAAAGGATGGGGGGACATTATGACATCAGGACAAACTGAGTTCTGGAAAGGAATCGTGTACATGTGTCCTATCCACATGGGCCTCCCTACTTAAGGGTGGCAAGATGAGGACAGGGCCATGGGTTTATGTATAGCAGTGATCTCAGTGATAAACACAACAGGACTGTCTCTCCACGTGGGTTCAGGGGATCCCAGCATCAGGACAAGGCCCAGGGAGAAGCAAGTAACAGAATCTAGTTTAGAGTCTAGCCTCTGGACTGGACTTGAGCTCAGGACTCAAGACCAGCCCAAGAAAAATGAGTGTGTGCTTTTCCTCACAGACCATTCAAGACAAATGAAGAGAAACGTTGACAAAGGATATTTTTGCTCTGTTGGTTCAGAAAGATGCTCAAGTGGCTAATCGTGTTTACCTATTGTGGGAGAAAGGATGTTAGGGACCTAGCGTGAGGATTATGGCTCACCACACCAGCTTCTGCAGAACCAGGGTCGGTGCCCGCCTCATCCTTATCAACCACCTCGATCCTGCTCTTCCCTCATCATCCTTATCTGTTATGTCCAGGTGGACCTAACTCCTTCAGGAGATCTCACGTGACCTACTCTGCCCCTTGTCGATTTTGTTTCTTCTTTCTATCCCCATGGCAACTACAGACACTTTCACAATGATGTCTTCTCTCCTTGATTTCCCCCTTGGATCAGCCACCAACAGGAGGCAGTGCCTTCTGCCCCCAAACGGCAGCTAAGGGGATTACTGGGGACAGAGGAGGCCATCGGGTAAGTGAAGAGAAGCTCACAGTAATGTGAGTTGTGAGGTCAGCTGCCTCCTAAGGCCAAGAATGGACAGAATTGAAGCCATTTGACATAGGAAGTCAGGAAAAGAAGCAGCAGGGAAGGCTGGGGCTTCCAGACAAGCTCTGCAGGGTCAGCAGGACCTGTGTGACCTGTGCACAAAAGGTGTGTGAGGGGGAGGGCTGGGGGCAGGTAGGGTCTTCAAATAGATGAGGAAAGGAGATTACAGTCACAGATTTGAAAACTGGGATTTTCTCAAGGACCCCTGAGGTTGGCAAGGGATAGACACCCTCTCCATGTTATTGATGTCGACTCCTGGCATTCCTTCCACAAGGTGGAGAAGGAAGCAGGGCTGGGGTCCTCCCTGCGTGGGTGTGGTCTTCCCTTCTCTCTGAGTTCCCCAGTGCCCGTCGCATGCTTTGGATTCAGCAGTGGGCGCCCCAGACAAAGACTGGTCGGGAGACACAGATGATACAAATCAACATGAAGTCAGGCGATGTTGGGTGCTGTGGGGAAAATAAAGCAGGAAAGAGAGATTAGGAGTGCTGGGGTGGAAAGTGGCTATAGCAGACAAGGTGGGGAGGGAAGGCGGCTCAGGTGAGGAGACACGTGAGCAGCGATCTGAAGGAGGAAAGAGACCAGCCATCAGAACACCTGGGACAAGTACGTTACTGGCAGAAGGTAGCAGCAAGTGCAAAAGATGTGAGGGGGGAGCTTGCCCAGCATGTTTGAGAAGTGGCTGGGGGCTGGGGGCTGGGGGCTGGGGGCTGGGGGCTGGGGTGAAATGAGCAAAGGAGAAAATAATAGCAAATGAGACCAGTGCAGGAGGCCATGGCAAGGAGCTGGCTTTGACTTGGAGCAAGACAGCAGCCATGGGAGGGTGTGATCCTGACATCCTAAAAGGACCTCCCTGGCTGCAGCGTTTGGGGAGAGGCATAAGAGGGAAGCAGGAAGAAGCACGTTCAGACTATTCAGACTATAGTTGTAATCGGGGCAAGAGGTTGAGAGATGATCACTGAGTAGACCAAGGGCTCCACACTTCCCACCAAGAAGGCCCGATTTTTTCATTAAACAACCTTCCAGCATGAACAGTTAAGAGACTTAATGTCCACACTGCTAAATGATTGCACAGTGTTCACATTGCAACAGCATTTACATATATTTGATAAACGGTCATACAGGGATGCACACAAGTTGCATTGTTTATTAGATCTGCAAACTGCATGTTCAGTGTTCAGTGAGTAGGTGATTCTCAGACCTTCTCTCTTCACTGTGGCCAAAAAATAGGCCTCTGAAACTTTGCTTCTGTCACCTTTCCCATTACATTGGCCAGCCGAAGCCTTGTTTCGTCAGGCCTCTCTGCTAGAAGGCTCTAATAAACTCACGTGGGCCAAGGTGTTAATAGGCCTTGATGATAACATAGCAGGTATTCATAACTTGGAACTGATCCATAATTGAGATTCGAAAGATCCAAGAACAGCCCAAAACTGTACCAAAATTCATGTGAGTGTATGCAATATGAGGTCATTAGACTCTCAAGGGTCCCTTACTAAGAAAACGAAGGAGAGAGGCACTCACAAGTTTAAAGAGTTATTCCTCCTGGATACTATGTATGTTTCAGTGCTTGACCTCAAATAGTACTACATTCTGGGTGGGGGGTGCTGGGGGAGGACAGACATTTTGAATCCATTAAGTTTCATTTCACGCTGAGCAGAAGGACCCACATAATAGCATCTCTGATTCCAGAAAAACAACTTTCTTACCCTCCTAAAGTCGACTTGGACCCTGCCTCTGATATGCTTATTAAAAATTTGTGAAATGAAAAATAAAAATGCTATATAAGTGTCCCATCTGAGAAACAGAAGGGCAAGGTCATTTCCAGAGGAACACATTTATTGTGAGAAATAAATAATCCAAAGCCTATATGTTACCTTTGTATCAATCACGCCTGCTGAAGGTCAAGAGCATTACAATGCCCCACTTCACCAAGGTGCATGAAGGCTGAGGCTTGTGGTCTGGTGGAAGAATTCTCAGGGTGTAATTATGCACCCCTTCAACATCCCACCGCCTTCCACATGATGTGAAACAATGTGTCACAGTCCCGAACAGTCAAAGCAGTAATTTACAAGAGTCAGCAATTCCGCAGGGCAGGTAGGCCGTATTTCAAAATGGGAAAGGGAGTTGGGGGAACAAAGCCGGGAGGGGACTAGCCGATCAATTTACAAAGATCCTGTTTCTCTGCCACTTTGTTGACCTTTCAGGCAAGACCTAATGCCAATTAGCTCAGTTATAAAGTCCATAATTCTTGTGGGGCATGCCGTGTGTAGCACATGATCATTTTACAACGTTTGCCCTAATTTGCAGCCCCCAAACATGGACTCCTGGGGCTGCAAGGTAGGGGTGGGGGGAGTTTGCTGGCAACCGGTGGGAGCAGCTGGAAGGGATCACAGAGCACAATTACTGTCTGCGCATGGCCACATCTGGAAAACAGCTCCATGCTGGCTTTAAAACAGTATTAATGAAGAATGGAACCTTGTGCTTGGAAGGACAGGGTTGGGGGGGAGGGGGTGGTGGGAGGAAATAAGAGCGGGGGCACCCTTCTGCCCAACTTGGTGGGGATGAAAAGACAACAAAGAAAACAGCAGGCAGGGCATAAGACCAAATCCAGAGAGAAGAGGGCGTTGACAAGAGAGAGGTGGCAGAGAGATGCTGTTCCTTCGGGGAAAGGTCTCTAAGTCTCTTCCTTGTCACCGTCTTCGAAGCCGGGCGTCCAAGTAGGACAAGCCCTCTTTGCAATGATTGAGCAGACATTTGTCTATGGGGTGAGATTTTAGTGGTATCTAGAAGATTTCCAACTAAAAGAATATGTCCCACCAGTACCGAAACTGAATATTTACTCCTTTGGTCAAGGGGTCCCTTCTCCTGAGATGGATTTAAAAGTGCAGATGCACCTGCTGCCTTTAGGATTCTAGGCACATAGTAGTTGCTCAATAAATATATGTTGACTGGAACTGAATTGAATAAGCCGAATGAGTCATTTTGTAACTATGACCAAAGTAATTCCTATCTCTGATTTCTCAGCTATAAGGGTGACACTAAGTCAGTGATTCTCAACTGTGAGGGCAGAGGGAGAAGGCAGCACGTTTTTCCAAGGGGGTACATCAAATTCCATGGGAAGGGGAGAAGGTAGCACTCCTGATTTGAAAAAGAATGTGTAATATAGTTGTGTGTGTGTGTGTGTGTGTGTGTGTATCTCCAAAGAGTCTGCCCCTAATACAAGAGATTTCTCTAACATCATCTACATAAAGCAATGCTCAACAGAACCTTCCTGGCTGGTGAAGATTCATAAGCTGACCTTAGAATTCAGAATGGGTACTTCGCATCCCACCAAAAATCAGGGCATCTCTAGATCTTCCAGGGAGGGAGGAGGCTTTATTTTATCATAGGTCGAAAAAGGCTGAGGAGATGGATTTGAGGCCTCCAGCTCCAGTGTTCTCCATTTGGCAGTTTAATGTTCCTTCATCGAGACAGAGCAGCTGCTCAGGTCCCCACAGGCTAGATGTCCTTAAAGGCAGATCTAGGACAAATTGCAAAGAAAACAGGGAGTTGAGGAGGTATAAACAAACTTCCCTGCCCTGCTCTGTGCCTATTTCTCTGCCTGCCTGACATCGCATCTTTGGCATCGCGTAGGGGTTTGGAGGGAGGGCATGGTGCACATGAGCAGTTTTTTAGTGTTTGCCTGAAAACTCTGGAGACCCTAGACCTGTAGAGGTAGAAAGACCTTTATGCAGTGTACCCGACAGGGGACCCTTTGTCTTCTGTTTAGATATCTCCCATAGGGCGTAGAAACTAAGGCCTTCAAGCAGACCTGGGTTCAAGTCCTGCCTCAGCCATCTACCCACTAAGCACCTTGGGGAAGTTAACTTAATCTTTCAATGTCTTGGTGTCATTTTCAGCAAAATGGAGATAATAGCACCCACCTCGTGGGGTTATCGTGAGGGTTAAATGAGATAATATATGTTGCTATGATTTTCCTACTTCTTGGAATTCTCAATTTCTATGTGAGAATTTCTTGTGCAACACTGTTTATATTTATCTACAATATGACCCTGTATGTGACCAGCGTATAGCCAGCTTCAGGACGGGCCGATCACGCATGCCAGAAATGATGTGGGCAGCTATTTCCCCTAGGAGTTGAGCCCTTGGATGAAGCACCCACAGAGAGGACGTTTGCGTCACGTTTCCCCTCTCCTGAGAGCACACGACTCCTACATGCTATTGCCAATAGTAAGTCTAAGAAGTTTATGCGTGCGGGAATTCTTTAGAATACTCTTACCGAAAGAGAGCATTCCCCACCTGTTCCAGATAAACGCGGTGCCGTCCCTGCAGACCTGAGCACAGCCGGCGTCCTGCTGCAGGGCTGAGGAGCGTCAGGCCCTGCACAGGGTCAGTGCTCCGGAAAGAGCGGGCCGCACTAGCACAGGCAGCACCTGTGCCTCTAGCGCAGTCCTCAAGGGTTGGGAAGCCAGTATCCTCTGAGTTCTCAGTTTTGCCCCAACGACAGCGCGACCCGCAGAGCTGAACCCCTCACCCAGATGACACTTCATCAGATGTTTGACCGCTGCTATTTTGGGCCGTCCATCACTCTCTCCCTCTGTCATCTTCCCGATGCTTTTCGTTCCCTCTTTCCTAATATTTTCTACCGGAGGTTTCTGCTAGTCCCTGTCACCTGGTCTGGACATTATCTGTGCCAACGTCTCTCTTAAAAAGGGGGTGTATGCTCAGGCCAGGCTGCCGAGCCCCATGAAGGTGTCTAAGTTCACATTTCTTTTCTGCCATCCCTGTCACACTGCGTGCTCGGGTACTCTGGCGATGTGCTCCCGAACTCTCTAAGGAAAAGACATTTGGAAACAGCCTAGAGCAGTGGGGTTTGACTCCCGCCCTCTTCTCACCATTTCCCCAACACGACTTCTTTCAGGGTCCCAGTTCCCAGCTTCTCTGGACTTTGGTTATGGCCATGGGAAGTTCTTGCCTTCAAGACCCATCAGAGGCTCCACACACCAGGCCTGGCTGTGTGACAAGCGTCTCCCCCAGTGTGGCTTTCTCCCCTGCTTTTGCCTGTTCTGTCTGGCGTGCTTTCTCTCACTGAAGAGCAAGGAGCCTAGTGTTAGACTCCTTGCCCATGCACTCAACCTTGACTAGAGTCTGTTCACACTCCTAAAGCAGGTTGGTCACCTAGTGGAGACCATCCCTAGACCCACATGAGTGTAGACCCATGAGGATGTCCTTCTCCCAGCTCCCTGTAAAAGAGCGGATTGACCTCGTGCCGGAAGACTTGAGTATTGGTGACACAGGCATGAGCCAATGTAATTCTCCCTGGCCCAGCACAAGGTGAATACTCATAGATACTCAGAAACACTTCAGCTCTGCTCAGTAGAGAAGAGGTTCATGCAAGGCAGCCAGTGTGAGAAAATACCAGAAAGACCACATAATCACTTTGTGGAAGGCTTCAGTAGCCAAGCAGAATGTTCATAATTTATTTCCCAGGAAGGAGGAAGTTAGACATGCCGGATAGACAAAACCCTCTGGTATGAAACAAGGATAGTCCTTACGTGCTCCTCAGATGTATTTATTTCCACCCTGGACGTCACGTCCCCAACCTTTACAGTTGTCTCTTCATCTTCTAAACATGTGGTTATAGTGCTCTGTGTGCCACTTGACCACATTACTAGCATCTGAGGGACTGCTTTGTTTCCCATGCCCTCTTTGGAGTGGACTCAGTCTGGGGCTCTGATTGGGGTGCTGGAAACTACTGGACCCTCCATTAGTTGCAAGTATCAGGTAATGGCCCATGGGCTTCCCCCCCCCACCTCCACCTGGGGAAGAGGATGCTTGACCAAGCTCTCTGGCCTTCAGGGGAGAGAGATCAACCGCATCAAGGTCATAGAGCAGAGGCTTCCTCAGTGTGGCCCGAAGTCCCTAGTCAATGTCTTTTTCTAGACAGCTCTGCCCACAGGTCCATACTCTGGGCCTCTGGACCACCCGTGAGCACATGCCTCCTCCTCAGCTCACCCCTGCATCCATTAACTCACTCTTTCATTTGCCTATTCATTCTGACCGGCTTACATTTATCGTATATCTATTATGTTATCCATAGCGATAGTATATATTTGTTTAGCACTCCAGAGTTGATAAAACCTTTTATATATTTTACTCATTTAAACCTCAGCAGCCTAGCAAAGTTATATTATCCCTCTTTTAAAAATAAGGACCTTGAATCTCAGGGAAGCGAAATGGCTTTGTCTGAAGCCAAAAAGTCCTGTACCTGGCCATTGCGACACCACAGATGAGGATCCCACCCCTGCCCCCAGGACCTTATCTCCATCGTGGGCTCCCCCACTGCCACCTCCTTTCTACTGATAAACCTCAGGGTTTAGCCCAGGTACTTCTCTCCTTCCCAGTCATGGTCTCCAGTTCTCCCTTGTGATTCTTTTCCTCCCCCAGGACTGGCTGAGGAATAGGGTGCTGATTCCTGATGTCTCCCCCTCCCCATCTTCCTGGCTGTCTCTGAAATAGTCAACACCATTGCATTCTATGGGATCTTATCTGAAGTCCCTACAGAAGAATCGGAAGTAATACACGCAATGTTCAGAAACTCAGGTTGGAATTAACCTTCGTCTTCTCTGAAATGAGAATGAAACTCAGCCTCGGGTTTTGAGCCCTCTTCTCCAACAACTTCTTGCAGGAAGCCTCCTTGCTCTGCTCCCTCTTTCAGTCCCGGGGGTGCATTCCTGCTTGCCTCCACCCCTCTCCAGGAAGTCTCTCTTTTACCCAACTCTGGAAATTCTGAGCAGTGCATTGTAAGCCATCAGGCTCACAGAGGACACCAGATAGACTATTATTCTCATCCCCCAGCTTAGTACTGAAAAAGTCAGCTTAGGGCCTTCCTGGACAGATACAAAGATAAGGCATTGTCCCCTTCCCCCAAACGTAATCTACCCGTGTAGAGTTAAAGCCAAAACAAACAGTACAGATAAGAGTTCTGAGACTGGAGAGAGAATAGGAAGTGAGGGGCGTGGAGTCACAGCAATGGTGGCCTGGGCCAGGCAGAAGGTTTTCACTATAGACTATGAGCTACAAAAGCGGAGGAGTAGGGGGGACACCCCAAGTGGGGAGCAGGTCAGGAATCAGCAAGATGTGTTCTGGAGTCAGAGAGGAGCCAGCCAAGATAAATCAAAGGGCAAATTTTCTGTGTGGGGGCCAGCCCGCAATCTGAGACATCATCTTCATCCTGTAGAGAGCAAAAGGGCCATGGACTTTGCTGAGTGGTCACGCTTTCCCTTCCGTGGTTGGTTTGCCTGCTTCTAGGGCTGCCGGCTCAGGCCAGGTATTCCAGGGACCAAGCCCAGAGCGGATGCCTTTCATTGCCCCCCAGCTGCCCACTTCCCCAGCCAGACTGAGGCCACATGGCTGTGTCTCACTGTTGGGGAGGCTGGAAAATAGGGTCTGGGGGTGGGCCAGGAGGAGTGGCAGCCCATTTGCTAGGCACCCTGTCAGTCTCTACCTCATAGACACCCTTGTATTCGCCAAACAGAATTAGCAAATGTTAACATTCCCTTATTTGCTTCACATTTTTATTATGAAAAAAAAAAATAAGTAGACAGAAGGAATTAAAGAGTCTTATATGCCATTCCTCGTTCCTTTTATTCTCTCTCTCCAGAGGCAACCTCTGGCAAGAATTGCATTTATTTCTTTCTCATCCTATGTCTACGCGTGGTTATGTTCATGCGGATCCATAAAACACTATGTAGTATCCGTTTATGTGGAATTGAACCTTCATAAATTATATCTTAACAAACAACATTTCTGGTTCGGTAATCTACACATATTAATAATTCAACTTCAGTTCCTTTACCTTAACTGCTCGTGGACATGTCATCATATCCCATATTCTCTTTTTCCATTCCCCATTGATGGACATTTAGCTTTTTTTTTTTAATTATTTATTTATTTTTGTTTTTGCTGTCGCTATGCAAACCATGCTGCATTGAAATCCTTGTACCTATCTCCTAAAGCACACATTTTCCTGTTGGAGGGATAATGTTGAGACTCTCCATTCCAGTCCCAAATACAATTATTAAGCCTCTATCACATGCAGAACGCCAAATTAAATACCATGAATAATGCAAACAACAAAAATAAAATAATACATCCAGAAGAGGTCCTGCCTTGGAAGAGCTTACAGTCAACATGGGGATAAGGCTGTTAGAAGCCCGCATGTTAAAAGCTAGGACTGTGCGCAGCCAGCCATATGCAATGAAGAGATACTGTGCAGTTGACTCAATACAAAGGCATCGAAGGCAGCAAGATTAAGTGGAAAATCTTCATGGATGTAGATTTTATCAGGAAAGCTTTCTTAAAAGAACTTGATCTTGATAGAGACCTCAAAGAAAATATAAGATTTAAGGGCTTAGTGGTTAAGTGCTCAATGAACAAGAGAGAGGGCATTCCTGGCAGGGGGAATGGCAGGAGCAAGTGCCCCGAGGCAGGACTCGGTGTGGAACCTGGAATGTCTGGTCTGGCTGGAGCGGGTGGCTGAGATGAGCTGGGAGCCATTCTTCCATTTGCAAATTTGAGCTCAGCCCCACTTTCGGGATGATGTCCATGTGGCCTGTTGCCCTGGGCAGCCAGCCCAGTGGTATTTTTCCATTACTCTGAGCAGAGAAGAAGTTTCAGTCACTTGTTGATAGCTATGTGACCATTCAAGGAGAAAACAATTAGGGATGCTGACCTCTGGCCCCTGGAGAGGAGGGAGGGAAGGAAAAAATTCTCCCTTGGGGGAAGGGGCTGGGTGGGAAACATCCAAGAGGGTAATTGGTAAATATTATTGTTTCATTCCGTGTTTGCTCACTCCGCTCAGGTCCCTCTGCAAGTCGTGCGTTTAAATCACACTGTCTGACTTTGGCAGGTTTAATTGAGTCGCCACTGAAAAAGAAATTATCCCTGTGCTATTAATTTTTATAGTTCCTCGGGGCTTTTAAAAAGTGTTTGGATTTTCTAGGTCTTTGAAAATGAAAACATTAAATTTTATTAAAAGGAAATGCAGGGGGACTGGAGGGCCCAGCCGAGCCCTGACGAGACTGTTGGTGGAAAGGTTTGGGCCTTCACAGGCAGCGTGACAAAAGTTTGGCCCCTTTTGGAGCCAAAGAGTCAGGTGGTCTCCAAGGATGTGTGATGTCAGCCAGGCTTACAGTCCCCAAGGGCTCATGGTAAGCGCCTTTGCCAGCAACACCCAGACCCTGCACCCACATCCAACCCTTTGCTGATAGCCACGGGCCAAGGAGCTCTCTTTAGGGTTAAGAGGTACACAAGGCAGACCCAGCTGGTGGGAGCCAGAAGCTTTCACAATTTAGGGTGCCTTCTTGAAGAAAAAGAATTCCAAATACAAAATTATGCTTGAAAGTGAAATTGTATTTAGAAAGAGAAATCACAACAAATTATAAATTTTAAAAAGCTGATGAATTCCACAGGCACCACAAAATTTGAAATAACTAACACTCATCCATAGTACTTTTCTTCCTACATTTTTTTTTTTGCCTACCAACTCTTTGATCATCTCTTTAAATGACTATCATTTTTTCAATGTCATTTTTATAAAGAAAATACGAAGATAATTCAGTGTCTCCTCTAACGAGTCAATCCAATTTCGTATTTTATTATTCACACTTTGAGAAGGTTTCTTTCCATCTCACAATTCATCATTGGTAATGCCATATGAATTTTCAGGATTGTTATCAACCTTGGGAAAACCTCTGTCAAGTATCTTTCATACATGAGCTATGAGATTTCAGGGCATTTCAACGTCTCTTTTACAGTGACAAATCTAAAATACTCTTTGAATTTATGAAACTTACTAACCAGATTGTCATCGATGTCCTCATTGTAGTGGTGTATAATGAGTTTTATGTTATCTCCATCAATGCCAGTATTTCCTGTCAAATCAGCAAGACATTTAAACACGGGGATTCTGATAAATTCCATGTCAGTTAATTCCCATCAAAAAGGAAACAAAATGAATGGCGCATTTATAATTGCATTACTTTGCATGATCGAGTATATTCCTGACAAGAGAAAACTTTCATTTTTGAATAAGGGGTGATGAGAACAGAATCCTCTGCTCAGAATTTCACATACCTGATGCTTTGAGGAGCTCCCCACCAACTAGCTTCTGGCTCTGTACATTTTACACCTTGTCTCTCTTCCACTCTCTCTATTTGTCTAGTGCTGGGCACTGTAGAACATGTTCACTCAGGCCAGCTTCAGGCGGCTGGCTCTTCATGGCCTGACACAGAGAGCGTCTGTACAGGGGGCAGCAGTGGAAGCCTTCACTGCACGATGACGGTTAACGTTAAGTGAATCACACACAAAAGAGACCAAACACCATGTAAATACATCCCACTAACCCTAAACCAAACATACCCCAACCCAACTGCCCCTTAGCTAGTTTCCAAAGTGGCCATTCTCATGCCACCAAAATGGGAAAAGTGTGACAGGGAGTTAGTTAATAAGACATGAATGAAACAATGATATGGACAGATTATAGTTAAACTGTCTCGTGTTCACTGATGGAAGGTCCTGGAAATTAAGTGTCACAGAAAATTCACTTCTGCACACTATGGAAGATCTGGGGAGAGAATCTTGAACCTGGAGCTGTCAGGGAATGAACTATGTCTGCAGAGACGTAAAAACAGCACAGAACTGCACACTACCCAAATGTAACAAGGAAATCGAAGGGAGACTTTGTGTGGGACTGCCATTGAGGTTCAGACAAGCTGGTGATCAGAGCGAGACAAGAAGACCCAGGAAGGCAGGAGGTAGAACTTGAACTGGGTATGATTCAAATGGCTGAAGAGGAGCACACCTGTGTTCACAAGTGTGTGTGCACATGTGCACGTGTGCCTGTAGGGCCCTGTGGATGCATGTGTGTGTCCATGTGTGCCTCTATGTGAGCATGTGTGCATGTGTTGTACGCACATGTGTATGAGCATGTGTAGGGAGGAAATAAAGGGATAAGCGTAAAGGCTGCAGGAGAAATGGCCTAACCTAATGGTGAACATCGCAGTGACAAACGAGGAGGACACTGAGGCCCAGAGAGGTGAGGCGACCTGCCCCAGATTCTGCAGTTGGTCAATGGCAGAACACAGAGCCACCCCCAGGCCTCCCGACACTGTCCAGGATGCTGTATCCACCATACCACAACCTCAGGTGCCTGCCCAGGGTTGTATCAATGTACCCTGACCTGCTTTTCCAAGGGGGGAGTGCCCTTCCAGGCACAGGAAAGAATGCAGATGAACCTGATATCATCTTCCTGCCTCCTCTGAGGGTCACTCTGTTGCTGTAAATCACTCAGCCGATCCTGACTCAGGAGAGAAGAAAGCTGTCTCCCCCTTTCGCCCTGATGCCTCATTTTCAGCTCTGTCCCTCTTCCAACCCACAAGGCACTGGGTGTCGAGAGGGGAGATGAGTTCAGCTAAGTTTGTCTTTTGCTTTAATGGCAGAGTTGCTGAGGTTTGCCCATTGCTTCCTTAAGGAAACAAAGTAGGTGTGGGTCATTTCTGTCGCGGAAGTAAGAATTCTAGATGGTTTATGTGTTATTTCAGGTGAGGTAATAAGAATGTGAAATAACCAAAACATCAGTTCAGGAAGAAAATCAAGGAATAATAATAGTAACTTTAGATTTCTGACCCTGTGGTCAGGACTCAGTAGTCTCAACTCTCTGCTGACAATTTTCTGATCATGCCCATTTTACAGACAAGGAAACTGAGGCTTAGAGAAGTTATGGAGTTTGCCCAAGTTACACAGGTAGAAGTAGCAGGGCCAGAATTTAGATTCAGGTAGTCTGATTTCAGAGCCTGTATTGCAAGCACTATGATCTGCTGACTTTAATGGAAGAAAGTAGGATAATTCTCACATAAGCACAGGGCCTTAACTGGACCCCCTAAAACCTGGGGCTATTTAAAAAACCTCTAAATAGAAAGCTGATGGCAGCCCCAACACACACACACACACACACACACACACACACACACACACACAACCACCACCACCACCACCACCACCCATGTCTACATTGCTACCGTCCTGACCTGGGCCGGACTTCCTTCCTTGTGACCGTCCACTCGCCACTCCTTCCAATACTTAAGTCTTCAGCCAGTTAGTAACTGATCTTTGACTCCTGTTTAATCTCCATATGGACCTTCAAGACTTAGAGCTTTTGCCTCTGAATATTTCAGTGTATTAAGGAAAGAGTCTCAAGGGCAGGAGATTATATCTCCATTAACAGATACCTGCAGGGTAATGCAGGCTGAAAAATGCTTCCAGCTTTGCTCAGTAGGTCAGGTTTATGAGAGGTGCTGATGAGGCCTGGCAGGTAAGGTGAAAGGTTTTCAAAATATGTGTGTGAGTGTGTGTGTGTGTAAGGTATTTTCAAGTGAAAACTAAAGTTACAGCTTATTTGGTCAATGGGAGTCTTGTCATTTATTTGGATTGCGTATTTAAGATCTAGAAGCAAACCAGTCTATCATTCTGTTTCATTTTATAGCTAAGTGAGTACACATAGTACGTGTGTGAGTGTGTGCGCATGCGTGTGCACGCACACACAACTCACAAGGAAAGAAAAGACCAGAGAGTTAGCCTGACACAGGCTGAAGGGCACCAGTTCCAAATTTTCTTCCTAACTGTGTTTACCATTGTTCATGCCAAGAAGTAAAGGCCAACGTCCCCCTCCCAGACTGAAGTCATAAATCTCGGCTTGTGGGAACAGGGCCCACCCTTCCCCAGCAGAGACCTACGGAGTGTGGAAACTTCCACTGGCCTGTGGTTGACCTCCCTACCTCCAAGTTCTTGCATCTTAAAGGGACCCTGGCCAGCCAAGAGAAAGCTGGCTGGACAGCCCAGATCTGTGTGCCGGCTTTGAGCCGTTGAACAGAGGGAAGCTTCGCTGTCTTACTCAATAACAAGAATGCCTTAAAGTTTGGGAAAGGTTATTCTCACTCTGCTTCTGAAAAAGCTAACCTCTGTCTGAGGATTAGCCAAATGAGTGTGTGACACATGGGGAATGTGAGGGAGACAGGAGTCCTGGTCATTAGCTACCCTGCCGTGAGCAAGCCACCCTCCTCCTCCCTGAGCCTCCACTTTTGCTGACCATTCATTGGAGAGTTGTTGAGTCCAAAGTCAAAAAGGTCAGTTACCTCAACAAGAGGCCTGTAAAAAGATTTAAAAAAAAAAAAACAAACAAACAAGTGCAAATAATTTTATGAATAACAAACCCACCCCAGGATCTTCGGGAGATGACCATGAAGATGTGGAGAAGGGTGACCATGGTCTCTCAGAACCAGCCTTGACAGGCTGGTCTTTCCAGTGTTCTTATGCTCAGTTCACTGCAAAGGAACATTCGTGGGTATCGAGCTGCCCTTATCCCTCATCCAGACACTCATAGGTGTGCCCAGCCCCGGGGAGACTAAACCGCTCAAGATGGCTCATCAGTGTGTTGATCGTTATGAGCAGCTTCCTTTTTGCGTCTTTCTACTGGTTCCTCACTTCCCCATGGTCTTTCACCTCCACTGCCACCCCCAACAAAACCTTGCCTCACTCACTCCCTGCCTGGTCTGCCCCATGAACTTTGGGACCTGTGGCTGTGGGACTGAGCTGATTGTGAGCTCTATAGGTACAGCCAGTACATCACTATCTCGTGCCTGGTGCTGTAGCTGCTCAATATGGCACCTCTTCCAGAGAGGCAGGAGGCCCAGTCTGGCCTCGCCTTCAGAGAGCATACTGTCTGACTGAAAGAGTATGGTTGTCATTAGTACTGCTGGCTAAATATTTATAGTCCTTTACATATAAGGCAAGTGGTAGAATTATACTTCCTGCTCATTGTGGTGAGTGGGCCACAAGAATAATTCTAGCCAATGAGTTTTGAGCAAAAGTTTCATGTGACTTTCAAGCCAGAACATGTAATTGCTTAGTCAAGCAATTACAAAGCATTCTTTTATCTTTGGTATGAGGACCAATTGCTTCAAGAAGGCGGCTCTTTTGTCAACCCAAGTCCCTGAAAAACAGCATTGAGCAGAGCCTAACCCCACTCCCCACTGACCAAGTGAGACATTTAGTATGAGCAAGAAATAAACCTAGGTTGTTTTAATCCAGAGAGACTGGGGGGTTATTAACACAGCACAACTTAACTGCCCCTGACTGATACAGAAACACAAAGTCAATAGGTCTTAGACAAGATGAGGGTGATACAGGGCTGTGGATAGTCATATTCTGAATGTTATGAGGTTGGTGATAAAGCCTGGATGCAGTAAAAGAATCTATTGTAAGCCGTCACCATCTGGGAGCACTTCTAGGAATCCGAGTAGGGTTTAAATTAGGTTGATGGGAGTGGGAGGAAATGTTCACCTCTCCCATTCTCCCTAAATGTTGGGTGCTGATTCCAGCCTAAATTGCACTTCTAACATCTCATTAGCTAGGAGGGCATCAGGCCTAGCTGCACCCCTTGTGACCCTTTCCCCTCAACCTAATTGCCTCTCAACGCACCTTTAGTCTTCTATTAATTTTATCTTTACTCAGCCTTACCTCCAGTTTGAGAAAATATGATGCCCTCTTTCTATCCAAATCCACTCCACTCCCTCAATGATTCACCATTCTCCTCTCTTGTGACTCTAACACCCTCTCCGCTGGTTCCTATCGACAGCCTGTAAACACTCTCAAATGCCTTCCTATTCAAAATAAAAATCATCTCTTAACTTTGAACCAACCTCTTTATTCTAGTCTAAATGATTCATTAATATACCAATTCTATACTTTCTTATTCCTTTACAATCCACCATGAGCTTACTCCTTACAAAATAAAATTCAAGACTTAGGGATCAGAGGCTGTAAAAAGCAACTCAAGGTATATTTAATCCAGACTTCATATCTCATCCCTGGCTAGTCTTAGTCATCTCACAATATAGTATCTAGGAAATCAATATTCTATGAAATAGCAATTTCAAGAGGAAAGTTCACCCTGGTTGGCTACATGTGGGCAATTAGGTATGCTATAGTGACAATGGACCTGATTTACTATGGAACACTCATGCCATTATGGTAAAATAATTTGGCTCATTAAGTAATCTGTCTGCCAAGAGTGCTTGACCACAGCAATATCTACTCTCAATGACAGTGGGATACAGAACCCTGGGATGGAAGTCAGGAGTCCTGGGTCCCCATCTCAGCTGTCAACTACCCAGCTGTGTGACCTTGAGGCAGTCACATTCCCTCAGTCGTCAGTTTGCAGCCCACCCACCTCCACCGTTAATCAGGAGAGTTTGACTAAAAGCACTGCTATTGCCTTTAAAACTGCAACATTAGTCGATTCTTTCTCATCCTTTTCTGTGCTAAATTATAGTGTTGTCAAGAACGAAGAAAGAATTGGAACTATATCAACTTGTTCCAGATAAGCAGGGGAGAAGTATCTTTCATCCTACAGCAAGTGTGTGCCATTGAGGGGGACCAGCTGGTGAGGAATTGATACGGGCTGGTGTGTGGTTAGCATCTCTTAGCAGAGAGGAAGTACGGAAAGAGCACAGCTCTCTGTCCTCATCTCAGCAACACCTCTGATTAGCTCTTCGATCTCGAATGTGTCACTTCACCACTCTGGGCTACCCTATGGTGCTAAAATGCCACGGCATCTTACATGTTCTTGAGGACCTAGCCAGCAGTATCCCCAAACCCTCACTCCACCTCACCTTGAAATGAAACTCTTCTTGTATCATACCATTGGCACTTAACCCTGAACAAGCCCAATGTCTGATCTCAGAAGCTAAGCAAAGTTGGGCCTGATTAGTACTTGGATGGGAGATCACCTAGGAAGACCAGGTGCTGTAGGTATAAATAATAATGAATGAATGAATGAATGAATGAATGAATGAATGAACATACTCAAGAATACACAATCTAGAATAATGGAAGCCAGGACTAGAACAGATGTCAATTCGACAGTCATTTCTTTAATAAATTCTGTGTGCTGGGTATGGGAGTAGCTGCACTTTTAAACCAATGGAGCCATCAGGGACTTCTGCTCCCAATCAGCTTTCTTCCGGGAAGCCCTGCTCTCTTTTCTCATGAAAGCTTGTCTGTACCCAGGCCTGGCCTGGGTGTTCCTTTCCTCTAAGACACTGTGCCACAAAGCCCTCCATTTTCCTTTTAGGCCCTGACAACAAGCTTGCTGTTCTTTCTCAGTCCTAAAGATTTACTGGGAGTTTCTATGGGGCTACAGAGGGGAGTATAAAAAATACGCATGTGACTGGGGTATGAAGGCTAAGAAATCGGACAAGGTTTTTATAATCACAGTCCTGATCTGTAGTTCCGGACTCCTCCCTGGGTGTTATGCACAAGTCCTCAGGTGTCCGCACTCAGGGCCCTTTCTACTGCTCCACCACACCTTATGTTTTCTTTCCTGGGTCCATATTTTTCAGTATGCCCGCCAAGATCACTCATGTCTGCCAGACTCCTCAGCCTGCCAAGACCGTGGCAATCTGCTCAATCATTTGAAGAGCCACCAAAAATCAGAGACAACCGATGTCTGAAACAACAGAAACATTTCCTCACTGAGCAGAATATGTTACAAGTGTTGGGGGTTAGCTGAAAGTTAACTGAGACCTACACTTCTGTCCGCAGGACCCTTCGAGGCCTCAGTTCATAGCCCAGGCTGTGCATCAGAATCATCTCGGGAGCTT
The DNA here is from genome assembly GCF_014176215.1 of Rousettus aegyptiacus. NCBI lineage: Eukaryota > Metazoa > Chordata > Mammalia > Chiroptera > Pteropodidae > Rousettus > Rousettus aegyptiacus. The sequence goes on from NW_023416287.1 coordinate 74,050,461, forward strand.
TTAAAATGTAACAGCGCATGGACCCAGCCCAAGACCAATTAAATCAAAACCTCTGACGGAGGGTCCAGATATAAATTTTTTAAAACTCCCTGGTGATTCTAATATGTAGCCAGGATTGAGAACTACTGCCATGATGAGCTCGCTTCCTTTCCTCTGGGATATCTGAAACGTTGAGGTTAGGCTAGTCTTTAAAGCTATTAGGAGTTAATTAACACATATGCATTTAGATTGGCTTCACTGAGCCAGCCAAGGCAGTTTCCCAAGATGGTGTCAAAGGTTCAAGCCTCAGGCTTCTGTTTTCTTTCCTGAAAGCGTATGATCAGATGCCCCCAGACATGTCACCAGTATCCCACCTGCCTTAGAGAAATCTAAAGCATGACCAGTGACCTCTTATGCTAGTTTTCTGTTTCCAAAATGCCTTGCCTACCATCAAGACCCTCAACACCTGGCCCAACATCCTTTTCTAACTTCCTTCTACTCTATCTCTCAACACATACCTGACTGCTGGTAGTTGCTCACTGTCCCCCTCTGTTCCCCCATTTTAGTCTGAATATTTAATACTGGCATTAACCTTCCTGGGTTGACCAGGAGTTCTTCTTCAGTATCATCTCTCATAGCCTATCTTTAAATCTCAAAACCCATCTTTGATATGCTTCTCTTTGTAACCACTCCAGTTCTCAAAGCTGCTTCCTCTTCTGAGTTTATTGTTCATCTCATGTACTCTTTATTTGGACACTTCCAATACACTGTATAGGCAAGTGTGTATACATTCCCCAGTGGGCTATAACACCCATGGTAGAAACCAGAGTTTCTTGATTATGTGATCCAACATAAAGTAATGAGAACCTGGGCTCCCTTGAGAATTCTGAGGTTCAAAAAAGAATTCTGTGAGTGTGTGCATGCAATGAATTATCTGATCTTTAGAATAACCTTGTAAAATAAATGGCATTGTTATTTCCACCATGTCACCAGTTGAAAAACTAAAAGGAGAATAGTCCACTTTTATCCCTAAAGATGCCAAGACAGACAGAAAAACTGGCAGGAGGAAACTAAGACTCAGAGTGAGTCACATAGCCTTTTAATAATATACTTAGAACTAAAATTCAGGGTCTACACTGCCAACTCAGTGTTCTTTCAACCCATAGAGTAGTTCTCAAACTTTAGATGCATAAATATCACTTAAGGGCTTGTTCAAATAGTGTATGTGGCCAGACATGATAATTGCATTTCTAACAAGTTTCCAGGTGGTGCTGATGGTACTCACCCAGGGACCGCACTTTTGAGGACCACTGTTCTAATACAAGCTATTTCCTAAAAGAGAAAAAATAGAAACAGGGATTTCATGCCTATTAGAGGAGATATTAGAAAAGCAAACCAAAATCATATGGAAATAATAAAAAATAATAAATGACTAAACCTATTTATTTCAACATACGCCTATCTATAAGAGTAATTTGTTATAAATTACAAATAAAAACTCAACTATGTAATGAAGAAATCATTCTTGTTGAGACTTCAAGCCACAATATCAATATGTTCCAAGGGGTTGAAATAAATTCAGGCATGATAGATGCATAATGGATTAGAAATAATCCAATGGAATGATAAAAAATGGTGAGGAGAGCAGGAAAGCCAGACCACCCGAGCTGTTTGCAAATTCCTTTATGTGGGACAGCAGTTGGCAGCAAATCAATTGATTTCTCCATCCATCTGCCTATTACTTAATCAATGGGTCTTTGCTGCATATCAGCTTTATACCATTAAACTCCCCTGGCCAATGAGTGGAATATAAAAGTGGCCCAACAGAGTTCATGCTCACAAGAAATATGTCATCTAGTTTCAGATACAAAATTTACAACTAAGAAAATTTGGAGCGCAATGTTGTAATTTTGTTAAAATTTGGGAATAATGATGTTACATGAAGTAGAAATTAGGAAAATCAACATCAGGGTGAGTTGGAGTTCGAGGAAAATACATCTTCATATTTTTGGAATTGCTGCATGCCAAGATTTCACTGATTAGTCATTGAATGAATCAATCAATGAATAAACAAAGTTTAAGAAGTTCAACGTGAACTAGATCTTTAAAAATAGGTAGGAGTTGGATGGGTAGAGAGGGGGAGGAATAGTATTCAAGACAGAATAAGTGTCATACGTAAACTGAGAGGGAGGAACCAGCTAACGCGTATGCGTGCATGTGTGTGTGTGTGTGTGTGTGTGGTGGAGGGGTGTAGGGGGGAGCAGTGAAGAGGTTTATGTTCACACACACAAAGTTCATGGAGGAGAAGGGGATAGTGGTGAGAGGTAGGTTTAGGACAGTAGATAGGGTCCAGAATGTCCCATGGGTCTTCAGGGCTTTTTCTATCAATGAGAGCAGCCATTGCTGACCTTGAGCTGAGGTTTGTGAGAGACATCAAAGTTAAAAGTAATACCATACTACAAATACCATCCCTCCCTCAAGAGAGAAGGCTGGAGAAAGGCTGAGCCCACCGCAGCTGACACAGCAGACCAAAGGCACATTCTACTCCTGCCCTGTGCATAGACCTTCTCCTAACATTTGCAGGCCCAGAGCAAGAGTACATATGGAGGCCCCCGTGTGCCATAGGGCTACATATGCAAGAGTTATGAATCAAGACAACAAACGTCAAATGCAATATGTTCCCTCTTCCTCCATTGACAGATATACCTTTATATCAACCTGAAAAGCCAAGTTTAAATTTAGAATTCTCAGCTTTCTGTACTGAAGCTGGAGACCTAGGGATTTGTGGGCTTCAGTCTCTGGCCTAAACCCCTCTTCTCTTCCCACCCTTGGCTGCACCCTACATTTAAGGGCCTTGTGCATGTGCTTGCGAACATCCCAGACCCTGTCTCCCAGCTACTCCATGGCCTCCTATAAATAGCCACCAATTGGCCATCTCTCAAGTTTTGGGATGGGCACAGCATTAGTGTGGTCTGTCTTTAAAAGGATCAGTCAATAAGGAGGCTCATGCAGCCCCTGGAAGTGGGCTTGGAGCCATGTGGTCAGGATTATCCATCCCAGGTACCAGGGCAAAGTCTAGAAGAGGTCAGTGCACACCAGGTTAGCATGTCTTCTTGGGCCCATAGCTTTCTTGCTCATGTGAAAGGCATAGCTGGAGGAGGGTCAGAGTAGGTAGCTTGGATTAGGGGCTTTTCTCACCTGGATCTAAAGAAGATTAAGCCCCTGAGTTGCTGCAAGTCTGGATTCTACTATCGCAACCCACTGCCAGTAAGTCCCCTCCCTTCACACTCCTGTCATTCTCTGCATGTTAGAAGTTTCTCCATTCCAGCTGGTGATGGAAGGGTCACTAAATCAAAATGCCAGCCCGGGCCCTCAGATCCACCCTCTGATGGAGAGCTCAGTCTGTGTGGAGCCAAACCAAAGAAAGCGTCCGGCAAGGGTCTCACCCACGGAGATTGCAGCTCATCCTTCACAGGCTCCCCTCCCCCACCGCGCTGCCAGCACTCTGGGGCCGCGGAAGCACATCTCATCACTTCCTTTTTAATCTCCACGTTAGCACTTGTGCCCTCCTTCAAGTGCTCCAAGGTAATTTTAAAGAATACCTCATTTTGCTTTCATTTTGCTCTGGCCTTGCCTTCCCATAAATCAGGGCTGAGGCAGAACTTGAGAGGACTGGGCTAATCACGATTTCAATCTCGAGAAATGTTTAAATATAAATCAAAATAGTTGAAAGCTCTCCAGATCTTCAATTTTCTTTGAAAGCCTAGTTTGTCTTGTTTTCTTTTTTTTTTTTTCTCCTTTTTTTTTTTTTTTTTTTTTTTCCTGATTGGTCACACTGAGCTCTGAATTTTATCCTGGTGCCCTTAGGAATATTTCTATGTAGTTTTAGATGTTTTCTTTGAGGCACCGTACCAAGCAGTACAAGAGGGATATTGCTGGTGCTCTAGGGTGGGGGTAGGGACAGTCTGAGGCATTTTGCTAGAACTGGAGAAATTTCAAATTTCAGAAATTAAGTGATCCTGAAAAGACATAAACAGTGATTTGGCTGTCAAAGAGAATAGGAATAAAATCAGCAGAACCGTAACTTTGATCACCCCTCTTATTTCATATGCTTAGGATTCTGTAACAAACCATCCTAACTTAGTGTTACAAAACAATAGTCGTTTGATAGAATTATCTCTCATGATTCTGGGGGTTGACTGGCAGTTCTTGTTTGGGGTCTTCCGTGAGGTTGCAGGCGTGAGTGAAGCAGGGGTCCTCCTGAAGGCTCACTCACATATCTGGCACCCAGGCTAAGCAGGTTGCCACATCTGGCACTGTAACAGCTGGGGTTCCTCTGGTATCTGCCTCCCCCTCTATGTCATTTCTCTCTGTGGCGCCTCCAATACGATAGCATGATGGCTTCAGAGTCCTCAGACTTCTTACATGGTGCTTTAAAATGCAGGTTTTATTATTGAGCAGGCATGGTGAAGCCAATGGATCAGGAGACAGTTGTCATTGAAAAGATGGATTGTTATTCTCGTAGCTCTCAAAAGGAAGAGGAACACCATGCCAAGAGAACAGCATGGGGAAGCACCAAGGTTGGGCAGGCGGAGGGGAGTGTGGAATGTAGTCACCATCGGTCATTGTATTTCTGCGGGAAGGAACAGGTGAGGCAGAGTGCCAGGGCCTTTGGACTGGCTACGTTGACTATTTCACATGGACACTGGGGTATAGGGGACTGTCCCTAGGTACCTCGTACCTGGCCCTGGGGTCATTAGAGCATGAGGATAGTGTGCCAGAATGCGAGATAAATAAAGGAGGCAATTGGGGGTGTGGGCTCTGTATTTGTTAGTTTGCACAGGAAAGATGCACTCCCCGAGGAGTTGCTCATTATCTCTAGGAATTAGCTATTCCTGGGAGGGACAATCCCTCCAGGGTCTGCAAGGCCCCAGATGTCAAAGCATCAAAAGACAGAAAATTAAAAAAATGGTCAATACACATGGTGGCTCAGGGCTCCAAAGACACATGTCCGAAGCTACAGAGCCAGGCAGAAGCTATTACTGTCTTTTATGAGCTAGCCTCGGGAGTCATGCAATATCACTGGTCACTTTTTATTTGTAAGAAGCAAGTGACTAAATCTAGTGCATAATCAAGAGGAAAGGATTCAGACTCGGCCTTTTGATAGAAGGAGTGGCACAGAATTTGTGAACATGGTTTGAAGCTAGCACACCTCCCGTAATAATCTCCACCAGTCATTAATGACTGTTGGGACCCTTTCCCCGTCCCTTAAAATCCAGAAGCCTTAGACTCAAAACCTGATAAATCCACTTGCTCCTCAATTAGCACCACATTTCTCCAGCCAAAACCCTAGACACAGGTTGGGGTTAGAATAACCCTTAGGACCATCTTAGATGGCTGAGGGGAAGAACTGTGAGCCCAGTGCTGTGAATTACAGGAACCTGCCACAGTGAGTCTTGTCCCTTGGTCAGTAAACCTGAGTCATTCTCTCTCAGTAGATTCCAGCTCCAAGGACGACCTAAAGAAAGGACAGCAGCTCTACCCTCTAGGAACTTGCACTCTGGTAGGAAAGAAAAGTCATGAGACATTTAAGACATGGATTCAGAGAAATATTAAACTAGTCTTTGGGGAGGAACCAGGGCTGGCTTTATGGAGGATGTGGACCTTAAAGGACTTCTCTGACATTGTCCCATGTGAAGGCAACTCATGTCCACTTTCATGGTTAACTCACTTCCTTCCAAGACATTCAAGTCTCTTTAGTCATGTGGACCAAACCTGATCTGTCTCCCCTATGCAAAAAAAAAATGTTCCACCCTTCCCCTGGGCCATATCATTCTCCTTCCTAGAAGGCTGTTCCCTTTCGCCTGCACCCATTAAAATCTGCTTTGTGCTCTACTTTCTCCATGACCACTTTTCTGACTACCCCAATCAACCACCTCCATCTCTATCACACCCTTAGGACTTAGAACTTCTACTACGTAACTCATCACTCACATATCACCGTTTTTATGTTGTTCGTTTTATGTTATTTCAGGCTGCTGGATCTGTTTTCCCCCTACTAGACTAAGGTTATTGCAGACACAAACTACACATTCTACTTGCCCTGAGTGCTGCCAACTTTTTGAAGACCAAGTCTAAGCATATAGTAGCTACTGCATGTGTATGTTGCGAGCGAGTGAGTATAATGTAAGTTTAGCAGTTGTCAAACTGTATTCCTTTAGAAGTTCCCTCAGAGGCTACTACTCAGACAAGTGCCAAGGAGGAAGAAAAGTATGGAGCTCTTGGGCCCTGTGCCAGCTTCTTTTGATTGGTTTTCCATATTGGGACTCCATATAAGTTTGCTTGAAGAAAGGATTCTGTGACCAACCAATTAGTAAAAACCACTGTTGTTATGGAAACAGCACTGAATTAGGAACTGAAGCTTTGATTCATCGAGCCTTTGATTATTTACTTATGAAATGGGAATAACTGCCATTTCTGTCCTTTTGCAGGAAATGTGTCAGTTAACTAGTGTTGCATAATAAACCAAACTTAGAGGCTTAAAAAACAATTTATTTAGCTCATGAACTAAACATTGGCTGGGGGCTAGCTGGTCTAGGATGGCCCTGCTCGTATGTGTTCTGGCATCTGGTAGGTCAACTGTGATTGGCTTTGCCAAGCTTGCTCACATGTCAGAGGTCTTGGCTGGGGTTAATCAGCCATCTCAGCTGTGTACCATGTGGTCTCTAATCCTCCAGTAGACTTGCTTGGACTTATTCACAGGTAGTCACAGGGCTCCCACAGAGAAAGCAGAAGCTGCAAGGTCTTTGGAGGCCTAGACTATAACTAGCATAATATCACATGTTCTGCTGGTCAAAGCAAGTCGTGACGCCAGCCTAGATCTAAGGGAAAGAGATTCCACTTCTTGGTGGGAACAGCTCTTTGTAAAGGCATGGAAACATAGATAGCTGGAAAATCAGAGCCATTTTTACAATCAACCATAGGGAGGTCATGAAGATCAAATGAAATCACCCATGTAGAGGTCTTTGAAAAAATATACAATGTAATGCAAGGGATAAATATTATCATGGGTGTTTTTCTTTTTCTCATCAATAAGATTGAGGTGATAGTGATGCTCTGAGACACATTCAGATATTCACATTAACGTGGTTGTGTAGAGAACAGGTAACTTGCTTTCCCCTCTTAAAATGGTTTTGTAACTTATAGTTATTCTCAAATGCTTTCAGATTATGTTTCCTTCTAAAAGAATAGGAAGAAACCTCCTTTCAGAGTTTAATGCTTTATCATTTTCAAGTATATGTCATTGCCATGCCTTAAGCTTCCACATCAGCGGTGTGAGATCAGGTGGTTTGCTCATTCATTCACTAGGGTTGGGAGGGGCACTAGCTCTGCATCAGGCCTGCAAGAGTCACTAGAACTGTCATGACAAATAAGACCCATCCCTGCCTTCAAGATGCCGCTCAGACATTAGTGGAGAAAACACAGGGCAAAGTCTCGGAGGTAGAACCGAAGCCTGCAGGAAACATGAAGAGGAGCATCTAGTTTTGCTTGGGGGAATCACGAGATTCTTTGCAGCAAAAGTAAACTGAGTGCTAGAGAAAGATAAGTGGTATGTACCATGCAGAGAGCCAAGAGGGAGATATACCAGATGGAATGAACAGCAGGTGCAAAAGCATGGAGCTGCGAAAGGGCATGGGGGGCCGAGGTGTGCCTTGAAACTGGAGTAGGTGATGAGTAGGAAGGAGTATTAAGATATTGCTGTTGGAGAAATAGACTGTGGCAGGTTATGTAAAGAGGCCACGATACTTCAATTCCTCGGCAGAGCCATGAGATCAAACTGAAAGAAATGAGACAACATGAGCTGGAACCATGGCAGGGTCAGGGGAGATGTGAAGGAAGTCCTATATGCAGGAAACAGGTAAAGAGCGATGGAGTAAACATGGTGGCTTGAGTGTCGAGAATCCGTCAAATTTCTAGTCTGAGAGAATGGCTAGAGAGCCACCATTGGCTTAGGCTGGGAGAACAAGAGGAAGGGACACAAAGTTCCATGTGGAGTTTGTTGAGCTTGAAGTACCTATAGTAGAGATGCCCAGTAGGCGATTAGGAATACAAGTCCGGATCCCTCAGGGCTTTCTCCAGGGGAGGTAGCAACTAAGTCCATGGGGCTGGGAGTACAAAGAAGGTCATCATAGCAGCAGATTAGAAACAGCCCAGATGGTCCACAAGGCGCTGGTCAAATAGATCATGGCACAGCATATAACGGAGTACCATGCAGCCCTTAAGATGATGACAGAGATCTGCGTGTACTCTTATAAGTACATATAAACATATATATCATATATACACACACAGAAAGAAGACTGAGATGGTCTTACTAGAGGGATAAACAGTTGGTGTCTCTCAGTGGTTGGGTTATGAAAGATTTACATTTATTTTTCTCACTTCTTATCTATACTTCTTATCTATACTGTGCAATTTTGTTAACATGGATTGCTTATGTAATAAAAGTGTCAGAACTTTAAAAAAGAAATATGGGTATCGTCGACAAATCTATCTCAGTTATAGTCACTGGAGTAGATGAGATCGCTGGGAAAGAGTATGCAGAGGGATGGAGGCGGGGAAGGCTGAGAGGGCTCCAGGCTCTAGGGAGAATCTGGGAAGGATGCAGATAGCACAGAGGAGCCTTAGAAGACTCCACCTTACATGACACGGAAGCCCAAAAGAAACATGCCTAGGTGCCCCAAGGGAGAAAGGTCTGAGGGAGAAGGAAAGAGACTCATTATAGCTAATTCTCCTCGAGGGCTCTCCGTGAGCCAGCCCCTCTTCTAATTATTTTGCACGCATTAACTCCTTTAATCCTCATATAACAGCCTTATATCGCCAGTAGTGTTATGAGCCCCATTTCACAGATGAGAAAACTGGGGCACTGGGAAGTTGTATAATTTGCTCAAGATCACAAAACTCGTAATAAAAGGCAAAGCCAAGATTCAGACTGAGGCTGTCAGGAGAGGCCATGCTCTCTGCATTATGCCGTGTGACCTCCCATGATGAAGGACATGGCCAGTGGGGCTAGCTGCAGAAAACAGACCTGCGGTCCGGCCATGTGGACACAGAGCAGTCCAGGACAACATGGAGGCAGATGTCTGAGAGCGAAGCCTTGGGAACTGAGGAAGCAGAGACAGAGAGAGCGGAGGCCATCCTTCAAAAGTGGTGGTGGAAGGAAAGAGAAGATTGTAGTTTCGAGGGAACAGCAGGCAAAAGACTAACCTTTGGGATGAAAGAAACGGGACCAATGGAGGTCAAGAGAAAACTGCTCCCAGAGAAGGATTAAAGGCAGAAGAGGTGATAATCAGGCAGGAGACCAGGCTGTTCTGGGGCAGATGGAAGCAGGGCAGGCCTTGGGAAGGACGTAGCAGAGGGGCAGGGAAGCCAGGGCCGAAGACAGAGTCCGTGGCCTTGTGGGAGGGAAGGCCTGTGAGAGAGTGTCCTGCTTTGTCCACGCAGTGACATCTTGCACCGTGCAGGGCAGGTGGAGTTGGTGTGTGCAGGGCTTGGAAAGAGAGCGAGTGTTTAGAATGGGCACGTGGGAGATAAGAAAGAGCTGAGGACAGAGGACAGGAGGGCTGCAGCCCAGCAGGGTGGGCGCCTGATGGGCACGGGCTACACGTGTGCCTAGGCTCTCCCGCAGAACTCAGGGCCCCAGGGCAGGACTGCAGAGCTAAAGGATGGGCACGGGATGACCCAGGAGCAGGGGGTCCACAGGCCTAAAGAGAGGCTCTCTGGGATGACCAGGCACAGGAACCAAATGAAGTAGGGAAGCCATAGCATGAAGGGAGCCCAGACCCGGGAGGGGGCAAGGGAGGGAGCTGAGAAGTAGCACTGTTAAAGAGCAGACCTCCTAAGAGGGAAAGAGCCAGAGGTCGGAGGAGAGGAGGGGATCACCAAGCACTCTGAGTGGCAGCCAAGAGCAACACCAACGTCAAGGGCTCTGAGTCCGAGAGACCGGGTTCGAGTATGGCCTCTGCCATACAACTAAGGCAAGTGGTGTATCTTCTCAGCCTCAGTTTTCTCACTTGCAAAGTGGACATAATAATAAGAACAGAGGCGGTCAGTGTTGGCTGTTTAGTTGTTGTTTTCAAGCAGCCTTTGAGTCATGAGCAAGCCTAGGGGGCCAGCCATTCAGCCCAGTCTCCCAGCGGCACAAAGACAACCATGGTCTCAGCTGTTTCTGGTCCCCCAGAGAAGCTGTCCTCATTCTCCCACTGTGTGCTCAGCCTGGGGAACGACACCCCCGTCTGCAACCTTCCAGGTTTCCCAGGCGCCTCCAGGCTTCCTCTGCCATGCACAGGCACAGGGCCCGTGGGACAGCTCTACTTATTAGAAATGTCTTTCCTCCCCAAGACATCTGCCTCCTGCTGAGTGTCTACAGCCTTCTTCCACCCTCCAGCTCTAAGCAGGATAAGTCAGCCATCCTGCCACCTGACAGCCCTTAAAGTGTTTGAACACAGCTATCACCATGTCTGCCCACTACCCCACATCGTTCCTTCCTTTTTTTTTTTTTTGGTTAAACGTCCTCCGTTCCAAACAGACCCATGTCCAGTTTTTCCTGCTTACGTGTTTGTTTAAGGGTAAGGGGAACATCACTGGAACCACCGTCGTGACACTTAATCCATCAACGAGTGCTCACTGAGTGCAAGACCCGGCAGAGGCACCTCAGTTCTATCTACTCCATGGTTGTTTACTCAGCCCTTCAACTCCTATTAAGTGTTGTCCGTTTTGATCCTCAAACAACCTCTGTGAGGAAAGTCAAGCAATGTTCTTCCCATCTTATAGACCATGCAGTTGAGGTTGCCAAAGAGCTGAAATGACATATTCAGTGTTACAAAGTCCATCCATGGGAGGGTGGCCATCCAGTCCTGCTCCTCCGCCCACAGGATCCCTGCACTCCCAGACAAGACACAGGCAGGCGGGGCCGGGAGAGGACCCACAGCAGGCGTTTGTAGACACTCATGGGAAGTGCAGGCTAGAGACAAAGGGGAAATTTCACAAAGAAAAGAGAACTTTCAGAGTCTTGAAGGAATTAAGGAGCAGAAAGGTAACTGGAGGTGTCTCTGGAGCTGTAGTGGGGGCAGGTGACCAAGTCATCCAGGTGAGGAGAAGGAGGGCTCTTGGGGGCAGCCCAGAGGATAGACAGAGAAGAGCAAAGTTGAAGAAACGAAGCTGTGACCAGCTCAGGAGAGCCTCAGTCACCCCATAGATGTGTGTCCCTCTGTCTGCCCCCAAGAAACCACTGGTGGCTCCAGGGCAGAGGGGGAAAAAAAGAATGACAAAAGCTATCATTTAGAAGCACTTGCTGGCAGAGATGGGCAGAGCAATCCAAAGAGTAAGTTACAGATGAAAAGGGAAACAATCGAAAAGAACATGCAAGACATCATCCAGTTCAGAAAACCTTTGCTCTTGGCAAAGGGGTTTCTGAGGCAGCAAGAACCTCTAGCCATGGAGAGATGATGAAAGGAAGGGCTCGCCCTGGGCACCTGGTCCACCCAGCCAAGCCTCCACCTCCGACACCTGAATCATGCAATCCCTGGTCTCAGAACAGCGAGATAGCCCCTGACAAATTAGGGAGGAAATGATATTGGGCCAGAGATGCCGGGGAAGTGTGCAAACCCCTGTGCTCTTGGATTAGACAATTCTTCGTATTGTCAGCCATATCAGAGCAGGGGGCTAAAGTACAGAGTTGAAAAAGCTTTTTATTTTCCATTTTGAGCTACTGAGCATTGTGATACTGACCAAAGCCACATCAATAAGAATAAATCCATTCAAGATGTATAAGAAATATTCCAGTCATATGTTTAAAACTTAAGAAGAGAAACCACGAAATAATTAACAAATATAATAAACATTGGAACACAAAAGTGCAACTTGCTCACTTTCAGAGGTGAGGAAACTGAGGTCCAGAGGGGGGGTGATTTTCCCGGGTCACACGGCCAGCCTCTGTCCATGTGCTCGTTTCACCACCTTTGCCGTAAAGTCACTGTACCGCTCCCACCCCGCCGCTGGCGCCGACGGGCAGAGATGATATTGTGCCTTCACTCCGCATCTCCAGCGAAACGCACCCCTGGAAACTCCAAAGCAACCCACCCTCTCGAGAACATTCCGAATGACGAAATGGAGCCCCGGCCTCTACACAGGGAGTCTCTGAGCCCATCTCCCACCTGGCCCTCCCGGGGCCCACTCTCATCTCCTCACTGCCCGCCTCATCTCGTGCGCAGAACCCCAGACTCCTGGCAGATGAAGCTTTAAGTTTAGATGCTCTACATTCCAATTTCCTGGGAAGAGAAGGAAGGGGAAGAGAAAATACGTGCGTGAGACTCTTTTGCAAGTTATACTAAGCCTTCCTTTTTGTGTTCCAGAGAATCCTCTTTGGGGCTCATCTAACATCACTCCTCTTTCCTGTCTCCTGTGCTGTGGCCCTGCCATCCACCGAGAATGATCTTTCCCAGATTCTCTTCTGACAAACTCCTACTCATCCTTAAAGGCCTGCTTCAAATGGCCCTTTCTCTCTGAAGCCTTTCCTGCCCCTGCTTCTCACCCCTGTCCAAGCGCTATGGGCTGTCTTATTCATTGGACCCCACCTTCACCACTGCCGCAGGCATTCGCCCCAATTTCTGTTCTCACAGCTGTCACTCCCACCAAATCCTGAGGGTCCCGAGGATCATGATTATTCATTGTAAATCTCCATGGTCTAAAACAATATTTTATACATAGTGCTTATTCAGTGGCTACGGGGAAATGATATAAGACAAGCAGTAGGGGAAAGAGACAGAGGGAAACACACGAAACTCCCACGCTCAACCTGCACACCCAGAAAAGGAATCTTGGGAAGTAAAATATCTAGAATAGAACTGAGAAATAAAATGTGAGGAGTGGTGTGTTGATAAACCAGGTCTCCAAAAAAAAAAAAAAAAAAATCCCTTTTGGAGCACTTACCAATTCCCAATTTGCATGGTACAAAAACTTCCACCATAGCTAACTTCAAGCTACCGACCTCAGCTCCCTAAACACAGAGTTGGGAAGAAGGGTACACAATTGGCTCTCATAAGCTGGTATGAGCCAGCTCCAACACGCCATTGAATGCAAGCCGCATATGTAAATGCAAATTTTTCAGTAGTCGCATTCGTAGAACGATACAGCCAAAAAAGTATTTTATCTCAACATATTCAAAATATTACTTCATCTAATCCTTATAAAGATTACTAATGAGATGTTTTACACTCTTGGTTTCATAGCGAGTCTTTGACAAGCTCGTGTATACTTTACACTGCAGCACAGCTCCGCCTGGACTCGCTGCATGGAGCCAGCGGCTGCTGGTGCTGGACAGCACAGGCCTAGAATCAGCGTCAGAGCCACGCAGAGACAGAGTGGCACGGCCCTCCTGCCGTTTTTAGGAATTTTGTCAATGGTGATGATTTTTAAAATGGTGCTGCCTTTCTATAACTTTCAGGCAGAAACAGTGTATGTCTTATGGACTAGATTAATTTAAGAGGAGGTCAGATCTGTTGCACCTTCACAGGACCTCATGCCTCTTCTCGGTCAGACGGCTGCTCCCTCAGAATCCTGAGCACTCACTCGTCACCACATTCTGTCCAGCTTTCAGTGTACGAGATTGAAGGCAGCCAGTGCACACCCACCGACACTTTTCCCTCCACCCCACATGCCAATTTAGCCTCAGAAATTGCCCCCTTCCCAGGGCTACTCCTCCCATCGCATGACTGCTGAAGAGCACACGGAAACACAGAAAATGAGGCTTGATTTTGCCGAAGCTGGATGTGAATGGAAGGTGTTAAGAAACACACCCGTTGATCAGCCAAAGAGACAAGCCGCCATGCAGGAACCTGGGAGAGGAGAATGTAAGGCCTCCTTTGTTGAAAGGAGAGCTCTGTGACCTCCAAGCAGTGGCCCGGATGTTGAGAGTGGTGGGGTCCAGCTCCCCTCTGTGTGACCTTCGGAAAATCCCGTAATCTCTGTAGGTTGGTGTATGCCTCTGTAATCCGACATTGAGAATCCGGCAGCGGGTTTCTGAATATAGAACAAAAATATGTTTACGAAAATGCATTTTTATGGGGGAAAAAAATGTTAAGTGCGGGAATATCAAGATCGAAAACAGCAGACCTTTGTGGGCGATGCACGAACTGGAAATAGAAAAGCCTGGGTTCTTTTCTTGGCTCTGTCAGAAATAGGCTGTGGATAACCATTAACCTCTCTGGGCCTTTCGCTGGTGTGAGTTAGGTTATATCATCCTCCGTTAATACCCTCCGTGGCTTCCTGTCTCCCACAGAGTCAAACTACCCCCGCCCTCCCCAACGCCATCCTTCCCCTTCTGCTTACTCTAGACTTCATCCATTCAATCTCTTTGTGGCCCCCTTGACCCTCACTTCTCACTCAAATGATGCATTTCAGTGAGGTGCTCCCTGACCACCCTATTTAAACTGTAACCCTCACCCCTTTTTCACTTTCTTCATAGTAATTTTTACCTCCTAACACACACACTATAGGGGACAGGCTCCTGCTTCCTGGAAGGACCTGGTCCCAGGCTAAAAATCAGCAGGTCAGGGGAACTGGTGAGCGGAGTCCCGCCCTTCCGGGCATTTGAACAGATGGCCTCTGAAACCCCTTCTAACCCTGATGTGCAGCAGTAGACACAGGGAATTTGGCCCTGAGTTTCCCTCCCTTTGAAAGAGTTTCTCCCACCCACTGGGCTGGAGGCATTCTCCCCAGTGATATCTTCCCACAGGGTAACATCTAAAAGTCTTCTGTCCCCCACAGACGGAATGAGGAGAAACAGCCTTAAATCATGTGACTTCCAGAGGACCTGTGAGAGGGTTCCTATTGTGTGAGCTTGGAGGTGGAGTACAGTTGCCAGGGGATGTTATAGAAACTTCTCTCTAAGGAGAAGGTGGATACCCTTGGGCCCCGATGCTGTCGATGGAGCAGCGTGGAGGCAGGGGGATGGACTTTGTGACCTCTCCAAGTTCCTGCCAGCCCCTTCCAGCTATAATTCTATGATAAAACCATTAGAAGGCCCAGAGGTGATTTAGCCTCATTTCTCCCCTCCTGATGATTGAACACATTTTTTAAACCCTATAAACCCTAAACCATAATTCTTTTACAGCAGCGGGAAAGACAGGACAGTCATGCACGGGTTGGAGCAAGGGAGTTGTGGGGAGAGGTTAAAGGGAGAGGAAGGGTTGTTTAGATTGTGGTTGTCTTTTTTCATTTGGGGTTGATAGGGTGGGGGCGGTCGGTGTTAAACGTGAAGTTTGATGACTGAACAAAAGCAGAGGGAAGGAGGAAAAAGAATGTGGAAAAACTCAAACCTGCAGTTTTCTGATACACAGAAGGGAACCCCAAACTCTGCTCATTACGGCGCGTATTTATGGCCCATCGTAACGGGGAATTGCAACGCCGCAGCCTCGGCCGGGAGCGTGGAGTTCTTCCCATGTGCTTCCAATTAAGCGCGTTTGAAGTTGCCCTGGGTATTTATTTGTATGGGATTTACTGCGCAGAACGATTAAAGTTTGTTCTTGTTAGGAGTTTGGGGCTAGTTTGGGGGGTGGGGGAGGTGGAAAGGGGGAGAGTTAGCTGGAAAGAGAAAGGGGGGCTGCCGGGGCACCCTGAATGAATACCTGTATATGTGTTTTAAAGTACATACAAACACACACACAAGGGCCCTTTGTTTTCACCATGGTGAGGGTCCAACATCTCTGACGGTGATTTTGTTTATAGGAAATCCTTTATAATGCACGTTTAGTGTTTCCATATGGAAATCTCCTAGGACGTTTCCCCCACACCCTCTTCCCCCTCCCCTTTTTTTATTTGGATAAGGAAAGAGAAAAGGGACTGTACATTCCAAAGATTCATAGTCATTCCGGATCAAATTCAATGGATTTTGGCAAGAGTTGAAAAACCCAGATGCAGGCCTTCAGCCTCCCGCTGAGCCGCCTCCAGCTGTGAGTGTCTGGTGGAGGCACTTTGTAAAATCATGAAAACCCTATTAAATTCATGAAATATGATATACTGTCGTTTCAGACTAACTTTCCATTGAACTATCCACGAAGAGAGAACTTGGTTAACTTGCTAGAGAAGGGGGAAGTGGCATGGCTGGGGCGGGGTGTTGAGGCGGGAGGCACGATTGAGGGAAGAAGGACTGGGAATTCGGGAGACGCTGTAAATTTCTGTGTCTGGGTGTGAGGGCTCCTTGAGACCCCAGCAGCACCAGGCTTTCTCAAGGTTTGTTTTGACTCTTCTTCGAAAGGGAGGTGGTCACCATGATCCCTCTCCCTGTCAGTCTGCTGCAGAGTCAACAGCGGCTGGTTAGCTGCTGGGATGATTTGTTTCAGAACACAAGAGACCCCAGCGATCCCGAAGGATCTTTAGGGTCCACCCTTGTTTTATAGCTGAGGGACCAAGGGCAGAGGGAGAGACAATGACTTGCCTAAAGTCCAGCAAATTAAACACCCAGAGCTCCTGAATCTCAACTTCGTGCTTTCTACCAAAGCCACGAGCCTGGATGCAGGAGGCTGACCCCGTCACTGGGCACTGGCACTCTCTGCCTCAGACCAGAGCTGCTGACAATACTGTTTTTTTTTTTTTTTTTTTGCGTGAACTCATAGGCCCAGACCCCCTGGCCAGCTATGAAATGTCCCATTTTGAAGAAGCTGGACACTCTGAGTTCATTTCCTATTGGACCGTAATTCAGATCGTAAAATGATTGCATGTTTATTTTCAAACAATTCAACTCCCTGGAGGGGAATTGGTTTTGTTCTCTGGAAACAGCCACAGGACCTGGGCAATTGCAGGAGTTCAGGGGTGTGTGTGTGTGTGTGAGAGAGAGTGTGTGTGTGTGCGCGCGCACGTGTGCACGCGTTCCAAGTTTGCCACACAGGAAGCCAGCTGGGGCCCTCTTTCCCCATGCGTCTTGGCACCCTAGGGATCCGAAGCCCAGACTCCGGGGACAGAAGAGCGCACAGAACATAGTGAGCCCCCTGTCGTCCACGCAGCGTTGCCTGAAACAGGGATGGCACACTCTGCACGCAGTGGCACCTCCGACCCAGGTGCCAGGGGCAGCTTCGTGCATGAAAATGATCAGAATAAAAGCTGACGTTGATTGAATGCCTACGATGGCACTGTTTTAAGGGTTTGGCATGAATTAAATCATTTCACCCTAACCATCCTATGATGTAAGACTATTTCCCCCTTTTGCAGGTGAGAAAACTGAGGCAGGCTGCCCAAGCTCTCATAACTATGATCACATAACTAACATAAACGACTGAGCCAGCGTTTGAACCTCTGCGGTCAGGCTGCAGCGCCTGAGCCCTCAGACTGCCCGTCCCCTTAGCCGCCCCCACCACACAGACCTCAATACCCATGGCAGACACCGAGGTCTTAAGCTCCCCCTGCTCACTCAACTTGGAGCTTGGAGGTGTACTCTTTGAATTAAACATTTCACACTCTCTCCTTACCTTTTTGATGTGCAAATACCCCTGAGTATGGTAACGCATTAAGTCACTAATACTCTAAGCCAGAGTTTCTCAAGCTGTAATAATGGGCATACCAATTCCCTATCAATCTTGTTGAAACGTAGGTTCATTCAGTAGATCTGGGGAGGAGGCTGAGATTCTACATTTCTAATGAGCTCGCAGGGGCTGCCGGGCTGTGGAACACACCTGGTGAGTAGCAACGCTCTCGGCTATTTACCTGATTGTTTTCCTCCACCGAAAGAGGCACCCACAAGAAAGCGCATGTACAAGAAAGCAGCTGGGAGGGCCAAGGACCTTTCATCGATTTCACAGCAGTGGCCCGAACTAGCCCTCCTGCTGCCCAGCGGAAGAACCGCTAGATTTCCAAGATGCAAGGCTCAGGCACTGAGAGACCTGGAGTAGGTGCAGTCCTTGGGACCGTGAGAAGTCCTCTGATTGAAAGCTTTGCAGCATCTGGCAGCAGCCACATGCCATGAGAACAGAGAGTCCAGTACCTGTAGCTCTCTGGCAGGGTGGCGATGAGTGTACATAATCACTGGGTCAGGAACGGTCAGCACCAACGCTTCTCTCACATCCTGGGGGGAAGGCTGCCGACCGAAAGGAGCTGGCCCCGTGTGGCAGTTTCCACCTCTTGCCGGAGAGTTTAGGCAGACATGTAACCTTTCCGATTCCATTTGTTTCACGTGTAAAATGAGAGGATGGCACTAGATAATCTTTCAATCCCTCCGCTTCTTCCCATCCCAATCTATGAGCCTATAAAGGCCTCTACAGTAAATAAAAATTCAGCACATCGTCTGCATGTCCAAACATTCCGACGTCCTATCGCCAACACCACGCATCAGGATATCAGATAGACACAGTTTCCTCTTCAGCTGGAGGCTGAGCACCATAAACAGCTCTCACATGAACTGGGGCGCCCCGTCCCCAGTCTGCATCTTGGGAAGCAGACTCAGGAGGTCAATTCCCCGCAGTCACCAAACACGCTGCCCGAGAGCCGAGACTGGAAGGCGGGAGGCTTGTCCCCAGGGCTCAGTTCACAGCCAAAACACACCGTCTTGTGTTCCGCCCAGCTCTGAAGGCCTTGTACAGCCAAGAGAAACAGGCATTTGAGAGCTGGAAGGGGCAGCACTTGACCCCGGGCCTCTTTTGTCTTGACTCTCCCTGGCAAAGGGAGGCAAAGCACTGTGGCTGGCACACCCAGTAGACGCTTAGTCCAACAGAGCTGGGCTTGAATCTAGCTCCCCCAGATACGTCTTACGGACTCTCAATCTCTGTGGCTACTGCGAGCATCATTCTTTGAAAGGGCTCAGCGCAGAATAGGTAGGCAGTAAGGTGAAGCCGGTCTTCTGAGTGACGGTCACTATTAACCAGTCACTCCCCAGGCCTGTTCTCCAATCTGACAGAATCTAAGGAGACCCGTGGACCCTGCATTGCCAAACAACTAAAGATTCAGGGTTCCAGACCAACACTGTCCGATAGAAACATAATGCATGCCATCAATATGTGTGACGTGTAATTTTTTAGTAAAAAAAATAGTTTTAAAAAATTTAAATATATTACATTTAAAAAATAAAAAATAACAGTCTCAGTTAATTTTAATCATTTATTCAATCTAGCTTAAATAGTATCATTTCAAAGTAGTATCAAATAGTATCATATCCAAAATAGTATCATTTCGACATGTAATCAACATTAAAATTATTAGCGATATATTTCACATTATATTTTTTGTGCTGTCTTTGAATTTCAGTGCGCATTTTATATTTAGGGCACATCTCAGTTTGGATCAGCTATATTTCAAGTGCTCAATAGCCACATGTGGCTAGTGACAACTGTACCCAAAAGTGCAGATGTAGAACAGAAGACAGCAATGGGCAACATGCTAGTGGTGGCAACAAAAGCTGGCAGGGGGTGACGGGTGGGGGAAGCCGGGTACGTAGGGTTTAGGACTTCTGTAATCTCCAACAGCCCCCTGCCCAGCCACCCAAATGATAATACTATTAATAACAATAAAATCCTAAGAATAATGTTTTTAGATGTGGGGACTAGGCATTTCTTCAATCTTAAAGGATGAACAAAAAGATTTTTAGAAAACTCTGCTGTTTTTATTGATCTTCACTATTCGAACTAAGTAGTAACAATGGGCTTGCTATGCACACGTAACTTTAGACATTAACAACAACTGCTTCCGGCCAGAATGTTACCCCTCAATTCCTTCAATAAACTAATTGAGGTATCTATGACTGCCCAGCAGTGAAGGCATTGGGCATCACAAAAAGCCCCTGCAGTGGGAGTTCCTCAACAAATGAAGCGTTCGGTGCTGTTTACTTTACAAATGTGATTTAAATGAGGACCTTAGACAAAGTCAAGAGCGTAGGGTGCTGGTAGCATAGACTGCATGGGTGCAGGGTTCATAACACGGAGTCAGGGCGTCAGGGGGCAGAAGGAAGGGTCGATGTGCGAGGCACGGAATACTTGCTGCTAGAGGAGAGCTTTGAAAAGTACCACGGTGCAGACAGCACAGATGACTCTCAGAAACGGGTACCAGGTGAGAGGGCACGAGGATGCAGGGTATAGGCGCTGTGCTGTCGCAGTGGGGGATTTAAATGTAAGACCCATCACGGAATACTGGACGTTAGATATGAGGTTCAGGGGAACCAGGGCTTGGGATGAAGGGAAAGCAACATTAGAACAATCCATAGCCACATCCAATCAGAGAATGGCACTGCCGGGTTTTGCCACTAGCTTCATGACTTGCCTTATTTATTGCTAGGACTGCAAAGTCTTGCTTGTCCCTTCCTTCCTCCTTAACGCTCCCCAATCCCATCTCTTGAACTCATCCTTGCCTCTGTTGACAGAAGTGTCAGGACACAGGGCAGACCAGGGGAGAGCAGGGGTGGTGATAACAGGCCCATCGCAACTGGTGGCACTTATGAGTCGCTTCCTTGTAAAAATGGGGATAATGTTTACTAGCCTGATAGACTGGAGGCTGAACCCGATGTCTTCTAGCTCTCAATTCTGGAATTCTAAGAAACAAGTCGAGAACTCTATACACTAAGTCTCGCTACCAAAGTAAGACTTCCACACATGGACTGCATGGCTCAGCCCTGCCCTGACTCCAGTGCCCTCCGCGGTGGTCACACCGTCAGAACAGGCTCCTTCCAGGCAACCATCCGTCATCCCTCTCCGTGCCACACACGCAAACACATGTGCATTTACAGAGACACACACAAAGACACGCACATAGACACAGACACACACACACACACACACACACACACACACACACACACACACACACAAAGACTCTCCCACCTCTGCGAGACTTCACCCTGTCTCTAGAAATGACTGCTTCTTTTTCCAAAATCTGTCTCTTTCCAAACACTGTCCAGACTTCTTGTCTCCCATGAAACCTTTCTGCTGTAATCACCCCGGAACCTGACCACTTCATTTATTCAACCATTTTAACAGTTTTACCTGCTTACACAACCACCTTTTAAAACTATTTCCTCGCATTATAAAATAATAGTATTCTTTACACCCTTTCAATGTGTTTGCATATCTGTTATAATATCAAGCATAACGGTACGCAAAGAGCAGGAGCTCATTAAAATGAGCTGAAGGAATGATCTCCACAATTCTCTATGAGGAATTAATAAGAGTTAACAGTTATTTAGCATTCAACAATATGGCCGTCACTGTGCTAAGCACTTTAGATGCAATATCTCAGTTCATCAATAACCCTCTAAGGTAAGTATTACAGATTTTTTTTTTAAGCTGTGGCATAGAAGTTTCTAGAACATAAGACAGGCTGACTTCAAACCCCACAACCTTTGCCACTGCACTAAACTATCTTTCCATTTAACTAGGCACTCGAGCATTAAGTGCATTTCCCAAAGTCGTGTGATTGAGGCTAGAACCCGAGAACTCTCCACTGAGCCTCACTGCCTCTTTCAAGCTTTGCACCTGGGTCTCTCGTCCCTGTAAGAGATATCACATGTACAGGAAACAGCAAAGACTTGCAAGCCAGGCAGAGCCTCAGCTTCCCTTTCTACAATAAGAAAGTAGCAATAATTACCTAGCGTGGTTGCTGTGAGGCTAAGGACCAAGACAGATGCACGTTTCCCGTCATGGAACTAGGAACTCAGTGGCAGCCTCCATCCTCTCCCCTTCCCCCCAGCCTCCCACTCCCCCACGCTCTACAGTCTTGCAGGCAGCATCCTTGTTCGATTCGCCTGACTCAGGCCTTGGGAACCAGCATCGGACTGAGCAGGCAGCCCCCAGCACATTCATGAAGAAGGATTTGGCCCCCCAACATTCATGATGACAGTGAAGAAATGGGATGCCGGGGCCTCTGTTGCTCATGCTTCATGGAGACCGTCCTGCTGAGCAGTGCAGATCTCATCCAAGAAAAAGAAAACCACCCATTGCGGATGGGGGGAAAGCATCTGCTCTGAGAGAACAACCTGCCCCACCCCCCGCCCCTTGTTCACAAGGACCCTCTCCCCCTCCAGTGCCCCTTTTAACTCTCCCTATGCACCCCAGTTGCAATCTCTTGTCTCGCCATGGTGGCATGAGGCTAAATTAATTAATGTGGATAAACCATGTGGAAATGTTTGGCTTGCCAAGTGCTCGCGATAAGTTTGAAATACTATTGGAAGCAGTGGAAACTGGCACAGCTACCTGGAACAAAATTGATCTCACCCACAGGACTCCTGAGATTTATTTTGGTTAATGGAGGCAAATGCATACAGAGCGGGATCTCCATTAAAAACACAGTGGGTATATTTCAAACCCTTATTGGGGAGCAGGGAGATATTAGAATTAGAAGAGAAGGAAAGATGCCAGAACGGGCATTCTCCCGTGATGTGTTAAACCCAAAGGGAATTGCCCAAGAGTTGAATAAGAGAAAGGGGATAACTTATAAAAGTCAGGCTCCTTGGGTAGATTGGTTTAGGTCCCTCTGAGAGGCAGGAATCAGTCCTACTATTAGAGCTGTGTGCAAGAGTGCAAAAAGTGGGCAGACACGAGCTTCCCTTCCCTGGACAGACTCATCTTTGCTACCTGCTACTCCACGAGGCTCCTGATAAAAGAGGCAGGGGAAGAGGC
Organism: Rousettus aegyptiacus; assembly: GCF_014176215.1. Taxonomy (NCBI): domain Eukaryota; kingdom Metazoa; phylum Chordata; class Mammalia; order Chiroptera; family Pteropodidae; genus Rousettus; species Rousettus aegyptiacus. The sequence goes on from NW_023416287.1 coordinate 74,073,089, forward strand.
CCCCTCACCTGGGGTGTGACATGGCTGGAAGAAACCAAGAGGCCTGCCCAGGCAAGGGGCTGGGTTTGTTCTTCTTCATAGCTGGTGTATCAGCCAAGGGTCAACCAGAAAAGTAGGAGAGATGATGGATGGACAGACAGACATAGAGAGATATAGATTAATTTATTGTAAGAAACTGGCTTGTGTGATTTTGGGGGCTGGCTGACTTGGCAAGTCCAAAATCTGTAGGGAATTAATTCTCAGCCATAGGATGAAGCTGCTGTCCACGAGTAGAATTTCTTTTTTCTCAGGAAAGCTTTAGTTCTGATTTAATGACTCTTAACTGATTTACTCAGGCCCAAGATAGATCCCATCATATAGGATAATCTCCCTTTTTAAAGTCAACTGATTATGGATTTTAATTGCATCTACAAAATACCTTCACACCAATACCCAGATCAATGTTCACGTGAATAAGGGAGGACTGTAGCCCAGGCAAACTGACGCACTAAACAGACCGTCAGCTGCTCTGCCCTCCCCACCCCTCAGCCTCCACCTCCTCTACTGTCAGCCCCATCTACCACTGCCTGAAGCCACCCCTCCTTAAGTGGCTCTCTAGTGTCCCTGTCCCCAAGAATGGCCTTGGAGCTGTCTGCCACCAATTCCCTCTAAACCCCAAACAGGTCTCCAAGATAGGTTGTATGTCTTCGTACTGTTTCTCATTTCTTGAGTGAGTTCCTGCAGTGGTCTGCTGGCTGCTTTCCCGGCCTCCAGATCCACATGGCCAAGAGAACATATTTCTAAGCTCTGCACCTGGACCAGCCCTTTCATTGCTAAGACCCCTCGCCCAGCTGCCACAGGCTACCCAGTGAGCTGTGCACTCCTGACTTACCCACCTTACCCTCTCACCTGTCTGTCACCTTAGGCTTTTTGCTGCAACCATATTAGAACCGACCACACCAGCTCTACCTCAGCACCAAGGCCTTTGCTGTCCTCTGGCCTTCACCCATGTCTTGCCTCACAACCTCTTATTCCCCGTCAAAGACTAACCCACAGCTCACTGCTCTCCAGGGGCGGGTAGCCCTTGCTCTCGGCTCCCTCACCATCCTTACGTCTCTCTGCCAGGACATTCATCACTCCGTGGCATAACTACCTGGCTACTGCCTGCCCCCGCCACGAACTGATGAGCGTCTCACCTCTGCACCACCACCTCCCCCCAGCACCCATCCCAGCATCCCTCTGGCTCACATCGTGTGTTCCGTGAACGTTGGCTGCTTTAACGGACGAAATGTTTGCCAGTAGCATCATCCTGGCCCCTCCACTGCACCCCCAGCGCTCTCAGCAGTGCTCCTCTCTTTCTCTTCCCACAGTTGCATCTGAAATTTATTGGGGGTGGGGAGTGATTTTTTTCCTCTCCCTTCCCTGTCAATTTGAGAACTGTTTTGAGCAATAATAGTGTCACAATAATTTATGGTATACAAAAGTTATGGCCTGAGACAGTGGGGCCAGTTTCAGGAACTGAGAAAGCACAGATGGCTGCAGCCACGAGGGGAAGGCAGGCGGGGTGAGAAGGGAGGCCGGACGCCAGTCTGAGCAGCACCGTCCACCCAGAAGGCTGCAGTGGGCTTCTGCAGGGTCCTTGGCAGGGGAGGGACAGGCTCAAGTTATATCCTAGAAATACCCTTTATTGGCAACATGAGGACAGGTGGGGAAACCAGCTAGCTGGCTATTTCCGGAAAGCACTTGAAAAAGTTAAAGGATGGAACTAGGCTGAGGCCCCCATGAGACGAGAAAGAATCAACAGGATTTGAAGATCTAAATCTGGGATGAAAATAGAAAACCTGCCCATACAGGCAGATGTTCAGACATTTTTAAAGAATAAATTACAGTTCCAGCCTTTTATCCATTCGTACAACAAATATTATTTGAACATGTGATTTGCTATAGGCCCAGACATAAAACAGTGAATAAGACATGGTCCCTGCCCTGGGGGCTTCATCTCTGTGGGAGGGACAGACAGGAAACAAATGGGATATGTTAGAATGTCAGGTGTTAGTGATTGTTCTGAGGAAAGTCGGGGTGGGGGGTGCTATAGTAGAGACGTGACTGAAGAATGCCTTTCTGAGAAGGAGCCATGACTAACCAAGGGAGGATGCTGTGAGCAGAGGGAAGGGCTCGTGCAAAAGCCCTGGAGCAAGGGAGGGTTTGGCATGCTCAAGACAGGAGAGGAATCGAGGGGAAGGAGATGGCATCAGAGAAATAGCCGGAAGCCAGGTCACAGAGACCGAGTGGGCGGCAGAAGGGCTTCGGCTTGTGTCCGAGTGAGCTGGGCAGTCACTGGAGGGGAATTGAGCAGGGGAGGAACTCATGCTAGCTATCTGAAGGCCGCTCAGGCTGCTCAGTCTGGACCAAAGACAGACACAGCAGGAATCCGAGAAACTGGTCCTGGTCCAGAGGCCACTCACATAACCCAGGAGAGATGATAGTGCGCTGGGCTCAACCACCTGGCGGGTGATGAGAAGCCAATTTTAGATGGACTTTAGAGGTGGAGCTAATAAGAATTGCTCATGCGTTGTGTGGGGTGTGAGAGAAAGAGGGGGCGCGTAACTGGGTGTCTTAGTTCAGGCCGCTATAGCAAAACACCATAGACTGGGAGGCTTACGAGCAACAAAACATTTATTTGTCACATTTGCGAAGGCTAGAAATTCAAGGTCAAGGCACCATCAGATTCAGTGTCTGGTGAGAGCCCACTTCCTGGTTCATAGATGGCCATCTTTACGATGCACCCTTATCAGAGTGAACAAAGAAGCTTCCTGGAGTCTCTTTTAGAAGAGCACTAACCCCATTATGAGGTGTCCACCATCATGACCTGATCACCTGTCACAGGCTCCACCTTCAGATTTTTGGGGGTTAGGATTTCCACATATGGATTTGAAGGGCTGAGGGACACAAACTTTCAGTCCACAGCAGGGAGCGACAGTTTCTTTTACTGAGACTGGGGAACCTCGCAGATGAGGTTTCGGGAGGTGCCCACCAATCAGTACACATCCAATCAGAGACACCCAACACATCTTGCATTTTACTAACTGGAACCTTCTATGGATGGGCCGTCCACACATTTACACAGCAGCTATAACTCATGCACGGCGTGGTTTCTCTGAGGCTTGGAACATCGTCTAATGCCTTCTGATCAAAACTGAGTCAACAGAGGTTTGATGTTCAGTGTGGATTTGCCCATGCGCGTGATCTCTGTCACTCCTTACCCATCATAACACACACTCAGAACCCCCTCTTCCCTGTTTGAAATTACCTCTCTACAGAGAGATAGAAGAAAAGACATTCGAGACACAGGAGCCTGAAAGGGGGTGGGGAGAAGGAAGGAATTAAACTTCAGCATCATCATGGGGTAGGGCTGATTCGGGGGCCCCGCTTCCCTGCATTTCTCCCATGGCTCTCTTGGGGAGTCTCCATTGGCAGGGCCACATTATGATTTGCAGGGGCCCTAGGCACTTGGCTTTCATAGGTCCCTTCCTCCATAAAAAAATATTAAAAATTATATTTTATGACTGCATTGGTATCTAGATGAATATAATGCAGGGTGGATTATATGCAATTTTTTTTTCTGATTTTAAAAGAAATTAAAGCATCTTTGTGGGCCCTTAAAAATATCATGGGCTCTAGATGTTTTGCCCGCTGTGCACTATGGAAATTATCCCTTGTATATTAGAAAGAAAAGAAAATGAGTCTGGAGTGGCACTGGCCATCGGGAGACCTGGGCCCTCGTCCTGACTTCTGAACAATAAGTTATGAGACGTGTGGTCTGTCTCTCCACCTCTCACGGCCTCCGCCTCCTCCTCTTTCAAAGAAGGGATGGGACCGAACCATCCCTCATCTGCCTTCTCGCAATCACTTCCCAAGATCCTAACTAACATGTACAGATCTTGAGCTTCATTTTTAACTTCCTTACCCCACGGGAAGGCTCTTCCCCCAACTACAATATTAAATTTGTTTTCCTTTGCTGGATCTCCTTGTCTCATCAAATCATGTGCTGGTGTGTGCAGCCACTGATTTCCAAAAAGCAGCCATAAAACCATAATGAGTATAGAGATATCAACGTGAAAATGACAGAGAGAAAACCATAAACACTCAAATAAATATATAAATATAAACGAGTCTATAAACCAAACCCTGGAGGTATTTTAAATGCATAATGTACCATTTATATCTCTTACTTTGCACAGCAGAACTTTCAAAGGAAATTCATTTAATTCTATGGCTCACACCCTTAACCCCATCCAGGAGTAATCGCTAATAACCAGCACAATTACCGCCTCCCTCCTGATCAAGAGTTCATTTCAGAAGCTCGTTCTTGAATTCATTATCATGCTGGAAACGAGCTGAATCGCACGAATGTGACCGCATGACATCCCCCTGCTCCCTTCCACTTGGGTTCAGCAAGATGCCTGGCCATGACCTACTCTATCACAGAGGTAGTTACTTCTCAATACCTGGCCCAAGTTAAACGAGCACGTCAGGAGAGAGTATGTCATTCTCTGTTTCATTCTGGCTTAATGGGTAGAGGGACGCCCCCCATGGAGCATGACTATGGCCCTCCCTCTCCAAAGGCACCAAGTGCTGGCCCGCACCAGGCTCCGTTCTGAACGTTTCAAGGTGCCTACTCATCCAAACCTCACCATAGCCCTGAGGTAAATTCTAGGCCAGCTACAGAATTTGTGGGGCCCAGGGCAAAATGAAAATTGGAGGCCCTTGTTCAAAAAGCAAGAGAAAAGTACAGTTAAAGGTACAAAATTATAAGATTTTTTAATTCTTTATGTAGTGTTTCTCTCTCTCTCTCTCTCTCTCTCTCTCTCTCTCTCTCTCTCTCTCCCCCTCTCCCTCCCCACCCCCACCCTACCTCCCCACTATTAATTCTCTCATTTTCTTGACCTGCCATGGTGTTTTTATCTGCTATTTAATGTTATACTTCCTGGGGCCCTGGAATACCTTCCAGGCCAGTGTAGACCCTCACAGGCACCCAGGTGCCCCACCTTGCCATTCACTGAACCCACAAAAAGCCCACTGGCTGCCAGATTCTCATCCCATCAGCCATCAGACTGACAGAAATCCCGTGCCCCAACCAGACTACAGGAGTTGAGCCAGGCAGTTGCCCTTCCCACGGGCCCTCTGCTCTGACCCACTATGAGTCAGCAATCTCCAAGACACTGCAACCCCTGCTCCAGGAGGTGCTTGGTACCCACAATGAACCAAGATGCTGCAGAGTATGTTACCTAACTCTAACCTTCCCCAAACCTGTGCACGGATGCCTGGACACACCTGTACACAGAGGGGAGCAGCAGTGCCCAGGTGAGGGGTGAGGAGGGAGAGGCTGGGCAGGGCTATGGGCACCAAGAGGAAGGGAGTAGGAGGTTAAGAACAGGAAGAGGCAGCAGGAGGCAGAACTGGGTGTGAGCCAAGGATCCAAGCCTTCCCCACTCATGATCCATTGCTCTATAGGACTTCACTGAATAATTGAAGATATTTGAATTATTAAGACTTTCAAGATGGCAATTGTAGAGCACCAAACCCCAAGCCTGGGGCCCTTTTAAGCACAGGCCATATGCAATTGCACTTGTTGATTGCCAATGAAACTGGCCCCAGGTAGATATTATTACTGTCCTCATTGTGTAGATGCGAGAACTCAGGCCCTGTAATTTGCCCAAAGTCGTGATGCTGGGAAGTGGGGGAGATACCAAGACTCAAACTCAGCCATCTGGCTCCAGAGCCTCCTTCTTTATCACTCTTCATGTGTCCCTTATTCCACCAAACTTGACTGCCTTCCATGAAGGTATTAGCTCAATACTACATGGTCTGATGCAAAAGGCAGAAAAGGGTATATACCCCAACCTACCCAGTCCTGCTGATTTGGCCACTAACTAGCTGTGTGACCTTGAGCAAGTCACTTAGTTTCGCCGAGCTTTAGCCCAACCTGCCACCTAGAGGCACTGTGAAGAAATAAAAAGCATGAGGTCATAAAAATACATTTACACAGAAGCACCTGCATCACCTAACATAGATGATGAGTGGAAGAGCCATCTCCTCCTTTCCCAGGCTTTCTCTCACCCCTCTCTAGGCAACTGATCTCAGCCCCAAATCCCTAAAGAGGACAATGTACATGTTCGTAGTGTAAGTGCTCAGTTACACAGTAAGAGAGGAACAAGGTTGATCTTTCCTTGAGAAACTCAGGTCCTGTCAAGAGATCAGAAGACACAAATCACTCAGGTCCCTCCAAAGAATTCTCCTTTAGGATCAGCTTTTTATTTCTTAATTCTTGAGGCCAAACAACTTGCACTTCCTTGTTTAAAAAAAAAAAAAAAAAAAAGCAATTTAGTGCTTTCTCCAGAGCAAAAATTGGTTGACACTCCCCACTGATGGATTCAAACATTTTGACTGAACTTGTTCAAATGCCCGTCAGTTTAGCCAATTGATGTCATATCAAATATCTGCCAACACAACCAGCCAAGTCGATTAGGCACCTGGCCTTTTTAGTTAGCTAAACTTGTTATTTCTGAAAACAAACAAACAAAAAAAATATCAAGATAAAAATAACTGATAAATTAAGTTAGCAACTGACTTATAACTTCTATCAAAAAAGCACATTTTTGTCAAATGACTTTGATTTCTTTTTCACCGAATCTACGAAAGCAATCCATTGTGTGTGTGAAGAGGATATTATTTAACAGATATGTCAGCTTGCTCAACAAGCAGGGAGGCGAATATCAAAAATAAAATCATCAACAAGATTCCGTCAGGATGGCACTGCTCAGTCATCCACAGTAACAGTGAGCAGTGGGATCTCGCAAAATGTATGACAGCTAATCCTAATCACCGTTTCATGTGTTAAAGAGGAGTTTTCTCTTCTTTCTAGAAATTCACCTTCCTATCTCTTGTTTGTCCATAATCGATAAGAAAATGGGTGTAATTGCCCAGAGAGTGCTGTGATTTGTATTTTGGATTACCCATCAACAAGCCAATGGCAGGGTCACTGAAAACTGAGGGTTGACTATATTTTTCAGAGTCCTTTGAATGTTACATTATACTGAATTAATTCTGAAAGATGTGATTCCCACCCACGTTCAGAAGATCATGATAAATTCAGCAGTTGACAGTCTGTTTTAGACCTGAACTAAAGGGTTAGGATCAGATTCTTTCTTTGTTACAGCTAAAACCATTAAAGCTAGGCTTTGGCACCCTCCTTCGCTTCCTTTACCCTTTCCCCAAGCCCCAGCAGCTCAACGCGTCCTCATTCACCCCCTCCCAGGATGCCTAGAGCCCTAACACTGTCCCAGAGCTCTCCCCACAGGTGGAACCATTTAGTAAACCAAGTCACGCTAAGGGATCTTTGACTGGATGTGCTAACTCTTTCCAGGAGCGCTTGATTTTTCAAAAGAGAATACAGGAAGAGGTCTATGTTTAGCTCCAAGGAGTGAATCACTAATGGTATAATTTCAGATGCCAGGTAACTGGAGAGTGTCCAAGTGTCAGCAGACATTGTTTTAACAAAACCAGGTATTATAAAAAGCCATCATGCTTAGAGAATTGGAACATGTTCACTCTTGAATGTATTCATACAGATTTAAGTGGCCCACTTTTGTCTGATTCAAATTTTCCACTGGTCAGATTTTCTCCTGGTCACAGACATTTCTGCAGTGGGAATAAGCTGATTATTTATTGCTAGTCACTCACCACCTACAATTCACTTTTCCAATTTTCCTCTGTTGCCTATATAGTGCCACTTTGTCAACCCCTACCTTTTATTGACTGTGTTCTGATGGCTGGGGTAAACAAATTACTTCAGGAATGACCGTGGTGCACAAAGGGCATTGCTTGCTGGGTTCTAAATGATGAAACTGGTGTATGACCCAGTTGGTCCTAATATCAGGAGGCCATTCACCGTCATGGGGGTGCAGGCTGCCACAACCCACCCTATCGGCGACATAATTTTGCATGGCATATAGTATTTCCCTTTTTTCTTTTATTCTGAGTAAATATCCAAATCAAATGATCTCGTAGGTAAAATACTCTAAATTTCAAAGACTATTTCTTTAAAGCCCACTAAAAATATACTGTAGAGTAAAACCTTGCTTTATAAATGCATTAGAGGCATGAAGGTGGACCAAGAAGTCCACTTTCTTGCATTAGGCCAAAGGACATATATTGGATCTAGGTCCAGTCCTTGCACAGTCTAGACCCAAGTCTATGCCTAGCTCAGTAGTCTCCAAACTCTTTATTGTGCAATTCTATCAGAAAGATATTTTTGAGCAGGTACCCCCAATATATTTGTTTCATTATAAATTATATACATGTACTTACGACAACCAATATGTCAGGGCATAATACACACTAGGTACAGGTCATCTTTAATGGACAGTGAATGTAAATCCTTTTTTAAGTAGACCACACAGTTTTGACTTTTTTGGGGGGTGGGGGGCTAATTTTCATCATAGCTCATTAGGTTTTCATTGCCTTTACTTCCTAATGTGGCTGGTGATGAGGTCATGATCAGAACTGAGGAGGCAATAACTCCAGTACTTTCTTGTGATTCATTTGGGCTTGTATTAATCAATCTTTCTTTATAATCTGAAGCCTCTGCAAGAATCTTATTAATCCTCTTGTCCATTTTGTATAAATCCTTTTGTATCATGGGAGTTCCACTCTTTGCCAGAATGATGATGATGATGATGATGATGATGATGATGATGATGATAGTAATAAACCACTTATATAGTAATAAAATACTTATCCAAGAAGCCTGGCTCCAGAGCCTACCTACACAGGCAGCCACCAACCTCTTAACCATTGTGATGCTGACCTTCACACAGTACCTAAGGTTCATACATGACATGTGACAACTTGAAAGATGATCTAAACCTTATGTTAAATGGTAGTAAAGCTTAATTCTTCATTTTTAGAGATAAATATACATAGAAGTTCTAATATTTTCTACCCACACCCCATTGGGCTATCTTACATGCCCTCGGGATGAACTCCCCATTTGGGGAACCACTGGTTCTAGTTTGCCTTAAAATACAGCCTCTTCTGGGGAGGAAGGTGAAGAGGCCCACTAAGAACAAATCAGACTTTATGTCCTGCCAGGAGTTTTGACATCCTGGGGACACTGGGAAACATTTAAAAGTCTTAAGCGATATAACCTGATTTGCATTCTAACAAGATTATTCTGGATGCGCTAAGAAGAATGGACTGTGGAACATGCACGGATAACAGGAGTTTTAACAGGAGAAATGATAATGGCCTGAGTTAAGGTCACAGCCTTAAAAATGGACAGAAGTGGGCAGATTCACAAGATAGTAAAGATTTGGTTATTAATTAAACTTGCCCAAGGTTAAACAGCTGGTAGGCGGCAGAGCTAAATTTAGATCCCAAGTCTCTTTACTCCCAATATAGTGATTTTTCTTCTGATTTGCCATGTCAGAGAACACCTGGTCCCTCTGTTTTATGCTCCCCCAGGGAGATAGGTGATCAGGAGCTGAGCCCAGACAGCAGCCTGCAGTTTCCAGCTGGGTGATGAAGGAAGGCAACAGGAAAGGAAAAGCACTGCCTTCTCCAGATGTATTTATCTTTGCAGGATCCATGAGGAGTTCCATGAGAATCTGTTTTCTGGGTATTGAATCCCATATTGAAATAACACACTTCCCAGCGACAACAAACAGACATGCCAAGTAACTATTTATTCCAGTCCGGGCCTTAATAAAAACTATAATCCATCCAGTTGAGGGATGGGTATTGATAGGGAGGTACCAACTTGGGGAAAGAGAAACAAGCTTTTGTAATCACTCCCACCAGGGAGCCCTCATCTTTCCTCTGTGCTGCTTAAAATTCTTCTTCCCTTATGCTAATAAGTCACCCCCTCCCAGAATTCCTTTCTAATTACCCCTTCCCACTTGTCCCTGCCCCAGTCTCCTGACGCTTGTTCCTTTTTTATGGCGTCTATTGTCCAGGATTTAGAACAGAAAACAGAAACTGATGCAGGACAGGGCAAATTTCCCCGAGTTGGGGGGAGACCAAGCCCTGTACTGAGAGAAGAGGGTCCTTTGGTGGAGAGTGTAGAAAGAATTCGACACACACGCCAAAGTTAGTTTATTAGAAAAGGGATAACACCTCGTAGCGTGCGGTCTCCTCTCAGGCAGAGAGTGAGAAGGACGTGGCGAGGCAGTGAGTGGGGCCAGTGAGAGGGACCCTGAGTTCAGGGAATTCAATTTATATGTCATTCTTTAGTTCTAGTTTCCTTTGATATGGACATACAGTGAGGAAGGAGAAGAGTATGTGGTGCTAAAAGTCCTCTGGGTGGCACTCCCCAGCCTTTAATCCATAGGTTCCCCATGGTATAGCCATAGGAAATGACTCTTGGTTCTTGTTTCCCCTTCACAGGGGTGGGGAACAGGTTGCTAGCAATCCCGGTAGAAATCTTCCTTTGTTCTGCAGGTGTCCTCCTGGCCTAGCTGCAGGGCTGATCAGCATATTGCAGTTTCTGATTGTGGCTTTATTAACATTTTAATTCTCTTGCCTCCTCCCTACATTAAAACCATTATAGGTATTTTAAGCAGAAAGAGATTTAACACAAGAATTTAGGGGTTTACAAAATTTGGAGCAGAGCTGTAGAAGGAAGTTTCATAGGTTGAGGCAGAAATGACTCCTGGAACACTACAAAACTGATGTGCCTCAGGAGCTAGTGCCCCTGAGGCCACCACTGAAGCCTCCGGGTTCAGGACCCCTGTAAGAGCTAGGAAGCCAGAATCATGAAGTCACTGTATCTGCTGCCTCTCGAACCCCACAAAACGGGTGACTGAGCCCTGAATGACAGAAAACAGCATATGTGCATTACCTTACTTTCTTGAGAAAATAGCTGAAAGAACAAGACTTTTGCTTCACTTCCTTACACCTTCTAAATTTTGCCTAAAAGCCTCTAATGGACCAAGCTTGATTTTATTATAAAACCTTAAGAGCAAGGGTTACTGAAAAATTTGGCTTTTAACTCTCCAGACTCTTGGGTATAGTAAGGTGTTCTTACTAAAGGGTTGAGCAAGCCAAGCTACGGGTTCCACCATGGGAATTTTCCAAATTATTTTCCAAATAATGTATCCTACACTGTTTTTATGTGTCTAACCATCCCTCAGCCTCTGGAGAGCAGGGATCATGTATTTCACATCCTTCGGGCCACAAGCCTTGCAAATGAGAGGTCCTTGCTAAGGACAGCTAAATAATTAAGTAATGGAGCCTTTCAGCTGTTTCAGTACTTTCTTACTTTGATCTCTGATTCTGTTCCTGCGTTTAAGTGTTGTCTCCACAATAAACCTCCTCGAAGGTAATATTGGTTAGTACTTCTCAGGTATGTCCCCATAGAGTGAGCCACAGGGCTGGGCACATTTCTCAGTTACTGGGTTGTATTTCAAAACCGATCCCCAGTCAGTTGTTGGCAAGAGGTCTCAGTTCTTCTGCATGAGAAACTGCCAAGGCTGCCTGAGTGTCATCATGACATGGCAGCAGTTTTCTCCAGAGCAAGTGACCCAAGAGTGCAAGGCTGAAGGGACAATCTTTGATAACCTAGCCTCGGAAGTCACAGGCCCTCATGCAATGTCCTCCTGGTCACACAGGTCAGTTCTGTGTGTACCAGAAGGCAAGGATCGTTGAGGGCTGCCGAGGAGGCTGGCTGCCACACGTAATAAAGCCTAACACATTAGCTCTTCCAGTGACGGTTATTGTGATTCGGGAGAGATTTTGAATGTCTCAGTGCAAAGTTTTGAGAGATCCTTAGGGATGCTTTAGTCTTTGTCAACATCTTAGTTCTGGGAGTGTGTTCATTAGACACTCTGGAAATATAGGAAGAATGAATAAATTTGTCTTTAAGCGATATGTAGGCATCGTCAAACATGGAGTAACTCAAGGAATAGGGCACCTATGGGCCCTTTTAAGCAGAGATGTACATGAATTATGTATATGTGTATGTGATAAAATGTCACTCGCAAAATGAAATACAATAAAGGACTTAGAAATGTACAAGCTATGATTTAAAAAGTAGTAATCACTGAATTTCTTTATATGTCAAATATATAGAGATCATACACATATGTAAATATATAATCTACATATAAATATTCTCTCAGTAGAGATAGAAAAATATGACAACTTTGAATTACAGTTAAAGAATAGAATGAAATGGTATAAACTTGAACAAAGCAAAAATAAAATATTAATAAAATTGATAAAAATATAAGAAAACCAATTTTCTTATTTTTCTTAGTGAGGAAGCAATTGATACTACCTAAATATGAAACCTAGAATTTTTTTTAAAAATTCTAAGTCCTCAATTTTTTTCCAAATAGTTTTTAGGTTTTCTTAGCTTTAAAGGGTCATAAAAACTAAAAATATTTCTCATGGTGAGTAAACATTTATCTGAAGTTTAGCAGTTTCTTTAGTTTCACTTTAATTCACTTTTCTTTTAAGTCATGTAAAATTAAATTTTAATACCTTTACTTTAAAAAAAATAGTTCATAAGGCATGTTTCTAGAAAATTATTTTTGTCTGTTTATTTCCACTGAGACCTGTGGATATGAGCAGAGAGCCGTCTGAACAGCTAGCCCTCCAATGTTTATGATGGCCATTTCTGCATCTGGAAATGGCGGTAAGTTTGTGCTCTCTTCCTATACTTTTCAGTAGTTGAATGAATATGTACACTTTTATAAACATGATAATTACAGACTTAAAATACAAAGAATATTATTATTTGGTGGAACATATTGTCATCTCCTTTTTAAGCATATCTTCCAAAACATTTAAATCTTAGAATCTCAGAAGCCCTTGAAGAGGTTACAGATGGACCATCAGTTGTAGACGTGTGTTTTACCTGCTTCTTATCATAGTGGTTAGAGTGTAGACCTAATGCAGCCAAGAATAATGAGTTTGGATCCCCAAATGAGCTATTTGCATTCTCCCAAAGTTCTACACTCTTAACCAGAGCTGGACCTCTTGTAGAGGCAATCACTGATCAAATTACTGACCAGGGTTCCCTTCTGGAGTTTTGATCAGATCCCATTTCTTAGTTTACAGTTGGGTGCATCAGCCTTGTGCATGAAGGAATTAGGGACATAGATATGTGGAAGGGAAGGGCGCAGGAGAAAAGGGAGATGCTCGTAAGATTGAAAAACAGAAACAGGACACACGACCCCTTAACACCCAATTCAAAGATCTCAAAATCTTATCTTAGGAAAGTGATGATATTAAAAATCTTTTTACCAAGAGAAAAATTTTTGGTTTTCACAACTTTTTTTCATCCTCAATCTACCAGGTTTTCTCACTGAGCATTTTGAGTGAGACAACCCCCTGTCATATAGGCTTGCCCTGCATGTTGCAGGATATTTAGCCTCCCTGGCCTTCACCCAATAAATTCTAGTGGTGCCCCTCAGTCGTTGAGACAACAAAAGGTACTCCCCCCATTTCTACCTCCATTCCATACCCTCTTCCCCACAGGAGAACCAGGGCGGTTCCGTCCCAGGGCACTTAAATAGTTTACGTTCTGGTTTCCATTAGGACAAGAAGAGCTTTTTCTCGCTCATTGTTGAATCGCCAGTGACTGGCACATAGTAGGTGCTCAACAAGTACTTTTGAATTAGTAAACAATATCCAATACAGGATTTGCTATGGAGATGGAATTATTGGTGTTTTAGGAAGATTAACATTTTAAAATATTTACATCATAAAAACCCACTCTGGTAGTTGGAGCCTTTAGAGCTTGTGAGGAAAAAAAAAAACAAAAAAAAAAAAAACAAAAACAAAACAAAAAAAAACAGAAAAGACAAGACAGAGGCAGAAAGTGACATTTGTTGACATCCACTGCATGCCGAGCTGTCCACTAGGCCCTCTGCATGTGGCCTTATGAGGCAGTGATCACCATCCTGCCTCACAGATGAGGAGTCTGTGCCTGGCAGGGCACCGTGGTAAATGGCAGCGCCAGGATTTGGCTGGATGCCCAGGTCCAGGCTCATTTTATTCCACCCAGTGTGGTCGTCCCAGTGGGGTTTGCTCATCAACACTCACCCTCATTTCAGATGCTCTCGAGAAAACACATCTTCAGCGATTTCGCAACAAGCTTAATTTATTTTCCAGTGATATCCAGACAAATTTCATCTCTTCAAGGTCTCGGCTGTATAAATATAGCCAACTTGTCTCTCCCATTGCCTCAGTCCAGCCGCAGGGCTGGGAGGACAAGTATCTTGGCAAATGTCTTCAGCCACTTCCAAAATGCACACATTCCTTAATGCTCAAGGGACCCAACCCCGAGTGGCTTCTCAGGGAATCTGAAGAAACATCAGTGTGTAAATCTGGTTAGGTGTGAGGGAGGAGAAAGGGTGGCAATGAGCTGCAGGTGGCAAGTTCCCATCTCCACGCCAGGTTCACTCGGGTGACGGCCGGTCTAGGGGCTGTCTGTTTCTAAGTCCAGATGATTTCTAAGTCCAGGAGCACACACAGGGCCATGACAAAGAAGCACCCCAGTTCCTCTTCTCAGAGAAGGCTGTTGCTCCGTCCTTCACAGGAAGGAGGCGGAAGCCTCGCGGGGACTCCGGCCGCTCGAAGCCGGTTGCCCGCTTCAGAGCAAGGACAGTGGCTGCAGTCTGCCTCCCTACTCCACCTCCCGGTCACCTGGCTTTGCTGCCCTCTCAGCACATCCCTGCTGCCGGCACTTCAACTTCCCCTACTGTGCTGTGACTACTTTCTCTCTTCTCTTTTACTACTTTTCTCCATCTCCTTTTTCCTTCTTCCTTGTATTTATCTATATCATTCCCCAACTCGTCTACTTTTTTCTTCCTTTCTGCCAATTCTAACTGTATTTCTCACCTCACTGCTTCCACGAAATGTCCCTTTCTACTCCCAGTGGGGCTTTTTCTGTTCTTTGCTCCGATATTGTACAAACTTATCGTTCGATGGTGGTTTTTGTACCAGTGCTCTCCGTTCTGGCATCCTCCCCCACCCCCATCCAGCATTCCCCACAGACCTTTATAGCAAGGCTGTATGAGGGCGCCATAACCAAAGCTCCCTAACTTTGACTCACTCCACCACGGGTCCATGTGTCTGTCCTCCTAGGGCTGAGCAAATCAACCGCCCATCTGCCTCCTCTTTATGGTCTTGGATGAGCTTACCAGGCAAAGGTGAGCATTCAATTTAGATTTCAACTGAATGAGCCACCTTTGCCATAGATGGGACATTTTTATTTCTGAAATCATGCATGCCGTACAGCTAGGTTCCTTGGGAGCATGGCATTGCTACGCCCCTGAGCAGGGCTCGTGGGAAGTGGGGATTTAGTCTCCACAGGCCGAGACACATGCTGGAGAAGACCGGGCGTTTGCCACCTCCTTTCATCTGGAGATAGAGGATGTAAACGATATTTAATTAAAGTCATAAATCTAGCTTTTGTTTCATTTTGGTTTTACTGTTTCCTAAATTCAATCTAGTCTTGCTTGTTTACCGAATGCTTTGACCACTAAGCAAAAGTTCTGAAATGAATGAAGATTGTTTCCAGACCCTCTCCCGGCATGCCCCTCTCCCTTCCTGTAGCTCTGCATGCCCACAGCCCGCCTCTCGGCAGCAGCACTGCCCAGTTAGACCCCTTCACCTGAACTTCCCAGACCTGAATGAGCAGAGGAACCACCAGGGGGTCTTGTCCAAAGGCTGAGATCTTGCATTTTGAAATGCAGCTGATCCTCAGCTCTCCCCTTGAGTTGCAAGGGACTAAAATGGCTTTGGCAGGAATTAATACATAAGGATCTAGACAGTACTTCCCAGTCTGGGCCACGCGTTAGCCTTACCTGGGGACCTTTAAATAATCCAGTGCCCAGGTTGCATCCCAAACCACTTTGTCAAAATCTCTGGAGGAGGACCCCAGGCCTCAGCATTTTTTAAAGTTCCCTGGATAACAGAGACCGTGTGCCATCGACACTGAAGACCTCTACTCTCTGGTTTACACCCAGCTGAAGGGACAAAGGAAGGTGTTCTGGAGGCAACTTTGCCCTTATTTGCCCCGTCGGTTCTCCACCAGGTCAGGGAAAGGGCGGCTCATGTTCACCATGTGCAGAAAACGGATTATGTGAAGTCAGCTCTAAGACTAGGTGACTTGGGGAAAGCCAGTGTCGCTGATGGCTCCTGGGCACGTGAGAGCACGCTGAGAAGGGCCATCTGCCGGGGCGCAGAGTGGGGCATGTGGGGTGCTGCCTGAGGCGAGCCTGGCCCCCGTGGCCCTTGGACTGGTGCTTAAGAAAGACCTGAAATTTAATACCAGCTCATTACCTATCTCCCCTCACCCCCTCCCAACACGCTGCTCTGTCTGCAGAAGACCTTCGGTAGAGTTTTACCTGAATAAGAGGCTCCAGGGACAGTGCCTGATGGGCTCTGTCCCGATTTCCACACCTGCCCAGGGACAGCCCTACCTCCTCACTCTAATCAGGGTATAACTTTTAGAAAATAAACATCTGTACACACACACACACACACAAAATTATCAAGGTTTTGTTGGGGAAAAAAAAAAAGGTAGCTCAAGAGCCTAAAGGACATGCCACACTAAGTCCTTCAGGGGTTAAGTGCACAGGAACTACACCCCTGCCACAGGAAGGATGGGGACCCACGCTGCCCAGGGCGCACACAGGCAGACCCAACTTTGCGCCATGGTCCTGTTCCCAAAAGGAGGCTTGTGTTTGTAGACACTGGATCCCAAGACGAAAACCTAAAGTAGTAAGGCCAGGCCCCAGGGCGAATCAAACGCCCTCTATTGCCCTGGCCTCTACAGAAGAGAAGCGACGTCCTCAGGGAGGAATCCAGCCCGTGGCTGCTGGGGAAGGAGCCCCGGCCGGAGCATTAGGAGGCCGCGCCAGTCCTAGCTTGTTTGTCAGCTCCCCGGGGAACTTCGGGCAGGTAGCCTCACTTCTCCAGGCCTGTGAAACGAGAAGGACAGCACCACCTGGTTCTCTATGTGTCATGGGATCGTTTGAGGAAACAAACGCAGATGTAGAGGGGAAAGTGCCTTATAAAGTACAAAATGTTATGTGCACAACGCCTCAAAGCTGCAGAATTTGCAGAATGCATCGTGCGTGTGCATGAGAGTGCCTGTGTACATACATGTTCATGTAGGAATGTGTGCAATGAGTGCATATGTATGTGAGTGTGTGTGCACACATGTGTTTGTGCCTGTGTGTGCTACTACTGCACTGTGAAATAGATCCTAACCACTACACAGGTCAGAGGCAAGGTCAGCGTGCCCTGGGTGGTCAGGAGGGCACCCTGGTGATGACAGATCTGGGCATGTGGGCAGCATTAGGGTGGATAATGGAGAGCAACATGCATGGGAGCCAAACTGAGTCGGAGGCAGCCGTGGGGCCAAGGGAGGCCGCCTGCCCAGGGCAGCAGCGCACGCTCCAGGGAAGCTGCAAGTCAGCTCAGGCGCTGGCGGAGTGCAGCCCCGAGGCAGAAGCATGCAAGAGCGAGGACGCCTCCAGTGTGGCTTAACGCCCTTTGGGGAGACTGGACACATCGCCCCAGGTGGCGTGGGGACACAGCTGAAGCAGCTGCCTACAGACCCCGAATGTCTTCCCAAGAATCTCTGTTTGAAAAATGAAAAGATTTTCACTTTCCTCTTTTATAAGCCTTGTTTGCTTAAATATATAACTAGTATTCTGTATTCTTTTCCATCAGGTACAGTTAGCATTCCAGAACACTAGGTGTCACCACGCCTGGGCCTGGGCCACCCACAAGGATCCCGTGCCCGGTTCCAGGAGCAAGCCACTCAGATATGGACACCTTGGAAGTTTTCTGAGCCATGGTGTGACCAAGCAGTGGATTAAGATAATTTTTCCATCACCAGTAGGGAGTTGGAGGGGGACCGAGGAGCCTGAAGCAGGGACGGCTGGCTGTGAGCTGACCTGGACAGGGGACAGCCTGGCCCAGAGAGAGAAAAGACACTGATCCAGACAGAGCCCTGGAAAGAAGATCCGATGGGTTAGTTATTGCTGTTGTTGAGAGGTGGTAAGGCAGGGGCTCAACATATAGCACATGGAAGGCTCATCCCACTTTAAAAGTGTCAGCAGAGAAAGGCATGTCACACCCCTCCAAAGGTCCTTCCAAAGAAGCTAATATCTAAAGAGATCAAAGGCAGTCTGGCCCCCAACCCTTACCCTGCCCCACTAGGCTCCCAAGCCATTCAGCAGAGGGCCAGAGCCTCCCTGCCAGGCCGGGTTAGAGTCCCAGCTGGCCTTGCAGGAGAATCCAGAAAGACACAGCCCCAGGCGAGCTGGCCACCAGCCGTCTCCGGCCCAACGATCTACGGATGGCCCAAGGGAGGTTGTGCTTCCTCCTGACTCCCGTCCCACCCGGCCTGACCCTCTGGCCCCAGTGAGTCAGGCTCTTCTCAGCCCACATCAGACTTGGCTGGAGCTGCCAAGAAAAGCTCTGAACCACCTCTAATAAGAGACAGCACTCAGCCAACCGCTTACACAACCCATCTCTGAGAAAGGCACCTCTCACCTTAGCCCAGCTGCCGGCCAGGCCCCCATCCTCTGTTCCCTTGCCCTATCTGTCTAATGACCAGGCCTCTTCTGGCTTCGTTCCCTCCCTGGCCTCCCTGGGGTGTGATCCACCAGCCCATGGGCCTATTCTGTCCCCATTCCAACATCCACTTAGCCCTGCGCAGCTGATCTCTCGCTTTCAGCAGCTGTCCACCCAACTCAGAGGTCAGCAGAGCCTCTGGCCCAGGGACCCAGCCTAACTCAACAATGTCCTGCGGGGTGATGTCTCTGCCTTTGATCCTGCTGTCACTGTGATCCAGTGGCAGGACGGCAGAGTCTGGGAGCTTTGTCTGATGAGGCAAACTGAAAGGAAGTTGAGAGGTCCGCCCAAGAGAAAGAAAGGCTTAGGATCACGCTCTGAACTGCTCTCACGGGGAGGAGGGAGTCTGTGGGCGTTGTGCTGATATGATGGACAGAACTGGAACCAGCCATGGGTAAATTTCTATAGATCCAAGGCCTTCTTATAATCAGAGCTGTTCACAGAGAGAATATCCTGCCCCAAAGAGTCATGGAACCCCTGTTAGCAGGCACGGAAGAGGGATTTCTTAATTCTTTGAGAGAGGGCAAAGAATGTCCCTTTCGGTCTTTAGGTTGTAGAAATTTTTGGAAACTCTCCTTTCCTACAGTTGCATCAATTGCAACGTCCTAGGCAAAATTAATCGAGTCAACAAATAATTTGGAGAACCCGCTGATCACTTTTTCTTCTCCAGAGTTGCCGTGACCTTAATCACTTGGTTGGAAGATGACATAATGAGGCCATTTTAGATTCACCTCCGGATGTCAAGTTCACTGGTGTACTTAAACTGAAGAGGCTACAGGGAGGGAGAGAGCTTTGACTCCACACTAATTCACAGCAGCAACTCAAGAAGCCCCTGCAATCATGGCCCCTTCCTCATGCCCATGACAGCAGGAACATGCTAGATAGGGCTCAGCCTCCCCCATTGTCATGGGCATGCTTCGACTAGGAGCAGTTAGGCTTTTAGAGAAAAGAGCCAGGAGAAGAGTTTCAAAACTAATACAATAGAATCAGAGACATGTTTTCTAAATACTGGAAGACGAATCGGGATCCAAACAGAGGAATCAAGAACTCGTCACTAGTTGGCTTCTCATGCCCTAGCTTTGTCTTTACTGCCTACTGACACCCCTCCCAACCCTCCAGCAGGGTCCACAACTGGAATTTCCTGGCACCAGCCATGTATCATCTCAGGGATTTCCTTGGCCTGGGGTGCGCTTCTCCCCCTCTTCCCCACGTGAATGCCTAGGCCCTGTCTCTTCAAAGCCGGGAGGTTAGGGAGGGGCTCTGTGCTCCGATAGCCGCCCGTTGCACACCCCTCTGTACTGGATGTCTGTTCACTCCTCTCTCCCTGCCAATATGCAGGCAGCGCCTGGACCTCTCAGTTCTGCTTTTTTTGGGGATAGCCAAAGACATACAGTAGGTACTCAACAAAGAGCATTTTTACAAGAAGGATGGAGGAGCTGGTTGTTTCCGGCGCCCCCTTGTGGAACATTTGAAGCTTGGCTTTTTGGAGAGATGGGGGGCTGATCCAAACAGCCCTTTCTGTCCTCATGGCTGAGGAGAAGTAGAGATGTGGGTAGCCAAGGAGAGCATGCACACGCCAAGCAGATAATTATGTGTTCTTGGAAGCAGGTTTTATGGACTGGCTCAGAGCTGAGCTGGGAACGGACTCTGAGGCCTGCCGCCTTTAGACGGGACGTGGCTTGGGCAGGGATTTCGCCGTCCAGTTCTAACAAGTGTCCGACGCCGTATGGAAAGTTTTGAAAGGCGTCCTGTTTGGGACCAGCCAGCTCGTACTTCATCTGGTTGCACTTGCCATCTTTTCCTTCAATTTGAGAGCACGGAAGAGGAGAAACTAAAAATCACTGAGCCCTGACTATATGCCAAGAACCAAGTCAGCAATTTCACTATCCTAAGAATCCTTCCTACGGTGCCCTATACGAAGGGAGAAACGGGGCCTGCGCCGCCCCTGGTGGCAGAGAAGAGGGCGAAGCTGGGCATCTGAGCTTCACAGCCTGTGCTCTTTCCAGACACAACAACCTTCGGTTTACAATGCCATTTTTGCTTCATGTCGCAGCCCTACCCCCAAAGCCAAAATTCCCCCGTTTGAACAGGATAAACATTCCCATGGCAAAGGAACGTTGTGTTCCCCAGAGAAGATGCAATCACGTTGTTCCTGCCGAGGCTACGCAGGCTTATGAAATAGAACACTGGGCTGAGCGCCTGAACTCCAGCTCAGGGCAGCCACTCCTCCCCCGCACCTCCCAGCTGTACCCCGCAAGGCAGTCGGAGGAACAGAAGGAGCCCAGGGAGGGGAACTGGGTTTAATCTTGCAAGTCTGCGGCAAGCCACCAGTTTTTCTGGGTCCCTGCTTCCTAGGTCCATCACAAGGTGTAGAGCTTGCTTCAGAAAGTGTGGAGAGTTAGGACGATGTGAGAAACAATGCCTTTTTTGCTCTCCTACACCATGATTTCTCAGTCTGTAATTAGGAATATTGTCTGCATGGTGGAAATGAAACTGCCACTTTATAAATGACTTCAGAGAATACACCTCTGGTGCAATTGTTTACTCTTCCTGTAATACATTAAACGTATATCGAAGGCTTATCATGTATCAGGCTTTCTTCTGTGCAAATACAAAAATCGACAAGGTAACAGACCCTGTTCTTAAAGGACTCATATTATATATATATATATATATATATATATATATATGCATATTTTTCATAAAAAGAAATATAAAAATGTTTGAAGTTTCATGATTAGATAATAATTCCTAAAGATACCCATGCTCAACTCCCACCTGTATGCTTGAGCCCCATTACTAAAAACAACAACAAAAAAACACACATTTTTCTTGATTAGATAATATATATTGCTTTTAATTGCTTTTAGATTTTAACATTTCTGAAGTCAGGATGTATCCCACAATTTTTATTGGCAGCATTTTCTTCTTGATAATATACAAAATAATAATACATCTTATAGTTGATAACATCTTAGATTCAGTGAAATACATTTGGGAAAAAAGGTATTTTTCAACTGGGCTTTTTAATGGGTTTCACAGCCACTGAATTGAACACAAGGCCTTTCCAGAACATTTCTGGTTCAACCAGATGGGTGGCGTCACGCAGATCATGTGTCTAGATATCTAATTGCTCTTCACTTTTCATTTGAGTGGCTTGGAAGGAATCTTGTACCAACCGGTCAGGATGCTGTATCACCTCTTGGCCACCAGAGGGAGAGAGAGAGCATTGAAAAGGGACAGATTTTAAGGCTTTTTGGCTTTTGCTCTTCAACCTTTCCCCACAGACTAAAACTCACTGAAACTCAACCTGCAGATTCAGAATAGAAGAAAATACCTCCCTCCAGAATTCTGGCAGCATCAGGATGATGTTTTCAGACTCATGCTAAAAGTCAACTGTTTAAGTGATCTCCTCCTGCAAATTAGGACAGGGACTAGACATGGCAAGAGTCCTGACTCCCAAATGCAGGGCTGGTGGGCAGCCCCACACCCTTCTTAAACTATTCGAGACTCAAGAGACCCACGTGATTTGTTAAGCTCTCCAAAGAAGTGTTCCCACTCTGGCAGTTGCCTGTAGCTTCCTGCCATTCTTTCCATCTTCCCTTCCCTCCTTTTTTCCTTCCTTCTCTCCTTCCTTCCCTCTTTTAACTGTTTATTTATTGAACACCTACTATGTGCCAGGCACTATGTGAGGAGTCGAGAATACAGCAGTAAACAGAACAGAGTTCACTGTCCTCATGCATCTTAAGTGCCAGTGGAGGATAGCTACTATGCAAATAAATATATAAATAAATTTATCACTGCATCATGTGAAAAATGCTGTCAGGAAAACTACTGGGTCCCTGAGAGCATGTGACAGGAGAACACATTTGAGGGTGGATCTGGGAAGGTTTCTCTGACAAGCGATCATTGAGACAAAGCCTAGAGGAAGAGTAGGAGTTACCCAGGTAAAGGGCGAGGGAGAGGCCTTCCAGGCAGATGGACCAGCATTTGCAGAGGCCCTGAGGTGGAAGATTACTCAGCACCTTCTAGGCACTGAAAAGAGGCCCATGTGGAGCCCAGAGACAAGGGGCAAGAGGGGCACAGGACGAACCAAAGCATAACGGAAGCTCGCTGATGCAGTGCCTCACACGCTGTGTTGAAGGCATATTTATCTATCTGTAGCTGTTGAAGGGGTTTAAGCAGGGAACTAACGTAAGTGGATTTGAGCATTAATATGACAACTCTGATTGCCCCATGGAGCATGGCTTAGAGGAGAGATCCGAGTGGAAGTGGGCTGTCCAGTTGGGGTTACTGGAGAAGTGGCAACAGGTGATGGCAGCTAACTAGTAACATTAGACACAAAGGTGTATTTTAGAGATTGAATTACTGGATTTGGAGAATGGAAAAGAGAATATTAAGTTTGACTCCTCAAATTTCTGAAGGAGCAGCTTGGAACGGGGTGAGGACTTGTCCTGGGATACGCACCTTTGAGGGAAGAGGATAGGACTTGGAAAGGGATCGTTATGAGCTGTTTCAATATATTAACTTTAAGCTACTTCTGGAACATCTACATGCAACTGTAAAGTAGACCATTAAGTCTGTTATTCCAGTGCTCAAAACTGGGCTGTAAATATTAGATACGGGTGGAAGATCAAGTCATGGCGAGAGCTGAGCTCACTGGGTAGGAGCACAAGTGAAGAAAAGACAGCCCAGAACAAAGTTCTGCAAAACACCCGTATTTGAAGGAAAAGCCAGCCAAGGAGAGTGTAAAGGAGCAGCCAGCGAGAGGACCAAGTGTAACAGCTAAAGGGAGGAGAAAGTGTCCAAAGCAATGGTCAAGTCCATGGAATGTCACTGAGCGGTCTAGTGAGATGAGAGCTGGAGCATATTTAGATTTGCCAGCATGGAGATTTTACGGGAAGGGCGGTAGTGGTGAAAAACAGACTGGAGTGGCAAAAGAGAAAGATAAATGCCAAGAGTTTGTTTGAGGATGGCAAGCATAAATTTAAAGTGAAAGTAGCCCACTCAGTTATGCAAGATTTCTCCAGCAATGCTCGGTTCCTTGATGAACGCATGGAAAAGGTGGTGGGTTGGGCTAACCTGGCTGGGATTTCACCACACAATAATAAGAGATGCAGAGAGCAAGGAGCAAGGGTGTCGAAAGAAGGAAAATTATGGGCCATAATATTTAAGTTGGCTAAGGAGGGAAGGGGAGATGGGCTGGTAAAGGTAAAGGACTGGAGGAATCCAAGAGGTGAAAGGGCCATGTCAGAGGACACACCTGAGCAGGTGAGCTGGAAGTCCAGGAGGTGGTGACCAGAGGAGAGAATCGGGCTTTTGAGATTTTATAGTTTTTATATCAGTTCCATGTGGTGATTATGAAAATCGGTGGCTGAAAGAAGTGGTAGAGTGCGTCACTGGAGGTGAAGAAGACAAGGATCTGCCAAGTCAGAGAACAGAATGATGTGTTAATGTCAGTGAGGTCAGTGCCAATGCCTGGACATTGAAGTTGCTGGAAATTACTGGAGTGGAGATGAAGATAACTGTTACGGACCCATAAAGTCTTCACTGAATGAGAGGGTGACCAGAAAGTAACACAGCAGCAAGCAGTTAGAGGGGTGGTATAAACCTCAAAGAAGATGAGTTTTTGCACAAGCAAGGCACATGGTGGTCTAGAAGCAAATGTTTCTCATTCAGAGTAGAAGAGGAAATAGCCCACGGAAATGGTACTAAGGCAGGGATAGAAAGAGGACATCATCCCCTTTGGATGATGCAGTCCTTTAGCAATGTCTGCCATGGTAAGTGTAAGGAATGCTAGCACCCACACTTGAGTCTGCAGTCACTGTCCTACAACTTAGGGAGTCAGCATGGAGCAATAGGGAAAACTCTAGGTCATACTGAGAGGCGGCTGTGGGCAGGTCCAAAACCACCTCTCGAAGAAACACTAAAGTAAGTAACCGAGCCAGAGGAGGCCAAAGAAGAACAGCTAAGATGACTGAATGGGAAGGAGAAAAGTACAGCACTACCATGGGGCAGCCAGAGCAAAGCAGGAAACCGAAGACCTTGGGCAGAAGTTCTTCTACACGCAAGTCATGGCGTAAACCCTGGCCCTAGTAGTGAGGGGAAGAGGGGTCCCACACAGGGTGGGAAGGATGTCCAGCCTGGTGCACACGGCTTCCAGTAGATTATGCCAGAGCTTCTTACTATTCCTGGGGAAGGAAAAAAGGAGAAGGAGCTAGAAAGAGCACTGAGGGCAGAAGCAGGACAAGGGAGACTGGAAGTCGGTCACTGTAAGCAATATGGGCTCCGTAGAAATTAAGAAAACAAGTTTCTCTTAAATCCCTGCTCAGTTGGAAAACCCGGTTCTATGTGTACATATCAAGGGGAATAATATATGTATAGTTAACTACCACAATAAGATAGTGCAATGGACGATATGAAAGGTGGAGAAACATATTTCAGTGATCAGAAATAAAAGAGCGACATCTAGCCCAAGTGGGTGGTCAGGAAAACCTTCACGATCAAAATGGACTTTTTTCCGTACTTGGAAGAATGGGGGGAGTTTGAAAGTTGAAGCATGCATGGGTGGAGGAATGGCCCCGGGACCCTCTGGCAGCATGAGCTACTGAACCGTAGGTCCCATGTGTGTCAGGACAGACTTCATGCCTCCGGAGGCCTCTATCCAGCCTCAGCCAGGTCCCTCTGGGCCCAGTTCTGACTCACCTCTTCTTTCCCTCTTTTTCCACCAGTTGCAAGATCGATGAGTAGCCTTCCCCTAGAGATGTCTGACACTCACAGCAGCCCTCTTCTGGCAGAGCCTCCTTCCAGCAGATACAAACTCTGTGAGTCAGAGTTCACTGGCTGTAGCTGGCCTTCCAGCCCCCAGGATACACATCCAGCCCTGCCTCTCCTGGAAATGCTTGAAGTAAAGGTGAGGAATGTCCCTCCTGGGATGTTGAAAAGTATAATAATAGAAACAAAAACTTAGAGAAGCACAATAGCAAGTTGGAGCAGTCAGAAGAAAGAATTGTAAAATTTCAAGACCAGTCAATTGCTGGCTGCTTTGTCTGTCTAATAGTTTTTCTGAATTAATTCTGGAAAGTCTGTATTCTTCATCAGTTATAGCCACTGATGTCTCTGCTTAATTAGCCTAGTGGTCAGCTAATGACTAGACAAAGATTTTCTCAGATGCCTGGAATCGATAAGCCTCCCGGTCTTCACTGAAGGGATATGTGTGCAATTTGGGATATATCTTACACCCTCACCCAGGCAGTTTTAAGCTACCTTAGCTTTTACTTCCTGCTTGCACAGAGGCACACCTCAGCCAGGTGAGAGTTTAGCAGCTTCTCAGTCCTTTCTTGAGCATGATTCACAGGACTATGTCTCAGTTTTTTAAAATGCCCTTTGGACGTCTCATTCCCAATTTTTTCTTTTTAAGCTTTTCGATTAGCCTATTGCTTCTCCCCACTGTTAATGACCACCTCAAGCGCAATTTTATCCAGTGTTCTCATTGCCTTTATGGAGGAGAGAATTTGTGGAGGTCTTACTCCACCATTTTCACTGATATCCTTAAGACATTTAAGTTTTGATGTAGGGAAAAGTTTGGAGAAATCTGTAGACCATCAATGTACAATAGAAATGCAATGTGAACCACATATGTAAATTTAAATTTCTATTAACCACATTTTTAAAAAGTAAAAGGAAGCAGGCGATATAAATTTTAATAGTATATTTTATTTAGATTAATATGTATGAATATGTAATGTTATTTCACTATATAACCCGTATGAAGTATCAGTGAGATATGTTACACATTCTTTTTTCATACTAAGTCTTCACAATTCACGTAGAGAACATGTCAGTTCAGACGAGCCACATTTCAAGAGCTCAGTAGCCACATGTTCTATCGGCTACTGTATTGAACGGCATAGCTTTAGAGCACGGAGCCCTGACCGAGGGGTCCACAGATACAACTGAAAGGAGTTTGAACTTAGATGGGGAAGGTAATTTATTTTCACTAACCTCAGATGAACTTTAGCATTTACTTTATTAATAAATACAGGCAATGAACAATAGTCATATTAGTAGTACCTGAGACTTTTGTCATTGTCACGGTTTGAGTTCCCCTAGGAAGCTGACTTGGAGATGGAGATTTGCATGTAAGAAGTTTACTGGGGTATGCCATTGGAGTCAATACTTACACAGAAGTAAGGCAGCAGGGTTTGGCAGAAGAGGTTGGTCTGTGATGCAATCACAATAAAGGCCTCAGCTGATCTGTGGTGAGCTCTGGCCCTGGGTTGGCTCTACAGAGTTGACCTGAGTTGGAATGACAAGGCCTCATATATTCGCTCATCGCTACTTTGAAATCATAGTAGGTATTGGATCTGCTGCACTGATATGTGTATCACAGTTTTTTCTTTTAATATGGTGATAATTGCATTTCAATATAACTGGTTTTCTTTGCAATTCTATTTATTTTATTCATTTACAAACATTATTCTGGAAAGAAGTCCATAGGCTTGCCAGACTGCCAAAAAGGGATCTACGGCACAAAGGGTTAAGAAACTCTGCTGTCGAGAATGTGCAGTAATCCTGGGAAGAGCAGGCCCGCATGGGGCTCTCTGGACAAAATTTGGCAGTGGATATTTATCTTATAATCCTTTATTTCAACAACAGTAACAAAAAGAAAACTGACAATCTTCTTGATGCCCAAATACACCTACTCTCAAAAAGCTATATATTATTTAATATTTTGTCATGGCTTCTCCTGAAAGGATCTCCAATCTTCTAAAGAAGAGAGCCACATGGTGAAAATTGAAAAACCCAATGAACGGAGCAAAAAGAGTGAAAGTAAGGTAGCCCACTGGGGCACCACTGGCCAGATGCACATCCACCTCCTCCAGGCGGTGGGCTTCCTCACGGGCGAGATGAAGGAGAGCAGGAACTGGCTGAAAGGTAGGCAGATGCCCCGGGAGGAAGTGGCTGGGCCAGGCCTGGGAGACAGCCTCCTGGTTTGGACTGAGGAAGCCACCCCTTTACTCACTCACAGTGAGGGCTCCCACAGTGGGGGTGCTCAGCCCTGAGTTGACTTTGGGTGGACATAACATACCCTACTAACCTGAAATTCCCGTGGTTTGAGAATTAAATGCATGTTACTAATTTTAGTTCTTTGCACATTCTTCTTTCCTACATGGACTAGATGTAGAACCACCGCTTAGCAACACATAAGCCATTTTCCAAACAGTCAATCCTTCACTTTTCCATAACCATTTCTTATGTGCCAAGAAAATATTGGCAACATCCTCCCCAATGGTCAAGAGTTCTTTCCTTTTAACATCTTCCTTCTCTTCATTTCTCTAAACTAAATATTCCAGCAAACACCCCTAACCTTCCCCCCACGACTTTCCCCCACCCGTACAGGCTGTACAGGAAACCAAACCAGAGAATGAGGCAGAATGCATGTCCCCTCTTCTCTAGACCTGGCTTCCTCTAGGCCTGACTCAATACTGATTTTCACAGCTAGGCTAAAACCATTTCTTTCTCAGCTTCCTTTCTCCAGACTTCTTTCTTTGCTGCTCAGACACCAGCCTTCAACTGAGTCATACAGCACTACACAAAAGGAGTTTCCTTCCCTCTCCACCCCTTCCCTTGGACCAAGAAATTTCCCTTGGAATGCTCCTGGGGCCTCCTCGCCAACCAAGCCAATGGCTGGAATGGTGTTAAATTGGCCTCAGCTTGGTGCCTCTGTAAGGCAAAAACTAACACCCACCACGGACCGACTGCCAGGCCACTCAGAGATGGGCCGGGTGCCAGGCTGAATGAGTGGAAATATCCTGGCTCATGCATCCCTGTCTGTCTTGGTTACCACGCCAACCAGTGGTCCAGCAAGGAAGTACAGGTTGGACCCTGCTAATGGCTCCACCCATCTCTTTCAGATAAGCCATTGGCCCTCCAGTTCACAGACTGGGTCCTGAGGGGGACTGCTCAGGTGATGTTTGTCAACAACCCTCTCAGCGGGCTCATCATCCTCATAGGGCTTCTGATCCAGAACCCCTGGTGGACCATTGCTGGGGCCCTGGGAACAGTGGTCTCTACCTTAACTGCCCTCGTCTTGAGCCAAGACAGGTGGGTCTCTCTCTGTGTTGGTCCTGGGTCTTGGAGCAGACATGTGGAGAAGTGTTTACTTGAGCAATCAGCTAACCCAAGGTTTTCTAAGTATCAACTTTGAATGGGTCAGTGAAGGTCTGTACAAAATTAAACTACTCCTACGCTCACAGCAAATGAAAGCGCCAGGCTCCATTTGACTGTAGAGCCTTCTAGAAGCACTCCCTCTGACGCAGGTGCAGGACAACACTTAAGCAGTTCTTCCCTCATGGAGCTCTCAATCTAGTTGAGAGGGATACAGCCGACAGGCAAGAAATGTCTCAGAATAATACAAGACCAAATGTAATGGAGAGGTCATAGAAGACGGACATCACTAAGTGTTGGGAAGATTCCAGAGACAAGCTTTGAGCTAGAAACGTTGCATATGGGAGAGAAGAGAGAGATAAGAGGAGGGGAGGGCAGTGCTGAGCCAGCACGAAGAAGGGGGAGCAAACATGAGCCCGGGAGGCGTGGAGGCGGGCGCGGCAGAGGGCCGTTTCCACTGGAGCTGGCACACTGGTGGCTGCAAAGTCCGGTAACAATAACCAGGATTTTACAGAACGGGGCCGTTTCCTCCGACTTTGCCGTATGTTATTCTAACAATTCTCCTACTTTTTGTTGGCCAGACTCAATCTGGCCTTCCCCCTCCCATAGAGATATTCTGATTCAGTGGATGTAGGCGGTCATGTTTTAAATAAGATCCTCCTGGGCGCTTCTGAAGGTCAAAAAAAGTTTGGAGATGCCCATATTCTTGGTGTTTTGTTCAACTTTGGAGGCACCAACCCATTTGTGGATCATAAACTAACTGTCAACAGAATTTTAAAAAATTAAAATAATAGAACTAAAAACGTTAAAGTAATCCATATGTAGTAAAGGTAAACATTACTTTGTGAAATTTTTGTTTCATTCATGTTGGAGTGTGTGTGTGATTCTTACCACCACCTCACACGGCGGACAGTGAAGGTAAGAGGGTCCACATTTTGCACTGGAGGGTAAACTAGTCACGTAAAGTGCTACAGCCAGCGGCACAGTGGGAGAGCTTGAGCTTGGAACATGGCCTGCTGAGGGTCAGTGCTCTTTCCGTCGCAAGGACAGGGCAGGCGGCATGGCCAGTGGTCCCATGGCAAATCGAGAGCAACAGGGCTAATGAGAGGTGGTTGTGCCAGAAGCAGTATCGCACATCCTCCAGGTCCACCTAACACTCCAGATCCCACTGAGGCAAATGCACGGGTTAGCTCGTCTCCATGAAAAACTGCCCATGGACCTCTAAGGCGGCCTTGGGGGACCACTCTGATTCTAGCCAGCTGGGAGGTCATTAGAGGTCAGATGGATGAGAAGCTAAATTCTTTTGGGTGTAGATCTGGGGTGGGGGTGGGGGGGGAGATGAAAATTGGACTCTAGCTAGGATTTCATGTCTCTCAACCAGTGGGTTCTCCATTTCTTGCTTCCACCTAGCTACAGTCTCATGGGCAGCTGCTATAGAATTGGCCCCCTGACAGAATCAACTTTTGTCAAACTGCTTCATCAGTGTTTGTTAAAACTCACTTGGGGTGAACCTGTCTGGCACACTGCCTCGTTAGCTTTCTGAACTGAGACAAGCACTTCTCCTCTTGACCCCATATTCTTCATCTGTAAGACCTGCAGAGAGCCCAAGTCGCTTCCTGCTCTGATAGTCTGATTTTCTGATTTTCCATCTGACCATAACCTACTGATAAACTTTCCAAGCCATTCAGAGTCACTTCACAGACATAGTTCTACCAGGAGAGACACAAAGCATGCCTCCTAATCCTCCCAAAGATATTGATTAAGAATTTAGGATAAATATGCATCAGATAAAAACCCAACCCCTCCCCTTCACCAATTGAGCACTTTTGTTCCTGCTTACCTAATTGTACTATTTCTTCAAATCCCTCCTCTTCCAGGGAGTCAACTCTGATTGCTGCAGTGTTTCTGACCCTTCCTTTCTCTCTGAAACCACAGAACACACCCCACTACTACTAAATTGGATGGTTCTACAATCACTTTCTGAGGCTTCTCTCACTGAACATATTTAAGACAATAAGTCCAACTGAAATATTCCACATTCTACCCCAGTGCCTAGAAAAGATTTGAGCTTCATTGCTGATAGGTCAGTTCCATGTTCTACATCACAGGCTCCAAGCTCTAAGCACCCTACACAATGTCCTTCCAAAGAGCCATGACTTGACCACCGTCCGCAATGAACCACTGACACAGCTGCATATCCTACTCGTAATGGCCCCCCGCCGCCACCACCAGCCCCAACCATCACCCCCTTTATTCCACACCCACTGCCCCACCCTCACTAGCCTGGAGACTGTACTTCATGGAGAGTAGCTCAAGGTCAGCGACACCGATGCCGCAGTGTCCTGATGGACGTGGTCCTAACGACGATCTCCATGGCATTGGGGTTGAACCTAATTTTACGTGTTCGATGGTCAGAGCAGGGATGTAAGGCAATGGGTTTCCTTTAGAAAACCAACTCCGGAAGCCACTGAAGTTTTGGTAGAGAAGAGTTCTGAGAGGGGACACTTTACAGGGAAGGCGGCTGGAAAAGCAACTTTTAAGTGTCCCCCAAGTTTTATCTCCCCTGGGTTCCCTCATTTTGATGCCTGCCACCCCAGCTACACCTAACCGCTGGGGCTGCGGGACCTCATCAGCATGGGCCAACCAGCTTTGCTCAGATTGCCTGAAGCAGCTGGTATTGAAACAAACAAACAAAAAAGTACTAAATTCTAACCAAACACAAATGGGAAAATGTAGAAAAAATTCAAACATACTTTAAAATAATGGTTTTCCCAAAGTAGAGGGTTTTGCTCCTCAGATAGATACTATAGTCCCAAGGGGATCCTGAACTCCAGTGGTCTTGCCTGAACCCTGGTTCCTTCTGCCCCATATTGTCCTGGCTCCTGGCCTCTGCCCCCCCCCCATCTCTTACACACACACACACACACACAACTTCCCAATGTCACACCTCAGGTTTTCCTCTATACATAGCAGTCTGAAGCTCCCACGAGAAGCAGAGGAGAGCTTAGACACAGAGAAGACGAAAGTGCAGAATTTAATTCTAGATCAGCAAAAGTAATCAATGTACTGCACATGCACCTGTGCATGTATGCGTGCGTATGATCTAAAAAGTTGCTGGCAGCCATGTCACTGCGCAACGTTCAACAAACAAACCGACTTTTTCCTGTGAGGACCAGGAAGGAGACACCGCGAAATTCCAATGCAGAGCAACTGTGTTTCACCCAGGTCGGCCATCGCCTCGGGACTGCACGGGTACAATGGGATGCTGGTGGGACTCTTGATGGCCGTGTTCTCCGAGAGGTCAGACTATTACTGGTGGCTTCTGTTGCCTGTGACCTTCACAGCCATGGCCTGGTAAGGCGCCTCATTCTTTCTGCTCACAGACCCACAGGACCCCAAGACAATCGCGTCTTACACCGATGGGGACATGCACAGTCACAGGGCCCAGCGTCTTCATAGTCAGACTGGTTTGTCTTGAAAGACCCTGTAAAAGTCCATGAGTTCACTTGCAACTCAAGAGGACCATTTTTTAATTTGGAATGACAAGGACCTTGTAAAGCAGCGAAGTAGCACATGTGTTTTTCATTCTTTCTTGAATAATAGATTTCGTAATAAAGGCTAACATTTATTGAGTATTTCCTATATGCACAGTGCTAAGCAAGGTAGGGCTATTATTGTCCCCAGTTTTCAGAAGGGAAGACCAAGGCTTGCAGAGGTTAGGAACTTGTCCCCAGGTCATACTCTGTAAAAGCTATTGACACCCTCATTGTGAACCCCGATCCTGTACTATTAAGCTCCAGGCTATGTGGGAATCATCTCTCCTGTGGCCTAACCAAGACCCTAATGCTGAAAACTCGCTGCGATAGAGGCAGAGAACTTTCCATGACTAGAACATCTATATCTAAAGCAGAGTCTTCGAATGAGAAGAGAAGCATAAGTTGAGATCTTGTGTAATGGCCTCATTTTGCAGAAGGAATAAAAAAGCAAGACGGAAGGGTGTTAACATTAACTCAGCACCTGGTGTCCTTGGCCTTTCACTCATGGGAACCTTAGTTCACCTGAACATGCAGCGGGTCTGTAGCTCCTGGGGGTGTCTGTCGCATGCCTGCTGTCACACAGTCTGAGGTGAACCCGTGTCCCCCAACCCCTGTACTCACCTCTTCTCAGACATGCTGACTGATTTTTAATATCTCTAAGAAGTAAATGTCTTTTTTTGGTTTCAAAGTCTGGCCTTACGAAAAGTGGTTAGTTTAATTTAGTTTAAGTACTGTTCCATTACTTTTTAGTAGTGCTTGCAAATAAATTACGACATTAAGCATTCTGGGCAATTTATGTTGCTTCTTAGGGTTTCTTTCTTTCTGAGTTTATCAGGACAAACAGTTAAAGCAGTCATTCTGTGGGGATTTCCTTAATGTCCCCCGCAGGCCCCATGTGAGGAGTAGGAGAACTTGCCTTCATTTGCATACATTTGGTTTATAACTACACAGAATAAGCCCCCGGCACAGCTCCTCAGCCACATCCGCACTGGGTAGCAGTTTGTCTCCAGGGCCCCAGCCCCACCCCCACTTCCCAATTTTAAAGACTGAACACCACTGAGCGCCCTACTCTGGACTGGGCTCTGTGCTACTACTCCAGTTGTTCGCTGAACTCATGTCGTCCTTGAAATCCATTCCACATGGTAGGTGTTAGTAGTGTCATTTTCCAGGTTTATCCAACAAACAAATATTTGCCAAGTGCCTGCTAGGTACAGAGAGTATTCTAGATGCTAAGGGGCATTGTGAACAAGAGAGGTCTCTGTCCTCTTAGAGCTGACATTCTTCTTGGCAAACTTAAACATAAACTCACAAATTAGTTAATTAAAAAGATTGTTTTGAGATGTGATAAGTACTTTGAGGAAAGCAAAATGGGGCGAATGGGATGGAGAGTGAATCCGGAAGTGAGTGGTCTGGAAGGCCATATTGCAGAAGGGATGTTTGACCTAATGATAAGAAAGCACCTGCCATCCGAAGAAGATCCGGGTGAAAGATGCTGCAGGCAGAAGCAATGGCACATGCTAAGACCCCCACCTGGAGCGGTATAATGGGTTCAAGAAACAAGAGCAGTGGGGTTGAAACTCTGAAGGAGGAGAGGTGGCAGCAGGTGAAGGCAGAAGTAGATGAGGGTCAGGCCCCATACCCCTTGTAGATCCAGTAAGCCTTTCGATTTTTATTATAATTTTCATGGGACGCCATTAATGGGTTTTAAGCAGAAGAGTAACAGGATATGGTTTAAATTTAAACAAAGCACTTTGCTCGCCTTGTGGAGAACACTGGAGGCATAGTTAGGAGTCTGCTGCAGTAACCCACAAGGGATGAGAGTGGTTTGGACTAGGGCGACATCCAGGAAGGTGGTACAAAGTGGTTGGGCGTGGGTATATCTTAAGGAAGGTAGAAGCAACAGGACTTACTGAGAAGCCGTGGAGTACGGGGAAGGGAAAGGAAAGAAGACTCGGATACTCCTATAATTTGCCTGAGCACCTGAGTTGATGGATGAGATTAGGAAAAACAGGTTAGTGGCAGGAGACAGGATACAGATTGAGGGTTCTATTTGGACATATTAAACTTTCGACTTCCAAGTAGAGCGAGCGGTTGAGTAGGTAAGTGGATGTGCAAATCTGGAACTTAACGTTATAGTCAAAATTTGACAGCAGAAACATATAGAAGATATTTTTGTCCATGGGACTAAAAATATCATCCAGAAAGAAAAGATTTTTTAAAAGAGAGAGAGAAAACCCAAGACAGAGCTACCGGATTTTCTGATATTTTGATGTCTGGCAGAAGAGGGGAAGGACCACGGAAGGAGGGTTGAGAGGGAGCAGCTGGCCATGCAGAAAGAAAACTAAGAGTGGGCAGTGTCACAGCAGCCCAGACAGAAGGCGTTTCCATCCAGCCAGAGGGTCCAACAGCCAGATGCAGGGGCCAGGGAATGACCACGGATTTGGCAAGGTACAGGTCATAGGCGAACTGGACAAGACCCATCTCCAAGGCCTGGGGAGAACCCAAACCGCAGTAAAGTGGGGTTAGGAAAGAATGTCAGTAGAAAGATTGGGGATAGCAAGGATAGACAGTACTCCTGAGGAGTATCGCTGTGAAGGGAAGCTGAGAAATGGGGCAATAGCTGGAGCAGACATTGGAGTAAATGGGGAGGATTTTTAGAGGTAGAAGTTATTAGAGTATGTTTGTATATTTATGAGAGTGCTCCAGAGAAAAAGGAGAGATCGAAGCTATAGGAGAGAGAGGAGAGAATCGCAGGAGTGAAGTCTTTGAAACAGGTTGATTCCCAACGTACAGGGAGAATAATTGGCCCGATAAAGGGGC
This sequence comes from Rousettus aegyptiacus, assembly GCF_014176215.1. NCBI lineage: Eukaryota > Metazoa > Chordata > Mammalia > Chiroptera > Pteropodidae > Rousettus > Rousettus aegyptiacus. Next base: position 74,108,254 of record NW_023416287.1, read on the forward strand.
AAGGACAATTCCACTGTGTGAAAAAGGCAGAGGGGCAGAGTACGTGGGAACAAGGCAGTCAGAATGTGGCTCTTCCGGGCGGGAAAGCGAAGCATTTCCATTTTCCTAATGAAGTAAAGCAAAGTGGCTAGCTGCAACTAAAGGGAAGCAGATGAGAAGATTTAGGTGAAAGGAGAAAATGTGAAATAGTTGTCTCAGCAAGTTGGAGGGTTAATTTGCTAGGGATACATGGTAGGCTTTTCAGGCCGTCTTAAATGCCCAGTTGATACTCGTGGTCATTAATAAAAAGTAGACCAACCTGCCAGATCATATGATTTCACGTTTGGTCCCACAACTCACTGAGTGTAGAAAAAGTAGGGTGTTAGGTGTCTAGGGTGTCTGGTCCCTTCGGAGATCACTCAAGCTGAGGAAGATGAATCACCTAATGCTGCTCACTCAGCCTGTCAGTGTAGGTGAGGGTTTGCGCCCAGCTCCATCTGGCTCCAGAATTTACGTTCTTCCCAAGGAAGAGGCCAAGAAGAAAGAGAACACAAACAAATCAAGGTTCCATTTTCCCAGAGTAGCTCAAAGTCCTTCGGCTGAATTGAAGCCTGTGTGTTACCTGCGTGCCATGGCAGCCTCCTCCTAAGAGGTCAGATATCCAAAGTGTAGTCATCGCCCAGGATAGTAGCCGTTGCACACCTCGGTGTTCCAAAGGCAATATATGATATTTGGTAAGAATTACATTTTGTCTCATTTTCTAAGTTTAAGGAACAAGAAAATATTTAAATGATTTTATAAAGCTTCTATTCAAAACAAGTTATAATAATTTTAAATTTTTTTTTCTCAAAGGGCAACCTTAAACACCTTATTCCCAACCCCAGATCAATGGACCACTAGGGTTCAACAGAGCCAGGAATGACTGTGCCAAGGAGAGGGGACAGTAGATGGTACTGTGGCCAGAGCTTTGAAGATGGCGGAGACCTGAGAATGATCACAGTAATTAACCCTTTGTCTCTTCCATCTTCAGCCCAGTTCTTTCTAGTGCCTTGAATTCCATCCTCAGCAAATGGGACCTCCCGGTCTTCACACTGCCCTTCAACATCGCAGTGACCCTGTACCTGGCAGCCACGGGCCACTACAACCTCTTCTTCCCCATGACACTGGTGGAGCCCGTGTCTTCAGTGCCCAACATCACCTGGGCGGAGATTGAAGTGCCCTTGGTAAGTCGCCCAATGGCAGGCGAGTTGGAACCCCCCGATTCCACTGCGGACCTTCTCTCTAACTAGTTTGTGCATTACCCAGGCTCTCAGCTTCTCCGGGTGCATCTCCATAAGATGATGGGTCTTAGTGGAGAAGAGGACAGGAAAGGGTCACTGCCACCTCCATACGTTCTATCAACAAAACTTTATCGAAGACCTATTTTGTGCCAGCACTTTATCAGCCACTGGGAATACATGGGGACAGAAACACCCCTACCTGTGTGAAGCCTACACTCCACACAGAAAAAAATAGATAATAAACAAGAGTACAGATACGTGTTATGTTGACAGTATAGAATGATGGGATTGAGGAAGAAATATTACACAAGATGGATAGTAAGGTGAAGAGTCAAGATGCTAAAATGAAAGTTTCAAATTAGGATTTTAAAGATATTATCATAGAAAATGAGAATGAATTTTTATGTGCTTTCCATATCAATGCTGTTCAAGCAGGGATGATTTTACCCTCCTGGGGACAGTAGACAGTATCTGCAGACATTTTTTAATTGTCAGGACTGGGATGTGTGGGTGTTACTGGGGCAGAGATGCCAGGGATGCTGCTGAACATCCTACAATGCACAGGGCACCTCCTCCCCATGACAAAGAATTGTCCGGTCCAAAATGTCAATGATGCCAAAGCTGAGAAACGCTGCTTTATATACTACTATCACAGATGTACATAGTCATTCATTTTACTGATCTCTAGACATCAGAGATAAAAGAATATAATAGAAATCTAACATAAGTTTAAATATATGGAACTGTAAGATTTTGGCCTTGTTAGTGAACCCAGAGATAGCTAACATCTAACACTAAAGTAAGTTTATTATGTATCAAATGCTGTTCCAAGCCCTCATTAACTCATTTAACCCTCGTAATTACTGCATACTGTAAGTACTATCATTATCGCCATCTTACAGATGAGAAAACTAAGGCAGAGAGAAGGTTACTTGCCCAATGTCAAACTGCAGCTAATGCCTGAGCTTAAAACCCAGGTGGCCTGACACAGAGCCCACGCTTTGACCCACCACCCCCGTAGTCCATGAGGACCCGTACCCTCAGCGGGACAGACCACAGTGAGGCAAACCCCACAGCTTCTCAGTGCAGTCCACCCCATCATTAGGTGCCTTTACATGTTGGAGTGTTCTCTACATTCCTCAGAATTCTCCCATTATCTTTCACCCATTGGTTCTAGCTCTCCTTTTTAGAGTAATTCAGAATATTATTTCCATGGTCACCTTTTGAATGTTTGAAGACATAACCTATGTCCTCGAATATTGTTCACGCAATCTGCTTTCCGATCCCTCTCGCCCCAGCCATGCCCGTCGTCTGGATGTGCTCACGGCTTGGAGCGGCCCTGCTGCCAGGTGTTCAGCTCTGCCACTCAGGGGCAGGGCAGACAGCTCAGGTCCCCCAGGGACAGGCACACAGCAAACCTAACCCTATCAGAAAAAGGAAGGCTCCCTGCCCTAACGGCAAACACTGCTGCCAACAGCGCAAACTTTTTAAAAAGTTTTTGTCTTTTTGAAGTTTTATCTGGGGCTGGGGCTGGGGCTGCAGTGGGATCAGAGGTAGAGTTAGTGTCAAAATCCAAGAAAACAGAAAAGACAGAACGCTGTGTTTAAGGGAAAGCCCGCCCTCTCAAATGGAAAAGGGCTGGGCTAGGAGCAGGGAAAAAACTAACGTTGACAGACTCTGCAACGATCAGCCATCTGGCAAATAGGCACACCGCCTTTGCGGCATGGACCCACTGTCCCTGAGCCCTACCCATGAGGCATGGTCCCAGTGACAGACGCAGTGACATGCGGCATCGCCAGAGAGAAAGGACCACACCCAGCCTGCATTGTGAGGCTGTCCAGTCCAGCGCTGAGGGGAATAGAGTGGAGAGAGCCGCAGGGGAGAGAGGCCTCTGGCTGTCTTCAAAATCAACAGTCAATAAGGGGCAGGACCCCAATCTGCACCCCCTGAGGCCCAGGCTCACCCTCTGAACCGCCCCCACACACCCCACCCCCCAACACACACATATCACCACTCTGACAAACATCCAGATCTGAGTTTTGAAGAATCAGTGCCATTTCTCTCTTTCTCTGTAAACCAATGAGGGGAGCGGCTTCCTTTTTGTTGAACTGACACTGCTGTTACTTGAGGATTACCAGAAATATGAGGCTGTGCTCAGTACATTTCCACCGCACACCTGACTGCCTTTCGCACCCTGGGGTGTCGGCTGTGGCCGCCTGGACAGCAGAGCAGAAGGGAGGGCGATCCGCTCTGGCTACCCGCCCCCCCAATTCACCAGGCTAAAATACAGGCCCCTGTGGAGGAAGCTTCATTCTAAACCCAAGCTCCATTCCAAGGCAGCTTGTTCCCTCATTCCTCTCATTCTTGACCGCTTGGCCTTAAAACCTGTGTCCGCAGATGAGAAGGTGGGAGCTGGATTTCCCTCAGCATCCTGCGTTCCTCAGACTTTGGGAAGTCGTAGAAGAGTTACTGAGATTTCCAGCCTGTTCCCCACACTGAAGTTGAGTTCCCTGGACTCGTACGAAGTGTTTTCAGGGTTCCTTTAAATAAGACTGAGCCCCCAACCTGTCAGTCTATAGGATCTGGCCCAAACAGTGCTTGGTTATTAAAAGGCCATACCCATCCAGAGACAAGGGCGGACAAGCTGAAAAGCTCTCAGGGACTTCTCAAACAAAGAAATTAGACTAACTTCAGAATTTAACCAAGTTAAAAAGCACAAAATTTTATCAAAGGGAGAAAAGTGATTAACTTAACATCTATAGTAGATTATCTATAACTAATGTATTGGTCCCCAAACTGTTACACATTAGAATCCCTTGGGGACCCAGACATGTTCTCCCAGAATGTCTGGGGAGGAGACAGTCATCAATATATATTTTTTTAAAGATCATTAGGTGATTTCAATGTATACAAAGTTTAAGAACCACTGAGCTAATCAATACATAGTTTTTAAGCACCTATTTGGTACCCAGCCATAGTGGATCCCTATCCTCAAAGCGGTCATATGATCTGGTAGGGAAGAAGAGTCTGCAGAACTTCAAAGCTGAAAGATTATCTGCTAAGGGCAGCCTCTTCACGGTCACACAAGGACCGTGTGCAAAGACCCTCTGAAAGCTGGATCACTCGACCCCCCAGGCCAGTGCTCCTCCTACCTTGCCAATCCCCCTCCTTTCCTTTTCACCCTCAAAGGATAACCTCAAAATGTGAACGATTCAGTTTGAGCCAAAAAAAAAAAAAAAAGTCCATCTGATGTCACTGCCAATCAATCATCTCCAATTCAACAGGGATGGTTGGGCTTCCGGCTTTTCTCCAGTTGTTCTACACATTACCTTTTTCAATGCTAAGTGCTTCTTGACAGCAAGAAAAGTGCTTCTTCCTCCTTCCTGGGCCCACAGTCCCTCAGGTAGCACTACAGGTGCAGCAGCCACCAACAAACTAGGGTCAAGCTCAGAGGCTAGAGCCTCAGTCTGGCCACCAGCGAGCTAGGTGACCTTCTGTCCAATCATCCATCACAATGACCTAGAATATTTCCAATATTCCTGGAATATTTCTAGGATTTAAGAAGGTTTAGAAGAATCCTCTAGTGTCCTAAAACTCCCAATGGCAGTCCGGTCCCCTCAAAGCAGAAGCCACGTGACCCTCATAAGCACCCTGCCCAACCCCGGTGTTGGGGGCTCTGCTTGGCATTGCGTGAGGGATGCTCAGATGCCTGCGAGGTGGTGGAGCGAGGAGCTATTTGTTCCAGCTCCTGCCCTCCCATCTTCTCTCACAGGCTGGAGGGCACACCCATCCTCCTGTTCTACCCCATTACCTGCCCACCACCCCCCAGAATAGCTCAGTCCCGGCCCCAAGACCTGGTCTTTGCATTATCAGTACACACTCCAGTGATCTAGACTCTGTTGACTTTGCAGCTGCTACGAGCCATCCCCATCGGGGTCGGCCAGGTGTACGGCTGTGACAATCCCTGGACGGGTAGCATGTTCCTGGTGGCTCTGTTCATCTGCTCGCCACTCATCTGCTTGCATGCAGCCATTGGCTCAATCGTGGGGATGCTAGCAGGTAAGACAAGGCCCCTCTGTGCAGCGATAATTTTCCTGAGGTCGGCCTCCCCTGCACACAAAAAGTATCCTAGACTTACTGTCTTCGCTGGAGTTTTTGAACACTTTCAGGGGTAGAGACTTACTTTTCCCTTCCTTGGATCTCCAAAGGGAGCAGATGGTAGGAGGAGGATATGTGGAGAGATGCAAAAGGAATGAAGACAGGCTGGCCTGCAAACCGAGTCCCTAGGACTGAGAGTGGGAGCAGCAGCAGAGCAGGCGGGGGCATGAGTGACCCAACGCCGATAGCTCAAAGAAAAATGAGTTAGCTAAAAGAAAAATTTCCTCAAAAGCTGGATTGCCATTTGACAAATGCGATTTAATCTTTCTACATATGTGTCTGTGTATGCGCACACATTTACATATGTATATGCGGACATAGAGTCGGAAACTAGGGTTGGAGTCATTGGGAATAGGAGCCTGTTGACTTATTCCAACATTTTTCAAAAATGTCATGGAAGCAGAACTTTAAAAAGACTTATTTGGGAACAACTTCAAACAGAAAATTACAAAAATAAAAGTAGCACAAGAGGCACTCATAAATTCACTCATCGTTCCCATCCTACCCCATTTGTTGTATCATTTCTCTATCTCCATGTATCATATGTATACATACCTACTTTCCTCTCAATCTTTTTGAAGCAGAACATCTTCAGTTGAAACCTTGTTTGCTAAAAACACAGCCACTCTGGCTAAAGGAGAGGGGAGAGCCCGGAGGCCCAGCACCACGGCCTCCCCTCACCCCGGAAGCACCTCTGTGGGAAATCTTTGGAAAACAGCTCAGAAACCACTCCCTCTTTCCATTGTTGGTTTCCTGAGACCAGACACCATTAGTAGAGGCTCCTCGGATGGATAGGGACGGGCCGTGGGGGAAATGGCCAGAGTGAGGCCACCCTGAGTCCCAGCACTGGCCACGAGGTGGCCTTTGTGCTGTGGCCCAGAACCAGCCAAAAGCACCACACCTTGTCCCACAGCCCTGACACTGGCCACGCCCTTTGAGATGATCTACACTGGCCTCTGGAGCTACAACTGCGTCCTCTCCTGCATCGCCATCGGCGGCATGTTCTACGCCCTTACCTGGCAGACTCACCTGCTGGCCCTTGTCTGCGGTGGGTACTGGGGAAAGCTGACAATCAAGTCCCTCTGCTAGTCCTTCCTCCCCGCTGCCCTTGATGACATGGAGTTCATGGTGACCTCTAATCAGATCTGAGCATCTGGGATAGAAGGACCAGTGGCTTGGATCTTTAACACCTGGGGGACTTGAGCGTTCTCCTCTGTCAGATGGAGTTGCAAAAACTATTACTGTTATTATATTTACACAGCGCTGGAAAACTTATGAGAAAATCACACATACCTTTCCTCATGTGCTAGTGGTGGAATCCCTGCTCCCAGCGAGTCCTCATTTGACAACTATTGGTAGGGCACCCAGTGCCAGGCCCGTGGAAGACACAGTGGTGACCAAATCCTCTTAGAGACGTGGTCTAGTAGAGGAGAAGTCATTGCACAATTATTAAGGTTGTGAAGTCTAAAAAGATTGTTGGAAAGGTCGAGTGAGATGGTCTATCTGGGAGCACTGAGGTCTAAGAAAATTATAACACAGCTCCCCAGAAGCTTGAATTCCATAGGGTAAACAGAGAATGCTGTCCAAAGAGAAACCAGCCACAGTCCTTACTGGGTCTCCACCCAGCCTTGTGTTCTGTGCTGTCTAAACATAGGAACTCACTTAATTCTCCCAGGATCACTACCAGGCATAGATCGTCAGCCCCATTTTGCAGATGAGGAAATGAGACTCAGAGTGGTTCATGAAACTGCCCTAGAACACAACTATTAATGGCAGAAGCGAGAGTCAAACCCCAGTCCCACCTTTCCCCCTGCCTTCCTGTCCTACCTCGCTTCTGTTTCCTGGAACAGCAGGACTTTAAGAAGGAAAGCTAGAGACACGTAGAAGGCAGAAGAGCATCCAAAAGAGCTTTTCTTTTGTTTACCCCCCCCTTAAGTGTAGAAATTTGAAGTGACTTCCATGTCCCTTGTGTCCCCCTCAGCAGCCAGCACGAGGATGGACATGGAGACAGTAGACTCAGTAAATATTTAAGTCAAGAGCTAGGTATTTTGAAGTTAGACTGTAACCACCTTTGGCCTCCAGGGAAGTGGCAGAGTCCTGTGGCTAGAACCATCTGGGAAGGCTTCAGAGGGAGGCTGGGGTTTCTATCAGTGCTTTCAGGGTGGGATTTCGATAGGTAAAGAGAGGGAAAAGGTGTTCTTGACAGAGGAACAGAAAGGGCAAATGGGCAGGGGCAGGAGAAGCTTGTTCAGAGGCAGCAGGAGAATGGCAGAGGTCCCCTAACTCTCCTGGGGGCTCACATCCTGTGGTTGAACCCAGATGCCTGGCTTCTTGGGATGAATTCAGGGACCCAATAAGGTCCTGCCCTGATGGGATGTGGTGAGGGTCCAACAGCATTATGGTCACTCAGAATCTTGGACAGGAAGGACCCTGTCTGGAGCTCATATAGTCTGACGACTCACCCCCAAGACAGGTAATCTTCCTGCCTCTAGCCTGTGCTATATCATCGCCAAAGGCAGCGCTGACAAGCAAAAGATGCTTATGACTTCTGACTCTGTGCAAGGCCACTGTGGACCTGGGAGGGGATAAAAAGATATGTAAGCTTTACTCTCTGCCCTCAGAGAATGCATGGTCTGGTGGGAGATGGGCCACACCTACCGTAAAGATAACTAACAAAGTCAGGCAAACACCCCCGAGGTCAGGGTGTGGTGTAGACACAGAGGCTGCTGGAGACAGAGTGGGACCCCTGCTCTTGGAGAGGGGTGAGGTTGGGCCCTGGGGAGCTAACGTGATGGTCCTTGTTCCAACACAGCCCTGTTCTGTGCATACATGGAAGCGGCCCTCTCCAACATGATGGCGGTGGTAAGTCTGGGCTCTGTGAACACTGCCCTTCCCCAGCCAGGGTTTCAGAATGTATGGAATCTTGTGGAAGAATTCTGAATGGGCTGTGGTAGTGGGTGCTCCATACAATGCCTTTGCCAGTGTTTATCCATAGTTAGTCCAGAGAAGGACTGGCAAGTGTGTACATGTACCTCTGAGGTGAGGTGTGTGTGTGTGTGTGTGTGTGTGTGTGTGTGTGAGAGAGAGAGAGAGAGAGAGAGAGAGAGAGAGAGAGAGAGACAGAGACAGAGAGCAAGAGAGAGACAGAGACAGAGACAGAGAGCAAGAGAGATGCAACCAGCAGTGGAGAACATCGATGGACATATAGAGTACTTGTGTTTGGCTGGACGTGGGAGTTCATCCATTGCTAGGCCAATTTTCAGCATCATCATTAAAAAACTCTGATTGTGTCCAAAGATGACAGCACCTCAAATCCCTAGACCAACTGCTCTGACATTGCGTCTAGACATCAATGCCATCACTAGAGAAGGATCCCCATCCTCAACCCCTGCTACATCCTCCCCCCCAGGGTCCCCACAGCCTAAGGACACTTTCAGCCCCCAATGCTTTTGTTTCCAGGTCGGTGTGCCGCCAGGCACCTGGGCCTTCTGCCTCTCCACCCTCATCTTCCTACTCCTGACAACCAACAACCCCGCCATCTACAAGCTCCCACTCAGCGAAGTCACCTACCCAGAGGCCAACCGCGTCTATTACCTGACAGTAAAAAGCAGGGAAGAAGAGAAGTCCCCCAGCGGTGACTAGCCAAGTTTCAGGCAGAAATGCTCTTTGCCTGGACCTTGTTTCTGTTTCCTGTGGTCTCAGTTCTGGGTCAATCGGCTGCAGCGCTCACCTTTTTTGCCTCTCCTTGCACCTCCCTGGAATCAAACACATCCGTAACTCTCCCGATGCTGGTTTTCTCTCTTTGCCCAAATTGCCAGAACTATTCACCGTGTGGCATTAGAGGAAGTTGGTAATGAGCTTGCTGGAGCTAGAAGTAAGGCCTGTGTTTTAAATGTTATTGACTTAAAACTAAAACATGATTTGTATTTAGTCTTTTAGGAAGGTGATTAAGATAATTTTTTTTTGGCATGTTTAACTAAATAATAGATGCTATAAAACTCAACTTGCTGAGTGGTTCCTAGGCAGACATGGAGTGGGTGAAAATTCAGGGCACACGTGCAGGGAATTGAAGGCACCATAGTGCACAGAGCTAATGGCTGTTGGTTACATTTAACTTTATATAAAAGAGAATTTCACACTGGTAAGTTTTAAAGTCAAAACAGGGACAACTAGGGGATTGAAGGTGTCTAAACAGGGAGTCTCAAGCATTCAGTGGTCAGAGTAAAGGACAAGATGATACTCCATAGCAGGAAGGAATTCATCAATTAGAACCCCATATGGCTTTTATTATGAGGGATAAGAATCTCTCAGTGTAGCTCAAACCAGCAACTTCAAGCAGAAATTTCAGTTGAAGAAAGTAGGTGACGTTGGTGTGTGAAAAGCTGAGGAAATTTAGTTGATATTTCTATTTGTTTGTGGGAGTCAGAGGCTCTGTGGGGTCTATGATACTTAAATGGTTAGCCTTGACTATAGAAGGACAAACAACTACCTATGAATTTTATAATTTGGCTTCCCAATTAATATAGTCATTAGTTTGCATTCAATCTTTAGTTGTATACAGATTAGAGGTTAACAAACTTTTTCTGGAAAGGGTCACATAGTAAATATTTTCAGCTCAGGAAGCTGTACAGACTCTTTTACAAATACTCAACTCTGTTACTGTAGCCAAAAACAGTCTTAGATAGTATGTAAATGAAAGAATTTGGTTGTGTTCCAATAAGACTTTATTAAATGGGCAGCGAGCTAGATTTGGCCCGCAAGCATCCAGCACCTGATATAGATGATCAACGTTATAATCAGGAGCTGATGGACACTGGGCAGTCCCTGAGGGCCACCACCAGGTTCTTTACAATAGACATAGCCACAAAGGCATTTAAATGCTGGGTGATAGTACGAAGATTCTTAGGAAATGGAAGGAACTCAAATGTGATTAATATGACCAGAATCAGGAAGGTCTGACCTGAGGCTCTAAGAGAATTGACAGACCCAGTGATGTGTACTAGGAGATGCAGTTTTACATTGTCCCTTCTTCCATATAAATGTCTAGGAACTGCTCCTGAGGCTCAGTGTCCTCGGCCCTCTGACTGTTTTTCCCTCTGCCAGCAGGCGCACCACCATGGGAGGAAGAAAAAACTGTGACACTTTAGTGCAGGAGTTTCCAGCAGGAAGAGCAGAGGGGATCAGAGAGCCTTCAGGGTTGGAAGGGAGTGTGAAGGCCAGCTGGTCCCCCATCCTATGATGCATGAATGCACTTATGGGGAGGACAGGGGCTTCACTTCTTATATTAAACTACCCAAATTGGAGGGGAGACCCCCCAAGGTATTCGGACAAGAGATGATAAAACCAGAGATGACCCTGCAAATTGCCCTAGGAAATCCCCTCGCCTTTCATTAAGCCCCTGAGAGGCTCCGCCTGAGAATTGGTTCTGATGGAACTGTGTTTTATTAGACTTGCAAGGGAGGAAAACTAATTAGATATGAAAAATTCTTTCAGTTCGCATGGATAACATTATTTCACCCCCTCCCTTCTTTCCCCACCCTCCTTCATAGTTTGTCATTTACAAGGTACCACCTTGGTCACAGATCTCTGGGTTTTGGGGTTTATTTTCCCTAAGTTCCCACTTTACCCTCCACCCCCCCCCCCCGCCCCAGGAATTAAAAGTTAACTGTATTGTATCCATTTGAAGATGGATGGATACAAGCTAAGTTAGTCAGAAAAAGGAAAAAATATATGCTTTGCACTTCTGGAAAAACCACAGGGCCCCAGAAATTCTATAATATACTGTGATCACAATGCCAGATATTTATGCAGCAATAGAAAACAAATTATCTACTAGTTTGATATAAGAAGGAAATAGCTGGATAAAGTATTGTTAATCACTACTCGTTTGCCAAGAGAAATCATACAGGAGTGACAAAATGTTTTAAACACATCTTTTTGGGCTAAGATGCAGAAAATTGATGTTATTTCCCAAATGTTAAACAAGCTCCTCCTGGAGGCAGAACAAATCTCATTAAGCCAGACTCACAGGCAGATGCCATGTCTCTCATGGGCATGGATGAGGGTGGGGCAGAAGTAAAAATCCCCACTCCCCTAAGAAAAGTCTGCCCAGTGCAGGTCACACCGTCCGCAGGCTATGGACAGATGCCCAGATGTCCTCTGAAGTAGCCCAGTTAGTCTTATGGGACGGGGGCGCTCCCTGAACTGATTTGGGTCTGCAGTCACCAGCACTTGCGCATGTCACAGACTCTCTGAGTGTGTAGTGGCAGGAGCCCTAACTTACAGATTCTCACTATCAGCATGACATTGCACAGGAGCAGGCCACCAGGAGGGAAGGAGAGAGGTTTGGGGTCCACGTCTCAGCTGTTTTGTGCTACCACCCCAAACTACCAGCAGTGGCTCTTGGTTATATAAATGATAATTGAGCATAAGTATTTATTGCTGAACATTAATAAGCAGTCATTAAAGAGAGTAGGAATGTAAGTATGGGGTGGGGGAAAAGGTGGGGCTTTAGAGGAGACATTGTCCTAACTTTTTCTGTCACACATACCTCTCTCCACTATCCCCAGATCTCACCTTTGGTCTCATCATTTCCCCTTCCCATGTTCATCTTTACCCCTACACCGAAGAGTTCTGTGTTGTCTGGCTGCACCTCGAATCACCCTTCCAATCTCTGCTATGTTAATTGACAGAGGCAAGTTTTCTTCTACTTCTTGATCAACCTTGAGAGTTTGTTTGCTACAATAATCCATTTTATCAGTTTGAAAATTTCGTTGCCATAGAATTATGAGTTACATTCCCACAATAATTTCAGTCTCTCCTGTACCTGTCCTTTTGTCTCCTTTGTAATTTCTAATGTTATGTAATTTTGCTGTCTCTTTTCTTCAATCAAGTTTGTGAGAGTTTCATCCATTTTATTGACTTTGTCAAAGCAGAAGTTTGAAATTTGACTCTTCCATTTGTTTTCAGTTTGTTTTCTATTTTATTGATTTATTTTTTCTGTTTTCCCATGGTTTATTTAAGTGTTTTTCTTTTTCAATGTTTTTAAATTGATGTAAAGTTTTTTCTCATTTTAAATCTTTCTCTTTTAACAACGAAAGCATTTAATGCTATTACTTCTCTCCTGAGTACAGCTTTAGCTATGTGCTGTAGGTTTTGGTATAAAGTATTCTATTTTCATCAGTTTTTAACTAGTTTGTAATTTTAGTCTTGATATCTCTTTGATCTAGAATTTTTTAAGAATGTGTTTCTTAATTTTCAGCAGCTAGGATCTTTTGATATTTTTAAACTTCTTGAATCATAAGCAGAGAATATGGCCTGTAAAATCTCTATTTTAAAATTTTATGAGTTTTTCTTCATACCCAAGTACTTGATTGCATTTGGACACATAAAATGCATATATTCTATTTGAAGGAAATACATATTAAATTGATTGATTAATTGCATCATTCATTTCTTCTATGTGCTTGTTTATTTTTTGTCTATGAGATCTTAAATCTGAAAAGGGTTTATTCAAATTCAACTATAATTGTATGGTTTTATTAAACTCCTGGCATTTCTAAATCATTTGTCTCATATATTCAACAGCTACATTTTTTTTTAACAGCTACATTTTTGATGTCTATTGACTATCGTTGATTCTTCATAAAATTTATTTTACTATTACAAACTGCACGTCTGTATCCTTGTTAGTGCTTTTAACTTCATTCCAACATATCTGACAGTAATGTTGCCACATCTCCTTTTTTTCTGATATTTTCTTATCGTTTTGTGTTAACATTTATCATTTTAACTTTATCATTTTCATTTAACTGTATTTCTTTAAATAACATACAGTGATATTTTATATTTAACCTAATCTTAGTGTTTCCATAATTTAATAGGATAATGCAGCCTCTTCATACTTAGCGTAACAACCAATACACTCATTTTATTTCTTGCACTTTATTTTTTACTATTTTTCGTTACTGCTTTTGCTTTTTCACTTTCCTCATTTTGCACTTTTGACCATGTTACTATCTTTTCCTCTTTTCCCTTTATTTTGAAGGTCTGCTCTTCCTTTCCATTTCACTAGTGGTTATCACCCCTTTTATGACATTCATAATCAAAAGTGTATTTTTTTATTATTATGTAAAAACAAGATGCCAAATAATTTACTCTGACAAGATATCCCGTTTCTCCAATGCTCCTTCATCACTCTGAGGAATAAAAACCTTTATATACTACTGCCCCGGGTCCCTGTTTTTACTTCTCCTGTATCTCTTACCCCTAGATTTTACTGATATCATTTGTCAATTTAAAAATTTTCCCTGCAGTATCTTTTTTTTTTTTTTTTTTTCACAAATCCTGACTTGGCTCCTATGTCACACATGCTCAGTAATCCTGTCATTGTCTATTTGGGTTTCCTCTTCATATTGGACATGTTACCTTTTATTAGTTTCCTCTATTCTTCACGTTTCCCTGTTTTATTCTTTGTTCTGATTCATTAATTGCCTGTTTAGGACTCTTTCTTGAGTATTTCTTCATTCTTCAAATAATATAGGAGCAAATACAAGTGACACGTCCTTTGATGATTTGCTTGTTTACAGTTTCTTTTTCTTGGAGGACGAATGACACTTTGGCTAGGGGAGGGGTCCCCAGGCTGCATGCAGCCTTTCCCCTCAGTGTCTGCAAGTATGGTGCCTTCGTTTTCTGGCTCTCAAATGTTACAAATGAGAAATCTGATGTTAATCTCACTTTTCACCTTTGTTAACAACCTGTTCTTTTTTTCCTAGGGGGTTGTACGATTTTCTCCTTATCTTTGGGGTTCAAGGATTTTATAAGCCTAAACGTATGTCTTTCCTCATCAATACTGCCTTTCAGTCTACAAATTCAAGTCTTCTGCTCAGCAACTTCTAACATTGGTTTGATTATTTCTTTTTCTCCCTCTCTTCCTTTTTCTGTCTCTGGGATGCCTAGTAGCCATATGTCAGTTCTCCTTAATCTCTGCTTTATCTTTTTACCATTCACATTTTTTCTCTGCTTCGAGATATTTCTTCCATTTGATCTTCCTGACCACTGATTCAGATTCCAACAGTAACCTTTCTTTCCTTCAATTCAACAAATAAGTTGAATTTTTTAGTTCAAAATCAGGTTTTTCATTTCAGAATATCTTTGGGATGGGGGCCAAAATTGAATCCCCGTGTATGTTTATATCATTCTTTAGTTGTTGCCTACCTCCTCTCGCTCCAGAAATCAGATATGGCTTCTGGTAACTATGGCCCCAAACTTCCACCTAGGCCCCTTATTCCATGACTGATGGGTTCCGGTATTGGTTGCTCAGGGACACTTGCCAACTTTTATGAGCAGAGACCCTAAAAACTATGCCTTCTGGCGTGACCTCAGTCACCCATTCATCCAGAAGACATTGTATGAGGAACATGTATTAATACGTTACTCAGGCCCCTGTTTGACAACAAACCGGGAAAGAATCAGACCAGTTCCTGCCTTCAAGGAATTCGTTTTATGGGAATTTGTCTGGCCAGCTGAGTGGTCTCACCTCAGGTGAAGAGGAAGCTCATACCACGGAGTACCTGAGGCACATAAGTTCACAGCATCCATTTCATTACTTTGAGTGAATTATCTAGTTGGGTTGGTCTTCTGTTCAGGGAAAACAGCAAGCATGACTTTAAGTGTCCCAGGAAATTTCTGTGCCTCTTCTCTTCTGTCTTGTCATTACCTACTGCCCAAACATTCCCAGTCATCCCTTCAGTTTAAGGCTTTGAATCTGTTAAAATATAAACATTCCTGGGAAGGTAACACAGTAAGCATGATTAGTCATTTGCACCTTAGGTTGAAGGAATCATTTCTGAGAATAGGTTGAATAAAAAAGAAGGAAAGAACACAAAGAAAAAAGTGGATAGCACATTTTAAGAGAGTCTTTGGCAAGGGAGAGCATGCTGAGATGAGGCCAAGCAGGGCGAATAAGGTCTGGAGCCCCCTTGTCCCATCAGGAATGATAATGAAGGTGCTGTATTTGGCTTCAGGGAAAGAAGAAATGGCTGGGGCAATGACTGCAGCATGAGGTAACACAAATGGAAGAAGTCAACTTACTCATTACTTCAGAGCATAGAACAAAGACCACTACAAGGGAATGATAAGCAGACAGACTTCGAATCAGTGAAGAGGGGTACTTTTTAACAATGAAAATTGCCTAATAAATGGCTGTCCTGTGAAACCCTGAGTTTCCTGCTTTGGTAGTGCAGAAACAGGAACTAGAGGCCTGTTGGGGATGCTTGATTTGGGTGAGGGTAGACCAGATGACCACTGTAAACTTTCTCTTCCAACTTCAGTGATTTCTATGAAATCATGGTCCTGAATTCCTACAGAGGAATGAAGAGGAGGTATCACTGAGGTGGCAAAAAGTTAAGAACATAAAAATCAAATGAACCAAAAATATATCATTGTTGCCTTTATAGCCTTTCTTGGAGCTTAACCAGTTAGCCATTTGGTCAGTTTATCGACATACTCAACATGGTTGCTTATGTGGGTGCAAGCTGAGGGACCAACATTGCTCGGCTGTGCCTTGTCCTAGGTCGTCTCCCCCCATCACTCCCCCCACAAGGGATTCTTATTCTGGTCAACCCTCTAAGATCTGCCCATCGAAAAACTTGATCTGCCTGGCCTGTATCTGTGGTTACAGCAAACCTATGTGCTTCCATTTGTTTGTGCTTCCTGTATGAGTCTTTGTTTTCCTGGGTCACGAAGGTTGCAAGGGCCTGGGGATAGCTATAATCTAAAAATCAGATAGGGGTTGGTAGTTTCAGTGTGGCTATGATATCTACTCAGTAAGCCACAGTCTCACTTGGCAACTTTAAAGACCTTCACTTTTTATGTGAAATTTTTGACTCGCCCAGCTTTTTCTCCCTCCTGCTTTTTGTAGAAGTTAGATCCATAGGGAATCCTTCTGTCTCTAATGGAACTAAACTTCTAAGGTCCCAAGGAGGGAGGTGAGAAGATAGCCAGAAAAGTCTTCTTAAACTCTGTGATTTGATGACTAAAAGCCTCCAGGCCCTTCCTACATAGGCTGCTGGAACAGAACTGAGTAAAGGAAGTAGTTCTCCAGAGAATTTTTAGCTCAACTTGCATTTATTCCTCATGCACTCTGACCTTTTCCTCTGGAGGAATCTGACTTTTCCAAATTTCATGTCTGGCGTGAAACTTCATTACAACCTCTTTCTGCTACAAGGTTGAAATGCAGAGGTGAAGGGAGCCATGAGCATAGTGAAGAAAACTTAATTCTGAAGTGAATTCTAATTGACTGAGCCATCATGGTAATAACCTGTAGGTATAGACAGATCTCTTGGGAGCTGTTGGTATCTGAACTGCAGTCTTTAGTAGGACCTGAGATGAGATTACATCTTGGCCTTCTGCTTTCCAAGAGAACACTTGATTGCCCCGTCCTGCAGTGTGTGACTGATACTCACTACACTTCTAAGCACCATGGCTCCATTTGGCTCATGGAATAGCACATAAACTTCCTGGATGGCTCCTCAGGTGTAATCATTTCTTGTCTTTTCAAATTGGTTACATGTTGTGCATGGGTAGCATCCCTGTTACTTTTGGCATAGATGCTTAGGGGACTGGAGTGAAGGAATCACAAGAAATTCGGGAGCCCTCAGGAGAGGTCAGAGCAAGAGGGCAAGAAATGAGCATCCGGGGCCGAGCCAAGAGATGAGCCAGTTGGGGGACCGGGAGAAGTGTCATCAGCAGACAATCATAAGCTCTGAATTTACACCAAGGGAGGCTCCCCCATCCCAGGAACTGTCTGCAGTCAGTTGCCCAACTGTCCCTGGAGTTTGGAACCTGCCGAATTCCTCTCCCTGTCACTCCCCGCCCTTTGCTTTTATTTGCTTTCCTTCTTCTGATGGCCCTCTGTGATAAGGACCCCTCTTTGGCAGCTCCAAAACACCTGGTACAGTGGTTAGGGGGGATTTGACGTCAGTGGAGAATTTGTCTACTCAGGTGTAGCTAATTTCCTCAGTGTAAGGTTCTGTTTCTGAACGTAAGTAGGCCACCTCACACCTGGTCACAGAGTGGAGAGGGAGGGAGAAGGGGAGAAGGGTACACAAGCTCCAGGGGGTAGGAAGGGCGATGCTTGACGCATTATATCATAAAACCAAACAAAACATGTTTGGATTGGTTCCCCCTCCCCAAACTCCAGCACACCAGACCCCATGGCCTCATGGGACTTGGGAGGGCTGGCTTCCCTAATATATAGAGCTCAGAGTTCTCTCTGGAGCCCATGGGTTAGGTCTTGCCCTTCTTGCTCTGAGAGGGTCCCATGGTGAGTCCCCAGGACACCAGTCAGTAGAAGTCAGAAAGAAGAAAGGTCTGAAAATTTCCACAGAACCTGAAAGACAGTATCCAGTATTGGGCTGTACAGAAATTTCCATTGAGATGCTGATAGCAACACTGTTCTCCAGCTTGTGCCCTGCCTGTCTGGGGAATTGAGTGAGTTTATTGAGGTTAGAAAGCAAATTGGCCCCCTATGGAAACAACACTTAGATGATTGCTTTAAAGGCAAATACTGGAGCAAGAATTCTAAGGAGAGTAACTGGCTGGTGATGCCTAGAGGACAGGGAAGCTACTGCTAGACAGTCCCCAGTTCTGTCCCTTTAAAGGAAATCCGCCTGATCAAACCAGGTCAGGGATCCGCATTCCCTGGGGAGTTTAGGAAGCAATCTTTTGTCGGGAAGGCCAGAGAAGTTGGCAAGCTCCAGAAAGAGCCTTTGTCTGTCTGTCCTCTCCCTCCTCCTCCCCGGTGCCCTTCCTCAACTGGAAGACATGCGCCAGGCATAGGGTTAGGAAATACAAAGGGAATTTACAGAAAGTTAGCAAGAGGATGGACTGCAGGGCTCCAGAAAGTGAAGGATTTCGGGTTTAGGGAGAAGTCCAACACCTGGAGCCGAGGACCAGAGACGCCGCCCAATCGGAAGCTTCTTCCTAAATTCTGGTGGCCTAGATTCCTCCAGCCCAGTGCAGGACATCGAAAGGAGCCCAGGTAAGAGGTCTTGGGGGGAGAGAAAGGGACCAGGTAGACCCCCTAGTCGACAGGGAGATCTGAGATTTCAAAGGAAGTAAAAAAAGAAAGGATGATTTTTTTCTGTTCCTTTCTTCTGTTGAGCTGCAGTGTCTGGGGAAGGGCCAGTCCTAGGACAGGGGACCTTACGAAGAACTCCGAAGAGAGTTTAAATTCAGGAAGCTTCAGAGTGGAAGAGCTCTTTTTTTATAGTTCAAACAACACACTTTATAGATGAGGAAACCGTGGCTTGTCCAAGGACCTGCCAGGTGATAAAAGAGCCTGAACAAATGTCCAAATGTTCTAACTCACAACCCTGAGCTCTTCTTGCCTATTTGGTGATGGAACCAGGATAGTCCATCAGCCCTCAAATCCCCTTACCACCATGCCTGCCCACTAGATGAGCCTTCATATTATTTGTCATCCTTTCCACAATTCTGTAATCCATAACTCTGACATTAGCACAGCACCATATGGAGTTGAGCTGTGGGATGCTAATACAGTGGGTTTGAAAACCTTCTCTCATCTACAGCCATGCTACCCTAAACAAGCCCGATCCCATCTGATCTCAGAAGCTAAGCACAGTTGGGCCTGCTTAGTACTTGGATGGGGGACCACCTAGGAAGACCAGGTGCTGTAGGTATAAAAAATAAAAAAAATAAGGGATTGTAAACTGACAAGGTCCTTGCAATCTGTGAGGTCAACAAGGGTTGCCTCACCTAAAAATTAAAAAAAAAAAAAAATTAAAAAAAAAAGAAAAGAAAACCTTCTCCCAGGAGTCATTACCTCCTTCTGCTTCCAGGGTGGTGGCACCTGGTCCAGGTATCTTAGCCCCTCTCCTCAGGTCTGGATCCCTTCTGTAGACATGCCTATAGGACTAGACCATCTCAGTATCCACGGACATCTTAACTCCCCAGCGAAACAGCCTAACTCCGTGGTGCCGCTCTCTTACACAGACATCTTAGACTACTGTAGACATATTCTGTGTAGCTACAGACAGCGGATGTTTCTGGAAGACAGATAACAGTGCCATAAGGCTCGATATTCCAGAATATTGAAGTTATCTGATCAAAGAATGGACGGGCTTATAAAATATGTGACCTCCTCCAAAACTGTCAACAAAGGGTATGAGCCTTCATAATCTTGCTGAGGGAAGATTGTCCTGTAAGGCTTAGAAGTGCCCATGGCCAGGCTTCTGCCTGCTGTCAACACCCTGGCATTGACAGACCCCTCCCTGCAACTCGTACGCATCCACACCTTCCTTTAAGGGGAAAATAAGTTTACTCCCAAGTGCCAGCTCTGACTAATTGGTATTGATTGTCCGGAGGATTGTGTTAAGAAGGATTCTGAGGCTAAGTTGAAACTTATTGGGAAAGTGTTATAATCAATTAGCTTTGTTTGCCATAGATCATGGGGAGAAGGGGTGGTGAGGAAGAGCATATAGGGAAAGGGAGTATGAAAATATTTCCACAAGAGAAGAAGCTGGTGTACAATGTTCCAGAACTTTCCTTGGCCTTTCATTGAGTGTCACAAATGTAATGACATACAGGTTAGCTTTTGTTTTGATTTGGTAACTTTTGCTGTTCCTTTGAGGATATGTATAATTCATAATTTTTTAAATAAGAATGTCACTAGTTCATTGTGACATTTAGAAAGGCTCCAACTGTAAAATACCTGCGTTGCAGGAGTAAAGAATCAGAACCAGGGGTCAAAACCTTGCTCCATAACCGAATAGATGTGTGGCCTCAGGTAAGCGGCTCCTTTCTAGGCTTCAGTTTCCTTCGGTTAATGTCTAGACTCCAACATCACTTGTCAAAGATTGATAATCCCAAGTAGTTTCATTGGATTGGAAAGGATGTACTAACTTTTCATGTGCATGGTAACTACTGATATAAAACTTCGCTGTGGCCCTAACTTCAAAAGAGGAGGTCTAGAGTCTCCTGCAAAAACAAAGGGGATTCAAAGAATAGAGTGATCTGTGTGGCTAAGTAAGCCCCAGGCGGCTTTATGGAGGAAGTAGAACATAAACTGGGCTTTGAAGGGTAGACAAGAATTAGGCAAGAACGAGGAGGAACACAGAGGGCCCGTGATAAGGCCAAAGTGCCAGGCGGGGCATGTGTTGGGAAGGGAAGGAAGAGCTGGATGAGATTATCGAGTAAGAGATCGACATAATGGTATGGTCTTGTGGTTGAAGGACGGAGTGGATTGAAAGTGGGGAGATCAAAATCAGGAAGGTTAACACTGTAGACATGCAATTCTGAGGGTTTGGGCTGGGGTGGGAACAGGGGGAAGAGAGTACAAAGCCATCCTGGAGGAAGATCAGACGGATGGTACCCCAGTTACAGATAGCCTGCTCTGACCACTGCACTCTTTCACCTCGTTTATGAAGTTATCATAATGTATCTTGAGCTTAATGAAGTACCAACTCATTTATGCTTACTAACGTCTTCTCCATAGGGAGCCAAAGACACCAAACACAAAGCAAAACAAAACCAAATCTAAGTGAGTCCATTGGCCAACAAGTAGGCTGTTTGGGGAGGAAGAGAAACGGTTTGACGCATTTATTATGAGGATAATAAATGCTTATCTCAAAATTACAGTGACTCATACCCCACCTTCTTTAAAATATGACTAATTTAAAAATTGAGACTTCCAAATAATTTATTGCCAATGTTCCAGTGGACCTGGCCTCCATCTTTACTCTGTGCAACTCTCTCGCAAATCAACTCCCATGCTAATATATTGGAGTCTTTCTTGAATCCCCTAAGGCAAGAAAAACAGATTCTAGAGTACCTCATTAAGCCATTACATGCAAAAGCTGAGCTGAATTGATATACCAAAAATAAATTCCTGAAGTAAAGAAGGACTTAAAGAAATAAGTCTGAAACTAGAAGGGAAGAAACAGAATAGATCAGTGTACTATCTACTCCTGGCTCAGCCAATAGCTGTCTGGAATCCAGTAAGTCACTTCATTTCTCTAGCCCTCAGTTTCTCCATCTGTAAAATAAGAGGTCTGGACTGGATAATCCCAGAAGCCTTTCCAATTCTAACATTCTATACCTCTAATACTTTATAGAACGATCATTGAAAAATGTCAACTAAACACAACTTCACAGAAAAGATACCATCTCATTTACTACACACACACACACACACACACACACGCACACACACACGTGCACGCTGCGCACACACACACTCAGATACAGTAGCCCTGGAAATGACAAGTCAGTGCAAAGCTCAACTTCTGCATAGGGAAACATAGGCACAAATTGTAGCCAAAGTGGATATAGAAAAAAAAAATCAAATCATGTACAATGTGTCATTTCAAAAACAGTCATGCTGGCATAGTAGCTAGGAAATTGCCTTGTGATGTGCAAGTGTATCCACAAACAGTAGGTTGGAGGACTATGAGACCCAGGGAGCTGGGAGGGAAAGACGAATGGCTCTTAATGGTAGGTTCCAGATGCTCCATATGTTGCACATTGCAAGTGATATATGGACAGCATCGAACTACCTTCTGGAGACAGTAAAACCTGTTCAAACCTTGAAAAACTTGTGTAAAGCGTATAGGCATGGACCTGTTTGAGTAAAGATTGATTTTCAGAAAGATTGAGTAGATCATTTTTCCTCTTCTGAAAGATATATGTGGTTTGGGTTTGTTTTGTTCCCCTCAAAGACATTACAGCAAGTTTCAAAATTGCATTTGACAGGTGGGCTCATCCGCAAAATTTTTTTTACCCCTGATGTCTATCTAAACAGTTGGCATTTCTGCACATTCAAAGTCAGTAGAGGCACGAATACTATAAAACACTACTCTCCAGAAAAAGTGCTTCCAAACAAACCATTTGGCTCATAACTGTTCTTTCCTTCCCTGAGTAAATGGGAGGAAAACATCACCGGACTCTTGCCTATTAAAACATGGGTGGTGGCAATCCTCAAGAGCCCAGGACCGTGCCCATGAAATGGTCCAGAACAGCCCCCAGTGTGAAGCTACATGCACTTAAAAGTCATGTTAGTATAGGAAAGGGTGGCAGTTTTTACACCAGGTGGGCATGCCAAAGAGTTACTCAGCTGCTAATGTTTACCCACGGGTTATCGAGGACAGAGCTTCCCAGACCAGGTGCCACAGTGCATGTGAAGCTAGGCTGAGAGAGCAGTCCCCTTGGCTCTCTAAGCAGCCAGGGGGGCCTAGTAGGGCCAGAGTCCTGGGCGCAGGCCCACGGCCGTAAACAACAAACATCTGTTTATTGCACCATGTTACGCAGGACTATTTTCTATGTGTGCCATGATGTTGGGGGCAGGGGAGTTGGAAAGAACCCCAAAAAGTAAGTTATTGTAAAAAAAAATTTACTTGTGGGCTAGAACTCCCACCTCCAAGCAGTTTAGGGTTTTGTGGCCACACAGAACGGACCAGTAACCAAAACAAACCACATGGAGCAAGATCTCTGTCTTCAATGACTAATTTTCTTCTCTCTTGTCAACTGAGTTCTTTCAGCCACTCTCACAGGATTTCTGGGTTTCTAGTTGGTTGGTCATAGATGGCCAATCATTTTATCACCATCTATAAATTTCCCTTCTTTGATCCAAGTAACACTGGAAATAATCAGCTCTTACCTTCCAACCTGCAAAACTCTACATAACTCAGCTATTACCTTTGTTAATATATAAAAGATGCTCACCTTTATTTCAATATTTAGCAAGCATTTAACATTAACAATGAGAGTAATTACTTTTAAAAATAGTTCATACCCTGAAATATCCAACGATTGCTCATTATACCATTCAGAAATTAAAATATATAGCACAATTATCCCTCATTAATTTATTCAGAAAATATTTCTGAGTGCCTGCAGTATACCAGGCTCATGGGGGTGCCCAGGCAAACTGGTACAGCCCTGGCTGTCGAGGACCCCACCATTGTGTGAAGGTGACAGACAAGAGCATATAACTGACACTTGGCAAGGGAAGCGTCTATGCAGGCATGCACGGAGATAAGGAACCACCCTGCTTGGAGTAAAGGGACATGGACCATCCAAGGGAAGTGGCCTCCCTGAGAAGACGCATAACAAGTGAGCTCTGCAGAGTCTTTTCCAGAGCATTTTGCAAGCATTCTCCTCTTCATCACAAAATGAGAAAGAAATGGCAGGTGTCCCTTCGAAATACCTGTCGTCATTCTATAGGTCGGGTTTGCAAGGTCAGCCCTTCAGGGTCTGTGTTTTCCTTTCTGGGAGGCATGGCTGCCATGGAGAATACTATCAGTGAAATCACATGGCTTGCAAAATGCCATGCAGGAATGAGGGACCTCGGGTTCCCAGCCAGTGTTATTGTTGTTGTCTTTTTTCTCCATCACACTAATGGAACATCTTTTGTCTAGAACCTTCGATAGATGTATTCATGATATTCTTGAAGTTGCTTTTATCCATTATGAAAGTTCCAACAATAGGTCCCAAAGGTAGCAGTAAATTGCCTTCATCTTAGCCTTAAATTTTCTCACGACCTCAGGAAATTCATGACTTTATCTCCAATCTTCTTCTTGGCATCTGTTCCCACCTTTCCTTCTCAGCCCTTGGCCAGCGCTCTTGAGGGACCTCTGCCTCATTGGGGTGGTCTGCCACCCAGTGCTCCATTACCACCCGCACGAGGTCCAGAACCAACACCATGTCAGGCCATACTTGGTGCCACCTCCCAACTGATCCCAAAGATGGACAAAGGAAAGAGATTCTTTTGGATTTTATGTTTCGTGACTGGGACATCAGCACCAGGAACTCATAGAGCCAGGGCGTGAATGGTGGGCCAGGCCTTCTGTCGCTGTCTCTAGAGCAGCGGACTGGGACTCAGGAGACCAGAGGGCAATTCCTGGGCATGCCATGATTAATGAGCTGCATGACTTGGGCAAGTTGATTTCTCTGGATATAAGAGGTATGATCTGGGAGCTCCATGCAGTTCTGAGTTCGTGATGCTAAGATCAAAATATTGCTCTGCCCAGAGGTGGCTGGGATATGAGGGATGAGGAGCAATGGTCTGGCAGAGGTGCCCTTCCAGCCAGGCGGACGTGAACGGGGATTGGCACTACAGGAAAATGCCCCACTTTGTCAGGCAATGAGATGATCCCCCCCACCCTCGGTCTTTGCCCCCTGCATGAACCCTGTCTGCAGAGGTGTCCCAGGATGGGATGATCTTCCAAGTGTCTCTGGAACCCAGCGCCAAGAGGGCTTCTCCAGCTTTGGGAGCCATGGCTCAGTGCTGACTCACAGACAGGATTCCAAGCTCCTTCCCTACCCTGCGCCCAGAGGGGAGCGACATGGTCACGGGTTTTGCCTTTCAATCTGGGAGTGTGAACAACCGCCCATCCTTGCTCATACATGCGCAAGTACATGTGATCGTTGGCCGGGATATATTCTGAGCTTTGCTAAAGCCATCTCTACATAAGCAGTGTGCTCTAGATCAGCACTTTCAAACTTTGCTGTGTATACAAGTCAGCTGGGGGCTCTTGTTTAAAAAAAAAAAAAAAGATTCCAATTTGGTCAGGCTGCGATGGGGCCTGAGCATCTGCATTTCGAACAAGCCCCCTTTGAAGTCAATGGCACTGGTCTATAAACCAGACTCTGGGCAGCAGGGATGCAGAGAAAAAGATTGGGGGCCGAGAGTGACATAGTTCGCTGTTGGTCGGCTGCTTCAAAAGTCGGTCAGAGCCTTCATTTCCCATCTTTTGGAGGTAACAATGCTTATCCTACCAGTCTCAAGATACTATTAAAAGGGACAAGTGAGTTAATTTAGAAAATGTGCATATGTAATAACGGTGTGAATGTTTTCCGCTGTTCCAGGCAACCACTAGATCATCTAACTCTTGTGTGCCCTGGAACCCCTACCAAAAAGTGTTAAAACTGCGTACCTCGGGACAAGCAAACACTCCAACCCATCGGCCTGGGGTGGGCATGCGAGTGAGCATTTTAACAAACCACCAGGGTGATCCGATGCTGTCAGTTCTCAGATCACACTTTGAGAAACCCTGTCCCCAGTGATGAGAGTGCTCTGCTCTCCCCATGTGTGGAGATTTAAAATAGTGAGGTACAGCAGAGGGTCTCTCGTAACCGATCACAGATTACAGACTCTTAACCGCCCCGTGGTTTGGTTCTTGTCAAACTTTACTGTGCACAGAAATCACTCAGGAAATCTCGTTGAAATACGGATTCTGATTGCATCAGTCTGGGTAGAGCCTGACGTCCTGCGTTGCTAATGAGCTCAAGATGATGCTGATGCTGCTGGTCCAGGACCACGCTTTGGGTCAGTAGTTCTCAGCCCAAGTTGCACATTACAACCATCTTTTAAATGCTATGGGCATTAAAAAAAAAAAAAAAAAAAACCACTTTATTTTTTTTAAATTGGTCTGGGTTAGGGTTCAGGAATTTTTAAAGCACCCAGGTGATTCCAATGTGCAGCCCCCCAACCTACCACATACTCCCAATCACAGATAGAGGCAAAAGCTCTGGCTGCAGAACGGTAATGGGCAGTCAGCTTGGGTCCGCTGTTCAAGCCAGTCCGAGGTCCAATTAAGTGGGTCTGAATAGCTCCTTGCTGGAGAAATAAGGCAGATGGATTCATCCATCTCTTGACACTGATAGGTGTCTGTGAAATGGTTTCTGTGGGGAAAGGAAGTAAAACGTTTTGTTTTGTTTTGTTTTGTTTTGTTTCGTTTCATTTTGTTTTGAAGGAGGATTTTTATTACTTTTATGTGCAGAAAACTCCACAGTGCACATTGAGCCCTGTTTGGTGGTCAGTTCTTTAGCCTTTGCCTTTTCCAGCTTGGCAATGAGAGCCACCGATTTCGGGCCCAGAACACTGCCTCCCCAGTGATGGTCGATCTCATCACGTTGGTCATTGAAATTGGTCCGGATAGCTTCCGCCAGCTTAGCTAGTACTCCCTGGTCTTCTGCGTTAACCTGTGTGAAGGTGACAGTGGAGCAGGTCTTCCTGTGGACCAGACGCCCCAGCCTGACCTTCCCCTTGATAATGCAGTATGGCACAGGGCAGACAGGAAGACGACCAGCTCAATGCATCCACATCATGTGCAGTCACTACCAGCTGAGCCCTCTTGCTCTCCACCAGAGTGGTGACAGTATCAACCCCTGCTCGAAGGACAGGTGGCCTCTTGGAGGGGACATTGCCTTTGCTGGCAGCTTTTTTCTCAGCCAAAGCCAACAACTTTTGTTTCTTCTCTTGCTTTGTCTCTGGCCTGCACTTGGGGGCCAGCTTAAGCATTTGAGTAGCAGTTCAGTGGTCCAAGGCCTGGCCGAACTTGTTAATCACAGGAGGCACTTTCAGGCACTTATAGAAAATAGTCCTTTGCTGCTGCAGCCGAATGTGACATTTGACAAAGTGAGTGAGACCCCTTTTGGGCTGAATGTCCTCTCCAATGCCACAATCCTTGGGTCTTTTCTCAAATAAGGGATTTATCATCTTCTTGGCCTGCTTCTTCACAACAGCAGGGGCTGGGGCCACTTTCTTCCCTTTAGCTTTCTTTCCCTTCGGCGTCTTGGGCAGTAGCAGGAGAGAGGAAGTGGAAGTTTTCGCAGGAGGAATGGAGAAGCTGGACGTTTTACACGAGACACTCGTGCAATTACTCCTGCAGCTTCAGGCCATACTGCTTTTTCCTTTTCAGCTTCTGCATGCAAGTTTTCTCATACTCTCTGCTTGGCTCTCAAGGGCTGGAGACCAGATTAGGACACTGACCTGTCTCATTTTGCCCCTGGCTAGGCGGTGGTGGAGAGCAGCCAGCCACGACAAGCCCCAAGGCCGATGAGGGCTCGGAGGCTGTGCTCCCTAAGCGCAGGAGTGTGTTCCACATCGAGTGGTCAACCATTCGGAGAAGAAGCAAAGGTGTGAGCTACTTCCCCCTCACTCTCGGGTCCTCGATGTATTCATCTCTAAAATGGGGACAATGGCAATTACCTACTTCACAGGGTGATGGGGAGAGCCATGAAGTTTGGGCTCATTCTTGCCATTGCTGACCTCTGACCACAGCCATAGGTCCCAGTGTCTTGACTCTCCTTGAGTGGGAGATTGGAGCTGGGACAGGCAGCAGGCTCTGTAGGTCTGGCCAGGAGGTCTCAAACTTGATGCACATTAGAATCACCTACATCTCACCCCAGGAGACTCTAATTCTTCTGGGGAGCAGCCTGGGTGGGCTTAAGGAACTTTAAAAGCTCTCCATGAGATTCTATTTGCTGCCAAGTCACAAACCACTAGTCTAGGAGGCTAGAGATGAAAAATTCTCACCAACAGCAGTAGTGGAGATGTAAGACCAAGAGAACAGGTAAAGAGGCATGGAAAAGAAGGGGCTCCCAAAGGCCAAGACGGGGGTGTGGGGAGGCTTCCAAGGGCAGCCAAAGCTGAGCAGGTAGGGGAGCCAGAAACTTGGATTTAGAAGCCGGAGACATGTTGTAGCAAACAGGGAGGAGTTGGGGAGGGGTCTCCCCAACCAGCTGCACAGTTGGAACACCTCGTGAAGGTCCAGGCTGAGGGGCAATCTCATTTTTCCCTCACAACCCCAAAGAGGGGAGTTGACTTGCCCAGAGTCACCCAGCTGGCGAGGGGAGCTGAAGGATAAAACTGATTCCCTGGTTCGTGTCCTTTATACAACATCACATGCTTCCCAGAAGATGCATTAGTGACATTCTTGTTCCAATTTATCTGAGCCTCATTGTTTCATACCTAAAGTAGCCAACCCAGAGAGACGGGCCTGGAGTGGATGGGAAAAATCACACAAGGTGGAGAAGGCTTCGAGATAATGAAAGGGCCTCTCTCGCCCAGGATTTTGTATTTGTCTGGGGCCCCGAGCATGGTGTGAAAGAAACTATGGCTTGCCTCAAAGGTTAATGGTGTCGCTCCAAACCTTCTCCTATGTGGTTTGGGGATGTGGTGAGGGAAGGCCTAGGAGAGAGCCCCATGCAAAGGAGCCTGGGAGGTGGAGGTTGGTCGCAGTTGCTGAAGAGCTGGCAGGCAGAGGGGAGCTTCGGACAGAAGCAGCAGGTCCATCGGGAATAGCACACACACTGGCTTCCTCTTTGCTTCCTACTCTTCCTTTCAAACCTTCCAAAAATAATTTGTTCCTCCTGCATGGTGTAACTTCCCATCTATACTGGTGCTCGCAGTCCCTGGTCCTTCCAAAGTGGGAACACATTTCCTGCGATACCTATTTTCTTGGCCTTAGGTACCCTCAAGACTCATGAATGCAGACTGGAAACAGTCAACTGGGTCTGAAAACGCCGGGCGTTCAGAGCCCGGCCTGCCATTCTCACACTTGACCACTAGAGAGAACCAGAGCACCAAGACCGAAACTTCCAAGGGCCATAACTTCTTTTACGAAGTATAAAACCTACTGAAATTGGTCATCTTTAAAAATAAATTGTCTCGTAATAGTGAAAAACATGTTTAGAGCCACTTTGCAAGAGTTTTGTAGAATTACAAGGACATGCCAAAATCAATTTTAAGTAATGGCATGGATATCGCTTGTCAATCCAACCCGCAGTTGCTGCTAAAATACCTAGAATTTTACACTAGCAAAAAAGAAACCCAAACAACTCAAAGTCATCCTGTTGGGAAGGTCAGAGTAAAAAGCAAACAGGCCTTGCATGGCTTAGGCAGCTTAATAGTTTATGAGCGATAGCATCCAAGTTCCTTTCTTTGCACACTTAAGAGTTCTCCATATGGCATGAGAAACGACCCAGGATTTGGGGATCATGGGCAACTCACTGCTTCCTCATCTAAAAGATTTAGGAACTGAGCTAAATGAAAACTTGTTAATTAAAAGTCGATCGGTCTTTGGACTCCCTAAATTCCTGTTTACATAAGGATGTGTATTTTTCCCCCCCAAAGGGAGAGCCCAAATTGGTTCATAACCAGGAAAAGGAAAAAGGGCCCTTCCAGCTGCAAAACGCCATGATTCTGAGCTTCCTCAAGTGGAACAGGAAAAACAGATATTCCAATGCCAGCCTTGCGAGAAATTTGCTGCTCGGGACCGGGGAGAGGTGTCCTAACTGATGATGTTCTTTCCTTCCCTCTCCAGTGTTTGGGAAAGCCGAACACCAGGAGAGACAAACAAAAGACCCTTTTCCCTATCAGTACCAGAAGCCCACAGTCGAGTTGCTGGTGAGTAATGAGTGGCCCCCAATTAGATGCAGCACCCCATAGTCACAGAGGTTGTGGCAAATGAGGGATCTGAGGTCCAGAAAAGGCATTCTCAATTTAGGCAAACTTTTCTCGAATTCATATTTCCAGAAACATAATTTACCTGGGATAAAAATGTCTGTTTTTCACAGTTTACTTTATATAGTTTTATATCCCTTTGATTTGAATTCTCTATTTTTCATCTTTATCTAAATCTGGCACTTAAGCCTGTAGGTAACAAGCTGGTGCCAGTTTTCAAAAACAGCATCTTCGCATGTTTAATTTTATGGACAGTTACATTTTAAAGACTAGACATGCTGGGGGGCGGGGAGTGGTATTTCTTCTAGAAAGAGTGTAGTATAGTGGAAGTAATGGGTTTTTAAAAGAATCTAAAGATCTGTGATTAAAGGTCAATTCTACTGTTTGACTTGACCTCTGCAAATGAGAACCTCTCCACAGAATGAGAATAAAGGTATTGTCTTGATGTATTTCAAGGCTGTTGCTCATATTAACTGAGGTGGCATGATAAACAAAACCAAAGGGAGTCTAGTCTACAGAAACACGGAGATGATGAAA
Organism: Rousettus aegyptiacus; assembly: GCF_014176215.1. NCBI lineage: Eukaryota > Metazoa > Chordata > Mammalia > Chiroptera > Pteropodidae > Rousettus > Rousettus aegyptiacus. The sequence continues at coordinate 74,138,476 of NW_023416287.1, forward strand.
TAGAAATTTCACTAGACGCCAAATGAAAATCTTAGCTTGGTCCCCGAGTGAGCACAAACGCCACTTCTCGGCATGAGGAGCATGGAATGTGGGTGTTTCTTGCCTGTCTCCTGCCCCTGGACAGGATCCGGACCCCATGGAGGAGAGCTCTGAGATACAGGCGGAAACGGGCATCTCCACGACTTCCTGGATTCGGAGCTCCATGGCTGCCAGCGGGAAAAGGGTCAGCAAAGCCCTCCGTTACATCACAGGAGAGATGAAGGAGTGTGGGGAGGGCCTTAAAGGTAAAGGTTCTGGGAGAGCAGCCCCTGACCCGACCCCTAAAAAGGTCACCTCAGGAAACACTTTGCCACAGGCTCTCTTTAGACTAGACTGAGTTCCATTTCTATGGTCTTTCAAAGATGGGACAGATAAACAGTCCCTTGGGGTGTAAATACAGAACATAACTGATGCTCTCATCGCCGAGCATCGGTTGTGCTTCTCAACGGTCCCAGCAGAATGCTGCAGTCAGGGGTCTTAGCACTGGCATTCTAGACCCAGCATTCTAGAAAAACTGCCTGCCCTGTGGATGGATGGCTCCCAGGAAAACCGTGTCTACTATTCCAGTAGGTTCTCTTTAGCAATCTCCCCATGGGTTTGACACCTATGCAGCAACAGAATTTTATTTCTAGGTCCATCTTCTTAAAAATTCACGCTACTCTCACAGGGGCACAGTTAGTTCAGGGTACACACTGCTTGAAAAGCAACCTAAAGACCACACCAGCTGGCAATAGGTCCGAAGAGTTTCCTGGGCAATCAAATGCCCTGTGAGTTTCTTGGTCTCCCCTCTTCTGTGGCAAGTGACAGTGGGAGCCTCGTTCCCTGTGAACCCGCCTTGGGGATGGGGCTTCCCTCACACCTTCCTCCCACCCTCTTGGACCTGGTCCAGGGCCTTCACACCTGAGCATGAACTGACTCCCTGCCCGGTCCCATTTCAGACAAATCCCCGGTGTTCCAGTTCCTCGACTGGGTCCTCCGGGGCATGTCCCAGGTGATGTTTGTGAACAACCCCCTCAGTGGTGTCCTGATCGTCCTTGGCCTCTTCGTCCAGAACCCCTGGTGGGCCATCTCAGGCTGCTTGGGCACCATCGTGTCCACTCTGACAGCCCTCGTCCTGAGTCAGGACAGGTAAGTTCCGGGGGACCAGGGGCCAAGCATGAGGCAGAGGTCACTCCCTGTGGGGACCATTCACCACCTTCCCATGCTTTCACTGTCTGACTCCCAACTCAGAAACCCCTCAGAATAAGGATACTAATAACTAAAACAACCATTCTCTGACTGTTCTGTAAAGCTACATGTCATCTAGGGGGATGTGGAGAGGGGCCATCTGTTTGAAGGTGTGTGTTTTCAGTCCCCAGTTGAGAAAAATCTGACTCAGAAGGAAAACCAAGAAGGCAGTGCCCCTGTATTGGGCCCTGGGGAGCCCCCGCTTCACCAGCTCTGCTCTCCCCCGCAGGTTGGCCGTCACAGCAGGGCTTCACGGCTACAACGGGGTGCTGGTGGGGCTGCTGATGGCCGTGTTCTCTGACAAAGGCGACTATTACTGGTGGCTCTTGCTCCCGGTCAGCATCATGTCCATGTTTTGGTAAGTCTGCTCCTGAAGCTGTGGGTGCAATCAGGGGCTGCTAACCTTTTTATCCCAACTCCATGACAGTCTGTCTAAACTTGCCTTTTAAGTGGCATTTACTTACCTTGCACATCAGGAAACTCCACTGGAAATGATTGCTAATGTCATACAGTGTCAGCACCTCGTCAGGTGGCCCATCGACAGTATCTCATCACCTGCGTCCTTTACTCTTAGTTATTTTAAGACCTAAGGGTTTCCTAAGGGGAAGGAACTGAGACGCACAGAGGGTCCTGTCAGTTTCTGGAAACCTTCACGTGCTTCCTGCTGCTACCTCTCCCCGCAGTTTTCCCTGTCCTTGGGACTCGTGACCAAACTGGGACAACCTCCCAGTGTAGGCTGGAGGCCCGGGCACTGAGCAGAGAGAGACCTCAGAGTGCCAGGCCTCAGCTCCTCTTTCACCCCCAGAAATCACAGGGCAACTCCAACCATAAGGCTCCATGCTCTCAGCTGCTCAACAAACATTTGTTAAATGAATGAATGAATGAATTAGAGTGATTCCCCTCCCTGTCACTCCGCCAACCCAGCCTCTCTCCTCATGCCTGGGCATGGAGCTATATGACTTTTTAAGGAAGTTCTGTGACTCCTTACCTTAGGATGTCCCCCAGAAAGCCCTCCTTCTGAAGTTGCATCTGGGCATTTGCCTTGTCATTCATTGTACCAGGCACAAGGAGGGGGCCCAGGGAAAGAGCTGCTCAGGGCCAGTCCGGGTCAGAGAGAGTTCCCAGCAGGTGGCTTTCCTCCAGGAAGGGACAGAGAGCGCCCTACTCCTGCTCAGTCTAGTGTCTTGAATGGCATCTCTTGTGCTTCTGCCCTCAGCCCCATCCTCTCCAGTGCCCTGGGCACCATCTTCAGCAAGTGGGACCTCCCGGTCTTCACGTTGCCTTTCAACATCGCAGTGACCCTGTACCTGGCGGCCACGGGCCACTACAACCTCTTCTTCCCTACGACGCTGCTGAAGCCTGCATCCTCCGTGCCAAACATCACATGGTCGGAGGTCCAGGTGCCCTTGGTACGTATTGTGGGAGATGGAAGGGCAACATCTGTCCACACTCAATGTCATCACGGCATTTACTTATTTTGCACATCAGAAACATCCGTGAGTAATAACTACGATAAACAATTATACAGTGCCAGTCACCCTACACGCAGCGTGTCATTAGCCACCATCCCTTTCTTCTCTCTTTTTAGAGCTATAAGGGCCATTTCTGGTCCTGCCCAGTCACAGCACAGAGGAAGAAACTGAGGCCAAATTGAGACACTGCGTGAGGTCACACAGCTAATTAGTGAAAAACAAAGTCAAGACTAGAACTGCGGCCTCCTAGACCCAGCTTCTTTCTTTTTCCCTTTTTTTTTTTAAATCTTTTTGATGCTTTATTCCAGTTTTAATCCAGCTTCTGCTGTGTATTGTCTTTCGTTCAGTCGCACTGAATCATTAAAGATGTGCACATCGCACTACCATCTATCGGTTAGGAAGTCTCTATTCCAACTTCCAGAGTGGATGCCATTTGCTCTCTGAAGCATCCTCACATCTTAAAGCACGGGTAGAAATATATGTATAGCAGAGCTTTTAAAGTTCTTACAAGTGCTCTGTGTATGATGCTGGCCTCTGGAAGTCTGCCAAGATAATTACTAAGAAGCGACACCGAAAGCATGAAATCAGCATGGAGAAATGCGCCCACAGTCTCCTTATCTAAGTGGACGTGTTCTCTCGGGGCTCTCCCTCCCCCGCTTTCCGTTACACCGAACAAGCCCATGGACCAGGCTCACTCTGGGACTTTGTAATCGGCAATTCATTATCTAACCACAAAGCCACTGTACTGTTGAAAGAACTTCCAAAAATAATGTTGCCTAGTTCCTCTTAGCAGTTCGTAGTATGCAACAGCATGATGTAGTGGAAAGGGCCTTCATTTGCACTAGGCATCATTATTTAGGAAGATAAATATTTGTGTTAGCCCCATTCTTGTTGGCGTGTGTGTGAAAGAGAGAGAGAAAGAGGGAGGGAGGGAGGGAGAGAGACAGACAGGCAGACAGATTTCACGAGCCAGAGGCAAGCAAAGTGCCATGTTGGTCATTCACTCCTGAGGTTTCCCTTCCATCAGTATCTTTGGAGGGCAAAATTGCTCTAATCAGTATGCTTTGGGGGGATGATGTTTAAAAAGGCAAGTTTTAGATATTTGGCATTCTCCATGCTACATTTTCAACGAAAAGATATCTAGGAATTTTGTAGAAATGAAAAAAAAATAGAGGAATATTATCCGAATATTTCAGAATCCCAAAGTTCTAGGAAAGAAAAACTTAATTTTGGGTGGTTGTTCTTTAAGAAGAAACTTTCTAATGAATTGAATGGATTGTGGCAATGATTAATATGTTTTGTCTTTTGACTATTATAATTAGAACCTTGAGTTTTAGGTAAACAAGTGGTAAAGGTCAGAGAGATGATCTAAAACTCCCAACTATTTGGGGGCCCCATGAGTTCCTCTGCTCTAGCGGCCACTGGAAAAACCGCTGAAGGATGGGACCAGCCGGGGACTAAACTACCCAGCGCCACTGGCTCTGTGCAGAACTCTCTCATCTGTCCGGCCTTTCCACCTCGCAGCGATGTCAGAGCCACTGGGGTCACAAGAGACTGTGCCTGGAGGGTTAGCCCACGAGGCCCACCTACCGGCTCCTGCAATGTCCTCCAGTCTCTGGACACCCCCAGGGGGCAGAGTCTTCTCAGAGGATGTGGGCTGACAAAGAGCTGCCTCATCATCCTATTTACACATGCAGCCCCAGGACACTCTGCTTCTCCCCAGCTTACTGCCCAAGGGGTGAGACAAACCCCAGTGCATCCCAGCCCGGCCCAGATCTCCTCCTGTGAATACTTTCCCAGCTCAAGGGCATTGGCCTAACTTTCGAAACGCAGCATCCAATCTCAGTCACGGCAGAAGCCTGCAGGCCCAGGATCCTTTTGCCAAACGTCACAGCACATGTGCAATGCCCACAGGCCTGGACCCTGGCCTCATCAATCCCTTTGTCATGCACGAAAGACCCTGCCACCTGGAGACATCTGGAGGCCTGGATGCAAGCAGGGTGCTCATCTATCAGTCACCATATGATGGTTTATCAACCAAAGAGTAGAGGCTGCGATGGTACCTTCTCAGGGCTTTTATGTGAATCTTAGTCCATCACTCACCCAGGCCAGACCAACGTGACTGCAGCCCACACATGCTGTTGTTAGAAACACAAAGGACCATTTTTCCATCTCATAGTTAGCCTTCTAGTCATCTTTTTAGCTTAAAAAAAAAGTTACAAGATTTTTAAAACCCAACTTTGATCGGACATCTATGACTTTTCTAATGAATAATATTCTAATTTGAAAAGTTTTCAGTTTCTCTTCACTAGGGGTTGAGTGCCTTTCACTCTTGTTTCTACATTAAGGAAACTTAACCAACCTAACCCCTTACTGTTCTAAGAACTCAAGATTACAACACTAAAGCTCGTATTCCTTTTAGAATTAACCTATTTGAATAACAATACCTTGGAAACCTGTTGCAAAATGTTAGCGTGGAGGGTTTGGCACCAAATCTTTTCCAGGTTGACGTTGTCTCTTTCTCTTCATAAATGCATGTAATCCTGCTGTGCCCACAGCTTTTGAGAGCCATCCCTGTTGGAGTCGGCCAAGTGTATGGCTGTGATAACCCCTGGACTGGAGGCATTTTCCTCATAGCTTTGTTCATATCTTCGCCTCTTATTTGTCTGCATGCTGCGATTGGATCCACCATGGGGATGTTAGCAGGTTAGTGTCATTACTTGTCCCTTATTAATGGGCCCTACGGATGTTAGTACCTGGGGCCAGCTTCCCTCCTTCCGTTGTACCATATTTTTTTCAATTTGGGGCGCCAGTGTCCTGCTCCCGTGAGCAAAAGCTCCCCTCAAGAAAGACTTTGATGTTAGTCATTTACACCTTAGTATAAATTTAACATTTGGGAATTCTTCCAGGCATGTTTATATTTTAAGTCATATTTCATGATAATAAGCAGGAAGTGTTCTCCATTAGAGAACATTAAAATATCAATGAAAAGGGAAGTTCTCTTTTTTGTCCAAGAAAGGACCATCTCGGCACTGCTTAAATCAGACTGCAGAGGCCTTACTCAAAGTGTCTCTTCTATCCATAAGAGCTTCACCACTAATATGCACGTGACTCTATGGCCACTTGTATCCTTTAGATGTTTTTTAACTGAATAAAGGCAGACTTTTTTTTTAAATAAATACCTAAGAGGATAACTAGTCTGGGCTTCAAGGACCATGGCGGGTCTCAGAGCTGGCGGGGTGCCCAGGAAACCCACCACCCGACAGGGACACCTGCCTTCTCTCACAGCGCTCACCATCGCAACGCCGTTTGACCCCATCTACTTTGGCCTGTGTGGCTACAACAGCGCCCTCGCCTGCATCGCGATAGGGGGCATGTTCTACGTCATCGCCTGGCAGACGCACCTCCTCGCCATCGCCTGCGGTAGGTACTGCCAATGGAAATCCTTTTCCACCAAAAATGATGGCTGTGTCCACCCCCTCAAGGAAAATCAGCTAGTAAAGATTCTACCAGTCTTTCGAAGAAAAATGGGAGGCTTGTTTGCTTTATAAAAAGGGTTTTTGCTTAAAACTGTTTTGAATGATCATTTAGTAAATACATTAAAAACTATTTTCACTGAATGCAAAGGGTTTAGCCACATGCAGACAGAAGCAAAGCCCGATTCCACTGGCCCATTTTGATGGAACGTCACCTCTCACTGGCACTTAGCTCTTCCCGACAGCCAGTCCGGTGGCACCTTCCCCATGCAGAGCCTAGAAGATGAGGTGGTCGGTGTACTTGGTCTTCTCAAACCTACAGAATGCTGCTCCTCCCCGGAAGCCCATATTCTATTCATAACTCGTGATGAAATGTACCAGCGGGGATGTCGATCTGGGATTCACTCGCCTTGGCTGTATAGTAAAATTTGCATTTATGGTTTATGCTGCTAAATATATTCCTTTGCTAGAATGCAAGGTGGTGGCACCCACGAGAATCGTAATAGCTCAACTCAGCCCTTCTTAACAAAGTTCATCTGCTGTCAGTTGTGCCGGCATTTGCATGGAATTTAACAGTTTTCTAAGCTGCCAAGCAATGGAAACAGAATTCGTTTTTTGGTTTTTTTTTTTTTTTCTTTTTTAAATCTAAGAGATAGTGTTTGTGGCATAAAAGGTACGGGGAGAGAATATGTAGACAAAGCTTGAGGCACTGTTAGTCACTTAACTATTTCTTGGTTCTTTTCCAGCACTGTTTGCCGCCTACCTGGGTGCTGCCCTGACTAACATGTTATCTGTGGTGAGTCCACATGAGCTAAGAACATGCCACAACACCTTTCCTCTTGGCTTCCCCAAGTCAACACAAAACCCCTCCTCCATGAAGCCTTCCCCAATTCATCCCTCTTATCTCAAATTACACAACTCGCCTCAACACCTGCTAGATGGGAGGAGCTGGGCCTCGAAAGTTTAAACGTCACTTGTTGGTCAGTCAGATCCCATTGTCATTGGGCCAGCGGAGCTCCTTATAGGACAATTTGAAGAGCATTATCTTATAAGTCAAACTCCTTTCTGATAGAACTCTAGTTCTATCATCCTCTAGAAGTAGTTTTAAACCTTTAATTTATTTGTTTGTGTATAGATCATCTGCCCAACTAGTTCGTGGGCTAGTGTACATCTTTTTTTGTTGCATAGCAACTAGCACGAAGTCAGGAGGTCATGAGGGAAGGCTTCAGGGAAGACAGGAAGCCAAGCCCCAGCCAAGCCTGAGAGAAGCCAGAGCCAGTGGCTATGGGCGTAAGCGGCAGTCTGAGAACCCCTTTTCTGTCTGAGCCCCAGTGTGGGGTGGTAGGTGAGTCCAGGAGGCACCACGTGGCCAGCCCCAGCCCCTCTCACACACGGGAAGGGTCCCAGGCCCCAGTGTAGAGTGCTCAGTGCTCAGCCTGTAGTCGATGCCTCCTCCTTTGGGATAAAGGTTCCAGGGCACATCTCACATAGGCAACGAGGAAAAGTCCCATTGGTCCTGCGGGTGGAGATGGAGGTGGGCATTCTACTTACAGCTCTCTTAATCTCTCCTTAGTGAAGTTGGGTAGTTTGGACTTACCATGGGAGAGAATTTTCTAAACAACAGAATTGGTCTTCTCTGACACCGTCCTGGGCCCCCGATAGACTAAGTCCCTCCTCTGAGCCCCATCAATCTTTGCACACGCATCAACTACATGTACCATAGAGTACTGCGATGACTCAGATACACATCGATCCTCTTCGACCTTCGGCCTGGGTGCTCCTTCAGAAGCACACAGTTATATTCTTACCTTTATCTCTAGTACCCAGTACAGTGTCCAGCATGCAGTACGTGCCCGAGAAATGCTGAGTGGATGAAACCCTTAGGCAGCGAGCACCGCCATGGGGAACACCAGAGCTGGGGCTGAGTAGCCGACCATCGGAAACATTAACGAGGGGCAAAAGAGTGGAGTGTGGCCTCTGAGACTCCTATCTGCTCCAGGCTTTCCCATCCCTTCTTACACGCTTCCATTCACCCAGTTGTCCTCCCACTAAATATATGTCAGGAGCCTTCCTCGGACGCAGTACTGAAGGGATGCAAAACAGGAGGCTTTGTTTCTTGATCCTAAGTGTTTACAGGGTGACTGGCCTTTTTCTCTGTTGCAGAGAAGTTATGAGTTACACCACTCAATTTAGACATTTTTCAAAACAAAATCAAATTTGCTTTCTTTGTGCCTACTATGTTTAAGACACTGTGCTGACCACGCTCAGGCTATTAACTCACTCTGAAGGAATTTCTCTCTCCTCGAGGAGACACGAACGTTGAGTGACATGAGACCATTCGAGGCTTCCACAAAAGAGAGCCCTTGGGAGCTGCCCGCTTTGCTTTCCAACTGGCCTATGTCTGTGCGGCCCCATTTCTTCAACAATGCGGCCCTCTGCTTGACGATGGTGGCCACAAGCCGAGCACCATTTACTGAGTCCTTAGTCTGCTCTAGGCGCCGACTCTCCAAGTAGATGTCATTATCCCAGTTTTACTACTGAGGAAACAAGTCGATCAGAGCTGAGAATGGGATCTGGGTCTGTGGAGCTCCCGGCCCACATCCTCCCCACTGTAGGACTCGAAGGGAGTGGTTCCCAAAACACCCTGCGTCATCTCAGCAGGCTTCGGAAGGACTCTGAGAGGAGTTCATCACCGACAGGTGTTGCTTACGGCTGCAGTCCCACTACTGGGCCGTCATTGTTCTTCCCCAAGAACAGCCCAACAGCCCCATCTTTGAGCACACACATGACTGGCATTCTTACCCCCATGGTACTGCCTGAGGTTTTTACTGCTTATAATAAAATGACATTTAGGGAAGAGGGGGCGTGATTCGACCTGCCTTATAGCGGAATTTGCAAGCTCTGTGTTAGCAAGCTATCCCTTCAAGTTATTCCAAATGAAGAGTGGTGAGGGGTATTTAAAATCTTCAGCACATCTTAAAGAATAAAACACAGGTCAACATCTTGAGAAAGAGAGCTGGGAATGAAAGAGCCCTTGAGAAGAGAGGTGGTTACTCTCCAACTGCAGCTCCTGGGACTAGGATACCACATCTCTTCCTCTGCTCTATGTCCCCGTGTCTGTCTGTGATGGGTTTCTGCTGCTGCAAACAGCCCCCAAATGCCACCCAGCACTGATTTGTTCTCTAGCCCTTTCAGATCAAGAGCCTCTGGACACAGTCTCTGTGCCTCTGAGTTCAAACTCTCAAGAGAGGGGATTTTATTCCCAGGTCATCTGCCTATTGGAAGCTGCCTGTCTGTAGTGTAATTAGCTATGGCCAAAGAGAAAAGGCCTTGAACTACAAAACGATTGCCAAACCATTCCTTTAACAGGGGCTCTGGGAGAAGGTAAGAATGGCCATTGGCCATTGCTCCTTGAGTTGGGGGTATAGGCTACATAGGCTACATGTCTCCTACATAAAAGCATATTATAATAGAACCCAGTGGCTGCATTTTGAAGTATGTGTGTTCACCTGTCACACATTGCATGATTGACACCACTGGCATGATTTTATTTATATTTGTTATAAATTAAGTATTATTTCTGTCAATGCCCACAAAGCATCCCTTTCTCTTCCCAGAAGTGGAGGTGTTTGGTAAGGACTGATAACATAGGCACAAGCCTCTGGTGTAACCAAGACCTCTCTTGTGTTCCCTCCGGCCCCCCAGTTTGGATTACCACCCTGCACCTGGCCCTTCTGCCTCTCAGCGCTTACCTTTCTGCTCCTGACGACCAACAACGCTGCCATCTACAAGCTTCCGCTCAGCAAAGTCACCTACCCAGAGGCCAACCGCATCTATTACCTGTCCCAGGAGAAAAATAGAAGACCATCAGCCATAACAAAGTACCAGGTCTACGATGTCTCCTAAGTTTCTCCTTTCCAAAACATGTCACTATAAATTCAGGCTTCAGCAGGCTGTGTAGGTCCCCAGCCTGAAGGCCACATAAGCTCTCCTGTCTGTTCTGTGATTCTCCTCCAAAGCACGCCTACACCTGTTATTCTCAAGCACGGGGAAATGTGTGTGTACTCACTATTCAGGAACCTGTCTGTTCTAAGATGCACAACACTTATTAAACATATGGTTAGTTTAGACTGTGCACAGCTCACTCCATAAGCTTTTTTTCAGGGGCATCTGCCCTCTTCTTCAAGATAAGCCACATTTCTAAAAAGAACTGATCAAAAAGAAGACAGAGGTTGGTGACCTGGCCATCCAACTCAGTCATTTAATGTAGCAATACACAGTGTCATGAAATATGCAGAAGGCAAAGGGCTGATTCTGACTCAGTTCTGACACTAATGAACTCCTACCATCTCAGGTGAGTCTTCTCCACTCTCAGCCTCAATTTCTTATGGGTTTCACGAAAGGAGGGACTCTATAGTCCCCTCCACCTCAGAAGTGTTGATTCATCTCTCTCTCCTATAAACCGATGAAATTAGCATGACCAGTAATTACTTTGAGTTAAGTAAGAGATGGAAGGGTGACCTGGAGAAGAGGCAGAACAGTTTCAATGATCTATGGAGAGTTATTCTTGAGTCATGAGATGTTCTCCAGACTTTTGGATTACGAACCTAATTCACTGTAAATGCCAACATGCCTACTTTACGTAACAGAAGTGTTTCTGGAAATGTCATAAGATGAAAACTGATCTTTTCCAACATTCAAATCATATTTTAAATAATGTATTTCCTTTTGTAATAGTTATAAACATACTCTATTAAACTGTTAAGTTTGCAAGTTGCTATCAGGGTTTTCTTGAAATAAGGCTCACCTACATTGCCCACTTCAGAGGTTTTCCACAGCTAAGCACGTATCCAAAAAGAGATGAGGATGAGTTAAAAATTCTCAGAAGAGGGTTTGGTTTGTTTACAAAGGGAATTATTTATACAGAAGTGACAGTGGTCATTGCTTCTGTTTGAGTTAAAGTACAGGTTGTTAACAAGCCATCTCACTGTTTAGGGGATGGTATAAAGGATAGTATCCTAAAAATACGGCCCATTTTGTGATTTAATTACTCTGGTTATAGCTTTGAACTCCTAAACCACAGGATCCCGTTGTAGGAAACTATATGGTTCAGCCTTCCTACCCCTCCCCCGGAGGAGGGTAGATGAACCTCTCGTAGCACCTCCATGGGACCCCTCCAACCCCAATGTACAATTCCAGTTTAGCATCATTGGGTAAGGATATAAGATGGGGGATATAAGAAGGAGGCAAGGGGGAGGGGACCAGGCCCTCTATAAATACAGCTTTAAGGAAAGAATTATATTTGAGCAAAATCCATCATATAGGAAAAGCTGGTGTCTACATTTATCTTTTTTTTTCTCTGCCCTGAGACCCCAGCCATGTCCTGCCAGCCCAAGAGCACTGGGCTGCCCATTTCTCTTCCAGATTATATCTAGCCAGTTATGACTTCTCCATGAAAATGGAACACTTCTCTCTGGAAACAAATTCCCCACATAGGAAAGGGGAGCGAGTCACACTTCAGAGGCTACCTCTGAGTCTGTGGTCACACCTTGAGGCCAAGTAGGGCTCAGGCTGTATTTCAATGATGATGGAGTTACGACTCTCTGAGGATTAAGCATCCAGGAATTTCACCAGAAGGCTGTTTATGCTCACAGCTCACTCAGCTGTCCCAGAACCTCTAAGTGACGACATAGAACTATTAAAATACCACTTTTCATGCGTTTTCTACCACAGCATTATAATCTGGTTTATTAAGAGCAGGAAACCCTCCACGTACATGCCTTTCTGATTATTGACCACGAACAAATCCCTTTAGCTCTTCTAAGTATTTCAATATCCTCACCTATAAAGCACATTGAGTTGGTCCAGGATAACAAGCAAAGTGGAAATAGACAGGACAAAAGATTTCGACTTATGAAAACGTACAATAGCCATAGGAGTCTACGCCAGCACTTAAGTCAGGCACCAACACAGGAGAGAGGGAGCCGGCTTGTACCAGCTCCCGAGAGCTGCCTGTGCATGTGAGTGCATCTCTCCCAGGGCCACGTTCAGTGACGTCACCTGGATAGGCTGAAATAGGCTATAGTAGGAGTGTTTACGCCACAGAAAGTGGCAAACTACAGATCTGGGCTTTTCTTCCCCAGATAGCCAACTTACCAGCACACCACTGGTGGGAATAAAGGAAAACAATTACGGGGCTCCTAACCAGAGTCTCAGAGTCTAGGGCCAAAATAGTCAACCCAGCAATCCTACATGGATGCCATCATTCACACAAAAGGCAAGTGAGAGAAAAACAAAAGCGTTCTCAGGTCTAAAATGATCTTCGAAGGTCTGTACACAGAGCCCTACAGCGCAAACACTCTAAGCGGAAGCAACCAAAGAAGAAGAAAAATGAATTAAAAAATGCAAGAAAACAGTATGGTGATCAAATACATTGGTACTGTTTATTGTTTATTAGGACCGAAGGGGTGGAATAGAAGAAACACACCTATAACGACCTAGGACTGGAAGGTCAGATGCTGTCAGAGGTGGAGTGGGGTGCTCAGAAGAGGCAGGAGAGCTGTCAGAGCACTGAGCTTGTGGAAGGATTGATAAGTTCAAAAAACCCACAGAGAGGAATAAACGTGGGCAGAAAGGGGGACCACCATGAGAACAAAATTAGAAATATAAATTTTGAATCAGATGGAAATTCTCTTTCCAATGGAAAGTAGAAAAAGAGAAAAATATTCTAGAAAGTCACTCAAAAAAGCTAGTAGTACAAAAAATAAATGGAAGGCAGATATCAGTCAAACATAATAATAATTGACCAAAAAAAAAAAAAAAAAAACCTTAACTCTTAAATTTACCACCAGAAGACAAATATACACGGGGTTGTCCTTTTTTTTTTTTTTAAATAAAAAAAAAAAGAGCTAACAATTTGCTGTTTACAAGAAACACATTTAAAACAGAAAGACAAAATGTTTGAATACAAGGATGCAATAATATATACTAAACAAATACAGACCAAAAGAAAGCCAGAGTATTAACCATTATATCTCAAAACGTGAAGTTTAAGACAAAAAAGATTAAGAACAAAGAAAGATGGAATGACAGAAAAAGAGTATATAATCGTTATATGCACACACCTGTACAAAACAATCAGCCTCAAAATGCATCGAGCAGCAATTGGCTGAACTGCAAGGAAAAGTAAACACATCAATCATTGTAGCTAAGATTTTACCAAAACCTCAGAAATGGATACATCCAGAGAACAAAAAATAAGCAGAGATATCAGGGGTCTAAACAAAGAATTAATAAGTGTAAACTATGACATTTAAGATTTTAAACCCTCTCACCCAATATCTGCCCTCCTCCCCACCCCTACCCCCCCCCAAAAAAAACCTAGAAAACACACAATCTTTTTAAGTACCTATACAACACTTACAAAATAGACCTTATATTATGCCGTAAAGCAACCCTGGGGTCCTTCTGCGATGCTGGTGGGAAGTTGACTGCTGCAGCCATTGAGAGGACAGGTCTTCAGTATTCAGTCACATTAAGTATATACATCCCGTGTGACCTAGAAATTCCCCTCCACAATATACATAGCTCCCAGGGAAAGCATCCCCTGCGTTCACTGTGGGCCACCAGGAAGGCTGTTCACCACAGCATGCGTCGTGATGCAGAGACTGGAGGAGAACGTAGAGGCAAAGTGGGCGGGACACACTGCGGAGTCCTCCGCGGCAGGTGTACACTCCGTACTACACATACAGCAATGCGGACGGATCTTAAAAACCTAGCGCCGGGGTAAAATAAGAAAATAACTTTTATAATCAATACTATTTGCACTAATTAAAAATGCATCTACACAAAACAACAATACATATTTTACGAGCACACAAACACAAAAAGGTACATAGGAATGCTGGAGGGAAAAGAGAATGGAATATAAAAATGAAAAGACAGCCACGCCTCCCTACATTCAATAGGGGGCCTTGCACAGACTAATGAGGGTAATATGCAGGGACATGATTAACTTAACTCCGTCAAAAAAAATTTAAGTGGGTGGGGCATAGTGCTTACTCTGCTCAGCCCATCAGGGCCTCTGGTTGTGTCAGAGTGACCCCAGAATTGGGGCAGGGTCCATCTGCAAAGCCCCATAGTGGATTCTGACCCCACTATGCATTTGGAAGCATTCTGACCATACTACAAAGTGTTATAAATGTATACTAAAAAAAGTTTCTGCGCTTTGCCTCCTAATTAAATGAACATGTTAATCCCTAGAGTAACAATGGTGATGGACATACATATTTACTGTGCTTTTAGAATGTTTTAAAAACTCTGATGAAATGTGGAAATAAGGGTAAATTTTTTGTTGAGAAAGGTGGGAAAGAAAAGACATTCCTGAACATAAAAGATATAGGAATCGAGGATATAAACTGAATTCAGAAAGAACAGGGACCTAAGATAAAGATAATAAATTCATATCACCTCCTACAGTCACCAAACCTAACTGGTGAGTCGAACGGGGATAGTGTGGGAAGGTCCCAGTTTTGAAGCCAGATGAACTAGGTTTGGAACCCAGTCCTCCTCTATTACACACTGGCTGAGGCATTGATCTCTTGGAGCCTGCATCTACAAACAGAGGTTCATACCCACCTGAGAGGCCTGAGAGCCGTGTGGTGTGAAAGCTGAACAGCAACCCCGGGCCCATCGGTACAGGAGGGATGGAGGAAACTGCCCTTGGAGCCACAATTCCCAGGCAGGCCCAGGGACCAGAAACCCCCAGCAGAGCCTGGGTATCATCTGTCTCATGTGGGTATCCAGGGCCAGAGGGGCAGATCAGAACTCTTCTTTACCTTTAAGATGCTAAAGAAAGAACTGGCTGGCTATCCGAGTGGGGGTACAAGACTTTCCCTCATTTCACCTTTTGAAATATCCCCTTTCCTTCCTCCTCCTACCTCTCCAGAGCAGAGCACTAGTTGTTTTAGGAAAATGGCCTCAAAATGAACACCCCGGAGGCCTCTGTTCTCTTAATCTCTTATAGTCATTACCATGGAGTGTCCTGCACAATTGTTGTCTGTTTCTTTTATATGGATCTTTTCTCTCCAATTAGATTGCAAGTCATGTGAGAATTGTAGTTATAATATACACATCCACACATCCACACAATACACATACACCCACATATACATGCATACACACATGCACATCTATGAGCACATGCTATGTACACACATGCATGTGCATGCACACAGATATACACATATGTACACACATGCATTTATGCGTTCACACATACATGCATGCTACATATGTATCCACATATATAAGTATCTCTACAGTTGTTTTTGTCTCTTTCCTTCATAGATCTAGCCCACTGATGGACACATTGTAGCCCTGGGAAATAACTGATTAATTGAAACACCTTCCCATTCCCACTCTCTCTCCCATTCACTCATCCTGGCTGGAACTTCAGCTCTGTTTCACACACACGACCACATATACATGATAGACACAGAATCTGAGGTAGGCCAGCTGACTGAATCTTGCCACCCAAATTTCCTGTCTATAGCCTCCTTCAAACATATTCTCTGAATAGTGTTCCTGGAAAGAACTCTTCAGAAAGAAACACCATCTAGCCCTAAGCATTTCGTCATTTTTATGGATAATAACTTCAAGCCTCTACAAACCTCCTTTGCCACCATCCCTTCCTTACAGAACCTTCACAGCTGGGACCCAAATAGCGTAATGGTCTTGGGTGAGACAGGAAGATGGTAGACCAGTAGCTCTCAAACTTGACCAGGCATCAGAATCACCTAAAAAGCTTGTTAAACAAATTGCTGGGCCCCACCCCTAGAGTTTCTGATTCAGTAGATCTGGGAAAGGGCCTAGGAATTTACATTTCTAACAAGTTCCCAGATGATGCTGATGCTGTTGGTCCAAGGACCGCACTTTGAGAACCACTGGTGTAGACTTAGAAAGAGGATGCTGCCTCCAGTCATTCTTTCCTCCTCCTTTGCATGTTGGATACACTGGTCAGCAAACTCTATGCATATGAGAATCATCTGTAGTGCTTATTAAAACACAGATCCATGAGACTCAATGCCAAAGATTTTAATTTGTGGCTGTAGGGGGAGCTGAAAATCTGACCATCCACCAAACCTTTAGATTTTATGGATGCTGCTGGGTCAAGCTCCAGACTTCGAGATCATTTCACAACAGCGCTTGGTCCTGGCTAGATTAGAATCCCCTGATTCCAATGCCCCATCCCAGATCAATTAAGTCAGCAGCAAGTCTGGGAATGGGTATTTTTTAAAGCTCCAGCTGTGATTCCAATGTGCAGCCAGGGCTGAAGATAACTTTGGTGTCTTTTCTGGGCCCTAACCTGTCTCCAATCAGAGTCACACTTACAGACTGTTAAGCTCTCGCCACCCTCGATCCCCAGGTCGATTTTGATAAAGCTGCACTGGGCACCTGAAGGCAGGACGGGCATGCACAGGAGGCACAGAGATCAAAAGTGAAGCGTGCCCCTTTCTCAGTGTTGAGCTCCAGCCCTACACCCCAAAGGTAAAGAAAAATGAAACCACTAGCAGGAAACATCAAGCCCAGCAGGCTGAGCAGACAAGCAAGGCTTCACATTGGCCCCGGAAGCCTGCCGAGTGGGTGGCCTTGGGCCTAGAAAGGAAGAGTGAAGCAGTGGGCTTGTCAGCAGCACCTTCGTCCAAACTGCACTCGGCCTGGGGTCTGTCTCCCTGGCCCTCTGGACACAGACAGCACTGGCCTGCTGGAAAGGCATGGCTGCAGGTAAGAAGCCGCAGGCATGCTGTGTGAGCAGGTATGGGATGGGGATTCAGGGCTGCCCTGGGATGGGGACAGAAAGTGGAACGAATGGGGAGGCTGTGATAACAGGTGGGCAGGCAGGAAGGCAGGTGGTGCAAACAGAAAATGAGCTCCAGCAAGACCTGCAGGCAGAAAGCCCTGACCAGGAAGACATCGAAGAGGAAAGGAGATGGGAAAAAGCAGAATACAGAGTAACACATAAAGCAGGTGCTGAGGGCCCAGTGGTCCTATAACTGGAAGAGGGCAAACAACAGGTGGATTATGGTGGTGCGATGAGGCTCCACCGCTCTGTGACCTGCCCGTTGGGCCAGGGATGGGACAGGGACAGGCAGTGGTTCTCGTTCCTTTCCTCGCCATTCGCTTCTGAAGGAGCCATTCAGAGTCAGGAGGACCCAGAATGTTGGAGAGAGACTGTCATCCCGTGTGGCCTGAGCAGATGCGGCAGGAGGGTCTGCATATTCCTCACCATCACGGTGGCCACCGTAATGGCTCAGAGAGGAGCCTGTAGGAGCCACCGTTTCTTTAAGGAAACTGTAGTTTTAACATAAAGGATAATATCAACCATACAATTTCAAGCTTAATTTTATATTGTCTGGTATCTATTATTTCATCTGAGTGGGTCTTATTTCCTCAATGGGGTGGCATATTCTGAGGCCAGGGACTTCTCCTTATAATAACATGGACACAACATACTTTTGGGCCCAAGCACATAGCTGGGCACAGGATGCCCGTGCTGCTTGATTCAGTGAATGTTTGGACTCCTGGGACTGTCATCTGAAGGAAGAAGGGGTGCCAGGTGGGCTTCCATAGGGGGCGGCGGACAGTGTCTGAGTGTTAAGTGCCAAGGGCTGGGGATGTCACAGAGCCGATTCTAGTCCCAACTCAGGCTGGCTGTGTCCGGTCGGTGACTTTGCATCAAGTGATCTCTCTCGGCCACCCTCTGTTTCCTCATCTATGAAAGGGGAGTAATAATAGCAACTGCCTCGCGGGTTCGTTGGGAGGATCAAATGGACAAAGCTGTGATGCTGCCCATATTTTAATGTGCACACGAATCTCTCAAGGATCTTGTTAAAATGCGGTCCCAGATGGGACCTGAGATGCCACAATTTACAAGTTCCCAAGTGATGAAGATGCTGCTGGTCTCCAGGCCAAACGCTTATGGAGATAATGAGTGGTCCCCAGACAAGAAGCAGGGGCATCACCTGGGAACTTGTTAGAAATGCAAATCCCCCAGCCCACCCCAGATCGACAGACTCAGACCATGGAGGTCGGGCCAGTGATCTGGTGTAACAAGCGCTCCTGGGAATTCTGATTCTTCAATCACACAAGAACTGACGTAAGTTCCTACTGGGCGTCTGTACCTGTGCTAAGTAGTGTGGCCTCAGGAAGCTTAGAATTTTAGTGCAGTGGGTCCTAGCTACTTTGTATCTAAGGGGTGGGAACATGTAGCGGGGAATGCTTACTTAAAAACAATGTAGATTTATGGTTTTCTACCACTACCACCCCAAGTGACTTTGATTCAGTAAGTCTGGATTTTTAAAGCAGAAGTCCAGCTTTTTATGACCATTATTCTATGACATAAGACCACACTCTGACAAACAGTGATTTAGAAAGCGAGAGATAACTAAGACCAGAAAACTCACTAGAAAATAACCATTTCTCCCCACCCCCTCCAGAACTATGTAAATGCTAATCTACTTTTAGATTTGCCTCTTCTGGATATTTCATATATACGAACCATATAATATGTATGGAACCATATAATATGACTGTTTCCACTTTGGGGCTATTATGAATAATGGTACTGTGGATATCTATGTATAAGTGTTTGCATGTTTTAATTTCTCTTGGATATATACATAGGAGTAGAATTACTGAGTCATATGGTAACTATACATTTAACCTTTTGGGGAACTATCAGACTGTTGTCCAAAATAGCTGTGCCATTTCACATTGCCTCTAGCAGGAGTGTAGCAAGCCCTCATTTTCTCCACTTGCTAATCAACGGTTACATTATCTGTCTTTTTTGATTCTAGCTAGCCTAGCGGTATAAAGAGGCATACCATTGTGATTTGGGTTTGCATTTTCTTGACAGCTAATGATGTTGAGTATCTTCTCATGTTCTTATTGGCCAGGCGTATATCTTATTTGGAGATACATTTATTCCTATCTTTTGCCCATTTTTTAAAATTAGGTTATTTGTGTTTTTATTATTACATCATAAGACTTATTTACAGATACTGAATAAAAGTTCCTTATCGGACACATAATATGAAAATATTTTCTACCGCTCTGTCAGTTGTCTTTTTGCTTTCTCGATGATGTTCTCTGAAACACAGAAGCTTTTCATTTTGACGAAGTCTAATTTATCTATTTTTAATTTTGTTGCTTGTGCTTTCGTGTCATATCTAAGAAACCATTGCCTAACCCTAGGTAACGAAAACTCTTCTTCTAAGAGTTCATAGTTTTAGCGCTTGTATTTAAGTCTTTGATCCATTTTGAATTCATTTCCATATGGAATGTAGGGTAAGGTCCTCAGTCTATAGCATGTGAACATCCAGTTGTCCCAGCACCGTTTATTGAAAAGATTATTCTTTCCCAATTATAAGAATTTTTTTCAACCCACCCCCCCCCAAAAAAAAAATCTTTTATATTCCTATTGTTCTAGGGTAGTATTTCCTAAACTGGTCTATCATGAACCTTAGTAAACATGTAACCAAAAAAAGGAAAAAGTCACATGATTCAACAAGATCCAGATACATTAAGCTAAATAAACATTCTTTTTTTTACTATAGGCTTCTCAAAGACTTCCGTGTCAAAGTGTTTTAATGAATTTCACATCCTTACTTTATTAGAGAAGGCTTTTATGTGGCCACATACTAACATTTCCAGAAGCACGCTGCCACAGAACTCAAGTTTTGGATCCACTCTTTTGAGAAGACTTTGAACTCTGTTTGGATGTTTTAACTTTGCACTTTGAGAATTAAGCCACCAACACAGGGTTTGTATATTTCGTAGTTTCATCTTTTATCTTTAGGTCAGAGCAGAAATAAGACAGTAACCTGTGAATTCTTCTGAATTCTTTTGGCAACTTGTTTAGGACCCACATTTTTAGTTTACTGCTGAAGCACCCATTTTTAAGGCTAAATATTAATATTAAACAGTATAAATATTAAACATCGTTTTTTTTGAAAGTGTGGTCCGAGAACCACCTGCATAGGAATCACTTGGAAGTGGTTTTAAAATGCAGATCCCTGGGCCCCTTCAGACCTAATAATTAGAAAGTCTGAATCCGGAGCCCAGTTGCTATACTCTCAAGCTCCTCAGTGATTCTTGCATACACCAAAGTTTGAGAACGCTGCTCATCCTAAGATAAAGGGAGAGAGATGGGGTTCAGAAGCTGACGGGTGCCTAAGATGAAGTTGGCTTTTCCTGTATCTTCTTTCCTTCCGTTCCTATCTCTATTGCCTACTTCTTCGTCCTGTAGCATGTTGACACATCCTATGTATATGATCACCAAACAGGCATACTCTGTGCTTTGGGGCTTACGATATCTACCAAGTGTCACTAGAGGGCGCCAGAGCATCTCCAAAAGCTGCACCAGTCTCCTTTGCTTTCCTTTTCCACTGCAGGCCCTTTGCTCAGGCTCATCCCCCACCTCACTGATTCTCAAGAGAGAACATAACTACTATGGCAAGCACTTAGTTGCGAGGCCTGGGGAATTTGTCTAATGCCTCTTGGCCCAAGTTTCTCATCTTAACAAGGAAATAATACATATCTGTTAGTATAGTTCTTTTAACCGTTAAGTGAAATAATAGAAGTAAAACTGCTTGATCAGCTGCTAGATACTATTGTTCTACCATAAGGCAGTGATTTGCATTGCTGTTAATCCAGAATCCTTGAATTACAAATGTAATTTTTTAAATTTTAGTATTAACACATCATTAACAGATCTAAGTTCAGTCTTGGCTGTATCTTATCGATATACTTTTTGTCTCCTCTATAATTTTGGATCTAAACCTTGTACTTTTGCCTGCAGCACAATTCACGATGCATAGCAGAAGAGATCAGTTTAGCAAAGGGGAGCCTCCCTCCCGCCAAGCAGCTCAGCTCCAAGCTCCACACTCACTCAGCCTCTTCCCCCAGGTGGTGCTAGGGAGTGAAAGAGGTGTCATTTAGATGTTGTTCTCTAATTCATTGTGCTATACTTAGCATAATAATTCATTCTGTGGAGACAGGCATTGTACTAAGTCCTCTGGTAGTGGAAGTGGAGCTGAGGTGGTGAAGTTGATGGGAGAGGTGGAGGCACTTCGTGAGGAAGGCGGTGGTGGGAGAGCGTGACAGGGGGTGGGGTGGCGGTGTTGAACTTGGTGAAGGTGGTGGTGGTGACGGGGGAGGTGGAAATGGAAGTGGTGCTGAAGGTGGCGGGAGGCTCTCTACCTAGCATCAGAGGTTCCACCGGGCTGAAGGATAAACCCCAGGCTCCTGAGCTTGACAAAGTGATTCGTGATCTAGCTGTTGCTTACTTCTTCAGGTTCATTTCTTATCAGTCATACTCACACACACACACACACGCTCACTAAACTCTTCCACACTGAAATACTTGCTGAGCCTCAGACCCAACACACCTTAATTTTATTCTGTCTTTGTTCATATTATTCTTGGCGTCACTTTGTTTCATTTCCATCAGAAACACTCCTATTCCATCTTCAATACCCAGCTCAACTGTCACTAGCATCTTTTGTGAGGACTTCTCTGATTCTCAAGGCAAAATTAAGTTTCCTTTCTCAACACTTCCATGGTATTTTGTGCATACCTGAACTCTAAGATTTTTAATCTGACTTGTAACAGGTTGATGGGGTCTCCAAAGATCCCTTTAGACTTATCCAAGAATTCTGGCCCAATGCTGTCATGCTGAATCATTAGTCACTCCATTACAGTCTTGAAGGCCTACTACATGCTTGAGTGGCAGAGCTCAGACAGCCTGAGACAAATCTATTTTTAACATATATCATGGAAGGTGAAAAAAGCATAAGCAAACACTTCATAAGTAAATTTCCAATAAATAAACATACTCATGTGACCACCGCCCAGATCAGGAGACAGAATGTGACCAGCAACCAGGAGCTCCACAACAATTATATTTAAAAATGCATTTATAACTATTTAAACTTATATTTTTTAAAATGGGCTGTCAAATTTCAAATATGTAAAAGTTACTAGCTTTTCAAAGACATTTTAGAAATTATAGAAACTAAATGCCCACCCCCACCCACACCCCCCCCCCCACACACACACCACACAAGAAAGTCACTCCAGGTTCTGGAGATGCTGTGTTCCTTTTCTGAGCAAAACCCAAGCCCTCAGCTAACCCAGACCCCACAGTGGGCACTCGTAAGCCTCGGAGCTGAGCCAGGATCAGGGGAGGCAGGTGCACTATCTAATCGAGTGAGACCACTAGCGATATTTGGAAAACAAGGTCACGATGACATTCCAGGCAGGGATTAATGGAAGTGAGATGAAGAACAACTATTATTTGTTCCTTCTACCTCTGTGGTGCCCTCTTAGCTAAGGATTTCTTGTATACCATCCCAATGATACCACTGACATGCCTACAAAATATCCTGTTGAAGAGCAATGAAAGTTAAAGATGGTGGGGGGGGGGCGGTGAGTAGCTCCCTATTACAGAGGGAGGATTCTAAAACAGGTAGAGGAGCTTAAATGGGGGCTTTTTCCACTTGCCCCAACTAGCTAATATGCCCCTCCTGCCCTTCTGTGTGTGATACTTTAGAGTTTGTGGTAGGGAACTTGATGTGTGTGATATGTGTATGTGTGTGATATGTGTATGTGTGTGATATCTTGACATATTTTTCTCCTGCATTTCTGCAAACGTCTTGATATTTCATGTGGATGTGTGTAGTAGGCCCTACTCCCCTGGTATTTTCCATGAGAGAAAATGCACTGGCTCTGTTATCAACATATTGCCTGAGCCCCCAGCATCACACAGGTATTTGGGACAGCGCCCTGACCTTCTGACCTAATGTGCTCATATGAAAAGCACAAGCCCCACAGCTCACCTGAAGTGACAGAACAAGCCTATGTGTATGCACAGATTCCAGTACATTCCTTCTTATCCTGAGAGGCCCCTGTGTGCCAGGGAGGAGTACCAGGCCACATATTGCCTACTAATCCCTCAGGCCGACCTTCAAGGCCCTTCCATAGGGCCTGCCTACCTGCTAGGTGTCTCGACACCCCCTACTGTCAAAGGCACCACGTGCCCTGGAGGTGGACAGGTGCCTCACTCTGCCACTCACCAGCCCAGCAGAGTTCACCTTGCCAATGCTCTGTTTCTTCAGCTTTTTTTTTTAAAAAAAGATGATGCCACCCGAAGGGATGAAGGAGCCCTCCACGCTATCAAAATATAAGTCTAGAAGGAGAGAAATTGTGGCTCGCAGAGCCAAGCAAAGGGTCCTCGTGCAGGGGAGTGATGACCAGACTTCTGACGAATGCCCCTGCTCGCTGCTCATCCTCCACCTGTCTTCTAACGGAGCCCAGTGCTGGTCCTAACTGCTCCCCTACGGCCACAGCAGGCATACTCATTCTCTCATCTTCCCAGTCACTTCTGGCATCTCCAGCTCCAGGTCCTTGCCCAGATGGGAGCCCTCATCTCCAACTGCACCCTGGGCATTTCCACCTGCCTGTCCAGGCATCTCACACACAGTGTTGCAAAACGGGCTCTCAATCGCCTTTACTCCATATCGTCATTTCATCATGTTTACTAAAGTGTGATAGACTTACATCAACATGCACATATCGTAAGTATACAGCTTGGTGAATGTTCACTAATGAGCATACGCAGGTAACCAGCACCCAAATCAAGACACAGAACGTTATCAGCACCCCAGAAGTTGCTCTGGTGCCCCTTTCCAATGGTGATTAGTATCCTGACGTCTCTCGGTTTAGCCTGTTTTTGAACTTGCATAAACAGAATACACATAAATCAAGTCTGTACTCTCCTGTGCCTGGCTTCTTTCACTCAACATCATGAATTACATTCATTCCATTGTGTGGAATTGTAGGTCATTCTCTTACCATGTAAATATATCATTATGTATGCATTGGACTGTTGCTGGGCAATAGGGTTTCCCGTTTGGGGCTGTTTTGAATAGGCCTGTATTGAGCTTTGCGGTGCATGTCCTTTGGTGCGATCATATGTATGCATTTCTTTGCCTATATTCCTAGGAAAGTATCGCCGGGCCGTAGGAAGTGCAGACATCCACTCTAGTAGATACTGCCTGACAGTTTTATAAAGTGGGTGCACCCGTGCCCATTTCCACCAGCAGCGTATGTGAGTTCTGGTTGCTCCGCCTCCTCACCAACACTTGTCATTTGTGATTCACCCGTCCTTCACCCTACGCCTGTTGGTTTCTCCGTTTCCTCCCAAACTATCTCATATTTGCAGCCCTTTCCCCTTGCTATTGCCCCGTCGTAAGCACTCTGAGCGAGCCTCCCGGCTTTGGCCCCAGGCCGCCCTGTGAACTGCTTTCGGATGATCTCCCTAAATGCTGCTGTCATCATCACGCTGTTCTCCCCACAGAACTCCGATAGCTCCTGATCGCCAACTACTTCAGAGCTATATCTGTTTACATGTCTGATTTTCGACATCCTGCAAACCTAGCCAGTGGCCCACAGGCCTCATCTTTCCTTCAGGCCTCAATGCTGCCTTCATAATTCCCACATATCGTCTTCCAATTCCTTAATCCCTCTTCCTGCAAGTCTCAGACATTAGCTTGTTTGGCAGGATAACTGTCTTTTTTGTTAGCAGTGCTAGAAGAAGCACCCAAGCTGGAAAATGTTAGCGCTGACAGAGCCTTAGAGAGCCTTTCCAAAACCCTCATTTGCAGAGAAGCCCCAGGATTTAAAAAAACTTAAAAAAAAAAAATACTAGTGACTTGGCAAGTGTTTCACAACTTTCCTCAAGGGACAGCAATTGCTTCATAGTTGCTGATGGCCTTTATTTGATCTGAAAGCAGGCAGTGTTTTGGAATTTAACTGGACGGGGAGAAGAGGAGGTAACAAATAGAAATTTCGAGTTGGCTCTGCTTTAGAAACTGCTTCTTGGTGAGAGAAACATCCTCATCAGCTAGAGTGTTCAAGCATCTGCCACATTTAAGGAGGTTTTGATGAGTAGAAAGTTTTTGAAACCTCCTATCATTACAGAGAAATAGAAACAAACGCATGGGAAATAGAAAGCAGGCAAATTTTGCTTACTCCTCTCAAATTTTAGAAAGCGAATAAAACTATGTGTTGAATGTTTGCTTATAGTTTATTGTAGCTATTATTTGAATGTATGCTTTATGCAAGGGACCCCAATATGCTCTAGTTCACATTGTCCATATTTAGAGCTTAGAACCTAATTTTGCTATTTTAAATGGACTTAGAGGTCCATAGTTCCACCTTTTCTTCTATAATGCAGTATTTTTTCTTACTTATACTTCGATGCTCAGTTTTTTCGGTAGGGATTCAATGCCTGGTTAGTGTATAATATCATGAGGAAACAAAATCAGAAGGCTGGCAAGTCAGAGGCCTTCTGCAAACATGAAGGAGCATTGCTTTCCTTAGGGACCCAAGCAGAGGCTGGATTTGTGGGCCGTGACTCACAATACAAACCCTCTAGTGCAATCGCGAAGCTGTGCTCAGCCCCCAAACACGCTGCGCTTCTCTCAGCTGATGCTCACGCTGCTTCCTGAAAGGCTGGTCCCTATTTTCCTGCCTTCACGCAGTGCTGCTTTGATGTTAAGGGCCTTAGCAGGCCCATCTCTCCAGGAAGGCTCCCTCCGCCTACTCCAGACACTGCCCATATTACCCAGATTCTTTCAGCGCTAACTTGTGCAGGCTAGAGAAAGGACAGTTCTACACAGGCTGTTTTGCCTTTTGGCCAAAGGAACTGTATACCAGAGTGGGGCGGGGAGACCGCTACAGGAGCCCTAGGATAAAAAGCCCAAGGAACCCCAGATGGAGGACCAACAGGTGGAGGTCACCCAGGAAAATGCTTAGGGAAGATCTTCAAGACCCTGGCACAGGGGTTGCTCCTGCAGTGCAGGCGATGTCCATCCTATGGGTGGGCAGGAGGCAGAGGCCTCTGGCTGAACCACAGGAGTCGCTGCCAGTCTCCCTGGGCAGGAGGAGGCTTGCCCCTGTATGTGCAAGCATCGCCCTCCCGTGACTTGTGGTAATCTGTCGTGGTGACTGAGTACTGAGGGTGCTCACCAAGCCTATGTGATGCAATTAGCACCAGGGTGGGACCTGATGCAGTGGCTTGATGACACTTTGCCTAGAACACTGCCAGGGACCAGTGTAACCCAGTGTGTGACAGCATGCTCCATGCTGCCAACTGGAATGCAGCCATGACTCCCTTAGACTCACCATGGTGTCTCCAACCAAGATACCGGAATTTGTAAGCTGTCGCTGCTCCAGGGGCTTGAATCCATCCCCTTACACTAAGTCTCGAGGACAGAGATGCTTGAGGGTGCTGCTTTCCAAACTTTCATGTGCATACAAACCCCCTGGGGATCTGGTTAAAATGCAGATTATGATTAGGAAGGTCTGGGTGAGGCTGAGCCCTCCTTTCTAAACAAGTTCCCAGGAATGGCGATGCTGCTGGTCTGTAGAAGACTTGAGAACATCAACAAGAGTATGAAATTAAATCTCCTCTCCTTCATAGGTGAGAATGGTCAGATCCACTGTCGTTACTTACCCATCAAACATTTACTAAGCCTAAGAACTGGCACAATGATGGTACCACTGGCAGAAATAAGGAAGTCAGAGGTATGAACTGTTTTAGGAGGAAATAATAATAAAGGTAACCTTTGTTTGAATGCCTATCATGTGCCCTGATCTTGTTTAATCTTTATATTTGGCAAGGTGGGTATTATTAACTTCCATTAATTTCATAATGGAATTAAGGCTTGGAAAGGTGAAGTAATTTTCCCCTGAGTGTTATGGCTGGCTGGAATTTGAACCTGGCCTGTCAAACTCTAAAGTACATCTAATCCCACTATGACACGCTTCCTTATTTCGGAGCGTGAAGAAGTAGGATTAGACTCAGCGCAGTGGCTCTCAATCTTGCCTCCATGTTGGAATCACCAAGAGGACTTTCTCATACCCCAAACTCTCACACCCCAACCAATGACATCAGCCTTTCTAGGAAAAGGACCCACTATCAGCACTTTTACAAAGCCCCCAGGTAGTTCCAGTGTGCAGACAATACTGAGGACCACTGAGTTAATCCAACTCCTTTTCTAATATGCAAGGAGCTGGTGGGTGAAGCACCAATCTTGTCAGAACTAGTGCCTCTCAATTCCCAACACTAGGGAAAGAAGAGGCAAGGGGGATGCGATGAGGGGTGAGGGCCAGGACACTCTGAGTCCCTCTCAAGCTCTTTGTGGCCAATCGATAGAAAGCAGAGGAATGTGATTATCACTTCTGATAACTACAAAGGGTACTTTAAATCAGGCCGAGATGACAAAACCATGTTGCCAGTAGTAATTAAAGTTCTAGTTGAGACAACTGTGAGGGGCCCAAGCCATCTGCCAACTCCAGAGCCCGTCTCACTTTATTTAACACATCCATCCATCCCTTGTAGCTTCTTGGCCTAATTAATGCCGGCTCTCTGCATGACGTTCCCTGGTGGGTAACGCTTATCTGGGTGCCTGGCTGGGAGTAGCCTCAGCCCATCACATTCAACCTCTGGTGGCTGACGTCTTTGCCAAGAGCCTATAGCCCTTAGCCAGCCCCCTGGTTCAGAGAGCCTAATGGTTGTAGTAGGCCAACCCACCTTTCTTTCCTAGCCCAATTATAAAATAAAGCCCGAGTCCCTAAGCTTGGGGCCAATATTACAATATCTTTAATCGTGAGGAAACAATCTAATGAGTTACAAATTACCCTCAACAGAGGATAGGGGAACAGGGCCACATCTTTTCCCAACACTTCAATCCCTTCCTTGACCTAGTATAAAGAGGTCGAAAAAGTTCTCCTCCTACCCCTTGGATATTGCCCCTCTCTGGGAAAATTTTCTTAATCCTGAACAAAAAGAACGCCAGTAGAACCATTGCTAGCCAATATGACCCCTTTGTGGAAAGGCACCCTACCACTCCTTTCCTCAAGACATTTTAGTGCCACCTGCAGGAGTTTTGCAATAAATACCTAAGTGTCTAGGATGGTAATGATGCCCCCTTAGACAAACTGCATTTGTGCAGTGCACAACCTGCACACCCTTACACTGTGGACATCAGAGGCCTACATGATGGGTCTTACACTGGCCTGAATTTAATTTAAAACTGGAGAGAAGGTGATGCATGAGGGCATCTGATAAAAGTCATAGGTAGGGGTGGAGGTCCCTTTACCCATCTCCGTGTGCAAGAGGAGCCACCAGCTATTAAATAGAACTGAATAATTGCAGAACTGCATTTAAGAGCTAAAAATGGAGGTGCCTCAGTGCCCCCCGGCATCACCCATCCCCATGATACCTGGCAAGGACAGGCAATGGAGGTTTGAGAAAGATGTTTGTACTGCATGCCTGCTTGCCTCTTGGCTCCACAGCTAGGGAATGCCTACCACAAAAGGTGCTCCGCACACCCACTGGTGGCATTCTGGGTCAGTGGGAGTTTGGGCTCTCATCTGCTGCCTTTCCATCAGACTGTTCACCAAACTAAATGTTGTGGGCTCAGAACACACTGCCAAGGAACATTCTGTTCCAAGCTCACTGTCTTTGCTTCTCTCTTCGTGGAGATTGAAAGGATAGAAATTGGAGAACGAAAATTTCTATTTCTTTAGCACATTCTCTTCCATGTAGAAAAGGCCTGCTCAGGGCAGGATGCAGAAGCACACTCTGCAGCCGTCCTCTCCTGTAGAATTCCTCAGTGTGGGCCCTGCTCTTTACGCTTGAGGCGCGAATGATGAGCAAAGTTAAACTGCCTATAGCTAGATTGCTATCAAGCAGCAATCAAAATGAAACAGAGTTGGAATATTGAGTAAAACAATACGTATTTAGAAATACCTACAAATATTAGACATTGTTGGAAAATATTAAAATCATGTCATTATGGGTAGTTTTGTTCTTCCTCTTCCCTATTTCTTCATCTAGTTCTTATCTCCTCTTACATGTATTTTATGAACTTCCTCAAAAGCTTTTTGGAGAGAGAGTAATATGTTACAAATAAAGAGGAATATTAGATCCTGACCATGTCATCCAGCATCTTCTGGCCCAGGTGGGACTGTATAGCATATCATTTTATTTAATAAAAGATAATACCAGAGCTTAGGGAGGAGGGTGTCACTTGTTCGATGAGGAAAATGGACATAAATTGCTTTAGGTTCCCATGAGTGCAGCGTGGGCAGGAGCCAGCTATGGAATCCAAACAGAGGAGGAGCGAAAGCTGGGCGTGAATGTTGAAAAGGTGGGCGGGAGAAGGAAAGGAGAAAGCTTTCCAGGGGTCAAAAATGTATGAAGAAACTCAGAAAGGAAAAACACTCCTCATATGTTCTATGGTGACTGAGCCAGACAGGTGGGTAGAGGATAAGTTCGGAGAATGAATAGAACAAAGGAACACACAATGAGCAGAAGAACTGGAAAACACGCAGGGGAGGCAAGGAATGGAAAACGTCAAGGATTAAACGCTCAGCAAGTGATACTTCATAAATGATACCAGGAGGTGCTGGAGGAAGAACTAAGAAAAAGTCACTAAATTGTGTAATTAGCGCTGTTTAAAAATACTCAAGAACCCATGTATGCATGCATTGTTGGGTATCAGATTGTCCCTCTGATCTCCATCTTGGAGGTTCAAAGCCACAGCAACTCAGCAACAACTGACCTTGGCAACTTGGGATCTTGCACATGAGAATGTGGAGAGCTTTGTTAGACACTTACCTGGCTCAGCATTCTTGCCTGCGTACTCATAAATACACCCCTTCTGATGCTGGAGCCAGAGAAAGGCTTTTTTCCCTGGTTCAAGCTGGGAGGAGGGACTTCTATGGGAATCCTCAAGGACAAACCAACCCTGATTGAGAAAAACAAACTTTGGAAGGGTGGCACCTCTTCGTGTCAAGCACAGAACTTTACAGATATCATCCCCAAATTTCATCACGAACTCATAAAAGAAATTACCCCACTTTACAGTGAGTAATCTAAGATTCAGAGAGGGTGAGTCACATACCTAAAGTCAGCTTAGGTAAAGGACATGGCTAGTAAGAGACAATGCTGGGGTTCAAAGGCAGGTCTCTCTGACTCAGAATCCCACATTCTTTGTACTACCTCATGAATACCATGTAGCAGGGCTGTATTTTGTGCAGCTCATGTGGTGTGATGAGGTGTATGTAGCTTTATAGGGACCAGGGAGAAGCCAAGGAAGAAGGGTGGAGGAAGAGATGGTTCTGCCAAGAAGACTGGAGATTCCATCCACACCCTGAGCCCCAGGCCAGGGCCACCGAGGTAGAAGGCTACATGGGTGCAGTGGGGAGGTGGCTTCAGGGAAAGGTAAATACCTGTTGATGGTTGGTTTGTGCTAGCTTCAGCCTATCAATAACCAATGTTGTGGTTAGCCCCTCATGGTTCTTATGACAATCGTGAGACACCCTCCATCAATAACCATTGGGAAACTTTGGTAATGGTTTATTACTCACAGGACCTAGAAATCACACTGCACACCCAGGGACATACAACAAGGTCATGGGTAGAGAGGAAAATATATGTTTGCATGGGCCTGGTGTTCTGCTTTTACTGGGAATGAGAATGGGGGGCCTAGGGTTTCCCACGCTTTTTCTTGTTGACCTCAAGAAGAAATATACCTGTCAAAAAGGACTCCTGTGGGCCCAAACTTACCATCAGAATCTAGCAACCATCATTTCCACGGGGCCTCTTACACAGGCTGCATTTCAGGGAAAAGCTCCTAGAATCACGTTTAGACAAATGGGCTGAGACCTGTCCCATCCAATTAGAGCTGCCAAACTAGATCCTCATTTGCAGCTTTACCGACCAATCAGAACGGATCCATAACAACCAATCCGGACATACAATTCTGACCAATCAGGACAGTGCTATGTGGACCAATCAAACTGCAAAATCAGATCTCTCATTTGCATAGAGTGAATGATCAACCATTTGTGCAATTCTTTCATTGTCATTATCATCATTATTACTATGAGGAACTGTAGCCCATTTGCATAAATAACTCACGGAAACACTCATGTGATTGCTTTCATTCCTATACCAGGCTCTCTGATTGTCCTCTCGCTATTCATTTTTCTCTTTCAGGGTAACCCTAGAAGTTTATTTTTTCCTTATTTTACAAGGAAAAAATGTTGGTGGAAGAAATGACTGAAGCTCAAAACTGATCATGAATCTGGAACTATGATCTCCTTCTCAGGCCCCAAGATACACACACCCTCAGCTGCAGGAGGCACCTGGAGAGAGGGAGTCCCCAAGAGAGCAAGGAATTCTACCGTTCGGCAGGTGTCCAGGGGGTGGAGCCAGAGAGTTTCCCCTGCCTTGCTGATCACTGACAGGGCTATCAGCATCTCCAGGCAAGCCTGAGCCCCAGAGAAGGGAAAGACTGATGACGTTGGCACAGGTTTCTTGGGGGGTTAATTCTGTGTTTATGAAGTACACCTGAGTTAGAGTTCTGCCGTAACAGAACATGCCACAAAATTGACAATTAAGAAGAATAAGGAAGAAATCGATTTTTCGCTTGAATTTTAGATTCCTCTGCTATGGAACGTTTGCCTCCAGGCTTTTAAAAAGCAGCAGAATGTGTCCTGGGGTTCTCACGTAGATAGAGGGACATTCCAAGGAAACATTTATATTTTCATTTTCTCCTCACTAAGAAACGGGGAGCTTGGTTTTCAGAAAACAAATTCGTCTACCCCTTGTCCTCTTCACCCATGGGCCACGCCCCTCGGGACTTCCCTGGATTCTTACACCTGGGCAGAAGCTGTGTCAAGTCTAAGAGAAAATTCCCCCCAGAGGAGTCACTTAGCCCCTGGGTCTGTTGCATAAAAAACTGCCCCTTAGTTTTTAAGGTGACATTCTGTTGATCCTTTTCAGTTATAAACCTTTTGAAAAATATTTCATAGTGAGAGTAGAAGCTACAGGAAACAGCATGAAGACAAAAAAAAAAAAGATGAATAGATGAATTTGAGTAGGATTATCACTGGGCAAAGACCTCAGAAAGCCATGGAAAGGACTGAAAAAGTCTTGGCACCGAATCGAGGAGCCAGAGGGAGAGAGCAAAAGAGAAAGAGAGAGATGAGAGAGAGCAAGAGAATGAGAGAGAGAATGAGAGAGAGAGAGAATGAGAGAGAGAGAGAGAGAGAGAGAGAAAGAGAGAGAGAGAGAGAGAATGAATGAGAGAGAGATAGAGATCAGGTACAGGACAGGGGACCAGTTTCTCAGCAGTGTTTTGGCACTGGTGCCTGAAGTGGGAGGAGAGAGCCACAGAAAGGCAGAGTGGAGTACACAACTGCTAGGTGCCTCCCTCCCAGCACTGCCTCCTCCTCCCTTCCAGGAGAGCTCAGCAGGCTTTATCAGCCAGCGCCTTCTGCCACT
The DNA here is from genome assembly GCF_014176215.1 of Rousettus aegyptiacus. Lineage (NCBI taxonomy): Eukaryota > Metazoa > Chordata > Mammalia > Chiroptera > Pteropodidae > Rousettus > Rousettus aegyptiacus. The sequence goes on from NW_023416287.1 coordinate 74,171,112, forward strand.
GGGAGGCCAGCTGGAGTGTGAGCACCCTCCTCTGTGAGTACCCTCCTCCTTTCTCTTCATTTCCAGCTGTTCATTGTTGAGGACTTGTCTTCTCACTCTGCTTTAATTTTTTGCTCTTTTTTTTTCTTTTCTTTGTTTTAATGGAAAATAAAAATGTTTCAGATGGTCGGAACTGAGCAGAAGCAAGCAGCAAAGTAGAGTTCTGGTAGACTAGAAAGCAACATCTCAAAACCACAGGCTTCTTCCTGGAAGCTTGGAAGTGATGCCTGTGCTTACGATTTCTGAAGCAGGGTGCGAGCACCTGAGCTCCACGTGGAAGAGGGTTTTCAGCAAGGTGTCTACTGGACGTGCTAAATGACTCTGAGTTTATCAACATATAAAAGTTTTGGGCTGTGTTCCTGAAATAATTAAGTGAAGTTGGAGACATATCAATATGACTCCAAAAAAAAAGTGGGTACTGGCAATGGCCCTTTCCAGTCCTGGTTTTATGGATTACTGCATGTGCTGTCATGCTGAAGGGAGTGCTCACCCATTGGGAGAACTTTCCATTCACGCTGAAGCTACACATTTGGCAGGTCCTTTGCAGCTGCACTTTCTAACGTGGAATCCAGACCTCAAAGCTTCTAGGAGTGGTGTGTTCCAAGGAGCAAAGTATTTTAATCAGGAGACGGGAATACCTGACAGCATTTTCTGTGTTTTTGGTTACAGCTTTAAAGAAAACTGAGTACCTCCCGCCATTTAAAACAAAAACTACCTAAAATAAAGATTATCGTAAGTACCAAATAAATGTCAATGTTGAAATCTCTTTACTAGAGCATGAATATTTAAATGATTTCCTCTATATCCATATCCAAAACTTTGTATTATTTTTTAAAGCACTATGGCATATTTCATTTTATTGGGCTTTGCTTTATTGCGGGGGGGGGGGGGTTATTGCACATATTGTGGGGGTTTTTAATAAAGTGAAAGTAAAACCCTCCGCCAGAAAAAAGATTATGACTCACTAAGGTTCTGATCATGTTTCGCTTTTTTTTTTTTTTAGCAATAACGTATTTTTGATTAAGATGTATGCATTGCGTTTTTAGATATAATGCAATTGCACATTTCATAAACTACAGCGTAGTATAAACATAACTTTTTTATGCAACGAGAAACCAAAAATTTCGTGTGACTTACTTTATAGTGATATTCACTTGATTGCTGTGATCTGAAACTGAACCTGCAATCTCTGAGGTGTGCCTATACTTGAGACATAGAAAAAAATATTTGTGTATGTGTTTCTAACATATACTGACAATAGAATGAGTTTTATTTTATATAATAAAAATAGGAAATGTTCAGGTTGGATTGAAATCTTGATATTGCCTTGTATTAGAAAGATGAGCAAGCACTGTTTTGTTTCACTGGTGACCTAGGCTATGAGAAGTGCTTTCTGACTCGTGCCAGAAAGCAGATTCCAGAATATTCTGGATATTAACTTAGGTACACACAGACCTTGTTGTGGATATGTCAGCAATACAGGAGATTGAGGCTTACTTTGAGGCACAGAAAAATGTTTATTTGTCAGAACAGTCACTGCTTCCAGCAAGGGCATAGGGTGAAACTGGGGATGGCCAAGACCTTTGTCATCGTCCAACCCCCATCTCAGAGTTATTTCAAGGAAGCCATGGAGGCAAGTTGTGTCCACTACACCACCGAGCTCTGGCGCCTGCTGCAGACGGCATTCAGAAGCTGCTCTGTTGCTGTTTGTTTACTGGAATAGTATCTTCGGTGGTATTTATGTGCTCCAGACTGGAAGACAAGGAACCACAAGTTCTTACCTATTCCATGAGGCTGACTCTGCGGAGTGAACTTGGAAGGTCTCCACTTGGAACCTCAGTTTTCTATAAAATGGAGCCTCGAACTGTGTGCTCTTTAAGACTCCAACTAGCTATCAAAATTTTCCATCTCTTGGCTATAAGAAAATATTGATGTTGAGCTCAAAGATGTGGTTCTTCAAGATGTGTGTGATTTTGGTGGCGGAGGAAAGGCAGAAACCATGCAGGAGCAGGAAGTGGTAGACATTTACGCTAAGGGTTTCCCCTGTTTGTCTCTTTCTTTTCTTTTTTATTTCTTCCTTTTTTTTCTTTTTCAACTGTGTATAAGATAAGAGTCTTACCATTGGGCTTCTTAATGTTGTTCTTTATCAAACAAAAATATACATACTGTAACCCACAGACACATCAGTGTGGTACTTAACTAGCTAGATAGTTTAATCACAGATCAACACATACGCACATAATTTTTTTTCAAGACATAACAGTAGTATTTTCCACAATTGTGGATTGTTTTGAGTCACTCTAGTAGAGTGTAAGTTTTCAGGTTTCAAACCAAGCCAATAAAAAAAAAAGTAAATTGAATAAAAGGAAGAGAAAAAAAGAAATACCACACATACAACTTTTCTGGAACTCTGAAGGAAGAATGATATCCTTGGATGAAATGGAAGTTTTTTTTTTTAAAAAAAAAAAAAAAGGGAAAACAAAAAGCTGCCACATTTGTTGAATGCAACTAAGAATTATTTATTTTTAACAATGTGATGTCCAGTATTTCACAACTATTATTTAGATACAAGAAAATTGTCATTTAGCTGTCTCTTAAACTAGGCTTTAGTTGTGTGTTAAAAGTGTGACTAGTATCTTATTACAGAGAATAAAGCCCACATCATGCCTTTTTCTCACATTTGTAAAGAGGGAAATAGTCACATTGGCTAGCAGTCCCAGGATGAAGCCCTAACAGTTTGCCTGAGGCCTTTCGGAGCTGAGAGCCCACCCCTCTCTCTGGATCAGGCTTCAGATATGCCAACCTCCTGATGGTGGAAAAACACAGAACAAGATCTGTTCTTGGTCTCTGCACAGGATGGTCTGCCACCATTTGTTGTTGTTGTTGTTGTTCTGTTTTAAGCAAAGTAAAGTGGGCATTCAATGTCTGTAGTCAGTTCATTGTCTCTCTTTGCTGAAGGAGCTCTTGGTTGATGGAGAAGTCTTTTCTATGACTTCTCAATTATAGGTTAGAGTGGAGGCACCTCTCCTCTCCCTACAACCCAAGGGGTGCGCTCCTGCCTCCCTCCATCTTGCAGTTCATGTGCTCATCAGAGCCAGGGGCTCGTCCTGCTGATTCATGTATTTTTTTGCCCTTTGTCATGGACGGAGAGACAGGAGAATGAACGGACCATCTCTGATTGACAGCGCTGGTCGCGCCCCTCCTGGTCCTCTTTCGAGGGACCCCTTTGGAAATAAAGCTGGTGAGGCAGCACGCGGAGGCTTCCTCCAGCTAAAGCGGGCTCTGACTGGTGGGCCGCCACAACAGGTACGCTTCCTTTGTGCAGCCTCTGTCTCTGGGAACCTCGGCACCTGCGCCCCAAGATCTGGTGGTGTGTCTTTCCTCAACAGAGCCTGGGAAGCGGGGTCCTCATGCTCTGCTGAACAGCACGGCTTGGGCTGACCCGGTACACATGGGGCTTGGTCCAGTATGTCACGTGGAGCTCATCTTGGTTTAGGCGTTGAACGATTGAGCTGCAGAATTTTGATAACATGGGAAAGCTAGGGAAAAGTCGTCTGGCGTTTTTATCTTATCCTGCTCCTATTTCATTAGAGTTTCTTCCTGTCATTTTCTTGTCTTTTTCAGTTGATATTTATGGCCTGGTTCGTCGGATTTGAGAAGTTTAAGAGTCAGTAGGAGGGCCCTGCTCCATTACCTTGTATTGCCTTCCTGGTTAGGATGTGTGGATTCGTAAAGTTCTCTGAAGAAATGCATATAGCCTAGTGTGATAAAATTTGAAGAGGAACCACAGCCTTTAAGTTACTGGTTTCTCATAACCAGTTCTCATGCCTAAGTTCTGGAGCAAGTAGTCAGGGCTTGCAAGTCCTCCGGAAGCCTTCCATCATTCATAACAACTGGCTTTGGGAGGCGGGGTGCTCCACAACAGCAACCGTCTGTTCAACTCAGTAAGAGACCCCTCTGACCAGGACACAGTAGCCCTACCTACCAATATGTGGATACCCAATAAACAAACAGCAACGAGCCTGCTTCACATTGGGCTGTGGTTTCGAACAAAAGGGTTCAATCTTTAACTTTGGGAGGCTCCGCAGGGAACTCAGGTCATTCAGGTTCCCAATCACGTCAGGCCAGTTATAATATCAGGTTTTGTATCTGTATCTCCAAAATCTCTGAGGTGATAGTGCATTTAAATCCCTGTAAAATAAATAAATATAGACTGGAAACTTTAAGAACATGAATTTGTTCACCCAGGAGCAACTCATATACCTAATTGTTTCTGTATTTGCTGGAAAATGACACTTTAATGATTTCATTCAATGCTGCCTTAGTAGAACCTGATCTCACTTACAGAAACTCAAGGCAGTTGATCCTGATTTTCTTGTCGTTGCCTGGTCTGAAGCCTGATGCCTCTCATAAGTTAGCAAGGCTCTGAAAATGAGTCACTATAGCTGAGGAAGGGGCTTACCAAGCAATATTTTTAGTTATGGAATTTAAAGAAAGAAATACTTGAAAATAAATTATAGCCATCATATAGATTATGAAATAAAAGGTGATTTTTCATAATTACTTAATAATTCAGTTTTACATGTTTCACTCTGGAGGCAATTAGTTCCCTATAGACTTAGTTTGGACTCTTGACCTCTAGCAGTTTTCAATTTAAGAATTCATTAATGAAAAGATTCATTGGAAGTCTCACAAAGGCTAGAGTCTAACACTATTTTGCCAAGACAAAATGAGCTTAGTCTAGACTGTGTTCCATAAATACCTTCTACTTTGTGTCATGATTAATGGTTCACCATTATGTAAAGCAGGATGGTTGGTTGGGCAGTGGAATAATACAATTAAAAGATAATTGTTACTTAATAAAAAAAATCAGTTATCCACATTGATTTCCACACAATTAACAGAATGCAAAACTAGAGTCAAGATTACAAAAAGAAAAAGGCATAACTTTATTATCCGGTAATACCTATTTGTTGGCTATAGTAAATGGAACTATGTTGGAGGCCAAAGCAGCCATGATTACTGCCTATTCACAGTTATTCACAGCCTGGCCACAGGGAGGGGAGCTGATTTATCCTCATGGGCTTTGGGTATTTCCTTGGTCATGTCTTATGGGCCTTTGGCTTCAACTTTCCATAGTTACGTCTTTTGGAGTCTGATGGTATTGGTGTTCTCCTACTTCACACTTACCTGACTGTGCATCTTGGCTTTTCTTGCACGTTCTGTGTGGTTTTGCCATTGTGTTTCTCCCTTTGCCTACCTCTGGGATTAGATCATCGATCTTCTTCTTCTGTATCTACCGTGGACACCATGAGACCATTTTCATCTACAGAGTACCATATTTTGATGATGTTGGTGTTTTCCTATTTCCTACACACTTATCATGATAAATGAAGAGTCTTGTAGGGAACACAAGTCATGGTTATGTAATTAGCATTTTCCTGAAGCATGTTTACTGTAATCATGCCCTAGACATGCTTATATTGTACAATTCTTAGATTACAACTCTTTGGTTTTCCACAGCTTAGTCCACTTCCATCTTTCCCAGTTTCTATACCTTTGTGTAAATTTATTCTTGATTATTCTTATTTTAAAACATTTAAATAACAAATTCCCAAAATAAAGAATGTCTGAAGCAGTTGCCTAACGGGAAGATGTATCCAAGCACTTTTTGACTTAGAAAGTGTGTAGGAGGGAGTTCTCACTGTATTGATAGTGTTTTTTAAAATTTTTCTTCCCTTTTAAACTTTTAAAAATAAAGCATTTTTTGTAAAATTAAAATTTAATTTCAAAAAGCTACTTGTATTGGAAAGTAGCCAGTTGGCCTGCATTAGTGAGTGCCATTTTGTAACCTGATACCTGGTTCCTTTAATGGACCACATAAAGCTTTAAAATGCGATGTCAGCTCTTTCTATGTTGTTATTTGATTCATTGTGTTGAAATTCACTGTTTCTCGGGCTTTTCCACTAGGCTGAGTGAGATCTCTGAGAGCAGGATATAGGTGCTCAATAAATGTTTGTCAAATTAGAAGCTGAACCATATGAAATCAAAGACCAAACCTTCTCCAGGTAGCATTAAGGACAGTAATGACGAAAGTAGCATGGAATTTGGAGTTGGGTAGTAATCGCCAAGATGATATTTCAAGAGAAAAATGGTGCTTTCTCAGTAGCATGGGATGTTATGGTCCAGATGAAGTACCTTTAAATTCATCCTCTGTAGTACTGTGACCAGGCCCAATGATGGAAAATTGGGAGTATTCTGCATTAGGGTGCTGATGAGCTCTGTTCTTCTCTCAAGGAACCAGAGGAAGAGATAGCCATGGAGGACAACCCCACTGTGGTTAAAGTGGACCGAGGTGAAAACCAGGTTTCACCCTGTCGAGGGAGAAGGTGGCTCCCCAGGGCACTTGGCTATGTCACCGGTGATATGAAAGAATTTGCCAACTGGCTTAAAGGTATTTCTACTTCCATTCCTTGGAGAGATGGGAGAAGTAGTTTTGGGAGAAATGGTTTTCTGGTTCTTCTACTCATATCTTTAGTTATATTCACCTACATTTTATCTATCTTTTTCTCTCCATTCTTTAATTTTTTATCTAGTAAACTACAGACCTCTTCAAATTTTTTTGTATGGTAAATAAGTGCAGTTGATGCTTCCCGAAACTGAAGTTCTAGTAGGGGCAGCATGGTTTGAGCATAAAGAAACCGGATGCTTTTAAAGATCTGGATGCTACTAAAGGGAAAAAAGGTTTAGAGAGGAAAAGCTTCAAAGAATATAAAAAATAAGTCTCACCTTCATCAGAGGGGATTTTGATGATTTTTCTCGAGGAGACCCTAAGCTTGAGAATGGGTACCCTTTGCCTTGCCTTTCCTTACCTTTGCCCATCTCATGTCTTTCAGACAAACCCCTGGTGCTCCAGTTCATTGACTGGATTCTTCGGGGCATATCCCAAGTGTTGTTTGTCAACAACCCCATCAGTGGAATCCTGATTCTGGTGGGACTCCTAGTCCAGAACCCCTGGTGGGCTCTCAATGGCTGCGTGGGAACGGTGGTCTCCACCCTGACAGCCCTGTTGCTCAGTCAGGACAGGTAGGCACAAGCCATCCAAGCCTGCTCTTCTCGCTTCTGAGAACACGAGAGCCAACCAGTGAACTTGGGTAGCACTACTAATGCCCCATCCTCCCCAGGAGAAACAAGCTTTATTCCACAGGACTCTTTATATTTGCTTTTAGTGAAATGACGGGATTTGATTTATAGCCTCTTATCCATGGTAACTACGTGGCCAGTCTGAATAATGCCCAATTCTCATGGCAGTGCAAAGCTACAAGTAATGCCCAGGAGAGATTCTAAAGAGATATTCTTTAGTGATCAATCAATTATTCATTGTCAGCATTTTACATGGGCAAAAATGTATAAGTTCATGAAAAGCCTTGTTTGCTTAATAATTCCAATTATATCTTGTTTCCATAGTTCATTTAGGAAATTTATTCTTCACAGCTCAGCTTCTAGAAAGAGAAGTAACCACAAATTCCAAGTGAGTGAATTCTGATTTAAGTAGTGTTAGGATATCTTCTGAACTGTGTGTTAGGTTAGAAATAGCACATACTTTATAAATTGATCTGTCATTGAAGAAGTGACAAGCTGACTCCCACCAGGGGTGTAGGAGGCTTCTGATTAGCCAGTTTCTTCAGGGAGGCTGCTGGTCTTCCAAGGGTTCAAGCTCAATGTGTGATCCCCAATGGATTGTCATTACACAACTAAGCTCCTGTAACTCTTACAGTAAGTTGCCTAAGGAGATTCTTGAGGAGAGAATCAGCAAATGCTTGCTTTCCCATCAGGTCCAATATGACTAATTTGTTCTCTGTACAGGGTGATTTTGTGTCTTAGTCTAAACCCTATTCCAATGCACATCAAAAAATGGTCTTTCCACTTTTGAGGTGTGAGCCAGGACTGTGCCACATCCAGTATTTCCTCATTGCTTTGCTCCAGTGAAAGCTGACCCATTTTCCTTCTCAGGGATTTTTCAGAAGATAAGCCATATGTATTTGTGCTAGTTTTCAAATCTCTCATTTTTCCTTGGTCCTAAAAGGACCACATTAAACTAGCAATCCTGTGGTTTAAGTGAATACACATCTTGTCATTGCTTTAACCACGGCGTCCCACAACTTGTAGACATTGCCATTAAATTTGTTGATCAAACTCACGCATTAATTCTGAAAGTCAGCTGTTGAGAGCATATGTCTTTGCATTTGCTCTCCACTTCCTGGGGTAAGCCAATAAAAATACATCGCCTCCCACGTGTCCCAAAGGATTATTTAAGGTAGACAAGGACTTTCGAACAGGGAGTCCCACCTCTAACACTCTCACCAAGAAGTGACGTCATCTCGCTGTTGCACGGGTGCCCCCTGCTCCAGTGACAACAAGCCAAGAAGAAGTTCTCACTCCATCCTCGGCCACCCCTGTAGTATGGCTCACTGGCTGCCTCACCTCCCCGTCAGGCCCTGCATTTGATCTTACTCACTCACTTCCTCATCTTCACAGCCATGGTCTCTGCAGACTTCAACCCTGAATGCTGGGTTTTTCATGGTGCCAGAAGTTACCAACTCTTAGAGTCCTGTGGGGCATGGCTTGTCAGCCTGGGGGCTCATTCTGTGTATATAGTTTCATTTCTCACTTGTGGCATAGGAACCATTTGGACCAGGAGTAGAACCTTACCCATTAGGCAACTGTTAGAAGTGAGAAGCAGATAGGAATCCAAGAAAGAATTTGGTGCTAAATACGAACCCAATTAAATGGAGTACTTTGCCAAGTAAAAGAAAAGAAATTGTTTTTCTTCCCAATAACTTGGAAATGTATATTTGGAGACAACAAAATGAAAACACAGAAAGATGGAAATATATGCTAAGCTGGAAGATTAATGTTTATAAGATCAAAGACACTGTGAAGTGAATTTACATTTCAAGAATCTTTTATCTCTCACCGAGGAAATCAGTGAGATTTCCGGTTTCATCTAAAAGCTCTGTTCAAGTCAGAGGCCCTTAATGATTTAAAATCAATAGCAACTTCCAGAAAGAAAGGCTGAAAGGAAGCAGAACCCGTTGCCTTGCTGGTTTCCCTCTCTCCCCCAGGAGCTGGAATTCTATGTAGCTATGATGCCTCTGTGGGGGGTTGTTCTGTATGCGCATTTGTATTTTTTTCTATGTATATTTTGTTTTTTCACGTTTTCATTAGTATTTGTCTTCTATAGACTTTGAAATAAATTTCTAAATATAATCTCATTTTCTAATGAGAATATAATCTGGACTTTACAAGTGTCACTTATGTGTCAATCCAGCCAGTGTCCACGCAGGAAATGGCCATGCTGTGCCTCTTGCCCACAGGTCAGCAATTGCAGCAGGCCTGCATGGCTACAATGCCACCCTGGTGGGAATACTCATGGCTGTCTTTTCAAAGAACGGAGACTATTTCTGGTGGCTCTTATTCCCTGTATCGGCTATGTCCATGACTTGGTAAGTTGTACTCAGTTTTCACAATGCCTTTTAAAAAACGTGTAAGGGATGGAGGGAAAGGGGAGTTACTGTTTAATGGGTACAGAGTTTCAGTTTTGCAAGGCGAAAAATGTTCTGTGAATGGATGATGGCGACAATTGTATAATATACTTAGTGCCACTGAACTGCACACTTTAAAATGGTTAAATGGTAAATTTTATGTTATGGATATTGTAGCATATTTAGAACATAAAATGCTAATATCCACACAATATTTTAGAAAAAAATTAATTTAGATTCTAGTTATGTGTATTGGAAAGAGGAAGCATTAAAACACACTGGTGTATATGGCCCTCCATACATACCTCACCCTCCCCCAAGATCTTGATGTAATCGGTCTTGGTTAGGGGTGTTGCCTGGGCTTTGAGAGTTTTAAAGTTTCCCACAGAGTTCTAAAGTTGAGAACCACTCACTACATGGGTGGTCCTCAGACTTACATACCATCAGAATCACCTGCAGGGCTTGTTGCAACACAGACTGCTGCTCCCCTCTCCAGGGTTTTGGATTCAGTCCACCTTGGATGGGACCTGAGAATTCGGGTTTCCAACAGGTTCCCAGGCAATACTGTTATGGCTGATCCAGGGATCTCACTTTGAGAACCACCGCATCTCTATGAACTCCCCACACCTACCTGCCCTGCGCCCTTCAAAAAAACTCTTTACTGAGAAGTGACATCAGCATCATGGCAGAGTGAGAAAGAAAAAAATTATTTACAGAATTCGATTTCTGATTCTTTTGAAGGGCTGGAGTATTTTTTTAATTTTTATTTTTCAATTAGAGTTGACATTTAATATTTTATTAATATTATTTTATATGAGTTTCAGATGTATAGTATAGTGGTTAGAAATTTTACATAATTTATGAAGTGATCCCCCCTATTTATCTAGTACCCACCTGGCACTATACATAGTTATTACAATATTATTCAATATACTCTCTCTATGCTGTACTTCGCATCCCCATGATGATTTTTTAACTACCAGTATGTACTTCTTAATCCTTTTACCTTTAAAAAACAAAACAAAACAAAACAAAAACAAACAAACAAAAAACCTGAATACTTAGATTCATTTCTGTGTTGACACTGTCTTAATTTTTTTTTTTTTGGAAGCAAACATTTTCTTCTTATTGTAGCATATTTAGACTATAAAATACTCATATCCACACAAACAAAAAGTATGGCCCACTATCAACAGTGTCTGCAAGAGGGCCACCCACCCTGTGTGTGCAGAAGAACCTGCCGGCAGAGCCAATCTGCTCTGGAGGTAACTTACAACCTGCCCTAATGAACAGGCTCAAGGGCAGGAGATTTTGCCTGTGGATGCTCAGCACATCCCCTCCCACGACCGAAGAAATCTGTAGGTCTGATGTTAAAAGTGATGGCTTTTGATTGAGTCAACAAGCAAGTGCACAAAAAAGACCAGCTAACCCAATTTCCCAGTTTACAGACAAGGAAACTGAGAAGTAGTGCCTTGTCCAAGGTCATACAGTCCATCAGCTAGCTGCTCAAGGACTTAAAACTCTGCCCAAGTGTGTTTGGGTTTCGGGGAAATTGTTTTTTTGTTTCTGTGAAAAGTTTTTCATCACAGCACCTTAGGGACATATTTGTGGATAAGACAGAGCCTTTCCATACTATAGAGACTTAGTCTGTCAACATGGCATGTCACATGTATATTCTTCCATTCTGGTCTGTCATCGTTGTTTTTAGTCCACTTTTCTCAAGTGCATTGAGCACCGTGTTGTGCAAATGGGACCTCCCTGTCTTCACCCTGCCCTTCAACATGGCGCTGTCGATGTACCTTTCAGCCACGGGACCTTACAATCCATTCTTCCCAAGCAAATTGTTCATGCCTGTAAGTTCGGTTCTCAATGTCACCTGGTCTGACCTCAGTGCCCTGCAGGTAAGATACATGATCTCTTCACATTCCCTCTGACTCTGAAAAGTACCCAATGTCCTCCTGGTTTATTGTTCATGGGCATCAGAACCTTAAAGAGACTCAGTTCTACAAGGGGCCTTGAGGTCTTCATCTTGCCAGCTAAAGCATTTGTTCTACTCAAAAGCTTTGGGCTCTAATGGATTTTTTAAAATGACTTTTTGGTCAGAGCCAACTTTTCCCCTACTATTCCTATCTGCAGTGCTAATTCCATTGGAAATCAGACATTCTATTACAAACTTAACCCTCATTTAGGTGGGTGTGTTGGAGCCTCCAGCCTGGGACTAAGGCCTCTATGACCTACCTCCTCCAATCAAAAGAACCGACTGCTTACTGTTAGATCTTACTGTAGAAACTCTCTCTGTTCTGTTTTTACTTGTGGTCAATCTCACAGAATATGTACAATAATTCAGGGTTCTCCAGCTTTGGTGGGCACCAGAATCATTGTTTTTTAAATATCAATACAAGTGACTTCTCAGACTCCCTAAATCATAATCTCTGGGAGTGTGGACTGGGAATCTGTAGTAATAAGCTCCTCCAACAATTGTAACGTGGGCCAGAGTTTGAGAACTATCATGGGCTGTATACTATGTATCTCTTTACAGATGTGCATAGAGAGAACACCAATTTTAAAACCTGGTTAACCTAAATCAAGTTCCAGCTCTTCCTCCCTGAGTTTACTTAATAAATCTGTTTCGGGTTTCTTGATTATTAAAAGAAAAAAAAAAAAAAAGGAAGGAACACTTGAAATCAGAAGAAAACCAAAGAAACCTTACCTTTCCTACCATGCAAAAAGACTGGCTATCCCTACTATCAGGTTATAAAACACCTCTCACTGTCCTCTGTGTTGGGCAATTACGAGGAGCTCACCTAGTCTTCTCTTTAATGTCTTGTCCAGAAAACGAATGAGAGCATTTGAAAATAACTCAGAAGGAAAATCAAAAATGTATTATAACTCCCCATGAAAAATAATAGTATGAAATAATATTCATTGCACTATCTAAAACTGTACTGTCTAATACAGTAGCTATTAGCTTCATATAGCTATTTTAATTTAAATGTAAAATTAATGAACACTTACAGCTTAGTTCCTTAGCCTCACTAGTCACATTTCTGTTGCTCAGTAACCACATGTATTAGACAGCACAGATACAAAATACTCCATCATCACTGAAAGCTCTAACGAACAGCGTTGATCTGGGGAAGTGGTGGGGGGCGGGGCGGGGGGTTGTCCTTCTCCTCCCTCTGAACTACCACTCCAATGTCAGCACCTTATTTCCTTCTCATCTCACCCAGCTCCCCACCTCCATGGCCACCTCAAGGATGGTTCTGCTGGGCTTGCCTGTGTCAGATTCCCTAGTCTAGAAGAAATAGGAAATGATTTTGTGTAGATAGGAAGATACAGAAGGGGCTAGAAGAATTTAGGGCCCACCTTAGAGTAGAATTAAACTCATAGTATGATCCTATGCACCGAGCAAGGACCAAACCAGCGTTTGGAAGCCAGCGTTAGATCCAGCCTAATGCATGAAGGGAGAGGACACTTCCTTGTGCCAAAGCTGGGCCTCCCTGTATCAGAGTCGCTACCTTCTTGAGAACTGCCATGAGCTGAATTCAGGCCTCAGCCAGAAAGTAGAAGTGTGAATATATATGTATTCTTGTGTTTTGAGGACTGACAGTTGTTGATAACTGGAATAAGCTAAGGATATCTCAGTTTAAATTCATACATGTTCTCTTTAACAACAAAAGTGTAAATATGGTCCTGATCTGTGAACTTGACAATTATTTCTGAGTTGTAAATAAGATAACCTGACTTTGGGACTCTGGCCTTTTACCTTTAACCACCAAATTGCATGAGAGTAGCAATATTTCTATGGACTGTAGAGATGCATGCATGGATTGGCCTCAGCACTGCTGGCAGTTGAAAGCGAGAAGTGTAAGCTGTGGTCCTGCCATCCTCACTGGGAGGTGTGGCAGATCCTCGCCATGGGGACAAGGACACCACACTGGGAGCTTATCAGCTACCAAGGCCAAGTGTCAGTGCAAGCAGGGGAGCCAGTGAGCGAAGGGGGAATTTTGAGAAGGCATGCTCTGTGTCCACCAGGAAAGGGCTGTTTGTCTTTAGGGATAAAGCAGAAAAATGACTGGGATTTTTCTGTAAAGAGACAGAGAGGATTTTTTAAATTAATAACACTGATCTTGAAAAGTAAAATATGCTAAATTGAAAATTACTTTATATGTGTTTGTGGGCCCCTTATGGGTTTCTGTCCGGTTGTTTTAATGACTTTATCTCCTAAATTATTTTTGCAGTTATTGAAATCCCTGCCTGTGGGTGTTGGTCAGATATATGGTTGTGACAATCTGTGGGCAGGAAGCATTTTCCTATGCGCCATCCTGCTCTCCTCCCCAATCATGTGCCTGCACGCAACAATCGGGTCGTTGCTGGGGATAGCAGCAGGTAAGGATAAGACTCCTTGCCAAGCATTGAGCACCTCCTCCACCCCAGGTGTTGTCTCGGGCATCTTCTGTCCCCCAGACCTTTCTTGAGGTCTCCACTTCCAAGGAACCAATAGGATTCTAAGATATTTCCGCCACCCGCAGACTCCTTCCGGAGCACCCTGCCTTTGTCCACAGCTCTGACTCCTCCTGTCTTACCTAACAGCACTCAGTCTTTCGGCTCCATTTGAGGACATCTACTTTGGAAGCTGGGGTTTGAACAGCTCTCTGGCCTGCATTGCAATTGGAGGAATGTTCATGGCACTCACCTGGCAAACCCACCTCCTAGCTCTTGCCTGCGGTGAGTATCCCGTGCATCTAAAGGAAGGTTGCTTATGACTATGGGATCAAAACCCAGGACAAAGAGTAAAAAAGGACTGCATGAGAAGTTAGGGCTGGGGTCCCGGTTTGGGGCCCCTGCTATGTAAGTGTGTGGCATCCCCTCTTGGGGGTGTTCAAGTTGGCTCTGCCTATCACAGTGGTTATTGTGAAAACAAGACTGCTTGTTTTACAGTATGTATATGTTGTGGGATAGAAACTCAGCTTGTCTCTTCATACTAATTATTTGACCCAAGAAACAAAAGGGAAATAAGCTAAATACAGAGCCATTTCCCCTGATGAATCAGGTAGGTTTCCATGTGGCCCTTTGAGAATCACATTAATCCAGCTGTTCTCAAACTTGAATGCACAGAATTACCTGGAGGAAAAAGTTTGCAGTTCTAACCAAGTGCAAAGTGGGTTGCTCTAGAGACCATCTTCTGAGAACCGCTATATTAATCATTTCTGACTGGTATTCTAGCCAGACTCAGCCTGTCAGTACTAGAATGGGTTCTGGAGATCTCCACTCCATCCTTCTCTTTTTACTGTTACAGTACTAAGACTAGGAAAATAAAGTGATGCGCTGAAGGGCATCCAGCCAATCAGGGGTCAATATAAACCCAGAATCCCCGTTTGGCGATAGCCTCCGAGTTCCCCCCATACTACTCTGCTTCTGGCATTTGGTGAATACAGACCTTAGGTGATTTGGATTTGAAAAGCTAATCGATTTCTCAGGCCATTATGAGGGAAGGTTTATTTTCCCGTAGCCTCTAGTGTCCCTAATTCAATACAAGTAAAAGGATAATGTGCTAGAGTAAAGGGAATGATACTCCCTGGAGGACTAAGGGGTGGAGGGATAGCGGAATATGTAGAAGTTACTTCTAATCTAATGGAAATATTTGTCTAGAGTCAGTTTATCGCAGATTAATTAATCCATGGTATCTAAGCCATTATTAAAATGGTGGACCAACCACACATCAGGCAGGATTTAGAATGGGTTCCTGCACTGGGCAGGAGGTGGAATGGGACCAAGGATTCCTAAGGCCTCGTTCTATTTTGATTTTCTTATGCTGTAGCAAAGTTAGCAAAACTCAGGTTGCTGTGGTGTTGCCATTTACAAGTCACTTTGCCAGTTTCTTTGCAGTTACACAGCTATTTCACCTAGTATATCAAAACTTTTCACCCATTCTCTCATATTTGTTCACAAGCTTAGGGCAAAAGGAAAGGCTATACAGTGATCATATGGCCACCTAAGCTCAGCTAGGTTAGGATCTTTATTCTGAGATTAGTTCGAGGTTTCAAACCTTTGTTTGGAGGGTTTGCCTTTATTGTTCTGGGTTGGCAGTAGCAGCAAATACATATTAAAACTCATGATACAACACAGATAGTACTAAGAAGAGCTAGGGGTTTTGAAGCTTTAGATTCCAGATGGTCCCTGCACAGAGTGTAATAGTCAAGGTCAGAAGCTGGGTAAGTAAGAGAGAGAGCCCATGGGAAACTATACAATGTTTATAGCAAAACGAGGCAACATCTACAGTACGAGTTTCTCAAGCAAATGTTGTGGTTCAGAATCATCAGGAAGTACCTCCTAGAGAAGCTGGCTTTTCTATAAGTCCTAAATACTAAGAGCAAGAATCCTAGTTGGTGAAGAGGATCGTATGGGTCAGCATGTGGACAGCCTGAGTACATCCTTAGAAATCAAGCAGAAACTATTTTGGTCATGAGAGTTATTGATGAGGTCTTGACAGACCATAGAAAAGAATAAAGCCAAAGATGTGCGTGAATGTATTTCCCCAAAGCAGGAGAATCTTCATTATTTTCTTTATTATAGAAGTAGCACAGACTTATTGCACAAAACAAAAAGCAAAAATGCAATCAATACAGAAGAGTACAAAGCAGACAGTAATAACCCTCCATCCGACTTTCTGGATATAACTTTTTCGCCTCCCTCTTAGAAGGGCCCTGTGATTGCACTGAGTCCACTTGAATAATCTCCCCATCTCGAGATTTTTAACTTAGTCTCCACTACAGAGTTCCTTTTGCCATGTAAGGTTACATACTTACAGGTTCCAGGGATTAGGACAGGGATATCTTTGGGGACTTTGATTCTGCCTACCGTGCCTGCCTTCCTTTGAGTAGCTCAGATGTTCTTTACTAGTTTAGTGTAATGGTTAAGACAGTAAATTGAATCAATCAAGAGCCCAGACCCTCGTGCCAAAATCTCAGCTTTGTCAATTTTAATTTCGAGAGATGTCAGATTCACCCCACAAAGGCCATACCAATTTCCCCTGCCACCACCAGCGTGTTAGAGTGCCTGTTTCATCCACAGTGGGTACTATCAGTGTTTTTCATCTTTGAACATAAAATTTGGAGGCAGATCTCCAGGACCTCTTGTAAAGCAAATCTCACATGTAATATGCCCCAGCAAGGTTCAGTTTGCCCACATCACCGGATACTGCCACACAAAAAAAAACAGCCTTGTCAGCCAAGGTAAATAAATAACAGATACTTATTACAGAAGTTCTCTTTTATTAGTTCATAGGGAGTTATCAGAAAGAAGACTTTGGGAACTCTAATAGGACCTGGAAGTGCTGCCTCTCAGCCAGAAACTGCATGGGCAGGAAATTTCTCAATTTTGTTATTTTATCAGTGCAAACTGTAAACACAGTTCGTATCTCTTTTTCATGGTTGGGTTATCAGAGCAGGACTCACACATGGTGGTCCTCTGAGAAGGACATTGTAAAGAGCAGAAATGCAGTTTTCCCTTCGGCACTCAAGGGCCTTCCCTCTCTCTCAGCTGTGCAGACCGCTGTCAGGGTCATCACCTGTACACACCGTGGTGTATGGAATTTCACCTCTAATGAGGGCTCTCCCAGACCAACTCGGCAAGTCTTAAATGATGAGCAGCTACCATTAGATAGTTTGACACTCATACTGTGGAGAGAAAAGCAACTTGGAGGTGGAGATCACTTTGAAACAGCATAAGAGTATGAGACTTAAGTGCCAAGGTTTTACCTGAGAAGTGCAATAGGTATAAATAGGAGAGAAAGAGCAATAAGATTTCATGTGCTTAGGAGATGTGCTGTAGAAGAGCTGGTACTCAAGAGAGCAGGGACCGAGTGTCCTCAGTGCCTGGCCAAGGACCAGTGAATATTCATTGAGTGAATAAATGAACGAAATAGAATAAAAAGAATGACACGTTGAAACCAAGCACAGAAATCCTTCCTCCCCAAGTTGTAGCATCCTTCTGCTCAGAGCTGTATCTCAATCCCATGGTGACAGATGAGTTTACAGCTGTTGTTTATGAAAATACATGATTTCATTTGACATTTATCACCTCTCTGTAAAGCGCATCTCCATGTTCCCTTTTTACAGAGGATGAAACTAGATTCTGAGAAGTTCAGTGATTTGTTGTACAACAAACAAAATGGCAGAGCTTGGATTTGAAGCC
The DNA here is from genome assembly GCF_014176215.1 of Rousettus aegyptiacus. NCBI lineage: Eukaryota > Metazoa > Chordata > Mammalia > Chiroptera > Pteropodidae > Rousettus > Rousettus aegyptiacus. The sequence continues at coordinate 74,188,892 of NW_023416287.1, forward strand.
CAAACTGTTTCCAAAAGTATGCTTTTCCCACCAGCATGAGATAGTTCAGATATGAAAGAATTAGGTATACAATTGAGCAAATAAACACCAGGATAAAACACATATAAATAGATGAGAGATAATAGATATAGATAGATGATAGATGGATAGATAATAGATAGATAGATAGATAGATAGATAGATAGATAGATAGATAGATAGATAGATGATAGATAGATAGATAGATAGATAGATAGATAGATAGATAGATAGATAGATAGATAGATAGATAATAGATAGATGATAGATGATAGATAGATAGATAGATAGATAGATAGATAATAGATAGATGATAGATGATAGATAGATAGATAGATAGATAGATAGATAGATAGATAAAAGGATGAAAACGAGGATCACAAGAGTCCTTCCTACCATCTCCTACCCTACCCCCAAGGCAGCTGACATGGTCCCTTACTGGACAGGAAGACTAGATGGTGAGTGTGTCTAACAATGAGTGCTAAAGGCCCAAGTGGCTGTGATTCACTAGTTGAGACCTTTGTCTTTGTAGTTTGACATTGAAAGTCACACATACACTCAAATTACCTACTCTAAGATTTGTGCTCACTCAACGTAAATTTTAAGAGAAAGATAAATAAGATTTCACTTACATGTGGAATCTAAGGAACAAAAAGAACAAACTAACCAAAAACAGACTCATAAATATAGAGGACAATTTGGTGACGGATGGAGGGGAGGGGTGTTAGGGGACCGGGAGAATGGGGTGAAGGGTTAAAGAAGTACAGATTAGTAGCTCATAGATAGTCATGGGGATGGGGAGCACGGCATAGGGAATACAGTTAGCATTACTGTAATGGCTAGGTGGAGAGCCAGAGGAGAGAAGGAGCAATTAGGGGGATCATTTTACAAACTATATAAATGTTTAACCAATGCACTATATACCTGAAACTAATACAATTTTTTAAAAAGAAGAATAAATAAAAATTAAAATAGCATGTTTATTCATTGACTTATGCGCCAGTATTAATGGTATTTGGAAAATTATTCTGAGGAGGAATCCTAAGTTAGCATTTAGTTTCTGCTGATCTTTGAGTTACTATCTGCTTATCTGTTAATACCATGATTTTTTATAACTGCAAATTCTAAAATTAATATGAGAATCCTAGATGCAATGGAAACCACACTATCTCGAGATACATTTATAAGTTTCATTTTAATTCACCTGCACTTGTGTTAAATAACAGGGAACTTTATTTGCCATAGAAGGCCGTTTCTTTAAGTATCAGCAATAACCACAACAAAACAGTAACCGCAGAAGAGCTACCTTCACTGAGTCCTTACTAAGCCCAAGCGTTTTCTCCTTTCGTGTTCACATCAGCCCCACGAGAGAAGTATTCTTATTACCACCGTGTACAAGTGAGGAAATGAAAGTTTAAACACAGTCCACCACACTCCTAAGTGCTGGAGCCTGGATTCAAACCCAGAGCTGCTGGCTCTGAGCTCCTACTTGAAAGCAGGGTACTGAGCTAGGTGGCAAATGCGGTTTACATTCCAGGGGATTTATACCAGGAAGCAGTCTGTCTTGTAATGAAATGAAATCTACCGAGCATTGTTTATTTGTTTGTTTGTTTTTTGTAGCCCTGTTCACTGCCTACCTTGGAATCGGCATGACACACCTGATGGCTGTGGTGAGTTTGTTTTAATCTCATTTTCTCATCAGCATGAGTGATTAGTTTTCAGTGATATGGAAACCCTCCTGAAGTCCGCGTGGGTGGTGTCCCACGGCAGGATCCATGATCGTGACAACCACGACTTTCCCTTCTCCTGCACCTGTCTGTCCTCACTCACCTTCCAGCATCACAGTCAATTTTAGTCCTAATTACAATTACCAGGCTTGTTAAGAATATCAAATTGCTTGACTTAAAGAGGTGAAACTTAGGTCATATTACATATTATCAAGTTTCTTAGTGTCAAAAAGTTGACCTTAGGATATCTTTTACTTAAACAGAAAGCCAGGACTATATAGTAGTAGTAGAGAAAGCAGGAAAGGGAGGAAAAGGATAATTGGCTACAGACCCATATTTTTTATTTTTATTCGACTCAATAGTTTTTATATCTTTTGTCTTTTTTAAAATCTCCAGTCAGTCATCAATGAGACTTACTCAGACCCATGTCTGGGCTGAATTATTTAATAGGCAAAATCATTGCCCATTAAGTGCTTCCTGCCACTCGTTCGCCTTCCTTTTCAGTGCCAACCTGGCCTTTGCCCTTGTCTTCCCCCTCCTGTGAGGAGCCCAGCATCCCCTGACTGTTCCAAGATCCCCACCTCCCAGTGTCCTGAAATTTTTTCTCTCTTCTACGCCCACCATTGCAGGTGATGCAGGGCCAGTTTCCGATAGCTCGGGCCATGTCAGTGTGGTTCCGGCGGCTAGTGAGTCAAGACAGTACCTAGCCCCCTCAACAGCAACATAGAGGGTCTGTCTGGGAGGGTCCTCTGGAGACTCTTTCTCTGGTGGAAAGGCAAAGCACCATTACAGGCATGATGGGGGAGTACTTTAGAGCATTGAAGGGCTAACAAAGGTTCACAGACATTGGTCTATGGACCAGAATTGGACAAGCTGCACAACAGAGTCAGCTAGGTAGATTTTGAAAAATACAGAACCTTAGGCCCTGTTCCTTGGCATTTCTGATAGAACGGATCTGGTATGGTGCATGGGCATCTGACCCTCCAGATCATTCTGATGTGCAGACAAATGTGGGTACCACCACACCCAGGAGGTCCATGCATAGGGCCAGACCTCACCACGTGTGGGGCACATGCTCAGAACTGCATGAGTTGCCATGGTTAGCACAGGAGAAAGACCCACAAGGAGCTTAGGTCTATTGGGGAGATAGAGTGAAAGAAGTAAAGCAAGTGAAGTTTAAGACCTAGTATGGGGGGAAATCAAGGGGAGAGTGGTCCCCATGGGCTGAACTAATCAAAGAGGCCCTAGTGGATGTAATGAATAGTCAGGAGCCATAGGTGGTTTTCTGGGTGTCATCTCTGTGTTCCAAGTATCATCTTTATACGTATGGCATCAGAAGTCTGAATATATGAGAGAAAGAAAAAGATTTACAAGATAGAAACATAAGTGACTACCCTAAAGGATGGATGATGCCATTTCGCCTGCTCAATGCACAGACATCTTAGTCTCAGTGGGCATAAGCAGAGTCCAGAGCAATGTCCCCAGCGACTCGTTCCCCAGGGCAGCGTGAGAATAGAGTGAACGGTGACGCTTTATGATGATTAGCTTCCTGACAGGATCTCAAAGGAGTGTGTGGTTTGTCTCTTCTTCCTCAGGTTGGATTGCCGTCTGGTACCTGGGCCTTCTGTTTGGCCACATTACTGTTCCTTTTGCTGACCACGAAAAACCCCAACATCTATAAAATGCCTCTCAGTAAAGTCACTTACCCTGAAGAAAACCGCATCTTTTACCTACAAGTCAAGAAAAGGATAATTGAAAGCCCTCTGTGAGAGCAAGCCCCATCCACAGCCATGGTCACAAGTCATTTCCGACCAACTGCTCTAGCTGACTTCGGAGGTCTCTGCAAACTGTTGTTTTTCACCGATAATCACATCCATACTAACCCATTGGCGATGTTCTTTTGCTTGTTTGGTAGTTTTTGTTTAGACTTCAGGAACAACCCTAAACATGTGAGAGACACAGCCAGACGAAGTGCTCTGGCAAGGGAATTTTAAATCCTCGTAGGGCATTGGCGCTGGGACTGTCACATATTTACAAAGCCAAAATGTTCCAGCGGAAAGAGGAAGTGAGACTGAAGCTAATTATTGATATTTTCTCGGTGTTCGGTTGGTAAGATAACGTAACAGTATTAAAAATTAAGCTCTATAAACCAGTTAAGCCTTAAGGAAATGGCATTCATGGTCACAAAATCAAAGATAACCCAGAATTCTCAGATAAGCAGATTGGCTTGTGAAAATCAATGTGTAAGTCACGCATCGCAGGAGTGCAGGCAGATCCTTGAGCTTACTCTCGGCTCCTCGACAGGGTGACCTCGATGCTGTCACTGTGCTGGAGGCATTCCCCTGCAGGAGATGGTTGGGCTTTTTCATGCTGACAGAGCCACATTAGGAAGAAACGGTTTTTGTCAGTCAAAATGATTCTGTATTGTTATGTTTGTTGGAGATTGCAAAGGATTTTTTAGAGTTTATTATCTTTATCTTATGAGAATGAATTTATCTTCAATTCAAGAAAATAAGAGAAGCTCCTGGGTTAGTTCCTAGATGTTAAAGAAAAGTTACATTTTTATAAAATACTCAGCATGACTATTTTTACTTTAATCCTTAAATTGATTTTATAAGTGCCACCAATGCATAGAAGTAAGTCATCAACATCCAAGAGCCCTTTAAAGTTACATTCTGAGTTCGTCTGAGGATGTCTATATGTTATAAAGGCTACGGTTAAGGTCAGATAGCTTCTGGGATCTTAGAAGTTGTTGAATCTCTAACTTAAAAAAAAAATTATTATTTCTAAACATTCACAATATTCTCACTCAGAAACCAATGGTATTTGAATCACCAAAAAGAAATACAGATAAAGGATTCTCCTTTTTTAAATTTAAAGGTTGTCAGTTCTATAAGGATTCTGTAATCAAATCTGCTGAAGATGGTGAGAGAAAATTTTGCCATCACCTTCCACTTCAGGATGTATCAGTTCAGTATTTTGGAGGACGCAAAAAGTGAAACTATGGAATCCTAAAGGTTTTTTTCCCTTTGGGTTTGCAGTGCTCAGAGCAAAATACACAGTTCGCTGATTGAATAAATATAAAAAGGGAAATAAACATACAAATATTTCAGGGAGAAGTTCACTTCTTCCTTTTCTCAGGAAAACAAACAATCATTGTTCCTATTTTAAAAATTTGTGACCAAAGCCTTTTGAAACCATGAATTTGCAGCTGTCATAGTCATGTATATTCCTGTGGAAAAACTAAATTTTCAGTGTTTGAACTGAAATCTCCCTTTTTAGGGAATTTGTGAAAAAAGAGTTGGGGGCAGGGGACAGGTGACTAACAAGCAAACATAACCAAAGACAACCAGGTGTGAAGAACCTGGGAGGTGGATGAGTGAACAAGAGACCTCGAAAATGTCTCCAAGGTGACCTTCAGAAGAAACTCTATCTAGTGTGCTAATTACATACCTTCCACCCCTGTGCTCACGCAGGTTTGTAAATAGAAACATTTTAAAGCCTCCTACATTGTCTAATGTAAATGGTATTTCCTCAAGCTATTTTTGTTACTAAGTATTATCTTGAAATTCGGTATTTTATGAGTTTTCTTAGGGAGCACTTGTATTTTTCCTATTGTTTGTATAACAAATTTCTATGTAAGAATACAAATAAATTATACTCGAAGCAGAGTTTTACGTAGATTTTGTTTAAAAGTCATGCATGCCTTTTATGGCTATTGTATATATTAACAATCACAAGCCTAAGTATGTGTTGCTTATATCTTGAGGTGATAGAATCCTATTCCTTTTTTATACTTGGTAATAGCACCAGATGTATTTGAGCAAAGCCTGTTCAATTTCAGATTTATGAGTCCAACCCCTGGGGCAGAGGTCCCCAACCTTTTTAGCACCAGGAGCCGGTGCTCTTATGAGAACCTAACGCCTGATAATTTGAAGTGGACCTGAGGTGGTGATGCTAACGCTGGGAAGTGGCTGCAAATACAGATGAAGCTCCACCCTCTCACCTCCTGCTGTACGGCCCAGTTCCTAACATGTCACGGGCCTGTAGCAGTCCATGGCTGGGTAGTTGGGGACCCCCACCCTAGGGAAGCCTTTTAATTATCATTATTCTCCTCACTCAGGAAGGAGAATGGATTCCTGAGGACAGTTACAGAGGTTCAGGGCATGCTACTAACACTAGAGATGAAAGTCCAGAGAGTCAGCTTCTGTGCGTTCCCAGACAGGTCCTGGGCACCCCAGCAGGGCCATGGCATCCCTCAGGGGTCAGTTGTCTAGGACAAGCCACTTGGCCTATGCTTGTGTCTGTCATCCCAAGCACTTCTCTTTCTCTTTCTTCCATCCATGGTTAGCAAACTTGAAAGAAGGCATGGTAGGAATGGAAATTTACTCCAACAATTTTCAAAAGCAGCCCAAACCAGAAACAAATCGAAGCCACAATGGATTGGCCCCATTGCAGTGCCCTCTGTCAACACAAAGGCTCTCCTGCCTATGGTTTCAAGGTAATAAATTTATAAGAATGATACGGTCATTAAATGTCCCTTTTGGTCTAAGATAGAAAACAGAGAAAACATTTGGAGGCCCTTCTGCTACAGACCGCAGACAATGTATACCTGTAGGAGTTAACACTTGCCAAGCTGCTTGTTTCCCATGACACCTGATTAGCACAAAACATGTTGAGATAGAAGGTTAAGCTCCATGGAAGATGAGGAATTTCCAAGGGGGCTACTTACAGAAAACATTGCAAGGAAACTTTTGCTGTTAAGTATAGAACATGAATTTGTGCATATGAATGTTGTGGCCTTCCCCCTCACCTGACAATTTCCTTCCAAAAGGCTTTAATCCTTAGAGCTAAATCTCTTTCTTGAACCTGCATGACAACCCCTCAGACTATCAGAAGGTTCTTAGCCTTCAGGCTACAGAGTTCTGTTTGCTTAAACAATCAGCAAATCAGATCCTGAAGGAATCTAAACAAATATAGTAAGTAATAGACTTTTAAAGAGGTGAATATAAGTCCTATAAGAGTCTGCTTTCACAACTCTTAAAATTGAACTATAAAATACATATAATAGATCTGAGCGGATCCATGCAGTCATCTAAAAGATTGCTTCCAGGTCTGACCTTAACCTTACTGAGTATTAACTGAATGCATGTTAACATATCCAAAGCAAGTTTATATCTGATGGGGTAGCAGATTAACCACTATAGCTTGGGAGTTGGAAGAAAGCATTGGCAGGTGTGTTTAGAGGAAAGATCTCTGTGGTGGAAATGGCTGTGCTGGGGTATCAAGGTTTAGGAAATTTAATCTTTTAGATCAAGCAGCTGATGCCCTTTGTCAGGTCCTGTACTCACAAGCTATTTGGCTTTCTGTGTAGATGTGCCCTCTGGGGAAGAAAATGTACTTGTCCATTCTCTTGAGTTTCTGATTCTCAATAGTTAATTATGTTTCTCATTTCAATTAATGATTTAATTTTGATACATAAGTCTTTCAAAATTTTGTTTGCCTACATATGTCACCAAAAGCCCAATTACCCTGTTGGGCTTTTGCAACAAAGTTAAATTTTTCCAACAAAGTTAAATTTCTGAGGCTACAAAGGTGGCTGGGATGGGGAACAGTCAAAGAAAGCCTCCCTGAGGTTGTAGCATTTAAGCTGAGACCTAAAGAATAGACCAGAGACGGGCAGGTAGAGGAAGGGGGAGGATGGAAGGAGCAGTGTCCTTGGCAGAGGGAACCTCATGAATAAAGGCCTTGCGACAAGAAGGACATTGGCGTGCTTTCACGAGGTGAGAGCAGATTGGTGCGGCTGGAATATGGTGGGTGGTAGGGCATTGGACTGAACTTGGGAAACCAGTTAGAAGGCCATTGCAAAAGCATGGGAGAGAGGTGGTTGCTTTGGACTTCCAATGGTGGCAAGGAAAATGAAAGGAAGTTTATGGGTGTGGGAGGCAGGAAATGGAATCCTCAGTACTCAGTGATAGGTTGATGCAGGAGGCGAGGGAGAGGAAGGTGTCAAAGAGGACTTCCTGATTTCTAGCTTGGGCAACATGGTGGGTGGTGGTGCCACACAATAAGCTGAGAGCACTGAACAGTCACTTCTCATGTTGCATATTCTTCCTGGCCAACTCTATCTTTCTCGAGCTTCAATCCAAAACCTATGTTCAACTGTCTACAGGGACTATTCCAAAAGCACCTCCCTAATTCCAGCACATGCAGGTCAAAATTCATCTTCTTGAACTATTCTGCTCGTCCTCCAGTGTTGACTCATGGGAAAAGATAGCACCCTCTAGCCAGCCATATTAGCCAGAAACAGTGTGCCACCACATTCTAGGGATTCTACCTCCTTGATAGCCTTCGTTCATTCATTAATCAGCAAATATTTATCGAATGACTATTATATAACGAGAACTGAGATTGCAATAGTAAACCAGACAGTCATGGACTCCACCCTCACCAAAACTTTATGAGGTAAAATGGCAAGTAAAGGAGTAAATACAGTAATGTGGTGATAAGGATGAGTAAGAGGTAGCTAGGCGACAAGGTTCAAGGAAGGGTATTTCAGTAACTTCTAATAAACAGAAGCTCTCCCCAAATACTTTCATTTATGTCTTTTCAGCAGAACTTGGTGATATGTCCATTCCTGGCTACAAAGGAGTCTGGGAAAGCATCAATCTGGTATTGTCAGCCTCTACTGTAGCAGGTGAACTCTGCCATATTGCATCAAAAGCAGGATAAGTGGCTATTGGAAAGGCAACCAGTACGTCTGCCATAGTGGTAATACAGCACCACCATACACTACACAGCATCTATGTGCCCAGGCCACACGGAGAAGAGCCGTGTAGCGACAGACAAGGCTGTCTATTATGGAATTCACAAAGAAGATTGGAACAGAGACCTATACCATGACCTTTTACACAGAAATACTTTGTGGAGTACTTGCTGGAATATTCCCAGAGTACTTCAGAACACCCCAGCTTCATCAAAGGTTTTGTAGCTTCCGAGTAACAAGACCTAAGTAAAAGGAAAGACAGCCAATGATAATGATCAGAGCAAGGAGAACTTAGGGTCAATTCATGTTCTAATTAGTCCTCTTGATATAATATCTGAAACCTCTAAATCATCCCGTGTCGGAAGGCCCCATTGGACACAGCTGAGTTTCAGTTCAGTTCCAGCTCAATGAAGCACTGAAAACAAGTGTCCAACATTTTCTGATTGCAAGTAAACAATGAGAAATCCAGTTTCCTTCTTCGGTTGGGTCAGTTGGATCTTTGCCATACAGATTTTGAATTATATCACATTGACATGCAAGGACTTGAAAGGGATGAAATGAAGCGGCCGTGAACTCACCCAGGATAGTCAACAAATATGTCTGCCTGCTTACTCACTGTTCCTGACCAGCAGGATACGCCGTAAATTTAGGCTCGTGGCTGTCGTCTCCTGTTCCCTTCCCCCTTTTTCAAACAATAGTTTTTATTGTTATGCTGCCCCTCTCCCATAATGGTTATTAATTGGGTGCGTTGAGGTGGTACACTTATCCCTTTTGAGATCATCAGGAGCACATCCAGATCTAAGGGAGAAAGGTACTCGACAGACTTCTGCTTGTCTCCCGGTGAGGAAGGAGATACGAGCAATCTTAAACAGAGACATTTTTGAAATCGTGTATGTGCGAAGAACTGGGTGTGTGAGCTGGACAGCAAAGTGACTGTTCTCGCTGACTAGTCTGCGCCCCACTCCTGCCCTCACAGACCTTGAATGCCTGACTGCAAGGGGAGGCCCACGGGCCAGGTTAGAACAATCACTGTGCTTTACCACAGCGATAGATTCTGGAAGGTCACAGGACAGCCGCTGCCCATCTCAAGGCTTCTGGCTGGAGCTGGTGACCAAAAAAAAAAAAATGTGAGTGCAAGGCTGTCCGGGGCCCTGCTCCCCACTGTGAAGGGAAAGACCAACTAGAATAGGAGAGAGTCAGGCAGTTGGGGGAGAGAGACTGTATGTGTGCTCTAGAAGGCTCAAGTCTCTGGTTCCAGTCCCTGAGGTCCCCATAAATTTCCTGATTCCCCTGTGTCTTCCTCACCTTGCAATTCTATGAGTTTCCTCATCTTTCTTTTCAAGCTAGTGCAGGGCACAGGAAGTATGACTGTCTCTTCCACCTGGGAACCCCACCTAACCAAGCAACCCTGGACATTTGAGTTCAACTTTCTTAAATGTTGGCTCTTTACAATACTTTCTAATTCTGCTTGTAGATCCTTTCTGGCCAAATACATTTAAGCAAGTTTTATTTTCAATAGTTTGTATTTTGAAAGAAAACTAGATGATTAAATCAATTAGAGTGACGGTATGACTGCAAGTCAATAAAATGACCCAGGAGAGCATAAGGAGAGAGGGAAAGAGGAACACGGGATCCCGGAGACCATCAGCCGTTAAGCTACAACAGAAGAAAAACGAGGCATGGAAGAGGTTGAGGCGGAGTAGCCAGAGAGGAAGGAGGAAAGCCAGGAGCGTGGGCGGCACAGAACCTAAAGGAAGGATGGATTTTGAGAAGAGCAGAGTGCTGAGAGTGGCTACGGCCTCTGAGGGGTCGTCCCTGAGATTCCACGACAAGGAGGTGCCTGACCAGCGCGGAGGGACAGGAGGAAAGTGGAGACAGCCCTTCGCTAATTCATAAGGAGTTAGAAAGGAGAGCAGCAACCAGAGCTGGATGGAGATGAGAGGCGATTATTTTAAAGATGGGAGACACTTGGGAGTAACTGAAATGACTTAGATTTTACTGAGTACTCGTATTATCTTATTTCAACCTTATAATAACCTCAGGAGGAAGTTGTTTTGTTCTACAAATAAGGAACTGGAGCTGGGCTAAATGACCATTAGAAGTAGAGGGGAATTCCGTGGTAGGGCTTACACGAGGAGACGCAGCCAGTTTTTCCTTTTCTGCATTCCCACGGGCACGCCATCCTGCTGGAGGTAGAAGGCAGGAAGGATAGGAAAGAAAGAAGAAAAAGAGGACTGGGGAAAAAGACTCACACTGCCTAAGTTTCTGGGCGGCGCAGGAACTGTAGACAATTATATACTCTGTTTCCTTTAACCGAATCCCACCACCCCTCTAAGATGGACACCGTTAGACTTTCTTTGTCCTGACGATGAGAGGCCCTGAGGCTGAGAAAGGTTAGACCTTCACCAGATCACACAGGCAGTAAGTGACAGCATCTGGATTTGAACTTGGCTCTGCAGACGTCGAGATGTGTGTTCTCACCACTCCCAGTGGGCCCGCATCCCAGGCTCCCAGACCTTCTCCGCCAGCAGCTGCTACCTGGTCTCCATGCCCCCACATCGGGCTGCTGTGGACATACTTTTCATTCCAGTCTGTACCCTCTCAAGCCCTAGGGCTCCAGGCCCGACCCAGGGAGAGGCAAAATGCCTAGAGAAAGGGAAGCAGAAGGATAACGCAGGGGGTCCTTCCCTTTTACTCAAGGAGAAGTCATTTAAAACATAACTTTTATATTAAAAATGAACATGGAAACGTTGTTGATTGGAACACAAAAATCGCACACATTTCTGAGATGAAACATGAGGCTTCCGTGAAATATCCTGCTTGCAGTTTCCCTTTTAAATTCGAACCAGCTCCTGGTTAGAAGATTTCAGAAGAAAACTAGGAAAAACAACGGGCAAACGAGATAAAGGGCTTAGGATCGGAATTTCAAAACTTCCAGTCTGTCCCACTCACCTCCTCGGCCGAGGTAACCCCACTGCTCCACGAGAACCGTACTTGATACCTCCTCTTCACTCCCTCAGTCTCCCCCCTCGTCTCGTTTGCTTCCCGTGCACCCAGAATGTCTTCTCCTGTTCATCCGTCTGAAAGATGCTCACCTTCCACAAAGCGTGCCCTGCTTCTGCTAAGCTCCTGTCCTAAGCCCGCACTCGTCACAGCTGCTGTGCATTGTTGTACCAGCCATCTGTGGCGCAGGGCTCGTCTCACAAAGCCGCTTGAGAGCAGAGCTGCATCTGCCCCACCTTTGTGATTCAACACGTGGAGAAAGATATTTTTCTCAATGGAGACCAGGTGTGGCTGCCGCGGTACCTGCCTGAAAATCTCACTCTCTTAGGTGAAACTGTTGCTTTCTTTAGGGACCTTCTTTGAAAGGGAATTTTAGTAAATTTGGGACAATCAATTTTTTTTCCCCCTTATAGGTGGTTGAAAGCAGAGCCCTGAGAGGGTAGGATTCTTGAGGGAGAGGTCACAAAAAGTACCACCTAATCTGCTTTTACTAGAAGCAGAAGTCTGATATGTTCTCTGGACAGAGATGAAGACCAAAACTTTTGAGCAGTGGAAGGACATGAGTGGAGAAATTAATCAGAAAGAGGTGCGTAAATCATTTGAGGGGGCCATGGCAGGGTTCAGTAGAGAGGTAAGAACAGAAGAAGAAGATTATTTGTATCGGTTTTCTTCCCTTGTTCCAGCCAGCGAAAGGGATCAAAGAACTTATTGGGTTAATGTCCCAACTGGTACTTCTAATCCTGGTTAAACTCATGGGATTTCAAAAACAAATAGAATTGTCTAACCTACTTAATTGCTTCCTTGTTGGGGAGCCCTCCATGCCAACCACCATGTCTACAAAGAGGAAAGGGAAACCTAAGTCACGGATAGATTAAACCCACTCCAGGAGCACCAAACCCTTGTCTCTGCTCTCAGAGAGACGCCCCGGGCCATGCTGGGACAGCGGGTGAGCTCCGGGACTCGCGACCGCACTGCTCTGCCGAGATAGAAGCACCAGTCAGTCAAGGCCGGGGCCCTGTGCGTGGCCGCTGGCTGACTGCCTTCCAGGGCAGAGCCCGCCGGAGCCTTTGCTGAGTGCGGAGGGGGCAGACCCTGCTCCTTGGTCAGCACAGCGTCTGTCTTCCACATCCCTTTTCTTTGCTCATCCCACTATGGACGCTGAAAAGCTAAAGCTTCACTTTCCCAGTCTCCCTTGTCTTGGAGTGCTCTTGCGAGACAGTTCTGGCCAATGAGAAGTAATCAGAAGTTTGGTGCCAATGTGCTGGGAGAGCTTCCCGCTCCCTTGATGAAAGAGGCAGGTGGGGCTGGCACTGATTCCAGATCAAATGTTGGGATGTTGCCTGACGCCAGAGCAGCACGCAGGAGGAAAAGGCCCGGAAAATCTCTATGACACCAACCCTGACATGGCTTTTTTCTTAGATGAGAAAAATAGGCCACTATTTGTTCAAGCCGCTGTGATTAGGTTTTCTATAACTTGCAAATGAAGCGCTCCTAACCAATGTGGGAAGATTTCAAATGCCAGGACCCAGTCTCAGAGCAAAATTACCTCTGGCTTTAGAATGAAAACATGATGAAACGGCATATGTTAATTAAACCTTTTGTCAACCCAGCACTGAGCTAGTTGGCAATCACTAAGGTAGCGGGTATCGAAGGCATTCACACCTAAATGAGATACACAATTAACACAAATAAAATCTCGTCATCAAATGTTAGAAAAACCTTTAAGATAATCTAATTATTTGGACATTTATTTTTTTTTCTCCATAGTACCCTCCCAACAAAACATCATGCAGACACTCAATGTATGAAACATAAAATTTACTTCGATTTAAGGAGAATTGGTACCCAGAAACCTACTGGACTGATTCCTCCATATCCTTTATGACACATGGTTAAAAGTTTCTGATCTAGCACCATGTCTGAGCTGACAGTTGAGAGAACTGGGGTCTCCCTGGCAGAAAGGAAGAAGCTTATTCTCTCAGAAATGTATTAGGTTTCCTCAGTGCCCAAGTGAAAGCCACACGTCCAGGACTGTCTTCAGGACCATCTTCTCATAGAGGTCAGATGAGGGGAGTAAATGGTTGAGTGGTAATTGCATTGGGGCAGCAGTGATTGGTACAGGAGACCAAAGACAGCAGAAACCCACGCGAACAGAATAGCCAAAGAGAGTTTCATGGAGGAGGTGGGACTTGACCGAAGTTGTGAATTACGGATAAACTCGAAACAAATCAGTGGTTCAATAGCCCCCCACCCAAGGGATATTTGGCAATGTCTGGAGACATTTTTGGATGTCACAGTGGTGGTGGTGGGGGGGCATCTAATGAGTAGAAGCCAAGAATGCTGCTAAAACTTCTACAATACACAGGACAGTCCCCCACAACAAAGAATCATCCAGCCCAAAATGTCAATCGTACTAAAGTTGAGAAACTCGGGACTAGATGGAAAGAAGAGGGAGAGAGGCCAGGCAGAGGGAATGGTGTGAGCAAATGCATGGAGGCAGATGTGAACAACGAGATACTTCAGATTAGAAACTATCTTCTGTGTATCCCCTGCATGCATCAGTAGCTGCCGGATGGGTATTTTTTGTTAGGTAAGTGAATGTACACTGGCCATCCTTCACTTCTACCCTGGCTCTCTATTTCTCCATCCATACGTGGGAGGCTTAGATTACGCGTACATATAAAACACTCAGAACAAAGTCGGCACTTACTAAAGAATTGTTGCTTCTCTTGTGGTATTTAATTTTAATTTTTTTTTTATACCTACAATACCTGGTACTCCTAGGTGGTCTCCCGTCCAAGTACTGACCAAGTCCTATCCTGCTTAGCTTCCAAGATCAAACGAGATCCGGCACGTTCAAGGTGGCAAGGCGGTGGCCATGATCTTTAATATTGTCCTTATTTTGGGTACGGGCTCCAGCACTGGCCTCAATGGGTGGATCGGGATGTGTAACTTTCCTTGTGATCAAAGCAACATCAGGGTTTTTCCAGCTTGCAAAGGACCTTTCAACATAACCTGGATTTCCATCAAATGCTAGTAAGAACGTAAATTGGTACGAACTTTGGGGAAGTCATGAGATGGAATACAGAAACTGACTTAAGAATGGGCCTGAAGTTCAAAATGGGATGGAAGGAATGGAGGCCGGGAAAGGCTCAGCCTGTGAGGACGAAGGGCAACCAGTCCTGCTAGTCATCCCACTCCTAAGAATCTGACCTAAAGGACTTTTCTGCACTGACATGTTCATTTTAGATTTATTAGTAATAACTTAAGTGTGACCACCTCAAATATCCAAAAATAGGCCCATTTGTTGAGTAAAATAGGCATATACTTTTGATGCAATGTTATGCGGCCATTTAAAATGATGCTCACAGAGTTTTAATGTCATAGGAAAATCCTATTGGTGTTGGGTTAAGTTTTAAAAGCAGTATAGGAAAGAGCATATACTCTTTGATTTCAACTATATAAGGAAAAAATGGATGTGAAAAGGATGGAAAGATAATATGCCAAAAAGTTACCAGTAGTTAGTAAATGTATAGATGATTTCCTTTAATCATTTTATCATTTTTCTCTATTTTCCAAATTTTTTACAGTGGGCCTGCTGTACCGTGATGACTGGGGGGAAACAGCAAAAAATTAAAAATAACAAAAGCTAGTAAGAAATTTTATTGAGCAGTAGCTGTGCATTTGTGGTGGAGGTCCTATCTCTTAAAAAATGTGCAAACTCTCTCATATTGGAGCTCCATCCTCCTGCATTGCCCTTTCTGCCTGGGGGAAAGATGTATCTGGTCCATCCAGGAATCAGGCAGGGACCCCTGACATCCAGAGCAAGTAGCTCCCGGGACATCGACAGGAGCAGTTTCAAGCTGAGGCCAAACATCTTCAGAAAACTATCGGGGTCCGCTGCTCTGGTCAGGGAGAGCCTGAAGAGGCCCTTCCCTGAAGATTCACAGAACCACAAGGGTCCTTCGAGTGCACCTATTCCATGGCCATAGTTTCACAGAGGAGGAAAAGAGAGGTTATTTTATGGAGCCCTTCCAACTGTCCCCAAAGCCCTTAAGTCATAGAGGACCAACGCTATAACAAATGCTGGCGCTGATCTTTGAGACTCGGCTCCTTCTCAGCTACCTCCAAACATCCAACCACACCCTGGTGCCCGCAGAAGGCAGGAGGAGGTGACTAAGCAGGGCCCAGTAGTTCCTGATACCTCTAACTTGTCCACACATGTCCCAGCACCTCCCCTCGCCTTCCGCCCCAACCCCCCTCTGCGTGACTGAATGACTTAATGCAAATTGCATTTATTTGCTCATTTCTAATCACATCCTAGGATCTCATACCTTTTTGATGGTAAATAAAGGGGACAGAAGATGTCTCTTAATGACCTGGAAAATCAAGTTTATACCTTTCCCAAATCAGAATCAATTTGCTCCAAATCTAGTCGTGTCAGAACCAAGCATGAACAGATAACCTGCCCACTTGGCAATCTCCCCCACTCTCGTAAGGCACAGTGAGTCACTCTCAAGGGCTGTTAGCCTGTGATGAGTCAGTATCTCCTATTTGAGCACATGGCCATTACTTTCTACTTAGGAAAAAAAAAAAAAAAAAAAAAGGTCCTTTTTTTTTTTATCTATAGATGGACTGAATGTCACAGTTTGAAAAGTCTAACAAAAGTAATCTTTCTTCAAAAATGTCACCAGTCTTACACAGTGTCTAAAAACCCGCTACTGATGATATTTCTCAGAGGAATGACCCTTTGTAAAACATTTAATGAAGCCAGAATAGCATTTTACTAAGTGACAGTCAGTACATCTCAGGATTAAGAATCCAGTTTCTGGATTGAGTTTTACTTCTGGTAAGATGAGCGAGCTCTTAATGTACCCTCTTTCCTAAAGATAACAAATATAAACTAGACCAATAAAGCCTACATGAAGGCCCAGGAGGGTATATCAAAAGCAGACTGATTCTAGAGGGAAGATGACACTTGGAAAAAGGAAATAGTTTGAGGTGAGTCTTCTGTTATTATGACTTTTAGCCTGAGGGCAAGCAAGCTGCAGTCAGACAGCTGAAACTGACCCACACTATCTTTCTAGCCTGAACAACCAGGGGACAGAGTTTGAGGCATTCATAGCTGCTGGAAAATAAGGGAGAAACCTGTAAAAGAGAGAGTTCCAACTTGTATGAGTAAACTCTGCCCAAATTCCTGCCTGGTTCCTAATAGCCCATACACAAGACAGATTTTAAGCAGCACAACTAAGAAAAGATAAACAAACTGAGATGTGCAGTTGAAACCAACTAAGGTAATTATTTGCTAAAGCAAAAATGCAAAACTCTTTGAAGAAATACAACAGAGCCAGTCTCCCCAAATACTAATCACAAATATCTGGGGTACAATCTAAAATCTTTTGAGATATATATATATATATATATATATATATATATATATATATATATATGGAAAATGTGACCCATTCTCAAGAGAAAAGATATCCAACAAAAACCAAGCTCGAGATGACACAGATATTAAAATTAGCAGAAAATTATTTTAAAGCAGCAATTTTGACCATGCTAGATAATATAAAGGAAAACATGCTCATAATGATATCAATATAGTAAATCTCAGCAGATAAATAAAAACTGTTTCTAAAAAAAAAAAGAGTCAGGTAGAAATTCTATAGCTGAAAAATGCAATATGTAAAATCTTTTAATTGATTTGATAGGCTTAACAAAAAAAAGGAGAAAACAGAGGAAAGAGTCAGGGATTCTAAGGAGAGGGCAACGTAAAATACCCAAGTGAGAGAGCCTACGGATAGTATCAGAAGGTCCAACATACATGTGATTGGAGTCCTAGAAGGAGAAGAGAGATGAAGTGGGGTAGAATAAAATTGTTTGAAAAATAATGGCAAAAAAACCCAAACAAACCCAAATTCAATGAAACAGATAAATTTACAGACCTAAGAAGCTACCAAACCTCAAGCAGGTTAAATAAAAGAAAACTATATTTAGGCACATTAGAGTCAAACTGCTGAAAACCAATGATAAAGAGTAAAATTTTGAAACATTCGGAGAAACGCAACATATTACAAACAGGGGAGAAATGATTCAAAGGACTTCCGATTTCTTATATTAGAAAAAATTGAGGCCAGAAAATAGTAGATGGACATCTTGGAAGTGCTGATAGGGAAAAGGGGAAAAAAAACTGTCAGCCTAGAATTCTATATTCAGTGAAAAATATCCAGGTATGAAGGCAAAATAAAGATTTTTCACATGAAAGAAGACTAAGAAAATTTGTCACCAGCAGACCTGCACCACAAGAATGCTGAAGAATAATTGTTAGTCTAAAGAGAAATGATAGCAAATGAAAACATTTAGGAAGAAATAAAGAACATCAAAAATGGTACATATCTATTAATTTCTTTCAAACATATATGACCATTCAAAGCAAAATTATTAACTGTCTTGTATTTATAACACTGTCTTGTATTTATAACATGTAGACTCATATGTCACATTAGGAAATGTTATATGTCAGTGTCATATAAAGCAAATAGGGAGATGATTGGACCTATGTGATTGCAAGGTTTCTGTATTTAAGTGGGATGATGTTAACACTAGCCTGTGCGAAGTTAAGAATGTATATTATGATTCTTAGGGCAGCCATAGTGGGTGGGATGGGTGTGGGGGTGGGGGAAGGAATGCAATGGTATATAACAAAAATAGTGACATATAAATTAAAATGGAATCTAAAAAAATATCCAAATAATTTTTAAATAGCAATAAATGCAATGTGCTCTACTGGGTTGGCTCCTGGAACAGAAAAAATATATATTTATGCAGAAACTAGGGAAATTCAAATAAAGCCTGGTGCTTAGTTAATAGTAATGTACCAATGTTGGTTTATTAGTTTTAATGAATGTACCATGATAATGGAAGATGCTAATATTAGAGGAAACTGGGTGAGGGATATACGGGAACTATCTGTATTATCTTTGCAACTTTTTTGTAAGTCTAAAATTATTCAAAAACAAAGAGCTTATTTTTTAAAAAAATAGGAAAGAAGGAACAGAAGAAGACTAATCAGAGGGGACAAAAAATAAATAATGATATGTCAAAATATAATGATATCAATAATTACATTAAATGTTAATCAACAAAACACTCCAATAAAAAGGTAAAGCCAGAATTGATTAAAAACAAAAGTAAGACCTAACTACATGCTGTGAATAAGAAACACACTTTAAATATAAAGATACAGATTGATTGAAAGTTAATAGAAGCAGAAATATATACCATGCAAAAATAATGTTTAATCAGATAATTCAAAACAAGAGTGTGGCCAGAGATAAAAAGGGGCATTTTATGACGCTAAAATTGTCAGTGGGAAAAATTCTATGTTATATGTGTCCACAACTAGTAACAGAGCTTCAGAATAAATGAAGAAAATCTGATAGAATTAAAAAGGAAAGACAATTCTATAACCACAGATTACTGCAGAGTTGGGAAATTTCAAATTCAAAAATTCTCAGCATTTGCTAGAAAAGTTAAGACAAAACTTCAGGAGACAATACTACCAACTCCCCTTTTCACCTATAAAATGGAAATAATAATAAAGTCACTCTTTAGAACTGCTGCAAGGATTAAACAAATTAATTGGGCGAGAAGAGGCACATAGTAAATCCTCAACAGTTATTAGTTATTATTAGCTACTTATCTGGGAAGGCAAAATTTAAAAGCTCAAAAAGAATCCAATTTGCATGGATTATTTTGCCAAATTAGTTGGTCATTAGAGAACAGACTCTTAAAGAGATGACCATTCAGGAAAATTTTATTTTTATCGTAAAATTCATATATCAAAATGGCAAGAACATGCAAACAGTACAAATAGAAAAATAAAAATTAACATCTCTTTCCCTTTCTTTCTTCTACCATCACTTCTATTTCCGTATTAGTTATCTATGACAACATTTATAAATTACATAGAACTTAATGACTTAAATCAACAAACACTTCTTTTACATATTCTACGTGTCAGCAGCGGGTCAGCAGCGCGGAGCAGTTTCGCTGAGGGGTTCAGGCTCCGGGTCTTTCATGAGGCTGCAGCTAGGATGTTATCCAGAGAGTCTCAGTCTTCTGAAGGCACGACCTGGGCTAAAGGATCCGCTTCTGGGTTGTTTCGCTCTCGTGGCTGTGGGCAGGAGCCTCGGGTTGTCACTGGCTGTTAGCAAGAGGGCTCAGTTCTTTACGACATGGTTAGAGTCCTCACACCAGGCAGGGAGGGAGAGCAGGAGGAAGGGTAAGGATCTGGGGAGCACTGAGCGTGCGGAAAAGAGGTACCGTCTACATTACATTATGGTCCTTCTATAAAGTAATTGTGTTGCTTCCCAAAACAACTGAAACTAATCACGAACATTTTTCCAGGTCCTCAGAGGACCTGCTTTAATGAACAGAAGATGTGTTTCTTAATTAGCTCATCAAATGTTTCTAAAGTGCTTGAAATTATTTTGACCTCTCGCAGGTATCTATTTTCCACTGTTATCTTCAGTCTAACTCGTGAACCCATACTGTTTTTTTTTTTTTATCAGAATCTGAATCTGTGCATATTCCACAGAAATGGGACCCAAAAATAAAAGGATGATACCACACCTTTCCGAAGATCAGTTGAATTTTTACTAGGATCCAGGCACTGGCCGTTATGCCTCAGAAACCTCGCCCTGTTGTCTTTGCAGCAAGAAGGCCATTATTATCCACATTTTACGTAGAAAATAAGTAGTTGCCCGAGATCACACCATAGTTAATGACAAAGCTGGTGCTCACTGCAGAAGCTGTGCCCTTGCCAGGATACGACACCCACATGATCACTGGGGTGCCGGAGGGGGTAGGGTGGAGGAACGGGGAGGATGACAAAGAAAGCTGGAAATAACTGGGTTTTCCAGAGAAGAGGAAATGGAAAGAAGACATGGAAAGGAACGACCAGCTTCCACATTCATTCAGAACCAGCAAGAGGATGTGGTCTCGTTGCCCTGACAGAATGACTTGGGCAACACGAGCTTTCTGTTCCCTCTTCCCAGCCTAAGTGCGGCGTGAGCTGGTGCCCCACTGGCCCACGCCCACGCTCAAACTCCTCATGTCCTGTGTCAGGGAACGTTGGCATCTTTGGAAGGCTCTAGGCGGAGACATGATTTGGCTTCTGTAGGTTCCTGGTCGTACAAACCTTACGGCTGGCCCTGTCTCTGGGGGCCCCTGAATTGGGGCGTCGAGTTACCCAGGTAAGGGTAAGCAGGAAATCAGTAGGTGCCCAGGAATGAGAAAATCATACCTGCCCACACCCTGCACCCTCGGGCTGGAACCTCCCACCAGTTCCTCTGCCACCTCCCCTTGCGGCTGCATTTCCACCCACCGCTCCTCCTGCGGGTTACACCCTGGTTCCACTGGCCGGGGCCAGCTGGGGGTTCACTTCACCAGATGAAACTTGACTATGAGAATTGGGTGGCAGAGAGGGGCTCTAAAGCTCCCCCCAAATAATCCTGGTTTCATGTCCCGACCCTTCCTGACCGTCCCCCGAGCATTCACACAGGGTGAGCGCATACAGTTGTGCAGGGCGTATAGTGCACCACCTTACCAATTATAAGAAGATTGACGGCCCCTGGTTCACATACTCTCATGTTGTCCTCAACCATGGAGATGCCAGCATCAACTCACAGCTCACCCTCAGAGACCTGTGAGCACACATCCTATTCCCCCTAGCAGCTCCAGAGAAAAACAAGGTAAAGAAACCCAGAAGGAAAGAGCAAAACTCTTCCTTTGATAACTGGGCATACCACTGCCTTTCCCCAGCATCCACTGCCCCGCCAGGCCCCGCCCCCGGCCCCGTCTCAGTATTCCTATGCAGATCCATAAAGCTTTTGCAACATTCCGCCAGGAAATTCATAGTGCAGGATGTTTCTAGAAGATGTTTCTAGAAGGATGACCACATGTCTGGTTCACCCAGGACAGCCCCAGGTCATGATGGTACCAACAGTTTAGCATTTGTCTCAGGCAAAAGTGCCACAGTTTGGATAGTAAATTATACAGTCACCCTACTTACAAGCCACAAAGGGGCCCTCCCAGAGAGACTGGGAGAAGGGAGCATCGGCCCATTGTCCAATAACACAAACACTAACACTGAGAACAGTTTACCTGGGCAGTTACTATATACACACACACACACATATATATACACACACACACATATATGTGTGTGTGTGTACGCACATACACATATATACATATATACGTGTGTTACATATACGTATATATGCATTGTTTTTATATGTGTGTGCATATATACAACATGTGTATATATGTATATGTGTGTTATAGGCATACATATTATATATGTATCCATGTACATAAATAGCTACCTGCTATCCTCTAGACTGAGAGGTCAATGGGCCTCACCTCATTCACTCCTTAAACTCGTGGTTCTCACACTTAAGCTTACATCAGAATCACCCAGAGTGCTGGATAAAATACAGATTCCTGGATGCACTATCTATCTGACTCCCACGCCTGGTTTCTTTATGTGAGGCTTGTGCTTCCCAGATTCCAAGCTTAAATAGAAGACTATAGTCAAGATACCCAATTTGAGGGTATCATCTTGAGGCATTAACACCACCTGGGGGGAGGGTGGGGCAGCCGGCTGGCAGAGTAACACTATGAAGGGGTCTGGAACCCTGGATGCCCAGGAGAAGCAAGGCCACCTGCCAACTTAAACAGCTCACCTTGGGACCGATATGAAAAAAGAAAGCACATTCCAGTTCTCTAATCCATTGTATTCAGGAGTGTCTGTCTGTCTGTCTGTCTGTCTGTCTGTCTGTCTGTCTTTTCCCCACCCCTTTTCTCCAACAGATTAGCCTTTATGCTAATTATAACCGCTCCCTCTACCCAAGCACTGGCTCATCTTGCCGCCCCCTTAACCTGGCTGCTTTTCTGTCCAGCTTTCTGACAATCCCCTGCAGCAGACACCAGATTCTGCCCTTGCAGCAGGGTGCTTCAATCAGGCATTGAATGTTCTGAGAATTTTGCTTGTCTGGATTGATGTGCTTTATAATTTCACTATTTCTCATTTACGTTGCTTGGAAAAGTAACCGTTGTCAGCGATGACTGCATTTTGGAGACAATTGTTCTTCCATCAATAATCACCGCTTTGGAATCTGTATGGCCACAGTCAGGTAGTTTCATCAGAATGACCACGTTTAAATAGCTTGCTCCCTTCGGTGCCTCATGCTGGGTCCCCTGGAAGCAGACCCTGAGAAAAGGATTTGAGTGCAGGTAGGTGATTTGGGAGGTGACCTGTAGGAGCAAGAGTCAAGGGCCACAGAAGGTGGAATAACAACCCTACACCGCTGTGGCTCCTTGGCTGAGGGCTGCTCTTGGAGAACATTAACTCTATAAACTTCCAGGCTCTGGTAACCGGAGCAAGCCCCCAGGAAAAGAGCCACAGATTCTTGCCAAGGGGAGACTGGTGGGGCACTAAGAAGCAGTTTTCACAGCCAGTGTGTAAGTAAGCTTCAGACACATCGGTAAGACTGAGACGTGTAAGATCTGGGAAGGTGAGACCTGCATGATCTGGAATCGTAGAATGCCAAGGAGTAAAAGGGAGTTTGGGAAGCTTAGTGCATGATGACCTAAATTCAACAAGAATCCCTGTAGGATGGCGCTTTTCACCACAGGGATAGTAGGTCCCCAGGCAAGGCCTTGAAAGGCAGGAAGAATGTCTATAGGTGCAGCCTGTCCCGGGGCAGAGGTGAGACCAGAGGCAGAAAGGATAATCCTCCTGAAGGGGATGAAACGCCCACCAGAGTGAGCAGGGATGCCGGTGTGGACCTACCTATATGCATGGAGCATCTCGTCCTGCCACAATTAAGAGGGACCCACCTACTGACTCACAGGACCGAGAAGGGGGAGAAGAGGAGGCAGAGGGAAGGTAATGATGGGCTTTGTGAACATGTTGAGGCAGAGACATCTGTAGACAGCTGAACAAAGAGGTGTGGCTCTCGGACTCATAGCTGAGTTGGAGACTGTGAGGGCACCCCCGTGCAGGGCAGGGTGCACACAGAAGGAAGGGCAACAGTTCAGGTAGGTAGGTGGCTAGTAGGGGCCTCAGGTCACTGTTGAAGGGAGAAAATGGCCAAGAAACTGCTCCGTGGTCGGGTCAACTGTTCGACGTACAAACATTTGCACAGATGCCCTGTGTATCCCTGACCAGGCGCTGGTGACCCAGCCCACACTTGGGGAACAGCAGACCTTGATGAGCTGCTTAGCCTGCCAGATAAAAAAAAAACTACTCTATTTAGTTATCTCCCTTCAAGACTGCTTGTAAACCAGCTCTGACTCCTGCTCTGAGCTTCCGCCCCCAAGGGCCCTCTCAGTTCCAGGGCCTGGGGAGGAGGCTTTCACTTGATGAACACTTAGAGTCTAAATTGATGGGAGAAGCCCTGGTGGCTAGAAGGGGTGGTTCATAAGAGAACCCCTGGGGGCAGAGGGTCCACCTTCCGAGGCCTTTACCCACACCCCAGTTTCTCACACCCGAGCCTCAAGCAGCATCCCAGGTTGGCCTTCTAATGTAAGGCTGCAGATTCCCCAAAGTTCAACTCCCTTGGAACTCAGATTTGGAGCAAGAATCTGTGCACTGAAGGGCACTTCGGAGATTGACAAAGCAAATGAGATCCAGAAAGGAGCGACTTGGCCAAGTCACAGTCACTTAAGGTCAGTTCGGGAAGGCTTGAGTTTCCTGGCTCTTATGAGGGAACTTCAGGAAACAGGGCCTCCCACTCACTATTGGAGAAACTGTAAACCACCATTACTGCATTCTCTAAGGAACATAAGCTGAGCATAATAATTAAAATGCAAAATGTGCATACCCTATGACCCACAGATCCCCCTTCTGGGAATTATCCAATGAAAATATAAGTACTAGTATATAAAGACACATGTACACAGAGTTCTCCTGCAGCTTTGCTTGTAATTTCAACATTCATTAACAAGCAGTGATTAAATAAATAATGATGCTACATTAAAAATTTGCTGTGGGATACTATGGAGCTATTTGAAAGAATGGGATAGGTCCACATCTCCTGAATGGATGACCCTGATTCACTACTTACTTAGAGAAAAAAAGCAAATTGGAGTGGAGCTTGTGCTTGCTCCACCAGCAAGGGGCTAAGGGTGGAGCTCCAGGCACTTGGAGCTGAGCTGGGAGCTGGGGAAGTACCCTAGCCAACAATAGAGGACCCTTCCTTGTTCTCTGAGGATTCTGGGACCCCAGGGCCTGATCCGCCTCTTTTCCGACTTTTCCCAAAGTAGCCAGACCACCAGAAAGAACCCTCCTTGGGGTGGGTGCTGGGCCGGGCGGGGCCTCCTGAGCAGGGTAAGGCTGGCCCTCCCACCTCTGAGAGTCTGAGAGGGAGCTGGGGAGGAGCTCATGATGGGCAAGATGAAAACTGAGCTTGGCCCACAGCATTTCCTCCGCCACCTGGATAGAAAGAGTGACACCTCTGACGTACCTCTGCACAGAGCACAGGTGCTCAAGTCCAGTGCACCAACAGAATAGAGGTCTGACCGTCAGACGGTCCAGTACAATGCAGTCCAGAGGACAGAGCAAACAACCCTCTAGTCCCCATGGAGTCCAACTGTTAGTCCCACAAGAGTCCATCTGATAAGCTCCCAGGAGCCCCCTTCTCCTCCCCGGGGGTCCTGACTTCCACCTGGTTCTCCACCAGTGGCCCTGGGATGGGGGTGAGGGGTTTTTGGCTCTCACTGCTAGAAGTGTGCCTCATGGACCAGCAGCAGCAGCAGCAACACCTGGACCGGGTCAGAATCTGCATTTTAGCAAGATTCCCCAGGCCATTCTTATGACCAGCAAAGTCCTAGAGTGCAGTTCTAAGACTCCAGGCCCTCTGGAGGGGATATGGTCATGAAAGTTAACCATCTGTCGACAAGTCTTTTCCTTGCAAGTATTGACAACCCTCCATGGCCACATTTGGAAGGGTTATTATGCTGGCAGGCTTCTCTTCGCACTCTCTCTCACCATCTTGTCAAAACTGCTCTCCAGAAGCCAGTAGAAAAGGGGAGGAGAAAAAAAAGGAGTGGAGAGAGAGAAAACCCATCCTGGCACACTAAAAATGTAGGAAGGGGAAGGGAGAAGGAAGGAAAGAAAGAGGGAGGGAGGGAAGTCAGCATAAGCACAGCAAGCAGTTCGTTCGAAGGGACCAGCAGCCAGAGGAGAGGCCCCTGCCTGACCTCATCCACGTCTCTGTTTCCTGTCCTGGAAAATCATCCAGTGGTTCTCCTCTTGGTGTTCCACATGACTAAACCCCACGGGTCTCTAATCTTACCTCGGGCGGCCTGGCGGCCTCTTCCCAGTTCCTCCAGCGCCTGCGGAGCCCGGCAGGGGCGCAGACCTGGGCACGCCGCCCACCCCTTCCTGCCTTCCTTCCCCTACACCCACGCCAAAGGGTGTTCTCACTGGTGGTCTGGCTGAATGTGGGGGCTGGCCTGGGCTCGCCAGGTGCTGACAACATGGAAGGGTCCGTCCGACTCCTGGCCTGCCTGGTGTGCGTCCTCCCGATGGGTGAGTTTCCTACTCTTCTCTCTGGCTCGTGCTCAGAACAGAATAGATGCTCACAAAATCCTAGGTGCAGCCTTCTTTCCTCGGACTCAGAGCCGTGGGGTTCAGCCGGACCCTCCAGGCCTGCGGAGGTGGAAGAGCTGCGCTTTGGGCGGCTGTGGTGACAGAAGCCAAAAGTTTACGGCTGGGCTTTGCCTTGGGCTCCCGGGGGTCAAGGCAGCCCCCTGACTTCGCTGGGCCTCAGTGTCCCCATGTATAGTAAGGCCGCCTGTTCCACTCATTTCTGTGAGGATCCAGTGGGATAATGGGCAAGGTTTGGGGAGCACAGCCCAGGCTCTTGAACAGACTTTGGGTGTTGCTGTCAACCAAGTGATTTATGTCTTGATGGGTGGGCACCGTCTTGAGGGGAAGGTTTGGGGTAAGGGTGGGGATGCTTTTGCATGGGGAGTAGGGCAAGTGATAGAGGACACCCTGACCACCCAGCAGAAACCTCAAAGGGTGACTGGGAACTCTTCGTGGGAGGTTGAAGTAACGATGTCATTAGTCACTTAGCTCAGTGAGTTCGCCAGGAACAGTGTGTGTCAAAGGGTGGTCCCTTGTTAAAAAGCAGATCCTTCGGCTCCACCCTAGACCTGTGGAATCACAAAATCAGGCAGCAGTCCCAGGAATTTGCCTTTTCGACCATCATCTGGGGCGATGCGCGCAGTGGAGGGCAACTGTGATAAATGACAGAGGCCAGCCTCTGAGTCCCTCTGTCCAGGCCTCAGTCCTTCCCTCGACCCCAGCCTGAAATGTCCCTCCCACCGCTGTGCTCCTGGACTCCGCCTCTGTGTGCACGGCCACGGGCTGTCAGGTGCCGCAGGGTGACACTGCTGACATCATGGCGTCGGGAGCTGGTAATCGACATTCCGGACACAGGTTCCCGTCTCCGCAGCAGGATAATAAACTCCCACTTCCTCGGTTCCTCTCCTTCCTCTCCAGCATTCACCAGTTGGGGTCCGGGTTGGCAGTAACAGGAAGCGCCCACAGAGTTCTTACTAAGGACCGGCACTTCATTTAGTTACTCATGCGAGCCTCAGAACCCCATGAGAAAGGAACTATTCTATTCCCTTTCCAGAGATGAGGAAACTGAGGCACAGAGCGTTTCGGTGAGTGGTGCAGGGCGGAGCTAAGGTTTGAACCCAGATGCGTGTGGCCCTAGACCGGACCCCCCCCCCCGCCCCCGCCTTTCATTCTGTGCAGTCTGCGGTTAGGAGCTGATGAGGACAGGACTTTCTTCTCCCCAGTTGACCTAACTCAGCCATCTTTCTAAGATGGGTTGGGTCACACTTCATGGATAAAAGCTGGGGGAGCTGACCTCACCCAGACTTGGAGCAGATGAGAGGGCAGGTCAGGATGCGAGTGTTGACGTCAGACATGGTTTCGAATGCTGGCTTTGCCACTGACTAGCTGTGTGGCCCTGGGCAGGTTGCCTAACTTCTCTGAGCCTCTGTACACCGGGGTCCCTGCCCACCCATGGTGGTATTATGAAGAATAATTAGACCATGGATAAAAGGCCCCCAGCACAGTTCCTGGCACTCAAGGGTTGTACGATAAATGGCAGTGACATATTGCAAAAGTCGCACAGCTTCAAGAGAAGCTAGGAATGGGGGGGTTGTTGTTTTGTTTTGTTTTGTTTTTTCCCTCCTGCTGAAGGTCAGCTGCTATGAATCAGTTAAAGACGAAAAGATTTAGGGGAAGCATGAGCAGTCACATGGTCAAGAGCAAAACCTAAACCACAGCTGTGTGCTGAGATTACCTGAAAGGTTTGCCTCAGGTCACAAAGTCAGGGTCAGTCTAGCCAGGCTAGAGCCCCAGACAGACCCCTGATCCCCCATCTGGAGACCGTGCCTCTCTTGGCAACGAACCTTTACAAGGTGACTCAGGTCATGGTTGCAAACATATGTTGTTGTGGTGAGTTCAAATCTAAGACCCATGGAGCCAATTGAGATTAATTATGAGCCTTTATTAGCCAGCCGGCGACTGACTCTCTACCACGCAGGGTTAGAGGAGATCAGCCCCGAGTCTTTGTTTGAGGCAGTTTTATAAAGCCTCGGACTACATCTTAGAACAAAGAGAGAGTAAGGAAATTACAGAAAGCAGAAGTTAACCATTAATGTCCTTTACAAAGATAAATGTATCTGGGGAATTGTTAGATCAAACATAGCCTGGTAGACAGTCTTGTTATCTGTATCTTGGAATGTTGTGCCTCTTCCTGGGACTTTGGTGCCTCTAGGAATCACCTCCTTGTTACTAATTTACTGGGAAGTCTTCACTCTTACAATTTCAAAAGAGGCAGCTCACAAAGCCCAAAACTACATTAAACAAGTAAGCAGTTTACAGAAAGCAGAAGTCGACCATTAATGCAATACAAATACATCACCTCGTCCTACACTCTGGTTAATAAGAGAGCAGATTACAGAAGCAGACGCTGGCCATCTTCATATCCTATACAATACATTTCCTAAACCCGCACCCAAGCAAGTAGGACAACTTCTGGTATCTAAAGATATTTCTTCCCTGTAGCTGACTTTGCTAGTTGGCTCCCTTTGAAGATTGTCCACCCTTAGCCGTGTTATACCGGCCTGCTGCAGTGTGGTGATGCCCGTGATGCTCTCGCGCCTTCTCCAAATGGTCTCTTTTGGGTTCCACTTTTATCATTTCTGTCTTGAGCCGTCTTTTCATTATCTTTACTGGACCTTCCTCTCTGCAGTTGTCATTTCTGGCGCTTTCAGTGGCCTCCAAACAGAACCCTCTTTCTTGCTTTTTCACTTTGTATTTCCCTAGGCTATTTTAATTGCATATAAATGAAAAACAAAGTAATGGCCAGATGGTAAACATACTGAGGAGGGCCGCTAACTGTCACTGTGATTGTATCCCTAACACCTTGCACAATGTCTAGCATACAATGGGCCCTCAATAATATCTACTGGGTGAATAAATACAGGAATAAATACTAGCTGTCAGGTGAGTTAAGGGTAAGGGCTGGGCTATTATATTCCACGTGGTCTAAGATGCCAAATCAAGCTGCAAGGTGCCATGTCAGGGCATCAACACCTTGACCCCCCGTTGGGTCACACTGGGTTATAAGCCAAGAGCACTGCCCCACTGCTGGCCAGCACTCCCCACCCTCTCCCCTTCTATTCTCACTCCCTTTGCAAGGCTGTAAAGTGAGGGAACTAACAGGCATTGAGCCTTTGGTGAGTGTCACACACTGTAATCTACCTATGTGATTTCATCCACTTCTCCATCCTATGAGGAAGGTATTACATTCCCCTTTTTGCCACAGAGAAGCTTGAGACCTGAGACATTAGGAAACTTGCCCAAACATCTCCCTGTGAGTGAATGAGCCTAGAATGGTGCCAGGCACAGATTGGGTAAGGAATACAAGTCTGATGAAAGGATCACAAGGGAGATTATCCCCCAGATCCAGCTGTGCCAAAGTTGGGATGCTTCTATCATGCCTCGTGGCATACCGCTGAAAGGAGGTATTTTGGACAGAGGAGAATGTGAACCTTCCGTTGACTGCTGGAGGTTCACAGACCTGAGGGAAGCAGATCAGAGATCCTACAAGAAGGTGGCTCCAGTTCAGGAGTAGTCCCCTCCCTGTCCTACGAGATGGGCGTGAGCTGACCGAGGGAATGGTAAAGCCTTGGTTCTGCTTCTGGTTGATCAAATGACTTGGCTGTGTCACTTGAGCTCTCTGAGCCCCAGTTCCCCTTTCTCTAAAAGGGGCTAATGACAGTTCCTTGTGCGGATATTGTACAAATGAAATGAGATGAGGTATGGCCCCCAAGGAGCCCCTAAAGCACTATGAACTCTGGCCCCCTAATCCTGTGGTTCCCCGAACCTCTCTGATGATGCCCCTACCTCCTGGTGTTGCCCTGCTGTCCCCTTTGTCTAGATAGCCTTCAATCTGTCTCAAGGCTTAGTAACAACCCACTCTTTTCTCAAGGATCTGCTGAAATGGCATCTCCTCTCTCATGGGTCCCCCACTCCTTGCATGCCTAATATCTGCATAATGCCTTTTTCTCCACCCCACACCCAGCCAGCCTGCTCACCTTCTCTTCTGCTCTGTCAGTAATTCCATTCAACATTACCTACTATGTGACAGGAATTGTGCTGGGCAATAACAACGCAAGTGTGACCTCACACACATAGTCCATGTCCTCATGCATGGGGTCACTGCCCTCCCAGAGTTTCTGGGTGCCCCAGCGGGACACACAGTTAATACAGAGGAAGTATCTCTGCCAGCCCTGGGGCACAGGGGTGGGGCACCAGACCTAGACTTGGGACTCAAGGAAGGCCTCCTGCTGTAGGTGAGGAGGGAGCCAGCGAATGAAATGGGCCAGGAACCATGATCGGACAGAGGGAACATTGTGTCCCTCCTGAGAGCATCTGGCAGGCCGCAGTATAATTATGTGTCCCCAGATCTGTCTCCCTTTCTGAGCCACGAGCTTCAGGCTGGTACTCTATTGATCTTTGTAACTCCTGCTTGTATCCCAATGCCTGGCTTAGAGCCGGGACGTGTCTAATAAATCTTTGCTAACTGATGAATACACAATAGCAAACAGTACATGGGGAATCGGGAATGCCTGAGGTTACAGAGGGTGGGAAGTACAAGGAAACTGAGGGAGGGCAGAGCCTCAGGAGCGGGCAGACGCTTTCTGCAGCTGTGAGTGCTGACGGAACTAGCAAAAGCTTCAGAAAAGGTTTCACAAATTTGGAACTAGGCCCTTTGATTATTAACAACTGAACAAACAAGATCTCACTAGGGATGAATGGCAAGTCCTCCATCCGGGTTCAAAAGCATAATTCCACTTGTCCGGAAGAAGAGAGATTTGGCTTAGAAGCAGACAGTGTGAAAAAAGAATTTGTGGTTTTACTTGATTGCAAGCTCAGAACAAGCACAAAAGGAGATTGTGTACGAGGCACAGCTCACACAGCCAATTCGTACCCCACTCTGCTGGTCCCACACAGCTGGAGCACATACCTGGAGCCATGGGTCAGGACACTGCACTGCAGGGCGAGTACCCAGCAGGCGGTGAGAATGGGGAAGGGACTGGGACTTCCATCAGAGAAAGGAAGGCTTAATGGGTCTGGGATAGTCATGGTGGGATCCTGGAAGGGCCACCACAGGAAGGGGATATGCATGCTCCTAAGGGCACTGGTGGTCATGTGGGTAGTGGGTGACTTCACCTATGTGCAGGAGGAATGCCCCGACCTATAGATTACTTGGAGATGGGATGGGCTCCCTGGTGGATGGTCTGCCAGCTGTGAGCTGAGAGGATTCCTGCCCAGGGCATGAGTCGAGCTACCACAAAGAGCAAAGAGCACTGGGCTTGGAGTCAGAAAAGCTAAGTTTCTCCCAACGTTTGTCTATGTGATTCCGGGCCTCTACTTTCTCACCTGCAACAATATCTGCCCTGTTTTTCTACCCTGGGTGTTTTGAAGGTCATGTGAAATGACGTATGTGAAAGAACTATGTAAATTGCAATGCCTTTAGGAGGTACAAGAGCTGCAATGTTATTCCCTCTAAAATTCCCTTTTGGGAACACACTTGGGGCAGTAGCTGTGAAGCTTGCCCTCCCTCTTTGGGGAGGCACCACCTCTGGCATGATCCTCCCAGAACCAGCATGACACCCACCCACCTACCCTGCTCACCTCTCTCTCTAAGCAGGACATAGTCAACTACGCAGGCAGTGTGACTCACCAGTGCTCTGTGAGCTGGAGGCAGAGTGGTTCTGGATCTTACCTCGACCAGACTTAAGAGGCTCACAATGCAGGGGTTCTTGCACAGAGCAAGGAGACAGGATAACCGCTCGTCACTCTCGGTCTCTCAGCTCCCTGTCTACTAGGCACTAGCCACGTGGAAAGTCCACTTGGGTTGACCTGGATTCTAGAGGAATTTCAGCCACTAACTCAACATATTAACTTCAAAACATACCATCCCCTCCGCTCACTTTCCCCTCTCTGAATGAGACTGTTGGTTTCCTTGGATGAATCTCAACATTCCACACCTATAGTTCACTAGAGCGTGGGCTGTGGAGTCAGGCCATTCTGAGTTTCAATGACGGTTTTGCCTCACCTTAGCTGTGGGACCTCAGGCAATTACTCAACCTCTCTGTGCCTCGGTTCCTTAACATGTAACCCAGGGATAACTGTGTTTACCCCTAGGATCATATGTGAGAACCAAAAGAGAAACTACTGGGAACTTGCTCAACACAGACGTGCACAGTAAGTGCATTTATTCTTCTCATTATCTTGGAGGTCTTGGAATCTCAGGAATCCAGGGCTTTTCTGCAGCAGGGGAAGTGATGGGGTCACAGGGCTGTAGGTGAGATGGAACCACCCAGAGAGAAGCAAATAGTCCCAGGAAAGTGGAGGAGAGTTCAAGCACCTGGTGAGTCTTTGCAGTCAAGGGCCCTGGAGATGCCTCTCGAGTCATGGGGTAGGTCTCCAGACCCCACCCCAAAGGGTACTTCCTGAGTCCTGGAATTTCCAGACCCTTCAGGGGGTCCCTTCGGAGCCCCAGGCCAGGAGCCAAAGGGCTAAGGCTGACGCACCCCGCCCTCCCGCCTGCAGGTGCCCCGTCGCAGCACTGGTCCATGCAGGTGCCGGCAGAGGTGAGTGCGATGGCGGGCGAGGCGGCCGT
Source organism: Rousettus aegyptiacus (assembly GCF_014176215.1). Taxonomy (NCBI): domain Eukaryota; kingdom Metazoa; phylum Chordata; class Mammalia; order Chiroptera; family Pteropodidae; genus Rousettus; species Rousettus aegyptiacus. Next base: position 74,221,702 of record NW_023416287.1, read on the forward strand.
TCTGCCCTGCACCTTCACGCACCCGCACCGCCACTACGATGGGCCTCTGACCGCCATCTGGCGCTCCGGCGAGCCCTACGCGGGCCCGCAGGTGTTCCGGTGCGCGGCGGCGAGCGGCAGCAAGCTCTGCCAGACGGCGCTCAACCTGCACGGCCGCTTCCGCCTGCTGGGCAACCCGCGCTGCAACGACCTCTCGCTGCGCGTCGAGCGCATCGCCCTGGCCGACGGCGGCCGCTACTTCTGCCGCGTCGAGTTCACCGGCGACATCCACGACCGCTACGAGAGCCGCCACGGCGTCCGGCTCCGCGTGACGGGTGAGCGCGGCGGGGTCTGGAGCTGCCTAGGCGGCGCGGCGCCTTCCTTCCCTCCCCGCCCTCCCGCCCTTCCCCGGAGGGCTTACTAAGTGCCTGGCACGTGCCCGCTGCTGGGATCCGAAGGGGAAACGATACACATACCTTTGGGGGGGGGGAGGGGTCACACCTGTCGGTGGTTATGGGCCACCTGAGAACTTGTCAAAAATTCAGAATCCTGGCCCTAGGGAGGCTGGGTCGGGCCCTAGAGTGAGCATGGTAATGAAGCTCCCAAAAAGAGTGAATGCCCCAGGGGCTAACAGCAGTCCGCAGGAGGGAAAAAAAAAATGAATGAATAATAATCCTAAATATGGCAAGGACTGCAATGGGGTGAGAGCTGTGTGCACCGAAAGGCGGCCAAGGGGGTGCACAAGGAACCCCCTTTCCCCCTTTCCCAGGGCCTAGCAGTTTGCTAGACCCTGAAGTATAAAGAGGTGGGAACTGTAGTCCCCGTCCCTAGAGCATTATTCTCGGCCCTGGCAGCCCATCAGAATTATCTGTCGAGCTTTTAAAAATCCTGAGCCCCCTGCTATGGGTGGGACCAGGAGTTCTGGGTTCGAGTTTGACTCTGCCAAGAACTTCCCACGTGCGCGTAGGCTGGCTGAGCTACCTCTCTGAGTGCATTTCAGTTTCTCCTCAGGGTGGGCTCCTACCCAAACAGGCCCACGATTCAGTGAATCGGTCTGGTCGTGGGAGGTGTACTTGAAATCGCCAGCAGACTGCCCCCAGCCTGCACTCCCTTACTAATAACGCCGGCCGTTGAGTGAGCATCTGCTACCGGCCAAGCCCTAGCCCAAGTACTGCCACACGTGTTAGCTTACCAGACTTTCTCACCAACCCCATAAAGTAAGCGATCCCCATTTTATACATGGAGAAACTGAGGCACAGAGCTGTGGAATAGCTTGCCCAAGGCCACACCTGTACTGGGACCCCGGCACCCGGCAGGCTGGCACAAGGGTGCCCACTCCCTCCTTTCCGCATCCCCCAATTTCCTCCAACTTTCTGGGCAACCGAAGGGGGACAGGGAGGGACACCCCTTGACCCTGCCGGTCGCATGCGTGCCCTCTGACCACAGGTCGCTCTCCTCCCATACCCCCGCATCCCCACCACCCCCCACCTCCCCCACCCACGCCTTCCCCACCCTGGACTGCCGCCAGCAGCCGCCCCGCGGATCGTCAACATCTCCGTGCTGCCTGGCCCAGCGCACGCCTTCCGTGCGCTCTGCACCGCGGAAGGGGAGCCACCGCCCGCTCTCTCCTGGTCCGGCCCCGCCCAAGGCAACGGCTCAGCTGCGGGGCAGGGCCTGGGTCAGGGTCGCGGCCACCAGGTGACCGCTGAGCTGCCCACACTGGTCCACGACGGCCGTTACACGTGCACAGCCTCCAACAGCCTGGGCCGCGCCGAGGCCAGCGTCTACTTGTTCCGTTTCCATGGCGCCTCCGGAGCCTCGGCGATCGCCCTCCTGCTCGGGGCGCTCGGCCTCAAGGCGCTGCTGCTTCTCGGCGTGCTGGCCGCTCGCGCTTCCCGCCACCAACTAGGTGAGACCCTGGCCAGGGTGGGGACGAGGGTTGGGGCGAGCGGAGGCTCTCCTTTTAGGTAAGACTACCAGTCCAACCACCTGGCATGACACAAACCAAAACGTCATTTTTGTGCCTGTTCATCATCTCACTTTCTTCTCCCTGCATCAAGCCTAGGAGGTGGGATGAGCCCATTTTACAACCAGGAAGCTGAGGCCGGCCTGGTTAAAGAACTTAACATAGACCCAGGGAGTAGAGCTCCGGAGACCACCGCCTTACCACCACCTCCTGAAGGACTCCTCCCCAAGAACTCTGACCACACACGGGCTTTCCCAAATAGCACCATAGCACTAGTTACAACCAGCCTCTTGAGGACCTACTATGTGCTGTGTAGGTGCTAGGAATACAGAGATGAATAAGGCATGGTTCCCTGCCCTTGAATGGGATGCTGAGGAGTAAGGAGATAATTCCAAGCTGACGTGCTATCCTAGAGCCCAAGGTCTGAATACCTCACTCTGGTGGGCACCTGGACAGGGGCCAGGAGGGAAGGCTTTACACGAGTAGGTGAGGGTGAAATGGAAACTTCTAAGTAGGCGTGAGCTGAGAAAACAAGGAGCCAGTGGAATGACCAGCAGAGGGAACGGCAGAAGTGTGGAGGGGTAAACGATCAGGATCTTCAGAGAGCTGCTCTTCTCCTCGTACTGCTCGCTGGGCTGGATGGGAAGTTTGCTCTGTGACCCAGGGAGGGGGCTTCCCAGAGCCTCTCAGACCACCCGGGTCAGTAGCATACTCTCCTGGGATGAAATCTCAGATTGGTCACAGGTGCCCTAGCTCCCTACCATTTTTGCCAGAGCGAGGCTCAGATGGTAAATACTGGGAGAGGGATGGGGAACGCAGGTCAGCGTGGCCTGGCCTGGCCCAAGAAGGGTGTGGTGGGCTGATGGAGGGGGCTTTGGACAGCCTCAAGGAGGCCGAGACCTGGCTCGCTCTCATTGGTACGTCAAACTCACGGAGTGTTCTGTGTACAGGGGCCTCAGCAAGGTGGGTTTTTCAGTGGGACCGCCCCACATTCCAACCATCACACCAACTCCCACTCGCCTTTCAGGTCACTTGGCACCCTGCTAGCTTGCTGCTCGTTGCACGTTCCCTTCAGAACACTCGCCACAGTGGGGTGGGTGGACAGCTGGGACTGTAGCCCAGAAGCTACATGGAGATTCATGTGTGCTTTCTCTCTGTCCCTCACACAGAGCACCCAGACACCCAGGACACCCCGCCATGGTAAGTGAACTACCCCCACCCCCACCCCGCCCCACCCAGCTCTAGTCCCTGCTGGCCGAGAGGCACAGGTTTCTCAGGGCTGGTGGCACGAGGAGAAAGAATAGGCAAAGGGCCAAGGCCGGGGGCCCTGCAGCCTTCCAAGGCCCCCCTCCTTCAGCCCACCAAGCCCCAGTTCCAGGGCTAGACTAGGACATGGAGACCTGCTCTCCCCACCCCCACTCCCAGCATGTATTATCTGAGCCTCACACTAGACTCTCCCCTAGACCCGCCTGGTGTTCCGGGGCTGAAGGGTCGTTTTTCTGTGTGTCTGTCTTATCTCAGCACCAAGATGTGCCTCCTCAAGGCTATGTTTCCTCTAGTAGTGCCCAGTATTCTGAAACAGGCAGACCCACACGAAAGCCACCTCAAGGCAAACATTCCCCCAGAGACTCAGCCGAAGTCATTAGAGGCTCTGAAAGCTTAGGCGAGGGGCCCAGTCGTTGACTCTCCCGTGCATGCTACCCTCCTCCATGTCTGTCCAAGTGAAGGCCTGTGTTGAAGAAGAAAGAATCCAATTCGGAGTCCCTGGGCAGTCTGTCCTGGATGCTTGGGGATAAAGAGATGGAGCAGAAATACCATAGCCCTCTAGGGCCCATTAGACAAGTCAAGCCTCAGCTCTCATAACGCCCCTCTACCTGTGTCCCGGGGGCTGAGAAAGCCACATTGCCAGCTGGGGCCCTCCCCTCGGCTGCCTGCTCTCCCCACTTTCTTTTCTTGGCTAATTTACTATCTCACCAAGGCACCTAAATCAGAAAGTTGGCCGTTCATATAGTTATTGAGTACCTACTGTGTACCAACCTCAGGAAAATCACATTTTAGTGTAGAGAATTTTAATAAAATATAAACAAGATCATCTTAGATTCTAAAAATAAGAGCTGTGAAGGAAATGGACAAGGCGATGAAGGAGAGCTCGGGGGGTAGGGAGGGGCCCACTGGGCTGTGGCTACTTCAGATCAGGATGTCCTCTCTGAGGACATGACATTGAGGAGACCTGAGACTGGAGCCCAGAGGAGCAGGCAGGGGTAGCAGGGGCAATCCAGGAGGAGAAGGCAAGTCAGAGGCTCAGGGGAGACTGAGAAGTGGGCAGGGAGGGCTGGCGGGCTGAGGGATTTATCCTGAGTATGATGGGGAGCCACTGAATAGTTGTAAGCAGACAAGGGGCCCCATCTGAACAAAAGCGGGGACCGGAGACTTAGGAGGAGGCTGTTGGCCAAGGCTGAGGCTGGCATGGCTGCCCGGATGAAGGTGACAGTAATGGAGGTGGGAGATGGGACAGATGGAAGGCAGGGCTGGCCAGAGGACTGGGTGGGCGGCATGAGTGAGGGAAGAAGCCGGGACGCTCAGGCTTGGAGCTAGAACCCTGCGTGCCGCTTACTGAGATGAAGCTGAGAAGAGAGGGGGTGGTGGTGAGGATCATGTGAGCACTTTGGACATGTACGGTGAGATGCCCATTCTGCTGTCCCAGAAGTCAGGAAAGTCTCTGGGGCTCAGGAGCCCAGGTCTGTGAGTCTGGAGGTCAGGGACACAGAGGTGGTTTCCGAAGCCACAGACGCGATCCCTTCGAGAAGGTGGAGACTGTAGTCGAGGATGCTGCTGCCCACGGTAGCCCCGTCCCATTCCACAAGGTCTTCCATTGTCTTGCCTCCGGGCTTCAGTCGGTGTCCAGGCCCCGTTGGATCCAGGCCCCGATGCCCATCTCATCTCCCCTTCCTGACCCTTGCTGGGCTGTGGTGTGGGCAGGTAGGGAGCCCTCCTGTATTGGGTGTTCAGCCAACTTTCTCCTGTTCACAGGCCCCAAGCTCAGGAGTCCAATTATGAAAACTTGAGCCAGATGAGCCCCCAGGGCCCACCAGCAGCTGCGTGTTCCCTGCAAGGAGCCCCTCAGCCACCAGCACCCACTTGTGCACCATGAGGAGCAAAGGCTGATGTGCAGCTTCGCTGGGACAGCCCTTGCTGGATCCGAGGCACCTTGGCAAGCCCCTGCCGGGCGACCCACTGGGGGCCAGGACCGCTCACAGGGGCCTAGTGCTCTCTTACAGGAACTCCTGTCCTGCAGCCCCAGTGATAATTCCATGGGGCTAGCATTTTGAAAGTGTGTGTGTGTGTGTGTGTGTGTGTGTGTGTACATGTGAATTCCAGTCTGAAACTTCTGGAAAAGCCCCCTTCTCCTTTCCTACCTAGAACACTATTGTAAAGTAGGCAGGACACTGGTCATAGGGTCTTGAGGCCTTGGCTCCATCCTGGCTGTCACTGGCATTCTGTATGGACAAAGGCACTTTTCCCACCTCTCTGGGGCAGAGTGCATTCACTGTTGAACATGGACAATAATGTTCTTCCCTCCTGGCTGGACTGTCAGGACCTGAGGATGGGAAGGGACGTTGGGAAGTACAAAGCTGTCTACAGATGTGAAGGGCACTACAGGCTCCTCCTTCCGAAACAGCGTTGGGATGTGCATGGTTCTCGGACAGTGTGGTGCTCATACCAGCCTTGCTGAGAAAGAGGGGCTGGGGCTTCGGGGCTGAGGCTGTACAAGGCTGCGGACCCGCCAACATCGAATTGGTGGCAAAGAGAAGCCTAGTGCCCCTGCCCCCTAGGGTCTCCCGTGACTGTCTATACTCTGCACACCTCTTACCTCATCAGCTGCTCTGCACTGCCTTGAGCTGGGACCCCTTGGAGATGGAAACAAAACACTCATCATTTCAAAGCATCTGGAATCCACTGTCATAAGGCGAGGAAACCTCAGGCCAAGTCTGGGCTGCAGGTCCAGGGAATAAAGCAGCTGCACTCTGGCCTTTCTCTTTACCACCTCTATCCTCCAAGGATGTGCAAAGCTCCAAAACACTGGCAGCTTCACCCCGTTTGCCTGAGCCCCGCCAGGCTGACTCTGCAGGGTGCTGCCTTCTGTATTTGCACCTCAGTGTGAACGTGTTGATCATTTTAGCTCCTGCAGTGTTTGGGGGCAGGGAGAGGGGGAGGAGGCGTGTTTGGGACCCAGCAAGGTGGAAAGAGGAACAGACCACAGAGATAGAGGACTGGAGAGGCAATGGGGACAAACTTTCCTTCAGAAATTTTCCAAAAGCTGGAGTGGTAACCTACAGTGAGCACAGGGCCTCTGGGATGCTTCCCTCAGGAGATGGCCTGAAGAATGAGGGAAATTTACAAGTTAATGTGCAAGGCAAAGCGTTAGCAGTTCCTTCCTTCCTAGATCGGAGGTGGTGGCAGCTCATGGTTAACTGAAAATCCATCCAGGAACCTGTCTGAGCTGTTAAAAGGTCAGAGGAGATGGCAGTTGTTCTCCTTGTATGAGGATACTTTGGGCACCTCCAGGGAAAGTCCTGTATCACGGGGAAGAAGGGAAGGACACAGGGTGATATGTCTTGGAACGTCTGCCTGGTCTCTGAGGCCAGTTTCACAGCCAAGAACAATAATGATAGGAATTATTTCTTATGTATATGTTATGAGCTAGGAGTTGGGCCAAGGGTTTGGGGATACAAAAATGAATAAGACATGTTTATCAGTCAGGCTGGGCTAGGTTATGCTGTGGTAACAAACCGACTCCCAAATCACAGTGGCTATAAACAATTAGGGTTTATTCTAGCCAAAGCTACATGCCCATCATTTAAGCGGGGGTGCTCTGCTCACTGTACTTACCCAAGGATCCACCATCTCTAATGTTGTGGATTGCTGGGTAAGAGATAAAAAGAAAGCTGTAGAGAGTCTCCCATTTGTGATTATAGTTCATTGGCCAGAACTGGCCGGCCATATGCCCCACTCATCCTCAAGGGGCTGGGCAGGTGTGTGTGTGTGTGTGTGTGTGTGTGTGTGTGTGTGTGTGTGTGTGAGTGTGTGTGTGTGATTGAAAATATACTTTGTACCTGGAAGGAGGAAAGCCAGAAGCATTTGGAAACAGCCCTGAGGACTTAGTCCACAGTAAGATCAGTAATCGAAAAATCATGCACAGGCAACAGTATGCTGGGGGTGGTAGGGGAGCCCATAGAAAGGGGTGACTGACCCGGTCTTGGGAAGGCTTCCTAGAGGAGGGGACATGGAGATGGTACATGCTGACCATGCAAATGGGGGAGGATGGAGGTTGGGAGGTAGGAAGGAAGGACTTTCCATGCAGAAGGGACAGTCTGAGCAAAGGCCAGGAGATCAGACACAACATGATGTTTAAGTAATTGAAAGTCCTGGAGCATGGGGGTGGAGGCAGGATGTGGCCAGAGCTAGGGGGCTCCTGCACGGTGGAGAGTGCTGCCCCCACAGCAATGAGAGTAGGAAAAGGGAGTCAGGGCACCCAAGGGGCTGAGCGTGGAGCTGGCTCCCCGTACTGCCTAGCGTGGCTGTTCGCATTCATGAGACCACTGCCCCTGCTCCAGCCCCACAATAATCTGGGTTTCCGCCTTGGAACCCTGGACACTTGGAGTTTCCCCAGTGGGTTCCAAGGGTGCCTGCATCAGGAACTCCTGGGGAGCTTGCTCAGATCCCCTGAACCTCCTAAGTCACAGGCTGTGAGGGAGGGGCTGGAATTTTAAACCAATTCTCCAGGTGATTTTCATCTCTCACTTTGTATTTATGATCATATCAAACACATGCATAACTACACACAAAACATTGAAAAAGGTACCCACCAACTGCATTTCACAGTTACTAACATTTTGCCGTATTTGTTTAATGCACGTGTGTGTGTGTGTATTTGGCTGAACCATTTGTAAGCTGTAGACATCATAGTACTTCACTCCGAAATACCTGTGTCTCCTGAAAACAAGCGCATTCTCCCCCATAACTCAATGCCATTATCCTATTTGGAAAAATTGGATATCGTCTGACAGCCCGCATTCCTCTTTCTCTAGGGGCGCTCCCTCCTGTGCTATTTGCACTTTGAAGTAAGGCTTCCTGGAGATGGAAGCAGCAGCATTCCTCAAAGGAATGCGCCTCGGATGTGTGGCTCCAGACACAGTGATGGGCCGTGGGAGCAAGTGGAGAGACAGCAGAGGGTCCCTCTGAAACTCCAACAAATTGTTCACAGTACGCAGACAGCCCCCTGCTTGGTCTCCAGATGAAGCAGCTGTTCTAGGGGTAGAAGGGGTGGGACTGCACTTGACCATTACCAGATCCCCTGAGCTGGCCTCAGAGCCTGGCGCTCTCACTGAGAGGTCCAGGTGGAGCAGAGCTGCCTATCTCCCCTAACTCGACCCTCTTGGAGAACTCAGGCTTTAAATGTTACAAGCAAGGATCAGAGCCACGGGCAACAGGCTCAGTCAGCACAGTGTCCTGAGGCCCCGGAGTCATGAAGAGAGTGACCCAGGAGACTTGGTACTTTCCAGACAGGACTTCCCAGTGTGGCACAGGGTGCAGAACCAGCCTTCCTGTCCTTGGCACGGTGCTCTCTGAACACGAGTCCATTCATTCACTCCTGGAGGGGCTTCCAAAAAACCCACAGGCTCCCTTCCACTCTCGGCCACGCAGGGGACTGCTGGAGATGGGCAATGGGAGGAAGAGGCGACAATCGCCCAGGTGCATGCCGAGATCCAGCAAGAGCCCAAACATGCCTTCCCTGCCCTCCAGGAGCTAATAACCTAAATTTTAAATCAAGGAGCAGCTACATGATGACATTGTCCAAGAGATAATCTACACTGAATGTAGGTCCTGCCTTGGGGTGGAAATGACACTCGGTGGGGCTGAGTGTTCACACATACCCCCTTCCCAGGCTGGATGACACCCTACCTTCAGGCCAGAGGGACTTAGAGACCAAGAGTTAGGGGTCCTGGGCTTGTCCCACCTCCATCCCTGGCCACGTAGGCCCAGCCCCCGCCCCCACCCTCCACAATAACCGCTCCTCACGTTTCTGGGGCACCCTGTGATCCTCAAAGTCCCTACCCTTCCATGATCGCAGGCGGTTCTCACTAAAGACTCAGGAGACAGGTAAGGCTTCAATTATTCTCACTTTAAAATGAGTGAATGTCTCTGGGAGGAAAGTGATTTGGCCAGCATCACACGTTCTGACCCTCTCACCATACCTTGGCCCATTTGAGACGTGTCTTACAAATGTTCATGAAAAGGAACAGTAAGGAAGAATCTCCGGCACCCCAATGCTGAAGTGATTTCTGGGGCAGAACATGACCGAGCTCGGGCCACACTACACTCCCGCCCCCACCCAGATGTGCAGCCCCACATCCCTCCTACCAAAGGTCACGGTCACATTACTAACCCTCAGGGCTCTCCCGAGCTCTCTGGGATCACCAGGTGGCCTCCAGTCTTTGCTAACACTTAAACCCCAAGTTTTAAATTCTCTTTGAACTAGAGGCCTCACCCATTGTGGTGAAATGTCGCAGAATACATCCTACCCATTGTAAGCTTTCTAATTTCACATTTTTCTAATGCTGGATGAAAAGATCTTCCAACCAACTTGTCAAAAACGAGCCACGTCCACATGTAAATTAAATTTGAATCTAATTTATTTGCAATTTACTTAATTCTCGTTTCTTCCTTTTTCTCAAAATTATATAAAAATTTGTTTTTTGTACAAACATGTAAAATGGTGAACAGTAAATAAATGAACATTACATATTAATGACCAAAATAAGTTGTGGTTTTTAGAGGCCATACTACGCTATGTGGGAAGGAAAGAGCTGAACACACTTAAGTATTTGCGCCACATAAGTGATTTTAAGTCATGGAAAGAAAAATAAGTTCTACCCCTCAGTGCTCAATGAGATATTCTATCTGTACATTAAATAAATAACATTCCTTAGTGATTTCATTATCCCGAAAGAGGGTCAGGTTGTTTACTTTTTTTCAAGTTATTGTCATCAGAAATCGGAAACCTATTCAGACTGAAGGAAACTTCACTATAGCTTCTACAGGACATGATGCCTCTGCAATGTGTGAATTTCATCACGAACCAGAGCAAGGTCAGTAGTAGGGCCTGGCTGTAGGCCGAGAACTTCACCCAGCTTTACCTACATGAAACTGAAGCTTCCAGCAGAGTTCTTTTTTTTTAAGCAACACACTTATTTCCAACATTATACTCTCCTTTTTGCTTAGTAAGACAAAGTTAACAGAAAAAATTCAGCTACTACCTCAAAATAAGCTATAAAATTGATCCAAAATGAGGAGCAGGCAGTTTTAAAGAAGTGCAAAGCCTTACTGTCAGACCCACCACGCAGCTAGATGAGGAGACCTGTCCTCAGCAGCAACTGATGTTAAACCCAGGTCTGGAGTTTGCACACGCCGTTGAATATGCCAACCCCAGGGCACAGTGGCTGAGAGCCAGTGGCATCCGAGAGTCCAAGAAAGTGAACCTCACTGCTTAGCCTACAGTAGTGTGACCAACCCCCAGGGCAGGAACCAGGCTGGGGGCACAGAATGTAAGGAGAAGCATCTGCAGGTGAGTTACACCTTAAATTTGTGCCCTTGGTGCCTCATTTGTCCCACCTGAGTCCTGGCCTTGCTAACCCCAGGCACAGCCCTTTCAGAATAAGAGGGGCTACTTTGGGCACTTTTCCCAAAGTGCAGCCCAGTTAGACATAGTGGGGACAAAGACCAAACTAAAGGCACTGAAAAGGACTGAGGGGTGGGCGGGCAGGGTCAGCAGTGTGATGAGATCCCCAACTGAAGACAGGTCTGTCGGAAGGGTTGGAGTGCAGCCCAGTCTGGCCCACTCCAGCAGGACCAGGACCGATGTTTCCAGGAGGCCAGTTTGGGCTTAACATAAAGCAGAACTACAAACAGCCCACCGGTGGCCGCCTGGGCTGCCCACCAGGGGCAAGAGGAGGGTGGAGGGTTGGGGCTGGTGAGAGGAGGGACTAGGTGAGCTGACTTTAAAAGTCATGATTCCACAACATTTTCCTACTCCAGAAGAAACTGTTAATTTGGGGATTAAAAAAACTGTGTATCACCTTCATTCAAAAGGAAGAAAGGGCATGAACATTCCAACTTGTGCAATGTGGACAGTGATTTTGGTGACTGACTGAAACAGCATTGGCACTTGGCTAAAGGGAGGTTAGGCTGCTCTGGGGGGCATTTCATTTCTGGACTGGGCTTCCCCCACCTTAGAGAACTGAGAGTCAGGCACAACCTCAGAGAGGCAGACATGACTGGGCCAACGAACTGATCATCGGACTGTGAAATGAGCCATGCCCAGGGACTGGGGGCCACTGCATGCCCAGGAGCTTTGGGAACATGCAGGGCTGGGTCCTAGCTCCTGTCAGGCTGAGCAGATGTCCACAGCCCCTCCCTCCCTCAGCATTCTGTACCTCCCAGATCAGGGCAGTAGAGTTAGGACATTGCGGAGGATCAAGTGTGCCTCCCAGATCCTTCTTCTGGGTACTGCAAGGTAGAGAGAGATGAGTGGAGACAAAGAGGTGCTTTACGCTGAGGCTGGGAGGCTCACACACATCCCTATCTGAACCCATGCCACTGACAGATACGTGCAGGGGAGCGGTCTATGCTAGTTCACCTTCGACACTGCCTGGCACAGAGGTGGACTTGGTCTTGCTTGATCCAAGTATCCACCTGTAGCACTGGGGACCATCTCGGGAACCGGCCCTGTGCTCTCTGGAGGCTATTTTTGCCAGCAAAGGCAAGTCATTCCCGAAAGCCAATGGTCACCACTGATCTATTAATTCCCAGGAGGCTACAGCAGCATCGCCACCTTCAGAAGTATCTCCGTGTCTTTAAAGCATTTCTTAGCCCAGAGCCTCTCAGAGGAGCCTATGCAGTGAGCAAACCTACTGTTAAGCATGAAAGAGTTAAAAAGGAAGCACGCTGAACAACTATCTGTGATAATCAGGTTACATTGTCAAATAAAATAGAAGGCATCAGATATGTTTGCACTGACTTTAACTCCTGAAAAACTGTACAAGATAGTGTGTGATATCCCTAAAAATCGGAGTCTTACCAGCTACAAAGACTGATTTTATTTTTCCTAATTTTTACAGATCAAATACATTATATTATAAACTTTCAAAGATTAACAATCAATCATAATTTTCTTTAAAATGTACATACCGTCACTCAAAATTTTCACATTCTAGGATATCAATAATTACCTCTTCCTCAAAGAAAACAGCACAAAATATTTCTTGTCATAAAATCTTTGTTGCCAAACCAGCCTTTAAACTGTTCGTGGCTTCTAAAATTTTCTTATACACAGCGCAGGGAGGAAGACTGGTTCTGGAAACGGAGAGAGGCAAACACAAGGACAGCTGAGATGAGCCCGTCTGAGACGGACACTGTGTGGCCCAGGTCAGGGGCGATCTTTGTATAGATCATGTCTACGAGGCAGAACTATTCTATCCGACTAAAGTTCAAAATGAAGAACGGCTCCTACACACTTTCAAATGTTCGGGAAGCACTCTGCACGGATATCTGAAGAGCTTATCACTCTGTTAACCTGTATCTCTATCCCCTGCTAAAAGCTCTCAGTGACTGTCTAGACATTTTTAGGTAAATATCTTTGGGCTACAGATAACCCAAAAGCAAAAGACACATTACGCAAGCCAAGAGAATTATGAATATGACAACGGAAGTCAAATTGCTAATTCCTGGGGGAAATGACAAGGGCAAGAAGATGGCAACAGAATAAGGCAATGTTACCGACAGGCTTTGGTAATGAATGAACTATTAACAACAACAGAAGGCACATGGCTATTGAAAAAATGCAAATTTCAGTGAAGTCTCCTGACCTGACCTAGTTTCCAGCGACCAGTGTTTCAGCAGGTTTGCTAACTTAGTCTGAGTTTCAAAATGGAGTGAAGAAACAGCAGGGAACAGAGACCCAGGTTCTCTGTCTCTTGATCCCCACTCCCCGCCACCCCCCAACCCCCGCACGCCAGCCAGGACCTTCAGATATCTGACTGGGTGTCTATCAACAGTTGTAAACTTAGATGTCTACAGGGTCTGAGTAGTGATGTGAATAAGGGAACGGGCTGCGATAGGACAAAAGGGAATGCGCATCTACCTGACTGGAGAGAGTAAGCCCTGTTTCTACTTTCCACCCATGTGGACCAAGCAAAACACATCTGTGCACAGTATGCTCATCACAGACTGTCAGCACACCACCCCCGAGTTAGGTGGCTGGCTCCTGCGCCATGAGGACACACAGCTGCATCAAACAGACTTGTCACCATCTCTGCTGTCCACTATCTTCAGGATCAAGTGGTCACATTTTAGAAAGCGACTCACTTAATCTCAGCATTCTTACCTCTCTCCTGAGAGAAATAACACAGTACTTTTAAGCTGATGTATTTCCCCATATTTGACATACGCAGAAATTTTCAAAGCTTGTTTTTACTTTGAAGGAACACAAATGGGGTTCACATGTGAGGGTTCAACATGATTCTGAAAATAGTTAGATCTGGCAGGGGCGTTGTGACATTTAAACAAAACAGGAGAGGACAGCAGTGGAGATATACAGTGAACCCCAGCTGGGGACTTTGCGAGGTGACTGAGATATTCAGTAACTGAAAGTGGTTCTGTCTCCAAGTGGAACTTACTAAATTTCTGTTTTTGGAGTAATGTAAAAACTGAAAAGTCCCTGGAAAAGTTTTAAGAGCTAAACACACACACACACACACACACACGTGCACATGCACAACAGAATTACCTAATGTCTGCCTTGCATCTCAGTCAACTACTTCATTGGCCAAACTGAGCTCCACAGTGAAATTGAGTAAAGTTACTTGTGCAACAGCAAGGTTAATGTAAACATAAACAGCAACAGATTTTTCAAGAGTCTCATTGTTACTATCGTATGTTGTCCAAATAATGCACTTCTGGATAGAGACGGTTAACGAGAAGAGCCAGGAAGCTTTTTCCATCTTGGAGGCAATGGCCAGGATGCTGTATAAACTGAATGGCTTGTGATATCTGATCCTGGTACTCAGCATACTGCTTATTTGATGTCAAGGATTCAAGTGCATTCAGAGCCTAAAAAACAGGGAAGACAAAAGGGTTAACCACCTACCTAGATGCATATAATGTGATTCCAAGCAGGTATTGCACACCTACTGTTATTACCTGATAACAACTGTAAGCCTCTGGGGGAGCCTACGGAACTGGAATTAGAAGTCCCAAAGGCAGGCACCAATTAACCACAAGCAGAAGGAGACCAGCGACCCAGCTTCTGGGGCTTTGGCCACCTACATCCAGTCTTCCCTCTTCCTGGCCTGTGCTACTCTCCAACCCTTCCTCGCAGTGTCGCCGCTGCGGCCAGGCTGGCCTTACTGCCTTGTCCTCCTCCGCCACTGCCAGCCGTGGAGCCTTCCCCACCAGATCATCCGCTGCCTCTCTTCCTGGAGCCCCAACCGGAAATCTCAGGCACCAGCTGCCTGTGAGGCCTGTTTAATTTGTTGTTGGGTTTGTTTTTAGGTTACATAATAATGTAGTATTAAAATGTCTGAATGAATGAAATTCAAAAGAAACCAGTGGCTAAGTGCTGCTGAGGGTAAGCAATAAGATCAACCTGTCAGTCAACAAATGTAAAACAGAGATCAAGTCACTTCAGTTTCTGTCCCAGAGAAATGACAACGATGTTCCCATGCCTCTCTTCAGGAATAAACAAAGCATTTTTTAATTTCCTAATTTTAATTTTTCTCTCCGTCAAGCTAGGGGTAAAGAAAACAATCAAAAAAATCAAAAGAATGGTTGAGAGTGAGGAGTTATATTTTCCAACCATGTAAGTCCACCCACCGCCAGGTTTCTGAATGTGAACTGTGAAGTCTCTTGCTCCTTCTCCTGTCATTTATGGGGACCGCTGCACTAGAAAGTATAGATTACAAGATGGAATTTGGTTGGCTCAGTAAACAAGGAGGGAGAAGGTTTTTTTTTTAAAGATGATAAATGAAGTGGCAGCTTAGAAATAAATTACCAAGGAGTGGAAGACAGAAGTCTTAGGGTTGAAAATAAACAACTAAAGGGATTTTAGTACCGGGCTAACTGCTGTGTGAACGGAGTTCAGCCTAAGAATAGGAATCAATGGAGACAAGCACCTTTATGAACACAGTATCCATGTTCTCCCCTTTCTTATTTTTTTAATTTAACCCCCAAAATGGTCTACTGTGACAATTTGGCTAAGAGTAATAGTTTTATAAAAAGATGACTTTTTTCAAGTCTGAAAATCCTGATGACAAGTATATATAGGTACTTTATGTTTAAAGAAATACAGGCAGAGACACAAGGTGTGGGAGACCAGCAGGCCACAGCTAAAGCGAAAGCCCTGCCCCAGGGACTGGTAGTGACAGGAGAGACTTCTCAAGTCTGAAATGCTCCCTGCTGACTTTACAACCAGCCCTCGGGAGATTCGTCTGCCTACTTGCGACAGTTCATACACGACATAAGGGTTCAAAGAGCAGTTGTCTAGTTATCTGTAACAAGTATCGGCACTCTATTTATAAACAGAGATGCTGGTGAAGAACCTGCTGATTATATCACTTGATCTTCGCTCTTAATAACCAAGATACCCCCCCGTGGGTGGCTGGCAGAGACATTACAAAGCTGCAAAAGAAGAAGAGCTACGGGTCTAAGTGTTTACCATGTGCACAGGAGCAGCACTGCAGGGCGGCAAGAGCGTGACGCCCAGAGCCAGACTGGCTGAGCGAACCCCGCACCCCAGCCCCAGTGCTTACTAGCCGTATGATCTGGGACAAATCTGTCTCCATTTCCTCATCCATAAAATAAAGATAATAAAAGTTCCTATGTTTTAAGGTTGTTATAAGGATTAAATGAGTTAAAACTTTAAGCCATTAGCATCAATTGAGTTAAACTTAGAACAATGCCTGCCATGTAGTAAGCACTCAAAAATGTGGCCATCATTTTACATTTGGTACATCTTTGTCTGGCCAGTCTGATTATAAGTAAAAATAGTTAACAGGAATGGGACCACTACCATGTGGACTTCCACATTTTTAGAACAAACTATAATTTCTCACAGCTATCAGTTTGACCTCGGTAGGTTATTCCAACATCACCCAACAGTGGTCAGCCTCCAGATTCACAAAACAAGAACTATTTCCTTGGTTCTTAGTTAAAGCTCAGCTAACCTCCATCATTCTCAACCATGGCCACATCTTCCATGCCAGTCCCCCGTGGCCGGCATGTGGCAGGTCAGCGCATCGTCACGTTCATCAGAACCAAATTCTATTCCAGACTGGCTTGTCTATGGTCTTGCTTCTTCTACAGTGGTGTCATGCTGCCCTAGGCAAGCACCTTTACAAAACCTGGTTTAAAATCTGAGGCAGGCATGCACAGCACCCATTTTCCAGTGAGTAAAGCGCACCAAAGGACACACTGTACTACTGCAGATCACCAGTAGTCATGTGTGAAGACTCCAGCTGCCACCTCCCACCCCCTAGGGAGGGCCTGGTAGAAAACTTCTACCCCTTTATTGTAAAGCTTTTTTACTGACCTGCTGAGCTTTAGGGGTGAGAAATAATTCAGAGCCAGGCTTCAAACGAATCTGGTCCTCGGCAGGAACTTGAACTGAAAGGAAGGCAGCCATGCCTCGGGCAATGACTCGGAACCTTAGGTGTTAGGGAGAGATCAGAAGAAGTAAATGGCTATGATAAAGTAAGCATTTTAAAATAAATATCATATTTTCTATTAAAAAACAAAAAACTAATACATTTCCAGACCTGCTATTGTTTTTAAGCCTCTTCAGAAAAATCTTAAATATCATCAAGAAGGAGCCTTACTCTTCCCTTCCATTATTACCACCCAAACAATGTAAGTAAGCATAATTCAGACTCATGAAAGAGTGTGTTGGCAAAAATATATAATAACTCTCAGATATTGCTGGTGGGAATATAAAAAATGGTGCAGGTGCTGTGAAAAAGTCTGGCAGGTCCTGAGTAAGTTAAACATAGAGTAACGAATGATATGACCCAGCAATTCCACTTCTGGGCACATACCCTGAAGAACTGAAGGCAGGTGTTCCAACAAAAACTTGTGCACAAATTTCACAGCAGCACTATTCACGATAGCCAGAAGAGTTTAAAAACCCAAATGCTTATCAACTGATGAATGCATAAACAAAATGTGGTATATCCATACAATGGAATAATACTCAATTGTAAAAAGAAATGAAATATTGACACACACTAAAATATGGATAAGTCTTTAAATTTTATGCTAAGTGAGAGAAGCCAGACACAAGAGGCCACACATTATATGATTCCATTTCTACGAACTATTCAGAATAGGACATAAATAGTCAGAAAGTCAATTAGTGGTTGCCAGAGACCTGGGGGCGAGGAGAACAGGGAATGACCGCTTAATGGGTATAGGATTTGCTTTGAGGGGGATAAAAATCACCCTAGTGATGGTTGCAACAACATTATGAATGTACTAAATGCCACTGAATTAATTGTATGTTTTAAAATGGTTATCATGATAATATATTACATTATGTGTATTTTACCACAATTGAAGTAAATCAGAATCACATAGTCCTGATAAATTCTACCATGAACAAAGAAACATGATGTTAACTGGTTTGAATTAGGTGGCTCCCGAAGTTGCAACAAAACGAATGGGCTAGTCTACAAGAATGCTGCCATCAGAACGCTACAGAAACTCTTCAACTCTGGTAAAGGCTTCAGACAAACCCACGATGCAAATGAACATTATGAGAGAAAACAGGAGGCTAATGGCAAATTCTTTCACACCTTGGAATTTTTAGCAAGAAAACTTAGACTTGTTTCTCAGTGCTTATCCTTCTTATCAATTAACTCTAACTCATCTTGACTTCACGGTTCTAGTAGACTGAGTCCCACTCAGGACCTGACTGCCCTGACAAAGAGCATGCAATGAATAAGCTGACTGGGGTATCTCAACCTACCCTTGCAAACCATCACCGGCTCCAAGCCGAAAAGAAATAAGTAGTGTGGCCAGACTACAAATCAAAATACAACAAGAGATAATACTTTAAAAAAATTATTTGAGCATAAAAACAAAGTTGTTTTAAAATAAGAATAAAACACATTTTAAAAAAATATAAAGATGTAGTCAGGCTCTGGTTGTTTTTTCCCCTAATCTTTGGGGGAAATCCAGCCCCTAAGCCAAAAACCTACTAAAGTATCACAACCCCTAAGAAGGTGCAGACACTGAGGCCCATTTAGAAGAGCAGAGACAGATGCCTCCTTACCTGTTGGACAGGGGCGATTTCCGGCCAAACCCGATTGCCCCCAGAATCCCGGAGCTGAGCCTCTCCTCAGCCAGCAGGCTCTGCCTGCTCTGAAGCATGAGCAGAATTCGAATGACAGATTCCGTCAAGACCAAGTCATTCTGCTCCGTCTGGATCAGGGACAGCTGCAGGACTTGGTGCCACCACAAAAACAGCTTTGCCTCTTCCTGCACAGACCTGAGGGGAGGCCCCGGAGGAAAATAAAATTACAAGTGGGGTTTTTTTTATATTCCCATTTAACTGACAGTCCACACTTGAGTTGTAAGTCTAAGGGGTATTTAGTACTCTTAAAACTTAGGCTACCGGGTAATAGCTATTTATTAATAATATAAAACTTTATTATATTAATAATGTAGGGGGACTGTGACAGCTATCATTTATTGAACACTTACTACATGCCAAACGCTGTGTGCTAGCTTTACATTCTTTCACTTAATCCTCATAACAACACTATGAGGAAAATATTGTTACCGCTAATGAACTGATAAGGAACGTAAAGGCTGGTACTTCAAAATGTCCATTTTAGGAAATAAAAAATCCTGTTCAGAAAATTAGCCCATGCATGTAAACATCTTTCTAAAACAAGTGTCACTGTGCCTTACAACCTTGTCTGTTTTAACATGTCACTTGGTTCTTAAATGGGCTCTTACTTCAACCCCACATTCCAAGTTACCCAAACCCAGTGAGTCTGACACAGCAGCCAGACGGCCAGCGTACTTTGGATAGACCTGTTCCAACCACTTGCTTAAGATAAGCAGCACTTTCATTTCATTCCTTAGCGTCTGTTCGCTGTTTAAACACTGCAGCAAGTAGACATAAAGAGTCAAGTAACTGCCAAGGGACAGGCATTCCTGTAGAAATTCTTCCATGGTGAGCTCAGGAACTTGAAGGGACACCAGAATGGGGCCCCATCCTAAATGCTGATTGAGGGAGCCTAAAAAATAAAAAAATACCAAGAAGAGGCAGCAAGGTAAGGGCCAGATTCAAATTATTTAACTACTCTAATAAATGTCTTCACTTTAATAAGCTTGATGTCAAGAAAACATTGCCTGCATTAGCCCTGGAGCCACAAAAGCGGAACATGCCCCCCAGCTTAGGCTGGAAAGCCTTTATGCTAAATGCCTGTGTCCTGGCTCGCCACTATTGAGGGCTGAGAAATCAGAATTCAGTGCTGCATTTTTATAAATCACCTTTCTCATCATATTATGATCATTAAAACCACAGGTAGCACTGCCTGTAACAGTCATCTAAGAGTTTCAACTTTAATAACATTTTTAAGTATGTTATACTTATGCTGTTCCAGGGGACATTACCATTTCTCTAGCCATCATGTTTTTACTTATGCTTAGTTTGACTCATATCTCAAAAGAAATCCTTGAAAATGTTTCACAAATTGAAGATAATTTTGACTTTAGTAACACAAATGAATTTGGAGCAGGGGTGTTATCCTCATGGCTCTCAATCCTTTGGGGGCAGTGAGGGTGGGGTGACATGGTGACATGCATAGCACCTCCCATGTGGATTCGTGCGTTGTCAAGAAAGGGCAGAATCCAAGTGCCTCCTGGCATTCTCGCTAAGACCCTTTTCTCTCCTGCTGTGGGCGCTATGACGCACATCTACCTGTCGGAATTGAGAAGTGCTCTTTTGAGCAACAGTTCTCAACCAGACCAGGTTGTTTCCAGAATGTGAGAGTTTAGAGAGGGAGAACAAGAAAAATAAAAGGGAGATTGTGGGGGTATGTACGTATAGGGGGATCTCTGCGTTACAGTTTAAAAGATATGACAAAAAGTAACAAAAAGATTTCGATGAAAACCCATTTTAACAAATGAGAAACTAAAGAAAATTAATGTAGTGTATCATTATTATATAGATTCTGGCTTATAGCATTTGTTTTGAGAACTATGACGAGGCCTGTGACCTACATATGCAATTTACCTATCATAAAAGGGCATGCCTGATATTGCAAAATAAATTAGAAGTTCCCTCCCTTGAAACACGGTTGCAGCAACACACATGGGTCATAGGTTTTCATGCTGACTGCAGATCTTCACAAAATAGACAAAATACCTTCCCGAAACATGGAGAGCATGAGACGACCGTCCTCTCACCTTCTTTGAAGTAGGCAGTGATGCAGGCTTCTGTCGTCTCGGCCATGTGGCGGACGGAAGCCAGGCTCTGGCAGGCCGCTGTCAGAAGGGGCAGCACCATCAGCCCGTGCACGTTCTGCTCGATCCAGGTCCGGATGCTGCCCCGGAGGAACTCTGCCGTTGGAACTGTCGCGTTGTTCACCACCATCAGGACTTCCATAAAGAGGCTGCTGAGGGCCATGTGGCGGGTCTGGCTGTCTACGTCTGAGGGGGACACAGACACGCACTCGTGAAAGCCTCCGGAATGGCAATGCAAATGCGGTCAAGGGAGCAACAGGGCTTTAATCTTAGCTGCTCTCCAGGCAGATTTTACAATCCTGTGGCAGATCTCAAGGGACCAGGAGGAAGACTGGATGGTATTTAGCTTTTAAGGCTAGGATGTGGTACATGAGTACTTTGGTAAGAGCAAAGTAGGAATACTGCAAGCTCCCTGGCTGCAGCGGTGTGGCCAAGTGATACTTTAAAAAACAGATATATTAAGCTGGTGTAAAAGAGTGACTTATTTACCAGAACATGCTCAATTAGTTGTTATCTTCCAACCTTTGCTCATTTGGAAAGCCAAACACACAGATCTCAGCAGTCATTTGGTAAACTAGTTAGAAACAGCACCTCCACCCCATCATTGCCAAAGCCATCTATTCCAGAGGGATTTACACAGAATAGTTGTGGTTTAAAACAGAATATAAAAGTAAGGGGGAAAAAACCTTTTGAAAGGCTCCTAAGAGCAGCTCTTCTATTTTTTTGTTTTTTGTTTTTTCTAAATAAGAAAAATAGACAGACTGGTAATATAAATGGGTCTTTCTAAAAAATTAAGATGTCGAAAGAGGACAGTATACAGGAAAAAGAGTAAATTCATTTTATAAGAGAACTGCGAACGAATTGGTTACTAAAATATTGTCTTTACATTCGAAAATAGAAAACAATTTCACTGAGTGTGTGAAGAAACTATTCAACAGGTATAATTTTTACTAACTATTCCTAGCTCTCCTTGAGTTGGGTACATTTCTTTTAATGGAATAGAGTTGTGGCTTTCTCACACCGAGGCTTCTGTACAATGGGAATAGGGAGGTCTGACTCATTACACCCATCAGACCAAATTCGTCCACTTGCACAGGATTAAATAAACTCTCAATGTTACTATAAGATCTACTTATTATCAAAAAAGGACTTTAAAGATTTATCTCTGAATTTCAGCTGAATAGCAATTTTAATTTTATCTTTCAATATGACTTATAGGACCAAAACCCAACCGCAGTAAGCCTCCTAACTGATCTCAGCCTCTCCCCTTCCTAATCATCAACACGGTCAACGATGTTTTCTTAAAATTCAGACCTGATTCCATTGTTCTTCTGAATAAGATCTTTCTAGAACACTCTTCTCGCCCTTGCATCGTCAGCTATTATTCAAGCTTCATGGCCCAATCACATAATCAACTGTAAAACAGTTTCTCCAGTATTGCCTGCTAATTTCTTTTTTCTTTACACATTCAATCATTATTGTTACTTGCCTTTAGCGGATGTTAAACTTTAGGTGCGCTATCTCATTCCACACTTATATATGAAACAGGTACACCATTCTCCACATACTCATTACATCCAGCTGTGCTATTTAGACCTCCTACAGTCTTACTGATTTTCTGTCTACTCAATCTATCAATTACTGTGAGATGTGTCAAAATCTCTCACTGTGAGTGAATTTGACATTTCTCTTTCTAGTTCTGCCAATTTTCACTTTATGCATTAGCTATTGTGTTTTTAGGTACAAATAAGTTAACAATGATTATATCCTCCTTCCTGGTGAACTGAACCTTTTATCAATTTTCCAATGACTTTATTTCTATTAAGGCTTATTTCTGTTTTTTTAATTTTTCAATTACATTTGGCATACAATATTCAGTCTTGAGGTGGCCTCTTCTATATGTCCCCAGCTGGAGGATTTCTGTTCAGCTAGCCTTCAGGAAACTCACAGTGATGGTTGTAATTCTGATGTGGCTGTCAGGAGGCAAGCACAGTTCACCTACTCCACCATCCTGACCGGAAGGAAGCCTGCTTATTTCTTCTTTATTTTTTGTCATGCAACTTCAGGGCAGGGAAACACAACAGAGATCATTTGGCTCTGAAATTCTTCCTGCCTTATAATCCTATTTGTATAATATTAATATAGTTCTGCCAGCTTTCTATTTAAATATTTACCTGATATGTTTATCTTATGGAAAACTTTCTACATCCTGTATTTTAGATATACTTCTTTAAATCATTTATTAATCCAGTCTGACGATCTTTTAACCTGAACATTAGTCAATTTACAGTTACTGATATATTTGAATTTTATTATCTTATTTTGGTTATTTTTCTCACCTTCTCCATGCTTCTTTTCTTGCCATCTTTTGAACATGTTTTAGCCATTCTTTTTTATCTCCCTCTACTTGCTTAGAAATTATACATTTTATTTCTATGCTTCTGGTGAATTTTAGATTTTTTTTAACATTCACATTTCATAAAGGTGTAAACTTAATCAATTTCTTGACCCTCTCAAATAATAAAACTTTAGAATGCTTTTAACTCAACCTGTTTCCTAACATATATACTGCGGTCATATAATTTAATTTTAGCTTTTGCTTTTTAAACCCCTAAATGCATGATTATTATAGTTCTTTATAGGCAGTTTTTATTTATGTTTTATTACTTTTTCTGCTTATTATTCCTTCTTGCAATGGCTTATCCTGTGATCACTCTACTTCCACCTGAAGAACATGCTTTAGCATTTCCTCCAGGGACAACTACTGAGACAAAACACCCTCCATTTCAATAAAAATATCTTTACTTCCTCCTCATCCTTGAAAGATGGGTCTTCTTCATTTACAGCTCGAGGTCACCAGTCATTTCCTCTCAGCACTGTGATGTCACTGAGAAGCAGGCAGTCGGCATGCATGCTGTTCCCCTGTAGGCGATGTGTCTTTCCTTCATGGGTGCAGAAGTTCTTTCTTTGTCACCGGTGCTTCAGCAGCCTCACTGCAGTGTGATGGTGTGAATTTGTTTCAATTTATCCTGCCTCAGATTTGATGTGTTTACTGAATCTAAGGGTTGCTATATTCACCAGTCCTGGGAAGTTCTTGGCCTTGCTATCTCTTCAGCTAGCCTCTCCTCAAATCTGTACCTCCTCTCTTTCTGATGAGATTGATGGCTATATATATAGAAGATGGTTAAATCTTCTCAGTCTGTTCTCTGTCCCTTAACCCCACTTTTACATTCTTCCTGTCTGTTCTACATGCTGGATATTTCCTTCAAGTTTATTTTTCAGTTTACCTGTTTTCTCTTCAGGTGGGTTGAATCTGCTGTTAAACTTATCCATTAAATTTTTATTATAATTTTTATATTTTTCATTTCTAGAATATCTGATTCTCTCTCCAACTGCATATTTCTATAATAGTTTATTCCTTACTGATATTTTCAAACCTCTCTTATTTCATCAAATATATTAATTTTTGTTTACTGTGTTAATTATGCCAATATCTTAAGTCTTTATATGTCTAACTCTGCTGACTTGTTCTTTGCTGACTTGCTCATGGTTCCTTGTTTCCTTATGTATTTCAGGACTTTTTTTTTTTTTTTTTACTGTGAGTTCATATTCCTTGGAACTCTGAAGACTGAGCTGAAGATGGGTTTCTCCAAAAAGGATCTGTAGTTGTTTTCTGCCAGGCATGTGGTGGCATTGCCAACCCAGGACTAGTTTAACTAAATTCTCAGGTTGAGGGATTTTGGGGAACGATCTAGGTATTATGAATTCTTTCTTCAAACCCACACGAGGGTCGGCTTGTACTAACTAATTTCCAAAAGAGGTATCTTTTCCCCTACCACATAGACTTCGGATCCAACATCCAGGTCAAACAGATAAATGTCTTTGCTTTCCTCCCCTAGGGGCAGGTTTACTTCTAGCTCATCCTTACACAGAGGAGCCTATGGAGTTATATCCTGGAGTTATCAGTCATCTAAGCCCTTAGTCCAGTTAACCTAACACCAGCATCTGAGAACGTCAACCCTTCCTTGGTCTTAATGTTCACGCCTCCTCTCAGTGCTGAGATAACACAGTGCCCCTAGGGTCCAGTCATGCCTCTGATCACTGCTTCTCTAGAAAAAGGAATGACTGTGTCTCGACCATCTTCCTGATGTCACAGTGCCTTACAGACAGCAGAAGTTCAATGACTGCATAAAATACACAACCCCCCTGGTGGTCACTTACCGGGTGGGTTAAAGACAATGATATCATCTAAGAGCTTAGACATTTCCTGTTCTAGGACTGCTAAGGTGATTTTTCCATTTTGCTCCAGGGAGCTGAGGAATTGAACCATCTGATGAGTGAAGGCTCGGCATTTTGGAACTGCATCCTGACAATAAAAAAAAAAGATCATTCAAACAAATCCTTGCAAGCAGTGTTAACTGAGTGTTCCCTGCCAGCGAGGCACGGCCTCGCTACTTCGGCAGGGAGTGGAGAGGACAGAGCAGGAAGTTCCGGGAGAAAACTCTCCCTTTTCACTGCATTAATGACATTAACTACACACCAATTACTCAACAGAAACTTTCCCAAAAACTTTTATGTTCATTATCTAATTTAATCCTCACAGCACCACTTGAAGGCAAGGTATTATTTCCAATTCAGATGAGTAAACCAAGGTTGTAATGGCAGTGAGATGGGGAACTGAGTTTGTTAGAACTCAAACTCATGCTCATAACTTCCTAGCCATTCTGCTGCCAATGACATTCAGATCACATAGACAAACAGCCCACTGCCAGCCCATAATCCTTTTGGTCTCGTTAGCATGTGACACTGCAAGTAAATAAATGCTTGCCAGAGATAAATAAAACTAAAAGATCCGAGAGGCCAAAATATGAGTATACATGATAGATATCCTCCCACTTCCTCTGATGAGCTGTCACAGGGGTCAAGACTGTCCTCAGTGGTGCTTAAGCTATTACCAGTCCTGAAGAACACTCTCTGCCTTTGAAAGTACCCACTCAACTTACAAGATGTTTCTGGCTGTCAGTAGGAACAGAAAGGCCTGCAGTCACTTTCAGGAGCTTCACAATTAATTCAGCAGAAGATTCCTTTGCCAGGAGGATGGATGGCTGATAATGGCTGCTGAAATAACTTAGCACACTCTGATATGACACGATATCCACAAGATGCCATGAAAGTGAGCTTGCCTGTCCAAGAAGACTCAGTAGAGGCGAATCCTAAGATCGAAACACATATTCCTTTAGTTCCAGAGCTCCCATTTTTCCAGAAATACATGTCCCTAATTAGTCTAAGAAG
This sequence comes from Rousettus aegyptiacus, assembly GCF_014176215.1. Taxonomy (NCBI): domain Eukaryota; kingdom Metazoa; phylum Chordata; class Mammalia; order Chiroptera; family Pteropodidae; genus Rousettus; species Rousettus aegyptiacus. Next base: position 74,247,524 of record NW_023416287.1, read on the forward strand.
TGACCACCAAGATGGCCTATGATAAGCATAGAACAGTTAAGATGTCAAATAAAAACCAACTCAAGTTAGGAGTACTAGTAAAAGTAATAACCAAAGTCTTGGCAAAAGCACATTAAGATTTGTAAGTATTCACAACCCCATTTTCAAAGGAACTCTCTGAGCTGGTGTTAGAACTAGCAATTAATGAGACGTAAAATAAAATTGATTTTTATATACTGACTCAGTGTAGTCCCCTTCATAATCTACAATTAAATTATGAACTATCCAAGAAAATCAGGCATCTCGTTAAGGGCACATCCTGTATACCTTGCACATGTTCACAATGATAAGATGCATCAGGGAAATAACAAAGGACAACCTCAAGGAAAGTGAGGATCTAGGGGACCTTGCCAAGTTTTATTACAGGCTCTCCAAACTTACTGTTTGGTCTACCAACTGATGTTCCTTTGCCAATAAAATCATCATGAAAAGGAGGCAGACAACCATGCTCCGGGTCTCTGGGTGGGGACTGGGACTCCAGGCATCAGAGAGCACACTGACCCAATTGATTTCGCAGAGGACAGACCCCAAAAATAAGAAGCAGCTCTTGGGGCTTCCTCGTTCCACCTAAAAGGAAACAAATTAAAACCAGTGTTTTGCTTTAAGCTACTTAGTATCTCGAAAATGTGTATAAATCAATGTTTACTAAATTATATTTTTTTAAATAACACTTTTTTCCCCAGATTACAAAAGTCACCCATAATCCTAGCCCCCAGAGATTTAGACTTAATATTCGTAATATCTTTCCTTCCACACTGAGTGTACGCGTAACATTTTCAAGCTTGTTTGGAGTTCACTGCTTATTCGATTAATTCTTAGCAGGAATGAGCTTTCTTAGCTCCAACCAGGGTGGCAAATCCCTGCCACAATCAGTCACTGGTGCTGAAGGGAGCACATTGCAGTCCTCAGACGTGCTGGGAGAGGACAAAGGTTGAGATCTGCTAGTCAGTAGTTCGCAAAGCCGAGTGTGCATCAGAACCATCAGGAGGACTTGCTAAAACACAGAGTGTGGGGCATGACCTCTAGAATTCTTCATTTTCTACAACCAGGGTGGGTGCATTTCTAACAAGCTCCCAGGTGGTATTGATGCTGCTGGTCCTGGAACCATATTTTGAGACCTACTGTATTAGTGTATAGACTTTTATACTGCCTTTTTAGTGTAATGTAACATTATGTTATGTTGTAAAAATATCTCCAGATCATTAGTCTTTATAATTTTTGTTAACTATATATTTAATTAAATCCAATTTTTAAATTATTAGGGACTGGGGATGGGGAAGCTATGGAAAATGTATTATAAAGTATGTAAGCAATGTCAGAGTAATCCCTTATAAACCTATTTCAAGTCTGTTTAAAATAAAACACGGCTAGCTATAAACTTTTCCTTTTAAAATGAAGATTAAAAGGGTCTACTCCACTTATAAAATCACCATTTAACAGCATTTAGTGATGATTCATATCCTCCTATTACTAACATATTTATACTGTGCTAACTACTTATCTTTTTCCCTTTTAGAGAATGATTCTTAATCCTCCCTTTATAATCTGTTTTCTAGCCTCACCCTCAATCCACTCAAAAAATACACCTTAGTATGCCAAGACACATAGAAGTGAAAGATGCCCAGCTTTTGGGCAGGTCAGAGTCATCCATCATTAGACTACAACTTCTAGAGACACAGAGTCTACAGCATCCCTTCATATAGCCATTCTACTATTTAATCTGTCATATAGCTAAGGCTGCTTTTTTCCTTAAATGCTATCTTACAGCACGATGGTGATGAACATCTACTTAGTGCCAGTCTCCTATGCTAAACCTAACTATGAAATCATTGTTAACCTTGTATTTCTCTAAGACAACTGTCCTCAGCCTTAGAGTCCCAGAGGTATGGTTGACAAGAGCAGCGCTGGGTGGAGTCTCCATTTAAAGCACTAAAAACTACAATGCCTTTTACTAGTTGTCATAAATAACTGTGGGTCTGTAGTAATTAAAGCACTTAAAGAGTCTCAATTTTAATGTGACATTAAAAGTAAACACAAATGAACTGATGACTATGAACAAATAAAATGAAACAATCATATAAAGCTAAGATAATAAAGGGGCTTTTTAAATAGAAACTTAAGAACAACGAAAACGCCTGACTGGTATGTGACACTTCTGTGCCTGTTTTCTGCAACTACTGCTTCTACTGCAAAGACTCTCACACACTTAGTGGTACTTTCCCAGGTCACTTTGGGTCTTTTATGATTATGATGCATCACTGGGTGTTACAATGCACTTATATCTTCTGTAACCCAATTACTCCCTTGCATAACTGCTTAAAGAAACTAATGGCTTGAGTACTAATTTACATTTTGCTTTCATAGAACATTTAACAATAAGTAGTTCTAAGGATGCTATCCAAGAAAAACATGCGTACACAGAAACACCAAGAAGCATGTGTCAAAGTCATGAAACCATGTATTCACATGACAACATTACTAAAGGGAATGACTGCTCTTATAGACAGAGTCTTTCTCTGGGTTTTCAAGTGGTCCTGCGACTTTACACAGGACCACACAGAACGTGGCACAGTTTGCTTGGGCACCCATAGCAACTGTGCCTAAAACTCACAGTGAACAGGGCACAGACTGTTCCCTAACAGCCCAATCCCTCCAGGCTGTGGGGAGTGAAAGACTTACTTTAAAGAAGGCCTCCATGAGCATCTGATCGGGGTGCAGGTCCCTCCATGGGAGTTTCTGGTAGGCACTATGAAAAGCATACAAAATGAACTCTGGCATTTTGGGTGCTGTGCATGCTTCGCAGTAATGCATCAGGTGTAAGCGAAGGGCACCTTCATCACCTGGCAACAGCTTACCTAAAATTGAAAAAGCAAATACAGCTCAAGACCTTTTAGTTAACCTTTAAAATAATAATAATAATAATAATAATAATAATAATAAAAAAATAAGGAAACACAAATTTGAACTAAAAGTCTAAAACCTAAGGTTCTCAATAATTACACGATTTCAAAGATTTTCACACGCCGGGGGTGAGGGGGTGGAGAACTGATGGCAGATTAATAATAAAGAATGGTTCTTACTTACCTGGGTAACTGGAACGAGTAGCTGGTGTATGGGAGATAGTTGGGGCAATTAGTTTTCCTTCAAAACTTCTAAATAGATGGCTTTTTAATTCAAATTGCTCTTCTACAACCCCAACCAATTCTAGGCATCCCTTTTGGCCGCAACCTGGATCACTCAGGATTATTCTCACAAGAATAAACTGCTTTAGTGCCTCAAAAACTAACGTCAACGTGAAGGGCATTTAGTCTGAAATGGTTTCAGCCTTTCGGGTTCTCTGCAAAGGACGGGAGCATAGTCAAAGAAGAGAGAACCACACACAGAAACAGAAACCTGATGGTGTTTCTCAGCATTCACTGTTCAAAAATGACCAGTGAGCATCAACACATGGTGCCAGTCGATTTACTATTTCTAACATTTCTGTGCCCTCGATTCCCAGTCCTTACTCTATGCTACAGCAGAAAACATTTAACGCGTATTTTTAATAATCTTTTGAAACAGGGGTGAAGGGCAGTATTTGTTTACATGTGGATAAAAGATAGTTTTGTTTAGGTAAGGATAGATAGGTAGAAGATGTCTAGGAGTAACCTCTTAGAATGAGACTAAGCTTCTAGTTCCAGCCAGACACAAAAAAGTTTTGTGACCTCAGATAAATTCATTTTTTCCCAGGTCCTCATTTTTTTCGTTATAAAAGGAGAGAGCTGGATCGATGATCTCACTAAAAGGCTACACTTTAATACTTCTTCATCCTGTTATGCATCGTTCTTCTGCTTCCTCTCTCTGATCTTAGCTACCAATTCCTGATGTTATCCGTGTATCCTCCGGTTCCTAAGCCACCTTCTTATTTTATATACACAGGTGAAAGCCTGTGAGAGTACTTGCCCTTTATACTTAGAAATTAAATATATACCCTATGTGACTATAATTTGATATCCCAATATTTTTCTCATTAATAAATATATTTTAGATGGTAAAAAGCAGCTAGTAGAATCTGCCTTTCAAAAAAAAAGAGAGAGTACTATTAGAATTTCATGTATTACTCATTGCACCAACATTTATCAAATAGACACTGAGACAATGGTACTGATAATGTATCAACGCGAGTTCATCGACTAACAAATATACCACTCTGCTGGGGGTGTAGATAATGGGGGGACTCTGCATGGAGAAAGGGACCGGGTATACAAACTCTGTATTTTCTGCTCAATTTTGTCTAAAATGGCTCTAAAAAAATTAATCGACTATGTGTATGCATGTGTGTATATGTATTTATATATATAAATATTGGATGGCATATTGCTAACTCTATGACTAAGTCCCACATAAACACATGGCAGCCATGGAGGTGTACCACTCAGTTCTCCCTTTTAACAGAACTTCCTGATCCAGCCATGGCACCTTCATGATCCACTGCAGCACCTAAGTCAAGGGCACACTCCTCCCAGGCAGCCTTCAGCCAATAACTGGGCATAGGCCTGTCCACTTCTGCCAAACGTGAGGCTCCTTAGTAAATCTTCACACTCGAACTCCCTACTGCGCTGGACAATACTTTCTCAGAGCTGTACGGCGGCTGAGGCTCTTCCTTCCCACTGCCCTTTCACAGGTGCCGCACCCGCACTGGGGTGTGAAGGCTTTCCTTGCCTACTGTTGTTCCTCTCCCTTTTATCGAACAGCACAGGCGACAGAAGATAAGCTCCTCTAAGGACAACACCCTCACTGAAAGGGCAGATTAGTGGGGAAAAGAAAGCTTCTCTACCTCAGCCCAGACTTGGAGTTGAGGAGGGAAAAAGTGATCATTGAGGCCTGTCTGCAAGTTGAGTATGGACTTCGATTTCATATGTGTGTGGTGTGAGAAACTCCAAACCAAGAAATTACATAGTTCCAATTGGCAACAACAAATGCAGAGTTTCTCTGGAGGCGCACACACTCATTCTAGTCTTTATGGAATTTCCCTAGATAACATTTCTCTAAATATGGGCTCAGAATACAAAATTATAAAAGACACAGGAAGCAAGCCTCTAAGTAAGAGTCTGAAGGAATCCCAAAGAGCAGCATAATAAATCACCCTCCAATGGAAACTTCAGATAATGGAATTATTACATATAGATTATAAAAAAAAGTAAGTGTGTTTAAATATTTTCAAGAAAATAAAGCACAAAAAGAGAAAATATGAAAAAGAAGTCAGTGTCACAGAAGAAAGAATGTGGTTCAACATGGGGGACAGACAATATTTAAAAGGGAAAGGCTGCATATTCTCCATAACTGATGGAACTCCGAGCTACCTCACCAACAAGATAAGAGGTTATGAGCTTTATGTTACATAATTATATGAGTGAGTTTTCTTTGGTCAAAGATGAATGCCTGCCAACTAAAATTAAACTAAATAAAATAAGAAAACAGAAGCAAAAAGAGTACCTGAATGACTTAGGGACAAAGTGAAAACCAACCAGAGACATAACATCTTCCTACCTTTAAAACTCTCGTGCAATGAGTCAATGCAATCAGTGAACAACTGCACAATGCTTGAGGCCACTACAGCGTCGCTCTCGAGCCAAGGGTAATGTCGTTGGCTGCTTTAAATAAATGAAAAAGCACTTAGAAATGAAAGGCCATGATTAAATTACTCTAGGTCTCAGAGTTTAGGGCTTGCCAGAGTCACAGAAAACCCTGTATTATATAGCTCTAAGACACGTTTAGACCACTTTGAAGCCTGGAAATTCTGGATGTGAATTACAGCTTGTAGTATCAACCATGTAGTTTTATTTACTTTCCTCCTCAACCTTTATTCCAACACAATTAAATTTCATAAGTATGTAACCTAAATGAACATCTTTTTACATTCGATTTATACCCTTGAACCCATCTCTTGGGCATCTTGGTTACATTTCAAATGCCTTAGAAATATACTGTTAGGTAGCTTCAATGGTAAGAACAGAGGGAGAGAAAGAAAGAAAAGGAAAAAGAAGAAAAGAGAAGGGAGGAAGGAAAGGAAGGAAGGAAGGAAGGAAGGCGGAAGGGAGGGAAGGAGAGGAAGGAAGGAAGAAAGGAGGAAAGGAGGAAATTTTCATGTAACAAAAAGATGCCAAAAAATAAATGGGTGAGAAATAACCAAAGAAAGAGACTCTTTATATTAAAATTTCAGTTTCTGAACCTAGTCCAGAAAGTTCAATATCAAAATAAATTCCATTAATTCTTTCTGGAAATAAACAGGCAGCTTGTATTATGGTCACCAGTCAAATTGTCATTACAAAATCCTGAAGCTTGCAGATTGTTTATGAATAGCCCTCTAGCAAAAGCAAAGATCCAGAACTTAAATGCTCATGAGATAATGCTTTCATTTAACTGTAAAGTTCATGTTAAAAGGGTAATTCCTACTCACTAATCTGGAAACCAACTTAGTTCCAAAAAATAACTGAGATACTGGACAAGATCAAGTTAAGTCTCATGTTTAGTGTTATAATATCCAGACCTAAGTAAAAAGAGCAGCTTCTGTTTCTCTGAAAATGAGTACCAAAACTCATTTGACTTTTTTATTGTAGAAAACTGGAAATGAGTGTCCAGTTTTGCTTCAAAATTAGTAACAATAGCTCTGATCAACCAGACTAACAATTCTACAAACAGAAAACATCTTCAGTTTTTTTCCACAAAGAAACATTTTCTAAATTTAAATAAGGCCCTGCACTTAAAAAAATTAAATCTGTGAATGCATCTCTTGTACCAAAATCCATCAGGATTTCTAAGTCTAAAGATTTCAAAAAATTTTGAATATCTGAAAAACGATTTACCTTTCATTGTCCTCTAAAACCAGGATCCATGGCTTAAAGAGCTGGATGATTACTGAATGCAGAGATCTCAGCACTAAAAGAAAGCAAAAATTTTAGAGACAATAAACAAGGGTATCCTTTGTAAATATCACCGGTAACATTATATAGAATATATACAGATAACACTATATACCTGTATACTCACAAATTATGTTGATATAAAAACAACATGTTTAATGTAAGTATGTCTGTGGTTTTCATTTAGTACAACGGCATTTCTTGAATTGTACATTTTTCATTATAAAATGTCATGGATAGTTTTATATGTACATTCTTTAAAGATAAATGTTTAAATATTCAAGACCCTTTCCTTAGTGGCATAAAATGAAGAAAGAGCTGGAGACTGAAACCTCTCTCTTTGTACCCCACCCTGCAAAGGAGGGGCAGAGACAAGCTGAAGCAAGAAGCATCCACTATCTAAAGGAACATAGGTATGACACATATACGGGTTCACACCTATGCCATGTAGTTCCCATTTCTTTTGCTTGACACTCAGATATATAGTTTCATCACAAAGATTTAAATCTTAATATGTCTATGCAAGTCTCTTCTAAGGGAAGGTTGGACTCAAGGCGTGTTACCTATTTTGCTGCTGGCAGATGGGTCTTGGGCCAAGCAGGCCATTTCTGAGTCGAGCAGCCTTTTGACGAGATAGCCCATGAATGTCTTCATATCATCCATGTAAGGACTCCATTTTGAGAATAAACCAAAACTTTTAAAGTCCAATGTGGATAACCGAAGCTTATTAAAAAAGGTTGAGAGCCATTGTATTGTCTCCATTACCTGGAAGAGAATGACTGGTTAACGAATGCTTCCTGAATGTCTACTTTCAGTAGGATGTCACTGTAGACCACAAGGGAGGGCTTCGGCTTTGAGTTGCAAAGGTATGCAGCACGTAAAAAGTAAGACAGCAAACTTCAAACTTTTCTTCTAATGCAGAGGAACCATTCTTTCAAATAGTTTTTCATGCGGACGTGTATCATATAAAATTGATGAAACTGAGAGCTCAGTATGACGCTGGCATGAAACTCTGCCTGAAGGAGTCAGTGGTGTGAGGTTAAGAAGCAGGTGCAGGTGGGTTAAGGTGGGGAGGGGTTACGACCGGGCTGCTCTCAAACAGATGGACTAGACTCAGACCGAGGTGGGAGATAAAGGTGATTCAAAGGGGGAAAAGCAAAAATAGGGCTCTTAAAGATAATGCACACACAAAAACCCTGCTTTTTAGATATTCACTTTAAATGTGTCCTAATTATCTAAACAGCAAAGGAAATGGAAAACAAATGCACAAAAACGTGAGACACCAAAAACTACACACCTGCTTGTCTGACAAGAGAACGTCTGGAGAGCTTTGAAGCACCGTGCTCTCTGCAGAAGCTGCTCCCTGCTGGCAGTTTGGGGCACAGCAGCCCAGGGCTCTCAGAGTGGCTTTCCAACACTCCGGGCTCAGCAGCTGCTCGGCAGAGCCTTACAGGGCAGGGACAGAGGACAGACAGCAAGTCAGCATCTTTCACAAACTAACTTCTTCAACTTGTATCAAAGAACACATGTATTTACAAAGGAATAAATATTAAATAAAAATCCAAAACAAATTTATAAAGACCTGTGGTAAAGAAGCCAAGGTAAAGAGAACCTATTCAGAGAACTATCCACCTGAGCACTTGACTTTCCTTGTCCCTGTTAACTCTGCTTGGAGTGAACACAGCTGGAGCTGTTTGAGCTAGAATCTGGAGAGACATCCCACCCCTCAAACCTTTACTGGGGAATGGTAAGGTGCCATTTTCCTGGCTGGATAATGTTAGAGAAACAATGGTGACAGGGCAAGGAAGACTAGCTGAAGATGTTACAGTAGCATGTAGGTCTCTTCAGAAGAAGTCATGCTTATCCTAAAACTGTACTCCTGCAATGGGAAAAACCTAAAGCAGCGCAGGGCAGCCCATAAAAGTAGACACTACCAGCCAGCACTCCGCTGCTTACAAACCTCACATCTCAGAGGACAGGAATTAACATCTCAGGTTCTTGCCACCCAGAAGTGGCATGAGGATCAGATACGATAACTGATGCTCACAGGAGCAGGTCTGAGGGGGAAAATGGTCAACTGCGCTATACTACATATGAGATGTCTAGGAAACAGGAAAGGGTCTGTGTCTAACTGCTACTGTGGTCTGAAGCCTAGGGCAGAGGCCTAGAATCAAGCTACAGGTGTGGGAGTCATGCACCCCTAGAAGATGGCAACAGGCTCACCTAGGGTGAATGAAGAGAGCAGACGAGTAAAGGAGAGGACCCTGGGAACTCCGACATGGTGGCCAGGGAGAGAAGGGAAACCAGGAGGCTGGAAGTCACGGGCTCTGACAGAGGTGGTGCTGTTAAATTCTTAAGCCTTTAACTGAATTACTTTTCCTGGGAAGTATAAATTTCCTGCTACATGCAAGTCAATAGTTGTCTACAGAAACAGTTAACGATATCTTTAAAAATTTTCAGGAAAAAAAATACTTGATCAAATTTAGAAAATTAGCTATGTAAATATGCATCAAAAAATGTACAAATAATTTCCTTATCACTATTCTCCGCCTACCCTGCAGCTTCTCTCTGTAGGAAACAATGAAAGTTTGAAGTGCTCTGAAAATGAGACCATACATTTTTGTATTCTTCAGGTAGTCCAATACATAACGGTTGTTAACTTATTCATTAAATAATTTCTATTAAGTAACACAAAGATTTAGCATAAAGCAAAAGTTAGTTTTCCACCACATCTATGAATAGTATGACGTTTGCATGAAAAAGAAAATATTATCTCATTTTTCAAATTTCAATAAAATCGCTGCCTCATGAAATTTCAAAAATAGAAAAGCCTACATCCTTTATTTCTCCTCTAATCTCTAACATGCCAATGGAAAATTATAGGAAGGGGACAGAAATGGTGGGCATGTGGAAAATTTAATGCTGCTCTTTCCCTTGGCAAATATAAATACAGTCTATCATCATATAGGGATAAAATCCACTTGCAAAAAATCGAAGGGAGGGACAAAAGTTAACCACTATTGGGAACTACAGAGAAACCAATTGGGACATGAAAAGCAACTTCCTTCTCTTACCAAATCCGTAGTGGGCAGAGTGAGCAGGCCCACGTCCACCCCATCACATCCCACACAGCTGCAAAACCAAGGCAGAGAGAAGGGTGCACAACTGTGGACTCCAGCACCAAAAACGAAGTGCTGCCTTGCCCAACGACGGCCCATTCTAACATTTAAGACAATAAATGACCATTTTTACAGGCAGCATCCTTTTGGGGATTGCTCATTGAGTACTTCAGGTAAAAATCTAAACTATTGCACACTTGCATTATTTGTACATTTTTGGATGACATCTGTAGAAATGATAAATGTAATATTAAAATTCATTGTGATCTAATCAGTCAAAATTAAAAGACACTTACTTTGCATCAGCAGCCTGAGAATGTCACTGTACTGGTCAGGGAACTGGTAGAGAAGAAGGTAAGTCCAGTGCTTACAGAAAATATTAAATGGCATCAAAATATCTTCCTCTGGTTCAAGGCCCCAGGCAGTAAGTGCCAAATGAATGGACTCCAGAAGCCTGGTACGGTCAGACAGAGGAGGTTTAGTGGCGTTTAACCATTGGTTAAGATCAAACTAGAAAGAAAAAGAAACAAGAAGCAGTTTTATTGACACTAGAAAATTAACTGAAGTAGAGCAAAGTCTGTGCAAATTTAGTTTAAAAGTCAACGATTACCTAGCCATTAGCTTTTCTTAGAGATTTAAACTAAAGTTTATAAACAAGTACCTAAAAGAATCTCGGCAGTTCAAGAATTGATGGGTGCCATTATGCCTCCATCTCTACTTCACTCTTAGACTGCATATGCAGGGTTTTCTCAGCTCCGTGTGCTTTTTTGTAATTTAAAAATCTTGTTGGTAAGTTTTCCCTACAAGACAAGGATCTGAACTTGGTGTGGCTTTCTTTCACTGGTCACAATGCCACAAACAAGCAGAACTGTCTCCACCTAATGGACATGTTTCTGTGTCTGCACCAGTCACCTATCTCAGGGTGCTGATATCACCTTCCAGAATCCCAAACTATGAGATGTGTTCTCCCCCATTACAGACTGAGGTCAGCCTCTAGGCCCTAAAAAAGTACCAGGTTTTATGAGTGATAGATGTCAGAGAAATACAATTGAAGGCAAAATAGCTAAGGCTCTAAAATTCTCACTTAGTGAAAAAAATCCATTGCCTTGGTCTGAGTTAACATTCTACTTGGAATGAGGACATAGGCAATTTGCTCAGATGTGGCTTTTTCCAAATATGAGAGACTTGACATAGCACAACTCATTTATCGAACACAATTTAGGCATAAATTCAGGATAAATTCAAAAGAAGAATGTACTAAATTATTACTATGAATGATTAAAAACTGTACTGAGTTTTAGAGGTTTTGGGAGCTAGGTCCTTTTTATGGTGGAATAAGACTGTCCCACACAACACAACTGACGCCCCCATTAGATAAAGCTGTGGGATCGGGCTACATAAAAGATAATGCAAAATGTGAGAAGGGCCTGTGACTTATGGTCTACGTGGAAACCAAACTCCAGAGCACCTTTCATTGCTAGAGTGGGAAGCAACAACAGTGTCTACATTTCAGTGATATCATCTCACCTTGGTTAGCAGCATGAAAATCACGTCACTGTTGTCCTCACTCAGGAACTTCACCACTTTCTCGTACAGTTGTATGAACTCTGTGGGAGCAGCGTTGGGAGTGAAGAAAGGAGACAAAAGAGAGCAGAGCCTTCTATTCTTCAGAATGGTCTCAAGCACTTTTTTGCATTCTGATTTAGTGCCACTGATGAACACCTTGAAATAACAAAAGGGGAAGATGCTACCAGATTCTCCACTCCCCGACCTGTATTTAAGCAACCAAGTTTTTAAGGTATAGTAGACAAGGCAAGTAGATTTCTTTTCTAAATGAAAATACAAAACATTCAAAAGAAATCTAAAACCAACATAGATAAACCTATTACTTCCAATGTAGGTGATATTAAGAATTATGGATAATCCATTAATTTGATTTGAACAGGCCATATAGAGCAAATTCTCAATTAACTATATTAGAAATAGTTAAAGATTAAAATATTGGAGTAATTTGAATCCAGAAATTTGCAAGTTACCTGCCATGATTATTAAGTACCCAAAGTGATTCTGCATTGTCAAGAAGACAAAACTTCTAGGTTATAAATTTTACTGAGATATGTTTTTAATACTTTTAAAAAGCTAACTTTTACAACTAATATGTAATCAGGGTAACTTCACATTGTTTTAACTTGGTTCTAATTTTTAAAAGTACTAGAATATAAGCAAATATTTAAATAATCTCAGGGTCAGGAAGCCTTTGATAAACTTGACCACAGGCAAAAATAATAAAAGAAGGGGATCAGGGGAGGGGGGAGGCAGGTGAGCCAAAGGGGGTCAAATATGTGGCGACAGAAAGAAGCCTAACTATGTGTGGTGAGCACATAGTGTAAACATATATATGCCTTACCTTTAAAGTGTACATCTGAAACTATTTCGTTAACCAGTGTCACCATAAAAATAAATTTGAAAAATAATAATAAAAGACTGACATATTTGAATTGATAAAACTTTTAACTTCCGTAAGGCAAAAAGTATCACAAATTAAAGGAAAATTACAAAGTAAAAAATTAACACATTCCAAATACCAAATTAGTAGTCTGAAGAGCTCTTTCAAAAGCAATAACACAAGAAACTCTCCAAAAAAAATTTGCAAAGGACAATAACCAGCAGATCACAAAAAAGATATAAATAGCCAAAACATGTGAAGTCATGCAACTTAACAAATATTTAAAGAAATATAATAATAAAATAAATAAAGTAATAATAATAAAGTATCACTTCCCCTATTAGATTAGCAAGACTGAAAAGGAACCAATCATCCCTACTGTAGGTTACGATACGGAGAATAATAAACTGAAACTCTGCAATGTCAAGGTAAATAGGTACAAACTTCCCAGGAGAGTGTGTGACAATATATATCAAAATGCTAGTCCCTTCGACATTGCAATCATACTTCTAAGAAATTATCCTAGAAAAAAAAGACCACCAAGTTCGCAAAGATACATAAAACTATCTCAGGCTCTGTAGCAAAACAAACTACTTACATATCCATTCAAAGGGCACTGTCCTAATACATTACAATATCTGTACCATGGAACACCACATATTAAATACCATGATATAGGTCTATAAGAATATGGAATAAAGTCTAAAAGATGTATTTGAATGAAAAAAAGCGGTACAAAATTATGTGCCCATTTGAATGTTTACCTATCTATCCATCTATTTACCTAGATGTAGGGATAATATATCATTTTCATATATACACACATTCGCTAATACACATACCTATGTGAGATAAACTATAATGAAATGTTAGCTCTGTAACCAGTATCTCCAGGTAGTTAGGATCCTGAGGAAGTTTTCTTCTTTATACTTTGAATACTCTCTGCATTGCTTATAATAAGAACACATCAGTTTTATTATCAGGAAAACACTACTTTAAAAAATCTATTTTAATATCTGGTCAGCATCAGCTCCTTAAAAATATCCAATAAATAAGTACTTAATCAATTGAATTTGGGTGAGAATACATAGTTTTTTCCAACAGGCGGCTGTCCTTTCTTTTATGACATATTTCATAAATCTGCATGGCTACATTGCCCTTGCTCTTGTTAAAAGCCATTATTTTAACAGTCGGTCAAATAAATAAATGGAGACTGAGAATAGCAACCAGGAGGCAGCAGCAGGAGGTGGAGCACTGAACATCGAGTCAGAAGACAGAGGCCCGGCCTCAGTTCCAGCGCTCACCAGCTGTATTCTTTCGGCAAGTCACTTAATCTTTTAGAGCCCAGTTTTCTCATCTTTAAGATGAGAAGGACATCAATCACAGAGAGTCACTGTGAGGACGAAATAAATAAAATAATGAATCGGAAAGCATTTCATAAACAATAAAGAGCTTCGGAGATGCTATTGGTAACACCAACAACGTATGATAGAATCTGATGTCTCCCCAGAGGCTTTGAAGCATGAATAATTTATTATGTCTTGTATGAGAAGCAAATTCTATACCAACAATCCTAATGACATCTTGAGAAGCCAACAATTCAAAGGGACTTACTTCTGACTTAGGTCAGACTCTGAACCTACAAGTCTGAAGTCCAACCCTGACTATATCTAATGAAGATACTGTAAGAACTCATTATGTTAGAAGAAGGCTAACAACACAGAATAACCTTACCTGTCCCAAAATCTCAATGCATGAAGTAAAGAACTGCCTTGTGGGAGGATGACGCTGGGTCTCATCCCTGACGTAATCCACAACAGTAAAGAAGAGGCTAATGCCAACCTTCTGAACCCCGGGGGTAGGCTGCAACTTGTAGGTATTCACTAAGGCCCTGAGGGAAAATGCAGGTTAAGACTATTGGTTTACAGTATGAGAATCCAGACCAACAAGTAGTTCTTTGATACTCTACATTTCTCAGGCAATATTTTTAAGAGTCCTCAGGGCCCCATACAAATGTCACTTTAGAAATATTTCATGGGTTATTTTCTGGCTTGACCCAACATCTTATTTTCAATATATAAAAATGACTTTGTGCCATCTGGGGTAAAAGTCAGCTGTATTTTAAGAGCTAATTAATATTCTTGCCCTTATCAAAATCTTTTACATTTCGTATGTAATTTACAATTTATTATTTAACTTCACGTCTTCCTTATATAATATATATTTTTTAAAAAGAATCTTGACTTTTCTAAAGTTTAAAATCAAAAACAGTGACTTAGGTTGAACATAAAGATTTTTGTATAGAATAAGATCATAAAGGAATCTCTTCTAATTTAGACACTTTTTTTTGAGTTCCTTTAAACGAAACATCAACCTCTTGTTCACCTTATCCTCTCCTCCTTTCCAGGCCCCCCCAGTTCAACCCATAGAAGGATTCATGTTCCCCTCCATGCCACCATCTTAATCTACCAGGGAATTAGTTGCTGGTACTAGAATGTGGAATCACCTTAACGTGAAAGGCAGAGTCAACCTCCCCTCCCACAAGTCATGCCCTGGTGGTTTTGGAAAGAAAGAGGATGGTTAGAGTAAGCTAAGAGCTCCAAGAGAAAATCACAGTGGCCAAATGCAAGTTGGCAACTATACCTGAGAGCCCTAATTATCATGAGCAAGTCCACTGCAAACTGTGCTCAATTATCTGAGTAAACAATGATGACTTCCTAAGTAAATGTGACTTTGAAATAAAACTTACGCATTAAATCTCTCCATGATTGAATTTCAATGTACTATATCATCTAGTAATTCAGGAACCTGCAAGCTTATTCTATAAAGGGCCAGATAATGAATATTTATGCTTTATGGGCCATAAATTATTACAACTACTCAATTCTGCCATTGCAGCATAAAAGCCATAGACATTAATAAATGGGCATGGCTGTGTTCCAATAAAACTTTATTTATAAAAATAGGTGGCAAGGCAGATTTGGCCCAAAGGCCAATTTTCCACTCTCTGTATTAATTTGATTAGTGGTTTTGGTATCAACAAAAGAATATTTTAAAGTATAATGTCCTCAAAACTTACGTAATCAAGTTTTCTGCGTGCACAGCGGCTTCCACAATGCTAAGCGGTGGTGGTTTAGAAGCTTCTGCTTGCAACTGCTTCACTTCTTTTCGTAAAACATGAAGCTGTTGGCTTATTGCTTCGTTCTTATGCATACCTTCAAACTAACACAAATTAAAGTGGTCAACACATTATTTTGTCCCTACATATTTCTAGAGCAGGTATTTTCTTATAATATATATATATGTATATATATATACACACTCCAGGCATATGATGAAAAGACTATTATTACATTAATATTATAATTCAAAACTCTCAGTCGAACCTGACAGAGATAGGAAAAATTGTCAAAAAGGATTCAGGAATCTCCGGTTTTTCCTAAAGAATCAAACTTGAATTAGTTTATCATTGGTTCAAAGTCTTTTGGAGGATATGCTCTGTCATTTATGTTTCAATGCCCCAGTCTTCATCAAAAATACACTCATCTTCCACCACTGAGGCCTTTTGTGAAGCACATCAAGCCCCTCTCTGTTGATCATCCTTCCTCAGAGCCTTCGCCCCTCTGTCCACCCAAACCAAAAGCACATATGATTTGACTCAAAACACTCGGGCTGTATATCTCATGTGTGCCCGGTATAAAAAAAAAAAAAAAAAAGGGTACAGATGATGTTAATAAAACATTTGAAATTTTGAAAGAAAGAAAAAGCACATACTTCTAAAGCAAACAGCAATATAAAATATGGGAAATGCCCAAGTCAGTTGCATGCCTAGGAAAAAAACCATTGATCAATTCAGTGGTGCCAGAAAGCTGGTCTTTGGAAAAAATTTTATTGGTTCTTAGTACAGATGTGAAAAATAAGGAGAATTTGCTGGGCTTTTCAAAAAACAAAAACTAAATTTATGTCAATTTAAAAGAGGCTATCCTTTATTTTTTTTTCCTACTTGAAAAGATTAATATTCCTTTCTTTAACCTATATAGCAGCTTTGTTTGTGTATTTTTAGTGTCCTTTTTTAGATGTGTTAGGAGCCAGAGAATATCCTAGTCCCAGGCTGCAACACAAAGACAGAACCTGTGTGGTGGATGTGAGAGACTGGAGGACAGAAGGCCAAGCTGTGGGGCTGAAGAGTACAGTATCTCCAGACTGGGGAGCAGGGGGCCCTGTCTTGGAGAGGACTTTAAGGCAGACTAGAGAACTCAGACCTATCCTGCAGGGATGGCAGAGAACGCTGAAAAACCAGAACATTTAGAAGGCAGGAGTTTTAAATCCCACATTTTCCTTAAATGGTTTTCCACAATCACATGGGTGAGCAGTAGAGTTTACATTTTCTTTTCTATGTACCTGCCAAACCCTAGTCTTCAGCCACCACTGCAAAGATCACAGCTAGCCTTCGTTTGTAAATAATGTAAACATTTAATTCACAAACATATTTAACAAAGGCTCTTATGTCCCTGCCAAGGTTATCATAAATTTCAAATCAAAAGCTCCTTAAGGGCAACCGTCCTATTTGTTTTGCTTTACACAGCACAGCTAACAGTACACTGAGCACCTACTTTTTACGATCATAATGATAACTTTCTTCTATAAAAGGCACCACTGTTGTGGTAAAAAAAAAAAAAAAAAACTTTAAAAAACTTATTTTAAAGAAAAAATAAGCCGTTAGTATGAATCAAAAGCCAGGAAAGTGACTCTCCGAAAATATATGTTAACAATAATTACTTTAATTTCTGCTATTGGAGATATGAAAAGTAAGAAAATTAAATTACTTCCATCAAACTACATCCTCCATCAATACAAATATTAAATCTCAAAATTTTCATGTGATGAATCAATATTTAATAGCCTAAAACGTGATTAGGAGTATGTGCAGTCAGCTATTTTGCCCAATATGTTACCAATTACAATGAGACTGGCTGGTCTGGAGAGGAACAGCCAAACAAAAGAAGAAAGAATCTGAGAAAAGGAAGTAAGACAGTGAGAATACAGGGAAGTGGAAACACAAAGGACAAGAGAGAAAGAACAGAGGTTCACTTGCCTGGAACATGTAAAGAGACAAGACTGAAACCACTTTGTAACTTGAACTTTAAAACTGTCACCCTACGTCGTAGAAACTACTAATGCTGAAGAATAAAAGAAAACCCACCAGTATAGGAAAGTTTAGATATTCTCACCAAAACAACCCCAAATTATCATTACTTCCTAGTCTACTTATTTTTGTTCTCACCACTGCTGAAAATGTTCTGTTCTTACTAGAACAGGGGGTGAGAGAGACTGAATAGACTAACAGCTCATAATTACAAGAAGTTGTAGACAATAGAACAAAGCAGCATGGGGAAGTCCCTCCACCTGAGTCACTTTAAGTAGACAAAGAAATTTTAAAAATTGGACACAGCACGTGCTTCCATGAGTTTTTTAAAATAATGTGAAGCCCTCAGTGGGTCTTTTCCATCTTTCGTTCTAGGAATGAACAAATTTTTCACATGACAATAAATCAATTCTGAGTCCAGCAAACATGCCCACAATACCAAAGTACAACACAAGGAACCCTATTATAAATCACCCCATTTCCTCAGAGATTATCACTGAATCATTAGAGGCTTCTATTAGGAGAGGCAACCACAGGAGAAGCATGTCTCAATTCTCATAAAACATGTTTGGCTTTTGTATACCCCAAACAAGCTATACATAGTTCAAACACTTGCACATGGCTGGAAATTTCCAGGGCTTTCCTGCCCAGAAAAATTCCAGTAAGCAATAAAATATTTTCATCATATAATCTGAAATTTTCATAAATGAGCCATTAAAATTATATTAAAATATACTTTTGCATTTTAATTTTAACATGTATATTTAAAATACAAAGTCATTTCCCATGAAGCTGATTTTAAAAATTTGATTCCGGATCAAATTTCCTAACTTTAGATGCAAATGAATATGTTATTTTATCAGAAATATAGTTTAAAGGTAATGAAAAATACAAATGTAAATGTTATTTTAGAGAAAGTCTCCCAAGGAGATTGATGGACAATACTTTAGAATTGTTAAAGTATAGATTGGCACAAAAAGAAGAGAAATGTTTGAAAGACAACCAAGAGTCAGTAAAATTAATTTTCCCCAACTTCTAAAAGTTAACAAAAAAGAGGATCTATTTTTGTGCAAATGTAGTGGGGAGCAGGTGGCGCCTATCTCTAAGCATTTCTCTCCCAGCTCAGGGAATCCTGAATTCACATGCAGAAAGAATGAGATGCCATGTGCTCTATAGGCAGACTGCCTGGGTCTTCCTGGTTTTGCCACTCATTGACTGTGTCACCTTGGCTATGTAACTTAACTTCTCTATGCCTCTAGTTCTTCACCTGAAAAATGCAGATAATAAAAATTCCCACCATACAGGGTTGTAGTGAGGATAAATTAAGTTCTGTAAAGTGTTCACAAGTGCCTGGCATAAAGGAAGTGCTATGGCACAGTGGCCAAGGCTAAACTTCCATTCTGAAGTCCTTACAAAGTCACGGATCCAACTTTATTTTTCCAACTCAAAAAAGTGACTCTAGAGACAGTTGAATATTTAATCCCATTGCTGCACATCTCTTCTTTTTCCTGTTGGCAGGCTCAACTCAACTGATCTGCTTTCTGCAGGTCCCTCCCACATATGTCTTCAGTGGCTCCCCACAGGCTGAGCATACGACCAAGCTTCCAAGTTATCATCCTTTCCAATGTGGATTCCTACTACCACTTCCAAAAACGACTTGAAAAAGACTGATCTAGCCACTGACCCCTAGATGAAGTCATGGTTACACCATTTCCACACTCCTTCTAACTGTATTCAAATTATCATTAATAAAATCTTTAAAGATCGGTTTAAGGCCCTCTTTCTAAGAATCTTTCTTTGAATTTCTATTCCATCAGCACTTATGGAAATATGTGATTAGCTCTGTGTGAGTCTTCACTCCCACCAAAAACTATTAAATGTTTTGGGACATGGATCATCTGCTATATACTTCTTTCAGTCTTTCTCAATGATATGCCAATTATTAGGGACTCAATTAAAATTCTGAATTATGAAGAAAGTTAAACAATCTTACCTGAACTGTTATAACTGCTGCTCCTTGGCATTTCTTACCACTACTGCCTCTACACTCCAGATGCAGTGTGGCCTGTTCTTCTCGGTTAACATACTGTTTGGGCATTGTGTCCAACAGCTCACTATCCAGGGCAACCTGCTGAGATTCCCGAAGAGCAGTGGTTCTGAAAAACATCATCAGGAGGTAAAACAGTCTTAGACAGGGTTTCATGATAAGTGAAAAAGGCTTCCAGTTAGCCCCGGCCTGCATTAGAGCACAGCAAGACAGACACAAGTATTCCACAGTAATAAGACCAAAGGTGTGTGTGCCAAGACTTACCCGAATCCTCTCCCTGGTAGTCAGGCTAACCAGAAAGTAAAGAAAAGAAAGAAAAGTGGGACTTTTTTAACAAGAAATAAAGCTCCATTTAGAATCTGAGTTATATCAACAGTGGTTTTTAAATGAATGGGACAATATCAAACTAAAAAGCTTCTTTCTGCACAGCAAAAGAAACCATCAACAAAACAAAGAGGCAACCAACCAAACAGGAGAAGATATTTGCAAACACCACTTCTGATAAGGGGCAAATATTGAAAATTATATATAAAGAATTCATACAACTCAACAACAACAAAAAACCAAATAATCCAATTAAAAAAGGACAGTGGACCTAACAGACACTTCTCCCAAGAAGACATACATATGGCCAACGGACAGATAAAAAGATGCTCAACTTCATTAGGTATTAGGGAAATGCAAATCAAAACCACAATGAGATACCACCTTACACCTGTAAGTATAGCTATGATCAACAAGACAAGTAATAACAAATGCTGGAGAGGATGCAAAGAAAAAGGGACCCTTACACACTGCTGCTGGGACTGCAAATTGGTGCAGCTACTATAGAAAACTATAGGTATATAGAAAACTGCAGCCACTATAGGTATGGAGGGTCCTACAAAAAGTAAGAATTACCACATGACTCCGCAATCCCTCTTCTGGCTATTGACCCCCCCCCCCAAATTTGAAAATATCAGTCTGTAAAGATATATGCACCCTGATGTTCACTGCAGCATTATTCACAGTGGCCAATACATGGAAACAACTGAAGTGCCCTTCGATAGCTGACTGAATAAAAAAACGTGGTTCATATATACAAGAGAATATTACTCAGCCATAAGAAGAGATGAAATACTGCCATTTGCAACAACATGGATCGATCCTGAGATAATCATGTTAAGCAAATAAGTCAGATGGGAAGGACTAAGAAGAGTAAGATTTCACTTATATGTGAAATATAAAACTAAAAGCAAACAAACAAAACCTCATAAATACAGACAACAGTTTAGTGGTTACCATAGGAAAAGGGTGTTAGCAGGGAGGTAGATAAGGGTAAAGAGGGTCAAATATATGGTGATAGAAGGAGATCTGACTTTAGGTGGTAAACACACAATGCAATATACAGATAATGTAGTACAGAATTGTACACTTGACATCTATATAATTTTATTAACCAATGTCACCCAAATAAAGTCAATAAAAAACTTTTTTATAACCTAAATAAATGGGTCCTTAAATATACAAGAACAAATGAGAATTAATTAACTATCCTAATTAAGTACCATTGATTTCTTAGGTATTAGCAACTCAAACTGAGTTGTTAAAAAATGGAGAAAGCTAATTGCTTACATGAGTATCAATACTGTTCTAATTGTAGTTATTATACTGACATATAGGTGAGCACGTGCATGTGTATGCATGTTTGTTGTGTGCATACACAACATATACATACGATAAATACCTAGACCAAAAGAGTCAAGGGAAAAAAAGCCAATAAGAAGCTGATTCCCACGAGACTTGCAAAGACAAGACTCTATTACTTTATAAAACAGACTTACTCCACACACGCTCCTTCTCACAAGACGGCGAGCTAGAATCAAAACCTTAAAACAGTTGATCATTCTGTATCTATCGCTCGTGAACTCAGAACATTAAATCACTTTCCTGCACTTGGATCAAGTGCCTGTGCCAATTTTTAAAAGAATATGGCAAGTTAGAGAACAAAGGCAGTGACAAAAGTAAGTAAACCTCATTTCACACTCTTTAAACACGACCCTCTATTTTCAGAAGTTCTCATGAGAAACACTTAGGGGGCACTCCTGACACTCACAAATGCCACCACAGGACACATGTAAAATTTATAGTCCATGAAAGTACCCCAAGATTTCGAAGTGAAACTAAAACACTTGTCACAACTTGGTTAACTAAACTGTCTGGGCCAGTCTCGTCAAATTGCTTTCCTGGTGAGAATGCTGATGCGGAAGACCTTCCAGGTACTAAATGACCCAGGCTTGTCAAGGGAGCAAGCACTGAAGCACGATCCTGGTGATCTTATGATCTTACCTGGCCTGTTGCAGCAACAGATTCAGGTCTGTGCGCACCAGCTGGGTGGTGTCCTTCTGACTCAGAAGCACAGCAGAGGAAATAATTGGCACAGGAGGCTTCACTGGGTGCAGAACGAGGGGAGGTTGGGGAGCCTCGTGCTTCCTCAAGTTACTTAAAACCCTCTCTTTAGCTGAAAGAAAATAAAGGCATATTTATTGAGTAATGGCTACCACTAGGGAGTAATGTACTACGTATGTGCAAAGCCCAGGCCTGTTACCTTCACAAAGAATGTTGCAGACCTACAGAATAGGCCTAAATGAATAAAATCATTACCCTTTATGACTTTAAGTTTTGAGGGAACACCCACAGGCCTAAAAATATTCTACCAGGAGCTGGGAGATCAGGAACATGAAGTAAGATTAAATAAAATTCCTACCCTCAAAAAGTCTTAATGGTAGTTAAAGAATTAAAGCTCACAATCTTAAATCACTACCTTAGATAGTCTTGTATGATGCACTAAGGTGTTTGGACTTATACTAGTACAAAGGGGATCTAGTGAACAGCTCTAAGCAAGCTTGAGAAAGATGGTAGCTATCTCCAGACAAGGGACTGGGGGATTATGGCAGGTAGCCCTGTTAAGGGTTTAATGCAATCACCCAGATAAACTTTATAGGAATAGGAAAACAAGGAATGAGCGTTATGGAATACAACTGAGTGAAAAATCTTAAATTAGGCCAAGGTTTAAACAGGAAGGCTGAGAGTAGTAGAGTTAAAATGAATAAAGACATGAGCACAAACTCCTATAGAACCTATGCTTATATAGTCATATAATCATTCATTCATTTATTCATTCATTTACTTATTAACTCAATAAATGATTTATGGAGTCCAAATAAAAAATCAGGTGTCATATAAGAAAAATAAAGGTAAATCTGTACCATCCAACTTTGCACTAGATTGCACATAGTCTAATACTGGTCAATCGAAGTTAAATGTTTATATTTCTATAGTTACTACAGAGCTGAACATACAACAGGTGTCCAATAAATTCCTGTCCTCCATCCCCTCTCTCTTTACTGCGCTATACACATACCACACAGCAGGGAGGGAATGAAGAACATGAAGAAAAGCTGCCACATACCTGATTCTTTTAGATAGTTAAGATAACAGGGGACAAGAGAGGTCAAGAAAATGTCAAGTCATAAGTCAAGTCAACAAGTACTTAAGGAACTATTTTGAATTTCTGCCTTCATTCCAGATGTAACATTCAATTTTCTATTCTTGTTAAGAAAAAGTAAAGAAGATTTACTAGCCATGACTTCATTTGGCATAAAAAGACTTGTATTGTTTGTACCTCAGATGGAATTTAACATTCCAGGCAAGTCAAGTACAGGATCGTCCCTTACAGCTGGGGTTTTTCCACTAGAACTACCACTCTTGGCACAGAGTGTTATAAAGTAGGGTATTTATCACTGAATAAGACTCCTGACTATGTTTGTGTTTCTTTAAAGCAACATTTTAGGTCGTGAGTCTAAAGGAAAAATGGAGGCTCTTTTTCAAACTCAATATCACTTTTCATCATGAAAGAAAAATCCAGGATAATATTTTAGATGTAAAATAAAAGACATAAAAATTTTAATTCAGAGCTTATTTAACTGTAATCACCCCTCTAGACCACAAATGACAATTATAAAGCTAACGAAACAAATTTAAGAAAAAGAAGTTGGTGTCATAAGTGTGCAATAATCTAAAATTTTCCTACAATCACAAGTTCCATCATTCGATGTCATCATCATCTAACCTGCTCATCTGAGAAAAACCTGAAACTTGATATTTAAAAACCTAGGTCTTAATTTCACTTAGAATTGCAACCTGTACTGATCGCCAGAAACAAGAGATAGGATAATAAGTGATGATGAGCAGGGTCTCTGGAGCCAAGTGGCTCTACCACTTACCGGCTATGTGACTTGGCCAAGTTACCTCACCACCTTATGCCTCAGGGGGAGGACTAAGTTAATACATACAAAGTGCTGGGACAGTGCCTGGAACAAACTAGAACCTCAAGCCTTTCTATATTGCTTAAATTTTTTTCAATGAGCACATATAACTTTTATAATTGAGGGGAAAAAAACTATATTATTTCAGAGGAAAAAGTGGAGAGCAAGATGTTGGAGGGGAAAAAAAAGCCTTGATGAGACTGTCTAGCATCTTCATTTTACAGATGAATGAACTAAAGCCGAGAAAAGCCCCTATTTTTCTCTGATCACACAGCTAACTAGTTGGTTAGTGGCAGTGCTGGAGTAAGAAGGTATTCTTGCCTTTCTCTGAATAAATTCAGTACTCTATTATACTACACATTATAAGTTCAACAATTATATTTACAATTTTATGTGTCCTATATTTTAATAATATATTCAGTAATATGAACTAGGAAGTGACCCCAAATACTGTTTTCTGTTATTTTTTTGTTGTAATATATGTCATCAACTTTCTAGGGTAAATGAATTTTTGTGGGCTGGCATAGAAAACTAACTGATAATTTATAAAACTGTTTCTCTAGAAAAATGCACTATGAGATCAACCAACCATACTTTGAGAATATGATCCATTTGTATGGCAAGAATTCCAGATACAGAGAAAAAGAGTTTATAAAAGAAACAAATGAACTTCTGAATTTTAAAACTGCAAATCCAAAATAATAAAATTTAAAGTTGCACTTTACACATTGCAAGTCAATTCAGATGTCTTTTTAAAGCCTCATGGAGAAAAAAAACTGTGAACATATTTAGTCCTTTCCACTCTCCTTTTCAGGTAGAACTGTGTGTCTCAGTTTGGGCCAGTGAGTTGTAACTTCAAAGCCTGTGAGTAGCTTCTTGAAAGAGTCCTTAAAAGAAGGAGATTCCCCTTCCCGCTGAATGAAACATAAATGTGACCACATAGGCTTAAGCAGCCATCTCGGACCAACAGTGGATGTCACATGTGAGAACAGTGGGGCAACAAGATAAAGAGGAGCAGGGGTCCTTGAAGGCTTGCAGGTAATGATGCTACTGCTCTGAAATGCCTGCCTCCAGACTCCTTTTATATGAGAAAATATAAATATCTTATGTAAGCCATTATTACTTATTATTACTTTGGAGATTTCTCTCACTCACAGCCTAACCTAACCCTAAGTGGTGGACAAGTTAACTATGAACTCCAAAAAAAGCAATTCATACTGAAAGAATACACTGTGTACAGCTTAACCCTCAATGGTTCTGATGCATTCATTCAATCAATCAATCAATCAAAGGGGCTGATGTTCATGTATGACTCACCCAATAAAGGATCAGTAAAGTCCAGATGCAATGACAAACTGCAGGGTGTGGAATGGGACTCGAGCTTGGCCTGCATCCACAGACCAATGGTCTCCTGAAACTCGTAATGTATGCGCTCCATGTTTAAATACTCCATCCACAGATCCTAGAATGAAACCACAGGACTTTTAACTTTCAGAGATGAATCATAATTCAAATATATAACTATATATTTAACTATACAGTGAACCAGTAAGTTTCAACACAAGGTGGTCCATTTCAAGTTCTCCAGCATGAATCATGTTTAAAATGCATACTCTAACAATCTTAGCAGGAGTCTCATGTGTACCATGACCAGAGAAAATAATTTTAGCAGCCCTGCTAAATGTATATTTATAAATATACACATACTACTGAGCTAAAAAATTTATAAGACATAGACAAATAACAAAAATTTTTTAGAGATAAAAAAATAACTAAAAATAACTGAAAATAATTGTATCTGGATTAGATCAAGCCCTAGGCTCCAAAACAATTTACAGAAAATAACAGGAGACAGAAAAACATATTAAACTATACCACAAAGATACAGTCAGCAAAATCTAGACTTTGGGGAAACTCTATGGACCAACTACCAGTTTCTTCAACAAATAAATTTCAAGGAAAAAAAAAGATAAGAGGAAGACCTATAGATTAAACAGATTTATAAGAGCTATCAACCAATCATGAAATGTGGATCCTGATTCAAACTGCAAAAATAAACAAAAATAAAACTTTTATGACAGTATGAGACAACTGGAAATTTGAAAAATGACCAGACGTTAGATATTAATAAACTATTGTTAAAGCTTTTCAGGTGTTAATGCTATTGGGTTATTACTTTTTTAACCCTCATCTTTTAAAAATCATATGTAGCAAATGCTTTCTAGGATTAGCTGCAAGATAACATGATGGAGGGCATGGATGGACTAGAGTTGAAACTAGACATATGATACATGCGGGGAGGGGGACAATGTCCATTATACCATTCTATTTTCTCTATGACTGAATTTTTTCATGGCAAAAGGTGAAATAAGTAAATTAAGTGAGAAAAAAACAGAATTTCCAGTATTTTCTGTCCATACTCCAGGGAGCTCTCCTGCATATTTTGACTATGTAGTTCACTTTGGTGATCTCTACATATCAGAATGGTGGACTGACTTGATTGAAAAAAATGTCAACTGTCAATGAACACTAAAAACTACTTCAAACAGTAACAGCAGAGGATCAAATATACACTATGGTTTTGTGCACCATGATTTTCTTTTTTTCTGATTTTAAGTGTTCTAAAGAATTCCTCTACACCAAAAAATGTCCCTGGCTTCTCAATTAGCACAATGCTATGAAGTCCTAAATCATTATTTCCAAACTAACCATGGCATAAGGCATTCCAAACTCAGAGGAGGGACTCCAAAGTCATCCTCACCACAAGCTTGAATCCTAGATACACCAAACTGTTCAAGGTGCTGTACCAGACACTCCTACTGTGTATTGACAGAGGCTAACAATTAGAGAAGAACAATGAGAATTAATGATGGGTAAGCAGAGATGTCTCAGAAATGACAAAAACATACCTTTGAGTTTGAATTACAGATCAAAAATAGGAGCTATAAAATCAAATGGCAAGCAAAGACTTAAAAAAAAGCAAGCGATTAATTCTATAGATGCTGAGGAGCCAAGAGAAACAACCAAGAAAGCAATGATTAATTTTTAAAACATTGACCAAGTACCTATTCTGTGCAAAACCTTGGGTAATGCTATGGTATGTGGAGTACAAAGAAGAGATGAGAATGGAAATGTATTCAAAGGATTTCAGAACACAGTGATCGCTTATTTATTTTGCCCATTTCTCTGGCCCTATACTCTCAGACTTCTCTGTGCTATTATTATTCCTCAGGTTTCCATCTTCTTAATCTAAATACTTCATTACCATTAAACCCTCACTTCCTGGACTGCCTCATTCCTGAATTCCAGACTTGTATATCCCCTTCCCACCTACTCTTTGATAGAGGGTTCTCTTTGAAGCCCCTTCACACTTCCTCTCCCAGTATTTCCTATCTCTGTAAACAGCCTCTCTAGCTGCCCGAGCTGGCAATTTGAGGATTCTTGTGTATCTAATCAATTCTATTGTGTATCTAAAAATCCTACTGATCCTGATTCTTCCTCAATATACTTTTAATTCAGCCATTTATTTACTCACACCTGCTACTTCAAAAGCTCTCCGAAAAGACTTCGAAATAAAATCCAAATTTTTTTTTAGAAACCTATATATGGCCCTTAGAGGTTTAACCTTTATCTACCTCTCTGGTTTCATGTGTCCTCCACAGCAGCTACACCCCAACACCATGCTCCCTCACCTGCCGTGTCTTGTACATACTGGTCTTCTTGCCGGTAACACCCTCTCTGCTACTTCCCATCACCATGCCTTTCCTTTCAACCTGACCAACGCCCATTTGTCCTTCATGGCTTAGCTCAAAGGTTGCCACTCCAGCCCCAGTATGAATCAAGTGTTGTTCCTCTATATTCCCACAGTCTACTCCTATAATCTATCAACAGATGTAATAATTGTGTAGCCCCCCATCTGATAGTAACCCTCTTGAAGGCAGGGACTTTGTCACATTCCTTTTGGTATTTTTGGCATATAATTAATATATGACAACTTAGAGACATTCAATAAACAGTCATGGAAGAAGAAAAGAAAAGAAGAGGACAGAGGAAGGAAAGACAGAAAGAAAACAGAAGAAAATCAAAGACACCTACTGGAGATGAAATACTACATATAATGTGGAAACGAGTAGGTTTAAAGATCCGAATTAAAGTCTCTCAAGTATGAGAGGTTCCTATGTCCCGCCTCCATGTTGGGGTCATGCCCAGTAGAGTTCAGGCCCTAGAAAAAGGAACGGGAATAGGAGAGAAGTGCATACACAACCACACACACACGCACGCACACGCACACACACACGCACACGCGCGCGCACACACACACACATACACGGCTACAGAAGCTTAGAGAAAATTTAGAAGTTTTGGTCTAAAAATGGACCACAGACATCTCTGCGTGCCAGGGAGAGAATAGCTTAGAGTACGTGAAGACTAGAATTGAATATCTCCAGAAGGGCAACTAAAACTGTGACATCTCAGTTTTTTGCAAGTAACCTCCAAAGCCAAACAAAGGTGAGCTCCTTATCTACTCCAGGCAATTAACTTTCTATACAACACACATATGCTAATAAATTCTTACACCATACTTTTTTATGGGAGTAGAGGTGACTGCTTAGAAGCGTTCAGCTTCTAACAAAATAAGAAAGAATATAAACAGAGGAAGACTGTTTAAGAGGTTGTAGAGAGCCCTAAAACTGAGTTTCAAGCCTTCGGGTGAGGCCACAGTGGTGCTGGAGATTCAAAAGGGACCATCCCTTCAATACGATCACTTATGTACTGACAAAATCCACAAAAGCAATGACCATCCGAGCGAGACCATTTCCATATTGGTAAGTGGTTTTACCATTAGATTATGAATGTGATCAATTCGAATTACGGTCAGATAAGCTAAAAGAGACATCGCCATAGTTTCACCTGCTGATTCTGCATCACTTTGGCTAGCCTGTGAATGTCATAATGCTTTGGTAGAGAAGGGATATAGGTATCTCCTTTTTGAAAATTCTCATCTTCTAGCCATAATATATATACATTGAAGAGCCTAAAAGAAAAAAGAAAAAAAAACAGAATTGTATAAAACAAAAAGATATGCAGGCAAATGAAGATTCTTATATCTCTAGGAACACTGGCGATACCACATGAAAATATAAGAGGTACATAATACAGAAAATGTTTCCAACAGCCACCACCCTCCTGAGAAGCTCATGGGCCAGCAGGAGAGAAAGACAGGTCACAAATAATTAAGATATGATTCAAATATTGCTAGAACAAAAGGTGTGAAGAAAGGGCTCTGTGAACTCTATTATTAAAGCAGGATTCAATGAAGTAAACAGAGGGGAAGGCAATTTTAACACAGACCTAGGAAATGAATTTAGAGCTGTTCTTTCCTGAGCAATCCAGTCACAGTGAGCCTTAGGGCTTTGAAAAGTTTAAGTAACATTCAAATACGCATATTTTCTATTTTTTTAAAGAAAACATTAAAAGCCATTTCAACTAATGCAGTAGAAGAACCTGCCAGCTTTAGGCTCAATGACAGATCTCCTGCCTCAAGGAGTCAGGAATAGAACTCACACAGCAGGTGTGCACCCTGTTCCCTTTAAAAAGCAACAGAACAAAACTAGGCTAAAAAAAAAAATCTCAATTTTCCAGTAAAAACTTTAAAAATTTTTGTATGATGTTTTTGTTTTTATAGAACACACAGTCCAGTAGACCAAAATCACTGGTATTTTAAGCAGCTGTTTGCAGCACTAGGTAGTAGAGGTACGAGGTACCAGCACACGAATGACTGGGTGAGGGACCGGGTGGAGGCAGTGTGGTTCGGCAGTGTGGTTTGGCAGTGTGGTTCGGCCTCCTTTACCTCTGGGGTGTAGGAAAGGAGACAGGGACAGGGCTGTGAGGCTCTAAAAGGGAAGAAGCTGGTTCCAATCTCTCTTCCAGCTTCTGATTTGGTTAGATGGCTACTTTGCCAAGATGCCAGAGGAAGGGGGATTTAAGACAGGCAGAAAGGAACCTTTCTTGGCTGATCTAAATGTTCAAAGATAAAGCCTTCCCACTGATTAAGCCTGGTTAAAAATAAGTTTTCCTTCAAACAAGCAAAGCAAGGGGAGAAATCATCCTAGCGGTTGAAAGACAGCCCTATAGGCTCGGAGGTCAAACCTGAAGCCTCAGTGCTGGCTCAAACCACCGGGTGTCATCACCAAGACATTTTGTATTCGATGTTAATTATAAAGAGCCAATTTTATTAAGTCTTAATTTACGAGCCTAATATCTGGTTTACAGCAAGCTTATAAATGAAAGGCCAAAGAATAGTGTGAAAGGGCCTCAAACTTACTTCAGAGTTCTCAGTCTTTTGGAGATGCCAATATTGTGCCTGATTTTAGAAACAGTTTTGAGAAATTACTAAATCCTACCCTACCCCAGGAGGATCCTGGAATCCCCTAGAGTCTATAAACCCCCACTTAAAGGACTGTGCCTTAGTCATTTACTCCCTGTAGAGAAATATTTTAGCAGGCTTTGCTAGTTTATAATTCAGCAGTCCCAACCTTTGTGACACCAGGGACCAGCGCTCCTATGAGAAACTGATGCCTAATGATCTGAGTTGGAGCTGAGGTGGTGATGCTAGCACTGGGGAGCAGCTGCAAATACAGATGAAGCTTCGCTCACTTGCCTGCCACTCACCTCCTGCCGTAAGGCCCGGTTCCTAATAGGCCACAGACCAGTACTGGTCCATGGTTGGGGACCCCCAGTTTACATGCTATAACCAATTGTTTGGGTTTGTTTCTGTTTTTACATAAAAGAGGGCATTAGTCCTCTGGTTTAAGATCTTTCATTCAGATTCTAGGTACTCGACAGAGGTATATCCAAACTGCTGATTCATTTCTCAAAAGGAACATAAAAGAGAAATATTATAAGATGTAAACATATAGTCAGAACTGCCTTTCATAGTCAATGTAATAAGAGAATAACACCTAGCAGTTTCTAACACAAATAATTGCTCCAGCACAGTCCCTGTGCTGCAAATAGCAACGTAAATGGGTAAATAACCATGTGTCACCTCACAAGCTCCATGTGCAGTTCTGGTGAAGTCAGATAACCAGAAGTGCCAGCCTGGCTCCCTGGTGACCCTTCACTGCCCTCTGCTGGGACACGGAGGGCCTTGCTGGCAGCGTGGTGGAAGTCAGCCACCTCAGTCAGGCGTCTCTTTAGTTCTTTCAACAAATTGATATGAGCAGGGCTTTGGAAAAACCTTCTTCCAATACAACCATCTATGGGCAACCTTTAAAAATACAAGCACAGATCACGACAAAATCAACACAAGATGTTCTTCCTACATGGCACAAAATCACAATTAACAAGTCAATTTATTATCGCTGCGTATGTACCTCATTAAATTCATATTATATCTACTTTAAAGGTTCTTATGAGGCTCCAACAAGATAGTATATATGAAAGCAGTCTTTAAAAAATGCTATGAAAATTCAAGCTATCACCAATAGATTAAAGACAGTCTCTGTTCTTCAACAATCTGCAATCTGGTAGAAAACAGAAGCGACAAAGGTTAACATCTATATGTTTTAAGGGAGTGAGGGTGAGCGGAAATTGAGCTGGAGCTAGAGATCAACAGCGGGTAACAATGGACAGTTCTAGCTGGCCAGAGTCTCTTCATATCCATGGAAAAACACTGGGTGCTTCCAGGCACAGCCCAAGGACTGCCAGACACAGCGTGGCCTTTCTCTGCACCTGCACTACCCATCACTAGGCCCCTCACACGAGTCCCATGACAGTCACACAAGCAGCCTGTTTGGGGCAGTTTCTCTCCCTTTGCACCTCCAGAGGTTCTGTGCTAAACCTTGCCAAGTTCCAGGGTGTTATCTTCACCACACTGGGTATGGGAGTAGCCACAAGATACTGTGAACTCAAAAACAGTCTAGGCTAATAAATGCGAAACAAGGAGGAAGACTCCTAGCCAGAGGATGATTCTAACTCACCCACCACAGACAAAGAACACAGAGCAGCAGAGCAGTGCAATGGAGTCACAGAAAGTTAATCCACTGGGTACCATACCCATATTGTGGTCCTGGCCGGTGCAGATACAGGAGGAAAAATTTCTGCCAAATGAGTGGCAGAAGAGGGTGATCAGAAGGTGTGACGAGAGCCTGGTGAGCCCAACGATAAATCAGCAGCCTCTGGAGAGATGGGACGATGGGGAGCTTCAGCTGGGCCTGGGCTTTCTACAAAAGAGAGGCTTGAGCAACCATGAAGTGAACACAATTACAAACAGTCTGCTCTTTCTAAATGATCCAAATGAGATGCTGAACACTTTTCAATTCAGTAAAAAAGAAAAAAAAAAAGTCCTGTAAGACTTACTTCACCAACCCGCTAGCTAACACTTTAACCTCCTTTGTAGCAAGACATATGGGGTAGCGTTTCTTCTGTTAAAACATTTCACAGTCTGCAGAATTGGAATGGGCCTTGTGTCAACTGTTCGAATCTCATGTCCATGCCTTAATATGCCTTTACATTTCTTTGTATGTAAACACTACGATGCGAGAAAGTAGGATAATATAAAAACTAGAAGTAAATTTTACTGTCAAATTTAACCAATCTTGAAAATCTAGATGTTTAAAAGGAATTTCAACAATGATAAATCCCTCAACCAGCTCTGAAACCCAAAGTAAAGTCTACACAATGAGATCCTAAAAGAGATCTTTCATTCTAAAGCTTTATTCCAGGCTTTCTCACACCTTAGTAACGTAAAGGTCAGCTAGAGAGTTTTCAAAAATAAATTTATGGTCCCACTCCAGACTCAGAAATGCAGAATCTCAGAAGCTGGGGTCCAAGTATATGATTTTTAACAAGCTCTCCAGGCGATTCTGATGCACATGAAACACACTGGAAATAGCCTTAAAACAATGGCAACCCCCCACACACATGCACATAGCCATCAATGATTAGGTTGTAACTCTCGGTGTTAAATAAACTTTGGAAAGGAAGTATATACTCCAATCACACAGTTTTCAGTGCTGGTTTGGTTACTGAGCTTTCCAAATATTCATAACAAAAGAAAACACAGGAGTTCAAAAGCTACAGGTGAACCTATCAGCATCAAAGTATAAACCACCTCTTCCCTCTCAAATGTAGAACTACTATTTGTACCTTCAGAGCTTGGTCAGGGGTAAAAGAAGAGTTTATAACCAGTTCCCCTTCAACAACTCTTCGGAGCTGAGAGTCTTCTTCAAAGATAGATTCCATGTTCAAGACTGTCCATGCAAACCAGACCTACAATGACACCAGGCAAAGGTGAGGAGAATGAGCAGTTTGCTAAAACAGACAAAATACATCCTGATAGGCCATGAACTAACATCTTTTCTATTACAGATCTCAATCAACAAATATTTATAGTTTCTAAAATTAATAGTTTTTACACCTATCTATATTCTTATCGCAGATATAAATTCAGATAAAATAGATGATTGAAAACTGTTAAATTCCTTTGGAAAGGATACTTTAGTAAGAGAGGATGTTTGTTCACTCAACAATATTTAGTGGGAAATTTCTATATGCACGAGAAACAGGAAAGAGGACCAGACATGAGCTCTGCTTTAAGTTTTTCGTCTATTAGAGGAGACAAGACTAATATATAAGTAACCAAATGTGAAGTGAGAAGTGATGACTAATGAATCAGGGGTGAAGTGCTATGGAAAGCCAGAGGAGGGAGGGCAGGATCAGAGAAGGTAGGTATATCAGAAAGCTCTACATAGAGGTTGTAGGGGAAGGTATGCCTGGTAAGAAAATCACGTAGGCAGTAGATGTGTGCAGCAACATCAAGAAGCAGGCTTCGTCTGGATGACAACACGTATAAGCATGAAATGAGACTGTGACAGGGGTTTCAAGGATGTTACTACTGGTTTAAGTAACAAAACAGGGACATAATTCAACACAACTGAAAGGTGGTAATAATGATGAAAATAATGTTGATGATAATAATGACAATAGTAACAGCCAACACCCAGTGAGCCCTGACTATGTGCTAAGCACTGTTCTAAAGCTTTACGTGTCAGTGTAATCATTATTCCCTTTTGACAGCTAAAGAAACAAAGAACAGAGAAGTAAGTAAGCTGCCCAAGGCACAGTGCTAGAAAATTGCAGAACCAAGATTGAACCCTGGTCCCTCTGGCTCCAGCATCTACTCTTAACCACTCTGCCATGGGGCTGGGCAGGCTGTGCAGTCAGGCGAACTGGGTCTGATCACATCTGATCCCGAGCCAGCCACTAACCCCATTAAACCTCAGTTAGCCCCGCTGAGAAATAGGAATAATAACAGTACAATCTCAGCAGAGGCCTACTGTGAGGATGAAATGAAAAAGTATTCCACACAGTAAGAGCTACAAAAATGCTAGTTATTTAAGGCTATTAATAATGTACTAGTAAGGATGATAATAATATTAAAGTTCATAAAATAACAAATGGCCCTAAGGGAGTGTCCTACCTGTGTGGACGTGGCCAAGCCCTCCACGAAAGAAGGCGTGATGTTGCCTGCCACGATCCAGCTCACCAGGGAAGAGAGCAGACTCCGGTCACAGTGGTAACCCAAAGCATTCTACACCAGGGGAGGGTGTGGAGCAGAGAGAAGAGGCTTTAAAAAAACTCATCAATGACCTTTTCAAGAATATCAGCAATTATCCTACTATAATAGAAGATTATGGTAAGACGCGGATTTCAATAATTAGTCCACCAGCAGTGAAGTCCAGGCAGTGTATCACAGCCAAATGTAATGAGCACCTCCTCCTGGGTGGAGGCAGAGGTGGGGGAATCCTTTCTTCTGGCTCTATGGGGATCTGCACTAGTGAACTATGGTTACTGAAATAAGACACCATTAAGGCATAGCTTAAAAAAAACAAAAACAGCATACTCAGTTGCCACAGAGTAGTACTGAGAACTGCATGTGGGGGAACCTTTTTAGGAGGCTACTATCTAGCCAATGACTACGAGAGAAATTCTCTAACACGTTTACCTTATGTTGCTGGTAGAGTAATTTCTGCACACAGTCCTCCTGCATCAGCTGAAAAGCTGTTTTACATAAGTGGTCCATGAGGTAGAGGATGGGTTGTTCTCGGTACCAAAGATGTTGGCTTATTAATGCCTGAACCCAGAACTCCAATACAGCAACAGGGCCCACTTCGTTGGGCTGAGTGCTTACAGATATGTGGGCCTATGGACAAAGGACTCAGGTGAGGTGAAAGGTAATAATCAGCCTTCCATTTTTGAAACACTAACAAAATAATACCTACCTGCACTGCAAAACCCAAATCTGCTGACTTTCTTTGTCAAAAGCACTGTGCCAAGTGCTCTGAAACGACCCACACACAGATGTGCTAGTACTGGGGATGTTTGATTGGGAAGGTGGGCGAAAGTGTATTTAGGGGCTTACTGGGGACCTGACCTGAATCATACTGTTGAGAAGCTTCACGTTGTCCCCATGGCTGGCTCCAGTCAGGTGCTGTGCCACCTTGTGGGTGACCTGCTGCGTGACACCCTGAGGGACGCCACTGTCCAAGTGCAGGAACAGGAGGAGGTGTGACAAAAACCTGCCGAGCACACAGAACGACACACTTTACCTTCTAGTCAAAGTCAGTAGAATTTCAAAAGGCTGCTTGCCAGAAAACAGAAAAATATTAAAGTGATCCCATTTTTAGACCAAAGATCTCTTTAGGGCTTCTGATAAATCTTCAAGAATTTCAGAAGAATAAAGTTTTCCACTTTTACGTGGGTTAAAAGGAATTCTAAACAGACCCAAGACACATAAACACATGTGAGTTAAAGGGCATCAGAGAAAAAACACCAAAAAGTGCCCTAGTATCCCCTCTTCGCTCCCTACTAATGTGTAGAGAAATATTTATAAAATATTCCGCAATCTTTTCTGGGGTGTGAACTCCACACACGGCGGCATGTAAGGCACCACAGGCGACAGCACCACAACGAAGTCATGGCTGTGCCTTCAGCTCCTAGGTGCGCCAGGCTCCCTCCTCTCTCAGGGCCTTTGCTTCTGCTGGCTTTTCGGTCTAAAACACTCCCACACCTAATCTGGCAAAGTCCTTCTCATCCCTCGCATCTCTTTTACAAAGTCTCTTCCTCAGGGAATACTTCCTTTCCCTTCCTGCTGTCTAAAATACAGCTGACCCATTATTAACCTCTCCCACAGCTCTCTGTTATTTTCCTTCATAGTCCTTAAAACTGGTACCTGCATCCTAAGGGTACAATAAGTTCCTATGTGTCTGAGGACAATGCCCACCCAGGCTACTTTGCTCACCGCTGTACAGACAGTGGCAGCACACAGTGGGAATCAGTAAGCAGTTGTTACTGATGAATGACGGCACTTTTCACTTCACAGGAGACACAGCACAGGCCAAAACCCACTCTGGTATAAAGGAATAGCTGACTTCAGGAAGGGTACCAGTAGAGTACCATAAGAATTCAGAGGACAGAGCCAGTGCAGGAGGTAGGGGAGAGACGGAGGAAGAAGCATTTGAAATAGAAACTAGAGAGACTCACAGTATTCAAAATTTAGCAATTAAAGTAAAAAAAGTACTTAGACAGTTCAATCTATTTTAAAATCTTTTAAAAATCATGAAAATCTAAAGAGAATTTATTTAAATTGTTCCAGGCATTATTATACTCTATATATTACTTTATCCTCTTACTCAGTATGAGAGGTACTATCTCCCTGTTTGAGAGATGGTATTATCCATTATATGAATGAAGAAACAGAGGCTCTGAAAAGTTAAAGAACTCACCTCTTTTTATACATTAGTGAAGGGATGGAGTGAGGACACAAACTCACACCTGACTGCCCTGAAAGCCATGTGCTGCCCAGAACACGAGTGTCTCCAGACCTGCTCGGACCTACTAGAGTGCTGGTCCTACGCCCTATCCCATTTCTACTGAAGCAGAATCTCTAGGCAAGGAGCCTGGGAATCCATATTTAATAAGCTCTCCAAGGAGATTCTCATCATCAGGCAAGTTGGAGAGACACGGTTTGAAATGACACACCACATATCGCACCCTCTGTCACATTCCCCTTGTCTCCCCCTGGATATACAACCTGCCCCCCACCACAAGACACAGGGCTCCTCCACATCAGGCCTCCCCTCCCCTCATCACTTCATGCGGCTCCCGTCAGATGCTCTCCCCCCTGCTCCCTGCATCGGTAGCTCTCGTCCCACCTCTATGCCTTCACTCATGCTCTTCCCCATCCTGGCCCCCTCCTCTCAACTCCCTGCTGCTGATGAAAAAGCATACACTTTTACCAAGTAATACAAATGCAATCTATATACAATAGCATGGTGTGGCCAATATTTTACTTCATAACTTTATAATTACCTCGAGTCTTACTTTCTCAATAAGATTATAAATGCCTCATGTGATAAACACCTTCCTATGTAACTTACCTGTTTGTAATACTGCAGTATGCACACTGCAGGCAATTAAAAGCAATGTGTTTTGCTATTGTTACAATGGCAAAGTCATTTGCTGCTCAATGTCAGAAGCACTATTCCCAGAGTTTCATGGAAACAACTGCTCTTTCAAATACAAATAAGCTATAAGCAATCCAAAATTAAATGGGGAAGAGAAGTATCTTCATGATAATAAAGCTGGCATCATTATTAGTATCACTTTCATTAATCTGCACTCTAAACTGGGCAGGATATTTTCTGCCTCGTAAAAAATATACTATTGAAATCTCATTTCCTAGTGTACTTATGAAACCAAAAGACGTAGTCATTTGTACTCAATGAGCTATTTTCTACTTACTGCTCATTCTTCAGTAGGTAATATTGGCAGGGATAGAACAAAGGCAGAATCTTATCTAGGACATGGACCACTGTTCTCAAATGCCTCGACTGGACCAGAACTCCCAACAGTGGGATGCCTTCTGCACAGAACTTCTCAATGCTATGGAAAAAGAAAAAGGCAATAAGTACACAAGACAGCCAATTTATAAAACAGCGTTCTTCCAATGAGCCATTGGCCTACGTGCTACCAGGCTTATCTTAGGTCTCCAACACATTTTTGTTTACCTAACCTTTACACAGAAATATTAGATCAGAACTTGGAAGTACAAAGGAACTTAAAAGTTCACTAATATTTTCATTTTATAGATGAGAAAAGTGAAGTGTTGTGCCCAAATTTACATAATTTCCTAGTGCAGGGTCAAAATGAGAATCCAAGTTTGTAAATTTCCAGTCCAGAGCATTTCCTGCTACCCCATTTTGTTTGGTGCAGCATTTTGAATGGTGCTTCTTCTAAAAGTCAAGGGGCTCTTATTGTCTGCTAATCCTACAAGGTATTACAGAAAAGAGAATATTCAATAGGGAGGTCAATCTGACAGTATAAACTGACAAAAAGTCTTTTAAAACCAATGTCGCATAAAAATTTACTTTTTTTTTTACTCAAGAGAATCTATTCTCAAGAAATAATCTCAAATATATTTAAAAATATGACAGATGACCTATGTAAAAATGCACTTTTCAGAATTATTGATAATTGCAAACTCAAAGACAGAAATGACTTATGGAAATTTTGAGAAAATCCATTCAATGGGAATATTATTGCATGATTTTAAAATGATGGCCAAGGACAACATGGAAAAATACTTTTGCTACAACAATACTGGGGGAAAAAACCATAAAAATTTATACTTCTGACTACACCTACTAGTAAAGAAGAGTTAGATAGTGAGGAAAACACACAGGGATGATGTCACACCAAAACGCTCATTGTACTGCAGCAGCATATGCGAGTGGCTTTTCCTCCATTTTCCTAATTCTATAATTTGGTGATACTGCTTTAATTCTAGGGGGAAAAAAATCATTTTAAAAAATAAAAGTAACAGTGCAAATATTATGCCATAAGGAAAATGTTTACAATATTAAAAGTAAAAAACAGAAAATATATAAAATTATATATACATTATTAACTCAAAAGATCAAAGGGAAAATATTACATAAAAATAACCAAAACAAAAAACCAAAAATAATGTTATAGAAGGGTAGAAAGATTCTAGGTAATTTTTTGACTACTGTACTCTGAACTATCTGTAATGTTATATTCTTGTACAACTTATGTCCTTATATACTCTACCCCAAACCCCAAGTCCATTCACAAAATTGCCTTAAGTTAGTTCTAGGGTATATACTCATCCCAGATGACTACAGGGGAGTTTTACACTAAAGCTCAGCCCTGAAGAGAAACCCTTATCCTCACCCTCACTCCTGTTCAGGATTCAGTAATTAGCACTAAACAAGTCTAATCTTTAGAAAGGACCTGTAGCACTATCAGTGAATAAAAAGCTAGTCTCAAAATAGATAAATTAGAGAGACCATGAAACAAGTTCAAAACAGTACATTCAAAGAATCCACATGCTAGACACTGTTCTAAGCATGTTTAATGTATTATAACTCACTAAAACTTCATAAAATCCAATACTATTATTTCCATTTTAAAGACAAGTATCCTGTGATACAGGAAACTATGAATGACACTAGAGCTACTGAAAACAAAAGACAGCACCTTCTAAGGGCCTATATATATAACATCTTTCTCCTTCCTGGTAGATCAATTCTATCCTTTCATCTGGCCTTCGAATTTGCCCAAAACTTGGCCCTACTGACCTACCTGATCACCTCTATTCATCATGAATCACAGGCTTTATTCGGTCAGGAGTGTTTCTTTATCACTTCCCCACCTCTTCTCCTACCCCCTAGACACCTGGTACTCCTTCCCACATTCATTAAATCAAATAACCACTAAGTACAAGTTCTGGAGGTACAAAGATGAATGAGACAATGTTCCTACCCTGAAGGAACACGCAGTCCACAAGAAGAAGAGATAAACTATTATACCACAGTACAGTAAGTGTGCTGCTCAGAATGGACATGTGCTGCAGGGTGGGAGGGGATGGCCCTTGGACTGAATCTGCAACACTATGAGCACTGACCACCTGGAGAAGGTGAGCGTCACTACTTTGCTGCTTTGCCTAGGACACCTTCTCTAATTAAGACTCCTCTCCAAAGCTTAGCTCCTCCATGAAGGTAATCTGCTCTAATGATTCTCCTTCCTTTAAATTCTTCCTGCTCATACTGAGTGGTTCTCAATCTAGGCGGTACATTAGAATAATCTGGAAAACTGCCCTCCAGACCAATTAGATCAGGGTTCTCACCCTATTCCCTGAAATGGCATTTTCAGAATCACTGCAAAAGTGATTAAGAACAGCAGGGTTGAGAAGCACTGCTCTATACACATCATCCACATCTTTAGTACTGCCAATTGTTTTAGTCTACCATCGCCACTAAACTTTCAATAACCTGAGGGCAGCTACCTAACAATTCTGTATCTCTCCTACTTCATAGCACAAGGCTGAACACTAAACCCTGAAAGGACAACTGGCATCCCACTGAAAATACACCTAATGTGGAACAAGATATTGAAGCCGGGATGCTAAAAATGTGTTTAAAATGTGTTACAGTGAGTCTAAAACACAAGAATCAGAAAGTATAGAGGTTTTTAGAAAATGGATAGGCTACAAAAAATTAACATATCATAGGAAAATAATCCTAAAGAAAAGGATGTTTAAGCACCTAAGAATGCATTCAGTCAGTTACTTACTGTACCAGATACAGTCTTCGCCACTAGAGATAAAATGGTAACACAAGACAAACACAGTTCCTTAGTCCTAACCTCAGAGAAGATCCCTGATAATATAAAGCAGACAACAAAAATATCCTGTGATCAATGCTCCAGTGGAAGAAGTACTGACAGCTATGGGCTTATCCCAGAGAGGCATGTGACCTCATCTGGCATTTAATTCCCCTGGTGAGGTTTAGCCCCTTACCTGAGGAACTGGAGTTGGGCTGCCATCACTTTAAAATTCATACAGGTGACCAATTATTTGATCATTACTCTGAGGAAGAGAATACATCTACTGCTGATATGCACATTCCACTCTGGGTGACACAGATAACTCGCTTCATTATGTAACAAGGGGATTTTCTAGTACAAATCTGTCTTATCTGAATTTGTGCACCATTTCCCCTTGATAAGCTACTGAATATTCAAGGCTTATGGTTTGGCCCTGATTATTCCTAAATAGGTTTGATGGAGGCCTCCGACATTGGGGTATGAAAGATGAGATTCTAGAATAACTGGCTACAAGAATCAGCAACCCTAGAGGTTCAGCTCAAACAATGTACCTGTGGCCCACAGCTGTCATAGCTAAGGCCAAATAACAGCCAATGGGCATGCCCGCCTTGACAGCTTTTAAGAGAGGATGAAACGTGGGTGACTCTGTCATGTCAGGCACAGTTCTGGAGAAGGGAACAGTTGGACAACTCTGCTGCATTCCACAATCGTTTTTGTGTAGTTTTAACCTCAAGATCAAGTTCCAGGCCCATTGGTTAAATGAGGTCTCAGGTGTCTCTCCATACCGAACAATACTGGCCAAATACGAAACCTAAAACAGTTATTTATTTTAAACCACATTAGTTGCATACACATTAAATCAG
The DNA here is from genome assembly GCF_014176215.1 of Rousettus aegyptiacus. Taxonomy (NCBI): domain Eukaryota; kingdom Metazoa; phylum Chordata; class Mammalia; order Chiroptera; family Pteropodidae; genus Rousettus; species Rousettus aegyptiacus. The sequence goes on from NW_023416287.1 coordinate 74,289,085, forward strand.
CAGACTTACCCACCCACCTTCTTTTGTGATCAACAATGCCCTCAAAAGAGAAAACATATCACTTACTGGCACTCAGTGTTCACAACATTAAATTAAAGCAACTTCTCTCACTCATAGTGACCACTTCTGCTTAGCTGCTAGCGCATCTGAGTCAGCTCAAGCAAAAAAGTAATAATATAAAAGTTGCTACACAACGGTATGCTGGTAAATAAGTTTAATAACCAGTTGGGGGCAAAAACAATCCCACCATGGTCAATTTCAACCTACTAAGAGGTAAACAACCTGGCCTGCAAAGTTCCTAAAATTTTCAGTCAGTTCGCCTGGGCCAGGATAAGCTCCAGCACATTACTCTAGCTCAACTCAAATCCCACAATATTAAAATGGCAATATGTAAGCTACTTCTTAAAGAAAAATCTTTATCCTACCATAGAACTGAATTTCAGTATCTTAAATTGCCAGAAATATTATTAAGAAACCTAACAGTAAATACTGTAACTTCATCCACCCAGGCCACTTATAATAAAGATTCATGTTCAAAATACATGAGGAGGAAATACCTGCTTCATACTTTCAGAAAGAAGCCCAGCATATGGCTTCTGTGTGAGGTATTTCTGGTATGCTTCAAGAATCATTAAAGCCACTTCAGCATGGACTGCCTGATCCAGATGAAGCGTACCCTATCAAAAAGAAAAATAATCACAAATATGACATCTTCATTTTTTTAAATATACTTCTGAACCAAAAGTCTAAAAAAAAAGGATCTTGGATACAAAAGCTAAATTTTCCAAAAATCACATCCCATAATAATGAAGTTATAAAATGACAAGAATAAAAACTGAAATCTTAAAGAACCATTACACTGCACCTAGATAGGTTTGAACCTGAGTCATCCCAGACCCCAGCCATAAAAGGTATCTTTGAATGAAAGCCCCTCCCCCATCCTAGAATCTCTATAGACTTTGGGTTATAAGTTTAAGGACAATGCCACAAGTCAAGAGAATGTTGAATAATTATTAAACAGGGAGATACTTATTAAGTCTATATTCTCTTTTCTTGTTCTATCATCAGTGAAAATATAAAAAAAAATACTCAATGACACAAGTAAAATATTCTTTCAGGACCTTGAAGGTGCCTATCAATTTTCCCATCCAGTCTTCCCCTGCAGCCTGAAGAAATACATCCCTTAACTCTCTCACAGAAGACTTTTATAACTCTAATAAAGGAGCAAGGAGACACTCGCATCCAGCTCTCTGTGAGAGAGGGGACTGGGGGTTTCATTCACAAGTCAGAATGTAGAGGTGGTCAAAAGCCCCTTGCACCATTCACCCACCAGCATGTGAGTGAGAGAAGACCCAGATGAACCCACGGACAATCCCATGTGGTTGGGGACATCCTGAGGGAAAGGCTCCCTGGCTTCAGTTTCCACAACAGTATAACAGAGGTCATGGCCATGAAACCACATTCAATGGCTGAGAGGACTTAGTGACTTGCTCAGAACAAAAACTGGCAGACACCTGGAGAAGTCTGAGTTCTCTCCCATTTTCCCTTTAAAATGTTTAAATATTTTGACCAAAGAGCTAACTACTAAAGTCTAGGGTAAAGAGGCAGGAAAGGTCTAACAGTCAAAATCACTTGACTGGGTATCTCTGGAGACATATGATAGGTAGCAAGCCCTTCATAATAATAAACTATTATTAATGAAAACTACCACCACTGAGTACTTAAGATGTGCCAAGAACTGTTTTATAAGTCCTAACCTGTTAAATCTTTACAACAACCCTGTAAAGCAAGCTCATTAATATCGATGCTTAGAGATGAGCAGCTGAGGCCCAGAGAGGTCAGGAAACTTGCTCAGGGTCACACAGCCAGGAGGTGGCAGAGATGGGATCAGAACCCAGGCAGACTGGCACAGAGCTCAGGCTCTTAACTAATGCACACTGTTTTGAAAGGCAAATCAAGTAGTGACATGCAAGACAAAAAAATGCAGTAGGAAAAAGGACCAGAAGCAGGAAAGGCAATTAGGAGGAATTGTAGTAAGTAACCAGAGAAAAATCGATATAAATAGTCCTTAAAAAGGGGGAAGAATTTTCAATGTGCATCAACAATTTACCTTCATTTAGAGGATGCTCACTTTGCAAAACAGAATTAAAGAGAAGATCCTAAACTCTGACAGAGCTAAAAAAAAATTTGCAGACCGTGCCAATGATACTCGGAAATGTTTACATTTTGAGAAAACATTTCTTTGAAACTGATGCATGTAGAACCTCCCAGTCTCCACAGAATGGTTTTAACACATACCTGTTCACCAAATCCCCAATTCAGTCCTTCTAGAATAACACAAGCCAATTTGTTCTTCACCATTGTCAGGTTATAATTCAATAACCAATCCCGAATCACAGCTATCTCAGAGGCAGAAGGTCTCCAAAGATACAAAGGCAGTTCTTTAAACAAATACAAAGAGACCTGATTAAAAAGAAAAAGATAATAATTAAAATCAAAACTTAGGGACAATTCTATATTACTACAATACTACATTATTAAACTGCCTGCAAAACTTTTTCTCCAAAAGAAAAGAGGGGTTTTATTTCATTTTTAGACAAATGAAATGCACAATCAAATCAAATGAATTTTAAACTAATGATACACCAAAAGCACATTTTTCAATACTTTATAAAAGCCAATCTTTTTTTAATATGTAAACTGGTATACTTTTCTGCTTAGGAAAACCACCATACTAAGACCCAAATTTAAAGTCATGATAAGTCATGATAAAAGAGTTATCACTTTAAATAATTATTTCTTCTCTGGCATTTAACATGATATTTATATTAGCTTCAAAACAATCCAGGGAGAGGAAAAGAGTGGGTAGATATGAAGATGAAATAAGATCAATCAAAAGCTGGTCATTGTTGAAACTGGATATTGGATACACAGCAATTCATTATATTATTTTCTACTTTCATATATCTCTGAAATATTATAATAAAAAGTTTTAAAATCTTGTTTACAAAAATTCTATAGTACCACTTTTTAAATACCATATCCATGTGTGCAAATTAAGATAAATCTGGGTTTCCTTAATACAGTTAGCTTTAAGGGAAACTGATCAGAAGAGCAATTCATTTATAATCTCCAGAAAGTGCTATCTAATAGAAATATAATGCAGGCCACAAATGTAACTTTAAATTTTCTAATAGTCACATTTTTCAAAAGTCAAAAGAAACAAGTAACATTAATAATATATTTTATTTAATCCAATATGTCCAAAATATTATTTCAACATGGCTGCATACATCAGTGAATATACTAAAAACCACTGGCTTGTACACTACAAATAGATGCATTGCATGGCATATGAATTGTATCTCAATAAAGCTGTTGGCAAAAACTACATAAAGATTACAAAAGTAATTGTGGCAAACACAGAAATAAACTATATGTGTCTTGCTCAACTTAAATTACTGCTTTTAATTTTCCTTTTGTGTGATTTAAACAGAGCCTTGCTTCAATCAGAGTTGTTTCTTCCAAGTATAAAATAATAAGAATTACAAAAGCCAAACAAAATTAGAAATAGAAACTGTTAATAAACCACAGGCTTTAATTATTTAAAGTAAAAACCTATTATTGAAGGATGTAGAAAGGTCACTTTGAGATTTAAAAAAAAACGTAACTTTTTATAAGCAGCAGCTAATCCCAAGCAGGCATGGTGAATGGCACAGAGCCTGGGAAACCAATGTTATCTTCATCTTGTTGTGCTCGTGACTAAGTCATTCCCAACAACCTTACTATTTTTCCCATTGCTCCATTACTCCAAGATTTAAAAAAAAAAAAAACTGAAAACAAATAAACGAAATCAGTGCTCTTACCATTCCAACCTGGTCGATGGTGTCCTGAACTCTATCCAAAAGGACAGAAATTATCTCAGGGTGGACAGCTGTGATGGTCCCTAAAAGCTCTCGACCAACCTTTGAAAAAGTCTCTCTGGTGGACAGAGTGACATAAGATACCTAAAAGTGGGAGGCAGTGAAAATGGCACTTTTAATATCAATTATCAGTCGAAATTCATTTCCATAACTATTTAGGACATTTTCAGGTAAAGTAGAATCTCACATTGAGTCTCAGTTTACTCCATGTTCAAAAAGATGTAAGAACTTCAGAGAACAAAGCGTCTACCCTGAAGCTGGAAGGCAGGATGGAGAGGACGGGACCTACTATGAAACAATGACTTCAAGTGCTGGATTCAGAAAGTATATTCCAAAGCCGCAATAAAATAGTCCCTTCGATGTTAAAACTTTTCTAAATCTGAGAAATAGGAGGGGAGAATGCAATGGGCATGATTCGTTTTTTCAATATTCTTTATAGCAAAATGATGTTCTTTTGATTCTCTAGCTCCTTCCATAAATGCAGAAAGTACACAGGAGTCACATTTTTTTTAAAAGCAATCCCAAAAGAATCAATGGGTGGATAATCCAAAAGAAAATATTTTTTAGCTGCCTTTTACAACTTAATGTTCTAACCTCATATATCTCCAGAACAATAATTTTTATAAAGTCTTCATCCACATTGGTTCTTCTGGCCTGAGCCATCTGAGCAAATGTAGTCAGAAGGCAAATCTCTTCCGAGCTATTCATGGAAGAAAGACACTTTGCAAAGTTCACGAAATGTTCTGGGTCTGCAAGTTCGTAACAAGAAAATTAAAATGGTGAAAGAATAAATACATATCACTTTAATTACTCTTCCAGAGAGAGAGAAGATATGAAATTAAAAGACATTTAGAAATACTTTAAAGATACAAAAGCTCTGTCTTGGAGTTACTCAGTGTTCCGGGGTCCTTCCACTGTACACAGGAGATATACATGTTATTACATTCCTTTCCTGCTTTAAATAAAAGGCAACAAGAAGGAGGCTGGGCCAGATAAAATTCCAACTATAAATAGAACGTAGCCTCAGAGGTGACATTCAACATCTCCAAGCCTGAGTTTCCTCATCTGTCTCAAAAAGTTATTTAAGAATAAATGACATGGCACTGGTGAAGTGCTCTGTCAATTGCAAAGCAGTACTACTGTCACTAGGCAAGACATCAAAGGCACACTTGAAGCTATTTGGTAATTGTCAGGCAAATGAACAACAAACCAACTAATAAAAACTGCTAAGACTGGCAAACCAGTCAGTACAAACATAGCATTCCAAACAAAAGACATTTGACAATAAATGAAAATTTGGGGCAGGAAATTAACTACAACCATGACTGAAATATTGATGAATGTGACTATATATGTTTTGCCTATTTCTGAGGATACTATGTAAGCAATATTACATATTGTCACTAGGGGGCATAACTGGCAAATGGCTTTGCAATAAGTAATAGAAAACAAAACGCTGCAAAGGCAAGTAGTATAAAGGGAGGAAAGAGTCTGTTTAGAAAATACATTTCCCTGATGTAAATGTTCACAGTAAGAAGGCAACTAACTAGCCAACAATTCTTTTCATATGTTTATGCATTTGAGAAATCGAAGGTACTACATCAGATTTTCTGTATTTTCAAATTCCACGGGGCATTTACCAAGCCAGTTTTCATTTCCCATGCCCAGATTGGGTTTGTGATAGGAATTACTACCCAGAGAACTTCTGAAATAATGAAAATTGGAATTATCATTCTAACAAGTCAAAAACCACAAAGCGGTCTCTTGAATTTCAAAATTATCACATGACTACATTGTAGCTCATTCTCTCTTAGCACTTCTAAAGGTAAAGAGAAGAAAGCAATGAAGAGAAAAGGCCCACAGGTAAGAGCAGGTGGACGTTGCACATTTCGGCAAGGCCGTACCTTGGAGCTGCTGCTTGCAGTCAGCGGGCGGGAGGGCAGCGCAGAGCGTCCCCAGGTCCCCACTCTCCGCCTGGTGCATGAGGTAGAAGAGCTTCCAGAGCATTTGCACCGACAGCGTCCCGAAGGGCATTTCCGACATAAACAGCCAAATGCCGAGTCTGCGTGTTAAAAAGAGCAGGAATGATTTTATGTATCAGTCAACTTCACCACACTGAGAAAGCAGGTGAAGCTTTCGCTCTGACAGAAAAACAACAAAATTCTGAAAGCACACAACAGCAAATTTTCTAACATGCTTCCTTCCATCATAAACACCTCGGGGATGATAACAGTAACAGGAATACTCAAAAGGCAGTCTGTGCCAAGTACTGTTCTGATCACTGCAATATATATATATTATATATATATATAAATAATTTCATTCCATCTTCACGAAAATCAAGCCAAGTGCTATTATTGATATTATCCCCAATTCACACATGAGGCTACTAAAGCACAGAGAGGGCAGTAGTAAGTAGAGCTGGGTTTTGAATCAAAAATCCTTTCAAGACCTGAGTGACAGAGAGGCTGCACAGACGCAGATGCGCGTGCCTGAGCACACATATAGGTACATGTGTAGCGGGTGAAAGAGGATTCAAAAACCCTCCAATGACTCTGCTCTTAAGCCTGTAACCGCACATAGACTTCATTTCTTAATACAGCTTTTTCTTTTATTCAAACAGGTTTTGTCTAGTATGACATTGTGACTCACTTGCTTTTTCTGCCCTTATTCTTCTACCTTTGTACGCCTACTCTCTTAATCATTACACCTTAGAACATAAGGTTCCTGCCAGTGTTAAATCTTTTAAGAATAAAGCCTCGGGTCTATGATCACAAGGATAATAAGTTTCGGTTATACTACAGATAACATCCTGGCTTCAGGTGTGTTTCAGCCCCAGGCCCATCAAGACAGAATAGCCCCATGTGACATGGGGCCAGACAGAATGACACCACAGCTGATTCTAGAACAGGAGAGACACTAGATCAAATACCCAACCCCCATCCAATCAGTTGCACCCATGACCCCCACTCCTTTAGTTTCCATGACTAAGGGTTTCCCCTATATAATCTGTCCCTTCAAGATACTCTAAGAGAGCTAGGTTTTTGAGAGCATAGCTCATCTGGTTTCCAGGACTTGTAACTCTAAAATAAATCCTTACTTTATTTGCTGCAAAATCTACACATATCTCATTGACTCAAACACGTGCAGGCAGACGGAACCCTTTGCTCTAGTAAGACGTCCTAGATTCAAAGGCTTCCACAATATAGCACAGTCCCATGTTTCCAACCAGAGCCCTCTCTGCATTCAGAATTAGACCATTCCTAGAGAAGAAGCCTGGGGAGAAACTGCTTCCTCCAAGCCACCAGCTCTTCCACTGTGAAGCCCTCCCCTCAGCACTACGACAGAATTCCATCCATACTTGACCTTGGCAGTATCATTCCCTTAATCAGTCATTATCAACATAACAGCAAGCAGCAGAAAAATCACCTGATTCCAAAAGCCTGCCTACAGAGATCCTGATTTTGTAGGTCACAGCTGGGACCCAAGAATTTGTACTTTTTACAGTCACCCCAGGTGATTCAGACTCAAGTGATCCTTAAACCACAGTAAGAAACACTTCAAGTTGCTGTAATTTATGTATACATATTGGCCACAACAATTTGAGAACAGAAACCAAGTTTTATTTATCTTTGTATAAAGCGGTATGGAAACTAAGTCTTATATTTTAATTACAGTACCTAAACCAGTATTGCAAAAACAACACTCAATAAATATTTATTAAAATGTTACGCTATGTAAATTTTATCTAAAAAAAATCTAATTAAAATAGAGAGGCATGCAATATTGTTGCTACAGTTTAGGCAAAACTATAAATTGACCAATTAAAAATAAACAAAGCTTATTAAGAGAAAAAGACAGAGGTTAAATAGTGCATGCCTAACTCACTTCTAAGGGCCACTACTAGTAGCCCAAACCACCACTAGTGGCCTAAGCCACCACTGGTCTAGCTTCTGAAAAGCAACAGCTAGACTCCTAAGCAAAAACTGAAGAAACTTCTGTAAGTTTAGGTAGGCCAGGCTTCCATCTTACTAAGTAATTATCTTAACATCTTACATGGCACCCAACACTTTGGTATAATGGATCTCAAAACAATTAGGAGACATAGTAGAAGTCTTAACATAATGTCACAACAGAGTATATATATCAGGCTACGAAATTCCCTATACGGCAGACATGCAGTAAGTCTAGTTGAGGTTTTTGCTGTCTCTCTTTCAGTGTTGGTTTGTTTTCTTTTAGGTTGGGAGATAGCTACTGTCAAAAATTTCCATTAGAGTGCCAAATAAATTTAAATTTCATGGCCTTAAATATCTGATTCTTATATAATTTGTTCCCTAAAATAAATTATATTCAAAAATAATAGTTCTCAATATTTTAAAGTTTAAAACAATTATCACCTTTGTGAACTACATATATAATATTACAAGATGGTTCATGGCTCAGAATATAAAAGCTGGTAACTGTGTGAGAGCTTTCCCTCTCAGTTAAGCAAGCACAAGAACCAGTGACAGGAGATCAGAGATGGAAGACCCTTCCCCAGCGGCAGGCCCAAAATAATAGCGAATGGCAGACTAGGACTCAAAACCACTACACAGCACACAATTAAAACATGGGATGAGGTTAAGAGGGAGTGTAGAAAGCTCAGAAGAGGGGAAAGGTGTGGAAGGGCTGGCAGTTCCTAAGTGGAGCTGAGCGGGGTTGGACACAGGCCCTTACACCCTAGCGGAGAGCACAATGCTGCGGCAGAACCCACTCCCACGCTTGGACCGAAGCTCAGAGTGCAGGGTGCACTACCGTGCCCTGGTCTCTGCCTCGAATGTAACCTAGGCTGTAAGCAGCAGCAAAGACAGTGGTCAGAAGGCAGCATTTTTACACAGCCAGGACAGGGGACCTGGACCCATGACCGTCCTGGACCATAAAACTCTCAGAGTAGGACAACTTGAGTAACCAAGTCAGCTGATCATTTGTGCCGTGCACTGAGCACTTACTTCTCTGCTTCACTGTAGGCAGCAGGGATGGGTGTGAAATATAGTCCCTCCCCTGCTCAAGGCTACCCCAAAAGTCTAGGGGTGGTAAAACTGAGAGATCAGAATCCAGTTATCTTAAGACAGAAAGAAACCTGAAAGAGTATTTCAGTCAACACTACAGATAAGGAAACTAACAAGAAATAGATAAAATACACTAAGACATTATTACAAGAAATCTACTAAAGTGAACACTTTCACGTCAGTCCTTCTCATGAGCCAGAGAGCCATGTCTCAACTATTATTATTCTTACCTTTTGGCTTTCAACACATGCAGGACAGCTCTCAAAAACAGCTCATCAAATTCAACCTGTAATTTCTCCATGGAGTAGGGCTCCAGGGCCAATCCCAAGCCTCGGTTGTGGCTCACATACTGCGCCCAATGGTCACTCACATAACCAAGTGTCATCCTGAGCACGAGGAAAGGCAATACAACACCGTTCGTTAATGTGCTCAACTGGCAGCTTTGTATTATGTTTAAGTTATATTAATTATATTATATTTATGTTAAACTATATATAATAAATTATTATAATAATAAATATTATAATGAACTTATATTATTGTAACTTATATTAATTTATTGAGTATCTACTATCTTTTAGGTTCTGAAGGGAATTCAATTGAAGGGAAATCCTAACCCCTGGAGCTAGCCTGCATTTAGTGGAAGGCTAACAGACATAAAATAGATAGTCTGTCACATGGTTATACGTGACATTGAGAAAAGTAAGTAGGAGAAGGGAATAAAGTCTCTCTGGAGGTGGTGGGAAGGGAGGTGGCTGGGAGGGGGAAAGTCCTCACTGACGAGGGACATGTGCATAAAGACCAGAAGATGTCACGGGGACATCTACGGAGAGAGCATACTGGTAGAAGAAACCACCAGTGTGAAGGCTCTGAGTGTTTGGTATGTTGGAGAAACAGCAAGGCAGCTCACATGCTAAAGCAAAATGAGTGAGAGGGATAATGACTGGAGAGGAAATCAGAAAAGTGACAGGAAACCAGACCATAAAGGGCCACTGTGAAGACTTTTGCTTTTACTCTCAATGAGACTAGGAGCAGTGGAGTGTTGAGCAGAGTGACATGAGCTGACTCACTATTTACAGGGAGTACTGGCTGTTGTTAGAATAAGCGGGGGCAGGATGAAGGGAGGAACAAGGGCAAAAGCAGGAAGAAAAATGAGGAGGTTACTGTGATACTCAGGGAGAAAAATCTAAGAATGAACTAGGATGGTAGCAGTGAAGGTGGTGAGAAACAAGATTCTGCAAAGAGGACGTTTCACTGACTCAAACAAATGCACGTCTTTCACACTTTAATCTCTGCAACTGAAATATTTGTTAAAATTTATGGCATGCCACAATTTGGCAGCATTTTATCTTCTTAGTGACACACAGAATACATCTTCAGAATTGGTGTCATTTTAAATTTGATAAAAGATGGTGTTTTAAGGTAGATATGATAAAATTGGCTGTTATGGGGCATAAAAGAGAAAAGTAAAAGATGACGCCAGGTGTTTTGACCCAAGCAACCAGTGTTGCCATTTAGTAAAATTGGGAAGACAGTGGAAGGAACAGTTTAAGAGGAGGCAAGAGTAAGTTTACTTAGAAAATATTAAATTTTGATGTTCATGAGTCATCCAAGTAGAGGTGCTGAGTTGGCATATATATATATATATATATATATATAGCGTATATACACACACACACACACACACACATACATACACACACAAGCTTATGAGAGAGGTATGGGCTGGAATTATAACAATGAGAATTATAACAGTATTTAGGTGATATTTAAAGACATGAGAATGGATGAGATCCCAAGAAGCAATTTTGTTCAGATAAAGAGAAGAGGTCCAGGCAATGAGCCCTGAGGCCCTTCAACGATAAGAAGTTTGAGGTAAACATGAAATAACCAAGAAAGCAGAAAATGAATAGCCAATGAAAGAGAGGAGAAACCAGGAGACTGTGGTATCCTGGAAACCAAACAAAGAAAATGTTTTAAGGAGAAAGTTACCAACTGTGAAAAAGGTTGCTCTGTGAACTATGTGAAAAATGAAAAGCAGGATGAAGACATAGAATTAGCCATTGGGTTAGTAACACCAAGTTCATTAGTGACTTTCATTTTTCAGAGCTGTTTGGAAAGTGTTGGGAGAAAAGCCTGATTGCAGAGAGTTCCAGTGAGAATAAAGGAAAAAAGCTGGAGCCAACAGATGACCTGAGAAGAGGAAGTTTATGGAAAATTATTCTACAACTGAAAAGTAAGAAAAGAATCTGTGATAAATACAAAGAAAAATAAGCAGATGGGAAATAAAGAATAATCATAATATGCTACAATAATCAGCTACATTTACATAGAAATAACAATGTAAAGAGTGTATATCAATCTTAAAACAATAATAATAAAAATGTCTTTCCTACAAAGTTATTGAGAGAACAAAATTAGAAGGCATAGTCCTGGCACATGGTAAGCACTCAAACCTAAATCATGTGAGCCCAAGGATGAATTTTACCTTATTTATCAAGCAGAATCAGAAAATGAACATTATGATTTCTGATAATAAGTAGACAGGCTTTTAGCTTTTAAGAAATTACTCCCTGAGTCACCCGCCCTCCCTCCTCCCACCATCTCATTTTCATTGCTCCTAATGAAGGCTTTCTCTAGACCTTGAAAGTGACCCCCAGCCTTTCAGGATATCCTATCATCATTTACTTGGCTTTGCAAAGCTGATAGATAAAAATCTAAAATAAATTAAAATTAATTTTGTCTTGGAAACAAAAATGGGGAGAAGTTTTACAGTTTTTTGGAGAATTTTTTTTTTTTTTTTTTTTTTGAGGAAAGGGAGGTTGGAAGAAATGTCAGCATATTGATATGCTGTAGAGAATGACCCAGTAAGATAGAAAACTTAATGCCTCAAAGAGGATATAAAATTAACTCAATAAAAAGCTGTACATATTCTCAAATTTATATTTAATAATAATAGCATAAATCCAATTGCACTCAAATTAAGTGCTAATGTATTCCCAGTTCCAATGTAAGGGTCACTGATGAAATCTTTGCAACTTTCTTTAAATGTAATTTAGCATAATTTAGAATAAGAATAGAGAAAAAAAAACAGGGAAAGAATGATGCAAAAGAGCTATTGCTGATTTTCCATGGCTAAGAGACAATCCCAGGCAAAAGCTAGGAGGTAGGAGAAAAGAGGAAGCAAGGGAAGGGGAAAACCTGCATGTTCCTTGACCAAGTTCAGTTTCTCTGGCCAAGTTCAACCCAGCAGCTGATCTGAGGATCTAAACTCCAAGACAAGGGCCCCCAACCCCTACGCTATGACCGGTACCAGGCTGTGGAACCAGTCCATGAAACCAGGCCACAAAGCAAAGCCAGCGAGCAAGGCTTTATCTGTTTGCAGCCGCTTGCCAGTACTAATCACCGCCTCAGCTCCACCTCAGATCATCAGACAGTACATTCTCATAGGAGCAACAGTCCCTGGTGCCAAAAAAGGTTGGGGACCACTGATCTAACAAACCAGTTAAATTTGAGATAATTAACTAAATAGTCTAACTGGAAGCATTTAGAGAAGTCACATCTGATAGATGGTGGGGGGAAAAAATTCTCATTTTTATGATAAATAAGACCTGAGGTGTACACTACAACATCGGTAACCCCAAATACATTGTATCTGTCTAACCACAGTGAAAGCACATAGAAACGATGTATCAACAGCAGTATTACCTGATCATATAACCAATCCGCTTCACGAACTGCCTATAGCGCGCTCTGTTAAAGGTTTCTAACCCCACAGCCAGAAGTTCCACTAATGAGTTAGCAAAGGCAAAAATTTTCATCATCTCTTGAGGTCTTGTTGTTTCAGGTAAATAATCACCTAGAAGTTAAAAAACAGAGAGGAGAAAAAAAAAATTATCATTCCCAAGGAAAAACAATGAAGGATATAGATAGATACCTCAATGAGGAAACAAAGCCAAGATGAAGAATTACGCATCCCCATTGCTCTGGTTCCCATGTCAGTGTGAATTGAACAACTTGAGACAAAGTACAAATTTAAGTTTATTCAAGCTGGGAAATGTGCTAGCTAATCACTTCTTTTGTACTTAAGCACTAAGTAGGAAATTACAAGCACGAGAAAGGAAGGAAGCCCCACCAGGATGTGATACAATCATCTCTGTAGAGTATGGCCAGGCACAGGGGAACCTGATTTAGGAGCCTGCATAAGATATAAGACTTGATGCTGAGTTCCTGTGTTTGAGTTGCAACCACCACAGTTTCACATATGAAAAAAGAAGTAAGTTTACCTTTTGCCTTAAACCCAAGAAGATGCTGAAAGAGTTCATGAAATGGAAACTGTGATAAAAGGATAACCAAGTCATCTTCATTAAGGAGAATCCAACTGGTTTCAGGGTCTTCATCCTAAAGGAAAAGATGTATAATCACATGAGCTGATTTGACCAGATCATACTATGGTCTACAGTTATAGGGACTAAACTGTCATAGCTTTCAATGGTCCATGTGTGGTATTCTCACAAGTCTTCATGGACTTCTCCGAGGCGAAGATTTACTGCAGTTTCATAGATAGGCTATAAATCCCCTGAAATTGTGAATACAATTTTATGTGTATCTGGGTCATATCCATTCTTCAGTGAGTGAAACTGTTCTTATTAAATTTCCATGCTGAAGATTTGTTTAAAATGCTGTAGAGTGGGGACCTTACTATAAAGCACCACGTACCAGAATCCAAACTATTTCAGCTACAAGTCTCTTGCCCCAAAATCAAGTTCTACTGTTGTACTCAACTGACTTATTAAGAAGCAATTACCATTTGCTTTGGGTGATTGAAGTTCTGTTATCAATCACTGCAGCGAAAAATAAAAGCAGGATAAAAACAGCGGTGGTCATACATAAGGATTACATTCGGGAAATCTTCGAGGGGGTTTTGTTTGATACAGAACACTGAAGGCTCCTTAGCAACCAAGCTGACTTGAATCCTAAGATACCCTGCATTCAAAAGGGATTGCAGTAAAAAGATCCAGAGATCCTGAAGAATTTATCACCTCGATTTCGACAAGGGACTGATGTAATTCATTCACAATTTCCTAAGCCATTCACTTTTACCCTCTATGTGTCCTAAATGGCTAACAAACAAAAGCCTCAGAAAGTCTTAGAGCAGTAGTTCTCAACTCTGGCAGAATATTAGTTCTCCAGAGAGGCTTTTAAACATTTGGATGTCTGGGTGTAGGCCTGGGCGAGCGTTTTAAGTTGCTCAGGATGGTTCTAATATACAGCTAGTGTCAAGAAACCCGACATGGGTAGTCCAGAGCACCTCCTTCAGTACAGCCTTTTCTGAGCCAACAGCACTCCCAATATTTTCATCTACTCGCCAAGTTCTTGAGTTCCCAGTATTCAGTGAGTGCTAACCAGAAGCTAGGCACCACTGCAGAGTCCTTCATCATTATCTGTCTCTGGGATTAAATGCAGAAAGCTTACCAGAAAAAAAAGACTTCTCTGTCAATAAAGACCACTGTTGAAAAATAAATAAGCCTGCCCCACTGCAATCTTTAATAGACAAATTTGTACCAACTCCTGAGAAGTTCTCTCCAAAATGTTCAGAATCTAAGAAAGATGTCTGCATATCAACATCATTTACCACCACCTCGCCACCTCCTGCCAAGTCCCAGAAAGAGTAAAATGGGTGTGAATGGCTCCCCACCACTCCTCAGTGACATTTCAGAAATTACACAGACATGATCCTCACGGCTGTCATGGCTATCTTTCTGTCCTTTCTGCAAACTTTAAACTCCTTTTAAAGAGGAGTTTTAGTAAGTCCAGTCCCTGGCCATCTTGAACAAGCATATCAAATCAGGAGCTGGACCATAAAAAAATAAAACAGTAGGGCTGATAACTACCTGGAGGAAAATCTTACAAATACACTAATCATGTGTGCAGTAGGAAGAACAAGTGTTAATTTGAGAACTTAGATTTTTACCATTAAATTCTCACCAAAAATAGAGATCTACCTTCTACCTTCCATATGAGAAGATCTGAATAAGAAGTTTATAAGAGTTAAGGCAGAGCCTTGGTAAGCTCCAGCTCTTTATTATACAGACTCAGATAATCTGTATATGAGGTCTCAAGCTCAGAAAACTGTAACTACAAAAAAGACAAACCTAATACAAAGTTTACATAATATGTCGATATTTCCAGGTTCCAAATTCTCTCAGCTCAACAGGGTGACAACACAGCACACTGGCTCAGAGCAAAAGCTCCAGAGGATCCACCATTTAATGACTATACGATTTGGAATGAACTCCTTCACCTCCCTGGAAACTGTTCCTTATCCGTAAAATGAGATCACAACAGTATTTGCCTCATCGGGTCATTGAGGGAATTAAATAAGATAATATGTGGAAAGTGCTTAGAACAATACTCAGCAAATAAAAAGAACTCAAAAGTGATTAATCAAAATAATGCAGACGTGACAAGTTACCTCTTCTCCTCCCTCATCCACTAGTGTCCATGACCCAGATGCAGGCCCCGAGGAGGACGACTTCCACTCACTGGGCTTCATGTGGCACAGGAACTCTGCTCGATTTCTAAAAGATAAGCGAAATCGCTCCAATCATAAACATAGAAAGCCCACACAAGTGCATTATGGATCACTCACCCACCCACCCTGAAGAGTAAGACACCAACCTCATCTTCAAATGGTTTAAATTGGTAAACAAGAAATAAGAACTGACTAAAACCCAAGGAGACCAAAATGTCACTAATTTTGTTATAGAGACCATGACCATTTTGAATTAGTAATGGTGAGGAACTGCAGAAAAGCGGTTATACAAGCGCCGCTCCTACACATAGTGGGACCTCAGCACGTATGGACTGCCATAGTACCTTAATTCTAACTAGACTTACAGAGTGCTGCCAGGTAGATGACTTTGAAAAACACGCTTTTATTGAATAAAAAAGAATAATGTGCAAGTAATGCAGAAGTTTGTTGAAGGCAAAAAAGTACATCTAACTGCAAAAACTTTTTCTTGAATCGTATCTATCCACGTAGGAGCAGCCCCCTGGAGTGAGAGAGGAATTCCCGCCAGCCAGGCTTTCTCAAGGTGTTAGCTGAACCTGACGAGTAAGTGCAACGAGAAGTTTCTTCTCTCAGGCCAAAATGCGGTTCTCAGTCCTCTGTTCCTTCTTCTTTGGCCTGACCCTGAAAAGTCATCCCTTTAACCAGGAACTTTCTTCCGTGACTTCCAGCTCTGCCACTCCAGTGCTGCTTTTCAACTAGAAGACCTCCAATCCCGAAGTTCCCAATGTATCTACTGGTATATGCCACTTCTATGTGTCCAACTGTATGGCTCAAGAACTTCAAATCTGCCTCCTTATAAAACAGTTCTTTTCTGTCTATTAAGGCTGCCAATATCTTCTCAGTTACTTGGACTCAGAAGTCTATAAAGTTAAGTCTGAACTACTACTCTCCCGCATTTTCTTTATTTAGTCAAACTACTTAATCCTTTCCTGTGAAGATAACCTTTAGGTTCCCCTCTTTCTCTTTCTCACTACCATTACCCCCACTCAGGCTTGAAGGCAGACAGGCTTTCCAGCACTTGAGAGCCAGTGGTAGTAACACTGTTCAACATCACCTAAACACAGACTCTGCCTTCTTCCCCAGTTTAGGCTGTACCCTCTTGACGACCGGCTGGGTTCCAGAGCCACGAGAGCCACATGTCTATAATTAAAATTCAATTAAGCAGAAGCATAATTCTGCCTCCAGTTGAGCCTAAACTTCCTTAAAAACAACTTTACCCTCATTCAAAAATCCTCAATTGCTACAAAGCCCAGACCATATAAGATCTAGACACCTGTATTTTAATGCCAAGGCCTTCTGTAATCAAACTCAATTACTTATTCATCAACTACTTTATTTCCATCTCCCACACACCCCTTCACTCCAGCCAAGCTGACCTACCTGTCCTCCACAGGGCAATCCTTCCCTGTACTTTGGGCCACTGCTCAGTGTTCTCTCTACCTACAGTAGCCTCTACACCTTCTTACTGAAATTCATTCCTTTCTTCTACCCCAGCTCAACCACTTGGAACCCTCTCTGACTACCCCATTCTACTCTTTTTATTCTCCTCAATACATCAAAAATAGCTTCACAATTTAGCACTTAAATCTCTGGGGTCTTTTTTCATCTGCTACTAAATCTCTTTTTTCTAAGGAACAGATAATCTTTTTCATCTCCCCACAGTAACTTTCAAAATGACATATATGAGAGGAGGCAAAACCACTAAAAGCAGGACCCAAAAAGGTTAATCGTTTATATGTAAGCAGCTAACAGGGCCACTTTGGGACAAAGGGTATCAAAGCTGAAGAAAATCTGCAATGTTCTAGAATGCTGACACTGCCATGAGCAGTTCAGGCAATTTAGGAAGCCGATCCTTTGATAGAAGCATTTCAATTTCTATTTCAAAAAGCTCTTCCACACTTACTTGACAGGAGACATTAGCAGGGCAAGGGACTGCATAAAATGAAAGACCCCTGATGGATTATTCAACACTTTGATCTGAAATCAGAAAGAGAAAATGCATACTGTAGAACAGCAACAACTCAAGTATCCGTCATCTTAGTTCACCAGCATTCTGACAAAAGGAGCTAAGAAAACAAAGATGGAGCTGGCACCTAATCCATAAGAGTACAGCGCGTGGGTTACCGAGCAGTACTGACTCAGCCTTACTCAAAGAGCTAAACAGTTTACACAACAATATGGGACAAAAGACAATAGTACTGTTTTTATGCAAAAATACTGAAGAAAACCTAATGTGGAGAAGGTGAACTTGGCATACAAATGGCTTCTACCCATCTGAGTGGTTGCAATGAATAACAAAACAACCCAGAGGCAAGCAGCAGAGAATCTATAAACCAACACAAAAGTTGACTATGAAAGTTGATCACATAGACCAGAATCTCTGCCAGCACTGAAGAACTTTGAGATGCTGGTGGTCTCTATTTTACCTGTACCAGCTGTGGTGTGAAGTGGATTAATTTAAGGAACTTGTGTTGAATATTACAGAAAAAAGTCCTAGCGAGCCTACCTGCACAAAAATTTTACAGAATACTACTGAACCTACCAAGCCAGACTCAACTGAACTTCTGCAATTCTATCTTAATTTCAGCAACTATAGGTAGCCCAGGAAATTTCAGCACAAAAATTCCTAAAAATACATACTGGATATATTTTAAGAATTGTTTTTTTTTAATATCAATATTTAAAGTAGCCTTTTTTTATTTTAAAGCAATTTCTTCAAGAAGAAAAGTGTTTAACAAAATCTCTCATCTCCCTCAGAACCAGAAGGCTCTTTGTCATACCTGGATGAAAGGAACAGCCCATTTACTAACACCAGCCGGGCATCTAAGAATATGGTTCAGAAGGAAGAGGTGATCTCCAGGACAGCCAGCTCTTTGTAACACTGATACCTGAACAACAAAGGACACATAGTTTCACTATTTAAAAAGAAGAATGTATGTCCAGGTCTAGTGGTATCACTTATCTGATATTTAAATACATGTGATCTTTCAAAAAAGTAACCAAACCAAATAGTATACAATATACTACTGACTGTTGAGTTTCTGCCAAAGAAGCACACAGAGGCCTACGAAGCTATGAGTATTAGGATAAAAATATCTTAAGTAGTTTCTCTACTAACCCAGTTTTCACATTGGGCAAATTACAGATCACTAACGTTCCTGTTTATCATATATGAATAGACAGAAGTAGTTTAATCTAATCTCAGTTTGTAATACTTTCTCAAATCCAAATAAGTGTGCTTCGAATATCACCCCCAACAACAACAAAAAAAAAAGTAGAAAAGATAGATAGATAGGTAGGTAGGTAGGTAGACAGACAGACAGACAGACAGATAGACAGACGGATGGATGGATGGATGGATGATAAAAAGAAAAAGAAAAAAAGGCATCTCATATTTAAGAACTCTAGTATGAACCTAAAATAGCACCCACAGCAGCCCCATGGAGAAACATAATAACAAATAACACACCTAATACATTTCCTATGCTTTTCTGTTATCTTTTTTTTCCCCTTAAAAAATTATTTTAATAGTATGACTAAGTGCAACATTAAACATAAGATAAAAAAAGAAATGATATTATGGAAAATGTTTAGATCGGACCTATATTTCTAAATATGCATCTAGTCTTAAATTTAGCTTGCTTCCCACATTTCCATTTCTTCCTAATTTGAAGCCAGAGATCATTTAACATAAAGTTTATCAAAGAGAAAAGCACTTTGTTTAATAATGCAGTAGTTAAGTAGAACTTATTTCCATGTGCCATGACCAAAGACAATGTAACTAATTAACACATTAAATAAATTAGATGAAGAAACTGTTGAAGAAAAATTATAATGAAAGAAGAAATTATTCTTAAATTATCAGGGAAATAAAAAAAAGACTACTATGTCTATTTCTGTTTCTTACCAATGTCTGCAGCCAGAGAAGAATATCATCATGGAACTGAGTATCTTCATTAAGTCTCCTAGTGAACATGAATAAGACACTAATACACTCCTTTAGTTGACACAGGTCAGAGGTAATGCTTTCTGCCTGTTTAGAAGCTATAAATTAAAGAGAGAATTAAATGAATCCCACATAAATGGTGCTTTGTGGGGAAAATATTTATTTTCTCCACTTTAAAAAAAACTTCAAAATATTTACTTTAGATAAAAATCCAAGAAAAGTTGCATCAAAATATTTGAACTTCTACTAAATATGTACACCAAAAAAGTATATATTTTACTTTGTGAAGTATTTCAAAGCAAAAGAAATTAACATCATCATTTTTTTATTTAAAAATCAGCAGATGTCTGGCCTAGGCCCAGCTCTTTAGTTATAAAAACAATGGGGAGAGTATTTCTTACTTTAAACAACCCTAGTATATCACCCAGAAATAATGATTCAATAAGCATAATTAATATTTTACACATGATACAATAAAACTTACTTTCTTAAAACCCAAAGTAAGATAAAAATTCAGAACATTATAGATCTTCTGATGAAAATTAAATACAATAAAAACAGCCCAACGAACTGGAAAAGCAAAAATAAAGTGCAAGAGACAGGATGAAAAAGTATTCCGATTATTAGTTTTACAGTCAAAAACTATTTGGACTTGATCTTGGAACAAGCATATAAATTAGGACAATGAGGAATGTTAATAATAAAGACCAAGATTTTTGGCTTCCTGGAGAAGCAGACATTGACAGCCGTGGGGCAGGGAGATCTGGCACTGCTCCCTTGAAATGTTGTTAAGGCATCTTAAACAGCAAGCACAAATGGCACCTGGTAATACCAATAAGTGCACAATCGCTTCAACCAGATCATACCCTCCTCCAATTATTTTTGCATTTCAGACAAGAGTGAGACTTTCATTACTTACACACCTCGGCCTTGCTGATGAATTGCTAAAGATCTCAGAACAGCCGAACTATTGAGCAATGCGTAGATGTAAGACTCCACTTGCAACCTCGAGAGCACAGAAGTGTAAGAGTGCAGGGCCAGGGTCTGGTGGAGGTGCTCGGATTTGGCATCGAACAGCTTCTTTAGCTCCCCCAGTGCATTCTCATTCATCTCTACTCTTTGGTAGCGATGATAGCCTGAAACTTTCACTTGATCTGCACAGATACCCTAGTAGCGGACAAAAGGGTAAACTATGAAACCATTACTCTTCGCACTTTAGATGACCAGGCAGCAGGTATGCGATGCATAAGCTTTAGTACCATCTTCAAAGTGCTTATGAATCACGATGAGGGGACAATACTACCACACAGAGAATAAAGCAAATACATAATTAGATGTCAAAGACTATTATGCCAATCTCTAATGCATCACAAGTTCAGAGACAAGAAACCCTAAGTAGTAGGTGGGGAAAGGTACAAGAAAATAATAAAGTTTGTCCCTACAACTCTCATGACTGATGATCATACCTTCTATTTACAAACCCACTGAGATCAATGTGATATCCCCTTAAATTTAAGGGATCCAAATTATCTCTGCACCTACCCTCATCGTTCTTTGTGATTCTGCTCAAAAAATAAGAAATCTCTCTCCAGTACTAACACTGCCAGTTGTGTTCTTGATTCTAGCCTTTTTCAGTATCTGAGTGTTTCCCTCTCCAGACTCCTTCCTATCTACAGAGATACACAGGTCTCCCAATGAACGAGGATTAGAGACAGGGGGAAATCGCATGTCTCTCCCCGATACCTTCTCCAGCTCCCCTTCAATGCCAAGCTTGTCAAGAGTGGTCTTCTCTTCCCTGCCATCCCTCAAGCCACTATGAAATGGCTTTCTTGACAGCCACCTTGGTCTCCACAGGATCGCATCTAATTGCCTTCCCTGTTTCCCCATCTCCTATTGACCTTAATCATGGATCATCTTGTCCTGCCACTCTCTACCCACTGGATGTTCCTGCCATGATGCCCATGGTCACAAACTAAAATGGCCAAGGGCTGAACCTGAACTACAGACAAGACTTGCTTGGCCTCTAGAGAGTGTGTGTGTGTGTGTGTGTGTGTGTGTGTGTGTGTGTGTGTGTGTAATTAGTTGCCAACAAATACAGACCAAGATCTTCACATTAAAATCCAATTTTCTTTCTGTCTTCTGTTGGAAAATCCTAAAATGTGGCAAAGCTGGACCAACACAACCTCACAGCAATAATCAGCTAGGACTTGAGAGCAGCTGCCCCTGCTGGCCCAGGCAAAGGCTTACCCTGTGACCACCACCCCATGCAGCCTGCTTCACCTCTCCAGTTACCTGTGTGGCCCCTGCAGGCCCTGCACTGCATGATTCCGACACCATAATATTCTGAACTATGACGGGGTCAGGATGCATATAAGGAGCAGGCTCTAGACTTAGACATCATCATAGAGCAGCAGCACCCCAGGCTCCTGAAAGCGTTACAGAACACAAGTCAAAATACCTGTACGGACAACTGTTCCTCCTTAAAGTGCCATAGTCGACTTTTGGCATTTTGGCAATCCGACGTCAGAGCAAGTAGCTCAGCTTCAGCCAGAAGAAGCTGCTTCCTACATCGTGAATAGTTCAACAGCAACTCATAAAATTCATGCCTGTCCTGATGAGCCATGTTGTCAAATTCTTCTAAATATGACTCAACATTTTCCAGCCATGAACCAGGCTCAAAGATTTTTAGCTGTTCTTTAGTAAATGGTACTAGTTCTGGTTGAGATGGGAGCTCCGGGTAGAGTCGCTCATTACGAAGGAAGGGTTTCACTGTCACCAAAGCTGGCACTTCTCCAGCAATTTCAGCTGGCAACTGGGGATACAGTTTTTTCACTCTAGGTGGCTGAAAAATGTCTGTGGCTTCACAAGAATTCTGCAAGCCAACATTTTGTAGCACCTCTGAAGAAAGACCCACGGCTTGTTTGTCTTCTTTGCTATGCTGAGTTTCTCTGACATGTAAATTTTCAATTTCCTGCTGAGTATAAGAAAAACTAGATTGCAGTGTGCTTTCAGAAGGTCCGCATTGTCTCAATTTACTTTCCTCCACTTCTGTAAAGTTCTTGGGGGTTTCTACTGTGGTTCCAACATTGTCTCCAGAGTCAACCTTCGGCTTGATTGCATCACCCCCAACACAGGCTCCAACCTCCTCCCCTTCCTTCTGGGTTTCTGTGTTACATGTCAGGGACCCTTCATTATTTATAGTTAAGGAGGTGAGTAGTACATCAAACATTTCACTCTCGTTTTGTCCACTGCCATCATTCTGCAGTTGGGAATCAGTTAACACCTTCGGATGGTCTCCTCTGAATTCACAAGCTAGAGAAGGGATTTCCAGCTCTCTGGAGGTTTCTGGAAGGGAGACTTCATCAGACTCTTCCCTCTGAAGAGTTTCATATTTCTTCTTTTCCTAAAAACAAGATTTACACTGTGAAATAACTCACAACAACCAATGCTTTCAGTATGAGAAAATTAGGAAAGGCTAATGGTTACTGCAGTGAGAGGCATGCTTTGGCTAGGATCGAATTTTAGTGAGCTGAACAATTATGAAATGAAATTAAGAAAGCAATTTCATTTAGAATAGCACAAAAATAAAAAAAGAATACTTAGAGATAAGTTTAACAAAAGAAATGTAAAACTTGTATTCTGAAGATTACAAAATATGATTAAAAGAAATTAAAGACAGTAAATGAAAAGACATCCTATGTTCACGGATCAGATCTCAATACTGTTAAGATGGCAACACTCCTCAAATTGATGTACGAATTCAACGCAATCTCTACCAAAATCCTAGGCGCCATTTTTGCAGAAACTTACAAGTTGATAAGGAAACACAAGGGATCAGAATAGATAAAATAGTCTTGAAAAAGAATAAAGTTGGAGAGCTACTACAACAGTACTACTGCAGTAATAAAGACTGTGTAGTTATAGTATATAACTAGACAAACAGATCAATGGAACACAACTGAGAATCCAGAAATAAACCTTTCAAAGTGAATTGATTTTCAACGAAGGTGCCAAACCAATTCAAAGGGAGAAAAAATAGTCTTCAAAAAATGGTGCTGAAAAACTGGATATCCAAAGAATGGAAATGATCCCCTACCTGATATCATATACTAAAATTAACTCAAAAAAAAGATCATATATCTGATGTAAGAGATAAAATATTAACTCTTAAAACAAAGAAGTCGGTCTTCCTGACCTTAGGTTAGACAAAGCCTTCTTAAGACAGGACAAAAAGCACAAGTGACAAAAGAAAAAATATACATATACATATATACATGCACTTAACATCAAAAAAACAAAGAATTTTGTGCTAAAAGTGAACCCATGAATAAACTGAAAAGACAGCTCCACAGAATGAGAGAAATTATTTGTAAGTCAAGCCTTTCGAAAAAGGAACTATTTAAAAAAGGAAACAACTATAATTGGGACACTTTTGCTAAGACACATCACAAAACCAAGACTTAAAAACTGACCTAATTGCAGTTTCAACCTCTCCAAATAGTGGAATTTTAAACCAATCAGTCTGAAATTTCTCCATCAATACCGAGATGATCTGCCTGACAGAACCCTAAGCTTCCCCTAAGGGAAGGTATCTTGGCCTAAAATAATCCACTCTTAATTTCTTAGTCGCGCCCTCTTTCTGGCTATAAAACCTTCCATTTTGTATAACTACCTAGGAGGACCCTTCTAGTTGCCAGATGAGATGCCACCAATTCATAAATTGCTTAATAAAGCATATTAGATCTTCAAATTTACAGAGTTGAATTTGGTCTTTACTAGAATTCTTCTAACTGAATAATAAAGAGGTAAGTCAATTTAAAAACAGGCAAAGAAACTGAACTGACATTTCTCCAAAGGTATAACTGTCATATAATAAGACGCTCAACATTATTAGCCATTAGAGAAGTGGTGGCAAGGATGTAGAGAAATAAGAACCCTCGTACACTGTTACTGGGAATGTAACATGATGCAGCCACCATAGAAACAGCTTGACAATTCCTAACTGGGGTGATGGCTGCACAACCCCACAACCTTACTAAAAACCATTAAATTATACACTTTAAACAAGAGAGTCGTATAGTGTGTGAATTGTATCTCAATACAGCTGTTAAAAACAAAAACAAGAGATTTTAAAAATTTAGTTGAGAATTAAAGAAAAGTAAGGAAGCAGAAACTGGAATGTGGAATAGACAGGGAATAGTTTTAGTTCTCTTTTCTTAATTCTAAGAGACTTCTGAGGGTGCTACATGTTAACTAGAAGTCAGGGAGCTGGAAGCACATGATGGGCCACATGATCCTGGCCATAGCAGTCACACCTCCAACCCACAGGCCAATCCGGGCGTCCTCCTCAGCTTGTCCCTCAGGCAGTTTTTAAACTTCCGTGACTCATCTCACCCCACCCCTCCCCCACCTCACCACTTCCACTGCCCTCACTGTAAGACTGCCCTTGCAATTTCAAATTCTCCCTCTCTGCTAAACAAAATGAAGTCACCCTCCAGCTGCTACTCCCAAACCTGCATGCCCCCTTCCAGCAGGTCTACCTTCCTTGGAATAATCATAACCATAATAAAGCAAAATAACGTGGTTAGATAATCAATTAAAGAAAATTTTAAACCTTGCTAGACCCTCCTGGGAAGAATACATAAGCCTTTGGCTTTTATTTCCCCTGGGGTCAGTACTCAGTGCTTCCCTGGGTTTCAAAAGTGGAACCAAAAGAAACTCTATGGATGCAATGAAGGAAGTTAGGTCCAAAAAGGAATTAACCTAGAGTCACCCCAGGAAGGAAGGACGGGAGCGGGGAGAAGCTGGTGACTTGATTCCCGGACTGGACTAGCCAGATCAAGGAAGGCCAGAGGGAGGGAAAGATGGAAGAATGGCAGGACTCACAACTTTTTAGGCAGGTGGCAAAGGCCTGACCCTGCCCTCTCCTCCAGATCCCTGGATAGGAGCAGGACTTCTGGGGTATACATATGGAGGAAGAGAGGGTGTGCTGTAATCATCACCAATTTCATGGTCTCATGAGCACTGGAGACTTCCTGTGGTTCACTTCACTACTCCAAAGTACAGAATAGGGGAGCATGTCCTGAATGTCTCCAAGCCTTGAGCCTCACCCTACCACCAATTCACCCCAAACACCATTTTAAGACTGGTCTCTCTAAAACACTGCTCTGAATACCACAAAAACAGTCATGGCTCTCCACAATGAAAGACTGACTCTTAACCCAGGCATCAGTGCCTCTGTTAGCTCGTCATGATCAAGCCCCAAGACAAAATCTTCAATGACCACACCAACCCTTCTTCCGCATATGCTTTACTCTGAACTCCAGCAACATATACTTGTCATCCGGCCCTAGTCACGTGCTACCACATATGGTTATTGATCTTTATGTACTGTTTCCACCAACAGACCACAAGTATCTAGAGGCCAGGTATCTTATGCCTCTTTGGATCTAATCGGCCTCAGATTTTTGACAGTGTTCAATAAATGTTTGAGACGACAGTGATGACCTATAATTCTTTCACAAGAACTGAGTACCAACTGCATGTTGAGCTCTGTCCTAGGGACTGGAATCCTAAAATGAAGAAACTATTGAATTATCCAACAAATATTTATACTTGCCATACACTCTGGCACATTTAAAAGTTTATTTTTGTGTCTCTCTGAAAGCAGAGGGAATATCCAAAGAATTCAGAGGAAACTGAACTTTGGTGCCAAAATCTAAATCTATTCTTATACTTAAAATACAAAATCTCATTCAAAAATAAAAAAGCCAACTTTCAATCATTTTGCCTACTTGAATTGGAGATAAAGATATAGAACACATTGTATAATAATCACTACAGATCGCAAAATAAAACAGAACTCCACGTGTATCTAGTCATATGTAAAAATTAGTACTTACAAATTACTTAAAGCAAAAGACATGTTTCTTACAACTAAAAATGACCAGATTAAGATGAAATCTATGTGTTTTTATTCTTGATTGCCACATAAGTTATAAACACGTTGAGAGCCAATTTTAAAATAATAATTCCAAAGGAGAAAACATCACCAAGTAATTATACAGAAATGGAAGAGTTGTTAATAAATGTAGAAAACATACTTAACTATTCATTATAATAAATATGTCCTGAGGTTTTGGGGTATGTGTGAGGGAAAAAAAAAAAAAACAAAAACGAATACACAACAGTTACCACGAGTTAGCTCCAGGAGCTGGAATTGAGAACATTTCATGTCTGGGCTGCAGATTTCTCAGTGTGTGTATACACACATACATACGCATTGTTTTTAAAGCACTGACCACTTCTGTTATCACAAAAAAAGAAAAAATTAGGTGTTTTATTTAAGTTCTGGGAAACAAATGAGAAGTTTCTATTCAACACTGTATTTCTTGACACTGTATTAAGAAAAGATTACAACTCTTCCTTCCTTAAAAATAACGACTAGCTGCTTCTTTAAGAATGATGAAGGTCTAATTTTATAAACTTCTTAGAATACTTTCACAGAATTATTTTAAGTTTCTAGAAATTTACATATCTTCTTCCAGATACAGCGAGGGAAATATCCTTACAAATGGAGATAACTCTTACAAATATAAATGCCTTTTTATAAAGAGTTCTACTTGGTTTTCCAAGCTTATCCCATGCCAGGTGTTTTTTAAAATTAACCGGCCTAAAATAATCATTCAATGGAGCATATTTTGGGGTGGCAAACTCTGCTCCCTTTCAAATGTCTAATAGACATTTATTTCAAAATTAGCATATCCAAAACTGAACTCCTGACCTGCCTCCCAAAACCCGATCCACACACTGCCTTCTCCACCTCAGAGTCACCTTTGACTGCCTTCTCTCACAGGCCACACCTAAGTCATCAGCAGTTCCTGGCTCTACCTTCAGAAACTCCCACACTTCAAATCCTTCTCATCACCTTTGCTCCTACAACTCTGGTCCAAGCCACTGTGGACCAAAAATGGAGTTCTATGGAAAGTAACCTCATAAAGTGATCTGATCATAAATGCCTATGGTGGGTAGTCACACCGCAGGCATTTAACTTTTTAGTAAAAAGTTTCTTTGCCTTAAGCAATCCTTGTCCATTGTTTCTGTCATGTAATTAACACACATTTGAAATAAGAGTAGCCACCATCAAGAGAGCACATAACCTTGTTTACTATCCTGTAATCCAATCTCCACCTTGCTTTTTTCCCCCACCTCCATGTAATCTTCCTTGCATTCCCTCCCTAATTTCAAATGCATAAAAACTGCTGCAAAAAAAAAAAAAATGTTATTCTCTAGAGCATATGTCATCATTTGGCTCAAATAAATTCATAAAAACTCTCTACAGGTCCGGACGTTTCCATATCAACATTACCATCACCTCTTGCCTAGATTACATCAATAGTCTCTTAGCCGATCTCTCTGCTTTACTCTTGCCCCCTCAGTCTATTCTCAACAAAGTATGCATGGTGATCCTTTAAAGCATAACTCAGATCCTATCATTATAGTGATCCTTGAAAGCATAACTCAGATCATATTACTCCTCTGCTCAAAACCCCGAGGTGATTCCATATTTCACTCAGATTAAAAGTCCTTACAATGGCCTACAAGGCCCTGCATGGCCTCTCCTGTGTTACCTTTCTGACTTGATCCCACCTACACCCCCCCTACTCACTCCGCCCTAAACACAATGCCCTCTGGTAGCTCCAGGGACAAGCACGCTACTGCCGTAGGGCATTTGCCCCCTGTTCCCTCAGCCTGGAACACTTCTCCCCCAATGCATGGCTAACTCTCTTACTTCTTTCATGTCTTTACATAAACTTCACCTTCACTACCTTGACCACCTACTTAAAATTGCAACCCGTCCTACTATCATTACCAGTACTCCCCAACTCCTTACCTTGTTCTTTTTCTTTTTTCCATAGCCTTATCACCTTCTGACATGATAAATTATTTTTATACGGGTTTTTGTTTGTCTTCTCACTCTAGAATGCTCCACTGAGGCCACGTTCTTTGTTTTTACCTCTATTACTATGTAAGTGCCTAGAAACACCTTATGTTCCTTCAAAAAATGAATGCATCTTAGGAGGGACAAAAGTAGCTAAATAATAATATACAGCATCCCCCAACTTCGCTCTTATAATCACTCATAGGGACTAAGGTAGAAATCACATAGGCTGAGGAACAACATGGGATGCGGGTTGAAGGACCTTTCTGTTATCGGCTTCCTGGGCCATGTGCTCTCACTGTTAATAAGTTGTTGGCATTCAGAATTTAATGTTAACTATAAAAACACTTTCCATTTTTATAAAATACACCTCCAACAGAGTAAGTCCAATCTAATATCTGTTCTTAATCCATAATCTACCAGGATCAGTCAAGTCAGGTTCTTCTGAGTTGGAGAATATTTCAGCAGAAGATGATATTAAAAGAATGAAAATGTTCTTAGGACTACCTCTTGGGTATCAAGTGATAACCACAACTTAACAATGTGAGGTCATCTACCGGATGATTAACTACAAAGAATGTAGGTCAGCTGCTGGACAAAATCCAGAAGCTGCTCAAACTATCGAAAGGCAATAGCCATGACACTACTTACTTCCTGAACTGAAACTTGGAACTAATTTATGGCTCTGTAAATAGCTGTCAAATTATATTACAGATGGTAAAGGTTTCATTGATGTGAGACTTTATAATCAATGCCAAACCATAGCCAGAACAAAGAAATGTATTTCTCTGCTCTAAAAGAATTAATTTTTCTAGATCGACAAGTATGAGGGCCTTGCTGGTATTGTGGACTTTTCCCATGCTTTCTCATACTACTCAAGAGGAAATTTACCAGATTAAATTCTTCTAAGTGACAAAGCTTGGCAATATTCTTCAATACTGATAATTATTCCTTCATTCAACAAATATCAAGTGCCTGTAAGGGCTGTGAAAGGTCCTGGGAATAAGAAAGCTCCCTCCCTAATTGTGTTCACATTTTAAGGGAGAAGAGAGATGTTCACAAAGAAACTACAAGTTAGTTGAGTGACACAAAGAAGTGCAGAGTGCTTTTGGTGGATTGGTGGGTGTGGGAGCAGGCCTGAGGCTGAGGAGAAAGAAGCCCTGGATCCATGCTAGGGACTTTTATAAATTCCAGCCTCCAGGCAATGGGAAACTTTTGAAAGGTTTTAAGGAGAGTAATCGGTTTTTTGTTTTTAAAAATATCAAACCAGCCTTATTTTAAAAATGGCAAAAAGAATGAATTTGGAGGGGCCAATATATCAAGAAATCTTCCTTGGAAGATGATGATGGTGGTAGTTAGGATGGAGACAAATGAGTAGAATCAAGAGAATATTTATGAAATACAACTGGCAAGATTTACCGATTAGATTTGGAGAGTGAGAAAAAGGAAGTCAAGGACTTATGATTTGACCAAATAACTCTAGAATAAAGACCTCTTCATAAATTTTAACAGTTAAAAAATAAATTTATATATGCTTGTATAGGAAAGTTGCCTGAAATGTGTCAATATAATGAGCAATTAATTGGTGTTTCCTGATGGATTTAAAAGTTAAAAGTTTTAAATTTGTATTTTAGAAACGCTGTTCCAAACAAAATAACTTGAGAGAATCCTCTTGACTGTTCTTAAGTATTTACAATGTTCTATCAATAGATACATATAGATATATGAAACAATTATTAGGCAATTGGATTGAGAATTCAGATTTTTTTACCTTAACTTCTCTCACTAATTGCTTAACTTTTAGGCTAATCACTTAACTTCTCTAGGCTTTAGTTCCATCATTCATTAACTAGAGATTAAGAATTAAGATTCTGCTCTCTACAGACTGATGTTTATATATTAGGCACCACTGTATTCAGGGACCTTATGCATGGCTGACTAATGGCTTTTTCCTTCCTCCTCTGTCTAGATAGTTCTTTACCAGCCCAATACAATGCAAAAGTATCTTTCTTAAAAATGTTTCTGAAATTAGGTAGCAAAATGACTTTCTCCCCAAAGAGTAACTACCCACAGACCTAGGTACACTAATGTGTATAACTCCATTAGAGTTTTTTTTAACAGGCATCATAATGAAAGGGATTCACATACGTTATTTATGGCTTATTAAATACAGTACCTTTGAAGACTAGTCTCCTGTTCCCAAGAGAAAATCAGATTTAGGTCTCATTTTAAGTTACACCTGCTCTGGAACATCATTCACTTAGAGAAATGGAAATTTCCTTACTTGTAATGCTATTCTCATAATTTCCTTAATGTAAATTCAGTTTCGGGTAAGCCAAAATTATCTAGGTCCATCCATCCAGGAGTAGCATTGAATCAGTTCATTGTAAAATAAACGTCATTTACAATGTATACAGGAAAATAAAAACCCAGACTGTACCTAAAAACAAAACAAATCAATCTAAAAACATACCAATACCACATATCAGTCAGCCTAATCCAGGAAACTCATAAAATTCAAATCCGCCCCTACTGTGAGTCTCGCCCTGGTTTAATTTTGGACGTCCGCGTCCCTATGATAAACAATCAGAATAATGAGAAATAAATAGCACCACCGCTACTATCACCTTGAATTTTAAAAGTGAAGAGACACATCCCTACTATCTACTTTCTGTCTGTCGCTATCCATAAAGTTCTGCCAAAGGATACATTCTCTGCGTGAAGGAGATGTTCCTTCCTTCCTTATGCATGAGAGGGACTTGAAAATGTTAGCGAGTTATAAAGAAGAGACCATCGAAAATGAGGCTGGGAAGAAAAAAAAAAAAAAAAGCTGCTTCACGGCAGGAATTCAGACCCAAGTGAGGAAAGTCAAGAAGGGAGAAGCCCAGCGACGTCAAAAATAAGGGGGAAAATTGGGATCCTGACAAAGTCTGGCAGGGAAATGTGAAGGAGGGAAAAGGCTAGAGTCAATAGGTGGTGGGATCAAATATGGGGAAGCAGGACAGAGGACGCGGAGGGCTCAGGGGTTGGGGCCCAAGAGAGGAAAAGGGAGACAGAGCCTCTGCATCAGCCGGGGCCTCGGAGGAAAGGAGGACAAGGGGAGCGAGGTAGCCTCACCTTGGTTTTAGTCCGGCTGGCCTTGGCCTTGGCCCGGCGTGTAGGTCTCACCGCCTCAGCCATAGACCCCACGGCGTTACGGTCGCCGTTTGTTTTTGTCAAAACCCTGCGTTTCCGACAACCTGCCCAGTTCCACCCTCTGGACTGTCACATGATCGATTCTCTACCACTCCCGGAGAAGGGGCGGCAACTCGGAGCCTCTACGGGCTGCAGCGTAGGACAAACCACGCCAAGAAACCTTTTCACTGGAGGATAGTGGCCCCGCCTCCTTCCGTTCAGGCCCCGCCCCCTGGCATGGGCAAGACGGCCTCTTGGCTCCGCAGCGTGGGGTTGGTTATATTAGGACGGGACAGCGACTCTCCGGACTGACAGGTGGTATCTATCAGTCGCCCTGGCCCTGCTGAGCCTCACTCAGTTTGGACCCGGAGTGCGTTTGTACACCTCACCCACGCTGGCATAAAAAAATCGGGTAGGAGAGGAGCTTGTCAATCTTGTTTCGACTTTTAGATTACCAGATCCAGTTAGCCTAAATCTCTGCTTCGCGCTTAAGGAAAGAACCTTGACGTTCATCGAGATGTCACTTCAGATTCCTCTTTTGTGAGAGGAGTAACGATGCTTGCTTTTTCGGTTGTAATGAAGATTAAATGGACTAATCGTTAATGGTAGCGGCAGGTATGTTAAAAATGGTAGTTATTATCATTACAGTATGAATTCTCAGGAGACATCTTTCCCAAAGAAGGCAGAGAAAAAAAGCAATAAAACAAGACCTATAAAAATATTCTTAGTACAGATTTCACACTCTTTCATTTAAAAAATTCCAGGTATGAAAAACGTAGTCCCATGTCCCTTCCCCGATTTCTTTTTTCCAAATTTCTTTTTTCCAAAATTTATTTTTTCCAAAGCCCTTAATACCTCTTAAAATACTATATAATTTGCTTTTACGTTTATGTCAATCTGGCTAGAATATAAACTCCTGAAAGGCAGAATTTGTTTTGTTCCGTAAGGCAACCTAAGGACCTGGCCAGTACATAGTATGTGCTCAATAAACATGCGATGAATCAAATGAATTATTGTGACTTGTTGTATCTGGTGGATGGGTAAGACAGTTGATGGAGTGTATGGGAGGACAAAGAAAAAAAAAAACTATGTATCCACTGGTAGCATACCCTAGTATGAAAAATCCAGGAATATGGCGTGAGAAATGAATACGACATAAGAGATGCAGCCTGCATAGTGTCTTGTTGAAGAGCTAATTAAACATATAAAATACAGTTTTATGTATTTTGATCTCAAACCCTCAACAACAACAAAATTATCAAGCTACTCACAATATACATGTTCTTTGTATACCCTGCGGGGGAGATGTATAAATGTGTATAATGTACATAAAATTATTATGGGCAGGACTTAACCAATATAAACAAAATCTTTATACCACCATTACTAGCCATAACTTTAGTATTTCTCCCCATCCGAAAAACTCTCTCTGGCCTCTACCGATTCAAATCCCTTTTGACCTTCAAAGTTCTCAAAGTGCCAGTCACTACTTAGCAGAAGAGAACACGCCCTACCTTCACTTCCCATGCTTTACAACTTAGTTGGAAAGCAAACAATGCACAGATAAATTGTAATAAGTATATCAAAGCCTATGGGGAAGAACTTTATAAACTGAGTTTATTAGACAATAGAATAGTGTAAATAGTTGGGTTTATTGGTCAGGTCAGGCAATAGAAGAAATCAAAATATAAATACTGAAGTTTTAAAATTTTAAAGGAATTTGTCATGTATGGGACCATATATGACAAAGTTTGGTCTATTGAATTTGAGTTGGCCAAATGTGAAAGTTTCCCCTTGAAAGTGTTTGATTTAAATGTATTAGATTTATAAAAAGAATGTTGAGATTTATAAAGATAAAGATAACTTGAAGACTTAAAAACTAAATTTTAAAATGTGTATGACTTGAATTAATTGAAGATTAATTTTCAATAATTGAAAGAATTTAAAAAACAAAATAATGACAAATGTCTTTTCTATACATAAATCCTTTCTGCAGTAACTCAAAAAATTCATGTCAGCAGCAAGCAGGGTTAATTACTGGCCTAATTAGCAGTGAGGGATTTGCTAGTATTGATCCCTGGGTGGTTCTAATCACCACTTTCTGAGCTCTTATTATCAATCAGAATCTGTTCTGAGTATTTTTCATATAATAATTCATTTTGATTCTCATAACAACCCTACAAAGTCAATAATTTTATTGTTCTTATTTTATAGGCAAGGACTAAAGCTCAGAAAGGTTGAATTATTTGCCTAAGGCCAAACAGCTAGTGAATGGTAGAGCTAGGGTTTGAACCAATGCAGTTATATAATATAAATGGACTTTTAAAATGGAAGTTAGGCCTAGTCTGTTCATGTTTAGCATACTCTGTACTTACACACTAGGGCCAAGTTGAACATCAGAAACATTTTATTTAAAAGATATTGGATTGTCTATTGCCATCCCACCCTGAACATGCATAATCGCCTCTGATCTCAGAAACTGAGTAGGGTTGGGCCGGGTTAGTACTTGGATGGGAGACTACCTAGGAATACCAGGTGCTGTAGGCATTAAAAAAAAAAAAAAAAGATTGAATTATTCATAATAGTCATAATGTTGGGTATTGGCTTTATTTTTCCCCTTCAAAAACTTCTATAATAGTTTTAAATTATAATATTCTTAAATGTGTGTGTAAATAACATCAAAGTGTATATAATAAAAAGTTAACACTCTTCTCCCTAGAGTTAACCATTATTAACAATGCAGTGTACGTCCTTTCAGACGTTTTCTATCCATATACAAATGTCACACTCTGAAATATTCAGTGTCCGTGTATGTATTACTTGTGATCTTTTCATAAATCTTGGAGATATTGCCTTGAAGAACAGATAGCTCTACATCATTTTTTCTTAATTAATTAAATATTTCATAACTTTATACAAACAGACTTCTAATGACCATGAAGTTGTTTCCAATTTCCCACTAATAAAAACAATGCTTTTTAAATACATATTTTATATATATTTTTGTGCATGTGTTCTTCTATACGATAGATGCCTAGATGTGAAATTGCTGATTACAGAGACATTCTCATTTTTAATTTTGGCAAATATTTACCAAATTTTCCTCCAGTGAGTTATATTAATTTTTACTGCTGCTTTTAGAATTTAAAATAATTCTTAATATCAGAAAAATCCCAATCAACTGAAAACAAGAACCAGACATTTAATAAAAGGAGTATAATTCACATATTATATTTTGGCATTCCAAAATGTAATAGGACTATGATTCCTAAGTCAACTAGCATCTGAAACCATGCTTGTCATAACAGAAGTTCAGCGAAAGCTGTTGAACTCAGGAAGGACCCCTGGGTGGACGTTTCTTAAATTTGTTCACAAAATTATATTCCAGAGTCTCTGTTGCCATCTGGTGGTAACTTCCCATTGGTGAAACCTCCTCTGATAGGAATCCAAGAAGTCATTCATTCTACAGTTTATTACTTCCTGTACATAATTCTGTGCAAGGCATTATTTCATCATTTATGATTACTAAATGCATTTTTTAAATTATAAAAGAATCATGTTACCACCAAATTACTTCATTTTCTTGAGACAATTAGCTGGCAGTGCAAGTAATTACCAAAAATATTCAGCCTACATTTTTTAAAGACTCTTGTATAGATGGGGTCTCTTCTGTTAATAGATTTTTGTCTCCACAAAAAGCAAAACATATAAAACTTGTCTTTTTTTTTTCTATTATTTCCCCTCTTATCATAATCTTCCCCACTAAAAAACAAGGTTAAATGAGTTATAGAAATAGTTATTTGCACCTTCAAAGCATCAGACACTGTTGGTATCCCACTCATATTCCATGGGCACTTATGTCTGAGTATGCAGACCCAAATTCCAACCACTGGCACCTCTTAGCCTCAGAGCTCTCCTTGGCCACATGTAAGGCAAGCTAGAAGTGCCAGGGAAATAACGTACTGCCCTGAACTGAAAGCAACCAGTGACAGATGGGAGTTGGCATATAAATAGTTATAGGTTGAATTCTATCCCCCCAAATTACATGTTGAGGTCCTAAACCCCAGTACTTCAGGATGTGACCTTATTTGGAAATAGGGTCTTTACAGAGTTAATCAAATCAAAATGAGGTCATAAAGTTGGGCCCTCACCCAGTATAACTGGTGCCCTTATAAAAAGGGCAGATTTGAACACAGAGACGCACAGAGGAACACAGCCATCAACAAGGCAAGGAAAGAGATCTAGAACAGATCCTTCCTTCACATTCCTCAGAAGGAACCAACCCTGCTGACCTTTTGATTTTGGACTGCTAGCCTCCACAACTGTAAGACAATAAATTTCTATTATTTAAGTCACCCAGTTTGTGGTACCTTGTTACAGCAGTGTTAGCAAACTGCCCAGCTCCCTCACCTGCTGGGTGGAAAAACTCTGAGGTATGTGTTCTGTGCTATTTCTCAGAATCCCTAGTAGGACTTATCGTGTTTCCTACAGTGGAAACTTGCTTGATGACGTACTCTTTATTCACTCCCTTTCCTTCCCCTTTTCACTTCCCATTTCATTACTGGAGTCCACCAGATTCACCCTCTAAAGAAATTACTTGTTCTCAAATGCTTGCCTCCTTCTAGGATAACTCACATTAAGACAGTTGGCATCGGAAATGGTACTCAGATGTCAGGATGGGATTCTGGAAATTGATCCCTTCCCAGACAGATGGCAATGAGGGTCTCACTGCTTGTAGAAGTGGAATAGTGGGAAACTCTGAGGTAAAGCATCACATTTATTGGAGGCCTCATCTGTGGCAAATTAGGGTAACATTCAGGAGGCAGGGCTTATGCAACATCACTAGCATTTGAGCAATTGGGAGTCAATGATTGGTTGTTGGTTGTTGTCACAATGAAGAAAATTACAAACTCAGGTCACTAGGGACAAACAACAAAGCCTCTGTGGCAGCATTTAAAGAATAAATTTTCTAAAATTATAAAGGTAACATGAACATGAAATAATGTTGCTTCTACACTATTTTAGCTTTCTTCAGACCCACTGAATCAGGCCTCCACATCAGCAATCTATCATACAGTGGAAGTGGTATTTTCTGGATCAGGTGGGACAAATCCTAAAAGCCAGAAAACCAAATACATCACAAAAGCAATGCAGACACCTCCATCACCTTCCTGTTACACTTATGCCTCTCCTTCAACACATATCAGTGACCTCATAGGAGGTTTCCTTCAATCCAGCTCATGGAGAAGAGCAAACCAATTCAGGCTTGGTTCAAGAATAAGTCAGCTCTATATGTTAATTGTTAGTCTGTATGTGGACTGCTGCCACACTACAACCCCACTTAGGAATGACCGTGAAAAACAGTGGTGAAGAGTATTCTCAGTGAGCAGTGTATCAATTAACACAGCTGGTCATCAACTTGGTATGAAGGAAGGAATAGCCCAAGGTAAGTATATGCATAGACTCCCAGGCAGTGGCACATGACTTGACTGGTTGGTCAGGAAACAATATTAGAAGAATGAAGAGATATGGGGTCAAAGAAAGTAGTAATTATACTGGAAGAAGTAGAGGATGATCATGAGGAATAGCAAATGAATAGGCAACAAATGTGCAAATCTTTGCATCTTACATCAGTGCACACAAAACGGTATTTATCAAAGGAGGTGCAGGACAACCAGGTGGGGGAACTCATCCAATGGAGTCCAGCAGCCTCTGTCCTGGGCCACTCCAGTGCTTCCTCAGTGGGTTCATGAACAAAATAACTATGGTGACAAGGATGAAAACTCCATAGGGGCCTCCACTTACCAGGCTTGATCTAGTGGCTACTGCTAGATATCTGACCAAATAGCCCCAGAGTCTGAAGCTGAGCCCTAAATGTTACCATCCCTCAAGGAGCCCAACCAGCCGCTTGGTGGCAAATTGATTCCATCGAAGTCCTTCCACTCTGGAAGGGGCAGGAATTCATCTCTACTGGGATCAATTCCTAGATTCTCCTTTTCGGCTAGCAGCGCCTTAGTCAACAACATTACCTAAAGGCAAATAGAGTGTCTGATGTATCTTTATGAACTTTCACATAACGTTACCTTAGACCAGTATTTAACAGTATTGCCATTCCCGTAAGGAGACTTTTTAGTCATTTTTTTTGTAATTACCACTCCCATGAAATTTTAATACCACAGATATACTTTATCTGATTATGCACTGTATATATATATCTGTGCTTTATACATAAAAAGAGTAAGATTTGTTTTTGGCAATCAAAAACCAATTTTCACCTTCTTGAGAGTAATACTGCCCCCTGTTGAGAGCTCATGACACATATCCTATGCCAAAGGCTGCTTCACTTTACAATGAAGATGGTACAACGATATGCAAATGTCCATGAGTTCCAGTGTGTACATCTAGAAGCTGCAGCCCTGATAAAATATTGGAATAGACTCTTAATGGTGCAGCAACATGAGAATATCTTACAGGGTTGGGGAATACTTAAAGATGAAGTATATGCACGTACGGCCACAATATGGTAGTATGTTCTGACTCCACTAGGTAGAAAACACGAGTCTGGAAGCCTAGAGGTAAGAGTAGCCTCTGCCACAATAGCTCACATTGACCCACTTGAGGAATTTGAGTTACCATTTCCTCAATGTTAGGCTTTGCTGAACCAGAGCACCTATCTCCAGCTGGCAAGGGATACATCAACCAGGGGACATAGAAAGGGTTCCACTAAAACTGTGGCTGATGCCTCGTCATTTGGGCAGTCCTCATACCAGTAGACCAGCAAGCAAAGGAAAGAGCAACTATCCTAGCAGGCATAGGTGATTGCCATGAGGAAAGGGGGCATGGAGGAATATCTAGAACATAAGAGTTTCACTGAGGTGCCTCTTGGTGTTACCATGCCTAGTAATAAAAATAAGTTGGCAATTTCAGCAAACAAAGTCTGACAAGAGCCTGATAACCCTTAGGGATGAGGGGCTGGGTTACTCCATCAGTCAAGCAACATAGACAAGCAAATTAACTAAGTATGAAAGGAACCTAGAGTATGTGTGTATAGCTTGCTAGGGCTGCCATAGTAAAATACCACAAAGAAATAATTGAAACTAATTTTCTTGTAGTTCTGGAGGCTGGAAGTCCAAGAGCAAGGTGCTGATAGGCTTGGTTTTTTCTGAGGCCTCTCTCCTTGGCTCGCGGATGGTTACCCTTTTGATGCCTCTTCACATGGCTGTCCCTTTGCACACACTCACTCCTGGTATCTCTTCCTATTCCTATACAGGGACCAGTCAGACTGAATTAGGATCTCACCCGAATAGCCTTATTTCAACTTAATTACCTTCTTAAAGGCCCTGTCTCCCAAAATAGTTCCATTCATTGAAGAAGTAGTCATAGATGGAGTAAAATTAATGCAGGCAGACATCCAGGTGTATCCTTGGCGAGTCAGGTGCTCCTTGCTGAGCAGAGCCAAGACTCACACTAGTGGCAGCTGGCTTCGTTTTCTGGTGTGGTTTCTTGAGACAACTATAAGCACAGCATCTGGGGATTGCATGCTGAGTCTTAACAGGTGGCCCCAAAAGGGCACAGGCTGGAGCTAAACTTGGCCTGCAACTGAACCCTGTCAGGACTATGCCCCGGGACACCAACTACACAAAGCCACACTAATGAGACTGAGAGATTTAGGAGCTTTGCTTAGTACATAGAAACAGACACAGAAAGGTAGCCAAAATGGGAAGACAAAGAAGCAGAAACTATATGAGAGAACAGAACAGAGATCCAGGAATAATGGAATCAAG
Organism: Rousettus aegyptiacus; assembly: GCF_014176215.1. Classification (NCBI taxonomy): domain Eukaryota; kingdom Metazoa; phylum Chordata; class Mammalia; order Chiroptera; family Pteropodidae; genus Rousettus; species Rousettus aegyptiacus. The sequence continues at coordinate 74,328,475 of NW_023416287.1, forward strand.
CAATCTAACAGATATAGAGTTTAAAACACTGATTATAAAAATGCTCAATGAACTTAGGGGAAGTATAGATCAATTCAGTGAGTACTTTAACAAAGAGATTAGAAAAACATAAAAATGGAAATGGAAATTATAAAAGGGAATCAGTAAGAAACGAAGAACACATTATCTGAGATGAAGAGTATATTAGATGGAAAAAAAAACAGAGTAGATGAAGAAGAAGATTGAACTACTGATATACAGGATGGGGAAGCCAAGGACACTCAACTAGAATGGCAAGAAAAAAGAAACTAAGGCTATAATAATTTAAGGAGCCTATGGGACACTATTAAATGTAAACATATTCATGTCATAGGGGTACCTGAAGGAAAACAAAAAGTTGAAGAGCTATTTGAAGAAATAATGATGGAAAACTTCCCTCCTCTGGTGAAGGAAATAGACATGTAACCCCAGGAAGCTCAGAGAGTCCCAATAAATAGCAACCAAAAAAGGCCTACCCCAAGACACATAATTAAAATGCCAAAAGTTAAATACAAAGAGAGAATCTTAAAGGCAGCAAGAGAAAAGCATATAGTTACTTACAAGCGAGCTCCCATTAAGACTGGCCACTGATTTTCTCAAAAGAAATCATGCAGGACAGAAGGGCTTGGCATATAATATTCGACATGATGAAAACCCAGGATCTACAACCAAGAATACTTTATCCAGCAAAGCTATCATTTAGAGTTGAAGGACAGGTAAGAAGCTTCCCAGACAAAAATAAGCTAAGGAAAGTTATCAACATCAAACCAGTATGACAGGAAATGTTGGGGGGACTTCTTTAAGAAGAAAAAACATGTATCAAAACCAGGAATGGTGATAATTACATTCCTATCAACAAGTACCTCAAATGGAAAAGAATGAAGTGCTCTAATCAAGTTAGGGAAGCCAAATGGATAAGAAAACAAGATCCCTACATATGCTGCCTACAAGACTCACTTCAGATTAAAAGACGCACACAGACGAAAAGGAAGGGGATGGAGAGAGATATTGCCTTGATGGACCTAGAGAGTATTGTGCTGAATGAAACGGGAAGGATAGAGAATGACAAATCTCACATAATTTCACATACATGTGGAATCTAAAGAACAAAATCAACAACAAAAGCAGTAATAAACTCAGATACAGAGACTGTTTTGAGCCACTAGTTGGGAGAGGGGTTAGGAAATGAGAAAAAAGGCAAAGGGATTAAGAGGTACAAATGGATAGTTGCAGAATAGATATGGAGATGTAGAGTGTAGCATGGGGAAGATGATTAATAAAGTAATAAATATGTAAAGGGGAGGAGGGGACTAGATTTAGTGGGGTGACCACTTTGCAAATTATGTGGATCTCTGATTACTAGATTGGACAACTGAAACTGGTATATTATTTTATGCCATCTATAATTGAAAAATCTCATTGAACTGTACAATGTAAATATGAGCAAATCATTGTCTATTATATTTCAATAAAGCCAGGGAAAAGAGTTTTAAAAATTCATGTGGGCACAGGCAAATCTGAGCCATGCAGGGGTCAGTGCTCTCAGGACCTATCATTTCCTTACACACTAGCCCAACTTCCAGCTGCTGGGAACCACATCTGCCTGAGGACCCTCTGAGACTACTAGAAACCACTCTGTCAGTGTTCATAGCAGGCCGGAAATGCCAGAAAATTAATCCCTCACAAGAGCAGCCCTCGACCTGTGACTGATAGGAGCTGGTGAATGACTATCCCAGCCCCTGCCCTCAGGTGAGCTATCTCTGAGGTATGTCTCCCAGGAGTACCCAGAAGGCTTGCCCTCTGTGGTAACTAGCTTGATAATGCATGCTCTTTTACTTCCCTTCCCTTCTCTGGCTCACTTCCACCCTGGTGCTTTCCGGGATCACATCCCAGAAAATGTACCTGCACTCAAATTCTTATCTCTGGGTCTGCTTCTGGCGGAACCCAAATTAAGATCCCAACAGTCTGCAAAGTAGCTCATATTTACTAAATTTAATATGTATACTAATTTGACTAGCTTCATTCCCTTTACACTCCTTATTTTTCTCTCAACTGGTTCTTTCTCTATGTTCTCTTCTAGGCTACCAATTCTTTCATATTTACTACTATGTGTCAGGAGCTGGGGATAGAGCAGGAGAAAGGATAGAGAGCGGTCCTGCTCTCCTGGAGGTTACGGTCTAATATCAAGAGTGAATCATGTAACCAACCATGAGGAAAATGTGGGGGCGGGGAAGAATACGGCAGTGGGATCCAGCCTAGACCGGAGGCAGGGAAGGGCGTCCCTGAGGAGCCGACCTTGCAGCTGGCGCCTGGAGGAAGCGGCAAGGCACCAGTCTCCACTTGGCCTCCCTCACCAGCAGTTAGTTTGTCCTTCTGTAGTCTAACAATAGCAAATGCGACAAAAATGGGTCAAATAGCACTTGGGAGAAAGACATGGTTAACATAAAAATGCAAAAGAAATCCCAAATCACCAAGAACCTTTATTTTATTTCCTATTAAACTAAAAGAGCAATAAAAATATTTTCAGTTCATAAAACACATCAATCACACTGACTAATAGAGAGAAAAGTGACTCCCTGAGGAACTGCCAACAATAAATAAAGTACTTAAAAATAGGATGTTCTGAGTTGGAAGGAAAATTTCCTGAGCCTGTTCAATTTGGGGAAGTCAATGGCCCTTTGCAAGCTTCAGTTTCTCAAAGGGATTTCCAACTGAAGCAAGCTTCCTGTCATGACAAGAAGCGGCCACTCTCAGTAGCACCTTATATTAAAGGAGGAGAAATAATCCATCTTCTTTCAGTCAATTTGTCCATAGTTCTAAGAAAGCTACTGCATAGAGCAAGAGAGGAAAATATGTGCTCTTTGTAGTAACAGAATTGTATAGCCTAAGCCCCAATGTTATTTTATTTTTATTTTTATTTTTATTTTTTCGTTCCATGATATTTTAACTTAGTAACTAAAACGAACCGTTTTCTTACAGTGTGTAAATGTTGCAAAAAGGTACATAATCTCCTTGCTGTTTGTGGGTAACAAAAGGAAGACCCCAATTTCTGTGAAAAGGGAAGACTGACACTTTAAAATATTCCAGGATCTAGAAGGGCAGGATCTCTGTGAAGATCTAGGACTGAGGACTGGTTTTATAAGTCTAAAATTCTCTTCAGAAATAGAGTAAAAATACCAGATTTCATTGATTCTAGGATTTTTTTTTTCTGCACATGTTAGAATCTCAAATTCAAATGGGCTTGAATATTAACTATCACACATTAATTGTGAATTCTCCCCTACCTAACTTTCTTAGTGGTATATAAAATAATGGCATGTTTTACAATCAGCACTTAGATTAGATTAGATTAGATTAGATTAAACGTGGTATGCTGTGCTTCAGTACACACTGTGAGTCATATAAAAATAAATCTGACATTTAAACCCTGGTAATTTCCCAATTGAAAAGATGCTGGCAAAAACATTTGGTGTCTTACATTTCAACATAAGCATCACAGCCTCAGGAAGGGTTAGAAGAATTGTGATATGGGATGAGCTCGCACTGTAGTTCTGGGCTGTCTGTAATCAGACAACAGTGGGACAACAGTGAGGAAATTGATTTCACACTACTGGGCCTCATTTTTCTCAACTGTAAAATGAGAAAGTACGGTCAGATGGCCTCTAAATCTTCCAGCCAAAAAGGAAAATAATTTTAAATCTTGCACCACTGAGAGTGTGCGTTCCATAGCATGCTGCTCCAATGCCAAAGGACCTTCTTTGCAGGTTGATGGCTCAGACTCCTCCACAGCCACTCCTGCTCCCACCCCATAAAAGTCAAGGCTCCAAATCCAGAAACTGTCCTGGATCAAGAAGGAAACCCAATGATGTCACAACTTTAGTAACTGATTAAGAAAGGATCGTTCTTCAAACTGGGACAGTCTGTAAACTTGTTTTTTAGAAACTGCAGAACTCAACAAGCTTAAGGTAAACTAAATGCCTATGATAAACTTAAAATATCAAAAAATTAGAGCAAGGGTTCATTTCGAAGTCTTCATGATTGATGTAATTTCTACAGATTCTGCTGCTTGGAGTGCCTCCTTCCATGCCATAGAAGCACCAGCTGGAAAAAAGCTTTGTTTTCTAAAAGAAAATAAAAAAGAAATTTTATTTCAATTAACCATTCATGTCAGCAGCCCACTCCTACATTGATATTTTATTCAATGAAGACAAGTGTGTTTGCTTGGCCAAAGAAAACATATGGCGAGAAATGGGTATTCCAAGTGATGAAAAATAGAATGTGATGATAATAGCATCTTTTTATGGTAAATAATACATGTATTTGTATTTTTTGATACACATTTTTAAATTCAAAAGTTATAATCTATCTTTACCTAAACATGTTAGAATTAAAAACAGAAATAGCAGCTAAAATCAATAACTGCAGGACAAATCACAAATTCCTAAACCTTCCTATTTCCATTTCAATTTCAAAGGTTCAGTCAAGCTATTTTAGATGTTGTGATAAGTTGCTTAACTAGGTTACTAAGGCAGACTCCCTTATTTAAAATTCTCTTAAATTCAATTATATGTGTATATGTTGAATTTTTATTCACTGAGATAGTGCAGACACTAACGAACCCCAATAAAATGATCCAACTTGAATAAATGTGTTGATTTTAGCATCTTGCATTCAAACAGCAGATTCCCAGGCTCTGAGGAACTAGAGTTGTTGGGTCATATGCTATTATTAAGCCACTAAAGTATATGATTCATGCAAACTGGGGAGGGCAGGAGAGAACATGGTTAAAAATAAAAAGAAGCTCTTGGAGCTGCTCATGCCCTGCCCATAGCCATCATCCTTGTGATGTTCCAGAGAGTGATTTCACCTTTGAATCCCATGTCATTGATTCTCGTGTTGCTGCTCTACCTCTAATATGGGCCTTGCCTCTTTCCACAAGAAAGATGGAGGCTTATGAAATGAAGAAGAAATGACAACTGGTTGTAAAGACTACATTTGTTTGAAAGTAAGAAACTCATATATAGTTTGAGGATGGGGTATGTATGTTTTCAATTTCCATTATCATTTACAGCAAAATTCCTTACAAATTAAACATACTTCTTAAGCAATTTAAAGATTTGTGTTTAAATATAAGTAATTCTAGCCAATTATTTCTATTTAATCAAAGACAACACGGCTTTCGTCCTATTTAGCTAATTGGCTATAAGTCCCAAAGTAGATGTTTTTAGAGGGTTTTGATGTGCGCACTTCCAAGCGATTTCCAGTCAGATGATAAATGAAGGTTTTAAGAAGTCTCTTAAAACCTGTTTTGTTTCATAAATGACAGCAAATGTCACAAACACCTAACCGGGAAGGGTGGGAGACAGGCCATTTAAGTTCCATTATGACTTCCTGTATCCCACTCACCTCTCCTATCACTCTCTCAGGAACACATGACATTCAGTAATATGCAAGAGGATCAACTCTTTAAAACAGTTTTAATTAACGAAGTGATAAATGTTTATGCAGACAAATGAGAACACATGAACAAACAAAAATAAAGACTATTACCTGTTAGAGAATACATCCTTTCAGACCTTTCCTTTGCTCATTTATGTATATATTGTCATGCCCCAAGATATGCCCATTTGGGTTAAAAGAATTATACTTTATGAGGAATTTCATTTAGCATTGCTCTTTTGGCTTCAGAGGCATTCCTAAACATTTGTACTGACTTGGGGCATGGTGCAAGCACTCAAATGCCAAAGAGTAATAGTCTTAAGAATCATCTTTGCAGCCACGGTTGACTTAGCAGTCCTGCTCTAGGAATCCTTGTGGTTCAAGAGTCTAAGTAGTAATAATCTGGTCGAGGATGACCCCTTTGATACCTGTGTATTCGGAGAGTATAATACCATTTGCCTTATTTTTATCAACTTCTTTTACCTGACTTTTCCTTTTTTGGGAATGAAGGTGGGAGAATCAGGTGTGCTTTGTTTGTGAGCATTGCCTTAGGTGTAGGTGTGTAATAGCCACCACAGAGTCTAATGAGAGCAAGATAAAGAGTTGTAGAATAATTAATGAAAGGAAAATGCCCTCATTCAAATAGGTACAGAGTGGTCTCCAGTTCCCTTTCAGTGGTGGGATCCAGAGAAGTCATCCTGCAGGAACACCACACCTACCAGCGTGCCAACCTGTTGCAAGGCCTTGCTTGCTTATAGTGGTGTTATAAAGAAGCATCAAAGCCTTCAAAGATACAATCACCAGGCTAAATGCAACTTGATCACATGAAAATTATTAAAAGCTCTTACCATTGATGTTACTGGTAGATCAAACTGTAGTTATCAATCACAGAGTAATCTGGGTCATCTGCAAAGGGTGGGCACAAAGCAACATGAATCCAACATTTTTCCATGATAAGATCTTGCCCTTTCTAATCAAGGCATTCCACTCAAAGATTCTAGTGACTGCCCTTTAGTAAGAAAATACAGCTGGCAGCAAAAACTACAAATGGTAGTCATGACTATAAACCAGAGAATATTCTGGAATTCATTATTATGATTCCTTTGCCCTGCATGCCTAGAGAGGAGCGCCCACCGTAAAGTCATCTTCAAAAATAGACAAAAATAAGTCCCACATTATCAAGTCATCATTACAAGGCAATAAGAAAAATTTTAAATGCTTTCATTGTTCAAAGATGTCATTTCAGCCGCGAAAATTTTTTTCAGTCACTAAATTTTTGCTAAGCTGCTAAGTGCAGCATTAGTTGTCTCTTCACTCAATCCCTTGAACATAGATAGGCATATCTTTCTTTTATACAAATAATAGATATTTGTTGAGTACCTACTAAATGCTTAGTACTGTGTTATTGTGAATGATACAGGAAAAACAAATGCTTGCCTTCAAAGGTCTCATAATTATCCAAGAAATATAACTATTTTAAAAAAAATGATCAAATGTGTGGTTCTCCCAGTGGTATCATAGGATTTAGAGGAAAAAGGAGACTAGTGACTAGCAAAAGATCCAATTATGGGCAATGTAAAAAATATATAATATTAAATTATATGGCTCCAGACATCTATGCCTTCTACAAATTATATTTCTGTTTAATCTAAAGGGAACTGTACCTCAGCTCTGCTGTTCTCACAGCCAAGTTGAAATAATTTCTTAAGTAAGACTGTCATAAAAAGTTTCTTTTGGCACTCCAGGAACTAAATTCTCTAAGCTATAATATAGATCACCAATTACCAAATTCTGCTCTGTGACACACAGTATTATAATAAGATTCTAATATAGACTTATTCTCTTGGGAATTTAATTCTATTTATTCCCTTTTTTCCTTTTATTTAAACATTCTAGCTACTCAACCCGACATAAGCATTTCCAAAGGCCTTTCTCGGTGACATACTTGGTAAACTTTTGGGGACTGGGAGAGGTCCTCTCCTGTAAGAAATGAAAACAAAAATCTTTCAGATGCATACTTGTTTTTCTAATTTTCTATTTCATATAACAAGCATAATGCATTCTAATCATATCTGGTTTCTGCTTTGGAGGACAAGAAAAATGGAGATGAAGCCAAAGGTCTGAAGCACTGACCTACTAGAATCTACACTGCAGACATTCTGTTACTCTGAGGAGCAGGATGCACAGTGGTCAGGATCACAGAGCCCTGACACCACAATCCATACTGGCAGGAGGGACATCTCAGCTGTGTGGGTGAGATTTCCTGATCTCCTTGTACGTCAGCATTTCCATGTATAAAATGGGAAATACAAACAGCTCCCACTTCACTGTGAGGATTAAAGAAGCTAATTCAAATGAAATGTTTTTTTTTAAACATATTTTCCACCTCACATAGTTATTATTTTCTTTTTTATTTTATTTTATTATTAGTTTCAAGTATACAGTACATTGGTTAGACATTTATATAGTTTATAGAATGATCCCCCTAATTGCTCTTTCTTCTGGCTCTCTGCCTAGCCATTACATTACTGCTGACTGCATTCCCTATGCCGTGCTCCCCATCCCTATGACCATCTACCAACTACTAATCAACCCTTCACCCCTTTTTCCCAGTCCCCCAAATCCCCTCCCCTCTGGCCATCACAAGATTGTCCTCTATATTTGTGAGTCTGTTTTCAATTAGTTTGTTCTTTTTGTTCCCTAGATTCCACATATATGAAATCACATGGTATTTACCTTTCTCTCTCTGACTTATTTCACTCAGCAAACTAATCCAGAAATAATGGAATCAAGCAATCTTACAGATAGAGAGTTCAAAACCCTGGTTATAAAGATGCTTAATGAACTTATGAGAAGTGTTGATGAACTCAGTGAAAATTTCAACAAAGAGATTAAAAAATAAAAATAAAAATGGAAATGGAAATTATAAAAGGGAACCAGTCAGAAATGAAGACTACGTTATATGAGATGAAGAGTGTATTGGAGGGAATCAATAAAGTGGAGGAAGAGGATCAAAACACTGATACAGAGGAAGGAGAGGCCAAGGACACCCAACCAGAATGGCAAGAAAAAAGTAACCAAGAATAGAAAAATAGTGTAATTAGCTATGGGACAAAATTAAGGGTAACAACATCCATGTCATAGGGGTACCTGAAGAGGCAGAACAAGAAGTTATTTAAAGAAATAATGATAGAAAACTTCCCTCAGCTGGTGTAGGAAATAGACATGCAACCCCAGGAAGCTCAGAGAGTCTCAAAAAAAATTAACCCAAAGAGGCTCACACTAAGACACATCATAATTAAAATGCCAAGGTTACATACAAAGAGAATCTTAAAAACAGCAAGAGAAAAGCCATTAGTTACCTACAAAGAAGCTCAAAAGAAACTTTTCAGGACAGAAGGGCTTGGCACAAAATATTCAAAGTGTTGAAAACACAGGATCAATAACCAAGAATACTGTATCCAGCAAAGATATCATTTATAGTCAAAGGACATATAAAGAGCTTCCAAGACAAAAATAAGCTAAAGGAATTTATCAATACCAAGCCAGTATTATAGGAAATGTTAGAGGGACTTTTTAAGAAAAAAAAAAAAACAAAAAACCACGTATCAAAAACAGGAATAAAGAATGGTAATAACTATAATAACTACATTCCTATCAACAAGTACCTCAAATGGAAAAGAATGAAGTGCTCCAACCAAAAGATAGAGAAGCTGAATGGATAAGAAAACAAGACCCCTACCTATGCTGCCTACAAGAGACTCGCTTCAGATTAAAAGACACACACAGACTAAAAGGAAAGAGATGGGAAAAGATATTACCTTGAGGGTATTGCACTGAATGAAATAAGTCAGATATAGAAAGACAAATATTGCGGAATTTCATGTACATGTGGAATCTAAAGAACAAAATAAACGACGACAACAAAAACAGAAACAAACTCAGATACAGAGAATATTTCAAGGGCTACCAGATGGGAGGAGGCGTTGGGGGGATGGTGAAAAAAGGCAAAGGGATTAAGAAGTACAAATGAAGAGATACGAAGTAGTCTTAGAGATATAAAGTGTAACATAAGTAAAACAGTCAAAAGGGTTGCAAAAAATATCTAAGGAGGAAGAGGGGTACCTGATTTAGTGGGGTGACCAATTCATGAGTTATATGGATCTTTAATCATTATGCTATACAACTGAAACTAATATATTATTATATGCCAACTATAATTGAAAAAACTGATTGAATCGTACAATGTAAATGAGCAACTAATTGTCTATTGCATTTCAATAAAACTGGGGAAACAAAAAGACTAAAAAAATAGTATTTTTCCTCATATGAAAGGAAGCTGGTTATTACCTTGCCATGTTAGGCCCTGTAGCCTTTCCTGGTGGGGCTGCATTCTTCTGGGGACAGTAGAAATTCTCATACATGATGGGTGCTAGAGAAATCATCAGGAAACAAAATGTAAAAAGGCAGGTGTCTTCCATTCTCAATGACACGTGACAAGAAAAACTAATAGAATTGCTTAAACAAACCCCCAACCCTACTGCTCTATTCACCTGGCGGAGTCTGTCCAGTTTTTCGGTGATTCACAAAGTACTCAATGTCTTTCTTGATGCTGCACATTTCTAAACTCTTACGAACTTCTTCATACATCTAACAAAAAGAAGATACATCAGGGTAGAGGGATGTCCATCAAAACTGTGACACAGCTTACAAAAATAGGTGGCTTGATGAAGGGCTTACTCATTTCCAAATTTTGTTTTGGACTTGTTATTTTTTAATACTGATGGGATAAAGAATATAGATACCAAGTCCTATGATACAAGACCAATGCCACACGCAAACGCAAAGACAATTACTTAACTTGGAGAAAACTTCTTCCATTCAATCCTATAGGCTTTCTGTGTGTTTAATTGTTATTCTAAAGTAAATGTCCCACTGAAGTGAGGCATTTACTCACTTCTTAGCAAAGAAGGCTGTGATGACTTGATTCTGCTCCCTCTGAGACCTGGGAACCCCATGAGGATTGCTGTACACAAGTTACACCTGGATAATGGCCCAAGGAATGTCACTGAAGCAAATCCTGAGCCCTGGAGTGACCATTACCTGGGCATGGGTCAGGCTGCTGTACATTCATGTTGTGACATCTCTGTCTTCCACAAATTAAACTAGATTTGGGTCCCCCTTCTCTGATCTCCTGCCCTGACTCTGAATTTCTTAAAAAGAAAATCAAGGCAGCAAAGTGTACCCAGAGTCAGGCAGGTTAGGTGTCTATCTGGGTCCTTCTAACAACTCACTGTGTAGCCCTGGGCAAGTTGCTGTACCTCTCTGGGCCTCAAATGAGGGGTATGAGCTAATAAATGTCTACAGTTCCTCCCACTCTAATGCCTCCTCCATGGATGCCTCTGTGACTTACATCATCACTTATGACACATTGTTTTGACAGCTGATTCACGTGTAACCACAATGCATTCCGAAAGAAGTTTATTCGTTCACATTCTTGAACCTCAAACACCTATAGAAACATAACTACATGTAAATACATATGCAGAGAAAGGGGCCACTTTTCTAGACTGGCTATGACTTAAAAAACAATGTCAACCCTCAATTATCTGTAAGCTTATCGTCCTATTTAGGGTACTCCCCCCACCACTGAGAAAACTCATAAAAAAACTTTTAGAGCAAGCAAAGAATGCAAAATGGATTCTAATATGGTATTAACATAAACTGAATTGAATATAACTCTGAAAGGTAATAGGTTATGATGAACCCAGACACCCAGGTTCTAACCTGAATTCCAGCTCCCATTTCCAGATGCCTACGAGGCATCTCTGCCTAAGCAGCCAAACAGAGCCTCAGATTCATGACACACATACACCAGTGAATGACTTCAATTGGCAAGATGGTCATAATTGTTGGAGCTAGTTGAAGAATACATGGGGGTCCTTGTACTTGTCTTCTATCTTTGTGTATGTTTGAAATTTTCCTTAATAAAATGAGGATGTGGAGACGGCTCCTTCAAGAAGCCTGGCCATGAAGTGAGTAGAGAATATGAGGTGGGAAGCAACAGCTTGTTGTGGGTAAGTTTTAAAGCCAGGAATGAGCTGAGTGTGTGTAAATAATAGCCATACATGTTAAGTGGAGCTGTGCACAAGGCAGTCAGGGAAAGCCAGATGGGTGGGATCCTGAGCCCAGGTGCTGGGAGAAAATCCTGATAGGGAGAGAACAGCGCAACCTCTATTACAACAGGAGAAAAGGAGGGAGAGGGGTGGGGTGCGTAGATCAGTGGTTCCCATGCTTGAATGTGCATCAGAATCACTTGGAGGGCTTATTATCAAAGAGGTTACCGGGCTCACTCCAGAGTGAGTAGGTCTGGAATTGGTCTGATTCAGTAGGTCTGGAATTGGTCTCAGAATTTGAATCTCTAACAAGCTCCCAGGTAATGCTGATGCTACAGGTCCTGGAACCTCACTTAGACAACCACTGATAAGATGTATAGATAGGGTGACAGAAACTTGAGGAAGTTTCCAGGTTATGTCACAAGTACATGTGAGCCTCCCGAAAGGTAATTACTTAATTAACCATTAATTGATTCTCTGTCTTATGCCTGCACTAACTAAATATCAGAGGAAGACCTTGAACAGAATCGGACAACATGATCAGGAGAGGAAGGAGGCAGAAAGATGAGGTTTGGGGGAAAATATTACAGTTCCTTTCATTTTCCATTTAAATTCCTGATTTCTAATCTTCCCTCAAGTAGTCTATCAGAATTGGGGGCGGAGGGGAGGGCATAATATGGGGGTGGAATATTTCTGCAAAAGTAGATTCTACAAGTTCTAGGATGAAGACCCGCCCCCTTCTAAGCAGCTTCCGGTTACCTCACAGGCCTTGACGTGCTCGCTTTGCCACTCTTCTCGGAGCTTATCCAGCATATTGACGTGCAGCATGTACGCCTTGTCTGTAATGGAAGGAGAGGGGCCTGGGTTCAGAAACTAGACAGAAGGGCACTCGCAGACACCGCTCAGACTCATCCGAATGGCGGTGAGCTCACAAGGTTCCACGGAGCTCTGAACATTGGAAGGCCGTAATTATATCTCTCACTCTCATATCTTTGAGAAATTAGCACAGAACCAAGCAATTAGCAAGAAATGATCCAAGAGGGGAAGTGAAAGCAGCTAAGGAACCTCAACCAGAGTTTTCCTTGCCTAATGTGGCCTCAATAGCTTCCACCTCTTTTCATTTTCAGGAAATTATCGTATGAGGGATGCAGAAAAAGAGAACTACCTTAAGCCCTAAAGGGGCACCAAATTATTTTAGTTTTGGGGTTAGAGACTTCTTAAATGACTCAGGTCATGAAAGGCTTATTTCCTGCAAGATATTCTGGGAATTAGACACCTTTGCAAACACCTGATTTGGATCTTAGATTTCAATGATGACGAGTCCTCGCAACTTGGCTGTTTCTTTCATAGCAGATAAGAGGTATCAGGGCCGAAATGAGCTTTTAAGATAGAGGTTCTCAATAAATCAGAGTGAGCACGTCATCACGAAGTAGCTGCCACATGACCCCACCAGCACCACCATGCAGCTACATGTAAAGCAGTAACACTAAGCAAGCAGTGGCCAGGAACTGCTGCCTCATTGGCTCCTTCTGTCCTTCCCGCCCTTCCTCCCTGGTTCTCCTTTCTGATTAATCCTACTGTATATCTATATGTTCTTTATTGTAAGGTATATAAAACTACCTTTCTCAGATAGATTTAGGATAATACAAACGCTCCCACAATCCTCCCCCATCCCTGGGAGCAGTCCCTTACCCGAGTCCTCTGCTGCTGTCTTTGAAGTTGCCAGTTTCACAAAAAGCTGTGAGGACAAAAAAGAACAAGAGATCAGGAATGCTGGGCCAGGATTCAGTTGGCAGAACAGATCTAAAAACAATGAGTGTGAAGAGACGAGTGCTAGTCCAAGTTTTCCCTACGTTGCACTCATAAGCAAACCATTCAACTTGCCCTCTAATTTTATCGCCTTTGGAAACATCCATCAAGCATCTTGCCCTATGTCTTCCTAAAAACATACCCCTGCCCTTTGGTTGCTGACACCCTTATATCTAGATTTTATCATCCAAGCAAGAGGCAGCCTGGCTACAAAGAATATATAAGTAGAGTTTTGAAGAAAGATGAAAAATAAAATCAAAACCCTCTCCCCCACTTCTTATCACCTCCTTCCCTCCCACTTGGCCTCCTCCCTCTAACTCTTCCACAACCCCCAAAATGTGACATGGGTTTTTCTGGTTCAGAGAATCCTAACAGCCTAAAGGAAGATATTGCCAGGAGCTCAGGGGACAGGTCCATTTTAAATTAAGATTATTAATAACTGGCTTTAGCTCAATATAGAAAATCTCAGATTCTTCAGGTCAGCCCTCCCAGGTACCTTTTCTTGTTGCTTTGGGTTTACGAGGTTGGCACTTCGGTGGACAGCTTGCTCTGCATCATCTTTGTCTCGGCATTTCTGCTCATAGTTCTTCTTTGCCTGAGTTATGAGTCAAAAGCAAACCAAAATAGGTGAGCAGAACATAAACCTGAGAAACAGCTGCCCTAGCCTGCCAAGCCCAGCAAAAAACAGGCAACCCTGAACAGGGCTGTGATCATCACTAAAACATGGCCACTCAGAGGGCAGATGTTCTTTCTTCTCTATCTCTGGAAGATCTCTCTAACCCTTTTCCAGATTATGTATGTAGTGGCAAAATGATCAAGGGAATAACTCCTCTTTGGTAAACAAAGCACATGAGCTTTAAAAATTGACTAGAACAAAAGATGGAATTTCAAATGGGCAAAATCAAAATATATATGTACCTATAAAATATGTTATCCAACATTTACATGATATTCATAACCCTCAGAACTTAGATGCAATCATATGGTCATGGTAATTGTAATTATACTTCAATATTCTAATGTGCCTCATCATAGCCTGTGGACAGTGCTATCAATACCATCGTTTCTGTTGCTTAATGGTGGTCCTGTTCCTTTTTGATTTAAAGAATTCTGTTTTGGCTACTTTAAAAGTAGGTTATGATCTATTCTGCGCTACCATGACTACCAATGAGACGTAAACAGTTCACACACTGTTTCAGCTATTGAAACAAAGATTTGACTTGTTTAAACAAAGGAAAGCTATGAATCAGTTAGCTAATAAGTAAAAATGGTGACCAGAAAGAAAAGTGCTTCATTAAGAATGAAGACTCTTTTGCAGAGATGGTTTGTGCTTATCAAATATTTCATTTGCTTCCCTACATTTCTCAGCATCCCTGTAATTCGGCTGGGGTTGACCTCTCAGTAAACAGCCTTCCAATTCTCTCCCATACTACACACACGTAGAAATACAAGTTTGGAAATTTTCAGTATTACAAGCAGATAAGATATTTATGCAACAATTCTTTTGCAACAGTATGTTATAGACCTTTCTCTGTATCTAGCATGGTCTCTGTAGCTGGATGCTTTCATGGTTGTAAATGAACACACACACACATGCGCCATAATTTTCTTAACCAACTCTGTTAGTGGACATTTATCTTGCTTCCCATTTTTTTAAAACAGAAAAGTACTCTGATTTTATTTTGGGCAGTGTGAATTTATCTATACAAGTTAAATTCCTAGAAGAGTGATTGTTTGGTAAAAGAGTACATACACATTGAACTTCTCTCCAAAATGATTGTACCAATTTATACTCCTACCAAAACATACAAGAGTACCTGTTTCCTCACACTCTCACCAACACCAAGTTTGGAAAATATTTTTAACCTTTTATAATACTAATGGTAATATTAACATGTTGTTGTTTTATTTGTTTTTATTATATTACTACTAAGGTGGTATGTCCTCTCTAGTCATTTCTTCCCTACTTTTCTTCTGGAGCATTCTTTAATTGGTTTTTAAGGGTTCAATCTATATAAGAAACATTAACTGGGTGTAAGTTATATAAGTTACAAATATTTTTTCTCATTTATCATGTCTTCAAAAGACTGCTGTATAAATAATACTTTTTTCTTTTGCTCTAAATAAGCCTTAAATGTTAATGTTGTCAGTGATCAAGCTTTATCCTACATTATTTTTAAATATGACATATTAAGCATTTTTCTCTGTTGCTACATAGTCCTCATAATCATATTTTTAAAGGTTACAAAATTTAATTAATCTTCAGCCAGCTATGGCCATACCACCCTAAACATGCCCGATCCCGTCTGATCACAGGAGCTAAGCAGGGTCGGGCCTGGTTAGTACTTGGATTGGAGACCACCTTGGAATACCAGGTGCTGTAGGTGTTTAAAACAAAATCTTCAGCCAGCCTCAGTTTGCAGCTTAGCCCCTCCCAGGTACCTGCAAGCCCAATGAGAGTCGAAGACATCTGCAGATAGCTTTGTGGCTCATTCCAGGTGTCTCTGAGCAGGGCACAGGAGGCAGCTGAACTTGGCCTATGGCAGGGCCCCTCCCAGGAGTTCCCGGGACTGGAACACCTGGTGGCTGGTTCTGACCAAGGCCAAGTATTGCCTAGCCACCTCCACAAATAATGCACCCAAAGGCAGACTGGGCAGGTACCAGAGTCCTGCTAAAGCAAATCCTATTCTGTAGGGTCAGCCCCTGTACAACAACTCCTCCACTGTAGTCATAGGCAGTCCTCACAATCCATCAGTCTGAGGGTCAATCCTTCCCATTGACATGCAAACAGAAACCAAGGCTCAACTACAATAGGAGGGCACACACAACCCATAAAAGGGACAAATCTGAAGCACCCAGCACAGGTGTCCAGGGAGACTGCACTATGGGGCCCCATAGGACACCTACTACATAAGGCCACTCTATTAAGATGGGGAGACATAGGAGCTCTAACTATACATAGAAGCAAACCCAGGGAGGCAGCCAAAATGGGGAGACAAAGAAACATGTCCAAAATGAAAGAACAGAACAAAGCTCCAGAAAAAGAGCTGAACAAAGACGAGCAATCTAGCAGATGCCAAATTCAAAATACTGGTTATAAAGATGCTCGATGACGTCAGAGAACTTCAAGAAAGAGAAAGGAAACATGAAAATGGAGAGGGAAAACATAAAAAAGAACTAGTCAGAAATAAAGAATGCAATAACTGAAATAAAGAATACATTAGAGTGAATCGATAGATTAGATAAAGCAGAGAATCAAATCAGTGATTTGGAAGATAAGGTAACAAAAAACACCCACCAGGACAGCAAAAAGAAAAAAGAATCCAAAAATATGAGGATAGTTTAAGGGGCTTCTAGGACATCAAGTGTACCAACATTCGCATCATAGGGATACGAGAAAGATAAAAGAGAGAGCAAGGAATTGAAAACCTATTTGATGAAATAATGACGGAAAACATCCCTAACCTGGCAAAGGAAATGACATACAAGCCCAGGAAGTGCAGAGAGTTCCTAACAAGGGGAATCCAAAGAGGCCCACACCAAGACACATCATAATTAAAATGCCAAAGCTTAAAGACAAAGAGATATTCTTAAAAGCAGCAAGAAAAAAGCAGTTAGTTACCTATAAGGAAGCACCCATAAGACTGCGAGCTGATTTCTCAACAGAAACTTTGCAGGCCAGAAGGGATTGGCATGAAATATTTAAAATGATGAAAAGCAAGGACCTACAACCAAGATTACTCTACCCAGCAAAGCTATCATTTAGAATTGAAGAACAGATAAAAAGCTTCCCAGACAAGAAAAAGCTAAGAGTTCATCACTACCAAACCAGTATTACAAGAAATATTAAAGAGACTTCTTTAAGGAGAAGGAAAAAAAAATCAAAAATATGAATAATAAAATGGCATTAACTATATGTCTAACAACAATTACTTTAAATGTAAATGAAGTAAATGCCCTGATCGAAAGACATAGGGTGGATGAATAGATAAGAAAACAAGACCATGACATATGCTGTCTACAAAAGACTGACTTTAGATCAAAAGACACAGACCTAAAGAGATGAAAAAAGATATTTCATGAAAATGGAAACAAACGAACAAAAAAAGCTGGGGTAGCAATACTAGTAACAGACAAAACAGATTTTAAAAAGAGACAAGGACCCAGGAATCTCACTTCTGGGTATTTATCCAAAAAAACCTAACACTATTTCAAAGAGACATGTGCATCCATGTGTTCATTACAGCATTATTTACAATAGCCAAGATACAAAGTCATGCTGGGTGCCTGTCAATGGATGAATAGATAAAGAAGAGGTGAGATATATATATACATATTATATATATATAAAATAGAATATTATTCAATCATAAGAAAGAATGAAATCTTGCCATCTGCAGCACATGTATGGACCAAGAGGGTATTGTGCTGTGTGGAGTAAGTCAAAGAAGGACAAATGACATATGAATTCACTTTTATGTGGAATTCAGAGAAAAGGATAAACAAAAAAAAAAATGAAACAAACTCATAGATACAGAGAACATTTTGTAAGAGGGTGTATGAAGGGGGAAGGGATTAAGAGGTAAAAATTAGTCATGGGGATGTAGAGTCGAGCATGGGGAGTGCAGTCAGTAGTATTGTAGTAACTATGTATGGTGTCAGATGGGTACTAGACTTCTGGGTGATCACTTCATAAGTTATACAAATGTCTAATCACTGTGTTATACACCTGAAATTAATATAATGTTGTATGTAAACTATAATTGAAAATATAAAAATTTTAAAAAATTATTTAATATTCCTCCATACTTTGGTCACTAAATCATTTACAAGTTCATGACTTTTTCTTATTTTTGATGATTTCCTAAGGAGAGAATCTTAGATTCTTCATATAAGATTAATGGGGTATGATATTTATGGCTCTAAAAATGTATCACAAAAAAACTTTTTTAAAAGGTTATGTGGGGTTCTACAAAGAGGGAGCAAATGTACATTTCCCTATTTCTCCTCACAAACACAATTAAAAACCCTTGACATTAAGTATAAAACAAATATAAGACTCTGAAAGGTGAAGAGAAGAGGGCTGGCAGCCTTGGTCTCGGAAGAGTGACCTAGAATTGAATTCCCTGAGTTTTCCTTTTGCTAATATATCACAGACTGGGTACCAAAGAAGCAGGCAACCAAGAAATGTCAATGGACACAGACAAAAAAAAGTCCCAACAAAAACTTTCTCCCTCTCAGGCCAAAAGACCACAAAAGGGGCAGCCTAGCAGACCAGAAACCTTTAAAAAATATATAACCATTCTACCACAGCCATAAGCTACACGAAAACTGTGGCCCCAAGCCCACATATGTAGCAAAGGCCAAGTAGTGAGTCTAGACCTCCATCCTCACCAACTCCATGCCCAACTTCCACGCCCAGCTTAGAGAAGGGCAAATAGGGAACTGGGACTTTCATCCCCATCAGAAGCTGATAAAGCCCCACAAACAGTACCAGTAGAAACCATGTAGAAAACCTGGACTTCCACACTACCTGGCAATAATGAAGTGCACACCCTCCCTGCTGGGGTCGTGTCAGAGGAGGTCTAGTGGAGAGTCAGAACATTAACCACCTTCTAGTAGTAAGAAGGCCACACATATCTTGTGGTGTCAGTGGATGCCAAGGTTGGGGAGTTATCCCCACATAGCAATAAAGAGGCAGTGCCTCACCTATCCCTGCTGGAGTGGTATCAAAGAAAGCCAGCCAAACAGAAGGTTTCGATAAGATCCAAAGTCTTGTAACATAATACCTAAATGTCCAAAATCAATTGACTATCGCTCATCATACCAAGAACCAGAAAGATCTCAAACTGAATGAAAAATACTATTAATAGAAGCAAACATCAAGATGACACAGATATTAGAATTATCTGACAGATTTTAAAGTAGTCATCATAAAAATATTCAATGAGCAATTACAAACACACTTGAAGCAAATTTAAAAATATTGTCTTGTCAACGAAATAGAAAAGCTCAGCAAAGAAATAGAAGATACAAAGAAGAACCAGGTGGCAATTCTAGAACTGAAAAATATAACTGAAATAAAAAAACTCAGTGGATGGGCTTAAGAAGAGAATGGGAGAGATGGAAGAAAGAATTAGTGTGCTGGAAGATACAACAACATAAATTACCTAATCTGAACAACAAAGAGAAAATAGGCTGAAAAAAAAAATAAGCAGATATCTAACACTCACATCCTTGGAATCCTAGAAGAGAAGGAAAGTGAGCTGAAAAAGTTCTTGAAGAAATAATTTTCAAAATTTCTTTCCAAATTTGGCAAAGGATAGATTGGAGACGCTGATTCAAACTCTAAACAAGATAAACACAAACAAATCTATAACAGGATACATAGGTGAACTTCTGAAAATTATGAACAAAAGAGAAAAATCAATTTGAATGACATCAGATTTCTTATAGAAACTAAAGAGGTCATTAAGAGGTGGCACAGTATTTTTAAGTGCTAAACAAAAAGAACTGTCAACAACAACCCATATCCAATGAAAATATCCTTTAAGAATGAAGGAGAAATCAAGATATTCTCAGATGAAGGAAAAATAAGAGTATTTGTCACTAGCAGACCTATTCTGAAGAACAACTAAAGGAAGTTATCTAAACAAAAGTTGGAACAGCAGAAGGAAAAAAGAATACGGTAAGCAAAAAAAAAAAAAAAGGGTAAATATAATAGCCTTTCTCCTTTTGAGTTTTCTAAATTATTTTTGACACTTGAACCAAAAGTTATAACACTAATATAACTCTATAGGGAAATAGTTAAGAAAATTATGTATCAATAGGCTTTCTCTTTCATCGAGAGAAAGCTTGCCCCAGATTGTTTAAAATATAAAAGTTCTGAGAACAATCATATATCAACCAACACTATTTCTTCATTACACTGACATCATTTCCTATTTATTAATTAATTTTGAGGTCATCTGCATCAAAGAAAAAAAATGATGCAGAACAGGCCATATGCCATCAACACTGGTGACATTTTCTTTTTTTACTGGTTACTGAATATCATGTCATAGTCATAGAATATCACAATGATACTTCTATGCAAAGATGGAATCATAGGTTCCAATAATAGAGTTCATGATAGCCGGAGTTAAGAGATTCATGAAAAGCTAGAGTGAGGTCCCTAGCAAACTGTCTTAGTTCTGTCTTATTAAGAATTTTTTAATAAATTACTTAAAGGAAAGGAGTCTTTTACTATTAGCAGATATCTTAAAACAAGAAGGGATCACTCAACAAAACAGGTTAACAAATCAAGATTCAGAACAGTCACAGGGAAAAAGCTCAAACCCAACAAGATAAATGGCATCATACAGTATAAGTGCTTTTGTATCTTGGACCGAAATATTTAAATTGACTCGCTATACTTTCCCAGGTTACCAGAAAGATAACATCATTGTGCTTCCACTATTCAGTTGCATCTTTGATCTTTCCATGGCCTTAAAAAGGAAATTCAAACCACTAAAAAGAAACACTGCACTAATAAATAACATTACTGAAAGGTTATTTAAGTAGGAATATGCTCATATACAGCACAGGATTTCAGAAAAAAAAAAAACAATTAAGTGAAACTTACATCCATAGTTTTCTTGAATTGTAAGCTCTTCTGTTTATGGATAGCATCCATTATAATCTCTGTCTGTGAAGAGAGAACAGGAACTTTTAATAATAAAAACAGAAATTATTATTCATATCAGCTTATTTAGAAGGCTAAGTGTTCAAGATGGATCATCTCATTTAGTCCTCACACGACCCAAAAGGTAGATGTACTATTTATTATTCCCATTTTATAAATGAGCAAACTGCAGCAAAGGTCTTATGGCTGGTTAATGATGAGATCCACCTTTGAACTTGGACAGCCACCATTGAGAATCACTGATCACCTTAGAGCAGTCTCTCCAGAAAATCTGGAATCGGGGAACTTTGGATTCAAAAAGGAATCAAAACTTTTGTTAAAGTGCCACTTATATTTTCAAGGGGGTCTTTATTCTGTAAGCTTACGTCAGCACATTTAAATTAGGAATTTATAAACATTCACTTCTGTGACATCCATCAATGACACACCCTTAACCAGCAAGGGACCCAGGCAGTATGAAAGGAAGAAATGTTTGTAGAACAGCTAAAAGAAGCTGTTCTCTTTGCTCCATCTAATCCAACAAAGGTAAGCTACTCTGTCGAATTCACTTGGGAGCAATTTCTTTGTTGTGGCTATGAGACAGCAAAACTTTTATTAGTCGAAGTAATGAAGCCGATAATAAAAGTGTACCTCTCAGACATAAAAATAATAACTCCCATTTATTAAGCATTATTATGTGCAAAGCAATTTTCATGCATCACAACAACTGAATACTCTTATCCTCATTTTCCTGAGAGTAAATTGAGGTGGACTGATTTATCAAAGGCAACTCTCTCAGCAAAATATCCTAGTAGAGTTGGGATTTGAACCCAGGAACCTGACTCTTGTGCCCTTGTTCCTAATTGTTTCCCTAAACTACCATAATTCTCATAGTAGCTCCCTAAAAGCAAATAAGTACATAAAAGACCCAGAGATGCAACAATTCAAAATGAGCCATGGCCTTGCTCTTGTGCAAAATGATATCAGGTCAAATAATGATATTGAAAATGAAATTCAAATGTGGTTTCTCTTCTGGAAAATGTAGTTTCTGTTACTGTAACACACAAATATATCTTTTCAAGATATCTGGATGAAACATTTGGGATAGTCTCACTTCGAACACAAGCTTTGTTGAATTCATGAAATTCTCTCAGGGGAGCCTCAAGGGCTTTCAGCGAACTGAAAGCGAGGGCCCAGGAGGCGGCCATGCACCTGCTAATGGTGAAGACACTGTAGACACAGAGAACAGACAGGGCTCCAGCATGATCTCCACATGCAAGGACTCATGGGTAGATCCTTGTCATCACAGATGGAGAGCTGGGGAGTTCACATTAGCTCCTGTGTGACCATCTCTGCCAGGAGGAGGAGGTGGCTTTATTTATTTAATAATGGTTCCTGATTTTCTCAGGCTCCACGAAACAGATCAATTAGTAGTGCTGGTCTATTGCATAGTCCTTTCTAATTCAAATATACATATGGCCATTATTCCAGATTGGGAACTACAATTATTTACAGTTTATGGCCCAAGCCAGGCCTCCTTATCCCTGAGTTCTACAGAATGCCTGCTTCATGCACCTCTCAGATAGCTACAAAGTTCTACCATGAGCCATACCTTTTCACCTCATATTATTCCCCTCTCTGCCTTCAAGGATTCCTGGAATCCATACATCAGCAGGATCCTAGAGAGCAGCAGACTAACTCTCTAACCGAACAGATGTGACCCCTGGGGCCCTTGTAGTGATATCCTTTGCTCAAGGGCACTCAGTGACACCAAGTCCTGCTCTGCCTACTACACCACTTTGATTTAAGTCTCCTTATATCCATGTTCCCTTATAGGGTGACCCCACCTGGGGTGGCCCCAATAAGTCAGGGCCCTCTTTCAGGTGTCCTTGAGGAAGTCCTTCTTTTAGGATTCAGACTTTTTGCTCAGACCAAAGCCAATGGAAATTTGATTGTTTTTGTTTGATGACACAAAGTTGTGCAAAAACACAATCATCTCTGCTATAAGGTGGGGAGAAGAGGATGGGAAATAGGAAGAAGATATTTTTAAATGATCCAAATGACCCTGCAGTATATTACTAAAACAGCTGCCTAGTAGTCTGTCTACCCACACTCAGACTGTATTCTGAAAACTGCAAGCATCACTCTGTAACCAAAGATTGCCTCTCTATACAGGCTGAACATAATTCTGCTGTGATCATCTCAATCTTAGTTGAGAAGGTAAAATCATGTGGGCATCAGACGAGAGAGTGACTGACCTGTCACTCTCTGTCTCTGTCAGACTTAGGCCATACTGGGTTGAGGAAGGAAACTTGCTACCTTAAAACGTCAAGACTCCTGGGAATGGCTCCAGAGACCCCTCCATACCTAACAACCTCCATGGGTGACAGCCTCTTCTCTCACTGCCCTGACCTATACTGCCTTTCATCTGCTGATTTTTGGCTGGCAAAGTCAGCCAAAAAGAGTTTGAACAGCCCCCCACAGATTAGGTTAGGTGTCCCTGCTTTATTTTACGTCCATTTAAAGCTCATCACATTTCATATCATGATTACTATGCCATGTCAGTCTCTCTGGCCATACTCTACATGCAGTGAGGGAAGGATGGGCATATCCGTACTATTCACCATCCTCAGATAATGTTAGTTGTGTAAGTGAGTACACCATAAATTTCTGACCAGCCATTCTACCTGTACCAGTTGACCAGAAGAAATGAACTGATGACTTTCCTCGATAAGCGGAAATGGTTTCATTTCCAAGAAGTGAAAGACCAAAGTGTGCAGGGTTCGACATGTGAAAATGAGAAGTTAACAGTGACACGATTTTCCCCAAAGTTTGAATCTTTTTTTTTTAAAAAAAAAATCTATATATGAAAGTGGTATAATCCAGAGTTCATTGTAATGCAAGTCATTACAAACATATTAATAACCTTCAGACTTCTCCCAGAAGGCTAGAAAGGCATTTTCCTGCTGTAGGAAGCACACCACGTAGGCTGTATAGGGAACTTGGATGACAGCAGTGGGTTAAGCACAGGCTGTTCTATTGCCTAACAGAACTCAGAACACTTCTTCTAGCTGTGAGAATTTTCTCTTTGTAACTCATTTGGAGAGGAAGTTTCGGAAGCCTTGCAAAACGAACAAAACTCTCTGAGATGACTTGGGCTACTCACTTAAAAATGTGAGAAAACGTCACCCCTGTCTTCTTAGGGGAAGTCATGTGTGCAGAGAACTTGGTTGTCTAAAGGCATTTTGCTTCTCAAAAATTGTAATTCCTCTAGAAAGGTGGGCAGGGCTAGCAACGTTAGCCAAAAAGAGTTTGACCATCCAGTGGGTGGGTGCAATATACATATTGTTTCAGCTCTGAAAAATACTTTTGGCCAGATGGACCTTTCAGACCTGGTAAATAAAGCTTGATTTTGAGTGAAAGCACTTGATATGGTGTTCCTTAAATGTTAGTTTCCACCCTTCCTGCCTAGTAAGAGGCACAGATATTGTAAAAAAAAAAAAAAAAAATGACAATAGAGGTAAAGCAGTCAGGCTCTTAAGATGCTGCTGCCCACTCCAAATGCCAAGTGGCCACTAAGCCCTGGAATAAACTGACTTAGAACCACAGGCAAAGTTGCTGAGATTGAGGTGTGGGTAGCATCAGCCTTAATATCTGACTGTTTATTGGATACACACTGCGGACAATGACCTTGGGACAGTAAAGGGTCAGGATGAAGAAAGGTTTCCAAAAAGTCCATGTAGAGCTGTCTGTAGAGACCTGAGTGGAAATCTTTGGATCCAGATAGGGAAGGGCTTTTCCCACATATGAAGCTGAGTTCCAGCCATGAAGACCAGATATGAAAAAGAAATTCTGGAAGGGCCCTCTACTTGGCTGCCAGGCCAACCAGAATATACAAGTCTTTTAGGAATAAAATAGAAGGGAGTTAGAACAGTGGTTTGTCTAGTCTAAGTAACACTTGATCCTTGTAACTTTCCAAATGTTTTCCAGTTTTGTTAACTTGCTCACTCCCATCTCCTTCCATGTAGTTGGCCAGAATAAATCCCGTCAATGAAAAAGGGCCTATGCACATCTGCTTTGAAGATAAAAATAACTTGGGCTTCCCAGGGCCACAGTTTCCCTGTTTGTAAAATAAGGAAGTTGGACTACATTATGGTCTCCATGGAGAGTGTCTCCTCCACTCCTTACCCTTCTCTTACTGCCTCATCCAAGAAGAGACTGACCTGGAATCCCGCCAGCTTGGATGTGCTAGACTCTACTGAACAAAGAGGGGTTCCCCTTTCTAGTCAGTGTTTGAATAGCGGTAACAGATATGAAAAGAAGAGGAAAGCAGACTAGTTCCCTGAATTGTGCGAGAGTTAAAAAAAGAACTTGCCTGGGCGTAAGTGGGCACAGAGGTATAACCATCTAGATGGAATCCCCACACAGTTCCCCAATAAATAATCTTGTAGGTTAAAAGAAGAGCAAGGCTGCAACAGAGTGGGAGTTGAGCCACAAAGTTTAATGAAAAAGCAAGCCTGGAGTTTTCTGTTGGAAGAAAGGCATTAATGTATATGCAAACCCAACCTTTTTCTGTTGTAGCTTTTGCTTTTCCCTGAATTCTTCTATCTTCTTGGCCTCTTCTCTTAGAGTCTGTGCAAGCTGAATGTGGCATTGTGCCACGTTGTCTACTTCTGCAAAAAGAATTTTAAAAAAATAAATAAACAAGATCTTCATGCATCCAAATTCAAATACACAAACTGTACAACACCTTAAAATATATACAAAATATGGATCAAGTGGTTAAATTAACCAACTGCAGTTGGCCACCAACATTTATTGAGCTTGTCCATGTGCCCAGCATTGCCCTGGCCACCAAGACCAAGCCTAGCAGATCTTTAACTTAGCCTCCTACCATTAACTGTCCTTAACCCTTACCAAACTCACTATAATTGCAAATCTGATCCTTATTTCTCATTAGATGCCTTCTAAGGATCTGTAATACCTCATGTGTCTGAGCATTTTTAAGAAAATCGTACACCAAAATTTTGGTTACCAATCGTTATCTCTGGATAGAAAGATTATTATTGATTTTCCCCCGCAGTTTCTAAGCTCTTTGCAGTGAGCACTACTTATCTTTATAATAGAAATACTAAAATGTTTATCTTACTCATTCTAAGAAAACAAACTGATGCATGGCATTAAATTTGAAAAAATAACAGATCTGATCTAAAAGAAATTTTTTTAAGCTGTGTGTGTCAAAATAATATGAACAAGGTTAGAAGATACATGAAAATTGGAAAAATATTTGTAATTTGTGTAACAGAGTAAATTGCTGTATTAACAGAGTTTTCACAAATCAAAAGAAATAGATATATATATATTCCAAAATTAAAAGTTGTTTATAGAACATGAAATTTAAAAAAGATTGCTAAATAGTCAATAAAGATTGAAAATATATTCAGCATTAAAATTATTTTTAAAATGCAAAACTTTAAAACCCAGAGACAGATTATTTTTTACCTTTCAGTTTGGCAAAATTTAAAAAGCATGAAAATTCGTAGTATTGGCAAGCACAGGGAAAAACAGCACTGTTGGCGGGGAAAAAAAATCAGCACAACATTTCTGGAAGAAAATTGGCATTCTGTAGAATCAAAAATTTTACATCTAAAAGAATAAGGCAGATCCATATGAACTAAATGGAAAGATGTCTATGATATATTATTAAACAAAAACCAAATTATAGAGAAATATGTATGGTATACTCTCATTTATAAAAAATGCCTGTACATGTGTGTATGTCTACAATTAGAGACTGGGAGAGAGAGACTGAGAGTTGTAAATGCATAGAAAAAAGGTCTGGAAAGATATACCAAATTGCTAGCATGATTAAAACCTGATATTTTTCATCTTAAAAATAATTTTACAACATATACCCCACTGCACAGATTCTGAAGCACTGCCATGATATAATTGTATTGATTTATATGAATAGATACATATGTGTGTGTGTGTGTGTGTGTTGAATAAAAATATTGGAGGCATATTTACCAATAACTGCTTAGCACTAAGAAGTGAAAATTTGGGTGTTGACTATCTTCTTCATATATAGTTGTCTCATCTGAATTTTTAATATAAATATTTATTATTTTAATAAGAAAATGAAACTACTTGTTGAAAAAAAAAAGAAAACAAGTAGAGTAACGGCAAATATATATGCTTCGGAGACCCAGCCTATGCTGGGGTTCCATTGAGCCATACCACGGTTGGCATTGTGGTCCATATAAGAAATATGAAAAGATACTGTCCATACCCCAAGAAATTTATTCATTGATGAAAAAGGACAGAGGCCACCTTCTATGGAAAAGCTAAGATGAATATTTATCTAGCCAACCTTTACAAAGGTCTAAAACCACTTACCTGGCTACAGAAACACTTTAAGCACGTGTACATACTATTCCTTGGAAGAATCCTTACTTTGGGAGCACCAAGTATTCTGAAGAACAGAAAGCCTTAAAGGTGGTTTCTGAGTAATATTAGAAATGGACAGGACCCCTTGAAAAACAAAGTGCCAGGGCCTCACTCTGGGCTTCAAGTGTGAAAACCACTGCTCTAAGGAAGTCAAACACGCATTCTTATGTACAGGTGTGGTGGGTTCTTCAGCTCATTTCAACTCTGCAGAGCTATTTCTCACCTTAGGTGTTGCTTTATTTATTTATTTATTTCACCCAATGAGATTGCTGTTCAAATTAAAACCCACCTTTGATGACAGACACAGAGCTTGCCAAAGACAGAAAACACTTTTTTAAAGAATCACTTACGCTGCTTGAAGACTTCAAGGGCCCGCTTCAGGGTACTAAAAAACAAGCACATATATAATTTCAGCTCTGGAAACCGCTGTACAACCTTATTATAACACCATTGCATGCTTCTCTCTGCCCAAGTCTTAACTTAGAGCCTATAAACCCATCTTTGACCATGAACTTGAGAAAACAGCAGATCGAGACTTCCCTGGTCCAGCTTCCTCTTTCTCTCTCAATTCTAGGCATAAGCATCATAAATTCTTCTGTCTATCTAGGTTGAGCAAGATGCCAAAAATTCTTCATGCTTCAATTCCCCCAATGATAATATAGGAGTTATGGTCCCTTTGTCATAAAAATACCAGCCTAGTTCATGGATAAGTAAAGCCATGTACTCTCATCTAGGGTACTTTCCTAAAGATCATCCTGAAGGTGACAAAAACAGAAGTCACTTAAATGGCCTTTCACATCAACCTTGGCAACAGTCTTCAGGTCTCATATCCTGTTGCATCTTCTTCTTTGAGGTATGTCTTTTATCACAAAACAGAAGAGAACAGTGCTAGAATTTCTATGAATTTACTAAATTACGAATCAAATGTGTAAAAATATAAGAAATGCCATTTTGGATCAGACTCATTCTTCTAAATATCTTTCCCAAGAAGTACTATGTGAGAGAATATGGCTATCTTCCATCACATCACCTCAAAAGTTTTTGGATATTTTCCCAAATAACCTGTGCTTTTTAAATAATAATAATAATAATAATAATAATAATAATAATAATAATAATAAACAAATTGGGTTTTTATTGTTGTTGTTCTTTGTTTTTTCTTTTTTGCCTTTTGGTCACTGACCCACTAATCTTCCTTGAAATTATGTAAACCCTGCTGGAATGACAATGCAACTCATCTAAGCCTATGCAATTTTAACCAGTGAACATGTAAATGTTTTACATACTTGAAAAATAAAACTAAGTCAAACAGGGAAAAGAAAACAATCCTTAAAATGTAAAACCAACTGAAATGAAGCTAATATGAAATTAATTTGTTACATATTCGCATAGAGAAAATAAAATTTCAAATGACTTTAGAACACAGTGTTCTGAGTGAGTGTTCTAAGATCAAAAAGAATTGCAAACAAATGTTAAATTTCATTCAGAAGTTTTATTGTTAGCAGCAAAATTATTACTCTAATACATTTAAATATATGTTGTCATATAAAACAAATATGCTAATATTGTCAAGAACCAAGATTTTCAGTGCAAGAGGAAATAAGTATAAAATTAAGGAAATTAAGCAAAACTCTGTAAAGTTAAATCAGAATTGGAAATGTTAATATAAACTCTTGCTTTTAAAATCTGTCCCCTGAAAAGGTCTAGAAACAGGGACATCTCTATAACAATGACCAATGCTAAAATTCAGAGTTCCATCTCTACAATTAATCACTAAAAGGAACCAAGTAAACTTAGAGAAATTGCTAATTCTAGGTTCAAGTTTAAAGTGTTTAAATTTAAACACTTTCAAAAAAAATTATATTAAGGAAATATTAAAAAATACAAAAAAATGTGAATTGTTAAATCTAGATGGTTGGGAAATAGCCATTCATTCTGTTTATCTTTTTACTTTTCAGTGTGTTTTTAAAGTTTTTATTTAAAACATAAAAATAAAATATAAAAAAATAAAATATAATATAATATAATCAAGAGATCGATAAACAAGTTCTCCTTGTACTAATGTTCTATGTCTGAGGGTAACAAATTATTAGGCTTATGTATATTAATATTTTAAATATCTCCCAATATTTTCCTCCTTTTCAATAATCCAGTATTTTGCAGTCTGGTAGAAGTGTATTTGTGTGCATGCATGCATGTGCGCATGTGTGTGTGTGTGTGTGTGTGCGCGCGCGCGCGTGCGTGTAAGAGAAAAGGAAAGGCAATGTCTTGTCTGCTCCCATTCGGACCTCTGAGGGGACACAGACCTCAGGGCGTCTATGAAGCTGTCTCTACTAGCATAGCCAAGCAGTACCCAGGTCAGTGTGTGATATGATTAAGTCTGCAGAGGCCTGCAAAGGTCTGCCTGAATGATTTCTTCCAAGCCTCCATCAACAAGCTTGTTTTGGAGAAGGAATCTAGAAATTTTCCTATGAGTAGGACTGGCTATATAATTTTTGAAGTCCACTGCAAAATGAAAATGTAGGATCCCTTGTTTATAAATTACTAAGAATTTCAAAATGGCGATGGCAAAGAGCATGAAAACCATTACGAAGCCTTTTTAAGTGCCAGTTCCTGTAGGACTGCCTGTGAAGCCAATTCTGTCCATGAAAGAATGTGTCCCTCAGATAGGCACCATGTCTGTCCATCTCCGTGTCTTCTGAGTATCAATAGATGATGTGAGAATAAATAATTGTGGTATAGAAATCTCACACTGGTGGTGAGAATTATAAAATGGTGCAAAGCCAGTCTCTTGTAGTTATCACAAACTATGCACGTATACACGCACGTGGAAACCTCTCCATTAAATTTCTAGTGTAAAATTATGTGTAATATAATCCAACCTATGAAAAAGTATACATAGTTCTCTTGGGTCCTCACTTCCAAGATGACCAAGAAAAGAAGGAACAACGGTCATGCCAAAAAGGTCCTCGACCACTTGCTGCCTATTTGTTGCACCAACTGAGCCTGATGTGTGCCGAAGGACGAGGCCATTAAGAATTTTGTCATTCGAAACATAGAGAGACCGCAGCCGTTAGGGACATTTCCAAAGCAAATGTCTTCGACACCTATGTGCTTCCCAAGCTGTATGTGAAACTACATTTCTGTATGAGTTGTGCCATTCATGGCAAAGTAGTTAGGAATTGCTCTCGTGAAGCCCAGAAGACTGAACATCCTCACCCTGATTTAGACCCGTGGGTGCTGCCCCACAAACTCCACCAAAGCCTGTGAAAGGAGCTAAGTCCTTAAGAACTAAAGAAATATTCTCAGGGGAAAAAAAAGTGGAAATTATACTTAAAAAAAAAAAGTATACATAGAAAAGGACTTCAAGGAAATTTTAGAAAATATTAATAATGAGTTGTGGCTTCATAGCTCATGTTAACCTTCTTTCTATTTTTCCATATTTTTCACAATTGAAAATAAGGGGGAAAAAAACGATTAAAATTTGTTTTCCTGAAACACACTTTACACTGCTGGCCAGCTCTGTCTGCTGAAGTGATTAGGGACTCCTGGCAGTATAAGCCACCATGGAAATGAGAGAGAAACACAGCACCTACTTGATCTCAGACTGTCCACATGGCTTCTTCCTGGAGAGGCTGAGCAGATCTTTGCCATATTTCTCTTCAATCGATGCCCTGGGGGGATGGAAGAGAGGGTTATGAGTTCTTCTCAGGGCTGACTCTTAATTAAGACACATGGCACTAGCCTGGAAGGCAAAACTGCACCTTTAACAATAGACACCACATAACATCATTCTCCGAAATGCAAAACTCCCTCTCCATAACAGGGAACAACTGTAAAAAGACCAGTGGCCTCCATCTCTAAGGCGGTCTTCTCCAGCTGGAAGTCCCTAGCATGAACATTACAGCAAAACCGAGCATGGCCCCCTGACCAGCATAGACTAGTACATTACAGACTAAATTTTCAAAACTATGGTCTAAGGAGATATGGATATATTTTTTTTTAGTGTAATAAAAGATATTTCCGTCAACAGCACTCCTGAGACTCACCCCTCCTCCCTTCTTCTCTAAGCATACCTTTTTACCATCCTATAGAGTTCCTCATTCACAATCAATTTCAATGCATAACCAAACTACCAATGAGTCATCATGTCTCACTAAAACAACCGATCGTTATTCAGTGTGGCACGAGTCTGTCTACAGCGCTAAACGATCCCCTCGTCTACCCTTTGTTCCTCTCCCCTTAGCTCTTTCTCACCATCTCCATTTCGTGTCACAGCCCCAGCCATACTATTTTGAAACCATACTATCAAGTTATGGGGCTTTAGGCTTGTCTACCCCACATTTTTTCTTCAAATTAAAAATAAAATTACACAATAAAAAATTCTCGCTGCAAGAGATTTAAACAATACAAAGTTACGTGGACTAAAACATGAAGTCTTTCTTCATGCTCTTCCCTGACCACACTTTTGTCCCCAAGAGTAGCCACTATTAAGCTTGCTATGGATCTCTCCTGTTCTTTCTCTCTGCATTTACATACCTATATCTCACATAGACACATATACACAATTTCTTATGGTTACATAATTGAGATCATTCCATTGTTTGCTATTCTGTTCTTCACTTAATAGCACATTGTACAGAACTTTCCTTATCAGTAATACAGATCCACCATGTCCGTAACATGGACGTTTCATAGCTCAGGGTCCCTTTTTGTTTCATTTTTCACTACCACCAGAAAAGAGCTAAATGAATATTGTTAGGCACAGACATCCACAGGCATCTCTGAGAGTGTCTCTCTAGAACAGAACTTCTGAGAAAGTGGGTTTACTAGATCAAAGGGATAGGTATTTTAAATTTTGGAAAAGGGGTATCAAATTGCCCTCCAATAAAGCCCTTTCAATTTATACTTCAAACAAAAGTATATAAGAACTCCCATGCCCAGAAGCCCTCACCCACACTGGATATTAACAATATTTTTAAATTGTTACTAGTCTAAGGAAAGAAGTTCTAAAAAAAGAATCTCATTTTAATTTGCATTTCCCTGATTTCTAGTGTGGTTGTACATCATTTTGTGTTTATTGGACATCTGTAGTTCCTCGATAAGTTACCTGTTCATATTATCCCAATTTTTAAACTGTTTTGCCTTTTTCCTATTATTTAGTTGTTCTTTATATGTTATGAATATGAATACTTATCCTTACATATGTTACAAAGTTTCTCCCATTCTGTCATTTATTAATGATAATGCTCATTATTCAAAAAATAAGCCAAAAAAAAAAAATACAAAGAAGAAAGCAACAAACTGTCTCAAATTCTATCAACTAAAAAGAATTAGTATTAACTTTTGGTAATGATTGCAATGGACATTTCTTTATGCAAGTATGCAAATAAGATGGATGGACAGATAGATAAGGTGTAAACAATTTTAAAAGAATGAGACCATACTCTATATGCTCTTTATAAATAGTTTCAAGCCTGATTTTCTTTGAATTTCACAGAAAAGGAAACTAAACTAAAGCTGAATGAATTGCTGAATTTCCAGTAACTGTTTCTTCACTACAAAAAAAAATTAATTCCTAAAAGATCCTTTTGAGGTTAAAAAAGGTTATGAAAATAATTAAGGGGATTGAGACACTAAGATATTTTAACTACTTGTTTCCGTTTTGGACAGTTCTAGATGTTAGCGCACTGGGAAAGGATGAGATTATTAGCACTATTGGACTTCCACCTCCTCCTTAATATTGTTGTGTACATTATTTTTATTTTATTTGTGTTTATAACACACGCTGTTCTCTAATCACAATCCCCCCTGGTTGTTTAGTCTTAACTATTTATTAAAATAGATTTGATGTTCACCACCAGTTCTGTTACCATAGCTCATCCATCTCTAAAATTTGCGTTTTAGTTCACTTCTTGGCTGGCAGAATACCATCACTTTGTGGTCTTTTGCCAAGCAGCTTTGGGGCAGGAGGGAGGTGTCAGTATTTCCTGAATTCTTTCATATTTGAGACTATTTATCTGTTGCCTTTATATCTGAATGACAACCTTGCTGGTATAAGGAATGTTCTTAAACTCTCTCTCTCAGAACTCTGCTGAACTTTCTTCACTGGTTTCTGTCATTGTAGAGAAGCTTAGGGCCATGATGATTCTTCCCTGCCCAAATGGTTTGTTTTTCCCTTCCTGGACACTTGAAGAGGTCTTTCTTTAATTCAATAACTTAACCAGGAGGCATGTTAATGTTGATTCTTATGTAATCATACTCAATATTGATTACTGCCCATCAGGGTTTCCTGGTTTATAGTGTACCCTTCAGATCCATTTAGTTCTTCATTTCTTGAAAATTTTCCTGGATTATATCTCTGAATACTTTTATTACTGTTCCTTTTGGTAAATTTTGCATTTGGGATCAGTTACCCAGATGTTAGGCTGGCTTTGTCTCTCTGTTGAGTTATGGGCTCTGGGTTTTTTGCTCTTTTCGACCTCACAGTTCCTCCTTCCCCTTCCTCCCTCCCTCTTTACCTCCCACCCACGTTCTCTGCCGCCCTCTATCTCTCCCTCCCTGCTGTCTTTTTTTTTTTTTGGCCAAGGTACTTTCGCACAGTTGTAGTGTCATTTGAGGTCATCTTGCCCCAGGCACTGTGGGCAACTCTATCTATTTGCTCTGAGACTATGCGAGTGCATTCTTCTTCAGGTCCTTCTGACCTTATATTGTGCTTTCCTTCACAACTGTAGTTTCAGCAAGAATCCTGTTTTTTCTTGAGCCTTTACTCTTGGATTCTATTTCTAAGATTTTTGCTGGCTCCTGATAATATAAAGTGAAGCGCAACTAAAAGTGACTCTAATTTTAAGAAAGGAGACTGTTTAACTCCTTAGAAACTACTTCTATCTTTCTCCATCTCTGTTCACCATACAGTAGAGTCCCCCCTTATCCATGAGAAACATATTCTGAGACCATCAGTGATGCCTAAAATCACAGATAGTACTGAATCCAATATATATCAAGTTTTTTCCTATATATACATAACCTTTTCACTTAAAGGAAGCACTTTACAGTGTCTCTTTGGCATAGCTTAATCACCAGCATCACTACTCTTGTGCTTTGGGGCCATTATTACGTAAAACAAGGGTTACTTGAACATGAGCACCGCAATACCACAATAGTAGATAACCGAGATGGCTACTAAGCAACTAACAGGTAGGGAGTATATACAGCATGGATATACTAAACAAAGGGATAGTTCACATCCCAGGCAAGCAAAGGGGGGCAACGTGAGAGTTCCTCACTCTATTCAGAATAGCGTGCAACATAAAACTTATAAGTTGTTTATTTCTGGAATTTCCCATTTAATATTTTTGAACTGTGGTTGACCATGGGTAACTGAAATCACAGAAAGTGAAACCACAGATAAGGGGGGATTACTGTATTTACGTAAAATCTTATGACACTCTACAATGGCAATTTAATACTTTCACATGCAAAAAGATGTTAAGACCATTTTCATTAAAATGTGTGTGTGTGTGTGTATTTAAAATGTGCACGTGTTTTCTCCTTTCAGAATTATATTCATTAAGATTTCTCAATAATATTTTGTGGTTTCCAGGAAGAGAAGTTAATGAATCCCTTTCTTCTGACCTTAAGACATCATGAATCTGAACACACCATTGGCAGCATCTGATCCCCATGGAAAGTCCTAGAACCTGGTAAGTAATGAGTTCCAGCAAGCATACTGGTGTGCTCTTGGGAGAAAGAAAGAGCTTTAACGGAAGTGAACCTACAGCCTCATCCTCATGAAATCAGGGGAACCACCATGAGACTGAGAAGATGTCTCCCCAGCAAATGGGAAGAAGTGAAGTCCAGAGGCCTGTAGCCAATGAAGGAATCACTAGGACTTTGCAAAAATCACCCGGGATAGGTAAGCCTTTACCTAGATCACCCTCCTACCACCTCTCCAAAATTTCCATCTCATCTGGTCATCAATTTGTCATTTATTAATCATCTCCTATGTATAGAGGACACAGAGATGACTGAAACATGAGACCTGCCTAGACGAGCTCATAACCTGGTGGCAAGATGTAAACTAATACTCTATTTCATTAACAAGTAAGGAGGGCCGCAATGAAAATGCACAAAACAGCAGAGAAAACAGAAGAGAAACGTCTGCTTCTCTAAGCACTTTTTTCACAAAGCCCTCCTTGAAAATTCCAGCTCACTGTTATCTGTCCTCTATTCAAATTCCCAGATCAGAAATACTACTCCGTGTGCAGTTTCCCCTTCAGTGACCCCACAGCGAATATTGTCAGATTTGGCCTTTTCCACCAACCCTGAAAGCGGCCTCAGGATGATCCTCAACTCAGTGCTCCAGGTATCCCCAAAGTCAGCATGGGCAAATAAGATGAAATCCCTCCATTATAAAATCAGACACTTAGATGTTACACTCATTTTTATTGTATATGTCAATCACAGCACCTTGACTCAATTACAAATTCCTTGAGAAGAACCATGTTGTTATATCCAGGGGGATCTTACAAAACATCTGATACAATCTCTTCATTTTACAGAGGAGGAAACTGACAAGGAGAAAGGTCTAGGCCCTTGATTATATCACCATTGGCTAGTAAGGAAGCCAGGATTGGAACACCCATGTAACTGGGCTCTATTCCAGTACTCTGCATCCCTTGTAGGTCTCAGCTTCCAGCAAATTCATTTGGAGACAGCATTCCTGCCCACTCCAGAGCAGCATCTGACACTACACCTTGCATAAGGGTGACTGTTTTATCTGTCTCCAAATGAGTGTAAATGGATTGACTGCAATTCATCTGGGGACAACCAAGGAAAAGGATACTTCCTGGTTTCCATAAGAGAGGTAAAATGTGGCACGGAGGGGTATAGTCCTGAGTTCCTTCCAGGGGAGAGTGGGGGAGGGAGCTTGCCCTGGAGATATAGTATCTGCCCCTCCCCTTGCTGCTCCTGGGCAGGTTGAGCTGCCAGACATTCCAGAGAGGTCCAGGGTAGGATTTTGACACTTTGTGTGGGGACACCCCAAAACTAGGATACAGGGCACATTGAGCCTCTTATCATACAAATGTTATAAACATATGTGTATTATACTTGATAAACTCAAAATAATAAATATACGACAAACTGCTATTATCTTTGCCCCTGGGTTTATGTGTGTTTTGCCTCATATCCCATATAAATATGCCAGGGTTCCACATGAAATGTATGGCAGTTCAGTAAAATAATGCTCAAGGCCCAAGAAGAATATTTCAGCAACATTAGAGTATGGTCCAGACTCAACAGACTGAGTCCCAGGTCTCACAAGCACCCCACTCTGACCAGAGCAAGAGGAAAGCCTGGATCCCTACAACCTGAAGAGGACTGCACTTCTTTACATGGATCATCCCTGAACAGGACACGTCCTCTCCTCAGTGACAGCAGCCCTCTGCCGGCAAAGCACACCACCAGGAAAGGAAGCCCAAAGATCAGGCAGGCCACTTGCTCAGGGGCCTCAAATCTCCACACTCAGGGCCTACATACATATCTGACACTCTGACTTAATGTCAGCAGATTCATCCTCAAAATCGCAGCACATGGGGCTGGTTTCCTTTGATATGAAATTCCTACAGAACAATTATCATACAGTAGAAATACAGTCATAATATTTAATCTGCATGTATATATATATATGCATGTGTGTATATATATATATATGCATGTGTATATATATATATATATATATATATATATATATACACACACACACACACATATTTATTTTTAGGCAAGGCAAATCTTGGTTGACCTCACAGATTACAAAGACCTTGTCAGTTTATAATCCTTATTTTTTATTTTTTGATGCCTAAAGCACCTGGTCTTCCTCAGTGGTCTTCCATCCAAGTACTAACCAGGCCTGACCCTGCTTAGCTTCCGAGATCAGATGAGATTGGGCGTGTCCAGGGTAGCATAGCCGTGGACTTCTTTCCCATATATTTTTATGAAATATTTTTAAAGTGAGATCTTAGCTTATGGGTTCTATTTGGACTTGTGTTGTTCAACTTCTGGGTCATGGTGCACTTGGGAATTATAAATCAATTCAATGGGTTATGAACAGCATTTTTTAACTAAGTAGAACTGAAAAAAATTATAGGGTAGTAATGTTTTATTAAACTTCTGTTTTATGCATATGCGTCCTGGGCAGCAGTGTAAAATGTATTTCTCACTGAGGGTTACATTAAAAAGATGTGGACACCTCTGATTTATATAACCATCCCATTGTGTCAGGGGACCCTTGGGTGGTCCTGCCTGGGCAGCAGAAGCTTCAATCATTAGTCAACACCTCCTTTGTGGGTATATGGTTAGGCTATTTCATTCCCAGGAGAAAACGTATAAAAGCTCTAGCAGGAGAAGGAACATAAAAGCAAGAGATGTCCTGCAGCCTCTTCCTCCTGCAAAGTTGCACAACTCTTGCTTGCTTGCTACTTTGTCAGAGCTTTGTGGAAGAAAGAAGGAAGCCTGCTTCTAGTGCTTCTCCAGATAAAGGAAAGCTGTAATTTCGTGTCACCACCTTTATCCAGCTCAGGTAGAAAAGAGAGACCGTTCCCTCAAAGGATGAAGGGCAGTGACCGGCTCCGTGGAGCCTGGCAGTAGACAGATCTTTCTCTGCCCCGAAAATGCACAGCTGCCCTGGACTCCTGAGTCAGTTCAAGCAGAGCAGCCTCAGCATCCAAGGGTGGGTAGCACTGAGAGCTCGATGTTACCTACTTGAGCAGAAAATAAAGGGACTTGATCGAAAACACTTTGATGTCTGCATCTCTCTCGAGCTCACTGCCTGACAAATAGAACCTGATAATTAGTTCGGGTCCCAGCAATGTCCTGGATCTTTGGCAAAAAATCCCCCTAAAGCACTCCTGCATCTAGAATCACTGGGAAATGGAAGTATTCGGATGGATAAGATTTCCACAAAACTAACTCACCGCGTGAAGTATAGAATTTTAAAAAATACATCTTATGTATCAAAAAAGGAAGGAAGGAAGGAAGGAAGGAAGGAAGGAAGGAAGGAAGGAAGGAAGGAAGGAAGGAAGGAAGGAAGAGAGAAAAAAAAGAAAAAAAGAGAGAAGAAAAGAAAAGAAAGAAAACAAAAGGAAAGGGGAGGAAATACTCTAAACTGAGCCAGTTCTCCCTACCGCCAAGCTCTGCTGCCCTCTGGAGCGCCTGTGACGTGGCCTGTATCTTCGTCACTGCTCTCTTACCCGCAGTGGTCTCTGAATCAGGCTCTGCTCCCCACTCACCACATGGGTCATTTTCATTTTCATCTCCGAGCTGCCTGGATACCCCCCTACCCATCAAATCTGCCTCACCCTCCCAGGCCACTTCAAGGTTCTCCTCCCCCAGGAAGCACTCACCACCACTACCACCACCACCACCACCCCCCCCCCACCGCTTTTTTCTGGCCACTGCTCCACAATCTCCCTTTCCTGTGAGGTCTTTCAGTATTATGGGTATCACACAACTTAATGTTTCATTATACTTTGTTTGCTGTTTCATTCCTAAATCTTCTCTTTCCAATTGGTTTCTAAGAACTTTAGGACAGAGACATCATTTACTTCCTGGGAATTATTCCATAACCTACAGACGAGAGTCTTGTGAACCATTAAAACCAAATAGTAATTGTTCCTTGTTTGTGTAGGAGCATTTTGTCCTCCTTTCTGTCTCCGGAGAGGAAACAACATATACCTTTCTTTTAAAAAGTCTTCGAACTCTTTGCAATTCTTGCGGCCATTGTTCAGATGTTGGATGATGCTGTCATAGCCGATGGTGCTGAGGATGTCCAGACTCTGGCAAAAAAATAACAACAACAGCACTGTTATATCAGGAAGCCCCAAAGCCTGAAGAGACAGGGGAAGCCAACAATGAGAAGTTCCTGAAACATTACCTCCAAGACGTATGTGACCAAAACTAACGAAATAGAAGAAGTAAGAACGCAAGTAGCTGTGGAAGAGTTTCTAAAATTATGAAACCAAAGGGCCACAAAACAGGAAGGAAGTGACAGAGGATTGAGAGGTACATGGATGAGGGAGTTGGCTGGGTTCAGGCTCCTGTCAGGGCCCCCATCCATGCCCTAAATCGGGCCAAGACCAGGCACCCACTCCAGCCTTCCGAAGAGTGCTCCTTCATCCTGCTGGGCGGGAACTCACACCACAGGTCCATTTCAACCAGGGGCTATACAATGTTCATTTTGTCTTTGAACTTGTCACAGAACTGGACTGCAATGTCTCTTCCCACAATCAATAAGCCCTGTCTGAGGTGGAGAGCATGGCTGCAAAGGGCAAGCAGCGCTGAGCCAAGAGCCGGTCCTCAGAAGTGGGACAGGGAGGCCGGCTTCCCACTGAAAAGCACAGAGGGAAGCCTGGCAGCCAGCATGCTTGGCATGGTCGGTGGCCCCAGCTTGAAAAAAGAAATTTTCCTTTGAATTTTAAATTAGCAGTTTATTCCGATTCCATTCTGCTATGTGCTCTGAGGGTGGAGGAAGTTGCCTAAGTCTCTCAAAGTGTTAGCTCCAGATGCAGCATGCTTTAAAAATCAAAGTCCCCTCACCTCCCAAACCAACAACTCAGAGCTCTAAAGAATATCCCCAAAGGGTCATCTATTCTGGTTTCCTGATTCAGACTTCAGTCCCCAGAAGAGATTGGTTAGGCTGCTTCTGGGCAGTTCCTGGGAGTTTTGAAGCCCCTCACCCCCAGCCTAGCCAAGGCAGACAATGCCTTCCCCGCCCCCAGTCTGCAGAAGGGGGTGTGACTCTTGAGTGTGAGCAGAGGCACCTGAAGGTGCCTCTCTACCCAGCCCTGGACATGGAAGTAGCAAAATTCCTCTTACATTTGCTGTCTCTTGTCACCGCCTGTCTGAGCAGACAGGGTTCCCAAAGAAACCCAGCAGGACAAAGTCTGAGGCTAATTCCAACATGGCACTCGTTAACTAAACTGACCACAACTCACTGCATTATTAAAAATGGATTTTATAATAAATTTTAAACCTTGGCATATACATAAATCTAAGTAAGAAATATATTTAATTCCATGGGTACTGGCTGTTGTTTGAGCATAGATCAAAGCCCTGGCAAGCCTAAAGAAACGGCCTCCACCAAAGCTTCATTTCTCTACCTGTGCCCTCCAAACATGCTCTTCTGTCTCAGCCAGGTAGGCTACTTACTGCCCCCTGAAATGCAAGTGCTAAGTAGCAACTCTACTGACAACTCTGAATCCAAAGCCAGCCTCTCCACAGCCAGGTTTTCTGGAAGCCTTCTCTGAGGAGCTCCCGTGCCAGCTTCTGAATTTGCTGCTCCGTGTCTTCCATGTGAGTAGCCTTGCTGTCCCAGCTCTACTACAAGTGCCTGCAGCTTCTTCCACGTCTAGGACCACTCCTGAACGCACACCCAAAAAAACCCTGCTTAACTACAGTAAAATTCTGTAGTATGAAAATGTCTATTCTGTTTCCAGCCAGATGCATTAGAAAATGAAAACAAAGACTCCTGAGTGGATAAAGAGGTACAGAAGGT
Organism: Rousettus aegyptiacus; assembly: GCF_014176215.1. Classification (NCBI taxonomy): domain Eukaryota; kingdom Metazoa; phylum Chordata; class Mammalia; order Chiroptera; family Pteropodidae; genus Rousettus; species Rousettus aegyptiacus. The sequence continues at coordinate 74,369,525 of NW_023416287.1, forward strand.
TAATATCCATGTTGGTTTGCAGACAGAAGTGCTTTGCTCTTCCCAGCGAAAGACATTTGGGTTCTTTGTTTTATGATACTCATTTGGAAAAGGCTAGTTCCTTTATCATAATTAAGGGTGCAGAAACTCTTTGAGCTTCACAAGAAGGGTGGAGCTAAATAAGGGTTTCCTAGAAACAAACCAAATAAATCACCAGGCTTCTTGGCTGCCAACCTTAAAAAGCCAGAATTGCTGTTTCAGAGGACGGACTGGGCTACGGAAGGCAACCAGGAATGGAATCCCCCAAGAGAAATCTAAGAGTGTCCAAGGCCAAGTTCAAAGTTGTGGAGGATTTGGCTTGGAAACTCCTTCCTATGTTTCTCAGAGCATATGAGCAGTAAACTCTGACTGGCAGAAGCCAGAACACAAGGGCCAAAGAGGAAAGAAGACTGCGCAAGCACCAAGATAGCATCATAGATCTGCCACCAGAAGTAACTGTGCCAAGCACGCAACTCCTGTATTTTCGGCTTGGTAATCAGAGCCCTCTACACATATCTTACTTCTCTTCCCCAGCTTCTCCCACACTGGTCTCTCTCATGTCCTCCAAACAGACGGTGCGCATTTCTACCCCAGGACCTTTTGCACATGCTTTACTCGCAGTGGGAATTGCGTCTCTTGCTCTTCACTTAAATCCCACCTCTGATTCAGGGCCAGTTCAAATCCCATTTCCTCCTTGAAGTCTACCTCAAATAATTTGCCCTGTAGTCTCTTCTCCTTCTTCTGAATGTGGAATGTTTAATGTCTATTCCTCTCACTTGGTTTTTATTATATGTTATTTTGTGTCACTAGTTAACATCTTTTTAAAAATTATTTAACTGCTTAAAAAGTATCTTGATTATACACAATCTTTATCGCTCATTAGAGTTTCCACCTAAATAGTGCTTGAGAAAAATCTGTTAATCGTATACCAACTACAGGCAAGGAAATAAAAAGGTTACAAAGCCAGAGCTCTTACAATGAGGGAACCAGCCTCTCATTCATTTAGGGATTCGGTAAAGGTCATGGACATGAAACAAACGTGTATGCACAAGAAAAATTAGAGACTGAAACAGTACATAAGATTATATAGAGAAAATGTATAATAAATGAGGTAGAAAAGAGAGACTCAGCTAGGGTCATTGGAAAAGAGAAGAAGTAAGTAGTATTCAAATAAGAAATTAGTGACCTAAGCTTTCACTTTATGGAGCTAGGAAAAGAAGAAAAATTAAATCTCTACTAAGTAGGAGGAGGGGAAGAAAAATAGAGGAACACAATGAAATAGAAATGAGCACACAATAAAGAAAACAAATGAAATGAAAAAGTAGTCTTTTGAAAAGTTTAATAAAATTGATAAACTCATATCTAAGTTGATAAAAAAACAAAAGAGTAAGAAAAAGAAAAGACAAAATACCAATGTCCTCAGTCTGATAAAGGGCATCTATGAAAACACCTACAGCTACCAATCTAGTTAATGGTGAAAGACTGAACACTTTCCTCCTCATAAGGAAAAAAATAAGACAAAAAAAAAGAAATAAAGTGCACATATGTTGGAAAGGAAAAAGTAAAACTGCCTTTATCTGCAGAGAGTGTAATGTGTACATAAAAAATCCTAGGGAATTTACCAAAAAATTACTAGAGCTAATAAATAAATTTTACAAGATCTATATACAAAAATCAATTGTATTTCTACACACCAGTGGAAAAATATTAATAATAATAATACATCATTTACAATGGCATAAAAGATATGAAATATTCAGGAATAAATACTTAAGAGGTTATACAAGATTTCTTAGCTGAAAATTACAAAGCATTGCTGAGAGAAATGAAGGAAGACCACATAAAGGTAAATGTATACCATGTTTGTGGTTTGAAAGAGTAAATATTATAAAATTTTCAATTTTTTACAAATTGATGTATAGACTCAACACAATACCATCAAAATCTCAAGTCTCTTCTGTCAAAATTTGCAAGTTAGCCCAAAACTTACGTAAAATTATGAAGAACCTAGAATAAGCAAAATAATTTTCCTCTTTTTAAATTAATTTTATTGGGTTGACATCAGTTAATAAAATTATATAGGTTTCAAGTGTATGATTCTATAATACATCATCTGTATATTGCATGATGCGATCACCACCCAAAGTCAAATCTTCTTTCACCATTATATATTTGACCCTTTGACCCTTTTCTACCCCTTCCTTCCATCTGGTAACCACTATATTGTTACCTGGGTCTAAGTTCTTTGCAAAACAATTTTTCAAAAAGAACAAAGCTGTAGCATTCATATCACCACCTGACTTTAAAATTTTCTATGAAGTTACAGTAATCAAAAAGTATTGTACTGAGCCGAAGATAGACAAATACATCAATGGAACAGAATAGAATCCAGAAATAGACTCCCACACCAGACTTGCTCATTCTGAACATGGGGTGAAGGAAATCTCCATTTTTCACACTTCTCTTGAGTGACTTGTAATGCCATCCGAGAATTGCTGCCACGGAAATTACAAAAGACAAAAGAATAGTCATGGTTCCTGCCTAGAGGAGCTGGCTTCAAGAAGCAGGAGACATGCACATGGAACTAGAGCACACAGAGGAATGGGGTAGTGACAGAATGACCCTTAGGAAAGGGCAAGGGAGAAGAGGACAGAGAAGACACTCCATAGTTTCCATTTCTGATTCTGATTCTGAATAAAAAATGCAAATTTGTATTGATGCCTTTTTAGAAGCTGAGAGCCCCCCTAGAATGGGGAGGAGGTGCCTGACTTTGCATTACATAAAAGGCTGCATTTATTTGACCCCTGGGCATATGATGCATTCATGTATTGTACTTTAGAACACAATATATTCTATAAACACAGGGAGACAGGAGCAATTTACATGTTTTACAGCTGGAGAAAAACACTAGGAAGAGGAGTTCTTATCACTTCCTTCAACCAAAATGAAAGAACTTCTGTCTCCACCACTGTTATCCAAATCTCTGTTATTTATTAAAAGCTGTATGACAAGAGTAGACTCAAGATAAAGATGGAGGACATCATTTTACTTCCCTATGCTCTCAACCGTGAGCTTTCTTTCTTACTTTCCTACCTCTTTCACCCAAGGAGGTAAGACCAAATGGATCAAACTTGCCTTGTCTGCAAATATGGATTAATTATTGTTAATTAACATTAACAATTAGGTCTAATACATATTGACTACTTGCCGTACTCCAAATAGCATACCAAGCATTTTACACGGACTATCTTGTTTAATTCTTATAACAATTCCATCACATAAGTATCATTATTATCTTCATTTTATGGAACAGGAAACTAAGGATCAAAGACTGTGTTTTGAGACAGACTAAAGTCTGTATTTTTAAACCACTCAACTGCATGGCTTCTCTTATTGGAAGACAAAAAGCACATCTAACTTAGTCCATTTCTCTGCAATTCAAAATGGAACACCCCCAGGCTTTACACTTGACTTGGGTTTGAATTCCAATGCTGCTATGCCCAAGGTATATGACTTTGAACTAATAATTGCTCAATCTTTCTTAGTGTTAAATTACTAGACTGTAAAATAGGGATTACTGGAAGGATCAAATGATAATGTGTTTTGAGTTGGTCAAATGCTTCGCAAACTAAAGGAATGAAGGAAGACACCATTGAAATTTTCAAGACCAAGCCACATAAGCAAAAAGGCCTATGTGTAGGGACCATGTTAATTTCTTCATTAAAAGCAGACAACAGTGAAATAAATGTAGCCTGTTAGCCGCTGAAAAATAAGTATGCTGTCATCTGAGGAAGCAGTTGAAAATGTGTCAGAGATAATTCGGCGAGAGATTTGAAAACTACAGGCAGTGTTTTCAGCCATGTTTACCTAAGCCTAAAGTCTAACTCACTACAATGGTTTTGTCCTTAAGCCCTCTCGGTGCTGTGAAAGCAAGAATTAAACCCCATCCCAGGTCTCACTCCAGCCTTGTTCTACAATCACGGTGTGCCTTCTCACCCCTACAGCCCTCAGACACTCCAACTGTGTCTAGCTTGGATCCACAATTGACATTTTCACACATCTACCTGTCCCTCCTGTCAAATCAGCAGGTCAACTAAAAAGACAGCTTCGCTCAACTGAAAATATGTTAACTGACAGTAAAACCTGAGAAAGGAACTGTGTAATGCAAAAACTCCATGTTAGAAAAAAGAAAATGGTTAAAGGATGTTGAAGTGTTGAAAATGATTCTCGTCTTAGCATGTTTCTGTATTTTCTAAATGTTCTATAATATACTTATATTCCTTTTATAATCTGAAGTCTTTTCCTTTCTCTCTCATCTGTTCCTAAGCCCCACTAAAACAACAAATGCTCCATAGCAACCATAGAAAATAGGGAAGGGCCCAATGAGGAAGCTGGAGATTTGTAGGAATTTCTGTGATAGAAGAAGCAGGTGGAATTAGATGGACAGATATCGGAAGCCAGTATTTCAACTCACACCACATAGAAGAAATTCCACAAACTTTCCCAACAAAGCCCCAGAAAACCCTAAGCTCAAATCAGTGGAGGCTGAAACTGAAGCAAGTCATGGAGAAATCAGGAGGGTGTTTGTAGGACTCCAGGAACCTGGCCAGTGCCCTGTTCCACCTCCAGTGGAAACAGAATGGCTGATTCTGACATTTGTGCCAAAGTCACAGCTGCTGAGGACTCCACCCTGTGGCAGGCTCCTAGCAAGGACAGGAAGACCAAAACTGCCCCCAGGCACTGCCAAAGCTTCCACAGTAAAAACTGAAAGAAAAACTGGTTTTGCACAATTCTAAAGTCCTGTGAATGCCCGTCAGGTCCAGGATAACACCTTTCTCATTTTCTCACTCCAGACAGAGGCAAAAATATCAGAAATCGTCATTATTTCTAGGCGATACCAGTGTCTACTTAGGAAAGTAGAGATATTAAGTGAAATGCTAGAAACTGAATTAAATATTTTTTTAAAGCAATAGCTTTCTTATATGTCAACAATAACCATCAAAAACATAATTAAAATACAAAATCCTATTCAGTATGTCAACGGAACTGATAAAGTACCTAAAAATAAACCTTTTTGAAGGAAAATTTGGAAATGTTACAAAAAATACAAAGATCTCAATATAACTAGAAATATATCCTCGTTCAAGATGGGGGAATCTAATGTTGGAAAGACTCCCTTGTCCCCAAGGAAATCTATAAAGATAAAATAGTTTCAATCAAAATCAAAATCCTAATGGGGTTTCTTTTTAAATTTAAGTTCATTCTAAAGCACATCTAGAAAAGTAAGTAAATAAAACAGGCCATAAAATGTTAAAAAGATAATTAATGAGTAAGGACCTACCCTACCATATAAAAAAGTTAAAGTAAAAAAAAAAAAACCATTTTAATGTGCTACTAATCAGGTAAATAAAATACAAACAACGGTCCAGAAATTATCTGATATCTACATGAGGATTTAATATATAATAAAGGAAGCATTTAAAACCTGAAAGCCAGGGATAGGTTACTCAATAAATGTTATGGTGACAATGATTGTCCATTTTGCCAAAAACTAAATATAGAGCCATTTCTACTATCATACTCTAAAATAAATCTGATGAATTAAAGATCTAAACATGGAAATCATAAACACATAAGAAGAAAATATAGGATATGTATACATTTTTTAATTGAAGTAAGAAATTTTTCTGACTCTAAATGTAGAAGACATAAAAGAAAAATTAACAGATTAGCCTATTCTGAAAATATAGTTTACCAAAATTAACCCCATTCAAGATAGAAGGCTTCAATTGGCTAATGTCCATAGATAAAAACAGAGAATAATCAAACAGAAAAAACAACAGGACTAGATGTTTTTATAGGAAAATGTAATTCTACCAAAACTTCTGAGGGAAAAAATCGTGTTGCTAAGGTCCATAAACTGATTGGAAAGAAAAGAAAATGTCCTAATTCATTTTATAAAGCAAATATAACTCAGTACTTAAAATTGATAGGGTATAAAATAGAAAGGTACGGACCAGTATCACTTATGAATACTAATCAAAAAGTGCTCATTAAAATATTAGCCAAAAGAATCCAGTACCACATTGAGAATACATCATGACTAAGTGAGCTTTATTCTAGAAATGCAAAGTTGGTTCAATATTAGGATATTTATTAACCTACTAAACCATTTTAATAAATCTAAGAAGAAAAACAATGATTTTCTTCATAGATGCCTATGGTAGGCTGAATAATACATCTCAAAGGTATCCAGATCGTAACCTCTGGACACCATGAATTTTATCACAAGGAAAAGTCTTTACAGGTATGATTAAATTAAAGATACTAAAATGGGGAGCTTATCCTGGATGATCTGGGTGGGCCCTAAATGTAATCATGAATGTTCTTATTAGAGAGAAGAAGAGGGAGATTTGACACAGAAGAGAAAAAGCCACGTAACCATGGGCAAGACTGCAGTGATGTGGGCACAAGCCAAGAGATGCCAACGGCCACCAGAAGCTGGAAACAACGAGGAGTAGATTCTCCCCTAGAGTCTCCAGAGGGAGCACAGTCCTGCTGACACCTTAATTTCATCCCCGTGATACTGATTTTGAACTTTTGGCCTCCAGAATTGTAACAGACTAAAAATTTCTGTTAAGCCAACAAGTTTGTGGTAATTTGTTACAGCAACCACAGGAAAGTAATGCAAGGCCAAAAAAACCCTTGGCAGTATTCCATACCCACTCTAGATTTTAAAAGAAACTCAAGAAAATAGAAATTGACAGTACTTTTTAAAGATGATTTTAAAAAAATAATCACACACACACACACACACACACACACACACAATCACTTTATGCCTAAAGTCAGTATCTTTCTTACAGGAAATCACTAGAGGCATTTTCAGTAGGATGGGAAACAAGAATGGCCTTATTTCCACTCTTTTATACCAGAGGTATTAACCAAATTTGAGATGATAAATCTATTAGAAGCATTAAGAATTGGAAAGAAAGAAAACCATTTCTACTTGCAGATGATATAATACAAATGAAAAGATATTTTTATTTCTTGGATAGGATGACTCAAAGTCATTAAAATGTCATTCTTAGTTAATTTATTATAACTGTAATATTATTCCAATAAAAGTACTAACAAGTTATCTTTTTAGTTAGCTAAACAAAGTTCTTACAGAAAATATAAGGTGTGAAAATAGGCAGGAAAATACTGAGAAAATGAAAGTTATGAGGAAAAATCAGTTCTACCAGACATTTTAACATATGATAAATCCTTCATAATTAAAACAGTACAGTACTGGTACATAATCAAACAGACCACTGGAATAGAACATAAAATCCAGGAATAGACCCAAGTAGACATGTAAATTTAATATATGCTAGAGGTAACAACTTGCATCATTGAGAAAAAATTGATTTTTTTCATAAGTGGTACTGAGACAGCCATAAAGAAAATCATAAAAATAGACCTAAACTCCACCCCACACATAAGAATAAAATCAAAATGGCTCAAACAAGTATATGTTAAAACATAAAAGCTGATTGCTTCCTAAAGTATATAATGTCTAATCACTATGTTGTATACCTGAAACTAATATAACATCGTGTGTCAACTGTAATTAAAAAATAAATTAAAAAATAATTTTAAGGTGAAAGGTAAATCTCAAACAAAACAAAAACTCTGAAACTATACAAATACTAAAAGTAAACATTTAAAAAAGCGTTCTAACTATGACTTAAAATCCAAGTACAATAAAGGAAAAGATTAATAAATATGAACATTTAAAAATAAAAATATTTCATAGCCCAAAAATAATAAACAACATAAAAAGACAACTGACAATAAGCGAAAATACTCTGGCAAAATCATAGCTGAAGGGCTAATATCCCTAATATATAAAATAATAATAATAATAATAATAATAATAATATCCCTAATATATAAATAATTTTTTTAAATTGATGGAAAAGGGCCAAAAAATGGACAAGAGATAGGAACAGATGATTTACTGTGTTTACCTGTTCCTTCAATGTACAGGAAGATGTACAACCTCATCTATAACAAGAGAAAGGTGAATGAAACTTAACTGAGATACTGTTTTTCACCCATCAGAGTGGGAAAACTTACAAGTATGACAACACATCTGTTGACAAAACTGTGGGAAGCAGCCACTCTCCTCTACTGCTGGTGAGAATAAAAACTGACTCAAACTTTAGGGGTAGGAAATTCAACAATATCTAACCAAACCGCGTATGTGTTTACCTTCTAACCCAGCTATCTCACTTCTAGGAATTTACCCTGAAGATACACTTCCAACAAAATAAAAATATATACGCCCAGTTATTTATGGTAGCAGTTTATAATTGAAGATAATGAGGGCCACATTTCTCTTAGAAAAAAGAGCAGTGATATGCTAAGCAGACTCACTCCAGTAACTGAGAAGCAGTTGTGCACATCTCTTCCTAACTTCTTGTTCAGTGATTTCATGGTGGTGGCTTAAAACTGGTCATGGAGAGAGTTTTACACCATGGAAACTGCATATGCTGCAAATCAGAGTATTAAAACCACTGGAAAGCTGTTTGTTAAGTGTGCACCAGCGCATCACTGGAAGGGACTGGAAAATATTGCAAGTGGGGGAAGGGGAGAATGACCCTGTGGTATTGGAATGGAATTGGAGGTATCACTGTGTACACACACACCTATTTCCTCACTCTGTCAGTTAAGAGGACCTAGAAACAATGACATTCAAGTGGCAATGACCACAGCTAGAGCACAAATATTGGTTTCTAAATATGATTCTATAGAAAGTAACCAGGGTTCTTTGGAGAAATGGCAGATTCCAAAAATGGGGCAAAGAAATGATCTATTAAGCCTGTAACATCTTTTGCCAAAAAACAAGGAATGCTCAAAGAATTATGAGGGTATATCAAAAGGACACAGGATCTAGGACATAGGATACAGTTAAAGGAGCTCCCCACTGTCCAAATCTAGGACAATTTGAGCATCAAGATAAAAAATGATGGCGACATGTGATAATCCATTGCATAAAACAAGAATCCATGAATCCACACTAAAGATGGGTTGGTGGGAGAGCTCTTCCTTACAGTAAAATGCCAACTTTATTATGGAGATGGAATTAGAAAATCACCAAAAAAAGAGCTGCATAAAATGTTCACAGCAGCTTTATTTGAAATAGCCAAAAAATGTTCATCAACGGGCAATTGATAAACCACGAAATGTCCATAAAGTGGAATACTATTCAGCAATAAAAAAGAACTATTAATACACAGAACAACATGGATAAAAGTCAAAATGATTATGATAAATGAAAGAATCCAGGCAAAAACGGACAAGTCCTTCCTGTGCTTCAATTACATAAATTCTAGAAAATGCAATTAATCTACAGTGACAGAGAGCACATCACTGATTGCCTAGGGAGAGACTGATGAGGTAAGATGGATTTCAAAGGGGCAGGAGAAAACTTTCAGGTTAATAGATATATTCACTATCTTAATTGTAGTGATGATTTCATGGGTGGTATATACATGTCAAAACATATTAAATTGTATACTTTAACATGGGCAGTTTATTATATGTCAATTTTTTAAAGAAAGTTGTTAAAAGTTTTTAATCATAAGGAATGTTTGAAGAAATTTAGCAACCATCCTAGTAATAATTGATTCAGGCAAGAATTATCAATGGATGTTAAAACTAATAGATGAAAGTTTGAGGAAAGTATTATGTTTACATAGTTTCAAACTATCTTCCCTTAAACTACTTATTAATTACAAAGAGGAAAGCAGTAACCTTACCATGGAGACACTTAGAAAACCACTGTGTTGTTTTCTAACACCTAACACTGTAGCCTAAGCTAAAGAATGGCCCACTAAACACACTCATGACCTACTCCCCAGAATTTGTGAATATGGTTCCCTATATGACAAAAAGAATTTTTACAGATGGGATTAAATTAAGGATCTTGAGATGGGGAGATTATCTTGGATTATCCTGGTAAAACCAATGTAATCTCAGGGTTCCTTATAAGAAGGAGGCAGGAAATGTAATGGACAGGTGCAGAGGTAAGCCAGAGAGAGACAGAGACAGAGACAGAGAGACAGAGAGACAGACTGACAGAGAGAGAAAGGCAGAGAGAGAAAAAAAGAGATTTGAAGATAATATGCTTGAGGAAGGGAACCACAAGCCGAAGAATTACAGGCAGCCTCTAGAAGCTGGAAAAGGTAAGAAAAGGGATTCTTTTCAAGAAGATCCATCCAGAAGGAGCCAAGCTTGCTAACACCTTGATTTTAGCCAAGTGAAAAACCCATTTTAGACTTTTGACCTCCAGAACTTTAAGATAATAAATGCAAATTTATTAAAACCTTAACTTGTCGTTATTTGTCACAGAAGCAATAGGAAACTAACACCACCACCTTAACCAAAGTATCAAAATTAACACCTCCAGAAACAGCACAAATAAACATAATGTTGCCCTCTGATACTGAAAAGAACACAGCGTCACTTCTGTGAAATTTCTGCCCAAAATGCACAACCCGAATCTAATCATAAGGAAACAGGCAAGCTCAAATTAAGGCATTCTACAAAACAACTGCCCTGTACTCTTCAAAAACATCACAGTCATAAATATGAAAGAAAACTAAGGAACTCTTTCAGATTAAAGGAGACTGACAAAACTTGGCAACTAAATGGAATGCAGAATCCTAGATCAAAAATGGTTTCTTCTTTTGTTATAAAGGACATTATTGAGGAAATTTGAGTCTTTATATTATCTAACAGTTTTGTAGTATGTGATTATGCAAAAAGATATTCTTATATTTAGAAAATATACAACAATGTATTTTGGATAAAGGAAAATCAAGCCTGCAACTTTTAAATGGTTTAAAAAGTGAATATGTGTAATATACATAATACATATGATACATATTATATATTCGCAGATATATAAGTATCTGCAAAGGTATTCACATCTTAATCCCTAGAACCTGTGAATGTTTCCCAACATGACAAAGAAATATTTTACAGATGTGATAGTGAAATTGTGAAGATGTGAAGTCAAGGAAATTGGGAATCTGTGTGTGTGTGTGTGTGTGTGTGTGTGTGTGTGTGTGTGTGTATAATTTAGATTATGTATGGTGAGATCATGACTTTGTGAAAGATGTATTATCCCTACATATTTAACTTAGAAGGCATAAGATTTAGACGTCAATGTTCTCATTATCCATCTAATCTTCAACATTATCCATCTAATCTTAAACGTAATCCAAACCTTGCTCTCTCTTGTGTGCGCTCTCTCTCTCTCTCTTTCTCTCTCTCACAACACACACACACACACACACACACGCACACGCACACGCACACGCACACACACACTCAGGGACATGAGAAATTTGATTCGCAAATCCACTGAGAGATAAAATCTAAGAATTGAATGTGAATTTTAATTTGTAAAGAACATTAGGCCACCCCTGAGTTCACCGCTACTGTTAGTGTTAAGACTTTTCCAGTTAATACAAACAAGTTGAAGTTCTCTGGGTCACCCCTGAGAGGGGCATGACTGTACATACACAGGGTAACATCGGTGGTGTGACAATGCCGAGAAATACAGACCCAAAAGTTCTACTCCTGGTCTATGGCATTCCATGGAGAATCCCCAGACATGCCCAAGACACTGCCCAGGCCTGGAGAGGCAAGCAAGTGCCAGGAAAAGGCTGTACCTGGAACTAGAAGTAGGTCCTCAAGTATGCAGCCAAGAGAACCACAGAATGAGATGCGAAACCCAGCAGTCCAGAAAACAAAGCCAAGAAAGCAAGCCAGATCAACCACCCAGGATAGTTACTACTGTCAAATGCAAATACGGAATTGAGAGCCAGGAATCCAAAGTAGGTCAAACCCAGGGGAATGTCCAAAGTTACTGCACTCGCGGACTTGTACTCCCTCTCCTCCGGGTGGCAGGTGTGAGCCCAATCCATAAAAACTCCAATGGCCTCTCACACCCTCCGCGTTACATTCCCACTGCAATACAATTAATCTCTATCTATCCTTCTGGTTGACCCATTAGGCACACCAGATATTCAAAGAAGAATAAATCTTAAAGTCTTAAAACAATATGTAACTGTGAAGACTCTTAAGGAGCCCCATCCCTGCAGAAGTAATGGCTAGGATACATTTCACAGCTGTTAACTAGGAAACCTCAACTTAATTCCTTCTCCTATACTCAAGTAATCCAAATATTCAATTGCCAGGACTTTTTTCCATGACAACTTATTTGAAGTAAAGAAATTGCAAGTTAATGGAAAATAATTGCTGTTAATGAAAATAACTTCTTCTATGGTAAAACCTAGCTTCATTCATTCCTATTCAATTTCTCCCATCTTACTAATCTCTGTTTCTGAAACCTCAATACATAACTGGAAGAATCCTCAAAAATTCCCTTATATTCTCAAGACGTGGATTCTCCAAGGCAAAAGTAGACTTACAATTTATAACAAACTGTGAACCAAAAATGATTCAGGGTTAATTATCAACTGATCAGAGAGCATAATCAATCAGAATATCCATTCCCTAAACATTCTAAGTAATTAAAGCGTTCATTTACTTTCCTATAGTGTTATGGCCTTGGAATGCTAGTATTTTAGAGAACATCTTAGAGCTCGAACATATAATTAATTTCTGTCCTTTTACCAATGAAGAAACTGAGGCCTAGGTTGCAATTTAACCAGTGATTATATTACTAACATGAATAAAAACACAATGCAAAAAGGGTTACTCAACTATCATTCAAAATAAACGCAATAATCTCCAAATTTGCACATCGGGCTGATTAACTCTGGTTCTGAGTAATAACACCAAGTAATCCATTTTTTATTCCAGAAATTATTCATCCTCCATGTCTCAGTGATTCAGCCTTCCCTGACCCCTGAAATATGTGACTCCTGTTTCTACTTGTTCCTACTGACTCTCTATAAAACTGACGATTTACGTTGTCCTACAGGGTTTTTCTCAAAGCTTAAATTTAGTTAAGTTTTAGATTTGGCTTCTTTCTAGTTTTACTACTGCCATTTTCCTGAGGCCAGTCCCAAGTTCAATATATTTTGGGTTTTCTGGAATTCTATCCATGACTTTTGGAAATATTTGATTTCAGATTTATGCATGTCTCAAATGTCAGGATTTTAGAAGCAAATCAGAAGTATTTCTCCAGGACATGTTACTCTGAGTCCACTGCTTTTTCTCCTTCTCTAACTCACTAATTTCTTACCCAGCTTGATCCAATCAACATCTTGCATGAATTCTGAGTAGAGAGGATATTCAGGCATCTTAGATTTGAAATACATGCTATAATGGCATTTGAGTGAGCTAGATCAATAAATTTGATAAATCAAAACTAAATCCCGATTAAATTGAATTGAAAACTTATGTCCACACAAAGCTACTCATCAATATTTACAGCAGTTTTATTCTTAATTGCCCAAAATTGGGAACAACCATGATATCTCTCAATAGGTGAATGGATAAACAAACTGTGGTATATCTGTACTATGGAATATTATTTATTCAGTGGTAAGAAGAAATGAGCTAGCCAGTCATGAAAGACATGGGAAAATCTTAAACACATATTGCTAAATGAAAGAAGTCAATCTGAAAAGGCTACATTCTGTATGATTCCAACTATATTACATTCTGGAAAAAGTAAAACTATGAAAACAATAAAAAGCCACTGGCTGCCAGGGGTCTGGGGAGAAAGAAGGAAGGATGAAGAGAGGATTTTTCAGGTCAGTGAAACTATTCTGTATGATACTGTAAAGTTGGATACACGACATTATGTACTTGTCAAAACCCATAGAAAACAAAGAATGGACCTTAATGTAAACTATGGACTTTAGCTAATAATACTGTATTCATATTGGTGCAGCAATTGTAACAAATATACCGTGCTAATGCAAGACATTAATAACGGGGAAACTGAGACAGGGAGTAATATGGGAACACTGCACTTTTGTTCAATTTTTCAGTAAACTTAAAACTGCTCTAAATAATAAAACCTTTTTTTTTTTTTTTTTTTTGTTGTTGTTGTTGAAACAACCATTGGTAACAGAGCATGCTTTGGCTCTGTAGGTAATTACTAGAAACAAGTTTTCCTGACTTGATCATTTCGACAAATTGGCTGTTCATAAACTGATTCTTCACAATTTGGCCTGCCTCCTCCCGGAGCCACATAGGATCTTTCTGTCCCTCAAACCCACCGGTCCCCTTACAGTCTTACTGCTTTCTCTCCCCTTCCCCCAGCTGCCTGCAAGCCTAGCTGGACCTCACCTTACCCTTCACATCTCAGCTCAAATGTCATCTTCTCAGAGAAGTCCCCGATCCACATACACATCCAATGACTGACCGTTCCATCTCCATGACCACCCATGTGATAGACAGAATAATAACCCCCCAATAGGTCCAAGTAATAATCCATAGAATTTGTGAATACGTTATCTTTCATGGCAAAAGGAACTCTGCAGTTGTAATTAAATTAAGGGCCTTGAGATGGAGAGATTATCCAGGTGGACCAGAGATTAATCACAAGAGTCCTTAAAAGGGAGGTAGATAAGGATAAAGGGCATTAAACATATGGTGACAGAAGGAAATTTAACTTTGGGTGATGAACGCATGATACAATATACGTATGACATATTATTGAATTGTACCTTGAAATCTATATAATTCCATTAACCAATGTCATCCCAATAAATTAATCTTTTTAAAAAGCAAATGAAAAAATCAATTAATTAATTAATTTTTAAAAAGAGAGAAGCCGAGTGATATGATTGCTGGGCTTGAAAATGAAAGAGGGCCACAAACCAAAAAATGCAGGCAGCCTCTAGAAGCCAGAAAAGGCAAGGAATGGATTTTCCCCTTGAACCCCACAGGGAATGCAGTGTGCAGACAACCTTGATTTTAGTCCAATGAGACTTCTGACATCCAGAATTATATGATGAGAAATTTGTGTTATTGCAGCAGCTATAGGAAACTCATACACTCTATTTCCTTCCAAGTTCCTGTACTTACCAAGTTCCTTTATTGTATGGTATATATCTATTTGGCCACTATGGATCTCTCATGCACTAGAATATAAGTTCCCAGAATCTGATGTCAAGCCTGGCACAGAGTAGGTACTCAATAAACACTTGATAAAGACAGGACTTCTAGCCTCAACCCTCATAGCTCTCATCATCCAGATGTTACAGATGTGGACACAGACTCAGAGAGGTTATACCACTCGACCAAAGTCACACAGCAATAATTGCTGAGCAGAGATTCAAAGCCAGGTACACCCAGTGCCAAAGCCGGTGCCACTGAGCCCTTTAAAAAGAGGATAATAATTACACGAGGATAATACCGTGTAATTAGCAGCATAGCAGAAGCACAGAGACTGCTGTGGAGCACGGAGGAGAGGCAGCACTGCCAAGGCTGGTAAGATGAGGCCTCGCAGAAGGGAACATTCTGGAAGCCTTGAGGAGAAATTTTCTAGGTGAAAAAGCAGGATAGAGGTGATTGTTTTTGTTCAGATAGTTTGAATTTTTTTTTTTTTTTTTTTGTCAGTCAGGTAAAATTTAGTGCCCATGGGGATGGGAGTTTAAGGGAACAAGAAATAAAAGAGTTTGGAAACCTTTAATGGAAGGTAGTTTGGGGTAAGCGTGCCCTACAACAAGCTCCCTCTGGGTGTAGGGCCTCCAGGCAGATGGCTCTTTGAAGCAGACTTTCCCTTTCTTCCTTTGAACCTTGATGTATCTGGATGAACTTGCACCTTCAGCTGGCAATTGTCATCAGATAAAAATGGTGCTTAACTATTCCAGACTATTCCAAACTTTTGGTTAGTATAAATAATGTTGCAGTATACACCCTTCTACATAAGCACTTTTTTCATATTTGCAATATTTCCTTGCCAGGAGAGGCATTGCTGTGCCAAAGTCTATGACTGTAAAGGCTAATACCTCATGCAGCCCAATCTTTTCCAAAATAATTCTACCAGTTTACCCTGTCGCTGGCAATGATTCAGAGTGCTCATGTCCCTGACTCTTTTCCTGAGGAAGGCACTATGCTTTATATACATATTTTAAACTAGTTAATTTGATAGGTGAAAAACGTAATCTCAGTACTGTTTTAATTTGGGGTTTTTAACTATTAGTGAGGTTGAACATTTTCGATATTTTTACAATACTTTCACTTTCAGAGCTTCATTTGTGAATTGGGGAAATCACTTTTAAAACAGACTAAGGCAAAACGTGGAGCCAGCAGGCATAAACGAGTACAAACATGAGAAAACCCGATCTTTTCTGGCTGCACCTTTTTTGCTGAATAAGTAGCTCACTGAGCTTTGGGCGGGTTTCTCACACAGCCCCAAACACACCTTTCCCCTTTCTTTTCTCTCTCTGTGGCAGAGCCCTGCTAGGCGGTCAGGACTCCCTCGGTCAACACAAAGCTCCAGGGGCCCTGGAGCAGCTGGGAGGGCGGAAAATCCCAAGACTGTGCTGAGTCCACTTTTTAAGTCCACGTGGTCCCTCGGCAATGCAGGGCTCATAGCTGGGCAGGGACTTTGCAAGGATTTCCTGTGCAAAACGGATCCCCACGTATGTTCTCCCAGCTCCCCGCTCCCATCCCGAGCCCAGGCCTTCCCTGTTCTGTGAACCACCCTTCTGCAAGGTGCTTATCATTCCCAAAGGACTCCTTCCTCCAGGGCCAGGACTAGGATGAGGCAAGGAACACAGGACCATGGAAGTGCATGCCTTCCTTTAAAATTTTTAAATTTTGTTTGCTGTGGGGGGTTTTACATTCATTCGATTTAAAAAAGCATATTGCATGAAATTATTATTTGTCTCGAGTACTGAAGGAAATGTTTTCTTTGACACACCTTTAAATTTTATCCCCAACGCCAGTGCCTGTCGCTCGTCCTGACTCTGATCCCGCTGAGCAGAGACCCCTCTCTCCACCAAGGACCTCCCTTAGTCAGTCACGTTACGGTGCAAATGACTTAACCACTACATTTCTTGGGGAGGCACTTCAAACATTTTTTCTTTTTTAATTTACAGAATACCTGATTCTTCTGCAATGAACACTTCAGCAAAAAAGAACATTAAAATTACCCATAATCTAGGAAAGCAGAGATAACTGTCATTTACATGCTTTTAAAAAAATACAAAAGTGCTCAGCTGGGGAAAATCAGCTTTCTAACCTGCTGTTCCATACTAGGATTATAAATATGCTTCTTCAACACCTTATATGGAAGAGCTATATAAGCATGTGTGTGTAAGATCAGGTACACATGGAAAATCCTCTAGAAAGTTACTCTATAATTTACCCTGGAGGCTGGGATTTGAAGAGCTGAGGCAAGGCCTTTGATGTTATATGCTTTTTGCTAAATATGCATCTGAATCATGTTGCTGTTTCAAAATGAACATGTTACATTCCTGCTTTTTAAAAGTACAATAACAATTAAAAACAAATGACCTGTTGTATTCACAGGTGGTTCTTTCTGCTTACAGGCTAGGCGATGAGAAGAGGTCATTATGACTGGGTTAGTCTTGTCACCAGAATATGTGGGAGCTGGAGGGAGGGGATCTTCCCTAGACTTGACTCTCCCCCCAGCCAGGCAGAGCACCCTAAAAATAAAGCCTTCGCCTTGGCACAGGCAGGTGGCAAGGCCCCTTTCCTACAGACTGGTCCATGTCCCTTTGGGGCTGTTACTTTTATTCTGTCTGAACAGGTGTACTTGTTCTTCTTTTAATGATTTTTTTATATTTTAATTCTTTACTTTTAAAGTTACATATATTTTATTGTAGAAAAATTGAAAAGTACAGATAAGCAAATAAGAAACTCCATTTCTCCTATTACATGAAATCTCAAAGAAAACAATAGTTGATATTTTGCTGTATAATCTCGATGTTTCCCTAATAACATGACTATGGCTTCGTATTTTTCAAATAAAAATGAAGTCTTATTTTACAAATTGGTTTGTAACTTTATTTAACTTAATGTATTATAAATTATCTTTCCTGGTGTTTGCTTTAAATCATAATTTGTAGGGACTACAAATTGCTCTAACAATTCCTTAAAGTTTTTAAAGTGATTTTCCCTCATCATTTTCATTCATTACCTCAATTAAGTTAATATAACTGCACTATAACCTACAGTTTTGACTTACCAACAATGCTACCTCCTTAACACACCTCTAATCAATTTTCTGGAACACATTATGGTCTTAGGATGGGGCACCCCAGATATGATTATCCACACTGCACAACAGGAAGCTCAAGCCTTGAGTGGTTAGCTATGTGGCTTTGGGCAAGTCACTCACTTAGTATGAATTGGAATAGGGTGTAGATCCCAAGTGATAGGTACCCAGGGCCAGGAAGACTGCAGCTGCCCTTGGTTGGTGGCTTCTCCCTCCCAACTTCCTGTTCTCTCCTGATCAATCCCAATGTGGTCTGAATAGCCGTAGGCTTGTGCACTCAGCCTCTCTGGGACCCCCTCGGTCTTTCCAGGCTTCCAGCTGCCCCATATGAAACCGCTCCCATAGGACTTTGGCCTCGGGCTTCTAGCTGGCTAAGCCCTTGGGCCCTGGGGACTTTCAGTTTAGTTTCTGCAGAAGGGACCCCGTGGCTCACAGGTAGGTGCCCTGATCTGCAACACGTGCTCCCTTTCACTAGGAGCTGAGGACACCTGAAAGGAATACCTGGGTCCCTCTCACATAGGCTACCCGCCCATATAGCCCAGGAAAGGGCAGTACCAGCCTGGGTCAGCCTGGGAGAGGCCTGCGTCAGCCTGGGAGAGGCCTGCCAGCTAAGACAGTGGCCATGGGCCAACTCTGGTCAGAATCAAGGCCAACCACTCTTACAAGCAGGAATTATATGGGAATCCTGATTAAATAGGTAGATGCTAACACAGGACAGGGAGATGAGGAAGATTGAGCTGGGCATAGATGACCCACAGGACTGGTCAGCTATCCATATCTGGCCATGAACATAGTGCTGACCAAGGTCTGAAGAAAATACTTTTCATTCCAGAGAGGGGTCCTTTTGGACCCCTAGTTCAGGGGCCTGGATCCCTAGGCATGGAGGACACTTAAGCGTCTGCATTTGATAACAAGGGATATATCCGCAAAGCGGATTCCAAGAGGCAGGGCAACCACAGCCTGGAGTAGTGAAGGGTCTTAGATGCCTGTATTTCTAAGGTTCTCAGACATTTGTGGCCACTTACAAACTTGTCACTTCAAGCAGCTATTCTTTAAATAGAAAACGTATTTCCAATAAGAGCGGAGACTCGGCACTGCAGGGCAAAAGTGAAGATGAAAGACCCTTGTGACCATTTTCTCAGCATGTCACCTTGCATCCACCACTCAGCAAAATCAAGTCCAAAAGGTAACCAGGCTCCAGGCCCTCAGAGAGCAGCCAAACTATCAACTGTTTTCACCTAAGTATGACCTTCAGGTGAGGGTAGGGTTCCAGTCCCCCTACCCTAAGCAGTTTATTCAAGTATTCCTTCCAGCCCTATGCCATGCCATATCCTCCCTTGAGGTGTTCTAGAAACACAGATTTCCCCATCTTACTGCATGCCTAGTGCAATCTTAGCACTTTCGGGGACTGGTCCCTCATAGCACCCATCTATCTGGCCCTGCCCTAGAACCTTGCTCTGCTAACCCTTGCTCTGCTTTCAGTGTGAGGAGACTAGGTCCACCTGTTTCTGATTAGTGTCATACATGTGTGTCTTCCCCTTAACAAGGGTGTGGGCCCCTTGAGGGCAGGCATCCATCTCCTGACAGTAGAGGTCCACACAGATCCCTGCAGAAGGGACCATGTGGCTCACAGGTAGGTGCCCTGATCTGCAGCACATATGCTCCCGTTCACTCAGAGCAGAGGACACCTGAGGGGAATACCTAGGTCCCTCACACACAGGCTCCCCACCCACACAGCCCAGGAAAGGGTAGTACCAGCCTGGGTCAGCCCGAGAGAGGCCTGCCAGCTAAGACAGTGGCCATGGCTAAGGCTGGTCAGAATCAAGGCCAATCACAAATGTTGGAACACTTGAGGGCTCAGACACAAAGACAAATACTGAGTACAACTTGCACCATAGAAAAGGGCAACGAAAAATAATTTGGTGTATATCAAGCTCAGTGTGGGAAGGAATTTTTAAACCTTGACATGTAACAGATGAAACCACAAAAGATGAGCTCAACAAACTTGACTGTGTTTTTAGAACGCATACACATACTTAAGAATAATTATCATTTTACGGATGAGGACACTGAGCTTAGGAAGACTGAGTAATTTGAACAAGGGCACATCCCTTGGCTTGAAAGGAGCAAAGCCAGGATTCTTGCCCAGGAATGTCCAACACGAAAGCTTGTGTGTGCCTAAGGACCGACTTTCCCTATTGCACACTGTATTTTCTGGATGCTGGGGCATGTGAATTACACTCACAACTCTACACACACATATACAAGAATACATATTCAAATATTGGTAGTCTGTGACAAAGACTATCTTTACTATTATTAAAAGCTTATGTAGATATATAAGTAAAGAATGAGGAAGGAAACAACACTATTTGTCAATGAGGAAATACAAGAAGAAAATTAAAAAACACAAATGAAAGTTTAACAGGGCACTCATTTTTGCTGATTTAATGGGAAGGGGAAAAGCCACAGTGGCCATGACTGATAAAGTGAAATTGGTATCTTCAGATATTATCGGGGACGCTGACAATACATCTCTCCCTTAGGAAATCAGCTTGGTTCTATATATCAAAAGTTTTTAAATGCCCTACTGTCAATGAATACTATTTTCAGTCATTCAACAGATATTACTGTGAACCTATTATGTGCCAAGCACTGAACCAGGTACTGCTGGAGTAACCGGACAGCAGTGTGGGTCCTGACACCATGGATGGCCATGCCAGCCCTGGAATGATCAGCTGGGGACTTCATATATATGAGACAGAAATAAATATTGTCCTTGTCTAGGCCACTGAATTTTTCTATTACTCCTGGCCAAACCTAACCTAATTCATATAGCATGTAAGTGAGCTTTCACCAGCTAGTATCTGGTGTCTTAACCAAGTAAAAGGCAATATCATCAAAATAGAACAAGAATGTGGAAGGGAAGTGGAAGGCTGATGAGAGTGGAAAATTTATGAAATTACCATTGTGAAAAGAGGGTGATCTTATTAAAGAAACGTAGTAAAACAGCTAGGCAGTGACAAGTTCTTCCATGAGTTTCCAGAAATAAATATTAAAGAATCCACTTTTAAAATACCCTAAATGAATGAAGATGTGCATGACAACATTATTTATTGTAAAAAAATTTGGAAATTTTTAAATTTCCTCTTGTTGTAAACATGCAAAAACAAGAGAAGTTACATCACATAATACTTTTTAAATGATCGTTAGGAAAATAAATAGCAAGAGATAAACTTACAATATTTCATTATCATATTTATATTTCATTTATTATATTCAAACAGTGGAATATAAAATTGTACATATACTATGGAGGAAAAATTGGGGAAAGTACCAAATTACTAATTGTATGCCTTAAATTTTCTTAATTTTGCTGTATTAAAAACTATTATTTTAAATTATCGTGTGAGATTCATCCCCTTGAGCAGATAATAATCACTAAAAGGTAAGAAGTGTGCGTCTCTCTCTCCATGACCCACAGCAGCTACCACAGGGCTAGTATTCTACTTCACAAGAGAATTGGGTTAAACTGCCTCAGATTGCCCATGAAGGGGAAGAGACTTCCTATCTTCAACCAGTTGTGTTTTCTCTGTCGGTCACAGGGTCTCTCACCAGACGGGCAGCATGAAGTACATGGGGTTTGCTCTTTACATTAGTGCTATGCCCCTCCTTGGGTATGGGGCTTCTGGTGGAGCTAGAGCCCAGCCCTGATGATATCATTTTCCCATGCACAAGACAATCAATAAGTTATAGTGGAAGATGTTCTTTAAAGGCATGAAATGACACTTCCAATTAAAGGGAATGCAAGGACAGAGTTTTTACTTGAATGAGTAACCTTCATTCACAGCCACATATGTGCCTCACTGTTCCTTCATTTGTTTATTCATTCGCTCTGACACTTGTCAGGCACCATGCTAGGTGTGGGGGACACGGTGCTAAACAAGTCAGGCAAACGTTGTGGAGCTTACAATCTGATGGGAACTACAACAGTATAGCTATAATCACGATACCATAGATTATTTGATGGGCACAGGATGCCATGGGAACAGGCAGCAGGAGCAAGTTAATTGGTTAACTGGAAACAATAATCACTATTCGGTAGACCTAGGAGTACTCCAGTTAAGTAAGTAAGCTGGAGATGGTGAGTGGCAAGTGCAGAGAGGCAGGCTAGGCTGGGTCAGGCACAGCCTGGTAGGCCATGGTCAGACTTTTAGATTCCAAGTGCCGTGGGAGGCCACTGGAGGAATAGAAGCAGGGGAACAACATTTTTATCATTGATTTGTATATTTAATAGCTTTTTAGATGATATGGGATCAGGAAAACAGTGGCTCCAATTCATGAGAGTACTAAAGCCCAGGAGGACAGCTGTGCAGCAGACCTGGAAAATAATAACCAGTCCAGACTGGAACAGGGGTCAGAGGGCTCCAAGAAGGGGTGTCCAGAGAAGGATGGGGGGGTGGAGAGGATTTTTTTTTAATATCTGCTATGCTGGAGGATTAAAAAAAAAGTCTCTGATAAAGATGAATACTTCACAGAAATAGAAAAACTCATCCTAAAATTCACATGAAATCTCAAGGAACCCTCAAGAGCCAAAAGAACCTTGAAAAAGAACAAAACCGGAGGACTCACACTACCTAATTTCAAAACTTGCTATAAAACTACAGTAATCAAAAGAGTGAGGTGCTGGCATAAAGACAGACATATAGACCAATGAAATACAATAGAAAGCCCAGAAATAAATCCTTACATGATTTTTAACAGGGGTGACTATTTATTGGAGCAGAAATTGTTCCATGATACCACCACTGTCCACATTGTAAGCTGGACTTGGGCCAGAATAAAGGTTGCTTTCTGCAAACCCCCATTAAACACTGTCTGATAGTAAATGATGTTCATTCCGACATATATCAGCACCCTTCTCTTGCCTCCTGCTGTATGCTGGTTCCTGGAGCAACATGTTGTCCTGACCTGATCAAACATGTAAAATAATTTCGCATACCTGGTAGCATTCATGTACTAGTTAGTACCCGTGACTATTCCCCCTTTACCCTATATAATTCTTTGGCGCCTGCCAAGCACCGGAAGAAATAATCCACGTCATCTTGCAGCCATCCAAGAGACACACCTTGTATGTAAGTTTCCCTTAATAAACTCTATTAGTTTACCAGACTAGAGTAGCCTTTTTCTTCAGTCTCACTCTGCCCTCAGCTTACAGAGGTAGATTTTGAGTCTTGGGGCTTCTCCCTGGGTCTCCATGTACAAACAGTGCCAAGACCATTCAATGGCAAAAAGACAATCTTTTTACCAGATGGTGCTAGGAAACCTGGATATCTACACACAAAAGAATAAAGTTGGACCCTCACCTGATACCATATACAAAAATTAAATCAAAATAGATCAAAGACCTAAATTCAAGACCTAAAACAATAAAACTCTTAGAAGAAACTATAGAACAAAAACTTCATAACATTGTTTTTGGCAATGATTTCTTGGATTTAACACCAAAAGCAAAGGTAACGACAACAACAAAAAAAACAAATTAGACTTTAGGAAAATTTTTAAATTTTTGTGTATCAAAAGACACTAACAACAGAGTAAAAAGGCACCCCAGAAAATGGGAGAAAATATTTGCAAATCATATATCTGATAAAGGATTAGTATCCAGAATATATACAGAACTCCTAAAACTCAACAAGAAAAAAACAAACAACCCCAATGGAAACAAGTGAAGGACTTGAACAGAGATTTCCCTTAAGGAAGATATATGAATGGGCAATAAACACATGAAAAAAAATGCTTAACATCACTAATCATTAAGGAAATGCAAATGTAATCCACAATGAGATACCACCTCTCACCCAGTAGAAACATATGGCAGTTCCTCAAAAAACTAAAAACAGAATTGCCATATGATCCAGGAATTATACTTCTAGGTATATACTCAGAAGAACTGAAAGCAGGGTCTTGAAGAAATATTTGTGCAGCCATATTCATAGCAGCATTATTGACAACAGCTAAAATATGGAAGCACGTCAAGTGTCCGCTGCTGGATGGATAAGCTAACTGTGGTCTATACTCACAAGGAATACTACTCAGCCTTAAAAAGTAAGGAAATTCTGACATATGCTACAACATAGATGAACCTTGAGGCATAATGTGAAATAAGCTAGTCACAAAAAGACAAACACTGTATGGTTCCACTTACATGTGGTACTTAGGGCAGTCAAAATCATAGAGACAAAAATATAATGGTGGTTGCCAGGGGCTGGGGTAAGGGAGGATGAGGAGGCATTATTTAATGAGTATAAACTTTCAGTTTTACAAGAGGAAAAGAGTTATGGGGATAGATGGTGGTGATGGTTGCACTACAGTATAAATGTATTTAACACCATTGAACTGCACACTTAAAAAAGGCAGAGATGGTACTTTTTATATTATATGTATTTTACTATGATGAAAAAAAAATATGGTACCAGACTGAAAAAAAGAAGGGAACCAGTTAAATATGTGAAATTCAGCTGCACAGCCACTGAATATTATGTATGTGTGTATATATATAAAGTGTGTGCAGAAGTGAAGGGCAGTGAATGGGACTTCAATTTATTTATTCACTTGTTAGACATTTATTGAGCACATCCTCTCTTCTCAGAACTGTGTGAAGCCTTAGGAATATGGAGGCAAATGAGATGGAAGTTGACCATAGTCCTACAAGGAAGACAGGCAAGAAAACAGATTAAATAAAGAGTGATAAGTGTACTGTTAAAAATATGCAGCAGACTTTCAGAAAAAGTCCCCTAACCAAGACCTGGAGGCAGGAGTAGAGACCAATGTAAAAAGGCTTAGGGGTGGGGGCCAAGGAAACATCTCCCCACTGCCCTCCCCAACCTCTAAGCCCCTTAGAGTACAGAGCGGCAAGTACTTTTGTGTGGCTGCACTTCACAGTGTGAACATTGAGTGTGAGAGTCAGGAATAACCCATCTTCTGTCACTACAATTTTTCTTATTCTTTATTCTCACATTCATTCTCTCTCTCTCTCTCTCTCTCTCTCTCTCTCTCTCTCTCTCTCTCTCTCTCTCTCTCTCTTTCTCTCTCTCTCCCCCCCCTCCCCCCTTGTACCATTCTTGGGGATTTATTTTTTTTACTCTTTCAAAAATTTTCAATTACAGTTGGCATTCACATTATTTTAGTTTATATCAGGTGCACAGCATAGTGGTTAGACATTTATATAACTTAAGATCTCCCACAAGTCCAGTACCCACCTACTATACATAATTATTACAATATTACTGACCATATTCTCTATGCTGTACTTTACATCCCCATCTTTGGCTTTTATAAAAGCACTTGAAACTAAAATCTACATTCATAAACAGTTTTAAAAATGAACAGCCCTTTACGAAAAAAACATTTAAGATCATTGCATTTTTTAAAAAAGATAGTAAATATAGCATTTAAATATCTAAGAATACTCTTGTTCTACTTTTACAAATATCTAGCTGTGATCATTGCTATTAAAAAAAGAAAGTCTTCAGTTGGTTTCTAATCTGCTAATGCAATACAGTATGACCTGGTCAATGTTAACACAATAGGCATATTTGAATGGTGAGCTCTGAGGCTGTATAATCATTCCCAAAGATAGATAATGAATATTATGGATTTGTGCATTGGGGTTTAAAACTGCCCTGTGCTGCTCTTACGCATATAAACAGTGCAAAGCGTTTAAGACAGGAGCATTAGGGCTGACTGAAGAAAAGCTTTCCTCGTCTTGTGAAGCAAAAGCCTCCATCAGATGTATGGAAATCTCCTCCTTGATTCTTGTCTAAACTTCAGTCCAAAATGCACAAAGAAAAATAAAGCAAATCCCCACCCCCACCCCCAAAAGAAAGGCTTGAACAAACAAGCCAGCAGTCTACTGTGTCTCTGAGAAATCTGACTTTCCTATTTTCCTCACACTCACGCTGCTGGGAAACAAGAAGCCCAGGACTCCAAGGCAGGTCACAAAGCCTTGATGGAGGCCATAAGACACACAGCGCTGTCTGAGTGCAGGTGTCTGAAATAGACACCTGGTCTCCCGCTGCCTGCCTGCTCTGAAGTGAGATTATAGGGTACTGCAGTCCTCGTGGATCTTCATCATAATGGAGAGTTTTTAAATTCCTGGCTACAATATCTTAATCGACTTATTTATTTAGTTGGAAATTTTTAATAGTTTGACATCTTAAAAAATTATGACATTCTGTGAAGCTAACCAACAGTTCTTCTTACGTATAGCCCCCTTTTTGTTAAAGCTGGAGATTTCTAGTGCAGGGAAGGAAAGAAAAATGTCAGCCATTTCCCACTCAAGATGAGCTTTTCATTAATATTGAAATTTAGATGATATTTATGATGTAACAAAATGTGTGCAAAAATGGACATTCTGGTTACATTTAGACGATAGTAAATGAAAATTATAAAAATTAATTGAAAAATTATCCATTACTTGTACAAATAGGGATACTTCAGATAGTATATATATTTGGATATAATGAATATTTTGCTTTGACTAATGAAATCAAAATATGTTTTCACCAGAAAAATCCATAAAGTTACATGCATCCATACACACTTATACCAAGTTTCATACACAAAAAATCTTTTTGACTTTAGAATGAATTTTAACTATATGTATTTATCTATGCATGTGCTGTGTGCAGTTTTAGGCCTTTTGTAATAGGTATCTGAGACACCGAACTCTGAACTCTGCATTCACTGTGTAGGTACAATCTGAAAAAACTCTCTTATTTATAGAGGGGGGGGGGGAAGAGTATCTGGTAAAGGTAAATAAAAAAAGGAAATTAGAAAGTCCAGGAAAAACAAGAATGAGGATCTAATCATAATACACAACTTAGCTTTGAAATAAACAATCTTTATATACTTTGACAACATAGTGATTACATTGTTTTTCATTATAATCCATTTGGAAATATTTGGATTTTTAAAGCATATTCTTGCATTACCTGATTTTTTAAGTTTGTTAACTCTTCTCATCCAAAAACCTTCTATGTCTCTCTACTTGTTCAGATTTTGTTTTACATATCTCAATAAGAATTTTTTTTTCCTTAAAAGATTGGTCCTATATCTCTCATTAAATTTTTAAGAAGATAAAACAATAAAAAAGGATTTTGACAATTATTTTAAAGATACATCTCACTGACTGATCTTGCAAGAACAAATTGGACAAAGGCAATCGTCAGTGACTTTGCCTTTCATTTTGCCACTAGGCCGGACAATACAACACAGTCTTCACAATGTGTTTCTAGGGACCAGTTGTTTCTAAGAAAGAGTATTAAAAAAAATTAAAGCGACAGTCTAAACATGGTATAAAATAGCACATGCAATCAGCATGATGGGTCTGTGTGATGGCTTGTTCTCTTCTTTGTTTATTTAAGAAAAAAAAAAAAATGGAGCCTCCCACATTGTATAGAGAAAAGTCACCGAGCAAAGGTAGATACAGCATCAGCTCAAGCTCTGGTAAGTCCCCAGTATGACGAGATTTCAAACCAGTCAAAGGTTTGGAGCAGAAGGACAGCCCAGGGTGCGCTAAGTTCAGACAGCCCCAAGACTTCCGCCTGGCAGAGCAGAGAGGCCCCACTCTCTGCAGGTGCAGGAGTTTAGGGAAGAGTGTTGGGATGGAGACTAGGAAGCTGGTCTGAACAAGAGCCTTGACAATCAGAAAGGCTGGGTCAAAACAGAATTTAGAGGATGTACAGGGACAGTTTGGGCTTCACACCCAAGTGAGGAACATGGGAATCCCCTGGTGAAGGACATCTACCTCTTCCGGAGCAAGTTCTACAGTCATCTGTGCACATCCACATTTGAAAAACACTTGTGTCTGATCATGCCAAAGACTGCGATTTTTTTCTCTACTGTGGCCCAGCTACCGCCCTGGAGCTCTGGAAAGCACAGCCATGGTCACCGTCTTATTCTAACAAGGTACCATCCACGTTAACCAACACAAATGACATAGCACCATTTACCCACACTGCCACAAAAAAAGGAACGCAAAGGTAAGGGCAGGAGAGAAACAATGCACAGGCGCGCTTCCCGTCAGGCAAACTCGGGACCAACCCCAATTTTAAAGAACACTGAGTATCCCCTTCTCAAACGGATCCACTGAAAGCTTCCTTTAAATAAGCATTCCCATGGAGCATTTGAATAAGATGGTTTATGAAGTATACGCTGACTCAGACCTTTTCAGGAACATCTACATAACTTGACCATGGGCCTCTCAACTTCCATGGAACATTCCTCTCTTGGGCCTGGGATAGATTTCCTGGTTGTAGCCCTATGTCTCTGCCTCTCTCTGCCTACCTCCCTCCTCCTGCCTAGACATGGGCATTCACTAAGAGTGCTTCTTTGGGGACGTCTTACCTCTTCATTCTTTCTCTTCAATTGAGTGACTGTCATCCACTTCCTTTGTCACCTCTGTGCTAATAGCTGACAGGCACGAGTGTTCACTATGTGCCAGGCACTGTACTAAACTCTGATTTCATCCTTTCAACAGTCCTATGGAGCAGACATTGTTATTATCCCCATTTTTATTCATTGGAAAACTGAGGCTTGGGAGGGGGGTTGAAATAACTGCCTAAGGTGCCCAGCGAGTAAGGGGCAGACCCAGGATTCGAACCCAGCCAGTCCACCTCATGGCCTCTGCTGGTAACTGATGACCTCCTGTACTTCACACTGTTCCATGTACTCTCTCACCTGGACATACTTTCCAAAGGGCTAGGGCCATTTCCACCAGCCTTTCAAACTGAGAATGCAGACCACCAGACATCAAAGAGTACTCAGTGACATGTTCGCACTGGTTGTTAAAACATTAAAATACTTCCAAACCCTACCACCTGGCACCCTGCCCTCCCCAGAACCCCTCTCTCCAAATCCGGCAACCCTGGCATGGTGCTGAGGGCTGGGGAGTGGGGGCTTCAGGATGCTGTTGGCCTTGGTCCTCGTAGTGCTACCCCTGTAGTTAAATATTGTTAATATCACTTCTGCTTCCTCCCCCTTCTCTTTCCACAAATCAGTTCCTCCTCCCAACTTCCTCATTCTCCAGTTTACGCTGCAAGAGCCCTCCTTTCCTCTTCCCTACTGCTCACCTTCAATTCGTGGCATTGTCCTGTCCCTCTGCTGCAGCTTCCACCTGTTTCACCCTGGAGCAGACCCTTTTTACTCCAAGCCCTGTTTCCTTGGTTCCTGCTGGACTCTCCATCCCACCTGCCCCTTCCTCCTCCATCCTTGAAGCACGTCATTCAAGGACAAAGCCTTGTTTCTTCATGAGAAATCTATTCTCTAACCAAAGTGGTGATCCTATCCTACAAATACCCTTTCCATTAGAGCTCCTTATACAGAGAAGGTATTTCATGAATACGTATTAAATTCGGTCAACTGATACTTGCTCTGTTTGTAAAGTTCCCTACCTTACCCAATCACATTGTCCTTGAAACATGAAAGTCACTGCCATCCCCTCAGTGCTCACAACAGCCCTTGCCTCCCCGCCCTGAGAGTGTGACAGTCTCGCAGGCAGCCCCTGAGCCCTCCAACAGATTCCCTGCTGCCCCTCTTCTTTCAAGTCCTGGTTGACTGTCCCTTCTGCCTGAC
This sequence comes from Rousettus aegyptiacus, assembly GCF_014176215.1. Lineage (NCBI taxonomy): Eukaryota > Metazoa > Chordata > Mammalia > Chiroptera > Pteropodidae > Rousettus > Rousettus aegyptiacus. Next base: position 74,399,409 of record NW_023416287.1, read on the forward strand.
TCCTGAGCATCCAAGGCAAGGCACTATAGCAGCTGTTCGGAGCTCAGCTGATGGTAACACCCAGTTGGAACTGAAGAAGGATATATTCATATGAAGGTCCACTGGTTAACCACAAACTTCCTCTGGCACTGCCATGGAAGACAGACATATAGACAGCTATTCTGGGACACTTGCTGAGTGCCACCCTTCTTGAGGTACTCACTGAGTATTTGGTCCACACACTCCTGCTCCACTATTAAACAGCTCTAGGACCTTGGGAATATTGCTAAACCTCTCTGCCACTCAGTTTCCTCATTTGTGAAATGGGATAATAAGTAATCTACCCCACAGGGTGGTTGTGCGGCTTAAATGAGTAGCATGTGTGAAGCATTTAGAGGAGCTTTCCAAAGATTCTGTGTAAAGTACTATTAGCTACCAATTGTTTATATTGACATAAACGTCACAGAAAAGTAGAGATGGAAGATGCTCTTTGTAAATTATCTTCTCAAGATCTCAGGTAACTTCTGAAAGTACAATCCCCAAATTTTTTGCCCCCACATCATCACACAACCTCTAAATCCCAACCCAGATCTCATTTCTGCCCCCTCCCCTTCTCACGCCTGCAAGAATGCATCGGGAGCAGCTGGGGGGCTCCCTTACTGTGGCCTGGGAGCCCTTCGAGGATTCAGTTCTCACCCTACCACATGTCCTGTCAGCCTTACAGATCTACTTTGCTTGTTCAGCAACTATTTGCTGAGCACCCATTATGTCAACCTGTGCAAGGGGCAGTGGCATTGGAAGCCAGCACAGTACTCGTCCACAAGGTGCTCACATGTTTGTAGGCCCCAAATTCAAAACTGTAAACTAACAAATACTATGAAGAAAGAGGATGTACACCAAGTGAGCAGGTGACAGGGCCTGTTGGGTGTAATCAGGAAAAGCTCTCCTGAAGAGGTGACATCTGGGTCAAGATCTGAAAATTGGGTGGCATGCCTTGTGGGCTGGGGAGACAGGTCTCTCTGCTTTGCTTTTTCCCACAATGCCTGTCATGGGACGCCGAAGGCCTATATTCTACCTGAAGAATTCCCAGGCCCCCACACAGGGCCATCTGTGAGGTTATTCAAGCTGTTTGTCAATCTCCATGATCCTGCACCCTATAGGTGGGCAGTGCCACAAGAGATTCTCAAAAATTCCAGGAAAAGGGACCTCACGAGACAAGATATTAACTGTCCCTGAGGCCGCATTCCCAGTTTTATCCAACCAGCAGCCCATGATGGGGGACAAGGACCTGCCAGGCAGCTGTGAAGCTCAATGGAAAGAAAGCAAGCAGTGTTCCAAGTAAGGAGTTGCCGCCACTTGGCAGCTGTAGGTCAACTTTGAGGTGTGCTGACTTCCTGCTCCTTTCTTAAAGGGATAATGGCAGTTCGTCCAAGTGAGAGGGTACACACCCTTGAGGGGCACCTGGGGAGTGATAAGACTGGACAGAGGAAGGGGGCAGGCAGCCTGCTGCCTCCTGCTTGGGCCGGTCCTACGCGGACTGGATGCCCCCACCAGCTCTAGGGTCTCACACACGTCAGCCTCCCTCTGTGCAGCGCCAAGGCCTGGGGAGGGGACTCAGGAAACTGGGCCAGATGGGCAGAGCAAGAGAACGCCTCTAGGTTCTGCGGGGTAAAGTCGGGCGCTAAAGGGGCTCGGACAGGATGAACGTTTCTGGGGACCTGGTAAAGACCATCCCCTGGGGGTGACTGCCACTGTCAGCCCAGCGAAGATTACCCCAGGTGCCCCCAAATCCGCCGACGGCGCAGACTCCGGGGCCACCGGCTACTCTCTACAGTCGAGCCGCTCCTCCCTTTGGGTCTCAGTTTCCTCAACTGTGAGATGAGGGTTGGATGTCCCCACTCTGTGGGGTCTCGGGCTATTCCCGTCCGCGGGAGTACGAGCTGCTGGGGGCACGGGCGGCAGAAGAGAACCCAGGGACGAGACCCGAAGACTTGCCGACGCGCGGCCGGCTGGGGGCCGCGGCAGAAGGAGAGCCGTGGCCGGGTGTCCGCGTGGGTTCTGACCCTGAGCAGCGGGACCAGGACCTCCAGCGCCAGCCGGGTCCCCGGGCGCCCCAGGCACGCGGCGCCGCGCACGGTCCCGGAGCGGGGCGGACCTGGGGGGCCCGTCCGCTTGCCCGCGGCGCGGCCCCGCGCCGGCCGCCGGCCCCGGCGGGTCCCGAGCCCGGAGATCTGCCGCCCGCCCCGCGGACTTACCCAGAAGTTCCCCTTGAACAGTGATCCCGTCATGGCCGGCGCGCGGGCTGGATCGGAGCAGAGTGGAGCAGCTGCGGCGGTGGGGAAGCCTGGCGGTCACGGCGGGTAATCCCGCAGCCCAGCCCTGGAGTCGCACGGTCGGCGGGGAGGGCCCGCCCCGGGATCCTAAACCACGCCCGATGCCAACTGCCTGGCCGGTGCGCTCCGCCTCCCGCCCCACGGGCGCCTGAAGCCGGGAGCCCGGCTCTCACGTCCCGCCCTCCGACAGGTTTAAAGACCCCAGGGTCAGCCAGCGATTAACTAGCGACACCTCTTCAGGAAGCCTCAGGGACTTGGAAGGAACTGGTCCAGTCGCCTGCTCGAATTCGGCTCCGGCCCTGCCCACAAGCCCCCTCCATTCTCGACCGAATTCCGCGCAGAGAAATCCAAATTCAGAGGAGTGATGGAGAAGCCCCCGCCTGATTAGAGGGTGGTCGCGTGGACCAGCTGTCGGCTCGTTTAAGCCTGAGGACCGACAATACTAGCAGCCACGTGAGGTGTAGACAGACACTTTGCAAGGCCCCAGGTGTGTCAGCTGCAGACCAAGCCCTTGGGGCACGTTTCAGTCAGGAAATAATGGAAAGGTCATTGATACTGGTTCCCCTAGACTCTTGGTCATCTAGGAGCTCAGCTCCTCCCTTTCCAGTTATCTGAGATCCTGAGGGATAGTTTGCAAAGGCTACCTTCCAGGGCTCTTCTTTACCAATCCCACTCCAGCAATAGGACCCCAGAGCTTCCTCTCCCTCCACTTTCATAACACTCTCATAAAACATAATCCCAGGGCAAGTTGGACCCATCCCTGCTTTGCCGCAAGAAGGTGCTCTTAGCCAAAACTGAAGCCCAGAAAGGATGAATGACTTGCCCAAGATCAGAGTATTTAAAAGAGTGCTCATGCCCAGCTCATGCCCCCAGGGCTCTTGCCTCTCCAGTAGGTTCTAGTTCTATCCAGACACAGTTAAAGAGCAATTGCTGGGGCTATCTGAAGGACAACCCAAAGGTTCTGTCCAGTATGCCACCCACAGGCCCACTACGATGAAATCCCACTAGTAGAGTCATCCACAACTACAATGATAGGGAGGCGGCCTCCAGCCTTGGGTCACTCTGAGGGCATGCATCCTTTCATCTGGTTGTTCTATCTTTGAAAACGGTGAAGTTAGAAGGAAGGGATGGATGGCAGCATCATCAGGGGGCAGCAGGACAAGTTAAACCACAGGAAGGTTAAGAAATAGTGCCAACTGGGGAAATGAAAGAAGCTGAAAAGCCAAAGACAGGACCAAGACTTTTCTTGGACGTTTTCAAGATTTTAGAACAAATATTTTACATATAATTCTAATTGTTTAAGTTTTAATTATATATAAAATATATGTATATATATTTTAGTCTCAGAAATTCTTACAAGCTCTCATTACATTGTGCTTATTTTCCAGGATCTGGCCTCAAAGATACCCAAATTTTAACTCTTCCACCACCTGGTGGCAAGATCGAAAATTGCAAATGGTTGTTCCTGCTGCTCATCCCTTTTATTAATAAGCTCATCACCTGGACAGGTGTTGTGAAGACAAGTAAAATGTGTGCTATATCCAAGGGTCTATAACAAATCTGGGGCATTTTACCAACAAAATTAAATAACACTACTATGGCAATTATGAAATAATTAAATTTAATGACCAATACATTTAAGATGACTTAATATTTTAGCATAATCTCTTCCAATATACATTGCAGGGTTAAGATTTTAATGTACATAAAATTTTTGTTGCTTTTAAAATATTTCATAAGTATTTTCTGGTCCTTAAATACATCTTTCCTAACAAGTTTGATTGCACAGTGCCCAAACTGACACACTTGCATGTAAAATCGATTATTTTTGTGAAATTCGGCCATGCATTAACATTTAAAATACACCCATCTTTTGACCCAAAATGTCCATGTCAAAGAATTTACCCTAAAACGTATTCTCCCATGTACAAAGAGAAACATTATAGTTATTCATGGCAGCATGGTTATTCTAGCAAAAGATTTGAAACAGAATAAGGATCTTTTCACTGAAATGGAATGAACAAATAGCAAATGGCAAAAAGAAATATCCACTAAAATCACATTTCCTTTCATACTTTTGAAAACCTGATATCTACATCCCTCTCCCTCCTTCCCTCTGCCAATCCAACCTCACACTGATTACCAGGTTACTCTTTAACCTTTCATCCTTAAAACACTGCTTTCTTCATCTCTCTTCACAAAGCTACCAACTTTCCCTACCGCCCACCAGAATTAAGTCCCAAACACCTCTGTCCAACCTGTCCCATCTCATTCCCCACTTCCTACCCTCCCACTTTATGCCAGCCAGGCTCTTCTCGGTCCTGCCACCCCACTTTGCTGGTGCTTTGCAGGCTACTGGGTTGCACGTCCTTCTGCTCGAGTTCTATCTCATCACTTCCCTACCTTCTCCAGCCCTGTCTTCTTACTTGAGCATCTACAAGTTGTCATCTTGTAGCCCTTGAAACATGACATATCCTTAGTTTTAATTTGTTCCTCCTAGATATCGTACCTCTTCAATTAGACCACGAAGCACCTCAAGATAAGGCTATTAGCCAATGGAGGTGGCCAGGGAATTCAATGAACTCTGATCCTGAAAATACTACTTCAGTTCCCATAGTCTAATCCCTCACTTCTAGGAAGTAGAAGCAAACCTGGTAAGGGGTACAGGCCAAGTAGCTAAAAACAAATGGGATCTCAGGACCAGCACCTGGCCAAGAAGCCATGGTCCAAAAGCGTCAGAGGGCAGGAGTAAGGTATTATTAGGTTAGCCAGGTCAATGTCAAAAGTGGAGAGGCTGGATTTGTCACTAAGGTTAGAAGCTGAGTAGCTGGAGGAATGGAGTAAGAGGCTCAGGACAGGAATAGAACACACAGGAAAAACATTCAGAAGGCGTCAGTGCCCAGAGATTAGCTGTGCAGTGGCTGAGGTCTACCCTGGATCAAAGCAATGGTTAGAGTGGATACTATCAAAATTTGAATTTTGAGTGAGTCAAGTAAGGGACACAAAGGATCCATTTCTCATCAAAGTTTAAAAATGGAAAAACTTGGGTATCCACTGTCACAAACCTACTGTATGTGGGGTGCTTTCTTTTCATCAAAAGCTACTAATGAGAGTGAAGGATGAGCCACTGGAGAATTTATGATACATTTGTTCTACAAAGTACTCATATCCATTATGTATAGAAAACTTGAAAAACAAAACAAAACCAGGATTTTCTAAGGCTGGGACAGAAAATATGTCTGGAGCATCTTGTGCTGCTAGAAAGCACACACTTATGTACATAGGCAAGCAACCCCAAGCATGCATGCACACACACGCACACACACACACTTGAGGAACAGGAGACAATTGAAAGAGCCCCCGTCCCCTCATGCTCAAGGCTGGAACAATCTGAATAACAAAATAAGTATTAGATCTGAGATCTCAATTAAAATGTAAGATGTTCTAAAGGACAACCAGCTGTCTTCTTAAAACACTCAGTCATGAAAAACAAGACTAATAAGATAGTCTAGACTTCAAGAAGTTAAAATAGACAAAGTAAAAGGTAAACTTTGAACTCTAATTTTTAAAAATTACAGAAAATGACTAGGAGATATTTGGGGAAATTTCGATGTGGACTACATTTTATTCTATGTTAACTCTCATTTCACGACTCCCCAATAAGTTATATAAAAAACACTTTTGTGACAGCCACTTGGCTGTCATACAGAAGGGCCATCAGGCACAGTATTTTTGCAGGCCTGGTGGCTGTGAGGTCTCCCATCTCACTAGTCTGTAATAAATAACATTTAAATCTCAGAATCTGTTTCTCTTGGTTCATTGTTGCAATATAGAATGGGATGAGCTGTGCCTCAGCAAAACTACCAGGGAAAGGGCCACATAGGATACAGGTACCCTGGCAAGTTAAATGGGGAAAAGCCATTAATAAAGGGAGATGAAAAAATTGGATATGCATATGGAAAAGGAAAAAAAATAGACCCGCACAAAAATATAACTCCGGATGAACTGTGATGGTCAATTTTGTGTCAATTTGGCCAGGCTGTTATCTGGCTTTTGATCAAATACCAGTTTATCAAATGTGAACTTAGCCACATATACCCAGTTTATGAATTACATTTATCACAAAACACTCTGGAATCTTGCAAAGAACTCAGCCGTAAGTTATCCAAGCCCATTGATTCTAACAGTCAAGTAAAATAAGCTAAGTATATTTTTACTAATTCTTCAAAGTAATCTCAGTTCTTTTTAAAGAGTTAAACTACAGAAAACCACCAGGCAATACGGAACCTTTATTTTTAATGTGATTTCTGTACAACTGGAGTATGAGAGTAATCCTTTTACAAATGGAACTTATTACTAGAAGAAACAATAACAAAACCAAACTAGTATTTGATGTGAATCCATTGGAGTTTAAGCTTCAAATCCAGCCAAGAAGTTTGTTACGATCTCTTTCAGCTTTGCATCTGACTGTTCTGAGATCTTTCCATCAGCCCTATTCAGAGATAAAAGCAGATCATCAGTTCTGACCTGGACAAAAATTCAATGACTTTCTTAACTACGAAATGCAAAAGAATTTTAGCAAGATTTATATAGACCATCAATTGTGTTCATACCTGATATTGCCCAGCAGGGCTTGGTGTTGGCTGATAACATGGGATAGGAAAGCATTCTCAAACTTTGTGATCTTGCTGGGCTCCAGTTTATCGAGATACCCCCTCACACCGGCATAAATAACAGCCACTTGTTCTTCAATAGCCATGGGAGCTAAACAGAAACAAGAACGCCAAGTGAGTTGTTCAAACATAAAATGCTATGTTACCAAAGTCAAAGAAACTTATTTTCCTACAATTATTAACATTTCTCTAACATATCACTTCATCTCACTTTCTCAGTGAGAAACTCCTTCCACTCCCTCGCCAGGAATTAGGTTTTCCTTATGTTTGCAAGCTCTGAAGTGTATTTGAGCATATTTCATAAGCACTGTTTATCATCTGGCAGTGTTTGTTTTCAACATAATCTGTTAAACGTTTATATAGCAAGATAAATGCTAATATTCTTCTACACCTGCCAAATTCCACACTCATAGCTGGGGGGCAGGGGGAACAGGACATCTACTAATAGGTCTTAATTCCCAAAAGCAAAATATTAAGTATACTTAGTAAGTTTCACCAGTTACTAAGTTTGTAGCACTTACATTTAAATGATAAGACTGTAAGTAATAAAATAGGCATCGACTGCATTCAAAAGGCAAAACCGTGATAAAAGATCAACAGCATGTATTACAGCTTGTAGGGGAGTTACATGATATTCCCAGGCCCTAATAGGAACTTGAGCAAATGAAAAGAACAACTCACAATACTGTCCTTGCTTCAGCAACTCAGTCAGCCGCACACCACGACTCAAGAGCTGTTGAGTGGCTGCATCAAGATCAGAACCGAACTGAGCAAAAGCAGCAACCTCACGATACTGAGCCAATTCCAGTTTCATGGTACCTGCCACCTGAAATAGAGAGATAGTTAACCCATACAATTCAAAAATACTCATAGCAATGACACAGAACTCTATACAAATACACTTTGATTTCATATCGCTCCCCAACAAAGTGATGCAAATTACCTGCTTCATGGCTCTGGTTTGGGCAGCAGATCCAACACGGGACACAGACAAACCAACATTAATAGCAGGGCGGATACCTTTGTAGAACAATTCTGTTTCCAAGAAGATCTACAATGTAAGGAGAATACACATACTATCAAACTTAAAGAAATCAACTATTTTGAAATTAAGACCCCGTACTTCAAAAACTTGAAGCCCAAAAACTCCAAAGAAGAATGCTAAGTGACTTCTATGGTAGAGCCCCTCTCATCTTTTCACAATCCAAATCAAGCTACACACTTCATTGCTAAAATGAGATGTGACATGAACAAAAAATAGGTAACATCTTTTATTAAAATATATACAGGTGAAATGATATGATCTCTGGAATTTGCTCAAAAGAATCAGGGATAGTAGTGGGTATAAATGAAGCAAGAATGAAGTACATTATATTATGAATTCACAAATGAGTAAGAGATAAATGGTTTTGCTATACTATTCTCCTTTTGTATACATCTGAAAAAGGTAAAAAGCTTTAACAAATCAGTTAGTAGCCACTAGTTTCAACCAATGCCTTGGAATCAACCTCTAGGTTTTTACACTTAATCATAAAAATACCTGTCCATCAGTGATAGAAATGACGTTTGTTGGAATGTAAGCAGACACGTCACCGGCTTGTGTTTCTATGACTGGTAAAGCAGTCAAGGAGCCACCACCAAAAGAATCGTTCATTTTGGCTGCTCTCTCTAGCAGACGGGAGTGCAGATAGAACACATCACCAGGATAGGCCTCACGACCAGGGGGTCGGCGGAGCAGCAGAGACATCTGACGATAAGCAACAGCCTACAGTACAGAAAAGGGTTGTGAAATTCACCCATTAGACAACAGCTACATTTGTCCATCATGTTACAAACACACAGATTCTAAAAATACATCTCCTTTGACCTGTTTGGATAAGTCGTCATAGATGATCAAAGCATGTTTGCCATTATCCCTAAAATATTCTCCCATAGAACAGCCAGAATAAGGAGCCAGGTACTGAAGTGGGGCAGCATCAGAAGCAGTAGCTGAAACCACAATGGTGTACTTCATGGCATCTGAGAAGAAAATAGATTAAGATTTACTAGGTTGTTATTGCGGTTTTTAAATTAAAGGCTACCATAAATAAAAACTGAGTCCTTTATTACTGATTTACTATTAAGATTTATCAGCTTCTGAAGGAACTGATAAAACCTTAAAATTCATTGTTGTTTTATGCTACTTTACATACTATTTTATTTATTGATTATATTAGAGAGTAATTAAAATCAACCTTCATTAAGTAGAAGCCATCCTAAGATTAGTAGCTACAGGACTCCAAGATTAACAGCAATGGGACTAAAGCTCTTTAATACCTGCATCTGTAAGTCTCTTTACCAACTGGGCAACTGTGGATCTCTTCTGACCAATAGCAACATAGATACAGTATAGCTTCTTCTTTTCATCAGTTCCATCATTGAAACGCTTCTGGTTAATGATTGTGTCAATAGCAATTGATGTTTTGCTTTTAAAAAGAGAGTAAACAAATCTTACCAAATAAGTACTTCAAAGGATTTCCCAATTAAAATTTCACTACCATGACTAATCTGCATATCACATTCTCCTCCCCCCATTATATCCAAACCATTTGCCATTCCAAACCTAAAGAGTAATCTTTCCATAAAGCCAAATCTAGGTAGAACTTTTAACAAGCTACTGAGTCTTTACCCAGTCTGTCGGTCTCCAATAATTAGCTCACGTTGACCACGACCAATTGGCACTAAGCTATCCACAGCCTTAATGCCAGTCTGCATTGGTTCCCGCACAGAGATTCGAGGAATGATCCCAGGGGCTTTCAGGCCAACTCGCCTACGGGTCTTGGAACCAATTGGACCCTGTTAAACATAAAAAGGAACCCAGAACAATCAGTTTCGATGTTTGTTAGAAGCTACAACCACATCTTATATGTGATAAACCTACCTTTCCATCAATGGCATTACCAAGGGCATCTACTACACGACCCAACAGCTCCTCACCAACTGGAACATCCACGATGGCTCCTGTTCGCTTCACAATATCTCCTTCCTTAATTAGTTTATCGTTTCCAAATACGACAACACCAACATTGTCAGGTTCCAAGTTCAGAGACATACCCTACACAAAAGACACAATTGAATACCAATGAAGCTGGAGTGGTTCTTCTTCCTATATACATATACCACTACTGTGTAATATGAAACTAGTTAGGGGGGAAAGCAGTATTATTCTTTAGATATGGTGTACTCTTAAGTATTTTTCCAATTAACAATCCATTTCAGTTAAGACTTTTAAAATAGCAACATGTTCCCTTCAATAATCTTGGAATAACATTATAAACCTAACAAGTTCTTGATCATATCCTCAAAGAACTCAAACAGGCAAAGAAATTGAACAGGTTAAGCTTTTCCCACTGCATTTTCTCTATGGCTTTTGAGCTGTGTGATCAGTATGAAATAAAAACATCAAGGTCAACTAGAAATTTTAAGACATATTTGATTTACATCTTTTGATTTTTGAGAAACTCCATAAAGTTTAATATGTAATCAAAACCTCTACTTGTCAGGTTAGTATAAAGTGAAATTAAAAGCTACCCAATAAAGAGCAAATTTTCACAATATAATAGTACCACGTCATCTCTAGTCATTACAACCACATTTCAAAATGGCAAGATTATAGGCCCAAAAATCACAGCTAAAACAAGGCTATTCCAGGAACTGAGTCTGGTCAGCAATGAAAGCTCCGGAGAAAGACTTAAGACTTAAGAGTAAATCTCTGATGTTCAGCAGAGTAACTAATCACAAGTGGCTTAAATTAAGTCAAATTTTAAAAATTCAGTCCGTTTGTCACACTAGCCATGTTTTACATGCTCAACAGTCGCATACTAACAGTAGTTACCAAACAGGACAGACTGTTATCAAACAGGACAGACATAGAATACTTTCATCATTGCAGAAAAGTTCTCTTGGATGGTATAGGCCAAGATTCTTAAAAAGTAAAAGGAAACTCAAGAGTTCGTCTATTTAAACCTAAACTTTCAAAGGTATAAACACTAAAAAAACAAAAAAGTTAATTAAATTTTAAGCCAACGTTCCACCAATAAAACTTTCAGCTCTGTAATTAACTCTTTCGCATGAAGTGGCTCTTTTTCCATTCCCAGACACTAGCACAAGAACCAAAACAATCTTTTCTCCTATTTGTGTGCTTAGAGGATAATCCTACCGTCCCCTTGCCCCATCTCCCCATCCCCCTACCCCTACCCCAGTCAATCCATTACCAGGTCCTGCTTTCCTGAGAGAACCCATTATACTACAACCCTTATTTCTCATCCCACTGGCCAACTAGGCTCAACCTAATCGATAAAAGTGGACTTGTATCATAAGAGCTTCTGATAGCTACGCCGCTAACTCACTTCTCAACAACTCTTACTAGAAATACAAAGTCAACGACTTTCAACTTTCCACCAGAAACAAATTTACTTGAAGTTATCAAATATGTTTATATAAAATGATCTTATTGGGGGGGCAGGCGGCGGCGGCGGGGGGGGGGGGTGACCTTAATGGTTACAAAGAATAGACCTGAACTTCTTAGAATTAGCATGGAAGTTTACGAAACTATTATTTAGGAGTCAGTGGATATAACTTTTGTGTAAATCAGTCCCTAGAGTAAAAACTTGGTAACCAAAACCTTTAAATTTATTCTGTTCACAATCTATGATGATGATCAAAAACAAACAAAAAATGCCCAAGAAACACTGAAGCAGACTGATTATATAAAGTTAAAAAAAAAAAAAATCTGACACAATTTCTGTTTTACTAAATAACTAACTAAATGAGGACGCTAATTCTACAACAAAATCTCATTTTTAATTTACCTTTAGGCCTGAAGAAAACTCTACCATTTCTTCTGCCTGAACATTCCTCAGCCCATGCACTCGGGCAATACCATCGCCAATACTTAAGACACGTCCAGTCTCTTCAAGGTCAACAGAGGTATCAGCTCCAAGAATTCGTTCTTCAAGAATAGAGGACACCTCTGCAGTGCCTATTGAGGGAGGACAATTTCATTACAAAAGTAATCTGGGCCCCAAAATCTTTTCAAAACCTATTTCCCAACAACATAAAAACTCATTTTGTGCTAATAATCAAATTACGCTCTAAAATGTAATATACATGGTATATTCAAAAAGCTTGATACCTACCCACTATGAAAATGAACCCAAGCGATTGAGAGAAAACTTCGTAAGACAAATGTAAACCAGGTAAGAAGCTAATAAAATTAAGCAATACCCCTAAAATAAATATTTTCTATCTTCTACTACTGTGGTTCTTAAGCTTACCTCCTCACTTCTCTATCATTCATAGATTACCAGCTATTACCTTTGAAAAGAGATAAAAATTATGTTTCCTAATGTTTTATAAGAGAGGAAAAAAATCTTTCACAGATCAGCAAGTATGCCCACCACTTGAAATGTACACATTGTTTCCACCCAAAAGGACATTATCAGGACAAAGCTGTATGAACATCAAAGGAGAAATATGTAACTGTAGTTCATTTCACTAGAACAAACCAACCTACCAAGACAAGGCTAAATGACACACTATGGGTTAAGAATTTGAGATTCTGTAGTAACTAAAATTGAGGAAGAAAATTAAACCAATAAGTAAGTAACTGCAACAACTATGTAACTGATTTTTCATTTAACAAGAAGGTAGTGTAGTGCAGCCTTAGAAATAATGACTTACCAGTCTTCTGAAGATGAGTGTTAGAGGCGTGGAGGTTCCTTGCAGCAATGAACGATGATCCCAAAGCATTTTTGGAGACCTCGGGAAAAGATTTTTAAAAATCTGATCTTTAAAAAAGCCTTTATAAAACCAGCAAGCTTAAAGGCAGGCTTAATTTGATCAAATTATCAGTAAAAAAATTATATTCAAAAATAGTTTGCTTAAAATTGGAAGAATATTAATTGCGTTAGAAAATACCCTTTGATATATGTGAAAACCTATTGTGCCTTCCCGGTATACTTAAGTACTGACAACAGTTTAAAAAGTATCTTTCCTTTTAAAGGCATCTGCCACTATTATTTTGACTAGAGTTGTGGCAATTGCCAATAAGATAAACTGCTACCTAAAGGAGCAAATCTCAATAGATTTCTTACTAAGAAACAGAAAAAAAAACAAGTAAATAAAAAAGCTGTGAATGTCGGAGGTTTGATTAGAAACTAAGAGGTATAACAAATGTTTTTTTTTTTTTTTTACTGCCTTCAATAAAGCATGCAGCAATCTGGACCCTTCTTCAAATGTTAATGCTGTGACTGGTCACAGATCATTCTGAAGCTTCTACAGGACCCGAATAAAAATCGTTAAATATGCTTTTTGGATTTTTTTTTTTTTTTTTTTTTTTTTTTTTGCTAACAGAAATCCAAGATACTACCAGCAGTTCTATTAGGCCAGAATGCATATTTCACCTTTCAAAATTAGACTACTTTTAAGATGGCAAAAAAAATGTAATGTAAAAGCACTACACAGCACTTAAGGGTTGTGTTCTTAATTTCAAGGGAGATAAGTAATGAAGGACATTGATCTTTACAGGTAGTTACCAACTACGTTCTATTTTCCTTGAGTTCGCAATCACTGCCTAACAATTCCTCAGGGACAAAAATCTTAAATATATCAAAGCATCACAAAGTCTTCTTTCTGCCAGACCGAGACAATGACAAGCCACCTGTCACAATATCGGCCACATGAAATGCATATTTGTACCTATTCGGTGTTTTCACAATCTTTTCACTATTCAACAGTAACAAGGTGCGTACTTAAGTATTCAAAAAACCACCTTCATTTATTGCTTTCCTTTGAACTGACCTCCGAGCAGAGGTGAAATGCCGGGGCCTGCTGACCTTCATACAATGTCAGGCTTCCCCAGCTCGCTCTGACCTTCAGCGAGGGAATCCCGAGGAAATCAGGGAGGCCGAGCCTCGCCGTTTCAGGGCAGGCCGGCGACAGCGAGCGCCCAAACCCTGACCTTCACACAAGGCCCCCCCGTGGGCCGCTCCCAGCAGAAGAAGAAATCCTACTGAGGCCATATCTCTGGGCAACATCAAGGTCACTGTCTCTTCTGCAGCACTCCGCATCATCCCACACAAAAGGAAAGCAAAAAGGCTCTTCCGCCGCCCGACCTGTCCGCTACAGCAATCAGCAGTGCAAGATGGCGGCGCCTGCTACAGCCCCTCTCCCTTCTTGCAGAAAGAGCTCCCGAATCAGCACACCACCACCGATCACCTTGCAGAAAGAGCTCCCGAATCAACACACCACCACCCACCAGGCCACCTCCAGCCCACCGGTTCCTGGCGCTCACCAGCCCGGCCCGTCGAGGGAGGGCGCGGACCACGGCCGCGGCGACGCGCACAGACAACATCTTTGCAGATAGCCTTCGGGTGGTTGCTCTGCAGCCGCAGCCTCGGGACTGACTGGAACAAAATGGCCGAGCGGCGAGGAAGGTCAAGGCATCCGGCCTACCTGACCCGGAAGTACCGCCCCTAGCTTTCACCTCCGGACGCAAATCTGCCTTTCACAGGGAGTGGGGGCGGGTACTTTTTTTTTTAAGTATCATTTTCAGATTTAAACTTCAAAATGAGTGGTTAGACCTTTGCCAGCTTCAGCCCAGGCATTCACTACAGATTTACTTTCGTCTTTCGAGTCGACTTTGTGGTTGCCCGGAGCGACCGCCTGGGTGGCGGAACCCTCTAAGTAAGCAGTTCCCAGGCCCCAACCCGGTTGCGAGGGGATATTGGCGTCACCTCTTCCCCAGACGAGACTCGCTTCATAAGGATGCGGGTCGATAGTGTCCGGTCCGAAGGTACAGCTACTAAACATTGGAACCGTAACAATAGTAAACAATCACCCGCCCCGTAGGCGTGTCTACCGCAGAGCGCTTTGTGCCTAGCGGATTGATAATCAGGTGGCGGGTTTTAAAGCCAGAATCTCTGAGTCGAAAAATTTGGGCCTGTCTGAATTTTGACAAGCACCCACATCATACGCACCTAAGTTGGAGAATTGCAATTCTTTCAGGTTCTACCTAATTGTCTGCGAATTAGGGAAAATTGTTTGAAAACTGTAACAGGACAAGGAGTTCAAGTAACAGTGGTTGGCAATCCTCCTGAGAATGGTCCAGGATCAGTACAGTAGTCTCTTTCCAGATTGGACTAGGGCTCAAGTTGTCCTCTACCAGCAACTAGTTTCATGACAGTAGGGCTTCTACTTTTCCATTTGGAGTAAAACGGAAATGATGAATATAACTTTCTGTACCGACCCGGTAAGATTGGAAAGATTGGAGAGAAACTTTTTTCTCAGAATTTTTGTGTTCCTGAGTTTTTAGTGGTATGTACAGAATGGGAGGGGAGGGGTATGTTTGGTATTTTGTGATAATGGAGACTATTAACATAACCTCGTTTGTAACTCTTCCGAGAAGCTGAAAGCTTCCGCCACCAAATTCTGACTTGCACCCAAAATCTTAATGGGGGGGGGGGGGGCGGGAAGGGCGTCTGAATATCTTGAGTTAAAAAGGTCATCTCCCAAAACAGCTTGCAACTGTATGGTCAGCAATCCCTTTCTTTAATATTCTGCCTTTCAGAGTGAGCCATAGGTAAGTAAATACGAAAGTCCTTCTGGGATTCAATCTGGTAGTAATAGTTAGGAAGAGGTAGGTAGGAATAGGAAAAATATTGGTTTATAAAGACAACAAAATTGCAAGGATAGTTTGTAAAATTAATAATGATTAATGTGAAGGGCATAAAGATAACTTTTTTCTCCCATATATAGAGCTGTACCAACTTATGTGAAATTTGATTACTAAGCAGATGTATTTGAAACAGAATCAGCAAGCAATATGGTAATGACTAGTTAATAAAATTCCTTTTAAAAGAATCATTTCAAATATGCATATGACTTAGGAGAAACGTATTTGGTGCTAAGTCTGACCCACAATTTAAACTACACATCATAGAAAGTCAACTACATGGTCTACCTTTCCTAACAACATAGTATATACTATAGGAGGTTGCTGGACAGCAGTGTGGTATATATAACCTGAAGAGACTGAAACACCCAGCTAAAGCCAGAACACTGTGGTCAGGTTCCAGCACTACCACCTAATCTTGGTCAAGTCATTTAATCTATGTGTGTGCCGTTTAATGAGAAAATAGGTAAAATAATGTGTGTCTATTTTACAGAGTTCCTGTAAAAACGAAACAAAAATAGGAAAACAGAAAACTATACATTGCTGTAGCAATATAAAAAATCTCTCAGTGTTAGAGTGATGGAGAGAGGAGAGACCTTTAGGGAAAGCAGGAAATGAATAGAAGAATGGCTGAGTGGCAGTGACAGTGCTAGCTGTTGGATGCTTTCAACCATTTTAAAAGTGTCCAGCACATTTAGTTCTTTGGTGGCGGAAACTACGGATAAGATTAAGATTTCTGTAGTTAATATGTACAAGGTTAAATAAAATTTTAAGCAAATGCACTCGGTGTGGAAGAAACA
Source organism: Rousettus aegyptiacus (assembly GCF_014176215.1). Lineage (NCBI taxonomy): Eukaryota > Metazoa > Chordata > Mammalia > Chiroptera > Pteropodidae > Rousettus > Rousettus aegyptiacus. The sequence continues at coordinate 74,415,907 of NW_023416287.1, forward strand.
CAAACATCTGTTATCCAAAAAACAAGTTTCGAGCATTTTTTTAAGGCAAGTGAGTCAAGTGAGATATAAAAATATAAGAAAGAAAACACAGCCTGGTTCTACGTGGCTTTACTTCTCATCCTGTAGATTATACCATGGAGGGCGGAGGGAGAGGCGCGGTAGTAAACGAGAAGAGATTTGGGGTGCTGGAAAGCAAGGAGAGATTTGCGGTGCTAGAGCCTCAGAACTGCTTGTCTAAGGGCTCAGCAGCCTGGAGTCCTAGTAAAAACTACAACTCCCGGAAATCCCGGGCCCGAGGGGGCGGGACCAACGGCGTGTAGGCGGGGCCTGCAAAGAGAGTCGGGCGCTTCTCCCGCGAGGCGCTTCTCGAGAAATGGCGGGAGAGGTGGCTATGGAAGCGCAGGAGAAAGAGGCGCAGGTGATGAGGGCGGGAGCGGGCCTTTGCGGTCTCCTAGAACCCGGTCTTTGACACACCCGCCTCGCTGGCGAGTCTCCTGGGTGCGCCACGATTACTACGCTGGTCCATCTTTAGTCCTGCCTTCACGATCTGCGAGCCCCCCTCTGCTTAGAACGACTTGGAAAGGGCGTTTTCCTACCTTCCCGGGCCTTCCCTTGCTTGGAGTCGGGTTGGGAGAGGTGTTGTGGAACCCCTTGGTACAAAATCCCTCCCCAAATACTGAAGTGGTACTGCTGAACCCAAACCCACCATCAGCCGAGCCTCACTCACTTTTTATTTCTTAACATCTGGTACCTGTCTCTTCAATGACAAGTTAGGATGTGCAGTCGGAAGCCAGAAAATTCACAGAAAGCTTCGTGTGCTTCTCATCACTTTGTCATATTTGCTTCGTGCCATTACAATATTTGTCTTACTTTGATTAGGTTGCTGCATGGCTGAAAAAAATATTTGGAGATCACCCCATTCCACAATACGAGGTGAATCCACGGACCACAGAGATTTTACATCACCTTTCAGAACGCAACAGAGTCCGGGACAGGGACGTCCACCTGGTAATAGAGGACTTGAAACAGAAAGCAAGTGAATATGAATCAGAAGGTGAGATTAATTCCACAGTTTTGAGTAGGATAATAACTAGTAGCCAAATTTTATAACACTAAAATGTACAAGATTAATTTCGTGTAGAGTACTTGTTGGTTTTGCTTTTTTATTTTACTCAGATTCGTCTTGATATCTTGTAGTAACTTAAAATATAAATTTCATTATAATATGTATTTTGTTGGTATTCAGGTAGCAAAACAGTAAACCTTGAAACATGAGTCTAAACTTATTAGCTTGACATACAAGATATCTGTGATGTTTCACTTCTGTATCTTTTTGGTCTGCTTCCAGTTCCCATGCTTCAGTTATAATGAGCCATCGGGACACCTAGGGTAGCAGCTATCAACTGAGAGACTTGAACAAATAGCTCTGTTGCTTTGTATTCATGGAACTGCATTAAAATTTTCTGTTTTGCATATGTAGTTTGGAAAAGTTCATTTAAGACATCCATCGTTTTTATAATACAAACCACAAAAAAAAAGATTTATAAAAATCTTTTTATGGGTGGGAATATACAAAAGAGAAAGGAAGTGAGATCTATATTTGCCCTCTATTTAACCGTATATATCACATACAACATTTTGAATGTAGTGCAATTTATATTTAATTCTCCTGCATTCATGCTTTGTTCTCATTTTCTTTAAAAATTACGATACACTAAAACTGACTTTTTGTTTTGGTGTACTGTTTTAACGCATATGGATTCTGAAATCTACTTCCACAATCAGGATGCAGAACAGTTCTGTCACTCCCTAAAACTCCTCCTGTGATGCTCCTTTCTAGTCATATTCTCCAGTGCTTTTAAAATTGTTTTACTTTTAAATGATTTTATTCTTGTAGTTATTAAAAGACAGTATAGAGGAAGAAACTTTGAGTCCAGAAAAACCTTATTTTCTAAGAGCTTTTTGTACATAATACCCTATAAGTAGGAAAAAAAATCTAAGAATTTTCAAAACAAGATTATTTATGTCTGTCCTTAGGTACCTTTTAGGGTGACATGTTAACTAGCAAATGTTTCTATTAATGTATACAAATTTTTGACACAATTTTCCATATTTAAATATCTAGAACAATCCTACCTCCATTGATATTTGTTAACGCTGCGTGTCATGGACTAACCATTAGTCTTCTTTTCTAAGATTTTCCTTCTTTTAGACAGTGAAAGTATCTAACATAAAATAGAATTTGTGAGACCCTAAAACAAATATAGATGCATGTATGCTATTAAGGAGGTTTTGCTTCCTCCTTTTGTAACTCTAAATTCTAAGTAGTGATACCATATAGCTCTTTGGACTTAAATGACTTTTGAACTCAAAATCATTTTTTAGATACAGTTTTTATTTTTGCAAAGTACAGTTCTTTTCAGTACATGAGATTGGAACATTTTCGAAATATTTTCAAGAATTGGGAAAGAATGTAAAATTTTTGTATGAAGACTGTTTAATCAGATGAAACTATTGAAACCATTCTTCATGCTGCCAGTTCTTCAGTTGAGAGGAAAATGAAAAGATATTGCCTTGGCTCGAACCTCCAATAAAAAGTTGAATAAATGTGGCAAGAAAGGGAATCTTTATCGTCTTGGTGATCTTAAAGGGAAAGCATTCGATCTTCACCATTAAGTATATTGTTAGCTGTGGGTTTTTTCTAGATGTCCTTTATCAACTTGGAAAAGTTCCCCTCTCTTCCTAACTTGTTGAGTGCCTTTATCATGAAAGCATGTTAGATTTTGTCCAATGCTTTTTCTAGTTGAGACAATTGGGCGACTTGTTTTTATTCTATTGTTATGATGTATTACATTAATTGACTTTCAGATGTTGAATCAGTGTTTTTTATTTTTTCCAGCTTTATTGAAATATAATAGACATTGTACAATTCAATGAGTTTTTATTAATTATAGTTGGCATACAATAATATACTAGTTTCAGTAGTATAGCATAGTGATTAGAGGTCCACATAACTCACAGTGTTCACCCCACTAAATCTAGTACCCCTCTTCCTTCTTACAAATTTATTACAACATTGTTAACTATTTTCCTTATGCTACACTTTATATTTCCATGTCTATTTTGTAACTATCCATTTGGACTTCATAATCCCTTTGCCCTTTTTCGCCATGTCCCCCCAAACCTCCTCACATCTAGTAGCCTTCAAATTATTTTATCTATGCGTTTTTGTCGTTGTTGTTTATTTTGTTCTTTAGATTCCACATGTATGTGAAATCATGTGATATTTGTCTTTATCTGATTTATTTCATTCATTGCAATACCATTTAGGTCCGTCAAGGCAATATCTTTTTCCAACCCTTTCCTTTTAGTCTGTGAGTGTCTTTTAATCTGAAGTTTGTCTTTTATAGGCAGCATATGTAAGGGTCTTGTTTTCTTATCCATTCAGCCACTCTATCTTTTGGTTGGAGCACTTAATTCTTTTCCATTTGAGGTACTTGTTCATAGGAATGTACTTATTACCATTCTTTATTCATGTTTTTGATACATGTTAAAGAAGTCCCTCCAACATTTCCTATAATACTGGCTTGGTGTTGATAAATTCCTTTAGCTTATTTTCGTCAGGGAAGCTCTTTATCTATCCTTCAACTCAAAAGGATGGCTTTACTAGGTAAAGTATTCTTGGTTATAGGTCCTGGGTTTTCATCACGTTGAATATTTTTTGCCAAGCCCTTCTGTCCTGCATATTTTCTTTTGAGAAATCAGCTACCAGTCTTAATGGGAGCTCCCTTGTAGGTAGCTATATGCTTTTCTCTTGCCGCTTTTAAGATTCTCTCTTTGTATTTAACCTTTGACATTTTAATTATAATATGTCCTGGTGTGGGCCTCTTTGGGGGCTCTCTGAGCTTTCTGGGGTGTGTGTCTATTTCCTTCACCAGGTTAGGGAAGTTTTCCATAATTATTTCTTCAAATAGATTTTCAACTTCTTGTTTTCCTTCAGGTACCCCTATGACACGAATATTTTTACATTTAATAGTGTCCCATAGGCTCCTTAAATTATTATTATAGCCTTAGCTGTTTTTTTCTTGCCATTTTTATTGAGTGTCCTTGGCTTCCCCATCCTCTATATCAGTGGTTTGATCCTCTTCTTTATCTACTCTGTTGATTTTCTCTAATATACTCTTCATCTCAGGTAATGTGTTCTTCATTTCTGACTGGTTCCCTTTTATAATTTCCATTTCCATTTTTATGTTTTATATCTCATTGTTAAAGTTCTCACTGAGTTCATCTATTCTTTCCCTAAGTTCATTGAGCATCTTTTTAACCAGTGTTTTGAACTCTGCATCTGTTAGATTGCTCAATTTCATTATTCCTGGATCTCTGTTCTATTCTCTCATATAGTTTCTACTTTTTTATCTTCCCATTTTAACTGCCTTTCCATGTCTGTTTTTATGTACTAACCAAAGCTCTTAATTCTCTTGGTCTTATTAGCATGGCTTTGTATAGTAGGTGTCCAGTGGCACAGTCCTTGAGAGGGATTCAGCTGCAGGCCAAGTTTAGCCCCAGGCTATGCCCCTCCGGGGCCACCTGTTAAGGTTCAGCAAGCAATCCACAGATGCTATGCTTACAGTTGCCTCAAGAGGCCACACCAGAAACCGTATTTAGCTACCACCAATGTGAGTCTTGGACTTGGGTCAGCAAGGAGCACTGGACTGTCACTAAGGCCACAACTGGATGTGGCTTGGGTAGGACCGCAATTTGGGGGAGGTAGAGTTTCAGGGAATCCTCTGGGCAAAGCAACCTCTGTTATCTAGTTCAGTGATGATGTCTCAGCTGTGGCAGTGCTGTGTCAGCACACTGGGGTAGGAGAAGGGCTCAGCAGAGGAACAATGGATACCACCAGCACTTCTGCTCCAGAGAGAGCCTCGCCTCTGCCTCTCACTCAGACAACTCAGTGTCCCACTGTAAGTCGCTGGTGCCCTTCCACCACTCCGCCCCACCCCTCCCCCCTGCCACGCCACCCCCTCACCCCCACCCCCCCAGCAGAGACACTGCCCCTTTAGGAGGCATTTGCAGCTTCTGGCTGCTGCTGCAGTAGCCTCTGTCCCACTCAGCCACAGGGGACCATGCAGCCTCATGTCTTCGCCCCCTCCTACCCTCTACCATTGTAGGGTGATTTCTTATTTTTCTCCCTAGTCGTAGTGCTTCTGTTCATCTAGATCCCAGGCGACTTTGCTTGCTGTTTGCTTCATGTTTCTGTCACAACTTCAATTTGGTCACAAGAGTGATGAACAAAGCCTCTGTCACCTATGCCATTTTTTTCCTGAATCAATGTTTCTTTTAAAAATAAATCCACATCCTCATGTTATATAATTTTTTTATAGGTCGCTGGATTCAGTTTATGAGTTTTTGTGAGTTTTTACATTCATATTTATAAGAGATATCGGTCCATAGTTTTCCTTCCTTGTTATATTTTTGTCTAGTTTAACTATCAAGATAATACTGGCCTCATCGAAAGAGTTGAGAAGTTTTCCCTGTGTTCTATATTTGGAAGAGTTGGTCAAGAATTGGTATTAATTCTTCTTTATGTGTTTGATAGAATTCGGTGGTAAAGCCATTTGGGCATGAGTTTTCTTTGAGTATTAATTCAATCTCTTTACTTGTTATAGATCTATTCAGATTACCTATTTGTTCTTGAGTTAATTTCAGTAGTTTGTGTCCTTTCTGGAATTTGTCCATTTCGTCTAAGTTGTCTAAATTGTTCTGTACAATTGTTCATAGTATTGCTTTATTATTTCGTTTCTGATTCTAATAATTTAAAACTCTCTTTTCTTCTTACTCTAGGTGAAAGTTTTTCAATTTAATTAATATCAAAGAACTAGCTTTTGGTTTCATTGCTTTTTCTCTGTTTTATTCTCTATTTCATTAATTTTCACTCTAATCTTTATTACTTCCTTCCTTTGACTTAGTTTAAGTTTAGTCTGCTCTTTTCTCAGTGTTTTAAAGTGGAATATTAGGCTATTGGTTTATGATGTTTTGTTCTTAACACAGGAATTACAACTCTAAGTTTCCCTCTTAGCACTGCTTTTGACACATCCCGTAAGTTTTGGTATGTTGTGTTTTCATTTAAATTCATCTTAAAGTATTTTCTAGTTTCCCAATTTCTTCTTGACACAGTGGTTATTAGGAATGTATTATTTAATTCCATGCATTTTTTAAGTTTTTTTTTCTAATTTCACATTTCATTCCATTGTGATAGGAAAATACTTTGTATTATTTTGATCCTTTTAAATTTATTGAGGTTTGTTTTATGGTCTAACATAAAGCTATATCTTGGAGAACGTTCCATATCCACTTGAGAAGAATGTATATTCTGATGTTGTTTTAGAGTGTTTTTAGAGTGTTTGTTAGATAGTTGGCTATACTATTATTCAGGTATTCTGTTTCCTTATCAACTTTTCTACCTCATCAATTTTTACCTGGATGTAACTCCATCATAAGCTGAGGAACATCTGTACTTGAGTATGTCCACAGCCACTCTGGGATGACAGTAGTTTTGATAAGACTGTCTTCCTCTCTTTCATTGACAACACCTAGCTGTAAAATTTTACTAATTGATAGCTAATTATTGTTTTCAACAATGCCTTGGAGACATATATTGCTCTAAAAGCTAATCCAATCTAATTCTAGCATCATTAAAGGAGTAGTTTCTGAGATTACTGTTTGATATTTGTCCTGACCCAACAATGGCTCCTCCTAGATTTCTTTTCTGGTTCTTCCATGCAAACTAGGTGGCCTACAATTTAACCTATATCTTGACTGTCCTCGCAGTTGCCTTTTACTACAACTTCCACTATTCTTGTGGTTGTCGTTAGACTTGAACTTCTTCAGACTCTGTTGCCAATTAAGTCCGTTCCTTTGGGAAGGTAGTTGGAGCTGTTTTATGGTTTGCTTCTTCCTCCAGACAAAATCTCTGAGCCAGGGTTCTGGGGCAGGGAGTAGAGACGATGGCAAGGTTTTCTCTGAGTGATACTCTCAATATAGACGCTGAGCGCTTGGCAGAGAGGGAGTACAGCAGCGTTAGGTCCTCTTGGCTTGCCTTTCCTGGTATGGAGCTACCACCTTATAAGCTGGTGCAAGGGTCATCGAGGCCCAGTATTCTCAGTGTGCCTCACCCAAGGTAGAGCTTTCATTCCAAGAGCAGTGGCTTGGTAGAAGAAGAGAGCCCACACCTCTTGACCACATTCGCTTAGGACTTCATCTTAGCAACAGATAGCTGGTGACAGGATGAGAAACATTGAGGTCCTTTTCCTCTTGTCAAGGAAGTCCTCTAACTGGGAGCTGGGGGCAGAGGGAGTCCTGTGTTCTTGACTCCAATAATTGAGTCTCTGTCTCACTGAGCTGGGAGGAAGGAGGAGAAAGTGGTCTTGGTTCAAATACCGCACTCTCGCCTTCAATGAATTTTCATAGATTTTATTGAATAGATGTTTCTTTATTTGCTGTTTGCCAGAGCTTTAAATTGTGGTGTTTTGTTTCATTTTACAATTTTCACCAGTTTTGCTGGAGAGCAAGTCAGCAGAGCTTCTCGTGCCGTTAGGCTGGAAGTCAAACTCCTGGTCATTTGATTTTTCACAAGGGTGACAAGATAATTCAATGGAGGAAAGAATAGTCTTTTCAATGAATAGTGCTGGGATAATTGGATATCCACACACAAAAGAATAAAGTTGCACCCTGCCTCACACCATATATAAGGATTAACTCAAAATGAATGAAAAAAAAAATTAATGAAAAATCTAAATCTAGGAGCTAAACCTAAAACTCAGAAGACAACACAGATGTATATCTTTGAGACCTTGAATTTGGTAATGGTTTCTTAGCTATGATACCAAAAACACAAGCAACAAAAGGAGTAGGTAAATTGGCCATCATCGAAAGTAAAAACTTTTGTTTGCAAAGAACATCATTAAATAAATGAAAAGACAATCCACAGAATGGGAGACAGTATTTGCAAATCATATATCTGATAAGAGACTTGTACTTACAACATATCTCAATAATAAAAACATAAATAACCCAATTAAAAATGGGTAGGGGATATGAATAAACATTTCTCCCAAGAAGATACACAAATGGCCAGTAAGCATGTCATCATTAGCCATCAGGGCAATACAAATCAAAACTATAACTCTATTTTACACCTACAAGAAGGGCTATAATCAAAAAGACAAATATTCAGGTCTTAAGTTATCATTTCATTGATCATTATTCAGTCCTGCACATGATCACTAAACATACACACACAAAAAAGACAAATAATAACAACAACCGTTGGTGAAGATGTGGAGAAGTTGGAACCTGTACACTTCTGGTTAAGATGTGAAATCATACAATCACTTTTGAAAACAGTCTGGCAATTCCTCAAACAGTTAAATACAGAGTTACCATAAGACCAGTAGTTCCACTCCTAGGTATATCCCCAAGAGAAATTAAAACATATGTGCATATCAAACCCTATACACAAATGTTTATAGCAACATTATTCACAATAGCCAAAATGTAGAAGCAACCCTAATGTCCATCAGTAGATGAATGGATAAATAAAATGGCGATAGATCTATCCAATGGAATATCATTCAGCCATAAAAGGTAGTGAAGTACTGATGTCTGCTACAGCATCAGTTAACCTTAAAACCATTATGCTAAATAAGAGAATCCAGTCACAAAGGACCACGTATTGTACAATACCATTTATATGAAATGTACATAACAGGCATGTGAATAGAGATAGAATATAGATTAGTGGTCGCTGGGGCTTCTTGGATTGGGGAATCAGAAAATGATGACTAAAGAATATGAAGTTTCTTTTTGGGGTGATGAAAATGTTCTAAAATCGATTGTGTTGACCAGTAAGGGCATCTCTCTGAATATACTAAAAGCCATTGAATTATATACTTAAGGGTGAGTGGATTGTATAACATGTGAAAGATTTCAATTAAGCTATTAAAAATTAAAATAAACTTCTTAGTCATTATAGAACTCTCATATCTTTTCAGCCAAGCATCTTCAAGACCTTCTCATGGAGAGTGTGAATTTTTCTCCTGCCAATCTCTCTAGCACTGGTTCTAACTATCTGAATGCTTTGGTTGACAGTGCGGTGGCCCTCGAAACAAAGGATACCTCACTAGCTAGGTAATTATTGTGACAGTTTTAATTTCTGCAATCATATGCTATAAGGTTTTGACCTCAAGACTTTTTCTCAGGGTAATTCTGTGTAGGAAATTAACAGTAAATGCCAAAGCACTGAATTTATTAACTATCATTGCTAGTGAGTATGTATAATTACTTCAGAAAAACTTAGTATTGGGTAAATTTTAGTGGGGTTTTTTTTTTTCCAGGATTAGGTTTGTGAAGCTTGGCTCTCATGTATATTTGGAAAGAGAGTATGTATCACTTACATTGTTCCCTATAAGTATACAATAAGAAAAGCAGTAGACTAAATGATCTGATTAAGCATAGTGACTTTTGGTTGTGTCCCTACAATATTGGGTAGAGTAGGTTAAGGACCTTTATTCTTTGTGACAAGCATTTCACCTGCATAATAACATTATTCTTCCAACAACCCTAGGAGGAAAGTTCTTAACCCTCTTTTTTATAATTGTAAGAGTTGAGATTCAAACCCAATCTGAATCTAAAGTTCATATGACTATCGTTGGTGGCCATATCTTAACTAGGATTACCACTGCAACTTATAATCAGAGAACTGTACAGTATTCTGCTTCATTACCAATATAAGGGCTTGGAATTTATATATATATAAATATGCATATATATGTGTATGTGTGTGCGTGTGTGTATATATATATATACACACACACGCACACACACACATACACATATATGTACTCAAGAGTAGTATTTTCTGGTATAAGAACACGTAGACTGTATAGCAGCAGACATCTAGACTTAAGTCCGTTCAGCAGACACCAAATACCAGTTATATGCTAGGCAATATATATTTATACATTTATATATTTATATATATAAGGTACTGAGGAGGTAGGGATGAATAGGATAATAACTCCAGAATGGGAGTAAATCATATTTGAGTTTTGAAGGACAAATGGAAATTTGCCAGCTGAAGAAGGGCTTTCCAGGAATGGGAACAGCATGTACAGAGTGCTTAGAGGTATGAAACAGTGTGGTTATAGAAGAATCCACATAGAGTTAAAATTAGTTAGAAGTGAAGAATCATTGTTGTTATTATCCTTAATGTCCATTTATGTGACCAGATTCTTTTTTTAGTTTTATCCCTGCAGTAAATAATTTGACCTCTGACCTTTTTCGTACCAAATCCAAAAATGAAGAAATCAAGCTTGAATTGGCAAAACTGGAAAAAAATCTAACCGCAACTTTAGTATTAGAAAAATGTCTACGAGAGTAAGTAACGGAGTTGCAAGTGGTAACAATTTTTATTGTAAAGGCAGTAATAGGACATTGTTGGATTTAGTTTCTAAATCAATAGATATAATTAAAACAACATTTAAAAATGGGTCCCTAAAATGTTTTTTAAGTAGAAAACGACGTGGGTGGAGGTAGGGATGGTTGGGTACTGACTTTCAATTTTTATACAAATTCTTACCTTTATTCCTATTTTTTACAAATAACCTGGATTTTATAATTTTCAAAATGTATGTGAATTTTCTTTTTCTTACTTATAAATTACAGTGCAACTTAAAGTACATTATATTTTGTTGCCCTTTCTCACTAGAGCTCTGGTATCTTTCCTGATCCTCTGGACCTCCTTTAGGCCCCTATTGCCCTAGAGATTAGATGCTGTGGATCAGGAGTATGTATATACACAAGTAATTTGTTGGTGTATAAATTTATTCAACAAATACTGAGTATGTATATGCAAGGCACTGTGTCACATCACATTTAAGAGAGAGGCCTTTGGGGTCTCCGTAATTCAAATTGGCTTTAGGATATATTAAATCACCTTTTTGAGCAGCAGGTTTACTTTTTCCAGGAATAATTAGCATAGGTTAATCTTAAAATTAGTCAGTATTCCTTGAGAAAAATCCCACATAGCAACATGGAAGGGAAGACCAGGAGGAGTACCTGGGATCTAGTCTGGGATATAAATTTATGGTAGAAAATATAGCAAGTGTGTTGTCTCCTCCTGGCTAATCTAGAGTCGAATCCAAAAAGTAGTAGCATTTCTTTTTGATGATAATTTCACTGAGGAGAAGAAAATGTTTTCAACTTTACTTTTTAAAGGGATCTCAAGAAGGCAGAGTTGCATCTGTCTACAGAAAGGGCCAAAGTTGACAACCGTCTTCAGAATATGGACTTCCTAAAAGCCAAGTCAGAAGAGTTCAGATGTGGGATCAGAGCTGCTGAGGTACATGTGAAGGACCAAATATAATTAGCTCTCTTCAGACTTCTTTTTGACCTTCATCTTCACAAGTAGGCAGCATTACTATTCCCTTTTTACAGATAGGGGAACTACAGAGAAGACAGATAATTTGCCCAAGGTTAAGTAGCTGCCGATACAGCCAATACAACTTTAAACGCAGACAGCCGGACCCTGAAGCCCAGGCTCTGAAGCACTGCACCCTCTTGTCACAAACCCGTGACTATGGAAACGATTCATGTGCAATGTCAAAGTGCTTAGATGCATGTGTGGCTTTTCATCTGTAATTTGTAGCATCTCTTTACTGGGTAATATGTTGAAAATATTTCATGATGGTCATTTGAAAATAATTTTCTTAACTGAACCCCCTTTTTTGTAATTGTAGGAGAAACTTTCAGCCAGAGGCATGGATACGTCTCTGTCTCATCAGTCACTAGTAGCACTTTCAGAGGTGAGCTTATTTTAACCCAATTTAACTTTCTTTAAAATCTGCTTTTTCATTGCTTTTTATAGAGCTTTATTCACTATGGACCTGATTCTTTTCTCTTTACCATTATACTGTATTTTCACCAGTATTGATGACTTTATCCCTTGTTAGCTGTATATATCCCCACATTTATTTGGTTTCTTTTATTTATTACTATATGCTAGAAACTCTTTGCTAGTCAGTTATACAATATTGATTTATTTATTAAATTTATTGAATGACTATGTGCTAACCATCTAGCTCTTTCTCTTTTGGTATACAATAATAATGCAGGCCCCCAAACTCCTGTAGAATGCAATTCTGGGTTTTTAGGTTATATAAGGGTAATATCTGTTTTGGTGAGAGAGGAAGTAATAGGGGTTTTGTTTTATTATTAAGGTGTTTTTGTTTTTTTGTACTTTGATTTTTGAAATCTAAAGTTCACAATTCACAAATATGTAATTGAGACTCTAGTTATTCCCTTACATTTCAATTCCTCTTAATCACATTATTTTGTGTTCCTAGACAACACATTTAAATCCTATCCATAATAAATGGGAATATAACTTTCCCATTTTAAGTGTCTTATAAGGGTTGATTCCATTGGAAGTGAGTTTGGCTGTTTATCTTCGAAGCTCTTTATTTGATATGTTATTTAAAATATCCTAATGTTAATGTTTTGCTGTGTTTTATTTCAGAAATGGTCAGTATTTAGTTGCATTATGAATAACTCTATTACTCTGTGACTGTTTTTTTTTTTAACTCCCAGAAATTGGCAGAACTAAAACGACAGACTATACCTTTGAAGAAAAAATTGGAGTCTTACTTAGATTTAATGCCGGTAATTATTTTTATGAATTAAAAAAATAAGTCATCTCCTCCAACTTTCCCTAAGGGCACTGAATGATCATGAAAGTAGTAAGTCCATGCTTAAAGATTTAAAGTCTAAGGTGAATTTCATGGGGGTATACTCCCTGTAAGGTTTTTTGCTTTTTGAAAAGAATTATTGCAATTTTTCACCTTGAATCCTAATTGAAACAGTATAACCTTTCTTTATTTTGTTTTTCTTTAAAAGAATCCATCTCTCGCTCAGGTGAAAATTGAAGAAGCAAAGCGAGAATTAGTAAGTTCCTTTTTTTTTTTTTTCAGGTTTTTTAAAAAAATAAAATAAATGTCGGTATAGCTCAAGCTCCCTTCATCCTTATTACCTTCCTCCTTAGAGGTAAAACCACAGTCCCACAGTCTCTGTGTATTGTTCCTGTGCATCTTTTAATAGTTTCTTGGTATGTGTATATATATATTTTCCATAAAAAAATAGATAGTTGTCTTTTATGTCTTTTAAAATTTTGCTTAGATTTTCCTGAGTGGGAAGGGAGAGGATTGTGAGACATAGAATATTCTAGGCAAAAGGAATTGGCAGATGCACAAGAGCCGAAAATAAAGGTAAGCTTCAGCAGGTAATGAGGTCCAGCTGCCTAGGAATATGCAATGGAAGATAAGACTAAAGAAGGTCCATTGGTTTTTGATGTAGATGGCCTTTAAGATAAAGAGAAGGGAGTCTGTAGGGAGCCACTGAAAGTTCCTGTGTTTCCTTGTTTTTTATGCCAAAGAGAAATGTGGTCAAAGCTATGCTTTCTGATCATGTCAGTTCTTTAGGAAGATGATTCTGTAATGAGTGTACAGGGTAGATTGGAGGAAGGATAAAGAAAATTGCAGAAACCAATTGACCTATGTAAGCCAGATGAGAAGTAATAAGAACAGTTGTTGCCATGAAAATGGAAGAGAGGTGATACGATTGTTGTTATGGAAATACATTGTTTAAGGAGTAAAGGGCAGAAAAATCTAGTCATGTACCATTACACTAATCATTTTTTTAAACGGTTTTCCCCTTTTTAGATGTTTATTACAATCAAGAGTCTGAAAACCCTTGGGGTTAGGAAAAGGGAGAGATATAACAGCAAGGGAATATTTAATATTTCTAATGTTTTTTTTAATTTCTATTTTAATGTTTTTCTTTTTTGCTTACTTTAAATAACAGTAGAAGTTAGAGCACCTGTTTTATGTCCTTTATAGTATTTCAAGTTATTTCTTTCTTCTTTTAGGATACCATTGAAGCTGAACTTACAAAAAAAGTAGACATGATGCAACTGTGACCAGAGCCAAATAAACTTTGTCTTCCCTAACAGAGTAAATTAAATAGGACTTTAAAGAATTGTTTCCTCTTGGCATTTCTTAATAATTTAATTTCTGTGTTCTTGGATGAGATAATGTCATTATTGATAGGGTAATGGTTTCTGGTTGTGTATTGCATTTTTATGCCCAAATACATAGTTTTCATATTTAAAATTGTTAGTTTTCTTTATTGCTGGTGGTTAAGCGTCCTTCAGGAGTTCTGTTATGACAGTTGTCATGCAGTCACTTGTTAATAGAAAAAGTTCTATAACTCCAGTTATGTTACATTTCTCATATGCTTCCTTGTCCAAGGGTCTGCTGTCATTTTTCTGATCAGCTCACCTGTCTGCTTCCAAATGTTAATATATGCAAGAATAGTTTATGGAAAAGATGACCTTTTAAATCATTAATAGAGAATGGTGGCGACGGCCATGACTCTGACAGCTCTAGACAGAGTTCAGGAATCGCCATGATTCTTCAGAGGCTCTTCAGATTCTCCTCTATCATTCAGTCTGCAATTTCAGTCCATTCGAGGAGGAATATTGCTGTTACAACAGTGGCATTTAATAAAGAACTTGATCCTGTACAGAAACTTTTTGTGGACAAGATTAGAGAATACAGAACTAAGCAACAGTCATCTGGAGGATCTGTTGATACTGGCCCAGAATATTAGCAAGAGTTTGGGAGGGAGTTTTTTAAGCTTAAGCAAACGTATGATAAAGCAGACATGAATGTGTTTCCTGACTTCAAATTCGAAGACCCCAAATTTGAAGTCACTGAAAAACCCCAGTCCTGAAGATGTAATGTAAAATGTATCTGGTAATTTGTTCTAGATAAGTTGTTCAACTGATCAGAAAAAAAAAAATCAGTAGTAGAGAGATAGATAATTCAACACATAGTGATAAATCCATACCTCACACCTTATGTCAGGATAGTTTCAAAGGAACAGAGATTTAAATATTTAATTAAAAAAAAAAAATACTACAAGAAATCAGGGAGGAATTTTAATGTTTTGATTTTGAAATAATTGTAGAGTCAGAAACATATGACCAAAATCCGGAAACCATAAATGAAATGATTGAAACATTTAAAAATTTCGAAATATTAAAAATTCCTGAATGGTACAACATTTCATAAGTAAAAAGGGAAATTTTTCACTGTGTATGTTTTCATACTTCAAAAATTTTATACCATGTAATTAAGAAGCAGTCATTTTTTTTTTAGAGAATATCTAAATGACCTTAAAAATTTCCCTCCTCTTGGGAGGGGGGAATAAAAAATAAAACATTAAAAAAAAAAATTTTCCTCCTCTCCATTTCCATAAATATGTGTTTAAATATAATACAAAAGACATTATTTCCTTTTTTTGAAACTGTCTATTCTTTAACCATTTAGATATTGCAGCTTGGTCTTTTTCTTAATTTATAGGAGGTCCTTATATATTAGCTAAATTAATCTTTTGTGATTTGAGTTACAAATATTTTTCCAGGTTTGTCATTTGTCTTTTGACTTAATCGCAGGGCTTTTGGTAAGGCAGCTTGGTAGATTTCTTGTGGAAATGACCACAATAATTCCTCCCATCTTTGTGCACTCACCATTTTCAGCTTGACTCTGATACTTCTCCCATCAAGGGATGGAGTCTCTACCTCCACCTCTTGTATCTGGCGTGGCCCTATGGTTTGTTGCGGCCAGTGAGACAATAGCAAATGTGACAAAAGCAGAGGATTAAAACCTTGTGCGTTGAAACTTGCCCTTTCTTACTGCTCTGGAATTCTGAGACCATCATGTGAAGAAGCCTTGGCAAGTCTACTGGAGGATGAGAAACTATATGGAGCAGAGACAAGTAATTTCAGCTGAGCCCTGCCCCCACCCCAAGACCAATCAGGCTGCCTACTGCCAGATATGTAAAGGAGGACTTCTTGGACCGTCCAACCCCAGCTGAGTCACCAGCAGACTTCAGAAATAAATCAAGCCCAGGCCAGGAGTGTATACAGTTAACCTGTAGAATTATAAGAAATAATAAACAGTTATTTGAAGCTTATTTTAAGTTTTGGGCTGGTTATTATCTGCAGTAGCTAACTGATGAAAAGTAGCTTTAGAAATTAATGTTCAAGGAAAAAAGTAAGAAATATACAAAATAAGAAAAAAGAAACATGAGACCAGCAGAATTTTATAAAACAGTAATTATATTAAATGTAAGTGAGGTGTTTTAGTTAAAAGACAAAGATTGAAAGATTATGTTTTTTAAAAACGCAAGTATATAGTGTACATGAGAGAAATATCTTAAAAGTAAGGATGGATGGACCCACAATCATGGTAGATAGATTACATATTTCTCTTAATAATTGATAGAACAGGCAGAAAAAAAATCAAGTATACAGAATATTTAAATAACACAATTAAAAAAATTGGTCTAATGGATATATAAAAAATCCTATACCAGATTGCCACAGAGTACATATTTTTTTCCCAAGGGCATTCAGAACATCTGTAAAAATTGTCCAAGTAGTGGGCAGTAAGAGAAATCCACTGCAAACATACTGAAAGCATACACAGTGTGTTCTTTTACCACAGTGCAATTAGATAAAAATAAATGAAAAAAATATATATTTGGAATTCAAGAAATACATTCTAAATAGCCTATGAATCAAAGAAATTATATGAATCAAAATATTTAGAACTGAATAATGAAAATTCTATGTATCAAACGTGGATTTCTGCTTTCAGCCATAATAAGTCAAAGTGATCAGATTGACTGTATTGCTTTAAACAGAAAAACAAAAAGTAACTATGGTCTTCAGATGCTGAATAATAAAGAAGCACAGGAAATTAATCCTTAAGAAAAGAGAAAGAAACAAAGTGAGCCCTGCGACTGCCTGCCGCGGCTTACTACATGGAGAGAGTTTCTAGTCTGCAGCTCAGGGAGGGGTAACCCAAAGAATCTGGTGGTGGCCTCTAGTTGAGAGATGAGAATTTTGGAAAACCAAAGTAAAATTAGAGAAAATGCTGAAAAGCTCTGGAGACCTTAAGAGGCGATTCCTCAAGTCTGGCTGACTATTGATTTGCACATACATATGAGAAGACCACCTGAAGCCAGTGAAAGAACCACTGTAATATTAGAACATGCGAAGGGCTGGGACTATTTCATGTTCCTGTGACCCAGAGTGGAACGAACCACTTTCTACCTCAGAGAACACTGAGTGGTGTCTTCAGAAAGATACTTGCCTTAGCTGTGGTGCCAGACTTCATGTTTTTCAGTTTCATGGCTGTGTTCCAATAAAATTTATTTACAAAAACAGATGGCAAGCTGGATTTGGCTCACAGGCAGCAGTTGGCCAATTTCTGTCCTACAATAGCTACAAAACAAAAACAGGTGTAGCTAGTAAGCTGATAGTGGAGATTAAATGGAATTACATAAAATGCTCATTTCAAAGAAGGCAAGAAATGAGGAAAAAAGGAATTAAGAAAAAGTGAGACAAATAGAAAAAGTTGCTATATTTACACACAACCATATCAAAAACATTAAATGTAAATGGTTTAAATACTAATTAAAAGTCAAAGTGAATAAAAAAATCAAGACTCAGTTAAATGCTATCTACAGGCACCTCACTTTAAAGATATAGGTAAAAGTAAAATCATGGGACAAAATATACAATGTAAACAGTAATCAAAAGTTTACATTCATATCTAGATGTCAGAACAGGAGTATTACCAGGGATAAATATAGATATAGATATTTCATAATTATAAGAGTATCAAGACCATCCAATGGGGAAAGAACAGTCTTAACGAAAGGTGCTAAGAAAACTAGATATCCACAAGCTAAAAAAGAGTAAAGTTGGACCTTTACCTCACACTACATATGAATGTTAAAATAATGAAAGTCCTCAATGTAAGAGCTAAAACTATAAAACCATTAGAAGATATTCATGATCTTAGATATGACACCAAAAGCACAGGCAGCAGAAGAAAAAACAGATAAATTGGGCTTCATGATAATTAAAAACGTTAGTGTTTTAAAGGATATCATAAGAAAGTGAATAGACAATTCACAGAATGGGAGAAAATATTTGCAAATCGTATATCAGATAAGGGACTTGTATCCAGAATCTATAAAAACACAACCCAATAAAAAATAACCAAATTTAAAAATGGATAAAGGATTTGAATAGACATTTTCCCAATGAAGATATACAGGTGCCAAATAAGTTTATGAAAAGATGCTTGACATTATTGGTTATTACAACAATAAAAATCAAAACAACATAATACTACCTCATACCCAGCAAGATAACTAGAATAAAAGAGAGAGAGAAATAAATGTTGGTGAGGTTGTGAGAAAATTGGAACCCTCATACACTAACAGGAATGTAAAATGGTAGAGTTGCTTTGGAGTATAGTTTAGTGGGATCTCAAGTGATTAAACATAAGGTTACCATATGACCCAGCAATTCAACTCCTAGGTATATACCCAAGAGAAATGAAAACATGATCCACACAAAAATGTAAACATGAATGTTCATAGCAGCATTATTCATAACAACCCAAATGTCCATCAAGTGATGGATAAATAAAATGTAGCATATCTACACAATGTAGCATATTACCCAGCTGTAAAAAGGAATGAAATACTAATACATGCTTTAACTTGGATGAATTTTGAAATCATTATGCTAAATTAAAGAAGCTAGTCACAAAAGATCATGTATTACAGGATTCCATTCATATGAAATGTCCAGAAATGCATACGGATAGAACGTAAATTAATGGTTGCTTAGGGCTGCAAGGATGAGAGATGGGCGTGACAGGTAAAAGATACAGAGTTCTTTACCAGGTAAGGTTGAACATGTCTGAATGAATCGGAAAGCACTGAATTCTACACTTCAAATGAGTGAGTTGTGTGGTATGTGAATTGCATCTCAAAAGTGTTGAAGGAAAGGTATGCAAATTAACAAGGAGGAAAAACTTTTTATTAACAGATGAAGTTAATGAAGTGAGCATTCATCCCAGGAAGTTAGAGAAAAAGGGCAAAATAAACCCAAAGAAAACAAGCAGAAAGAAATAACGAAGATAAGAGCAAAAATTAATGAAACAAAATAAATACAATGGAGAAAATCAACAAATCCAACAATTTGTTCTTTTTAAAAAACTAGAAAATTTACCATGTCATCTAAATTGTTAAATGTACGGATAGAGCATTGCTAGTAATATTCTCTAGTCTCCAGGATCCAAAGTGAATCCCTTTTGTGTTATTTCTTCAACAAAATTTGGAGTTAAAAAAAAAGGGGGAGCGGGGAGGCTGATCTAGGAAGCCAGGAAACCTAGTTCCAGAGAGCAAAGAGGAAATGGAGTAGACCATGGAGGAGTCAGAGGCAACGGCTCAGGCTGACCCTCTATTTGCCTTGACGTGCCAGGAACAGTGTGAAGCGTGGCCAAACAAACATCCAAGGCAGCCCGGGATTAAACCTTCTTGCTCTAATTCCATTTCTAGTCTCTAACCTGAATATTTTCTTGAAACATTAAATATACACACACATATTGGAGTAGAGAGGAGCCTCTTTTTTTCCCCCCCTAATTCTGACCCCTGGGTTGCATGTTTGTCTGTAGAGAACCACTGCTTTACCCCTAAATACTTCACCATTTATCTCCTAAGAACAAAGACATTCTTAGATAATCACGGTAAAATCAAATTTAAGAAATCTAACATTGATAAAACGTTATCTAATATATAGTCCATACCCAAATTTCTCCAGTTATCTCAATATTATGCTTCATAACAATTGTTTTTCCAATCCAGGATCATAACACTGTGTGTAGTTGTGTCTATCTTTTAATACTTGGTTTTCGACCATTTTGTTTCCACTACTTCATTAGACGTGCACCCCCACCCCCACTCCATTTCTGAGTCTATGAAACTTTTTTCCCCAAAATTCAGCAGTCTGAACCAGTCCAACCAGGGTGGCACAAACTTAGGGACCATGACATATTGAAGTCCAAGCCATGAAGGGTCACTGTCCTTTGATTAATGTTCTGTCCTGTCAATAGATTTTTCTATCTGTACTAAATTAAGAACTCATGACCTAAGCAGGAGCTCAGAGCTACTAGCAGAATATGATTACCTATTACAGCTTCTGCTCCTTCGGAAGAATGTAAAGTTGGATATTAGGTTAGAAATACAGCATGAACGAAAAGATGTTCCTCACCAAAAGGTGTCTGAAGCTATTTTAAGAGTAAACCGAGTATTGTGTCCTTTAAGCTTGTTTGGATGCCCTTTAAGCTTGTTTGGATGCCCTTTAAGCTTATTTGGATGCCAGCGGACCTTTTTCCTGAGTTATGACAGGAGCACATGACAGATGCCTCACCATAGTCTGTCTATGACCCTGTGCCTAAACTACCGATGTCCTGGAATTGATGAGACACCACCCAAAGAGGCCACTCTGCCAGCTTTATTTAGGACCCTGGTACACAGACCACTTCTGATATTAGCACAGCTTCCTCTCACATTGTATAGGTATATATTTTTAGGTTTATCTTTCAGTTTCCAGTTCTCATATATACAGTTGTCTTTAAACCCTGCAACAGCAGCTGCAGCTTGGGGCTGACAGCCTGCCTCCACTACTTTGGGAAAAAGACTTGCTCTCTCTGCCTCTTCAGGATCCAGATTTTCGAAAGCATGTTCAGACACTGAGTATGAAACCTAGCTCTTATGCTACCTAGCAACGTGGCTTTAAAGACATCATGTAAACTCTCAAGGGTCAAATGAGTATAATAGTTGCCCTATACCTCCCTTGTCACTCATTCATTCATCTACTTATTTATTTATTAAATACTGCTTTCCATCCTCAAGGTCACCTCATAGTCATCTTGGCCGCTGCAACACTAACTTTCATGCCCATGCCCCTTTAAGTAACTCCAGCTGCAAAGGGGACTGGAAAATGTAGTATTTTCATGGACACATCGTCGTGCAGCATAAATTCTGGGTTCTATTAGTTAAGGAAGGTTGGAAGGAAGGTTTAACAAATAAGTAACTAAAAGTCCCAACCACAGTAGAAATCCTTTTACCTTCCAGTCCTGGGTTGAATCTTGCTCCACATCTTCATAAATCCTTGGTATAGTCATTAAATATTTTTTTTAAAAAACCATTGCAGCTATTAGAAGTATCCACTGTAGTTTTAATTTGCAACTTCTTGGTGACTGATGAGATCGAGAACATTTTCACATGCCCGTTGACTACCTGGGTATCTTATTTAGTGAATTACCTGTCTAGTCTTTTGCCTATTTTCCTATTAGGCTGTTTGCCTTTTTCTTATTGATTTGTTAGAGTTCTTTATATATTCTGGGTAGGAGGTCTTCATCAGCTTTTAGTATTGCAAATATCACTCATTCTATGGCTTGCCATGTTACTCTTTTAATAGCATCTTTTGTGAACAGCATCGAGGTTAACATCCAGTTTATTAATTTTTTTCCTTTTTGGTTGTGTTTTTCAGCTTCATTCTGAAAGCTATTTTCACTGGGTTTATAGTTATAGGTTGGCAATTATTTTCTTTTAGCACTTGAAATATATCATTCAAATATTTTCTCACTTCCATCGTGTATTAGTTTTCTAGCACCGAGTAACAATATTACCATGAACTTCATATCTTAGAACAAAACACATTATCTCAACAGTTTCTGTGAGTCAGGTGTCTGGATACAGCTTAGTTGGGTCCTGGACAAGGCTGCAATTAAGGTGTTGGTCAGTACTCTCATTTGAGGCTTGACTAGAAAAGGATCTACTTCCAAGTTCATTCAGTTTGTTGGCTGAAATCAGTTCCTTGAGGTCATAGAACTAGGGGCTTTAGCTTCCTGCAAGCTATCAGCTGAGGCTGCCCTCAGTTCCTAGTAACCAACCACAGCTTCTTTCCAAATGAAATTCCCTAATACGGCCACTTCTCAAAGCCAGCAAGGGAGGTGGGACTCCAGGAAGACAGTACCATAATCCTATGTAAAATAATCATGTAATCTCATAATTCACATACTCACATTCATGTAATCATGTCCATTGCATCACATTGGCCTTATTCTATTGGTTAGAAGCCACACAGGCCCTGCCTAACACTCAAGTGTAAATCACAGAAGGGCATGAACACCAGGAGGCAAGGATCACAGGTGCCGCCCTGAGGTCTGTCCCCCCCACTCCACATCATTCTGCTGAGAACTCACCCCTCCATCCTAACATTATTTGTTTGAAAGTAATGTATATATTCTTCTGCAGCTGCTTTTAAGATTTTCTCTTTAATCTTTGGTTTTTAGTGATTTTATAATGTTCTAAGTGTATTTTTCTTTGAACTTCTCAAGTTCATAAAACTTCTTGTATTAGTGAGTTGATATTTTTCATCTACTTGGAAGAGTTTGGCCATTATATTTTCGTGTATTGCTTCTACTTCATTCTCCCCTTTCTGGTAATCCCAATTACCTAGATGTTATATTTTCTCACTTTATCCCATGTATCTCTTAGTCTCTTTTCTGTATTTTCCATCCTTTTTTCTCCTTCAATTTTTTCCCATCTTTTTTTTCTCCTTCACTCTGGAAACTTTTAATGACCTATCTTTCAGATGACTAATCTTGTTCTGGTTAATGTGCTGTTAGAACAACTATCGCGTTCTTAAATTCAGTTACTGTATTTTTCAGGTTACAGTTTCCATTTTGTGTATGTGTATTGTTTCCAATTCTCTGGTGAAACGCTCCATCTTTTTGTTTCTTGACCATATTAATTACACTTATTTTAAAGCCTATATCTGACAACTCTACTATATTTATCTCCAGTGGATCTGCTATTATTATTATTATTATTATTATTATTATTATTATTATTTTGCTTGGTCCTGTCTCCTGGCATGGTAATTTTTTGACTAGATGATAGACAGTGAGTATGAAAAATTAGAGACTTTCTCAATCAGTGGCTTTGAAAGCAGACCATCAGCAACCCCTGGGAACTTATTAAAAATGAGAATTCATAGCCCTAACCTAGACATGCTGAATCAGAAACTCTGGGACAGGTCCCAGCAATTAGTGTTTTAACGGGCCCTCCAGGTGATTCAGATGCATGTTCAAGTTTAAGACCTCTGCACCCTATGATATCATTTTCCTCCATATAGGATATTTCTTTAATTTCTAGTAGTTCGAATAGGAGTAGGAATTGAGCCAAAGCAGGGCTTGGTTTTAGTTTCCGTGAGGCCTGTTTTATTTTCCATTCCCACTTCTAGGTCGAGTCCTTCTGGCTTCCTCCACAGGACCCCTCCACCGTGGTGGCCCCTGAACTCCCAGGTTTACCTCCCCAGCACGACAAAAGTGCTGATCCCTAGACTCAGTCCTCTACCTCTTGACCTGTGTTGCTTCCGGATGGAAGACCCCCTTAAGGAGAAAAAACAATTCAGACTGTTGAGTTCACTTCCCCGAGCTTCCTTTTTTTTCAGGGATCGCGGCATCTCAAATTCTGACTGCTTTGATTGTCCAAAATTCCAGATTTTTCTTCTTCCCTGCCCTGTTGAGACGACCAAAATCTCTGCTCAGATTCCCACCTCTTGTCATCAAATTTCACTCAGCTTTTTAGCTTCTCTATCCCACACCATTTGTTATTCAGCACATTCCGCAAAGGAGAAGATACTCAGCTCCTGGAGTTTCCCTCCTCTCTGGAATCTTGGCTCCTTTTGTGCTGGGTGCCTGGGCAGCTCTCCAATGCCTTCAAACTTTCTCCCCACCCCTAGCCTTTTAGTTGTTCTCAGCAAAAGGATTAATTCACCCACACAGGTCCACGTTTATACTTTAACATAGATTTCTCTGTACCACCCTAACTGGTCTGAAGTTTACCACTTCAGTTCACATCCTTTTATAGGAAGCAAATGTCATCTCTCAACCCTGCTATCAATCAGACATATATTTAGAACTGACTTACAGACCTCAGCAGCACTGGACATATAAAGTACAAACACTGTAATTCATCTTTCATCTCCCCTTTTATTATTCGCATGGGAAGCAGGTAATAACACGTCTATTCAATTCATCACTAGGTAGATGAAAACCTGGTTGGAAAACCTCTAAACCTTCGGCTCGCCGAATAAAATCATTGTCCAAGGAAGAAATTCCAGAAGGGAGGTATCCAGGCTTGCCCTCTGAGCAGTAACCATTTGGAATAAAACACATTTCTCAAGAAAATTTATGAAGGGGCTTATGGCAGGGGAGCTGTAAGATGGTCCCCAGTGACCCCCGTCTTCGGGTGTCCTCTTCTTCGTTCAAACCCCTCACCTTGAGTGTGGGCTGAGCTTATTGACTTCTAACAAATAGAACTCATGGGATAATGTGGTACTAAAACTTTCATTGCTGTTTATCTGAAATTCAAATTCAAGTGGACATCTCGTACTTTACTTTGCTAAACTGGCAACCAGTGTGTATTCTCTGCTAATGGTATATTGAAATTAGAATTCCAATTGTGAGCAGCCAGTGTTTTAGAT
The DNA here is from genome assembly GCF_014176215.1 of Rousettus aegyptiacus. NCBI lineage: Eukaryota > Metazoa > Chordata > Mammalia > Chiroptera > Pteropodidae > Rousettus > Rousettus aegyptiacus. The sequence goes on from NW_023416287.1 coordinate 74,440,448, forward strand.
ATGCTCACAATGAGAGTTACAACTTCAATTGGTCATTAATGCAAGTACAAAATGAAAAGAAATCAGGTGTTAAACCTAGCTGCTTATTGAACTCTCTTATTGTTCTAATATGTTATCAGTTGATTCTCAGCTTTTCCAGATATGTAATTATTTCACATGCAAAAAATCTCGGTTCTAATTTTTCTCTCCCATCATGTTATGGTACTACCAACATGGTGATGGTAGTAAACAGTAAATATTCTGGTCATTATTGCTGTGTATCAAACTATCCCCAAACTGGCATAAAACAGTCATGAATCCTATGGGTGAGGAACTTGGACAGAGCACAGAGGACATGATTTATCTTTGTTCCTTACTATCTGGTGCCTCAAGTTGGGGAGACTTAAAGGCTGGAGATGGTTCAATAGCTAAGAGGTAGAATCATCAGGAGATGTCTTCACTTACAGTCAGGCAGTTTTTCCTGGCTGTGGCTGGAGTCTCAGTTAGGCTATTGGCCTCTGGCTAAAATGCTTACACATGGCCCCTCTGAGTGGCCTCTCCATGATGTCTAGTTTGGGCTTCTCCCTAACATGGTGTCTGGCTTTAAGAGTGAACATCTCAACAGAGCAAAGTAGAGTGTATAGCATTTTTATTGAAAGTCACAAAGCATCCATCACTTCCATCATATTGTATCAATTGAAGCAGTCAGACAAGTCCACCCATAGAGTCAGGGAAAGGGACATAAGCTCCCTATCCAGTGGGTAGATTGTCAGAATTACATTCTAAGAAAAGCATGTGGAAGGGTAGATATCATTGTGGCCACTTTTGGAAAATACTATCTGCCCAAAGAAACCTCCTATTATATTCCTGAGTTGAGTGGAAATTCTTCCACTAAAGGGGTTTTACCTTTAAGCCTGGGTTCAGATAGATTTCTATCGTTCTTTCTTTCTTGTTTTCTTTCTTGTTTTTCTTTCTTTCTTTCTTTCTTTTCTTCTTCTTTAATTTTGTATTATTTCATGTATATAGCACAATAGTTAGACATTATATAATTCACAAAGTGATCCCCCAATTATTCTAGCACCCATCTGGCACTACACGTAGCCATTACAATATTATTGACTATATTCCCTATGCTGTACTCCCCAACCCCATGACTGTTTTATAGTTACTAATTTGTATTTCTTCATCCCATCACCTTTTACACCCAGCCCCCAACCCCCCTCCCCTCTGATAATCACCAGTTTGTTCTCTGTAGTACGTTCATTTCTTTGTCATGTCAAGAAAGTTCCTCTATTCTGATTTTATTGAGTTTTTTTTTAAAATAAATAAATACTAGATGGTGAATTTTTTAAAGTGCCTTTTCAGTGTCTACAAAGAAGCAGCAAAATAAGGTAAAAATGATTGAGGTTGTGGTTGCTGCCTTTGGGGCATGCATACAGCTCATCCATTCATTCAACAAATATTTCTGAGCACTTATTCTGTTCCAGTCTGCTGGGCACTAGGATAAAACATTGGGTCATAAGAAGTGGTTTGCAGCCGCATGAAGTTTATAGTCGGAATGGTCCAGATCCGATTAACTACCTTAAGTCTGTTTTTTTTTTATGCCAACACACACAGAAAAGAGGTATCACCTCCTGCTCTTCCATACTAATCCCAAACAAACTCAGTAACCCAATCTGACAACTCTCTCATTCCTGTGACATAGAATCTCTTGTCTGGATAATGTTTGAAGGACATGGAGTATTCAAATATATGATCGTAGCCACCAGAGGGCGGTCATATTTAAAAAATATTTCCAGAGAGGAAGAGAAAGGACAAACCCATTCCATGAAAGGCTGTCCCTAGGGTTCTGGGACCAGAGTCAAATCACATGGTGAGATTCACTCCAACCAGGGCAGAGACCCTCACCCAAATACTCTCCCACTTCAGGCCTGGGGATCATACTGATTTATCACAAGGCTCTGGTCCCTTGAGTGGAGGATGGTGTAATGAAACCTATCAGGCCGTACTGAAATAGATCAGAGGGTCTCCCAGACGGAACACTTCAGAAGTTAACTGCACAGGCACCCCTAGAGGTGGTGGGAAGTTTCCACTACCTTTCAGGTCCTCATTGAAGAAAATCAGTCAGCGAGCATTGATTGAGTACTTCCTCCTCTGTTCAACACCCAGCTCTGTACTGGGTGGAAGAAAAACAGGCTGCTCTGGCTAAGAAGAGACTCTTCACTTGTACAATATTATGAGAAAGCAGTAAGGACAGCCCCGAGCCAAACAGTGTTGAGTCAGGCTGCTCCTCCCCTACGTTCCAGGGGAAGCCCACTGAGAAGCCACCTAGGACTCCAGCCTCACTAGATGCAGCATGCAGCCCTTACCCGTGGGGTCCTGCCAGCATAGGGGTGCTTCCAGGAGCCCCGGTCCACCTCATTCTTCTCTCTAGGGTGAGCGATCTATTTCCAATTTTTGTTCTGCTCTGGTTTGGTTTGGTGCTTTTGCTTATCTGGAATGTTTTGTTAAAGACCCACACCTCCTCCCCAAGCTGGGGCTTGATGCTTCGGGAACACATAAGCAAGAAAGACTTTCAGGCTCTTTCATTCCACATCCTCTCACCACCCCACATCAATGAATGCAGAGCCCATTTGAATGAAAAGAAAGCAAAGAGAGGAAAATGGTTAATATCACAAAAATCTCTTCCTTCCACTGGGTTGTGAGAATACACAAGACTAGGCCCAAGTGTGGTGTCAGGCAAGAACTCAATGAGTGGCTTTAAGAAAGTTTATTACAAAAGCAGTAAATTATATTGTAAAGAGTTAAAGAATATAGATAAGAGCAAATAAGTCTGCAATCCCTTCCTCAAATTTCCAAAGCCCTCAGAGCTCCAAAAGGGCAAAGGTCTTCCATAATTTAGTTGGCAAAACCTAATCTGACCTGAATTCAACTGGTGGCAAAACCTCACTGGAACCACCATGCAGCTAACAGTGCACTTGACATGAATGCTCATACATCCCACTGCTTACAGGGTGCCGTCTGGACTCTACTGCAATTTCTTGATTCTATGGTGTGAGCACCTGATTGTCTTCTAAAATCTAGAATATTCTGAATTCTGAAACAGACTAGGCCCTGGGGCCTGTTTCTATATGGAACCTAGATTCCATGTCTTACCTCTGCTGTGCGATATTAGATGTGGTAGGAAGACCCTAGGGTGGGCCTAGGATTCACGTCTTCTGCATTATTCATGCCCAATATAATCCCCTCTTTTGGAGTGTGGGCAAGACCTGTGATAAGAGAATATGGTAAAGGTGAAGAGATTTTGAAGATCTCAAATCAGTTGATTTTTATTTAATCAAAGGGGAGATTAACTTAATCAGGGGAAAAGCTTAAAAGAGGAACTAGGTGCTCCCTGAGGTCAGAGATTTTCAGTAGTTGGCTTTGAAGAAGTTGCCATGCTGTGGAGAGAGTTATTTGACAACTAACTCTGGGCAGCCTTTAGTCACTGAGGGCACCCAGCTGACCACCAGCAAGAAAACGGGGACCTCAGTCCTGCAACTGTGAGAATATGAATTTTACCAACAGCCTGAGGAAGCTTGGAAAGAGACCTTTCGCCATCTGAACCTCTGATAAGATGGCAGCCTCAACTGATAACCTTGATTTCACCCTGGCAAAACTCTGGAGCAGGGGAACCGGCTAAGCTGAGCTCAGACTTCTGAGCCATGAAAACTGATATAGTAAGTATGTGTTGTTTTAGCCCACTGGACTATGGCCCCTGATTAAACGACACAGAGAACTAATACATTACAGACATCTCTTGCCCACCCCGGATTCCAGTGGCTCATCTTTAAATTGGAGAGTTGGTTAGAGTAGGTTGCACCTAGCAGTCTTTTCAGTTCTAAAAAATTTTCAGAGACTCTCTGGATCAAACAGATGTTGGGTACTTTGCTGTTGGGAGAAGGGAGAATTGTCCTGTGCTGGGTGAGCGGATGTGGGGCTGGGGGCTGTGAGCGCCAAGGAGGTGTGTTGTTGAGGTAGCTGGCGCACAGGCAGAGAAAAGTGCAGACAGCTGAGGACTCACCCTGAATCTCCGATGCCCCATCTGCCAGGCTGGACGCTGACCGCGACTGGCACCGCTCCTGGCTACAGAGGCTATCAGCTTTCAAAAGCAGGAAAAACAAGCATCCCCTTTTCCCTGCTCTGTAAGGGAGACTGTAAGGGAAGCTCTACCACGCCGGGCACCCACATCCATCTCTGCCAGTTTGGGAGGGGGCAAAGGGTCCCTCCTCGGCAGTCTTCGCCTCCGGACACCTAAAACTGCTGACCTCAGGAACTGACCTGGGAAACTCACAGGAAGCTGAGTCAGGGAGGGCATCAGGTTTCCTGTGAGCTCGTGGTAAACTTCTGAAGAGGGCGAGGTCGTGCTTCATGTTCTCCCACCAGGCCGACCTGCCACGTCTCCCCGCTTTCCACACCCCTGCTGCCCATGGCAGGGGCCCCAGACCACCACCACACCCCAGAGGTAGAGCACTGAATTGCTGCCTTCCTCCACAAAGTGCTCGCTCAGACACAGCTGACGCTCTCATTCGACTGGCCGGAACAATTGTCCCTTATTAAATTCCTTGGGGGATGATCTCATTAAGTCTTGTTATGGGTCACTTCTATTTCAGGGAGAATAAATTTGTTGGAATCTTTCTATGGGCAGCTAGTTAATTGAAACCTGAAGTAGGGGTTGGGGGAGGGGTAGGCTTGGGTGGGGTGGTAGAGAAAGCCTGAAGGGGTGGGGGCGGGGGCAGTGTGGCTGGCTAAGTGAGGAGCCGCAGCTGGTTGAAAGGAGGCAGGGGGTCCATATGAGGGGAGCAGATAAGGAGGAAGACACTGGCTGTGAAGGGGGAGGGAGACAAACAAGTGTCCACTGAAGCCTGATCTGCTGAGATAGCCTCCCGGTTGCCTCCCCGGCCTCTGTGTTTAACCTGGCCCAGACACATGAGTCCGGACCAGCATGACGTGATAAGGGCCTGGGCCAGGATGTGGCAACAGAGATGGAAAAGAAGAAGATAGGGAAGAACTTGGAAACAAATTTGATATAGAAATGGAGGAGAGCAAAGATCCCAAGATGACCTTAAAAAGATCCCTGGAGAATGGGGAGAGATGCCAGAATACAAGCCCAGCAGAGGCCTTAGATCGATGCCAAGTTCGCAGCTCCATTGTTGGAAGAATCCCTCTTTATCCACTCCTGAAAACGTGACATTTTCTGTCTCCAGTTTTCTGGCTCTTCAATCAATCAATCAATCAATTGATCATCTATTCACCCATTTATTCATTCACGCATGCATACAGCTAATATAAATTGAGTACCTCCTGCGGAACAGACTTCATGCTGAACACTAGGGAGTGCGAGTATAGACAAATAAATACACTAATTCTAGCAACAGAAGTCCGTTCAGAGCAGTGAGCCTCTCTCCGAATCTCTCTTCCTTCAATTCCCTTTTTTTAAAGTTGTGCTGATCTTCAGGAGAGGTGCTACAGAGAAGATATAAAGATGGAATATAGTTTTGTATTGAGGACCTTAAAGTCAAATGAACTTGTGACATTTGAGAGTACTGGAAGACACGTGACCACTAACTAATCGTGTGACCCTTGGCTGGTCTCTTAAACTTCTAGGCCTGGAGTCCTTCCTCTGCAGGAGGAGAGAGTGGAATTAGGTGATTTCCGAAAACTCTTGTATCTATCTTTCTATGCTTTGTTTCATGGATATGAAAGTACTTTGAAAGTTCGATGTCTGCATAAGTGAGGTAGTTTTTTATTTCAGGACACAAAAACAACGTGAGTACCCATAGTGTATGTGGGGTGTGCCGCAGAACCTCCCTTCGTACTCTAGTGTTTCCATTTCTGCCACACTCCTGGAGTCTCTGGCCCGTCTCCTGGGAAGAAAGACCTATCTGATTGGAAAATCTGAGGGAAGAAACTGAGCATGCTCTGCTGAGACCTGCCGGGTATTTGTAGGGGCTGAATTGTGTTGCCCCAAAATTTATATGTTGAAGCCCTAAACCCTGGTATCTCAGAATGTGACTGGATGTGGAGATGGGTCCTTTCAAGAAGTAATTAAGTTAAAATGGGGTTCTTAGGATGGGCCCTAATCCACTATGACCGGTGTCCTTACAAGAGGAGATTAGGGCACAGACAGCACAGACTGAGGGGAAAAATGTGAAGACACGGCAGGAAGGAGGCCACCTGCAAGCCAAGGAGAGAAGAAACTAACCCGCTGGCACGTCGCTCTTAAACTTCTAGACCCCAGAACTGTGAGGAAATAAATGTCTGTTGTTTAAGCGCCACAGGCAGTGGTACTTTGCTACTGCAGCCCTGGCGAACCCATCCAATACTCTCTTTGGGACTCGCCTGTCTGCAGAGGGGGTGTGCTCTGGGCTGCTCATCACACAGCAAACATGCTTTTGGGGGGAAGGGCTGAGGTGGGTCCATGTGCAGCTGGGTGAATGTCTGTCCGCAGTGGCCACGACATGTTAGAAAGGCCACAGGACTCGCGTCCGCGTCGTGTCCTCCAGTCTAGCTTTTATCTACCATAATTCGACATTTAAATGTTCACCTGTTTCCCACGTCTTATTTCTCAATTGGTTTCAAAGTTGAGAAGAAGACAGAGAGTTTTTTTTTATTGTACCCACTCCCCACACCAATGAGGAAAAAAGGGAAAACCATCACAGCCCATGTCACAGGTAAGGCTTTCTTGGAGATTTTGTTCTTTTTTCTATCACTTTTTTCTATTTCTTTCCCATCTCTCACTGTTGCTCTCATCATTCCCAAATGAACGCTCTACCTCCAGACCCACTCGTTCTCTGGAGAATGGCTTGGCTCTTTGATTCCACGGTGAGGTCTACCTAGAACGCCTTTCCTCTTCTCTCTGTTGCAGAATTCTCTTCATTCTCAGAGTCTTGGCTCAGAGGTCTCCTCCTAGGTGAGTGTTCCCTGGGGCCCAGGCGAGGCTGCAGCTTCCTCCTCTCAGTTTCTGCGACACTGGGTACATACTTCTATTATGCTGTCACGTAGTCCTAATGTTAGATGACCTCACGTCTGTCTTCCCCACTAAGACAGACGAGTCTGAGCGCTGCACCTGGAAGGATTTCCTCTGGTCACTTCTGTGTCCCCAGTGCTGGGGTGGTGCTTGGCTCTCAGGATGGTGTCTGTGAAGTACTGAAGCATGCATGAGTGGCAGGATGATGGTTTGACACGTTGATTTTTGTGTTTTTCCTAGTAGTCCACCCCCCCTTCCATTTCGAGTAGACTGCCAGGTTGGTGATTCCTTATCTCAGGGATCTGGGCTTCATGCAAAGCAGAAGGGGCCCAAGGTCAGTGACTCTTACTGTCCTTTGAAAAAATCTAAACTCACTGTGTTTCATGTGTATTTGGGGGAAGGGAAGGGGAAACGAGGGGAGATGGCCTTTGAGAGAGAAGAAATCATGAGAGCTTAGAAGGGGAGAGGTGCAGGTACCCTCACCTCTACACACACATCCTATGGAGGTGGCCAGTCCACCTCCGTGGGCTGGGAGGCCTTTGGGGATCCCATCCTTGGCAAAGATTTCTGCTCCCCTTACTTAACATGGAAACAGAGCGCAGCCCCTGTCCACTACTGGGCTTTGGAGAATGACCTATCTGCATGGACAAAGACTAGACCCCACCCTGACTTCCTGGGTACTTGGGTTCTAAGAGTCCTGGATAAAGAAAAGAATTAAGGCTTCAGCCTTGACTGAGGTGGGCTTTTCTGCCAGTTGGAGGCCTTAGGGTAGAAATTAAATTGACTTACAGGATATAAAAAAGTGATGTTTCTTGCATGCTTGATTTGGAGGACTAGATTATCATCCACTATGAATGAATTCTGAATCCTTTGTTTAGGTCCTGAAGTGTTGCTATTTCTCCCTCTCTTCCATCCCAGAAATTTTGCTGAGGCCTGAACTGACCAAGAATTTACTCCATCCTCCCCTCACCTGTTGCCTAGAATGTGGCAGCTTACTCAGTGTTTTTTCGTTCTCTAGATTGTAAGATAATGTGTTCTCCCAGTAGCCTAGGGCAACCCTGGAAAAGAAATCCTTCTGCTGATGGGTGTTGAAAGTTCTTTTGTTCAAGAGGTGCTGCTCAAGGTCAAGCTGACCCCTGGGAGGCACCCTCTGGAGACTAGAAAAAAGCCCTCGGGAAATGAGTCTAGGAGGGATGGAGCGGGCAAAGGTAGGAGCGGCTGTGTGGGATGAAAGGGGTCCCTCCAGTCAGCACCAGGCCTGCCTCCGGAGAGTAAGGTGCCCAGGAAGAACAGGATATGAATAGATCTCTCAGACATGACTAGTGTAGGGGTCCAGAAACCAGTCACCCCAATGTGTGCCAGTCTGGCCTGCAGATGATTTCAGGCTGAAAATAATGAAGGTCCAGAAGGCTCAGGAAATCTTTGTCCTCCCCTTTACTTCCTGGAAGAATTTAGACGAAGGACTGGCTCCTGGGAGGGAGCTATCATCATAGATGACTATATTTTAATATAAACTAGGTGTGATTGTCAGGGAGGAACCCATTTGACCAAAGTCCTTTCTCTGTGTCTCGTTGTTTCAATACAGCCAATATACATTGTTTACTAAGAAATAACTCTTTTCATCTCTCTGTGAGTTGCCTTACTTCTCCCTCTGTATTTCTGAATGATGTATGTACCTCATTTTGCCTGTCCTTGGAATGCCCATCCCTACATGAATTCCCCGTGCAAACAGATTTAAACTTGATTATTTTTCCTGTTAATCCACTGTACGTTATTTGAACTATTGAATTGGCGAGAAATACTAAGAGGCAAAGGGGAAAGTTCCCCCATCCCTGACTCCAATTAAAGACTTTTTAGAAACCACAAGCATCTTTCTCTTTGTCCTCTCTCTGCCCCTGCCACCCTCCTCTCCTTCAGTGATGTGATGATGCAGAGACCAAAGCTCTGAAGAACAATGTGCTGATGGTATCTCCGACTCTCTCACACTCAGCCGGGCCTGGGACACACTGTCTCCGAGGTAGACTGGGGAGGAGTAGAATATACATTGAGAAAACAGAGCAGCAACGAGAAGAGGGGACTGGGGAAGAAAAGAGAGAAAGAAAAGCTGTGGCTTTGGGTTCCTCCAAAAACAGAGTTGGAGACAAGAATTTGTATACAGGCAGTCGATTTTGGGAGGTACCCCAGGACCAGGAGGGAGGGTCCAGGAGGAGTGATGCAAGGAAGGAGGGAGAGCCATCCCCAGGGTGTCTGTGTTACCAAGTTAGTCTCCCTGGAGGCCACCTGGGGCGTGGTCCTGCTGTTTACCTCTGAGGAACCCTGCAGAACTCCAGGGAAAGAAGATGGGACATTTATCCACCAGTTCCCGCCCTGCTGGCCAAGGGTAACCCTGGAGGGTGTTCGTTCCTTCTTCCTTCCAGGTTTGTCCACAGTCAATCCTAGTGTCCCAAGGGCAAAGACCAAGGACAAGTGACATCAGCATAGAGCTGGAGTAAAAACGTGGGCCAAGGAGATGTGAGCTGGGGCACAAGAGAGGAGCATGAAGAAGAAGACAGAGCGAAAGAATGGAGAGAAGAAAGAAAGGAGGGCGGTGATGGGGAGGGGAGGACAAGACGAACTTGAACGGTCGCTGTTTCGGGGAGAGATGTGAACAAAGCAGACAGCCCTGCAGCGGGTGGGGACCCTCTTCAGAGCGGGTGGGACTGGCTGAGGGTGAGCCCTCAGTTTCACAATCTTTTCTGCCACTCAGCTCTGGCAGGCCTTGGCAGTGACTGCACAGCCCCACCCCCGTGTAACCAGAGGCATCTCTCTTGGGCCTCGCAGGAAGATAAACTGTCTCCTCAGCATTCCTGGCTCTTTGTTTCTGGCTCTTCCAGTGTAAGGACACTGACTTGGGTTTTCTGGTCACATGATCACCAAGAGGATCATGACCTGCCCAAGGGGAAGCCAGCTTCCTACAGTCCTTGCAGCAGAGGGAAATCCAGTGGGGTTATGGTTGTCCTCCCCCAGCCCTTGATGTTGGGTGAATTTGAGGAGATAGGCTTTGAAGCTTCTGAAGTTTAAGGGAAATTTTGGGAAAAGAAGGAGAAAGGGAATCTCCAGGGGAATTTTTTCAGTACCTTTTTTTAAAAGCCTGGAAAGTTCCATATTTGTCTTCTATCAACGTTTTAGACCCAGTCTCATTCCACCATAAAGTGAGACTCTTCCCACACACCATGGATCTTTTCTTTCTCTAAATTATTATAGCACTAACAGTCACACAGCACAGACTGAACTCTTGACTGTCATCTAATTGTTCTTTCCCTTGAGTTATTCTTGTCTTTTTGGATTATAAACTCTAGAGCTTTTTGGTACTTCCCAGGTTCCTGGTACACCAGGACTGCAAACACAGTTGGGGCTGGGGCTCAGTGAGAACCCATAGATGAATGTGTGTGAGACTAGCCCGCCAAGGCCGTCAGAATGTTGTGATTTGAGAATTCCGGAAAACCTGGGGAGCCAAAAATATCTTCCTCTCTCCTGCCTTGCTGGTTTGAGATCCCTACCTTTTCCGTTACTCCCTGATGGTTTCTAGAGAAGTGTTTATTTTAGAAGAACAAAATGTTCCATCACCTGGGAAGGGTGATATATTAGTCAGGTATCACTTTAGTGAGAATTAGGTTCCTTAATTACTCATTAAGGCATGGAGACTAGAAGCCTCAGATATTGATTCCTAGGCTGGGAAGGTATGGTGGTCAGAAGATGAGGGAGCTATGCAAGAAGGGCTAAAATCTTGGGCTAAAGTGAGAGGTAAAGAAACTGAATGGGCCAAAGAGGGTCCTGGACGTAGTGAGAAAAGATACACCAAAGACAAACTTTTATTATTCGGTTTTGCCTTAGGTAAGGCCACCTCTACAGTGGAGGCAACTCATTCAGGAGACAGTGTTCTATACATTCCATTAACAAGGTCTTAGTTGTCTGAGGGCAGGCAGTGGCCATTACACACCCCTAAGGCTGACCCACAGTGTATGTCTGTGTGTTCCTTGCCATCACAAGGTTCGTGTGCCTGTAGCTTTAAAAAGCCCGATATTCAATGGATTAGAGTTTGGAGTAAGGAAAGATTTACTGACTGAGAAGGCAACTACCAAGTAGATGAAACCTTTCAATTGTTTCTCAAATCCATCTTAAGAGCACCCCAAGTTCAAGCACCCTATAAGTCCAGGGAAGGGAGAAGGGAAGGGGCAAGATGTGGGATTCAGGGAAGAGTGTGAACTCTCCAAATCTCTTTGTTCTCAGTGAGTTCAAGTCTGATCCTGAGGTTCCTTTACATTTTTGAAAAACGGTCATTGTTTTCCACACATTTTCTCACCTCTTCAGGAAAGATTCCTGACAAGGGACTGTTTTTGCAAAATTCTCAAACCTCAAACTTATTCCTCTAGTCAATTAGCATATCGATATTAGAAGCTATTAGCCCAAGTCTGAGAGAGGTAGCAATTATTTCTACTTGTTACATTCTCTTGGGTGACAAGAATGGAGCCAGTCTGTACCCACCCTCCAGCTTTGCAGCCAGCCAGTTGGACTTCTGGTGGGCCTGAAATCTTGAGATGCCTCCCTGTAGAGCTGGCCTTTTCTCTTCTGATGACCTGAAGGACTCATGGTAGAAACCACAAGCAGAATTAAAAGCCAGAGAAGCTCTACTAAGCGTTAGAAGTGATACATTTCTCCAAAGAGTAAAATTAGTAAAAAGATACTATTTCTCTGCAAAATAAGAGGGTGATCTCTAAGGCCTCTTTCTTGGCCTGATGGTTACTCATGGTTACCAGTAAATGACAGTTACATTTACCAGTAAATGTTCTGCTTTCCCAAAGCCTGGTGCCTTTGCACTGACTTCTCAAGAGAGGAGTCCCGTGAGATACTCTGTTTCCTTTAATTTGACGTTATTGTTGCTGCCCTCAGTGTATTGAAGTGCCTGATGAATGCTTGTATTGTTCTCAGGCCCAGAGCCTTTTTCAAATGATCAGCACATTATAAAACACAATACTGTGTCTAATTCCCCACCCTCAACACACACATATACACACACAATGTCATTGGTAAGTCCTCCAGATATATACGTATGGTAGTGAAAAAGAGTATGGGATTGGAGACAGTAGAGCAAAGTTTGGTCCTAACTCTTATTTAATGCTTGTAACCTTGGGAAAGTTGTTTGTTCATTCATTCATTCAATGTTTATTCAAAATCTCCTTGTGTCTGTCATATAATCTCTGCAAAATGTTAACAATACCCACCTTCACTCCATTTCAGGTCTGTTCAAAGGAGCTAATGAAATCATACTGTGATGTGTTCAAGGTAAGCTTGATACAAATGTATGTTTGGTACTAATCAGCAAAAAGATAAAAGCAAAATTGAGAAGTAGGGGAATGAAGGGCCAAACCATAGCACTTGATATATCACTTGAGAAAGACACCTGCTCCAGGTCCTCCTGTTGTGCTCTGCACTCAAGTAGGTCTTTGCCAGGACATCTTTCCCTTTGTCTCTGTCCTTGGACACCTTGCTTTTTCTCCAAGTTGCTGGTCAAAAGCCTCCTCTTCCACAAAGTCCTTCTTGCTCTTTGGAATTAATTTCTCCCTCCCACATGTCCCCCCTCTGCTTCAGAGATCTCCGTGTTCTACCTGTGAACTACTGCAATTTGTTTCTAGCTGAGCCTTGTTACTAGACAGACGGGAGTATTCCTGAGGGAGGAACCCTGCCTCTGCCCCTTTAGCTTGTGTGACCTTGGTCAGGTGCATTGTCTTCTCCAAGGCTCGGTTTCCTCCTCTCTGAAGCTCGCCCACCCTTGCTGACTGTCGTGAGGGTTAATGAAACACTGCATGTCGAGGGCCTAACGCGGTGCATCTTGGGTTTGTGGACAGGCTTCCGAAAGATGTCTTCTGAATGAAATCGAACAGCACGTATACTTTGTGGGGACCTCCTAACACACTGGGAGGACCACTCAATATGTGCAAATGAGGAAAGTTATGACCATCCCCACCCAGGAATATTTCCCCACCCAGGATTTGGTACCTGAGATGCCACCAGGAAAGTCAAGTCCTTCTCAGAGGCACTCCTTTATGTTTTAACACCACCGGGAGAGGCAAAGCTTTAAACCATTCCACCTCCCAGAGTCTGGCGTGGTGGCAGCATTGACGACCAAGGGAAAGGTGGATGTGGTCACTGGGAAGGAAGAGTCTGAAGACAGATTTGGCCTCGAATTGATCTTGCTTAATATTTCATGTTTCTTTAAAATCAAATATAAGGTATTTACTTAAAGCTGAAGTTTTAGGATCCTGTTTGTTCCCCCCCCCCCCGCCCTGATACCAATTCTCAGACAACTGCCTGTCCACCAATGCAGTTCAATTCTGACACTGATTACCTAGAGTTAGCACAGACTACACAGCTTTAGGGCTCACTTCCACAATACTGTCCCACTGAAGATGCCAGCCCTGAGTGGGAGTCCCAGGCTATGCACACCTGTGCTCTGCAGACTATAAATATGGGGGTTCCCGTGACTCCTCCTCGAGTTCGATTATTTGCTAGAATGACTCGCAAAACTCAGGTAAGCACTTTACTTACTATTGCTGGTTTATTAGAAAAGGTACAACTCAGGAACAGTTAAATGGAAGAGAAATATGGGGGGGGCAGGGGGGCGCCCAGAAGCTTCTATGCCCTTTTTCCCAGCATCTCAATGTGTTCACCACCCTGACAGCTTCCTGAACCCATCACTTAGGGGATTTTATTGAGGTTTCATCATGTAGGCACAATTAATGAAATCTTTGGCCATGGTGACTGAGCTCAATATATAGCCCCTCTCCCCTTCCCAGAGGTGGGGTGGGAATGAAAGCTCCAACCTTCTCATCTTGAGGTTAGTTCCTCTGGCGATAGGCCCCATCCAGAGGTTACCTAGGGGCCACCAAGAGTCACCTCACTAGCATAAACTTAGGTAGAGTTAAAAGGGTTTTCTTAAGAATAACAAAAGGCACTCCTATCCCTCAGGAAATGCTAAGGGGTTGGGGACCTCTGTGCCAGAACTGAGGACAAAGACCGTATATATATATATTAAATTATACCACAGATCTCCTGACGTTGTTCTTACTCACTTATCAGTTTTCAGAGCTGAAGAGGGTGAGCTGGAGGATGGGGACATTCTCCATAAAGCTGGTGTTTCGGTTGCTCTGAAGCCCTGTAAGTCCTTGAGTCTTTTCTTCCAAATCACAGTGTGTCTTTGGAACGTGTCTTATCTGCCACCCCCAAGGAAGCTCTCTAGGGCTGCAGCCCCTTCTCTTTTAAAGCTTTTCTTTTCTTTTAAAGGTCAGTTTTAGCCCTTTCCCTTTCCAGGGCTCCACTTGCCTCCTGGTGTGGTCAGCCTGAGGGCAATGCTCTCCCTAAGTTGTCAGTGGGCTGGAAGGGAAGGCATTCTGCTGGTCTCAACCACAACACTCAGTAGAACTCAAAGTGAGAACGTCCCCTGCTTCCCCATTAGCACTTAAAACAGAAAGCCCAGGCTTGACGCTCACGTTCAGCCCCTCTGCTGTCCCCACTCCCTGTATGGCCACAGGCAGCCTTGACCTTGGGTAGTCAGCATCCAAACATCCCAGGGGCTTTTCTACCTCTTTCTGCTTTTCCCTTTTCTCCAGGTCAGTTCCACTGCACACTTGTTCCTTCAGTCACAAATATTATTGGGTGTGTCCTGTCTGCCAGGCCTTGTGCAGGACACCAAGGGGAGGGGGGAACGTGGAAGGATGGCATGATCTCTGTCCTCCAGGTGCTCATGCTCTTCTTCCTTTTTAACAAAGGTCAGTCGGTCTCCAGGTTCTCCCTGAGACAGTCCTCCATTGCCCTCCTCCCAGCCTCTCACCTACTTGGCACCTGGCACCACTTCCTTGTTTTGACATTCTTTCGGGTTTCTGTGTCTTCTCAGCTAGATGCTTAGATGGACTTCCTGCATTCACATCCGTGTACTGAGTGCCTGCTGAGAACAACACGGTCCAGCTCCTGTCATGTGGTCTATTGTGTCCAATGGATGAGAAAGAGCACGCACAACAGGTACATAGGAGGGTAAATGCCTTGAAGGGAACGAACAGTGCCCCGTGCAGTGACGGGCAGTGGGCGTGGTCATTTAGATGGGGTGTCAGAGGAGCCCTTGGCCCCTCCCACCCTGGAGGTTCTGCAGGGTTGGATGCTGTGTCATACAGAACTATTCTTTTTATTGAAAAATGAAAGACCAATGCATACATGTTGAAAAATTTAAAATTATCCTTTGCTTTTATTTCCGGTTTTTATTAGAAGTTACATACCTATTGAAGGAGCGTCAAAGGGATCACCTGATTTGAAAGAGGGACTTGGAGCCCAAGACTTGGAGCTCAGATTATCCATCACTGAGAATGGAGGAAGCCGAAGGAGATACCACCCCTCCCTGTCACCCTCGGCCGCCACGTGGCTCCACGTTTATGACATCCTTCTGCTCTGTTCCATTCTGGTTCCACATGAACTTGTTGCTCTGGAAAAATGAGTTTGTTGAGATGGTAATGCCACCGCACTTGCCCAGTGTGACTCCGTGCCTGTTGGAGGTGCCGACCTGGAGTGTCACCATCAGAAAATGGTCCCGTTTATAGAGCATTCTTTCTGAGCCAGGAATTGTGCTGAGAGCTTTACACACACGACTTATTTCACTCTCACCCCTCACGAGATCCTGCAAGGTAGTATCAGGGGTCGTCTGTGGTTGACAAGTGAGGACGCTGAGGCCTGGCGAGGCTGCAAAACTAAGGCAAAAACAGATCCAAGTCCAGACTTGTAGGACTCCAGAGCCTTTGCTCTTGATGACCATGTCACCTTCTGTTACTTGGAATGCTTTAGATTACTTTCCACATGGAGGATGTAATTAAGGTCTGTGGAATAATGCTTTGAGCAGAGCAGGTAATGTTAACTCTGGCAGTGGTGACTTTGTCTGTGGTTACAAGGCCACCATAGTGCAGAGGTTCGTTCCCACCCTCACCCCTTTTTCAACTGCCTTGTAGTGGGCTCTGGGAGATCTAGTGGATGCTGGTAATGCTGGGGGAAGGTAGCCCAGTTCTCAGCAATCTGAGAAGGAAAAGAAGGGGTGGCCCAGAGATGAAAGTCCTGCCCCTCATATCCCCAATTTTCTTCATCTAAAAACTGAATCTAATAATAGGTCCACCTTATAGGGGCAAATGGCAGAGGTAACTTGATCCATCAGGAGGGAACAGACTACAGAATAATCACAGCAAGGGCGGCCACGTTCTGATGCTAAGGCTCAAATCAGCTTTTCTAACATGTACCAGCCGCAGGCCCAGCCCCATTCCAGGCTGTGCATCAGGTGCGAACAATAATGCTGAGGGGCTTGGCTTAGGCCTGGACCTCTAGGGCTTATTGATGCTGGAGAAGGCAAATTCTCCTAGTTAGTGGGGCGGGGACGCTGAGAGGAAAAAAATGTTCTTTGCTGAGTGCCAGAAAGACTTCGAACTCCTGCCAAAGTTAGTCCAAAGGATTAGAGAAGGGGTAACACTCCATAGAGAGAGTGTGGCCTCCTCTCAGAGGCAGAGAGTAAGAGGGTCAGAGAGATTCAGAGGGACAGAGACAAAAGAGAAAGACAGGGACAGTGAGAGAGGAGACAGAGTAAAGGTACTGAGAGGGACCCCAAGTGTTTGGAGAATCCAGTTTATGTATCGTTCTTAGTTTCTGTGAATTTCAGTTTAAAGACTTTGTTTATCCATTTTCCTTTCATATGGGCATACAGTGTGAAAGGATAAGAGTACGTAGCATGAAAAGTTAAGAATATGTGTAGCGTGAAAGGCTTCTTGGCCATTCCCAGTCTTGGATCCATAGGTTCCCCATAATTTTAGCTATAGGGAACAAATTACTTTATTTTGTGTAGGGCATGACTTAAAGACTCTGTTTCTCTGTTTTCCCTTCACAATGTGAGGAAATGGTTTGTTAGTAATCCCAGCAGAAATCTTCCTTTGTGCTGCAGGTTTCCTCTTGGTCTGGCTGCAGAGCTGATCCACATATTGCAGTCTCTGAATATAGCTTCATTTAACAGTTTAGTTCTCTTTCTTCCTCCCTACATTATTATGACAGAAATTGAGAGGAGAATCACCGATATGATTCAGTAATAACGCTGCAGAGAGGCCAAGGGGCGGACATGTTTGTAGGACAGTGTCTGTGAGCACAGGAATCTTTTTTTTTTTTCTGAAGTTTTTTGTTATAAAACATTTCATGTTAATCTACATTACAATGTAACTTTTGTGAAAAAAAAGTACACTCGATTTCCTTAATAAATTACACATCACTATTCAGGTGCAGTCCCAGTTAGGGCACTGCATCCTTTGTGGATGGATTTCCTGTCGCTGCATTCCTGACAAGTCCCACGAAAACTGGTTGTGAAGTGAGGCTTCTCTTTCAAGCACCAGATACTCCCCTGATTTTGCATTCTAGGGGGTTATCACACCTTCATTTTCTGAAATTCTTTGCTTGACCTTGGCACCATTAGCCATTTTCATAGTAACTGCTCAGTCGAAGATTCTAAGCAAGCAGAGGAATCTTGACAGAAATTTGTGTAGAGACAACAGGATGAAGGGGAGTGACCGGGGTGGTGGTGATATGGGCGGGGTCTGGGCTGGACTGGCTTTACAGAGATGGGATTGCAGGAGCTGGGACAGCAGAGTATGTGATGCACAGGAGATTCTAGGAGACAAAACCAAGGCAGCAATAGAATCAACTCCCCGGCGCTTCATGCTCCTACAGAATGTGAAGAAAGCAATTGCCCTATTTGGCAATCTAAATATGGTAATAATAGGGATAATAGCAATTAGGATATCAAATGCCCCAGGATCCAAAAATATGTACAGTTCATTCACTGTAGGAAATTTACTTGCTGGTATAGAGAAGGAGCCAAGATGGTACCTCAGTAGTCAGGGTCCTGTTTCAGTATCTCCACAGCATTGGCCAGATAAGACTGTTGAGGATTTGTTTTAAAGTTGAATGTATTAGTCCTCATTCATTCATTCATTCATTCATTTCAAGACTGACGGCTGTGATCTCAATAGTTAGTTTATTTTCTCTTTTTCTGCTCAAAGAGTCTGGGCTTCTGTGACTACCCTGCGAGCTCTCAAATTCCCTGAGACTAAAGTAGCAGGGAAATAAATACATGAATGGATGAGTGAAATAACCTACATAGACAAAATGTTTATCTGGTAGGCAGAATGTTCTCAGTTACTTTCAAGGAGGCGGTTGGTGGTAGTAGTTGGGGCTGTCTGTGTGGGAGTCCAGTTTTGCCACTGACTGATGTGTGACCCGGGCATTCTGTGCCTCCCTTTTCACTTTTGTCACCTGGGGCTAGTAATACCACCAACCTCCTGGGTTTATTGTGGGGATTAAATGAATGAAGCCATTTAAATGCATAGTACAGTACCTGACATATGGCAGGCATTCAATGAAAGTAAGCTATTATTAGAAAATTATTTTATCTATCTATTCATTTGGTCAAGGATGGAAAACTCTCACGCTTGTAGGCAGTCAGCATAAATGAGTGAAGTGGGGGAAGCTGAAGGGCCTGATCTAAAGAGGAGACTGAAAAAAATAAAGGAGTGGATCCAGCGCTGTTATCTTCAGAATCTCCTCTCGGGGAGTGTCACACCAGGTCCCAGCATGGCTCCTGAAAAGGTAATGACCGTTTACATTTTTCTTCTCAAGTCTTTATTTATTTCTTCATGTCTCAAAACTCTGCTTTTAGGGAGTGCCGCCTCTTGCGCAGATCTTGAGTAGTGGGATTTGTTCTTAGCACCTCTTCTTCCACCTCGGAAGCCCTGTATCCGCCAGGGGGCTTGTGCCCACCTCACCTTCCCTCCGGGTCCCGCGTCCAGCACTTTTCCTCCGATCCCAGACCTCAAGGAAGAGCCTCGAAAACTCACAGAGTGCGCCAGTGCGTCACCCTTCCCAGGGTGAACCGCAAATCAGAAGAGTGACTCTGCAGAGGTGGAATTTGGGGCGTCTGCAACGAGCGTAGGGGCGGAGCGGACCCTGTCTCACCGGCAGGTGGCGGTCTATTTGCGAGGCCTGCAAGGTTCCCACCCAGAAACTTGAACGGGATGTTGATACCACTGCATGAGAAGAGAACGGCCGAGTCTCCCCAAGCCCAGCGGTGGGCATCCGCGAAAAAGTGGGGAGAGAAGGGTGCGGACTCCCTGCTGGAGTGACTCAAGCATTCAGACACCACGAGCTTCATTCAGGAAGACTTCAGGAGGGGTAAGTACTGGGCAGCGCACGGAAAAGGGAGCGCCGTCCTTTTCTTAGGGCATTGTCCTTGGCTTGCATCGACTGGCTTTCCAATACTCCTTAAAAGATATTTCTGGGTCGCAGCTGCCTGATCAGATGGAGGGAGCGCCGGGAAGCCGGTTGGTGCCGGGGCGCCCGGCGCTCTGGAGCGGGAGGAGCGCGGGTTCTCTCCGCCAGACGGCGCTGTGCGGCTTTCCGTCGGTCTCCCGCTCCAGTCTGCACGGGCTACTGCCGCAGCGGCCGCTCTAGCTGACAGGCGCGAGCTCTGTGGTTCCGGGCGGAAGTGAGGCGCCGAGCGGAACGGCCTCTGGTGACATTTTCTCCGGGCGGCGCGGACGAGTGAAGGGATTTGGTGGTGGAGGCTGCGGAGGCGGCGAGATTCCTTTTAGTCGCGGCGGGGCTCTGGCCGCGATTCTCTCCTCGCCGCCGGGGCTTGTGCTGAGCAGGAGAAGGCGGCGGTGGCCTTCGCGTCCCGAGTCACCGCAGCCGGGAGAGCCCCGGCCGGGGGTTCGGTCCGTGCCCCGACGGGGCGCGCGGAGCGGGCGAGGAGGTGCAGAGTCGCCGCGGAGCGCAGGTGAGGCGGGAAGGGGCGCAGGGCCTCGGCTTGGCTACGGGTCGAGCTGTGGGACCCGGCTGCTGCTCAGGGAGGGGTCGAGTTGAGCCGGAGGGATGCGGGCCGCGGTTGAGGACTCTGCGGCGTCCGGGCGCTGGGGTCGTGACGGGCCCGGCTGGCAGGCGCCGGGTGTTCGCGCCCGGACTTGGCGGGAGGCGCGACCGGGATCAGGGGATAACGAGAAGGATTGCTCGCCCGCCTGCTGATGACCCTCTTGTCCTCCCGGCGGAGTCGGCGGGCGGCCCCCCCCCCTTTACCCCGGATCGCTGGGGCCCGGGCGAGGCGGGTCCCTTTCCCCAGGGTTGAGAGGAGGCTGGAGGTGCCGCAGCCCGTGGGCCGCGCCGGGGAGCGGCTTTGCGGCCCTGGAGTTGCCTTCACGCAACTTTCCAGCGCCCCAGCCCGCGGGGGAAGCGGCGGCGGCGGCGGCAGCTCTGCCCAGTCTGGCAGCTCCGCGGGCCGGGGTCTGGCGCCCAAACCTGCCTCTACTTCTGCGAGCGCAAAGCGGCCGCCCTAGCGCCGCGGCTGCGGTGGCCTAGGAGGAGGTTGAGAAAAGGCTTTCTCAGCCTTGGCGCCGCCTGCCTCTCAGCGCTTCCACTACTTGCAGTCGGCATACGCCTCTGGCCAATGGGAACGATGCGTCAGTCTCCAAAATTGACCTTTTCTGGCGAGTTTGTCAACTTTATTTAGAAACCGGAGAGTAAATAAATTGACGAGCCTCAAGGTAAATTCCACTGCCTTCCCAGAGCCCTCTTTCCCTTAGCAGCACTTCGTAGTTTATTTCTTATGGCACCGACTTAAGTGTGGTGGTGGACCAGTTGCCCCTAACGGAACCGCATGTCATTCATTCTGCCTTTTAAATTGTCCTCTCCGGTAGCACAGCATAGATGCTCACAGGTTGAAGGAGTGAATGTCTGTACTTGTTCTCTCAGATGAACCGCTTGAACAGTTTATCGTTGGATGTGCTTTTCGTTTCTTACCTGAGTTTTTGCTTTCCGAATCCTTCAGTAGGATGAAAATCCCACTGATGTTGCTTTTTCAAGGTTGGACCTCTCAATTACAAATACATCTGGCAGCTTTGCTATTAGGCTATTGTGTGGTGTCGTTGGGCACATGTTAACAGTTTGAATCACTTTTTTTTTTCTCCTGGGATAGTTTAAGGATGGAGGCTATTAACTTTCTAATATAGTTTTGCTGATCCTGGCAATCTGGCTTCCTCCAGTAAGAGCATTGCCTTTTGGTTTAACAAGCGTTTTTAGAGGCCTGCAATTAATAGTCATTACCTGATGTCCTGAGGAGTCACAAAGCTAACCATTTTTTAGTAGGGAGTAATATTTTGGCCCGAGTAATCCGGCTAAATAAATGCCTAGTTGAGTGTTTTATGCTCAGTAAGTATAAAATTAGGAATTAAGATAGAATTTAGCAAACTAAGATGGAATTTAATGTGATTATCTGCATGCTAATTTAAAAAGTCTTAATGAAATTTCATGCTGTTTCCTTAAATGAGAAATAAAAATATTTTTAGACATTACTAAGTCAGGTTCCTTCAAGTACTTTTCAGTACCATTTTTAATCTTAAAACTTTATATCTTTTTCATAACGTGAAGGTATTAGAGACGTAAGCATCAAAATAAGAGTATACAATATGAAAGGCAGGGACATCTTTAAGGCAATTATATCTAAAGCATCAATTAAATATGATTTCTTAATGGAAAACAATTTTTCTGACATCTTTTTTGTGTGTGTGAAAAATGAAAAAACTGGATTTTGGAGCTAGAAACTTTCTAGATCCATATTAAGTTCACAGTGTAGACATTACTCACTAATTCCGGTTTTATTACTCAAGTGCATTCGTGAAAGAGCAAATGTCATAATACTTTGTTTTATAGTCTTCATCATTTATCCAAGACCCATATGTTATAGATTTAGTTTTAGATTCTAATTTAATGCAGTTCTATTAGAGCTGAGTGTTCAGTGTATGTCCTTCAAAGGTTTCTATTTTCATAAGTGACATTGGTACCTAAAGTTTCCTTATATTACTAGTAACTTCTAGGAGCTTGTGTAGTCATTATTCAAGGGATTGTTTTGTTGGCTCTTCAGTCTTATGAGTTGGTTATGACGTGTGCCTGAATAGACTTGATATATGGATAATTAGGTTTTTTTTTTTTTTTAAGTTTGGAACTGGTATATGCTAGAGACTCAAAGCCTACATTTGTAACTTTGGTAAGTTATCTTAGACCTTTCTAATTTTCCTGTATATAGCTAGAGACATGTTTACTGAATTAACAGTACTTGAGAAAACCTGTAAACGATGAAAAATGTACTATGATTTGTTTTCATTTGAACCATAACGATTTCAGTATTCTCTATTATTTAAGGAAAGAGTTTGGGGCCAAATAAAGTTTCTCAGTTAGCTGTAATTATAGAGTAAAAGGTGAAATAGACATATTAATAACACAGTAAAAAGCTGTGAGACTGCTTTTTAGGGAGAAGAGCTATTGAGAAAACTTTAGAGCAAACAGACAAAACATTCAGTTGGAACCTCTTTATTCTTACGACACTAATTTGTTGATTGCTTACTGTGTGCCAGTATTGCTCTAGTTGCTGGAGCTATGGTAGAGAATAAGGCTGACAAGGTCCTGATGCTAAAGGAACTTAAACATTTAAACCTGAGGTTTGGGGTGGATTTCCATGTGGGCATTCGGGCTAGGGAACAGCCTAAGTAAAGTCATGAGTATCAGTGATCTCGAATGGGTAAGTGTGGCCAGTGCCTTGAGTTTGCAGAGGGATAAGAAGGGTAGATGCAGGTAGGGCCAGGTTGTGAAGGTGTAGTACCCTAGTCTGCTAATGAGTTGTTTTTTTCTTTTAGAGGGAAGAAAACCCAGGTGGAATATAAAAGATGAGATGGGCATTCCTTTTGAAAGATTTTTCTTTAGCCTTCAGTTTAGCGATTAGAAAATTTACTGGTTTTCTTTATTTTGGGTTGATTCTTGACTAAAGTAATTTAATACTCTTGTTTAGTTGTCAGATTCCAGTCTTAAATTTAAATTTAACTGTTGTCATGAAACTCTTCTAAATCCTTAGCCTTTATCTTTAATTGTACCTACTTTCCTTACTCTTTCAGGACTCGTGATTAAACTTAAGGGAAATGTTTTCTGCTTCTGTGTAGGCAGCTTCTCTCTGCAGAAGTGGGATTGATGTTCAGTCAGTTTTCACACTCAGCCTTCAGGTCCTCGTAAAAGAAAGGAGCATTTCACCCGTTTTTTTCTCTTCTATGTTCCTGGACTGCGAGGGAGGAAATGTGTGTTATATGTATTATACATATTTATCATTACATATTAGTAGCAGCCGATAATAGTAAATGCGATTTAAAAATATTGTAAAATAACCAGTGTGACTCAGATTTGATGGTTGTCTTATTTAGGATTTCGTCTTTGATTTAGTGTTTCTTTTAAGTTTTGTTTCTAGTCTCTTTTATATCTTTTTTTCAAAATAGTAACCTCATTCCTCTTTGCTCAAATTCTGTCACTTAACTGCCAGTGGACAGACAGATGGTGTAAATTTTGTTATTAATTTGACTTCATTGAATTTTTAAACTACCTGGGATAGTATTTCGTAGTTAAGATTAATCAAAAGTAGAAATCTATGTGCATAACTTATGTTTAATTGTATGTGGGGGTATTTATACCTGGTTAAATACTAACCCCATTTACTGAGCATTTTGGTGCTAGGTGGAGGTGGGTACAAAGATAAAAGAAACCATTTCAGCCCAGGGAACTCAAATGTGTGAACCAGCTGATTTCTAAGTTTCTTTCCTGCTCTAAAATGTAGAGAAGTAGGCTGTAGGAGAAAAAAGTACTGTGTAACAAAAATGCTGTAGTGTGGAGTTAGTCATTTTCCTTTATAAAGTCATTTAAATGGGTCTTTTAAGCTTAAAAGAAAATAATTGGAGTCTTCAATATTCTTTTTGTACTGCCATTTCATTTACAAAATACTTTTTACTCTGCCTGGAATTCAAGACCATGTATTAGTAAATTAGTTCTGATTGTTGTACAAAGAGGAACAAAATTAAATCTTAAATTTATGCAGCCGTTTCCATGAATGTGGATAAACTAGGATTGTGTTTAGGTAATCTAGAAATTAAAGTTTTCATTAGCATGCTTAACATTAGTGAAACAAGATACTTACCAAAGGAATCTGTCGGAGTTATTTTTGACTGAGTTGTCTGGTTTTAAAAAAATAACTTTATGATATCCAGAGTCAGCATTTTGTTAGGTACCTTATAATTAGAGAAAGGTATTGTTGGGGATAGGGAACGTTGGTGTGGACTAAAACTCTAGGAAAACAGACTGTTTTCCTTTCTGTATTAAGAACAAAATCCTCATGTGGTTAAGATTTTAAGCAGTATCCTGTCTGCGTTGGTTTTAACCTAGCATAGAAGCGTAGTTTACTCGTCGCCAAAGGTTTCTCATTATTTTTCTCCTCTACAATCCACTTTGCTATGAGCCTGAGGGCATGTATAGTGAGTAGGTTATCTTGTGGACCTCAAGTCCCAGCATGTGGTGACCCATCTTTATGTGTACTGTCTTCTGAGGAAGATAGAAAATAAAAAAATGGCCAGAGCAGAAATCTTGGAAATCTAGAACCTGTGTTTTAAATTATTTTTTATTTATACTGATGATGCTTTTGAGTACTTAGAGCAATGGTGCCCACCTTTTTGGCACCAGAGACCAGTGCTCCTAGGAGACTAATGCCTGATGATCTGAGTTGGAGCAGATGTGGTGATGGTAGCACTGGGGAGCAGCTGCAAATACAGATGAAGCTTTGCTGGCTCAACTGCCACTCACCTCCTGCTATCCAGCCTTGTTCCTAACAGGCTGCGGACCGGTACCAGTCTGTAGCTCAGGGGTTGGGGACCCCTGACTTAGAGGGTCTCTCGTTAGCCACTGTACATTCTTTGCGTTTGGTCACTTCCTTGGCTTGTTACTTGATGCTAGCTTATTCAGAGTCCTGGTACTAGGCCAGATACATGTCTGTAATGGTAGTATCTGCCACGTGAAGTGATTTGAGTAGCCATTATCACTCTTGGCCTATATATAGAGCTTATATCAGTGGAGAAAAGGTTGGCTAACAAGCAAGTAAAGCTGCTCTCTTCCCGTGGTTGCAGTCTCCCAATTTATATTTCAGTTCTGGGTAGGACAAATCATTACAGCCGACATTAATTTTTAGTGTTCCCCTCTTGTATTCAATCTTTTAGCGCTCCAGTTTCTTAGTAGACTTGAAGGATCCCCTCACCCCTGTTAACTATCATCACACTGAAAAAGAATTAGCAATAATTTCTTAATATTATGATATTCAGCGTTCAGATTTCTCTATTATCTCACACATGTATTTCTGCAGTTATTCAGATCAAATAAGGTCTGTGCATTGTTTTGTAATTTATAGGGTATCCCCCCCCCCATTTCTTTTTCCTGGCAAATTATTTGTTGAAGTTTTCCCACAGTTTGAATTTGCTAGTTACATTCCTGTGGTGGCAGTAAACATGTTCCTCTGTGCACTGGGTTTCTTGTTAATTGGAATTAGGTTTAGAGGCTTGATCAGATTCAGTTTATATGAGGTTCTCTCTCTCTCTCTCACCCTTTTTTTCCCTTTGAGGGGTAAAACTGCTTTATAGATGATATTGAATACTTGCATTAGGAGGCACACAATGTTTGCTTCTCTGTGATGTTAGCAGCTGCTGATGCTTATTGCCTAGCTCCATTAATTTATTACTGATAATTTCTCACTCTGAGTGCCTTTCATCATTCCCAGTTCTTAGTCTTTTATACTGTATCTTGTTTATAGCTTCTTCAACCTCTTCTTTCTGAGAGCTAAGCGAGGGGAAGGGAAGAGTTGCTGTGGAGAAGAGGGCCATTTCCACTATATTGTAATTCTGTAGGTGTTTTTACGCAATTCCTGATCATCGGTTCCTGCACTGCTGTATTATCCGTGCTGCAGCTTCTCATTGATTGGAAAAACTAACCCCAAAGCTGACACATAATGGAAAGATGTCCTTCGAAAGCAAAATTTATTTTGTGATATTGGTGCTTATTTAAGAGTGCTGCTATTATTAAATTAAGCTAGTGTTTATATGTTAAAATTAGAGAAAAGAGGTTAATTTTTCTATTTCACAAGATTTTGGAACATCACTATTATAGATTTAATGAAATCTCTTCCTGGACTCTTAAGTCTGGAGCGAGGGGGCTTCATTTTGTATTTCAGTAATATACTGCTCTCAACCTCTTCAGTTTGGTTTTTGCATCTTTATTCAGAAATACACAGTCATTTTATAATACCGAATTCTAAATGTAAGGGAACAGCTTTACTAGGTTATTAGCAGTTGTGTCAGTTTTGTCTTGTGTTTTTATATGAAAAGATAAAAGGAGTGTTTATCAGAAATCATATTGCTTTTGTAGTGGAATATTTTTTTTATATACAAGTCAGTAATACTAATTTTTAAGCAAACAAGGTATTTATTTCATTAGTGGTCTTGGTTATTTTTTAAAATGATTCAGTTCATCAATTCAACAGATATTAAATATGTATTGGAAACTGTGAGTGAACTGAAGATTATTAATATAATCCCTGTTTTCAAAGGAGATTATAATATAATGGGGCTGGGAAGGGGTGAGTGAAAACATTTATTACACAAACAATTTGTTTATTTTTAATTGTTTTCCTCATAATGTGCTATTTCCCTCCTCCCCCATGTATAAGGTTAACTCTTAATTTCTTGGGTTTAAATTTTCTCAGTCGTTGGGGTGTGTGTGTGTGTGTGTGTGTGTGTGTGTGTGTGTTTGCTTTAAAAATCACCCTCTTACAGTAGTGTATTTGTGTGCCACAGTCAGAAAAATCAGATATTGTTAGGCACAAATTTTTTGGCAGATTACTGGTATTGTGATACTCCCTCAACAGTAGATTGTCACAATGTCTGTTCTCATATCCAGCTTGTCTGACACTTGTAGAGTCACTGTGACAGTTGCCCACACCAGCAGGAAGTAGGCACACGATATTATTTGAAAGCCCTGCTTCATTCTTGTTTTACCTTCAGGAGTTGCAATTTGTCTCTTGTTCTTTTTTTTATATTTAAAAAACAAAACAAAGTAAAACTTTAAGATACCTTAACTTTACTTTCTTTAGTTTCTAAGTATAGAGTAGCCAAAGTTTGACAAAGAGCTAAAGAGAATGTTTTTAAAGATCCACAAGTGATTGTCATGGATTTTGTTTTTTTAACCTTGGTCTCAATTATTAGAGAAGTTTACTTACTACTTTACTTACCATTGTTTTTTAAAAAATGAGTTAGCAGTAGATGCAGGCTATAATCTGTTTTATATCATAACTGTTTTGGGTACAGAAACCTCTAAGGTTAATTACATCCCTGTTGGTAGTTTCATAACTTTTCTTTCGTTTTTTAAAGTCTCATTCATGCAAGTGTTTTTACAACAGTTTAGAAACAGTCTAGTTGCTTTGATTTTTAGTGCTAGGAGAGTGCCTCATTTTTGATGCACAGATGCAGTGGTGAACGTGTATGGTTGAATATTTAAACTGTAAGCCAGATAACAATTTTTGGATTTTGAAGCTAAACCTATTTTAAAAATAACTTGAAAAAATATGTTTATAGTAGACCGTTGCAAGGATATTTAAACTGCAACTCTCCTGCTTAATAATCTTTCTCTCTTTATTGGCATAGTTTTTACTTTTATTGATTAACCATTTAGTGTGCCTTGGGCATAATTTAGAGTAAGCACAGTCTGGAAAACTGTACCATTTTATTCCAATATAAAGATAAATAAATAGTTGTGTGGTTTCTATAAAATGAATCAAAACAACGGATGTTTTGTTTTTAGGGAATATTATTGAAGGAGCAGTTCCGTTAAGTGTAAAATGTAATTGTAAAATGTAAATATGCCTTGATTTTTACAAAAGGTTTATTCTTGCATATTTGTGGGCAAAACCAAATTTTAAATATAAAACTTCAAATGCATTGGGAAAACTTATTTTAAAGGAGTCGGTATTAAAACTGTATTTTTAAATGTATAATCTAAATGAACTTTTGTAAAGATTTGGATGTTCAGAACTTTATTTTGGTTAGAGGAGGTTACTTGTGTAGCATGATATAGTCTTAGGTTAAGAAGCAGGTTGGAAATTCAGAAACCGTTCTAAATATATCTGCCTAAATTTATCTAAATATATCTTGGCCATTGACCTACATATTCTTTTCTTAGAAATGAGGGTTATACATTTCAGGTTAACTATGAGCAATAATTAATAAAAATAAGTAAAATGCTCTGAAAACCTAAATAGAATTGTTTAGATAGTTGTCAGTATGGTTAGACCACTTACTCTGTGTATCTTTTTAAATTACAGCTTTTAAAAACTCCTACAAATATGTAATAAAATATTAAGAAAAAATTACTAGTGACTGAAGCATTCTTTTAGTGGGTTTTTTCTCAAATTAAATTGCCTGTATCTTTTTGCTTTTTAAAATATCCCTTGAAACTTTCTGAAAACATTGAGGTCTTGGATAATTCATGGTTGAATGTTTATGCTGTATTTAAAATGGACCAGTGGCATCAGCAGTGCAGCTTGAAGGCCTTGTTTTCCAATGCTGAGAAGCAAAGACCAAAGTAATGCAGATTGTTTTCATGTTGCCTTTTCCATAAAATCTGCAAGTAGAACCATTAACTGCAATGGTTTTCTGTATGCTGTGACCCTAGCTCCTGTGAAAATGCTTATGTAGAAGATGACTGTAACATGTGAGTGTGTGCGCGCGCGCGCGTGCGTGTGTGTGTGTGTGTGTGGTACCTTCACATGCAGTTTTTAAAAAGCAAAAACGAGATTTAATAGGTTCATTTAACTATGATAAGTCCAATGTGCAACCAGCCTCTGGCCTATTTGGTTGTAGGAACTCATTTCCTACCGTTTGGGTACTTTTTCCCTTTCTTTGTGTACCGGCTCTGTACTGCTTTTCATTGTAGGCTTTATTTCCAGCCAGGCTTTCCTCTCAAGAAGGCAAAGTTGGCCCCCCAGTGGCTCCACGCTAACTAGTAGTAGTAGTAGCAGTAGTAGTAGTAGTAGTAGTAGTAGTAGTAGTAGTAGTGATAGATTCTATTTTTAGAGCAGTTTCAGGTTTGCAAAAAAATTGAGCAGAAAGTAGAGTTCCTGTATGCCCCCCCATCAGTTTCCCCCATTATTAATATCTTGAATTAGTTGGTATATTTGTTAGAATTGAGGAGCTAATACTGCTACATTATTAAAGTCCAAGTTCACATTTTGTGTTGAAAAACAAACACTATGTTGAATAATGCAGAATAACAGTTTTGTGGGTTTTGATAAATGCCTTGTACCTATCCATTATTATAGTATCTAACAATAAATTCTCTGACCAAATTGATACCTTCCTTTTTCACCCCTCATATAACTGTGTTCTCTCAGATTCTTCCATATCTTTGTTGCCACTACCATCAGTCCAGAGATCCTGTAGTATTTTTGCCTTACCTTCTAATTATTTTACTGTCATTTAATATTGTCTTCTTTTCCATCCAGTCTCCACTATGCATCCTGACTGGTCTTTTTTGAAGTACAGGTCAGCTCGAATCTATGTTTCCCTACTCTATTTAAAGGGACGCCTTCGTAGATCTCCTCTGCTACGTTAACATTTCTCTTTTTCTCCTTTTGTGGTGCCAGCATACCTTCTCTCTACTGGATTTATCACAGTATTACATTTTATATTTATTTGAGTGATTATTCAATTTCCTCTTTGTACTGTAAGTTCTCTTAGGGGAAGGTACATTATATTTTTCAGTGCCTAGCATAGTTAACTGACACTAAGTACTCAGTAAATGTGTGTCGAATGCATGAATGAATCCAGATGACTTTGACTGTAGAGAAGAGACTTGTTAATTCTGCAATGGACTCGAAGTGAAGAGGAGGAAGAAGGAATATAAAGATTAAAAAAAAAATACTGTTTCTTGATATCTGACTATGCTCATTATGTACTAGATGCTTTAAATGTGTTAACTCTTCATTTTACCAAGGACCGGAATTTTACAACTAAGGAAACAGGCTTAGAGAACTTCAATAATTTGTGAATATGTAACACTTCAAATTCTCTTTCTTTTCTAGCCTAGGACTGGTATTTTCATTTATGAACTTTTAATTGTTTTCGTATTTGAAAGATGTTGGGTCACCGTATCTCACGGCTACCACTGTATTGTATTAGTGCTACTACCATGTGTATTAGTGCTGAGGGTGACGTTGATGAAAACTGACTGACTGCAGTTTTGTTTCTGAAGGATTTTGTCTCTGTTAAAATAGACCTCTCATCTAAAATCTAATCATCTTTAAGTGATCTCAAGTGAAACTTGGAAATCTCTCGGGTTTTGAGTCCAGTGCCTCTGACCTTTCTTATTTATTTTTATTTCTGTTATGTCTCTTGCTGTGGAGTACAGGTTTGAGATTTTGTAGAGTAGCCCTTTTTACTCTTGTTTTTATTTATTGAAATTACGCTTATCTCTAAAAGCCCAGTTAAATTATTATCCTCTTCATATAGACACCTTTTTTTTTGGTTCTGATCTTGTGAATGCCAGAGTTCTTTATACCTCTCCAGTAGTACTTTTCATTTGTGTGAGCTGCTTACTGTCTTTACCTTGAGGTACACAAATAGTAGGTTTCCAATAGATATTCGTTTTTGAATGTATTTAAGTGCGAGTACCGTGATTTATTCATTTTTGTAATCCCAAACCTAGCATGTAGTCTGATATGATAGGTATTCGATACGTAATTAGCTGAATTAAAATATCTTCTGTCTTAGTCTTTCTTTTACAAATAGTTTTAGTATTTCGAAGAGTTAACCAGAGGTACAAAAAGATCAGATTTTCATTTTTTAAACAAAAACAATTTTGGTTGCAATTGTAGTGATTAGGAGTTGATGTGGGGAGATCACTAATATTATTAATATGGTCCAGGCAGTTGGTCATGGCAGCATGGACTAGACAGTAGAGAAACAAAAAGATCTGAAGGATAATTGCATGGCCAAATTGATAGGACTTGGTGATAGAATAGGATTTGGGTGTATGCTTTTGAGTTTGGTAATGATATCAAATTAATTGCACATTGCTTGCCAGGGGAAGGACAGATTTGGCTCTTTTTTTTTTTTTTGCATCTTAAATTTACAGTATCTTTGAGATAATCCAAATATAATGTCGAGTAGACAGTTTATCATCTGGGTTTGGAGATCTTTGGAAGAGACTTTTGGGCTAGAGGTTATGAATTTGGGAACCAGGGATGTGGATGATATCACTTAGAAGTAAAATAAGAGAAAAGAGGGTCTAGGACTGGGCCATGAAGAACTAAATTTAAAGAGATGAGAAAAATGAGTCAACAAAGAAGATATAAGTAGGTCGAATTGGAGAAGAAGGAGGCAAAAGCCAGGAGAGTGTAATGATATAGAAGTCCAGGGAAGAGTCTTTTCAAGAATTGGGGGGTTGGTGATTAACGGTATCTGATACTGCCGAGAGGTGAGGAGTGTAAAGTCTTGCATTTGGTGATATGAGGTAATGGTAGTTTTAGCAAAACTTTAGGTGGAATAATGGGAACAGAAACTGGATTTCATTGGGTTAAGCAGTGGATGATAAGGAATTAGAAATGCTGACAGTTCTGAGTTTGGCAGTTGAAGTAAAAGTAGTTTTTGTTTTTTTTTTAGAGGTGAGACTTGGACATACTTTTTGGATTTTTCAATCTCTTGACAGTGTCTTGACAGAAGTTTTTAATTTTAATAAAGTTTACTTATTTTTTTTCTATTGTGGATCATGCTTTTAGTGTTGTATATGAAACTCATTGCCAAACCTAAGTTCAACTAAATTTTCTTGTTTTTTCACCTAGAAGTTTTATAGTTTTTATTTTACATTTATGTCTATAATCCACTTTGAGTTACTTTTTATAAAAGGTGTTAAGGTCTGTGTCTAGATTAATTTTTTTTCATGGATGTTCAGTTGTTTTAGTATCATTGTTGAGACCTTTTCTCCATTGAATAGCTTTTACTTTTTATCAGAGGTCAATTGACTGTATGGGTCTATTTCTGGTCTCTCTATATTTAGTTCGATTGATCTATGTATCTATCTGTTTTTTGCCTCATTATACTGTCTCGATTACTGTAGCTTTATAGTAAATATTGAAGTTGGGTAGGGTTAGTCCTCCAGCCTTCAGTATTGTGTTGACTGTTCCGGGTCTTTTGCTTTTCCATATAAACTTTAGGATCTGTGTGTCAGTATGTACAGAATAGCTTGCTGGGATTTTGTTTGGGACTATGTTGAATCTATGGGTCAAGTTGGGAAGAATTGGCATATTAGCAATAATGAGTCTTCCCATCCATTTATTTATAAGAATAGGTCACACAAAGGCTTTGTGATTAGGGGAATGTTTTGTATCAGTTTGCTCATTATGTGGATATGTTCATTAAAAAAAATCCATGAAGTTGCACAGTTATGATGTGTACAGTTCTCTGTGGTGGTGTTTCAGTCAAGTGTTTCCTAAAAAAGAATAAAACTTAGAGGACAGAATCCATTTTGATTTGAAGAGCAGAGAGCTCAGTACCCAAGTTTGTTTTGTAGTGGTCTGATACCCACTTATTATTCCTTTTGAAAATTTGTAGGTATAGATTTTTGGGGGGAAGGGGGGGGGTGGGTAAGGAATTTAAATACTGAAAATAAGAGCAGACTCACGTGAAAGGTTGATCTTTAGTGTGTTTCTTATGGACTGTTTATATATTGGATACATATGTTGGTTACAGATAAAAACAATTTTTAGTATCAATTTTAAATAAAATGAAGGACTGTAGTAGACTAAATCTTGGAAAAACTATGTCATAAATTCTATTTGAAACAGTGTTCTCTCAAGAGAGGTTGATATAAACCTTATTACTTGGTATTTGACACTAGATTAGATAAAACAGAAGGTGTCCTATTGGACCATCTTGCATTGCAAGGGAATAGACAGGATCACTTGTTAAGACTTCTTTTTTAAACTTAAATTTCTGAGATGGGAAACTATAGTTTTGTCAGTAAAACATTGACCCTCTTTAAAGTTACATTTTTGTCTACCTATAAAGCCATAATTAGTTCATAATTATTTTGTGAAAGAGAGCAAAGTTGGGATTCATGAATTATTTAATACTATGGCTTCAGTTCAACATGCGGAAAATCAGTGTGTATAAGTTAACTGGTTCATATACCTTGTATTTAAGGCATTAGCTACTTGTATTTCTTACAGTTCCAAAATGGTGATATGAAATAAACAGATGCAGGAGTGCTAGCAATTAGAATGCCCCATTTTACATGACTATAGAGCATTATCTTGCCTAGAAGCAGTTTCATTTAATGGGCTATGCTTGTGTCAGCTTGTGGTTTCAACGGAAAAGTGCCTGTAGCAACAGTAAACTTGTAACAGCAAATGACTTCACATTGCATTTGTCACATCGGGAGAGACAATACAGTTTCAGTTTATTCATTCCTTTTTGTGTCAGTATAGTGATATTAAAGGGTGGTTAATAATGGTTGTTGCTCACAAGGTGTAAAATTGAAAGTTGTAGAAGAAGGTCTTAACATTCAATGCTTAATGATTTTATATATGCCATGTCAAAACCCTCAGGAGGGTTTCCTATGTGGTTGGTCTTAGATAAGACCCTATTAATCATGGTCCTTTCTCACAATTCTAAGTCTATAGGAAGTTGTTAAACATCTAAGACTATATTGCAAGAAGGAAGACTTTCTTCTTTGTGTGTGTTTTATGGATATCTTTGTATCTTTTTTTCCCTCCAAGGGTAATTTCTTACCTACCAGTTTATACACTAAAGCAGCTGGATCACATTTTTTTGTTTTTTTTACTTTAAAGTCTACTAAAGTCTATTCTCTGTTCACTCTGTGCTTTCTCCCTGGATGAACTGATATATTCAGCTACCACTTGTACTTATACCAATAATGTCCAAATCTGTATTTCTATATTTCTTTTAAGACTTGTGTTTCAGTGAGCATTATCTAGTTCAAACTAAAGCTGATTATTTCTCTGATGATTTCTCTTATTCTCTTGTAGTCCACATCTTGATTGGAGTAACCAGTATCTGGTTGCATATGCTAGCAACCACCCAAAGAGTGGAGTGTTCTGTATATAATTTATATGATTGAGTTGGTTAATAATGTTCAGGTCTTTTATATTCTTGCTGATTTTCAGTCTTGTTTAATCCACTTAGAATGAGGGATTTAAATCTATTAGTGTTGGATTATCTCTGGTTTTTTTTTTTTCCATTCTGTTTTTGCTTTATGTATTCTAAGCCTGTTAAGTGCATATATTTTTATGTGTGCATATACATGTATA
This sequence comes from Rousettus aegyptiacus, assembly GCF_014176215.1. Lineage (NCBI taxonomy): Eukaryota > Metazoa > Chordata > Mammalia > Chiroptera > Pteropodidae > Rousettus > Rousettus aegyptiacus. Next base: position 74,474,758 of record NW_023416287.1, read on the forward strand.
ATTTTTATATTTTCCTGATATATCAACCTTTATATTATTAAGTGTCCCTCTTTGTATCTAGTGATATTGTCTGATGTTGATAAAGACATTTCAATTCTTCTATAGTTAGTTGCTCTTTGCATAGTATATCTTTTCCTTTCTTTCAGCTTAGTATATCTTTGATTCTAAGGTATGTCAGTTTAGTGCATGGAGGACATTTTGGTAGCAAGACTGAATATGGAGAGACAGATGATTATCAGTCAATCCATTGAAAAATAAAATGACAGAGGTTGTGTTTAGAGTGGTTGACAATGGAGATGAGGAATAGTGGACAGGCTAGAAATCTAAGGAGGTAGGATTGATAGGAATTAGTGATTGATGGGATGCCATGAATAAAGGGGAAGGTGTTATTAAAGATAACTCTCAGATTTTTAGCATGAGCAACTGAGATAATAGTAGTGCTATTTACTGAGCTTCGGGAAAGCTAGGGAGGGAGCAGAGTGGGATATTTCAGAGATGACTAATTTGGTTTTGGACATGAAGAGATTGACGTACTTGTGAAATCTAAAGAGATGTCACATGGCTATTGGGGTGGATTGGTGTAGAGCTCAGAGAAAAGGTCTGAGATGGAGTAACAAAATTACTAATATAGGTATAGTATTGAAAACCGTGGGTGTAGAAGAAGTCACTTTGGTGGGTGTGTAAAGGATCTAGCTAGCCCTAGAACCAACTCCTGAAATTTGGTAGAAGAAGTTAAACCTACAAAGTAGGCTAAGGAGCAGCAAGAATAGGAAACCTGGGATCCAAGGAAAGACATTAGTTTAAGGAGGAGAGGGAGTGGTTTGGCATACAGTGCTGCTTAGACATTAAGATGAGGGCCAAACTGTGTCTAGTAAGATTTAGAGGTATGGGGTTCTTTAAAGACCCTGGTAAGAACTCTTCTACTGATTTGATAGAAGCAGATATCAGATGGGACTGGGTTAGAGAAGGAGTGAGAGGTAAAGAAATAGAGTCAGGGTATTTAGACAACTCTCTTAGTAAGGCTGGCTTTGGGGAAATGGAAATGGAAAATTGAGATGTTAGGTAGAAGGAGAATTTTAATAAAACAACAAATAAATGGAGAAATAAATGGATGAATGGATGGTCCAGTTGAGTGTGAATTGTTGATGAATGCTAAGGAATAATCAATAATGTAAGTAAGGTTCTAGGGAGATGAGAGAGGGATGAACTGTGATATCTATATAGAGGAGGATAACCTTTAAATTGGGAAAACAGCTTGGGGAAAATACTCTCCTAATAGGATAAATGCTATATTTTGTATATTAAATATTTCATTGTAAATTCTCTGTGAATGTTAAACTAGAGGGTTGAGAGACTTTCATCCCATTTATAAGATGCAACTCCCATTTGATAATTTTACCATTTTCTACTGCCATCTGCTTTTGATTACCTCTACCAGAAATGTCCACTTTTCCTCACTTCTGACCAAGAACAATATAGGCAGTAAATACTGTTTGGGGAAGATTAATCTGTACATATGACATCTTTTTCTCTTGGGTTTAGGGTACATCATTTTCTTCTTCAGGGAGTTTTGTCAGAGCTGCTGTTTCTACTGCCTGTGATGTTTTTTCTGTGTTTTATGAATTATAACAAAATTCCACTCTAGGGGGAAATTCTAGTAGAATTCACTGACTAACTTTGACCTGAATAGTGGTTAGTGTCATGAGCAGAAGAAGCAAAACTTCTTTTTATACATAAGACTTTTCAGTAGACCTTTACGTTGAGTGGATTTTTAAGTAGTTAATACTTATATGTGATTCAAAATTCAAAAGGTAAATACAAGATATAGTAAAAAGTCCTTGATTCCTGTTCCTCATTTATTCTCTTTCATTGCTAGGGTGGCTGGTGATACCATTTTCTTAAGTATTCTCCCAGTGTCTGTGCATCTACAGACAAACTCATATATAAATATAATTTTGTTCTTTATTTACACAAATGGTATAATGTACCTTTTTGTTCATTTAACATTATCTATTGAAAATTCCTCCATATTAGTATATAAAGAATCTTTTCATTCTTTATGGCCACATTGTGTGGACATACACACAATAAGCTAATTATTTATGTGTACAGTTTATGTTTAATGCCAGTGTTCTCGATTGATTTGGGCATACTTAAGTGGTTGTTTTTTAAGCAGCAGAGGTCATTATAAATCTCAGTAAACACTTAAATTCGAGGCATTTGAAATGAAAGGTAATCATTTAATTAATGTGTCATATTGAAAGACATAGATGTTGTCATGTTTTCTTAAAAGGCAAAATAGCCTGGGTTTATTTGTGCTATCCACACATCATGATAATTTATTTACAGAAGAAACAAGACTTTTATGGTCATCTTAATAAATTTACTTTTCAACGTATTATAATATTACATAGTTTGAAAAGGTCCGGTGGCTTCTGCTTTCAAAAATTAGAGACTTTCGACCCTCGTGTATGTGGCTAATCTTAATTTCAGTTTTTGAGTATATTTCTCAGATTTTTCAACTTTAAGAAAAAGCTTTATTCCAGAATATATAACTTCGTTCTCTACAGAAAAACCAATCCTCATTTTAATTCAGTTAGAAAATCTTGGTTTATTCCTCATACCTGGGGCTATTTCATGCCTCTGAATATTTTATTTCCTGTTTGTATTGCCAGCATGCTTCATTTATGACACTGGTAGTTTGTTGGTTTAACTATTACTCCCTCTGTTGGCTTTCAGAAATGTTACATTCCTTTTGTAATGGTATTAGGAATAACATTTATGCTTATTTTTATTTAATTCAAAAATTAGTAATGATGCAGATGTGCTTGTGAAATAGGCTATATATGGGATTGTTTTAAATTAATAAATGTTTCTAGTGGCTGTAAGTGTTCTGGTTTTCATGAGTGTGTTAAGGTAAATTTCATCCAAATGCCTGTTTTATCAGTAGCCGAGAACAGGGCCATGAAAAACAAAAAACAAGTATTTAGAAAATTTGTGTTTATACTAAGCAAAAGGTAGGCTTGGCATGTTAGATCAATAAAAGGATTTTTCAGATATTTTCTAGTTGCTGCCTACCATCTATTGAACTATCAAGTAACTCTGAAGTGATGATGTCTTAGTGTACCTGACTAGCATACCATTTAGCTTAATGTGTATGTCTGTGACCTATGAAACATCATGATAATTGCCTTTAACATCATATGTACAGGTCGATGTATTTACTTGCCTTTACATTCTTAGCATTCTCTGAAAACCTACCAGTTAATGAAGTTTGCACTGTACAGGTCACAACTCTTAAAGAGTATGTCCTCTTTCTCCATGATTAAGTGGAATTGTAATACTGTAGGGTAGGGGTGTTAAGTTCTAAAGTTAGCATACAAAGTAGAAATGTGTGTAGGGTGTTATCTATCAAACCTCTTAAGTCATTCATGGAATAGAGTGTACTAAGTTTTTAAGTTCACAAAATAGTTGGTCTATGTTTAGTGGCTGTTTATGTATAAACACTGGACTTGCATTCAGCATGATGAGAGAGGTATGTGGGAATTAGGAAGGACTGAGGGAACAACAGATTCAGGCCTTTCATGTCAGTTCCCTCTAGAGCAACCCCTATTAAGAGGAATGGCAGACAGGTTTGATGCATTTAACTACTCAGATCGCTCGTTTGTCAAATGCACCTAGTTGAAGTTTTTAAAAATGTAAATCTGCATTTGATGCTATTGCGCTTTAACTTCCCCCCTTTCCTTTCTTTGATGAGTTGAGTATAAAAGTGGTCATTCCAGTTAACTTGTTTTCTAGACCAGAGTTTTAAAGCATTCTTTGTCATTTATATCAAAGTCAAAACATACATACTAACTCTATTAGAATTTTGAGGATCCCTTTCTTAAACACTTTAAATTTTAAAGCTGAAAGTCTTTGGTTGCTTGCTGGCCTTGCAATTTTAGGAATGGAGGATTAACATGCCATTTTTGGTAGCTGTGTAGGTTAGCATTTTAATAATACTAAGTCTTGAATTTGACTGTTGATGAATATGTGAAGATATACATCTTTTATTTTTATTTAATTATTTTTTATTTTTTAGGCGAGACAACCCTTGGTTGACCTCACAGATTGCCAGGACCTTGTCAGTTTACAATTCTATTTTTTATTTTTTATTTTTTATTTTTTTATGCTTACAGCACCTGGTCTTCCTAGGTGGTCTCCCATCCAAGTACTAACCAGGCCCAACCCCGCTTATCTTTTGAGATCAGACAGGATCAGTCTTGTTCAGGGTAGCATGGCTGTAGACGATACAGATACACATATTTTAAAGCCCTGTGTGATGATAATTTTTGCCACCCACTCAGAAAGGTAGATATGTTGTGTTGATGAAATAATTTGCCATTTCTGCTTATTGATTTTGTGTGTTTTTGTACAGGTTGTTTTCCTGTTGCATCTTTGACATAGTTTCCTAGACCCTGCTCCATGATTTAACTCGAACGTCTGAAATGAAGATGGAGGAGGCAGTGGGAAAAGTTGAAGAACTCATCGAGTCTGAAGTCCCACCAAAAACATCCGAACAAGAGACAGCTAAGGAGGAAGATGGATCTGTAGAATTGGAACCTCAAGTTCAGAAAGATGGCGTAGTGGATTCTACAGTTCTTTCTTCAATGCCCTGCTTATTGATGGAACTGAGAAGGGACTCTTCTGAGTCTCAGTTAGCATCCACAGAGAGTGACAAGCCGACAGCTGGCCGAGTTTATGAGAGTGACTCCTCTAATCACTGCATGCTTTCCCCTTCCTCTAGTGGTCACCTGGCTGATTCAGATACGTTGTCTTCTGCAGAAGAGAATGAACCCTCCCAGGCAGAAACAACGGTAGAAGGAGACCCTTCTGGAGTGTCTGGTGCCACAGTTGGGCGTAAGTCTCGGAGGTCCCGATCTGAAAGTGAAACATCCACTATGGCTGCCAAGAAAAACCGGCAATCCAGTGATAAACAGAATGGCCGAGTTGCCAAGGTTAAAGGTCACCGGAGCCAAAAGCACAAGGAGAGAATCAGGCTACTGAGGCAGAAACGGGAGGCTGCTGCGCGTAAGAAATATAACCTGTTGCAGGACAGTAGTACCAGTGATAGTGACCTGACTTGTGACTCAAGCACGAGCTCATCAGATGATGATGAAGAGGTTTCAGGGAGCAGCAAGACAATCACTGCAGAGATACCAGGTAGAGGATGTTTTTTAAACTGACTGTAGAGCACTTGATAGCATTTCTCAGCTATCAGGCTCAGTGCTCAGTTAGATGAGTGACACTTGAAAAAATCCAGGAAACCTGCAGCTCTGTAAATTTGAAGACTGCAGTGTACTAACAAGACATGGCCAATTAAAAAACCTGTTCTGAGGTTTCCAGTGCACTTTAGCACATCAAAAAAAAAAAATTAAATGGTTAATGATAGAGACAAGATTATTTTTAAGTAATGGAATTTTCCATAAGTCTCTTTTGCTGTAACACATTACCTGATCTCCCATCATTGCCTTTTTAGCACTGCTTAGATTTAATACTCATTGTTCAGCATTATTACTAAGTACATTTTCCTCAGGAATTAGGCACCTTGCTTAATTATATAGCCACTGCACTCCAGCTTGTGGTGTCTAAAATAACATGTTTTTCTGTTAGTTTCTAATAACTATTCCTCCTAAAACAGTAGTTTTATGTTTTTCCTCTATTCAGTGCATGATAAGCTAGTTTTCCTTGTTGCACATTTTTTTAGTTCTAAGTTGTCACTCGCACTGAAAATGGTTTTTTGCAGAACTTTTCCCTTACTCTCTGAAGCTTTAAAAAGTTTGATAGAAATTGCTTGTTCCAGGTCTCATTGGTATAAGAATTTAATTTACTACATGTTTGACATATCTGCTTTCTCCATATTATCATATCTGGTACTGTGCACTACAAAGGCAGTCTTGAGATTTCATAGTGAAAGAAAGATGAGGTCTGAACTGTTCTTAATTGGTGAATCCTCATTATGGAAGAGACTTATGATTAGGAACATTTCGTAACTTATACTTAGTAGATCATGACAGAATTGTTTATCGTAACATTCAAGGGGGAAGTTTTGGTTTTCAAAGTTTTATGGGTTACTATGTTTTTTCCTCTTAGTTTTCTGAAAGGTTTTTTGTTTCGACACATAAAGACAGCATATTGCTGATATACAAAGAGTATTTCAAGAAAAAGAATATTGGTTTATTAAACCTGTAGCTAACCAAAACTTATATAAACTCAGTAACAAGAATGATTTGTTTTAAAGCACTTTGTAAGTCTTTTAACTTATAATAATAAAAGTTTCATCCATATAGTATACTAAATATGAGTTTTTAAGTCATTAGAAATGCTTACTGTTTTAATAATATATTGAATTCCTATGATAGTTCCTTGTGTTAAAATAAGTGTGTAGGGGGATAGGATTTAATTGAAACTCATCAGTTGAATGCATGAGAGAAGCAGACTTTGGGTTGTTCTATGGCAGGCTGTAGGTATATTTTTTTACATTTACTATTTTTAAGAAAACTTTATTAATGCCTGTAAAATTGTTTATTCATTTATTCCTGTGTTCTAATCTGTTAATACCACGATGGATCTCTTGATACAGTACTTAATTCCACTCACTAAACAGATTTTTATGTAACCACCCCAGTACCTTACCTTTTTGTGGGAAGGGAGAAGAAGGTAGATGAACAAAATTCTCTTTGAAGATAGACTCCATTGTAGAGGTGGCATGAGAAGTGTCTTCTTATTTGACTTACATTGGTTGATTGAGTATGCTTTGTTCATATTTGCCAAACCTTTTTGTTAATTGACTGCCTGACCAGTGTGTAAATCTTTTAAAACACTAGTGGTCGCCTTTTTTTAGTCTGTTCTGAATTATATACTAACCAAAACACCAAAGTAAATTATTTAGATCTGTAATTTAGTTTCTGGTGTTCACACCATTTAGTAAGTTTGTAGCTTTTGAAAATACATAGTTTTCTAAGGTAATTATGGAGAATCAAATTGTGGGGTAGGAAGCAGGGTTGCTGTATATGACTGCCTAGGCTGCGTGCAGCACAGTTTCAGGAGGTGCTATTCACATAAGACAGGTATGAGTGGGCTTTCCTGGAATGATGCAAAGCAGCAAAGGTGGAGCAGCCCGAATTTAAATATTAGGAAGTTTATTTCAACTGTCCATATTGTTACCCCAGAAAAATCGTGACATTGTGCATTTTTAATGATTATTTGTGCCTCAGTTTCCTGAATCACACTAAAACTGTGGAGAAGGGAGATACACTCAACCTTATAGCCAGGGCAGTTGTTGCAAAGTTCTGTAAATTGTAAAGATAGGATAAATTATGAACTGATTTGAGTGCGACAGCATGGACATTCAGGTGAACCTTAAACTGGATGTGCCTAACTGAATCTCTTGGATGTTGAAATTTGAATCCAGCTATTTACACAGAATGGAAACCAAGAGGAAAAGTAAAAACAGATTCTTGCTATACTCTTTTGTCAAGGTAATCTAATTTTAATAATTCAGAAAATGCTTTATTTATAAACTTTTGTTTGGCAGCAACTTAAATGTTGAAGGCATTATGCTAAGTGTTCCCTTATGCCAAATAATTTAACAATTAATGCATTTTCTTTTAGGAGTGAAAACAAATAATGATGAAGACCTATATATAGTGCATGATAATGCTTAATAATTGTGTTTGCTATCTGGGCAACCGATGTTTATGAAAACTTTTTTTATTTAACAGTTAACTGGCAAACAACTTAGTTTGTACACTAGACCATTCTTTCCTTGAAATTTTTGAAAATATATTACTGTTTGGAGGTATCATACCAGGATAATTCTGGCAGTTCTTTCATTTGAGGGACTTGAAGATGAGCAAAAATAAAGTAATATGTAGTGAATATTAATGTAAAAATACTATGAGGTGGTCTTGGGTATTCAAGGCTTTTATCAGATAACTCATTTATCTTTATAGATTATCTTTTTGTACTGTTAATCTCTTTGCCATTTTTGATTAGAGTATTATTTCTCCAGGTTGAGGAGTTCTCTGCAAAATCACTTTGAAACTAGATCTGTAAAGTCTGCTCTTGCAGAGAATTTTGATTTTAGTGAATATGAATAATGGACATCAGATTTCATTCAGTTCAACAGATTCTCTGAACAGACTAACTTATATGCATCACTCAGTGTACATGGGCAGTGGGGAAAGGTTTTTTCAGTAACTTGTTTTTCATAAATATTTAGCCTAGAGTAAATGTTAGGGTAACTTCATCTTGACCCGTTTTTGTATGGTTTAATAGTTACCATATAAATGCCTACTCAGTGAGGCCCCAAAAATAGTATCCACTTTGGTAGGTAAGGGTCAGTCGTCCTGGCAGACACTAGTTAGAAAACCTAATTGGTCTGTTTTGGAGAATGCTGGGGAGGCTGTTGAGGACAACTGTCTGAGATCACCTGAATTCCCAAACCGTGTGGCCAGGCTAGAACAGCTTTAGCCCCACCTAAGCCAGAATCTCACCACTCATTATTCACCATACACATTTATGCACTAAAATGCATTGTGATATTTATCTCACATTCTTTCTCAGGTAGATATTTATGCTTGATCAATTAACTCTTGCTTAGAAATTTAAAAAATAAAAAATTTTAGGTAGTAAATCCTTTATAGAAAGTTCTGAAAATGTGAAATAGAAGATTAAAATCACCCATAATCCTGTTTTTGTTAACATTTGAGTATGTTACCTTCCATGATATATAACAAAATTTATCAAACTGTGTATGCATACTTCTTTTTTCCTTTTCCTCTTAACATTGCATGTTGAGCATTTAATCAAAGCACAGTATTCTCTCTAAAACTTTTTTTTTTTTTTTAATAGTTCAGCTAACTGTAAGATAACTTCCCAAACATTGATCCTTTGGGGCTGTTTCCAGTTTTTTGCTATTATGAGAAAGGGCAAGAACACTCAGCCTTTTGACACATACTGCCAAACTGCTTTTTAAGACTATATTAAGTCTGTTCCATTTAGGAACTTGAGTATTTGTTGCCTTTTATTCTTACTATTGAGTTTCTTGCTGATTTGATGGAAGAATTGTATTTTAGCATTAATTTGCATTTCTTTGATCACTAGTGAAGTTGAAAAATCATGTTTGGGCATTTGTATTCTTTTGGTATGCAGTCTTCATGTTTTTTGCATGTTTTCCTCTGCCACATTTATTTTTCTTATGATTTATGAGGCTTCTTAACCTGTTAGGGATTGAATTACTTGGAAAAAATTTAATATCATTTAAGCAATAGGAACTTATGGTGGAAGATAAGATCCCCCCAAACCCACACTGGGAATACCATGACCTTTTTCCTGAAGTAGCTAAAAGCTCCACTTCCCCATTTTAAGCCTTTTATAATCTAGGCATATTTTAGTAGCTATTTAGGAGACTCACTAAATACATTCGTAACAAAACACTGAGACTAATCAGATAAAAACTGCTTATTTTCAGCTTAGTAAATGCAAACAAATCAGGTTAAATCCAAGCACTTTTCAATCTTGTTGTATATTAAGATCACTTGGGGAACACTAAAAACTTAAGATGCTCAGGCCCTACTCTAGACCAATTAAATCAGCATCTCTGGGTCTGACACAGGCATCAGCATGTTTTCCTCAGCTTTTGGTGATATAATTGACATATAATATTATGTAAGTTTAAGGTGTATGCGTGATTGATATATGTTTATATTGTGGAAGGATTACCACAGTAAGGTTAGTTCACACACCCATCACTTCACATATTAGAATTTATGGGCATTGAGAACTTTTAAGATCTGCTTTCAGCAACTTTCAGATATACAGTTGTTAACTGTAGTCATCATGTTGCACATTATGTCCTCAGAACTTATGCATCTTATAGCTGGAAGTTTGTACCCTTCGATCACCTTTGCCCATCCTCCCCTCCCCCTAACCACCAGTTTGCTGTTTCTATGAGTTCGTTTTTTTGAGATGCCACATACAAATGAAATCATACAGTATTTGTCTTTTTCTGTCTGACTTATTTCACTTAGCATAAATGCATCAGCATTTTTAAAGTTCCCCCTTTGATGACAGTGAGCATCCAGGGCTGAGAACTCAGTCGAGCAGTGATATTTTAAGTCACCCATAGCCCAAAATTTATCACGAAACTAGTAATCTGATTCAGTTAAGTTCTGTTATTGCTCTTGGTTATCAAGTTCTGGTCAATGGAGTCTCGTTTTTAAAAAATTATTCTAAAAACCACAGTTCTACATTAATTAACAAGCATGAGCACTTTTTTAATTTAAGGGATTATTTTAAAAGCATGTGTTGTTTAAATGTGATTTTCTCTATGCTACAATGTCTGGATAGGTAATGTTACTTGAAGTAACATTACTTTAAGAAGCTTTGCTATCTCTTACTGGTGGCTGTCCTTTCACAACCTCTAATGTTAAAGCACCAAGGTATTATTTTCTGCCTGCTTTTCCTATTATTTTCTAAAGTTAGTGCCGATATTAACTCTATATATGCAGAAGCATAAGCTTTGCTTTCGATATGATTCTTTTTCTCAAAGTGGGATATATCTTAGTATTAATAAAAGAACATATATGCGTTTAAGGTGAAATATGGTCCCCGTTTTTTTTTTTTTCTTTTTTTAATAGACTTTATTTTTTAGGGTAGTTTTAGGTTCACAGCAAAATGGAGCAGAAAGTGTTAAGATTTCCCAAATATCTCCTGCCCTCACACATGCATAGCTTTCTCCACTATCAGTGTCCCCCACCAGAGTGGTACATTTGTTAAAATTGACACACCTACATTGACACATCACTGTCACTCAGAGTCCATAGGTTACATTAGGTTTCACTCTTGCTATTGTACATTCTGTGGGTTTTGACAAATGTGTAATTGGTCCCTGTTTTTAAGATCTCGAATTACCTTACTTATCAATGTTTGTTGCTTGTAGTCATCTTTGAGGCTGAAACTTATCTCACTGTCCCTAGCATAAGTATTCCCACACCATTTTCTGAATCAAGCCTTTAAATATACATTTTTCATTGTTTGTTGAAAAATAAGCAATGCTAGAATATGAAACAGATCAAAGTAGCCATCTGATTTCCTGTCCTGTTAAGTTCAGCCAGCACTTAAATTGAGGATAAACTGCTTAAAGAAAAGTTTCATATTATTTAAATTCCATTTAGTATTTCAATAAGCCAAATATACTACACTGTGGGGAAAGGTACTCCCTTCTTGAAGAAGTTTACTTATAAACAAGATTTTTTTTTTTTTAACACAAAGAAAAGGAATGGAGTAATTGAGAAAAGGAATAAGATGAAGTCAGAGGGAAGGTTGGTAATAATAAACTTTGTGAGGCTTTTAATTGCTAGTTAGAATAGTGCTAAAAGTTTTGTCCTATCCTTTTAGACATTGAAAAGAGGTGGCATGACTGATTAAACAGTTCTTATTGTCTAGGAGAAACAATACTGAGACCTGGTAAATTTTTCTTTTGTATCTTCATAAAAAGCCACTGTAAGATAAAGTGAACCATATTTTCAGAAACATCTGAAGTTAATTGTAATAGAGCACTTCGTAGATCTATTTTTTATAAGACTTCTCGATATAGATGGCATAAGGCCAAGATTGATTGATTCTATCAGTTATTCATTTATTCATCAAATATATGAGCACTTACTATGAAGCATTGGAAATGCACCAGTGAATAAAATATTCCTGCCCTCATTGATCCTAATCTCTTTTGAAGAGACAGACAATAAACAAATTTATCATATGCTATCAGGTAGGAATATACACTATGAATAATAATAAAGCAGGATATAAGAGATAAAGATTGTCTTGGGATGGGCTAGAAAAGCCATTTTGGATAGCGTAGTCAAATTGTCTGAGGAGGTAACCTTATTAATAGCTCCCTGAGGAAATGAAGAGTTCAATATAATTTGATTTTTTAGAGACCCAAAATATATGTGACTCAAACCAAAGGTGATCTGGCCTAGATCAAGGATAAAACTATTTGTAGAGGAGCGTATCCTAAACTGAAATCCTATAAAAACACTTTTACTGGATGTCAGTAGCTGTACACCGTGCACAGATTTGGAAAGTGCTGGCTCATGTGGAAACAGGTTTCTTTACTGTAGGACAATTCAGCCACTAATGTGCTCTCCAGAGGGGCTGGCTGGATAGCTTATCATACCAGATTTCACTGCAAAACTTTTATTTTTGAGATATACCTTTTAACACCCTTGCCTACTAGACCATTTTTTGTAAAAAGCTGACCCAGAGATATACATGAATTGTGTGTATCCTTTATGTGGTTTTCTATAAGGAATTTTTTAAACCTTAAAACAAGAGTGTTTGATAAGACTCAGTCAGCTAAGAATTATTGTGTAGTGATTTATAATGGGCCAGCTGCCAAAACGACTTAGCATTTTAAAGTAAGAAAAATAAAAATATTCCAGGTTACAGTAGTTTTCAACCAAGGCTGTACATTTAAATGACCTGGGGCACTTAAAACAAAACAAACTTACAATGCTTTGAAGCCCACCTAGGTTTTGGTTTTGTTAAACCACTCCTGGTTTTTATGTGTTTAGACAAGGTTGAAAACCACTGTTATAGGTTAATAGTTTTTGTATAGTAACAGAGTGTGTGTTCATTCCCAGGCCAGATAGAGCGAAGCTATGAAAAATGGTAGTGTTATGTTAGTTGTTTTATTTTTTCTTGGAATTATTTGCTTTTGTGTAGTTAAGTGCTGCTAATTAATGCTCTATTCATATGGCTGTTCTTAGTAATGCTTATGCTATTTTCCTGAATAAGCATGTCTTAATAAAAATATAATTTTCTGAATTAATGATGTTTTATCAAATGGGCTCAATGTCTTTAAAGCTAACGTCATTCATGCTGGGGGATCTGAAGGAGCACCCAGGGAAATTCCAGGATTACTTGACTGGGGTGCTGTGTGAGATAGGAACTGCATAGGCAGTGTCCTAGAAGAGGCCATGAGCTGTTTTTCCGAGATGCAGAGGCAGACAGAGAAGTTCCATGTATGGATGGAAAAGTTAACTCACCTTGACATTGGGGAAGAGAACAATCTGCTCCTGGAACCCCGGGAACTTAAAATGCAGCTAGTTGGCCAAAGCATTTCCCCTATCACTCCATCAGGTGCTTACATTGCAGATGCCTGATTTCCAAGAACTGCTACTGCAGGCCTTTGATTCTTTTGTGACTTGTGGGAATGTTGACAGTACATTAGAATTCCCAAACACTTGTAACAGTTTTTCAACTAACTTTGCTGAAAATGGAAATATTTCAGAACAACTTGTGAATCTATCACAAAATTGTGTTAACTGCTTTTTGGATTGTGTAAGAAAGAATATGCTTTTGCTCATTGTAAGTTTCTTTTGATTATGTTTTAAAAATTATAATAGTAAATAGTTTCTTTTTAAAAAATTAGATTTTCAGAACAAAGCAGAATTTGACATTTTAGTTTGAGTTTTGTTATATAGGTTGGAACATAGAACCACATTTATATGATAATAGCAATGAACCTTATTTTATACTTTTTCATGCCAAAATATATACATATATATAGGGAGTCTTAGTGAATCCAGATAAGTAAGTAGTTAATTTCTTGAGAATCTTTTAGCATTTATTTAATATAAATACTTTTGACTTGTTTCTTCCAGTGGGAGGAGTCACATAATCCCACTCTGTCAGAGATCATGAATGAATGTACTGCATGAACATTTTTATATCATTCTTCCACTTGTCATTTAATGAACTATGTTGCTTCAGTGAATTATGATATTAGATAGCATTCATATGCAGGAAGAATGAATGAATTTTTGAGCAAATATATGCTTTATACCTACCATGTAAGACACTGTAGAGAAAGCAGATTAGATTGGAGTTTGGTATCATGCATGAGAAAAACAATCTTTTTCATTGCTACACAGATGAATTTTTATCTTGAGCTCTTATCTTAAAGCTCAATGCCTGAGGCAATAGCCTGGCAGACATCATCCAGTGAAATTGGTACCCTATGAGAAAGGGTAACTCTAGAGGAAACAGATGAAATAGTCACTCTTTTAAAGGGTATGTACTGAACGAGTTTTAAGTTACTAGTGACTAAGTGTATTAGCTAATGTGCTACCAATTTGATTTTGTTTTCAATCCCCGGAGTGAAAATAAACGACTTTTTGGCATGTTGAAGGGCCCGTGGAGTGTGTCAAAGGGAGAAAAATATCACAGGATTGAAAGTCTTGCAACATCATATCTGTTTGTATGTGTAGCCTAGGATTGGGAAATACTGGTATTTTATCTTTTCTGCATTGGCGGGAATATTGTGAAAAATAGTTAATTTAGGATGAACTATTTCAATAGGAACATATAACTTTGCTAACACTAACTGGATTTTTAAATATTGTGCTTTCTACTGGATTTACTTATAATAAAAATATTACTTTTCAAATTTATAACAATAATTTCTCAATATGAAAAAAAGTTAGTTATTTTAATATATAATAAAGTTGCAGCTTTGGAAAAAATTTAATTTGTTTTGTAAGAGGAAAGATAGGTGGTATGTTTGGAGTTTCATATATAAACAATCAAGACCTTTATTTTAATAATTTATCAGTAACTTTATTCAGAAAAACTGTCACCACTTTTTAATTCAGTCCTACATGCAGATATTTGCAACTTGTAAATTAACTGTAATAGACTGAGCTCATTTTATTTTTCTTTTCTAGTTTTGAACTGAAAGGTAACTATGTAATTTAATATTTTCTTTTTAGAACTTGATATATGAGAATTGAGAGTTATCTTTGGGGAAGGCTTGTTAATGTGCTTAGTTCTTTTTTAAGAATATATGTATGAATTGATGAAAAAGACTAGAAGTTTCTTTTTTATTGTGTAATGACTGTCATATTTCCTGAATGTAATATTTGACAAATAGGGGTAAGGTTTAAATACTAATGCAACTTAAAATAAATTTCTTAACATGCTAAGCTCTTGCATAATGTTAATATGACTTTTCACCAGAAAATATATAGGGGTTTATTATAACCAATGGGTTTTTCTCTGAAATAATAGTGCAACACTTGTAAACTATTTCAGCTAATATTTTTTTTTTTAATCAAATTTTATATCAGCAGGCAGAACATATTGCTTTTGGATGACCAGTTTTTAACTAATTCTATAATCTTAAAGTTGAGATGTTTTCAGGGAAGCTTGTTCTGTCTTCAACTTTTTACTGGGGTCTCAGATTTTACTAGACATGGTATTTTAGACAAAATGTTAATTTCAGCATGTTAACATGACTACTTATTTATGCATGTGTAAACTGCGTCAAACACGTAACAAGTTTCTTTTTTGTTTCATGATTTAATAATTGATATATTAAGGATGTCTTGAAATGCTTTTTATTTTTAAAATAGAAAATATGAATTCATCTTTTAAGAATTAATATATAGACACATTATTCCTAGTATTGACTAGATATATTCTAATTTTTGTTATCAGATAATTAAGTTATAGTTTTGTTGCCTTTAAAAGAAAAATGAAAAATTTCAATGGAATGGAAGGTTTTATTTTTATTTTATTGAGCTATAATTGACATACAACATTGTTATTTTCAGGTGTACACCATAATGACTCAATATTTTTATGTATTGAGAATTGATCACAGTAAGTCTAGGTAAATCTGTCACAATACATAGAGATTATTTTTGTGTGTCAAGAACTTTTAAGATTTTTAGCAATGTTCAAGTATACAATACAGTGTTGCTAAGTATAGAAGTTTGCATCTTTTGACTTCCTTTACCCATACACCCCCACCCTCCACCCACCACCTCTGGCAACCCCAATCTCTGAGCTTGGTTTTCTTTATCCCCCCTCCTCCCTCCCCCTCTATCTTTTTCTTTTTACATTCTGGCTGTAAGTGAGAACATGTGGCACTTGTCTTTGTCTTAGGATAGTACCCTCAAGGTTCATCCATGTTGTTGCAAATGGCAAGGATTCATTCTTTTTTGTGGCTGAATAATTTTCCTATCATATATATGTGTATATGTTTGTGTATGAACATCGCATTTTCTTTATCCATTGATGGACACTTATTTCTATGTCTTGGCTATTGTAAATGATGCCGTAATGAACATGATGATGCATATATCTTTGCAAGGTAATGTTTTTGTTTTCTTTGGATAAGTACCCAGAAGTGGAATCACTAGATCATATGGTAGTTCTATTTTTAATTTTTTGAAGACCTTCTATATGGTTTTCCATACTGGCTGCACCAGTTTACATTCCCACCAACAGTACACAAGAGTTCAAATGTAGGTTTTAATATTTGTTATTCAAGCTAAGAATTAACATTTTGAACATTTAGAAGGTGTTAAATACTAATAATTTTGGGAAACCTTTCTACAAAATTTTGCATGAAGATTTTCTGAAAAGAGAGGTTTTGGTAAAAAGAAAAGGAACACCAGAATACATTGATTTAATTCATAGGTCGTATGCCAAAATAGTAAAATCTGTTTAAAAATAAAATTTGATAATTTGTGGTATGGAAGTTTACTCTTAATTTCGTAGCAGAAACATATATACTGGTTTATCATGGTTTTCAGTTTCTCACAGGGCCTTGAAAATGTGTTGCTGTCTTAGGAGTATTGTTTTGAAAAACAATGTTTTTACGAGTTGTGCTTTAAAAAGATTACACATTTTCCAGATTACATAATTTAAAAATTCTTTCAAAAGAATCGTTTTTGTTTTATGGACATGAAAAGCAGCATCAAGTATTTGAAGTAGTTTTAATACTTTTTTTTAAAAAACTGTTGTGTTGTGGATTATTGAATTCTTTCACTGAGGCAAAGTTTGTATTCCTAAAATAAGTACTTATAAGTACTTAATACTTAGAAGTAGGAATTACTTTTGTATTGTATGGTGACATTTTTATGTAGGTATTGTTTTAGATGTGCCTTGTTGTCTTCCCTTAATTTACTTTGAATTCCTTTAATTTTCTTTGAATTTTAAGGATAAGGAGTATGTCCTATTTGGACTCCTTTGTTGTCTAGTAAGGGTTAATACTGGAAAGAAACTTCTTTCAACCTATAACATTAATCTAGACACAGTTTAAATGCTGTTTAAGAATAAATTTGATATCTGGATTATTTCATTCCTCTGGTATGTGCATATTGAGTTTAGTTGCTGGTATTTAAAAGAAGGCATTCATTACTCCTTCACTAAAGGTAAATATGTTTTCTGATCACCTGTCTTTAGACTGCTTTCTGCCTAGTTTCTACTAATTCAGTGTTCTAGGATGTTAAATACCTAATCATTTTAAGAGAATTTAACCGGCAGATTAAAACGATCTGGTTATTTGAACTACTTTAGATAATAACTCTCTTAATTTTATTGATGCACATTTGTGTACATTATTAAAATTAAGTATAATGAAAGCTCAAATAAAAATTTAATTTCGAACATAATGCAGTGAAATTGAAATCTTGAGATTTAATATTTTGCTTGAAGTGGGGCCCCTCCTTAGAAGTAGAATAAAGGATTCTGTCATTTTGGGTCTCCAAGAGAAAAGCCTGTTTTTTGGTAACCAATCCAGAGGAATGAGCCTCGTCTCAAGGGGGTGTGTGTGTGTGTGTGTGTGTGTGTGTGTGTGTGTGTAATAATTCTGTATTTGTATTATTAGAGTTGACAAGTTGCTGGAGACATAACTGTGCAGTAATGTACAGGGATTTTAATAGATTCAGATCATTAATATAATACCCATTCATTGTTTCCTAAGTGCAATAAAAAAATGTTGCCAACAAATAAACCTAATTAGAGTGAATAAATTGGAGGAAGAAGAGCCTTTTTGTTTGTTTGTTTGTTTGTTTGTTTGTTAATGCAAGGTTTTGGACCTCTTGTTTGTTTTACTAGCAGACTGAGTAAAAAAGAATATACAAAAACCTTTCTTGCTTCATTGCTTTTGTCATTCCTAATTGGTATGTAGATTTGACAGCAATGGTCTCTGAAAATAGATATATCTCAATTTACATGAGATTTATTACTTAAAATTTGTATGCAAGCCAGAATATTAGAAGTGAATTCGTTTAAATTTGCTTGTTAATTAAAGAAATACTATAGTGAATCCTTTTGTTGACCAAACAGCACCCCAGATTGATATTCCTGATAATTTTTATTTTTAATATCAACTGAATTTCCTTAATGGTACAGGTACATGAAAGTTATAGGAAAGGTGGTATACAGGCTTTATGCTATCATCATTTTTTAGACTAACAAATTATAGTCAAGTTATCTTAAAGAAGGTGACCATTTAAGTAATTGTGTCTGTTATGTTTTGTTTGGCTTATGTTGATTTTCCTATCTCCCGATTGTGTTATTTAAATGGTACAGTAAGGGCACAGTGAAAAAGATTTTATGGAATGCCACATGGCAGAAAACACTGTATCAGAATGATATCAGCAAATTTATTAAAATTTATTAAATTTATTATTAAATTAGTTATATAAAAATTGTTCTCAGAAAGAAATTCTTTTCAAAATCCCCTCCAGAACTGGCATATATGCCTGCAGTCATTGTATAGATAAGAAATTTGTGTTTTAAATTTGTCCAGAGCAGTTGTATATGAGTTGTAAATGAGCTAAATAGCTTGAGTTTCTATATGTACTTTTAACTTTTTTCTTGATTTTTGTTTTTAATTCCTCTGAAGTTTAGGAAAGTTAATGGGGATTTACACCAAATTTAGTTTACTAGTATTGAGTTGAACTTTTTATATTAAGTTACCACAACATAAATAGAAGACATTCTAAACAATGAAGGAATAATAATCCATGAGGAAATGTATTTTTTGGTAACAAAGTCTTATTCATATTATAACTTTAAGATTTGGGAAGAATGTTATCAAATTACTGTGATTTTTATTTTATTGCATTTTCTTTATACTTTTTATCTAACTACATTTGAAGTGTAATAAAATAACCTAAATAAATAAAAAATTTTAAAAGGAAGTGTTTCTCGTTAACTCTGTTGAGGACGGTGGTGTTATATTAGTGTTTACCAGTTAATTCACATTAACGTGGGTCAGGAAACCTGCTTTTCCATAATGAGTTTGTAGTCAGTATAACTAATAATAGATTTTACATGATTTTGGTATACTTTTCAAGGTTTTATGTAACTGGTATATTGAATAAGGAAATAACACAATACCAATGCTAACAAAAGGTCAAGATTCTTTTATATATCCTACTAAGTGATCTTATTAACAATTGAAGAAAATTTGGAAAATAACAAAATTTAGACTGCTTTGAGGAGTAATTAAAAAGCTAGAATGGATGAATCCTTAGCAGAGTACATGGACATAGGGATGTAGCTAAAATGTCATCTTTCTGTGTTTTTTCTTCGTGAATGTAGTGCAGATATTTGCTTTGTTCTCTGTAGATCTGGATCCCCAAAGCAGTATGTCATGGATCTGTTCCTGAAATAGATAAATTGAAAGATTGTGCCCTCTTCTAGTGCCCTTTCTGTATTTATAAGTTTTCTTGAATATCTAGATAAATTACCTGAGCTATCTTTTTTGAGTAACCATTTGATTCCTTTTTACCAACTATGTAGTTAGTGGTGAAGGATTAAAGTTAAATTGGTTTTCTTTCTTGTGATCAACTTTTAAACTACTCTGATAATTTTCAATATTTGCTTTTATCTCTATGATCCTTTCAAAATTAATTTTTCATCAGTGTCATAGGTAACATTTTGGGTGGACAAAATGACCTGTCATTGACTAGTATGATGTAAGGACATATCCAGTCCTTAAAACTTTATTCCCAACTTGGAATCTTCATAATGTCTGAATTTTTAGTAATTGAGATGTGTATGATGGAAAAAGTACAAAATAAATATTGTTTTATTTTAAAAATGACAGCTCCCAAACAATTTCAGCGCATATTGCTGCATTTCATTTCCACTTAGCCCTATTTCTCAAAAAAAATTTTTTTAACTACAATAGCTTTATGATGTTATTCTGAAGAAAATATACACAATGCAGTTTCCGGTATTTAAAGATTTTTTTTCTAGGTATGACACTTTTCTATACAGATTTTTGTCTTTTCTAGTTGATGTAATCCTCTTTTCTAAGATACTTTGGAAATACTGCTTTCTATTTTTGCAAATTGTTCTATGTATATTTTTATATTTTGATTGATAGCAATAAAAATACAGTATAAATAGTTTTGTACTTACTGCAGATATAAATTTTTGTCTTGGTAAATATTTTGATGTGTAATGAAAAAGGTGTTTTTTCTTGGATAAGTTCTAAAATGCAAATTCCCTTCTGCAAGTCTTGAGATTGGCCTTTTCTCTCAGTGCACACCTATTCCCCCCACCTGGTCGCCGCACACACAGTCTGCCTTCTTAGACACTTTGGCCCATTCTTTAAAGTGGAAC
Organism: Rousettus aegyptiacus; assembly: GCF_014176215.1. Classification (NCBI taxonomy): domain Eukaryota; kingdom Metazoa; phylum Chordata; class Mammalia; order Chiroptera; family Pteropodidae; genus Rousettus; species Rousettus aegyptiacus. The sequence continues at coordinate 74,495,239 of NW_023416287.1, forward strand.
TTTTTTTGACTCTCATTGTTTGGATTGAGGCCTAGTGTGATTTTCACCCCCTCCCCCTTTCTCTCGATGATGGAGATAATGGCACTGGACCTAGGCCTTTTTAAAATTACTATAGCGACAGAGCCTGTATGGGATCATTTGGCAATAATAACAGGACAGATTTTTCCTCTCCTAGTGTGGGATTTGAGGTTGGCTGTAGTAGTACGGAGAGAAGAAATTTCCTCTGAGCTTTATTATATATTACTATAGCCATAGAAATGGAAGTCAAAGGGGCAAACCATGTATTGGTTGGTTCGTTGTCCCACCTTTCCTTCGGCCTAAGACTTTAGCAATAGAGAGAGGAGGAGTGATGTTTCCAGGTATCTTGGGGATATAGGGAAATTCCTGTTCCTAGATCTAATTAGACTTCATACTGGGAGGCTGACAATATTTGTGTTAGTGGAAGGCCCCTATAGGATGCTAAATATGAAATATGAAATAATCCAAAATGATCTCTATTTGTCTTTGAAACACTTGTATGTGAATACATGTAAGCTGACATTTCATTTCAGACAAAAATAAAAATCTAAAAGCCACAATCGTGATGATCTCATTAATTCCAGCAAAGCATTTACTTAACAAGTTGGGTGAATCTATGACCCATATAAGGCACGAGCCCAGGCAGTGATGTTTTCGCAAAGCTTTTTTGGCATGTACAGTAGAGTTTACATGCAAAGTAAGCAAGCAAAACAGTGAAATAGGGCAGGCACTTATTATAATGGAAAGGTGGGGCAGTGAACCAATATTTGAACTCCTATTGTGTTTTGTCTTCTTTAACCCCAACCATAACCCAGTGAAGAAACCGAGTCATATAGCTAAGGAGTAGGCAGGACTTTAACCTATGTGTTTGCTGACAGAAATCTTTGTGTACTTCCTGTGCTGCTCCCAGTCTCATCCTGTATATTCCTCATTCCTTCAGCACGGAAAACAACTGTAATCTATTTTGATTCCACCTAACCCAGGACTCAAATTTCTCATCCGTAAAATGAGAGTGGTAAATTATGTAATTACCTTATAAAGTTTTAAAACTCTATGCTTTTGATTGTCATCTGTAAGGAGAGATTTGTCTGGGATAAAAGTAGTGTAGGATGTTAGGTTTTGTTTTTCTTTATTTTTGTTTTTGTGATTCATAGTGTTGCCATGAAATTTAGAAGAGAACCTATTCGAAAGAAAACATTCATAAACATTTGATGGCAATACAAAAGTTTTAAGGCTGTAAAAGGGTAAACCTCATTATCAGGAATATGTGATGACACAGATGTGTCTCCATTTTGGTACTTGAAAAGTTAGAACCTATTTATGGGCTAGGAGATCAGTGAGAGGATACAAACCTATTCCTAGCATAAAGTGGATGATGTTCTCACATAAAAAAAATAGTCGGTGAATTTTTCGACCTTTAATTTTCTTGCCTTGTAAGGAGCAGTAAAATTTCAAAATATTCCAGCAGGAGAAATAGCCCTTTAACCACAGACCAAATAGTTACTAACTAATCGTGTTAAATTTACCTTTATAGGAAGATGCTTCTAATGATTATACAAAAACTAGTGAGTTCATTATTATGAATTTTTGTTTTAAGATTGTAACAGTGGTAAGAGGTAGCAGGAGAATGTGGAGTTTGGATAATCTTAAATGTTGTAAATGTGGAATGTTCTTGCATTGATGAATAAATTGTAAATTGGAAATGTTTTCATATGTAGCATTACTTGAAGTGACTAGATGTTTTATAAAGTCAAAATAATCTTAGTAGCAGTGCAATTATTTAACAGCATAGAGGAATATATTCCATCCTGTAATAAATTGACAGAGTCATGTCAGAAGCATAGGTAGCTGCTTCTGTTATCAATGTGCTGAATTTTTCTAGCTCCTCTTCAGTAGTTGGACTTTTTTTTCAAGAGGTACTCCTTTTACAAGGCAGATAATGTCACTACAGGATCTGACCTGTCTTTTAATTCTGCTATGGAGCAAGAGCCACATTTTAAAAGAATATTACAAATTATCACCATCAGTTGGTTAATATTCGCTTAGTAGTTCAAAATCCACACCCTGCTGCTAAGTGCATTAAGTAATCTTGGTTTGCTAATGAAAAGTGTAAGGTGACCTTGGAACATAAGATTCTTAATTGTGGTTTCTTGGAAGACAAAGTTGGAAAGGCAACTACTTGAATAAAGTTTATATAGTATTGACTTGTCATCACTTGAATATACTGGAAATGAAAAATGACAGTGATAATCATTTGTTTTAACTGTTAAGTATAATTAAAATATGAAAATATTACTGTCTTTGTTTATGATGAATACAAAATTTAAGCTAAGCTATAAGGTGTGCTGTTTGGAAATATGGAAGATGCAAGAATGAAGCCAGATAACAAGTTTATACTTGTATTTCCTACTGATGAAGACTTTCAGACAAGTTATTTCCATGGGTAGGTGATATCACTCTGCATGTACATATACACTTAATACTTCTTTTGCATGATTATACATGTAAGAGTGGTACAATTTTGACTTGACTGTTGACCTGTTGCCTCAATTTGGTGGTTGCGGTGGTAGGGGATGTGGGGCAAGTGGCTGTGAGTGGTATTAGTGATATAAATTTTAAACTAAATCACTAATTTTTTGTAAACACAAAACACTTAAAAAATAAAGCCCTTTTAAAAATAGAACATTTGGTCAAATAGTCAATATTGTACTTGACCTTCATATCTCTGCACCCAAATATTTGGACGTCACATAGTTCCTTTATTCCATAATAATCATTTTGAACTCTGACGAGAACTCCATAAATGATACAGCTTTCTTTTCTTTTTTAGAAAAGAAAAACCTCAAACATGAATCATTTTTTTTGCTATTTGAATTAATCCATTACCAACTGATACCAGGGCTACACTGTTGAATTTTATGAACTTGATTTACCCTTTTTGGGGAATTAGAAATTATTTTTAAGTAGTCAACTGAAATTGTCATGATCGTCAGAAATTCATATTATGATATGTCTGTTCTTTATACAGTGGCACTTAACTCATTTGCCTTTGTTTGGTCATTTTTTTTGTTTGTTTTAAAAATGTTGCTATGTAAATCTATGATTTGGGAACTTAGTTTTAAGGGCTAAATACCCCAAATGTGTTCATGTTGTTGTTCAGTGACAATTTACACAATGGATGTAGTATTAAAAAAATAATCTTTCATTGTGTTCTATTTTAATGATTCATTGGCATATGTATGCTTTCATAGTCAAGAGTTTCATAAAATGGGTGTGTTTCATGTTAATTCGATGATATTAAAAAATCTTTGTGGAAATGAATGATTTGCTTGCTCTTCATAAATAGTTGTTGGGGGAGAAACAGCATTCTTTTATTTCTGCTTTCTTCTAAATTGAAGGGAGTAAGGGAGGTGTTTTATACTTGATTGAAAACTTTATTTTTGCTTTTTGCTATTATATTAAAAAAAGGGTAGCACTAGCATTTTAAAGCATGTATCTATTCTACAAGCATGACTATTGAGTTATTTTAGCATGAATTGCTGCAGTGTAATTACTATGGAACTCAGCTGCCTTTTTCAGCTAGTTACGGTGATTTGGAGGTAGAAAGGATCTCTTATTTTTCCATTAAGAACTTTAATACCTTTCTCTAAAATAATGCATAAGATTGCATATCATTTCCTTGGAATGTGAACTGGTTGTCTTTCTCGGAGAAAATATAAATATTCCTCATAAGACATCCAAAGCAAAATCTTGAAGATGGATTTTGTGAGTATTGTCTTTTTGTAGTTAAATGCATAACATCCCTGATATTATAAAAAGGTTTTACTGGAAATGGATAAGTCAGTCAAATAGGGCTCTTACCCTTAACCTTATTTTTTTAGAAAGTAGGAAGATACTTAATTTTCTTGATTTTCTTCTGAATCTAGTAGGGAGGTTTTATATTAGCTACTAAGAGAAAGAATTAGATTCATTCTCTTGAAAAATATAAACTGAATTTTAGTAGTTTGCATCTGTTTTTTCCTTTAAAAGTCAGTTTCACTTTCTCTGTGGAGTCTTTCCCTTTTTCTTAATCTTTTGCTCCTTAAGAGTATGATGTCAATTTGGTGTACCATTGTTCAGTATAGTCTTGTCTTCTGTTCTTCATAATGACACTCCTTTTCCTCCTTCCCAGTTGTGTCCCTCATCTTTGTAAACTTGGGTTATCTTTTCCACTTTCACGTCATGTACAAAATATTGGATGTATAAAATGCAGCTTTTCAGATCAGCTAGAAAAATAAGCTAAAGGCAGCTGGCATTTAGAGGGCTCTTAGTTTCAGAAGTATTTTTCACCCCACAAGTTAGATACAAGTATACATTTTCTTTCCTCCCTAGATGGACCTCCAGTTGTAGCTCATTATGATATGTCTGACACCAGCTCTGACCCAGAAGTGGTAAATGTGGACACTTTATTGGCGGCTGCAGTAGTTCAAGAGCACAGTAATTCTATAGGAGGCCAGGACACAGGAGCTACCTGGAGGACCAGCGGGCTTCTAGAGGAGCTGAATGCGGAGGCAGGTTGGTCTCCCTCCCCTTCCCCTTCTCTAATGGTGTAATGTGCATGTGTCCTGGCAGCTGTGTTCCTTTTAGCAGGCCCTGCTGAGGAGAGCAGGCTAACCAGAGACATTTGGCATTAGGTGATCGTGACTATCCAGGGCGCCATTTATAACTTACTGAAAAAGAGATTTGGGTAACATGTCATTCATCTTTCCTAATCTGGAGGAAGCAAAAGTGACAATACATAAGAAATTAATTGTAGGCATAGGTAGATTTCAGTAGGCATATTTCTTGGGTTAAAAATGCCTAACGTGAAAACCACTCAGAAGCCTAACACTCCCCACCTCCCCCTTTCCGCAGTTTCCTTCCTTAACTGCTGCAGCAGCCTTGCAACTTTGGGGAGGGGGCGTTTAAACTTGCCCTACGGGGCTGTTCCTATGCAGTAGTGCACTGTTTCTTACACCCCTCAGTGTGCAGTGTGTCCCTGTTACTTCCTCTACTGTAGTTCTCATATTTGTCTTTTCTAACACTTTTCTTTCAGCTTCTGCCTCTGTTATCTAAGGAAAATTTCACTCCGTCTTACATTACTTATCTTAGTTCTGTGGTGATTCTTAAGAGTGACATTGATTCACTAAAAAACCCATTGCTATTACCTTGGAAAGCCTCGCATAGTGCATCCAAGTTTCCTTTAGTACGTTTCTCAAAACTCAACATTCCTTTGAATTTAAACATTTTTCTAAAAGAGCTAGTCCTTAAATTTAAGAAAAGAAGGGGAGAGGATTGAGAGACCTCTTATGTAGTGTGTATTTTCTTTCCTGTTAAGGAAAGATTATAATTTTCTAGTTAAATTGCAAATTGCATTGGCTTTTTTTATAAGTGAATCTAGTATGTTAATCACTACTTAAAATGTTTATGGGAAATGAGTTTCGTATTACAAAAATAACAGTAGGTTAGAGTTTAGAACCATTCGTATTGAAACTGTTAGAAAATAAGACAACTTCACATATGATTGTCTTTATTCTTTCTCTGATAATTTTTGATGGAAGTAAATAGAAATCTCTTACTTGGTGACCTCCTGATTAATCTGTTGTGGCTAATTTTGGAGCAGGAAATGGATTTAGTTTTAACTTTATTTTGACTGTTAACTGCCTATTTGACTTTGGACAAGCTGTTTCTTCTCTGGACTTTAGTTCGTTTGTTTGTTTTTACTTCAGTTTTTATATGTATAAATACTTGCTTTGCCCAACAAGGGTCTTTTAAGAATTTGTTCATACATGTAAGTACTTTTAAAAGAACTAAGTAATAATACTTCATATCAAAGGAGAGTAGTTTGATTACATTCTGTGCAATATGTGTTCCAAAGTTTTATAATTTGTTCTATATACTTGTAGTTTATCTTCATGTTTCATCCATTGACAAGTGGTCCATTCTGCTTTAATTTTATTTCCTTAGTCTTGCCATTAAAGGTAGACCACTTTATAGTAAATTCTTGAGAAAAACATAAATTACCTTTTTTTGCTTTTCGTTTAGAGAATTTTAATATTAATTTGAGCTAAATGGAAATGTTAACATTTGACTTTTTGACCTACAACAAATCCATCAATTTTATGTGATTCAACCTAAGAGTACAGGATTTGGAATCAGATTCAAGTAATTGGTAGCTCGATTATTTAAAACATCACTAGCTTTTGTGTGCTTAATTCTATATTTGATTGTCTTTTGGGATTTCAGTCACACAAAGTTCTAAACGATGTATCACTCAAGTGCTTCTACCATCATTCTTAAGAAATAAGGCATGGCAAAAATGTGTGAGGAGGGAAACACCCATGACTTCAACTTTGTTCTTTTATCTTTTCCCCTTTCCATGCCAAAGGTGTCCTGAATTTGGTATCTGATGTTTCGTGTTACTATATATTTCTTTATATTTTTACTGCATTTGTTATGTATTTGTCAACAAGCATGTTTTAATACTAATTGGTATTATACTGAAAATGATCATTGCAACTTTTTTTAGTGCAACGTTTCGTGAGCTTTGTTCTTGTTTAATTGTGGCTCTAGTTCATTCATTTTCACTGCTACTTGGTATTCCAATACTGTATTTGTAGTAATATTCCACTTGTATGAATATATTACAATTGACTTAAAACCTGTTCTCTTACGGGAGTTTAAGGTGCTATTCCAAATGGTGCTGCCATTAACAGACCTTGTAAACGTCTCTTGGTACATGTATGTGCCAAGATGATTTCTCTAGAATACAATATAGAGAAAACGTACATGTGTGTTGGGCCATAAATTATGTGTAAGTTTTTATATATCATAGGATGTGGTCATCACCGTTCCAACATATCCCCATGACATTTTCTTACGAAGCCATTTATTGGCTCATTCAAAGGCTTCCCCACTCCCAAATCTGGCAATGCAAATATGTGAGTAACAAATAAAACTTAATACACTCCAGTCTTGATGTAATTGTTATGGTGGTAATTGCAAATTAGAATATACTTAGACAGTGTTGCAACAGAATGTTTAAAGAATTTATCCTCAATGGGTGGTGGTGTTTTGAGACTTGAACTATTAGTATCAATTGAATGGTCATTTTTGTAGTTTAAGATAAATGTTTTAATGGTTAGTATGAGTCCATCTTCTCTCCCTTTCAACAAAATAAAAACCCAGTCACTGAACAGAGTATTCAGGGTTTAATCAATAGTAGCATCTCAGACCAGGTCTGCAGCCCTACTCCATTTAGGATCACATAAGTAACCATTGTACATACAGTAGCTTGTCTTTTTCACCAAGCAGTTAGATCACATTCTTGTAGGCAAAATAGTTTTTACCGTTAAGTTTTAACCAAGGCAAAGAATTGAAATTAGGAAAGCCCTTGGCCAACAAAAGACCTAGACTTTCCATTTCAACTCATGCTATGTGTTTACTTTTTCTTACTTGATGCTAGAATTGAGCAGTATAGTCTGAGGTAACAGCCTCATTTTGAACCAGCAGCCACTTAAAATTATGTGATCTCAGGTAAACTATGTAAAGCCTCAGTTTTCCTTAATTGTAAAGCAGATAAAACTAGCATCCACCCCAAAAGATTATTGCTACTACTAAGTGAAATAACATATATAATGTGCTTAGTATAGCATACAGCACATAGACCCGTAGGAATGCTAACCAGCATTATGTTAACATATTTATGCTGAAATAGACTGAATAAGGAAGTGATTAATAGACCCAGTGAGTAGAATTCTAATTTACTATCCTGCCCTGGAATGAGTTGTTCTTGATACAGTGTTTCCTAAACTTTGTCTGAGCATAGAGATTACCTGGGGTGCTCATAAAAGTTCAGACTCTGAGGCTTCTCCCCGAAGGTTCTGTAAGTAGATCTGAAATGGGGTCTGAGAATCTCTTTTTAATAATCACCCTCAGGTAACTCTTGCATTGGACATGTTTAGGAAGCTGTACCATCGTATCTGAAAATGGCTTAATTTTTGTTTATTGCAAGTAATAACTCACTGTAAACATAAATATAGATGAGACTAAAAGAAGCAGAAATCTGAAGTGTTGGTGTAGAAGGCTTATAATTGTGGTAAACTAAATTTATTCAGTGTGTCCCCCCACTACCCTTGCTCCCAGGAAATTAAAATTCTAAACAAATGATCTCATTTTTTCCATCAGCCTTCTCATCAAGAAAGATAGGCTATGAACATTTTCCCATTCTTAAAATAGGGATGGTAATCTTGATTTGTCTGTTACACAAGCTTAGCTGTAGTGCAGAGAAACAAATCTTGGGTTTCCTGTTCTAAGTGTAGGGCTTTTTATAATCGGGCCAGAATGGCCATGTTTCTATTATTAGCACTTTAAAGTCAATATATCAGTCCTGTGAAGGAGATGAAGTTTGGTCAGGTTCCTGTTGTTTAATGGCTTCATATGGACTATAAGATTTTTTATTTCTGACCTTTTCTTCTACTTTTTTCCTTCCACTTTTTAAAGTTTTTTTTTTTTTTAACATTCTCGTAAAACTAAACACAAGATAATAATTTGCTTGTTTTAAAGCTAAATGAGTAGTGATTTAAAATATTAAACCTGTTTATAGCCAACATACCGTTGTCAACCACCATGTAATAATTTTATTTAATGTGTTGCAAAAAAGCCCAGGACTAGCTCTTTCCCAGTAGATTGTGATTTAAAGAGTAGCTACATTATTTCTCTTGAAGGCAAAAGAAAATGTTTGCCATGATAATTTGGTTATTGTTTTTTTCTGTGCTGCTTTCTGACTTACATATTGAAAAGGTCTGTAGTAGGGGGACAAAAATTTAGAATTTTCTGATAGAGGGAAGTTACCTTTCCAGTGAACTACACAGGCAAAGACCTACACAGAGATAGCCAGCTACCATATAACCAAAGTCAGGCCCGCTGATTTATTTTCAGTTTAATATATGGTAGTTTTGGTATTCACATTTTTTCTACGTGCTTATTCTTGTCATAGAATGGGAGTCGATTACAACCACTGGTAGTATTTGAAGAACCTCTTAGCATCTTTGGCTCATTTTTGTGTATTCTTTAGGCCAGTGGTCCCCTACCTTTTTGGCACCAGGGACTGGTGCTACTAATGTCTGATGGTCTGATGGAGCTGAGATGGTGGTGCTAGCGCTGGGGAGCAGCTGCAAATACAGACAAAGCTTTGCTTGCTCACCTGCTGCTCACCTCCTGTTGTGCTGCCCGATTCCTAACAGTCCTTGGACTGGTACCGGTCCATGGGCTGGGCGTTGGGGCCCCCTGCTTAAGGCAGTGCTTTGCCATTCAATTATTGCGAGGTCATGGGGCAGGGAGGCAGTGGAAAATGACCCAAAGGCCAGAGAATGTCAGGCTCTACACAGGAGCTTCCAAAGGAATGTGTGAAATGCTAAAGAGGGATACATTGAAAGAAAATAACTAAATCGTCCTGAGTCTGAAATAGACAGAAGTGGAAATGCATTCCTGGCTATTGGAGAATGCCTTGGTGTCTCAAAGAGCATGGCATCCCACAGACTCTGTATGGGTCCCAGCTGACTTGTTATCTGAGTGGCACATTTTATCTAATGGCTCTAACAGGAAATGTGACAAAACCCTCAAAACATTCACTGGGAAATTTGTGTTAGCCCCTTATCATTAACCTCACGTCCCTTATTTTATAGTATACTGATTTTAAGACTAAGTATTAAAGAATATTGGCTGTAAGAGCAGACCCTGATTTTAAGTGATCAATTTTAGAGTATTGCACAAGTTCTATAACAATACTAAGTGCCAGCAGGACTGGATTACATTTTTATGGCCAAAATGACGCTGTCAAAATGGTTTGGATTGCTCTAATAATGTGAAAGCAATATATAAATTATTAGTTTTAGACCCTAATGGATGAATAAAGTTAGAAGAACCTTAAATATTGGCGATGCTTACCTTACTCTTAAGATATTACAGAATCATGAGCAAATCAGCATAGTCATTTTTCATTTCTTCCCTTTTAAAAATGGCAGAGTGATGTTTTCAGATCTGAAATGAGGCCATGTAGATGGAAGGGTGAGGAGGAAGGGCTTAATCAATGAAGACTGGTTATTCAGAAATATCAATGATGAAACATTTCACAGAGCATTTCAGAAGTTGGGATTATAAATTAGAACTATGGAGGTAGAACTGGGCACAGAGATACTAAGAATTAACTTATTCTGTCATATTCTTGTGTTTTCTTAATTACTGTTTAAGAACATTGAGTAATCAAGGAGGAAGAGTTGGATTATAGCAACCATGACTCCTACAATCTGCCCTTTAAGTTTAGTTTAATTCAATTAGCTTGTTTATTTTTAGGATGATAGGGGCTGAGCCTTTGCTGTGAGTCTTACTACAAGAGGCTTTAAGTGTCTCTTGGGGCTCAGCTCCTTGCTTCTTAGTGAGTAGGCATGGAGAATTTTGGGGTGGTTTTACATATAAACAAATATTCATGTAATAATGAATAATAATGATAGCAGGACTTAAAGTTGGGGGGAGAGAGAGCAAGAGAGAGCATGCGAGTGAGCCAGGTGCCAGTAACATTTCATGAATGAGTGAAACTGCCCTGGAGTCAGTGCAGTACAGTGAAAGGGAAACATCCTGGAAGATGTGGGCTGCTGGTATCGGTATGTGAAGATGGAAGACAATCATTTACTGAGCTGTAGAAGCAGCTTCACAGGACCGTAGGGGAGGTGGCATTTTCAGGAAAGTCAGGTTTGCACAGGAGGTGAAGAAAAGTTCAGTGCAGTTTACCATGGAGCTGGCATTTCAGAGGATAGTGGAAAAGTTGTAGGAAGGCGAGGAATGGGTGGCAGGGGCAAAGGGGAATAACACCAGAGTAGAGGATAAGATGGGAGGCAAACAGATGGTTCCAGAGGCTTGTATTTAATGACTGGCCGTGAGGGTGGAAATACAGTGTTTTACTTCCCATAGCCATTGGTTTTTCTTCTGCCTCTTTCAAATGCTTTCTTCTTTTCCACTGGGATTTTTTCTGTATTCTTATGTTGTTACGGCCTCTACGCTGTTCTGCCTCATTGAATTCATCAGCCAGTCCTTTATCAGCCCCCTCCTAGCTTCACTTTTTTCCCTGTCTGGCATATGTATAAGGCCAGCTCTCCTTTGCCAGTATCCTTAGCTTCTTGTATAATTGGCTTTCCTCTTGTACCTAGCTGGCGAAGTCTGATCCCTGGTGGTGCACTTGGGGCCTACAGTCACACTGCTAACCACATTTGGAGAAAAAAATTACATGGTTACAGTTAAGAGTCAAGTTAATTTCTTATCTACACCCTCATTCTGACTCTCAGTGCTGCCCAACAGTTCTCGCTTTTCTTTAGGCAGTATTCTTCATAGTGGCACTTGACCTTTCTAAACCCCTACCTTGCTTATCCTCTGCACACCTGTGCTTTGTAGCTCCCCTTGCCACATTCTTCATAAGTCAAGAGCACTTCAACTTTCTGTCATCAAACCTCTTTGTTCGCTTTTTTCTAGCTATGGCTTGGTCTCGTCCACCTTTAAAAACTTCGTACATACACATCCCCCTCACTCAGACCCATCTTCCTCTCTCAGTACCTCTGTCAGCCCTTCCTTCCCTTTCATTCTGAAGCTTGCTTTGCTGCATTGGCTTCCACTCCATTACTCCTCTGAGGCTCCTCTTGCCAAGGCCATATATCTTATCGCTAATTCTAGTGGGCTTTACCTAGTCCCTTTTCTGATCAGCTTGCTCTCTCGGGTATTGGTAAGCACTTCTTCCTAGAAATGCTCTTTCCCTGGTGTCCTGGCTTCATTTGGTGAGCACCCCCTTCCTATGTGCATCCCTTAATTACTGGCATTTATCTCGGTCCTGTTCTAGGCCCCCTTCACTCCATGGGGTGACCTTTACCTTCCCACCTATTGCTGAGGACTTATGAAATCTGTATTTCCTCTCTGACCTGAGATTTAGAACAGTACGTCCAATTGCCTGTTGGACATCTCAGAAGCAGGTCATCATCCTGTCCTAAACAACCACCCTCAGCTAGTTATTGGTACACTCAATGGCATTATAACTCTATCCAGTTACCTAAATTAGAAACCTAGACATCATTTTTACTACTTTGTGTTCTTTTCTTTGATTTCCAGCACACAGAATATTCCCCATTTTGTTTCTTCTCTAGTTCAGCCATAATCATTTCTCACCCAGGAAACTATAGCAGTCAAGTTATTTTCTTTGCCTGTAGGATTGCTTGCTCTGCTGTTAGTTCCATTTCTGCACTCCAAAAGGAAATTTTTAAAAATAGAAAACCTGATAATGTCACTTTTTTGCCTAATCCTGTAGTGACTTTCTGCTTCTCAAGGTCAGGTTCAGACTCACAATGATCTGACCTCTACCGAGTTTGCCACCCTCATTTCTCTTTTTACTACCATTACTCAAGATCTCACCAAACTTTTGTACCTTAAAGCAGTGGTCCCCACCCTTTTTGACACCAGGGACCAGAGGTCCTATGAGAATCTAATGCCTGATGAGCTGAGGTGGAGCTGAGGCAGTGATGCTAGTGCTTAGGAGTGGCTGCAAATACAGATGAAGCTATGCTCGCTCACCTGCCCACCCCTCCTCTGCTCAAATCTTGCTATGCGGACTGATTCCTAACAGGCCTGGGGGTTGGGAACCCCTGCCCTAAAGGGTAGCACAATGTTCCTTATGCTGCTTTCCCCCACCTGTGCCTACTCTTCTCTGAGAGCTCAGCTTCTTTGGTTATCCTTAAGCCTGGGAAATACCCTCTTCTAATGTGCTTTTCCAGGACACTCTACCTCCCTGTCAGAGCAGTTTTCAAGCCATAGTGCAATGAACTGCTTTTTATTATCCCTGAATATATTACAAGCATGTTGAGGGTAGAGACTATGCCTGGCTCGTTCCCCGTAGTTTTCCTAGCACTTAGCACAGTACACAGCATGTCATAAACAAGTATTTATTGTAGGAACAAATACAGAAAGCAGACGGTTATAGCTGCACAAAGCAAGGCTGCTGGAAATACTTAATATGAACAAAGTGAAGACTGAAAAAGATTGTCAATTTGTGTTCCTTCCTAGAGGTACAGTAGTATACATGACAATAGTGATAACTACAGCATTGAAATAGAAATTGGATAAAAGACTTGGCCACAAGCAAGGTATTGAAATCAGAGCAAGAATCTAGATTTACAAAATGTAGACTTAACCAAACTCCATTTAAGTACCCACCGTAGACTTTTAACAAAACTGAGTATTATCTAGTGTGTTACCTTGTATGCTTGTAGGGTTCAAAGATGTATGCCCATTGCCAGTGCCATGTAGAATCCTATATAGATTATTCTTTAATACAGAAGATTTATAAGCTCATGCAGACTAATATAATCTCAAGCACCAGTTGTATCTGGAATCCATTTCAAGCTTTTTTAATCTTCTATTTTCTCATATGTGCATTATTTTCAATAGAAAAAAGTAAAAATAATATTAAAGAATTGTAAAAAAGACCTACAATCATATTCAAACTTGATTACTTTTCACAGCTTTTACCTCGCAGGTACGTATTTTTTGTGTTACTGTGTGATACTTACATATTTATACTCTTCCCTGAGTTTCTGCATAGCACTGTAGTGACCATCTTTGAGCATCATAACATGATGCTTTAAGTTTTTCCTTTAGGCTGAATTGTCAGGGGTGAGATTATGGGGTTAGAGGATGTAAAAAGGCTTGTAAGGCTTTTGCTTTGGGAATGCCTATAACTTTCAAAAGAGTTACCCTAAAAATTGATATGAGTGTGAAAGTACAAGGTTTCTCAATAACCTTGAAACATTGGAATGAATGAATTGAGGGGGAAGGGAGAGTTGTATGTGCATAAAATCTTACTGGCATTGGTTTAGTTCATATGAGGTGTCACAAAGGATTTTTAAATAATGGAGAAAGAATTTTGTATCGGATGACAATATATTTAAATAAAAATACCCTTTAAGGAGTAAATGAAAATTTTTACTGGTTGCAACTCTGCCAAAGCCCCTGTGCCACAGACTGTTTTGCTTTTCCAGAATTATGTGGTTCGTGTCTGTCTAATGAGAACCGTCAGCAACATACAGGTGATGTTTTAGTTGCTCAGAGCAAAAATTGTGATCTTCCCTTTTTCATGTTGTTTGGGGTCAGATTTTGTCAACTCTGCATTCCTTTAGAGAAAATTGTTAAATTTGTTTAAAATTTAGAGAAAATTATTCAATCTTTTCACAAAGCATCCCAGTATAAATATGATTAGTGATTACTTCTGTTTACTCCATTTATGCCTTTATGGTTTTCTGGTAGAATTTTGTTCCGTTAACATGATAAGCAGAGAACTCCATTGCCCTCAAAATGGTGACATTTAAAGACTGCAGTTGAATGCAAAAAGCATTATGGAATAAAATATAGAGTGTTATCACAGTTTATATATATCTATATTTAGATACACATACTTAACCAAAGTACTTCACGTTTTTTTCTCCTAAGTAATAGTAGAGAGTAAGACTTGGAGTTCTTACTTTTATGTACTTTCATGTTATTTGAACATTTTTTTTTAGCTACGAACATGTATTCTGTTTAATTTTTTTGAAACTTTTTTTTTTTAGTAGAACACTGCCTCGGCTCGTTTGAAATGGGTAACAGTTTCACTGTGGCAGGCTCTCACAAGACCATTCTATTTCTGTGATAAACCTGGATGAAAAATCTGTGAATGAATTGTTTCTGCTGCTTGTGAGACAAAATGTTGTGCTCATTTTTACCCCCTTTTCTCTTAGGTCATTTGGATCCAGGATTCCTAGCAAGTGATAAGACATCTGCTGGCAATGTACCACTCAATGAAGAAATTAATATTGCCTCTTCAGATAGTGAAGTGGAGATTGTGGGAGTTCAGGAACATGCAAGGTAGGATATTAATTGGCATATTCTGATATTTTAAATTGTAGATATTATTTTAACCAGAAGACAAATAAAAAAAATGGTAGGCCTCACAGTATGGCTGGCATGAATGGTGGGAGCTATCTCTTAGCATCCTTCGCCTTAAGAAACACTTTTTTGATTAGACATGATATGAGTTTCAAAATATGTTGCATATTGTCTTATATCAAGAACATCTCAACTATGTGTATGTGAACTAGAACTTATACTTTTCTTGTCTAGATTGCTTGACAGATTTTTTTTTTTAGGGCATAGGTATCACTGTATTTTTTCACTCTTGTTCTTATTTTCTTGCCTTTCGCTTTATCTTGAAGTACACTGGCAGCAAATAGTGGGGAAATATGCATCCGATATCATATGTCTTTGGTTTGTTTCCTAGAGCACCTCTCCTTGTCTTTCATGAAAACTTATAAGTTACTTTGGTCTGCTTCTAGCACAGTGTATTTCTAGTGATATTCATGTGACTTGGGATTCCTGTTTCTTAGGATAAAAAGAAAGCTATAAGGCATCCAATTAGGTTGTAGTATTGTGAAAATAATTAATGAAGTTTGGCATTTTTAAGGTAGAAGTCAGCAAACTATAGCTCACTGGCCAAATCTGGCCTGCTGTGTGTTTTATGGACCTTGAGCTAACAATGATTTTTACATTTTTAAATGATTATGGGGCTGGGGGGCAGGGGAGGAGCCAAAAAAAGAATAATGTTTTGTGACATGAAAATTATCTGAAACTCAAATAAAATTTATCCACAAATTAAGTCTTACTGGAACTGAGCCATGCTTGTTGATTTATACATTATTGTCTGTGGCTGTTTTTGCACTCCAGTGGCATAGTTGAGAAGTTTAAACAGACACTTTAAGGCCCTCAAAAGCCTGAGATATTTACTGTCTAGCCCTTTGCAGAAAAAAATTTACTGGCTCTTGCTTTAAGATATGTTTCTAAGAATTGGTTGCAGCCCTCTCAGAGATATTCCTGAGGAACCTTTAACACACACATGTTGATAAAAAACAAAAATTTAGACTTTGGAAAATCCATACTCTATATAGCAAACAACTTTTCTCCCATGTCACAAGAGTTAAGTTGTGGTTTTCTAATTTCCTCAATATCTTCATTACCTTGCTCTTAGATATGCTTTTACTCTTTGGTTAGCAAGGTAATAAAACATTTACCAGCATTTCTTCTGGTAGTTTGGGAGTGGAGAGTTGGGGGCAAAATACACATGAACATAAATCAAGGGTACTTTTTTCTAATGAAAACTGACTATACTATGAGAGAATTTTTCAATTGAATACTTGGGACTTTAAGGATATAAAGTTAAGTCATAGTCTGAGGTGTCATCACCCCCAGAGGAGCCAATTCTCTTTATCGGAATTAGTATTTCCTAGCACTTCATTCTCTGTCCTATATTTATGTCATAAATATGCCTGTATAACTACTTCCTTTTTTTTCTTCTCTGTTTGTAACAGTTATTTCCCCTATTCTTGTGGGAAGGAATTTTCATTCTTTCATCTTTTTTTTAAATCTCATTCTTTTTTTCTGTTTTAATCAAAAACTTTTTCAATTAAGTTCTCTTCCATTTGTCTATCTGTTCCCTTCAAGCTGACTTATCTATTAGATGAACACAGAACTCCCGATTTCTTCCTTTACCTCAGCATATGTCTGCCCTTAGTCTATTTCACCATTGTTCCTTATAATATAGAAGACATTATCCTTTTACACCCATGTTAGGATATTATAGTATTTTTTATACTATACAGACTCCCTACTATAAAACTTATCTTGCCTATTGACAGATTGATGTAGGTAAATTATCTTCAATTGTGTCAGGAGCACATTATCCATTCACCAACTTCCTCTTGTTATATTTCAAATTTTAATTCACTATTACTCATGTGTTCCTACTTAAGTAGGAAAGAATAGGTAATAACCTGTGTTGTTTACCTAATCTCTTATTCTGCTGAGACGTATCACTTGGTCCAGTTCTCTATTAACTCCTACCAGATCTCCCCTCTTTATTGTTTTTTGTTTGTTTGTTTGTTTTTGCCTAGAAATATTATAGGATTAGCTACCCTTCTTTTCAGCTTCTTTGTTCAGCTTTTCTTCCATCATTAAATCTTGCTTCATTTTCAACCAGTATTTTGGTATTGGGGTTTAAATTTATCATCATAGTTCCACTAAAACTTGGAAATTAAAATCTGAGCCCCTCCTCGCCTCCAACACACAAATTATCCCCAATACACGCTTTTTTCAATTTGTTAAGTCTTTTATCCAGATTGTCATTTTGCTCTCTAGATGTATTTGTTCCACTCTTGTACTGAGTTGGCTATATTTTAAATGACTTGTTGTAACATTACTTTCAAGGACTTCTTCTTACAGGCTCTGAAGCATAAAGATTAGTTTTATTCTGATCCTTTGGTTTGAATCCTGGGGAAATCCTGGCTTGGAGGCAACAAATCCATTCTGAAATCTCACTGGCGGTTAACATGTCCATACAATGGAATGTAGAATTAACAGATCCTCTTGGAATACTTTGAATTGAGTCTTGTAGCATTTTGAGGGGATCTCTTATTTTAGTCTTTGGGTCTAGGACTGAGTAGAGAGTCTCACTCTTCTCTGCCTTTCTTAAAGATTTTTCAGCAGTTTCTTTAGAAGAAGCCTGAGAATCTTTCAAAGATTGAGATAAAAAACGGAGAAGCAGATGGGGAGAGGCTTTCTTGTTGGTTACTTCAGAATTGCCCCATTTGGCTGCCTGTATCTCATCTGGAATTTATTTCTTTTACAGGTCTAGGGTTGCAGTTATGAAGTATTGATGGGCTTCTGGCAGGGTTATCGCTTGGAAAAAGGTTTTAGGTTTTGATCCACGTCTTTTTGTTCTAATTTGATTTGCATGCATAGATGTTTTGTTTGGATTTCTTTATCCTTTTTTTTTTTTCTTTTGATAATCTACCTTTTATGGGCTTTCCGGGAGGTTTTACAAATTCAGACGTAGTTTTTGAATTTTCTGGGATTGTGGTTGCTTTGACTTGTGTTGGGTGCCATTTACTATATTTAGAATCATTTTGGTTGACCTTTGCACTCACTAATTCTAGTTGCGATGTGCTTTTCTTTTGATAACAGTTGTTCTTTTCTTGCATGTTATTATCTTTCTCTCCTCTTTTACTTTCGATTTTGATGTGTTCACTTAGCTTCTGTGTTTCTTATAGTCACAGACTAGAAAGCATGCTTTCTGAACTAATGATTGAATGCATCTTTTATGACTGCTTGTATTGCTGTGATGAACTCTTGACCTAAATGTTGTCATTTCCAGATGTTAATTGTTGGACAGTCCAGTTTCACAGAATGTTCTTTGCCAGTGATTGGAGACTTTGCCAGCATTTCCAGTTCTTCTGTACCACTTAATTTTGCTAGAAATTTTAATTTATAACCTCCACGCCAATATTTTTCTTTGTCCTATGACCTTTTTCCTTCTCTTCTTCTACCAGCCTCATTGGATGAATCCATATAGTACAGATCTTTCTGTCATGGAACTGTGTCAGAACAATTTTTTTTGGTACCAATTCTCTGAAGCTTTTGCGATAATCAAACCCTTACTTCATTTCACTGTAGTTTTTGGTACTGTGATCATTGGTGTTAATGTCGGCTTATCCCTCAGTAAAAGAATTGATGCTTTTGCATTTAAGACGTGTTACTTCCTAGAATCAATTGCTAATGTTAATCCTTAAAAAAGCAAGGGAGGCAGACCAGTATTTTCCTAAAGCCACAAGTATTCATTTCATTCTTAGTTAGGAAAAATAAGTAGGAGTGTTATCTAAGAGGTCACCTTCAGGCTCTGTAAATGAGAGCAAAAATGATTAATTTTTAATGCCGTTTTCTTAGAATAGTAAGTTAACTGTATCAAAAGCTGACCATCAGAGCCTGCCCTCTTTTTTTTTTTCTTTTTCCATCGTGAAGTCTCTTCTTTATTGATTTCAATGTATGAAGAGCAGAGATCATCCTATCAAAAGTTAATTGTTTATAAAGTGGTTTTTTGAAAAATGAGGCCTTAGCATATTCTTGGTTATAAGACTCAAAATATTCTGGGTTGTGTTTTATACTTATAGGCAATCATATGCAAAGGTGAGAGCAAAGCCTATATCTTCTAGAATTGGATTGGACCAATTAAAAAATAGCTGAGTACGTTCCTACCCTGTATCTTTCATAATGCAGAAAAAGGATATGTGGTAATATGTCAAAGTATGTGCTTTATGTTATTTGCCTTACAAAATTTTGAGCCTTTCACATTTTTTCTTATAGGGCATCCCTGTAGGGCTTATAACAATTGTGGTTCCATTTCCTCCAGAACATTTTTTTATCTATCTGGTGTAAGTTATTCTGCAACGTACACCATCTTATAAAATAATCGAAATGTCTTTCCACCACCCTTTTGTTATACTAGCTTGAACTTTTTCCCCTGTACTTAAAGAAATGTGTTGAAAGCCTCTTTCTATCCTCATCTATCTTCTAGCTATCGTATATACAAAATGGTTCAGGTCATTAAATCATAAAAAATTTTTGAATGTTTTATTGGCTTATGCACAGAAAGGTCATAAATGTACACTTTAATTTTTGCAAACTGTTCATACCAAAGTAACCAGTCCTCAGATCAAGAAATAGAACAGAAGTCCCCTTTATACCACCTTTCAGTCACAGCCTTTCCCCACTTCGTCCCTTGTAACTACTATTCTGACTTCTAATCTAGTTTTGCCTGTGTTGTTTAAAATCTTAAAAAGTCACTTATGACCTTAGAAGTCATCTTAGAATTCCCTTTGACAATCCTGACATACGGCCCAGCAGTTGCTTGAACCTTTAAAAGGTAGTTCACTCCATTTTGTAGTGGCCATAATTGTATAGTAAAGATGATCCAAAGCTCACCTTCCAGGAACTGATAAGTGGTTCTTATTCTGCTTTCTAGATCTCTGTACAAGGCGGAGTAGCCACCTTCTGTGGTGATTTTCTCTTCTTTGGGAAATGCCCTTTCCGCTTGCAGTTAATAAGGGCCTAGAAAGCTTTTGACCAAAGGTGGAATCAGCACATTCTCCAGAGAATCTAAAAATTTGAACTAGGAGAGACTGAGAGGGTTGAGGCTTGAGTCAGGCCTACTTGTTCTATCATCCTCATGTTCTTGGAAGTGCCTCTGTGTCTTTCCAATAAATCTTTTTTGCTGAAAGTAACCCAAGTTGGTGTCTGGTAACTGGAACCATTTGTAACATAACTACGGAAGTAATCTAATTTAGATAGTTGAAGAAGTGCCTCATTTCCTTATTTTCTCTCCTTCAGCCATTCCTTAGTAAGAAATATGGTCTCTAAACCTCTCGCTCTCCTATCTGGACATTCTCTAGAATCTGCTTTGCTGTTTATTGAATGACCCCTGAGGAAGAGGCAGTGCTCCTTAAAGTCAAATATAGTATAGTACTTTAGGTGTAGTCTAAAGAAGTCATAATTATTTAGTGGAAAATAAACTCCCCAGTGGAGACTGAATTTTGTTCCAGTTCTATGTTTAACTTACTTAAGACCCTAGGCACTCCTCTTTTGGCCTTGGTTTTTTTTTCCTTCTATAAAATGAACAGATCGGATCAGATATTTTTAAAGTAACTACCTGAAATTACATTGTATGATTACTTAGGGAGCAGTGCAGAGTAACAATTGGAACTAAATGCCTCTTTTCCTTTGAGATGTTCTAGGAATTCTCTCAAAGATTGCAGTGACGCTTTGTAGCCATTCATTCCCTGAATCCCTCCTAAATTTTGTAACCAGCTTTACTTCAATTAGTACTTATACAGATGAGCTTTTGAACTGTTGAAGAACTTTGTATTTTTAAGTTGTTAGCCTGGGCCTGTCTTTGCACTCTGCTGACTCTGTGCTTGCCTTACCTAATTTAATATGCACTTGTAAAGTGACAACATAATGTTGTGGATAGCATTGGACCTGAAATCACATCTGGCTTGGGGTTCCTTGGCCTTACCACTTTCTTTGCCCATGTGAGTCTGGGCAAGTTATGTAACCCCTTTCCATATCTGTAGAGTAGGTAATAACTCCCACGTTTACCTTATAGGTTTGCTGGGAGTGTTGCAGTGAAACTGCTTTATGAACTTAGTATTCTGTTGCCATCAGTCATCAAAACCATTTCTATAAATGTTGAATGGACTCCTTTGGCTGACATTCTTCCAAGACTATGGGATCACTTAATCTAAGTATACTTAATGGGTTGGACAGAATTGGATTAGATTTTGGATTTTATGTCCCTTAATTTAATCTTTTTACTACATTTGAAAATGTAGTAATCCCTGGGTTAGTAGCTACTAAACTTATTTCTGAACAGATGACAGGCCTCCGATACTGTAACAAATCTACATTTTGCCCCTTGCTCTGGCCCCATGGGATCGGTTTTTCAACGCCTCACCTCTCTTGGTAAGGCAGCTGTTTACAGGCTAGCCTTTGTAAGAGCAGGGCCTCTCTTTGCAGGAGCTTTAGGTTTTGGGGAGGCAGTTCTGCAACTGAACTATTTCCATTGTTACCCTAATTATCGTTTGAACTTGGTGATGCAGGTAGCATTGAATTAAAGCTGAAATTCTCAAGTGATCCAGCATCATTAGTTCTACACAGGTTGTCAGAACAGCTGCTCAGGATTCACTGTACTAGTTTATGTGACTAGAATTCTGCTGCTTGTCACTTCTCACATAGGCTACATAAGGACTTGCCAGTAATTTAGGTGTGAGGACATAAGTAGCATTGATAGCTTGAGCTGCCTGCCTTCCTCTTATTTGAGTCAAAACTTACTTAGTTCATGCTGGATGCTCACAGTCTTATCAGTTGACCGGAATGTGAAATTCAATATGTCAGTGTTTCTGAAACAATTTTCTTCCAGTGAACTCTTGGTGAGATTTGTTAGCAAGGCAGTTCTGTGCCTCTGATAAGAATACTTTTAGGAAATCTAAACTGAGTGTTACTTTTAGAGAATCTCACCTGAGCCTTGTTACTTTGAACTAAAACATGACTGGTTCTGATGAACTAGTTCTGTTGTGACCCTCAGGATGAGGAAAATTGATCCTTATGCATGACCTAGTACTTAACAGACCTTTAGAAACCTAATCTGTAAAGGGGTATTACTGTTACTGCCTTTGAAGGTATTATTACCAAATATGGCACTGAACTTATTTTAAGAACAAGTTTCACGTATTTCTTACTGTTGCATTTGTTCAGACCAAGATTGTTTGGGCATCTTAATTTTGCTCTGGATTTATATGGTGCCTTGTCCTGAAGATTCAGAGGTTTAAATGAGTTCAGAGAAACATTATCTTATCTATTTGTTGGTAGCAGACCTAGACATAACTCAGGAGTTTCTGACTGAGACAAGACTCTTGACTTTTTTAAGCTAAATTGAGAGGAGAGGGAGGGAGACAGACAGACATGGAAGGAGGAAAAAGGGAACAATATTGGTTGTTGGTTTTATGAACTTGCATAATAGATTGATCTTAATAAAAGTATTGATCAGTACTTATGAAGCTATGTTGCCTTCTCTCTTTCCTATGGTATGGTTAGCAATGCTTTTGCTCTTTTCAATTCCAGGTGTGTCCATCCTCGAGGAGGTGTGATTCAGAGTGTTTCTTCATGGAAGCATGGCTCAGGCACGCCGTATGTTAGCAGCCGGCAAGCACAGTCATGGACTGCTGTGACTCCCCAGCAGACTTGGGCTTCACCCGCAGAAGTTGTTGACCTTACCTTGGATGAGGATAGCAGACGTAAATACCTACTGTAATACAATGTCACTGTGTTTCCTCTGCACTGTTCCCTTCCACTTCCTCTTCCTCCTCTTTGTGACATGGAAGTTCATTGTCATAGCTTCAGCCTCAGAAGCTGTTTGTGGCATTTGTATAATCAAAACTCATGGGAAATTGCCCCTCCCCTTTTTTTTAATTAAAAGAAGTCACTTAGGAAAATAACTTATCACAGAGAAAAGAATTTCTTCTTTCCCTCAGTAGGAATGTGAGAATGAAAAATTTAATTAGACAATTTCATTTTACTTGGTGACCTTTAATCTTAGGAAGCTCTGCCTTCCCTTTAGAGTAATATTTTAATTACCAGGTGAAATGGATTTCAGTTTTTGCATCTTTTATTTATTTTTCTGTGTAATAAAATTAATATCTAGACTTGACCACTGTCAACCCACCCATTGGCACTCCCACCTTAGAGCATTTGCACACATATTAGTCAGGTCCTTATTGACACCTAGTAAGGCATGTGCATTTGGAAACCTGTCCTTAAAAACAGAGGACAGAAGTATTACTATCCTTTTAGCTTTAGTCTTCTGCCTTCTTTCCTGACTTTGCTCCTGGCTGACTTCCTACAATACAGATAATTGACATGCCCTTTTGTGTTTATAAATATTGCCGAGGTGACTTCCTTGATCTCCTTGTTGCAATAATTCATAACTCTTTGGAAAATGCCTCCTTTTGGGGCTGAGGCATTTCGATACATACCCAACCTGAGGTTTTTCTAGGCACGTGAAGAGAATATTGAGAGATCTATAGAAAAATCTCCCTCAGCCTTTTTTCCTGGTTTATGCACATAGCAGGAGAAAATAAAAACATGTTACTTAGGTAAAATATAAAGAGTTGTGTGGCTTCCAAGGCAATGGGCACTTGCATATCTGAGAGGAAAGTGCCTTTTATCAGAACTGGTCTCTCCATGATGGATGTATGTACAACAGCTGTTCAACACTTGAGCTGAAGTTGACCAGATGCTATATTTGGGTATTTTTCTCCCCTACTTCTAAAAGTGGAAAAACCAAAATAAACCATAAGAAACCAGATGCAAAGCACATTAATGGCACAGTATCTAAAAGGAATAGCAAAGGGTGGTAGGAGCTTCAGGGAATTCAGGAAATTCCAGTGTTGGAGTTTGTGGCATTAGTTACTACCTTTTTTCCTATGACATATAGTTACTAGTGAATTATTTTACAAGCAATACCTAGAGTTAGAACACTGTACTGTGCACAAGGAGGAGTGAAGTAATATTGGCTTAGAAGACCTCACCTTTTGTTTTTCCACAGTTTTTGTTTGCTTTTTGGGTCTTTTTGTTTCTGTTTTTACCATTTAATATTGTTAAAGCCCTTTGTCTCCCTCCCCAAATGCCTTGGTGGCTCTTCCTTCTTATAAGAGCATGAGAACTACCATTTTTAGTTTTCATCCAGCGGACACATATTTACCAAGTGCCTATCCTGCATAAGGCACTGTGCAGGCTGGGTGCTGTAGGGCCGCTGAGATGAATGACACCCACTGCGTGCGCATGCATTAGAGTCTGCCTGGCTCCACCTGCTTGGCCTTTTCTTCTGTGTTTTAAAAAGACTCATTTATTCCTTTACCCATCTTCCTGCTGCTATAGTTCTTCATACATCTCTTCCATGGGAGTGTATTCAAGCATGTATTCTTTGATCTCTGATAGTATCTCATTTGATCTGGCGTCTGTTCTTCATCAACTTTTAATTTTTCTATCAATCTGCTTTTGATAGATCAGGCTTTTAAAAGATCATGAACGTCCAGTTTTAGCACCTCATATCTCAAATCTCTCACATGGCATAGTCTAAACAAAAACCAAAGACCCAGAGGCCAGAGCAAAATAGGACCGTCTGCAGATTCACTACTGGTGTATCCTTGGACCTTTACATTTTACCTTAGGATTAATTTATTGAATTTTACTGTTACACATTGTTTTTGACTTGAATTAAAATGCTAGACAAAGCAGAAATGTACAATTTCTGGTCTGTGTTTTCCAGGAAAATCATTGGGAAAAGAATAGAATGGATTATATGACTTGAAGTTTTTACAGCTTATTTTGTCCCCAGCATCAGAGCAGAGCCCCGTTTTAAAGAACGTTTTTGCATTACCTACTCTTTTGTTAACAGCATGTTTGTCCAGTTTGATACAGCAGGTGATTTCTCATAACATACATTCTTTAGCCCCTAATAGTCATCCTGTAAAGAGAATTCTTTTTGATGTGCTGTGTGCACTGTGGATTGGGAGCAGAGTGAAGCTGTAACTATGCTCTTTTCTGGCCTTTTGCTTTTATATCAGGTTGTACTTTGTCCTCACCTATCCCTGTTCCAGCACCATGACTAACTGACTTAATGCGCCAGAACAGGGATTTAGAAATTAATCTGCAAAGAGGGAAGGGGAAGGGACGGTAGAGACAGTCGGCTTTTTCCCCTACGAGGTTGGAATTTTCCCACCCACTAGCTATAGAGAAAGCATGTTCCAGCTCTTCTTTCATTGCCAGATCTGGAAGAGTGGCGATGCGATTTCTGGCAAGGTATAAATCATAAAATTCTGTGATAAACAACTCCTGTGACATTTGAAATTTCTTTTAAGGGGATCTTTTTAAACCAAAGTTTTGCATTTGGTAGCATAAATACTTCTTTATGCTTCACAGGACATTGCTCAGAGTAATATCTCTACTAAATGATGTACTTGGGTCACAGATTGGTTCATGGCACTAATTTGGTTAAGTCTCCCCTCCCCCGCAATTTGAAACCACAGCGCAGGAACCTAGCTATTGCATCGTCCCTGCTGCTCTACAACATGTAATTGCTGCTCGCCAGTAGTCGTCTTTTTGTTTTGATGGAAGGGGCCAGACTGAATGGACTCTATTATTCTTTACAATTGAGCATCCCATAAACTCTGTTTTTATTATTATCAATAATGTATATGAACCATCTGATTTTCTAATTTTAGTCAATTGTTCATTGTTACTTTTAGCAGATTAGCACCAATAGGTAACTTAAAAATGAACGTCGCCTGCTTTTTTTGTACTGTGTCACAAAGTTATTGAAAAAGCTGGGGACACCATTTTATCTTCTAGTTTAAAAGGGTTTTTTTTTTTTTTTTTTTTTTTTTTTTTTTTTTTGCATTAAGGCAAAGAGCCCCTAATCCCTGTTTTCCAGTATGTGTATGATGTGACTTCCATGTATATATAAAAATGATTGCGCCCTAACCAAACTTCCTCAGATTGTGCACTGTTTGTTTAAATAATCACGTATTTTAGTCCAATGCTGTTGTATTTTTTTCATTTTATTTAAAACACTACGTACTTATTCTTTTAACAAGTTTTAAAGGGTAGTGATCTTTAAAAAAAAATCACTGGATAACTAGGAAATATTTTTGTTTTGTTTTTTTAAAAGGGTACAAAGGTCATTGAGCCTTTTGCTCCACTTACCGTGAAAATGAAATGTTAGCCATTGTATGGCTAGGAACCAATGCACTTGGTGGTTAACAGATCTGCTGTTGCTGGAGTGTGAGTGTGGACTTGATGCAGTGATGACAAATCATTGCTTAGAATTAATGTTTTAAAATGTGCAACTCTAGTTTTTAAAACAAAATTTGGTTCTTTACATTCATTATTTGGTTTTTGTTTCCATTTAGTATTTAATGGTCTTTGGAGAAAAAAATAATAAAACAGAGTGTTATATATATATTTTTTGGTGCAAGATAAGATTTTCTGTTTTTTGAAATAAGTCTGTAGCATAAAGGTTAAACTATTTTAAGACAAAAATAAAATAGAGTGTATTTAAACAATGATAATTTCTGAGGATTTTTTTCTGTCTGCTTCAGTTAATTA
The DNA here is from genome assembly GCF_014176215.1 of Rousettus aegyptiacus. Lineage (NCBI taxonomy): Eukaryota > Metazoa > Chordata > Mammalia > Chiroptera > Pteropodidae > Rousettus > Rousettus aegyptiacus. The sequence goes on from NW_023416287.1 coordinate 74,521,888, forward strand.
GATGGTGCCTGGAGCAGCTCCCAAGTTAGCTTTTGGATGTGAAAATGGATTATATTTGTTAATGCATCTTATTGTTATAAGATTCCAGATTTTTCCAAGCGGTAAGCTGTATCCTGCTCCCAAAATATTTTGCAAGTTGCCTTTGGTGTGTTAGAGCTAGTAAAAATAGCTTCACATTGGCTTTCCTGTAACCCCCACCTGCCTTTCCTGCTAGGACCAGTGAGATTTCAAAGAGGGCTGAAGGCTCCCTAGGGCTAGGCACCTTTGTTGCTGAGAACAAAATTCAGCAGACAGTTAACTTTGCAGAGGCCAGTGCACCAGGGTAAGACGCAGTGGCTGTATGCACTTTGCACATGGTTGAACATTGGAGCAAATATAGGGTGCTTCAAAAATAGTCTAACTTTTCCTCTAATTTGGTTCTAGTTTCACATTTTTTTATTTGGTTATTAAAATTATAGGAACTACCATATTAATATCTCGTGAGTTTTGTAACTTATTTTTGGGTAAAGGAGAATGAGGAACCTGGGAGAGTGAGGCCCATATTTATTAAAACATCCACTCCTGGATCTCTTAATGTTTCTCAAGAATTTTCGGTTCTATTTGCACAGGAAAGAGTTCTATTAACAATTAAGTTCAGTTTTTTGAAATGCTTCTTCTATACTGTCTTGTATCTGAGACCTAGATGTATTAACCATATGCAATACTTCTTTTCTTGGGCTTGAGAAGAAAATTGTTTACCTAAAATCTTGTTTTTGAACCCTTTTGCCCTTGGATGCTGCTTTTGAAGAATAGACAAGGCAAGTAAAGTGATATCTGGGTAGTATTTAATCTCATTTTGGCTTCTTCCTTCTAGTCTTTGCTGGCTTTTGGCTTTGCCTTCCCTTATTTTTATGTTTTTCACAGTATATGACAGCTATTTATAACTTTAGTCCAAACAGAAAAATTATAGATAAAGCTTTACCGAATATATAAATATCTTTTCAGCTCCAATTTTGCAACCAAAGTGAATTGCTTCTGGGTTTTGTTTTAACCATGTTTCTGATCTAGGAAGGAATGGTCCTCTTAGGTCATTTGTAGGTATGATTTTATTTACTTGCTTGACTCCATGTTTGAGAACACTGATTCAGAGAATTAGAGAAGGTACTGAGTTACAGTGGAGCTTTGGCTGGGAGAATCTTCCTGGAGCAAAAAAAAGGCATTTATAAATACCGGAAGGAGCAGTGAGCTCAGAAAAAGTTGCAAGTGATGATCACTAACTAACCTCATAGAGATGCAGAGAGATCACCTATTGGCCCAACAGAGGTTGTGACACTGTGGGCTCAGTTCAGCTGCCATTGTACTACTCTTCAGGTCGCAGGCCTTCTAGTTGGAGATGACCTTAGGCAGCAAGGATCCCTGTGTGTAATGAGAAGTCCCTGTTTCTGCTAAGCCTTGAGATCTCATTCGGCGGAGGTGGATGTGAGTGAAGGATGAAAGTGCCTGCTGGCAGTGAAGTCAAACCTCAGAAAGGTGTGGTGGCAGCAGCTGATACAATCTCAGATCCTGGCTCGCTGGTCGAGATCACCCCTTGGTAGCAAATTGTATTGACTAACTTCTTATTCTTTGGTAAAGGAAGCTATTTGGTACCATCTTTTTCCTTTGTACTTTGATGATTGACACTTCAGAGGAGTCATTTCTTTTTTTCCTTGCCATGATTGCTTCATCCTAAGAGTAAGTAAGCGAAGCCTTGTGGACTGTTGAACCCTCACCCTTGTGGTTGAATCTAAAGTGAACAAGTCTGGCTTTAGGATGGATCGTGGCACCTGCAGCATGAGGGGGATCAGACCAGAGTGTGAGGTGACTAATGTTAAAAAAGCCTGAACCAGAGAACAGGAGACCCCAGAAAGGCTATCTGACCATTGAAGGATTTGATTTCTATGCCTGTAAAATGAACAATTTCTTAGATTTCTTTTCTGAGACTGAATGGTAGGGCTGTGTTACTTTGGGGGATAATTCGTTATTCTGCAGAGCAGTCGGGCTTTTCAGGCAGGAATTCAGGAGAGCTGCTTACTCCAAAAAGCTCTGTTCAAAGGACTACAGTTCTGTCATCTCACGTAAACTTTTGGAAGGCATTGGATAATAACGCCCACAGAACTTTGAATTTCTACAAACTTTATTTTCAAAGTTTTAAAAGAATGTTTATTTCAGAATTTCCACACGGGGGTAAGAAGTGGTACAGATTGGTATCCTAATTTTGCAGATGGGAAGACAGAACAGAAGAATAACAGCTTATCCAGATTTACATAGCTAGACTTTGCAAGAGAAGATTCTTTTCTCTGGTTCAAATTAAGGCTTTTTAGCTTTAAGCAAAATGAAACCTCTTTTCTCCACTTGTTTTTTCTTTCATCTTTCTGCTGCTGATTCTACTTCGTGCAGGCTTGAGAAGAATAGAAAGTCTTCTGGAGAAGGTACTGTTTTATTGGTTCCCTTTTCTCTTTAGCAAGTGGTCATACCTGAGTATGTGTCCTAACTCAGGCTCCGGAGTAGCCATGGAAACTTTTTCTGTAGATAGATAGATTCCCTGTGTCTTGGTTTGTGGAACAGGGAAATACAGATGACCAATAAACATAGGAAAGATGCTCCAGCTTACTTCCAGTTATGGAAATGCATACTTACATCACAGGATGCCATTTCATATAGACAGAATCAGATAGGAGTACATTTAGATCCAATAAGAAGGCAGAACAGTGACAATTGCTTGCCTTCTTATGTGAACATAATTTGCTACAACTATTTTGGAAAAGAGTAGAATAGCCTAGTAAAGCTGAATACGTATATACCTCAAGCTATGGACTGAATGTTTTTGTTTCTCCCGAATTCCTATGTTGAAGTCCTACTCCCTAATGTAATGTTATTCGGAGGTGGGGCCTGTGGGAAGTAATTTAGCTTAGATGAGATGATAAGGGAGCCCTCATAATGGGATTAGTACTCTTCCAAGAAGAGAAGGAGATATGAGCCTTACACATGAGGACACAGTAAGAAGGCAGCTGCAGGTAAGACAGGAAGAGGGCTCTCACCTGGATGCAACCATGCTGGCACCCCGATTCAGGCTTCCAGCCTCTGGAACTGTGAGAAAAAATGTCTTGTTTATGCGAGCCACTGTATACTGTTCTGTTCTGTCAACCTGAGCTGACACCCCATGACCCAGCAGTTGCACGCCTTGAGATAATACCATTGAATGCTTTTTAAACTGTGATGGTAGCCTATATAGGGAAATGAGGAAATCAACTCAAAATCTGTAAACCATATTTTGTTTATTTAAGGAAATATAACAACATAAAAGAACATAGACAGTAATGCTACATGAAACATTTTTGTTATATACCAGTATACATCCATACACAAATATATGTATATATGTATAGGGTCGAGATATAAAATGCATTTTTTTTTTTTTTTTTTTTTTTTTTTTTACTCTGGGTTGCAGTCAAAAGGATATGGAAAGCTGTGGTTCTAGGGAAACTAGTGCTCAAAAATGTTGAGTGTCATTTTCCCCAGTTTTTGTCTATTCTAATATGGATATCCATCTATAGGATGGATAAATAATATATTTATACAGTATTTAGCCACTGTGGAAATTAATGAACTAGATCTATATTATACACTTAATACCAGTTATATCAGCATGGATAAATCTCAATAATGTGCAGTGGAGAAAAGCAAGTCGTAGAATATGTACTACATGATGTTTATTTATATGAAGTTTAAAAAGACAAATCAGTACTGTGAATTGATAAAGGGTACATGCACATGTAGTAAGGGTATAAAGAAATACATGAGAATAATAAACACCAAATTCAGGGTTAAATTTGGTGGAGGCACAGATGTATTTTATTCTTTGTACCTTTATAGCTAAAATAGTTTATAATAAAATTAAAATTTTTTTCTCTCAAATAAAAAGAATAAAAGCTCTTTATGACTTTCCAGATGATGTTAGTGGGAATGAGTAAGATCTGAAGCTGATTCCTTTTAGGTGCCCTCAACACTTATTGGATATATCACCAAAAGCACAAGCAATAACAAAAAATAAATGTGATAAGTTGGACTTACAAAAATTAATTTTGTACTTCAAAGGTCACCATCAAGAAAGTGAAAAGATAACCCACAGATGGGAGAAAATATTTGGAAATCTTATATCTGATAAGGGACTTGCATCTAGAATATATAAAGAATTCTTACAACTCAGTAATAAAAAGACAAAAAAATTTAAAATTGCACAAAAGATCTGAATATACATGTCTCCAATGAAGATATACATTTGGTTAATAACACATGAAAAGATGCTCAGAATCATTAGTCAGAAGGGAAAGGCAAATCAAAATCACAGTGGGATACATCACACCTGTGAGGATGATTAGAATGAAAAAGTCAAATAACGTGTTGGTGATGAAGAGGAGAAATCAGAACCTCATGCACTGCTGGTGAGAATGTAAAATGGTGCAGCCACTTTGGAAAACGGTTTGACTGCTCCTCAAATGCCACAAACAGAGTTATCACATGACCCAGCCATTCCAGTCCTAGGTAAACACCCAGAAGAAATGAAAATGTCCACAGTTCTTCAAAATTTGTACACAATTCTTATCCTACCATTATAACAGTCAAAAGATGATAGTAACAACCTAAATGTCTATCAACTGATAAATGGTTAAGCAAAATGTGGTATAACCATACAATTGACTATTATTCATCCATAAATAGGAATGAAGTACTTGATATATACTACAGCATGGATGAACCTTGAAAACATGTTAAAAAAGGCAATCACGAACAACCACATGTTCTTTCATTTATAGGAAATAGCCAGAATAGACAAATCAATAGAAACAAATTAGATCAGTGGATGCCAGAGGCCAGGGGGAGGTGGAAATAGAGGGTGTTGGTTAATGGGTAAGAGATGTCTTTTGGGGGTGAAGAAAATATTCTAAAATTCCATAGGGTGATGGTACATCACTCTGAATATACATACTAAAATGATACACTTTAAAAGGGTGAATTTTATGGTATGTGAATTATATATCAATAAAGCTCTTGAATGAAATGCCTGTTTACTGTTGGAATTGAGGCTGCCATGCTTTAAACTGTTAATCTGCAGAAAACAGGTTTAAATAATGGGGACCATAAAGAGTAGGAAGCTGCAAGCCAGCTTTGTAAAGGGACTCAGGAGACCAAGATGACAGTAACCAAAGTGGGTGGGGTCTGCCCTGCCCTGAGGTGCAACTTCAGGAGGGGACTTACCCTCTGTAAAGAGAGATGCAACTTGCTGAGGTTTCCCTGCTTTTCAAACCTACCACTGAGGATGAAGATTATTCAGAAAGAAACGAAGCATCATTGCCCGCTGAAATGTGAGTGTTTGCCCTTGGGGCAGGATCAGGACCGTAGCCTGGGAGCTCCTGGGACCTGCCCCTGGCTTTTGCTCAGAGGATTTGCAGCCACCCTGAGGGACCATTTCTGACAATTGACATGGTACCAGTGATCCTAACTGCTCCTTTGAACCGTGAGTCATGCCGGGGTGAGGGGAAGAGTCAATTTCTTACTGTACATCCTCCTGTCCCTGTGCGATTGCGCTGTGAGCTGCCAAAAGTCCTGTCACTGTTTCTGCTGAGAGTGTGTGGTGTCCCTCAGAGGTGCTGAGGCAGAAAGTGTGTTGAGACTTTGGCTTTAGGCAGTACTGGGTAGTGCTGCTGCTATTTCATTCACTTCGTAATTTGTCACATCCCAAAGGAGATGACGAAATTCTACTGATAAGCTCTTTGCGCTTTTGGTAGAGTACATTAGTTTGTTGTGACATTAAAAATGTTGACCATTAAAAATCCAAACGTATCACTCAGCAATGAAATATCAGAGTCCTTCAGCACAGGCACTAGAAGTGTGCTGGTACAGGCTCCTATGGCAGGTATGGGATTAACACAGTCACTGCTGGACTGTGGATCCTGGGGGCGCAACCAGGGTCGTGGGGAAGGCACTTTAGTGGCTCTGGGCGGAGGCTGTTTGCCAACTGCAATTGAAATGTGTCTTTATTTTAACAGCTGATAGAACCGAGCTAGTGTATACTGTCAGACTATCCGTCTTGCATTCACCCAGCCTCTTGCCTCAGCTTCCTCACCCATAATATGGGGAGAAGTAGTACTTACCTTAAAAGGATTGTCATAAGGAGTAAATGAATGGAGGCCAAGTCCATGCCATTGGTCTTGCTAGCCCTGCACCAGTCCTTGTTTGGCTAGCTCAGTTGGGAAATGTGTAGACCAAATAAAATTTGTCTGTAGGCTGCTGACAGTGTCTCAGCAGCAACATTAAATCCTTACAACATTTTGGAAACAAGTGAAGTACTTCAAGCAAGCAACAGTTTGGGTATGTGAAAACTGGCATGGGGTGGTAGAAAAAACATCCCAAGATCTGGATTTGGGTCCTGCCTTCATTGCTAACAAGCTGTGTGAACTACCGAGGTCAGTCGCCTCTCCGGATCTCAACTTGTTCATCTGTGAAGGAAGAATACTGTCAGGCCTGCCACCGGCGTGGGGAATGGGGATCACAGAAGGTACTAGAATAGCGTAGGAGGAGACAAAGACCTTTAGAAGTTAGGGACTCAAGTGACTACAGAAGGAAGGCTGGCAGTGGAAGTAACGCATTAGGCTAGACAAGCGGGGAGTATGGCAGACTGGAGAGAGCTTATGCTTTGTCCGCAGGGCAAAGCTGCATCTCTTTTCATGAGAGCACAGGCTTGATGTTGCCAGGTTTATGGATTTTTCAAGAGGAAATGGAAATCTGGATTTTTAAAGTGTAAATGTGAAATTTCTGATTTGTAGACCTTCTTATGTGGCCATGGTCAGACCTACCAAATATACGGCTTGAATAGACCTGTTGGTAGGAAGAAATAAAAATAGGCTAGACTTATGTGCCACCCTCCATCTTCCCCGCTCTCAACCCCTAGTCTTTCTGGCATGAGATAAAAAGCAGTGAGCCTGGGGCGGTTTGGGGCTCTACTGTCATTCTCTATAGGCTGCTGAGACTTTCACGCTGCAGGTGAATCTGCCGTAGGGTACAGATTCTGCCCCAGGAAGCTATGGTCACTTGTCTCCATAGTCTGGTGTATTGCCTGAGTGCATCTCCAGTTGGCTAGGCAGTCAACCAAAGGGAATGGAAGCCAGTTCTCTGTCATCGGTCTCACCAGTCCTGTAACCTAATCAATCCTATCTGGCCTAGCTCAGCCAGGAAGTGTGTGGGCCAAACAAAACTTGTCTGTAGTCCCGATTTAGCCTGCAGGCTGCCAGTTTGTTGCCTCTATACTGTGCAAATTTCACTGATTCAGCAAACACTTAGTAAGCACCTACTGTGTGCTAGGCACTGGTCCAGACCCCAGGAACACAAATGTGACTGGAAGCCAGTCCTCACCCTCAAGTAAATTTGGTGTAACAAACCCTTGTCACAAAGCCTGACAAGCACTTAGAGTGCAGTGCAGTGGGAACAAAAAGGTTCCGTAAGCCAGACCTATGGTGGAATGAGCAAATGGGAGAACTCCTGCAGGAAGTGGTGGTTGAGCTAAGTATACAGCGTGGGGAGGAACTACGGGGACAAGGTAAGGAGAGAGCGAAGAGAGTAGTGGGTGTCCTTCCAGGCGCAAAGCTCAGGCAAAGCATGGAGGCGAGAAAGAGCATGGTTCGATGGAGGAACCTCTAGTTGGGGAAAGGAGGTGAGTGGTGGCAATAAGTTGAAGATGCAGTTGAGAGCCATGCGGTGAAGGTCTTTGACCTCCCACAGACACTCTCTGGATCTCCAGCAACAGAACATGTATGTTACCCTCAAAAAGCCTGTATTAAGCCTGATCCCGTCTGATCTTGGAAGCTAAGCAGGGCTGGCTCTGGTTAGTACTTGGATGGGAGACCACTTAGGAAGACCAGGTGCTGTAGGTGTAAAAAATAAGGGATTGTAAGCTGACAAGGTCCTTGCATCTGTGAGGTCAACCAAGGGTTGCCTTGCCTAAAAAAAGAAAAAAAAAACCCACTATTTAGAGGCAGAAAATGAGCACCTAAATACATAAATGCAGTAAAGGTGTCCCTCTGAAATGATGGAAGCATTAAGACATTGTATGGAGGGGAGGAATGTCTTCCTGGCAATAAAATGGAGGGGGGAGGGGTGAATTAAAGGAGAGTTGGGATTGGAAGTGGGGGACTTGATTAGGAAGCTTCTGCAGGAATTGAACAGATAAATGAAGAAGGCCGAATCAAGGTGATGGGAAGGAGAATAGGGAGGTCAGACTGAAGAAACACTGAAAAGGTTGAATCTTCAGGATGTGGTGGCAGAGTGTTGGGGAGCTGAGGGATGCAAAGCACGTGACGAAGAATGCATTAGGAAGAGAGGCTCCGGGCATTGCATCCACTGAGTAGGAACTGCAGAAAAGGGATCAGGTTTGCAGAATGTAGCAGAGGCTTTTTGGCGTTCCATGTCACGCTCCTTCAAGATGAGGAAAAGTTATTGCCCTTTGTACCCTCTGCCATTAAGGAGATGCAGTGCTTGGTGCATGTCTTTGGCTTTGGGACACGATACATGCCATGTTTGGAAATACTGCTCCAGCCTATTTATTGAGTGTATTGGAGCAAGGAAGAGCTTTGTAGCAAGCCCAGGCTACAATGCCAGCTGCCCTGCTGCTTGGACCATATGACCCAGCAAGTCCAGTGACGCCAGATGAATATGGTGGATAAGATGCAGTGTGGCGTCTCTGGCAAGCACCAATAGAAGAGCTGTATCATGGACCCTACTGGTTTTGGAGCAAGGCCATGTCTTCTGCAGCAGAGAACTAGTCATCATTTGAAGAACAGCTCCCAGCATGCTCTTGGGCCCTGATCATGAGACTTCAATAAACTAAGGCATCAGAACTGCATCATGATTTTGTACCATTCACCATATAAATCCAGGTAGGCCCAACATCAGTCCATTCAATGATGGAAGTGGTACATCTAGGATTGGGTGAGGAGGGCCACAGGGCACAAGTAAGCTGTACAAACAGACTAGCTGCACATGCCTCTTCTCCGGACCTCCGGGGCGCCGAGCATTTTGTGACCAGCTGATGGAAGAAGAAGGATTCTAGGTCTGGTTCAATGTGTTGGTGTTAGCCCAGAACAGACTGCTGGTTTCTCAAAAGCCCCCATCAGGGTAGTTTTGAAAGACAGTGGCAAGGGGAACCTCTGCTTTTGTGCAGAACTTCAGGTAACATCTGTTCATCTACATGGTCTAGAGGAAGAAGTCCTATGTATTCCATAAGGATACGTAACTTGAACAGTGGCAAAGGGCTTGGTCGGTTTGCCTGAAAGGAAAAAGATGAGAAGGGAGACAAGAAGGTTTGGGGAAGGGGCATGTGGGTGATTCTGTGGGAGAGGGCACGAGTGTGTGGGTATTTATGCTAATGCTTGTCAGGACCCACCACAGGAGGCTCCGAACAACCAGGAGGACAAAATGACGCCCTGTGGAGGTCAGCCTTGACCTCAGCCATCCCAGGGTTTGCATGATGAGCCCAGGAACAGGGTACCATGGTGAGGGATGGAGGCTAGGCCTGGGCCTGACAGCATGGGTTCCCTGTTAAGCAGATTGGGCCACTGCCAGTGCTGACTGATCTGTCAGTACAGAGACAGGCCCGAGCCCTTGACCAGCCAGCTGCTTAGAAGTTGATCACATTGGGCTTCTTCCACCTTGGAAAGAGCAGCAAATCCTCTTCCTGGGATTGATACCTACTGTAGCGTTAATCCTCTGGCAAAGGCATCCGTTTTGTGGCAAAGGAGGTGTGACAATGGGTGCATGACCAGGGGACCCACTAATCCAGTGTATACCAAATTGCTAGAAGCAGTGAACCAAACAGAAGGATGACTGGTTTATAAAAAAGTCAGCTAAGATCCCAGCTCAAAGATGGCACTCCAGTTGGGTGCTCTTATCCAAAATATAGCTGATCTGTGGTACTGTATCCCCTATTGCTAGAATATACAGTTCCAGGAATCAGGGGTGGTTATAAATTGGTACCTCTCACCATCAGTCTCAAAGGTCCACTTGCACTAGTTGAGAAGATATTTGGAACTCAGGAGATTCACTCAGGAATGTGTCTGGAATGCAAGGTTTCCCATGCCTGGTAATATCAGAGAATGGGTTCTTGCAACAGCCATGACCTGACAAGGTGAAGGTGCCTGGGTCACTCCATCAGGCAAGCAACCTAGACCAGGTGACAATGAAGAAAATCTAGAATAGGTGGTGGATAAGAAAGATAATGATTGCAAGTTTAGCCTGCAGGCCTGCTGCAGCGGCGAGTGGGGTTGCAGCTTCTCCAACTATTCCTGTACATTTTCCCTGGATTGTGGCTACCACTACCTTAAAGACTCAGTGGCTGAATGGATTTAATGCACGGCATAAGGGGACCAGAGTGGTGTAAGGGGCAGACTGGATAGACCATTTTGGATGCCCTGCATCACTTCCCCTCTGTCAGCCTCTGATATCAGCTGTGGCCATGGTAGACATTTCTTTCTGAGCTTGGACTCATGCTGACAGCATCACCAATTCGAGCACATGGAGTACATCATTCCGATGTCTATTCTAAGACCTTCATCGAAGCCGTAGGAGTCTGTGTGGCTTTCATGGCTCAAACACAGCCCAAAAGTTAGGGGTGTTCATGGCCCTGGGATAGCCCTCGACAACAGAGGTTGGAAGCCAGTAGATAGATGCCTCACCCCCACATGTCCTAGCTAGGGGATAAATTTACATCTTTGGTTGGACAATTCGTGGAGGCATTCTGATGCTTCTCAGGAGATCCTAGTGGAATTGAGCCCCCACTGCTCACAGCATTGGCTTTTCCTCCTTTGCTCTCTCACTCTCCTCTATTTCCTACTCTTCTTTCTTGAGACTACCTTGCAATTAAACCACCTGCATCTGAGTCCTTGTCTCAGGCTCTGCTTCTGGGAGAATCCAAACTAAGATGGGGAGGAAGAGGCTGAGTTCACTCTGAGCTTAACATGCTGGAGAGATACCCAGTGGAAATGGGTGGTAGGCAGTGGCCATGTGACTTTTGGATATGTAGACATAGTAGCATAAGGTAGCAGATAAAACCATAGGCCCAGGGAAAACTTATATTTAAGAGGTCAGTAGAAGAGGATCACCTTTCTAAAGCAGTGGTTCTCAATCAGGGGCCGCTTGACAAGGCCTGAGGACATTTTTAATTGTCACAATGTGGATGGAGATGAGTGGAGAAGGGAGCTGGATGCTGTTACTGACATCTAGTGGGTAGAGACCAGGGATGCCACTAAACATCCTATAATGCAGAGGCTGGATCCCCATAACAGAATTATCAACCCAAAATGCCAATAGTGCTGAGGCTGAAGAACTCTGTTCCAAGAAGTTTGCAAAGGAGCCGTGAAGAGTGGCAGGAAGAAAACCAGGAGAGGGTGGTGCTGTGAAAGCCAGATACAAGAGCCAGAAGGCCAGCAGTTCACTGCTGCGAAGGGTTCAGGGGACATAGGAACCAGTAACTGTCCCTTAGTTCAGCAACAAGGACCTTTGCTTAAGCAGTTTGATCAGCAACGTCAGGGCAGCAGTCAGTTTGGAGTGGGGGAAGACATAACTGGAGGGCAGTTCATGAAGACAAGTATAGACTCTTTCCAGGAGCTTTGAAGTGAACAAAAGGAAGGATAGTTGAGATTAGCTAGTTGGGATTAGCTAGAAGGAGCTATAGACTGGAGGAAGAGTTTTAAAAGGTACTGGAAAGACCACCACCCTGTATATGTTGGTGATAATGAACCAGTAGGAATCCAGAAAATGGAATGATTAATGGAAGAGAGAGCTCAGGGACATCTATGGTACCAAAAACCAGAGCACGGGTACACTTGGTTAGATAAGGAAAACGTCTTTCTGAAGCTGGAAGGAGGCAAAGGTAGGCATAATTATTCATATAGTTGGGGAGGGAGTGTAGACTGTCGAGGGCTTTGCCTGGGGCCATTTTGTTCTTTATGTGTGTAAGGGATGGCCATCTGCAGAGTGTAAGGGGAGAGTAATGGGGTAGGAGACTTATGATTAATAACTGCTTGTGGATTAATTATATGTGGTTGTTAATTATTTGTGATTTGTATGCTCTGTTCTCCCAAAAGTCTCCTTGGACAGCTTGTCCTTTTTCTTGCCTGTTGTGTTCAGAAATGAGCACAAGACTATGGAGGAAACTCAGGTTTTCCCTGAGATGTCAGCTAAAATTCCCCTTCTCTGCGGAATGCCTGTGGAACCAAAGTTCTCTCCAAGATGTTTGTGTGGACTTGGGGTTTAGGTTTCTGGGTCACTTCTGCCTCCTGGTTCCTGTATCTGTACATGCTCTCTGTTCTGGCATGGATTTAAACTTGGACATGAAACCCTTCTCATTCTACAAAATGACCTGACCAAGCATTTGGGTGTGTGGCTGAGTCTGGGGTCTTGCAATGCCCACCCTCATGCCATTTTATGAGCACCTCGTTCTTCCTCTTCCTTTCCCTGCTCATCTATTTCCCTCATGTACAAATTCTTCTATTTACTCAGCCCTCCTGAGCTCCTCACCCCCAAACTGGCTTACCTGAACCATCAAGGTGCACAAGGGACAAGAAAGCTTCCTATTCGTCGTCCAATAGAAAGTGGTTATGGTTAAAAATCATGAAAATGTACTTGAAAAATCAGATGACAAATTCAGCAGTTGGGGTTTGGGGACCTCTAAAATTTATGCCCAAACCCACTGCACCTATTCACTATAGAGCAGAAAGGCCCCACCCTTCAAAACCATCTTTTTGTAAGGTGTTTGCTCTTCCAGAGATAGCAGTGGGAGAGGTTAGAGGGCAGAGGGAAGCTGGAGGTGAGCAAGAGGCCCAGCTGAGGAAGGGTCTCAACCGACCCTCCCCCTCCGCTTGGAGGTCCGGTCTAGAAGTCAGAAGGCCTGGCTTCTGGAACGTGTTCCTCTCCTTGTCAGCCTTGTGATCTTAGGCTCCAGTGTTCTCATCTGCAAAGTGAGGGTGACAAGGGAGGAACAAAGATTTAATGAGACAGGCTCAATAATACCTGCCTCACAGTAGCTACTTAATATGTTCCAGACAACACAGTCCCCTCTGCTTTTGCAACGAGAAAAAGACCCGAGCCTAAACATTTCGTGCCTGGTGCTCAAGAATCCTTAGCTGAACATTTGGTGACTTTGGGCAACTTTCTTCTTCAGTACTGGCCAATCAGTGAGCACGTGAGGGCGGAACACTGACGCCGCGCCTCACCACCAGGGTCTCAAACCCAAGGTGCCCTCAAAAGCCTCAGCTGTCCTTGGGGAGATGAGATGATCACAGTGAAGACTGGGCGTGGCACTGATGACTAGGTCAGTATTTATTATGAAAATTAAAATAGCATTCCGTTTAATTAATTAATTAATTAATTTTTGAGCTTGTCTCACAAGGAAATTGGTATCCCCTCCCCGACCCAGGGCAGCTAAGGGCTCGTGGTGCAGTGCTGGTGACGCCCAGCAGGGGGCGGCCTCGCCCTTCTCTGTCTGCCTCTCGGCTGCCGAATAGCCCTCCCGGTGGAGATTTGGTGGAGCTCTTTCTCTAAGCCAAGGTTTGGCAGATTTTTCTGACCACGACCCACAGTTGGACATGCATTTTACTCAGTGTCGGTTTACACACATGTATGTTTTGCTAAGCAATACTGAATCCTTATTACGTGGGGGCACTCTGGTCTATTTCTAGTTTGTTCAATTCTGTCCTAGATTTGATCATTTAAAAACTGCTGCTCACACCCACCAATAGATGGAGACTTGTCCTCTGAAACCCATTGGAAGTCTAAGCTGGGGGAGTGAGAACGGGGTACGGGGGCAGAGATTTGAAGTCACCTAAGAAAGGGCCTCTCAGTACAGGGGTTAAAAGTGTGGGCTTGGGAGCCAGGCTGCCACGTGGAATCCCAGCTCTGCTTTTTTCTCCATATGTGGCCTGGGCGACTTCACCGCTCTGTGCTCAAAAGCGGCACTGGTTATGATAACAGTTCCTCTTCCATTTGCCACTCGGAAGCAAGGGTTGCTGCAGAGTGCCCGTCACCATGGAAGCCTGCCTGGTATCTCATGGATTCATTGATCCAACACTGCGTTGACACCTGTTACCACAGATAACTGAGCAGAAAGCTGCAGGCCTGGCCTGGGCTGCCAGAGTGGTGGAGAAGCACACAGACCGTTACTACAGATGTGATAAGGGTGAAGGCGGTGAGCACCGGCCGCTCTGGGAACACAGAGGCACCTGGAAGACTCCTTAGCTCGGCGGCTTTAACCCCCAATGCACAGGATCCGAAACCTGGGAGTGGGTCTGGCTCTTTGTTTTAATAAGCCCTCCCCAGGACGCTGACACCCACTCTATTATGAGAATGGTTGCCAGTGGCTACCAGACTTTGCCGCATGTTAGAGTCATCTGGGTGGGGGGGGGCACTAATTTAATCACAATATCTGGGAGCAGGAGATTCCCAGGTGATTTCAACGTGCAGCAAAGTAGAGAAGCCTTACCCCAAACCAAACCCGGGGTGTGGGCACTTAGCTTCCTGAAGGGGGTGTCATGGGGACAGAAACCTTAAATGCAGTGGGGGCTTGTGAGTGAACGTGGGGTGGAGGGGAATATGCAAGGGTAAAGGGGCTGCTGGTGCCCATAGAAGGGTCAAAGGGACTACGATCTGTTGTGGAAGAAGCTGGCCTCCGGAGACGAGGCATCTGCTGCGAATCCTGCCGCACCCTTGATAGCTAGTGTGACCACGGGCCAGTCATCTAACCTCTCTGTTCCTCACCCACAGGGGGTTCCCATGAGAATTAAGCACATGTAAGAAATGTTACTTATTACTACGGGGATGGGGTCGTAATTATAAATTGAACTAAAAACCCAGAGACGAGCTAGGAAATCCCAGGAGGTTAGTGTGACAAGAGATGATACTGGAGAGACAGGCGACAGAGTCACAGAAAGCCTATCACCATGCTCTGGACCCAAAGTCTCCAGGAAGCCACTGGAGAGTCTCAGGTGTCGGGGGAGCCATGTGGATACGTGTGGAGAATGTACTAGAGAACTACAGGGGCACACGCACGGGGTGGTCTGTGTACTGAGTGGGGGGCACACCCCCTCTACACCCAGCCCCAGCCACCAGTTTTCTTTTTGTCTGTAGACTGAGGCCTAGTGATAGGCGTGGTGAGAACAGACCTCACCCCCCCGCCCCCCACACACACACATACTTCCCAGAAATCGTTGGAGTATTTTGGACTCATTCCACGGTAAGGCAGTGAAGGCCCATTCAGGCAGGTTCACTTCTTGTCACTTGACTGTCTCATGTATCTTCCTGTCTTCGGGCCTTTGCCCAGCCATGCTTCTGCCTTTCCTTCTCATTTATCAGAATCCTGCTTTCAATCCATTCCCCACCTCCATAAACACATTCCAAGGTGCATCTCCTTGAAGCCCTACTAACCACAGAGATTGTCCTGGAAAGGATGCAAGTTTGGATGTGCCATCCAGTGCTATCATCAGCCTTGCATCTGTGGCGACAGAAATAAAGGTGCCTAGAGACTTAGGAGGGTCTCCACGCCTCTGCCCCTCCACAGCATTTTGCCAAGTAGATGTGGAGGTAAGCCCCCTGACTGGTTTCGGAGGAAAACACAGAATTTAATAACCAATCAAGAAGGCCTTGTTCAGAATTAGATTATCAAAATTATCAGCCTTAGCTCCTGGGGGATCAGTGGGCGAGAACAGACTGTGGAAAATTCTTACAGTGTCGTCCTCTCTGAGTCGCAGCGGGTGGGGCACATCCCTCTGGTTTCTGTGATGTGGTCTGTCCTTCGTCCTGCAGTGAGGGGTGGAGACAGCTGGGCTGGCTTCTCTGTGCAGCTTCTCCTGGGGTCTGGCATGGAGATGATGGATGCCGCTGGCACCCAGGAAGGGGCGGGAGACAACAGACAGTGATCAAAAAAGCCACGTAGCTGCTAAGGACTCATTGACTGTGCCATGTTGAGTGCTACCCAGAAGGTGCCAGATGTTAAGATGAAAGCCCCAGAAATAATAGGAGAATGGCACAAAAACGAAGGGCTGAATTGTGTAACATGCTAGTGCCTGGGGAGTAAGGTAGTGAGAGCTTGGACTTGGGACCCAGATAGACATGGGTTTGTTCACCAGCTGAGGGACAGTGAGCAATGCAGGAACCGGAACCCCTGTGAATCTGTTTCGTCATCCGCTAAATGGGGATGATAATAGCATCTGTTATTCAACTGATTAGAACTTAAATTTTATATATATATATATATGAAAGTATGATACAGTGATTGAGTGATACATATGATAAAGTATATAAAGTCATGTAGCAAAGTTTCTGGCACAGAGCAAGCTCCAATAAGTGGTAGCTATTACCACTGCTGCTGTTTCATTCTGCTTATATATGATTACAGGAGCTCAGAAAAGGGCGAAGCCGCCAAATGGTCCTGAATGGCCTGAGGAGACAGGACCCGTAGGATGAGTTAGAGAGGAAGGACTAATCAGCCAGAGGGAGCAAAATGTCCTGATTTTTAAAAAGAGAATATCGTTCCTGGGATGTAAGCTTAATGTCACTCAACAGCATTCTAGAATGATTAAACAGATGGTCTGGGAGCACTTTACAGAGAACCATGCTTGTTCCAGAATTAATTCATTAAATCATGTCAAACCAAACTCCCAGCAATTTTCATTACCGAAGGATTTTTCTTCATTCACTCAACATATTTATTGTCAGCATGTCAGGAAGAGCAAAGGCTATTTCGGCAAGGCGCCAAACGAAGTTTCCCGTGCTTTCCGTGTGGACAGGAAGAGAAACGTGAGCCGGGTGATGCACAGCTGGGTGAGGTCTGAGGTCTGGAACAATATGAACAGTTTCTCCCCAAGAGCTGGGTCAGTGGACTGATATCAGCTGGGAGAGCTGTCCCTGGGGCGGGCCGCGGGGCCCTAGTCCAGTCACTGAAGAGTCAGAGGGAGCACACGGTGGCAAGGGATGGCATGACCAGGGTACAGTGTTGGCATTTAAGAACACAGCTAATTAGGAGCAAAAAATAATTAATAGCAGAACAGCAGGGAAGTAACATTATTTTTTTCTAATAACAGGAATAATATAAGCTCATGGTAGAAAATTTGGAAAATATGGGGGATCATAAAGAAGTGACTGATGATTGGCTAAAGAAGCCGAGGTACATATATATGATGGAATATTACTCAGCCATAAGAAGAGATGAAATACTGCCATTTGCAACAGTATGGATGGACCTTGAAACAATCATACAAAGCGAAATAAACCAGACAGGAAAGGTTGAAAATCACATGATATCACTTATATGTAGGATGTAAACTTAAAAGCAAGAAATGAACAAGACAAACAGAAACTCATGGACATGGACAATGGGCTAGTGGTTACCAGAGAGGAGGAGAAAAAATAAGTGAAATGTTAAAATAAACAAACAAACAAATAAGTATTTTTTAAAGAAGTGACTGAAAGACACCTGTGACATTCCCTGAAAGGCACGATTTAATAGCATGGCCAAGAAAAATGATGGTGAGATGGGAATTCAGGTGATATTTAAGATGGTAAGGAGTTCAGGATTGTTGAACCTGGGAAAGAATTCACGCTGTTTCAGTGTTTGAAGACCTGACAGGCTGTCAGGAAGAAAATGTAGGCTACTCTGTACTGCTTGAGGGCGCGGAGCTGGAACACAGAGGCTCCGACAGGCCAGTGACAGCTCCCTGCGGATGAAAGCGCTATCCAGGAAGTAGTTCCGCCCACCCACCGGACGGGCTGCCTAGGGAGGCAGGTTCCCATTCATCCGGAGTATTCAAGCACAAGCTGGTTCTTAGACATGTTCTTTTCTGAATGGTACCAAGGAGTTCCCCCCACCCCCCGCTCTGGTTCCTTCTGACTCTACGTTTTGTTTATCTAGAGGTGAAGACATGGAGGCAGAAAGAAGTATGTTCCGTTATTGCTGAGAGAAAGGAACATGGTACAAATCCGTGTGCACTCAGTTTTGTCAGAAGGATGCAGTTAAGTACATAGTCACTGAGAAAAGGTCACAAGAAAATGAATAGTAATGCTTGGGCTGTGGGAGATGCTTTTAACCTTCTGGGCTGTTTTAATTTTTCCAAGTTTTCCACAAATGACTTCTTTTAAGATCCAATAAATATCATATTACAGTAAAGTAAATGTGTCTTCTGCATGTGTGAGGATACTTTCTTACTGAAATAAATAGGCTAGGGAAGAGGGAAGAGGGAGCATATTCTAGATAGATACACAAGGTGGGGTTGATTGTAGGGGGCTTTGAAAATCAGGCGGAACTGTTTAGGTTTGATGGTCACTCTAGTAGTGATGATAATGACCTTATTTGCTGAACCAAACGCAGGACAGATAGGGTTAAGTGGGATTTATTTATGTGCTTTGCAGTCACTTCCATGTATAGTTAGCTTATTGCTAGTCATCTCAAGGAATGGCTTCTGGAATATTCCTATGGCTCGTTGCGAGCAGCATGACATGAAGGTGCAGGCTAGAGCTTATGTCACAACATGAGTGTGTCCTCTGAGGTAGGACTATGGGACATGTAAATAGTGTAGGAGAAATAAGGTTTACAATGATGGAGCCAGAAGCTAGTCTGGGGAATATTCTTCTGACTATCAAATGCATAAAATCCAAATTTTGGTTCTATCCATCCCTATTCAAAGTGGGAATGACAAAGATTCTCTCCTTGACCAAACTCTCATCAGACTCCTCTGAACACTCTTCTCAACTGGGCTCTGACTTTTGAGCTTCCACGTTCCTCTCTTCATTGTCCAGTTTTAGCAAGAATCCTGCCAAGTCAGTTTAGCCAGAGTCTCCCGCCCTCCATATCTGATCATCCTCATCCTCGACCTGCTCATGCCCCCTAGATGGTGTCTGATCCCCTTGGCCTGCATTCGGTAAGAAGCCTGTGGGTCAGTTTAGCCAGAATCCCCCCTTACTCCTGATGTTTTTTACCCACCGATCCCCAACCCCATTCCTTAGCTGTAAATTCACACTTTTCCTTGTATGAAGTCCAATCTCTCTCCCCGACCAAAATCCCCATTGTAGTAGTTTCTCCTTAAATAAAGTCTTCCTTACCACCTTTAACAAGAGGCATCAATAAAAAAAATTTTTTTAACATAATACGCACAATACTTTTTTTAAAGTGGGAGTCACATAAAATAGAACTTATCAGATTTTAAAAAAAATTCTGACTGATTTGAATAAGAAAATGTAAAATGCCCTGAGTTCTATAGCCCACATACAAAAGAAAGGGGTAGAGATTTTTCCTAGTTTAGCAACAAGCCTAAATATTTACAGGATACTACGAATACTAATTTGTGAACATGACCATTTTCTAAACTATCCATCATAAAAAATGAATTTGGATCTACCATGTTTGAAGAAAGACTAGAGTATCTTTCTGTTTTCTCTATGGAAAAAAATTACAAAGTTGTCCCAAGAAGAGGTGAGTGAAGAGTATGCCGCCAAAAAATATATGTGTGTGTGTGTGTGTGTGTGTATAAGAAAAGTAGGATTGGGCTATAAATTAATGAAAATCTTATTTTTCTGGCTTTTATAATATTTGTGATATTTCTCAGCTTTTTGACATTCGTAATTTGCTAAACTTTTCTCATTCTAGGTAAATGTTTGCACTTACTTTGTATTTGTCATTTTGCATTCTTTTTGTTATAGAGCCCCCCAAAACAACAACAACAACAACAACAACAACAACAGTAGCAGCAGCAGCAGCAGCAGCAGCAACAAACTCTATATAAGCTTCAGGCCTCTTCTATCCCTGCCCTACAGATCTGTGACTTGGTCACTCTCTTTGGGCCTCCGTGTATTTCCTCTGCTCAAGTTGGTGCCCTAACTTCCCACTAGACCTTCTTCCAGGGAGAATTAAAGAGATGAGCCGGTTAATCCTGTCATCGCCCCTCATCCCTGCCTGCAGAGGCAATAGCACATGGCATTTGTTTTTTCTTTTGATCCATACAACAAACCACTAGGAAAAAAGCCCCACTTTTTCTGTTATAGAAAATAACAGAATAAATGTATGCAAAGTGGGCGCAGTAGCCACAGCCCATGCTGTGGGATGGGCTTGGTGAGGTCCTGTGGCACTGGGCTAGGCAGTAGAAGAGCCAGAAGTTAAATCTCAGGGAATCCTTTCTCCATGCCGCCCCCACATTTCAAGTCACGGCGCTTGGGATATATGATTACGTTGTCACGCCTGAACCTTCCACTCAGCTTGGAAATGGGCAGAACCTCTAACCCATGGGGCAGGGGTAGGCAGCCAGCAGCAGCCTTGAGACTCCTTTGGAACATGAAATGGGACTGAAGCTGTTTCTCCCAAGGGCCTGATGGGCACAGGTCTCCAGACGTCCAGGCCCGGGAGCAGGCGAGGGCAGCCGCGGGATCATTGGGGGAGTTTTTAACAGTTATGTGCTGTGCACCTCACCCCAGCCTGTTCTGACACAAGCTGTAGTGGGGAGAGGACAGGCGCTTTTTGGAAAATTTTCCTGGCAAATCTGATACCACTTCCTTTGGGATGAGAACCACCACCTGAAGGACTCATGGGAGTAACGGTGTGCCCATGAGGGCCAGATTGTCTCACCGCTGAATGGAGCCATCTGCTCTTGGTGGAGCAGGGGCTGTTTAACAGCCAGACTCAGGGCTAGACTGCCTGCGTGAATCCCCCCTCACTAGCCATTTGACCCTGGTAAGTCACCGGCCCCTGGAATCTGCCTGCTTATCTATGAAACGGAAACAATGAAGCACCTCACCTCAAAAGGGGTAATGCGCATAGAAGCACTTAGCACAGAATTTGACACATACCACCCCCAAATTTTAGCCCCTGCTGTTATTTCCTACACTGACATCAGCCAAAGGTGAAGGGAAAGATATATTCTCTTTTCTGGGCCCAAGCAAGTGGCAGGCTCCTTCCTTCCTGCCCAACGAGGAGGCGGATTGCATGATACCAAAGGCCATACCAAAGGCCAGAGTCTTGTCTCGAGATCCAGCCCAGCCCGTATCTCCTTTCAGCGCAGCTGGGACCACCCCCTTTTGTCTGGGGTCGGAGAGACTGGTTTGGGGAACTATTCTCTGGTGTTACCCATCCCCATCCCTTTCCTCAGGGAGCTGGGGGCTGCCCTGCAGACAGTCTTTCCTTTTCAGCATGAACAGGTGGGAAGCCTGGAACTAGAGAAGGAAGCTGGGGGAGGGGTGGGGCACGGCTCCTGGCAGGCGTCCTTGGCAGCCTGTGAAGGAGGCAGTTTTCCAGGGGCTCCTAGCCTCCCCTTTTCCTTCCTCTCTGGCAGCGCCGATCCCCAGGGCACTCAGGCCCTCGCACTACCCGAGTGCCCATTCAAGAGAAAAGGGGTTTAAGGAACTCACTTTCATGAAGGTGTGGAAGACCAGGTGTACTTCATATAAGGCAGGGCAATACCTGGCAGCAGAGCCCTTTCTTCAAATGCTCTTATTCAAGTGCTCAGATGCAGGACAAACTGGAGGCTTGGCACCCTCCCTGAGATGCCTCTGTGAGCCCCTAGGGCTGGGCAGGTGTGTTTTGAGAAGCATGGCTGTTCTACAATGGAGGGTCTCCTCAGCCACAAGGAGGCCCTCTCTCCACCCTTCCCCTCCTGAAGCCAGTTAGGCAGGGTCAGCACTTGTACTCAGAACTCTGTTCCCCAACTCCTGCTAGGTCCTTGGCAGGTGAGCAGTGGGGACTGAGGAAGGGCCTTCTTCGCTGTCCGTTGGGACAAGCTGGCTCCTGGCCTGCAGGCCCCTCCTGGATGCCTGGGTACCAACCCAGGCCCAGGCCCTCTATGCCCCAAACCCTAAGGTCCATAGCCCTTTTCTGGAAGTTTCTGTTCCCTGCTCCTGGGAGCTAAGGGGAAAGGGACAAAAATGAAAATCTAACTTCAACACTCCTACCTCCCCTGCCCAGGGATCAGGGATAGACAGGAAGTGCTTTAGAAGCAGTTCCCCAGAACTCAGCTGAGTTGGTGACATGAGCTTCCTCCCGCCTCACCCATCCCCAGCCATAGTGTATCTGCCTTCACTCCCTTCTTTCCTCTGCAGTGCTGCAAGACATCCCCCAATCTCCCCTGTCCCCACCCCTAACAAAGGCCAACATCTCTGAAATTAATCCAAGCTTAATTGGATGGACATGGACGTGCAGCAGCCACAGCCCTGGTGAGTGTGGCTAGGAAGCTAGGCCCTGCTGGAGATTAGATTAGACAAATCTAATGTTTTAGGGCCTTGGGGTTGTGCCTTTTCGGACCCGGACCCTCGTAAGTCTTGTGTGCTGACACCTGCCTCCCTGTTCTAGTGTCTGTTGGATGCCTCCCCACACGCAGCAGTCAGAAGGAACATATTTGATGTACAGAGAGCCGAATGGAGGAGCTTCAAACAGAGCTGAGAGGAAAACGTCAGAGAGTGAGATCTATAACACAATCCATTCACGTTGAGTAAAGGGATATGTAGCCCAAACAAGCACGTACATGTGTAAAAATATGAACCCTGTTAAGAAGATGCCTATAGAGAGGAGAGGGAAGGAGTAGTGAGTGGGATCTCGAGGAGACGAGAGAAGATGGAAGGAAGGAAGGAAGGAAGGAAGGAAGGAAGGAAGGAAGGAAGGAAGGAAGGAAGGAAGGAAGGAAAGGAAGGAAGGAAAGTTTTTAAGTTTTTACAAACCACCTCTGAATATTTGTTTTGGAAATAAAGTTTGGATTTATTTAACATGTTTTTTTTTTCCACATAAAAACATAAAGCCCATATAGTTTTCAAAAAGGAGAAATATGTTCAGAATTTCTTGAGGGCATACATTATTTTTTGTCCAAGAGCCATTTCAAGACCTGCAGAACAAAGGACAAAGGACAGATACAATGTTCTCTTTAAAACATAATTGGAAACAGAGAAGTATCTCTGCACGCAGGAAGGGAAAGGAGCGTGGCGGGCCCATCACGGGTGAGCGACCGCTGGCCGCACTACCCCCGTCAGCGCCGTTTGCGGTGTTATTGGGAGATTCAGACTTTGAAGAGGTGAAGGTACAGAACAGTTCCATGGTGGGACCTGAACCACGTGGAAAAAATAAGAAACCAAAGTGGAGAGTTGTGTGCTCTCTGCTCCAGAAAGTTGTACTATAACGAGGGAGGGGATTTCTGGAGCCTAAATGACTGAGGCTTTGTGGTAGGTCGTGGTCAGGGGTGTTCATCCAAGAGGCTCCCTGGAGAAAGTGAGTGTTCGATGCCAGAGGCACGAAGTCAGAGGCTAACCAGGATGGGCAGGAGATACTGTCTCTGAAAGCAGGGACGTGTGGGGATTGTGTGTGTGTAGCTGATTTGTGCCCCTTGATCTACAGGAGACAAATGAGACCATCCTCCTGGGCACAATCCCTTAATTAGCATTTTTCAGCACCCGCGAAAGGGCGGGAACCCAATGGCCGAGACTGAACCTGGAGCCGAATGTGGTCCATGCTCTGTCGGTGTTGGAGTCCTGCTGGAGGCTCCTCCAGTTGCGCTGGCCAGTCTTCATGTGTGCATGCGCAAATACGTGCATGTCGGGGGTGTTGGGGTCCACACTTACCAGGTTGCAGTTTTGGTGACCAGGAAACATGTGAGCCAGGCCAGCAAACCCCAGAAGAGGACACGGGAGAGCAGGCTCAGATTTGCAGAGGCCATGGTCAGCAGGGGGAAGGGCCAGGGTTTCATGACTCCAGCAGGGCTTATTAAAGAGAAAGTGTTCAGGGTCCCAAGTCCCTGGAGGGGTGGCCAATACCTAGAGTGTGAGCAGGTGTTCTGAGCTGGGCATTTTAAGCGGCAAGCAAGCCTCCGCCAAGTTCTCTTTCCACCAGGCAGTTGCACACAATGAGAGCATCAGTCAGGGATGGCAGAAACACGACAGGGAATAAGCCTGGGTGCCTGCATCACCCCATGGAAGAGAGCTGTCCCCCAATCAGGCTTGGATGGTGCGTTGCACTGGGACATGAGAAATGGATTCCTACTGTGCCCAAGCCTTTCTTTATCTGGGCTCTGTTTATCGCAGCACTTTACCTGCCTTCACCAATACTCCAAGCATTCCCAGGCTTGCAGCCGCACGCATCCTGCCCCCTGCTAGGTCTGTCTCCAGAGCTGCTGCGGATCTTTCTCAATGTGCACGCTGTGCTGGGTGCTGGACCCCTGTCTTTCCCTCATGGTGCTCACACTCCCCATGGCCTCTCCAGTTTCCCTAAATCCCACTCAACGCTCACAGTCTAGTTCAGACCCCACGTCTGCCTAGAAGCCCTCCCTGATCACCTCAGGCCAGGTCTCTGATAGTTCTGTCCCTCTCTGCTCAGCCAGTTCATGAGTCCCCTCCCTTTCCTGGTAGAGAGGCAAGGGTGACAGGAATGTGAATCCTCCAGCCTGGCATGGAGGGAGTCTCAGCTGGCAGAGGGAAGGTGAGAGCTAATTTTAACTACAAGCCCACAGGTTGCAGGCATATGGAGGAAACATGACCTCTTGGTAATGGATTACATTTCTCTTGGGTGTTCCTGGGCATGTGCCCCATGTGCGCCCTCTCTCTCTCTCTCTCTCTCTCTCTCTCTCTCTCTCACACACACACACACACACACACACACAGATATTTTCAGTCCCACGAACAAGACAGCAAAGCCAGTTGCGCCTGAAACAGCTGAGCAGTTGGGTCTAAAGCAGGAAAGTGCCATATCCACTGCTTCACTAGTCTAACCAACTTGGGTAAGTGAGAGTAGCTGTGGCAGCTGGCAGTCCTTGGCTGACCACAGGCCAGGCTGAAGTATGATTCCATGGAAGGATGCTGGGATGGCCCAGAAAGAGAGCTGGATGGGAAGAGTCTAAACTTGGCCTCTAAGCTGAGAGGTCAAAAGGTGCTAGAGAGGGCCTTAGAGCCCAGGCTACCCGCTTCTTTCCCCCAGCCATTTCCCACCTGTTCCTGTTCGCCTTTCTATGTTTTGCAATTTGGACAGTCAGTTTTTTAAAGGTCACCTCCTTTGTGAAGCCTTCCTAGATTTCATCATGCAGAGAAATCTCTCTTACCTTTTCCATGTCTTCATTACAACTCTTAGGATGTTGTGTCAAATTCTTCTCTCTCCCTAATAGACCACCCCAGGCATAGGATTCTTAGTCTCCAGTATGGTGGCTGGCACAGAAGAAGAAGATGCTACACAGTCATAATAAAATGAGATATCTCTAATGTATAAAGAATATTTAAAAACTGAAGGAAAAAAATTCTAAACTCCATTGAAAAATGGGCAATAATATGAATAGTCAATTGACAAACACAAAAAGATACAAAAATAGCCCTTAAACATATAAAAATATGTAGAGAAATCCTAATTATAACTGCACTGAGATACCATTTCTCACTCATCAGATTGGCCAAAAGTCGAAAGCTCGAGAAGCACTTTGTTGGCGAAGCTGTAGGGAGATAGGCCATTTTAGACATCACCGGTGCGAATGCACGAAGCACAGCCCCACAAGGCACACCGTCCACACCCAAGAAACACCTCCCACCCAGGAACCCCACCGCACAAACTTACCCTGAAGATACACCTCAAGGAGACGGAGCGGCATGAGTATGCAGGGTTCATAGCAGTGTGATTTGTGATCTCAAAATACAGGAAATTATGTAAATGTCAAAGCACAAGAGATTGGTTGAATAAACCAGGGAACACCCTGGAATGCGAGGCGGCTGTGAAGTGAATGAGGAAGAGCCCTTTGAACTGATACAAAGTGATTTTCAGGATTCACCATTAAGTGAAAAAAGCAAGTTGCACAAAAGAACATATACTATTCTCTTTTATGTAAGAAAGAAGGAAAAAATAAGGAAATATGCATGTATCTACCTATTTTTTTCCCCAAAAGGAACATAGGAAAGATGAATTAGAAACTACTGAAAATGGTTATATCTACAATTGTTTATCTACAAATTGGTAGGTGTGAGAGGGAAGCTGGAAAGATTTATGAGCGCAGCACTTCTCTGAGTGTGCCTTTTTATTTAGTTTTGACTTTTGAATTATGTCACTGTTCTATGTATCAAAAAACTATTATTAAATCAACAAGGATGAAGGTACCCTAAAATTGAGTTCAAATGGAAATAAGTGAATCCAACCAAATTTAAATGAATAAAATAACCACACTGAAAGAAAAAAAAAATAATCCATATAATTTTTTGAACGTAGTACTTCAGTCTTGATCTCTGAGAAAGCTCACTTTTTGTAGTGCAAAGAACAATATTGGGGCAATTGACAAATTAGAATATGGATTTTAGATTTTAAAAAATTGTATCAATATTATAAATATAAATAATGTTTACAATGCATCGAATCCCCCAAATTTGATAACTATATTGCGATTACATAAAAGAATATTCTTGTTCTTAGGAATTACATGCCAAAGTATTCTTGCAACTTTTCCTAAGTAAGTTTGACATTATTTCAAAATAAAAATGGAAGAAAAAGGAAAACACAAGCCCTCACGTTTTGTGCACTTACCATACAACGGATGCTGTGCCAAGACTTTTCTTCCATCCTCTCCTTTAATCCTGACGACACTGAAACAGGAACTTTCCTGCTCCCACTCAGCGAGGTCACGTCACGCAAGGTCATGCTGCCGATTACTTTGCGGATAAGAGTCTGCCTGACTCTGAAACCTTTTGTCCTTACCCCCCACCTCTCCCAAATGTTGGGTGAATGAAGCGCTAAGGATTCCGGATAATACCTTGTCATTTCTCCTTAGCCACGCCATGCGATGATCTCCTCTCAGTGCCTCGGTTTCCACATCTTTAAAATAAATCCTTGCCTGGCTGGTGCGTGTGATAGGCTAACGAGGTGACAGCTGCACGTGCACTGTGACAAACAGTAGAAATGTTCTCAGCATGTTCCAGGGGTTGTGACTTAGCCAGGGGGAGGGCACAAGGGACGCTGTGGACAGAGCGAGGCCTTTCATGAGGACGGTGAGTGGGGCTCCCCCTTGCCAGTGGGTGTTTCTGGTTCACGCTGGAGAAGCAAGTGGATTTGCTTTTGAGTGGGATGGGGCCACTTACTATAACTCTCAGCCTCCTCTCACCTCTTCAAGAGGGAGTCAGCCCTGCTCAGGAAGAGATTGTTCCCATGCATCGTGATCATTTTCTTTCTTTCTGTAGTTAGAAGAGGGAGGGGATATTTCATTTCATTCTTCACCAGAGTGAAAGAGATGGGTGGGCTGGGCCTACATGCTCAGGTACTGTGCTCGGGTACCCCGGGGGGCAGAAGAGAGCAGGGAGGCACCCGGTATCCAGCTCAGGGATGTTCACGTTATGTTGTTGCTGTCAGAACCCCTGCAGGCAGAACGCTGAAGAGGTACACCGATTGAAGCAGGGCGGTTGGACCCCTTCTCCCAGCCCTGCCGCCCGGGCATCTCCGCTCAGTCTCAGAGCACTGCATGAAAGCCACTGCGCTGGTCACCAACACGGCCTCCTCCATCTCCCCTGTCCCCGCTCCCAGGTTCCCTTTCCGTCATGAGGCCGTCCTGGACATTCAATTAGCTTAGTGTTCCTTAAGTGTGAGAGTGCAGCATTTGGACATTCACCTCAGCACTGGCCCCAACTCAGAGACTGCAGCCTGACCCGCAGGTGCCAGGAGGGGACTCGGGGAGGCAGCTGCAGGACTCACCTTGCTACCACACCGGCACAGAGGGATGGAGTGAGGCACCGTGTGTCTATGAGTCTTAGGAGAAGTCTAACTACACTGGGTACCTTTCCCAGTGAAGTGGGAGGAAAGGTCACCCGCCTTTAGAGGATCCATTGGAAACGAATGTGGGAGGCTTTGAGGTACCCGTGGGAGTCGGTGGGTGTAGTGGGTTGAATAGGGCTCCCCCAAAAGTTAAGTGCACGTACTAACCTTGGAACTTGTGAATGTGACCTCATTTGGAAAAAGGGTCTTTGCAGATATAATTAAGGATCTTGAGATGAGATCGTCCTGGATTACCCAGAGGGGCCCTACATTTAATGACAAGGGCCCTTAGAGAGACAGAAGGAGATGGAAGACATAGGGACCCAGAGGGTAGGGCCAGGTGAAGACACACACAGGGGTTGGAGTGATGTGGCCACAAGCCAAGGAACACCTGGAGCCACTGGCAGGTGGGAGGGACAAGGAAGGGCTCCCTCCCGGGGCCCTGGAGGGAGGGCGGCCCTGTTGATGCCTTGATCTTAATCTAGCCTTCAGAACTGAAAGGGAACTAAACTTCGCTTGTTTAAGCCACCAAGGTTAGGTCATTTGTTAGGGCGGCTCTAGGAACCTTACAGTGGCCAGGGGGGTTTTCAGGACACCTCTTCCCAGAACCTCTGTCCCTCCCACTGACAGTCCCTTCCGCACTGCATTGTTTGCATGCATGCCACAGAGGTCACTGGCCACCTCCCACCTCCTGGATCCTCCTGTGGATGTCAGCCCTGTGCAAGGAGAAGGTAGGGCTCCAGGCCTGAAAGGGTCTCTCTGGGAGACCTGAGCCACTGGGGCCCCTAGGCCGCTGCCCCGGACCCAGCTGTGAGGAGGAGCAGCTGTGCCAGCAGCTGAGGAGCTGAGGATGGCCAGGCCCCCTGGTGTAGTGGAGAGAGAGAGAGGCCTAATCTGCTCTGTCTTTTGGGGCATCTGGCCAGGCCCCGGCCAGTCAGCAGGACTGGCCTGGAGCCCAGTGGAGGTGACAAGGGAGGGTAAAGTCAGACCACCTCCAACCTACTCATCTGAGGCTTTGCCTCTCCTCCCCACCACAGGCATCTGCTTCCCCAGAGACTCCCAGCCCTGCCCTGCCCCGACTTGGCCTGTCCCCTTTTATCACTTTTAAGAGGATCTAATAAGCTTTCCCCCAGCTCTGCTTAATTACAGAGCTTCCTTTCCCAGGGCACTTGCAGTTTTAACTAGGGGTGTGGGAGGATGCTTCACGTTTCGGTGGAATTTCAGGTATTACACCCCATCCCTGGGGACTCATCTTGGGGTGGTGCCCTCCCACCCCTTCCCACTACCAGGAGTAGTGGTCCTGCTCTAGTATGCTCATCATGTTAAACACAATAGGATCTGCTAATATCCTGCAGTAGAGTTTATACTGCGACTTTCTGTGATTGCAGCCACTGAGAGCCCCTGTCTGGATTGCTTGATGGTGGGGAAGCAGACCCCTGGAAGGAAGGAGGAAAAAAGGAAGGAAGGAAGGAAGGAAGGAAGGAAGGAAGGAAGGAAGGAAGGAAGGAAGGAAGGAGGGAGGGAAGGAGGGAGGAGAGATTTTATATATTGCTAAATTCAATTTGATAATATTTTGTTAAGGATTTTTGTATTCACTTGGTAGACTTTAGTAAGGTTATATTCACAATAAAAATATTTCTTAATTCCAAAAAATTTTGCATCTATATTAATGACGGATATTGGTTTGAAATTTCTTTTTCTTGTAACGTTTTTTGTCTGGCATTTGTCGTTAGGGTAATGCTGGACTTATAAAATGAGTTGGAGAGCGTTTCTCCTCCTATTTTTGGAAAAAATGTAGAATTGGTATTATTTCTATTTAAATGTTTGGTAGAATGGGAAACCCTGAAGTTATGTTTGTTGGAAGGTGTTAAATTATGAGTTTAATTTCTTTAATAGATACAGGACTATTCAGGGTGGCTGTTTCTTTTTGAGTAAATTTGATAGTTTGTGTAAGAAATTGGTCCATTTCACCCAAATGCCCTCATTATCCTTTCATGTCTGAAGTCTGAAGTGTCACCCCCTCTT
This sequence comes from Rousettus aegyptiacus, assembly GCF_014176215.1. NCBI lineage: Eukaryota > Metazoa > Chordata > Mammalia > Chiroptera > Pteropodidae > Rousettus > Rousettus aegyptiacus. The sequence continues at coordinate 74,551,700 of NW_023416287.1, forward strand.
TAATTCCTGATCTTGGTAATTTGAAACTTCTCACTTTTTTTCTTAGTCAGGCTGATTACAAGTTTGTCAATTTTATTGATCTTTTCAAAAAACAGGCTCTCCATTCCATTGATTTTTATCTATTGTTTTCCTGTTTTAGGTTTTATTGATGTCTGCTCTTTATTACCTCTTCCGCTTACTTTGGGTTAGTTTGCTCTTCCTTTTCTAGTTTATTGTGGTGAAAGCTTAGGCTACTGACCTTAGATCTTCTTTCCTAACAAAAGCATTTAGTGTTATAAATTTCTTTCAAAGTGCTACTTTAGCTGCCTTCCTCAAACTTTGATATCTTGTAGTAAAAAGTCATTTAGATAACAATAAGATACTTTAAAAATACCTGGAGATGGGAAAATAAAAGGCTTAGACAAGGTTGCGTAGGAAGCTGAGACTATTGGCAGTTGAGTGAGGGGCGGGCAAGTCTTTGCTGAATGAAGTGGGCTTTAGAGATGGCATGGCAGAGGCTGAAGAATGCCATCCCGCCCCTCTGCCCCAGTTGCGGAAACCTGAGTAGTGTGCCCCGTTGAAAAGACTACATTTCCCAGCCTCCCTTGTAGTGAGATGTGGCCAGGAGCCTAGCTTCTATTAGTCGGATGCAACAGAGGTGGTATATGGGACTTCTGAAAATATTCCTTAAAAAGAAGTGACTTATGGGGGAGACAAGGTTTCTTCTTGGTAGACAGCTTGGTTCGGCAACCTTGGGTATAGACCGTGCTTTCTGAGGATGGCAGAGCAAAAAAGACAGAAGGAGCCTGGGTCCCTGATGACTTTATGGAGTTATCACACTTTCTCTGGATCACTCACCTCTAGAAACCACACACCAATTGTCCCTAAGTGTCTCTGATATGGGATAATCCTGTTTATTATCTCAGAAGTCTCTTTTTTTCCCCAATAACAAAACATTTTTAACACTAACAAATTATTTAAAAAAATACTTAATAAATTAAATTTTTTTCCTCACTAATACTAGCATGCCACTTAGATTAATAAAATCTCCACAGACTTCCTATACTCCTCCACATATCAAGCCAGAGTGATATTTTCTATCATTAGGAAATACTTACGGTACCCAGACAGACCATACCCTTGGGTGTTTGAGACACTCTTACTTGGGGAGAAGGGAGTCACTCATATGCAGCTGAAGCCAATCTTGATACTACTGATAAAGAGGATTTGGAAGGTATAGAGGAGAAAGGGCATTTGGCAGAGGGGCAGAGAGCAATGGCTGGAGGAAAGCCTGGAGAAGGCTGAGGTGTTGAGTAAAAGCCAATTTGTCTGTGTAGGGAAGTAGTGAGAGGTAAAGCTGGGAAGGTTGTTGGGAGCCAGACTGCAGCCGGCCTTAAAGGAACATGAATGCCACTAGCCTTCTTGCAACCTTTGGTAAATTGTTTTGTTTTCTCCCGGCCTTGGATTTAGTTAGATCAGAAGCTTTTAACCTGAGGTTCATAGATAGACTTCATGGGGTCCAAGAACCTCCTGACAAATCACATAAGATTTGCATCTATGTGTATTTTTCTGGAGAGAGCCCCACAATTTCCTTCAGACTCTCTAAGAGGTCTGTGGCTCCCAAAGAGTTAGAAATCACTGCCCCAGATGCTTTCAGCCTGAAAGGTTTCTTATTGACTTTATTATGTGGGCTGAAAAGAGTCTTTGGTGTTTTGGGGGACAGGGGAGTGAACACAGTAAAATTAAGATTTTTGGAACCTGAAAAAAAATTCAATCTGGTAACAAATACCTGTAGAAGATATGGTTTAAAAATCTGAAAAGCACAAAAGATAAAATTTAAACCTTCCCATAATTATTCCATCCTATTTTCATTATGGTAGCTTTTTATTTTTAGACATGCATACATATGTATACACACACACACACACACACATAATCATGCGCCCCATAATGTTGCAGTCAACAACAGACCTTATATACAACGATGGTCCCATCAGATTATAATGGAGTTGAAAATTTATAGGACGATGGTTTTATCAGATTATAACGGAGTTGAAAATTTCTTGTCACCTAGTAACTTTGCAGCTGTCTTAAGTAGCCATAGCTCAATGCATTACTCACGTGTTTCTGGTGATGCTGGTAAACAAACTTACTGTGCTGCTAGTTGTATAAAATTACTGGACTTAGCATTGTGTTACAGTTTCCTACAGTAATCAGTACAGTAATGTGCTGTACAGGCTTGGAGCTTAGGAGCAATAGGCTACACCATATAGCCTAGGTGTGCAGTAGGCCATATCATTTAGGGGCGCTGGGGAGGAGAACCTCTCCCTCTTGATGCACTTGGGTTGAGGGATTTACTGCAAGCCCCAGTAAAAAAGCTGCTAGAAGTTTCTGTCTCCTTGTGGGAGCCTCCAGGCGTGCAGCTGCTCTGTGTGCTCTAGTGACAGGTGGCCAACTGGGAAGTGCTTAGCGGGGGGGGTGGGGTGAGTCCGGAGCCCTGGACATCAGGGTGCATGAATACTGCTCTCTACAGGCATTGCCCAGGCCAATTGAGGAACCCAAGTCTTCAGGCTCCCACCCCTCTCCACCTTCCCCGGAATGGGAGGGAGCTGGGATGGCTTTACAACGAAGTGCAAAGGACTGAGGGGTCCTTTGAACCTGGCTCTGCAGCCAGAATTTGGAATTTTAGCCCAACATCTCCATGTCCTGATTCTGTGACATTGTGCAAGTGACTTAAGCTCAGTGCCTCAAGGCTCCTATCTGTAATAAACAACATAGTAACAGAGTTTAATTGTGAGGTGGAAGGTTAGCTGAGTTAACAGTGTCTAGTTCTCAGAACAATGCTGGCATGTACTAAGTCCCAGTAAATATGAGTGATTGTTACTGTTTGTCCATTATTCACTGATAGTGCCTTAGGCCTCAGCCTTACTGCTCTAATGGTGCAATTGCTCTCATCTTCCAATAAGAAACATTTCAGGGGTAGTGAATTGCCAGGGCCTCTCTCAAGCTTGTACATTTGCAGGTAGTTCCAGCCTTAGTTAGAAAGTTCTCTGTTCCCATTGTGTCTCTGGCTGGAGAAAGGATTTCTGGGAGCATTAATCTTCTCTTCCCCGTCATGTCCTGTGACCCTGGGGCACATGGATCATTTTAGAGTAGGAAGATTGGCCTGGTCTTTTGCCTCAATAAGACTGAGCTCAGTGTACTGCTTAACACATGCAGACCACCTGGAAATTGTGTATCTGCTGACAGCAGGCTTGGGGTGTGTTTGTGTGTGTGTGTGTGTGTGTGTGTGTGTGTGTGTGTGTGTGTGTGTGTTTGTGTGTGTGTGTGTGAGAGAGAGAGAGAGAGAGAGAGAGAGAGAGAGAGAGAGAGAGAGAGAGAGAGAGAAACTTGATGTCCATCAAAACTTTGTGTTTCCTTGGTCTGCAATTGTCACTAGAAATACCTGTCTAGCTATGGATGACATTTCCAGGCCTCTCCTCTGTTTTCATTTGGGTGGAGCCATGTGAATAGTTCATAAGGATGAGCCCTTGTGAATTGAATTAGTGCCCTTATAAGAAAAGACATAAGGGAGATGATCTCTCTGCTGTGTGAGCACAGTGAGAAGATGGCAGTCCATGAACTGGGAACTAAATCTCAACCAACACAGAATCTGCCAGCACCAGATCACAGGGCTTCCTAGCTTCCAGAAATAAATGTTTGTTGTTTAAGCTGCCCAGTCTGTGGCATTTGGTTATAGCAGCCTGAGCTGACTAAGAACCCCACTATAATAAGAAGGAATATATTCTGAAATGTTTGAGGATTATTTGTTATAGCAGCTAGCATTACTCTAAGTAGTATGAAGGAAGATGGGGGTTGGGGAAGGCTTCACAGAAAAGTTAAAACCTGAGCAAGTTTTGAAGGATGAGTAGAAATCGCAGAGGCGGAATCAGGGTGAGAGAAAGAGGAGAGCAGATGTCAGCTCAATATAGGAAAGGATTGCTGAACAGTGACAGTTGGCCCTAGAAAATCTCTGTGAAGCGGTGAGTGGTCTTGGGAGCATATCAGCAGAGACTGTCAGGAACGTTAACCTGAGTGGCCATCAGCTCCAAGGTCCCTTCCAGATTCCAGAAGGAAGGGGTGGGGTGCTCCTCAATTTGCCCAGGGTACCCTACACCTTTCTTCGGGGCTCTCCATGCCCGGAGCGAGAGCCCACTATTAACTACCCACATCGACCATGTTAATTGGGTATACTGAGAAGCCACCTACAGTTCCCAACGTTATGACCAGGCTATGTTCCAGAAATCTCTATGTGAGCCAATTGTTTGGAACTCCAAATGCATTTTCCCATAGAAACCAAGTTATAAATGGTGGTTGGTTTTTCAGGCCAGTCCATAAATTTCTATTTAACTCATGACGTTCCTGAAGTTTATCTTTAACAGTGCAATGTTAACTGCACTTGGTCAACATTTAAAGTATGTTTTATGTGGGAAAATGCATTTCAGGTTCCAATTTTGAGTTCAGGTATGCATCTCACTTCCAAGTGGTGTCAGGGGCTGGGGGTTCCTTGGGGACACTGGGGATGGGAAAATATTTTGGATACCAGGAACTCCTTCTTCTTCACTACTGTGGACAGAGGGCTCCATGCCCTAGGGGTTCAGAATTGGGGAACGATGGGCCAAGTCCCCATGGTGAGATAGGGCAGGGGTAAGAATTCAGACACAAATACCTCTCCCCACCTTTTGGAGCAGATTAGTCATGGTGAATGCACACACTCAATGGCCCTGCTCAGGGAGGTAACTGAACTCTGACTGGTCCAAGCAGGTCCCTGATGGCAGGCAGTCTATGTGCAGGTCACTTGGTGACCATCTGCCTGGAAGAGCTCAGCCCATCAGGGGTGATGGGTGTGTAGAGCCAATCCACTTGGCTGCCTCCAGAATTAGAACTGTGGACTAGAGAGGAGCCAGGTCAGCTGGTAGCCAGGAAGGACTGGAATGGAGATGCTCATTCATCAATCAGGGTTCCAGGATGCAAGCAGCAGACGCTGACTTTGGCTGGTTAAACAGGAAAGATGTTTCTGAAAAGCACAGAGGCTTACACGCTGTAGCAGGCTGTCAGTGCCCTGCCAAGACCCTCTTGCCTTTACCACCACAGTCTATTTAATGGGGCAATGTATAGCGCCCTCGCCACAGGGAGCATGCTTGGCCTGTGTGTAGGGCGAATCAGAAGTGCTGGAGAGTTCATGTCCGGGAAGCAGCTATGATGGATGGAGAATAAACACCCCAGTTCTCTGAGGTGTGTTCTGCAATGTCTCCCAGAGTTCCCCAGAGGGGGGCGAGCTCCCGTTGCCCTGACTGGTAGCTAGCTTGATATAATAGTTATCTATTGCTGTGGACAAAAAATTCCAAAAATTATATGGTATAAAATGATAACGATTGATTATTTCTTATGACTCTGTGGGTGGGCTGGTGGCTCTTCTGCTGCCTCACCTGTGCTCCCGCAGGCAGCTGCATTCGACCGGAGGTCGGCCAGCTCAGATGGTCCACGGCAGCCTTGCTCGCATGTCTGGCAGTTGGCTGGGAGGCTCTGTTCCTCTCCATGTGACCTCTCATCCTCCAGTGAATCAGACCAGCTTCTTCAAAAGGAAGCTTCCTCTGGTGGCTACCCAGTCTGTCTTGTCCTGTTTTAGTTTCAGTCCTCACACTTCCTGACCGTCCTCATATCTGTCTTTCTTGGGGTGGTTTGGGTGAGTCTTGGTTTACTTCTGCCAAAAGAGACCAAATAACAAAGCCCGAGCCCCTGCGCACATCGGCACCCATGCTGTGGGGTTCGCTATCCTCTGTGGGTCTGGAGCTGGTGCCACGACACCTCCTGTCTATAGAGAAGGGGAGGTTCCTGGGTCCCAACCGTCTCTCGCTTATACGACCTTGTCTTTGCCTTGGTCCTGACACAGCCCGGCGTCCACGGGGTTCTCACGAGTGTGTTATGTTTCGCTTCTGGCGGCCACCTGGCTTGCTGGTTTATTTGTTGTTTCATTCGTTCACTCCACAAATTCTTATCGCATACGTTGGAAACATTTACCCTCTTGGGGAAAATCACAGGCGCAAAGCTACTAAGTAAGAGCAAATTTGTGACTCTATATAATGTTTACAGGTCAGTCAGATCAGACATGGGAACAATTTCCGAATCAAAGCCTTCCAATAGTGCAATGCTTTTATTCGTTTGATTAATTTTAAAAGTCAAGATGATCCATGAACACATTTTTAAAAAGCTGGATAGTACTAAAGTCTTCTGGCATAATGTGGTAGTTTCCTGCTCCACCCAGCCTCACCAGCCTAGTTCTCCTCCTTCGAGGCAACCACTGGACTCTGTTACATATAGAAATGGGAATTTGCCCATTTCTATATGTCTGAAAAATATACTTATGTTTCTTGTCATTGTTTGATTGCTTTTTGATTACTTGATTACTTAATTATAGGATTATTGATTGATTTCTTATTATGATAGATGAGGCTTAGTGCTTTTACGCCAATATTCTCTCTCCTTCCCCTCCACCATCCTTCCAATATTTTACAATTTATGCTTAAATCGACATTCAGAGTCTATGTTATTATGCCTATTATGCTTAAAGATTATTCACAGCTGAACATTGTAATACATGCTATTGTATTCTCTATTTTTCACTTCTGTTTTTCCCCAAAGTTAATAATTGCTTTGTTGTTTTCATTTGCTTAACTTTCTTTTACACCCATGGTAGGCCTTCCGTAAAGTCACCCATAGGAGGTAATCCATCATTTTCAATTTTTTTTTTTTCCTGGAGTTGTCCCTCCTGGAGACCTTAATTTTTCTCCAACCTGGACTTGATCTTCTCTCTAAGTTTGCCATTCGATTGTCATCCTGGGACTCCCTTTTGCTGCCATCCTTAAAATTCCCTGTGCCTTTCTTTTGAGGCAAGGGGGGTCTATGTGTCCTGAATCTTATGGCTTTCTCTCCTTGGTTTAGCCCCTTGCTTTGGTGAAGCCTATTGTCAGGTGAACAATGTGACCTAGCAGCAGAGGGCATGATAATAACCAGTCCAGTCTCGACTGACGGCTCTCTGTGTCCTCCCTCCACCATCCTCCATCAAATTCGTTTGGCTCTTCGCTTGGTTAGCTCTCCTGTTTCCTGCATTCCTCTTCTTTTATTTCCAGTAGCTTCCTGAGAAAGGGTTTGGAGTGGTAATTTTTGGAGACCTTGCATGCTGGAGGGAAAACAAAACATCCTCCCACTTTATTGATAATTTGTCTGGATAGAGAATTCTAGGGTGGAAATCACGTTCCCTTAGAATGATGAAGGCCTTGCTTCATCTTCTTTACCATCATGGATGCCGAGAGGTTCAGATCTATTGGGATCACTTACCCCTTATGTGACCTGTTGCTTTTCTCCTTGGAAGTCTGCAGGGTGTTCCTCTTGTCCTCAGTTTACTGAAAATTCCCAGTCATGTGCATTGAAACTGGACTGTTTGCAGCTACTCTGCTAGAAGCTCAGTGGGCTGTTAAGTCTTCATGGTGCAGAATTATGAAAAAGACCCTGGGAGCCTACTCTGAGTTGCCTAGCCATAAGCCAGCTGGGCCTCATGGCCCCCATCTCCTGATAGAAGGAACAATACCTAAGCTTAGCTTCTTACAGGACTAACAACTTCCTCTCTCCTACCTTTTCACAGTGGGGGTCTGGGGGGTATACCTGCAAATTCCCACAGACTCCAAGGTCACCAGATGCTGGGCAGCTGGCCTTACCCAGCAACTGCAAATGTCAGGTACCCTGAATGCAGTCTGCCTGGTGCTCAGCAGCCTATAATTACCCCCTTGACAAGGCTGCTTTTCTACAGCTGCATGTAGAAGGAAGACCCACAGTGAGGGTGGGTTCCCTCTGTGGAACCCGACCCCGCACCCTTTCACAGCAGCGCATTGCCCCAGCACAGCTCTCTGTGAGATGATGGGAGAGTCAGGGGTTCCCACTGTGGGAGAGTCAGGGGTTCCCACTGTGGGAGAGTCAGGGGTTCCCACTGCTTGTCTTCATGTCTCTTCTGATAGACCCTGGCCTTGTGGCGTTTCTTATTTTTCCAATAAAGACTATATTTTACTATTTACCGGGAGAAGTGAAATTCTCCTCGAAACCTGGGACAGGTCAGAGATGAACACCTAGAAGAATCCATGTTTACAGCAGCTCTCTACAGCTCTATACCTCATGTCCTTCCAGGCGAGGAAGTATTCTTAAACTATGTTGAGAAAGATGCAATCATCTCCATTTTCTCTGTTTCTCCGTCTCTCGCCCTCTCTCTTTCTCCCTCTGCTAGTCTGACACTGGAGCTCCTGGGTTTTCCTGGCATCTGTCTCTTTGTTCTTTCGGGAAGATTTCCTCCAGTTGATCTTCCACCCTTCCACTGAGTCCCGCGTGTCTGCGCTCATGTTTTCGATTCCAAGAACTCTTTTTTTTTTTTTCTTTTCTGTTGTTCTCTAAATGTTCCTTTTTAAAATAACATTCCATTCTTGATATGCAACATCTCTTATTTCTCTGGGGATATTAATGATCTTTAAAAAAATTTTTTTTCTTCCCACATAGTGTCTGCTGCCTCTAGGTCATAGGTCTCTGTATTAGAAAATCTTTTCTATGAAGTCTGGTAACCTTTGGCTGTCTGCTTCTAATTAAGTGCAGGGGTGGTTGGGGAGGAACCAAAATGCTGATTAGAAACTGAATGGTTAGTGGGGCACTTTGACCTTGAGCTTTACTGTAGGGTCATCTTGATGGACGCTTTGGTGGGGAACCTCTGGGTCCATGTCTTTATTTAGCTCTTTCCTTTTGGGTGGTCAAATGCCCAAGGAGTTCTTTTCCAATCTCCTGTCTGGAAGGCAAAGGTCTGGTGCAAGTGTTGTGGAGGCTGAGTCGGGGAGGAAACTTGGCGAGGGAGGGCACAAACTGGTTCCCTGCCCACAGGCTCTCTGCTTTACCCTCCTCAGAGAAGAGCCTCCAGAAGGGGGCAGATGCCCAGCACTGTGGGGTGCTTCTCAAAGCGCCTACTTTTCAGCAAGCCCCTGACTCCGAATTCCAAGGGTCCCATCTCAGGCAACCCTTGAGCCTTTTTAGTGGAATTGGGTTTTTTCTCAGTTTTTGCCCCATTGGCTTAGGACTCAGCTCCCATGGGACTGCCCGTTTCCAGGTACAGCTTGTCCACTTGCGTCCCAGCTCTCCCCTTCCCTATGTGTTGCTACAATATCTTCTCCTGTCTTCCCTGTCCTTGTAGGTTTACATCTTTACATTTTTTTTTAAATTAGCTTTAGCGAATTGTGGAAGGGAGTAAATTCAAGTATATGTGTGTTCAATCTGCCATTTTTGTCTGCCCTCCCGCTATGCTCTGATTATTCTACCAAGTGATCAAGTCCTTTTAGAAGCCTCGGTCCTGCTGATTTCATCTTTCTGTCACCTGGCAGTTAGGCCAGGCCCCCATTGGGCTGCTTCTCAAATTGCCGCAGCTGGGAGGCAGGGACAGGATCCCTAGGGATAGAGTTGCACCCCCCACCAACCTCTCAGAGCCTCAAAGACCTGCAGCTCCTTCACGGGGAACTAGGAGGGCAGAAGGCATGGCCCAGCGGGTACTACTGGAGTGCAGCCAAGCATGGCCAAGGGTAGCCCGACCCAGCAGCCTGGGTGGACAGTACAGTTGCCTTTGTGTCCACGGGGCCCAGTGCTGTGGATGGCAGGGAGGATGGACCACACACTGCGAAGACACTGACTGTGTTCTGTCTGCTAGTTATTCAAATGAGTGCCTTCTGAAGCCTGGTCCTTCTTTTCAGACCTGAGGTTGACGCTTGTTTGTCAGGTTAACTCCTTTCTGATGACAATGTCCTCCCCTATGTTAGCAGCTCTTGCTCTAGAGTCTTCAGCTGTGTCTCTCCCTGATGGATACTGTAATTCATGGGACATGGTTGGTGCCCACTTCCTGCTTAACAATATTGGTTGGTACAGCTGGTGTTGGGCCAACCCCAGGGTGGGTCATGAGCAATCAAAGCCAGTAATAGCAATCCCATTTTCCTGTGTCAAAACCAAACCAGAAAAACGTAAGAGGCATAAAGTTGAAAGAGACTAAGCAAGATTACTCCTGATGCTCCCACTGTGTACATCAGGACATGTACAGGGCATGGCACTGTGCTAAGCATTTTACATTCAGTCTGTACACCAGCCACTTGTGGTAGGCAGCAGGATTATCCTCATTATACAAGTGAAGAAAATGAGGCTCAGAGAGCTTTCAAAACTTTTTATGGTAGCACAGCTATTAAGTATTGGATCTTGAGCCCACACTTAATCACTTCGCGGGTATACAGGTAATGAGTATTCCTTTTCCAGCCAAGAATAAAAGAATATGATTTGGCAGAGATAATAGGGAGAGCGCTGTGTTTGTTCAGACAGTCAGTCAGTGAGTGAATGAGCAGCTGATCACCTGTCAGTCAAACGAACGTGGATTCATTTCATCATTGGCACAACCTGAGCAAAGAACACAGTAGGCTCTGGTGTCACAAGACTGGAGAAGACCCTGTCCCTGCTCTCAGGGCACTCAGTCTAGACAGATGACTGGAGCCCAATGTGACAAGTATTGCATTGTCATATGCACAGGAGCCTCAGAGCACAGAGAAGGGCCTGGTTATTTTGATTTAGGAGAAGGGGAGAGGGCTGGAGACTGAAGCTTTACAGTGGAGGGGATATTTTGTGGATTTAAAAGCAAAGCTCAGGAAAACAATTTGGTGGTTCCTCAAAAAGTTAAACATAGAATTGCCATATGACCCAGCAATTCTTCTCCTGGATGCATACCCCAAATAATTGAAAACGGGGAGTCAAACAGCTACTTCTACAACAACGTTCATTGTAGTATCATTCACAATAGCCAAAAGATAGAAACAACGCAAATATCCATCCACAGATGACTGGATAAACAAAATGTTGTCTCTCCACCTAATGGAATAATATTCAACCCTACAAAGAAGCGATATACTCACATATGCTATAATGTAGATGATGAAGATATTGTGCTAAGAGAAATAGGCCAGTCACAAAAAGTCAAGTATTATATGATTCCACTTTACGCAGTATCTAGAATAAACAAATGCGTAGAGATGGAAAGTAGATTAGAGGTGCCCAGAGGCTGGGGAAGGGAGAGATGGGGTGCTTAATGGGTACCGAGTTTCTGTATGAGGCGATGAAAAAGTTTAGGAAGCAGTGGTTGATATTTGCACGATGTTGTGAATGTACTTAATGTGAAAGTTCTTACTGTGAATATATGCTACGAATGGTCAAAACGGCACATCTGATGTTATGTATATTTAACTACAATGCAACAAAGCAAAAAAGTGAGGCTCAGATTTTGCCTAGGTGAAGAATATTTACATGTTCCATTAGGTGATGTAGAGAAATAAAAATGATATAGACAGGCCTGGGCCTGGAGGAAGTAAGGCCAATGAAGGAATTTAAGAACACATGCAAGATAATAATCCAGGGCTGGTTTAGCCCCATGCTAGGGAATGGGGAGAGGGCTCGCCGTGCAGGTGTCAGTCTGGGGCCACTTACTGGCAGAGGGATGATCCAGGAATGGCAAATTCAAGCCCCTTCAGGGGCAGGCAGGTAATGATATGACATATGGGAGCCTGGGTAGGAAGTAAGACCGTAAGAAGTGGGGATATGTGGTGGAGTGAGGAGCTTTGATGTAAAAATCAAACACCACCAGGTCTCTGCTGACTGAACAATCACACACACAAAGCCCCCACCTCTGCTGCCCTGGACGGTGGGGGCGGGGCTGCCAGATTGTGGCCCACCAGGAAATGGCTGCGGGCCCCCTGTGCTCTCACCTCTGGTAGTTTCAAGGTGTCTCGTGTTCCCTTGGACCCCTGGGCTGTGCAAGCAAGTTCCTAGACTCACTCTCACAGCCTCGTTTGGAAACACCTAGGGTGACTATGCCGCAGACCTCGGGCTAGGAACTTCAAAGGGCTGTAACCTCATTTACAAAAGTCTTCTGGGTCAGATGCCCAACAGGATTTAGGGATTCAAGGATGTTGGAGCAGGCAGGGACTCTGTAGAGCATCTGGATGATCCCCTCAATGTGCAGATGAGTAAATGAGACCCAGAAAGACAGACACATGAGGCAGGAGCCCTTTGTCACTTTAAGTGTCTTTGCAAAGGCTGAATGACTACTTGTGGGTGATGCTATAATGAAGATTCCCTTCCTGAGTCACGGATGGACTGAATTTTGTGAACAGTCCCTTCTGGATCTGAGAGTCCATGATGCAAGGACCCCCATGAAGCCATTCTCCCTGTGGATGGCAGCTCATTTCCTTCTTCATTCAGTTTGAACACTCCCCATCTGGCTTTGCTTTGGAGCAGTTATTATTGGTAATCAACCATCAATCTAGCCCTAATGATGCAACCTGAACACATTTTTCAGTGAAGCCTAGACCACATCTGCCTTGCAGGGGGACATCCCCAGGAGGTCTGGCTGGCCCTGACTCTTCCCACCACTCTCCAAACCCATTAGCAGGTAGGAGCTGGGCCTCGGCCCTAAGCCTTTTCCTTCCCCTTCCCTATCTCCAGGACAGGCCTCTGAAGTCCTCTGAAATCTGTCCCTCTGCCTGGCCCAAACCTGAAACTCTGTCTTGGAGTCTGACTCAAGGCATAGAGACTACCCAGAGAAACAGGGACAGGAGACCCAGGGGAGGGGAAAGGGGTACAAGAGGTCAGTTCGGCTGACACGGTGAATATGCCAGGGATGGCTGAGCAGGAGCTTCCTGGGTTCTGGGAGGACTCAGCTTCTAGAGGGTTGACAGGTTGGAGGGAGGCTCTCACATAAATTTACTTGAACATTTACTGCTTTGTCCCAAGGCTGCATTCTAAACCAGTGAACGAAATCCTTCACTGGTTAAACCATTGAATGAAATCCTTTACTGGCTGAACCATTGAACTCAGAAGAGCGAGACATGGTGGCATTTTAAGGCATTGTGCCTGATTTGGGGAGAAATGTTGAAGGGATGGGATGGGAATCCTGAGCCCCTCACTGTAAAGTGAGGCCAATGCCACCAACAAGGTACGGGGCCAGCCTGGCTTCCAGGAGCTGGGACAGAGAGTCACAGGGTGTCCTGTGGTGGGGTGACCAGGGCTGGGGGGCTCACCTGGCTGTGAATCTTTGCCCTTGACTTGCATGAAGTGACCTAACCTCTCAGAGCCTCAGTTTCCTGACCCGTGAAATGAGGACAAGCACAGTCCCCATGCACATCGCAGCGAGGGACGAGGAGCACCATGCGAGGAGTTGGGAGGACGCCAGCCAGAGGCTCCGCGAATGTGAGGCCTCAGGCCCCAGAGTTGGCCTCACCGCCACACCCCATCTCTTTCCTCAAGGTCTTCTCAGGCCCGTCTCCAAAAGGATGAATCACTTAATACTAACACAGAGTTCATTGCAGGCTAATTAGACCCTGGCTGTAAAGTCAGAAAGTCGGCTGAGGATAAAAATGCTGGCCCGAGAATCTGATTTTTTTTTTTTTTAAAAAAGAAACTCTTCAGTTCCTGTTAGATTAGACATTTCTTTTGTTCTCCCTCAGCAGGCTCAGAACGCAGAGCCAACAGAAGTGGGAGTTTTTCAAAGTCACTCTCTTGCTCAAGAGTGCACATGGCTCCCCATTGCCGACAGACAGACAGGCACTGAGCAGCCACCAGCCCGGCAGTGTGCTGGGTGCCAGGCGTCTGGTGAGGAGCAAAGAGTACTCCATGTGGGCTGGCCGCACGGCTGACAGTCTAGATCTCAGCTGGATTTTCCCAGATGGCTCCTCATCATCTGCACGAGATTCACCTGGGAGGAGCTGGGGCTTGCTAAAATGCAGGTTCCTGGGCCTTGTCCTGGGAACCCCTTGAGTCAGAATGTTGGGGGCTGGCTCCTGGGACTCTACCTTTTAAATAAGTTCTTTTTTTTTTTTTTTTTAGGTAAGACAACCCTTGGTTGACCTCATAGATTGCAAGGACCTTGTCAGCTTACAATCTCTCATTTTTTATTTTTTACGCTTACAGCACTGGTCTTCCTAGGTGGTCTCCCATCCAAGTACTAACCACGCCCAACCCTGCTTAGCTTCCGAGATCAGATGGGATTGGGCTTATTCAGGATGGCATGGCCATAGTAAGCAAGTTCTTTGTATGATTCTTGTATGATTCATCAAGTATGAGAACGGGCCCCTAAGGGTGATAAACCTAGGGATTCCTCTCCACCCCCACGTGGATTTCCACACCTCACCCACTCCTGCCAACCAAGGAGGGAGAATGAGGGCTCTAGGGTGAGAAGATAAAGTCATGGTGCCCCCTTGCCTGCAAGAGCAAGCAGTCAATCATCTGTCACGCCCAATTTGCTCCATCTGCCCTTGACATTCGTTTGGACCACTTTCCCCCTGTTTTTCCCTTCCTCGTTGCCTCTTGATATGCATGAACTTCCAACTGACACCTTTCCATAAACCTGAACAAAGCCTCACATTAGAGTCAAAACACGTCATCTCTGTCTAGTACCCACACAGGCAGGGATCTGTGGTCGTGTGGTGATTTTATACCTGGCTACATGTAGGAGAAAGTGGGGGAAAGTTGCAAAACAACAATGATTTCAGTGAGAAAGGCATTGAATTCTTTCCTATTTTAAGGAAGTCATGAAGAGGCCACCTGGGGCTGACGGTATGACTTCAGGAAAACATCAAATGACCAGTTTTTTGAAACTGGCTTCTTTACCATCTGCGTGAGGTTTGCTATGTATTTTCCACTTTACGGTCCAATGGAGCTGCTCCAGCTCCAGCCCTTCCGTCTATCTTTCAGTCAGTACAAATGATAAAAAGGAAAAGAAAGGAATACCTCCTCACTTAAAGAACACTTTTGGGGAGTCACACACATGAACTTTTACTAACATTCCACTGGTTAGAGTTCTGTCATACAGCCATATCTGGCTGCAAAGGGATCTGGGAAGTGTAGTCTTTATTCCAGAGGGCTGTACGTATAATTAAAAGCCAGAGGTTGTATGTAATCAAGGAAGAGAGGGAGAAAAGAAGGTGGGGGCTGCTGGCACTCTGCAGCATCTTTGTAGTCTTCCTCAATCTGAGGCATGTGTTCCATGGCGATGCTTACATCTGAGTTGATTTATGAATATATATGACTTCCTCATGCCTAAGAAGAACAAAATCAGAGAAAATGTGGGAAAGTTAGTAAGAAAATCAGAATCACAAAGGGAATGAGAGTAAAGCATAACTTTTCTGAGACGAGTATATATAATCACTTTGGATTTGGGGAAATTGGGTCTGGGAACCGTGTTTGGAAACTTATACCCTCCTAAGGGGAGGGGTGCCCATGGAACATTCTTTTCCTGGTTAAAAATGTCAGGTGTGTCCTCTGTTCCTCGTTCATACCCCTGCACTCAGAATCAATGTGCCATTCCCAGTTTGACTTGCAACACCACGCCATGATGTATACCCCTGGTTTCCCAGCCCCTACAAACTACCCCCACCCCTCATCATTTTGTGCCTGGATTACTCTTTCTGGTCAGTTCACTTGTCTGCTCAGAAACATCCAGTGCTCTCCTCTGTTTACCAAAACCCTCCTCATTTCTTCACCAGGCCTGCACACATGTATGTATACACACACACACATACACACACACACACACACACACACACACACACACACACCATCAAATAATATCACTCACTGTTTCCTTAACTCACCCCGTGCCTTGGCCTCTGTGGGCTTCTGCGTAAGCTGCTGTCACCACTGGCATACCTTAGCAAGTTCCCACTCGCCCCTGCGGGAGAAGAGCATGTCCTGGCTAGTCGAAGGAGGATGAGAGACATGCCGAGTGGAGCCACCCAGCAACCTGTAGGTCAGCGTGGGAAACTCAACTACCGCAGCTGCCTCTGTGTAGGGGCGGAGCTGGCCCACTCACGTCTGTGAGAATAGATATGTATTGTTGTGTGCCACTTCTATTTTGTAACTATTTACTATGTAATATTTTTGTAGCAGCAGCTAAACCATCCACCTGACTAGACACACTGTTCACACAGTGATTTAAACAAGATGGGAGCGCATCTCTCTCATAGGAGGGTGGCGAAGCAGGTAGCTGTCCGTAGCAGCCACTGGTGGTGGCGAGCTGGAACAGTCTGTGGTCCTGAGCACTTCATGCAGCAGAGCGGACAATCGGAGGGGGCGAGTGGGCACTGAAATTCAGCCCGAGCTCCTGGCCTAGTGCTCTGAAGAATATGCAGAAGCAGCATCATTTCCTCACTTGCCCAACCAGAAGGAATATCTTCCCGTGTGCCTGCAGGAGGCAAGAATGTGTGCCAATTGTCCTGTTGTATTTTATTTTTGAAAAATTTCAGATATAAACTCTACTAGTCAGGGTTCTCCAGAGGAACAGAACCAATGAATATGTATCTAGCTATATAGAAGGAGATTTATTATAAGGGATTGGCTCACACAATTATGGAAACTCAGAAGTCCCATGGTCTGCCATCTGCAAGCTGAAGCTGAAGGTGGAATTCTAGTCCAAACCTGAAGGTCTGAGAACCCGGAGAGCCAATGGTCTAAGTACTAGTCTCAGTGTGAAGGTTGGAGAACCGGGAACATGATGTTCAAGCGGAGGAGAAGATGGAAGTCTCAGCTCGAGCAGAGAGAGTGAATTTGCCCTTCCTTTGGCTTTTCATTCTATTCAGGCTCTCAAGGGATTATATGGGACCCATACATACTGGGGAGGTGATCTCGTTTATTCAGTCTACCAATTCATTTGCTTATCTTTTGCAGAAACACCTTCACATTATATCCAGAAACAATGTTTTACCCGCCCTCTGGTCATCCCTTAGCCCACTCAAGTTAACACATAAAATTAACCATCACATAAACTACAGTAGAGTGAATAAAATAACGAACCCTTATGTGGCCTTCATTTAATTTCGACAATTACCAACTCATTGCCAATCTAGTTTCATCTATACTTCTCCCCCTGGGAGAGATATGAACCTTCTAGACATTACTTAATATAATCTGTAAAGCATCTGCAAATATGAGAATTCTTTGTGTAAGCATAACTACGATATTATTATTCCATCTGAAAAAACCAACAGTTCCTTAATACTATTAATATCTAGTCAGTGTTCATATTTCCTCAATTATTTTTATACCTTATTTGTTCCAATCATGTTTCACAAAAGTCTGAATGTTGCAGTTCCTTGATAAGTTACCCTACCATCTTCTTTTTTCCCTTATAATTTATTTTTGGAAGAAAATGTTTGTCCCGTTGAGTTTTCCATGATCTGGATTTTGCTAATTGTACTCCAACAGCATCTTTTAACATAGTTCTGTTTTGTGTACTTCCTCTCAGCTGGAAATTAGATCTAGAGGTTTGATTAGGCTCATGTTCCATTTTTCAGAAAGACAACTTCATAAGGGCTGGTCTGCTCCTCTATGAGGAGGCAAGTCATGTTTCATTGTCTCTCTTTTGGTGATATTCGCAGTTGATAGTCCTTGCCTACAACTTCTATTTCATTAAGATGATATTCTCATTATATCATTTCTTTTTCATGTATCAGTCCATACTTCTATAAAGAGAAACTTACCCTCACCAAATATTTTATTATTCTGAAATGGAGTTTATAGAAGGAAAGGCAGGATAAATGCTTGCTTGATACTTTTAATTTACCAGTTATTTGTTTGTAAATGATTTCCCAGCATCCTCCAAACCAGCTCTGTTGTCTAAGAAAGCCATCCCACACCATTCCTCTTTCCATCCCTTTCCCAGGATGCAGTTACAGAACCCCACCTCACTGCCAGGGGCTCTGGGATCTTAGGCATTTAACCTGGGGAGCCAGGAGCTCAGATACTTTTTCTATTACAGTGGAGAAGAGGATCATGGACCCTGAATCCTCTTTATTTCCTATTGGATTATACCTGTTGGAGGGCTGAAACAGTTCCTGGCACACGGGGCTCTGCTAAGGGCATGTGCATTGTGCATGGAACACACACATAAACACACAAGTCCAGGCCTCGCTGCTCCTGTCCATTCTACGTCCCAAATTTCCAATTCAGCACAGGACACTGAACTCCCTCTAACAGCCTTACTCAACCCAAGCTGCTGCTGCTGCCTCTCCCCTTTCCTTCCTGCTCCCTCTCCTTCCCTTCTTCCCCTCTTCTCAGCCTCCTCTCGCCCTTCCTTCCTCCCTCCTTTTCCACTTCTCTTTCCCTCCCCTTACTCCGTTTTCCAGCTCCTTCTTTTTCTCCTCCTTTTACATGTCCTTCTGGGCCTTTGCTCCTGTTTTTCGTTCTTAATTCAGTGCTTTCCCATTTTCTCAGACTGTTGGAAATGGCCCCATCCTTTAGCATCCTCTCCTACCATGCCACTTTGAATTCTGTGTGACACCTCATCGTACTTTGGTTATGTGCAGACCCCCTTGAATTCTTCTCTATTTCCTCCTGTTTATGCCCTGACTGTCAGTGCCTGGGGCTGTGCTGTTCTGCAGCAGGCTGCTTCTAGACCCCCTACCATGTTCTGCACAGCGCTGTTGTGACACCATTCATGGGAGTACACCAATTAAAGTACAACTGTTTTGCACTGATTTCAAAAGCAATGTCTAGCTGATGCCAACATGATCTGGAGAAGAGCAGAAATTCTGTCATCAGTCTTGGAAAACTTTTGATGTCAACATGACTGATATGATAGATTTGTTTCCACTTGTTGGTTAAAGGGCAATGATAGTCATACCCCAGATCCGATGTTGAGTTCCAAAGGAGTTTTCAAAATAGATGCTTCTGAGCTTCAGAAACATGGTGCTCTATAAACAGACCCCTTCTTGGAAGTGATCAGAAAGGAGACAAAAGAGAGTGAGGAATCAAAGTGGGGTTCATGATTCAAGGTGACAGTGCTGTTTCTGCTTTAAAGGGTCATGTTTCTCCATTTTGGGTCAGAAATTACAGACTGATCTTTACTTTTCATTTTTTATATTTCTTCCTGAGTCTTACATGCTAAGCCTGCAAATATGTTCTAAGTATTGGTTTTGACAGGGGGTAGGAAAAACATATTTTAAAAAGCTCAACAAATGGAATATTTCTACAAATCTTTCTTTTCACAAGAATCTGCTTTAATGTACTGCTATGGACTTTAACTAATAGAGGGGGAGTGGAAAACAGTCATCCCAGCATGATGGAAGAAAATAGGACGTGGGAGCAATACCGGGCTGTATGTTAGGAAATACTAATTCTTGTTCTAAGTCAGCCAGGAATGGTTGTGACTTTGTTTATAACTCCATTTCTGAGCCTCGGTTTCCTCATCTGTAAAATAAGGTGATGGGCAAGACAATAATCACATTTCATGCTTGTAGACACCACTATATTTATGCTTCTAGAATTCTCTGTATTATTTACAGACTTCATAGCTATTTTCTCTTTTGATCCTCATAGTAAACCTTTAAGGAAGGTCTGACATGGGGTTAGTATTATCCCCATTAGCCAGATTGGCGCATTGAGGCTGAGGTACAGTAGGCGCTGGCCCAAATTTTCATTAAAAATAAAACTCTTCTTCCTAATCCACATTAATTCCTTCTTAGCAGGAGGTGCATACCTGTGTGTCAGTATTGGTATACTGGTGAATGTGGGCATCTGTCTGTTGTGTTCCTTTGATGTGTGACTATGAAGGGTAGGCTTAGCAGGTGGATTTCCCTAGGTTTACAGTGGTCTATTCCTTGATGATTGCTTTTGTCTGTGGATATTACATGTTATGGTATAATTTACACTAAACGCCATACCTAGACAATCACAAGTAGTAACAAGAAGGCATGAGGAAGTAGAAAGGGAGGGAAGGACAGCTAAAGGGGAAAGAACTAAGAGCCGAACAGCCAGGCATTATTCTATGTGCTCTACAAGTATCAACTTACTTGGTCCTCACATTAATCCTATGAGCAAGGTTGCTATAATCATCTTACAGATATTGAAACCAAGACCTAGAGAAGTTAAATAACTTGTCCAAGCTAGTTGGTGGCAGAATCAGAATATAAAGCCAGGCAATCTAATTCCAAAATGTTTACCCTAAGCACAGAGGTCAATCTGACCTCTGCAGTTGAGGTCAGATTGAGTAGTCATGAGCCTTTGTGAACTGCTCTTTAAGTAAGAAACAAACAAATAAACAAACAAAAAACCAGCAAAAAACAACAACAACAAAAAAAACCAACATTCACCCAAAGCTAGCAAAGCTACAAAGGAATCAGCACACTACATATTGCCGATAGCATTGATGAGTTTAGTCTTTTTGTAGAGCAATATGTGCCAAGAGCAATAAAGTTTTCCAGACTTGTCAATTTACGAATGCCAATCTTACAAGTTTATTCTAAGCTTATAGTTTAACAAAAGCAACAAGCCATAGGCATGAAGAAGTTCATTGTGTGATCTGCAATAATGGAAAACAGGGTGCAAATTAAGTGTCTAAGAATAGAGTATAATTAAGTAATTTTGCAGTACATTCACTTGTTGGAATACTATGAAAACATTTAAAATGAAAATTATGAAGATAATTTTGCAGAAGGACAGGAAAATGTTTCTGATAAGATTTAAGTTTAAAAAGCAGGATTAAAAATATGTAGAGTATGACCACAAATTCGATATATATATATATATGCATACTGGCAGAGCCTAAAATAGAACAGGAAAAAATTCTAGTAGTCAGATGTTTGTTAGGTCTTTCCATTTTTAAGATTTTTATTAGTGGTGGCATTATGTTTGCTTGACAAATAATGGAAAAAGGAAAGATCTGCTGGCAGGAGTGGGCTGAAATGATCTAGAGTGAGGCTTGGGAGGTCTCCCCTGACTGTCTCCATCCCCGAGTTCTCTAGGGGCAGCTGGAGGTGTTTAGGGTAGGGAAGAGGATCGTGTGTTTGTGAGACGGAGAAAGATATACATTGGGTCCTTCCCTGAATAGGGTAACTGTCTTGGCAAAGCCAGCATGTGGGTTCTGTTTATTGCCTTCCCCTCTTACTCATCTCCCTTCTCCTGTTTTTCATTCAAATCTCAGCTTAGAAGTCACTTTTATGGAGTCAACCCCAAATGCCCTCTCTAACTCCCACTCAGCACCCCTCCTAGGTGTCCTTCCCCCACCAACCTATGCTGATTGAGGCTCATCTATGCACCTGGCAGGCATTTATGCTTCAGAGGACCCCTCTGGGTTGTAAGGGTTAGGGTCTCGGGAGAATCTGCATTACCATCCTAGGCTCTGACAGAAGCACAATATGTATTAAATGAATGGTCTTCCTTTTCTTTATCTCTAAAAGAGGGGTATTTAGGGTTGGATTAGATTCCTTCCAGCTCCACGCATTGTGACTTTACTTTTTTTTTTTTAAGTAAAGGAGCCACTGGGTTTTGAAGACAAATCCTAATGCAGGAACTGGCCTCTGTCCTTCTGCCTGTGGATGCCTTTCCCCTCCAACATAGCTTAGTATGGCCTTGGTATGGGACTGTGAGTTTGGTCTGAAGGTCCTGTTGGGAATTTTCATAGCAGGTGGGCTGAGTGTGCTGAACAGTCTTAGCAGTCCATCTGACAGCGGGGCTGGAGGGTGAAGGCTCTTTGCTTCTGTCTTGCTTGTATGTGGAAGGCTAGCCACAGGCCACGTGTGACAGCGTGGCTGTGCCTCCATGTGTGAATCTGAGAAGCCTCATAGCCTTGAAGTCATATGTGTCTGTCCACTGTGGAAGTGGGCGTGTCTGTGCACATGGCTGGTTGTGCTTGTGTCAGAGTGGGGCGAATGTGGGCTCAACGACTGGTTTTTCTGGGTGAGGGTTTGCTTTGTATACAATGTGTGCGCCTACCTCCGCGGATGAGTGGCTCTCAACTCGATAAATAATTATTGCTCTGCAAGAGCAACAAAGTGGTGAGAACGGCATGGAGCGTACATATCTGCATTGTGTACATATCTGCATTGTGTGCCTGCTTTGTGTGTCTTTGCGAATGTGTTCTTGGCACGCTTCCTGCGTTAACAAGGCTTTGGGTGTGTGCATGTCTATGTGACAGCGCCTGAGTTCTACGTGCGGCTGCTTGCTTGCTTGCTTTCCAGCTTCACTTGTGCCCGCAGTCGGGCTCTGCACGTGAGCCAGCCTCCCTGCGCACGTTCCCGAGTGACCTGAGCGCGGTGTGCAAGGACCTCCGGGTCGTGTGCACTTGGTTCCCTCGTGCCTGTCTCTCTGCACGCACGAACGCACCGCCACATATCTGGGTGCACGTCCCTCTCTGTGTGTGCACGTTGCGTGTGCACGCCGCCCATGTCTGTGTTCAGGGCACTGCACGCGCGCGTGCTCTGGCCTGCGGGAGGCCACGCATCCGCGCTGGGCTCCACGCGTCCCCCGGGGCTGACCCCCGCCCCCCCTCCGCTCCGGGCCGCGGGCCACTGCGATTGGCCATCGGCTCCCTCTCAGCCGTCACCCCTCCCTCCCCAGCCACCCGCGCGCCCGCGGTCCCCGCTGTCCCCCGCGGTTCCGGCGAGGCCGCGCCGCGCTGCGCTCTGCTCCCATTGGCTGCGCGCGCCTTTGTGTGGCGGCAGCTGCGGCCCCAGCGCCTTTGAATGTCGAGAGGGGCCGGGAAGGGAGCCTTTCCATGGGCCATCTGTCTCCCCGCCAGCCGCCGCCCCACCGCCGCCCGCGCCCCGCGCTCCGCCTCCCGCCCCGGCGGCTCCCGCAACCCCGCCGCCGCCCGCGCCCGCGCCCGGGAGCCGCGCCACAAAGGGCCCGCGCGCAGCCGCCACCGCCGCCGCGCGAGGAGCCAGGATGGTCCTGGTCCACGTCGGCTATCTCGTGCTTCCAGTGTTTGGCTCTGTGCGAAACAGAGGTATCGCTTTTTCCTTTCGGGGTCCGCTTCGGAGCGTGGATCGCCGCAGGCACCGGGGCGGGGGCGGGGGCGGGCGCCGCGGGAGGCTGGGGTCTAAGGGCACACCCGGGGGGAACGCAGGACAAGCAGTGGCTTCTTCCCTCTCCCTTTTGGGTGGATCCCTGAGTGTGGAGGCGACCGCCCTGGTGGGAGCTTTTGTAGCGAAGTTAGGGTTTGGCGAATCCCCAGCCCCATTTTTTATTCTTTGCGGCGGACGCAGTTCCTCTAAACCACAGCCCCTTCCCCTAATACCTAGCCCTGTATGACCGAAAGATGTGAGAGCGATACATGACTGTGTGTGTGTGTGTGTGCGTGTGCGCGCGCGCGCGTGCGTGTGTTTGTGTGTGTGGAGACATTCTTGGTTTTGTGTGATTTGCCTTTTTTGAGGTACATGTGTGTTTTGTGTCATTTGTGTTTGCATTTCATTTTCTGGCCATTGATTCCGGCGGCTGGCCAGCTGGGATCTGGGATCTGCCCCAGCCCATGCCCCAGCCCCCACCCTCTCGTGGACACTTGCACGTCTTCCAGTCCCATTCTTTTCTCCCTTTAACCCTTTCTCTGTGTCGCCCTTGTGCCGTATCCCCTTGCACCCATTGTCTTTGTATGACAGCTGCATTCACGGGTTCAGGATGCTTGGGTGTGTGTGTGTGTGTGTGTGTGTGTGTGAGTGTGTGTGCAAGAGTGTGCGCGCCTCGGAGAGTCAGATGTGCACTGCTGTGTACCCCTGGGCCCAGTGGGAGCGGGGTCCCCGACCCTTGGGTGTTGCTGTGTGTGAGGATGAGGTGGGAAGCTGCCCCCAGGCCTCTGCCCAGGGCATGCGTTGACCAAGCAGCGGGCTGGCGCCGGCTTTGTTTTTAACCGTGATATATGGGGTGTGTTTGCACGGTCCCCTTCCCCGAATCCCTTTCCCTCACATTCTGCTACAATAGCTTGATTTCGCCCTCTTCTCCCCCACCGTTTCTTCCATTTTCTTTTAATCAAAAATTCCCACCTCCCAAAGCAAATCCGAGATGCATTTGGATTCATTTTTTTTTTTTTTTTTTCCTTTTTGTATTCTGCCTCTGGACTCACATTTCTCTTCTTGGAAATGTTTCTTCTATCCTCTCCCACTCCACGTCTGCTTAAATCCCTGCTGGCTAAGGCCCTCCCCTTCGCCCTCCCTCATGCACAGAGTGATGTCTTCCCTTTGCGACCAGGGCTGCTCCACCAAGTCTGAGTGGGGGGTGGGGTCGAGGGGCCAGCACTTCAGTGCGCCCCAGGGGCCCGGTTGGGCGAGAAAATGAAAGCCCAGCCCTCTTTCTTCCAGCCCAGCTGTCCCCAACCCCACGCCTCTCCCCAGAACCTAAAAGGCAAGGTTGGCCCTCTTAGGCCTGTTTGAAGCGCAGTTTTTTTTGTGTGATGATAGAATGATGACATTCTGCATTTATCAAATCTTTTTTTTTCTTCATTGTGTAGCTCAGTGAATGGTCAACTCGCTGCTGTGTGCGCTGTGACCCTCTGCCTCCGCATTTAGCTGTATTGTGACACCCCTCTTAACCATCTCCTGTCTCCATCTGAGGAAGGCATTGCTATTTAAGCGGCAGTATCCCCTATCTCAGGCCGGCCTAGAGTTGGGGGGCGGTGGTGGAGTGGGCGTGTGAGGAATAGAAATGGGGGGCTGTATGAGATCTCCTTTGAAATGCCAACCCCTCTCCCCCAAATCACAATTATGTCTTATTACTTGGCATTTCCTCTGAAAACGGGTGTGGAACATTACATTAGGCAGAAATTCAAAAATGATTAAGAAGGATGTTGAGCCTGAAAGTATAATTATCCTGATTAAATCATTATCATCCTCATTAATACCACCGATCTCTAAATACCATTGCAGGATGTCGATTCCATGTTTTGAAATTCAAATTGCTCAGCTGCCTTTAAATTTTATTTTTAATACCACTACCCCCCCCCCAAAAAAAAATCCAACAAAACAAATTCAGCCCGTCACTCAAAGTTTACTTTCATGGCAAACACGCCCACAGGAAATTCAAGGGCTCAGGGTGACTCCGGCTGTGGGTAAAATTTAGCACAATGTGATAAGAATTCATGACCTTCCGATAGAGGATACTAATGCTTAACCCAACAAGGTCCTAAACCACAATCTTCTTGTAAAACTATTAGATAGCCTGCAAGCTTAAATCTGTTCTTTTTAGTTTCTCCATTGTAGTAGTATAGGATGTAGGCCATTTCAGAATAGATGTAGAGAAATAACCATTTTTGTATCTTCATCTTGTTTAGCCGAGTACATTGCACTGTAAATCCCTGTTAAGTGGATTCCTTTTGCCTTGGCTTGGAGGCTCTAGCACCCCATTTCCCACTAATCTGGGTGGCCATCAGCTAGCTTCCTGGCAACACCCAGGCATAAGTGAAGCGATTACATTTAGATGGAGGCAAAAATAATATATATGTATGAAAATTTTTGATGAAATGACAGTTACTGCTACTCCATAGCCTCTGAAAATTTGGTGCAGCAAGGTCCCTGGCTTAAGGGGGAGCCTAGGCACGGTGTCTTAGTTGTTTAATTGTACAATGTCAAGAGCATCTTTGGACATCTGCCCTGGCCCTCAGCGCTGCCCCTTTAACAGCCAGCTCCCTTCTGCGGCCTCGCAGGCCAAACCTGCTTGAAAAAACAAACAAAACAGAGCAATAATGAAAGAATAAGGCCCCTACTTCGAGGGCCCTTCCAAAATAAAGTCCCAAGTGGCCTCCCCAGATCGCCATGTGGCAATCTGAAAAGTGTCGGGGGGGGGGGGAGGAGAAAAGAAGAAAAAGGAATTCCCAGCAAAATGGTTTTCCATTAAACAGGGATAGCGTGTTCTGCTGTGCTGAATTACTTCCTGTTCTTATTTTGTGGGTAATTTTTTCTGTATCAAATATCCTTTTGGTTGTGTATCTTTTTCACCTTTTCTTGTACTAAAACTAAAGCATGATCTGTATTTTTTTACATCCCCCAGTTGACAATGTACAGCGCTCGGTTAGAGATGTTACCCTGCTGAACCGTACTGTGGTCGTGTAGCCCGGGCCATCTGCTCATTGTACGCTGCTTTTGTTCTGTTGCCCTTCGAAGCATGGTGGGCCCAGCCTTTTTTTTTTTTTTTTCTTTTTTTTTTCTTTTTTTTGTATCGTGTGCATGACAACATTGTTACACACAGAATCCACTAATACTAATATACAATCTCTCAATAAAGAACTAGTTTCCTATATTAACCTAGTGTGCTTTTTCTCTTGCTGTTTTCCCATTTATTGTCGTATCCTGCTGTTTAGATATTTCCCCTTGCTTTTCTATTCCCACCCTCACCCACCCACCACTCCCACCTCCCATTGTAAGATTTCGAGTGAATGCCTTTTTTTTTTTTTTTTTTTTTTTTTACTTTTGTTTTGTGGTACAGATATGGTGACCTTAATATCATCCAGTCCATATCTTTTTACAATAGATGTCTGGGGTGATGGGAGGGGTCAGTCGTCCCGTCACACCCAAACAGCTCAACTGGGTAGACAGAACCCCTTACCTTTGGCCACCTGTGTAGCCAGTAGCCTCCACATTTCATCTTGGTTTCCAAGTTACACGGTCACTGGGTTTTATGATGTTGGCGAAGAGATGGGGATGTACCACTTAAGTTGAGAAAAGGGATACTGTTCTTAACTAGCAATCTTGTAGCATTTCAGACCTGCCTGACAAATCCATTTTAGTTGTGTTTTAACTTTTCTTTTTACTGTCTGATTGATTTACTGTCCTTCTAAATCATGCTGGGGGTGACATGTTACATGTAGTCAAAGCCATGATCTGGAATTTTAAAGTACCCTCTTCTGTGTGCATATTTACATTCTTGGGACTGTCAGTGTAAGTTTTGCATTGAGATCCTGCCCAAGGAAGATGTTTGAAACAGAAACCAATTCAGACCATCCCCACATTCATTCCAGGGCCAGCAGCCTGATCTCTTAGCATAGGAATAAGAAGGTCTGTGCCCTCTGCAGGCTGGGAGCCAGTTAAAGCTGATTATAGCCTAGTCCCTGACAGCTGCCTCATCTGTGGCCCTTAATGCCTCTCTGGAGAAAGAAAGCCAGATCTCTGCCATTGTCTAAGTGCATGTGTGTGTGCGTGTGTGTGTGTAGAAAGGGGGAAAGCCAGGACCTAACCCCAAAATGAATTGGAAGAAGGTCCTTAAAATGTATCTTTTTTCCATAATTACATTTGAGATGCCAGTGGAGAGGTATTTTTCTTCCCCAGGAGTGGAACCCAAATTCAAGCATTTGTCAATTACACCTATTCAATTTCAGTCCAGAGCAAGCCTTGCTAAATGAGGCGTTTTAGACACCGGAGGAAATCAGTTGATTAAAGAAATTCACGGTTCCTTCAAAGGGTCATCATTCTGGAGCCGCCTTTCCTTGGGCTGATGTGCCTCCTCCTCTCTGCTCTGGGCTGTCTCCCGGGCTTGCCACTCTGCCAGCATTGCTTCCGCGGACGGGCACACCCCTGCCTGGCCACAGTGCTTCCTCGCCTTCGTTGTGGCTTGGTGCTCCTCTCCTCTCCCACCATGGCTGCCCTTGCTGCTCCGGCCCTTTGTTCTCGTGTTCTCCCCAGCCCTGGTGGGAAAGCTGAGCTGATTTACTGTGACACATGGACACACATGGAAGTCCCCAGGGGAGGCTCATGCTGTAGTTGTACAAGAAGAGATATGCGGATCTTTGAGGATCTCGTTTCTTATTTTTCTCCTCACCCTCCTCTTTTTTTTTATTTTGGTTTACATGAAACTTTAAATTTTGTACCTAGCTTAAGAAATAAAATAAACCGCCTCCAACCCAACCTCAATAATGATAAAACTACCTAAATCAGGTGATCATCTTCATTTTTTTTTGTCATAATAGCTCTTTAGATCAATATTAACTAACTCCAAGATTTTATTTTTCTAAATTAGTGTTATGTATGTCAGCTTATTTAATCAATACATTTTGAGGATGGTTTAATAACTTAGTAATAATCTAGAGAGTAAGTGGGTTACTGAGAAGTCGTGTTTTAGCAGCTTATCAAATGCACACTGTATTTTCACCCAGATCGTCAGAATAAATACATTCATATGAAGGAATCTTTTCCCCTGAATGAAGGATCCAATCTTACGAGACCACTGTATTTGACATCTGCTCTCTCAACCATCTGACACATACCTGTTTCAATAACTTTTGACTCCAGAATTTTGGAAAAGCCCTCGGTTACATAGACAGACCTGATACCATACCACAGACTTCGTAATAAGATGGAACACAACTCTTGTTTATAGCTCTTCGTTCTGAACAAAAGAACTTCTCTCTTGAAACTAGCATCAGAGAAGGTCCACTTAATTGATGAGTTTTCTTAGATAATAGTTTCCTATAAACCTGCAAATACTGGTCACGACATTCAAGGTTGGGGGTAAGGCCACCAAGAGTCTCAAGGCCTAAATGTGCAGCTGACAGAGACTGGGTTACCTCTCTTGCAGTTTCGCTCACCTCTCACCCGCTGCCACCGTGTCTTTCCCATCTTTAAATAAGCAGCCCACGATGTTGCATTGGAAAACTTAATGGTTTCTAGGCTAGGGGAGCGATGGCTCCATGCAGGATCCAAGTGCAGCATGTGGCCCCTTCCTGGCCAGGAGACACAGGCCCTTCACTCCAATTCGGGGTGTGGCTTTGGATCTCTCAGTCCTGCCTGACCACTGTTCGTGCCTTGGTTTTTCTATGGACCTAAATAGCTCTAAAAAATCCTGGATTAACAATGAATGTGAATTAGTATTTATTAGTTTGCAGTGTGGTTTAGCCACAAATGAACCAATATATTTCCAAAAGAATTGAGAGGGAGGGCAGGTAGAGGGGAGGGCTTATCTTAGACTCAGATTTTCTGGATGACTTAGGAACTAAAAGCAAAAATTCATAACCCCACAGCGAGTGGTTTTATTTTGTACCTAGCTTAAGAAATAAAATAAACCACCCCTAGTTGCTTGTATTTTCTTGCATTGCCTGTACCTTCATGTATTAAGTCATTCATTCATTCACTCACTTGTTCATTCATTTAATTAATGAGTTTTTACTGAAAACCTACTTGGAACCAAGAAAGGGGGATACAAAATCAATGTAGGACCTGGGTGCCAGCCCTCCTGAGGTTTATGCTGAGGCTGGGAGATGAATGCTTAGGAAACCAAATGCCGTCTAGGAGGTTCTGTCCCTAGGTGCCCAAATGGATGGCAGAACATCATGTCTGGTGAGGTGGGAAGAACTTGAGTAGTCCAGGGCCTGAGTCCTAACCTAGTCTTGATCTGGAAAGGTGAACTTAGACCACTGCTCTGAGCATCATCTAAACAATGACTGCCATAATGCCTACTGATAGGGTGTGTCTAGACTATTCAAAGGCATCCGGCACAAAGCAGGTTCCTAGGGTGTGCTTGGTGGCTGGCCCCCATCTCCTACAGCTGTAGGAAGTTTACTGGCCCAAGGGATCAAAGTCAGAGATGACCTTGCTGAGGAGACAGGGTTGAGATGTGCCTCAAAGAAGGGAGGAAGAAGGTCTGTATACAGGAGGGAGGGAGAAAAGATAGAGCTCCAGATGGGGATGGGTTGGGGAAGGAGTGAGACTTCAGCCAAGACCAAGTGATTCTGCTGATTTGGCAAGCACAGAAAATGCATTGGAGGAGGCAGAGGCTCTGTGTGTGTGTGCACGCGTGTGTACAGTTCTGTTGCCTTGCACAACTACAGGAGGCACCAGGACTATTGTCCTGTCTTTAATTGGTTCTCCCTAGAGCACAACTCTAGGAGTTAAGCAGCAGGGGGTCCAGAGAATGTGAGGAAAAGGGCTGGAAGAGGTGCTGAAGCCAGGTTCTGAAGGCCTTCGGATGCTCTGGTAGAGTTTGGACTTGCTCCTTGAGCCATTGAAAGCTCTCTGGGAAGAATTCTGTTTCAATAACTTACTCTGGCAGCTGATGACACAGGGCTGAACCTGGGGGTCTGAGGCCAGGGAGGAGGCCATAGCAGGCTTCCAGGGGTGACAGAAGCTCCAGGGGTCTGAGGGATGGGAAGGAAGGCTTGCACTGGGAGCCTTATCATAAGAGGAAGTGAGCAGAGCCTAGTCGATGTGGAGGGACGAGGAGCAGGGTGGTCTGGAGACAGTGAAGACAGACAGGGAGGCTGGGAGGAACAGTTCGTTTTCGGGAGAGATGAATTCTATGTGTAGATAAACAGACCGAATTTGAGATGCTGAGAGTGACAGAGGGATTGAGGGCACTATCCTGGCATTGGCAACTTCTAGTACTTGGTTGGGGTAGGAAATTAACTTCAATAATAAAAATTCCTCATGTTTACATGGCACCCCCTCAAAAACTCGCCCTGCCTGGAAGCCGCTTGCTTATTCGGTTATGCATATCTATCTATAGTTACTCAGCGACCTCTCATACAACACGGAGCACCCAGGGAGCTATGCCACACTGTGCCCCCATGTCTCAGTTTGAACTACTTTTATCAAATTTCACCCTTCTTGAGAAGAGAGACCCCCCCAAGGCAGGCAAGTGCCAGGAGTATCACCTGCACAGGTATGCAAAAAGTTTGTCCCTATGCGTGGGAGAAGGAGGAGTCCAACAGTAGAGTCGGGGGATGTGGTAACTGCAGACAAGGGCAGGGGGTGAAAAATGGGGCATGGGCTCTGATCTCAGGGTTGGTTCTGTCTGCAGAGAGCTGATTTTCTCCAATTTAAAGTTTTTCTCTTTCGTTATTTTATTTCCTCCTTGACACAGCCTGTGGGAAGCTAACTGGGGACCAGAGGAGGAAACTGAGGCCAAGGGTGTGGAAAGCCTTTGCCCATCCCCCCACCACAGCTCGTGAATGGCTGAGCCAGAAGTAGGTGCAGATGCCAGGTGACTGGACTCCAGGTGTGCTCCCTGCACTGCCTGCCAGGCCTGCGCGCTGTTAGGGACCCTAGACAAGAGACAAGACAAGAAATGGGAAGGAATCCCCACTTCTCCTCTGTGACTAGGGGAGTGAATGGAAAGCCAGGCTCCTCATCTGCATTGGGAGAGGGCTCTGTCCAGCTCAGGACCTGCCGTGCTGTGAGGTGGTCTGAGCCCCCAGCACTGAGCCCCACTGCCTACCAGAAGGGGCCTCGGAGAGACAGAGAAGGTGCACAGAGGACCAGAGAAACCTCAGAGTAGGAAATGAACAAGGGGCCAGAACCAGGTGGAGAGTCCTCTAACCTACAGACACCAGCTCAGAGGAGGCCTGGCTGGCTCGCAGAGGGGCACTCCATGCTCTGATTGGCACAGAAATAGTCCCTATGTCACCTTCCGAGGACTTTGGTTCCCAAGTCGGGAGCATGTCTTCCATTTTTACTCAGGTCATCTCGATGCCTTCACAAATTATATCTATGTTATATCATGGAAGCAATAGAATTACACTTTGGAGAGTTTAGCAAAGAGATCAAAGGAAAAACAATCTCAGGAGTCTACCCCTCTGTGATCGTATCAGTGAAGGTTTTCCACATTTTGGTTTATACGTATATATAAATGTAGAGCTGTGAACACAGTAATCCACAATCTTACATTCTCCATTTTTTATTTAACGTTATATCACGAGCCTTTTCATGTATTGCTACATTGTCTTCACAAGCATCACTTTTAACGGCTGCATAATATTCTGTCTGAATGGCGGCTCTGTACTCAGGCTCAGCGGCCTTCGATGTACGCAAACAGCCCTGGGTTACAAGGCTGCTCCATGCTGGTCTGCCCACCACCTCCCTTGGGCTGCTGTTTGAGAAGAGGCGGGAGGAGGAGCTTAGGGAAATGGATCTGACAGCACCCATGCCTCCCTGACCATCGGCCCCTTCCATCAACAGGCTCAAGTAGGTGGAGGAGAGGGCAGACAAGAGAGGGCCTGGGGAAGGAAGGGGATTTGGATAAACTATTCTGAGATCTGGGTTCTGGTCTTTGTTGTGCCACAAACTTCCGCTGTGATACTGAGCAAGTCGACCTTCTCCACTGGGTCTCAGTTTCCCCATCAGCAAAGTGGGTACGATAGGCCCATTGTTCCTGCCTCATAGGACTTGTCACGTGAAGTAACACAAATGAAACAAAGCAAGAAGCAAACCAAAGGAACAGTAACAGTAACGACCCCCATTAGTCACAGCGGCAGATCTCAGGCAGGCCACGCAGTACGGTGGGGACGGTCCAGGCTTTGAGTCCCACTCTGCCAGCAACCACCCATGTGACATGTTGGCCGAGTCTAACTGCTCTGTGTTTGCCACTTCCTATCTGCCAAGGGAGATAATTGGCCTAATTGCCCCCTCCTGCTCTAAAAAGCTGTGATTTCCTCTTGATGGGAATAACTTACATTTCCACCCTTTTTGCCTACCACCCCCCCATCCTCCACCCCCCGCAGCAGCCTCCTGCTCTTTAGAGCTCAATAGATAGGCACGTGCCCTTCCACTGGCCGGTGGCTGTGCTGTAGGAGGGAAGGGGGAGCCGCGGTTATTCCCGGTGGCTCGAGCCAGGGCCCTGAGCACAGCCCCACGGGGATCCCGAGCTTAGGGTGGTCCTGCTTCCTGGCTCTGCTGCTCTTGTTCAGCCTCTGAGCAAGAAGGTCCCTGGGATATCGTTGCTTCCTAATGCCGCCTTTAACTGTAGGGACAGGGGAGACAGCCCTCTAGGAAGTCATCCAGGAGGTGGCTTGTCCCATCGCGAGGCTCGAGGCTCGGCTGCTCGCCCATGGTGGCGGTGGCTGTGCAGTACTGGCCTCCAGAGCCTGGGAGAGGAAGTGGTGGCTGCTGACTCAGCACCAGCCTGAGGGTGGAGAGGGGGTGGAGGAGCTCTCAGAGGCTGGGAGGAAGTGAGAATTCAGCCAACACCTGTCTTAAGGAAGGGCAGGAAGCTTTGGAACAGCTGCCGCTCCCCCTCTGGGGCTGCAAGTGGGAGGGAAGGGGGCGGAGGTGCTCTCAAGCCTTTTCTTCCCCCAGCCAGCTTGCTTAGCTCTGGCTCTGCCCCCCGCAGCTGCCAGGGGCCTCCGTGCCACCCCCTCCCCACTGCTCAGGGGCCCGGCAGTGCTGCCTGCCCTCAGGACCACCGCACTCCTGGAACAATTGGTCCTACTCCAAACTCTAGGCACCAATGGGTTAATGTGCCCCCCACCCCAGAGCCAAAGACACTGGTTTTCCTTAAGCCCAAGGGTGGTCCTTTCTGTGGGGCCACCAACCTCCATGGCATTCCTGGAGGGAGAGCTGGACTGCACTGCAGGGGAGGCCCTGCCCCCTCCCACCTTCTAACCCCCAACCTATGAGGCTTGGCCCTGCTGAATACAGCTGAGAAATCTGCCTGGGGAAGGTGAGGTGGTGTTTGGGGAAGACGACAGCTCATGGCACTGCCAATTACCCCAAGGCCCAATAGTATGTGCGCCCAGCTTGGTGCTGACGGACAGAGGCAAAAGAGGCAGCTGGGTAGAGCCTGGTTCGGAGGGTTCGCTGGGGCCCCAGGGTGGGTGGTCCCTGGCCTTTGGCCTCACTTCAGTGGACTCATTCTCCAGGGCATAGGTGGAGGTCGAGCCTGAGGAAGGGCTCAGTCAGCCAAGCCGAGGGAAGCTGGGCCTGGGAGGCAGCTCCTGCCTGTCTTCCTTTGGCCAAAGGGATACTGAGGCTGCCCCAGGCAGAGGTGCCCAGGAGGCAGGGCTGTCATGGCCCAAGGAAGGGCAGCAAGGGGCATGGGAGGGGGCTTGGGTCCCACCGGGATGGAGGAATCCAGCTCCCTCCCCACCAGGAGGAATGGGACTACAGGAGGGATGAGAGAAAGAGAGGTCAAGTGGGGTGAAGGGAGCCACAGTCAACCTGCCCTCACCTGGCAGGTGAGCTTGGAGCGAGATGGAAAAGGTAGGGGGAAGCCCAGACATGAACTTGGGGTGACGTTTTTCTGTTGTATCCCTATCCCATCCCAAGGGGTCCCTGATAAGGTACGAGCTTCCCCCAGGAGAGAGGGGGAAGCAAGGAGGAGCAAGAAGGTTGGGAGGTGGGAGGAGAAACAGGCTCTGTTGCCACCGCCCACTCCTCCTCAGCAGGCACCACGGCCTCCTGGGCGCTCACTGAGTCTGCCGGAACCTGCAGAGTCCTGCCCTGTGCTCATCAGCGGTGGGTGGGCCTGGCCTTCCCTCTGGGAACATCCAGAAGAGAAGGGAGAGTAGACAGGTGTGCAACAGTGAGCAGAACCCTTGGCTCAGGGCTAAAAAGGGCCTTGCCACACACACCGCAGGATAAACACAGCAGGGTTTCCGGTTTTACTGCTAAATTTGGGGGAAAGGCGTTACATATATATATATATATATATATATATATATATATATATATATATATATATTAAATGAAATGAGGAACTCTTATGTCTCCAGTTGCAAAATTTGCATGAACTTTTGAGTGAAAACACTGAACTCTGATGACATATTTTATTCGGGCAGGTCAGGCCAGGCCAGGCTCCCCAGGCTGGCGGTCTGGAGTCATTTCGTACCCCTTTGACATTTGGGAGCTTCTGGGTGGTGCGATGTCTCCTCTTCACAGAACTGGAAATCCAAGACTGTCCAGTGGCCAGAGTCACAAAGCCGGCTCCCAAGAGCCTCCCTGGGACCCAGTCTGTTGGTTCTGAGGGCCAGCACTCTTCCAGGGCCTTGACTCAAGGCCAGTTGGAAGCAGTCTGGTTTCCAGTAGCCCCAGCAAGTATGGTCAAGGGGCACTTTCTGGGCGAGGCCGAAGACGGCATGGGGCTTAAACAGGCGGAGGGAGAAGGGGTGGCATTTCCATATGGTGGCTGGTCCACCTGGTTCTTAGTCTGGAGAACCAGGGCTAGGACCTGGAGCCAGGGTCCCAGGGGGGCGGCCGGGGGCTGGAGGTGAACAGCACGAACTGGCATGTGAGGGAGGACTTCTTCTGGAGAACGCCCAGCAGGGGCTGCTCCTGGAGCTCTAGGGATATTCTCTCTCTCTCTCTCTATTGTATCATGATAAAATATATTTAAGCGTGTATTTTAGCCATTTTACAAAACCTGCCACAGTGTATGTTTCAGTGGCGTTAAGTCCATTCACGATGTCGTGCCACCATCACTACTTTCTATTTCTGAAATGTTTTCACTTCCCAGAGAGAAACTCAGGGCCCTGACTTTGGGGTCTGCACTTCCTGAGGCTCCTCGGAGCTGGTTGGGGGAGACTTACGTGGTAGCAAGGATTGCACAGATTTGGGCATCAGGCAGTCTTGGGTTCAACTCCTGGCCTTGCCACCTATGAGCTGAGTGAGGTTGGACGTCTCTGAGCCTCAGTCTCTCCATCGGAAAAAATGAAGGTTATTGTTATTAACACTGGTGTCATGGGGAGGTGAGGACAAAAGAGAGTCATGATGCATACAGAGTCCGAGGCACACAAAACCCTGGGAGGTGCTTAGCAAAAGCCGGCCACTCCCAACTCCCCTCACCCCCTCTGAACGCACGGCCCTGTTTGTTTGGGTCTGGAACAGTCCGAGGGGTCCTAAGGGAGTGTAAAGGGGACAGACAGGAAAGGGCTGGACACGTTTTAGTTTCATTGCATGAGCAGTTACTGAGAATCTATTTGAGACTGTGGGCAAGCGAGGCGCAGACAGTTAGTTTCTGAATCCCAGCCTAGCTGGGGAGACCCCTGAGCACCCAAGTGAGTGGAGGACGCACAGACTGAGCTAGGCCGTGGTGATACTGGCCAGAAAGTGTGGTCCGGCCTGGAGGCAGCTGGCCAGGGATGGTGCCCAGGCTGGGGAGAGATGACCGAGGGCTGGAGAAGTCACAAGGGCCTCCCAGAGCGGGCAGGACTGGAGCTGTACCCAAGGAGGGAGCTCCGTAGTTCTACTGCCTGGGGGAGCTGCCAGGTCAGCTCGTGCCCCACCACCCCAGCCCCCTCTCTAATGTAGGCCCAGATCTGATCCAAGAGGTGAATGTTCAGAGTCCTGTGGCTGTCACCTTGTCTGATTTTTTCTTTTTCTTTTCTGGAGCATCAGGCCCTCTCATCTCATTGTCATGCCACCATTCCAGTCCCCTTCCTCCCCCCTGTCCCCCCTTGCCCTGACCATTTCTCCTGGAATTCTCTGTCTCCTCTCCCATC
This sequence comes from Rousettus aegyptiacus, assembly GCF_014176215.1. NCBI lineage: Eukaryota > Metazoa > Chordata > Mammalia > Chiroptera > Pteropodidae > Rousettus > Rousettus aegyptiacus. The sequence continues at coordinate 74,587,722 of NW_023416287.1, forward strand.
CCTCTGCCCAGCTGGACTCAGTGCTCCCATGGGTGGTGTCCTTGGGAGAGCTGTGCAGAGGGTGAGGCTGGCAGAGGGGCTTCCTTTGAAGTGGGCATTCCTCCTAGGGCGTTGGTTCTGCTCTCTCCAGAATGGGGTACACATTCTTACCTGCCAGGCTGTGCGAGGATCAGATGAGGCTGCAGATATAAGTGCCCACCGTGACATCTGAGCACGGGCCACTCTGACTGTGCGTGGCTCTGCACTAAGGAGTTTCTGCATGCAGAACCCCTACCTGCTCCTAGGAGGGAGGCACTTTGAATTTGGTAAGGGGTGCAAAGGGGGAGGGGAACTACTTCTCTGTCTTTAGTCTCACCTGCATAATGGAACAATCCTGGTAACCCCCCACCCCCACCCCCACAAGGTTATAACAAGGCTTGAATTTGATCATGGATTTGTTTAGCTCATCTAACCGATGTTCACTGGTCGTCTGCACTGGACCAGACGCTGTGCCAAGCTCTGGAAACGTGGGGATAATGGCTATAGCAGCAAACTTCGCTGTCATGCTTGCTCTGTCCCAGGCACTCTCTTAAGGACTTTACCTGCCCTAAAGAGACTCAGTCTGGTGGGAAATAGGCAAATAATTGAAAAGTATGGCCCAAGGTGTGTGCTGGGCGCTCTCTCAGCGTGGGAGAACCATCCTGGGGAAGGCGATGCCTGAAGCAATGATGCTGAGCTGAGTCTTCAAGGATGCGTGGGGCTGACCAGGTGAAGCCAGGGTGTTTGTTGTAGACAGAGGGGGGCTGAGAAGACGTCAGGTGGGCTGAGAAGCACAGTACTGGAGAAGGGGCATGGGGAGGAAGCAAATGACCTATGGGGGCGCTGAGGCTTTATCGATCTTCATTGTCAGCATAGCGACGTTGCCCGTTGATCAGTATTGCTGCTGGTTGATTGGCTTTTGTCAGGAACAAAGTGTATACAATCTACCCAGAACTCTGAATGTGCTGAGCTAAGCACCAAGGCGGAGACCTTGGCATTGCCCTCGAAGACCTAGAAAACGAGGCTGGAGACTTGACAGACTCCTGTGAAACAATGATTAGGCAGATTAATAATAATAATGATAATAATAATAATAATAATAAAGTTATCCCGGCCCACTGCTGAAGAGGCTGGGAGGAGCTCGGAGACGGAGAAGAGCAAGGAGGGGGTGGCATCTGGGAGACCTGGAGGATGTAGGACTTGAGCTGACTCTTAAAGTAAGGGCCTGGGACAGCTTTTTCCACACTGTCCAACCAAACGCCAGGGCCCCCTTAAGCTGTTAAAACTTGTTTCTGCGAAAGAGTTACATGTTCCAACAACTTGGAAAATACTACACACTATACCCCTGCTTTGAAGAGTCCCGATTCATATTAGCATGTTAAAGGCTATGATAAGTCCTACAATAAAACAAGCCCTCTGGTTCTGCCCTTCTCTCCTTCCCTCCTTCCCTCCTTCTCTCTCTCTCTCTTTCTGTCTGTATGACTCCTAGAAACATGCCTTGAACTTGGTGCATGGGGCATAGTTTGGGAAATCCTGCTAGGGAACTGGGTCATTTAGCTCGAGATGGCCAAAAGCAGCAATTCCTTCATACTGAGAGGAAGTGGCGACGGAGAGGAGGCCACAAAAAGTGGCTCATTCGTTGGTGACTGCCTGTCTCCAAGAGCCCCCAACCCCAGTTCCTCCCAGGGGTGCCACCCATCCCTACTCCAGAGAAGACTCTAAGATCAGAGGTCATTGGTGAGCTGGCCACTCATTCCCAGTGGCATCCTTGCTGGCCAGCCAGGAGAAGCTGGGGAGTCGAGGAGGCCCTGTGGGTAGCACTCCGCCCCTGGAGGAATTGTACTAACACCGCACTCTGCTTAGGACCTCCCTCCTTCCTTCTTCTATTTATGACCTCGTCCAGGTTTTTGGGGGTGGGCTTTCTCCCTATCCAGCTGGGAGCCTCCATGGCCCTTAACCCACAGCCACATTTGACACACTGCCCATGGTCCATGAAGCACTTGATGTTCACAGAACACTGCACCCAGATGCTCACCCCTGAGGCATCCTCATCCCACATAACCCCCATGTAATCCATATTTGTACACAACCCTCACACACTCAGCACTTCAGTATATATACTCGTGAATCTGTGCAAGATCAGAACACACAGTATGCGAACACTCACATTTACAGGTGCAAATATGTGGACACACTTAATCACGTGTTGCTCACACATATACACACAGGTACAGGCCAAGGTTCCCACACACATCATCTCAGGAGATACAAGGTTAAGGGGCCCAAGCCCGTTGCAGAGCTTGGGCCTCTGGCACACAGTTGTCCCTGTCCTCAGGGCTCTGCTGTCTCCACGGGCCCATGTTGGGGCCTAGGAGAGTCAGTATCTGTCTGGGCTAATGAGGGGGGCACAGCTGATTTGCCGTTGTCTCTACTATAGCCACCTGGTGTTGGATAAAACAAACATTGCAAAGTCCCTTCAGGACTCGATGCTGTCTGGAGGGCTTCACGGAGGAGGTGGGTCTCAAGCTAGGGTTGGAAGGTAAGGTCCATGTCATCAGAAACTGAGAGAGGGGAGGACACCGAGGTGGGTAGGTGGCCTGAGGGCATGGAGCTCATGAGCTTGGCTGGTGTCCCCGCAATCCTGAGGACCCTGCAACAGCTGTAGGGACAATTTGGACAGAGGTAGAATAGGAATTGTTGGGGCCAGGAAGTGTCCAGCAGCCCTGCTTGGCTGGGGTTTCCTCCTGCACCCCGGGCAGCGGTCCTGATGCCCGGGAGACTCCTCAACCAGTGCTCAGCTTCTGCGCCCAGCCTGCTGGGGGAATTAAAGAGATGGAGCAATATTAATGTTGCTGCCCTGTTTTATAAAGTGTCCTAACAAGCTGGGGAGCCCGGCACACTCAGTCTTGTTTACGGCTGCTATTATTTCTCTGACAGCGAGATTAATTTGACAATAGCTGTTTATAAGCTCTTCTATCATCAGATGGGCCCATTACCTGGGAGGAGAGGAGGGCTGGATTTAATTTGTGAACAGAGCGCCAGGTTCTCCTGTTCCTGGAGTGTGTGTGTGGGAATCGCAGCCATGAATCATGGAAGGCGACAGCGGTGCTGAGACCAGAGGCCCAGAGCTCCCCGAGGGAGGGGTGTCCTGGCAGGTGGGCCAGTCTGCAGACCCAGGGAGCTGGATGGGTACCATCCACGCTGGGAGAGAGACTCCCAGACATCACCTGGCCACGGAGCTTCAACTTCTAAGGTCTACCCCAAGTAGGAATCATCTGGAAGTTTGTTAAAATAGATTTTTCCAGCCCTACAGAGTCGCTACATCTGGGAGTGGAGCTTGAGAATCCCCAGGTCTGTAGTTTTCTCAGAGGACATCTGCCCAGTGCGCTCCTGCCTCGATGAGTCTTGGCTTGTGTCAGACAGGGGGTGCCATGGTCAGGCCTAAAGTGGTTCCCTCCAGGTTCCCCCTGCTCTAAGCACAGCTTTCTCTTTCCTAGATTTTGGAAGGAAAAAGGACAGGAGAAAGGCGGGCAAAAAACGAGGCTGGGTCTTGAGAAAAATGGTAAAGCTGGCGAAGCCTGTCTCCTCCCATCCATGGAGGACTACTCCTCCCCCCACTCCAGCATCGTCGCCCCTCAGCTGGCTGGGAGTCTCTCCTGCCAAGCAGGAAAGAAACAAGTTCATAAATGTTCCCTTGGGGACTTTGTAGGCATCATCTCTCTGTCTTCTTACATGGGTCTTTGGGTGACCTTTTTTCCCAATTGAAAATTAGGAAAACCAAGGCACTGGAAGAGGCAGTTTTAAGTTACATGGCCAGGAAACAGAGGTCAGGGTTTGAATTCAGCTCACAGGTCATCAAGGTCCCTTCTATGACCTGAGGCAGTGTTCCCAACCTGGCTGCCCGGCCCCTCTGTGAATCTGCAGGCAGGCATTGCATCCATCAGCTGACAGTGAAGCTACCAGTGTGTGCTGGGAGGGGGTCCACAGGAATTCGAGGTGTTAAAGGCGTCTTCTTACTCCATCCACCTAAGCAGTCTTTCTCCAAGGAGTAGGTCTATCTTTCTGCGGACCACTGCAGCAGAAGGCAGTGGATTCTTCTCCACTGGTGGCCTGGCAGACGCTGTCACTGCAGGTCAGTGGAAGAGTTGGTCATGGGGCAGGAGGGCCTGACTCACACACATAACCCCCATCCTGCCCTGATGGAGGTCAGTGGCCCATGGGCAGTGACTTTGTCCCTTACCTGTCTCTTCATTTCCTGGGCCTGTCCCAGGAGGGGAAGCTTTATGTCCTTTGCCTCCCAGGCCCTGGTCTTTGCTCTCCTCTTGACGGCCTTCGCAGGGCTCTGCTGGGCACTTTTGAGAATCCTTCAGGTCAGACATTCCCAGTCCCTCCTCCTGGGATGCCTTGGGTCCCATCTAGGACATTTGCCTCGAGGAACTCCAGTTGGTCAAAGCCCATGAGATGGGAAGGAAGCCAGTATGTAAGCCAGGATGGCTTCCCCTCATCGAGCATCCACACTTCCACTGATGTTGCCTAAGTTTGCATCAGATGTTTTTGGCACACTTCGTCCTCCCATAGAGGTGAATTCATGGGTACCAGAACTCTCGAATATGATACCACTTGCTGTGAAGATGCTTCTGTCCTTGCCGAGTGGAGCTGATTTATTGGTTGGGATGTCAATTTGGCTCTGGTGACAGCGACTCAGAATAAAGTTAGCTTACAGGGAATGCCAACTCTCTTGTAACAGCCTAGAGTTAGTGGCCCTGGGCAGGCACGCAGGCAGGTATTGATGTTAAGGACTCAGGTGCCTCCTCTCTTGTTGCTCCACCTTCCCTAGGGTGTGGCCCTTTCATGCATGGTCCAGGACAGTTTACCTCATGTCTACAATACAGGCAGCAGGGTGGAGGAAGAAGGGGAAAGGCAGGAAGAGCATGACACAATGATGCACAAGTCATTCCTACACACATCCCATTGACCGGAACTAGGTCATAGGACCATGTGCAGTTGCAAAGGAGGTGGAAAATGTAGCCTTTATTCTGAAAGGACAAGTGCCCTGCTAAATTCAGGGCTTCTATTACCACAGAAGGAGAGAACAAATATTGGGAAACAATAGTCATCTTTGCCTCAGTTGGTTCTTAAGACCCATACGTCAGGCCTTATACTGATCCTGGTTAAAGATTGTCCTGTGTCTGCCCCTCTCAGTATAGTGTCATGGTGGGTGGGTTCTAGCATGCCCTCCATGGCTTCACTAATAGGTAAGGACAGAGCCCCAAGGCAAAAAGTGAGAAGCCAACAGCCACCCTACAAGTTGGTGTCTAATCACTGACCTATGCTGATGAGATGTGTTCATTCATTTAGGTACAAATTCATATCGTTCTGGTGACTAGCTCTCTTTTCCATAAGCACATAGTAGGATGTTAGAGCTAAGGATGCGATGACAACTGTAAGTGCCCAGGTATGATGTACACAGTAGACCCTCAGCAAAAGCTGTGTGTCCTTGGGCAAAGTATTCAACCTATTGGTGCTTCAGTGTCTCATCTGAGAAATGGGGATATAATCATGACCCGCCCTGTGGGTTGTTGGGGAGATTTAGTGTGAATCTAGAGGCTGCATCTGGTGCAATGTCTAGAGGAGGGAATGTGAGCTGCCTCGAAGGCAGGATGGCCTGGGGGGTCAAGAGCATAGGCTCTGAGTCAGGCTACGGGGTGAGCATGAGGCTCTGCAACCTCCTGAGAGGTTGTTGTGAGAATTAAATGGGACACATACAGCTTTCAATACAGGTGCCTGGCAAACAATGGGCACTCAATGAATACTAGTTTGCTCCCTGTCCCTTACCCGCCTCTGCTGGGAAGGGGCATCACCTAAATATTTATTAATTCCACACCAGCCCTTTACAGATGGTTGGTGGAGGCGTGGGGAGGACCCTGAGAATCAGAGCGGAAGCGTTGGGGCTGAGGAGACATGAGCCGCTGGCGAGTAGAGGACCGGGGCTCCGGCTCCTTCGGCCAGTGCCGTGCCCACCTCCCCACACTCCTGCCTCAGGTCCTCCCTTGGGTGAGAAAAGTGAAATGTGCCTTCAGAAGCATTAACCTAGCATGCCCTCTATGGCTTCACTTGACGTGGGACACAGGCATCCCATGTCAAGAGTCCAGAGACCTGGAGCTTGGGGCATGGCTCCCAGGGGCTCCTAGCTGGTAGTCTGACTAGGCCCTGTCCACCAGGACCCGACTCTCAAGGGTTGTATGGGAAGCCTGAGATGTCAGGGTGGAAGGGACCACAGAGGTATCTGGCCCATTACCCAACCCTTTATTTTACAAGAAGCCGAGAGAGAGAAAGGGACTCGGCCAAGGGCACTCTGATAGAGGCAAAGACCCAAGCCCCCTTCCTTCATTCTCCATTCTCACTCACAGACCAGGAGGGCGGGAGCCACAAAGTCTTTATGTCCCAAGAAGGTTAGCAGAAGCTCCTGTGGGGAGTGTGGGGAGAACTCTTGCTGGGGGAACTCTTGATAGGAAGGAAGCTTTGCAGAATTGGCGATTGGAGGCTGGACTCAGATGCCAGTTCCAAGGCTCACTGGTGAGGGTAAAAGTGAACAAAATCAGACCCGCCTCCCAGGGCTACTGTGGAGATTAACTGACTTAAGTTCATAAACTATGAGGGGCCATTAGGACACGAGGACTGTTGTCCACTTGGGCTGTAAAGAGGAATTTCCTTACGCATGAGACACAGGATGGAGGAGGTGTGATTAGGGTGTGTAGGTACCAAAATCCAATAGAGCCGTAAACAACATGGGCTCCCCTTATATCTTAGAGATCAAGCAGGAGGAATCTTTACAAGAGTCTCGATAGTTGGTTAGAACATCTGCAGAATCTCTGCCTAATACTCGTTTTTCAGGGTGCTCAAGGAAGATCGCACTCTTGTCAGCCACAGCATCTGTGAGCTTCTGAGATGCACATGGTTTTATATTTCACATCTCTGACACTGGAATGTGCCTTATAAGTGCCCATGTGTCCTATTTTAATTGTCTTTTTTAAAAAATCTCTTAGTGGTTCATAAAGTGATGGTACACCATATAATTGATGGCCTTCTAGGGCTGGTGAAATCTGGCATTCTTCTTTTATACCCCCTGTTCATGAAACTTTAGGGGCCACAGATAAGCTATAGAAGCCTCAAAGGCGAACATCGGTGCCCAGTCTGTGATTCAGAAGATCTAGGTTTTTTTTTCACTGTACACACCCACACCCCTTTCATCTTGTTTTTAACATTTCTCAACCCCTCACACCCAAGGACTCAAGAACACTCCCCCTGAAGACCAGATGTTAGTGAATAGGGAGACAGGAGTCCTGGGAACCCTCTCTGGAGGCCTCTGGCTCTTCACTGGACCAATTAGAGGAACACCTTTCTGCCTCGCTCTTTAGGGACTGATGAGGATAACAGGGGATCCTTGCAGTCTAAAAAGCTTTGGACATGTCCCAGAGTTACTATTCTAAAACAATGCTAACTTCTTTAACCTTTCCTCTCTCCCCAAACCAGCTGTCCAAGCCCCCTTCCTGTGCCTATCTGAGGACCAACAATCTTCCAGACACTCAGATGACCCTTCTGGAATACCAACCCCATTCTTCTCCTGTTCCACCAGCAGCCACAGTCTCCCAGTACCCAGTACACTGCTACCCTTGCATTTAGTGCCTGCTTGGCCTCCTGGCTGCTCCCCATCCTCTCCACCCTTTGTGTACCCAGCTCCTCCCTCAAGATCTTCCCCAAACCCAGCATTGCACTTGTGATCCAAAGTCTTACATGGCCCCATTGTGTCTGCAGGACTCCAGCACCTAAATAGCCAGTACCGCCTCACCAAGCGGGGTATCTGACTGAAGTGGATAGTGATGATACAGAAGGGCAGCTGCTGGGCAAGTCCACGGGGCTGGCTCATCCTTGGCAGGGTTGCCATGTCCCTTGGCCCTAGGCCAGGATGAGATTGGCTCAATGTAACCCCAGGTCTTTAGCTCCTCTATTTCTTCCTCATTGTCCTCTTTATTTATATTTAAATATTTATGAAGCCCCTACTCTGTGTTGGGAACTGCACAGAGCCTAAAAAAGAGAGTGCCTTATCTTCTTTTCATTTATTTATTCATTCATTCACTTATTTTACCAATGTTGATTGAATGGCCGACCCTTTCCAGGCCCTTCTCAATGGCATTGCCATCCGTCCCTCATTCCCTGCTTTCATTCTAGACTTTGGTCAGATTTGATCATGGTGTAGGTGACAGAGGTTTTACAGTCAGGGGAAACTGAGACCCCAGAGATCAGAGAGGCTTTCTTTATGGCGAGATGGAGCCTGGGTCCAAAAGGCAGCGTTACGTGCCTGAGCTGCAGCGTTGACTTCAGATGGGGACAACTGGCTTGGTCCAGTTCTCATACCTGCCATTCTGGTTACCTGGGGAACTTGCAAAAACCATATTCCTAGGTCCCACAGCAGAGCTACTGTTCTGGGGTAAGAATCTGTATTTTTATGCATTTGTGAATTTTAAATACAAGATAGTTGTTTTGTCATTAAAGAATAAAGGTGCACACATGGGGAAAATGTAAGCAGTGTGGTAGACTCATCGCTGAACAGTAAAAGTTTCTATCTCACTACCAGACTTCACCTTTGCCCCCACAGAGGTGGTGATTGTTCATACCCATCCGGGTTAAGTAGCAAGTGCCGTGCTAGACATCATACATGTTGTATTGAACAGAACTCATGTCTCTGCCCCTGTGGAGCTTACAGCCTAGTGGAGGTGACTGGGAGGGAACAAACGACCCACAAATACACATGTAATCATGAAATGTGACAGGAGTCAGGCATGAGCAGAACAAGGTTACAGGAAAGAGAATAGCAGGCATGGTCTCATTTTGGTGGGCTGCACTGGAGGAAGTGGGTGTGGATGGGGTGAGGACTTCCCAACCTCTCGTCCAGAATCCTACATGATTCTGAAGGAACTCTCGGGGAGCCTCAGGACCCTCAGGACCCTCTGCACTCACTTCTCACTCGATGTCTGGGATACAGAGTGCAGCAAGACCCTTCCTGATGCTTGGGAGTCAACATCCAGTTAGGACATCATCCACGATAAGGATCACATTGGTTTCCTAAGGTTGCCGTACATAGCACCACAGGCTGGGTAGCTTACAACAATAGAGACTTTTCTCTCACAGGTCTCGAGGCTGGGAGTCTGAAATTAAGGTATCGACAGATCCACGCTCCCTCTGAAGTCTCTAGGGAAGGGTCCTTCCTGCTTTTTCTAGCTTTCGGTGGTTGTTGGCAAAACTTGGAGTTCCCTGTCTTGTAGACACGTCACTCAAATCTCTCCCTCTGTCATCAAACGGTGTTCTCCCTGTGTGTCCCTCTCTCCACATGGCCTTCGTATAAAAATAGCAGCCATTGTATTAGGGCCCGCTCTAATCCATTCATTTTAACTTGATCACATCTACAAAGGCCGTTTCCAAATAAGGTCAAATTCACAGGTACTGAGGGTCAGGACTTTAAAGTATATTTTTTTGGGGTGGGGAGGTCACAACTCAACCCACAAGGATGAAACATGGAGTCCCAGGGACCTGGGGCTGGAGGGGTTGCAAGGATTCAGGGAAGGGGACATGGTCTCTGCAGGCCGGGGCGAGTAGCACGGGGCAGGCTTCAGGAAGGGGAAAATTCTGATGGTTTGGGGGGATCTGGGTACATGGGGAGGAAGGCAGGGCATGGGCAAGTGGACGAGTGAAAAACAGCAGAGGTGGGAATGCACGAAGCACACGCCGCCATAGGGAAGAGGCTCCAAGGACTTCCTCAGAGCCTCTCCTAGAGCTGTGAGTCCAGTAAAATGATGCCCCGGTGATCACGAAGCTTACAGCACATCTTAAAGGTAACTGATTTGCTCCTGCCCCGAAGGAAGACATGCAGGCTGTGGGGTGTGACCCCACAGTTTTCCTCTGTGACCTTTCCCAACTCATGCTGGCTCTGACATTCAGGTATGGTAGCTAGATGCAGAGGAAGGAAGAGTGACTGTCATCTGAGCTCCTGGGATAAGCTAACTTATGTCCCCAAAGCCCAGAGCTTATGACCCTTGATGACATGCTCCAAACACCGCAAACCATCCCTTCCTCTCCTTTTTATCCCCACACCAAACGACTTCCTTTTCCATCCATTTCTTTCTCGCACACTCAGAGAGAAAGTTGTATGTGGGTTGGATGACACCTGCCTTGTTCATCACTGTATCCCTAGTGCCTAGACAGGGTCTTCTCAGAGCACGCAAGAAGTGGTCATTTGATTTAAAGACCACAGTGACACGAGAGACTCCAGACAGTCACATGCTCAGATCTTGTCCCTGCAGAGACCCAGATCCCCCAGCCCTTCATGTACACCACCGTCTCAGGAGGACCAGCTCAGGTCCTGCCATTGCCACTGAGCTGACACCAAGCTTGGGTGAGATATTTGCCCTTCCCTGGCCTCAGTTGCACTTTTCTTAAAGTGTAGGTGGGAATGTCCCCTTCATAGGGCCGATATGAGAGGGAACTGTGAACAGTTATCAAGAAGCTAGAATTATGCAACTCAATTCAGCCCAACTACTGAAGTCCCTCCTGCTCGACAATCTGAGCTCTGTGGTGCCAGGCCCAGGGGATTCAGGGTGAACAAGGCAGGCTGCTCCCTGCCTGCAGGGGTGACGGTCTGTCTGCTGGGAAAGCTGGATTGTATGTAAGGAGTTTACAAAGTGATGTACAAAGGGGAGCTCAGGAAGCTCTGAGGAAGAGTAATCAGGATTTCGGCTGGTTCAGGTGTCAGGTAAAGCCTTCCTGAGGAAGTGGCATGAAGAGGAGGAGTTAGCCAGGCAAAGAGTGGGAGAAGAGTTCTCAGCAGAGGAAAGTGCATTTTGGAGGCTAGAGCTCATGGCCTGTCCTAGAAATAGAGAGCAGTCTGGTGTGGTTGGAGCATAGAGAGTGAAGGGGGCCAGAGAGGCCAGATGGACTCCACCTGAAAGGCTAGTGTATTAGTTAGCATTCAGTGTGGTCTAAAAGCTACAGTTTATTTGTCTCACCTGTTTAGAAAAAGTTGGGCAGAGTGATCCAGGACTGGTGTGGTGCCCCATAATGTCAGAGGCCCAGGCTGCTCCTACTAATTGCTCTGGCATTTATGACTTTCATTTCTGTCACTCATGGCCCAATATAATGGCTAAAACTCCAGCTCTTGTGTCTGCATTTTAGCCAATGGAAAAGGAAGAAGGGCTGAGGGCGCTTTCTCAAATTGAGGCACTTCCTGGAAATTGCATACACCATTTGCATTTAAATCCTGTTGGACAGATTTCAGTCACATACATGGTCACGCTCAGCTTCAAGGGAAGCTGTGAAAATATCTTTCTTCCAGACAGCACAGGCCAACTAAGAATGAGAGATTCTGTTACTATGGAAAGAGAAAAAGATGGATATTGGGGGAGGACTCATAGCCTCCCCCATGGTTATCATGTTTAGTATTTCAGTTGATGAAGGCACTCTAGGTCCAGCATATCATGAGCATGTCATGAGTCCATGAGTGCATTGAGGGGCATCCACCTCACTCCTCCAAATAGAACCATCCTCCTTCCACCGATGTGGTTCATTCAAGGGCTAGCCTCCCCTCCTCCATGGAAGCCTCCCCTCCGCCATGGAAGCCTCACTCCTCATTGAGGGTGTTGAGGCTGCTGGGGGTCTTCTCTCCTGCTGCTGGGATGGCAGGAGGAAGGCTAGTGTGGTCACGGCTAGTCATGGAGAAATAAGGGTGTTCTGTAAATGAGGAGACTAAATTGGTGGTAAGACCCAACTGGGGAATCAGTCCTACTGTGTCTGTGGGCTAACCTGGGAACTCAGGGTTCCTTAGGAAAATGCAACAGGAATTCCAAACAACTCATTTATAAACAAACCCTTGAGACCCAGGTTGCTCGTGTCCTTTTCTTAAAGACATTTCCGGCAACTCCTGCTTTCCAACATGACCCTCTTTTCTTCTTTTTTGGGAAGAAAGCACCAGACAACACCAAGCAAAGGAACTCTGTTATAGGGAAGTTATCGGAGCCTCCCTGGGGACCGGGAGGTGGGTGCCCAGGAGAAGGCTGCCCCTCACAGGCACATGGGGTGGGCTGTGGAGTTCTGTCTGGGGCGGTGCCAGCAGAGTCAGGCAATGGAGGAGTCAGGCTGATCCCAGGGTGCTCATGCAGGGAGAGAGCTGGGTCCCATCCAGCCTTGAGGTATTCAAGCTGCTCTTGGGGTCCCCTGGGGACCACAGAGCTGTAGAGGAGGGAGGAGCCCCTGGGCAGGGCTTCAGCCCACAGCAGGTGACCTCCCATCAGCTTTCAAAGCAGGCTTCTACTAAACACTGCATTCGAAGGAACTAGAAAAAGTCGAGGACTCCAGGGGAGCCCTCAGTGAGCAGCAGGTGGGAAACAGTTGGGAAGGAGAGAGCCACTTGCCCAGATTCACCTGGCCAGCTGGTGGCAAAGCTGGGGCGTGAGTGCATTTTCCTGATCCCCAGTGTGAAGAGTTTTACCGCACCACCCACACTGCTGCATCCGGTTGGATTAGGTAATAGCTTCTTGATCTCCCCAGAGGAGCTGGCTTCTCCCCAGCATCAGATGGGGAAATGAAAGGAAAAGATAAACTCTCACCCTTGCTCTCCAAAGTGAAATTTCAACTCAATCTCTGTAGCCTTTTTGTTCTAAAACAGAAGAGAAAATATCCATTTTACATATTTATAATGATATATAAATCATTACTCATGTAAGTGTATATGTACATATACATACATATATGTGTAATAGATATATCTATATATGTGTACAAAATTTGACTGGGCATTGTAAGGCCACAATACGATATCTAAAGGCAGTGAAAAGCAGTCACACAGTGAAAGCAAGGCCCCCTCTCCCCCGCACCCAGACACTTGGTGGCCTTTCACGGTTTCCTCCGGACCCCATCAAAGATTATCATGCTTATTCCATTTGGCCCTCTTGATCCCTGTTATTCTCAAGATTGTTGTTAAATATACATGATTATCGAAGAAGAGTAAAACAGGCCAACTGGCTGGGGAAGAGCCTCCCTCACCCTAGGGTGGTGGCCCAGGGGCAAAGGACTGTCTACTTCCCAGGTGCAAGCTAGGGGGCCCTGGGGGCCTCCATCCCCTGCCTTTGCTGGCTCCTGGGTGAATGAATCTGTCGCCCATCCCTGCCTTACTCTCCTGCATTAGCGAATGAGGGGGTTGGGTGAGATGCTCTCAAAGATCCCTTTTAGCTCAAATTTCCATGATCCTATTATCTACTTCATGCCCCGTTTCCCCACTTAAAGAAATTAAGAAATAGGGCAGCTTTGAAGATAATAGCTCATTTATGTTCCCGAAGGATTTCAAAGGCATTTACAGATTGCAGGCAAAATGCAGCTCAAATTTGGCTGTGGTTGGCCTGCCAAAGGCACAACTTGCCCACCTGGTCCCCACTAAAAAGTAAGAGTTGTAGTGGGGAGGCCCCAAGGCTCTAGGCTTGGGAGCCTGTGTAAGGTGAGGGCAGTGACTTTCCCCTCTGAGGCCAGTCTTTTCTCCCCCCTGGCGATGAGGTGTGTACCCTCACAGACCCTTGGGATGTATTTCTGAGGACCCAGGTTTCCCATCCAAAGTTTTGTGAGAAAGTTATTTCTACCTGAGATTCCTTAAGCCTAGGTGTGTTATCTTAAAGCCAGCTGAGTGGGTCCCTCAGGGCACTCCTAAAAGGAATACAGATTTTCCCAAGATGTTTGCCTTCCAGGAGTGGGTTGGGGGGGGGGGCGGGTGTGGAGAGGTCCCACAGGCCCCAGGCATTTGGCCCACTCATTAGCAATGCTACAGTTCCATCCTGGATGTCCCCGTGGTTCATGTTCTTACAAACTCTGAAGAGCAGCATGGAAGCCACCGAAATCGATGGTAGCACAGCCATGCCTCTCTCGTGTGAACTAGCGAAAGCCTTGAAGCTTTGTTACTTACAGATGCAGGATAACTTGGCCTTGGCCAACACAGCTTGGGAACCTGCTTCGGTGAACAAACAAGAGGGATCTGTGATAACCACACCAAGCTCGATTGTACTTAAGTAGGTGCGTTCGAAGTATTTGACAAGTTTTCCTTTTCGACAGTTCCCTCTGGTGCTTTTCTTCGAGTTACAGAAGCACAGCACACTGGAGCCGGAGGGACTTTAGAGATATGTTCACTTGGCCCTTGCATTTTGTAGAGGTGGAGACTGAGTCATGAAGGGGAAAAATCTTCGGATGAGGCACTGGCGACAGGCAAGCCAGACCCCAGGGCTCCTGCGTGGAGCCCACTGGGATCTTTGCACACCTTAGCAGGAGTGGAGAGTTACACGGAGGCTGGTCCCTGCTGTCATCGGGATGGAAGTTCACGAGGACATGGGTTTTGCCTGATTTGTTGACTGCTGGTATCTCCAGTGGCTGACCCAGGGTAGACACAGAGTAAATGCTCAATAAATACTAGTTGACCAAATAAATGGGAGTTACAGCACATTCTAAGTCAGAGAGTTCTGAATGAATGTGGCTTTGTGTGTCCCGTCAGTCAAATACATAAATAAATAAATAAAAATAAAAACACCTTCCCTGGGCTCATAACATGGCCCTGAAGGTGAGCATTCTTCATTTTTCCACCTCCTTTGGCTGCAGAGGAAGCAAAGGCCAAGTCTTCTATCCTAGCAGAATAGACAGCTCTATTTTAAGTGTTAAAAAGATTGAAAGGAACACAGCACAGGGCCCACAGCCAGATCTGCCTTTGTTTGCGAAGCTCCAGCTTTCTCGGGAGCAGAGCAGCCTGCAAGTGGTGCCTGAAGCTGGCATCTCTCGGGCCTTGGCTGCTGCTCGACTTGAGGTACCCATGAGTCAGGATCCACCCAGTTCACCTCTGCACAGCCCCTCCTTTGTGCTGGTTGGGGCCTACCCTGTGTGCAGCCTGTTGCGGGTCCAGAAGAGACATGGAGGAGAGCCGGCGGTCAGGTTGCCCAAGGAAGCTGATGGGCTGGTTGACTCTCGTTGTCATAATGATCTTTCCATGTCCCCCAGGCTCACTGAAAGCTCCTTCAGGGCAGAAAACGTACCTCCTTGGGATCTCCTTGGACTTTCTCAGTAGGATTGAAGAGGTGACATCATAGCTGGGGCCACCAGTGAGAGTGTGACCTCTAGACCCTCCTCTCAGAGGGCCTGAGGCCCAGGTGCTGCTGCTCCCTGAACCGCTCACCTAAGGGTCTCTGGACCTGTGCTCCCCACCCCCACCATGCACTTCCTCCTCAGCCAGAAGTGTGCTTAGGTTAGAAAACCTCAACCATCAGCCAGAATGTATTTTCGTGGAGTGAAAAAACCTTCAAAGAAAATGCTCCGAGGACATAGAACAGGGACTCTAAAATAACCACAGAGAGGCTCATTTCGTGGGGCCCTAGAGGGCCTGCCTCACACAGAGGCGAGGCGACCCCTGGGCGTGTGACTTCAGGTCGTCCCTCCCTCCTCATTGTGGCTTGATGCCAAGATTTTAGGGCTGGTTTACAATTAGATTTGTTTTACTCAGAAGTGGCCAAAGAGAGGCCAGAGGCAGTGTGGTGGTTTCATAGGGCTGCCCTCAGCTCCCTCTGACAACCTGTCCTTGCTTGCTGCTTGGGGGCGGCCTTTGCCCAGGACCACAGCACAGACACAGCAGGAGCACCAGGCTGCGTGGATTGCTCCAAGCTCCTCTCTGCGCTGCAGGCTGGAGGCCGCAGGAAGCGGCTGACCGAGCGGCCAGGACTCCTGGAGCTTCGGAGTAGTTCAGGTGATGAACAGTCCTGGCCAGGGATTCAGGAGAGCGAGGCCCTCTGACCTCCGCTGGGCTCCTCCCAGGCTCTTGGGGATGCATCTGTTTCTCATTCTGTGACAAGAGAAGGTGGGTGGGTTGGGAGTCTCTGGGACTCCCCTTGCTTTTAACGCCCTATGAGTCTCTGGTTCTCCCAGGTACCCTCACTCTATTTCTTTCCCTTGCCTCTACTGCCGCTTCCTCTCCAAGCAGCTTCCTGCCTTCTCGTGAGAGTGGGAGGTGGGGTGGAGTCGCTCTTTGGAACCAGACCCGGGAGGGATGGGGCCTCAGATGGCAGGAACTTAGGTGGCTGGTGACCCAAGCCAAGGCCTTATGGCTCCCACGTGGACTCTTTAGAAACCCAATTTCTTTGTTACCCATCCCACACCCCTGACTCAGGGTCATGTAGGGTCAAGAGTTCAGGGGTTCTGCTTTGGGATGACCCATGTCTGTCTCTAGAGGTCCTGGAGGAGCCTTTTTCTGTGCCGAGTGAACACGTGTAGTTATTTCTTCACAAGGATACTGGCTTTTGATATTCAGAGTCCGGAGTGCGAAACCTGATTGGACATCTCACCTTTTGTGACTTTGAACATCTCACTTTGTTTCTGAGTTTCCACATCCTCACTCAGTTAATGGGGAGATCTAACTTTGTGGTTAGATTTTCCTGAGAGTTTAGGGTGTGAGCAAGGGACAGGACTGACTTTGGGACAGTTATCCAGAAAGGTGGTTGTCCGAAGGAAGTTAAAACCATTTGCAAAGGAAATGTCATAGCTTGTGAACAAGCAATGGAAGATCGATCAGTACATGTTGGGGTCTAATTAGGAGCTAACTCTTATGATACAGCTTTAAGCCCTCTGGAGGATTAGGGAGAGATGAGCTGGGAACAACTTGACAGTGTTACCTCCCCCTCTTCGCCAAGCCTAGCCCAGCCCCAGAGGACATCCTATTTTGCCCAGTGGTCCCCTCAGACACCTTAGCTCATTTGATAAGCCCCTGACAATTTGGTGGGGGAGGGGTCATGGAGAGTTGCTCCCTGGTTTCTGTGTGCTCTTAGTGAGAGCCCTGCAGTATCTTCTGGGGATTCCAGGAGAACTTCTTGATAGTGTAATGGTTCTTAAATGCTGGAGTCATGACTGAGAAGAATAACAGAGTTTCTGAAAAGTTTCTAAACTGCAAGAAAGATGTTTCTTTCTGGAATGGCTCAAGTGTAGCTATGCCTTGAGACTTTTCCCTTCCAAATCTTAACGATTGGGTTGAACTCATTTATTCATTCTTTCATTCACTCACTAACTCATTCATTTACTTAACACACACCTATGGATTGTCCACTATATGTCAGGTGCTGTGCTAGAGGCTAGGGAAATAAGAGGAAACAAAATAGTCTTGGAGAGTGAAAATGCAAGCCTAGCAAAAGGCTGTCTGTGTCCTGCTGGGCTTAGGGCCCAGTTCTCTGGTTGAGCTTCTGGGATTCACACCAAGAGGAAATTCATCATATACTTAATTTCCAAGAAAAAGGAAATAAATCACCAAAGCAAAACAACACTGTGGACTTTATAAAGCAAACACGACAGGAAGACGCTGGGGTTGGGTGACTGAAAGGCTCCTTCCAGGCTGCCCATCTGCCGGGGGATGTGGAATCTCTTCTTACAGACACTGAATTTTGGGGATGTTCCAAAGACCTTTTGGGATTTAGCTTCCTATTCAAATGATTCAACCCTCTCCAGATGTTGGGTAGACCAGATGACCCCTGAGGTCTCCTTCTGCTTTAAAATTTAGCAATTCAGGGATTTTCAGGATATGAGCTCAAATTGGAGGGTCATATTAATGTTCAGCATGGCTAGTGGGGAGCGATTTGTCCATAGTAGTGACCTGAAAAGAAAGTGGAATCCTACTTGGAAGAAAAATAGCTCTCTGCTCCATGCATTTGTGCCAAAGCTTTGTACTGTCACTCTTTGCGACAGGGTAGAATTGGTTCTTGAATGACAGATGGGTCTATTGGGTCCATTGCCTGATGTCCTCATAATCGGGCAGTTTCAATGAAAAGGTAACCCTCAACCTGGGCCTTAAAATCCACATTTCCTAAAGCATCCAGCGTGTAGCAAGTTGTGTTTGTACAGCCACTGGCCACGTGCTCTACCAAACCGGCCTTGGTTTTGCTGCTGTCCTTCTGTGACTGTGCTTCCTTCTAGACCAGACTCCAGCTTCCCTGAACATCAGATTGGATGTTTGGTTCTCAAGCCTTCTTAAGCATCGGCATCACTTCAGTGCCTGAAATAATTCAGATCGCTGGGCTCTCCTCCTTAATAGTCAGTCGCTGCTGCTGCTGCGGGTCTGGGGTGGTGGCAGGCATCTGCATTTTTAACCATCTCCTAATGCATTTTTAAGAACCACTACCTGAGGCTACGGTCTCCGTGTGTGGTCCTCTCTCGGCAGTGCCCTTACCTGGGGAGCTTGTTAAACATGGAGATTCCTGGGCCCCTCCTCAGAGCTGCTGAATGAGAAGCTAGGTGGGTGATTTTGTTGCATGGTGACAGTAGAGATGACCGTGCTTGGCTGTCTGCTTCCCTGGACCGCCATGAGCCCATGTGCTTATACGAAGAAGTTCCTTTCAGGAGAAGTTTATTGGAAGTTTACTAAGTAGGTTCATTGGAGATGCGAGGAGGGCCTTCCCAATCGTGGCTGAGATTAAGCTTGGAGTGTGAGGATCTGAACAGAGAATAAAAGATGTTGGTTAAATCATTCACTCCTCCCCTATCTGCCTCCTTACTCGCCCTCTCCCCTCCCCCACCCCCACCCCCATCCGCACCCCAACCTACTCTACCGCCCTAAACCCCCAGGGCCATTGGGTGGGAAACCAGGACTTTAGGACCAGGCCTACCCATGGGATAAAGGAGCAGGAAGAAGCCCATAAGTGCCCCAGCTTTCTGGTGGGCCCAGGGGACCCAGGTCACCTTGGTCAAAGTTTGTCATGGGTGTTGTCCCTGGTCTCACCTACTGTCTCAGAGAAGCCAGCTGGACCTCCTCCTGGGGCACTTTGGTTCTGTAGTTCTGTTCTCTTCAGGACAACTCCTGAAGTTCAGTCTTCTCAGTGGCACGGGGGGTCATGAGGCGTTTCCTGTGTACCAAAGTGTGGCTATGAATAAAGAAGTGGGTGATCTGTACTGAGAGTCCAGCATGATGGCTGGGATTATACTCTGCAGTGAGAACCTCTGGGTTCAACCCCCACTCTGCCATTCACTAGCTACGTGACCTTAGGCAAGTTGCTTACCCTCTCTGAACCTCAGTGTTCTCATGTTTGTTTATTCATGTCCATTCAACCAACAGCTGTTTATTGAATACTGACTCAACAATGAGCTGAAGGGCTGGACTTGGTGACATATCGTTTCTGAGTGCTGGCTACAGAGTCCTGGATGGGTCACGTCAGGAGGTGTCCTGAGGACCGTGTGGAGTTCCTTTAGAGTAGAACAAAGGGACTGGTGTCTACACAGGAGTGCGCCACCAGGGCAGTGCTGGTGGGTTGGCTGGCAGGTCCTCAAAGGCTGGACTATCTGCCACGCTTCAGCGATGTCAAGATCAGGGTCACTCTAGAACCCACCAGCTCTCGCATGGGGTCCTTCAGAGGGTGCTGATCAAGAGCTCTCTCTGGAGAGGGGTAGGTGGAGAACAGGGGAGCTAATTGTAGTGCTGACCCTGCCACTCACTGGCTGTGCATCCTTACTCAAGCCACTTCATTTCTTCCTGCCTCAGTGCTAGGAGCTGTAAGCCTGCCACTGCCCCTCCCGGAAGCCCCTTGCACAGGACAGCCCGGAAACAGTGCTCTGCAACATCAGGACATTGTTGTCACCTCCACCATCCCCTGTGTGGGGCCCCGTAGGGTCACTTCCAGCTCACCCCACATTCCGGTTTGGTTCGGTCCTGGAGGAGAGAGCCACTCTCTGTAGAACTAGCTCATTACCCTGGCAACAGGCAGATATAGTCTCGGGAGAGCTGGCCTGAGGGGTTAGGGGTCCTCCTGTTAGGACGGTGGAGGGGAGGCAGGGCTAGGGAAAGAGCCTGCTCTTGTTCTGGTTCCAGGAATAAAAGGTTCTACTGCTTCTGGCCAGGCTGTTTTATCCATACTTATCAAACCCTGTACATTTTGAGAGGGACAAAATCCATATGTCCCCTTTATTCTAACCACACTGCAGTGCTGTTATGTAAGAGCTGTGTGGTGTCCAGAAAGTCTCCTGGGGCACAGGGAAAATGAGGTTTCTCACCCCTGTACCCCTCCACTCTCCTTTCTTTGCCCATAGCCTCTCAACTGCATTACCAGCCCCACAAAGGTGGGGGGGACTTCCTGTTCTGAAACAGGAAGCCGTGTGTGTGTGTGTGTGTGTGTGTGTGTGTGTGTGTGTGTGAAGGAGGATGTAGGTTTAAAATGTAATGAGTGGATGGAAGACCCCCTCATCCTTCTCATTACACACACCAAGACTCCTGCCCCACTCGCCCTGGCCCCTACACGGGTGTGATCTCCAGGGTACCTCCAGGGCAGTGAGCTTGATACTGCAGCTCTTGGTACAGTGTGGCTAATGCTCGGCCTCTGGCCTCTGGGGAATGGTAATGCCAGCAGAAGGCCAGGGCTAATCGCAATACACATTTCCACAGAGCGTCACGCAGGCTTTCTAAGGCTCCGTTACCCTTTCATCCTAAAACCACCTGTGAGGGTGGCTGGGCAGCCAGGCAGATGAGGAGAGTGAGGCCCAGGGGGGCTGAGGGACCAGGCTGGAGTGGCCCAGCCAAGTGGTGAGCTCTGTCCATGCCTCCTGACTCGCCGGCAGCCCACCATGTCCTGTCTGGGAGGACTGGCCTGGTCGATGCATCCCAGAGAGCAGACATGGTGGTGTCTCCTGCTGTTGATGACCCAATTCAAAGCGATGTGGTGATAAGAGAGAGCACAGAGTCCAGGACACAGAGGCCTTAGCAAATCTCAAGCACCCCAGCAGAGGCTCCATGGGCTCCAGGACAGCCTGCCAGTCAGCCCCAGAGCAGACACATGCGCAAATAACCCTCACTGGTCCTTCCCAGGACTGGACCCTTCTCAGCATCCAAGGGATGGAGGAGTCAGTCGTTACCTACACCGTGCCCTGGGGAAGCGGGGCGGCAGTGGCTCCGAGCCTGGGCCGGCTTGTGCGGCCTCAGCCCCCAGCCGCCAGCCCCGTGCCCTCGAGCGCTCCCGGCAGCTGCCCGCTTTCCCAGAAGCAGATGGACAGTTGCTCCCACAAAGGGGATGTGTGGCGCTCGTGCTGCGGTTCCCATGGCAAACTCAGGCCCCTTGTGTTTCTAATTACTCCCGGTGTTCTTTTCTTCCTGGTGTGAGCTCGGCCAGGCTGGGGCATTCCGGTCTCCCGGCTCCCCTCCCCCACCGCGTGTCCCCGTGGGGCGGGGCGCCCTTCTCACAGTCAGCTAGGCTGGGGCCCCGGACGCCTGTGCAGCAGCCAGAGGGCTTTTGTTTCCCTTCAAGATTGTTCTGTTTTAATGGATTCATTCATTAATTTTCGTCGTGGTAATATGTACATTAAAAACTTACCATTTGAACCATTTTAAGCGCGCCGTTTTAAAAGCAAATGTGCCGCTTGAAGTGCTCCGTTCGGTAACATCAGGCGCATTCACACCGTTGTGCCACCATCGCCACCATCCATCTCCAGAACTTTTCCATCTTCCCCAACTGAAGCACCCCGCCCCCCTCCCCCAGCCCCTGGCGACCTCTCTTCTACTTTCCGTCTCTATGAGTTTGCCTACTCCGGGAGCCTCGTGCAAGTGGAGTCATACAATAGTTGTTCTTTCACGTCTGGCTTGTTTCACTTAGAATATTGTTTTTGAGGTTTGTCCGTGTTGTATCACAGGTCAGAATTTCCTTCCCCAGCCTGGTAGATTAATGCCTTCTTTTGCTCTATTCTTTCTTTTTTAAACTTAAGGGGAAAAGTGATGAAATTCTCTCTGTTTTTTTTTCCTTCGCTGAACAAAATTTTACCTGGAGCCTCAGTAGATAAGGCACACAAGAGCAGAGGTGCTCTGGCTGAACTGGGGGGAAAACTGGGGACCCCATACCCTGACTTCGGCATCCCTGGAGACCCTGGGCACAGAGCTGGCCATGCCCCAGAGAAGGGGGCTGACTTGATTGACGGTGGGTCCACCTGTTGGCATTGAGGGACCTGGCCTCCTCCATGGCTGCACTCCTGTCCTCCCTCCTCTGCTTTCCTCCTAAATGTCCTCGTCATGTCTCTGGGCCTCAGCCAGGACCCCCAGAGAAAGTTAAAAATGTCCTTTACCTGGGGGATTTGGAGTTTCTTCTTGCAAACCTCCCCCAGCCTGGGTTCATCTGAGTCTCTTCCAGGACCTGGCAGGAGCCTCCCCTCCCTTCCCCTCTGATCCTTGTTCACCTTTTCTCCTCCACGATCTCCCTGCCCTCAGAGCCTTCTGACCCTTCCGGGCTGCCCTGGCCATGTTCTGTTCTACTCCTACCAGCTTCATCTGTATAACAGCTCTAGACAGTTCCTTTCCCTTTCATCCATTTCCTTAGTGTCTCACAGGTACTAATTGCAGTATTAGTCTGCATGGGTTTATGCACCTTGGGAGCTCTCGGCACATCAGATGCCTCTTGGCTCCTGGCCATTTGAGGTGAAAGTCTGGAGCACACAGAATTTCAGATCCATGACAGGCAAGGTGGAGGTGACATTTTGGAGTGGGAGCAGCACATGGAGTAGAGTACTTCGTGGTTTCTGGTAAATCCATCATGGCAACCACTGACTTACCTACATTGCCAGAGCCTGGGTCAACCATAAGGGCCAGGGAAACAGCAAAACAGCTTAGATCTTGCCCTCCGTGAAGTTTGGGGCAAGTTACTTTATCTCTTTTCACTGTTTTCTTATCTGTAAAATGGGCTGATAACATCTCCTTGCACGAAGATTAAATGAGATAGAGCATGCAGAGTGCTTAGAACAGGCAGCATCGTCACTCACAGCGAGCAGTGGCCACTCTGAGTGTTACCCTCATCTGTGGCCGAGGGGCCGACAGGCTCCTCTCTACACCAGCTGTTAGGTCCCTGGGTTTTAAACAGCAAAACTGTTATCTGTCCTTCCTGTCCACTTTAAGTCTTTTCTAAAATCAACATACGACAGGGAGGAAATGGCGTTAGTTGGCTAGCTCCTCTGTGTCGAGAATCTCTGTGTTAAGTGTTAGTGTGCTCATTTTCCAGACAAGGAAAATGAGGTTCGGGGTGCTTAAGGAGCATGCCCACGACAACACGGCCAGGACGTGGGAGAGGCCACCGCCCAGCCCTGTCCTGCTGCATGTTGAACTTTGCTCCTGGCGAGTAAAGAGGAAGAGCAGAGGCATGAAGGGAACAGAAGATGCATTCCCTGCGGAGATGTTTTTGCCAGGGTCTATTGAAGCCTCTGGGACCCTAGGCATCGCCTTTGCACTGGACTATTAGACCAGAATTTGTGAGATGTTGCAAAATTATGGCCTGCAACTTGGGAAAGAATTTCTTTGGGGGCCTCAATTCAGTTCACTGAAGTTAGTTTAGCAAGCACAGTTAAGCAGCTTTCAGGTGCAGGGACTAGGGGAGACTCAAAGATGCAACACCCAGCCCCTGCCCCCCAGGGAGCACCCAGGGTACCGGGAGGAGAAGGCACACAGTGCACACGCACTAAGAGAAGTATATGTATGACCACTGCATCTGAGCTCCAAACTGGCAATGGGTTAGTTAAGACTGTGAATATATTATTATGAAAGATCTAAAAAATGTATAAAATTATCACATTTAATTGTATCTTAGTAAATAGCTCTGAATGAAGAGAATAATGCTTCATAAAACTGAGAATAGCAATTTGAGACTTATGGTTAATGTCATCCCTCCCTTCCTCCTTCCGTCCTTCTCCCTCCCTCCCTACCCGTCAACAGGTATTTATTGGAACCCGCTATGTGCTAGACACACACTGAATAAGGAGCTTTCAGTGAGGCGAGGGAGGCAGACAAATAAAAGGCAATGTCGAACCAAAAACTGCTCTAAAAAAGAAGTCTATTTTTTAAAAGAAAAACAGCATCAGCATCGCTCCAAAATAACTGTGTGTGGTGGTGTCACCAGACCCCAGAGGAGGGTATTTCACTCAGATCTGGGGCCAGGAGCAGCTGGAGGAAGTTTCCTGGGAAGAAGTGATGCGGGAGAGGTGACCGGAAGGACAGCAGTGCTTTGTCAGGCTGAGGCGGGGAACTGGAGAGAGGGTATGGAGTAGAGAGGAAACCGTGTTAAGGCGCTATGAACCTGGCGTAGGGCAGGTCAGGGAAAGGTGTAATTAGTTTTGCTTGAGGGCAGAGGCACGGGGAGTAGACACAGGCTCCAGGGAATGGCTGGTGTTTGACTGGGGCGTTGTGGGATGAGTAGGAGTTTGATAATCACAGGTTTCTGGTACTCTGGGCAGGAGTGGTGTGAGCCAATTAACGCATGGTATATTCAGGGCATGTTGTTCCGGCCACCACATCTAGGGCAAAGAGTACAAGAGGGTGGGGCGTGGCATGATCGGGCATCCAGGGGAAGGCCTGGGGCAGGAGGACAGCTAGTGGTGATGGAGGGCTGCACGTGGAAGGTGGTGCAGGGATGGAGAGGCAGGTTCAAGAGGGTTCAAGAGGGCGGTGGGTCTTAGCAGCCAATGAGTAGAAACAGTTGAGAGATGAGGCTGGTGGAAGATGACCCTAAGGTTTGCATTTTAGCTAACCGCTCTATGATCCTAATGCAGAATTCATTCGTGCTCCAGGGGACCCCCAGCCATTCATCAATTTATATTGGGGGAGCAAACTCGAGGGCATGGTGTTCAAAAGTCAGATAAGGGTGGCAGCCTGCTTCTAGTCTGCACAGTAAGACACAATAGTTTCTCCTTTCGTCCATACTCCAGATGAGAAAACGGAGGCTGAGGAGCTGCTGGAGGCCACCTTGGGGGTGGGGTCAGTACCAGGGCTAGAAACCAGGCACCTGGGGCACATCACCTAGAACCTTCATCCCTCCGAACATACTCTGTGGGAGGGTCAGGGTGGAAAGCGCTGGCCTGTGCGCCTCTGTCTCTGTAAATCACCACTGAAATTGGAAAGGCTTCGGGAAGCTTGGTGCGGAGCTCTGAGGTGTCTTCAGTGGGGATGTCTAACCTCTCACCCCACTTCCCCTCCCTTTTGTCCCAGCATAGCTCAGAAGGATAAGCAGATGAAACTAACCATACGTCAAATGGAGAGGCCCCGGTGCCACCATGGGGCTCATTTCATCCTAATTAGAGCTGGAGTAGGAGAGGGCAGAGGTGTGCCAAAGGGCAGCTGCCAGCCTCTGCTCCCAGGATCCACGGGGGGCGGAGGTGCTGAAGAGAAGGGAAAGCTTTGGGGCCTCTACATCCCCGCTGGGAACCCCAGTCCCTCCACCCCACCCCGCCTCACCCTTGAATTCTACTGTGTGATAAAAAAGATAGGAGCCGGCAAGTCACTCAGCCAAGGAAAACTGTCTTACACTCTACTGGGGCCACCTAGTCCAGAGGGTTTTGAGCTTGTGGACTCTACTTTTCCCTACTTTGACAAATGCAGAACACTCTCCTTTGAATGTGATGATATTTAAGAGAACAAATCAATCTCATAGGGCAAAGGGCTGATTTCTTTTTAGGGCTGATGCCTCACCCCTCCAGATTCCGAGAGGTTCTGTGCCTCCCCTCCCCGAACAAGCACAGAGATGCTGAGTGACCTGCCTGAGGTCACACAGGGATTTGGCCTGTGAGTCTGGACAACAGCACTGGTCCTCGTCTCTTTCTCCGGACTCCTTGTCTTTTCGCCAGGCCCCCCCATAGCAAGGTTCTTCCTTAGACCACCTTTCAAGTTCTTCTCTCTGCCCAGGGCCCTCCCTGCTAACTGCAAAGGTGTGGCCTCTCTAGAGGTGGCCACAGGGTAGCCAGCCGCCCTGAGGAGCTAAGGATGTGATCTCAGGAGCACAAGCAGGAAGAGCGTGACGCAGAGGGTGTGTTTCGGTGTCCCGTCAGGAGGTCTTGCCCCTCGAGTACTTGCTGTTGAACTGCTAAGTGTAGGAGGGGTCATCCTGCCCCCGCGGTCCTGGCCCACTGGGAAGTTCCTGCCACTAGCCCTGCTTGCTGACCTCATTTCAAATGGAGCTGGAATGCGAGAGAAGAAAAGATGAAGGTGCAAAGGCGAAGGCCCCCCTTACCCTGAAACACACCCCGACCTTTGGTCCCCCATTCTCTCCATCAGTGACCCGTGCTGTTGGCTTAAGTTCGCTTGCTCGAGCATCCTAAAAGCAGCTGACTCCTTCTTCCACCCACCAGATGCAGGTGGAAGAGCCTTGAACCTCTGCTTCCCTCTCCACCCTCTACCCCTGGACCCCAGTTTGCTCCTCTGTAGAACAGAACAGTGGGGTTGGAGGGTCTTTCCACTGCCTCTCAGCATGGCCATCTCTGGCTTGGTGACTCCCAAGGAGAGGAGAAGGGAAAGGCCACTGATGGGAAATATGGAAACCCCGAAGGAAACCCGAGTCATCACAGGTGTGCCTTAGGGAGGGGACGCAGTCTTAAGAGGCCAGTCTGGCACTACCTGGGGTGGAGGGCCGGAGGTGGGCTTTGGAGAAGGGTGTCCACAGGGCTGCTGCCTTCCTTTCTCCCCCAGTGGCTTGGGGAGGGCTGTGCAGCAGCATCGCTGGTCTGAAGGAGGCCCAAGGACCTTGTTTCAGGCTTCATGGAGAAGGAAGTAACATTAATAAACATGTGGACAGCTGTGCCCTTAGGACCAACGGCAGTGGGAATAGTAATGGTGGCGCTTTTGTGGCCCATGGGCCCCGGGGGCCTGTTCTCAGCACTTCACCTATGTGCACTCTGGCCCAGGGCCTGTCTCTCCTGAGGACTCCGAGCTTCTGAGCCTGATGCCTAGGGTGGCACTGTGCTTGCTGCTGGGTGCTGGCGACTCTCAGCTGCGGTGACTTCTGAGGCCCCCAGCTTCCAGTCTCTGGGATCCTGTAGCTCGGAACCCAGCCCGCACGCCCTGGGCTGGGTGCTGGTGAATGGCCCCACCGGACACCTGGAAAGAGAAATGGGAAGGCGAGGGCTGCCCTCCTGGGTCGGGTCCCATCGCATTCTCCCAAGCCCTCCCAGAGTCTCAGGAGAACCCCAGAACCTGGCCCATGGAGAAGGAAGGGAAGGGACGTGGCGAGACCCCCACACAATGCAACCCCAGACTGGCTTGTGTTTCTAACTCTCAGTAACGCACCAGTCTCAGAGAATATCTGTGACTCTTGGGTGCCTCTGGCGGCATGCGGGTGTGCGGGCGGGAGAGTGTGGCACAGCCTTGGGCTCTGCACTTCCCCGGGACTCAGTCTCCCCCTCTGTAAAATGAGACAATGTTAACACTCTGCTCTCTCCAGGGAAGGAGGGAGGGGGAGCAAAGCTGTTCTGAAGTGAGGTGGGACGGCCGTTACTGCCAGCCTGGCTTGGAGACCAGGTCTGGCGCGTCCTCTGTCTTCCGCACCGACTCCAGGTCCCATCCAGACTCGTCTCTAAGGAGCCAGGCTTTCTGGTCTCAGGCCGTGAGGGCGGGTCCAGCCCCAGGAAACAGTGACCTGGGCCCAGACGGTGCTGTGCTTCTCTGCGCTCCCCTCCTTCCTGGGCCTAAGTCCTTGCAGCCACTGTTCAGGCTGCCCCAAGTCCGGAGTCCCAGAGCTCTCAGCTGCATCAATGTTAAGCCCCTTTTATAGAGTCCTCCCATCTCCAGAGAAACCTCCGGGAGATGAAAACCATTCTTTAAGATTCTTAGGAACAAAACGCCAGTGGTGAAATTTCAGGGACCGCCAGTGAGGAGGTGTTTTGGAGATGCACTTCTCCCTGGCTCTCTGGCCCGGGGCTCATCTCAGTCACCTGCAGGGCTTGCCCTTCCCTCTGGCCTCCCAGGGCAGATGCTGCTCAAGGACCCTGCAGCTGAGCATCCAGAGGCTCTGGGATACCAATCTGTGGCCTGTGCAGACTCTCCTTTGCACTGTGTCTGTGGATCTGAGCAGCTTTGGGAAGTTTGATTTTTAAACGAGAGGCTGGAAAGATTTCAAACACAGCAAGTTTGGGCAGCTGAGCAGCTGGGTCCCTGGTGGTACAGATCTCTCCTGGACCACTATTTCCCTTCCTCCTGAGAAGCCAGGCCCCATGGTGGCAGGGATCCCTAAGAGGCACAGCTGGGGAGAAATTGGGGGCATTGCAGGGGCCCACCCTGGACTGATGCAGTCAAGGTCCCACCTGCAGGCTGTCTGGCTTCTGATGGACTGCAGAGCTCAGAGCCCTGGGCTGGGGCTGGGTTTCTGCAAACCTGTGGCTTTCAGAGATGAGTTTTTTGTTGTTGTTTGTTTTTGAAGAATCCCTTCCCTTGCATGCATTCATCTAGTGTCAGTCTCTTATTTTCCCATCGTTTATTTTACCTACCACTGAAGGCAAAATCCTGCCCACCCCATGAATCCAGGCAGGCTCTGTTGACACTTGCATATCATAAGTTTCTAGCTTTCCTCTGTGTGCAGGGAAAAAGGCTCTTGGAGCTTCAGTGCTGGCCTGAGGCTTCCTCCTGGTGAAGAGGCAGAGCCTGAGGTGTCTCAATCTCCAGGCCCCCTGATCTGGAACCTCGTCCACACCACAGCCTGCCAAGAGGCAGAGCCTGAGGTGTCTCAATCTCCAGGCCCCCTGATCTGGAACCTCGTCCACACCACAGCCTGCCAGGCAAGCTTGGCCAGGTCGCGGGACCCACCTCGTGCCCTCCTTCCTCTCAGGGCTTTAGGCCAGGGTCAGGCTGAGGGCCCAGTGCAGGCCAGGATGGGAGATAGATGGATGAGATAGACCTGGGCCAGACAGTGACTGACCAAGAGGGAGAAGCAGTCAGGTCTTATCCAGCTACAGGAGGGGTCAGTGCAGGGGGCTGAAGACAGAGGATCAGTCCAAGACAGTGTCACATTTTCAAAATATTAAAAACATAATTCTCCTACAAATACATAGTGGGCATGAATCAAAGATGTAAGTCATAAATGAGGGAATCAGCAGGATGATAATTCAAAAGAGGAATTAAAATATATTATATATCTATATACACACCTACACATTAATGGAGTAAAAAGAATGTTGAAATAAGATTGCTAGATTAGATTCAATGCTAGTTAACGACCAGAGGGCAATAAAATTATGCTCTTTGATGTTATTTTCTCCACTGGACAAAAATAATTTGCACCTTATCAATATTCTAATGATAATGCATAACTTTACAGAGATTAGACTCTACCAAATAGTAAGTAGTAAGCTAAACAGAGCTATATCGCCCTAGAAAGCCAGATGGTTCTTAGCCAGAACTGTCAGACAGTGTTCTAGTATGACTTTGAGAGGATACAGTCTTCTTTTTGCCTCATTTCAAAGTTTTGAATATTTTTTCTTAGCAGCAGGCAGAGCAGTCAGGAGGTGAAACTGAGGGATTCCAGCCAGAGAGAGCCCAGGACCAAGACGGCACGGCAGGGTTTACCCAGTTCGAGGCCACTGTCCCTCTTTGCTGACCTGGCCCCTGCCTCCTATTTGGTCAACGCCTCCCCCTGTCTAGAGCTCCACTCTGATCATTAGAACAGCCTGGACACTTTATGATGAACATGAGTCTAAGAGGGCTGGGGGTGCCCAAGACGTCACCTGGAGCTCCCTGTAGGCTCCCTGCCTCCCCAAGAACCTGCAGACTGATGTGCGTGTGCATGTGTGTGTAGGATTCCACTCTTTTTTCATCACAGGGACTCTCTCTTTCAGGGATGTGCCCGGAGTTGGGGATACAGAGCCTTTTCTTTCTTGAAGCACCTCTGGCCCCCATTTTTAATCCTCTCCCAAACCCATTGCTCTTTCCTTGACTTTTTCCCATGGACATAAACCACGTCCTCTTCTTGTCCCACATCCCTGTGCCCCACCCACCACACAGGCACACATATAACGCCTCCCATATACGCAAACCCACTCACTCAGATGCTCCATGAAGCAACACAGGCTCCCCCAAGAAACACCTTTAGTTTCCACTTATTCCCACTTGGGACCAAGGCTAGCCTGATCTGCACCTTTGTGCGAATTAGAAAATGGCTCTCCTTCTCCCGGCAAAGCACGCAGACGCCTGCTTCAGCCCTACTCATCCCCCTGCAGGACGCCTTTGCGCCTGGCTTGGACAGCACATTCTCTCCCCCTCGGAGGTTTTCAGAGTGGTCTCCAGGGCTCCCTTCAACCTCTTGGTTGGCAAACCTTTTATAGTCCCAACGTGAGGTGGTCTAACCAACCTATTTTCTTTAAGGTCCTGCTCACCATGCTGGTGCCAGATCCCATCTCTTGCGTTAGAGACTATGGTTGCCTGGACAATGTGATGTCAGGGGCCAGGAGAAGCCCACCCTACTCCAGCAATTATAGGGCTGCTTCCCGATCCTAAATCAAACGACATGGAAACAAGAGTTATTGAAAAAATGTATGTTTTCTGGGGACAGGAAAGTGGTGGTGGTACATTTTCACAATTGGGGGTAAATGGCTGATGACAGATTGTCTTGTCTGGAGGCCCTGGGCACGAGGAAGATTGGAAGATCATGTGTGTGTGTGTGTGTGTGTGTGTGTGTGTGTGTGTGTACACACACACGAGTGCAGTGAGGGATTCTAAAGAAAAAGGTGATGCACGAAGATGTTGAGGCTGACACTAGAGCTTTCCACGTTGGCTCTGCTGACTCTAGTGGACAGAGAACTGCCTCTGGAGTCTCTAAATCACCCAGATTCTGCTGCTTTCTGTTAACGGGATGAAGGAGGAGCAAGTCTCGTTTTAAAATGCACAGAGAGAAATCTAAATGCAAGCCCCACAACCCCTCATCTGAAGGTGTCAGCTCTCACCCTCAGGAGTGTGAGCTGAGCTCCCACCACCTCCTCCCAGAGCTTCTGCGCTACCCGCCCCCCACCTCCTTCATCCACTTCTGTAGTTTTGGCAAGGCCCCCTGGAGGTAATTAATTAATAAATCAGTGTTTGCCTTCTTGGAAGAGTGATTTTTTCCCCCCGTCTGTAAGTGATAAGTATTTCAGCTGAGCCCAGTGAGGTGTCTGGGGCTGGAGGAGTTGCTTTATTAATACATGCCAAGAACACTGTAATATTGTGTTCATAAAATAAGGGGATGGGGCTAAATGACCTCATGGTGGTGTCTGCCAGCTCTGACACTCTGGCTCCATGGACCCTGTGTCCATAGGAGAAAGCTTCCCGGCCATCTGGGCCTCCCTCTCAGTTATTTTGCCAAAAAGGAGGTATTGGGGTCCACCCACAACCTCATGGGGCCTTGGCAGTGAATGCTTGGCCCATCAGTTTAGGGGGAATGCTTTCATGGGTAAGAAGGGAATGCTGCTGGGTACCCACAGTGCCAAGGTTTATACAACTTCTCTTGGCTGCCTCAGTGCCCACGATGGCTGAATAAAAGCTTTCCCATCCATGTACAGGATCTGTAAACTCTGACACCCTTGGCTACTCTTTAATCATCAACATGGTCACCATCATCAACATCATCTTTGATGTTTATGCAATCTAATGGTTTACCAAGTGCCACCATATACATAGTAATCCTATATGAGACACAAACTCTGACTATGATGGAGTTGGGACAGGTATAACTATCATTGTTTGATAAGAAGCAGTGGCTCAGGGGGGTTAATATCAGTTTTCTTTTAAAGTAAGTACTGGAGCCAGAACTAGAACCCAGGTCTTTTTCTATGGTATCTTATATCTTGATCCCAGATCCATCCATCTATCCATTCATCCATCCATCCATCCATCCATCCATCCAGCCGGACAGCCTTCTTCTTTCTTTCCTTCTTTCCATCCAACCAGACATCAATCTAACCAACCAACAAACCAACCATCTATCCTTCTCCCCTCCCTCCCTCCCTTCCATCCTTCCTTCCTTCCTTCCTTCCTTCCTTCCTTCCTTCCTTCCTTCCTTCCTTCCTTCCTTCCTTCTTTCCTTCCTTCTATTTTTCTTTTTCTTTCCTTCCCTCTATCCAATGGTCTATTCATCCAACTAATAATTCATCCATCTATCCTCTTTCTTTCCTTCTTTCCATCCAACCAACCATTTATCTAACCAACCAACCAATCAACCAACCAACCAACAACAATTTTATCCTTCTTCCCTTCCTGCCTTTTCCCCTTCCTTCCTTCCCTCCATCCAATGATCTATCCATCTAACCAATCATCCATCCACCCATCCACCCATCCATCCATCCACCCATCCAACAGATAATTACTAAGAGCTCATTTCATGCTAAGCAGTTAGGTAGGAAGAGAGTAGTAAAACAAAATTGACCTGTTCCCTGCCCCTAGTTACTGTCAGTTAACTGACAAGTCTCTTCTCAGTATACAGAAAAAGCCAGGGGGTGGATGGAACCCCAGACATTAAGCTCTGAGAGGAACATCTAGTTTCCTTCCCTACCACCTTCTCCTTCCTCATACCACAGCAGACTGGATTTAGATTATTTAGGGAGCCCTCCATCTTCTGATTTCTAGAACCTTTGGCATGGCGGGTAGGATTTGGGTGGCAGAGGAGCAGCTAAATACTAGCAGATGAGAGGAAGGACATCGACATTTTGGGGCACGGCTGGGTGCTGGCGCTGACCAGGCGCTTTGCAACACAGCTTATCGAATTCATTCCTCACAACTTTGCTGAGGGTATGGATAGCGGGGTGACCTGCAAGAGGGGGCCAGGTCAGAGAAATGGATTTCCGACAGTCTCACAGCAGCGATATCCTAATGTGCTTTGTAAGCGCAGGGCCTGGTCTGGCCAGTTCAGCAGACACGTTTCTTGATGACCTTTTGTTCTCAACTTCAGCTGAGGCATGTGTGAAAAAAAAATTACCAGGCCCTACCTCTAGAAAGTCCCATAGTGGGCACTGGGCCAGGGAGAATCTGCATTAAAACCAGCCCTCAGCCCACCCCATGACTCCATGCCGTGCTCCGGGGGCCACCCTGAAGTCGGGGAGGCAGATCGTCTTCAGGACAGTGGAGGCCTTTGGGGATGAATCCAGTTTGAAAATAGCACTTAACTCAGTGGACAGTAAATTTGTATTGAACTTGCAATATTCCAAGACTCGTAGGGGAGAAAGGTGCCAAAGTCCCCCCGAGGCTGTGTAAACGTGGAAACTGCTGTGCTCCAGTGCCACCTGAGTGTGGGTCAAGAGGGTGGGAAGCAAGGACATCACAGGAGATCCAGAGATCCATTGCTGAGCAAGCAGGTTGACTGGGGGCTGCCAGGGCCCACCGCTGTGGAGGCGAAGGCCAAGGGGGAATGGCTTCCAGTCTCCACCATCCAGGACCTCTGAAGTCCCAGGGTCTGGTAACCCAAACGCAGATTCTTGAAGCAGAAGGTGACTTCGGGGGTTATCTCATTATAGAAACAGCCAATAGGGGAAGACATGCTTAACTGACCACTGTTTGGAGACTGGAAATCTTGAGAACTCATCTTACCCAGCTGGGCTCTGGAGTTTGGCGGATCTGGTTCCGAAGACTGTCTCTGCCACTTCCTAGCTGTGCATTTACTTAACCCCTCGGAATCCTGTCTGATGGGGGCCTGCGAAGCACTGTCTGGCAGGGCACTAGGCTGGCTCCCGGCATCACGGAAAGCAGGGAGAGCTCCCCATAGATGTTCCAGCCTTTCCCT
This sequence comes from Rousettus aegyptiacus, assembly GCF_014176215.1. Lineage (NCBI taxonomy): Eukaryota > Metazoa > Chordata > Mammalia > Chiroptera > Pteropodidae > Rousettus > Rousettus aegyptiacus. Next base: position 74,621,303 of record NW_023416287.1, read on the forward strand.
TTAGCTTCCTGCTACCCTTGGGGGTCCATGCCTTGCTGCAACTCAGACTCTCCCTGATTTCTTTCTTCTAGAAACTTTTTCTCACGTAGGTACAAGTGATTAGGGATGGCGAGGCAGATGGGGTTCCTCCTACAGAGGGACAGACTTTAAAACAGGGAGAAAACAGGAGCCCAAAGTGATCAGTGCAAGGCCTGATTTCACCACAAAGGTTTTCTTTCGGGGTGCTGGCGTCCCAGCCTTTGCAGCACCTCACATTCCAAGACTGAGACAGCTCCCTCTGTCCAGCCTGCCAGCCTGACATTGCATTGTCCTCGCGACCTAGAAGCACAGCTCGGGCGTGACCGATGGAGGACTCGGAAGAAGAGACCCAGACAGAGTGTCCGTTACTGCCAGCCTCGCAAAGCACAGCACATTGTGCCCCTGGGCCATCCAAGGAAGGGAGCGGTAGAGGCCGGAGTCTCTGGAAGCTTCCGAAGTTCTTGGCCCGGTGTGGGCTGGGTAGATTTTCTGCTGTTTTTCCAGTGAGATCGGTTGACCAAATCCAGCGGGTGTCTCGGCAGCCTGCTGGCTTCCCTTTCCCTTTGACAGTCTGAGAGCTTTGGAGGGGAAATCTGAGACCGTGCTTCAGATCCACCACAATGCTGTCTGTGTGAGGGCAGCTGGGATGAGAGAACCCTCCAAAGCCCCAGATTCTTAGAAACAGGAAGCTGCCTGCTGCCTTCCGCCTGGAGTCAACAAGGTTCGCCTCCAGCCCGGCCAGGCCTGGAGTCCAGGCTTCCTGTGGGTTGAGGGGGCCATAGAGGAGTCATCCCTGCTTCCTGCCCTCTAGCTTGGAGGAGGAGGGAAGGGGCCTGAATTAGATGTCATTTCCCTCTCTCATCACCCCCGGTGGTGGACAGTAGAGTGAGATTCCTTCCAGATCAGGAAATATCAGACAGTGCATGTGGTTTCTCAGCTGTGACTGAGAGCAGGGATCACTATGTCAGCCACTTAGGGCAGGGTGGAGTGCGTGTGTGTCAGGTAACGGGGAGGTGGCAGGTGGGAGGTGGCAGGTAGAAGGAAGAGCAAATACCAGGAGACCGGATGTTAAACATCAGGTATGCATTAGGTGGCCGGAACCCTTGTCGGGAGCTATGGCTGGTCCAGGAGAAGCCCAGCCCCTTGCCCCAAGGTACCCATCATTGGTTGGGACAAGAATCTGGCACAGCTGAGACTGCTGGCTGGCAGTGCTGGGCAGTGTCTTATGACATGTCAGAAGGTGTGGCCAGGACTGCAGAACTGGAGGGACACACAGGCGAGGCCGGGGAAAGCTTGAAGATGAGGAGAGCTTGAGCTGGGCTGACTCCACGGGGTTGATGGGTCTTGAGTTGGAGGTTCCTCTCCCCCCACCGGTGTGGCCCCCTGCTGTTAAACTGAGAGCACACAGTCCAGCCCCCTGGGGCTCTATAGAGACTAGTGGCCTTACAGCTGCTGCCATCAAGGGATCTGGTCCTGGCAACAGGAGAGGCCAAATATCCCAAACGACTCCTCCCCGCTCTGCTCCGCTCTCCTGGGTGGGGCTAGTGCGCACCCTCCTCTTCTCCCCACCCCAGGTGACCTGATTTTCAGGCCCTCGGGGTGCTGGGAACTCTGTCCCTTGGGGCACTCCCCAAGCTCAGGCAGGGACCCTCACCGCATCCCTTAGCCTTCACCCGGTTCTGTTTCTCCCAGTGGGACGTCCTGGTCATCCTCTTTAGCGCCAGCCCTCACCTCTAAGACTGGACATTTCTGACCCTCATGTTCTTCGCTCTCCTCTGAGCCTTGTACTCTGACCACATGGGCCATCTCTGGGTGCAATCTTTGCACTTGGGCTTGGCCAGTTTCTGCATCAAGGGCAGGGACCTGAGAAGAAGGACTAGGTACCCGGCAGGTCCCCAGTCACTAGATGTGGCTTTATTAAGGGCTCCGATGGCTTTTTCCTGGCCTTTTAGAAGAGTGCTGTTACAGCCCTCATCCCTCTCCAGCTCAGATCAAACACAGGCCTTCAGTCTGTGAATGAGCAGTTTGTAAGACCGTGTGACCTGCCTCTGATTCCATGTTACACGCTTTGGGGGGCAGAGAAGTAGGGAAGATGAGTGGCGTCGCCTATACGATGTCATTTCCAGGTAGTCAGAATGCCACCCAATTCTCATGGGCCCCAGCTGTTCAGAACACTTCCTGGTACATCAGCGTGCAGGCAGGAATCAAACCGTCTGTCAGGGATGCTCTGTCGTCTCCCTAGGTCTGATCACAGCCTACATTGTGCCAGCAGCCCTGTCACTGTGCTCCTAATGGCTAGATCTGGCTCCTCCACTGTTTGCATTTTCCCCTCCTTGATCTTCTGTTAGAATGAAATATGCTGGTTCCGGGCTCAGGATTAGGCTCTTGGAGCCATTTTCAACTCATACTCTCTGGGTTTACTGGGGAGACCAGGTTTGGGCCGGGAAGGAGGAAGGGGTGGGGGATGGGATACACCAACAAAGCTGAGCCTTCTGCTGGGAATGCTGGGAGGCCTGACCCTCCCACAAGGGGATGAAGGGCTTACGGTTCAGGCTGAGGGTTCCAGGGCCATGAGACGGGCTGGGAACCCACGGGGAGATGAGGGTACAGGAAGACTGGGTCGGGGTCCCCAGGGGCCTGTTTGGTCCTGCTCAGAGGCGGGGACAAAGCCCATCCCCCTGGGTCCTGTCTGGGAGTGAGGACCTGGAAACAAGGGTCCGTTTCCCAGGATGCCACTTTCCCTGCCACTCCAGCCCCAGCATGGCCCTGGGACCTCCCGGCTGCTCAGTCAGCCCTGTAGGTTACATCAGGCTCAGCATATCAGCAGGCCAAATTCCAGCAGAAGTCAGAGAGCGGCGTTTCCCCCCATCCTCCATGTCTCTAACCACCGGTGTCACTCAGGACTTGTTTTTTCCCCTTGATGTAAAATGTTTCAGACCTCTGTCATTCAATAATGAAGTTTCCTTGTATTCGATTCTACAATGGATACAAGACATGAGGGCACGAAATGATCTGCACAAACCCCTCATGCTCTTCTAGGCAGGCAAAGTGACTTGCCTGTGGTCGCCCAGCTACTCAGATCCGAGCTGTGCCTGGACCACACCGCAATGAGAAGACAGAGCGAAGGCACACATGAAGCGAGCTGGGTCGCATCCCATCCTGCTGTTTTTCCACTAAACCTCCTTTTTTTTTTTTTTCTTTTTTTTAACACCTATAGCACCTGGTATTCCTATGTGGTCTCCCATCCAAGTACTAACCAGGCCCAACCCTGCTTAGCTTCCGAGATCAGAAGGGATCAGACACATTCAGGGTGGCATGGCTACAGACTTCACTAAACCCCTTTAACAAATGTCAGCTGTCTTCAGGGCTGGCCTTTGAGTATACACCACCTCATCAGCCCTAGTGGACTCGAGTGCCTCTGAGGAGCTTCCTAGCGCCAAGGGACCCTAGAGTTGAGGGGACCTTAAAGAAGTCTCCTCCTATGGTCCCCAAACACAGCAGGAAGGCACTTTCTGGGTCTAGGAGTCCACCTGACAACATACATCTCCTGCCAGAGTTCGGGGCTTTAAACTATGGGAGGGCCATGAGCTTCTATCCGCTTTATATGGTGGGGCTCTCAGTAAGACTTGTTTACACAGAAAAATCAAAAACAACAAATATAATGCAAACCCAAAAACCTCTCCTTGCTGCCCCACAGAGGCCTTGGACTGAACTTTCTCTTGGGAAATGTCCATTCCTCCCTTCTTTTTAAAAAAGACTTATTGAGGTATAGTTGATACTTTAATAAACTGCACTTATTTAAAGTGTACAGTTTGATGAGTTTTGACAATATGTACATCCATAAACATATCTATTGGCTGTTGGTTAATTCTTCTTGACCATTTGTTAGTTCATTTATTAGATTAGCTACTTTTTGAACATGTACTATATATGATGGGTGGTTATAATCTTATATTCAGTTAAAACTTGCCTCTAAATTTTCCTCTCCAACCCCAGCTTCACTAGGTTTGCTGGATAAAACACAGGGTAATCAGTTAAATTAGAATCACAAATAAATGATGGCAAAAATTTTTTTTTGTGTAATTATGTCTTAAATATTGTATGCAATGTGTTCATATAAATATCGCATCTGACGTATTTATACTAAAAATGATTCATTATTTATCTGAAATTCAAATTTAATTGGCATCCTGTATTTTTATTTTCTAACTGGCGACCCTAAGTTCTACCCTCTTGAGCTGTAGAGAATTCACGCGTTTCCTCTGCCAAGGGACAACCTTTCTGGTGCGTGAAGACAGGTCTCACTGCTCCCACTTATTGTGAACCTGCCCTGTGTTTCCAGGTGTTAGACGGCCCCTCCTCTGGTCTCAATGCCATAAGTTTAATTAACGATGTTAAGATTGTGTTAGCCTTTAAAAATCTTATTCCACGGCTCCAGTTGAGCTCAGCACACTCAAAACCCATGGCTCATGTTCACTTGGGGTGCCCTACCAACCATTAGGCAGAAGATGTGAACTAAGCCTTGGCTTCTCCATGTTTACCCACAATATTCCATCTTGTTGGCTTGTCCATACTTCTAAGCCATTGGAATCTCATGGAAGTCAGAGCCTGTCACCTAGCCAAATGTCTATCCTTCCCAGATTAGAATATATTTAAATCTGATAAACTTGACTATAGATCTTCAGTCAAGTAACTGGTGGAAATGTGGATCATGCCAAAGCTAAGCACAGAAGCCTACGGTGTGCCTTGGAGAGAGCCCTACTCCCTTCCTGGCTTCCTCCCCCTCTCCTCCCTCTCCCTTCCCTTCCCTTCCCTCCCTTCTTCCCTTTCCTGTAGGTTGACATTAACCAACACTCATTGGGCCAATTTACCTCAATGTTGTATCTATTATCCATACTACATTTCTCATTTTTATCTATAAAGAGTTCATAACAGTCTTCCTCATATTTCAGCTTCATTCATTTCAGTGAATATTTAGCAAACGTGTCCTTGCGCGGTGTGTCCGATGCCTAGTGACAATCAGACCCATTACACTCTGGCGCGCTCCACCTCCTCACCTAGGTACCTCGGTCACGAAGGCTCGTTCTTCAGGGAACTCTGCTGGCCCCTGGTGATCATCGGCCCCCTCTTGCTCCCCCTTCCTGTATTAAATGATCACAACCCATTTTAAAATCCATTAAAAATTTGTCAAGGTGTTTTATATTCCAATTTAAAATTTCTGGATTTCATCTTTTTTTTCCTTGTGGGAAAATTTAAACAGAATTTATGGCCTGAAACATCTGCCCCTCCGCTGCGCTTCTTGATTCTTCAAAAATTGCTCAGTTGTCTCAGGTCACATCTGCCATTCTTCCCCTCAGGCTGCGCTATAATTCAACATAGTCGGGAGACATAGGTTCAGCGAGTAGGCCTGATGGCCTCCCCACTCTTTTTCACGTAATCTAGTAAGTTCTCACTAAGTAATGTGATGCATGTGGGTCAAGGACAGGAGAAAGGGCGACAGAGGGAAACTAATAGGTTGTAAGCACTTATTTTGTGTCAGGCACACAGTGCGTCCAGGGTTCAGTGTATCATTTCACCCTCACCAAACTTGATGGGGAAAGGATTATTAGCGCACTTTTGAGCTGGAGAAACTGAGGCTGAGAAGTTCAGAGAAGTTAAACGAGATGCTCACAGCCGCACAGGTGGTTTAGCTGTGTGATGTGCGCAGAATTCACATCCAGCTCTGTTCAGCTTCCATCTGCTCTTTCTACTGTACTGCAGAGCAGAGCTTAACTTTAAGTGTAATATGGCAAAACCCATTTTGGGGAGATGAAGCTCATCACAGAATTCTTTTTTATGTGGATATGATTCATAAAATGAGTTTATTATTTTTGAATGCATCTATTGTGTACAGTATGGCAGACTGGGTTGTTGCTCTCTGGGGCACAGAGAAATTAAGTGACTTTTTGAGTGTCTCATAGTGGAATTTTTGGTTAAAGGCTCGCTAGTAATAGCAGTGCCCGTGGGAGGTGCCCACGGCCAGGGAGGCGGTCTGCAGGGCTGCTGGGAGTCATGGAGCTCTGAGTGCCAACGGGCTGACACCTGGAAGGCGGCTGGCTGGAGTATACGGGTCAGCGTGGACCAGATCGGACGTGGGGCCAGTGAGGGCTACGGCAGCGGCCCAGATTGGAGCAACGAGGGCTGTAAACTCAGCTGAGGCAGTGGGATGGAGTGGGGGGAGCGGCTGTGGGAGGCGGTAGAAACAACAGAAGTGGGTGAAGGATTGGACGGAAAAGGGTGAAGGAGACAGAATGAGCAAGAGGGAAACGCTGGGAAGGTTCCTGGATCCTGCCAGCGCCGGGGTCCGGCTGAGCTCTGTCCACCCCGGGGGAAGGACAGGTGGAGGAACAGGCGGGAAGGAAAATAAATTTGATTCAGACAGGCTGGGTCTGAAGTGTATGTGGGAGAGCCAGGCAAAGAGCTTCCTAAGGTCTGGGGTGGTAGGAGAGCTTAGGGGTTACTGCCGTGAGGGTGGCTGTTTTCTAGAGGTTTCTGTGTGTAAGACCTTCCCTGCAATAAGCCTCCTGCAGAACCAACATTCCCTCTCTCCCAACCACAGTGAGATTCTGCCTGGGCATGCGTGCATGTGTGCACCCTTACACTCACCCACACACGCTCACACACGCACACACATATCCATACCTGTATGCATGTGTACACCTTTACACATTCACCTCACCCTCGTACACACACTTTCACACCTAGAACAATCACACGTACACACACATTGTGTATACCCTCACACACTCACCACACACACTCCCTCTCTCACACATGCAGTTACACACTCTTTAATACACACTCGCACACTTGTGCACATTCACACACTCATTTAAACATACGCCCTTGCACACACATGTACTCTCACTCACCCACTCTCACTCATAAACCGCTCCTGCTACATCAAGTCTACCCTTCTCAGTCTCCTGGGAGAGGGGCCACCATCAGGGGACTGAATGCTGGGGTAGAGTAAGAGCTCCTGCGGCCCCTGGAGTGGCTCCTGACCCCTAATTGCCACCGGCCCTGTAGGTGCTGGCTGAGGCTGGCCTCAGAAGTTTGGAACTTACAGCTCTTCTGTCCTTCTAAATTCCAGGCCTCCAGGAAACACAAGACCAGGGTGTCCTTGGAGTGGGGCAAAGTGTTGGAACTAGAAGAATCCGTAGCGAGCCTCTTATCTGGCTTGTTGTACAAATGACCCAGGGTCATTTGTACAGGGTCACCCTGCCAAGCAGTGGCAGGTTAGCGCCTAGAGCACCAAGATCTGGAACGAGGGGAACTCTCAGTGCCCTGGACACAAGTGTGACCACAGAGGGATCGGAGGTGGCCCCGAGTTTTAAGGGCACGGGACCCACCTACAGCAATGAGGCCATGTTGGGCTGTAGTTCCCCTTATGCCCTCATGCTGTCCCACACGAAGCTGCCCTCCCTGGGGCAGGGTTGGATGGTGGCTAGCAGTGGGCAGAGAGGGCAGGCTTCAGACAGCTCCAGTGCTGACCCATCTTGCTCCGAATCCTGAGGCTGATGGAAACACCCAGCCATAGGGGAAGCAAAGACAGTTGTCTTTCCTGACATTACCTTCATTCTGTCCCTGAACAGCCTAGTTCCCCTTTAAAAGTGCCTATTTATGGAGCTCTTATTTAAGAGTTATCTAAAACCTTCTGGAACCTGACTTTTGCCCCTGCCTCTACCACCTCTTGGGGGAAAACGAGAACTATAAATTGCATTCTACCGCATATGGTTGGGCTTCCTTTGATTGGCCCTGAATTCCCTGTGTTCGAGATCTATTTGAAGTACCAGGATCAGTGACAAGGGCTAGTGCCTCCCTTTCCAGGAAATGTACAGCCTTTGCCACACAGAATGGGAGACCAGCTCTGGCCTAAGTGTCAAGCTTCAGGCCCCCCACCCTTAGCTCTTTGGAAGAACCAGGTTGAATTTTCTGAGCCAGGCTCTTGACATCCCACCCAAGCATTGGGTCCAATGGCTGGCATGGGACTTAGCTCTTTCTTGCCGTTCATATGTGCTTTCTCTCTTTGGTACATATTACCTTTATTACTATTATATGGCGTCATTTCTTTCTCATTATAGAATCATGTAACAAGAAATTTGGAAAATACCATTCCTGATCTCATTGCCCAATAGGACCATGTTAGCCTGAGTACTTCCTTCTAGATTTCGCCAGGAACACACATGTACCAAATACAAGAAGGGAGAGCACACATCATGGAAAACTATGGGACACCTCAAAGGGACCTTTAAAGAGGGCATTTATAGAGTTTGGGGGCTGGTGTTAACTATATATAGCACAGTCTGGGTTGGAGTCGGTAAACTAGCAGGTTGCTGGAACAGTCAGAAGTCATATCTTTAGAACACACAAGCTTATTTGGAATTGCTGTCAGATCAGTTTGTCTGTGGTCTTATCTTGGAACATATGGGTGTGAGTGAGCTAATGTCAAAAGAATTTGAGTTTAGGTAGTCTGCGTGTGCCGTTTATCTGTTTTATGAGTCACTGCACAGGCCTTTTTGCAAGTCGTGGTTTCTGTCTCAAGTCTCAATTCCCTATTCACTGCCTCGCTGCCTTCAGGGCCATTTCCTACTTCAGGTTTTTCCGTGGGCAAGTTGCTGCCCTCTCTGTGCCTTGTTTTCCTCGTCGGTAAGTGGGGATAATAACTGTAGCCGCACCATGGAGTCCTGAGGGTTACATGAGATAATGTATGTGCATCTAACAGCGTCTGGTACCCAGTGGGTACAATATAAATGTCAGCCATCGTCATAACTACAAGGCTTTAAAATTGAGAGAAAGAATGTTGATGCCTCTACAGCTTCCCCCCAGAAAGGAGAGTCTGCATGTTTATTTTTCACTTAAAGGAGAAAAAAGAGGCACAGCAATATGAGAGACCTTGGCCAGAATAGCGTGGTATGCTGGGGAGCAGCCACCATGATCTAGAATATTCAAGTTCCATTTGATGGGTGTGATCTTCTGAGATGAAGGGAAGAAAGGGATCGAAGCACACTTTGAGGTTTGGGGCACATCTGCAAGTAAAGGGAGGTGACAAATTCTGCCTTGGTTTAGCAGGAGGAAATGGACCAAAGTAAGGACACTATAAGAGTTTGGATTTGAAAGAGAAAGAATCGTCTGCTTCTGGGTCATTAATTATTGGGGTGGGGAGGCTAAGAGATAGAGTTCCTCGCTCTGGGTCTTAGCCTCCCCATTTATAAAATGAATGATTTAGAGTAAATGTTCTCGAAAGATCTTTCAGGTTTCTTGTTTTCTTCACTTTAGGGCATCCCGAAGATCATGGTCATTCTTTCTAGCAATTGCACATTATGTTCTGAATACACGTTCGCCTATTGATGGACATTCCGTTATTTCCCGTGTATTGCACTTATAAGTGACAGTGCATATTTGGTACTTTACGGAGTCATCTGCATTTATCCGTAGGATGCCAAGGGAAGTTGCCAGTTGCCAGCGGTTGTGCATTTGTGATTTTCATAGCCATTGCCAAATCACTCTCCATAGAGGTTGCACCACATTATAATCCTACTGCCAAGATGTGGGCCCTGCTATTTCACTTATGTGATGAGAGGTGGTGTGTGGGATGTCTTGGCAATTCCTCCAACACACCTTCCATCTCTGAAGCTACATGATATCAGGGTCCGGCTCTGCCTCATTTCTTAAGGCATCAAATGCTTAGCTGGGCTTGATTTCTTGCTCCTGTCCTTGAACTTTGCTTTTCTCCTCCACAGCTATTCTTAATGATATATATATACACACACACACATATCATGATATGTATCATGATATATATATCTCATTAAGAGAGAGAGTGAATGAATGAGAGAGAGTTCCAAGTAGTCAATGTCTTGCCAGCAATTGTCATTGTTCCAACTTCTGTGTACACATACCTGGCTTCCCACTGTCAGGATGGAAGAGTAAGAGGCGGCCAGCCAGCTGTGTGTGTTATGGTGAAGGTCAGAACCCCTTAGGAAGTGAGACTGGAGGGCAAACTCGCTGTCCAGGTTTCTGCTTACGGCCTTCAGCTGAAGGATCGCCATGTTTAGCTTAACAAGGCTCCTGACTCTTGGTGGCAATTTCACCCTGGGAAGGTGCTGATAGAGCCTAGATCTTGGTTGTGACCTGGAGCCATGCCTGGAAACACTCAAAGCTGTCACCAGTAATCATCCATGGGCTTAGCTGAAGGGGAGGGCCTCGCAGACAAATGAACAAATGGAAATCTGTCACAAAGGAAGTATAAACACCACCCAGGGAGAGGAAGTCTTGCTTGTCCCTCCCATTCTCGTCATTGGCCATTGGCGTGGCTCATGGTGAACTTGCTTTATGCATCTTTGCCTCAATTTTTCCAGGCTAGTGAAAGTGGTCAGCAAGTGATCCTTGGATTCTTTACACGTGTCTTCATAATGTTTACAGGAACCGCCCTCCCCCCCCAACACACACACACATATTCGTTAATCAAACATCTCCTGGGTGCATGGGTGGCAGATGATCAAGACCCTGCCTCCACCCTGGGGAAGTGGCTAAGTCATTTCTCCTTGTGACAAAGCATAGGGTGGAAAGTGAAAAGTGTTATAAACAAGGCAGGCAAAACATGCCCAATGGATTCAGTCACCCTTCACCCTTTGACCCCATGCTATCTCTCTTAGTTTGCATCCCCTGAGCATCTGATAATTTTGAGGGTTTAAGGATGGGAGAGAATCAGGGTAGCAAGGAGCGGACAGCTGCATGGAATGGGTGGACCGAGGCCTTGCAGGAGAGAGGTTTAGCTCTAGTGTTTGCTGGTTTAGCAGGGTCCTTGGTAAGGTGCTTTGGGTTGGGCGAGTCTGCAGAAAGATAACTGCAGTGGTGCTGGCTGGAGAAAGAGACAAGGTTTCCTAGGGGCCTCTGCACTGGCCTTTGTTAACCAGACGATGCCACGTGGCCATCATCAATAGGTCACCTTGATTATTTCTCACCCTTGCAATTGAGAGGGGGTTGCCTGGAGCCATGAGCGTCTTCTTGCCAAGTCTCCTTTATTGCTGACCCACTCACCTCAATGCACATTTTGGTAAGTAGCTACTGTGTGTCAGCAGTGAGCCAGAGAGCGGAGGTCCTGCCTCATGGAGTTGACATTCTATTGTGTTCCCAGCTGTGATCAAGTACCCATTCCAGGGAAGGGCACTTGGATCTTGGTAGAGAACTTGAAAAAGACTTCTCATTCACGAGCGGTGAAGCTCTTCTGGTGAAATCTCAGGCATGGGTCAGATATTTGGGGCCATTCACCCAAAAGTGGGGGTGTTCGGGGAAATCAGGTTCAGTCAAACAGCTGGATGTGTCCTAATGGTGGCCTGGGGCTGGGCCATGTGTGTGTGTGATCTTTGCTTTCTTTTCCCCTGGACCTTTGAATGCTCACTGGGAGAAGGGGCTGGGGGCCCATGATGTCCAGCCCCTGGAGTGGCATCTAGGATGCCAGGCTCCTTGGGCTAAAAGCCTCTTGTCAGCAGAGTAATTGGATCCGACTTGCAGCAGGCAGGGAGCAGAGGTATTCTAGTCAGTCATGCTATTTTTAAACGCCCTCTCTTCCCCAAGTGCAGATCTCAGAGCTCAGCAGGAGAGAATGGCTCATCTCTGAGCCTCCAGAATCCCAAAGCAGCCCCCTCCCCCCTGGGGTTTAAATCTCCCCACCCCTATCTTCAAAATCAGATCTCTTATTGGACAATCACCCATGAATCTTAACACAACCACATGTTCTGGTTTGGGGAAGGGTAGACTCCAGGGGCTGTGGGGTCGAAGGGACATGCGCTGGTTTGGGCTGGCTGCCCAGCCGGCTGGAGGCGGGCCCACAGCCCTGGTCCCTTGGTTGCCTGGCAGCATCAGAGGCCCATCACTAAGCTTGCAGGCAAACATGTCTCTGCTTGTCTGCAATCTGCCACTGTCTTTGACTCTTGGTAGCAACTCACAACTGCCTGTCAGGCTTTGAGACAGCAGGCCGGAGTCAGAGCAAAGAGCAGGCACCTTCCTGTCAAACGTCCCTCTGGGAGTTGAGCAGAGGGCTCCAACAACTGTGTGCAGCCCAGGGTGGTGGGGAGGGCTCCAGGGGTGCCCGAGCCCTCAGTCACACTACCGGCGACACTGCCTTGTTTGTCTGTTTCTTCTCACTTGCTGCACTTCCTCTTCCCAGCTTCCCCCAGCAGCTGCAGCCTCTGGTTGAGGGGCGTCTGAGGCACAGGTTGGCTGTGAAATGTTCCCTCTCCAGGGGACCCAGAGAAGACAGGAAGGGCACTTGCTGGTGGCCCTGACTGCCCTCCACCCTTGGAGAAGGACAAAGACACCTCAGCTTGGAGGTGTCATGGAAATGGAGATGCTGTTAGCAGCCAGTACAGAGGGAACACCTTCCATGCTCCAGATGTCACACCTGTTGTCTAGGAATCACTGTGCCCTGTTATAGATGAGGACGCAGATGCCCAAAGGGGAGCTTCTGGCCCAGGTCCCTGGCAGATCCTTTCTGTCTCCCTGATGAGGATCCTCAAAACATCCTAAAATTCCCAAAGCCTTCGATGCATAGAATAAGGGATTCTTCAACTTCAAACACAGCCCTGTCTTTGAGAAGCTGGAGGTGTTCTAAGTGTCTCCCTGCCTTAGCCAGGGGGAGCTAGGCTCTGTGGCACTCTGTTCAAGTTTGTGGCTTTGGGTGGCAGGTCTTAAACTCAGGTTTCAAAATTGTTTGCTTAAAACATCGCAAGCTGGGAGCCCTGCCAGGACCTCTTCTCTCGAGAGTGGCACTAGAATAAGGTGGGCTGCCTCAACCCTTTCCAAGGGCACTGATTCTTAAGTTCATACCCAAAACACCTTTCATAAAGCAGCATCCCTCGAGCCCAGCCTTATCCAGAAGTAGACATGTGGTGACACCTGAGGGGCCCTGGGAAGACCCTCTGCCCCAGAGTGTGTCTGCTCTAGCCCGTCCCACGGGGCGTGGCCTCGCGCCACTGCATGGGGCCTCCCTTCGGCTTTCAAGCCTCTCTGAGTTGGGTTGGAGGTCACTCTCTGCCTTTGGCGTCTGATAGAGCTCTCCGGGACTGAATCCAAACCCACCTTGTGTTCACCTGTGACCTGGGATAGGCGATAGCAGGTTGTTCACTTTCTGTGCGTCTCGGTTTACTTATCTCCTAACTGCGGAGAGGACAGCTAAAATTTGGGGAAAGAAGATGGAGACAGTTGTTGGAGGCTTTAGGTACCTGGGCTGAAGAAGGTGGGAGGAGGAGAAAGGGGGCAGAACTAAAGGTTGACCACATTTTCTACTTTGCTACACTTACGTTCGTTATTTTATTTTTTTAAAACAACTCAATATATTTTAAAACCATGTAACGTAACACATGATACAAAAAAGATGTGTGTGTATATGTATATACATATATATATGCATATATAAAGTGTGTGTATACACACACACATATATACTATACACACATATATACACATACATATATATACACATATATACACGTACAGAGAAAAACCACATCCCCCTCCCTCCCCTGCCCCCAGTCACCCAGGCTCTCTCCTCATAGGGAACCATTGCTGTCAGATCTCATGGATCCTTCCAGAAATCATCTGTGTATTTACTTTGGTGGCACATACACTGTAATCAAAACCACATTGTTTAATTCGAGCTATTGCAGGATCCTCAGGCTCCTCTCGTGTGAATGCTTATTGTGACATCATTAGTACCAGGTCTCATAGGTCTTAAGTCACTTTACAATTTTCCAAAGCACCTTACTCCCACATATCTCACCTGAATGCATGACAATCCAGGAGGCAGAGATGGCAATACCCTTATGTCCACTTCGCAGGTCAGGAAGCCGAAGTCCGGGGAGGTCGGCTGCTTGTGTGAGACCCCACAGTGAGTGGCTGATTGGGACCGGACTTGAATGCAGCTGGCCCGACTCCCCAGGCAGAGGCGTCTCACTGCTTCCCTGAGGCAAAATGCCTCACTCCCCCTATATTGTGTTGGGTATAAAGCAAGTATTTAATACAAAATAATCGACTTGGTGGACCAGGACTGTGTGTATGCCTGACTAATCCCAGCAGGTCATGGGACAGGTTGTGGGTATTAAGGTATGTGTGTGTGTGTGCACACATAAGCTCACACGCACAAGCTCATAGTCTCCCCCCCACCTGCCCACACACCGCTCAGACTCCAGAAGGGCAAACACAGCACATGGAATTCCTCGCTCCTCATGGCTTCCTCGCCCTACGGAGAGGGAGGGGTGAAGTGGTAGCTGGGAAGGGCCATGTAAGACCATACTAGGGTCATCAGGGGCCTTTTTGCCCCCAGTGAAGATCTTAATTTTGTGCCACCACAGTATTGCAAAGAAGGAGCATACACTTCCACGTGGGCGGTGGGAGAATGTGTATGGGACCAGGGCCTGATCTGAGCCACGAGCCCTGAGGGGCCTCTAAGAACCTGACAAGACAGACCTTTATTCTTGGCTCATGGACACCCCACTGCCTTCAGATGACACCTGGAGCCCAGGAGATGGGGGCAGGGGCAGTTTCAGGGCCTGGGAGAGCTCCTGTGTCTCTTCAAAGTGCCCCCTCTCCTGGGCCTGGATGAACTTGGCCAGAGTTGACATCAGTTAGATGCCCATGTGAGACCTAAGATGATAACCTCACCAGCAATCTGTAAGAGGTCCCCTCCTCAGTGTACTTGGTGGCCTTTTTTTTGAGAACATATTTTGATGGTACTGACAATGAAAGAAAGACAGACTTAGAATCAGAACACCGGGCTCCAAATTCCCAGCTCTGGAGCCAAGTGATATTAAGTAAGTCTATCTAACCCTCCGAACCTCAGTTTCTTCAACTCTAAAATGGGGATGGCTCCTATAATCAATTCACTGTGCTGGATGGTTGCATGGCTGAACTAGGGAAATGCTTTGTAAGAGGTGATACGATGTGGTGTACTCATATTACTGTCCGCATCAGAGAGGGACCAAAGTGGATTCCTGGGGCTCTGGAGCACCTGGGGTGGAGGAAAGACAGCAGAGAGGCAGACAACAGTGTCCGAAGCCCTGGAAATGGGCGCCAAGGTTGCATGGAAGAGTCAGGACATCTAGTGTGGCACCAGCTGGTTACTCAGGGCTGGGGATTGTCCTCAGCCTTTTTGACTTTGCTGTTGGCATTTTCCCTGCTAATTAACATGTCATGGGGGTAGAGAGGAGGAAAAATTCAAAAAAATTGATTTGCCTATTTGCCAGCACATCTGGGGAAAGGCTGGGTGTGGGAGGTCAAAACAGGCTAAAAATCAGTGCTTCACATTTTCAAGGAAACACACAGAACTGTGGGTTTCAATTCTCTGTTGCTATTGCTGATGAAAGCTCTAGGAAATTGAGGTTTAACTGCAAACACTCCAGGGAGCAACAGGGAGAGAGAGAGAGAGAGAGTCAGAGAGAGAGAGAGAGAGAGACAGACAGACAGACAGACAGACAGAGACAGAGAGAGACAGAGAGAGACAGAGAGAGAGAGGAGGCATTTAAAGCTCTCTGGCTTTGTCAGGGAAAGGGTGACCCAGGGACATGGCTTATGCTTAGAGAGCCAATTAATAAGTCATTCATCCATCCATTTATTCATCCATCCACCCAGTAAGTGTGCAATGAGCATCCAGATTCTATCCAGCCCTCTCCCGAGAGTGCTTTGGATGTTGCAAAGAGAGAAGACAAAGATTTTGCTCTCTAAGCATCCAGACTCATATTCAAAACAAGAGCATAACTCAAAATTAAGTCTGCACCTCACTGAATGGCAACATCTCTGTATCAGTTAGCTTTTCTGTGTAACAACTACCCCAAAGCTTGACTTTGTGACAACCATTTATTTCATCTCACAAGTCAGCGGGTTGATAATTTAGTTTGGGCTCAAAGAACACAGCTGGGAAGTTCTTCTGGTCTAATCTGTGCTCACGAGTACATCTACGGCCAGCTGGAGCAGACTGGTCCAGGATGGCCTCATCTAGAACAGTTTATCTCTGCTGCACATGGTGTCTCATCCTCCAGCAGATTAACCTGGGCTTGTTCACGTGGTAGATGCAGGGGTCTGAGGGAGAGTAGAAAGGGCAAGGTCTCTTGAAGGCCCCAGTTCAGAACTGGCAATGATGTCATTTCCTATCCATTCTATTGGCCAAGGTTGGTCATGTAGCCAAGCGCAGATTCAAAAGGTGGAGACATAGACCCCACCTCTTGATGGGAGGAGATGCAAAGCCACCTTGTAAGAAGGGTACATACCAGAAGGGAGGAATTCAGGCCACTTTTGCAAAGCATCAGTCACACCATCCTTCTAGTTGCTCAGGACAAAAGATCTGGAGTCTTTGTTCCCTGTCTGTCATGTTTCAGGTCCAAACCATCAGCAAATCTGGTTGCCACTACCCTTGACATATGTTTTGGATCCGGTCACCTCTTCTTCCCTCTGCCCCATTCCCACCTTGGTCCAAGAAAGCATCGACTCTCTCTTGGTCCCTGCTTTTTCCCTTTGATCCCTATTGCCTGTTCTCAACACAGAAGCCGAAGTGAGTCAGATCTTGTCACTTCTCTGCTCGGACACCCTCTTTTGGTTCAGTCTCGCTCAGAATAAAAGCTAACGTCCTGTAATGGCCAATGAGGCCTTGCACGATGTGTTCCCCTGAGCCCCCAATATCTGTTTCACCTAAACTCCTACCACTTCCCCCATTTCACTTTGCTCCAACCACACTGGTCTCCGATGTCCCCCCCAAAGCCAGGCACATTCTCACCACAGGGCCGTTAAATGTGAAGTTCCATCTGCCAGGAAAGCTCTTCCCTTATCTTCATGCTCCTTCAGCTCTTTATGCAGAAGTCATCTTCTCAGTGATGGCTCTCCTGGCCGTCCCAGCTGAAGTTAAAACACCTCCCATCCATCCCCTTCCCTGCTTCGGTTTTCTCTGTAGCTTTCAACATCATTGTCAATAAATGACATATTTTTTTATATATCTACTTATTGTCTAGACCAGTGCAATGCCATGTCATACATAATGTAAGACATATATGTAAGTTAAATTTTTCTAGCAGTCACACTAAGAAAAAGAAACAGGTGACACTTATTTTAATAATATACGTTATTTAGTTCCACATATTCAAATTTTGTCATTCCAACATATAAGTAATTTGTAAAGTTGTTAGGATTTTTTTTTTTTTTTGCATTATTTTGTTAGTACTAAGGCTTGAACAGTCACAGATGGTAATTACCCTAGACAGGCCCATGAGGGCAAGGATTTTTGATGTTAGTCATGGCTGCATCCCTAGCACCTAGAATAGTGCCTGGCACATAATAGGCATGCAGTAACTATTTGGTGAGTGGATAAGTCAAGTTCAAAATCAAATGCAATTGGCCAATCGAATGTACATGACCAGAGAGTTTCATATCTAGAAAAGAGCTGACTGGCTATCTTCATTCTCAGGGTGCTGGCGCAGACCTGTGAAAGGAATAAAGTTAGCCTTTCTCTCCCAGCCTTGCCATCTCACTCAGCATCTCCATGGTGGTCCATTCTCTCTGGACAGACAGAAAGCCTAGCAAGTTCATCTATAGTGAAGGTTAGGAATTTATGTGTTGCTTTCTTGGGGGCATTTGCCTCTTGAGCAGGAGAGAGAGAGAGAGAGAGAGAGAGAGAGAGAGAGAGAGAGAGAGAGAGGTGGTTAATCAAAATCCAAAGCAGTGACTCCCTCCTGGAGAATTTTTGGCTCCAGTGGGAATGTTATTACTGGACCATGACTCTCTCTGGTCCCTGGGTTCAGCTCAGAAGTAGGAGGCTAGCCAGGGCGCTTCTGTTGGCAGGGAGCCCTGGGGTAGCTTGTTGCTGGATGGCCTGGCCCACTCTCCCTTGCCTGGCATTTTGCTCCAGACCATGCTTGGAGCTCAATGGGGAGAGAGGAGACTTGCGAGGAGTGGGTGTTCTCTTAGCCCCACCTCTGAAGCCAGCCTTGGGCAGGGACTGGTGGAGGGTAAGGAGTGTTTGTCCTCTGTAAGGCACTTCCACAGATGGAATCTCATAGTGTTCCCTCTGCCAGGTGGGCAGGTGAGGCGCCGCATGCTCATTTTGCAGATCAGAAGGCTGCAGCGCAGAATTAGGAAGCCAAGTGCTTCTGCTGCTCTCCTGAAGGCTTCCCCGGGGCCATCCTTCATGGCACAGGCACAGTCTTGGCCTGCAGGGACTGTCAGTCCAGCTAGAGTTGAAGGAACATTGGCCTAAACTGATAACTATAGGGGATATGAAGCAACGAGCTGCATGGACAGGAGCATAGCTGGACCAGGCCTGCCCAGAAAGGGCCACTCGGGAAGGGAGAGGCAGGCACAGTTACAGGCCAAGCCAGGGGCAGGTGAGGGGATGGCAGAGTCACTTGAGGTGACTTGAGGTGGGCCTTTGCTGCTGGAATTTGACAGTTCTGAGACACCTACAGCCCCGCCTTCCCCAGCATCTTCCTCCCTCCCTTCCTGCTCTCTTGTCCTTCTCTTTCTTTTATTATCCCCCTGCCTGTCCTCTCTTACAACTGTCTCTCTCGTGCCTTCTTTTCTCCTCTCTCGCACATTTCATCCACCATCCTCTCTCACTCCCTTCTCTCTGTCTTGTCTCTGTCTCTGTCACACGCACACACACACACGCATACCACGCCATACCCCCAGGTGTTAGACTGAGTTGCCCATGAGCAGTAAGGGTTGGGAATCTAATTTACTTGTCTCTGGCTCCCTCTGAAAGCAAACAGATACGGCCTCACTGATGAGATTTGATTTCCAGGGCACGGGGAGGCCGGGAGCTTCCACAGTGCCCAGACTCACTGGCTACTGTCTGAAATCCCAGCCTTACAACTTCATGATGTGATCTTGCCAAAACATAACTGCTGCTGAGAAGGCCACAGTCTAAACTTTTGTCCTTTGGATTACAGAGTGAATGGGCCCTGAGTGAGAGTGAGGCTCGGGGCAGGGCAGAGGCCAGCAACAGGACTTGTAGTCAGAGGAAACACAGTTCTCCTGGGGGAATGGGAGGCAGGGGAGTGATGCTACCGTCAGTCCTGTCCCAAGTGTCCCCAGGGCCTTTGTGTAAGTGAACCGTGCGTCCGCAAACCTCCATGGGAAGAGTCACAGTCAAGTGGGTTTCTGAAGCTGCTCTGCCTGTTCGGGGCAACAGGCGATGCTAATGTGGCTGTCCTGCCACTTCGTGGGAGTTGTTGGGGCTTGGGGATTTGCTTTATTAAAAAAATGTGTCTTTATCAAGAATAACTGAACTCATAACCTGGGAGGAACCACACGTGGTTTGCAGCCATCGCCATGCACAGCACAGACCCCCACCGGCCTCCTGGGTCAGGAATGGCGGGAGGAGGGGTCTCCGGCTTGGACCTGCCTCTTCCTCTGAGTTAGCTGGTTGTGATTCACACCGACTATCTTGTGCGCTGGGCCTCTCCGGTCCACGTTGGACTTGCAACTGGGCCTTGATACTCACTGAAAACTCCCAGTCTTTCTGTTTCTGTTAGTCTTTCAACCTTACATCTTAGTTCCTTTAGTTACATTTGTCCCTCTGCAAACCCACCAGTGCTAAATGCTGGGATACAGCTGTTTTGCATACTACCAAGACTTTTAAGCAAGATGCTACTTCCTGTACGAGCAACCGTTCATATTCATTCATTCATTCATTCATTCATTCATTCAGCAAGTTCTTACTATGTATTAGCATCTGCACCAGACACTAGGGATATAAATAAATGAGACAGAGCCAGGTCCCGCATTGATCCCCTCGACAAATTCTATGGCTGTGGTGGGAATGTTTTTACATCTCTTTGGCACTAGATGGAGAAAAAGGATATTCTGGGATGGGTGATGCCCAGAAGACTGTCCCATTGCCCACGGGGCTGTCTTCTGTAATTGCAGCCAGTTTCTAGCCAGGTACCCTCCCTACCTCCCACCCCCACCACTGCTTTCCCCTACGTCTAGCCCCTGACAGCAACTGGATCCAAATACTGGCTCTTCGAGGCTTGCTGGAAGTTTGCTGTTTAATTGTATCATGCCCTGGGCGAGTAGGCTTCCTTAAGGTGGAAAGTCCCCTCCCATCAGTGTCTTGAGAGCCAGGAATTCATTTTCTTGGAAGAAGCCGAGCTTTTCATTAGAGATCAAAGACTGGCCTTGGGGAAGCATTCACAAAGCTGCTCTTGGCTGTAAGGGATCCCTGAGGGCATATCACTTCCTTTCCAGGCCCCTTGTGTCCTCCAGTGGTCAGGGAACCAAACTATGGAGAGGGAGGAAAGCAGACCTCTGGCAGCCCAAGGAGCCAAGCCAAGGAATAGGCCTCTTGGGGTTGATTGTACTGGAGCAAAAGAGGTTAAATCAATTTACCTGGAGTAGGTGAGGAAGCCAGGAAGGACAGCCTAGGAAGCTGGGTTCTGGCCAGATAGCCCTTTCTCCATATTCTTCATCTCTGATTTGTCGGATCTGTAGTCAAGCAGTTAGTTCATGAAGTACACCCCGGACCCCTGTTTCCCACAACATACCCTCACCCATCTTTTCTGTGTTACCTCCCCAAGCATCCTGCATCTGAATGAATCACAAAGGATGCATTTCCTAGTCACATGGAACTTGGATATGTCCCAGGCTGATAAAGTCAGTGTGGGCCATTGGGAGGCTCAGAAGATACAGGAAACAGAATCCTGAGCTGTATCAGCGCAGCAGGCAGATGAGGGTCCTGGAAGAGGGTGCCACACTGGGCATAACAGGGGGTCTGTCTTTGGACATCTGCCTGTGGCTTGCATCTCCTCTTTGCACCTGGGCTCAGGCTTCTAAACTTGGGCCCTGAGTACTCAGGCTTCTCTCTTCTTGCTGCCATGCTCCTCCCTTCTTTCCCCCATCACCCAGGCCAGCGTCTGTGCCTTCATAGCCCAGTTTGGCCTAACTATGATCAGCCAGGGGGTAGAAGTTCCAGTGAAGGTGTATCATCTCATGGTGAGCTGAGAATGGAACCTGGAGGCGTTCCAGGCCATCTCCTACACCGGTGCCCATGCTCCTCTGCTGGGCAGTTAGTTGGCCTCTGCATGGACATCCTCAATGATCAGGAACTTTGAGAGACACAGCAACAGTCTAAGAAATGTCTTCCTTATGTTGGCCCAAATCTACCAGAAAGAGCTTACTCCCTTGACTGTGACTTTTACATGACCCGGAGTCTCCTCTTCCTTGTTCACACCTAGATTCTTCAGCTGTTGCTCATATCAGACAACTTGAGTCCCCTCACAGCCCTGGTCTCCATCATTAGAGCCCGATTGACCTGTGTCCATGTTAATATGAGGTGTCCAGAATTGGTGCCAGTACTCTGGAAGTTTCTGTTAGCTTTCTTTATCAGTAAAACCCTGTGAAATGCAGGGGACTAAATGAAGTCTTTTGCATGAGGATTTCCAGGGGCCCCATTGGAATTGCCTTGTGACAGAAGCACCCAATGGGCTGGAAACACTTTAGCTTCCTCCATAGAGCTAGAGCTTGTCATGGGCGCTTTCTTAGGCCAGGGAGGAGACCTGGGGCTGCTGGCCAAGGTGGACTGGACTGAGCCTAAGCCACCTCAGTCACCACACCTGCTCCTCAGCATCTCCCATAACAGAGATTCAAAACCGTGCCCCATGGGCACCAGCAGCTGCTCTCTCATTATTTCTTAGTTACTTCCTTAGGCAGGAATGGGCTTCCTCCTGGAGGTGCTTAAGGGAGGGATGTGGGGAGAGAAGGGGAGGTAGGACCACCAGGGCATGTCATTCCTGGGCAGGTGGATGTATAAGTACATAAGATCTGGGTGCTGGGAAGGGGGGACTCTGAAGTGGCAGGCCAAGGGAGAGCACCCTGCCCTGGCACTCAGGAATCCTGAACTGTAGCCCCAACTGACACATAACTACCTGAGAGCACTTGGGCAAACCATTCCACATTTCCTGGCCTTGGGGTCCTCACCTGTAGAACAAAGGCTCTCTGATCTCTGAGCCCGACTTAGCTTGACTATTCGATGATTCCATGAAGAATTATATCTCCTTACAAGCTAATAATTTGATACTTAACTCTTTTTTAAGATAATGGAGGTCTTCCTTTTCTTTCCTTCCTTCTTCCTCTCTGTCTTCTTTCCACCTCCCTCCCTCTTTCTCTTTTCCTTTTTTCTTCAATTCTCTCATTTTTCTCTCATTCCCTCTCCCTCCCTGTCTTGGAAGATTCCTAAGCCCCTTCTAAGAACAAAGGACACTTACTGCATGGTATTTGCCCTGAAAGCACTCACTTCACAGCTTATTATTGGAGATAAGATTTGTCCACAAATAAAATGTCAAGTAGCATAGGCTGATGCCACAAGTCCAATGGAGAGAAGACTCTCCTTCAGCTGGAGGACATGACTGTCCAGTGAGGTAGGGTAGTAGGACCAGGG
The DNA here is from genome assembly GCF_014176215.1 of Rousettus aegyptiacus. Taxonomy (NCBI): domain Eukaryota; kingdom Metazoa; phylum Chordata; class Mammalia; order Chiroptera; family Pteropodidae; genus Rousettus; species Rousettus aegyptiacus. The sequence goes on from NW_023416287.1 coordinate 74,643,780, forward strand.
GACGGAGAGTGGCCATTGTGGGCCCAGAGGCATGCAAGGCCCCTGGGGGTCTGGGAGAGGAGAGAGGGAAGGTCATGTAGTGGGGGCCGGGGGACAGGCAGGCGGAGACAAAGAGAGAGAGAGAGAGAGAGAGAGAGAGAGAGAGAGAGAGAGAGAGAGAGAGAGAGAGAGAGAGAGAGTCTGCAAGAGGGAAGCTGGGGTATGTTATGGAATGCTCTGACTTGGGTGTTAGGAATAATGTAGATTTTGAAGGTCAGCACTGGTCTGCCCTGCTTCTCACTGCTTCCGGCCCACTTCAAATGCTGGACGTGGCAACAGAAGACCCACGTGCTTTTCTCAAGAAAGAGTAAGGGCAGGATACCTGGGTCTGGGCTGTTCATCTGTGGGACATTTAGTTCACAAACATCTTCCTATTAGCAAGATGAGAGGCCTGGCCAGGAGAAGGGTGTGGCTCCAGCCAGCTGAGAGATTTTAGCAGGTGTGTAGGATCAGGTATCCTCATTGTGAGTCACAGGTCTAGGGAACTAGGGCCTGGAGAAATTTAATGTTCCGTCCAGGTGTAACATGAAGGGAGGCACCCTGGCCTCCAGCACAGAGTTCTCACCCCAGATAACCCTGACTGGCTCTGAAAGCCTCTTTGGTCGTGGAAGGCCTCCTGAGCATAGAAATTTGTTTTTCCAAAGACTGAGTTTCAACTTGAGAGCTGGATTTTCAGAAAAGAATAACATCTGATTCCAGCCCTAGCTTTAAGGAAGCACTCAACAGTGACAAGGCTGAGGCTTCTGGTCCCTGGTCCCTGCCAGCAGGCTGCCCCCGTCCTCTCTCCCCATACCATCCTGGGGCCTTCTCGAGGGAGCCTCCTTGGCCTTCCCAGCACTCCCCCCTAATTGTGAGGGACAGCGATGCTGGTTCAATGAACCGAGTGACAGCAGGGAACTTGACACCCTGGGAACTGGCCTGGGGAGGGTGGGACATGTCAGGCTGGCTCCCCTGGAGATCCAGAGGGTTTGGCTCCTCCCCTGTTCTTCCTGGGTCCCACAGCCCTGGGAGCAGTCACCAGAGCCGGCCTGGCTTGGTGGCAGGACGGCCTGAGGCGATGTAGGGTCCCCACCCTTGTCCTTGCCCTATAATGCAACCTGTTCTTCCTTTTTCCTCATTTGTTTAAGGACTTGAAGGCAGCACCTCTCAGCCCTGCAGTCTCGAGGATGAAAGCCACTTTACTTTGTGGTGACCACATTGGTCCAGACTAGAAGAGAGCTAGAATGTTCCTCCAGCTCAGGAGGCTGCCTGCTCTCAAGAAGCGTCTGTTAGGTCTCCTGGCTCTGCTGTCTCCAGCATTCCGGCTTGTGGGCCTGGCCCCTCTGCCCTTGCCCAGGGCCCTCTCTGGGCCTCCTCCAGCCTGCTTGGCTACATTTCCCTCGCCTTCTGGCCAGAGGAAACCACAGCTGGGCCCAGTGTGTCCTCTGGGTGTCCTGACCCCGTCTCTGCACTGCCCTCTTCCTTGGGAGGTCCCCTCACTGCCTCCTCTGCGTTATGAAGTGTCCTAGTCCCTGACTCTGCCCCCTCTCTCCCATGGACAATCGGCTTTCGGAAGAGACCTTGGTTCCAATCTCCACTCTGTCATGTGCCACATGAATGTCGATAAACATTCTAGAGACTTGGGACCTCCATCACTGTTACCTCCACCCAATTCCCTACAGCCCCGGGCCCGAGTCTCTGCTTCTCCCTTCCCTTACCCTCCCCCGTGGGGCTGTGTGTTTTCTTCCGTCCTCTGATCCACCTACTCTCCAGCTGTCAGCCTGTTTGGGCTTCCTGCCCATGAGGCACGAATCAGCCACCAGACCCCCAGCACTTGTGGAGCACCTCTTGTGCCCAGTGTGTGCCAGGTGGGCATCGGGCAAGCCCCACACCGTGGGTGCCCTGCCCCAGCCATGCAAGGCTGGGCCTGGGTCCCCTTCCTCCCTCGTGTCCCAGCCCCTCCTCGAAGGCGATGCTCTCGGCCAGCTCTCAGGGGGTGCTAATTTCCTGAATTCTAAGATGGACATGTTTTTCTTCACATTTCCGAAACGAATTGGGTCTTACGCTCGCTGTAGTTCTTTAGTGTGGTGCTTCGTTTGTTCGTTTCTGGGAGACCCTTCCTTCTCTCCACTCCCTAAAAACATTATTTAGCTCATGATGAATCTAGCAATTGATGGCATTTCAGCCCTGGGAAAATATAAATGGATACTGTAATCGGGGACATCTGGAGATTATTTTTTAACCCAAAGGACTAACTCTAATGAGAAAAATTGTAGGTTGTCTATTGACGGGGGCATTTTGGGATCTAAGTGTTGTTCAGACATCACTAATCATTAGCTTGTCATGGGGCTAGATATTCCACACTTACAGCTTCCCTCCTCTGGTCCTAGAGACCAAACAGAACAACAATTATCTGCTACTTTCACAGACCACACATGGCAGAAGGCTGAGGAGAGGCAGGGGTCCCGGAATGGGCATCTCCTGGTTTCAATTTCTTTCTGATGAGACTGAGAGCCCTCTCAGGATGGAGATGACAGGGGAGGGGATACAGTGTCCTCGAACGGAAGTCAAAGGACCTTTGCAGGTAGAAATTGCCTGAAATGTTATGGAAGAAACAGGTACTTTTGTACACCTTTCTCTTGTTGCTCGTCTGGGAGAGAGGGCACCTGCTCTCACGTCCCAGTGCTTTGACTAGATGACACAGGTTGCAGGAGAGTGTCTACCTCTCTGGGCTAAGGGGCTCAGTCAGGCCTCTTCCTAATGAGACTCCGCACCAACCCGAAGGCTCCCTCTCGCAGGGTGGGCATCCTCATGGCAGGAGAGCCTTGTGGGAGGGGTGCCCCTACTATTCCCGGTGGTGGGAGAGGTTCCACCAGCACCTGAGGGGGAGGACGCTGGCCGGCCAGCCCCATCTGACCTGTCCTTGCCAAGCCACAGCTTTAAAACCCAGAGCTCACTTGAGCCCTCCTTGCCACTCTCCTTTCTGCTCAATTTCACTTAACCAGCCTCACTGCATCTGTCCCCATAAGCTACTGTTTCTCCTCAGTTCCTCCAACAGTCAGTCAATGAGGTCTTTACCGAATGCCAGCTCTAAGCGAGGTGCGTGGGGATCCAGAGACAGTAAGACAGTAGCTCAGCCAGCTGGGGGTGGTGAGTGTGAAAAAACAGCTCAAGGTCGCCCCTGCCAGGTGCCCGTGCGTGTACATGCAGGGTGTTCTTCAGAGAAGGAAGGCGTCCCTGGGGGCTGATGGGCAGGGGAGGCATTTTCAGAAGAGCTTAGAGGTGACCTTTAAAAATGGGGAGGCAGCCAGTGAGGCATGCACAAAGGCCCCCAGGCAGGAATGTGTGTGGTGTGTTTGGAGGTTTGAGTAAACCAACTTGGATGGCTGGGGGAGGGCTTGGTGGGTTAGTGGGGATCAGGAAGATGGAGCTTTCATATCAGGCTCAGGGTGTGCCTCTCACCTGCTTGTTCAGGCCACAGTCCCCGGACTCATGGAAGCCAGAATTCACCAGAGAGAAAGGCTCTACTTATCTGGAATGCTTGTGAGAATTAAAGTTCTAGAGAATTCTTGTCTGATTCACTTGAGGGCAGTCAGTAATTCTTTTTATTTTCATTTCGTTTTGCAAATATTTATTTTTAAAACATTTTAAAAAAATCTATCAATGAGATGCATGTTATTGTTCACAAGGCCAAACAGAGCCAATATGAGATACATTAAATAAAACGGCAATTACCTGCCCCTGCCCTTCCCCCCCTCCGTAGTCCTACCCCTTGAAACTCAACACTTCCAACTCTTCTTCAGGTATGTACTTCCTGAAATACATAAATTACTAAGTAAAATTCTAAATAAATTCTTATACTGTTCTTCATTGATTTTTTTAATTTTGACCTTGGCTATTTTCTTATTATGGAAGAAATGCCCTTTTCTGTTCTAATAAAGTTTACTGTTTGTTTTGTTAGTAATAATATTGTTCACTGCTTAACCAAGTAGTGCATAATAATTACACTTTTTTTTGCACAACTTCTAGAGGACATAATTGCCTTTTTTTTTTTTTTTTGGTTGCATTGCATTCTGTGATATTATTACAAATCCTTACCAAATCCCCACTGACTTGTAAAATTCCTTCAAATACCCTTTTCATATGGCCGAATCTATTGGTAATCCTCTTGTTCCATCTCTGCTCCACCAAACCCTCTCGAGTGCCCACAATCCTACTCCCCTTAAAATGGTTGCTGGGGCCCCTGTACGGCTGTGTGCTTGGGAAACCCCATCTCTTTGGAGTGTCACCCCCGGTTTCTTTGCTTCTCTCTCTGGGTTTCTTTGAAATAGGGTACCGAGAAGGTCGATGTTTTTTTTGAGACACTGCATGTTTGAAAATAGCTTTAATTCTATTCTCACACTTGATTAATAGTTGGCTGGACATAGAATTCTAGATTGAAAATCTCTTTTCCTCCTCCTCAGTACTTTGAAGGCAGTTGATCTACTGTTTCCAAGCTTCCAATGTTGCTCTTGAAAAATCTCTGCGATTCCGCTTCCTGACATTTTGTGTGGTCCTGTTTGCTTTCTCTCCGTAAGGTGTCGACATTGTCTCTTGGCCCCCATTGTTAGGACATTTCACAGTCAGATGCCCTGGTGTGGGGTTCTCCCTCCATCTCTTTTGCTGGTGCTCAGAGGCTTTTTCTATATAGAAACTCACAATTCAGTTCTGGAAATTTTTTTTTGTCCCCCCCCCCCCCCCATAATTCCCTCTCTTCGTTCTCTCTTGCTAGTCAACGTGGGATATTTTGACCAGATACTTCACTATTTGTATCCTTTTTCTCCTAGTTCCAATCACCTTGGGTTTTTTTTTTTCGGTCTGTTTCCTGGGATATTACCCCTGTTTCTTCCAACCCTTCTGTTGAATTTCAGATTTCACTTCTTATATTTTTAATTTCCAAGAGCTCTTTTTCTTGTTTTCTCATCAGGCTTTTAAAAATAACTTCTTATTGTTTCATGGATCTAACATCTTATATCTCTGAGATTAATGATAGTGTTTTGAAGTTTATTTTTTCCTGGTTCCTGCATTACCTTTGTTCTTTTGAGTTATCTCCTTTTTCTTTTTCTTTCTTTCTTTTTTAATTTGATATACTCTCTCTCTCTCTCTTTCCACTTTGTAATCTTCCTCAAGATTTTTAACCCTTGTCTGTTAAAATTGAAGAATAGGTCACTAAAAGCTTCCAGAAGTTGTGTGTGTATGGACTTTTCAACTTTTGGCCTTCATTATAGAGTGGCCAGCTGAGGACCCAGTCATTTTATTGGGGTTACTCCCAAACAGAAGTATCTGTAGAGTTCTTTCTGGGATCAGTTTCCTGCCCAGGGCTGTGGAGAGTGTGGGGAAGGGGCACCTGAGTGACAGTGCTTTTGGGGCCAAGCGGCAGAAAGGGGAAGGGATTTCTGAGACTCCATGCATAGACTGTCACTTAACCGCTGTGTCTCAGCATGGTGCTGCACCCTGCCCTTCTCCTTTGGAGTCTTTCTGACTCAGTTTCCCTGTAAAATGTTGGGGTGATGGAAGGGAAGTCAGCATCCTGCACGGGAAAAGGGAGAAGCCCTGGGCAGAATTGCTCCCCATACAGACTTAACCTTAGCCTCCTTGTTCTGAGCTCCACCCTCTCTTCTGCCTTCCACAGTAGCTGCCACCCCCAACTTCTGACTCTTCTAGCATTGATGGCAAGATCTGTTCCCTCCTTGTTGACCATCCCTTGGGTATGGGCTTGGTTTCCAATTTCTCAGCTCTGCTAATTCTTGCATCTGCTTTCCATCTTCCAAAAATCTGTTGACATGTGTAGCTTCTCCTGTTCTCTCTGTCCTTCTCTATCTTTGCTTTATTCTTTGCTCATCTTTCAGCGAGGTTAGGGAAGGAGCAGATACATGTTGAATCTGCCATGTTTAGCAGGAAGCCTCTGTAAACCTTCCTGAAGTGCCAAGTCCTCTTTTTGCCTTACTGAAGGAGAGCTACATTTTTGCTTCTGGAGAATTTCCACGGCCTGCTTGTCATCAAGTTCAATTTTATTTAGATATTTGATTAAATGTAGCCTGAACCCAGCTTATAACTAGAAATGGTTGCTTTTAAGTAAATTATAATATTATAACAAATTATTTATTATTTACATAAGTTGTTTTGCGTGATTAGATTTTTTTAAACTGCATGGAAAACAACTTGTGGTTATTTTTTCTCTGGAAATGAGGGCTCCCTCTGGGCTGGGTCCTGCCTAGCCAAGGCTTTGGTGAAGTTCAGAGCTTGGCTAGGCTGGACTCAGGGTTCTTTATGTGGCATCTATTAGAAAAGGTCATCAGGTGGGGACTGAGGCGTAGTTCAGGGAGGACATGGGGACGCACGGTCCTACACTGAGCCAGTGGTAGGCAGTGGGAGGTGAGAGACACATTGGCGACATCTGCTTGTGAGACAAAGGTATCCACGAAACTGTGGACGATACAAGAACTTTACTTGATATTAAAGAGTACCCCAATACTGAGGTACAGAAAAACCAAGTACTACCACTGCAAGAATGGCAAGAAAAGTGGGTGGGGACTGCAAAACTGCATTTCATCAAGAGCAAGGATACCAGCTATTAGAGAAGCATTTGGATACTTTCATTAAAGGCGAGAGTGCTGAGGGTATTTTTATTCTCTTTGTGGAAACGCAGTTGAGGTGAAATGGTTTGTAGACCAAGGACACAGTGTAGCTGGTGTGGAAATCAGTGAGCTTGAGATACGGGAATTTTTTACAGAGCAGAATCTTTCTTATTCGAAAGAACCAATCATGGAAATTTCTGGAGCTAAACTATTCAAGAGTTCTTCAGGGAACAGTTCTTTGTACTGTTGCAACCTTTTTGATATTTTCAGAGCAAACATTGGAAAATTTGACAGGATTTGGGATATAGGAGCATTAGTTGCTGTTAATCCAAGTGATCGTAGATGGCCCGCCATTTTACATTCTAGATGCTGAAATTAAAAGTTTATTTGGTTCAGTATGTAACAGTCAATGTCTTGAGAAGGCTGATGTTTTTGAGCAAACAACATAAAAGCTGAGGAATTGACTACATTGTTGAAAAGTCATATCTACTTACAGAAAAGTAAATGAGACATAACATCAAGTTTTTGAGCTTTCGAGCAACTGAAAATCATGCTAACGCATGAAAATATAATGGTCAACTTCTGAAAAGAATTTTTCATAAGTCACATCATGAGTCTTTTGTTCAAAATGCATATAACGTTTAGGGGGAAAAACACTAAAATGTTGAGCTAGCTACCTTTGGAAAGGAGAATGATTGGGGATGAAAGATTATACCTGTGTGTTTTAACAGAGTGCAAAAATTTTTTACGATCAGCGCATAGTACTTCTATAATTATAAAATAAAAGAGAAATGCAACATATATAACTTAAAAAATATAACAGATATAGGAAAATTGGCACTCTTTTTAAATTTATAACCATTGAGGAGATGTAACACTTTAATAGGGCTCAAGGTAAAAGAAAGTCATCCAAGAAATTATAAAGTACTAGCTAGTCCTAGAAGCCTTCATATTATACTCAAATCCTAGCACTCCTTTTCACATTTTTTCTCCTTATATAATTTTACATGCAACAGACTCAAGAAACACATTTAAAAATTAAATAAACCAACCTATATGGAATAAAATATTTTTCCCAAATTGTAACAATAAATTTTTTTCTGAAAAAGAAAGAAAGAAGGAAAGAAAGAAAGAAAGAAAGAAAGAAAGAAAGAAAGAAAGAAAGAAAGAAAGAAAGAAAGAAAGAAAGAGAAAAAAGGTCGTAAGGTCACAGAGGTTGCATGGGAGGGGTCTAAGTCAAGAAAGCCAAACTGCCTCAGAGACCTTAACACCCCTTTAACAGTGTGTTAATTTTGAAAAGGGTTCTTCTCCACTCATTAAAGAAAGCACCGCTCTCTCCTCCAACACTTAAAGCGCCGATCCTTTACTTGGCATTATTGAAGATGCCCATACGGATATAAAATTGATGACGTCGCTGCGTTCTAATGAAGGTTTTCAGTTTCGCCAGCTGCAGGATGCCCCCTGGGCGGTGTCGTGGGCGGAGGGGGTGGTCGGTGGAGGAGGGGTGCAGTCCTGGCCCTCATGGCGTCTTCTCTGTCCTTGCCTCTCCAGGTGCCCCCTTTCAAAGGTCTCAGCATCCTCACGCTACCTCCTGCCGCCACTTCCACCTGGGCCCCCCGCAGCCGCAGCAGCTCGCGCCCGACTTCCCGCTGGCGCACCCGGTTCAGTCGCAGCCGGGCCTCAGCGCCCACATGGCCCCGGCCCACCAGCACAGCGGCGCCCTGCATCAGTCGCTGACCCCGCTGCCCACCCTGCAGTTCCAGGACGTCACAGGTCCCTCCTTCCTACCTCAGGCCCTGCACCAGCAATACCTCCTGCAGCAGCAGCTCCTGGAAGCCCAGCACCGCAGGCTGGTCTCGCACCCCAGGTGGGTGTTTCCTGGGGCGGGGCGAGGACGGGCCGGGGCGGGGCCAAGGGCAGGACAGCAGTCAACCGCGCCCGGCTTGGCCCGCAGTCACCAGGTGGGTCTGTGCAGCAGGCAGCTTTTGCTCCAGTTAGAGGCCTTCATTTCAGGCAGTGAGCGCCGCCTTCACTCCATACGGGCTCCCTTGGCAGTCTTGGTGTGTCCTATCATCCAGGTGCAGAGTAACTGGCGGTCAAAAAGGTGGACTTTTTGCACTTTGGGGGAGATTTGATTAGCGGACCACTCAGGTCCCCTCTAGCCTCCTGATCACCTGGTTCTAATACCCAGTATCCCTAAGAAATACAAAAGGCCACGGCTGGTTCAGCCCTGCCCTCAAAGAGCCCTTGATCTGATTGGAGGGACCAGCTGTGAAACAAGCAGAGAGTGAATGAAGTTAGACAACGCTCATCAAAGGGCCTGGAGGAGCTGTGGGACCCTGGGCAAGTCACTTCCCCATCAGGAGCCTCAACTGTCAAGAGAAAGGGTTGGACTAAGTCAGTGGTTCTCTTAAATTTTTCTCTCAGGATACTTTACACTCATCACAGTTGTCGAGGACACAACAAGTTTCTGTGTTTATGGGTTATGATGATTAGATACCCTATTAGAAATGAAAACTGAGAAATTTAAAAAATGTTTATTAATTCATTTTAAAATAACAAAGACAAACTCATTATATGTTAACACCAATAATACATATTTGAAAAATAGCTATATATAAATATAATGGGAAGAGTGACTTGTTTTTACATGTTTGCAAGTCTCTTTAATGCCTGGCTTAATAGAAGATGCTGTGTTCTCATGTCTGCTTCTGTTGCAGAATCACTTGTCACATAGTTACTGGAAAACTCCATTGTTCACTTGTGAGAGAAAGAGTGAAAAAGTAAATAGCATCATAGTATTATTATGAAAATCACTTTAACCTCACAAACCCTATGAAAGGACCCCCCGAGGTGCCTAGAGCACACTTCAAGAACCATTGGACTAGACGATTTCTAAGGCCCTAAGCATCCACAACCGTAGGGGTTAGATGCCTGAGACAGAAGATGAATGTGGTAGGAGGTCGGAGGGAGGAGAGGTTACCATGACTGGAGCGTCCACAGAGGCCTTCCTGTAGGAGGCGGCTTTGACTTGGGCTGCGAAACCTGGGAAGAATGTCAAGAAAGGTGAAGGAGAGAAGAGCATGGCAGGAGCACAGGGTGTGTAGAAGAGGCAGATCCGCGTGTCTTGAAGACAGCCCAGTGAGGACAAGGGGAGTAGTAGGAGAAGCAGCAGAGGAGGCCGAGAGCCTGGGTGGGGCAGGTGACCTGCAGTAGACACACTCAGGGAGAGAGGCCTCACGGTACAGTGAGTAGCCAGAGATGGTGGGAACGTCCAAGGCATCGGCCGCTGCCCAGGTGGGAACCTTCCTCGGAGTTTGGGAAGAGGGGCAAGGCCCATCGCTTTGCTGGCTGTGAGCTCAGGTTGGCTGGGGCTGCTCAGAGCTCCTGGGGGCTAGGCTGGTCCTGGGCAGCCCTGACGCCAGGGGCCCTCCATCCCTTTTGGTACAGGCGGAGTCAGGAGCGTGTGTCTGTCCACCCCCATCGCCTCCACCCCAGCTTTGACTTCGGCCACCAACTCCAGACGCCTCAGCCCAGGTATTTGGCTGAGGGCACCGACTGGTGAGTCTTTGGGTCCCTGGGGGAGTATGTATGGGGAGAGAGGGTCTTGTTTGATCCATAGAGTTCCTGTTTCCTTTACTTGAGTAGTGCAGAAGGCCTAGTCCTCAAGCCCCAGCTTTTGCCCCTGTCCCCAGACACCCTTAGGGCCAGATAGCCCCCCACTGGATCTGGTTCAAGCAATTAGCTCAGATGTAGCAGGGTGCCCATGTGCCCAGCCTGGGGCTCTGTGCTCATGTTCCTGCAGGGGAGGTGGGAACAGAGATACAAAACATTTCCCACACTCAGCGAGGGCTGGGAACCAGTGATTCCTGGGAAGAGGGCAGAAAGAAGAGTGTCAGGAGCTAGGGTAGTCAGGGAAGGCTTCCTGGAGATGGTGAGCCTTAAGAGATCCACAGAGAAGAGCCAGATGGTGCCAGCAAGGCAGAACACAGGCTCATGGAGACAGAACCAACCAGGCTGGAGTCAAAGACTAGGGAGAGAAGCTGGGGGAGAGGTTGAGGGCATTGTGGTGTGTCGTAGGCACTGTGCCCTTGGAAAATCTTCCCATAGTCTCCTGCACTTGGGACAGAGGACTTTGCTGCCCTGGGACAGTGTTGCTTGGTTGTGGATTCTTGGTCCCATCAGATTCTCTGATTCTAGTGCAGGAGAGGGCTGATCTAAATTTGGGTTGGATCCGAACACCCAAACACTGAAAAAAGATGCAGCTCGCTGAAGGAGCTAGAGGTAAAGGCCGTCATGCCTGCAACTTATTTTTAAATAGTTTAGAAGAAAAATTCATGAAGAAGCGAATGCATGTGTATGTATGTGTCAGGGGAGAGAAGAGAGAGAGGGAGAGAGAGAGACAGAGACAGGGGAAGAGGGAGAAGGAGGGAGAGAGAGAAGTAGAAATGCAGTAAAATAGTAAAATGTTAACACTTGGGGAATCTGAAGGGTATCTGGGAATTCTCTGTGCTGTTCTTGCAACTTCGAGATTAAATTCTTTTTTTTAAATGTAGCAACGAAACCCAAAAAGACCTCAATGGAAAGAGATAGACTATCTTTAAAAATACACATGCAATTGTGTCAATTTTCAGCCATTTGGTCAGGCAAACTGGCTTAGTCAAGGGTTGCTTTGGGAACAACCTAGGACCGGACACCTAGGAATGATTCGAAAGGGTAGTTCTGGTCGACTGAATGCTAAAGGTGCTTTCCGGTGCAGAAAGCAGTGGCTTTAACATGTTCCGTTGTCCCTAGCCCCTGCTGGTTCCCAGGCACAGTCTGTTACATCGAACGCTCCCCTTAAAAGATAGATTGCACAGCAGCCAACCTCAGCCCAGCCTTTTTCTAATTAGCAGATTCAAATAAGGAAAATTTAATTGCAATTTGGATTGAATTCTGTCCCTCAGCATCAAGTCAATCCAATTTAATTCAATCCAGCCACATGGAGCACCCAGGGCCCTTGCATACGGCTGAGTGATCTGAACAAACACACGGGGTCCAGCGTGGCAAGTGGGACTGGACAGGTGACACAGGTGAGAGTTGTCCTGGAGAGAAGCCGGGAGGAGCAGTGCAGGTGTCAGCCCTGGCTGCTTTCTTTATTTAGCCAAATCTCCCTGCCCTTCTCACTTCTTTCGATCACTCTGCATTCCTACTGATTCTAAGAAACATGAGGACTGAGGCCCCAGAGGCTGGTCTGGGGATGCAGGGGACACTGGGGGGCCCCTGCCCGGAGTTCTGCCTGGGCCTACCCCTGGGCCCTTTCAGCCGGTCCTGTCTCTACTTCCCAAGTAGGAAGCCCTTTCTAGAGGAATAGGTGACAATTTACCCTCCTTTGTAACTAGCTTTGTTCCAACATGGCCCAGCTTCCTGGTGATGAGGAGCTTTTTGTAACTGTGACCATGCCAATAGCATCCAGCCCCTCTTTTCCAGGGAGGCCTCTTCTGCCAGGAGATGCGCAGTCTGGAAATTAGATGCATTATAAAGTGGCTACTCCCACCGTCTGTGAGGAGCCCTGGGAGGGAGGAGGTGGGCAGAGTGTGTCTACAATCCTTCAGACCCCCTTTCCTTTTAGAGAACTATCAGAAATATTGGCTTCTGCCCTAGGTCATTCCAGGAATTGGGATCCCTCAACTGTCATTGTGCCACCCCAGGCCTGAGGCTGCCCTGACCTTCTCCCTTACTTCAGGATATTTTAATTCCTCCCAAGCAGCTGCTCTCAGCTAGGATGCTCCCTTTCCAGCCTAGATCCAATAACTTGACGCTGACCTTGAGCTGCCACTTCAGTGTCTCTGTCCTCATCATACTCCGACTCAATTCCAGATTCACAGGTCCAATTCTGACCCCTAGTGCAGACCACACACCACGCCACCACTCAGCCCTCGCCCCGTCGAGGCGGAAGTGTCTGGGCACCTGAGAATTGTGGGAGTAGGTGGGTGGAGGACAGAACTTTCTACTGTCCGTTCTCTGCAGGCAACTCTGCCTCAGTTAAGCCTCCTGACTCACCTGCAAGATGGTGCCGCAATTTGGGGCCAAGTTCCTTGGGAGGGATGGAAGGGTCAATATAGCAATCAGACTACTTCATGCTTCAAGGCCATTGACAGTGGAAAATAAAGTTCAGTTTGATGTTTAGACACAACTGATCAAAGTTGTGCATTGAGACGATGTCCACGAGAAATCTCCGGGGTACTGTTCCGGGTAACCCTGTGGTTTTAGGCCTTTGGGATGTTTCTGTGACTCCTTTTAAAACTCAGCCAGGTTCTCACAGATGGTAGAGCAGCAGAGAGGCGGCAGACACTGCTCCTCCAGGGCATGACGTCTCTTCAGGCAAGTCCTGAGCAGCAGCCCCTGTTCAGGGATCCTGGGTTTAGAAAGGAATTTTCTGATGGGGTGATAAGAGGGGAATTCCAGAGCCCAACCCATCCAGACCTCCCTTTCATCTGAAGGTCCAGGTGTCTTTTGCTTCTCCAGTCAGCATTCTTGGAATTGGGGTGACTCTGTTCCAAGTTCCTTGGGACTTTGCTTCTGGTAGAATTCCCTGAATGTCCCTTTGCTGGTTTGAATCTGCTGGGTCCCCTGAGAGTGCTGAGTCAGAGCTTCTGTCACACGGAGGTGCCCCGTGGAACTCCTTTCTCTGAGACAGGTCACAGGATGAGCCCAGGCAATGATCACAAACACTGGTGGCCCGAACTGGCTAGCCAAGGACCATGGGTAAGGCACTGCCCTTGTTCAGGCCTCAGATGGGCCTGCGGAAACAACTGGCCGGATTAGTGGATTTCTAAGTTTGCTTTTCCAACTGGCTCCAAGAACTGATTTCCCGAAGGACAGACGTGTTGGGGGTAATCCCCGGGCTCCGGGCTGATATATGTATGCGAAACATTGGAGTGTAGACATCGTAATACATACATATCACAGCCGGAAGCAGAAGCTCCTTTGGTTTGATGCTTTTTGTCTCTCTCCTTTTAAAAAATGCATTTGTTGAAGAAATCGGGTATTTTTTTTTCCCTGCGGCATCCGCTCACCTGGATTTTGCAGTCACACACTAGTGGTATCACTTATGACATCCCTCAGCGTCCCGCATTCCCTATGCACTGGCACTGAGCTCAGGGCTTGAGCAGGTTCAGGTTTAACTTTCATTTTTTGGCAAAAATACTTTAAAGGTGCTGCTGGTTTTATGCTTTTTTTTAACAGGTAGCTGGTTTTCCCTCCTTTTGTAATGTTGGCAATTGACGATCTTTGCCTAGATCCTTTATTTCTTTAGGGCATGCAAAAAGGTGACATACAGTGTAATCATTCCTTATTCGTATAGCAGCTAGAAAACTTTTACAAAGAGAAATTTCCCTTCATCAACTACTTGGCTACCCTGAAGTACAGTTAATAAAGGAAAGGCAAGATAAATGTTTGGTTATTTCCCTTTACTTACTAGTTTTCAAAATGAGGAGTCGGTTCCTTAGCATCCTTCGAAAGGACCAATTTTCTTTCTCATCACTTCATTCTGTTGCAGTTATACTCATTGATATGCGAATCGTCCATACTCTGGGCAGCGGGAACCCCTTCAGGATGGTTCCCGAATCCTTTTGACACGATCCCGGCGGTATTTGAAAACCGCCTTGCCTTCAGTTAAGGCGAGATCTTTCCATCTCATTTTGCACTTTTGCTGCCCCAGCCCCGAACTTCGCCATTTTCCAGGGAGCCCTGGTTCCTTTTCGCTTGCATTAGTTGACTAATTGTTAGGTGACATGAATGTTCCGCGCACTTTTAGGAGAGGGGGTGGGGGCCGCGGTCCAGGTTTGCTCTTCCTGCCTCGCTTCCGCGTCCCTCTGCTGCCGTTTTCTCCAAGTGGTAGAAGTGTGGCCTCTGCTGCCCCCTCTGCTTTCTCTGCACTGTCTTTCCTCTGCTCTGAATTCCTGACCAGCTCCCTTTGGATTGGGAGGGTGGCTAGGGACACTAGTTTCAAGAGGTCGTATGACGCCTAGACTGTTCCAGCCCCTTCAGACCCTGCACGGCCCTTTCCGTGTCTGAGCTCCTTTCCGTCTCTATAAAGAGAGGGGTCGGGCAAGGGGAGGTCCAGCCTCTTGCAACTCTGGCAGTTTGTGACTGATTCTACACCGTAGGCTTGATGTCTGAGGTCCCTTCCATAACCTGATGGCTGAGTCACGCCACCTGTGTCCCCGCAGGGACCTCAGTGTGGACGCCGGCTTGAGTCCCGCTCAGTTCCAGGTGCGGCCCATCCCACAGCACTATCAGCATTACCTGGCGACGCCGCGAATGCATCACTTTCCCAGGAACTCCTCCTCCACGCAGATGGTGAGTGAGGGGCTCTACCAGGAAACCCGCTGCCTCTTGGGGGCCCGGGGGCCTGAGGCCTGCGGCTCTCTGTGTCCCGCCCCCTGCGTCCCGTTCCCTGGTCCCGCTCCCTATGTCCTGCCCTCTGTGTCCCCCTTCTCCACATCCTGCCCCCTGTATCCTGCTCCCAGGCAGGTCAACTGCTCCCCTCCCCTCCCAGTTTCTATTTCCACTCTGGCTCGCGGGGAAAGAAAAGGAAACCGCTGGACCAGAGGCCAACACTGCTGGCAGAACCGTGCGGTGCCCCAGAGGGCGGAAAGGGGCGGCATGAAAGGGCGGGGCCTGTGGGGAAAGGGCTCAGGGCTAAGAGTGGGCAGGGAGGTCTCTCGACCCTGTATGACCCCATTTAGTTATTTTCTAAGAGTTTCTGGGCATTAGTTTTACTTATCTGTAAAATGGGATGAAGACCCCTGCCCAGTCCATCTCACAGGACTCGTGTGAGGAGAACGAGATCCCTGAGGTAGCCCTTGGGCCCGGCCTGCTGACCCATTCTGCTTTCAGCGGGGGTGGGGTGGGGGGGGGGTGGGGGGCGGCTGGCCTCTTCACTGCAGCGTACCGGGACTGCGGAAGGGTCAGGATGGGTTTGGGGGCCTTCACGCGCCGAGCACTGCAAGCTTCATGGAATGAGGGTGAAGATATCCCATTAAAGCAGCAAAGGACTTGAACATCTTTTCATTCCCAGGCGGCTTCTTCCTGTTGCTGCCCTAAAGCACATCCCCAGCCTTCCGATCTGGGGCTCTGCCTTTAACCACTCAGCACCTCCCTCTCCATACTGGTAAAGTGAGAGGCTCAGGTGTGTCCCGTGGGAAGTTCAGTCAGTTCTTTATGAAGCACCACCGTCTAAGAATAACAGCTAACATTTATTGAGCACTTATTGCGTACTAGGCGCTGTTCTAAGCACTTTACGTGAGTTATCTCATTTAAGCCTCTCAATAACCCCACACAAAAGGGTTTTATCCCTATTTTGCAAACCGGCAAACTGAGCACAGAGAGGTTAAGAAACAGGTCAGGGTCCTGCAGGGAGTAAGATGAGTTGCTGTGCCGGACACCTGGCCCCTCCGACTCACACCTGGGTCGGGGTGAGGCGAGCGAGGCAGCACCAGGCAAGAACAGGGGCAAATCCTGCCGTTATTTAAAATTTCAATTTTTTGTTAATTATAGATCTTTGGCATTGCTTTTAATTTTAAAAATTGCATTAAAACATCCTTTATCTTGAATACTGAGCTTTTTGATGCCTCCTTAAATTTCGAGCCCTCACGTGTCCCGCCCTGGTCAGGCGGTGCAGAGTTGAGGGGAAGGGGATGGACTCTGCCCGCTGGCTCCCTGGGTTCGAAATCGTGGCTCTGCCACTCGGTTGCATAACTTGGGCCATTTACTTAGAATCCGTGTGTGTCTCGCTTACCCTATCGGTAAAATGGGTACAGTAATTGCACTTGTCTCATAGATCGGATGAGATGATTTGTTAGTGATGTGGAGACTGAGAGCAGTGCCTGCCGTGAAATAAATGCCCCATCGAGGCTCAGTGTTACTGTGAGGATTTTGTTATTCTTGCTGGGCTGGTCCAGCACAAGCTTCATTCTTGAGGAGGAGCATAGGACCCAGGAGGAGGAGGAGTCAAAAGCTGGGCTCGTGGACCCTTGAATCTTATCCTATTCGCCTTTTTCTCCTCAACAGGTCGTCCATGAAATCCGAAACTACCCTTACCCTCAGCTTCACTTCCTTGCTCTCCAAGGACTGAACCCCAGCAGACATACCTCTGCAGTGAGGGAGAGCTACGAGGTATGTACCCCTCCTCCCCCCAATCCTGGAATCTTCCTGCCAGCCTGACTCCAGCAGGGATGGTGAAGAAGCCATTATTATTTATCATTATCATTCATTGTGTTCCTTCTCCCTCCCCCCTGCTGGTGGGCAGAGCATGGGTGGAGCGGGGGAGCCTCAGGGTTGAGAGGAAGAGAGAGACAAAGAAGATCCAGTAGAGATTTTGAAGTCTTTTAGCATCTGATGGGTTCTTCCTGATGGCTAGTTGAAGGCCTCCTGCTAACATCCTTCAGTGCTGCCCCTCCTTATCTTGTGTGTATGTGTGCCTTTGCACTCTCTGAGTGGACATGTGCATTTTTCTCTTCGCAGGAGCTGCTGCAGCTCGAGGACAGACTGGGAAACGTGACTCGGGGAGCTGTACAGAACACTATCGAGAGGTTCACCTTCCCCCACAAGTACAAGAAGGTGAGTCGGCTAGCAGGCCAACCTGAGTAGTCAGGGTGGGGAGTGTGGGTTGTCTAGCTGACCTTGGCCTGGTTGTCCACAGGGGATCACAGTCCAAAATCTAGCAGCTTTTGCTCCCGATAGGTACTCTGAAGCTGCGAGACTTTCCCAGGGTTTTCTCCCTTGCCTCTGCCAGGTGT
The DNA here is from genome assembly GCF_014176215.1 of Rousettus aegyptiacus. Classification (NCBI taxonomy): domain Eukaryota; kingdom Metazoa; phylum Chordata; class Mammalia; order Chiroptera; family Pteropodidae; genus Rousettus; species Rousettus aegyptiacus. The sequence continues at coordinate 74,661,199 of NW_023416287.1, forward strand.
GCCTAGGAGGGGAGATGGGGCCTCCTATCAGTAAAGGAGGAGGCTGGGTATGTGTGTGCATGTGGACTTGTGAGTGGGTATATCAGGGAGGTGTACAGGGAAACAAATGTTTGTATATGAGTGTGATGGGTAAAAGGAGCCCCTGCATTGAAGACTAAGACTTGCCTTAGGAAAGAATTCCAAGTCCAGTCTCACATGTGGACAAATGGGCAACTGAGGCTTTAGAGCAGGGTTTCCACTGAGCATCGGGGTCACCTGCAGAGCTTTTACGCCACGGATTCACAGGCTCTGGCTATAGAGATGTACTCGCCAGGAATCTGAGGTAGGATGAGAGGCCAGGAATCTGAGTTCAAATTTTAAAAATAATAAATTTAGAAAGATGGAAGCAACGAAGATGTCCCTCAATAAGTGAATGGACAGATGGTGGTACATCCAGACGATGAAAGATTATTCCATAATAAAAAGGAAGGAGCTACTAAGCCATGAAAAGACATGAAAGAACCTGAAATGCATATTACTGAGTGGAAGAAGCCAGCCTGAAAAGGCTGCATACCGTATGAATCCAAATACATAGCATTCTGGAAAAGGTAAAAAGATCCATTGTTGCTGGGGGCTTTGAGGGAGGGAGGGAAGAATGAACAGGTGAATCACAGAGGATTTTCAGGAGAGTAAAGCTGTTGTGTAATGGCGGACACATGTCAGTGTGCATTTGTCAAAACCCATAGGACTGTTCAATGCAAGGAGCAAACCCTAGTGCGAACTGAGAGACTTCGGTGGGCGATGGTGCATCCCTACTGGTTCGTCGGTTGTAACCGGGATGCCACATTAAAGCAAGACGTGCACGATAGGGCAAACTCTGTGTCGAGAGGGAGAAGGAAACAGGAATGCACCGCATTTTCTGCTCGGTTTTTACGTTAACTAAAACTGCTCTAAAAAAATAAAGTCTGCTGTGAAAGCAAATGAATAAAAAATAAGTTTTAAAAATTTAAGAATCCAAAGCTTGATAAGCACCTCCCAAGGCCCTAGGATACATACAGCCTTTGTGAGCACTGGGTGTTGGCATCAGACATGGTCCGTGTGGGATTTCAGTTTTACTGCTATCTGAGTCAGTTTGGGTAATTATAACGGAATGCCATCCACTGGATGGCTTACACAACAGACATTTAAGTCCAAGATCGAGGCGCTGTCAGATTCGGTTCTTGGTGAGTGCTCTCCTCCTGGCTTGCAGAGAGCCGCCTTCTTGCTTGGTCCTCACGTGGTGGAAAGAGGAAGCTCTGGTCTCCTTTTCTCTTCTTAAAAAGGCACTGATCCCATCATGGGGCATCACTTTGGTGATATGATCTAAAACCTAATCACATCCCAAGAGCTCCATCTCCTAATGCCATGACATTGGGGGTTAGAGCCTCAACATATGAATTTCTGGGGACACAGACATTCAGTTTATAATCACCGTGACTAATATCTGTGTAACTCTGGACAACTTGCTTGGCTTTCCCGGCCACTCCCCTGCCCTTTTGAATGCAAAATGAGAATGATATATTAGTAGCTACCACATGGGTTGTTCTGGTAATTCAATGAGACAATGGATACACACAGCTCAGCACAGTGTCTGGTAAGTGGTAAGTGCTCAGCTATGCTGAGCTGCTCTCCCCTTGATGCGAGTCTCACTCGTTCTAGGCTTGTCCAGGTGCTCGTGGAGGTCAGTGTTAAAGACCATGAATCTTGGTCTATGCACCTCCTCACAGAGGCACTGGATTTATCCATAAGCGATTTCAACTGACATTTGAGTATCTACTATGTGTCAGATGTGGATAGTGTGCTAATAGAGGAAATGATACTATTTCAGTCATTAAGAGTGTCACCTGTATGGGGCAAGTGATCATTCTCTAGAGAGAGCTTCAAGTTATTGGAAAAGAACATGGGAGAGAATGAGGTTTATTCAGGAGCCTGGGAGCAGCTTCTGCTTCCCTAACTGGGTGTGCTCACTCCTGCCAGGGCCAGCATTCCACCCGGCATCACCACAACGGGCTGCGAGGAAGGACTTAAGGAAAAGGATAAGCACAAAGGATGAAAAGGAAAAATGGACCGAATCAGTGAGATAAAGAGTTGCGTTAAAAACTTATGAGCACAAAAGGAGAATTAGAGGAATAAAAATATTATAAAAAAGAAATGGGAAGAATTAAAAATGAGAAGTGACAAAGTTTAAGACCCAAATAAAATGTGAAAAAGAAAACTTTAAAAATTTAAGTTGAGAGTAAAATAACATAAAACAGAATATTTTAATATAGTAATGATATAAGAATAAAAAATACAGAAAAATATAAAATCAAATAGAAAAATATAAAAAGGACAAGAATTAGGAAAAGATATGAAAACAACATCAAATTAAAATTAATAACATCAAAGTGAAAAAAGGAATGTAAATGAAATTGAAAAGGTATGAGCAAAAGGGATAAAAAATACTAAATAAATGCCAGAAAAGGTTAAAGTTAAAGTAACAGTTATGTAAATGATGACAAGACAAAATCTAGAAGACCTAAAAGATTAAAACTACAGAAGAGGAAATAGGGCAAGATCGGAAAAGAGGGAATGGTTTGAAGAATGTAGACTAGATATAATAAAACAAGGTAAGACTATGAAGTTAAAATTATTATGAAAGGAAATCATGAATAATTGTGAGGGAAAACAATAGAAAATAGGCAAGTAGTTGATTCTCTATAGTACGTTTTATCAAACATCTTTTTTGCACAGGGCCAATGAAAGGCCACTCCTCTAGCAAACACAGCTGGGTTCTTCGGCAAGCAGATCATCATGATTCCATTCACACTGAAAAGCCATGAAAATTATGTGGAACTGGAACTATAATTCTGATTTTCTGCATTCTGGATAAGGGGAAACTTATTGCAGTGACCCGGGATGGTTTACAGTGGGATGTAGGGCACAGGGAGGCTAAGAACAGCAGGCATGGATATTCTGGTATGTTCCAGTGAGGTTACAGTATTGTCCAGATGAATCAGACTAAGGAATCCAGAGCTTAGGGACCAGCATGGGCAAACCTGGTATCTAGGCCTGGCTCCAAGGTCATAGTCATTCTCTGGGTCACTGTCATCTCTGACTCACCAGATTTTTCTCTTGGTAAAGTGACCTTTAAGTCTGCTTATCCCTGTAGAGGGGACAGAAGGGTAATTTTCTTCCCATGGGTAATTAACAAGCTATTTCACTGCACAGCATGGAGATGGGAACAGAAAAGGTGGGCTGATTTCATTCACTGATTACGTTCCTTCCTTCCCATAGTATTTATTAAGTACCAATGATGTACTTGTAGTTGGCCAAGTATGGAGTGAGACCTAAAGAAGAGGGAGCCATGGTCCATGCCATCCAAGAACTTGAAACTTTCTACATAGTGGTTGACTATTTTCTAATAATTACCATAGAATTTAAAACAGGACAATTAAAGTCAATAAGTATAAACAGAGTGTCTACATGATGGCTAATCTCATGTTGGAACTAGTGCCTGTCTTGAAGGAACTTTCTAGATAGGAAGAGAAATCTAACAATATAAAATAACAGCGTGCTACAAATTACAGTTGTTAACGCCAGGTTGAGGAATTTTGCCTTCATCGAGTAATGAATAAATAAAGGCATGGACAATAATAGAATAATCTAGTTGGCCTTTTCCTTACTTTGCTTTAACCTTCTGTATTCTACAGCAAGGAGAGGGGTTGGAGAGAAGCCAGGGAGAAGGGTTTGGGAAGAGAACAGAAGCCTGGGTATTACTTAGGAACTCAAAAAGAGACTGAATCACTGGGGGCTAGAGGTGGAGGAAGAGGCTGCTGAGGGATGTGAGAGGCTGTGGATGAAAGAGAATGACCACCAGGTGAGTCTCCTCCAGCTAACCAATTCTCTGCTTCTCATAGCGAAGACCCCAGGATGGCAAGGGCAAGAAAGAAGAGGGGGAGGAGTCAGACACAGATGAGAAATGCACAATTTGTCTGTCTATGCTAGAAGATGGAGAAGATGTGAGGTAGGAGGCCGGCCTCTTGGATTCCCTCTCCCTTTGCTCTCAGATATCGGTGATCAATCATGCGTTTTGTGTCTGGGGTGGGGTTTGCTTGTACAGGTGTGAGTGTGTGTGTGCACCTGCGTGTGTGTGCATGTGTGCGATAGTGTGTTTCATACTTGTTCTAGAAAGGTGGGGTATGGAACGTTCTAGATGTGTGGTGCTTGTGGGCACGGACTTGTAGATACTAAGTGTGAGAGATATTTGGCCTAGCTGGGTCTAAGGCAAAGTCATGGCATTGTTTTGGGCTGAACTGAAAGAGCTTCGTAGAGAAGGAAGGCTTGGGGGCTCTCCTTCTTGTCATGGCTTCCCACCCCAGCTACAGCCTCACTCCATGACAGGGCTCCCAAGACCCTCTTTGCTCACTCCCCTAGTGATCCCAGGTGTGAGTCTCCTGGTCCGTTGAGTAGCCATTCCCCTCGACCATTCCTCTGACATTCCCCTCTCTTTCAGGCGCCTACCATGTATGCATCTTTTTCACCAACTCTGCGTAGACCAGTGGCTCGCCATGAGCAAGAAATGCCCCATCTGCCGGGTGGACATTGAGACACAACTGGGAGCCGACAGCTGAGGGAGGAATTAGCCAGTGGACACCCCATTTTCCTTCACCAGGTCCCCCCACGGCCATAGCCCTTGCAGCCAAACTTTGCCTTCTGAGCCATTTGATGTAGAGGAAAAGCCTGCAAGCACATTTTGTGGAAAGAGGAGTTGGTGGTATCAGTGTCTGAGGGAAAGGAGGGGTCTGGGGAGGACCCACACATCCAGAATGGTGAATGTCCCCATCCGCCTCTCCTCTCTGCGTGGAAGGGAGGGAGCTGGCCGTGCCCGGAGCAGGGGTGGGAAGGTGGGGCCCACGCTGCCTGCCGAGAATCTAGATGTGATCCTGAAGGTCCTAGCTGGTAGACTGGCCCCTCAATCCTGTCCTTTGAAGGATTGTACATATACCTCTCGACCACGTAGAAACCATGTAGGGGTCTCTAGCTATTTCTGTGGATGGCAGCCGGAGCATGTTAGCTTAAGAAAAATGTTGTGTGTGGTGCTCTAGTCATCTTGTGGTGGACATGTCGCTATTACCTAATTCGCACCAAATATTTCTCATTGAGTTTCTTGTTTTGGTGCCTGACTGAACCAACCAACAACAGCCCAAATCTTCCCGTCTTTATGAGAGAAAAGGAAAAAGGAATCAAAGGTGAAAAAAAAAAAAAAAAGCCAAATCCTGTTTATGATGAAAAAGGATGATTTTTTTTTTTCACCAAGATTGGGAGGCGGGAGGGGGGGGGGTTCTTGTTTTGTTTTTTATTTTGTTTTTTTTTCTTTGCTTTTGTTTTTCTCATGTTTACAGTGCACGGAGCATGGAAGGGGGCATCTGGGAAAGGGGAGGGCTGGAAAAGGAGCAGACGAGGGTCTTAGATGGGCCTCTGAGGGGCTCGGCCAGGGTTGGACAGGTAGAGTTTAAGTAAGTAAGAGGGGAATTCTGTCTTGAAGGAGGGCTCCTCAGTTCCGGAGCTCATCTGCTTAGCTCCAGCCATCCCCCCAGCTCCACACCGAACCAGGGAGGGGCCAGCCTCCAACTGGAGTGGCCCCTGGTTCCTCGGAGTCAGGATGCCCCTGCTCACGCCAACTGCTTCCTTTCGGTTGTGCTCATGCCCTGTCACAAAAGGGCAATGTGGCCACTGCCTCCCTATGCAAAAACTGAACCAGAAGATGAAGATAAGATAGAATAGGTGATGGACACTTGGTCTTGGCCAAAGTGCTCTCAACTGGCAAACGAGGGCTGAGGTCAAACACCGTGGACCTTGAGGAAGACCATGAGCTTCTTCTGGGATGTCTCAGATCCCGATGGAGTCCCCGGGAGATGGCCCTGGCCCTGAGACCATGTTGGCTGGGTTTGGGAGGTGCCGTGTCCCTAGCCTCTGACTCTTTGACAACCTTGGGCAAGTCCCTTTCTTTCTCTGTGCCTCAGTTTTATTCTCCTTAGAGTGGAGAGAAACAACAGTGCTTTCCCATTTCCACTTCCTCTACCTCACCTAGACGTTGTGAGGATGAATACAATCTGCCCAACACACTCAAGCTCTCTCTCGGAAACCTCTTTGGGGTTTAGGGATGGTGGTGGTGGGAGAGACAGACCTGGAAATTCCAGGTGATGCCACATGATGTGTCTTTCTGCACCACCCCACAATTTTTCTGAACCTCAAAGGGAGTAGAGAGATGGGAGGACAGAGGAATGGAGATGGGACAATCCACCAAATTGCACCAAATCCACCAATCCCAACCCACATTACTTTATCTGTAGGTGAAGAACACCAGCTCAGCTGGAATTCCGCTCTCTTCCTTTCCCCTTCTTTTCTCCTCTCCCTCATTTGCACTGCCCTCACTGCCTCTCTCTGTCTCAGTATCGATGCCCTTATATCACTAAGAGAAGGCTATGGGGCACAGGATACTTAGCACATATATAAAGAAAATCTGAGTCTGCATTGCTGCTACAAAGGATAAAACCAGGAGCAACGGGTAAAAATGACTGGGAGGCAGATTTTGGCTTGAGGTCGAACCTTCTAGCACAACTGGAGCTGTCAGGTGGAGGAATGGCTGCTTGTCCACCTGCAGGCAGAGAATGGGAGAGGTGGCATCTCAAGGGAGGGTTACTCAAGGATCTTATTCAGACTAAGGCAATCTTCTCTGAGCGCCTGCCACTGCAGGTGCTGGGAGACTCAATAGCAAAGAGGACAGTATCCCTGCCTTGAGGAGGTTACAGTCTAGCTGAGGAGTTAAGTAAGACACAAACGGTAATGCAAGAATGGTGACTAGTCTGATTCAGGTCGATGGCAATGAGCACGGCAGCCTCCCATTTAGAGATTTCAGTATGTAAAAGGTGTCTTTAGGACTAAAGGCTGGAGACCCCACCAGTGTGGAAAGTACTTCTGAGTCAGGATTTTGGGGAAGCTAGTTACTAGTTGCCCTGGGAGATTGGGCACCCTCCCCACCCTGCTTTGACCTAGAGATAGACAGGGTGGTCTAGGGAAGGTCGCTTCGCTCTCAGTCACTTGTTCTCTCTGAGACCAGTGTGAGAGGCCAGCAGACGGAAAGAGTTGGTGGGGGGAGCCAGATGGAATGAGACCTGGTATCCTGGGTTCCAGATTTGGCTCTTCACTGACAGAGTGGATAGCGCTAGAAACCTGCCTTCTTCTCTCTGGGCCTCAGTTTCCTCAGCTGTAACACAAAGAGTTTGGATTGGATGCTTGCTAAATTTCCTTCCAACACCCACATTCTCTGGTCCTCCCTAACATCAACACATCATTCAAATTATTAGAACTGTGTGCTGACTGAGCTGTTGAAATGGCTTTCTGTGGGCATCAACATCTGTTTCAGAGGCTGAGAGTGGGATGTGGTTTCCTCCTCCACCCAATTATCTGCAGGCTCCCCGCGTGCCCCAGGCTAATTTAAGCCACTGGCTGGGGTGGGTGAGGATCACCTGGGGGCGGGGCAGGTCAGCAGCTGGCTTTGAGGGTAGACCCTAAAGCCCCCCTCCACTCCCCATCTCTCTGGGGCCCTCTTACTCTACAGGTGGGCACAACAGGTGATATGAACCCAGGCACCTCTCAGACCCCTTAACTGGACAGCCATCAGGGTCAGAAGAGAGGACAGGGGTCTGTACTTTTGCTCCCTTGAGGCCCCCTCGCCCATGCCTGGGAGCCAGGCCAAGAGTGGAGAAGAGGCAGGCTCAGGCCTCAGCATCTCACGCCCACCACCTCCAGGAGGGGAGACCCCCTGTCGTCCTTCTGCTCAACTCAAGGGACTGAGACCCTTTCCTGACTGAGACGCATGAGTGCCTTCTGGGGCCAGAGGTGCCCCAGGATCAAGTTGGGCCTCCTAGCCACAGCGCATCCCCGCCGCCGTGGGTCCACCGCGGATGCCAATCACCGAAACCAACGCCACAAGCGCAGCCTGCACGAGCAGGGGGCGGGGGCACAGGGCTCCTCCATTTGCCGGGACCCCGTTGGGCCCTGTTGCCCTTGCTTAACCACCTGTGGCAGGACTCAAGCTCCTCTTCTGCAAATGTTCTCAGCCTCCGTGCAAGTATTCTTAACTCTTTATGCCTAATGAACAAGCACAGTTTTTTCAATGGTGAATAAAAAGCACCAGATTTTTTTTTTTTTCCTGAAGAAATCCCCCAAGGCCCCCGCCTGCTGGCGGGACACACCCTCCCCGAGTGGGGCTGTAGCAACGTCTGTCAGGTCCCCTCCTCGTGTTTCATCTCCCGCGCGCGTAGAGCAAATGCTAGAGCGATTTCAGCTGATAGAAAAACAAAAATGAAAAAAAAAAAAACACAAAAAAACAAAAAACATGGCACGTTGCTAGTTTACAGGGTTTTGTGAGTTTAAATGCCTTATATTTAACAATCATAATTTATGACTAACTTGTAGATATCGTGAGTTCTTATTTAATTATTTTTATAGTTGTTTTGCATTTTTAATTATAATTTATTTATTTAGAAAGGATACTAATTTTTTTTATTACTCCTATTACCTCATTTTGGCGTTGTTTCTGGGAGTGGAATGCTTTGCATGCATTGGTACGATGACAAACAACTACGAATACAAAAAAAAAAAAAACCTTTAATAAAATTCCGCGAACTTTATTTCGTCCAAACTATCAGGGTGTGTGATTGCAAGCTGTCCTACTGTGGTGCTGGCCTCTTTGGATACATTCCATACAAAATGCAAACCTTTGATTCTGTATGCTGTGATCTAGTGAAAAACTCCAATATAGTGACTGTATTTAGCACATATATAAATATAATTTGCACTCGTCAGCAGACTGGGGTAATCCTTTCACTTGCTACCCTTGTTCCCCCCCAACCCCACATCATTGACCTGTTTTTCCTTCTTCCCTCGCCCTTCCCACAACCTCAGCCTACGCTGCTTCTATCCATCCTCTGAGGAAGATCCGGGGGCACTAGAGGTCGCTCTCTCCACCTGAGCTCCGAATCCTTGGTTCCAGAATGTTCCCTTTGAACATGACCAGCAAGCGCATCTCAAAGCCAAAAAGCCTGATTCATTAGAATGAACCCTGGACCGGGAGTCAGGAGGCTCGAGTTTTCAGACCGGGTCTGCTGCAAACTTCCCCGTGACCTTGGGCAAGTCACCTGGCCTCTTGGTGTCTCATTTTCCTCGGCTGGGGTGGAGGAGGTGAACTGGAGGGTCTCTAGGGTCCCTCAGACTTGGAGAGACTATGACACAGATCTGGTGGGAGACCGCCGAGCTGTGCTATCTCACCCTCTCAGAAGAGAAGAAAGGGGAGGAGAAAGGATAGAGGGAAGGAGAGGAAGGAAAAGAGGAAAAGAAGAGATGGAACTGAGAATTTATCCATCAGATCGGCTCAAAGGAGACATCTGGAGGGTTTTTGTCTTCTCTTCGCAGCATCATGTGGGTGACAAGGAGGCAGGACAGGCAGACGCATCCCTGGACACGGGACATGCACTTTCACAAAATTTGTCAGTCACTTGGAGAGTGAACTGGAATCCATGACTTGTTAGATATGGGGTTGCGGTAGGCAGGATATAAGCCCCAAACTATGGTGTTTGGGTTTGGTACCCCATCCTACCACCTCCTGGAGACTTTGTTGTTGAGGCATCACTGTTGATGACAGATTGGGACACAAATTTTAGACTCATGGTCTCTCCTTCTCAGCATCTCCTTCTTTACTCGCTCTGTCATTGCTCCGTGGGGCCTGTGGGCAGAAAGAAGGAGCTGCTGCGGAAGACGGGGGTGAGGGACTCCAGTCTCACGGCCCCCAAGGAGGAGTGCTAGGGGAGGGTTTGGGGAAGCAGTGGCTTCAAAGGCTGGCACAGACGAACAAGATGCCTTTGAGCCAAAAGGAGAGAGAGGAGGTCCTTGCCCCGGGCAGAAGACTGAGTGGGCTGGGAACCTGGCCGGAGTGAGAGGGTCACTCCTCTGCTCTCTGCATGTCTGCCTCCTCCCTCATCTCCTCCTTCCCTTCTTTTCCAGCCCACCCTTCCTTCTTGCCTCTTGACATCACTGCCTTTGCCTGGTGGAGAAGTCCAGCCTCCACATGAGGCCCCCTGGGATGGTGCTGATGGGGGAGGAAGTGGAGGCCCAATTCGCCACACTGCCTGGCCAAGCTTGTAGGAGTGGCTGGGCCGTGCATGGTCCCTAAGCCCCAACTTTGCTCTGGCCGGACTATGGGTCCCACTCCTTGGGCTTCCTGCCTGCTGCCTGCCCAGCTTCCCTTTCTGCCTCCGCCCTAGAGCCTTGTTCTCCTGCTTTCCTTGGCGATGGCTTGTGGAGTCGCCCCCCGGGGCGTATGACCACCACACTGCCGGGCCTGGCAGACACTGCCCCCTTGGCAAGGCTCCTGGACGAACATGCCTTATGCTGCTCTGCAGGGTCAGAGTAGGAAGGGGCCCGATGCCCTGGCTGGCCTACATCCCTCCCCCTCCCACCCTAGCCCTTGCCTCCCCTACCCCCACCCCTGGCCTTGGCTGTGGCTCATTTCTCAGCTGTGGAGCCAGCCAGCACCTGGCCCTCCAGGGGGTAATTTGGTTGCCCTCGGTAAGTGAAAGGATTATCCTCAGTGTTGATTGTCCTTTTTTGTAATCCTCCTGCTGTTCTGTTCTGTTGTGCTGTGCAACATTTTGCTACATAGACTATTTTATAGCAGAAAGCTAGAAGATATTTATTATGAATATTAAAGCAATAGTGCATCAATAAAAAGGCGGAGACATTAGGAATTGTGTAAATGCTTAGATTCACTTTTGGTGGATTTTTTGTACTTTATTTATAACTAATAAAAACGAACTGCATTGCTAACTACAGTTCACTTGTGCAGGGTGCTTATTTCTATGCCAACCCAGGGCGCGTGCAGACAAAGCCTCTCACAGACCTCTCTGGGTCCCAGATCTGAGGTAATGAATAGCAGGTATCTCTTCCTCACCCATTTTCCTCATCCCGCCTCCCCGTCTCCCACCTGTTTCCCTGCTCTCTTCCCTCCCTCCCCTCCCCTTCTTCTTCTCCTCTGCGTCCTCCTCCTCTACTGCCTATTATTTCTTTTACTTCTCTCTCTCTCAACGAATCTGTTCTATGCTATGAAGCAACCATCTAATTAACCTGCTTCCTAAACTTTAGTTTATGGATTTTAAAGGGGAAAGTTCCTATTTTTGATCACTTTTCCAGTACAACCTCTTGTGTTTTGAATGAGAGGGTGCCTCAGTTTCCCTGTGGAAGAGAAGGAATTTGATTTTTGACAGTGGGTGTGGATTTCTTATTCCTCTGTGAGAGCCCAAACTTAGATACTCAGCGTTGTCTAGAATCCGTCCTCAGTTGGTCAGTGAAAGATGGCTTTCTTTCCTAAACTACAATTGGAACCCATATTAATGAACTCTAAAAAAATAATAGATTTCATTTTTTTAGAGTAGTTTCAGGTTTACAGAAAAATGAGTAGAAACTACAGAGGTTCCCATAGACTCTCTCCCACTACCATGCAGTTTTCCCTATTCGGATCTTGGTTCAACGTGGTACTTTGTTACAACTGATGAGCCAATATCAATGCAACATTATTAACCGCAGTCCACAGTTCACATTAGATTAATGAATACTTTAAATCCCTGGTTCTTGTTCAAGTGAGATGATCCAAATTTTTGTCTGTAGCTTTCCACATATTTCCGTCTGTGTCTCTTGATTCATAAACCAGGGATCCTTGTAGCCCTCGTCCCACCACTAACCGGCATGTAGCTATGGGAAAGACACTGCCCTTCTCTTGTTTGCCAGCTGTGAGAATGTAGATGGCTCCTTTCAGCGCCTACATTCCACAGGCCTCTATTTATAGACCCCACCTCCCTCTATTACCCCTGTCTATTTAATCTGTTTACACAACAGAAGCTCCCCTAGAAGCAAAGGCCTGAGCTACTTTGGGGGCTGAGGGAATGGTTCTCCTTCCTTGGGTTTTGTCTCCTCTCACACATAGGGGCCAAAGTGTAGCCTTCCTTATCTCCATCCTTTCCCCCTCCCTTCCTATGGCAGGGCCCAAGGGGAAAGGGACTTCTCAGAAAACATGCAGACTCATACTCTGTGTAGGCCTGTGACTCCCAGTTACCATGAAGATCCCCCAGGAGGTTTAGGAGGAAGAGAGTCTGTCCGTATTAGTCAGGACTCTCCAGGGAAACAAAACCTATGTAGCCATATCTGGAGAGTTATCATGAGGAAGAATTAGCTCACGTGGTTGTGGAGGCTGAGGAGTCCCACAGTCTGTCGTCTGCGAGCTGGGCGCCCAGGAAGGCTGACGGTGTGTAGTTTGGTCTGAGTCCGAAGGTCTGAGAACTACAGGAGCCCACAGTGTGAGTCTCAGTCCAACAGCAGGAGCAGACGGCTGTCCAGCTCAAATGGGAAGATGGAAGAAAGAAAATTCTCCCTTTCTCTGCCATTTTGTTTTACTCGGGCACTCAGGGAAGGCAGTCATTTTACCGAGTCTGCTGATTCAAATAATTTCTGGAAATGCCCTCACAGACATGCCCAAAATAAAGTGTAATCTGGGCACCGCACGGCCAGTCAAATTGACAGGTAAAATTAACCGGCACACTTTCCTCGCCTCGCCCTCAGGCCACCTGGAGGTCTCCAGGCCGCAAGTACAGAACTCATCTTCCATCCAGCTCAGAAGCAACGCCACCTCCCCCACCATCCAGGTGCCACTACCCAAACTTTCCTGTTAAATTTAGGGCTAAAAAGCTCTTTCCTCCCTTAAAAAGCCATTCACTCTCCAAGCCTGTCTGTCCCAAATCTCCCTCTTCTCCGTACGCTCTATTTGCTTCCTTCGTCTGAGGCCCAGCCTCCCCCACCTGCTCCCCGAAGCCCTCTTACCTTGCTCTTGCTCAGGGCATTTGAGCTGATGCCTGGTGCCCTGCTGTGCCATTGCACTGGGAGTAATAGGGGTGCCTGCTCAAGAGGGACACACAGCACCAGGGGTCTGCGGGGGTCCACAGTTCTTCTAACGTCCTCTCATTGACTCCTCATAATCAGAATTCAGAAGGGGTGTATCTGAACTGGCTGAGTTTACTTCTATCAGAATCTTGGGAGAAAAGGGTTTGTTCAGCCAGAACTGAGAACATAATATTAAAAGGCTTTTATTTAACCTAGTTAAGAGCAAGAGTTTTTTAGACTGTGGCGCAACAGTCTGTATGTAAATAGCTTGTGCTAATTGCGAACGAGTTTTATCTGTTCTTTGATGTAGACCCCAGAGATACTTGTTTGGAAATACTTTGTTAGTGGTTACTCGAAAGCAATATAATTAAGTTTCTTTCCAAATATTCTTTAATGTAGACTTATCTCAAAATCAGGTGAGGAAAGATGGAGCTGGTAAAAAAACCTTGTCACTCAAGAAGCCATCCGTAAAAGGCAGAGCTTTCTGACAACGGGCTCTGTCAGTGCCAGAGGGGTTTAGGGGAGGAAGCAGAGGCTGCTAAGGACAGCAGGAATGGAAGGAAGGTGCTGGGGGAGGAAGAGTCCATTCCTTCGTTTTCTTCACCCTGAGCTCTAGTGCGGGGCTCTGCCGTGGCCGGAGGAGAGGAAGCATCTCAGCGTCACCTGCCCATGGCCAACTGCCCCAGCAAAGACCGGGGGCGATGTTGGCAGAAGGGGCACTGGGGTGAGAGGGGCTGAGGAGGGAACTTTGTAAGACAAGGGGCTTGTTCACCTTCACCATGGCTGGCTATTGGGTCTCAGCCCTGAAACTCAGACGGTTGAATTTTGTGGGGGCTTTGGGTAGACGAGTATCTTTCTGCTAAGGCCAAGATGAGGGTGAGGCCGGCCAGGGACCTAGGTGCAGTGTTTGAGGAGGCCTCACCGTCAGGTGCCAGCCCTGCCTTCACACGAGCCTGGGGTGAGTATCTCCTTCAAGTTCACAGCCCGGATGCCTTGCTTGCTTCTCCCTAATTCCAACTTGGCTTTCAGCCCTGCCCAGAGAGATTCTTGAGATTGCCTTCAAGGGAGACGGGAACCGAAAGGTAGAGCACAGACCAGAGGCAGATGAGGTGAAATTTGGAGGGAGGCCCCCTCCTGGGGGCTTCTCGCAGGCTCCCCTCATTCCTTGCTCAGGGGAGAGGGCAGGCATGGGGGCAGTGGCCCGGTGAGAGCAGAATGCGCCGGGGGGTCAGCCTTTCTCTACCCTTCTCCTCCAAGACCTTGAAGAGGTGCTCTCCCGCCTCCACCTGCGGCCTCTGCACAGCCTGGATGGAGGAAGGACTGTAGGGCCTCGAACAACGTAACCTGCCGAGAGTCCCAGCACCCCTCCCCCCCACCCCCCCGGGAAAGGTGAAGCCCAGTCCAAAGAAGAGGGCTGTGGAGATGCGACCTGACAAACATCGAATTCTCCAAGACTCCCCTCCATATCTGCTCTCCACCGGCGTGCATATCTCCCCCCAGGCTCCTCCACGGAGCGTAAAGGGTATCAGGTAGCCGAGTTCGAGCCCGGCTTCGTCCCTGTGGAACGCTTAAAAGTCAGAAGCCCACTCTGGCCCTGCTCCTATAAAGCAGGGAGGCTGGACTCGCATGAGGCCTCATGGCATGATGGGACGGGGGGGGTGGGTAGGAGGATGGCGAGGAGACTCCAAGCAGAGAGGACGGCGTGCGTCATAGCTGGAGGGCAGCATGCTGGGCATGGAGCTGCGGGCAACTTGCCCTTGATGGAAATGGCCCAGGTCCTGGGCGCTTGGGGAACCGGGTGGGGAGCGTCTCAGATCTGAAACAAGAAGGCAGAGTGGAGGGGTGGATGAACTGAGAAAAAACCCACATAAGGGTCCAGACACCCGCCCGCGCAAAGGAAAGGCACTGACCACAATAGCGCCCAGGAGACTCGGTTCTAAGTGCGACATTTTGGATTTTATATTAGAGCCAGACATTTAAATTACAGAATTGAGGTGGACATTGTGAATTGAAGTGGTCGTTGGACATTTTATGACCTAAGAGAGTCCACAAGAGTTGTAGGCTTGCCTAAATTTTCATCCAGAGACAGAGGAAAAACTAGTTTTGCAGACAGATACGATAAAGCTGTTTAAAGATTCCTTCCCCCCCAGCACAGCACGGCCCCCTCGAGTCTTGCTTGTTCGACATGATGGACACACTCACCCTTCCGTGAAGGTGCTGAATTAAGACTGTCTGCATATCGACTCATTTAGTCCTCATAACAACCTACGAGATAGGTACTATCATCCTTCTCGTTTCATAGATGAGGAAACTGAGGCCCAAGAGACGAAGTAACACGCCCAGTTTCTCCCAAGGGTGAGGGGCAGAGCTGGGACTCAAGCCCAGGCCTCTGAGCCTGTGCCTTCGACCTCTGCCTCTCTCCAAGAGTCTCTCAGATTTCCTGGAACTTGGCTCAGAGACATGAAGCCTTGCTAAGAATTTATACCTCTCTGCTATCAAGGGCACAGGGTGACACAGCAGGGTGGCGGAAACCCTTACTGGGGTCCCTGCCTATAGGAAAACTTAGGCCTAACTCGCCTTCCCGCTCAGGTCCCCTGCACAGGAAAATCAGAAGTCAGGCGCTCAGTTCTGAGCACTCCTGCTGCGCGTTGTCTGGTCTCTTTGCGACTGTCAATCAGGGAGTGTGTGCATGCATGCGTGCGTGCGTGCGTGTGTGCATGCGCGCACGTGCACATGAGTGCCTTGTTCTCCTGCTGCCTCTCCATCAAGGTCATGATCCCCTTGAGGGCAACTCTCAGTCCACATTGCCCACGGTGAGCCACAGGCTATAGGTGCTACACAACCCCGCTGCCTCCTTCTCCCCCGCCGGCCTGAGTGCAGCAGGGACCAGGCTATTCCAGGCATCGTCCCTCACCCCACGCCCGCCCCCCCTGCCAACGCCCGCCTGTCTCAACTGTGTTATCACAGGCTGGGGCAACCAGCGGGCACTTGGCAATGCGCTCTCCGGAAAGTGATGGAAAGAATCAAATACCTTTTCATAGGCTCATAAATCCCCCCTGGCAAAAACACTTCCTCTTGATGTTTTTCTCTGTTTGCACTGGATTTATTGAAACTGGGAAGGAGGGTGCATTTTTAGTGAGCAGATGCCAAGATGAGTTCTTTGTGAGGTGTGGTTGGTAATTTAATTAGCCCAGCTTTTTTTAGGAAAAAAAAAGTGTTAATTAGTCTTTGCTTAAAATACCCCATCTCGATGGCCTCTTCTTCCCCACTTCTATCCCCTGGGTGAAGCCCCAGTTTCCCATCCGCACCCTGCACCACGTCTTCGCGTGGACACCGCTGTTATTGGAAGAGGAAACGCAAAAAGTTATTTTTGAACAGCCAGGAATTACGCCGCATGTTGACTGATTCCTGTGGGTCCAGGAGACTGGGGGAGCGCGGGGCCTCACTAGTGGTCACCTGCAGTGGCCTCTGAAGGTCCACAGTGCTACGTGCGACCTTCTGGTCCCCAGTCCCAGCTCCAGGAGGCTGCAGGAAGAGACTGCTGGAAGCCAGGTGGGGGGCAGGAAGCTGGGGTGGGGAGCAGCTGGGCGAGAGCGTGGGAGGGAGGGCCTGCAGCCCCTCACACAGAAGGGAAGAGGTCTCTCCAGGTGAGCCCGTCCCCCCGCTTCTTGTCCAGCCACCTGCCGCAGGTGAAGATGGTGGCCACGCCAGTGCTGGTGTTGGTGACTTCCACCTTGTCCACCAGCCAGCCCGAGTAGTAGCCACTGCCGTCGTGCTCCACGCGCACCTTGCGCAGCTCGCCCAGCTCCAGTGTCTCCAGGAAGAAGCGGTCTGTGCTGCCCCGCTCGAAGAGGTTTCGCATCTTCTGCTTCAGCTCCCGCTTGCCTGTGTCCCCATTGGCCCCAAAGATGGTCACAAAGACGTTGGCATCGGTGCCTGCCCCTGGCTCATAGCCCGTTGTCACTATGACCTCGTACTTGACCGGCACCAGGCTCTGGACCTTGCTGGCAAAGCTCTCGGTTGTCTTGGTGACCTCGAAAACCTTGAAGTATTTCCTCTTCCTCTTGAGGGGGATGAGGCTGTCACAGCTGAAGAAGTACCTATGGGTGGGGAAAACGGGGAAACTCAGTGCACACCGGCCAGGGTTCACGCCTTCCCCCAAGACAGGATTTGGGGGCTGGAAATGCCTGCATCGAAATGAGGAGGATGGAGTTTTGTTTATCTTAAAATTCCCAGTGAATAGCATCTCCAACCTTCCAGGTGCTTTTTGGTTGTTCTTTCATTTTCCACCTTACACTCCATATCTGATCCACCAGCCAATTCCAATTAGCTGATCTTCAAAATAGATCCAGAATCAGCTCACCTGGAAGAGCAGGCTGTGTCTCACTGTCTTCTCTATTGCCACCACCATCTTCCACCTGGAATGTATCAGCTTCCTATCTGGTCTCCCTGCTTCCTGCTCCCTGGAGTCAATTCTCTATACAGCAGCCAAGTGATGTGAGTCCAAGAATGTCACCTGTCCGCTAAGAACCCTCTATGGCTTCCCAGAGTACGTACAAATCACCACCCGACAAAGGCCTGCAAGCCCCTCAGGGATCTCACTCTCTTCCAGGTGTTTACCTTTCTGACCTGTTGTCCACCCTTTTCCTCTAAGCTCACTCCACACCGACAATGCAGATGCCCTTGCTTCCTCCAAGGGACTAATGCATATTTTTACCCAGTGTTGTCACCTTCAGAGGCAGCTGTGGGATTCAGAGTGACAATCCCAGGCAAAGCCAAGTAGAAACGAGGCTATGGAATGTGTGCTCCCAAATCACACATGGTTGAGTTGAACAATGAGAAAGAGAGAGAGAGAGAGAGAGAGAGAGACAGAGACAGAGACAGAGAGAGAACACATGCTCACAAACTTTAGAGAAAGGGACTAAGAGAAAGTTCACTACTGAAGAAGCCACCACAAGCAGAAGCAAGTCCAGGGCCAAGAGAAATGGTCTTAGACCAGGAAGCCCCCTCCCTGCATCTTCCCCCCACCCCACCCCCAATTTTAGCCTCTGGGTATCAAGGAGGAAGTCAGAGGCATGGTGGGTAGACACTGCACAAGGTGTAAGGGAACCTGGGGTTTGCCACAGCCCTGCCTCCTGTGTGACCTTGGGCAAGTCACATCCCCTATGCAGACCTTGACTTTCCCCCTGATAATGTTAGAGGCTTGAACTGAACAACTACTGTGGTTTCTTCCCACTCCAAACTGCTAATCTTTTAACGGCATTGGAAATAAGCAGCGCTGGGACCGGCCAGTGACTTCGGGGATGCAGCCCTGAAAGGGTGTGCCCAGTGGTCCAAAATCAAACACTGTTTTAGATGAAAATCCAGAATAGCAAAAAGGCTTGGTTTTCTGCAGACTTACTAAATGCCAGGGCTTTACACTGTTGTATCTCATTAACTCCCACAATGACCCCCGCGTTGGAGGCTGCCTCCTCCTATTTCACAGAATTGGAAACTAATTAGGGTTTAGAGCAGAGAAGTCACTGCTCAAGATGACCCGGAGGGGGGCCCAGAGCCAGCCTGCCTGGTCCCTGAGGAGCCAGTCACTTAAAGTCACTTTGCAGGACATCTTTATTCGGTTTTGAGGTCTGTCTTCTTACAATTTATCACTTGATAAATCCGGATTGTTGTTACATACCACACTTTCTTAGAGGG
Source organism: Rousettus aegyptiacus (assembly GCF_014176215.1). NCBI lineage: Eukaryota > Metazoa > Chordata > Mammalia > Chiroptera > Pteropodidae > Rousettus > Rousettus aegyptiacus. Next base: position 74,679,883 of record NW_023416287.1, read on the forward strand.
GAATATATTCACATGCTTTGTTTAAAAATTCTTTTAAAATGCATATGCCCACTAATATGCATAATTCTATATAAATGCACAGGCAGGTTTTTCTAAATTCGCTCTTTTCCCTTGTGCTTGGCGCGAGCTCCGTTTCCCCTCTCATTTCCATTCGGCATCCCACTGTCGCCTCAGATAACCTCCGTGACGGTCGCGAGGGTGTCTTGCCAAGCACCCCTCCATTTCACCCAGCCCCACACGGACCCGCACACACAGACACATGCAGGACGGCAGCGTTCGCTTGGCAAAATGGCGTCGCAAAATACGTGTTTCCCCAGATCTTGCTCTTCTCACTCAACGATCCTCCTCGGGAAGCGCTCCAAGTCATCTGGTACCTATTTAGTTCACTGTTTTTAGTGGCTGAAAAATATTCCCTGGTGTAGCTACAAGGAAATGTTTTCTAATAGATACAATTATAAGATCACCAAAACGTGGAACCTCTGAGCTTTGTGGAGTGCAGACTCAGGCTGGGGAGGGACCCAGGCCAGGCTGTTCCTGCTAGAAATGGGGGAGGGTCATCGGCAAGAGTAAAGGCAAAGGAAGAGAAAAGCCAACACAAAAGAAATTGAATATATCGGGGAAAAAACATGCAGAATATGATCCCACTTCCGTGAACAGTGTGTACGTGAGATGTTAGAAAAATGTCAGAGAGGTTGGGGTCGCCGAATGCGCACGGTATTTTTTATTTCAGGGAATTTTTACTTTCTTTTATACGCTTTTGTATTCTTTGAATTTTTCTAATGATTGTGCATTATATGATGTTGGGATAGAACAACGAAGCTGTTTTGGGTCTTAAAAAAAGAAACAAGCCTCTCTGTGTGTCTTCCACCGCAATCTGAGGGGATTAGTGATGAAGAACTGAGTTCAGAAAGAGAATGCAGATTGAAGGAGAGGGGTCAGAACTGGAAATGGTGGGAAGATGAAAATTTGAGATTATCGTGTTTGTGAGAGTTTGAGATTAAGTTCATTTGCAATTCATGGAAATCCAAATAGTGTAGTTAAGAAGGTGGTCGGGGAGGAACTGCGGACGCACAGGCAGGGTTAGGTGGAGATTTTGATAACGGCGGAATGCCATGGTGTTCTAGGACAGTGACAGGTCACTAGCCACATGATGAAACACGACTGCGCAGCCTCCCTTCTGGATGAATGTGGTATTTCGTGGTGGTGGTCGGGGGGAAGGGGATGGGCAGGAATCGCAGGCCTGAGTGAGACCTGCACAGGCAGTGGGCTGGCGCGGGACTTCCGGGCACCCTCTAGTCTGGAGGCCCTGCCATCCTTCCCCTGCCTCCAGTCTCTAGAGGCACCCAGCTCTCCTCCCAGGGGAGACTGGGGCGCAGAGGGATGACGTGCCCCAGGCCACATGGCTGACCAGGTAACAGCTCTAGTATTTGGGGGTCTGGACTCCTTGTACCCCCCCCCCGTCCCTTTGGGAAGAGCACTGCCCTGGGGACATCCCCTCTCCCCATCCAGCCTGAGGACAAACTGACCAAAGGCCACACTCTGGAGGGTGTAGGAAAAGATGCTTCACTGGGAGGGGTGGTTTCTTTCCGCTAGATGAGAAACCCTACAACTCGGCCCCAGGACTGTGGGACGGGAAGTTCACAAGCTGGGCCTTCACTTTCCCTCCTCCTGAGACTAGTAGGTGCTGGGTGGTGGTGAGATGTTTGTCTTTCTCCTGCTCACAGACAACATTGTCCGTTGCGAGCTAACTCAAGTGGTGACTATTTTATTATTGTATCTCATAGCGGTATTTGGGGGGTTCAAGGAGCAGCAGTATCAGCAGCATGTTCCCTGTGGCTGGGAGGCAGTACCCAGTTGCAGAAGGGACTTATCCTGGCTCCAGTTAACGAGGTGAGTCAGTGACTCTTCTGGGCCCTCTGTGTCCCACCCCTCAAGTCCTCAGCACTATTGTTCCCAGCAGCCATGCCCAGTGACTTCTACAGGACCCCACCTTATCTTTCTCATAAAACACAATAAATAATATTGCACACTGAATCGTGTCCCTGTCAAATTCATATGTGGAAGCCCTAACCCCCGAATGTAATGGTATTTGGAGATGAGGCCTTTGGGAGATGATTAGGTTCAGATAAGGTCACGAGCATTGGGACCCCAAGATGGGATTAGTGCCCTTAAAAGAATAGAAAGAGACACTCTCTAATAGAGAACGTATTAGAAAGAGAGCTCTTTTTCTCTTCCAAGTGAGGGCACAGCAAGCCAAGAAGAGAGGCCCAATTATGCTGGCACCCTGACGCTAGACTTCCAGCATCCAGAATTGTGAGAAAGAAGGTCTGCTGTTTAAGCCGCCCAGTCTGAGGTACTTTGTTATGGGAGCCCAAGCTGGCTAAGACGGAAGTTCAGAAGTCAGAACCCTTTCCTGCCCAGTTCCCAAAGGGGACGCTTGGTCAGAGGGAGCCATTCCAGGGGCCTGCACGTCGCAGGTAGAGAGTGGACAGATATTGCTTTGAGAAGCTTGGGATCCTGCCGCCGAGGGACCCGCCTGGGTTGGACAGGCCTGCACCTGGCTGTCTCTTCTGTCCGGTGTGCTTATCGTGACAGGTGTGGCCATGCCAGAGCCAGCCTGGGAGGCCACGAGGTGGGATAGTGAAGGGCCAGCTCTGGGAGGGTGTCTCGGCGTGAGCTGTGACCTCTGCCCTCACTCGCTCAGCGGGCCTACCCTCCTGGAGGCAAACATTGCCCTCGGCTCCCTCTTCCTCCTCTTCTTCACCCCTTTGTAGTGTCTTTTCTGCTTTCCAGAGCCTCAGGCTCTTTCTGGCTTCAGTGCGGTTACCAAATGGTTTTAATTAGACAAACTGACGGCTGTGGACTGTTACCTAGGTAACTGAGACCCTTAATCCTCCAGAAATGCCTGAATCTCCGGGGAAGGCCCTGGTGGGGGAAATGCAAAGCTCCTTATCTGGGGTCCTTGGAGGCAAGTGGTACAGGACATGGCCCCAGCTGTCTGTCTCTGGTCTGTACCCTGCCTGCATGGATGGTGGCCTTTCACTATGTGGCAGCAACAGGCTTCGAAGCTATATATACTTTTTGTCATTGTACTGTGATAGAAGGGGAGGGGAGGGAAAGTCTCCGCTGTCTAGCACTGTCTGACATGCTCGGTGTTCTTTCAAAGTGTCCCTGGATGAAAAGGCTGGAATATCTATCTGGTCTCGTGTCATGCCTCTGGGGGTAGGCCTATCGTTCAGACAGCTCCAGAACCAGTACAGCTGACCCTTCCCTTACTGTCTCGTAAGTCTCCTGAATGAGGTGACATCAGCCTCAAAGGAGGTTGACATCATCAACCTCCCAATGCCTTGCCATCTTGTCCATGGTTCAGCCTCAGGCGAGGGACACATACATACACATTGCCATACTCCATCTCGGTGATGGTGATAGTCTTGACGTGCCAGACCAGCTCTCTCTTGGGGATGAACCGGTCCTCTCTGGCGAGGTGGCCCACGCAGAGGGCAGCAATGTCCCCCAAGTAGACGCTGTCAAACTCAAACGTATCTGTGGTCCCCCTGTAGGACGCAAAAGTGTGGTCAATGAGAGCTACCCATGCCCACTGAGGAAAGTAAGCATTTATTGAGTACCTACTGTATTACGGGCACCAGTCTGAGGAATAAAGATAGAATGGCAAGCAAGATCTGATGCCAGGCCTCCACTCCTTGAGGGATTCAATCTAGTTTTGGAAGAAGACAATCACAGCCATTAAAAAGCCCTGCTGGCTTCCTGGTCCCAGCACCCATCAGATGGAGCTGGGAAGAGGGTGAGGCTCTGGGCCGTGGGAGTTTGGAGGGGGAGGCTGATGGGACTAGGGAGCAGAGGGAAGGGAGGAAGGGAAGAGTCCTCCGATGCGGATCTGACTTGGCAAGGTCATCGACGGGCGCAGTGGGATGGGGAGGCACAGACCTTCCGGGGGGCAGTGCTGGCCTGGTGGGAGGTTGGGTCCAGTGAGGGACATGGCACTGGAAAGGAGGCGGGGTGTGACACTCTGTGGTGGTCCGTCAGTGCCAGCTGAAGGGGCTCGGACGTCATCCTGATGGAGGGGGAGTTTAAATAAAAGGCACAGTAGGTTATGGAGGGGAAACTTCATCTGAGCAATCTGCAGGGAGTGGGGAGATGAGGTGGGCATCTGAGCAGTTCAGAGGCAGCGCTGACATGCATGTGGAGGGAGGTGAGATTCTCCGGGTGTGCCCGCCAAACGGGAGTGGTAAGCACAGGCATCTTTATACAAGGCCCAATTTTGATTTTCCTATAAAGCATCTTAGAGGCTCTCTCCTCCCTCCCTCCTTTTAACTAGAACTTAAATCAATGTTGTCTTATGTGATTCTTCTGTCATCATATGGGCAAATGTCTTCCTTTTCAACCAGACGGTGAGCCCTTCATCTGTGGGGACGTGGAATAATGTCTGCAGGGCTTCCCATCCTGCGGCATAGTGGGCTCTCTTTAATTAATTAATTAGCCGTCCATTAACTTTTTAAAATTAAAATATATTTGATATATAACATTATATAAATTTAAGGTGTACAACACACAGTTTGATAACTTACACATTGTACTATGATTGCCACTGTAGTGATAATTAGCACTTTGATCATGTTACACAATTATCCTTTCTTTTTAGTGGTCAGAATAATTAAGTTCTGGACACTCAGAGTGGACTCTCTTTAAATGGCAGCCCCCTCTTTGCTTTCCCTTTCATAAATCTCCTGTTTCATCCTAGGAGCTTACATGGGGTCAGCGCACAGTAGGTACTCAATAAGTACTTGCAGTTTAGGCCCATTAATATGCTTACAGCCCCCACCAAGGGGGTTGATCCTTGGGGTCCCTCTCTCACCCACCCTGCCCCACCCACCCCCATTCCCCTGTGGGCCCCCTGCTTCCTACTTCCTAAAGGCTCGCTGTCTAGAAGAATTTTCCACCAGGAACTCTTTGGATCGGTTCTTCCTGCCCTCCAGGATGAGCCAGACGTTCTCCCTGGTTTCGCCTCCATTGCCTGTTTCTATGACGATCTCGTAAGCTGCAGTGCAGAGGGAGGAAGAGGGTCAGCAGAGGGGAAGCAGTGTCCACCGTTGGGACAGGAGCACAATGGCTTCTCCCTCCAGGTCCTATATTTGATTTCAGACCACAGGCTGGGGTTGGCGGGCAGGTTAAAATCCTCACAATCGAAGCACTATAAATAGAACCTGCCCTGATCTAGGGGCTAGCGTGATATTTCCATTTTATTTATAGTAGCGGCCTCTTTGCCTGGTGAACATGATAGCTGCTAGAAGTGAAGAACTAGCCGCTATTGCCTCCAGGATGCAGGAGGTTTCCAAGAGATGCTAGGGTCTGGCTCTGAGGAAGGGACCAGTCCCTGAGATGCAAAGCAGAGATCCTTTGCAAAGGGAAGGGAGAAGACGTAGAGCCCAGCAATAGAAAGGGATGGGAGAGCCCCAGGCAGGCATGACTCTGGAGAGCATCAGCTGTCTAGCAAGAGGTCCTACTCCTTGTCATGTCTCGGTTTTCACGCTGCTGTCACACTCAGCATCACAGCCTCTTCCCCTGCAGTTCCCTCACGCATGTCTGCATTCATTCATCTAACATTTGTTAAGTGGGTGGCGGATGTCAGAACTGGGCTAGACTCTGGGGGACACTAGAACTCAGTCTCTAGACCCAGAACCATACACTGACTGTACCAGAGGACAAAATGTGGTAACCTTGCAACAAAGCACAGAGTATTACAGGGAGAGAGGGAAAATCTGGCTCCCTGCTACCTCCCTCATCTTCTAGTACTTTCTCCCTTGCTCTCTGCGGCCACCCTGCCTCCGTGCTGTTCTTGGAGCTTCGAGGCATCATACTCCTGTTCTGGAGCTTGGCATTGACTGACTATTCCCTTCGCCCACATGCTTCCTTCTTTCTCCCCAACACCAACCCCATATTGGCTTGGCTCACTCCCTCACCTCCTTCTAGTCCTTACTTAAATGTCACCTCCCTACAGAGGTCTGCTCCACACATTCTAATTAAAATTGCTACCCGATTCTCCCCAGCACTCTTGTCCTGCCTTACCTACTATTTTCTCTTGTCCCTGCCACCTAGTACCTTCTAACAGGCCATGTAGGTTACTTATTATTTTATTGTTATTGTATTCCGCCCCCAACACCTGAATATAAGCTCCACGAGGGCAAAGGTCTTGCCAAGCTCCAAGAACAGTGCCTGGCACAGAAACACTCAAAAAATATTTGTTGAGTGAATGAATGGAAGAGCTAATCACAGGAAGCTTCATGAAGGAGACGGCATTTGCACTTGGGCTTGAAGAAGAGCCATGAGTACGATCAGCAGAAAATGCAGGAATGTTCAAGGCACAGCAAGGGGCGTAAACAGATACTGAGGGATGTGAGAGGGGCTTGAAGTCCACTTGATCTAGCCCCACATCCCAAGGGGCCAGGCCCGGGATGGAGGACACAATGCATATTTGTTTGGAATGTCCCCTGTGAATGCAGCCCTTGCTGCAGCGAGTCGGTGAGAGCTGGGGATTCTGGATCCGAAAGGGTAGCTCTATTTTGGTGCCTTTATCTCAGAGATGTGATAAAGACAATGAAGAGAAGGGATGGCTATGCTTGCGGCTAACCGTAATATCAACCCCAGCCCCTGAGCAAGCCTTTTGCCTTTGTGACGCCTCTCAGAGAAAATCTCTGCTACTTGAAACAGGTCGAACACATTCGGGCAAAGATGCAAGTAACCCATGACAGGGAGGAGAGGCCTGGAAAGCATATAACACCTGAAGAAGGGCATGGCCTGCAGAGCCCAGCCCAGGACATGGAGGACTGTGAAATGGCTGAACCACTGACAGGGACTAGAAGAGTGGAGAGTGGTCCCACTGCATCCAGCTTCTTTCCCGACAGAGGGTGAGGTGTGTTCTGTAAACCAGACACCCATGAATTCTAGTGGGTCCTGGGTGTTGTTAAGGAAATGATTTGTCGGCAACAAGGAGAGAGGGAGGGAGCTCTAGGAACCTCCATGCTCACGACAACAGACTCAAGGAGGAGAGTCGTGACATGATGCAGGTAGAGGGCGTGTGGGCTGTAACACATTCTTTCCTGAGGGTCCTGATGGTAGAGGAGAGAAGTAAGGTGTATAAGTGAGGACTGCTAGGTAGATTAAAAACAATGTCGCTGGTCGTCTCAATGGTCTTCTGAGAGGAAGTTTCAATCAGCCTGTTTCCATCTTGCCCTCTTTCCCATTTCATTGGTGGCTTGATAACATGTTGAGGCATGACTCTCAACTTTGCTGAGAGATTGCTGGGAGGAAACAGAGGAGATGGAGAAGGATCGTGAACTTGAGAGAACAGGGCAGGTAGGAGTGGTGAGCGTCTCGTAGGGGTCAGTGTAAGGCTCACTATGGGGCCAGCACACCACAGGACAAGTCCAGCTGGAGAAGGGGCTCAGAGCCACCGCGTGAGTCACCAGCATGAAGGGGCCACTGGCAAAGCTACCATGAGCTCAGGAGTCATGAGTGTGGTTCACGTGGCAGGGCAGGAGAGGGGAGAGCAGACCACCCTTTAAATCTCGCCTGTGCTCTGGGCATGGCATCTGCAGAGGGAGGTGGACAGGCACTCCAGGATACACTGAGAGGAGCCAATATCACATCACGTGAACAGGGGCTGAACAAACAGGTGGCAGGGGCACACGATGCTGTGGAGGAGAGCCGGGACGAGGACAGCTGAGCTGCTAGTGGGCATCTGGAACTTACTGCCCCAGATCACCTTCCCCACCTCGTGTTGTCAGGACCGTTCCATTCTCAGGAACTCCTGCCGTGTGGTTTGGATGGGGCTCAGAGTTCCCGCTTGGCCAGTCAGAACCTTCCCCTGGGAGACACTCTCTTCCTTTCCACTGCAGCTGTGGAATTGGGGTGGCCAGCAGCCATTTTCCCACAATGTAGAGAAAGAAGCACTTAGAGGAAAAGGGGGACGGAGACATATAGAAACCACTGGAGCCTCGAGACAGCCAAGTCTAAGCCAATTCCACCCGAGACTTCCAAGTTCTGGGAAAAAGTATTCCCCTTTTCCCGCCTTAGTGTTGGGGTTCAGACTACTCCTGAAATTTTCTGTTTGACCCCAGTGTGACTGCCAAAGGATGAATACGTCAAAAGCATGATTCTGAAGGTGGATTTTTTGAACAGAGCTGTCTGGTGAAACAGTGAGTCCTCCATCTCTGGAGAGCCAGCCATCTAGCTGGACCGTAGTTGGGCTGACTGAACAGCCCAAAAATCTTTAGGGAGGAGAGGGGAAGGGGGCGCTGTAGACAGGAAATCATTGGTTCTGTTGGAGGATGTCCCAGAGAGAGGTCTTTTTTGCCCTCCCAGGTTTGGTGAGTGTTTGTGTGTGTGTGTGCGTGTGTGTGTGCATGTGCGTGTGTGCACATATGTTTATGCCTGTGTGTGTGTGCATGCATGTGCATGCATGAGCATGTGATCTACCATTCAGGCCTTACCCTGGACCAATTACAACAGGATCTCTGGGGGTAGGACCCAGATGTCAGTATTATTTAAAGATTTCTAATGGTTTTCAGCTTGAGCTGCACACAGGAATCAAGTGCAGAGGTGCATGCTTACAGAGGGTCAGAAACAGCTTCTGGAACTGCTAACGAGTTGAAGGTGAAGGCAGGGAATGGGAGGCTGAATGAGGTGAGACACTCAATCAGTCTGGAGTACCAGCCAGGCCCAGAACAGACTTCCTGTGGTGGTACCGGCCTAGGAATCAGAGTCCTGGTCTAGGAATCAGGTCACCTGGGTCCTATCAGCTACGGATGGGCCTTAGGTATGTCATTTCACCCTTCTGGGTTTTTGTTTTCCTTACCCATGATAGAGAGGCATGAAGTGGCTAATGGGGTCGGAGCGGGCCTGCAAGGACCTGAGGAGAACAGGGGTGTGGAGCGCTTTCCATATGAAGCTCCGTTCAAGTATGAGCGGGTCTTTGTTCTCACAAGCTGAGTGCTCAGAGGTGCCCCTGGACCACAGACACCGAGTCTGTCACAATGGCAGGGTTTCTGTTTTATACATTGGTGTGTCCCCAAAACTCAGAATAGGCTGCGGCACTTAGTAGGTTCTCAGTAAGTATTTGCCAAATGGTTAAGTAAAAGTAGCTGAGGGTTGGGATGTTTAGCTCCAGCTGAGTCCTTGGTTCTACCCATAAATATGTGCACAACCCTCTATCCGAGGACACAGGTGTGGCTGTCTGTTCCCTTATGGGCCGTGAAAGAGGGTGCCACTCTGCCCTCTGCAGGCTCCTAGTAAAGACAGATCAATCCAGGCATCTCCTGGGCTCTGTGCCCCTGCTCTCCCATCTCCAGTTCATGCACAGCTTTCTGGAACTAAGGCACGTGCCACCTCCCGCCTGCAATCTCCCTGCCAACCCAAATCCCACAGGTCTTGGCAGCTGTTAGGCAGGAAATCTGTGAAGGAGATTCAGTGATTATGCTTCAAGCTTCACAAAGCTCTCCACCCCTGAACGCCAATAGCCTGAGGAGTCTCTATTGCTCATCTTGGCACTTGCGTAAGGGGCTTAAGTGTTCCTATTGCACAAGATTGCGAGGCTCTAAGGAAAACGACTGCACCTTCTTCCATTTGCTGAGTACTAACTGTACACCTGCTAAGTCCCAAAGCCTCCAGAGCGGCAGAGGGCTACAAACAAGAGATTCTGTCCCTGACCTTGGGGAGCTTACAGTTCTGCAAGGAGACTAACACATGTGCAAAGGTCAAAGATGCATCTAAAATAAAACCGGGTACCCAGGAACTCCTCAGTAAGAGCAATTACAGAAGCTGGGCGTCTACTCTCTGAATTAGGGCAGGAATCCTCATAAAGTCAACTTGACGAATGAGTGCTTGGCCCTCGTCTGAATGCTCCCAGAGACATCAGTACTCACTACCTCTCAAAGCAGGTAAGTTCACCATTCAGTAGCCTGGATGGCATGGCAGAGATGGGTGAGTGGCTTTCCACCAAAGGTCCGTGTTTCCCTTCTGTGGTGCACAGTGTTGGCCTGGAAGAGGCTGTCCAGCCAGGGACTACATGTCCCAGGTGCCCTTGTACCTAGGTGGGTCCACATGACTAGTTCTCGCCAATAGAAAGTGAGTCAATGTGTTAAGCCAGTAGGGGAGTAAGCCTTCTCCATTCTCTCTTTTCCCTTCTGCAAGAAATGTGCAAGCCACATGTTGAAAATGGCAGAGACCCTGATGAAAAGAGCTTGGGTTCCTCAATGACAGTGTGGCTAGCCCACATACCGAATGCCCACACTGGACTGTATTACATGAGAAATAAATTTTGTGTGTTAAGCCACTGAGATTTGGGGGCTTCTCTCTCACTGCAGCTAGTGTTAACTTAATAAATAAGGTTGAAAAATCCTTTATGTCAGGCTCTGCTTCTGTAAACCTTCTTCAAATTTGTTAGACCCAGACACTGGCATCTACATTGAAGAAGCACCTCCCTAGTCCTTGATGGCCATCCACTGTAGGAAGCAATTACTCTTTCCCTTTAAATATCTCCTGAGGAAGGGACCAAAGAGAAAGTGGCTTCTAGAGATGCTGATCTCCTCACCCCATCTGTTTCCAGGGAGGCTTAATATGGCAGCTATTGCCACAGGCATCAATTGGATGGAGTCCATGATATAAAAATAAACCAGAGAGAACTTTACATCAAACTTCTCAGCCCAGCCCTCAGGGCAAGGTGAACTTTTCTCTCATGGGTTTTCCTGCTACCTAATTAGTCCCTGTGATTCAGGGCCATGGTCTGGTACCAGTATCTTGGCTGCTCCAGGTTCACCAAGCAACATTTAGGGTATTTACATATGTATCTCCCTAATACTATTTCATTCATTGGGCATCCGATTCCCTTCCAGCTATAACAGTCTCTTCTCTAAATTGTAAAACACCATTTCCCCACCTCCCTCCAAATAAGCTAACTCTCCTTTAACTCTGAAGATTCGGCGCAGGCGTCACAGCTAGGCTGAGCCCACCAGTCTCCCCACGTACTGGTCTCCTCCAGTTCATCATGGATCTCATTGTTGGCACAGGCAAAGTCACGGACTGTCTGTCTGTCACCCTCACTCTTGGAGAGCCAGCAGTCACATTGGAAGCGGAAGGTCTCATCACGGGAGTTGTCCTTCACATCAATGTAGCTCAGGTGCCAGCCAGGAAATATCCCTGTGGGAAAAAGAGCATGGGTGCTGGGAGCTGCACTCACCTCTCAGACTCCCACTCTCCCAAGCCACCTGGCTGGGTGGCCCCGGACAAGTTCTCTGTCCTGCCTGGGCCCTGGTCTCCTTGTTGATGAAATGAGGGGTTAGATTACATGACCACTGAGGGCTTCTTTAGCCCAGAGAATGGAATTCTTTTTACAAAATTCTTAACTTGGGGTTCATGAACCCTTAGGGGATTTGTATACGGGATTTAAGCAATCTATGGGCCTCAAGAAATTGTGCTACAATTATACAGGGACATTTTACCAGAGATAGGGCTTATAGTTTTATCAGAGTCACAATGGGGTCTCTGACCCAAGAAGCAGACCTTTCAGAATTCATGAAGCTGAAAGATGAATCCTACAACTTCCTGACACCACTATCCACCTAGCTCATACCCATTATCCTTTCAAAAGCAGTTCAGGTATCACCTCCTCCTGGAAACCTTCCCTAATGTCTCCCCTTTATCCATTCAGCCTGTACCAGATGTCTTCCTTGGTCCCATAGCATCCTGCACAGGTCTTGGCCTTACCCTGACCACTCTGTTTACATGTGTCTTTTGTTCCAGATCGTAAGGTTTTGAGGGCAGGGACTGGGTCTTATTCATTTTTGTTTCCTTGATGCCTCGCATTGCAACTGGCATGTAGTAGTTGCTCAGTGAATGCTGAATGAGTATATTATGACTTTGAGAACCTTTTCTGTTTGATAGTCATAAGAGGGATCAGATGCTGCTATTTATTTAGGGTATGTTGCTAAACCTGACACATCTTGCTCTAATATTGAACATATAGATGCTTCTGTTGTAATTGGCAAGGCTTCCTTCAGAAGTGTGCCTCCCAAATCATGGCTATCATGTATGAATTGACGTGCATTTGCTGTGGCAGCTGCAGGTTATTTACACCATGTACTGGTTCAGCTACTCTCCATCCTTCAATGTCCTTGATCATTCAGAAAGCCTAAGGGCCCCATGTGGAAGAAATCCCAGTGATGTGATAAGTTATGGTGATGACACTTGCTGCTCATAGTATGTCCACAAGGCAAACCAACTAGGAAGGCATATATATGCTCTACTCTCACATCTTGCCCTCTCATGCCACTTGGGGCTATAGAGGCAGTCCCACTGTCCCCACCAAAAAAGCCTTTTTCTTGGATAAGACACTTCCCAAAGCAACGATTGTGGCTCCTACCACTGGTCTCAGGATCTTACAAGCACAAAGAGGCACACAAAGACGGACACACACTTCCAGTCACCCAGTGGCTTCCCATCACTCAGAAAAAAATACAAACTGCTCACAGGGTCCCTTTCCACTCTGATTCCATTTCATGCCACTTGTAACTTCACTTGCTGTACCTACCTACACTGATATTTTAGTGCTTTAATATATGAAATCTAGTCTTGTCTTGGAAACTCTGCATTTACTTTTATAGCTGCCCGGAACAATACACGTCAGGATCTGAATGCCTGTCCTGTCTCATCACTGAGGTGTCGGATTAAATTTCCTGTCTATGGGAAGGTCTTTGCTAACCATACTGTTTGCAGAAGCTTCTTCATCCCCAATTTCTTGCCATCATATTACCTCCGCTTCACAATCTAAAATAATTTAGTTGTTATTTCTTTGCATATTGTCTGTCTTTTTCCACTAGGTTGTAAGTCCCACAAGAGCAGGAGTCTTGCCTGATCTATCCACTGCTCTAGTCTAGTACCTGGAACAGTTCTTGGCATATTATTCAGTAACTATTTGTTGAATGCATGAATGTATACTACTACTGAATAGAGAAGAAGAAGGAAAATGGCAACTGGTGGCAACATTTTAAAGGGCGGATAATTGAAAACCCCACCAGGGAACAATGGGCTGTCCTAGTAGAATTATTTTATCCCAAATTTTCCAAAGTTTACTGGAGGGAAAAGCCTTAGAAACTAAACTAGTGGAAGGCTCCAATTTTTCCAGGCAAAACTTGGCAGCCCTTTTATAGAAGTGAGACTGACTGCTGGATACTCCCTGGATTTCATCATGCCATCTACTACCTGCAGCTCCTCAGTGGTTTTCTGCATCTAATGGAATAAAAGGACTCGACTCTATATTTAAATATTTAGAGTGTTCTTCAGCCTGATTTCATTAACCCTATTTCTTACCTCAATAAGGAACAGACTTTATGTAAATCTTTCATCCCAGCGAGATTACTAAGCATCCCTTTGGCATTTCCTCCCTCATTATCAAGGCTCCAAGCTATTTTGAACCTGCCCTAAATTCTCACTTATTCTTTGGACAATTTAGGCCCCACTTCCTCCATGAAGTCCTTCAAAATCGCCAGGCCCACAGTATTCAATGTCTGTCCATTCACTTGGCCATGAGCACAGATGGCTTAGGAAATCTATGCTATTGGGGTCATAATCATGCCCTAACTCTTTCATGGTGAGTTTTATGCATATGTCTGACTTCTCAAGATTTTAAGATGTGGGAACCATGTCTTATTACTCTTGATTGCCTCACAGGGATATTAAAACTCTATAAACATAGAACTGATACATTATATTTACTCTCTACAGTGAACTGTCAGTTTTTTATTCCAGCACAAACCCTTAGAAATGCTGCTCTAATAAATAATATACTTCTCCAAACAACTCCCTTAAAAATAACCTTTACCAAGCTAAGGGTCTAGGTGGGTAAACCAAATTTCTTAAACAAGATCAATAGATAGTTTGAAATGAGATATGGAACTACCACGGAGCCCTAGCTATAAAAGAATACAAGAATCTGGTTTTTATCTTTCCACAAACACTTTTGTATGTACATCATTCAAGCTAGGGGGGCCGGGGTGACACTTTTAGGTTTGTCAAACTGGATTCCATTCTCAGCATACTTACAAACTGAACACATTATAATATCTCTGTGCCTCAGCTTCCTTACCTGAACAATACGACAGGGTTAAAATAGATTATTTCTGATGCCCTTTATATTTCTATGAATTTATATTATTAAAAAGAAAACATATAAATTTATTTTGTGTTAAAATATTCTTCATTTCACAACAGATGTTTCATTTCAGAAGAAGCAAGAAGAAGAGCAAGATGAATTAGAAAATAAATACACTGCATTATAATTTGTTCAGTATAATAAAGACTATCTGGGTAACTGGAGTTAAAGGGAAGAATTAATCATTTATCTTGATTTACCTCTATGAACTATATTTAATAGTAATCAAATAGCCTGAGGGACAATTTTTAAAACAGAATTCTAGTTGGTAAGTAGATAAGAAGTGACAACTAGAAAAATCGCCATTTATAACCCTAATTGGCCATCACTGGATGAAGCCATTAGATAAAAAGTTATGGGAGGGGAGGCACTTTACAATGGAGTAATCAGGCTGAGCAGCCCTGGACTCACTAATCTATGTGAGCATCAATAAGAGTGGGACTGCTGTGACATAATATGAAGTAAGTACACAGGTCCCATTTTAAAGTAGTCCTGATACCACTTTTTAAATACTTTTGCCAAAGACAATTGAATCTGCATCTAATCAAGTCTTGAGATCTGACTTCCAGATTGTAGAAAATATGGGAAATAAAGAGGCAATAAGACTACCAAGAAGCGAACAGATAGGTCCAGAATGTAGAAATTCTATAGATCATGGGACCCAGTTCCTTCAACAAGTTAATAATGGCCTAGAAAAATAAAATTAGTAGGCACTGCCCTGCCTTAAAAGAGACCAAGGAGATATAACAACTGAATGTAGTGTGTGGACCTTGTTTGCATAATGATTCCAACAAAATCCAAAGTACAAAGACTTTTTTTTATGTTATATAGGGTATTTGTATATGGGGTGGAAATGAGACGACACACAAAGAAATCAATGTTAAATGGGATAATGGCATTGTGATTTCAAAGAAAATGCCCATTTTTAAAGAGAAAATACTAAAGATGTTTGAGACGAAATGACATGAGGTTTAGGATTTGATTTTACATCTTACAGTAACCAGAAAGAAATTGAGGAAAAATGAAAAGAGTAGAGCAGGTATGACAAAATCATAATTGTTGAATCTATGTGATGGATATGTGGAGTCCATTATACTATTCCCTTCACTTTTGTGCATACTTAAAATTTTTCATAAAAAAGAACTATTGGATAAACAAAAGGAAATAGAAAGTTAGATTCAAGAAAAGAGAAAATTGCTATGCTATTAAGTTAACTGAACATTTGTAACCTGACTTATACAGTAATTTTTCAGGAGCTACAACATTTTTGTGGAAGACTCCCAAATGAAATATTTTTGTCCTCATAAATTCCTATGCAAAGAAAGCATAATGTAGCTTGAATATTCTTAAACTAAATATGAAAAAATGTAGCATAGAGAGCACTTAAGGACATGTTTAGTTGTCTTAGCTTATATTAACATTTAAATTTCCATTCCTGGAGGAGAGAGCTACTATAAAGAGGAAATTAGGCAACCAACCTGAACTTCCTGTCCCTCTCCTGGCCTTACTATCCCAACTATCTGGGTTCAGTGAGGATAGAGAAATGTCCCCTTTTCTGCCAGTGATATGGTCTTGCTTTCAGATTCAAAATCTGGATGAAGGGGAGGAGGCCCAATTCTTTGCCTATAAAGGGAAGAGGATAATATCAATGACTCAGGATATTTTTAAGTCCAAGGGTCATTATGGTGCTGAGCCAATCAGATAGTCTTGGCAAGAGAGGTATCAAGCTCTTTGAAAAGCCTAGTACCTAAAGGACAAAAGATACAGTTGGAACTGTAGAGAGCTGTCCGTGGTGCTGAACCAACTCTTTATCTGCAGGGTTTTGATAGTGATAAGATAGAAAGAATTGACTGTTAAGTTTTTGCATAGAAAAAAAAATACATCAGAAAAATTGAGAAAATATAGACACCTATACAATCAGTGTCAGAGGCAGGCAGCTAGTATTAGAGAGCTTAGTCATGACCTCGAAGTTCATGGCCAGGACTCAATTTTTGAAAGTACTAAGGCACGAGGAAAAATTCTGATTCTAGAGAAATGTGGGTTCTTTGTGATTGAGGCATGAAAATACAGGGATGGATCTGAGAGACCAAAATATGAGTATAAATAAATTATATTAAAATATATATTAACTCCCAACTATATCACAGGCAGTGCGAAAGGCATTAGGGAAAGAACAATGGACAAGACAATGATACTTGAGCTGATAGTCAAGCAAAGGAGACTGAGAATAAGTATGCAGTTGAAAATATGATGACTGTTCTGGGAGAAAATTCTAGTTAGAGAAGAAAACAGGAAGAACTTTCAATGAGGAGGTGAGAACATAAGAGAGATAACTCATCATAAACAGGAAGATGTAATCATGGCAGGGTGCATGGTGGGAGTTAGGTCACAAAGCAGAAGGGTCTAAATGGCTGGAATTACATGACAAAGTCCAGAATGAGAGCAGAAGCTAGTCTATGATTTTAGCTCTAGATTCTTCCTCTTTTCTCCTGCTGAGAGGAATATTATTGGTTCCTGAGCCCTAATTATCACCAAACCTGCAGGACTATGGAGACTCCAGCTACAAAAGTTATAACAATGAGTTTGTCACTTTGAGAATCATAACTCTGGACTACCTGGCCTCACTGGACTGGGCTCTCTGCTGAGACTGCACTCTGATTTGGTGCATTTTATCTTGACCCCATGGCCTAGAATACTCTTCTGTCCAGTAGCAAATCCCAAGGCAGATTCTTTGCTGCATGGTTCCTCTGCCCTTAAGAGCACTAAATCTTGTTAGCGTGGGATGGTAGCCCAGAAGAGAGTTGGGAGCCCATAGATACAGCGTGTTTATTTGTGATGACAGTAGGGGCATACCTCCTGGGGATATACTTTTTAAACGATGGTTTGCTTCTGGTGTGGGCACTGCGACTGGAGACCGTATGTATGGATGTTTGGGTAGACACACTCCTCATCTTTACCTCACCCCCATTAATCTGATCTGTTGAATCCTTCTAATAAGGCTTGTAGTGACACACAATGGGGATCAGTGCTTTTTCTGAGCCACTGGTAGCCCGATTAAGCACTGAACTGATTATCTTGACTGAGTGACCCATTTGCGAAGTGTCATGGGCAGCAGTTCATCCTGATCATGTAAACTGTCTTGGGCATAAGGTGGTCTTAATGATTATGACTCTTGTTATTAAGTCAGACTTTCAACATGCTACTAGTTCTAAGACAATCATGATGGATGATGAGAAGGTGGGAAAAAATTCAGGGGTCTTTGTTTTGTTTCCTTCTTGGGAGAAGGGAGAGATTCATTAGAGCTCTTTTGAGAGTGTTCTACAAGCACGTTTCTTCCTATAGACTCATAATGACATCTGAATAGGCAGGTGAAGACGATGCATCCCCTTCCACTGCAGCCTTTTCTAGAAAAGATTCTCTGATACACCCTAATAACAAACATATATGGGGCATGGTATAGAAGCTGCTACCATCTCATCTTTTTTTCTTGACCTACTGGCACAGTGGTTGGATGAGAGTTCAGAACGGCGATGGCAGGGTGGGCTGACACAGAGCATGGTGTACCAGAAGAGGCACCTGATCTGGCATCAGAACACCTGTATTTGTTTTGGCTGCATCCCTTTCTTGTTATGTGGTCCTAAGTAAGACATTGAAACCTCATGGGGCCTCAATATTTTTTGGTGGTAGAAAAAAAGAGATAATAAAGTGCTTTTGCTGCAGTAATTCACAAAGTTGTTGTAAGGATCAACTGTTTTTGTATCTGTAATACCTAAGAGCACCAGCGCGTCGTGAACATTGTAAA
The DNA here is from genome assembly GCF_014176215.1 of Rousettus aegyptiacus. Taxonomy (NCBI): domain Eukaryota; kingdom Metazoa; phylum Chordata; class Mammalia; order Chiroptera; family Pteropodidae; genus Rousettus; species Rousettus aegyptiacus. The sequence continues at coordinate 74,697,906 of NW_023416287.1, forward strand.
TGTTTGCTAAATGAATGACTAAATGTATATGATGAGATTTGAGAACTGCGAAGAGCTGTGCGAATATTCGTTATTTTATTGCTTTGAAGATTGGCTACTTTCTCTGTGCCTAATCTGAATTTGTTTCCTGTTATAGAAAATACTGAACTGTTCAACCCAAGTTAAAGCAAAATAGTGAAGCTCCTTTAAAAAGAGAAGTTGCACACTGCCAAGTCAGATCTCATCAGTCACTATGACAGATGTATTGGTCCTTAGTGGAGACTTGGAAGAAGTAAGGACAGTCAGGATGGCTCTGGGCCACTCATGGGGGAGACTCAGAAAAGACTGGAGAAGTCTTTGAGTGGGTGGCTTTGTGAGGGCTAGTTTCAATGGAAGAAAAGAGGGGTGAACTAGAACAGTATAAATTAAGAAGGCAGTATGCTTCAAGGAGGTGAAATTTAGCATTTAACGATGCTTCTCTAATTAAATAAAATGGACTTAAAGGCCCAACACCAGAAAAAAGGTCATTGTGGCTTGTAGACAGCAAAAAGATAACCAGAGAGATGTTGAGAACATGAATTTCGTCACTGCTATATATGTGACAAAGTTTCCTGAGGTACTTCGAAGTTAAAAATAAATTTCTCGCTTGGCTTGTATCCTATTCCATCATTTATATTTATAAGTGAATTTGACTAATTTTAGTCTTGCTATTATAAATAAACAAGCATAATCACTTATAAAAAATCCATGGGAAGTAAACTTGGTGATAAAGTCTTTTTCTTAATATTTATGTCTGAACTAGGAAGATTCAATACCCCAACGTCACAGAAAATTAAGAACCACTCATCACTGTGGGAAAAAGCATGGAGAACTAAGCTCCGTCTCTAAAATTTGTCCAGAAACATTGGCTTTTCTAATTGATTGAAGCACCAAACTGGTGGCAATCGGCCGTTGTTAGTTGCTTGCCACCCTGAAGTAGAAGGGTCGATATGCTACGAGAGACGGGAGGGGTTCAAGTGGGGAGCTGAGGCCTGCCCTCCCCACCACCCTGAACTTGAGTGGGAACTACCTTTGTTGTCATGCCAGACCCTCAGCTTGCAGAGGTGGCCCAGGCTCAGCATGTCAGAGAAGTTGAATGTGTCCGTGTTGTTCCGCTCAAACTTGTTCCAGTTGGCCGACTGCTTCAGGGCCAGGGTCCCGCTGTCCCCGTTCTCCCCGAAGATGATGATGAACACATTGGCATCAGTGCCTGCACCTGGGAGTGCACAAGATAAGGGCTCTGAGTGCTGGCCTTTCCAAAATGTAGCCCTCTTGCTCTGGCCTCAAGCCTGGCATCCTTGGAGGACCCAGGGGTGCAGACAGGCAAGGCCAGGGGTAAGGTCAAAAAGGGCTGGTTAGTGTCCTTGGACTCCTGGGTCTCCAACTCTATCCATTTTCATCTATTTCTGTGCCTTGTACATGCTGGTGGGCTAACTGGAGTCCCAGTTAGTAAGCCTGAATGGTTTAGTACCAGAACTCATCTAGTTCTGGGGAAATATGCCCATGCTTACAAGGTGTGCCATGTAGACTGGCTTTACAGTTTAGAAATACAGGTTCTCTCCTACACATTGTGGGTTGAGAGGAAACAGGAAAGTTCCTTGTTCCCCAAATCTATCTCTAGTTGACATATTACACTAGAGTTCATATCATTTACTTATGCCAAATAGATGTACTAACCTCAGTTGAAAAGAAAATGCTTCTGGAAGAGGTGACCCTGTGAAGCCTCTCTGACGTGCACCCTGTAGTTATCAATGAACTTATCAATTATTTTCTGAGGGTGCACCATGAGGGGATGGAGAGGCTTGAAAACATGTAGACACTTGAAACTTTAAGCAAAAAGAGGGAAGGCTCCACTATGAGGAGAAAGGGGAGAAGGGAGGTGCCAAAACAAACCTTACCAGTTGTACCGACCCTTCACTTAAGCCCGAGATCCTACCATGAGAGCTTCATTTCTTTGGCTAAATGCATCTCTGTTAAAAATGTAACCTACCAGGGCTACCAAGTTAATCCCTCACTAGCCATTTACAATCAGTATGAATGAGTTTGCCAGATTCCTTGCAACAGCTCCTGGCAAACAGGCTTGGTATGGGGGAAGGTAAGGAGGAGGCATAGCCTCCATGATGAGAGTGTGCCCCCTCTCAGCTGCAGGCCTTTGCACACACTAATGCTTTTGCTTGGAAGGCCCTTCCTCTTGTCTCCCATCTGCCTCCGTGGCTTCAGTCTGTCTTTCTGGACTAGACTTTGGTACTACCTCTGGAAACCCCTTCATGACCCTTGTCCCTGATCCCAAGCTACACAGGTGAACTCCTCTGAGTTCCCCAACACCTATGCCAACAGAACCTCACTATAATGTCAGACCCTCAGGGCTCAGGGTCATATCTCCATTCTAAGACTCCAATCCAAAGCTGGCACACAGAAGATGGTCGCCAAGCATAGGGATGTGGTAAGGAACTCATGGGCATTTGAGATGCATGGCACCTGGGTGAGGGGCATCAGGAGGCAGCAGGAAGACGGAGCACCTCTGAGCACAGCTCCACTTTCAAAAGCGCTGACCATACTGCTTGACAATATTTTCCCTCACTTCTCTGAGGAAGGAGGGACAGAGCCAACTCGGTTGTTGAGAGGAAACACCTGTCTAGACAGACAGTGACGCATTGTGGAAAAGACTTGGATTGGACTAACTTTTGGAAGGCTATCCAAAGAAAAATGCCCTGACCAGAGCCCATGGCCTGAGCCCGAATGTGAGGAGGGGCAGGAGTTGCAGGAGGTCGGAATGGGAGATGGGAGGTGCCTTCCTCTGGGTTCCCCAGCACCTATGCCAACAGACATCCTGCTGACTCACCCAGAATGTCACTGGTCTTGACTGAGACAGTATAGGAAGTCCACTCCATCATTTCCTCTTCATCGATGACGGCACACATTTCACACACCAGGGTTTTCTTGCCCTTCCGCTGGGACAGCCAGTCTCCATAGTAGAACATGGTCAGGTCTCCAGTGTTCATGTTCTTCAGGAGGACCTGGGTGAGAGGAGCCCTTTTGGGAATGCCCCCCACCTCCACCAGCCTCCCACCTGCTAATGCAGCCCCTTGGCTGACTCCCAAGAACCCATGACCCCAGAATGAGACTAGTTCCTCTGACTTAGACTTGAGGAGTGTGGAAAGGGCCCTCTCCAGGACAACTACCCTGCCCTGTGTGCCTCACACAGGGTCTGAAAGCCCCACTATGACTACTTAGTTTGGGGATTTGGAAATTGGCCAATTTGTCCAAACACATTTCCAAGACCGTACACAAGAAATGCCTGCTGATATTAATGACAGAAAATGGACCAACCAAACCACTGTCAGCCATAAGCACCTGGGAATAGTACACCAAAGCTGGCCAGATTGTCCTTGGCCAAGGGCACCACATTGTTGGCGCAAGAAAAACCTGCCAATGGCTGAAGAGGGGAGTAAGAGCCTGAGCGGACTCAGGACAGATGCCTTTGAAGAGAGGACTGAATCAGGGGGCAACAGAGACCCAAGATGGAGAAGAGGCAGCTACTAATCTCAGGGGCGCCAAAACTTCCCTTGCTGTCCTGCCTAAAGTCCCCACCATTGGTGTTTCTTGCTGTCCCAATTCCTGCTGCTCCTCTCTCAGTCCTCCCAACTCTCTTCCTCCAAGAAACCCACACCAAGTCTCTGCATGCTACAGTGCGTGCTGTGTTCTCTGGCAGTCGATTCAATTTTGACTGGAAACAAATAAATAAAACCGTTCTCTGATTAATTCATGTCAAAAGGGTCTACTTATTGGATGATATAGACCAGGTTGTGCAGTCACCCTCTAAGGTGGCATTTGTACTTTATTTTTAAGACATATTTTTAAGGTCCAACCTGAAAGAGCGGGAAGAAGGGGCAGGCAGCGGGGAGACGGGAGGGCGAGGGTGCAGACATTTTACCCTCTCCAGGAACCACTCGGGCCGGCTGCCGAGGCCGTCAATTCGGATCCGCATCTTGGTGAATGGAGCTATGTCCAGGATCTCCATGAGAAAGGTATCATTCTGCTCCCGCTCAAATCTGGGGGTGGAAAGGAAGAGCATGAAACAGGGAAACTGGCCATGGTGAGGGGGCTGGGTCATGCCAGAAACCAAATTCAGGGTCAGGAGAGAGCAGGCTCTTGCGCAACCTCTCTTTCAGTTCCCAGCGATTCCCCAATAGCCTGTCTCTTGCACCCCAGATGTGTTCCCAAAATACTGAGTTAAGTGGGTTTGACTGGTAGAAATGGCCCTGAATCAAGACCTACCAGTCTTGCATCCTCATCTCATTCTGCCAGCCACCTAAGCAGTCTCATAGCCTCTCTAAAACTTGGTTTCCTCATCATAGTCTGGGGAGAATGACACTAGCTCTGCAATCTCACAAAAAGCATCATAAGGACCAAACAGACGTGAACTCAACTTAAAATGTAAAAAGAATTTTATCCCTGCAAGGCTTTACAGGGCTGCCGCGAATGATGGGGCAGGTTGTACACTGCACATCTCTAGATGGTGCCATTCATATTTTTTAAATACATAATTTGCACAACTGAACACGGTGGCCCTAGATTGGGTAACACTACTAATAACTGCAAAGCGGCAGGTAGATGGAAGGTAACTTTGCTTTTGTTGCTATTGCTATTTCTCTGCCGAATGACCTCATCATCTCGGAGATGCTCTATCTTTATTCCTTACTGCTCTTCCCACAGAGCTGCACATTAATGTGACCTTCGGTGCTGACTGATTGCTTGACTGCTGACTGATTCCAGATGCTACTGCTGATAAGCCCCTGGGGGTAAGGCAGGTGGCACTGAAGATGTGACACCGCATGGCAATTGTAATGCCTTCTTGAATACAAGACATATTTTTAAAAACAGAGGCCACAGCCCGTGGGGGTTGGAACTGCAAATGCAGAAAACTGAGAACTACGTCCAGCCTCAAAGGCAGTTGGGGAACAGCAGTGCAGTCCCGTCTCTCCTGGTAGCTTGCTCATGTGCCCTTCATGATTATTAGAAGTGAAAACGTCCCCCCCAAAGTCAGCCTGAAATCCCTCCTGTTCTAATTCCAGCCCAGTGTGCCCCTCTAGTCATGTGGAAACCGGAGGGAGGTGTTTGCCAATACCCTTGTCAAACTCAGGTCACGTACTGCAGAGTCTCTCAAACAATCTTTCAACTCAGGTGATTCCTTATTCTTACTAAAAGTACAATGCTGTAGGTCAAAGGAACTTTAAGAATTCTTAGTTTCGTATTTCTCTTTAATTTTCACCCTTCTAATTTAGCCAAAGTATCTCCATTGTGTGGAGATTTTACAGTGGGCAAAAGTTAGGAAAGAGGGAGAAACAAGCTTTTCTTCTAGAAGACAAGCATGGACTACTTTGCCCCCTCACTCTTCTTCACAGACCAAACCCCAACTATGCCTGGATGAACCTCCTCTCCTCAGGATAAGAGGCCCAGATCCAAAGAGAAGCCCCTCGTTGGCCCTTCACCCCTCCACGACTCACTAACCACATCCTTCTGCTGCCCCGGACCTCCTCAAGGCACCTCATTTGACACGCAGTGGGGCGCCACATTGCAGGGCTGCCATTGGAGAAGTGTTCAGCCTTCGACTCACATCTCCCCAGGTCTAAAATTCTTCCATAACACAATCATCCTTCCAGCCTAAACTTTTGGCCCTGATTAGCCTCAAGCTATTCTTAGTCACAGAGACTAATGTGTGAGTGGGCGCTTGGGAGGACAGCCTTTGATAGGAGGTGGGAACAGTAGGAAATCAGAATAGGGAGTGAGGGACAGCCAAAGGCCACATCCCCAGACATCACCTCTTTAGCTGCTGATAGAGGATCCTCTGAGTAGGTGAGTAGGGCGAACCCTAGACCACTTCAGCAGCCTTGTCCTTTTGAGCCAGAGGCTTAGGAGAGTCACAGTGACACAGTGCTATCAACTAATCTACGGACCTTACAATAACATTTTTGAGTGACGGACGGAAGGAAGGAAGGAAGGAAGGAAGGAAGGAAGGAAGGAAGGAAGGAAGGACGGAAGGACGGACAGGTGGCCATGGGCTTAGGTTATCAAAGAAGCTCTCCTAGAGGAGGTAGGTTTGAGCTGAACTTTGAGAGAGGAAGTTCTTGAGACAGAAGAGAGTAGATGAAGGGCATTTCAGGAGGAAGGAATCACAGGGACAAAAGTGTGGGGGCTAGGAGGCCCCATGTATGAGGGGCATGTGAAGGAGGCAATCTGGTTGAAGGCAGCGTGGGGCTAGAAGGTGGAGGACTGGATGTACAGAATGGCAAGGGGCAGAGTTCCCCACTGGATACCTGGCTTTCTTTTTGTCTAGCTGCATTTCCTCGGTGCTGCCATTGATGCCATAGAGGGTCATAAAGATGTTGGAGTCGGTGCCACCGCCAACCACATCACCTGTCCACACCGTCATTTCGTAGAGCACCTGCCATGAGAGGGATGTGGGTCCCGAGCCTTGGCCTCATGCATCAACCCTGCTGACTTGCCTCATTCTCACCAGGGCGATATGACACGTTCTCTAAGCTCTGTGGCTCTGCAAAGAGCCCCGGCCCCATCTCAATCAACCGTGAATGACTGGAGAGTCAGGCCTTGTCACTCTATGTCCTCCACTGTGCCCAGTTCATGCTGGAGGAGAGTTCCTTTTCTGAGAGAGAACACATGTTCCATAGAAACACGACTGAGAGCCCCAGTGTTAACCGAGTTCTTTGTCAATTGAATCCCAACCTAAGTCCACGAATCCTAGCAGCACATGGTGACAGGTCAGCGGCTTCTTGAGCTATCCAAGCCCCATCTGAACACCAGATCTCCCGCCTGCTCACTGCTGAACCTGGGCAGACGCCCCACTCATGCCAGTCTTCGCCTCACCCACTGTGAGATGGGGATAAACACTTTTCATAGTCGTGAGAGCTGCAGACACCAGGCCCGTCACATGGTATGACACTCGGCAGTTCTGGGTGACTGTCCCTCCTTCATTTTACAGCCAGCACACCCTGAGCCTTGGTGAGCGAGGTTACACTTCAGGGGTGATGTTTAAGGGAGCTCTGCCTCCATTCACTTGTGAAGTGGGATGATCGCATAATTCTGATTTTTGCTTTAGTTTGGGATTTTGCTCTGTTACCTGAGGTTTGCTCCAAAGAAGAAATATTTCCCTTTGTCTGTCACCACCAGAGGAGAAGGAAGGAGCCTGCTCCTCCCAGGACAGTGCCTCACTACAGGTCCTGCCTTGGTTCTTCCTCTAAGAGCCAGCCTCATAGCAAAAGAGGCCATCTTTACCCATGATCTGGAGTGTCTTTTGGTCCTGGCTTCTTACTCCATTCCCTCTCACCAGTGCCCAAGGACTAGCAATTAAGTCCCAATTGTTCAGTGAAGGCTTGCGCACATGGCTGAGAAAATTCCAAGCTAACCATCTCCTTTGCACACATCTGGCTCTTCCCTACCCCTGTGGTTTCCACATGTATTGTTATCTGTGCAGCTGCCTGGTACCCGCTAACAAGAAGCTTTAGAATTCAGAACCCAAGCTATTCGTCACAGTGATCATGCCCCCGACGTTGTGCATGTCAAATGCTGGGAGCTTTTCAATCAGCAGCTGGAATCCTCACCATGATACTGCAAGGTCAGAGGAATTATTTTCAGGCCTGGCCCGGAGGACAGGTTTGCAGAAGGAGTAATTGAAGAGCCTCCCGCTTTACCAGGAAAATCCACTCAGACCACCTAATAAGGGCATGTGTGATGGGCATGGAGCTATTGAGAATGAAAGCAGGGGCCTGATGCTTTGTTGCTCTTATCCAGACAGGCTTAAAAAATAAAATGATCAAAATGAGTGTTTTGTGAGCCCAAGGAGATTAGCCCCTCGAAGCTACTCCCTCCAGATTCCTGTGTTCTCTGTGTCCATCTTTCTCTCCTTTACACAGACACGTCTCTTTTTATGCCACAGGTATGTTTCCAGAAAGGGACACAGAAACAGGGCTTTGTAATTCTGATCTGACATCAGACGTCCTGGGGAGATGGCCAGTGCAAAGAACCCCGCGGTTCTTTGTAAAGTGACAAATCTGTGTTCTTTTGTAACATGAATAACAGGGATGTGAATCCGGATTTCCATGGACTAAAAAGCTCAGAGGGAGATGCAGCTGCAATGAGTGGGGTGTGCATGTGTGCTGGGGGGCGGGGGGCGGCACACACGCAGACACACACCCACCCACGTGCAGGCTGGGAACTGGTCCTTGGACAGAGGTCCCTGGATGAATTGTGTGCTCACCTACACCAACCGTCTGGCCACAGATGGGGATGTCTGGGGAAGGGAGGGGAGGCTGTCTATGATGTAGGAAGTTCTGCCCCCTAGCTCTCAAGAAGGGAGGGGCAGGCAAAAACTCTCCTGCCTGTCAAGGGTTTTACAGCCCATAACTCAGCCCTTCCTTCTCTTTTCATATACAGTATAGACAGGGCATACTCAGGTCCAGGGCAATTTCTTTCTACCTTTCTGAGACAGCTTCTGACCTAAATCTAGTAGCCCATTGGTTGTGATTCAAGAACAGGGATGAGGGCTGGAGCCTTCTGTTGACCCCACAGCTTTCCAGAGAGAAAGAGAAGCCTGTAGGGTCACATGAACCAGACACCTTTGGGCTGACACTGTGTCCTTTGGCTCCAGCACCCAGGTATCCTGCCTCCTGTTCAGCACAGACCTGTGAGTTTATACAACTTGTCCAAGGCCATTTGGCCAGTTAGAGGTGGAGCCAGGGCAGGAGCACAGAGATCCTGCTTTCCAGCCTTTTCTACTCAAGGAGGGCCTTGTGCAGACAGCTCTCACTGCACTCTGAGGCCCAGAGGCTCACTGAATCCTAAATGCTATCTTTCCCCATCACCATCCTACTGGTGTTATAGGATGAAGCAGCCTTGGAGAATAATGACTGCGCCATCTACGTAGAGCTGTAACCTTGCAAAGCTCTTCATGGACTATTCATGATCTCATTAGTTCTTAAGATCTTACATGGAACACAATGGGAAGCATTATTTCCATATGCTATGTGAGAAGACCAAGCCCCAGAGAGGCCAGATGACTTGTAGTAGCCCAGAAGAAACTCGAGTCTCCTGGCTCTTTGCAAAGCGTGTCCGGCTGGTATACCCAACTGAAGCCCCTGCCAACGCCCCAGTGACAGTTTCCTGCTTCCCTCGCTTCCGTTTATTCGTTGCTCCCCCACCCCAACCTTCAGTGCCCTTGCTGTGCAATGCACACACACAGGCCCCCTCTATACCTTCACCCCGATGTTCACGACCATGGCGTCCAGGAGGTCGAAGACGCGGGAGGTGACGCCATCGCCTCGGTCCTTGGCAAGCCAGCAATTGCAGCGCAATGTGTACTTGGTGCCCTGGGTGGGCACAGCTAAACACAGCTCTTCCACCAGCCAGCAGCTCTCGGGGGAGGCCCCATCATGGCCCAGCTGAGAGGGGACACATCAGGGCCAAGAGAATCTGGGCACAACTGGGAAAGAAGCCCTCCCTGCTCAGCATCCCCTTCCTCATTCTGCAGCCTCCTCCCTCAGTGCTTCCTTCCAATGTGCTCTGGACTCACTGACCCAAGTCCCTCCCATGAGGGGAAGAGATTCTGCAGTTACCATGAAGGTCTCTAGTTAAATGAATTTGAATTAATTAAAAGATTATTCTGGGTGGGCCTGACCTAATCAGGCAAGCCCTTTAAAAGAGGGTGCAGACATCAGAGGTGCAAGAAGTCAGAGAGGTTTGAAGCAGAAGACATCTCTTATTGGCCTTCCATGTTTTGGAGAGAGTTGCATGGCAGAGAATGTTTGGCAGCCTCTGGGAACCAGAGGCCTCAGTCCTATAACCATAGGGAAATAGATACTGCCAGTGATCAGTGAGCTTGCAACAGGACCCCAAACCTTGGATGAGACTGCAGCCCTGGCAGTGACTCGATCTCAGCCCAGCTAACTCACATCTGGCTTCCTGAAGAATGAAATTGTGAGATAATACATGTATGTGGTCCTACGTTTGTGGTCGTTGGTTACACAGCAATAGAAAACTACTATGCAAGGCATGCCCATTGGGTGGGGAGAAAACTGAGACCCGGAGGGGTGAAAGATTCACTCGAAATGATGGCAGAGGACAGGAGGTCTTACACGGCTACCTGCTCTGAGGTAAGGCTCAAGTAGGTTGCTCTGACTGCCCTCTACTCCCCCTCCGACCTATGTATAAGTCAGCTCCCCTCCTCCTGGGGGCGGCCACCATTCTGAGGCCCCAGAGGCCAGTACCTCTATTTTCTTGATGGTGCCCACATCCAAGCCTCCGACGTAAAACTCCTCCACGGAGCCGCAGCTGAAGCCCTTCTTCCCTCGGGGGTAGTCCAGCCAGATGCGGTTACTGCGCTCGTCGTCCTCCCCAATGAGGATGATGAAGGCCCGGCTGTCGGTAGCCGCGTCCTTGTGTTTCCCGGTGGTGACTGACACATAGTAGGGAATAACTGCGAGAGATGAGAGCCCAGCCTCATCACGGGCCAGGTGGATCGGGGTGGGCGGGTAGACTTGGAAATGATATTGGGAGACTTTGCCTCCTCGCCTCCGAGACGAGCTGCCATCGAGGTTTCCAGACTGGCGAGTTATCTGTGCTGAGTGTCTGCTCTCCAAGGAGGAGGGAACCAGAAACTCCCAAGCGAAGAGTAAGAGAGCATCCCTGCCACATCAAAAGGCCCCATGACAAATTATCTTAGTCGCACCCAGCACCCCCATATGAAGTCGGTTAAGACCAATAACTTTTCCCCAAGCACAGGGGATGGCCAGAAAGCTTATCACATCGGAAAAATGAGGCTGGTGAAAGCAAGGTCTCACAGCAAGCGGAAATGTAAGGAAGAACAATAAAATGGTATTATATACGGTACACGGTAAATGAAAGTTCTAGAAGGCATCCATTTCCATCCACTAAACCAGATCAATCAGCATAAAAACTTACTCAGGTAGTGTGGCATAGAGTTCTAACTGCCCACCCAGTCAGTATCTCTTCTCCTTGTAGCTAAGGGTGGTCACGATACATAAACAGAGGCTGCTGGGAAAATCTGTTTTAAAGGGTCTGACTCAACGAGGAGGAGCACTTTTCTGTCCCTTACCCTTCCACTCATTCTGCCTCGGGTGTGGACGTGACAGCTGGAGCCCCAGCAGCCATTCTGGAACCATGGATGCCCTTTGGGGGGAAAGCCACTTGTGAGGTTGCCAGAGTGACTGAACTGAAAGAGCCCAGGTCCCTGTCTTCACTGGAGCAACTATATCAGTATCAACTTCTGACCCTTGAACTTTAATGTGAGAGAAAGGAAAAATTCCTCAATTGTTTGAGTCACTATCTCCAGGTCTCTGTCACTTGCAGGCAGTAAGTGATACAAGTTGGAAACCCGTCTCCTGACTCATCTTCCTCAACAGCCTGGGAGACACTGCCCTGGTATAGCAGGTTACAGGTTATGCAATCTGTTTCTCTTTTTCAAATTTCCAGACTATATCTCCTGGCTGAAATTACCTGCATTGTTTCCTACACCTGCCCGTGGCCTCATTTCATCTTCTAAGGAGATCTCACTGGCCTTTCCACCTATGATTATAGTGGTTTATTAAGGAGAGGCACTTTCTTGTGGGTCCTGTCATCTATTTACATAGTGAGGAGGCAGAATATAAAATAATCAGCTCTCTGCCTAACCCCACAGACCTGCCATGTGGTCTCCTGGAGGGGAATATAGTGTTGTCATGCTCTATATTAAGAGAACTGAACAGAAAGGCAGTGCATTTACATGTCCAGTAGACAAATAGAGAACTGTCTTATCTCAAAAACCTGGTTGGGAAAATGAACTTGTCAGGGGATTACAATATTATTTTAAGGAGGAAGGAAAAATGGAAGCCGAAAGAGTGACTTGTCCAAGGCCCCATGTATTATTGTCAGAACCAGAAATGGAACTTAAATCTCAAAACAAAAACAAAAACAAAACAAAAAAAAGCCCACAAAACCCAGCTCTGGACTTCTTCCCCCAACCCCATCATGTCTGTCATGCCTCAAGTTTGCACGGCCAAGGCCTTCATGTGATGCTCTACTAACATGCAAGTGACTCTTGTTGCTGTGCATGATTTCTGTCTGATGAGACTCGTCCTAGGTTCTCTGAGTTGAATCTATATCCTGAGAGTCTGGGCAAGGGTGGAGTTCACAACAATATCCTCCTGGTGGTGGATTAGTGGATTAAAGAAATCATCGCTCCAATTTCTCTTGGCCTTTGTTTCTCCTTCTCTCAAGGGGCCAATCCCTGTCCTCTCATTTCTCAGTGCTGTTGGAAAGGACATAGATAACAGATGTGAAAACGGTGTGTAAATTATAAGATGTTAGATGTACGTCAGATGATGATGGGGCTAACAAATGGCCTGTCCAAGAATAGCTTAACCACATTTCTGTGTGCCTGTTCCTCACTGACAAGCCCTCTGCTTGGCTTACCTGGGCCCTCCTGGACATAGTTGGCCATGGGCCCTGTCACCGTGGCAATGTCGACATCTGCCATCTTGGAGCTCAGGGCGATCTCCCAGAAGTCAGCAGGGCTGCTGCAGTTGCTGCTCCGGTCCCCAGTGTACTCCTGTCGTAAGAGCACGACCCCGGCCCATTATACCTCCAGCACCTTCCACCCCATGGGGCCTTCCCCAGGTGTAAGGATGATGACAGACCATGGCTGAGCCGAGTACCTGGCTGCCTTTGACACACCTTCTCGTAAAAGAGCCTCTCAAGTCTCCCGTCCTCCTTCTTCAGGGACAGCCAGCGCCCGCACAGGAACAGGAACTCATCCTCGTTGGTGTCATTCCAGATCTCCACCTTCTCCACGTACCAGTCCGCGCACCACTTGGTGTTGTCATGGCGGAGCTTGATCTTGTAGATGACCCCCAGGTCAGCGGCCTCAATGATGAAGGTGTCAGCCTGGGAGAGCCGGGTGTGGAGACTTGGATGAGGGGTGCTCCCCATCTCCATCCACTTTAACCCCATCTACCCAGTACCTTCCATACCAATTGTTGAGCTAAACAGACCTCCCTAGGTGGGGAGCCCCCAGGCCAAATCTCTAATGTAGAGCGTTCGGTATTCCAAGGCCTCACTTCTACAATGGCCCCATTTCGCAGCCCAGTTCTTCTTGGGCTAAGCGCTGTGGATGTCTGGAAGATGGATGCTGATGAGCTGTGTGAGTGGGGGTGGGACGGACAAGGGTGCTCTGCCCAGTCCTGGTACCTGAACATCCTTTGTTATGCTAGGTATTAGCATGAGTTCTGGTGGGAGGCTGGAGAGTGAGAGGTATGCAAGAGGTAGAATCGTTCTTGAAATTTCTATGGGGAAGGAAGCAGGGAGGCAGTCAGAGGAGGCAGCTGGCAGGGTTGCAGGAGAGGAGGCCGAGACAGGGGATGCTCTGGCAGAGGCAACGCTGAGGTGAATTCACGGGACAACATCTTGAATGTGGGTTCAGGAGGGTTTTGTGTGAGGTGTGACATAAAGCCCTCCTCTGTGTTTCTGGGGTTATCCGGTGAGATGTGGGGTTCTAGGCCTTCGGTAAAGCAAGGTCAAAACACAGGTTGAATGTGGCAGGTAGGAGCCTAGGGAGAAGGGTCAGGTAATCCTGAATGACATCAGTTTTTCCTCTGAAACCTATGCTGAGCCCCTGTGCTGAGTGCTGGGAACTCAGAGGTTTAATATGATGGGTGACGTTTGCCCCTTCCTGGGGCAGTCCAGGTGGTAGGAGCAGCCACCTTACCTGTGTGAGGACTAGAGGCAGGGCTGGGACGACTGTTCCAGGTGGTGGCATTAAGTTGAAAATGGAGGGATAGGGTCTTACAGGCCACCAGGGCAGGTCATTCTACAGGCTAAAAATCTGCAGGTGAATAGCGCATGGCTGAGGGCAGGTGTATATCCATGCAGGCCTTGGGGCACTGGCAAGTGACTGAGTTCATTAAAGCAAAAATGGGCACACCTTACAACTCTGCAATTCCACTTTGCATCTGTCCTGGGGGGACATCTTCATATGTACACGAGGGTGTCTTTTGCAGGATAATTTTTACAATGGAAAATTGGGAGCCATTGTGTTCAGTGCTTGGGGAACTGCTCAGTAACTATGTCAATATCATGCGTGGACTATTATGTGTGTGGTGGTTACAAAGAATGAGCCAGTTCCATCTATGTTTGAATATCCCGACATCGAAGATTTTCACGGTGCCCCATTGCATGCCGAAGGCAAGCTGAAAAAGTGTTCGTGTAAGATACTGCCTTTTATGTAAAAAATTATAACTACAAAACAGCATTATGTGTTTTCTATGGGCACATGTATGTGGGTGCAGAGAAAAGCCTTGGGAAGCCTGGGAAACAGGAGAGAGTGTGGGCATTGTAGAAACTGGGGCCCAACGGTCTAAAAGGGACACTCCACACAAGCTGGGAGGGCTGGAAACCATGAAGGTTTTTGAATCCCATGGAGGGCTCAGGCCAGATCTGGGATGAGTGGAGAGCCCCTGGCAGTTGAAGTGAGGGATTGACTCCATCGCTTTTGCATAGGTTAACTGGGGAAGCCTGGAGAATGGGTTGGATTTCGAGGGCCTGGAGCAGAGAGTCAGGCTGGTCCAATAAGCGAGGTGAGATAAGGAAGGGCTGAAAGGAGACAGAGCTGATCCGGCTGATCCGAGAGTTATTGAGAAGGGAGAATCTTCAAGACCTAGCTATTGGTCGGATATGGGTGGGGAGGGGGTGCCGAGAGAAGAGGGGTGTCAAGGACAACTCCTGGATTCTGGAGCAAGTAATTAGAGAAATGGAAGCTTTTAAATACTCAGTAGTGGACTTAAAAATCACATAAATCATCAGTGGCTGAACCAGCAGTGGCTCCAGCTCCCCTGATGAGACATCAGAACCAGAGGAAAGGAGGAGAAAGGCGGGCGGAATGGAGCAGTGATTTTTGTTGTGACGTCACAATTGCTTGGAGAGAAGAAATTCTGACTCTAAGCACAGGGGAGAAGAGACTGCATCGTCTTCATTTATCCTTTCATTCATTTATTCATTCACCAAATATTTCTTGTGCTCACTCTATGCCAGGCTCTGTGGATACAGCCACAAACAAATATGGATCTATCAGCTATGTGCTGCGCATTGCTATTTTACAAGCATTTACCAGGCATCAGCTCTGGGCGCCAACAACATCAGGGAAAGGCGGGCTCTCGCAAGCCTTGCCGAAGCCCGGCACTAACAAAGAGCTAACTTTGTGCCAGGCATAGTTCTAGGTACTTCACATGTTTTAATTCAGTGAACTTATTTTATAGCACAAAAAAACTGAGACGCAGAGATGTTACGTAACTTGCCCATGATTGCACACAGCTAGTCAGTGTCAGAGCCAGGATCTGAACTTAGGTGGTCTGGCCCCAGCCACCAGTCTGGCACTGCTACATCCCACAGCAGCACAGATGAGTGACCCTGATAATCATGGCCCTAGTATAGAGTCAGAGACGACCCATGAGTTGTTGACCTCTTTGATGTTCCATTTTTCGAAAATGGATAGACTTTCTAATAGCTACCTTAAAAACGACCTTACAAATGCATGGCCAATTATATCGTGCGTGCGTGCGTGCGTGCGTGCGTGCGTGTGTGTGAGTGATTATTTCTCCTTGATAACAAAGTGCTCTTACATCTCTTGCCTGTTTTGCAGCCCAGGGGTCTCAGTAGCTATTCTCATATCAGAGCCAAAGGGAAATGGTTCATATTGGGTAATGGAGCAAATGAATGGGGGCCCGGGGTCTAACACCACAAAGACCTCACCACCAGGCTGGGGCTCCTTCCAGGTGGCCTGGCTTATGAGGCCACCAGCCGGATGTTGACCTGCTTAAATGACACTTGCTTTCCTTGTCCCAGAGTTAATTTCCTCCTCACCTACAGCAAATGTTTTAACACTAAAGGTCGTGCCTGGTTGAGGGTCAAGCTTAGGGAGACCCCAATAAATACCCGCTGGTTGATACATGGAATGCCCATAAGCTCATGGCCACAAGCAAGACCACAGACTGGGTTACGAGCTGAAGCTACAGCCTGGCCTGTGGGGATTTCCAGCAGATTTAAGTGAATGGAGAGAGGACAAGAAGCTGAGGAGCCAGTGGAGGGGGTTAAGGCAGAAAGGGCACAGGAGAGATGGGAGCTAGGCTGGGAGAGGGAAGCCAAGCTGGTGAGAGGGGAGATTTGGACAGAATTCCTCCATTTATCAGAGCTGGCAAGGCCTCTGACACCATTCGGTCACATGGTTTTCAAGCCTTTCTCTCTCCCTCCCCCCACTCCACACAGCCCTTTGCTTAATAGAGAGGGCTTGCTTGGGACTCTAGTGAACAGTCTAGGTCTAATGGATTCACGTGTGGGGAGAGCGGGTGCCCGTCTGCTTCCCTAACCCTCCGTGATTTCTGAAGGCCTTGGTGCTGCCCAGGGCTCTACACAATGCAGTTTCAGCTGATTCTCATCGGATTCCTTCGTTTTACAGATGAAGAAAGCGAGGCCGTAGAAATTTAACCGGATGAGGAGTTGGTAGCAGAATCAGGCCTCCAGGTCCCTAGTTCAAGCCTCTGTGCAGCCTCATGGCTTTGCCGCATGACCTTGAACACTCATGATCCACCCAGCATGGGCCGGATTTTCTGAAGACAGCCCAGTCTCTTCTCGCCAGCAACCCAGGTGCTCGAAAGGCCTCTTGCTTGCTCAAGCCCCACTCGCACCCCATTCCCTGGAACCAGGGCCTGTGCCTAGGCTGAGAGAGGGGACCAGACCAGGGGGAAGCATACAATTTCCAGACAGCCTTGGGGACCAAGAAGAGCTGGCCTGCAGATATCTGGACCCAGGGAGGAGAGGGAAGGGGGTCAGCTCTGCGTGCCCCTCCTACCGTTCCTCTCTCGAACTTGTTGGTGCGGTTTTCCGACTTGCCAAGGTACCGTTCTCCGGTGTCCCCCAGGTCTCCATAGATGGTGATGTAGACCTTGGCATCCGTCCCCGCCCCAGGAACGTTTCCTGTGAAGATCTGCACCGAGTACAGCACAACTGGGCAGGTGGTTGGACAGACAGAAAGATAGACAGAAGGACAAAAGGAAGAAAAGGATGGCATTGATTTAGGTTTGGGGAAACTGGATTTGTAGGAGGTATTATCCTTCTGGCCCAGACCTCAGGGGGGAATTAGTGTCTTCCTTTTATTTGCTCATTTATACACATTCTGCTACAAGTCCAAGTGGATTCACCAGTGGGAAGTTCGCCCATCTGATCTGGACACAGGCAGCCTCCAAGACCCAAAGAATGGAGACTTTCCCCAGACCTCCTCAAACCATCCAGCCATCCAGCCACCTACGGCATCCGGGAGAAAGACAGAAAATTGTCTCACTTGTTACTTTGTGGTCACTAAATCTACCAGCCCTGACACACTAACGGTAATGTGCCCTCCCATTTGAGAGTGACCGGTCAGTATCCACGCCAGATCCTTCTAAACTGTTTATGGAAAAGATCGAAAGTTTTTGGAAGAACAGTTTTCCCTCAGTGTCCATTCCCCTATTTTCGTTTCTTTGACCCACTGCCATTCTCCACTCGTCCCCAGTGCTCCGGGGAAATCCCTCACCAAAGCCACAGCGCCTGTCACCCTCTCCGCTGTCTCCCAGGGCCTAAGGGAAGGGCTCAGTAAGTCCTGGTGTGAGTTATTAAAAAGTATTAAGGAGAATAAAAACCAATGCTGTCTTGTGTTTGTTTTGCTGCTGTGGGCTCGTGCAGGAAGAAGAAAGTATCTCCGCTCCTAACTTCCACTCCAGCGGGAAAAGGTGAGTTTTGAGTTTTTATGAAGGCTAAGGATTCTTCGTCCCCTTTCCACATTTCTCTGTCCTAGGAACTTTCGAGTTTCAGGCCAAGGAAGAGAAGACTTAACTGGATTATCCCCAAGGGAAGGGATGGAAGCCGTGGCTCTGAGGTGAAGGGCGGAAGTGGCCTAACTAGGAGGAAGGTTATTTTTCCCAGTCTGAGAGCCAGCGAGAGTTTGGGGTGGCAGGAACAGGTGACAGGAACCCCTCACCTGCACACAGACACCAAATAGGGAGATGGCTGTGGGCTTATGTATGGACTTGAAGCAAGGAGGTCAAACCGAGTGCCAGGGGACAAAGCCAGGGTCCGTGGAGAAGCATTTCTGGCCCTCCGGAAATGGGACTTGGGTGTCAGCGGAGAGCCGACAGCAGCAGTGTCTCCCTGTGGCAGGAGGGCACTGGCACAGGTGATACCCACCCTGGACTAGGGGCCAGACCCCTCCTGTAAGGCTCGGGATTCTCACGAGATTCTTATAAGGGGATTTCCCTCCCCGCAGTGACTGAGATGGACTTTCTTACCAACCCTCGCATGTGGGCTCAGAACCACATTTAATTAAATTTGGAGAAGTGAGGTGGTGAGAGTTGCTCATACTCATGCTTATGGAACACATTGACGCCCACATGGTTCCTATTATTTTCTTCATTCTCCCTCGGATTCCACGGCATGATTCTCCCCTCTCTCCTTCTGGCTCTCTGAACGCTCCTCCCTGAGCAGGTTTATGGGTTCCTGACCGTCTGCCTGCACCCTGGATGCCACCGTCTCCTGGTTCTGTCCACGTCCTTCGGCATTCACCCTGCCCTGGGTGTCGATTTCCATGCGTTCCCCGAGTCTGTATCTCCAACCCAGTTCCTTCCTGTGCTCCGAAGCCAGGTTCCCGTCACCATGTGCACTAGACCACAGTCACAAACTCACTCGCGAACCTGAAATCTACCTCCTCCTGTACCCTCCTTTCCAAACCCTCTCCCCGCCCATCCTCCCTGTCTCCGCAGCCCCACCCGGCACTCTCCTCTCCAATCCTCTCAAGCGCATGTTGAGAATCACTCTCAGACGCCTGCCCCACTCAAGGGCAGGCACCAGGGCTAGTCACACTATTCCCCACGCCCACCTCTCTCAGCTCAGAGCAGAATCCAGTCAGCATCTCATGCGCTGCATTACTAAATAAAATCTCTTTTGTGTTTAAGAGCCGACACACCCCAAGCCAGTCTGGCTAATACTGACATGAGTAGCATTAGGCATTTTGTCATAGTTTAGACGTAACGGTTGACTGTCCCCCCTCCCCCATTTTTTCTCTCCATCCATTTCCTGGCTGTGCACTCAGCCCTGCTCTGTATCTGGGCAGAACATTTTCTAGGAGCCCTCGTCCCAGAGTGGGGTACTGTGTCACCAGGGACTGTGATTAAATGGCCTTCCGGCTCCCCCTCTCCCACCCCCGCTGCTCTCTTCAGTCCTTTGGGAATTAGGAAAACTGATTCAGCTTTGGGGTACTGAGCAATGCGGCTGTGCAGTCAGATCCAGCTATTTCTGGATCCTCCTCCCTCCCTGTCCCACACAGGCCACACAGCGCGCGGCGGGAAGATGTTTCCCTAGAAACATCGCCAAGCAGAGTGGGTTTGCCGCACGTTGTTAATACAGAGCAGCCCGAGGGTGCCGCTGGGACAGCTTCCGGTGTGCCCTCTGGGATCTGAGGACAAAAGGGAATTATCCCCCAGATTTAGTAACAGAGAAAATTTAGAGAAAAGGATATGGATAGGGAAAGGCATGTTATCGAGGCAACATTCGCTTTTATCTCTAAGCAGTGGCAACTCAGATTACGGGAAATGCTAGAGCTGTTTTATTAGCCCCCTGGCTCCATATGGGGCCTGGAATTTTGAGTTTTACTATGGCTTTTTCAAGAAGGTGGTACAACAAATATAAGTTGAATTACCAAGGTTTTGGAGCACCTCTGATCTTTTATCCAAGATAAAATACAAAAGTATACTTTTGTATGACATCGGTGGTAGAAAGTCTGTTTTTTTGCAAGTGGATTTGATTTTTGACATAGCTAAAGCTTCTTCAGAGCTGACTAGCTGACGAATAACGCACAGGTGGACATGGGCAATGGCATTGCTGGTCAAAACAGAGGCGTGGCTCCGTCCGTGTGGTCCAGGAAGAATGCGTGTGTGTGTGTGTGTGTGTGTGCGCGCGCGCGCATGTGCACTCACACACTCACATGTGCAAACTCACACACGCAGTGTAGAAAGAAGAGGAGGCTGAGGACTGGGCCTAAAGCAGTCCCACCTGGCACAGGAAAGGAAAAGAGCATTCGGTCTGAGAGGCAGGAAGACGACCGGCAAACAGTGGTTCGGCAGCAGGGGCGAAGTGCGGAGGCGTGCGATGCCAATCCCGCAGAGGAAACCGCGTTCATGAGGAATGGGCAGAGGTAACTGGCACCAGCAGAAAAGAAACCCGGGGCCCGGAACACTCTGCGGCTGCACCCAGCCCCTGGGAACGATAAACAACGGCTCCGGTCATGGATTAACCCAGGACGCTTCTGGATTCATCCTTGGTTGGGACAGCGGGATCCAGCAAGAGCGATTGCATAGATTGTAGCCAAGCAAACCAAGTGAAGGGAGAGAACCGGGATCAGCATAACCCGGGCACAGGAGAACACACATCTGGATGCACCACCACACCGCCAGGCCAGGAAGGGAGTGGAGCACGAACCATGGAGCGAGGCGCCCGAGACTTTGAAGAATTGCCCTGCTATTTATTAGCTGTGTGGGTTATGTAACCTCTGCGAGCCTCAGCTGCCCTCTCCATGGAAGCAAGGTAATAATTGACTCTTCCTCCTGCTCCGCCTGGCACAGGGCAGGTGCCCTACAAGGGAGGTGACGGGGATGATCACACCACACTTACTGTCCAGTGGCTCCTCTACTTCCTTGTAGATTTGCCGTAAGGACCCATCTTTCATATATTTCTCAGTGAAGATGTCATAAGGGACCAGTTCTCGAATGGTCTTCTTGTCATCCTCTGAGGTGGCAAGCCATCGATCACAAGGGAAAGTCAAGGTCTCTGTACCCTGGGGTAAGGAAGAGAGAAAAAAGTTAGTCCTTAATGTGGAAACTACCAACATCGGTGGTTCCTCAGCATGTCAACACTTACGGAGACCAGGGACAAAGGATGTGGAGCCCCACAGATAAAGCAAAAGCCACAGGGAAGCCCCGCTCCTGAACCCCACCCCAATTCCAGCAGATGCAGTCTTACTTAGACACTTACGCAACCGCATCAGAATTGGCTCTTGAAGGCTGAGGTTCTCAGCATCCTTTAAAAATAGACATCTGAACCCCACCCTGGAGACACAGATTCGGTGGGTAAAAGAAGGGGCCTGTATTTTTTAATGTCTCCCCAGTCGCTCATAACCACCACCAGAACTGAGAGCAGCCTCCTAGGTTTAGAGTTCTGTGGCTTCAGAATGTTTTCCACGTTGTTCGGGTGGATTTCCTTCTGTGTGTTGACAAATAGCAGGAGGGGCACACTTGGTCATTCCCTAGTAGCATGGCCTTGGGGTGAGGAGCAGAGACGTGGCTGCCCAGACGCTGCTCCTTGACCCCTGAGCCAGGTTCTAAGTTAGTTAGTTCCTGTCCTCGGAGTGAACTGGGAGAATTTTTCGCAGAAGATTTTATCTCAACGTAATAAGGCTGAAGGTTCCCATAGTGAATTTGCCTTGAATCTCTTCTGGAAAGAGGCAATAGAAACAGCAGGGCGGATCGATCGGAAACTCACGTCTTTATCTGGGAGGAGTCTGCGGATGTCCACATAGGAGCAGTGCCACCCAGGATTCATGCCCGTATTGTCATGGCCAATGCGAATTTTTTCAATGACTTCTCCCACATCTTCTAACTTTGGAAGAGAGAAAACGCACCAGATGTTAGCTGACAGATCTAAGAAAGTACAACCTGAGCAAAAACCTGCTTTCCCAGGGCATCGGCCTTGAGTCCCTTTGAGCTTCCAGGGGTCACTTTCTCCCAGTATGTCCCCACTGTCCAGCCAGGTCAGCCACCACCCTCCTCTAAACATGCCATGTTCATCCTTCCCTTCCCCTCTTCCTACTTGAAATTAGCCTAGTACCCAGAACTCAGTTCAATCAACCTCTGGGAGGCTGTCCCCTCTTTTCACGGTGGTGTCCGGCTCTCTGTCTTCCACTCCTTACTGTTGTAGCAGCTTATTCCCTGCTTGAGAACGGACTTAGGTGTGAGAAGATGAGTTCTGGTTCTGCCCGCACCCTGTCTTGCCAACCTGACCTTCTCCTTGCCCCATCGAGAGCCACCCCCACCTCCAGCCTCTCCTCTTCTATATCCCACAAATTCCAGTTCCTCAAAGCTGATGTTCTCTTGCCACAGGGCCCTTGCACATGCTTCCCTGCCCCTCCCCCTTTCCCCTTCTTTACCTAAACCGGTGTCTTCTCAACCTCATCCTTCAGGTCTCAGCTGGGGGATCACTTCCCCAAGGAAGCCCCCTGGCCACCTCCAGAAAGTCAAATCTCTTTATAGAGAGACTTACAGCATCCTACAGAACCCCTCTCCCAACCCAGAGCACTTCTCACATGTGAAGTTTGCATTTATTTATGTGATACCCTCTCCTCCACCACTGAAAGCCACAAGGGCAGGCTCCCCAAACCTAGAAAACAGCAAGGCACTGACTAAGTATTGCCTGAAAGGATGAAGGAATGAGCGTTTCCTCATCTGTAAAATAGGTGTGATAAAGTCAGCCAGGTTCTCTCACGCGCAGTACTGAACCTTAACCACGATGGTGTATGTGTGAAAAGTCTCATTGAACAGAAAGCTGTATGTGCCATAGTGAGTCCCTGACATTCAGGAGCTGTAATCTCTCCCCTTTCCTGCCTGGAGCCTATGGTCCCAGGGTGCAGAGGGGAGACTCGGTCTGGAATGACTGATACTTCTCTGGGAGCCCTCTAAGGAAGCAGCAAGGTGGCCAGACACAAGGCAAGGTCATCTAACTAGCTGGCACAGCCTGCCTGGTTCTCTCTGTCAGGCTCCCACGCCAGGGCCTCCAGGATCCTCTGGGCCTCTCCCGGTTCCCATGTATCATGTTCTTCTCTGAAATGCTACAGTATATATCAGTCCACATCTTGCCCCATCCTTATGAGCATTTGGGCAATAACAGAATAAGAAATAGAGGAAGAAATCAGGGCAAAGGGAAAAGAAGGCAGGGAAATATCCAGATGCCTTGGCTCATGGTTGGTCCATGAAATTCATGCCTTGAGATTTGATTCGACGGTTGGGGGTTAAGGGGGAGTATGCAGACTTGAGTTTCCTGGCAGCCCCTCTGGGGAGCTGGCTGCCTGCCTGGCCTCTTCTACCAAGTTCTCGGTGCTATAAGGAGATGGCATAGTCAGTTCTGGGGTGGGTGAGGGCTCTTGGCAAGTGAACGGCATCTGAATGATTGAGTCATTCATCAAATGCGAAGATTCTATAACCCTAGACTGAAGTAACCGCTGAACGAACCGCAGCAGCCTCTAACCAGGTTTCCTCCCTCCTCACACAGCCACCCCCACTGGGCAGCCAAGGGGAGACCCCTCAGCATGGCCTGAGGAACCTCCCCCCATTCCCGCCCCACCCTCATCCGGGCCACTTGTAGCCCTGGCCCTGCCGCCTACAGGCTATGGGATCTGAGGTAAATCACTTGACCTTCCAGGCCTCACAACTTCCTCAACTACAAAATGGGGGAGAATAATGTCTCACTGAGCTGAAGGCAGGCGTGTGGGCAGGGTAACCCCTTGAAGTCGCTTCTAGGTCTAAGATCCCAGACATGGTTCTTTTTTGTTAATCAGTCTGTCCTTCCGGGTGACCAGCATGGCGCCACATTGCTGGAAACCATGAATTAACGAGAACACTGTAACTGCTGTTGCTTCTGCCACCCTGCACTGCTCCCCCCGCTCCCCACTGGCCAGCTCACCCACACTCCATCCGAGCAGCGAAGTCCCTTGAGAGCCCCTGGGGGGCTTTCCGAATCATTAGCAAAGATCAGTGATTTCAGGCCAATGATAGCGCCCTGGACATTTTAAACGAGGCCTCATTCTTTCACAGTGGAAGGAGCACGAAGTCTGAGGGCGAAGTCCTTGGCTCACAGAATCTCCACTTGAGGACGCTGAGCTGCCTGGCGGAACCAGGGAGTGAAGACCCATCTGCCTCTCCCTCTGTCCAAGCACCTCTTTTTCCCCCTTTCTCATCTCTGAGTGTGAGATGTGTGGACCTCGGCTTTTGTAACCTTAGTCATCCAGTCGCTCAGTCACATGAGCTGTGCCTGGGAGGCCATCTCAGCTGTGACTCCTCAAAGAGTGAAGAGGGGACCACTGGCCATGGATGGCGGGCCTCAGGGATGCACTCAGACAACACCAGAATCAGGAGGGACCCTAGCGTTCTCCCAGGAGGTGAAAGAGTTAAGCTCTGGACCCTACCTGCTTGAGTTTAACCCCTGACTCTTCTGTTCGGTAATTCTGATACCATGGGCAACTTACCTAACCTTCCTGTGCCGTTCCAGCTATAAAGTGGAATATAATCATATTATCTAACTCTTGGAATGGTGATGAAGATTAAATGAGTTGATATGCATCAAGTGCTTAGGACAGGGTTAGTACCTGGGAAGTGCTCAATAAACATGAGCTATTATTGGTATTTTCCTGTGTCTTAGAATAAGGCCACAGAGAGAGGGAGTGGCTTACTCATGAGCTAGTGGCTGAGCTAGAACCAGAACCCAGGGCTAAGGGCGCACATACCAATGCTCATTATCTTACCTGAAAGTCATCCAGAAAAGAGAAATAGAGAAAAAGCTTTTTCATGTGTTTCCAAGCTCCCATACTCCCCCAACACCCAGATAGATTTGAAAAGAAAAAAGAAAAAAAAAATAGCACCAAATGGCCGGCAAATGACAGCTGCCTATCAGTGGGGACCTCATTGATAAAACTCCCTGGCAGTGAAGTGTAATCACAGCCCGGCCCCTGGCGGCAGCAGGCGTGGATGACTCATGCTCCGTGACATCTTGGGCGGATGAGATGCGGCTTTGTGTGGATAGATGAATCACCCTTGAATTTTCCTTGTTAAAAGATTCCACCAAGGTGGCAACCTTCCCACAAGTGCTGGTTGCTCCCCGACAAGGTGGGGAGGGAGCTGGCCGTCCCCAGAACAGGGAAGAAGGAAGGGGCTCTGGGCTTTGTTTCCCGCCAGAAAACGAAGGGCGCATCTCCTAAAGTGCCCGCTACCTGGGGAGTCCAGGCTCCTGAGACTTCCAGCTCTTCTCCTTCGGTCGTTCCCTGGAAGTCCTGCTTCATCTGGGTTCTACCCTAGTCACGTCATTCTCCTCTTGTGCCCTCTGGCCAAACCTCAAACCATATTCTGTGCTAATTTCCACCTAGGGTCCTTGGCCATGATGCTTCCCTGGCTCGAAATGCCTCCCTTCCTTGTCCCCGCCTCTGCCCACTTCCAGGGGCCTTCTCCCCTCTGTGAACTTCCTCAGCAGGCTCAGTCGACCCCACCACGTACCCTCATCCCCATGGGCTAGTCTACTGCAGGGTGTGAGAACACATGTTCTGAGCCAGCCCCCTGGGTTTGAACACCGCATCCCCTGTGCCCCAGCTGTGTGATTCTTACATAAGCTACTAAATTCCCAGTGCCTCTGCTTCCCCGTCTACAAACAGGGATAATCACAGCCCAGAGCTGCCATGAAGTTTAAATAAATTGACGTAGGGAAGCCCTATGACAGTGCCTTCTTACCCACAGGAGCAATCATTGGGATGATTACCAGACTCTCTCATGAGCAAACATGAGCAAAACTTTGTGTGGAGACTGGGGATTCCCCAGCTGGACTGCATGCACCTTGCAGGCAGAGTCTGGGTCCACCCTTTCTTTTGTCTCTTACCTAACACGCAGTAGGTACACAGGGGAGGCACTGAACTGAAGTGTACAGGATACCAAGGTGCTGTGACTCACGTCCACAGCAAACATCAACCAATCGAATCCCCAGGCCAGAGCTGAGAGGAATCAAGGAGCACATGGGATGTTTTGTATCGGGTTGCTTGGCCATAGCTTGGTGGATGAGCAGGACACAGAGCTATATGATGAGTGAGTCTGAAAGCCAGGCTTTTCCCGTGAATGCATGTCTGTTGTTGGTGGTGGCACTGCAGACAGCCCCAGTGAGTGTGGAACTGTGCCTCTAGTTTCCCCGAGCCCTTCCACTCATTATGTCCTTTGATCCTGACACCAGTTCTAGAGGGACAGGGCAAGGCTCACCACCCTCCTGGTTGCTCAGATGTACTGAGGGCCAGAGAGGTTGACGAACTGCCCATCCTTCTCACTAACAGCAGCCCGTCGAGGTGAAAGTATTGTCTGCCTCTGCACTCAGGGCTCCTGCTCCTCCTCCGCCTTCTGGGCCCAGTTCACCACCCCGCCAAGTCCTGGCCCCCCAGCAGCCTGCTGAGCCCAGGTACCTCCATAATGAAGCGAGAGGCAGACTTCCGCTCAAAGAACAGCTTCTGCTCCCTCTTGTTTGTGCACAGGAACTTCTGCTCGGTGCACACGCCGTCGCAGCCATAGATGACGATGAAGATGTTGGCGTCTGTCCCGGCGGCAAACACGTCGCTGGTGTAGAGGGTGATCTCGTAAGGAACGACTGAGGGAAGGGGACAGAGGGTGAAATCAGAGGGGACATGAGAACAAAAAACAAACATGAGCAAAGCCAAGTTCGTCCCCAGTGCCACCACCCCGGATCCCTAAACCAGCAGCTGCTACCCAGGGACCTGGACCTTCACGTGGTTACCTAATGCAGTGAGGCAAAGTGTTTCGTGACATTTGTATTTGCTGCATTTGTATATAAATATCTATACTTACTCTGGGCCACAATAAAAGAAGAAAGAAGGAAAGAAGGGAAGGAAGGAAGGAAGGAAGGAAGGAAGGAAGGAAGGAAGGAAGGAAGGAAGGAAGGAAGGAAACCCAGAGAAACAGTTCAAGTGGAAATTTACCCTATTCTGTGATCTTGACCTTTGAGTCACTTTAAAAGTCACCTTCTCACAGGTGTCCCCAACCTTCTCCAGAGGAGGAATTTGCTTTTCATTTATTATGATGGTTACTTAGCTGTAGAACTGTAGTAATAATACTTGTATTCGTAATAGTTGTGCTTGCAATATGCCAGACTCCATACGTTCTTTATCTCAGATTATTATTTTACTGCATTTTACAAATAAGAAAAGTGGGGCTGAAAAGGGAAGTAACTATCTCCAGATTATATGGCTGGTCGGTGATGGAAACTGAACTTGAATCCTGGCATTTCTGACCCCAAGTCCTGTGTGGTCAACCTCTATGGGTGCTGTTGTCATGAACTAGAAGTGAGTACTGCTGCCTGCCCACAACCCGCAGGGAGGGGTGGCCTATGCAGGTGACCACTGGTCCCACAAGGGTCTGCCTTCGGCCCTCCCCAGTGGGTTAAGGGGAATCACGGTCTTGCCCCTGCCAGGCCCTCAGGCATTGTGGAGGTGTGCTCTCTGCACACTTTCCTCTCAGTCCTCTGGGGTTTCTCCATGGCCTGTGGCCCGGAAGGCCTTGAGCAGGGAAGTTCGCAATAGATTTGAACTTTCCTGAGACTGGCAGGCTGTGTGAGAAGCCCTGGAAATGTTTGGGCTCGAACAGCCCACCCTTCACTCTCATTGTCCTAGCCCTGGGCTCCGATTTGTCTCCTGGTTTCTAAGTTCTGCCTCTGCCATTGAGTTGCTGTGTGTCCTTGAACCAACGTCAGGGCCTCATTTTCCTTGCCTGGAAAATGAAAAGGTTTATCTAGATCTGTGGTTTTCAGCGTCTTTAACTGTGGAATTCTCATAAATATATTTATCAAGAATGTTCGGAAAAACAAACTTGATTTGTTAAAGCTGAGAAGATGCTCTGGATGGCATGAACTGGGGACAGCAGGGTGGGGGCTGTCATTTCTCAGACCTTCCTCTCCACCCCCCGTTGCCCTAAGACACCGGCTTTGACCAGCAGAGAACCTGAGGACATAGGTTGAAGACTAACGTCCCTTCCAGGCCAGGCATGGCATAAATCTGACATTCAGGATTCCACGCTGTGTCCCACCTCTCCCATAGAGCCTGTCAGTTCAGACATCACGACAGCCCCCTTCCTAATTGACATGCCTCTACTGTGTGGGCAGCACATTGCAGCTGGTCTGCGAGTGGCTCCTTCTTGTCTGTTCTTCATGGTTTCATGTGTATTGAGTGGCCATGATGAATCAGCTGCCCGATTCCTTCTAGGCCCCTGCTGCTGATGGCTAGGCATCATTTCCCACCACTTCTGGGACTGCAGCTTCCCAGCCCCTGGAGCTCCTGAGCTTTGGGTGCCCAAGACCTTAACCTGGCAGGGAAGTAGGTTCTGAATAGCAAACCCCTCCTTTCTGTGGGAGACGGCACTTGAAGCTGCCTCCACAGCTAGTCAGTCTGAATGTCGATTCTCCTGCGTTTTTTTTCTTTTTGGTAAATGTGAGTGTAAGACAAAGGGCACGTGGGTTAATTTTAACATCAGACTAGAACTAAATATATTCAAGGTCAGGCCTTATAATTTTTTCCCCCCTGTGGAGAGCAAGGCCTGTCATGGGGCACAAAGTGAGATATGGATACTTTGGTCCTAAGGGCTCCCACTCAATACTGCTGCCAGCTGTGTGCACATCTGTCAGGTCAGTGTGTCTGTCCTAGACTGCAGGTGGATCCTGGAGGCAGAGGCTGCATCTAGAATTTGCTTTGTATTTGCAGGGACCCTCTCAGAGGGAAATGCCACTTTACTTCAGGCTTTGAACCAGAGAGTGTTTTGATGATCTGGTCTTTTCCAGTTTAATTGTTATAGGCAGAAAGAAAAAAAAAGTTCATTGATTCATACTGTGTAAGTATGAGGTGTTTGGGGGAAATCTTTTGGTATAGCTAATTATTTGGTTAGAAATTATATTCTCTGGGTTTGGTTAAGATTTCAGCATATTCAGACAGATTTTTTAGTTTGGTCGATTTCAGTTTGAGTCCAGTATATAGTATGTAACTATCTGTACATAAACTTTTACTACATACTTTCTGACGATGACAATAGAAAAGAAGTATCGAAACTTCCCCCAGTTATTTCCCTTCCTCCCTTCCTTCAGCGGTAAAAGGAATTACGCTTAGCTTCTTTTCAATTTTTTTCCCCCTGATCTGGATAAATTCTTGTAGTGGTGATTTAATGGCCAGAATGAGGACTGATGATGGGGTTGATAATGACACCTCAGTTATTATTATCTCTGTTTATCAGACAAGGAAACTGAATCCCAGAGAGGTCAGGCTCTCCGCCTGTCGTCACCAGCTTGTTTGGGGTAGAACTTAGAATAAGTCCCATATTTTCTTTCTCTTCGTCTAGAGCTCAGCCCTCAGCTTGCATAGGGCCCAGGGAATTTGGGGAAGCAGCAAGAGACCCAAATCTCCAAGGGCAGCCTGGCCCAGAGTGGACACTGGAGGAGGGACTGAGACCAAATTGGGGTGGCGGGTGATGGAGCCTGGAAGCAGGGCCAGCCTTGCTGTGTATGGTTCCTACATGGTGTGTATAGCCTTGTCTGAAGCTCCGCGTGGAAGAGGTCCCTGACGATGGCCCCATCTTCTTCATTCCTGGCCAGCCAGCGGCCACAGGGGAACGTCATGCACTTTCCAAGAGATGGGGCATCCACCTCTACCCAGTCTACAAACCAGCCTGGAGCCTTGCCTAGAGGGAGAGGAGACAGAACCTGTCAAAAACTTTCGCATGGTGGCTTCCTGTGGATAATTTCAGGGGCTCCAAATGTCCTTCCTAGCTCAGCGGCTGATGCCCACAGCTCTACCATGAACGCGTCATCCCTTTTGCTTACAGCATTGCTAAAATGACTTCTGTAAAAACGTGCACCCGGCTGAAGCTGGATCACACTCCGGGCTGCTGTCAATGAAATTAGCAAGAGCGAAGGAGCGTGGGGAAGAGCTGACAGGAGGGTGGGGAGTCTGAGGGGAGGGAAGCAGGGACCTTGTCCAGGGGTGAAGGCATTCTGAACAGGGCGCCTGGAGATGCCAAGAGAGCCTGCGTTAACAAGGACTTAATAATGTCACTTAGTGACAGGAATGACACTCCCAACAACCCTGGCCTCCGTTTGTGGTTCATAAAGGGGAGGGAAATCAGTGAAGGACAAATGGTTTGTCCTCCTTGGGAAAAGGAGTGCTCAGGCTTAAAACAGGCAGGGGAAGCCAGGCAGAGGCCCTTGCCCTCAGTCTCAGGTGCTAGGAGGAGGGCTCGCTTCTGTAGGCTTAGATGATTTGGTTTGAAGACCAAGAAAATGAGTCTGACTTTACTGAGAGAGAACAAACCTGGGCACATTCTTTGTCTGGCTGTAGCGTCAGTGCATTCTAGAAAGAATGGGCTAGACGCGTGCTTCTCAAAGTAGGGTCCCAGACTAGCAGCCTCGGCATCACTTGTGAGAAATATAAATTCTTGGGCTCCACTCCAGATCTACTGAACCGAAGATCCCGGGGATGGGACCTACAAATCTGTGTTTTAACAAGCCCCCAAGGTGTTTCTGATGTACGCTCAAATTTGAGAACCACTTAGCTAGATCAGGAATTCTCACACCACCTGCACATTGAAATTACTGAGGGTGGGGGATGGGGAAAGGCTTTAAAATTCACCAGTGTCCGGGCCCCACTCCAGACCAATTAGATCAGAATCTCTGTGTGCAGCCAGGCTCTCTACTGGGCTGAAGGGAGTGAGAGAGTTGCGTCATTATGGAAGTCGGGTGACATCCAAGTTTCCTCCAGATTCTTTCCCAGATACTCAGAGGGACCGGTCTGTGGTCCTTATGTTCTTAGCGGGGAACGGAGGGGATGGAAGCCAGACCTGTGTTGTCATGGCCGATCCTGACTTTCCATAGATCTCCCAGATCCAGCGTCTCCACTGTGAAGATTTCGATGCTGTCCCTCTCAAACTTGTCGCTGTTGGTCTTGGAGGATTTCAGGAGGGCCATTCCTGCCAACCGAACGACCCTAACGTGACTGGCTAGTCCTGAGACTTTTAAAACCTAATATGACCACCCTTTTTAGTGTTTCATAATAACCACATTTTTAAATTTTCATCAGTTTTAGACTGTGCATTCACCATCCACAGGGCACGGGCGACACAGTTTGTTTCGGTGTGTGTCTTTTTATTAAGCTCTGCGATAACCTTCTGAGCTCTGTATGTTTATTTCCAGTTTCTATCTAAAGAAAAGGAGACACACCAAGAGGCCAAGTGCCTTTTCCAAGGTCATCCGGAAGAAAACAGTGGGCCCTGTCAGCGTCTGCTCTCCTTCCACATCCCTTGCATTTCTCTACGTGGGGAAGAAGCCAGCGACAAAGCCACCCTTCCCATGCTCCCTGGGGAAACAGGGGCTGCCCTGCAGAATGCAGAATGTGGGAATTCTATGGAGACTCAAATGCCCTCCACCAGCCATCTCACTTACGTAATCTGTCCTGGGACCTTGGCTGTGGCATCAGTCTGAAATCTGGGGTGATCTAAGGGTCGTAAGACACCAGCCGTCCTCTCCTGCCTCAGCATGCACTATATTGCCTTCGAGTCCCTTACCCTGTGTGTCCTGGCTCTGGGCCAGCCTCATGTAGGAAATCTTCTGATTCTCACAGGCTCATTATGGACTGGTTCAAGTGCACAAAAATCAGACAGACTTTGGTTCAATGCCTGGTTTTGCCACTTGACATCTGGTCTTGAGCAAATTACTTAATTCTCTGAGACTTGGTTTCCTCAGATGTCAAAAGGGGTGGTCTTGGTGCCTTCCCACAGAGTTGTGAGGATTTAATAAGATGGTGACTGTTAAGTGCTCAAGAATGTGCCTGACACATAGAAACCCCCTGGCAAATAAAAGCAGTTGTTAAGAGACCTCGATTCCATGTCCCATTGTTCGGTAACCATCACAATGCATACCATACATTTATAGTTATGATCTAATTCATAATGAATGCATTATGAATTATATTATCTTAACTTATTTAATAATAATAAAAAATGTTTTTTGAATATCATTTTGTTTCAAATATTTTAATGTTCAATTTCATTAAATCCACAACTCTATGAGGCATATACTAGTTTAATCTCTATTTTAGAAATGGGAGGAACTAAGGCATAGAGAGGTTAAGCAACTTTCCCAAGGCCACACAGATGATAAGTGGTAGAAGAGAAACTTAAACCAGTCAAGCTTGAGTCCATGCTCTACCACCACGCCATTGTATTAGAATATGAACACCCCAAGGTGATGGATTAGGTCCATTCATTCTTCAACAATGCTTGGCATAAGGCTCTGGACCCACAGGGTTTTGAGCAGATACATGATGACTGCTTGAGAGACCAATTCTCTCTGAACCTACTCTGAATGGCTAGACAGGTAGCCTGAGTGGATAGCTGATCCCATCACTAAGC
Source organism: Rousettus aegyptiacus (assembly GCF_014176215.1). Classification (NCBI taxonomy): domain Eukaryota; kingdom Metazoa; phylum Chordata; class Mammalia; order Chiroptera; family Pteropodidae; genus Rousettus; species Rousettus aegyptiacus. The sequence goes on from NW_023416287.1 coordinate 74,730,263, forward strand.
ACCACCTTCTCTGAGTACCTGGGCAGAAGTTCCAGAATGATTCCAAATTTCCTGAACACCTTATATGCAGAGCACCATGAAACCCGTCGGCTGGATCTCACGGGAGGCTGGGAAGAGCTACTACTTCCCTTCTTGTGGTGGAGTCAGAGTTAGGCTACCTCTGCCATTAGCACAGAAGGAGAAAGGTGGCAGAAACACAGAGAAGTGACTACTCACTGGATCAGGAAGGCCCTTTAGGATGTTTTTGAGGGGCAAACAGGAAGGACACAGGAAGTGGTAAAAACGTTAAGAAGGGCCTAGAAAAAGGCTGACCATAGGATCGGTCATCATGACCTGGGGTGAGGACACTCAAAGAAAGATGATTTGTATGGCTTCCACACACTTCGAGGACTGCAGAGGCAGCAGTGAAGGAAGAAGAGGGGGTAGGACCACCCCAGGAAGGTTCCAGAAGAATCCCAAAGGAATCAACATTCACAACCTGTGTGGACAAGTCACCCCACGCAGAGGTTTTTAAGAAAAAACAACAACTGCCTTTCTTTGATAAGGCTAGTTGCATGCAATCTGCCAAGAGTCGGAGGCATGCAAGTGTATACACAACGGGAAAAGGATAGTCTCCTGCATAAATGGTGCTGGGAAAACTGGATATTCACATGGAAAAGGTTAGTTTGTACCCTTATCTTACACTATACACAAAACGTTGACTCAAAATGGGTTAAACATAAGCCCTGACAATATACAACTCCAGGAAGAAAACGTAGGGCAAGCGCTTCATGGCATTAGCCCTGGCGATGATTTCACAGATATGACACCAAAACCACAGACAGCTCAAACTAAAATAAGCAAGCAGGACCACATCAAACTAAAAAGTTTCTGCACGGCAAAGGAAACACTCGACAGAGTGGAAGGGCAACCTACAACGGGGGGAAATATTTGCAAACCAACTATCTGATAAGGGTTAATCGCTAAAACTTATAAAGAACTCCTACAACTCAATAACGACCACAACAGAAAAACTAATAACCCAATTTAAAAATGGACCAATGACTTAAACAGACATTTCTCTGAAGGAGACATACGAATGGGGAAGAGTATACGTAAAAAATGCTCACTGTCACTGGTTATCAGGGAGCCACAACTCAAGATCACAATGAGATCATCTCACACCTTCCAAGCCGGCTACTATCAAAAAAAAAAAAAAAAAAAAAAAAAAGACGACAAGTGCTGATGAGGATGTAGAGAAACTGGAACCCTCGCATACAGTTGATGGGAATGCAAAATGGTTGCTATAGGAAACAGTATTAAAGTTCCTCAAAACATTAGAAATATAACTTCCATTTGATTCAGAAATCCTACTTCTGGGTATATATCCAAAAGAACTGAAATCAGGATCTTGAAAAGATCTTACCATTCCCATGTTCACTGCAACACTATTCACAATAGCTAAGATGTGGGAATAACCTAAATGTCCGCTGACACATGAATGGACAGAGAAAATGTGGTTTATACATACAATGAAATACTATTCAGCCTTTATAAAGGACTTTATACAATATGCAACAACGTGGATGGTCCCTGAGGATAATACATGATGTGAATCAGACACAGAAAGACAAATACAGAATGTGTCTATTTATATAAAGTATCTCAAATAGTCAAGTTCCTAAAATCAAAGACTAGAATGGTTACCAGGATCTGGAAAGAGGGGGAAATAGGAAGTTATTAATTAATAGGCATAAAGTTTCAGTATGGTAAGTTGAATAAGCTCTAGGGATCTGCTATACCAAACATAGTTATGGTCAATAATAATGTATCATACGTTTAAAATTTAAGAGGCTAGATCTCATGTTAACTCTTCTTCCCGTAATACAGTAAAACAATAAAGGGGGATTCTTAAAATGGTTTGGTTTTTTTAAAAAAAAAAAAAAAAAGAGGGAGATGGGCATGACCTCGATTTCCTTGGAACGTTCTGCTGAGTCTTCCAGTTTCCCGGGAGGTTGTGGGTGAGCCTTGGCCCTGCATTGCTTTCTTACCAGTGTCGTCTTTTGTGCCAAAGAGTGTGATGAAGACGTTAGCGTCCGTTCCTGCGTTCTTCTTGTCCCCAGTCTTTATGGTCACTGAGAATGTGGTAGATTTATCTGCAGGAGAGGAGTGTGGAGAAGTGAGTGGTGGGTAGCTCCTCCCAAGAAGGAAAGGGAGAAGAAATGTGCTGAGCATGTTTCCATGTTCATGTTACCCATGTCTACGAATCACTTTACTTGCAGAATGTGTTGCTCTACAGCTGCCTTTCGTCTGAAAAGCAGACGTGAGGCCTCCCTCACCTCCAGCTCACGCAGGAAGCCCTCAGTCAATAGCACTGTAGGATGCTTACAGGAGATTTGAGGTGACTTGAGGGTCAGAGGCTCATCAGCCAGGAACCCTGGTCTGACTCTTCCAGGTTAAGAAGAGTTTTAGGGATGCAAGTTTTAAGGGAGAAAGCACAAGCATCACAGAACTTGCAAAAGTTCATTCTTTCCCTTGGCAAAGATGTATTGAGAGCCTCTAATGTGCCTGGAAGGGATACGAGACCAAGTCAGAACCTACTACAATCTGTTCATTCCATTCCATTCCCTTCCATCCCATCCCATCCCATTCCATCCCAAGCCTTGTACTCTATACCCAGCTTTACACTAGACACGTGGGAACATACCCCCCTCACCTCCCCATTCTTGCCATGGAGGAATGAGAGGGCAGTACAGACTTAACACCGGAGGAAGAAGCATCAAGAGTTCCAGTGGAGGGAGAGAAGATGGAGACCAAGGATGGGGGAGAGATGGAGGGGGGGATGCTGGAGGGCAGAAATCAGCCCCGGCTGAGGAAACCTTTCTGCTCCAGGGCCAGGTTGTCGAGGGGGCTGTTGTCACCACCTCCCCCGCCCTCCTCGTCCTCCTCGCTTGGCAGCACATAGGACTCATCCACTGGCAACAGCTCCCTGGACAGCTGGCCATCATCTTCCTCCACCGCCAGCCAGCGTTGACATGGAAAGTAGTACCTGTGGGGGTGGGGAATGAGGAAAGGTCTCATAAAGGAGCAGTCATGGGCTGAGAGGCCCTCAGGGGAGCTGAATGCTGCCCTGTATGCCCCCCAAAGCACTGCCCTTCCATCCTACTTAGCCTGTCAATCACCCACTAGGTCACCTGCACTGAATAGAGAACAAATGTGAAAATGAGTCTCCAGGCAACCCCTGAAAATGGCTGTGTAATGCACCTAGAGCATAGCAGACCCTCAATCAGGGTCATATTGGAGGTATCTAAAGAAGAGTTACCTCTAGGGACTGTTCCAACCCTTTCTGGAATTAATCTATTAGCCAGAGCAACTTCAGCAGAGAGGGTTGTCCATAAAGCCTGCTCACTCCAGAAGTGCTGCATTTTAATGGAATGGCCTAATAATGCTTTTTGGATGGTACAAAGAGTGTGGCTAAGGAGCTGGCACAGCAGACAGCTGGAGCATTTGAAGAAGACAAGTCCAAGTTAGACTCCTCAGTGCAGAGACCAGGCCTGGGGCAATGCAGGCACTTGGACAGAAGGGGAAGTGGATCAGGTATAAGGGAGGCAGCAGAGTGTGGTAATTAAGGCTTTGCCTCTGGAGCCATAGTGGGTTCAAATCCTGGCTCTGCCACTTATAGTTATGTGACCGTGAACAAGTTTCTTCCCTTCTCTGTTAGAGTTACCAGATTCAGCCAATAAAATCACAGGACTCCCAGTTAAATGTGCACTTTAGGTAAGCAAGGACTGATGTTTTAGCGTAAGTGTGTCCTGAGGCTCAGAGGGGTAAAGTAACTTTCCCAAGGCTACACAAGTCAAAAGCAAGAGAGAAAGGAATTGAACCTAACATTCTTCAAAGGATGGGGCATGAGAGGCAGAGAGGGTCAAGGACATCCAGTTTGCATGGAGGTGGGTGATCGGGTGCAGGGCAGCTGAGAAATGAAGTCGGCGTTCACTTATCCTTATCCTGAGCTAGTCAAGGTCATGGGTGGCCTAAAGCACTGTTGGGGAGAATGGTGTCTCTCCGAAAGAGAAATTTGTTGTTCTGATTTTGTTTCCTTGAATTCCCATAATTTTATGTCTATTTCCTGGAGCAGGCTTTGCCTAGAGTTGCCCTGTGAGCTTGTGACTGGTTGGAACCAGCTCACCACGGAGCCCTTACTGCTGTTTCAATACCGAGGAAACAGAGACATGCAAACACGCAACACCAGTACGAAAGGATAGAGAGGGAAGAGTTGGAGATGAGGGGCATGAGGAGTGGAGGAAGGAAGGAAAGAGAGAGAGGGAGGAGCAGAAGAGAGATGAGTGCTGAGAGGGTTAAAATGAGAGAGATATAAACATAAAATACTTGGGCGTAAACTTAAGAATGTGTAGCAGCTATATGTAGAAAATCATAAAACATTGCTGGAATGCCTAAAGGAACACTTGGGTAAATGGAAATGCGTACCTGGGGAGTAGCACTTAATACTCTGAATACGCAATTATCCACGCATACATGTAATAGCATTACAATCCAAATTTCAATAGGATTTTTTTTCAGATCACTTTATATCTTAATTTGAAAAGGTAAGGATAGCTAATATTTTTAAAGAATAATGAAAGAGGATAAATAGTAATTTAAATAATTTAAAAATTGCTGGGCTGGCCCAGAAATTCCAAAGTCAATGGAACAGACTTAACTGACCCTGTCGGAGCTGCAGGGCAAGCCGGGGATGTTCACAGTTTGTTTCTGTCCTTACTTTTTTCACGGCACTTTATCCTTTCCACTCAAATGCCTTAGACTTTCAGAACATCTTGAGAAGTAAGCTGAGCCGGCATCATTAAGCCCACTTACCAGAAGAGCAAACGAAAGACCATAAAGATAGAGCAACTTGTCCAGGGTGACTCGGAAAGTTTCTGGCAGAGGATCTACCCTAGGTCAGGACCCTGGGGTCGTCCCATGGCCCTTTTGGGTCATCACAATGACCTCGTGGAAATCCATGACATCAGGCTGTGTGTGAGCTGTGCCTCTTTGTCCCCATGCTCTCTTGGGGCAGGAGAGAGGTAGGAGATGTGATGAGCCCCGTCACCCGCTGCCCTGCATGGAGCGGAGCCCAAGAAGAGAGCATGCTCCAAGAGACACCAAACTGCAGGTCAAGAAGTTTACTTGAACGAATATGTATTTATCGGGTACCCCCAGATTCCAGGCTCTGGCAGGCCCTGGGCAGCTCCACCGCCCAGTCAGGATCTCGCCTGCTTCTCTCCCGTCCGCCCTCCCCACCACCCCCATCCCGCCACGTCTCAGGTCCTCCTTTCCTGTCTACTGCCCCGTGGCCCCTTTTGCCCAAGAGTCAATATGGCCAAATGAGGGAAACACAGCAGATTCATCGTGGCTGGTCTGGAGTCTTGGCCCTGGCTCTAGGGCTGTGGGTTCACCTCCATGAGGGTGGTTCCTTCGCCTGTCAGGACAGTACGCCCTTCCTGACCTAACTCACACGGTAGCCGTGGATCTTCAACAGGGCCAGCGACCTGTGGCCTGTGGTCTGACTCTGCCGACCACCTGCTTATGTACAACTCACAAGCTGAGATATTTCCATGGTTGTAAAAAATCTATAGAACTAATATTTTGTGACATGTGAAAAATTACACAAAATTCGTGTCCATAAAATTTATCTGGAACACAGACACATCCAATCATTTAGGGATCTTCTACGGCTGCTTTCCTGCTGCAGAGGCCAGGTAGAGTCATTGTGACAGAGACCAAATGGCCCCCCAAAGCCTAAAATATTTACTATCTGGACTTTACAGAAATGGTTTGCTTATCTTTGGTCTAGAACATCAGGACAGTGTACCGGAAGTCACTTTATACATGGAGAGACTTATGTGTGACTAAGTCTGGGCATGGGGAGAGGGCCAGTGAAGGTCTGGCGGGGCAGAAAACCTGAACTTCTGAGTCGATGGACCTCAAAAACTGGAGTGGATGTTCTACCAGACTGTCACCTGACAGCGCAAGCAGCTCCAGGGGACAGAAAGCAATGCCCACCTTGCCAGCTACATGGGCCAAACCCGCATCACAGCCCCCTGCTCCCACCCTCAGGCGTCACAGGCTCCCCATTCCTACCTTCAGACATCACAGCCACCCCACCCTCGCCCTTAGGCATCACAGCCACCCCACCCTCGGCCCCCCTTCCAGGACTATTTCAGTGGCAGGAGTGGCCTCCCCTCTCTCCCCATCAGCCCCACTCACGTGATCTCGTTGTTCACGTCAGTAATGTCTATTCTGTCCAGAAACCAGCCTGCTCTGTTCCCCGAGTTGTCGTGACGAATCCGAATTTTGGTCAGGGCCCCCAGGTCAATGGCATAGATGGTGAACGTGTCTGTCTGGAAAGGGCCAGGGTTGCACTCAGAGGGGAGGCACCCTCCCCCCTTACCCAAACCCATATTTGTGTTGGGGTGTGTGTGTGTGTGTGTGTGTGTGCGCGCGCGCACGTGCGTGCAGAGCCTGTTGCTTGGATTTGTGCTGTGTGTGCACAGATGTGCATAATCTCCTTCAACCACAAATTTGGGTTATGCATTTGCTATGAGCGAGTATAAATTTAAAGTGATTTACAGAAACAGTTGACTTGGATGCAGAAGTGAAAAGACAGAATGTTTACAAGAGCATGCACAGGCACTGGAGGAAACAGACAACACCCGGGACCGGTAAGTGAATGGGATTTTCTTGGCTATGACTTCTTAGTCTCCTTAATATTAAAAAATATTTCAAATCTCCAGAAAACTGGTGGGAAATTCTGTATGCCTTTCACTTAGATTATTGCAACATTTGCTTCCTCTCTTTCTTCCTCCACCCCTCTCTCTCTCTTACGTTTTTCTGAATTATTTGAAAGTAAATAGCAGATACCATGATCCTTCACCCCTAAATTCTTCAGCATAAATTTCCTTAGAACAAGGACATTTTCATAGAATCACTGGCAGTATAATCACCAAATTCAGGAAACTTAACATCAACTGCATTATTATCTAACATGGAGGCCATATTCAAATTACATCGATTATACCAGTTATGTCTTCTATAGCAATTTTCTTCAAATCCAGAATCATAGTCGCTATAATTTTTAAAGAAAAGTAATGAAACATAGAAATAAACCCCTCTCTCCAAGTAATGGGAAAAGAATGTTGAAAGAAAAACCAGGGTCTCTGAAATAAATCAGAGCCCAGAAGTATTTTATTGAATTTGGTTTATTTTTTTCTTCTTCTCTGTTCATGAGGGAACCCGGCTTTGGGATGCGGGCAAGAACAGGAAAGGTGAGATGAGGGACAGTCTTCAAGCCAGAGGATATAAATCTCTAAGGATAAAAATGACAGCTGTATTTTTCATGTTTTTTCCCACTTTACCTGGAAGAGGGAGGTGGTGTATTTCTTCCAGTGCTCAAAAGCCTTCACGGCTCCCACTGCCTCAGGTGCAGTTCAGGCTTCTCAGCCTGTCCTTCGAAGTCCTCATTCCCCACACCCCTTATTTGGTCTCACCAAGCTTCCCACCACGGCTCAGCATTAACCACAGTGTGGCGGGAAGACTCACTGTTCCTCATCTGGCCTTCCACATTTCCACCATCGCCCACATCTTTGTCATGAGGTCCCATCTTTGGAGAATACCTCCTACTGCCATCTTTAGATATCTACACCATACTCATCCACCAAGACTCAGTACATCTCTCCTTCCCACCAAGTTTTCTCTAAAGCACTATCTTCTGGTGAGCACTTCCTCCGTGAACCCCTGCTCCACCCACTCAGCACCTGAGCATCTGCTACCTATACTACCTTGGGCTAGTTCCAGTGGGCTTCATGGAGCTGGACCCCCACCTGCGCCTTTCTTATGTTCCCTACCCAAAGTGCCGGTACTCACAGAAGATGCACTTCCATGACACCTGCTTGGACTGAACAAAGCTCACGGATGCACACAGCAGTCACTGTGGGTGGAGTGACTCTGGGAATCACCAGAGGGCTCCCTCCATCTGTGTCCCAATCACTCGCCCAAGGACCAGAAAGCCCATACCCTACCTGTCCCTGCTCAAATTTGTTGGACTTGTCTGACTTCTTCAGGGGCCGCTCGCCCGTGTCCCCATACTCCTCGCCGTAGATGGTCAGGTAGACGTTGGCATCGGTGCCGGCCTTGGGCACGTTCCCTGTGATCACTTGGACCTCGTAGGTGTTGGCTAAAAACACAGAGAGACATGGCATTGAGGACATCCGGGCTTGAGGATCCTCGGCTGAGTGTCCAGGATCTAGGCAGATGGTGGAAGCAGGAAGGACCTACAGATACCTCCAAGTCTACACTGACCTAGAACTGAACTTGTCCCTCATCCCTACCCAAGACTTTCCTTCCCTGTGAAGCCCAAGAGGTCGTGAGTCCTGGGAAACTTCGCCCTCAGCAACCCTCCTACCTCGTATCCCCAACACTGAGTTACACCAGGACTCCTCCTACAGTCGTCCGCTCCTTCTGAGAGCACCTCAAGACAAGAGCAACGCTGACCCCAGAGAACTGTCCATGGTGGCATTTCAGATGCAAGTCAGGAGAGCTATTTGGGAACCGCGATGGGTGCCCACCTGTGGGGCTTCCCTGTGGTAGAACAGCTAGGCACCCTACCCCCTCCCCAAGCTGGGGACTGTCTGACCCCTCCTCAGGCTTACGCTCAGGACCCGACCGGCCAGCGGGCACCAGCTCCACGACAAGCTCATTGTCCTCCTTGCCCCGGGCCAGCCAGCGGTGGGCATCGAACTTGTACTCCTCAATCACCTCCTGCATCCCCGGCCCAAACTCCTCCTCCTCCTCCTCGTCCTCTTCCATCTCCTCCTCCTCCTCTTCAGACGAGGACTCCTCCGACGAGGACTCTTCCTCCTCACCCCCCTCGTCCTCCTCGTCGCTGCCCTTCTTCTTCTTCTTCTTCTTCCTCTGCAGCTTGGCCTTCAGCCGCTCCTTCTTGAGCAGCTGCCGCAGCTTGTCCTTCTCCTTCTTCTTCCGGGCCTCCTCCTCGGGCGTGAGCTCCACCTCCCGCACCACCAGGTGCCTCAGCCACAGCGTGTCCACGAACCAGCTGGGCGAGAAGCCCTCGCCGGTGTGCCCCAGCCGGATCTTGAAGATCTCCCCGACGTCGGCCGCCTCCAGCTGCACAAAGTGCAGGGCAGTGGCTGGGGTGGGCCCTGGCATCCTCCCCGCCTCCCCTGGAGAGCCAGGTGCAGGCCTGTGTGCAGAGCCGCAGGATGGGGAGGCTCGGCGACTCTGGGCTCAGAAGTTCCCACCAGCTCCCTCTCCCCTACACATCTAGCCTGGTTTCTCAGCCCTCCTTCCAGGACCTCTTGCCGGCCCCACTCTCCACCCAAACTTATTTCCTTTTAAACCCCTGGGATGGTCAAGATGGTCCTCCTGCTGCTCTCTCTCTCTACACACACACACACACACACACACACACACACACACACACACACACCATACCACACCACACCACACTCATTCTTATTATTCCTATTTCCGTATCTTTGTTCATGCTGTCTCTCACCCAGAATGCCATTATTCCATCCTCATCTCTAACTAAAACCTATTCATTCCCTAGCTTTATTACGTTCTTGTTAGTTTGTGCCTTCCTGTGATCTCTTTCCAAATGTTTTCAGCATTAATCATATATATTATACACATATTTTTGAAAAATAAGTGCTATTTTTCAAAAACAAAAATCTCACCATTGCCTCTAGAGGCCCCAGGTCCCTCCCCCAGCACATGACCACGCCCCTCCTGGAAAGCTCAGAGGGGCCTTGGAGCTTAGCCGAGGTCCTGGCCTGTCCTGGATGCCCTCTTTGTCCACATGAGCTGTTCTCCGCCCATTCAAGTGGCAATTCCTAAGGGCAGGGACCATTCGTGCTTCTCTTCCCCACAGGGCCTAGCTCGTGCCAGCTCAGAGGGCAGTGTGGACGGGTTTAGCTTCTCTTCAGAGGAGCAGGTCCCCAGCCTTCCATCTGCCACTCTGTTCTAAGCCTTCCAATGAGGTGAGGTCTGGCCCCTGCAGAGCTTGGCGGGGAGGAAGTGGCTCACATGAAATCCCTGCCAGTCTGGCCACTCTCAGGGCCCCCGTCATGCTGATGGGTCCCCGTCTGCGTGTTTGACCCTTTACAGAGTCCAGTCCCACCAGTCCTCCCACTTATGTGTCTGAGAAACTGAGGCCCAGGGCTGCCTCATGAGTTGCTCAGTGTCCCATGGAGTCCAGATATAGATGAGAACTCAGGTCTTCTCTCTGCTCATGAAGCCACGATGCAGCCCGAACTGCCCTCATGAGCAAATTATCAGCCAAAATAGAGCCCAGGATCCCCAGGAAAGAGGAATTTCTTCTTAGGGATGGGCTCTGGGCCTGCCGAGTCCCTTCTCTGGCACATTAGCTCCCTGTCCCACCTTTTCCAGGTCACGGCATCTCTACACCAACCTCTCCAGGGAGGCCTGCCTGCCGTCCCCTCTCCCCGCATCTGCCAGCCATGAACGCATCCACCACCACATTCAGCTACCTCATCGGCGACCGTCCAGAGATGTGCTGCTGCTACATCTCTGTGGCTGTTCACAAATTCCCAAGCACTATCCCTCATATTGACTATCATCTTGATCCTTCCATGGACTATGAAGCAGGCCAGGCAGGTATTATAAGGCTGGGTTTGAACTGCTGAAGTATCTGAGGTTCAGAGAGGTCCAATGCTAGGGCTTCTGCCTCCTCAGCAGTGTGATAAGGGGCTGGGCTCGAAGAGGACCCCTTCAACACTAACGTCTTATACACCTGCGGCCCTGGCCCAGCTCAGCAAGGCCCTTCTCTGCTGGGCACTGGGTTAGAGCTCTTTGCTGAGGGCCCAGATGCCTGTGGCACACAAACACACACTGAACACCAGCCTGAGCATGCTCCCTGTACGCACATATCTGCAGACACACACACACACACACACACGCAAGCACACACTCACGTCCTGTATAAAACAATCATGTGTCCCCCAGTGGGAACGACCCTTGCATTTTCCTCTCCCACCAACATGCTCACATTCTTATTTCTCTTTCTCCTCCACTCAAAGGGAAGTTCTGAGGCCCAGAACACAGCCAAGAGAGCCCAAAGCCTCCCAGTGTCCTGCCTGGGAAGCATGGCCCTGCACCCAGGCCAGCAGAGCTATAGAATCAGAGGCCACAGGGCTGGCCATAGTTTGCTAAATTAGATTTATCTACCCCAGAGGCTCTCAGAATTGGCAGCACATTGTCTCACTGGTGGAGATTTTAGGAGCACTCCCAGAAAGCATCCCCCACCATAGAGGTTCTCACTTTTTCCTTAAAGCTCCCCCACGTGATTCTAATAAGAATCTAGAGATGAGAACCACTGATCTAGTCCAATCTCTTCATTTTCAGGCATCCACTGGGCCCTCTGTCGGCACCCCCACTGCCCGACCCCCACACACCTGGAACGTGTCCTTGGATGCCCGCTCGAAAGCTCTCGAGCGGCTGGAGAGGAAGAGCACTTCCGTCTTGCCTTCCTCACCATAGATCTGCACGTAGACTCGGGCAGTGGTGCTTGCGCCGCCAACATCTCCCGTCCAAACCTCAACCTCGTAGTGGACCACTAGGCGGGCACATGGGGGAGAAACGGGGCGTTTAGTAATAACAGCAATCGCGATCAGCGTCATCAAACAAACATTCCCCCAGCCTGGACCACGTGGATGGCGCTTCGTAGGCATTATCTCATCTAATCTTCTCATCGCCATGACGAGTAAGTACCATCATTCCCATTCTGCAAGTGGACAAACTGACACATAGGGGAACAGAGTAGGTGGCGGAAATGGCAAACTCCAACAATCGGACTCCAAAACCCAGTCACCCACTGTACCACAAGCGTCCTCTGGAACCAGGAATGCAGAGTAGTCAGTATTTCAGCCGGCATTCTCTGCTGTGTGCCTACTTCTGGGCAAACACCACGGGGCAGAAAGAAGCAAAGACTGTGTATTTGTTTCCTTTCCTTATTTTAAGTAGAGAACAAGTGGTTGAAAAATTATAATTTCCATTCAAACATATGCACCTTTCAGACGATATCAACAGATACACCTATATGGAGAGAGTTGCCCACATTTTGAAGGAATACTTAATCAAGCTGTTAGAAGGGGAGAATGTGTTACCGACATGCACCAGTAGGGGGCACTTCCCAGTGGAGAGCAAAGAATCTTCCAGAACTGTGGGGCCATATTGTTTAAAAGTGACTATGACAAGACTTGCCTTCTCAGCAATGCTATAAGACAATATCGTGATTGTTTTTTTCAAGTGATGACTGTTCTTTTAATAAGGTGGACGATCTTCCATTCCCACAGCCATGTGAGAAATTTGGGGATGAAAACAAGAAAACTGCCTCAGAGCCTGAAGAAACTGAACCAGAGATACCACGCTCGGCTAGGAGCGCGGGTGGGTTGGTATGTGGACAAAAGGAGGTTCAGTAAAAGCCGGCATTCTGAACGGAGAGAACCCCCAACCCCGTTCCCTTTCTCAGGTCTCAGAACAAGACGCAGTGGGAATCGTACAAAATTAGGATAAGAATGAGTTTTCAGAGAACAAGAACCAGCTGTTGGAAATTAACATGTGGTAGCTGAAATGAAGTATCCACGACAAGGACAACGTCAAGAACGGCTTTGAAGAGCAACAAGGAAATCTCCCAGGAACCACATGACAAATGACAGAAAGGTACGAAAATTAGAGGAAGTCCAGTATCTTACTAAGAGCTCGGTTCTCATGAAAACAGAGGAAAGAGCTGGCACTTGTTTAAGAAATAAAATTTTAAAGATGTCCGTAAACTATAAAATATTTCTAGATTGAAGGAGCCCATGAGTTCCCAGAACAGAGGATGAAACTGAAATCACGAAAGGCATTGAGACCTCATGAAATTTTATAATGCTACAGATAAAAAGAGGATCCTATCGGCTTTCGGAGGAAAAAAACTCCAAAGGGTCGGATAGCAGAGTGGCACTGAACTTCTCAACTGCAGCACTGGGAGCTAGAAGATGGTAGACAAATTCCTTCTAAATTTTAAGGGAAAATGAGTTCGACTCAGAATTCTGTAATGAGCCAAATTATTGGTCAATCGTGAGAGTAGACCAAAGACATGCAAGGCCTCGACATTTCTCTTCTAGGAACGTTTTCTCAGGAAGCTACCAGGGGAGAATGGGGGCTACTAAAATGCGGAAGACGTAAATTCAGGAAATGGAATACCCAATCCAGGAACAAAAAAAAGAAAGGCATTTCGAAAAAGATGGCACCGGAGACATGGCAACCTGTGGCAGCCTAGAGAGCAGGAGGACAGAGGTTCCTAAAGAAATGTCTTGATGGCCTTGGGCAATGGGTTTCAGGGTAGATGTATGAGTAGAGGTGAAGAAGGTGACATTTTCTGTGCCAGGTTTTGTTCCCACTGTCTTCCTAACCCTATAGATAACCTCTTGTTTCTCTGAGCTCTGCCATAATCTATGGCTCTCACATCATGTGTAATGGGTGGCCAGATCACCTTGAACTTCACCTTCACTCACAGAAGTCGCCGCCCTGTCTGAAAAGGTCCTTCGCCCCACACCATTGCTAACCCTGTACCCTGCTTCATTTCCTTCATAGCTCTTACTCGGCATTGTGGCATACGTTTATTGTTTCTCTCCCCTGGTGGCATGTAAAGGCCGCAAGGGCAAAGATTTGGTCTGTTTTGCCGATGGCTGCCTCCACAGAGCCTGGGGCCATTCTGGCTCCGAGAAACATTCGCTAGGTATTTATTGAATAAATGAATGAATAAACGGCTTTGTCTCCTCAGCCAGTCTTCCCAGAGAAGGCATGGACTATGTCCTCTTGTTCGCAGGGCTGAGAATGTACATTTCTTAATAAAGTCACTTGCTGCCTTTAGCGCAGAACAAAATGTTTCATCCTTCGAGTCAGAATGAGCCCTTCTTCCCTCCCAGCACCACGGTACCAGAGGCAATAGGAAGTCCTCATGAACTCCCCTAAGCCTCCCCCTTGAGACAAGACCAAGTCACCCTATAATCCCTCCCTCCTTCCACAATACCCTGGCCCACAAGGGAACACTGAGAGTCCCACCCCCACCACCTCCATACGTTTCTGGATCTCCACGACTTCACTGGGATAGAGCTCCACCTGCAGGCGCCCGTCAGCCTGGTTCTTGTCCAGCCAGCGGTTGGCAGGGAAGGTGTACTGCTTGCCTTGGCGGGGCACGCGGATCTGCACGCTGCTCAGGAACCAGCTGGCGTGCATGCCCGTGCTGTCGTGCCCGATCACCAGCCGGCTGATCTGGAAGGAAACCCGGGATGCGAGTGAACAAGGAACTCTGTCTAGAAACCTCCATGCCTCCATCCCCACCTCCCCAAACATCTGCACGAACTGCTCTCCCACACCCATCTCCAGGTCCTCAAGAGAGGGAGGCTAAGCAGGAGAAGGCTGGGTACTGGTCCAGGGGGTCCAGGATGCCACCTCTCCTGCCTGGAGCCTCTCTGTTCCCTCTTCTTTAGTCCAGCTCACCTCCTAAGGAATTTGTAACAATTGAGTTGGGGCACAGGTGTGGCATGAACCTTGAAAGCTCTAATATATACTTAGTAATTGCAGACAGTGTACTCAAGACGCACTTAGTAATGTGGTGGCTTCACAAGAAAGCAAACATTCAAAACGTTAGCTATCTGAGTCTGTTAGCCACGTTATTAATTTGGCTGTGTTTTGTTTTAAACAATACACTGTGGTGCATATTTATGCATTTCTTCCTGGATATATCCATTCTATAGGTGACAATATGCAGACAGCCTCTCAGGGTGCTGTCATTCTGTGTCTGATTCTTCCTCTCACTCTTAGACCTGAGGAACATATTTTTTTTTTCTGATAGCACTAGATAGTTCACTTGTTTTGCTATTTTACACTGTAGCATATTTGTCCACTGGCAACACAGACGATCTCATAGATGACTGTATTACCTCCTTATATGTACTTGGCTCTTCCAAGTTCAAATTGCTTTTATGTTTCTTTGAAATGCTGTATACAGGGCAATTCTAACATTAGATGGAATTGTCACATGGCCTTCAAGATCCCTTCTAGCCCCTTGGTTTCTCTCTGTGATGGTTTGGTGGGGTGATGCCAAAAAACTAGATTTAGAAAATTGTTCATGTGAGTTCTGCTCTCACTTTTATGAGAACTAAGTGCCTCTTTGCAGCCAGTAATGGAAACATCGTCATAGCTGAGTGCCTGTAGCCAGGTTCCCTGGAACTGTAGGAAGGAGACCAGCTGTTTACAAACGTAGCCTGAGGAGCTTTTGGGTGCTTGCCAAAGATCACGGGAGAGCTTCGTTATCTCTCCATGGTGTTGGGACAGTAACAGTCCTGGGGAAGAATCACTGAAAGACTAAAGACAAGGACAGGCATCTTCTACCCAGTATGACAGGAAGCGCCTGAAGGGCAGTGACTGTCTTTCAATTCCACAACAGCCAGCACCTGACTTGGAGCCATTGCTCTGTCAATTAGCGTTTACTGAGCACTTACTGTGCGCATGTGGGTGCTGGTAACATAGTTAATGTTGATAAGAATCCCATAAGGTCCCACACCCTGAGAGGGGCAGATGATAACACGAAGTCCAGCTACTTCTGGAAACGCTTCCAACCTCAAGTCCAGGGAGTTAGACCCATGCTTCTCTAAACAAAGTGCTCAGATCACCTGAAGCAGGGCCACCCAGAGCCCTGAGGGAGGGAAACTCTCGGGTCCTCTCATCTAAGGCAGAATCTTTCAGGTGTGGCCTGGGAGTGTAGCTGGAAATGAGCTTCCTGGGCATAACACTGATGTGCACTCAGGTTTGGAATTGGGAATTATTTTCTGTTCTTCCTTATCCTCTTTTTCAGTTCTGGCTATGAAGGTAAAGAAAATGCTGGGACTGCAGCCACCAAAAATATGCATCCCGTCCCCAAAATGACGCTGGAAGCTTAACCACTGTTCACAGATCTGCTGCTGCTCTAAGTCATGGCTGGAAAACAACATACCTCACTAACCCCCCAGTGGGCATTTTTTTCCTTCAAGATGGGTTCATCTGTGTGTGCATGAGTGCGTGTGTGCGTGTGTGCGTGTGTGAACCCACGTGAAGCTATATGCAGGGGAACGGGTGAGATGATGTCACATGGTCTTTGAAAGGAGACTTACATTTCCAATGTTCAGGGTCTCGAGAGTGAACTCGTCCACCCGGCCACGTTCAAAATAGTCTTTCAGGTTGTTGTCAGAGACAAGAAGAACTTGCTTGATGGTATCAGATTTATCCCCATAGAGCTTGATGTAGACTCTGGAATCTGTGCTGGCCCCGGGGACGTCCCCTGTCTTCAAACTGATGTGATAGCGGAAGTCTGAATAGTCCAGAAGGGAGGGGGTTAGTGCAGGCCTATCGGGAAGGACTGTGGAGCAGGAGGGTGGTCTACGGCCAGGGGTGGACTCTCTCTCTAAGTAGCCCTGTGGCGTGGAACAGGACTTTCTCCATCTCTGTGGAGTCCCTTCATCTACATCGATCTGCCCCACAGGTGTGAACATGGTGGGCAAAGGAAAGCTTGCAGTACTAAAATGTAAGAGACAAAGGATTCGAAGCAACCACCTGTCTTGCCAAAGGGCACACCTATCACCTGGTCCTCAGAACAACTTACTCTTCAGTGTCGCATTGCTGTCACTGGGTAGCAACTCTCGGACCAACTGCCCATCATCCTTATCCTTGTCCAGCCACCTGGTGGGCAAACGAAGGGCTGTTATCTCTTTGAGTGGGATAGCCAACCATCAAACGATTTGTGCAGAGTCCTCAGGAAGGCCAGCACTTTGAATTCAGCAAAGGAAAACGGTTCTATAGAGCTCAGAACAAAGAATGCTAGCCCATACTGGGCGTGGGGGGCCAGGGGGCAGGGACGACTGCCCTGAGGAGGTGATATCTGGCTGAGAATGGAAGGGTGACAAGGAGTTAACCAGAAGAAAAGGGAGGGGCATTTCAGAGGGGACATTGTAGTCTGGGATAAGTGGACTGAAAGTCAACGTGGATGAGTGAACAAGTTTGTCCTAAAAACCATGAACACCTGTGTCATCATTACCATCAAAAACAACCTTTTTCCCTCATAGCCCACCTTGTGACCGGCACTGTGCTGAAGGGTTGGGGGTGGAGGCAGAGGAGATATACCAAGATAGATAAGACACAGCACGGCCCTTAGGGGATCTACAGCCTGGTTAGGAAGACAGGATAGACTGGCTGAGGCAGACCAAGACAGGCTGGCTGTTGCATCAAAGTAGATGCAATAGGAATTTAGAGAAATAAGAAAGGCTCACGGTGAAAGGGCTTTGGTCTGAGTCCTCGAGAATGAATGGAATTCACCAACAAGGAGAAGTGGGTGTGCCCTGCACGGATAGCTGTGGGCCATGGACCTAGCTCTCTGTTCTTTATCCACCCGCAAAGATGCTGAACGAATTCACCTAAAAAGCACCCTTCCCACTGAGAACAGAGATCCAGCCTGAGAAATCAGACAACTGTACAAGTACAGGTTGTCTGGGTCCCGGAACTCGAGATGGTCTGTGATCCGGGCGATGGCCGCAGCAGGGACATCCTTGGTGTGCGTCAGGGCAAGGGGGAAACCAAGACGCTTGCATCTTAGCCAAGGTATGGCCCCATTTATCTACGCCTTGTTGCTTGTCTTTGCCACACACGCCTATTATACTTCTGAGAGGGGGTTAATTTCGGAGCCACAGGACTATCGAAGGAAGCCCAGGCACTGTCTCTTCTCCGGACCGCCTGACGCAGAGCTCGGGCTGCCCCGAATGGCGGTCTTCTCGACCAGGATGCCACCCTCTCCCCGGCATCGGTGCGGCCAGCACTGTGGTCTGTTCGTCCCTTCTCTTCCTCCTTTCCTCCCTCCCCAAGCACATGATCTCACATTCCCACGAGACCTTGCTGTCAGCTGGCTGTTAGCTAGCACTAAAATGTTAGCTGACAACTAAGTTGTTACACTTCCCATGGGCTTTGTTGCTGTGAATCTAGAACACCAAAAAACATTTGCTATTCCCAGGCATGAAGATACAATTGGAGAATCCTAGGCATCGATGACAGCGCCAAAGAGGAAGGAGAGATTTTTGGGAGCAGGGAACTGTGGGCTAGAGCTACTCAAATCAACCCATTAGGAGCCTCTTCCTGTCTGTCCTGCCGAGGTCTCTCTGGCATCTCCCACAGACGCTGGGACTGCAGAGGAAAAGGTTATGAAGCAGCCCTGGCCACATAATCCCAGGGACGGGAAGGACGGAAAACCGGCCAGCCCTTGGCTGCAGAAACATTCCACCTGCTCTCCCTTTATTCTTTCCACCGTCGATCTGCCTCCAGGCCCTCCCCGGCGGTAAAAGGAAACCGTGACTTGTCATTTCAGTTTCCACCTAAATGCTTGCAAGGTATTAATAGATATTTCCAAATATAGCCTTTTCTTTCAGCTTCAAACACTTCAGCCCAGTTTCAGGGTGAGATGTTGCTAAATGGATAAACCAGTCCCCTGGTAGTTTTATGACTCTTTCTCTGGACTCAAAAGAATGTGCTGGTATGCACATATATGTACACACATACACATAAACGCACACACAAACATATACCTGCTACAGCTAAAATGTTTACCGCTCCCTAATCCTGACATGGAGATTTTGATAAACAGACCTGGTTATTCCTTTTCTCTTAGGGAGTTAAAATAATAGCTCAGGCGAAAAAGCAGCAGTGTGTGAGCTCAGGCACTACCTGCAGGCTCTTCAAAGTCCTTCTTGGATTCCTAGTAAGCAAATGTCATCACTGTATGCCTCAGCAAGATGAAAGAATCTGTATTCTAAAATACGAGTGAAGCGTTTGGGGGCAGGGAGAGCTTTGGGGTACTGGGGGGGCCTCAGCTCCCATTCTGCTCTGCAGTGAGCATCATTGCATCACCTTCGGCAGGCTTGGCTTCTTTCAAAGTGCAACCCCAACCCCGTCTCACTCTCACCATCAGCACAAGGCACGTGCCAGCTGGGAAAGCACAGAAGACCAGAGAAGTTAAGAGATCTTCCCAAAGTCACGTAGCAGGTCGGTATCTGGACTCCTGGTCCTAAGCTCCCCCTGCACCATGCACGCGGCAACACAGGCAGGGTGGACCCTGCAACTTCCTCCTTATCCCCCTTCTGGGTTCTCCATCCTCTTCCTGACCTGTCCCAGGGCTCAGTCCTCACTGCTTTCTTTATCCACACTCTTCCTAAAGGATTCCATCCATTTCCCTGGCTTTAATTTCCTCTCTAAGCTCTTGTTTCCTGAATTTATTTCTCAGGGCTGACTCTGCCTACTCAACTCAACAGGCATCTCAAACTTAACACACCTCAAGTAGATCTCCAGAATCCAGGCCATCCCCACCTCTCAACCCTTTCTTCCCCAGGTTCTCCGTTTCGGTAGAGAAGATGACATTTACCTACTTACCAAAGGCAGAGAACTGGGTCCCCTGATTCCTCTCTGTCTCTTATTGGCAAGTCCTATGAACTCTACCTCCAAGATTCGTCTTTTGTGTAGCCCCTTCTCCCTACCTTCACTGCCACCAGCAAGGGCCAGCCTGCCATGTTATGAGTTGGGTTGCGTCTCCCCCAGGATATGTTGAAGTCCTAACCCCTGGCACCTCAGTATGTGGCCTTAATTGGAAACAGAAGTCATCAAGTTAAAATGAGGTCATAAGGGTGGGCCTTAATCTAAAATGATCGGCGGCCTTAAAGAAAGAAGAAATTTGGACGTGGAGACAGATTTGTGCAGAGGGAAGACAACGTGAAGAGACGCAGGGAGAAGAGGGCCATCTACAAGCCGAGGAACAGAACACCTGCGGCTACCAGAGGCTGGGAGAGAAGTCTGGAGCAGAGTCTGTTCAGAGCTCCTGCAGAGGGAACATGGCCATGGCGACACCTTGATTATGGATTTCTGGCTTCCAGAATCTGGAGACAATAATTCCGTTGTTCAAGCCACTCAGTTTGTGATACGTTGTTACTGCAGCCCCAGCAAACTAATGCAGACCATCATGGATCCCTCAAAGCCTCCTACCGGCCTCCCTGGCTCCTCACTGGACCCCCTATAGCTTGTTCTCCACCCAGAATTAGAGGGAACGTCCTAAAATGAAAAGGTCCCACCAAGCCCTGCCTGACACTGGTCCCTTTCCACCTCTGACCTCGCCTGGTGGCCCTCTCCTTTGTCTACCTGCTTTGGTCTCGCTGAAGTTCTAGACCCCTCAAGCTCCTTCCCACGACACTCCTCTTTCCATCCCTGAGGAAGTCAGCCTAGATCTCCCCTCGGCGGACAGACCTTACGCGCCATCTCCATCTCTAACCCACGCTTTTCGGCCCGGCCACTCCCAGCAGCCTCCTTCATGCCTTTGCTCACAGTTTGTAATTATGGCTTTGTTTATTCACCTTCTTATTGTTTAGGTTAGTTTGGTTTATGTTTTAGGCTATAAACACCATGAGAACAGGAAGCGAGTGTGTAGTAAGTGCTTGATAAATATCTTTTGGGTGGATGGTAATAAAATGAGGAAAGCTGTTCCACCCAGCATCCCAGGCAGGCAGCCTCCAAGTCCAGTAGGTGGCAAATGAATCAGTGACTGATTTGAAGAGAGACCAGAGCTCTCACACCCCATCTTTCTTCTATTTCCTTCCCCACGTGTCAGGATACCTCTCACCAACCTCTGCAGCCTCATGCCTCTTCTCCAGCCTGGATGACTCGCTCATCCTTCTTTTCACCATCTATCAATTCTCTGGTCTTCCTTCCAGCCCTAGGTCCAGTTCCACCTCTTCCTGGAAGCCTTTCCTGGCTCCCCAGCCCTTACTCTGAGCCTCTTTCTGTCTATTAGTGCTGCTCATTCGGAACTGCCTGCATCATTACTTATCTTTTTAATGTACCCCTTGTAACACTACCAGTGGCTTCACTCTGAGGAGTGCAGAGACCTTTGTCATGGACACAGATGTTTCACAATTATTGTCCCATGGGATCATCCCAGCGGCCTTCCATGACTGGGAAATTGCTCTTTCTGGGCTCATGGAGTGAAAGCAATTCAACTGTAGCAAATGTGTGTCTGTGTATATGTGTGCGTGTTCATACGCGTGGTTTGAGAAAGAGTAATACATTCATGGCTGAGCTGCTGGGCGGGTTGGCCCCATCCACTCCAAGGAGGGCTGTCTTTAGCACAGCCACCATCGAGAAGCCTGGACCAGCCCTAATGAAGCGAGCTTGGACACGCAGCACCTTGTCCACAGGTGTAGGACTCAGCCTGAACCTGGGATTGGCAGAAACCAGCTGGTCCTAAGCCTCAAATTAAGCCTACTGCAAACACCTCCCAGACCTTGCTACAGGTGAATGTGAAAGGCTAACCTGACTGGATAAAAGTCACTAATATTGCTCCTCATTTTAAAAATGTCTCTATTGGGAACTTCTAGAACTCAATGGGAGCCAAAACTGGCTAAAGAGAAAAAGAGGAAAGAAACTTTACTTCACCAGTAAGCTGCGAAAAGGAAATGAAAAAAAAAGTAAGATGTCTTGAAAAGATATTACCAGAGAAAAACTGTGGTTAGAAGGCTGTCCAAATTTAAAAAAAAAAAAAATCTGACTCAGAAGTTTGATTCAGCTCATAGCTAACCCTCTGAAGTAATTCTGGTTAAATTCTGAAAATGTCATATTATATCATTAAAAAATGCTGACAGTTTTGGAACTTAAATGGACACAGCAGCAACACACTGGGATGCGCAGTGCTGGGTGCCATGACCTGCGGGTGGGCATGAGGTCTAAGCACCACCAGCAGGGCCACCCCTTTCTTGCACCAACGACATCCTTAAACCCTTATTTTGCGCCCTGGCCCTGGTCGTAGGGCTGAGTCTTCCCAAAACCAAGGCCCATAACCTAAGCTGAAGAACATGAAGAGCAAGCAGGGCTCGCGTACCTGAGACACGGGAACTCCACGTTGTCGCTCTCGGGCTGCCCCTCCTCTCTCACCAGCACCCGCTCCAAGAACCAGCCGCTGCCCCCACCTTTGCCGTCGTGCCTGATTCGCACCCGCCTCACCTTCCGCATGGTGACAGACTCAATGGTGAACTCGTCGGCCTTCGGAGGGAGAGGACAGCAAGTCCAGAATGGAAGACTCAGGCCCAGAAACCAGCAAAATCAGCAAAGCCAGAGCCCCAGTTTCTCCCACTAGCATATCATTCAATGTCACATTCCAAACGACCGAGTCTATGGTTTTCGGATAAACGATGGCCATTCCCTACAATCTCATTCCAAATAGGTGGATCCCCCTGGAAGATGAACATGTTAAGCTGTTAATAAGCACTAACCTTTTATTATGAATTAATTCCTTGGCAAACCTCAGGTTCCCTGCTACAGGAGGATACTGGCCCCTTTTGGGAAGGGGAGCGATTAGACTTGACAAGGGGTAGGGTGGGGGGCGGGGAAACCAGTGGTCTTGTTAATTTCACAACTTTTTTGCCTGCTGACAAGGCAGCAGAAATGCAGTAGGTGCTAAGTCTACAGGAGCACACCTAGGGGCCTCCAGGGGCAGGATCACCGGAGGGTGGGATTAGTGGACAAAGGAGTCAGAAGATGTAGAAGAAAAAGAGTAGAAAGAGGTGGAGAGAGGACTACACCCGCATTCCAGGCTTTGCCCTGTCCTCTTCAAGGAAAGAGTGGCAGAGGAAGGAGAGGAAGAGGCTCGTGCGACGACAGTAACGCACATCCCCTTCACCTGGTGAGCAGCGCTGGGCCTCACATCATTGCGAAGACAACTCTTTACTGCGAACCTACTGTGTGCACTGGGCCAGGTCTGCTGGCAGGGCGAAGCATCTGCCATCCCTAATCCTCACGACAGCCAGCCACAGTCAGGCACCTCACCCCACATTTTGGAAAGGAGGAAACTGAGGTTCAGGGGAATGGAATGATTGGTCCCAGTCTGGATTGGCCCCCACATCTTTCTCACATCGCCTCCCGACAAACTCATCTGATGGCCGAGGAAACAGGAGAACACCAGTACATCTGTCGTGCGGCTAGGAGCAGAATCCAGTCTTTCTACTGCCATGTGTAGTGTCTTTCCTGGCTTCTCTTTCAAAAAGGGCACAAAAAAGGTGCCGCCAGCGGTTATGCCTCATGGAGGATACAAAGCTCCCACGCTGGCCCTCAGACGCCCTGGATTTCCGCTAGTCTGCGTTCTCCAGTCCACGGGTAAGGTGCCCAGGTTCCTTCCCTGCCCACTCACCTCCGAGGGAAGAAAAGAGCTGCTCCCACCTTCCCAGTGTCCTCCTGTACCACCCTCTTCTCAAACCTCAAGGAGGGGTAGGGGACCAAGACTCCTCTAGGGTGGCTCTCCGGCTCCGAGCTGGAGAGTCCTAGGAGCCTAGTGGTTGTCGTGCACGTTAGTTCCCCACCCCCTCACCCAGAGCAAGCCCCTCTGACGGCTCAGCACCAGCCACCAGCCGTGCTTAGAGCAGGGAAGCCTAGGGAGTGGGGAGGGGTGGGGAGGAGCGGGGACGGGAGTAGGGGTGGGTGGGGGCGCCCTGCTGCCACTTACGTTGCCCTTCTCAAACGTGTCGGCGTTATTCCTGCAGTTGTACAGCAGTCGCTCCCCCGTGTCCCCCACGTCGCCGAAAAGGCAGAGATAGACGTTGGCATCTGTTCCCGCGCCTTCGAGTTCCCCCGTGCACACCGTCACACGGTACCGGGCCACTGGCAGGCAGAGAGAGGGACACCACTGGCTGGCGGCCCCCTGCTCCCCAGCTCTGGCCTTGCTGCTCCCCACTTCTAAGCACTGCCTTCTCCTATTCCCCCAGTTCTCACCTGGGCTGACCTTGCTCCTTCACTCAGCTACCCAAAACCTGTCTTACACCAGTCAAGTCCCTGAAAACCTGCGTATCCCTTGTCCCAGACAGATCAGAGGTTCCCAGTTCTAGCCCATCATCAGAATCCCCTGGGAAACTTACATGAATTCAGATTCCTGAGCCTCACTCCGGACTTCCCAAATCTCAGTGTCCAGAGGCAGGACCCTTAACACTGTATTGCTTACAAGCTCCCCCAGGGGATTTGGACGGAGTTAACAGTGTTTGGGGACCACAGGTCTAATTCAGACATTTTTGGCATGGGATTCCATCTAACCCAGTAGACCTTTTTGCCTCAGGTTGTTCTCCAATTCATACGCGTCAGATCTTCCCAGGTAAGAGAACTTTCCTTTGTGAATCTGAACTGACCCTCCCCTTATCTTCGGAACTCTCCAGCACTAAGGACGTGCCAGGAAGAGAAGCAGAGAAAAAGGCACGAAATGTGGCCTCGATGGGATGAGCGGCAATTTCTTGCCATGTTGAAAATGTACTGTGAAGGAGGCGAACCTACATCTCTGCACATCATAGCTTTACTTTCACTTAAAATAAGTCAGAAAGTACAATTCCTTCCTTCATTCATTTTCCCTATATCCGTTTACTGAAGCCTCATAGGTGAGGCGTGTCATTATAAGTACAAGGATTCGCAGTGAGCAAAAAGGACAGACTCCTGTTCCCATGGAGCTCACGTGAGAGTGGAGGGGAGAGATAGACAGTAAAATCCTAAGCAAATTATGAACAGGAAAATTTCTGAGTTACATCTGTACCAGAGATAATGGAGCGATGCCACAGAGTGCGATGGCAGTGGGGAGGAGTACGGCGAGGGGGTGAAGATGATTTAGAGTGCAGGAAAGCCTGCTGCAAGGAAATAACGTTTGGACTAAAATGGCAATGACAGGAGCCAGCCACAGGAAACTGGGAGAAGAGAGGCTGTTAAGTGGGAAGCCCCAATGTGTAGTGTGTTCTGGGAGCAGAGAAAAGGCCAGCGTGGCTGGAGTAGAGGGAGTGGGAGGGAAACGAGATGAGGCCCAGAGGTGGACAGCGGCCAGACATGTGAGGAGTGACAGCTCAGAGTACGAAGTGTGGCTTCCTTTGTTTGTCTGTCTGTCTGTTTGTTTGTTAATGCAATGGGAAGCCATTAGAGGGCTTTAAGCAAGGAAGTAACTTAATCTGATGCATATTTTACAGAGCTTCTGGCTGCCATGTGGGGAACTGATTGTAGGAGGCCAGTTCGTGGAATAATTACAGTAGTCTATGAAAGAGAGCAGGGTACCCAGAACAGGCAGTACAATGTATATGGAGAGAACCCAGTAGAGTAGAGATACATTTTTGTGTTAGAATCAGCAGTACTTGGAGATGGACTGGATAGGTAACTGAGGAAGACAGAGGAATGAGGAATGACTTTTAGGTTTTTAGCTTGGGCAACTAAGTAGATAATGTTGTTAGTAAGAAGTAGAAATGCCTGAGGAAAGGATGGGTTTGGAGATAGAGATCAATGGTTCTGTTTGTTCATTATACATTTGAGATGTTTATTCAATGTTCATAAAAAAAAAAAAAAAGGTCAAGATGGTAGTTGAGTAAGTGTCTGGAGGGTCATGACTGTTGACATGACTTTGGTTATCACAGGCACACAGTTACCATTGAAAGCCACAGGGCCAGAAAAGAACTCCTACTGAGAGGATGTGCATAAGAATTGCAGAGGGATAACAATATAGGAGAAGCTGGCAACTCAGATGAGAGGAAGCAGTCAGTGAAGCAGGGGGGATTTTGCTCTGAAACTAAGGCTGCTCTAAAAATGAAGGCGATATGAAAGTATTCCCAGATGAACAAAACCTGAAGTGGCTCATCACTAACAGACCTGCCCTTCAGGAAATATTTAAAGGAGTCCTTCACATTAGACATTAGAGAGTAACTTGAATTCACCTCAAGAAATAAAGAGTGCCAGGAAAAGTAATGAGATAGGTAAATATGTAAACAGTATACATGTAATTTTGTTTATAAACTTTTCTTCTCCTATCTTATAATAAAAGACAACTGCATAAAGCAATAAATATAAAACTGCATTGGCAGGTTTATAATGCATATAGAAGTAATTTGTAAAACAGTATAGTACAAAAGAGGGAGAAGGGAACAAATCTATTGTATGTTATTGCTAGGTTGTTATAAATTAAGATGTTAATTATGATTCCCGGGGCAACCATTAAGAAAACAGCTCTACAGAAATACATACACACATACATAGGAATTAAAATGGTATTCTAGAAAATATCTTCTCAAAACACACACACACACGCACACACACACACGCACACACAGACTTGCATGGCTTTAACTCTCTACCAGACAGGGAGCATCCAGGCTGATCGAATTGTCCAGATATGAGACAGAAAGGGGGAAGAGAGGAGTGCAGCTCGAAAACTGTAAGAAGTCGAACGTCAAAAAGCAGACTCTTCATTACACAAAGATTGGCAGAGTGGATAATGGATCTAACTACATGTTATACAGAAGAGAAATACTTTAGATTCAAAGACACGAATAACTTAAAAGTAAAAGTATGGCTACCAGAACTGGCCCAAGAAGAAATAGACACTCCAAATAGACTTATAACGTGAAAAGATTGAATCAGTAAATGAAACCTACACATGAAGAAAAGCCCAGGCCTAGATGTCTTTACCACTGAATTCTACCAAATATTCAAAAAAGAATACTGGTTCTTCTCAAATTCTTCCATAAAAGACAGGAAGGAACACTTTCCAACTCATTTTATGAGGTTAGCATTACCCTGCTACCAAAACCTGACAAAGATATCACAACTGAAGACCAACTTATCTTATGAATATGGATGCAAAGATCCTCAACAAAATAATAGCAAACAAATCCAGCAACATAGAAAAGAATTATACACTATGACAAAGTAGGATTTAGCTCAGGGATACAAGTTGGTTTAACTTCTGAGAATCAATCAGTATAATATGTCATATTAATAGAATAAAAAACAAAAATCACAAAATCATCTCAATAGGTCCAGAAAAAAAATTTTGACAAAATCCAATACTCTTTCATAATTAAAAAAAAAAGCAATGAACTAGAAATAAAAGGGAACTGCATCAGCCAATAAAAGTTATCTGTGAAACACCCACAGTGAACACAATACTCATGGTAAAAGACTGGATGCTTTTCCCTTAACATCAGGAACAAGACAAAGACATGTACTCCCTGCCACTTCTACTCAACATGGTACTGGAGGTTTGAGCCAAAGCAATTAAGCATCCAGATTAGAAAGGAAGAAGTAAAGCAATCTCTATTCATGGACGACATGATCCTCTATATAGAAAATCATAACTAATCCACTATAAACTATTAGAACTAATAAATAAGTTCAGCAAAGTTGTGGAGCACAAGATCAATACACTAAAATCAATTGTATTTCTATTATTTTGTAATGAACAATCTAAAAATAAATTTAGAAAACATTTTCATTCAAAATGGCATCAAAAAGAATAAGGTACTTATGAATAAATTCAAGAAAACAAGTGAAAAACTAAT
The DNA here is from genome assembly GCF_014176215.1 of Rousettus aegyptiacus. Classification (NCBI taxonomy): domain Eukaryota; kingdom Metazoa; phylum Chordata; class Mammalia; order Chiroptera; family Pteropodidae; genus Rousettus; species Rousettus aegyptiacus. Next base: position 74,757,727 of record NW_023416287.1, read on the forward strand.
AAGTCATGGGAATGTAATGTACAGTAGACAACTACAGTTATTAATACAGTATTACATACTTGAAAGTTGCTAAGAAAGTAAATCTTAAAAGCTCTCATCAAAAGAAAAAAAAACTATAACTACATGTGGTAATGGAAGTTAACTAGACTTATTGTGGTAATCATTTTGCAATATATACAAATATCAAATTATGTTGTACTGAAACTAATGTTGTATGTCAATTATATCTCAATTTAAAAAAAACCAATGGAAAAACTTATGCTCTGAAAAATAAAAAATTGTTAAAAGAAATTAATGATGATTTAAATAAATGGAAAAGCATCCCCGTGTTCAAGGATTGGAAGATTTAACATTGTTAAGATGGCAATACTTCCCAAACCAATCTACAGATACAACGCAAGCTCTATCAGAATCCCAGCTGACTTCGCTGAGGAAATTAACAAGCTGATTCTAAAATACAAATGGAATTGCAAGGGACCCAGAATAGCCAAAACAACCCTGAGAAAAATAAAATAAAAAAGAATAACAAGTGGTGGCAAAGATGTGGAGAAATTGGACTTTTCCTACGTTGCTGATAGGAATGCAAAATGGTGCAGCTGTTTTGAGAAACAGTGCAGTAGTTCCTCAAAAAGTTACACAGTTACCACATAACCAGCAATTCCACAATAGAAAACACATGTCCACACAAAAACTTGTACGTGAATGTTCATAGCAGCACTATTCATAATAGCCGAAAAGGAGAAATAACCCAAATGTCCATCAACAGTTGAATGTGGTATATCTATACAATGACCCATTGCTCAGCAATGAAAAGGAATGAAATACTGACACAGGCCACAATGGAGACAGACCTTGAAAATATGGCAAGTGAAAGCCACCAGACACCAAAGGTCACATATTATATGATTCCATTCATATGGAAGGTACAGACTAGGCAAATCTATAGAGATGAAAAATAGGTTACTGGTTGTCAGACTGAGGAGTGATGTGGAGGAATGGACATGATTGGTAATGAGAACAGGGTTTCTTTCGGGGTGATGAAAATGTCCTAGGATTTTAGTGGTGATAGATGCGTGGATCTATCAATATACTAAATGCCCCTGCACTATATCCTTTAAATGGGTGAACTGCATGGTACATGAATTATATCTCAACAAAGCTGTGGTTTTAAAAATGGACATACTACTCATTGGTGGTCTACCAAAAATGAAGATAAAAATATCAGAAATGAGACAAATCTCTAGGAAGTTTAATTCCATGTACAAATGATTTTTTAGTGATATACAGACTTTCATTTGGAGATGCAGAAACAGCAAACAATAAATTCAACCATTCGACATGTGGGTCCATGAAGATACAGTGTCTGTAGCAAAAGCACTTGTTAGAAGAAAAAGCAAAGAATGACAGTAAGAGGAATAAATGGCATTAACTGGGGAGAAACACGGAAACACAAAAGGGAAGAGAGAACAGCCTTGTTTCTTTTCCTGATTTCGACGAAAGTCAATTTTGCCTTTTTAGCTGTAACTACTAGGCAATTCCCAGAAGCAGACTGATGAGGGAATTCAGAAATCCCTTTGCCCAAGAAGTCCAGGCCTCTTTGTTCCGGAGCTCTAAGGTTCATTTGGTTGGAAGTTCTCAGGGGTCCTGATCCTCTCTAGGGGTCCCTCCCAGCCCACCAGCCCCTGAGGTCCCAAGCGCTCTCCTGGCGAGAAGTCTGTGGACAATTAAAAATAATTACGCTGTTAGCCAGAAGCAGTGGAAGACTTTAAGCAGATGGGTAAGTACCAGAGCCTCTTGTACTTTAATTTAAAAATTACAGCTCGGCCTGATTAACAAGAAGCTATGACTTTCCGCACTGGAGTCTGACCGTCTCTTGCCCACTCATCAGTGCCATGCGATCACTTCTGCTGGGCACGCATGGACAAATGCCGATCTCGTTGATTTTGCTATCTCACGTAGCTCCCGAGAGAATGGCAAGGTGGAAATAAATTGTGAGCCAGTGCGTATTTTGTCCGTATTTCCCCATCTGCATTAATCAGTTCAGAGCATCTCGGCTCTCAGACGTGGTAATAATTGCTTATTGACTCGCCCTTGTTTTTTAAGTAAACTATGAGTACACGATTCCAAACTTAGAGAATTGGTTTTAAATCGGCGTTTACTCATTTTACACGAGTCCAAGATTCCACTTAATTAAGGGATTTCCAGGAAGCCCTGCAGCATCTGGGGAAGTGGGATGTTGCCATCAGCTCTATTTACTGTTCCAAAGAAACATCCAGACCAACGAAGGAGATCTGAGTTCCTGCAGAGGTGAGTGAGGACACCCCCTGTGTGTTCCAAGCACAAGAGAAGTTTATGTGGGCCAGAAAGAGAAGTTAAAAAAAAGAAATCCAAGTTGGTATGGGCTCCAGAGTACTGCTGAGGAAACTCGGAAGCTTCAAAGTGTCTTTACAGCCAGGACAGACAACCCTTCCATCCACTACTATTCGAGAGATTTTTTTCATTGAAATGGTTCTGAGACAGTATTGCAGGAAACAAAAAAACAACTATGATAAACCCACATTTTGTACACTGTTTCACAACATGTTTATACATGTAACCCACAGAAATGCTCTCCTCCCCAGCCGTCCCCCATGATCTCTCCTTATTCTGTCAAATCCCCACCCAAGGAAGACCTGGCTCAAATGTCACTTCATCTGCAAGGTTTCTCCCAACTTCTTGGGCAGGAACTTTAATCTCGCCACTGTGTTTCGACAGCATTCATTCACCAAGTCCTGCCGCTTTTATCTTCAAATATTTCTTGAATTTATCTTCTCTCTAGTCTACCTGATCCCTGCTCAATTTCAGGACTTCTTTTTCTCTCCCCTGGAGGTTATGCCCTTAAAATCTACCCTCCACACGCCCACGAGTGAGCGAGCCCTGACAGACCAGGAGAAATGTGGGGAAGAAGGAGGTGGAAGGAGTTCAGGGGCGGGGTCGAGTGTCCCCAAAGCCGTGAGAGAGCTGGGAGGCCAGGAGCTTGGGGCAGGGGCAGGGACAGGGAGTTCAGGCAGCTTTGTGCAGTGATCCCAAGTGAGGTACTCGGGAGTGGCTGGTTCAGGGGGAGGGAGGTTGAGGTCTTCACAGTGGGGGAGGACCAGGATATGGAGTAAACAAAAGCAGGACAAAGACTCTGAAGTTTTGATATGCATAAAAATTACTTGGCATGCTTGATAAAAATACAGATTGCCAAGTGTAGCCCTCAGTGTATCTGCAGTTCGGCCCAGGAATCTGCATTTTAACAAGCACTTTAGGCAATTTTGATACAGGTAGGCCCTTGACCGCACTTGAGAAATACTCTGTTATGGGCTGAATTGCATCCTGCTCCAAATTCATATAGTGAAGTCCTAACTCCAGTACCTCAGAATATGACTGTGTTTGGAAGGTAGGGCCTTTAAAGAGCAATTAAGGTAAAATGAGGTGGTATGGGGGTGTGTCATCCAGTAGGAATGATATCTTTATAAGAAGGCACACAAAGGAAAGACCTTGTGAGGACACAGCGAGAAGGTGGCCACCTGCAAGGCAAGGAGAGAGGCTTCGGAAGAAACCAACCCTGCTGACACCTTGAACTTGGACTCCCGGCTTCCAGAACGGCAAGAAAGTTAATTCCTGTTGTTTAAACCCCCAATCTGTGGTATTTTGTTATGGTAGCCCGGGCAGATTAATACGCTGTCCCAGAACAGTGGCAGGAGTTGGGAGCCTAGAGAATGACCATGGGCCAACGGAAGAGGGAACTGAGCTGGGGCAGAGGGAACGCCGTGAGACGGTGTGAGCCTCAAGTCCGAAAGTGCGGCGGGAGTCAGGAGAACGCCCCCTCCCACTGGCCCCGCCGTAAGAGGGTAAGAGGCGGTGGAGGGAAAGAACACTCTGAGCGTTCTAAGTCAAAATAGCAGGTCTCTCTTTGAAAACACACACACACACACCCCACACACACAAACACACACAACTGACAATGTACAGGTTCTTTTAAAGTTTTAACCAAACAAAAAAGGTTTCACCAATAAGGCTAAGGTAGAGGGACAAGCATACACAACAGCAACAAAATTTTGGAAGCTGAAGCGCATAGAAAAGTGATTCCAGCACAGTGGTCCCTCCCCTGCCTAGAAACTTGTTAGATGGACAAATTCCACCCCAGACCTACTGAATCCGAAGCTCTGCGGGTAGGGCCCAGCACCCTGTGTTTTAAGAAGCCCTTCAGTGAGGACGCACGCTGAGGTCTGAGGATCCGTGACCTAGCAGAGCAGAGAATTCACCAGAGATGTCAGCTGCAAAATCCGAGCAGAAACCGCATAGACAGGCTCAGGAATGACAGCAGCAGGTAACAGTGGAAATAGAGTGAGGAGCTAAAATCATGAGAACTGGTTGGATGGGTTTCAAAGGCCGCTCAGTCCCCAAACCTCCTCTTCAGTTGTTCATATCTGTGGGATCAATTTTGGTACACAAAGAACAGAGCAGGAAAGAGCAGGTGTATTTTTCCATCAGTGGGCTACATATTATAAAAAGTCCTTATTTGGGGTAGAGTCACATGATATTTCTTATATTTATAGGGAGATGACAGCCTTGTTTCCAAGAAAATATTACTTGAATGTGAAAAGGCAGGCAACCTTGTTCTCAGTCTAATTCTGTCTCTAACTGAGAATCAGGGCAAGAACTTCCTCAGTCTCCTTATCTGCATCAGGCTATTTTAAAGGCCTTTGAACACAAATATTCTATAGCCACATATTTTAATTAAAAATGAAAAAGAATAGTGCTAACTGCAAACATTGCCTAATTCGACTAACAGACTGGCTGATCTCTTTTTAGATATTTGCTGTTTGGTATTTCTATGTTTTTAAATATTTAAATCTGTTTGAATCGTTTCAACAAATATACACAGAGCCTCTACTAGATGTGCAAATGCCTAAGAAATGATACTATCCAAATATTTAGAAGGGCTCCTAGAACTGTGGGTGACATCGTTTTCTCTATATCTTTAACTCTCTGTAACCTTGCAATATTACTTTACTATTAAACAATTTAAGGCCTACCACCAGGATAACCAACAGGTTGATTATCTTAAGTGCCAATCCTGATCAATTGCTAATGTCTGCTTGGAGTGATGTATTTAGGGCTATGAAACTTATTCCGGACTCAGTGGCAGAGATCACTGTGATAGCTCAGTAACGTCTGCTAAGGGGACAAGGCATGTGTTGTGTGTTTGTCAAAACTGCTACTATGACCTAGAGGCAAAATGATCTCCCTTTACCTCTTCAAATGTGGATGCTGGACTCCAGATTACAAGCTTTGTCCCTCTCCTACTGGCCACAAATTGAAATAGAGGACCATCAGGAGCAGGCAAGCATGGCTCCCAGAGCCAGTCTTTCATTTTGGGGAGCATCTCAAGCATAATTTCAAAAGAATGTTTCTTTTAATGTCAGGGACACTCTAGAGAAATATTGTTTAGTACAGATGCTTCTCCTGCCCTCATAACCAAAATGAAGACCCATGAATCTCCCCTCCCTCCCCCACACTCATCATCATAGAGCTCTGGCATCATGCCTAGGAGATGGCTCCTTCAGGATGGTCTTGGGGATAGAACTTCTAAATCTCCCTTTGCACGCACAGGGAGCCTGATGATGCACAGTGGACAAGACTATCAGCTCATGGGCCAGACCTCCCTCGGCACTTTGGGTAGGAGTTCCACCACCTCCCCCAGGATGGAGAGCTGGTCAGCACTTACTGCCCATTATCCTCCGCACTGTTGGGCCCTCTGCAGTCATCTCTCTCACAATCTCATTGTCATCCTCATTGGCATCCAGCCAGCGGTTGCAGTTGAAGTTATATTTGTCCTTGGTCAGAGTGTTCATCAGAGTCATCTGGAATGAAGTCCTGGTGTGACCAAGTGGGTGTACCAAAGATACTCATCCACGTCCCAAGGTCCCTCTTCTGCTATCTGATCTCAGGGAAGCCAAGGCCATCCCCTAGAGATGACTCTTGTAGATGGTATAGTGTCAGATTAACATTTATGTCTCTGATCCCCCAAGACCCACATTTGCCTAGCAGCCAGGTGACTGGGGCAGAATGCAAGTCGAGTCTGAACATCCGAGCATCTTCTTAATCTACTTTGGGAGTCCCCTCCTCATCAGGAAGTCCCTGTGTCCTGTGCCCAAATTCGTGTCTCACCATAACCCTTCTACACCCTCACTCCCAATGAATACAAAGCAAACTTATGTGACAGGCTCATTAGAAAGGGACCATTCTGGTTCCTCTCCCAACCTCCCAACCCCCAAGATGATGCATCTCACCCTTTCTAAATGCCATCCGGAACCAGGACTCCTCCTATCGTGCCATGCCCGAATCTTATAAAACCTGCCGAGATCTGGGAGCTCAATCTACGGTGAGAAATAACAAGGTTTGAGATGCATTGAACCTCAGAGCTGACCCCTTGCCAGGACGGCACTCGCTTTGGGCTCGCTCTTTAGCATGGAGGATGGGTTGGCGTCAAGCCGCCCTCATCCACTGTATCCTCTCATGCCCTTGCAACCAGTGGCATGCGAGGACGAGAGAGCCATGGAGAGCTAAGGTTCAGTCTGGGCTGGTGAAATCGAACAAAAATAACTGACCCACAGTAGGATCCAGACTAAAGAAAATCTTCCAAGCAATAAACTTCCAGTAACAAAATCCATATGGTAGCCCTGCAAATTAGTACGAGCCCACAGCCTCAGAGCTCTTCTGGGCACTGAAACAGACAAAAAGATCAATACAGCAGTCATGACCTTTCCCTAGGGGCTCGCAGTCTAGCCAGGAAGGCAAATAAAGAAAGAGCAACGAAGTGAGTGGTGTAATAGCGGCACCAGTAGGGTGCTCTGGGAAGAGAGCAGCAAACTACAAAGTATTCTTACCTAAAGGTCAGAGCCGCACGTCTGTTGGCAAAACCAGCCTAGCTCCGGTTATATACATACTGGAAATTTAAAGCTGAATTTCTTTCAAAATGTTCTAAAGTTTATACTGTTCCCTTAAATTTGTTCCTCCCTCTCTCATTCAGTCCCGATTGGGCAGTTTGACACCAATTGTGTTCCGGGTCTCTGTTCTATAATGATTCCCCAAGTAGCTAAGTTCCTGGGTGCTCAAAACCATCCCATACTTGTTCCTTGCCCCAGGCTTGGTTCTGGAGTGATTCAGATGAAGGGACAGATCTAAACCATATCCCATTTGTACTTTGCCTATAGATCAGATTTGGCACTCCTTGCAGGGACCTAAAGTCTCCATGGTACCTTTTTGTCATCAAACTTGATCCGCACCTGTCTTAGAAAAACAGAATCCTGTGACCCGCCCCCTCTTCCTTCCTCCATCCCACCCTGTCACACTTTTTTCCTACCCTAAATTTTTCGATTATTCCTGGTTTGAACCACTTATTGTTGGGGTTCAGAAGAATCTCATCCGTCCTCCCCTTCTGCCCATAAATCTGGATAAAGATGGGAGAGTTGGTACCAGCTTTCTTCAAGTCAGTCGTCCAGACCCACAGAGACCAAGGGAATTCTGCAGAGACAGGTCAAGCTACAATGTAAACTTCAAGAAATAAAGAGATTTTCATGGTACCAATGGGGAGGTAGAGCAAATCAAAAGTGATCAGGACTGAAGCACACATTATGCACAGGTGTGTCCCACTCTCAGAAACCCATCTCAACAAGTGCCAATTTGAGGAAGCCAAGGATCCTTTGCTATTTGAAAGAGGGTGCTTCATGCTCCTTTTAATGGAGGATGCATAATAGTGTGCTTTAAATAAGGGGAAGAGCTGACTCCACCCACCCTATGTCTGGTGTATTCACAATGCACTGTGTTGAACATTTGGTTTAACATCTAGCCATCATGGCAGCTTATTCAACTTGAGGACACTGGAGTATCAGCCTTGGTACCAGGTATGTGCCCTATCCCTTTGAGAACTAAGCCCCCTGGGAGGCCTTTCCCTTCCTTTCCAGAGGAGAACTGAGAGCAGGAATTGACCCCCTCGAAGCTCTGTCCCCGTGGTCTGACATCCTAGCCTTTCCTGGCCCTGACTGGGAGGTCACCGACCTCTGGGTCCCTTCTACCTACTTTTCAGCCTCTTCTTCCTGAGAGACACCATCTCGTAGAGCTGTCTCTCTATCAGCCCATCCACCTTCTTCTCATCCAGCCAGTTGCTGCAAGGGAAGGTCTGCTGAATGCCGGTAAAGGGGCACAGGATCACCACCTGGGGGAGCAGACCACAAGAGTCTCCTGCAGCAGGTCCCCAGTTGGGACCTCCTTGCCACGCTCAGCAGAGCAGCCTCCTCAGCACTATAGTAAGGGTCGTCCGCTTTGGGACCCTCGAGGAATGACACTTTCTTTCCATTGCCTGTTTCATTAAATCTTAGATCAAGAAATATCTCCTTCAAGAAGTCTTCTCAAGTAGGTACCATTCATCCTCCAGTTTACTAGAGGATGGATTTACTAGCCCAAATCTCAAACGTTTTCATGTGTACATGATACCCTCTTTAAACACCATATTTCTTTATGCATATCATAAAATCTCAATCTGAACCAAATTAACTGGAATTCCAAATTAACTCCTTATGTTTGTCTTGCTGGAAAAGGTCAATCACATAAAAGGTAATTAATATCTGGAATTTAATACAAAAACTAACGGCCCTCTTCTGGGATTGAGCCTCATTCAGCCTTCTCTCCTACACCCTCTCCGTCAGCCCACATCTGAATTCACGGCTTTAGAATATGGAAGTCTATCTAGCCCAGGCCACTCACGCAATAGATGTTCAAAGGAATGTTCCTGGAACACTACAAAACCTTTATTCATATACACTTAGACAAAATTCATAATAGTGTATGCTTTTGGAGGTAGAGAGGATTATATGATTGTGGAAGGACATGAGTTTCAAGAGCATTGAGAACGTTCTATTTCTTAAGTTGAGTGGCAGACAAAATTCATGTTTGTTTTTCATCATGCTCTATGTTTCACTGTTGTTATATATATATTCTGTAAAGCATAAGCATACCGCAATACAAATATATATTTAGAAATACTTGTTTATTGAGACATCTATAAGCTGAAGTGAAATGCCACACCAGGAATCACGATAAGTCTCTAACGACCATCTGAGCACCTCTGGACACCCTACCCTGTTTGTCCCTTGGATGCGTGCACAGAACAGCCCCTATTCCTGACCATCGGCAAGACAAGATCATTGGGCATAGTACCATCCAAAACGCCCAATGGCGGGGGTTGCCCATGGGCTCTGCTAATGGTCCAAAGGAAGAAGGAAGCAGGTTAGAGTTTGTATTTCCAAGTTAAAGGAGAGAGGAGTTGCATCAGGGGAGGGTCCTTCCAGAAGCATCCCTTACCTTCTCACAGTACCAGCCTCTGTTGACGCCAACGTTGCCATGCCCGATGGAGACCCGACTCAGGGGGCTGAGGAGGACGGCCAGCTCGATGTGGAAGATGTCTGTGCGGCCACGGTCAAACACGCCGCCCTCCAGGAAGATTTTCCCGCTGTTCTTATTCCCTCTGGCCCCGTACATGACCAAGTAGATTTTGGATTTGGTCCCAGCCCCCCGGACATCCCCAGTGAAGATGGTGACAATATATGAGATAGCTGCCATGGAAACAACGGGGGAGAGGAGAGGGATCAGTGCCAGCTGATCACAATGTCCCACCCACCCCCACCACCTCCCAGGCCTCATTCCCCTTTGTCCTCCTCCCCCAGATGACATCCAGTACCCCTCTCGACCTCACTTTATCTTTTTCAGAGTTTGCATGTCAGTGCATCTGAGTTTAGGAATAAACTGCAGATATTATTACAGGAAGCTGCCAGCTCCGATTACAGGAAACTAACAAAGAGAAGGAAGAACCAGGGTTGGCTAAGAATAGTACTTATTATTAATGTTAATTATCATGCGCGTATTATTAATAACTGTCGGATGAATTCTGTTATGTTTTATTTAATCGTAATAGTCAACTCCATTCATGGAGATTTATATTCAGAGTTATCTTGTTCATTTAGCTTGTTCTTTTGGTCATAACTTAAAAATATAATTTTTAATAGGGGGCACTAATGTCCTCCTTGACTGGCTGATTTGGTGGGATAAGGGAAGATTGAAAGGGGGAAAGAACATGTCAGTCAGGAGTCAATATGAGGACACAGGGTTCTGGGGAAGAGCCAGCAAGGGGCAGAGCGAGAGAAAACACCGAAGACAGACATTTGGACAGGAAACTCTGCTAAGGTTTGGTTTCATGCGTTCATTCTGTCCTCGAGTCTAAGGCAATGGCACATTAGTCCTTGTTAATTCCCCCCCACCTAACCCTTGACCCTACCCCACCCTCACCTTCACCCCTCGAACCCAGAAAAGTAAAATTCCCAAACACCTTTAGGAGCTGGCATGTGCAACTACATGGATGCATTCACTCACAGATTTACACCTTCCTTTGTTCAACAACCATTTATTGAGTGCTTATTATATGCCAGGCATTTGAAGGATATAGAGCTACACAGGAATGGCCGCTGCCCTTAAGATGTGGGTTTCCAGCTTCATTCTCTAAAATACACAGACAGATGGTGTCCTCGCACAAGCCACACTCCCGTGGCCTGGGTCATCAGCGATTCCCAGCCTCTGGCTGCCATTTCTCTTTTCCCTCTACCACCGGAGGCAAGTAATAGCATCGTGATTAAAGGGGCTATGCTAAGTCCATTCTGGTCTACGTTTTTAAGTATATATTTTGTAAACTATAGTTATAAATGAGTTATGCCACACCTAACAAAGGTTGGGGCAGGCCAGGGTGCCACAGTGCTGAGGCCGAAAAGTCCAAGAGCAGAGGAACTTTTGGTGTCTAAAACAATAACAGTTAGTGTCTGCCCAAAAGGTCTGGAACAAATGAAAGGGAAAAATTACCATTTCCAGAGAAAGTGGAGAAGGTCCAGAGGAAGTGCCTAGAAGCAGGTATTTGGGAAACATAAAGAAGAGAAATGGCCTTACAGGTGGAGGAGAAGATAAAGGGAGAGAAGGAGTAAGACCGGCAGCTGGGGGTGGGGGGTGGGGCGGAGATGGCAGGTGGATGAGGTGGGGGAGACGGGGCCAGGGTGACAGGGAAGAGTGAAAAGTGTGCAGATGAGGTGGAGGGAGATGCAGGGCATGAGGAAGTGGTGGGAGATGGCGTTGAAAGATTCTGCTGACTGGTAAACTGGAGCCGAGTTGCGGAGCATTTTGTACACTGTACCCAGACCCTGGGCTTATCCTTTGTGCAGTGGGAGCCATGGGAGGTCCTGCAGCAGAGTGCATTCTTAGATGTGCACATTTACCGACATCAATTGTCTTGAACGTTCATAAAGTTCCATGCAGGTTTTCCAAGGAGTTTGCCCAGGGTAGAGGTAGAGAGGGCACATCTAAGCCTGGATCTGTACGTTACCAGCTGCAGACCTTGGGTAGGTCTTTTAACTGCTATTTGACTTAGTTTCCGCATCTGTGAAATGAGAACAATAATAGTTCCTATAATATAGGGTCGTTGTGAGGATTAAAAGAAATGAAATAGATCCGGTGTCTAGCAGGGGGCTGGCATATAGTAAGCACTCAATAAACGGCCGCATGTATCAGGAGTTCTCACTTCATCCCCTGGATGACTTCTTTCCCCTGGGCTGTCAGTGCCTGCCCAGCGGAATCTCCCCATCTCCTCTGGATCAGCAGAGCCCCAGACACCAGTCCAGAGGAACAAGACTGTTGTTTTAAGAGCCGGAGGAACGTTGTCTAAAGATACAGCTGGCTCCCGCCCGAATGAGGCCTCCAGGCCCACAGACAGAATATCGGGCCTGAGGCAGGAACCAAAATGCTAGCCGGCGGGGCCTCCTCTTTCTTCAGTTCTACCTGTGGTCTCGGCTCCGCCCACTAAGATATCTCTTTGGATTTTGCCATCGTCTTCATCTAAGGCCAGCCAGCGGTTAAGAGGAAAGTCGTATTTTCTTTTGTTCCCAATATCTTCAATGACAATCTGGGAAGCAGAGGGAAGGACTATTCAGCGTCGGTGAGGTTTCGCCTCATGGTCAAATCCGACTCCTCCGCCCCTTGAGCGTACTCTGATTTTTCGCTCTCATCTTCTTAGTAGCCCAAGGAAAACTTATCACGAAAACACACCTATTGCCAGGAAAACCTTGCAAAACATTGAGTCACACAGGGATGCCTGGTCATTACCTCCTACTTGAATTACTGAGCTACTGTTACAGATCGTTTTCAAAAACTGAATGCAAGACGCTTGGCAGGATGCGCCCTGTGACACTGGAGCATAAGAACTGGAAGTCTGGATTTGCAGATGGCAGCAAGATTACCACCTTCCTCACCTGCCGAAGGTTGGGATTCTAACCTTCTTGGTGAGAAGCAGAGTCCCTGTAAAGGGAACTATGAGCCTTGAATTAGGTACCCAGAAACCTAGGATCTTGTGATTGGGTCAAAAAATGTCAGTCACTGACAGTGAAGCCAGTGGAATTGGCCATTTTCTAATTGGCCATTTTCTCCTGGCTTTCCGCAGGAGACGGGCATGTGAGCGAGGTCGGCAAAGCCGAGATACATGACTTCTAGAGCTTATCAAGGAGCTGAGGGGCCCTCCCAAAACGTCCTGGGAAGACCCAACTGAAAACTCACTTTAACATAAGCAGAACTGTCAACAACTAGAACGTGCCCTCCAGTCATAGCTTTGTGCAGGCAGATCAGGTGACGGACCAGGTGAGCTGGAAAGTAAAAATGTCTGCCCATGTGTTCCCAAGATTGCCTGAGAGAGGAGTCCGGATTTTCAATGAAAACTTACTTCCTAAGATCGAAGTGTCTGAAGTATGGAAACAGGGCACACACTAGGCTTACCTGAAGGCATCTCATCTTGTTTCAATCTAGCGTTCAATCAAAGAACCTTTTGGGCTAAGCACTGGCCTCCTGATGACACCGCCCACCAGAGAGGAGCCAGTGGCCTGAGCTGGTGATTGGGACCAGCCTTCCCACCAGGCTTCTGTCCCCAGATAAATTAGCTTTCATGCTCTGGTTTATAAATCACCCCTGTGATGAGGACAACCTGAGTGACCCACAAAGTGTACCCTCCATGTACCAGCCTCGGGGGCAAGAAATGAATATAAAGCAAGTCTTTGTTTTCAGAGAGTTTTCAATCTTCCCTGTAAAATTGCAGATACATTATCCAGCAAAGGTAGCCCTTGACCCATAAGCAGCCATTGCCATATTCCAAGAACCACTATTGAACTGTAGTTGCCTTTTAGAGCTCTAAGACCACGGGGCAAGGGACAGATGAGTTTTGATACAGGAGAAGAACGGAGGAAGGCTTCTGGAAGTTATGAACCTGCTTTGAAAACATCTCGGCATCCAAGAGTTAGCAGAACAGAGCTGGGCTCGTGGAAGAGCAAGGGAATGTTCGATGGGGAAACTAAGGCCAGCAAAAGAAATGGGATCTTCTCTTCCTCCCTGTCACAAGGCTGCTCTTCCCCACATGCCTGAGTTTCACTCGTCACACTGAAATACCACGTAACATGATATGCAACATGCCATACATACAAATAACTGTGAACGACAGCATCTGAATGGTAATACCCCTAATCCTCATTCCTTCCTCTACACTTTCTTCCTTTCCTCCGAGCATACCCATACACCCACTCCCTTCGTACCACCTCATTCAATAAAGGCCTTCGATGGTCCTGCCATCACCCACCTCCCTAACAGTTCTCAGTGGCCTGAGCCCACCCAGAACTATTCAACACCCCCAGACCCTCCTTCCAGCTCCTCCTCATCTATCACTCTCTCTGGCCAAAGGAGTCCTTCTCCCTGCCCCTCCTGGCAAAACCCTACCTATCTTCATGGCCCAGCTCCCATGGACCCTACCCGAGGTCTCTACTGATGCCCAGACACTGCTCACCCCACATCGGTTTGTACCCTCTCAAGACTCTAATCTCACCCTGCTTTGCATTAAAGTTGGGTGATTCTGTTTTCTGATCTTCAAACTGGGAGACGGTCTGAGCAACACTTGTGGGCAGAATGTTTATTCACCAGAAGCTGAAATTTTAGAATATAAGGTTACAGTAAGTAACCTGTCTTGCAGTGAGTAAGCAGTTATTTAGAGACTTAACCTATTTCCTTTAGAAGCAGGACCATGTTTATTGTAACAGCTGCAGTTGGTAGCCTGGGGCCTAGGACCTAACAGTCACTCCATAAATGTTTGTTGAATATTGAGTATTATTGGTGACATGAGGGCACATTGGGCTTTTTGAGGTCCCTGAAGTGACTCCATGAGCCTCTCTGTCTCCTCTTCCCATCAGAGCCAAAGTGCTGGTTGAACCTACACTCCTCACAGCATGCGGCAGGTCATCAGCTGGTTCTGGACTTTCTAGTGCATGACACAGTGGAGAGAATCCAGCCTGGGAGTCCAGAGGACCTGGGGTTGGTACCAGTCTTGCTACCGAAGAGCTGTAGGGCCCTGACCAAGTCCCTTTACTGAAGCAGATGAACCAAGGACAAGGCCCACTGGCAGCATAATGTTCCATCTGTGATTATTGATCTTTTGAAGTGGTTATTGAACTTAACTGGCTGTTTGAGTTCATCACAATTGGTAGACTCACCAGATGTGGGGATCAAAGCCATGTGCAAAACCTCAGGGGGGGGGGGGGGTGCCAGTCCTGGGGAGAAGGCCAAGAGCAGGAGGAGGAATGTGTTGGTCACGCCAAGGCCTACCAGCCCAGGCTGAAACACACACAGCCAATTAACTAGATGGACGAGGAGGGAGATGACCTGTGAAGGAGTTAATTATACTGGCCTTTAGATTTATCCCATCAAACCCTTAAACATAAATACCAAAGGAGTGGCTGTCAGGTGAAGTCCCAGGCAACCCAGCCTGGCAACTTCGAGAATGAGCACACTTACTGTGCCTGTGTCAAATCTAGAAATGCAGCCAATTTAACAGACCCTTTAATTGGCGTCTCCGGGGAGCTGAGGGCAAGCAGATCAATCAGAAAGTGGCCAGCGGTAGCACTGGGTTTCCCCCAGCCTCTGGTTTTCGGAGTGCACCTACCCTGTCTGGGACCCAGAAACCTCCTTCCTGCTTTCTTATCAAGATTCTTCCCTCAGGAAAATATCCAGTAGATCCAGGCACACTGACATACAAAATGCTTGAATTATTTTAATGTCTTATTTCTGGGGAGTGCTTTGGTTTGCATAAGTTAAAGGAATAGGCTGTTAGGATACTTTCAGCATCCAGAGGAACACCCACCTTGGCTTGGGGTGGGGGGCAGATGGAGACCTGCCTATAAGGCCTTGAACGCACCCATGTATATAATACGGCCCCAAAGGGAGTAACCAATCTCACATTAAAAGTAGCCTGCTTGGCCTTCTGGCTTAAAATAGTGTCTGAATAAAAAACAATAAGAAGAAAGAAGAAGAAAAGAAAGAAAAGAAAAAGAAGAAGAGAGGAGAGAAGAGAAAGATAAAGGAAGGAAAAAAGAATGGAAAGAAGGAGGGAAGGAAGGGAGGGAGGGAGGGAGGGAGGGAGGGAGGGAGGGAGGAAGGAAGGAAGGAAGGAAGGAAGGAAGGAAGGAAGGAAGAAAACATCATTGTGAAGAATCGGAAGAGCTGAGCTCTTTGGAGGGGAGAGGAGGGCAGGATGGATGAGTTAACATAGCCCTACTACTACTAGACACTTTTTGGCAAGACTTTTCAACTATAAATATAAAGAAAAAAAATCCTACAAGCATCCTGGCTGGAAAACACACACACACACACACAAAACAGTTTTTCTAGAAAGAAACAAAAGTCTACTTGGCCTCAATATCAAATCTCAGAAGGCAATGGAACAAGATTCACAATGCTTTAAAGGGCAAAAAACGTTCTCACCCATGGATTTCACACTTTGTCAAGCTGCCCTTTCCTTTGAGCGTGAAGATAATGAAAGGTCCTGTTCTGTCATGTGAACCTGCTGCTTCATGAAGCTTCCAAGAGCACCCTCGGTGACCGGGCCCATGTGACCAAAAAAGAACCTGACCTCACGAGGTGCAGCTGCAGCAACCGTGTCCAGGTCGCATCCAGGCCCTCAGGTGCACGTTGCCATTCCCTTCTATCAAACCTTGTGTTTTCACTGTGTTCCTTCCCAGGATGAAGGAGCTGAGCTCCTAGGCATCTACTCTGTGCCCCACCCTGGCTGAGGTCACCAAATGCACCTGCTTCTGCCCAGTTGAACAATAAAACTCCCTGAAGATACATCCCTGTCTGAGTGTTGGCTATTTTAGGTCTGGACTCCCTCCCCATTTCTTCTCCAATCCAAGCAGAGTCCTGCACAGCATCAGGCTGGCTGCTTTAAGGGCCACACACCTGCTCCTCTCCACAGGAAACTTCACCATTCCTCACTTCACTAACTCATGCCAAGAGCTGGGGAGGTGCCTTCAAGGCAGACACTCTAGGATGCTCACTCAACACCCTTTCCAATCATCTTCTTAGCCTACTTCTACTATCAGGCTGGAAGGCTAGACACTTGATTTCCGAGTTTCCATGTAGTTAGGGTGGCCACATGACACATTTCTGGCAGGCAGAAGTTCCAAGGAGAGCTTTACTTCTCTCACAATGAGGCGAAGCTTGCCAGAAAAGTCTTTTCTGCCTTGGGTCTTCGCCTCTCTTCCTGTCTGGAACGCAGGATGGCTAGAGGTTTTGGAGCCGTCATGTGACCATGAGGCAACAGGTTGGAGGATGAAAGCCACAGTGCTGAGGATGGCGACCCACTGAGAGAGCAGGTGTCTCGGAAAGCAGCTGCACCAGTCCTGAACTGACCACATCTGGACTGCGTGTGATATGAGAAAAATAAGCCCCTAATGATGTAACGCTGCACTTCAATCTTCTGATACCTGCAGCCAAATACATTCCTAACTGCTACAAGAAGGCACATGAAGTTAAGTAATAACAAAACCTCAACTATCAGACAGCCTCGTTCTCTACAGTCGAACTATTATAAATATGACAGATTTCTGTTTTAAGCAATAAGAACTTTTTCAAAATATGTTTTAAAAATATATCATACCTTTTTTCTATCATTCTGTGATGAGCTGAAATATACTGATAGTCTCGTGACTAAGGAAAATGTATGCAAAGGGCTGGTAGCCCATTTTCTAAATGACCTCAGACTTCTATCAATTTTTAATATTCCTTTGGCTTTTTATATCTCTTCTGACTCCCCATTATAGTTCTCAATATTCCCACCTATTACAATATCGCTCTCTGCCTCTGATCTCCGCTATAGGTTTAAATTTGCAAGCTACAAGTTTGCTAGAAAGAATTACGGGTAAGCCCTAGGCTCTGAGTGAGAATCTGAGGGGTCTTTCTTTCAAAACAAGGGCAGAGCAATATAAAGCCAGATATATTTTGAAGCAGATATATTTTAGCTTCTCAAAAGCCCTTTTGCCCTCTTCTTAATTCTTTGTCCTGGGTAGGTAGAATTATAAGGGACCTGAGATTCAGAAATTTGAGGTTTAAAACAACAGCCCCAGACAATTCACAAGAGAGCCCATGGTTAGGGTGAACGTTCTAAGCAGGCAGGGTTATAAACATTCGTGAGAGGGAGAGGTTCTGGTGGACCGGAGTCAGGGAAAGCCTCATGGCAGAGCCTCGAAAGATGACCAGGCCCTGGCTAGGTTCAAATAAGGGAACTGGGCTTTCCAGGAAGGTGACAACATGGGCAAAGTCTTAGATGTTATGAGGAGGGCAGCATGGTTGGCTAGTGGGCTTAGGTAGAAGAGTGGAGGCAGATGGACCATGAGAGGGAAGTTAGGGCTGAAATCTAACACTCTGAAGAGCCAGAATTCCCCACTCCCAGGGCACAGGGACCACAGACAGGCAGCTGAACCCACCTTGGACAGGAACCAACCTGCGGAACCCCCCTTGTTGTTGTGGCCAATGCTGATCTTCATCAGCTGTCCCAGATCAGGGGCATCCAGGGTGAACTTGTCTTCGGCTCCCTTTTCAAAGTTGTTCTTTTCACTCTCCAGCCTACGCTCCCCTGTAGGCACAGACACACAAGAAAATGACAAAGAAGATCTCGGGGGGAGAAACAACCAACTCTAAGTCTTAATGGTCTCCCCACTGAAGGATGTTCTCCACAGTCAAGCAGGGGAGAAGGTCACATGGTCGGGGGACAGGTGGTATGCCGGCACTCTCTGTACTAACACTCGATTTTGCTAAGAATCTAGAACTGCTCTGAGCATAAAGGCAAATGTAAGAAGTCAACAAGGGTAACCTCACTGTGAGATCTACGGCCTCCGTAAAGCCCTCCGGCCCCCAGCCCAGGCACAGGCTTGCCTCGTGTGCGGCTTATGCACAGGACTCATCGCAGGGTTTCTGATTTCTGCTTAGTCCCAAGTTCCCATCCTACTGAACCAATCCACAACCCCATCCCTAGATCCGAGGCCCTGCCTTACTTGTACCCCTGCTTGTCCTGAACTAGGAGCCCCTGTGGTAGTTGATACACGGGCTGTGGCTGGGACCCTGACAGCAGCCGAAAATTTCCTTAGGCCTGACTCCTTCTCTGGAAAACCGAGACGAGAACTATCGTCAGACACTGCTAGTCGTTTAACATGGATTTTTTCTTTTTCTCACTTATTCCTCGCCGCCATCCAGAAGGAGGTATTATTAACTCTGTCTTGCAGATGAAGAAACCGAGACTTAGAGACGTTAAACAGCTTGTCAAAAGCCACACCGGTAATATGTACACTGTTAGGCCTCATCCGAACCTGTTCTTCCTACTTTGCAATCTTCCATTATCGTGTTCCAGGTCGACAGGTCACGTGAGCACTTCCGGCCCCACCCAGGCAGCAGCCTTTTGCTTGTGTCGTGTTGTTTTCCTTCTGTTCTAAAATGTAATTCTTTACGTTTTCCTAAGTTTTAAATTGCAACAGTTCAAATGCATAGAAAATAGTATGAGCCATCCATGTCCCCACCGCTCGGATTTCAGAGTTAATACAGACATTAATATTTTGTCTAATTTGCTTGGACCTTTCTCTTTTTTAAAGGAAATAAATCACAGCAGATCGAAAGTCTCACTGACCATCCCTATTCCTCACGCGCCCTCAAATTAACACTGTCTTCAAGTGGTAGGTGTCGTTCCTGTGAATGTCTGTGTGCTCGTGTTATGTATCCGTAAAGAAAATATGCTACTATTAGATTTTTTAGAATTTTACATAAATACTAGCATCATAGTGCTTATCTCTGTCTCAAGTTCCTCATCTGTACGTGGGGATGCTAACAGCACCACCATGCAGGGTCTAGCGTGAGGATTCACTGCATTCGTACACACGAAACACTTAACGGCAAGCGCTGTCCTTAACTGGGGTTGTTGCTCGTGCTCCGTTAACATCACCATGTCATCATCAGCACATACCCTGACGCAACTTGCTTTTTCAGTTAATGTCACACTGCTGAGACTACCCTGTTAGTGCTAGTAATTTGGGTTAATTCCTCCAACTGCTGTATATTCATCGTTAAATGAAGAAAACACTGTTATGTATGCATTCTTCTACTGATGGAGATTCAGGTTATTTCTAGTTTTTTTTTTTTTGCTATTGTAAATAGCACTGAAATGGACTCTGTTGTAGCTATCTTCTGATGCACATTTGTAAAAACTGCCCTGTGTAGACACCTACAGACAGAGTTTCTGGGTCCTGAGGTACTCATCTTCAGTGTATGAGGTATTACAAAACTACCCTCCAAAGTGGTTGTACTACAACAGTTACCACCAGCAGTGGATAACGGTTCCCATTTCCCACAATTATTAACATACATATTTTAAAATTTTGTTTTAGTATGTGTATAATGGTGTCCTGTTGTGGTTTTAATATGCATTCCCTTAATTGCTTCGAGAGATTGAACATATATGTGTGTGTCTGTGTTTGTGTGTGTGTGTATATACATATATATATTATATATATATAATATATTATATATAATATATATAATATATTATGTATTATATATATAATATATATATTTTGAGATTTGTATATGTATGTAATTTAGATCTTGTGCTTCTCTAATTTTCCTGTTTAGGTACTTTATTGTCTTTCTATTGTCTTTATCTGTGGTGTCTTTTATCATATAAATATTTTTGTTTTAATGGACTTTATCAATGTTTTCTTTTGTTGTTTGTACTTTTAGTGAATAGTTCAAAAAACTCCATCCTAAAGTGATATAAAAAAAAGATATGCTCTTAGTTTCCTCTAAAAATTTTATTGTTTTGCTTTTTCACATTTAAGTCTTTGGCCCATCTGGAAGTTATATTTGTGTATGGTGAAAGGTAAAAAGATGTAATTTTATCTTTTCTCATATGGTGAGACAACTGTTTGCACACCAGTAATTGAGTATTTCATCCTTGTCCCTCTGATTTACAATGCTATCCCTATGTGTGTTTCTAGACTTTCTTCCGTTCCATTGGTTTGTTTATCCTTCTATCTATGTCACACTGTTTTCATGTTTAGAGATCTTCAATGTCTTAACATCGGGCAGGGTAAATATCCCCATATTGTTAATCTTGTTAATATTATTTTCATTATTCAAAATTGCCGTGGCAACACTTAGTCCTTTATGGACATGAATATTAGTAGCAGCTTAAGCTGTAGGATGTCGGGCCTTTTGGAAACGTGGCTGAATTTGCACTGCATTTATAGAACAAGCTGGGAGAATTTACCTTCTTAGTGAATTTCAGCCTTCTCATCCATGAGCATAATCTTCTAATTTATTTAAGTATTCTTGCATATCCTTAAAAAAAAATTTATATATTTTTCCAGAAAGCTCTTTTGTTAGTGTTAGTCTTAGGTACCTTATAATTGCCATTGTAAATCATATTTTTTTTTGCTTTGTACTTTTTATTAATTTTTGTATATTAATCTTGTATCTAGCACTTTTACTAAACGTTTTCATTGGTTCTAGTGACTTGTAAATTCTCCTGGCTTTTGAAAGATGAAATTATTATTCATCAAAGAGAAGCTTTGATGAAAATTAAACTTTTTGAGTGAGAGGTTGGAGTTTCTTTTAATTTGATTGACAATATCAAAGAATGTTGTCTCTATGATATTGATTCATTTGAGTTTAAGACTTTCTTTGTGGTTTAGTACATGGTCATTATGTGCTTGAAGAGAACATGTGTTCTCTGCCAGTTAAATGTAGGAATCTGTACACTTCCATTAGATCAAGCTTATTAACTATACAGTTAAAATCTTCTACATCCATACTATATTTTTATCCATTTGACTTATCAATTAGTGAGCGTGCCACATTAAAATCTCCTACTATGATTATGTATTTGTCGAGTTTCTCCAAAAATTTTGTTAATTTTTGCTTAGCATATTTTGGGACTATGTTGTTCAAATTATACATATTCAGAATTACTGTATATTCCAAGTTTGTTTTTCCATTTGTCATTGCCTAACATACTTTTATTTTTAACAAAGTGTTTTTCCTTAAAGATTAATTTGACAGATATCACTGTAGCTACACCAGCTTCTTTCCTGTTGCTGATATGTCCCTGGTATACTTTTTTCCATCTCATTTATTCTCAGCTATTCTGTATCATATTTTAAAGCTGAGTTTATTCATTTTCATATAATATGAGAATACCTATCTTTTAACTGACGAGTTTAGTTTATTTCTATTTATTGTGTTATTTATACATTTATCTTACTTCTTGCTATAGCCATACTTTTTCTTTGTTTCTCTTTCCTCATTTCCTGTCTTCTACTGGAATGATTTGAGTTTTGATTCCTTTTACTCCCTCTATTGGTTTAGAAGTTATACATTTCTGTTTTGGGTAATTTTACAATTTTTAAAAATTTATTTATTTATTTATGGTGACATTGGTTAACGAAATCCAATAAGTTCCAGCTGTACACTTTAACAGTAAGGCATACACACACACACACACACACACACACGCACGCATATATATATGTGTGTGTGTGGTGTGTGTGTATATATTTACACTATGTGTTTCCCTCTCATAGTTAGATTTCTTTCTGTCGTCATATATTTGACCCCCTTCACCCTGTCTACCTCCCTCTCCCTCCTCCCCTCTGGTAACCACTAGTTAATTTTATAATTTTAATATACATACTTTCCTTATTAAAGTTCAAAGTTAATACCCTCCCAGGGATGGGAGAATAGGCTGGTATCAAGAACCTTATTATGTTTTAACTCTCGTTATCTACTTTCCTTCTCAAAGATTATTGTTTTTTAGTGTTTTGTGTCCACATTTTCTAATGCCCTGATAATAGTCATCATTATTATTGTTTACAGAGTCAATGCTTGCTTAGATTTGTTACATTATTATTAATTTTTTGGCTCACTTTTGTTTCTTGCAGCCCATTTTTTCTTTTGGGTACAATTTTCTTTTTCTTAAAGTATATTCTTTAGTGGTTGTTAAAGCACAGGTCTCTGAGTGGTAAAGTCTATTTCTCTTTGTTTACATAGAAATTTATTAATTTTTTTCTTACTCTGGAATTACAACCTAGCTGGACATAGAATTCTAGGTTGATATAAATTCTTGCTCAGAACACTGATGATATGATTCCATACACTTAAGACTTCTACAGGTTAATGATAGGAAATTGCTCTAAATCTATTTTTTTTATAGAAATATTCTACCAAATCTGGTTACTTTTAATCCACTTCCCATTTAGAAAAAGAAGGTGCAACTCACTGCCAGTGGTAATTTAATTTTACATAAACATGCTCTCTGAGGCTGATGCAAATCTGACTGGTTTTCAATGTAAAAATAAAACATAAAAACTGTTCTTGGAGTTATTTCCAAACAAAACTTGTCTCTAATCCTAATGTAACAGGAATGTGTACATAAATCGGATTCATCGAATGACTCTTCAGCTAACAACTGTTCAAGAACAATGTTAACATCATGTGCAGGACTGTTATGTTTTCTAGGCTTAGACATTTTCAGCGATTGAGAATTACTATAGTTTGTAAAGGAAAATACCACTACTAAAAACAGAATGCTATAAATGGAATGATATCACTTGTTTTCAAAGACTGTTGATATACTAGGGTGATGTGAAATAATAAAAGCGAGATATTTCATGGCAAACTTTGGGGGTAAGGTTAGGACTGTAATCTGCAAGTTATCTCGGGGTAAACACTGCAGGCGCAAGCCCCAACGGTGAGTATTCTTGGGGCAAATGGGAAATGGGTTAAGATCTTTCTCTTTGCCTTTGGTTTCAGCACAGTGTATCTATAGGTAGATGTTTTTATTTACTCTGTTTCATGATTCATTTTGTTACTTTAATCTAAAGATGTATCTCTTTGCTCAATTCTGAAAAAGTTTCAGCCATTATCTCTTCAAGTATTTCCTCTCGCTTATTATACATTCTTAGTTTCTGGAGCTCCTGCTAAACATTGATCAGAACTTATTCTCTCTTCCATGTCTCATGACTTTTCATTTATATTTCCCAACCTTTTAACTCTTTGCAACCTCTGAATATTTTGCTCATATTTACCTTCTAATCTACAAATTCTCTATTCAGTGGTTTCTAATTGTATTGTGTTGATTAAGCCATTCATTAAATATTTCTATGTAGTAACCGTATTTTTATTTCCTGTATTTCTGTTTGCTAAATTTTTCATGGTACCTTGTTATTTTCTTCAATTGTTTTTCATGTCTATAGTCAGTTTAAAGATACTTAAGTTACAGCCTTTTTAATGTTACTCTATTATCTGAAATTCACAGGATTTAATCTCATTGTTTGTTGTGTCTATTGATGCTTAGTCACGGTGAATTGTGTGCTTGCATGTTTTGAAAAGTAAACTCATCTTTAGTACTTTATCTGTGGGAATCTCATGCAGTCTTGCAAATTCTTCTGCCAAGCACCCAAGGTTATTACTGGCATGGAACCAATTTTCTGTACTTAGGGGAGAGGAGGTTCCCAAATCACACTTGTAGTGAATCAAACCTCAAGCCACATGCGATGCCAGCCTAAGGTATCAATTTCTCAGAAACTGTCTTTGTAATCTAGAGCTCTTGCAGAGATAAGTACTAATGAGCAAAATTTTCCTGGCCTATTTTTTGCTGAAGATGTTTCTGAATCTTCAGGGCTTCTGGCTTTATATGTGGTTCTAATGTTACCTATTTTGCCTCACATAGGACTAATTTCCCATTTTCTGACCCCAAATGGGTATGAAAACCCATCCTGTAGATTGTTGAACATGAAAGTTCTCTCTTTCCAAGAGCCGCACCATCAATTCACAGCTAATACTTTGGTTTTGAACTCCTTCTTCATTTCTGGCACCAAGAGACTTCTCTCTCTCTCTCTCTCAATCTCTCTCTTTCTCTCTCTCTCTCTCTTTTTTTCCTCATATAAACTCAGCAATGCATTTTGAATTTTGTAATATGTTGTGTCCAAAATTCACACATCTCAATAGCTTTACTGACTCCTATGCTATTCTATTTAATTGGCAGAAGCAAGAGAGAATCCCCTGTCTCAGTTCCAACACCCGCAGCTGTGTCTCAGTTCCTGCCCCATCCATGAGGACAACTCTAATTCTATCCCTGCTCCCAACCTGGTCTGCCTAAAACCACTGCATTGAATCAGCCCATGCCCAGCCACGTCCCAAAATATAACTCAACATGGACAAAGAACTTAGGGCAGTAAAGAAGGTAACTGAGAATGAATTCTCTTGCAGTGTAGAGCTTGGATCTGTTCTAGGATACGGGACAATTTTAAATCGACCTCAAACGCAAGCACACCTTCTTTTAAAAACACATTGCACACATGAATTATACAAGATGGGCACCTTGCTGCCCAGGGATGGCCATTGACAAATCACATTGCAAGAAGAGAGATGCTCAACAGAGGAGCCTGAAGTTGCCTTCTTCTGCCAGGAGGGTAAGAAACAGCCCACGTAAAATGCAGTTCTACTTTCTCAGAGAAAGAAAAGAGGAGAGGAGAGGAGAGGGGAGGGGAGGGGAGGGGAGGGGAAGGGAGGGGAGGGAAGAAGAGAGGAGAGGAGAGGAGAGGAGAGGAGAGGAGAGGAGAAGAGAAGAGAAGAGAAGAGAAGAGAAGAGAAGAGAAGAGAAGAAGAGAGAAGAGAAGAGAAAGAAAGAAAGAAAAGAAAGAAAGAAAGAAAGAAAGAAAAGAAAAGAAAAGAAAAGAAAAGAAAAGAAAAGAAAAGAAAAGAAAAGAGTTATGGGCATGGCTTGTGAAGAAAGCATTTCAAATCCATTACCTGTGTCTCCGAACTCTCCAAAGATATTAATAAAGACATCGGCATCGGTCCCTGCGCCAATGACATCACCAGTGTACACCTTGACTTCATACTTGTTACCTGAGAATGAGGACAGAGAAAGCCTCAGCTTATTAGGATTCTGAGGAGAGAAGAACAGAGGCCTCAAAGTAGTTACCGCACCTCCCCCCTTCCCCTCCACGCAATGCATGAATTGTCATCATTACTATCAATAACGGAGCAAGAAACAAGCTGCCTGACATTGGTTCCAAGTGCTCATTGCTAATATATGTGTATCAAATCAACACATTGTATACCTTAAACTTACACAATGTTAAATGTCAGTTACATTTCAATAAAACTGGGGAAAAAGTCAAATGGTTATTGCTAAATAACTGGATAGCATAAATCAGAGGTAGAGGAGTCTTTTTCATCTACTAACATATTGCGTTGAGATGCATGAATCAGCCCAAATCCAGGGTGTCACACTGAACCGACCCACCAGAATATCTCTCCTAGATACTGAAATGTCTCAGTTAACTGAGCCCCTACATCTACTCTGCCTTCTCCAATCTATCCTCTACATTTCATCACAGTGTCAAAATTCACTGGGGAAAATGAATTCTGCCAATGAAATTGTCAAGGCCATAACCAATGCAAAGACTAGAGGCACCAAGGGTAGCCAGCAAATGCACACTTTGGGGTTACCTCATTTAAGGGCCTGTATCTTCTTCCTGTATCTTTGCTTCATTCATTGAACAGAAATTGATTCTCTGTAACCCTTAAATACCTCAGCCTTGGCGTTGGTGTCGAGATAGGCTCACTGTGAACTTGACAACATACTGAGCCCTGCCCAGGTCTTCCCTGCTGGAGCCTGCTTTAGGGTAGGGAGCAAAGGGCAGGGGTTGCTGTGTGGTGTGGGAACAGAGACTCCTCTAGCTTTTCTTTGTGCACCAACAAGTCCAAGGGCTGAGGAAACTCTCCCTTCTCTTTTTCCTTCCTGCAATGGCTTCCTAAATTTTATGTAGCAGAATCTTTTATTCAGATGTCTTATATCCAGTATGAGAAGTTGATAAAAATTAGAGCTGTTTTCACTGAGGCCCAGAGTTGGCCCCTTACCCACCTTCTCCCTAGAGCCTTGCCCGATGTGCCAGCCCCCAAGGGTCTTTGTCCTCTGGACTCCTTGGCTCTGCCATGTTGTCTGTGTCAATGATTTCCAAGTTTGCCATCTATTGCCTTCTGCTGTTTGCTAGTTCCTGCAGGTAAGGCGCCTAAGTTCCTCAAGAATACTGCAGGGGACCCACAAAGGACATCCCGCCCACACAGCCCTGAAGGCTGGTCTCTGCCCTGCTGAGAACCCTGAGCCAGGAGAAAGCAATGACTTCTCTTTCCCTTCTCTATGCTCACTCAGTGAGACCCATCCCAGGGAAGGGGAGATCCTCCAATCCTTGTCCCCAACTGAAGGCTCCAGTAGGACAGATTCGCATGCCCTATTACTTCACCGTGAAGACCCCTCTGAAACAGGAGAGTGACTCAAGGCCTTCAGAAGAGGCCAGACCTTGGCAACTCCAAGTCAGTAGCTTAAAACTTGGGCCACATTCAGGCTTCCTGGGGAGCTTGTTGACAAGGCAGATTTCCAGGCTCCCCTCCCAGATTCTGAGACATATGATTATCTAGGACCAGGAAGGCCCTGGCCATGTCCAGCTGATCCTGCCCTTGATCATCATCATCTTCCAAGTTGCAGAGGCGCCCTGTTGGGTAGTTGGTTTTTTCTTCCCCTGGAATGCAGGGCCTCTGAGAATCATTCATTTTGGATCATGTCCTTTCTCAGGTCCAGTCCAGGGCTCACTTCACCCAGCGGCAAAACCCCTCTGCAGGGTGGCAGGTTGCCCAGGGCCCCGAGGCTGGTGATGCCACAGTGTGGTGGGGCTGAGGGAGTCTCCGAAGGCCACTGCTAAGCACTGGACGGTCAAAGGTGCGATAGGACTCCAGAGGGAATTGGGCACAGTGAAGCGGGAAAAAGAATGAAGATCTGTGGAAGGACTAGCAGACATTCCTGAAGGCAGACTTAGAATTAGTGGGCTGAATTATAAAGAAGGACATTTTAGCTCACCAAAGGCAACATTTTCTGGTAACTAGGGCTATTCAACCAGGAATGGGATGCCCTTGGGGGAACTGAGTTTCCCATCCCTGGAAAAACCTAGGCAGTCACTACCCTCAAGGGGGTTGTGAGAAGATGCCAGAGGCGAGAGAACGTGGGAACACTAACAGTCCTCTTTAACCTGCAATTCCATGACATCTGAGCAGGAAGGGCAGCCATGCAGAAAGCGGAGGGAAGCCAGGAGATGAAGGAGGTTCTTCAGGTTCGTGTAAATGAGACCTGGGAAGCAGGAGCCCACGCAGAGCTTTGGGGCACACAGAACCCTTGTCCTGGTGACAGTCCAGAGGAGCAGACCATCAGGGCTGAAGGGAGTTAACATGGAGACAGCCGAGGGGCAGGGATCAAGAGACCCGACAGAGCTGGGACGGGGCTTCCAAGCCTTTCTGGCTGAGGCACACAAGGAGCCGAGGCCAGGGGTCAGGACGCCGGGTCAACAGAGTGCAGGAGGAAGTTCATTCTGGCACAAGGGTGGACTGTCTTCTAACTGCTGAGAACTTTCTACGGCAAAATGGGGCCCTGGGTCCCCACATAGTTGGCTGAGAGCAGAATACCCATATGTCAGATGACCTTCAATCACCCTGGGGGTGGGGTGTTGCCCAGAGATGCAGCAGGGTGGGTAGGCACGCCTCCCGACCACTCTTTAAATGGTCACATAGAGGGACAATGAGGCTAATTAAATTACTGTTTTCCCCCTCGCCTTTTTTTAAAAAACATTTCCTTTTCATGTACTACCCAAAACTATATAATTTGCCACTTTCCAAACAAGGCCCAGGGCCCTGTGCCAACCCTAAATTGTAATTAAGTACATATATCGACGAAAGAGAAGGCTGAATAAAAATAGGGCTTTCTTCTCTCCCAGCTGACAAACTGTCAGCACAGTACATCAAACCTTCTCCCCAATGGTCATATGAGAGCCCCCCAACTTCCTGTGATCAGAATTTCAATGACTGCAAACTCACAATTCCAGGTACAAGTGGATTTTGAGATGTTGAATTCATTCCTTAAATCTGGTGATCAGTGAGAGGGCAAAACAGGAATCTGGTAAAAGAGGAAGAGCTAAAGAGCCAGTAAAAATCCCTGCCCCAAGGCCAGAAGGGAATGAGGCCATTGAGAAAGATGATAAGAAAGCATAGAAAGAGGAAGGCCAGGGTTGACCCATGTTCTAGGGCAAATAATACTAGATAGCCAAACAGGAGTCATATGAGCTGCACCAAGGTCACATGATACAGGCAGGGCAGGTACCGTTGCTATTCTCATTTACAGAGGAGGAAACTGAGGTTCAGAGGGCAAGGCGGCTTGCCCAGTGACACTCAGCTGTTAAAGGATGCAAGGGGAACTCAAAGCCATGTCTCCAGTCTGAGAATCCAGGGCTTTTTCCAAAATACTTCATGGCCTCTCATACTCTATTGCCGAGGGCCAGCAAACTTTTTCTGTAAAATGCCAGGTAGTAAACATTTTAGGTCTTGCAGGTCACTTTGCCTCCACCTCAACGACTGACCTGTGCTGTTGTGGCACCGAAGCAGCCACACGATACTAGTAAACGCTGCGAACACAGGGGCGTGACTGTGTTCCGAGAAAGCCTTATGGACACGGAAGGAGAACTCCGTAGACCTTTCCTGTGTCGTGAAATATTCCTTTTTTTTAATTTCTTTTCAACCTTGTAAACATATAAAACTTCTCTTAGCTCAAGGTCTGCACAAGGACAAGTGGCAGGTGGTTTTTGGCCTTCAGGATGTAGCTGGCCAGCCCCCGCCCCAGGCTGCCTTCTGCTCTCAGGCAGTGTTCTGTGTGATTCTAGGCAGAGGACTGTGGGCAACTCTGTGCTCTCTGGCCTGGAATGAGAGCAGAGCTGCCTGGTGCAGGATAACCACAGCACATCCTAACTGCTGGCTGAGCAGCTCAAGGTTCCAGAGACTGGGGCGCTACTGGCCCTTCTGTGTTGAGGCAGAGGGGGTGAGAAGGAGCATGTCCTGTGCCTAGGCTGGGCAGGAAGAGCCAACTTTCCCTACCTCCATGATGCTGTATGACCAAGCTGAGCCCAGTGTTCCCCTGAATCCGATGGAGTCGGGGGCCTGGGCTGGGGTTTCCCGAAGGTGGTGACAGATGGCAGCACCAGTTCTGCAACGTTAGGTATTGCAACTTCAAGCCCTTGACTAGCTGAGCGCAAGCAGGAAGCAGAGATGGGAAGAGGAGAGAAGATCAGGTTGGAAGAGGAGCCAGCAACAAGTTCAACACCCTTCCTGAGCAAGCACAGGAGAAATGGGGCCTAGTGAAGGATCACGGGAGCTGTTGCCCACGCCAGGGTTGGCCCATGTTTAACCCATCTGGCATATTATCTGTATAAAATTTTCTCTAGATCTGATTTTTCTCTGGCCCTTCAGCGGGGCTACCATTAGCCATACAGTGCCTCTGTGCAAATTAGAAAAAAGGATCCCTTCCTCAAGACACTTTACTGCCATCTGTTGGATAACTGTCATAATAAATGCACAAATCTACAACCTCTATGAATGTGAAAGCTATCTCCTTACACAGACACACCTGCACACCTGAACCCAGCAGCTTACCTTTCAGGCCCTAGCCTCTTCTGCTAGGTCAATATGAGCTCTGAGAGGCCAAACTAATTTGAGCATTGATCTGAAAATTATACAACAAGGAACACAGACCAAGAATTAAGTTAATCACATGGTGATTAACCAAACAGAAATGAGCTGAGGTCCTGTGCTGGTGGAGTTAGTTGCAACCTAAAGACAGGTTTCCTGCCTCAAGACCATAGCAGAGGGCAGCCTGTGTCCTTCTTGCCCTTTCCAGGGGTTACCCAGGCTTGGCTTTGCCTTTTTATTCTCTGCAGGCCCCATGGCAGAGGCAGAGGCTGCTCCCGCCAAACAGGAAATCTGTCCTCTGCAGGCCAGCCGGAAGCTGCCTGCGTGGGCTTCCAGAAAGGCAGGCACCGGCAGGCCCAAGCTGCCTCCTGCGGCTGGTGCGCCAGCCGCCCCTGCACCCTCCCCTGCGCTGTCTGGAACAGTCAGCACAAGACACATCTCCGCAGAGCCACCTTAGGTGGAAGCAGGGTAGCGGGAGGGGGCTGGAACCCACAAATCCTGGTACCATGTGCACAGCGGAGCCTGGCTGAGCAGCTCATCGTGTTCACAACCACAGAAGTTAAGCAAATGCCAAGTAGCTAAGCCTCTATCCCACTTGCCGAGGAAGGCACCATCCCACATCTACCATGATCTGAGCCTCAGAGAAAGCAGCTCACGTGACCCAGGCTTTTTTAGGAAGCAGAGAATCATGAATGAACTGATGGCGAACTGACTCATGGGGCTCCTTTCCCTCGCCTTCCACCCCTTCTCAGATCCTGTATAATTAGATCATGGCTTTATTTATTTTGCCAGGTGAGGAGCGGAGAGAGGGGTTGGAAGGAGGATGACTGAATTTGATTTTACCCTCCCCACCGAATCTGCGATGGCTCACACCCCGACACCCCTCACTTCCGCTCCCTGAGAGCCAGACGCAGAGAAGTGAGATATCACAGACTCTGTGTGGGAGGAGATGATAATGGTGACGAGAGAAATTCAGCGGGGCTGCCCTGGGGGTGGGGGAGGAGGGGGAATGGGCTCCCTCAGCTGAGGAAGGCCTCTGACTACCCAAGCCTGCCCAGGTGCGGAAAGGGGGTGCTCAGTGGAACCCAATGGTACATGCCTGGAGCTGGGGCATGGCTGCTGGCCACTGACCCTCCCCCTTATACTGCCCCCAAGAGCTTTCCTCTTCCTTCCCTAGGGGCCGGCAGCCCGAATCTCTCACCCGGATTCGCCCTATTGTTAAAATAGTACTGGAACGTTTCTGCTTTCTCGACCTGGCTGTCCTTGCAGACACATCCTCTCATCAAAATAACAGTAAGAGCCTCTGATGGTTACCAAGGACCTACTATGGGCCAGCCGCACCTATTATCTCATTTGATCCTCATCATGACAGATCCTATTGCTACTATTATCACCATTTACTGATGAGGCAATGGAAGCAGGAGGTTCAAAAAGGTAACCAAGTTCCCCCAGTTAGAAAGGGTGAAGCCCAGATTTGGACTCTAAGGATTGGGCAAGAAGTCTCTCTCTTAAACTGTCATTTCACCTACCCTCAGGTCTGGGTTAAACCACACCTCCCAAGCCTACAGCGCTTCACTCCATAACTCCTAGGGTCTGTGTCACTTGCTTGGCATCTAACGTGTGCTCAAACAGGCCCTGGATTGACCTCAACTGAGTCTGGTTATGCACTGACATTAAAACATCACTTAGTCATTAACAGTTACTCGTGGAAGGTAATAAAACAAAACAAAACGCTCTTTTCCTGTATCACCCCCCAAATAAATATACAGCTAATATATTTCCCTAAGAAGCTGTTCGAGGTAACCCTGACACTATCAGGTGTTGAAATACAGCGTGGAGTAGATACGCTCTCACTCCTTTAGCTCATCGTGCTCACTTCCCTCTTCCGGTTCATTGCCGAGACCACAGAGCTATTCCCTCAGGCACCTCCGTCTGTCTCTCTCCTTGGCTCCCACTCCCGCTGCTCTACCGAAGCCCTTTCCCTTCCACCTGCTCCCGAGCAACCGTGGCTCCATTTCTTCCCTCTCTAACCCGGGTTCCACTCCACTGCTGGAGCGTGTCGCCCCACAGCACCGGGAAGTCGGCACATCTCATAGTCTGCTGGAGGAACCAGAGCGCCCTGTAGCCTAATTGGAGGCAGGTGAGTAAGTGTCAAAAGCCTTAACATTCTGCAAATCTCCTGAAGCAGCAATTCAATCCCTGTGCATAACGGTTAGTTTATACTAGGAAATAACTGTGTTCATAGATTACCTATAAAGATGTCTACCACGGCATTATTAATAAAAAATTAAGAACAACCTAAAAAGATCCCATATAGGGGATTGTTGGGGGTAAATTATGATATTCGCCCATTCATGAACTATCATACAACCATTTAAAATAATGGTTTAGAAGATTATTAAGTGCGATAATATAGTATTAAGTAAGAAAACCTGATCACAAAGTTGAGCGTATTACAGTACCATTTCAAATCAATATGTTTAATACATTCATGCACAAAAATAGAATGGGAAAGAAATTCACCAAAATGTTAACAGGAGTGTCTCCAAGGCTGGCCTACCCAGTGATTAAGTTCAAGACTGGGGTTTACTCCTGACTCCCTTACTTGTATGCAAATTATTTAACCTCTCTGTGCCTAAGTTTCCATTATCTGTAAAATGGAAATAATAATACCCCCTTTGTAGAGTTGTTATAAAGATTAGATAGATGATATTTAGATACGAAAAGATGATAGACAGATGATAGATGATTGAAACAGATGGATGGATGATAGACCAGAATTATGCCTGACACTGATTAAGTGCTCAATAAAAATTAGTTAGATCATCTTTGGGCGATGGGATTACAGAAGAGTTTATTCTTCCCCTTCTTGCTTATTTGTCCTTTTGAAATTTTTTACAACAGCCATATTTTTTTTTTCTATAATTTAAAACTAAAGATTGAAGTCACTCCGCGTTAATACTTGAATAAGTCCAGCCCTCTGTAGTCCAGAAGCCGTGGAGAACCCCTGCCAGTCTACAGGAAATGCCTGAAGACAATCCGTGCACGTGACAGACACTCTTACACCCTCGAGCTGGCTTTGGCACCAGGAACCTTTGAGTTGGACGGAGCAGTTATGAGGCGGGAGGGAAGGCTGAGGATGAATGGGGGAAGACAGACTCGCAGGCCACCAGATGGACCTCCAGCCCCAGGCACGTGGGAAAGGTGGGAACCCCTTCTGTGACTCTCACTGGGCTCACTCTGGGCAACACTTGGCGCTCAGGGGAGGGGTCCAGCAGGAAACCACAGGTGGCTGGAATGGACACCAACAGCTGGATCGGGACCAAGGCAGTGTCTCTATCATAAGTTCAGATTTCCACGCGGACTAAAGCAGCACTGAGAAAGTGCTATTTCCATAAATAGAAAAAACATACAAAGGTTATTATAAACACCTATTTGAAAATCAAAATAACCAAGTTTAGCGCAAAGATACAATGTCGTGCATTCCCAAAAGGTTCTGGCTGCTGGGTTAAAAGAGAGCATGACTGACAATGGTCCCAGGGGGCCTGAGGCCACAGTGAAGCTGAGCTGGAGGGCCTGTTCCCAGCTGTATGAATGAGATACTGCGCCATCAGAGCCCATCGGTTCCCTCGAGTGCCCTCATTCTGTTTGAAAGTTTAGCAAACTCCTTCTCAACCATGAAGTCTTAGCTTGGGCATCGCCTCTGCCGTGAAGCTCTCCTGATTCCCCCTTCCTCTGTGCTTCCACTGGCTTCCATTGTTCATCCGTCAGAACATTCTACCCCTTTGCACTGTGATTACTTACTGGTCTGACTCTCTCCCTTCATATTCTAGGCTCCTACAGAGAAAAGCTTCTATATATTTAACCTGAGCACAGGATCTGGTGCACAGAAGATTCCCAATAAATGCCCATGGAATCACTGAGTGACACCGGAGGAGCACGAGCTGGCATCTTGAGCTCAGGTGACCAAGAGCAGGTGGCTTAACATCCCTGGGCTTCTGTTTTCTCCTCTATAAATCAGAGAAGTAGATAAGGTCCCTTTGGGCCTGAAATTCTCTGGTACTCTTTACTGAGGCCTCATTCAAAGCAGTTCCTTCTTCCCACTCTTTCCGGAGATGATTTTCTGCAGTGCTAGGTGGGAGCAGATGGGGTGGGTGGGAAGCTGCTGTGAAGTTCAGAAGAGGCGAGCACTGTGGGTCTGGCCCAGCTCTCCCCACCCTGAAGCCCTCACGGCTGACAGTCTGTGGGCCCAGGACCACCTCCGTAGGGTTCCGAGGAAAAATGGCCCCTGAGCAGTACCAACAGCAACTGGAGCTCAGAGGGCCCTGGATAAAGTTTGAGCTGGGTTGAGGGGAAATGTCAGAGAGAGGGAAGAGGTTTGGGAATAAAGGTGCTCCCTGCAGGCTTCAACTGCAGTCAAGGTCATGAGCCTATTCTCAGTTGTCTAGATGAGACTGTCGGATTCTAGAAGGATTCCTGGCACTGAGTGGCTCCAAAGTCCTTTCTGATTCTGAGAGGCCAGAATCCTGAGTCTCTGCAGCTCAGAGTCAGAACAAGCCTGAGTGCAGGAAAAGAAGACAAGGAAGCATCAGGATCACGACAGCACCAACCACCATGATACTTGTGCCATTTACTGAGCACTGACCCCAAGCCTGGCACCGCACCAAGTCCTTTATGTTCATTTCCCCCAAGTAATCAGCTCACCCACTTTCTGAAGTGGGAATTAATGTTATCTGCTTCTCACATATGCAGAAGTTGAAGCACAGAGCTTAAGGCATCTGCTTGTGCATGCGTAACTGGCAGAGTGGCAGAGCCAGGTTTGACCACAGAGAAGGGGGGTCCAGAGACTGAGCTCACGGGAAGAGGGATGGGCACGGTGCCAAAGAATGAAAAGTATGGGGGGAGGCGGATGAAAAGGGGAAGGAATGCCCATAGCAGAAGGGAGAGCACCAAAAGCCACTCTCCTCTTGCCCTGTGGAGGAGGGCTAGCCCCCGACCCATCCTTTTCTGTCTGGTCGTGAAGGTAAACAGCCTACCACCTAGTGCACCCGCACTAGAGAGGAAGAAACCAAGGCTCGGAGAGGAACTGAGATCTACTGCAGGTCTCATCGCTACTTGACGGCAAAGCCAGAACTAGAACTCAGGGCTGTAAATAGTCCCATGCACTTTGTGATCCAGAGAACTGTCTTTTTAACTTAATAATTTAATTACTCTCTGGCATCATCCAGTAGAATCTGGGGACAAGTCAGGGCTGCTGGCTTATGTGGCAGAGCCCTCATGATGGGAGAGTTTTGCATCCATCGCCCAGGCTGCTTTCATTTCGCGTTTGCTTTTGTATCATGCAGTTCGCCGGCAGATCCACGAGCCACTGCAGGTAGCGCGATTTGCACATGCCCCTAATACATTCATCACAGTCCTTTTCTTGTCCCATCCTTTCTCCAGATGCACCCTGGGCACTGTGCCCAGCATGGTCTTGCTGAGACTGGATACACATCTGGAGCTGCATGATAACCACTGTGGAGCACAGCGTGGGCTGTGAAGAAATCACAACCCAGTTACCTGAGTGGTAACAGTGATCGTGTCAGACAAACACAATTTCATTTCTACGCGTCCCCCAGGCTCTGGGCAGCTTTCAGCCCCAGCACGGGCTGTCCCATTGGTACAGCTCTCTTTCCTTCAACAACCAACCCCGCCGTGGTCTCTGGCACATCACACAAAACTGGCTGCAACCATATTTATTATCAATCCACCGAAGAAGAGACTGTTCCTTAGGAGAAAGGTTATCCCTAAGGAGGCCTAGGGAGCAGGTCGCAGCTGGGAGAAGGGGAGTGGGCAGGACCCATCTCAAACGGGGCCCCCGTAAGAGCAAGGGCCCTCTCCACTGTTGGCAGGGCCTGGGTCTGAAACACTGATGAGCTGTTGTGCCTGGGAACTGACAGCTCTGGGGTGCGAACAGCCCCCAGGCCAGCTGGAACTCAGCTCTTGGCTTCGGAGGCCTGTCTCATTGCCAAGTTGGCAGAGCTTTCCCTAAGCAATGTGCTGTGGGCTCAGTACTAATTTAAGCCACGTGATAATCTTGATGCTTTTCAAGGTGGGAGGATTTGTGGGTTGGTCCTGGAATAGGGACAATTACGTGGCCAGAAGGCAGGAAATGACATCATATCAGCAGTGAAAAGGCCAGGCAGGGTCTGCCCTAAACAGGTCCAACCCCCACCTTCCTACCAGGTGACAGCTCCTGGCCCAGGATCTTTCAAGACCCAACAGTGGGTCATCCAGAATCGACCCAGACAGATCATACCATCTTATCCCACCTTGTCTAACTCAAATATCCATCCCCCCCCCACCTCCTCCCACTCTCTCTCCTTCAGTACTGCCCCACCCCACCCCCAGCCTCGGGAATGTGCCTGGAGACTCCCTGAGGCCAGAGGGGGATGGGTCATCCCATGCTTTCAACCAGGGAAACTTGAAGAGTGCTTGTCGATCGCACCTGGGTGTTTTGCCCCATGAACATCACACCTGAAGCGACAACATCAAGGTAGGGGGAGTAATGCCAGTGGGCAGGAGACTCATGGCAAGAGAGATGAGAAGATGCTTGGCCAGCAGAACACCAGCACAAGGAGGCGCCTCAGAGCACATCCAGTACACCCTTCTGGAGAGATGAGGGACCGCCTGGAGGGAACGAGTAACTGGCGTAAGGTACACAGTGACCGAGGGGCGAGACCAGAAGCCGGCTCTCCTCGCCCCCCTGCAGAGCCCTGTCCAACCAGCTCTGCACTGGTCTTCATAACTGAGTGTGTCTACACGCGGCCCCCACCATACACACATGAGCCTGTTTCCTACCAATCTTCACTCAAGCTCCTCAATCCCAGCGCCCAAGTCGGCAGGTACCAGAGAAGGTGTTACCCTTGAAGAAACCTGTGCTTGGCTGGGACACCAGATCAACACACATTAAGTAGTTAGCACCCAAAAAGGCAAATAGTGGTCCCTGAGATCTGGTGTTTCTCAGCCATTTCTTCATCTCAAAACACCTGGACTACAACCCACGCCATCTGCCACGGTGGCTCATTCTGGCTGTGATTCAGCCGAAGTGAGTCTAAATCTCAGGGAGCAGATTGAAAAGTCCCTCCTCTGCCTGTGAGATTCCTTGCACACCCCCTGACTACAGCTGGGGTGGGGGACCCTGCGAGAGTCACCACAATTCAGTGGGTTGCACAGACTTGGATTCCTCTGGAGTTTGTAGGGGCAGCAGAACCTGAGGTGAGGGAGCAGGCGACACTTGCCAGAGAGGCAAGGGCCTGAAAACCAGTGCGTTTGGGTGCCATGGAGAAAACTTAAGGAGAAGACGAGAGAGAGCAGGCGACGGGAAGAGGCGCTGGCCCTGACACTTCCTCTGACCCTGGCATATGTGTTAATGGAGGTTTTCTCTCTAATCGGCTTGAGACAGAAGTCTGAGAGCAAGGGGAACCCACTCGGGCAGTGGGGAGAGCAGCCCCACCGGGTCCTTGATGGGCTTGATGAGATGGGGCCTGAACCCCAGAGACTGCGTTCAGCAGTCTGGCTTCCACTCCACGGTCTGGCAGCGGGTGGGGAGAGGGTGTCTCATCCTATCTCTCAGGCTTCGGTCCCATTTCCTGTGGGTTCCTTGAAACCTCCTCATGCTTTATTAGTGCTAGAGAGAACAGTGTTCAGAGCCACCATGTGCCAGACACTGGAGCCAACACAATCTGAGCGAACAGGCTGAGAGACGAGAGCTGCTAGCCTGAGACCAGGAAACAGAGGAAGAGGGCGAGAGGTGGTCTATGCCTGCTCACCTCAACCTTTGCTGCATGTACAGAGTGGGGACAGTAACAGACTTTCCCACCTAGGGGTGCTCTGGATTTTAAATGAGACACTAATTGTAAAGTGTATAGCACATGAAGACACGGGCTATAGAAGTATATTGTCCAAAGGTCAGTAGGCAGCATTGCTGGGATTTGAACCCAGGACTCTTATGACTTGAGACAGAGCTCTGAACCACGACGCATTCCATCTGCTTTGTGGCTGCCTTGTACTATGGCAATCTGTGTCCTCTACTGGACTGTGAGCACCTTGAGGGCAAGTCCTACACACTTACCCTAAACCCAATACCTAAGAGTAGCTCAGGGGGCATCACCGACGGCAGCTGTTAATGATGGTTCTTCAATTCAAGGCCTGGGAGACTATGCTTAGATTCCAGCCAGGGGCTGCCATCAATGTGTAGATGTCAGTGTGGCCACTCTGCTCCTCTGGGCTCTGGGTGGTCAAGAGGGTGAGCCATTCCAGACTGGGAGGAGGAAATCCTCCAGGAAGGGGTTTAGGCATTCGTGGTAATGAAGGGAATGTCAAGAGGTAAATGCTGGAGGGAAAATCCGCTACACTTCTGGAGCAATTTGATAGCCAAGACTGTGTTCCCAGGGATAACCAATGCAGACATGCCAAAAACGTGGCTGCCTCAGGCCCCAGGAGGCACAGGACCCCTGACACCCACTCTAATAGGGAGACAAGCACAGAGATGGCTGCTAACTCCCTGTTAGGGTGCACTTATGTCTGAGATTCTTAATCAGGAGGTATGATGTCTGCCTGGACCATTTCACTGCAATGTGGGGAGGCAGCCAGCCATAACTGAGATACCCACTCCTGCTGACTCATATGGGTAAGTCAGGAGAATCCTGGAGGCTTCTCTAGCAGCCTGGAGACCTAAACAAGAACTGAGGACTTGGGGTGGAGATGGCATTTTCGTCTTTTCTTTCAGGCGAATAAGAGCCCTTTGACTACAAAGCCAATATGGTGTATTGCCACTGTTAAAAACAATAAATGCAAATTTAGGATGCGTTAAAAGAAACAGGACATCAAGAAACCCCGAATAGCCAAAACAATATATAAAACAAGAACAAAGTTGGAAGTCTCATACATCCTGATTTCAAAACTTCCTACAAAGCTATAGTAATCAGTACTGGCATAATGGCAGAGCCCTCATGATGGGCCCCTCCACTTAGACAAAAGGAACAGAATAGAGAGCCCAAATAAACTCTCGTGGAGATTGTCAAATGATTTTCAACGAAGGTGCCAAGGCCATTCAATGTGTAGAGTGCAGTCTTTTCAACAAATGATGCTGAGGACATTGGATGCCTACATGCAAAAGAATTATATTAGACCTTTACCTTATGTCATATAAAAAGATTTAATTCAAAATGGATCAAGAACCTAGACATAAGAGCTAAAACTAAAACACTCAACAAGAAAATTCTAGTCACAGGGTAAAAGCTTCATAACATCGGATTTGGCAATAATTTCTTGGATATGAAACCAAAAGCACAGGCAACAAAAAAAAGTAGATAAACTGGACTTCAAAAAAAATTAAGTCTATGGCCATGCCACCCTGAACATGCCCGATCTCGTCTGATCTCAGAAGCTAAGTAAGGTCAGTCCTGGTCAGTACTTGGATGGGAGACCACCTAGGGATACCAGGTGCTGTAGGTATTAATAAAAAAATTTTTAAACAATTAATAAACAAATAAACAAACAAATAAATAATAAAAAATACAAAATAAAAAAGCAATAAACATAAATGTTTCCACATGAGAATTAGATGAGATAATTATCATAGAGTACCTAATACAGAGCAGATACTACCACTACCAAGAGTGCTATAACTCAACTAATAATACTACTAACCAATTTAAAAAAATTTTAAAAACATTTTACGTCAATGCGTACTATCAAC
The DNA here is from genome assembly GCF_014176215.1 of Rousettus aegyptiacus. NCBI lineage: Eukaryota > Metazoa > Chordata > Mammalia > Chiroptera > Pteropodidae > Rousettus > Rousettus aegyptiacus. The sequence continues at coordinate 74,797,505 of NW_023416287.1, forward strand.
AGAGTGAAAAGGCAGCCCCTGAGTGGGAGAAAATATTTTAAATTATATATCTGATAAGGGGTTAATATCCGGAAATATATTCTGAATAGATGCTTACAATTCAACAACGAAAAAAATCAAACTCCCTGATTAAAAAAAGACTTGAATGAACATTTTTCCAAAGAACACGTACAAATGACCAATAAGCACATGAAGAGAGGCTCAACATCACTAAGCGTCAGGGAAATGCAAATCAGAACCACGATGAGATACCACCTCACACCTAGGAGGATGGTTAGGATTTTAAAAAACAGAAAATAACAAGTGGTAGGGAGTATGTAGAGAAAGTGTAACCCTTGCGCATTGCCAGCGGGGATGTGAAATGAGGCAGCCGCTGAAAACAGCATGGCAGTCCCTCAAAAATGTGAAACATGGAATAACCATATGACCCCGTAATTCCACTTCTGGGTATAAACCTCAGAGAACCAAATAGATGTCTGTACACCAGTGTTCGCAGCAGCATTATTCACAATAGCTCAACGGTGGAAACAACCCAAATGTCCACTGACGGATGAATAAACAAGTAAAATACGATACATGTATACAATGAAATATTATTCAGCCTTACAAAGAAATCAAATTCTGAAACATACTACAACATAGATGAACCTTCAAGACATTATGCTAAGTGAAATAAACCAGTCACAAAAGGATAAATACTGTATGATTCCATTTACGCGAAACGCCTAAGTAGTCAAATTCAAAGAGACATAAAGTAGAATAAAAGGGCTGTGGGGGAAGGAACGTGAGGTTCCTGTTTAATAGGCAGAATTTCGGCTGGGGAAGATGAAAACGTTCCGGAGAAGGATGGTGGTGATGGATACACAACAACACGAATGTACTTGGTGCCACTGAACTGTACGATTAAAAATGATAAGATGGTAAAAGTAATGTTACGTATATTTTATAATAACAATAATAAAAAGAAGCAAGACAATGGAGTCCGGGGGCCCCCGGCACTCTGATGCGTCTCATCCGAAACACAGGGTTCTAGCCAAGGAGGTACATTCTGGAGGGTGACTGACAAACCAGAATTCCTCGGGAGGTAGGCTGGACGCACGCTCCAAGAGGTGAGGTTGAGGAGGAACCTGGGGAAGTAATCCTGAGAGGAGAGAAGCCTGTCTTCACAGCACGGAAGGGCTGCCAGGAAAACACACTGTCGTGTCGGGGGGACTGGAGCAGACGAGCAGAAGTCTCAGAGCGATCATGCGGGGTTTACATTCAGGCAAATCTTTCTGACACCCAGGGCCACTTAGCGGCGGAATGGGAGGTTGTAACTGCCCACTATTCAAGAAAGCCTGGATTCAAACCAAGGCTGGAGAGGCCACTGGTGGGGACATTATGAAAGGGAATCCTGTGACAATAGAAGACTGGTCCACATGACCTCTCTGAGCCCTGGCTGTGATCCCACAGGTTCTGATCTCTTAGGTACCAGACTATTTGCCCTTGGACTTGCCCTGCCCAAGAGCCAAACAAAAAAGCACATTCCACTAAGATCTAGGAGACTCACATTCTAGTCTCAGCTCCATCAGTGGTTGGCTGTTTGATCTCGGAAGGGTCACCACTCTCTGGACCTCAGCTTACTCATCTGTCTAGTTAACACCTACCCGCCTGTCCTCACCTCCTCACTGTCAGAGGCATGGTAAGTGAAGCAAGGGCTCCTGAAGAAGAGAGCCCAGGTAACCTCCCCGCCCTCCTCCCCTCCCTCCTGGCCTCTGCTTTCCCTTCCTCCCAGATCAGGGCTGGCAGTGTTTCCCAGGCTGCAGTGTGCAACGCCTGGTCGTACGCTGGATGCTAGTGGGGACACGGGAGGTTATCTAGGGTTGTGTATTCATTTTAATATGTACGAATGGAAACATGAGATTTATACAAAATAAGTTTTTTTTTATAAGAGTGATACTAACATTCTTTTTTAAATAGACTTACAAATTACTATAAGTTGCAAAGTATGAGTTAAAGAATAAATTAAAAGGGAAGTGGTACTGGAATGAGGCAAAAATCATGAAGATGGAATGCAAGCGTCTGGGTTTGGGGAATCCCCGTGGACTGAGGGGAGGCGCGAACCTGGCTCCCTCGGCCCCACGACAGGTCCTCAGGGCCTGGCAACCAGACTCAGAGAAAACCAGGGGCAACGCATTTGGGTCGGTCCTGCTGCCTCGTTTCCTCAAGGTACCAGGCGCAGCGATTTTGGCAGCCAGTTGAAAACAACTGAGAAATTGAACTTGCTTCTGGGATCCTCACACAACTGGGAGTTACTCGACTTCTACCTCCTTCTTTTGGAACCCCATCACGCCTGCCTTCTCCCCAGTGGGCTCCGTGAAGGAAGGGGGGGCCCTGACCAGGCCACTGATTCCGAGGTGCTAGGAAAACGTTGAGTGCCTCCCTGGAAAAGTACATCTAAAGAGAAGCCCAGAGTGGGAAAAAAGTAATCCCCGAGAGATCTGTGAGGTATGGGGTCACGAGCAGAGGTGACATCCTTGTCCTTGTCCGGGGCAGCAACCACCTGCTCCCACAGGCAGGGCAAGCTCCCCTCCTGCCTGTGCCTTGAGGAACCATCTAGAAACCTGATCAAAGTCCAGTCTCCTCTCCCCCCCCTCCACTATCTGCTGATTATCTCAGTCAAAGGGTCAGCTGGTCAGCCTAAGATACCTACCTTCCCTGAGGAGCGAGACTTAAAGAATTTTCCAGCTAATTATCAGCCAGAACTGTGGGAGATAGCCCTCGGAGGTGGGGAGAACCAGGCCCCTAAGGCTCCGCCCTCTCTTGGTGGGTCTTGAGGGGGTTGTAATAAACACTGAAAATGTCCCCTCTCCTCTCTCCTCCTTCTAATAGTGCCCGTGTCCCACTTTTTAAAATAGTTTTACCTATAAAACTGCATGGATGAAGAGATAATTATCTTCCCCATTTTGATCATCAAAGACCTCTGGTAGCAATCAAAAATCAAGTTCATACAATTGCAAATGAAAAGCAAAGAAACTTGACCTTTTTTTTTTAACCAATGCAGTCTTTCGAATATTTGAAGATCCCATTTTTCATTCCTTCTTCTGGAATCCAGCCAGAAGTACTAAAGATCCAGCATCCACCTTCCTATAAAGGGGCAGGGGGTCCAGGCAGCCTGGTTCAGGGACAGCGTCAGCTGGTGTCTTTGTTTTCCCTTTAAGAGGCAAGACAGCAGCACCCTGGATAATTCTTGTGGGAAACTGGAGAACCCCTGAGTTATATTAACACTTTCTCAATAGCGACTTTTCGGAAGCTCTCCTATTAGCACATGGTTTCAAATGACATATGTATAGAAAAGACTAGAAACAATTGCACGAAAATGTCACCAGTGATGCTTTTCCAGGTGATGAAATTATAGGTGTTTTTATATATATATGTGTATATATATATATATATATAATGTATATATATTACGTATGTAATATACATATATATCTATTTAGGTGTCTCTAGTTTCTACATTTTCTGCAATGATCAAATCTGGCTTTTGCAATAAGAGAAAGGATCAATAACGTATCTTTTCTAAAGATCCAATGAAGTTCCAAGATCACAGAGGAATGAGGCAAGTGTTCCAGGTTGGTTAGGAGGTGGGAGCCCAGAGGCAGGCAGAGGAATTGAGAGGGGAAGCACGATGGGACAGAAGACGCCGTCTTTGTTTCTGCCCAGCTGGGCTGCAAGAGATGGTGGAGCCTGGAGACTAAGGGTGCAGGCAGAATCCAGCAGCCTGTTCCGCTGTTGTACTGAGTAACCATGGGAATGTCCCTTCTCCTGGCCGCCAAGTGCCCTTCCCTCCGATGGCCCACGACTCTGTGTGAGCAGGGTATTAGGATACTGTCCCCTTTTTGGAAAGGCAAGTACGTTCAGTAAGGGGGTAAGATGAGGTCATAACTTTAGGGAACAAAGGTGTGATACACTAGGACATGGGATACAGTGTGTGTTTTAACTGCTTTGTTCCCCTGCCTCCTGCTGAGCTAAAGTGACTGAGTTTAAGGCGCCTCTGGCTAGAGATATACTTGAAACAAGTTGTCTCGCTCATAAAATCGGGAGTCAGGGCAGCATGATGGCACACCGGAGGCGGTGAGTGCTCATTCCCGTCCACGGTGCCCTCGCTGAAACTCACCCTCCTTGCGCATCGGAAGGCAGGCAGGGAACGGGAGGGCAGCACAGCTGCCTTGGAACCCTGGGGGACTCGTGGTAGATACCCGTCAACGAGAGTTGTTGAAAACACGAGATGTGCTCGGGGCTGCTCCTGTCCCTCCATCCTGCCTTAAGGTCTTCTTGCAGGCCTCGCTTCCTTGAACCCCATGAGCACATAAGCTTGCTCTTGGGAAGGCCACAAGGAAGAGACTGGACTTCACCTGAGCCCTGGCAAACAGAAGACCCTGGAGGTGGCAAGGGGGGATGGAACTGCCCAGAACAAGACAGAGGTCAGGGTGAGCCCAGCCCGGGCAGGGCCAGACGGCGGGGGGACCACCCCGGCACTGACCTCTGGGCATGTCCATGGGGTTAAAGCTGGCCAGCAGGTCACGGCACCACTGGCGGTCGCCTTCCACCTTGCTCAGCCAGTTGTTGCAGTTGAAGTAGTAACGGAGGTGAGGCCGCTTCATGTCGGTCACGATCACCCGGTCCAGGTACCAGCTGGCGTTCAAGCCTGTGTTGTCGTGTTCGATCCTGGGGCAGAAACAGACACCCACATCGTCACTGGCGGGCAAGAGACGATGCCCTTTCCATGCCGGAATTTCCAAATGTTTCCTCCAAAGAGAGGTTCGATCATTTTGTTGTTGTTGCTGTACCTCTCGAACCCCAGTTTCCTCGTGTGTGAAATGGGAATATCTTATCAATGATGTGCTTATCAACAACTGTTACATAGTTACATTGCCTGCAAAGAAATATTGTCTCCCATAGAAAATGCGGGATTGCCGAGGCATGCAACAGGACCATCTCGTGCTCCCCCTCTCTCCCTGACTCCTGGACATCTCAGATACTCTCCTTGGTCCCACCATCCGGAGGATTTACCCATAGCCATCTAGACGGGTATTGCCCCTTAGAAATATCACATGAGCTGCAGATGCGAGCCACAGATGTAATTTTATGTTTTCTACCAGCCACATTAAAAAAGAAACGAACAAACAAAAAAAACCAGTGAGATTAATTTTAATAATATATTCCATTTAATCTATTTATCATTTCAACATATAACCACGTAAAATGTATTAGTGAGATATTTTACCGTCTTTTTCTTGTACTATGTTTTCAAAACTCTGGTGTGTTTTTACATGCACAGCATGTCTCAATTTGGACCAGCCACATTTCAAGTGTTCAAGAGCTACATGTGGCCAGGGGGGCAGCTGTAGAGCGCAGCATAAATCCAGACTCTTCAAAATTGAGCCCCCAATAACTTCCCCCCCTTCCTGTAGCCCCCCCCATCCTCAGCAGTCCCAGTTTCCAACCTGAGGTCAGGTTCTTCCCCGGAAATTGACCCATGAACAACCTGACTTCGCGCCAAGCATCTCATCCCTGCCTATCACAGTGGGACCTTTCCCACGCAGGCCTTAACGGGACACGCACAACTTCAACTAGGACACGGCCCCAACAGATGAGTGACGCATAGGACGGACACAGAATGCATGCCCACATCCGACACAGAGCCAGGCACACAGTAGGACCTCAGCTTAGCGGTCACCTTTCCCCACGCACTGACACCTTCTTCCCAACCCTAAGCTGTAAAGGCTCCCTTTCTGCTTATAACCCCTTTCCCCCCATACAAGCGGTGTTGGGCCCTCATGTGCCTCTTATTTTCCCAGCAAAGAGAGTTAGTGATACTATGCTTTCTAGTCATAGGAATACAAACCAGGGCTCAACTTAGGCAGCATTTGACTCCTGGGTCCAATTAGGCAACAGATGATTCTGACATTCTGACAAATGGGCATGAACTTGAATGGGAGCAGGTAGCAGGAAGGAGGAGGGTAAAAAGGGCCCATTGGCAATTGAAGGCTCTTTCTCGGCAACCAGGCTGGGCAGGCTATCCCTCCCATCGTATTCACAAGCCCCTGCCCCTTAAAGACAAAATCAGGAACGTTCTCTGCCAAAAGGCATCCTGTAGCATCTTAACCCTCCTGCTAACACTCAGCATCCCGACATCTCTGAGACCGGGATGTCAGTTACTGTCCTAAGCACAACTCACTGAAGCCTCACGAACCCTAGGAGCCAGGCACCACTATTACAGAGAAGGAAACGGAAGCTAGGAGAGGAAACTGGTCCAAAGTCCCACAGCTAGTAAGTGGCAGGGCAGAACTCGGAACCAAGGCAATCTGGACTCAGTCTGCTGCTAACTGCTGTGCTGGCGTCTCTCAGAGCGTTATCTGCCAAGTCTGTCAAAAACTGACTCAGATCGTCGTAACTCGGAGAAGTGACTCTCTATTGGGGGAAGTTTAGGGCACTGTGTGTGACTCAGGGTGAGAGAGAAAGAGGTGAGCCTTTGGTCACCCCTCAAATGACACCAGGAGAGTAATCGACACCCAGCAAGTGTCAATGGTGAAGTCGGTTCCTAATCCACATGCCTTCGTCTCACCCGGACCCTGGCCAGGGGCCAGGTTCTCACCTGATTTTGTAGATGAGGCCCACGTTGTTGGTTCTCACCCGGAACACATCCACGTTGGCTTTCTCAAAGGCAGATTCGCTCCTGCAACGAACGTGTACACAGTTAGCACAGATCAGCTCTTGGCTCACAGGCCCAGGAGGAAAACCAAGGGCTGGCACCCCCTTCTTCCTCCACCGTCCCACTCCTGGGAAGTGCTGTGAGCAACTGACCCCACTCTGAGATTCCTTTCTGACGTGACTGGGAGAGGAAGAGGGCAAGACAGTCAGTATTCATTCCTTGCTTCACAACCAGGTTCTCATGTGATTCTTGCCAAGTGTCGCTACGGCAAGCATGGCAGGCAATATTAGTCCCATGTTACAAATAAGTAAATTGCTAGTTGATAGCAGAGCTGGGACCAGAACCTGGCTCTCCTAAGTCATGATCCAACGCCCTCTGGTTGCTCTGGGTTGGGACAATGGTGGAGGAAGGAAGGCATGATAAATGCCATGATGCTCTTAGGTCTACAGGCCTCTGGCCTCCTCCTCCTTGCCTTGCTATTGCCGGGGAAAGTAGCAATGGCAGCCCCAAGTGGATGCAGAACTTGGGTGGGGGTTCGTGGTCCTGCCATTCCAACAAGAAAGGAAATACTCAACCCAAATCAGCAACCAGGGAAGCGGGGTAGTGAGGAAATGCATATCCGGCATCCTGCAAACAGTGCGAACAGAAGCAAGTACACCTGGGACGTTCCACAGTGAGACAGGTGCAAGTCCAGCCTCGGGGGCATCCTAGATTCAATCAGCTTAGACACAGGAGGGCCGAAGCAGCCTCGCCACGGGGTCCTCCAGCAGTGGAAGCCTGAATCTCACGTGGACATCTGCTCCATCCTCTGCATGGGCCAGGACCCCTGCCGTTCCAGCCCAGGGCCTTCCGCAGTGGTGCCTCTGTGGGGCTGAGGGCTGCTGACCTAGCCAGGGCCCTGGGCACCAGCGCCCAGCCCACATGGGAAGAAAAGCACAAAGACGAATACCTGTTTATTGGTCATCGATGTGTTTCAAAATAAAGAGGGAGGTGAAGGGTCTTCTCTCGAAGGCAACAGGCTCAGACTCTCAGTCACAGAAGGCTTTTAAGGTTCTATAGCCTTAAGAGCTGTGACTCTGCCAACAGACCCACTTGGGCAAACAGCCTGCCCTGGGGAGACGTTTCCTCATGGTGGGCACGTCATGAGACGCGGGCCTGTGGCCCTCCTGAAGCAGTGCAGAGCTCATGAAATCAGGTGAGACTGTGCACAGAGGCAGCCCTGGCAGGGGAAGGAGGCCCCAAAGGCGCAGTCTGGGTGCAGGGCAGGAGGAGGAGAGAGAGGCGGGGCCTTGCCGGCTTTGCTGGAGTGCAGAGGCCCGCTCCCAGGCTTACTGCATGTACCTGTGAGAATGTCACCTCTGAGGGTGGCTAACGACACACTGTGTTTTGTTTCAGAGTCAAAGCAGTTATTAAGTTACTTGGAAAACATGTGAACACAGATCCTGTGCATGAGGGTTGTGTGAATAGGAAACAAAGAAAGGAATGAGAGGTATTTTGTTTCAATATATGAGAAGGGAAAACTGATATTTATAATAAATAGACAAGAGTCTTTAGCGCAAATAAATACCCTAAGAAACAAGTAAACTGGGAAGCTATACGATGGATTATTATGCAGCCATTAAAAATCCCGTTTTAAAAGATTTCATAAAACAAACGAGTTTATGACATAGGCTTCAGAGGAAAAGCAGATTAAAAATAGAATGTAAAAACAGAACAACCAATACGATCAGGATACCAACTTCATTTAAAAACAATAAAGACTGTAAGAATTTATACAAAAACATCACGTCTAAATGGTAAGACTATGATGGCGTGTTGGTTATTAATTCTGGTCTGCATGTGTATTTTTAGTTTTCTGAAGGGAGCACATCTTGTTTTTGTAATTATGGAAAAAAGCAGAGCATCCTGCTTCAGCGGCCCCCACTGCACGCAGCCGGCAGCTGCCTGCGGAATGAGTCTGAGGCCGGCCGGCTGCCTCTCCTCCCCGTGCGTGGAATTTGGGAGACAGCCAATGCCGGTGATGAGGGGAAGAGGATGGTGATTTGGAAAGCAAAAGGCGAGGTGCGATTGGGAAGGAAAGCAGCTGGCTTTCTGGGGTGCCTCTGACAAGCTTTCCGGAAGAGAAGCTCCCACAGCTGCACGCAGCCAGGGGGGCTCCACGCCTTCGGAAGGCCCTGTGCACCGACCGAGCGGGTGCGGGTTCACACATCCCAGGGCGTGTGTGGAACTGCTGACCAAGGTGCCTTACAGTCCCTCGGAAAACAAATATTAAAAACCGAGACGGAGGAAAGTAGGCTGGGAGAGAACGGTCTTCCAGGATGGGCTGGGGAGCCTCCGCACTGCAGCCTTCCAAGGCATCGTAGGGGACGGAGCGAGCGTCCACGGTGTTCACAAGATGGAGACGGGAGGAAGGCCTCGCTCTCTTCAGAGGACTGGAAAGGACTCAGGGACAAGGCTATGCGGACTCCCTTCTCTCGGAGACAGGCCGGATTATCCCAAACAAGGCCCAACTCCAACCCATTCGGGGTCAGATTCCGAAATCCCCACTTCTGGCGAGTGCCTGTGGGTTTCAGGGAACTGACTGAGGGTGGGGTGGACGCAGCAGAGGACAGACGGTCCCTGGTCAAAGGAAACATTAGAAACGAAGACCTCCTCACGGCCCCTGCTGGGGCCCGCAGCTTCTCCGGGCTCCTGGTCAATCTGTGAATGAAGGCCAACGCAGAGCAGTGCCCCCTGCACGTGCCCCCCGCCCAGGAGAGCCTTTCGGCTGGCACAGGGCATTTCAGCCGCCAGCTGGACGGAGCCAGCAGGCTAAATGCCAGGCATTCTCTGACACTCTCAGACGGTGAGGTCTCAACAGGAGAACCGTGATCCGGAAGATACATGAGACCCCATCCTTTTGCCATGTTCTAAATATGTGACCCAGTGTTAGGGGTGGTCCTGAGTGACGAGAAAGGGAACCCAGGGGTGGGCGCCACGGCTGTTGGCACTAAACCTGTGTGGGGGTCGGGTGGAGGTCAGCTAACGGGGAATGGAAGTGAACGCGGCCCGCCCCTTGTGCCTAGGTGGGGGTCCAATGTGCACCGAGGAACTCAGACACCAGACCACAAGGGCGAGGACCATCAGTATTTTAACATCGGGCCCCAAAGTTCTTCTTGTATTGGGAAATAAAAACCCCAATAAGCCGTTTGGGAGTGGAAGGTGAAATCCTGGGGCCGAGGAGGAAAGACGTGAGTGAGCAGGAATTGAGGGGAGAGAGAAAAAAAAGGGCGTGGGAGAAACAGAAAAGAAATGCAGGGTAAGAGACATGGCGGAGGCTGCGGAGAAAGGGGTCAGGGAGAAATTCCGGGAAAGAGGGTGGCTTAATTTTAAGAGACTGGGGGACTTATCTAATATTCCATTTTAAGTCGTTTGCATTGCTGCAATGTGAACTCTTTCTGATGCCTGGAGCTCTCAGTAAAGTCCGATACACTCAAAAATGCCTTGCAGTGTGTGTGTGTGTTTAATGCAAAGAAAAGGGGCTCAGTTCCAACTGACTTATGGCTTTGGTTTGGGGTGACACAGTGTGGCAAGAAGGGAGCCGCGGCAGACAGTGAGATGAGGTTTGGGGACCAGCGGGCATTCTGAGCAGACCCAGGGACCGGTGCGGGGGAGGGCTCGGCTGGCTAACTGCAGCTGAGTCTCACACAGCACAGTGACCACCGCAGCCATCTGCATCTAGGTTACAAAGATAACCTGGAATTCCTTGGAAAGCAATGCTCCCCTCCCAGACCCGAGGTCTCCATCCTGAATCGACAAGGTCTTGGTGAGGATTGTGGCTCTGTAATTCTCTTTGTAGACATTTTCTCAGGTCTTGCAAAAGCCAGAGTCCAGTCTCCTCTTTCCCCATGTATCTGCTCACCATGGTCACATTAATCTTCCTTGGCTGCACAGTAAGTCGAGCCTCCAGAGATCAGCTTCCAAGCAAGGCCTTCTACTGTCTGATCCTCCCTGCCTTTTTGACCTTCCTCCTCTCTGCCCCTCCATGAGCCAGCAGGTCCCCTCTCAGCCCCCGTAGGCTTCCACACGTTTGCAAGCTGTTCCCCTTCTGAAGTACCCTCTTTCCATGCCCCTCTTATCTGAGTCCTTTTTATCATGTGAGGCCCAGATCATGTATCCTTCCCTGTAAAGTCTCGCTTTAGCCACACTGATCTCACATCAGTCACTGAGCTCTGACTATTTGTAAGTAACGAGGACAGATGCTGGAGGCACAAAGCAAACCTCATCCTCGGGTCCCACCTGGCATCTCCCTAGGCGCCTCTCTACCCTCTCCAGCGCAAACAGCTGATACTGCAAAACACGCCTGCGTCCCTAAGCTACCCCTTTCATGGGCTCCTGCAGAGCCTTCTGGAACAGTCATCCTGGGGTCCTGGTCAGATCTATGTCACTGCTGCCCGACGTGGAGCAGTACACAGACATGGGAGAGACCTCACCAGCAGACCTGTGGGGTAACTGGAGAGATCGTTGATTCCTATACATGGGGCTAACCCAGAGAAGCTGGATGCCTATGTGTGGTTTCACCTGTGCCTGGAGACCTCCTGGCCTGGCTGACTCATTCATGCCTCAGACCCCTTAACCATGATGCAATCTTTCCTTCCCCATTGAGAAGAAAAGCTGGAACTCAGACTCCCAGGAATGGGGACTCAGTGACAAAGCTTCACACAGGGTTATAAAAGGTGATTCTGGGGGACTACCTGAGAGGGGTTTTGACAAATGAAAAAGGTAAGGATGAAGAGTCTGAGGATACCAAACGCATGAAAGAAGGAAAGACAGTGAGGAACTACCAAGAAAGGAGAAAATGGTGGTTTTTGTTTAAAAAATACAGGTTGGGGAGTCCAGAAACCAACTTGGCCAACTCCCCACGGTCTACTGGCTTCTCCTTGGACAGCTGCACTCTGGGAGGCCACATGGCAAAGAGGATGGACATTTCATGTATTCTCTTTACCGTGCCCACATCACTGGAGGGAAAGACTTCCACAAGCGAGCCACTCTGCAGGGCAAGCAGCACAAGAAGGCGAGTACCCTGTTCTGTGGAAATGGACAAAACAGGGCGTTATGCCTGCCTCGACACTGTAGCCTTGACCCCACGCCCCGGATTCAGGGTAAACGTGCAACGCGGGGCCTGGTCATTTTGCCGAGCACAGAGTTCGGTGAGGTCCTGGCCTGTGGACCCTGCCCCTCCACAGTTTTGTCTGCCATCCCTGGAGGAGCCAAGCCATAAACCTGAGGTTACAACCTGGAACCTCAGAAAGCCTTCCCACACACCAGCCAGGGCCCAAGGCCACATGCTGAAGGAAAACGTCTATATCAAAAACCTGGGGTTTGTGGACCAGATTTACCACCAAAAAGCTCCATAGCTCTGAGCTGCTCACTGCTCTTCTCTAGGCCTGTTTCCTCATGAATGGTTGAATTAGATTTAGCAGTTTTCAAGTTTCTCATGGCTACGGACCTCTTGGTGCAAACAGAATCTGACTCAGAAACTTGCTGGTTAAGACAACCATAAGTCGAGCTGCTCTGGAGGAAGGAAGGAAGGGGCATGACGGGCCCAGAACCAGGTGATCGGTCCCCTGTACCATTCAGCATGGATTAAAAACCCACTGCCTAAACCATCCATAAGGCCCCTAGACATCTCTGGAATTCAAGGACTCTGCTAAGTGCTGCTGTGTACGTGTGTGTGTGTGTGTGTGTGCGCACATGTGTGGTAAGGAAAGGGATCAAAGAGGGAGCAGCCCCAGCTCTCCATGGGTTACAATGAAATGGAGGACACACACACACACACACACACATGCACACATGCACACACGCTCATCTACACAAACACACACAAAGGCACACACACAATTAAAGTATATGCTTGACTCGAGTGTATATTAGCCAGCGGCCAGGTTTAATATGATGCTGGTTCTTGTTTAAGTTCATGGCCCCCTCGCATGCATGACCTTGTCTCCTCTCCCCAAAAGTCCTATGAGTTTGGTACAAGGGGGGGTTACCACTTCCAGATGATATATGAGGAAGCCAAGAGATTTGGCCAAAGCTACATGGCAGCTAGGTGGTACGGCCAGACCTAGACCCAGGTTGTTTTGGTCCTGAGGATTTATTCTCCCCCATTACGGGACAGCTAATATGAATTCTTGGGGATTCTGAGATTCCAAGTAGGCATTCCTGAACACAAAAAAAAAATCAAGAGAGGGGCTAAAGAAGGCTGACAGGAAATCACTGGGAGAGATCTGGCTGACACGTGGTCTGTCATCAGCAGAGGCTGATGCCACTTAATATGACTGTGAACACACGTTTTCTCCCCACATCAGCTCTGACCACCAGCCCAGGACCCCACCAAGACTGAGCTGATACTCACTTGCTGGTGAGATGGAGCTTAGGAGAGAGCCCATTCTCTCCGAAAAGGGTGACGAAGACATTGGCGTCTGTCCCTGCACCACGAACATCCCCCGTGGCTGTGACTACCTCGTACACTGGAGGAGGGAAGGAGAAGACAGATGGCAAGCTCAGAAGAAAACGTAGAAGCGTACGTGGGCTTGGAGAAGCCACAGCTCCCAGACAGAAAGGACTCTGCGAAGCCCTGCTACAACCCTCACCAAGTCCTGCTGTGAGACCAAAACCTCCCACTGAAGGCTGCCCACTCACTTCACAGGCATGGAACCCACAGGCAGGAGGACAAGCCCAGGTCACATATTATACAGTGTCAAGACCAGAGCCCAGCCTCAGGCCTCTATGGTCTTCCCAACAGGGTATATGGGTACCCTCCTAGACATGACCTTTTTCAGAGCCTGCACCTGGCTCTCACATTCCTCTCTGCTCTCTGCACAATGCAGATGCCTTGCCAGCCCTCACCTCCCATGACCTCCTGGGGATTGCATTGCAATCTCAGGGTAAGCCATCCCAGGGCTGGGTGATGCAGAGCTTTTCCAGGCGTCCTCCTCTGCCAGGGACACCAATTACCCTCATTGTCCCCTTGAAGTTTGTCCTGTTTGCTGTTGACACCTTTCCTTTCAATGCTTCTGGTTCTAATGAAGGTCATCAAGACACTGTGTGGGGGAGAAAGGAAGCAGTACATCTGTGAGACTCCCTGTCTCTTGGGTACCAAAGCTTTACTGCTTCCCAGTCTGCACCACAGGGGTGCCTGATCTGCAAACAACTCCTGGAGCCCTGCCCTGCAGCACAACTCTGGGACCTGCAGTGTTGCCTGCATAGTTTGCATATACACTGGGGCATTTCCAAACCAAGTGTCCACAGGAGAATGACCAGCATTGTGGAAATTCTAAAACCTCGTCACAGGAGAGGAGACATAGAAGCCTGGAGATCCCTGGTTTGGAGAAAAGGAGAGTCGTGTAAAGGAGAAGGATGAAGAAACTACAGTTGATTTAAGTGTACACAGCTACTTCTTAAATAGGACACTGACCATTAAAAAATTGATAAATTGGACTTAACTCAAATTAAGACCGCCATGAGAATGAAAAGGCAAGTCACACATTAGAAGATACTTAGAATGTATATCCAACAAAGGACTCATACTCAGAAGATATAAAGAATTCACACAAATCTATAAAAAAAGTACTATACAAATTTTAATGGAACAATTTCTTTAAAAAGTAAACATATACTCACCATAAGACCCAGAAAATTCCACTTTGAGGTATTTACCCAAGAGAACTATGCAAGCAAATAATCATAGCAGCTTTATTCATAATTGCCTTAAACTGAAAACCACCTAAATGTCCACCAATAGGTAAATGGAGAAACAAATTGTAGTATATTCAAACAATGGAATACTACTCAGCAATAAAAAGGAATGAACTACTGACACATATAATATATAAATGAATGTCGAACATATTATACTGACCAAAAGAAGCCAGACACAAAATTACTACTACACACAACAATACCATTCCTATGACACTCTAGAAGAGACAAACAATCTATCTTACCAGAAAGCAAAACATAGTTTCCTGGTGTTAGGAGTGGAGGAATTGACTGAGAAATGGCACAGGAAAATTTTGGGTGATAATTTAAGTGTTCTATACACAGATTGAGCTAATGATTGTGCAGCTATATAAATGTGTCAATCCTCATCAAATAGCACAATTTAAATAGATGCATTGCCTTGTAAATTATATTTCAATAAAGTTGAAAAATGGACAAAAGACTTAAACAGGCATGTCATAAATGTCATAAAAGAGGATATCCAAATGGTCAATAAACATATGAAAAGGTGCTCAGCATCATCATTCATCAAGGAAATGCAAATTAAAATTACAATGAGATACACCATGTACCTACCCGAATGGCTAAAATTAAAACTACTGATAATTCTAAGCACTGGCAAGAATGTGGAGTCATGGGCACTCTCATACATTGCTGGCGAAAGTGTAAACTGTTATAAGCCCTGATAGCTAAACGTAATGTTCACCCTATGATCTCGTACTTCTACATTTAACTATAAATCCAAGAGAAATGAGTGCATATGTCCATCAAAAGGTGTGGACGACATCTGTATCAGCTTTACTCATAATAGCTAAAAACTGGAAATAGCCCAAGAGTTCATCATAGAATGATTAAATAAATGGTGATATATTTATAAAGTACAATAGTACACAACAACATAAAAAGAATGAACTATATAACATGGATAACTCTCTCGGATGTAACGTTGAGTGAAAGAGAAGCTAGCTATTCACAGAAAAGTGTATACAGTGTGATTTAATTTATATGACGTTCAAGAACAGAAAAAAACATGCTTGGTGACAGAATCAGGAGAACTATTTCCTCTGGGAAGGAGAGTGAAGGAGCTTTCTGGAGGTTGGAAGTGTGTCCTGCTCTGGATGGTGGTTGCACAAGCATGCACATATGTAAAAATTCATCACACTGTACTTTATAGGTTTTGTGCATTAAAATGCACAAAATTTAAATTTTTTAATTAAAAAAAAAACCTCGGATATCTGAAGAACTATCTTGTGGGAAACAAATATCTTCTGGAAGACACAAAATTCTGTTTGCCTCCAGAGAAAAGGACCCCAACTCGTAAAGTTCTCTTACCAGCAAAAAGAATTTAAGTAGCAACATAGGCTGCTCCTAGCACAGAGCCTGGCAAGGGAGAGAAGCTCAATAAGTAATCACCTGGGTGAACAAATGAGCAAATAAATGAATGGATGAAACAATCAATGAAATGAGTATGAACCATCAATGAAATGGACCATTATTTGAATCCCAATTCTGTCATTACGGGCTATATGATTTCAACCAAATTTCTTAATGAACTTCAATTTCCTCATTTCTGAAGAAGGAATAATTTCTTCCTTGAAGGATAATGGTAAGGATTAAAGGAAATAAAACAAAGTTTTCAATGTTCATACTCACTGTCCTAGCACTTCTACTTCTGGAAATTTATCTTACAGACACTTCTCCACAGTTGGATGAAAGATATGCATTCCGTAAGTAGTACACTTATCATCACCATCATCACCACCATCACCACTATCATCATCATCACCACCACCACCGTCACCACCATCATCATCATCACCATCATCACACCATCACCACCATCATCATCATCACCACCACCACCATCACCACCATCATCATCACCATCATCACACCATCACCACCATCATCATCACCACCACCACCATCACCACCATCATCATCATCATCACCTCCATCATCATCTCCATTGCTGTCTTCATTGACAGCATTAGTCTTCTCATCGTCACTGCATTATCTCCATTAACAACATCCCCAAGGAAACTGCATTTAGGGATTGTACTCCGACAAATGCCGGGCAACCCCTATCTGGGATACAAAAAAGGAGAGAGTACCAGGGCTGCAAGCTTGCACAGGAAGGCCTCTGGGGTCACTTTTGATCTCAGATTCTCATATGAGCCACTCTCTTCCCCTCATGAGCTCTGGCTCAGTCAGGAGATAGACCAATGTGCCAGGCTCAGCCTTCCCTCGGAGTACCGAGGGAGCTGCTCTGCTCCTTGTGGCTGCTGAACTCCACTGTAGCCAGGAGGGGACCTGAGGAACAGAGGAGGCAATCTAGGCCTCTTCTTCTTCCTCCCCATCACATCCACCAAGATTCTCCATGTAATTCAAGAACCCAGAGCACGAGGGAGCAGATGGGAGTAACGATGAGAGTGCAGGTAAAGCAGAGCATGTGATTGTTGTTAGCATCATCCAAGTTTATCGTCAGTGTCCTGCAGCTGACTAGCGCACTCTTGGGTCCCTGTCTCTTCAAAATATATGAATGGTACCCACTTCGGCTTGCTCTTCTCCAGCTATTTTTACCACAGTCAGAATTAGGCAGTATAAGAGCAAGGACCGGCCAGACTAGCTAGATTCAAATCTTAACTCTGCTACCTAATAGTTTCGTGATCTTAGGCACCTTACTTAACTTCACCGCGCCTCAGTCTCCTCACCCGAAAAAGTAGATAATAAGAACCCAACCCATCCTCGCTGGGAGTTGTGTGAAGAGGAAAGGCAGATAAAGGAGGGCCCCACACTCAAGCCCAATTTATCAGACTTGTATAAAACAATGAACAATTCAGAATCGGATATAATCAATTGTAAAATGTGCTGGAGTTAAGGAGGGCTTCATGGAAGACGGAGGAGACCTAACCTAGGCTTTCAAAGTTAGATTAGAAAGGAAAAATGAGACAATGAACAAGCCCAAGGGCACGCACAGAGCAGACATTCAATAAATATTTGGTAAGTGAACAAATGGGTGAATGAATGAATGAATGAATGAATGAATATGGTGCTTACAGGAACTAGTGAGTCACTTTGTAGTAAGTGCTGAGAATTTAAATGCCTTCAGGGACCAGACAGGCAGCATCAATGGATAAAACACACCAAGCATAAGATGATAGGGAGAGGTGGGGACTGTGACTAACTGGAACTCCACAGTCTATAAGCATTCACAGCCAAAAATATATGTACATATTTTAAAGGCAAAACAAAACAAAACTAAATAAAAAAATGTCTGCAGGCCAAAACTGGCTCCTGGGTTCCCAGTTCACCCTCTCTGGTTTACCTGGCAAGAAGGTAGACCGTTTCCAAGCAGCTCCCAGACATCCCAGAGGAAGATAAGATTGAAAAGACAAGGCCCTGAGGTCCAGAGCAACAACTGCCTCTCCACGTGGGCCACTACGTCCCCTTGCAAAGGCCCAGGCCCCCATCTCCATTGGCCCTGCTGGACATGCCACGAGGGGTCAGGCCTCTTCCCTTCACAGCCCAGTCAGGTCAGGCTCTGCCTGAAGCACGCCACACCATGGAGACCAGACTGGAACGTGGCTCGTGGGATGTACAGGGACCCGGGCAATGTGGGCACAGTAGTTCTAGTCTATTCTGTGCCGCTAAGACTGTGACTAAGAGCAGGTCGCCTCTGCACAGTGGGGGCCGTGGTGTAATTCCTGCCCTGTTCACTACAAGAGGGTGTAGTATAGACACAACAGGATAATCTGTGCGAAAGCAATTGGGATTGCTCCCTAAAGCTGGGACAAGGTCCTAGGCACACGCCACCCCGCCCTTGGCCCGCGGGCCAGGCCCGGCGCACCTTTGGCCTTGTAGTACTCATGCTCCAGCCCCTCGTCGTCCTCCGAGTCGTAGTTCAGCAGCTCTTCCTCATACAGGGCTAGGAAGTCAATGTCTTTCTTTCTCCTCTTTTTCTTCTGGGGCATCATTTTGCCCGCTGTCTCTTCCTGGCACTAGCTAGCTCAAACTGCGCTCACCTCCCCGCACCTCCTCGGACCTGCAGCCCTCACTCCCGAAGCTCTGGTGCTGTCTCGGTGGGTCAGAACCCACCCTCGGGTCCCCCGTGCCCAAAGCACGGCTCCTGCTTCCCTCTCTTGGCCTCTGAGCCGAACCTCAGGGCCTTATCTCTGCCCTTCCTGTCCCTGGCCCCTCTCTCTGCTACTCTCTCACCAGCCACCTCCTGCTGCACCTGCCCCAGGGTTTCTCCTTGGGCCTTATCACTTATTCATGGGGACTGAGAGCAGGCTGTCCTTCTCCACACCACCCCCCCCCCCACAACAGCTCCTTTTCCTCCTTTCATGAAGAATCAGGTGACACTGAGCCCTTGGCATCGATTTCCCCTCTGGCTTCCTAGCAAGGGGAGCTCCTGGATCCCCTCCAGGCCACTCCAGGGACTAGGGGCAGCCTCCCCCCAAGGAGACCTCACTATCCCCACAGGCCTCGAGGGCCATGAGCGATGGCCCCAAGGCCTGGTATCAGCCAGGCTGCCAGGGCTCAGAGGCCTCCTTCCCATCCATTATTCAGGGCCTCAGATCATCTTACGGAGCAGGCAAGGTTCTTACTGGATCTTGCTCTCTTTCTGCTTCCATCTCAAGACTGCTGCCTTCCAGAAGTGGTCATTCGGCCGGGGGAGCCCTGCTGCCCTTCAGAGACGCTGCTCTGAGGCGCGCTCAGACCACCCACAAAGCATTTACTGAGTTGTGAGTTACAGCATTGCCACACCAGAGCCAAGGACACCGGGGAAGCCTGTCACGTCCTGGGTGACCCCACAATGCCCAGACAGGCCGGGCAAGGTTAACCAGCATCTGTTTTAACGAGAACTCGCTATCTGTCCTTATTCCCCTCTGCACTCTCACATGACAGAGTAAAAACCCTCGGATCCCACCATGGACACCAATTCTACATCGCCTTGAACTTCGCCCACAGCCCCAGTCAGGGCAAGAAAACCAGAGCCCAGGGGATCCCTCCGCCCTTGGTCAGCAAGGACCACTGGATTCCTCATTCTTGCTTACTTTACTTTATTAAGATTCTGTTAAGATTTCTTACAACCTGAATTGTAAGATTTCTATGTAAATCCTGAAATGCTAGAAATTGTCAAGCCCCTTGGAACTCTCACTCCTCTGTCCTGGCAGCGTGAGGTCACTGGACAGAATGGGGCCTCAATCCCACCATGTGGCCTGGACGAGGCCCGTCTTCTCATCTGTAAAGGGAGATACTAGTGATTCGTTAAAGCGTGCTGAGCACTTGCAGAAAGTGCTCAGCAAGTGGAAGCCTCTGGAGCACAGTAGAGAATTAATAAAAGCCTACGACTCCTAACTGAGATTTCTCTCTTACTGTGCATGGTGGAGCGTGGGAGGGTGGGGACTGACGCTCTGTTATCATCTTAAATTGTTCCGGAAGCCTTCCTTCGGCTCCTGCATGCGAGGCCCAGCCCCCCTGTGTCTCTGTGGGGCCCAGCTCTCATGGCGCATCAGAGGCCACGAGTAAACAGCTGGAACATCTGTGTCCTCCCAGTCTCCTGCGAGGCCTGTCTGTCACCCTCCACCCGCCTCTCCCAGCCATGAGCTCTGTGGGGCCAGGAATCATGCCCTTGGGTTCACCGTGAGGCTCCTAGCGCCTGTAACAGCTGGCACACAGCGGGCCTCCCAACTCGTTTCTTCAGTGAATGAATGAATGAATGAACGAACGAACTGCAAGCAGATAAAGTGGTCATGAAAACAAGGCTCACTTTTTCCACAAGAAAAACAGTTCGAGCTGAAAAGAAACCACCCTTTAAATGATATATTGGTGAAGTGAGTGTTCCAGGGCCAATACCATTCAAAGCACACTGGCCTGGAGAAGAGGTCGTTTCAAGGGTCCAAGAGCACTGCCTTCACACATATGAGTGACTAGTCCTGTAGAGCGAGCACTGGACAGCCTGCGTGACCGAAAGGGCAGTCTTACGACCACAGGCGGTGGTTACAGAAAGGCGGGAAGAAGCATGAGTGCTGCCTAGGGTGACAGTGCCTGTGGGGTGACAGAGGTGAAGGCTAGAGGCATCACCTGCCAGCCGACAGCAGGGGGCACTCCAGCGGTCCTTGTGGATTTGGACCTGGCAGCCCTTCAGGTCCTGGGAATTGCTAAGGTGCTGAACAGCAGGTGCAGGTGGACGGTGGAGCAACTGTGACAGGGCACCCAGGCAGGGGTCACCATGATGGACCAGGGGTCACTATGATGGGCCAGGGGTCACCATGGTGGGCCAGGGTCACCATGACGGGCCAGGGGTCACCATGACAGGCCAGGGGCCAGAGAAGAGCACCACCAGCCAGCTCCAGGCTCTGCTGCAAAACCGAGATCAGAGAAAGGGGCTGTGTCCCCACGCCAGTGGAGACCCAGAGGAGGGCAGGGGCGGCTCTGCCAGCCTCTCCTGGGGCCTCAGGCCTGAATTCAGAAAGGAAGAGGGAACTGTGAGAACAATCACCAGACTTTTCACAAGCTCCTCCCCTCTCACCTCCATGTCTCACCGCCTGTCTGCCTGGAGTTGAGTCCACCCACTGGGCCCTTAGCCCTGAGCCCCAATACCCAGGACCCCTGGCCACCACTTCCCATCTCTGTTCTGGGTCTCCTTTCCTCATAGATGGTCGTTGTCAAGGTCAATGTTTCCTAAAATGGATTCCGGGACCACCCGGAATAGATTCTGCCGGGTTCTGCTGTCCTCATTGTCTGCCCCCCTCACCCATCTGCGGGAGACCTACTGAAGGTGAAACCTGAAATCTATACTTTCCACAACCCCCTTCTCCTGGGGGTGGGAGGAGGTGTTACACGGACTAAAATTTGGAAGCTCTCGTGGCCTACACCCACCCCACCCCTCCAGCTGACCTAGGCTATCGGGAGAGAATTAGCAAGCGCCCACCCCAGGGCCGCACAGCCCTGGCTGCACACTGCAGTCACCGGGAAAGTGCGTAAATGCTGATGCCCGGGTGATCCACGACGGGACGGCGCCGCCGAACTCACCCGCCCACGAGCAAAATCAAATATACACGTATAGAGGAAGCAGTCGCTCCTGCGAGACAACCGCGCGCTGAATGAACAGCTTCTGACCACAGGCAAGTGAAAGAGGCCACATACGGATGCCTGGGAAGCCTGGGAAGCCGAGGGAGCCTCCCGGGGGGAAGCGAGCAGCCTCCGGGCGGGAAGAACCTGCGAGCGCCATTGTTTCCCTTCGTTCCCCTCCACTTTCGCGGGGTGGCGGAGCTCTGTTTGGGACTTCGGCATACCTGCAAAATCACCGACGTGTGTTCACAGCTACGCTGCCCGGAGCCTTTTGCCTCCCAACGACGACGACGACGGGAGCAGCAGGAAGCACGCAGCCCCCCGGCCTCCCTTCGGAGAGCAGCTCCCGCCCCAAGGCCCGTGCCTCAGGCGCGATGAGCGCATGCTCCCAAAGCGGCTTCTCGAAACTACCACAATGGAGCCAATGGGGAGGTGTCTTCTACAAGGACCACTTTCTATACAACAAATGAGAGAGCGCGCGTATAGAGAAGACTGGAGAGCCGCGGGAACTCTTTGGAGACTGCAGGAATGCAACAGGGTTGGAGGGGACCTCTCCTTTCGCCTCTAATAGGGAGGGTAGGGGCTCTATCCAGGTGTTCTGGCCTGCGGGCGAGGTCCAGACACACCACTGGAGCCCATTTCTGCCAGAACAAAGGGAGCAAGCAGGATCAACAAGGCATTAATTACTACACACGCCTGGCCGCCCCTTGAGAGCTGCTCCAGCTTAGTAGGCCAGCGCCCCAGGTGCCTTGGGCACTTGCTCAGGCTCCAACCCGCCTGCCGAATCCACAGGCGACACACAGTCTACACAGAGCCCGCTTCTACATAAGGCCCCTTTTCCAAGAATGGAAGAAACAGTTATTTTGTCTTTCATTTAACAAACATAGTAAAACAAAATGAAAAGACAGAAGACTGTCTCTCAAACAAAGGAACAAGGAAGATCCCCTGGAAATAATCCTAAGGAAATCAAAATAAGTAATTTGCCTAAAAAAGAATTCAAAAAGTTGAGAGTAGAATGGAGGAACTTATGGAGAATGTCAACAGAGAAAATAAAAGAAAGAACTAAGCATACCTGATGAATACAATTACTGAAAGAAAAAAAAAATTAGAAGGAATCAAATGTAAATGAGCTAAAACAGAACAAATCAGTGACCTGGAAGACAGACTGGTGGAAATCAGTTAATTGGAAGAGCAGAAAGAAAAAGGAATTTTAAAAAATGAGGATAGTTTAAGGGACGTATGCGATCACATCAAGTGCTCAAACATTTGCATTATGGGGATCCCAGAAGGAGAAAAAAGAGAGAAAGGAACAGAAACTTTATTTTAAGAAATAATGGCTGAAACATTTCCTAAGCTGGGAAAGGAAGCACATCCAGGTCCAGGAAGCAAAGAAAGTTCCAAACAAGATGAACCCAGAGATCCACACCAAGACATATTGTAATTAAAAAGGTTTTTTTTTTTTTTTTTAATCTTGAAGGAAGCAATAGAAAAATGACTTATATACAAAAGAAACCCCCTAAGGCTATCAGCTGGTTTCTAATCAGCAACTTTTCAGACCAGAAAGGAAAGGTGCGGTATCTTTAAAGCTCTGAAAGAAAGGCATCTACAACCTATAACTTACCCAGCAAGGTTATTCAGAATTGACAGGGAGATCAAAAGTTTCCCAGACAAGCAAAGATTAAGAGGTCACCACCGTTAACCCAGTTTTACAAGAAATGTCAAAGGATCTTCTTTAAGTAGAAAAGGAGAGGCCATAACCAGAAATAAGAAAATATGCAAATAGGAAAAACCTCACAGGTAAAGCCAAATATTCAAAAAATACAGCAAATTAGACATTTAAAAAGCTACTATGAAGATTAAAAGAAAAAAGTATCAAACTCAACTCAAGCTACAATAAGTAGTTGGAAAATACACAATACGAAAAGATCTCAAATATGAAATCAATAACATGAAACATGAAGGGGTGAGGAAAAATGTAGTCTTCATAGAATATATTCGAACCGAAATGCCTATCAGCTTAAAATAAACTGCTATAGATAAAGAATTATGTATATAAACCTCATGGTAACCATAAACCAAAAACCTACAGAAGATATACAGAGAATAAAGAGAAAGGAAACTAAACCAAATAGTAAAGAAAAACAGCAAACCACAAAAGAGATCAAAAGAAGGAGAAAGGAACAGGACACCTATAAAAACAACCTAAAAATAGTTAACAACATCAATAAGTACATATCTATCAATAATTACTTTAAATGTAAATGGATTAAATGCTCCAACAAAAAGGCATAGGGTGGCTGAATGGATTAAAAAACATGACCCATCTATATGCTGTCACTTCAAATTGAATGACACATACAGACTGAAAGTAAAGGGATGGACACACATTTCATGCAAATAGGAACAAAAAGAAAGCCGGAGTAATAATACTCATAATAAACTTTAAAACAAAATATGTAAAAAAAAAAAAAAAGACAAAGAAAGACATTACATAATTATAAAGGGTCAATCCAACAAGAGGACATAATAATCATAAACACCTGCACACCCAACATAGGAGCATCTAGACATATAAAGCAATTATTAATGGACCTAAAGAGAGAAAATCATAGTAATACAATAATAGTACTAAATAATAGGGTGTGGAATAATAGGGTATGGAGAAAAAGGATCCTTTCTACACTGTTGGTAGGACTGTAAATTGGTTTAGTCACCATGGAAAATAGTATGTAGATACCTCGTAAAATTAAAAATAGAGCTGCTGTGTGATCCAGCAGTTCCACTTCAAATATTTATCCAAAGGAAACAAAAAAACACTAATTCCAAAAGACACATGTACCCCTCTGTTCATTGCAACATTACTGATAAAAGTTAAGCCACAGAAGCAACCTTGATGTCCATCAATAGATAAATGAATAATATATCACATCTTCTTTAAGATGTGATATATTATTCATATATATTCATATGTATGAATCATATGAATTATATACAATATTCAATAATATTCATGTGTATATGAATATTATTCAGCAATAAAAAAGAATGAAGCCTTGCCATTTGCAACAACTTGGATAGACCTAGATGGTATTATGCTACGTGAACTATGTCAGACAGAGAAAGATAAATACCTAATTATCTCATTTATATGTGGAATTTAAAAAAACAAAATAAATGAATAAACAAAACAGAAACAGACCTGTAGGTATAGAGATCAAACTGGTGGTTGTCAAAGAGGAGGAGGTGGGAGATGGGAAATAAAAAGATTTTTTTCCACTTCAATACACATAAAAAGACATATAAAAAAGAATATTAAAAAGCTAGGTTAAAAATAAAAGGTCACATAATTCAAAAAATAAAAGAAATAAATGTTAAGACTATTAAGATATTCCCCCAAGAAATGCTGACGCCTGGATCCCACCCCCAGAGATCCTTATTTACTCGGTCTGGGGTAGAGCCTGGGTACAGGGAGTTTTCAAAGTTCCCAGCTGATGGAGCCACAGTGGGCCCTCACAGCCCTCCCCAACGCCTGGGGCAGCTTTGTTCTTTGGAACCACCCAGGTCCCCACCAGGGGAAATCGTCTCTGACCTTAAAAACCCTCATCACCCAGGAAAGATCAAACTCACCTGGTCCGCTGAGGGACAACTAAGTCAGAATGAGGAAGGAGTGAAGTTTAACTGTGGGTGTCGAGCGCCCCCTGCTGGAACCATGTGGTCTAACGTCTGTTGTTAATTACACGTTTAGGTTCATTAGGAGGCCTTAAAGATGACTCGGAAATACTACAGAAATATTATGCGTGAGGATCTGTTCAGAGAAATAATAAAACAAAATGTGCATTTTGCATGAGGGCCCATTCAGATAAAAACAACAACAACGTGTTCATTAGAATGTCTTTTTTTTTTTTAATCAAAATCAAAATATTTTTAGAGGATCCCATGGCATTAGAACATGATTAAGAGAGCGGGGTCTGAGAGAAAGACAAGTACCATATGATCTCATTTATATGTGGAATCTAAAGAACAAAATAAACAAACAAAACAGAAACAGACTCGCAGATGCAGGGAGCGAGCTGACAGTTGCCAGATAGGAGGGAGCTGGGGGAGTGGAGTAGAAAAGGTGGAGGGATTAAGAAGTACAAATTGGTAGTTATGAAATAGCCATGGACATGTAAAGTGCAGCTTAGGGAATATAGTCAATAATATGGTAGTAACTATGTTAGTGCCAGGTGGGCACTAGACTAGTCGTGGGGATCACTTCATAAATTATATAAATGTCTAAACACTGTGCTGTACACCTGAAAGTAATATAATAATATTGGCTGTCAACTGTAATTGGAAAACCAAAAAAAGAGGGGGGAAATGACAAGGAATAAGAAGTTCACATTTCCAGGCATAAAACAAACAAGTCATGGGGATATGGTATCCAGTGGAGGGAAAATAATCAATAATATTTTATGATGTCAGATGGTTGCTGGACATATCGTGGTGATCAGTTCTTTCGGTACATAAATGTTTAATAACTATGATGTACACCTGGAACTAATATAATATTGCATGTTTGCTATATTTTATTAAAAATCTTTAAAGAGAGAGAGAGACGGAGACAGAGAGATAGAGAGAAAGAGAGACGCAGAGAGAGACCAGGGTCTAAAGCAATAACGAGTGCCGATAGGGACGTGGAGCGAGCGACCAGAGCACTCCTACTCCTGGTGGCAGTGTACAGCGACTAGAGCACTCCTACTCCTGGTGGCAGTGTACAGCGACCAGAGCACTCCTACTCCTGGTGGCAGTGTACAGCGGTACTGCCCCTTGGGAAGAGAGTTCGGCACTCTCTTGTAAAGCTAACCAGGCACACCTCACACCGCCCAGAAATTCCGCTCTGGGCATTGATCGAAGAGAAGTGAAAATACGTGTCCACGCGAAAGCCTCGTGTAAATGTTCATAGACGCTTTATTCATTGCAGACAACAGCTCGAAGCAACCCAGACGCCCGTTAACTGGCCAATCGTGTTCAGCCATGAAAAGAATGAAGTAGTGATACATGCTGCAATACCGCTGCAGACACATTATTCCCTCGTTGTCCATCTCCTGAAAAACAAACTACTAATTCCTTAGCCCCATTGACAAGATCCCCCCCCCACCCCATAAATCTACTACTCCAGTCAGGTTCCAGTCCCCATACCCCACCCCCACCCCGGCTGATGGCACTTGCCAAATGCTTTCATTCTTGGCTGACTTTCACACTCAGGTCCATTTGTTTGTGGTGCTCTGTCCCCTTCACTGCCTGGCAAACTCAATGCAGAATCCAAGATCTGGTCACTAGTAATTCTGTGAAACCTGCCTCGCCTTTGCTCTGAGTGCGGTCATGGTACACAGCTCACCATTGGTTTGTAATTCCTTCTGTCCCTGGTACATTGAACAAGCAGGACTCTTGGCTGTGATTTAAAAAAATAAATAAATAAGCACCTTTATTTTTGTTCAGTAAGGACAAGCCTTCCCTTAACACTAGAGAAAATCTTGCACAGACCCCTGGTCACTATAAGGTCACTCTAAGTGACAAACACTGTCTCACATCAGCAACTAGAACTGTGCAGTGCCCCCTGGCAGCCCACATTTAATCTCCATGAAACCAGAGTTTTTTCAATCCTCTCCTAAGCCAGGCCATTGCTTTCTATCCTGCTCGCCTCCTCCCTCTCTTGGGAGTTGCGGTCTGACCCAGCCCCACGGCAGGGTTAGGCCCTGCAGATGCCCAACGCCCAGTCTTCCACGGCAACCTTTGCAGGTTTTCGCCCAGGCTTCCCTCTGACCTGGCACCCTGGATAGAGCCACGGCCCTCCTTTGCATGGACAGTCCCCAATTCCCCCTCAGCTTCTCCCCCAGCAGAGTACCCCCCAGCCTCCCACTGCCAAGGTCCCCTTGCTCTGGCAGGTCACCCTCTTCTAGGAAAATCCCTTTTTAAGTGACCTCTGTCTTAAGTGATATATCCCTACCCCCAAGACTCCATGGGAACTTCCCTGACTCAGCCTGACTCTGCTGCCCTGGGACACTTGAACTTCCCACACGCAAGAGTGGGGAGGCAGTGCCCTATGCCCCCCAACTGCAGGGAATCCATAACATACTTGCTGGGTGGTCCCTCGGAAGTCCCTTCCGCTGAGCCTGGGGTCAGGAAGTAGCACTGACCTTGGTGGCGCTCACAGATCCCTATACTGGAAAGCCTTTCCAAAAAGTCAACTCCGTCTACTCCCTGCCACTTTTTTTCTAATCTTTGATCTGTATAAAGGGCCCAAGAAGGGTTTACCTGGTTTTCAGCTCATTCGTCTAAAAATGTTTACATGGCGTAGAACTCCACTGAAGCTTGGTGCCTTGGTCGAAACATCAGACTGGATATTTTCTGATCTCTCTCCTCCGCTGAGCCATCCCATCCTCAGGGCAGAGCTCAAGTCTCAGCCTTTGTGCCTCTGCTGAGAAGGCGTCATCCTGGACACCTCCCTTTCTCTCCCAACCCCCATCCAGCACTCCTCTGAATCTGCTCCTTTGTCAGCTTATTCAAGTTATCTCCTGGGAGCTTTCAACTCCGTGTCCTCTGCTCCTTCCCCACCATGTCCTCCCCCCATCATATCACCATCAGCAGCCTCCTAACTGGTCCCCTGAGACTCCACATTCCACCTCCACATTCCACCTCGAAGCCAGGGGAGCTTATTCAGTGTAAGTCTGATCATGTTCTTTTCCTCCTTAAATTCCTTTAAGGTCTACCTGATTCTCTCAGAATGAAAGTCAAAATCATTAACATGGTCCACCTCCAACCCACAGGATCTTGCCTCTGTCCAGCCCTCCACACCTACCTATTATCTGTTCTACCAGAGTTCAAAGCTCTCTCCCCACACAGGACCCCCTGCCTGGCTGGACTTGCTTCCCCACAACTGGACCCCTACCTGTCGTGTAATTAACCCTTCCGCACCCTTCAGCTCTCAGCTCCATTGTCTCTCCCCCAGGGGAGTGCTCTTTGGGCTCAGTCTCAGGTCAAAGAGACTTGCTGAGACTCTGGCCACACTCATATGCTCCTTTGTAGCACAGTGTACAATTAAACATTCGGATATGAAAATGTTTGATTACTTCTATTCCAGCCTCTATGCCCTGTGCATGCAGAGGTGGCATGTGTCTTGCTCTTTCTTATATTCCCAAATCCTCAGGTAGCCTGGCCGAAAGTAGGAGCTCAAGAAATACTTGTTAAGAAAAGTGTACACACACTTATATATGTATGTATACACACACACACACTGGAATATCACACAGCAATAAAAAAAAAAAGAATGAAACCTTGCCATTTGCGACAACATGGATGGGTCTAGATGGTATTGTGCTAAGTGAAATAAGTCAGACAGAGAGAGACGAATACCATATGGTTTCACTCATATGTGGAATCTAAAAACAAAACAAAAGAAACAAAACAAAACAAAAACAGATTTAGAAACAGGGACCAAAGGGATGGTTACCAGAAGGGAGGAGATGGGATGAGCGAACAGGGGAAAAGGTATGTAGTCAATAATCCTGCGATAAGTTTACTCAGTGACAGATGATCACTAGAATGTGTGAGGTGATCACCCTGTAAGGTATAACGTCAAATTACTATATTGTACACCTGAAACTAATACAACCAATATAAGATCGTATACCAACTACACTTAAATTAAAAAATAAATTAAAAAGAGAAATACTTGTTGAATGAAGTGACAAGTAGTGTGCATCTGATAAGTGTTTATTAAATAAATAAATGGACTACATTCGACTTCTGTCCTCCAGCTCACTGAATGATTCATTCATTCAAGAACACATATTGAAGTCCTACTTCCCTGACCTTTAGCCCCTTTTCTTACTATGATAGACAGTGCCCAGGTCTCAGGGCTGACCCTCAACCAGTATCCTTAGATTCCACAGCTGCTCGCTTGAGTGTTTGGCAAGCATGAAACACAACCAAATGAATTACAATGAAATACAATTGTAATAAGGAAATGTTTAAACATATTGCAGCTGGCCCTGAACTTCTTGAAGGTGGAAATCTGAGCTGAGATCCAGGAGGCCAAGCGCACAGAGAATGCTTAAACTTCTCCAAAGAGAAAAGGCAGGAATCTATTCTCCGCTGAGACGGGGTTGGGGACATGAGAACTGGGAGGCAAAGAAGGGGGAGGAAGAGGCAGAGGCACAGAGATGGGCTGAGGCTGGAGCCACATGGAGTGTCCGTGTTGGGGGCTGGCCGGTGGATGAGCTGTCCAAGGACGCATGAGCCTGGGACACCTAATGTCCTATTTGAGGTTGTCTGTTTGGATGTGGTTTCCATCTCTTTCCCATCTCCTCCCACCACACTCTGGCCTGCATTATATGTGATCATCGAAATCAAGAAAGCGCTGCACTGAACATCTGGGTGGTCGAGAGATATACAACCGACAATAAGTCAGGCAGCGAAAGACAAACACCACAGGATTTCACTTTCAAGTAGACTCTAAAGAACAAAATAAACAAACAAAACAGAAACAGACTCATAGATACAGAGAACAAACTGGGTATGGTTGGGGGGTTGCAGGGCTGGGTGAAAAAGGTGAAGGAATTAAGAAGTACAAATTGGTAGTTAAAAAATACTCACAAGAATGTAAAGTACAGCATAGGGAATATAGTCAATAATGTTGTAATAACTATGGATAGTGCCAGGTGGTTACTAGACTAATCAGGGAGACCACTTCATAAATTATTTAAATGTCTAACCACTATGCTGTACTCCTGAAGCTAATATTAAATGTCAATTCTAATCTAAAAATTAAAATTTTTTACAAAAGAAAGATAGACAACAGAAACACGCTCAAAAGCA
This sequence comes from Rousettus aegyptiacus, assembly GCF_014176215.1. Classification (NCBI taxonomy): domain Eukaryota; kingdom Metazoa; phylum Chordata; class Mammalia; order Chiroptera; family Pteropodidae; genus Rousettus; species Rousettus aegyptiacus. Next base: position 74,827,902 of record NW_023416287.1, read on the forward strand.
GGAGTCTGAAGCAGAAGGATCATGAAAACGTCCCTAGGAGTTTGCAAAAATTAGAGGGAAGACTTTGGACTTCTCCAAGATGCAGATGTAAAAAATCTAAGCCACCTTATCTATCTATCTATTTATATATATCTATACATATATTTTTAAGAATAAGCCTATTCTAAATAGGAGATTGGCATTGAAAAAACTTTTTTAAAAATAAATAAGAGGGTAATTAAATGCTCAGATTCCTACGATGTGACTATGGACCTTGATAGAGCTACTTCTCTTAAACAGAGGAAGACTGCACAGCTGGGGGGCGGGGCTGTTTCAGGTAGGAGCACATCCAAATCTCACCTGCTCGCCCCCACCCCCAAAGCTCGGGGACCCTTCCTTCTCCCACAGCAGCCTGCAGTCCTCTCTCCCTGTCCCCCTCCCCAGTTACAGCCACTTCAGCTGTCCCCCTAACCTGGTTTGCATTTGGTCTCTGAGCCCTTCCTGTGAGCCCAGCTGCAACCTCACTTAGATTGCCACTTTTGCCAGACCTGGACAGGTGTCCTGATCCTCACGTCCCGCGCCCCCGCCCCCACTCCCTCTGCCACCAACACTGCCCAAAGAAGTGCCCGGAGGGGCTGTGCAGTCCTTGCCAGACCTGGCAGCTTCCCATCTTGGGCTGCGCTGCGCATGTCGGCCCTGTCCAGCCCAGCCCACAAACACGTACACACACATTGCCATGGCCAAACAGTCTTTGCCAGATGAACGAACCATTTGACTGGTTTTATTGGGTGCAAATTGAAGGCTTTTCAAACACAGTGACAGATACAAAGTACCCTGATTACGTTCTGAGGCGTAAGTCACAGTCACTACTTCAGAATCACTCAAGTCAGCCACACAGGAGCCGGGGCTCCAGGAGTTCAGCGCGGGCTTCTGCAGGAAGCCCTGCTGTGGGAGCAACATTTGCAAGAAAATAAGTTAACCTTGCAACCCCGCCTCCCAGACTCCTTGGAAGGGCACAGAGCTTTTCTCTCCAGGGCATGGAGGGGAGCAAATCAACAGAGCAAGGGAGGGATTTTTAAAGCAATGCTCCAGCTCCAGGCGCAGATGGAGGGCCTTCGCACCCCGGCCAGCGGTGTCCTGGTCTCCCTCGTCGCCAACAGGAGAGGCTCCCGGAGCACAGAGCAGTGTGCCACGTGGCTCTTGGAAGAGGACAGCGAGGCAGGGACGCGGCTGAGGAGCACAGGAGGGTCACGGCCACTTGGCCACTTGGTCTTCACACATCGGAGGGCGCTCAGCGATGAGTTGGTGCCACCAACCCCTCAGGGACACACTCTGCAGGCCACCTTCACTTGAGCCCCTAGGCAGGGCCTTCGGGGAAACTGAAGTGAAGCCTGGCTGAAGCCACACCCAGGCGCAGGGCAGTGGCCACATGGCTGCGGGACAAAAGGCTTCCACTGTTCCTCTGCCGCCCCCCATTGTCTGTCATGGCTTCATTCGGGGAATGAGGTGGCAGAACTCTGCCACCAAACCACCGAACAACCCGTCGTATGCCCACTGAGTTCAAGTGTGGGTTAAAAAAATATACATGTGCATGTATCTCACAGTTCAAACTATACAGCTTTGAAGAAGAGTTATGGCTTTCTGAAGGAAGGGCAGTCGGGTCCGGGAAGGGAATTTGCAAGTGCCTACCCTGGCTGCACCCCTAAATGTGTGTGCAGAATGTGGGAGCCCCAGAGAGGAATAGCTGCCCCCCAAAGGGATCATGGATGGAGAAACTTGTTAAGAAGCCAGCCACAGTGAGGGCCACCAAGAGACCTGAGGGAGAGAGTAGAAGAGAGCTGGCTCCCAGGTGGGCTGGCAGGAGCTGCCCTGGGGACCCCACCACCCTCCTCACAAACTGCAGCAGCACGAGGGTCTGGCACCGCGAGCTTGAGGCCAGCTCCTTCCACGCTCCCACAGTGCTCAGGCCTGGGCCTTGGGTGACTACCTCCATGAAAACTGCCTCCCCTGCAACCCCAACAAGGACAGCCACCCAGGGCTGCCGACTCTGGGTGCCCACAGCTTGGGGCCCAGAGAGAAATGAATATCAAACAGGCCCCTCCACACAGGCACTGAGCAGAGCATGAGGCCAGGGGTGAGCCCGGGCCTGGACCAGACTCCAAATGAGCCCGACAACCCCCGAGGGAAGAAAGCAAAGGGCCTAACGAGCTACAGCAGGACATGGCCACCTCCCCCCGCCCCCCAGGAGCTTGGGCACCCAACGCCAGAGCCCCGCCACCAATCCCGCGTGGCCTGGGACCACGCCGTCATGTTTCTGGGCCTTGGTCAAGTAAGGACTCCCCATCTGCTCTACCCTCAACACAGGAACACAGAGGAGAGACGGCGAAGGTGTTTATAAAATGGAAATGTTCACCTGTGGGGAAAAAAGTCACATTCTTCAATTCACAAATAAGCCCAGGCCTGAGCCACCGCAGAACCAGCCACGCCCCTGCTGAGATCCTGATCCCCAACTCTACCCCCATGTAGGGGAGGTGCGGGAGGGGGTTGCCCTGGCCACCGCTGTCGATACGAGTTCCCCCGAAGGGGAGAAAGTGGAAGAGGCTTTTCCCCCTCCTCCTGTCCTTTTCCTTGGGAGAGGGGTAGCAAGAGAGCACGGCCACTGCCAGAGGGAAAGGGACCCCCAAAGAGTCTACCCATCTCACTTATTCTGCATCATTGGCTAGTGAACGGCTTCACCGACCTGAACTGCAGGACAACCCAGGGCCAATGTTCTAAGCACCAGGATTAGGGACACCGAAAGCGTCCCTAATGTCACTTGAGAACGGCTCGTACCTAAGTTTTAAGTGTTAGGAGATGGAAATGATGCTGAAACAGGTAAGATGCTTCTCTGCCTTCCTCCTCACGTGTGCTGAACGACATTTGAGGGTTTTCGTACCAGGGCTTAGTGTGGACGTCACAGGGAGAACTGACCTGAAATGCCTTGTTGCCCTCGGGGTTATCATGGCATATTTGCCCCTCCACTAAACGGCCTCGCTTGGTATTTTCTGAGCTATACGGTTTTGGTCTTTTTAATACTATTACTATTAGATGATTAGCTGCCACTTCTACTCTATCTAGCACCTGTCATCATTCTCTTAGTTTGCTTGATTATAAGAAACCAGAACCAAGTTCCCTAGAATTGAAGTTAAAATTGAAGTGGACTCGTGAGGGATTTGCTGTTAGTAAAACGTTTGGTCTTTGCTGCAGAGCTTTATAGCATCGGTTTCAGGGGCTCAAAGTTCATGTTTCTTCACTGAGTCCCTGGCTCTCTGGGGGCTGAGTCCACTAGCTGGATACCTGGCCCTGGGAGGGGAGGTGTGTTTAGACCTTTATTCAATAGAATAGTAAACATCTTCTCCTTTAACAAGTCAAGATGTTCAGGAGTCTTATAAACTTTGAATATGGAATTTCGAGCTGCCACGTGGAGAAAGTTCTCACTGAGTGGGAGAAGAGACTGAGGCAGGAACCGGGTCCTACCCAGTGAGTTTCACCTTGAGACTTTTCCAAGGAAGGGTGGAAAAGGAGGGGAGCGCATAACGCACTGGGTGCGAATCCGGCCGCGGGTCACTCGGTCGGTTTCCGGGGGGCCCCCCTCGGTATTGGTTTTCCGTGGTGAGGGGGGCAGAGCCCTGAGCCCAGCTTTTGCCTCTAGTTGGTCTAACTCCCCGCTGATTCCAATGTGCACACAAGGTTGAGAACTACAATTCTAGAGGACATAAAACTTTTACCCCAAAGCTGAGCAAATCATTTAGTTGAAGGAAGTGAATTACTTGGTTGCCAAGGGAACCATCCACAGACTAGAAAGAGAGACAATCACTGATTTCTGGCTTTTGTACCAAGAGCTAAGTCATGGTAGTATATATTTCTCTCTCTCTCTCTCTCTCTCTTTTTAAATGAAAAAAAAAAAAAAAAGGTTTACAGAAGAGATTATGTGGGGGAAATATCTGAAGACTTATAAAGGATGGGCAGGGCTGTCGTCTCTCAGTTCATTGGCCAGGACAGCTGAGCCCGTCCGGCAAAGCAAGGCTAGGTCTGCTCTGACCCTCAGCAAAGATGCCAAGGCCTCTGGAAGCCAGGGACCGACTGAGGGCCCAGGGCAACTGCTGCAGGCAATAACGAAAATCAGAATTCTATTACAAGGACATCGAAAGCATTTCATGTCATTTGAGAACTAGCTGTTCTCAAATGACATGTGATTCTATATGAAATAAGCCAGTCACAAAAGGACAGATACGATATGATTCCACTTATATGAGGTACCTAGAGGCATCGGACCCACAGAATCAGAAAGCAGAATGGTGGTTGCCAGGGGCTCGGGGAGGGGGAAATGAGGTGTGTCCTTTAATAGGTATAGAAGTTTAGTTTTGCAAGATAAAAACATTCTGGAGATTGGTTGCACAACAGTGTGAATATATCGAACACTATTGAATAGTACACTTAAAAATGGTTAAGATGGTAAATTTATGTTATGTGTTTTACCACAACTAAAAACGAAAGAAAAAAAAAACACACAGAAATCTCAGATAGTATCAAGGTCAAAACAGATTCTGCAAATGTTATATATTCCTGAGCAGTCATTTTTTGTTGCTAATTTAATAGCAGGTTATAAATCATATTCAATTTATAGAAAACACAGAAGTTGGTCTGTGCCAGATTCTTGTTTTCACTCTTTTCTTAGCTAAGACTCCAGTCTGCATGTCAAGCCAGACATCGCCCCTCACTGGGCAGCGGCCACTGAACCACAAGCAGTGCAGAGTGTGGCTGTCCAGCAGTTGCGTGTGCCAGCATCACCTGTGACGTCACACAAACTGATTCCGGGCATCACTGTCCTCCCCACCTCCCGGCTCTGAGTTTAGAGCGAGGGGTATAACAAGCACTCAGGGGATTCTGATACAGGTGATCTACAGTCCACCCTTTGAAGAACACACTGCTTCATCAGGATGCCTTGTGGATGTGATCAACCTCCACACACTGTCCTGGCTTGACCAGACCTCCGAAAACAACAGAAGGCACATCCTGGCCTCGTCTGACCCCGGAACCACCAGCAGCCTCATGCAGGAGGGAAGCCCTGGTGGCAGGCATAGGCCAGGTGTGTGCCGAACGCAGAGCAGCACCAACCCCTCCCACGGGAAGAGCCCCAAGGTCCCAGCCTTCCGCTGGGCCTTGGGCCAGACATCCCGAAAAGTTCTGCTCATCCGTTTCTCAGCCAATAAATAACACATTTTCCACTCGTCTCTGTGACATTATTGATAAGTCCTTCATGCCAGCACGCACTTCAGCACAGCGACACCAGATCCCGATAAATCTATATGGTTTTGAGGAGGGAAGGAAAAAAAAAATGTCTTTCTCTTCTTTAGTTTAAACTAGAGAAAGAGGGATTGTTAACAGCCAAAGGCAAATGAGCAAGATTATAATGGGGGAAACAGAGGGTGGCAGAGACTGGGTGATAGAAGCAGCAAGCCACCACACAGACACCTCAGCCTTCCGGCCCCGAGCTCCCCAGCAGCTGGTAGGGAGCGTGCACAGCTCAGGACTTCCCACGGAGAAGGTATTGGGCAAAAAAAAAAAAAAAAAAATTTGACAGGAGACTCTCTTAAGCTGACAATTTCTCAGGGTGTTACTCAGTTTATTAATAAGGCGTCCTGAACCCTGGAGCCTACTAGGTGACCAGAGACTCCATGGCTATAGTAAACACGCGACTCTGTGCCGGTGCTGGAGGCCCAAGCTGAGCCAGATGCACTGGCTTCCCTCAGGGAAAGGACAGACCCTCGGACACAGGATGCCCACACCACGTGCTGCACGTGCTGTGGGGACATCCTAACGGAAGCCAGTGATGATCGAGGCGGAAGCACAGAGGACAGACTGCCCAGCTCAGGTTCACAGAATAGGGGACCCAAGGACCATAACCCGACCCCATCTGCAAAAGTGACAGAATAAAGGGGAGGCAGAGGTGTGGGACCAATGCGGGCGTTTTCAATAGCTTTGCACAAGCAGGATCCGGAGGAACATGGAGCTGGGGGGAGGAGGTGGTATGCAGGCCTCTGGTAAGTGAGTAAGCCCGCTGGGACATGCCTGTCATATCTGTGCAAGGAATCTGGACCATGTGGTACAAGCAGGCTTCGGACTCCACCAAAGGCGCTTCCGGAAGGTAATTCTCTGGAAGCAGAAGATCAGTCAGAAGGGCCTGAGTTTAGGGCACAAGGAATGTAGGTAGGGAAAGAATTCAAGGGACATTTATGAGTAAGAACTGACACGATTTGGAGACCAAATCTACATAGAAGGTGAAGGAGAAGAAAGAGCCAAGAGTGACCCAGGTTTGGGGTCGAGTGGTCAGTGTGTGGCAGAGCCATTCACCGAGGGACAGCTGTGCTCACTGGGTGCCTAGTTTGTGCTGGACCCTATGTTAAGCACCGTGCAACCCTATTTCATTTAACCCTCGCCACAGCTAGTGAGCTGGTGTCCTGGCCTCATTCTTCAGATGATGAATCTGAGCCTCCAGGGACTTCGTCAGCTTCCCCAAGGTCACCCAGCTAGTAAGTGGCAGGAGGTGATGTGGAGCCCAGATTCTTTTTAACTATATATCAGCTGAGGACACATGAGGTTGGAGATGTCATTCAGGTACAGACTTTCAGGACACAGTGAGCAAGTTTATGATGCCCCGAGGGAGAACCGGCCTGCAGGGAAGGGATTTAAGATGCAAAGACAGGAGAGACTTGAGGCCGTGAATAGATAAGATTTCTGCAGGAACTCCTCGAAAGAGAAAGGACCTTGAGGTAGCTTCAATGAAGATGAATCTATAAAGGGGCCTGAGCAGGAGCATTCAGAGAGGCAGGAGGAAAGCAGAGGGAGAGGAGTTTGTTAGGAAACAGAGGACAAAATGACCAGAGCCCACCCCGTCACATGTTACATGGATGTCGAAGACGATGCCTAAGGACTATCCACTGCTTTGCCAGTTACCATCTTTCGCTTGCCGGCCTTCAGAATTCAGGACTGACCCTGGCATGCCCTCGTCTCCCCTCCTGTTCCCAAGCTGACACTCGCCAGCATTCAGCGCAGCTCCTGTTTGTGCGTGCGGGACTCTGGGTTCAGCGTCTGGACACACCCACTGGACCCTGAGCTCCAGGCGGGCAGGCGTGAGCTTTTGCTCATCACTACTATAGTTCCCCAGTACCTGGCACAATGCCTGGCACCAAATGGGCACTCAATAAATATTTGTTGAGCACCTGGCTGAAGCCGGCTCTGTGTGCTCCTTCAATTGTCAGAAAATGCTGCCCGCCTCCTCCCCCTGCTCAGCAAAGTCAAGGGTGATGGGCACCAGGTGGTAAGTGGCAGAGTCGCTGTGGCAGCCAGCCTGCGACGGTCTCAGAGGTGGCATCTGACCTTGAGCCGCCCTCCTTTTTGCTTGGCTAAGCACCAAGTCATTTACTTGTTTCTGCTGCCTTTCAACCCTGGAGCAGTGGGTTTAGCACAAAGGAAGATGCAATTTTGTTTTGCTTGTGGAGCATCTATTTCCCCTAAATGAGATTTTAACTGGTGGTCTACACCACAGGGCGGGATGGTGACAGGGCGGCGAGGAACGTGGTGGGGGCTTCCTGAGTCAACGCCCGAGTCTTTCTGAGCCTCTGAAAAATGTTCGTCCTACAAACACTGGCTGCAGGAGAAAGAGCGTGGCCTGGAAATCAGGAGAATGGGTGAGTCCCATTTGAGGCACTAGCTGCCCATGTGGCCTTGGGCAAGGCACTCGACATGTGTCACTTAATGTGTCCTCTTTCCGGGAACCTCTTCTTACCTACAAAATGTGGAGATGGCCTCAGTTCTCCTGCAGTGCCAGAACGGCATGCATCCTACTGCGGGTGGCTCAGTCTTGTTACCAGGGCCAAGGGGGACACCTATAAGCAGAGACTGCCTTTTGGACTCATGACAGGCTCCTGGACCCATCACAGCCTCCCAGAGCATTTGCGCCTAGAGCAGGGCCCACTAGCACCCCCTACAGTGGCATCTCAGTCAGGATCCCTCTTGTTTCAGCCCTGGGAACACTGGCTGGGAAGCAGCTAAGACAGAGGTTTGGAGCACAGTTCAGGGTTCTATGACCTGAGTGCAGTTTCCTCCACTGGGCAACTCACTGAATCGCTCTGAGCCTCAGTCTCCTCACCTGTCCAATGGGAGCCTTCTTACCTAAGGGGGTCCTGTGATGATTATAGGAGATAATGCAAAGAAAGTGCTCGGTCTAGGGCCTGACACAGAATGAGAGTGCAGTAAATCTTAGCTATCATCATCATAAATATTATTTATGGCTTAGTTCCACATATCGTGACTGCCTGAAAAAAAGTTAGAGATTATAGGGACCCTAGAGATCTAAGCCTCTAGTTGTATAGATGAGGAAACTTAGCCCCTAAGGGAGAGGAAGAGACTTGCCCTAAGCCCTACAGGCAGATATAGGACCGTCAGCCATGAGACACAGCTCCTACATGGAGTGAATCCTCATGCTCCATCCTCAGCTCTTAAGCCAGGCCTGGCTGGAGCAGAAAGCAGCCCACGGCAGCTGTGAGAACCCTGATACTTGACTCACCAAAGCTCCACCTCCCATTCACTGCCCCACCTGGAACATAAGCATTACAGGAGGACTTTGGTGGAGGGTCTGTCTACAACATGCACTTGGTAGAGCCCCAGGCATGCCTTAACCTAGGTCACCTCCTTGTTCAGGGCTTGTTTCCTTAAGTGAGACAACACTGTCTTTAAGAGCCTTCCAGTTCTGACATTCCATGGGTTCAGGACCTGGACTTAATTAAGCACAAACAAGTGGCTAGAAACCTCAGTTAACCAGACTCTTTCCCAAAAGCTCCTTCCTTGGGAGAAAGAGCCCAAGAGAACATAACCACCCACTGTCCCAGTTTCCCATGGACTTGGGGCCTACCCTGTCTCCTTGGCTACTTCCCCGCTGTGCAGACAGACAGACTGAGGCTCAGGGCAACCTGGGGTTTCCCCAGTAAAGACCACAGCTCAGCACAAAGGTGGGGGGCCAGCATCTAGAACAGTGCTGTGCATGGAGCACATGCTCTGTAACGACCCACCAACGTGAAAGACAAGCCAAGACGAAGTGGATTTGCCAAGGAAGGAGCCCTGGGTGGTAAGCACCTGCACTCTCCTGTCTGTCAGCTGGCTGGGCCTGTTGCTCTGCCTATGGAATGAGGGGATCAGATGAAAGGCCCGGCTCCCTGCTGTGCTCACCCGGTTCCTGCTCCTCCTCCTCCTCCTCCTCCTCCTCCACCTCCTCCTCCTCCTCAGAGCACCCAGCACTTGGGGCTGGAATTTATGTATGGTCTGCCCTCCACCCCTAGAAGACAAAGGTACCACCTGTACACACACACACCTTGGAGACACTGAGTTCAGTTCCAGACCACTGCAATAAAGTGAATTGTAATCTCACTGCTGGTGGAAGGTTTTGTTTTCAATTTGCAAAAAAAAAAAAAGCATCTGCGAAGTGCAATAAAGTGCGATAAAATGAGGTATGCCTGTACTTGTCATCATGTCTTTCCAAGCCCGAGCCCAAATCAAAACGAAGTGGGTGTTTCCGAAATGTTAACGGGAGGGAGGGAAGAAAAGAGGAAGAAGGGAAAGAGGAAGGGAGGAGGGAGGAAGGAGGAGGGAGGGCACTGAAGTCCACCCAGCACTGACATTCTATGATTCCACAAAGCTTAATTCTAAGGCAATTCGCCAATGGCGTCTACTACACACAGCCTCTGCAGCGGTGGACACACCGGGGAGAAGCAAAGGGAATGAAGTTCAGGTGTGAAATGACACGTCAAACCGCTTGCAGCCTAGGCACAGCTAACTTCCCAGAGCGCGGGCCCTATGGGTCCGTGAGCGTGAAGGCCGCCAGGCTCTGCCATGCGGGAAGTCCCGCCTTTAGAGCAGATCCCTCGGTGATGCTGGCGTCAGAGGCCATGACGCGGTTCTGTCCGCTGAGCTCACCAGTTATATATGTCTGCAACATCCAGCCAGAGCCTTATACAGCAGGAATGCGATATAGCAGGATTCTGCAGTCTTCAGAAACATAAAGAGGAATGGGTCTTATAAATAACTCCTGGTTAAAACGGGGCTGAAAATAAGGGGACAGAAGAGGAAGCAAACTGCTAAGCACTTATTAAGTCGATGACATTGGCTTAAAAACCTCGGTGCAAATGGCTGGTCTGGTTTATTTCCTTCTCGTCAGAAGATCAAATGCAGGATTGAATGTGGAGGCACCGAGACTCTGTGTGTGTGTGTGTGTGTGTGTGTGTGTGTGTGTGTGTGTGTCTGTGTGTGTGTGTGTCTGAGGATGTGTGTGAAAGGGTCTCACGGTGTCACTTAATGGACTCGTTCAGTGTGGCCTTGGCCGATTAGCCTCTGGACCTCTCTAAGCCACTCTGTCTTGACAAGAAGCTCTGGCGTTTGGGTGGGCCTCTAAGCTCTGAGATTCTAGACTGCAAATCAGGGCTGAGGGTTCAGCATAAAACTCAGGAGCCCAAAAGTCTGAATTAAATCTCGCCCATGTTCATATGTCCCATCTCCCTCTTTTCCATTCTTTACGGGGCGTTCCTTTAGCTGTGACAAGGCTGCTACAGTTTGTGCTCTCCTGGATGCTAAAATTGAGTGGAAATGTGCTTTATTCACTTGCAGTCCCAGAGCCTGAGTCTTGAGGTGTGGCCCAGCAACATGCAACTGTGGGCAGCGCGGAGCCACAGGACCCAGGCTGAGGCCCAGGATGCCTAGCACAGAGCTGATGCTGCACCAGCCTCCATCCCTGTCTCTCGGCCCACAGGACCCAAGTACCAAGCCGAACTACAGAGGGAGTGGCAGCCTTTCATCCAGACCCTCTCACTGCCCTGCCCCGCGCAGGAGAGCGGAGGAGCGCGGTCCTGGGTGCCGGGGGCGCCGGGCGGCCCTTGCGCCCTCAGCAGCAGCTGCAGGTGCCGGTGTGCACACGGAGGATTCCACGGCTGTGCAGGTGCAGGAAGTTGAAGATCTCGGAGGGCATGGCGTGGAAGCCCGGGCGGGGCTTGACGTTGTCGTAGTAGTGGTGGGTGATGTAGAGACCCGAGGGGTTCATGGGGAAGGCCCAGAAGCCGAACAGGTGCACCTCCTCGCAGAGCTCCAGCGCCGCGGTGGCCAGGATAAGGCCGGTGCTGATGCGCTTCGCGCGCACCCCCAGGCTGAGCCAGTAGCGTGACACGTTGACCAGGTACTGCGGGTGGAAGTAGTAGACGGCCTGCGGCGACTCGAAGTCGTCCAGCACGTACTTGACGCGGATGGACACGTCGGTGTTGCGCGTGTTGTAGAAGGCGGGCAGCAGCACGGATGCGTTCTCGTACACCTGCAGCACGCGGTAGAAGGGCCGTCGCCACTTCTCTAGCTTGTGGAACCTGGGCGGGTGGGCGCAGAGGGAGAGGGTCGGCCGCCCACTTCCCACAGCCCCAGCAATCTTGCTTCCGCCACCCTTGCACCCCGCAGTCTTTTCAAAGGACGGAGGGGACTTACAAGGCCATCCCTGCCTCCGATCACCTCAGTCACCTCAGCAGATGAACGTCCAGCCTTCCTTGGAGGCATTTATATTTTTGGAAGTGGCTACAGGAGAGGATGCTGGACTGAAAGGGACAAATATCTAGTGTGTTGCCTGGGGCGGGGGGCGGGGGCAGCGTTTAACCCAAAGGGATGAGGTTGGCCCTGGCGGGCTCAGTGGGGGAGTGGCAGGAAGTGGAGGCTTTTCCTAGAGCCCTCGGGGCATTCGCCTGTGCTGTCCTCCCCAAGATCCCCAATGAAGGACGCCAAACCAGCAGCCAGTCCTCTCAGCCTTCCCCCCACAACCCCTCACTCATCTTTCCTTTACATTAAGCAGCCCTGGGGTTGGCTCATCTCACATCTGTCTAATGCTCCTTCTCTCCGCTGACCGCTGACCGCCAGTGTTCCTGGGCCTCTGGCCTATTTAATAGCTCCCCCTCCTCTTACATTTCACCTGACCTAGATGGTGTGACTATACCAAGGTTGGAGTTTTACACATTAACCCGCTCCCCTGAGGCCCCCCAGACATATATCCAGAGCCCAGGGGGAGCCAGGTGGGGGGGCTGAGATCTTTGCAGGAGGCCTTCCCCCACCCCCACCCCCACCCCCTGGTGTCACCTGGACACACTGCACAGGGAGCTGCTGTCTCCCATCACACTCTGAAAGCTCAGACTCATCTCTAGGTGAAGACAATCTAGACCAGTGCCGTCCAAAAGAAGTATAATAACAGGCCACATATGTAATTTTAAGTGTTATAGTGAGCACATTTAAATAAGTAGAAAAAAATGGGTGCAATGAATTTTTATATTTTATTTAGCCCGATATATCCAAAATGCTATCATTTCAATGTGTAATCGATATAAACATTTCGTGAGATATGGTCCATCTTCTTATTCATATTGTCTTGGAAATCGGGTGTGTGTTTTACACTTACAGACAGTACATCTCAATCTAGACTAGCCACATTTCAGTGCCCAGTAGCCACGTGTGATTAATGGCTACCATATTGGATAGCACAGGTCTAGAAGGAGGGTCACTGACCTCTCTGTGATGATGCTGGGGTTCACGGTGACCACGTCTGTCTTCACCCCCACATCCATGGTATACTTCTCTGAGATAGGGGGTAGGTTGCACCTACAGAAGAGACCAGGTAGCCCAAAGGCATGCAGTCAGCCATTCCAGGTGGAGTTCAGGCAAGGGTTTGGGGAAGAAAAGAATGCTGATCACATGAGTAGAGGGATGCAGAGGTGGCCAGCTGAGTAGAATCTTTGTGGCCTGGGCATGGAGGGGCCAATCCAACCCCTTCTCCCACCGACGCTGAGCAGCCCAGTAATTGTGAATCTATGACCCACCCAAATGTCTTTGCTTTAAGCTTTTATTTTCAACCTATCTGCCTTACTCAGGATGAAGATGGAAGCAAGGATACCCAAAGAGGTAAGAAGGAGTGCTAAATAAGGAAAAAAGAAATACAAGGACCAGCCTCCAGCTTAGGTAAGCAAAAGTGAAGTTCATATTGGTGTCAGCCACAAGGCTAGCCTGGTTCCAAACAGTGCTTCCAGAAGAGGAGAACCCAACCAGGAAGGTGGCTGCCCAGATGGCCTCACCAACAGAGTTGCATGGTCCCCATGAGTCCTCAGTGTCTTCACATCTGTTATGCCATTTGCTCCCATTCTGCAGATGTGGAGACTGAGAGGTTCGACCATGTGCCCAAAGGGACAGTGCTGGAGAGGGGAAGGGACAACCCAGAGCATGAGGTTCTGCAGGGGTGAGGAGTAGGGGATTAATAGCTTACAGGGCAGCATTAGGGAAAGGGCACAAGGGGGGAGGCCCTGGGGGCAGAAGCAGCAGGTGCAGACCGGTGATTCTTTTACCGGAAGACGAAGTCGGCGCTGTTGATCTCGCTCCCGCAGCGGCTGTTCTTGAGGATGCCTCCGTTGCCCACCACTGCACACTTCTTAAACTGGGACCGGTAATAGGGCATGTCCTGGGGAGACAGAGGCACAGCCTTCATCTGGTGCTCTCACCTCTGTACCCCTACCCACCTCCACTCCTCACAGCCCCATGAGCCACCCTTGTAGAAAATGTTATAGAAAAGTGGTTATTCACTTAGCAGATGAGAAAAGAGGTCAAATGACTTGTCAGTTCCACAGGCGATTACGAATGAGCTGGGACCGGAAGCCAGCTCTCCACGGCCTTTTTCGACAAGCCCTGGGATGCTCCAGGTTTTCAGAGAGAAGAAAGGACAGGTTATGGCTAGCCCTGCTTGTCTTGGGCTTTCCCAGTGTTTAGAAGCTCGGCTTTTTTATGACTGCCAAAATACATATCTTAATGATTAATGCAGGTGTTCTGTGGGATGACTGGCAGCAGAGATGGGGGAGGTCCACCCAGGGACCTTCAACTCAGGGAGAGGTACAGACTCTCCCTCTGCTCCACAAGGAGGACACAGGCCTGGGACAGAAAGGTGCCTGGGACAGAAAGGTCATCCGAATTGGGACAGATGTCAGTATGTGGCAACAGCAGGGACAAGAGGCTGCGGGTGAGCAAGCAAGGCCACATCAGGGGAGCAGTGAGAGGCTGGGACACCTGGGCTCTCTGCGAAGAAAGAGCTCTGAGCACAGGGGAGCCCTGGACTTCCCCTGAGTGATGACAACTTTCATGGAGTGAGCATCCCACAGTGCTTTGATCTTGTCATACCTCAATTGGCAGGGTTACCTCAGTATGGACACTGGTTGTCCACAAAGACTCTCTAGGGGACCACAGGCAAGATGGCAAGACAAAGTAAATAGTGGCCTGAGAGTTAGGAGACCTGGTTCCTAGGCCATAATTCCCTCATGGTCCGCCTGAACCATGTAGAACTGGGCAGGCACAGGGCAGCAAGACAGACCTGGAGTCGAGGGTAGGGTGACCAACTATCCCAGTTTGCCCAGGACTAGAAGACTTTGCCTGGGATGTAGGACTTACATTTGGTCAAACCTGGAAAGTTTGGGCAAACCAGGATTGGGCGCTCTAGTCAAAAGCCCCAAGTTCAATCCTGGTTTTGCCCTATAATGAGGTGAGGGAACCATGGACAAGTTGAGCTCTCAGCAACTTCATTTTGTAAATTTTACAAAATTTGTTGCAAATTAAAGTGTTGTAGTTTACAAAACTAGGATGGCAACGTGTATTTCATGTGATTCAATGAGATGATGTAAAGCAGAGTTTCTGAACTCAGCACCGTTGACATTTTGGGCCAGACCGCCCCTTGCTGTGGGAGCTGACCTGTGCACTGTAGACTCTATAGCAGCATCCCTGGCCTCTCCCCACTAGATGTCAAGAGCATCCCCCAATCATGTCACAACAATGAAAAATGTCTCCAGGCATTGTCAAATGTCCCCAGACTGCCCCCAGGTTGAGAACCATGGATGTCAATGGAAAGCCTACCCAGTGCAGGGCTCGGCCCAGAGGGGTCTCAGCAAGAGCACCAGGTTGTTATTACCAAAGGTCCCCTCCATCTCTGACACAAGGAGGCTGATGGGCGGCTCTCCTCCCAGCACACACCAGCTGGCCGGCCCCGCAGGGGAGCAAGCACTGGTCAGCACCTTGGTCTTCTGTTGGGACCAATTGCCAGATGGACATCAGGGAAAATCACATTACAATGGGATCACTGGGAATGAGGCTAAACCTTAAGGAGATGCTGCATCCTCGACAGTCTTTCCTCATGGCCCATACTCCCTGGAGCGAAAGGCCCAGGGGGCCAAGACAGGAAACAAGGATGTCTCATGACCAGTGGGCAAAACCACAGTTTGCGTGTTACTGGAGAAAGGGAAACAACAGTCATCTTTGGAGAGACCATCAAAGGCTTTTTATGTTCTATGTCAGTTTCTCAAACTCCTGTGAATCGAAAACCACCTGGAGGACTCTCTGAAAATATGAGTTCTGAAAATATGAGTTCCTGGGGTCCCCGGACCATGGAATCAGAATCTTCAGGGCGAGGGTAGGAGACTAAGAAGCTCCATTTTGTTACAAACTCAAATAAATACTTTTAGGGAAGTTCAGGAAATACTTCTGTGTCACATGCTCTAGTTCAGGGGGGTCTCAAATTATGGCCTGTTGGCCACATCGGACCCACCACCTGCTTCTGCATAGTCTGAAAGGTAAGAACGTATTCTATATTTTTTGATACTTGGAAAAAATCAAAACAAGACTATTTTGTGACATGTAAAAATTATATAAAATTCAAATTTCCGTGTCTAAGAGGAGCTGAAGCATTATTGGAATGCAGCCACACTCATTTGTTTTCTCATGTCTACGGCTGCTTTTGCAAGAACGGCAAAGGTGAGTAGTTGTGACAGAGACCATATGGCCTGCAGAGCCTAAAATATTTACTCTCTGGCACTACCCAGAGAACATTTGGCAATCCCTGCTTTAATTCTCTGGTCTATACCCGTGGCCCTTCTTGGGCCCATATGTCATAACCGAGCTGTGTGTCACCCGCTGGCATTACCTGCATGAGATGCAAGTTTACCTGCTGTCAACCTCATGCTCCAAGCCTTGTAAGACCCACCTCGTAAAGATGGCTCACACCCCATCGTCCTCCAACACTGATGTGGGAGGTACGTGGGACACCTCTCCACCTTCAGCTTCTCCCTGGTGCCCCTACAACAGCGACCTTATCAGTACACTCTGGCATGATAACAGAACACAGGGAAACCCTGGGCTCTTTTTCGTTAGCACTCCCCTGAGAAGCAGTGCAGCCCAGGCCCTCAAATTTCATCCAGAAAGACCTGAACATGCCCCCATTCAGCATTTCTACAAACAGGACCCACAAAGTCCTGCCCTGAGCCCGGCGCTCTCCAGGAGTTATGAACAGGTCCCATGGAACCTTCCTCTGCTTGAGATGGCAACCGTCGGAATCTGGCCGTGGGGCCCCTTCTCTAAGAGTCTGATGCAGCACAGGCCAAATCTGAGTGCATGCGCCTGAACTCCGGTGATCTGAGTAGTTCACTCACATGGAGCACTCGTTCTGTGGTCCCCCTGTGACCAGGGAGCCACCGTGCTGGCCCTGGATGAACAGCCTAGCTCCAGATTCCTCATATGTGAAAGGAAAAAAATAAATGGTCTATCTTCTTTCAGTCTCTACTATTTCAAATTTCCTGTTATAAGCAGCTATCCCTAGTCTAAACCCCACATGTTACAGACAGGGAGACTGAGACCTTGAAAAGCAAATGACCACCTGAAGTCATCCAACACAAGACGAATCTTTCAGTGCCTTGTTTCCTGCTGGTTGGTGATTCCTTGTGCACACACAACTTTTGCATGGATGTTTTTGCTTTAGTGCCTCCCTCAGGTGGGGGACAAATGATTATCATTTGCCCAGATACCTGTAGGAATTCCTCTACAAGCGATGCAACAACAGAAATTTTACAACCACTTTCTTGCCAAAAGTCACTCAAATAATAGCCGGTTGACATTCGTGGTGCCAGGCAGAAGCCCCAGGAACCCCAGAAGACGTTCTACAGAGCCTAAGAGGACGGCCAGCCAGGACGAGGACAACTGAGTGCAGAGGGCACAGCGGAGCAGTGCCGACCACGCCGGCATGGCCACAGAGGGCCAGGACGGTCAGCTCCCTGCCCCGCTGACTGCACTGGCCCCCCAAGGCCGGTGCCCCACCCTCACCGCTCCGCCCAAAGAGGCACCTTGGGAAACATGCGGAAGATCTCTTGGTTGATGTGGTAGATGCCGCTGGTGTCGACCTCGTACTTGAGCTTTGTCCCCAGGGGAGTGTTCTTCTGGGTGGTGAAGAGGAAGGAAGGGGCATTGCAGCACCTGGACAGAGTGGACCTGCGGGGCGGGAGAGAGACGAGAGACAGTGGTGACGGGAGACAGTGGTGACGGGAGACAGTGGTGACGGGAGACAGTGGTGACGGGAGACAGTGGTGGCGTGGGGCGGAGCGAGCCTGCTGAGGAGCAGCGGGGTCATGGAGTTCAGACCCCTCGGGGAGACATTTTCTCCCACCTGCCCCTCCCCACCCCACGTGTTTGCTCGCTCTGTCCCCTCCCCCTTCAATACTCCTCCCAATGCCAAGGCCTCTCGGGGTCCAGCCAGGTTTCTCTCCGTGAACTCCTAGTCGCCCTTTCCCCACTGACTGCACTGGCCTCTGAGCCGGGTCCCATCCACTTCATCTTCCCCAGCTCCCTCCCTGCTTGAATGAAAGCTCCTTGATGGCAGGGGCCCTGTCTCTCCAGATCCCGCACAACGTCAGTCACACAGGTGTTCCACCACTGGGCACCTGCCAGTTGCGGGATGAGGCATTCATCTGAGCTTTCATCAAGATCCACTAAGCATCTGCGACTTCCTGGAAGCATGCTATTTATCCGGCCCTCATGGAAACCCAGGGAAGCCGAGCTCTTCCTTGGGCTCTCGGCTCCCACACTGGACTCTAGACAAGGGGTCTACCCTGTCTCATGGGGGTCAAAAAAGCCAAAACACACATGGTCAACAGAAACGTGCCATGTCAATCATTTAGAAACTGTCTTAAAAATGGGACAGAGTCAGAAATTTGGGATGGTGGGTTGACATCCTGTAGAAAGTGGAAAATGGCTTTGAAAACAAGTTTTCAGGTATTCGTTACGAGAGAGAGAGAGAGAGAGAGAGAGAGAGAGAGAGAGAGAGAGAGAGAGAAAGAGAGAGAGAGAGAGAGATCCCTGCAGTTTTCACTCACAAAAACATCCAAACATGAGCTCCGGAAGGGTTAAAGCTGAAATGACGCACACAGGCTTAAAACAAACAGCCGCACAGGGAGAATGTGGCTGATGAGGCCAGCTTGGGAGTCAGCCAGGCCAGAGAAGCCTGGTTCTTCTCCTCTCGGCAGCTGGCCTTCCACCGTCAGTACATCCTCCCAGGCATGCTGGCGAGGCTTGGTGATGGGGTCCGTTCCTGGGCACATCTTGTGCCCCCTGCCCTGGGGACCCACAGCCCTCTGCCCTGGCTGCAGAGGGGCTGCGCTTTACAAAAGATGCAAATTTCCACTTTCTCACATCCAGGACTTTGGGCTCACCACGACCCACTTTCTCCTAAAACAGCAGCAATGGGCTGAGTACACCCTGACCTTCTTCTCCCAACACTGGCTCCGGGCAAAGTCATATCCAGCCTCCAGATGGCCACGGGAGAAATGGAACACTTTCTCCAAGGAGTCCAGACGATGACCACTAACTAAAATTGAGGAGGAGCTTTCCAGAAAGTCACACCCTAGGTCTAGGATGGAAACTTGGCTTGCCAACCTGGTGTCGAGAAGCCTGGGTTCTCATTTCTGCTCTGCCCCCACCAGCTGTGGGGCTTCAGGCAGGTCTCTTCCCCTCCCTGGGCCTCAGTTTTCTCATCGGTGAATACAGGGCTGACTCTTCTGACACTCTGAAGTTCTGTGACTCCAGGTTGCCAAAGCCAGGAAGGTTATACGAATACTTTTTTATAACTTAATCTCTTACAGGGACTTCGCTGAGGAGCTCAGCTGGCTGCTGGTTACTGAGAACATTCTTTCTCATGGAGGGTTGGGTTTCAGAATGTGACTGAGGCTTCCCCAAGGGAAGGCCAGAAGCCTGGCCAGGCAGGGGCCACAGGTCAGCATGTAAAACCAGTATCTGGCCTGTATAGATTTGCTGGTCCAGAAACTCAATCTTGTCAGCTTACTGGAGAGTACCCCATTACGGGAGAATGACTTATATTAACCAAGCTCACGAGTGACTGATGTATAAACCAGAATACCAATGTGTCTCCTTGTAAGCAGTGGGGTGAGGGAAGGCCTCTGCTACAGGATGCCTTTCCTGTGACTGGAATGCTCATGCCTGTCTTCTAGCGCATGCTCTCCACCCTGCTCCACTGCACCAGGGTCTTGGGAACCTGAATTAAGAATCTCATCGATGTTCGATAAGCTCGAAACAAGGGCAAAGGGCAGCGACTGACCAGACTTGAAGGTTTTTCCATTTAGAGCATGGCAAGACCTGAGGTCACCTCCCTTTCCCATACCTAAAACCACTCCCCTCCACCCCCACTGCAGAAGGGTCTCAGGCCCCCCAGACCCTCCCCTCCGGAGAGCACTGGCTGATCCCCGCCAAAGGCTCCCACGCTTCTCTCCATTTTTCTTCTGCCACATCATCTTCCTGTTGCCTCATTATTTCCTTAGACATGTGCATCCCACTGATGAGGCGTCTCAGACTGGACAGCATCCTTTGGCACCTCGACAACCGTGTCCTGCCAATTGTTTATCAGCCACACCCTCAGCATGTGCAGGTCTCACCCACCCGAGGAGTCCCCATAGTAACACTTCTTTCTGAGGGGTGGCTTTGGGCAGCACTTGCAGCTTAGACTTTGGACCTGCTCCCCTCTCTTCCTGTACTTGGCTCAAGTTCACATTCTACTATAATAGGTGGGTCCCTGCAAACTACAGCTGGGCCTTAGCTGGATTTCCATTTCCACAGTCTCACAGATGCCTCTGGTTCGAGACTGCAGGCACCTGCGCTTCAAGGGTCATCACTTTAAACACCCACATTTTTTTTTTTAAATGTGCCACTTTAAACTACTTCCCAGTCTCGAGATGGTCTGGAGTTGCAGCAAACTGGAACAAATGATTTATAAAGAAAATACAAAATACTTAGTGTAATTTGTTTTTCACAGCTTCCCTTGCAGGATTCCTTCATGCTGATCGCTCCTCAGTACATTTAAACTATGACCTGAGTTGTCAAAATCCAGTCTATTCAACACACATGCTCAGGATCCTATCAATTCTATTTAATAAGTTCTACCAGCACTAAAATAATACCATAATACTCACAGAATTTTAAAGATGGAGAGGACCCTACAGTTCACCATTAATCCAAAAGAATGTTTGGATATTGCTAGTTGCTTAGCTCTCAAAGACAGAGGAGCTTTAAGATATAGCTCTTGCTTCACTGGGAGCTTATAATCTGTCAGTTTCAGTTAGAGAGCAATTAAAAAATAATCTACAGCAGGGCTCAAACATCCAGTATAGTCAGTAAGAAGCCAAGAGCTCCAAGATGGAGGGGCCTGCTGAGCTGGAGCAGCTGTCCCCGAGTGGGGAGGGGCATGGGGTGAGGCCGTGGAAGGTGCTTCATGTGCCTCACGTGCCTCCAGGCCTGCTGGAGACCTCCTGCTACCCGCTTCACTGGTGAGTCCCAGGCAACCTCAGCTGTACTGGAGACGATACCACTGACCTTGCAGGGCCACTGCAAGGACTCAGGGTGAGAACGTGGAGGACAGCACCCAGCAGGTGCCCGCCTCAGCCCGCGTACGGAGCCAGAACCTCCCCACTGCCTGGACTCCAAAGTCCCATCAGGGCCAGCTCCAGGGAGATGCCCCTGGAGCTGGGCCTAGTAGGACAGGGAGGATCTGAAGAGGTGGCAGGAGGAGAACCACCCAAGCAGAAGGGCCGGGCAGGACAGACGAGTCAAAGGTACTTGAACTGGTTGGCTTCCGAGATGTTCATCGCCCATTTGCACATCTGCAGGCTCCTCCACCGGTCGAAGAGCTCCGACTGCTTCACCCTTGGGGAGTGGAGAACAGAGAGTCTGTGAAAGGGCCGAGCTGGACAAAGTGCCGTCATTCCCAACCATGCTCCCTCACATGCCAAGTCCTGGGCTGGTTTTTTATATTAACGGTATATTCTTATTTTGGGTGTTCCCGATGCTCTGGCACCTGGGGCCTTGCTAATTCCTAGAGAGCGCAAACAACGCTCCTGCAAGAGCAGGTTTCACATGCACACCAGCCCACCCAGAGCCAATACCCTCACCCACTTCCTTTATCAACTGAGCCACCAGCCCCTGCCCTGATCGCCCCAGGGCCAGCTATCAGACCACTGGGGGCAGCCCCTGCGCTGCGGAGCCCACCGGAATTACTCAGGCTAGCCAACCTGAAACTGCCTGCCCCACTTTGCCCAGCCCTCCCCATGAAAATCACCACAAAGGCTCTCGCCCGGCTTATCCCCTCCCCCTCTCTGCCTCCTACCAACCCCGATGTCTCCGGATGTCTCCGCGTGTGGCCCTGCAGAGCGAGCTGTTCCTCCTGCTTCCAGGGATCTATAAGAGCTTCTTCCTTCATGACAGTATCTTGCCTTATCTGATCACCTTACCTGGGTACATTTTAAAACACTTTTCCTCACATGCCCACTCCAAGGACCTACCAGTTGTCCCAGGAAAATCTGTCTATAAAGGGGGTGAGACCACTTCCCTAAGGGGATGTCTGTATATTACCCACACTGGGCTCAGCACACAGTAGGGCTCAGGACAAGGGCATTCCTTTTC
Source organism: Rousettus aegyptiacus (assembly GCF_014176215.1). NCBI lineage: Eukaryota > Metazoa > Chordata > Mammalia > Chiroptera > Pteropodidae > Rousettus > Rousettus aegyptiacus. The sequence continues at coordinate 74,849,751 of NW_023416287.1, forward strand.
TTTCTCCTTTCCAAGGGCAGATCACAATTTCCAGATGACAGAAGGAAATGATAAGAAGCCTGAGATGTGCTCCTTTTGTCTGAATAACCATCTGTAAGGCTTCACACCAGTTGGTTTTTAAACATCTCAGCTGGAAAGGGAATGTCTAAATCACGTGGGAGTCTCCCTTTGACTGAACCCAGCGAAAAGGGCTAGACCATGGGGCCCTTTTCCCATTGAGCATTGCATCAGACTGGAGTTCCTCAGAAACACTGGTAAACTCTGGACAAATCTTAAGTTCGTTAAAGGAGAGCCACGACCTCTCTCCTGTCCACTCACAATCCCCATCCCAGGATGAGGCAGCTGGCCAAGGTCACCTAGCTGTGGACCAGTTCAGAAGCTGGCTGGTCTCTGGTGCAGTACAGAAGCAGCTCTTTAAAGGTCATTCTGTTTTGGTCATGAATGTGGAAGTAACCAGCCCCCAGGAGCCAAGTGTTATCAAAAGCTACCATGGTTCTTACTCTGAGGTCCACTGAAGGGCTCGAGGGACCCCATGAGACCTCTGAATCACAGGCAAAACCCCACATCTATCCACTCATGTGCTCATCGTGGGGAGAATCTGAAGTTTTCATCAGCTTCCCAAAGGGGTCTATGATTCCAAAAAAAAAAGGGCAAATACTCATTTAACCATAACATACCAAACAGGTTCATTCTACAGAGCTGTGTCCCTTTGTGTAATTGGAGGGGGAAATAGTTGTTCCCAGACAAAGCAAGCCTCACCTCCCGAGGGAATATACGACTGGCATGATTGCAGGAAAAGTCACACAGGATAGTGACTAAGTACACATACTTGGGAAGCAGAGGGGGACTTGGGCCTCAGACCCAGTTCAGATATCTCCTAACTATGGGACCTGCATGGCAGCTTCAAAGAGCTGGAAGGACCCCCTCCTCTCATCCTGACTCTTCATTCTGGCTTTCTCAAACCTCCCACAGCAGCTTTCATCTGTCAAGCTCATGTGACATCAGGAGAGGTGTCATTATACAGGGGCGCCCTGGCTCAATCACTGCTTCCTTCCCCTTCTTCCTGCAACCTACAGGTCCCTAGAGCAGCCCCCTACACTGCTAATGCCTCACAGCCAACACCACACTGCAGGTCGGGGTACCAAGTTCAACTGTTGGCAGTATCTGAGTCCTACTCTCTGTGCTCCCAATGTCCTTGTCATCACAGGGTTGGAGCCTGAACACACAGCCTTGAATCCTGGCTCCATCCCCCACTAGCAACATGACCTCAGGTAAGTCATTTAATCCCTTTGAGACTCGGCTGCTTTATCTGTTAAATGGATATAATAACCTCTGCCCTGCTGATCTCAAAGGTCGTCAGAAAGATCAAATGAGATGATATATGTAAAAATACTTTATAAATTGCTTTACAAATGCACAGATCATCGTCACTTTAAAGATGAAGTGTTGATCCCAGGATATCACTAACATTCCAGAAGACGAATTAGAAAGGTATAAACCTACCCGATGAATAGAATGCTGGGAATGGGGGACTTTCAGTGCAAGAGAGATTTCAACGAGTATGTGCAAGGAGACGGGATGACGTAAGGAGTGATGACAGCCTCGAGACAGAGCGGGTCCACATGGAAAATTTTCAAGGAGGGTGGAAAGGGAGGAAGGGACATGGTGTTAAAAGGAGGACCACTTGCTAGTTCATATCCAGAACCAGCAGACCCACCCCCACGGCAGCCAAATATTTAATGTCCAGCAGAGGTCGGGAAGAGGGATTGAATTGGACTATCAGTTCCCGCCTAAAAAAAAAAAAAAAAAATGTCATTCCCAGTGAAAAGATCCGGCCATTCTAGCAGCAAAAGGGACAGCAGCATATTGCACAACTACCTACCCCCAGAGAAAGCCTGCTCTCAGACTGAGTTTCTCTCAGTTTTGTATTGTTTAAATTTAAATATAAATAGATAACTAAGGATCATCTGGTCAGCCTGAAGGAAACAGACCAAGGGAAACCATCAGATAAAATGACCACAGAGAATTTAGCCCATGAAATCCAAAATACTAATTCAAAAAGACATATGCTCATCGTAGCATTATTTATAATAGCCAAGATATGGAAGTAACCTAAGTGTCTATTAATAAACAAATGGATATAAAAAAGAATAAAATCTTATCTTTCGTGACAACATGAATGGACCTAGAGGGTATTTATGCTAAGTGAAATAAGGCAGATAGAGAAAGACAAATATCATCCGATTTCACTTATGTGGAATCTAAAAATCGAAATAATCAAATAAACAAAATAGAAACAAACTCATAGATACAGAGAACAAATCAGTGGTTGCCAGATGGGAGGAGGGTTAGGGGATGAGTGAAAAAGATAAAAGGGATTAAGAAGTACAAATTGCCAGTTAATTAAATAGTCACAGGAAGGTAAAGTACAGCACAGTGAATATAATCGATAGCATTATAATAACTATGTAAGGTGTCAGACGGGTGCTAGACTTAGCGGGGCGATCACTGAGTGATATATCTAAATGTCTAATTGCTATATGGTACACCTAAAACTAATATTGTATGCCAACTGAATTGAAAAATAAATTTAGAAAAAGAAAATATTTGATTTTTTGGTATGGTATGATTATGGGTTTTATTTTTGTTTTTGCTTTCATTATTTATCCTAGACTACTTTTTGTCATAAATTTCTCCAAAATATAAGCCTGTATATCTAATTAAACTATTTCATACTGATCACTCTATGTGCCTACACACAGAATAAATAAATAAATTTAAAATACTGGTTTTAAAAAATGACCAAAGAGAAGACTACTTGAGGAAAAAAATAGAACTTAAAAATATTCTACTTAATGTCCCCAGAGAAATTCAAGAAGTTGTGACATCCTTAAAATAATAACAGACTGCTCTGAGAACAAAGAAAGAGCTGTGGAGAAAAAAGTGCATTAGAGGAGATAGAACATAAAGTCAAGGAATTTTCTCAGAAAGTAGAAGCAAACAGCAAGAAAATTGCAAAAGATGAGATTAAAATACATGAGTGCTAGAGGAGCTATCCATAAAATCCAATATATAGCTCAGAGGTAACAGAAAAGGAAGCAGAGAAAAATCGAGAGGAGGAAAGATGTTTAAGAGAAAGTTCAAGGGTTTAGACTGAACCCAGATGAAGACGTCCCAATGGATGTGCATCCTGAGGCACAAAACTGGGACATTTCAGAACTGTCATGATCTGAAAAGACTCAAGGAAGAAGACAGGTGACCTCCAAAGGAACAACCAGTGTCATGCCCATATGGCCTTGGACACTAGAAGGTGAAGAAGAAGGTCTTCAGCATTCAAGGGGAAAGGACTTGTGCTTAGCATACTGACACCACCAAACCAACAATCAAGTACAAGGGAAGAATTAAAGTCACTTAGACACAAAACGACTCAAAACTTTACCTCCTAACGATCATTTTTAGGGAGAAGGAAGATGGGCAGAAGCAAAATGAAGGAATAAACCAAGAAAGAAGCAGCTATGGGTTCTAAGCCAAGGTGAACCTGACCTAAAAAGGCAGAGAAGGAAGTTTCAGGAAAATAGCATGTGACCTACAGGAGGGCAGCCTGTCCAGGTGGGAATGAGAGGTGGAAGGGAAACCCTGAGGGAGTGCCTGGTTGATGGAGAGGCAGGAAAAAAAATAAATAGGGCATAATAGAGACAAAGAGTTCAAGGGAGGAAAGATGAGTAGACGCTCCAGAAAAAAAGGAGGGAGGTGGAAATGTATAGAAAGGAGGTGTCTGACCTTCAAATTTTAGAGTCAACCTATAAAGAAAACCTGAAAAAAGGCTTGCTATGGTTACAAATAGGATATACCTGTTACCAGCTTTGGCATTTTATAGATAAATTCATGGATGATTGAAGCCAGAGGCTGGAACTGAAAAGTAGGGGTAATTTTAATAGTCAATATTTGGTAGAATAAGAAATAGGTTACTTAAGCAATATATAAACAGAAGAATTAAAACAGCAATACCTTTCAACCAGGAGGTGGCTGGATGTGGGATAAGGGACCTGAATCCTCACCCAGAGAATCAGGCATCAGTGCACACTGTGCAAATAGGGTAAGTCAGGAAGCCACAAGCACATAATACTTAAGTGTATGGAGGTAATTACCAGAAGAAACCACCAAGAATTGGAAGGAGCAGGACTGGGGGAAAGGGTGTGGGGCTTTTAATCATTATAAGATTCTATATTCTACTTGATTTTTCTAAGCATGTGCTAGAGATGGAGATGATAATGGTCATCTCCTTATCTTTCTTCTTTCTCCCCTTTTCTTCCATGGCCTCCCTTGTTTCCACCCAGGTCTCATCCACTTCCTCTATCCACTCCTTTACTTAACAAATGTGTCCTGAGCCCACGTAGGGTCAGACTCCAGGACTGAGAGATGCCTGGGTATGACGGGCCCGCCCTGGACAGCCCTGCCTGGCTCTGGCCCCCAGCCTCCTTCCCGTCTCAGCCCCAGGCTCAGTGAGGTTTCCCCACACCCAGAAAGATGTAGAAGGGGCAGCAGGAGAGGCCAGCAGGGTGAGGTAAGACCGTCTGGGTACAGCAAGCAGCTGGTTTAAAAATAAAGAGGCTCTAGAATGACTAACTTGAAACATAAGTACTTTTTACAAGTATTAGTGACAATGTGTTTTCATAACAAATCATCATAGAGCAATTTCTCATGCATCTGACATTGTCAGGGAACAAAGCCTTGTCCATGTGGCAATTTTCCAGCTGACTGACTTTTGCCATTGATTTGAGCAACTTTGGATCAGACTCGTTCCCAGATGAATCGCACACATCCCTGTCTCCTCAGACAGAATGCCGGCTGACACTTGTGTGCCTGAAGGGCCTTGGAATGCATCCCTCCAGCCCCCTCTGCTCATAGCTGGGAATTTAACCTTTCCCCAATGCCTCAGTGTCTCCACCACGAGTGCTGCTCATAGCTCTGGGCTGGAGCACAGTGAAGCGCCCGCAAGTGCCCAGGTGGCGTCAGAACCACTCAGATCACAGGCCGCCTCTGGGCTCTCTGCTTCTAGCTCTGAAGGGCGCACTGACCCTCAGCTTGGGAACTCAGAAAAGGAGGAACTGGGCTCGCTGAGGCCCAACGTCCCATTAAACTCACACAAGCTTGATGCCCCTTAACCAGCCTTCTCCTCTCCTCCCGTATCTACCACCAGTGCACAGACACCCAGGGCCTGGGGACCACAGAGAGGGCAACTGTCATGAAAGAGACAGGGGGGTGCAAGGCCCAGAGGGCACCAGCTATGATGGCTGCTCAGTTCAGGAGACCAGAGCAAGTGTCCCAAGGGCAGAGTTGAGAACTAGAGCCAAACAAACAGAGAACCAAATGCCACCAACATGAGTCCATGACAAGGGAAAAAGGGTGGGCACAAATCATGGGGAAATATGAGGTTCCCCATCACACCCCACGACGTTTGTGATTTAGGCTTGAAACCAAGGGCCCAGGTCATTTTTAATTTGGTCTCTAAATGGACAACGTGATAGGAACTATTATGAGCTACATTATGACTCCCCCCAAATTCCTATGTTGAACCCCTAACCCCCAATATCTCAGGATATGACTGTATTTGGAGATACAGTCTTTAAAGAGGTAGTTAAGTTAAAACAATATCACTAGGGTGTCACTAATTAGGGGAGCACTGATCCACCGTGACTGAGGTCCAGGCAGCCATCTTTGCCACTAAATCCCAGCTCCTCAGTGAAATGTAACAAACACCAATCACATCGTAGCCCCACCACCGCCTGCTCAAAACCCTTCCCATGGGCTCCTAGATTAAGATGAACTCTAAATCCGGGTCTGCAATGCAAGGCCCCATGAAGCGAGACCCCTGTCTGCCCCTTTAGCAGCATGGCTTCCGAGTCCCTTCTCACACTGGCATTAAGCTGCCCTGACCCTTCAGAGCCTGCCACACAGTAGGTTCCTTCCTGCCACAGGACCTTTGCACAAACTGTTCCCTTGTCTGGAATCCTCCTGGCCAAGTTAACTCCTATTGCTCTGCAGATCATAGCGCCAGCGACGCTTCCTCAGTGAAGACTTGCCTGATGACCCTTCCTTGCCCCAGCCTAGGTCTTGTCATTCCCTTGTCTCCTAGGGTAACTAGTTTTTAATGTCCACTTCCCCCTCCCTGAGGCTGTGAGCTCCACGAGGGTAGGGCTCCTCGGCCTGGGGCTGGGTGAGAGACTGCGAGCTGTGTTTATCTCTAGAGAGAATATCAGGCCCCTTGGTTAGTACAAGGAACGATGGCTCCCGCCACAGCCAGTGGCCCTGGGGATCGAGCTAGGGTGCAGTCCTCATGAGCACCCAACACTGCCTGCCTAAATGAACTGCATTTCTTCCGCATCCAGATATGACGGTTTTCAAGCAAACACACGACCGGCAATGATTAACACAACACAAATCCCTCTGACTGGGCTTACTGAATTTCGCGGCCGTCCTGGGAGAGAAGGCAAGTCGGGGCAGGCACGCACATGCACTGAAGTGTTTTGCCTCCCATGGGTGCCAAAAGGGCCATAGGTGACAAAGTGTGGAGGGGTAAGAGAGAGCACAGTTCTTTTGTCATATATATATGTACACACATAAAGAAAACAAAAGAAAAAGTTTAGAAAATCCAGACGTAGGTGCTGGGTTTTGCATTGGCTTTCTGGAAGGATGTCTAAGGATACGTGGGCTGCCTCTGAGGAGGAGAACCGGCGGACTGTGTGCAGGGGACTTACCACTGTATACTTCTTGAACATTGTATCATTTAAATAATAAAAAAAAATTAAAAAGTTAATGAATGTAAAATTTTTAAAAGGCAATAATAGCAAGAGGGTGATGCTTAACTCTGGGCACAAAGGACTGAATTTCAGGTAAGATGCTCCTGTGCCCTCTTCAATTTCTATTCGTGAGGAGCCCAGTGATGATCATCTCGGAGGCTCGTAATTGAGCTGGAGACTGAAATGCCTGAATCACCAGAGGTGACCTTGCAAATTTGGATTCTTTTTCATAAAACACGCACGATCGTCCTTGTGTACAGCTGTGCAGGGCTCTCCAAATCCCAGGGCCCTGGGAAGTAGACTTAATTCTTGCTCTGTTGGGATCCGCCATGGTTCTGGGTTCCTTCTGCCCAAATCCCCCCCGCCCCCAGCCCTGTCCCCACGTGCACCATTGCACCCACCACCCACCCGGCCACACTCACATGGACAGGACCTTCACTTCCAAGATTTCGTGTCTCAGCTCCAGGCATCTTGTGGAGTTGTATTCTAAAGGGCCCTCGTAAAATTCAAAATACCTGGGAACCAACAGGGACAGAGGTTACTATGCAGAGAAGCCAGCCTGCCTTTCAGGGTTCTGCCAGGGCTCTTCTGTGGGGGGTTGGGGAACTGCCCTAATCAAATAAACAGAGCAAACCAGCTCCACCCAGCAGATATGTGGTGGGGGCTCCAGGACCACTGGGACCTCCAGTCTGCTCATTGGGTGGGTGACTACTCACAGCACCCCCAATACCCTTGGGAGTATAAGTATTTATGGGAACATGACCCCATTTCAGCAAATCATGACATTCAGAAGCAGATTTGGTTTCAAGTTGACGCAAAGCAGAGGAAAAGGATAATCTGTGCGTGTTTTTGCTCTGGCTCTTCTTGTGACCAGTCACTGAAGGTGGCAGCACTGAGGGTCAGGCGGTGAGCCTGCTGCTTCCGCTGGTCCGGCCCTTTCCTGCCCCTTTATCTCCCTCTGGGAGAGTGTCACCCAATGCCAGCCACGGTGTAGCTGGGATCTACTGCTTTTCTCACTGTACAAGCATTTCCATTTCCGTTAGCTCACCTGATCCTCATGTTCACACTGTGACTAGGTGAGACCGACATTTCTTTCTCCCCATATGGCACCTGGGAAAATTAAGGCTCAACAGATGGAGCAGCTCCAGGCCCCATTGTCACTGGAGGGCCTGGCCGAGCTTGGTCTAGGCCTCACTGCTGAGAGTGCTCAAACTTCAGCTGGCTCCGGGTATGTCAGAGCCACCTCAGGGTTCCTTCTGTACCTTCAGGCAGAGTGACAACGCCAATTTCAGCCAATGCTCGCCAAGCCCTTGCCATGGGCCCAGTGCAGGGCCCAGCACTCCGCATGGAGGCATTCACTTTTAAGCTTTGTAACTAGCCTGTGAGGAAAGGGATCATCATCACTATGCACCAGAACAAGCTCTTGGGAGTTAAGTTACTTGCCCAGAGTCATGCCAACGGCAGGCGGCAGAGCTGGAACGTGAACCTGCACACTGACTCAGGGCTGCTCTTGTCCGCTCACCTCCAAGGACAGCTGGTGTCCCCTGAAAAGGGCCTTCTAGCCTCCCACTGCCACTGGGCAAGGAGACCTTTAAGATGTCCTCTCCTTGCACCAGACAGTTTGTACCGGCCCAGGGAAGAAAGAGCAACCGCTTAACTGTGGGCTGGGGGAGGGTCCCTCAGAGGTAAGACACAGTAGCTCACTGCCGGGCTCGGCCACCGAGGCCAGTGGGGCCTCTCTCACGGCAGAGGCCAGGTACGTCCTCTCCTCACGGCCTCTGCTTGGAGGTTGTGCAGAAGAGACCGGGACAAGGTAAGCTGGGAGAGCTGGACTCCATCCAACAGCATCAAGAAGCCTACAGGGTCAAGCCATAATAGACGTGGGGGGACAGTGGCCTCGCAATAGGCGGCCATGGAGAATCAGAAGTGGGATGGCGCCCCAGGGCTCCTCCTGGGCCCCGGGAGCCATGAGCAGGAATTTAAAATAAAGTCCTTCCTGGATCATTTCCCAGACACCTTCCCCGTGTGTGGCCGTATCATTTCACACATGTTCTCACGCGTCTAGCTTACAAGTACAAACTTAGGGATGTGCTGTTTTAGACATGCTAAATCGATTTTGCCCAGGGAATTGGCTTCCTTTAAAAATATTCGTATTTTAAATAACTTTTAAATATAATTTTATATTTAATACTTTAACAAATATTTTATTTATGAATACCTGTTCTTAATAATTCTAATATAATTTAATAATTTTTAAGCATTATAATTATATATTTAGAAATTTAAAATAATATTTTAAAATATCAAAACATTTTATACACCAAATTGGCTCCTATTTACAAAATAATTTGGTTCCTTGTTCTTGTGTCATAAAAGAATTGAAACCGAGTTAATAAGAACAAGGCACTGGGGAATCCCCAAAATATCACACTCGCCTTTTCCTGTTTCCCTTGTGTTTCAAAACTCTTTTCTCTGTCATTCTCCCCTGGCAGACTCATACTGACCCTGCAGTATCCCGGTTCAAATGCCCCCACTTCTGGAAAGCCTTCTCTGACCCCCACCTCCGGGGCCTCTCCGTATACTATCTCTTAATTGGAGCAAATAACATCATATTACAATGGTCTGCTTATGCATCCATGTCCCCTTCCAAACTGTGAGAATCTCAAACATGGAGACTCTGCCTTTGCTAGGATATTTCCCAGACGCCCTTGCAGTTAGGATTCTGGATGCAGTTTAGATTCAACCAATCAAGGAGCACCTGCATGAGGCTGATTCAGAACTGTTACAGGAGAAGAGCAACGAGGCTCAAAGCATTGTTTTACTGGCACGGAACGCGGCAGGGGTGGCACGGCTCTTGGAAACCACAGTGATGGCAGCACCGTCATGATTATATCGGAGGCAGGAGCTTTCATGGTTGCCTCGTTTCGAATGCAGTTTAGAGAGGCATTTCTGGAAGCTCTGCCTGGTCTCTTTCTTCAGCCAACCTGTACCCTTAATAAAACCCCTTTCTGCTTGAACTAGTTAAAACAGATTCTTCTATCTGCAGCTAAGAACCAGGGGTCAGCTTTGGGCCACACACACACACAAAAGTCCATGACCTTGGCTCTAATCCATGGTGTTTTCCAGTCACACCACAGTAAGTGAGGTCTGGTGTCTGAGTACAAAGATCATCCATCATTTGCAACCAGAGCCAGTGGCACTAAGCCCTTTGGAATCCCCTGAGCCATCTGAAGCCATGATCTCAGGCTGCTACCAGAAAAGCTCTAGATTCAAGTGATGCAAGAGATACTTATGAGGAGACTCATCCTAAAATGCTCAAGGAATGGGGAGGCATGTGGACATATCTTGGATATGTCTCTAGACCAGCTGTGTGACTTTGGCTAAATCATCGCTTCCTCTCTCTGGGCCTCTGCTTTCTTCCTCCCTAAAATAACCTGTTTGAAGCAGGTGATAAAGCCCACCCAGCACTAAAACGCGGTACCAAGGTTCCCTCAGTGTTTGCCACTCACTAACCAAGCCAGAATAATAGTATGAACTAAAGATCCACAAACAGGAGGAAATTAAAACCTAACGGCACCTTCCTTCAATCAGCTAGGCCCTCCAGGGCCTCCACAAGGCCACCCCTGCCTCCTCCAGCCTCCACCCAGTTTCCCTTTCTCCTGAATCCCAACGTCACTCATACACGGAACCAGGCAGGACGATGATCCCAAACGGTCTTGTGCCATGTGCTTAGCAGCTGTCAGGTGGAGAGGCTTTCAGAACAGGGTTCACCTCCCGTCTCTACCCCTCACTGGCCACCCCAGGCCCGTCACTTTTCTGAGCCTTACTTTCCTCATCTGTGAAATCAATATTAAAAGTGCGACAGATGTAAGGACTAGCACAGTGCCTGACACACAGGAACGCCTAAGAAATAATCATTCCCTTTCTTGCCCTTTCTCTTGCCATTAAAGGGCAAGAGCTGATAGTAGGTGCCCAGGGAGTCAGAGGCTTGCTTATAGCCCCTCAGCTGCTTGATGATGGAGCTGAGTCAGGGATGAATAACTCAGGAAGTTCCTCCACTGTCTGGATCCTCCTTCTGCTGCTCTTAGTAAACGTCTCCCCTGCCATTGCCCGGACGAAGCTCATGCTGAGTTCTGTGTCGATGTGGGAATGTCCCAGATCATGCATCTCTGTTGCAGACTCCATGGATTAACTACGTGTTTCTGATGCTTTGACATCTGAGGCCTTTCTGACCCCAGAGAGTCTGCCCCTCCCAGGCTAGCCTAGAGGTTACCTAGAGATACTAAGGACTCACTTACTTGTAGGCCTGTGAGTACACCTTTCATACGCAAACCTATCAATACGGAGCTCATACCCCAGCCCTATCAACTCCTCTCACACTCAGGGCTACCATCCCAGGTGCCCTGAAAACACTCTAGTTGGTACCCAAGTAAAAGTCATCAAAACTGCTCCATGCCTGGAGCATGGAGCTAGTAGCCCTTGAGTCCTTCTCCATCGTACCTGGGCTTTACTTTTGGAGGGCTGTACTGCTCCATCACAATCCCTAAAGATGATTGACTTGAGGAAATAAAATTGTGAGAAGCACTGTCACACTAGGTCACCCCCAGATTCTGCTTCTGACAGGATGTCCAAGAACATGGACCATTATGCGAACATCAAAAATGATGCTTACATTTTTTTGTATGATGACATAGGAAGAGGCTCACATGATGATATTGAGTGGAAAATGCAATTTACAAAGCCGTGATCCCAAAAAGAATTATCTATACACCTGTGAATGCACAGGAAAAGAGAGGGAATGCAACAAAATATTAACAGTGGGTTTCTCTGAGTAATGGGATTATGAGTGGTTTTAAAAATACTTTTCTGTATTTTTTACAAGTTTTCTGTAATGGGGTTATGACTCTTTTATTATTGGAGGTCACTAATAAAGGCCCTTTCCTAGATCTCCCTCGAAATAGCTCTAGCTTGCCCGTAGCCTGCTCGAAGGTTGACAGAAGCAGTCTCTCCAACCTTCTTAACTCCATTAGCCTCTCAAGGTAAATTAGTCGCCATCTCTTCTTACAATTCTGGAAAGACGATCTCTACCCAGCTCAAAGGGAAGAGGACTCTGGCATCATATTCGACACCTCACTGGTATAAATAGTCCCAGCTGGTCAGATAGGAGCCCAGCTCATCTCAAATGCCACTTGGCTTCTGACAGCCAAGTCTGATGCTGGTGCCAGGCTGTATCTGTCTTGCCCATGTCTTGGTGCTCTTAGGGACACCGGTGGGCATGGCTGGGAAGCCCTGGCCACCTGATCGTCAGGTGGTGGCCTCCACGAAGGGAAGACAAATGCCAAGGTGACCATTAGTCTCCATCCTCCTGCCCAGACTTGGGCTCCAGCTCTGCAGGCTAAGGAGGCCTCATTTCAGCAGGCCCCGGGTCCAGTGTGCAGAGTCTGGCTTTGTCATTCCTGCCAGCCTTACCCCATAAGCCTGCCCCACAGAGGTCTCCCCTGTTGGTCTGATCCTTCTCCAGAGCTTCTTTGGGACCATGAGGGTCTTCCTTGAGGGCCACAGTACTCTAAGCCCCAGCAGCTACTGGCTGGTACAGGACAAGGCCCATGCATTCAACTTTCTATCTAACACTCCCCTGCCTCCCCAGGTGCTAACAGTGTTCAAGAAAACGGGAGCCCAGAGAGGTCGCTGTATCATGCAAGAGCACACCTCAGGAACAGGGCAGCTTCCCCAGCTCAGCAGTCTGAACCCCTGGGCTCCTGTCCACCCTGGTACAGAGTCTCAGAGAACCACGGAGTTGTTTATTCCATACTGAGTAGGAAACCAGTGTGGGTATGGTACCTCCATACAAATTATGAAAAAGCACCTTTTTCTCCAAATGAATTAAGCCACATGCCAGGCACATGGCTTGTCAAGTGAGAGTGAGCTGGATTTCAGCCACATCTGACCCCTTGGCTGGGTGTCTTTGTGCACTGCCCACCCTGCACGACTGTGTCTGGCAGGCTGATACTAGACTCTTTAACTGTCTCTCATTTAATCTCCCAACAGCCCTGTGAGGCAGGCGTTATTTCCCCATTTTATCCCCGAGACTCAGACTGCAAGAGGTAACTTGGCCACAGTCATTCAGCTAGTGCCTAGTGGTGACAGTGGAAAGGGAACCTCGGACTTCCAAGAGCCCGGAACCCATGTTCTGACCTTGACAAGCCACGGTCAGGGTCAGGTCGTTGGGGTTTTTCTCCGTGAGCAGCCCCTCCCCCTCCCACAGCCGCACAGTGAGCTCAGTGCTATTTCTAGAGCCAGAACAGCTGTTGTCTCGAGACAGCGCACTACCCGCCAGAGCAAACGCACAGAAATCAGAGTCTGCAAATTGCAGCCTGACAACTCGAAGGACTGGAGCGTCTCCCCAAACAGGTAGAGAGGCAAGAAGGGCTTGGCCATTACCCACGGGATGCTGCTGCCAGGAGGAGAGACCTGGCCTGGACCCCTGCCTGGACCATGGCCCTCTCTGGGCCAGGGTTTCCTCGTGTGTCCACAGGAATCCCCCGAGCTGTCCTGAGAGATCAGAACCGAAAGCTAAAGGGCCCAATGTCCTAACTACAGCCCTCGATAGTCTGGTAATTAATCTGCTCCTGGTGTGAGCCTCACTGGAGTGTCCTTCCTGGCGTGGGGCGGAGTTGGGGGGTCAGGGACAAAGCCTAGTGCCACCACTCCTCCTTTCCCCGAACAGCAGTTCTGCAGGGCCCCAGATCACGTGTCTAGCACATTCCCTGGAACAGCACATGAGCGGTGGACTTATTTTCTGGGCCAAACCAGGGAGCCCTGAAAAGCTCCCCTTGTAAAATTCAGCTCAGCAGCCAGAAGCCTCCATGTGTCTAAACTCACCCTTACACGCACAGCGTCCTACTGCTCCTGATCCTCCAAATTCTTCCCAGCTGACTGGAGCCTAAGAGTTCCATCCCTTTATTTATGTATTTATTTTTGTCCTTTTCTGCAGATGTGAAAATTGGCCAGAAAGGCTTATGCTAACCCGGCCTGCACGTACAATGTTCAGACTCACTGCCGTCTGGCCCCCAACAGCTGTCATGGGAAGTTCTTTCCCTTGGAGTAACCTTGCCACCAAGGGCTCCTGCTCGAAATGCAGAATCCCAGGAGAAGGTGGAAAGGAAGAATTTTTCAGGGATAACGGGAAAACAACAAGCACAGGGGCTGGGGAATGGGGTAACATAAGGAAGATAAAAAAACAGGAAAGAGATAGGAGAGAGGAGACAAGAGACCCTACAGGTCATCTTGCCTATAGTGCTAACGGCAATACTCATCATAGGGAGGGAACATGCACATAATTCCTACTCACCAGCATAGCCATTTCATTATGGTCCCACAGCCAGGAGCTGAGGAGACCCAATCTAACCCTGGGTCATCTGTCCGGCATGACCTATCAGTGCTGGAACTCCAGAGTCACACTCCACGGAGTGTGTCCCAGCTCTACCATACACCACCTGGAAATAGTGACTCACTTTTCTCATCTGTAACTGGGGGCAATGACAGTAGCCACTTCAAAGGTTCGAGGGTGAGAATTAAACACGGTAAGATGCCTGGCACACAACCAGATCCCAACGGACCTTTGCCACAGGCATCGCCCTTCAAGGTCCAATCCAAGACTCACCCCTCCACGGAAGCATCTCTGACTTCTACATGGAGCTCTTGCAGCACTCGTCATCTGGACCACACAATTTATTACCTAATTATACAGTCTTGAAACAATTAGGGGACAATTCAATACAGCATAATAAAGTGCTGGATTGAATTCCATCGAGTTCCTTCCAGCTCTGAAATATGACAGTTCCAAACCCCATATTGTGCAGTGCATGCTAGATACACACTCAGATCTCAACCCAGAGAGAAGGGCTCTGGCTCAGACCCTCGGCACTCAGCCTGGGGCTTGACCTTTTCTCCTGTGGCTGGTGCTACCCTTCCACTAGACGCCCCTATACCCCAACCTGAAGCCCAGCTGTACAGGGAGAATGCTGTCCCAGGAACAGGCAGTGGCTTGACCAGCTCTGCTCTAGACCTCAGAGAGAAGTGTCCCTTGAGTTGTCTTTGCATACCTCCTCTTGCCATCCCAGACCGGGAGGGACAAGACCATGCAGAGTCTGGGAAAAGAGGCTGATGAGGCCGGCTTCCTGTGCATTGGAATTTAGAGGGTCCTGAGGGCTCTGCATGCACAGCGGTCCGGCCCACTTCGCCAGGGCACGAGGCTCCTTGGGATTTGGGGAACGCCTGAGAAAACACGGAAGGGTTTACGTGTTCTGGCCAGAGAGTCCTGAGTGTGTGATATGATAGAAATAGCCCTCTGTGCAGACACATCTTATAGAAGGTAGAGTTAAGGGGGCTACCAGGGAAGGCTTCAGGGAGGAGGTGGGACAGGCAGTGGATACTGGCAGGAAGACAGGGACGGGGATGTGGAGCAGGGTGCAGTTGGCAGAAGCTGAGTGAAGCCCTTCGTGCTGTGGCTGAGAGTCACTGCCTGGGACCCTGCCCTCAGCCCCTGTGACTAGGGGTCCTTTCCCTGGGACATTCTGCGGTAGTGGATGCAATACTGCCCACCCCACCCTGTAGGATCAAGAGCACCAAGGTCTCCCCCTGCCCTCTGAGTGGTCACTGGGCAGGCAGGCAGGCAGCTGGCCACACCAGGGGGTCAAAGCACTGAGCTGGCCAGGGAAGATAGCGATCTCCCTCTCCTCCCTCAGCCCCCTCCCCCTTCTTAGAACTGCAGTGCTCCGTGGGGGCGTGTCCCGGAGGGTTTCCGTCACTTAATGCAGAAGTACATAATCCGCCCTCACTGCTTTCTCTCTTCTCCTACAACCCCTCCCCCACCTTCAGCCTCCATTTTCTCGCACTCCCACCCAGAACTCTCAGACCACCCTACTACCAGCTCTTCTCAAGAGAACATTCTCCGATCATTCCGAACTGAGAATAGGTTTGCGATTCCAAGGCTCGTTAATCCCCCTTTCTGGGGATTAAGTTTCAAAGACAGTGCCCAGAGAAGACAAGGTTTAATCCAAAGGAATAAATCCCTAAGGGAGAATTTGGGGACACTTACATCGAAGTTTGCTTTCTTACCAATAGCCTTTACTGTGTCGCTGCTTAATTCCTCTTTTATTCAAGTAACATTTATTGAGCACCTACTGCATGGCAGGTACCATACTGGGGTGCTGAGAATTCAAAGATAGAGAAGCACAATTGCCGTCCAGGGAGGAGGCAGCAACATAAACACATATTTGAACTGTCTTCAAAGACCTTCCTGCTTCTTCAAAGGACCCACTTAAATAGAAGTATTTGCTGATTAAAAATTATTCCGACCTGCTTATTAAAGCAGTTCCCCTAAGGACGCTTGTTGGACAACACTTTTAGACCTAGACTCAAAATTACAGGTCAATAATTTTTTATAACTCACGCACTTTCCAGTTTGGCCCAGACTTCGCCCAGTTCATGTCCAATGGGAAGTCCTGACCACAGCCTTCATGAGCACTATCTGGCCTGGATTTTCTTTGTGATCCTCTTTGGAATTTTGCAGATGGATCATTTGGACCTCCTCCTTCTTCTTATAGCTCCTGGTTGAGTATACGATTTGTGAGTCATTTGCTTTTTTGTCCCTCTTTATCCTCTGGTTGTATAGATGGTACCTCCTGACTTCCCTTCCAATTCCGTTAATAATGAATGATAACAGGTCATATCATACTTCACACACCACACAACTACAGATAGCAAAATATGGCACATGCTGAATTATTCCCTAGGTGAATAATGCCGGCATGCTCATCACATACTCCAGGCAGAGAGTGTGCAACAGGATGAGTCCTTCACCCTGCAGAGCATCCTCCATGGCGTCCTAGTTATGCCCTCCCTCGGGCCCTGCAAATCTGCACCAGAAGCTGTCCTGCCCATTTTGAAGAAGGCAGAAGCTGCTCCTACACCGAGGTAAAAAATCGGAGGCATGTGGGTCAGTTCTAATTACGTTAACTGTTACCTCCCACATATTACCATTTCTCAATTTGGTGGGTACTGTTGGGGGTCAACCAAAAATTGGGATCTGAAATTGGAATTGTCCCAGAAAAACTCAGGCTGTGTGGTCATCACATTTCTAAGGAGGTGCCTGGTTAAATGGTGGCTCTCCAGAGGGATATCAAGTCAGCTGGTGAGGACAACTGTTAAGTAAAGGGAGCCTTATTTCCAAAACCAAACCAATACTGCCAGTGCTATCCCTGACCCTGAGGGACCCCAGCTGATGGGGAAGGGGAGGCTGGTCCAGTCACCTAAAGAGGACAAAATAAAGGGGAGGGAGATGAGACAGGGTAGGAAAGAAAGGAAGTGGAGGAGAGAGGAAGGACACAGGAATGGAGAAAGAAAAGTGTATCAAGAAAGGGTGGCAAGAAGAAAGGAAGAGGAGAGAATGGGTGGGGTGAGACGAGCAGAGAAATTAGAGACAAAACTGCGGAAAAAGGGAGGAAGGAGAAAAGCTGCTGGCAGTCAGAGAAGTTAGGACTCTTACAGTGGTCTCAGCCACTGCGCAGGGATGCGCCAGAATTGGCCTCCCAGGGGCCTGTCCCATCTTACTCAGTTACTTAGCATTTTCTAGCCCAAACCTCTTGATCTCTTCACAGAGGCCTTCCCAGGGAGGCAGACACTTGCTAACTGATCTAGACCGCCCACCCCCATCCAGGTGGGTGGGTTGTGCAGCAGAGGCCGGCATTGGAAACTCCATGGACAACTCTGGACCCCTCACTCTCTCTGCGCGACATCCCAGGGGCTCCGCAGCTGGCCAGCACTCCCAGCACACGTTTGTGGAAAGAACCAAGCTCCTAAAAAGCCAGCGAATAAAATCATACATATTGGGGCATCCCTGAAAAACACACTCCTTCTCCTCTACAGGGCCAATTTAATGTTTTGGTGTTAAAATTAACAGCTATGCAAACTTAGGCCTCTTTCCCAGGGAAACAGGTCTGAGAGTTAGCCAGTACTTAGAAACGCAAAAATAAAGACACTCAACACTTAATGAGCCCCAGGAAACTCTTAGATGGGCAGGTTCTGGTCACTCTCTCTAAGCAGAGAAAACATCTTGCCTTGTCCAAAAAATTGAATGCATCCTACCTGAGAACATTCCATTTTCATTCATTTAACAAATAGTTACTGAACCCCTACTCCTGAATATACAGAGCTCCCTTAATCACAGATTTTAGCTGAAAACACTACAACAGATCAATAAGAAATGATCACGTGATGGTACGGATATCGAATCTCAGTACCGACCTGGCGGAAATGCTTTTTCCCCAGCCAAGGTCAGCCTCACCAGGGGGCAGAGTAAGTCCTGCTTGCACAGTCGGATTTCAGAGGAGCAGGGAGTCCACTGCGGACACCACCCTGAAGCCACTCCCCCACATATCCGCACACACTTGCAGGCTGGTATCCAAAATCTTTGCAGTAGGGATACACCATAGGCCCCCACCTCAAATGGAGGCTTGAGACCCAGGCTATTCCCCAGCCATCCCCCAAACAGAGAGGGGCCAGTGAATCCCTAATTTGTTGTGGTTGGTCCTGGTCTCCATTCCTCATGTCAAAGAAGCCAAGTCAGGATCTCAAAATGCAGTGAGGTTTGATTCCCTATGCCTAGCCAGCTTCTTCCCTGAGGGCTCTGGGGGTGGGCCATGGGGCAGAGCCCATAAGATCACCCGAGGACAGGCTTCCCCTTCCCTGGTTATTCACGGGGGTCTGTACCTGGAGCTGGAGTCACTGCCGCTCTGCACTGCTGGATCGTCGGTGACATTAAAGAGCCCCGTCCAATTGGCCAGCTGGTCGCCACTCTGCCAACCGAACTGGAGGCCTCTGGCAAGAGAACGAGGCAGTCGGTACTCATGCTCATGTGCTGCTGGGTGAAGCCTGTCCACCAGAGAGCCACATTCTGTCATCGTTCTGAGTGGCACGTGGCCTTGATCACAAACTTAGTGGGGACAAGGGTGATGTCCAACCATGAGGAGGATGACGATACACCTTTGCAGTGTTCTCTGCTCGTTGACATCCTTCCCCTCATTTCACCTTTACCAGCAGAGCTGAGGTTACACACTGTGCACAGGGAAACTGAGGTGTAGCTGGACGAAGGTCACGGCGCCCTCCTCCCTCCCATGTCGTATGTCCCTCAGTTCCTGCCTCTAGCAACGTGTACCAGAACAGCTCTCACCGGCCAGCCCTGTGCCGTCCTCAGAGGCCGGACACACTGCAAAGCTTTTAATGAAACTTTGTTTTCCATTGCAGAAGGACACTCCTCCTAGTTTAAGATGATGGACTCAGCACACATGGTTATCTCTGATCCCTCCCCAAACCTGGCTGAAAGGACAGCAAATGAAAAATAAGGACATGAGCTTGGAGACAGAGATAGAAGGCGGCAAGAGACAACATTTGGGGAGATGAAAAGCAGGTGGGTAATTGCCTCAGACCAGAGAGAGTGGCATCTTGACTGTCTGTAAGAAGCAAATCTGTTTAATGTAGGCAGGAGGCAAGAGAACTAAAAGTTAAATCAAGCTATATTCAGAGACTGCAAAATGCTGATCAGCCCTGCAGCCACGCCACAAGAGGAAATCGGCAGAACAAAGGCTGATTTCTGCTGGGACTTGCTAGCACACACGCTGTGAAGGGAAAACAGGAAAACAGAGTCTTTAAGTCGTGCCCTACACACAACACAATCATGCGTTCCCTATGGCTAAAACCAAGGGGCACCAATGGATCAAAGGTTGGGAATGGCCGGCAGGCCTGTCATGCTACATACTCTACCCTTTCACACAGCATACCCATACCATCAAAGGAAAATGGGGGGGTGAAGTCTTTAAACAGTATTTCATAGCAACTACGAATGATATAGAAACTGAATTCCCCGAACACTTGGGATCCCTGACAGCATCTTTTACTGTCTCTGTCTCTGTCTCTGTTGCTGTCTCTGTCTCTCTCTCTCCCTGTCCTTCTGAGTCTCTCTCAGACTCTCTGAAAGGAGACCTTATATCCTTTCCCTTTGACTTTCAAATTCTCTCCTGCGCTCAGTCTAGACTGCTCTCTCTTGGGCGCAGGCCCGCTTGGGGAATTTGCCCTGTTCTGCATCTTATTTACCACACACGACTCACTTTCCCTTAACAACTCATCACCTCCGCACTCCTTGGCTCATTTAGACTGTTGCAGACCCTGTCTAAAGCATCCAGTAAGAACCCAGTATGGGGAGCGATGTCAGGCCTCTGGGGGACGGACAGAGAGTGAGTGGAGCGCAGGCAGCAGGAACTAAGGTGTATGTTCTGCCTGCGTTCAGGGTAGGGGCCCTGAGCCCAGCCCACTGCTGCCATACGGGAAGATAGGCGCCTACAACAAAATGCCACTTTGTTCATTTTTCCAAGAGATGTTGGACATCCAGACTTTTAATTTCCCAAATTTTAAATGCTGACTGTTAATTTAAACCTGAAACACAGTGAAGACCAATTACTCCATGCTGCAGGCTGCATGCAGCCTGGAGACCCCCCACTGGCAGCCCCCCACTTATGTCATCTTGCTCCATCCTGACCCTCGGCCTGAGAGGGAGACAGAATGGGCCTCATCCATCACAGCTGAAGAAATTGAGGCAGAGCGTGGGGAGTGACCTCTCAGCTGGCTGGTAGCAACTCGAGGCCTGGAACCCAGGAGTCCTGGCTCCCGGCCCAGGAGTCAGTTCACTCAGCACATCTAGGGGTCAGCTTGGGGGCTGCGTCAGCCACCCTCAGCCTTCCTGCCTGGCGCAGCAGAGACAAGCTCACAAAAGTCACCCGCGGAGGGAGCCCAGGTGAGCGCATTCAGGAGCCCTGCCTGTAACCGCCCCTTTCCCTCCCACTCGACCAAGCATACAATAGGAGTGCAAATGACTGTGCTATTATTACAAGCGTAACCTTGAGTCGGCCCCATTTGAAAAAAAATGAAAGAAAAAAGTCATTCACAAAACATCAGCACCTAACTTTCCCAGGAGGATAATTGACTGCATTATTCCTTTGTATTTCCTCTCCTCCATTCCTGAGAAGGTAGCTTGGCTGTTTATCCCTCTTACTTTAGGGCCATGTGTGTTGTAGGGGCTGAAACAAATTATGCTACGCCATCTTGGAAGGAGGTGGGGGCCTTCGGGCCTGGGGAGGGGTGGGTGGAGGAGGTGGTGAGACCACGGCCTAACAGAAAATTTCTCAGGCCTCGGAGGCCCACTCTGCTTTGGTGGTTTGAAGTCCCCCCGCCCCTCCCCCCCCAGCCATGTCTTCCTCTAAATGGACAGCAGGGGTTCAGAAAGACCACCACTTAGGGCCCCTTAGGAGGCTGGACCTAGGGCTCTAGAAGCCTCCCTCCGAGAGAGCAGTGAGCTGACTGGCTTAGGCTGGATTGGCCCGGGGAGACCCCCCAATCTTCTCCACACAAGCCTCTATGACCTTCACACGACCCTAGGGGGTGGGGGTGGAGGGGCGGTGCCTCCATAATGATAGACTTAAATTTTCCACCAACTGGTGGATAAGGCCTAGTCTTTCTCTTAATCAGGAGATAATGAGGCAATGAGCTATTTCTTTCACACCAAACTTGTGAAATAAAATGTACAAACATTCCTCTTGTATTAATCAGCAAACCACTTGGAGGGTACCACACAGCTGACCGAGGATACCCTATTTTTATCCATTCATGCTATCTTTATTATATACATATATATCGAATGTTTATTTTATTATATTATTCCGTTTTATCAAACAGCCATGCCAGGCCGGGTGCTGTGGTTCAAGAGTGAACAACTAGCAAAGGTTCTGTCCCAATGACACTTCATTTCTACTAGAGGGAGACAGATATAGCAACAATAAATGCATCACTGACACGATATATAATGGGTCACATGGTCAAAAATGCTATGGAAAAGACAAAGGCAGGCGAGAGAGGTAAGGAGTTTGGAGTGGGTGAGGGGTGCTATTCCACGCAGGGCGGTCTTCTCCCCAAGAAGGTGACACCCGAAACGGACAGGAAGTGGGTGATGAGGGAGCAGGTGGATCTTAAGGAAGAATGCTCCAGAAGAGGACTTGTGCCTGCGGCGGCCCTGGCGTGAGTATGATTGCTCATTCTGGGGCTGGCAGGGTGGTCTGTGCAGACGGGGCTGAGTGAGCCGGGGGCAGGCGGCAGGAAATGTGGCATCAGTTCAGAGAAGCAGCGTTGCCTTTCTATGGTCCCTCAGAGCCATCCAGGAGGGAGCTGGGCACCCTGTCACCTTCTGGGGAGCAAAGTACTCAGCTGGGGCACCCTAGGAGTCTGTGAGGTGCACCCCAGAGTCTGTGAGGGCAAGACCTTTCCAGATTGCTCTCCTCCACCTCCCACAGTCCTCTGCCCTCCCCAGGTCCACATAAGGAGCTGGGTGGGTGGTCAGGAGAGGCCTCTCAGAGAAGGTGCCGGACCTTTCCACTCAGATCAAAGCGGAAATGCCTGCCAGCTGAGAAGGCTTTTCAGCTGGATGAATGGGCATAATAATCAGGTCCCACGCTCTCCTTCCTATCCTCACTCCTGACTCACTGTGACTCACATTCTTTATCTGTGAAGCGCCAGAAGGTAACACGCCCCCCAGAAAAACCTCAGAGGAAAAAGAAAGCGGGCTCTTTCCCCAAGGTTCGCCTGTGGGGGTCTTCCGTTTGGGGCAACAGAAAAGATACTGCAGGTGGAACATCCTGAGGGAGGAGAGCAAGGGGAGGCGTTCCCCAAGCGGGCCCCTCACGCTCTCCGCTCCCAGAGCGGGGAGAAGGAGACTGGGAGAGCAAGTGGGTGGGGGATCCACGGGTGGCAGAAAGCTGGCCTCTTTGA
The DNA here is from genome assembly GCF_014176215.1 of Rousettus aegyptiacus. Taxonomy (NCBI): domain Eukaryota; kingdom Metazoa; phylum Chordata; class Mammalia; order Chiroptera; family Pteropodidae; genus Rousettus; species Rousettus aegyptiacus. The sequence continues at coordinate 74,872,424 of NW_023416287.1, forward strand.
GAACCCCCCAGGCCTGGGACCTGGGATGCCAGTGAGCAGATGGGACCTCCTGAATTCTAAGGCCGTCCGAGGTTCTGCAGAGGCCTCTGACTAAGAAGCAGCTGGGGCATGACCCGGGGGAGTCCAGGTCTGGCATTGCCAAGCCAGGGGCAGGGGGTGTACTCAGGGCACCCAGCCCTGGGAGGAGTCCAGAGAGAGAAACCAGACAAGCTCCTAACACAGCTCTGACCACCTGGATGCCCCCAGCCTCTGCACCGAAGAGAAGCCTACCCCACCCTCCATCTCCACCTCACCCACCCCCCACCCAGCCGGGCCAGTCTCTAAACAACCCTGCTCCCTGGCCTGAGTTCCAGACCTTTACTGCCTGCCCAACCTCCCCTGGGCCCAGATCCACCTGAGTGGGCACCCCGGGCCATCCCATAATGTCAGGCCCCTTCCAGCTACTCTCTGTTAAATATTTGGTCAACGTCAGTTTCCAGGAGGAACACACACCAGCCTTCCAGCTTCCCTCTGGTGCTCAGGCCCCAAACCACACGCCACATTAGGTCTCACCTGGCTACGCACCACCCTGACTGCTGTCTCTTCTGACACCTACAAGATTTATAGTCTATGCCACACAATTAAGAATTTTAAACTGTCTTACCTATTTTTCATGTTAGCCTCTTTCAGTGTTCTGGAAGTTCCTTAAAGACACGTTTCATAGCTAATAATTCTTTAGTAACATCCCCTCTGCCCTGGCACAAAGCTGAATGGGTGTTTAATGAATGTTTGTTGATTTGTATACATCCATTCATTCAACAATTAGTGTCAGGTGCTGTGCTAGGTCTGAGAATTCAGAGATGTATGAAACATCTCTTACAAGGGTCTTAAAAACTGTGTGACCTTAAACAAGTCACTCACCCTCTCTGAGTATTAAATGAGGATGATTGCACTCGTTTAACAGGACTATTGTGAGGGTTATCTGCTTAGGTCAGGGCCTGGTTCATAAATGAATGTTAATGAGTATTAATAATATTACTGCATAATGAATCCATCGCCTGTATGTGTGTATTGCAGGGGTGGGGGGTTCCCCTACACATAGGATTAAGAGCTAAATTTGAGAATTATTGGGTGAGAAGTTATTAGATGAGAAGTGAATGGGCCTGGTTAACTCAAAGAAGAGAAGCTAGATCCACTAAGAGGTAAAAATGTCCAAAAAGTAAAAATGTCAAAATGAAAAGAACTAGAGAGAGAGAGCAGTGGGCAAGGGAGCAGCATGAGAAGGCAGCACGGTGTCCCTGAGAGACATTCGGGGAAGGGACAGGAAGCCAATGTCCACCACCTAGTGCAGGCTGGGCACACAGCAGACCAGGGCCAGGACCAGAGTGAGGCAAGCAAGGGCAGCCCAACACGCAGGCTCCAGCAAGAGCAGAGCCAACACCCGAGAGGGAGCCTTCCTAAAGTTTGCCCCTGGGTGCCTTGCTTGCCTCACCCTAGTCCCAGCCCTGCTGTAGGTACTCAGTAAAAACTTGCTCTGACCAGCAAAACTGTAGTCATTCTCTCAGCATAGAACACACCCCAAGCACCAGTCAGCTCAGCTCCTCTCTAGGGCATCCTGCAGCTCCACCCTGCCCCCACTAGGCATCCCCCCCAGACTCACCCCCTGCACAGATCCTCCAGTCCCATGGTCCCCATCTTCTGGGTCTGGGCACTTGATCAGAAGGCTTTGTCCCTGGGTGGGGGCAGAGTTCACTCAGCGATGAGACTACTTTGAATATACAATTCAGATACAGCACAAAGTCAGGCTGTACTGTTCCTTGACTCTGTTTCTTATCTTCAAGTCTCAAGCCTGCACCAGCCACATGCAGGCAGCCCAGATCTGCACCCCGGAGGTACAGGAGAGAGGAAAGCTGGGGGAAAGACAGCACATAGGAAAGTCTTCTCTACACATGGCAGAACAAAACAGGCCCAGCCTCAGCGCCTGTCTGCTGTGTAGTCACACGCAAAGCAACAGGACAGCGCTGGGCGGAGTGTGCCAAGTACGAACAGCGCAGGTTGTCTACAGCAATACCACCCTGAACACGCCCAATCTCGTCTGATCTCGGAAGCTAAGCAGGGTCGGGCCTGGTCGGTACTTGGATGGGAGACAAATAGCACAGGCGCTATGAATTCAGAGCAGGGGGAGAACACTCACTGTGGGCTGAAAACGGAAGGAGAAGCAGGATTTGCACCGGCAGAGAGACAGCTGGGGAGGCACGGCAACGGGACACAGTGGGTAAAGGCACGGTGTCAGAGCACACATGATGTATGTAACAGACCCCTGGCCGACAGGCGCCATGCTCCTTAAAACTGGGGCTTCAGGCACAGACTGACCCTTAGGAGCTGAGACTTTCATTTGGGGAGGCGTAGGAGATGGAGACATTCAAAGACTTCCCTTTCTGGCAAAATGGCAGACTGAAATTCTCTGTGGCATGTGCTCCTTCAAATATGAAAGATTTCTTCCTCACTTCTGGGGGTGCCTGAGAGCTGGCAGCCCCCAGCTCTCAGTATGCTCTAGGAATTGCCTCATATGAGGAAAGTCAAGTTGGCCAATATTTCACCCTCTTCCAGAAGCGACCCACATGCAATGACTGAAAATTCAATATAGACATATGAAGGCCTGACCTCCTCACCTCTGAGTCAACTCTCCAGTGCTCCCCATGGGGATGGCTAAGTAAGGCCTTCTCTAAGACTGCGCTGCAGCTCAGTTTCTCCCTCTGCTCAGTCTTAACTTCTTCTCCTTTCTTCAGGTGTTGATCCCAAGAACACATCTTAATAAACATGCTACACTCCAATCTCTGGCTCAGAATCTGCTTTCCAGGGAACCCACTCTGCAACATCACACACACACACACACACACACACACACACACAACCACTAAAATAATCATTAAAATATGTATAAAATGCCCTCTTAATTAGATGAATAATCTGGCAAAGAAAGAAGTAGTAAATGAGTTTTAAAGCCAGCAGCTGCCCTAGGGGCATCTGCCAATCCCCATAACTCATGCCTCCCTAGTAATAGCCATTATATTATTATCACAAGCGAATACTTACCAAACAGAAGCTGCCTAGCTGTATTATATTAGATGAAATAGACTTTAAGCCTCAAAGTATACTAGAAATAATGAATGTCGCTACATTATAATAAAAGATTTAGCTCACTAGGAAGATGACATGTCTAAACTAATTTGCATCTTGTAACATCACTTCAATACGCATAAGATAAAAGTTGATAAGGAGTAATTGATAAGTCCACTATCATGGAGGAAGATTTCATCAAACATCTTTTAGAAACTGAATGATCAAGCAGAACTAGAAAAAAAATCAATAAGGATACAGAAGGTTGAAAAATACAAAATGATTTGATTGAACAGATGTGTTAGAATAGTGCACCTAATAATGAGAGAATCACATTTTTTTCAAGCGCACCTATAATACTTAAAAAAATCAACCACATACTAGACTACAAAGCAAATCTCTACAAATTTCAAGGAATCGGCACCATAAATCCCATATTCTACTACCATGATGCAGTTGAGTTAAAAATGTAAAAAGATAACTAAAAAAAAGGAAGCATTTCGAAATTTTAAAACATTTCTAAATTTACGAGTGAAAAAATAAATTATGACAGAAATTAGAAAATACTTGCGATTCAAAATAATGAAAATGTTTCTGGTAGTTACTAGCCGTATGACCTTGAACAAATTACTTAACCTCGCTATGCCTCAGTTTCCTCACCTATAAAAAAAGAACAGTAATAGTACCTACTGTTGGTAGAATTCAGTATGGTAATATACAAAGCATTTGGACTAGGGCCTGGAGCACAGTAAATGCAATACAGTTCTGAGCTGTTATCATCATCATCATCATCATCATCACCATCCCGAATCTTAAAGGGTTTAAATGGAGAAGTATTTAGAGGAAATTTTATAACCTTAAAAGTTTACATCAGAAAATAACAAAGACTGGAAATTAAAGAAATAAGCATCTAACTAAAGAAGTTAGAAAAGGAACATGGTTCAGGGCTTGGGTGGCCTCCATGAAGAACTAACATCGTCAGGTGGTGTGGGTAGGGGTCGGACATGGGAGAGGTGAGGAGAGGTGGTGCCGCATCTGTGCACCTTTGCTGCTGCCTTCTTCAGTTCTGGGTGTGCACTTCCCCTCCGCCTATCCAAACTTCATCCTTCCTTCAAGAGCCCACTCAGGTTCCACCTCCTCCAGGAAGTCTTCCCTAATGCTTCAGCCCAGCAGTGCCTCCCTCCTCAGACATTTTAACACTTGCTTTGTAACTATCTCATTTGCGGCCGTTTTGTTTCCCCGAACAGACTTCAAGCCCCCTGAAGACCAGAACCGCATCGTCTTCTTCACAGACCACACTGCACCCTTCCAGGATGGGGTACGTACACGTTTTGCTGGCTTGACTGGATTGACCAAGACCCTGGGGTGAGGCCTTTGGGGTGGCATCTGAGACTTAGGGGCCCAAGGTCTCTGTGTGAGGAAGTATGGAAAGCAACCGGTATTCTTGCTGCTGAACTCCGGGCAGCTAGCCCATCCACCTAGGACCAGGGAGGGCTTGCCGGAGCAAGCCGTTAGTAGTCGAGCTGGCATTTACCATGGGCACTGATATTCTCTCACTGTCCACAAGACAGCAGGGGTCCCAGCAGCCCCCGAAGCTCTCGGTAGGTGCCAGCAGAGGGCAGAACCCCAGAGCCACTGCACTGAGGAACAAGTACAGCAGGCAGAGGCCAGCAGGGCTGCAGCAGGCCGTTTGGGGCCCAGCCGTCTTTGCATAGGGACACCATAGGGAGAATGACAGCAGTATCCAAAAGAAGAGGCAGGTCCAATGGGCTCCAACAAGCCAGGAGACTGAAAATGTCCTTTAAAGCCACCAACACCGCGCAGAGCTCATCATCAGCTGCCTTTGACCAGCGAAGAATGCTCTTTGGGATGGTCAGGAGCAGAGGCTGCGTGAAAGCAAAATGTCCTGGACGAGGGGCCTCAGACTCCCTGCTGTGGGACATGGAGGGGGAAATGGCCTAACTGGCATTCCTACTATGGTGCCAGACCCGGCAGCAACCCTCACTCTCCCACCTCCACGTGCCGCCCAGACTGGGGGGCACAAATGACTGATGTGGACCCCAAAAGATGAAAAGAGAACAACTGTTTTTATTATTTGGAAGTTTAGAGAAGAGACGGTATGTTTATACAGCTAGAGAGGCATTTTGTTTTTTATCAGCCTAGAGGGAGAAGCCGTGAAAGTAGGGAGACACTGGCAGCAAAGAAAAACCCACAGCAGAAAGGAGAGGCGGGTTCTTTCCAAAAGAGGCTGAGATATGGCGTATCTCTCCTAGGACAGCGCTCTGCCCAGGCCCTGAATCCAGGCAGAGTAACCAAGGCTTTCCTCCTCAGCCGGCTGAGAGCGCAGAAAACAAGGGCCGGTATTCAGGGCATCTTCCGCACACGCAGCCACTGAGCCTGGGTCTGAGTTTCCCAGCGACACCTCCTATTGCTCTTTCTCTTAATGGAGTTGGCCAGTGGATTCTGCGGGGTGAGTGGGAACGAAGCCCCACGAGGGGAGGGTTCGCTTCGGCTGCAGCTCTGGCCTTCTATGTCAGGATGAGAAAGAACCTTCGGAAGGCATCAGGTTGTGAGTTTCACAGATCCAGAGTTCACTGATGTATAAGTTCGTTACCCCTGTCACATTGTCCTGGCGCACTGTCACCCGCACTTAATCTGAGGCTCCAGGGGCAAAAACATACGCTTTTGCTCCCAAGGACTCCCACAGAAGCTCAGGACTGGCGAAGTAATCTAATCAAATCTAGAGCTCCATGGCCATTTGGTTGACGAATGGCCACGGTGCTCTAGGTTCGGGGGACACCGATCTAACCCCCGCTCTCACTTGGGGCATTCGAGTGGATTTACTGTCAGCTTGGCCACTGGGAATTCTAACCTGTCCCCATTTTTCACAGCCGAACAAAGTCGTCGGCCCCTCCAGCCTGTGCTGGGCAGACTAGACCCTCTTCTTGCTGGGAGGGGAGATGCGCCTTGGAGCGCCGCGGAAACCCAAACGCAACGCTGCGGGGCTCGTGGCTAAGTGCAGACCCCGCGGCCACTCAACCCGGGACGCCCGGGTAGGGAGGACGCTGCGGGCGCCGCCTGGGGCTCGCGCGCGCGCTCCGCGCAGCCCTGCCCGCACCCGTACTTTCTCACCTCTTGATGTAGTTCCTGCCATACAAGATCTGTTGCAGCAAGGTCACCAAGGCGAAGGCGCAGATGAAGATGAAAAGCAAAGTTCGGTTTCCCAACAAATCCCGGTTTGCCGAGGGATCCGCGTAGCGCATCCTGGTGGCCGCTCGTGCGCCGCCGGGCGCAGCGGGCGCCGGGCGCCGAGGGGTCCCCGCAATCACGCGCGGGGCTCCGGGGCCCCGGGGGGCGCACGATCTACCAGGTGACTCTTGGCGCGATCAGATGGATGGGGACTTCTCGGGGCAAAGTTTCCGATGGCGCGGCCAGGGCAGGGGGGCATCCGAGCGTCGCCGGCGCCGGGGCGAAGCGCAGGACAGGGCTGGCGGCAGGGAGCTCGGCCGCGGCTGCGGGTCTTACCTCCCGATGGCGTTACCCCCAGGCGCCAGCGCCCGGCACCCGCCGATTTCCCTGCGGAGGAGCAACGGCCAGGTGCCCCAAACCCCGGGCAGCCGCTCCCGCCGAGGTGGCGGCCAATGGGGAGCAGGGCCGGGGCCGCCTTCCGCCCGTGCGCCCCAGAGCGCCGCGCACCGCCCCTTCCGGTGGCACTTGGGATCGTGGTTGCCCAGCGCAGCGCTCTGCCCCAGCGGACCACGTCCGATCCCCCCGGCCCGCAGCGAGGGAGCGCGAAGGTTGGCCTTCAGTTCTGCGTCTGGGAGGTGCGAGACAAAACACCAGGACAGGCTGGCTAATAACAGGCCGGTGGTGGCGAGGAGGAGGGTGGAGCGCAGAACGCCGAGTTTGAAGCGTGGAATTTAAAAAGAGGGCAGGAAAGGGAAGCCCCTGCTGCTGCGGAGCAGAGCTTGCTGGAAGGGAGCATTTGCATGCGGTGCGCAGGGCACTGAGTCACCGCGGTGGCAGCGTCCGCGCGCTCTCCGAGAGATTTCTCCGGAGAATGCTGGGCAAGGTCAGTCGGGCAGCCCTTCAAGGACGGCGCGAGCGCGGCTCCTGCATGCCGATGGCCCCCGGCGCCCAACTCTTGCGGGGAGGAAATTCAGGGGCTCTCGGCCCCTGCCTTAGGCCTCCACTCCCTCCCCAGCTGCAGCTCCCGGCTGTATGTCAAAGACCTTGTTGTCACCGAGACACTAGGACCTTGTCTCATCCTTGGAACCACTCGTAGATCTTAGGTCAGGCAGCTGGCTGCTTTCGGGTACCACAGTCCCCGAAATGTTTAGTAAGTCACTGCTTGGAAAGGTTTGTGCTTCAAGAGTGCACACCAGAGAAAATAAATACCGAAGTGCAATGCCGAACTCGTGCCCCTTCAGAAATCCTAACCCCTGAACGCGCTCCCCTTCCCCGCCCCTCCCTGCACCCCGCCCCGCACACCAAGCCACACCAAGCAACAGCTCTGTTATCCTGACGCTGCAGTCTCCCGGAGCCTGGGGAGTCACGTGCCCGTGGTATTCACTACTGAACCCTCGCTGGATGATTCTAGGATGCCCCTGCCCAGGGCCCTCTGGCCACTGGGGGAGGTTCTAGAGTCAGGGCAGAGATGCAACTTAGAACTTGGAGGCAACTCGAATAGCCAAAAGAAAAAAAAAAAAAAATGATGGGGAAGTCCCCAGAATCCAATACGCTGGCCTTGACATTTAATAGTTTCCTCTTTGAACTGGAAAGCCCAAAAAACGTACAGTTAAATCTCATGATTAGGGTTCCACCAATAACTTGGTGTGACTTCACAAGTTATTGGTGGAAATAGAACCTGTATCTCGTATAAAGAGTTTATGTGTCAAATAAATGTTACTCCCAAGGTCACAGATAGGCTTTTTAACCAATTAAAGAAATAACACAGAAATATTTAGATGGTCCATTATTATAATAAACCTGATATTTCTTTGGTATCTTACATATCAAAAAGTACTTGTCTTGCAACATTAATGAAGTAGCACCTCCTAGCCTCTGGCTAACCCGTTTTACAATGGAAAGGATCAAAGCTCTACTTGCCCAAAGTAACTCACCTCAGGAGAAGTCTTTGGAGAAGTCTTTGGAGTCTCCTGGCTGTTTCTCTCATGCATATAGGTAGGGTGCGCTTCGTTGGAGTGTGGCCAGTGCCTACTCCCTACCCCCACCCTCGGCTTACGTTCCCCTCTTGCTGTCTTCCAGCTCATAATTTTTGAGCAAGGAGGTCCTGTATTTCACTTGTGCTGGGCCACACAGATTACGTAGTAGGCCCCCCACACAGGTCCAAGTGGACAGAGTTCCAATGTGGCACCACGTTGGCCCTCACCTGCAGAGTTCATGAAGTACCATCATCATTACTCCAGGCGAAGTGTTCTTGTTGCTTTTCTTTTCCTGCTTTTTCTCCACACCAGGTACCCACTCTGATAGTTGTCTTTGGATACATACTTCCTTTTTAAAAAATCTATTTTAAAGTAATAAATCCAAATTATTCTTTAAAAATGTATAGCTTACTGAGTTCTTCCAAGCCGAACACAGCCATACAACCAATACACAGATTAAGAAACAAAAACATTATCAGCCCCCAGAATCCCAATTTGTGCCTTTCCAGCTCCTGCATTCTCAAGAGTAACCACTATTTGAATTCTAACACCAAAGATCAGTGCTTCCTGTTCTTGTATTTTATACAAACAGAATCGTACATTAATATTCTTTTGTGTCTAACTTCTTTGCTCACCATTGGCTGCGAGATTCATCCACGTTGTTGAGCATGGTAGGCAGAGTTCTCAGATGACCACAAGGTTCCATTATCGTCTTTTGTACACACACCTTTTCCCCATTATTCAAGCAAACATTAATGTAGGTGCTGCTGCAAAGGGGTTTTGCAGATGTAATTAAGGCCCAAACCAGTTGGCTTTAAGATAGGGAGATTGTTCTCAATGGAGCTGATCACATGAGCCCTTAAAAGAGACTGGGAAGAGATCTGAAGCCTAAGAGAGGCTGACACGAGGGAAGTTCTTCAGTGTTGGCTTCGAAGACAGAGGGGGTCCTCATGGCAAGAAATGCGGACAGCCTCTAGGAACCGAGATTGGCCCCTGGCTGACAACCAGCAAGGAAATGACAGCCAAACCCCAGTCACACAAAAGACCCTGAATTCTGCCAACAACCTGAATGCACTTGGAAGATGATCCTGATCACCAGCCACCTACACCTTAACTTCAGCCTGTGAGCCCCTCAGCTGAGACCCCAGCTACACCGGGCCCAGATTTAAGACCTACACAACTGCGAGCCTATAAGTGCATGTTGTTTTCAGCCCTAAATTTGTGGTAATTTGTTTCATAGTGATTAAAAACTAATGCTCGTGTGTTATAGTTTAAATCGTTTATAGGTACAGTTGGAGTTTGTTTAATCTTTCTGCTATATAGTATACTACCGTTGCATGTAACTTATTTATCCATTCAACTGTTGATGGTGACCTGGGTAGTTGCTGCCATGAACTTTTCATGTCCTTTGGTGAATACAGGCATGCATATCTGGTATATATTGGGTATCAGTAATTGGGTGTGAAATTGCTGGGCCACAGAGTGTACTCATGTTCAGTTTTAGTGACTACTGCCAGTTTCCTCCCAAATTATTTTTTTCATAGGTATTTTATGCAGACTTGTCATGACCTGATAAGGAACTGGTCTCCACCCTCGCCTACGCTAACAGTAACTGGCTAATCTAATAGCAAAAAAAGCCTACACACCCAAGAGCCAAAAGAGTCAAGGGAAAACAACAGCTTTAACCCCTTTAAACCCTGGTACTGACTTAAACCCTGGTACTGACTCTCCTCAATGGCCAGGTGGCTTGCACGACTTAGCGACGGAGACCGATGCTAGCTGACATTAGCTGCAGTGAGAACTCTGTGGCAGTTTCTGTGTGGGAAGGATCCAGATTATTTGCTCCTCTGCAGATGATCGGCGCTGTCCAGGGCACCTCTGCTGACACTGCTCTCCTAATCCTGGTGGTATTTCAAATCTGACTGTCTTCGCAGCAAGTCCAAGAAGCACACAAACGTGGGCATCTGTGCTGGAGGCACACACAGATCTTGAAACATGGAGGTCTGCAGTCCCCGTTGTTGCTATTAATATGGATCCGGGTTCCATTTTAAGCCGAATGTGTATTCCGATTGCAGAATTGCAGCAAACACTCAGAAAGCCTTGCAAACAAAAGAGTAAACACATGGATAACTGATCATGATGCCAGAGTCAGCAAGCACCATTTTTACATCCTAATTGCCAGGAATGGGGACAGCTGCGTCATTGTTTCAAACACACACTCGCACACAATTAAGCCAAGAACAAATGTCAACACTGGCACCATCTACTAAATTACCGATAACTGATGGGCATTGCTCATGCTGTGAGCATCGTCCCCCATATAAAATGGAAAGGTTCCTCTTTAACAAAGGCCTTAGAGGTTCCCAAGAAAGCCGCGTTTTGTATCAGATAGCAGAACTGCAACCTGCCAGATTATGTAAGTGACATTCCGCCTGTGTGTTCAAGGAGTTTGTGATAAGTACATGCTGTTCTTGTGCTTCTTTACATTTGTGTTAATAAAGCTGGTTTCAAGAGGCTGATTCCTGGTTTGGGGACACTTTGTGTGTGATGCAGGGGTGAGGTGGGGGCGGGAAGGTGGTCTTGCAATCAATGGGAAATGCCCATTGATAACCTCGTAATCCAGGCAGCCAGGGTTTGCCATGGCATGGTCAGCTGCAGAGACTGGATTCTACTTCATCAGTCTTGTTTCCAATAAGTTGTTCTTACAGAATTATAATTTAAACCCCTCTGTCCAGTTCCCTCATGAAGTCCAAGTTGTATTCTAAATAACTTATTAAATAATCTTGAATATGGATGTGAACTTGCCTTTTGGGCTTCATGTCTCCAGCCTGAGAAACATCCTCCTCTGTCTTAGCACTGCCCCCCATCCAGGTGTGTCCACCCTGAATTTGCCATAATTTATCCAGTTTGTTGCAAAAGGGAGAGACATTGTTTTATTATTAATTATTATTATTCTATAATGATGTACGCATCCAATGTGTCACAGTGCAGAGAGAGTCATTTCTACCGTGGGTATGTCATACTCCCGTGGGTAGCCAGAAACAGCAACACTGTTTAGAATAAGGTCATGCAGAACACATTTATATGGCACCATGGCCAAATGGACCTGGAATCTTTGCTCACCTTGAAGGCTGAGCCCTGAGGTAGAAACACGGGGCTCAGGTTCTGCCCTTTGAGGAGGAGCACTGATGAATTTAGCTGGGAGCATGTTTTCGCTTCCAGTCCATTGCAGGCTCCTTGACGTGTTCCGTTGGTGGTCTGTATAATGCTAGAATTTCAAAAGAATGCCTTATAAATATAGCTGCTCAGAACGTTTAACGTTCCTTGGTTACCTGAAAAGAAGAAGGGGATGTGTGTTCCACTATGACCACGTCTAAGACACCGGGGGGGGGGGGGGGGGGGGCGGGGCAGGGTGCCCAATGCTGATGCCATGGCCACAGCGAAGCGTGCATCATTTCTCCACTGCCCGCGCCTCTCCGTGAAAGCCCCAGGCATGTGGTAGACGTGGCGGGAGTGTCAACTGTGTGCTAGGTTTCAAGTGACTGTGCCGAGGAAATGAGAATCAGCAATTCGCAGTCTGCGCCCTTAAAGGAGGTGGCAGTGCAGTGAAGAAGGCAGACAGACAACACCCTCTAGCAGGACAGGTACACCTCTAACCCAAATCGGGGGTGGCAGGGGTGGGGAGGTGGGAGGGGGTGGAATGGCAAGGAAGGTGTCCGGAGGAGGCAGGTTTGACCTGAATTGTGGCGGGTGAGGACGATCAGCCAGGTAAAGGAGTGGGATGAGGTGTGCTGCGCAGAGGAAGCCACGTGGGCAAAGGCTGGCAGTGGGCGACGTGGCGCAGTCAGCTCAGTGTGGCTGGAGACGCGCGGCAGGGTGGGTGAGTAGGAGCCGAAGCACAGGGAGCTGGGATTTTATCCATGGAACCACTGCAAGATTTTAAATAGGGGAGCGATATGATCAGATCTGCATTTCAGATCAATCAATCTGTGGGCTGGCGGAGAACAGTTGGAGGGAGAAACGCCTGAAAAGGCACGGATGTGACAGCTTATCTTTCTTTTCCCCGACGGACCCCTCCCCACTGCCGCAGCCCCCCGTCACACACCCCACTGATGTCTCATTATTGTACCAACTTGAGGATGAATTCTCTGCCTCCTTCCAGGGGAACAGGCAAGGAGAGGCAGAGGATCGCCCCCCGTATGAAAGCTGGCGCTGTATTAAGTGCTTCGTCCTTCAGTTCATTTAATATTCATGGAAATCAGTTAAGCGTGGCCCCCCGGGGCTGGTCCACTGAGCACTGGTACGATCTCACACACTCTTTTTGCTACTTTCTGGGGGTTTCCTCTGCTCCGTAGGTCCGTGGCGCAAAAACACTCTCTTCCCCCTCCCTTTTAAAACCCTGCTCTTGGGAAAGGCTCTGGTAGCTTTCATTTAAATCCTGTTCCTGATGGAGAGAAATTTAACTGGAAGTGTCATCAGTGCCTGGAATACCGGTGACATCCCATTAGAAGTGCACTCAGGGCCATATAAGGAAACTGACAGGTGACCATCGCTTAACTACATCCTCAGATGTTTTCAGTGCACTCTAATGGGGAGTGGTTTTCTGGAGGAACACATATCTGACGTAATAGGAATTAGTAGAAACAGCATTCTTTCTAAAGGAAGTCTCTGGTCAGCCAGTGATATCAATACTTACATAGAAAAAAACAACAAGATTGGTGTATTCTGCTTGAAAACACACTGAAAACAGATCATTAGCTGCAAGTGTAGTCACCAATATGGCAGCCTGGCTTGGCTATGTTGTAGCCATGTAGGTTTGCCCAGATCGTCATTACTTACAGGCCAAGGAGACAGTGCTGTACCCCAAAGATCAGCAAACTTTTTCTGAAGGGGCCAGATAGCAAATCCTATAGGCTTTGTGGGCCATGTAGTTTCTGTTGCATCCAAATCTTCTATTGCAGTGTAAAAGTACAAATAATACAGAAGTGAATGGGTGTGAGCAGAGTTGGCCAACAGGCTGTAGTTGTTCCTGATCCACACCATGTGACATGCAGAGGCCCGTGCACAAAGTCCTACCCTACTGACCTAAAGAGTCACTATTTAAGTCATTTTTCTGTGTTGAGGCACTATGTCCACAAAAACTCGATAAATGACAACATGTTAGTCTTCATCCAACATCAATGTGTTAGCACAGATTCATTTATCTGTGAGGTACAGCCTGGAGATTATAGGATAACATTTCTATGCATTAAGTGCCCTCTAACTTTGCCCAGCGGTCTCATAAACACATGCCCCTAGTCACTAGGGACTACTGAGCATAGATATGGGTTATGTTCCTTGTATCCAGAATTCTTATGTCCTGAAGGTCAGTGTATCAATTAAGATCTTTTGACTAAAGTAACAGGAATCATGGAGAAATTTATTATCCTATGATTAGAAAAAGGTGGTGTGGGCTCCATAATCGGCTAATCAGTATTTTTAGACCCCAGGATTTTTCCATCCTCTGCTCTGCCACCTAAAGCAGGGGTCTCCAACCCCCATGCCATGGACAGGTACCAGTGCAGGGCAGTTAGAAACTGGGCCACACAGCAGGAGGTGAGTGGCAGGAGAGTGAGCAAAGCTTCATCTGTATTTGCAGCCGCTCCCCAGAGCTAGTAGCATCACTGCCTCAGCTCTACCTCAAGGCATCAGGCATTAGATTTTCACAGGAGCACCAGTCCTTGGTGCCAAAAAAGTTGGGGGCTGCTGATCTAAAGTATAGGCTACTATGACCAAAGTGCCCATCAGTAGATGATTAGACAGAGAAGTGGTACATAAATACAATGGAATATTACTCAGCCATAAAAAATGAATGAGATCTTACCATGCGCAACAACATAGATGGACCTAGAGGGTATTATGCTAAGTGAAATAAGTCAGATAGAGAAAGATGACTACCATATGATCTCACTTATATGTGGAATCTAAAGAACAAAATAAACGAAAACACAAAATGGAAACAGACTTGTAGATATAGAGAACAAACTGATGATCGCCTGATGGGAAGGGAGTCGGGGGGCTGGGTGAAAAAAGGTGAAGGGATTGAGAAGTACAAATTGGTAGTTACAAAATAGTCATGGCGATGTAAAGTACAGCTTAGGGAATATAGTCAATAATATTGTAATAACTATGTTTAGTGCCAGGTGGGTACTGGACTTATCGGGAGGGGTCACTTTGTAAATTATATAAATGTCTAACCACTATGCTGTACACCTGAAACTAATAAAAAATAGAATCGAATGTCGACTGTTATTGAAAAATTAAAAAAAAAAAAAAAGAACGTATGTACTAAAACAAAAGAAAGAATAAAGTATAGACTTCCGGCAGCCTTCTTCATGTAGTGGGCAGTATGTCTCCTATTCTAAAGATCCTAAATTAAAGTATAGGCTTCTTCTTAAAAGCAGTCGTTTGATGGGCGCAAACAGTAACTGAGACTGGGGAGGAGGGGAGAGGAGGAGGAGAGGGGAGAGAGACACTCTTCTCTAACCCGGGGCCAGTAATAACCACAGAGGGATGCCAGGTGCTGCTCGCCTTACACCTGGGTCCCTGCACCACCAACAAGAGGATGGCATTGCCGTAGTCGGCTTAGTCTACTGAGAACCCTCCTCAGGAACGGGGGTAAATTCCAGAAACCACATTGCTGCTGCACAGATGGAGAGGAAATGGATACTGGAGGGTCGACCTCCATATCCACCGTCATCAAGAGCACTTTTCCCACTTATGTTTCTCCTTTCCTCTTTTTAATGGAACACTTTTGCTGTGATCGAGGAGTGCTAATGGCAGAGGAGTGACTGGGGAGATGTGCCCTTTCGACATCCAAGAAACATTTTAGAACCACGTACGGCATCACCCGTGGCCCAGTCTCCTGTTCCCTGCCCATCCCCCCAAAACGCACACGCGCGCACACACACACACACTCATCCATGCAGACGCTACTAGTTTACTGTTGCTAGTACCTGTGACTGTAATCACCAAGCTCCTTAGGGAGCCAGGCACGGGTCAGCCAACTTACAACTGTGGACACAGATTATGCTTGTTGTCTGAATGCCTCAGAGTTTGGCTGCAAAGGCTGTGACAGGCTGGAGAAAGTGGCTGGCAGTGTCCTAGAGTGTGGGAGGTGCTGTAGGGTGGCAGGAAAGATCTCAGGACCGGGTGCCCGGAGGAGACATTCCTTAGGTCACAGCTCTGTGAGCTCAGGAAAGACTTTCCTTAAGCTACTGGTGTCCTCACATGTGGACCGAAAAATATAACATCTATCACTCAAAGTACGAGTTTGTGAAGATGAAATGTAAAGATGTAGGAGCCTTGTGTCAACTATAAAGCTATACAAGTCTAAGGTAAACAGCATTATTTACTACGGCCTGAGATGGAGTGATTTCGGTGAGTCTCAACACGTTTGGGATGGTGGTCAGGTGTCCTTGGTGGCTTCCCTCCAGCACTTGACCACTCCAAGTGCCAGGATGATGCTCCAGCGTCCCCAGTGAAACCCAGACCGGGATCTGCCCCCTTCACCCTCTTCCCACCCAAACTTACCTGCATTTACTCTCACTATCTCATCCCCTTAATAGTCGTCCGAAGCTAACCTTCAGGAAGTCTAAGTTAACTGTCTGAAAGTTAACTGTTAGTCTGAAGCTAACTGAAGGAAGTAGGGAATAGTGGAAAGAGCCCAGTTCTGAGAGCCAGAAACCTAAATTCTAGGTCCGGCTCTGCCACTAACTGGCCATCTGAATTCAGTTAGCTTGATTAACTCTATTGGCAACCTTGGACTTCTAGCCTTTAAAATAAAAAGCTGTGGTTCTTAAAACTTTTCCCAGCATTGAAACCTTGGCTTTAAAGCAAAAGAGTTCTTTAGTGGCAGCCCAGAGACACCATCTTAAAATGTGAGGGTTTGCCAGACCCTAGGTCTCATTCATCTTTGAAATGTCCTAACTCAGTGTCTATTTCTAAGATAAATGACTTCATGCAAAAGTGAAGTAATATAGTACTCCTCCCTAGAATCATTTGTATTTGAGGAGGAATTATCATAGCTGGATAATCTTATGCATTAATACATAAAGATGGAATTTCAGGCACCATATATGTGAAAGAGTTGGGAGACTCCCTGGATCCTCCAAAATCATACCACTTGGGTTGTCCATTCAGCTTTCATGTAGGGTCTAATGCCAGGAAGTGGTTAATGGCATTTATTAGGGTGGTGAGTGACCTCTTGGCTTTCCAATTTGTCAAAGGGAGGGTTTCCATCAGATCCTTGGTTAATCATAAGGCATAAAAAAGACAAGGAAAGGCCATTGTTTCATGGGGGAAGTATGAATTAGAATCAGGTTCAACTCTGAGGGACAGAAATCCCCCAAATGACAAGATTTAATAAAGATACACGTTTTGTTTTCTCTGTTATATAACAAACATTCAAATGGAAGCAATCCAAGGCTAGAGGAGTAGATCCATTCAAAAGAGTCTTGGAAGATCTGGGCTAGTTCTAGCTCTAATATCCCAAGGATGGAGCTCTTGTCCTCACATACGCACCAAGGTAGACACTAGAGCTCCAGCCATCATCACATCTAAGGTGGAGGAAGAGATGAAGAAAAATGGATCTTTCTCCTTTCAAGGACATTCCCCGAAGCGTCACCTAAAACTTCTGCTCATATCTCATTGGCTAACCTGAGTCGTGTAGTCAACCGAGATTCAAGAGAGACAGATGAAAATAGTCTTCTAGCTGGGCAGGAGGAGGAAAAAGGGCCTATGACCAATGGTGGCTTCCATGTCGGAAGCTAGTCAGCCACAGGAAGAGTCCGCAATTCCTAGAATTTCAGTTCTGGAATCTGTACATTAATCCAGACTCTTGGGAATTTTACCTGGATGTCTTCAGTTTCTTAAACGTAACTTTTAATGTCATTTGAATAGGTGCAGATGAGAGCTGCATAAGTAATAGTCTGAGTATGAACTTTAAAACTACATTTGTACTCAAGATATATATGCTACAAAGTTCTATTTTCTTTTTAACCTTTTTAAAAAAGCATAACATATGTACAGAAAAGGGCACGAATCATGGCGTACAGTTCCATGAATTATTACAAAGTGAAGGCACACATGTAACTATCACTCAGAAAAATGAAGGAAGGAAGGAAGGAAGGAAGGAAGGAAGGAAGGAAGGAAGGAAGGAAGGAAGGAAGGAGAGAGGAAAGGAGGGAGGAGGGGAGAAGGAGAAAAAGAAAAAGAGAGGAAGGAAGGAGGGAGGGAGAGAGGGAGGGGGGACCAGGCTCCCAAACACGCCTCATGCTCCTCCCGCTCTGATGTGCCCATGTGGAACCCTTTCCTTTCTCCACTTTGCTTCCCAACTCTGCCCGAACCCCGTCTTCTGTTCTGCTCGCCTCACTTCCCAGGCCTCCCACACACCCCAGGGTGGGGTCATTTTTGAGGCCGTTTTGCTTCTGGCACAGAAGAAACAGCATGACCTTTGCAGCTCTTCTTACCAAGATCTAGATCTCAGCCTTTCCACTCACTAGCTTGGCGCGGCCTCTCCAACGCCCACCCAAGCGAGTCAGCTCTGAAGGTTCTTGTCCTTCCCACGGTACCTGCAGCAGGCTGGGCATTCCATACGTGGTGACCTATACGACAGTCACCGCATTTTCATTTCAGTTCTTTCGCTTGGGCCTTTAAAAAGCCGGCCTTTCCATTTCACAGACTGAACTTTAAAAATACATTTGCCCACTAAGGCGAAATGACTTGTCCAGCATCACACGGCATGTCAGTGGCAGAGTGAAGACCTGGGCTCTGAGGCTGGGCCAGTGCATGACCTGGAGCTGCGCCCTCCTGACCCAGAGGTGCAGAGACCAGGGAGGGGATTCAGACCTGCCTCCAGTCCCAGGGCCACCCAGATGCTTTTTCTGGCCCAGGGCTGCCTGGCTCTGTCATCCTAATACTCGCCTCACCTCATCAGAAGGCTTCCTAAACAGACACACGGGTGCCAACTTTATGACACTTGCTAATAAAAACAACTCCCTCAACAGGATTGGGTTTCAGCAGTGCCTAATAACAACTGCAGACCCAGAGGGGGCAAAGAGCTGGCCATGCAGAGAGGGGGTGGGACTCTCCAGGGCCAGGCAGAATGCGAAGCAGTCACAGCCAAGGCAGAATCTGCGGCCAGGGCAGGAGTGGGGCCTGGGGCTGGGGAACGGGGCCCCTGCAGGATGAAGAGAACAGTGAAACAAAGTTGGGCCCCATCCTAGATGTTCAGACATTTAGTTTAAAAGGGTTCTTTCCTTATATTAGAAACAGACTGACGAGCCAGTAAGCCGAGGAGCAGAGGCCTAGGGACGTGTCCACAGCAACGCCTAGGGTAGGAGCCTTTGCTGACAAGAGTCTGGCAAAGCTCTGTGGTTTGTCCTTGTCCATTCCAGAAGCCTCTCCTCATCTTGCTCTGCTCTGTCCCAACACTTAACCTTCTCCACAAAGCTCTGAAATGGCAACCTCAACAGTACTGAGTGCTCACGGCGTACTAGGCTGCAGAGTGTTCATTCATTTCATCTTCGTAGCCTTACAAGGTGGGAACGATTACTGTGCCCATACACGTGAGAACATGGAGGCATAATAGGTTAGGTAACTTGTCTGTGGCGACACGGCGTAAGAGGTAGAAATGGGAGGAACCCAGGCCAGCTGCTTCAGCCGAAATCGAACTCATACTACGGGGTGCTTGTTCCCTGGACTCTGTGTTGTCTTCCAAGGCGCAGAACGCCAGTGTCAGGGCCAAGGTAGGTACACTCCTGGGCGGCCAGATCTCAGCTCCTTCATATGACCCTTTCAAGGCTCCTGTCACGACTGTCCCGCCCTCTGCTCGCCCTGGTCTGTAAACTCATTGCCTGGTACTGTGGCTCACTGCCTTCCCCTCCACCTCGCCTCCTGCAGCCATGATGGGGGTTTGAATGTCCATCCAGAAGATGCAGCCACCAGCCACCTCACAAGTCATCACCTTTCTGTGCTTGTGTGATTCTCCTGGTAGACCCCGACAGTGGTCCCCCATATGGTGGAAGGCAGAAGAGCGGGCGCAGCTAAGAGCTTGGGCTCTGTAGTCATGTTGTCTGAGTTCTAATGGCACCCCAGCCAGTTAGTGGATACGTCTCTTGACCTCTCTGAGCCTCAGTTTCTTTATGTCTGAAACAGGCTGATAAGAGAAACTTCCTTCCAGAGTCACAGTGAGGAGTGAGATTCGGCACACCAATAAAAAGGGAGCCGGCTGCATAGCATTTAGGAAATGTTAGCATTTACTATGGCCACACCTTGCCAAGAAAACATGGCGGGAGAGTGTATAGATTAAACTGTTAGCTGTTAGCGCCTTAGTTCTCATCAGTTATGTTCTGTTGACGTGTGCTCAAAACCCAAAATAACAGTCCTTAAAATCATTACAGTTCATTTCTCGCATAAAACAAATCCAGAGTTAGCCCAGAGGTAGGATGGTGGCTCTCAGTGCATCGGGGACCCACGCTCCTTTGCTCTTGCTGTTCATTCTTAGCACATTGTCTCCCGGTCCAAGATGGCTGTCTGCGCTCCAGCCATGGTATCTACATTCCAGGCAGCACGATGGAGGAAGGAAGACTAGGGAAGAACGTAAGAGAGCGCCCCAGCTGTCTATCCATCCATTCTGCAGCCTTCTCCTCCAAAACCTTTGCTTACATCTCATCGGCCAGAATCCAGTCACATAGTTGCACCTTCACTGCTTACTTCCTGTCCTGTCCCAACGGGAGAAGGGGGAGGGGGGTGGTCCTACTGCTGCTGTACCTGCCTGGCCAACCCATGGCCAGTGATGACTTCGCCATCCACTTCTACTTCCAGGCTGTCCCCACGACTGAAGAAATTAACAGAGCCATGCTGAGCGGCACCCCTGCAGACTCGTGGCTTCCGCCCACTGAATCCCCCCACTCCTGGACAGGCTGTTCTCCTCTCTTTTGCATGCCTCACGGCACTTATTCCAAGTAGTCAGTCACTTTCCTGAAACACTCTCCCCACCCTTGCTCCTGGCAGAGGGTCTTGCCTCCGCCCTCCCTCTCATCTGTCTTTAGATCCCCCTTTCATTTCTCTGAAGAAGCTCATCCTGGAGGTGACTGCCACCCTGGCAAGAGCAGGACATTTCTTTCCCTTGAATCCAACAATAAACCTGAGCACAGAGCTGAGCACCCGTCAACAGAACATAACTGATGAGAGCTAAGGCGCTGACAGCTAACAGTTTAATCTATACACTCTCCCGCCATGTTTTCTTTTTCTTTAACCAGAGACTTTGATGCTTCATCTTAAAAGCGGTGCATAGGGGACGTTGGAGGCCCGACAGCAGGCTGACTGGGGGCTATTTCGGGCACAGTGGACCTCCAGCAGTCCTTCCTCACAGCAGCTACTGGGCCTTGAGACAGAGAGCAGTCCCACGGAAGAAAGCTCTGAGTTATTAGGCTCCATCAGCCCGACCCCTGACACTTAGGCCAGTCCCCAGGCTCAGGCCCCATTGGCACCTGGCCACAGGACACACCTCCAAAAAGAGGAAAAATGACTCAGGAGAGCATGCCAATATTTCCTCACATTAAGGAGATGGTGTCCGTCTTCTTATAAAAATGTCCCTTTTGTATTCCTGGCTGCTTGTGAAGAACAGTCTGGGTATGAATGTCCCTGGGTTTAGGGACTGATTGAGGCAGCCCCCTCCCCTCAAAAATAAATGGAGGGCAACAGAGAAAAGGGCGGGCATTCAAAGCCCACCGCTCCGCCTGCACAGAGCTGGCGGGAGGGGGCCTTCTCCGAGGGCTTGCTCTGGTTCTCGAACCCCCACAGTACCCACCCTCCTCTGCTCCTGCCAGGGCTAATGAGGCCTTGGGTCAGGAAATTGCTCAGGAGCTGAGGGGTTCCGACTTAGTGTGCAAAGTCTGACTTGGAGGTTGCTATAAAAAGGAGCAAAAATAACAGATGTGCCTCTTCATCAGTCTTTATGTTCCCTGTTTCCTTTATCACACGCATCTTGCAAAGAGCTACTCATTTTCACATTTTCCTCAGTCACTTCCTCCCTCCAACGTGAAGTACTTAAAATAACAGCCGCCACTCTGGGTCAGCCTCATAGCCATGCAGAGCAGGCAGCTGCTTCGGGATGAGGCCTGCGCCCGGAAGAAGCCTCGGGTGACCCCTTTCCCCATCACCATCTCCACAAATTCTCCAGCTGGTCAGCAGCACCATGGCCTTTGCTTCCATAGCCAAAGGTGGCACCGAGTGAGGAGGCTGGGGGACTCAGCTCCCACGGTACAGGCCGGGATGACGAGGTTGGTTAGGAGAGCAGGAGAGAGAACACAGGCCACCCGGCAATGGAAAGAGCAGCAGCCAGAGGCAGGAGGTGGCTTCTGGTCCAGTATATGCTGTCAGCATGCTGCGTGGCCATGGGCAGGTTGCTTTCCTCCTCTGGGTCTCTCGTAAGGGCGTGAGGGCCCTTCCTGTGCTTGGTCCATGCCCGGAGCCTCTCCAACATTCAGTCCTGCCTCCCAAATCTTTTTCCTCTCAATCCCTCACCAATTAGGCTTGCCAATGTCTTAGTTAGCTGCCTATTTACGTCATGGCCGGTCTAACGTGGTAGCCTCTGGGCTGCTCCTCCAGCCTCCTGTCACCCCCTGGGTTCTTCCCTGTACACTGCCACCAGGCTTCTCAACGCTGGTCTCACGAACTGTTTAAAGTCTGCCGGTCACTCTCCATTGCATTCGACTCCTTAGCAAGGATTATCAGTCTTACTTTACCTCTTTCCATAGCTCCCAACTTCATTCACAAATAGTTATTCAGCTACGTGCCAAGGACTGCTCTAGGAACTCAGAAAAAAGCAACGAGGCTTCAAACACAGTTCAGTTGTCACCGCCCCTGAAAAGCCTTCCCTCACCCCACTCCCTCATGCCCACCAGCAGGGTGAACTAGTTAGTTACTCCCTCCTGTGTGTGCAGGCTGCTACACCTGGCCAGGTTGCGAGACAGGTGACAACAGGAACATTTCCCTTTTATGTTGCTACATCAGGGAAGTTATGTTCAGTTAATGTTTGCCGAGAGTGATGGTTAATTTATGTGTCAATTTGGCAAGTCTATAGCAGCCATATATTTGGTCGAATGCTATTCTAGATGTTTCGGTGGAGGGATTTTTAAAAATGGGGTTAACATTCAAATCAGTAGACTCAGAGTAAAGATTACTCTTTGTGGTGTGGGTGGGCCTCATCCAATCAGTTGAAGCCCTAAGAGAAAAAGATCGACCTCCCCTGAGGAAGAGGGAATTCTGCCTCCAGATTGCCTTTGGACTTGAGCTGCAACGTTATTGTTTCTTTGGGTCTCCAGGCTGCTGGCCTACCTGCAGATTTTGAACTCGCCAACCCCCACAATCGCCAGAGCCAGTTCCTTAAATTCTCCCTGTCTCTCCCCATACACACACACACACACACACATTATATTTACATACAGTAACATTTATCCTTGTAGTTATACAGCTCTATGAGTTATAGCAAAAGCAGAGTTGTGTAATTGCCATGAAAATTAAAATAAAGAACAGTTCTCCAAATTCCAAATGACCTTCTGCATGCAATTCTTCCTGTCACCCCCAACCCCTGGCAACTACTGATCTGCTTTCTGCCCATATAGTTTTGCCCTTCCCTAAATGTCACATAAATGGCATTATACATTATGTAATCTTTTGAGTCTAGTTTCTCTCACTTAACAAAACATTTGAGATCAATCCATATTATTGTGTAATCAGCAGTATTTCCTTTTTGTTGCTAAGTAGTCCATTGTGCAGCGGTATTAGTTTATTTATCCATTCGCCAATTGAAAGACATTTGGATTGTTTCGAGTTTAGGACAATTAGAAATAAAAATGCTAAAACTATTCACGTAGAGGTTTTAGTGGGGATACGAAAAGTTCGTTTCCTGTCGGCATATACCGAGGAGTGGAATTGCTAGATCATATTGCAAGTTCATGTTTATTATAAGAAACTCCCAAACTGTTTTCCAAAGTGGCTGCACCCCTTCGCATTCCTCCATCGATGCACGAGAGTTGAATTTGCCAGAACCGGTACTGTCATTTTTTTTTTTTTCTGGCTAGTCTGACAGGTGTATAATGATGTCTCACTATAGCTTTAACTTGCATTTGCCTAGTGACAAATAATGTCGAGCATCTTTTCATGTGATCATTTGCCATCCATATCTATTCTTTAGTGAAATTTCTATTCGAATAGTTTTCCGATTTAATTGAGTTGTTTATTTTCTTATTCTTGGTTACACACACACACACACATCAACATTTTTTCTGGATATGTCTTTAACAAACATCTACTCCCGGTCTGTAGCTCATCTTTTCATTTTCTCAACAATGTGTTTTAAAAAACAGAACTTTTTTTTTGATGGAGCTCAGTGTATCTTTTTTCTTAGTGAATGTTTATGGTGTTGATCCAAGAAATCTTTGCCTAACACAAGATCATAAAGATGTTTTCCCTGTTTTCTTCTACAAGTTTCACAGTTTTAGGTATTATATTTAAGTCGATGATTCATTTTTTTCTTAACCAACGATTCCTTTACTTAGAGGCAACTGACTGTTGATAGTTAACATATTTCCATGCATTTTTTAAGCTGATGAAGTTTAAACTGTTTGCTTGTGTAAAAAAAAAAAAAAAAAACCTTTTATTTTTCAGGGTAATTTTAGGATCACAGCAAAAGTGAACAGAAAGTACAGAGTTCCCATATACCCACTGCCCACTGCGTGCACGACCCCCTCCAATGTCAATCAACGTTCCCCACGCGTTATACATGTACTACAATCAACGAACCTACGATGACGCATATCGCCCAAAGTCCATAGTTCATACTAAGGTTCACTCCTGGTGTTGTGCATTCTGTAAGTTTTAACAAATGCGCAATGTCATGTATCCACCATTTTTAGTTCCACCGCCCTAAAAATTCTGTGCTTCGCCTATTCATCCCTTCCTCCCCCTGACCCTTGGCGACCACTGACCTTTTCGCTGACTTCATAGTTTTGCCTTTTCCGGAATGTCATATCGTTGGAATCACATAATATGTAGCCTTTTTAGATTGGTTTCTTTCACTTCGTAATATGCATCTAAGGTTCCTTCATGTCTTTTCATGGCTTGATAGGTTGTTTCGTTTTAGCGCTGATTAACATTCCCTTGTGTGGGCACACCACAGGTCATTCATCCATTCACCCGCTGAGGGACATCTTTGTTGCTTCCAAGTTTTGGCAGTTATGAATAAATGCTGGAACATCCATGTGCAGGTTTTTGTATGACATACATTTTCAGCTCCTTTGGGTAAATACCAAGGAGCATGACCACTAGATCTTATTTGGTAAGAATATGTTTAGTTTTGTAAAAAAACCAAATGTCTTCCAAAGTGGCTGCACCAGCAGTGAATGAGAGTTCCTGCTGTTCCGTATCCTTGTCTTTTAAATTTTGGCCACTCTAATAGGTTGTTTTAATTTGCGATTTCATAATGACATATGATGTTGAGAATCTTTTCATATACTTATTTGCCATCCGTATATCTCCTTTTGCCCATTTTTTTAAATGGAGTTGCTTATTTTCTTATTGTTGAGTTTTAAGAGTTTTTGTATATTTAGAAAAACAATCCTTCATCAAATGTCTTTTTCAAATATTTTATCCCAGTCTGTGTCTTGACTTCCCATTTTCTTGACAGTATCTTTTGAAAAGCAGAAGTTCTTAATTTTAATGAAATATAATGAATTGGTTATTTCTTTCATGGGTTATACCTTTGGTGTTGTATGAAAAAAACCATCATGATACCCAAGGTCATATTTTCATTGTTATTTTCTACTGAATTTATCACTCACCTCTGTCTTTGTGAGGGTATTGCCTATTTCTCTAAGTCACAAAAACCTTGAGGAAATCATCTCAAAAAAAAAAAAAAATCTCTGTATTCCCCACTGTATCTTGCCTACAGTAGATGCTGAACAAAATGATGGCTGATCAGGCCAGTTTACCCACAAATGAAAATGAAACTTCCATAATTAGAGGCTTCACTACATCTTTCTGGCTCCAGCTCACATTGGCCCAAAGTTCTCTCTATACACAGGTAGATAATGACAACAAGAGACCACTACAAAACTGCGAGGTCTCCAGAGTCTTCTGTAGACCTCCACTCCCTCTCCTATGACCTTGACCCCTTCGGTGGCCTCCGTGGTTTCCTTATCTTCTTGCTTGGTAGCTACCCAAAGAAGGGATTCATAAATGCCTGGAGAAGAGCTTATTCACACTAATGCTTGCTATTTTCTTTTATGTCACAAAAGGATTTTTCTCTTGTAAAAAATGTGATGGGTATTAATTAGTAGATGAAGAAGGTCTTAAGGGGATCTTGCTCTGAAATCATGCCATGCCTCACACTAGTCTTGAGAGAGTGTGAAGGAAGTTCTGCGTATGTCCCCTGAGAAATTGGGCTGGTGTGTGTGAGACAGAGAGAGGAATGAGAGAGATGTTAGGTAAGAGAATACTACTATTAGTCAATAGATTAAGATGTTTACAGAGTGAGAAAAGAACATTTTTTTTTAGTTCCAGTATAAAATAATATTAATTGCAGTTATTTAGAAGAACCGCTTGCCATTTCTAGAAAATCATCACGCAGCATGATAAGTACATGAGTCAGTGATTTTCAGACCCGTCTTCAACACCAGAGGTTTCTATGGCAATGCTTCCAGAGACAGGCTACAGCGCCCACCACATTTCACCTGGGCCACTCCTCTTCATCTACTTTTAAGATTTACTTTAAAGGAAAAAATTTCTCCAAAGATGAAGAGAATAAGGGCTAGGGGCAAGGAGGGAAAGAATTTACAAACCATGGACGTGAAAGATTAACTCTAACTTAGATAAACTTGTGGCTTTGATTAAACCTTTTTCTCCAACTCTGAAAAAAAAGCATGATAAGAAGGAAATAGCTTGACCAGATATTAAAAGGCATTATAAAGCCTCAGTCATTAAAACAGTATGGCAGTGACACTTGAATGGGTAGATTATTAATCAAACAGAATAGAAAGTACAGAAGTAAACCAAAACATGGAAACCAATTTGGTAAACAACGAAGGTGGCTTATAGGATAAAAGGGAGACAGCTGCTCTGAATTGTGAGCTGAACTGGGAGACAAAGGGAAATCACCTGAATCTTTGGAGGCAGTAGGCTCTGAATGGGAACTTACTCTCTTTCTTTCTAGCCATGGTTTTGGGTCAGCCTGGGCCAAAATAAAATGTAGCACTCACTATAATTGTGTGTTCCTTTCTAAATTCAGATAATTGGGGCAGCCGGACAGCAGGCTGAGTTCCCGCTTCATTAAGCCTGTTTACCAAAAAGCTCTTCAAAGCCGCCCCCACCACCCCCTCCACCTTGAGCTCCGAGTCCCTCCCATGGCGGGGCCAGGGGTTCCTGGGAAATGACGCAGGCGATCTTCAGAGACCAGAGCCCTTCCCCGACCCTCACCCAGGCCAAGGTGCACGTGGACATTAAAGCAGAAGCAGCTCTGCGTGCGGCCACCATTCCACCGGGCTCCCGGCCCCTGAATTCTGATTGCCCCAGGATACAGCTTGCGCGTCATGAATTTTAAAACTGCCTATGTTTCTAATGTGCAGCTACGGGTGAGAATGGTCGTTTTAAATTATACGGCTATCTTTCTTTCCATAAACTTTGGTAAATCATTCTC
Organism: Rousettus aegyptiacus; assembly: GCF_014176215.1. Lineage (NCBI taxonomy): Eukaryota > Metazoa > Chordata > Mammalia > Chiroptera > Pteropodidae > Rousettus > Rousettus aegyptiacus. Next base: position 74,899,427 of record NW_023416287.1, read on the forward strand.
TGATGATGTGTGAGTAAACAAGAAAATATAGTATGAGTGCTTATAAACTACATTGCTGGCTAAGTGTTAACCCATACTCAGGGTGAGGACAGCAGGGTGAATGTGATGAGGTCGCAATCTCTGGGGACACTCCCATTCGTACTGGGGAGCAGTTGATTTCAGCTCGATCTACTTCCTCCATGTTTTTTTCTAATGGCTCTAGTGCTGCAGAACACATATATTGTCACCGCTCTCTCACCGGCATTCGCATGTCAGCAGATTTCACGAGCAAAGCAGCATCCCTGCTGCCCAGCCTGAGTCTGAGGCTTGTCACTGCATCTCCACAGCCCTTTCTTCCCAGACGGTACAGGGAGAGACGGTCTGTGAATCCATCCATTCCATTTCTGCATCTTAATGTTAAGCATACTGCTGAGCTGTTTGCATTGCCTTAAAGAGTCATCTTTTACAAATTTTTTTTTTGTAGCCAACTTTGTAATAACTTTCTATACTTTGTGTTTAACTTCTTTTTCATTTAAACCTGTTTTTTTTTTAAAGATAAGCACTTCATTTTTATTCTTTAGTTCATATATCAGTTTTTAGTTCACTTTATCATAATAGTTGACTTTAGTATCCACGCTTTCTTTACTCATTAAATACAAATAAACTAGTGTCCAATTATACACTGCATTTTATAAGTTTTGATCTTATAAATCTTATGTAGTGAAAAACTACGTATACTAAATGAACTGGGAATTTAGATTTGAATTTTGCAAAATTCATTCTCCCAGTAAAAAAGAAGTTTCCTAATTTGTTGCTTTATCCGTTATCCCTCAATTTGCCCTCTGATCCTAAGTGATCCTGGGTCATAGCTAAACCTGAAGATTTGGGCTCCGGAGGCAAGGTGTCCTAAAGGAGAAAGCTTCACAGACCCCGTTATGGACCGAATGTTTGCGTCCCCACCTCAAAATCCTTGTGCTGAAACCTAAATCCCGAGGGTGATGGCATTGGGAAGTGGTGCCTCTGGGAGGCGTTTAAGTCATGAGCGGGATCAGGGCCTCTTTGAAGGGTGAAGAGACCAGAGCTCTCTCTTTTCACCACATGAGGATACGATGAGAAATCAGCAGTCTGCAAGCCGAAAGCAAGTCCTTCTCAGAACCTGCCCATGCTGGCGCCCTGATCTCAGACTTCCAACCCCTAGAACGGAACTGCGAGAAAGACATTTCTGTTGTTTACACGCCACCCAGGCTAGCGTACTTCGTTGTATCACCCCAGACTGAGACACCTCCGAAGTGCTCCTAGGGCCTGGATGTCAGTTTTGAGGTTGTGTCTTGTGTTTCTCATCTGTGCGGTCTTATATTCTCCCTAACGGGCCCATAAATACTGATAAGCAGGGATCGGTGCGGTTCCTTCTGAGGTGCTTTCGTAAAAACGCAGCACCACGCTGGGTGTAGGGGAGGGTGTCAGTGAGTAACTCTTGTACTCAGGAGCCTTTACCACGAAGTTAGAGAAGCTTACATGCCATGTTCACCTGGTCATACGTACTTGTAAAACTTGCAGAGAATGCAATATATGTAATTATACATGCATCATATGATTCTTTTTTTAAATGGGGATTGTGAAAAATAGAACCTATCAGAATTCTGGAGTTCTCAAGTCACAAACTTACAGTGGTGCTAATAGTGGGCGCATCTCTGGGTGAAGTTGTATGCTTTATGCAACTGTCTCAAGTGGATTTTTTCCTCTCCCACTCCTTCCACCAATGGCTGCATCCGATGATTCTCCCTCCTAACTCCCTGAAAACCTCCAGCTCCTAGTGTCAGATGACACCCCACTTACTGCAGTCATCTAGAGACCTGCGGGTCACTCCTCTCATGCCCTGAAGTAAGCCCCTGGCTCACCGTCTCTCTACAATGGTACTCCTGTTATAACTCTTAGGGACCTCAGTATCTCCATGGATGGCCTTTCCAGCCCTGGCCTCTCAGTTCCTTGACATCCCCTCCTTTCATAGTCTTGCCTTCCCTCCATCACTCAGCACCTACTCCATGAATGCGCCTTAGGCTTTAGCATTAAAAATCATCGCTCTCTTCCCAAAGTTGTCCATAATCGGTCTTCACCGTCTCTCCTCCAGTCTCACGAATCCCTCCAGCCAGGCCTTCATCCTCACCAATCTGCTGAAATTGCCTTTGTCAGGGTCCCCTGTGCCTTCTACATTGCCAAGTCCAGTGGCCAGAACTTTTACTAGACTTTTGGTCCTCTTCCCTTGATGAAAAGCTATATGAACAAGACAGATTTAACAGAATCATTTTACATAACCTATTTGAGTTTAACCACTAACTCTTTAACTGATGGGCTTCCTAAAAAGGGTTCCAGCATTCTTCAGAGATTTCTATTAGGTGGAACCTGGACTTCCACCCACATCTAGCAGTAGTCAGGTGCTCCCCTTCTCCAACCTGCACAAAGCCAGAGGAAGCCTGATAAAACAGATTTAAACAAATTCAAGTCTCCCAATAACCCGAATGTCCAAGACTCAATAAAAAAAAAAAAAAATCAAAAGACCCCAATGAGGTGACATATATGTTAGAATCAGGTCTGACAGGGATTTTAAAGCAGCCAGCATAAAAAATGTTTCAATAAGCGATTACAAACATGCAGAAACAATTGAAAAAAAAAAATAGCCTCAGCAAAGAGATAGGAAGAATAAGATGGAAATTTTAGGACTGAAAAATACAATAGAAACCTCCTCCAAATGAAAGCAAATGCCTAGAGGAACACATACCCAAATGTTTATAGCAGCATTATTCTTAAGTCAAAAGGTGGAAACCCAGAAGACTATCAACTGGTGGGTGGATAAACAGTGTCATGTATCCACACAACGGAATATTAATTGGCCATAAAAAAGAATGAAGTATTAATATACTGTAGTCCCTATCCACAGTTTAGTTTTCCAGCTTTGTTACCCAGCTTGTCAACCGTGGACTGAAAATATTCAATGGAAATTTCCAGAAATAAACAGTTCGTAAGTTTTAAATCTCACACTTGCCATTCCCTCCCGCCTGGGACGTGACCCATCTGACTGTGTACACCTGTTAGTCGCAGAGCAGCCGTCTCAGGGACCAGATCGACTACCCTGGCATTGCAGTGCGTGTGTCCAGGTAACCCTTATTTTGCTTACTGATGGCCCCAAAGCCATTCACATATGTTACAGTTACTCTATTGTTATTGTTACTCTTTTTTTTTTTGCCTAATTTATAAATAAGCTTTATCATAGGTATGTAGGTATAGAGAAAACAGTATATACAGGGTTCAGTACTATTGAGGGTTTCGGGCATCCACGGGGGGCCTTAGAATTTTCCCTGTGGACAAGGGAAGACTGTATGTTAAGCTGTAGGTGAACCTTGAAAACATTAATGTGACCAGTCACAACAGGCCACGTATGAGTTTATATGAAATGTGTAGAATGGGTAAATATATAAACAGAAGGTAGATTCGCAGTTGCCCACTGCTGGGGTGTGACAGACGGGGACGTTGGTGGTAGGTGACTGCTAACGGACATGGGCTTTCCTTTGAGTGTGCAGATACTGTTCTAAACTTGATTGTAGTGATGGTCGCACAACTATGTAACTATACTAAAAACCAATGAATCGCACATATTGAATGAGCGAATTGCACGTGTAATGGGTTGAACTGTGTCCCACACACAAAAAGTCGTGTTGAAGTCCTAACCCCGAGGACCTCAGAATGTGCGTACTTGTGGACAGGGTCTTTACAGAGGTCATAATGGTAACATGAGGTCATTAAGTCATTAAGGTGGGCCCCCACCTTACAAAAAGGGGAAATTTAAACAGACACACACAAACAACGTGAGGAGACACGGGGTGAGGATGGCCATCTACTAGCCAGAGAGAGAGGCCTGGGGCATTCCCTCCCCTCAGAGCCCTGAAGGGGAACCAACTCTGATACCTCAGTTTCAGATGTGTAGCCTCCAGACTGTGAGAAGACATGTCTGCTGTTTAAGGCCCTGGTTTGTGGAACTTTTTTACAGCGACCCTAGCAAACTAAAACAATCAGTAAACTATACCTCAGTAAAAGTGCTACCAAAACATAAACGACAGACTGTCAACAAGAAACTCACTTTGAATACAACAGTTACTACTGCCATGCTACCCTGAACACGACCGATCCCGTCTGATCTCGGAAGCTAAGCAGGGTCGGGCCTGGTTAGTACTTGGATGGGAGACCACCTAGAAAGACCAGGTGCTGTAGGTGTAAAAAAATAAATAAAATAAAGGATAAATACAACATAGTTAGGTTGAAAAGTAGAAACTATTCTAGACATTTGCATTAGTACGGTTAAGAGCAGACAGACAATCCTAGCCTTCCTGGCATTTACACTTTAGAGGAATGGCTGGGTAAACCAAGGAATGTGGGTGAAGTGCCTGGAGAAAGGCAGCTAGCTACCCAAGCAAGGTTACACCTACGTTTACATTTCTGGAGAGAAATAGAGAAAAGGAGTTCCTGGAGACAGAAAAATAATTGTGCTGTTACAAAAACCAAGGACTGGGAAGGAACTGAGTGTCAAATGCAGATGTTCAAGTTAGTAAAAGTCTGTGGAATTTGATGATTATGTGCATTTTTTACTTCCAGAGCAATTTCAGGAGTGTGATTAGATCGTGTTAACTACCTGGCAGCATTCCAAAGATGTTACTCCTGTCATTCTTCGGTTGCACCTACTTACTACTCAGCCTTGAATAAAAGGCTTTACCAATGAACACTGAAGAAAAGTCCCCCACGTAAATGGATACCGCTGTTAAGTCTATGGTGCCCAACTCACTGCTGTTCTAGTCCATTCTCGTTCTCATTCCGCAGGATCGCTGTTTCAAATTACTCTGCTGTCTGTACCACTGTCCTCACCCCCTCCCTTCTAAAACTGGCCGCCTCATTTGATTCTCAAAGATGTGAAAGCAAAACCATTAGATGAAAACTTTGCAACTCTTGCCATCCAAATGGCATACATGCCTACATCCTTACCCATCCTTCATCTGCCTGATATAGATCCCAACTTCCTCCTCCTGCTCAGGAGCCGATGACCTTTGCCAATCCCTCCCTCCCCTCCTCCTGATTCCATCCCACTATCTATTAGCATTTACAGACTTGAGGTTCTCCCACCTTAAAAACATTCCCTCAACCATACACAGTTCTATCGCTACAACCTCACCCTCTATCACAGGCAGTTCTCAAGTTGCCCACTTCATTACTTTGCAGTCCTCACCCCACTGCAATTATTCTTTGATGAACTTGTGGCCTGGTTAGGAAAGTCGAAGGAGGATCCTGATTATTAGAATTCTTGTTTTAAGATGCATATTCACTTTCCCCCCACATTGTAAGGGGCTACATCTCACAACAAATGGGATTGAAAGCAATGGGTCACATTTTAGTTTTTGTTTAAAGGTGTCTTAGATTCACTCGGGTATAGATTTAATCAAATATTGTTTTTGAAATGTTTTTGTAAATACTTTTACATTATAGCAAGTTTCTAGCTCCACTGATCACGCTTCCTGAAATCCTGTTCTTCCTGCCTCCGTGACACCGCCCTCTCTGATACCACACCGCCTGTCTCAGCTGCTCCTTCTCAGTCTCCTGCTTTTCTTACTCACCGACTTCTCTACTCTTGAACTTTCACGGTCTCAGTACCAACCACGAATTGCAGAATAAACCTGTAGCTCATCATGGCATGTGGGCATGACTTCCAGAGACAGCAGGTTAACTGATTCTTGTTCCAGATCCAAAGTACTGAGTCCAACAACGACAAGCCCTTAGCCGAGTGACTGAGGGTGACAAATTAGTTTACCCTTTACAACCGTGTTGTGTAACTACGTGTGACGTACCTGTCCTGGATGAGGTATTCCTCGGTATACTGAGGTTACATGCAGATCTTTCCCAGCCTTATATATTCAGTAGGCTAGGCTTACAATGGGTCGCTTAGGCTTTCATGTTTAATACCTACTCACACATTATGCCCACTGTGTACACCACCCTACCAATCTCCCATTCCCAGCTCTTGCCCCTGTACGTTCTTAAAGTCTAGAAGGTTCAGTGCACTGACTGCCTCCCAACTTCCCAGTACCTTTCACCTCTATCATCCGTCCCAAACATGTACGTACCTCCTCTTGTTTTCCTTTCTTGGTGAATACATGTTACTCAGGTATTAAATGATTTCCACGGTCAGCATAAGTCAAATAGAGTTACCCATCATTTTTTCATTCACAAATATTTATTGAGCACCTACTACACACCACACCATGTTAGGCTCCGGGAATCAAGTGAAATAAGAGATCACCCCTGCCCTCATGGAGCTTACAGTCTAGTAGGGGAAACAGATAGTACACAGTGGACCAATATATAAACACACAGGTTATGATAAGTGCCATGTAGGTAGGACATAAATAGAGCAATTATGATATTTAGGAAATACCTACTTTTTAAGATAGAATGATCAAGAAAGGCCTCACTTGTGATTACAAGCTGGGTTTGAAGTCTGGCTCCCCACTTACAAGCTGCATGACCTTAGGCAAGTCTCACCCTCAGAACCTGTTTCCACATTTGTGAAATGGAGATAATCATGCCCAACTCAACAAATGCTGTCAATGAGAACTCTTCAATGCCTCCTTACTGCTTTACAAGGCCCTTCACGATTTCTCACATAATTATTCCTGAGCAAATTTCCAGCTATTGTGAATACATTCAGCCCTCTTTACTGGACAAACTTATATAATCAACTCTTCTCTTCCTTCTCGTATGATACTCCATGACATCAGTTAGTTGTCTCATCTATGTTACTGTAGCACCCTCTACTTCGCCTTTCATTTTTGCATTTTAATCTGTTTCACTCATCTGCGTATTATATAGGATAACCTGGTGAAGGTAGGCACCTACCCATCCTGTGTTCCAAGTGCCTGATACAATGCCTGACACATAATAGAATCTCAAATACTTGATGACTGAGACTTTTGTAAGCCAAAAGTAGAGAGGTGAAAGACATGGAGGAAAGAGGGAAAAGTCTGATGGAATTAGGTCATGGAGATGACAGGAAAAGAGCCAAAGACCTATGTGGCTGACTTGGTCTTCAGGACCACCTCATCCTCTGAGATGAAAATAAAGAATGAAGGTGGGCACAGGTGGAGAGAAATGCTAAAGTTCAGGATCTTCTGATTGAATTAGAAAGCAAGGTCAACCATTGAGTGTGGTTTGCAAAGGAGAGGTATACATTTGTAATAACTGATGAGAATGGGCAAAAGAACCATGCAATACTAAGTCAAAGGACTGACAGGTACCTCCAAGGGAGGAGTCCGAGGATATGTTCAAGGCTGTGATAATGAAGGAGCAATCTAACTTGGACAAGAAATACACAGTAAACAGAAGGGGTGAAAGAGTGGTAGGGAGTTTCAGTGAAAGGAATGTTAGAAGTGAGGGAACCGAAAACCTTTCAGGCTAAGCTGTTAGATGGAGCATCCAAAAGAATGTTGAACTTGAGAATAACAACAGAGTCAGAGATGGCAATAACACTGTGAGTCAGGAAGTGAAGCAAGCCTTCGGCAAGTCAGAGACTGATCAGGAGATCACTTGGTAAGAGTAGCTGATAGTATTAACACCTTAGCATAAGCTGCAAAGGGGCAGGTTTTTGTCAGAGGTCTTGGGAGAAATGTAGAAATTACAAGAGAGGAATGAGAGCAATTACGACGTCTTGAAATACGTAGAATGTGAACACAGATCACACTGGTGACAGCTACAGGATATTGGCGGGGGGGGGGGGGGGGCTTCAAGTGACAGCCGAGCATGATTTAGGAAGAATAGGTGGGTAGGCAACTGGGAGTGGCTAGAATATACACAGGATGAAGACAAGATGAAAATGGAAGACAAAGGAAATCTTCACTTCTTAAAAGTCTGCAGGAAAACAAAGGTGAGTTTCATGGGTGCTTCCTTTTTGAAATTTTATGTTCACCAAGTGACCATTGTTTCCTCTAAAAGACTAAAGTCCATTCTGCCTCCTGTCTCTCTGAATAGCAATATTATCTTGGTTACTCAGGGTTGAGAAGTAGACTCAGCCCTTATTCTCCCACATCCATTCACACACTGAATCCGGAATATTCCTTTGAAATAGCTCCGGTATCCACTCCTCTTATTCCTGTGGCCGTTGTGTGAAATCAGTTCTCATAATTTTATGTCTAGATGCCCATTAATCAGTCTCCTAAATAGCTAACCTAATTAATGTCACTTCAGCTTAGTCAGAGGGCTTTTGGGTCAGGTCTAATTTAGACTCTTAAGTCCACTGTGAAACTTACCTAAAGCTGTTTCTGCATTTGTAAAAGAGGAGAATACCATTTTCCCCTGAAGAGATGTTGTAAAGAACGAGACATTTTTTTTCGTAAAGTTCTTAGCATGATGTCTGTTTGTAGGCAAGAATTACTGATTTTTGACAACTTGATGATAAGCCCTTTGAAGTCTGGGACCAGATCATTTATACCACTGTATCCCATATGCACTTAGGAAACATACTGAATATGTTGGAATAGTTTGAAGGCCAAAATAAGCAGCACATTCTACTTTACAACATAACAATACTCTTCTTCGTTTAACAGTTAAGCGTGGAGTACTTAAAGGAAACTTTAAAAGGCACTCAAAAATAAAAAGCAGTTTGGGATATAACGACTGTGGTATACCAATCAAGAAAATACACAAACGTCTGAAGATAATATTTGTCTTTTCCCACAGGTGCCCTCAGAATGCCAAGACATGATTGGAAACAAAATACAAAGTGAAAAACAAACGCTTGGTCCAGCTTTTGTTCCTGTTTTAGCCTTACGGCATTTCCAGTTTGTGTTGGACTGCCTCTGGCTCAGGAGAGTCAACTGGCTTGGGGAGCTCAGGACCAAAAGGAAGCCTACAGGAAGAAGGGTGGGGGCGGGGGGGAACTGGCTACTAAGGGCTGGCCCTAGGCACAAATGGCTTTTTTGTGTGTGTGTCAAGATTTTCTAAGAATGGAAATTGTAGTCTGGCAATGGGCTACTTCACAGTGCATGTAAAACTATGTGAAAAATCACTTGGATAGCCATATAAACGTGTTAGATATTTCTGGACCATGTCAGACATATTTGAAACTGAGACAGCTCAGGAAAATCTCTGCCAATTACCTCCAAATCATCCCAGCTCACCAGGATCAGAAGGGCAGAGGGTCTTAGTGCAGATGCCTGCATAGAGATAAATTGTGCATGTTCATGGAAAATATAATCGGATTGCTCTTATATCACGTAGAGTATAAATTACTACTATATACACTTGAGAAGGTGACATGAATCAAGAACTTGACCCAGAAATTTATCTCTAGGAATTTTTCCTATAAAATAATTTATGCACAAAGACATTTGATTCTAACATTATGAGATGCAATCTGAAATGCCAATGGGGAAAGTTGATATGAATCATGGTACATCCAAACGAAGGAATACCATGCAATTAATTAAGGTTGACATAGCTTTTAATGACACGGAATAATGTCTGCAGGTTGAGAAAAAGACCAAGATACAAATTATACTGAAAATAAACAAAACTATGTAAAAACATCACAACAGAGTGGCAAGAAATATGCAAAGTTATTAAAGTGCTCTTTTCCCCCTGGGTAATAGAATTATAGGCAATTATTATTTTTCTTTATACTTTTCTGTGTTGTCTAAATTTTCCATAATGAGAATGTACCACTGACATAAGCAGAAACAAAAACATTATTGAATCAGGCAAGCATTAAAAAAGAATGAGCATTTTTATATAGCTTTTATTTGTTTCTGCTAGGAATTGGTGTAATTCCTAGCAACTACAAAAAGGAGCTTACAAACCAGTCATTTGACAGTAGCCTTAGACTCTTTAAAAAGCAGAGAAATTCTTAAAGTCTTTTCCACAAGTTTCACCATATTTATGTAGAACTCTAACAAAAAGATGGTGAATCAGGTTGAATCATTGATCACTGATTTAAATGACAACTCCAAGCTCCCACACCACACGGATTCAGGGCCACTAAATACAATGTCAAACCTAAGTTTAAATGACACAAATTAGAAAAAATAAAAGTTTAATGAAAGACATAACAACAGTTAAGTGCTTTTTTACCAACTGGGGGCTAGAGAGAAATGAACAGCATACCTGAGAATTAAATTAATGCTTTGTAAAAATCAACTTTATTTAAAAAGACAAAACGTAACTAGTAAGGACTTTATTGGCAGAAGAAAAGAGACAACTTGGTCACTAAATGACAAGTTCCCAGAATTGGTCTGAAGGCAGAATGTCTGAAAGGTCTGAATCTCAAAGTCAGAAAAGTCTCTCTTGAAAACTTCATCTAAAATCCAGCATCTTAGCTTTCTTCCAATTCCTTAAGATTCTACCCCAGGGAAACTTGTGTTCCACTAAGAATTATGGATCAATTTATTCATTCTCATGATCGCTAATCATGGCATTTTCTTTCTAGCTTTCCTGAAACACATTATTAGATAAATGCCACATAACCTAAATTTACCCCTAGTTTCATTTGGCCTTTATAATTATCCTAGGACAGATACCAAGTACTTAAACCTTCTTGCAGAAATTGAAGTATAATCCTAAGGTGGCTCACCCAAGGGTCAGAAATTTAGTGAATGTAAGTAGACCTTAGGTGTGAAGCTATATTTGGCACCAATTACACTGTCAGGAGTTACCAAAGCAAGAAAAGCCCTTAACATTTTTATGTGAATCGAGATAAAAATACAGGTTGGTTGTTTGTAAGAGACTAGTGATTGCAGTTCCATTCCTTAAACAACATGTTCCACATAATCACTGGTTTGCTGATGTCTAAGTAACAACGAAGACAACTTCCTCTGAAACTGCAATGTACTTGGCTTGGTTAAGAAAAAATCTGGGCTAGCAAAATCAACTAATAATTCAACCTTGGTAAAAATATTTAGTGACCATACTAAAAAAAGGATAATGGCTTCATAACCATGCTATTGTCATAAGGCCAAAGGCATAAAGAAACATACTCACCTTCAAAAGTATATACACAAAAGCCCCAATTTTAAGATAAACGTAAAAGTGCATTTTTTAAGATGTTAAGTCGCCTGTATGAGATAAATTAGAAACTTATATGTAATTTCAGTGTAAAGCACCAAAAATGAACACTAAAACTGTTCACATAAAATATTGAAAGGAAACAAATCACAACTATAAAAGCACAGAGGTATTGGTTACAACGACCAAGTAAATAAACTAATCTATTAATATTTTCGTTTACCTTATAAAACTCTGTTGGTTAAATTGGGGAAGAGAAATCTCTGAGAATCTAAAGGGTAACAAAATGATAACAAATATACATCATTTCTTTATTAACAAATTATACCACACAAATCAGGTTACTTTTTCTGATTACAGAGTTAACAGAAATTGCATCTGTATTTAAAGCAGCAACTTTAAATCTTACTATGAAGAAATTCTTTATCTGGACCAAAGGACTGTAACATGGATTGAAAATCTAATGACAAGACAGAACTGGCAACTATAGTGCAACTACTGCAAGAAGTTTGTTTTCCACGTTTTTAATAGTAAGCCACTCTCCAAAAGGGGGTAATACATTAAGGGGATGATGTAGCCAGAGGGGTGACTACAGAAAATCACATGAAATTAAATCAGTACAAAAGGTGCACAGAGGCCATGAAAACTTGAGGTGCCAAACCCAAGCAGTGACAAGTCAGCTCCACAGAACTGCAACAAACCTGAAGAAATGTGTCCCTATTCTAACTGAAACTGGTACTCTCCATTTGGGCACTTCAGCTTAAGAATCAGATTAGTCATTAAAAAAAGGAAGGTTTTTATCTTTAAAGTAGATATAACTTAGAGAGAGAAAGATAAACTTTGGGCAAGTACTGACTACTTGAGAACTAAAAAATTATTTAGGAAGCCAAATGAAGCAAAAGAAAATATGAATTCTGGATGAAAATATTTCTCTAAGGGTAAAACTCAGCTTCCTGAGGGATTTAAAATCAAACACATTCTATAAGACAGTGGTTTTCACAATGGGGTTCAGGCCCATCCTCCCAACCCTTCCTTGCTTAAATCAAACATTTCTAATTGTTTTGTATTTGTGGTTTCAGGAAAGATTTCCTTGCAAAAAAAAAAGGAAGAGGAAATCTGATGCTATCCCTATCCTTTGCTACTTGTTTTTTCAGTTTGAAAATCATTGCTCTGAGACAGATTACACTGGTGAGAAACATGATTGGAGATCTAAAACATATTTTGTCAGTGTTATTAAAATCTGAAAAGTTTCAACAAAGATTTTAATATTATTCTATCAAGTAAATGAGCAAAAGAAGTTCTTAGGAGAAATTAAACTTTGTTATTCCCAACACCCTTAAATAATCCATTCTTCCACTGCCTCCAAGCTCTCAATATTTCTGGAAAGTATGAACAAAATCCTAATGAACATCCCAGCCACACTTTACTCCAAAAACATTTCAATGGCTGCATAGAATTTCTTGAGAAGGCAAGCCCCAAATTTATAGACATCCCTAGATTGAGAATGTTCAATTACCAAAAATAGCACACATTATGTCAAGGCAGAATCTGCATAGTGTTCTTCAACATACTAAAATAAAGAGCAGCCAAATCCTAAAGCTTCACTCTGCATTCAGTAGCAAACAACATCAAAGGATAAATGACAACCAGGGAAAAATGCATTAACACAAAGGCCAGTTTTCTTTGATGGAATCAGGAAGAAAAGTGAACTGCAGAAGAAAAGTGGGACCCAAGCTTTGGCCACTTATCAAGACTTCATTACTTCAACGAAATAGAACAAATCTCTGTGGAAAGGACTCATTCGGCAAACATAACTTCTTTCCATATATTTTTCCTTCACATCAGGTTAAACAAAAGTTGCTGTCATTTTAGAATCATTGATTACATCTTTTCTAATTAGAAAAAAGTTTTCTTGAACATTTACATAATTTTATTGCTGTTTATTACAACAAAAAAATTTTTTAACTGATTTGTAGAATCCATCCAGTCATGTACGAAATTGAAATCCATCTCCCAAGAAGATAGAGTTATGGCTGAATGGCTGAATGCAGCTGATGTTCACAGTACAGCATGAATAAGAAAAATCCTGTTTGTCATTTGGTTCTTGCTGCAGTCATCTGTGTTCATCTCTCAGAAAGCAAAAGAATCCATCTGACGTTTCAATAAATATCAAGTAATTGTTACCAAAAAAATAAAAAAGAAAGAAAGAAAGAAAGAGTTTCCACGGACCAGAGATCCAAGAAAGAGAAGTTGTGATGAATGATTCCTAGAATCGAGTGAGTCCTCCTTTTAGTCCAATGAGATGATGTCAGGAATGTTACTTCCACTGCTGGTTATGACCCCTGTCTCACTCCTGCTGCTGGATGAACTAACATGAGTACTGCTTTCATGGGGGCTGGTGGTGGTGACAGACGTACTGCTTGCTGTTAAGGGTGAGGTGAGACTATCCAAAAACATAGGAGGACAGTACTGCTTGAAACAAACAATGATGCCGATGAGGAAGAGGCTACATTGATTTTAAATAAAGAGACTAGAAATTGTTAGATATGCACAAGTGAGAGCCACATATTTAAATCCCAGTGGAATTTAATGTTTTCTCAAAATTTCACGTCTTTGGATGGAAGGTGGCATGAATTAAACTATTTGACATTATTTAGTGAATCCAGCATATTCTTGATTCTCTCAAAACTTGTAGAATTTGTTTGCTGATCAAATATATATAGGTACAATTATAAAAATGCCAACAATAACTAAAGTTATTTAATAGTAAATATTGGTCCCACAATGACTCATAATTAACCTCAAAAAGAATATGCTCACTAGATGTATTTTACACCAGGTATAAATCACACTGCAAATGGCTAGTAAATGCTTATTTCTAAGGGTATTAAGCAAAAATGCTAATGTGAAATTCAATAATTCCTTCAAAATTCAGTATCAATCAGACCTTTTAGGAATAATGTTAAGACTGATCAGCTAAATAGTGGCTTTTGACTCCTTTGTACATACATGTAACAATACCTGTGTAATTACAAGAACATCATTCTAAAATGGACTACATGGTAGCTAAGTACCATGGGATGCTTAAAACAGAGAATTATCTCATGTAATCACAAAATTTCAGAATAAATCTTAAAGGCGATCTAAGTCTAATCTAATCTTCCTTGTGATGCTTGCTTGACACCTCTCTCCAAGAGTTCATATTTCGTTTCCTTACCATCTTGGTTGCTGATTCCTAAACAAATTCAAACCTGAGTTTAATACTCTAATATTGACCAAGAGGAGAGAGAGACAAGAGCTAAAAGCTTTATTTTACATCACCGCAGAGTATTTTACGTGAGAAACCAACTGCACTGACTTTAGTAAAATAAGCAAGGTACAGTATATACTATAAGAGGAGATGTCCTAAGTTTGTATTTAGATAATATAAAAAGATCAGAAAGGATATCTGATCAATATTATCAATTCTATAGTCAGCTATCATTAGAAATACTAAGTTACAGAACAGACATTGAAAACTGAGGTTGTTTAGATCACATGATCTTCAAAAAGACAGCCCCAGGTTAAGCTGCTGGCCAGTGGAAGAACAACTAAAATTCAAGCTGCCTTTCAAAAACAGTAATTTAACATTTAAGCTAGATAACTGCCTTAGTTCATCAATAAAATGCACCAGAGATTCAACAGACACTGATTAAGGGGGAGAAGGAATGATAAAGAGCTTCTAAAGAGTGCTAAAGAAAGTTGAACTCTCAGGTATTAAACTTCTTTCAAAGCCAATCAATTTCTAACTTTCCATTAAAACAGGGAAAGAATTCGGAAAAGAGCCCAGAAACTTATATTTTATTTCTACTACCTCTCAGGCAGTTTTTGACTGCTAGTAGCAGTAAATAGGTACTCCATTTCATATATAAAACAAAGGCTAGATACTACTGTTCTATCAACTGGCTTTACGCCTTGAATTTTTATAATACTCAGGTTGCAGGCATTTTACCTCTCTGTATCTTGTATGTATATATCTGCCTAAGGATAATAAAGATATGGAGGTAAATTAGAACAAATCTAAAAAGGCTAAAGGAAACGGAAGGCACAACCTCACCTTTCTATTGGCTTATCAATGTCAGCCTGACAAATAGCACGCCAAATAGCACTATGAAATCAGAATCCTCTAGGTACCAAGATCATTTTTTAAAAAAGAATGGTTCACATATCAGTACTACTTTAAGCCTGAAGAATCCATTTCCTAAAAAAATTTATATAGATACTTTGCTATACATAGAATTTACTCATGTGACAAAGTCAACTCGATACTGAGAAAAAAAAATTCCTCATTCTGTGCACATTACTTTGGGCCCGAATTTCCAGTGTTGTATGATTAGATACAGAGAATTCAAACAGGAGGCCGATACAAGACCTGTAGTTGGCAGATTCTGAGCTGCCTAGAGGGGTGGCTCATGTTCTTTCTCTGTCCCTCCCTACCCTCAGCACTTCTCTCAAAGTCTCTCTGTTTCATTTTTCCCTTCGGCTTTTCCCATGCCTTTCCCTCCTCTGCTCTGCCTTTGCTATAAGCCTGTCAGTGGAATACATGCTCACTGCCAGGTCTTCATGTTGGGACACTAGGATACTAGAGTTTATCTCTGACAGAGAAAACAGGAATAATTGGTTTATAGCAACTTTAGATTGGAGCTTCCCCAAAGTCTGAATCTGACTGCCTTTAAAAACAAAAAAAAGAATCAAGATAATCATTCAAGTCAGTTTAATCGGCTTCAGCTATTTTCTATGTATAAAACAACTGTTTTACAATTATCTTTGTAGTTTTAACTTCCAGTCATCTAGCACTGCTTCCCCTCAATTTGATCACTCAAATGCTTGTAAGAAATGCCAAGAGATTATTAAATTAAATAAAATATAATTAAAAATGCAGGTATTTAAGGCCAAAAGTATCATAAATCAAAAAACTGCAGCTTTGTCCAAATAAAACTATGAAAAATTTATACAGCACTTCCTTTCTATCAATTTGAATCAGAGTTGACTGTCCTGATTTTATGCAACTGGTCATTTTTAGTTAGTATGACATAAGTAACAATCAAATACAAATTAGTTGCTTAAATTCAGGATACATACCTGGGGATCAACTGGAATAAGGGAAAGAAAATCCAAACCTAAAACAAAAATGCTTTGTTAATAGTTGTCTCATATTTTGGAGACAAGAATTATTTCCCAAAATCATTCTGTATTTATCATAAGTCATAAAACAATTGGAGTAGGTGCTTACCATTCTTCAATTGGAAAGTTCTATACCAGAAGCAGTAATATTTAATGTGCATAAAACCCCAAAATGAACATATTTCCTGACAAAACATCTGGAAAAATCACTTCCCAGAGACTTTAAAGGGAGGAGTCCAAAAGTTTCCAGAGAAGTAGGACTAGTCAGAGCAAACATTTTCTCGCCTCATCACTTAACAGAATGGGAAGAAATAAAAACAATGAGAAAATGATCTGGATACGGACCATTAAAAAAAAACATACTTAGGTTCTTAAGATACTTTACATTTATTTTTTTAGAAATACACCACACTGAGCTTCATCTAAAATACCACTTCTTAAGCAGATGTCTATTTCATGGAGCGCTCTCTGTTCCCCTGTTTGCACATCAAGAGTAGTACACAGTTCCATGCTCTGCACGAGAGGCTGTTGGTAATTTCTGCTCACTAGCAAACTAAACCTTATCAAGGTTTACTGGTTATAAGCCAATAGGGTTTTCCAAACCAAAGATTTAAGATTCCCTAACTAAGCTTTAAAAACAGGAATGTGGACAAGATTACTCAGTAATACCATTTTGAAGTATTAAAGTTATAACAATAAATTTAAAAAAAAGTCATGTCTGAGAAATCTAGCAATAAACTTCAAAGTCAGTTCCCCTAGAATTCCCTGTTTGACTAAATTTCAAAATAAAACACACACACACACACACACACACACACACATACACACACACGGCATAGGTCACTAAGATAGGCCAATTTCTATTCAATTCTATAAATTTTTATTTGCTGGCATTCAACATCACCTTAAATAACAATCATACAGAGTGAAAGTCAGACACTAGACTATTACTCAAAATAGAAAATGTTAGTGTGAATATTTAAAATATTTAATAACCAGAATAATTTATAACTCAAAAATTTTAAGTTTATTCCTTTATAATTTCTAAATAAAGTACAAAAATGCTTATCAAGTGATAGAAGCTGTAGCACCAATCATTTGAAAGAAATCGTTCCATTTCTGAAGCATTTAAAAAATATTGTGGATATGATTTTTCATTTCATATGTCCGTCACACTAGCTATATGATACAGTGGGGTGTGAGCCAACACTAGACAAAGGGAATCACGACAAACTTTTCCAACAATTTCTCCATTAAATAATCAGTAGATGATGTATCTCAATTAGTGGAGTTTCTCTTCACATTAACAAAATCGTTCAGTAAATCCTCTCTCTGCTTCTGTTGAACACTAATTCAAAATTTGTCTAACTCTCTTAATACCTTTTGAGAGTTTTATATATTTGACATCTCTAAACCACAAAAATACTTTGTTGACATGTCATTTAAATGGTGTACTTTTATTAATTTTCTGTTTTGTTTCAAATGGTATAACATCTTTCTTTTTATAATAGCTTCTGTTTTAATTTTATATCCTCAGTTACTTTTAATGTTTGTTGAATCACTCAGTCCACTTGAATAACAAACTTTTCTTCAGGTGTGCTGCAATTCTCTGATTACTTCATGTGTGTGTGCGCGTGCACGCGCATACACACACACAGTCTATTGATTTAAGAGATTTACTTGATCTATATATCTTTTGACATCTCATCCAGGGATAACTTACACAATGCATAGTAAAATACCTAGACATTTTTCTAAAATTTGGTTTAAACTCTAGGTTGTCTCCCCAGCATACAAAGATGCTGTCTATACAAAATCCAATAATGCTCTAATGTAAATATTTCTCACTGAAACCATTTTTTATTATACACTAACACTAAAATTTGATATAGTATTTCAGATGTTACTCTTTCAAAAAAAAATTATCAGTCTTGCATTTTATATTTTAAGTGTTTATTAAAACTCATGAAATAGATGAAGTTTCATCAATAGTGACTCATGTTACTTTCCTGTTTTATATGTTTAGCAAAATGCTATTTTATTTCACTGTAAGTTTCAACTGCAACAATAGTTTATATTGATACACATTTATGCCCTTCTATGTGTTTCATGGTTAAAAATATTCGATTATTTTTAACTAAAAAACAGGTAGTGTTAAAAATGCTGATGCTATATTCTAAAGTTTTTTTTATTAACACTGATAAAACTGTAGTTTTAGATTTTAAATGCTCCTTTATGTGAAACTGACTCTACATGTCTTATTAGTAATAGCAATACATTTTCCTACTTGAGCCATGAGCTTTAACAAAACATGATTGCTACATGCTTAAATATGTAAATGTTTAGCACTTTCAAATTTTAATGATACAACTTTTGAGCACCATTCGCACCTGACAATATGGCACTAGCAATAATAAGGCAGTCAAATTTTTTCTTGAAATAATCAAGCTGTTTTCCATTCCATAAATACAAATTATTTGTTTTATTTTGAATTCACTGTTGCACAGTATCAGAAGATGTTCCAAGCTGCAGTTCATTATTAATATCATTTCTTCTTTGTTCCCCTGCAGATTCAGAAGATTCATGTTTATGATGTTTAAAAGGAATGTTAAGAAATGAATTAAAACTCTGTCATCTTTCCATTCTTGGTGTTCTATTTAATATTTTATTATAAATTATTAATATCAAAACTGTATAATATAACTAATTACATAAAAATTATGCATAAAAATAAAACCAAAGTAACCACTAATTACAAAAGAGCACATTAACAATAAAACCAAAGTAAAAACTAAGCTATTTAGATGTGGTAACTGCTACATAATTCATAGATGATGATAAACTAAATTCTTCTCAAGTACAATAGATCCTATTATATTCAGTTTATCAATTGGAAGAAAGCATTTCAATGTTTTAATAACCAGTATCACCATATTGGTTTATGTTGGCTAAATACCAAAGCTAGATATTAGTTTAAGCTCTTTTATGCTAGCGTGAAATGTATTTTACGGAAGAGTTAACGTTTTACTGCATTTTTCTCAAATCTGCACTTTCTATAAAGTAATTAGTCTCAAGTTATGCCCAAATTTTGAAAAAGTATAAATTCCCCAAAGTTAAAAATTCATCCAGAATCACATAATTTGAAAATAGAGAGGTGATTTGTAAATTGTGCCTATTATTCTACAATTAAATAGCCAGAGTAACTTTAGTAAACAGAATGTTTATCATCTTTTCTCAGGATTAATTTTTATTTCAAAGTCCTTAGGAAACAAATCCTTCTGGAATGCTTATTTATAACATGTGCTAAGATGAAATGTGGACACTCTTCAACGTCATTTAAAACTAGCCAAGGTTAGAGCAAAAATGGCAGTTAGGAATTAAGAATCTCCAAGTTTCTTTCTCCCTATGCACCATGAAACCTCACCTGTTCCTTAGCATCAAGCTTTGTATATAACAAATACTTTATAATTGTGATAGCTGGGTTTAAGATTTTTAAAATACCAATTCCCAAAGCACACGTGGAATAAACATATTTAGGAAGCAAAAGGTATCTAAAAATTTTTTGATGGGTACTATATTTAGCCTATTCTTTTCCATTATTCTATTTGAATAACTGAACAAATTTCAAGTGGCAAAATTACATTGGGCCAGATAATACAACTATCGACTGTTTCCACAACACAAATTTTGCCCAAGAGACCATATGTTGTTATTAAAGACCCTAAGAGGAATACGAAGGATAGATCATAAGTCAAAATTAACACCAGAAATTTAGAGAAGAAAATTTAATAACAGGAGGAGGGAACTGTATTCCACTAAAAAACCATCTTCAAAGAGAAGGGAAGTCATGAATCTAAGAGGCACTGGTACTAAATGGTTCAAATTTGATAGACAAAAAACATGTCTGCAGAAACAATGGCTAAACAGAGGGAAGAAGAGAGGTGCTGAGGGGTGGTTAAATTTATAATATGGCCTTGGTTGCATAAGTCTTTGTATTAAAGTAATTTAAGTAGCCCATAATTTTTTAAATGTTGAGTTAATATACATTTAAGAGATAGCTCCAAATGTTAAGAAGCACTCGAGAGAAACAGCTGGTAGATGCTATTTTTACAGAGAAAAAATCCAAAGGATAAAGCTAGTAGGCAACACTGACCCTATAGTACACCAGTATATTCTGAAGTTGTGATGGGCTCCCAAGGAAAGTATGAGAAAATACTCTCTCTTCCTAAACTATGAAACTTTTATAATAAAATATACCAAGAAAACATCTCTGAGTATAAATTCGCTATGGAGAATAAATTCTACAAAAATTTCCTACTATGCTATGATATTTGCTATCATCAGGAATCTATAGATTGCTCTGTAGTTAAAATGACAGGAATTTTATATATATTAAAACAGATCCTACTACCTTTAATGGAACTTTCAAATTTTCTTAGAATTTCTATTTTAAAATTTAAAACTATACTTGTCCATAAATCAAGATTAAAAATAAATGACAAAATTTGATATATATATACATATACATAAATATATAAAATAAAACAACTCTTCACATACCTGGCAAATCTGATGACATGCTCGATATCGGCGTGTGGTGGAATGGTACTGAGTAGTCTGTTAATGAAGGCGGAATAGCAGCAGGATCAACTGAAGTCACACTGGGCACCCTCACAGAAGATGGCTGATACATGAGAACCCTGTTTTAAATAGCATGGGAAATTACAAACAATCTGGCTGTTAGTTCACAGGAGAGAAGGGCTGTACTATTGGACACTGTCAGTTGTACGTTCCCTAAGCTTCAACATGACTCTATGGCAGCCACTCTCTATACAGTACTCCACTTTAATCTCCTCTTTCATTAACAGCCTTCATTTTAATATGAATGCATGTTGATTCACGATAGCAGCTATGACATAAGAGCAAGTGAGCATTACAACATGTAGTGCTGGAGTAACGCATAAAATGTTTATCCACAAATAGAAATATATTTTACATATGCTTTTATTAACGTTATGTGTAACGTACATGGATATTAAGAGTTTTATCTATAAACAAACTTAGAAATAAAATAGAGGAGTCCTAAAGAAACAGTAATAATTAACCATAATTTTGAAAAAGTCTAGGAATAAAGAGACGATTATGCATTCTTCTTATCTAACCTTTATTTTGTCCTAGCCCAGAATAAACAATTAGAACTTCACAAGAAACAAATCCTGAATGCATATAAGAAACTAAGCAATATTACAGACCCTATGGTAGACAGTGGTCTTCTTTTTGTCCTACACCTCAGCGAGACTGCAGTGGTAGCAGCTGCTCTTTGAGTTTTGAGATATCATCCAAAGATGACGAGAAAATTAAGTGCCAGAAAGTCAGACAAGAAAGACAAAGACTCTGTGAACAAATCTGGGGGCAAAGTCAAAAAGAAGTGACTCAAAAGCAAAGTTCAGGACAAGCGCAATAACCTAGCCTTGTTTGACAAAGCCATATATGACAAACTCTGGAAGAAAGTTCTCAAATATAAGCTGTTGCCTCTGAGAGACTGAAGATTCGCAGTTCCTTGGCCAGGAAGTCCTTTAGCAGCTCCTCAGTAAAGGGCTTATTAAACTGGTGTTGACACAAAGAGTTCAACTGCTATGCACCAGAAACACCAAGGGTAGAGATGACCCAGCTGCTACTAAAGATGCATAAACAAGTCCTACCAACTGCACTTAGTGAAAAATAAAACTATTAAATAAAGGGGGAGGGGGAGAGGCTGGGGACATTATGTTAGCATTCTAAAGCACTGCCAGAAAACTACTGTAAGCTTAACGAGAGGCACGGAATTCTGTAGCTGGAAGGGACCACTACAAAGATGATGAAGAAAGTAAAACTGACAGCAACTTAAAAGTAAGACTGAGGTGCCAACTAAGACCTCTGGATGTCCTTTCCTTTGGCTAAAAACACTTCCTGTGTTTGCTCAAATTATTAAATAGAGCGACAATGTACAATAATGTAGTTCCATGATACACATACTCTGACAAAACTACATCATAACTTCAATTTACATCTCAAACCACTTAAATAATCATGACCTATTTAGACACTGAAAACCTTCTAAAGCTAGTTTGCATTATGATATGAAGATCTTGTCTAGCTGTTATTCTGTAGTATCTCAAAAATATGGATGTCACTATAAATGTGGAAAATGAAGTCATCTTGAAAGTTCATACCTGGTTGTGTTGGCAACTGAGTTAGTCTCAGAAAAATGAATAAATAGCATCAGTTAGAATTCAAAAATCTTAAAAACAGATTCATTTAGGAGGCACAGGAAATATGCCTGAGACAATAACATAAGCCTGGTATTTCAAAAACACCTTCCAGAGATAAATGAAGATGGAAGGAAGTCATCTTCTAAATAGCAACCTGTTAGCTTTGAAGCAGGCGGTTTCTTGGCTTCCAGTGTTACCTGGAGACCTAACATCACAAGCAGAAGGTGAACAGAGGGTAGGAAGGAGAGAGACTGGTATGCTAGTGCTGAAGGGGGGAGTGTAAAAACTGGTTCTGATTATTCTGGCTGCCTCACAGTGTTAATATGTTAATTGTATTTTTAAAATATTTAAGTGGCAAGCTTTTGAAGACATAGATAGACATGTGCACAAAACACACACACACACACACATATGGTTTCATTTATTTTAAAAAGTTCCTACCTAAAAGTATATTTAATCTATCAGTCTTCTTCTGACACTGAAAATAACTAAAAGAAAATGTTCAGGTTTACGAGAAAAAGATAAGGCCCGCCTTCCTCCCACTCCCCTTTCTCTTCCTTGGCTATCTCACACTGGAGATTTTTCTACTGTATTGATCTGGAATTGGTCATTCAACTTGGATCAGATTTATAGGGAACAACAAAACTCACTTCCTCCTTCACCCCTTTACTTGCATCCGTAGGGGAGTCAGATCAATGTCTCAACACACTGTCTACTGCCATAGTAACAATTATTGCATATGTTCTGTTCTCTTAACATGAAAATGATTAACTTTCCTAGTTTCTCCAATACAAAATTGTTGACTGTCACATGTCAAAATCCAGTGAGGGTAGAAATTATTATATCAACCTCTAGAATCTAATCAAACACCCTTAAAAAACTCAACTATTTAGTGTAGGTTGACTCTTATTTACCTGTACTTTGCAACCATTAACATTCAACTTTATATACAATGACAAGTCATTTGTCAGAATTATCAAATTATGCATGGTAGATTATTTTAATCATAATCTTCATAAGGACCACATTCAGAAAGGTAAATAATTCTAATGCCTATGCAAAAAAGATATATTTATAGATATAATACATCTAATACATAAAATAACAAGGACCATGGAGAAATGTAAATGGTAAAATTATGAGTATAAAGATGTGATGCTATGAAGTAATAAGAATTCTTAAAAAGCTTTTAACATTAGTTACTGCCTCCTCATAGACTGAGAAATACACGCACAGGCATACGTATACTTAATTTTTTAAATTTTATAGTTTTATCGATAATATCGGAGCACAAAAGGAAGGCAATTGTTGGAACGCTGCTAGAGAATATGGGTATTTTAGACTGTCTACTGGATCACTGAATTCATCATAGTTGGCCCAGACTTAAAGATCTAAAAATGGGTTAACAATACAATAATTTGAAACTTTACCCATAAAACTAAAATTCCTTGTGTGCTCCCTTGTACTTTATGATCATAAAAATATTTTTAAAAGATTAAATTTTGCTAGCAATTCCTAATGATCCTTAATCCAGAGAAATACATATTTATCTCTATTCCTTGTTTTGAATCTTTAGAATACTTCCATATTAATGACAAAGCAATCATTCAATTTCCAATGGGGCCAGGGTATAAAATTTAAAATGATCTTTTAATGTAGAAAAATATCAAAGATCTTCTAAAAGTCTTCAATTAAGATGCCAATTTCTTCTAAGAGATACTACATGACTACATTTAAGGACCACAGTAAATATGCAAGGAAAGAGGTTGGAAAAATTACCAATGTTCACAGTGGTTATCTCGAGACAATGCTTTTTAATTCTTGGTGCTCTGTAAAATTGTTTATAATTTGTACTAAAATAATACCTCTTAAAAAATTGCTCACATAATTTCTAGACTATAACTTAAAGTCAGTTTTCCTGGTTTCTCATTCTCTATTCTTTCTAATTTGCCTATTGTTATTGACCAAGAAGTCTTATAATAAACTTATACAGCAGAAGAAAACCATAAAAATCCTAGACACTGAGTCACAGAGAGGATATAAAAATGACCATGAACAAAATAAAAAAAGTCTAAGAGCTGAAGAGATTACAGAGATGATATAACTACAGCATGAGTCTCCACTATGACACTGGGACAGGTGGCATCCACTCAACCTTAACACAGAAATTTTAGCACAAAGCAACAACTTTGCGTTCAGAAAGCTCCAGGGGAAAGTTTTTCTATACATCTTTCCTCCACTTAATTTTCATCTACCAAATATTTTAACAAAGAATAAACTCAGTTAATCGATGGCTCTCTTTTAAGACCTACAAGATAGCTATCACATATTCTCTTCTGGCTTAACGGCTTTAGTTCTTAGGTCCATTCACCCATCATGCTACCGTTTCCACCATTCACCACTCTGTTCCCCAATTTACATCTCAAACCACTTAAATAATCATGACCTATTTAGACACTGAAAACCTTCTAAAGCTAGTTTGCATTATGATATGAAGATCTTGTCTAGCTGTTATTCTGTAGTATCTCAAAAATATGGACTACATTCATTTATTAATACCCTCCTTGGGGATCAGCACTGACTAAAATGGTCTAAATGAAAGTTATCCAACCTAAAGTTCAGCCAAACTGGCATGTACGTGTACCCTAGACACTGTACTTCTTTTATTAATGCTGTGTAAGAACAAATGAACTTAAGTGATAAACTCTTTAAACCATTAAGTGAATTCTGACATTTCAAAGAGTTTCTATTAGGAATGGCTATTAATTTATTAAATGCCTTTCCAGTATCTATTAAGATGACTAGGGAGTTGCCCTTATGACAAGATCCATTTTATCCATGTACTTCCTAATAATAAAGCATTTTAATACATTATTAAATGATTTCCTAAGATTGAATTCAGAATTTTGATTGATCTTTCTAACATTAGCCTGTTTCACATGGGTTTTTCTGTATGGCTGTTAATGTATAAACCTAGTTTGGGTACTAAGAGCTATGCTGACTTAATGGAATAAGCTGGGTGGCTGCAATTCATAGTCATTTTAAAGCACAGTTTTCATGTATTGCTGGTTTAGTCAAAATTTCCACCCTATATTTATGATGTCAGTTTTTGTTTTCTTTTTAACCTAGATGAGGAGCCTTACGTCTATCTCTATGGTAGCTGGCCATGGTGTGAACTATTCTTATTGTCCTGCATGTTGAAGCCATTTCAAATTGTCACCCAAAGTACATGCCATTCATCTAGTTTTGTGTCCTCAGCAATTACTTGCAAAAATGTACTAAAGGACAGACAGGAGACCCTTATAGCATGCCACCAGAGACACCCTCCAAGACCACATCAATTTATCAGTAAGTATCATTATGCACAACCCTTTCGACCTGGCATGAATCCATCTAACTATAATGCTGTGAAACCTATGTTTTTCCAATGTTTTAAAGAATATCATTAGATAGCAAACTCTGGAAATACCACATCTAACTATTCATTCCCATGATCCTCTACTTCAGTAAACACTGCGAAATTATATTTTCATTTTTTGTTTTTTAAATTCTAAAGGTGCCAATCGAATTGTCTGAAAGGAATAATAAATGATCGGCATCCCAGAAAAAAACCTCACTTGAAATACTTTTTTCATTTTCTGTTCTATTAAAAAATCTCATTCTGATTAAATGAGTAAAAAATATATATACGCCGTTACTATGATGCATAAATCATATCTGGAAATAGAAGTACTTTAATATTGACACGTTCTCCATGAAAAGATGTAATTCTCTTGGTTTCAAAAGTAATTTTAAAGAATGTTACAAAAGTACACTGAGAGTATAATTCCGTTTACATAAAATGTCAAGAACAGGCAAATTTATAGATATAAAAAGATCAATAATTGCCTGGATCTGGGGTGTGAATGGGGATTAACTGCAAATAAACATAAGAGAAGTTTACTGGGTACTGGCAATGGTCTACAATTGAACTATGATGATGGTACAACTCTATAAACTTACTAAAATCACTGAACTGCACAACTAAATTTTATGGTATGTAAATTATGCCTCAATAAAGCCATTAGAAAAAATATATGGAGAGGCCAAAAAGACTGGAACATCAATATTGAAAGAATGTGTTCTTGTGTTGTAAAGAGAACCCTCTGCTACTTTCTTGCAGGTTCAAAAATCTCTTAAGAAATATCTATTGCTAAATACTCAAACCTGTCACCTACTATAGGTTAGCAATGGCTCCTGCCAGATAAATCCTAAAGAATACATACTAGAATGCATTTAATTTACCCACAGTTGCCTTAGAGAAGGTTAGAAAGAAGGCAATCAACCTTTATTGAAAAACTACCATGTGCCTGATACTGAGGCTAAGCTTTTTTAATATCTTACTGAAACCTGAAAAAAGTTCAGGAGGTAGACATTATTTAACCCCATTTTACAGAACAGAAAAAGAAGGCTGGAACTAGTATAAGTATTTTTCATCCAAGATCACAGAACTAGTAAGCAGTAATATCAAAATTGGAATCCACACTTGTCGGATTCCCAGTTGCACACTGCATTACTCGGGGATTCCTCCTGTTCGTCTGTGATGCCAAATTTGCTTCTTATAAATAAATAGATTGAAGAAAACTATAAAAAGCATCAAATATGAAATATTTACACATGAGAAGATTTCCACTCTCACTTCCCAAAGATGGGAATATTTTCTTCATCAAAATTTGTTCTCCTATAAACAACGTGCTCACTTGAAAATATTTTAACTGAACAAAGGCAAATGAAAACAGCCTTCTAAGATTATGCAACTCTTAGAAATATTTACAAACCCATCCCAATAGCAGTTAGTTCCAAGTGTTATAAATAATGAATTAACAAACCCTTTGGTTGGGCTGCTTTGTGTTTCTGCCATAAAGATGCACTTCCTTTTGGCAGGAGGGTCGTCCTCTTCATCAGAAGAGCTTTCTATTGTTAGGTCAATAACATCTACCTTCTTCTTGCTTGCCTCGTTGGCTACAGTCACTGAACAAGGCTTAGTGAGGACACTTGAACCTGTATGTAAGAAACAGAAGGAAAAAACTCAAAGCTGTGGAACAAACTCCAGCCATGGGAGTCTTAACTGTGCAGCATGGCCAGGAGAACACACAGCCCGTAAAAGCCACATGCTGTCCCCATGGACAGAGACTGACTCCCTAACTCCAGACATCTGTCTGTAAAATGACTACTAACCTGGGGAGACAGGGTGGGCTCTGTGCCTTGACAGAGGGTCAAAAGCCTCCTTCAGGCAGCATGATCTTAGTTATCTCCCCGGTACTGACAATAGATTTGTGCATATCCTGCTGCTCATGCTGTCTCCCCAGGTAAGCAGTCACTTTATAGACAGACATCTGGAGTTACGAAGCTGATCTCCAGCCGTGGAAAAGAGTGCGTGGCTTCACTGGCTGTGTATTCCCACAAACATGTGGCAGTATTCAGTCAGAATTAGATATTTCCATTCTAGAAAAGGAATGGTGCTCATGTCAAAGAATGTATAGGCTCTTCGTCAGAACCTGATAGAAATTTTCATGTTGAAAAGAACCCTAAGCTTCTCACTTAAGTGATTCGGACACTTAAAATTTTTCTTATCAATCATCTACTAATCACCTATGTTCTCCTTTCTGCTACGATAGTCTCATACACCATATATTTCCTCACCATTTCATAGAAAGTAGTTTATGCCCTGTAATCTATTAAGTAGAAAATGAATGCTAATTGATATGGAAAACCAACAGCAGCTAATCAACTAAATCATTATTTTTCTCAAAAATCAGGGAAAACTTGATCATTCTACACATAGGTTCTGTAACAATCACAGAAGAATGATCAATATTAACATTATTTTTTCCACTCTTCTTACTCTTAACATTTATTATTACATTGCTAGAATGTCAAAATAGTCAACACAAAACTCAAGTGCAGTGAGTGGACTAGGTTAGGTAAAAAGAAACTAAATTAATCTATGTCTTTCAATTAGTCAAACTGCCCTTAGTTCCCCTACTCAGTATGCACAGGTACAGAGAGGTGAAGGCTAAGTATCTTCCTAGGTAACCAAGACAGTGGTCAGATTCCTTTCCACAATGACATGGAAACAATTTGTTCACTTTTTTTTTAGCAACTAACCTGTGACTTCCTTCCCCAACTCTCCATTAATGGTTCAGTACCCTCCCTAATCACACCTCTACTTGAGGTTTCCCCAACACTACTCTAAAAACAATTCTGAAAACCTGTCCATAGAAATGTCATTTATAACCCTTCATTTTTAACAAATATCATACTTAAAACAATTTTAGATGATTATTTCATTTATTTTACATATGAAAACTACTATGAAAAGGCTAATAAAAAATGGTATAAACTTTAGCACATTTCTTAATAAAAATCATTTGGGGGAAATTACATATGTAATAGATGATCAAAAAAATAAAGTTAGCAAACTAAGCTTGAAATGTAGTTCTAGAGGCCAAGATTAACGATAAAGATAATGCTGCATGAGTCTCACTGCTTTGCTCTCTGCTGCCATTCTGCACATACTTTCTATTTTTGTACATGGTTGGCTGGATACTTTCATAGCTTCTTTCTTCGGTCTCATTGGACACCAAGAGCCATCTTCTTGGAATTTGATCTCATCCACATCAGAACAGTCATTGAGAATTTCCATAAAAAGCCTATAAATTAATTAAGTACATAAATGTAATAAGTAGCTTTGTTCAAAGGTGAAATTGTAACAAAGAAACACATATTACTTTAGAGATTAAAGTAATAACATTTGACTTCAGTCTGTTTTGGTATTTCAATACTTGATACTTTACCACAACTATTAGACCCCTCCTTCCTCCTAGGTTGTAGATCTTTAATGGGCAATAAAAGAGTTAAGTGACTTACTGAGTTGTCTAAAAAATTAACGGTTAAACAGAAATAGACACCTGGAGCCTCCTAGCTGAGACTGGCAGTAAAGAACAACTTTCAAAACATAAAATACGTATAAGCAAACATAGAAGTTATTACACACAAAAAAAATTTATAAGCTTATTATCACAAAATAAAGGATCATGGGATGAAGAAAAGAAGAAATAGGAATATAGAAGAAATAAAATTTTTAGAAACTCAGCACATACAAATGATGTTCTATAACCAAAATAAATCTAAAATCATCATCAGAATAGCTGGTAAAACTAACAAAACCAAAAAGCTGGTACTTTAAGGTCAATAAAATTGACAAACTTCTAGTAAGACTAAAGCTCACTCAAAAAGAAATAGATAACCTGAGGAGTACTATGCCTATTAAAGAAATTAAATTTATAGTTAAAAACTTTATCACAAAGAAAATTCCAGGCCCAAACATCTTCGATAGGCAAATCTACCAAATATTGAAAACACATAATACCACCACTTTCCAAATTATTGTATAATGCCAGCATTACTCTGATACTAAAAACCAAAGACATTACAAGAAAACAATTAACCAATATCCCTCATGAATTTAGCAAAACGAACCCAACGAAAAATAAAAAAGATAAAAAATCATAGCCAAGTGGGGTTTATCCTCAGAATGCAAGGTTAAATATCCGAAAATCAATCAATGTAAATCATATTAACAGACTAGTCACTTCAAGACAGCAAGACAAAGATATAAAAGGCATCCAAATTAAAAAGAAGTAAAACCGTCTTTACTCATAAACAACACTGTATATACAGAATATCCTACGTAATCTACAATAAAGCTACCGGAACTACAAAGTAAGTTTAGTGAGGTTTCAAGATGAGAGCAATATACTGAAAAATCAACTACATTTCTATATACTAGCAACAATCAGAAAATTTTCCAAAAAACCCACTACTATATCAAAAATATGAACTACTTTAGAGATAAATTTGACACTAGGCATACAAGACCCATATACTGAAGACTATCAAAAATTACTGAGACCGAATTAACTAAATAGATGTATCTTCTTCATGGATCAGAAGATTCAATATTGTTAGATCACCTTTAAGTGATCTATAGTTTCAATTTGATATAAACAAAATCCCAGCAGGTTTGCTTTTAACTGCAAGCCGTTTCTAATATTTGTAATGAAATGCAAAAAATCTATAACCAAAATAATTTTGAAAAAGAACAAAGTGATAAGACCCACATTACCCTGATTTCTAGACAGTATAGTATCGATATAAATAGAGACATATCAGTAGAACAGAGTCCAGAGGTAAACCATACATACATGATTGACTGATTTCTGAAATAGGTACAAAAGCAATTCAACAAAGAAAACACAATCTTTCAACAAGCATGGTAGAACAACTGCATGGCCATATGCTAAAAAACCCCTACCTTGATCCTTATCTCACGCCATATATAAAAATTAACTTGACATGGATAATAGATCTAAATGTAAAATAAAATTTTACATTTTATTAATGTAAAATGAAATGTAAAATAAAATAAAGAAAGCATAGAGGAAATCTTTGTGACACTGGGTTAGGGGGAAATGTCTTTTGATACCAAAAGCACAGTAAATAAAAGAAAATCTTAATAGACTAGACTTTATCCAAATTAAAAACTGCTATTTGAAAGACACTGTTAAGAGACTGAAATAAAATGGCAGAAAACATTTGTAAATCACATATCTGATAACAGACTTGCAACTAGGATATATAATGAACTATTAAAACTCTAATATGAAAACAAACACCCCAATTAAAATATGCGAAAGTTTAAACAGTCACTTCACCAATGATACACAGATAGTGAATGATAAATACATGAAAAGATGCTTAAAGTTATAAAGGAAATGCAAGTTAAAGCGACAATGGGGCACCACAATATACCATTAAAATGTCTAAAATTAAAAAAACTATATCAAATGTTGGTGAAAACTAACTACTCTCATATACTACTAATTAGAATATAAAAAAGTGAAACCCCTCTGGAAAAAATTGGGGAATTTCTTACAAAGCATACACCTAAGCATGTAACTGGGGATCTTACTCCTATGGATTTACCCAAGATAAATGAAAATATCAGTCCATACAAAAACTTGGGACATTAATGTTCACAGCAGCTTTATTTGCAATAGCCCCAAACCAAAACCCCATCAATGAGAGACTTGATAAACAGTGGTATATCTATACAATGAAATGCTACCTGGCAACAAAAATGAACCATGTGTATATGCATCAACATGGATGAATCTAAAATTAAGCATGCTGAATAAAATAAGCTACACAAAGAAAGCACATACTATGATTTATATAAAATTCTAGAAAATACAAACTAACCTATAGAAACAAAAAGCATATCAATGTAAAAGATTAGAAAGATAACATGAGAAAACTCTGCATATGATACGATCAATACTTTGACTATTCTGATGATTTCAAAGTCACTTAAACAGTCTTATATAGATTAAAATGTTTCAAACTGTACACTTTACATACAGGCAGTTCTTATACCCCAATAAATGTGAAAGAAATGAAAGGAAAATATGCTTTCATTAGAGATATATTTTAAAGATGTTTATTTCCCCAATTATACTAAAAACATAAGTCCAATCAAAATCCAAACAGGACTGCTTAATGTAATTTGAGAATACTTTTATTCAAGTGAATATGGCAAAACAAATTGTGATTAACAGTCCAAAAACATTCTGAAATATAGGGTCTAAGAGATATTAACACAAAACAGAAATCCAATAATTAAAATGTTTATATTGGCCCACTAATACTCTGACCAGTGGAGCAAATAGCAATTCAGAAATTAAGACTAAGGTATCTAAGGCTGTATTAAATGATGGAGGCAGTATTTTAAGTCTATGAAAAAGACTAAGAATGTTGGTGAGACAACTGACTAACAATCAGGGTAGGAGGGTGGAATGATCCTACCTTAATGGGATCATCTACTCCCTAAAATTTCTTCCCATCCCCGATATTCCTCACATAATTCAATCCTTTACCTTCATAGCACTTAACACTTAATATGCAATTCTCCCACAGTGAAAGTGCTCTGTTCACTATTTTAGACTTAGTATCTGACAAATAGCAGGTATTTATTAAGTACTGTGTTGAATAAATTCATGAAGGAATGCACCGTGGAATGAAGAACTACACAAGAAAGGGAGGGAAAAGATCAAATCTTAAAAGTACCTGAAAAAAACAAGTAAATGTTCACATAAAATGTCTGGGACTTTCTAAACATATTAAAGACAGAAATTCAAAGTGAAAGAACAGACTTGATGAAATAAAAGTTCGAAGTTTCTGAATGAGAAAAATATCACAATAAATACAATTAGAAGGCAAAAAGAGAAAATATATTTAACACATATGGACAGAGGAATTAATGTCCTCAAAATATAATGATCACTTATAAATCAGTAGGAAAACTACAATCACAGAAAAAAATGGGAGGAGATAAAGAAATATGAAGAGGCAATTTATAAAAGATTATTAATAAAACCATTAAATAGATGAAGAAATGTCTGTAATTCTTATAAGAAATAGAAATCGAATAAGATCTCTTTTCAACTAAGAAATTGGAAAAGGCATTTAAAGAATAAAATTTTAAATGATAAGACTGGTAAGAAGACTTGGAAGTAGTAGGGTTCTAATACACTACTTGCAAGAGAGCAAAATGACTTACTAGGAAAGAGTAAAACAGTTTACTCCTTCTGGGAGGAATCTTAATAGCAAATGCCTTAAAATTACATATTCTCTTTGATTCGGCATTGCAATTTCTAAAAACCTAAGGAAAAATCCATAGACATACACACATAAAAGCTTCAAAAATGTTCATATCACAATGCAACTTAAAACAGAAAAAGCAGAAGCAAACTATACAGGCAATAATAGAAAAATGTTTAAATGATCAGTAGTATACCCATAAAATAGAATATCAAGTATTTGGAAAACACACCCTAAAATATTAATGGGCAAAGGAGTATGAAATATGCAAATTATTCTCGAATGGTTCAAAAGAATTCTAAAAATAGTAATAATCATCTCCTCTCTCTACACAAACATGCACACTAAAAATGTGTACATACACATATATTAAGAGGGAATGTGATAAAACAAACATGACAGAATGTTAACAAATTGTGCACATGGGTCAAAGTTACAGGCTCCTTGTGCACTGTTGCAACTTCTCTGTAAGTTCAAAATTATTTGAAAATCATTTTAAAAAAATTTGAAAGTAAAAACCCAGTGAAGTAAAAGTTCATAGAGAGAAAAGTCAAAGTACTTTACTGCCTCATTCCTCTCTATAGTAATACTCTTTCGAAAACCTAAAATGTTATACAATTTTAAAGATCTAGAATATTTTTCACTCCATATCAAGTAAAACTCGTATGTACAGATAAGCCATTATATAAAATATAATTTCAATCTTTTTAATACATTAGTAACAAAATCATCACTATAGAATGGTTATAGCATGATTTTAATCTCTTCATTAATTATATTTTCTAAATCTCATAGTGATGCATGGATGACATATGCTATTTTCTAATAAGTGTTACTCAAAAAAAGGGTACCTCACTTAATTGGTTCATATTTTCCTTAATTCTGACATCTGCAATATGATATGAGAGAATGCTTAAGAGTTTGGACTCAAGTCAAAAAAAACTTGGGTATGAATTCCAGTTTGGAACTTACCAGCTATGTAACACAATTCTATCTACCCGATTACTCTGCATTTTTGCACAGACCCTATTTGTTCTTCAAGAGTTTTAGGTAAGCAAAATGGTACCACTAAGTGAGTGGACTTTCCCCACTTTCCTAAGGGCAATGATATATGATCTTGGGAAGCAAAAAGAAAAGAAACTACTCACCCTCTTGCCCTCAGCACAAATCATAAACAAAAGAGCCACTAACTAGTTTAAAAAGAAAACTGAATATAATTAAGTATAAAGCAGAAAACAAACACCCGGACTTTGTGCTAGAGCAGAATTTACATGAGGTTGTATTGAATGGAGACATAGCTAACATTATACTTACCCATCTAAAATTAGACTTTCATAGGCAGCTTTTTTGTCACATACAGGACAAATCCAGGTGGGCTTCTTCTCATTCATTTGCAGATAAAGGGCAGCATCAAAACACTGTAGATGTGTACAAGTCACAGCACGGCATGGGATTGTCAGCCTCATTTTCCCTAACTATAGAACAGGAAAGAGAATGTGGGAAACCATTTCAGAAAGGAGAACAAAGCCTCAAAGGGAAAAGCCGGCCATAGAAGTTTGAAGAAGTCATATAAGAAGATCAAAATGAGAAAGAAATTCAAACCAGAATTTCCATCAAGATCGCTGAATATTTTATTAGTATTCATTGACTGCCCTAGAATTTTTAAAAGACAGATTCACTTTTGGAAAATAGGTAACGTAAATTCACAGGTAGAAAAAGATAAATGAAAGCACCTCTTTCTCACCTGTTCCCCTATTTTGAGAGGACCATTGTTATTTGTCTCTTGAATGTCCTTTCATAGATGTTCTATCCATAAAGTATGCTTAAAATAACATTTCCCCACAAATAGTGGCATACATACGCATGATTCTGAACCCTCTGTCACATGATATAACTTGGTGACTGTCTCATATATATCGGTACATAAAAAGCTACCATGATATGAAGGTATCATAATTGGAATGAACTTTATGACATGAAAGATCAGAACATATGACTAAAGGTTTGCACACAGCTTATGAGCAGAGGAGGTCTGGGGTCCAAACACACATCCCTCTAGGGCCTCTGCCACCACTTCAAGGCATTAATGTCCACCCCTGCTGGGAGTGCAGACCCCTCTGGGTTTGATAACCCCAGGATCCCAATTTCTAAGCAATCACAATTTCATGTAATTCTATTCCTTTTCAATAAAGGTAAGTTAGTTTAAGTTAATGATAATTTTAAAAATAAAGCTTCAGAAAGAAATATATATGCAAACACCACTTTCCTGGGTGAGAGGAGGGCTTATAATCAGGATATTTATACTTTAGATCAATGTGGTCATATGGTATACTGTTAAGATAAATGGAATAAAGTCAGAAGACCAAAATTTTTATCCTGGTTCTACTACTAGTCATTACTGTGTGATTTGGGTTAACCAACCTTTCATTCTAAGTTTCCTTATCTGCAAAATGGGAACGACTCCCATATAGGTTTGCCAAGCAGGTGAACAAAGGAGCACACAATAGGAACTCAACAAATTATTCCCTTCTCTCTTTCTCTGACACGATCCTTTCTCCATTTAAAAAACTGTACATTTTTCACAACGGTGGCTGGTCACCAAATGCCCCCAAACTACATTATAAATTTCTGATTCTATATAAAGTCCCTCTCCTACGGAAAGGATTCCATCCACCATCCAACAGTACTGATTTTAAAGAAGCCTTCACACACACTATTCCTGACCTCTCACATCTCTTGGTACTCCAGCAGTACAAGATTATATGTGGTTAAGTATAGTCTTCTGCGTTTTCATGTGAGTTAATTTTTCTCTCTCAAACTAGATTAACTTTCTGAAACTTTCTCATCAAGTCTTCAGTATATTCTCCCACAATTAGTTCAGTACCAAACACATAGGAGGCTCTCAGAGTTGCTGACTGATTCTCCCCCATAGTCTCTATGTAAGGATATAAAATAAATATTATTGTGCAATTCAAATGTACATTACAAATTAATTAAAGACATCTCACACATTCTAACTCATCAAAGCAGAACCATCATTTGCCTTTTATTAGGTCCTAGTAATCTTATTGCTATCAGGATATCATTTATATTGATAAAAAGGAGCCGACTCTCTCTATATGTTTATTATTAGCAGTGGATTATCTACAGCATTAACTGTGACAGATTATTCTGAACCTAAAAGTCTCTTCCCACTTCGCTACAATATCCTTTTAGGTCTCTCCTTGCTTAGTCACTGCCTGAAGAATGTTTGCATTCCCTGAAATAATAATGTTTAATCATGAAGATTCCTGAATAGCAAAATGACAAAAGTTCAAAATTCTAATATAGCATTCATTTCCACACTTACTAATTATGGGATAATTAGTAATTTATAAAAAGTACAACATCCCAGAATATTTTATTGCTTTACTTACTGGGCACATCAAGGATACCCGAAGGCTAGTTGTAGCAATTTCACTATCGGGATCTGCAGTAAGTTTTTCTTTAACTTTGAAAAAGAAGGAAAAATAATAATTTTTAAAAAACCTACTTAATTGTGACATGTGACAGAATTATAGAAATAAATTATCATCTTAAAGTTTCTGACACACTTTGAATAGGTCAAGAAACTATAAAAACAAACAAAAAAAGATGTAAGTACTAATGTACTGAAAACACAACCATACTTCTATTATTAGGTTAAAGAACTACAAACTTGCAAACTTAGATCACATGTTCAATTGAATTTTTAAAGTAAAATGGCAGGAAAGGAAGAGTTTCAAAACAGAAAGCTAAGACTTAAGAACAAAACGATTAGGAAAGGAACCTGGAAAGCTGCAGCAGTACTCCAAGTTTCAGTGCTGCTCTAACATACATTCTTGACTGTTTTTATTAGGGAGTACTGGTTGTTTCCAACAATTACTAAATTTGCAAACAAAAAAGGTAAAATATTCTTACACTTCCTTTGAACACGGAAAACTACTATGTGGTAATGTATCTGTGATTTCATTTACCAGGTAATATATACAAGTTAATAAACGTATGCATTGCCCTCGCATGTCTAATTCTCAACACCACTATAGGGAGAATGGAACTGGAGACAGTGGAACTAGAGCTGAGCAAGAAAAATTAGGGAAGATCTTCCATGGCTTTCAGCTCTAGGCAGAAAGATCGATACTGTTCTGTTTGAGGAGATGAGAAATGTTTTGAGTTATAAGAAACAGAATACCATTTCAAAAGCCCTACTTGGCTCCCTTTTCAACCTACAGATCTTTTTCTCCTTTCTGGTTCATTCAGTGGTATGGGAGGTAAATGGGGGGGGGGGGATAATATTCCCTTTCCCAGAAAAATGTCTTGTTCAATTAAATTCAGTTACTGAACTGAATTATTTAGTTTGGGTTAGACTTTTTTCTCTACCTGCTACACATTATGAAAACAAAGTACAAAATAAAACATCTCAGAAGGCAAATATTATTGTTGGTGGTTACCATCATTTCTTTGGCTTAAAAGAGCTTCTTATTATTTATAACTTTTTAAAACGTACGTTCTAGTAAACATGGGATGTTCTGAAAACTTACATTTCTATTCTCAAGTCAACGTATTTATCAAAACTACCATCGACCTGATGTTTTCATGAAAAGGCCAAAAATCAGACTAGTTGGAATTTAAAACTGATTCTCCGGGGACTGGTTTCTAAGAATGGTTTTTTCAATTTATAGGGCTGCATTGAGTATTTTTAACTTAAAACACATTTTGGGTTTCTAATATTTGTCCCCAAATTATTTGATATATATGTGAGGCTCTCCCCGCCCCCTCATTAAAGCTTCTCATATGTTCAAGTCTTACAAACATTACTTACTTAGTGCTCTGGAATGATCAGGGTTTCTAATACCTTTCATTTTTAATCTCTGTAATAACATGGCTGATGTGAGCTGTCGTACAAGATATACAGACATGGAGTAATTCTACAAAGAAAGATAATCTGTATTAAAGACAAGAGATAATAGTCTCTTTATTTACATAAAATACTTATCTAAGAATCTCTGATTTCTAAAAATTAACATTCAAAATAACTTCAATAGGAAAATCTATGACTGCTAAGGGAACAAATTAACTCAGCTCCTTTAGGGAAGATAAAAGCTCTATCATATTAAAGAAATTTCTCAATCACTTATCACTTTAAAACATCTATGTGAAAGACAACACAGTTTAGATCAGTGGTTTTCAAACTGCATTTCCGATTTAGCAAAACCAGTACCTTAGGGACCATCATGGTGTGAATGAGATGTACCCTCCTACGCCTAATTCTAACTGGAACTGTTCTGTTTTTACATAATGGGCTCTCATAATATTTTCATTGAAAAATGGGTTCCACTGCAGAAAAAAAGTTCAAATGCCAGGTTTTCAATGTTTACAATCCTTTATTCAAAAAATCTGAAATAATCATTTAGAAAAGATACTCTTCTGTTTAAATTCCTCTCACTAAGCATTAATACTTGCTCATTTAATAATGTCCCTTACATTTGTATACAACACCCATTCTCAAGATTTTACTTATTCTTTACAGTAACTAGGCCTCAGGGAATTAAGCAACTCTGCCAAATTCAAACAATGGCTAACTTGAGACTAAGCCAAGATTTTCTGAATCCTTATCCAACACTTTATCACTGCACATTCAGTTCATGCAAGTCAAAAATATTAGAAATCAGTACCCTATGAAAATAATAAGCTATAGTAAAAATTCAGAAATGAGAGCTCAAGAGATCATTAAAGAAATAGTAATATTTTTAGTCCAAAAATTAATACAAAAATACTCTTCTTCAGGTCCAGCTCTGCAATTACCTTGGCAATAAAACCAAAAACTTCCTGCTACGAACATATGACTCAACTTCTTTATCCATAAAATAAATTTTTTCCTATGAAATAGCAACATTAAAAAGTTTATGTTCAGAAATTAACTGAAATCGTTTGCCATTCTATTATTTCAGTGATATGAACGAGTAGTTCTAAAATGGAAATCCCTTGTTGTATTAATCACTATAACTGACACAATGCATTTTGAGATTCAGAATCAGCGGAATGCCAACTTCATCAACCTAAAGTTATAGAGAAAATAATAAAATTCTAAGTAAATATTCTGAAGTATCAGGTGTTTATGTAAAGACTAGCACAGATTATTGCTCATCACAACATGAATACATTCAACTATTTTCCCCAAAGCTCGATAAAGCTTTTTTGCTCCTTTTCATAAATATATAACATCACTCAAAAGTTTCCCGTTTTTAACATACTACTTAAACACAACTGTGATTAAACCACTACCTTAAGAAATATTGTTATTATAATTATTTCCTTTCTAGGAAAATAAAGAGATGATACTCGGGAAACCTTAAAAGTTTTAACCTTAAGAATCTCCATACTTCTTTCTACCTGATTTGGAAATTACTTTTTAGAGATTATAATCAGAAAATGGAACAAGCTGGGGAGAGAATCTTTACCTTTCCAATTTCTGATGCCCAAGAAATGGAAATCTGGTTTGGCACAGCTGAAGATAACCTAACTAAAGATGTTATATTCAAAGGACGTCCAGGGCGCTTCTGTTCAATCCCATTTTTAGGTGGTGGTGCGTAGCCCTATAACCATAAGAAAGAAAAACAATTTTAAATTCTCTGTAGACAACCAAACATTTCCTCCAAGGTACAGAAGATCCTGCCTAATCTGTTATACTATTTTTATTTTATCCTGGAAATCACATAGTCCTCACCTTAAGGTCCTCAATCCAAAAGAGAAACATGACCTTTTAAAATAGTTTTATTTCACAAGTTCAGAAAAGTACCAGAAAAAAATTTATGTTCCACTTTTAAAATTAAAGATGCTGACATCTCGCCATTTTAGCGATGAGTCTTCTTCCTTTTTGTAAACAATAAAATTGCACCTCTTTGTACTGCTTTATCTTAAGGAGCTCCCATTCGAAATGGGAAAGAAGGAAAATAAGCTTTGGGAATTAAAAAGAGAATTAATGAATATCAAAGGAATTATTACAATCTTGTGAGTGATAAAAATGTTCTTCACTGCCCTCTTTCCAAGCAAAATAGAGATTATAATCTTTAAAACAGGGTCAAGTTAACAAATAAGAATAATCAGCATTTCAATTGGCATTAAATTAGCTTGATGGCTATAGTAATACTGCTATTTGTGCTTTATTCTACTTTTGCTAGTCATTAAGTATTTGTTTTAAATAGCAAGTGTACTCATATATAATTCACAGTACATCCAATTCTCAAGCACAAGACTTTTCAGTTTATGATTTTCAAAACCAAAATAATATATTTTTCAGAAAATTAAAATTTCTACGTTGTGAAAACATCTACGTACTTAAAAGTAGATACCTTGTTTTACTAAATAGGATGCCATTGATGTAATTTAACTATTACCACTAAGAAGGAAAAAACAGTAAGTTAATGATACAACCTGGTGTATCATTACTTATTGCTATATACATAGCAAGGAAATATAAGCAAAATGAATCGCCCAACATATTTCTTTTGGATATACATTAGAGTCTTCTGAATTATTTTTCACTCAGTCATCAATGCATATGTTTTCCACATGATACTCTCCTGCATGCCACACCAAGAGCTCCAGAGATAAAAGTATTCTATATATTTACTTTATTTCAATATAAAATGATATTCTACTCCACTAACATCTCTCAGATTTCCCTGCAAGTCACTGACACCCTTAAATTAACTGCTTGTGTTAATGCTGATATACTCCGGGTCTCATGAGAATATACTGATCAAATGTTTTCAGGCAACAGCCAGGATTCATGAACCTTTCTCAAAATGTTCTTAAGTCATTTGTTGAATGAAAAACCGAGGGAGAGCAGCTAACCAGTCATGCCATGGGAATGACATTAAGGTTGTACAAGTGCAGATAACAACAATACATGACAGATGCCACCTGGACATCAGCGATTTTAAGATAGCTCTAGATTTCAGGGATGTTAAAAATACACACCTTAGAAGAAAATGAAATACCATATTGGTGGTATTACACACCAGAGCTAAAGAACACATTCTGTCTATTACAACTAGGGAACATCCTTCACTGCCTCATAGGAGGCCTACTTAATAATAGTAATTATTAAGTGGACATTTCACATGGTAACTTAAAATCTACAACTTACAACAAGACTCTAAAAGTCATTAAGAAGTTTGAACAGGGGAACAGAAGACAAAGAGATCTTAAATAATTTCCAGAGGAAGCTGTGTGTGTATGTGTGTAGAGGAGTTATGCCCATCTAGGATTGTTTAACTGAAATAAAACAATAAACACTTTAAAAGTCCTCTTATAAATAAAACTCTAGAAATTGGTTCAATGAGCAGTAAGTACATGGAATATCAACACCAATATTTGGATAATTCTGAATGAAACCTTTGTTTTGCCTTTGTGTGTGTGTGGTGGGGAGGGCGGATGGGGCTGAAAGATAATTCTGTCTTCTGGTACCTTAACTAAATAAAAATAGTGGCACAGGGTCTGCCAAGATGTTAACAATAACTCATGAACCAGCTAAACGGCTAAACTGTGAATGGAATATAAGACACCAAGCAACAATCTTTAAATTAGTTTGACAAGATGAGAGCAATAAGAGTGGGGGAGAATAATAATGACTGTAAGAAAGAGGTGTTAAAAAAGTCAAAATCAAGTATGGTACTAGTCTTAATCACCTTAAGAAGTTTAAATCTATCCTCTATTCCACTTGACTAGTTTGATTTCACTGGTAATTCTAAGTTATCTGTTAGCCTGTCTTCTTCCTCTGACCATCAGTGTCGCCTCCATTCAACCATCAAATTACCTGGCAATTAAGAATAGGATATAGCTGGAATTTTGTAAAATATATTTCTAATAATTTTCCAAATCTAAAGCAAAAATAAAACGAACTTCATTTGACAAGGGACCACTGGAGTAA
Organism: Rousettus aegyptiacus; assembly: GCF_014176215.1. Lineage (NCBI taxonomy): Eukaryota > Metazoa > Chordata > Mammalia > Chiroptera > Pteropodidae > Rousettus > Rousettus aegyptiacus. Next base: position 74,941,562 of record NW_023416287.1, read on the forward strand.
ATCTAAAAGCTTTCTATATAAAGGCTGCTGGAGAGCCACTAGAAGTCTCAACCAAATATTTCAATAAAAGATACACACAAAAAATTTTTCTATTACATCCGATGTCATCCTACATGATTTGTAATTGTCACAAAAGCTGACAGTGTTGTTCTTTTAACATTTCCCCCCAATTTTCTAATTAGCACTATTACATTAACACAACCAACCCAGATTTACTTTTTAAATTTATTATTACACAAATTTTCAAACATATACAAAAGTAGAGAACAGTAAGTACCTACTAACCAGCTTCAATAATTATCAACGTGCTGCTATCTGTGCGTTGTTTGCCTCTGGTCCCAGGACCAGCCCACCCCAAAATATAACCCACACTGATATGCATTTCGTTTTGACCCTGAATATTTAAATGCAAATTCTGGACATACCATTTACCTACAAATACATACATCTTTAATAAGACCTTAAAAAAAAAATAGTATCACAACCTTATAAAATTAACTACAATTTAAAAAAATTATCTAATATACAGTGTATATTTAAATTTCCCAACTGCCCCAAAGATGTCTTTTATCTTTTACTTATTATAGTGACATTGGTTAATGAAATCCAGTACGTTTCGAGTGTACAATCCAACAGAAAGTCACATATATATTGCATTATATGTTCACCACCCATAGTTAGATTTCTTTGTCATTACATATTTGACTTCTTTTACCCCATCTACCTCCCCTCTACCCTCTGCCCTCTAGTAACCACTAGTCTACTGTCCATGTCCATGAGTCTCTGTTTGTCATGTTTCTTTGTTGCTTTTAGATTTGTCTATCTTATTATTGAAAATTTCAAACGTATACAAAAAGAGAGAAAAAGGTATCATGAACTCCCATACACCCATTGTCTAACCTTTTAATTTATTTACTTATAATCGGTCTTTATTTACTCTACCCTACCCCCTGGTGAATAAAGGCAACTTACAGGCAAAGGAAACAGCTTCCCATTTACTTTTATACACAGACTATTGGGATAGTTATCTTCTTGAGGGCAACTTGTCTCTGCCAAGCAAAGTCTGCATTAAAATATAATAAAGAAATTATTCTTAAATAGTGTACTCAAACATGCTTACATATTTTCAAATTCATGCTATATATACATAGTTAGCAAGTATGTTATTAATGTAATAGAAAATTTCAAACTTGCCTCAGCTGAACTTGGACTGTATAATCTCGCCTACCACCTGGCAAAAAATCCCTGTTGAAATGAGAAAGAAAAAAATTAGTATTTTTATTCTTATTCCTTAAAACATTAACACTAGCCTATCAATAGTACAAGCCTTAATCAACCACTATAGAGGTGGTGGGGGAAAAAAAGGGCGTAGATGATAGAAACTCTATTTATCCCTCTGGCGACCAAATCAAAGTTGTGACAGAAACAAGGAGCAAACAGCAAGGAAAAATCGCCTGGGACCTAGATGAACAAGCCATACAACTAGAGAGAAATCTAAGAAATCACCCTGCAACGGCAGAAGGTAGGATGGGGGAAAGATGCAGGGCTGCCAGGTCCCGAGTGGTTGAGTGAGATGGAAGCTGTGGCAGTGGCAGAAGCCTCTTAAAGGGGCTGCGATCACGAGCAGACTTTCGTGGTGACAGACATGCTCACTCTGAGCACCAGTACTGGTTTGGCTGCACATGGGGCACCAGGGACTTACAGGGGAACACTGAGTTGCTGAAATGAAAGCCAACGCGGGCCTCACTCTGTACAAAAGTGCCTGCGTTTTCCACTATTCCTCCTTTGAGCCCTCCCATCTCCCAGGGTGCAGAGCAGTGCCGCCATACCTGTGATGTCATCAACTGAATAACAGAGGTCATTCTACACAGAGGATTCCCTGAAACTCTGCCTCCCCCAACTTGAGACCCTACCCTAGCCACATCCAGGTGTGTCCCCGCTTAGTCATGTGCCCCTTGCTGAGCAGGACCTAGACTCACACTGGAGGCAACTGGCCTCAGTTTCTGGTGTGGCCTATTTTGTTTTTTCTTTTACGTGAAGCAACCCTTAGCTGACCTCACAGATTGCAAGCTTACGATCCCTTTTTTTTTTTTTTTTTTTTTTTTTACACCTATAGCACCTGGTCTTCCTAGGTGGTCTCCCATCCAAGTATTAATCAGGCCTGACCCTGCTTAGCTTCCAAAATCAGATGGGATTGGGCTTGTTCAGGGTGGCATGATCATAGACTGCTGTGGCCTTTTGGGTAACTGTGAGCACAGCATCTGTGGATTGCTTGCTGAATCTTAACAGGCCGCCCCAGAGCAGCACAGACTGAGGCTAAATTTGGCCTGCAGCTAAACCCCTCTCAGGACTGTGCGACTGGACATCTACCACACAAAACCACACTAATATAGTGGGAGACTTAAGAGTTTTGCTTAATACATAGAAACAGACACAGAAAGGCAGCCAAAATGGGAAGACAAAGAAGCAGAAACCATATGAGAGAACAGAACACAGATCCAGGAATAATGGAGTCAAGCAATCTAACAGATGCAGAGTTCAAAATACTAGTTATAAAGATGCGCAATGAACTTATTGGAAGTGTACATGAATTCAGTGAGAACTTCGACAAAAAGATAAAAAGCATAAAAATTGAAATGGAAATTATAAAAGGGAACCAGTCTGAAATGAAGAACACATTATCTAAAATAAGAAGTATATTTAATGGAATAAAAAAAGTGAAGAAACAGTATCAAAAGACCTATATAGAGGTTGGGAAAGCCAAGGACACTCAATCAGAATAGCAAGAAAAAAGAAGCCAAGACTATAATAGTAATTTAAGGAGCCTATGAGACACTATTAAAGGTCAAAATATTTGCGTTATAGTGGTACCTGAAGGAAAACAAGATGTTGAGCTATTTGAAGAAATAATGATGGAAAACGTCTTTAACCCAGTGAAGGAAACAGACATAAAACCCCAGGAAGCTCAGAAAGTCCCAAAAAACAGGAACCCAAAGAGGGCTACACTAAGACACATCATAATTAAAATGCCAAAGGTTAAAATACAAAGAGAGAATCTTAAAAGGAGCAAGAGAAAAGTAGTTACCTACTTGATGTCTCAAAAGAGACTATGCAGGACAGAAGGGCTTGACAAAAAATATTTGATGTAACGAAAACCCAGGATCTACAACCAAAAATACTTTATCCAGCAAAGCTATCATTTAGAGTTGAGGGACAGATAAAGAGCTCCCCAGACAAAAAAAAAGCTAAAGAAAGTTATCAACACCAAGTCAGTATTACAGGAAATGTTGGGGGAACTTCTTTAAGAAGAAAAAAACATGTATCAAAAACAGGAATAAAGAATGGTACTGACTACATTCCTACCCAACAAGTACCTCAAATGGAAAAAAATGAAGTGCTCCAAACAAAAGACAGAGTGGCTGAATGGAGAAGTAAACAAGACCCCGACCTATGCTGCCTAGAAGAGACTCACTTCAGATTAAAAGACACACACAGACTAAAAGGAAGGGGATGGAAAAAGATATTGCCTTGATGGACCTAGACGGTATTGTGCTGAATGAAATGAGTTGGATAGAGAAAGACAAACATCACATGATTTCACATACATGTGGAATCTAAAGAACAAAATCAACAACGACGACAACAAAAGTGGAAATAAACTCATAGATACAGAGAATATTTAGAGGGATACTAGATGGGAGGAGGTTTGGGGGACAAAAAAAGGCAAAGGGATTAGGAGGTACAAATAGATTGTTGCAGGATATGGAGATGTAGACTGTGGCATGGGGAAGATGGTTAATAATGTTGGAATAAAAATGTAAGGAGGAAGAGGGGTACTAGATTTAGTGAGGCGATTGATTGCTTTGAGTTATGTGGATCTCTGATGACTGCTACACAACTGAAACTGGTAATATTATTATATGCCAACTATAATTGAAAAAAAAATCATTGAAATATACAATGTAAATGCAGGCAACTAACTGTCCATTCTATTTCAATAAAGATGGAGAAAAAAACCCCACTATAGTGATAACCCTCATTTTATTAACATTTAATCACGTCTTTATAGTAATTTTAGGGTATTTCACTCACAGAAACTTTCATAATGCAACAGATTTCAACAGGCAACAGATTTAGCTAACATGAAAAGAAGCACCCTAAGTGCTAAAAGATTTTTAATAAATGAAGTTGTTTGCTTATAATGGTTCTTGACTTTGGCTGAGCATTCTAACCACTTGCCAATTTTTTTAAAATATAAAGGCCCACTAAATATTCTTATTGTTCTGGGGTACAGTCTAAACATTAGATTTTACAGCTACTCAGGTGATTCTAATATAGAACCAGGATCATGAACTAGTGCCTAGAGTCCCATTACCTCTACATCACAGCAATACATAATTATGTATCCAACTAATATATACACATTCTGTTAGGTAAGAACCTAACAGAATCCCATATAAAATATCTTTGGCCCTGAACCTTCCAAAAACTTGCAACTCAAAAGGAATCCACAGTGAAGCAGCACTGCTACTGCTGGGGAGGCTTGTTAGAAATGCAGAGTCTCAGGCCCCACCCCAGGCCTACAGAATTAGAATCTGCATTTTTAACAAGATCCCCAGATGACATGTATGACCAGTTTAAGAAGTAGTGTCCATAGCTATTATTACAAATCTTGGACTTTGTCAGAGAGAATAACATTAGAGATTAGTCCTTTCTTAAGAATACATTCGGCCCTTACCTTGCTCTAATTGGGCCAGTCTTCTTACTGTTTCCAATTCTCTATGTTCACTAGAAGGCAGTAAAGCACAGCATGGACCAGCTTGAGTTCTATAGTACCAAGCTGTATAACCTTGTGCAAATTACTTAACCTTTCTGTGCGTCAGTTTCTACATATTAAAGATGAAAACTTACTGCACCTACCTCACGGAGCTCTTGTGATGATCAAATGTGTTAATAATACACTTAAAGTACTTGAATATAAGAAGTGCTCAACATGTGTAAGCAGCTAGCTACTATTATTGTTAACTCTGATCTGTTTCCCTTGCCAGTGGAACCCTTCGCCCTTCTCAAATATCTATTCAAATTATCCCAATATCCTAGACTACATCAACCTCTTGTGAGTAACCCATATCATTCCACTCATTCAAATCAAGAAACATTTCAGTCTGGGTGCTGGAGTTTCAAAGGTAAATAAGACACGATATTTGCTCTCAAAAGTCTTATATGCTAGTAACAGGTATATACAACTAAAATAAAATGTGCTAAATGCTATGTACATTATGAAAAATAAATGCTACAGAAAAAAGGGAAAATTTAATTCTGTCTCATCAAGTTAGAAAACAGGGTTTGTACAGCAGTGGTTCTACCTATTTCTACTTTGAGAGACACACCTCCATCAGTAACAGTGGCTTCACTAGTGCAGTGATTCTCAACAAAGGGTAAAGATCAACCAGAATCTTGTTAGATTGAGGAACATAACTTGAAAAAAAGAGAAACAAAAGATGAACCTAGAAATTTAGATGGAAGCCTGGTATAAAGGGTTCCAAAAAGCTCGCTAAAGATACTTTATTCCAATAAAACACTTTATTCCAATAAGGGAAATTAACATAAACTGGGAAATGCAATGTGCTAAATATCTTCACAAACAGTATGAGTAATGACTAGCATCTTCTGACATTCATTTTCGGTAGTTTTATTGTTCTGAGAACTTTCACATGTTGATCTCATTCATCAGATATAAGTAAGCATTTACTATATACCAGGCACTGTGACAAGCTTTAAGAATACAAAAAAGAGTCAGATGTGTTGCTTTCATTAAGAAGTTTACAAATGCAAGTAGTCAAATAAATGCAATGATACCCTAATAGAATGTAAGTACACAGTACAATATACAGTGAGAGACAAAGGATGTATTTGGGGAAATCTGGAAATGTATCACAAAAAAGGTAAGACTTAAACTGGCCCTTAACGCAGAGTAGGGAGCAAACAGAGCTGTGAAAACCTAGTCAAAGTATAGGCTGCTAGGGAAGAGTGACAGGAGATGAGATGATAAAGAAGATAAATAAAAGCAAGATGTTGAAGAGAACTGCCAGGCAATGGAGTGTTGAGTTCATGAGGTATCACTATAGGGTTTTTAGGCACAAGAGAAAAGAAACTGAATTGGCTTTAGAAGGACCAAATGGTCAACTGGAAGAACAAGGAGACCATTACAATTGTATAGGCAAAAGATGATGTCTTGAAAGCTATTTAAACATAAATATCACAGTGATATTTAGGTATAAAAACTGATAGGACTCAATGACTGACTAGAGATGGAAAGGTAGGATAAGGGAAGGGGAGCATCTAGGTCATAAGGTTGAGGCCCTAATCCAATCTGACTGGCATCCATATAAGAAAAGGAAGAGACACCAGTAATGCTCAAGCACACAGAGGAAAGGCTATGTGCATACACGCAGCAAGAAAGCAGGCGTCTGCAAGCCAGGGAGAGAGGCCTTAGGAGAAATTAAATCTGTCAGCACCTTAATCTTGGACTTCGAGCCCTTTGAAAGTGAGAAAATAAATCTCTGTTGTTTAGGCCACCCAGTCTGTGGTACTTTGTTACAGCAGCCCTAGCAGACTAACACACCAACATTGAAGAAGAAATATATTCCAAACATTCCTCTTACCTGGATATGCATATCTCTCTAACTTGCTGAGGTGTCAGAGCAAAAATAAAAAACTTCTCTTGAAATCGTTGAATACTGCTTTGAACTGGGGAGGGAAAAATAAGAATATTCAAATAACAAATCCAAAAATATTAGTACCTGCAGGTACTTTTGATAGTCTGTCAAATTCTAAAATTTTTATAGTTAAAATACTCCAAAATAAAGAAGTACTAAACTGCATTCTTCTTAGAATTATGAAAGTCAAGTCACTCTAAAGTAGTTTCAATTTTAGACATTATTCTTTTATTCTAACACAATAATTACAATACTGTAAAAATATAACACAACCCTTCGAAATTACATTTCATTCATGACTATATAGAATCATCTAATGAAAATCTGATCAAGTCAAAAACTCTGCAGGAGAACTCTATCCAAGATTCAGGTGTTTTTCAAGTTTGCTATTTTCTTTGTTGTGTTTTGTTTTTGATATTTCATATTCAATTATACTGCTCATTCATATGAAAGAAAATTTAAAAGCTTAAAACTTCTAAGCTGATAGTTATTAAGATACATAACAATTATTTGCATACAAAAGATCTTCTATTTAAAAGATTACCTAATAAAATCATCCTTAATTTTATTATTAAAAATTGTAATATATTTAATTCACAAAGAACTTCAGCAGGTATATACTGATATATTATTCAATGATGTTTAGGGCTCATTAAAACAAAACAAAAACTAATATAGAGAACTCAAGTCTTCTGCTTCCTAACAAGTACATATGTGTTACTGGCCAGTTTTCCTGGTCAGTTTTCCTGAGCATGAAGATAAACAAAATGCCAGTTGAATATCCCTTCAAATCCACCATAACGAGAAGAAATATTAACTCCTTGGGTAAAACAATCTTTTCTTTAAGCAAAGGTAGTTTATTGTAGCAGGTACATTCCTAGAAATCATGTCATAAAGTGGCTCAGATTTTCCCAGAACATTTAAAAAAGAAAGGAGAGGGATGCTGTTTATGATCAAGGCCTAAAAATGAAACAAAACTGTAAGTCATAAACATAACTAAAGGGCATGAAACACAAACACAGAACTACAATAATAAGTCTCTCCATTTCCTCAATTCCCATTCACTCTTCAACTCTTATGCAGATTTATTATTAACACATTTAATCATCACAAGAACTCCATGAGGTAGTTGCAGATTCTGGAAACTTTCCACTATCCATGGCTAAGGTCACCAATGACATCTTAACTGTCCAATTCAACAATCTATATTTGGAGATTAGAGGTAAACACACTGCATTTTCAATCTCAATGGCATGAACACTCAGTCTTCCAGCCAGAAAATTCAAATGGTCTAACACAGAAGGGAAAATGGTGCATATATTTAAAAAAGGAAAAAGAGAAAAAAAAAAAAAACTTGCACAAATAATGGAAGACTATCCCCCAGCTTTGATGGAAGGGGGTAAAGTCCTTACAGATCAAACCCCAAGCAAAATAAATACAAAGAAAACTACCTAGTCACACCAAAACTAAACTACTAAAAGGTCCTGGGTTCACACCCCAGTGGAGCCACGGTCAATGGTCTATCACCATGCCACCCTGAACAAGCCCAATGTCTGATCTCAGAAGCTAAGCAGGGTCAGGCTTGGTTAATACTTGGATGGGAATCCACCTAGGAAGACCAGGTGCTGTAGGCATAAATAATAATTAAATATATATTTATATATATATTAATTCATATATATATTTATATATGAACAAAGGCTTGACTTCTTGTTAAAAACAATGTAGGCCAGAAGTCATCTTTAAATTGGTGAAAGGAAAAAACTGTCAACTGAAAATTCAATACCCTTCAAAAACAGGGTAAAATAATGACTCTTAGATAGAGCTAAGAGAATTTGTTGAAAGTGGACTTACACTACAAGAAATGTAAAAGGAAATTATCAGAATGAAAAAAAAAACCTTCAAAACAAAAATTTCAGGAATGAGAACCACCACGAATAGTAAATAAGTGGAAAAGTTAAAATAATATGCTGTTTTTATTTCTTTTAAAAGATAACTGTAGTAGCATTGAAAGGCAGTATTTATAACACAGGTATAACTAAGACATAACAAGAGCTAGGATAAATAAGTATATGAAATTATCTACCCAACAGCTGCAATTCTTACTTTATTTTGATAACCTTAATTAACATAAATCTCCAGAGACAGATCCACTTTCGGTGTACCCAAAATGTCAGGTACCTACACCTGCGAAGCTGTGTGTAAGATCTTCAGTGAATTCACCAGCACAAATACCAGTATTTGAGGTCCTGTCTGACTGGGGTCAACCTACCCAGAAAAGCACCCATAAATCATGAACTTTCTTGAAACTACAATGCTTCCATAGTCAATATATGCCACCATTTATGTACAATTTACAGAACTTGCAGCTTAATGTTAATAGTTTATATCATCATAGATATCTTTGCTGTACCTTTTATTTTTCTAAAAGTTTTGGCTTTATCAATTATTTGCTGACAAATTTTCAGTCCAAAATATAATCCCAAATAATCATACCATTTCTATGAAAAAATGGATCTGTCGCATCACTATGTGCCATAACTAAATTCCAAGAATTTATAGAAAAATAGTGCATATGGTAATAAAATCTAATATGTATTAATACTTACTGATAGTTTTTAGGTAGGACAATTTTATGACAGAACAGTAGCCAAAAGCTCACTAAGTTCACTGTAAGGTAAGTCTATTAGCTAGACTTTCATTTTGATTCAGATGAGGAAAAAGAATGGCAGGATATAAAGTAGAAGCATGCAGGTTTTGTGGTGTTTGTCCCCATTAGTTAGTTTCTCTAACACAGAACCAGAAAACCAATTCTACATAGATCCAATGAATGCTTTTTATGTTAGCTGCAGCAAATGAAAAGGAAAAAGACCATGGCTCAGGGAAGGACATGAATTGGATATGACTTCATTAAACTCCTTCCTTTTTCAATAATCCTTCATAATGTAGATTTTATTTTTCAAAGATAGCTGCAACATCTCCCATCATGCCCTTCTTATAATGTAATCTTGATACTCTTCCAATTAAGTAGTGGGGTCTGTATCATGCTCCCTTTGAACCTGAATAGCACTTTGTGACTGCTTCAATCAGTAGCATATGGTATAAGTGATGCTATACAACCTGCAAGGCTGGATCATAAAAGCACCATGCACTTCTTTCTTGCTCTCTGGGGACACTCACTCTCAGAATCCAGCTTTCATGTTATAAAGAAGCCCAAACTAGACCACATGAAAAAAGTCATATGTTGGTATTCCAGCTAACAGCCATGCTGAGTCCAAGCCAATAGGTAACATAGCCACCACATATGTTGAATGAAGATGCCTCCAGATGATCCCAGCTTCTAGCCATTAAGTCACCCCTAGCCTTTTTATCTTCTCAGCTAAGATCCCAAATATGTTGGCACAGAGACAAGCCAAAAGAGATGACAGAACATAAAAAGAGAAACAGGTTAACTACTGACAGGACTAGCTGATAATATATGAGATTATGAGACTTTCCCTGTTCTATTTCTATGCTTGAATTTTCAATTACTACGATAAATTACTTTGAAATCTGAAAAGAATCACAGGTGTTCATTTCATTAATGTTCTTTACAATTTAATATTTTATATATATTCTTATACACAGACCGAATACAGACAAATTTTTAAAACAGAAATAAAATTCAAAAAGGATTTCATCTTCAAAATAAATTATATTAAGAAAAAAATCAAAAAGATGAGAAAGACTGCAGGTAAGAGCTAATCCAAATAGCTACTTAAATGAAGAGAACAGAGATTTTGGTTAGTTTTTAGACTAGGGGATTATCCGTTTGTTACAGTATAACCTTAGCTACAGAAAACTTCCTTAAGTACTGTATACATTCCGGTTCCTAAATGATATTGTCATTGTAAATGCTAAAATATTTTCATTTTAACCATTCTGAATAAAAATAATTCTGACCTGCAAACTATATAATAATGTATCTCCTTAAACAATATATTCACCATGGTTCCTTCCTTCCTTCCTTCCTTCCTTCCTTCCTTCCTTCCTTCCTTCCTTCCTTCCCTCCCTCCCTCCCTCCCTCCCTCCCTCCCTCCCTCCCTCCCTCCTTCCTTCCTTCCTTCTTTCCTTCCTTCCTTCCTTCCTTCCTTCCTTTTAGCATCACTCCATGTGCCATGCTGTAACGGTGATTCCCTCAACATTGAATGGTTATTGGTCTCAATATCCTAAGAGATTTTGGAATGACATTTTTGACCTCTTGTGTTTTTTCTAGCATGGCTCTTTCAGTCTCTTCTGTGCTGTCAATTAATTCCTATTCAACAATATATTGATGGCTTAGAAATTATCTAATCAATTGTATATAAAATCAAGACTATACACACTGGCTTGTGGTTCTGAAGAATATGTGCTTTGCAATATGGATCTGGTATCTCTTTTTGACTCCTGAGGATTGTGAATGCTTGGTTCCAAAATGTAAACAGTTTTCTGCATGGTAGCATTTCAAATAAACAAATTTTCCCATAACTTTTATTTTTAGAAATATTTTCAATGTCATAAAACCAAATCATCAAAACTTAAGGGAACGTCTGAATGTCATATCATACTGCCTTTGACATCATGACACTAAGAAATTCCAGTTAAAGGTCATTACTGGAAATTATTACATTCTTCCACTTTTATATGGCAGACGATATGATACTATACTGATTTTTTAACTTTCTACCTCAAAGTCTAAAACGGCATTTCTTAAGATCAGTGTTTTACCAATCAGACATACTAAAACTGTATACATTAAGAAATTTTTCTTTTTCTCTTTTGGGAACAAGGCAAAATAAGGAAATGTTCATAAAAATAATGAGAGGCAGGACTTCTGAAAAACAAATAAACGAAGAGCTTTTTAGCTCAGGGGTAAAAAGTTATTTTATAAGCCCCGAGGTTACAGATATTTTTTTACCTTCTAACTATGAGCAAAAAGCAGATTTTTCTAAGCCACTCTTCTACACAAAATACCTTTGGCATTTTTTTTTTTTTTAATCTAAGCCAAATGAGATACAAAAGTTTTATTTTATTAAACTTATAAAAAGCCTACTACTTTTCTTTAACCTTATTGAAGTTAATGAAAGAGAAACTCTATGAGGAATATAGAAAAGAAGGAAAATTTCTATTCCTATTTCTAAACAAAGCAGAAAAGGAACAGAGAAAAGCAGGAAGCCTCACAAGCAGAGAGACACACTGCTACATCTCTCAGGTCTAGTCTTCTCTCTACACTTTCAACCCTACCTCTGAAACACCTTCCACAGTACCCACAGGCCCTCTTATCTTCTAAGTCCTCACTCTGGCCCCATTCCCGAGGAGTCCCATGAAGAGTCACCTAAGCATATTACTAGTCTAAATCTTTCTCAAAATACATACAAAGAAATAAAATTTGGGCCTGGTTAGTACCTGGATGGGAGACCACCTAGGAATATCAATGCTGTAGGCATTTTAAAGAAAAAAGTAAAATCATAAAAGAAAGGGAATTGGGTAATAAGCTTTTAAAATGCTATTAGTAATTTAAAAACAAAAAATCTAAACAAGACATGTTTCCATCTACCAAAATCGCAAAGATTTGTTTTCAATAGCACCTAATAAAGGCAGGAAATAAGGTACAATGGGAGGCATTCTCTCACTTTGTATAAATTGGCACAGCTCTTCTGGAACCTAATTTAGCAAGCAATATGTTATCAAGAGTCTAAAATGTTCTTATTCTGTTGCAATAATTCTACTCATAGGCTTTTGTACAAATAATAAAATGTAAACAAACACAAAATTCTTATTTCAGAATGAAACTGATGAAGGGATAAAATGCATTATTATATCTGCCTGGCTCAGGATTGTTAAATAAAAACAAAGCAAGGAGCAAGGGCCTTGGAAAAGCCCCGCCACCTTGGCCTGCCAACCAATCAGGCCATAATGACCCCATTAACCAACTCTTTCCCTCAAAATTTCCCTCTGTAACAACTTTTAGTAATATGGTAAAATTTACTATATTTTCTGAGCAGTTGACGGGTGTTAAAAAGCTAAAAAACGTGTGTCAAACTCCCTGTGCCACCTCAGAAAAAAATTAAGAAAAATAGGTTCATTTCTTAGGAAAGTACTTTAAAAGGTATGGTAAACAGAAACTAAGTCTTTGTAAAAATATCAAAAATATCAAAACAGAATCACAAGCAAGATGATTTATGCTCCCATATGCAGAGAAGAAATCCAAGTTCTAAGCCATAAGAACATGAATGATGAATCAGTTATATTAGGTTTTAGTCATGGTTGCCAATATATTTTTTATCTGTGCATTTAAACATTTGGCATTAATGCTTCGAATTTATAATATTAACAGCTAACCGTTAATCAATAGTTGAAAGCCGCTTGCTTTACTCTCTTGTTCAGAATAAATGGATTTCTCTAACACTTACCTAAACTTGTAGGCTTGATGAGAACATCAAGAACGTCATAAAAGGGCAAGTTTTTTAACTGCACATCAGGATGGACAGGAGGAATGGGAGGAGATGGCTGCTGCATCTCAAATGTGGGCTTAGTATCTTGAAGCAACACAGAACCAACAGGAGAGGACGGTGAGTGAGGTGTAACTGAAGTGGAAGGCAACGCGTGGATTCCAGCCACGGTCAAGTCAGGTTCTACAGGTGATGAGCTACCATCCAAATTGAAAACCGATGATTTGATTGTGGATAAATCAGAAAGTCCTTCAAGAGTCCGTGGGTATCGGCGTCTATACAATTCTCGGATTTTAATCTGAACCGCAGGGCTGCAGCCGCTCTTCAATAAATGCAACGCCCTCATCAGGAGGTCATGCTTGCGTCCACTTTTATTCCGCCCGGCAAAGCCTAGTAACACTTGTAGTTCAGAAACCCTAAAACTAGAAACCATATTCTAAAAGAAAAGGAAAAAAAAGACATAAGCAAGTAGTCACCCTTAAAAATATAAAAGCCCTATTTAAAATATACTATAAAATCTGATTTTTCCCACATTCTATCAACTGGCTTATACCAGTAACCGGCATTTCCACATACCAGTTAAGAATCATTCCTGTTGATGCTACTACTCCAAACCCTACCAAATTACAATCAAGCTATGGTGTTAATTATGTTTTGTTGTACTCTTAATTTTGGTAGTCTACTGGTTTCTATTAACACCCCATTGTCTGACTGCTTAAGTGAAAACCCATGTCTGCTTTTGACCATGAAATTTATAACCAATGAATATACCTTTTCAAAACTAAGTACTACCAATACATATTGTTTGTTACAGTATTATCATGAATGAATCAACCAAAGAACTACATTTTTACAGTACTATATGCATAACTTCTCATGCTAAGTAGTAAATCTACAAAACCAAGAGACTTATGATCCAAAATTCATTTTTCACCCTAACTCAAATATTAAGAAACAGAAAATATATGAAAATATTTTTAAAAATTAAAGCTAAAAATTCATATATCTTATTTAGGTGTCAAACTTTTAAAATGACTGAAGTTTCCGGGTGAGTATCCAATGAGAAAACGACCTTTCAAAAGCAAGGAAATAAGCGGTCACAAATCTCAAAGGACAAGGTTCCTTCTAAGCCACTCTCTACCGCCTTGTTCTTAGGTATGAAATGAAGGTAACAAGCAGTTCCTGCTTCAAATCCTACCATCTATTTATTCAACAAACTCTAGCATATACTTTTAACCAACTGCTGATTCAGAAATCTACCTTAATGATTTTTCGGTCAATTCTGAACTTGGAAGTAACCCACACTTGGGTCAGATTTATTTGTTCACACGCGTACTGTTCAGTCAGAGTGTGACCTAGAGCTGACCAAATGTCCTTTCAAAAATATACCCTTTCAGAAAGCAACCTGAGGAAACTTCCCTCAATCTACCTCCTCAGTGCCGCACACTCCACAGCTACCTGGGATTCCTTCTCAACCTAGTAGGTATGCAAGGGCAATACCTATAGCTGGCACTGATTCATAATACATAATCCCTCTGTTCTGCACTTTTAAGTCTCATCGATACCCTAGAAGCCATTGTTAAAACTCTTCTTGGCTTATAGTTGTCAGGAATAATACTTGCCAGTTTTCTAAACTGAAAACAATTTTAAACATGTCAAATACAGCTGCATGTACAAGCATAGTTCTACTACATATACTATATGTGTCTGTATTTCATGCTGTACAAGTCAGAGATTAAAAGTTGTAACCTTAGCCACCATTTCTTATACTCTCGATCAGCGCTGTCCGATAAAAATAAGAATCACATACATAATTCTAAATCTTCTAGAATTCAAACAAATTAATCTTGACAATATGCTTTATTTAATCCAGTATGCCAAAAGTATTATTTCAACATGTAATCCACTTTTATAATTTAAAAATCACCAATTTTTTTAAAGTGTCAATGAGATTTTTTTCCATACTAAGTCTTCAATATCTAGTGTGCATTTTACACTTAGAGCACTTCTTGATTTGAACTAATCACATTTCAAGTGCTTAAGAACCACATATGGCTAGTAAACTACCACAGTGGAGCTCTAAACAACACTCTCATAGCAAGATGTATCACAATGCCATGGTTACACTTAACTCTCTTCATTTCCTCCATGTATTAAGATGAAGATTTTATTTATCTTACCCTTATATGCTATGGACCACAAAGATAAAAAATAAAAATAAAAATAAAGATGGAAAACAAAATTCCTGACCAAACTCATGATAAGCTCGTTACAGTTTACTCAAGGTTTCATGCATAAAAAGGACTATGTAGACTTCAGGACTAAGTGTCTTCCCAAACAAGAAAAGCAATGCACCTTCCCTGAAGCCCCCAATCCTAGTAAATACTTCAACTAAAGTTTGCTTATATTACAATAATATAAGCAACATTAAATCATGGAGAATACACACACCAACAAAAAAAGGCATACAGAAATAAGGTATTTGTGATTCTATCTAAAGAAATGGAATATGTTACTTTATTTCCCTCCTTCCAGGTATTTTCAGATATTCTTTGTTTTAACAAAACTTGTTTTACAGAAAAGAGGCAAGAGAACACCAAGTCATCATAAGCTTGGCTCTCAAAATGGAATTCCTAGGAGATTTCAATTCACTTATTTCCAATGGTAACTTCATCTGGCAAAGAATGCTAATGAAAATGGCTCCATTAGCTATTGTAAATACCCAAACAGAAGGGAAGAGATAAGGGTTTAGAACTATAAATGCGGGATAACAAGATTCTGAGCAAAAAAGAAATCCCCTGGTTTGGAGAAAGAAGGACAAAGGAAACAACAGCAGACAGGACAGCCAGTCTTTGCATTGCAAAAATGCTGCAAAGTACTGCTAGGCACTTCTGAAGATAATGGCAAGTCCTGCCAAAGATGATGGCTTTGAGTGTCAATGGTGTTCTGTGGAAAACTTCACAACAGCAATAAGGAGTTGTATGTAGGTCAAGTCTTAGCATCAAAACTCAGGACCTTGGGCAAGTCACTGTATCCTCCTGGTCATCAATTTCTCTTTAAAAACAAACAACAACAAAAACTAACCTTTATTTAGCATTTAGGATATTCCCTATTCTCTAAGGAGCTTATTAAGTCAAATTTTATGAATGTTTTTCCTGGCAAACCTTGGTGGATCCCATTCTTCTTAAAGTGATGCTTCTTTTTTTCTTTTTCTTTTTTTTGACTCCAGCTTCAATGAAGTTTCAGGCTGTCACCAGGTAAGGTGAGCCAGCTATGAATATCACACAAAAAATGGATTTCAGCTATAGCTCTCCACTAACATCTATCTTTAGTATAATTTTTTAAGTAGATTTTATCCAGTCTATCCTGCTGCCTCCCCAAATTTGCCCTCTAATATGATTGCTGTATGCTCTACACAGAGGAATTTCTCAATAAATGCTCGCTGACTTTAAGGAAATTCTATGAACTACAGAGACATAGGTTGTCATGACTGGTTTTTAAAAAGATACACAATCTGGATTTCAAAAAAAAAAGCTAATATCAATTAAGACTAGGACTTTAAATAAACCTTGTTTCTTTATCAAATTTAAGTAACACCAACTTATACAAATTTTTAAAGCTAGGACATTATGTAATTGGAACATTATATATAGCAGTGAAAGCAAGTTGTCTACATTTAGAAAACAACTTATCAAACAAATAAATATGATAGTTATATGTGATCATTAATGAGTAAAATATTTTAACTACTCTTCAACTCTTAAACATGAGAGAGAAATTTCCAAACACAGCCCAGAATTTGGGAAAGGTCTAACACAAACTTTGTAGATCCTCCATTTGCTATCATGTATAATATGAAGTAGAAAGAGGAGCTGCTGAGGAAAACTGATATATCACATTATTAATATTGCCTATCCCAATTACATTAAAATAATCTACATCTTCCTTTATAAGCAGAAATGAATAAAGAAAAACCATCAAATATGCTATCAAAAGGAGTGACCAAGCTGATGCCATAAGAGAAACTGTGACAATTTAGAAAGATTCTCCAATTCTTAGCTACTACTCATTTTATAGGTCATAGGAGGCCCCTGCAGTTCCTGGCCTTCCATTCCTGTGAAATTACATATTCACTATAATTAAATCCTCTTTTACTTGAGACACCTTATGCGAGTCTCTTCCTTATAACACATTGATAAAATAATTCCTCGGCTAAAGAAATCAAAATCGAAAGTCAACTATGAAAAGAAACGATGGAGATTATTTATTACTCTTTGAAATCTATAAAACCAAAGTTTGAGAGAACATCACCCTAAATGCTTCTATTATTATACACAAGATTAAAAATAAGTTTGTAAACAAAAAAGTAAGGTGGTCCCTCAGTATCTGAGAATGACTGGTTCCACGCCCCCTGAAATATACCAAAATCCACAGGTGTGAAACTCTTGGATCTGGAAGGCTGACTGTAACAACAAAATAAACACATATCTTCAAATAGAGTGAAGAACTTAAAAATAAAAGAAAACATGAATTAAAAAGCAAAAAGCAGAAAAGTCTATAAATGCAGGCTCCAAAAAGGGAATGAAAACAGTCTTGAGAATGAGAAAAGGAATATAAAGACCACAAATACTAAGAAAATTTCTTTAAACCAAAAGAATAGCACATGCAATTACGTTCTAATTAAAGATACTGACAAAAGTTATTTCCTAGAAAAAAAATAAATTACTCAATCTGATTCAAGACCAAGAGATTATCTTTGCCCCTCTACAGTTTCAAAGTCCTCTACCCAGACAAGACAGCTTAATGAATAAATTTTATTAAGCCTTCAAAAAAAAAAAAAAAAGATGCAATTCTGTTCCTTAAATTATCGAGAGACTAAAAGTCAGTTAAATACATGTTAGAAGACAAACATGGAAAAATCTGTTGAACACAAAACACAAAATTTTAAAAATATGCAAATCATCATTTTTCAAATGTCAGCAGGGAGTCCACTCGTCCAATGAAAATCTTAGGCAAAAGACTGATGAAACCAGGGGCCTAGTATTTCCCAATGTGGACCATAGGAGCCTTTTTTGCAACACATCAATGTTTCCTGTGAGTACAGATACAAAATTTCTCGATGTACCCAAATATAGTTTAATCTAGGAAAATAAAAATGGTTTAGCACAAATTTAGTATATTGTTTGGTCAGCATGATCTCTATCCTTATAGTCACATACTGATATATTTATGAATAAAATTATACAATATATGAGATTTCCTTTAAAATCATTTGGGGTGACCCCATGTAGCTAAAGCAATCTTAGGAGAACAAAGCTAGAGGCATCATGCTCCTTGATTTCAAACTATATTACAAAGCTACAGATATCAAAACAGTAAGCTATTGGCATAAAAAGACACATGGAGATCGATGGAACAGAATAGAGAACCCAGAAATAAATCCATACATATATAGTCAATTAATTTATGACAACGGAGCCAAGAATATACAATGGGGAAAGAATAGTCTCTCCAATAAATGACACTGGGCAACTAGACAGCCACATACAAAATAATGAAAATGAATGATTATCTTACACCATACATAAAAATTAACTAAAAATGGACAGAAGACTTGAACATAAGACCCGAAACCATAAAACTCATAGAAGAAAACAAAGGTGGTAATAAACTCCATATAACAAAGGTCTTGGTAATAATTTTTTAAACCCGACATCAAAAGCAACAACAACAGCAACAAACAAGTGGGACTACATTAAACTAAAAAGCTTCTGCATGGCAAAGGAAACCAGCAACAAAACGAAAAGGCAACTTATTGAATGGGAGAAAACATTTTCAGATCGTATATCTGACAAGGGGTTAATATCCAAAATAAAGAACTTAAAACTCAAAGTAAAAAAAAAAAAAAAATCCAATTAAAAAAATTGGAAGGAGATATGAACAGGTATTTTCCTGTTATACAGATGGCCAACGAGTACATGAATAGATGGCCAACATCGCTAATGCAAATCAAAACTTCTAGATATCACCTCATACCTGTCAGAATGGCTATTAACCAGAAAGACGAGAAATAAAAAGGATTAAGGAATATATGTTGCTAAATAAAATATATAACATGGCAGGTGGTGGTGAATACAGTGAACGAAAATAAAGGAGGAAAAGGAAACAGGTAGTGAAGAGGTAAAAAATTTGCAATTTAGAAGAGGGAAGGTCTCACTGAAAAGGAAACTGAGTAACTGAAAGAGTAATAAAGCACCAAATGGATCCTGAAAGAAAGGCATTCCAAAGCACAGGACATAACAGGAGCAAAAGTCCTGAGAAGGAAAACATGCCTCACACAAGGAAAAAGCCCATCGACTGCTGCACAGGGTAATAAAGAGGAATGAGTATTAAGACGGTAGAATAAGCAATGAAAATAATAAACTTGAAGAGGGAAGTCATCAGCCAAAACAAACATTTACTGTATAAAACTATCAAATTTGTGAGGCAAGAAAAGAGAGAACAAAAATGCTGGGCAACAATGACCTGCGATAAATTGGTAGACTTTATATACAGTATTCTACAGGTGAGAAAGGAAAAGAGTAATTTTAGACTTCCATGCACGTATTAAAACCAAAAAGATTCATGAAAACCTCAAGAGTTTTAATTGAAAAAGTATATAATTTTACAACTAGTAAATGGGGAAAACATGAGAATGAGAAAAGGGAAAAAAAATCTACCCAAAAGCTGGCAAGAAAACGAAGAGACAAACACAGAAAAAGTAGGACAGCACAAAATGAAGGGGTAAAAATAAATGCAAATACATATTTCAAACAAATAAAATTTTCCAACAAATAAAAATGAAATAAACTCTCCAATTCAAAGACTGAGATTGGGGATACTGCTACAGAAACCACAGAAATCAAAAAGAACACAGGAATACTAAGAACAGCTCTACACACACGAGTTTGGCAACTTGGATGAAAATGACTAATTTCTTGAAAAATATAAACCACCAAGTATGAAATACGAAAAAGAAAATTTTAATACCTACCTACTCAGAAAATTTAATTCATATTTTTTTAAACTCCCCAAAAAGAAATGAGCAGGCCCAGAACATTTTACAGAATTCTACCCCAAAATTAAAGAATTAACACCAATTCTATACAATTTCTTCCAAAAAATAAGAGAATATTTCCAAATTCATTTTATAAAGCTAGTATTACTGATACCAAATCCAAACAAAGACATACAAAAAACAAAACTACAATCAATTTTCCTCATGAATATAAATGCTAAAATACTTAAAAATATTAGCAAATAGAATTCAGCAATCTTTTAAAAAAAAGCTATTCACCATGACCAAGTGTGGTTTATTCCAAGGATGAAGGCTGGTTCAATATCTGAAATCAATGTAGTACACCTTACTAAGAGCTAAAAAAGAAAAATTGCCTGATCATATCAATCAATGCAGAAAAGGCATCTGACAAATTCAACACCCACTCATGATGAAAATTCTCAGAAAAAGAGAAATAGAGAACTTCCTCGACTTAATAGAGAGCACCTATAAAAAAAATCTAGAGCTAACATACTTAATGGTGAAAGACTGAATCCTTGCCTCTAAGATTGTAAATGAGGCAAGGATGTCTACTCTCACCATTCTCAATCAGTACAGTGTTGGAAGTTCTAGCTCATATGAAAAGACAAGAAAAGGAAATAAAAGGCATATATATAGTTGGGGGTGGGAGTGGGGAAGTTGCCTGAATTTGCAGATCCCAGCAAATCAACAAAACAACTCCTAGAATAACAATTTAGCAAGGTTGTAGGATAAAAGGCCAATACAGAATACCAATCATATCTTTATATACTAAGAACATGTGGAAACAAGTTTAAAAAACAATACTATTTATAATCACTCCAAAGAAAATGAAATACCTATGTTTTAAGACATAACGAAACATCTATTTGTATGGTGAAAACTATAAAACACTAATGGAAGTCTAAGAAGATTTAAATAAATGAATTCTTCATAGATTTGAAGACTCACCGAAGCTAACATCAATTTTCCCGAAATATATACATAGATTTGACACAATTTCTACTCAAATCCCACCAAGACTTTTAACAGATATAATATTACTCTAAAGTTTATATGGAAAGGCAAAGGAACGAGAAGAGCAGAAACAACTTTGAAAAAGAATAGAGAGTAATCAGTTTATCACATTTCACAATTTAGCTCAGTAACCAACACTCTGTGGTTTTTCAGCAGAGCAAGAGACACATAGGTCGACGGAACAGAATAAAGAACCCAGAAACAGACCTACACAAATATGCCCAAATAGTTTTTGACAAAGGTGCAAAAGCAACTCAATGGAGGAAAGACAGCCTTTCAACAAATAGTACTGGAGCAACTGCACACCCATAGACAAAAAAAAATGAACTTCCACCTAAGTCTCGCATTTTATACAAGAATGAACTCCAAATGGATCAGAGAATTAAATATAGAACGATAAAATTTTTAGGAAATAACACAGGAGAAAACCTTTAGCATCTAGGCAAAGAGCTCTTAGACTTGACTGCTCAAAGCAAGATCTACAAAAGGAAAAACGATACATTGGACTTCAACAATATTAAAAACCTGTGCTCTGCAAGACCGTGTTAAAAGGATGAAAAGACAATCAACAGTCTTGGAGAAAATATTTATTTACAAAGCATATATCCAACAAATGACTAGTTATCTAGAAAACATCTAGAATTCTCAAAACTCAACAGAAAAAAATCCAATTAGAAAAAGGACGAAAGACATGAAGAGACATTTCATCAGTGGGGATATACAGATGAAAAGTAAGCACATAAAAATATCTTCAGTATCATTAGCCACTAGGGAAATGCAAATTAAAATCTTACTGAGATATCACTAGATACATACCAGAATGGCTAAAATGAAAAACAGTAATAACACCAAATGCTGGCGAGGATGCAGAGAAACTGGATCACTCCATACATTGCTGGTAGGAACGTAAAATGGCACAGCCACTCTGGAAAACAGTTTGGCAAGTTCTTAAAAACTATATATACAATAACCATACAACCCAGTAAGTGCACTCCTGGGCATTTATCCCAGAGAAATGAAAACTTAGGTTCACAAAAAAACTATGCACAAATCTTTATAGCACTTTTATTTGTAACAGCCAAAAACTATAAATGACCCAGATGCCTTAAACAGGTAAATGTTTAAACAAATTCATACTAGGGAATACTGCTCAGCAATGCAAAGGGATGAGCTATTGATGCATGTAACGACATGGATGAATTTCCAGAGAATTATGCTGAGTGGAAAACAAAAACAAAAAACTCCAAAAGGTGACATACTGTATATGATTCCACTCATATAACATTCTTGAAAAAAGCAAAATCATAAAAATGAAGAACAGATGACTGGGTCCCAGAGATTAAGGGGAGAGAAAGCAGCAGATGTTGGCTATAAAAATGATAATATAAAGGGTCCTTGTGGTGATGGAAAAGGTCTGTATCTTGATTGTGTCAATGACAATATCCTAGTTGTGATACTGTACCACAGTTTTGCAAGACGTTACCACTGGGGGAAACTGGGTAAAAGATACATGGGCTAGCTCTACTATTTCTTAGAACTGTGAGTAAATTGACAATTATCTTAATAAAAAGTTTAATTTAAAATTACAAAGACCAAAACTATCAGAGCTGATTAATTTTCTTAAGTTCAATAACATATATTCACACAAGGCAAAACTAATATGTAGAGAGAGGGTGAATTTTCATTAACAGCCAAAATTAGCTGACCAAAAAAAACCCAGTATAGGTATGAAAATCAAACAGCAGTATGTAATACAAAAAACATTCCTAGATATAAAGAATCACTACACACAGAGTACTAGTTTCAATTCAATGAGAAAACAGAACAAATTTAAACTTTCATATACTAGTAACAATTTAAAAATATATTTTAAAAAAATTGACAGAATTACAGGAAAAAAACCCCCACCACTCTAACAAAAGATTAACATTCTCTCTCTAAAAACATAAAGATATATGATTTGAACAGCAGAATTAACAAGCTATTTACTGGACATATATCTTTGTGCCAACAACTGGAAAATACACACTCTCTTCAAGTACAAACAATATTTATTTTTAAAAATGACAACATAGTCTCAATAGATACCCAAGGATTGATACCATACAGATCATGCTGCCTGAACACAATACAAATCAATAACTAAAGGAACTCTCATATGTTTGGAAATAAAACTTTCACTGACCGATAAATTATTCACAGTGGAAAATAGAAAAATAGTCACAAGTGAAAATACTACACATCAAAACTTGTGTGATGCAGGAAAAGCAATACACAGAAATTCATGGTCTTAAATGCCTATATTAAAATGATAAAAATTAATAAGCAAAACATCTAACTTAAGAAATTAGAAAAATAGAAACCCAAAAGAAGTATAAGGAGAAAAATGAGCAGAAATTAGTGAAATGCGGGAAGAATACACTAAAGAGCAAAAAAAAAGACAAAAGCTTCATTCTTTGAAGTCTTTAAAAAATTGCCAAACTTTTAGCTTTTAAAACTGATCAAAGATGGCTTAAAAAAAACTAAAAGGGATATTACCTACAGATACTACAAAATTAGAGGTTAACAAATTAATGCTATAAATTCAAGAACATGGATGAAATGGACAACTTTCTATTAAAGTATAATCTACCAAAAACTGGTTTGAAAATTGAAGATACGAACAAGTCTATAACCAAAGCAATTCAATTAGTGGTTAAGAAGTGTCCCACAAAGAAAACACCAGTAACAATTTTACAAGGGAGAGCTACCAAACACTTAAGAAATGCAGTATTCTAATCTCATATAAACTCTTTCAGAAGAGAAAAAGTATAATATTTTTAAATGATAGGTCAATATTACTCATTAGAGGCAAAAATTTTGAATTAACTATCTTCAAACTGAATCCAATAATGAAAAAAAGGAGAGAGATCAGGGTTGACTATATTTGGAAAAAAAGGTTGATTTAAATATCAGAATATCCATCAGTGTATGTCATTATATTAATAGGTTACAGAAGGAAAACATTAACAGGAGTTTAAGGAATAAAAACTACGATCCTCTCAAAAGATGCAAAAAAGGTTTCTGATAAAAAAAATTAGCAAACTAGTAACAGAAACATCCTTAACCTGAGAAGATTATCTACAATAAACCTACAGCAAGCATCATACTTAACTGTGAAACTTTGAAAGTATTTCCTTTAAAATCAGGAACAAGATCTGGATGCCCCCATCATCGCTTCTATTCAACACTGTACTGGAGATCCTAGCCAGCACATTAAGACAAGAAAAGAAAGAAAAAAAAAAAGCATAAGAATTGGAAAAGAGGACACAAAGAGGTCATTATTCACAGATTGGTCTGTCTACACAAAAAATCCAAAAGAATGTATAATCTATCACAATTAGGAATATAGCAAGGTTGTTACACAAAGTCAAATCTTACTTATATACAGCAGCAGGGTAGAAAATATAATTATAAAAAAGATGTCATTTATTATCTGATACAAAAATAAGGTACCTAGAAATAAATCTAACAAAATATTTGCAATAGTTTAGTTGAAAAAAATTATAAAACTTTAAAAGACACTGTAAAAGACCTAAACAAATGGAGATTATGATGTTTACAGTCAAGAAAACTTAACAAAATGTTCATTCTCTCCAAACTGGTTTACAGATTCAATGCATTTCCCATCAAAATCCCAACAAAGGGTATGAGAGCATGGGAAGGTGTGTGTGTGTCTATGTAACTTAAAAAGATAATTCTAAAATTATATGGAGAAGCAAACAGCCAAGAAGCTTTTTGAAGACCTATTAGGCAGGAGAACTTGATCTGCTTCCATGTCCCCCAATGACTGTCTAGACTGTTTCAAATCGACCTTCCCAGTAAAAACTTAAAACCTAAACATAATATTAAAAAGAAAAATCAATTTGAAGGCATCAGGCACTACAAAGGTACCAAAGACCTGAGAAGCAAAGACTGTGGAGAGAAGGGAAGCCTAGAACATTGGATGCCCTTTCCCCTGGAGATATTTGCTAATGGAAGACAGGCAAGCGATGGATAGGTTGAGAAATCAAGCAGAACTTTGAATAGCTGGGGAAACAAGAAGATATTTGAAATTATTACCTGTAAGAGCTGGTATTGGGGATATATAATGAATCCTTCCTACAAGTACATATGAAAAAGACAGGTGGTCCAATAAAAAAGGTGTAAAATATTTGGCAAGCCACATCACAAAGGATAAATGGCCAATAGGTATATTAAAAGGGGTTTAATATCATTATTAATTAGGGGAATAAGAAAATGCAAATTAAAAGCACTCGACAACCACCAAAATGTCTAAAACTGAAAGGTTGGACAAGAAAGGATGTGGAGCAACTGGAACTCTTATTATTTTGCCAGTGGAAGGGAATGAAGAAATTACAACTACATACAACAATGTGCATGACAGGAAAGAAGGGAGGAAAGGAAGCAGGGAAGGAGGGAAAACGAAAGGAGGATAAAGCTCTTACAAATTAAAAATGTAATTACTGAAGTAAGTTTAACAGTTCAAAGACAAAATCAAGAAACTCTCCCAGAGTGTAAACAAATAAAATATCAATCTAGGAGGTCCAACATTCACCTGTCAAGAAAACAGAAAAGGGAGAAAAGAAATTATCAAAGAAATAGATAATTCCCCCAAATGAAGTCTTAGAACTGAAAAGGTACTCACCAATCAATGAAAAAGGCCTACAACACATTTCACAATACCAAAGATAAAGAGATCGCCATAGAGACTGTAAACAAGGTTACTACAACGGCATAACCAACAGATCTGCAATGGACCTCTACTAGCAACACTAGGCATTTTAAATTCCTAGAGCAAAACTTTCGAAGTTCAGAAAGAAAAAAATGTCTTACCAACTTAAAATTCTATATCTAAACTTTTCAATCAGAAACAAAGCATGCCATTTTCAAACATTCAAGAAATTACAAAGTTTATCACCAGCCTATCCTTGCTAAAACAACTACTTATGATTATATTCTAGTAAAAAAAAAAAAAAAAGACACGGTCTCCAAATAACAAGACCTAACTAACACAGGAGTCAATGTAAAGTAATCCCAGATGATCAGTATACAAGCACACCAAGAAAGCAAGCTGCCCAAATTAGAATAGGAAGATTGAGAGCTCCAGAAAGCCTATCCTCAAGAAAAACTGAATGGTTACAACATGACGACACATGGTAATATATAATTTAAAAAATCATATCCATGAGATCTCCTCACTCAAGCAGGACTTAGTTGTATTTCTCCTTTAAGGAGCATAGGTTTAATGACAGAAGTTCCTCTCCAGCTGGACACTACTTGGTTCTACTGTGTCTAACACATAGATCAGCGTACATATCACAAAGCCTGGGTACTAATACTCAATTTTTAGAATCTCCTGAACAAGTACAGAAAAGTTTAGGAGACTTATAAACTATAATATAAATGCTATAAATTTTAACAGTGTAACAGAAAATAAAGGCTAGAAGGAGAGGAAGTGTAGTGGTAGGATAAACAAAGAGAAATGAATGGGTGTTAAATCTTTCTGGGAAAGACTGGGAACTAAAGAAATAATGTCTAAAACTGGTATGCCAAGAAACAGAAATTTACCTATTACAAAAAGTTAAAAATAATCAACAGCAGAATAGGAACAAAAATATAACAGAATTAAAAACAAAGTGGGAAAACATACTGACCTGAATTTCTCAACTAATAGAAAGTCAAGCAACAAACACTGTTTAAGGCTGAAAGAAAAATCAATATATATGTGGTATTTTTGAGTTCTGAAATTAACCTAAATTTTTTTTTTTTTAAGTAACAGTTTAAGGCAGTTACATCAGGAGTGGGACTTAGTGGGAAAGGACTTTTCCTTTGGAATTTTTCTGCACTATCTACACAAGTATTGCTTTCATTCAAAGAAAAAAAAAGATGAGGAATGGAAATAAGATGAAAAATGTTATTAAATCCACTTTCCATATTAGGGAAAAATTTAAATAACTTTTTAAATGTCATAAATTAAATATCCATGCTAATGTCAAATAAATATACATTTTGTGACATAGTCAAGATCTGCTTTTATTGACCTATATGAGTAGGCAAATGGACAGCTCTGAGTGTCTTTGTTAAGTTTATACTGTTCTCTTCAAAGGCAAAATAAACTTATCTGTTTCAAACTATTTTCCCAAAAAGTCTAGGAAAAAGGCCACATTACTGAGGGGGTTCCAAGGTAACAGTCATAGAAAACAGTTTAAACTATGATAACAAATGATTCCACATTAACAGTTTTATTTATATGAATAAAAACACTATTTGTCAAGACAAGTCAATGGGGAAAGAATTGTCTTTTAAAAAGTAGTGCTGTGAAAACTGAATATCCACATGCAAAAGAAGCTGAATCCCTATCCCACACAATAAACAAAAATTAACTGAAAATGGATCAAATGACCTAAATGTAAAAGCTAAAACTATAAACTCTTAGATGAAAAGAGACATAAAACTTTGTGACACTGACTAGACAATGGTTTTTTAGATTTGACATCAAAAGCACAAACAACAAAAAAAGTAGATAAACTTTGTCAAAATTAAGAACTTTTGTGCTTCAAAGTACACTATCGAGAAAGTGAAAAGACGGTCCACAAAAAGAAAGAAAATATTTGCAATAACATCTGATAAAGAACTTGTATCTAGAATAAAGAATGTAAACTTAAAAAACAACCCAATTAAAAAATGGGCAAAGGGTCTGAAATGGCACGTCTCCGAAACAGATATACAAATGGCCAGCCAATAAGCACACGAAAAGATGTTCCACATCATTAGTCATCATGGAAACACATGGGTGTGAAGTGGTATCTCATCAAAACCCCAATGAGATACCACTTCACACCCATGAGAGAGGAAGCAGAGAAATTAGAACCCTTATACATTACTGCTGGGAATGTAAAATGGCATAGTAGTTTTGGAAAACAGTATAGTAGTTCCTCAAAAACTTAGAGTTGCCACATGGCCCAGGAATTCCACTCTAAGGTAACCACTCAAGAGAATTGAAAATGTATGTCCACACAAAACTTACACACTTTTAGATGAATATCCCTACTAGTCAAAAAGTAGAAACAACCTAATGTACATAAATTCATGAATGGATAAACAAAATGTGGTACATTCCATACAATGGAATATTATTCAGCCATAAAAAGGAATAAAGTAGTGATACACGCTACCACATAAATGAACCTTGAAAAGGCTATGTTAAATGAAAGAAGCCAAACACAAAAAGCCACATGTATATTTCTATGAAACGTCCAGAACAGGCAAATCTAGAGACGGAAAATAGATTAGTGAATGCTAAGGGCTGGGGGTAAGAGAGTACAGAGTGACTGCTAATGAGTATACAGTTTTTTGGGGGATGATGAAAATGTTTTGAAGTTATATGGTGGTGATAGTTGCACAACTTTGTGAACAGATCAAAAGCACTGAATTGAATGACCACTTTAAAAGACTAAATTTTATGGTATGTGAATATCTCAACTAAAAAATCTGAAAAGACTAGCTAGGATCCAGTCCAGAAAAACAAAGGTAAAAATGCTGAGAAAAGAGAAACATCTGGAGAATGCTATACTTAGGAAAATGTTGGCTCTGTCAGAAAAGATACCTGTGTTTACCAGAGGGACGGTGCAGACCTAACTAAGGAGTAAACAAATGCAAAGTATCTACTACAGGTATAAATATTTTGTTTAATGACTATTAGGAATTATTTATTTCATTTTAATTTAAATACAATTGACCCTTGAATAACACAAATATGAACTGTGCAGGTCCACTTATACACGATTTTTTTTTTCAATAAATACAATTGGCCTTTCAATCTGTGTGTTTCACATTTGTGGATGCCACCACCTGCAGATCAAAAACTGTATTTTCACATTTCCAACCGCAGTTTCCCAACCAAGGATCAAAAATACTGTTTCAATACGTAGTTGGTTGAACACGTGTATATGAAGAGCCAATTGAAGAGTCAGAAGATATATGTAGATATCCAACTGCGCAGGGGTCACTGTCCCCTGCTCCAGTCTGTTCAAGAGTCAACTGTAGCTTTGAATGTGCTTTCATAGATGTGACCTCAAGTGAGGTCTTCCTGGAAATTTTAGTTGTGTCCATTAATAGCTTTGAATCACATGGTGGATTGTTACATCTATCACAACTATTAGACTATTTCCTTGCCTGATAGTTGGGGAGTAGGACGAACGAGGACCTCTAACCTCAATTTCCCCTTTAACTACCCTTTCTCCCCCTTCAACCCAACAGCACCTGAAGCTACCAGGATGGCAAGTCCTGTTAGGTCTAAGGAATCACTCAACCCTTCTAGACAAAAAATCTTCTGTTATAAAATTACTTAAGCCTCTTAGCATAAAAGATCATCTGTGTCTGGTTTACCAGTATCTACTGATAAATTAATTAAACAAGGAGTCCACCAGATTGGGGTAGTTCTAATGCCACAGCATCAGTGCAAGTAAACCAAAACCTAAGCCCGTAAATACCTTCAGGTTATTAAAGCAAAATCTAAGGACAACAATCACAAACAGCCAACTAGGATTTAGGCTATAGCCAGTCAATAATTTCCATACTTTGCTTTCACTTTTTCTCTATAAAAGTTTTTCCCCAGCTCCTATCAACAGAGTCCCTCTAACCACTCAGGTTTTGCAATTCAGATCCATTTTGCTTAAATAAATTCCTAAGATTTTAACATGCCTCAGTTCATCTTTTAATAGTTCTGGTGTCAGATGCAGAATCCAAAGGAGAGTCCCAAGAAGCAACCTGTGGAAAGTATCCACTGAGTCCACTGCATTCACTGCTTTCCTGCTGCATCTGGAGGTCGCAGGTAAGTCTCTTAAATCTGAGCTTCGCAGTTTTGGTTTTAAAGAGCTCTTCAGAGTTGAGCATTTCTTTTTCATGACTGGGTCTGTGGTTGGCAGACTTAAAGGAAACCAGACAGGATACAGTGCAAGGCCTCGGGTACTAGGGCAGTGTGGGGAGAAACGGGTTTCTCTGAGTTTGCATAATCCGGTACTTCCCCATGTGGGACCCCTGGATAACTATACATATAAAAATTATGAGCTCAGACCTGTGTTTTTCTGAACCCATGGGTTAATCTTACCAAAAATAATCTCAAATTACAGTGGCCACAGTCAGGAACCTAAATAAGTTTATTCATTTATGAAGTTTTCTAAAACACACACACACACACACACACACACACACACACACACCCTGAATTTCCCCAAAACAATGTTTATTTTTTGTATTGGCATGCATAAGTTTATAAGAAACTAAATGAATCAAAAATTTCACCTTTAAAAGATTCTTTACTAAAGGCTAATGAAAAATTTAAGCTACAAGCTGATGGTGAATCTAAAAATATACACTAACTTGAACCTGACTGTTCAGACTGTGCCTTCCCTTCACCCTCATCTCCCTAAATATTCTAAACCTACTAATAATCCCCTTACTCAATTGCTTTTTCACTCCTAAGATGAGCTAAAGAGGTTAAACAAATGCTTTTTAAAGTGAGGCCCTTCACTGAGCTTGTAATACCAAATACAATCATCTTTTCTCCGTGGTCAAAAGCTGAACACTTAGTGCCATCACCAAAGATTTTTCAAACCCTAAAAAGACTCCTCAAAAACTTTATGAGGAACTTAGAACTCTAATTAGAGCTTACAATCTGGAACTCCCAGGTTTCTACCAATTTATTCACATGACATTAGGACCTGGTGACACCTGAATATGGATGGCAGAAGCTACATGGGAAGATCCTGAGTAATATTAAAGACCCACATAACTAATCACTCTGCCAGGAGTGGCCCAAAACACACTAGAAAAGTAGCCCAAGACCTACAATATAAATAAGGCAATTCTGCAAAAGACTGACTGGTTTGTCATTCAATCTTGCAAACAAAGATGAACCAATCTCAAACTATAAAATGAAATTGGAAACCCTTTCTGTGAAACATTCTTGGCTTATTTTATTAAACGGAGGCAAAGAAAATGCCTTGATTTCCTTATTCATTAGAAGACACCAGTCCCAGCCAAATAAACAAACACAAGTTGGGCTGTGAAACCACCCCTCTTGTTGAATGAACAACCCTAGCTGTTAATTCATTTTTAAAAAAACCTTGTAGGAAGATAAAATTTAAGAAGCCAATAAACATATGGTCCTTCAGTCCATGGGCTGAGAGGACCTCCACATACACATTTCAAGCCAGAATCTAGGGGTCCTCCACTCAGGAACACTGTGCCCCAAAATGCCTGCCTTTCTTGTAAACAACCACGGCACTGGAAAAGGAAATAATCTCCTACTGAACTCACTGTTGAACAGACCTCCACTGATTAATCCAAACTGTTTTTCCACTGGGGGAAGTTCTTTTAAAAATTGATTACCAAAATAATAATAATCATTGATGGGGCTCCAAGGGATCCTTCAGTAAACTGCTCCCCATGATACCTCTAAATGAGCAAAAAGAAACTAAGACAAAAATTAATAGAGACTCCTGTACAGTACTGATGGATACCAGAGCTACTTTATCTACTTACATAAAGCAGCAAATCCCTAGAAGTAGAGAATATGTCTGTAGTGGGGGTTTCTAACCAAATTCAAAGGTACCAGTACCTACCTATGTCTAAATCATTTTTAGGAAACCGCATTTTCTATGTGACACTGCCCAGTCAACCTGCCCAGAAAACGAGACTTGTTTTCTAAAATTGAGGAGTCATATAAAATTTAACTCAGGGCGAAGGTGGCAAGAAGCCCCTGAAACAGCTCAAGAAGCAGGCCAAGGATATGGATGAGGAACATATAGCATTCACAAAGAATCAGAAAGAAGAGCAGAAGAAATTCAGGGAGTTAAAAGTAAAGGCCATGGCGAAGGGCTCCCTGACCACAGGTGGAATTAAGAAATCTGGCAAAGAGTTGTTCCTTATGTCTGCAGCAATGGTGATACCTAATTCCATTCCCGTTTTAACATCTCAATTCCTTGCCATAACATCTTTTGCCACCTATAGCTAGAATGAAGTTCTTTTGGAGACTGTTGTACATGTAAAGATAAACTTTTGTAAAAAAATAAAATTTAACTCAGAAAGAGAAATGATCTTAGAATTCCCTCACCCTCCTGAACTGAGCTGCTCTGCTCCTCTGCGAGCAGGTATTGATGAAATTGAGAAAGTAAGAAAGCCCTGGTCTCTCAAAGTGCCAGAGTGCCTATGGGCTTCTTCAATGTACAAAGGCAAAATTAAGAGCTCTGAACCCATAAAAATCCAAATAGGTCACTCTAAATGCCTGCCTAAATCCCCTAAATATCCACTAAAACTAGAATCTACCCTAGGGCTCTTACCAACTGTAGAAGACTTAAGTAAAGACGTATTCCGTGCACTAGTCCCTATGATATCCAATCTTACCCATTAAAAAGCCAAATGGACAGAGTTGGAGATTTGTCCAGGGTCTCCGAGCAATTAATAACTGTGATACCACTGTTCCCTGTAGTTACAAATCAAATACATTGTTATCTAATGTACATACAGACTCAAAATGGTTCACAATGGTGGATCTTTGCTTTCTTTAGTATCCCAGTTGACAAGGAGAATCAACATTTATTTACATTCGCTTGGGAAAACTAACAATATACCTGGACTATAATGCTACAGGGTACATGGAGGCCCCATCCTAATTGTCACAGGTTTATATTAAGGCTTGGCAAACCTTACAGTTCCCTAAGAACTCTACACTCATTCAATACATAGATGATTTATTACTATGATCCCCTACAAGGGAGGATTCAAAAATATATTCAATTTATCAAATCAATAATAGCATAAGGACTCCAAGGGAAAACTCCAATTCTCAAAAGAGAAGGTTCACTGCAGAAGGCATTTCCCTCTCACCTAAAAGAATAAACACTATCCAAAACGTCCCTAGACCTATAACTAAATTACAATTAAGGAGTTTCTTCAGATTTGCAGAGTACTGTAGATTTCGGGTTCCAAATTTTTCTCTGATCAAAACTCCCCTGTATGAGCTTACAAGGAACTAAATTCCTGAGTCCTTACTCTGGGAAGATAATCATGAGCAAGCCTTTTACAAACTAAAATCGGCCCAACAAACTCTAGCCCTAAGATTCCCAAATTATAGTAAACCTTCCACCGTATTTGTCCACAAGCGTGATAATCAAGCACAAGGCGTTCTAACAAAAGAGCATGGAGGAATACCAGACCTATTACTTACTATAGCTTACAATTAGACCCCGCAGCCTGAACACACCTAAATTGCTTGAAAGCAGTAGCCACAGCAGCTAAACTGATAGAAGCTTCAGCTGAATAGGTATTAAGATATGACTTACAAGTACCTCATACTATTGAGTCTATTAAGCTCTGATCAGACTCAACATTTTTCAGCAAGCAGACTAACACCTTATGAGAACCTTCTCCTTTCACCTTCTAAATTCCATTTTAAGAGCTGCAAATTGTGCAATCCTGCAACCCTTGCCTGACAATGACAGATCACCATAACCGTGTAGATGTGGTGTAAAGGTTATTAAGCCCTCACACTGACTTACAATACATACCATTAGAAAGCTCAGATTTAATACTTTTTGTCAATGGATCCTATGCTAAGAATGCAGAAGGGAAATATCAAGCAGGATATTCAGTAATGAGTCAATATGAACTATTGGAAAGGGGAACCCTTCCCCATTTTCAGTCTGCCCAACTAGCAGAACTACATGCCCTCACTCGGGCTTGTCAGCTATCCAAAGGAAAATCAGTAAACATTTATACTGATAGCAAATATGCCTTAGGGTGGTCCATGACTTTAATATGTTATAGAAACAGAGGGTTCCTCACTTCTACTGCAACCCATAAATCAAAAATGGGCCTCAAATGAATTACAATTATTATTATTATTATTATTATTAATTGCAATTATTGTTAAAACTGAAGCTCATACCAGAAAAACAGAACCTGGGTATCAGAGAAATGCTCTAGCAGACTTCCATGATACATTAGCCAGAACTAAAATTATTCCAATATGCAACCTGAATGAACTCTATAAGATTGATTCTAACTAAATTATTTATGATAATTTATACAAAAGACAAAATCAGGCACTCAAGCTGGAGTAACAATGTTGAGACAACAAGGGTGCAAATTTAATATTAAACAAGGACTCACTGAGAGCCCTGACAGCCACCTGATTCCTCCTGCGTTCTTAAAACTGACATTACTAAAAGCTCTACATTCAGCTGCTCATCATGGCAAGATACAATGAACCAAATTATGAAAAAGTATTGGTGAGATGATTGCTCCAAGATTGCAAAATTGGTTTATGGCCAATGTCTGGTTTTGTCAAGCCCACAACTCTGGGAAAGGCCATTAAGGTATTAGATGGAACATTCCCACCACCTAGTAGGCCATTTGAACACCTACAAATAAATATAATTCAATTGCCTCCCACGTGCAATTGTTTACATGTTCTCAGGATGGACTGAAGCCTTTCCATGCAGAAAGACCGTTGCCACAACAGTGGCTAAGAAGCCTTTAGAAAACATATTTCTTTTATGGAGTATACCCAGAGAAATCTCCAGTGATGGGGAACTCATTTCATTGGATAAATAAACAATTAAATAAGGCACTGCTGATACAATGGCATTACCATTGTCCTTACTGTCCTCAGTCACCTGGTAAAGTTGAACAGACTAATGGTAACTTAAAACTAAAATTAGCTAAATTAACAGAATCAACCGGATTGCCCTGGACAAAAGTTCTACCACTGGTTTTGATGGCAATTAGATCAATGCCTATAGAAAAGCATAAATTAACACCTTACGAAAGAGTAATAAGATCTATGTCTTTGATGACAGAATCACATATGTCTCCTGTACTCAATATGACTCGATATTTTAAGGCTTTAATACATTACATCAAAGTGGCTTTCCACCAGGCAAAGGAAACTTTCTGTGAATCTCCAACAGATGGTCAAACTTTCCACAACTTAGAATCTGGAGAGGTCTTCTGGTAATGACACCTAAGAATGCCCCTGAACCTAGCTGAAAGGGACCATGTCAGATTCTCCTCAATACTCAGAATCAAAACGACCAGGATAAATAGCAAAAGCAATTCTTCCATGGATCTGACATCACAACCTGAGTTTCACAATGAAACAAAAGCAATTTAATGGTAACTAAGGGTAGCACTAACACCAAATTTCTGGTCAATCTCTCACGTATGACATGACAACCAAAAGAAAGGAATTGTTAATTAAATGAAGCCATTAGACTTAGGTGACTCTAAGGCTGTGGCAGGCACCTCTATGTATGCAAACCCAAATCTCAGCCTATAAACTGCCAGCTAGGGTGTAAGTTACAGCCATTCAATAATTTCCTTAATTTGCTTCTGTCTTTTCTCTGTAAGTTTCTCCCCAGCTCCCATCAACAGTCTCCTAACCACTTCTGGTTTGGTGCTGATTCAAATCTATTTTTGTTCAAATTCCTAAAATTGTTAATATGCCTTGGTTTATCTTTTAACTCCATTAATAGCTTTGAATCACATGGTAGATTCTTTTACATCTATCATATCTATTAGGCTATTTATTATCTTGCCCAATAGTTGGAGGGTATGTGGGATAGAGACCTCTAACTCAAATCTCCCATTAACTTTCCTTTCTCCTTCTGCAATCCGACAGCACCTGAAGCTACCAGGATGGCAGATCTTCCCAGGTGTCAGGCACCAAACACTCAAGCCTTCTAGACAAAAAAATCTTCTGTTACAAAATTACTTAAGCCTCTTAGTATGAACGATCTTCTGTGTCTGATTTACCAGTATCCATTAAGAAAGTTATACTCAACTGGCTAGTGAGCCCAAATACGAACCCAGACATTTGCACATACATTCACTCTCATTTTCTGACACACAAAGAAACTGTCAATGCACAAAAAGGGAATGAGGAATACAGAAGAGAGATCCTTTAAAAAACAATCTTACAACGATAGAGCCCCCTCCACCTCTACATTTGAGTGGAGAGAAGTAGGGGGAGTGGATTAGCCAGGTTAAATTGTAGTAGGGGTCTTTTTAAGGACCGCTGAAGGACTGTACCAGCGGGTATTATGCATCCTGTCTAACTGAAGAAAGGAGGGACTTCAGAACCCCAACTATTCTCCCTCTCCACCACTGCTGTGCTTGGGTCCACTAGAGACTATTTTTTGGGGAGAGAGCAGAACGGGGGTGACAGGGGCCAGGCCATCAGCTCTTGCAAGCTTATCTCAGGTTAATTCACAAATAATTAATTTGCAAACTAGTTAATTTGCAAACTCCTAACAACATAAATGCTGCAAATAAGCAATTTGTAAATTGAATAATTTCTTCTTGAGCACCCTGGAAATTTCTAATACGAGATGATTATAATCTTTAACTGTTCAGACCACAATTTCCCTTCACAGAAAACTTGCCCTTTCCTCACCCTCAAACCACCAGGATGATCTTATGAGTCAAGTTTGTATGATATGACTCTAACCTTCTGACTACAGATGATTAGAACAGAAGAGAACCCTCACCTAAGCTAAGCCAATCAGACCCTCTCTCCCAGAAAGAAAGGTGTGGTGGTATTCTGCTGGTCACTTGAACTGAAATAAGGAAAGTATAGGGCTGCTACGTTCTGCTATGACCAGACAAGATCTCTGGTATTGGTTCACATAGCAGTCTCAAAAACTGAAATTGTCAAGCAGCCTCTTAAGTTTCTACAGTTGTCTCTTCAAATAACCCCCTCCTCCAACCCCTCCCCCTACAAGGGACAAGAGTCACTAAAGCACAATGAGAATGATCTTTCCCAAAATTACTGACCTCCAGTACAGGAGATGGCAGCACCAGCCAGAAGTGACTTGCTCTGCTTATACAGGCACCTAGGGAGTAGCCTTGATGATAATGGACCAAGATAATGGAAATCCTTTCAGCAGACTATCAGCAGCCAAATATGTGACATCAGGTCAGCTACTTCCTCTATGGCCAAGAAGTTAGCCAACAAACTAATCCCTGTGATTCTCTTCGTGCTTTAACTTACTTTACTATTATTCCAACCGCTAAGCACATTCTGAAGCAGAGGCCATTTATAATGTCCTAGATGTTCTATCCTCTTTTTATTTTCTAATAACATTATTTAGTCAGTTGTATGTCGTGTGAAGGAAAAAGGGGCTATGTAACAAATCTGGCAAGCTCAGTGACCAAAGTAACCTCACACGACGATCTGATCATAAATTCCTCCCAGAGCAGGTCATGGTGGGCAGTCAGGCCCGGGCTTATAACTTTCTTAGTAAAAGGTTTATCTTTGCCTTAAGCAAGCCCTGTCCATTGTTCTTTCTAATCTAGGTTAACACACCTTTGAAATGCCAGAGTAATCCTCTTTTCCAGACCCCTCTGGTAACCACTCTCAAGAAAGCACATAATCTTTGTTGCCTGTATACATCCCTATTTACTATAAATGTTAAATATAAACTATCTTGTACCCCCAATGTAAAAGTGTATCTCTCCATTTTACTTTTTATCTAATCATAGGGATCTTCTAGCTTTGCGCTCTCTACCCCCTCTACCATGGATTTCATGGTATCTTCCTTACATTCTCTCCTTTGATTCCAAATGGATAAAAAGGACTGCAAAACTGCCAATCTCCAGAGCACTTTTAAGATCTTGCTTCTTAGCATGTCCTCCTCGGTGGGGCTCAAATAAACTCTAATAAACTCAAAAATTTTCCATAGGTCTTGGATGTTCTTATATGGACAGTCACAAAAAAAGGGTGTTGGTTATTTATCATTCAATTTAGTCCCATGAGGATAGCTGGGAGTGGACCCAAAGGAAACTGAACAAAACAGTATAGCTCAGACTCTAGAGCACCAACTCTAAAGCTAGACATCTGAAGTTAAAAAAATCCCATCTTCCAGTCTAGAGCTGTGTGATCCAGGTCAGGTTATTTAATCTCTGTGCCTTAATTTCTTTATAGAATTGTTGTGAAAATTTAATAAGTATGTATGTGAAGTGCTTGCACCAGAGCCAGGCATGTAATAAGCACTATAGTATAATGGATATCTACCATTATTATCATCATCATCACTCCTTGCAATGCATAAGGGGATGGGGGAGACACAATTCATCTTCAAATGGAGAAGATGCCACTGAGCAGCTAAAGACTGCAGTGAATAATTCTTCCAGCATCTGCACAGCCCAAACCCTCCCCTACTCTGAAAATTCTCCCCAGTTAGTCTATTGTTAGTCATCTAATGTGAACTGTAAGAAAGGGGCCATCTTCTATCAAGTGGAGGGAGAAGCAAAGACAACTGATTTACAGAAAGAGATGATGAAGCTGACTCACAAAACAAACTGGGAGAGGGGAGGAGGGAGGGGGGAGAGGCAGAGGGAAAAGCTTCTTTGGTTTCCAACCATTTTGTAGTCCTGATTCCACTCTAACGTAAGCATTGACTACCCTTTCAGCTCTACACCAGAAAATAAATTCTCTGCTTTTTATTATACTTTGACTAACAATATTTGTAAAAGTGTAATACAAGACTTGGAAAAATTTTCATCAACAAAAAATCCTAGAAGAGGAAAAGTTGAATACATCTGTTATTACACAAAAATTAAGGCAATAATGCAGGTAAAGGAAAAAAATTTAACTTCAAACTTCAGTCTTCTCAACCCATCCAAACCTAATGTATGAATTTACACAGGTGAGGCTCAGGCTTGGTTGCTTCAAAGCTCCACAGGTGCTAAAAGCTCTGCCGCTGGGGCTATGAAACACCAAAATCCTTATACTTTTATGATGATGAACCCTTTTTACCTACCATCATGGTTCTCTGTATAAAATAGTACAGGGCATTAATTAATTAATATACTTTTCTCTTTACTGGCAATTACACGATTCTTTTTCAAACAGCAAAGGGAAAAAGGCAGGCATTATGCAGATATAACAACCTCCCTTTATCAGAATCACCAGTACGTTCTTCTGCTGATGTCCACAGTACCAGCCAGGTAACTAGCCAGCATCCTTCCCTGACACCATCCCTCATCAAAAAAATAATAAAAATATATACAAAACTGAATCTTTTACCGTATTCTTTTTCCTTCTTATTCAAAAAAAGTAACCCTAACACCATACGTCTATGTTATGCAAAAGGTTTTCAGTAACTTAATTCCAAGTTCACATTCATCTCTACTTTGTTTTTAAAATCAGGGTTTCCGTCCTTAAGTATTCCACTTATGTCGCCAGTAATTCACTGAGCCATAAAAAAATAAATCCGGCTCGTTTATCACAGTTTTTTTTTCGTTGAGGACTCTGAAGATTAACAGCCCGAGGAAAAATATCCTTTACGTTCGACCCCCTAGCACAGCCCTTTTCAAACCTCTACTATACAAAGGTATCAACAATAAAGTTGTGACCTTGCTCTAAGGCTAAGAGGAAAAATGTTTTTACTCAAGACAAGTTCACAAGCAAACCTCATGACAACCTAGACTTTGCGGATTTCTTACCGTGGCATTAAGAAAATATCAAGGATTAAGGCCCATTATTGAAGGCAGAGTTTCCAAAAGACCACGCTTCTCTCCAATACGTTGAGGAAGCACTGGTGGAAGGGGCCTTATTCGTAACACATCTATCTGTCTAAACGGTAGCATCAACCATACAGGAGAGAGAATTCCCAAACGCAACTTCACGTTTCATTAAACGGTCTTCCCTCTCCACCCGCCCCCCCAAGTGAGAAGCATGTGGACTTCTGAGTCGCCATAGACGCGGCACTCTTCGCGACGGTGGAAAAGCACATCCTGCTTCCCATCTCAGCCCTTTAATAACGGTGAAGTCGAGTCCCCATGAGCTCCTCCTGAGAGAGGCCCTGGTCCTCCGCGCCAGGTGTGCGAAGCCCAGGCCAGACTGACCGGCCGCTAGCCCTGGGCCCCCGGCCCGGTGCCCAGCGCGGCCCGGGCGTCCTCCGCCGCCTCGCTCCCCTCCCCCGCCCCCCGTCCGCCCCCAGCCCGGGCTCCCGCTCCGCCGCGGGCGGGGACTCGGGGCTCCTCAAACCCGTCCCCGCTTAGAAAGAAGGTGGCGGCCTGCGACGTTGCGGTTTCCCCGCCTTCCGTCCCCTCCCCCACGGCCTCCGCTCCGCACTCCCGCGCCCCCGCTTACCCTCAACTCCTCGAAATCCGCCATTTTATGCCACCCGCGGGCGCCGCCGCCGCTGCCGCCACAGCACCCCCTCCCGCTGCCGCCAACGACGCCGCCGCCACCACGGCCGCCGCCGCCTCCAACACCATCCTGCACTGGGCGCCGCTGAAGACGCCGCGGCCGCCGCCGCCGCCGCCGTCGCCGCCGCCGCCGCCGCCGAACCCGTCACGTGACCGGCGCGGGAGCCCCGCCTCTGCCGCGCGCGGCCCCGCCCACACGACGCCCCCGCCCGCCGGGCCCGCCACTTTCCGCCCGGGTCTTGCGTCCGCGCTCCCTTTGCGCTGCGTTAGCTTCGCGTCATCTCCCGTTCTTTGCCGCGGCCTGCCTGCCTTCCGCATGCCTTCCGGTCCTTGTCGCCGTGTCTCCCTCCTCACGCCCGCGCAGTGCCTTCCCTCCCCCTCCCGGAGCCGGGCCAGAGCCCCCTGAAGCGCCTTCGGTACGACAGCGTTACATGCGGGCCAGGAAGAGGGCCTGGCCCGGGGTGCAGCGGAGAAGAAAAGGGGGCCTGTACTCGTGACGAAATTTTCGGGAAAATTCTGATGGTGCCCTTCCACACGGCGGTTGTGGACGTAGGACGCAGTCTCAGAACCGTCCCTCAGAGTAGCTGTGTCGGAACAATCTAAGTATGGGTGTCGGGTGAGCTATTGTTCCAATCTAATGATGCAGGATTGGTGGGACCTCTTCGGATTGCTGATATCAAAGTACTAACCTGGCTGATTCGGATTTTGAAGGGCGACTGAATGTCATGGACCAGAGTCGAGGTCGGGAGGGACTAGGGGAGAAGTGGAATAGGAGAGCACTCAGACGGGTCCTGATAAAAAGTAGAGGGGTCAGGGAAATCTGATAGCTAGGAAAGAATGAAATGTCAAGGGCAGAGAAGATGGACGGAAGCTTGATGGCACCCTCGACTTGCCGATAAAGGATGAAAGAAGATGCTGAGTCAAGATGGCCAGAAAATTCGCTCAACCAAGAACAGGGTTCAGATTTCCTTGAAGTAGTAGATGGAACTCACCCATGAAAAGATTTAAAACAATTTACAAGGCCATGTTTAATCTGGTTCCTACCTACTGCTGTTCCCACTCCCCCTCACTCAACCAACAATGCATTTCTTTCAGTTTCTGCATCATACCCACAGCACCACCACGTTTTGAGACCTTTGTAGGAATGTTGATACCTGGGCCAAGAATAACTTCCCAGTCTTTCCCTCTTCCCTTACAAAAGTCTGTTGATCCTTAAGGTCTCAGTTGAGGCATCACTTCTTTAGAAAGACCTGCCCTAAACCCACAGGCCCCGTTTTAATTCAGATCCCTATATGACTGCTCATAGGTCCTGAGCTTTTTCTCCATACTATTTCTTCATGGTAATTATGTAGGTATTTAGTTACTATGTAATTGTTAAGTTTTTACCTTTAAAAATGTTTTAACTCACTAGACTAATGACTGATAAATGTCTGACAAATAGTTCGTCTCATATTTGTTTAATGAATAAAAGAATAAGCAAACAGTATCTAGAGCAGGTTCTAATTCTGGCCCTACACCATTAACTTTATGGTTCTAGCTTGGCTTATTCTTGATCTTAGCTTGATCTCCTTAGGTCTTGGTTTACATTTCAGTAGAGTTTAACATTGTTTTACAGACATAAAGTGAAGCCCATATGAACTAAGAGCTTTAGGGGAATAGAAAGATAAATAGAATACAATAGGCCTTTTCGCCAAGGATCCTACAACCTGTAAAAGGATTAACATGAACACAAAACTGTAAGAGAAGCAAAGAGTTCTAGGTGTTGCCTCAGACTGGTCTATGCCAATAATAACTAATGTCTTCCTTGCCACAGTGATTAGGTCAGAACTGTACCTGTAAATCTAACTACTACAGGGCATATCCAGGCTTTGCCCATGAAATCAAATGTGGGCCCCTGCTTGATTTATTGTAAGGCAATAAATGTCTTGAACTTTTATTCAGTGATTAGAGTTGAGACTTTATAGAATGTAGAATGCTGCAGCTGTTTTGCTATGAAGGGCCAGCCTGAGGACCAACCTGATAAGAATCA
This sequence comes from Rousettus aegyptiacus, assembly GCF_014176215.1. Lineage (NCBI taxonomy): Eukaryota > Metazoa > Chordata > Mammalia > Chiroptera > Pteropodidae > Rousettus > Rousettus aegyptiacus. The sequence goes on from NW_023416287.1 coordinate 74,984,132, forward strand.
CCAAAAAAAAAAAAAAAAAAATTGACACTCACTTCACTTCTGTACTTGTCAGTTTTCTTGAGCCAATTTCTTTCCTTACTGTTTTAGATAGTTCGAAATGGGTTTTCTATTAGTTGAAACGAAAAAAAAAATTCTGAAATAGGATGCTGCTTTGTCTTCGCAGGCCAAATTACTCATTTGGCATCTTTTCTAAACCATTCTCCTTAATATTCATTCAATATTTGTTTAAAGAGAAGGCTGAGTTGTAAACTGTGGAAAGAATGACTCTCTCTTTACTGTCATGAGCAATTCAGCTCTGATTCAAATTCGTAGTATACCCTACTCATCAAAAAGAAATCTGCACTTACTTGGATCTAACTTCCTTACAATGTGGCATAATGGTAGGCTCACCACCACCGTAGGCAACATACCAAAGTACCACTCCAATCACATACAAAACTGTTCCCCCAAAGGAGTTCCGTTAAATACTATTTTCTCCTTACTACATTTTCAATGGCAAAATTATGGATTGAGGTTCGAGGCAATTACCTGGTTGGGACACCACCTTAATCTGGCTCCAATTTAAAAAAGATAAATATTATAAGGAAAGTGTTCTAAGATTATATAGAGTGTCTTAAGATTATAAGATTTGACTATACAGAGTCAAAAGTCTCAGGACTGGATTTTCTACTTATTAACTGTGTAACTTTAGCAAAGTCTCAACCCAATTTTTCTAATCTATAAAACAAGAATGATTTTTCCTAATCTCAAGATGTGAGAGGATTAAATAAGGGTACTTTATAAACTTACAAAGTGGTAATAAATTTTTGTATCTAAATAGCTGATAAAGTATTAAGAAGCACTCATATACTCATATAATATATCCTAATATCTTTAGAAAAGAGTATTCAACCTAGTTGGACCATGCATGGAATATTGAGTTTAGTTTCTAGTACCTGTCTTGTTAATCCTTTCCCTTCTTATCTCTGAACCCATCAATCATTGCTGATCTCAACATCTCTCTTTTCCTTTCTACTGATTTCCTCTCTCCCTATAACCATGTTCAAGTCTCATAGATAATTTCAAGTCACCTTCTTTTGCCAAACACACATCTATTTTAATCACATTTCTTCACTCTTTAACATTTTGCAGATAGTGTTTGGCTTAACCTTTACTGAAACTAATATCAGGGAAACTGCACAATGAATTTACCTTTTAATTTTACACCCTCGACTTTTTATTCTGAAATTTAAAAAACTTGTTTAAGTTGGAGGCATAATACAATAAATATCTGAATACATTCCAACTAGATGTGACAATTATTAATATTTGAACAATCATTTTCATTAAAATATAATTTACATATAGAGAAATCCTCATATCTTAAGTAAACTCTTCAATTAGTTTTGAAAATGCTTATCAAGATACAGAACATTTGCATTACCCCAGAAAATTCCTTCCAGCTTCTACCCAGGCAACCTCCCACCAGAAACAACCAATTATGTGATTTCTAATACTACAGAGAGAATTAAAAAGTGAAGGAACATTCTCTACTTATTTTAAAATGCTATTATAACCTCAATGCCAAAACCAGACAAAAATTAGTTTTCCTAACTTATAAACCAGATCTTACCCAAGTAATGCTAGCATATATATTAAACAACTTGAGAATTTGATCCAACTCACTGAGATCAAAACAATCTGGATTTAGAAAACAGAAGCGAATACCTAATATAAAAAATTATCCAGCCAAATTCTTAGAAGGCAATATTCCAGGTTGTTAAACATCTGTCCTGAAAGCATTTGACTATCCAAAAATAGAATCTATAAACCGAGCTATGATTTTTGAAGGATTGCTGAGCAAGAGAGACATAAATTTAAATCTAGTGCCACAGAGGATGGAAAGTAATAAACACTCCCCATATTTATTTCAAGACCCCACACAGTAAAGATAAACCAGAAGTAAATCAGCACTTCCACAAATTGCAATCAGGTTTTACAATAATCAGGAAACTTTAAGCCTTGAATATTGAATAAACAGGTCCTACAGTGGCACTCCACAGGCATTGGGCACGAACAAATAAAAATCCTCTCCAGATGGAGATACCACCCCAAACTTCAAATTATCTTACAGATAATTTTCCAAATAAAATGACCAGCACACAGTTGGAAATCTGAAAAAGACTGCAATGAAAGCATGCTTACACTAAAAACATTAAATAAAAAGTTTGAAAAAATCTAATGGAAACTCTAGAATTGAGAAGTTTAAGAACTCAATGGATAGGTTTAATAGTATATTTATTACACACAGTTTAAGCAAGAGTTAATAACCAGAACATATGTTAGAAGGCTATTTAGATGATAGAAACAAAAATATGGAAAATATATAAGAAAACATTAGAGACATAAATTTGAGAGAAAGAAGATAATGTTGAAAAGGTCTAACAAATGTTTAATTGGAGCCTTCAAAGAACAGAAAAAACAGAATGAGGCAGAAATAATATGTGAAGAGATAAAGTTTGAGATTTTCTAGGCTAATGAAAAATACTGTAGGTAAAGGGTTAACAAACCCCTTTCCCACTCTGCATGAGAACTTGACCTACAGTTAACTTTCTAGCTCCTTTCACCCGGAAACATGATAGAGGTTTATGATAAAAGGACTTCTGACTAGAAAATTGCCTTTGGAACAGATATAAAAATGAACTATAAATACCCGATAGGGATGCCATACTTGGGACTTTCCTGAGTGAGTTAAATTTGCCAGTAAAAATAGAAGTTTCAAGTATGTATGCACCAAATGACATGGCCTCGATGTATCATACTTAACTACAATGAAAACTAGACAGAATCTACAAATATAGGGAAGCATTTTACCATATCTATCTTAGTATTGCTATAAAAGGCAAATCAAAAATATCACCGAAGATATAGATTTTTGGAATGGCAAATTAACAACTCAACACAGTAAATATAAATAATGTGCAGAAAATTCATTTTAAGCACATATGGAACATTTACAAAAATTGAACATATACTGACTTTAGAGAAGATCTCAACAATTTTTAAAATTGTGATAAGACACATAGCAAAGTTCACCATTTTTATCATTTTTAAAAGTATAATTCAGTGGCATTAAGTATAATTGTATTGTTGCACATCCATCACCAACATTCATCTCCAGAACTCTTTTTCATCTTGCAAAACAGAAATTCTGCTCCTTTGTAACTTCCTGATTTTTCCTTCCTCCAGCCCCTGGGATATATGGAACTCTCTGTACTATGTGCACATGTGCACAAGTGGAACCTAAAACCAATTTTATTTATCATAAAAAAATTCAAAATCAATTTGTTAATGATAGAAAAGGAATAGCTATTAGATTTTTTAAATGTAATTTCAACTTTTGAATAATTGTAAAAATGTGAAATTTTTTATCGATTGTACTGACAAGAATTTAAAATGTTTAATCAGGAAGTATGAATATTTCAAATGTAAAATCTGATTATGAAAGTGTTCTCAGGCTTTTCATTAAAACTTTTGAAATTTTTTATTTGCAAAGTTTTATACAGATTTAATATTTTATATTTCCTTCTTAATACTTTAGCATTATTTTTTCTTATAATTAATGGTGAGTTTTTCCACCAAGCTACATATAGATGTTCATAAATCCCCTCCAACTTATCAACATGTCACAGAAATTTTATCATTTTCTTTGTGTGCTACGACATGAAAAAGGTTAGGAAGCACTAACCTACAGAAACTCTTATCCATGTACACGAGTTATGCGGCAACCTCATTCTTCTCATAGGCCCCGGAAACCTATTTGTGTCATGGGAGACTCCTCCCTAGCCATAATGGATTAGATTGGGATGGAACACTGGCTGAGAAAGGGCCATCCGTCAGACAAGGAGAACCAATCAGATTCTTTTTCTTGAAAATTTGTGCTGAGAGACATGTAGGTTACAAAAGTTTGAAGATGTTCGATGTTTCCTTGGCTTAATGACCTAAGTTGCTCACGCTTCTTCCAATAAATCCATTCCTTTCATTTTTAAAATTAATATGGGTAGGGGTCTTTGTTTTGTTGATTATTCATTCTCCTAAAAACAAACAAAGAAAACACAACCTCTTAGTCAAGACGGTCTTTCCCACATGTGGTCTCATTTAATTCTTGCAACACTGTGAGAGAGTGTTACTGTTCCTATTTTACAGATAAGGAGACAAGGCCTGAAGAGGTTCAATACCTATCTTAAAATCTCAGAGCAGTAAAGATTCCAGTCCTGGTCTGCGTGACTCTAGAGAGGAGTTCTGAACTGTAGCGAGAGGACTGTTGTGAAGATAAAATTAGGAGGAAGACATGGCAAACATTGGGGTACCTATTAGGGTAAATTAGAAAATGACACTGATAACAGCAATGGAGCAAAAAACAGATTTCATTCTTTTGGATAAGTGTCGATAAAAGCTCTTTATTTTCATGTTTCTACAATTGTTGGCAGGGAGGGATTTATACCAACACAAAATGTATGAGTAAAACTTTTGCTCTTCAACTCTCTTGACAGGGTTGATGGCTTTTAAAGAATGGCAGGATACATTTTTGTAGCAATATAAAAAAATGGAGTTTTAACAATATATATTCAGGCATACTCGACTTATAGTTTACTGTCATGGGGTTTGCTGTTAGGCAGGTACATTTCTTGTGACTCTCAAAAATTCACCCTCATTCTTGTATGCTTGTAGAGCACTCATTCATGTAGAGCACTCTGCTGAAGATGATTTGACTTAAGTGAGTTGTGAATATAGAATTTCAAGGTGTTTGCTTGGGGAGAAGCTAGTGGAGAGAAAGGTATAGGGACTGACAGATAAATGTATAATTTGAAGAGAATAATCAATAAAATAAAAAGCTTATGATTAAAAAATAATCAGAATTCACCCTCTAAAACATCCTTGCTGTAAGAGAAAGAACGAGTGGAATAACTTGCTTTCTCCAATTGAAGTTGGACTGTTTTTCAGTAATTAGTAAAATAACATGTCTTGAGAAACACTGGTATGCTTGAACTCTATTTCATATACGTCAAATGACACACTGTAGAAACATCATTACTGTGCACACCGGACACAATTTTGTTACTTTGATAAATATTTAAACAAGTTTTTAAAACTCGAGCATAAAAAATTTTAATGTGTTTTATAAAGGCGGGAAAAATAAAATTTTCTTAGCAGTGTTTGTTTTCTCTGTAGGTATTATTAGTTTAAGAAGCAATACACTGATACATTTAAAATATTGATTCTGGGAACATGAAGCCTGCCATTCTCTCACCTCATGCCTTTGCAAGTCCCTGGAGACCCCAATGCACTGGAAAGGAAGAGGATGCCCTAAGTTGAGAGTACTTTTTTTCTTTCAGCAATTTCAAGATATATTTCTATAATCATCCAGACTCGGGTTGTTTCCATGTCTTGGCTATTATAAATGGTGCTGCAATAAACATGAGGGTGCAGATATTTCTTCAGGGTAGTGATTTCTCTTACTATATTTATATTGCAGGATCATATGGTAGTCCTATTTTTAATTTTTTTGAGGAACTCCCATAGAGGCTGTACTAATTTACATTCCCACCAGTAGTGCACAAGGGTTCACTTTTCTGCAAATTCTCATCAACACTTTTTTTTCTCTTGTCTTTTTGGTAATAGCCATTCTAACAGGTGTGTATCTTGTTGTGGTTTCAATTTGCATTTCCCTGATAATTAGTAATGCTAAGCACCTTTTCATGTACTTGATGGCCATTTGTATGTCTTCTTTGGAAAAATGTCTATTCAAGTCCCCTACTCATTTTTGAATTGAGTTGTCTGAGTTTTTGCTGTTGAGTTATATGAGTTTCTACAAATAGTATATTTTGGATGTTAACCGCTTATTAGAAAGATGATTTGCAAATATTTTCTTCTCTTCTTTAGGTTGCCTTTTCATTTTGTTGATCATTTATTTTGTTGTGCAGATGCCTTTTATTTTGATGTAGTTCCAATTATTGATTTTTTCTTTTGTTGCTTGTACTATTGGTGTCATATTGGAAAAAAGTCATTGCCAAGACTAATGTTGAGCTTTTTCCATGTGTTTTCTTATATATTTTTTTGTTTCAGGTCTTACATTTTAAATCCTTAATCTATTTCAAGTTAATTTTTGTGAGTGGTGTAAGATAGGATTCAATTTCATTCTTTTGCATATGAATATCCAGTTTTCCCACTTATTGAAGAGACTATTATCTCCCCATTACGTATTCTTGGCTCCCTTGTCAAATATTAGCTGAACAAAAGTGTATTTCTTAAAGTGATTCTTGGTTAGAAGAGTTTGAAAGCCAATGGTCATGTAGGGGAGATACTTTAGAAAAATAATGTATTAAATTTTGAAATAAGGCAAAAGAGAGTACAGCATGTCCTTTTAATGTTATACTAGAGCAATATTTAAGAGGGCCAAGTGCTATCCAATATGACTTTCTGTGAATATCTGTGTTGTCCAATTTATTAGCTACATGTGACAACTGAATACCCGAAATGTGGCCAGAATGACTGAGGAAATGAATTTTTAACTTTATTTGATTTTAATTTTAATTAGTTAAAATTAAATGTAAATGGGGGGAAAAAAGTAAATTACCAAGACTAGAGGAATAAATCTATGCTCATTAGAAAAGAAAATTTCAAAGGTTATGGTTTGATTGCCCTGTAGAATTTTAACCAGTTTTGTACCTAACCTAGCAATTTTGTTCTAACATTGTTTTCTAAAAATGCCTATACATATCCAGTTCCTCAAAATGTCTTTACACTGTCTCACTGGCTCCCTCAATGAGTTAGGTAAAATCTTAGACATGGGTCCATTCATATCAAAGAGTCATGTTTTTTTAACTTTTTGAAAATCATGTCAACAAACCGTGTAATAATGCAGCATGAAATGTATGTAGTGGAATTGGGAACTACTTATTTCTTCACCTAAGCTCTGCTTAGAGTAAGGGTGGTGATTGGAAAATGCGTCTTGTTGGATAACTTAGAATTGGTTAATTCGCCTCTTTGAGCCTGTTTCCACAACTGTAAATTGTGAATATTAATAACTTTTCCATGGGGGTGTTAGGATTAAATTAGAAAGCCACATAAATCACATAGTGAGTTGTCCGGTATTGTAGATGACTAATAAATTATAGTTATTATTACTAATGGAGAATAGTCAACAACTTCAAATGGTGCTAAGTTTAAATAAGATAAAGAGTGTAAAATAATCTATAATTTGATTTCCTAATTAAGAAGTTATTGGTGACTCTAGCAAGAACAGCTTCAAAGGAGCAGGGGCAGAATGCGCTGAGAAATAAATGAGAGATGAGACCTGCGGGAGAGGACAGCCAGTCCTTTCAGAAAGTTTAAAGTAAACGGGAGAGAGGTGATTCAATTGAACAATTATGAGAACTTTTTGTTAGAATGAGGAGACTTGAATATTTTTGTTAACCTGAGAGGAGAGAATGGGTGAAGAAGACCAAAATTAATTAAGAGGGGGAGAGTTTAGAACAGGATTCACAGCAAGAGAGACAGAGGAAAAGCCATTGAAGACACAGAGTAGTTAATATACGAAGAAAATGGAGCGGAGGAAATGGAAAGTCCATGTTTGTCCACTTCTAATGAGAGCAGGTCTGATGTGGAGAGCCCTGGAGGAGAAGGAAAAGTTCGATGCACAGTCTGCATCCCAAAAAGCCTCTGACAGCCAGAACCGCCCTCCCCCCCAAAAACAAACAAACAAACAAACAAAAAACAAACAAACAACCTCCACAGCAGATTCTTCCAGTCTAAATGGACCACGTACAGACAATTTCGAAGTAAAGCAAGAAGGCACTTAAAACTTTTATCTTACTGGTGAGTTAGAGGGATGTCAAAATACAGTCTTGGGAACATAAGCATTGGTTTACAAAGGCCTAAACCGAAAGGACAAATTATATGGTTAACTTGCATTTGAGAGACAGAATTAAGAGTACCATAACGACTGCACCCCACCCCCACCCCCCACCCCCCGCCCCCCAAGCCCTAACAATCATTGGCTCTCGGTCTCTTGACTGGTCAGTGCCAAGAAAACTCTCTGGATTAAACATGCTAATTATAACATTGATTGGCATGGCAAAGAATCCATCTCTGCCTAGTGATTGGTTGATCTGTCTAAGCTCTGGCCAATCCTGAAAGGGGCGGGCTGGTTAAGCGTCAGGTTTCCCCGAGCTGCGTTCTTCGGGTGTACTTACTGGTTGGTCTGTAAGTAACTCCTTTTGTCCCTTCTCTCCGGCCCTAACACAGAGTCTGATGGAGCTTTCTTACCAGACCCTCAAAGTCACGCATCAGGCGCGGGAAGCGGTAAGGAAGCATATACAAAAAAGAACCGTACCAGGAACTCGTCTTCCCGTGTTGCTGCAGGCAGAGTTGTGTGTCTCCGGTTGTTATGGCGACAAAGTCCATCGCCCTAGTGGCGCCAGCGCATTAAAGTCCTCTTGGCCCGGCTGGTTAAATCCGGGGGCCGGTCTTGAGGTTGTGATCCGGAACAGACAGAGACGGGTTTGGGAGTGACAACGGATTTGATAAAAAGGGTGGGCAAAGTCTGTTTGTGATTGAGGAAGTAGGGTGTCAAAGGGGGTTATTATTAGACAGATTGCATCTTGATAGATGAGTGGGTTTGGAGAGTGGTCAAATGAAAACTGTTGAAAGACAGGACGGTGTGACCTGGGATGCTAGGTTCTGGTTATGATTTGCCACTTCACAAGGCTGAGGGAACTTAGGAATTTAATTCTTTTGGGTTTCAGTTCCCGTATTTGAAAGTAAAGTAATTGGACCTTTTTCACATGAAGGTTACATGAACTTTAAAATACTGTACAGTGGTTTCCTGTTGTCTGTATCGTCTGCTAACTAGCCAGGAGTACTTTTCAACATGAATTGAAGACGTATTCTATGCCAGGCACCGGGGAGATAAAAACAATTTTTTTGTTTGTTTTTTGGAGGGAGGAGAATAAAATTAAAAGTGAAAAATAAAAATAGTGCTATCTGGGCCCCACTTCTGGAGATTCTGATTAACTCATTTTGGATGGATCCTGGGCATCAGTATTTTCTGAAAGCTCAAGAGGTGATTACAATGTGTAGCCAAGGTTATGAACCATCGCTCTAGGGTCTCCTGCCTTAAAAAAAAAAAAAAGCTAATAATACAAAAAATATAACCTTTGTTTGGCCTCACATTCCCCCTCTTCCCCACCCACCTTAACTACCTGAATCAGAACATTTTGGGTTGGCTTTTAATAAAGCAGATTCCTGGACCCCAAGAAGACTTCCTAAATCAGAAACACTCTGGGGTGAGGTCTTGAAAATTGCAGTTAACATACAATCCAGGTTTGAAATCCACTGCCCTAAATGATCTCATATAGTTTCATGACTTCCAATGCCATCACAGGCCAACAACCCCCCCAAACTGACTCTAAACTGGACTTCATTGCTGAGCCCCAAACCCATGTGGTGTCCTAGAAGATGGAATACAGAGAGGACATTGAATCAACTGATTACTTGACAAATCTAGTGAGGTATCTCAAGTACCTATATCTTGTTCAATACCTAACTTTTAACCTTCCTCTCTAAAATTTGTCTTTCTTCCCCAGTCTTTCTCTACCACCCACCTAATTGCTCAAATCAGAATTCTCAGAGTCTCCCTTAGCTGCTGCCTTCTCCTAGTCCCTCCTCTCTGTCTTCAACACAAGGAAGATATCAGCAAATCTTATTGATTCTACCTCTATAATGGATCTTTAGTTATTCATATCTTCACAGTCACAATCCTGATCCAAGCCACCATAATCTCTTACCTGAACCACTTTAATAGCCTCTTAACTATTCCCCCTGTTGGTTTTTGCCTCCCTCCAGTCCATTCTTCATCCAGTAATCAGAATGATCTTTAAATTGTGTCACTCCTTGGCTGGATCTTTTTACTGGCTTTCCATTACACTTGGGATAAAACCAGCAACCCGTGACATGACCTGCAGAGCACTGCTTTCGCATCCACCACCCTCCACTTTGCCTCCCACTGCTCCAGGCACATCCTCTCTGAACTCCATATACTCTGTACCGTACAAATTAGTGTTTAATTGTGGTTGATTTATATTATTTTCTGTTTCCTGCCTGTAACATAGCCTCTCAAACAGAATTCATGTGACTGTAAGGCAGAGACCCAGTTTTATTTCTTGTTTTATTACCCAGATGGTGCTGAGTGCATTATTTAGGTATAGCTTCATCTTTTGGGATCTAAGGGCAAAGAATTGTGCTGATTAGGGGTATGGAGAAGGAAATAAGGTGGAGGTGGGTGTGGCGATCCAGTGAACTGGAAGTAAAAGGATTTCCTGTCTATAGGAATTTTGATCATCTACAGAGTCTACCGTATTAGGATTTCCAGGATACTGCCTTTTTATTTGGTTGATTTTCATTTTTGTTTCTAATTACATACATACAAACACACATGCGCGCGCGCACACACACACACACACACATACTTACATATTTCAATTTGAATTTTATTTTTACCAAAGCAATGCCAGCACATAGTTAAAAATTTTAATAGTTCTACGAAATTAAAAAGAAAGTCTCCTGCTTCACCTCACCCTCCCCAGAGCAACCACTTTTAGCAGCTTCTTCAAAATAACGGGTTTATATTTCTGAATTTTGATTTTTCATTCCTAAATGTAATTTACTCACTTTTATGGTGAATAAGCATTTGGATTTCTTCTACCTACCTCACTCCTTCCCCTTCTTCTACCAGCAGCCAATACTTTCCTTCCCCCATTCTCCTGAGATAATTCTATCACAATTTTTGTCTAAATAAATATTCAGTATTTATGTTAATCTGACAATGTAAATATTATTCAGAGATGAGCCATATTGGGCACTAGGATTATATATGTATATTAACTTTTGGTGCAGGACTCAATCATATCTTAACCAATGCCTTATTCTTTGGCTTAGTTTTCTATATATTTGATAGCGCTGCCTTCCTACACTTTCTGACAGAACTGTAAAACTCCTCTTCACATGGTGAAGCTCACCTGGAATTTCTCAGGTCCATTTTTTCCCCTTAGAGACATCCTTTTCAGTACCTCCTGAATCCTTCTGTTGTGGACTGGTTGCTCTCTGGGCTCACAATGCAGATTTCTTCCTAGGAAATCCCTTTCCCTCTTCCATGTGTCAGAAATCCTGTTTCCTGGATCTCGTGTCCACCTCCTTCTTGCCCTATATCTCCATTTTAGTGAAACACATCAACCAATAGTTACCTGAGAAAAGGTACATGGAAGGTAAAGTGTTTGAAACAAGGTATGTATGAAACTCTCTATTTTCCCACTTTGTCAATGGCGTGGCTGAGATTAATATTCTAGGTTGGAATTGATTTAGTCTCAATTGTGAAGGGATTGCTCTATTATTTTTTAACTTCCAATGTGACAGTGACAAGTCTGATGCTATTCTTTCTCTTTTTCTCTGAAAGCTTTTGGAATCTTCTAACATCCTTGGGTTTTGAATTTTCATGAAAATATTGCTTGTTGAGAATTCTTTTTCATCCACAGTGCTGGCATGCAGTGTATGGGCCATTTAGATCAGGAAATTCATGCCCTCAATTCTATAAAATATTTCTTGCATATTCTCTCTTTTCTCCTTTCCTATCTTTGCTTTTCTTCCCTTCCCTTCCCCTTCTTCCCTCCCTTCACTTTCTTTTTTTCCTTTCTTCTTTCCTTCATTCCTTCCAAATGGAGCTTCTAATTATGTTGTTTTGTTTTACTTTGCTTACTTAATCTTCTTGTTTTTCTTATCAAGAGGTTGTCGCCACTTTTTATCCTATTTTATTGAATTTTTAATTTCTGCTATTATATTTTTATTTTCAGGTACTTTCTTATTGTCTTAATGTTCCTTTTTCACAGCATCTGGTTATTGCAAGATGGCATAGCTTCTTCTGTCTCCCTGAGGAGGTTTTATTTTTGTTTGTTTTTCTTTTTTCTTTTCTCCTTCTTTTCTATCCCTCCTTTCTTCCTTTCTTTTCTCTTTCTTTCTTGGTTTTCTTTGCTCCTTGGATTGTGTCTATTTCCCCTCAAGTTCCTTTTTTGCTTTTCACCCTGGAGCTCTGTTTTCATGTGGGAGACTTTCCTCTAAAGTCTGGTGAACTTTGACTGAAGTGAGACACTTTAAAGCTAATTAGAACTGTATGTTTTAGAAGAATCATGTCTGATAAAGATGGGTTCTCTGTAGTATGATCAGGTAGCCATAGGCCTTTTCATTGGGGCATCCTCAAATGTCAGCATCTGTAGGTCTTCTCTGAGAGGTCTTCAGTTTTTCCAAGGAGAAAGCCTCTATACCCCCCTACAAGGAACGAGGGCAAAATAAGCATGGTTGCTCCTGATGTTGGGGTCGAATAGGGAAAGACAACTGTGTGTGGGGTGGGGGGCTGGTTCATACAGTTCGCTATGTAGAGTATAATTAATTACTCTTTTCTTAATTGAGTACTTAATTATTGTCTCCTCAGCACACCCTGGTGTCCTAAAAGTCCAAAGCTTCTCTGGTGAATTTCTCTGAAAGTAACGTCCAGTGTTCTGCCAAGGGAGGGAAGGAACTGTCACCGGTCGGGATGGGGTAGGGAATCTGCTATACCATGTTCAGCCTGTCCCTCACTCTTTACTTCAGCCCTTAGAGGTTCCTGGTGACTCTAGAATACCTGGTGCCCTTAGTTCCTATAATGTTCTAGGGCCCTGTCACAGATATCTGCTTCTCATTGACTACTTTCTCTATCGGTGTTGGTTTTCATTGATTTTGGCTGTCTTTGCTTTTGACTTTCTTCACTTTCCTAAGTCAGTCGGCATTTATTCATTTGCTTTCTATCTATCAATTTTATTGTCGTACTTTCTATCACCTCCTCTACCAGAGTCTTTGTTCTTGATGAATCATAGGATTTGTAATCCTTTACCATCATTTTCATGTGGTTTTGGGAGAGAATAGAGATAAATGGTCTCTAGAACACTTTTTATTTTTATAGGTATTTATTGAGTGCCTACTGGGTACAAAAATCACACCTGTTGTTTGGCAGAGGGTGGCTTCAGAGAAGTGACTATAAAAATCTAATTTGTGATTCATAGCTAAAAGACAAGTTTATTTTTTGTTGGTTTCAAGTTAGGCATTTATCATACATCTGTTTGTATATTCAAATTTAATTTTAAATATAGTTACTTCTTTGGATAAGGTACAGGCTAGTGGGTGAGCATAAAAGTGGGAGTTTAGACACATTTTAGTTCATATCCTGGTTTTTACTTAACACTGAGGTAAATATGGATTTATTCATCAACTCATGCAATAAACACAGTGTCCACTATGTACAGAACGTGGTACTCTTGTTTTGAGATATCCATAAATGGGAGCCTTGACGCTGTTAACTACCTTTAGGGAACGTCTCTTCTCTTGATTTTTCATGATACTACAGTCTAGTGTTCTACTTTCCTTTTGGCCTCCTTGACAAGCTTCTCTCTTATCCTCTTAAATTCTTGTTCTTTAGGATCTGAATCTACCCTTTCTTGGTCAGCCTGTGTCCCAGACTTGATAAAGTGTTCCTTCTTGATGCCATGAGTAGAGAGCCCACCTTCATCCTAGGAAGTTACAATGGTATTTTTCCTCGCTGGTTGCTTCCCTGCCCACCATCCTAGTTGACTATATGCTCCTTGAGGGCAAGGACTCTGGCAACTTTCTTTTCTGACCAGTAAACCGATCATGCTGTAGCAGTGCTTCTCAGTCTTTAATGTGCACACCAAACACTAGGATGTTTTGCAAACTCAAATTCCAATCCAGTAGTTCTGAAGTAGTAGTTCTGGGGCATGTATCATAAGCGCCCATGTAATACTGATGCTACTGCTGAGCTCTGGGTAGCAAAGATCTGGAAATGGAGAATTTTCTTCTATTCTACTTTAAATTTAGTGTTTAATTAAAATAAGACTATATTTGGTCTGCCCCTGCCACTTTCTTTTTTCCCAATTAGCATGTTAGACCCTCTAGAATATGCTAAGGGCAAGGAAGCTCTGAGGGGCAATTGCTTCAATGTTTTTAATTTGACCACACAATTAAACAAATAGTAATTGGTATCGATGCATACAAATGGTTTTGGGAAAGCCATAATTGATCCACACATTTATACAAAATAATCCTGAAAGAAAGTTACTTTTTATTTATTCTTATGTATGATTGTATATACTTTTCAAAAGTTGTGACTTGGCCTATGTGAGACTTTTATATTAAAAATATCTATTATAAGCATTAACTAATTAATGAGGTGTTTGACTAGGTTTTTAAATGAGTGTTGTTAAATGCCTTAGCTTTTATTAATTGCATAGGCCCCTAAAAAGAAAACAGAGTAATTGAAAATTTAATTACATCAATGTTTTTCTTCAAAGAACTAAGGCTTATTAAACTTTAAATGTTCAAACATTTAAGCATCTATTGAAATACCAATAGCTATAAACAATGTGCAGTTCTAAATACTAATTAAACAAACTCTAAATCACCATAAAGCTAAGCTGAATTTTAAGTAAGTCTTATGTTTTCAGTGCTCTGCTCTTACATAAGGAAGATTAACCAGTTTGCTACTGACCATGGCTGCACCCTTGTTGAACCACCATTCTTCCTGTATCTGGGCCAAGAAAGGCAGGTTGATCCGATAACCTGGAACACTTTGCTAATGTCACATCATGACTATTGGAGACTTGTATTTTTTTTTTTTAACCCATTATTGAGAATATGAAGAATATACAGATATAAATTTGTACATTTGATATTTTGGGCTATAAACATCCTTTCTTTCATAAAAATAACATTTATTGGGTTTTATTTTTAAATACAAAAAGTATATATCTCACACCCAGATAAACCTTTAAAAAAATGGATAATGCCTTCCACTTTCGAATGTGATAGAGCAGCTGGTACCAGGCTAGCCTTCCTGCTATATGCAACTAGAAAACTGGACTAATTAAATGAATAATCTGTTCTCAGATGCTGGGCAATGTGATCATGAGAGAAGGCCTTCTGCCTGGAAGCAGTTACTGGGTTCCGGTGTACGCGGGAGTGTCTAAGCACAGCACAGCAGATGAGACAGAGTTTGGCAAGACTCAGGTGGTTAGAGCTGGGAGAGGAGATCAGGGAGACAGAGTTTGGCAAGACTCAGGTGGTTAGAGCTGGGAGAGAGGATCAGGGAGGAGGGAGCTATGCAAACAAATTGCTCCATAATTCTGAATTTTGGCCTGAATACTAAGCTGTGCATATATAGAGCAAAAATATATGAAGCTCAGAGGACACTAAGCTAAATAAATGCTGGTGCTCATATAACATTGAAAGACAATAACATCCAGACTTTCACAACTACGAGCATCCAATAAAAAATACTAGCAGTTAAAAGAAACAGGAAAATGTGACAAAACCAATATAAAAATTAGTCAACAGATTCAAGTGCATTTCAACAGCACTATTGATACTTTTAAATTTCTTTTTGGTATCAGTGTGGTATATTGCATTTTCTTGGAATTTATCCATCTCATGTAAAAATTTAAATTTATTCACATAATTGTTCATAATATCTTGTTATTTTCATATAAATATATAGAGGATCTGTAACCATCTTCCCTTTTTATTCTTGACATTGATTATTTATGACTTCTCTTCCTTCTTTTTTATCAGTCTTGCCAATGGTTTATCAATTTTGTTATTCTTTAAACCAACATCTGTTTCATTGATCCTGTTGTAAGTTTGATTTCTATTTCACTTTTACGTTCTTAAACTTATTATATCTTTCCTCCTATTTTCCTTGGGTTTGTTTTATTTTTCTTTTTCTAATTTCTTAAGATGATTGCTTAATTCATTAATACTTACCTTTTTTCTCTTCTAACAGATGCATTTCAGGACTTCAGTTTTCCTCTAATCACTACTTTGCCGGCTTCCCATGTTTTAATATGTAGCATTTTTATTTTTTAAATTTTCATTCAATTCTAAACATTTTCTAGTTTCTATTGGGATTTTTCTCTGATCTATAAGTATTTAGAATTGTAATTCTTGCATATAGGAAGTCTATGATATCTTTTTGACACTGTTTTCTGATTTAATTGCATTGTGTTCATACAACAATATTCTAAGTAATTTCAGTCCTTGGAAATTTGTTGAGAATTATTTTATGGCTCACTGTATGGTTAAGTTTATTAATTGTGTTGTTCAAATCTTGTATATGCCACAGATTTTTTTCTTATTCTATCAATTACTGAGGAAGGCATATAAAAATCTCTTCCGGTGATTGTATTTTCTGCCTATTTCTCCTTTTGATTTTGTCAATTTTTGCTTTATTTTGATCCCATGTTATTAGTTACATAGAAATTTAGGATTATCTTCAATAAATTTGTGTTTTTGTGAGAGAGTTTAAGCTTCATTTTTTTTTCAATTTTGGCAATCCAGTTCCTCTAGCACCTTTAAAAAGTTTTTTAATTACATAGGCCACTTTGTAAAAAATCAAATTACCATACATTCGTAGGCCTATTTCTGAATCCTTGTTCTGTTCTACTGATATATTTGTCTATCTCCGTGCCAATATCAAACTATCGTAAATAGTTTAATATTTTCAAGACTTTAAGTCTTGAAAACTGATAGTGTAAATCCTCCGACTTAGCTCTTTTTCAATGCTGTCTTGGTTACTCTAAAATTTTCACGTAAATTTTAGGATCAGATTTTCAGTTTATAGAAAATAGCCTGCTGAGCTTTTGATGAGATTGCATTGAATCTATAGATCCATTTGTGGGAGAATTAACATCTTAACAATATTGATTTTTCTCAATCCATAAACATTATGTCTTTTTAAATTTCTCTTAGCTGTATTTTGTTATTTTCGACATAGAGGTTATATTAGCCTCCTAGAGAAGAGCTCGTTTATATTTGCCATAACAAAATACTGCAGACTAGGTGGCTTAAACAACAGAAATTTATTTTCTCACGCCTCGGGAAGCTAGGAGTCCAAGATCAAGGTGTCAGCAGGTTTGGTTTCTCCTCAGGCCTCTCACTTTGGCCTGCAAATGGCCATCTTGCTGCGTTGTGTGTCATATGGTCTTTCCCATATTAGAGAGCATCCCTTGTGTCTCTTTGTGTACCCAAATTTTCTCTTCTTATAAAGACACCAGTCAATTTGGATTAGGGCCCACCCTAATCCATTTTAATTTAATCACATCCTAAAGGTCCTAACTCCAAAGACAGTCACATTCTGAAATATTCAGGTTTGGAGCTTCAATGTGTGTATCTGGGAAGGCAGACACAATTCAGCCCACAAGAAGTCTTAAACATCTTATGTTAAATTTGTTCCTATTGGATTTTTACATGCTATTGTAAACAGTATTGGTTAAAATAGTTTTTCTGAAGTCTGTGTCTGATAGTTCCAATATCTCGAGCCCCAAGCAGATCTGTTTCAGTTGTCATTATTCCTGATGTTTCTCATTGATGTTGTTTTTATCTTCGACTGTGCAGGGCGGTATAGTTGATAATTTGTTTTTAGAAATAGCGATGAAGGATGATGTTATCCTCTTGTAGAGGTGATTTAGGTTTGTTTCTGCCTTGTGCCTATGGGGCGTCAGGGGCTGCTAGCAATCCAGGAACATCTCAATTCAATTTCAGAAACTGATCTTTTTCTAGTCCACATAGAAAATGAAAAACTGAACTTGGGCAGCTTAACTTCTTTTCTGTCTTTATTCCTAAGACTGAGTCCTTCATGGGTTTTACCAGGGTCCCCTATCTTGCTGGGTCCTGAACTCCTGATTTTTGCATCTGTAGCACCTTGAGGTTGTCGAATGCACTACTCGACATCTTAGCCTCTTAGAGGCAGGCAAATGTCCTTGGGAAAAAGTAGCTTCCAATGCCCCAGTCATTTGTATGTATTAATGACTGCACGCACACACACACACACACACACACACACACACACACACGGTATATCTGGAGGATAGAATCCCATAATTGAAATTGCTATATCAAAGAGTTTGTATATGTGTATATTTGAAATATGTGCATATACAACTGAACCATAGTACCTATCCATATACCCTTCCAGATCCTTTTTTTATGCATGTATACACACACACATGCACACACACTCTCCAGGAAGGGAGGCAGTGGCTGTGGCATGTGGTTTCACAGGCACAACACTCAGAAACTCCAGGAGTCAGTTGTCTTAACATTATTTATTGAGTACTCTACACTTCCTCTGCCATTCTGGGTTTTAAAGATGTCCCACGTGGAATTTATTAGATTTAAGAATTCTTGACAGTTATGATTGTGATCAATATTCTCAGTAGTGTACATTAGCAGTACTTACAACAAATGATTAGTTACAGAATCATACATCCAGTTTAAGCAAATGATAGGTAACAAGCACAAAAAATAAAACAAGCACACCACATTCCCACCACCCAGATACATTAAGGGTGAAACTCAGCATCGATCCCTGTAGCCTTCTAGATCCTTTTCTATGGGTGTATATACACACACAGGCACACACATACTCCTGACAGGGAGGGAGTGGCTGTGGCACAAAGGTTCACAGGTATCAGAGAACTACGGATTTCCTGTGGAAACTGCATTCCCTCGCCCTGCCCGGTCCTGCCCGGTCCTCCTATTCCTCCTTCCAAATTCCATCTCTGAAGGTAAGCGCCTAATTCATCTTTGGGAGAATCTGTTCTTGAAATCTTTAATGGTCTTGGCCATCAACGGAGCAATCTGCCTTGCAGGCTTCCGGCTGCTCCTGACCAGGCGGGCACTGGTAGTACTTGGGCGGTCATAAGCATGCTTTTCAAGAGTGGGGTGAAATCTGCGGCCATCGTCACTGCTGGAGGGAGCATGACTGCTTGCTGTGGTGTATGGTGATGGCTTGATTGTGACTTTTTCCTGGAGAGCTGCTGCTCCTCTTTCAAATGAGTTGAAAAGGATCATCTTTGTTTGTCGGCATGTGGGCCCATTGGCATATGCAGATCTGATCTTCAATGTCAGTGCTCGAAGCCGCTGCTCTTGGGCATCTTGAAGCCGCAGGTACATCTCCTTCCATGACTCATGCTCTTTTGGCCTTTCTTTCTTAAAGTTTCGGTGACAATGCATTTTCCATAATCGATCTGTTTCTTTAACTAGCACACGGTTGCATTTCTCCAGGCGATGTAGCTGATCAGGCGTGCAACTTTCCAAAATGGGTTCGATAACAGAATACGGGACTCCTCCCACTCGAAAGAGTGAATCGAGGTTGTTTCTAAGGACCTGGATACACTGCTGGCGCAAGGTCATCCTTTTCCAGAGACAGGTCCTCTTGGAATTAGAGAACACCCTCATCTTAGAGTTCATTCTCTCTCCGGTAAACGCAGCTTCTTCCTCTTTCTGAAGGGAAGACGGGGCTCTTTCCTCGGCTTGGGCGGACATCCATTCACAGGCAGGAAGTGGACAGTAACTGGGCAGGACCCTGCATAACGGAAGATCTGGCCACGCAGGTGACGACGCATCAGCGGGGACCTTTTTCAGCCTCACTCCATCTGCTCCAGGAGGCTGTGGCTTCTCTGACTTGTTTGCCATCACCTTAGGTAATTGCTGAAACAGGTCCAAGTTTTCACGAGCGCTTTTAGAATCCTTTTTCTTTTTCTTCCGGGGAGGCTGGTCGTAGGTGAGGTATGCCTCAAAAGACATGGCGGGCGGCTTGAATTCCTCCTCCATATCTGTCTCCTCCACGTTATGGAGGGAGCCCGCTGACTTCTTATCCCAGTAGGAAGTTTTGACATCCCCTTCTTGAGGCTTGAGGTCAGCAACCTTGTCTTTGACCTCGGGCAGCGGGCGCACTGCCCCCTTTCCTGTACCCAAGCTGTCCAGACGCGGCTGCTTGCCTTTGTCGAATTGGGTTTTCTCCGAGCGGTTGCACTTTCGCTTTTTCAGGGAGTTGACTGAAGCCACCTCCGAAGGAGGCGAAAACTTCTGGAAGCTGCGGCCCTCTCTGTCCTTCTTGACACCACGAGAGGACGATTTCTCCTCGGCGTCCTCCCTGGAGAGAGGCCTTGGGCTTCCCTCTTTGGAGAAGGCCTGGTGCGATCTCCGGCAGATCGAAGCAGAGGACGTCTCATGTCCCTGGGCACTCTTGTGGGAAAGTGGGTGCTCCTCGCTTTGACTCACAGGCCCTCTTCCTTTGGTTGTCCCCAGGTGTCGTTCTTGGCCGGGCCCCCATCTGTCCCTAGAGGCATTGGAGTGGCCTACTCCAGGCCTCTGGCGTGCCACATGGGCCTCGGCCCGGCGCCTGTGACGGTCCCCAGACATCTGACGAGGGTCCGCGGACGATGGGCGGGGAGGGGACCAGCCGTCACCAGAAGATTTGTAGAGTCAGCTGGTGAAACTCGGTGGCTGGTCCTTCTCTCGTCTCACGACGGTGGGGCTTTCCGTGGGGACTCGAGCTCTGAACGCTCTCTCTGTGTTTCTTCTGTCTGTGCCCAGGGCTGTGCGATGAACCACTGGAGGCTTCTTTGCAGGGCGCTTGGGGGTCTTCCGCCAACTCCTGCTTCTGAAGAGAGTCCCAGGTGGGGAATCACTCTCCTCCGGGCTCGGTGTTCCCTTCCACGGGAACCAGCTCTTTGCGCTGGGCCACGGAATCCCTAGTAAGGCTAGGGATGTGCTCTCCTTTAGCAAGCGACTGAATGTCTTGCTGACCCTGGTCTCCACCAGAATGGCAACTGAGAATGGCCAGCTGGAGTCTCTCTTATATAGTTCTGTTTCTAAGGGTCGTGGTTGGGGTCAAGCGCGCTGAAGCCTCAGCACAGCCTGGTCCGCGCCCCTGCCCCCATGTTGGGGGCTGGGCTTGGATCACAGTGACCTCTGAGCATCCCTGCAGAGACCCAGGCACTCTTGGACCCAGCTTCCTGGATGAGGAAATTTTAGTGTAGGGAGATAAAATTAATTTGCATATGTGGGTCAAGTAACAGGAGGAGGGAAAGTTGGAATTTGAATTTAAAAAGTTTAGGTCTACTGTGAACATATTCTCTGAAGAGAGTGAGGAGTAGAGGCCTGGAGAGAGAAGGGATCTGTTTAAAGTTTAACAGCTTAGCCTGAGGAGGACAATAATAGTCCCTCCATCTGGCTTGCCCATAATGCATCTAGGCATGCAATTAATTCTTCGGGAATGAATGACTGAATGGCCATTGGCTCTGATCACCTGAATATCAGCAGTAGGGCCTGAATCGGATCAGCCAGAGACACTCCAAGTGTTCTTGAGGGTACTTACCCTAACCCCAGAAGGGCTCAATTTCGTTATTATTATGATTACTACTCAAAAGAACAACTTCATAGGTTTAATTAACAATATCAGCACCGATTCCATCTCCGTGATTAGATCAGAGTTGATTGGATCAGAGTTGATTAGATTAGATTGGAGTTGATTAGATTGTGGCCAGCTCTCCAGCAATGTACTGGGCCTGACCCCTTGCCCAAAGCAGGAAAGCCCAGTGGTTGCTCTACCTTGATTTTTTATATGTAATTTTTTTGAGCTCTCGAGCAATTCTGTAGGTATGCCTTGTGAGTTCTTGTTCAACCTTTCCTTTAGATTTTTCCAGTTGTCTTAACATTATTTATTGAGCAGTCTATATTTCCCCTATCATTCTGGATTATAAAGGTAATCCTAAGTCTTAAGAGATCTGAGAATTCCTGACAGTTCTCATTGTTTTCAATATTCTCAGTAGTATCAATTGGTGGTTCTAATATTACATGATTACTCGCAATAAATCAGTTTTAAGAAAATGATATGTAACAAACAATAATAATTATAATAATAATAACAATAATAATAAAAACTCACATTTTCACAACCCAGATAGACTAAGGCATTAGCCAGGGTGACCTTAGTATATGCCCTACGTACACGCGCATGCAAACACATTTGTATTTATTATCCAAATGGAATCACATCGTAAATACTGTTCTTTAACTAACTAGTTCTCTAACCAGGATCCGATCCGGGATCATGCATTGTATCTGGTTTTATATCCTTTAAGTTTCTCTGAATTAGCACAGCCTTTTTCAGCCCCTATTGTCTCTATTTTTATATTATTTATTTTTTATTTTTAATGACACCGACTTTTCCAAGAAATCATGACAGTTGTTCTGCAGAACCTCTCCCTTTCTCAATTTGTCTGATTGCTTCCTTGAGGTTTTATCTGCTGCTCATTGCTGGTGAACTGAAAGTTGTTTCTAAAGGCTTGATGGATTTAAGTTGATCCCTTTACTTTACCTCAGAGGTGGTACTGAGGACTTCACATTGCACACAACAGGAGATTGCGATATCACCTTACTGTGATGGCAGTCTGATCTCTCTATCGTGCAGCTCTGTTGCAACAAGAAAGTAGCCTGTGTGAGCATGAGCTTTCAAAGAAGTTTAAAAGATCATAAATATCATAATTCCATAATCTAGTCCAGTGTTTAACAACAATTGCATGGTACAGAAAGTCCCCTATGTTTAGTGGACCTTATACTTCTCTGAAATTTCAATTTCTATAACCAGTTCATACCGAGGATCAAAAAAACATGCCTGTTTTCATGGAACACTGTTCTTGAGCTTGGTGGCCAATTCTGACTTTGTATTAAATACAATAAGTATCTTCCTGGATCCATAGACATTCCTTTTGATAGTTCTAGTGCTTTTTCAAACTATGCAGCACTCGAAACTTAGGAAGTTTCCTGGTGGAGACAGGAGGTAATCAGGAAACAAACAAAAAAACAAATTAGAACCTATGGATACATATATATATATATATATATATATATATATATATATATATATTCAAGCTTTTAAGTGAATATTAGATGCAGGGACTGTAAAATAGAACTATAATAAAAACATTTCAAAGAAGAAATGTGTCCTTTAACTGTTCGTTTTTGAATAGAAAGCTTAATGCAAAATTCGGATCTTATTACAGAAATTGAAACAAGCTCATGCAAATTAATCTCCATTGCACCCGTAAAAAAGAAATTAAAAGCACTAATGTTGCATGTGGTGTATATACAGTAACATTTCCTCAATATCTTCTGGGTCTAAAACTGAGAATGATATTCAATGCTTCCTTTTCCTCAGGCTACAGTATCATAGAATTCAATTTTGAATCTGATAATGGAGGCATTTTTGTTGCACAATAGCCCACAGAGGAAATGAAGAAGAAAACAGACAGATTATTGAAGCAAAGACAAATGAGATACTTCAGTTAGATGTTCACTTCTGGGCCTCCTTTCTTGGGTAGACAGAAGTTAATTGAGCATCTAATTGTGTCCATTTCAAGGGCACACCATCTTTTACAGTTTAAACGGACCATTTGTTGGTGTCCTATTCTTAGTTTTTTAATTCAGAAGATAATTTTCTATGCTAATTTGAATGGCACAAGTAGAAAGATGTTGTAGAACTAGCAAACTCTATAATTTAATTAACATTCTATGTTTCAAGTAACAGCACATCATATAAATATTTAACACTAGGTATTTGGATAGTGTTTTCTTAACTCCTTTTTAATACTAAATTCTGAATTTCCATCCAACTTGTCTCCAAGAAAAGGTTGCATTATTATTTTGAGGCTTGGAGGCCCCCAAGTACAAACTGTTTCCCAGTCCTAATAGTAAGAAAGCCGTTTTTGAAGCAGGCTCATTACCAAACAGGATTCTAAATCACTGAGCCAAAGGATGTCCCTCAATTCTCATCATCTGCCATAGATCTCAGGATTATTTGCCAAACTTTATGATTCCAGCCAAAAAACCCTGGAAACACACTTGACTGGAGTTGGACAGCTACCATTTTCCAAGAATAAAATCAAAACCCCACACAAACCTTTCTGATAGATTATTTGTTTCCTTTGAAGAATATGGTCAACATTGCTCAGGACAGCTCAGGATCCAGAGGTCCCTCTATTCCAAGAATTAGAGCTTTGCCTTCCTACCCTGATGTACTGAAAGTTCGCTAGGTTGGTAGTTCACTGTTTAAACTCTCCAGGAATTCTAAAAGGAATTTGAAGGAGATAATTCTGACAGCTTCAGCTCAGGTTTCGTTAGGGCTGCTGTGAAACCCAAGGCTCTACCTCTGGTTTGTGGACAATAAGACTCCTAGGTTTCTCTGACTCTGTGTATGAGCTCATGAAAGGGGGACATGGGGGTGGGAAGGGTGGTATGGAGGAGGAGGTGCCTTTGGGCGACTGCGTATGGCTCTTTCCCTCCTAGTGAATGAGAACATCTGAGCCCAGTATCGGTGTGAGGACACTTCCCTGACCTCCACCCCAGACCTACAGAGGCTGGGGCAGGAAACCCTGATGTCAAAGTGGCTCATCTGCCAAGGCGATGATGTAATTTCTTGGCCTCAAAATTTTCTGACCTGTGAAGAGTTGAGCCCAACTCGACATGTTTATTTGCTTTTTATTTGCCAAAGTATTATATTCAAACAATAAAGAATTATATGGATTAAATATTAAGTTGCTGTTTCCCCATCCCATTCCTCTACTCAGAGGTAACTACATATTTAGGTTTCTATTTCTTCCTTTTTCTATGAGTGAAAGAGTATAAGCGTGTACTTCTGTGATTTTTCACTTTTCAAAATGTTTTAGACTTAGGTAGATCTGCATATGCTCATATAGAAAGATACTTATGACATTATTAAATGGGGAAAAAAAGTAAGTTGCCCACCAGCATATACAAAATGATTTCATTTTTGTGAATTTTAAAAGTTTGTGCACATATATGTCAATATATTCATACACCCCTTTCAGAACTAGTCCACAAGATACTAACAATGGTGGGTAGAGTGGAGAGAGAAAATTTTCTTAAAAAAATTTTTGTACTAATTAAAGTTTTTATTTGTCAAATTTAAGTGTTACTTTTAATTTAAACTTTCTTTCCCTGAGTGATACAATATTTGGGAGTGGGTGGAGAGAAAACATGATGTCTTCAAAATCTTTCCTCATCACTATATCTAGATCCACCTCATTCTTTTCATTGGTGCATAGCATTCCATAGTAAGACTGTGCTATGATTTATTTAAGCACTAATGAACATGTAGGCTATTTCTAATTTTTTGCAAATACAAATAATGCTGTATTAAACATCTCTGAATATTAATCATTGTGCATACGTGAAGTATCCCTATAATAGTATAATTGATCTTCTATAGTACAAATTGCTAGTGGTAGAATTGCTAGGTCGAGTATGTGCATTTTTTCATTTTGATAGATTTTGTCAATTTGCTCCTTATAAAAGAGTTGTACTAGTTTACACTTCCATTGTATCTAAGTATTCTTTTCCATCTTGACTACTCTGGATATTATCTGGATAAATTTTTTTTTTAATTTTGCATTTAAAAATATTTGAGATTCTTATTGAAAGAAGCTTATTTTGTTCCAATTTTGTACAATTCAATGGCTTTTAGTACATTTACAGAGTTATACAAACACACTTTTTTTTGCAGTTTATTTTTTCTCCATTGTACACATCATCACTGATTTTTGCTGCCTAACTGTTCAGTGTTTAGCTCTTTCAATGCTACCTGATTGAAAAAAGGACTGGCAAGCATAGTTGTTTGATTCTGGCAAATTTGGTACAGTTTTTGGCAAATTAAAATAGCTGCTTCTCTCTGGTCTGGAGTGAATCTGCAGTGATGGGAGTGGAGATTGCAGAGGAGGCGTTAATGCAGGGGAGCAGCTGATGGAGGGAGGGGCAGTGGCCCAGGAACCAGAAGATCTGGGTTCTGCTCCCACCTCTTTGCAGGTTTTGAGCAAATCTCTTCCTAACTTTTCTAGATCTCAGTTGCCTGAGACTCAATGATCTCCAGGTACTTTCTAGACTCCCAAAATTCTGAACCAAAACCCTAAGCATGAGTTTGGGAATTCGTACATTTAAAAACATTCATTCAATTTTATTACTGCTTGTTTAATACGTGGTTATATTTTTATTTTTGCAAATTTGGTTTTAATTGAATTTTGTGATGCAAATAATTTAAACTAAATTTCATGAAGTGCTTCCCCTCTTAGTACACTAGATGGCACTATAGGCGAGGCAAATCAAATTACAAAAAAAGGCGGGAGCGGGGAGGGGAGACTGAATACAGTCGCCAATTTTGGTAACTTAGAAAGGCTTCAGCCCTCACCAAGAGTTGGTTCATCAACATCTTCAGAAAGCTGGATGAAAACTGCCGGTGTGAAACATCTTACTCTCAGGATGTCGTTTCGTATAGTGGCTTTCAAACTTGTTATTGTGATTAATTGAAGACATCTTAGATGGAGATCCAGAACAAGTACAAACAGGCAAACACAACAAAAGTTTCATGAAACAATAGTAACACTTTTATCTCTTATACATCCTGTGACAATTCTATTGCATTAAACCATGCAGTTCGTAAACCTTTACGTTAATTTTATGACCTGTAGTTTGAGAAAAAATATTATCTAGTGAACCTAGCAAGGAATATCAGTCTTTGCATAGCACCTGGCACCATGCCCTGTACTATGGGAGACAAAGAAATATTTAATGACACTTCCATTTTCCGAGAAAGAGAAGAGTGAGAGGCATTAGAGAACAACCCCATATGACATGGAATTCACAGCTACAGACTAAAAAACAGTGGAAACAAATAACGTGAGTGAAGACTTTTATGGAATAGCTGAATCATATCTAGGCCTTCACTTTGATATGAACTTTTGTTGGGGAGATTACATATTGTGGAACAAAAGTAGTCACATAAAATAAATGCAATAAATGCATATTCCGTTCATAAAAAATTCAAAAATGTGAATCCTAAACAATATGTTTTTAAAAAATACATACATGTTTGATAAAACCATAAAAAAAGGTTTTAGCCTTTTTTGATTAACATAAAAGTCAGGATGGTAGTTATCTCTGGTGGGAGGGAGGGGAAAAATCTGTAAGGAACACAAGAAAATGTTTCTAAGATACTGAAGATGCTCTGGGGCTTAACCAGGGTATTGTTGTTGCTGCTGTTGTTAAAAATGAATGGATGTTTCCTACACTCTTCTGTATGAATTATATATTTCATAATAACATAAAAAATAGCAAAGAAGGTTACTGTAATTGCCTTCTTGATTCTTTATCTCTTCTTGGTAATTTGCTTTCTGGTTTGTTAACCCTCCCTGACAAAAAAAAAGGGTCTTTTCAAGGACAGAGACAGAAATGTACCCAGTGTCAGTTTTTAAGAATAGCCTGTTAAATACTTTTAAATGTTCAAATACTCCTCTTATGTTATATGATCTGCTCTTGAGGACGAATTTGGATTTTAGAAATAGTCAAATCTGCTCATAAGCTGTGTTCTGAAATTGGATAACTTCAAAGAACAGGACTACCCAATAGTAGAGGGTTGATTAAGTTATGGTACATTCTCTGCTGTCATTCAAGGTCATGTTTTAGAAAAACTTTGAATGATTTTGGAAAAGATTTACAAAGCGTTTTTAAGAAAAAAGAAAAACTACAGGTTATCAAAACACATGGAAAACCTGTTTTGTAAGGAGACTGAAAGAATGTGAGCAAAATGTTTTTTTTTTTTCTGTGCCTTTTTGAATTATTCCAGTTTTCTACAGTGGCCACATACTAGTTTTTGTAAATGTGGGCTGGAGCAAGGCTATGGTCATTTATCTACATTGAAGACAATTTAAATAGAGGAGTATTGGAAATGTTTTGAGCAATGGAATAAAAACATGACCTGTTGAGGTGACTGGTCTGATAGGTGACACTTTTTAAATAGATTCGGTCTGATATATTTGTTTAAACATCAATCACTACTTTCAAAAAATAGATATTATTTTTTAGAGCAGTTTTAGGTGCACAGCAAAATCAAGCAGAAAATACAGAGGATTCCCACAGGACCCCTGCTCCCACACACACACGAGCCCCCCCACTGTGAACATCCTGCACTGGATGTGACACATCATTATCACCCAAAGTCCGTATTTTACATTAGAGTTCACTTTTGGTATTGGACATTATATAGATTTTGATGACTGCATCCACCATTGTGGTATGATATAGAATAGCATTACCTAAAATCCTCTGCGCTTTGCCTCCCTCCATCTCCCCCAACCCCTGGCCACTGCTGGTCTTTTTACTGTCTTCGTTGTTTTGCATTTTCCAGAATATCATATAGTTGGAATCACGTAGTATACAGCCTTTTCAGATTGGTTTCCTTCGCTTAGTAATATGCATCTAAGGTTCTTCTATGTCTTTTCATGGCTTGATAATTAACATCCCATTGTGTATCACAGTTTATTTATCCATTCACCTGCTGAAGGGCATCTTGGTTGCTTTTGGCAATTATTAATAAAACTGCTATAAACATCAGTGTGCAGGTTTCTCTGTGAACATACAGGCTCTTTTGGGTGAGTACCAAAGGGTGTGATTGCTGGATCATATGGTAAGAGGATGTTTAGTTGTACAAGAAACCACCAAACCGTCTTCCAAAGCGGCCGTACCACTTTGCATTCCCACTAGCAATGAATGCTCTGTATCTGCACCAGCATTTGGTGGTGTCAGTGTTTTGGATATTCACAACTACAATTGATATATGGTGGTGTCTTGTTGTTATTTTTTTTTTTGCCATTCCTTGATAATATGTGATTTTGAGCATCTTTTCATGTGTCTATTTGCCATCCGTATATCTTCTTTCATGAGGTGTCTGCTCATGTCTTTTGCCCATTTTGAATTAGGTCGATTTTCTTATTGTTGAGTTTTAAGGGCAATTTGTATATTTTGGATAAGAGTTTTTTAATCCAATGTATCTTTCGTAAATGTTTTCTCCCAGTCTAAGTCACTACTTTTTATGTTATGTATTTTATCACTTCAAGGATTATTATAATTTTCCTTTAATCCCCTTTTCTCTTGGACTTCTGAGAACCCCGATTTTATTTTAGACTTAATTCAGGGCAAAACATTTAACTAACAACAAAAAAAATGTATGTAAAGATGTGATAAATAAAATGCTTCTTCATTTTTTTTTTTTTTAAAAACCATAACTACCTTTTGAATGGCAGAAAACAAAATAAATTTCAGTTGAACAAGTGGTACTTACTATACTTCCTTCTTAAGCTCTTTAAAACACAAGTTGCTTCATGTACTGTGTTTTCTAGCAATCTGAATAAAAGCTTATCACCTTATACAACAAAACTTTATTTGAATCATTTTGGATGATTCTTACAAAAGAGTTTAGCATTTTACCTGCTCCTTCAAACAGCAAATATTGAACTGAATTGAACCTCTTCATTATGACGTTGACTCACAAGAGAATAGTGCATTCATAAAACAAGAATAAGATGTTGTGGAAAAGGAACAATCAGAGAATAAGAAGAAACTCTTGGAAATTAAAAATATTATTGTCTAAATAAATTCTGTATAATGGTTCAAAGACAAGTCCAAGGAAATTTTTCAGAAAATAGAATAAAGAGACAAAAATGAATCATTACAGGGAAAAAAAAAGGAAATTAGCAATAGGTATATAGAAAAGTAACCAATATTTTAAAATTAGGCAATTACTCATTTCAAAAAATAATGTACAGAAATGGAAAAGTAACCATACTTTTTAACTCAGCAGAGAACAATATTTACATGGCCATGATAATCTAAGCACTGAATATTGATGTACCCGTAACAGGAGGGGAGGGTGAGAAGTGTGTAAAACAGCTCAATCCTCATCTACCTTATCAGGAAATGAATAGATATAATCTAACAGTCATGTATCTGAAACAGTGATAAATTTAGAAACGTGGAGGTAAATGTCAGAAGAAACAGCTAAAGAAATTAAAGTTGTTGCCTCTAGAGAGTAAGGGGTGGGGTGGGTAGTGGAGTGGAGCAGAAGACTAGTTTTTTCTTTAAAAATTTACAATATGTTATTATTCAACCTTAAAAAGGAAGACGTTTCGATACATACTACTATATAGATGAACCTTGATGACATCATGCTGAGTGAAATAAGCCAAACACAAGGGAGTCTACTTATATGAGGTGTCTAGCATAGGCAAATTCAGAGACAAAGTGGAATGGTGGTTGCCAGGGGTTAGGGGACAATGGTTGAGAGTTATTATTTAATGGATACAGAGTTTCAGTTTGAGAAGATAAAAAAGTTCTGAAGATAAATGTAGTGATGGTTGTACAATAATTTAAATGTACTTAATCTTACTATCTAAACTGTACATTTAAAAATGGTTATAATGGGAAATTTTATGTCATATGTATTTTACTATTATGTGTCTAAAAAGCAACATAAAATAAAAAATTAAAATACTATTTGTTTTTTAAATAATGGTATGCATATTTTAATTTTATTACATTAATTTTTAGAATGCTTTGGATGAATCCCTGAAAAGTTTTTATATGTCATGCATGTGTTTGTGCATAACTTTTCTGACATAATTTGGGCCACTCAGGGGCCCTTTCTGCTTTTATCCAGTTCTTACCTGTGTTCTCCTTAGGTAAAGATGCTAGAGAAGTTATTTTCAAATAGAGAGATATTACTGAAAGTATTTTATGAATACATTTCAGGATAATTTGAGATACCACATAACTAACTGTAGCACATCAACACTGTGAATAAATGTACAAATTCAACCAGTCTAAATAAAGACATTATTATGCAGGAATATCCCATTTATGGCCTCTGTTACTCTATTCTAAATGTTGGGTTATGCAGTTACCCTGGAGTGGTTTATTGAAACTCACCTCCATGTTTGTGTAGGGACTGGGTGGGATTCTGCATGCACTTAAGGTGTAATAGCAGGTGAGCACCTGTGATGTCAGAGCTGATTTCCAGTTCACGAATTTAACTTTATCATCACTTTCCTTAACCTGGTCCAAACAGGAGGCTTATAAGCAATAAAACGCCAATTCGCTTTAAGAAGTTAACTAGTAAAGTGCAATCCTAATTTAATTCGTGATCCCTTCAGTTTCTAATTGAGAAGGCAGCTCTAAGTAGAAAATAGCAATGGAAAACAACTTCATATATCCCGAGAGACATCAAACTGCCTTCCAACCTTTAAGTTATGCTTCTTGGTTTTGACAACTTATTTTTACCTTCGAGGGTTTATTGCTATTAGAGAAATGTTATATCTCATTATCGTCTCATCTAAATCTTCCTCTTTGTTCACAGTGCGAGATGAGAACAGAAGCACGACGAAAAAATCTTCTTATTCTGATTTTGCATTATTTAACACAAGAAGGGTATGTTATGTTACAAATATTTACAGAGGTGAATACTCTATTTCTCTGACCTCCACTTTTCCAGATACACCTTTTTCAAAACAATTAATAGACTTTATTTTTTTTAGAGCAATTTACACAAAAATTGAGCAGGAAGTACAGAGTTCCCATATGCAAGTAACCGCCTCGCCCAGCCAAGTCTCCCCTAATATTAACAGCTTACATTCGTGTGATATGTTCGTCAAAACTGATGAACCAATATGGGTACATTATTATTAGCCGAAGTTCGGTTTACATCAGGGTTCACTCTTGTGTTGTACAATTCCGAGAGTTTTGACAAATGCATAATGTCACGTATCCACCACTGTAGAATCATACAGCACAGCTTCGCTGCCCTAAAAATCCCTCTACCTGTCCCTGCCTTGCACCCTAGACACATTTATTACCTCATTTACTTAGATATTTTTTTGCAGGGTGCCTTTGAAAACTATGTTAGCAACACTACCCAGCTTATGCAATACTTTCCTTTTCCTGTTTGGGTTTGAAGATAATTTAGGCCTTTCCGATGAGGTTCCCAGGGCCCCAGAGCTGGCTATGTGCACACAGATAATGTTTTTAATCCTGAACTTTTCTTCCCTCAAAATAAAGGGATTGCATTTATCTGGATGACCTATGCTCAACTCTCTTTTCTTTGCAAAGCCGGTTCTATAACTGACAGGGGGAGGAAACTTGGCCACCTACCTATTATGGCCTAAGGAGTTCACTGTGTAGCAGCAAAGCATGCATTTCCCTTTTATGCCACAAGATGGCCCCTTTCATCGTGAATCAATGAAAATTCTACTTAGAGTTGATCATTTTCCCTGAGACCTGCTGGGAAAGGGACTTGTGAGTAGATTATAGAGATGAAAAGTGAACTACAGTATAGGTATTTTTAAGGACATAACAGTGTCAGAAAAATAGACCTGCCTTTAACAAAATACTAAGAATTCAGCAAAGAGGATATATTATTGTGGATTAGAAAAAGCAATCAGAGAAAGTAGGCTTTGAAGAGAAGGCACTGTGAGCTGGTCTTGAATATAGATAGGCGGATATGATGAACAAGGACATTCTAGAAAGGGGAACAGAGTAGGAAGGGTGGAGGGTGATGGATGTGGGCTCCCATCGTACATACATGATCTCCTTGGGCCCCAGTGCCTGTCCACAGCATCCCGTTTCTCCTGTTGTGCCTTGCTCGTTACTGTTTATGTCACTTCCTGAAGTCACAGTCCTGTCGCTCCGCTCCGTTTGTTAGGCACCGCTGGTGGTCCTTCCTGCCAACCCTGTTAAGTTCAGACCTCATTCAAGCTCAAACAGTGTAATAGGAACACACAGAAGCAGTTTTGTTCCCCTGATCAATTAGTTTAGGAAATCCAGGACCTGCCAGCATCTATCATACATTTTTTAAAATCAAAACTCTATGATCCTGGAAAGAGTTCAGAATATAATGTGATGTCAGTAAAAACTACAAGCAATCTATAGTGTATGTTCCCATCTTCTGATTCTCTTCTTGCTTTACAAGTGCATATATGTAAGTATATGTATATTTAGTCATTAAAAAAGGTTTGGAACGATAGAAAAAAATGTTCAGTCATTGTCTCTGTGTGGTGGAATTTTCTTTTGACTTACCTGTATTTTCTAGCTTTTCCCGTAAATTAGCATACTAAACAAAGGTTATCCATGAAAAGTGCATTTAGTTTTTCTCTCTCTAAAATGGGGATTAAGACATTGTCTAGAAGCCTGGTGAGCCATCAATAAATATAGAAGCTAACTGACTACAGTCAATTGACATTTGCAAATTCTTTAAAATTAGCAAGATCGTTGGAAATAACATGGCAACCTCTTTTAAGAAAGTTCAGTCTTCCAACTGGCCTGAATTTGGGGAAGAAATAAGAGCATAATAAAAAAAGAATGTTTTCTCGTTTTACTTTTCTAGATTGAAGTCAAACAGAAAGAACTCTAACCCGAAGCAGAAATTCTCCATCTGAGATCCTTGAATGAGCCCCTGAAATTGTATGCTAAATTGTGCATATTTACTGATGTGCACATTTTCCGGGAAAGAGTCCTTGGTTTTAAAAAAGAAGTTAAGAACTAAGAATTAAGACCTGGAAAATATTTCTTCTTTCAAAGGATTGCGATGCAAGGCCCTTGTTTTTTTTTTATTGCTAACACCATTTAAGTCAGACAGTTTTACAATGGAACAAGTTAACAGTGACAGTGAACAACCTGTGACGAAGGTGTTACTTATAGACAGAAGTGGCGTAATATGTGACTGATGAAAAAATTGCCAGAAATAATACATCCAATCAGATGACATCTTCTTAGACTAAGTTTCCTCAACGATGTCGATCAACCTGTCATAGGAATTTCCTTCAGAGCTTATGACGTATTCTTCTGAATTGCCTTCGTGATGGCAAATCTTGCCTTTTGGGGCTGAATTTAGGTTTCATCCATTGCCAAATGTTACCTAAAGTGAATATTGGTGAATAAAGAAGTAATTATGTTGGGAAAATACCCATTTCGGGTTAAATGAGTAAAGGGAAATTGTAAGACATTTTCTTCATTAACTTACTTATTTGACCTTTAAGCATTTCCAAATATATTTTGAACAATGATGACATCATTAGGATAAGCATGCATCTTCCAGAAGCAATAGCTTTGAAAGATAGGAGTTGGTTATATTTAACATGTATGGTGTTCCATACTCTATAGGGAGAATATAATGTTTTCTAGTTTTCAATATACTATTTGATACAGGCTTATTCTTTGTATTGAGTCCCTTTGAACTTTTAGTGCCTGTTTGCTTTTATTCTTTTTACTCAGAGTTTATTTTTTGTTGTTGTTGTTTTTTTTTTTCTTCTGTGAAACGACCAGATATATGGATGCAGCCAATGCTTTGGAGCAAGAAACTAAACTGGGGTTACGACGCTTTGAAGTTTGTGACAATATTGATCTCGAAACTATTTTGATGGAATATGAGAGCTATTATTTTGTAAAATTTCAGAAATACCCCAAAATTGTCAAAAAGGCATCAGACACAGGTACGTGGCTATTTTCTAGAAATAAAACATTATCTCATCTTTAAGATTAATGTTTCTTCCTCATTTTATTCTCAAAGTGATGGTGCCCCTCATCCTGTACTGAAAGAATAGATCAGAAAGACCGTGTAGCTTCTCCTAGATCCAGTGTAGACAATTTAAATACGATCATCTGGACACGAGCATTCCTTTAGTCATGTTGGCATTTATTTGAGGAATGTATGTTTTAGGGCGATGAACGCAAAACTCCAGTGTATCACAGGTACTTTTCAGAAGACCTACATTACTTTCATTTCTTTAGAGATAGAAAGAGCTGTTAGAAGAGGATAAATGATAAAAGACTCTTTTCTTGTTAGGAAGACCTATTATCTATCCTGAAAATAACATGAAAATGAGTATTGGTGAAGCTAATAGCTCATGTATAGATAATGAAATGCTTTTGAAAGCCATCAATCCAGATAATGATCAATTTAATGCAAAGACCCAGTATAGGTTAGCAGTCAAGGAGGCTGGCTGGAGGAAAGATCTAAAGTGAGGGTCTGATGTTTGGTAGTAACATTGACTTAGAAGTCTGTAAGTGGGGGAAGTAATTATAAACCAAGGGAGATCATTGTCCTGTTTACAAGGCACTTGTTAAGCCACAGACTTTAACATTTCATGTGGGGACCAGGAAACCGAGAGGAACGTCAATTAAAAATAGCTAGGGCCGAATCTAAGAGCTGGAAAGGGGTCCAAGAGAGAGGTATTTTATCTGAGCCCCCTTCCAGTGCAGGGTTCAGAGCTCGCAGTTTTTGGCTAGCTGTTGGATCTGGGTCTTGGCAAAGAAAACACTGACTCTAACTGCGGGACCACCAGGACTGTTACTGACATGATCTGATTTCTGAATTGCTAGTTCTGATCTAGCTTGGAATCACATTATCCTGGGATATTGGACACAATTATTTTATTTTAAGGTGAACTGGCAGAGTAAATGGTCCCTGCCTGACTCATGCGATCATCCTGGTGTCCCATAGAGCACAGCAAATGGAGTCAAGTTCATGGAAACCTAATGAAATGGTAACTATAAAGCTAGCCCATAATGGAGTTGTCACTAGGTCTATAATCTTCAACAAGTTTAATATCCCGGCCTTTAAGGTCTTCCTCTATGTGGACATGTTTGGGAAGCCCAGGGTTCTTTCACTTCTCTCTAGCTGAGTTTAGTGTCTTTAGATTCCAAAATGTTGTAGCAAAAAATTTAAGAACAATGTAAAAGAACAAACATACCTGAAAAGTCACTTTCTCTTAAAAATTAAATTCTTTTTCCTCCCATTATCTGTTTTGCCACAGCAGAAAATAATTTACCACCAAGAAGTGGAGGGAAGAACAGAAGGTAAAGTCAATGGTAATTCATCTTGATCAACTCAACTCTAGGAGTTTGTGAGACTCTTTCCAGAAGATTCTCCGGTGTTGACTCCATGACCGTCTACCAGCAATATCAAATTGTGGTCACGTGACCTTGGTGGGCCCAGCCATGCATTCCCCTCTTGTTAAAGATATCTAGAACTTGGGCCACTGTCTGTTGGGTCTCCTGGTTTTACTGCAAATGATACTGTATCTTTCTAGGCTACTGTAGTATGAAAAGTATGGACCTTAGAGTTTAAAAGGCTCAGGTTCTTTTCCAGATTCTGCTACTTACAAGTTTGGAGCAAGTTTCTGACACATAGTAAGTTCCCAGCACAGAGTGAGGATGCAAGAAATATTGTTTTCCCCCTTTTAAATTGCATCCGTTTCTTTGTGCATTCCTAGATCACATGTCCTGACTCATGTGAAGATAATCAGGTCTTTCTTTTCTTCTTATTTCTCTTACTCATCTTAATATCCCTTCCTCCAGCTTCTCAAATCCAAATCTCATTTGGGACTTGTCGCATCTGATTGGAGCCCTATGTTCCTTGACCATGCTGAATAGACACAAGGCCCTCTACTCTTGCCCCAGTGTCCACCCCATCCTGCTCTTCCCACTCCTGACACATAGCCCTGCAGTCGGAGCCTGTCCAGAAATAGCCAGGAGAGCAAGGACGCTGCTCCCAAGGATGGCATAGTTCTGGGGCATTAAGGCCTGTATATTCTGCTATTAAAATAAAGCCCCAACTTCAGGGTAAGATTGAAGTGGGGTTCCAGCGGCAGCCATACAGCCATTCAGTCAGTGAACAAAATTTCTCCAAATTTAAGAATGCACTTGAAAAAGAAAAACTTAGATTGCACTCATAATGAGTCACTTAGGAGGTGTTAGTTCCGTCTGCCCACTAAGTTCCCTGCACTTGTGACTCCAGTCCTCTGTCTGCAGCCTAAGAAGGGCTGTTTGGCATCAAATACAAAATGGCCGTGGAGCGCAGTGCATGCTTCGTGAGAATACTCACAATAATACTCTGCCTGAGGCCACCTTTGCTTTGTGCTATTCTTTAGGAACAGTTTCATTGTTTTGACCAAAGTGTTATTCTTTTGTTCATAGTCTCCATAAAGCTGGTCAGACTCTAGTAATAAATAACTGCTTGTGAATAGGAACCGCGGGGAGCATTTTAAGAGGCCGGCTTTGGAGTGAATGCATTCGGATTCTGATTCTCTTTCGGCCTCACATTCCTGCTTGGAATTTCCTCAGTACTCCTCACCTGGCAGAATGTTGTTCAAAGTGCTTTGCTTTCCTTGGATAGAGCTTGACAGCTTGGGGTTCCTTCAGTTCCTCTCTGAGTAGATGTTTGTACCTGGCAGACATAAAGGTTGGATGGCAAATGGCTAGAGTCAGGAAGGATAACTAGGAAAGTAATGAATGGTATTTGCTTACAGTTTTATACTCAGAGATGGTTATTGAAATGAGGGGTTGTGTCATGAGACTGGCTATTAACAAATGAAAGTGCCTTTTCCTAACTCTTTGCATCTTACACCAGAGAGCAAGCTCCCAGTTTAGGGATTTGCAGCTGACCCAAAGGAGAAAAGGTTATTTAGTGTGATGGATGACAGAATCAGGATACCAGAAGATCTTGACAATTTGGGAGATGGACCCAAAATTACAAAATGAAACTTAATAAAGCAAGATTTAAGCTGTAACCAAAGAGTCACAACAAATAGCTCCCCATTACAAAATCAGAGACCTAAAAAGCTGAGTTAACGGCAGACGCAGTGCGAGTCGACAGTGTGGTGTGATTGGTCTCGGGCCTCGTCAGTGGAAATGTGTCCAGAAAGCAGGTGACTCTCTTCTGGTCAGAAGGCAGTGGAATAAGGAAAGGTGACCAGGATGAAAACAAAGCTGGAGGGCAGGTGACCCTAGGAATGACTGGGATTAGCAGGGATGTTTAGCTTGAAGAGCGAAAGACTTGGGGCGGGGTGGCCCCTAGAACAATGCGGTAGTAGTCTTTGCTCTCTAAAGAGGAATTGGACCTTCTCTGCAGAAATCTGCAGGGCACACCTAGGACTGGTGACTAAAATTAAAGCGGAGCGAATTTGGTTCCACGTCAAAAAGGATTTTTACAATCACTGTAGCTGATTGAAAATGAATCACATCACTTTGCACATTAGAGCACTCGTCTTTGTTCACATTAAAGCGAATCTGTGAACCAGCTGCCTCCAGTGGGAAACCACAGTGAGGAAAATAGACCCCCAGGTCCCCGACAGCCTCACAAGGATGTTGAGGCAAGTTTGACTATATGCATATATATAAAATATATACTTCATTTAAATCAATGCTATTCATAAGGGTTTGCATTTATAACAATGCTTGGTACTCGTTGCATAGCTACTTCATTGTTGTGCCAACAAAAGGCCTGAGGGATAGACATTCTGATTCCTCACTTACCGATGAAAAACCGACACCTGAGAAACTGGCGGTTGTCCTCCGCTCATGACACTCACCCATGGCCCGACACTGGGGTCGCCAGGTGTGGACACCGGTGGTACGGTTGGCGTGAGTGGTCTTGCTGGCCAAATGGCTATCTATGTATTTGTATTAGACACGCTGAACAACTTTCCCTTTCCTGCAAAGAAATAAGGGGTGAAATGGCAGCTCTCCGAGACCACTTAGAACATGGGGGGGAAAATCTTCTAGAAATACATCTCACATGTAAGAACAAGAGAATGGAGAGAACCAAGCAACTGATAGGGCGGGCATTCGTGTTCCTCCCTTAAGCAAGTCCTGCCTCTCTCCGATTTCATCCCTTATCTAAAAATATTCCAGCACTGAATCGTGCGTCTAATTATGAGGATGTAAAAAAGAGATTTATTTTACCTTTGTATTGATATGTTGCATATATATTCATAAATACCCCCACTTGCAGCCTACCGGTAGACTCCCTCCCCAGTCAACCCCCAACCCCACCGTCTCCATCAGAGTTAGCCACTATTCTGACTTCTAGCCCCATTGATTTGCTTTGTCTGAAGTACATAATATCTGATGAAAATTTGCTTTACAAATACGAATGATCTTTGACAACAGAGATGACGTAAGCTTGCTTTCCTTTCATAAGCCCCCTTTGCCATTTACTGTAAGCAGCATGATGGGAGGTGTTTTAAGTAGGCAGAATACACCCAGCACACTGGATGAGAACTATGGATAAATCCTTAGGCTTCCTGATGCTCATTAATTTGAACAGAGGATGCCCTCCTCCCCCTCACCTTCCCCTTGGTCTGAGTGCTGCTCTTAAAAAAAGGTGGGAAGAAAAAAATGGAAGAACGTTTGTAAAGCAAATATGTTCTTGGGGAAATAAAGCAATTTCAGAAGGGCTGAAACCAAGGGATGTGAAGGAAAAATGAAAAGAGCGAGTTGGGGCCTCCAGGAGGAGGTGGGCTCTCTAATCCAGTCTTGGAGAAACCTAGTGGGTAGAGACTGGAGCAGTCAGGGCCAGAATGGGCGGGAGGTGGGGTAGGGAGGTGGCATAGTACAGAAGGAAGGGCCATATTGTGGTGTACCTGCCTATTTTTCAAGAATTTCTCTATGTGTGCTCCACAGTTGTTTAGTTACCCCATACTAAGTGGTGAGAATGATTTCCTCCAAGGTCTTTGTTTTCTTCTCTAGGGCGATGAGCAACAGTTGTCAAAATCTTCCCAAGATCAGTCAGCAGCGGCCACGGTCCAAAACCACGGCGGGGAAGCCAGGGGAAGCCAAACCTCTCCAAAAGGAGCATCCTAAACAGGTCAGTGCGGCTTTGCTTGGAGTTGGTAAAATTGTGGGCAACTCAGAAATAGCTCCACAAAAAGTCACTTTTTTTTTGAGGACCTATGTTTTTTAAATGACTGTGATTTCATTAAATTGTAGATTTTATTCCGGGTCGATACATTAAAACCCTGGGCAAATCCCTAGTCTTCCTAATATTTCCTCATTTGAACAGGACTCTTCCCTTCCCCAGCCTTTCCCTTGGTCTGAGTGCTGGGTAACAGGCCCTGAGGGATGAGCACTGGGCTCAGTCAAAGCAGGAGGACCTGGTTGCTGCAGAGTTCAGTCCTCCCATTCGAGGCAACTGGTACTAAACAGGTCTTCCTGTCCCAAAGCACATTCCTAGGTTTCTAAAAGTAGGCCAGGGTCAGTCTCAGGTGTGGCTGGAACTCCGCGTCTACTGTTGGCTTTCTTCAAAGTGCACATGGTTGGTCCCCACCCCGAACTTCCACACTGGGCTTTCCAGGGGAGAGATAGGAAGCGAGACGAGAGTTCAGCAGGTGGGTAAAAACGAT
This sequence comes from Rousettus aegyptiacus, assembly GCF_014176215.1. NCBI lineage: Eukaryota > Metazoa > Chordata > Mammalia > Chiroptera > Pteropodidae > Rousettus > Rousettus aegyptiacus. Next base: position 75,024,127 of record NW_023416287.1, read on the forward strand.
GGCTCCTGACTTAGGAGATCTGTGCCTAAAACCTTCCAGTTTAGGAGAAAACATATAAGGTTTAAAGAAAAAAAGAACCAAAGGAAGTTGTGAAAAAGAATGGAAAGAGCTAATGTCAAAGATATCTGACAGGATAGAAAGAAATAATCACGAAATTCTATTGGTCAGAATGACTCTCTCGCCCTCGGGGAGGCTGGATGGTTTGGCCCCTGCTGTCAGACCCAGGCAGCAGGGAAGTGGAGGCGCAGCAGGGTAAATCCCACAGGAGTCGGTTGACTCTGCTGTCTCTCCGAACTCAGCCACGCTTGGCCACCAACACCTCTGGTCACGGGAGAAAAGTCAAGCCAGAGGAATGGGGATGGGTTGAGGTACAACTGTTTCCTCCCCTGGAAAAGCTGCTCGGAGCCCATGGCTTCCAGGGACAGCTCCTTCCACATGGCACAGGCTGATAATTAATTCATCTTGCTGGGACTGCATCGAAACGGCCGCATGGCACATGGGCTTCCCTCCGTCAGAGCTGATCTTCAGCATTTAATTCGGGCTGGTGGATAGACAGTTAACAACCGGCATCTCTAGGTTGCTTTCCACGCCGACTGCCCCTTGTCTTCCTCTCTCTTCAGGAGGCCGTCAACACCACCAGCGCGGAGAGCTCGGACTTTGGCCTAAGCGTGTCAGGAATCAACAAAGGCAGTGGAGGAGAGCACGTCCGTCCACACAAAGTAAGCGGGACTCATGAACCTAATTGTGAAAAGGGAAATTTTTTTTTTCTTTTTAAAAAGGAAAATTAAAAAATGTTACTTTTGTCACACAGGAAAGTTAATAAGTAAAGATCAAAGGTTGGCTGCGAGGTGAGCTGGGGAGAGCACTGGATAAGGATTAGAACCCTGGGGTTCTGTTCCTGAATCTTCTTTCTGGATAAATGGACTCGGTGAACTGCCCCATCTCTGATGAGCTGTTGCCTCATTTGTAAATTGAGGGATTTGGAAGAGATGGCCGAATGTTCCTTCCGGCTTAAAAATTCCGTGATTAAAATGATAAACGTCGGCATAACTGTTCTGCATTATTTAAGGAGTTGCGGCCTCATAGTTATTCGTTCCTGTACTGTCAGTGGTTGTTAATTAGTGGTGTCACCTTTCTCCTTGGAATTATGGCTCCAGCTTGAATACAATTTCCTGTAAAGCATGAAACCTCAGTTGATAGAGAGTTGATCTTGTTCTTGATAGATAGTTCTATCCCTTTCATCACGAACCTCATGTCCTGATTCATAAATAATAGTTTCTCGAACAGAAAAAAAAAAAAAAGATTGGGAGGATACGGCCCAAAGGTAGGTTAAAACATGTCTCCTGGAAATGAAAAGCAGCCTCAACACCAGCACGTTTCTCTTGAAACTTCCAGGATTGCATTTCTTTAAGGATCGTCTTTCTTTGATCAGGTTCTTGAACTCCAGACCTGCTGACTTGCCTCCAGCCAGCTCTTCTCAGCCAAACTGAACTTTGGATTGTGTGTGTTTGGAGGGCAAGCTGGAAATCGAGGGCTCTGTCTCATTGGCCCGAACTGGCTCCTTGTAAGGATCTCAATTATATGAATAATTTCTGGAGATGATACCATTCGAATCAGTGCCTTGCACGGAGAAACATTTCCCTTTTCATCTTCACCATTTTTATCATGTTTTCAGTCACTTTTGGGCCTAGCCATTTTGTGGCATTAGTTTCTCCCGTAAACATCTCAAGTTCATATGAATGGATGTTTCTGATCAGGTCACAAGGAAGGGACTTATTTAACCCAGCACCAAACCTTTGAAGGAGTCTGGCTATAAATTCTCTTCTTAGTAGAAATGGGATTGCACAAGGTAAAATGTAGATGGCTTTCTCTCTTGTATTTCAAATGTTCATAAGTTGAATGTGGGTGTATGTCCAGGGGCCAATCTCCAAAATGTGTCTCTCATTGCCGTGTTAGGGTCCCTATGTTCAGGGTTTCCAAGCCTTACTGCAAATTTAGAAGCCATGTTGTTCTTAAAGGCAATGGCTTTGGAGTCAGCCTGCCTAGGTTCAAACCGTGGTTCAGACCTTCTCAGCTATGTAACCTTGAGCAAATGATTTAATCTCTCCAAGCCACCTTTCTCTCTCATTTGTAAAATGGAGATAATCATAGGGCTGCTTTAAATGCCCTCATACACAGAGGGCCTTAGTACAGTGCCCAGCGCATATAAACACTCAATAAATGCAGACTACGGCAATTGTTATTTTGTTGCATGCATCCTTACCTTTTCCTTCTGCCTATAGGGGAGACCAGGAAGGAGTATGGAAGACAGATATCTGAGTTTGAATCCTGGCCTGAAGTCACTTGTTAGCTGCATGGCCCTGGGCACATAGCTTATATGGCCTTACTTCTATATCTATGAAACTAGGACAGCACTCCTGACTAGTGGAAGTGTTATAAGAATTGGAAATAATCTTCACAAGGTATCTTGCACATCTGTTTTGTGCCAGGCACTCTACTGAGTGGTGAAAGTCCACGCTAGTCAGTAAATAGGAACTATCGTTACTCTCGTGCCAATGAGTTCTTTCTCCGTACAGCACGCTTCACAAGGAGGAGCCCGTACAGGGGAAACGGACATGTAATGGAGCAGATGGTGTATGTCAGGAACTGAAAAATGCTTGTGAGCTTTTATTCAAACCAACTTCATTCTAAAGAATTTGTTTCCAACTTTTTTTTTTTTTCCTAGAGTGCTCTGACTTGAGGAAATCACTTTATTTGTTATTAGTGCAGGTTCTTTTTAAAACTTTAAGTTCGCCCTACACACCAGGATACATAAATGTGTCTTGGTTTAATAGAGCTGAGCTATTAGGCAGAGTCTTCCCTCATGTTTAATGGTGTAAATAACCATTGCTCCCTTTCAGGGCCAAATCATTGACTTCCGGGGGCTGCTCACAGACGCTATCAAAGGAGCAACCAGCGAACTTGGCTTGAACAGCTTCGACTGTAACCCTGACCCCTCAGTAAGTGGCTGAGATGTGACGTTCATCTTGCAGACTGGCAAAATTTAGACGAATTTCAGAAACATAATTGTGGGTCCAGAGAAATCTCGAGATCGGGCTCAAGGTCATAGCAATCTGCCACCATTTGTGTCACCAAGATCCGTGCCCTGTTTCTCTTCTTAAGTGAGGAAACAAGCAATACGATAACATGAGGCTTTCTGTTCCCGTTCTCAGGAACGACTGCTGAAACCTCTGAGTGCATTTATTGGCATGAACAGTGAGATGCGAGAATTGGCAGCCGTGGTGAGCCGGGTAAGATCCGATATTCAATTCACAAATTTACGGAGGCGGACTGGGGCTCCTGGAGCATTGTGGGCTGCTTCTTTTATTAATAACGATAAATATGATCATTTATTTATAAAGTGCCCCCACTTGCAAAGGCACTCATATGGTTTAGAGGCACAATAATGCATGATAAATAAATTATAGAATCATAAAATTACAATATAAAAAGCCCACCATCTCACTGTAGAGGCAAAAAAAAAAAAAAAAAAAAAAAAAAAAACCCAACTGATAAAGACTTACAAAGAGAAGGACAGGTGAAAGGTTTTAGAACAGAGCTGCGGGTTAAGGAAAGAGCCTTCTAGAGAAGGAAAGAGCATGTCTGCGTCTTGTTTAAACAAAACCTAGAAATAGAGATGTCAAGAGTGTGATTTTATAAGTGGAAAGTTTCATGAAAAAAAAGGTGGGCAGCAAAGAGCTTACCATCTAGACTACTGATTTTTCAAGGTTACCCTCCCCCACATCCCACCCGCTGCGTCTTCCCCCCAGAATCCAGTGACGGGGAAGTCTTTTGGTTGATCACACAGGCTCTGGGACCGGTTGACCTGGATTTTACGTCTAGATCCTCCTCTTTCTAGCTGTGTGATTTTGGACAAGTTCCTTGGGCATAGAAGAGATTCCTGAGTTATAGAAGACTTTTCCAATTTCCAGTAATCTCTTATTTCACAAAAGACTGAAACCTGGGTAGGCACAGACAGATGTTTAAAACGACGCAAAAAAATGCACGGTGACCGAGGTAATTTAAGGTTCCCCAGTTTTCTCTATTCAGTCCAGTAGTTGTTCACTGCACATCTACTATGTGTCAGGCATGTGCTAGGGGCTGGAAACACAAAGATGAGTTAATTGACATTATCCTGGCACGCGAGAGTTTCTTGTCCCACCGGCAAGGTGGATTTTGAGAGCACAAAGGAGGGGTGTTTTGTGCCAAAGGGTCGGGAAAGTGTTAGGAAAGGAGATGCACAGGAAATAGCCACATGAAAAAGAGTAGAAGACAGAGGGTAGGGGGCATTCTGGGCAAAAGTACCTGTCTGAGAAATTGTATCGCTTGTTTCCTGTAAGCCAAGTAGGGCACACAGGAGTGCTGAAGAGAGTTAGGTTTCCTGAGGAAGGGCGCTGTGAGCAGGGCCCGTTCCCTGCCGGAAGTGGGGACTCTTTCAAGGGTGTCCATCAAGAATGGGATAATCAAATGTGCTTTTAGATAGCTTGTTCTAATGACAGCGTGGTGGATGAATATAACGAAATGGAGATAGGGAGACCAGCTCTGGGAGAGGATGCAAGATCGAGCCAGACTATGGTAACTGGGATGCATAGGAAAGCAGAAAAAAATATTTTTTATGACCATAAAAATCAATAGTCTCATTACCATTTTTGCAAAAGAATAACATGACTAGTGATGATAGAATTCTAGAGTGGAAGTGGCCTGAAATGATTTCATCTGGAATCCTTTCTACAGTACCACGGGAGGCAATCATCCAAACTCTGCTTGAATGCTTACAATGATAGGGAGCTCACCACCTCATGCGGGAGCCCTGTTGAGTTCTGACTAATAACTTTTGATTGCTCTAAGGAGAAGCTTCCTATTGGGAAATTAAACACTACTATGTGGAACTCCATGTCAATTTTGGAAGAGAGCAAGAAATACTACTACTATCTACGAGTGCTTTGAATTCCAAGGTAGATGAACACCCATTGTATGTGGAAGGGTAGTAGGAAGAACGTGAGTGGATGGTGGCCATGCAAATCCAGGCTTTAAAGGCATGGTGGGTTCTCCCAGGATCTTGTTAGACTGACTCCTTTCGCTGTCATCCCACTCAGGAGTGAATCATGAATATTATGTATGACCAAAATCACTCGCATAAATAATGTCCCTAGTAAAAGCTGCCACCTGTGGTGAAGGGAACTGGGAGGATGAAGGACAGAAGCGGGAACATAACATCTCACCAGCATTAAAAAAGTTTTTTATATTTTTGAACTTATGCATGTACCACTTACTTAACAATTAAATAACTTAAAAAACAGTTTCCAGATTGTTCTGTAGCCATCAGGATGACTTTGGAAAGAAGCTCTTGTTTGTTTGTTTGTTTTGACGTAATACTCTAGATCTTGTTTTCCCCAAACAGCTCCTACTGAGAAAGGTCCCTGAGTGACTGTTTTGAGATATCTTGTGAAACTGAAGTTTGGAAACTAAATAAATGAGTTATCAGTAAAAGCTACTTTAATTGATTACCCTAGATGGTTGCTCCGGGGCTCTACTCGGAGAGGGAAAAACTCACTTTTGCTTGTTTGTTGGCTTCCTTGAATTTTGTAGAAGCAATTGTTCTTGATGGAAGTAGGGAGCAATCACTAGGGAAAAAGAGAAATTGGTTTCAGAGGAGCATTAATTTTTTTATGCAACAAATTAAAAAAGTGTTTGCAAGATCAAAGAGCAAGAGAGAGGCCAGGCATGGGCTAGGAACTGTGTTTCCCAGTAAAAGCTAATGTAATTTGAAGGCATATTCTGTACCTTCTTTGATTACGGTCGTAAATCAGCCTGGTTTGCTATTGACTGAAGTCAGGTATAGTCTATCATTAGGAGTTTCCCCCCCCCCTTAAAAGTACCATATTTTATTATCAATATCTTCTTCAGGGAAAATTACTGAATATTCCCGTGGCATCCCTTTGATGAACCAATCCCAAATTACGACGTGCATATATACATATATCTAACATGAAAAAATTTTATCACCAGCACTTTATGTCCTATTGCGAGTCAAGTATTCTGCAGCTCCTGTGTTTATTACAGCTGCGGAGGAAAACATTAGTTTTAACAAAATGATCAAATGTGCATTGCAGGACATTTATCTCCATAATCCAAACATAAAGTGGAATGACATTATTGGACTCGATGCAGCCAAGCAGTTAGTCAAAGAAGCCGTTGTGTATCCTACAAGGGTAAGGATGGGAAGCCTCTTGGGGGTCATTTCTGTTTATTATCCACTGTACAAGTTATATGTCATACACTCATCAGGGAGAGAGGCACAGGATGATTTTCTGTCCACAAGTAAACTTTTCGCCTGTGTTACAATATTTCGTCAATACTGGAGTACCAAGGCCCAGTACATTCTAGGCAGTTTGAAATCATGTTACATGTGGGTTCAAGGCAGGTGTCTGCTGTAAGTGATAATTTAAGATTCAAGACTCTGTAGTACATACGATTTGTAAGTCCCTATAGATCGGCTCAAATTAGCTTGCCTCCGAAAAAATGTATTTTAGTAGAAATACTCCGTAGGAGAGGGCTGCTTACTTTGATTGCATACATATCCCTCTGTCCCTCCGAATTTCCATCATCTGGAGCTTTGCTTTCGGCTCGTTGCAAAGACTGGATAGCTCCTTTAGGGCCATGGCCAGTAAAGCCGGCATGCTGTGTCATCACTTACTCCTGGCAAGACTGTGCAGAGTGGCTCAATCGATAGGAAAAAAAAAAGAAAAAAAGAAAAACAAGACTCTCCGTGTTTGGTTTACAAATGTGGTGATGAGAAGGTCAGTGTATCACGTAGCTTTAGCTGTATGACAGACTGCCCCAAAATGTAGCATCTTTGAAACAGTAATTATGTGTTTGCAGTTCTGTGGGTAGGCGGTTGGGGCTAGGCTCAGCTGGGCCGGTTTCTCTCTTTTTCACATGGTATTGGCTGGCCTCATTCCTATGTGTGCGGCGTCAGAGTGTTTGGAAAAGATGGAGAGGCTGGGAAAGCTAGGATAAACAGGACAGCTGAGGCCTCTCTCCACGTGCCTCTCGTCCTCCCGCAGGCAAGCCCAGTCTTATCCACATGGTGGCGGAGAGTTTACAGACAGAAGCAAGAAAGGGCAGGTCTCAGTCCATGAGCGTTTCCCACGTCTCCTCTCACAGTCCTCATATTTCCTAGGCTTATATTTTCAAGCTCCTTATATTTGCTAATGTCCCATTGACTGAAATTACAAGGTCAAGTCTGGATTCAAGTGGTGGAGAAATATACTCTGCCTCTTGGTGGAAGGAGCTAGAAATAATTTATGGCCATTTTCTGTAATCTCCTGCAGTCAGGATTACAAGTCTGTTTTGTTGAATGACCTATTTATTTTTCACCACTGAATCCTTGCAGCTCCTGATTTCTGGATGCTTCTATTCTAGTGAGACAAAAATCAATAAGTGTGGATTGTGTTTCCCCACCTTTTTTCCTGTGTTCAAACAAAAGGGTAAGAAATATACTAGTGTTCAGAACTGGTAGATGTTTATTCACCATTGCCTCTGAGCGGCTCTATAGAACAAGACTTACGGAAAGCATAGAACTTCTCATTGAAACTTTCTGGATGTGTTATCCCCATGGTATTATAAGTTCTGTATGTGATGGCATAGAGATTTTGACATTAGCATCAGCTAGGAACTAAAAGCTAGGTACAATTATACTATCCGCTTTCCTTCTGGTCGTTCTCTACCAACCCTACCCACCCTCCAGATTGTTTGAATTCGAACTAATGGGAGAAACTCATTGAAGATTATGTATGTCCCGTCTGGAGCCAGTGTCTCATAATGCATTCGGCATTGAATGTTCCCAATTTCTAAATCAGACTTCCCCACAGCTTTGTGTTTTATTCGCATACACCTTTATTTGTTGGTTCTAGTGTTTCTCTTAAGTTTCATACCTGCTTTACAACATTCAAAAAATTGCCAAATGCTCTGCATATGGAACTCAGGGGAAATGATGTTATCATGTAAGAAATTCATCTCAGATCTTGATCTCTATTGTAATGGAGAGGAAAAGTACATACACATGCCTTTTTTTTTCCCCCTTTAAAAATGTTTCTCTTTTAAAAAGTCACAAAAATTAAGCCATGCATTCCTATCAAATGTGAAAGTAAAATTGGGATAAATAAGATATAAGCATAAGTAGCCAGCCTTAAAAAAAGGAAAACGTGAATCTTAGAGTTGTGCTGTGTTTCACTCCAGCTTCGCTAGCTTGCCTGTGCTCAGGGTGCGACTGCCTCACTGATACTAAACCTCATTGCTGTTCCTTGTTCCCATAGTACCCACAGCTGTTTACAGGAATTCTTTCCCCCTGGAAAGGACTACTGCTGTATGGCCCTCCAGGTAAAGATATCTTTCTGGTTTAGTCTTGGTATTAAGCGTGTATGCAGAGGATGGGTTGCCCCAGCTGTCCTCGCCTCAGGACTGGGGCAAACAAGTGCCCAGGAACCTCCTCTTTTTTTTTTGCTTGTGAGACTGACTTCTGTCTGTAAGCAGAGAGGTGAAGTTCAAGTGCTGCTCATACTTTATTCACATGTGTCTCTAGGTACAGGAAAGACTTTACTGGCCAAAGCTGTGGCCACGGAATGCAAAACAACCTTCTTTAACATCTCTGCATCCACCATTGTCAGCAAATGGAGAGGGGATTCAGAAAAACTTGTTCGGGTAGGAATTTTTTTTCATGTATAATTGACGTACAATATCCTATTAGTTTCAAGTCTACATCATAGTGATTTGATAGTTATACACATTATTGAATGATCACCACAATAAGTCTAGTTACCATCTGTCACCATATAAAGTTACTACAATATGGTTGACTATATTCCTATGCTATACATTATATCCCCGTGACTTATTTATTTTATAACTGAAAGTTTATAGTTTGTACCTCTTAGTCTGTTTCACTGATTTCGTCCATCCTCCCAACCCCTCCCCTCTCTGGTAATCACCAGTTTGTTTCATAGAGACAGGAATTCTCGATTTTGGTATTTTAGATTAAGTTCCAGCAGAATACAGTAGTATAAAATGATGGTACAGCTTATTTGTTTGTAGGTGATTTATATGTTAGAATTTACCTTGGATCTCGATTACCAAAAGCCCGGGAGATGGAGTGACTATCATATGTGGATATTAGTTATGCTCCCTCCCATCAGCAAAACATGATCTTCCTTCCTTTGGGAATTCGACCGGCAGTGCTTTTGTGATTCACGCAAATTACGAATGGAAGCTGGAAAAAACTGTCTCTGAAGTGGCCTTTTTTTTTTTTTTCACTTGAGAAGCATTTATTATTAAGCATGGCAGAATATTTAGTTAACGTTTATTGAAAGACTACTACTATAGGCTAGTCCCTATACTAGGTACTCAAAGGAAGAGTTAAGAAACTTAAAACTTAATTATTCTTTCAGATGCTCTCAGCAACTCTCCTTCACAGTGCCCACAGGATGTAGGGTTTTTTTTCTTTCCTTAAGAGATTGCTTCCATCTTTACAATATCTCATTCATAGTCTATGGTATATTTCATAATATAAAATTTTACCTTTTGAGAACACCTGTTTATGATTTATGCCTTAATATAAAGTGGGTCCTTTTCAGAAATCCTTTTAAACTATTGAATTCTGTGGAATGACTGATAAGTAATCACTATTAAGTGAATATATTATATTTTTTATGAGAAGAAATTAATCTAAATTTTATTCTTAAATTATATTCCCTTTGATGACTCATTTTCAAAATATTATGGCTTAATTGAAAAGCATAATAAAATATTTTAAAGGACTCATTTACCTGAAGTAACCTATTATTCACTACTTTAATCATTGTTTTCAAGTTGTTTCAAATGTGTATATTTTTATAAACTCTTATCACCTCTTTAAAACTGTAATTCATGGAAATCTATATTGACTTCTTCTATTTCTTTGTTCTTCATCTTAAGTCTAACTCAGTTCCAGGTCCAAAGATGGGACCTGAATTTACCTGTTCCTAAATTTGTGGGTGCCAGCTGAAATCCAACTAACTAAAATCCTTATCAGCCTGAAGATTTTTTATTTTTAACATTCCATTTCTGTGTGCTGAGGAACAAACAAAACTTACAAAATTCCCCTAGAATCAGTTTAGATTCATCTCCTGTTGTGGAAAACAGTGGTTAGAGCTATGAATACAAGACATAGCAAAGTGTTCAAAGAAACACTGCACTGTATTCCCTGGACAGCACTTAACCTGGACAGAAAAATGCATTCGGATATTTTGTGAATATTCTTAACAAAGATTGATACTAAATGGATTTTTTTGTTTAATGCCAAATAGCCATAAAATCCATTTAACCACAACTCTCCCTTCTGTGTGGGCATTTTATGTAAAGTTTTCCTCTGCTTCTAATATTCTTTCGTTAGAATTCTAAGAGTGAAGAAATGATTCCTACCCAATTTCTTCCATTTTATATTTAAAAAGTAGCTAGTCTTTTTTGAGAGAGAAAAAAAGTACAAAATGGTATATGGACCCGTGAGCCTTCACCCCAGAGGCAACTACCACAGCTGCTGGTGCATCCCTATGGAACATTTATCTACATCTACCTTAACATCAATAACTGCATCTTTATCTCCCTTTTTAAATACAAGTAGGAACATTTTTTCCCCTGCACTTTGTATTTTTTTTTCTCACTTTACAGTATAACTTGGGTATTGTTCCACACTATTATAGACAGACCTGTCTTTTTACATGTCTGAATGAGTATTTCAATGCATGGGTGTGTCCCAAAACATATTTAACCCGTCTTTTCTTGATGGACATTTAGGTTGTTTCCAGTCTCTTGCTATTATGATAAAGTTACAGTGAACAGTGTTAACACACACACAGCTTTGCATACATAGTCATGCAGGACTGTTTCTTTGAAGTAGAAGTGCTGGGCCAGAGGGCATGCACATCATGACTGCCAAACTGCCAGCCAGCAGGGCGGCACCAGCTCCCGCTCCCATCAATGGTGAGCGTGCTTGCTTCCCCACATCCTGGCCAACACTGTATAGAACTCAAATTTTAAAATCTTTGCCAATCTGATAGTGACAGAAATATTTCAGTGCTCAAATATACATTCCTTTAATTCTGCATGAATTTGAACAGCTTTACATATAGGTTTAGAAGAATTTGTATTTCTTTTTCCTGTGAAATGCATTTTTACTTTGGATATTTAAAAAAATAATAATTCAAGAGAAAAATAGATAACCTCTACTAACCTTGAAGGATCTCATCTTCTATCCTTTAAGAAACTACTTTGTTTTCTGAGCTCTTAAAAATATCTTCACCTGCAAAATCTTGGTCATGCTGTCAAGCTCCTTACTGTGAAGCTTTCAGAGAAAGAAAGCCCTTCAGGACCTTCCCTTAAATCAAAGAAGCATTCCTACCATTTGCTTCTCTTTCTGTTCCAATTAAGAGTTATTTATAGGGAACCCTTGGGTTATATTCCTCCCTCCCTTCCTAATGTTCATGCCTCTTAGGAGTTGACGCTATTGAATGCTTACTTGAGTGGTCTCTTTAGCAAATGCACACACCTGTTGGTGCTTACATCTTTCAACATCCACCCTCCACCCCGGCTATATGATTTAACTTCCTCCAAGTACTTTTGAAAATTTTAGAGTTATGCTTCCAGAGCACTTACCTAGGATTCTGTATATTCTGTGGCAGTGGAAAGAGCAGTGGCGTGGTCAACACGGAGACGTAGGCTCCAGATATGGTTCTCTTTCCAACTGGATGCTTGGGTCTTGTCTTGCCCCTTCATCTCTCTGCACCTTCGGGAGCTCCTTAAAAACGTGTGTGATTCTAATAGAGTCCTACTATTCCACTTTTCATTGGGTAGATTGCTGCTGTTATACTCATCCTTAATATCAGGTATATTTGGGCTTTTTCGTGTGTGTGACAAGACAAGTTACTTGCTTCTAATGAGGTGCTTTCTATTACGTCTAAAAGGCATTCGTGGTGAGTGTCCCAGAATGGACACTGTCCTCTCAGTTTATTAGGCCGAGCCAATTGTCTTGGCTGAATGAAATTAGATTCTGTAAAGGAAAATACTTGAGCGCGAGTATGGAAGGACCACAATGCAAGCAGCGAGCGGTACAGGTGAGAAATTTCCCATTTGGTGAAAAGGAGACTTGTAAGGGACAACCTGCTACTACTCAGGAAAACCACAATCTGGCCTTTTGTGAGCTCTTTCCTTCTTATTTGTTCTGTGATACTTTGCTAAGTGACATGGAGAATAAATCCCCTCTGCCTATTAAAGAACCTCTATTTGTTTCTAAATCTCTACTGCTTTCTCTGATCAACCAGTAAAGAATTGTATATGGTGCTCAAGAGAACAGTTTCAGGGTTTAAAACAACAACAAAAAAAAGGGTCTAGCTTTTTATATTCTTTTCATCACCACCACATCTCCCTTTAGAGCTCTTTATTTTGTTTTTATATGTCTGTTCTTTTGCTGCTTGCTTTCCTATTCTTGTTCAGTCTATAACAGTTTATTCTGGAATGGAACATTTTACTCAATTGGAAATTGCCTTCAAGTAGCTGAGCCTACTGAACGGCAGAGTTGGGGCGGAATGGAGACCCCGTGGAATAATCTGGGGATCAGAAAGAGGCAAAATTCTTTGGTCCTGTTACCCATGACTGGAACTCTATCCTTTTCCTGCAATTCTTCCTTTTGAGAATAACCTTGTCATTGTCCCAAAAGGTTTAGGGAAACTTATCAAAGGATTTTACATATTTCAAGGCTCTTGTGTCCCTGCGGAACATGTTATTGACAGAGGGTCTCGGGGTTAGCTAACGGTCTGGAACCTGGGGGCTGAGTATTACTTTAAGCTCTCTCATTCATGATTAGTAACCTTGAGCTAACCACTGACTGTCTCTGGCTCTAATTTTATCAAGTGATAAATGGAAATAATTGGACCATCCAACCCCGTGGGGTATGCCAGGGAGAAATAATTGTAATGATTATAAAGTTATTAGCGAAATATACAACAGAGTGCAGCATAAATGCTTAATATTACAGTCATTCTAAGCTTTTAATCTCTGGGAGCATCTCAGAACTTTAAATATGCGAATTTGAACATGTGGTTGCTTCTCTCCCACCCAGGTGTTATTTGAACTTGCTCGATATCACGCCCCCTCCACCATCTTCCTAGACGAGCTGGAATCGGTGATGAGTCAGAGAGGCACGGCTCCTGGGTAACAGACAGTTTTTTTTTTTTTGTCATCACTTCTCCCCTCTTGTAAGTGTGTTTGATGGTCGGAAGCCCATCGACATTTACCAGCAGAATGAGCCTATTAATAAGCCCACAAATTTTCTGCAGACACACGGAAAGGTCTTTAAATTAGATCCTGTTAACTGAATAGCTGATTTAAGTAGTTTTCATAACCGGAGGAAATGTCATCCTGCCTTCCCCCTTCCCCACAGGGTGGTTTTCAGGCCTGACGATCACCCAGCCCCAGAGTCCCAGGCTGCTGTAACGGTCCTGCTGTCTCAAAATAGCTGCCTATGACCGCTTCCTCTGGAGCCAGAGGGCTGCCTGTGGGGGGAGTGGGGCTGCATGGGGCCACGCCCCGAGAGGCACAGTCCTTGACGAGGTGCGTGAGGCTAGGGGAGCCACCGCTTCTCTGTGACATCAGGCTGTTGTTGCTCAGCAGGCCCGATTTTAAATATGTCACATGTGTCATCTCTAAAGACAAAGTGTCCGCTAATGTCCCCAACAGGAAAGACCATTCACTTCTAGTCACTTCTCAGACTGTAATAAGTGCTCGCTCGCTCGCTCTCTCTCTCTCTCTCTCTCTCTCTGTATGTGTGTGTGTGTGTGTGTGTGTGTGTGTGTGTGTGTGTGTGTGTGTTTAAGAATGCTTTTCTGTCTTGATCAGAGGTAGTTTTCTCTGAAACATTTTACTAAACTTGTCTCCCCTGGCTTGAAAAAAACAGGTCTCTGGGAACTCTCAACAGACTGCATTTATTAATGGCCTCTAATGGTCTATCATCAAGGCAGAAGTAATAGTAATAAAAAGCAAATAATTAGCTTGTTGGAAGCATAACTAGAATATTATTTATAAAATTTTACTTATTCAAAACCACTTTCCCAACAGGGAAAAATAACCATTAAGGTCCATGGGACTCATGCCATTGATTGAAACAGGAAGATTCCATGGCTGAGTAGGTGCTGTCGGCCCCAGGCTGGGGCACTCAGCCCCTCTATGTGGAACCTGACTTCATGGGCACCTGGCTGGGAATCCACCAGACCAGTGGTCATTTCCTCTGCAAAGCCCCAGCCACTTGGCCTGCCTTACCCTAGTGACCTGGGAACTCACTCTTAACATTATCTTTATTGGTCTCTCTCTATCCTTGGTTCCCCACCGCTTTGACTGAGCTAATTTGGAAACTTTACCTACTAGCTTTGAGTGTGCTCCAGGTTTGGCACCAAATGTCACTTTCCTTGTCTGGAACTTAAACTCTAAAACTAGAATCTGCAAACAGCCAGGGAATCAGGGCAGGTGCTAGGAAGACTTCTTGGGTCATATTATGTTAAAAGAATAATAATTAGGGGCAAATGCTGAATAAATATGTAACTGTACTGTGAGACTGCTCTTTTAGGAAAAGGTAGTTAGATAATAAGGGACAAAGTTCCTAAAAAAAAAACCTGCATACCTGATTTGGATTGCCACCACATACATATAGAGATGAGAAATTGAATGTCATCTTGTCTAAGAAAGGTATTTTTTTCTTCTGTCCTTCTACCTTCATCTACACAAGTGAAGAGGAAGGAGAGGCTGCTGGATGTGGTCTGTATTTAGAGCCAATTTGGATTGTTCGGGTCCTGTAGTGAGCTCTTCCTTGTGGGGGGGTCTTTGGCAGTGGTGGGGGCGGGGAGGTTGGAGGATGAGTTTGCACAGAAGGCTGCCTCCAATTGGCTGTGCGAGGAAAGCACAGATAGTTCCCATGTCATTATTTTGCCTCTTACTAGGAGAGAATGAAACAGATCTATCTAGCAGTTCATCTTTCTTTTTGGACAGTTTATATCCATACATCATACTAAAAAAAATACTGCCTGTGAAACTTCTTTAATGCCTGCTATATAAATGAAAAAGATTATTCTCAATTATGTCATTTTTTTTTGAAAGGTAAATAATACTGCAGGTAGCCACAGCAGGTTGCATTTAACTTACCAGTGGCATTATCTGTTCTTCGGTTAGTTTCCAGTTCACTGCAAACATTATGTTCATTTACTTCCTCTCTATTACTAAGGGGATATAGCGCCAAATGACTTGTTTCTTCCAACTCTCATAGGAGTGGCTCTTGAGAATGAGGCAAGGAAGGGGTTAGCTGCCAGAAGGGAACCCTTTCCACAGTCCTTGAGTCTTTGCTGTGAGTGCTGCTTTGGTCATGGGAAGCAAAGGCTTTGCCCTTGGGAGAACCTCACCTCCTGTCTCTCTCCAGCGGAGAGCATGAAGGAAGCCTTCGGATGAAGACAGAACTGCTGGTGCAGATGGATGGGCTGGCTCGCTCAGAAGACCTGGTGTTTGTTTTAGCAGCTTCTAACCTGCCCTGGTAAGACATCTAGAGAGTGCATTCTGAATACATTTCATGAGCCACTAAGTACAGATAAAGATATTATAGAGGCCACTTTGGGCAAAGCCTCCTTATTTGGTTCCAGTCTCAGAAGATTAATCTGAAGGCTTATCTGTTCAAGTCCTCAATCCTCGCTATCTGTACCGTGAAAGAATCTGCCTTCACAGAAGAAACCTGGGCTAGGGCTGCCACTGACAATATTTAAAATTGATATTTTGCATTTCAAAACAATTTATTTACTATGTTTTAATAGGACTTTGGCATAGAACTATAACATGCTAAAATCTCTAGGACTCAAAGACTATTCCAGAAATAGTATGTTTGAATTTTAACAGTATTAAAATTAAGCTTTTTTTTTAAGTTAGTAAGAAAATCTTTTCCTTAATGTTGCACAGTAAATAGAAAGCTAAATAATCTCTAATTGAAAATACAACATACTCTCTCAGTCTTTTATTCAAACTGTATCCCAGAGTGGTTTAAGAAAAATTCTAGAAGTGGAATTGGGAAATAAGAGATGTTGACTAGGGAGAAACAATATCTACTTGGAGAGTATATTTTAAAAATAATTATAATCTTTTATAATTCAAAGAATATTTTCATGTACATTATTTCTTTTGAGATACAGGTGAGACAGGAGACAGATAAGGAAATGCTGCTTTCCCATTGGCAGAGGGGGACCAAGGTCAAGGGAGGTCCACCCTAAGTCAATAGCAAATTTGCAACAGGGCTCAAACTTGTGACACCCTTACCTCACCCCTGCCCATTCATTTCTGTTTCCACATGCAAAGATGAAACGAGACTCCCTTCTGTAGGACATGCTGATCACCTGGGCTCCTAAAGCAGAAGCCACTGAAAAGAGATCATGATGCTTATGTATAATCTGTTATTTTAAATATATTCATAATTTAAACCTGGTTCCACCTCCCTGCAAATTTACAAATGCTCTCTAATGCTAAGGTGATCAGCGTTCTGCATTTTGAAGATACAGGTTATTTATAGGCAATATTAAAGTAGAGTATTTAATTACGATTGTGGAATCCTTTAGAGAAAGAATTTCTGTTCCTTCATCCATTTGAAACAGGGTTGATCATAATACTTTACTTACGTCTCAAGGGAGGGGAGGGTGTGAAAACAGTGAAGCTTTGTGCCTGGCTTTGGGAAGGTCTATGTCCCCAGGGAGACCTGCACATTTTCTAGAGGATTAGAGAACCCTCTGCTCCCAATGATGCCTAGGACTGGGTTGAGGAACTTACTGTGCTGCCGCCATTTCCCTAAGGTAATCAGTTGTTGGTAAGCCCCAAATAAAATGGTTCAGAAAGGGACCCTCCTAACCCCCCGCAAAACAAAAACAAAAACAAAAACAAACTAGCAAATAATAAAAAATTAGATCAAAGAAGCTTAGAAGGGCTTTCCTGAAAGAATTCCTCTAACATGTCAAACGGCAAATACGCACATGGTTTTGAGAGTCCATCTTTTATATCACAGATTGCTTCATTACGATGTACCTTGGAACCAACGTGCTCTAATCCATACATCCTTGAGCATTGCCGAGATTTTAATAAACATTTTATTATGAAAAATTCCAAACAAACACCAAAAAAGAAAAAGACACAATAAACCCACCACTTCACAGTTTCCGTAACTAACAATCTTGCCCAATTGATTTCATCTATTCTTACCTCCCCTCTTTTTGGCTGAATATCTCAAATTATATCCCAGATTGTTATGTCATTTCTCACATACATACTTCAGCATACGTCTTTAAAAAAATAAGGATGTTTTCTTACATTCTCACAATGCCATTATCACCCCCAACAAACTTAATACTAATTCCTTAATATTATCTAATATCAGTTTATATTCAGATTTCCCATTTTGTTTCAAAAATGTCTTTTTACAACTGATTTACTAAACTAATATCCAAGCACGGTTCACCCTGGTACTCAAGCAAGGTTTGCATTTTGTAATATATTGTTGGCTAAAGCCTCTTTTAATTTGTAACAAACTCCTTTTATCCCCCCTCACTTGCCATTGACTTGACTGTCAAAGCAATTGTCCTATAGAATGTCTAAACTTTCTGGATTGGCTCATTGTATCCTCATAGTAGTATTTAGATTGTTTCTCTTACCACTATAATTACTCTAGACTAAACATTAGATTCAGGATCAACATAATTTTTTGGCAAACATACATCATAGGTTATGCTGCGTACATCACATTGCATTGCATCCAGAGGGAGGTAATGTCCTGTTGTCCAGCTTTGGGTGAAGCCAAGACCTAACAGTGCATTCAGGTATACAGTTCGCATCACCGGTTTTAGCATCCATTGATGATCTTTGCCTGAATCATTATTTCACTAGGGTGTGATTCTATTGTTCCTTCTCATTGATAACTAGAACTGCTCTCTATAGTAGGACTGTCTCTTATCCAGTAAGGCTATTTAGTTACCCTGAAATACAGTTCTTACTAGACAAGCGGGATTCTTTCTTTGTGATTCGTAAAGTCATGAGTTAGTACTCTAGTAACCTCTAGTGATAACCAATGAGTCAGTTTCTCCCCAACCCCCTTCCCTTTCTATATGGTCTAATGACTTGTCAGGTATAACCTCATCAGTTCTTTAAAAAAATCTTTGTTGAGATGTGACTCATGTACTGTACAATTCACTTATTTAAAGTATACAGTTCAATGGTTTTAACTATATTTATATGGTTGTACAACTATCACCGCAATCAATTTTAGAACTTTTTTTTACCCCCAAAGAAACCCCATACACATTATTAATTACTGCTCCCAGCACTAGGCAACCAGTAATCTATTTTCTGTTTCTATATATTTGCCTATTCTTGTAACTATGAATGGAATTATTATGGTAACTCTATGTTTAATCGTTTAAGGAACTTTTTGCCTTCCTTGCTTCCTCCTTCCCTCCCTTCTTTTTCTCCCATCCCTTCCTCTCTCTCTTCCTTCCTTTCT
This sequence comes from Rousettus aegyptiacus, assembly GCF_014176215.1. NCBI lineage: Eukaryota > Metazoa > Chordata > Mammalia > Chiroptera > Pteropodidae > Rousettus > Rousettus aegyptiacus. The sequence goes on from NW_023416287.1 coordinate 75,042,764, forward strand.
GAACTTTTTTATTTCTCTTTCTCTCTTTCTGCCCTTGTTAACTTCCCATGTCTGCCCTTCCTAGGCTTGGAGCCTTTCAGAAGACCCTGGAACTGGTTATTCTACAGCAATGCTGTTTCATAGAAATATAATGTGTGACACACATATACTCTAAAATTTTACATTTAAAAATATAAAAAGAAGCATAAAATTAATTTAAATGACATATTATATTTAGCCCAACATATCCAAAATATTATTTCGATATGTAATCAATATTAAAAATATTGTGATATTTTACTTTTTTAATAGTAAATATTTGAAATTCAGTGCAAATCCATTTTACATTTACAGCACATTTCAATTTGGACTAGCCAGATTTCAAGGTCCAGTAGCTACATGTGGTTGTTTGATGGCTAACATATTGGACAGTGCAGTTTCATAGACTAATTTGCCTAAGCCCATGCTGCTGTGGCAGAGATTAATTAATTACCTCCCAATATTCCTATTACCCAAAATGGAATTTTGGAGTTCTATTTCTTAGTGTCCCTGCTATTAGGTGTGGCCAAGGCCAACCTTCTTGGTTACTTGCACAAGATGACTCAGGCTTCTTTTGTACATTTTGATTCAGACCGGGAATTAGCCGTTGATTCTCAGAGCCCCGGTTCCCTTTAATGGGAAATGATTCTGAAAGAATTACAGTCTCACAATTAGAGGTGCTCCTTGCTACTGGATTACCATTACTTCTTGACCTTCTGATTGGGCAGAGCTAGGAAATACATAGTTTTAAAAAGAGGCAAATAACAGGTTCACAATAGTATTTCCCATTCAAATTTAAGAGTACAAGGTTTTTAGTTAAATTCTCTGATTTTATATTGTATGTTTTCTTTAATTGCGAAAATCTTAGTTCTTAACAACAGTAATATATTAATTTTATCATAATATGTAGATCTTTTTTATATATGTGTGTATAACAGAGTTTCTCAGAATAATCAATACCAATACTATCATGACTGTAACATTTTGATGAGGAAAATGGCACAGACCTGGCCTAAGATAGAAGTGCTCATTCAGGATTTCTCAACCTCAGCACTATTGACATTTTGGGCCAGATAACTCTTTGCTGTGGGGGGGGGCGGGGAGGGCTGTCCTGTGCACTGCAGGATGCTGGGCAGCATCCCTGGCCTCTCCCACCAGTAGCACCACCCATTCCCCAGTTGTGACAACCAAAATACGTCTCCAGACATTGCTAAATGTTTTCGGGGAGTGGAGAGAATCACTCCCATCTGAGACTCCCCGGACTAATGATACGCAATGAATATAATGTTATATAGAGATAAGCTGCCACATGCTCCACAGCTAAACTCTCAAGATTTTTTTTAAGAATGCCATAGAATAACTGAACTTGGTTTACTTACACAAAAGGAGACATATCATATAAATTGTTCTATATCTTGATTTCTTTTTCCCTAACAAAATATACTGGAGATCTTTCCAAAGAAATACAGAAAATTCTTCTTTACTCCCTTTAGAGCTGCATATGTCCCATTTAGTGCATATGATAACCTATCCCAATTACTTAATGATGAGTATTTGGGTTATTCTTACTTTTTTGGTATTAAAAATAATGCTGCAATGAGTAATGGTGTGCACATATCACTTCGTGTATTTGCCAGTGTATCTTTGGGGTAGGTTCCTGGAAGCAGACTTGCTGGGTCAAAGGGCTATGTGCATGAAATTATAATAGAGATTGCCAAATCTCCCTCCTTAGAGGTCGTATATCTTGTATTCCCACTAGTGTCCTGCTTTCATCACTTAACATTATAGTAAGAACATTTCCAATGTCATTAAATAATCCTTGAAAATTGGAAGTTGTAATGGCTGCCCGAAATTCCCACTTGTGAATATACCACAATTTAGTTAATAATTTCTTTCCTGTCGAACGTGTACGATGCTCCCACATTTCCTCTATTATAAATAACACTGAAACAAACTTCCTTGAAATAAATCTTTGACCAAAATCTGGTTGTTTCTTTAGGACGAATTTCTAGAAGTAGAATTACTATATCAAAGGGTAAAGATGTTTTTTTAAGCTCCTTGCTATCTATTGCCCAAGTCCTTCTCCAAGGAAATAGTGTATTTTTTATCAAGGATATTGGGGCAGGCCTTTATCTTGGCTTCAGGACCTTAGGTGAAGGAATACAGTTATCTGATTCAAGCAGTTTGTCCTTCTGGGAGAAATAATTAAATAATATCAAAATGTGTAAAAACTCAGTCCTAAAATTTCAAAAGAAATGCTTTAGGGCTGAGTAGTGGTAGTTGTCATCTATAGCATCTTTCAGAGCACTAGGCTGTCCTTTACTGCTTGTGAACTTACCATTTTCCCCAGACAAACCCATTCTGTCTCAAAGACGCAGTCATTTCCTTCCTTCTCAGCAGTGAGATGGCATGTGGCATCTTTGTTATTCAGTGTTTTCCCCCAAGAAGCACCTTCCTGATCTATAGCATCACAGAGAAGACAAGAAAGAAGCAAGAAATAACAGCTCATATGTGCCATTTGATGTGTAAATAAGCAGTGAGAGGAATAACAATTGTTGCATTTTAATATTACCACTTACGATAACTGCCATGTAAGAAATGTTTAGCCAGCACAACTAGGGCTAATTTGACTCGCCTCAATTGTTGAGTGAGTATTCACAAACTCAGGCCTAGGAGTCCAGAGGGAGACAAAACATTGAACAGGGCCGTTAAGGCAAATACTATCTTTAGATGTCTATTTAACTTGATGGTATTTTGTACAAAAAGGTACGAATATTGTGCGTGTGAGGCATGTTGAAACTCATCTTTTCCTTGCTTTATTTGCAAAAGAGCTGGAAATATCACTATACCTCTTAAAAATAGACACATGGTATAACCAAATTCTGGATTAAAAATACCGCCCCCCCCCCATCCTAATATTTAGAAGAAAGCATAAGATCTAAGAAATTACTGTATTGGCAATGGGCAGGAATGTACCCATGTAAACCAATTTCTTCCCATATGAATTCTCTTCTCTCTGGTATGATATTTCTCTAGAGGTGTATGCATGTGATTGAAGAACTCAGCAGACATAACCCAGGTTCTTTCCGTAATAACTGCATACATTCCTTGGGTTTTATGAGAGAAGCTGCTCAAGTAGAAAATGTAAGTAGGAGTCAGCTTAAGCAAGGCTCACTGGGGAAGACAAGGTAATCTTCAATGCTTTATTCATTGGCTCCCCATCATCTTTCAAAGAATACTGCAGTTCCCTAACCTGCTCTTCAAAGATTACCACGACCACTCACTTCATGTTGGTTATGAACATACTGCAAAGACTTCGCTTACAAAACTTCGCTTCTCTGATCATGCTGAATATGTTTGAACTAGAATTATATTCAATTTCCAAATTCTGTAAAACTTGGAATGACCTCTGTACCAGGAACCACACAGTTTAGCAAAGGAAAGCAGAACAAGGGGCCGAGGAAGGGCCCAGAAGGTTTGGCATAGGAGCCCAAGTGTTCAGTGCAAGGTTGTGTAGCCCACGCAAACTGTCCAGGTGATCCGAGGGCACTGCCCCCTGTGTATCGCAGTGGGCAGAGGTTCAGTGGCCAGGCTGAGGTCTGTGAACCTTGTCTGTGTCTCACATGTCACTCTCACTGGTTACTTTTGACCTTCCAAGTGAAGGAAGTATCAGATAACCAAAATAAAGAAGACAGGAGAATAAGGTTACTAGTCAACAATCAAAGTGTAAGAGCTAAAACGAGTGTCTTCTGGTTGCCACAGGTTAAATTTTTTCATATAAATATATTGGCATAAAGAATAATTCCTGGGTACATTCCATTTGTCCTTTGTTTCCTCCCTTGTATGATTGTATTATTATTGATGTCATTAAAAGTGCATTCATCAGGCCGGGCTGTCAGAGAGTTGCACTTATTTTGTGCCCACAGGCAGTTTTGAGGTAAATCTCTTGCTTTAGGGCATTAGCTGATCAATACAGACATCTATAGTGAGGGATTGTTTTCCCACCTCCCTCTGCATGAAGTCACTCTGGATGGAATGGGGAGACCAAGAAGAAGGTGCCCCTTTTGCAGTCCCCCGCTTTTTCAGGAGTGGGCCGCTGGTCCAAAGAAAGGCCATGGAACAAAATGGCAACTGCTGATCACCCCTAGCTCTGCCATTTTTTCAGATATTCACTCTACCTTCCTAGTTTTCAGTCTGATCTCAAGTCTTATTTTATCTTTGAAGTTTATGGGACCAACAGTCCTGCAGCCCAAGGCCAGAACCTCCCTGTTATCACCTTTATTTACCTTTAGTAGGAGTTTATCTTACTCATTTCTGTATATTGGAGACTTAGCAGTGACAATACACTGGGCAGGTGGTCCATATTGCTGAACTGAATTCTTAAAATGTGAGTTTAATGGGGCTTTATTTCTCTATTCAAAGATATCCCCCTCCCCTCTCTCTTTTTCTTCCCCCAACTCACCTCACCCTCTCCTTCCACTAATTCAGCCATGATTATCTGCTAACTACCTAAATTGACTCTGGATTCACTCAGATACACTCAGGTATTCTATCAATTTCATCTTCTTGGAGATGTCTTCTAGAGCCTTCTTACCAACTCCAATCTGAACTGATAGTCCTCTTCACCCAGGATATAGAGGAGACCCTGGGACCTCACCTCATCATCCTGGAAGATTCCTTCTTTCTCTGTGTCAGACCATCTGTTTCTTGGATCCTATGTGGCCCTTTGGTTTAGTTCACTCTCTCCCTTTGGTCCCCCAGGACTTCCCTGATAAAGTGTACATGAGAGATAAATATTTTAGGCTTTGCATGTTGAAAATATCTTTATTCTGTCTACTAACTTAATTAATGGTTTGATCAAGATATAGACTGCTACATTGGAAATTATTTTTCCTCAGAATTTTGAAGGCATTGTTCTATTTTCTTCCACTATCTCACATTGCTGATGAGAAGTCTTATTCTTGATCCTTTCTTTGTATGTAACCTGTACTTTCTCTCTGGACGCTTTTATGATGCTCTCTTTGTTCTCAGGGTTCTGATATTTCACTTTGATGCGACTTGGGAGTTAACTCCAGTAACTGTGCTGGCAGCAGATTGTGACAGAGATGGGTTTCAGAGTCTCACTCTTTGGGTTCAAATCCAATGCCACCATTCACTAGCTTACTGACTTTAAGCAAGCCATTCAACCTCTGTACCTCAGTTTCCTCATCTTAAAATGGAAATAATAGTACCTACCTACAAGATCATTGTGAGAATTAAATGAATTAGTATCTGTTAAATGCTGAAAACAGTACTTACCACTTAGTGCTATTTTAAGCATTAGCTTTTACTAATATTGCAAGTATGAAAAATAATCTAGAGTTCTGTAGAGTTTCTTTGACCCTCTGTTTTGAATATGAATGTTGGCCTTGAGTGGGGGGAATGTTTGTGTAGGGGAAGAGGTGGTTGAGTCTCTGATGTGAGATGAATTTCAATGAAGTAAGGCTGATAAAGAAACAGGTAACTGTTTTTGCTGGCAACACTGGCCTATGGTTCTCAGCTCAGGATGGGAGGAATAAACACAATCTTTAAGAAAATCTGGCCACTCCAATTTAGGAGTCAGGTATGCTCCCTGAAAGGGTGTTTTCATTTTTCAGTCTACAAGGAAATAGCATGACATAGATTCAGAATTAAAGTAAGAAAAATGGGAGGCGCTTTGGAAATTCTCAGTGTCTTTATGAATGAGAAGTATCTGGTGAGGATGTTTTCATTGTTACTCCTTATTAATGAGTAACATTATTATCCCAGACCAACATACACAAGCATTTCCTAATTTTTATACTAGGAAATCAAACAGATGTTTCCCTCCCTTCTAGGAATTTGAAATTTTTAACATATAGAGAGTAAACAGATTCACACTCAGAATGATCTGCTGGTAATAGGAATGGTGATTCTGGGTAAGTGAGAGCCCCAGTTAATGAAGGAAAACTACTTTACATAACAATTCTGAATAATACATTTAGAATAAAATTTTCTTTTAAATAACCATTTTGCACCACTCTCATGAAATAATTGACTCAAAGATCATTAACAGATGCTGAAACCACTAGTTGAAAGGGAATAGAGAAAGGGGCATTAACATGGTGACAGGTATTGTATGTAGAATACTTACGACTTGCAAAGAGATTTTTCTTTTACAGTGAAGAAATACATCGTCACTAGATGATCCCAGTAATTGAACACAACATCACTAATAGCAAGACAAACTCAACAGGTGGATCCCAACATAATAAATATGAAAATATATTGATATATTTCACCTGCCAAATATACTGGCCAACATTTTTACCCTGAGTCTAATTAAGCTTTTAGACCTAACTTCTGTCTTAGAAAGGAGGAGCTAGTGGAACCTATCACATGATGCCATGAGGAAAACATCAGGTGGATCCAGAATGTGGGGCATTCTACAACTAGCCTCATCTTTTCAAAAAGGGGCCAGGGCAAGGAGACTAGTCTAGATTATGAAATTTAAAAGACATACTCATATGTAATGCATGATTTGTAATTAGATTTTGGTTGGAAAAACTCGAAGATTTTTTGGCATGACTGGATAGATTTTAATATAGACACGTTATACCATCGGTGTTAATTATGTTGGGTGTAATAATAGTATTGTAGCATGTAAGGAAATATCCTTTCAGAGGGGAAATGCATGCAGAAGCATTTAGGGGTGGGATTTTATGATATAACTCACTTTGAAATAATTTAGCTAGATAAATAGGTATGAAGCAGATATAGCAAATGTTAACTGTTTTTGAATCAGGATGAGAGGTTTATGGATATTCATTGTTTTATTCTACTTTTCTATTTGTTTGAAAATTTTATATTAAGAAATTTCGAGAAACGGCTCACAGATACGAAATTGCATAAACCTGGCATGACAGCGTTTTGGAAGGAGCATGAATGAGTGTCTGAAGGGCCACATTTGCATTGGACACCCAGAAGGAGCACTTGCTCCCCGAGTTCACCAGAGCAATGGAGTGAGATAGTCATTTGCTCCAGAATGTATGAGAATCTTGGAAGAATTAATGTACTTCCCAGAGTGCTCAAGTCATTGTCAGGAATAATTTACTCACTGGCAGGATTGGACTGAATAATTCATGTTACGACTTCAGTGGGAATGCTCATTGTTTGGTTGCTGTTAGTTGGATTATTTCCCCCAAAATTAAGTCACTTAATATTACCTCCTTTACATGAGATGTTTTGGGGATGTATTTTCTTTCCTTAACCAATCCTTTCTCCCAAACAGCATGAAGTAATTGTCCTATCCACTCAGGCATAGAGGTAGAGTTAACGGTTAAAATGCAGAACTGCTCCCTGCAGTGCAAAATTGTTCTTAAACTATAGTTGTCACTTAGGGAGTGAGTTTACTGCCCCAACCAGTTCCTGTTTGTGACGTGATTTCAGGGAGCTAGACTGTGCCATGTTACGCCGTCTGGAGAAGAGGATTCTGGTTGACCTCCCCAGCCCGGAGGCCAGGCAGGCCATGATCCGCCACTGGCTGCCCCCCATGAGCCAGAGCACAGCCCTGGAGCTGCGCACAGAGCTGGAGTACAGTGTGCTGAGTCAGGTAAGCTGCCCCGCAGGGAGGCACCACAAGACACCTTCTAGGCAGGGTCTCCTCATGAGCTGTTTGGAGCCTCTTCCTTGAATCACTTAGAAAAGATCCAAAGTCTCCAGCAATGCAATGGGCTCCTTCTTCATGAAAGAACGAGCTCTTTGCCAGTTGGGGATATTTAAGCAGAGAGAAACAATGTGATGTAGTGAAAATAGCGCAAGGTTTAGACTCGGAGAACCTATGGCCCTGTGTGACCTCAGGGGAATCACTTATTCTCTGAGCCTCAGCTTCATCTGTAAAATAGGTAATGGATCCACTACAAAGGATTACTGTGATGATTAAATGAGTCTTTCACAAATGGAAGAGCTCTAGGTCTGTTACCCCTGCTGTCACTGATATCATTGCCTCCTCTGAGTGAACACTTGAACTTGTTCTCTGAGGTTCCTCAAAGGCAGGTAAGAGCTTATTTACAAGAACAAAAGTGTCTATTAAATTTGATCATCACTGGATCATCATTTAGGCACAGGGCCCCATCAGGCTTCATTGGATGCTCCAGTCCTTCACCAGCATCTTACAACATACATTTGGAGGGAGTTAGAAAGTTTATTGACCAGCTTCTTAAGTTATCCGAACCTAAGAGATAGGCCCCTCTCATCTCTAGCACTCTCTATCTGGGAATCTTTGTATAGTGTTCATGGGGACAAATGCAGAATCTAAACCCAGACTCCGTTGCTGGGTCCTGCCTATAAGGATGTAATCACCACCAGCGTTCTGCCTGCTGGCCAATAATGTCTGGTTTGTGGCTGTTTCAGGAGACTGAGGGCTATTCAGGCTCAGACATTAAACTGGTCTGCAGGGAAGCAGCTATGCGGCCTGTGAGGAAGATCTTCAATGCACTTGAAAATCATCAGTCAGGTACGCTTGGGATCAAAGCACAGGTGTTCTGAGAGGGAAATTTGTGTTTAAAAATCCAACTTTCACCAGCAGATGGAGCCTTGCTCCTGTTCTTGGTGGCTCTTTACATTTGAACACGTTCTTTGGTCAAACTGTCCTTCCAGCACTCAACCCGTCCCTATCCTGGTGTTCTGCTTTGGATCAACTTTGCCCCCAGATAAACTCAGGGCTTGGGCTTTTATTTCTCTGGCATACTATGATGTTGGGCTGGATCGATTGCGGCACTATATAAATATTAAATAATACTTTGATAATGATACCTTTAAGTCACTTTTTTTTTTGGTCTGGGCTTCAGGGGCTGAGTTGCACATTAAAGAAATTTTATTCCCCAGCCCTCTTTAGTCTTGTCTTTTCTGCATTAACCATTAAGAATGCTGCATTATGCATTGTCTTGAAAGAAGGTCTATTAGCATTTCAAGAGCATTGATCATAAGGTCGATTGTTATGCCGTTTACTGTTGTGTTTTTATCTAGAGAGCAGCGCGTTACCTAGGATCCAGCTGGATACAGTGACCACTGCCGATTTTTTGGATGTGCTAGCTCACACCAAGCCTTCAGCAAAAAATCTGACTCAGAGATACTCGGCGTGGCAAAGTGAGTTCGAGTCTGTTTGAAATTACATTTACCCTGACCTGGCCACAAAGACCAGCACAGAGGCCTGCTGGTTTATTACTGTAAGTGAGAGAAGAACATAATGATTAGAACAGAAAAGGAAATTATTCTTAAAGACTGGATTAATTTGGACAACTGTATTGTTTCTGGAAATGTGAGATTTTTTTTGTTAATTTCATAATTGATGTCAGCAGTTGTATATGTTATTAGGTCAGACAGTGGAGATTTTTCTTACAATTAGACTCTGTAAAATTTTGATGAACAATTTCTTGCAGTGTTCCTCATTCATGAATTGGTGTTTTCATTCTGAAGAAAAAGATGTGGTAAGGAAAGCGGTGTTGGAATGCCCAGGGGAGCATTGCGCTGGGGAGCCAGTCAGAAGCTAGGCTTGGCAGACCATCTGACCAGCTGACAGTCCAAGGGTGGATAAGGATGGGATCAGGGAAGGAAATGTAGTTTGTTGCTTCTGACAATATTCTGAATCTTATCTGTTCTCCCTAATTCTGACCTCAACCGGTTATATCGGCAGCAACCCGCTACCAAACTATGCCCCCTCGGATATGCCACTGACCCATCTCTAGACGTGACTGATTTGAGTCTAGAGCTAACAGCAGCAGTGACTAGCACATCACCAAGAGCTACCAGTTTGAGTGTTTTGAGTTCTGGCCCCGTGTGCTCTGCCCTTCTCTTTCCATTACCATACTTCGTTGGATCCAAAGCTCAGGGTAGGGTACCCGAGCTTCTAGAACTGTCATCCTGAGTCTCTCCTGCTCTAAGGCTCCTCCACATCTCCTTGCAAGTTATAAACAACTAGAAGCATCTCCCTCAGAAGTCTATAATCTGAGAGGAATCTACTTTCAACTCCTGATACATTTTGAAGGCTTTCACTAAGTAATGCCACCCCTATCCCCACCTAGAACTTACCTACAGTAAGTCACCTTCCTTTCTCTTCCTTTGCCTTGTTTTCTTCATCCCTGCAAGATACACTCCTCCTCTGAAGAAAAACTTCCAGGAAAAAGACATTTTGGATAAATATTCTAAAGGATGGTACCCTTTTAAACGAAAACAAAGCATTTGGGGGGTATTGATTATTTCAAGCAGATATCCTCAGATGCCTCTTAAAATGTCATTTCATGGAAAATATAGTCAAATTGAAAATATGCCTAATATAATAAATTTGACATAAAAAGATTTCATCTTAGGATATGCTAAACTTAAGCTTCTTCATGATCATTAGGTATTATACTATGCTGCACTAGTGATACCTAAATGAATAGGTTTCTTAACTAAATGGCCTCAGCCTAGCCTCACTCTGCTTTTGGGTTGTTTTCTTGATGAGGCTGCCAGCTGACATTTCTTGTAGCTGTTAGTCCATTTGCTTGTGGCCACTACCATCCTTTCTAATTCTAAACTCTCAACTGAATGGAACCTCAGCTGTTGCTGTTTACTCACCGTAGTTGCAAAGTAGGTAAGTTTGCACTGTAGGTGTGCTTAGGAGTGAGCAGGTCAAAAGGCAGAGGAGACAGTCCTGTGGGTAACTGCTTTGTGACAAGACATTGGGGCCCTTTTAGCGTACTGCCCATTCCTGATTCCAAGGTCAGTGTGGTTCTGCCATCCCTCACAGTGGAGACGTGCCATCTTCCTCTGCTTCCACACGCCCACACGCAGCCTGCTGTGTACTCGACACCATGTCCACACACTTCCTCCACTCCTTTTAAAGAATTTCCAAGTTCACCTTCGTTAATACTTCTACTTATATTCACTCACGTATTCATCCTTCCTCTCCTCTTTCCCTTGGAATGTTTGTCTCCAAATAATTATGTATGTATGTTTTTAGGTCATACTTTTATTTCAGTGGCTTTTTTAAAAAAGTTTTTTTACACTAAAATGATGCCTTACTTTGGATGAAATAAAATGTATCTCTTCATCCCTCTGCCTTGTCCCTCCCACATATGAGTCTTCCCCAATCATCCCAAATAGCTGTATTACAATTTTAGGTTAACTCAAAATTCACTATTTCCATGAGAACTACACCTTGTTCATGAATCAGGATTGTTGTTTTTTTTTTTTTTTTTTTTTGGTGAGTTTTGTTTTTCCTGGCATTAATAACTGCCTTGTTCTTCATTTGCTTAATTTTCTAAGAAGCTATTTTTTTTTTTCTGTAACACATCCTCAGATCTGTCAAATACCCATCATTATTATTTCCCAAATAGCCAAGTATCAGATAAGTTTTCCATTCCATGCCCTCTCGTCCTGGTGTGGTAAGGGGAAGGGAACCAAGGACCACTGTATGTACCTAATCCCCATTTTCAGCCCTGCACCTCACCCCGGCCCACCACCATGCTGTCTCCAAGGCCTTAACATTTATGGTTTCTCTTTTTCAGAAAATAAACCTCCATTCTTCTGCCCAGGTTGGGGTGCTCACCTGGCTGCTCAGGATGGGGAGAGTTTCTGAGGACTCCGATCATTTTTTTCACCAGTTTTAAACCAATTCCTTGCTTCTCAATGCTGCCTCATACCTCGCTTCCTCTCTACCTAGTGTCTCCTAGCCTTGGGTTTTTGAGATTGTTCTACAGGATGAATTTTGGTTGTCTTTTCTTTGTGCTGATTTTAATTATTCAACGACTTACCATCTTCCAAAATTTTTGTATCCACTCGTCCACTGTTATCTCCTCCTCTAATATTCTCTTGTGGGTTGTCCTTGTGGGTTTATAACTTCTTTCTTTCCTCTTATTTTAGTGGAGCTTTGAGAAAGAGGCCAGCTAACACACATGATTAATTTACTATGTTTAGAGTCTCTAGTTATTTTTCTAAAGTAAATTAAAAATATATCTAAGTTTATAGGGATACAGGAAATTGGTCTGTTAGTTGTTGGGGAAAATTTAACCTAATCCAATGGAGGTCACAACTCAAATACCCACAGGAACTTGGAACGTAATAACATATGAGTAAAGTAAGACGGGTGTAAGACAAGGAAGGGGGACTGCGGTGAAGTGGAGAGGGCCAAAACTATCAGAATGACACAGCAGGACTCAGTTCCAACTGCATGTAGAAATCTGGACATAACACGGCCAGATCATCCAATCTTCCTAGGAAAACCAATAATTGCTCTGCATTTAAAATTCTCCTGATATTTGGATGCCGCCAACTAAGGTTAACTATCTGCCTATAGAATTCTGACTTGTTCCTCACTTCGTTTAGGTCACCATCAGAAGTCTTCTCAGATGGACTGTACTTACCTAAAATAACTCCTTCATTCTTATTGGCTTTATTCATGTCTATCACTTAGTGATTTCTCTATTTTATTGTTATGTGTGTTTTATTTATATACTCTAATGTTAATACCATGCTTATGATACTTTTTTCATTGCTACTGAATTAAACATTCTTTAAAATGGCACAAGCAAAATATGAGCACTGTACCTGCTCCACAAGCTAGAGGTTGTTATTAGTGTCCAAAGCACTTAGCTCATTGCGCATGACTCTTCTCTGAGAGGACTTAACTGTCTTGAACTTGTCAGTGCCCTTTGGACCGTTAGATATATTTTTATATGCATCACTTTCCAACCAGAACATCGCATCTAAGAAGTTGGAGCTACATTCTCCTCTGTCTTCCTTAGTGCGTCACCTATAGTGGGCATGTAATAAATAGCTTGATTTTCTCAGGCACATCAGCCAGTGAAACAAATAGGTGTTGAGATGTATATGATGTGAAAGCAAGCACTGAAAAATGTAAGGTAATCAAAATTGTTTGATTTTCACAGATACGCAATTTAGATCATGAAAATTCCTGGTGCTCAGGTGTCTTGCTCTACTTCAAGAGAGCGGCACGCTTTGGGGTAGCAGGCCTTGAGCAGGTAGTAGGGCAGTAGGCTGGCATAACACAAAGTCAGCAAAGGCCTTGTGCATTTATGCGGAAAAAGACTTTTGTGACTTATGTCAAAGAAACCTGACAATGCAAACATGGCTCTATGCAAACAACTTCATAGGAAAAAGGACTTCTACTATCTGAGGCAGAGTGTTTTAGTGAAATGGTGCAATTTTTAAAATACTTCATTACAGGTGGCCAAAGACTTCAGTTTCATATCACAAGAACAACACTGATCTAAAAGAGATTAAACACAACCCGTGCAGGTATGTTTTTGACTTACCTGTCCAACCAAAATGCTGCTGTTCTTTTTAAATGTGGAATTAAGGGTGAGGTTGTAAGGGAATTTTTGACATCCATAGTACAGGTGTTTGATGCAGCTGTCACTTAGGGTGCGCCCCTTCCCTTTCCTAGGCATTAGTCAGCTCTGGCAGATGTGAAATGTTAGGTGGAGCTACTGCAAAACCAGCGGAAGCTGGAGGTGAGAGTGGAGCAGAGCAACCACCTTGTGCCTCCTCCACTGGACTGGTGCTTTGTCCACCTCCACACCTGTCACGTACCTGGCTCATGGCAGATGTTCAATAACCATCTCCTGACAAGGGGGGTTTTCCAGGACAGGATTATCGTAAACCTGATGCAAACACTGTCCTTCAGGTTAAGTCCCATAAGATAGCCCTTTAAATGGGAGAGATGGAAAATGAAGTCCTTTAGATGCTTCAGTTATTAAATTTCCTCTACAAGGCCCGAAACAGACCAACCAGCTGAGCTGGGAATATTGATATTAACCTGGATCTAAACCAAGGTTTTTATTTATTCTCACAAACTTCACCGTGGACAGGTCAGTTAGCAAGCCTTATATAATATTTGTTAAATCAATAGAATATCAAACTAAGATTTTAATGGTCCACGGGGCCAAATGAGAATGGAGGAAAGTAGAAAAGCTGTTTTCCTGGGCTGGATACGTCATGCTCAAGTGACCTCACCCATTCCTGTCACTCTGTGTAACTCCTGACCACCAGTGATGCCACCTCCTTGCTTTAGCTCTAACCTGTCTCCAGAGCACTGGATCCATTATTTCCAAGTGTCTAAAGAGGCCTCCTCAATAGAAACAAATCTAAAATAAACCTTCCTTTCTCTTCCTTTCCCACAGCTGTACCTTCTGGCATTAAATTCCTGTAATATTTACAGCTATTTTTTATTGGTTCAGTAACCATCTGAGTGCTAGCTGTTTTATAGCAGACAGTTAAAAAAACGAGACACAGTCCAGCCTGGTGGGGAAAAGAGACGTGTAAAGCCCTAACAAGTGCTACGTGGGCTCGAAGGAGGGAACACTTCGCTCCATCCCGCAGTCAGAATGATATCACAGAGCAGGGATGAAGTATTCATAATATCTTGTATATTCTACTTGGTGGCTCAACCAGTAAAGGTTTTCAAGGCAAAATCCTTTTCTTATATGCTTATTCCTAGTCTGGCACTTAGCATGGAGCAACTGGCAAACAACGAATCACTGACCCAGGCACACACAGTAGTAACAGGCCAAAGTTGAATGTAGCTCATCTGCCAGGCACCAAGCAGTGCTCTCTACCTGCACACGGAGCTTCTCTCTCTGTGCGGCCTTGCCCTGAGAGTTTAAATGTAGCAGAATGTCTCTTTTTTTAATCTTCAGGAAGACTTTCCCCATTGGATTGACTGTAGAGATGTCTACCCTTTTCAGACTGTTAACTGTGGACACTCCTGCTACCTCTGCATCATCATCACCACAAATGCGTAGCACTTAACATTTGCTGAATTCTAATTACCTAATATATGGACCATTCATTTAACCCTCACAACAAGCCTGTGTGGTGGGTACTACTGTTATCTCCATTTTACAGATAAAAGAGGCATGAAAGGCTAGGGGACTTTCCCAGGATCGTGGGACTAGCTGGTGAGGCTCCCAAATCTATGCTCTCTGCCACTCCACTCATCTTCTTGGGGTGGTGGTCCTATCACAACTATCTTCTGCACTCTAGGATGTATAAGTACCAAGTTGGGGCATCTGCAAAAATAAAAACAGAGTGCTCACCGAAAAAGAAAAGGAAGCTGCCATTTATTTAGCTTTGCTCTCTCCCATCCAAGACCGAGCTGATCTCTAAACAAGCATCCAAACCTGACGCTCATTAACTTCGTGTGTGCCTCAATAAGGTGAACACTACAATGATGTACAATTACATGCTAATAAGTCAATGCCCAAGAGCCCTGTAAAACAACTGCAAAGGACCAGGATTATCGCAGTATGCAAATGTACCAGGAAAATCATTACCTACTTAGTCCCTTTCATTTTGGTGGGTTTAACATGAGAAGAATAATCCATGCTACCAGACGAGATTTCATTTTACAGCTGTAGTAACCAAGTACATAAAAGCCTGAATCTGTCCCAATAGCTTCTAAAAGATTTTTCCCATAGTGTCAGAGGCAAAAATAATGAAATCTTGCAAATGTACAGTTAATAGGACCCCAGTGGACACTAACTTCAAAAATGCATGGTCTATAAGACATTAAAGGCTTGATTTTAGTTTCTGCACTGTTCCTGTTAATAACAATGTCTAATTAAAACATCTGTAAAATACTGATAGTTTTAATTTTACATAAAATTTCCAAAACAACTGTTACACAGTATAATAGGTATCTGCAATGAATAGGTTATTAATGGAAATATTATTTTAAATTAAAATCTGGTTCTAACTTAAATTAGTCATCTCTGGCTAATGAAGAGAAAAAGAAGTCACCCGTGCTGGGAATAACACAGCAGATAATCTAGTTTCCAACATCCGTTAGAGCAGATTTACTCACTCACTTAGGCTAAAGGACAATTTATTTTGCTGCTTCTGACATGTATTCCACTTGGCACTTCTGATGGGTTTCACAGTTGAACTTAATATGAAAACTACAGCTTAATGCACCTTTCCATGTATTACTTTATAATCTTAAAAAACACCATTCAACTTTATTCACAATCTGAATCCACCCCACCCCTCCAATTTACCAGTGCGGAGAAAGCAGAGAACATGACTCTCTGCGGTAGATTCTCCCTCCTGGCCCTGCCTACCCTGATGAATATTTTAAAAGGAATGGCATAAAATCTCAGCTTTCCCTTTCTTTTACAAAATAAAACAAAAGAGAGAAGCAAGGCTTAGTGGCTGGCTGCAATTCAATATCATTCTTTCTAATTAATGCACAATAAAAGAGGGTTGAACTGTGTCAGCGCTGAGAGGCGTGACTGCCTGTGTTGGCACTGAGTTGGTGAGGGATTCATTCCAGACGATGAAAAGCTGCGTTTCGAGTTGCTTCTGATTCACATAATGGTTCACAGTAGATGCTGCAGAATGTGGTCCACAGCATGGGGGAAACTCTCACAAGTTAAGTAAGGAGGTGGATTAATTTTTTCTTCATCTGCTGCTCGGTATTTTCCTGAAATGAAAGTAAAGCCAATGAACAAAAGCCGATGCTACTGCTAGAATGCCACAGTGATCACACCCTGAGAGCACCTGGGCCATCACAGAGCCACCCTTACAACCACTAGAGAATCAGGGGCTCCACATCTCCCTTTTAGTGAGGCCTCAGAATGCAACAAGGCAATTCAAAGAAATCTATTCAGCATCTTCCCAGGTCCTGGCCTTTCACAATGGATAATCAGAGGGACTAGGCTGCCTGACAGTGAGAGTTCCCTTCAAATCTCCACAGTTGATGAAGTAGTTTTCTTCCCCCACCGACCCTAAGGAGAGGACTAGTGATTAAACCAATGCTTTTAAATGAAAGCCCAGACTCCACAGGACAAAAGCCTTGTCAGCTTCAGAAGGTGACTGCTGCTAAGCAGGGACCCTGTAAGCCTGGCAAATGAGAGCCTAGGGGCGGGAGGAAAGAGTAAAGGATGCTCAGGATAGGCCACATGCACAGCAGGGCATGAAGGGGCCGGACACCGCCTAACTCGCCCCAGTCTCTGGAGTTCAAGACACACAACTGAGCACCCAACACAGCAGAGGAACCATTCCACACAGTGGTCACAGAGCGCTTTTACAAATGTAGATCAGATGATGTTTGAACACCTTTAATGGGTTTCAGTGACCTTCAGAAAGAACCCCAAATCCCTACCACTGCCTACCATGCTCTGAAATCTGGCCCCAGCACCCTTCTAACCTTACAGCATGTGCTATTTTCACGAGGGTGCAAGTTTAGACCCAACGTGGCTCTTTTGAGGACCCTGACACCTGCTATTCCGCTTTGCCTCCAACGTTCTTCTCACCTGGCCACCTCCTTCACATTTCAGGTCAGACTCCATGTTCCCATCAGATTAGATCCCTTCCCTGTTATTCTCTCTCTCAGCGCCCTGTTCTTCGCCTCTACGTTTATAACAATTTGTAACTATATATTTGTTTAACGCCATCTCACACCTAAGACTGAAAGTTCTCTGAGAGTAGAGACTAGGCCTGCTATAGTCCCTAATATATTCCCAGCACCTAACATAATGACCAGCACACAGGGGGCGCATTCCACAATTTAAGAATAGCAGGGAGGAAGGAAGGAAGGAGGGAGGGAGGGACATTGCTTCAGCTGAGGCCTCGGGGAACCACCCGGGCTGCCTCCGCATGTTCCCTTTTCTCCTTGCTCTCTCATCTTTTTATTCCTGTGATTTCTGCTATTTATTCTTGTACATTTTCCAGTATCCTCTGACTAAATCCAGCTCCCCCAACAAAACAACCATGATTTTCTGCAACTCCTTCCATTTCCTACAACTGCTTCTTTAAGAGGCTTTGCCCAGCAAACACAAAGTCTGAAAACGCCATTCTACACCTTTGCACTATGGTAGCAAAGATGCTTCCTGTTTTGTCTTACTGACTATGAGTTCCTACAGGAAAGGAACAAGCATCACACATACAAAGGCAATGAATATACACCTCATTCATTTTAGCATCCTCGAGGTACCTGTCCATAATTTGGCCCACATGGCAAAGTCTAACTGCTAGCTTTTTCTCAAGCTGAATCCCATTAAGTATAAACTCCTTTGCAAGATTTCTACTTGGTTTCATAGGTAAGTTAATGACTAACTATTGCTCTACCACCAACTTCTAGGCCATGATAAGAACTTGCAGAATGCTTTGCTGCATCTGGCCCATCAAGTGGAGTGTCTACAACGTACAAATTGACACAGTGACATATGTACGATAGTTTTAGCACCTGGTACTATGTTTGGCATACAGCAGGTGCACAATAATGTTGGCTGAGTGAATGACCCGGGCCGCTATCACTCTGCCTGACTCTGTGGCAGTATGGGCTTTCCTGAATGGGTAAATGATGAATGGAGGAAGAATACAGGAAACCCATGTTGATGATATTAGATAAAAAAGAGTGATCCCATCTTTTCTAGGTGACTTACATGCTGAATAGAAAAAAATTCTGATTAGGACTAGTCAAAATCTTTATTAACATATCATTAAACAAATGTATATTGAGCATCTACCATAGGTTACTCCTTGAGAATCAAAATGGCTCAAGACTCCATAAAAAAGCACTTATTACTGAATAAGTTAAAGTCTGTATAGTACATTTCAACACCAGGAAGCCTGGCAATTGTTCAAATGCACTGAGTTCAAATATATCAGTGGAGCCGGCTATTCTGCGTGATTTCCAAACAGTGGGCTTACTTGGGATTTTTTCTGACCAGAGATGAATAGTCAAATGGGCTGGTTTCCATGTGTTGGATTTAGCTGCTCTACAAGTCATACATTTTAGATTTGGTTGCGTTATGCTGCTGGCTTTTCTAAGACTATCTGGATGCCTCTGCGATAAGCTGATTACAACCAAGGGCCAGTCAGAAAAAAAGGCAGAGCCAACGGAGAGCTGAGCCATAAGACAATGGCATAGGCCCAGTTTTGATACTGAAATCTTTAATTGTGTGAGCTAAAGAAAGGAAATGTTCATGGAAATAATACAAAAGAGGAAAAATAGTTATCTGAGGATTTCCTCAATGATCAGAAAGTAAAATGGTGAATATCTGAAAATTAAGATAAGGGGAAGTATAAAAGAGTATGGCTATTTTTCTGACTTCTGCTACTTCCTCTTTCTTTGCTTAACTTAAAGGGCAGTGTGCTCTTGAGAAAGTGCTAATCATTTTGACTGAGAAACTTGAAAAATCGGTCAATTCTCAAGTGAATGGTGTCACTGTCTGCAGAGCTCCAATGGTTTACCCCCAATCCCAGGCACACACAGACTGCGTTTCCACTCTGTTCACACAGGGCCTTGCCAAATACTTCTTATTCATTGTAGCTGCAGCTATGTTTTCTTGTTTCTATTTTTAAATTCCAAATAGCTTTTATGCGACCACAT
This sequence comes from Rousettus aegyptiacus, assembly GCF_014176215.1. Classification (NCBI taxonomy): domain Eukaryota; kingdom Metazoa; phylum Chordata; class Mammalia; order Chiroptera; family Pteropodidae; genus Rousettus; species Rousettus aegyptiacus. The sequence goes on from NW_023416287.1 coordinate 75,062,175, forward strand.
TTTCTTGAACAAATGTCATAGTCATGAGTTAATGTACTTTTTCTAAAAAATTTCTAAATGGCAGCTCTTCTGTGACTTCATGTTTAAATTGTCCCTTTTATGAACAGCCTATTAAATAGTTTCATTACCATTATGTGAAACCAGGCAAATGAGCTCACAGAAACATTTGTGGAACCATTTATCTGTCATTTGATTTATAAGAGCCCAATGACAATTCTTGGACAAGACTTCTGGCTTAAACATGTGGTATTAGTTCCAAGATCAGCAGGTGCCATCTGAGGGCGGGGTGGGGTGGGGGCCTCTTCATTGTCTCTAAAAAAACTCATTAAGTTCCAATGCACAAGCATTCAACCCACACATAGCTCTTGTGACTTCCCTTACTCTGAGAGGACTTTTTAAATTACACTCCATAAAATAAAACTGCACAAAATCATATACTGTGAGAGCAAGAAGGGATCAGTCCAGCCCTGTCACTCTTAAAGGGCTTCAAGAAGTAAAGGGCCTTGACCACAGTCTCGCACGGCTAGTCAGCACAGAGTTGAGGCCAGGACCTAGGACACTTAATCAGTTCTCTGTAATCATAGTACTGTATTAGCTGAGTCCTCCCCATTAAGCATCTTGCTTTTTCTTAAATTTATTTGAGGTACCACACAGAGTATACCTAATTTTGGTACAAAAAATAGTTTCTAAAACAGTAAGTGAAAAAATAAGAAAAAAAATGTTGTGTTTTTTAAAAAATGCAAACATTAACATAAGCATCATATCACCTAGTTGGCTGGTTCCTACAGAGATCAACTTCATCATCTTAGAGCTGGCATAAAAAGAAAAGAAACTTTTATAGCGCACCATAATCAATGGTCTTTGGTCCATTTCAATGTGGTAATTTGCATATCCAGAAAATCATATAAATGCTAACTGCCAACTGTGTATGCTTATCCCTAGGTAAGTCTGAACTCTGATCTTCCTAGTATTGTACAGCATGGGCCCCACCCATGCTGTCTTTTCCCCTGTAATCCTAAAACCATTTTATTTTTGCTATGTCGCAGAAAAGGAATTAAAAGTGTCAAGTGGGCTTTGCCATTTCTGCACTTTTCTTTAAGCAACTGTGCATCCTACCATCTGTTTTAGAGAATGCTTACACAGAAGATACATACCGGTTTTTACTAAGATGCCCAGCATGCCAACATTCTGAGCCCCACCAACATCATCTCTGCAATCCTAGAAAAACATAAAGAAAACATTTAGTCCAGTGTCTCCAGTTACCTTGCCAATAAAACACTATCACCTGATGACTTAGTAGGTTGCAATGCCCAACTGTAAGCTCGGTTTTTTTTTTTTAATATGAAAGAGAGAAGAAGGAATAAAAAAGGGTCAATCCACACGTAGTAGTTTGAGGAAGCATACCATTTGGAAAAGGAAGCATTGCAGGGGTGGAAAATGTACAACAGAGTAGTACTTCTAGAACCAAACTCAAAGAGTACAGTCACAGTTCTTCCACATGTACACTGATCTCTTAAAGCAGATCATGGAAGAGTGCATTCTATCCATCTGGCGGCTTTTAAGATGAATGATCCAATTGCAGACAGTGAATGAACTATATTCAGAAAACAGCTTTTCTGCCACCCATGTAATGCATTAACCTTACTATCCATCCGATTGTCTGTAACAGGTGGAATCAAGTCAAATCAGTATGCTTGCACAGATTCTGGGACTGATATTCACTTCACACTTGGGAATAGCATATCAGTTAGAAAACGTAGCTCCTCTTTCCAATTCTTCTTCAAGACAGGGATGCATACACTTGGTTGATTGTGATAATAAATGCAAGGTAATAAAATCCAAGGACTGGAAGAAACATCAATAAAATCAATCCTGCTATCTCACGTCTATAAGCAGGATTCATTCAGGCTCTGCCTGAAGAAAATGTTTTCTGTTAAAATCATTAATATTATTCAACAACGGCCCTTGGAAATGAGTTTTAGAATGTCAAAATCTTCCTTTGAAGTCTTAAAACTTTTTCTGTTGCATCTACATTTGTCCTGTTGAAGCAGTGGAGATAGAGGAGAGGAAGAGAAGGAATAAGGGAGATGGGGAAAAGTGGACAAGGAAAGGGAAAGCAAAAACTGCTATTCTCTTGGATAGCGAATAACCCTGCACGGCACTGCTACCGCATGCCCTTGCACCCACCACACTGTCCCAACACCAGGATCTCCAGGATAAAGAACTCTGAATTCCCCAGGCTCAGATAACCACTTCTTCAAGCACACCCTCACCTAAGAAAGTCAGCTCCAGGAATAGAGGAAGAGATGTGACTGAAAATATGGTTTCTCAAAAACAGTATCAAGCTTAATGATTATCCTATTTCGGTTTAGATGAGCAAACACGGAAGTGGAAAAGCATATCAAGAGGGCCACGATACATTTGCGCCATCACAAGTTAAGTTTATTTTAGAGGGAGCCCACAGCCTCAAGTTCTACTTCCAGCTGTGCCCCTAATTAGCTATGGGTATTCAGGCATGCAGATTTATCCCTCTGGGCTTCAGTTTCCCACTTACAAAATGAGGAGGTTTGGACCAGACAATCTCAATGGTCTCTTCCAGCCTAACACGTTATTAAAATTAAAATATAATCCTTGCCACCTACTTACCACAAGGCAGTGTGCTTTCCAGCTCTTTCTCCCTCATGGCACACATAGAAAATGTTTTCCCACTACACTGGGGTAAACTGACAAGGTACTCACAGCCAGAGGTCACCAGTTAGGCCCCCAATCAACCAGGTTCAGGCCTGCCATTCAGAGGACTGAGGCAATCAATACCTTTAGCTATTTGTGGCACAATGATTGGGAAGTTCTTCCACAAAGCATATACTAAGAAAAAATCAATAACGGTAGAATTCTTTAGGTATAGGTTTTTACCTACTTAAGTAATGTTCACAAAATCTAAATATCTGTAGAGGCTTCTTTGAAAAGACATAAAACATTTAATTGACTTGCATTTAATGGCCTTTTTGAAGTTATCTCATCACAATATAAAGAATGCCAGAAATAATCAAAATTTCAGTTCTTTAGAAGAATACCACTAAATGTCTACTGGAAAGCTTGTTTTACAGGCAGCCACTTATTACCAACTGATAATAGCAGCAGCAGAGTCTGCTTGTATTTCAAAGCAGAGCTTCAAAACCGGCTCTTCCTAGCGCGACAGGTGAGCTAAGGGCATTTCCTGGGCTCTTCTACTTACATCTCCTATCATGACGGTATCCTCAGGTTCATAGCCAGTGCCCCGCAGTGCTTCCAAAAAGAACGTTTTCTCTGGTTTTCCCACTACTGTGGCTTTGGTATCTGTGGCATACTCCAAAGCAGTCACAAATGGTCCAGGCCCCAGGGCTAAGCCATCTTTCCTCTTGTAATACCTGGCTTTGTGGATTGCTATCAGAGGCGCCCCATCTAGGAGTAACCTAGAGAGACAGAGAAAATGGAAACAGGCTACAAGGAAGGCTTTATGACTGGGAAAGAATGTTAGACTTACAAAGTGGTTTTATGCATATTCACAGAAAGAAATAGTTTCTTATTAACTTTTAATGACTTACTGTCTTCTAATAAATTCACAAGAAACTGCTGGGAATTACACTGAGATACACTAAAGCAAGGTGATAGATTATTAAATTTGGGATTGCTTCAACCTTTTACCGTTAGTGGTTTCAGACACTTTATCCAAATCACCAGGGAAAGAGAAGAGAAATAAAGCTAAATAAGACACTCGAGGGAAGAAGCTTAACTTAATGAGACAAGTTGTTCTAACTTTCCCTAATGGTAAGCAAGAGGATCTTGAGCCCTTTACAAGACGACACAACTGTTGCTGCAGTGACATGTTCAGCTAACTCCTAAGATATCACATTTCCTGTTTCCTTTACTCCAAAATGTAGACACAGACATTTTAGTGGTTACCAGAGGGAAAGGGGTAGGGGGGAGGGCAGAAGAGGGTAAAGGGTGTTAAATATATGATGATGGAAATAAATTTAACTTTGGGTGGTAAATACACAGTGCAATATACAGATGATATATTATTGAATTTTACACTTGAAACTATATAATTTTATTAACCACTGTCATCCCAATACATTAAAAAAAAAATAAGAACTATATTCAAGGGGGGGAAATAATTCAGAAATTTAATAGAGCATTTTACAAATACTTTCTGCTCGTACCTTTATCTCTTCATTCTACCTTTTGAAACCAGGGAGAGTCTTTACTGCCAAATCTCTTTTTTTTGTCCTGATACAGGACAACTACTCTCAAACAAAAGGGCATAAAGCATTTTCCCATTAATTTGATAACCAAATTCTACATATAGCTAAGGATCATCATTAGTGACTCAGGCAAAACATAACAAAACAAATCCAAAACACCCACCGACTTCTTAATACTCACCTCCCAACTCCCATCCCTAAAAATCTGCCTCCATCCCAAAAGTGCAGCCTGTATAGTCACGCAGCATAAACAGTCACACACCATACTATCATCTAACGCAATGCGGGATATGATATATTTCTTAAACTGCTTTTAACCAATGCAATAAATGATCTCACTAGCTTAATTTACTTTAAGTCATCTACTTAGTTAAAATATTTAGTATGTCCATCGAGGAAGACTTCATCACATCTTTCCCTTCACAATTATGAGTAATTAAGCGCTCAACTATGAAGCTGCTAAATTATTCTTGTCGGTGGGCATGGAAATGCCTTCCTGTGGGAGATGCAGAATTCAGACATTTATGATTAAATATTTTATTAAGTAAAAACCAATACTAGACTATTACAGGGCCTTACTGTTAGTTATTACAAATTGCTCACAGCACAGGACAGATCCTTCAAATTTATTCACTAATATTATTACAAATTTATTTCTTAAAGCAGATCTTACAATCCAATTGTTAGGAAACCTGATAAAGCCACTATGCTGGCCTTAAAGAACCACAGCTGATAGCAATGAGATAATAACGGGTGATTTATTTATCTCCTCTTGTCACCCACCCCCAATCCCATTTATCTGCTACTCTACCACGGAACTGGAATTCTTTATGCAACAGACCTCAAAATTGCTTTCCATTTATACAGCTAAACTAAAAACTCATTTGATTTGGCTTTGTTAATATTTTATTATATATTAACTGGGGATAAGACTTATCAGCTTGATTGATGTGTGTACTTAATTCCCAGGCAGTACTTTAGTGCCTTCCCTGGAAGAGCTGAAACTGTGGGTTCCTCTGCATTTCTCTAAATGGGAACTAGTGCTACATGAGGCTGGAAAAGATAGGCATCTCTCGGGAAAATGGTTCCTGCTTCTATCATTCTTCTCTGTACAGCATAAGCTTTATCAAGTCTTTGAAGAGCCAAGGCATAGTCGGGAAGAACTGAAAGGTAAACATTTTCTAGGACACAGATGAAAAGATCTTTTATAGTTAAACATTTAAAAAATATAAAAGATAGATATCCCAATACTGAGGGTGCTCTTATACTTACTAGACAGGGCAACAAAGGATTGGTTGTTTTTGTTACTGAAATAGTGTATCAGAAGGAAATCGGCTGAGAATTTTCTGTCTGTATGTAAGTATAAGCCCATTGAGGTGCAGGAAGTAAGAGGGGAAAAAAGGTAAAAGGAAACCTAAAACAAAAATCTCTGGCTGTAAATTCTGTGTAGGCAAAGGAAAAAAACAGAAAAATCCTAATGAGAGGGCAGGGCTACAATATAAATATCTTAAGCATACATCTAGTTCAGTGGTTCTCAACTGGGAAGTTTTGCTCCCCAGGGGACACGGGGCAATGTCTGAAGACTTTTTTGGTTTTTCACAACCAGAGGGTACTACTGGCATCTGGCGCATGGAAGCCAGGGATGCTGCTAAACATACTACAATGTACTGCCCACCCCACCACCAAGCATTTTCTGGTCCAAAATGTAGCATCTACACTACTTAAAATAGATAACAGCAAATCACTTCACATTTGTGGGCTTAGGTTTCTTATCAATGAAGGGGTTGAACTAGATCAGAGATTTTCAACCTTAGCACTAGTGTTATTTTGACAAATTGAACTCCGACAAAATTAAGAACTTCATGTTCTCATACTATTAAGAGAGTGAAAAGGCAAATCACAGACAGGAATAAGATTCTGCAGTACAAATATCCAACCAAAAATTTGTATACAGAACACAAAATAAGTTCCCACAAATCAGTAATAAAAATATAATGCAACCAGAAAAGGGAAAAGATTTGAATGGGCACATGATAAAACAAGTTATAGAACGGCCAATAAGTATATGAAATGGTTTCAACATTACTCAGGGAAATACAAATTGAAATTCAGTAAGATACCACTATACACCAAACAGAACAGCTACAATTACATGGACTGGCCAGAGACAGCGAGGATGTGGAGCTGATGAAACTCTCACTCATGCCAGTGGGAATGTATGACTTCCTATAATCACTTTATAAAATTGTTCAGCAAAACTTACTAAAGCTAAACAAGTACTTATCCAGTAATTTCACTTCTAGATACAGACTCAAGAGAAATGGCACATATGTCCCCCACAAAACATGTAGAAGAATGTTCACAGCAGCTTTATTCCTCACAGCCAAAACTGGAGACAATCCAAATGCCCATTAGCAGTAGAATAAATAGTGGAATATTAATGTAATAGACTACTACACAACAAAAATAAAGAAGAAACAAAAACAAAGTACTGCTACATGCAACAACTTGGATGGATCTTGAAAACAGATTTAAAAAATGCTACAATTATATGACTTTGTTCGTATGAAGACCAAGAACTGGCAATACTGACAGAAGTCAGAGTAGGTGACAGGAAGAGGTGATATTGACTGAGATAGGAAGCCTTCTCTGGTTCTGGAAATGTTCTAGATTTTCATCAGAGTTGGGGTTACACAAGCATATATATGTGTAAAATCTTACTGAATTGTATACCGATAATTTGTGCCTTTACCGTGCATGTTATACATCAATTTAAAAAAATGAATAGAAACACAAACATAAGAAAAGATGAGATACTGCCATTTGTGACAACATGCATGGATCTTGAGAATATCATGCTAAGTGAAATAAGTCAGATGGAAAAAGTTGAGAACCATAGGATTTCACTCATGTGTGGGATATAAAACTGAAAGCAACAAATGAACAAGACAAAAGGAAACTCATAGACACAGAACACACAGACATAGTTGTTATGAGAAGAAAAGGGGGGAGGTAGAAAAGGGTAAAGGGGGTTGGTGATGGAGGGAGATTTGACTTTGGGTGGTGAACATACAATGCAATATATACATACAGATGCTGTATTATAGAACTGTATGCCTGAAACCTACATAATTTTATTAACCAATGTCATCCCAATAAATTTCATTTTAAAAATGAGTAGAATTTATTTATGTGGTTTTTTCACCTGAATCTTTTATTTAGAGTAGCAAAAGTTGCCTTGATCATGTAAGAATCTCCCCAAATTAAAAAGTAAGAGCAGTTAGTGGCTGATGACAAACTCAGTTCTGTATTCTGTGATTTTCAAATTGATATACAAAGTTGTCTTGCAGATACTAACAGAATGCTTTAAATAACTCAAGTTCTTAAGTCTTAAACAATTTCTCATAATCTGGACTTTAATTAAAAAAAGACTGCACAGCAGTCAGCCTTTTGTAAACAGATAAAGCCCAGAGAAATATTTCTAATTCGAGCCCTACTGCCACACCATTATGGAATTCCTCATGCCCAGGGCTCTAAATACTTAGAAAAGATTCAGGAGTTACCGTACAAATGCAGTAATTACTGAGGCCATAATTGTTGATTTTTTTTCCCTACTTTTCTCTGCTTCCCTTTTTAAGAAATTGAATATATTGGAGTAATTAACTTTTAATTTTTTCTTAAGGATATGGGGAAAAGAAAGCAATCCAACATTCAACGGGAACCATTTATGGTAATAAGAATCTCCCCTCTCCAACCCCCGAAAACCTAATTTCTGAACATCTCTAAGTCTTTTGGAGGATTCTAGTACTTTGTAACAATTATAGGAAAGAAGTCATTAACTCCAAAATTAAGTCATTTTAAAGCTTCAAAAGACTATTCTTAAGGAGCCTTCCACCTCTGCATTTAAATGTGAAAGTTAAGATGCCACTTATCTTCAGATACAATGACATTTTAATAAACTCCTCCAGAAGCTGGAGAACAGTTGCTCTTAATTATTATTTAAAAACTTAACTTTTCCTGTGTTAAGCAACTCCATGCAGTTTTCTCCCAAATTTCCTCTGTTCTAGTAAGTATACTTCTGGAAAACAATCTTAAGGAACGAATATACATATTGCTTAACAAATCTTCTTAGGAGGTTTTCTTTTTATAAAAACTAACTTTAACCACATGATATCACTTATATGTGGGGTATAAACCTAAAAGCGACAAACTGGACAGAGACTCACGGTCATGGACAATAAACTAGTGGTTACTAGAGGATGGGGGAGGGCAGTGGGAAGTAGATGGGGTAAAAACCGTCAAATACATGTTGATAGTAGGAAATCTAACTATGGGGGGTGAACATACAATACGATATATCTATGCCTTACTATTGAATTGTACACTTGAAATCTAACTGGATTTTGTTAACCAACGTCACCATAATAAAAAAAATATTATGAAATAAAAAAAAAAACTAACTTTAAAAACTGGGAAATACCCAACAATAGGAAACATCTGGCTACACAACTTATTGTACTTCTTAAGGCGGTATATATTGTGGAAATCAACCACGTTTTAGAAGAATACTTAAGAATATGGAAAACCATGCACAACATATTGTTGGGTTTTTAAAAAGAAAATTACCACACAGTATATAAGCACAGTATATATGCATTCTCATTTTTGTCTAAATATATATGTGCATAGAAATAAACTAGCAATGTGGAAGGATTACAGGTAATTTTTTTTCTTTTTCCTTTCTTTTTTGAAAGCATTAAAAATTTTCCACAGTGAAGACATACTACTTTTGTGCTTAGATATTTTTCAGTCTTGTTAATGCTAAGTTCAAATTAGATTAAGTGATCTGCTTGCCCAGGTAGCCTTCCTCCTCACAGAGATCATTAAATTTAATTATAATTAGTCCATTACTAAAATGCTTAAGCTGTGGGTTTTTAACTCAGGTTAGAAGATGAACAATGATCTTGCTACAATCTAGGACTACAGCTGTGAAAACGAATAAACTGAAGCTAGGAATATTCATATTAATCAAATTATACGATATTATAAAGGAAGAAAGTAAACTGATAAAGTTTAAAACACAAAATAATACTATACACTGTCTATATACTATAAAGTGTATGTCTTACGGTATAAAGATATGCATACAAAAAATAAACACAAAATTCAGAATCCTGATTACTTTTGGGTCTTGGATAATAAAACTGGGAAGGGATATGCAGGGGACATCAAATGTGTGATATTTCGTATTTCTTAAACCACTTGATAGGCATATGGGTGTTTGTTATATCATTCTTTGTATCTTTTACTACCAGGTAAAAGAAAAAAGCTACCAATGGCTCTCAGGATTTAAATGTTTTCTAGACTCCAAACTTCCAAATCATGTATATGCTCTATAACTAGTTCATAGCCTTCTCTAAAAGCAATTATTTAAAATACGGTGTTCTCAATTTTATTCAGACATTTAAGATGCATTTGTCGCCAGACTGTACTATGCATTTTGAGGGGGCCTACATTTGAAAGACAGCAAATATGTCAGTGTAATGTGGAAGGCTAATATATCTGCATGAAGATAACATGCCCCTGAAGCTGGTATTCAAGGCAGCTATGTGACAGGGTTTAAAATCCAATGTTTATTCTCATTATCAACCTGAAGAGTAATTTAACTAATCGGTGGTTCATTTGAGACGTCTATATTTGCCACTCACAATCCAAACAGCTGTAGCCATTGGTTGGAAGGTACAGTCCCTGAGGAGACATTAATATGCAAAGAAGGGTAAGACCTAAAATCCTTCTGTTAACTCTCCACCCAGCTGTTAAGTGCTTTTGTGAAATTAGAGTTGACCTATAAGTGCACTGTAATGCTTTAAAATGTAGTGTTTAAAAAAATCAATATGGTTAGGGAAGTGTACTAATTAGACAGCATCCGAGCAATTATAAAGTCAGTATTATGTCAACATACATTTTTATTACTGAGCCTAGTATTCATCTAAGACAGAGGCCTATTAAATATGTCCTTCCCAAATTACCAGCTAAAATCAATCAATATCTTGAATTCTGTGGTTAAAGAAATGAATAAAAGGTAGCAGGTTCTCTATTTCAAATGAAAACTGATTCTGTTATAGTTGTAAGCCTTACTTAAAGAGTAGGTGAGATAATCACCCCTTCACCATCCTCCTCAAGAAGCCACAGTAGAATAATTGAAGTAGGTGAAGCAAAAGAAAATTTAACACCATATAACCTCCTCCTGCCCCACTCGTACCCCTTCACGCAATCTGGCATAGCAATGGACCTCCAGGTAATAACTACAGGAAACGGATACTGAACAACTATAAAAAGCGAGTTTGTTAGTTTTAAATAAAGGCTTCACTATCACAATGACTAAGTACATTAAGTAACAATAGTTTCCATTAACTGAGGATCTAAAACTAATGTGCACACAGGGGGAAAAGGTGCTATTTCTGGCCACATATATTGTATATGAGGACGCCCATTTTCATGATCAACAGTAAATAATGTGCTCAGATGTGTGAGCCTTGTAGTGAGTTTTAGTTTCCAATATTCTGATTCTAAGACATTTATATCAAGAAATGAAATCTATATCAAGTATAAGTTAGAATGACTCTTGAAGATCTTTGTACTAATAAGAAAATGTTTTTACAGCATTTTTTGCAGTTAAAATATCAAAAATTTATCAAGCATTAAAAAAAAACTTTTTAAAGCTAGTTTAACATATCCCTATATTTTGAAGTAGTCATATATCCAAAGACAAATCATACTTTTTAGTGAGTGGTTTGATAGGAAGTGAAAGGCAAGATGAAAAATGAAAAAATCTATCAAAAATGAAAAATCCAAGGGAAAAAGTCACTTGCAGGTAAATTCTGACTCAATTTATCTTAGAAAGTATGAGAACCGGTATGCAGTCTTCCTTTTGGAAGCAGCAGCACAATGTTCATAAAAGTAAAATGCACATACAACTGAAGATTTATAACATTTATGTGTTACTTGTGTCTCTCCTACATTTCTACCAACGGCCACTGGAATATCTCCACTCAGATATCCCATAGGCCAAATAGCCCCAAACTAAACTTATCACCTCCTGAACCCCACACAGGGAGTGTTCTCTAGCACATGTGCCTAAGTTAGAAATCTGATGTCCGCCTTGGCTCACTGTCCTTCTTCACCTTCTGAACCCCAGTCATCCGTTAAGTCAAACTGACGCTACCTGAATCTGGTTTCCTTCATCCATACTGCCAATATCCCAGTTCAGACTACCATTATCACTCACTGAATAATTTCTTTGAAAGTGTCGTCAAGTTTGTTAGGCTTTTTCCATAGCCTAGAATCTCGACTGGGGGAAAAATTACATTTATTGCTTTTGGTGTATTAGCTTGAATGCTATTTTTCATCAGATTAGCACAGTCAGTGGAGAATCACAGGAGTGATAAAAGATAAAACTGCTAGCTTTCAGAGTTGCAATTTTATTACGAATTTCTGCTCGAGAATAGTGATTCTATAAATTGGAAAAACCCCAAAGATCACATTTTAACATACTGATCATTTTTTAAAAACTAGGCAAGACAGTAATAAATATTATTTGATATAGACCTTGAAGTGATCTTGAAGATGTCTATCCTCACATACAATCTAGGTAGCCAGAAAGTGAAACATGTATAATTTTACATAACAATGACTCAAGAAGGGAAGTAGGGGAGTATATAATCAGATGAAAAATAAATAGCTGGAGACTTACCGGAATGCTTGATTCAGAATTTGATAATGAAAATGTTCTGGTGCCAATCCTATAACCACAGCATTAGGATCACTTGTTTGTATTCCTGGGAATGAAAAAAATATGTAAGTGTTGAAAAATGCAATTGAAAGTAATGTCATATTTTATAACAAAGTAGTTTTTATCAATCAAGTACAAATTTTTGCTGTCGTCACAATATGAAATTTAAGAGATTATCCTGCCCAGTGTACTTTGGAAATAGTATAAGAAATACTTAAAAGAAAGAAAAAGGTCTCCTAGTATTTTTGCATATTTCTTTTGCACAGTTTTTACAGCTACTCAGTAACAAGAATATCTGAATTAAAATTTGTAACCTGATGTTCTCAAACAAGTAATTTCTAAGTTCAAAAAGCTTTCCTGATTACAATCAACAAGAAGAGCCATGAGTTCCCTGTGAGCTATCAGATCAATAGGAACTGATGAAGGAATGAAAATCTAAGAGGCAAGGGAAATTAGACTCTCTAATGGACACAGTTGAGGTTAACGCATTCTTGATAAATATGAATGCACTGTAGAGCCTATAATTTCAACAAAATGCCTCATCTACTTTTAGTGTCACGAATATTACTCTATAATTTAAGCATATTTTAAGGCCTTGGTACCTGATAATTGGACTTTCCAGCTATGAGACCCAAACGAGTACATTCACCATCACGGTTATTAAAAATCTGACTAAAGATTCTTTAGATTATCCATATGACAATTCCTTTGTCTCTCTTACTGCCTGCCTTTAAGCATTTTTCACTATCAATCCCACCAGATTGTGAAGGGCTGAAATGGGGAGCGGAGTTAACCGAGATTTCTAATTTCCTCCTTACCAGCAGCCATGAGTAAAAACTGGTTAAAGTTTGTTGAAAGAAGAAAATAAAATTACTGGCTACGGTAAGAGTTGGAGTTTCTGTGTGTTTTTATTATTATTATTATTATTATTATTATTATTATTATCATCATCTCCATCTATCACTAGCAAAGACATTCAATAGTAGCAAAGACATTTCTATTCCTTTCGAAAACCCATTTACCTTGGTATTTTCATGTACATAGGATGTTACAAGGACTGTCCTGAACTGAATGACAAAGATTTCTTACATACCAGGGACTCTGCTTATAAATTCCAACTCCAACTCATTGTTGGTACAATTAGAATCTTGACTTTCTTCAAATAAAGTCAAACTGGAAAAATCTGGTTAAAATATTGTTCAGTAGTACTTCAGATAACCCAGAAACACAAATACATTGATTATAGAGTACATCTGTCATTATTTTTGGTTGCCCAGTTTCTGGATACCAATCTCATAATTAGGGAATTCACTAGTTCCTAAGGCTTAGTAAGAGGCAAAGCTATCCCTCTTATTATAGAGGCGGAAAACACCAGATACTTCCTTTTCCAGCCTCTCTTGCAGCTATGAGTGCTAGCATGAGACAGAAACTCTGCTAATCAGTAACACCCATGGGTGTCTGAACTGGGAACTAGTAAGAGAAAGAAGCAAGGAGAATCTACTCTGGAAAAGGTGACAGTGACAGCCTCAGACTTTGGGGCAGCAGTGCTAGCTGGAGCATCCAATCTCCAGTTTCACTGGGGTCAACAGGGCCAGCAGAGTTCAATGCTCAGCACGGACATCACTGGCACCTGAGCAGTTCTGCATACTGCTCCTGGCTGCACAGCCCCTAAGACTCCAGCAGTCCTTGTCAGTTCTGTGGGCTACCGAAACAGCCTTTTGCTTTTATCATAGAAATTTTCAAAAATATATAAAAGAAGACTAGTATGACCCCTGATGTATGCATCATCCAAGCTTTAGCAATCATCAACATTTTGCCAACCTTATCTATAATCCTCTAGATTTTTTGAAGTCTTTTTAAACCAAATCATACATGTCATTTAACTCCTTCATATTTCAATATGTATCTTTAACTGATAGACTTAAAAACCACCTTAACATTATTATACCAACAAAGTTAATGATTTTTAATATCATCTCTGAATTTCCACATGTCTCAAAATGTTTTTTTACATCTGATATGTAACTGGCATCCAACAAAGTCCATATAGTACATTTGATTGTTATGTCTTATGTATCATTCTATTACAGGACTGTTCTCTACTTATTGGAGCAACTAGAAAAGGTCCTGGAAAAGGTTCTGGATTTGGCTGATTGCTTGTATTATTATTTAATTTGTTCCTTTACCTCTATTTTTCCTATAAACTGGTAATTAGATCTTCATAGATTCAGATTCAATTTTTGGCAAGATTATTTCATAGGCAATGCTATAAATTTCCTATTATATCACATTAGGAAGCACAAAAATTCTGGTTGTTCTACTTCTAGTGATGTCAAGACTGATCAACGGGTTTGAGTGGTGTCAGCCCGATTCTTCCATTTTGAAGATCCCCATCAACCCTAATGTGTTTAAAATCTATTGATGTTGTTGCCTATTTCATTAGGGCTTCCCAATGGTGACTTCTAATTTTGCCATTCTTTTTGCATTTACTAGCTGGAATTCTGTAAAGAATTTACTCTCATCAAATATTTGTTTACTCTGAAATATATAGTTCAAATAGTAAAAAACAGGATAAATGCTTGTTTTAACTCCCTTAATTTATCCATTTTCAAGATAATGAGTTACTGCTCTAAGCACCTCCAATACTGACCAATGAGTTTTGTGGGGCTGTGTCATTTTGAACCCATGGCTTTTTATATATATGATGTGTTGCAATCCATTGCAATCATTATTCTTTTTAATGCTCAAATTATCCCTTTCAATTGGCCCCAGTGTCCTTTAGATATGACCTCATTAGTCCTCAATAGCTTCCTTGCTAACACAATTAGCTATCCCAGACTCATTTTGTACAATGTCTGCCCAGATCTGGAATTAGCTATTACTCCAAGGAACTAAAGTGAGAAATGGCAGTAGACCCTGCAGGCTGACCACTGGGTTGTCATTATTTCTAGGCCTTTTCAGTGGAAGATCTAAATAATATTAATTTTTTAAGCAAACAAGGGAGTTGATAATGATATTTTCAATTCAAAATAACACACAGCTTTTAATTAACTAATTTGATTTTTCCATTTGTATGTCTTTTCACTTACACTTAGAATCTTAGATTTTAACAATACTACCATAATTACTACTTTGTTTGATTATATGTATAATTAACACTAACTTATTGATTGTTATTTAAGATTTCTTTGCAGCTCTTTTATCCTTAGAATTTATCCCACTATGAACAAATAGTCAAAATACTATATTTAAAGTCATTTGAAATAATTCTTTACCCTGAGTAGTTATGTCACCAACTTGATAGTTTAGTTCATTTATTTCAATCTGTTTTTAGTTTTCAGGGACTGGTTTGCTTTTTATTTTTTAATTGCCTTTTAAATATGCAAATATTTATATGTTTCCAAAGAGAAAACTACGTAACGAAGTACTTGCAAAGAAATCTCCTTTCCTGACCCTCTCATCCATCTCCCAACCTCCCTCTTTAAATAATCACTTTTATTGTTTTTTTTCCATTTATCCTTCTTCAGCTTCCTTTTACAAACATTAGAAATATATATGGATATATATATCCATTTTCCTCACATATTCTTACACAGAAAACTTGTATGGTTTTCTGAATCTTATTCTTTTCACTTAATATATCCCATGAAGCTCTCTCCTTAACAGGGGATGAAATTCTTTGTCACTACTTATTTTCCAGCTACAAAGTACTCCATTTTATGGATATATCAAAATATCATAGTTTAGTCAGTCCTTTCCAATGATCATTTGAGCTGTTTCCAATCTTTTATTATTAGCAATAAGGCCATAATGAATAACCTTGCTCATGTCATGTACTTTTATAACTATATGTTGGGGACAGACTCCTACAAGTGACAGTACTGCTTTGTATGCAATTTGCTAGCAATTACCAAATTCCTCTTCATAGGAATTGTACCATTTTATACTACTGTCAGCACTCAAATTCTTTTAATAAACTTATTTTTTGTTTAATACAGCCAAAATTCATTTGTTTCTTACAAATAATAATTCTGATTGATACATTAGTGTTTTTCTTGATAGTACAAGTTCTGAGGTTCTGTCTAACTGTATATCCATGCTGAACATTATTTGTAAAGCCATCACATGGTTTTATGATATATTTATACCAATTTTTCTATATTGTGCCATTTCACTCTCTGGGTATCATCTACAAAACAATGGAGCAAAGCTTCATAAAACTAGGATATTTTCCCAACATCTGTTAATTTTTTCAAAGTGAAAAGTTTTATTTTCTCTTGATTGAAAATATTTCACAGTCATAGCAAAAATTTCATACTGTACAGAATGACATTTATTTTAAACATGGAACTCTTGATTTATCTCATTTAATGAACTTAATAAAATTAATATGAAATTATAATACTCAAAGTAATTTTGACCTTTTTCAAACTGTGTGTCACGATCTATTAATAGATTGTAGAACTAATTTGGAGGACCCTAAAAAGCATCAAAATCAAACAAATAAGTAAATCAAACAGAAAATAGTCCTTCTTATACATAAAAGTAAATGTTGTTTAGCATATATAATAAACATATATATGCATTAAGTTACTATGTAATGTACTTGACTTATTGTGGTGTGTGGTCAGAACAGGCTTGAGAAACACCAATTTAGATTCGAACTATTTGTTGACCATTTCAAAATAACAGAAAATCTAAATAAATATTTCTAAACATCTAGTTTTAAAATGATTTTATAAGCAGATATAAAGACCAAATTTCTACATCTTCCCAAATTCTCCCTACCTTTGAAATCAGGCAGTGCCCGATCATCAACTAGCAGCATGGGCTGGACTTGTTTCTGCTCTACTAAATTTCTGGCTGCCGTCAGAGAAGTGAATATTTCATCTTCAGAGATATCAAATTCCAATTTTTTCAACCTTTCCAGTAAGTCTTGCTTGCTCTCTTTGGTTGTATTGGTCACAAACCTAACCAGTACAGAAGTACCACGTAACCTGGAAAAGTAAAATTCAGATATCAACAGTCAGTTTTTCCATTCTACCTCCTTAAAACCTTCTAATTTGGTAGCTCTTGTCAAAGGTAAGAAAATGAAGTCACTGAGTAAATGTTTTTATGGCCAATAATCTTTTTTTGTAATCTACTCAGAATTGCTTACAAATTCTCCACACCCTGTGAGCTGCTTCATTTCCAAAGGCTATAGTCAAACTGTAAAAGCTAAGTCTACCTTTTTGAGGCCCTTCTATACTTAAACTGAATTTTACTGCATTGTACTGAAATTTTATTGAATTTTACCAACGAAATGGAAAAACAACAACAACAACAAAGCTTAGTAATTACTGTACTCACTGAATATGAGAGGTGAAAGTTATCTTAAGAGATTATCTACCAGTGCAACCCACTCTTCTTAAAGATGGGAAAACTGAGGCCTAGAGGAGCTAAGTGACTTGCTCAGCAGTAAAGGTGAGACAAGAACTCCAACCTATGTCCTGATATAGGATCTGATCTCTTATACAAAGAGAACAGAGGATACCTCAGGATGTTTTTCCTTCTTCTTAGCCAATTAGAGGCTAGCTAAGCCCTAATGTGTTACTAAATTTATAAACAGAATCTACCTGAACAGCTCAGAGAAACATTCCATTTTTTTTTTTTTTTTTTTTTAATGAACTGTGTTTTCTCCATTAATACTTCCATACAGGATTGTTTTGATTTTTTTATCTGCTTTTGGATCCTAAACTGGCAATCAAGTATTAGTGTAAGAATTCATGATAGTCTAGCTTCCTTTAAAAATAAATATTATTTCTTGGTCCTATAGTGTTTTAATCCAAAATCTAGAAATAATTTTAATTTAGTTATAATTTAAAATTTTATTTTAATCTCTTGTTGCTTTTTATTTTGTGTATCCTAAATGTAAAAGTACTAACCACAATTTAAAACAAGCAAATAAAACAGAAAAGATTTTTTTTAAGTATTTACCCAAAAAACGTTAACTAAATTATATGATTAAACAGTTCACTGTTATCATGATTACCTCTAAATTATCTGTGTAGTATCTTTTCTGAAAAACACATTAAATTTGGTGTTTATCTCTCAAAAGAAATTATTTCAAAGGACGTACTATCCTGAAAATGAACAAGTTTTAAGTACTGAAATAGCTGCAACATTCTTAATGAGAATTTTTTTTAAAACTTTTTTTCTTTTTACTGGTGCCTCAACTTCTCTTAATCTGTTCGTTTCTATAGAAACCCAAACCAGCAGTGACAGTATAGTGATTTCTCTGGGATGGAAACCCACCAGTGCAATTTGTGGGCTCCTGTCCCTCCAGAATGGCAGGCTTACAGTTACAGAGCTACTTAGAAATTTCATTCATTGTTTACCAGAAATAAAAATACATTTCTTTCAATCCAAAGTTGAAAGCTGATCATTAGAGCAATAACAGTTTCTGTCCAACAGAAGACCAACAGATGATCAGCAGGCATCCTTACCTTGAGAAGACCTGAGTGTCAAGGAGTCAAGAGAAAGCACAACTGTGGAACTGACTTTCTTTTGACTTTAAACAACATGTTATCCACCTATAAATGAACCTCATGACTCCTAACTAAATTGATAGTTTCCAACTGGTGCCTTCCAACAGATATACAAGTCTCTTTATATTTGTTGATTCCTTAAATGGAAAGTAAGCTCCCTGAGAGAATGCAAATCTTTTGCCCAAACACCTGGCACTATGAAACTAGTTACTAGATTTTTTGAATAACAGCATACTATGAATATTTTAAGTTGGAAAATAATAAGCACCACATGCTAAGTTTTGCTGACTGAAAACTTATCTAAATTATTTTAGGATGGAGATTAATTAAAACTGATTATTAGTTCTGTTGTACTGATGAGTATTCATTTCAGAACACTCAGAAGCAAACATTCACATTCAGTTTAACAAGCTTATACTATGTATCCCTGGTTTGCATCTAGATATGTAAAGTACTATGGCTGACAAATCAAAAATATAAGACGATCTCTAACCTTCAAAAGCATTAAATTTAGTTGATTAAAATACTTCTAAAATTTCAAGTCCCTTAATTAAATTTCATCTAAGCAGCAGCACGCTCAGCGCTCGATCTTAGGTGAAGGCGGAGTGCCCATGCCTTTGTGTATTTGTCTGTGTTTCATTTCGTGATTCCAGGATTCATTTGTGATTTTTCCGATGCTCTTTATTGTATATTCTAGAATCTTGAGTTTTCATTCACAAATTTACATTACTGACTCAGAAAAAGATACACGCACATATAAAGACTCAATCAAAAGGCCAAATCTAATAAAGGCTTAGAGAACGATGTGTGGAGGATATTACAATATAGACATCTAGCTAAACCCAAGGCAGTTTCTATATATATGGTAAGCTGGTGATATGCCATCTTAAGGCAATCCATTTAGCTAATGATCTGCCTTGGTAAAACGGCACTTACAAACATATTTGTCAGCTGAACCTGGAGAATAGCTTGCCTTTTAAGAGCTTCCTGTGCGCCTGGCACAGCTGCATCTTCAATGTGAAGTGTGCCATTGAGATCTACCAAAACAGCTTTTATCGCGCGGCGTGCTGCCATCCCTCATTCCCTAGGAGAGAGCAAATGAAATTAAAAATACAGTTTAGGAAACAATGGACCATTAAAAACTGGTAAGTCTTCAAAAATATCATTCATATCCAGAAACATACTGCTTAGCGTTAAGCTGCTGCTTCTTTCAGGGAAAAATAGTATTTTAAAAATCAAAATTTGCTTCATAAAACTTTCATAATGCTCAGTTTTTAAAAAATGTTGAAATAAAACTATAAGAAGGGAAAAAGTTAATAAAAAGAGAAGTTACTAATTACTTTCAGGTTCCTTAAAATAACTCTTTGGTGAAACTATTCATTTGTTATTTTTAAATGAGAATAATGTACTCTGAAGAAAAGATGGAAGAATGGAAGCGCTAAATCATTGGCAAACTTTTTTCATCTTTGGTTAGATATGATGAAAATGTCCTAATCACCCACCTCCACTATTATATCCTGAAATGGCATATATGGCCAAAGTGCTAATAGTATTTAGAGGTCAAAGTCACACAGTAATTCTATCTATCTATCTATCTATCTATCTATCTATCTATCTATTTATAGGTGAGGCAACCCTTGGTTGACCACACAGATTGCAAGGACTTTGTCAGCTTACGATCCCTTATTTTTTATTTTTTACACCTACAATACCTGGTTTTTCTAAATGGTCTCCCATCCAATTACTAACCAGGCCCAACCCTGCTTAGCTTCCCAGATCAGACGGGATGGGGCTCGTTCAGGGTGGCATGGCTGTAGACACATGGTGATTTTAAAGTCTGGAAATACTGTCCTTATCTCATAATGTGCAACTCTCCTTTTGCATATTTTCCCTTTAAAATTTATTATGAATTATATACTATATACAGTGGAGTATAAGGTATGGTTTAAAGATAATAGAGGAGTGGGTAAGAATAGTATTGAAGCTAAAGAGGATGGGATGTCATTTTAAAGTTTTTAAAAACGTATTCATTTCCTTTTTTTTATAATAAAATATTTCATACGTACAAAAAGGTAGCACCTTTACCTATCACTCAACTTTAGAGTGAGCTGGCCCTCTGTGTACTCTTTCTGATCCCATTCCTCTTCTTCTTCTCCCCAAGGTAGCTACTATCCTGATTTTGAGGTGTTGAAAGCTTTGTATTAATGTTATTATTTCTATATGTGGCAACGTGCTTTACCACACCACATTATATTTGTGAGATGTACCCATGTTAACACATGTTGCCAATATTCATTAATTTTCACTGTTGCATGGTATTCCGTGGTATGGTTATACACTTTATCTGTTCTCTTAATCATGAACATTTAGGTTATTTTGCACATTTTATTATAACAAAGACGACTTCTTTGAACATCCTTGTACATGTCTCCCCGTGGACATGGGTTCAGTGAACATTTCTCTGGGGTCTTGCTGGGTCTGAGGGTGTGTGTTCATCTGCAGCCTCACACGATGTTGCCAACTCGCCCTACTCATGGTATCTTCGTTAGGCAAATGTTTACTGAGCACTTACTATGTATCGAGCCCAGATGTGATAGCAGAGCTGGAAGAGCCATCTCTTTTAAAGTCAGAAGCAGAGGAAAAAGGGAAAGAACCTGAGGAGGTGGAAGTAAGCAATTACCAAGAATCTGTGGAGACCCCCAGGAAAAGCTTTCCGATGGTTTACAGCGTGTTACTTCGGGACAAATGATGGGTGGAGGAAGGTAACTCCTTCCCAGCTAGCTCCTTATGAGATGCAGTCATGAGAGTTTGAGACTGGCAGTCAGCAGGTGGTGGTCCTGGTTCTGCCTCAAATTCATTATGTGACCTTGGCCAAGTACCTTACCCTCTCTGGTCCCAATTTGTTCTTCAATATGTGGGGCAGGGTAGGGAAGCAAGATGAAGCCTCAATCTTTTTCTATTGCCTACAGTCGGGAGATCTGGGCTGAAAGAATCAATGTACCATGTACGATGTACCCAGAGCCTTGATTTTTTTCCTCTTCAACATGGGCCTGCTAATATCTGCTGGCCCCTCTCCCAAAGTTGCCAGGACTACTCTAGATCAGAGGTCTTCAATCCCCGGGCTGCAGACCAGTATCGGTCAGTAGCCTGTTAGGAACCTCGCCAAACAGCAGGAGGGGAGAGGCAGGCAACCAGTGAAGCTGTCTGTATTTGCAGCCGCTCCCCCGTGCCAGCATCACCGCCTCAGTTCTACCTCAAATCGTCAGGCATTAGATTTTCATAAGCGCACTGGTCCCTGGTGCCAAAAAGGTTGGGGACTGCTGCTCTAGATTGTCTCTTAGGTGCATTCCTTTCAGGAGGCAAAGATGACCCCTGAATTCTTTTCCAGCTTCTAGCTTTTAGTTCCTTTGCTCCTTCCATTTCTCAGACTCTGCTTCCACTCCAAATGAGCCATCTCTGCATACAAGGTATAAACATAAAAAATAAATAAACCCACACTGAATCCCAGAACTTTAGCAAACTGATGGCAAGTGCTGGCCGCAGATTAGCATGTATAGTGGATATGCATCTGCGCATACTGGAGAGAACTGCATTTTTTCCACAGGACATAACTGATGGCATGGTCTGGACTAGGGAGGGAAGAGATGTTCCTGCTGGACCCAGGGAGCCCATCAGCCAAGAGGGCCCAGACCTGCTCTTTTCCTTATACATGGTTCCCAAACCCAAGCATGGGCTTCCCCTCAGCAAGCTAGAATCTAGGGCCTAAGTGAGGGAGATGCAGACGGTGTGAGAAGTGGAGTCAGGAGGTGAAAATCGGATTCAGGGTCAGCTGAGTAACCTTGGTGGACTGCATTCATCATCCTAAGCCTCCATTTCCTCATATGTAAAAGGAGAAGAATAATGATAAATACCCTGCAGGGCTGTGAAGGTTCTGTGAGTTAAGGAGACTGCCTAGCAGTGAAAAGTGCTGCCTAGAGTGATATACACTCTTTACTATGTAACAGCTACCCGTCTGCTTCTCACAATGTACAGCCGGGGTCACAGACCAGAAAAAGTATGGAGCAAGAGAAGCGACTGGGAGGAGTCTACGGAGAAAGGAGAAAAGCCGGAACAGCTCACATTTACTGGATGTTGTAAGTGTTCGGCACCATGCTACGTGCTCTGCAGTCTTTATCAACTTATTGAAACTTGTAAGCAATCCCACCCAGATGAGGAAATTCAGGCACTGAGAAGTGGCTAATTTGCCCATGCTTTTAGTTTTGACTTTGAATCATGTTAATGGTTTAAATATTCAAATTTAAATTAAGCCAGTCTTAAAATGAAATATAAGCAGAAACAAACTAATCTAGTTAAGACAACTTTTGCACAGAGAACTCAACTCTGATTCTTCAATAGGATATATTTGAAGGACAAAAAGAACTGTAGCACTAAAAAATGTATATATTTTTTAAATCATCAATTCATAACACCTCCAATTCCAAACAGGTTTATTCCTCTCCTCCCAT
Source organism: Rousettus aegyptiacus (assembly GCF_014176215.1). Classification (NCBI taxonomy): domain Eukaryota; kingdom Metazoa; phylum Chordata; class Mammalia; order Chiroptera; family Pteropodidae; genus Rousettus; species Rousettus aegyptiacus. The sequence continues at coordinate 75,085,243 of NW_023416287.1, forward strand.
TCCACATTCATTTCTCTTTTCTCCCATTTGAGAACCATGATTTTTAAAGTATTAACAATATATTTACTCATTTGCTCTATACTACAATACACACAGAACAGTTTTGGAATTCAGCCACTACCATTTCTAAAAACAAATCCTGAACCTGTTGATGTATGTCATTTTCCATCAAAACAAAAACAAAAGCCCACCTTTTGGGATTCTGACTAGAATTGCATTGAATCTATAGAGTAATATTAGGAGAACTGAGAGAATTATTATATTGCATCTTCCTATCCAGCAATATGGTACATTTCTCCATTTAATTATACATAGTTTTATAAATATCTACATAAAGATGTCTTCCATATATGTGGAGACATAGCCCTATCATTGCTATAGTAAATGTTATTTTATTTGAAATTACTTTTTCTAACAGTTTGGGGTTGGTGTATTAATTTTTTTGTCATATCTTTTAACTATTCTAAACTTTCTTATTAATTCTAATAATCAGCTTGTAGATTCTCTTGTGTTTTCTAGGACAATACTTATCAACTACGAATGACAATTCTGTTTCTTTCTTCCAAGCCTTCTTTCTTATTTTCTCTTCCCACATTAGTGCTCTGGTTAGGAACTCCATTATAATTAAATAGAAGTAGTGACAGCATGCATCCTAATCTTGTTCCTCATTTTAAAGGGAATGCTCTCAATATTTAACCATACGTATTCTTGCTGTAGGATTCTTTGTAGCTATTTTAGAAGTTCTTTTCTAGTGCCAGTTTGCTAAGAATTTTGGTCATAAATTGCTATTGGATTTTAACTACTACTTTTTCTATAAGATATTTTCCCCTTTAAGTTGTTAATGTGGTCAATTAATGTTGAACCAATCCTGCCCAACTCCAACTTGGTTTTGTTGCATTTTAAAAAATTTATTGCTAAATTAAAATAGAAAAAGATCAGAAACCATCTAAATGACCATTAACAGAGGCTAGTTAAATAACTGTTAGGTTTTGCCACAGTTGCTATTCTGTTCTTTCCATATTTAATTCTTAGAAATAAGTCACTATAAGGGGTAGAAAAGAACTAAGCTCTACCTCCTGGAGGGGGAGTATCCTCATTCTATTGTTTAGAATTCTTCTGTAAGAAAGATTTGTCTCGTCTCCATTTATTTATTTGATCACTTATTTATATTATCAGTATAGGCTCACAGATATTCATTTATTCTTTGAACTATAAACCAATACTATGCTACTTTGTTGCTCAAATTACTCTAGCTCTGGCAATTGAGAGGTCTTGCAGGTTGGCTCCTGAGCCTCCATCCTTTTGTTTTTTCAGTATTTACTTGCCTTTGGAACTACAAGATGTTCCAGGTTCAACTCGAACTTTCCCTGCTCCAGCCCTAGAATCAGCCATTTTTCCAAAGAGCCTTGGTTCCTTTTATTAGAGAACAGTACTTAGAAACCAAGATCTGAGCACTGAGAGTGCTCGTTGCTATTGGGATATCATTACTCTAGGTCCTCTCGGCACACAGAGCTAGGTAATATTAAGTATATCTAATGCATGCATACACATATATCTATAATTATTTCTGCATCTATCCATTGTATATATACTAAGCTAACCATGAGTTTCACATTGGTCTTTTAATTAATTAAGATGTCATGATTTTAACATATAAAGAGACAAAATGATCAATGGAACAAAAGAGAGAGCCCAGAAAAGACCCGCCCCCACCATCGCAATATGTAGAACACTGATATATGGCAGAGGTAGTGTTTCGGATCAGTGAAGAAAGAATGAAGTGGTCAAAAAAATAGCGCTAGAGCAACTAAATATCTGCAAGGAAAAAATGAAATTAGATTCCTATATCACAGTATACAATTTTTTTTTTTAACCAGGTGGATTAAACAACCATATGTTTATTACAAAACTGTAAAACTTTTAGATGGGAAAGTATCTTCATAACTAAAAGACAGGAATAGCTTTCTTAAATAAGAAATAAAAAGCACAAACCAGAAAGGAAAATACAGATAAATTCAACTATATTTTTAAAGTACTAAAAAAACAATAAAAAAAGGAGAGTGGAAAACAAACTTCCAACACATGTGAGAAAGGACAAAGTCCAGGAAATATAAACTATAAATATTAAGAAAAATACAAACAACCCAGTAGAAAAATGGCATAGAATCTCAACATATCCTTTACAAAAGAACAAATCTGAATAGCAAATGAAGATGTTCAAAACTCACTGGTAACCAGAAAAATGCAAATTTAAAGCAGAAAGAGACCACTGCACTAATACATTGTCAAAATTTAACCCTGAAAATATCAAAAGTTTTCAAAAAGAATTACCATATGTGGCTAGTGAGAAAATAAACCAGTAAGATCGTTCTGGAAACCAGTCTGGAGAATCGCCATACTCTACAACTTAGCAATTCCATTCCTAGGTATTATACCCAAAAGATTCTTTCACACTATACCATTAGACATGAACAAAAATGTCCACAGTAAACTGTAATAGCCAGAAACTGGAAACAATACGAATGTCCCTCAGTAGCAGAATGGGTAAATAAATTGTGGTATAAATAAAATCATACACAGAATACAAAAACCAGTGGAAATGATAAACTACAGTTACAAACATCATCCTAAATAACTCTCAGAAGTCACGAGGGACTACATACAGTATGGTTTCATATTATAGTGTTCAGAAATAGGGATGCATGCATAGGTGATAAAACTGCAAAGAGAAACAAGGGAATGAGTATCATAGGGGTCAAAAGAGTGACTCTTCCAGGGGACAGGAATGAGATGCAAAGCAGAAGCGCACAAAGGGAGCCTCTAAGATCTTCCTGACCTACAGTGGGCATAGGGATGTTTTTTATTGTTAAAATTATTAAAAACTTACATGTTTTTTTTATATTCTTGTGTAGATGACTTATTTCATAATAATCGTTACATTTTGGACAGTCATTTTTCATACATTTAATAGTTATAAAAAACTAAATTAGTACAATTATTATTATATTCTTAGTATAACAAACTCCATCTCCAAAATATTTTGATTTTTAAATAAACTCCTGGTTGTTTGTCTTTTATAATGTACCTGCTTGGGGCCCCAGGGTGGGGGGGGGCAGAGGCAAAACAAGGTATTAAAAGTTTTGGTTAATCAAGGTTAAATTGCAAAATCTCGTAATAGACCTTGTTTTTATTCTATTTCTAAACTTTATTGTGATCTTTATATGGAAGATTACACATGCAAATAGCATCAACTATTACCTACCTGAGAGGGGAAACAAGTTTGTTAGTCAAAAGAATAGGCTGTTCCTAAAGATTATATTTGGATGTGTAACGGGTAAATGATTCTTTAACTTAAAATATGACTGACCACAAAAGATAATAAGGCTGCACAAAATGCAGACAAAACATTCTCTTTTCACATACAGAAAAATCTATAATTGCTTCTTTCAAAATCTAACTTTTGTGAGAGATCTCTGATATTCAATAAAAAATGCTAATACTGAAGGCTTTACAAGATACAGATTGGAAAAACAACAGAAGGAGTGTACTGTTTTTAAAAACTGTCTAACCAGAGCCAGTAAATGGTCATAATAAAAGCTGATAATTTTAATCATTACTGAAGCCTTCACATAGGCTTTATGTCACAAAAGCATTTAAAAAGCCTACACTGCTGTTTTCAGCAATTCCACAGAACATACCTTTTAAACTCTAAAATGTTCTTCTGGAGTATTGCATATCTAAAAGTGATTGCCTGAAGCCTAGAAGAACAAAATTGAGGTATGTAACTCAAATCTTAAAATATACTTCTTCAATTAGCCCCACAATAGGCCTTGACCACTTCTGCAATCTCTTTTCTTGTCTGAATTTTTATAATACTTGTTATTTGAACTAAAAGTTAATACTGTATCAAATGTAATTGTATCATACTTATCTTTCTTATATGTGGAATTTTAAAAAAACCCAAGTTTATAGATACAGAGAACACATTGGTGGGGGGAGTGGGTGGGAGAAATGGGTAAGCATGGTGACTATAGTTAATAACTGCATTGTATATTTAAAAGTTGCTAAGAGATCTTCAAAGTTATCATGCCAAGAAAAAAAAAATTTTTAACTATGTATGATGACAAGTTAACTTGACCTATCATGCTGAAAATTTTCTAATGTACACAAATAACAAATCATTATGTTGTACACCTGAAACTAGCAAGTTATATGTCAATTACTGCTCAATCAAAAGGAAAACAGCTATTCAATATTACAATAAAGATTTTTTTTTTTCAAAAAAATGTCATCGTAAAATAGTATCGCCCCCAGAAAAGGCTTTAAAGGGGATCAAATATATGGTAGCTGAAGGAAACTAGATTTTGGGTGGTGAACACACAATAAAATATACAGATGTCAAATTATAATGTACATCTTAAAATTATATAATTGTATTAACCAATGTTACCCCAATAAACTTAATTTTTAAAAAGTTAAAAAAAATAAAATAAAGGTAGGCCAAGTTTTCTGTTTATCTTGGGTCCATGTCCCACAATCTCCCATAGTCTGAACAAGTTATATAGGATATACCTTAGAAGAATCATAAACAACAGGTACTGGTACATATTCAATGCAAAGTAAATTATCTCTGATCCTAAAAGGAACTCTTCGAGATACTTCAGAGGACATCTTGACTTGAATATCCCAAGGGCATCACAATCCAACAAGTCCTTGTTGCCCTCAAAGTTGCTTTCTCCTGAGATCTTTATGAGTGAATGGAAGTACCATCAATCCAGATGTACCCACCTGGCTCTCTCACTCCTTCCTCCCAGCCAGTCACTTGCCAAATAGAATTGTGTCAGTTCCACCCCCTTACCAGTCTTGAATACAGTCTTCTATTGTTACTAAAAACTTAGTTTGAGAATCATCACCTCTTATCTAGCCTAGTTCAACAACTTCCTAAACGCCATCTCTGCTTCAAATCTTCAATTTCCAGCAGTGGTGAAGGACAAGAACTGGGGAGCTGTACATGCCTGCATGTGAACTTCGACTCACTAGCTGTATGAACCTGGGCAATTTTCTTAACCTCTAGGCCTGTTTCTTCATTGTAGAAAGAATAACACTCACCTCTAATGGTTGATAGGATTAACGAAAATGATACATGTATTGTGAACAGTGTTCCATACACAAAAAGGCTGGATTATGTATGTGTGGGGGGAAGGAAAATGGAGGGGAGGTTAAATGATAGATGTGCAAGGGTTGTAAAAATCATAGGATAAATATGATGCAATGTCTTAAAGTTTTAGTATAACTTGAGGATTTGAGAAAACATTTTATACAAAAATAAGGATATACTGTGGCATACAACTGACAACTTGAATAATATTTAAAACAAGAGAGTTCACTAAAAATTTTCTCCCGGGAGGCTAGGGCTGTTCAGAATATGCTTCCCTATGCCCCCTGGGAAGTAAAAATTCTCTTTTCTTCCCTACATGCTTCCAGTAAAAAAGTCTAGAACCACTGTATGCACTAAATGATGTTATTATTCAGTTACTCCCCAGTTAAAAAGTCTTCCAGTGGCTCCCCAATTCCCTCAGTACTAAGTCTGAACGATGAACATTGGTGTACAGAGTCCTGGTTTACCTCTCCAACTCATTGGTCTGTACTCCCTTACCAACGTTCCATGGCACTGCAGTCGGCCAAGAGTGCCATACTCTACCTCCCTCATCGCTGGACTTTTGTCTGTAACCATTTTTGCTCCCTGAATTTCACCATCCCTGACCCCTACAACCTCTTTTCCTTTGGCCAACTCCTTTAATTTTTGGGTCTCAAATAAGCATCATTTCCTCTGGGACTCCTGAGTCCAACTCATTTTCTCCCACGTCTAGACCAGGATCCCTCTGCGAAGCCCCATTACACTTATCACTATCCCGACTGTGTTGCCTTTTCCACTGTACTATTTAGCGCTCAATAAACTTCTGAATTAACTAAGTTCATGAATCCAGGTGTCTGTAACTGGGAGGATCCAAGAACAAGAACCTTTCAGCACTAACTGAACAGCGATCCCTGCCATCTCCTGGGTGGGAAAGGGCTTCAGGACTAGTAACTGCACTCTGCCCCAGCCCAAGTTCCAAGGCCTGGCAAACGGCAGACTGATCGAAAGGGACGGAAGCTTCGAAACACAGTCCAAGGACGCGTTCCGAGGAACCACCAACATCCCAGAGCCACGACCTGCCTCTGGCAACCACCACCCGCGCCCATCAGGGCCCGGCCGGGTGGAAGATCCCTGCGCCCCGCTCCGCGCACGCTTGGTAGTCCCGCGGCCTAGGGGGCGGTGTCCCTCGGGAGGGACGGGGTGGGTGGGGGGAGTCCTCACAAAGCAGGCGCGCGGGTTGGTCCGTGTCCAAGGAGAGGGATGGCCTAGAGACGCAGAAAATAAGTCCCTGAGCCATCTCACAAAGAAATTCAGCCTCCAGACAAGCAAGAGGTCACCGGTCCCAGAGCTGTTCCTCACCCCAGCTCTGCACGCCGTCCTCAAAAAGGCCCTGCTAACTGGGAAGTCAGCACAGCCGGGGCCGTCAGCGTCCTTGCAGCGAGTCCAGCACGCCCCGGACAGCGGCCAGACTGACGCCGGAAACTGGACCCAGGACCGCGCCGGAAGTCCCGCCTCTTCCCGTCCATTTCTGCCTCATCCGCCCAGTATTTTCTCCCAGTCCCGGACAACCAGTACCGTATCTTTACTTGTTCCTTCACCGCTTTCAAGGATAACGCGTTGTTCTTGACACCCACGTCCTCCACGGCGCGACTGCTGGGCCCAGATGCAAGGGGAAAAACAAAAAGCTCTGCCTTTGCCCAGTAGCTTTTTCCGATTCCACAGCACCATTGTTGAACCAAGTTTCATTGAATAACTTTCTTTGCTGTAACTCTCCCTCTCTCCACTTCTCCCTCATTCCCAAGGAGTAACTCAGGAGTCATCTCCTAGATACTTTTCTTGCAACGCTCAGTCTCTGCGGTCCTGCTTTCTTACCTGAAGAGCATCTGGCACTTACTGCCATTAACCAGGACCTCAGGTGGCGTTCCTCTTTCCCGCTACAGTTATCCCAAAACTTTACACTGTCATTTCCCACCCTGCCTCTTTTAGAGAGTGCTACCACAGGCTTTGCCTATCATCTAGAAAGAAGGGAGTAATATATTGGGATACATAGAACTACCTCCCTCATTGCTCTGCTCCCCGACACACGTTGGGAGTCTCTACTTACCTTTCAAATAAACTACTTGCGTGCAAAGGTGGTCATTTTATGTACTTTCTATGAAAATAACTAAATGAAAAATTCTGGAGCAACCTGACATAATAGACACACACCCTGGTTCATATATATGGAACCTTGACAAAACTGCAGCTCTGCCCTTGACTTGAGACTCACAAGCTGCTAGAACACCATCCAATATCACCTCTGCCCAGTGCTGCTGTCGGCCATGTTGCGAGCTATAACCCTTGCTTCCCTGGACTGGGAACCCTCTACTTTTCCTCTCCACTGGGTATGGAGGTTGTTTTTGTTCTACTCCTATTTGTTAAGTCTCGTTTTCTGCATAAGGGCCCATTTAGATTAAGGAAAAGGAACCTGTTCCTAGTTTCCCCTTTAGAGCTCAGAGCCTGTTTTTGACCAGATTAAAACACAGAGAAAAGATTTTAAGCAAGCAAATACTACTAAGATATGCATTTTTTTCCCTAAATACTTATTCTGGCTGCACTAAAGAGAATGGATGGGAGTGGTGCCAAAATATGTGAGACCATATAAGAAGCTACTGCAGGGTTACAAGAGAGACGCTTGAACTGTGTGGAAACAAAGCAAAAAAGACAAATTCAAGAAATCTTTAGGAGGTAAAATAGTCAGAAATTGGTGGTAGATTAGATTGATGGTAAGGGAGAGGAAGGCATCAAGATAATTACTTGGTTCCAGGTTTGGGCAATTGAGTAATATAACAGATGGTATCATTCACTATGATGTGGAATATTGGGAAGACTGATGTCTTCCTTCTAATCAGGACCCAAATGGCTTTGCTTGCCAAATGGCAAAATGAGTAAAGAAAGGATGGGACCTCAAAAAGGAGGGGCTGATTTGGAGGCAGGGAGGGAGGAAAGAAAGCAGTATCAGAAATGAAACAACAAGAGGATTCCAAAACTTATCTTGATCATTAAAACCCCTGGGCATTGCCCACTGTGTGTCCCAGGTGCTTGCACAGAATGTTTTCACAATATTTGATGTCTCATGATCAATCAGAGGCCAAGAAAAATTTTAGCAAAAAAGAATTCCATTTTGCTTGGTATCAAAATTTTATTAGTAGTAATAACTTTTAAACTAAGTCAATGAGAAAGTGATTCATTTCACAAAAACATTGTACTTCAGGAGAACATCTCTTTCACTGAGGGGCACCTAGAATCAAATGTTAGTGACCTGGAAAAATATATATGTATCACCTGGAATAGACTTCTGAAAGTTACTGACCATTTTTAAAAATTAAACAATGAAAAACAACTAAGGTCTTATGAATTTGAAGTCATTTGATAAAAAGTTATACTTGGCATATTAGATATATCCTGCCTTCTACTTCTTACTCAACTATATTACTTTCTCTCAATTCATTTGATGAGTGCCTAAACATATGTGTAAGTGATTACATATACCTATAGAGCAGAGATCACCATGTATACTGTTATCTATAACTAGAGTTTTTAAGACAGCCTTTTAAACTGTTTTCAAAAAGTTGTAGTTTTGTGGAAGTGCCTTAGGAAACTTGACAGAGTTTGGTGGAAGCTGAACAGTAGGCCTTTGGGCCCAATCTTTGCTTCAACTAAAAATAAATAAATGGACCTTCTCTCATCTGTTTTAGATATTGGAGCATTACAATTGTTATTACTCCTTTGAAGGCCTCATTCTGCTGTTAACAAAGTTTGAAAATCAGTGTACTTGATTAGAGTATGAATTTGGTTAATATTTATAGACTAGAGCCAAGATCCTTCACAACAGGTAGGAGGCATACAGATGCAGAACCAGAATACATAGGACCATAAACATCACAGATATTTAGAGTCCAGAGAATGGCTAAGGGGGAAGATGTGGGCAGGAAACAGGGCTTAAATTATTGTCTACTAAAACAAGGTACCATGGTTACTAAATCACAACTGCTCTGGGGAAACCAGGGTTAACCTGTGAGAGCTTGCGTACCTTCTTTCAGGCACATTAAAGCCAAAAATGTGTAGGTGGCCTCCAGAGATGAAACACTTTGATGTTCAGTGCTTCACTTTCCTCAGGACTGCTTTGCTACAAAATACTCTGAGCTTGCCCTGCTTGACTGCTCCCCAGTGGAGTGTGAACTTGGACAGTATCCCAAAACTAAATGAGCATGAAGGTATGTTGAAATGTCTTACATGAAAATGGCATCAGGACAAGGTCTCTCTTTTCTTTTTAGAGTTCCTATACGACTCATAGCCTGTGGATAAATAGGAGTACCCTCAATTAACTGCTGCTTTTTCATCTGCTCAGTGGCTGAAGCTTAGACTCATGCATCAGCTATTTGTAAGAACACTGCCTCTAAGCGCCAAATATGTTACTCACATGAGCCAAGTAACCAACTATGAATCCCTGGTGCATTTCTTTGGTTTAGTTGCAAGCCCACAGCCCAGAGAGAATCTATCTCTAACTCAGGGATGGTCAACAGGCATTCAATACCTGCCTTAAAACTTTTGAAGTAACTGAAGTCATAGAATAAAAGTTGCTCATGAGTCACCTTGATGTGTCAGCAAAGAAAAAAATGGATTATGAATGTTTACTTCATAAAATCTGTGCTCAATGATTGCACAGCAAAGAACATATTTAAGTGTTACATACAAAATGAGAATTTTGTTACCACTGACAGGTATATATACTAAGGTACAAAAACAAGTGCTTGGCTTGGAAATTTAACTTTATTTACAAATGTTCTCCTATAAACAAAGATGCCATTCCACCCCCTTTAAAATATTATAACTGATAATTTCCAGAAAAAAAACATTTACATAGTTTTACTCTTTCTGCATCAAATTGTATTACGGGATGAGCAAATATGAGATGGTTTAAGACATAAAAATAAAACAAAAAATAACTTATCCAGCATGAATGCCCTATTGCCAGACAGAATGAAGAATTAAGAATCACACCCCTTAATAAGCTATTCCAAGAAATTGAAACATAATAATTTTAGGAGAGGTAAATGCTTCACAATAAAGACTTCTTACACAGTACAGTTTAATTGTGATTGTTTAGAATTGCTCTTGCAGGCCAATATTTATGCTGATTTTTAAAAATGTCATCATTGTAAAAAGAGCATAGACTTTTCTACACAGATTTTTCTACCAATGAATATATGTAGACACTGATCTGGCCTCACCACTCAGACCAATTAATAAAATAACGAATGCATAAAAAGAACATAAAATAAAAACAGAATCATCATGTGACTATCTGACTTATAAATTTAGAATTCTCCCTAAAATCAGAGTATTGCTCCTCAACATTTACCATCAATTTGAATTTTTCATAACCAAGACAACATAGAGACAAAAACATTTAACCAAAGAGTTCGAAATAAAATTATCCAAATTACCTATTTATCATTCCATATGTAGTACTTTAAAAAAAAAAAAATTAAATTTTATCTAGGAGGATAATCACTCTCACACATCATAGCTAAGTAACTAGGAATTTTAAAACTTTGCAAAAAAAATTCATCCCTGAGAAGTGAGAGAGAAAAAACTCTATAAACACAGAGTGACAGTCCTATACCCTTTAACAATCTTCGCCAAAGCACGAACTTATTATTAACAGTCAGCAATCAAATATATTCCAGTCTTGAATAGTTACTGCCTCTGATTATCTGACCTTTCTATAATGAAACTATAACTGCAACTTTAAAAAAGTCAGATAAATATAGGGGACTCTGGTTTTATTTTCAGGTTTATATTCTTGTCAAGTCCAAGGACAGCCAGGATATGCATATTCCAATAAAGATCGAAGTAATAACTTCTACTGACATCTCTTCTTCTGAGTCTCCATTTCCCCCATTGATCTTCACCCAAATAGTAAAAGTAATACAATTGCAACTGAGTTTACTATTATCAATGGCACTGCAAAGAAAAAAAAAGTAGTTTGTTACTATAAAGACAATATCAGAAAAAAACTTGGTCAGTTACTAGCATCCAGAAAAGATGGAAATACTTAAACAATAAGTCATCATAATCGTGTTGTAAATACTTATAACAGGAACATTCAAATATGCACTGGGAGCTGATGCAGCTCTGAGAACAAAGCAGCACACTGGACTCAGGCAGAAGTCGACCCTTATGGCTGCCGGTGACAGTTTGACATTAGAAATAGAGTCCATAGCTTCATCACTAAATTAAGAATAAACTTATCATATCCAAAGTTGTGATTAAAGCACCTCAAAATAGAGGAAGAAGACAGAGAGATAGAGAGACAGACCCTAGTTTTAATGGTTTAAAATAAAAGGTTTGAACTCTTCTTTCTTGAGTTGCTTTAGAATATTTTCCAACAGAATAGCAGATATGGGACCTTTTTCTCTTGATAGCCTTTATAGGACTCTAGATGACTTAACTACTTGGAACCAAGAGAATTTCCAAAAAGCAAGAATATCACGGTCTTTCAACTCTGTGAGGTTAACACACAATCTGATTATACCATTGAGCATTCCATTTTCATCTACTGGCTTAGACAGGAATAAGGGGCAAACTAAGAAAGAAACCAATAACCTTTAACCAATAAAGGCAGGTTGAAGAGGAAAAAAAACTTCCCACTACAAAGATGGTATGTGGTAGTATTCACACTCGGAAGCTTTGCTAGTTAAATGAAACCACAAAATTAAAACTTAAGAGTGCTTCACTGGTCTTTCTTCTTACCTCTCATCACGGTTCTTACAGATCGAATAAGGTTCATTAGCTGAGATTTTATTCCTGGCTCCTCTCCGAATCCACCAATTCCCTGGTCTGTTCCCCAGCCAACTGCATAATACAAAAATGATTAGCTGTGTTAAAATTTATTATGCACTCACCTATTCCCTCATTAGTCATCCCCTAAAAGATTACCTTGAGCCTTTGTTAAAGACATAAAATATAACGTCATAATGACTTAAAAGTAAAAACAATACTAGGTTAAATATTTTATATTTTTTACTTTTGATAAGCAGCAAAAACTCATTTCATTTTCACTTTCATTTTATAAAATAAACTACAGTCTAATAATTACTTCATGGTATTTACTTCGGTAAAGATGACCGTTGCGACACCAGATAGCTCTTTTCCTCCTTTTTTAAACAAAACATTTTTCAAGTCAGAACTGAAAAAATAAACAGAAAACTAAAGCAGTGTCAAGTTAAATAACTGGTTCAATTCAGAATCTGTAAAACCCAACTTAATTGTCAGTATAGACAGTGTAACTGAGATTCACTATCTACATTACATGGGGGAAACTTTAATCTAAACCTGCCCACAGCTTGGTTAGGCCTTCAGAGCATGCTCTCTCCTGCCAGCAGGGCCACACCTTTTATCCTTGATCATTCATCATTTCTCAGCTTTGAGGTGAGGAATGTAGCCAATTATCCCATTTATTTTCCATAAATGAGTCTTTTATCTTCTTGTACATCTTTTCCTGATATTATAAATCATTATTTCTTTGCCTTTATCTGCTAATTCTTTTTTATTGCCTTACACATTCTTCTAAAGACTTACATGCCCTCATCTCGACAGTCTGTCCTTCTCTTGTCCTTATTTCAGGTCCACCTGTCATATCTCATATGACTATACATTTTTTCTTTATTCATATGACTACAGGGTGTAATTAATTTCTGACATGTTAACCCTTAAACTTGAAGACAGAGAACAAGTCTTTATATTTTATATATGGAAGAACCAAGTATTAGGAAACAAGATTTCACTTTGCTTAATGATGCTTTGTTTTGGCAGCCTGAGCTGATTAATACACTGTTTCATGTTTCTTTTGTATCACTCATAATTAGCACTGGATATAATAAATACTTGTCTGAATGATATTTTTTAATGTGTGGTTAAAAAAAAAACAGATTTACTGAGATATAATTCACCTAGCATATAGTTTAAAGTATATAATTCAATGGTTTAAAGTATGTTCACAGAGTTGTGTCACCTTCACCATGCTCAATTTCAGAACATTTTTATCACCCCAAAAGAAACACTGTACCCATTAGCAACCACTTTCCACCCCCTCAGACCCTCCAGCACCAAACGACCATTAGTTTTCTTTCTGTTTCTATATAATTGCCTATCCTGGACGTTTCATATAAATGGAATCTTGATATGTGGTCTTTTATGACTAGAATTTCTTTCACTTAGCATAATGATTGCAAGGTTCACCCACATAGCATCTATCAATATTTTTTTTCCTTTTTATCGACAAGTAGTATTACATATTATGGATATACCACATATTATAGTTATCTATTCTCAGTCAATGGACATTTGGGTTATTTCTACTTTTTAGCTATTATAAATAATGCTGTTACAAACATTCATATTCTTTTATGTGACTGTTTTCATTACTCTGCCTACACCTAATAGTGGAATCACTGGGTAACATAGTAACTCTTTATGTTTAACATTTTGAGGAACTGTTACTGTTTTCCAAAGCTGCTATTCTGCTTTACATTCCCACCAACAATGTGTGATGGTTACAATTTCTCTACAACCTCACCAACACTTACTATGATGATGTTTTTATTAGTCATTCTAGTTGGTGAGTTTATCTCATCATAGTTTTGACTTGCATTTCTCTAATGATTAATGATGCTGACCATTGAATCCTTTGCAACATTTTTAATTGGGTTATTTATCTTTTATTATTGAGTTGTAATAGTTCTCTGTATACTCTGAATATAAGACCCTTATCATATATATGATTTATAAATATTTTCTCCCATTGTGTGGTTGTCTTCTTGGTTCTGGATGGTATCTTTTAAAGGGACAAAAGTTTTTAATTTTGATAATGCCCAGTTTATGTATTTTTTCTTTGACACTTGTGCTTTTGGTGTTATATCTAAAAAGGCTTTGTCTAATCTAAAGTCACAAAGCTTTATGCTTATATTTTCTTCTGAGAGGTGTACAGCTTTAGATCTTACAGCTTATAAGTCCACAGTTTTGAATTAATATTTATGTTTGGTATGAGGGAGAAGTTCAACCATTCTATTTCCTATGGATATGTAGTTGTTCCAGTGCCAGTTGTTGAAAAGACTGTTCTTTACCCACTGAATTATTTCGGCTCCCTTGTCAAAAATCAATTGACAATAAATGTAAGAGTTTATTTCTGGACTCTCAAGTCTGTTCCATTGCTCTACATGTCTATTCTTATGCCAATACCACACTGTTTTGATTACTGTAGCTTTGTAGTAAACTTTGAAATCTCAAAGCATGAGTCCTTCAACTTTGTTCTCCTTCAAGATTTTTTCTGGCTATTCTGGGTCCTTAGCATTCCTTTAGGATCAACTTGTCAGTTTATACACACAAAAAAGAGCCAACTAGGGTTTTGATAGACATTGCAATAAATCTGTAAATCAATATTGTTTAGTGTCATCTTAAAACATTAATTCTTCTGATCCATGGACATGGATGTCTCCATGCTCTTTATCTTTAAAAATCTTTATTCTGTAATTCAACAATGTCTCGTTTTCATGAGACTCACACTTCTTTTGTTAAATTTATTCCTACTTTATTCTTTTTGGTAATACTGTAAATGAAATCGTTTGTTTTCATTTTGATTGTTCATGTGTAGAAAAACAGTAACAGATTTTTGTTACTGATCTTGCAAACTTATTAAACTCATTTATTAGTTTTAATAATTTTAGTGACTTTTTAGGATTTTCTACATAGAGATTATGCCACCTGCAAATGAATAGTTTTCATCTAACCGTCCTGCCTAGAATCTCCACTGCAATGTTCTAAGGGGCAAGAGAGGACATTGTTCTCATTCCTAACTGGGGAAAACACTCAGTCTTTCATCATTAAGTATAACCTTAACTGGGGATTTCCCTAGATGTTCTTTAACAGATTGAAGAAGCTCCCACCTATTCCTAGTTTATTGAATGTTTTTATCATGAAAGAGTGCTGGATTTTGTTGATTTTTTTTTCTGTATCTACTGTAATGATTTGAGATTTTTGTTTATTTTACTAATATGATTTTTTACATTAATTGATTTTCCAGTGTTAAGTCAACACTGCATCCCCAGGAATACACCCACTTGGTTTAGTTTGCCAGTATTTTGCTAAGAATTTGTGTCTATATTCATAAGAGATATTGGTCTATAGTTTCTTTTCTCATAATGTCTCTGTCTGGTTTTCGTATCGGGTTAGTAGTACTGGTCTCATGGCATGAGCTGGGATGTTCTTCCTCCTAATTTTTTGGAAGTTCATAAAGAATTGGTATTAAAAGCAAGCATTTACATGTTTGGTAGAAGCCTGAATTTTTCTTTGTTGAAAGTTTTAAAATTACTAACTTAATTTTACATGTTATAGGTCGAATCAGATGTCCTATTTCTTAAGTCAGTGCAATAAACTGTCTCTCTCCAGGAATCTATCTATTTCATCTAAGTCAACTAATATGTTGGCACATAGTTGTTCATAGTATTCCCTTATAGTTCTCTTAATTTCTCTGTGATCAGTAGGGATGTCTCTCCTGTTTCATTCCTAATTTTAGTATTTTAAGTCTTTTTCCTTGTTTCTTGACATGGGTAATGGTTTGTCAATTTTGATCCTTTTGAGGAACACTGCTTTTTGTTTTGTTGTTTTTCTCCATTGTTTTCTTACTGTATATTCCACTAATTTTTACTGTAATCTTTATTATTTCCTTCCTTTTGCTTTTTTTGGGGGGAGGGGAGGTTGGGGGGAAGGTTGTGGCTTGAATGCCAGAAATTCTCACTGTTCTTAATGAGAATTAACAGGTTTTCTTGAAAAACTTTCTCCATTTGTTTTATGTTCTTATGACAATTCCCAGACACTTAAATGTTTTTAAAATTAGTTTCATCAGTATAGTTAGTTGTTTCGCTGGAATGTAGATTCATATAGATCATCATGCCACCATATTAGAAGCACTCCCCATTAAGAGTAGTTTTTCCTAGGGCAGCCTGTTAAGTCCCAGCTATCACTAAAATGGGATCTTCCCTGGCCCTTTAATTATCATATATCTATGGTTACTGTAGCTCTTCAAACAAGTCACTTCACTCCATTCAGCCTCAGTGTCCTCTCCTGTAATATGAATCTAATAACCCCTAAATCACTAAATTGTTGTGTGGCTTAAATAATATAACCTGACATAGCATTATTCACAATAGCCAAAAGGTAGAAGCTCCCTCCAAAAAAGAAAAAGGAATATATGTATCAGATATGTGTAGCAAACCATAACTTTGTATGTCTTAAACTTATACAATATGTTGATTATATAGCAATAAAGCTGGAAAAAAAAATGTGTTTTTTTTCACATTTTTAGCTTGATTTTTGCCTCTTGGTCCACAAAGCCTAAAACATTTATAATATGGTCCTTTAAGAAAAAGTTTTCTTCTAGCTTTGTTTTATCTTTCCCAGTTGGATGTATAAGGCTCTTGCAATTGACTTTTGTGTTTAGTGTGAGGAAGAGGGTCAAGATTCATTCATTTCTTTCTGGACTATCCCGTTAACCCAGAATCATTTACTAAAGTGTCATCCTTTCTATCCTGCTGTCACCTTTATCATAAATTAGGTGTCCATATAAATATACATCTGTATTTGGATTCTCCACTCTGTTCCACTGTTCTATATGTCCAATGATCTTTTAGTAAATTTCAGCTTAACAACCCAGAATCGGCTCCTGTTGCTTGCAGTCAAAAACCCTGACAGGAATGAACAATTTCAGAATGCAATCCTTGACCCTCTTCTGTGAAGTAGCCTTCATCCCAATGATTTCAAATTACTAGCCAATACTGAGAATCCTCACATATAAATCCTTCCCAGATCTCTCTTCTAGGCACAAGACCTGTATATGCAACTGCCTACATGACAGCTTTACTTGGAAGTCTTAAAGGTACCTTAAAATAGGCTAATTCCTATTCCTAATTCAGGATTCAGCTTGAAATGTTATTTCTTTAGGAACTGACACTGTCCTGATTCAACCAGGTTCCATCCTTACAGTTCTTACTCAGTTCTCTTTTGTCAAAGCCTTTATGCTAGGCTCCATGAACTATCTGCATAATTATTTTTAAAAAATCTGTTCTACTGCAAGATATGAGACAGATACTGCTACAACTTTTCCTCCTAGCTAATAGTGATTATTCATTTGTTTAAAGTAATAAAAGAAAAACTTCTTGCCACCAAATCTAGGAATCTCCTGCTTCTCCAGCTAATCCTTCCTCCTTTTCCAATGAAGAAAGTATCCAATCTCCTACGTAAAGCCATATCCTCCATCTGTGCCTTAGAACCCATCCCTCTGTACCTCTCAGAATCCTCAGGCTACCAATTACTTTACTTCTCTCCCATATCTTTTCTCTCTCACTACTAGATTCTTTCCATTAGCAATTCCTTTTTTAACCTTTAATTATGAAAGTTTTTAAACATACCTATCATTCAGATTTAATAATTGTTATACATGCTTCATCTGTTTTTCTGTTTGAATACTTTAAGTTACTGGTAACATATTTCCCTACATAACTATAATAGTATAATTTATTACATTAACAAAATTTACAGTGATTCTTTAATATCATCCAGTATCCATCCAATCCATATTCAAATTTCACCAAATGTGAAATTTGTCTTTTACAATTGATATGTTTGAGCCAGGATCCAATCGAAGTGCACGCATTGCATATGGGTATCTCCCTTACATCTCCCTCTCTCCCACTTTTGTTATTCTTATATTGTGTATATTTGCCTCGGTGGTCACTCTCTCCTCATTTTTTCTCTGGCATTGACTTGCTGAAGAGACCTGCCTAGTTCTCACTGTCATTGCTGAGACATACTCAGGCTTCTCCTATCTAAAAACAAAACCACCGCCACAAAACACATCCTGGAATCCTCGTCCAGCTACCCTTTTTTCATTTCCTCTAATTTAGTGATAACTTTGGGTAATCTTGCTGTCTCCATTTCATCATTCTCCACTTACTTCCACAACCCATTCCAATCTGGATTTTACCCACTTCTGTTCATTGTTCTTGTAAAATCACTGATGGCCTCTACTACCCTGAATTCTTAAGACACTTTTTAGTCCTTATTTTTCTTGGCTTCTCAAAACATTCCACTGTTGTACTATCTCTTCTCAAACACTCCTTGGCTTCTGTGAAACTCCACTATTTAGATTTTCCCATCTCTTTGTTTTGCTCACTCATCAATTTCTCTTGTCAGCTCTTCCATCTCTACCTAAACATTAAATACTGGAAGAGATTCTAGGGCTGTCCTGGTCACCAATTCTCTTTGTACTCTTCTTTCCCTGAGCAATTTCATCTCTTCAATGGTTTCATTTATCATGTGTGGTTGACAAACTCAAAGTTCAATCTCGACCCTGGCTCTTGCTTTGTTCTATGGATTTAAGTCCAACTGACTATTTCACATCTCTATTTGCATATCTCAGATATAATCACAAACTCAACATGTCCAAAACTTATTTCATTATCTCTTCATCTTCTGATCCACCCAACTCACTCCCCCAATTTTCTTCCAGTACTAACTCATAAAGGTACTCCCCTTCACTCAGTTGCTTAAGCCAGAAAACCAAGAGAGGTCTTTGACTTTTCCTTCCTTTCACATTCCCAATGTCCAAACCGTAAACATTTGCCTTTTCTAACTTTAAAATACCTTCTGATTTTTAACAGTTTTGGAAGGCTTAGATAACAAAGCAGCACAAACTGGGTGGCTTAACAAAATGGAAATTTTCTCACAGTTCCGGAGCCCAGAAGTCTTAACTCAAAATGTTGGCAGAATTGGTTCCTTCGGGGCTCTGAGTGATAATCTCATCTATGCCTGTCTCCCAGCTTCTCATAGTTACTGCCAATGCTTGGTATTGGTTGGCTCGTAGCTGCATCACTCCAGTCTCTGCCTCTGTTGTCACATGGCCTTCTTCCCCATCTGTGAGTCTGTATGTCTCTATATCTCTCTTCTTATATGGACACCTCATTAAATCTAGGGCCCATCCTAATCCAGGGTGACCTCATTTTAACTTGACTATACCTGCAGAGATCCTATTTCCAAATAAGGTCACATACACAGGTACCAAGGGTTAGGATAGGAGTTCAATATATCTTTTTTTTTTTTTTTTTAAAGGGGCAGGGGTAGCAAAATTCAACCCATGACATGACCCATTGTACTTTTCTATACGTATAGTGATGAAGAGACGGACTCTTGAGTCAGAATAAGTTTGAATCCTAGGTCTGCCACTTTCTAGCTGTGCGATTTTAGAAGTTACCTACTCCCTTTTATGCTTCAGGTTTCCCATCTGTAAAGTGGGGTTGAAAACATCTATCTCACAGGGTTATCATCAGTGTTATACATGTTAATATATGTAAAGCACTTGATACAGATCCTGGCATATAGTGTTAAGTACTAGTTATTATTATTGTTGTTCTTATGCCCACTCAACTGATAGACAGTACACCTAGCATCTTTACTGGCCCTATTCAGGATGGTGCTTCCCATATCCAGTCTTCTACCTTTTCTATCTGTACTCCGTACTGCAAATCACACGAATCTTGCAAATAACACAAATCTGGTCATGTCATTGTCCTGCTTAGGCCTTATTTTCACCTGCCGTTTTCATACCAACTCTTATTCCTTACTCTCCCAATTTCTTCCATCCTCTCACCTTCACCTAGTTAATGTTTACTCACTTATCAGATTTTGGGTTAGACACACTTCCTCCAAGAAACTTTCACAGATTCACAGGTTAGTATCTCCCTGCACTTCTCTTTCATAATATTCTGCATCCTTAAGGTTACCTGTTCAATTTCATTTAGGTTAACTTCCACTAGGAGGGTAGGGTAACTTCTGTAACCCCAGATGTTTCATGGGCCTGGCACATAATTTGTGCTCAATAAATCTCTTCTGAAGGAATAAATGAATCAAACTTATTCACGGGTTTGAGTTTCAGTGATTCGGAGATATATTTGGTATACTGTGACAAATGATGCACATCATGCGGTATCCTGCCTCTATTCTGCCTCATACAGCAAGAAGTGGCCTGCCCAGGATGTCATGGAGGTCCTGGTTAGCAGAAATCGTTTGTTCATCTTTGTACTCTTAGACCCTAGCACAGTTCCTGGCGCATGGTAGGCATCCAAAAATCTAGACTTGATAAATTTTCCTTGGAGCATGGATGACTGGATGTCGTGATCATACCAACACTTTCCCTTTCCTTTTAGCCCCAAAGCCTGGGAACCCCTATGGCCTTCTATGAGTCCATTCTCCTAATTACTTATGCTCCAAATGAGCCACACTCCTTCCTCTTTAACTGAAAACTCAGACCTAGTTTTCTGACCATTAAAAGTGGTCACAGGAAAGTGCATTAAGTTACTAACCTAAACTAACTGCAGGCAGGGGCGCCGCTGGCACGCCTCCGTACCGCCCCCCATCCCCACGCCCAAGGCCCTGCACACGGTGAGCATCTGTTAAACAATCCTTACTCCGCTGCTGGTGAGAAGAAAGTGGCTCGGCTTCCCCCAGCAACGAAAGGCCCCAAAAGCCAAGTTCGTGGCGGCTCGTCTGTCGCGGCCCAGGTTGTCCCCTCACGCGGCCCGGCTCTGGTCCGCGCCCCAGGGGCTCTGCCGCCACCTCTGCCCGGCCCCACGGACCCACTCACTGTTCTTGAGGAAGCGCTCCTCGTGCAGCACGGCGATGGCATTGACGCAAAGCAGGGCCGCCTGCAGCAGCGAGTACAGCGTAAACGCCATGGTCGCCGGGAACCGACCAGACGCCCAACTGATTCTTCTGCAGCCGCCGCGGGAGACGTGGCTCCGCCACAGCCGGCGCTCTCCTACGGGAGCCCGTGAGGCCCAAAAACGATTTCCAAGAAGCTCCGCCCCATCTGGCTAAGACCCGCCTCCCAGCCCACTTCAGGCAGGGCGTGTCTGCTTAGCTCGTCTGGGCGCGTGCTGTCCAATGCTGGAGCCACGTATGGCTATTACACGCTTGAAATGTGTCTGGTCTGGAAAGAGGTACTGTAAGTGTAAAATACACCGGATTTGAAAGACTTGGGACGAAAACAAGAACGTAAAAGCTCCCAATAATTTAAAAATATTGATTACACGTTGAAATAGTTTGAATATATTAGGTAAATAAATTAAAGTACCATGAATTTTTAGTTTCCACTTTTTAACAAATGTAGCTCTGAGGACATTGATAATGTAAGGCTTGCATTATATTTCTATTGGACAATGCTGTACTAGGTGCTCCCAAGAACTGTATGAGATTAACATTCCTATTTTACATATGAAGAAACAGAGGCTTTGTCAAATAATTTAAAAAAATAAAATAAAATAATGTATCTTAAAATTACTCGGTGAAAAACATCTTCTCCTTGATCAAGCTCTAATCAGGCTCCTCTGAGAACTCTTCATGACTAAGGCTCAACCTTGGCCTATAAAAACTGTAGGTACTCAACACAAATGATTTAATCCACACCTCTATTTCCACATTAAAACATTTAAATATTAACATAGTTTCTAACAGCTCAAAGCCACATCCCTAAAATGACCCCATAAGGAGCCTGCCTAAGAAAGCTTAAGGCCTGCCAAAAGAATTTACTTTGTTCTGGCCAAAACCTGAAAATGGGCCCTGACCTCCCTTTCTTAAAGCATTTACTGAAAAGGTCTTACAATTGTGAATCCTTCCTTTGTCCTTTTGAGATGCATACGTACCTCCAACAATTCAGAAGTGTCTTTCTTAAGGACCCGAAGGCCATAACTTTGAAATATAGTCATCAGGAAGGACAGGCCTCAGTCTCCTAGTCTCTCTGTAGGAGGGCAGAACCCTGACTTTGCTAATTGCCAGCTAAGAGACACTGCTAGCCTAATCAACATTTACACTGATCGCCCTTTGTATTTTTCACTTCCCTGATTCTACGGAGCTCCATGCTCACCTCCTTCTACTCCCTGTCTCCCTTTGAAATGCCCAGTCACCTCTGTACAAATCAAAGTTGAGTTCAGTTCACCCTTAACCCTCTTCCCTATTGCAAAAGTATATTACTGATTTAAATCTGTCCTTAGCACTCTAATTTGTGTACAGCTTTGTGTATCTTTGATGGCAGCAGTAAAAGGCTGCATTTGATCATGTTAAATTTTAGATCTTGTTTGAGGGCAATAAAATATGCAAAATAATCACCTCCTACAGTTCTCAGGGTCCCCTAAATAGAAAAGGGGAAAACAGCACATTAGTCTCAGAAAGCATTTTAGAAGCCCATAAGTTGCAGCTGCTGAAAGAGACACTAGCCCCCTGCCCAAAGAAAAAAAGAATGATTAAACTTCCAAGAAGAAATTAAGCTTAAATAGGCCAATCAGTTAGTGCCTATAGAGAAGAAGAGATACATCATTTCCTATGGCTGTACATAAACCCTATCTCCAAAATCAGCCCTAACTGTAAATCAGGTAGGGAGAGACACAGGAAGGTAATAAGTAAAGGGAATGAACAAAATAACAGGATACCAACAAATCTTTCCATTTTTCAAGGCCCACAAAACACTAGACATTGGTGGAAGGTTGTTACTAAAAGTGGACAATGAGCACTACTGGATTTCTACACTGGACTAGGTCGGGGAAAGGGGCACCTAAAGGACCCTGTTTAGAAGCTTTTCTTGTTCAACAAATCACAGTTTCTACTAGACTGTATGTTTACTGAGAAGAGAAGGGGGAAGGATGACTGGATATTATAGAGATGAATGGAGTAGACTGGAAGTAAAGCCTGCCACAGTTACCCCTATGTGTTACTTGCCATTGGGTTACAACTTATTTGACCCAATTCTTTTATTGTCAAAAGAGTAAGATTAACCTCTCTAGGCCTCTGTTACTTCACCTATAAAATTAGGTGATTACGATCTCTAAGGCTCCTTCAGCCCCAGAAATCTCTAGATCTAGCAAAAGCAGCTTAAAATATAAGATAGTGTAGAAGTACTAGTACCATGTTATCTGATTCATTGTTGCATCCTAAACTGATAACAGGATATTAAATTCTTAAAAAGAATTATTCCTCTGATTTTTGTACTTCCAAAAATATTCAAAAGCCTGGAAATTTATATATGTATAAAATAGTTTTCTTGGTATAAAAAAAAAAAATCTGCCTCCAAACAAAGAACAGTGAAATGCATATTCTGCATCTAAGCAGCTTGAAAAAAAAAAAATGACTTACTATAGCCTATTTATAATTAGAACTTGCTGTTTGGTGGCGAGCTTCTGATGTCTATATGATACATTCATGTTTGATATCCTTTCAGACACACTATTGCTGAAGATTAAACTTTCCTCAGTTTCAAACACAGACATCTCCTTATTATTTACTTCATCATGTTTTCTTTTGCTCTTCTCTCTTCAGACTGTTAGATGGCACACTTTGGCATCTTGGAGCACCTTGCCACAGACTTGCTTTGTAACTAGTAATACAGAGTTAATGTTTTCATTTCTTGGACCAAAGAATGGGTGCCTTCAATAAAGTTCATTAGGCAAGGGGGAGCAATGGTTAAGATTGTGTCTAGATAATCTTGTCTGGTCCCTGATTAGATCTGGAGGCCCTTTAAAGTTAAGATGCTCCAGGATGTACTCAGTCCTTGGACTTCTGAGATTGTAGGTCGAATTCAAAGTTTTACCCTTCTCTGTAATAATGCCTTTGCCTTATTACTTTACTAATCCTTGATTTTGAGTTCAGTTATATGACTTACTTCAGCCTATAGAATAAGTAGAAAATGTTGCTGTGCCAGCTCTGAGCCTAGACCTCAAAAAGCCTATATGCTTCTGCTTTCTTTCTTGTGCCTCTGACACTGCCATGAAAACAAAAAACAAACAAACAAACAAAAAAAAAACAAAAACATGCTGGGTCAGTCCTCAGGTTCTAGGAGAAGGATGAGGACACTTGCTTGAAGCTGAACCAAAGGATTCAAGCCTGGCCTAGATTAGCAAATCCTCATCCAGCCACAGATCCATGAGAATAACTGATTGTTATTTTAAATCACTAAATTTGGGGGTTGTTTGTTTCGCAATATTTTTGAAGCAACATACCTCTACCTGCCATCATTCCCGTGGTGATCTAATTTGTTTTACCGGATTAAAAACATTTATACACTCTGAAGACTCCTAAATTTATATCTCTTACGCAGAATTCACCTGTGAACTCTTGGCTGATATTTCCAACTGACTTCCACTTGGTTGCCTAATAAATATCTCAAACTTACCTTTCCCCAAAAGGATTTCCTGATTTCTCCCTGAAACCTATTCCTGCTGCAGTCATCACATTTCAGTTAATGGCAACTCCATCCTTTTAGTGGTTCAAGGAAAAATCCTTGGATTGTCCTTGTCTCTCTATCTCTTTCTCTCACACCCTGTGTACAATCCATCAGCAAATTCTTTTGACTTTAACTTCAACATTTACCCAAACCTGACCACTTGTCACCTTTACCATCAAAGCTCAGGTTCAACCCACCATTGTCTCTTGCATAGATTAGTGCAATAGTTCCTAATAGGTCTTTATGTTTCCAGCTTTGTCTCTCTATAGGTTATTCTCCCCCAGAGTAGCCCAAGTACTTCTTTTAAAGCCAAGTAAGGAAAACAATTTATTTCTTAAGAGAACTGGGTCCTTTGTCTTCTATGTAGAACTTGCCTCATTCTGCATTTTGCTAATTGCATGCCCATAGTCCTGGCTGACTTAAATGCATAATACCTGAATCATCTGTAATAAAAAGTGAAAATGCTTTCTGCCTAAAGAAAATAGTCACTATTTAAACTGACTAAAACCTTTCACTAACTCAATAAAAAATATCAGGAATGTGGTAAAGACAAAAATTTTTACAAGTTAGATCTTAGAATAATTCTTCAATAAATGTGTTGTCTGCTCTTTTTCCATTCATATTTTTAATTCTCAGCATTTTTATTTCTGCGTTTATTAAAAATAGTTCATTAAGGTAAGGATTACGCATGTTATTTATTAAAAATTTAGACTCGCCTTGAAGAATGATAAAAAATGGATTATTGGTTTAAACATTTTTATCCTAATTTATTTTAATAGGTATATTTATCTTATTATCTATGTCTGAGATATGAATCAATGATGACTGAGGTATGTTTGCTTTTAATCCTGCTATTTACAATGGCAAATTTGAGTCTAAATGGGTTTATGGCAGTAGAATTCACCCAAATAGGTTCTATTTGAGGTAAGCATTGGGCTAAAATAGGAAAATCCCGCAAGAAGAGCCTCATTCATGTTTATGGATTCATACAAGCTATTCCTGATATGAAACTCAAATGAAACCATTGGCAAGCTAAAAGCTTGTGCATTATGAAGTGTTTCTGGAAACAGGGCTATTGGAAATGGAAAGTTTCTTTAAAAAACTCAAAATGAGTCACTGTATCTATTTTTAAAGAGGATTAATCTTGAATGGCTACATATAGCTGACTAGTTTTATTAAAACAACAACAACACACCTGAGTAAATAAAAGCAGAATAAAAAATTTTAAAAAGTACTTATTCAAATGCACAGCATACCTTCACTCATGCATTTATTTGTTTGTTTGTCTGTTTGTTTGTTTGTTTGTTTTACTCAAGAAGAATTTATTGAACTTCCAAGGTGTGTCTTACATTGTGCAAGGTAAGGTGCAGTAAGTGAAACACAAATAATAGTCAGACATGCTTCTGCTCACACGAAGACTACCAACTAGTAAGAAAAATGAGCCCTGGAATGCAAGGAGTTATAAAGTAGCAAATGCTCAGTGCTTAAAATAAAGAGAAAGTAGGAGCAAAAGATAGTTTAGAACAGGGTCTCCCAAACTTGGCCCATCATCAGAATCACCTGGGAGCTTTTAAATATACATGCTTTTCTTCTAATTCAAGATGGTGCATCAAACACATGTTTCTCTTCACCACTTCCTGAGATTCCATTAAATTACAAAGGAATAAAAAAGAGCAATACATTTCTAATAGTAAAAATATAGAGGAACATAAGAAATTTCAATAATCTCCTAAAGACAACAAATGGAAGAAAACATATGGATGGACGACACTCAGTGGATAAAGCTGTAGCCCACAATGAACCATAAGGGGGTCACAGTAGAGGTGGAAGTCACTCTCCTAAAGAATTTCACAAAGGCTCCTGATTCACAGTCAGAGGTACCAAAGAGATCTAGAAGGAGAAGCTGGGCTGAAAACAGGTAGATGGATTGATAATTTATATACAAAATAGCCAGCCTTCCCAGCCCTGACTTCCAAAGTGCTTGGACAATATAGCAGTCTGCATTTGCCCCTGGGCAAGACTGAACGGACTTTCCTCTTAAGAGATTAAACTATCTGAGGGAAGTTAAAGCATCCACTGAGAGTATTGCTGCTAGAGAGTAGGGTTGCTCTTATTATGACATTTGAGAGGCTGTTAACTTGACTACCGATTCTCTACTAATTGCATCCCCATAGTCCTGGCTGACTTAAATGTATAATACTTGAATCATCTGTAATAAAAAATTCAATGTATAGCTAAGCTGCTGATTTCCTACTTTTCCCAGTGAATGGAGCTTCCAGTTAAACATCTCTCCCCACGTCAATTACATATCATTATTATTAGATACGAACAGGCAACAAGGCACGGGGTGAAAACCAGCAACATGAAAAGGAAAGACTAAGATAAAAAAATCGGTGCAACTGACTGCAGAAGAGGGCAGAGATTAATTCAGGGTAAAAAAAAAAAAAGATAAGAAAAGTTAATTAGTAATAATAAAAGGGATTTGAGAGGTATTTAAACAGAGGTGTTTTTCTCTCCAGAAATTTCTATACCAAAGGAACTATCAGATACAAAGAATGAATTCTGAAAATTAAAAAACATGATAGCCCTCCAAAAACATTTATTGGAAGATAAAATTGAGAGACTATCCAAGAATATATAAAAAAAGATAGAGACAGAAAACATGAGACAGAAAGAACACAAGAAAAATGGGAGTTTCATAACGACAGAAATGCAGGACAGGAAAAAAATAATAAAAATTAAAAATTTCCAGAGATGAAAAGTGTATGAGAGTTCAAACTGAAAAGAGTTACTCGGTACTGAGCAGGTTAATTGGTTTGAAAAAAATTCCATTACTCGAACCCACCATCATGAAATTTCAAAACTTATTAAATTTTAAATCTTAAATTTTAAATTTCATTAAAGAGAAGATTCCAAAAGCTTCAAGAGAGGGAAAATGTTATCTATAAAGAAATAAGAAACTGATTAGCACTAAATATGGAAGATAATGGTGAGCTTCTTTCAAGGTTTTGAAAGAATATAATTTGGATCTAAAATTCTATAGCCAATCAGACTATTAATGGTGAGGGTAAGCTGAAGATTTTTAAAACAAAGACAAAACTAACATTTTCTGAACAAAATTGTTTTTCAAAAATATTTTTAAACTGCAGACTCAAAGTTTGCCTAGTCAATCAATAAATGTTTATTGAGTACTTATTTTGGCATTATTTTAGACAGCAGAGATATAATAATAAACATGACAGAGGCCCTGCCCTCAAAAAATTTGTATTTTAATGGAGATAAGTTTCATGCATCTTTTTTGAGAAAGTTATTTGGAGATATACTCTAGCAATATACTGGTAAAAACAAGAAGTTTTAAGAAATGGGAGAACTAAACTAAGCAGTCAATGAGAAAAACTGAGAGAGCTCTGCCATAATCCTAAAAAAAAACATTGATTCAAGTTAAAACAAGAGCCAGTTTGCTCCATGAAGAATCTCTTATAGCAAAAAGAAATAAAAATAGATTCAATATAATAGATAACATGAGAACCAACTAAAAGAAGTTATATGGTATGGTAAAAATTATTAATATTCAGCAATATCCAGGTCAAGCCTTCCTTGGGTATACAAGATGTCTGCATTTCTCAGTATTCCCTACAGTTAGGTGGGACTGTATAATTGAGTTCTGGCCAATGGAATGTGAGTTTTGCTTTTAGGCCAAGGCAGTTAAGAACAATGAGTTTTCTGTTTGATCATTCCCCCACTTTGTTAGCTGGCTGAATGGACTGGATCCAGTGAAAAGTTCTGAAGATCTCAGGGTTGTCAGAGCTACTCATGGAAGCAAACTCACTCCTGATCCACAGTGGATGATGATATGATCAAGAAATACATTTTTATAATGTTAAGCGACTGACTGAGACTTCAGGCTTTTATTTGTTACGGCAGCATTTTTTAATCTACCTTAACTACGAATATGGTTTAAAAAAAAAAGAAGAAGAAAGAAAAAGGAAGAAAAGAAAGAAAGAAAACAAGCAAGCAAGAAAGGCACTCTTTTCAATAAAAAGCAAGCACTAAAATCAGGACCCAACAAAATAAAATGCAGAACAATAAACTCATGATCCAATATAAAGTCAAGTTAAATGTGACCACCTGCGAAGGCAGAAGCTAGGTTCCAAGGAGCAAATAAATCTATGAAGAGTTAAGAAAAAGGAATTGGCAGTGACAGGAAGAAGAAAAGGGGCAGCAGCTTAAGAAGAAGGAAGAGTTCAAGAATAATCACAGCAGGTTCATTTATTCATAAATCCAGTGGTACTGTACGAACTACCACCAGAGTTATTTGCTGGTGTTGATGGAGTTAACCTACTTTGACTCTGAAGCAAAGCTACATAATACATGGACATTTGCAAGTCAAGAAGCATCTAAGTGCATAAGCAGAGGACAGACTCTGAAGAGGGGGAATAGGGGATAGGGAGGAGTGGTGATAACAAGTAAAGCCTGGCTCAGAAAGACGATTAGGTTGGCCACATTTCTGTGCATTGAATCTTCCCCAAGTTCTGATAGTTCTCTGCAAACCTTTACACAACTTTAGAGCATTTAAGAAATCCAAGTCATCTGCATTAGAAAACACTTATGGAGGAGTTGCATTTATCCAGCCAAGAGCAGCGCAGTGTAGGACTGGGACTTTTTGTTCCTGCCTGAAAGGAGTTTGCTGGCACACATAAGGGAGAGAGAGAGAGCAATAAGAAACCCAAGACACCACATAAGAAGGGCCAAGCAACTGGTGCAGAAAATCAAGTGTCCTTCAGCGTTTAGAGGAGGAAGAAATCTGAGGGTTTAGAGAGCCAGGGTCAGGAATGGACTCTTGAGGACTAGACAGAGCTTAGGCAAGAGAGGAACGAAGGAGGGAGGGACTTTCAAGCGGAAAAATGGTGTCAGTAAAGGCAAGAAGGTAGGCATTGGGGGCCAATAAAAGAAGAGAGTCCCATTATGAGATGGCAAATGTAGATTGGCTCCAAATTATATAGGGTCTTGAACAACAGGTTTTGGGATTTATTTTGTAGACATTAGGTAGCATCAAAAATTTTCAAGATGAGATCAGTGGAACAAAATCTTATACCATATTTATTTTTCTAGTATTAGTTTTTAAGTCTTTGGCTATATGCGAATACTATCCCAATTCAGTATGGTCCTGCAGCAGCTATAAGGGTTAATCAGCTTTGGCTTATTGAGTTTAAGTATAAAAATTTCTGTTCTAGAAGATGGAACACTCACCTGTTGTCGCCAAGATATTTCTTTCCTTGTTACTTAATGTTAAAGGAAGGAAATCTCTTAGGATTTCTGAGAATCATTTAGTATCTCCCAAGGGACTTTATGTCTGTTGTTATTTATGTAGCTTATTAAATAAAAGATCTCTCTTTACAAGCATTACCTCATTAATCTTTGTCGAACCAACTTCATACACTCGGGAAAGATGGTGAGGGTGGATGGGTGAGGAAACCAAAGTTACTAGGAAGTATGCCTACAGACATTAGAAAGGATGTTGAGACTGTGAGGGCTCTGAAAATCTGTTATTTTATGGAACAACTTTCCTTTCTCTAAATAATAGGGAAACTACATGATTTTCTTCCAAAGTACTTTTCCTTGAGCAAGAAACACAGAAAAAAATATCTTTTCTCTTATGTCTTTAGACATACACATAAGTAAAAGTGGAACTTGATAAAGCAACACAAATAGTAGGTTAAGGATTTGCAGCTTTTGTTTGTAGTGGCCTATTCAAGCTACTTCAGCCGATAGGAATGACTGAGGATACAGATGGCAATAATAAAGACAGGAACCTTGTCTGTGCAAAGAGCAGTGGAGTTTTGAAGTTGAGAGCAGAGGTTTTGAAGTCACAATGGCCAAAGGTTCAAATTCCTGATTTTCTACTTATGACCTGAGTGACTTAACTCCTTCAAGTTTCAATTAAAAAGTTAAATAGTTCCAGTCTCATAGGGTTGTTGAGAGGATTAAACGAAATGATGCATTAAGATACTTAGCACAATGTTTAGCTTGCTGTAATCACTCAGTGAAAATTGGCTGCTGTTATTATTATTGGCTGCCAAGTAGTTGGATAATAGTTGCCACATAAGCAGAGGGATGAGAAGGCGACTGCACATAAAATCACCAACGATAGCTTAGCACTGAATTCAAACAGTATTTAACCATGTTTAAAAGCACATAATTTGGGGGAAATGTTGATTCTTTAAAAAGTCAATCTCTAAAGGGCCATAAAAGCTATTTTAATCACTACAACTGATTACAAGGAAGTATGAATCAATAAACTTTGCTAAATGGTCTAAAATATAATAAAGAAAACCATCAACAATCATCCAGGAAGCCACCGTCTTTAATAGTAAGATGATGTAAAAGTTGGATGAGGAGAATGAATTTTATTATTTGAAAACTCCAAATGTTAACAATGCTTTCAGGGAAATTCTTAATTTAGTACAGAGTCATGGCTATTCAAATGATTATTTATTTTATGTTACTTGAGTTTATTACCTCTAAATTATATTTTTTATCAGATCTGATATGGAAATAAATGGCCATTTGCAGAAAGGTATTCTCTGGTCTTAGTATTTTGTAGACCTTTTCTCAGTTCAAAACCAGCCCTCTTTTATTCCTCCTCCTAAAACTGCAATACTGTTTCAGAGCTTATATTAAGACTAGAGACAAGCTTTATTTAGAAAGCCTTAGCTCTCTTCCCTCAGTCCTGTGTGGCACCTACTGGCTCAAGTCTTCAAGTCCCAGGGCTATCACCTGACCCTAAAGCTTATCTTGCTGCCCCCCTGACTAGGATAGCCAATGCTCACATGGGTTCCTAAGGCATATTGCTCTCACTTTTACACATCCCTGAATTAAAGACTGGGCTTGCTTCTTGCAGCCCTATTTATTTTTAACGTTGTGTTTTCCAAAGGCTGTAACCTGCCTATGAATGCCATGTGCAGCAGGGTCCTATTATCATGGATGGTGATGATTTATGATGTTCTGTTCCTGAGTTTGTCTGTACTGTTGAGCTCTATTCCTTTGTGGGGTCCTGGCTACACACTTGGTAACAGCATTGCTTGCACCACACGAGAATCTATGAGGCCTCTTGGAGAGTGTATCTTTCCAATCTAACTCCTTTCCAACAGTGGAAAGCAGATCAAGTTCCTTTCCCCGCTTTTACCTGTCCATACTGCAATGAGAGATATCAGATATATTAGAGCTTGCTCGGCTGTGATGGCGAGGCAAAGAGATTGAGAAGAAAAAGGTTGCCAGGGCAGTGAGAAGAACTGGATATGACGCGTTGGATCTGACGCTTGAATCTGAAATTACCTAGCCTTCACATCCACTGGCCTCCCTTAGCCAAGTCGAAGGGCTAATGAGAACATAAAACGAAGTAAACGACATAACTGTGCATTGGAAAGTTTGTCACACCCATTGTTATGCTGTTGACTCATCAGAGCCCCCAAATAAAGAAAAGGTTTTGTAATCAGTTAAAGTTAACAGAAAATTTAAAATAACAGTGGTACTTAAAATAACAAGATAGAACCCCATTTCTCTCCCACATAAGAAATTTGGTAAAAACCTCATGCATATTATTTGAAAGTGCTGTTTTCTTTTAAAATGAAATACATTCTTAGAAAAAAGGAAAAGATTGTACTTCTTATGCACAATTTAATAGCTACATAGCATAGGATTACAAAGTTCTTAGGACTAAAACATATATGTATAAAATTTCCTATCCAGATCCTTATATGAAGCTGAATACAATTGTGCAGTATAAAAGTGATGGGGGTCATTGTAATAGCACATAAATGAGCTTCAATATGAATGTTCCACTTAAAACTGAAATTAAAACTTTAAAATTGGAAAAAAAAAAAACAAGAAAAGAAAAAACAAGAAATTTGGAAGTGGGCAGTCCAGAGTTGGAATGAGGCTCAGTAGTGGCCAGGGACCCCAGGTTTTATTATCTTTCTGTGCCGTACTAGCATTTGGCTTCTATCTTCAGTCACCACATGGCCCAAGATGGCTTCTGGGGCTCCACGCACATTACATGCACCTGAAAAGAGAGAAAGGGAAAGGAAAAAAAACTCTGCCCAACTAAGCCAAGCTCTTTTGAGGTTACCTTCCTGGGAGTTCTACATGTTTCCACATATACATCTCATTGACTTGAACATAGTCATGTGGCCACATCCAACTGCAAGCAAACCTGGGAAATGCAGCTTTTTATTTAGGTATATGGCCCCCTGAGAATGGACACTGTTGGAATCAACTAGCAACATGGTCATCTGAAACCAAATGGAATGTCAACATTCTTTGAGAGAGTGTTTAAAGTGATAACAGTGAAATGATCTTCTCTTGTGATTGGCTTAAACAAATGATATCCACTCAGTCAACAAAAAGAATTGTTTTGTGTAGCTACTACATGCCAGGGACTGTGTTCAGCCCTAGGGAGATGATAGTGAGCTAAAATGAACACCCTCTGCCCTCATAAAGTTTATAAAGTGTACCTTCCCACAAAAACAAGAGTGTATAATTACAAACTGTGGTGTGTTGTCTATAGGGAACCTTGTAAAATGGTCAGACTGGAACTTTGTGTGCTCAACTGTGTCTAGAGAGAAAGGAGCACTCTTCATCAGGCCTACAGGCAGCTGGAAGTGCCCTGTTAAATGATGTGATTATGCATCCTTAGCATGCCAATGGTGTTCTTCTTCTCTGACCTTCCTTCCTCACTGCTGACTAAGACTGTCTTAACTCTTGGTCTTAAATGAAAGAGATCCTGTCTGCTTGATCATATCTCCTATAGCTAGGAGAGGTTCTCCCTCTGCATTTCACAGATCTGAGGCTACACTCATTGCTCAGTCCAAGGATATTGGACTATGATGTCCCACTCCCCTTGCCTGTGGCAAATAGATGAGCATTCAAGGCATTCTGAGACTCAAAGACACCAGTCTGAAATGTCTTGTCTATCCCTATAGGAAATGCTTTATTGGTTAGGCCAGGATTTCTGCTTTGTTTTGCTGTGGCCCTTTCTGATCTTATAGTTTCATTTGGAATTAGGGGATTTTATTTGCACAGCTCATATTCTTCATTAGCTAATATTTGGGTTGACCTTGGAATTTTGACATGATAAACTAGTCAAAGGAGAAAGCACAGCGTTTTTCTGCTGTCATTTTGTGGGGCTGAGAATTATTTGTCCTTCGGAAGAGTGGCTTTATTTTTAGCCCCATGCAGTGCCTTAGATGGATGTTCTGTCTGTTTCTACAAGGCAGCTCAGATAACTCAATCATATCTAGTTTTAGGGACAAATACTTTTTGTTACAACTTAGGAGCATCAGGCATTGCTAGAATAGAAAGTAGATATTTACTCTCCTTGATGAGAAAATAGGTGGGTTAATGACATTTCTATACCATATGATGGATTTCCTTGACTCTTTTTCTCCAAAGCTTTTGGGTTTTGGTATATAACATCATAGTTGCATGGAGGATTGTTAAGCTCTAGTGATTGCAAAGAACAGACTGATTTTTAAAAAAACCTCGAATTACAGGGAAACTGTAAAGCTGTGAGAGTAAGGACAAGATGAGTCTTCTAGTGCTTAGGGAATGATGTGCAGCTGGGCTTCTCTGGAGCCTGGAATTTAGGTGGAGAGTTGAAAGGAACCAATGAGGTTTCAGCATTCTCAGTAGCAGAGGCCAGTGGTCTTCCCCCCTGAACCTGACCATTAACTCAGTTCAGAGCTATGCATGGTTAGTAACTCCAGGCTCTCAGACATACTTTGTCAAGTTATCTGGTTCTTATATCACTTTTGCTACAAGATTATTTGCTGATTTTAGCACTATTAACTCTGAGCCATTTACAGTTGCAATTGGAAAGAAAAGAATGACATTTCAGGCTTGTTTATATTGACAGTTGAAGCAGCTACAGGGACAAAGATCTTAAAT
The DNA here is from genome assembly GCF_014176215.1 of Rousettus aegyptiacus. Taxonomy (NCBI): domain Eukaryota; kingdom Metazoa; phylum Chordata; class Mammalia; order Chiroptera; family Pteropodidae; genus Rousettus; species Rousettus aegyptiacus. Next base: position 75,119,691 of record NW_023416287.1, read on the forward strand.
TCATCAGCAAATCTGTTGGTTCTCCCTCAGGAATCCCTGGTCCAGCTACTTAGCTTGCTCTGAGTTTGCAGTGGATTCTGAAGAAAATGACCTCCGCTGTCCCCTGGTGGCTTGTCATGAAGTCAGGCTTGTGTCCTCCCAGATAATTTTCTGTAATTTTCACCTCTGGTATTATTGGCTTAAAGTATGAAGCTAGGATGCTGGGATTCCATCCCTACGTTAAATTTAGAGTGTGCATGGGAGAAAATGCTCCATCAATGTGACTGCCCAGTTTCAGAATCAGGTGCTATATCTGAAGGGCTGTGCAAGTCCTATGCCCAGACCCAGGCTCTTCTTGAAAGAACGCCTCAAAGAGAACATCCTGCGCTCTGTGTTTAGTCACAGTTTATTTTCTGTAGTCACGCGAACCTGTCCTCAGACTTTAGAACTTGGTTTAAATCTCTTCTCTGATCCCACTTCCCACCCTTCATGGGCTACAAGGAAAATCACAGTGAGTTATCCTTTCTTTGATTTCTTAATGTGGTGCTAAGGATGAGATAATGAAGATAGTGTGGAAAAGTATCAAATATCATGGTGATGCACTTTAAACCAGCGGTCCCCAAACTTTTTGGTACCAGGGACCAGTGCTCCTATGAGAATCTAATGCCTGATGATCTGAGGTGGAGTTGAAGCAGTGATGCTAGGGCTGGGGAGCAGCTGCAAATACAGATGAAGCTTTGCTAGCTGGCTCGCCTGCCACTCACCACCTGCTGTGGTGCCCAGTTCCTAACAGGATATGGACTGGTACTGGTCCACAGCCCGGGGGTTGGGGACCCCTGCTTTAAACCTCTTTTGAAGTATATCGATGGATGCCATTGGTGAGATGCCTCTCTGTTAGGTTGGTCTTTGGCAACCTCGGAGTAGGAGGTCATCCACAGCTGACTCTGTGCAACCCAGTACTAAAGCAATTCTGGCCTCCAAAGGGTTACAATTTGGGCCTCTCTCTCTCTCTCTGAAAAAAACAGAAATACCAAAAGGCAGAATTTTTGGTTTAAAATGATCTCATGGACTTTGTAGCAATATCACAGTAAAGACAAAAGCACAATACGAACTTCATCGCCAACACTGGTGGAAGACCTAGCAGGAATTTAGAACATTCTCTTATCCACATGACGAGCCTAATATGATAGGAGGACTCTAGCTGCTGACAATGGCCAAAGGCTCGTCTAGACTTTAATAATCATTTTGGAAGGAATTCCATTTTCAAAAATAATTTATTCAAATGTTTTATATCAAAATAATTCTAAAAAGTATTAGTTTATATTAGTTGACCCCAAGTAAATGTGCATTTAACTACATGAACACAACTATTACTTCATAGTTTTTTTATTATAGACTTTTTTTTATCCACATGAATGTTAAAGAAACTACAACAGAGTTAAATACCATTTTTGATAACATGATTATATTCTTAATTACACTCAATATTAAACTGTAAAATATTTCCAGAGGAATACAATCTTCATTCATACAGCAGGCAAAGTACCAGAGAGGAAGGGGCGTCATGTCAGTCTGTCCAGTTTGCTATGAAAAGCAACGTTGTATGGCTGATGCCATCGTAGCTGTCAAAACGTGATCCCCACTCCTAGGACAGGTCTTGTGTCTTCTTTCCACCAAGATTCACTTCTTCAATAGTAAAAGACAGTCTTTAGAGCTGCTCTCTCTAAGTGGGCAGCGCTGAGATCACTGGAGACCGTCCCTGGATTTCCCGCCTCTGATTGGCTAACAGCACTCCCAACACTCCGGGTTAAGTTGGCCTTAAAAACACAAAGACTCAAACTTTGGTTCCACCAAAAGATGCAACAAGCACTGACTGCTCTGGTTGGCTCCCCCCTCCCCCCGCGAATTAATGGCCGCCACAGTCTATTTTACATGGTTGTCCATGCGGCTTTGAGGTCACTTGTCCTTGGGTTCTCTTGAACGTGAGTTTGTATTTGATTCCCAAGCCCTGTCGATCGCAGTCTTTATGTGGGTCAGAAGTGCGCAGTGGCAGGCTGTATCTTACAAGAGGACAAGAATAAGTGGGTCTGTGCACCTGGGATAAGACAAAAAGCACAAATGACAACCTCAGCATGACACAATCAGATCATTTAAAACTACTTAAAGTATTATTTAGGATATCCTTAATAGAAGACATTCTTAGTACGGTTTGAACAAAACCCTTTAAATAGTGACCATGAAATCATCTTCCTTTTTACGTGTATTTGCCTATCTTAGGTTATGCGCCTCCACTGACAGTGAGGTAAACTAGAAGAACTACTAAATCAGAGTGCAATGGTTTGCTATGCCTTCTTTACAGTCAAGCCATTTGTTTTTGTTTTTTTTTTTTGGCGGGGGAGGGTGATTCTAGAAGCTCCGATTTGTTGTTGGGCAAACATTAAGACAGCCTGCAGTGAAAGAGGCAGACAGAATTTCACGCTCTAGTGCCTGCTGGCTTTGCCTGGATGGTCCAAGTTACATCTATTTTTCCCGTTCTGGAGTGTTAGAGCAATTACAGAAGTATGACTGGAGTTCTTGTGATTCAGTATCAATGAAACCACAGGATTGGTTATTAACTGCATGTTAGTAACTGATACTAGGAAATGTGAATTCAGTTACGCTTTCAGGCTATAAATCAGAGAAAAGCAGGTGAAGCGTGGGTCACAGAGCTGGGTGGCCTGGCTCAATCCTGCCACTTGCCAGCAGCGGGACCACCGATAGCTTACTCATCTCTCTGCGTTTCAGTTTTCTCAGTAGCAGAATGGTCAAAGTAGCAATACTTCTATGAATGGGTTGTTTTGAAGATTAAATAAGATAATTGACACAAAGTACTTAGAGCAGTGGGAGTACACACTGTCATTCTAAATGGAGACACTTGAAAGAAACTGGTCCTCTTATGTCTGACTACAGATGAGAGAAATGGATATGCCTCTTCCCCTTTTTGTCTTTGATCTATACAAAAGGAAGTCACAGACTGTCCAATTGCAATCCCTCTACATCTTTTAAAGACCTTTTCTTTGTTGTTGTTGTTGTTTTTAGCAATTCTAGAAGTAAAATAAAAATAACAGAGTTTACCAAAGAGGTAGATATTGTTAACATAGGAAAAAATCAAACTCTATATTTTCAAACTCTCCATAAGGATGTAAAGTAGCAATTAGTGATGAAGAAAATGCAGATATAAGGCAAAACTAGGTGGGTCATGCCCTTGAGTGTTACATATGGTCTTGAGCAGGCTTTAATAAAAAGCATCCCCTTTGTGGGAAGGGAGAGAGAATACGCCATGGAAGAGTCAGAATTTTGGAGCTGGCAAAGACTTTGATCAGATTTGGCCACCCACATTTTATAGATGAGCATGAGACTCAGAGATTAAATGACAACATAAGGAGGTAGTGTCAGATTTAGAAGCCAGACTTCCTCAAAATCTGCCCAAGGATTCTAGTCAGACAGAGAAATGGCTTTAGAGTCAAATAGACCTGGATTGAATCCTGACTTTGTCACTGATAGCTAAGTGACTTCACTGAGCCTCAATGTTCTCAGGCATGAAATAGGGATAATAACAGGACCTACTTTATAGGGTCGTTAGGGTCAAAAGTTATAATGTAGCAAAGAATTTAGTCTACTACCTGGCATAGTTAGTGCTCAATAAATGATAGTTATTATTATTTCCAGTTTGGTCAATGAGTTTCTGTGTGACAATGAACAAGCCGTTTCCTGTGATTCACTTTCCACTTACATGAAATGATTGAGCTCTCTGTGAAAGACATGGATGTTTCAACCAAGTACATGAATGACATTTGCATAATGTTAAATGGTGCTTGGAAGAAAAAAAAAAGTAAAGTGATAACTAAATTAGCATTAACACCATGGCATTTCACATGGATTACAATGGAGTGTCTGTGCAGGACACAGAAACAACCAAGGTAAGAAAGACCATCAGAATAATTCTGGTGTTAAAAGCAGTCCCAGAATAAAACACAGAATGTTTTGAAACCTTTTTCAAATCATTTCCATTGTGCGCGTGAGCTTACAATGAAATAAATCCACAGAGCAGTAGAATGTCTAATCTACTAGGGCTTATTTTAGGAGGTGGTTTGAAGATAAATAAAATAAACTGCACTTTACACAGCTGGCAGCTAAACAAATAGAATTCATTGCCCCAAGGGGGACTACGCCTAAGTTGAAGAAAGGTTTAGATAAATTCACGGGTAATGAATCTTTAAGGAGTTATCGAAGGAAAGTTAAGAGTATTTAGTGTACATGCCTAAATTTGGAGGTTGGTACTGTTAAGAACAGCAATTTGGCTCTTCTCATGGAGTTGCACAGTTAGTAATCTAGTCTGGGTGGACCTTTATTTTGACTCAACACGGAATTTCTTACATCCTAATGTAGGGCAAGAAAGATTTGTAGAGCAGTGATATGTAGCGGTACTTGCTCGGCTTATTAAGTGGATTGCCTGTGGTTTTGAAAAGCTTCCTCCTCTTAATAGTCATATTGGAATCCACTGGGTGGCAAGAACACAGCACACTACCTTAAGGGTCACTCTTGCATAAGACATTAATGCATCAGTCCCTAATTTGGAAACCTGTGGTCACTCAGCAAGACAGAATTTGTCTCTCTCCCTTGGTGTAATGATTTTTATTTTGTAATCTCTCTTGGGGTAATTCCTTGCAGGCTTGGCATGTCGAGAATCAAATACTGCCTCTAACAATATGGTCGTGATTCTCTGCTTGGCTGATTTAGCTCAGCATTTAAGTAACCACTAATCTTCTGAAAGCACCAGGGTCTACTTAGAGAAATCCCTGTTGTCTGCAAGGATGGAAACAAAATCAGCGTGGAGGAAGCATTAGTTACTAAATACAAATCAATCTTTTTTTCCACCTAGCTGTAAGCTAAGTCACCATCAGGGGCATGGTTTCTGGGCAGTGAATCTTCATTTTGTAGGTGTAAGAGCCTCTCGTGTCTGACAAGCAGGGAGGATGAGTTGAGGAAGTGGAAGGAGTAAAAAGAGAGTTTACTGGAGTTCCTACATATAAATCAAACTACACTCTAATGGATGAATCTCACAAACATGGAGTAGAAGAAGCCAGACACAAGGGAATATTCTACAGAACGTCCTTTACTAAAGCTGAGAAGCAGGCAAAGCTACTCTTGATTGAGGTGGAGGAGTAGCTGGCCAGGAATACAAGGTATCTGGTTGCTGGAAACCTAAGTGCGTTCATCTGGTGAAAATCCACTGAGTTTTAATTTGTAGACTTCATGATTTTATGTGTTATATAACTTTATCGTTTATAGATTTTGCTGAATTTGTTATACTTCGATAAAGGGCTATTAACAAAAACATCCTAATATATCCTCTTTGAAAGAAAAATTGGTTTGACATTTTGGGTTTCTCAGCGTTAATTTGGATGATTCTTGCCTTGATTACCTCGATATTCTAGGTTAAGATTTACCAGAGTCTGAATGTTTTAAAATTATTCATTTCACTCTGCTGGTGCAAATCTGTCTACTATAAAGAGAAATTGCCCAAAGTCAGCTTCAGACTCAAGAAAAATATTTGAATCTATAGAATAGAGCCAAACTCACAGGCCCATTTGCGTATAACTTTATGGAGATGGAAACAAAATAACTTATTATTTGACCATCTCTGTTGCAGAAACATCTGCTCACAGAAGACAGGAAGTACAAGCATTGAAAGCGAGTAGGCACTGGACCTAAAATCGCAAGAGCCCTAGAATTTCTTCTTGGCTTTGCAACACAGACATAAAGCATCCATCTCTATTCACCGTACCTCAGTTCCCTGTACATAAAATTAAGACCAAGCATGTGAATGAGAGTGTCTTGGAAAGAATTCGGAACTCCTGATTAATGACAAATACTGAAGTTTATCACTAATAAAGGTGATGGCAAGAAACAGGATTGTCATTGCACATGGTAGGGAAGGCTTTTGGTAGACAGAAGAAAGTCACAAAGGAAGAAAAGGAACTGTGAGCCTGAATTCTTTTTTGCTAATAAACTCCATTGGTTTGAAATCATGTTCCAGAAGGAAGAAGTGGGGAGAATTATTCGAATGGGAATGGATCAAACTGATAAATGATCACAATCCTATTGGCTATGAACACTTACTAAAGCTACCTCTAGAATTTGAGGTTTTTCCTGATTTAATAATTCCAATTGTTAGGTCATCCAATGTATTATTACAGAAACGACAAAGTCCTATTTTTTGCATTCCTTCAAATCTAATAATTACATATTTCTTCTTTCAAATAATCAAAAAGTTGCTTTTGAAATGTTTATGTTCTGAATATAGTCAGTGAATTTTCACTGTCTTCTTTTCCTTAGGAGTCCAGAACATTTGTCTTTTAAATTGTTGCCATTGAACCTGGATGCAACCTTGAACCTGGCTTCAGCTGTGGAGAAACTGTTATTGGTTTAGGGGAAGAATGAATTACAATTCCTAGAGCACAAGTTCTCAAAGGTCTATACCACTCCAATTGTTCATATCACCATCTGTCAGGAAGCCACTCAAAGTCAGATTTCGGGAGAGTTTTTGGAAGTTAAAGAGAGACTGAGAAGATGAGACACAATAAGTGTGATTGCTGACACTTTGGTTTCCTTCAGGGGCAGAAATTGGGACGTCAGGTTGAATCAGAAAGAGCAAAAATCCTCAAAACACAATGAAGATCTACAAACTGAAGGGAGAATTTCCTTAGTTTTAGGAATTTTCCACAGAATTTATAAGACCCACTTAACTGTCCATTTAGGAAGTCCCAAGTCCAGATATAACAAAGTTCATCAATATATTGGCTTAAACACAGAATGCAATTTTACAAATCAGTTGGACTGTTTCAAATTCATCAATAAAGAACACAGCCAAACAATAGAAGTTCAGAGAGTTAAGGAAAATCTCTTTCCTTAAAAGGCGAACTCACCTTTTAGCTTTTGCTGAGATGAGCACCAAGCTTTTCTTTCCTGATCAAGCTTGCTGCATAGGGGATCTGTAAGATAAAAACAAGCAAAACTCTCCAGGTAAGCCAAATGTGGAAACAGATGTATAATGGAGACCTTTCATCATGCCTAACAATTTGAATGCCAATGGATCCTCCCTAAGGAGAAAAGGTCTCCATCTGCTCAGCAGTATGGAGCTTCTGGGGTATAACATTCCTAAGCCGTGTTAAAAAACACAATAAGGACAGAACAGGTGATTGCACTAGAGTGTTGCTACAGTTAGTCTCTGAGGTTATTATGTGACATTGCACCTAAAGGAGCTTTTTAAAATTTGCATTTAATAATATGGCATTCTTATTTTTTATTTAGGTACGAAAACTAACATGATATTATCATGTATGTCCAAGGTCACAAAACAAGAATGTGATTACAAACTAGTTCAATGTAATCTTTCATTTAATCAGAGTGATGAAATATACTATCATTATAATTCACATATAAGATTGACAAACTAAACAAAAACTACTACTCTGGGTAATTTCCTAATAACTACAAAGAAGCATCAGAAATAATGCACTGAATGGAAAATATGACCTTGGGAATTCTACCTAGATAAACTTGAGAAGTACTTTTCACTACTGGGGTGTCGAATGAAAGCCTATCGTGTTTGATATGTGGCTTTTCATTAGAAAATTCAAATGGTTGAAATTGGACAACATATATTATTTAGATTTGCCTCTGCACTAACCCCAGTTAAGATATTCTATCATTATGTTACTTACGTTCATCCCTACAAGGCTAAACTCAGAACTCTACGGATTGAATCTCTTTTACACTTAAATAAATATTCAGCTTTCTAAAATGTAACATGAAGTATGGCAGTCATGTAAAAGCAATGAGGGAAATAAAATTATTATCATTCAACTAGGCAATGTTTTTTTAATAGTTATATACATTCCCCTTATACCCAGCAGAATATTTATTTTTTGCTCTCCTGGTCCACTGGTTCATAAATACAGATCTTTGTTAATAGGAAGGAACCACGAATATACAGTGATGTTAGTAACTATGATTAGCTGGACATTTTGCCATAATAACCAGTCAGTTGAGTCAAACAGTCATTTTAATGGAAAACAAAGGACGAGACTAAAATAACCACCTCACTATTTTAATACGCAACCACAACATGGATGTGTCCAATAGGCATAGATCTGATAAAGGGCATGGATAGTAGTTCGAAATTAATGATTCATATAGTACCATTAATAGTTCGGTGTCCTAATCTCACAGTTTAAAACGTGAGCTGAGATCAGCTAGATAACTATGACAAGAACAGTTACACAGGGACCTACTCTAGTTACCTCTTTTTTTCCACTCGAGGTTATGCTACACCTGCTATTAACAGAGACACACTGAATCTTGATTTTTTCATTAGGGTGCATGCTGTAATATGCCAAAACAGATGGATCACCTCTCTCTTTAGATGCGTAATATAACAGAGACTTGAAAGGCATTATGTTATTTAGGATAAAAAGTAGAATTGATATAAACCTTGAGGTATGAGGAATTACCTCATAGAATGTATTTGTGCCACTCTCAAATTTAGAAAGAGTCCTCAACATCAATATTAGACACCATCAAGATTTGGTGTCTGCTCTCGGCCAGGCACTTCCTGAGATAAGTTAACATTAGCATGGGCCATCTCATCAAAGTCAGTAAACTACTCATCCTAACCCAAAGAAAACTGCCTGAACAGTACTACTTTCAGATCTCAGTCAGAATACCTTTTTCTTTCTTCCTTCCTTTCTTTCCACCCCCATCCCCCGAAACCACAATGAATATTTTCTTAAGATGGGAAACTGAAAAGGAAAAGAAAAAAGGACTCAGGGGGATGAAAGTACATTTTATCCCAAATAAAAGTACATTTTAAAATTACATTTTATCCCAAATCTCCAGACCTGGAATTTAAATCTGTGTAAAAAGAATTATCCCACTCAAACCTTGACTGTTGCATTTCTTTCATTAAAAGAAAATGAAATAAAATCCAAACAAAAACAAAAACACAAAAGCAAAAGATTGTGAGCTAAAATTCATATATTTTTAATTCTAAGTCCTAGACCATGAATGGTAAATAAAGAATATATTAGCGCATGGCCCAAGTGTTCATAAAAGCACCCTATTTCATTGATTCTATGATGTATCTCCCCCTCACATTTTAAATCTCTGAAATTTGATATATTATAATGGATAGTATCTTAGAACAATAGTTGGAAGCTTCTTTTCTTGTGATGCATCAAGTAATGTTGCCTCTTACAATTGACATTACTTTAGATTCCATGATATGCAATACTGAATTTACAGAGACCTCGGCAAATATTCCCCAGTGTGAGAGCTCAGGATCCTAGGGGCTCCATTTAAGCTAATTATTACACATAAAGTTCCCATAATAGAATTTACAAAAGCTTTCTTTTCATTTTGACCAACTTAGAAATCACTGAGACTGGCATGGACAAACAAACAAACAAATAAAAAACCCTTAAAGTTATTTTATAACTTCTAAATTACTTAGTGAGGTATAGCCTATCAAATGTATTGGGGTCTTACCAAAAAAGATAACTTCTTAATTTGTGCTTAGAGAGTTAGCTTGAGCTCAAACATGCAGGAAGGTCAACATCTTGAAAGGATAAAGATGAGTAGAGGCTATATAACTAAGGAACAAGTGATTGCATTGTCAAGATGTATGGCAAAAGAACAATAATTGGGAAAGGACCCTCTGTAGCCAAAGTGCTGAAGACTCTTTTTCTTTTTTCTTTAGTGCTAGAGAATCTTAAGGCAGATTCCACCAGAGAAGTTCAGACTTTTATGAAGTCCTCTGACTTGCAGGCACCTCCTTTTGTTGCATATTTAGCCAAAAAATCCAAATCCTCTAGTGGCCCAGGGACCTTTTTCTAAAAATGTACTGCAAAAAGTAACTAGGCTACCTCTTTTAAAAAATATAAAACATATTTAAAAAATTCTCTATCATCTTGAGACGACAGAAATCTGGGCAATTCCTATCCTAATGAACATGGAGGCTCTCTAAGAAAATACTATATCACTGAAGAGCTGTAAGAGGGACCGTCCCCTGGCCGAGATAAGACCTAGAGCTCCTTTTCCTGTAAGGAAGCAGTGTGCCCCCACCATCAGGAAGCTGTTAACTGCCTTTTTTTTTTTTTTTTTTTTTTTTTTTTTTTTTTTTTTTTACCAGTCCACAGTGAACGAAACATTAGTACTAAACCTTTTGATTGATTATTTTGATTATTTTACTTGAGGCTTTCAATGGAGAACTTTCAGACCCTTTCCTCTGGTTGCTTGTGACTGCAGCATTCTGGAAAAACAGCAGAGGGCACTTCAAGACTAGCACATTTGCTCCATCTGAGCCTCTTGGTAGTGATCTAGCAAGTTCAAAGGATCAGTATCTGGGTCTAGGCTCTCTGTTACAGCATGTCCTTCAAGAACTATAGCTGAAAAAGAGCACGTCTTTAACTCTGAGAGGGTAAGGTCTATATCTTATATGTACATTAGTAGCTTATATAGAAGTGCACTTGCTCAAAAAATTGCTGCCAAATTAGCAATGAAAGAAAAAAGGTTATCAAGGCATCATAATAGTCCAGCCTACAAAAACTTGAATCAAAAGTTTATAAAGAGTAAAATAGTTTCACCTTTTTTATATAAAAAAAATTGAAATGTAATTGATCTATAACATTGGGTTAGTTTCTTTACCTTCTTCTTAACCCTAAGGGGTGATGGATTTTGTTTTTAAAGAGGAACATATTTTTCCTAGAGTCACAATTCATTTGTGGCTCTTTATTATATCGAACAGCAATATCTTCATGAACTTGTTTAATTCTGTAACTTTTGAATTTGGTGTATAGGGAGAGGAATATCTTTCTTTGCTCGGATAAATAAATCTAGTTTAGTAATGAAAACATTTTAAGCATTTGAAACCCTGGGGCAGAGGTGGGGGACTTTAACACAAACTATGTTATGAACTATAAAACTCTAATTTTGAGGATTGCCAGATGAGACGGGGTTTGGGAGGGATGGGTAAAAAGGGGAAAGGATTAAGAAATACAAATACAAATTGGTAGTTACAAAATAGTCACAGGGATGTAAGGAATAGCACAAAGAATATAGTCAATAATGTTGTAATAACTATGTATAGTATCAAATGGGTACTAAATTTATAAGGGTGATCACTCCATAAGTTATGTAAATGTCTAATCACTACATTGTACACCTGAAACTAATATAATATTATATGCCAACTATAATTGCAAAATAAAAAACAATTTTAAAAATTTATTCAGTTAAGAAAAGAACTACAGAACTTGAATTTTAAGCTATTTTAAAAAGTTAGCTGTGGTCATGTATAAATGTTAAATACTGCATATGCTTTACATCTGACATTAAGATAAATGCACATTCATTTATAAATGCACAGAGAGTCAATCGTTTGTCTCTATAGTCATCACAACTTGGCACTTAACAAACTGGAAAAGGAAGTGATGGTGCAGAAATTATAGTCAGTGGAGAATCCAAAAATGCAGGAGCCGAAGAAATTCATAAGTTTTCTTTCTACGTCAATGATACCCAAGATGCTTTCGATATAATCTTTTGAATAAGAACACTGTGTAACAGCATAGTATAAATGCATTATGAATCTATGGGAATCGTTACAAAATATGGTTTTAATATATCTGAATTCTCCATTATTGCAGGATAGAAAGGGTTTTTATCTTACCTAAAGAAAAAAAAATACCTATTCTGTAGGCAGATGACTCTTCTGTAATGTATGATCTGTAAATTTTAAATATAAAATAATGAAATAATTTTGAGCGAATTGTTGGGTTCTCAGGGAGCAAAATATGTAACCATATTTACTGATGAATTAGATCATTCAACCAAAAATATTGAGAAAGTCAATAATTGTGATACCTAGCAACTACTTGATAATCTTTAGATATAATTTTTTAGGGCATTTCTCCCCAGGTATGTTAGCAAATCGAACGAGCTCAATAAAAGACTAGATAAAATTTTTTTTGAGTAATCTTGTGTCTGCTGCCTCAGTTCTAAAGCATATGGTATAACGTGAACACAAATCCTTTCTGCACAAAAATATCTCCAGACACCAGGGCTTAAACAGTTCTACTATCAAAGTACTACTTTGAGAGGGGGTACATCATTCAATCAATCACTTACATTGGTATTAGAGCATTTTATGACTTGCATGGGCTGTTCATGTTTATTACATACTTACATCTTACTATATCCCTATCAGGGCACTAGTTTAGACCTTACAAGAGGTCCTTGTGGTTGAAGAACTGACCCTTAATGAACTATATGGGATGAGTCTTGAACTCATATGTGCAGACGACCTTAAAACTTATGTCTGCTAGTCATGAAGACAGTACAGTAATATATGAGCTCCCCATAATTCAATAGTATGTGCCTTTCATTAGTAGTTTTGGTAAGTAGTTACTTAGCACAAAAGAATGTTTGAGGAAATCAGGACTGAACCAGGGAAATTTGGAAAAGAATTAAGAGGACTGCTGTGTGAGAATATCAGAGAAGGGGCAGCACAGACAGTTCTGCCAAGATACATACTTAATGGTATAAGGATAACATGGATCGGCTCAGAAATGCCGGCAACCCGAATTATATAACATGCTGTGACTAATACTGAGGACCAGCGTATGTCTTTGCCCAGGTGATTAAAAATACCTCCCAAATTCTAAGCAGAAATGATTTCCCATTGCACTCATGAAAATGAGGAAGCTGGAGAGACTGCACTGGTGAATAATACTAGAAGTATCTGCATGGGGACAGAGGGTGAGGAACTCAGAAGGAAAAAAAACAAATAAAACAAAAAAAAAACCCAATGATATTTATTTATCAGACATTTTCCTGTTTTTCTGTTTCCATATAAATAGATCTTAGTGTCCACCTTTCAATATGATTAGAATAGTGAGTAACATACTTCATTTGGAAATAACTCCTTTGTTTTCATATGTCAAGTTAATTTGATTGATTAATTGTGTTTAGTCAAAGTTCTATTGACAATGGAGAGCCATGCTCAGGTCTGAGTAGTGAAAGGAGGGGAAGATGACACTTGCCCTTCACTGAGTTTCTGGTGCATGCCAGCACTGTGCTCAGAAGTTTGCACAGTGGAAGACGATGCAGGTACCTCTGGCTCGCCCACAGAAACAATTTACACATCTGTCTATAAACACATGGTAGGTAGTTACATTCAGAGGAAACATCCTGACACATCTGTTTAATCCTGTATCTAAGTAAATCTCTTGGTAATTAGTATCTAAACCAGCTGAGAAAAAAGTGGACCAAAGGATTTCACAGCAAAAACATGAACAGTTTCATACACATTGGGTGATTTGACAACAAGCCCATCCCATTGCATTTATTTTTAAGTAGAAATGCATCTTACAATTTGTAACTGTTGCACCATTTCTTCTCGGTAGGCTAGTTCCCTTTTCATCTGATCTTGAAAATTATCTAGTAGGAGAGAGAAATAGAAAAAGAAATTAATTAAGGGGAAAAATCTATTTTTAGCATATTTCTTAAAAATATTACTGATAGTCCCATAGAAACCCCTTTCCCTTTTGGTATTTTTTCAAAGTAAATAATATGGTTGCTTGAGGGATATTTTTAAGACTCTAATTTAATCATAACAGACAGTAAACTATGAGAGGGTAAAGTCTCTCTCTTATATTTTACAGTATCTCAGGACCCATCTAGCACAACCTCGCATGTAATGATTACTCAGGAATGTCTGGTGCAATCATGTTCTCTAACCTTTGCACACTTGAGCAAGTCACAGGTATTGAGAACTTCCACTGTGTTCAGAAGTCCAGAGTGAGTGAGGAGGGTGAACTTGAGATCATAGGAAATTCGGGCCCTTGTGCATGGAATGCCTTTTAGGTGATAAGACATGGGTCTATCAGATATGTCTGTCTGGCTTCACTGCAGCTCATCTCATTTCTAAGAGAGTGAAAAAAATACTCTGGCCTAACTCTTCCGAACTGCAAACTCTCTATCCCTAAAAGAGCCTTATTCTATGGTCTTACTTGGGTCTAGTATGGTTTTACAGAGCTTACCTCAATCTGAGAAAGAAGGAGCTTTCAGAGATATTGTTATGTGATGTATCTTTTCCACTCTACACACTGATCATTTTTATTGCATTTATGTAAAGATGATTTCCCAATATATATCACATTGTTGCACTTTTTTATGTGATCTCTTTAGAAGTGTGGACTCGGCTAACCAGCTTTTTCTGCTTTAAATTAACACAATTTCATATAGAATCTGTGGTGGATGGTCAGGTCAGCAGTTTAAAGAAACCAGAAACGTTGTCAACATCTTTTTCTCTCCTCTTCCTTTTACCTCTATAGCCAACTGGCGAGTAAGTCCTATACATTCTACCTCCATCACCTCCTCTCTACCATTGTTACCTCCCAAATGCAGATACCTCTTCCCTGAATGGTTTTCCAGGTGACCATCTTTCCTCAAGTCCCTCCTCCAAAATCTCTTTCATTCTTCCGCTTAAACAATTTGCATTGGCTTCCCATTGCTTTCAAGATAAGTTCTTTACCATTCGTGAGATGCTGGGTACTTAGAAATAAAAAACATTGTTCTTTTTTTTTTTTTTACTTCTTAAACCTCAAACATGTATTATATGTACGTATGCATTTACTTATTCTTAAAGAATTTATTTTTAAGAGCAATTTAGGTTCAAAACAAAATTAAGAGGACGGTACAGAGGTTTCCCATATGCCCCTTGCCCCTACACATGCATAGTCTCTCCCGCTATCAACATCATTCACCAGAGTGATATATTTGTTACCATCAATAAACCTACATTGACACGTCATAATCATCCTAAGTCTGCATTTACCTTAGGGTTCACTCCTGGTAGTGCACATTACATGGGTTTGGACAAATGTCTAACAATATATATTCATCATTATAGTATCGTACAGGGTATATTCACTGCCCTAAAATCCTCTGTGCTCTGCCTAGTCATTCCTCTTCTCCACCTTACTCCTGGCAACCATTTATCTTTTTATTGTCTCCCCAGTTTTGCCTTTTATAATACGTTTTTGTTTTTTTTTTTTTAAAAAAAAAAAAACCAATCACTACTTTCATTTATGAATGTGAAAGGTACAGTTCTAGAGATAAGTACACGGTACAATGCAATGGTGAAGGGAGAAGCCTTCATTCCCTTGGGGAGTTAAGGTAGGGGGAACGCTTGAGCGGAGAGGTAGAGATTAGCATGTAACACAGAGACGTGGAAGGAGGCATCGGGAACAGCAAGGGGCTCAGCTGGTTGCAGCAAAAGGGGTGGGGGAAGCCCCCTGCACCCCATCACCCATCAATCCATTCTCCAGTCTGCACACATTGCTCCCAGCTTCTTTGTGCTGCGGTGCTACTCTTACAGCAAACAGCTCCCTGTCCTTTAAAGTCCAGCTTAAATGTCATCGCTTCCAGAAAATTCTCTCTGATTCTCCTGCCCTCTTCTGCCAGAATCAGTCATCCTTCTTTGTACTTCTCCAGCATTCTGTACATACTTCTATTAACGCATCCACAATTACCTACTATGATTAGTTGTTCTGCGTTTGTCTCCCAGCTAACCAGTGACCCCTTGGAGGGAAGCAAGGTAAGTTTTAGACAACAATAATTTCCAAAGCCCACTGCAGTGCTTGGTACACAGCAGGGGTTAGTTAGTGAATTTGGGTGAGAAGAGTACTGAAGGTCTGGACTTTGCCATGGACAGCAATTATTCCATCCTGGGGGCTCTGACTTTTACCTGTGTGTAGAGCAATTTAGGTTCTACAAGTATGTAGAATGATGTGCTCTGTAGGTCCTTCCTGGCTCTAGCGCTTTATAATTCGGTGACAAGGTAAATTGGTTTGGTTGGGCTCCCATCACCCAGTTCTGTCCTTCCTGTGCTGGGTGAGGGGCAGTGGGTGATTTCAACGTACTCTAATAATGATGAGGGGCGAGGTGCTATGTGAGGGGTTGGCACGCACCTCACCACCTCGGGATGCTGTGGAGGCAGGTCAAAGCCCACAGGCTGGGCACAAACTGCCCTGGTTCCAATGGCCCTGCACCTGGGCTCAAATCCTTCCAGGAAGATCGGTGTGTTTTCAGGCACTAGGGCACATCCCAAGCAGGTCTCTGTCTATGAAGGAAATAGCTTTCCTCTGAGCCTCCACAGGTTCCTCTGCCCCTCTAAGGCAGTGGTCCCCAACCTTTTTGGCACTAGGGACCGGTGCTCCTATGACAATCTAATGCTTGATAATCTGAGTGGAGCTGAGGCAGTGATGCTAGCGCTGGGGAGCGGTTGCAGACACAGATGAAGCTTTGCTCAGTCGCCTACTGCTGACCTCCTGCTGTGTGGCCTGGTTCCTAACAGGCCAGGGACTTGGGGACCCCTGCTCTAGGGTGCCTCTGACCAGGGTGGTAAACTGAGGTGGACTAGGAGTGAGCGGCTGCCTGAAGCTGACCTGGCTGGGGTACCGACCTGGGATCCTAGAAGATGTAAAGGTCATTCAGAGTGGAATGGTGATAATTAGCCCTTATTTAAAGTCATGCTCCTGCTTTATGATGACATGTTAAATATAATGATTTAAGTTAAGATGAAAAAAACAAAGCCACTAAAGTGTTAGAAAAAAGTGATGAATTCTTTTATAAGATTGAGGTGGGAAAAGGCATTAAAGACAAAAACCAAAAAGGGAAAGATTGATAGATATGTGATTAGACAGAAATTTTAAACTTTGATATGACAATAAACTATGACCAAATTAAACTCTTGAAACACAAAACATCATAGTCAACATTTAAAGGCAATTTACACAAACAAAATAATATTTGTGACATGACAAAGAATTAATACTTTAGAATATAAAGAGTTCATATAAATCAATAAGAAAATGAACATATCAAAACATATATGAGGAGAGAATATAATGAGTATTCACAAAATGTACAAATGGATGACAGACAGTGAAAAGTGATTAACAGCCCTAGCAATGAAGGAAGAGGAAATATGAGGTACCATTTTTTTTTTCCATTTAAGTTAGCGACAATTAAAAGAAAAGACAGGTGGTGTTCCAAGGATGGAGGTATAAATTAGTACAGTCTTTCTGGAAAGCAACTTGAAATTACATATCAAGAGCTTTAAAAAGTTCATACTCTTTCACATTGCAATTCTTTTAGGAGTTTATCCTAAGGAAGTAATTATGGATATGTGCAAAGGTTTAGTTACAACGATGTTCATCATCTGAAACTTGGATAAACTTCAATGTCCAACATAAGAGTAAATTTGTGACAGCTGTGTAGTAATGCAAAGATGCTCATATTAAGTGAAAATAAGGAGGGTAACAATATGGTGTGTATAGTATTTCCTTTTGTTGAAAAAAAGGATTTAATATACATTAACAGGGCCAAAACTCCAGAATGTTACCATTGTTTATCTCTAGGTGACAATATTATAAGTGATTTTCATTTTCTTCCCTTTGTATTTCTGTACATTGAAGGTTTTCTACAAGAAGCATATGTATAAACTTTGAGTCACGAAGATTGTTAATTGGCAAACAGAAAAAAAAGAACATTTTTATTATGTTCTAAAGGTTGATGAAAGCACAATTTAATTGGAGATGAAAAAAATCATTAGGCTGATAGCTCGAATGTAAATCACTTAAAACAGAACTATTTTTGGAAAACAATGGTATAAAAGGAAGAAGCAGAAACAAGCGCTGAGCCCCGTCTCCCAGCGAACTCAGGGGCAAGGGCCGTATTGTGTTAACATGCACAGTGCGAAAAGCCAAAGGGTTTTCCAAACAACGATAACAAAAAAGTACCCAGCCTGCATTCCTAGGACCAGAAATAAGAACCGACATGGTACATCTGGTTCACCCAGTGTATCCTACTCATCAAACAATAGGCTTTGGGGCTCGCTTTGTTTATACAGTCTTCATTTTGTTACTGCTGCTTTTAAATGACTCTTGTGACTTTTGACTGGTACAGTGTTTGAGAATTCTGCCATCTCTCCTCTTCCAGAGGTTACTACAAAAAGAGAGAGGAAGGATGGAAACCACTGAAGATAGAATGAATCAAGTAACGGCCACAGATGACCAACGGGGTAAGCGTATTCAAATAGATGAAATACAGTTTACTTTTAATATGAAGTAAGCTTAACAGTAACTTGGAGGAGCAATTCTTTATAAGAATCTAAAATGATGATATGGTCAAATCTACTATTTAAATTTTTCATAAAAGCCCCAGTCATTAGGCCTTCCCTGTCATAACCAACTGGCCTTTCCACTCAGTTCCCTCAAGTGCCATGAATTTGTCATCAGACCTGCAAATCCAAAGACTCAACTCATAAGCCCTCACTAATCTCCTTTATACAATGGATTTCAGTGATCCAACCTCATCCTTCATTGTCAGTTTTAATCTCTTTGAATACAATGCCAAAATTTACATTAATCATTACCGAGAATATGTTAGGTATCCATAATATGCCAGGTGCAGTGTGGGTAGAAACAGAAGAACACCCTTTCCTGGACCAGCTTGCAAGGCTCGGGGATGGAGAGGAGTAGTATATGAGAAACAAGCCGAGAGGAGTGGAACTAGAAATAAACAAATAGGGCCTAAGCAAAGAGTGTCTACTGCAACGGTAGGAAGCCTTCCTGGGGGTGGTAGAAGGTAAGCTGTGTGCCGAGTAATGAGGAATACCTCGACGAGAGGAGGTGAACTGGAGACACCCAGCATGGAGAGGTGGAAAGCAAGGGGAGAGAGCAGTCTGCAGGGTAACTGGAGCTGTGCAGAGGGAGAAGAGGAAACAAGACTGGAGAGGCAGGGTGGGCCAGTTATGGAGGGTTTTGAGAGTCAGACAATATGATCAGCAGTACAGAATCACTACACCTTCTTGAGTGGAAGACTTGGAGCCAATGTAGAATTTTAGGAAGACTGGGTGAAGGGTAGCTGGAGGAAAGGCTGGAGCAGGTGGGGAAGGGAGGTGAGGACCCAGTGACATGCAGTCACACGGGAAAGGGTGGGAGGGGCAGGGTGAGTGCCTTCTTTATGCGTAGCCTCATCCGGCAACCTTTCGGCAGGTCCCAGGTTCAGGGATAGGCTCTGAGGTTACGCTAGTGGCTTGTGGGAAGAGTGAAATGAAAAAGGAACAAATGTTATCACAAAGGAAGGATGCTACAGGAGAAGGGGAAAGAAGAGACTGATGCACTAGGGAAGGTAAAAGCAATGCAGTGGCACAAATGACTTAAGGATTTATAGCTGCAAAACTGATTAGACCAGTCACTAGTGGGAGAGTTTGGAATGGTTGCATGTTGGGGACAGGAACTCTAATCACTTATTCTTGTCCAATTAAACATGACTGTCATTGCAGCACATTTGACCAGCTGTCCTATCGTCGTCTCAAGGCGACCTTTACAGGGGTGAAGCTCATCATCCATTCCCTCCAAACACTTATTTCCGCCCAATTCTAGAATGCATTTTTTCCACCTTTCCTTAGAACACCCTCCCTACCTCTCTTCTCATGTCTTATCCAATTTGTCAACTAAAGGACATGGTCTGGTATCAAACCAAGTTTCACTGCCTGTTCCACTCTCTGTAACTATAGCCCAATAAATCTCTAGAAGTTCTGGCTTCTAATGTCAGCTGGTTTACTATAAAGTCCCTGCAGGACTGTATGTATCAAACTTTAAAATGGAATATGGCAGCAACAACTCACATTACTATGTATCAGTCACTGTGCTAAATACTTTATACATTTCGCTCATGTCATCCTCTCAGCAACCCTTTGAGGTAGGTAGTAGCATTGTTTTACTGTTGAAAAAGAGTTTAGGTAACTTGCCTAAGGTGACTCAGTAGGGGAGTCAGTGACCAAATCAGGAGCCCTCGCTACTAAGCTCCTTGTGCTTCTCTGCCTCTGTCCTAACGGCAAATGCCTGTCTGGCCCTCCTGTTTTAGCTTCTGTCCTCCTCCCTTATTTCCCCACTGGGGTCTTGGAGAATATTTATGAAGAGCAGCTCTGGAAGCTCCCATTCCAGCAAGTGGAGAGACACTCTTGTTTTTTTTCCTCCTCTCAATCTCCGTCCTGTCCTGCTCCCCACACACTCCCTTTTTGAGACTTGCTTTCTCCTCCTTCCTTCTCCTCTTCTTCCTTCCTCTGATCTTTATCCTTACCTTTATTCATTCCTGTGGTGCCCATTAACTCTCAGAACCACAACAAGAAGCCCAAGAGAAACTCAGAAATTTGGACCTGTTTTGGAAATGCTTTTCTAGAGCTCAATGTGAATAATTTCCTCCTCCTCCTCCTGCTTCGTTATCCCCGTCATCATAGCAGTTTATCCTATGCTAGCGATATGCATGGCCTTTCATGTGGAGCCTCTCATTTAGTCCTCTCATCCTCCTATGAGACAGAAATTATCTGGCCCATTTTACAGTTTCCCAGGTTCTACAACCAGGAAGTAGCAGGTCCCAAAGTGATCTCAGGTCCGGTTGATTTTTAAGTCTGGGTTTTTAACTGTCACGCACGATTGCTTAGCCTAGTTCCCCAGTGATTTAAACAAATTGGATTTTAGGTGTCACGCCTGTGAGTATCTGTCCACCTCCTAGGAAAAAGCTCTGCAAAACACCAGCTGCGATTCCTCGATGCTTCCTTTTCATGTGGCTTTACAAAGTTCTGTTTTCCCCTTTCCATCTAAATCTGTCTGCCAGCCTCACAGCCTCTCACACTTAGTTAACCAACACGTAATGGGCATCTGCTATTTTCACTGGTGTGAAATTAACTGCCTCTTTGTGGTGTGTTTAAACCACGCATTATTCAAACTTGTACACACACACACACCACTTCCTTGGTCAGTGCAGAACAGTGTAGATAAAAAAGAGGAAAATTTTTTTGTTGTTTAATTGAGGTGTTTCGTATATGTGGTAATCACAGAGGATTCATCTGAATTCAATTCAAAAGGCTGAATGACAGGTCTGAATCAAAACTGGCCAGATGTACTATAACATTTTAACATAAAAAAAAAAAAGAAACATGTACATGTATAGTAGAACAGTTAATAAGGAAAATTTATAAATGATGAAAAATTAATTTGTTCAAATGATTAATTATCTTTTATTAATGGGATATATTACGGCTACGCTGGCTTCATAAAAGGGAGGTGGGCACTTGAGGGATTCAATGGGCTTTGACCTGCTCTGCTGAATCTAAAAGCAGAGATTTGTAAACTCACCAATTAGATAAACATTAGCTTATAGGGGAAACTAATCATTCAATGTTTGCTCATCGCTGCAAGGAACAGTACATTCTGTCTTAAGGTCCACTTTTAGAAATTACAGAACCCTGAATCCTTTGTAAGTATCTGCTTTTTTTTAGGTTTCAAAGATATTTCAAATGCATTTCGCTTTTTTTCCAAAACTCCAAATGTCATGATGTTCCTAATATACTATCAAAAACTATCGGCCATTCTCCTCCCTTCAGTCTTATTCCAAGCCTCAGCAAGCATTCTCCAAATTCAAAATACTGAAGCCCCTTGAGTTCCAAAGCTCCTTTGTGGGTATACTAAGAGATCACAGACTTGGCAGGCCCTGTTGCTCCTCGCGATCAGACCTCTCTTCTGTTACGCATCCTGTTTGCTTTTACTGTGCAAAGTGTTCTGGTAGAACTCAGTATGACATATTACCAGGAACTTTGTACTGTTCAAAAAAACTACCCGAGAGGATACATCTTTCAATTGTGCTGACGATTACATTGGAGAAGCCCTGGTGAACGCAGACCTTCATGCTCATATTATTAAAATTGTCATGAATACTGAAAAATCTTCTTTCAGATGCTGGTCTATGACTTTAGCACAGAAATTGCCAACATGCATTCTGTGATACCTGGATTAATAAATAAGGAGCATGCCGACATTCCAAAAGGTGTCCCAGAAAAAATTCATATTGAATTTACATAATTAAAAATATAAGTTTCATACTATTTTCTTTCTAGCATTCCCTTCTCTGGAGAGAGGAATACGACCAAATAAAACTACAAAAGGCTTGAAAAAACACTATTGTGATGTAGTTGTCTGAATGAGACCCAAACCCAGTCTGGTGAATTAGAAATCTGGCCACATACATATGGTCCTTCTGTAATTCCAGAATTATGAGAGTAGAACCAATAGTTTTTACAGTACAATATCTCCTACCGCCAATGTTGGAATGGGATTTTGACATTAAATATTAATGGAGAATCTAAAACTACTAAATTATACCAATTTCAATTAAAATATGTGTACATTGAATTGTTAAATTTTAAATCTTCATATTTATACATATCTCAAGCACCAAACAGCTCTCCAGCTATCACTATCTGAGGATAAAAATTAATTGTTCTTTTGTTTTTCCTACCTTAGAGAATAAAAATACCTAAGTAATTCTTTTTTAAAAAATACATAATCTAAATATATCTGAATATTTAAATACATCTACATATTTAATGGTATATTTGCATTCATATTTTAAATATATACAATATATACAGATACATATATACCAAATACAGTAAATACCAAAGGTTTTGTAAGAAATTTCATCTGTGAGCTGATTCAAAGCATAAATAACAGACTGAAAATTCCAAATATTTAGACAGAGACCACGGGAAAACCAAATGGTGCTTTACATAGTCGCTTAATACTTCCAAGCACACTGTTAAGCCTAATAATAGCAATGCCATCAAATATCGTAATGCAATGAAATAAAAGTGATTTCTTACTGAATACTGGGAAGGATGTATTTCCTTTTAACACTTGGAATTCTTGTTCTAGTCGTCTCCGTAAATCTATTTGTTCAAATAAAACCTTCTGAAGTTCTTCTAATAAAGAAAAAAATGAAGAGTCATTTTTACTAATCTTTACAAATAACTCTCCAGAGAACTGTTATATATGGCAATTTATTATTATAAGACAAAATATTTTACCAGTTTAAAAAGTGTTGCATAGACATAGGATAGATTTTGTGCAGAAATCCATGAATATAAATCAATGTAATATATTATTTTAAAGTATTATATTACAGTGTCATGTATTGATTGATATGTATGCATTAATCTCAATTATATCCACCCAATGGTCCATATATTATTCATATGTTGCTTGTCAAGCTTAAAATATGGAGTAGAACAAAAATATCCTCCTATTATCTCTATAGTCCTTTAAAGCTAAGAGAAGTTCTACAGAATTAAAACTTTGCTTTACCTTTCCCCATATTTTCTACATCCTTTTTGAGTGAATGAGGTGAATTTGTTTCTTGTGTGTGTTCACCTTAAAAAAAAAAAAAAAAGGAGAGAAAAGATATTAGTTCTGTGTAGGCTATTCTCTGAAAATTTTTCTCTTCATTTTCTTTTATATCTACAGTAGCGCTTATTATTTAATATAACTTGAAAGTGAAAGTCCTTAGAACCAAATGTCCTCATTTGCTTGTGTACAATTCCCCTGAAGCATGGCGGGGAGCTAGAGAAAATGAGGGCACAGTGTACATACGTAGCCTGTGGTGGCAGCTCTGAGAAGGAGATTCCTGCTGATAGCCCCCCACTTCCAGCCGCCACCATCATCCACCCTTTACAACGAAAGTAATTGCTACAATGGGCAAGAGAAGAGGTTGAATAGTCAACATTTCTGGAAGAAATCCAATTAAAGTCCCTCTCCTTCCAGGAGTGAAGAAGCCTGCTGCCAGTTGGGAGGCCCTCAGGACTAAGGCAGCAGACACCTCCTGCCATCTTGGACCAAAATTTGGGGCAGTGAAAAAAAAGGGGGAGGAGGCTTTAGCTGTCCTTGGGAGAGCCTTTTTAAGCAATTTCCTAATAACTGGTAGTATTTTTTTTTTAAATCAACCTAAAACGGAGATGTGAAATAGTTATCTTATGTTACTTTGCAATATTCACATGCTTCTTAACTATTTGGCTTTAACCAATAAAAACTACATTGTGGCTAAAAGTTAAGATTGTTTTTCTTACCTATTTTACTTACGTGCTAACTAGAGTGATGGCAATGTTAGAAAATGTATTTATCCGCACTCATAGTTTGAGTCTACATAATCCAGAAAACAAATAAAACAAAGAACTCCAACCATTCAACTTACCAGATTTTTTTTTTTTTTGCTTTCAAATTCCAACCTGCTGTCTGCAACTATCCACATAATGTAATAAGCTTTCCATTTTCATCTAAAGAGGTGTGGTAGTACAGACAAAAGTGCTCCAAGATTTCATAAATTCCCCCACCCTCCCTCCCTCCCAGGTTAGCTTCCTCCTATGTGTCCCTGGAGCTGTTTGCTTACTTGTCTTCTGCACCTGCTAGGCGGTATGCTACTTGGAAGGTAGGAGTCTGTCTTTACTGCATGGCCAGTGCCTAGCAGAGTGCTGCACACATAGTAGGTATTCAATAAAGTGTTTTCATTTGTCACTGAAAAAAACCCTAGAAGGTTATAAATCCTAAATTATAGCACAGGCCAGAATACATCACTTCAATTCTCTCCTCACTATTTGTTCATTTCCCTTTTTCAGCAAGAAATGGAATGTAATGGCTCTGGGCACTTGTAGGAATACTGGGAGATTTCACTGTCCAAGTAAAAATTCATGCAAAGAAAGAGACAGAATTTCTCCCCAAAGCAGCAGCCTACAATATCAAGGACAGACAGGAAAATCCTTAATATGATATCATAAATGGCAATTCTGCATTCCACCTGATGATCATTAAGAGTATATGTGTGCAGGTATGCATGTATACATATATGTGCATATAAATACATATATATAAATATACTATGAAAATATTCTTGCACATGTGTATAATTACAGGAAGGCGCTTCCCTGCCCCCCATCATTAGGACAATAACATCTTTGACATCCATGAATTCCTTAATGCCAGGCATTTTCTCTACTATTTATATCATATTTGTACAACCTCTTTCCCTACTCTCATCTTGGGCATGTCCTCTCTCTACAGGCTTTCAAACATTAATACCTTGGCTTTCTTCTCCACATGATAAAATAATGAGGAGATATCTGTGAAGCACTCTAAATATAGGCCTTAATATAATTCCTATAAAATACTACTACCTTGAAGAACAGCAACATGAAGGTTGATTACAAATCATAAATATGTAAACCAAGAAAAGTGGTATTTTGAAATGAAGGTGCATATTTTGTGCAGTTTTTCCTATGTTTGCTATAGTCTCTCACCTAAGTGAGACCAGTTAAGTGAGTAGACCTTTCATACTCACATGTAGTATCGAGTCTGAACAAAAGAAACAAGCATGCACAGACTTCTTTATCCATTTACAGAGAATAATGAGATTTTATCATTCTAAAATTTTCCCGACCGCTCAATACATGATTTAAATGAGATATATTGTTTTTGAATAGGCAACTCTAGAAAACATGCTTATTGCATTATTGCAGATTCTTTTCAATTCATTAGCGTATTTCGTGAACTGTTTATTATATTACATTTCAATTAGATAATTAAATTTAAAAATGAAAATATGATACGTTAAAATGCATTCCTTTTTCACTTCACAATTAGGAGCTTTCCATAGGTATGAAACCATTATACAAATGGCTAGCAAATGGAAACCGTATTAACCCCAGACAAATCTACTGATGACATTAATAATAAGCTTTTCTTTTCATCAGTATTGCAGGAATTTTATTAATATTTTACATCAGTGCTATTTCAAAGAGATATTTGCTGTAATTTCTGGGTAACATCTGCCAATTTTGAGCTTAGATTCAAATGCTTCATTTACAAAGGGCTTTTAAAAATGGGTAAATGTTAGGTAAATAAGGAGCACAGACGCTTCAGCTGCCTTTTGTATATCTGGACTGTTGCCTTTTGTATATTACTAATCTGTAAAAACCAGATTGTTAATGGTGGTTAAAAATGACCTCTGGGAGCCGGAATATGTTTGTTCACTATTACTGCTAATGTTTTCCATCTGGTTAAAAAAAAAAAAAAAGCAGTCTAATACTAGATTAAATAAATGAGATTTAGTTGACAATGAGCTTCTAAGTTTTATAAATATTCCATCAGATTAAATGCATTTTATTGTTCCAAAATTAATGAATGGGTTTGGAGACACCCATTACATTCCCTTTAAAAAATTACAAAAGGCAGCAGGGTGGGGGACATAGAGAACTTAATTGTGTAGAGATACAGGAGAGAAAATTATAACATGGCATGAACATCTTTCTTGGAGGTCTAGTCTAAAATATATCTTGTCAGACAGTCAGGTGGCTTAAATTTGGAGAGTTATGGATAATTAGGGTATAAAGTGCATCCTATGGATTGATATGATTAGAAGATGCTACTCAGAGATGTGTATACACCAGCACTCCACAAGTGCACGTTTGCGAGGCTAGTTCCTTACGGCCTGCATTCTTGCCAGTGAGTCTGGCTCACCCTGGAGAGTAGAAGCAGCTTCAAGTCACGTCAGGGAAACTACACCTTGCTGAGTGCAGTAAAGTCCAAAGAGCTTGGGGCCACATGGTTCCTGCTTCCCTGGTCTCTCTGGGGTCCTCCAGCACCAGGTGGTCCCATATTCTAGGTGAATGCTTTACCCCTCCCTTGGCTCTGCCCTCACACAGCCATCAGAAACTGAATTACAAGAGGGATGGATGTGACGATATGTCATGTTTAAGCAGACATGAGCAGTAAATAGGAGATAAAGAGGAGACTGCAGTATCCAAAGGAAAAAGAACCAAGAAAAAGCCAATAGATTCATTCACTACCTTTTACAGCACAAGGGCAAAATTTTCTCCTAAATACTATGTCACACCTCTCTCTGTTTAAGAACCTGCAAAGTCTCCTGTGGTCTACACCGAAGAAACCACTCTAAGTTCCTCCCTTAGAGCCTCTAGGCTCCCCCATGATCTTGTCCCATTTGGCTGAGCTGAGCTATCTTTCTGTACTACCAAACACCAACCCTTTACTCAAGTTGGACTTATTTCTCACATCTGCTGGCTCTGCCTGTTGTTTCTCTTGCCTAAGGTGCCCACTCCCCTCCTCTCCCTGTCCATCTAAAATCAGCATGGCACCCAAATCCCTATCCTCCTGGAAAGCCTTTCCCAACTTCTACAAATGCTGCAGATCCATTCTTTCCTGGGCTGAAGCGCTGGGTGCTGTTTGTCTTTACTCTGCCACTATGTATCCGATAGTCTGGCATTTTACAACAGATGTCTAGTCTTCCCTAGCTAGAAAATCTGCTTTCTGAGGGCAGACAGATCCTGCCCCACAGATCTTATCACCGTCGGACAGGTAACCCTTATCAACTATTGTTGACAATACTTGGTGGAAAACATCCAGAGAAAATATTTCCTTTTATAGAAAAAAAGTGTGTTATTTAATTGTACACTCAAGGGTAAATGTAGTCAATGAAACTATTTCTGTTTGGGGCTGTGTCTATACACAAGGTAACACGGGTACTCTAACACTGGGATGAAGAATAAAACATTTCAGTCAAACATCCAGTTGTTTCTACAGTCAGTGGGGACTCGTGTGCTGCTTAGTGTGTTCTGGTGCAGAGGAGCAGACTCTGGAAGGGAGAGCATAATCTGCTAGCCAAGCTACGAAAAGTCTCTGCCTGTAGCTCCCAGTGCACTGTCATGCCCTCAGTACTGGGCAGGGGTTCTGCCTTCTCCCTTCCCAGCAGCCTCAGCAGGGGGCCTGGGCTCTGTTGGACAGAGATTCCATTTACAATGTTTAATTCCTAAAGACACTCTGGATTTTAACGAGAAATCTTAGTTTTATAATCTGGATTTAATCTAGATTTTCCTGAAATTTTTATCTCCTCTTTCATTAACAGTCTATTTTACAATTCGAATGGGCTCAGTTAATCTACAGTTAGCCTAACTAGGATATTTAACAATAACCAAAATTTAGCACAACATATGGTTTAAAGAGGATTTTAAGAACGCTTTGCATGAAGGCATTAAAAAAATCAATTATACAGGAAGCAGAATTAAATAATTTTCTCCTCTATAGGTGGGACATGAACTTCTGTTAATTTTTTGGTGTTAAATTCTACATTTAACTCTTCCCCTGTGACATTCGGTATTTTAGTGAGGTCACAGAACAGAAAAGAAAAAAAAATCAATATCATTAGAGAGGGTATGCTACAGAATGAACTTACTAAATATTAACTCCATTAGTAAAAAGAAAAAAAAAGGAGCGAGGGTAAGATTAATATCTGTGGGGTTATAGTAAACTGAGGAGTTATAGCAAACTATAATTTATGACCAAAATTTATTGTAAGTTGCATACACATTGCTTCTTGAATCAAATATCTTTGATTAGTGAATCTTAAGTTCATTTAGAATTCTCTTGAGTTTTAGAACTTGTGTTGTCAATTCATACTATTTATTTTTTTCCAGAGAGTTTTTCTTTGTCCTTCTGTTTCCTTGAGTCTCATATAATTTTTAAAAAGTCATAAGTAAGAAGGGATACTTTTCATAAATAAAAAGAAACTGATATCTGAAAATATAGGGGTTATTTAATTCTGAAAACATTGATTGAAACACCTCAAAATTTATTGTTCATAAATATATCAGTAGTTATTTAATGGTGGCTGGTTTTATCACATTTTATAGCTGGATAAACTGAGGCACAATGTAGTTAAAGGACTTACCTAAAGTTATCTAGTATGTGAGAGAATTAAAATTCAGATCTACCAGTTTACAGTTTTTCTTTTTTTAAAAAAAAAAATCATAAGCATGTTTGAAAATAGAATGGAATAATAAATCAGAGTGCCTCGTCTGCTATATATTCATGAGAAGTGTAACTGCTTCTTACTATTCTCAGGAATCCATCTACAGCATATTAAGTACACTAGAGAATCATACCAGTGAAATCAAATTGATTTTAAAACTTCTATACATATAACAAGATGCAGCCACACTTAGAGTCCAATGGTGCCGGCATTTCTACAATAAAGGGGATTGAAATTGGGGATGAGTCCACTTTATGAGATTTCCTTGACCTGCAATAGCTTTGAGCTGCCTCACCAATTTACCTCACTGCATTCGATTTCAAATCACTTAACTTCACTAAAGTTATTCAAAACAGATATGCAAAACCTCAGTCCAGGATTGCAAGAAAATGCTGCCATTTATTTTTTGAGTAGGTAATATTTTGACCAAACTACCATTCCCCTAATCTGTTTTACTTGGCTTTAAGCCATCTGTCTAACTTTAAGGAAGCCTATAGATAAAAGTTCTACTGGCTTCTGGGACTTTGGGCTACTTAAAATCTTCATGTTTGGTACCTCTAATTATATAGAAGTACAATATCTGCTGTGTGTAAGGTTAATAACCATTAATAGGGAGGTTTTTAAAAAATCATTTAAAAATGTAATATCTTTGAAATTGCTGAAAAGTAGCTACCAGTAAGGCTGAAAGGTGAAGGGAGGCTAAACTTAATTAAAATGATGAACTAAGAAATTAGCTGGAACTAAGTATTGCAGCTAAACTGATTTTGTAGCAGGGATCAATTAAAACAAGTATCAATCATTTAAAGATAGTCTACATTTTAACTTGTTTAGAGAAAGGTCACAGAAATTTCTTGATAAACTATATTTATGACTGATGGGGGTTGGGGGAGGCAGAGAAATTCATACAAAAATTAAAAATCGCTTACTGACTTCTTAGGTGGTTTGAAAAGACATTTCATTCTTTTATGTTATACTGTACATGTACCGAAATAAAATACTAATATTTTCCAATAACAATGATTGAACTAAACGTAGGCTAAAGGACACATGGTTATATAAACCTTATTGGATGGTATTTGTGTAGACTAGGATTATAGTATTCATGCTACATTACAGCTGATCTGTCTGTCCCCTCCTTTTAATTGGAAGCAATTTGAGAGCAGGAATCACTGTTGATTCTATCTCCGAATCCCCAAGCTTAGCAAAGTGCCTAGTACACAGTAGGCACTCTGAAATGTCTGGAGAGTAATTGAGGAAATAAACAAATGAATGCTATCATGTACATGTGAAAGTTAACACTTGTTACATGGGGGAGAAATGACTCTATTCACGAGCAGGGCATAAAGTATTCTACTGTTACCACCCCAAAGCAGCTAACAGTGTTCATAATCTATTTTGCTCCTCTGGATTTTTGACAATTTGCTAAACAAATGAATTCATGGAGTCTGGCTCCAAGTAAACACATTAATACCAAAACATAGGCCAGTTGGGTGCCTACTCAGAATTTTCTCAAGCAAGTGTACATTTCGATGTGAAGACCATCAACTAATCTTTCCTATAAGCAAGGACAGAAGGAGATATACCAAGTCTCACAGCACCCCAAGCTCCTTAACAAATCTTGGTGTTTAAAACATCATCTCCACATGCTCAGCAAAGAAACAATGAGGATAAAGTTCTTACGGCCCATGACCGAAGATAAATTTAACAAAATACATTCTTCATCTGAACATTTGTTCATTTCAATAAGATGTTTTCATCCCGTCTACCTGTTTCCCATTCAATACAGGATAATAGTATAATATAACCTAGTACTTACGTACTTCCATGAAGAATATGAGAATGAAATTGTAATATGGAAAAATCAATGCGGAACAAATTTCTCTGGGAATCTGTATCAAATTAATTATTGTGAGCAAGGGACTTGTAATATATCAATAGTATGACTAGGTGTTATTATCAACATAACTATTGACTATACTGCCCTGAGCTCCAGGCACTGTGGAAATTTTATGTGAACACCGATCCTGACTGTACTTTTCCTTCCTTCCTTTCGATATCTGTATTTTCATTTGAATATCAAACAACAATGGATTCAGTTATTTTTATCCACTCTGGCTATCAACCTTTGGGTTCTGATGACTTTTCAGGGTTTACTGAACTTACTAAGCGTGGGGGAGCCAAGTGCTTTCCAAGGCTAGGAGGAACTTGTTTTCAAATGAAACCAGCCCAGCCACCCAAATTGGAGGATGATGACGAAGAGAAAGTCAGTTTCTAACAAATCTACGGAGACTATTAATATACATGAAATGAAGAGAACTATATAGCTCTATGAAGGAATCAGAAAGTTTTAATGCATTTAGATTTCTAATGGGTAGGCACATTCATTAAAATGTTAACTTAAAATTTGTATGACAATTATACATACTAGCTGTTACTGCAATGTAGGAAATTAAGTTCCTAAAAAGAGATATTTCGGATTGTGGAATTTGGATTTTCTCACTAAATCTATGGAAACTTTTAAATTTAACAATTTAAACATCAAACTATCCCATAGTTTTGTACAAAACTAAGTATCCTTAAAAAGCTATGTTGATTTTACATCTTTTATAGAATACTTAAAATTTCTCATTTTTATTTTCTTTAAAATTTGCACCCAAATAGAATAAGAGTTTAGCATGGGCAGACTTATGACAATTTCTGTCTTTCTGGTTTAGCTGAATGAAGTGTAAAATCTGGTGCAACTTCTCTAAATGTGTTATTTTATATTAAATACATGTATATTATAATTTGAACTTTAATATCATGAGTAGCCAACTTTGAAATAAAAACCTCCAAATTGAGGCAGTCAAAAACAACCTTAAAATTAATGCACATAAATTACAAAGTACTAATTTTAACAAGCAACACTAAATTAAAAGCTGTTCTAAAATTAGTAAATGAAAAGTGGGGTCCGTGTCCTATCTCTATATGGGTTACAGTCACTGCTACGTGCAAGTTTTTTTATTTTATTGGAATTTGAGCTTCATGGCGCCTCCTCACAAAATGGGGTCATACATAAAGTAAAAAACAAAATAGAAATTCCTCCCAAAGTAAGTTACTGACAGTGCCACTAGGATGTAGCATTGCTTTCCAACTCTCTTTCTGAGCTTTGTCTATTTTGGTAGAGAGGAATGAGATATCTCTAAGTGCTAGCTGTACAACATTGGCCTAGCGAAGGTCTCCATCCACTTCAGCTGTTGAAACAGCCCGAGAGAATTTGCATGCACCAGAGTACATATAGACTCCCATCTGTGGTTTCCAGGCATGAAAGAAATTGGGCTACTTTTAAATCTATTTTTAGCTATACAGAGCCACTAAATATCATTTGATCTGGGGCTGAGGAATATTTCTAAAATTGTTTTTTCATATTCATGAATGTGTTGTTTCCAGTGGCTATTAATTTCTACACATATCAAACAAACAAAAGCAATTGACTATCTAGAAATGTCTGGGAAATGGCTAGATATTATGGAACCAATCAAACAGAATTAAAAACCTGTGCATGTGCGTGCGTGTGTGTGTGTGTCTGTGTGTGTGTGTATGCGCGCGCGCGCGCGCACGGGCAAACCCATTAGAAATTCTTTGGTAGCAATCCTTTACATTTCAGGCCTCAATTTTGTGAAATATCACAGTAGGAAGGTGCAAGTTTCCGGGGAAAAAATCGCTGCTTTTCTGATTTTACATTGTACACTATAGGTTTTAACAGAAAAATCCACACTTAACCATTTTATCATATTAGACACTTAGAGCAAATTTGTGAAAGATAATTTTATGAATTTTCAAAAGGGCATAAGGCTTTAAGGTGTGGAAGTGATAATAATAAAAACACTTAAAATGTGTTAACAAACAGGTAAAGCCAGAATGCACAAAAAGCCAACACTGGCGTGGCCACTAACCAATAATATACCACAATACTCAGTATTGCCAACCAAAATTAGATGTTGATCAATATTTACAGAATACATTCACATAATCATTTGGAAATATCTTACAATATACAGCTTTCTTCCCATGATATATAAAGCTAATATTTCTCATTAAAACAGGTATTTGCCTTTTGCCATTTGAGATATCGAGAAGTTTCCTTCATGAGAAAATAAAAACGAAGGTTTGGAGACCTTTTTCATTGTACTTTGCTGTTATATAAGATTCCTTTAAGATCCTATTTTCTTTATTTCTGCTCCCCACACCACTCTTTCTCCCTCTCCCTCACTTCCTAGCTTGCTCTCTCTGTCTCATTTGACAGGCAAATTTGCAGACATTGCCGCAGGATAACAACCTCGTTTGACAGTCAATTAACCGTGAATAGTCAAAGCCAAGGCAGTTTGCATTACATAAATGGAAAATTAGATTCCTTTTTCCCAAGAAACAAAACCCTCTCCTTAAGACACTGCAATAGACAACTTAGTATCAAAACTTCTAATCACGTCTTTCCCAAACCCCTTGGAGACATTTAGCAATCAGTAAAAGGTGGTTTCATTTAATTTGTATAATGTAATTTTTGTAAATGTATTATACATTTTGTGTAGAGATCATTATCATGGAGATAATATAAATGTTGGCATAGATGTCATAAAACACCTTTAATGTCTTTCTGACAGATATTAAAAGCAATAAGCTGTGATCCTTTTTAATGGAAGGTTTCTAAGAGAACATTTCAATTATTGTCATTTTATGCTTTTCCAGCCTGTTTCATTGTGTAACCTGATATATTTCTGAATTTTCTTCTGAAATATGCCCAGCAATTAATAATCTTATTGCTATTAATGTCACTGCTTTCCCATTTGTGTTTTTCTTAGTTATATGTACTAGGAATTGTTTTTCATCTTTACCCTTGTACTAAATATTCACTCTTTTGATTATGAATTTCAGCTCCTCTTTCTGTCATCTGACTATTCATTTCTCCTATTTGTCTCAGCCTACCTGATCTTTCTCTCCAAAAATCTCCTCCAGAAGCATCTGAGTCTGTGATGAAAAAGCTATGCTCCTTGTTCTTATCTAGAATCAAACAAAACACAAAATCTACAAGTGATCATACTGATAAGTGGGAAACAAAGACATTAAAAAATTTTTTAAATGCATTTCTGTATTTGTGTATATTTAGAGTGCTGGCGCCATTTAAATGCAAAGAGATGTGCTGAGATCGGGGCAACGGCTCTGTTATTTGGGAAATTGAAAGTGTTTGGAAATTGCAGAAATGCTACCCTTTAAAATGTAAACTGTAATATTACAAAAACACCATAAAATTCAATGGATAAAAACCCATAGAATGGTAGTGGGTGGGGCAAGAGACTCTAGGTATAAATCTCACAGAAATGGTTAAATGCAGGAAAGAAAACTTGTGGTTTATTTTTGTTTTACCTGAAAAGTTGTTGTCGTCTTTTGCAGATAAAATAACTTGGTTGTTTTCCTTAGTTTTCTGATTCTGTGTGGAGAAGAATTAGACACACAAATCAATGCCTGGATCAAACCATATGCTAATGTCAACAGTCAGCAGGAAGAAGCATCAATAAAAGTGACTCCATGGGGTCTCAAGAGACTTCATTTTTGATGATTATCTTCTTTGAACAGTTGTTGTACTTATATACATGCGTACAAATGTAGGTACCTGCACTATCCTTTAAGAAGTAATATGTTAATCAAATACACACCTATTATATACTCTATACGCATACACACATTATTTGTCAAATCTACAGTAAATTAGGGACAGTCACATCATTCTGAGTGTTTTCTATGCACACTTGAGTGAACAGTGAATGATGAGCCATTTAAATTTAACTTTTGTCTTTGGGGTCCCAGGTAGCACATTCATGAGGATGGAGATTGATTTGGGAGAAGCCCATCTTGCTGAAGAGTCTATCTTTTGTTTACTGGACACAGTATCTTACAGATGTGTGCATTCTGGTTAGAGAGCTCTGGGGTTCCAACCTTGATTCAAGCATTCAAATAAAAGTGGATTTAACTTTTAAAGTCAATGTATTTAGATCCTTTTTGGGTCATGGTGGGGTGAAGCCCTGAACTACAGAGCAGAAAGGAGAAAGAATGGATTATTTAGACTGCTCCAGTTTTGTGGTTTCACAGCTCTTTGGGGGGACAACTGTGCTCAAATGGGGGGAGGGGCGGGGCAAAGGAAACTGATGGATTAGAGGGAGGACTTGGTCTTTTCCAACTTCTATAAGCAACCCACTTGAACATAGGAGGGAATAGAGGCCCTTAGAAAGGCTTTGTAAGAAAGAGACCAGAAACCGCACTTTTATGGGGGACCACCGGCAGGAAAGAAGCCCTCCCAAACACACTGAATATTTCATTTCTGTGGGGAAATCTGGTGATTCATCTTTCTTACGCATATGTAACCGATTCAGCCTAAAGGTGCATTTAAATAATAATAATTAGCTTGAAGGCGCCTAAAGGGGATATTTACATCTTTGTAGGAGGGCTGCTCCTCCAGTGATGGATGGCGGACAGGACTGCCCGGGCTGCTGCTAGCGCCGCTCGCTTTTTGGGAGGCTAGGGGCGGGGGTGGGGGCGGGGGCAGGTCCGAGGCCCCGGGGTCACCCAGTTTCCCGTTTTCTGGCAGCAGCCTGGAGTTCAGGGCGAGTGGGAAAGCGCCGGCGGCGGCCGGCACGCGGTCCCGGCTGCTCCCCTTCTCCGACAGCCCTCGGCCCTGAAGGAACCGGCCGCCCCCAACTAGGGGGTCCCCTAGCAGGACCCCGGTCTCTTCGTCTTCCTCCTCGTCGTCGTCGGGGTCTCGACCTTCCTCCTCCTCCTCCTCGCCATCGGGGGGTTTGTGGCCCTCCACGTCCACCTCCTGCTCTTCCTCCTCGTCGTCCTCGTCCTCGGAGCTGTCCTCGCTGGGGTAGCTGCAGCTGGTGCCCCCGGGGGACAGAAGGCCTCGGTGGTGCGGCTGCGGGGCCAGCGGGGGCGGTGGGGGCGGGGGCGGCGGCGGGGCCGGGTGGTGGCGCTCAGAACCCGGCTCCTCAGGCTGCGGGGGCAGCAGCAGCAGCGGTGACGGCGGCTGCGGGGTATGATGGTGGTGGTGGTGGTGCGGGTGGTGATGGTGATGGTGGTGATGCGCTTGGGCCGAGTGTGGCGCTCCCGCTGACGCCCCGTGCAGCTTGGCCAGGCTCTCTGCATCGTCCTTGCCGCCCACCGGCCGGAAGGCGCTCGAATGGTGGTAGCTGCCTCCTCCTGCCTTTCGCCCCTCCAGGAGGTGCGGATGGTGGGGCGCGGGCACGCGGGCGCCCGCAGGGCCCGCTCCGGCCGCCGTGGTCCCCGCCCCGGACACGCCGCCGGGGTCAGCGGGCGGCGTGGAGCCCGCGCTGCAGTCCCCGCCACTGCCACCCGGGGGCGACTCGAAGAGCGCTTCCCTAGCGCCGGCGGTGCCCGCAGGAGGCGGCGGGCCGGAGCCCGGGCCGTTGGCCACGACCGGAGGGGGCTGCCCCGGCGGGGGCGCAGCATCAGCGCTGCCACCCGCGCCGCCGGGCTCGGCCAGGTCCAGGAAGGCCTGGCGCAGCAGGGCCGGGCTTTCTCCGAGCGCGCAGCCGAGCGCCGAGGGCGGCTGCGGCGGGGGCTGTAGGTAGGTGGGCACGGGAAGCCCGCCTGGGGTCCGCGGAGGCCAGAACATGCAGAAGGGCGGGTAGAAGGCGTCCTTGCGGCCCGCGGGCCAGAAGAGGCCCGACAGGCCGGCCTTGGGTGCCGGGCCCGCGGCCCCCGCGCCTCCCAGGGCCTCGACTGCGGCACCCGCGTCCTCCTTCTTGTGGCACAAGCCAAAGGCGGCGGCTGCGGCAGGAAAGGTGTAAGGGTGCGGGAAGAGCCCCCCGCAGCCTGGAAACTTCTGCAGCACTCCCCCGAACGAGCCCTTGCTCGGCACCGGGATGACGGGGTAGCTGCGCGGACCCTTGGCGCCCGCCACCGCGCCCGCGCCGGCGCCAACGCCAGGTACGCAGCCGCCCCCGGCGCCGCCCCCTCCCGCCCCGGCGCCGCCCGAGGCCGCGGCCACCGAGAGGCTGGCTGCAGCGGCGGCTGAAAGGCTGGCGGCGGCCACGACGGCCGCCTCCTGCAGTGAGTCATCGTCGTCGTCGAAGCGCGGCCGCTTGTGATGGGCGTGCGGCGCACCTGCCAGCTCGGCCAGGGGTGGTGGCGGCGGCGGCGGCGGGGGCGCCCCCAGCAGGTGCGGTCCCAGCAGCCCCCCGCCTCCGGCCACTGCGGCTGCCGCTGCCACGGCGGCTGCCTTCACCGAGCTAAGCGGATGGCAGGCAGGGTGCGAGCCGGGCTGGGGCAGCGCACGCTTGCGGCTGCCGCCGTTGAACATGGC
Source organism: Rousettus aegyptiacus (assembly GCF_014176215.1). Taxonomy (NCBI): domain Eukaryota; kingdom Metazoa; phylum Chordata; class Mammalia; order Chiroptera; family Pteropodidae; genus Rousettus; species Rousettus aegyptiacus. The sequence continues at coordinate 75,156,841 of NW_023416287.1, forward strand.
CTTGACGTCCTCCCAGGCGAAGACTAGCTCGTCCTGGGGGCTCTTGTCTGTGAGCTTCAAATGTCGGCGCCACGAGTTGAAGTTGGCTGCGTCCGGCTGTGTGTACTTGGCGTCGGGCGTACGGTGGGAGTGGAAGATGAACTTATTGGGCGAGAAGTACATGTTGCAGTAGCTGCATTTGATGCACTTGGCGCGCGAGCTGTTGTAGCGCGCGGGGATGAAGCTGCCGCGGCAGCCCCAGGCACACTCGTGCGACACATCGAAGGCGAAGTTGTCCGGCAGCTTGGGCGGCCTGTTTTCGCCTAGGAACGACTTGCACAGGCGCTCGGCCTCACGTTTCGTGATCATGCCGCAGCGGCGCGATGAGATGGGCATGGCCCCAGCACGCCGCAGGATCTCCAGCTGCACCGGCGTGCACTGCACGCACGTGATGCCCAGCGCCACGCGGCGGTTGTGGATCTCGTTGTAGCTGAAGTTCTTGAGGAGAGTGTTGGAGATCTGCGCCAGGCACAGGCGCTCCTGCCCGTCGATCACCAACGACACGATGGGAATGCCGTAGAGGATCACCTGGCCCACCTGGTTGGGTTTGAGGTTGGCGTGGCCCGGCCGTGGCTGGCTCAGCGCGTCGGGCTGGAAGGCGCTCGACGGCGATGCCAGCAGGATGTCGTTGGGCCCCGGCAGTGGGCTGGAAGCCATCTCCTCCGCCGCGGAAGCCCGGGCAGAGCCCTCCGGGTCTGTCTTGGAGACTGGAAGGGAAAGAATCAAATGTTGACAAAAGCCTTTTCAGTCTAAAACAGAGGGATGGGTTGAGTCCCTAATTGATGAATTATAATAGCTTCCTTGATTTGTTTAAGAAATGATTATCACTGGGCAGAGGGACCAAATTTCAGACAAAAAAAAAGTAATCTCTTAATTTTCTTCAAGGTCTCCCTTCTGAAATGCACGGACTTGAAAGAACTTTTTTTTTTTCTGTTCTAAAAATCCAAATTAAATTAGCTAAGTGTCACAAGAAAAAGTCAATTCCTAAGAAATTCAAGACCTTATCTTTGATTTATAGAAGCTGTTAGAATAAATGGCATTTCCGCTGGAAATTCGGAAGAAATGATGACAGTTGTAACTAGTACAGATTATACAAGTTATGGAAAACTTGGGCTTGGCCATTAAAACTCAAATTTAAAAAGAGACCATTTGCTTGAAAATAGATTGATTTTGGTTTACAAAACCCCAAACATTTTTAAAAGTGATTTTTGTGGTATCTGTGGTTTCCTCGGGGGAAATTTACTATGGGTTGATACACAGCTCATTAAAGCAAAACGAAATCCCTTCACTCTCATCTTTGCCATTAGATATTTTCATACTGTAATTACATTTTTTTGGAAATGTGGAAAAATGTACAAAGCTATAAGCATGGTTGCACCAAAAATAGGGTGTTGCACTTTCAAATTTTCAAAAAGCCACTTGCTGAACGGAGCGGTTCTGGTTTCAGATAGGTAGCTTTAAAAGATGAAGTTGTCGACCAGAAGACATTTAACAACTGTTTTTCTGTCATTTCCATGACGATGAACAAATAAGGACAGGCAAGTGTGTTAAGCCCAGAAACAGTGCAAGGAAACTAACAGTTTTGGCGAATCGTTATTGACAGGCTTTAAACGGCAACTTTAGGTGTAAGGTGAACCACTTTCAATGACATTTCTTTTTCTGATCTATGTAGATATCTCTATATCTTTGGGGTGCGTGCCCGCATAGATAGATAATCCCTGGACTAAGTAATCTGTGGAGGCACTGAAAGTGGAAGCTTTGGGTTGGACTTGCAGTAAAATTCCTATGATCTCTGGGATACCGTAAGGGGAAAAACATTCAGTAAATTAAAAATACGGAAAGAGCAAGTGAAATAAACCTTTGTGACAATACTGCTAAGTTGAAACAAGCAAAGTGGCTTATTCCCTAGGAAAGCAGACCGTGACCTTTCCACAGCGACATGTCATGTGAGGCACAGCTACTAAGGCTATCTTTTGCCCTGGAAAACCACTGCTGCCCTCGCATCAACCATTCACGGACAAGTACACTGGAGTTTGTTATTACAGCGATTTCAGAGGATACGCTATCTTATCCCTTCTCCCAAACTGTCACATTCTTGCCCTCTGTGAGCCTCTGAGACACCTATCCCAATGCTTTTGCCTTGCTGCCCTCTGGATCCTCATCTCTGATTACCATCCGCAGCCTCCAGGAAGGTTGAACAAACCTCAACGCGATCAAATGAGAGGAGAGCCTGGCTTGTCACTTCGGATGGATCAGAGACAATATTTCTAAGAGATAAGACATGAAATGGCTGTTCGAGGTACCGTGATACCCAGGCCTGACCCAACCAGCCCTATTTCGCCAAATGGCCTTTCAATGCTCATTCCCCTCCCAAACAAGATTCTTATTATCTTAATAAGACCTTGGGATAACGTGAACTCTCGCTCTGGGGCAATGGCTCGCAGCAGGCCTGGCCCTGGGCGGGAGCTGGTTTAGCGTTAGAAACCCACATCCTTAGCAGCGGGAGACTGAGTAAAAGTGTTTCCTCCTAGGTGTCCTCCACTTTCACCCAAACCCTCCCAGAAACTCCTGTCAGAGCAGAGACACAAATAAAAGGGTTTAGGATGGGGAATTTTAAAAAGAGAGTGAGGGGGAGAAGAGACAATTAAAAGTTAGTTGAACTGAAAAAGGAAGCTTTCCAACTTCGTTATTCTATTCACGAGCCAACGACTCCCAACTTAACTCCCTGGGCTCCCAAACCAATCGCCACGGAAGCCCGCTGCTGCCCCTTTCCTAACCTAGAGAATCCCACTGCTGGGGATCTCAAATAGTGAACCGCGAGCTATGCGCCCAGTCAGGGCAGGCTGGTTCCGGCAGTACCTGGTGACCCCTCGGTGTCTTTACGCGCCTAGCTGTCGGCCCATCTTCCGAGGGCGCTCGGAGGCGAAGCATCCAAGCGGGTCCTCGAATCCTGCGGGCGGGATTCCGTAGGGCTCCGCGTGAAAATCCTGGTGCTCGTTGGCTCTAATGGCGCTCGAACCCCGGCCGGGGGAGAATGATAGCGTGAATTGCGGCGGGGTGTCTCCTCCACCACAGAAAGTGTGGGCTCACGGAAACCCGCGGCAGGCGAGCCCCAGGTGGAGAGCAGTCTGACAGCGCCTTTCTCTGTCTCTGAACTCGTGTCGGACCGAGGGGACGCCACCCAGCGGGCAAGGTGACGTCACCGTCTCCCTGACACTCCACATTAAAGGGCTGGCATGTTACAGGAAGGGAGGGGGAAAGGGAAAGCGAGAGCGAGTAACATCGAGATCCTTTCTCAGCAGGCTCGAAAGCCAACACCTAACCAACCCGTAATTGACTAAAACCTCCCCAGCCCCAGAGCAAAAACTCAGACATCGTGCTGGAGCCCAGTAACTGATCTAGGAATGGAAAGGCGAATAGACTGCGTGCATCCGGGGGACCCAGATCCTGGAGGCCCCAAATTCTAGAAGGACGTCCCTAAAACGACTGTATCCCTGCCCGTTATTGTCCCCTCCCCTCAATTCTCTGAGCTACCCTCCTTCATGAATGATCCCTCTGGTATACGGTACAAACCAGTAGCCTCATTTGTGTATTCTGAAGATAGAGAAACCACAGTCAGCCAGGGAATAGAATAGCTTCAGCGCCTCGTTTGAAACACTGTGAAATGAGAGAGAAAGAGAAAAAAAGGAAGTTTCATATGGTGCACTCAGCCTAAAAACTTGGAAGGAAGCATGGAGAGTGCTCTTACTTTTGAATACACATTTGCTTTTTAGGACAAGATAGAGCCAGTGTAGCATTCTCTATTCTAGAAAGTGTACAATCAAGTGAGGCCCCCCAAGAGTGCATGTGTGCACTCATCTATCAACTTCATTCAGAGTAGTTCTTTAACCCATGTTTTAACACCCAAGCAGACCACCTTAGCACGAGGAAAAGGTGAGACAAGAAGGCAGAAAGGCCTCCAATCCTGACCTGCTGTTGAGCGAGTTGCCAATTCCTCCAGAAAAGTAAATTTCTCGGGGAACTATGTAGAGGAATGTCCTTAAAAAAATAAATAAATAAAATAAAGACAACTAGGATGAGACAGAACCATTCCCTATAGATTCTCCAGAGTGAAGTGCACCCTAGGATATAATGAGGCATCAGTATATTGCCTCCTAATTAATCGGCTGTGAGGAGTCAAAAATGACCACTCCTAGTTTATCAGAAAGAGAAGAAACTATCTGTTTAGGGGACATTCTATGAAAGATACCTGCAGGGGTGGGATTGGAGAACTCTTTAAATTTCCCCTTTGCAATCATAGCTGAATTCTCAATTGCTGCTGGTGAGACACGCAGACTTAGAGTTGGACAGTCACATTGCGGCTGATTGAACAACTTCTACTAACCGGGAAACCCAGTCAGACTCCATTACAGCATCAACAACAAACCATCACTAAGTAAATACAAGAGTGAAAATGTGAAATCTTAACGTTTCAAAGGTCAATGAAACCAAGGAGAGTCAATCGAACAGAAAAGTGAGGGATACAGGGTTTGTGGCTATTTTAAGTAATATGCCAAAAATAGAGTTTCAAGGCCATTAATTAACTGTAATGTTTATTTGGGCATAAGTTTCAAATGGCAGTGAAATTTTTTTTCATCCATCTCCTAGTTTCTAAAGACATTAGTGGCACAAATTAGACTCTGTCGTAAGGGGATGAAGTCTACCGAGTGCTCCCTCTTCAGTGCCTTGCAAACCTCCGATCCTAAAAAGAAGGAAAACTCACTCTTAAGCCTGCCCACTCCATTCACCAAAAAAGTGTCATTGTCATTCATAAATCCCTTTCCACGGAGGGCAAAGGGACTTGCACTCTTCTTCAGGGTCCAAGGCCAGACCTGGTTCTCCCTACCTTCCCTGACTCCTCTCTGGGTTCAGGGCTCCCACAAAATGAGGTCTCAGCTTACTCACTGTTCCTAGAGTTCCAGGCTACTCGAATGAAAGCCTGAGCCTCATGGAAAGAAAGCCTGGAAATAGGGCTGATTTTAAAACTGAAAAACAGGAAGAAATGAAAAGTCTTATCACCTCATTAATATACGACAGAGAAATGCCTGGTCACTCCTGAATAGGAAGTACGTGGTATCTTTGATTTTTATCTTTATGTTCCTATCTTTGCCCAAAGGCTCCTCTTCTTACAGAACCCCCTACTTAAAAAAAAAAAAAGTGTCTTCAAAAATAGCATTCTTTGAATAGAGAAACGAAACTAATCTTTACCTCCCCCTCCCCATCCTAGGTTACTCTGAGGAGTGAATCCACACCCTGTAGTCACCTGCTTATGGACTCTTAAACATAAATATACTACTTTGGGGTCTTACTGCGATGCAAACTCTTTATTTTAATGCAAAAAGTTTCACCAGAAAGAGAAATGTGTGATGTTAGGTTAAGTACTTTTGCACAAATAATTCTAAGATTAGCACAACATTTTATTTCCCCAATGAATCTGGTGTGCCTGTTTGAGTGGTCAGAACAATTATATTTTTGGACAGTGAAAGTGGAGCACAGTTGTTCAAAAGCAGATTCCATGCTCTAGAGAATTCTCACCTTGACTTCTGGAGCTGGACTGCAGAATTAGCCTGTTTATATCATTTGATTCTGTGAGCAACTTTCTGTCACCCATTATCTGCTTTCTCCTCAGTTTGAACAAGTCTCTGACATTCTGCTTTCTCAGTTTGAACAAGTCTGATGATACTCCACTGCCCTTCCATTTTCCTCTCTTGGACCAGGGGCTCCTGATCCTTGTTAGTCCTTGTCCTGGCCCCAGAGACTCTGGCAAACTCAGGGAGGAGCCGGCAATGGCAGGAGGTGGCGGGTCCTGGCCGAGTTAATCAATGTTTTCCTATTCGAACTGACATGCATTTTACACGTCGGGACTCTCCTCAGCCGGTTAATTGATTCAAATTGTTTTATTGGTTAAACTGGTGTCACCCGTTTCTATGATCTATCACCGCACAGTGGAGAGCATTTCCACTCTCATCTCCGTTCTGGGCGGCTGCGGTTTACCCAGGCCAGGGACAGGTAAAGGAGCCCAGACACCGGACTCAAAGGAAAACCACAAACCGAGCTGGCCCCCTCGGAACTGGAGAGGCGACGCCTCGTTGCAGGCACACGCGGCCGCCGCGGCAGCGTGGACGAAGATTTCTAGCTACAGCTTTTATCAATTGGTTGAAGCGAACCCACACCTGACCGGGGCGTCCTGCACTTTGGAAGCAGTCTGTTTCCGAGCTGCGGCGGAGGACGCTGCGGGTTCTAGACCATCGCCCAGCAGAGGCAGGAGCTGTCCGTGGTACTGACAGCGAACGCTTCGCTCCTATTGCGTTTAAGGCTTCCTCGGAAGAAGCCTCCAGCCTATAACTATCCGAGCCCTAGATTCGGCCTCTGACTCCAATATGGCCTTGTAAACTTAAGAAGCAGACAAAAAGAGACACAGAAACACACCCCCTATTTCTGACCCCTCCCTGCACTATCTCTAAGGACTGAGCCATTCCCCACCTCCACCCTTGTTTTTCATTGACCTGAAAGGAAGATAAAGGCCTCGATATAAATTAATTACAATCAGAAACACCAGATAGCCGCTCTCCTCCCACTCTCAGCTCTATTATTGGAGAATCCGTGACAGTTACAGGTCAAAGAAACAGCTTTTATCCCTCTCACTCGTTCCCTCTTACCCCATTCTCAGCTCTTGGATAGAAATATTACTGCTCCTGTGCTCCTGCCAGAGGTGTTCCTGGCATTGGTATTTTTGCATTAGGCAGAGCAAGAAATAGTTTCCCTGTTGGTTCCAAGTTGCAAAAGGAGACCTGCATGGCCCAGAAAGAAACTGGAAGCCTTGCAGAACAAGCAGGGACAAAAAATTTCAGTATATCAAGAAGTATAGTAGATTTATTCAGATAAAATTGGTTACACATTTCTTCTCAATCACTTACTAGATTTGGAATCTTGCTTTGATAACTAATCTCCCAAGCCCAAGTTTCTTCATCTGTAAAATGAGGAGATTGGAATATAGGTCACAGGGGTGTTGTGAGAATTAAATAAGATAGTATATGTCAAGTGCTTGGCACACAGTAGTCACTTAATACAAGTAGCTTGAAAAGCACCTCTCTCAGAGAACAGGGAGAGGAGCTAGTCCTGTACAGCTACAAAATACATTAGAAATCTCCAGTTGCCCTAGAATAAATAGTATCAAAGGTATTTTTGCTTAGTGGTGAGCAGAGAGGGAACCGAGTTCCTAGAGAAATCTTAATCCTTTTCATTACAACTTTATCCTGTCCCTAGCTGGTCTGGTGTTTATTTTTGTACATAGGTGGCTAGATCCTCAGCTAGTATTTCCTGGACCCATTTTTAATAGGTTGATAATTTAAAAAGCAAATATATTGGCCATAATGATAATGATTGCTGAGAGCCCTCAGTTTTCCTTTTCTATGCCAAAGAGCTTTGTGCAGCATGGCAAACCCCTTAGACTCCTTGTTTTTTTTTCCTCCATTGCTCTAGCTGGAGTTACATGAAGCAAACCAACAATCAGGAGCAAACCAAAGATTCATCTATGATGGAAGTCACAGAAGAAATGAGAAAGGTGCATTCTGAGGCTGGCTCTTAATCTTTGAGACTTCTCTAAAATATTGTGTATAAACAAGGACCCATCTTTCTGTGCCCAGAGAAGTACAACGAGAGCACAAACTTAAAACTATAAACCAGAATGGGGGGAGGGCAAGGAAAATGAACACATTTTGCAAGATTTTTATCCCTGCCCCAGTGATCTCTTGAGTTCCTCGTGTACTGTGGGAATCAATGAGAGTCCTTATTACCCTTCAAACAAAACCTTTGTAAAAAAATAGAGATAATGGGAGGAGCAACCAAGACTTAATTCTCCTTAATCAGAGGAAACCATTCCCACAAGAAAACTTGCCCTTGGGTAAGTGGCAGAGAAGGCTGTTACCTTACCAGTTCACAGAGGACAGGAAATAATGTGAACATTTGCTATTGAGCTTTCTTTTTTTATAACAAAGGATTCACATTTCTCCACAAGTCCTCACAAACTTGTAAATACAGCATGGTACACACGTGTGCACATAGTTTTCATGAAGTAATAAAATCCAGAATGGAACATGAACTTGGTGTACTTGATGGTTATTTAGCAAATATTAGTTGACCAAGATAAAATTCAAAGGCTCACAAAATACCTGAGAACACAATAAGCCCATAGATGCATGCTCCCTTTATACACCTGCGAATGTGCATCAGAGAGGCCGGAACACTGACACAAGCAATAGCCTACTAGGCTCTCTCCCTTCCCTCTCTTCTCCTTTTTCTCTTTCTGTGCATGCATACACATATGTACCCACCCCCTCCCCTTCCCTCCTCCCCATATCGGGAGGAGGGTGTCCTTTGAAATGGAGGTGGTCCCAGCTGGAAAACCCCAGAGCTCATTTAGATCAGATCACTTCAGGCTTTTGTCTCTGCTCCTGAATAACCTAGGCCGCTACAACAAAAGGATAGGCATCTACATGGAGTTTTCATTGGCAAAAATGCATCTCAAAGATACTGCTGTAACAATGAATAACGAGGCAATATGTTTGGGTTTTTTTTTTTTTTGATTGCCACTCCTAAAGAAGGGAGAGGAGAAAAAGGGAGAGAAAGAGAGGGAGAAAGTGGACAATAAAATAGAGATTGTGTGAGAGAAAGCTAAGGCAAGTTTTGGGGTGGATTTATGCAAAAGAGTCTTTAATTATATGAGGGGTCCAACTATCATCAAGTATAAGAAATGTGATTTGGGGTTTTCAAAAAAAAAATAACTGGCTCTTTTGTTTCAAGCAACCAATTTAAGAAGAAACCGAAGCTGAGGATTCAGAAAGGGTGTGGAGCAGGACCTTTTAAAGCTTGGGGAGGGGAAGCAGAGGAGTGGGAGTAAGGGGAGGGGGTGTATATTGTCATTGACATGTCACAAGAGAGAAAATGACATAGATATACATTTAACACCTCAGCTGACACTGGTGGAAGGAACATTGGATTTGATTTCCTGGGAACATGAAGGCATTTTTTCCTTTCCTGTTCTTTTCCCTACCACCCTCTTCCCATCTGAAGAGTTCTGCTTTGCCATCAAGCTGCTCTTATTAGCTAATACACTATTAAGCTATCATGTGCTCTCTGACTGCCCAATAAGCGTCACACTTTCAGCTTTCCTTCTGCCTGCAGTCGTTAACTCAGTGGTAGCAAAAGGTGAAATTAGATATTAGCAAAATAAATCCCAGAGAAGAGGAGGTAGAAATCTGAGTTGCTGGTTTTTTTTTCCTGAAAAAATAGCAACCAGTAAATATTCAGAGGAATTTTCTATTTTTATGTATTTAAAAGTATTATTATAATTTTTTTAAAAAAGTCTTTCTTTCCTGAGCTTAGGGATTTAAAGTGATAAAATAGCTAACCAGACCAAAGGCAATACCAATCCTAAACTTCTTCAAGATGCATTATGATATCATCGACAAACTCTTAATGTTGGCAAATAATTAAATTTTCCATCTTTTAGAACTGTGTAACCTTGGGTGTCTTAGAAACAAATTGTACAAACAAACCGCAGAGATGAGCACTGAGGGTTTCAGAGGAGATATAATGAACCAACTTTAATTACTAACTTGAAATTAAAAATGTAATATACAGATTTAAATTTATTTTCACCTAAATTGTGTATAAAATTATATGGCTTTTGCAGGCTAAGAAATGCTCTGTAACCAGCCATGCTACTAAAAGTCTGAAGTAGTTTCCAAAACTGAGTTCCCAGACTCACACAGTAATAATGATACATTTATCATTACTGATGACCACCTACTGGGTAATTATTGCTTTGTTACTACTATTACAATCAAGAGATTTCTTTATTTACTGTTAACATTCACTTAAAACTGAATGTTAATGACTGTTCTGAATTCACCAAAGAGAGTTTTCTGTTATATTTCAGAAGTACTTACGTTCTGGTTCAGAAATGGGAAACCATATTATAACAGAGTGGAAGGCTGGGTGAGCGCTTGGCTTTCACCCTCTCTAGAGAATGAAAATGGCATTCTGAGGAAATCTGGAGCAAAAATTTCCAGCTCAGAGTTGCAAAAGGTTAACATAATGCAACCACTTGACTTGTGCTAATTATGTAAGTATTTTATTACAGGAGATTCATTCATTATTGATACTTGTTTGCAGTAACTTCCTGCTTGGGGGAGTTATATTTTATATGAGAAGTAAACAACCCATGGCTCCAGGGCTAGTCCCCCCACCTCCCAGATCTGATTTCCTCCCACCCCTTTGTCTAGTTTCACAATCCTCCTGTGTTGTTTTGTTCCTGTTGGGGTAGAGATACAATTCCTTAAAACCTTCCTATTCTCTCTCATTTCTTTTCCCCATTCAGAACTTCCCAGCTCTTAAAAAGGTAAGAGCTCAGGGTTTGGAGAGTGTTGGGGTGGGGATGAGGTTGGTAAGAAAATAAAACTGGTTTTAGTGTTTTCTTTTATATCTCACAAAGAGAAAGTAGAATATTTATAAAATATCTAGGCTCCTTGAGACATGGCCACCAACTTTCCTCTTTGGAAGCTACTTTCAGCTTGCATTTTAGAAAAGCCAGGCTGGCCTTTGGTATGTATATCCAGAGACCAAGAACTGATCATTAAGGAAGTGGGCGTGGTGGAAGCTGTTAACCAATAGAAAGGCTCAGAAATAACGCTCCTGCCTGCCCCTAAGTCAGAAATCAACCTCACAGCCAGTGGTGGTCGGTGTAGTCTCCAATGTCTTCTTTCCAGGGCCTATGCCAAGTTGCACTAAGAAGAGACATGGCTTTGCTTATAAGATGGCCTCAATGAGCCCCTGTGGATTGTGCTGGTTGCTTGGCTGAGGGGCCCTCCGGAGTTTCACTCCAAGAATATGCACTGGTCATCTGCGGCTGGCTGTCTTATAAGGATTCATGTTTCTTTAGAGGGGCCGAAGGTTCCGTGGCACAGGCCTTCATCCTAGGAGCAAGGGTTTCCTCATTGGTTTTCTTCCGGGTTCTGAGACCCTTCCTTAAAAGTCTCAGTTCAGAGCTGGGATGGACACAGGTACCAGAGGTCAGCACGCTATAGATCTTTAGAGAAAGTCAGGAATTGGATATGGTGGAGGGGCAGTGGATGAGCATGGAACTGTGTGTGTGTGTGTGTGTGTGTGTGTGTGTAAATACCCTGTTCTTTTAAGGTTCTGGTGGGGGCAGATGGGAAAGAATGAACGGAAGTTAAAGTCCCAAAACTTTGCACTAGTTTGAAAAAATGAAATGGTATAACCTGGATGGGGGCAGATGGCTCTGGGGAGGTGTCTACAAACTAGTTGGGATTAGGCAGGACTGACAGAGCTCAAAACGCAAGTTCATCCTTGGGCCTCTACTATCCAGCCTAGAACTTCTTCTGCACTTTGGGTGTGGGTGTGGGGGCGATGGATGATTAGAGGTTGGGAGGGCTCTGGGAAGATTAAATCCTGGTGGAGGGGAGGGGATGAAGAAAGTGCTGAGGCTGGGTCCTGAATGGGTGCTCCCATCTCGGTCAGCACAACGCCCACTCACTAGTCACCTCGCTTCTCTGTTTTTATCCCACGCCTGGGTGGAACAGCTCTGCGTGATCTGCGGAGGAATGAGGAATGCCGTTCCCAGCAAGGCTTCCTTAATGGTCCTTTAAGAAACTTCGATCTCTCTTTGGCCGCCCTGGCTCTTGCCTGCCTCCTCCCTCTTCCTTTCTCCACTGCCTCCATCAGTTATTTATGACTATCGTTAATTATTCACGAAAAGAGAAGAGTCCAGCTTTGGAAACTTTTCTAGGAGCGTTTAGGGGTTTCTCTCTTTCCCGCCTCCAGGCGGGTTGACTATTGGGGCTTTCTTGGGACTATTTGGTCGGATCCTGATTTGAAGCGGGGGAAGGAAAGCCCAGCCCAATGGTTGGGCCAGGGGCAGAGCGGGGTGGGGATTCGGGGTTTTGTAAGCGCGCGCGCACGTGTGTGTGTGTGTGTGTGTGTGTGTGTGTGTGTGTGTGTGTGTGTGTGTGTGTGCCCTTTGTCTTAGTCAGATTCTGCCTCTGCCTGCGAGGTGTAAACTTCTGCGACCCGGAAGTTACAAGTTGCGCTCGCGGGAGTCGCTGTCCGGGCTTGGACGTGCTGAAACCGCGCGTGGGCTCTCGGCCTGAGCGCTGCTGGGATGTGGGCGCGAAGATGTGGCCGCAGTCCCAGTCAGGGCAGCCTCCTTCCGCAGCTTCTCCAAAAAGTCTCGTTTGCTTCTCTATCTCTTTCTATACCGCCCTCCCACACGAGTGACACTAGAACGCTGTAACCAAAGATTAATTGCCTTAATCAAATCAACCCACCCTCTGCAATTAATCTTTAAGCAACAAATTACAGACAATTTACCTCAATCTCCCGGGTCAGGAGAAAAGATGGGATTGACAGGGTGGGAGACTGACAAAAATCTGCAAATGACATGGGGTCGAGACTTGAGCATGGATGTGGGTTTAAGGCGTTAAGGGAGGGGAGGGTTTGCCGCGGGGCTGTGCAGGGGGCCGGAAGTTCCTGGAGTCCCTTTCAGCCCAGTTTTCTCCAAGGAAGGGGAGGCCGAGGGCGGAGGACGAGGCCGCTTACCTGTCTGCGCCGCCCTCTTGGTCTTTGGCGCCCCGCTGCCAGTCCTCCCCGTCCGCCTCGCGCTTCTCGGCTCCGCAGCCGCCCTCTGCGTCCCGCGGCGCCTGCCACTTCCCCCGCGCGGGATCCGCCGCCGCCGCCGCCTTCCGCGGCTCCCCGCACTCCCGCTCGCGGTCGAATCTTCCTCCGCCACTCCGGTCGGTCCCGTCTCTTCCCTCCTCGGCGGTCCCCCGCAGCCACCCAGCTCTTCCCACTCCCCTCCTGGGCAAGTTTGTAAGTTTGGGGTGAGGGTCGCTCTCGTCGTGACCAGCTTCTCAGCTTAGCTTACTCAGAACCGCACCCCCCCACTCTCCAGACCTAGGTCTCTGACGCCGCCTGTTGGCCAGGCAGGGCAGGGCAAGGCGAGGAGCGCGGCGCCTCCCGCCGCTCGCCCCTCACCCTTCCATGCCCGGTGGCCGAACCTGAGCGAAAGCAGGCGAGGGTGGGAGGCCTGATAACTGGAGCGGGGCCAGGAACAAGGAGGAGCAATTTGTCCTGGGGTCGTGCAGTCCGGCCGGGCAGCTTGGGCTCCCTGCCAGAAGAAGGGTCATCCCAGGGCGCGCAGGTGCGCCTCTCCCGTGCCGCCCGCGGGTAGTGCACTCAAAGCAGGCACCCCTCCCCCACTGCTCTCGGGAAAGACCACCTGAGGTGAGGTCAGGCCGGGAGGGCAGAGTCCACAGGGAGCATTGGTCAAGGGCACCCATTGTGTTTTCCCAGAACGGGGGAGGGAGTGCTCCCAGCCCCGCCAGGGAGGAAAGCTTTAGGGCCAAACTCATAAACTGCTTTTAAAAGTTAGCCTAACCCGTCTCTAAATGAAATGTCAGACGCGTGGAGAGGCGAGCGCTGGTCAGGGGTTCTAGTCGGAGTCCAGCAATCTGGCCGGGAATGGTGGGGATACTGGCTGAGTTTGGGGGAACTGTGTGGTGTTTACAAAGACAGCCCTTCGGGCTCCGGCCTGGTCCCTCCTTTGGCAACTTCCCAAGCGCAGGCAGCGCTCCCGGGCTCACTCTACCCTTGGAACTTCTTGGGAAACCTCAGTCTAGCAAGACATCTGAGGAATGGGGTTTTTTCCCCCCTCCCCACTCGCATCCTGTCTTTTTCATTGAAAGAGTTGATGGACTGTTTCTCCCCTACCCCCTCCTTCTCTAATAAACGCTTCCCATAGATTATTCGACGCAGAGAAGGAAGGCGGCTGCTTAAAAAACAAAAAGCCATAGCTCTAATGAGTTCAATTACAATGTGGTAAACACATTGCCTCTACGCTTTAATTAAGCCTGCTGCCCAATTTTAACTCATTAGTAATTCATTAAGAGAACAGCCCGGTGCTGGCGGGTGGAAGGCACCGCAGACCGATTGCGCGCCGCGGAGTCCACAAACGCGCGAGCTGCCGCCGCCAGCCTTAAGTGTCGCGTGTGAGCGAGTCAGGGTTGCGACCCAATGACTTCAGTACCTAAGAATACTAGAGTCCCCTCACCCAGATGCACGGGGCTTTGCCATTCCAGCCCGGGCTATGACTTTTTCCGGCTCCAGTTTCTCCGGCTTGAAACAACGTTTGCAAACCTGTTGGGTGGGTGGGTGGTGGTGTGGGTGGGGCTGGCCCGCGGTGAGGGAGCAGGTCTCCGGATTAAATGAGCCTTTCAACCCCCAGGTCAAACCTGGTATCCATCCCGGTTGGCGCACCCTCCCTCTCCTTCTTTCACTGTGCACTAGTTTCCGGAGAAAAATCTAGGTCTAGCCTTAGCGCCCAGCTCTGGCTACCTGCCGCCAGCTTCGGGACCTTCTGCCCGCCTGAAGCTTCCATATAAATCAGACCGTGAATTTTGGGGAGTGGGTTTGGCGAGGTTCGGGGTAGTGAGGGAGGTTAGAAAAAGATTGTTGGTTAGACAAGTGGAGATCTGAATGGGGACCCCCGATCTCTTCTTTTTCTTCTTTTGATCTCTACTGCACTTCCTGGGAGCAAGGTTAGAGTTACGGCCACATCTGTAACTATGTCGGTTGAGACCAGCTTTTTTTATGGAAAAGAAGTGGAGACGAGAGTCGCAGAGTAAATCACTCGCTGGCAACGAGAGAACTGTTATGGGTTTTCTATTTAACAATCGAAGGAGAGAGTGCAAGCAGTTCAAACTCCAGTCGCCCCTGTTCTCTAGCCCCTATTCGGCGGGTTCTTGCAAGAAAGTACTTGTGTGTTCCCACAGTTTGAATAGGAGGGAACTAGTAGGTCCCCAGACTTACGAAGAGAAGGGAAGGGCCAATGTTAAGGGACGAGGCTTTGGTTAAAGGAAGGACCTTTCACCCACTTCGTGCCCCAGCTCTGGGCGCTTTCTTTCTCTAGGAGTCAGAATTGGGCACTACACAGGGGCCCACCGCGCCCCCTAGGTAGGAAATCACTCTTGTGGGGCAGAGGCCGGCCGGGCTCCGCCTCCTGAAGGCGGATGGGGACATTCCAGACAGTCTAATGGCCCCTTCAGCCCTGCCTCCTGGACTTCGAGGAAATACCAGAGGCTGTTAGCCCTCACTTCATACTGAAGCTCCTTCTCAAGGTTTCCAGTTGCCTCTGCAGGCGCCAAGTCGCTTCCTTCCTTGTCGCAAGCATCAACGCCCTCTGGAAGTCAAGGAATAGACAGGATTTCCTCTTGCGGAGAGTACTGGATGCCAAAGCCAAGCCTGGTCGTCCGCAAGGAGCACAGGCGCACGTTGGGGCTTCTCGGACTTTGTCCGTGGGCTGTTCTGGGCTGTTCGGAACCTTAGGAGGGAGGGAGGGAGGAGAATGTCTAACTTTCAGTCTATTTCCACCCTTTTCCCTCAGCCCGGAGGCCGGAAAGGCTGCGGGATCAGATTGGGTACACTGAGGACATGGGTCAATGCTGGGCTTCGCCCTTCCTGAGCTCCCCAGAGTCGGCTGGGGAGACACGATGGCCCAGCTTGGTTCCACACTCGCTGCTCTAGTAATTTGCGATGGATCCGTCAGAGGGGAGGCCAGGCGGGGTCTTCCTCGCGGGTGTGGTGCAAAGGGGCTCTGACTCAGGTCCTGGATCCAAGACTCCGCCGAGGGTTTCGTGGGCGAGGCTTGAGGTTGATTTTCACGTATCCGCGCGGGCCTCAGCCTCTTCCCTGGCTAGACTCTGCCGCAACAGCGCCTTCTCGCGCCCTGAGGTCTGGCGGCGGGGTACTCGCCTCGAGAAGGGTCTCTCTCCAGCCCAGAGAGCTATGAAAGTATAAAAATCACATCGCTACTCCAGGTGATCCGGGCGCCTAAAATGAAGGAGGGCAGCGATTGGGATCAGAAATGCATGCCAGTTGACAGCCTTGCAGGAAACCATCTCTTCCTCGGGATTTCTGGGTCTGGAACGCAGTTAGAGGTCTGCGGGGGAAGTCCAAGCGCTCACCGATGAGGGCATTTTTATCTACTCTGGGAAAAAGATGTTGGGGCAAGCATTTCGGAAAGGCCCCTCTTGCCGCATGTTAATTACAACGGAAATAGATGATCTTCCTTCAGTTTTTCCTTCCCTAATGCAAGAATGTGGAAATAGGATATAATTTATTTCTGTCGACAGTGGGATAAATAAGCACACTAAAAATTGGGGGCGAGGAGAGGATCACTTTCCTACAGTATCAGATGGAGACTTTAGAATTCGCTTTGGGACAAGGAGGTGACCTTGTTTGTCAAGTGCTTTCATCCAGGCTCCACCCCTCTTCTTTTCTGACCTGGAATGTAAAGAAAAAGATTGAAAGAGGCCAGTTTAGGGGGCACAGCTGCTAGAGATTTGCCCAGTCGGCTTAAACCAACCTTTTGATTTCATGCCATTTGCCTTCCTTTTATTTCTTTTTCAACCCTACATATAGCATCAGCTGCTGTGAAGATATACCCATAGATATTAACTGTTTGTTAAGATGCTAAACATATATTAGCTTTCTTAAAGGGCGACTACGATGGCAGGGCTACTAACCCATAGTTTAGGTCTGTAAATTGAGAGAAGATGTGAAGTGAGGGTGAATAGAAGATAATCAACTGCACAAAAAGTAAAGAGAGCAATTTATTAGTCCCAAATAAGCAGGCTAGTAACAATTTACAAGCCTGTCTTAAAAGGAGCTGGGAAAACCTGGGTCCTTACTTACGCAGGCAAGGCTTAAGATCAAGCTGAGAAGTTCTGCAGGAAAAGCGTCATGAGACTCACTGTAGTAGTAGAAGAGGAAGTATATTCTGACTCATGTTTGAGATACTTGTTGAGAGGAGGAAAAATGTGTCTATGATTAAAATACTTTCCATGTGCCAGGCACATGTGAATCATTTTACAAATGTGCTTTTCTGTAGCCATCATGTGACTCCCATGAGCTAGGTATTATTGTCCACATTTTACAGATTATGAAAACCGAGGCTCATCGAAGATACCTTTTCCCAAAGCCACACAGTTGGTAAGTAGCAAACCAGATTTCAAACAAAGATCTCTTTGGATTTCAAATGTGCTCTTAACAAGCCAGGGCTTGTACTATTTTACATAAACCATACCATTTTGATTCTTCTAAGAATCTTATTAAGGGAATATGGTCTGTGTTAAACCCACTTGACAGATAATAAACTGAGTTCTTAGACTATGGTTTTCAAATAGGAATGCAGCCTACTCCTAGAGACTGATTCTGTCAGCCAGCGGGAGTGGGGCCCAGATCTGTAGCAGGTGATTCTGAATCTGGTATTCTAGGAATATATTTTTGAAAAACACTGCCATAGAGGTTGGTAACTTGCTCGAGGTCAATAGGATTAGGCCTAAGTGGTAGCAGGTCCCTATTCTCCTTTTTTCTCCATCAAGGTCTTATTGGGAAGTGATGACTTCTTATTTAATCCTCGGTTAGAACCCAGAGGCTAGGATGGGGTGGGGAAACAAGGCAGTAGCTCTGGCAGCAGGATACACCTCTCCTTTACCTCCCAGAAGCCACCAGCCTAGGCTTCATGGAAGCCAGTGTCTTGAAGTTCCTTAAGATCACACATAACCAGCTCACCTGGAGAAGCAAACTCAGGAGCTCCAAGGAGCCATGGCTGCCTTACTACTGGGACTCAGCAACATGTTACAAAGGAAATACTGAACAGAGAAGAATGAAGCACAGACATGAACTTGTCTTTCTCTACAAGGGTGTGGCTTGGAAGAGGGTGGGAATCATGGTCAAAGACGGTGAATGTCTGAACACAACTGACACATACAATTTAACAGAAACTCTAAATCAGGGGCTGTCGAAATGTGCATTTGACCTGGTCCATCCTGAAAGGTTTTCAATTTCCTTATAGGTGTATATGGGACCTGAACTGCACTCAGAGCTGTATGCATGGAAGCAGTAGGGCTCTGGTCCCACTGGGCACCGATAACATGTTGGTTGATGGCCCTCGTTTTCTCCTTCACACTAAATTCTGTGAACATTTTAACAGATACCTTCCTGGAGCAAGTCTCCTGTTTATCTCTGTTTTTAGGCCTATGCAAGTGTTTTGCACCAATATTAAACCAAATCACTCTCTTAATCCTTGAAAAATGTGAAAACAGACAGTAGGAGAGTCCTACCTGCCAAGTCATTCCTGTGAAGTTATGGCAGAAACTAAAATATTTTGTCCCATAATCTAGCTTGGCCTTTAGGCATTTCAGGGCTGTTTTCATCTGTTCAGGCCACTATAACAAAGTACTGCAGCCTGGATAGCTTATAAATGACAGATATTTATTTCTCACAGTTCTGAAGGCTGAGAATTTCAAGATCAAGCTGCCAGCATAATCAGGTGAGGGTCCTCTTCCTAGTTCATAGCTGGCAGCTTTTTGCTGTGTCCTCCTATGGTGGAAGGGGCTAGGGATCTCTCCGGAGCCTCTTCTATAAGGTACTAATCCCATTCATGAGGGTTCTACCTCCCAAATGCCCCACCTGCTAATACCATCACCTGTGGAGTTTGGGATTTCAACATATGAATTTTGAAGGGACATAAACATTCAGACCAGAGAACTGTCCTGTGATACATCGTATGTTTGCATTACACATGAAATAATTTGACATATGTAGTTCTAATAGCACATTATTAACTCTAAATGGAGTTATCTGCCTGGCCTTTTGGACGACACACATCCTGTACTTATCTGGCTAGCCCAGCTGCAGAAATGTTTTTAATATAATGAAAAGGCCAGATTTGTCGGCACTCGCCCATTATTATATCTTATGAGGTGAACTTATTTGATAGTAGAGCCATTCTACTGCAGTAAGGCACTTGAAGGAGGGGTTGATGTCATTTCCAACTCTTTTTTTTCTTGCCCAGGAAGACAATAAATATAGAATTTTTTAAAAAGCTGGCTATAAGCAGCAAGCAGTAAGAATTGAAAGGGTTTTGTATATGCTTAAAGTGTTAGATGCAGGACCCAGTGGAAATTCTGAAATTTCAGAGGCTCTAGCAAAGCCCTCTGTCCTTCAGAATAACTTCCCTGACACCCTGCTAATACTTTAAATCCTCCTAATGGTGATTTGTTTTATGGACATTCATTTAAACTCAGGCAACCATTTCTCAATTAGGATGAATTAGTTTATCAGATCTTCCCCAAAATTATATATTTGGATTAGTTTGAAGGGGTAAAAAATGTTGAAAATGTCAAATATCCGGGGTTAGAGAAAAAAATGGCACAATCCACAGGAGAAAAGAGGGCAAAAGAAAAGGGCCCTAGAAGAAGAAGAACCACTACAATTTCACCAAGGGTTAGCCCTGCCCAGCACTAGGTAGGGTACTGAGAGGGCTCTAGCATGGTGCCGGTAAGGCCCCTTATATTCTACTTCAGGAGACAAGATTAACATTATTGTTACAGAGGACGAGATGGTCAAGAGGATGCGGTCAAGACTAACTTGTGTGATTCAGAATAAAAACGATATAGGGGTACAGAGAAGACAAACCCTCTCTATGTTGCAGGTCTGGGGCAGAGAGTTGGGAAACTTTTGTGGTGTCAACAGAACATGTGTGATACTTGAAACACCGAAACTCAAAACTAAACAGTTTCTGGATTCCACATTTCTTCTTAGAGAAATCTCCAAAGAAAGGAGTCTTCTTGCTGTACAGAAAGAAATGGGAAAGAAACATGGAAAAGAGTAATATATAAGCAAAGCGTCAACATTAGCAATCATTGCACCTGCCATCAAGAACCAAAGGAGGCAGAGACTCAGCAATTCCTTCTTGCTTCCAGCCCTGGCTCTCATCTTTCAGTGACAACTTCTCTTGCCCTGATTGTACTTAGTGATGTATGGCCGAGGTGGTATTTAGTGCTCAGGAGTTATTCTTCTCCCTTCTTC
Source organism: Rousettus aegyptiacus (assembly GCF_014176215.1). Taxonomy (NCBI): domain Eukaryota; kingdom Metazoa; phylum Chordata; class Mammalia; order Chiroptera; family Pteropodidae; genus Rousettus; species Rousettus aegyptiacus. The sequence goes on from NW_023416287.1 coordinate 75,176,869, forward strand.
TTAAGGAAGAAAAATGCTAATCTCATTGGTCAGATTTTAGGAAGCCGATAGGGCCACACTGGCTAGAAGAAGAGGTTGTGCCATGAAAGGTCAGTGCAGCATGACTGGACATTGCTCTATCTTTTATAACTAGGAATATAGTAAGATTCAGCATTGGCATACGGGCATCGGCAAAAGAACTGAGCAGGAAGGTTCTTGGCCTACTTTTCTTTTCCAAAGATAATCTTGTGTTATAACTCAAGGTTCAGCAATAGCTCCCCCTCCTTCAAAATTACTATTTTAGTCCTTGGCAATTTTACCTTTCTCTGATCTTTTCCAGCACCTGGACTCTCTACCACCTGGTTTATCATTTACATACTGCCTTGCTTGCTATAATTTCCTATGCTTTCAGTGTATCTCAAGCTGCCAACTAGAGCACAAGTACCTCAGTGACTGATGACTGTCGCTTGAAGAGCAAGGAACAGACCATAGCTATCTGTTATAAGCATAAGCTTTGTATTGGTCTTTGATCATTTAACATGTTTAGATCTTGTCTTCCTGACCTTTGAGGTTATCTTACGCTTGGCATTTGCTATAGCACATAGTGAAGAGGTGGACACATAAAAGATGGTCAATAAATGCCTCCTGACATTTTGAATTATGCAAGATACATATCCTAACATTTTCATGCACCGATATGGCCCTCAGTGGAGTAAGCTGGATTTGATGAAAACTTTTGGGATTCCAGAAAATTTTTGCAATATTATAATCAGAGGAGAAATCTTTAAATGGCAGCGAGGGACTTGGTGTATGTGTTGAACACAGCAGTGACCTAAGTTCTATGAGGCTCTTCCTAATAGCTTGGTGTCTTGGGCATGGGCTCTATAACTTTAACAAGTGTCAATATTAGTTAACCCTGTTCACATAACATGTAACATTCTCTGAAACATTCTTAGAATCTGATTCTTAGCATCGTATATTACTTAGGTATCCTCACCCAACTAATTCACACGTCAAGGGCATTTCTAATAATGATGTCTTTTAAGGTACCCTTATAGTGCCAGGGCACTTTTAACACAGGTGTGGCCATGTAATTTGCTTTGGCCAATAACATAGTTGGAAATATGAGCAAAGATCATTTCTGTCTGGAAGCTTTAGAAGTCATCATGTACTTCACCACGATATCCTTTCCCTTCGCCTTGACACTGGAAATATTTGGGAACTCCTTCATCAGCTTGGGTTACAAACAACATGGAGCTGCCTTGCAACTGATATGTTTCATGACTGAGAAACAAACTTCCACTAGTTACCCAGACACTGGTGACCAAAGATCATTTTAAAAAATAACTTTGTTGCGGTATCATGCACATACCATGAAATTCACCCATTTAAAGTATTTAATTCAATGAGCTTTAGTATGCTAACAGTGATGTACAACCATCACCATGATCTGGTTTTAAAACTTTTCCATAATTACCCAAAGATCCCTTTGCTCATTTATAGTTATTCAGCATTCTCAGCCCCAGGCAATTACTAGTCTACTTTCTTCAGCTGTAAGTTTGCCTTTCCTGGACATTTCATATAAATGGAATCATATAATATGTGGTGTTTTATATCTGGCTTTGTTCGTTTAGCGTAATGTTTTTGAGGTTCATCCATGTTGCCGGGATCATTTAAAATAAAAGACCAATTTTGAGATTTATTGGACAACATAATTTGCTTGAATTCAGACCAAAACCTTGTGTGAGGGCCAGCTTGTAGAAACAGATTCCGATGGAAGACTTTTTCCTCAGCCAACGCTAAGGTTGAGATAGACAAGTTTCCTTATTGATTGTTTCTGAGTCTCAGATTTATTCATCACTTTCCTCTTTACAGAATGTGTAGCTCTTTGTGATACCACCTTTATGTCTGGACTCCCTAATTAGACTTCCTACATTATAGCCAATGCAGTGGTCAAAGTGGAGACTCAGAGTATCCAGGTTTCAGAACAGACCCTCAGGGCAAGGCCAGCCTTGTCACTCATTTAGCCTCTAGAATTCTTGTTTTCACTTTTTTCTTTGATATCTGTGTGTTTCTTACAATTGTGCTAATAATTTAGCGGTGCATTAAAAACATACTTTAAACATTTTATCCAGTATTTTAGATGTTTTCATGGAAAGGGACCTTCAGGATATTTTGTCTGTAATACTGCCAGAAATAGAAGGATGGTGAGTGCTGCTTAGAAGAGGCTTTTCTTCACCTGTTTGGATATTATATAGATGAATAGTGAGCAAAACTATTCACATTCTGAGCAGAAGGCCATCCCAGTACCTACCTGCCTGCTATTTCCTCCCCGTCCTCACTTAGCTACGCAGTCTATTCAGAAGTCCCATTCATGGGTCCATTTCTTTTAGCACTAGTCTGCAGTCACACCTGCAAATGTCTTCCCCGTATACCTTGGCTAATCCTTTGCACTTCTGGTGGGTCAGTAAAAAAAAAAAAAGTAATTTCGTAGAATGCATTAAGAATTGCCAAGGTGTGTAACTAGCTTAATGCATGTCAACATTTGTGGTTGAGGTGGGAAGTTCAGGGATTACAGATGAGGAAACAGGCCCAGAGAGGTGCGGCGACTTGCCCAATTTCGCAGAAAACTGGAACTTGAGCCCAAACCCGCAGACTATCTAAGACGATGCTTTTTCTGCCATCTATTCAGCCCTTTGTCGGTGACTAAAAAAAATGGAGTGGGAGGTGTAGCATTCACTGATTTAAGAAGTAAAGTTTTTGGTGAGTCTGTGAATTTTCTTTATCTTTGATTTCAATTTCCATTACCCCTCGTTATGTGAGAGTAGCAGCTGAGAAAAACAAACAAATGAAAAACTGCTGCTCAATGCTTTTGCTTTTAAACAATATAAATCATTCTGAAGGGAAATTTCTGGCTCCTCAGCATGTTAGAGCTGGCCTGCTACTTTGACCCTTTAACTAGAGAAGAGGGAGGGAGCCCAGAGTTTTAATCCCAGTCCATCAAGTCATCTTCAATGAGTTTCTTGCCCAGTTTTGGGGGAAGGATAATGTTATTAATGTCCTTTTCAGCAATTTGAGAAAGCAGACAAGCATGGCTTAGAGGGAAATCCTTGGTGATTGAAAATATCATTAGAAACAAGCTCCTGGTGTTCATTCTGTCATTTCTAAGTGTTCTGATGAGTTCCATTTGATCACCACACTGTACGGAGTTGGCTGAAGCCCACGACAGTGTGTGTGTATGTTGGTGATGGAGGAGGAAGAGGCAGGCAGGTGTCATTTAGTCACCTGCATTTGAAACCGAGACAAGCCCCAGACAGAAGCTGCAGATTTTCTTCTGGTGCAGTTAGCAGTCACTGCCTCCAAATCGCCTTAAGCTGTGTTTGCACAGTGCCAAAATGATGCACTGAAGAGTAACAAAAACCAGCCAGGATGGTCAGCTGAGTCATGGAGACAAACAATCACAACAGCAGGAAAAATCACGACCACAAAATCAGCCATGGGACCAAATTTAATAGTTAAAAAAAGGGGGGAAAAATAAATATAGTGAAAATTCTGTTTTACTTCTGTTTATTATTTTTTAAGGAATACTTTTAGGAGAAATCAGATTCTCTGTTGTTAAAAAGGATGCCCGCATAGGTTAAAAAAATCCAAAGTAATATCCAAATCTCTTTCTTCATCCTAAAGAACCTTCTCCTTAGGGTCTCATTTGCATGTAGGTAGATTCAAAATAGCTGGAGTTGCACACATCTAATTGGATGGAATTTGAGTCTTTCCCTGAAGCCGTAAAAGAAAAAGCAGGGCCCAGAAACATGATGAAGTGTTCTTCAGGAGACAAAAATTTGAAACTGCTGCTCTGAGCGCTCGCAGGAGATTCCAGCAGCAGTTCTCAAGGCCACACCTCCTAGGCAGTGCCGAATTGGCACTTTTTTGTGTCTTATAGAAATAAGAAATGCACAAATAAACATAGGTGCAGCAATGAAAATCACAATGAATAATTTCGGCCATTGCCAAATCTCAAGATGTGGTTTTATTTGCACTTGTCTCCCTTGGAAATAGTAGGACAAAAAGCAAGAGGTAGGAAGGCACCCAGTTAGGTCCCCAGGTTGTCGCTGATGCTATAGATGCCCTGCCTGTGTCCCTTTGGCACTAACTGTTCTAGTACAGGCTCACAGCTTCCAGTTGCAGGTATCTGTGACTCTCTTTGCAGATTGGAAGTGATAAGGACTTCGTGTCCTTGGAAGTAGCCCCCAGACGAAGACCGATATAAGTAGGTGTGTCAATATCCTGCTTACCTACCCTTCAGGTGGCATGTTCCACACTGACTTCCAGCATGACTGAGTTTGCCCACAGTGATCATCTGATCAATAACTCACTCACTATTATCTTCCTTCTCTTCCCTGACTCACTTCCCTACTTCCGTCTGGTGCTTCCTGGGACCATCTCCCAAATAAAGTATTTGTACTCAAATCCTTATCTTAGAGTCTGTTTCTGGGGAAATCCAATCAAGACACAGGGGAAAGGTTTCTGTTAACTAAAAATTCTTTGTGACATCTGATTTTTTGTCCCACTAGTTTGGCCATAGGTTCAAAGCTTGTTAAAGCTGAGCATTCAGGAATCCCTGCTCCAGGGGTGCATTTCTTGGAAAAGGAAATGAAGGCTCAGGTCACACTGACAATTGGTTACAGAAATGAGACTTTGAGCCAGTGATCTTGACCCCAAACTGGTACTCCCAGTGTTCTTTAATTCTCATGTCTAACGGAGTTTTCCTTGGTCAAGTTTGCAGCTTGAGAAATTACTGATTTTTTCCTTTCTCTACCAGACAGGACTGTAACTAGGTCAACATTCCTATTTTTTGTTTGTTTGTTTGTTTTCAAATTCTTGTGAGTCACATTTTCTTAGGCTTGCAGATCACGTGATTCCATTTTTCTTCTACTTATTTGTCAAGTATTATTGAGTATCAAGTGGGGGAACCAAGCATTGTGGTAAGTATAGAAGATATCTCAGGGCACCATAGTTCCTGCCCTAGCAGAGTGAACCTTCTGTGGGGAAGAGAAAACAGATGAATAGAAGATTACAGTATAGAGCAAAAAGCTAAATGCTCAATGTTCTGAAAACACCGAGGAGGGCCGCATAGCCCAGCCAAGGCGTTTCTAGGAAGTTTTCCAGGAAAAAGTGATGTGTTACCTGAGACCAGAAATTGAATTAGGAGAGATAGGTTGGGAAAATGTTCCAGGCAAAAAAGAAGGCTATTGGAAGGTAAGGGGTGGGGGAGTGGAGAGAGAGAGAGAGAGAGAGAGAGAGAGAGAGAGAGAGAGAGAGAGAGAGAATGGCCTTTTGAAAGGGACTGAAAGAGGTTCTGTCTGAATGAAGATTAGAAAGAGGGTGAACAGAAGGGGTCTGAGAAGAAAGGAGGGCCCCACATCACCAGGGGCCTTGTATGGCATATAAGGAGGCTGGATATTATCTGGAGGACAATGAAGAGTCATCCAGATACTTTAAGCAGAGGAGACGTGGCCCTAATTTCATCTTAGAAAGACTGCCTTGTGCTCTGCAGAAAAGATTGGAAGGTGCAAACCAGGAGGCAGGGAGACTACTTAGATGTGGCCTGAGTTAGAATAGTGGCTGTGGGGTGGAAAGACGATGAGAGAGATAACAAGGAGTGAACCTCAAGAAGACTTGGGGAGGGATTGGGGAGGTTGGAGTTAGGGATCAAATCCGTCTCTAGCTTGAGCAGTTGGGTGGACAGTGATGCTGTCAATGTGTCAGTTCTGTGGCTAAGGAGGAGCTAAGATCCATGGAGATCCAGGGTAAGATGGAGCTAAGATCCATGGGGATCCGGAAGAAATAAAGAAAGGGGAGTCCATTGCCTTTCATTCTAGTTTGGAGAAAGGATTAACGTATGGAACACAACAGGGAGAAATTAAACACAAGAAGTGAAACATCAACGCCATGGAAGAACGGAGAAGGGAGAGAGGCATGTATTCTATTATGTCAAATTTCAAATGCTTACAAAGATGCAGAATACCGTGTAATGGATCCCCATATACCCCCTGCTCAGCTTCAAGATTTACCAGCTCAAGGCCCGTCTTATTTTATCTATACCTCTAGTCCCACACTCTTGCTGGCTTTTTGAAGCACATACAGAAATTGTAGCATTTTATCTATAATTGTTTCAGGAACAATTTCCAAAGTATAAGAACTTTTTAGAAAAAAAACATAACCATAATATCTTTATCACACCTAAAACAGTGAGTAACAATTCTTTAATATCATCAAATATCCAGTTAGTATTCAAATGTTCTTGGAATATAGTTTATTTTAACATAATTGTAAATATATATATATATATAAATACATGTGTGCAAATACAATTATGTAAATATACATTATATATGTATACATTTGGTCTAAATCGATATCCAAATAAAGTCCATATGTTGCATTAGGTTTGTCTTTTAACTTTAAAAAAATATATTTTATATTTTACAGCAGTTTTAGATTTGCAGCAAAACTGACAGGAAGATACAGTAATTTCCCATAAACCCTCTGATCCCACATATGCATAGCTATCCCAGTATCAACAACCCCTAGCGGGGTGGTACATTCGTTACAATTGATGAACCTGCATTGACACATGTCTAATGACATGTATCCACTGTTATAATACCATACAGAGTACTTTCACTGCCCCGAAATTTCTGTCCCTCACTTACTCTTCCTTCCCTCCCCCCAAACACTAATCTTTTCACTGTCATCATAGTTTTGCTTTTCCAGAATGTCATGTAGTTGAAATCACAATATGTAGCCCTTTCAGATTGGTTTCTTTTACTTAGTAATATGCATTTAAGTTTCCTCTATTTTTTTTTCATGGCTTGATAGCATATTTCTTTTTAGTGTTGAATAATATCCATTGTCTGGATGTACCACAGTTTATTCATCCATTCACCTCCTGAAGGACATCTCAGTTGCTTCCAAGTTTTGGTAATTATAAATAGAGCTGCTATAAACATCATGTGCAGGTTTTTGTATGGACATTGTTTTCAACCCCTTTGTGTAAATACTAAGGAGCATGACTGCTGGATATCTTTTATCTTTTAATCTATAGATTCCCCTTCCATCTCTTTTTATACTTGGAATTTCTTTGCTGAAGAAACAGCGTTGTTTGTCCTATAGAATTTTTTAGTTTGGAGTTTTCTAACTACATTTCTGTAGTATTGTTTAATGTTGTTCTTGTATCTGATACATTCCTATAATTTGGTCATTATATCTAGAAATGTGATCAGATTCAAACTTGATGTTTTTTTTTTTTTTGTAAAAATACTTCATGGGGGTTTTGTATTCCTCCAAAATCCTTTTCATCGAGGAGCCCTAACGATGGAGCACTATAGATAGGGTTAGTGAGGGAGATCTTTTTGAGTGATTTGGGGAGGGATATTCCAAAGGTCTTCAGCTGATGCTAAGACTTAACCTAAGCATAAAACCAGCGACCAATGGGTGTGGGTGTCCATGCGTGTGTCTATGTGTCTTTGTGTATAAGTTTACTCTCCAGGATGAGAAATGATATAGAGTTTAGATTGTAGCTTAACCAGGGTATGCTAAATTTTCTGGCTTCTCAAGGAAATGGAACCCGCTGATGAGAAATAAAACATTTTGATATCAACAGTAAGGATCGTGTGATAATAATATCACTATAATGACATATGGCCACAAAGACCCAGGAAGACAGTTTCAGTTTCTGAGCTGACATTATTGCGGCAAAACCTTTCACTTTCTAACTGTCTCCCTTTTTAGCTTTTCCATCTCTTTGTGGCAATTACATTAGTTGTTGTATTTAATATAAAGGATGTTTGTTCTTAGACTTTTACAACTACTGCTAATTAACTGTACAGTCTTTTATTAGTGTTCAAAGTTCTAATTACTGCAGTACCAGGAAGTTTTAATATCGCTTAGGATGCATTGCTTCTTTATTGATTCTCGGGTTTTTTAACTCAAGTTGTGAATCTTAGTGAGTTAGTATTCATCACACGAGGGCAGCCCAGTTTAAACCCCTTGACCTTTCTTAGTGAACAAAAGGGAAGAGAACTGAGTCCTTGGAACTGAGGTTAATGTTAAATATCTGGTTGCACATTCTATTCCAGTGGCTAGTTTTCAAGGAGTTGAGGGAAGTTCTGGCAAAAAAAAAAAAAAAAAAAATGTACCTCCGTAACCTAACCCACCTTCTCCTCACAAGCTGCTCCCCTCCTCCTGCCTGTAGCCCACACTCGCTGCCCTGTCTTAGCTCCACGTGTTCTCTCAGTGGGAATATTTTCTCTTCTTAGTCACACTTGTTCACTTTTTTAGGTCAGGCTCACATATCACTTTCTCCATGAAGCCTTTTCCAGTCCCCAGCTCCCCAAAGCTCTCTAGTCTAAACCTCAGTTTAGCATGTAAATTTATCTTGTGTCATTCATCAATGGCCTCTTGTGTGCTACCATCATGCCTCTAATTGGAATGTAAATTCTGGGAGGGTAAACATTACCTCAAGGTGATGAAAAAGGGGGATGATTGTTATCCAATCACACGAGTTAGATAAGGATTTAATAAGATGACTCAGGAGATGAGAGTCTGGTGCATCGTGAATGCTCAGGAAATGCTGGCTGTTATAACATGGCTAGGAAACATTCTTTCTAACTTTACTCCCTTTCTTCTCCCCTCACTATAACTTAAGCCCCTTTCTTCAGCTATCATACATCCATTCAGCCTCAAAAAATATCTCATTGGACCTTAGGGCTTTTATTTCAGTACCAGGAGCACTGCTTAGATAGATAGAAGACAGTGAAAGATAGGAACTTGGAAGTCCCTGGTTCTGAGCCTACTTTCCATCACATCTGCTGCCTTTTCTGGGCTTACTCTTTACCAAGTGCGAAGCCAAGGGGTGAGGATTTCTGTCCGTCCCACTGGGACCTAGGAGGTGAATGAGTTAACATTTACAAAGTGCTTTGAACTCCTTGGAGAAAAGGCACAATCTAAGTATTCTCATTAGTGCATAAATAATAGATGAGAATAAAGCACTTTGCAAATATGAAGTTCTTTAGCAATGCTAGATAATTCTTCCACCAATCTACCTGTGAGGGGAGGGGCTAGTTCTTGAAATTCTGATGGTTCTAGTCTTGGCTGTTACTAATTTGAAGCATGATCATAGGCAAAATCGTTTTCCCCCTCTGGGTCTCAAGAATGTAGGGGTCAGAATGGATAATGCTGAAGGTAACTCACTTAATTTGGTGATGTTTACCTTGTTATTTATATGTTTACATGTAAAAACGTATTTGTTTAGCGTGCATGCAATTTCATTCATATAAGTGGCAAATTCTATAGATCTCATTCTTGTTTATACTCTTTTCACTCCACACTATGTTTTCAAGAGTGATCCATGTTGCAATATGTATCTATTCCCTTGTCTCTAAATGCTGCATAATATTCCATATATTCCATCGCTCTAGCCCATCATGTTTTACTCATCCCTGCCCCCTAGTGGAAACCTTGATGGCTTCCGACTGCACACACAACCTTGATAGGCCCGGGTGGGAATTTCTCTGGGATACAAACTCAAGAGAAAGATTGCTGAGTCATAACATGGATATTTAATTTGAATAAACACCACCAAAATGTCTCTCTGGAAAGGTTACGCTAGTCTATACTATCAGTCATTGTTCACATTTAACTGGAAACTGAGTCTTGAAGATGTTTAATTGTTCAAGCTTACATAAGCAGTAAAAGTGGGTCCGGGATATCAAGAACTCAAATCCAGGTCTTCGGACACCAGATCCTTTTCATTCTCCAGGGCATCACTCTATAAGTCTCTGGATCATAATAGTAAACACTTAAAGATTTCTTGGGGTTTCTATTATTTAGAGAATGCCTCAAATTTCAGAAATGGCTTTGCTGGTGTTAATGGCAAATTGCGGGAAGAAAAAAACAGTGAAAGTGAATGAGTATCATGTTCTATTATCTGATTCAAACTGCTCTGAATCTTTTCACCTGCTTTACCACGTTATTACATTCTTTCGGGCAGTATTTGAAAAAGAAGGGGAAGTGCTATATATCTAAACTCCTTTGCTCTCACTTTACCTGCCAAGGGACAGAATGGTATACCTCCAAGCTTGTTTGACTTAAAAGTACATAAGGAATTATAAAATCGGATAGTGTTAAAACCAGAAGGGGCCTTAGAAATTGTCTAGTTCAATCCTTCCATGTTATAGATGGGAAAAGGGAGGTCCAGAGAGAGTAAACCACGCACACAGCTGGAGGTCACCTGAAAGCCAGCCCATTGCCCTTTTCACTGGCCTGCACACAGCAACTTTCCTCTTCTCATTCAGGAACCCTCACTTAAGGGCTCAACAACCTGCAGTGTGAGTGCTATGAACAGCAGGCAATAGTGGTTTAAGAAACTTTCTGGGGGGAAAGAAACCAAACAAACCCTATTTGTTGCATGTGCCAATTTCTGTGGTGTAAATCTTCCCATTTTGAGCTGCCAAAGTGATGTCACTGAATGTGGAGTTGGGAGACAGAGGCAGCAGCCCACTGTAGGGAGGCATTTTCCCTGTACAGATACAATAGACATAAATAACTATAAGAACAGAGATAACAGTAAAACTTAGTAAAGTGGTTAAGAAGTGATGAGTTGTATTTATTACCTTTGTTTTTGGTATAATTTTTTCAATGTAAGTTTCTATAATTGAATGTCTAATAATGGCTGTATTTGACACTAGCCCACACAATTCCTGAAAATTTAACATTCAACCCTCTTGGGCCAGTATGACCCAACTCCAGCTGACCATTGGCTGTAAAATAATAAAACCAGCTTCTCACTGTGGCAACCTGTCTTCCTAGTTTATAAATTTGTCTTGACTCTTGAATACTCTTTGGTGGAAACATGAAATATGAATATCGCGAAAGAAAAAATAGTCAGAGGATGAATGAGTTATTCTGGAGATAAATTTTCTGGATAGCTGAAGGCTTAGCTTTTTAAGCTCCCAAACTATAAAAGTTTTAACTCTAATAGACTTTTAAGAGAATTGTGTCATATTCTTTCCTACTCCATTACACATGAGGCATTATAGCTTAGTCCTTTTTTATTGACAAGTAGGGGCATGTGGAGGTGGCAGAAGTTATTTGCCCCTGGACTACATGACAGCAGACTGCTGTGTTGTTGGGGCTTGAATCACCTTCTAAGGATTTTTATTCTCATTCGATGTCCTGAACTATGACTTCTTTCTACTGTCAGTGAGGCTGTCTCTAGCTTCTTCCTCCTCTTTGTAATTGGCTAGAGCTACAGAGAGCCCAGCTTATTAGAATCATATTAAAAACATCATTAACCTGCTGGAATACAGGTTTGAAGAGTAAAATACTTAACTTTTAGTGCATGGATATTGCAAAATTTGTTTTGGTTGTTCAGAGACTTTTGGCTTAACTTTTGTTTTTTGTAGAATCTCTGGAGAGGAGATATTCTTAGATTACTATGTTCCAGGTCAGAGTGTTGCTACAATTACATTATTACTATACATAACTATATACTGTATCACCATGCATATATTCCATTATAGAAGAAAGGAAAAATTCATCTCTGGGTCAGGCAATATGTCAGATACAAAGTAGAGCAGTCCTGGCCTGTATTTTGTGGGATCCCACAATCCTATTGGAACATGAGGTGTTCCACATGGTAAACTTTGCAAGAAAAGTAAGAATTCAGGTGGTGAAGTTTGGGGGCACATCTCTTTGCCTTATCAGCACAGATCCAGCCAATGGATGGGGAAGCAGATCTAGTGTTTGAGAATTTCCCCCACCTGGAGTCCCTCCACACACCTGCCCATCCCTGGGAGTGCTGTGTGCTGGTGCTGGGAGAGGAAGTAGGCTCCACCCAGGAAGCGGGCACTGTCCTCCAGCAAGCCCTCTACTATCCGTGTTTCATCAGTGTACCCATTCCTTTGCATTCCTTTGAAGGAGACAATAGGTAATTGTCCCTCTGCTTTCAAAAAAGTGGTTTTCCGTAATTCTATCTTCTTTTCTAACTGCAGAAAAGGCAATCTCAAGTGTTGATAGAAAAACCAGTCTTTTCCATGCAGAAAAGGGACATCCCAATATCTTTCTTGCAAATTTGCCTCTCACCCTTTTAGAGCCTCAGAGCTTTCAGGAATTCTCAAGGGCCTCCTCTTTCATTGTGATGCCTTTCCTTAAGCCCCGATTAACTTTTTGGAGGAGCTTCATTTGTGGAACAGAAGCAGGGTCCAGAGCTGAGAGTGGCATACGGAGGACAAGGGCCAGGGGGTGGGCTTGCTCAAGCACAAACTTCTTTTCCTGTGCTGGTTGCTGTTGACATCATTCGGGAAATTTCTATGAAGTCTCTGGAGGTAGGGTCACCCCACATAGGGCAGCAGGGAGCCCAATAGCCAGGGCTTGCTCCCCCACACTCCCCCTCGCTGGCCTAATTAACAAGTTGGGTTCTTTCCAGCTCCTTTACGTGGCTCTCGTGGGGCTGGACTCCACTGGGGGTGGGCAGACAGTCTTACTTTAAGCAGCATATTGATCCTCACATGGTCATGTGCCCCTCTTGGGGGAGCACTCTCATGTTTTAAGTGCATGCAGTTACTCTCTTGACTGGCTTGTAAACAGGTTTTAATGGGGCTATTAGTGTAAAAGGACAGGAAACTTTCAAAAACAGCCTCTTAAATATTCATGAGGATGTTAAATCTGGCGCTTAATCACCAGTGTTTGCACACAGCTAACGGGGAGGGAGGACAGCTGACAAGCTGCCTTCACTCTGAGCAATTGACAGGGCATTAATAAACGCTCTTACAGGCATGATTAATGGCCGACGGAACAGGACTTTTTTTTTTCTTTCATTTTTTTTTTTTTTTAAACAAACGAGCCCCTCATCTTCAGGGACTCTTGTTCTAAGGAGAGTCTCCATGTAGGGGTGGGAGTAGAACTCAGGAGGAGGTGGAGGAGTTTTGTAGACAGGGCAAATTCTCTTCAGAAATAGTTAAATGGACCCTCCCTTCCAAAAACATTCTGGCTTTTTTTCCTCAGAGTATAGTTCCCCTAGAGGAAACTTTCCAAAAACTTAATGCAGGGAATCTCCGAAAGATTCACCACCTGGAGAATTCTTTACTCAACCTTGGCAGGGCCATAAGGGAAGCACCTGGGACCTCATCACAGGAGCTTGCTGGAGGGTTGTTACCAGATGCCTCTTTAATACCTGAGTTTACTCTCTTTCAGATTGGGGTTAAATGCAGACAAAGATGGTCCACTGTGGCTCAGGGACCCCTGGGAGCTCCTCTACTTCTCCCCAACCCACCTTTCTATGTGTGCATTTTAATTTCTGGAGTGGCATCTTTCTCTTACTTCTCTCTGTAACATTAATGGGGAATCCCTATTGAACATGTTTGGGAAGAGTGTCTTTTAACTAGTAAATGATCTGCACTGCTAAACTTCTGAAATGGACTTTGGGGACTGTCCCTGCTCTTGCTCGATATAGAAACTGAGGCTCAGAGAGGTGAAACAATTTGTCCAAGGTCACATGCTGAGGTAGTGGCAGAGTTAGGACTGGACCTCAGGTACCCTGACTCCTAGTCCACCGCCACATCTTCATGATGAGACTCTCCAGGGAGAGCCAGAGAACCCTCCACTGGTTCCCTCAGAAGTCCTGCAGGCTCCAATGCCAGTCAGTCTCAAGTATGGCAAGACCTGTGCTAATAGAACCCAAACTGAGGGAAACACAGAAAGTCCAGGAAAATAATCCACTCTTTCTCTGTTGGTGGGAAACCTCAGCCTCATTATCTGAGATCAACTCAAGAATTCAAAACTTTTTTCTCACTGTAAGTGCCAGTTGGAATTTTTGGTTGACAAGTTCAATTTAGAAGTAAAACAATGCATAACTTTAGAAATCTATAAAAATCATTTTTTTTTTTCAATGAGCTAGAAAAACCCCACTATGTTTTATAATGATAGATCTGGGCAAAGAAATCAGCATCTTCCAGAAAACTCTTCCCAGCCCCCAGCCCTCACTGCCTAGATGCTTCTATGCCTACATTCCGCATGCTTCTATGAAGCCTTTTTCGTGCATAAGCTGCCACATTGGGCCTGGGGTGTGGAGGGTTGTCACAAAGATGGATAACAAGTGTCCCTATCCCTCAAGTATTCTTCCCCTCGTTACCAATGAACTTTGGGGCTGTGTCAGAAGACTGAATGCAGTATCAGGCTGAGCTTTTTGCAAATGTCATCTCATAACTTTGTTCTAGAATCGGAGGTGGCTCACACTGCAATAAGGTTCTGACCCAGACTGGTCTCCTCTGCACAGCCGGTTTTAGCTTTCCCTCAGAGCCAGGCACCTCCCTGCCTTTCCAGTCAAGGGAACATTCTACAGGCAACATGGATATGATTTTTAGTCAAAGATTTGTTCAGAGACTCAGTACAACATTTTTTATGGAATGCCAAGCAGGAATGAAAAATCAGCCTCTCTTACTAAACAGTTTGCATTAATGACTTCCATAAGAGCCAATCTATTGATTTTTTAAAAACAAAACTCCACTTGTCTCTTTCATCTGGATATATAGCTGGTAGATGCTGTTGGTAAAGCAGCCAATTTGAGAAATAGTTTCCTTTTCACAATTAGAATGAATGTATTTTGACAGTTTTTACCAACAATGGCTACTATGTTTGGTACAATTGCAAAGCACAGATGAAACCTTAAATCCCCTAGAGTGGACACTCTTTTCTCAATGGAAGGCCAATTATCAGCTGTGTAAAGTATGAGGAAGGATTCTACATGTCTGGTTCGTTTATCAGACTAACACCAAATATTGGACATTACAACATTGATTTTATAAAACATGTCTTTGGATTGACATTTCGGCTCTTATAGCAAAGTCTCATTCTATAACATTATTTTTTCATTGTTTATTTAATCAGTCAAATGTAGTAGGATTCAGCATGGCTCATTGAAAACAGTTGGATTAGGAGGCAGGAAATATAGGTTCTACTCTCTGTAGACCCCCTAAGGTATTGTATATATTAGGCAAATCTCACCTTCTTCACCTATAAAATAGGTCAGTAAAAACTGTCATTTCATTTTGTTGTTTCAAGTGCTGTAATGCATTATCTTTTGTAGCATTTAACAAAATTGTAATTTAAACATTTGTTTGTGTTATTATTTAGACTCTAAGCTCCATGAGTACCACTTTGTCCACCTGTATCGCCTCAGTGCCTTGACTAAGTGCTCATCTTATGGTAGACTCAGAAAGATAATACAATAAATGCATCCATGAATAAATAGTTGAACACCAAACACTGATACAAATCCAACTTATTTTCGTCCTGTGTCCATGGGACACCAAATTAAATGGAGAGATGAGTTGTATCTCATAAGTCAAAAATTTTTTGGTGATAAGTTAACAAAAACTCATCCTGAATTTGTTTAAATCTTAAAGAAGTTTATTGGCCCCTGTAACCTAACCATACAAGACTGGAGTTGGCCTCAGGTACTCAAAAGATGGCAATCAATTTCTTTCTGTCCTTTTCTCCTCTGTCACTGTCTCTGTCATTGCTGTTTGACCTCACTCTTTAATGCAGACAGATTTCTCCATGGGTTTGAAAACATGGCCACAGGGAGCCCTAAATTCACAATTTTTTTTAGTGTTTCCTGCTAGGAAGACCCCAGGGAGGGATTCTGATTGACACTTCCTTGGGTCACAAGCCCATCCCTGGTCACCGTTGCTGCTGTCCTTACTGTAGCCAAGAGGATGGAGCCATCATGAGTTCATCTTAGAGTTTCTGGGGATAAGGTTTATTACTGGAGGGGTGGGTTGAGGAGAGGTCCTGGGCCTGGGAGTTAGAGACAATAGCCACCATACAGCGTGAATTCTGTAATAAAGGAGACCAGTTGATCTGGATCTAATGTTTGTGACTCGAGCCTTGATTTTTCTGGCTCCTGGTACAGCTCAGTTTCATCAGCACCCCCAGAGCAAAGGCAGCTTCGCCTGGGCACAGAGGGGGCAGCCAATCTCCTGAAAAGAAACAATGAAAAGAGTCATTTTGGGGGTTAGGACAATAGTCCTCAATGGTTATTTATAATTCAGGAACGTATATAAAGAGTCAGCCTTATAATTCATGGTGTCAATAATCACCAACACTAATCCAATTGTCCTCCTTTATTTCTAGGAAGTCACTGGTGGAGACTTTGGGCATAAAAAGGCAATGAGCATCCTTCCTGGTGACAGTGATTTAATAAGCAAGGTGTGAAAGATGACATATTCTCACCAATTTCCATAGCCCAGTTAAACATCACCTCCTTTCTGAAGCCTTTCATTGTCCTCCCAGAAGGACTATTCATAGAAATGTCATAAGTTTTATTCATAGAATTGTTATGTGAATTTAGTGAGCTAATACATACAAAACACTTAGAATGGCACTAACCACACTGTAAACACTCCATACGTTTTCACTATTGTTATTGCAATAGGAAAAGAGGGAGCACATAGGTACGGTGGCTACCAAAACAAGTCCCAGTCTCTCTGTGTCCTGGATCCATATCCATTTTTTCTACTGATACATATAACTTTTGCTTTAAGAACTTGCCTGGGAACCATATAATGGGAATTTTTGCTGAAAAATCACTGTGGTGGGGCTGGGTTATCTCATGGATGACTTTTTTTTTTTTTTTTTAAACCTAGGCTTGTACACCTTTACAAAATTTAGATAGAATTTCTAATATTTTGTTTAAAATGTGGTTTTCCTGAGTCTTCTTTTGAGAGATTCTGATCATCTGGGGGAGGGCCCAGGAACATTGCTTTTAAACTTCATCTTCAGTAATTTTCCTGCAGGTGATTTCATGGATCATGCTTTGATAAATACTGACCCCTAAAGATAGAGGTGAAGAGAGATGAGGAAAATGAGCAGAACTTAGTTGAAACTTCCCAAAAGTCTCAAAGTCCCCCTAACAGGAAGAGAACTCTATCATGTTTCCCTAGAGTGCCAACCAGGGTGAGTGTCACATGTGTGTGAAGCGTCTACTTGTCTACTCAGCCTTTGGACATCTCAGCCAGTGATAAGGTTGCAACTTTGGCAAACCCCAAACTTAGCACCCATTCGCTGTTGCGAGGCCCATTGGACAGAGGGGATGACGGTAGGGGCCTAAAGGGGCAGAAGTCCCATGGAATGGCCGCCTTTGTGGGCCTCATGGTAGACGCTCCCCTCAGGTCCTTGTCCTCCTGCATGAATAGATTTCCAGGAAGGTGCAGGAATAGATTTTGAATGGTTAGTTGCAACCCCAAAGACCCTGCCCTTGGGGCAGGAGTTGGTGTGTATTAAGGCAGACTATCAGAGGAACACGCATTATCAACTCTTATGCTTTTGTATTAAGCATTATGTCTCATCTTTACAGTCAGATTAATGGAGATTAGTGGTCCCACTTAAGAGTTTAAACATTGTGCTGACCCAAATTGTCGGAGCCATCATAACATGATGCTATATGTTCAAGAGCTGGACCAGCTGGTAGTCGAGTGTGGGAGGGGGAGATCTACATTTTCACAAAGTGATTTCATTAATTGTCTTGTGTAAGAAAGCTGGGGTGCCTCTTTATACATAATGCATATATGGCACTCCCCCTACTTTCCACACACTTAAAGGCCCATGAGCCCAGGCTGGTGATGCTCCTTTGCTAAGAGGACATTTAATAATCAACAGTCACTCATGCTTGCCTCCTTTTGGCTTCTGTGGGTGGAGCTCAGTCCCTGAAGTCTCAAATGGTTTTATTAATGTCTTTTATCCACTCGAAAGATAAAAATAAATCTCTCAAAAGCTCTTAGAAACCCGCCACCCTGTATGTAGGAGGAAAAAGGAGGACGGCTGTTAATTAATAAAGTTAAACCATCTCCACAGGAGCACACGGCTGTGATTCAGAGAGCACATGAACCAAACCCAGTCTTCCTGTCAGGTTAGAATTACTTTTTATTCATTGGACAAATTTAGTAATTGAAAACTCTATGTCTTGGTCAGTTTGGGCTACTACAACAAGATATCATAGCTTCGGTGACCTAAACAACAAACGTTTATTTCATGTAGTTGTGGAGACTGGGAAATCCAAGATCAAGGCTTCGGCAGATTCAGTCTCTGGTGAGGTTTGCATATGAACATCTTGTTCTGTCCTCACATGGCTTTTCTCGGTGCATGCATATGGGGGCGGAGAGAGGGAGATCTCACGTCTCTTTCTCTTTTTATAAGGACATTAATCCCAACATGAGGGCCCACCCTCATGACCTCATCTAACCCTAATCAGTTCCCAAAGGCCCACCTCCAAAACCTCACATTGAGGATTAGGGCTTCCACATATGAGTTGGGGAGGGGGCCACAATTCAGTCCATAGCACTCTGCGGCTATTATAAAGTTAAAGAGGAAGTCACATATGAATTTTACTTTAAAGTGAAGTGTCTCTTTTTCTTCATAAGTGTAGTCAGGGCTGGTGGGATTTTATTTTTTTATTTTTAAATTTTTTTGCATATCCTCAAAATGGAGGAACTTGGTTGGAAACAGTTAAAATGCATTTGGGACTAAATACAGTGAATAAATGAATGATCAAGTTGGAGAAGGTCATGTTTGGCTAGAGGCAAGATAATGTGACTGATTTTGTTGTGTGACCAGCTGGAGCTGGAAGTTATCAGGAAAGGAAGCTCCTAAATTCTTGCCATAATGGTAGCATCAACAGATCTGAAGATTAATATCGGGCAGAAGGGATTTGGTTGAGGGAAGGGTGTGCTTAAATAGAAATGGCTCTGACCATCCCCTCTTCTAAATTCTGTTGTGAATCTCTGGTCTAAACTGTCAAAGGGATGTCCTATAAGATAAACAATTATTTAATATTCAGGAATATTTATTATTAAGAAAATTAAGAAATTTTCTCTTTATCTTATAGCCATATATGTATTTATATATGACATGGAAGGATTTTTTAAAAAGTAGCTTCTCTTTCATGCTTTTCTAGGAGTATTTACAATTATCTTTATAGTTTCATCTATCAAAAAAATCCCCCTAAGTAAACTATTATTTTAACTATAATGGTATCAACTAATTCTTCTACAAATGCTGATGACGTCAATAGCATTGTGGAGTGAAGTAGGTATTTTTATTATCTTCTCATGTTATAGAAGAAGAATCTAAGATCCAATGTGGGGACGCTGCTTAGCAAAGGCTGCACAGCCAGTAAATGGCAGAGTCAGAATTTAGACCTTGATGTCACTGAAAATTTCCCTTTCAGAAGTGAGGCACTTCCTACCAAGTGCAAACTTTGTTTAAATTCCCCTTCATGTTAGAAATGTTCCTAGAATAAAGTTGATGAGTGATGGGGCGGGGTGGGGTGGGGGGTCCTTCAAGGTGATCAAGTGGGGATGGGTTAGTGGACCAGAAGGAAAATGGTATGTACAGTTTTGTTCCAAGCCATGTAATTTAAACATTCTTTTTCTTCTTCATAGTATGAGGAGTTCTGAAAATCCAGGTGACCTGTTGTGGAAAAAATTCAGACACTAAAGTGGCTCAAGCAGCAGTTCAGAGTGGGCTGAGTTCCCTCCCCCAGCTCCCATGTGGGCCCTCTTGGGAGTCTAAATCATCCCCCCCACCTCTGCTGGCCACCCCAAGTTCCCAGCCTCCAGAACCACACTTCCTGACCCGCTGCAGGAAGGGAGTCAGGGCGCTTCCAGCCTTAGGTGATATGGCTGTGTCTAGATGTGCTTAACAAATTGCCTGTTCACTCAATTACATTTTATTTAATCATCTGTAATCATATAAATTATGCCTGATGGTAGTAAATGTTCGTGTCAGTTCCTAATTACAGATTGATTAATTGGCTGGGGGTGATCTGTATTACTACTTATATAAGAATATATGAAGATGATGATAAATTAGGGCTGGTGATGCTGAGCCCAGGAACATGGAACATTTCCAATTGCATCCCACTTTTTGGGGGTGGGGAAGCCATTTGCTGTTTCTTGTCTTTTTCTCATCAGATGCCTCCAAGAGGATTTGTGTTCTATTCATTGGTTGATTTTGGTAACATCTGAGTCAAGAAATAGTTATTATTTTTTAGCTAGTGTATGTCTGTGTCTGTAAAAAGCCATGCCGTGCTTTTTCTTTTTTGGCTGTTAGCAGAAATGAATAATGACAAGCTCATTAAGTTCAGTTGGGCTCATTATAGCCTGCTGGGTCTAGAAAGTTCCGAAGGTTGGATCTGGCCTGGAGAGCAGGAATCCAGAGAATTCAAAGGTGGAGGGATTTCATTAGTGTCTGGGAATTGATTCTCTATTAGGTGAGTTCATCTTTTTGTTTTTTTTTTTTAAAGATAGAATGTAAAATGGTCCAGTTGTACCTTACAGTTTTTCCCTAGTAACATCGGACCTTTGCGGATGTCTTTAAGGCAACTTGCTTTAGTCCTCAGCTTTTGAGAATACAAGCTAATTAGAACGTAGTTGGCTTCCATCATCCTTGCTCCCCCTCCCACCCATACCTGAGGCCAAAAGTAAAGATAAGGCAACATGGGGTAAGACATGTGAGGAGGAGAGAGGAGAATCTGATAATCCAGAAATAGACCCTGGTTTTAGGGAAGGGCCTTGAGACTTCATCCCAGGTTCTTTGCCTCCTGAGAAGTAATGGGCAGAAAGGCCTGTAAGTGTCACATGCTCTGAAGACACAGCATCCCAGTGGGCTGTTACTGGCGGAGACTATCGGCTGACCTCTTTCCCTGACAAATCTGCTATCATAGGGGCTCCTTTCATTTACTTTATTAGCTGAAGTTCCCCAGCTGACTTTTCTTTGATTGGCATAGGCCAATCATGATCAACTCTCTGGTGGTCTGGGGAGGAGAGTCACCTTTCTGAATATATGGCCTGGTAGAGGGTGACACTTGGACAACACTGAGGCTCTGTCAGCCACCAAGAAGTGTGCGTGCATGTGTGTGTGTGTGTGTGCGTGTGTGTGTGTGTATGTGCGTGATTAGGGGCAATTGGTTGTTTGCTGAGTGGGCAGCCAGCAGTGTCTTTTCTGGGAAAATCACGTGAAGACCCTAAAATGCAGGAACCATGCATATTCCATATCAGATCAGTAGGAATGAAGATTCAAATGCCTCAGAAGAAAAACACGGTACCCTTCAAATGACTTGGCTTTTATTCAGTCTTCTTTTGCTCTCTATAATAATTCTTGACAGTTACAGATGGCTTTCACAACTTTATTCTGCACATCATCTGGAGATGTCAAATGGTTAACCTATTAAAGAAATCATGCTAGTGTGGTTGTGATATAGACGGGAGGTGTGGATGACACTGTTAGCAGCCTACCCAGCATCCATTCTCCCTACTCCTGCTTTCAACTGAACCCTGATTGACAACCCCCAGCTTCAGAGGAAGATCTTTGTGACTCTGAGCCATTGGAGCCTGCCAGCCATCTGGTGGTGGTTACAGGTGTCCAAGGATGGGCAAGGTGGCCCAATCTGATTGAAGGCAAGGACTGGAGTCCAGCCTGGGGAAGTTCTTCTTTCTCTCCCACTGGGTTGGAACGAGGAAGCGCTATAGCCCTGATTGTCACTGATGGCTGTGTTGTGAACATGACGAGAGCAAGCATTAAATTGACTAAGACAGAGATGAGAGAGGGAGAGAAAGTAAGGCCTCAATGACATCACTGAGCCAAGTCTGGAGCTACCACTTCTGACTTTGCTAAGTAAGATGACAACTTTTCTTATGACTTAAGCCAATGTGAATTGGGGTTTTTGGTTACTTGCAACCAAAAGCTTGCTTCTTACTGAAACAGGCATCTATTATTATTTTCTTTTACAAATGAATAAACTGAACAAGAGAACGCGAGCTGCCTCAGGTGCTATAGCCAAGAGAGTAATGGAAGAATAGAAGCCCAGTCTTTGACCCAGAGATGGCTTTTTTCCCTTCCATTTTATAATAGGGATTACTACTTCTCAGTAATCAAAGTTATCTTGAGGCTGAAGGAAAGAGTGACATGTTTCGAGGGGCCCAAATAGGGTATGGCTGAGAGATCTAGTTCCCCCTGCAGTGGCTGCTGGCTGCCATCTGGACAAGATAATTATTACCCTGCCCTGTCTTTGTTTAACTGGCTCTGTAGTGGGAACAATGGATTCCAATGAATTGTGCTGGTAAACAATATCTTCTGCTTCCTGGGGGAAACTTATAAAACAAAGAGTGAGGGTGTCCCCTACACCACCCCAAGAGGGAGGGAGCAGGGTGGAGAAGGGGAATTGACTGAAGAGCCATGGCAACAGGCACTTCTGAGGTTGATCATGGGGAAAGGCCAGTCTTGCTCAGAATCAGCGTCTAGAGCCATTGCCAGCTCTTGTCTTGAGCGCCCACACCACTCCATTCCTGACTTTCTGTCAGCTCCAGATAGAAACTCTCTGCCCTGTTGCAGAGAAGTTGATCTGTGATGCAACCCTGACTGCAGCCTATCAAGTGGGGAAGCAGTTTTGGCCTTTTGAGGATGGATCAGCAGAATGAGAGCTGACTAACCGGCTTGTGATGTGAGTCAGGTGCAAAGCCTGACTTTGCCTTTTTCCTCATTGGTACAACTTAGGTTATATCTTTTGTGTTGCCTGTAGAAGACTATGGTGAAGGTGAATATAGTAACAAATTTGAAAACAAAAAATTAAGAGGGCTACAGAATTGTAGGATAGTGCCATTATCATGTTTATTATAAGTAGAAGTGGCTTATTTCTGTGTAAAAGCCATACTCTGTGTACCATGGCTCCATCCTAAGGAAAAGCAAGTGCAAAATTAAAAGCATTTGACTCAGGGCAAATGACTTTTTTCATGTGCACTAATTCCTCTATGCCTTCTTTCCTACAAGGCCCAGATCAAATCTCGCCTCTCAATGGCTCATTCATTCCTGGGGCATGAATAGCATATGTAAAGGCCCTGAGGTAGGCCTTGGCCTGGAAGTTTTGATGTATGGCAAGAGACCAGAGGCTGGGGCAGAGTGGTTGGTGGTGGGGGAGGATGGTAGGTGGGAGATGATCAGAGAGGTAATGCAGTGGGGTGAAAGTGGCACCCATCACAATGGGCCTTGCAGGCACGTGGAAGGATTCTGGCTTTTGCTTCGAGGAAGGCAAGGAGCCCTTGCAGGGCAGTGAGCTGAGGAGTGCCATGATTTAACTTACGTTTAAAAGGATCCCTCCGGCTTCTGAGTGAATAGAGAGCAGGAGGCAAAGGGTGGAAGCAGGGAGATCGGTAAGGAGCCTATTGTGGTAATTAATCCAGGAAGAGGTTGGGGTGACTTGGACCAAGGTAGTAGCAGTGGAGATGGTGAGAAGTGGTTGGGCGCTAGAAGCACCTCGAGGTAATATTGATAAGAGTTAATGACAAATGAGGAAACTGGTCCAGAGAGTGATTTGGATCAAAAAGGAGTGATCTGCCTAGAGCTGTACAGCTAAGTGGCAGACCAGGACCAGAACAGCCTGGAATAAAGCTGACTTCTGTGCCCAAATCATGTTTTCTTGTGCGTCTGATATGCCTGTCAGGTCACGGGTGTGTGTGTGGGTGTGTGTGTGGGTGTTTGTGTGTGTCTGACAGTGTGTTAGTGGATACTTCTGTGTGTGTGTGTGTTGGGGGGAGGGATGGGTGGAGCTGGGCCAGGGCAAGTGGAAGCAGCAGGGGAGGAGACCTGCAGCTCAGTCGGCTGCCTCTTACCCCTGAATTAAGGATCGTTTTGTGCCTCTCCCCACATCATCCTGCTCATGCCTCCTTCCAGCCCAGCTCCTTCCACACTCAGCCCTGCTCATCCCTGGATCCTGGCTAATCTGGCTTTCATGAAGCAGCCCTTCCCCCTTCTGCTCTGAAAATGGAAAGGAAAGATTGAACCCTTAGGGCGTCATTCTGACTCCTCTTTTTTTTTTTTTTTTTTTTTACATTTAATTCTCTTATTTCAAGTCCCAGCTGACCAGACCTGTGACTGGGCATCTCTTTGTGTCTTGGAGCTGGGATGGCAGATGGGCTGGGCAGGGGGGAAGATAGATGTCTCGTATGAGACAGTGGGCAGGAAGAATGACCCAGTGACACATTTTTGTGTGTCTCCAGAAGGAAGTGGACACTCAACAATCACTTGGGAGAAATACACATGACACTAGAAACGAAAAGAGATTTCCACTAGAATATTGAAAAGATCAGGCTGGGTCGTGCCTGAGGTCCAGGATTCCTCCTGGTAGGTGGGCGTCCTCTGGTTCCGGCACTAGCTAGCTATGACACAAGGTTCAGGAAGTGGTTCCCACGGTTAGCTGTCTTAGACATACTACTAGGAAGTTATACAGGCCTTTGGTAAGCCTTTTCCTATTGCAGCATGAACTTTATCTTTGGAGAACTGATTGCACAAATTTGCAAATGTCAGGTCTCCATTTTGCAGGACACCATAAAAGACCTGTCACTTATTTTCTCCAAACCAGAGGTTCCTAATAGGGCTCATCGAAATTACTTGGGTGGCTTTAAATAATCAATTTTATTTATCATAACAAAAATATAAAAGCTACGTAGCGACTAATCTTCCCCATCTCCGCGTCAGCACACTGCTCTCCACTGTGTTATTACTATTAGTGCTTCCGTGGCACCTTCTTGGAGTGACTCGAAAATACATATTACTATAAATTCTTATTTTCTTTTACCCAGTTTTTGTACAAAATATAGCATTTACTATACATATTGTTCCACATTTCACTTTTTGTCACAATATATTTGGATTTTTAAAACATCAGTACATAAAGCTTTTCACATTCCTTTTCTAGTTGCATGGTATAGACGTATGGGGGGGGCCAATCAGGAGATTCAGATTCTCAGACCCCACCCTAGGCTGATTGAATCGGAATTTCTCAGAGACCTGCATGTTCAGAAAGCTCCCCAGGTGATTCTAATGAAGGTATAACTCTAAATTAGTTGTCTAACCTACTTAAATCATGTTGCTCAGCCAGGACGGTGTCTCCCCTCTGCCTCTTCTATGCAATGAGGTAGGCTGAAAAATACCCCTCCCCAATTTCCCCCAGATATGGCCCCTTCCCAATCCTTGGAACTTGTAATTATTAACCCATATGGCAAATGATGTGATGGGGAGTTTTGAGATGGGGAGATTATCCTGGATTATCTGGGTGAACCCTAAATGCCATCACAGGTATCCTTATAGGACAGAGGCAGAGGGCAGGAAGACTACAGACAGACACTGAGGAGAAGGCCATGTGAAAAACAGAGGCAGAGATTGGAGTGATGGAGCCACAAGCCAAGGAACACACTAACCACCGGAAACCGGAAGACGAAAAACACATGTCTTCTCTTCCAGTTAGGAGAGTAGCTGATGAATTAATCCCTTCTGAGTTGTAAAGTCTCCTGGGATGAGTGTTTTTGAGAGAAACCAAACATTAATCAAGGATTCCAAGGTATAAAACTTCTAGTTACAAAATATTTAAGTCTTGAGATATGATGTACAGCATGGTGTCTGTAGTTAATAATACTGTATTGTACATTTGAACCTTGCCAAGAGAGTAGGTCTTAAAAGTTTTCATCGCAAGAAGAAAAATTGTAACTGTGTGTTGTGATGGATGTTAACTAGACTTATGGTGTTCGTTTTGCAAAATATACTAATTCAAATCATTATGTCGTACACCTGAAACTAATATAATGTTATATGTCAATTATATCTCAATTAAAAAAAAAAAAAGAGTTCCAGTATTACCATAGTAATACAAAGAGGTTTTTCCCTGCCATGTCTTTGGGTCTTTGTGATGTCAATTTATAGCATTTCTGAGGCTAGCCTTTAGGAGATAGAGCCAGGAGACTGAATAAGATTGGCAGTGGGGAGCTCCCTATGCCATGTCTGTAATAAAAAGTGAACTCAGCCTGCGATATGCCTGTTTCAGAGAGTTACTCCTAGTGTTTCGGGAAGTTTGCCTCCCACCATTATAAACTGCCATTGTCTGCATCAGGCTGGGATCTAACGATACAGATGTCTATTCCCCCAACTAACCATCCAACACAACCAATGAGACTGCTTGAAAACCATGCCAAATGTAATTGTACGTATTTCTACAGAGATTCAAATACAGTGTTGATCCATTTCACCCCTAAGCGAATGGCAGGTGTAGGTGGGGGATGCTGGGTTAGCAACTCTTAGGCTCTTCCAACTTGAAGAGTCTGAGATCCTATGACAAATTCTTGGTTAAATGATGATCAGATAAGCATTCATAAATGCATTGCTGCACTGGATTTCTTATTCAGCAGAACCAGTTCTTGCTACATCAACGAAATGTTAGCATGGCTGTAAGCCAAGGCAGGGGCAAGGCCTCCTTTTTGTGAGCTGACTGTCTGTGTATCCTTTCCTTAAACCTACCCTTGAGATGAGGATCAAATTCTTTGTTGTAGCATTTAAGACCCACCTCAGTCTGGCCACAGCCTCCCTTAGCAGCATAATATTATTGCTGCCTCCTCCCATACCTGTCCTCATCCTTCCCACCTGACACTCCAGATGCTGCCTGTTCCTTCTCCCTGTCTGCCAGTCATCCAGCTCCTGGTGTAGGAACTCCTGGACTTTTTAGTGACCACCTGCCTCCATATCCAACAGGACTTCCTCTCTTGCTGGCAGCTGGATCTTCCCCATCCTCCCCCGCCCCCTGCCTCCCAGTTCCTGGCCTCCTCTCCTACCTCTGCTGCATTAATCCTTCTATGCCCAGCCCAGCATGAGATGACACATTTTGCAAACACACTGCTATAATCCGGCCCATCTCCCTGTGACCTGCACGTATGATGCTTCCTCAGCTTGTGTCTTTGCCTCCCAAGCGACCTCTCCTCTCTCTGCTCTTGCAACAAGTCTCTTAAGGGCTTCCCTTTCCAGGAAGATGGTCCTTATCATGTCAGCACTGGATGCACTCCTATTTCTTTCCACTTACTCTATAACTTTCATTGGGTATGTATCCTATGCTGTCTAGCTTTCGTATTTTACTGAATACTCCTGCGGACTGAATTGTGTCATCTCAAAATTCACATGGTGAAAACTTAACTCCAGTGTGACTGTATTTGGAGGTATGGCTTTTAGGATGTAATTAAGGTTAAATGAGGCCATAATGGTAGGGTGTAATCTAATAGGACTGGTGACCTTGTAAGTAGAGGCAAAGAGAGATTTTCTCTGTCTCTGTTTCTCTGTCTCTCTGTCTCTCTCTCTCTCTCTCTCTCATACTAAGGAAAGGCCATGAGAGTACACAGTGAGAAGGTGGCCATCCACAAGCCAGAAAGAGAGTCCTCACCAGAACTTGACCATACTGGAACCCTGATTTCGGACTTCCAGCTTCCAGAACTGTGAAAAAATAAATTTCTGTTGTTTAAGCCACTTGGTCTACGGTACTTTGTTGTGATAGCCCAAGCAGAATAATACAATGCCCTTTAGCATACCTCTGTCTTATCTGTCTAACAAACTACAGTCCTAGGCCACAATTTTTTTAAACTTTAAAATTGAAGCTTAATATGCAGAGAGAAAGATACATATATTGTAAGAATGTAGCTTGCTGAATGTTTACAAACTGAGCACACCCATGTGATCAGTGCCTGGGTCAAGAAACAGTACTTTATCAGCCTCCTTTATGCCTTCCAACCTCTGTCAGCCCCCAGGCTAGGCACCATCCTGACTCAAAGCCTAGAGTAGTTTTGCCTGGTTTTGGTCTTTATGTGAATAGAATCACCTTGCACGCACCCTTTTGTGTCTGGCTTCTTTTGCTCAGTATTTTGTTTGTGAAATTCATCCCCATTGCTGTGTGTGGTTGTAGATTATTCATTCTCATTGCTGTCCAAAAGTTCACTGTGGGAATGTGCCACGATGTATTTACTTGTCTCCTCTACTGCTGATGGGCATTTGGGGGGATTTCCAGTTTTAGCCAGTACGAATAGTGTTGCTATGAATATTTTAGCACAGGTCTTAACACATGTATGCGTGTCTATAGGGTCTCTATCTCAGAATGGAATTACTGAGTCGCAGGACATACATATGCTTTTGTGGATTCCACTGAACAGTTTTCCAAAGCAATTGAACTTCCTCGCCTTCTTACCAGACATGTGTGAGAAGAGCTATTTTTTATTCTCCTTTATGCCCTGGCACAAGGAGGAGGAGTAGCTTTATAGGGCATTCAAGAAATGTTCTCTGGATTAGTAAAGAAAGAAGGCTTTTCTTGGTGTTCGGACATTAGTATGTGTAAATAAAATAGATGGGTTTAGTTAGGACCTTACCATCCTTGCTGTCAAAATGTTTAGGAAATCTCCTTAGCTGTTGACAAATCCTCTTTTTTAAGTCCTAGTTGGGGAGGCTGTGGTCCCATCAGTAACTCCTGGGTTTCCTGATTACTTCATTAAACATCTACAATGGAAGTTTATTCGATCCAAGATTCTAAGTTCCAATAAAACAGTGGGGAAAATAATGGGATCCTAGGCTGGGCTGAAGAAAATTACAGGAAGTCAATGTCCTCAAAACGTCAGACCCAGAACTGTAGTCTCCCCATCAACGATGGGTGCCTCAGCATTAACAAGGACTGGATGCCCAGCAATTGGGGATGTGTCTGAGAAGTTCCTGCTCTGTGTGGAATGCTGGGTCAGTTCCTCTTCCCACTGCAAGACCCTGAAATTCTGTAAAGAGAACCTGATGTCCCAACATGGCTCTTTTTAGGGGATGGAGGTGTGGAATAAGAAATAAGTAAGCAAGAAATGGAATGAGGAATGAGCTTTGAGGATAGGATGATTATGAACTACAGCAGTAAGATGCTGGGAACATGAATTCCAGGCACGAAAGCCTGGATCGACCCAAAGAGGAGGTATTAATCTTCGGTCTGAAGCCAGAGGTGGGAGAATATGGTGGAATGGGGCTTTCCCTAGAGATTTCAGGAGTTCAATTGGTTGGTGCTCAGTCTTGGGGGATTAGGAGCAGTTCTGCCTAAGGCAGAGGGTTGGACCAGATGACCTCTCAAGATTCTTTCTCTCCCGATGATTCTGGGAAGACATTTCTCATTGTCTTGACAGTCTTGAAATGTCTTTTCTTAATGGGGAATTTATCTGCCAGATTCAATTTAACTATTGCATTTGTATTTTGTACATATACCTGCCCTGGGGCGATGGTTACATTTTAAATAAATCAAATAAATCAATAAATATGATACGCCTCACTTTAATCATTACATAATGCAAAAAATTATGATAATGCCACATTAAGTTGCAAATTAAGACATGCAAAAGTAAGGAAATGTGGAAATGAATGTTCTCCCGGCAACATTAACTTCCCTGCCTTGTGATGTGGTATAATAAAGTCTACATTTATATCTGCCTACCTAGCAGTCTCCCATTCAGCACAGGCCGATGTGGTGGATTATTGCCATTATGAACCTTAACTTTTGTGTCTGATGGCTTGTTGTAAATGTGCCATCTTAAATGAAGCATTAGCCTGGCTCTTGCCAGGAAGATGGAAGGCTGCAGTGGTGAGAGCGAGAGGCTTTGAGCAAGAATGCCAAGCGCTATGTAACCTGCCCAATTTACTCGCCTCTCCGGACTTCTGTTTCCTCAACTGTAACATGCAATTTTAAAATACACATTAAAAACCCTGTATGTAGCGTCTGGACCTTCGCCCTCCCTGCTGACCCCCCCACACCAGCATCGACCAGAACAGTCCTATTTTTACAGGTGCTATTGTGGTTAATTTATAATTTTATTTTGAAGTAAAAGATTCTGCCGCTCAAAACAATTTCCCAATTGTTGCCCTAGTCCTAATTTTACAGATGAGGAAGATCAGGGAGGTGAAGTAACTTGCCCCAGATCACACAGTTGGGTACTCTCTAGGAGACCTGTATTCCAGTCCGTGGCTCCTTCCCAGGCCAGCACCTTCCATTGACCTTGCTCTTGCCCCCAAATGAAAGCTGCTTTCTGGCTAGTGCTTGGCTCCCTGCCGGATGCAGAAGGGCAGACTGACTGCGTGCATGCAAGTTGTAGCACCAAAGGGGTGATGAGGCGGGTGCATGCTCTACCTTCACCACTTCCTGCTCTGTGATCTCAAATCATTTTTAATCTGTGTCTTCTGTAAAATAATGGAAGAGAATCCAACCTTTCAGGATCTAATGAAACCATCTATGTAGAATGCCCATCAGAGTATCCAGCTCCTTGCAGGCCATGAAGAAATATTAGCTGAGTTTTCAAAACATGCTTTCATTTGAAGAATGACTGTTTCCCCAATTTCTTGAGTTGCCTCAAGAATTTCACTATTGAAATTCCATCAATAGTGATATGTTGTAATACGTTAAGCATTTTTCTCTCCCCATCAAATAATTTTACCTTCCTTCTTTTACAGACACCTGAAAGAGAATCACACTCAAATACCCCAACACCTTTGATGGCTCCCTAGTCCCTATGGGATCAAGTCAAAACACTATTCTTCCAACCTGCCTGCCTACCAGCTAGGGCAATCCCTACCCTCTCAACATGTCTTTGGCTTGTCCATCTCTCTTTCGATGCACTTGCTTCTTTTTCCTCCTAGGTTGTCCCCTCCTTCCTCCCTTCTCTCCTCACTGCCCTGTCTCTGCTTCTCCAAATCCAGCCTGCCCTCGAAGGTCCAACCTAAATAGCATGTCCTCCTCTAAGAAACTTTCTAGATTGCTCCCAGAACAAAGTACCATCTTCTGGCTTCTGCCCCCAAAGTCTCTCTTATGCTTCCTTATGCATTCTTCCATGTAGTGCTTTCCTGCACCACAAGGCCCATTGTTTCTTGAGAACATAAATGACATCTTGCTCATCTTTATTGCCCTTATAATAATGTTGCACATAGAGTCTTCTATGCTGGATGAATATTGAATTGAATTAGAACTAAGTCTTATTAGCCTTATGATCATTCTCATATTATAGAAGATGCTGGAGCAGGAGGAATATGCTGGGTGCATGGGGAAAGGGGCTGGGCAGGGGGACAAGAAAGGTTCTTAAAGGCCAAAATAAATGTTGAAGCCCAAGCTTTTGGGTACCACAATTTTGCCAAAGGTGGGATCTGCAAAAGTGGAACTAAGAGCCTCACCAAAATCAACCAGGCCCCGGGAGAAAAGATGCTGGTTTTGTTGTTTACTGCTTCATTACTTCTCTGCAATCTTTTGGAAACCCATCAGTGTAATTATCCCAGCCTCTCACCAGGGCTTAGAGTTTTCAAGTCCCAGGGCTGGTATTATTTGGGCTCAAACTGGGAAAAATGTAATTTGTTTTCCTGTTTGTTTTACTCAAAAACTACTGAATGGGGTTCATAATCACACTTGGGCTGCACCCCCAGGAGCCTCATGTTTTATAGATAGACCCCACTTCCTGTGAAGGGGGGTGGGTGGGTAGAGGATTGGGGAGGTGACTTCCTGTTTCCTGTAAGAATCATGGGGAAGGATATGAAGTTCACAGCAACACAAGAAATGAGGCTTTTATGGGCAGAGTCAGCATCAAAGGTGATAAGAAAGAAACAAGATACACAACCTGCTTCTCAGGAATTTATGGTGCGCTGGGTCCTGTGTTGAGTACTCAGCTCCACAGCAGGGATTTATTGGGTACCAGTTAGCACACCCGAACTGTGCTAGGATGAACCAGTTTTGGCCAAACTACGGTGCTATTTGGTCTCCAGGGCTGCCAGTTGTCCTCCTGGGCTGTCGTCGCCCTTTCACCCAGTTCCAGGTATCCAGAAGTCTTCCCTGGCGTGTAATGCAGGTCGCAGTGTGTGAGTGGGAGCTACTGTGTCTCCCTTCTCACTTCACTGTCATCTCCACGCAGATGTCCTTTGGAGATGGCCACAAACATTGACTACTCGTTCTGGGCCATTCGCTATGCGAGGATGTCATTGTGCTTTAATTACAAAATATTTCAAAATTGCAGGAAAGTGCAGAAAGTATAAACTCTTTGCATCTACCCAGAAACCCAGAATTAGCGCATGTTAGCATTTAGTCATGTTGTTTTCAGAACCTCACATGTACAGTCCTCCGGAGGGCAGGGCAATGCAGGTTGTCATCAGATGGTTTTCCAGTCTTATGAATCTTCTGGGTTGCCTCCCTCCATGCCAGAACTTTTGAGTGGATCCCAGGAGTTCCAGGAATCCCCTGTCTGAATTAGGGAAGCGGCCCCGGCACGAACGCCTTCTTCCCGCCATCACTCGCACCATTCCATTTGTTTTATCAAAGGAATTTCAGAGGCCAGCACCTTCGCCGCCGTGATGCAGCTTGTAAGAAACGCAGAGGGGCCCGTGGATGTGGTGTTTGGTGGGAGCCCAAGAAAGGAGTCTGAGCTGTTGGAATGAAGGAGCGGGGGAGAGCAGGAGTATCAGAATGAGTGATGTGCAACGTTCAGGGGTCAGCGCATTACAAAATGATTCTCGTTAATTATTTAGAGCCCGCCATCTATCGTATGGCAGGTGTGGACAGCCAGGATGGGTTGTCTGCCTTTCTCTCTGAGCCGCTGGGAGAGGGAAGGGTGGGGCAGCCTTGGGTCAGTCTTCAGATGATGGGCCTGGGGAAAGCTCCACTGTGGCAGGTCCTGGAAAGGGTCAGACCGAGTGGGACTTCCCATCTTTGAGACTGCTGGCATTCAAGGCCATGGTGGTGCTGACTATTGGGCTCTGTATAAGTAGAAGCCAATGAGAAAAATCACCCCAATAATACAGTCTTAAACAAGATAATGTACAGGCAGGTTAAAGCCATCTGCTTGGGTAGAATAAACAGAAAGGTGGTGAGAGCTGGGGAAGAGGCAGAGAGATTATGGGAAAATATTCCTTTGGCTTGTTGGAAAATGAGTTTTGCTTCCTCTCCAGCTCTTCCCCTTTTGTGGAATATCTTCCTCCCTCCCAAGCCAAACCTAACTGCTCTTTGTCAGCCCAGTGTTGGGTGACCCCCCTCCCCCAGCACAGCCTGCTTGTCACCCACTCCAGCACTAGACGCCTGGCCTGACAGTTTGGCCTTGTTACCTCTCCTGGTTCACAAGAGTTTGTCTCATCTGCCTAATTCAAGGTGAGGTGTCTCCCTGATGCCAAACCAGGCACAGTGGTTGCTGAATGTGGTTTTTTTTTTTTTTTTTTTGGAGGTGTGGGGAGCGGGGTGGACTTGAATGAGATTACTGTCAGAGAAGGACCTGAGAAGCAGACATTGAGTAGAATGTACAGCAGAAAAGGTCTAAGTAGAAAAAGCAGTCCTGGAGCAGAAGCAGCTGAGCTGTGTGGTCATCGGCAGGGGCCTGAGGGCAGAAGCACCAGGGTTGAGCCTGGCCCCGTCGATAAAGAGCAGTGTCACTTGGGCCAATTTACTGATCTTGGCTGGCCTCAGTTTTTCCATCTGTAAAGTGTGGGCTATAACTGGTAGCTACTGTGAGGATGGACCTCATGTTCCAACATGCACCTGAAAATGGGAACACATCGTGAGTGAACACACTGAGCGTGACCTGGGGACCACGTATAAATCTGAGGTCACGGAAATGCCGGAACACACTCCCGTGTTCTCTCTCAGCTGAGATATCCCTCGCTCGCTGGGATTGAGACCCCATTTGTCCCGTTCCTCACGGAGATGTGCACCGTTTATCTTTCTCTTCCTGGCTTACTCTGGGTGGTTCCCCCAAATATTTCTGATATTTTTGGAGGCTTCTGATATTCTATGGTGGGGTCACCGCACATGCTCTCATCAAGCTGGATACCATCCTTTCCCACTCTATGTGCCTAATCCTGGGTTAGGCTCCCAGGGTGCCACGAGGGATGGTCAAGACATGGTTTTAGCATATACAATATTCTGATTAACTAGTAGGGAAAATGAATGAGAGCATAAAACCACATGCCAGGTGATATAGTCCCTGTGTGAGAAAGAACTCAGAGAAGAGAGATGAAGGTGAAATCGAGCCAGTGTGATCCAGTCCAGAGCCTGCACCTACTTGCTGTGTGACCTTGGGTCACTGCCTTTCCCTCTCTCGGCTTCAGTTACCTGATCAGCAAAATAAGAAGGCAGTCTCAACTCTAAAATTCTAAAATTTAATGATCGTAAGACTTCCTGGGTCAAGAGGAATTTAAGATTTGCCCCTATGTGAGTCTATAAATGGGGAAATAGAAGAGCCGGTGGCTACTCTCTTGAAGTCCCTGTTCAGCAACCCCTTGGCCCCATCTCCTCTCAGTTCCGTGCTGCCTCCCCAGGCTGGCCTCAGTGCTTTCTCCCTCCTTTTCTTCATCCAAACCGAGACTGTTCCAGTATTTATAATTGGTCCTCTGCCTCCCTCAGTTACCACCGCATTGAGCTCAGCCAATTTCCCTCCCTCTCAAAGCATCTCTTTCCTCCCTGTGCTGTTGGACCTTCCTCCTCCACCATCACCGCTTTCCCTTTCCCAGGCCTTGACTCCGGCTCATCCATCTTCCTGGAGCGCGGCTGGTCCTGGCGCTCCCCTTCCAGTGCATCCAGGGGCCAGGTGCTGTCGGGATGCACACATGGAGAGAATGAGATGCGCCCCCCTCCCTGGGTACAGGGAAGATAATGATCTGAGCGCTTCCCTCCCAGGGCATGATGAGAATCAGTGAGTTAATGCCCATAAAGTATTATAATTACTCCATGGAGTCATCTGATGGAGCGATGAGGAACTGGGCATCTGGCTCTAATTTACTTAGAGCTGGAGAATTCAGGCAGAAGCAGCAGCTTCAAAAAAAAAAATTTTTTTTTCGCACCAACCGTTCACCCAATGCAGAGCAGTATTTCCAAGCAGAGACTGACACCAACTAGAGAGATAGAAATACATCAAAGTCTTGATTCATGAGACCTATGTCTGCAAAGTCCATTATAGACATCCTCGTTGTCCCTGCACGCTAACCTTTGACAGATGAGGAGGCAGGTTCTGAGCCCTTCAATGTCCTCATCTCGACCTAGCTGGTTGGTAGTGGGTCTGGGAGAAGTAACTTCATCTCCTCATTCCCAACCATGTGCTGTTTTCTTCCTCCCCCTCCCTCTCTCCTTCCCTCCCTCCCTTTCTCTCTCCTTCCATTTTTCCTTACTTCTTTTTCCTTCTGTATATATTTGGTTATGGTGCAACCCCACGCTGCACATGACGCCAGGCTTTCTCTTTTGGGTGTCCAGCCGGCATGGAAAGGATAAGAAAATGCCAACCTAGAACTCAGTCGCGCAGAGCCAGGAGGTTCCATTAACAGAGCTGTGCTGCCCCTGCTTCCATCAGCACCCGCCGGCCATCTCTCCATTCGGCTCCTTCCAGCTTCTGGCGCTGCCTGCTGCTGCTCTTTCCTCTGCATCTTCTCCATGCTGTTCATCCTTCCACAGCTCTCTTCCTCCTGCTTATCCGCTGAGACGCAACCTTGCCCTTTCAAAAATCTTCTCAAAGCATGCCCCCATACCCACCAGGAAGCGTTCGTCCTGAATCCTGCTAACGTGGGGCCATGTCATCCAGATGTCCACACTATCCATCCCCAGGCTCCTCTGACTCAGTGAAATCCAGATTTGCAGTGCAGACAAACATGTCGTTTTACAAGGTGGACTTGCTGGGGAAGACCATGCCCTTTGCTTCCCTTGTTTAACTCCACAAGGCCAACAACAAACCCTGTTACCTGGTATTCTTGGCTCATCAGAGTCTGTTTCCAACTGTCCCATGATATTCCCAGCCAGCCCTTCCCTTATGGGAGCCCCAGCCTCTGTGTGTTGTTTCCAATGGACCTGCAAGCCCTTCTGCTAACAAATGGTCATCTCTGTCACAGAAGTACACCAGGACCTCTGCTCTGACCCTGCTCAGTACTACCCCACTTGGAGCCCAGCCCCTCCATAATGAAGTTGAATATTATAGATACGATCTCAGTCCCTGCAGAAGTCTCTTCTCTCTTTGAGCACTCAGCTTTATCCCTTTTAAAACATGTAAGCCTTATTCTTCTCTTTGGAGTATCACACCTTGAACATGGAGACCATGAGTAAAATAGAATCCCAATAAACCTTAATCAACATTACTTGATTATTTGATATGCTGGTGTCTCTAGGCCATTAATCTAATTTCGGGACCTTGGTGTTGAGCTCATTGCCTTAGGCAGCTGAGGTCACAGGCAGCTTAGGTCATAGGTTTATGCAATCCAGACTCATGGGTAGAAAGTTCATGGACCATGATTCTGGGGGAGGTGAACCAAAAGAATTACTAGAAACATAGCTTTTAGCCACACCCTGGACTGCATGGCCAGACTTGAGCTGATGCCTGCGAATAGTCAACTCTTGTAGCTAACACTGTGATTCTGGTCCTGCTGTAACTCTGTTACAAGAAATGGTCATTTGTTAATGTATGTGAGTCCTGTGCTTCCTGGGGACTGTCATTCTGCTAAAATATTGAACACACTTGTAAATCTAAGCACTTTCTTTTTCATTGCCAGATGTAATGACTAAAAGAGAAAACACTTACTTTCAGTTCAAATGAATAAATGTTTATCATTGATCACAGAAATAAAAACGCAACCTCAATTAATGAAAAGCATCGTCCACATTTTATGGAATTTGCTCCAGTTTCCTCTATCATCTCTCTGCCCTCCACTGTCTCACTCACTTCAGCATCCTCCCCTATCTGACCATGGGGAACACTTCCACTGGATCCTCACTGGCCTCAGTGCTCAGAGATGGGAGGAACCTACAGATTTATCCAGAAAGATTATTTGCACGCACAGATCCACAAACAGTGGAGAGTAGCTAGGTCTTCAAAGACATCACCCTGGGGGCAAGAAAGGAAGTCCCTTCTATAAGATAGTCTGACTTCTCGAAGGTCAGGCTCACTGCTCTGCTGAATGAACTGCTGGCTGGAATGCAAGTCCTCCTGATGGAGGCCACTGGCAGGCGGACCTTTGCCCAGAAGGGCAGCTGCCTCCAGCTACCTGCCCACTGGCTGCCCTTCCTCTGGGGTCTTCCACTAGCCCCTCAACTGGGCAGGGAGGGCTTGTGCCAGTCCCCTGGCTGTCTCCACCTCAGCGTGGGGAGAGGCAGTGGTCTGTTCTGGGGGGCCCTGAGCCACATCCAGCTTCCTGTCTCTTTTTCTTTTGTTAAAGCCAAATGAAACAATGTAATTAGCTTGTTACAATTAAAGTGACTCGACTGGATAAATTGTAATCACCCAGAATCAAGTCAGGCATCCCTGCAGGTCCCGGACATCGCAGCTGAGCTGCCTCATTTGCATAATTAAAATATACAAATGATAATGGATTTTGTACTCAATTTCCAGCGGCTGTGAATTTGAGAAACTCTGAAATTAGAATAACAGAGATGAAGCCCGCCTTGAGGTAATGGGGATGACAAGTTTTGACAGTAGGGGTGTTTATAACACTAGTTTCTCGCTACAAAATAAATAAGTACAAAAAAGATTAGAGAGTGATATTAGTTAATAGTTCCATGGGCAGTGGGAAGTGGAGATAGACTATGATTACCTCTGTGAATTTACACTGTCTTTTATTTTTTTTTTCCTGACAGGCTCTTGCCTAACCTTAGGGGATACCTTCTCCCTGATTATGAGAAATCGAGAATGAATTAAATGCATAAAAAGGGTTGTCACAGATCTACTCACCAAAGGAAAAGAAGAGAAATGAAATTAGTCTTGCTGTTCTTGCTTCCAGCTAGAAGTGGATTGAAGGCGAAGTGTGCTGAAGGAGGCAGAGAGGGTGAGAATGGGGAGGGGCTGGGTGGAGGAAGGAGGGGCTGGGACAGTCTGGGAAGAAAGGGGAGCAGAGGGCAGAAACCAGGGGTGTAGGTAGAACTGAACATTGCAGGAGATAGACTACAAAGTTACTTATGGAATGAGAATTGAGAGTCTTGGAAAGACACCTATTCAAAATACACTGTGCCGAGGGGGCCAAGAATTCTGGTGGACACACACCTTTAATAAAAGTACTATGTTCTCTGCCAGTACATTGAACATCAACTTGTGAATATGGTTATTCTTTCTCTTTCTGTAAACTCCAGGATGGTAGGGGCTGTCTGTCCGACTCATCCAGACCTAGCACATAGCAGGTCCTTAATAAATATGTATTGAATAAATGAACAGATAGTGAAGACGGGGAAGACTGGGAAGGGGCGGGAAAAAGCAGAAGGCTCAGATCACCTATTTTCACATTTTTCTTGAAACCGGCAGAGCTCTGAGCATCAGAGACCCTATCTGGAATGGCTGCAAGATGTCAGAGCCCGTCTCTGTGAGCCAGTCTGCCTTCACCTTGCAGTCAGCTGTTGCAGTGGAAGCTGGACAGACTCACTCTGCCAGGAACAGATAGAGAAGAGCAGCAGGCATCCTCCTGTCTGGGGAAGAAATCCGGAACCAAGGCTCTGGGCCTCTCCTAGTGATGGGCTCAGCACAGAGGCTATGCAATGCGGTGAGGAAGGAAACTGCCTGTCCCAACAAAGCCACTGGGTGACATAACATCCTATCTCGCTGGAAAGTATGTGCAGAGAGGGTGTGCAATCAGAAAATTGACTGACCAGCCAATCTATTTTATGGTCACATATTTGGGCGAGGAAATGATTTAGGGCTCCTGGGGCTGCTGGTTGAAGACTAAGGCTGGAAGAATGGTGTCCAGGGAGTCACCCCCTCTGGCAGGGAATCAGCATTCCTGGGAGGCTGTGAACTGAACACTGCCCTTGGTAAAAGTGTGAGCCCTCTGAGATGGGAGGGAAGGGACATTATGTTTCCTAAAGTGGGATCCTCATACTGGCCTTGCAGTAAGAAAGTTAGTAGCAATCCATGTGTTCTCTTGAGGGTCCTGGCTTTGGAGTGGGGCTACCTGCCTAATCTCAGGTTCTGAGGAATGATGAGATGAGATGCCACAACAAAGGCGAGGCTCCCTGAAAAAGGTTCACCAATGCACACAGACCTGGAAATATATAGACCCCAGGAAAGGACTGACAATCACAAATTTTATGTTAGTGATGAGGAAAGCCAGCCATGTCCTTGTGAGCTAGAAGAGACTGGGGCGGAGACCTTCGAGTGTGCCTCTGGAATGCACTGGGCATCATGGTCCTCTGGAAGTATCACCATGGGCCGTTCATTGGTTCATCCAGTGTTGGTATCTGTTCCTGAAAGAAGGTATCTGACAGACATCGCTTTAAAGGTTCGTTAACTTTGGACTTGCCCCCAGTACTCCCCAAATTCCTCTTAATTAGTCATTAGAAAATTTCCATGTGTTTATCCAAATTTTTCTAGAAACTACTTGAGTCTGAAGCCTTATTGTAGAACTTCCACTTTTTGTAAGTGGTTTTATTAATCTGTAACTTACTTTTTTTTTGTTTGTTTTTAAGACTAAGGGGTAGGAGATAGTTAAATTCTACCATTCGGGATTAACAACATGTCTGTTCCACCCAGGATCTTGGCCTTCAAGTCTTCAAATCCCAGCATTTGCGAGGTCTTCTCAGTCTTTCTCCTCGTCCACGGGCCACTTGCTTGCCTCACTGTTCTGCTCAATGGGCACTGGACATTTCACAGAAGCTAAGGAAGCTGGCCTTGCAGCCAGGATGTGACAAAGCCCTACAACCTGCTCTTGGGTGTGGGAGGCCTCTGTTGGGCAGGTCAGACCTCAGAAAAACTACGTAGAGGGAAGTACTGATTTTCAATGTGGTGACATTCACCATCCTATCAGAGGCTTGGCATTGCGATTTAGCTAAAGGGCCTAGTTATTTCTTCTAGGCAGATAGTGCCTAGAAGAGAAGGGCTTGTTAATGATGTGTTGGATGAACAGTTTCTACGCATGGACCTTTGATAGAAGTGGGAACAGCACATACTCCCCTCCGCTCATTTACCAAACAACCATCCCACTTCACTGGGATGGCTCCTTTTAATCAGCTCTTTTCCTCCATAGCAGTGGAGGTATCAGAAGGGCAGGGGTGGCCATGCATCTTTAGCTCCGAGCACAGTACTTGACAGATAGTGTTGTTCATCATAGACTTTACTTGTTGAATAAATGAATGCATGAGGAGTGATAACTGGCATGATGAGATGGCTAAGAAAGAAAGGGAGTGAAGTGAGGAGGAAGACCTAGAAGGATATTTGCACCCAGATGTCAGAAAGAGAAAGAAGCAGTGCAGGGAAACGCTCCCTGAGAGGCAGGAAGCCAGCAAAGTTTTGTGTCACCGATGCCCAGGAAGGGCTGGGCTGGGCTTGGCTTTTTGCTCAAAGAATAAAATCCATCCTCTTCAGTCCCAGATAGGCCCAGTTTAAGTCAGGAGATTGTCCAGGTAGCCTATGTTCCAGTCCCTGATGAGGAAGACCAGATCAGTGTTCATCTTCCCATTTGGAATTCTTTGGGATATCCTTTCCTTGGGGCAGACAAAGGCCACTAGGGCTGCTCATGGGTTCTCCTGGGCGCATGGATTTGAAGAGTTGAAGCTCTACTCTCAGACAGCCCCTGCCTTTGGGTGTCTCCCTCCTAGAGGCATCTTCTTTGTATCTGGAACCTCTGGGCAGCCAATTTGAGGCCTTGTCTATTAGAGGATTAACTTTTAATGGTTTTTACAGCATGATGGAGAAATCAGTTAGGGAGAGACAAGGAGCTGGCAATGCCTGATGAATATCGACTGGGCCATTCAAAAGGGAAAGCCTGGCAAAAGGGGGACAGCCACCCAGCAGAGTCGGAGCAGCTATGCTGAGTGACTGGCGGCCACCTATGTCTTCTTCTCATCAGTGGCTGAAAAATCTCTCCAACTCATTGGCCACTGATGCCAGAAATATCACCACTTTTCATGTAAGGGTCACTCCTTTTGCGAATATTCACATACCTTTGAGGCAGGATAAAGAATCTATTATCAATATATAATATCTTAGAACAAAACAGTTATATAGTTATTTCCCAAAGGACATATGAGAGAAGCGGAGGATCAAAACAAGGGGGTCGTGAGCATTTCCCTGGCACTGGCTGTGTCTGGGAACCCATAAGACAACTTCTCTATATAAACCCATTTCTATATAAACAGAGGTACAAATACTTTTGGGGGATACTTGGGGTTTCAGAGGGCATTTTGCCATTTTAGTTTTACTTAAAGATTTGATGGAAAAGTTTTCTGTTAAGCTGTATTTTCATGGAGGAGAATGAACAATTGGCATGCATAAAGAAAATATCTTCTTGCTGTGTCCCACCCCTTGTTTCTGCTATAAGTGAGACTTCCTTCAATGATAGAGAGAGAACGAGCCTCAGAGAAAAGCTCTGAGTTCAAGTTTTGTCTCCAAGCTTAACTAGTAGAGGTACAATAGTAATAGACAAATCGTTCATTATCAGAATATACAATCAAGTGCTGAATTTTGCAATATAGACTGTAACACAAGGGGGTTCTGAAGATCCTTCTACCTCTAACATGCCATGACTCTTAAGAGGATTCTTTGTATTTAATACAACATGATTTTAAGACTTTCTTGTATGTGTCATACAAGTATACCCCTCTCCTCTTGAAAAGTCATTCCTCTGTTTTCTCAGTGATGGTGTCTTTCTGGAAAGCAGGTCAGGAAGTTCTCTTTGAGGATTACCTTAGGGTCTGTGAACCTCGAACAAACATTCACTTCATCAAGGGAGTCATATCTCACAATGGGTGCTGGGGGCATGGGCGATGGGAGGGTCAAGGATCAGGAAAGGCCAGTTAGAGCCACCCCTAGGCATAGCTGTGGGTTTGTAGGGGTGTTTATTTAAAGACTTCTCTCTTACCTGGTCCCTTTATCACATGAAATTTGTCCTCCCTAGTTCAGGATTCTCTTGACACTGCTAAATGAACGATCTCTCTCACCACTCAAGGTCTGGTCATGGAATTCTCTCCAACCAGCCCCAGGGGAACCTATCAGCTCTTTTCTCCAATGATGGGAGCCCAGGCTCAGAGGTCGAGGTTGTAGAGAAAGGCTGGAACAATAGTTCTCACTAGGTAGGGGACACATCAGACTCCCATGGGAGGGAGAGGTAGTTTCCTCTCCAACTCCATGTCATTCCCTATTTCAAGAGAGGATTTGGCTCATGCTGTGAAACCCTGAGGAGTGACTAACAGGAAATTAAAGATCACACTATTCCAGAGGGGAATTAATCTCGAAGCTGGCAAGATCTCTTCTTGTGTTTCAAATCACACCGCTGATGTGGAACTTCTGTGAACAAACTCCCCTTTCTCTAATTTTTAGACCTGTGGAATGGTATCTGGAGTTGGAAGCAATTTTAAGAGATTACCTAAGCCAATTTATCTCCTTGTGGATGAAGATACAGGTTCAGAAGGGTTCAGTCTTGCTAAGATATTAAAGCTGATTAGGGACAGAACCAAGCCTATAAATGTGAACACCCTAACCAGACTGTAAGCAGGTGCTGCATACTCCAGTATCCTCATAACATGTAGCAGACTTATAGGCATATAGTAAATGCTCAGGAAAATCTTAATGATGTATTGTCGTGGTTCTCAAACTTGAGCAGGCATTGGAACCACCTTGTGAAAACAGATAGCTTGGCCCCATCCCCCAAGTTTCTATGTCAGTAAGTTTGGGACAAAGCCTGAGAATTCCCATTTCTAGCAAGTTCCCAAGTGATGTTGGTGCTGCTGGCTGAGGGACCACACTTAGAGACCTGCCAATGTGTAAGTTTTATGGATTTACCCACTGGTATATAATTTAAAACTCTTCATTTCCAGGAAGACTACTTTATTAGACAGTAAGTGGCTACGTGAGAAATCCCAGACTTAAAAGATACTAGTTTAAAAGTATTTAAAGTGAATAATTACCTTCAGGGTGGTCTAGGTAGAAAGATTAAATAAATTGAATCAATAGGAGTTTAAGCATCATTTGTTAAAGCAATACTATTAGTATTTCTTTTCCTAGTGGAAATTCTCTTCTTGTCACATAATCCTAATTAATTATTGTATAAAGACCTGAAAACTTAAATGCACGAGGGAGTAATAATCTTATGTTTCATTAACCAGCAGCTTCGAAAGCCAGAACCGAGTGTGCAGAAGGAGCATGAACAACATGTAGCGAGCACGGCTCTCTCCACGCCGGCCTGAGGTCTGCCCTGTGCTTCCGTTTGTCACCAAACGTGTTAACGTGAACGCACATTTACACTCTTAAATATATGGTCTCTGTTCAATATAATCTTATCGGAGTTAGCTAATCAATATGAATTTCAGGAGTATTTATCATCGATTTTGCAATATGCTTTGTAATTACTGAATCAATGTAAAATTCTCAACTCATTAGGAGATTAGCTTTTTTAAATCATTTATATTAATGTGTTTAACCA
The DNA here is from genome assembly GCF_014176215.1 of Rousettus aegyptiacus. Classification (NCBI taxonomy): domain Eukaryota; kingdom Metazoa; phylum Chordata; class Mammalia; order Chiroptera; family Pteropodidae; genus Rousettus; species Rousettus aegyptiacus. The sequence goes on from NW_023416287.1 coordinate 75,220,117, forward strand.
AAGGCATTGGAGTTCCTTTTTTTAAAAAAAATCACTTGTTTAATTACTTACATTAAAAATGAACAAACGCTGTGGACTAAAAGCTCACTTTCCTGGATTTTTGAAGGGCATTTGGCTTGTGCCTGGCCTTTGAAAGGACCTCAACAAATAAGACGCCATTGTGGAGGCCAAAACACAATCTAGGGCAAAATGAGAATGCTCATCTGAGAAACGGATGAAGAAAAGAAAAAACAAACAGCCCCCATCCCCCAAAACCAACCTTTTGGCCTGATAAATGTTGCCCCTGATCTAGCAGTTTAATTTGGCAGCTTTGAATTTTGTATCTCATTAGTTGTTTGTGTCTGATGCCTTCTCCTTGGAACAGAGCTTGCAACATTTGGTCAAGTAAGAGAATATGGACATTTGGGCATTGAATAAACACGGAGGATTAAATACTGATGCAGATTTTTGGCGGTGGTTGGACAGGTATTTGTTCACCTTTTTAAATGAAGAAATTGAGCCCTGGGGAATGAAACAATGAGCCCCCGGTTGAGATGGATCTAGAACACAGGTTTCCCTGTTGTTGGGATACGAGCTGAGCAGTACAGTCCTCTCAGGGGTCGTAGCTATCACTCGAAGGCACATCCCTGCGGGAGACTCTGCTTTAGTCATTTATGGTGACCTTGGGACCCACAGGAGCACCTTTCAGTCCCTTCCACAAGGGCCATGCAGACCCAGGCTGTCCTGGCTCCAGCTGATGGCTGCCACCTCTAGTTTCCAGGGCTTGAAGCTCAGTTCTGGGGAGTTCTGAAAAACTGCAGCACCCTGGTTACCATCCTTGGGAGCCACAGTAATAACCGTGGTCCCTTCCTTTTGTACCAGACCTAAGAGTTTACACAATGCCTCCAAGTACATTATCCTATTTGATTCTTTCAACCACTCTGTGAGATGGGCTAATTCATTTTACAGATAAAGGCTAGTGAAGCTTAGGGAGTTAAATGGATCGCTAATTGTGAGTAAATAATTGGAAATACATTCCCTTCCCCACCACTCCCATCCCCAGGACACCGAGCTGTCTTCCTGGGAGAGGAAAGATTCCTAAACATCGAGTCGGGGGGCCAGGCTCTGGTATTCACTCAGCCCTTCACTTCTTTGGCTCTCAATTTCCAGCTCAGAGAGGTGAGGATGGTCTTCTGTTGTTGTTTTCTGGTACAGTTTATTTCAAACATCTAGCAAATGTTTATTGCATTCTGCATTGACTGTCCTGGGAGTATGTTGTTGTACCCAGGTCTCATGAAGCTGATCTGTTCTTTGGCTTCAAGGAGCTCACTCTGAGTTGAAAACGGCTTTCATCCAAGAACTGTGTCTTGGGATCAAGTTTCCTTCTTATCCTTTGAGACTGACATGAGTTTCCGATTGGTTCACTTGCAAACACAGCAGGTTCATGCAGTCACATAGTTTCAGCCTTTAAACTTCTCCACGCTTTGTGGCTACAGTCCGAACCTTCAGGTCCTCCTATGTACTCACACTATCCCTCAAGGCTCTGGAAGACTGGCAATGTGGCCAAGCTTGGGAGCTCCTAGAGAGTAGTTGCATGGGATGATTCCATGTAACTACTCTCCACTGTTGGAAGAAACAGTAAAAATGCAGTGGGCCAACGTTCACACACTTCCCTGTCAGGAGATGGTCCTGTTTTGAGGAAGCATTATTAGCCTATGGCCTACACAGCTGGCATTGTCAAAAGCCCCAGAAATGCTGCCTTTACTTTGTCCTTTAGAAGACGTCTGGAATGGCAATGACAGTAATGACACTTGTTTACATCTGCATAGTGCTTTTCAGTTTATAAAATTATTTCCATGCATAATCTAAGTTGGTTGTCCCAGCAGCTCTGTAGGGTGGCTGGGCAAATCACCATGCTGCCATTTTACAGGTAAGGAGACCAAAGCTTCCCTAGTCCCACATCTAAGTGCCTCCTACGTGCTCCTATGTCATCTGCCGATTTCTTATATAGCACTTAGCAACATGCTACCGTGACTGCCCGTTGATTCGGCTGCTTCTCCCACCAGGAGGAGAGCTTTGTGAGGGCAGGACTTTGTGCTACTCTGTCACTGTGCATCCCGAGTGGTTTGCACACTGACTGTTACAGAGAGGGAAGTCAGGAAATACCTGCTGAGTGAAGTATGGATGGAAGGAAGGACGAATGGATAGGTGGACAGGAGGCTGGGTGAATGAGTGAACGATAAACTGGTTCCCTCAGCCTGGCTTCCTGTTCATAGGTTGCCCAGCAATGAAGTGGCCACCAGAGGTCAGAGAGGGCACTGCCTAGCTGATACGTGGGAGAGGCCATGACCATGTGGAACAGGTGGTACTGGAGACCAAGGCTCTAGCACTGCCCTGAACAAAATGGTAACACTGGTGTTTGTACTTGGGTCCAGCTGCCTCTCCTTTCAGAGTTCTCCCTATTCATTCCAGTGGATTGCAAACTGTCTCACACGACCCAAGTCCTTTTCTGAGCTGCCATTCCCAGGCTTTGAAATGCCACCCAAACATACTGTGCTGGGTTTCATCCCAATACATGCCTCACCTGGTTGAATAAAGGAAGGAGCTGACGGAGTCATTCACCTAGAGATGTAAATGACTAACAAGGTTTGGATGTGTTACCCCTGTGGAATTTCGGTCATCTACAGGTGAGCTGGGCCCTGATTGAAGGGGCATGAAAGCTGACTGCTAGGCCCTGCTGCTCCTCTGGAAAGAAGGGCACTTTGGCTGCCATCCCAGGGACTCTCGTTAATAAATCAGAGTTCTCTGCCACCAGCCGTTTGGCATAATGTTCTCGTACCAGTAGTGCAGTTGCCAAATTGTCAGTGCACTGGGCTGGGGATGGCATAGGGGCTGGTGTAATTAACCTCCTCAATGTGCCTCACCCTGGAGTTCACCCAGAGAAACCTGGCTCTGGGACGGCCTTTGTGGCGGGAGGGATGGAGGGCTTTTGGCCTGACTGCCCTCACTGGGGAGGATGGATTAACCGGGGAAGGGCAGTTGACAGACTGGGGAGGGAGCAGCTGTTCCCCCGCATGGGGGTGAGAGCTGTTGGGCTGCAGCCTGTGGGAACTGGCTCAGTCTCTGTACAAATGTTCTCACTCTAAATGGGCATCCTTGGGATTTAAGTCGTAATGGATGTCTTCGGAACTTTGAACTCTTTCTTTCACGTTCTTCAACTCATTTTGCCTCAGAACGGTTTTAAAAATTATTATTGAAAAGACAATGTAATGAGGCAATTTAAAAAAATGACCTTTCATCACAAAGAATTTCATATTTGCATATAGCTATAGCACTCCAATTCGAATACATATTTATTATTATTATTTATAGTTGATAATCAAGGTGCTCTCATTATTTTACATGTTTTTGTCATGTTTGTTTAAGGAGGAGAAACAGGCGAAGGGCTGTGAAGCTTCATATTCACCTGCAGAAGCTGGTTCAGGGCTGGGCCCCCTAACTCACTGGGGGCACTTACAGGCAAGGCCAGTGTGAGAGGCAGAGAGATGGACAAGAAGACTTTTGGAGACTTCCGGGTCACCAGCTGTAACCGATTCTGGACTTAAATGGGACCACGATGGCAGCAGAGCTCAGAGCCGGGTTGGCATCTTCACTGGGCAGTGAAGCCACTGGGTGTGTTGAGGTGACACACCATCACTTTCACTTTCTAGACTGTCGGTGTCAGCAGCAACCTAGGGTGATTCTAGCCCAAACTTTCCATTGTACGCAAAAAGAAACCGAGGCTCTGGGACAGGAAGTGACTTCCTTTCCTTCTCCTAAGGACGGTATTCCCTTGTGAATTGCATGGGTTGCAGCAGGGGTCAGTTCAAGACCACAGAGAAAAATCTATGGTTCACATTAAGGAGTCAGGTGCGACATTTAAGTTAAATCACAGCAAATGCACATATATTTTTGACTCATAGAAACAGCAATTTCATATGGTTCAACCTGTTATTTGTGGAGGCAAGACATATGTAAAGAGACCTCCTAGAAGATAAGAAATAAAAACATTGAAAAAACAATTCAAAAGGATTATCGAAAAGCTGCCATAAGGCATTTATCATTTAGAAAATTTCCACTTAGTTTGGAAATAGCGGAGTCCTGTTCAGATTTGCATGCCAATGTATGAAAAGCAATTATCACAGTACCTGACACATAGTAGGTGCTCCATGAATGCTCTTTGGATGCACAAATAGTCGTATTGTTCATTTCCAGTTAGCCGTTGACTCAATTAGGCTTCTATTTGGCCGTCGGTAACGGAGCCTGACCGTGGTGGCTTAAACAACTAAGGATTTTAGATATTATGAAAAATGGACCATGAATAGGTTGTCCAGAGTGAATGTAGCTATTCAAGCAACTCAGCAGGAACCAGACTCCTTTCCACTCCAATATCTAACATGTAGCCTTTGCCCTCAGAACCCCAGAACCTCAGAACCTGATCCTCAAGAGATCAGGTCCACGTTCTAGGCAGGGACCTTTGCCAATTGCGAAAGGATCTGCGTGCTGGCAGTCTTTCTCTTTTTATCAGAAAAACAATAGGTTTTCTGGATGCCTACCCACTAGACTTCTGCTTGCTATTCATTGGTCAGAAGTGAGCCACCTGGTCACCCTTAGTCCAAGGCAGTCTGAAGAGTAGCGTTGAACAAAACTGGGCTCTGTTAGTCGGAAAAGAGGGAGATGCATATTAGTAGATAATGTGCATTACTTCCCTCAGCTGTTTTAACGTGAAAAATGATTATTTAGATATAAACCAGTAGAGGTTCTAATTTGGAAATCTCTGACTATAGATTCCATATTCCCTTATGCATTCGTATGTTTATTCATTCTGCAAATATTCATAGAACATCCATTACGTGGTGGGTGTTGCCTCTGATCGAGAAATGCAAAGGGGAACAAAAACTTCGTTCCTCAAGGGGCTCAAACACACAGACGCGGGATAGTAAGGTCTGCTGGGACGTGAGAGACAACAGGTCCAGGCAGGCAGTGAGAGCGGCATGCGCAAAAGCCTGGAGGAAGCAGAGAGTGCGAGGAAATGAAGAAGCAGCCCCGCGGGACAAGAGCAAGATAATTGAAGGGGAGTGAGGTTTTAAGTGACCCGGGAAAGAAAGCAGCTGGATCAGTCTAGCTTGATCAAATCCAGACTCAGGCACACACTTCGGACATCAGTGGAGTGGCAATCTGGACCAGTGTGTAACGTTTAAATCCTGCCTAAAATGGAACACTTTAAACGTGATGCACCTGGGCACTCAGGTACCAAATACCCTTTCTCGGCCTGTTTAGAGCTGGAACGAACTTGTAAGCTTTGGATCAGGGGCTTCATTTTAAAGATGAGTAAACTGAGGCCCAGAGGGCCTAAACAACTTGTTTATGATCTTTTTTCCAGTTAACGCTGCCATTTCTATCAAACCTGCAGTCCACTTTTTCTCTTCAGACATGTTGCATGTTTATAAGCACTAATTTCCATTGTCTGATTTGGTCCTGATAGCAGTGTGATAATTTACCCCAATGTTACACATAGGGACACTGAGGTTGAGAAGGACGAAGGGCCAGAGCTGGGCATGGCATCTCCTGAGTTCCTGGCCCAGGCCCTACATGCCCCTTGCCACCCTTCCATGGAGCAGGTCAGCATTCTAACTGATGACGTGGTTAGGGGAGTGACACTGTCTCCTCAGAGGTGACATGTGGCCCGAATGCCACTGCCCCGTACCACTCCTCTTGTGGGTGTGGAAAAGTGAGGAGAGAAGGGTTTTATTCCATGAGAATGACTATGTGGCATTCTTACCTGAGTCTTGAGCCCCAGGAAGACAAGGAGGGGCTGCTGTGCTCTGAGTGTCCCAATCGCTTCTGACATTCTTTATCATTGGTGATGATCTGGCCATGCTCAGCCACCCTGTGTCCAGGGACAGCTCTGAGGATGGGGAGAAACCATTAGAGAGTTGACAAGATGCGGAGATGTGAGTGGTGATGAACCGGCCACCAAATGACCTCAACACAAACAGATTGACCTTTTAGAGAGAGAAATGGGTGTCCTCGTCGTTGCGGGGTTGGTGAGGCTGGGTTGTGATGAGAATGATCCCTCATCAAGACACATTCTGTTCAGGGTTCATCTCCCCCACTGCATCTTGAAGCCAATGAGGACACTCTAAGCCGGCGGCCGTGTGGTGGAGTGCCCAGGGGCTTGTGGGAGACTCAGGGGAGACAGAGTTATCTGGGGAACTCCTCCCTCCTCTTTCCCAGTCTGTCACCCCAGCTGTCATCCTCTGCTAGTCTACTACTGCTCCTACTTATGGGGGACGTTGTCTCCAGGGACTGACTGACACTCAGGACAGGGCTGCAGGGTCAAAATTCTTCCATCTGTTTTCCCCCAAAAGCAGTCCTGCTCTCAGCCCTTCAAGAGTCATGCCACACTTTTCCTGCCAAGCCACTCACACTTGTAGTGACTTTCTCAGAGCCCTGGCCTCTCTTAAAGAAGTAGTTGTGTGTTACCTTTGAAATTGGACTCTGTGGGGATTTTAAAGTCTTATCTCTTTTTGTTGGATGAAAACCTAAAAAAGTTAATGTAAATGAATTCTGAATTGGCGAGGGACTTTGTTAGCACTGAGAAAGGCCTCATAGTTTCAGGACTCCATTTGTTTTTCAGCTGACAACAATATTAACATAAAATAGTACTGTTTTAATAAAGAAAAACACAGGAGGATACTCAAAGATATGATGAATCTCAGATGAAGACTTTTAGGACACTCGAATTCAGGATAGCAGGAGAGATCTGGGGGGCCCTGGCAGCCCATGAAATGATATTGTCAGAGTATTGTGAATGAACGTGAACTTGAATCCCTCCCAAGAGGTTCCAGCCATGCCATGGCTCATGGACAGAGGACAAAAGCCTTATTCATGCTGCCCATTCCCACTCCCCTGGCCAGGGTGAGAAAGGTTCAGGCCAGAAACTTCAAAAAGGGTTTTTTTTTTTCTAAAGCAGAGTTGGGCCAGCGAGATGCTTCCTGCTCTTGAAGGTCTTGGGATATTGCAGGTAACTTCCTATTTGAAATAATAACTGGAGCGACAGACTGAGAAAAAAGAAATCAAGCCCACTGCTACAGGCGTGGCATGATAATAATACTGAATGCTTTAAGTAAGCATTGGGCTGAATACTTTCAGAGAATTCTCTTACTAAATCTTTACAACCCCACCAAATAGGCACTACTCATTACTTCCATTTTGCCAAGGAGAAAACAGGTACAAAGTAAGGAAGTAACTTGCGTGAGCTCACACAGCCAGTAAGAGGTATAGGATTCAAACTCAGTTCTTCTGACTCTGCCTCACTGTACTGAACAGGAGACAGGAGGTTGGGTCTGATCTGAGCTCCTGCACCTGTTCTATGAATTTGGGTAGGTCCCTTTTCTCTCAAATCCTCAGATTCCTCATCTGCACAGTGCTGGGCGAAGGGTAAATTTATCAGCATGTAGGAGTTGAAGGGTGGAGTCCCCCTCAGCTGGGAAGAATGATTCTTGGTCCACAGCTATTTCAAACCCCATTCCTTTTAGACCTGCTGTGAGGGGTCACTGCTGGGCTTCTGAGGTCCAACAGGCATTGGGGAACCCTTGGAAATCTGGATTACTGGTCCAGCTCTGTAAATACATATTTAGAGAGCCTTAATAACATGTAGTATTGACCAGATAGGCCTGGAGAGCTATTTGCGTGTAAATCCATATTTAGTACACTATTGATTTGCATCAGGCGGCCAAAACCATATTAATTTGAATGTGAAGATTAAAAACATTTTGCAAAAGTTGTTACAGAGTATAAAGGAGTTGCTGTTCAATTTCTAACAGCCTAATGTGCCTCCTTTTGGCGGACTTAGCCAGTTTCTTGTTCATCTGGCTTCTCCCTGCCTCTCTTCCAGAGTGGCCTTTTGTAGCGCAGGCTGTGTTGAGTCCCTAGATGTCCTCTCAGTGCCAAAGTGCTCTCTACCAGCAGCTGGGAGCGCTGCCGAACGATGGCTCTCAGCGGAGTCCCTCTCCAGAATTGTGTTCTTAGCTTGAAGAGGACTTTGTCCACCTTGCCCAAGGTTATGGCCGTTCTTGGGGGTAGCCAATGACTGACGGGTCAATGTGGGCATGTGAAGAGCTTCCCCAGCTGCAGAGCTTCCAGTGCAATGGGCTGAGGACTTCATGAAGACTGCTGGGCAGCTCAGCTCCTCTCTCTGCCCAGTCAGGATGCTCCCTTCACTCTCTTATAGGTGTTTACTCTGCCCACAAATCTCTACCTTTGTGTCTGTTTTCTGGGGGACCCGACTTGAGTGAGACATGACTCAAACCAAAAAAAAAAAAAAAAAAAAAAAAAAAAAAAATACCCTTGACTCTCTTCTTCCTCTTCTGCTATTAAGAAAAAATAACTTTATTGACATATAATTCACACACCATGCAATCTACCCATTTGAAGTGTACAACTCAGTTTTTTGGTATATTCTCAGGGTTGTGTAACCATTGACACAATCAATTTTAGAATACTTTTATCACTTCAGAAAGAAACCACATACCTTTCAGCCATCACCTGCAACCCCTCCATTGCACTCAGCCCTAGGCAAACACTTGTCTACTCTCCATAGCTATTCTGGACATTTCATAAGACTCGAATCATACTCTATGATTCCAGTCTTTTGTGACTGGCTTCATTCATTTCATATAATATTTTCAAGGTTCACTTATGTGGTTGCACGAATTAGTACTTTGTTCCTTTTAATGGCTGAATTACATCATGTTGTATGTATGTACCACATTTTATCCATTCATCAGTTGATGAACATTGCATTGTTTCCACTTTTGGGTTCTTGTGAATTACAGCGAGGGCGAGCTTCTTTACTTAACTCAAATGCTAATCTTCCCCAGAAACACCCTCACAGACCCACCCAGGAATAATGTTTGACCAGCCCTCTGGGCATCTGTTAGGTCAGTCAACCTGACACATAGATTTTATCATCACACAGGCTTAGGGCAGTAAGATCAATTCCAGATGCCTCCAGCTAAGCCTGGCGAACCCACCTGGGGAGTGTTTGCCTTGGCCAGGTGTGGCACAGGAAGTAACGCTTCTGGGAAGTGGGGCAGGTCTACTTCCCTGGCAGCCTTTTAAGTATTTGAAAGCAGCTATCATACCAGCCCACAGCTCCCTCTCCCCGCAAGTGCTATTTCTAGGTTAATTTCTTCATTTATTCTTCTATGGCTTTCGGAATTGCCACCATCCTGTTCTCTCTTCTGGGGCGCATATCAGTGTCTCTCTTGAAATGTTGAGTTTATACTTAATGGATTTCGAGTTTATAATTAATTACATTGAAAGCCTTATTATCTTCATGTCAATTTAATCCAAAAGCTTTTTTTTTTCTTTCCATAAAATGGCTATTTAATCAGGTCTCTTACCCTTTCCTTGAACATAAATAAATATATTTATTATGTCCGTTAATTTCCATTTTTGTTAGTTCTGGTTCTGTGTACATATTTTTGTTATCCCAATTATATAATTTAATTTACCCATTCCCTCTGTTCAACAGACAGTCTAAAAGGACAGGGTCAAGGAAAATTCTGTGACCTAACACTATGTATCTATATCCATATCTATCTGTATCTGTATCTGTATCTATCTGTATCGATCTGTATTTATCTGTGTCTACCTTCCAAGTGATGCAGACCTAGTGAACATCCTTCCCAGGACAGCTGATCTCTGAGCCAAGGATTTAGCCAGCACAAGGCCACCCAGGCCACACCTGTCCAGGTTTATAGGCGCATTTCCCTAGAGTCTTGTCAGGTGCTCTGCCACATCATAGGAATACATGAGCCCAGTTACCTAGGCCTATTATTGTTGAGTCTATGACAGAGTCTTACAGTCACAGCTTTGTCTTCTCAATGTGCATAATTTACTTTATAAAAATAAACTTTTAATTTTATATAGTTTTAGATTTAAGAGAAGTTGCAAAGACAGTAAAGAGTTCCTGTATACCCCTCACCCAGATTCCCCTTTTGTTAACATCTGACATTAAGACAGTACTTTTGTCACCACTAAGGAATCAACATTGGTATACTATTATTAACCAAATACCATAGTTTCTCCAGATTTTACAAGTTTTTCCTAATGTCATTTTTTCTATTTCAGAATTCCATAAAAAACATCACATTACCTTTAGTTGTCATGTCTCTTTAGGCTACTCTGGACTGTGACAGTTTCTCAGTTTTCTTTATTCTGATGACCTTGACAGTTTTAAGAAAAACTGGTCATGGATTTTATAGAATGACCCTCAATTTGAACTTGTCAGATGTTTGTGTCATGGTTAGACTGGGGTTATGGATTTGGGGACAAAAACCACAGAGGTGAGGTGCTGTTTTCATCACATCGTATCAACAATACATGCTATTAACATGACTTATCACTGATGAGAATGACCTTGATCCCCTGACTAAGGTAGCAGTGTTTGCCAGGTCTCCCCCCACACAAGTCACTTGTAATCTACTCTCAAACGCAGCTGAGGAGAAGCACGAAGGTTTCCTGGCTTATGCTTTCTAGAACCCATTCTGGAAACCCACAGATATTCGACTGTGTTCAGTTTTCTGATTTTTATGTCACTCGCCATGATTCTTCAAAGATTTGATCAATCATTTTCTAATTGTATTTGCAAAACCTTTCGGAATTCAGGGATGTAAAAATTCTAGGGCAGGATACATTCACACGTTTCACTTCTTCATCTGTTCAGTGCACAGTTGACCCTTGAACGATGTGGGAGTTGGGGTGCTGACCCCCCGTGCAGTCGAAAATCTGTGTATAACTTTTGACTTCTCCCTAACTTAATTACTAATAGCCTATTGTTGACTGGAAGTCTTACTGGTAATATAAACAGTTGATTAACATATATTTTGTACATTATATGTATTATGTACTGTATTCTTATGATAAAGTATACTAGAGAAAAAAATGTTATTAACAAATCATAAGGAAGAGGAAATATGTTTATTATTGTGGCCCGTAGTTTGGTTTGCCGATAACCTTTGTCTAGCTCTAACCTTTGACCTTGAAAACCTTTCAAATTACTTCTTCTCTGGCTTTGCATCAAACTTGCTGGATACTAGGTGAATGTCTGGGATCCAAAGAAGGATCAACTTTAGAATAAGGGACATTGGATACCAACAAAACCATCACCCTTTGCATCAAGTTAGCCCCAGGGAATGCTTCTCCATAACAAGATAAAATTAACAAGGCAGGGAGCTCCCAGCCAGCCCTGAGGGTAATTCAAGTTCTCCAGGTAGTGAGCATTACATACGGCCCACAGGCTATAAACCACCCTAACAGGCATAATGACTTCCGCTCCTCCACCTGAAGGGGCTCATTGCAATAAGGTAACAGCTCTTGCAGATGCCTCTAGCTTTAACTATGGGAACACTTGCTTTATAGCACCACCTGAATGATCAACATCCTGCTCTCGTCAATGGTAATTTCAGGAGTGATTTGGCTTATGTCTTTTGTGCATGTGTGTCTACCCAGCACCCTGAAAACCTTTGGCACTGGAAACATGTGGAGGGGGTTGGGTCACAGCTGCAGAGCTTGCAGTGGTAGAGACAGGCCCTGAGCTATATGTCGTTAAAAGATAACTCTCAGAATTTCAGAGGGACAAGGCTAACCCCCATTCTGCATTCGTTTACTTATTTCTTCATTCTTTACTCTATTATTTATTTACTTATTCATTCATTCATTCATTCATTCATTCAAAACCCCTTACTGAGCCTTCCTGTTAACCAAGAACAATAATGTGTACTAGGGATACAGTGCTGTGTTGGAACCAGCTTGTGCTGGATAGTTAGAGACAGCTGTTAAATATTCAGGAATATTTGCATATTTACAAAATCTAAAATGCTATAAATCAGGGCTTTAAAAAAAACACCTTGGAGAGTTTACCCTCACATAATTGTGAGATGAACATAATTAACCCAGTGCGATTATGTAAACTGAAAGCGAACAACCCGGGAAGTCCATGCATTTTATGGACTCAACAGCTAGACACTTATTTTAAATCTCAATTCTGCCACTGAGGTGTGTGACCATGGGAAAGTTATTCGGCCTCTCTGAATCTCCATTTTCTCATCCATTAAATAGAGATAATAAAAGTATCTGCCTCATAGGGTCATAGTGAAGATTAAATGAGGCAGAATGAATGTGGCAATTGGGGGCAACAAGACTATTGGTCTGACTAGAATTAAGGTCTAGAGAGGAGAGAATAAGCATAAAAATTATGAAATTGGTGGAGTCTGATAGTTAGACTTGAACCTAGCAGAAGGCGGCCAGGGAAAGCTTTCGGGCAGGGGTAATGAGATGAAAGGGGAGATTTTATTGGACTCAGATAGAAAGCAGACCGTTCTACATTCTTATAGATCCAAGGGGAATGATATACCCAATCTGAGCCCACAATAGGGAGTAACCCCTAGTTACTCCATCAGCTCCTGTTCATGCCACTTGTGACTTCACGCAGTCGACTTCTGTCTCAGAACCACCCTTGGAGCTTCTCTGAAAGATGGGACTTCTTTGTTCTCCTCAAAGCCTGGCACACGATGAACACATAGGAGGCATCACAACCCCCTGCCTCAGGGTGCCCACCCACTGGGAATTGCCTGGGGCCAGTTTCCCCTTTGCCATGGGCTCTTCATGGGCAGAGATCGTAGTTTGTCCACGGGAATTCATCCTGGTGGATCTGTGAATCAGTTTTCCCACTGAGGTTTGTTGTCAAAGAAATACACTTATGTAAATTGTGTCCTTACCAGGCTGTGGCAGGGTTTATCGTCAGAAGTCGAGTGTGCTGCTGCCTAAACAAGAGAAAGGGGATGGCTACGGGACGGGCAACAAACAGCGTCTGTCACCCCACTTCCCTGCCACCGTCTCTTGGCTCACCAGCTGGAGGTGTGTTTAGTTGGTGGGTGTGGGTCATTCTCATAAAGACCTTGGTGGGAATACCTGGAAGTCAATCTGCTCTTACCTTCTGAGCCTGCGAAGAGCTTGGGCAGCCAGTGGAAGTGTTTCTGAGGATGAGGTCAGGAAAGAGATAGGGGAGTAGAGTGAGCATAACCCCTGTAGGGTCAGGGGGCTCGGCAGAGAGGAAAATGTCTTACAGCCAGGACTGTGTACCGAACCCTGGTCACCCCCAGGCAGGCGTTCTCTGTGCACAGGAAAGAATTGAGTAACTTTGCCAACAAGTCTACTTAGTTCACAGCTCTCATTCATCTTTCATTTCATCCCTACAGCAACCCTTTTTGAGGCAGGCAGCTAGTCTGTTCCCACATAACAGTTGAAGTCACCAAGGAACAAGCCAGTTAAGTGAGTTGTCTAAGACTACACAGGTCTCCCGAACCCCGTTCCCCTGGTGCTTCTCTCATCATAGCTCTACTTATTGGAAAAGTAACTCATAGAACGTGTCCTCCAGATGATGGAGAAATAGCAAATTGGCCTCGATTGAAACATTTCTGCTCAGCATGCAAGGCTCAGTTCAGGTGCCTTCTCTTCCAGGAAGCCTTCCTTAAAGACTTCTCTCAATTATATTTAACCCTTGAACAATGCAGGTATTAGAGACACTGACCTCCCATCGCATAGAAAATCTATGTATAACTACAGTCGGCATTCTGTATACGCAAATTCCCAAACTTGGAATTGACCTTGAACAACAGGGCTTTGAACTGTACAGGTCAATTAAGCTGCAGTCAGTTGAAAAAAAATTCGTGTACAAGTGGACCTGTGCAGTTCAAACTGTGTTGTTCAAGGGTCAATTGTATTAGCCTCTCTGCAAATTTAGGTCTGGCCTCTTTGCAGTGTCCTTTATCTGTTTGTATGACTGTCTTTTTCATTAATCTTTGAGGGCAAGAAAACGTTTATGAGCATTTTTCTGCGTGAGAGCCCATAACTTTCCCCACTAAGGTTCAAAACCACTAAAGCAAAGAAATGGATAGACTGCATTTCCACAGATTATTTCCTAATCTGTATTATTTGGCCAGGAGTTTGGGGATATCTTCTTAAATGATTATATGGAATCAGATATTTGATGCTGCAGGTTAAGGTGGCCAATTGATTCAGGCTGGAGTTTCCTTGTTCCAGTGAAAGTTGAGCTGCCTATTGAGCGTGCGTGCTTGGACTGAGGACCAGAGCTAAAGCATGGCCAAGTGTTTATGGAACAAATACATGGGAAGGGCAACACCCAATTAAAAGTGAGAAGGGCCAGATCAACCGAGCAGCCATCTAAGCCATTGACCACAGAGCGCTGTGGACTCAGTCAACACCTGACACAGAGCAGGAGCCAGCAAGGGAGGGAAAAACGACTGAGGCTCTGAAGGGAAGTGTTCTCTGGATCCACGTTGCCTTTAATCAGAGTGACTAGAAAGAATCAGTAGATAAACTCTCATCAAAAGATGCCCTAAGCCCTGAAGAACTCCCATGCTCTCTATTTATTGTTTATTTTTGGATTAATTTTTTTTTTCTGAGTAGAGATGAAAAAGGAGCCATTATCCAAATGAAGCTGGGTAAGGTGATTAGATGTTATTTATAGAAAGGTCAAGGGGCAAATGAAATCATCCACTGAACCCTTGGAGTGCTTAGCAAGACATTATTTTGTTATCAGTGTCACTGTTTTTATAGCTGCGAAGGGACTCCTCTGTGATGAGACGGGATTCCCTGTTTCAGTAATCGCCGATTACAGGAACTTGAAAAGTTGGTCGTTTCCAATACGGAAGCACTCATGGGGCCTGTATCTCATGCAAACCATAGATTTTTCAATCAGTCAATCAGTAGATATGTATTGATCGCCTACTACGTGCAGAGACAGTTTGCGAGGAGCAGCAGATGGAAAGTCCAGCCCGGCCTCCCAAAGCTTTCTTATGAATGCAGTGTGATGGGCAGCGCTTCCCTAACTTAATGGACACTCGGACTGTCCAGAGACCTTGTAAAAATGTAGATTTTGATTCAGGGGTCTGAGGCAGAGCCTAAGATTCTGTGTTGCTGACAAGCTGGAACACAGACCATACTTCGAAAAACCAGAGGGAAGATTGCACATTGGCCTGAACGAGGAACTCTGACACTATAACCTGCTTCACGACCTTGGCGAAATCATTTCGCTCTGAGCCTGTTTTCTTTTACGTAAAACCATGTGCGATCTCTTTGGATAGGTTGTGTACTGCATGACTCCTCCCTAGGCACTGGCTACAGGTGAATGGTGCCCTCTAGAGTTGTGCAGACCACAGCCTGCCCAAAGGTATGTAGAGTTCCTGGGTTAGATAGTGGTTCTGAACTCTGGCACAGTATGATCATCTGGTGAGTTTAAAAAAATACCAACACGAAGCCCCCTCCTCAGTGATCCCATGTGATGGTTCCAAGATGGGACCTGGGCACTGGCATTGTTCTATAAAGCTCCCCCGGAGATTATGAGATGATCTTTTAAATCCCTCCCAGTTCAAGGTCCAGTGAGTCTCTCTGTGACTCTCAGACTGTACCCACAGAGCCCTAGATTGCTTACATAGAATGAATTGTTCAGGGTTTTCCTGGAGGAAGTTAAGTTTAAACAGAAGAACTGGCAGGGAGAAGCCATTTTAGGTGGCGGTATGTGAATCAAGGTGCAGAAGGGAAACCAAATCACGGAGGCTTCTCTTCATGTTACACGTTTCTACCTGGGCTGGTGCCGGGTGTAGATCTGTGAACTCCTGCCTGGGAGAGACAAGTAACCATATCCACGGATGGATCATCACGCGTAATGGTGAGGGCTTGGGAGGAAAAACAAGAGTCGTTATCATAGAGGCCTGATTTAGAAGCACCTCTTTCTGTCCTGGGTGCTTGGGAGGTGGAGAGGAAGGTGGGCAAACGCCTTCAGACAGATTCTGGGCTTGTACACTGCTGGGCCTGGTCTATATTCTTCCTGAAGGATGGGCCATCTCTTGGGCTCCACAATCACACTGGGTAACAACTGGCTGCCTGAGTTCGATCCTCACTGCTCTTGGAATAGAGGGTCCTGGGGAGTGTGACATTGATCTCCGGCATTCGAGCTCCAGCACCTAGGGGGAGCTATTTTCATAGGAGGCTCCTCTAAGTCTCAAATGGATTTCTACTTTGCCTTTCCTGTCTGTTTCTATCCTCATCACCCTCCTGTCTTCTAGACCTAGTACTCATGCCTGTGGCCCATGAGTACTAGGGGAGCAACCCAGAGCTGACTGTGCGTCCTCTCTCCTGCCCCTGGTTCAGGCTCCACACCTAAACCTGGTTCTCTATGGGCACTTTAACTAAAGCAGTTCCCGCCAGCTTCCAAGTAAAGGCGGCCTCCCAAATCCATCCGCAGAGTGTGAGTGATAGCACTGCTGAGGCGGAAGACAAAGAAGCCCTCTCTGGTTTCTGTATTAATGCTGGGTTATCTCCCGCAGTATTGATTTTTTGTTTGGCTTTTGAAATTCCTCTTCTTTGTTTCTGAGCCGTTTCTATAAAAATGAAAGAGGAGGTGAGGGATGATGGCGCCCGGGTTGACAAGCTTTGCTGACTTGCAGTATTAGCTGCTGTTTTCCATTAGGTCTTCCTGAGCCTGTCAACTGCCTCTTCGGGGTAGAAATATATTTAAAATGTGGTACGAAAAGGTCTGCGGGTGTCAATAGTAAGGGACTGCCACCAAGTTCAGTCACTGGATCTGATCTTTCCATCCTTAGCGCTTGGGTGCCCTCCAAAGGGGCAGGAAGGATTTGGATGGGCCCGAGTGCCCCTCTCAGTTCTGCGCCTTCCGCTTCAAAGGTGAAGCTCGTCTTCGGCATGGCTGCGAAGGGGTGAGGCTGGCCTTGGGCGCCCCGCCTCCATTCCTTTACTCTGCTTTCCCCTCACACCTCTCTTCTCCTCATCCCTTCCTGCTCTCAGAGCCACCAACACTGAGAGGAAATGACTTAGAACAGCTTAGAGGGGGACCCTTGCCCATTGGAGTTTGCCTTTACTTGAACTTACGATGAAGGCGTAAGAATATTGAACTGGACAATGGAATTTTGTTTGTCCAGTGGAGAGAGGAAGGGTGGGAATGCAGCATTCCCGAAACCTGGGTTTACCCTGTGAGAGCCTGCCTTTACCGGCAGTGCTGCATTCAGATTGGAGGGCATATTGTGCCAATGCAAGTAGCTTGGTTGCAGCTGACATCCTGGGGCCATTCATTTATTCATTCATTCAGTCAACAAGTATTTGAAGTACATTAAGGACCCATTTGTTTATGGTGTTATGTAGGGCCTGCAACCCTCCTTTGTCAGGGTCTACGTCTCTTTCTCTAATAATTCTTCATTTCACTAATACATGCAGACATTCTTTCAGACACGGGGCCACGTGCTGGAGATAGAAAGAGAATCAGTCTCTGTTCATAGAGTTGCTCAGGCAGAAGACTCGGGAGTTGTCCTCGACCCTCTCCCTTTCCAGCACTAGCGCACTCAGTTATCTCAACCTGCGTCCTTGTTGCTGGTCTTGATCCTCAACTCAAAGCTCCTAAGACAGTGCCCATCGCAGACAGTAGACACATGATACATGTTGGTCTACTGTTATCCCCATCACAACGCTAAGTGTGATTCAACGTGCAAGTCAGATCCCTCTCTTGCTCAGAAGTCTTAAATGACTCCTCCATTTTCTACAGAATAAGATCAGAATGGATTTGAATGGCACATAGGCCTCTTCATGATCTGGTCCCTCTCAATCTATCCAACCTCATCTTCTGCAGTTTCCCTTTGTATTAGTCAGAGTTCTCTAGGGAAACAGACCTACATCCATCTATCTATCTATCTATCTATCTATCTATCTATCTATCTATCTATCTATCTTATATACATATGATTTATTATAAGGAATTTGCTCATGTAATTGTGGAGGCCAATGAGTCCAAAATTTTCAGTGCGGGCTGGTAGTCTGGAGAGCTAATGAAGTCTGAAGGCTGTCACTGGAAAATTCCCTATTACTTAGGGAGGGTAGTCTTTTCGTTTTATGCAGGCCTGCAATTGATTGGATGAGGCCCACCCACAATAGGGAGGCTATCCTGCTTTATCCAATGTTTACCAATATGAATATTAATTACATACAAAAACACCCTTCAAGGTGACATATAAAATTAACCATCACACCCTCTCTGCCTCTATACACCGACAATTCTGCACCTCTTTTTAGCTTCCACTCCACCTTCAGCCAACTCTCTGTGGGCATTTTAACTGAGCGTCTCTGGGCCTTTGTGCATGCTTTTTCCTGTGCCTGGCTTGCCGTCCCCCATTCTCGCCCGCTCAGCAGACACCTTTTCACCATGCCAGTCTCAGCTGGGATGCTCTCTCTCTCTTTTGATGACTCCTCTGACTCTGGCAGACAGACTTGGGTGCTTTTGTGTCACTGCTCCCACTCTATTCTGTACTAAGCTTTGTTACATCCTTTATCATGCCACAAATATTGGTTGGCTTATCTTTTCATTTTCACCTAACTCAGGCCCTATGGTGAGTTAGGGGGAAGCTTTCTTAAGCATTGGGGCCTCGATCAATGATCTTACAATCACCCTAATACCTCATTTTATTCTTTTATAAAGTGGGAGACTGGACTAGTGGGACAATGGCCACTAACTGCTTGCCATAGAGTCCTTCTCTCCTTATTTTATAGTCATAGAGCCTTTAGCTGAGCCTATGGCCACCTGGAAGTAAAACTACATTTCCTAGCAGCCCAATCCACTAGGTGCAGCCATGTGACTAAACCAGGGACAACACGATGTGAGTGGAGGGTCCTCAGCACCTTATAAGAGCCTTTTTTTTTCTGTTACTTCCTCGACTCAGCTGCCTAGAATCAAATGCCAGCATCTCAGACCATGAGGATGCGGAGTGAGGCCTGGAAGTAGTCTGCAAACAGATGGCTATAATTGCCCAACATCCACTGTGTGCTGTCTACATCTGACTTTCACGTTAGAGAGAAGAGACATACTATCCTGGTTAAGTCACTGTTTTCGGAGTTTTTGTTACCTGCATTTGAACCCAATCCTTAGGCTACATCTTGAGAAGTGCTTTTCAAAGTCTTCAAAGGAACTCAGGAGCCGTCATGAGCAAAGGGGGTGCTAAACTTAGCTCTCTTATGTACTCCTGTCCCAAATTAATGGTCTGTCCTCTACCTTTGTGTAATTTGCATGTTGACTTAGAATTTGTTTAAAAATGGAAGGATTAGAAACTCTTTAAAGTCTCACCCAGATCTGACATTCTGTGATTCTGTCCATATAAGACAACCAAACTAAAAAGGGAGGAACTCCATAAAAAACAGCAGGGTTTCTCCATTATGTATACACATACAAACATGGACATGATGGCCAGCGGCTCTTCCTCATGGTGGAATTTCAGGCACTGTGGTGGGTGCTGGGGCAAATCTCTGTCTCCTTAGTCTATGTCTGGAGTTTGTCTGAGAAATGTCCTCCCTAGCTACTGCCCACTTTGCATTACCCATTTCAGAGCTGGGCAGGGCATTCAGGGGACATTAACTGAAACTGCTGAATAAACATCGCCATAAATGAGCATGCTCTGACCACTCCACACTAATGTTTGCACACTAAACGCTGTCACCAGCTGTCTTGAAAGAGTTATGGGTTTGTTTCTTGGCAGTTCTGTTGCGTGGCTCTATTTCTTCCCAGTCTTATCCTAGGAGTCTTTGTGCCGGCCTGGAGATTCTGCCTAGCACCAAGCGCAATCCTGAGACCTCTGGACACACAAGCCCTCAGTGGCCAGGCTTATGTGGTGCACATTGCATATCATATGACTTGTCATGGTCTCACAAGTTGCTCAGAAGGGCACCTGGAAGGCAATACATTTAGAGTAGCAGGCAGTTGGGAAGCAGCTACCATCAGCAGCTGAAGTAGGCAAGGGCAGAGCTGAATGGTCTCTTCTGGGCTTTCAGTAGAGCTGTTCTAACTCCTCAACAGCCCTGGCTTTCACCAGGTTCTCTTATTAGCCCTGTTCTTCAAATGGGAAAGCAGGGGCACAGAGAGGTTTAGTAACTTGCCTACCATCTCCTAGCAGGAAAGTGACTATACAGCTCCGGTTCTTAACCTTATTAACCTGTGAATGTGGAAATACTTTGCAAACTGTAAGACACAGTGCATGCGGAAGTCACCGCTGCTGTTACCATTCATCTCCCAGAGAGAGGTGGTGTGAGTTGACACCTCTCCTTAGGAGCTGATATTCGCTT
The DNA here is from genome assembly GCF_014176215.1 of Rousettus aegyptiacus. Lineage (NCBI taxonomy): Eukaryota > Metazoa > Chordata > Mammalia > Chiroptera > Pteropodidae > Rousettus > Rousettus aegyptiacus. Next base: position 75,240,343 of record NW_023416287.1, read on the forward strand.
CATCTTCCTGGATCCCATCCTCTCAGACTGGATGCAGCGAGTGGGTGAGCAAGTGTACGTGCGTATGTGTGCGTATATGTGTGTGCATGCACACCTGGGTGAGACTGCCCTGTCCTGCTACCTTCAGCCTTGGCTGCCATTTCCGAGGAAGGAAAATCCATAGTTTGTCCCCATCGCGCAGTTCATCATTTTTCCGGCTGGGCTCCAGCACTTGGGGGAGTGCATGTCATCTGGGTCTGAAGGGTGGGTTGGCCAGCCTGAGGCCCTGGCAGGGCGTGGTGACTGTGCCCTGGAGGTGGGGTGGGGCAGTCTCTGCCCAGTTGCCCCAGTGATATGAAGGGCATGCCCTGGCCCCCACTTCTGCCCCTGGGCACTGTGTCCTGCTCCTCAGGTCAGTACGAAGGAGGAGGGCTGATTCTGTGGGGGTCGGGAGTCAGACCACGTTTGTTCTAACCTGAGGTCAGCCTTCATTTGTCACTTTCTCTGACACGTTTTCTGTTGCAGCCTCTCCCTTTCAGTGAAGGGAGAGAGAGAAGGTGACAAGGTGAGGAAGGGCAGCTTCCAGATCCTTCTGGATCTGAAGTTGGTGGAATGAAGATGAGGCCCAGATTTAGGACTAGAGAGCAGGGCCTGTGTTAGGCAAATTACTGGAGAGGAAGCACCTAAGACCAGGAGGCCAGAGACTTATGTCCCAGCAGCTGGGAAACTCCATCTCTTTGTGCCTCAGTTTTCTCATCTATGAAAAGAGAATGTTAGTAGTCCTTGCTTTGTGGGTGTTGTGAGGGTTAAATGACTTTGAAAAACAGGGCTTGGCCTTAGTAAGGATTCAATAAGGGACTGATGCTATCGTCATCATTATCACTCTGGTAAAAGCCCTGCCCTTAACCTGCCACGAGACCTTGAACAAGGGGGTCTCATCTCTCTAGGTCTCAGCCTAATTATTGGGCTGAATAAGCAAGTTAACCTCTCTAGGCCATTCCTGTATAAAGGGAATGGTGATTTCTTCTCATAAGCCTGGCAACAGAGACAGCTCTGTGTAGAGAAGAGACAGAAGGTGAGGGGACATTGGTCACTCAGCAGCTTTTCCCGTGACTCCTGTGTGAGACAGTTTGCTTTTGGAAGCCCCGTCCTTTTCCATGATGGCCCAAGTTAGCCGCATCTGTAACCTATCCTGCTAGGAGTTTGCTTAGAGCCACTGATGAAACTGGGGACCGAGTAGAAGAGGTTATGCCCTCAGAGTTAGCTTTGCTTTGGACAGGAATTTTTAAAAATTTTAATATTTTTAATTTTCAATTATAGTTGGCCTACAATATTATATTAGCTTCGGGTGTACAACATAGTGATTAGACATTTACATAACTTATGAAATCATCACCCCGATAAATCTAGTGCCCATCTGACACCGTACATAGTTATCATAGTATTATTGACTATATTCTTTATGCTATACGTTATATTCCCATGACTATTTTGTAACTATCAATTTGTATTTCTTAAGCTTTTTTCCTTTTTCAACTACCTCAACCCTCCCTCCCCTCTGGCAATCCTCAAAATGTTCTCTGTATCTATGAATTTGTTTCTGTTTTGTTTATTTTGTTCCTTAGATTTCACATGTAAGTGAAATCATATGGTATTTGTCTTTCTCTGTCTGGCTTACTCCACTCAGCGCAATACACTCTAGATCCATCCGTAGTGTTGCAGATGGCAAGATTTTATATTGTATATATGTACATATTATATATATATATGTACATATTATATATATATGTGTACCCAGGTTGCCTCCATATCTTGGCTATTGTAAATAATGCCACAATGAACATATGGGTGCACATGTCCCTTCAAAGGAATGTTTTGGATTTCTTTGGATAAGTATCCAGAAGTGGTATCTTTGTCTCTTGTTATAGTCTTTATTTTAAAGTCTATTTTGTCTGGTGTAAGTATTGCTACCCCAGTTTTTTTGTTTTGTTTTGTTCCCATTTTCATGAAATATCCTTTTCTATCCCTTTACTTTCAGTCTGTGTGTGTCTTTTGCTTTGGAGTCTCTCATAAGCAGCCTATGTAAGGGTCTTATTTTCTTATCTACTCATGCATTCTATCTTTAGATTGAAGCATTTAATGTTTTTTATTTTAAGTAATTATTGATAGATATGTAATTATTGCCATTGGATTATTAATATTTTTGATACATATATTTCTTTTTCTTAAAGAAGTTCTTCCAACATTTCCTGTAATACTGGCTTGGTGGTGATGAACTCTTTTAGCTTTTTCTTGTCTGGGAAGCTCTTTATCTGTCCTTTGATTCTAAATGATAGCTTTGCTGGGTAGAGTTTCTTGATTGTAGGTCCTTGATTTTTACCACTTTTGAATATTTCAAGCCAATTGCAAAGTTTCTATTGAGAAATCAGCTGACAGTCTTATGGAAGCTCCCTTGTAGTTAACTAATTGCTTTTCCCTTGCTGCTTTTAAGATTATCTTTGTCTTTAACCTTTGGCATTTTAATTATGATGTGCTTTGGTGTGGGTCTCATTGGGTTCATCTTGTTTGGGACTTTCTGAGCTTCCCGGGGTCGTATGTCCATTTCCTTCACCAGGTTAGGGAAATTTTCCACCATTATTCTTCAAATAGGTTTTCAATTTCTTACTCTCTCTCTTTTTCTTCTGGTACCCCTGGGATGAGACTGTTATTACACTTGATATTGTCCCTCCTTTTTATGGATTCTTTTTTCTTGTTGCTGTTCTGATTGGGTGTTTTCTGCTACCTTATCTTCTAAATCTCTAGTTCAATCCTCTGCTTTATCTAATCTGTTGATCCCCTCTAATGAATTCTTCCATTTCAGTTATTGTATTCTTCATTTCCGACTGGTTCTTTTTTATGTTTTTTTTTTTTTATCTCCTGTTTTATGTTTTCTATCTTTTTGTTAAAGTTCTCACTAAGTTCACTTACTCTTTCCCTAAGTTCATTGAGTATACTTATAACCAGTGTTTTGAACTCTGCATCTGGTAGATTACTTGTCTCCATTTTGTTTAGTTCTTTCCCTGAAGCTTTGTTCTCTTCTTTCATTTGGGACATGTTCATCTCCCCATTTTGGCTGCCTCTCTGTGTTTGTTTCTATGTATTATGTAGGGCTCCTAAGTCTCCTGATCTTAGAGTGGCTTTATGTAGTAGGTGTCCTATGGGGCCCAGTGGCACAATCTTTCCTAGTCATCTGAGCCAGGCGCTCAGGGTGTGTCCCTTGTACGGATGTGTATGCTGTCCTATTGCAATTGAGCTTTGGTTGCTTTTTGCGTGTCAATGGAGAAGGATTGACCTTTGGGCTGATTGGTTGTGATGACTGGCCAGTGAAGGGCTGACCCTATGAAGCAGGATTCACTTTAGCAAGACTCTTGTGCCTGCTCAGTCTGCCCTTTGGGTATGTCCTTCTCAGATGCAGCCCTGGGTAGTGCTCTGGCTCCACTTGGTGTGCTGGCCCCAGGCCTCATGAGAGGGGCTCTGTCACAGGCCAAGTTCAGCCATAGCCTATGCACTGCCCAGGATCGCCTGGCAAAGTCAGCAATCACTCTGCAGATGTCTACCACCTGTGCTGGGTTCAAGCTGCCTCAGAAGACCAAACCAGAAACTGAGGCCAGCTACCATTAGTGTGGGGCTTAGGGCTGCTCAGCAAGAGGTATGGGGCACACTGAGGCCAGGTGCTGCTTTTTGGGTTTTGTGAAACTTTGAGAGATTTTTAGGAAAGCCCACAGCATGAGCCAAGACAGGCCATTTATATGGACAAAAACAACTGGAGGCAGCTTGGGTGGGCCCAGAAGTTGAGTGGGGCAGGGTCTCATGGAATCACATGGGCAGAGCAACTAGTGTTAGCCAGGTTGATGGAGACTCAAATATGGCGGCTGCCTGGGTCTGCACACTGGGAACAGGGAGAGCTCAACAAAGAAACAATGGATTTTGCCAGCATTTCTGTCTGGGAGAAAGCTGCGCCTCAAGCCCTCACCCTGAAGCCAGACAACTCAGTTCCTCCCTGTGTGTCCCTGGTGCCTTTCAACCTGCTGTGTCAGCGGCTGGAGCTCAGAGCGAGTGAGTCTGTCACCAAGTAAGTCCATGCGCAGGCCACTTAACAGGAATGTCTGCGACTTCTGCAGCTTTGTCCCACTCAGCCACAATCTCCGCTGGTTTTCACAGCCAGAGGTTGTGGGGACTTCTCTTCTTGACATTGGAACTCTATGTTGGGGAGCCCGGTGTGGGGTCGAGACCCCTCTCTCTTTCATGGAGTGGGAACCTCCATAGCCGAGATATCCCTCCTGGTTCTCAACCACCACATGCGGTTGTGTGACCAGCCCATTTCACATTTCTTGCCAGTCTGGAGGTGGCCTCTTATGTATGTCTCCAGTTGTAGGACTTTGGTTTAGCCAGATCTCAGATGACTCCCAATGATGGTTGTTCTGTAGTTTCATTGTAACTTTGATGTTGGACGAGGCATTTTCAAAGGGGATCTGAAAGAAAGATCTTCAATGCCTAATGGAATGGCATGTGAATGGTGGTATTTCAGGCTTTGTGGCAGGCAGGGCTTGAAGGCAATTGTGATTTTCTGAGGAAAGAACCTGCTCAGTGTCTTCTCAGTCATACCTTGTAGGCAGGCATTTCTAAAGTTAGCCCCACTTGAATGATTGTTTGGGTGTGTGATTCTAATATGCCAGGTAGTTTAGTTTGCCCTAAGCCCTGTTCTGGATTAAAGTTGGCACCAACTGCCCGTGCCTGTGCACATGTGTATATGTGACTTATCCTGGCATTTGAGAAGCGCGTAGAGAATGTTGCATTGACATCTAACAGTTTTTATATAGGGGAAAACTGAGGACCGGGAAGGTGAGACTTCCCTAAAGCCACACAGCCAGTTAAAAGTAGGGCTGGACAGAATCAAGGTCTCCTTACTCCTGTGATTTTCATACTATTTCCAGGATGTCAAGTTCCTCATTTCATAAACAAAAAACCAGCAGCCCAGAGAAATGCAGTGACCTAGGGCCATGCAGCCAGGTCATTATCTACACTTCCCCATCCACGATTCCTCAGAGACTCCAGTTTTTTTCTGAGGGATGACATTGCTCATTGAGGCAGTAAGGAATTCTGAGTAAAGAGCCTCTGCTAGTCAAAGAATCATACTCTGTGTTCCACCTGCATCTGAGAGCTGTGTTCATTTATTTCCTTCTGGAGCCAAGCAGCCTGTCCCACTGAGCCTTTGCAGTGAAGACTTTGCTGTGAACCTTCTCCATGATGAAACCTCCCAGCTTTCCCAGCCTGCCCAGTCTGCAGTGCAAACACAGCCTGGGTCCTACACCTGACAATGGCCACAGACTCTGTGCTAGACAAATTCATAGTAGATTATTTTATTTAATTCTCCAATGACACTGTGAGGGAATTGCTATTATTATTAATTTACAAGTGAAAGAATCATCAAGGCATAAGGAGTTTAAAATAGCCTGCCCAATATCATAATGTGAATGGGTGTTAGCAGATGGTACAAAAAGGATCCCAACTTATTCTAGAGCCCAGGCTCTAATGGCCTCGAGTACTGATGGTAAGTTGGGAACCCAACCCAAGACAGCCTGTAGCCTACTTAGCAGCCGCCTCATCCTGAGGCCTTTCAGACACGCGGTGGCACTGCTCTCTCCTCATCTTACATCCCAGAACACTGACACCAAAATCTACTTGGATTTGATTAGATGTTGGCTGGTGTTGCCCCGCTGGTTTCTCACATGGACCTAGAACGACTGTTCGCCAAAGGCAGAGCCCATACTTATCCTGATGGTGAGCCTGCCCTGATCACGGAATTCAAGAATTAGAAGGGACCTTTAAAATAATCTAGTCCAAACACCTTCATCTTGTTTTCTTTTTATGGATAACTTTTTAAATTTTCCTTCGAAAATGCTAATGCACATTAGAAAAAACTTAGAAAACAAAGGCAAGCAAAACCAGAAAGAAACAAATAAAACTACTCACAATCCTACACACCCCCCATCCCACCCTGAGATAAATTCGATGAACATTTTGGTCTGTACTCTTTCCCCCTTTTAATGGAATAAAATATTTCACATGAAAAAATGAAAGTACAGGAAATAACATGACGGACACTCTTGTGCTACCGTATAGTCGAAGCCTCCTTTATTCCAAAGCCCCTTTCCACTGCCATCCCTTTCTCACCATCCCAGAAGTAACTCCACTCCTGAACCCAGCTAGCATGTCTCCTGCCCGGTGTTTATATATTTTTTCTTCATTTATAACAACATAGTATTGCTTTGTGTTAAACTTTACATCAATGCCATCTTCTAGTACAGAGAATTCTGCAACTCGCTGCTTTTCTCAGCATTATATTTTCAAGATTTGGCTATTTTGTAGGTCTACTGGATTAGTCTTCACTGCTATATAGGATTCCATTGTATGATTATACTACTATCCAATACTAGAGTAGTGCTATACTATAGTGCTATAGAGTATACTATATTACCGTACTGTGTTTTTCTTATATACTGATCATGATCATTTAAGTTGTTTCCAATGTTTGATATTAACAAATAATACTGCAAGGAATATACTTGTCTAGGTCTCCTTGTATATAGTGAGAGGGAATTGCCGAGTCATAGGGTATGAACAACCTCAACCTCACTAGTTATTGCCAGATTGTCTTCCAAAATAGCTGTACCAATTTACATTCCTATCTGCAGCATTTATGCGTTTCCATCATGACACATCTTTGACAAAACTAAGTATTATCAGGATTTTCAATTTTTCCCAATTTGGTGGGTATGAACTGGTATCTCATTGTCATTTTTAATTGACATTTCTCTGATTTTTAGTGAGACCGAACATCTTGCAAGTTTATCAGTCTTTCTCCCCTTTCGTAAATTCTGTTTAATATACTTTGACCATATTTCTACTAGGTTGTTTTTGTTTTTCTAATAGATTTGTAAAAGTTCTTTAGATATTCTGACTACTCTTACATTTTTCATCATGATTGCTGTAGATATGTTCTTCCAGGTTGTAGCTTCATTTTTCATTTTGATTAGGGCATGTGGTTGCTTTAAAGTAATCCCATTTGTCAGATATTTCCTTTATGGATTTTGCTCCTCATATTTTTGTTAAGGAAATTCTTCTAAACTGAAGTATACAGATATACTTCTACAGTCTTTTTTTTTTTTAAGTTTTAGAGGTTTACTATTTTAGGTCATTAATCCATGTGAAAATTACTTTTCCATATGCTATGAAGCAGAACTTTTATTTTCTTCCATATGAGTCGCAATTGTCCCAGGAGTGTTTCAACTCTTTGATGTTACATATGACAAAACTGAGGTCCAGAGAGGAGACTGACTTGCCTGAGGTCACATACGGACTCAGTGGCGAGATCGTGACAGGGGATACGTTTTAACTCCCAAACTGGTGTGCCGGCACAACCATCTGACACTTATTCTGCCCTGGACTATTTTCTACTATTCTCATTTAGAAATGTACAAATATGATGATAAGTTTCTCAAAAGCAGGGACTTGTCCTGTCCTCATATCAGCTTAATGTACTTAACACAAAGTCGAGTATCTGTAGGCGCTCAGGAAGACTATGCCGAATAAGTAGATCACTGTATTCAACAGATTTATTCCAGAACAATCAGTCTGGATTTTAAATTCCTTATTTTGACATATCCATTCATTCAATAAACATTACTGAGCACGTATCATGTGCCAGGCACTCTGACGCTGGAGATGAAAAGAGGAGGAAAATGTGTTCTCCGCTCGTAAGGAATGTGGTGGAAGAGACTGAAAAGTCAAGCAACAATTGTTTGACTGTGCTATTTAAACACTACATGATGAGGGATGGGAGATAAAATCTGTCTGAAAACCAGAAAGGCTTTCTGGAAGAGGAGACATTTGAACTGAGTCTTTAAGGATAAGAAGGAGTGATCTATTTGGCAAAAGTATAATATTCCAAAGTGACATCATGGGTAAAGGCAGAGATGTAAAGTATCTGGCCATGATTCACTGTGACTTGAGAACAGCATAGATGAGGCAGCTGAATTACATTTGTTGATTTTTAAGAGTTCAAGGCCCCTGCTTCCTAGGCAATTCTAGCCTAATCCAAGTCTGACCACAGCTTAACATGGCACCCCAAATACTGCCTGCCTTGGCACAGATTAAACCAACTGGCTTTAGGAATCTTACCTTGCAATTTTCTGTCTTCTAAAGTGGGCTTCGACTTTTTGTTGAGTATGGTTTTCACCTTGTTTCATGAATGTAAATTGGCATTCCCCATCTTGCCGTCATTTCTGTCGCCAACGCTATTATTATGGGCCTTTCTTATGCAGCCAGAATAACATATGAGACACCATCCTGGAGTGACAGTGCACCTGACAAAAAACAGAAATAGCCTAGCTCATATTATTTGCAAAAGAATTATCCCCTGGAGGTGGTTTTTAATTTGGGGGTTTGCTGCAAAATGGAAACCTGACCAAGGCTGCTTTGCAACCCAAATGCTTGTCTTACCAATCAATTATCAAAATGAGACTTGCTAGGTACTATAGTAAGTCTTTCTGGGCTCTCTTCTTTAATGGGTCAAGTCCAAGTTGCCTCTATTATGAGGAAACCTGAAGGCAACTGAGCAGTTTAATTTGCTGATGAGGGGGGATGGAAGACAGGGAAAAGGTTCTCGTATCCCCATAAAGAAAAGCACAAAAGGTGGGTGGAGCAGGCCTAAATTAGAGCCAGCTACGTCAGCTGGGCGGCAAGAAGACAGAGTGTGGGGTGCTGGTGGTTTGTTTGTAAGGGATTAATAATTCAGTCCCAGAAATAAGGTTAGGGCTTACGCACAGCAGAAGCAAACTTGCATAAAGGTTAATTGATATCTACCGGGTACTGGTAAGTGGCATTTATGCTATTTTGGTATTTTGAGGGACTTGAGGGAAAAAGAAAAGAGATAGAGACAGAAGCAGAATTAAATGTGGAAATCCAGGGAGGCCTTTTCTCAGCATCAGGATTTCATGAAATTGTTCTCCTGGCCTCAGCAGGGATATGGGGGAGGGGAGATCAGAGCCTTGATGGGCTTGAAAAATGAATTTCTGTATTGCCTCCATTGTAAGCCTTGCACGTGCTATTTAAACTTGACATGTCATAAATCCAATAGCAGCAAACAAGATGGCACTGGCTTGCTGTCCACTTTTATTTGTGTGGATGCAGGAAATGATGCTGGCATGTGAAAGTGACAGACGCTGCAAACCACTCAGTCTAAGGGATTTGAGGGCTGGACCTGGGGACCTTTAGAAGCAGAGACTCAAGGTAGGGGATGACTGTGTGATTTGGGGCATCCAGTGTCCTATGTCCAAATGACATGGGATCAGGGCATCTCTGTAGCTTCCAGAATAACCCTTACTGCAGGGGGATTAGTCAGTGTGTTTCTGAGTTGTAATAAGACTTTCCAGTTTCCATTTATAATAGTCCCCTAGTATCTACAGGAGTATGTTCCAAGATGCCTGAAACCACAGATAGTACTAAGCCCTATATGTACTACGTCTTTTTTTCTATCCACGCATACTTATGACAAAGTTTAATTTATAAATTAAGTACAGTAAGAGATTAACAACGATCATGACAATATATGATAATAAAAGTTACGCGAATGTGGTCTCTCTCTCTCTCTGATAAACAATCTGATAACTGAGGTTGCTACTAAGTGACCAACAAGTGGGTGGTGTATGCAGTGTGGATATTGTGGACAAAAGGACGATTCATGTCCCGGGAGGGACAGAGCCGGATGGCGTGAGACATTATCCTACTACTCAGAATGACACGTGACTTAAAATGTATGAATTGTCTATTTCTGGAGTTTTCCACTTAATATTTTCAGATTGTGGTTGGCTATGGGTGACTGAAGCTTAGATAAGCGGGGAGCTATTGTACATATAATCAACGGTCTCCCTTAGTAGGCCAGAGGCCCTCGGGGACAGGATCATGTCTTGTTCATGTCTTTATGTTCAGCATGAGGCCTTGGTATTCACCTAGGTCATGCTTGTGAAATAGAAAGACAAATAAATGCCATATGATTTCTCTTACATGAGGAATGTAAAAAAACAAAACAAAACAAACAAAACAGAAACGAACTCCTAGGTACAGAGAACATTTTGGTGGTTGCCAGATGGGAGAGTGGTGAGGGGATGGTTGAAAAAGGGAAAGAGATTAAGATAAACAAATTGCCAGTTATAACGACAATCACAGGGATGTAAAGTACAGCGTTGGAGATACAGTCAATAATATTGTATTAACTATGTAAGATGTCAGATGGGTACTAGACTTATTGGGGTGATCACTTTGTAAGTTGTATAATACGTCTAACCACTATGTTGCACACCTGATACTAGTATAATATTGAATGTCAACGGTAATTAAAAAATTTTTAAAAAAGAAAGAAATCGATAGAGGAGATACATTTACCCCTATATTAGCATATTCCATAGGGCGGATGTCTTCAGTCTGTACTGGTTCGTGCAGCCATTTAAGAGTAGTGATGACTCGATGATTTGAGAATCTTTTAAAAATGTTCTGTGTCCAAATATCTCATTCATGGCCTCCTTGACTTCTTGAACCTCCACCATTAGTCCAATACTCAATGCAAATGCAGAGTCTCTTTCCTTGGTGCCTCTTCATCTTTCACTAACTCACAAAAACATCTCGTACTGGAATCCAAGGACTGTTCATGGGCTCTAGGCTTTGTATTAGGCCTAATGTTTTATTGTTTAGCATTAGCAGCATTCTTCTTAAGAAGAGTCCAGCTTTGAAGAAAAGTTCCTAAGGTTTTCTTTTTCCTTTTCCCCTCCCCTCCTGTGGAATTGGGGTACACCAAAAAGTCACTTCTCAGATAAGTGCCACATTCCAAGGTCAACTCTGCTGATCTTGAGAGTGTCAGGTATATGCCATTATTCTTCAAAGCATGCTTCCTTCAGGAGGGGATTTTAACCTTTTAAGAGCAACTTCTATTCAAGCCAGCTCTCCTGGAAACAAAGAGCAGGAAGAAACTCTCTGTGCATTCTCCTGAGTCAGTGTTGGACTTTATTAAATCATCTGAAGGTCTTAAGATTTCCCAAGAAGATTCTTCAGTTTTCTGGGCTTCTGTCTTCTGTGGTTTTAGACCCCAATTGTTTTGATCTGATTTTCTAATTACTTATTTTCCAGCCAAAAAGTCAGCCCAAAGGCTTTCTCTGTACCTTGAACTAGCTTGCTTTTCTTCTGGCTCTGGTGTGTCTGACCAAAGGTGCTGGGAAAAGTGGTAACTGTGAGAAAGACCTGCATTAAGGGGGTCACATGGAGAAATTCTTGAGCTCGAGTGTCCCTGGCTTGTTCCATCCTCCTCGTAGTATCTGGGAAAACTCCCTTGCCTTGCTCCCTTCTGTCAGCACAGAGACGTCAAAAGCTGGTAGAACTCTGGCATCCAAGGCTTGATTAAAAGGGGTGAAAAAAATAAACCGTAGGCCTCAACCAGTGCTTCCCAGAATTAAAGGTATTCCTCTTCTCTTGCTCTTGTGCTATGACTGAAGGAGCCAGGTAGAACTGGGTTTGAATTCCAGTTCTGACATTTAATAATTATGCGATCTTTTGGTAAATTACACAAATTCTCATGCTTAGTTTCCTCATCCGTGGAATGGAAATAGCAACATCTAAGTTAAGGAGTATGGTGAGATTATGCATAAAGCATTATGGGTGGTGGCTAAGAGTTGTCAGATCACCAGAATGTGAATTCTTTTTCTGTTACTCACTAACTTTGAGAATTGGGAAAATCACTTATGTTCTGTATGTTGCAGTTTATTCTTCTGAAAAATGAGCTTAAAATAGTGCCTGCCTCATCTGGTTATCAAGAGGCAGGATGGTGGTTAAGGGTGTAGCCTCTGAAATTAGACGACCTGGATCTGAATCTCAGTTCTGTCATTTCCTAGCTGTGTGACTTTGGGCAATTCGCTCAACCTCTCTGGGCCTCAGTTCCAACATCTTTCAAATGGGAATCATGATAGCACGAATCTGTTGGGCTGTTGTAATGATTAAGTGAATTAATCCAGGCAAAACACTCAGAGCACAGTCTCGCATCTTAAAAGGGCTATGTACGGGTTGGGATTATTATTGAGAAAATTAAGCGAGACGATACATGAAAAGTCTCTAGAATAGTGTCTGGTACGTGTTAAACATTCAATAACTATTTGCTGAGGTACCTGGAACAAACGGTTGGTCTTTAATAAATATTAGTTTTCTTTCTCCCCTGTTCCAGCTATTGTCATTTAGCCAACATGCACGCAGCCCCAGGCCAGGTAGGCAGGCAGAAGAACCCTGAAGTTCAGGACTAGAGGTGTGTGGGGGATGGGTTTATAATGTGGGCTAAGAGGCTGTACATTCCAATTGCACTTTTTTGGTTAAAATACAATGAAGAAGCAAAGTCCTGCCCTAAGCATTATTTTTGGTCCATATGTTGCAGGGAAGCAAAGGAAACGGAGGGCTAAATTAAAGCCGCATTTATAAATACTTTAATAATGATAAATAAGTAATTCCTCAAAGTTGCTTGGCAAATTATTCCAAGATGCACAGAGACCTGTCGAAGTGATTGTAAACTAGTTAATAGATGATACTGTAACTTGCGAGGAAGCACTTCAGAGCAGCAGCTCCAGCAATTATTTATGTCTTCATACATCCTAGCATAATTTAAGAAAAAGGGAAATTTACTTCTCAGCTCTTAATAAAGTTTTTATGCTATCTTAATGTGAAATGTTACCAAAATTATTTAGTGACTTATTGATTCAGTTAGGTTTTATGTTACACTTGGTGTACTTTCTTATTTAAACCGAGTGGCAAAGTTAACTAAGGCAGCACAGCCTTTTTTTGGAAAATTCTGAGGATCTCAGAAACCTTGACGGGGGTGGGGTAGAGATGGAGGAATCGGAGGAGGGTGTGGGGCCTGCACCCGAGCATAGGGTGTGAGGGGCCAGCTGGTGGACATGGATGTCACTGCCATGGGTCTATGGGTAGTTAGAATTGGAAGGAACTTTGCACATCTTCTGGTCCAAACCCCAAATGAGAAACTAAAGGCTGGAACAGCCAAAGAACTCACTGAAGTCCCACAGAGTGACAGAAATCTTAGAACTACTACGTCTTGCTGAAGTCCTGTGTGGTATCTCTTTCTCCACAAGACACCCTGCAATGGGCCAACAGAGATCTATCCCATCTAGTAGAAAAGAGGTATTAGATGCCTACTATGTGCACGGCACCGAGTTAAACACTTGTGCCAATTGGGGATTAGGCTCAGGTACATGAAACGGAAAATCCAAACGAGGGCAACTGAAATGAAACAGCGGTTATAAACGGAAAGGCTAGGTGCAGGTGGTTGGTTGTGTGAGTTAGAGCCTAGTTCTTTACGATTCCCTTGGCCTTTCCTTCGTGACTGCAACAAGGCTGCACCTACAGCCATCAAATGTGTTCCCAGCAGGAGGAAGAACAAAGGTGGAAGAAAGTGGGCAAGACCTATATTAGGCGAGCAAACATTTCCCAGAACTCCCCATGGGGCTTTCACTTATATGTCATTGGGCAGAATTGTGTTCTCCAGCAATCTTTGACTACAGGGAAGCTGGGAAATGTAGTTTATTTAGCTAGGCTTAGTGACCCTCTAACAGAATGGGATTCTGTTAGAAAGGAAGGAGGGGCTAGATATTGGGTAGGCACTGACAATATTTGCCAAGTCTGAATTATTTTACTTATTAACAATTCTATGGAACAGATACTTTATTATTCCTATTTTACAGATGAGAAAACTGAGCCTAAAAAGATTAAGTAATGGGCCCAAGGAACAGAGCTGGGGATTAAACCTAGGACTGTACGGCATCAACTCCTTGCTCTTAACTACTGTATTATCCTACTTCACTGAGGAGATATCCTTTCCTGCTTTGAATCTGACAAGAGTGTCCTGGACCCTCAACCTCTCCATGGAGAGATGGGGGTGAGGAGGGAGACATTCTAAAGAGGGAGAAGAGCTGGGGCAAAGGTGCCCCTGCCTGGCACCTGGAACAGTGGTTTGCACATAGAGGAGCATCATGGAATGTTTGCCGTAGGAGGGATAAGGGGAGGAAAAGAGGTGGAATTTCACAGGAGATGAATATTACAGATACTTAGCAGTCGAGTCAGCCTTGAACAGGAGGGAGGTTGGTGCTGTTGGTCTCCAGGGCCTTCAGCTCCTGTCCCAGTCCAGGGCCATTTCCCACCTCGGTGGACCCCCACCTTCCTTTCAGCTGCTCACTGCCCTGTGTACCGTCTCTGCTTTATGAAATTCTGGTTCATAAAGCACCCTCTACTAGTTAGCTTGCATCTTAGTGTGACTTTATAGAAAATTGTAGTAGATGACCGAGGTCACATAATTCACGCCCACCCCCTCATTTAACAGAGAAGGAGACTGAGGCCAAGAGGAGAAGTGTATCCCCGTTTTATACAGAAGTCAGTGGCAGATTGAGAGGGGAGCTCAGGACTGCTGACCCCTGGTCTAAACTGTATGTGTGCATATATTTGTGTGCCCAGATGTACACTGCATGTGTATGCACATGCATGTGTATGTGTATATGTTTGCTACTTGCATTTTGAGTCATGTCTCACACAATGTAATTAAAGGCTTTCTCTTCTGCTAAGGAATAGAGACTCCAGGAAGTGCATAAGGAAAAATCGTTGGCAGAGAAACAGTCCTGAAATCTTAGCATATGGGTGGATACCTATTTTTACCTGATCAGAACTTGGGGCTGAACTTGTCTCTTGATAATCAGGGAAAAGGAGGCAGACAAATAGGCAGAGCAATAGTCCAAGAGAAGATGAAGGAGAGCTCTGAATTCAAGTGAAGCCCAGGCTAACAGGAGGTGTGGGAAGTCCACTGCAGAGCTGCCTGCTCTAGTGCAAACATTTAGTTTTGGATGAGGGACATGGCCCCAGGGCAGCTCCATCTTGTCTTGGCTGCAGTAGATCAGGGTGGCTCAGATCTGCAGTGCAGAGACCCACATGGCTGCCCTCCCAGGAGTCTGGCCTTGCTGCTGATAGAGTGCAGGTTGTCTTGGTTAAGGGGGGCCAAGGATTCTGACCTGAGGATTTTCCTTTGAGGTTTTATAAATCAGCCAGCAAGACAGCCACTTTCATGCCGAGATGTCATATTCAAGGCCCAGCCCAAGATCAATTGCTGGCTGAGTTTGATTCCCTGTCACGAAGCCTGGGTCAGTCCTCCCCAAACAGGGGCACTGGCAAAGCTTGATTTTTGATGCATTCCATTCAGCCTTTCTTTCTTGTTTTAACCTTACTTCTGCTTCTCAGCCTTTTTCCATGTCAAGGGGTTCACCAATGACTGTTTTAC
Source organism: Rousettus aegyptiacus (assembly GCF_014176215.1). Taxonomy (NCBI): domain Eukaryota; kingdom Metazoa; phylum Chordata; class Mammalia; order Chiroptera; family Pteropodidae; genus Rousettus; species Rousettus aegyptiacus. The sequence goes on from NW_023416287.1 coordinate 75,255,728, forward strand.
CCTAGAGAAAGAACTCTAAAAAAAGAGACCTGTTACCCCTCAAAGAGAATATCCTGCAATTTGGCTATGCTGACAAAAGGGGGCAGTAGTTCCATTGACCAAGCGCTATGAATAGTAACAGGGTACAAATTAAAAGTCACAGAACGTTTTGTTTGGTACTGTATTTTTTAAATTTTTAATCTTGAATTTGTCACCTATACTATAACATTAAGGGACTGCACATAAAATCCCGACTCGGGGCTTCCTTTGAAATATCAGGGCATTTGGCAACATTCCCTCAGGCCTGCAGCTTGCTGGGGCTGAGTAGAGGTTGCCTGCTTAGGCAGGGTATGCAGACTCTTGTTGCTGCTGTCCTTATCTGGTCAGCAGTTTCTCATAGTACTTGTCTGCCTCCTAAAGCCCCTGGCTTAAGCTTTAGGCCTGCTCTACAGTTAGAGATACACATTCATTTAAAAAATTAAATTGCATAGCTTAACAAAATTAAAACAACTGAATTTGGGTGGCAATAAACAAACTTAATGTTTAAATATGATGCTTTAGACAAAAGCTAAGATATTTTTCTTATTAACCTTGTCCTAAGCTTAAACCAGCTTCCAGAATATACCATACTTTCTCATATCTCTAAGATGACCAGGCATCCTGGATTGTCTGAAACTGAGGAGTTTCCTGGAATGTGGAAGTTTTAATGCCCCAAACCAGAAAAATCTTAGGCAAATCACCCTTTAGATCACAGCTTAGACAAGTGTGCCCGACTATTCCTCTCCCCCAGCCTTCACCAGGGCCTCCATTTTTCCTAGCCCTGTACTCCCCACCTGGGCTAGTTTATCTGCTCAGTTGCCTCTCTCCCCACTAGACTCTGGGCTCCCTAGGCCTCTAGCCCATGGCTCTCCAGTTCAAGGCTGTATTCCCAGCACACGGCATATAGTGAGTGTTGAACACTGAATATGCACTAATTCCATAATGTCATGCATGGGATAGGCACAATGCTTAACTCAGCTCTGTAACTCCCTCAGGCCTGGCACATGGTAGGTGCCCAATAAGGTGTTTGTTGAGTTGAATTGCTTTGAACTGGGCCAAGGATGTGGATAGATGGATATCTCTTCTGATCAAAGAAAAGGATAAAGGAAAATAATGACTTTTTGCAACAGCCTCTTTCAGATCATTTTGACTATGACCCATAGAGAGAAATGCAGTTTCCATTGGGACCCAGTATGCTTCCCCACCACCCATGAAACCAAAGTGTTTTACTGTGGTTCTCCCTACTCTGATCTAGTCTATCTGTTCTGTTCCGATCTAATCTACCTTTCCATGCTCTTTCATTTAAAAACATCCTGGTAATAACTTATTAAATTGATTTCATCATCACTAATGGAGTTATTCACTGTAGTTTGAAAAACTGCCCAGAGTGTGACTACTTGTCCAAATTCTTAGCCGACTTTGGACATTATATTTCAGGTCTTTTCCAGGCATGAAGATGAAGTGGAACTAATCCCATTCTTATCATTTTACAAGTCTCTCCTCTACAAAGCCTCCTCTGATAGTCCAGTTAATATTCTACTTCACTGACAACTCATGGAAATTACTAATTGCACCATCTTTCATGACACTCAACTTCATTATCATTTACAATATATTGTTTGTTGTTTGTTACAATATATTGTTGCTTTCTTTTGCTTCCTGGATGTTCCTCATTTTCCTAAGTATATTGTGAGCCTCTTTTGGGCTGGAACCAGGCCCTATGCATTTTTTATGTTAAAAAAAAATGCTAAAAGGGGGGTGGGGAAGAAAAGACTTGTGTTGGATTAGAAGTATCTCATACCAAAGTGGGCTTTCTAGAGAGGGGCTGACTACTCTTTATGATAAAATGTCATCCTCCCTACAATTCCTGGTTGCCCATGGTCAGTAAAGGCCCTACTCGTCCATTCTTCAGCCCCACGAGGACAAGAATTGCTCCAAGGTAAATCGGACTCTGATTATAGTAGGAGAGATGAAAGTAAGACAGAGAATGGGCCCCCGTATTGAGTGATTTACTAGGTATTAATTTATGGAGGACATTGCCATGGGTCTTTAAGATTAAGAAGGGGCCTTGATTTTCAAGACAAAATGGTACGAGTAGCCTCTTTAGACCCTGCTCTCACCTGAGACTTGATGGCTTCTTCAGAGGGCACCGAGAATCAGTGAGTGGTCAGCAGAAGGGCAGGGGACTCACTCCAGGGACAGCTCTGACCACTGCTCACTCTCTCATGGCCTAGAGATTCAATCTCTCTTGTTTCCACGTTTCCATTCACACGCCAGATTTCCCAATCCCAGTGCCTTGAATGGGTTACGGTTGCTGAGCTATTGATCCCTTAACTCTCCAGGGCTGGCAAGCAGAGTCCCCAGGTTGGGTGTCTTTGGCCTCCAGGAATCTGTTCCCTCTCCCTCAGCATCCTTTGCATACAGTCTGATGTTTTGTCTGCCTTGAAAAAAATGGGGAGACTGTCTTATACCACACCCATGTGACCCAAATATAAAATGGCAAAGTGCATTCTGGACCTCGAGTCTGGAGACCTGGCCTCTACTCTTGGCTCTGCCTCCCACTAGCAGGAGTGTCCTAGACCCTCACATTTCTCACCTATATCATGAGAAAGACCTTCCAAATTCTATGCAAATTGCCAATGCTGGCAGTAAGAATATATATTTAGTATTTCTGTTTAGTATGTACCATTCTATATTGAGTTAAACTTCCTTCAGTCAATATTCAATAAACATTTTGGGGAGGGCCTTTTTTTGGACAGGAATGGTAGAGGGCAGTACCAGGGGATATAACGGTGAGCAAAAACCCAGTCTTGGTGCCTGCCCTCATGGAGCCCACAGTCTAGCTCTTTCTGGCTTTATATCAGAGTAGAAGACTTACATTCACCCCACCACCCCTCTACTTGTGAGTTTGTCCCTGAAACAGGGTAATAATGTCACCTTGCTGGGTGGAGGGCTAGAATCTCCTGACCTCAAGTTCAATGCTGAGAGCACACGTTTCTTGGCGTTCTGCCTTTCACAATCATCCTTACCCTCACCGCAGACACAGGCAGATCAAGAGATGACAGAAGTCGACTGAGGAGACTGGGAGTGAGTGCTGGGCTCTGTCTTTTGACACCTGGTTGCATTTTTGACACTTTGCTGTCACCTCAGCTCCCCTGCTCCTGGTATTCTGCTCTGTATCACTGACCAAATATGTTCCTTCTGAATAAGGCCAAGGGGCATCCCCCAAATGAGAAAGGAAGCATTTGTTTCCATCATCCATGACTCCAGCAAAAAAGCAGTTGTAAGTCTCTCCCAGGGGAAAACTTGGCTGCAGAATCTTTTGTTGAACGAAGCACCTTTCACGTAAAGAAACGGCGGCAAGATAAAATGACACACTGCTAATGATGTATTTTATGGACTGCCATCTGTCTCCAGAAAGGTCAAAGAAAAATGGCAACTTCGTTGCAGGCGATTGGGTGGCGGCAGTGGCTGGGGGACAAATGGCTCTCATCGGAACATGACAAGGAGCCTCGGTGACATCATATAAATGCCCTAATTGGGAAGTGGTCAATCGAGCGGGCCTGACTTCTGAATTTGATGTGTCAATAAACAAGCTCAAGGTGAGATGCTGGATCAATACCGCGGGACAAGAACCATCCGGCAAATTTACTGCAAAGTAATTGGGTGCAAAATGACTCAACTCAACCTTCACACTGCTGAAAAGCAAACAAACGGTTGGCCCACCGGCAACGTTCATACGTGTCAGCAGCTGCTTAGAGCGCTGGCTGCCTGCTAATGGCCTGGGGAAAGGGAGCCCAGAAAGGAAGAGAAAGCCACGTACTCTTTATGAGGATGTTGACTCCAGCATAAACAATCTCACAGCTGGGGCGTAAAACCTAGGTGCTTCTCCAGGACTATGTACAATCTTAAAGCGAATCTAATATGATAATAATTAATATATATTCATTTTTAAACTCTGACTAGGTTGTAAAATATATGAGACACATCTCTATCTCTCAATCTCTCTATCTATATCCTATTGGTAGTAGCTTGTTCTCTCCGTCTCTGGATATAGAGAAAAGGGAATAAAGATTCTCAGTTGCACTATCTTCAGGTGTCCTGGCCTGGAGGTGGGGGCTGGAAGTAAGGAGGGTACATCCTGCCCTGACCTAGCGATGGGAAAGGCATCCCCTCCCAGAAGCCTCCTGCCGTACTGTCCAGGTGTGTGGACCTCTGAGCAGGTTGGGTGGGGTGTGCTGGAACTGGCTCCTACCAGTGCATTAGAGCTGACTGTTAAATATTCGAGAATTCCGTGTGCTGGTTGTTTTACCTTAGGTGGCTTGAAATCAGCTATGGCAGGAATATTCATACCATGGGTATCAGCAAAGGCTCTACATCAGGCCCTTAGAGAGTCCTGTAATAGTGCACCAGAGAGGGCAGGAAGGGGAGGAATAGGAAGTCTGGGATCCAGACAAGGAAGGGTGAGTCCAGAACTGGGCTGGACCCTCTGAGGCTGGACTGGTTGCGGGGTCTGGGAGGTGTTGGGCAAGCCAGAGAGGCAGCCGAGGACAGCAGGGAGCTGACAGCTAATAAAGAGATACCATATAGGTTTTGAGCACCTTTTCTCAAAGCTGCCCAGGTAAGGGAGAACTGGTTGGGATAGCGAACTGGGCATCTGTAGGCTTTGTCATTCACTGAGAAGGCAGAATAGGACAAGTCCAGAGCCAGTAACCAACCAGCTGGTGTGCTCCAGAGGGTCCTGTAGGTTGTAACATGTTGGAATGCTTCTGTAATAGCTGCCCAAACTCCTGGAGTGCTCTGTCCATGGCTCTGGTTCCTCTCCCGCCTGAGACCTATTCATTCTGCCATCTCCTCAAAACCCAGCAACCAAAGGATTAACTTCTGGTATACCTGGGGGCCTCAGGCCCCCTGCTCCTGTGTTAGGCCAGCTTCCATCTTAATGGGTTGGCGCCTTGCCTTGTCTAGGGCACAGTGCAGAAGGATTTGAGGAGTTGGGGGAACCCCTGAACTCTACTGGGTGCCCTATCCCAGAAGCAGAAAGTACTGGGTGCCATGTTACCACCATTAAACCACCAGAAGGGATGGTGGTGACTGAGGTGAGCAGAGGTCCAGGCTGTGAGGAGTTGGGAGACCTAAGCTCCCTGGAAAGCAGCAGGTGGGTCAGTGCCCACAGCTGATATTCAAGGTTCAGACATTGGCTTGGCTGCTCGCTGGTGCTGGGTGGCCTAAGGCAAGGCACTGAACGCTCTCTGGGCCTTGGCTGCCTCATCTGTGAAATGGTTACTGAGAACTGAATGAGCCAATCCACAGAAGGTGCTTAGGATAGTGCCTGGCTCCTATGTGGTGAGCTTTCAAGATAGTTAGCTCTGGTGCTTCACTCAATACTGTGTGAGCCTCACAGCAACTGCGTGAGGAAACATTTCATCACCAATATCTCTATTTTTATAATATGGAGACTGAGGCTGAGAGGTCTAATGATCTGGTCTCACAGCCCAGCAGTGCTAGAACCATCTGGAACCAGGGCTGTTCCCTTTGTGCCCAGCACGTTCTCTCTCATTTTGCTGATCTGTAGGTATGTAGGGGGCAGGAGGGGAAGATGCAGGCTTGGGAGAAATGAAGATTGGAGCGGGGTAAAGGCGGCAAGAGGAGGTGGCCTGAGACCAGAGGTGCCACTCTGCTGACTTCTTTGTTCTGAGCTGGTCCTATCTCCCTGATTTCCAAGATTGGAGACACCAAGGCAAAAGAGCTAGATGGGGAAAAGCAAAAGCCAGTCATTGCCTCAGAAATATTACCCTTTTGCCTATGTAAATTGCTTAGCACAGGGCTTGGAATCTACTTGGTAAGAATTCACTGATTTTTAGCTTTTGTCTTCTCCTTCCGCTTCTCCTTCTTTTCTTCTTTCTTCAGACACCTCCATCTCATGAGACACCCTGAACCACATCCACCCAGCTAAGCAGGTCCCAGATTTCTGATCCACAGAAACTGTGAGATAATAAATGCTTGTTGTTTTAAACCACTAAAGTTGTAGATTAATTTGTTACACAGCAGTTGATAACCGATACATTTCCACATTCTTTCTTGAGTAGGTTGCTCATGACCATTCTAAGCACAATCTTTGGGACCCAAGAACTAATTCAATAAGTGAGAGGGAGGAGATGCAGTGACAAATGGCTAAGAGGGGAAGCCGGGAGATGCAGGTTCCTGGCACGGTTTCATCATCACTGTACTGGGGGCCTTGAGTCAAGACTTTCCTCTGAATGTCAGTCTCTTCATTTTTGGGTGAGGAGTTGGACTAGGCGATCGCTAAGGTGACTTCCAGCTTTGTGGAAATGCTTTCTGACGGATCCCAATTTGGAGGAGAGGCGCGAACTAAATTTCATGAGTGGGTGTGCCTAGTGGAGGCCTCCTGCCTCCCTCTTCTTCAGGCTTCCTGGGGACGGGTCTGATCAGCATGTTTGCCCTAAGTGGGGCAGGAGAACCAGTCAGGGGATGGGTTGAGCCCTTCCAGGTGACCTCTGACCTTAGAACCTTTCCAAGACCTAAGAGTTTTACCTGCCCCTGTAAGGGGCTGGCTAGGAATATTCCATGCACTTGCTGGGTCAGTCCTGGCTCCCGGCATCAGGTGTCCTGGGATCATCAATCACACTAGTTATTTTCTTCTCTGACTTAAGAGGATTATCCAGACTGGATGTCACACTTGTCAGTATTATGCGGTGACACTACCCTTCACCAGGCCACTTCGGCTTGAGCACTGGGTCCAGCCAGGTTTTCTCCCCTATCAGTTGGCACCACAGCTGCCCTGTTCTGAAATCCCATTTTTTTTTTTTATGACAGTGCCTCAGGGTCTTGGTAAGCAGGGATGAAACTGGCTGAGAGGAAAGACAGTGTAGGGTTGAAGGTTCCTGCCTGAACAACCACCCGGGCCTTCCACTACTGATAGAGACTTTTACCAGTGTCACAGGAGTGCTTCTGGCTGTACGAAGTGGAAACCCAGGCAGTGTCTTAAACAAAAGGAGTCCCCCACCTCCCCCTCCAAAATAAAACCTATAGTGGCAGAGCACCTGTCCTGACTGTGCCTCCTGATTGCTGGCTGCAAGAGAGGCTGAGACAGTGTGAGTGTTGGAGGTAAAAGGAGGAGAATGCCAGTGGAGGTGAGTCAGGAATGTGTTGATTTCAAGTGACAGAAACCCAATTTATAGTAGGATAGGCCAAAAGAGAAATCAGTTGACTCTTGTCACCTGATATCAGGAAGACCTTGAGGATTGCTAGGGCTATTTCTCCAAAACTCTAGGGGTCAACTTTGCCTTTCCTGTGTCTAGGACTGGGCCAGTGCCCCAGGAGGAGACCCTCCAGGAAATGACCATCAGAGGTGGAGAGAACACCAGATCTACCCTGCGTCGTATTCTGGAGACACTGGGAGGGGGCCTGGTGGCTAGAGGCTGCTTCCTGGAAAACGGTGTTTGAATAGGGCCTTGGAAGGCTGTGTGATGATGGATGTGGACCAGAGACGCCAGCCTCTGGGTGCCCCTAACTTGAGCCGGGTCAACTGTCCACCCTGTGGAGCACCCAGACAGCCTGGATGTCTTTACACTGACTGAGGAGTGAGAAAGCCTGGGGGATTTCAGGAACATTTGCTGAGAATCTAAACAAAGAAATGAGCATTGGGAGAGACAAACAGCTCTCAACTCTCTCTCCTAGAGGAGAGAGTGGGAGGGATTTGTTGCAGGCTTGGGATGAGGCAGGGAGAAACTGAGCTGAGGAGGAGTGGAAGGAAAGCTGGTGAAGAGTGGGGTCGGGGGGTGCATGTGGACGGAGTGGCTCACCCCACAACCCCTTTCCTTTCCTCCTCCCTTTGCCTGGGAGCCCTACCATAGAGGGAGAGGTAGGGAGTGGTGCTCAGGTGAGAAGATTGGGCGCTCACTGACAAATCTTTTCCTTTCCCTACACGCCCCCAATTAAGATAGTGTTTTTCATGTCAAATCTCTTGCTTCGACTCTAAGGCCCTGGATTTCTGATTTGTACCCTTATCTTCATCAGTTTCATCACATATTTGTCCCACGTTCTGTTGACTTAATAAGAACTAGGAGTGTGTCTAACCTGGAGGAGGGACCCACAGGAAAGGAAAGTCACGGCTGCCACTTCAACTAACGTGTAAGACTGATACACAAGAGACGATTTAAAACCTCTGCGATCGAGAGTTAAATAAAATATATAAAGTCGATCATCAATGAAGGAGAATTTGTGTGCTTTATTTGAGATTAAGATGAGGTATGGAGTTATCTATCCTGGAAGGCTTTCTGGAGGAGGCAAAGGGAGGGTATGCATTCCAGTGGGAGAAACCTCATTGTGAGGCAGAGAAAATCCTGCTATGGGGCTGGCCAGTGTGGCTGTTGGACAGCCTCCTTGCGTGGCAGGGAAGACTTCCCACAAGCATTCCCCGGAATATCTGTGTTGCTGGTGCAGAGCCCTTTCTGGGCTCTGCAGGAGGTGGCTAGTGGGCTGATTTGCTGTGGAATCCTTGCCTAAGGCCGTTACCTGGGACTATATTTCTTTAGGAACAGACAGCCTCCCCAGCAATTTTATTTCTGCTCAAGTTTGTGTTTTCACGCAAGGCTGAGTTTCCATCCACCTTCAAGTGTCCTTCCCCTTTCCTATTTCACACTCCTGTCCCTAAATAATGTTTGCATTTTCTATTAATAGGACTGTCTTGATTGTGGCTGGTCCAGCTGACCTACTTTCCCTAGTTTTTATTCCAGAAACGGTGCTGTTTGATTCTCTTAGCACTGTCTATTATTCAGCCATTTATCCCACATGTGGTTATGGAGCTCCTGCTGTTTAGAGACTGCAAGAAAAACTATAAAAAACAGTTTTAGGCTCTTGGTGGGGCTTCGAATCTAGTTGGGAAGTCAAGACAGGTGTACACACCACAGTGATCCAGCCAGGTAATACAATGACCTCTGGTATCATGTGTATGCATGCCCTCAGCTTAGACAAGGGCAAGAGCTCAGGGCTGGGCACACCCCAGAAAGCCTCAGGAGGAGGTGTGAGGTTGGTGAATTGTAATATTTTTTCAGAGAGCATTTCCTACAGGAGTGAGCTCTCTTGTTTTCAATTCATAACTTCTTAATTCTTCAAAGGAGAGAAGGCAAGGGCCCATGGAGGAGATTGTTAGCTGACTTGCCACCTACTTATGCTCTTGGCCTTGTTGCCAGAGACAGGGGGCTCTCTACTCTCTCTACCTGCCCATCTTGCCATTTTAATTTGGGTTGCACATTTCCTCCTGGCTGTCCTCCCACACCAGACACATGCTTACCTCTCTACCTTTGCTTATGTAGTCCTTCTACATGGAATATCTTTCCCCTTTTCTCCATCCTTGTAATAGATTTAAAAAAGGATCCACTTCCTTTCTACCCACGCTTGCCCCCTACACACACACACAGACACTCACAGACACACACACACACACACACACACACACTTCCTGGTCCTGTTGGAGCTGGGCTTGGCTATGACTTGCTTTGACTTCATGGTAGATAGAGTATATACCTCAATTCTTTGACTAAGGGGTCAGTCATGTGACTTACTTTGGCCACAAGGATGTTAGCATATATGGTATTAACAGGTGTTTTTGTTCTTCTGCTATGGCCATGAGAAGAACATGTCCTAACTGGCCTACTGATGCAAACCAATGATGGCCACCCTTTATTTTGACCTGCAACTTGGAGCCAAGCCCAACCTCAATCAATATCCTATAGTCACGCGGATGAGAGTGAATGATTATTGTTTTGAGCCACTGACTTTTGGGATAGTTTGTTGTACAGAATTAACATGGGGATAGGTGACTGATACAACCACCAATGCCAGAGTCCCTGCCTTCTCAGCACTTTAGGACCCAAGTTGCTTCTTTCAGGAAGTACTCCCAGATTGACTATGTCCACATCTCTGTTTATCTACTCTGTGCCACTCCATGCTACTCTAGTTAGCTCTCTCTTACTCTTTTTTTTGTTACTCTCTGAGGGTACTTGCCATCTCCCACCTGGACTTCCTCCATTTGTAATTGTGCTGTGAGCTTTGAAGAGGCCAGACTGTGGTTAACATGTCTCTGTTGTTATGAGCCACACTCATAAAAGGCTCCTAATGCCACCCTCTGCATCAAGAAAAGTGCATGGTAGTGATGACATCCCTGGGGTTCTTCACCATGGACTGACTTGGGTTCCAATATCATTAAACCATTTAGTATCTAGCCATTTAGGATCTAGAATGTCCAGGGTCATTTAGGTGGTATCCAGGGTCAGCTAGGAGTGCCCAGCCAGCAGACACTCCTGCTCGGCAACCAGTCTTTCCCAAGGCCCTCTACCCAGGGCCAGGGAATGGGAGGAGGGAGAAGGAACCAGGGGAGGGAAATTAACCACTTCTGCTCCCTCCTTCCTGCCTTCTTCCACAAATATTTACATGCTCCATGCTATGTGCCAAGCCCCATGGGTATAGAATCATGAGTTTAGTGTTGACTCTTAGATAAGGATGTTGCACACAATAGAATGCCCAAGAGACTGTGACATAAACAAGAGAGTTGTTTATTTCGCTTTCATCTGAAGGAAGTCCAGCGGTGGCAGTGTCAGGCTGGGATGATGGCTCTGCCCCTCAGTCATCAGAGACTCACCACCTTTCTGATTTCTGGACCACCATCTTTAGTTCATGATTTATGTCCTCAAGGTGGCCTCCTCACAAGATAGCCACCAGAGCTCCAGCCATCAGAGATACATTCTAGGCAGCAGGGTGAGGAAGGGACAAGGAAGAGACAAAGGCAAAAGATGCACCTTCCAGCTGAGATTGGGGGCCAGGTTTATGGGAGTGAAGAAAAAAGGCACTTGTGTGTGTGGGGGGGGCGTGGTTCAGGAATAAGGGGCAAAGGTAGGAGTATGGTGTCATCTTGAATGAGAAGATAAAACTGATGGGAAGAGCTCCACAGAGATTTTGAAAATTTGAGGACAGCACAAACACTATCCTTGTGTTGTGCAAAGAATGGCGTACACTCAAAATACTCTGTAAATGGTGGAAAGAGCTAAAAATATAGATTCCCAGAAGACTGAGATGAATTCCTGGATGAGAGACTATCTAGAGTTATTAAAGGATGCTTGTTGTCAAGGAGATAAACATTCCTTCCTTTGGAGCCCAGGGCAGAGGTTGCCTCCAGGCTGAGGACGGTCTTTCTGGTGATGATTGCAGCAGACTTCTAGACTGCTGACTGATGTGACAGGGATGCTGAAGAAGCCAATATAAAGGCAGATAAAGGCAGATCTCCGGGGCTGACTTGGAATTGTGGAACAGAAGGGCTGGAAGGGAGCCTAGGGACCATGAGGGAATTCTTTCTTTTATCGGTGAGGAAACTAGAGCCTAGCAGTCAAAAGTGTTGTTTGAGCTCACTCAACTAAAATAGTGGTAGAACCAGGACAACTCAGTTCTTGAGGTTTCCAAGAAATGTATGAAAACATTTCTAAAAATGGTAGAGAGGTGAGTAGGCACCATGGGACATAAGAGAGTGGTTAGGAGAAAGGGATGAGATTAACCTATGTTAGATACCTACTCCCTGGTCAACATCATCCACAGGCATGGCTGTTTGTGCATCTTCTGGTGCCTTCCACTGTAGCTGAAGTTTGCCCCAGGCACTCAAGAAGGAGGACACCCCATTGCTGGACATTTCAATATCTCTTTCTTCTGCCTTTCTCCTTTGCTCTCCCTCCCGAGCACCATTCCCCCTCCTTCTGCCTCCATCATATTGAATCACCAGGGTGTGAAATATAATAAAGCATTGTACCGTTCAATCTGTCGGCTATTCCTTAAAGGTGTACTCCAGGTAAATATCCCCTTGGCCTGTGAAAAATGAGCTTACCTGCAACAAATGACTTTGATGAACCTCTGGAGCCGGCCCTCTATCATTCTTTTCCAATTGGCTTCCCCAGCCAAGCATGGTTTCCCTGCACAAATTTGTCTTGCTGAAGGAAGAGTTTCTCTAATTCACTTCCCCCCACCCCAATGCCCCAGCTTCCCTGCCTAGGAGCCCCTTTATCCAGCCACCACCATCAGAGATGTCTTTCTTCTGGAAGCCAGGGAACTCTTCACACGGTCATCAAATGCTTCACCAAGTTGATCGGATTCAGAATCCACATTAATCAGTCCTTCCAGGAGCACATAGCGGATATGGCAGACTGGAAGTGGACTCAGTCTGGTTTTGTGAAACGGGCGTCAGTCTATGTATCACTACCTCCTAGTTCTGTCACCTTGAAAACCGAATGTCTTCTGCACCCCAGTTTCCTCACTTATGGAATGAGGACAGATAATAATACCAGATCTTCCTCTTTCACTGGATGGTCTGAGTATCAAATAAACTTTTGCATGTGAAAATGCTTGGAATGTCAATCACTATAGAAATATAAAGCTTATTATATTATTATTAATATTATTGTGGATCTAAATTCTTTAGGGGATGAAAGAAAAGTCTGTTTATTTATTCAACCGATATTTACTGAGTGCCTATTATGTGCCAGGTATTACGGGAGGCACTGAGGGTAGTTTAGAGAATAAAAGGGACAAAGTTCCTCCTCTCATAGAATTTAATTGTATTTCCTTACAATCTAGCTGTAATAACAAAACCAACATGGGTAGGAAGCAACTATAAGACAGAAGGGTGTACTATATATTGGTGAACTAAATAATATATCTTAAAATGTAAGCTGAGTTACATTACCTGAGTACCTACAGTGCTATGATAGGTAATTTAATTTTCAACCAACTATACGCACTAAGTCTTTTTACAGTGGAAGAACCTGAGATTCAGGGAGGGAAATAATTTGCTGAGGTCATGAAGCAGAGCTTGGCTGCATCTGGGGTTCTTGGACTCTCCTTGACTCCTTCTCACTGTGCCTCTCAGCCTTGGGTCTGGAAATGGAACTTGCTCTGTGAGTGTGGGGCTTCTATAGTGCTTGCCCTGGCTGTGGTAGTTTGAAGACCCTTCAAAGAAGTTGCCTCCCACTTGGCTTTGAAGGGAAGGAAAAATTTGCATCACTGAGAGTAGGGGAGCTGGGAATGTGGAAGCCATTCAGGTAGCAAGAAGATTAGCCTGGCTGCCTGGAAGGCTAAGATGGGACAGGGAGGTTGGACAGAGCCAAGGGGATCATTCCTGTCCAGATAGGGAAGGTGGAGGGTATCTTGTTGTTAAAATGAGAAGCGGACCCTCTCTCTGCCAAATAGTTTTGTTTCTCAGCTTTTGGCATGGAACTTGTTAGCTTCTCACTAACTAGCTGAGTGATGCTGGGTAATTAAGGGTAATTAACATTCTTCCTCTGGGCCTCAGTTTCCCCATCTGTAAGAGGAGAGAGGTGGAAGAGGGGGGCACTGAGGCTTATTTTAGCTCTGATGCCTTGATTCTGTGATCCCATAATGAACTCAAAAGCATGTACATATGCAGATCACAGCCATGTACCTGCCAGGGCTTTTTTCCTTCTCTGCTGTTGTAATTTTAGATAAGTGCCAAATGCCTCTTTATTCTCAAATATAAAAACGTCGAGAAGATTAAGCCACAGCCTGTCTCATAATAATCTGGGCATTCAATTCCAGCTTTCTGATGAAGCCGCCACTGTTATAAGAAAATTGTAAAGTTTAAGATTTGTGAAAATAAACAAATAATCCCCCCACCTTCCTTGAATGAAGCTGAATGCTGTTGGTGACTTAGTATCTCTTTTCTCAGCTTCTTGATGGCTGGAGCTTTATTTCGGGACAACTGAGAATCCTGAAAACAGACTGTGGTTACCGTTATCATTTGGGTCTAGTCATTTCTTTAAGGGTCAGAATCAGATGACAAATCTGTGGCCTTCATAAGAGGTTGAACCCCCAGGGTCAAATCTTAAAAGAACTCAGACAGCTTAGATTAGTTACAAAACTAATTTGAGCCACCTTGATGGACCATTTGTACAAAATAATGATTGATGATGGTGATGATGATCGAACACATTTAATGCTTACTGTGTGCCAAGACAGGGTCTTTAGCACTTTACTTGCATTAATTCATGTAATCCTCCTAACGACCCTCTGAGGTGAGTGATATTGTCACCCACCTTTTGCAGATGAGGAAACGGGGGACCAGAGAGGTTAAGAAACTTGCCTGTGACCACACAGCTGGTCAGAGATGCAGCTGGAATCGGAATCTGGCAGCCTGGTTCCAAGTATTGTTCTCCTGTGATGTTCCACTGTCTTGCAAGGATTCTGGCTGCTGCGGTCCAGGACCATTTCCCACCTCTCACCCTTATTCACCCTCATTCTTCAAACAGAAAACTGCATCACTCCGAAACCTCAATGACTTATGCATTTGGGCATCTGACTGATAGATACCCTGTTTCGCCACTGTTGGGCATCTAATTGTGCCAGGTGCTAGGGATGTGAGATGCAGACAGGCTTCTTCCTGGGGATTTCATGTGCCAGTGAGGGAATCAAGAGACAACAGGCACAGAGTGCTGGGGGCAAAGTGGATCTGGGCAGCGAGTGACACCCTTTTGCAGAAGGCAGTGTAGGATGGGGGCTCCTCCCATCCTCTCTTCCCTTCTCGCCACCAGGTCTGCACACTGTGGATTCCTCCAGCTTGTTGGACTAAGTGCACCCTCTCTTGTTCCCCACTGCCAACCCCACTATCTTCTTCCCTCCTATCCCACCAGGCAAGTCTCCTTGGTGTCCTTCTCTACTTCTCCTCGCCCTCTGTGGCCAGTGGCCATTGCTGCCCTGTCCTGATGCTCTAGCACTTAGTACCAGGGTAGCTCTGGCTGGAACCTTCTGTAAGCATCACCAGATAGGTAAAACCATAAACCAGGAAATTTGAGCTGACATGAATGTATGGGTCAGGATTCTCCAGAGAAGCAGAACCAAAAGGATGTATATATACACAAAAAGAAATCTGTTAGCAGGAATTGGCTCACATAATTATCAAGCTGACAAGTCTCAAGATATGCAGTAGACAAGCTGCAGACCTGGCAGAGCTCACGGTGCAGTTCTAGTCTGAGTCTGAAGGCCTGAGACCCAGAGGAACCACAGGTGTAAGTTCTAGTCCGAAAGCTGGTAGGCTCGAGACCCAAGAAGAGTGGATGTTTCAATCTGAGTACAAAGGCCAGAAGAAAACCCAGCATTCCAGCTCATGCAATGAGGCAGGAAGAGTTCCCTCTCACTCAGCTTTTTTTGTTCTATTCGGATCTTCAGTTGATTGGACGAGACACATCCACATTAGGGCGGGCTGTCGGCTTTACTCAGTCTAGGGATTCAAATGCCAATCTCACCCAGAAATACCCTCACAGATGAACCCAGAATAATGTTTGACCAAACATCTGAGCACTTGGCTCAGTCAAGTTGACACAAAATTAACCATCACAGTGGGCACCTGATGTGTGGGCAGCAGTGAACTGGACAGAGCCTTTAAGTGTCCTATGTCATTACTGTCGACTTGGCCCTGTGAAAGCGGAGGAGGCGGGAGAGCCAGGTGGTTAAGACATGGACTCTGGGGTTGGGACTTCCTGGCTTTGTACCCAATCTCAGCCACTTGCTTTATGTGCGATCTGAGACAAGTCACCTCTCTGTGTCTTAGTATCCTCATCCCTAAAGTGGTATTAGTAATTGTAATTACCTTTTTAGACTATCATAAATATTAAATGAGCTCATGGATCTAAAATGCTTAAAACAGTGCCCAAATATGAACTACCATTATCCTAAGCGCTTGGTCTGGGGCTCTGCAGGGGATCTGGCCGACCTGATGGGGCACCTCCAGTCTCTGGGTTCCCTGCTCTTTTGGAATTGTTTGAGCAATAGGCATTACTCACACAAGTGGCTTTCCTGGTGCATTGGCAAGAAAATTAGGCAAGGGATTCGGGAAGTTCGTTCAAACTTCAGCTCTGCCACCTCTCCTGCCCAGCTGGAAAACTTCAACACTCTCCCAGGTGCTCACAAAACTTTTGTTATTGTGGAGAGAAGCAAGGAGTGGAGCCTGCTGCATGCTGGGAACAGGCTGGTGGTCTTCCAAATAGGTGGGGAGGTTGGATTTCTGGAATGAAATGTTAGCAAACCACTATTGCCACAGATCAAAACCTGCATCTTCCAGTCTGGCAGTGAGGAAGCCAGTTCTTCCTCTGGTGGGCTCATCTGCTTCTGAGTCATTTGTCTGGGAAGAGAAGTATTATTTATTGACTTGTAAAGTCTCATTAGGAGTCACCTCCTAAATAAAGCAGAGGACTGGCCAAATCCTTTCAAAGAAGAGTTGCTGAAAGGAGTTTGTAAATCATCTAGGTTGTCACCCCCATTTCACAGATAAAAAAACTGAGATCAATACGGGCAAAGAGGGGGAAGACTAATAATTGTCCACAATATTCCCAACAGCCCTCCAGGATTGGCATTATTATCTGTTTTTACCAATGAAGAGCTAACAAGAGGAAGAGCATATGTCGTAGTTGGAATTTAAACACATCTCCTGAATCCTTTGCCTACTTTTTTTCCACTGTACCATGGAGACACATGTGTTAGCTACATTAAAAAAAAATCCTTAAGCTAAAGGGAAGACTCTCAGATGATAACACTGATGTTATAGAGGAGCAGTTGTAGGGTAGAAAACTATTTTAAGTCCCAGAAATCATCCTATATTGACCACTGTCTCGATCTATAAGTTAAGCTGAATTGGGACCTCTTTTCTTTTTCTTCTCCTTTTTCCTTCCCCCCCACCCCTCTATTTCTCTGCTTTAGAACCTCCTTATATGGGAATGATCAATGTATAGATGATGACTGAAGCTGTGGAGATTGATAGGACCACTCAAGGAAAGTGGATTGAATAAGAGGAGAAGGGACTTGTTTCAGAGCCTTGGAGGGTGAGCTTCTGTCTAAAGAGTAAAGAGACCAGGAAGAGCTGGTAGAGGAAGCTGAAAGAAGTATTCTGAGAGGTCGATGGAGAACCAACCAGAGGTTGCACAGTGTTAGAAGGCCAAGGAGACCAAAGTTTGGAGAAGGGGGTGCAGTCGAATCATGGTGGGGATTGAGAATAGTAAAGACTGAGGGAAGTCCTGGGGATTTGGGGTGCCTTTGGCAATGCCAGTAAGAGGTGGCACCCAGATGATGAGGTATTGAAATCTGATAGAAGCGGAGAAATTCCAGACAGTGAGAAATTTTACCCTGACAGAAAAGAGTGATTCAAAACATTAGGATGATGGAGAAGGGTGCTTGGAAAGGCATTCGCCAAAATAGGAGCCAGTTGAGCATGCTTTAGGACTATAAAAATAATGAAATCAGCTAACATTGTCTATGTGATATCCTTATTCTTAGCATTTTACATGGGGTATCTCATTTCATTCTAATAATTGTATGAAGCAGGTATTATTATTATTATTATTATTTCAATGTTCAGACATGAAAATGGAGGCACAGAAAGGATAAGTAGCCTGCCTAGTACTAAGTAGCAGAGCAGGAACTCAAATCTATGCAGTCTGACTCTGCGGAAGGGGAATGAGCCACTAGGGAGGGGAGATCACAGATCCTGGAGAGCTTGGGGATGATTGATCGAGCAATGGTCTGGAAGAGATGGGAAGGGATGGAATCAATAGTCCAGGTGGAGGGGTGCACCTTGGCAAAATAAAAGAATACATCTTCCTTTGAGACATGAGGGAGGATGTAAGGATGGATGATAATGATGCGGAGAGTCTCTGAAGCAGAGGGATGAAAGTCAAGGCAGTACGTATTAGATGACCTTGATTTTCCTGGGAAAGTAGGTAGCAACCTACATGAATAAAGCTGGTCTTCTTTCTCACCCACATCCTTTTTTTCCTTCCCTGCCCAGCCCCCTCCTCATTTTTACCTGGAAGAAATAACTCAGGTTATATTTTCTCATCTAAATTGGACATCTATTTGTAAATGAGGGATTAGGCTATTGTGAATAAGCAAAAGAAGGAGACATAAGTTAAAAGAGATTGCCTGAGGAAGGATTCTGGGAGTTAATGAAGAATGTGGGAATGTGAAGGAATAGAAGAGGTAAGTACTGTTTTGATTTTATTTCAAGGGCCACTAAGGGGGACGGCAAATCTTGGTGAGTTGTTAGAGTTTAGTTGTACTGCTCCCAAGAAGGAGGGAAACAGCAATTTGGAGTCCATGGATATGGTATCTGGAGTTAGGAATGACTCTTATAGTGGATGGATTGGAAAGCAGAAAACATGGTTTAAACCTAACTTTTTATTTTATTTTTTAAATTAAGTTTATTGGGATAAGATTGGTTAATACAATTATATAATTTCAGGTGTACATTATAATTTTACATCTATATATTCTAAACAACTTTTTAAAGAATTAAATTAATGCATGCTAGTAACAGAAACTTAGAAAGTACAGAAATGTATGAAAGGACCAGAAAAATTATTGTTACCATTTTGGATTACTTTCTTCTATTGTTTTCTCTATGCATTAAAAATTTTTGAAATGCCACCATTTCATACTTTTACTCTACTGTAGGCATTTTCTCATGTTATTAAAACTTCTATTAAACATACTTTAAAAATAGAGGATGAGCAATTAAAATTATTGGTACTTACTTTAGTTATATGGTTCATAAATGTAAACATGCTTTTTAATTGCTTGAGAGCAATCCTTCACATGGAGTCACTGCGTTTATTTAGCTCTTCCCCTAGTACTGGACAGTAGGTTGTTTCCAGTGATTTGTTTTGGTTTCAATAATCTGAGGAACATCTCTGTGCACAAACCTTTGCTTGCAGTTTAAATATTTCCTTTAGATAGATTCTTAGAAAAAACATAACCAAGATATAGGGTATGAACATTTTAAAGAGTGTTTCCAGAAGGTTGGCTGATATCTGTTTGCTCCCCATCCACAGGGGCATGATGAAAAATGTAAATCTTGGGAGTGTCCAAACTCTAGAAGATTAGGGTCAGAAAGAATGGCACTGGAATACTGTTTTGGACTCAGCCTGGTGTCAGTTGAGAGGCTGTTTGCTTGTTGCTCTGATATGGACAGGAGAGGCTCTCCATCAGGCATGTTTTCCTCCATGTTAGAGACTCATGGTGAGTCTTGCCCCAGATGGAAGCAAAGGCAGGGTTCTGGAGTTGTGTGTGAAAGTGGTAGATGCAGGAGAACAGAGAAAGCAGTCCTACCCCTGCAGATGGATCAGTATCATATGATCTATGGCGGCTCTTTCTCCCTCAGTCATAAACCTTTTGAAAGTCTAATGAATGTGACAAAGCCTCTCCTTGGACACAAACATGCACATGCACGTGTGCGTGCGCACACGCAGACACACAAACACACACACATTTTCTTTGATTTGAGGGATTCATTGACCCACAGAGGTCAGGGTTGATAAACACTAGGTTAAGAACTTCTGCTTTAGAGATCATTAACAGTTCTGGCCTTCTTTCCAGATAGTTTAGCATTTTGGGGACCTTTTTCTGTTCTAGAAATTTCAAGCTGCATTCAGGATAACTATAATGGTCTGAGTTTGTCCTTTTCAGCCTCAACCCCTGCATTGATAGCTCCTTAATGTGTATTGGGGAAGAAACTCTTTGTAACTCGCAGTACTGGGGTTAGGCAAGGTGGCTGGACCGCAAGTTGGGGGAGAGTGCGTGGGAGAGAAAACACACACACATTCACACGTATATTTTCCCAGCTACACAGGTACTCTTATACACATACATATGCTCACACATACTCTCTCATACCTATGCACACTCTCATACAAACCAACACACACACATCTATATTCCTAGAAGCACATGTACTCTGGCACACAAACATACGTATACATATACATCATTCTAATATATATACCCACATATTCTTAGGCACACCTCATACACATACACACACACATACATTCCCAGATATGCACATACTTTTATACACATATACATCACTCTCTGAGACCTACACATACTCACTATATGTACACACACTCACACCCACATATATATGCTCCCAGACGCACACTGACATTCCTCCCCACACCCAGCTGTGGAACCTAGTCCTCCGTGGCCTCTGGCTCAGCCCTGGGACTATTTTTTTCTCCTTCACTTGGTATTAGCTTACATCCCCCTCTCTTTTCTTCCCACGCCATGGTAAATACACCCTCCTGAGTTCAAGCGAATGTAAAAGAAGCACACGAGGAAAGTGGTAGATAAATTTAACACGCATTAAAGTTAATATATAATTTAAATATGTATAAAATTATTCCGCGCATCGATTAGAAAATGGGCTGTTGACCATTTCAAGGCAACAATCAATTTCAGAGTTCACAGGTCAGGTCAAGTTTCTTTCTAATGATCTACAGAAGAAGCAGCATTAGGGAGATAATGAACTCCATGGCTTTACAGACTTGATCTATGGCGGGGTGGCTGTGGGGCTGCCCAGCAGCAGCCAGGGCCGGCGGCAGACCAAGTTCTCTTGTGGGCCCATGTAAAAGCCTGGCTGGGCGACAACCCGTGATGTAATCAAGGCAGTCTCTGGGATGACTTGGCTTTTTAAAAAAGACCACGTGGTTGTTAAAGCTGTTGGTTGTCGATGGGCAGCTGCAGTGGAACCCCATGAATGCAGTTTAGGAGGAGAGCTTCTGATTTTCTGGGAAGTGGAGATGGGCAGGGCCAGTGTTGTTAACCGCCTGGCTTGACAGGGGCTGGGTGGCTTGGGGAAGGGTGCGGACTGACGAGATGTGACCTCACTGCTGGTCTGTTCCAGGGGCTCGGGCTACAGCTTGCCGAAAAGCGGGGATCCTCCAAATCTCTTGTTGGTTCCATAGCTGGAGGTCGAGGGCCTTTTCCACAGATATCCTTTTAAAACTGAAGGAGACAAAGGTTTGGGGAAAGGAAAGCTAGAGGCCGTGGAGTGGGACAATTGGCCCAAAGACAAAGTGAAGCAGAGGAGTGGCGAGTAGCCAAGGCTGTTCCTACACAGCTTCCAATCCCCTTTTGATCCCGGGAGGGTGTGGGAACCAACCTGGCTCCTGGCTTTGAGCTGGAGAGGGAATCTCAATCTGCCTTTTGGTCGTTGCCAGCTCACTATCTAAAGGATTCTGAGGGCAAGAGACCCTAGATCCCAGAGCTCACATTGTTCGTCTTGAGAGGAATTTGCTCTTAAAAGGCCTTGAGATCTTTCGATGTAATGAGATGCTCTAAAAATGTCTGCGTAGCTTACCACACCTGAGTTGGCCCAGCCTCCCCATTATTATTTGAAGGGCAATTAAGAAGGTGCTCTCACTCTTCAAAACCACTCTCAGGAAGGCCTGTTCTTAATGTTTGAAATTCTACCATTAGAGTTATATTCATTTTATTAAGCATCACATACGCTTAGTTTAAGATGTCAACCTGCCCTGCAGGTCCCTGGTTTACCAGTCCAGAGTAGGTGGTCAGTTTGGTGATAAGTGGTCCTGAGAAGGAGGGAGAAAGGCTGGATAAGGAAATGGAGACTGGCTGTCTCCTATGCCATGGTGTGGACAGGGCCTGATGCTCAGCCCTAAGGGTCCCCTGAGGGTTCGCAGTGGTCGTAAGCCTCTGGCAGTGCTCCCCTGGGAACTAGTGAAGGAGGTGGGGAGGAAGAAGGGAGGTAAGAGAGAGAAAAGAGGAGAGGGAAGAATGGTAGAGGTAGGAAAAGAAGAGTCACCCCCAAGTTGTCTTGGTCACTTTCAAATCTCCCTGCATTTGCATACACGGTTCCCTGGTTTTTCCTGATGCCCCATTTCTGCCCCATCTGTCTAGCAACCCCTGGTCTTCCTTCAGATCTCCTTTCTGCTGGAGAAGTGTTCCTGAGCATTCCTCTCCTAGCGGTTGGTGGTCTCTCTGCATCCCTGCTGGGCCCTGTACCTAGATGTACATGATCAGTGGATGTAGTGATCAATTCGTTTCACTCTCTGCTTGACCAAAAGCTTCTTCTAAGCATGAACCTGTCTACTTTGCTTTGGTATCCTTAGCCTGCTAAGTAAATGGTATCCCTGAGGTAGGCGCTCAATAAATGCTTGTTGAACTGAACACAGGCAGAGCTGCCTGTGGCTGGGGCTCCTTCCATTCTGTGGATGCCCAGCCAGGCCTGAAGTGAGCAGGTTACATCTAAAGAGGCCAGATTTGAAGGTTATCTCTGAAGGGGCATGAAAGCAAGAGCCAGGGACATTTCCGGAGAGACGCCCAGACTAAATGACATGGCATGCTCTCTATCCCTTCACGAGCATTTTTTGAAAGGAAGAAACAAGGCTATAAATACAAAGGCAAATTCTGCGAAAAAGAAGGGCAGCATATGGTGGGTGGGGCCGTCTCCTCTGTCCTGTTCTGATGACGTCAGCAAGGGTGGCAGTGTTGGCTTAGATGTGTTAGATGTCTAAGAGACTCCCAGATTTCCCCCTGGTTCCAGCTGGCAAACCACCTTCTCGTGTTCTCCGCCTCTCTGTTTTCATGAGTCTCTGCCCTCCTTTGGGCCCAGGAGGCCTTGGAATCTCTGGTTTCTGCCCTCAAGGGCAGCTGGGACTCTGGAATGCGTGCCTAGTTCAATCCCCAAGCGGCATCTAGAGGGAGGTGTGGGGAGGCGAGAAAGCTTTCGGTGATCCTGAAAACACTGGAAACTAACACCCCGGGACGGCCATCTGGAAGCAGTCGCTGTTGAAGATGTGCCGGCAGGACACTGCGGAGGAATTTACTGTAAAAGCGCCACTGAGAACGGCCCCCTCGCCCCAGGCTCCTCACGCTCACCACCTCGCTGCTGACCGTGCCCCGTGTGCTCGGCTGCTGGGGGAGAGGCACCGGGTGCTCAGTGATGATTATGCACCCCACGAAGTGGTGGGGATGACACACACCAAGTGGTTTGGATCGTTTTCAGCCATTGTCACAGGAGGTGTAAAGAACAATCGCACAAACAGGTTTGTAACAAGCTTCTTCTTCCCCTCATTCATCTCGTGAAGTGGAGGAAGCAGTATGTGTACATTACTGAGTTAACCAGGCATGTAATTAGTGCCCAGGTGCCCGGCAGAGGAAGAGCTCATGATTAGTCAAATTTAAATTTAATGCCCTAAAGTTGGGGGAGCTGCCTCATCACCCATGATCCCCAGAATCCCCTCTCTACCTCCCCTCTCTCATGCCCATAGAATCAGATATGTATGGCATTTGGGAATGTTTATGGAAATTTATGTAACTATCCCGAGTGCTGTAAATCATGTTCTGACAAGGAAAGTCTGCAACCCTGGAGCCTGGATATCAAGGAGCCTGCACCAAGCTGCCGTGGGACCAGTTGGCCTTCCCTTCTATTTAGACTCTTACATGGATTAGGTGGAGATGAATGCTGTTATTAATTAAACGTTAATGGGGTCTTGGTTATAGAGCCATCTTTGTAATATGTGTGGAGAATTTGTCTGCCGGGTGACATCATGTTCCAATAAAGTACTTTTGCTATAGAGATGCAGGAGGACTTAGATCACAAAGGTACCTTGGAGATTATTAGGATCCACCCTTTCATTTTGTAGATGGGGAAACCGAGGCCCAGGTTGGGAAGCCGTTTGTCCAGGATCATGAAGGTAATGGTAGAGTTAGGACTGGTGACTTCTCGAGTGGTTCTCACGCCTAGACTCCTCCAGCAGGACCTGACCCCTCCCTGTTCTGAGTTCTGGTCTGGAAGAGCCAATGTTCTAGAAGACTTCATTATGTCAACAAGCCCAGTGGGGGACTAACGCACTTGGGGAGGGGTGGTCCTATGGAGGTGGAGTGTGATGGAAGAAGAGATATCTGTGTTTTCCTTTAAATAGAGATGTCTTGCTGTGATCTTAGGACCTGAAAAGTGAGAATGTGAATAAAAGCAATGCATGACGATTAGTGCTTCAGGTAGAGAGAGCTTCTTATTCATGGGCGTGGGTAGCTGAACAATTTCAGATGGAGTGGAGTGACCATTATTCCATGCTGTTCAAATTTTGCCTCCCAGAAGGAAGATGGAAGACAGACGGTACAAGCAAAATCGGATAGACTAGTCAGTTTTCTTCACTACTTCATCTTTTTTTGAACAAAAGGTACCAGATGATTTCAGAGTTTTGATTTCTAAAGCTGGCTACCCTATCATCTAAGTGTGAGGTTCTGGCCTCAGTCTTTCTTTCTGGCCTGATCTTCTATAGTTTCCTAGTAAATATCTTTCCCAACAGGCAAACCAATTACAGGTATACCTTGGAGATATTGCGAGTTCAGTTCCAGACCACCGCAATAAAGTGAATATCACAATAAAGCAAGTCACATGAATTTTTTGGTTTCCCAGTGCATGTAAAAGTTATATTTACACTATACTGTAGTCTAAGTGTGCAATAATAGCAGTAGGTCTAAAAAACAATGTAAGTACCTTTATTAAAAATATTTTAGCACTAAAAATGCTAGCCGCCATCTGAGTTTTCAGCAAGTCGTGATTTTTTTGCTGGTGGAGGCTCTTTCCTCCATGTTGATGGAAACGCAGTATCTGCAAAGTGCGATAAAGCGAAGTGCACTAAACGAGGTATGCCTGTAACCTTCCCAGAACATGGCTCGCTTTTGGAATGCTCCTCACTAGCCCAGCCTAGTCCAGTTCAAATCTCACGTCTGCCATTAAGTTTTCTCTGACTTGTGCTTTTATGAAAAGAACTCCAGGAACCTGGAAGACTTCACCTTCCCAGGATATCAAAATGACTTGACTGCCTCTCTTGCAAGGACTGCTGGCCAGGGAAAGGCCATGTGGAGAGGCATGTATGAGGGAAGGGGTAGGAGCAGAGAGGGATGAGAAAGATGAGTCGTAGGCTTGTCCATGGTTCCTGGCCAACACACAACTTTGCCAGCTTCAGACATTCAAACTTGAATTAGAGCTATAAGAGTGCTTCCTTGAAAGGATGGCAGTTGCTAACGATGGGCTTATTCGTGGAGATAGATATTCTTAATCAGCTTTGTATTATTTTGCATGTGTTTATATGTTCATCTCTAAGGGATTTAGTACTCTTATTTGTGTTTGGCTTATCTCCCTATTGAAATTATTCAGAGTTGGAGTTCTCTAAACCTCATGAGTCTGGCCCAGCATGCTGGTGCTCAGATTTTTCTGTGCATTGATGTAAATCCTGCATGTCTTGCTTTTCCAAACTCTTCTTTCTTAGGGATGGAGGCAGGAGATGATCAGGCAATATCAGCGATGTGAGATTACCTAACTGTATGTGAAATAATGCCATACATGTTCCCATTTAGCCCACTATGGCTGCATCTATTTAGAAGTGTCCAGTTTTAGAACAATTTAACTTCACTATATCCCAAGTCCCTTGTATTTGAATTGTATCAGAAAATTTCAGTGAGTTCTAAGATACCCAGAGTCCTCTCTTTCCCCAGTTACAACTGGCAGCTTCCATTCCATTTTGCTTTTGTGGAAAACCGTGACAACCATGGCAACAACCACCTTAGGACACGACTCTAAGCCTCTCATCTTTGAGGGGTGTGTGCCAAAAGTTTATTGTTTGGGTACTCTTTGATGGCCCTGGTCTCCCATTCCTGAATCTACTGCGTTTGATAAAACAGACTCTTTAATTAAAAACATCCTCCAGATGCCGTGACGGCTGCTCATTCCCTCATTCGGCAGCAGCAAAGCTGGAGGAGGAGCGGAGGTTAAGGGAAATGGTTGAGGCCCATAACTTAATTCCCGTGCATTAGCCCTGTCCTGCCTTCACCCCTTCCAATCTTGGCTTTCCTGCTAGTGAAACGAGCAGGATTAGTGCATAGTAAAAGATGCCGGCGTCATAATTACACCCTGCGTGACAGGACAGCAGAACCACCAAATAAATCCCTGGATGATTATTAAAATGGCCCAATGCATTACACAAATTAGAACAGGCTGAGACTTTTGAGGAGAACGGAGCGGAGCGAGGACCCAGTATTTAAGTGTTCTTGTAAGCCATCTAAGATATTAATGTTGCAAAGCTCCTTATGAATATTTAAGAACAGAAAATGGAGCTTCGCTATAGCCCCACACCACCATAGAAGCCAGTAATACAGTTGAGCCCACTTAAGAAGGCAGAGCCTGCGTCCCCGGCTGAGTGAAGGCATATGAAGCAGGGCCGGTATGTTTGTAGGGAAATGCTCGTCCTGCTTGTCATAGGCTCGCGTAATGATGTTGCCGTACATCCTAAGCGAAGAGGGTTTAGTTAAAGATTCAGACAACTTTTATGGGTGGGACTCCTAGGAGATTATTAACCCATTTCCCACTCCCCAGTGATTTTAGAAGATGGACGTTGTCCCTGACTGGGGTTTGACACACAACCGATAAATTATCCATTCTGTTCAAGGCCGGGTTGCACAGACCCTCTTGGAAGTGGAGTCAGGGGACCACTTGGCCTGCCAGGCAGTGATTTCTCGGAGCTGCATTTGTGTCCCTTTCTAGCTGATTTCTCATGGGAGGCAACTGGCTCCAGGTTCTCAGGGATGAGTGGAGTCCCCTGGATAAAAGGGAAGGGCTGCTCTTCTGGAAGAGGTGTTGTTCCCAAAACCTAAGTGAGATGGCATTTCTCCCAGGATTAGACCCAGTGTTTCTTGTGTCGGGAATGAAGGTGTGGGCTCCTTTTCTGTAGGTGTTTGGAGACACTAAGTCAGAGAAACACAGGCGAAGGGCGTTGGGTAAGAACTTGGAGGTCTTGGTCCGGCTTCAGCTCAGCCTCTGGTCTTGCTTTCTGTCCTGTTTTCCCCACCTGTCAAATGGGAATAATATTCTTGGCAAGTCTGCCCATAAATGAAAACCTAGAGGTGGTTAGACTGAGGAAGAAGAGTACCATAGAACGTGATAGTCCCTAGACATGTGAAGAGCATTATTACTTCAACGAGTTTTTCTCTTGTATTTGCCAGTGGTTCTGCTTTATTGCAGTTCATTTCGCCTCCAGTTAAAGGGAAAGAAGGAAATGATCCCTGCCTACTGACCAGCTCCGCATCTCCCAACCTGTTTTAGGATCAGGGCAACTCTGAGGCCTGAGGCCCTGTGACCTCTGCAGTAGGTGGTCTGTGAGAAAGCGGCCAGTGTTTCCTGTTTGAGGATCCGAGGAGACCAAAGAGGCTCCTTTATTGCACAGTAATGTTGGAGTGGGAGAGGAAAGGAGATTTTATTGCTCCTAGAGCTTCAGGCCCCAGACAAAGGGAATGGGCAGCAGACAGACAGCCTATACTGGTGTCTGTGAAGGTAAGCTTGGCCACGGAATGTTCTGGGCTTTCGGGTCCTGTTCGCAGTCCAGGTGGAGAGCAGCACTTGTCTAGGCAGTTGCCAGGGTTTTATACCCAAATGATATCAACAGCACACAGGCCATGAATTAGCAGTGTATTCATTTTCTCAGAAGCTCACAACAAAAGAATTCCTTTATCTCATTGTTTTTCAAATTTGGATAAAAATTACTATTTGTTGAGAAACCACACAACCACCTAAAAAGTAGATACGTTATGTCCATTTGAGATACAGAGGTCCAGGCTCTTCTTAAGGATTTTCTGCCTGACCGAGACTTCCGCATCCACTGTCAGGCCTCGTGGACACTTCCTGCCTGGCTTAACCACACAAGAATCCGTGAGCCATTCATTATAGCTCTATCTATTAAATCTCAACAAATTAAACCCGCAAAGCACAGAGTCAGCGACTTGGGTTCAGATTATATCTTCTTATTTACTGGTTTGCGCTGATGCAGGACAGTGCAATTTCCCAGAGTTGGGGTGGGGAGCTGGGACACCAAGCCCTGCACAGAGAGAAGAGGGTCCTTTGGTGGAAAGAGTAGGAAAAATTAAACACATGTGCCAAAGTTAGAACCAAAAGGAAAATTTATTAGAAAAGGGATTAAGACTATACAAACAGAGCGTGGTCTCCTCTCAGAGGCAGAATGTGAGAGGGATGCCATTGGGAGGAATTCGATTTATGTTTTCTTTAGTTCCCATTTCCTTTGATATGGACATACAGTGAGAAAGGGGAAGAGTATGTAGTATGAAAAAGTAAGACTATGTAGAGTGAAAGGCCTGCTGGCAGTTCCCGGCCTTTAATCCACAGGTTCCCGTGGTTTTAGCCATAGGAGACACTCTGTTGGTTCCTGTTTCCCCTTCACAGGTGTTGGGGGAATGGGTTGCTAGCAATCCCAGCAGAAATCTTCCTTCGTTCTGCAGGTGTCCTCCTGGCCTGGCTGCAGGGCTGATCAGCATATTGCAGTTTCTGAAAGTAGCTTGATTAACATTTTAATTCTTTCGCCTCCTCCCTGCATTAGTGTGATCTTGCGCAACTTATTTTTCTTCTTGGAGCCTCATGGAAAATGGGAGCAGGGTGAATAAAAGTGCCTGACTCTGAGTTAATAATGGGAGGATTAAATAAGATGTTCGTGAAGTGCTTAGCATGGGCACAGACTGCGTGTGTGCTAGGCGATACCGTCAGCTTCATTGTGGATCTGAGGTTCTTCTAGTAGATATTCATCCCACTGAGAGCTTAAAACTCAGACACTTGGAGGAAAAAAATCGCAGGTTAAATTGTTATCTGCTAACAGTGTTATAAGTCTAACAATGTTGTAAGTCTAGCATCATGAGGTATGGACCAGACAACCTCTATGGTCTCTTTCGACTTTGAAATTTTCTATTAAATATCTTAGGGTGTTGGGACCTTGTAGGAAGGGGGCACAGAAGAATCTCCTAAGGTATAGGAGGGAGAACCCACGAGGTGAAAGAAAGCTTCTTGCAAGGGAGAATAATCTTTAGGAGGACTGTGTTTTTTTAGGTCTCTGTGACAGTCTGATTCTTTGCAGAGTGGTCCCTTTTGATTGTCTGCATTAGCTGTTTGAGGTAAAGGTGAACAAAGATGACTTTTCTTCTGAATAATATATGATTTGCAAGTATCATCGATCAATCTCTCAATAGTAATTATCCTTAATATTCATTAGGCACTGTGCTAAATACTTTGTCATTTAATCCTCACTCACAGTAACCATCACCATTCTTATTTTGCAGTTGGAGAAACCAAGGCTCAAGGTTACACAGCTGGGAAGTGGTGTCATGGAGTTTGAACTCGGACAGTCTGAATCTAAAGCTGTGTTCTTAAACACCACTGCCTCTCTCACAAATGTTTATGAAAATGTGATGCTTTCAGTCGCGCCCTGGACCCAAATTCACTTTTCATTTGCTACATTCATGTGGTCCCTGTCCTCTACACACTTATCATTCAAAAACATTTAGTATCTACCACGTGCCAGGTGCTAATGCCTATGGTTGGAAAAGATGCTACTGACTCAAAGGGATTGAGCTGGGGTTTGTGTTGTGACATCTCTAATCTTTCAACTCCTCCTTGTCTGAGGACCTGCACACATTTCTAGGCTGGAGACAATATAGTCTTGAGCCCGGGGTCAGAGGATTCCTCTCTTCACATAAAACTGGCTTGCAGGTGTGAGAGTGGTTCTCTGAGAATTACAGAATCACAGATGTGTGGAGCTGGAAGAGTCCTTGATCTCATCAGCACTTTAGCCAGCTGGTTAGGCCATGCTGAGGGAGATAAGATAAACAAACCTCTGCAGAGGAGGGCTCTTATATATAATATGCACACTGTTCTGTTCATTTTACTCTTGCTTGGAAAATACTCATTTTTCTCCCATTGCAATCTAAACCCTATTCTTAGAAAACTTTCTGACTTTCAGCCATCACACATCTCCTTTTCCTTTGAATACAAAGCACTTTTCTAATCTGTAGAAACCCATATTATTATACTCTTTTGGTGTTCTCTAGTTGTTTCATGTGGAAGAGTTTTGTTTCTAGAAAGCCCTTGTATCTTGGATGGTAAGTGCTTTGAGGGATGGGTTGGTTGTATGCACTAGCATAGTGCCTGCACACAAAGTAAATAAAGAAACAGGTGAATGAAGAGACACTATATTCTCTTCTCTTGAATTCTCCATTGAGTCTAGCACGGACTGAGCACATGATGGATGTTCTTTGATACTACTGATCTTCACAGATTCTTTTCTTCCTTTCCTCTTCTCCTCTCTTCTTCTCTCTTCTCCTCTCCTTTACCCTTCCCTTTCCTTTCTTCTTCCTTCCTTCCTTCCTCCCTCCTCCTCCTCCTCCTCCTCCTCATCCTCCTCCTCCTCCTCTCCTTCTTCTTCTTCTTCTTCTTCTTCTTCTTCTTCTTCTTCTTCTTCTTCTTCTCTTCTTCTTCTTCTTCTCTCTCTCTCTTCTCTCTCTTCTCTCTTCTTCTCTCTCTCTCTCTCTCTTCTTAGGAAGTTTCATGCCCAGTATCCAAGAACACGGAGTGTGCTGTGTACGTCCTGATATGGCCTTGGAGGAACCATTCTATCCTATTTGCCTACTGTTGAGGATTGCTAGCTTGTGTCTTTCACCAAGAGACATATATGTCATGGTGACCTCTTAGAAGGAGAAGACATGGCTTCTTGACAGACCCAGTGGATTTTGGAGAAAACAACCTTAAAACAGGCAACCATTTCTGAAGGTTCCCTTTAGAATTCCAACAGAGGACATCAAACCAGACCATAGTAATTAGAAAAACCATGAAAGTGTCCAGGTGAACTTCAAAGATGTTCTCCAGTGGTTTTTGCCAACCTTAAAAAGAACGTTTTTAAAGCTTTAAGTCTCTTTCTTGAACAAAAGTGTACTTGGGAGACTATAAGATGAAATAGAAGCTTTTCTGATTGTAAAGGAGTGTGGTGCCCAGAGCCTTTCATTCTTTGCTCCTAGAGGGACTCTGAAAACCTTAGAGCTTCTTGGAGGATACTTTGAGAACCAATATTGGTGACTGTAGGGGGCAAGTGTCATTCATTTTGATGACTCAGCATCTAAATTGGCTTTCTATTCTGGGGGGACACAATTTTAGGTCAGGCTGAATTAGATCAGGCTGAATGCATTTATCAAAGATGTTTAATTCAACATGATAGCTCAAGCACCTGAGATTTCTAATATTTTTTTAGGTGGCTTACTGAAATCTGTACTTAATAATGGCCCACAAGGAATGAAAATAAGATGTCAAAATTTGATACAATGTAAAGAATCAAAAAATTAGGTAGATAAGAAGGTTGACATGGATTTATCATATGAACCTGCTCACCCATTTATTAACTATATTTCCTAAGGCAAACTAGAAGATGCTTTCTTTACCAAACCACTGAGAAATATCACAATAGGGAATGCCAGCATCTATAAAGAGAGCCATAGTGTCTCTTATCTTTATGCTGAAAGTGCTGTAGCTAAAGTGGGATCCCTGATTTCATTAGGGATACTAGAATCCCCAAGGGAAGAGACCAAGGAGTGGCACTTTAAAAATCTCCAAAGGCAAGGTGGTACATGTATTATTTAATGCTCTTAATTGCAACAGAATCCATGCCGTCTGGCTTAAGCAGAAGAGAGATTTTATAACGGGATATTAGGTCCTACAAAGGGTACATTGGATGGGGGATAGGATGACTAACGAGCAGCGCCTGGGGCTGTGGGGTGGCTTTAGAGCGAAACCACTGCTCCTTAACACTGGTAATGCTTACGACCGGGTACCAGGCACTCTGCACTCCACCATTGCGGAGCTAGCTGTGTTCACATGTGCTTGCCAGAGGTCAGCTCCACTGCATTTAGCCTCCTCTTCATTTTACTCACTTCTCAATCCAAGTTCTACACATATCTGTCTGATTTTTCAGAATCTAAGTCAAATATCTGCAACCTAACTGCAAGAGAACTGGGGAATGTGAGAACTTCTGACTGGGCACATTAGTCACTGCAACTAATTTTGTTTCTGTGGAGAGTGGCTGTTGGGTAAGCAGCAAATTTTCTAGCATTGTATGGATCCATAATAGGCAGCAGCCTCACATGGTAATCAGAACATCCTGGACCCATAGCTGCCTTTGAGATGGCTAATTGATTATAAAGTTTTTTTCACTGATATATGCAGTCTTCTAAGAACTTTCTTAGTCCATATAATCAAAACAAATAAATAAATAACAAATAACAAATGCTTGACCTAGATAACAAAAACCTCTTTTGAGTCACTAGGAATAGAGAAACATTGCTCCTCATCCAATTCCTAGACTTGAGGCAGAGACCCTGAGCCCAAACACTGGTGAGGAAAGACTCTGCAATTACTCCATATAAGTATGGAGTATAGAATTGTGGAGTATATACAAGTATATACTGCAAATTCTACTCCCTGCCTGTCTTCAAAGAGATCTAGAGTCTTTTACCAAGGTAATGGTGGCTTGGCAAGAAAAGATGCATCTATATCTCTTAGATCTTTCAGTGGCTCTGAGCTATTCCTAGGGATCCATTCTTATTGTGTTCCAATGGTCAGTGAGATATTTTATGGTAGTTAGGTGATAAATGGAATTTTGATATCATAACTGGTCTAGTGGACTTTGAGGTCAATTCCAGGTAATTTTCTCAGTTTCTGACTGTATGTGTATACCTGTATATGTATATATGTATGTGTGTATATATGTATGTACACACACACACACAATACCAGGAAGAATTATTACATCAACACCCCCCCCAACCCCCATTCCCTTAAGGGGTCCTTTGTTAGAAACTGCCAAATGGAAGACTTAAAGTAGTAAACCAAAAGCAATAGTCTACCCCAGGGGGAAATAGTTAAAGCCATCAGAGACTCAAAAGCGGTGGTGATCCTTATCATAATCCCATTTAAATCACTGATTCGTACAGTGCGGAAAGCAGATATTTCTTAGGGAAAGACAGTAGATTATTATAAATGTGACTAAGTGGCCTCCAATTACAGCTATTTCAGATGTGACTATCTTTTTGGAGAAAATAGCCCAGCCCCTGACACTTACTCTGTAGCTGTTTATTTGGCTGACGGTTTTTAAAAATTCACTTCCAATAAGAAGACATAGTTTGCTTTCACCTGGCAAAGATTGCAGTACACTGTATTGCCCTAATTCTTCATCTCCATTACCACAATTTAGTCCATAGATATACTTAGTCATCTCTTCATTCTTCAAGACATCAAGTTGATTCAGGATGTTGACAACATCATGCCGATAGGACTCAGAGAACAGGAGATGTGTGTGCTACAGATATCTGGGTAAGATACATGAATTCCAGAGGTGGGGGTTGAATTCCATGAAAATACAGTCACCTAATAACCAATAAATATTTTTTAAAAATTTTTCTTTAACATTTTTTGGTAATACGTAAGCATGTATTTTTAAATAAAATTTTATATGACTTAAATCAGTATGTTATTGCCTTGTTATGTTTTTTTCACTTATCATAATTTTATATGTACATTTATATGTGTGGACATTGCCAATTTTCATTTTTACCTAAAATGCCATAAACTGCTTAGCTTTGCTGACTTAATAGAGCTTAGGTTGTTACTGGCTTTTTTCCTTTACTCTAAGCACTGTCACTATAAATGTCTTCATATAAATTGCTTTTTTTTCTCCTTTTTTTGGCTTAGGTTATTTCCTTGGGATATATTCCCTAAAATGGAGTTACTATGCCAAAGGGTATAAGCCGGCAGCACAATTTACAATAGCCAAGATATGGAAGCAAATTAAGTGCCCATCAACAGATGATTAGATAAAGAAATTATGATTCATATATACAATGGAATATTACTCTGCCATTAAAAAAAAAATGAGATCCTGCCATTTGCAATGACACAGATGGACTTAGAGGTTATTATGCTGAGTGAAATAAGTCAGACAGAGAAAGATAAATACCGTATGACTTCACTTATATGTGGAATCTAAGGAACAAAAAGAATAAACTAATCACAAACAGACTCACAAATATAGTGGGCACTTTGGTGATGAACAGAGAAGAGGGAGTTGGGAGGCTGGGAGAATGGAATGAAGGGTTAAAGAAGTACAAATTAGAGGTTGATAGTTGGTCATGGGGATGGGGAGCATGGCAGAGGGAATGCAGTTAGCATTAATATGGTGGCCAGGTGGAGGGCTAGGGGAGGAAGGGAGCAATTAGGGGGATTGTTTTATGAACTATAAGATGTCTAACCAATGTACTATGTACATGAAACTAATTTAAATAAAATTGAAAAGAAAGGTATAAGCAGTTTTATAGTTTTTGTTACATATTGCTCTATTGCTCTCCAGACCAAACCAATTTGCAGTGCTACTGAGAGTAGACAGGTATGCTATTTCCCCATAGTCCAACCAGTTGGAATTCATGTTTTATTTATTTTGATTAAATTTAGTATTATGTAATTATGCCTTACGTGGTGTAAGTATGCATTTTTTTAATTGTTAGGAAGTCTGTGCATCACACAATGTGACATCGTTCTTTGTCCTTCTATAGTTTGTTCATATTGTTCTGGTCGCCCTGACAAGTTTGTAAGCCTATCAGTGGTAGAGACTGTATTATCCATTTGTCTAGCCATATCGTCATCACTTATTGAGTGCTTATTATGTTCCAGTCTCAGCCCTCTGATAGGTTTGAGGAATACTGGAGGATAAGATGTAGTCCTTATCCTCAAGGGGTTCTCCTTATAGTTGAAGAGAATAGAAAGATCAGCGATTATAATTAAATGTGACTTAAAATGTACACAAAGTGCTAATGGAGTTCAGAAGAAGGGCACAGGGAGGCTTACCTATGCTGTCCTGAGAGGAACCATGGAATACTTTTGAGAGGAACTATGGTTAAACTCAGATACTCAACCCTTGGTGGGGGCAAATAAAGCTTTGGAAGGTAAGTAAAAACCAGCCAGGGAGAGAAGGAGTAAAGGATGAATTATGCTATTCAAGAAGAGGGAACAGCTTATATTAAAAATGGTGTGGAGAAGTGATTGTATTATGTGACCTCTAAGAAGGGACATGCTGGGAGAAAGCCATAGTTAAGTGAATCTGATAGGATGTTTTTCACTCTGAATAATAAAAAAAACCCTCTAATTTAACTGATTTCAATGGTGAGATAAATTTGTCATCTCATTAAGCAAGAAGTTCTGAGGTAGGGCTTCTTCAGGGCTGCCTGATTCTATGGCTTGGTGGTGCCATTAAGGACCTCGGTTCTTTCCATTTTCCTGCCTTGACATCCTAGCAGGCTCCCTTCACGGTTACCGGAGGGCAGTGTCTTTGTTCGTGGAATCTTCTATGGACAGAACAAGGTGGAGTAGAAGAAAAGGAACAGTGTCTTCCTTCTGTCTCTTCTTAAAACCAAGGACATCTTTCTCTAAGCTCCACAGAGGACTTCCTCTTCGGCACACACTGGGTCATATGCACATCCTCAAACCAAGCTCCAGCAAGAGGAGTTGCATTTTCATGACTGGCTTAGATTTTTTTAGGGCCGATTTATGAATTGAGAATAGAATCACCTTCCTTGAGAGTTGAAACTGATCAAAATTGGAGTTTAGATAGCAAAGAATGGGGAAAAGGATTATGAATAGACAACCAATTGTATTTGCTATATAAGGAAACTAATACTTGTATCCCCTATAAGGCTCATTGCTTCACTGATTGTCCCCTCTGAATTATTTTCTATGAAGACTTTATCATTAGTGAGTTTTTAGCCATGCATAGTCCCAGTAGTAATATAAGAGTCATAGCGGTGCCCTCCTCCCCAACTCGGGCCCCTGCCCCCAACCAGTAAAACAGTGGGGAAAAAGAAATGAATAAAGTTGTTGAGTCAACATTAAGTGCATGCTTACTCTGTGCCTGGCACAGTGCTGGATGTCACAGATACAGGACAGAGTAAGATGAAACCCCGAGTCCCTGTTCACAATGGGGGTTAGATGAAGGAGGTAAATAGATTTATATACTGATAATATAAAGTTATAAACACAATGGTTAGAGCTGTCATTTACTGGGTATCTTCTATCTTCAATCCAAGATCTTTACCTAATTTTCTCTCGTAATCTTTACGGCTATTCTTTTTATTTCTCCCATTTGCCATTGAGAAAAGTGAGCTTCAGGATTTGGTGCTTTGTTCAAGTCCCCGCAGTGAGTAAAGGTGAGAACCAGAGCTCAAACTGAGGTCTGCTGGCTCAGAGCCCATGCTCTTACCTATCCTCTGCCATGTCACCTCCCTGCCTTTAATCCAAACACTGAAGTGCCATGAATTACAGAGGGAGGCTATGCTCATGTTCTCAAAGGTAGGGCTGGGATCAGTCTGCAAAGGAAGTGCAATGGGAGCTGAATCACAGAATGCCAGAGCAGGAACCAGATGAACAAGTCTGGGAAGGTCTCTGGCTGTGGGGAAGAACAGGTGCCGAGGCTCAGAAGAACGGAAGAGCAGGAAGATGCGGTACATTATGAGTTGGGACTAAAGAGGTAGGTGGGCCAGATAGAGGCAGGCTTTATCCTGGGCTTAGAGGTTTGGATTTTTCTCGTGGGCAATGGATGCCGTCTGAAGTTTTTGAAGTAAAGTTGGGTTCTAGAAAGACCAACTCGATCACATTGTGGAAGATGAATTTTGAGGAGATAATCCCAGGGAGCCTAGTTAGAAAGCCATTATATGATCCAAATGAGAGAAAATTGGGGAGGAGAGTAGAGTAACTGGGGGGGAAAAATGTTAGAAGTAGAATTAAGAGGATTTGGTAATTGATTAGATTTTGGGGCAAAAAAAGGAGATTTGGGAGATGATTCTTATATATTTAATTTGAACAACTAGATTGTTAGTGATGCTGTATATTCAGGAATCCCTGTATTGTGGGTGACAGGAACTCATGTCAAATTAGCTTAAAGAAAAATAATTGTAACAACTTCTGGAGTTGAGAAGAAACTGACATAGCTCCAAGAGTTGAAGGAAGAGATGTAGGCATGAACCAAGGCTCAGTTCCTCTAAGACACTGACTATCTCTTCTTTGCCTGTCTCTGCTCAGCTCTTTCTGCATGCCAGCAAAGATGACTCCTAATAGCTGCAAATACACATCCTCCACCTTTGCAACCCCAGTGGAAAGATGACTTCTCTCACCCACAGGCTCACCCAAGATCAGTTTCTGTATCCAGAGAAGTAGAGTATTGTGGTGACCAGGCCAGGATCAACTGCTCTGTCTTGTGGGCAGAAGAAAGGAGAGGATGCAGAATGTATCGGGCAGCTCAAGGTAATGCTTATTATGGTTCACTTTAGATGCTGTTGACCAAGAGAGAAGGCAGTGGGGGTAGAGCATTAAATGACTTTCAATCCAGTTCTGATTTGGATGTGCAGGATTCACAGCATCAAACTACCCAGCCAACTCCAAGTGCCATAATAATTTATTGAAATCAACATGCTGGTGAGACAGGAGCCTGACAGACAGCAGATGGTTCCTATGCAGAAAGGCTAATCAATTCCGACAAACAACAACCATCATAAAAGAGTGAAACGTACACAGCATGCACACATAACTAAACGTCTCGGAGACAAAGGCTCCTGCTTGGCCCAGGCGGGAGAGGGAAGCAGCCTTGGTGAGGCAGCATCACAGTAACTCTTGGGCATTTAAGGCCCCCTCCAGGTCACCTTACCTCCCATGGCTCACCCTCACAGATCTCTGCTCCTCACTCTGACTCTTCAGGCTTCCTCAGACCTCCCTTGGGCTTTCCCACTTCTGTTTCTTTGCTCACTTCTTTCCCTCTGCCTCCAACCATCCCAATATCCCTCCCCCGACCCCCAATATTGATTTAGCACATGTTATGTGCCAGGAACTGTGATGGCTGTTGGGTGCTAGGTTCATACAGGTAATAGGCATGTTCCCTACCACTGAGTTACTCACAGCTCAGAGACAGTTCATTGTTTTTGCTAGAGGTCAACACACACAAAGTGTTCTGGAGTGCAGAGGTGGGGTATCTAACTCAGCAAATCCCAGAGGGAGAGCCTGGGTAGGGTTGTCAAAATTGTCTGCCAGTTAACCTCATAATAGAGAAAGGAGATAGGGACATGTCAGAAGGAGAGAACAGCATGCTTAAAGATCTGAAATTGAGAGGAAGCAGGAAGCATTGAAGGAATTATGAAGAGTTCAGTATGACTGTGAGATTTGGCGGTCCAACGAAAGGATGTAACTGGAAGGGCAAGGAGGCATGAAGGCCTACAGATCTTGTTGGGCATGCCTAGATGTCTAAGCTTAATCTAGGAGCAGTGCATTGGAAGGATTAAAGGAGGGGAGTTTTAAGTATTTTTGAAAAATCAGGGTGATAACAAGGATTGAATGGGCACAAGGCCAATCAGGATATGATTGCAGTGATCCAGAGAGTTGAGAGATGTTACAAAGACCAAGGTGACAGGACTCAGGGACAGAAGAGTATGGGGCAGAGGAGGGTAATAAGGGCATTGCAGGGGTGGGGCGAGGAGGCATCGGCAAAAACTCACAGGTTTCTGGCATAAGTTGGCTTGTCTAGTTTTTGATGTTGTTGAGAAGGCAGAGAAAACCATTTCTGCCCTTGCCCCATTTCCCGTGGAATCCCCCTATTTCTTATCCTCTCTTTGTCTGTTCCCTGAATGGCCCAGACATAGTCCCATGGCTGGGGCACAGCATTCACACAATCTCCTGGACCACAATGGCTTTCCTGACAGCATAGTCTGTAGATTGGTCTCAGCAATGGGTGACTGGGGACCTTCGTTCCTCCTGAGAAGATTCCCGAATGCAGCCTAGACTTTATTCAACAAAATTTTGTTGAGAGAAGGCCTCCTTTGTGCCCAACACAGAGCAGGGTACTATGCAAAAACAATCTCTTAGATATCATTTGCACTTTTTATTCTACTTTCAAAGTTTAAATGAGAGTTATTCTACAAAGTCTTTCTTAGGTTCTTACTCTCACCCCTGGTTCACTCCACCAGGTTCCTATGGTTAGATTTTTATTACATTCCACTTCACATTGAATTATCAGCATTTATTCATGCATCTGTTGCTTCAGATAGGGTGGAAATTCATTGGGGGCACAGGCCACACATATTTCCCCTTGCCTCTTCCGGCATATGCCTGCCCGGTCCCCCTCTTTGCTTTTCTTCATCCCCTAGCATTTTAAACAGTGTTTGATACAGTTAGTACTCATCGTTGAAACATCTAACTTCTCTGGTTGGGTAGTGCTGTTGTTATTTCTTAATCACGAACAGTTGCCAGCATCATTGCGGGTCAGACATAGAAAGTTCTCCCAGGTTTTTAAAGCTTGTGGCTGTGGCCTGAAGCTCTGAACACTCTGCTTAGTCACCTGATGTCCTCAGACAGGTCTGGCTCACTTGAGGGAAGGCATTTTGGGCCTAGAAATTGTGACGCTTTGACGATGCCAGAGGATGCAAAACACCCGGCTTTCCACTTGGGAATGGGACTTGTGCCTTTAAGACCTGTCTTGGGAAATCAGCCTGAGCAACATAATTGCAATGAAATTACCCCAGATCACACCCACACATTCATTATGAGGTTCCTTATTGACACCTTGACAATTTGTTTCAGAAGACGTTATGCATATTCCTCCCTCTGGAATAGACACAGATGCATATAGACATACGAGCCCACACATAATGTATATGCGTATCAGTGCATTTTTATTATATAATTATACGAGGCTATCAATCAGATTTCATTTGGAACACTTGCATTTATAGTTCAGGACGTTATTTAAAATAGAGAGGTAGAGAAGAGAGCCTAGAAGAACCAAAGAGGGAGAGTTGGACTGGGTAGGCCAGTGAGCATATCTTTGCTATTTTGGAGCTGTACCTCCTCCCTCTGTCCCCAGACATGCTCCTCACTCCTTCACTATACCATGTCTTGTTACCAGTGGGGACT
The DNA here is from genome assembly GCF_014176215.1 of Rousettus aegyptiacus. NCBI lineage: Eukaryota > Metazoa > Chordata > Mammalia > Chiroptera > Pteropodidae > Rousettus > Rousettus aegyptiacus. The sequence goes on from NW_023416287.1 coordinate 75,295,440, forward strand.
CAATCCTTGGCAGCACCCATAAGATGACGAAATCAGAAGAGCAACTCCAAGGGGGGGACCTCCACACGACCGCAGGGTGCCATCTTTGGCCCTTGTAGACCCTCCTGTTGGGTCTGAGGAAGCCTTATGGTCTCATTGATCTGCTTAGAAAGACAAAGGGACAGTTGACTGCCAGTCAGACTCATGTACTACCTGAAGTCCATGAAAATCTAGTAAGATGGGGGTCCCTGACCCTTGGGCTGCAGACTAGTACCAGTCAGTGTTAGGAACCCATTAGGAACCGGGCCACCCAGCAGAAGGTGAGCGGCAGGTGAGCAGTGAAGCTTCATCTATATTTGCAGCCGCTCCCCAGCACTAGCATCACCTCCTCAGCTCCACCTCAGATCATCAGGCATTAGATTCTCATAGGAGCATCGGTCTCTGGTGCCACAAAGGTTGGGGACCACTGAAGTAAGATACCTTAACCTTAAAGCAAGGCTTTCCAATCCACAGGGGGTTTGGTGTCTCAATGGGGCTTGGGAAAAAAAGTCATTCCATTTTCTTTATATTATACAAAATGAAAAATAAAATGTAGTATATTAGAAAAGACATTATATGTTGAATTAGGATTAAACATTTTTCCTAGTTTGAATGAGAAATGTGAGCTCACATCCTTCCATGAATGTAACTGTTTCATATTGGGGTATATGTTTGAAGTGACTACACACCATGCCTGATCAAGACTCTTTTAATGAGCTCTACACATTCTTAGTAGTCGCCCTGGATAAGAAACTGTTTGCACAAGTGGGCGATAAAAAATTTAAAGCCATTTTTATAACCATTAAAGATTCATAACCGTTAAAATTATATTTAAAGAATTTAACAGCCTTCCTTTTCTTTCACTGACAAATGTAGTGTTGAAAGTTTTTGTGATGATGTGGATGGGTTTCCAGTTCAACTGAACTTGTTCACATCAAGGAATCAGAGGAATGATAGCACCTTAACTTGCAGAGTGTGAATGTGTCATTGCGGCATTCGCTCTGCAGCTGGCTTGGATGGCACTTGAAAGGTGCCAACACCGCGAACGGACAGAAGAAGTACATGGCATATATGAGTTTAACGCAAGGCTGTTGCCACTCTGCCTGCCATTAAACCCCACCCAGACTCTCTGCCTTTTTTTTTCTCTTCTGATTGCTGCATTTTGGGCTGTTCACAAGAAGCCCCTTGGTAGGCAAACCACACCAGTATCTCTATGATGGTGGCCTGTGGGGCTTGCAACTGGCTGTTGGAGTTTGTGTACTTCTGCAGAGAATAATCTTAGTTATTTTCATTGCAGCTCTGAAAAGCAGCATGGGTCAGATGCCGCTTGTCACAATCACTGTCTGTGAGAAGCACAGAGTATGCTGTCAGACCCTACCTACCTTGAGTGGCCTTCTGAGGAGCCCCGGGTAGGTTATTTGTGGCCACAGGGGACCGCCCCAGGCACTCTGCTCAGGCCTCGCCCTGCTTGCTGCATCCTTAACGTCCTATGCATCTCATTCCCAGGCCTTCCTAACACTTTGTCCTTCCCGGAGTATTTCTCTTTTTCTGTCCTCACAGTTAAATCTTACCTGGTCTGTCAAGCCTACTTCAAGCCTCTCTCCTCTGCTGAGTCCTATCTAACTAATGCGTCCCATAGAGACCCACTTCCCTTGAACTTTTAGAGTCTGCCCAAGGGCAGCCTTGAACTCACAGCAATTTGCACTACATCTTAAACTCTAACCATGCGCTTGTTGCTGCTGGAAGGCGAGCCCCTGAGTGCAGCTCCTGGTCTCAGGGGCCCTGATCACAGGACTCCAGTGGAAAAGATCATTCTTGCTCATTTTTGCCCAGTGCCTTGCACATAGTAGGTGCTCAATTTATATTAACTGAGTGATTGATAGGAAATAACTTATACATAGTAAAAATGATTCGTAATGATGCTATTTAATACATTTCATCAAAAATAATGGTTTTCGCCACTGACTTTTGTATAACATTCTGGAAAAACCAACCACTGCTCAGAACACAGAATGCTTGAATCACAACTGTCAAGACTTGCTAATGTTCCTCTTCTCCCCTGTAGTCAAATAAGTGCTTGATTAAATATGATTTACAGACTCATTAGTATTTTAAAATATCCTTTACCAACCAGTCCAGTATTTTCATTTGGCCAAGGGACATTTCTGCAACAAGGGAGGACTGTAGAAAAGTAGGCTATTTTTTCAAGGAGTGAATCATTCCCATCCTGACTTTCCCTGGAAAAGGCTTCGCCAGCTGAGCAGTGGGCAGAACTGAAGGGCCAGGAAGAGGACGGTTAACAGCCAAGTTAGGGACCCTCTAGACAGCTGATTTTGGAGTTCAGAGCCCTAGTTTGCCTGGGTGCCTGTTTTTTTGTTTCGATTTTTTTTTTTTTAAATTTAAGTTCGTGATTGGCTTATTATTTGCACTGGCACTTTGAAGAGATTCGAATAAAACAGTGAGAGTTCAGAACAAATGTAAATGGCCTCAAAGAAAAGGGAGGGGAAAGAACCCACAATAATCTTTTTTAATGGCTGTAAAATGTGGGAAGGATAGATCATGAGCTCTCTGCATGGGGCCCTTGTCTGATCTCAATCCAGTATTGTAATTTAGACATGACTTTTTATTTAATTTCTGACTGAGAAAGGGAAATTAGAAAACAGCATTATCTCAGCTGCTTCGTTATAATGAACAATATTTCACAGTGCCAGCCCTGGAGTTACCTTCAGAACTTCTTTTATGAGGCGGATGTTGACGCCAGTTCTAGGAGAGCTTGAATTTTCCCACACACTGGTTGCTTGAGGAGCAGAAAGCGGAAGTATGGTTTTTAATTAGAAGCTGGTTTAAGGCCCAGGCAGCCCACAAGTTTGCAGGTAGGGGAAGGGAACAGACAGATAATAAAACGAGGCGCTGGAAGACATTAAGACCTGGATTAGGCTGCTCTGGACTTCCTTACATGTAAGTAACGGACCCCTTTTACTCTCCCAACCATGTTTTTTAATTTAATTTTTAAATCGGGGAGATTTATCCAATCTGTAATTAACCCTTGCATTTGGCCAAAGCAGTTCTGCCCCTTCTGCCCCTTCCACTCGCCTCTCCTGGCCACTAAATACATAATGGTCTGATAAATATTTAAGCAGTGATGAGGGAGATAATGCAAGTAATCCATTAGAGCTGCCTGCCTGGGCTGGCACGGGGGAAAAACGGCAGTGCTAAAGTGGACGGAGTAAGTGTTAAGATCCCAGGCCGAGCAGCAGGCTTGCTGACCATGGAGGGCCCTGAGTGCCGAGTCCAGTTGTAGGCGGCAGAACATTTGAGGCTCCGGGAGCTTCTTCTCCCACTTGCTCTCCCTGAGCCCCCGTGGGTCAACCTCTCTCCCGAGTGGGGCAGGCTGGGCCCATGTTCTGGAAGGGGGAATGGCAGGGGGTGAACCTCCACAATGAGGTGAACTGGGATGTTCACACGGTGGCTGCTGGTGCCTCAAGGACAGCCTTCTGCAAACCTCTAAAACCAGGTAGCCTCAAGCCCCACTATGCACAGGGCAGTCCTGGGTTATGCCAGTTGTCTAATACTGCACTCTTTCACTTTCAAGTGTCCCAGTTTGAATAATAAATTACATGGTCACCCCACCTATGACCTTCTGATAATATACTTCAGAGTGATAGAGGGGAGCAGGAAATCATAGTATACATCCAGCACAGCTGTATGAATGTAGGAGTCAAAAACCTAATGCTCAACTACAGAAGCCATTCATTCATTCAGACACACACACACACACACGCGCGCGTGCGCGCGCACGCATGCACATGCACATGCACATGCACATGCACATGCACACACTCACGCTATTGTCTCCTAACTTCTCTTGCACTGTACCTGTATATCCCTTTTGGCTCACTGCAATCTCTCCCTTGATTCTAATGTTGGTAGACATGCCTTACCTTTGCGGGTTCCTTCGAGGATAACGTGGGTCTGATCCATTGGGCACCTTCCACAGCTCCCAGCTCAGAGCTGAATATGTTTGTAGAATGAATCAATCATGATTGTTTGTGATTATGTTAAATATCCTTTGTCTTGGAAGGACTTTGACTTTGTCAAATGATTTTTATTTCTTTATTCGGGGTATGATTCATATACCCAAATACATGTCCACATAAACTCCTTTTATACTCATGAATATATCTCAAAATAATCATATATGAAAATACAATACTTCATGCATACTCTCCTTCAATACCTCCTCTCCATCTTTAGAAAATAGAAAGATCAAGTTCTTCATTTTTTGTGAATTCATCTCTGCTAGCTTCTCTTGTTTCCTTCCTTCGAAATAAAAAGTAGATAGTCCAGAGTTCAAGATGATCCCTATTATCCACTCAATCCTCTCTATTCCCTCCTCCCTTTCACTCATCTGACTCAATAATCATTCATCGCATACTGTGTGCTGGGTGAAACTGATTCCCGGCACGACTTCAGATAAGCCCTTCTGAGGTCTGTTTCCTCATGACCAGAACGAGCTGAATGTTACATTGCTGGCTTCAGAAACACCACCCAGGGCATTCCTCATAGACAGATCTCACACGTGTCTGCGTGCCTGCCTCCTTCCAGCTCCCAGGGGGCAAATCTAGAGAGTGCAGGGGGAGGGGACTTCCAGGTTCTTCGCACCCTGAAGCCTATTTGTGTATTGACGTCCCTCCTGTCCTGACCGCCAGGTCAGCCTGTGCCTAATGTTGCTCAGCTCTGCTCCTCTGGGGAGAGCCCAGCTGCCCTGCCCTCCAGGGTCATGGGCCCCTATGCCCTTGACGTCAGCCCTCTAGCTATGGTAGTGCCCTTGGGGCATTTACTTCAGTGCTCTGATACCTGCAGGCTCCACTTGCCAGGAGAGGACCTGCCTGGGTGCCCAGGTCTTCATGCCCTGCCAGTCACTCAGAGGATCCCCCTTCAGATGGTCCTCTCCTGCTGCTAGGCAGTTCCATCACACACACAGATACACATAAAACAAGCACATGAATATGTGTGCACAAAATAATGCATCGGTATATGAATACGGCTTGCAAATACAGTTAATAAAATCAATTCATGCTTACATACCTATACACTTTATGTATGTGCAAAATTTGTACACATATATGCAATGCACACACATATACAACATACACAGAGCATACACACCCTAAAATCATAGAAAACATGAGATAAACACCAATCTTCCAACATCTTCATGACTCCTGAAGCACTTTGCTGCTTGCTGTGTGGAACACGAGGAGCGAAAGTGTATGCAGATCTGCACGTCCCGATCTCATGGTTACTCACCACCTTTCCTCTCTCTCTTTAACACCTTTTCCCGTATGTTACTAGTGGCATTGTGGGTAGTTAACTTGCAGCAATCTAGTTCTTCTTCTCCTTCTTCTTCTCCTTCTTCTTCTTCTTCTTCTTCTTCTTCTTCTTCTTCTTCTTCTTCTTCTTCTTCTTCTTCTTCTTCTTCTTCTTCTTCTTCTTCTTCTTCTTCTTCTTCAAGGCTATTTTTTTAAAGCAGTTTTAGCTTTCCAACAAAACTGAGTGGAGGGTACGGAGATTTCCATAAACCTTCTGCCTCCACACATGCATAGCTTCCCCCATGTCAATACCCCCCACCAGAGTGGTACAGTTGTTAGAACTAATGAACCCACATTGACACACCATAATCACCCAAACTTGATAGTTGATCTTAGGGTCTATTCTTGGTGTGGTACCTACTACAAGTTTAAACAAATACGTAACGGCATGCATCCATCATCGTGGTGTCATACAGAGTATTTCCTCTCCTAAGAACCCTCTGTGCCTCACTTATTCACCTCTCCCCGGCTGCCCCTGGCAACCACTGGTCTTTTGACTATTGCCATAATTTTGCCTTTTCCGGAATGGCATATAGTTGGGCTCATCCAGTTTGTAGTCCTTTCAGATTGGCTTTTTTTCCACTTAGTAATACGCATTTAAGTTTCCTCCATGTCTCTTCATGGCTTGATAGCATTTCTTTAGCACTGAATAGTATTCCACTGTGTGGACGTAGCACAGTTTATTTATCCATTCACCTTCTGAAGGATAGCTTTCTTGATTGTATTCCTTGCAGCTTCCAAGTTTTGGCAATTAGCTGCTGAAAGCATCTGGTGCAGTTTGTGTGTGTGTGCGTGCGTGTGTGTGTGTGTGTGTGTGTGTGTGTAAGTTTTCAAGCAATCCAAGGAGCACAATTGCTGGATCATATGGTAAGAGTATGTTTAGCTTTATAAGATACCCCCACGCCATCTTTCTAAGTGGCCATACTGCTTTGCATTCCCACCAGCAATGAGTGAGAGCTCCAGTTGGTCCACAACCTCACCAGCATTTGGTGCTGTCAGTGTTCCGGCTTTTGGACATTCTAATTGGTGTGCAGTGGTATCTTACTGTTGTTTTAATTTGCATTTTCCCGGTGCCATGATGTAGAGCATCTTTTCATATGCTTATTTGCTATCTGTGTATCTTCTTTGGTGAGGTGTCTGTTAAGGCCTTTGGTACATTTTTTAGTCAGGTCGTTTTCTTATTGTTGAATTTTAAGAGTTCTTCATATATTTTGGATAACAGTCCTTTATCAAATGTGCCTTTTGCAAATATTTTCTCCTAGTCTGTACTGGCCTTCCCATTCCCTTGATATTGTCTTTCGCAGAGCAGAAGTTTTTAACTTTAATAGAGTCCAACTTATCAATTGTTTCTTTTAAGGATTGTGTCATTGGTGTCGTATCTAAAAAGTCATTGTCACACCCAAGGCCATCTAGGTTTTCTCCTATGTTATTGTCTAGGAGTTTTACAGTTTTGCGCTTTACATTTAAGTCTATGATTCATTTTGAGTTATTTTTTTGATAGGGCACAATATCTTCACCAAATGGTAGACTTCCCAAGAAACAGAATTCTAAGCATTAGAATTCTCCCGGCACGTCAGGAGTCCCTAGAATCTCAGCTGACGTCTGCCCTTGACAAGCCCTTGCTAAAGTTTCCTTCCCAGAGCAGACACCAGCAGTTTGCTTCACGGTGTCAAAGAAAGCTCCGTTGCAGCTGAAAGGGATCCATTGCTCGTAGCCGAGACTGAAGGGCGGGGGAGCAGACTCTAGAGCCACTCGGCAAGGTCAGGAATCGGAGAAAGTTTTCTTATATGTCTGCATGTCGCACCTGGATCGATAAACAGGTTTTTTTTTTTTTTAATTGTTATTCATTTTACAACTCAATAAAGCTTAATTATGAGGAAGCAGAAAGGCAAGCAGAAGCCATGCTCACATAATATTGTATTCCTTGCAGCAATTCCTGCGGGCCCTCGTACTTGCATTGCAATGTAGAACAAACCAAATTACGGGGACTATTCAAAATTCATTTAAAAACATCATTGAGGAGCATCATAATAAAAACACAATGAAAAAGACAAGCTTGGGTTGTTAATTTGTAGAGCCTTGCGTGTTCATGGGGTCTGTGTGCATGTGTACTTGCGGGTATGCGTGCACATGTGGCCTATTTAGCCTTGCTGGGAGCAGCCAGGGAGTGGGGGCCAGGTGGTCCGAGTGATGGATTGGACTGGCACAAGGGGAGCATGGAGAGGGTTGCGGACTGCTGGGAAATGCCTGCATCCCTGTCTCCTGTTTGGAACCAAAGTCAGCAAAGCGATGTTGGGACTTGAGTCCCAGAGCAGTGTCTGGGATGACCAGGATATTGCTGAGAGGATGAGGGCCACCTCAGGGGTTAGGCTTGGGGAAAGGGTATTCAATGAGTGCCAACGCTTCCTCTCACTCACCTGGCCTAGCAGCGGACTCTGCTTGTTCCACCTGAAGACAAAAGGCCCTGCATTCTGATTAGCTTTAGTCCCAATAGAGAGCATCTGGGGAGATGCTGGCAGGTCAGAAGCATTTAATTGTTTGCCAACTGCCACCTTGCCAAGGGAGCCATGTGCTTGTCACTTAAACCCAGCTGACTAAGGTATGGGTGTCTGCCCTGAGAGTGGCTCAGAACCTCTGCCAGGAACCCACTTAGCCTGGGTTCTGGGTCAAGGGTACCTGATCCCTCTGTCATAGACCCTAGTATCTACCTGGACTTGTCCCTACAGCCTCTGTTGAGTTCTTCATCTTGGCCTCATCCCACGTGACTTCCAAAGCCAATCATATCAGCGTTTTTTCTTACCAACTTCCTGGTTCTTTCCTTCTGGGCCTGCCCTGGCCTGCCCTTTTGATGCCCAAATCTTAATACGTTGAAGCAAAGCCTTTCTTACCTACCCCACCCCTCAGCCTCATTTTGCCACTTTTCCTGTTGTAACCTTGAGCCCATTACTTTAGGCCTCAATTTACTCATCTGGAAAACAGGTATCATTAAGTATGCCTGCCCTCCCTCCAGGAGGGTTTTCCAAATTAATTAATTCTTTTAATTAATTAATTAAGTAAAGCGCTTTGAGATACTTAGACAAAAGGTGCACTAGAAGTGCAAATTATTATTTATTCTTAATGAACCCTTCTTTGGAGATAATTTACTCTTGATTCTGAAGGGGAGTGCAGTGGACCCCAGGGGAAAAGAAAATGACAAGGTTGATTTTTTTGTTGTTGTTGGTTTGGGGGGAGTAGAGAGGGAGGGGGATTATTACTTTCAGAGATACTCTCGGTAGGCTAATAGTGAGGGAATTAGCCAAGCATCCTTGGCACTGCTCTGTTCTGCCTCAGCCAGGATTGTTAACCCGTGCAAGTGAAAAGGCAGACAGCTCCAGAGACAGAACAGTTTTAGATTGAATCACAATCTGCTTTTAAGACTGGAAAGTCACTATGAGGAGAGAGAAAGAGAGAGAGAGAGAGGGAGAGGGGAAGAGAGAGAGGAAGAGTATTAGTACCTGTTGCGGGTACTCAGGGAACGGGGAGCCATGGGGAAGGCTGTGTGTCAGGGCTGTTGGCTGCCTTCACTTGCCTTTCTCAGCCAGATTCTCACCCCTCTGCACCATCTAAGTTTCCTCCCAGCACTGACCACGTCTGGACTTCCAGCAGGTCATCCCTCTCTCCGGCTTTTCTTCCTAGGCCCAGATCTTGGCAAAAGTGTGAAGTTCATGCATTTCACCTGTGGGGCTTTTGTCTCCCTGCTCTGCCACCACCCCTGATCTAAGGCTGCCTTGTCCCCAACCAGGCACAGGGCCCCCAGTTTCTCTTCCCCACTGCCTTCAAGCCCTCACCTCAGGGAGTGCAGTTGGGGTGAGGGAGGGGATGGGAGAGGAGAGGGGTACATGACCCAAGGCAGTGTAATGGCTTTATCTTCTTAGGGGTATTTGCACCTCTATAGAGAGCAAATTCTGTAGTTAGACACAACTCTGAGGGTGACGTGGGTCACTCTGGTTATTCCTGGACCTAGAATTGGGGGAGGTGGAGGAGGGAAGACTGGAAAGGAGCTTTAATTATTTCTATCTGTGCTTTTGTATAGTTTGACATTTTTTCCAGTGAAGATGCATGATTTTTATTATTACCATCTCCTGTCTCAAGCAGATGAACAAACAGCCTAAAGAGGACATGTAAGGCATTGGCCAGAGGAGGGTGGTCATTCTTCTCCTTGACAACCCTGATAGTCCTGATATCACCTGCCTGCTGTGGGAGGTGCTTCTGGGCTGGCCTTCGGAGGAGAAGAGGTTGGTCTACAGGGCCAAAGAGAGGGGGAGCGAGCTGGAGGAAGCAAACCTATTAGAGCCTAGAAATGCAGATGCAAACACATGCCCCCTGAAGCCCTTGTAGACTATAGATTTTTGCAAGGCATTGAAATCTTTTCTAAAGGACAAAGAAGGGGCTGGGGCCTCCAGCGACCATGGCATGGTGTGAACTCCGCAAAGCCATGGAGGATACGCTCATTAGAAGGGGGCACATGCTGCTCTGAGCTGACGTCTGATTACAACTGTAGGATGAGAGGCAGGACACACTAGTGACCACAGGGAGGGCCCTGGAAGAAGAGAGCGAGTTTTGCCACTTGCTTGCTGGTGACGTTGGGCAAGTTACTCAAGCTCTCTATACCTCGATTCTGTCATTTGTAAAGTGGGATAACAGTAGCATCTACCACACAGGAGGATGTTGTGGGGATGAAACGAGTTAAAATGGTACAGCACTGGGACATCGGCTGGCACATGGAATGTGCTATATGCACACTAAGATTGTTGTTACTATGGCTTAGTGTTCGTGCAGGCATTGGGGCCTGGCCTGGCCTAAGCTGGGTATGTCATGCAAGCTTAGGCATGTTGGTGCATGGTTGGATGCGAGGAGGGTCCCTGTCTTGGTCTACCCACATGGGGCACTTAGGGACCTGCTGAGGATGCAGCCCTTCCAAGGGAAGGCACGTATGTGGGTCCAGGTCTGTGAAAGCAGTGATTCTGCACAATGCCTGGTTTTCAGGCTGTGCCCCACCAGCCTGATTGCTAAAGGGGTGTAGGGCTGCAGGGAAGTAAAGAATTAGCAAAAGCTACAAGTGCTGGCAACCAGCATTTCTGTAAGACACAGCCCCGGGCAGAACCTGCTGCTTTAGGGCTGGTGAAACTGTTCATGGGGTGAAGGTGAGTAGAGTCTCAGGAAAAGCATGGAGACTGGGCCCAGGAAAACACACCAACCTCAAGGATGGCTAGAGATGCCCCTGGAAGTTTGGCACAAATTTGAGGTGGCGGCAACTGCCAGAGGAGAGGGCAGGATAAATGTCAGAAAAATGGCGAGCTCGTTAGAAAAGAAAAAAAAAAGTAAAGCGTGTTCTTTATGATGCTGCCTGCCTTCTAAGAGTGGGTCCTATTTCAGGAAGGGTTCTTGGTCCCCTACAAGACTTCTCAGACTTTCAGTGCTGAAGAATTAGTTTTTTTTTCTTTAATTTTCAATATGTCATGGACAGACATTTTTGCGAAAAGCAGTAAAAAATGAATTACTAGAAAAAGGAAATAAGAAACAGATGTACAACATATAAATCCCAAATTTTTGTTGCTAAAGTCAACAGACATAAAATTACTCGATCAAATTGATATGTTTTTAAATGCTTATTCTCAATTTCTGGACTTACCTCTTTGTGGTCTGGTATCAAAAGTTTGGGGCCTGGCTTGGGTCCACACTGAGTCTCACCTGGACACTGACTCATGGACACACAGCAGGTGAAGGGCTGGCTACTTCTGGGTTAAGGAAATGGGGAAAGAGTGGATTAGCTTCCTAGGGTTGTCACACACACAAAAAATGTACCACACACTGGAGGGCTTAAAGCAATAGAAATTTATTGTCTCAAAGTCCCAGAAGCTAGAAGACCAAAGTCAAGGGGTCCACAGGGCCATGCTCCCTCTGGAGGCTCTGGGGAAAGATCCTTCCCTGCCTCTTCCAGCTTCTGGGGGCTCCTGGCAATCCTTGGCATTCCTTGGCTTGTAGCTGTGTCACACCAATCTCTGCCTCAGTCTTCCCTGTGGGTCTCTAAATCTGTAAGGATACCAGTCATTGAGTGTGGGCCCTCCCAGTATGACCTCATCTTAACTTGATCACATGTGCAAAGACACTATTTCCAAATAAGGCCACATTCTGAGATCCTGGGTGGACAGGAATTTGAGGAGGTAGAGATGCTCTTCCCTATTCAACCTGGCGCAAGTAGTGTGAATGGACCCTGACACTGGAGACAGAGGGGATTAGGAGAGCATGGGAAAAATCAGAGGCCGGATTTGGACTTGGAATTTGGTAAAGTCTGGGCCGGTTATTCCTGGATTCTTACTGGACAAGGAAGTCCTGAATGACATCTGGACATTCTCATTATAACCATGTTTGTTCCCTGGGCAATGGTGACCTGAGGAAGCTCTGCTTATAGAGGTAGGAAGACAATTCCTATAGTACTTGGGGTTTTCTCTTCCATAGCTCCTGATGCACAGGAGGATGCACAGGAGGGTGAGCAGGTGAATCCTGAAGCAAAATCCACCACTCCCCATACCCTGAGTATCTTGGAGAGGCTCGGACAGAGCTTTGGAGGGAAAGGAAAGGTGCTATTGAACTTTCTTATGTGTGAGAGGAAGCATAGCCCAATGGTGAGAGCCCTGGCATCAAACTGCTAAGCTCGAAATCTGGCTCTATAATTAGAAGTTTTGTCACCTCGGGCCGTTACTTCCTTGTCAGTATCCTCATCTGTAAAGTGGAGCTAAAGTAGCTCCCACTTCTATGATTGTTGTGGATAATCAATGTGATAATATATGTAGAGAGGTTGGCATAGTGCCTGGCACATGATAACCACTCAATAAATGCTATTCATTATTTTTAGACGGGGTCAGGCAGCCGCTGCTATCCTGAACTGTGCCCATTAGGAAAAAGAGACCTCGTATTTGTACACATCTTCTATGGGTCCAGCATTGTTTTGGGTAATTTATATGTTTATGTAATATCAATAGATGTTTTTGAGAAGTTAACTTGTAATTGATTTATTTATTAAATGAACATATCAAGCTTTTATTGAGTACCTACTCTGTGCAAGAGGTAATGGGGAATCCAAATACACTTAAGGAAAGGCCACAACACTTCGGACAAAGAAATGAGTCGAGGTTGATTTTTAACGCGATATCAGTCTTTTAAGAAGGATTGTATGCAATTTCGTCTTGACACAGGAGAGCTGATTAATTGACGCCTTAGGACCTTCTGGCCCTTGGCCCTGCAGGACAATCCGATAGAAGGAGGCAAACTCTTTTCATGCCCGTGGAGCTTCACCATCAATGCTCCTCCTTGTTTATTTCACTGAGACGGCGTCACTAATTTGAACTCGTAAGCAGTTTCTCGGTTCTGCCGAGAAAAGTATTTTCAGTTCATTTTGGAAAATACCTTGTTTTATTTCATTCCCATGATGATTCATAACAAAATAAAAAAAAAAAATGAGTTATAACCAAACTGGATTACTAATACGTAACCATAGCATTGCTTAATTTGCCTTGCTATTAAAGTTTTAATAGAAAATATCATTTGATTGCAATTTAGAAATAATATTTGATTTCCATATTATAACTAATATGAATAATAAGCCCCAAAATGTCTAATATACTTAGGTATTTCTATTAACACAATGAATATGTTTCGGATGTTTCTGGCATACTAATTCAAAGTCTCATTGTTTCCTTGTACCTTTCTTGAGCGCTTACTGCCCTCACCCAGGCGCCTTTACCAGCAATTAGTTTTCAGCTGTATTAGCCCTTTGGAGTGCCATGATAATTAAAGTGTTATGCCTCTTTAAATGAAGTTGGCTGCTGGTGCCAGCCTGAATTGCTCTCCTAAGAGTGCCCTCTGTGTGTGTGTGTGTGTGTGTGTGTGTGTGTGTGTGTGTGTGTAGTCTGGGGTTGTGGGTAGTTTTGCCATCTTGGCTCTGGGCTGGGACCTGGAACTCATTTACTCATAATACATTTCCAGATCCCCAAGATTGTTCTGTTTTACCAGAAAGCCATAGGCAGAAAGCGATAGGCAGTGAGTTTTCCTTCCCTCGTAAACATCTGCCCTTCCTTCCTTCCTTCCTTCCTTCCTTCCTTCCTTCCTTCCTTCCTTCCTTCCTTCCTTCCCTCCCTCCCTCCCTCCCTCCCTCCCTCCATTCAGAAACTATAAGCTGATGGCCTACTCCATGCCAGCACTGTGTAAGATGCTAAAGTTACTGTGGTGATTAAAAACAGATATAGTCCCTAATCTTACAGGATTGAATAATCATAATAAAGAATGCATAAATACATGCTATGGAAAAGAGAAATATGATTCCAATGGGCAATAACAAAGAAAGCTGTCCAAGTTGGATTTAGGGGAAGGTTCTTTGAAAGAAGCCAAAATCTGAAGAATGAATAGGAGCTATAAAGGAAGAGATAGGTTGGGGAGTGCACCAGGCATGTTCGAGTGCCCTGTGTGGGCGGGAAAGCCAGAGCAAATGTGGTTTAGAGATAGTGGGGCAGGGATGTGTCACAAGAGGAGCTGGGGCAGCCAGACTACGCTGAGCCTTGTGGGCCATGGGAAGGAAGCTGCTTTTTATCCTAAGAGCAGCGGGAAGGTATTGAAGGGTTTTAAGCCACATGAGCAAATGTGCATTTTGTGGCTCGGAATGATCCAGAATAGACCCCCACTCTGAAATCTGAGGTGCCAATAGCCCATTCTCAGACCATGGTCTCTATGCAGCTCCCTCTCTTATTCCCGTGAAACCTTTATATCTTTAACCCCCAATTCTGAAAGCACATTTGGGTCATTCTCATTCGAGAACCAGCCTAAGGATTCTACACCCCCATTCGGCTACACGCCCTTGTCTAGAAGTTGTTCTATCTCACTCTTGCCCTTCACAGTCAAGTTTGTTGTTGTTGTTGTTGTTGTTTGTTTGTTTGCTTTTGGGGGGGGTCATTGCCTCAATTTATTGCCATCTGGCTTATGCCTCACCTTGTCCATTGAACCTCTTCCTTCTGGTCATTGTTGACTTCCATAGTGTTGAATCTAGTGGATATTTTGGTTCTTACTAGCTTGAATTTCAATGTTATCTCACACTTTCTTCCTTTTTGAAACTTTTCTTCTTGTGATCCGTGTGATTCCACGGTCTCTCTGTTTTCCAAAGAGCTCTCAGCCTGCCCCTTGTCGCCTTTCCCAGCAGCCTTCCTTCTCCCGCTCACTCTGTAGCCGTTGGCTTCCCCTAGCCTTGTTCTTGGTGCTCTACTCTCCAGCTGCCGTTTAACCTTGGGCATCTCCTTCACATCATGGCTTCAGCTGACATAGATACGTGGATAACTCCTGAATCTCTAAGGCCAGACCGAATACCAGCCTGTTGCCCACCCGTCTGCAGGATGTACTCCAAGCATACCAAACCAGCTTGTTCAAACAGAACTCTCACTTCTCTTAAAACTTGTCTGCCATTGCCACACCACCATCCACCAGGAACCCACACCAGTCTCTACCTTCATGCCCAGCTGCCCTTGATAAGAATTTGGTAAGGTCTCTACCATCACTGCTTTAGTTCAGCCTACCTGTGGCCCCTTCATCTGCTCATGGTCCAGGCCAGGCCTTCGTCTCCTCCCTGCTTATCTGCCCAGGTGCTTCCCACATTCCCTCCTGCCTAGGAGCTGCCTTTCACAGAGCTCAGCTTTCCTACTTTAGTTTTTAATCTTTCCTCATAAATTAATCTCTCCTGCAACTTAATCATGCCTTGTGCCCTTCCTTGAACTCTCTCCACTTTGCCTACCTCTGTCAGGTAATGAGATGCCCACAGCTGGCTGAAATCTCCCAGGTTCCATCTTTCTACAAGAGACCATTTCCTCCTGGCTTTGTGTCTTGGACCCTGCGCACTCACGCCCAACTCATCTTGCTTTTAAAAAATTTATTTCTCTGCCGCATCCCACTGCAAACTCATCTAATTTGTGCTGTGCTCTGGGGCTGCGTCTCTCTCAGTGGGTCCCCACTTTTGAGCACCCACCCCCACACACACTTACTGAATCCATCCCTGTCTTTATGATTATTTTTTTTTTCCTATATTAAAGCTTGTAACTTTCCAAGTTGAATCTCATTTGGGGGCACCTTACCCAAACAGCTCGCTTCTCCAGGTCATAGATTATTTTTTTCCACCCTTTCCCAGACAGAGACATTTGTTGGCTTCATAAGACTCTCTCCTATAAGTGCTAGGAAATAAAAGAATCTCTCCTGACAACACTCGCTTTTATTAGAAAATGTCATCGTACTTCTTTGCCTCAACTGTCGGAGTGCCTAAAGCTAAGTTTCGTGTTTGGTGGCAGCCACTGCCTTTTTGCTGGGTCTCTGTGAAGTTATCTTTTCCCCTTATTATGTGGCATTTATTAATTATTATTAAAAAGGAAATCATATATACAGCTTTATGCTGTAAGTTTACTGCAAATGTTTTTTGGAAATAAGCAGGTCTAAATGATATACTTAGTGCCTGGACAGTTCACGTTCTTTCCTTTTCTTTTCTTTTTTTCTTTTCTTTTCTATCTTTCTATGTCTAACTCCTATTTCTCAGTCCTCTGAGCATTAATAGAGATTGGTAGATGTAGATGAGATTCTGAGGCTCCATAGAGAGAGCCCCTCACAGCCATCCTTGGCTGCTGTCATTTAGATGTGGGCGTGATGAGGGCTAGGAAGGTGATCCACACAGGTAGGTCGAGGGAGTGGGCAGCAGGGTGCCGGGTAAGGTCCTGCCTTCGGAAGGCAGCAGGTAGCAGCACCAGGCTTGATTCTGTTCTTTCTGGTTGTGGAACCTCAGCCCAGTTTACTTTCCTGGGTGTCAGACTTCTCTAAAGGGGAAATAATAAAACCTTCGAGATTGTGAGAAATAAATGAGATGAAATATGTCCTAGGACCTGGCATCTCTGAGGGAGCACTCAGTTCAC
The DNA here is from genome assembly GCF_014176215.1 of Rousettus aegyptiacus. NCBI lineage: Eukaryota > Metazoa > Chordata > Mammalia > Chiroptera > Pteropodidae > Rousettus > Rousettus aegyptiacus. The sequence goes on from NW_023416287.1 coordinate 75,311,803, forward strand.
TTTCTATCCTGGATGTCTTAGAGGAGTTTTCCTGCCCATAGACATGCCCCCACTCCATGTTATGTGGTTTGAAATCCCACCAGTAGAGTCTCATTAACTGACTTGTTTTAAAAAGACAAATATCCCCATGGTGTTTACTCTTAGCTTGGCTGAGACTCTCCAGGAGAACAAGCTGTCATCAGGGCAGTGAGGTAACAGTTTGATGTCCGGGATCAAGGGAGTGAATTTCAGAGCAGAGTGTTTGATGGGGGTGGTGTTGGGGGGGTGGAGGGTGGGCATTGCTGGGGAGCAGGATGAAGGTGATGGAGGGTTGGGGGATTCCCCTCCAAATTCCCCGTTTCTGGAATGTCAGCGTGTACCCGATTTCCGATTTCCTGGGGCTCTTCTCACAAACAGATGCTACTGTGGGCCGGATGGGGTGGGGCCTGAGATTCTGCATTTCTGACAAGCTCCTGGCCTTGTCCATGCTGCTGCTTTCAAGGCCACACTTGGTCTGGGTTGGCGGGGGGACTTGTCAGACTTTGACTCACATCTCAGTTGAAACGCAGGTTCTAGGCAATGCTCCCTCTTTCCCACACCCTCAGAGGGCAGTGGGCTTCCTCTAGTCCCAGCGCCAGGATCCCCTGCCAGGCTCGTTGGAATTGTTATTATTTATTTTTTACTCAGAACCTCACCCAAGTCACCATTACCAAGCACTTGCCTAAAATCGAGAGCTATTATATTCGCTGCTTTCCTTTTATCTCCTCATCTGGCATTTGTATAGATTAGAAAAAAAGCAATTAAATTTGCCTGGCATGATTTGTACTGCATTAGTTCCTGCTGTTCACTGCTCGTGACTCTGTCCTTCAGCACTGACAGAAAGTTCCTCTTAATGCCGCACCCTCGGCTTGCCTAGGAGGTGACTTTCATTTTAGGTTTCCCGAAAGGGTGCTGCGTAGGCCTCAATTTGCTCAATGAAATGCATCACTCTTTGCAAACATACACGTATATGCTCACAAAATGGCCAGGGCCCAGGAATCCAGGGGCTGACTCTTCTACTGACCAGACTCATTGTGCTAAGACGGACGTCTCATCCTTGGAACCTCATTTCCCCGTCTGTGAAAACAGAAGTAATCAGACATGCCACTCTGTCTCGCTGTGAGAGGGCCTTCTGGAGAACTTGGTGCGTGTCAGGTGCTCAAAGAATGTTGATGGAGAAAACAAGTCTTTCTATGCCATGATATTGCCAGTGGTCTACCTGAAAATGCCCAGTTTTGTTTGAGGTGGTGCTCAGCTAAAAATCAACTCCTTCCTACATTTCCTTGCAGCTAGACACATTCTGGCCAGTTTGATTTAAGCTTCTTTGGGGGCAAGATGGGGTGATCTCTGGGAAATCGGTGTCTTCCTAATACCCCAGCCACTGCCTCCCTCACCCGCAGATCTGAAACAGAGACATGATGCACAGAAGAGCAGCCGTATGGTGACGTGAGGCCACAAGCCTAAGGGTGGAGTGGAGGGCGGAGGGGGCGGGAGAGGTTCCTGATGGTGTCACCGAGCTTGAACGCAGCCCTGGCTGGAACGGGGAATGCTGGTCTCAGGAGAGGGTGAGGGTCAGGCAAACAAAGCCTTGGTCACTAGCTGTGCGGACCCTCACTGCTCGAGGAGCCACCTGTGAACCCAGGAGCTTGTTAGAAATGAGGACTTTCAGGTCTCACCCCAGACCTACTGTCTAAGAACCTGTGTTTAAACATTGGTCCCCCAGGTAAGTTATACTCACATCGAAGGTTGAGAAGCACTGTCTAGTCAGGGATTCTGTTGCTTACAGCTAAACAACACATTTCTAAACTAACATTTATTCTATATTTTCATGAAAATGAGATATAAGCTGAGTTTTGGATTGTGTGTATGTGTGGGTTGTTATCAATTTATTTATTTATTTACTCATTAAAAAATATTTTCTTGTTCTTCAGCGTTGACTTTTTTATATTTTTTCAGCATGACGATTTGATATACACATACATAATGAAATGACTTCTACAGTCAAGTTAATTAACATATCTCCTCTCATACTTAAATATCATGTTTTTGTCATATGGAATTTTTAAAATAAAAGATACATCTAGGCTCTGTTAAGAATATCCTTTCAACATTAGAGAAATTTAAAAAATCTTCCCCACTTATGGGAATTATCCATGTGTGATGTGACCAGCACAAAGGAGACCTTAAATAAATATTTGATGTTGAATAAATACTCGTTTAATTACATGTTGCATCTCCTTTATTAGGTGAAAAACTTACGATGGACGAGGATTGTGTCTTAGCTCTCTTACCATCCTGTGCTTAGGAAAGCACGCAGCAGCGAGGGCTTGATAAATAGATTAATTACTTCACTATATAAGCTACATACTGGGGCAACCAAAGGGAGTTTCTAGAAAACCCTCCACAGCATCTTCAAAATCCTGTCACATTTTCTGAGCATTCAGCAAGAGTCCATTTATTCTAAATAGTTGACATATTTACTTTTATTAGCTATACTATAGAATACTTTCCCTCTTCTCTTTGGCTTACAGGAAACTCAGAGCTAAATGTAGTTCAGTGGCCAAAACTAACTTTGGTTTGGTTTTCCATATTTCCCCCTTATGTCTCTATGGATTCTGATTTGATATTTTTGTTTTATTGTGTTTTTTGTTTGTTTGTTTTAATTTCTGACTTTTATTTTCAGCTTCTCAAATACTCTTTTTTTTTGAAACAGCATGGTACAAATTAAACATAAAACAAAAAGCACTGGGAGTCTGCTTTTCTAAGGGAGAAAAGGGAGTTTTGCTGAACAGTAGGACCTCGGCTTGAGTTTTCTCCTTTGTAAGAGAGGACTTGGGGGACTCACCACCCACAGCTGCCCTGTGGAGATATTCCCAGCACCATGACTGGATGCAAAGGGTAAAAACAGAGAGCGAAAGCTGTAAAAATGTTTGAGAATTGAAATTTCTCCACATCCTGTTCCACTGCCTTTCCTCCATTTATCACTGCCCATGATTCATCACTAGTTAGGCCTCTGTATCCCTCACACTGCTGTGGTTTCCGAAGGCTGCATGGAAGCTTGAGAAGCATGATCCCCGCTCCTGAATCACCTAGAATGACCTCTCTTCTTTCTAGAAATTTTGCCTGTGCTGCAAAACCCAGCTCATCTTTCTCCTGATCACTGCAGGGCATAGGGAGCCTGCTTCCCTGGGGCCCACAGGTGGTTGACTTAGCGGTGTCTTTTTGGTCCTCTTCTTGCTTCTTCTGAGGGGTCCTCTCTTCCCAGGGCAGAAAATGGACCATTCCTTTGTTACCCTATCCATGCCTAGCTGAAGGCTGATACACAGTGGACACTCAACATGTATCTGACTAGATGCTATTTAGCATGTCGCCATAGTCTCAGAAATGCTCATATTACTTATTGTGCGTCTAAGCTCTATATTCTTACCTACAAGAACATAGATACATCTGTCTGTAACTCCAGGCCTTCGTAAATACAAAGCTACAGGGTTAGTGTTAGAAGAAACCATAGAGCCATTTGAGTCTGATCTCTTCTCCTTCTAAAAGAAGCCCAGACAGGAGAGGGCCTCGCGGAGGGTACCACATTTGGTTGGTGGTGCAGCAGAAACTAGAGCTCAAGTCTTTTGACTTTGAATCCAGGACGAACGCGAACTTCAACTCCATCTGTTCGCCTCGTTCAGTCCTTCCCGTCTTTGTCAGAGGTCCGGCATGAGCAGGCCAGGCGATTGCCTAGAAAAATGAGTTTTACAAAACGGAATATTCGTTAACTGCTTAAAATGTCTGTACAATTAAAGGACTTTAGTGGCAACATCTTTTGTAAAGTAGAGAATCATTTTATAAAGCGAACACTCACCTCTTTCACCCATCGAGATTCAATCAGAGTTTGTTTCATAAATGAAGGATCTGCCTGTTATATATCTTGGTTATACTCAAAAGTGAACAGTTATGAATTCATTTATAAGTTCTGCAATATGCGTGAATTATTTATACAGTCATAACCTTAGATGTATGAAACTGTAACTCTCTCTTTCCTCATAAAAAAACTAACCTTAGTTCTCTACCCCTCATCTCCTCCAGAGGTGAAAAACAAATCTACTAATCCAACACAGCCAGCCACTTCTCACGTAAACATGGCCAGTTTGGGATTTAACCTCTGTTTTTCTCTCTTTTTCCTGGGATAATCTGTTTCTGGGGACATGAGGAGGGCGCCTCGCTGACTCTGTTGTGGGTTCTGGGGTATCGGGCTCTGCCCTGCTCTGTAGCACATGATCTTGGACCCACTGTGGCTTAGAGTTGCCAGGGCAACACTGTTGGTTTTCTCCTGGTCCCAACTGCAAAGCCTCTTTACCTCTTTTCCAGCTGCCCTCTAGGCCATATCTACATCTCTTTTGGGGAAGCTTGGGAATGCTGGTGGCTTTCCCTCCAGTGTAGCAGGCTGAACAGGACTGAGCTGATCACCTGGACACTTACTCTCGGTCATTTGCTAGTCTTCTACTCAGGCACCATGTTGAATGAGGGGCACCTGGCTTCCTGAGCTACATTCTGGAAGGCAAACAACATTCTCTTCTGATTCATATCTTCCTACGTCTGTCTGAGATCTGTACAAAGGGTTTCAGTCATGCTGCAGCCCTAAGGAGCACTGCTCCTGGGCTCCATATTAGGGACCCACTTAAACCACAGTCCCATCTCCTTTATTCTCTCCCCTGCTGGCTGATCCCCCCACCTCTGAACCCGGGCTGAGGGGCAGGCGTCTAAGATCATAGCTCTTGCTCATCTTGTATTCTTCTCTATTCTGTGTTTAAAACCTGTTCTCTGAGAACTACACACCCCTTTTAAGTGCCACCAAATGTTCTCTCACAAAATACTTTGCTTTCACACCTTCATTTCTGCTAAGGATGTTCAAAAGCATGCCCTGAAATTCCAAGCTGGGCAATGGTGCCGTGTCCTTGGCTTTATCCACCTTCCCTGGAGAGCAGGGTACCTGGAAAGCTGCCTAAGTGGCAAAGAAAGGTAAGATGAAAAGAAACCTCAGTTATAACTACAAATTGTTATTCAATATTCAAACATTATGATAGGGAACATAAGCTAGAGCCTAATGTCCCACCAGGTAGCTAGCCACAAATGGTTTATAAATAGGCAGATTGGGAGACATAGTGATGCTTTTAGCCCTAGAGGCTGCTGGGATCTTCAGAACCTCTGGAGCTATCTGCATTGGCTGCAAGCAACCTGCTGGGGGCTCCTCTGAGCACAGCCTGAAGGGAACAGGTTCTAAAGGACCATCCTGTGGGCTTCACCTGCAGCAAGCACAATGCCTGTGGACAGTGTCTGCACTGGCTGCCCAGGGATGCTGAGTACATGTTTTCTTCTACAAACAGTCCTCCACTGTGTGCAGGGGGCATGGGGGCTGCTGCAGGACTTGTGTTCCAGGCACCCAAGTAACACGGTGCATTACCTAAGGGAAGTGGGGGACATTGGGAGCGTTCTTGGAGAGGATAGGGATGAGTCTGTAGCCTCTGCTCTACATTCGTGAGGTTCTCTCTTCTATTTGCAGCTAACTACTGGGTGACTGCTCGAATATTGCATTTATAGCCCTCGAATCACGTTTCATTGTTATTTTGAAACATTTAATATGCAAAAGTTCAGTTCAATTAGAAATCCTAATGTAATATCACAAGAAATTCCAACAGTCTAATTGTCAATGAGAGAAAAGGAAAAGCCGTTAGATTCTTAAGATATGATTTCAACTGTTGTAAATTTTTAAACTGTCTGTAAAAAAATGATTTAAAATTTTTATTACCTACTTGTGTGAACAAAGTTTCTGGAGAGTGGTGGTTATTGAGAATTTGAAGAGACCATCATTAAAAAGTATTGATCAGGAATTGTGTGAAGCCATTTCAAACATAAAACTTGATATGAAAACATTATATTCACAGAAGCAAGCTCAGATTCCTCATTACAAATATAAAAATATATTATTTGAAAATTTTGTACAGATTCAATATTTAATATCTTTGCCAATACTTATTTTTCTTATCATAATTATATAATATAAACAAAAGGTAATAAAAAAGCTCCAGAGAAAGACTCCCAAATCCCTTCCACTTCATTCCCGTATTCAGCACAAACATTACTATTCTGTACATGTGCCGTGATGTAAAAACATTTGGGAGGCTCCATTCTGCTACAAAAACGTGAGTTCTGGATGCAAACCGACTGTGGTTCCAATCTCACCTCTGCCATGTGCTGACCATGTGACTTTATGCACACTAACTAGTGGTCTTGAAGCTCAATTTTCATGTGCAAAATGGGAAAACAGCTCCTACTTCCAGGGGAGATGAGACCAAAGCGCCGTGTCGATATCGCAAACTCATCTCTTCACCTGTGTGACCTTGAACGGCACCTCTTGCCTTTCTGAACCCCATTTTCCCAGAGCCAGGGATTCAAATGCTGCTGTTGCAGGCCAGTGTGATGGCATGTGGTCCCACTGCTTGTTCACGGGTCACAGCAGCGGCCAGACCTCAGGAGGAGAAGGGCTGGGGCACAGAGTCCCCATAAAACCGCCGCTCCAGGAAGAGGGGGAATTGGGCTCCCAGCACCCAGCAGCCACTTGCTGATTTAGTATTCAGAATTCGGGATTTATGGAGCCGCCTTCCTCTGTCACATCATCCATCAGAGACAGACACTCAAGAGATGGAAGGGGAAAAAATTAAAAACCTGTTTATTGCTCAACTTGCTCTAGGCATGTTTTAGCTTATTGTTCAGCTCTGTTCATTTCAGTGCCGCAATTTGAATGGCTTTCTTAGTTGCCATGGCTAACGTGTATATATATATATATATACACATGAATGGGTAGATGGACACACAGAGATATCTTTATCTCTGGCAAAATGAAAAACGACCAGCACTAGCGCTGAGTGCAGTTCTGAAGGCTCAGGGTAGGCGGGATTGCCGACACACACCGGGGCTCGGCTCCAGCTTCGCGGCTTCCCGGTCAGACCCAGGCCTCCCTTTGCTGGAGGAGGGTGCTGCACTGCGGGTGTTAGTTGGCTATGCTGCATTTGCTCCTGCCAATGTCAAAGGGAGTTTGTGGGCAGAATGAGCATAGAATACACAATGGCAACGGGCAGCAAAGACAGGCAACTGGATGTACTAGGGAGGGAGAGAGGCAGGAAGGGATCAAGGGCCATCTTTGCGTAACAGGGACCATTCGGTCGCATCTAATTTTTTAAGAACGAAACAGGGTCACCTGCATGTTTTAGCAAACACTGAAATGTGTCTGGTTGTAAAGAAGACTATGCTGGGAAGGATACTGCATGGGGGTCTGGGAATTCTGGGTGAGCTCTGCCTTTCCCAGCACAGTAGTCGAGTGGAGATTCTGAGACAGGGCTATATGGGTCTGTTCTCCGCCCCCCGCTCCCCCACACCGCGGCTAGCTGTGTGACCTTGAGCTAGTCACTAAAACATTCTGTGCACAATGTCCTCATTTTCCTCATCTGTGAAGTGGGGATAATAACATCCCTGTAACTGTGATAGTTAACAAAGTGCCTGACACCACTTTGGCACATGGAGGGCGCCTGATAAATGTTACTTGTTATCATTAATTTGCAGTGTTTAGCTGCCAGGGCTGTTACATTAGTTACTCAAGGTGTTGGAATGTTTAGTTGTCATTAGATTATGAACTGTCATCACACGGTGAGGCTGGTTGACACTGGAAGGCCTCCCCTGATCGTAGTCAAATGTTGGGGCTCACCTATTAGGGGGACTGTAGTTGGGCTTCTTCAGGAGAAAAGTGTTCCCTACACCCCAAAAATGTTACCCCGTGACTTGGCTTGGAGGTGTTTGCTGGGCGTGCTTGGCGGAAATTCTGACCTGTGGCTCTAATGTATTTATCTTGCTTTCAGTTTATTTTTAAATTAATACCTATTGTATTAAGGGTTTTGTTTGTTTGTTTTTGACATCTCCACCCCTTCTACTTGCTTTGCATGTGGGGAAGGCCTGAGAGACATGCACTAACATTTACCAATGTTTGTTTCTAGAGGGGCCTTGGAAGAGGGCAAAGCCCGTCAGTCTGGGAAGGAGGAGTCAGGTGTGGTCTCTACCTCTGTGGGGGGACAGGCAGCACAGGCAAACGCCTGGTCTGGGTGGTCCAAGGTCATTTACTGGAAAAGGTGAGGTTCGAGGTGAAGGTTCACGGTGGTTTGGAATTTGGGAAGATGGAGAGGAGACAATGGGGATGTGACATGTGTGTTTGTGCGGGGGGCGGGGGGTGGTGTCATGGAAGTGCTGGGACTATTTAAGAATCTGACTGTTCCCTGAAATCTTTCTCTGGGGGCAGGCAGGGCTGACGTGCATGCACATACATGCAGACACACAAAGCCTGGGATTCCTTCAGAATCTGAGACCCAGGAGGTCCACATGACACCCACAAGCCATAGCTTACAAAAGGCCTTTCCGAAAAAGAGGATGCTGGCAGAAGCAGCATGCGGGAGGAGTGGCGAGAATGGGGGGAGGCTGGAAACCACACCCCATAAGGAACAGGGGGAAAACCGGGGAGGAGCCCCTGCCCGGGTCTCCTATGAGGAGGCTGGTGACAAGTCACAGGGCCGTAGCGGCCCAGGTTTCTGGGGGCCGCTGATGTGCTCCGAGGCTGTGGGCTGCAGAAAGCCAGAGGGAGATTCTTTGGGGCTGAAGCCTGGAGCTGAATTCTGTCACTTGTTTTGGCCACAAGAGAGAGAACATAACCTCATAGAACTCAGTTAGGTTCAAATCTCTGCTCTGTTGCGTTCTGACTTTATGACCTTTGATAAGTTACTTACTTAACTTCTCTGACCACTGTTTTCTGAAATGGACATTAAGAACATCTACCTTGCAGGGTTATCTTCAGAATTATAGACAATGCATTTAAAATGCTTTGTTCATTATAGGGACTCAATAAATGGTAACAATAGCTAATATTTAGCAAATCATACACACACACACACACACACACACACACACACACACACACCCATATATAAACATATATGCAGTTGGTAAGGCACACCCTGAAAGGTGCTCGCCCGATAGCCATTTCATTCCTCCTTCCTTACTCATCAGACCCGAATTCTACTGGGGACAGTGATGTGGTGAATCATGATTGGTCTAAACAGCCACGGTGACCCCTGTCCCTCTCCCAGCCTGGGGTGTCTGCATTAGCCAGTCTGGCCAAGCTGGGAGTCTGCTGGGTGCTCTGAATAAAGTTTTTCTCCTTATAAAACAAGTAATTGGGTCCTCAGTAACCCAAAATACTTTCACTGATAGTTATTCTTCAAATATAACCCACAGAAGGTTTGCCTAGATGTTTTTCTCTGCTAATTCTTGAGTTTCTGGGACTAAAGCACATTCAAGCCAGAAAGAAGGGTTTGAATTTGGTATCTCCTTCGCTAGGCAGACACAGTCATTTAGGGAAACAGGCTGAGGGCTTTATAGGTGAAGCGAATGCTGGGCTAGAAGGCATTCACTTCATTTCTCTGAGGGGTCAAGGATAAGTTCTGTAGCGGGGTAGGGAGTGGGGGAAGTGGCTGGCAGCACCATTGCTGAGAAGGAGCAATTCGAGCATGAGCCAGGCCCTGGCCCTGGCCTCCTTTCCTCCCCTTAGGCAATACGGAGAGTTTAGTTCTTTCTCATTGAAACAAGAAATCATAAGAACCCTCTCTTCGCCCCATGACCTTCCTCCATCCTTTACATGATTGCTCTTCTCCCCTTCATACTCAAATCACTTTCATTCCTGCCCCTTACCTCCAAAGCCTGGATCAGACTGCATCCTGCTCTCAAAACTCTGAAATGGAAAAATAGCCGAAGACCAGTCTTTAGTTTGCTAAGCCCAGCGAGCGTGTGATAATCTGGCACACCTGTCCACCTGTCCAGGCTTGGCTCTCACCTCTGCATGCCTCCTTCCAAGCCTGTGGGCTCTGGCCCTGAAGGGTACCCTGTAGCCTCCTGAGAGTTCGGCTCATGATGGTCTCTGCCCATGAGAGGGTCTCAGCCTTGATCGTCCTGTGACTTGATCTCCCTAATTCTCACTCACCCTTTACACCTCATCAGGTCAGGTGCCCCATTTCTGTGGCGTCTTACCTGCATCCACGTTCCTTACCATTTTATGGGGCAGCTGTCTTTTTATTTACCCATTGCTCAACTGGATGAAATGGAGGGCTTTGGCTATTCTTCATCACTACATTTTGGGTTTCCAGTACCTAGCTCAGTGCCTCACAGTTAAATGCAACAGTTAGGTGGATGAGAAGACCTGGCCTTGTTCTCAAGGAACTCGAGATGAACTCGAAGGAGAGAACACATACAAAAAATAATAATAAAGATGAACACAAGACAAGGCCAAGTGAATGGTCCAGGATTTCTGGGGAGAGAAATCTGTTAAGAGATTTCTGCAGTTGGCTGAGCAAGAAATGATGAGAGCCAGATAGTGGGATTGCAAAGAAAGACAGCAGGGAAATTCCATTCACACAATCATTCGACAATTGTTTATTGAGGCCCTACTATGCGCCAGGCTCTGGGGAGATAGCAGTGAACCAAACAGCCCCAAATATAAGACTTGTGGACCTTACATTTCTATTTGGGGAAATAACAAGATGGAGAAAATGAGGCAGAGAAAGGGGCAGCACCCCACACTGCTCCTTTAAGCCTCCCACCTACCCTCGCTACCCTGGCTTTTCCAGAAGCCTTTCCTGACCTCTTTTGTCTATTGTGACTTCCCCCTCGTTTGAAGAGACTCCAGGGCACTGAAGGTCTGCTCCTTCCGCTTGGCAGTCGGCGAACTCTCCTCTGCGTCGTTATGAGGACCCTCTGTGTATATTAGAGTCTTCTGCACTCGGTCAGAAGCTCCCTGCAGATAGGGGCCGAGTCTTAACTTCTGTTCCCTGTGCTCCTGCAGCATCACACCCAGCTCCTATTAGATAGTCAATAAATACTTGTTAATTTGATTGATTGCATGATTCATAAATAAAATTGCAAGTGAAACCTCCAGTTAAAGTCTCTTAAGGAGTTTTTCAAGGCACTGATTACTAAACACTCTACAAAGGGGAAAACATCTTTAGAAGAGAAATTAGGGCACTAGCTATTCTGACTATGATGATAAAAATCAGAAGTGTGAACTTACCATCTTCCCCCTGAGGAAACCAGGATCAAGAGAGAAAAACAATTTGCCCAAGGTTCTACAGTTAGGCTTTTCTCTAGCTCAGTTTTCTTATCTGTACAATGGGGTGAATAACCAACTACATCACTTATTCGAAAAGATTTTGTGACAACCTGGTAAGATGTGGAGGAATTTTTAAGAGATGGACATTCAGCCTCGTATAATTACATTTCCCATTTATTACTCCTCCTTTTCTTGCCAGAGGAGGCAGTGGGCTCCCCATCTGATGGCATTTTCAGAAATACTCACCTGTCTCCTTTCTCGTGGGAAAATAAAATCTTGCTCACCTGTGAAGCCAGGATGTACCTGTGATGGGGAAGGGCAGCTGGGGGAGCAGGCGGTTGTCCTGTGAACCAGCTCTGCCTGCCTAACAGCTTGCCTATTTTTAATTTAATCTCACGCCGCCCTCGTTAGCATCTGGTTATTATCAGGCCATAACCACAATAATAAGTATTCTGGTTGTATCTTCTATTTGCAGAGATTTTTTGCAATCGTTTTTATTAGTTAGTTGCAGCTCAGTTATCCTGAAAACCAATATGCACACAAACAGGAAGAAAAATTAGGAGGGTGTTAGGGTAAAGTATCTACAAGGCAGTTCAATTTGTCTTTGACCAGCAGGACGCCAATGTTCCCTTGGGGGAGCTTGGAGAAGTTAGACTAAGGTAATCCTTCAGCAGGAAGAAAACCTAGACCCCAGCATGAGCACCTCTCTTCAGTGGGAGCCCCCATGTGGATCTGTGGGTGACCTGGCTACTGCTGCCCAGCTAGCTAGTGGCAGAGCTAACCCTGCCATTTAAGGTGCGGAGAAAGTCTGCTCTTTGTCTTGCATCTGGGGCGACATCTGAAGAAATCGCCTTGTACATAAGCAAATGTACGACTCTCTCTCTGGGAGATCAGTCAATTACAGCAAATTGAGCTATTTCATTTCGGCTTGCAAATGGCTTTCAGTTACACAAGTAGACACATTAATCTAATAACTAATGATCATATATTTCACTAATCATACAGCCCTGCATGTGGTATAATATCTAATTATATTTAATATTAAGACATCTTCGCATGTGCATTTTTACCGACTGTCTAGCTCAGGGAGCCAGGCAAGAGCGGAGTGGCAAAGAGGAGGAAAGTGTTCCCAGGCAGGGGGCGGGCAGGGTCCGGGGGGCCAAGGGCTGTCACCTAGGGGAGGGGTCTTCTTCAGGGGGCATGAGGGAGACTTGTGTCAAATCAGGGCCCAGGCTAACCTATGGGAAGCTTTCATTATGAAAGCTCCCCCTCTAGGCTACCGACCCCTGCTCAGAGCTGGCGTAGCCAGTTGGCTCAGTTGGGCCTGGGCCAGCAGAGCACACGCTGATGTCAGCTCCCACTTGGGTGCCCTCCCTTACCCAGTACCTTGGTGCCCAGCACCATCTACACAGCCCCAAGCAGCTGCCCTGGAAGAGCCTGGAGTCAGGGCAGTGAAATTGGAAACACAACCCCCTGCAGGGCCAGCTCAGGTACCTTTATTTCTTCTGAAAGCCAACACTGCAGACACCAAAGGATCTCGGATGGGGCGTAGCGGCGGGTTACTGCAGAGCAGAGCTTCAGGGAGGAAAGGAGGTGAGACTGAGGAAGGCCTGTGGGTTCTGGGCCGAGTGTGTGTGTCTTGAGTTTCGGGTCCTTCGGCATGAGCCTCTAGCTGTCACCTCTTCCACTTCTGGCTGCAGCTGTGGGGTACTGGTGGTTATGGGCCAAATGTGCCTCCCCTGCCCGCCCTCCCTCCCACTCCCATTCATGCGCTGAAGCCCTAACCTCCCAAGTGATGGTATTAGGAAGTGGGGCCTTTTGGAGGTGACAGGTTTAGATGAGGTCCTGAAGGTGTAGCCCCATGATGGGATTATCATCCTTATAAAAAGAGGAAGAAAGAGATAGAGAGAGACAGACCCAGAGAGAATCTCTTTTTCTCCACAGGCCTGTACTGAGGAAGGCCATGTGACCACATGGTGACAAGTTGGCTGTCTGTAAGGCAGGAAGAGGAAACTTCCCAATACCTTTCTTTAGACTTCCAGCCTCTAAATGTGAAAAATAAATGTCTGTTGTTTACCCAGACATACTAACCTGGCCTATGGTATTTTGTTTTACCAGCCCGAGCAGATTAAGTCCCTGGTCATCTGCGTGGTCATTGCAGTGACTCTGCGGCAATTCTGGTCACCTGTGTCATCGTTTCTCCAGGGACAGACAGAGATGACCGAGGTCTCGGCCCAGCTCAGCCATTCTGGTGTTCTGGGATGGACAGTGGGCAATCTTTTTGAAGCTCAGGGGTGTGAGGAGGGCCAATCCACTCCGAGCCTCGAGTTCAGTCCTGGGCAGGCACTGACCGGCTCCATCAAAGTTAAAAAAAAACACACAAAAAATGCATCTGTAGCTCCGGTTCGCAGTGTGCAAAAACCACGTGGACCTGGAACCTCACCTCTGCACCTTCAGGTGTCGCGGGTGGCAGCCGCGGCCTGTCGCTCGATGCTCCACCCTCTTCCTGGTGCTCCTGCCCTCCCCATGGTTCCTCAGGGCTTAGGAGATTTTCCCAGGTACAAGTATGTGCATTTGTGACCAGTTTTCTTGAGCACTTCTATTGTTTGCTTCAGCTAGGTGGGAACTGATGAAGAGAAGGGCATTTAAGGACATAGTGAGAAGATGAAAACCAGGGAGCATAAAAAGCTAAACCCTGCGGTCTGTCATGATAGAGGGGACAAGGGTCCGTGGAGAGAAGGCAGAACCAGCATTTGAAAGCACCAACCCAGACGGTGGGGGTTGCCCTCGACCACAGAACAGTGGAATGCAGCTCTTTGATCGAATCTTCAACCAGGACTTGGGCGTCAGAGTCTGACTTTTGCTTACACCCATGCCTTTCTCTGTGACCTTGGACAAATCACCTCATGCCTTTGAACCTTGATTTTCTCGAGTTTAAAATGAGAGGGGTAGCGTGGCACAGATGCAAAGCAAATGGGGAGTGAATCGTGAGTCCTGGGTACCAGTCCTAACTCTAATCTCACTCCTGGTTTAGGAGCCCTGAACAAATCACTTTCCCATCCTGGGAATTAGCTGTCTATAAAATCGTAGAGTTGGACTGGGTCAGTGCTGTTCAAACTGTGTTCATTGGGGGAGACCCACCACAGGTGGGAGGTGAGGGATGGAGAAAGGCCCAGTTGATGAGGGGCTGGTCACAGAGCAGCCTCCCTTGTTTCCATTGTGTGTGTTGGGGCACCACATGCAATGTGTTTTGGCAAAAGCGTTTGGACAGGTTTGGACACCTCCCTATCAGGGGCACTCTTGGTTCCAACCTGCTTGAGCCTCCACTTTTGGGGAAAGTCTCAGTTACTCTCACAATCTGGTCCCCAAGGAAAATGACCCCCAGGAGGTGAGAAGGATGCTAGAAATTCAGAATTTACAGGAAGAGCAGGAAGAAGGCTGGAGACAGGCCCGGCCAGCCTACATAGCCATGGGGTTTGAACTTGGCCCCACAAAGGAAGTCTTTGAAGAGTTTTAAGCAAAGAGATGTTCGATCAGATTTGGAACGAAGAGAGATTCAGGCTGACATAATGGTCACATGACCCAGGACACTCCTGATCAGCCCCTCCAAAAAGTGCTGCAACCATCCTTCACCTAGCCTCTGCCTCATCTTCCCCTCTGTGCTCCTCCTTACAGAGGGAGCAAGGAGGAGCAAGGTTCAGAGGAAGGTAGAATTGACAGGTAAACAGGGAGGCCTGGGTCCCCCTGCAGGATTCAGCTCTTACGTGACACTCCTCCCCACCTTCCTCTGAGCTTCCTACAATGAGGACATGGAGACCACCCCTTGGGGGCTTCCCTCTTGCACCAATCAATTCTCCTCAATTACCAACAAATCTAAATGTGATTTATCTGTGCGAGAATCATTCCAATATCAGGCGAGAATCTATCAATAAAACCCCCTAAGGCAATC
Source organism: Rousettus aegyptiacus (assembly GCF_014176215.1). Lineage (NCBI taxonomy): Eukaryota > Metazoa > Chordata > Mammalia > Chiroptera > Pteropodidae > Rousettus > Rousettus aegyptiacus. The sequence goes on from NW_023416287.1 coordinate 75,326,958, forward strand.
TTGCTCAGAGTTGTCAATAGAAGCTCTAAAGCACAAAGGCATAGCAGCTAGCAATCAGAGTATTTTTGCCTCCCTCCCCCCTTTTTGGGGAGCACTTAATTAAGTCGACCAGAAGCTGTCAAAGATAATTTTCAAAGCGCATGACCTCAGCAGCTGACATTTGATAATATTACATTCCATGTTGATTGAAATTGATTTTCCCCTCTTTTTGGGGGGATGGGGAGAAGGTGGGAGGGTGAGGTTGCAGAAGAGGGGAGGTTTGGATCTTTTTGGCTGTGGTACTCTGTCCAGGGCCAGCAGCCTGTGGGTTTACCATAAACAGACTGTTATGCTCCCCTACCTTCAATGGGACCAGCACCGGGCAGCCATTTCCCAGCAGGACGGTCTTCATCCACCTGGGGAGGAAATATTGTGGTACGTAAGAACCAAAAGCTAACACGCAAACAGCACCTGGAGAAGGTGGTGGTGTCCAGTGGCCCGAGTTTGTTGGAAGGATGGTGGCCCCGAGTGGGGAAAGTGCACTGGAAGGTCCATATTAGCTGATCACCTTGGCCACTCAGTCTATGACGGTGGCGAGGGGACTCGCCCTGGAAGTCAACTGTCCCTTGACTTTCCTGCTGTTAGAGAAGCTCATTCCGGCATATGCCAACCCTCACCCTTCTACCCTTCCCAGGCCTCACTGAGAGCATGCCAGCGGCCATAGTTCTCATTTTGCTCCATCAGCTCTAGTCTCTAAAGCTGCCGTTAGGCTCATGCAAGCACCCACCCTGCACCCATACAATGTTCATCGAGGGGTCAGCCTCAGGACCAGGCTGGGTTCTGTGTCCTATCGTGGGTGTGGGATACTGCCCACTTGACTCCCTGGTTTCTAAATCTTTATCTGTCTGGCATTGGTTCCTCATGCTCACCAGCTTGGGTCTTACGTGTGGTTCTGGGTGAAAAGGAACCTTGACATCTGTCCCAACAACCTGGTTTCAGATAGTTTTCCTGCTTTGACCCATTGGCTGAGGCCAGAAGTTTGGCCCTTGGGGAAAGCATTTTGGTAAATTTTTTAGGAGTCCAGCTCCTGGTTAAAAATCTGTGTGTGAGTTTTTTTAAAGAGGAAAAACTAAGCTAGACTATAGTTCACAATACTGTGTCGTGTATTGGAAAGTTGCTAAGAGAGTAGATCTTCAAAGTTCTCATCACGAGGAAAAAAAACTTTTGTAATTATGTAAGGTGATGGATGTTAATGAAACTTGTTGTGGTAATCCTTTTGCAATATATACATATAACGAATCATTACGTTGTGCACCTTAAGCTTATATAATTATATCTCAATAAAACTGGAAGATAAAAACTCAGCCATTGAAAGTTTTGAGCCTGACATTGAAAGGCAGTGTATTGCAGTGGGACAAAGAGCTGTGTGGCTGTGGACAAGGCACACCACTTTCTAAGCCTCCATTTCCTCGTCTGTTTAATGGGACTTCAGAAGTGTTTATGTGAACTAAAAGAGCTATATGTCAAAATATACAAAGGGATGATAACAAAGCCTCCCTGCCTGTCTTCCTTCCTCCCCGGGGGATTAGTATGTAACTTTGTGTGTGTGTGATATCCTTCTTCTGGGTGTTTCTTTCCTAGCAGTAAAGATGAAGGTGAAAGTACTTTCATGGTGAGGGAAGAAAGTAGTGTTTCAGATGATCCAAAGTAGTAGATAAAATAATTTAGTTCACTTTCAGCTGCACAATGTGATTTTAGTTTTATTGAAATAGGTTTATTTTTCTAAAGGCACTTTTTAGCTGAATAAGTTAACAGCGTCTAATAGCATCTTATCCGTAAATTACACAAGAGGTGAACTCTGTATACATTGTTTCCAGACAGGGACTACATTAGTCAGGCCAGGCTTGATGAAGCTACAGAAGACTGCAACTCCTAAGCTCTCAGTTTATTTCCTGCTCAGCTGCCATTCGAGAGTCAGCAAAGGGCTCTGTGCTTCATAATCACACAGGGTCCCAAATATTACTTCCTCTCATTGCATTGGCCAAAGCAAGTCATATGACTATGCCTAAGTCCAGGTGACAAAGTGCTATCCTACCATGTACCCAAGATAGAAGGACAAGATATTTGATAACAGGCAAAATGACAGCCACAGGAACCCAAGGTACATATTGGTTATACCTGAGAGCATAATTTCAACCTTGTAGAGTTTCTGAAGTCTTGCCCGGAGCCTCTGAAGAAGTGGGAGTGTGAGTAAGCATTATCCAGTGGACTTTTGACAAATGGAGCTCTTATTATGCACAGCAGAGGATTATGGTACCACTGTCAGATGCTGTTGGCTCACCTCCAATTTCATCTACAAATGTGAGGGGCAGTTCCACATGAGGTCAGACACATGCTGGCCAATTCCATCTCAAGTACGCACTGGTCTCCACCCCAGGGCCTTGTCCAGAAGGAACTTGCTCAACCAACGGGCAAGTGCATCCCAGAAGTGCCAGGACATTATTGCCCTTGAGGGTGACCCTCATCCAACAGGAGTGAGGAGCCAGTGGATGAATATCCATCATTCAGACGGACAACTTCAAATGGCATACTCTCTAATTCTGAGGTTCTGGGGACTAGAGCACTTACTACCTACAGCTGCTACTTTGACAATAAGTCCTTATGTTAACTTTTTTTTCTTCTGCATCCCATTCTTCCTTATCCTTCACTTCTCTCTGGGATCACCTCCCAAATAAATGACCTGTACCTAGGTCCTTGCCTCAGGCTCTGCTTCTGAGGGAAACTCATGTAGGATACTAAGTCTTCAGAGAGAAGGGCATTGTATATACCTGCCCCAAAATTTTAGGGGATGAAGGAACATTGTAGGAAAATGGAAAAGACAGAATTAATCTGGGTCTGTATTAAAATAAAATTCTCCGATGCTGGGATCAAGGGAAAGACTGCAAATAAGAAGTGAGGATGTCCAACTGAGACTAAGTTTGCCAAGGAAAGTTCACAATTACACAAAAGAAGTTATTTGGGAAGTGGCTGAAACTAGCTTCCTGATTCACTTCAATGTTCTAAGGAAAATGGGCTCAACCACCTCTTCCCATCCCATGAACACTGAGGAAGAGATGGCCCAGGTCTAGGTACTTACCTGCCTTGTCCCTTACCGGTGATCCTTTCTGGGCCTGGAGGGAACCCTTGACTGTGCAAAGAAAGCCTGGAGCAGAGATTGGGTAACAAAAGAGAGCAGAGCCACTCTGCATAAGGAAATTGGAGAAAATAATTCTTTGCTCTATAGATGGAAGGAGAAGAGACTTTGACAAAGTAAGAGGAGAAAGAGCATAGGCTAGTATGGAGCCAAGTTGTAGAAATGGCTTCAGGCCTTTAGGTTTATTATCATTTTCTGAATGAAAAAGGATGTCCGATATTAACTTCCGAGTAGCTCTTTTTGGTAGAAATCTCTACCTCTTTAAACACCCAATAAAACTCACCACACACCTAAACACTTGTGTGCATGGTCTGTCTGGAAATTCTAGTCTGAGTCCTGAGCCAGGGAAACACTATGTGCAATCAAGATTATAAATTCAGGGAAACAAGATGTTCTCCAAATGCAATCATGTCAGGGGTTTGGGGGCTCAAGAATGAGTTTGCAGAAATCCTGGGGAAAGCTTTTGTCTTTCTCAAATTTATGGAAAAAGTGATTGAGCCAACCTTACCTAAATGCTAAGGGGCATGGGGATCCCAAATGATATCTTGATTATCGAACATATGAAGTCAGAAATTATTAACCTATGTTGATGGTAAGGAGATGAAGCTCGGCTCAGTCCTATGAATTCAACATGTATTCATTTTACCTTGAAGAATATTTTGAATATTTTATTGGTGCCAAGCTAAGACCATGGGTTATATTTTAGAAATATTTATGCCCTGATTTCTGGCCTCAAAGAATTTCTAATGAGCTAACACAAAGTCATTATGGACTTTGTCATCTGGTGAGCTCTCACCCTCACAGTCTGCTGAAATGCAGCTACCTTCAAACCCCTAGATCAGTTCTTGCTGCAGCCAGATAAGCAAAGCTGGTGGTTTTTAATCACTGCTCTGGATTCAACTACTTGCTGACGTGGCCATTGCTAGCTTAATGTGATCCATCAGCCTACAATTAGATTAAGATATTCCAGAAGCTGAGACTGATGGGGACTGACTTCAAAGATGCTGATGACTTCTGTGCAACTGCGTTTAACTATTTTAACAGCAGTTTCCTTCTTTAGTCAACTTGTCAATCAGTGACTCTTATTAGATTCCAGCTCTGTGAGTAGGACTCTTTACTGTCCACCCCGATGAGGAGGAGAGACTGTGTTAACAGCCACAAGTCAAACAGGGCAAGAGAGTGGAAATAATGAAGAGGAGGCTTCTCTTCCAGCTGAGCTGCCGTTTAAAGCCTCTCTCTTCCTCACATTTAGAAGAGCAACCTCACCAAAGCTTCTGGAGTCTCTTCTTATCCTCTCTCTTCCTTTCAAACTCTTGCTCATTCTTCAAGGCCCGGTGCAGGTCCCTCCCTCAGGAAGCCTCCCCTGACCCTCTGGCCCTTCTTATTTACTGTGCATGTAGGTTACTCAACTATTACTTCCGTCTATGTCAATGTTCTTTAGAACGCTGATCCCGTTCTGTAAAGTTCTGTAAAAAGTGATTCCATTCTCGGACATGTTTGGGAAAGGCAAGGCCTAACAAAGTTAAATGGTTTCCTTTAAAGCAAGATGACTTGGAGTTTTTAATATGCTTACACACTTAATACTGGGGTGACCATACAATTAATTTGTGATCCAAGCGATGCCACTTAGGAACTGAAAGGGGTGCCATCATTAATGATGCCAGGAAGATGGGTGTAAATTGAAATTATCTGAGCAAACCAGGACACATGGTCAACCTAATTAAAATCTCTCCAAGTGGTGTTTCCAAAACTTTTCAGGTCGAAGAATCCTTTGGTTGAGGAGCATATCTCAGGATTAGTATTATGTAGATCACACTTTGGATTGCTGATGGGCCATGTGACCCAATCAGTGTGTGAACTCCCTAAGAGCAGGGCCTGTGTTGTGTTCATCTTTCTCTCCCCTTGGCATCAAATGCAGAGAACTGATGGAATTGCAGAGAACTGATGGAAAATTAAAGTAGAAAGAAAATTGCTTCTATTTTCCTTGGGCATCTCAAATAAGAGGTTATCTTAAAGAGTCTTGATACATACATTAGTCAGGGTTCTTAAGAGAAACAGGACCAACAGGATGTGTGTGCGTGTGTGTGTGTGTGTGTGTGTGTGTGTATTTGCATACAGATAGACAGATTATAGATGATAGATAAATAGAGATATAATTGATTTATTTTAAGGAGTTGGCTCATGTTATTATGGGGTCTTGGTAAGTCAGAAATATGTAGGGCAGGCCAGTAGGCTTGGGACCCAAAGAAGAATTGCAGTCCAAGTCCAAAGACAATATTCTGTATTCTGGCAGAATTCCTTCTTATTTGGGGGAGGTCAACCTTTGTTCTATTAGGGCCTTCAACTGATTGGATGAGGCCCACCTACATGGCAGAGGGAAATTAGCTTTACTCTAAATGTTAATCTCATCCAAAAACCACTTTCACCAAAATATCCACAGTAATATGTGACCAAATATTTGCGCACCATGGCCCAGTAAGGTTGACACATACAATTAGTCATCACAATACATATGGCAGGCTCACGTTTCATTAGTTGGGGATGTGTTTGCAGTCGGAGACTCGGCTTGAGCCTCTAGAGAGTCATAGGTGGCTGAGGATGTGTAACAGACTGTGACAAGACCAACAGGACTTAAAATGAGTGAGGGTCCTTGGCCAGAGAAGAGTTGGGAGGAAGACTAGAAACGGGAAGCAACATGTATCTCTCTCTACTGACTCACGTCCGAGTCTTATGGAGGGCAGGACACTGAAAAGTGGTCTGTATGAGGCTCTGGAGAGGCCCAGGGCCCTGAGGGCACCACAGTGTCCCCAAGTGACAAACTGACAATCTGTTCTCCGTGCTGAAGTGGAGGCAGCAGCACTCTTCCACTTCAGCACGGAGAACAGAGTGACCCTGAGACGGCCAAATCTCTGGAGACTGCAACACTGTGCCCATAGTGCGTATAACCTTAATGGAATTCTGCAAGGTAGCTGTTATCTTCATAAACACACACACACACACACACACACACACACACACACACACACACCTCCACCCTTACCACCCCCTCCCCCCAAACACACACACTTAACTTCCCCAGGCTCTCTTGCAGTGAGGAGTAGCCAAGTGACAAAGTTATAACTGATGAGAGACGAGATGACACAGGATGTTTCTGGTGGGGTTTCTAGGAAAGTTGTAAACGAAAGGGCAGACCCAATTGGCATAGGACCTTTCTCTTCTCTTTTTGCTCTGTTCTCTCTTCCTTAGCCTAGAACTCGGATGTGATGTCCACAGGTAGAGCAGCCAACTTACAATCCCAAGAACCAAAGTCACATGCTAAGGTTGGTGGACCAGGAAGGGAGGAGACTGTTCCTTAAGCACTGTGCCTGTGCTGCCTACCCTTGGACTCTGTTACATGAGAAAAATAACAACCTATTCGCTTAAGGTACTTTCTCAGGTTGTTCAATCTGCAACAAACCACCCTACAACTTTGCGGCTTAAAAAAACAACAACAGTCATTTTGCTCATGAACCTGCAGTCTGGGCAGGTGAGGACAGCCCATCTCTGCTCTACTTGGGGTCAGGCGGGTCAGATGGAAGAGCACAGGGTTGGGTTATCTGAAGCTTTGCTTACTCACACGTTTGGTGATTGATGTGACTAGTGACTGAGGCCTAAGCTGGAGCTTTAGCTGCAATACCTACATGTGGCTTCTCCTTGTGGCCTGGGCTCCCTCGCAACAAGGTGGCTGGGCTCCAAGGTCACGTATGTCAGGGGAGGAAGATTCAGGCAGAAGCCAAGTTATCTTTTGTGACCTAGCCTTGAATGTCATGCAGTATAGTTTCCACTGTGTTCTCTTCATTGAGGCAGCCACAGAGGCCAGTCCAGTTGCAAGGAGAGGGGAAGCAGACTTTACTTCTTTATGAGAGGGAAACATGTGGAATTGGAAATGTGACTGTGGCCATTCTTGAAAAATATAACATGCTGTAGCATTCTTGTCTGATTTCTGTCACAGGCAGCTGGTGGCAAGCCTATTGGAAGCGGATTACTGCCATGCATTCCACGTGGCCACTTCCTCCTGCCTGGCTCTGGGCTGTCTTATGAGGTCTGCAGTGCTATTAGGTTGTCAAACCACCACTCTCAGTGGATTACTGATCTTGAGGTACAAGATGCTTTCCAAACTGCACTCAGTCAGTGAGCATCTTAACATTTCCTCAAATCACATATAGAAAATGTTTTGTGACGGATACAGAAGTCGTGACTCTGAAAGGTGTTTAAAGCCATCTTAGAGTGTCAATATTGATACACATGACACAATTAGCAAACAATATGCAATGGTGAGCAATATGACTCTAGAAGAGGTGATGCAGACCAGGTGCTATCAGTGTGGCCTGAGGCTAATCAGGAACAGCTCTATGGGGTCTATGAGATGGGGAAAGATGGGAGCTTTCTAGGCAAAGGTTCAACAAGAACTCAGCCTAGAAATGTGAATGAGCTTGGTGTTTTCATGGACATGTAGGCAACTGGGCTGATTAGACAACGGAAATTTATAGCAGAGTAGGGAGACAGGGCTGGAGGCGAAGTGAGGGCAGGGAGGAGAACAGGATTCCTCATGAGGAATTTCTTGTGATCTGATGGCCAAAGACCTCTCCGCGTCCCTCTTAAGGGGGTTGGCATGCCATCTTGAAACACAAAGAGTGAACAAAAATTTGTTCCCTTCTTGTTCGTGACAAGAGAAACCATACCTTACTGATTTATTCAAATCTCATTTATAGAACACTTAGTGTGTTCTAGGTACTGAGGACATTAAAATGAATGTAAAGCACCCCCGATCTCAAAGAACTTCCTGTCTACTGGGGCACACAATAGAATAGTGTGGAAAACGTAATGGTGAGGCAGGTAAAATTGGAGATGGAAGAACGTAGAAGGAAGGAAGGTGTTACAGAAAAGGGAGTTTTTAAGTTAGTTCCTTGAGGGACTAGGCCATATTATTTTCTCCAGCTCCTTGATGGATAATAAGCTGCCCAAGGAGTAGGCAGGGTGGTGGACTAGAAAGGCATCTGCTAGATTGTGAATTGAAAAGCCCAGGACTTTTGTTGTATTATTGTCTCTCTTAGCTGTGTGACCTCAGAAAAATTACTTTCCCTCTCTGAGCCGCTATAGTCCTCATCCATAAATTGATGAAGCTGGTGAATGACCTCTAAGGTCATTTCCGGATCAAAAATTCTGATTGTCAGATGATTCCTCTGAAACGGATTTGTGTGGAGGTGTCTAAGGAAATGCATATGTTTAGTTAATTTAGTAGCTCAGCTTCATATGTACAAATTATAGTTACCCCAAGAGAGAGAGGGTTCTATAAAAAGCCTGGCATTCGTTTTGATCATGCTTAGAAATACTGCAGGAAATCATCGGCAACGCAAACAAAACCTCCTCTCACTCAGACCCCAGACAGATGACAAAGTGATAAGCAGAGCTAACTCCCTGGGGCAATATTTCTTCCCAAAGCATAGATATGGGTGAATTATTGCCATTCTTAATTGCCTAATGATTTTGTTCCCTTTCATGTAATCTTTTCGGGGGGTTATATTTTTACCATCTTGCAAATTCATATTGGCAGAGTGATATACATTGTCGAATAAAACACAGTGGCCCATCCATCAAAAATCAGGCTGCAGTTGCCTTGAGTTTTTTGGAGAGAGACTGTAAGAGGGGGAGGAGGAGAGGCGGAGAGGGAAGATACCTCAGTGATGTAGATGGTCACTTCCTTGCTGGTGGGTCAGCAGTTCTCCAGGCTGACGCCGAGATAAGCTGAGCATTCCAATTTTCTCCAGGCTCTTTTCCTTCTGGTTCAAGTTTTGGCTCTTTGGGGGTGTTTGCCTTATTAGCCATGGCTGTCTGGGGAACTCAGAAGGCAATTAGACCAGGGAGTGAGCCATTTAGGGGATTGGTAATGGAATGTGGATTCTTTACTCCCTAACTTAATTGTTTGCATTTGACCAGAAATCATTACTAGCTGATGGCTGCTTGGTGGCATCTGCGAACTAAAGTGGTGACCCAATGGAGTTCTTAACATGTTATGGGAGAAACCTAATAGAGAGAGGTAACTTCGATGGTGAGAGGGGTTTGCCCCAGACTTGTGTGTCCTATGAGAGGTGATCTTGCTATTGCATTGCCTCCTTCCCACTGTGAGGACCAATGACAACGGCTGGAAGACTTGGCGATGTGGTCCCCCACAGGTCCTTGATGGGCTCTCGCCTGCATTGCACATTAGGGTTAGTTGGGAATCTCAGCAACCTCCCTTCGCTCGAGGCTCCATCCCAGACCAATAAAATTTAAATCTCTGGGTGTGGGACCTGGGCCTCAGTATTTTTACAGCTCCCCAAGTGTTTCCAAAGTGCCAGCTAAGATTGAGAGCCACCACGAAAGGAAAGCATCTTATCATCTCTTACTTGGAAACAATTATCTTGAATTTCTTTATCGAGATGGATGTAGGTAAAGGGAACAAGGATGAAAAGTCAGAAGCATGGGGACCCTTGCAAGCAATTTCCTCAACAAATATTAATAGAGATAAACTACACACCAGGCACCGGACAAAGCGCTTCTCAGGCTCCAGCTGGACAGTTTCCTGGGGGATACAAACAGCCAGTCCCAGTAGTGACAGTGCAGGGAGCCAAGAGAACACAGAGATGTTTCTAGTTGTATGTGATGGGAAATCGACAACTAAAGGGCAAGAAAGGGAAAATTGAGCGGGAGGGAATGCAGACCGATCTGGGCCGGTGCTGTCCAATAAAATATAATATAGCATTAAAATAATGTATAATTTATATTGTATAATGTAGTATAAAATGGCCTGCGTGAAGTTTCTAGTAGCCCCGTTGAATAATGATAAAAAGGAGAAATTAGTTTTAATAGTACATTTTCTTTAACCCAGTATATCCAAAATACTAGCATTTCAACATGTAATCAATGTAAAAATTACTGATGGGCTCTGTTTCATGTTTTTATACTAAGTCTTCAAAATCTGGTGTGCATTTTCTGCTTATAATACATTTCAGTTTGGACTAGCCGCATTTTAAACGTTCAGTAGCTAGCGACGGCTAATTTTCAGCATCCAATCAGTCAGCACTGGCTGAGGGAGAGGAAATAACAAATTCGCTCTGACGTGCTGAGGAGCGTGGGAAACCCAGTGTGGCGAAGCACAGTGAGGGGCGTGGTGGGCGTGGTCTGGAAGAACTGAATAGTTTGCAGGTCCAAGCGCAAAATGAAAGAGCGGAGCTTTTTATTGAAAAGCTATTGAGAAATTTAAGATGGTGATAGAGTACTAGACCAAGCCGAAAGCAGGACCTGGGCAACCGCACAGGTTGCACACCCTGACTCTGCTCTTGGGAGTGGCAGGCACTGAGATACCCAACTTGCTTCCCTCTTCCTCCTCCCTTAGAGATAGAGGTCCCATTCTGATCCAGTATTTCTCTTCCTTAGTGGCTGGAAAGGACATTTTATCACAAATGTCCATGAGATAAACAGAGGAAGCTTGTTCAGGCTTCCAGGAAAGATCACCAACTAATAAAGAGACTGGTAAAAAGAACTTGTCCTGTGTTTTTACCTGTGGTTACATCAGGACCTGAAGCTTGAGCTGCTGTAGCCTTCCTGTGACCTAAAGGGAACATTCAGGAAAATTTTAGAAGGACCTGACTTTGTTAAGCCACTGAATGAACCAAATATGCAGCACCCTTGCAGCTAGACTTCTTGTTAGGAGAATGAGTAAATGTCATTATTTAGCAACTTCTGGATGGGCAGCCAAAAACATCCTTACAGACACAGTGACAAATGGAGACGTAAGAAGGTAAACCACGAAAGACTTTGAAAGATTCAGCCATCCCTAGCTTCTTGTTTGGTGATCAACCGATGGGCTTATTCCCTTGCTATCCTCAAGGCAGATTTGGGATTAGGCTCACATTCAAGACCGGGAATGAACCTGTCAATAGATTTACGTTGCTTCACTTGAAAGTGTTTGCTGGCTGTGCGGTAGACTGTGAGTAAGTGCTATTCTTTGTCAACATCAGATATTCAGCTCCCAAAAGGTTTGGGGCCAGTGTCCTGCCTCAGAGAAACATTTGTTGGGTACTTGCCCAGGAATGAATGTATATAATACATAAAAAACATAAAGTACATGTTCACATTCCCTGTTTCTTTTCTCGTTTAATCATAAAATTGATTGAAATAGCCAAGTGTGTGTGGTCTGCTCAAAGTAAAAAGCCAAGGACTGATTTTGCTGGTAGAGTGGAAGGCTTAAAAATGGATAAGAACCCTCATTTAATCCAACATGACTGGACAAGTGGCTATTGACACTATTGGATACTTATTACGCATTATATGTAGTTGAAAAATTGACTGTGATGTGCTCCAGGGAGAGCAGTTTCAAAACGAGGTACAAGCAAAAGGCTTACACATGCCTCTCACAAAAGAAGAAAATTGCCAGCCAACAAACATATGAAGAAGTGCTTTACAATATCGGGAATCAGTATAATAATAATTGAAACCACAATAAGATACCACTACACACCCATCAGATGAGCAAAAATTCAAAAGTTTGAAAAAAATAAGTGTGGGCAAGGATAAGGAGCAATGAAAACCCACTGATGGAAGTGTAAAATATTACAAATGATTTGCAAAAAGTTTGGCATTATCCAGTAAAATTAAAGATATGCATATCTTCAGTTATTCCATTCTTAGGTAAATACTCCTCAGGAAACATACAGTAACGCTCATAGCGGTATTCCGGCAGGTTAGCCAAATGCCATAAATGATCCAATTGTTCATCAAAGATAGAATGGATACATAATTTGTGGTATATTCATACTGTAGTCTATTGTAAAGCAATGGAAATGAACCACTTGGATAAATCAGATCTCCTCTTTTGGCCTGGCTGCTTCATAGTGATGGTCTGAAGCCAATAACCTCTTCCAGACTCAATTTCATCATCTGGAGAGCAGCAATGATCACTCCTGCCTTACAGTTTGGGTGTGAGTTTAGTTAGATGAGTGTGTTACACCATCACTGAAGCTCTGGTGATCCAGAGTGAGAATATTCCAGTCTGCAGGTGATTTGGCAGCTTCCTCTCTTGGGCTCAGGAAAGGCTGTGAATAGACCTTCACCAGTGAGGTCAGAAAACGCTTAGTATGGACTCTCCAAAGATGCTTAGAACAGACCAGGTGATTGTGCACAGTGGGAGCAGAAAAGGATTAAACCAGAAACTCCTCCTAAAACAGAAGAGGAAGAAGATGAAGGTGAGCCCTTGAGGGGCAGGTGCAGAGGGGTTGGCTGAGAAAATAGGACCCATCTAGGCAGCTGGAGAGCAGAGCAGGGAAGGTAGAAGGGGAACTTCATGCAACCCACAGATTATGGAGGCAGGTCGCTTAGTCAAAGCGAAGAGCTGCTACTCAGGGCAGATGGGTCTCACTCACTTTGGTCCTCCCCCACACCACCATGGGCTCGTGGACCCTCAAGTGGCTGGTCCTTTCTAAGAGCAGCCTGCAGAACCCAAATGTCAGCAGCTTTTTGAATCTCAAACTGCCACTCCATGGATTGCATAAAGTCTAAAATCCACCCTCAGATTTCAGTGAATTCCAGGGAGAGAACGTTGTGAAGACCCTTTTCAGCCTGAAGCCCTGCTTCTGCTAATGTAGTTCAATTTGTGGATCATCTTGCTGTTCATTATCTGCTGTTCTTTTTTCATACCATGTCAACCCAGGTGTAGAACTCAATTTTTTCTTTACTTTACAGACAACAAACAAAAAATTTGCACTAATATTTGAATGAACATTTGTAGCTATTTTTACTAAAGATTAAGGGAGATGGAAGAACGTACACTGCTTTATCACCATTGACTTAAAACAGAAGAGTAGGCATCCTCCTTCTGCAAGATCGTTGACCCCTCCGGCAACCTGGGTCCCTCCCACCATTCCTTTCCGTTTTACCCCCGTGCTTCCTGTTTCTCAGCCTCTTCCCTCGCAGGAGCAAAAGGCAAATTCCTCTCATTTCCTCCTAATTTCTTTAGTCAGCCTATTAACCAGCAACTATTTGTTGAAGTCTTACTCCATGGGTGGGACTCTCTGTCATCTGCCCCGATGAGGAGATGAGACTGTGTTAACAGCCATGAGTCAGACAGAGTATTAGGATGAAAATAATGAAGAAAGGGAAAAAAAGACAAAACAAAACAAAACAAACAAAACAAAGCCACAACTCTTCCAGCTGAGCTACTGTTTCAGGCCTCTCTCTTATTCACATTTGGAAGAAATTCTGGCTGATGCTGGTTCCCCACATGAGGTGTCTTCCTTCTTTCTTTCTTCCTATCAAAATCTGGCTGATTCTTCAAGTCTCAACACAAGTCCTCTCTCTCTCACTGAGGGAGACCAACCATCCTGGTATGCTGAGGGGGTTCCCACGTTGTCAGTTAACAAATGGAGGGGGTTCCCACGTTGTCAGTTAACAAATGGAGATAATGCCAGGTAAACCAGGATTTATGGGTCACCATTAAGAAGGACCAAGCCCTGCACAAAGGCTAATATCCTCTTTGGGGTCTGGGTTCTTTTTATTTTTTTTCAGCTAAAAATTAAAGAATGAAGCTTGATGAAGGATAAGAACCCCAAGCTGGACATGGAGGAGAGGGAAGTGGGGAGAGAGATACACAGGCAGAATCCTAGAAGCCGCACAGTGTATCTCCATTTAGAGGATTAGGGAGACTGAAGCTTTGACACTCCTAAGTTTCTCTTCAAGTATACACTTTAATACTTCAGTTTCCTGAGTTATTTTTCAATGACATCGAACTCTGACTTACATTTCAAGAAGCTATCTTAACTGTGCACACGTGCACACACACACACACACACACAGACCGTGATTGATCTTTTCTGAAACATTTAGTAGTTATTGGGGCAAACCACCATGAGAAAGGCACCATGCTGTGCTTTGGGGGACACAGAAGAGGTAAACTCTGTTCCTTTAAGACACTTATTACCTGGTTAAATAAAAGACACATCGAACACATTAAAAACAAAGTCATTTTATATGCAACGGAATTGTGCTAGGTGGAAGTTTAGAGAAGATGCAGGTTAATAAGAGTCAACAGTTCTTCACCGCGGCAGTGCCCTAGAAGGGAGGTGACTTAGATAGATGAAGAAGAGAGAGGACATTTCAGACTGAATGGGTGGGGGACCTCATGAGATAAAACAGCACTGAGCAGGGTATGTGCTGGACAGAATGAGGAGAAATCAGACACTGTAAACTTTGGTTGTCCCCTATTCAAAGAGCCCATGTCCCCAACCGCCACATTAGGCATATTGTAGATATTTGATAATTCCCTAGAGGATGAATGAATAACTTATACACTCAGTTGGCTCATGTATTCCCTCCTGTTTCCTTCATGCTAACTTATCCAGCTCTTAGAAACCCCTCTTTGTTATTCAGCCATTTTACTGTCACCAGAAAAATGGCAGGGGTGTGGGATTGGTGTGTTCAAATGTAGGTTTTATTATTATTTGGGCATGAGGTGGCCAACAGATGAGGAGATCACTGGCATTGGAAAGACAGTCTGTCACAGTTCCCAAAAGGAGGGGGCTCGCCACGCCATGCAGGGGCACATGGGGAAGCCCCAGGGTCAGTCAGGAGGCAGAGGGAGTGAGAAGAAACACATGCAAGGCCAGGCAAGGTGAGCCCGTTTTGAGTTGGTTGGTTTGAATACTTCCATTGGGCTCTAGAGTGTAGGGAATGACCCTGGGTGCCTGGTACCTGGCCTTGGGGTGATGAGGGCAGGGAATAGCGGCCCAGAATGTAAGAACCTAATAAAGAAGGCAGTTGGGGGTATGGATTCTGGATTGGTTAGCTTGCATATGCAAGGCACATTGGCAGGTAAGGTGCTTACTATCTCTAAGAATTATCTGACTTTGCAGGGGCAGTCTCTCCAGAGTCAGCAAGGCCCCAAACATGAAAGCACTAGACGTATAGAAAATAACAATGTGTGGTTAATATGGTTGGGATGGTGAATTTAATGATAGGCTCCTCTAGGAAGCTCTTGCTGAAATGTAATCCTCCTCTTCTGAACTGCTTAACGCTGTGTTTGTGGCTCTGTACTTCCAAGCTCTTTCCATCTACTGCTCTGTGTTGAGGCTCTTCCTTGTGCAGAAAAGAGCTAACACAGCAGGACTGAGAGAGCTCTCTTTTAAAAGGCTGGTCTTTGGGAGGTGTCTAGGAACTTGGATTTCAAGAGGCTTTTTATCATTCCAAAATGGATAAGGGTGGTTGACTGTGTCTACATTGTTGAGGCAAACAATATGGTTTGTACTGAACAACTGCTTTCCTTTTGGGAGTCTGGAATTTTGGCACATGCTAGGCAGAGGTTGTTTATGTTACCAGCCCTCAATAGAAGCCTCGAGTCTTTCATGTGCTTGCCTCATAGGCGTTTCACCCATGTCATCACGACCCACTACTGAGGGGATTAAGTGTGTCCTGTGAGACTCCCCTGGAAGAAGACTCTGGGAAGCTTGTCCTTGGTGTCCTCGCACTTTACTCATGCACCTTCTCCCTTGGTTGATTTTGCTTTGAATCCCTTCACTGTGATACACCATCACCGTGACTGTATCCTGAGTCTGGTGAGTTCTCCTGTTGAGTCGCTTAAACTAGTGGTGCTCTTGGGGACCCCTGACACATTGATACACCAGTCTTACTTATCTCAACTGGTTTATAAGCATCTGTGATGCAGGCATGGGCATCCTAGTGTCCTGGTAAGGACATCAGATTAAGAACCAGAATGTCTTCTTGTGAAGCTTTGCTTCTTTCCTTCCTAGATGTATGGTTTTAGGGGAATCAGTTACCTTTGCTGAGCCTCAGTTTACTCATTAAAGGTGGAGGTTGCAACTCCAAACCCCCACGTCATGGTTCAAATAAAACATCGCTTGTGAAAATGTTCCCAACTCTTAAGACATGACATCAATAAAAGATTATTACAAATCTGTATACTCTCATCATATCTTGGATAAAGTAAACAACATTCAATTAGTTTCTGCTGAATAGATGAATCACTGCGAGTTACCGCATTCTCTTCTATCCAAGAGTCCATGGCACCTGGCAGAATTATGGACATTGGAGAAACAAAATAAACACTTAATTTTTAATACTCAAGATGGAAAAAGTGGAAAAATAACAAACCCAAACAGCTGACGCCCAGGTGCCCTATTCTTAAGTTGCTCCCACTTCAATGCCCCTCCCCCATCACCCCAACTCCCTTAATTGCCAAGGCTAGGCCATGGGGTGGTGCTTTCAAAGTCTCCTGAACTCCCTGAAACCATTTGCTGGTGAACTCCTCCACTCATCAGCCTCTTGTCAGCCGCCACCAGGAGGAACACGAAGGCCTTAATTGATCAGGCCGGGCAGTAGCCTTGAGAACTTGATTCAGGTATTGACGTCTGAGGAGCCAGTCTCACTCCGGCCTCCACAGCTAGGAGCGGCTGAACATCAAAACTATTAACCTCTGGCCTGAGCAGTTGGCGAGGCAGCCCAGCAGCAGTAATTAGGAAGTCAATCGGAATCGCCTGTCTCACTTACACTGGCATGTCAATCAATAGCCGCGGTGACAGGTTCATTAGGCCCAGGCCATGCAAGCCCAGCCTGTAACAACCTCATAAAATACAGCAACGACTCAGGGCAGAGAGAAATCCGCCCGAAGGACTGGAGTGGATGACAATACGTATTGATTAGGGCTCCAGCAATTTATGAAGTGCTACTTGTTGGCCAACCTTTCTGACTCAGTGCTAAATTTTCCCAAGTAGTTGCAAGATGAAACCAAATATTACCCTTTAAAAAAAATGAAAGCAAGCAAGCTGTTGTTTGACAGGGCATTTTTTACGTTAGTTACTCCTAGCAAATAATCTTTCAGGGTAAAACTTCAACAGTTACTTAAGGCTGAAGCGGTACCTTTGTCTCTGTGGCCATCAGACTTTGAAAGAAGACATCCATCTGGGGAAGAAAAAATATGATTTGACGTGTGATTAGGCAAGACTCTACCTTCAGAGAGACAAGGTGATTTAGGCATTCATTTCTTCCTGGCGTTTTTAATGGCTCATCTGGGCTGTTCCAGGGGGACAACTGACACCTGGGTTTTCTGAGCTAATTTAAGAGCGCAATAGAAGGAGGGGTGGTGTGTGCAAAAGGGTACCTTCTGGCTCCTTCCCCATCCTCCCAAATGACACTGCTTGGCCACATTTGCCAGAGACCTTGCTGCCTCCAAGCCTGCAGAAAAACAGGGCGGTGATTCTGAGCCTCATTCTGAACCGTGGCCTCGAAAATAACACAAGGTGGGGTGACACGTGCATTGCTTAAAGACATTTGCTAGTCTTCTCACTTTTAGCCCTGGGAAACAGCCAGAGGCATGTGCAACAGCGACTATCTTTGGATATTTGCCTCTGTCCTCAGTAATCAATGCACATTCATCTGTATGTAAGAATTCATTATCAAGCAAAGCTTGAGGCTGCTTTATATATTGATAAGACTCCAAAAACTCATGACAAGTCCTGAAGCTAGTCCCATTTGGCCTGTCCCCAAAGGCACGGCCCTGCCTCAAGGAGCATGTACACTAAAAAGCGATACGGTGGTCAGAGTCAGGTTAGAGGGGCTGAACATACTTTGCGTTTTGTCAGTAATAGACCCTACCTCGATGAGTCCAGTTTCTTCATCTCTAAAATGGGATAAAAATGCCACTCTTCTTTTCAATATGGTTATTGCGAATCTCAGATGAAATAATGGCTTAGGAACACTGTTTGTAAAATACCGTGTAAGTGTGAAGTAAGTTCACAGGGAGGCCATCACCTGTGTTCATCTCATCTCCCAAGTAGCAAGAAGGTTCCAAGTGGTTCTATGTCAGTTGAGATTCTCCCCTCCCGCCCCCAACCTCTCATGTAAATGCCCAGATCAATCAACCCACAAATATTTATTGAGCTTTGTAAGACACTGTCTGATCTTTACCTCCCCCTCCTCTGGTTTCAGTTACAGGAACTCAGTAACGATGGGGAAAGGGAAAATATTGGTTTCTCCTAGCTGAGTTCCAAGGCACCTCTCTTTATGTAAAACCAATTCCTCGAGCAAGAATGTCCTTTGTCCTGTAGGTGCCAGGAATCTGGCTTATTTATCCCCATACTCCAGTCCTACCCAACCATGGACTTCACCTCACTTCCCCTCTGGGAATTCTTTTTTTTTCCAGGAACTAGCTGCCATTTCCCCAGGGACCATCCTTGATTCTTCCTTAACAAACAAAGAAATGAGAATTTAATTGCTAGGCATTTTGAAAACAAAATAATAAAAACAAATTAAAAAAAAACAATAAACAAAAAACAGCAAAATTCAGACAACATATCCCACCTGAGGTTGTCCGTTATCTGTCTTGGGCTGGTCAAGTGGAGCCAGGCCAGCCTTTTTCAAGGCCTCCTCCCTAACTGTTCCTTCCCAGGACCTGTAAGGCTTTGGTTCTTGTCTTGCAGATCTACCCTCCTGGTTCTGAGTAGAAGTGATGCCCAGACTGAGGCAGTGGTAGGACTGGGTTGGGGCTGGGCTTCTCAGTGCCTTCTGTCTAATTTGGTACTTGGACATGTTTCCCAGGCCAGCCTCCTGATAAGTAAGAGCATCAAGTTTTCTAGGACTCTTCCACTGGACCCAGAATTATGAGCCCTTAAAGAGACATCCTTCCCTTAATCTTAGACTATTTAGTTATATGTTTTTAACTTGATTATTTTTAAAGTGCGTTAACATGCTATTGTCAGGATTAGTTCTACCTGTGGGTGAAGCTTGGCTTCCTGGACCTGAGGTCTTAAGTTGGTTTCTGGACCTGGTTTCACTCAGGACCATGTCACCTTGATGGGGTACTATCTTTCCCAGGCCTGTATGCATGGCCTGGGGCTCTTCACCAGCTCTAAGGGGGCCCTTCTCTTCCTGTTTCAAAATCTCTGCCAAGTTCCTGTTTCTGGTCCAAGTGGCCTCTTATTTGCAGCTCATTGGCCAAGAAGATAATTGACAGATTTGAGGCCAAACCCTCTCTGTTTCAGGTACACAAGCCACTCGTCTTTCATGGTTCGTTCACCCCCTACGCTGTCACTCTGTTGACTCTCCCCAAAAGACTCCTCCCATCCCCCTAAATAGGAGCAAGACTTTACATCCTGAAAATATACATGGCAACAAAAGACCATTTTTGCCAGGGGTAAAGCGGCCCCAATTGTGCTTTCTGAGCTCACTTTTAATTTTTTGAAGCCCTTCCTTCCCCTTGACCTCATTCCCTCTTTACAATGGCCCTATGAGGAGGTATGGGTGGTTCGCAATGTTAGTCCAGGGAAAGAGGACAATGGGAATGGATGTCCCCCCAAAAGGGTCACTGTCAAAGTAGCAGAGGAGCCCGTCTGGGTCCCCAAAAGAGGGCTGCTCTCATCTCCACCTCCCAACTCCATTTGTAAGTGCCTCATTTTGCTTCTGTGGAATAGAGTGATGCCCTCATTTTTAAATATCGTAAAGCCTTCAAAAGTGTAAAACCATGAAAATACAGAAATGTTAGACTAGACTTTGTTGTTTATATTTGTATGTCATAATAGCAACATTTTAAGTAGAATATCTTGTTATTATCTTACTCATCACTGTATCCCAGGGCCCAGCACAAAGCCAGACACAAATGCAAACCTGTTATTAGGAACTGATCTTCATTTGTAAGGGAATATGGGAAAAGGGGAGAGGAGATTTTGATTTTTTTAAAAAAAGATCATACATACTATCTGGAATTTCTGTCCTTCCAGCTGCTTACATTGGATTTGTTTGTCCTGTGGCTCAGGTTTAATCTGGCAGCTACAGTGGGCCATGCCTTCTGGAAGGCACCCTCCCCCTACTAGAGCCACAGCCCTCAGCTCCCTAGGCCATGTGTTCCTGCCAGCCCATTCCCATACAGAGGTGGGCATCTGCAAGGGATCAGAGGGGTGCGTGTGTGTACTGGGAAGGGGAAGGGGACAGAGGTCACCCTCCGAGCCTGGAAGCTCTGCTGGCAGCACTCAGCCTCAGGGAACCAAGCTCCCCTCCTGCCTGCACCGTGAGCATCCCCAAACCACCAACAGCCCTACATATCTGCTCCAGCAGGGGCAACTTGTGAGCCTGTGAGGTTCTGGTTTCTCCTGGAGCATGCTGGTTTGCAGCAAGGCCTGCCGGAGAAATCCTCAGGCTCCAAGACAGAGCAACCAGCCAATAACAACTTCCCTTGCACCTGTGCCTGTTGCAACCATTTTTATCATTTTGCCACGCTTCATTGACCGATGGATTTTTTTCCAGCTTTGTACTTTTTTTTATTACTATTATTTTTATCTTCATCATTACCTCCATGCCTCTGATGGCATTTAGATCTGAACCGCCTATGAACCTTCGAGCCCGATTGTGCCATGACAAAAATATTGTCGTTTACATTCTGTGCCAAAGTATTATATAAAAACACATCAACGAAAAGGAAATTCAGGAAGCCGGGAGTAAAGATATATAGTCAGCAAAGTATATAACTTCTGGCATATTACTGCTTAATCCTAACATAATTATTCTCATCCTTTTATTTGATTAACTTCTAATGGTTCCTCTTGGTGTTAAAGGTCCCACTCTGATCATTTGATTTTAGTGTCTGCTATAATTACCGATAATGTTCTTTGCAAGACAATTTAATGATAACCGCATAATGGCCTATATGAAGAAAGCTGCAGGGTTTCAAAGCTTTTGAGTAATATAAAATACATTAGACTAACACAAGCTATCAACATGACAGGGAATGTTTGATTTACACTCAGGACTAGGTTATAGCATCATGGAATTTTTTTCTTTTCCTTTTTTTTTTTTCTTTCTTTTTTTTTCTTCTTGCAGCCGTTTATAATAAATGACAGAACAGTTGGACAATATGCAACTTGCTGATTGCAGGAGAAAAATGTCTCACAAAGTTTGAAGTGGTGCAGAGGCAGCCAGGACAGCTTGGGAGGAACAGTGTGCGTGGAGCAGAGCTGGGATGAGAGCCTGGTTCCCTGGGGACACTGACCAAATTAGCCTTCCCCTGGGGAGATCAGACAGAAAGGAGTCTCTTCGCTCTTTTCCTGCTGTACCAGCTCCCAGCAATTGAGGTTCTCTCTGCCAGTCATATTCGCCAGGTTTTGGGTAGCCGAAATCTCATTTAGTTAACTATTTTTTGGATCGAAATAATAATAATTAGATTTTCAGCACTCGGTCTCCCCTTTTTCCAAAATGAGCAAGCAAATGAACAAGCAAATTGAAAAACCAACCTAAAAAATTAAAAAAAAAAAAAAAAGAAGGAAAAAAAAAAAAAAGAAGAAGAACAGCACAACAACAAAAACATTTTGTCCAAACATTAATGGCCTGCAGAGTTCATAACATCTCTCTCCTGGCCCGCCCCCTTCAGCAGTATTCAGTATTTGGGACCCTGGCCTATGTGCCTCTTTCATTCGAAATAAAGTCATCACTCACCACTCTGGCCAAATGCAGCATAATTGATGGGGTGAGTGGATGGAGAAAATTTCCTGTCAGGAAAAAAAGGTTAACTGTGGACATATTACACCAGGGTCTCTGATTCCAGGATAATGGCATTTGGACAAAAGTAGGGCCCCGTCCTTTTTATAGCGCTTTATGCCCCATTAGTATTACTGCAAGTCCCAGGACCTGCCTGTTCGGGCACTTAATCAAAAGCAATGGGTTGAAAATCATGTTCCAGCTCTCCTCATATTTGATTCATTCCTCCTAGATAGGAAGAAGTAAAAAACACATTACTAGCATCAAAACAGCACATGCATTATGCGCTAAGCAGTTGAGAAGGCTATCATTGGGTTTTATCCCTTTGGGTACTTAGATGGACAAGTACTTTCCTATTCATCCATTCAGTGGACTGAGGTGGCCATATTTCATTTTTTTCTTCCCCTGACAGACAATCCGTTAGTTTTCCACAGATCTCTCTTTTAAAGACACATTCATGTCACTTATTTTAATTGTAAGCTTCAGGCAGCAAAGCCCAGAATGTGTGTCCGTGCGCGCGCGCGCGCGCGCACACACACACACACACACACACACACACACACACAACTGGAAACCCACTGCTTGGATGTAGCTCCTCTGAGAGCCAAATCTAATAATAGGAGAAGAACATTTCTTAGGGGAAGAATTAATTTATACACTTAATTACTCGGGATCCACTTCAAGCTCTCCGCTTTAATGCTCTTTCTTTTGGAGAGAGTTTTTAACTAAACGCCGAGTGTTCTGACAGACCCCGAGGAGAGCCTGCCTCACACAGACAGAGGGGTCTGGCCACATCCCACTCCCTACCACTGTGACCCATCCACAGACCCCTCCCCCCTCCCCGCCCCGCGAGGAGCTATGGGCCGTGGGTCTGAGGCCCTGCGCGTGTTAATATTGATTGGGGGCTGAGTGAGAGGGGCTTCGGCTGAGCGAGCTGCTGCTTCTCAGCGCCCACGCTCTCCGGGGCTTCTGAGTGGATTTTCTGCTGCATGGCTCAGCCCCAGCGTAACTGTGAAAAATGGGACTATTTCTTCTATCTGTTCAAAATGAGGCAGAAGCCAGGCTCCTCTTCACTGAGGAGGCCTGTGTCTGAGGAATGGGCTTCCTCCATTTAGAGTATCCATTCTATTCTCCAATATCTTGACAGAAAAGTAGAGTAAGGATAAAAATGATAACATTGCATGGAGAAGGGTTACCTCTGTTGGATTCATGAAGGAGGAGAATTATTATCTGCTTCTGGCATCATCAGAAAAACGGATTGGGTACAGGGGTACCCAAACAGGCCAGGGACGCTGCCCTTGCCCGCCTGTGGGTTGGTCTAAGAGGCTGGATGTCTCAGATGCCAGGGTTCCCAGAGTGGGTTCTGTCTGGGTGCAGAGAAAGCAGCTCATTGTATCCTAAGAAGAAGCTAATGGATGCCTGCAATTGTCCAGACTGGGGAGGGGTAGGACAGGGGTTCTAGGAGTGTGGGCAAATGGAACAGAGACTCAGGGAGAGGGGAAGCAGCACGTGATCCAGGGCCCCTGATTCTGAATGGGAACCTGTTTAGCCCCCTAGTGTATAACCTCCCCATCAGCCTGACAAGGGGCTTGCATGTCCCTCCACTGTGTCAGTGTTCGATATGCAGCCATTGTTAATTGCACCCTCTTAAAATATATACCTGATAACTGAGATAGGTAAAATAGAACACAAAAGAACATGTCATCGCATTAAGATGAACTTAGGTTCAATCCTTCAGTGTCTTCATAGAATGTTTTACTTACATTAACGTATGTTGGAAAATATCTTTTTTAGGGTCTTATATCTCATTAAATATCCATAAAACTCTATATGCTACAGAGATAATTATTTTTAAACCTTGAGAAAATCTAGAAGAAAATTAAATTGACCATTTATCAAGCCTCTAGAGAGGGAGATGAAAATGATTTTTCTAAGCTTAGAAGCAATATAGAAACCCTCAGAGGAAAAGAGTGACAGATTTGACTATATAAAAGAACGAAACAGTCCTGGATGTTGAAAAAAAGGCAAACAAGAAGTTGGGAAAATATTTATAGCTATTATGATAAGAGTTAATATTTTTATTATTTAAAATGATCATATTGATAAGAAAACACCAAGTCTTAATAATAAGCTAAGAATATAAGCATAATTCATAGAATAGAAAAGACAACTAGTAAATAAGAAAATGTTCAGCTTTACTAGAAGTCAAATAAACGTAAATTTAAAAAGAATCATTCATTCATAAATGAATCTTTTCTTTCAATGAAAGAATCTAGTATTGAAAACAGTGCTCTGAAACTGTTTTTTGTTTTGTTTCGTTTTGTTTTGTTTCGTTTTGTTTTGTTTTGTTTTGTTTTGTTTTGTAGTACATGCCTGGTGATCTTTTAAATAGATTAAACCCTTTTAGAAAGCAATCCAAAGCTATGAAAATGTTTCTACTCTTTAACCCGGGAATCCCACTTCTGGGACTCTAATCCAAGAAAGTACTCCAAAAGATGAAAAGGCCAACATATAAAGGTCTGTATTGCAGTGTGGCTTATAACGACAAAAAGTGAAAACCGCCCAACACCAGTGAGAGGTGCATGTGTCACACCACTCAATGGACTATCAGTCAATCTTGGAATGGTAGCCATGTGGACAAAGCCTCCTTTACTTTCAGGTGAAAAAGCAGTATGCAAAACTGGATGTAAATGATGATTCCCAGTATGTAGGAAACACGCACATATTTAAAAAGGTGAAAACATAAAAATCACTACACACCTATTGGAATGGATAAGATTGAATGAAGCAACTGACCACATCGAGTAACAGCAGGTTTATGAAGCAACTGGAATCCATATGTTGCTGGTTAGATGATGGGACTACAAAATGGTACAACCACCCTGGGAAATAGTTGGGTAGTTTCTGAGCAAGTTAAAAATATACTTACCATATGACCTAGAAATCCCGTTCAGGGGCATGTATGCAATGAAACGAAAACATATGCCCACCAAAAACCAATATGTTCATGCATGTAGCAGCTGTATTCCTAACTGCCAAACAATGAAAACAACTTGAATATTCATAAACGGTACCTGGATAAACAAACCGTGATACATCCAT
The DNA here is from genome assembly GCF_014176215.1 of Rousettus aegyptiacus. Classification (NCBI taxonomy): domain Eukaryota; kingdom Metazoa; phylum Chordata; class Mammalia; order Chiroptera; family Pteropodidae; genus Rousettus; species Rousettus aegyptiacus. The sequence continues at coordinate 75,351,781 of NW_023416287.1, forward strand.
ACAGTGGACTACCACTCAGCAATAAAAAAGAATGAACTGCTCATAGACACGACGTAGATAAATCCCAAAAGCATTAGCCTGGTCAAAGAAACCAGACATAAAGGGGTATGTGTTATATGATTCTATTTACATGACATTCTGGAAAGTGCAAAATTATAGGGACAGAAAACAGATCAGTAGTTGCCAGGGTCTTCATGTGGGGGGAAGGGATTGACTACGAAGGAGACAAGAGAATATTTTGGTATGACTACTCTAGATCTTGATTATAGTGTATTTGTCAAAATTAATAGAACCGATTCTGTCCTCAAAGGTGATTTTTTTTTTTACATGTAAATCATTCTTCAACTAATCTGACCCTACCTCCAATAAAGCGATCCATAGTTTGGGTAAAATAATAAGTTTAAAGGTGATTCTACTCTTTTCTCTATTTCTCAAAATTTCTAACATAACTTCGAAAGAGGAAATACATGCCTAGATTTGTTATTGTTGTCACAGGGAGGGTTAATCTGTAAGCAGGAGCACATTTTCCTAAGTAAGTATAATACTTCTATTTCAAATAGCCACTGACAAGAAACAAATGATGTGAAAATGCTTTGCAGATTTTGAAATTCCCTCTCTCTGCCCTCCTGCTGGCTCGACCACTCTTTGGGTTTTCAATAAAGCTCTGTTTTTCAACTGGCTTGACTCTAGATCTCAAACCAGGTGACAAGTAGCAAAGGAACTATATGTGTTTAACTTAGAAAATAAAAGACTTAGAAGTTGAATTAATTCCAGAAATACAAGGTTGGTTCAACATATGGATATCTATCGATGTAATATCTATACCATATTAATAGAATAGAGGACAAAAAAAAAAACACATGATCTTCTCAGTAGACATGTAGAGAAAAATGCATTTGATGAAATCTAACACCTTTTCATGATAAAAGATACTCGACCAGTTAGGAGTAGAAGGGAACTTCCTCAGTCTGATAGAGGACATCTACAGAAAGCCCACAGCTAACATTACCCTTGACTGTGAAAGACTAAAAGCTTCCCACCTAAGATCAGAAACAAGATCGGGAACAAGATGAAAATATCCACTCTTGCCAGTTCTATTCAACATTGTGCTGGAGGGTCTAACCAGGGCAAGAATTAAAACTCTCTGTTTGCAGAGATCTTGTATAGAGACAATCCTAAGAAATCTACTAAAAATTATGAGAATAAATGAGTGATGAAAATGTTCCAGAATGAGAGACAGTGGTGAAGTTTGCACGATTTTGTGACTATGCGAAAAACCAATGAATTCTCTATCCTAAAGGGGTGAATTTTGTGATATGTAAATTATTCTCTCAAAAATAAACAAACAAAAGAACAAAAGACTTGGGAAAGGAACTAAAGGAGATGAGGGCAAATGGTTTGTCAATACCAGGTAGCCTGTGGGATGGAAGCATCATCGAATTGGCGTCAGCTCCAGGGTTTGCTAGCCATTAGGTACCTTGGAACAACAAGAAGTCATGAGTAGGCATCTCTAGGCCACCTCTGGCTGCCTATGCTAATTTGGTAGTTTAGACTAGCTTTGGCTCACCTTCTAATCCCCATATCCTACAGCAAACTGTCCCTTTGTGTTTGCGCCCCTCACAGGCACACACTACTACTGATTGTGCCCTTATTCCAAATACTTGGATATACATTTTTCTTTGCTTGATTACAGAGTTTTTAAGTGAATAAGCTGTTCCCCAAAGTGTTAAAACAGTGACATGGACTTGGTGGATATAAGTCTATTAAGTGATGGAAATTATAAAGTAGGTGTAATTTATCTTTGGTGTATCCTCTTCCCACAACTAGCACTTGGGGGCCGTATGAGGGTCTTTGGTCAGCCCCTTGGCATGTCTCCGGGGACCTGAGCGTTCTGGAGGTGAGGTGGCACTGCAGGGGGACCTCGGCTGAAGCCCTGGTGTTCTCCTCTGTGGCACAGGGCCACTCCGAGTGTCCTCTTACTTGAAATGACTCCATCCCACATTACGCTGAACATTGCAAATGCACTCATTTGTACATGAATACAAGAAATCTCATTTATTTTTAACTATCCGAGTTGAGTCGTGGTTGAAGAGTTGACAAAACAATACACTTTGCAAAACATTTGATTAAAGTTTAATTAATTTTGATTTTGCAGTTTTCTTATTTTAGAACCAATTTTTTTTTCCAGGTTGCAAAAACAATGTTACTCTTGCAAAGCACTCAGGCTCAAAGCACTGTGTTTCCCAAGATAGTATATTGGTTGAGAGACACTGTTTTCTAGGCTTTGTCAGGGAACAGATAAGGTGTTTAGGGGGATAAGGAGTCCCCTCCTAACCCCTAACATCTCTTCTATAAGGTGGTTTGATTAGTGAACACATGGCTTGACAGGTCTGTCTCTTTTAGTAGGAAGCAGCCCTGACCCAGGCACCTTAGAGACCCCTGATGCCCACCCTGCTGCCATTCCCGGGGCCCCGTTCTGCCCAGCAAGGGTGCAGGAGCGGGGCACACAGACATGGACAAAGATTAGGAACGATCGATGAACACGGACGCAGATTCATTCTCAACCGCCGGACTAATCAGTTGGTTTTCACAAGCACTTTGTTCCCCCGTCATATCAGCCACAAATACCCACTTTAATGCTCTGGATCAGCCCTGGGCCAGTCAAATTGATTATATTATTTGGTTTGCTTTAGGAGGAGAAATGGAAAAGACCTTTCCCCTCCCCTATAAAAAAAGCGGAAGCAACAACAAGTAAAACAACAACCGTCGCGAGTTCTGACAGCAGAAGAGCCTGCCCGCTGGGTGCAGAGAATACTTTTGAGAAAATAAATGACTGTATCAACCTGTTGGCTTATGATGTTAAGAGGCCTGGAGGGAAGGCCATGATCCTGCCAGTACCCTGGAAGCTCTGTAGTAGGAAGTGAAACCCTGGGCCCGGTGGTGGCTTTGATTAGAAAGAGGGAGAAGCCTGAAAAGAAGGCTCCCAGGGTACAGCAGCAGACCGTAAATCTCCTGAGGCAATCACTCAGACTGCAATAGGGGGACTTCCTGTGGGCAGTGGGGTGGCACCCTGGAGGAGCTGGTCCATTCAGAGACACAGGCGAGTGTTAGCTGGGCATTCTTCCTTAAAAACTGCCCATCCAATCTAAAACAACCAGTCTGGAAGGGACCAGGGAAAACAACTGATCTGGTCTCCTCTATTCATACAAAAGAGAAACTGAGGCTCAGAGGGAGAAAGTGACTGATGCCAGGCCTAGAACTAGGATCTCTTCAATCTCTTCCAGGGCTCTTGCCATGTGGCCGTTCCTGATGCTGGGCCAGTGGGACTCCACGAGCCAAGTCTGCACATACAACACAATTAAGATGGAGAGGAGTATGAGCTCGCCTGCCTCTTCTCCCCTGGAGTCACTCGGTCTGGTCCTATGTGGTCTGTCAGTTGTTGATTTTAACCCTCTGAATGGCCCCCAGGAAAAGAGCTGCAAGTATGCACACTGGGGGCTGTCCACTCAGGCCCTGTTAGGGAACCCACCAAAGGCCCTTGAGAAAGGGGCAGGTGTTCCAAGAGCAGGAAAGCAGCATAGGGCACCGATTCAGAAGGGAAAGCAGGCTGCCTGGTGGCTCTCCTGAGATGCTCACCAGCCTGCCCTACCCCAGGGGGGTCCACTCCAGGAGCAGGAATCCCTGCGAACTGGAGCAGTGACTCTGCATCTCTGCACCTCCATCTTTCACTTTTGAAATGAGTGAGTCAGAAAGACACTGTCTCATAACTCTAGGGTTACATGGGCCACTGACTCTAGGAGTTGTCTTTGCTTTTTTATCTTAAAATAAAGGACAACAAAGTCTTTCTTGACCTCATTTCATTATATATAGCCGCTCTCTGCCTTCCTCTCCTTCCTATGAAAACTTTTTGCAGGGGTTGCCCAAGTCTCCGTCTCTACCTCCTCCCCGCATGTCCTCCTCAGTTGGGCTCCCATCCCCATCACACCATTGAGACTATTCTTGCCAGAGTCACCAACTACTTGCATGGAGCCAAATCCAAAGTCATTTCTCTGTTCTGACTTCCCTGGCTCCCCTGACTTCTCAGTGGCATGGGAATACCTTACCACACCATACCTTCTAGGGTTTCCTACTGTCTCACAAGGGCTTTCTTGTTATGCTAATTCTTCCTCCTCATTTCTTTAACTTTCAAGATTGGATGCCTCAAGATTCTGTCCTTGACCCTCTTCTCTATCTACACTTTCTCTCTAACTGTCTCATCCAGTTCTATGGCTTTAAAAACTCAAGGTGTATCTCCAGCTGGAGAAATCTCTCCAGATACTTGCATGTGAATATTCTCACCTTCCCTCCAGATGAACAGCTCATAGTCATCTCAAACGTCACACACCACAGAAGAACCCTAGATTTTCTCCCTTTAACTGCTCCTCCAGTTCTCTTCATTTCAGTGAACATTACTATCCGTTCCGTGGTTCCTACCAAAGACCTGGAATTTGTCCTGATTATCTCTCTCCCTCACCCCTGCATCCAAACCATTAGCAAGGCCTCTTGGCTTTGAGGCGACTCAAAGCTCATCTAGTTAGTATTGGTCTACTCCTCTCAGCCTCTACGTTTACCACCCTAGTCCACTCCACTATTCTCCCTGGGCCACGGCAACACCCTCTTGTACTGGGCTTCCTGCTTCCTCTCTTGCTCCCTCCAGTCCAATCGCTCCACAACTACAAATCAGATCAAGTCAAGTCTCTGCTTAATGACACCCCCAGCATAGTATCACTTAACTCTTAGAATAAACTCCACAATCGTCAGCCTGGTTTTCAGTGGGCTACCTGATCTGGCCCGTCTCTGTCTTCGACCTTGTCTTTCACTTGGGCTGAGCTATTGATGACCTTTGAGCCTTTATACTGGCCATTCTGCTAGACCTTCACATGATGGATTGGTGGACTTGCTTTAGTGTCATAGTCTCTGAGATGCCTTCTCTGGCCAACAAAGTAAAATAATCTTTTTCATTGTCCTAAGTCTCTACATATTACTTGCCATTATCTGACATTTTTGTGTTTATCTGTTCACTTATTGTCTGCACCCTCATTATTAGAATATAAACTCCCAGCAGGCAGGAATTTTGTCTATTTAATTCATTGCCATATCCCTAGCGTCTAAATTAGCATCTGACACATGGAAGGTGGGTGCACAATGCATATTTTTTAATTTAATGAATAAATAAATGAATGATGATCTCTGGTAGTAGAGTTTGGAAATCTTTGTTTTAAAACCTTCAGCAACTAGGGTTGAGTACTATTATACGAGAGATTTAATGTATTTTCTGGGTAGATTGAAGCAAGAATTTTCATGTCTAAAGATTGTGGAGGGCAATGCTTATCCTAAAGGAATAAATCTCTCATGGTGGAATTGCAAGACCTGTGACAAATATTTAAAAAATACAGGTCAGTAGGGCCCTTTGCCTGTGTATTCTAGTGGCGTAGAAGACTGTTGTCTTTGCTTCCCCATCCTGCTGGCCCTGCCCTCAGCTCAACAGCTAGGAGATAAAGTGCCTTCTGTCTTTCTTGAAAGGAATCAATAGTAAGAATGAGTACTTGGCTCTCTCCAAAAGGTCAGCTTGACACCTGATTTCTCAGGCTGCTCTCTTGATCCCTCCTCCCCATTAATGGGGTAGCCTTCTCCTGCCTGGCAGATAACTCTCAAAGAACAAATTTGTAATCTGATGCTGAGAAATATTATGGGGATTAAGATGATATCTCTGGGTTCGTTTGGTTTGCCCCCTTGAAGGATGGAACATAGGTCCAAAGCAAAGGTCGGTGTCTGCACAGAATGGGCAGATCTGTGTGTGCACATGTGAAGAGGGATGTAGGCAGAGGGGTGTGTGAGCAGGAAGATGCTCCACAGATGAGAAGGATTCTCTCTGCACGCACACGCATGGCTGTATGTATAGCCCAATGCCCAGAGGCAGGCATGCAGAGGCTTGAGCAAATGTTGGCACGTGTTTTCACATGTATGATCATGCACACGAGTGCTTTTGCATGTGTGCTAGACAGTGCTTTGCCAGGTTGCTCTAAGAAGTCACTTAAATTTCATATCTGTAACCTGAGATGGCTAACCAAGCCCTATGCCTCTTCCATGTTTGTTTCTGGGATTAAATGAGAGAATATGGAGGAATGTTCTTAGTAATTGGAGAGCACTCTCTGTCTTCCATTGCTTGTAAGCTAGCTCACACATGCGCTTATAGTTGCCTGAGGCTCTTGCTAATGGGCAGAGGCCGGGAGAAGAATATGAGGAAATTCCTAACCGGCCTGCTCCTTTTTTTACTTAATACTGGCATGTAGGACCCAGGAAGGGGGCTTCAGCAGGAATAATTTCAGGCATGCAGAGGACAGACCTAAGTCCCAACGCCCTCCTCTTGGCTCCTGCATCCACACACCCTGCCCTAGCAGCTGGGCAGACTTCCGGCATAGCCACCTCCACTGCTCTCCTCCGGCCCCTCAGCCTTTCTGCACAGGGATACCCTGCTTTATGAAAACCTGATGTACAAAGCAGAAGTCCCAAGCACAAGCTAGACAATTAACCTTGGGGCCGAGGGTTACCAAGCTGGCAGGCTGGGATCCTACGGTTTGGAAAACATCTGGGCCCCTGGCCCAGCGTCCCACCCCCATCCGGTACCTCCCACCTCTGGCAAAGCCGCGGGGAGGAGGCGGATTATCTTTTTTTTTTTTTTTTTTAATGAATAGGACAGGCTGTGGGCGCCTGGCAGGCCCCATCTGTCCGCTGCCCTAACTCAATTTGATTCCCATTCACCGCCTTTGTTTGCCTCCCTTTTTTTGATCAGCAATCTAGAGGGGGGTGGGAGTGCAAAGGCTTAATGTTCTGGACGGCTTTGCGGAGCCGCCACTCCCTCCCGGCCACCCACCCCCGCCGCAGCCGTGGCCTGGCGTTCCTGGAGGTGAGTGTCCTCGGGCAGCGGGCAGCGGAGCCCAGCCTCGCCAGGCCTCTTCAGTGGACAGGGGGGAGGCGGGAGAGCCGCGCAGGGGAAGGAGTTTGCTTGCCATGTCGTTGGGCAAGGAGAGCGGCTGCTCCCAGTCGTTATTAAAATGCCCCTTCCAGGGTCAGGTGTCTCTCTAATGGCAAGGGGGTGGAGCAGGAGGGGTTAGATGCTGGGCCCAGGGGCTACTGAGTAGGTGGGAACTACAGATCTGGAGGTGGCCCCACCACCTCCTTTTAAATAAAAAAGATAATACGGGAGCCCAATTTAAAAAATCTGTCTATAAACCACAGCCACGGCACTAAAACCATTTCGAAATTTGCACACCAGGGTCACCATTATTGACCAGGTTTCTTTTTAAAAATTGCCATCTGTCATGAAAAGAGACTTAAGGAACTTCGGAGCCGAAGGAACTTGAGGAAGTGCCACCAGCCCATTTTACAGATGGCATGACCAAGGGAGAAAGAGCCCAGGCCTCTACGCTCCTGGTCCAGTGCTGGCTATTGCATCTGGGGTCAAGGTTATGGGAGGATGAGATGGTCAACCAACAACTATCTGAAAACCCTAGTAGTCTGTGAAGGTTTGGAGGCACAGGTACTGGCTTAGCAGGGAAGAATTAGCTCCTAGTCCCCTGGGATTGGGGCGGGGAATAGGAACTCAGATGTAAAATTAGATACAGCAGTAAAGATTATTCCAGAGGCCTCTACTGTGTAGGCCCAGCCGACTGGAAGTGGGAAGGCACAGATTCAGATTTTCTTGGTGTGATGAAAGGGGCTGTGCAATCTGGCACTGTGCGCAGGGCTCATTTTTGCCCTGCAGGGGTCACTAGAATGTGATTTTTCCTGGGGTGCAGTTTTACATGAGTCACAACTCAAGGCTGCCTGGGTTATCCATCAACTACCTCCCAACAACCTTGTCTTCAAGGAGTTCACATCCTCAAAGAAATGTAAAATGTAGCCTAAAAACTATAGGATGAGGTAGAAGGTTTTGGGGACCATAACCGAGGTACAGGTAGGTAATGGGCCATGGAAGGAGGAGATGGTTCCGGCTGATGGCAACAGGGAAGATTTGGAGGGGAGGATGGGGGCTTCTTAACTGGTTCAGGTGGAGAAGATGGAGCTTTGGGGAAGGGAGTGGTGATACACATTTGCAGAGAAGTAAGTCAGCAGAAGCCAGAGCTGAGACAAGTATGTGCTGTGGACAGGTAATAGGGGAAAGGTCTGTATGGCTGGACCACAGCAGATCCCAAGGGGATGAGGCAGGGTGGTCTGGGGCAGGGCGGGGCACCAGTTGGAACCATGGTGTTCAGCCAGGAACCATGGAATCCCCAGGTAAAGGGTATGAGCATTGGCTGCATGAAGGTTGGGGTTCCATTTGGTTACCCAGCATTATCAGGAGCTGAAAAGAAAAATGCCCCCCACACTAAGATAACATTTTCATGTGCTTATGAATAGTTGTGATTGATAAACCAATACATTTAAGCATTATCACATTCTTAGGAGATATGATCATTCTGAATTTTCTCAGTTTATGGATGCTATCTCAAGTGGAGTTCTTGAAATGTTTTTATATTAAAAGGCGTCCTTCCACTTGAAAAAGCCCTGAGAGTGTCCTCTGAGCCCTGTGTGCTTGGAGGAGCCCTCGTGGGCCCTGCCTTTCAGACGTGTACATCTGACTCATAGACAAGACTCATAGACAATAACAACAAAAACTATCATGAGACAAATATGACCAGGTGCCAAACCCAATATAACCTTGGACACAAATGTGTGCTTACAGACAGTTCTATAGAAATTCGAAGGAGAAATCTCTGTGAGTAGGTTAGCAGGATGAAGTTTATGGGCAAGCGAGAATTTGATTACTCCTTAAAGAATGTGTGGTAAGTGGATAGGTAGACGAGTGAATGGCGTATGTGCGTCTAGTTAATTATTTATTTGTGTTCATCTGCTTATTTATTTTTATTTTCAGAAATTCTAAAAAGATACAGAAAAGTACAGAAAATAATATAACAGAGACTGGTGTACCCACCACGCGGAATTGGCAGTTATTAATATCATGTCAAATTAGCTTCATTTTGTTAAGTGAAAGAAATACAATTGTTGGAGTAGAATGACATCCTCTTTTGTCCTCCCCAATTCCTCTCCCGTAAATCCCCTTTCTGTGCCCCGCAACCAAGTGATGGATTTGGTGTATATCAATGAGTCCATTTTAAATACTCTTACAAACATCTGTATGTCTATCAGCAAATGATCGCAGTGTTTGTATAGATTTTTAAATGAATATAAATGGTACTAAACTGAACAAATTGTTCTGTGAGTTCTTTTCGGTCTGCTTACAGAATTACGTGTTGGTGGACCAGTGTTCTTTTTACCTGCAATGTGGCATTCTATCACATGAATACTGCAGTTTTCTCCTGCAATAATACTGTCACAGTGAACACTCTTTTACACTGTTCCTTGCACACATGTATGAGCGTATAAGTGGAATTACTGGGTTCTAGGGAATGCATATAGTTTTAGACTTATGTTTACACTAATTTATACTACTCATTGCCGTTGGTTTTACTTGGACTTAATTCTTTAAAAATCTGATGAACGTGAAATGGTTATATTTGAGCTTCTATATACACCTCTGTTTACAAAGCATATTACATCAGAATATCCTACTTTTAATCAGAAGTGCAAACCCATTGTGGTTTTGCTAAGCTGGTGCTAAGTATCAAAAATACAAATACGTTTTCATTTACTAATGCTTATAAGAAGAATTTGTAATCGATGGCTTTGGAGGAGAATAAACGAAAGGATGATACTTGCATAGGAAGCAGAACCTTCTGAGCTACAGATAGAAACTGTTAATTGGACTTTAGTTATTGTAAACATATGCATATCACAGACCAATTTACTTTTATGAGTATGGGCCTCGGCATATATAGATATCTGTTATACCTATATCTATATGTATTAGAGATTGTCAGCGCCATCTTTATAATACACGTAGGTATCCAATACACACACACACACACACACACACACACACACTATACATATACATCATTTGCTGAGAGGGAAGTTAGCAGTATGGCTGGAGCACCTCAGTAGAACCATCCATAGCTCCAAAGGGCACAGTACAGGCAGATAATGGCTACAGGGCCAGCTTTATGCTTTTCTGACTCTGGTGGTCTGTGGGTGCTGTTCTCTGATTTACGTATCATATCAGAATTCTTTCTCCATTAGATCTTTCATAATCACAGAAGGGGGGGGAGATTGTTAAACTGTTACCTTCTTTCTAAGTTTTAATTATTACCATTTTCCTATAAGAAAGATAGTTTCCATAAAATGAGACATGAATAATTGTTTGAGCAGGGGCAGTGGGTAGAGGAGAGAAAAAAAAGGTAGCTCCAGAGCTGGGTGACTAGGAGTTAGACGGAGTTATTTCAGGAAATACTAACAGGTGTCCCTTGGTAGCTTGGAGCAGAGGGGCACGTAGAGGAGTGGTATGTAAGGGTGCATCAGCGGCAAAAGAGATACCCCCGCCTCGCCCTCACAACTCCAGATTTAAAGGCTTTTCCCTTAAAGGGACAAGTGTAGACCACTGCTCCATGGTCTACTGCCTAGTCTAAGTGGGGAAAAAAAAAAAAAAATCCAGGCAGAGTTTAGATCTCCACTACCCACAGTTCTCTGTGGTGCACACATAATTTTAAAACAATTAAAACAGCTGGGTGGAAACTTGACTAGCAGGAGAGGGCATGTAAGCGGTGAGATTGTTACTTAAGTTTGTCAGCCATCCATCCTGTCCTTCCTGTCAGAGAGAAGTCCTGCCCTAACCCCTACTTCCCGGCATCTGTAGTGTGTTCCTTGCTTTCAGAGTATTTCCACATCCATTATCTCCATTAATCCTCACAATACCCCAGCGAGGTGAGCTGGAAAGATATTGAGGCCCCATTTGGTAGAGGTCAAGTAGCTGTTCTGGGGTCATATAATTTAGCAGCAGGGGCAACCTAGGGCCTGGATCTCAGGTCTGGGACATCTGGGATGCCCCTGCCCCTCTCCCCAAGGGCACGTGAGTACATATACACACAATTTGGATATTGTAGCATTTTTCTTTCACAGGAGGGCAAGGATTAGATTTTACACCTCTGTAAATCCTCCTTTAAAAAAATAAAATTTAGTTACTTTCTAAGTCGAGTCATTTTCTTCCTTTCCCAGGTGCCCGGGGTTCTCGTCCACCTTCAAAACCTCTTCTGTCTGAAGGTCATTGTAGAATCAAAGTCTTTTAAGATGCAAAGCCTCCTAATTGCCACCCATCAGCCCATTCGGGACCTCCAAAATTGGTGCGAATGCTGTGTGCCGACAGAAATCTGAATGTTAGAGCTGCCATTTTTCACACGACCATCAGGTGCTAGTCCCTCTGCTGGATGAGCTAGCTGCCCACGAGGGTCACCAGCTCACACAACAATCCCTCATAGAAAAGTTGCTATCCCGATGCCAGGGACAATCTTCAGGAATTTGCGGACAGCCCTCCTCGCCTCCCTCCCTTTTCCCTCCTCAACGCCAGCCACTCCCCGAGTTCTTGCTCCTGGTATGATCCTGCTTCCCTAGCCATCCTGCCCTCCGCTGCACATACCCAAGTTTGTCGGTGTCTTTTTCAGGTATTTGGAAATGCACGTGCGGCTAGAAAGCAGTAAGGTGCCATGGTCAGCTAAACGGAACCATGGCTAAAACAGTGGCTGGAGAAACAGCTTCAGCTCCATTGGGGAGCTGTGTTCTGGACTGAACACAATGGGTTCTGAATGCCCAGCATTGCAAGGTCAGGGCCACTTCAAGTGGGAAGTGGCTTGGACACCTGCAGGGAGGATGAGTGGATTGCCATATAAAGGGGGAGGAAGAAGCCACCAGGTAGGTAGACTGGTTCTCCCTGTTTTTCCTCTTCCAGCTTCCAGCCCTGAAATCCTCATCGCCAGTATTGTCTGGGCCTGGAGACAAAAGGCAGACCGCTGGCATCCTTCCGCAGGCCTCCGTGCTCCATCTCCTAGATTAGTCCCCTCCTCACTCATCCTGCAGAGATGAAAAATTCAGCAGAAAGAGAAGGGAGATTGGGCGGGGGCAGCAAAGGGGCTTCCTGCAAAGCCGGGGCTGACTGGCTCCCGAGAAGGATAAATGACTCCGGTCGCCGCGCCACCGGTGTTACACAACTTGTCTGTGTTGGCTTGAGACCTCAGTGATCCCCCTCTAATTGAAATCACTTTCCCCTGACCTCCTCCATAAGCCGGGCGCTTGTTGCTCTTTCTGCCAACAAAGGAGCTGCGGAGGTCGGAGGAAATCCCGGCTGGGCACCCGAGCTGCGTGCACGCCGCATCCATCTTCCCGGCCGCCTGCGCCCGGGTCCGAGCGGGCGGCAGGGCCCTGCTCTGGGCGGGCGCACCCTCTAGGGCTCCAGCTGGTGCAAGGCTCTCAGCGGGGCTGGGACTGCCCCCTAGGGGGCATTTCGAGCATTTTGTGGTGGTCTCTAGATAAGCAGTACAATTAGAGGACTCTGCACGTTTGGTGGAGAAGCCCATGTTTGATTGGCACGACGCAGCAGTAGTAGGTAGAGATGAGAAACCTGCTTGTAATGATCTGAGCCTAGACTCTTGTTTCACACATAAATCGAAGTTTTTTTTCGCTGTTATAAAATAATCTGGTGTTCGCAAGAAAGTAACTACCACGTAAATCAAGGGAAACAGAACTCTTTCTAGTTCATCTCGTTAAGACTTGTTTACCACTTAAGCACATTATAGTACTTGAACGATGGTGATATAACACATCTATCTGTAAATATCTATATAACTGCCTGAAAAAGAGACTTATTTGATTATATACACATATATTCATATATATACACACACGCACCAAATATACTCCTTAACCATTATTTCAAAATCTCAAATATAAAGAAGTTCCAATAGCATTTAGTTGAATATCATCTAGTCTTAAATACAAACATTTATTATGAATAGATCCAAGACTCACTGCCTTCTAGTGTAGGCATGCTTGAATTTACATACGGAAATGCACATTATTTGATTATAAATTACTTTTATTTTTTTCTTTATAATTATACCAAGAAATTATGTTGATTTTTTAAAAAAGGGTTCTGAGTGTTTTAGAGTTGAAACCCACTGCCTGTTACGTTCTAGATCTTAGAGTTCCCCTGCAGAAGAAAAAAAGGGGGGCAATATGAATTGTTAAAAACAGTAAAAATGTCACACAAATAATATCCAAAGAATACTGAGCCCGGGATACTGCTGCTGAGAGAAATGTTGGTTCAGGTCCCTGAGAGGTCCAGACCCCAAATACGCAGAGAGAGGCTGGCAGGGAGAGGGAGAAAATGGGAAAGGCCGGAGGGCGCAACTGTGAGCCTCACTTGGAAGACCAAAGGCCGCCTGTGTTTTTCTAAATGAGTTATGTGCAGTGCATGGAGTTTTTTTTTTCTCTTTTAAATTATCAAACAGTTAAGAAAAAAAAAATCCCTAAGTGCTTATCGACCACCAACTGCATGCCAACACTCTGTCATAGGATCTGCAAACCATATCTTCTCTAATTCTTACTTCAACCCAGTGAGGTATGTAGTTATGACGCCAACTCCACAGATCAAGGACCTGGGGCTCACTTAGTAAGCAAAATTTGAACTAAATCTATTTGACCTCAAAGTCAGTATGGCACATTGTCCCTAAAAACTTGCTAATGGGTTTGTTTTCATTTGTACAGATTGGTGGTTTAATTAAGATCTTTTGTCTCAGTCAGCAAGTTCAGTCTATCATACTTGGTGGAGCCTAACTCCTAGACGCGAAAGGCAACACAAGGAGAAATTCTAGCATAGAACTGAACTGATAGAAAGACATTTGTATACTTTCGAAAGAAATAAAACAGTGTTTATACAAATGGGAAACATACTACCTTCTTGGACTGGAAGACTTAATAACATAAAAATTTCAATTCTCTCCAAAATTAATGTATAAATGTAATGAAATTCTAATTGGAATTCAAATGGATTTTTATTGTATTAAATTATATAAAATCGACATAAAAAATAAATTTCTGAGAAAGGCCAAGAAAAGATTTTAAAGAATAGTTGGGAAAGAAAACTTGATTTCTTACTAGATATAAAAAACATTATATGTAATAAATGTGATTGACATAAGAATAGGAAAACCCAGAATTAGGTCCCAGTGAAAAAGGTAATCTGATTAATCAGTGGTGCTGATAATCTGCTTAGAAGAAAAATAGAGTTGAGTTCCCTACCCCACATCATATTTAAAAAATTCCACATGGAGTAAAGGCTTAAAATAATAATAAAACCATATAAACTTATTACGAGAAAATTCAAAAAATATATATAGTATATCCTAAGGGCTGTGGTTGAAGGAGAGGGTAGTGTGGAACAGAAAAAAATTGTTAAGCAAGTCAGGAAATTTAGAAACTAATGAAGAAAAAGACAGGCATATTTGACCATGTAAAGATTAATGTAACATTAGTATAATGAAAGATGTCATAAACAAAGGCAAATAATAGAGTGAGGAACATATTTTCAATGCAGATGATTAATAAAATGTTAATATCTAAACTATACCAATAGTTTCTAACAAATGAACAAGAAAATGATAAGTAACAAATAGGGAAATGGTTAAAGGATATGCAGAGATGATTCAGAGATCAAATTCAAATATCAATAAACACGTGAAAAGGTGTTTAATTTCTCTAATAGTCAGACAAATACGAATGAAAGTAATCGTGAGATATAATTTCTGCTACAAGACAAGTAAAAATTTAAAAGAGAGAGAACTCTTACCAATGGTAGAAACGTTGGGGGAAGGACCCTTATATGTGGTTAAAGGAAATGTGAGTCATATGTTTTTAGAAACAATTGGGTAGTAATTTTTTAAATGTAAGACACACATATTCTTCAATCTAGCACCCCACTCCTGGAAACCTGTTCTCTAAAAAAGAAATTCCAGTAAGAAAGGACACTTGTTCAAGGTCAAAGACATATACACCGGCATTGTTTGCAACTATACATACTTGGAAACAAAATTAATGTCTATGAATAGAGATTGTGAGACATTTATTCCATGGAATACTGCACAGCTCTTAAAAAAAAGATTTCATTGGATAGTATTTCTTGTCGACTTGGAGGAATTCTCATGATATATTTTTAAGAAAGCAAATACAGAGAAGGGTATATAATATGACCTACTCTTATAATTATGAACCCCGTAAGAGTGCATATGTATATTTGTGTATGTAAATGACTATTTGAGCATAAAGAGGATTGTGAGAAGATTCAAAACAGGCATATACCAACAAACATGGGAGAGGAATGGGAGTGAGTCGGAGATTTAGTGCGTGTGTGTGAAAGGAATCAGAGAGGTGAAAAAAAGATATAAAATACAGAAGAATGTTGACTTTGATAAGATCAACATGAATGATGTGATCCAATTTATGTAAAATTGTGTGTGTGTTTGTGTGTGTACAAAACTATACACTGAGAGATAATGATGAGAGAATAATAATTAAATAATAATGATGCATTCATGTATTGGATGTAATAGAAATGTCAGTTCTCGCCAAATTAATCTATAGCTTCAATACAATCCCAGTAAAAATCTCAGCAGGTTTGTGTGTGTGTGTCTGTGTTTGTCCACACGTGTGTGTGCATTATGTTTAGTGTGTAAATTAACAAGTTAATTCTAAAATTTATGCAAATTAAATTAAAATGCAAAGGGTGAAAGCAGTCAACGTACTCTTGACAAAAAAAAAATGATATGGGGGAGGGGGAAGGAGATGTGTCTTGCACTATCAAATATCGAGACTTCAGACTTATAAAGCTACGGAAACTAAGACAATACAGTATCTGTGCAAAGTGAGATGACTTGCCCAATAAAGTTGAATAGTATGTCCAGCAACAGGACTACACACATATGAAAACTTTGTTTTTGACAAAGACAAACTGCAGAGTAGTGGGAAAGGAAGTCTTTTCAATAAATGATATGTCTATTGGATATCTAAATGAAGAAAACATGAAACTTTACTCCTATCTTGGTCCATACACAAAAGTTAATTTTGAGTTGATCATGGCTATCAATATGAAAGGTAAATCAATAAAGCCTCTAGGAAAAAAGAAAGATAATTTTTTTTTCTCAAACTTGATATAAAGATTTTAAAAATCTGATACAAATCTAACTAATCATATAGGGAAAAATTGCTACATGGGACAACGTTAAAATCAAGACCTTCAGTTCATCTAAAGAAATTATTAAAACAACAAACAAGCTACAAAGTAGAAGAGATTTGCAACATATAAAAAATAAGAACTCAAAACCTAAACGCTCAAAGAACTCCAACAAATCTGTAAGCAAAGACAAATAGAAAAATGCAAGAGACTTGAAAGCATGTTTTACAAAAGAGTATATAAAAATAACCAATAAACATATGAAAAGGAATTGAATATTATCGGTCATCAAAAAACTCATAATGAGAAATATATACCCCTCGGATGGCTAAAATGAAAAGTGTTGGTAAAGAAGTGGAGCAAAGGGAGCGTGCAAACATTATTGGTGAGTATATACATTAATATGGTCCCTTGGAAAAACTAATAAAGTTGTATGTACACATACATGACAATGGATGTTCCCTTAACAAAAATGTGGGCTCAGTGCAATAAAAGTCACTCCCCAGAATGTTCGTAGTAGCAACTGATAATAATCCAAAGCCAGAACCACAAAATTCCCATCAACAGTAGAGATGTAATGTACAATGTAGTAACTATAGCTGACATTGTCGTCCAATATATAGGAAAGTTAAGAGCATAAATCCTAAGAGTTCTCATCACAAGGAGACATTTTTCCTCCTTTTCTCTTTGCTTCTCTTTTTCATGTTTGTATGAGAAAATGGATATAAGCAGAACCAATTATGGTAATTATTTCACAATATATGTAAATCAAAGTATCATGCTGTATGCCTTAAACTTATACAGTGATATATGTTAATTATTTTTCCACAAAACTAGAATAAAATGGATAAATGAATAACAGTACGTTCTTATAATGAAATATTTACAGGGGTGGAAATGGACAAACCACAGCAATGTACCACAACACGAAGGAATCTACAAGTACGATGTTGAACAAAAAGAAGCTAAGCACAAATAAACATAGTGAATTATTTCATTTATATAAAGAACAGCAAGGATTAATTGATGATATCGGAAGGCAGGATGATGATGATCACTGAGGAACAGGGCGTGGAAAGTGACTGGGAGGTGGTACCAGGACTTCTGGGGAACTGATCTTATTCTCCTCTTGCCTTGGGGGATGGATACTTAAATGTGCATTTTGAAAAAATTATTTGAGTTGCACATTTATGATTTGTGCATTCTTCTGTATTTGTGTTATACTTCAATAAGCTGATAAACATAATTTAACGGCACTATCTCAGGTTGATAAGATTTCAGATAACTTTTACTTCCTTATAATTCTTTGATCATTTGTAATACACATGTATTATAAATACATAGTCCAGAGAACCATAAAGCTATCTGAATTGTGCAAACTAATATTCAAATAAGTTTTAAAAAGTAAACATGTTTGTTTAACCAATTGAACAAGAGCTGGGTGCTCTTTCACAAAATTAGTTTTAAGAAAAGATCGTGAATCTCCATGTGCACATTTTTCTTCCCTGATGGGTTATTGAATCTATTTTGGTCCTAAAAGGTCACATGCCCTACTCCTGCCACAGGTGGACTCTGGCACCTAGGCTCTGCCACACAAGCACAGGACCAGGTGTTATGGAAAGAGGCTGAGCAGAGAACCAAGAGAACGTGGCTCAAGTGCCAGCTCTTCCAGAAACTTCCAGCAGTGTGACCTCAGGCTAGTGACTTCATCTTTGGGGCACCAACACTCTGCTCTAATCATTGCTAAGGGCACTTCCAAGTCTGAAATTCTATGACTCTATATCTCGGTGATATGGCATAGATTTGAGATTGTCGGAGCCAAGTGCATTGGGCAACACCAACAACTATCCAGCATCTACCACATGACAGTTTCCAGAGGAGGCACCAGGGCTACGCCAGAAATTGGACACACAAGATCTGCACCTGCTGTAGTTTATATTTGAGAGTAGAAAACAGGCAACAAACGGTTAAACGAATGAACAAATACCAGGTTGAGAACCTGTCTTTCTGTGTTACATGCTTGCCGAGAGCGCAAGGTGAGGACCAAAAATGTCCGTTGGAACTTGGCAGAAGAGAGGTAAAACTGGGGACCTAGACAACAGCAGTTCCAGAGGGATGTGAAGGCAGAAGCCAACTGGGAGCAAGTTAGAAAGATTAGAAGGCGAGGAAGTGGAGACGGTCTCCACGGATGATTCAGAAATTTTGCTGGAAAGGGAAGCAGAATGATTAGGTGGCATCTGGAGAGGAATGTGATGTTAAGAGTTGTCGTTGTTTGTTTGTGTGTTTGTTTTAGGGACAAAACTAGAGCACATTGGTGTGTTGATGTGCTGATGGGAGTGGTCCAGGAGAAAGGAGATGTGGATGATGTCTTTGTAAACGTAAAGTTCTAAACAGGAGACAGGGACTAGCTCCAGCACACAAGTCAAAGGTGGGCTTTAATGGGGACGGGCAATGCTTCATGAAGATGTGATGGGAGAGAGAGAGATGGTACAGACGCAAGTAAGACTGCAGGTTTAGTGGAGGAAGATGAGGGTGTTCTGGGCAACTGCTTCTCTTTTTCTCATTGAATTATGAGATGAGTTCATCAACTGAAAAGTGATATAGGATATTTGAGGAGAGTGGAGAGTTATCCACAAGAGTGGGTAAGTGTACATAAAGAGAACTAGAATTCCTAGGCAGTGTTGACTTGAAGTTTGTAATCACAAAATCTCATTAAAAACCATAATGAACTTGGAAGCCACCAATTTCTCCTCTGAGAAATGGAGATAGTAAGACCCAGGCTCTCCTGGTTCCCTGTGACTCTCTCAGTAGTCCCAGGGTCCTTTCTGGAAAATGTGTGAGACCCATGATCTTAGGCTGCCTGGTGCAAATAGACCTTGTAGCTAAGAAAGGGACTGGGAGACAGTCAGGTCTAATCTAATTAGGCAAAAGGTCAGAGAAATCTCAGATGAGTTGTGTGTATCTTACCATCTACCCATCTGTCCGTCATCCATCTGTCCATGCCTGCCATTCAATGGGTCTCTTTTCTGTATCATGGATGATGTGCTAGAATAACACCATTTTCATTATTTGGTGACTTAGTTATTTGGCAATTCGATGAGTCAATTTGTTCAACAAGTGTTTGTTGAGCACCGACTGTGTTGAGCTCAACCTTTTGCTGAGTGTTGTGGAGGACACAAGAATGCAAAAGAAATTCTCTCTACTTTCAAGCAAGTGACAATCCAGACAGGGAGACCATTCGGTGTCACTTCATAATAATTTAATGTAGAAAACAAGTGTCAAATTATGGTGCAGCAGGTAGGAGTTCTGAGGAGGATGCTCAGAGAAGGAAACACTGGGTACACAAAGACGTCCCTGGCGGGGAGGTAGGGTTTGAGCTAAGCCTGATCATCTCTGCTCTCATCTTCAGAGGGGGAAAAAAAGGCCCAAACTTGAAGAAATAGTGCAGTATTAGAGCGCAGTCATAAACATAAAACATTAACATGTAATTCCCTTATGCTTTTGAAAAATTACTTCATAAACGCAAAGTAAAATATTTTTCCCTTTTTATTACCTGACAATTACATATTAAGAATTTCTTTTTATGTTTAAAAACATATGCAAGCCGGGGAAGGCAGACGCCAAAATGTAATTGCTTTCCTTCTATAAGAATCAGATGTCATTTTCCTCCAACTCAACTCTGAAAAGAGATAGGAAAAAGCAAATTGTTGTATACATTAAATTTGGAAACATCTGATAGCTTTCCTCAATTAAACTATTTAAATGGAAAAAGATTGCTGTACAGCTCTATCATATCCCACTGAATAAAACCTCAGCTGAGGCAAATTGGCAGTGGCAGGTACCAAATGCATCGGCAATAATGAGATTGGACAACCCAGTGGAGGTCATTGGTAATTGTTATTATATGCAATATTGCACTGTCAGAAGAAGAAAAACTGGCTCGGTAGCAAGCAGAGCCGTGCTGGGGATCTTATGGGAGTGTCTGTGGCCACCTAGCCAGGGGGACTTGAAAGTGTCAGGAAAGCCCGAATCCCTCTAGTTGTGAGCCGACCCTTCATCGGAGGGCTCTTTCATGGCCCGCTGTGCACTCTCAGTGTGTGTGGGGCAAACCACTGCACATTTTATCAGCTGGTCTAGAGCAAAGTCTCAGGGGGTGGCGCTGGGCCACACGATGGGGGCAGGGGAGAAAGGCCACCCTGAGAAGGGAAGTGGGACAGAAGTAAAGACGGAGTTTGTCTATTTGTTGTGGTTTTGCTCGGGGCCGGCCCTGTTTCAAGGCATTGAAAGCTTCCTATTTCGTCTCCAACTTTCCAGATGTGGAGAAGGAGGAAGAGCAGATTCTTTTGTTCTCCAGGAGTCCAGATCTCCATCTCGAAGTTCCAGATGTGAGGAGGGAAGGGCAAGAGGTGGTTTGGACTGCCTGAGACCTTAGCAAGCTTACCTGCCTGTTTACATACCAGCTCTACAGAGACCTGGGCACTGGACCCAGCTCTGGGCACCATCCAAACAAAAACGACCAAAATTAGTGCACGGTCCTGTACAAGTAACAGACATATGTCAATTGGTCTGATGTGGTGGTGGATACACGGAAATATATTTCTCTACCCCTTACGAGACAGGCTCATGTCTAACGCACTCGAGCAGGTAGCCTATCTGTGCCCATTGCAGTATCTTGTCTCCGGATTCAATCATGAGGTCATTTTGAAATAGGACATGCCTGTTTTCAGGGGCCAAGAGCCTCACAATGATTGTGCTGCTGCCCGAGGCTTCCCTCTATATCGTTCAAGGTTTCCCTCTATACCACTCAAGATGTGGCACCATGTGAAAGAGGAAGGGAGAAGGGACCACAAACAGCCCAGGCCTCTGACATCATGAAGCCCAGCGATCATAGCCAGAGTAAATCCATCGGAATCAGGCCTCCTGCTCTCAAAGACATCTCGGAGAGTGTTTCTTCATGTTGAGTGGGCCTCCTGAATTTGTCCAAAGGCAACAGGTAGGACCCTAAATAACCACACTGCGGGTAAGGGGAAAGCTGGAGATAAGGTCAGGCACTAGCAAGGTGTCCTAACCCAACCTGGAGGAGCACAACTTTCTGAGCTGTGGTGTTCTTGGTTACAGAGAAAAAGGAACAATTCGAGATTAGGAACTGGAAGGTTTGGCAAGGAGTCTACACACTCTTTTAAACAACTGACTTCTTTTTCCCCCACTTAACCACAAACCCCACACTGCTCTTTGTCTTAGCTGGAAGTGATGATAATGGCAGCAAACATTTCTATAGTGCGTTCTATATACCAGGCAATGTTCAGAGCACCTAACATGTATCATGTATCCATTTATTCCTCTCTCTAGCCCTTTGAGGAAAGTTCTATTATTATCTCTATTTTGTAGATGTGGAAACTGAGGCACAGTGAAACTCATTCTTCTGATCGGTCCTGGTAGGCATGTGACTTCTGTTACAGCACCTTGCTCCTTTTTGATGGTGCATAAGTTATAGTGCAGCTCTGAAGATGACAGTACCCATTCACGCTCTGTCTCCTCCTGCCTCATCTCCCTTCTTCAACTGGAGTTCCATAAGAGGAAAACACTGTATTTTCATCTTTTCAGCCCCAAAGCACCTTGCACAGTGCTTGGTATATATAATAAGATGTCCGGTCAATTTTTATAGAAAGAATGAACTGAAGGGAGCGATATGAAGTATTTTGGGAGGGTCTTCCCACTGGCGGGATGGGTTCAAGGAGGAGAAGCCGGTACCTCACATCGCTCGGAACTGTGCCCCATCTCCAGGACGATGATCTTCTCAGAGAACCCGTGGCCCTCTGGGGCTCACTTCTTTGCCTTGCAGCTTGCATCTCTCTGAGCTCTTAGTCCCAGTTTTTGCTGTCTTTTCCTGTTTTGCACAACCACATTTCCTGTCTAAAAGAGGCCTTCTGTGGAGTCATGAGACACTCGGCTCTCTGTAGACTGTGAGTCTGCTGTGAACCTTTGTTCTCAATCCAATGTTTGGTTCATTTAATTAAGGGCTGTAGACATTAAGAACACCTCTCAATTATCAAAGGGCATTTGAAACAACTCACAAACACAATTAACCTTGGGCCCATAGATAAAAAAGAAAGCGGGAACAATATGATATTTCACTGTTACAGCCATCAGTTCACAAAGCAGGCAACAAGGCAAAAGCTGCAGCCGTGCCCCAAGCCCGGCGAGCACCGTGGTTTGCTTGCTGCCCTCGCCTGGTCTCTGCCAGTGATCACACGTGGCCTTAGACCAGTGGCTCTCCAGGGGGAGAGCTGCCTTAGAGTGTCTAGGGGGCGTGTGGGTTAAAAGTGAAGACTTGATATTATAACAATTCTATTTTGAGCATATTCTTAAAATCTAATTTTAAAAAACGTAAGCTATAAAAATTAAAGTTTGGGGAACATTTTTTGGTTGGTGAATAATTGCTAAAGATAGAGATTCTCAAGTTGGGGGAGATGCCCTTCCACCTGAGGGGATCTGAAAATGACCTCTGGAGGAAATGAGAATGTTAAACTATCAGAGGAGGGCACGGATTAACAAAAGGTTAAAGAACATCACTGTACCCACATTTTAATCTCACATTGCCCTTGGAGATGGGGGCATCACCCATGGGGGTGCCATGGAAACTCTGTAGAAGAAACAATATTTTAATAGATATGTTTATATAGCCTGCCTTCCTTCTTCCTTCCTTCCTTCCTTCCTTCCTTCCTTCCTTCCTTCCTTCCTTCCTTCCTTCCTTCCCTCCTTCCTTCCCATTTACAATACCTTCCTTTTACCTATAAAGTTGAGTTCACCATAAATAGGTCTAATGTACTAATATAAATTGTTGATGCTCATTAATTTGAGTGATTGAGGCTATGACGTCTACATTAAATATTTAATGTAAAAGAATAAAAAGACCTGTTGACCAAGATAAAGGCAAAAGAGTGGCAAATTTTCACCTGACTCATGAAAGTCTTCTCCTCTCCTTCCTTCCCACCCTTTCAGATTCTCTCCCTTTCTAGGAATTATTGCTGGCAGAGTCAGCTCTGCGTAAGGGTTATCAAAATGTGAGGTCCTTATGCAACAAGCACACATACGCAGATAACAGGATGAGATATAAAGTGCAGATTTTAAAGAAAGTGACAACTGGATGCAATTTGGAAATTTTCCCACTAATCTTTATTTCCTTCATTTTTGATTAGGAAAATATTTTAAATATACGCAGTCTTGAAAGAACATACAATGAATATCTCTCTGCCCTGTACCTAGATTCAACAACTGTTAACAAGTTGCCATATTCTCTCTTTCAGAATCATTTGAAAGCAAGTTCCAAAGTTCCAGACATGTTCACACTTTATCTCTGAATAATTCAGCCTGTATCTCCTGAGAATGAGGACATTCTCCTACTTAAACGTGATACCATCAGCATGCCTAAGAAAATTAACAAGAATTCTCAAATGGTGTCTAAAACAGACCTGATCTAAACTTCTCTATTTCTGGAACTATAATCCAGGTAAAGGTCTGCTAGTATTGTTTTCTAAACACATGAAAGTGTGTGTGTGTGTGTGTGTGTGTGTGTGTGTGTGTGTGAAGCTTATGAAGTGTGATGATCATGTGTGGTATGTGGAAGTATGAATGCATATGTGTGTGTACATATGAACTTGTATGTTGTGTATTCATATTTGTAGTGTGATTATGTGCTGTGTGTGTGTGTGTGTGTGTGTGTGTGTTGAGGAGGGAGATGCTGGGGATCATCTCTGAGCAAAATGAACCAAGATGTGCTAGAAAGAAGATGCTTCATTTCTTTTTCCTCCAATGCATGTGAAGCAATAAGAGTTAAGCTCCAAAAACTGTTGAGTGGAACCAATTTGGAAAAGGAGGCTGAGGAGACGAATGGTTTTGTTCCCCTTGATAGATTGAGTCAGGTGTCCCTCTCTCCTGTCATCTTGGAAGAGCTCTCTCTGAAAGGAAACAGGCACAAAAGTCCTTTCTCTTCTCAAAAGGGTCAGCGTTATCTTCTATTTTCCTCGCCAAGCCTGCAGCTGACGCACAAAGAAAGGTGTAATTACAATGTGACGTGGGCTGATCGCAAGGCCTGGAAATTCTGAACTGTTCGCTCAGTTCAGAATACATTTCAATTTAGTGCAGTGAATCTTACATTGAAATGAGGTTTTTCTTTAAAACCCTAGAGAAAAGAGCCCTGCACAGGAGCATTAACAAATTGCTTTGCAAATGTAGGCTAAAGTGAACATTCAATTTGAGGAGGTCAAATCAAGCTTGGGCCCCAAAGCTCCAAGCCCGGGGCCGGCCAGTCCAAGTTGGCTCTGGAGTGCATGTGGCCTTGGTGTTGGCCTTGCTTTAGCTGATGTTAACCCTCCTGGGCCTCTCTCTGGAATGACTCCCTCAGGGCCCTTCCAGATGCCCACTTGTCTTTGGCCAAGGTGTGGGAGGTTTAGGGCCGGTGAGTCGCTGAGACTAGAAGCCCTCTGGTGAACAGCCCTTGCTCAGCTGTGCAGTCACTTAACTGACAAAGACTCACAAAGCAAAGACTAGGAAAGTCTAGGCTGGTGAGTATTCACTTCTACCTCTTCACTTTCCAGAGCAGAACAATGAGACCAAAGGAAGGGTTCAATGGCTTATTCAAGGTCCCCCAACTGGTCGTGGTAATCATCAAGATAGTAACATTTATTGAGTGTCAACAGTCAGCCACGCTGAATGCTTTACCTTTTCTCAGGTAAGCCTCCTGGCCATCCTCTGTGATAAGACTTATTTCTTACTACCTCCTCCTCCTCCTCCTCCTCCTCCTCCTCCTCCTCCTCCTCCTCCTCCTCCTCCTCCTCCTCCTCCTCCTCCTTCTCCTTCAAACTAATTTCTCATTTTCTAGATAAGGACACTGAAGCACAGAGAGGTGAACTTGCCCAAGGTCATGCAGCTGGGATTTACACCTGGACATGCCCATTCAAGATTATTCATTGGTAACTGGCATATCTGCTGTTGGATCCCACCATCTGCCCACCCCACCTGCCCCAGTGCCCGTCTCTGAGTTGTCCTAGCAACCCCACCCCAAGCCCTGGCATCCTTCTCGCGTCAGAGACAGCTTCATGGTAAGCCACCAGCTTGCAGACTCCCACCCTGGGCAGAGGGAAGCCCAGTGTGACCCCCTACTAGGGAAAGGGCTAAATCTTCACTGTGCTTAGGGGCGTGCTGGGCCCCGACCCAGCATGTTTTAAACCTGTCCTCTTTCCTTTGAGGCCTGGGCCAAGGAAACTCATATTGTGTTGATTGTCTTGTTTCAACATTAGCAGCTGTGTGCCTGACCTCCACACTGCCAGTCACACCCGGCTCATGCTCTCAGGCACGGCTGGGGGACCCCAAACCAGAGTCCGTGGACTCTGTGACTCTGTCTTCTATTTTATGCCATTCATTTATAGGAGAAAACACTAAGGCAGGGGTCCCCAACTCCCAGGCTGTGGACCAGTACTGGTCCGTGGCCTGTTAGGGACCGGGCTACACAGTAGGAGGTGAGCAGTAGGCGAGCGAAAGAAGCTTCATCTGTATTTGCAGCTGCTCCCCAGCTCTAGCATCACAAAAATCATCGAGCATTAGATTCTCACAGAAGCACCATTCCCTGGTGCAAAAAGTTGGGGACCACCGCACTAAGGCCCAGGGAGGTCCAAAGAGCTGCATGAGACCAGACGCCCAAGGCTCTGGCCAGCCTTGCATCTGCTACTTAGACTCACGTGGCCAAACATGATCATGCCAGTGGTCCCTGCGAGTGTCCTAGCTGGAGGAGACTCGGAGTAAGGTGGGAGGGTGCATAATCAGACCACTCCTGCCATCCTGAACACAGCTTCTCTAGAGAAATGGAGCCCAACTGGCCCCAAACAAGCATCCGGAGCTGCCATAAACCCAGTCCCCAGGGCCCTTGCCATGGAGCCTTGGGCAGCGTGGGGCCCCGGATTAAAATGATACGTTTTCAATTTGGCCTTAAATGAATTCACCAAATCGGCATCTTTGATGTCAAGTGGAAGTGAATTCCACAAATCTCAATTTATTTTATGGGGAAGAGTTATTGATTTTTTTTTTATCGTCTGCTTCTCCTTCTTCTCCCCTCCCAGCTGCCAACCCTCTTCCACCTGGATTGAATTGTTTGATTTAAGAGCGGCAGTTCTGCAAGAGGGAGAGACACCTCTCCCTTTCGTTCGACACCTCCCCCACCTGCTATGCCCTGTGTGCATCCCTTCAGCTGCAATCACCTGAGCAAGAGGAGCGGGAGGGAAGGGACAGGCCCCCGTCAGGATTTTCCTAGCTGGGCTGAAGCCACCACACCTGCCCTCACCAGCCCTGGCCTACGCTTTCTCCGCATGTGCCCACACTCAGCCAGTTTGGGGCCTGTTTATAGACTCTTACATGTCAAGTAGCCTTGTGTCTTTTTTCTGTGCTGTCGTTCACATCCTTGAGTCCCCGAAGTGGCTGCCAGTTGTCCCTGCATCATGCCCGTCATCCACGGCCATAGCATGCAGGGCCTGGTACCTCAGACCCTAATCTGTCTGTTCAGCCGTTTCTCTATCTGGCATTCCATTCCCTTCTGGAACATCTTTTATTCATGGAGATATTTGTATCTCCAGCACCCAGTGACTATCAGGGGCTCGGTACTTGTTTATTGTTTCGAGGAGGCATATGCCATGACTCACACAAGTGTCACCCTCAGCTGGATCTTTGCTTACGCTGCCCTCTTCCCCTGGGCATCAGCATGGGGCTCTTCCAATCACTCTGGACTGCACTGATTTCAATCACTCCTGTTGTACTAATTCCAAACTCAGCACATCTCGAACAGAACTACTGATCCTCCCCACCCCTCCCACTCTGCTCCTCCTGGTGCCTTGCTGTCTTGAGAAATGGCTCTTCTATTCACTCAGCATCGCCAGTGAGAAATCCTGCAGCCATCCTTGTTTCAATTCTTTCCCTCATACACACATCCTTCCCATCAGCAAATCTCAGGGGTTCCAAATCATGATGGAAAGAATAATGCTACCCAAAGTTGTCCTGGCCCGAATCTCCTGAGCCTGTGACTATGTTTCCTTACACGGCAAAAAGGACTTTGCAGATGTGATTAAAGTTAAGGATCTTGATATGGAGAGATTATCCTGGGTTATCTGAGTGGGTCCACTGTAATCACATGAGTCCTTAAAAGTAAGGACCTTTTTAGGTTGTTGTCAGAGGGAGAGATGACAGCATGGGAGCTTTGGGCAAGGCCTGGAGAGTGCCCTCTGGGAGCTAGAAATGATAAGGGAACAAATTCTCTCCTAGGGCCTCCGGAAAGGAACGCAGATCCACCAACATCTTGATCTTAGCCCTGAGAGAACTGTCAGATTTCAGACCTACAGAACTATAAGGTGATAAATTTATGTTGCTTATAACCACTAAGTTTGTGCCAACTTCCTATGGCAAGGATACAAAACTAATCCAGACCTCCATAAATACATTCTGAAAATGATTTCTTTCCCTCTTCCCATGGTCCCAGTCACCTGGACTCCTGCTGGCACCTGCTCACCGTCTTCCCCTTCCAGCCTTCCTTAACCCCCGTCTCCCCGCTCCTCTGCCAGGAGCAGTGGTCCACCAGGAACCAGAGTGGACTTTTTTTTCCCCTTTAATTTTTATTCCAAAATAATTTCAAATGCACAGAAGCTTACAGGAAGACTACAAAGAACTCATATGCCTCATCGCTCATGTGCCCCAGCTGTTAACAGTTTGTGATTCTTGTTTGGTCATTCTCTCTCTCTCTCAGATCACACCACGTCCCGGCTGCTAATCTTTAATGGATTCCCATTGCACTCGGAAGGAAGTGCACACCCTCTTCCTCTTCTACAGCCCATGGTGGGCCCCAGCCATCTCTCCAACGTCTCCTGAGCCCACTCGTCCCCTTGTTCACTATGCTCACGGCACGTTGCCCTTTTCCTGGCCCTACCCTAGGCTCTCTACTGGCTATTTCAGCTGCATGGTACATTCTTCCTTCCTCAACGTTCAGGCCTCAGCTCTTACGTTATCACCTTCCAGACTTCTCATGATCACGCTACTCAAGTAGCCCCCTGCTCCAACAAGCTACTCTTCAACAGGTTATGTTGTTCTATTTTCTTTCCTTTTCTTAAACATAATTTATTTTCCAATTACAATTGACCTACAATAGTATATTAGTTTCAGGTGTACAACATAGAGATTAGACTTTTATATGCTTAACGAAGTGATCGCCAGATAAGTTCAGCACCCACCCTGTTCTATTTTCTTGATAGCATTTATCAGGGTCTGTAATGATGATATTTATTTGTTCTCTGCATGTTTACTCATCTCTTTACTTCTGCTTCACTCTTTCAGGTAGGACTCTCTATGACCACCTCTTATCCTCAGATTCTAGAATAGTGCCTCGCACATAGTAGGGGCTCAATAAATATCTATTGACTGACTAATTTTCTGTGACACACCATTGAGATCTTTATAGGTAGCTTACTGCATTATGGGTGTGTATCTTTTCTTAAGGAAGTATTGTTTCTTTTACTTTTAAATATTTGCCTCTCCAGGCTTAGTATGCACAGGATCTTGGGATTGCTTGGGAATTTTCTTGCAACCTTGAGCTTCTCAGTCGGGAGAGCCCAAATGCCTTCCCCCACACCACTGCTGACACTCAGCATCGAGCTCTGCAACTGAATTGGTAGCCCTGATGGAAGCCCACGGTCATCACACCTTCATTCTCTTACCCTGCGCTTTACTTTTAGATTTTTCTACATTCTGTTAACTTTCTAATATTGTCTATTCCTCTCAACCCCACTGTGGAATGGTAAACAGGGCAGAGAGCACTAGTCCCATTTGATGGATTATGAAACTGAAGCAAAGACAGGTTAAATGGTTTGCCCAAGGTTACACAGGTAATTAATGGCAGGACAAATTCCATGATCCTTCACCCCATGCCTTGTTCTGCAGACCACAGAGCAGCTGGCTCGCCCCCTCCCCTCGGGGACTGAGGATCCCAAACCTGATATTATGGGCACAAAGCTTTTAGCAGAAGAGGGGAGGGAAGGAAGCAATGTGGTTAGGTGAGCTCTGGGTATGTGTGTGTTTAATTGCCTTTCGTTTCCTTTCCTTCCATTCATATAATCATTCATTCACTCAGGCAGACATTCATTCAAGATGTGTTCATTGAGTGCCTCCCTCGTCTGAGGCTTCCTGCTTGGCACAGAGGAAGACTCTGGAAGGGAAACAGGAGCTGATCGAAGGAGCTGGTTCTCACATGCAAGAGACTCAACCATGAAACAATGAGGTTGGATTCGAGATGGCATTCCTGGCAGGTAAGAGATCAACTCCCTTGACATAAACTTGATGAACTCAGCACAAAGTTATGCACAGCCACAAATAATCGGCGAATCTTTGCAAAACACTAAAATTGGGATCGACTCCCTCCATGCTACCTGCTCCTGGCTTCTCTGGTAAGAGAACCCTCTGCTCTTTCAGGGATGGGCCAATAATCCATTCTCGGCTAATCACAGAATTTCTTCTTTGCAGTGATCAGTCCAAGGGAGGGTTGGTGACCCAAACCTGGACAAGTCAGGGTCCTTTCTCAGGATGTAGAAGTTATTAAAAGCTACACGTGAAACAGAGAAGGTCTCTTCATTGTGGGAAGACTGAGCACACAGCCATATCCCTGTCACCATGTGTGCACAGCTGAAAGAATAAAGTGAACAGGCAGAGCCAAGAAGTGGAGGGAGAGAGTCCCGAGATCAAGGATCCCTGAGGGCTTCTGTCACCATCGGCCTTACAGTCCTAACTCATGCTCTTGTGGAACTCCACTGAGTGGTCAGTGATGACCAACTGGGTCCCTTTGTTCACCTGGCCATGAAGACCATGAGGCCTTCTTATAAGTCTTCAAACAGAGAATGCTTCTCCCTGTAGGAGGACAGGGGCAGGGGTGGGGCCCACCCGCCTAAAACAAAGGGCTGTTTGGGAAGAAGTTATCTTCCAGTTCTGCTTAACCAAGAACCAGGTTCTCCGCAGGGTTGCAGGGTTGTGGTGTGTATGTGCTTGTGAGTTGTATTCCACCAGGTAGATTACGCGGCAATGTCAACTCAGTGAGGCATAAATATGTAACGGTTTAGTTTTCTAACCATTGCTTACAACCCTCCTGTGCTTAATCTCCATCTCCATTCCTCAATGACGATTTAGATTCCATAACTTTTGGATGATTTTCAGTTATTAAAACTCTGTCACTTTGAAGTGTAACTTCAAACTCAGTCTAGATTGCATCTCTTTGCCTTTCCTCAGAGCGATTTTGGAGGGACCTCGATTTCCTGAGTCTTGTCTGACACAGCGATGATGGGTACATGGGGTGCGGAAGAGGAGGCTGGCCAGGCTCTGAGACCACACGGGCTCCTTCCTTCTTCAGGATCCAGCTCCTCAAGGGGGTGGTGGGGGCATGGAGGGGTCACATGGAGTGAGACCTTTACCTAGTCTTCCTTTACCCAACAGGAGTGGGAGTGTCTGCTTCTTTGTTTATTTCTGCTGCCCGGCAATGTCTGGGTAGCAGCATCTGAATGCTGCTCTCTCATGGGCCCTCACGTGAGCCGTCTGGGGGCTCTTGAAGCACCTCTCGACCCACAGTTCTCTGACCTGGGAGTTTTGGCCATTTCTGGGCTTCCTATCTTCTGGCCCCTCCAGCTCTTAACTTCAGCGAGAGGGGGGTCCACTTCATAGCTTCCCACTGCTGGGGCCCCTCATAGTTGAAGAGTCAAGATATGCTCATAAAATAAACTGATTCTCTCTCTCTCTCTCTCTCTCTCTCTCTCTCTCTCCTTTCCTCCTCTTCCCCCTCCTCCTCCTCCTCCCCTCCTTCCCTTCTTTCACTCTATAAAGCTGAATCTATCAGAGTATCCACCAAAGTCACTCCCAAACACTTTCTTGCTAGTTCTTAACGACTATGTGTCTTTCATCTTCATTTATCTATTCAAATATTCAAGAAGTCAAGAGGTTTCTACCCTTGAGGGACCCAAAGTTTTATTGGGGAGGTAAGAATAACATAGATGCAAGAATCAGGGACCCAACAAGATGAACACCACATCGAGAGCTTCATTGCCCATGGGCAGAGACAGACAGTGCTCAAAGCAGATTAAAGGATGAGCTCTAGAGACAGCTTGGGTTCAAATCTGGCTTTGCCACTTATTAGCTGTGCAACTTGGACAAGTTCATCTCACCTCTCTGTGCCTCAGGCTCCTCCCCAATAACACCTGGGTGGCAATAGTACTGCCCTCCTGTGGTTCTTATGAGGATTAACCTAAGTACTGTTTAAAAGCAAAATTCAATTGAGTAACTTTTAAAGATCTTATTGACTTTATTCAAAAGATTCATGAATTGGGCAGCATCCAATTTAGCAGATAAAAAGGAGCTCCGAGGAGCTGAACAAAATAAAAGACTTATACGCAGAAGGGAGAGGGAACAAGGAAGTTTATTATACTAGGCAAAAACCATAGCGGTTGTGCCAAGGTCACTTTCAGTTAGGGGAGGTAGGGGTCTATCATGTGATAACCTCACTAGTGCTGACCAGATAATTCCTGATTGAAGACTGAAGATTCCATTTCTGAGATAGCCGAAACTATAATTAAGTTAGGTCTCATTTTAGTGGTGTGGGGCTTAGCATAAGTGACTCTATTTGGGGGCCTGTTGTCCTGTTTTTAGAAGCAGTCTACGAAAACACTTAGAACCTGGCACATAGTAAGTACTGGATAAAAAGATAATGATGACGTCCAGTGAAGACCAGTAAGGTTAGGGTTACGACCAGTTGATTCTCTGCAGAGAGAACTTGGCAGAATTGTCTGCGGGGAGGGTTGCTGCCACCAGAGGTGGGGGAACCAGGATCCCTGGGTGCTGTGGCAAATTCTAAAGAAGTGGAGGTGCCCCGAGCATCTTCCCCGGCACAGGGGCCTGTCCGCCTCAGTGGTCCAACTGAGAAAAGTGTCAAGTGGGTGTGAGGAGCAGAGTCGTGCAAGGACACCTGCAATGTGAACCTGAAGTGGGCCTGGCGACGGGGATGTCGCAGCCCTGGCTCTGCTCCCAGAGTTGCAAGTGTGGAGGGGCCTTCCAACAGAGTGGTGGCTTCCGGGGACAGGCTGAGAGTGCAGTGCAGAGAGGCCAAGGGCCTCCCGCCCTGGCAGAGCTCTGTGTCAAACCCTGGGTCTGGGAGTTGAAGGTGTGGTCCCAGCCAGGGTTGCTGGTGCCTGGGTGAGGAGTCCCCGGAATGGTTATGCGCATTGGACATGCTTTTTAGGTGATCACTTGAGTCCCAGAAAGATGCACCTTGCCCTGCCAGAAGTTACTTGGGGCAAGAGAGGCAGAACCAGGCCCAGGAGCTAAATCTTTAAAACAAAGTGAAACCTAAGGCTCTTTCACCCCCAGGAAGTAATCTTGGGTCACAATAAAACCGGACCCAGGGTGGCTCAGGCAGGCTAGGGTGGGATGTCCTGCTGGCATTCCAATGCCTGCCACTCTCCAAAGCCGTGAAACTGAGAGATGGCGGGTGTTTACGGAGACACTAGCGCTCCCTGAGTGCAGCTCTGTAGAAAGCCAGCCCGCAAAGCTTCCCACAGCATCTGCCAAGAATACACCCGACATAATAATTTCTTTGACCTCCACCACATGAGTTTCTGAAAAGAACAAAACAGCATCATTCCCTGGCATTTACAGTTTAAACCTTTCCTATTCAAGTTTCTAACAAAAAAAGCCACCAACCCATTCTGGTCGTGATTAAAATTCATAGGCTTGCTGCAGAGAACAGATGCAGAAGCAATTTTAGGCCAGTCATATCCCAGGTCTGCAAAATTAATTTGACAGGTTTGCATTAAAGCACTGATCAATATCCACTTTAGAGCGGCAGAGGCTAACTGAGAAAAAATAAGTGACCGGAGTGTTACCAGACGAGAAAAAATGAATCTTTGAGACTTTTTTCCCTCTAAGCTTGCACCTACATCAGAAGTCCTGACCTCAATCCATTGATCGGCTGCAGTTAACATGACAAAAGGCCCAGCAGATAGTCCATCGTGGCCTACCGGGGAACAATCACCCGGATACACTAAATGTTTGACGGAGTGACTAGACTGCGGAATTAGTCTTGGCTTTCCAAGGGCGGCCCCCAGCCTAGCCTTTCCAAATCCTCCCCCTCCCTTCCCCAGAGCCATTTGCAGAACTTTTTCTAAACTTTCTCCCACAGTGTGGGGATGTGGTCCCAGGGAAGCTTGGGTCTGGCTCAGTGCAGCCACCCAGACAAGGGGGCAATTATAGCCAAACCTTTCCGGAGATGGCACTTTAAAATGGAGGCATGAGGCTAACATCAGCGGGGTCTTCCAAAGGGCTTGATTCAACGGAGGCCAACTCTGAGAAATGGAAACCCCAGAAAGACGGTCATCACCTGCACTTGGAGAAAGGTGAGCTCTACCAGCTTTGATCTTAACATCCTGAGGTGTGTAAGGAACACACTTCAAAGTCAGAGCATCCTCTGAACTCTGGTGATTCTGTTCCCTGGCCTTGTTGCCTTCCCACCCTATGTCTATGGAAGAGCTGTAGAAATTATACAGAATTATACATTGGTATGCGAATGTGAAGCTTTATTGGTACTTATACTATTATTGATGGTGAAAACAGGACTGTAGGTTATGATGCCAGGGTCATGGCATTTCTGTGAAAAAATTGGGAGTTGCCTGGCCTTTTATAATCCAGACTCAGAAGTCACATAGCATCACTTCTGGTGGATGCAGTAAGAAGCCCACCTAGATTCAAGGGGAGGGAGGACATTGAGTCCCACCTGTAAATGAGAGGAGCATCCAAGAATTTTGATTTTATGTTTTAAAAGCATCACAACTTTTCTCAAACTTAGTTTCCTTATCTATGAAGTAGACATAATAAGGCTATCTTGTAACACTGTTTATTGTGAGGCTTAAACTAGATAATGTATTTAAAGTGCTCAACGAAGTGTCTGACACCACTCAGTAAGTGTCAGCTTTTATTACTGTTAGTAACATCAGCTAACTGAGCAGTCACCAAGCATTTTTCGGACGGCCTTTGCACTATAGGCACAGGTGCCCAATCTCACACTGGCTGTTGTATGGGAAAACTGGAACTCATCCTCTGTTATCGGGTTGGAAAGATAAGGTGCAGACATCAGACAATTAGCAACTAAAAGTTCTAAAGTGGGAAACATTCAATATTGACAAGTTCAGGAAAGGGAGAGAGAAGTGTGAAGGCCCCTGGTCAGAGAAGACTCTCCAGAGGAACTGGAACTTCAGTCCTGCCTTGAAGACTTAGGATAGACTAGAGGGAAAGAGATGGGGCTTATGGGAAGCACGGATTGATCAGCCAGAAGACAGAGACTAGGAGGAGCTTAGCAAATTCCTGGGACAATAAGGACCTCATCCCTTTGCAAGTGTGTTTAACCTCTTTTAGCTTCCCTAATTGTGAAATGAGGAGAAAAAATAGTGTCCCGATAGTGGAAATCTACCTGTTTGTTTGTTTATCTGTTCATCCATCAACCTTTTTACCTATCCTCCCATCCATCAGTCAGTCCATCCTCCCATCTATTCACCCATCCACCCATCCACCCTTCGATCCATCCATTCATCCATCAACACACCCATTCATCCATTCGTCTATCCATCCATCTGTCCGCCCACCCACCCACCCACCCACCTAACAAACCCTGCTAAGTCCAGTTCTTGATGCCAGCGATACAAAGATAAATAAGATAGCCCCACTCATCAGTAGTTCTCTTCACTATCTACAGGAGTCTGAGGGAAATATTGTGGTGCGAGGATATTCTTCAGCCCCCCTCTTTGACTCTGCGCCGTTATATACCCCATGTGTGGGAGGGCACATGAGCTGATTAGCTATATAATTTGTATTCAGTACCTAATTATTGTCCAGCAAATGAAGGAGAAGGATTCATTGAGTACCATGTAAAATGCCAGTTACTTTATTAGGGGTTTAATGTTCAGCTTTCTTACTGAATCTAGCAAAGGAAGTATTATTATGCCCCATTTAATGGATGACAGAACAGAAACTTCGAAAGAGTAAGGAATCTGACTAAGTACATTCGGTAGTAAGTGGTAGGGCTAGTATTTGAAACCAAATGTGTCTGGCTGCAAAGCTCTTTCCTGTGAATACCCTGGTCCCAAGTGCTCCGTAATGCTAAGCCCATGCACAGGCAGACACTTTCATTCCGAAGATAGTGGCTAGAGGATTAGGCCCTGTCTTTCCTATACAGCTTTGATGCTTCTGATTCACCATCAGGAGAAAATGTCTTATGTTTGGTTGCATTTCCCCTGAATGCGAGCTTCCTGCAGGCAGAGGCTAGTGTGCCTAATTCTGTACCATCCCCCATCCCCCACCCCCATCCCCCTTTACACAGATACAGATAGTGGTCCGTTGCTGGCAGGGGGATAATCTCAAAATTTTGGTTGGTTTCAATTGAATTTTTCAAACAGTAAAGCTAAGTTTTCATGAAACCATCCTCACTCTCAATCCATCTCTGCTGTGATCAATGGCTTCTGTTTATATGATTTATTAGCATGGGCTGTGGAGCAGCAGGGCATCCTAGACGGCGGATGAAGCAAAACTCATGAGCTTCCAGGGAGTGAACCTCTGGCTTCATGTGGTGCCCCTCATTGTCCACAGACGTCACCTGTGGGCCAGGGCATAAAGCATGTCAGCCCAGAGCTCGTTTCTGCTTTTCCCAGGGACAACTCCTCCCTGCCAGGACCTGAGGCACGCTGGACCCCTGTGTCCCACATCCTTTTTGGTGGCGGGAGACTTAGCCCACCTGACTCCCTAGTACAATACAAATATGTTTCCTCGTTTTTTAGTGGGTATAGATGCCTGCCTTTGGGGGTACAGATTGTTATAATCGTTGTTTAATATTCTGGTGGAGCCACCAATTCAATTACTAGTCGTGTTTCTCTAAGTGTAGTCACATATCTCTCAGCCAGTCAGCAGACGCATTCATCTCATGGGGCTCAAAGAGATTCAGAATGTGGCAGGGTAGTCTGTAACGGGGTCAGACTGGGGAGGTGTCTACCAATTAACCTTCCATTTTGACAACCAGACGGCCATTGCCAGAACACAAGGTGAGCCCTGGAACTTGTCACTCTTAATACTGTCACCGAGGCACGGTGACTAGGGTTTCATCTAAGCCACTCCAGTGACAATATCCTTGCTCACACCACAGAAGCAGCAAATAAGATATGGGGAGTGGGGACCTGTTAAGATTGAGAAGTGGAGAGGGGATGAGAGACAGGTCGGAGTCAAAGGTATGTACAGTGGAAAGAGTTCTAGACTAAGTAGAATGAGATATGGGGTACTTGCATTTGTGCCATGCATTAATTCAGACACACATCATTCATTCGTTCATTCATTCAGCAAGCATTCATTTGGCTCTCCTGGGATGTTCCACCCCAATTCTAAGGATTGTGTGCGAATATAAAATAAATCATATAGCTCCATCTGCAAGTCTAGTTGGACAAGCACAAATTGTCGAAACAACCGGAGGGGTGGAGAGATCATGTTAAGCGCCATAAAAGCAGGATCCACAAGAGGCAGAGAGTGTTCGGAGTGGAGAAAAATTGCTTCAGCAAGAGTAAATCATGGAGGACTTCCTGGCGGGGGTGGGGGACTCTTGTGAAGAGATGTTTGCATGAAAGAGCAATTAAAAATGCTCTGCAAATGGAGAGTATTACATGTTGTCTTCCTTGCCTACAAAAATGCTCATATCACCTTCTCC
Source organism: Rousettus aegyptiacus (assembly GCF_014176215.1). Lineage (NCBI taxonomy): Eukaryota > Metazoa > Chordata > Mammalia > Chiroptera > Pteropodidae > Rousettus > Rousettus aegyptiacus. The sequence goes on from NW_023416287.1 coordinate 75,388,773, forward strand.
AATGGGAGCTGATCTTGCCCCTTTTGTTAGAAGCAATGACCTTGGTTCCCTTGGAAAATGTCCTACACACACACACACGCGCGCGCGCGCGCGCTCACACACACGCTCACAGAGGCAGGGAAGCCCCTCCGGACGGGGCAAGGGCACTGCGTGTGGGGATGGACCCCTGGGAGTGTGTGGTCTCTGGGCTTGCACCTGGTGGCTTATGGCCCAATGGCTCTGAAGCCATGGCACCTGTGTTTTCCCACCACGTGCAGATCCCAACGGTGGCCGGCTGGGTCCCGGAGTCATGCTTTGGCCTTCCTGGAGAGTGGGACAGCAGACGATCAGTCAGTGCATCTCCCTTTTTTGGATGAGAAAACAAAGGCGCAAGGGGTTAAGAAGTTTGCTCGAGATGTTGGGATGCGACCAGCTTTATTCTGTTTTGTTTGGAACTCCAAAGTCCAGCAAGATTGGCTGGACCAGAAACTGAATTTCAAAACCTGAAATGCCTCGTCCTTTTCCTCCTCCAGCTGCTGAGGGCGCTTGCTGTATCTGTCTCAGTCCCCGCCACACCTGCTCTCAGGAAAAGCCCACCCAAATTCAGCTGCTGGGAGGGCAGTGTGGGGCCAGGGGAGGAACGAAGTCGCAGGATCTCTTCTCTCATGTGGGGTGACCATTCTACCCATTCCACAGAGCACTCTGCCTTGAGGTTCTCTCCGTGGGTTGTGCCTGTGTGATATGTGCGTGATGGTTGGCAATACCTGTCTCTCTCTTTAGACTGAGAATTGCCAGTGTCTCCCCAGCACAAATAAATGAAAAGGCGCATCTGCTGGTCAATGACTTTTGGGCATCACCCAAGGAGCCTGAAGATGAGGGACCATTCCATGTAGAAATCCCCACCCATAGGCTTTGTCTATGCCTGTGTGGGGTGGGGAGGAGGGAAGGGATTTAGAGTCAAGTTTCTACCTGCCAGAGAAGGGGTGTTTTAAGGTCGCTCCTCCTCGCTGTGGGAGACCGAGACCCTAGCATGTGCCCAATTGTTCCATAGGGACCCAACCGAATGGCTGAAGTGCCTCACTAGCGTCCAGGTCTGCTAGACTAGCCTCACCAAGTGCTCCCTATTCCTCCATCCGTCACTTCCAGAATGTTCCTTGGTTGCTGTTTCTCCCTAGGTGGGATAGGGGAGGGGAGGGTGGCCAGTGGTGAAGACAGGGGTGAAGGGTGGTGGTTTTTACCAAAATGAGGGCTACTCTGGCTGAAGTCACCATACGACAATCTTACAAAATAATATTCCAGCTCACGGAATCATGAGGATTACAAAGGACCTCAGTACCCTGACATGAGTATGGGGCCATAACTCCATTGTACAGATGAGCCAACTGCGGTAAGGAGGCCAAACGATCTGATTCCAGGAAACTGTGGAAAATGTGCAGCTTTGAGGATCACTTCTGGCCTAGTGGCAACAGCACTGGACAGAATCATCCAGAACGAGCCCTGTTTACTCATTAAATTGCTCATTTATGTCCTGATAGAATTCAGAGGCGCATTCACCGTAAAATATGAGCGGTTCCGATGCATTATTCTCACCCTTTCTGTAAATAAAAAATAAATGCCAAATAACCACGTCAGGCCCAGTTGTTTGATGACCTCTCTCCTGGTACTTAATTTTATGTCATGACATAAAGTAAAAGGGGGATTGGAGGTGGGGGGAAAGGAGAGGACTTCTGTCAAAGTACAGTCTCATTGGTTAACGCCTGCAGGGAAAAAGACTGAAAAGAACTTAATTCAAAAAATCCTTTAGGCGCACAGGAGCTTCTTCCAACCAGTAAGAGTCAGACAGCTATGGAGAAAGAGACATCAATAAATAATCAGCCAGCTTAGACTTTTAAATGGGAATCCCAGCATCGCGACCCAAAGGTAAATTGCATCTTTTCCACCAGCCTGTGAGCAGGACTTCATGCTTGCACGGACTGGGGAACTTCTCTTGTAAATGCAGCTTGATCCTTCTATCTGATAAGACGTATATCTCCTCTTCATATATATTTCATGTATATATACTCATATATCTCCCATATGTCTTATTATCTATCTATCTATCTATCTATCTATCTATCTATCTATCTATCTATCTATCTACCTATCTATCTATCATCTAATCTCCTACATGTCCTATTTCATTTCATATATATATATGGAACTCTAAGTAGTATCTTTGTTATTTGGTTCACTGTGTTTTTGGTTTAAGCATGCCCGGTGCAGTAAAAGAGCCCAGTGTTCTCAACCCCTGGAGCCTGCCAGGAAAGGGAGGACTGACTGCCACTCAGGTTCGCCTGCCCGGTTCACTGGAGAGTTGCGACTGAGATGTGCAGTAAGTATAAAATACACAATGGATTTCCAAGATTTAGTGCCCCCTCCCTATCACCATCACCAAAACAGGCATATGACATATTAAACATTTAATGTTGATTATGTGTGGAAACAGCAGTAGGTGGTTATATTGTTACATGAAATATAGTATTAAAATCAGTTTTACTTGATTCGTTTTACTTTTTAAAAGGTGGCTACTAGAAAATTTAAACATACACGTGTGGCTTGCATTATATTTCTATTGGACAATATCATATCATATGAGCTTTTTTATTATTCATAGGGAGAGAACTTCGAGTTTCTACAGTGAAAGCTAAACTTTAATGTTTCTATATATTATCATTCCAAAAGAATTTTCGTAATGAAATATTCTGTGTATACACAAAGCCTATGTAACATACAGCGTGACTTAGAGCACAGTGGAATGAACACCTGTGTGTCCACCCTCCAGTGTAAGTGACGAGATGCGTCCACGTCCCCCTCTCTGACCACGTCCCCCTCTCTGACCACGTCCCCCTCTCTGACCACGTCGCCCTCTCTGACCACGTCCCCCTCTCTGACCACGTCTCCCTCTCTGACCACGTCCCCCTCTCTGACCACGTCTCTTTGTCTCTGATCAGAGCCAGTTGCTTGATCAAGCAACTTATTAAATTTACACCGTATTTACTAAATTATAATTTTTCTTTTGAGAAACTATTTAAAAATTCAGAAAGTACCAATAATCATTTAACAAGCACCTGAGCACAACTACCCTACACTGACCATTGTTAATATGTTGTCCTATATATATTCTCGTTAAATGAAGAAGCCATTACAGATCAAGCCGGAGCGTCTTCTCATTACAGGCCACCGCACTTCACTCCTGGTTGTCTTTCTGCAACGAGGTATAATGTATCCTCAAAGGACAATAGCAAGGTCAGACACTCAGCGGGCATCAGGTCCGAGTGAGTACAGAGGAGTTTCTCACAGGGCATGCACATCCAGGCAGAAATCTGTGGATCCTGTCTGCTAGTCTGTCTGTCTGTCTATCATCTATCGATCTATCATCTATCTATAAGTCATCTATCATCATCATTATTAATTATCTATCTATCTATCTATAAATTACAGTTGTACATATTTAAGGAGACATATTTAAGGAGTACAACGTGATGTTTTAATACACATATCTAACATAGTCAAGCTAATTGACCCATCCATTTCCTCACAGTTACCATTTTTAATGTTTTTATAGTGAGAGCACCTCATATCAATTCTTTTAGCAGATTCACGGTAAACGGTACAGTATTATTAACGATGGTCAGCATGCTGTACATTAGATGTCTAGACTTATTCATTCTACCTATTTTGTACCCTTTGACCAATATCTCCTGTTTCCCCTGTCCCATCCCACAGCTGCCACCCTTCTACTCTCTGCTTCTCCGTGTTTGGCTTTTTTTAGATTCCACATATAAATTAGGTCATACTGTATTTTTCTTTCCATGTCAAGTTTATTTGATTTAGCATGATGTCCTCTAGGACATCCATGTTGTCACAAATAGCAGGATTTCCTTTTTATTTTTTTAATTATTTTTTATTATTTATTTACTTATTTTTTAAGTTTATTGGGGTAACATTTATTACCAAAATCATATAATCTTCAGGTATACATTATAATTTGACATATATATATATTCTATTGTGTGATTACCACCCAAAGTCCAGTTTCCTTCAGCTACCAAAGATTCCTTTTTAAAGGCTGTATAATATTCCATTGTGTGTGTTTATACATATATATGTGTATATGTATCATAATTTCTTTATGCATTCATTTGTTGACAGTCACCTGGGTTATTTCCATATTTTGGTTATTGTGAATAATGCTGCAATGAACATGAGAAGGCAGTTATTTCTTTGAGGCATTGAAAAAAATCTCCGGATTTTAAAAGTTGTGGGATCTAGCATGACCTAATTATTTCGTGGAGTCTTTGACCCTTAGTCAAGGACGGGCTATAAGAAATCAGTTACAATGGAGGCCAGAGAGGCTGAATGGCTGACCCAAGATCACCAGTTAGGTGATGTCAGAGATTGTACTGGCACCTGGGTCTCCCATCAGGCATTGACTTCAAGATAGGCTCAGCTGTCACTTGTGCGAATCATCTAAACCATAACCCTCTCCAAACTAGAATGTGCAGTGTGGGAGAATGGAATTGTGTATAGGGTTTTCTAGAAGCTGAAGACAGCAAACCCCTTCAGATTGTGAAAAACATTCCTTCACTTGATCTTAGCCAAAAGGCTGAGAAGCAATGCGAAACATTTCTTGAATATCTGGGTCTACTTCCCCTGGAAGAAAGCCCGTACCACCTGACATCACATAGCTTTATTGGCTGACAATGGGTACTTCTGGTCATTTCCCTGAAGACAGGCATGCCCACTGTTCAAGCTGGCGCTGGAGGTGAAAAAGGTGGGGAACCTGGACTAAATAAATATGAGCCAGACATTGTTTCTGTCTTTTTAAACTGGGTGTTTGATAACATTATTTTCTTTTGATTTGCTTTTGACCTAAATTGGAGTGATGCAAAAAGAAAAGAGAAAAAGAAATCTATCTACCAGGAATTTTGTTGGGTTCTAGTTACTAGCATTTTTACTATGATGATACTCAGTGGTGGCCTGGGTCCCCCGTTCAAAGAAGCTCTGCACAGAGACATGTGAGAATAAAAGGAAATGTCATTCTCTTTTCTGGCAGTGGAACTTGTGAGAAGATTTGGTCCCTGGGTGGAGTCAAGATGACAGGCTTAATTTGGCTAACAGTAAGAAGGCCAGTGACAGGTGTCCTGTCCCTCCAAAGTTCTAAGGTCTATAAGTAGATAAAAACCCTACACTTGATGTGTGCAAGCTTAGTCTCTTCAACAAGACCATAAGCTCCTTGAGATGGGGGTTGAGTCTCTTGGTATAATTTTCCATATCCAACTCAACACTCTGCACACAGAAGATGCTAAAAAAAAATTTTGTGGAATAAATAATAACTAAACGATTACAATGCGGTGTCCCTGCTACAAAAGCTCTGTATCCCAAGGTGGAGCAGGCGGGTGGTGGCATGTATCTTCCCTATTTTGGACAGAAGGATGTAATGCCAAGAAGACCAAGCAAAGTAAGCATTCCTTATCCTTCAGTGGCTGCTCAGGTGGAGAGGAGAAGGTGAGGAAGAGAGAGCCTGTGTGTTCTGCAGAAACCTCTAAACAATCAAAGCCACAAATGCCTCTTTTTATAAACACACAGCGTGAGACAGATGTTTACCCAGGACAATCCAGAGAGAAAAAGCTAACAAAAGCCAGAGAGAGAGATTCACGCTCCACAAACAAGGGCTTTCCTGGGGGAAGGAGTGGCAGGTAATGGGTTCTGCAAATTTTTCCTCCTGATAACTACATCACAGACCAAGTCCAAAGAGACATTTTCTTTCTATTGAAACCTTATTTAAATACTGCCACCTATTTCAGACAGAATCGCCGGTGTATTGGATGGCTGAGGCTAGCTTCTCAAACCTTTATGAAGCATGCGGGGAAGAAATAGGCAGTCTGTGTGTCTCTGGGAGCTGGGGACACTTTTCGTAGGGAATTGTCTTCCCAAAATGCTTCGGGAGTCAGTGATTCCCAATTCTGATTAGTAAAGTCTGTGGAGAAAACAAGAAGTGTGCCTCTTTAAAAAGAGCAAAAATTCTTATTGTTTGCACAATGTGGATGCTTTCTAATCGTCCATCATTGAATTACTTAAAAATCAATTACCTCCGCGTCATGACTGTCTTTGCAGTTAAGTTGCATGTGTGCTCTTTCTTTATGGTTATCTTTGCTCCCTAGATTCTTCCCGGGCAGAGCCCCCAGGTGAGCACAGTTTCCTGTATGACTTAGACAAATTAGCTCGGCTTTCTGGGCCTTGGTTTCTCCATCTCTCAAGAGCCAGAGTTAGGTGAAGTGATCCCTGGTACCCTAACCAGCTATGAAATGCTGAGTCTGTGCTCTTTTTCCAGTAGTGGGCATGGGTCTGCATGTGCGCGTGTGTGTGCGCGCGCGCGCGTGCACGCATCCAGAAGGCAGGTGAGGATTGAGGATTACTGTGAGGCCTTAAAACCTAAGCAAAGTCTACTGGTCCATGTTACTCAACCAGTGTCAACAGGCATTCCCGAGCCATATATGACTGAATGAAACCAGCAAACTAGATCTTGTTCATGCTTCGACGTGGAAGGTGCTGACCTGAACTGGAGTGCTTCTTTTCAGAGAGCTGAGGTCAGTTTGTAAAAGAGGCTCAGGTCCAGGCAGCCATTCTCACAGGCCTGTACCTTCTCATTGTCTTGAGAGCAGCTATTATGGGCCAAGTACTGTGCTGGGTGCTGGAAATATAACAGAGACCAGCATCAGAACTGGCCTCAGGCCTCACTGAGCATACACCTTCATGGGGAAGCAAAACCCTAAACCAGAGACTCACCCCCCAGCACCGGGTTACACAACGGGATAAAAAGATGGGAGCCCGGGGAGGTGACTTCAAGACAATTTTATGAAAAGCTGCAAGTATTTACTTTTTTCCAACTTTCTCCGGAGGACAGGGTGGAAATGGCTACCGCCTCAGTGAGAGGCTGAGCCTTTTTACAGAGTCAGGCCACCTTTCCTTTCTCACTCTGCAGGAGGAGCCTTTTCACTTGTACACCAGACCTAGAAGCTTCAGAAGCCTCTGCCTTAAGGTGGTAAAGGCCTCGTGGAAACGGTAGTGGTCTCACTATTTCCGGTGTCTTCCATGTGGTCTCCCGCCAAGTGTGGTGTGTGATTGGGGTGCGACCATGAGGGAGGCAGCTTCTGGGGTCTGCACATGGGTGTGAGGAGGAGGCCAGGCCCGAGGCTCTGCTCGCGGCCATTCCTGGGCGGGCTGGCTTGTCTGGGAGAGTGTGCAGGAAATGGCCCCAAGGCAGAGACCGATTTATTCGCTGTCTGGGCCGGGTCTCAGCCCTTCCTTTGCTCAAGCTTGGTAAATCCTCAGGTTCTGTAGTCATTTTTATTAGCAATTGCCTTTTTTTTTTTCCCCTTTGAAAATGTGGTTCGACGAAAATGAAATTTCAGATGTGTGTGTCTCAGCATTGATTTTTCTATTTGTAATAACACACCCCGCATATCTCCTTTGATATCAAGAGGATAAAACGTCCCTAACACTGTGCTCTCCATTCTGGGGTAATGGATAAAGCCTGTTTATGAGATGTCATTTATTCCACAATAGACAGTAAATAAAAGCCATTTCAAGCTTGGGTTAAATCAAAGCTTGTTCAGGATTTCAGCAGATTTGCAAATCACCTCGGGGACCTTCATCCGTTGTACTCGCTGTTTTCCTCCTTGCTGTATCGACTCTCTCCCTGTCTCTGCCGAGCCTCCCACTCTCCCCAGCCGCCCCAAGCCCCTGAATGATTTGGAAAGACAATTGGCCTGGCTAAGGACCTAGCATGACATTAAAAGTTCTTTCCCTCCACTTGGGGAATAAAAGCTTTGAAAGGCAGCGAGTAATTGAGGTTATACCAACAAAAGCTAGAGCAGCAAAGGAAAGGGAAAAAAAGTTCGCAGGAAAATAAGATGCAAACCTGAAATGGGGAAAGGGTATAAAAGGCACAGAGGCTCCTTTTAGTCATGTACAAATTGTGTTTCTTTCATCCCCCAGAGACCCTGTGCTCCTGAGGGAGAGAGGAGATAAGGAAGGGGCGGGGGCACCACCTCGAGCATCCCTGCCTCTAACCCAGGCCTATTCCCTTCAACTCGCCCTCTAATCGACCCCCTTCCCCCAACCCCTGTGCTTCCTAGTTTTTGCAGCCGCCTGAAATCCCCCTGGGGTTCCGAGGCCTCCAGGAAGCCTCTGGCCTGTTTCCCCTTCCTGACCTCTCAGAGCCCATCATTTAGGGCTTTTAATAAGTTTCCTTACCTTACTCCTGCTTATTTTGGAATGTTGAGTATTGGGCCCACAACTGAAATGATGTTCTTCTGAGGTTTCAGTCAGATTTTTAAAGCTGGAAGCATCGATCATGGGCCTGTAGTCCGGCTTTCTATCCACTGCAGAAATCCCCTCGCCGGTGCTCCCAATGGCACTCAGCCTCTGCCTTCAGGCCACCTGCTTGCCCGGGGCAGAGACATCACAGCCTCATCCTTCTGATAGGAGACTCTAGGTCTGCGGGCATTTTCATCTACCAAGCCAAAGCCAAGTCTTTACCCCTGGAACTCCCTCTCCTTCTTTTGCTCCTAACTCTGACTTTCAGAGTGATAGTGAACACATCTAACCCTGCTTCCTCAAGGCAGTGATTCTACAGTGAACTAGGGCTATGTCTAGTCTGGTTCCGCCACCTTCTAGCCAGAGTGCTTAGTTGATTTACATTTATCACTGACCATGAGACTCATTACCCCAACATTTAGTTGGTTAGTTTAGATATGACAGCCACATCAAAATCATGTGTTCAAATATTTCTCTCTTAAGATATTTGGCTCATCATCCCCATTAAGTATTTACAAGGCAACCAACAACATTGTAGAAATACTATTCTAGGTCCATGATAGATTAGTTGTTCACAAATTGGGCACCCCGACTTCTTTGGAAGGATTTTATATCCCTGCTTTGTGGACCATCTGACCTGTTCTGGTCAATGAAATGTAAGTAAAAGGGGCCTGGGGCAGATGTGCAGCTTCCACGAACGTCCAATGTGAGAGAGCAAAGAAATCCCTGTTATTAGAAAGATACCCAGATCATTGTAATTAGACTAAACTGATGAAGCCAGGTCCTCTAGGAAATTTCAAGAAATTGTGGGCATGTTCTGTGCCCTCAGGTGGCTTACAGTCTCCAATTGAGGAGATTATCATCTCTGTCCAGTGCCGAATAAGTGGTAGAAACAGCAAAATCTACAGGGGCTCCCAGGATGGAGAGCGGAGCATGAGCTGAGGGATTCAGGGAATGCTGAGGGAAGAACAGGGTTTTCGTTCCCTCTGGTCAGTGGCTTGGGGGTCAACTCACACTAGACGAGGCTCAAAAACATCATCCACCTGCTGAAGGACAGGCCTGCTGTGAACTCAGTCCTCACATGGAAGAATTGGGAACTTGGGGCATTTGTCTCCTGAGGTAATCAAGTGAGAGCTCATTCCATCCAGCCGGCATCATGCCAGGCCCTGGATGGCTTCCATACAGATGACTTGCTAATGGTGGAATCGATGAGATCAGTGGTGAAAGTACTTGGAGATAGATGCGTCCTCTCTAGTATCTCTTAAATCAAACTGTGGGAGTGACTGTCTATGGTTATATATAAAACCAGCGTGGATTGGGGGCTGGTCCCTCGGAGGTAGCCAGAGAGGTCCTCAACAGCCCCTTCCTCTCCCTTCGCCTCCCTGGCATTATCGATCTCATTCGATCCTCTCAACAATCTCAAGGAGGTACCGTTATCCCCATTTCTCAGGTCTAATCACTAAGTCTTAGGAAGATTAAATATCTCGCCTAAGGTCATGGAGTCAGGACGTGGCCAAACCAGAGCTGGCACACTGTCCTGTGCGAACCCGAGGCTTTGCCTTCACCATCCTCTGCTGCCTGGGACAGAGCAGGTGTTCCACCATCGGCCCCTGAGAGGTCCCATGCGGAATCAGGGAGGGGGCTTCTGGGGAGCCAGCTTGGCCCTGAGACTGACTCCCAAAGGAGCTGCAGAATGGGGCAGTAGTTAAAGAATTTCTATAGGAATCATAAAGAAAAAAAAAAAAAGGGAGCAAGGGCAGGAGGCAAAGGGAAAGAAAGAAAGAGGTGGGGAGAGGCAGGGGCGGGGTGAGGCCGGGCAAGACAGGCAGCCTCCTAGGTGCCCTGGGCCCTTCGAACACTCTCCCTGTGCCTCTGATTTCTCGCAAGTGGTGTCTGGGTGTGCACTGTTACAGTCAAAGTGTGTCAGCATTTTCATTAGAACCCCGGTTTTGATTTATAACCCTCCCTGCAAAAATGTGCTCCTGGCTGAAAGCAGGCCTCGAGGTCTTGGGCCAAGAGAGCCATTTCTACAGAAGACTGACAAGGCATGGGCGGGGGGAGGGGGGGCCCCTCTTGAGTCCAGGCTTCTAGCCTGAGAAAGAGCGAAGGGGGTAGGGGACTTGTTTTGAATCATAAAGATTTCACTTAGATTCCAGACGGAGTGCTCCAAGGGTCACTTTCGTCATCACAGGCACGTGTGGATTTGGGGGAAAGTACGTGGAAACTGTTCACAGCCACAGTGCTTTGGAGTAGTTCCATCTTGCAAACATCATTATGAATAATAATTAATAATGATGAAGATAATGATCGCGACACTAATATTCCCTCGTGTGGTGAGGCTTTAATCTCCTCACAGAGCACCCGCATCCACGGTCTCGATGAACTGGCAGCCCTAAGATAGTCAGAAAGAAGCACCCCCGTTTCGTAAGTGACAAAACCGAGACCCTGAGAAGCCCCTAACTCAGTTCACGGCCCCTCCCACGTCAGCCCGTCTGGACCAGGACTACGATGAACAAAAAGGCAAAGTCAGTCGACGTGCCAGCTGTTCATTTTGATTTTTTGCACTTTTATTTTAGAAGAATACGCATCATTGGAAACAGGTCCCATTTTAAGTCACATGAGGCTAGAGAAAAATAAATGTGAAAATAAAAGTGCTATTTAATACGAGCATCATTATTACTATTATTTTGCAAACAGCCTATTTGGAACTGCCTAAAACCCTAAAAACTGATTAATATTTTTAGAGCATCAGAAGGTGTGCTTTTTTCCGAATATAAATTCCTCTCTCCCAAATGGCTGAATAATCACAATCATAATCATTTTCATCATCATCATCATCATCCCTTCATTAATTTATTGTTTTGTATATAATTTCCCATAAATTAGCACCTGGTTACCCAAATATCCCCATTTAACAGATAAAGAGATGGAGGCTTGAGAGCATATAAAAAAGTATAAGGTTCGAGACTCAAACTCAGATGTTCAGCACGCCCACCGCTACACCACCCTGCTTCCCATGGCAAATGCTTTGCTGGGTGAAGGCCATGAAACCCAACATTACACTGGATCGGAAATGAGGAAATAGTTCACTGCCAGGGACGGAGCGAATGCAGCAAAGCCAGTTGCTGTCAGGACAGATGTTTCAGTGACAGGTCCCTCCCTGCCTCACCAGCACATTCTCTGTGCATGGCATCTGAGGCCCTCCCGCTGGAGGCCTGTCCCATAAAGACCTGCCCCAGGGGCTGGGGGGCAGGCAGCACTCCATCCCTCCCACTGAGCAAGACTTGGGCTGTCACTGTGCTGTTATTTATGAGTCCCCCTTGCCCAATGAGTGGCCTCGAAGGGACCCAGCCTGGGCCTGCTGTCTGGCCACACTTGTCACACGTCATTAGATGTTTGGTTGCTGCTGACCTCTCTGCCATCTGGCTGAGTGGCCTCGGGGTGAGGGGAGGCAGGCAGCAGCTCCTTACACAGCCCCTGGTCTCGTGGTGTTCGGGAAATTGAAGAGTTTCAGAGCTGCCGTGCTAAGCCATCGAGGGCAAGAGACAGGGGGCCTCCCAACCTTGGCACGACCGTCACCTGGGGCTGCTCATTCTCCATTACGTGGCTGTCCTGCCCTAGGGTGTTTAGCAGCGTCCCTGGTCTCTACTCTTTAGATGCCAGTGGCTCCCCGCCCAACCAAAAATGACTCCAAACAAAACTGAATTGTCTCCTGGGTGCAGGCGAGAAGCAGAGAGAAAAATCTTTCCCTTTGAGAGCTGCTGGCCCTTTAGTTCTAATTGTGAGATAAATTGGGCAGTGGGTAACTTAAGCTATGGCTATGGCTCACTTGCAAGTCCCCCAAACAATAACCATTTATTGAGCAGCATAGATAGATGGCAGCTGTTTTATCAACAATGTTTTGCTCATTCCTCAAGACTATCATCCATTGTGTGGTTGGAATTCCTGACACTCCACTTTGCAGTCGAGGAAACTGTAGTTCAGAGAGGGAAAGTGATTTGCTGGAGGCCACTCAGCTGAGAAGTGACAGAGCTGGATGTGAAATCAGTTTATCTGATGTCCGGTCTGGGGCCTTGCTGCAGCTTTGTGACATGCTTCTGTGTAACGTCTGGACAAACCCAGCGTGTTGGCCCTGAGTGTTTTAGGATTGCACATGGCCTGGGGCAAAGCGTATTTATAGCAAGTTCTCCCACTGTTTCTATTGCCCCACACATGGCTTCTTATCCCCACTGCTCACCTTCCTTCCCTAGGGCTCTCTCTTCACTCTACAACAGTATCTGACACACAGGATGTGGGAGGACCTCAGTGCTCCCTCCTAGGGAGGCTGACATTGTACAAAGATCCTTAGGGAGGGAAACCCACAGCAACGCCACTCTGAATGTGGCATTTCAGTCACTTCATCAGGTTGGTATAGAACTCTTGGGCAAGGTATTTTAGAGCTCCTTAAATCACAGTGCATGTGCTAGGGGATTCAGTGTCAGTAAAAAGTGAAAATGTGGTTAAGAAACTTGGTTAAGTTGTTGCCATTTTAACAGTTGTATGTATACAGTGTTTAATGGATTCCATGGCAAGCATCAGGCTATAGATAAGCCAGAAAAATGGTCCAAACTAATGTATAAATTGCATGACCCTGAACATTTCTTGACCTTCCTGTATGTCCTGCTTGCTGGGGTCTCTGGTGGGTCCTGCTCTGGGTGCAAGTTATGGCTAAGAGCCTGGTTAATGGGCTCAGATTCTTCCCTTCTTCCCCTTGGCACGGGTGGCTAATTCAGGTTTCAGCGTACAGCAACGGCTCTTGTTTCTCTGGTTTTGATGAACAGATCACCTCCTTTGTCAAATAATTAATTTGTAAACATTTCTAATTTCTACTTATCTTCCCTTCAGGACATGCAAACTTCATTAAACGACCCCCGTACTGCAGAACCACGCAGGCCATAGCGATCATAGATGCACAGGTAGAGCCAGAAAGGGACAGACATTTGTGCTGGAGTGATGCAAAAAATGCTGAAAGCTAGCAACCTTGGCAGCTTTCCCCATGCCAGAGTATTCAAAAAAAGCTTTTTTTAAAAAATATTCAGATTTGAGGTGAAAATTATTCACATCTATGTTCAGAAGTAGGACCAAATGTACTTTCTAAAGCGAAATAGAACGGGCTATCGAGTTATTCCTAGGGATCAGGGCAGGATGCAGAGAGGAGCAGGGGTGGGGTGAGATGTGCTTACTTACGTAGGTGGAGGTGCATTTGGGGTGGGGGTGGGGTCCACAGGTCCTAACGGGGAGTAGAAGCGCAGTGCATGTTTCAGAGACAGTATCTTGTTGTTAGATTTTAGCTCTGTCCACCGGGTGAAGCCATGTGAACTCCATCTGTATTCCTGGCAGAAAAGACAAAAGACAAAGCATTTGAAAACCAGAAAGTTTCTTCGGCTCCTCCCTGCCTCGTGCCTCCACTTGAGATCTTGCAGATCTCAAGATGCTATGACAACCTGAGGAGCTTCCTGGGTCATCAGATAAACATGTGCTGATATTAAGTAGAGTTCTCTCATTCACAAATTGTAATACTTTTAAAACATAGATACTAGTAGAACCACCTTCTTGGACTGTGTTGAATACAACTCAGCACCCCTCCATTGGCTCATTTATTTGGACCACAGAGTTGTGAAATGGGAAGGGATGTATGAGTGGGTGTGGATGGGGCAGGAAATGGGGGTGGGGCATACCTGAGGTCCAGAGGGGTGACACCACCTGCCTAAGACCACAAGGAGAGTCACTGTGGGTCTCTGGTACCTGTCGCAGTTGTCTGTTACCAGAAGGATGGGCTTTGGAGTCTGCTTCCCAGACTTTGCTGGAAACAGAATCCAGCAAATTTCAGATGCTGGCAACTGCTATCACCTGCAGTCTTCAGCCCAGGGGAAAACAGAAACCTGAGGGCACCCCCAGCACCTGGCTTAGGGGTGGGCCGGAAGGCAGGTACAGGAGGTGGTCAGTCAGGGCTGAAACCCCATCAACAGGAGTAGGCCACGTAAAAGGGAGCCAGGGCTGCCAATTTCCATTTTCATTGGAGTGGATGGTGCTTAGTAATCCAGAAGCTTTATTTAAGGGCTGACCTCCGACCGGACCTGTCACTCCAGTGGCAGGCGCCTGATAGCCACTAGAAATCAATAGCCAGCATGAAGGTCACTTCCTAGAAAAACTGGGGCTATCAATGTGTCAGTTCCAATGAAAGATTATAACCAACCAGCAGAGAAGTTTATCTGTGGCTGAAAGCTCATCTGAGCTGGGTTTGTGGCGGGCTGTATGTGTGCTAGTGGGCACGCGAGCATGTGTGCATAAATGTGTGTATTTATGCAGTGCATGAGAGAATGTGTGTATATGTGCTTTGTGTGTCTATATGAATGGGCGCATGTGTGCATATGAGAGTGCATTTGTGTGTGCACCGGTGTTCGTGTGTGTTCAGTGCGTGTAACAATGTGTTGTCAGAAAGTTGTGTAGATGTACCTTTGTGTACATATGCATTTTCATGTATGTTTATGTATATGTATAAATGGCATGCGGCTCTGTTAAGCACCTCTATGCATGTATTTGCCTGCATAATGCATGGCCATGTATGTGAACGTCCACATGCTTGGGCATGTGGGAGTGCAGGTGTGTTTGATTGCACGCATGCATCTTACCATGGCCTGCAAGGCCTGAAATGATGTGGCCGCTGTCTACACCTGCGGTCGCACATCCAGTCCCTCCTCTCCCCATCCTGCGCTGCACCGGACCCTCACTGGCCTCCTTCCACTTCCTTGGGGCTGCTGACCAGTTTTCTCCTCAGGGTGCCGACACATGGTAACTCCTCTGAGGAGCTTCCTCATCTCATTCATCCCATATTTGTCTCTTTCTCACCATTCCGTTCTCAGTTTAAAAACCAGCTCCTTAGAGATACACCCCTGGCCACCCTACAGGTGGGCCTGCATGTGATTCTTCCATGGCAGCTATAACAACGAGTGAGAATTCCAGTTCCTGGTTTAGTTCGTTGTTTGCTGTGTGCCTCCCCTCAGGCCCCCTGAGTGGCCCAACTCTTGCCGAGGTCTCCAGAGTGTCAAGCAAATGTCTCCTGTCAGAAGAGAATTCCATCTGCTGAGGAATTCCACAAGAGTCCTGGGACCTTCACCTCCTGGGCCTCAGTTTCTCCAACTGTAAAACGGCATTGCCCACCCTCTCTACTCCAAAGGATCGCATGAAATAAACATGGTGAAAACCTCTTGGGAAGCACAAGTTGTGGCATATTTTTGTTTGATTAAGGGCTCTTACGGCTCAGAAAGGGATCTACAGAATAGGGGCCGCAAAGATAAGCCAAGGAATTCCGAACTGAAATTCTAGATGGTTTTCTCCAAGTCATTAAACCGTTTCAGTTATGCTATCAAATCCAGAGGCTTCTCAAGGTCTCCGCCAGCCAGGCTTTCCATTTTCTGCCTGGATACCTGTTTTCTGGAAGGTGTCCTAGTCTTTTCCTTCCATGAACGAGCCCATTTGGGGAGAGTGAACAGTGTATGCAAATGTATTTTCCCTTAAAGAAAAAACAAAAAGCCCTATATATAGAATGAGTCATTGCCACCCAAAGAGGATGGTTTGTGCGGCATGGTTGCCATAGGAACCTGGAGTGGGTACAAGGACTGCTTGTGCTCCACAATTGTTATGCAGCCCTGGACAGTGATCTGAGAGCTGGGTTCTTGTCTCCACCCCAGAGCTGTGGGACCTTATGCCATCATCACCGTACTCCTCAGGCCTTGATTTCCTCATATGTAACATTAAGGAATCTGCAACATGCTAGGGAACTGCTTTGCATTTGCAAAATTCTAAGTCACATCTCTTCTATGGGCCTCAGTTTTTCCATCTGTTAAGTGGGAGTTAAGGGGTAGGGTAGAAATGAGAGCCCAGGTTAGATGTCAGTTCCAGGTCTTCCCGATCTCAGAATAGTATCTCTTTGTTCTTATGATATGAATTCTAATAGGTGCAAATTTCATTCATTCAAGAAATCTGCAATTAGCAACTATAGCTTCACAGTGCCAGGCATAATGGAAGGAGCTGAGGGTTTAAAGATGACAAAAACAGCCTGCCTTGAAAACCTTATAGTCTCCTGCAGGAAACAGACAGGCAGAGAGCTAAGTTCAGAGAAGGGATGAACTGGCTCTAACTGAGGTCAGTACTGAGTAGGTGATAGCATCTTTGAGTCTCTCCTTCAGGGTCATCTCTAGGTATAAGATGAAAAGGTGACCTGATTTTTTGCCTCCCCAATGCCATATTGCGTCTAGAATTTTTTTAAGGGCCTTGTCCTTACCTTTGAGAAGAGCCTAATACTAGTGCTAATACATGCAATCACAGAGTTACTGTTGGAAGAACTTGTGGATTTCTTTTGAGAGCGGACTGGGTTCCAGAGCAAGAGAAAGACCTGTCCAGAGTCACTCAGCCCTGAGCTCCTGGCCAATGAGCCATAGCTGACCTGACTCGCACTGGAATTTGGGGCTGGATTCCAAACTAATTCCTCATTCCCAGTTCCACTGGGTGGGGAGCCAATACTCCTGCCTCTCTCTATGACCTGAAATCATAGGCAGAAATCCATTCATAGTCATAAAGAGAGGTTAGTAGAAGTGTGCTTTGTTCCAAATCATAATCCTCTCCATCCCCTGGGTGCAGGCCTCCCTATGCCCTTAGGACACCCAACATGACCTGCCTTCCTCACATGATTGTCCCCTAATCCAAAATTATTCCTTCTATCATTCACCCCGCTCCCGCCACATTAACCAAAATCCTCTTCTCCAGGTGTCTGGGTACTGGGCAGCTGTCAGGGAGGGTATGCTTTTTATTAATTCACAATAAGACATGAATGAGTGACAACCAGCTCTCCAACTGTACTTGCATTGTCAAAGAACATGCCTGGAGGTACAAAACACACATAAGTCCTCCTATTCGTTCGACAATGGTAATTTCAGAAGTTTTGCTCCAATCTGGGTTTAGTCACTTAGGACCTCTGACTTTAGCAAAGTTATTTAACCTCTCTGAGTCTCAGTTACCTCACTGGGAAAATAAGGATCATAATTAGACCCCAAAATATCAGGTACGAATTAACTGGGCCCACAGCAGAGTCTCTGACTGAAAAATAAGTGTTAGCTCCTTTTGAAAGATGGGAGTTGCCACTCGTGAAGATTTCAGAACTTGCTCAAGGGCATTGCCTGGTGTGAGTAAGGCCAGAAGCAGGAGTTTAGTAGCTTCTGGAAGAGTGGCAAAGCCACTCTTTGTGGGACAGTGGCATTGACCTCTTCCAATGCCATACACCTGGGGCAGGCGACTGGGTCCTGGGAATACAGGCAGTAGGAAGAAGCTGATGGTGGCCACATGGGCGTGGTCACAGAATATCACTGGTCTGGTGTCTTCAGGAGGTAGTGGCCTCTCCTCACTGTGGTTGTGTTGGGGAGACCGGGATGGCTCATGGGAGCCTCTGGACTGGGTCGGTGCCATGGATGGGGAGAGGTGAGAGACAGTCGATGTGTCAGGTCAGTTTGTGCTGGCTTTCTTGTCATTCACCTCACCTGGGAGCCATGAGGGCCAGGCTTTATGGAGAATGAGGTGGACCCTCCATCACCCCTTCACGCAGGCAGGTTCAGATCGCTGTGCTCTTGCAGTGAGGGCCGCCCAAGGCCCCGGTAGCCTCTGCCAGGCTCAAACCTAGGGGGCTGGAGGACAAAGCTGACTCACTCTTGGGGAGGAACCACCACCTTCCAAGCCAAGGAAAGAGAAGTGACTTTCTTGCCTCCACCACAACGATCTCTTTCCTCTGTCATGTCAGGAGGGCTGATCTTTTTAAAGTAGTGCTGCTGGGAATTCTGCAAAGACTCCTTTTATCGACTCACAGTTTATTTTTGCATTTATCTATTAGCTTTGCTGAAAATGGGACCCATAGTCTTTCTTATAGAGACCCTGGTTGAGGACTCACAGTAGAAAATGACTTTTTCTTCATTATAAAAGTAAAACGTGTCCATTGCAAAGGATACAAAAAATATGAAAAAGGAGAAATGTTAAAAACAAGCATAGAGTTATTGTCTCCAAACCCTGCTAACACTCTATGTATTTCCTTCTATTATTTTTTTCTATATCCATTTTTGCAGGTGCAATTTTAGTTTATTTGCTGACTTTTTCCCTGCCTGCATAAACATTTTCTATATTATTATAATCTGTGTATACATTTTTTAAATTTATTCTTTTCCCTCCAACATTTAACTATGAAAAATTTCAAACATACAGCAAAGATCAACAAATTTTACAGGCAATGTCGTATGTCCTCATGTAGACTCAGCCATCATCATCTCTTCTATCAGTATTTATCAAGGGCCCCTTGTTAATCGTAGGGATTCAGGGGTGGATAGAGTCCCTGCCCTTAGTATTTAGTGTATTTAGTGGTGAGGCAGACAGACGGACAGCCTCATGTACTTTGTGTTAAGGTGGAATGAGGCACAGAGTGGGTGGAGCCTAGGAGAAGGGCAACTTCAGGCTGGCCCGTGTTCCTGGTGAGGCATGGACACCTTTTCACTGGCAGGTAAGTTTTCTCTCTCCATCTATCGAAATGCTCCTGTGAAGAGCATCTTCATGATACATGATCTTGATCCGCACTTTTTGCCGGGGCGATTTCCAAAACATGTTGAGCTGAAACACAGTGTTTCATCTGAAGGGTGAGTGAAGGAGACCCAAACTTCTTTTTAGCCTTCCTGCAACCAGGGGCTCTTTGCTGGAGCCAGAATGCCTGGGCTGGAATCTGAGTTTTCCCGCATATTACCTAAGTGATATGAAACAATAACCTGCAAAGCCAAAAGATTTTCTAGAAAAAAAAAAAAGGGGGTGGGGTGAGATTTATTAAACCACATGCTAGCCGGGAAAAGGAGCAGGTTCTGGCATTTTCTATCCTCCTCCTTCTCCTCCTCCATCTCCTCCTCCTGGTGCAGCCCACTAAATTGATTTGACAACCTGCAGTTTGACGGAGTAAACAGGTGCAGCCAGGAAGGAATCGAGTGCCCCGTGACGCACTGCTGACTGTGTGAGCTACACAGAGCTCAGGAACGAGAGATGAGAGAGGCCTGGAGCGACCCAGGCAACCTTCCTGCCAAGGAAGCAACTCGAGCTAGACCTGGAAGGGTGGCTGGTCCTGTTCAGTTCAACGAACTGTTATAGATCTGCTGTGTGCCAGGCTCGGCACTTGGGCCCACGGTACCACCAGGAGAGGGAGGAAATGGACACCCAAACCTGGGGCACATGGGTAAAGATGTGAGGATGGCAGTGCTGTGGTGTCTGGGGGGCTGACGGGGGCACTCATTGTGTGGAAGGCAGTCGGTAAGGCTACTTTCAACAGATAATCACACCTGTTGTTTGCATAGACCCACAGCATTTTAGACACATGCACATAACACCGTTTTATTTGCCACTCAAGCAAAATGGTGAGGAATATGAGGCTTATTGTTACTTCTACTGTACAGGTAAGCCAGGTGTGGCCTTGGGACCTGGCGACTTGGCCAAAGGCACACCACTGATAAGTGGCAGAGCCAGGCCTGCAGGTTACATCTTCTTGCTCCAAGCTCTATACTCTTTCTGGCCTTGAGATCCAAACTGCCTGGATTTGAATCCTGCCTCCTCCATGACAAGTTATCTAACTTCCCTGGGCCTCCATTTCCTTATTTATAAAACAGAGGTAATAGTAATATCCATCACGTAAAGTCCTTGTGAGGTTTCATGAGTAGAATATGTAAACCACTTAGAATGTTGCCTAGCATGTAGACAATGTTATTTAAATGTGCGGGTTAGGGGTTAGGGTAAGGAAAGAGAGGCATCGAACACATAATTACACAAATAATTTAATTATAATTGTGGTAAGTAATAAAGAGGAAAAGGATACTATAAAGTAGCATAATGAGGGGCCCTAATATAGTTTCGGAGATCAGAGAGGGCTTCCCAGAGGAAGCAACGTCTAAGCTGATGCCTGAAGGATGACTAAGACTGAGCCAGACCCAAAAGGAGGGCACCAGCTTTCTGTCCAGAGAGACCGGCCTGTCCAGGTGCCTGTTTCGGGAGATTAGCAGCAGTCAGAGAACCGTTTACCACCCTTCTACTAGAGCAGCCAAATCAAAATGCCAGAAAACCTTGTCTTCTCATCCCGATGTCTCTATTACCTAGCTGGTGCTTGCGTAGTGTTTATTGGACACAGGTACAGATTCTCTGTAGTTCACATATATCAGCGGGACACCCAGCAACAGAGAATGTTTGTAAACACAGGGGCGGATCCAGCTGGCGAGGCGCCAAGCATTGTCATCAGTGTAGCTGGGTCCGAAGGCATGCTATTGGCACAGTGTTCATCCATCCTCGTTTACCCGGATGGGATGACCATGCCATCCAGTTTGCTCTAGACAGTTCCAGTTTACTCCAGTGGCCCCAGCGTGATTAGTTAACGTGCCTCCTTTCATTTCCAAAAGTGTCCCACTTTGGACGATAAGATACGTGTGTCTTAACTCTGGGGCACACGGAAATATCCTGGTAGCAGAATGGATGTATCCAATGGTGCCACTTTGTGAACTGATATTCTATTTAAAGAGTTCCTAGTTCCTTGAGGTTTTCAGCCTCTCAATCACTGCCATAAAGTCCTCTCCCTTTCCAGAGTTAGTCCTGTCTCTTTAAGGGCAACTCACATTTATTTCTACCTTGGGACACCTCTGGCTAGCTACACTATTTTCCATGCCCCCTTGGGCAGCAGGGTGGAGGGGGAAGAGGACGGAAGGTGCCGTGGTGGCCGGAGTAACTGTTAGCCCTGGTTCCCCCATCACTCGTTGACCTTAGGCACCTCGCTTTGAATGCCCGAACTGGGGACTTCCCTTTGTTGGATGGGGATAGTAAGCACCTCACTCTGTTCCCCTAGTTGATGAGGATGAGGTGCTGCATACGAGGAGGAAACACTGGGTTTCTCAGAGTGGGACCCCTGACTAGGGTTTGGACATGCTGGTAGTAGGGTAGATAGGTAGCATACTGATCGGGCTAATCATAATGTTTTAAAGCCCCAGGACTGCTCGCCTGGAGGCTGGTCTCTGAGCAGGAGCCTGCACCTTTTTCGCCACCCTGAGGGTGAATGCCACAGCCAGGATCAAGTGAACTGTCAGCAAAGAAGACGGGAGATAACCCCCTGCGTGCAGATGGGAAGTGGGCCATGTGGGCAGAGGCCGTAGAATGTGACCAGCCGCGCCACTGCAGAAGGCAGCAAGGATCCAGAATCCTGGTTGCCTCTGACAATTTTTTTTTTTTTTCTTTTTGGAAGCTAGAGATCTCGAGCGGGCCCTAGAAGCAGCCGTGACTTTCCGTGCAATAAAGCAGCAGTGAGAAAGGCTCAGAGTAATTAAGTGGCTGACGCACAGAAGAAACCGTTACAAAGAATTGACTAAATTGCCCATTCATTAGCAGCTCGGCATGGAAGGAGAATTACAAATAGACGGCGGAGCCCGCAGTAATTCAATCTAACCTTGTACTTACAGAAAACAATGAGATAATGAACAGAAAAATTACCAGGCACATATTGTATTTTGTTGAAGGGGCCGGGGGAGGTGGGGGGGAGGCGGGGGAGCTCAGGGACGGACTGGCACATGCAATGCTAATGGCCTCGCTCAAGCTGAGCAAACGTTTCTCCAACACAATCATAGTTCTCAGTCTAAGGGCCTCTGGGGAGCTGAGATGAGGCAAGATCGCGAACAAAAAAATGTAATTTATAAGGCGTCTGTGGACTGGAATTTATCATCGGATCCGCTCGCCACCGCTCAATTGATATGTAGTTGATTTCAAACAACACCCCCCGGGCGCCCAGAGGGAACATTTTTTAGATTTTACGCTTGGATATATCTGTTTAACTCGCCATTTACCAAAACAACGGCTGATGACAGCACAAACCAGTCACTCTGGAGAAAACACGCGCACGCTCTCATACACACGCGCGCGAACACACACACACACACACACACACAGAGGCATCCAAGAGCAGCGGCAGCCATAATAACAGCAGACAAACCCACTCAGCCCAAAGAAGACTGCTGCGAATCTAGAAAGGGAGAAGGAAGGAAGGAAAAACAAATCCAGAAGGTCTAGCCTCTCTCTGTGGCTTCGCAGGACTAAGTGCTCGCAGTTGATGTTTAGAGCCCATGGGTTGGTTTTCACACCTAACACTTCCCACTCTTCTTGGCCGACCAGCTTAGAAAGGCTCAATGCCATTTAACTCGCCTCTCCAGGGTCTCGGGCACCTCCAGTCTCTGTCTGTGACCAGATTTGGCCTCGCCTGGGATCCACAAGGTCCTGGACCTCAGTAGGCTGGAAAGAGTGGGATCTCCATAGCAGGGGTGGGAAGGGATAAGTGGGTTGCAGACTGATGCATTGATGGCCTCTACCTGGGGCTACTGGGACCTCCAGGTGTGGTGTTGGCAATGGGCAGTTTTAGAAGAATGTGGATAAATTACCCATCGCTCCAAGGGATGAGAGAGTTCATAGGCTGGGATATAAGTCTTCCAGTTTTGAGGACACCAATGTGTTTGTCTCTTGGTTGGGCACAAATGGAGCATCAAGTGGATTTCTGGTGTTAGAGAAAAATAATTCACCATACAGTTGTCAAAAATGGCAAGGTAAATTTTATTTAAGACTATTGCAATAAAGGAGAGAAACTAAACTCACTCTGAATAAAATAAGAACAAGCTGAAATTCTATGAGGGTGGGGAGGAAAGATGAAGAAGAAAACAGAAAATGACTAAGGAGGAACTTGGTTAGGTATCATGCCTGGAGGAAGAGAAGCTCGATCTATTATCAAGGATGAGGCATTCTAGATTAATTAGTTTAACAGAATTCTTTGCTAAAACTGGGCTCTGCAGGCCAAGGACAAGGGCTGACGAAGAAGAGGGCTCAAAGGAGCCTGACTAAAGTTTGGTCAAGGGAGTCCTTGTCACTGGGTTCAGGGAAGCCATGTGGGTGAGAAGTCAACTGCAGACAGGAGTTTGCCTACCTGCAGATTGCCTGCACCTTAATCAAAGCACTTACCTTGGTGTTTTATGAGAGAAGAGGGACAGCTTGGACAGTTCTCACCTTAAGAATCTGATGAATACCACGACTGTAAAAGTGGGAACTCATTCCTTGACTACACACCTTCCATCGAAACAGAAGCCTCACATCACCAGCTTCCAGAAGATGCTTGCAACACGGAACTGTGAGGACAGCCTTGCAACTTGTCACCAGCCCGAGCTTCAGGGCCTAGCGACCACGACTAATCGGCCAGTAGGGGGCAGTCTAGCCTAATGCGAAGAACATCGAAATGGATGTCCAGAAAAATTATTCCCATTAGGTCACTGATTCACTGTGAGACCCTCAGCACGCCATCACCTCCACTTTATGGTCCTTATTCTGTGCAGTTCGAAAATATCCCTAATACTGACTGACCTTATGTTCATCTCACAGGGATGCTGTGAAATATCTGGGACGTAATCGAGCTACGAAAAGTCTATATACATGCTAAGCGCATCAAAGAATTAGACCAGTAGTTCTCAAAGTGTAGTCAGCAGCAGCACTGCCAGGGAACTTAGAAATGGATTCTCAGGACCCATCCCAGACCTACTGAGGCCGAGACTCTGAGGACATACGCCAGCAATCTGTCTTAACAAGCTCTCCAGATTGTGATGCGTGCTGGAGTTCGAGAACCACCGATCCAGTGAATACAGATTCTGTAACCTCCTGAGAGTACAAAGGGAAGCTGAGAAAAATAATTTGGGGGGCTGGTAAATCTTTCGTAGTCAATCAAGAACCTCCTCTGAAGGTTATAACTCATACTATTAATCATATATTAATACTTGCATTTAAATAGTGTATGCTTTTCAAAGCACTTTCAGATACCCAATTTCATTTGTTTCTTGAATTCATTTTGTGAGGCAGGGCACATATAATGTCCCAAGACGCGTAACAATTCCACAAAAGTTAGTCAGTAACAATTGGGGACATGGCAATGATGAGACGAATAAAGTCAAGACCTTGCAAAACCCCACACTGCCTTTTAGTCACAGCATCATAGATCTTGAAATCTCAAAGGAATCTCATAATGGAGATGTATGTGTGTATATATAAATAAATAAATAAATAAATAATCATATAGAAAAATTTTCTCATTTTCCTCCTTTCTTAAGCATGTCTCCACTAATCGCCATATTTCAGCTCACTATCCAGTATCTCCATGATTCCTTGACCCATGTGGGAACTCCAGAGATCTGGGGAAAGCAAGGAGACTTTGTCCTTAATGTCAAGAGGATCATGAACCTAGCAATCTAGCAAAAACTAAAGGTACCATTGCTGTCTCCATTTTAAAGATGAGCAAGCCAAGGATCAGGTGATGAAGAAATGTGTTTAAGGCGACATGGTTACATAGAGATGGAACTGAGACTACAAGCCAGGAATCCTGACTCCTGGGGGAAACTACCCACAGGGAGGCAGGAAGCAGGCTGGAAATGTCAGTTATTAAGTAATAGCCACCAAATGTCCAGAGGGCTTTAGGTATTGACTCAATCTCGATCTATTTATTTTTCTATCTCCCAGATACATGTCCGTCCACACGCACACTTGTGATGTACTGCAGGTCGTAGAGTCTTAGAGATCATGTAGCTAATGGAAAATCTACCTGGTGTGTCATCTTACCTCTTCTTGAGTATCTGCTATGATGGAGATCTCACTGCAGCACAAGGCATTGGGGGACTTGCCGCACCAAATCATCATGTGTCCCTCAGGAGAAGCTTTGGGGGTCCTATGCCAATTACTGCCAGCCCTTACCTCTGCTCTGATGTGTCTCTTTCTTCCAGAAGCTCATCTGAGTTTGCAGAGCCCTTGGGAAATATCCACTTAAGTCATCATTGGCTTAATACCTGCCCACACTTCATGAGGGAACCCAGGGCATTCCACATCTAGAATTAGTAAATGGTTAGCAAGAGCCCTGTGTGGAAAGACCCCTGGTCAAAGTCACTGGTAGCTTTCCATGGTGTTCAGCTTATATATCCCAAGTCAGCCACTCTCTGCACACCTCTGCTGCAGGGACTTGCACTCCCCATCTCTGAAGCTGTCAATGAGGAAAATGGGTTCAGGAGCCTTAGTGATAAGATGCAAAGAAATCACTTGAAATCTACCTAGGAAGGCACAGTTGCCCATCCTGAATAAGCACTTTCATTTTCTTAGTCTTTCAATCATCTTTGTAACCTCTATTTGCTAGCTCTCTCAATGGGCATATACACAGAGACTCCATATAACAACTTGCCCTGGGCAAGGGGCTAGCAACTATTAGGGTTGTCAGTGGGTGAACATTCATAACGTCACCTTGCCCATGAAAAGCCAAAATCAGCCCATTTCTGATTCAGAAAAACATACACACGGAATTAATTGGATTGTATTTTTAACGAAGCTCTCATCTCATGCAAGGATTAGTGAGTTACCCCTGATACTGTGTTAAAGACACCTTTTCATTGAGGGAGGGTAAATGATCTTACCCTGACCCCTCACCAGGTGCTCCCTTGTACTTCCATATTTCACTGCAGGTCTGCTTAGGCTGCTGAGGTCAGAAGACGAAGAGGAAGGGAGTTTTTGAGCCCATCCACCCTGGGTGATCTGAGCTCCCAATGGGTAGGGTTGGGTCACAGAAAGACAATACTGGGACAACTGTATATATCAGCCAGCATCATTTTCCAAAGCAAAAGTTCCTACAGAGTGCCTGCATTTAGACAAAGGGGACCACCACCCAAACCACCACGGCTAGCATCATCACTCACCACCACCACCAACACCACAATTGTCACAACCAGTGCCAATAACAATACAATCATCCCCACCACAAACACATCTGTCGCCACAATACCACAATCACCACCAGCCCCAGGACTGGATTTGAATTGGAGTTCAGTCATTTATTAGCTCTGTGACCTTCTGAAATTTATTTAAGCTATGTGATTCTCAGCATCCTAGTAACAACAACTCTTAGAGTTGTGAGGATTAGAAACAATGTATGTGTAATAGCACAGGATAGCTGCCACAGACAAGGTAGCTACTATTAGGAGGGCGCATTTGTCAAGAGAAGACTAAATTAATTGCTCAATAGTTAAGAATTTTATGGGGGAAAAAAAGGCAAATTCTCACCCCAGAGTTTTGGGGCCTCGTTGCCAGCTTGAGAAAAGAATGTAAAGCTACTGTCCAATGGAGTCTGGATTTTGGCCCTGACCTGTCCTGCCAGAGAGTGACAACTGTTTTCTTTTCTCTGGATTCTCTTTCCTTCAGCCCTGGAGACACACTGTTAGGGAAATGGTGAATTTGCTGGAGGAGATGCCTCTATTCTTCTTGCATCACTTGCTGTGACAAATATTCACAATATGACAGCCAGATCTACCCTGCCAAATTCCTGGAGCCCAGGGCCTTTTGAGTAGAGAGATGCCAGAAGTTAGAGTCCTGTCCAGCTTCCTCTAACTCTTGCACCTTCTGGGGCACTTGTTAATTGATACTGACCTGGGAGTGACCATATCAGTCAAACACTACTGCTGGGTGGCATTGTGCCTGCATTCCCCCTCCTTCCGTCTTTTTTCCTTCCTTTTTCCTCTCTTTTTTCCTTCCTTCCTTCCACTCATTCCTGTCATTGGTCCACAAACCACTGCTGTGTCCACAGTGGCCCAGAACCTGAGGGGGCCCTCCATGCCCACATGCTCCTCTCCGAGGCATGGGTGATGGCACTCCTGCCCCTCTGCCCACCCTCTGTCCTCTGGGAGGGCACAGCTCTTGGCAGATGATCAGTTGTGACATGCCGGAGGCGCCACTCGGTGCGCACGCCAAGCACCCTCCCCTCTCCCTCCCGGCATGCCAGGCTCCTCTGACAAGGGCGGGTAAAGACCCTCCAGGGCTCTCAAGAACATCAATATGTTTTGTATTTAATGTGCTGGCTCTGTTACAGCAAATTAAAGCGAGGGGGCCTGGTAGAAGGGAACACAGCCCGCCGTTCCTCCGTCCCTTGTTGAGCAGAAGGCTCTGGAAACGGCACTCCAGTGTGGGGAAGTACACATTACACCCCCCTGCAGGAACAGAGCAGACATTAGACAAAGCCCCGAGTCTTAATGGGACGCATCCGGCAAACATCTGAGCTTGGGCCTTCAATCACAAACGCTGCAGGATTTAAAAATGAATAAACTTCACATTGTGTTTCTCTTATTTATCCTTTATGCAAATTGTCCCTGGGAGGACCCATTACGAGGCACTGCATGGGGACAGCAGCGGCCGGCTCGAGGCTTGGAGGACCACTTGCAAGCAGTTCCTGGAACGCCAGGCCCGTCCTGGTGCTTTACAGAGAGAGAGAAAGCGATTATAAAAGAGAAATAAACAGATTTTGAGTGGTTGGCTCATGCAGAAAGCACAGGCGTGCACACGCACGCACGCACACACACACACACACAATAACATGCCACATACACAAGCCACATATAGACCACATTCAAGCAGCCGCTGCTGACACAGACCAGGGCTTCTGTGCGGAGATCGTCTGTCATCTTCCCAGTTATTTCCGTCAGCTGCTAATAGGAGGAAGTGAGGCCACTTGCGAGACCAAGTGAAGAGACGGGCAGGACAGTGAGGTGCTTTCCCGCGGCGGGAATTCCTAGTTCGGGAGCGTGCGCCGCAGCCCGGCGTGTTCCGGTGCTGCTCGCAGCCCTGCCACAGCGCTGCTCTGGGCTCCTCGGGAGCTTCTTGGCTGAGGTGGAGCTGGGGAGCAGCCGGGCAAGGAGCTGGGGTCGTGAGCCTGGACTCAGGGAGCCAAGAGTAACTGGAGTGGGGCCAGAGCTGCCGTGGCCTGGAAAGAGGAGGCCTAAGTCCAGAGACGCTGTGGCGCTCTCAGCGGTGGGCAGAACCATGGGAAACGAAGGAAAACGAAGCCGGAAGTGGAAGAGGCCTGCCACGCCGGGTTCCGACAGATGCGGTTCCCTGCTTTATGCACGACCCCCTGTCAGGCACCTCTAAGTACAACAAGAGCTCACTGCCGCCAGTTCCTGATTAGGGACAGACAGCAGCCGGCGCCTGCCCCAAATTAAATCCTGAGGCCTTTGGGTCTAGGTGGCCGGGCGGCATGTGCCTGGCACAGTGCTGGACACATGGTAGGTATGCGAGAGATGCTCGTGGACTGAATGACCATTAGGTGAGCACTGGGCTCTGTCATGGGTTAAGCTGGCCGAGGAAGCTGGTTTTGGAAACGGTCTCTCTGGTCTGGCAAAACAAGTGATGCAGAACAGAAACAGATGACACTAAAGTTTGTCACCTGCCGCCCTGGGACCTTGCCCTGAGTGGCTGCTCTTTATAGCCCCTGGGAGCACATGACTCTTGGGATGTTTCTGCTTCTCTTTGTCTCCTCTTCCACCTACTTATAACCTGGGTGGGCATTTTCTCATGTTCAAAGAGCATTGTGTGTAGAGGGGCAGAGCTCCCTTTGTTCCTCCCCATTTCCGCCATCACCCTCCCCTCCAAGCTATCACCACTCCTCACCGTGGGGTCCGAGGAGCCACCAAACTTCTAAGATCTGAGATCCCAAAGTCGGGAACCACATCTCCATTTCTTCTGTTTCCACCTGCCCTCTATCTAAGCAGTTGCCAAGTTCACCAATGTTTTTCCCAAAGGGGTCCAGGGGCCCAGACTTCATTTCCACCATCCTCACCTCCATTACCACTGCTAGCCTCAAATCGCCGACTCGGTCTGCACGCAGCCTGGTTCTGGCGTCCCCCTGACTCTGCCCCCAGCAGAGATCCCTTAGTGAGACGCTGCTTGGTCCACATGTCCTTCCTCTCAGAGCCCACCCTGGCTCCTGGGGCTTATCCCATCCAGACGGAGCCTCTGCCTGATCCTTGAGGGTCTTCATAATCCCCTCTCACAATTTACTTAGACCAGACCTAATACCAACCATCTATTTAATGAATTAAAATCCTTTCTTCAGTCAATCAGTAAATGTTTATTGAGTACCTACTATGTGCCAAGCCCTGTGCTTGTCTGAAAAGAGGTGTAGATTAAGGGAACATAGCCTGTCCTCAGGATGAGCATTATCTTTGGAGGACACAGACTGGAAAATTAACTATTAAGACATAATGCGATGTTTTAAATTCCCAAGATGATGGGGGGAGGAGTCGAAAGAGGAGAGTCAGGAGGGAAAAAATGGCTCCCAGGAAAATATATCTCGTTATTACTATCCCTTGTTATGAATGTATATTTTTTTGAAAAAGGCATGGTATGATTTTATATGATGAGGCGAATATAAATTAAGACTAAAGTGAGCACAGGTGACAAGAAAGGACATAAATTTAAATTCTTTTGACTTACCTGCCTTGTGGCAGACACCATGCTGAGAACTTCACATTTATAATCTCACTTAAATGGTACAGAATTCTAGGAAGCTGATCCTGAAAGGGACTTTAAATGATACTGAGTGATGATTATAGGACAGGATAGGACAGGGCACCCTCTTAATCAAGATTCTGAGCTCTGGTGCCAGATTACGTGGATTCCAGTTCCATTTCACCCCTGGTTGGCTGTGTGATCACTGCGAAGTGACTTAACCTCTCCGTGTTCCCATTCCCTCATCTGTTAAATGGGGATAGCAATTGTACCTAACTCTTCGGGTTGTTGTGAGGTTCACACAAGTTATTTTAAGTTTAGCACACGGAAGAGTGCAGGACACAAAGCTAGCGCTAGCTATTATTACTGTTCTAAGTGCCTTAGATGTCTGAATTCATTTGCTCCTCACAGTAACCTTTTTAGGTAGTTATATTATATACCCGTTTCACAATGGTGAAACTGAGGGGCAGAGAGGTTAATTAGTCTTTCTAAGTTTATATAATTGATAAAAGGAGAAACTACATTGAACCCAGGAAGTCTAACTTCAAATGCCACTATTAAGTTCTCATCTGGGCAGGGGACATCTGTCAAGGTACCAGAGGTGCTGCCTGGGACGTGGGCACCACTAAGCTAGGAAGAAGACTCCTGGCTTAATCTTTGTCATATAATGGCTTTCTAAAAAAAAAAAAAAAATTAAAATTAAATTAAAAAATAGAGGTATTATTGAAATAATTTTGGAAGTGCGGCTAAAAAAGATTTGGAAATGATCAATCTCAGTCTATCTCACATTTCAGCAATGAAGAAATAGCGGTTGAGTGATAGGGAGTAGTCCACTCCAGGTGGCAGACTTAGTGCATGACCACAGTCCAGGTCTCCTGCAGTCACCTCTGGTCTTTCCTCTGGGCTCTCTCCACCCCTGATGGCTTCAAGAGCCTTCAGACAGATTAAAAATTCCCTAATGTCCAGGATGACCACACACAGATGCTGACAATTGGGAACCAGCCTCTCCCAGAGGAGTGAAGAAGGCGGCCAATGGATCTTAGGCTTGGAGGGAGGCTGCAAAGGCTGCCAAGGTGACGGGGCCTCCATTGGCTTGTCTGTGAAAATCCAGGGGAGCAATCTGCATAGGGAAAATGTAATTACCCAAGTCGGAACAGAGATAGAACCTCAAGGCCTGGGTTGGGGAAGTGCTAAAGGATTTTTCAGAATATAAGAGCAGCCTCCTTTCTCTTTCTCCACCCCCAACCATCCCTGGGCCAGGTCAGAACAACCTCTGAAATGAGAACATTCCTACTGAGACCCCGGCCAAAAGTGGTCCTGGACACCCCCTTCTTATATCCTCAGGGCTGGGAGGGAAGAAGCCCAGGAGTCTTTACTGTAGAGTGTGGGGAGCTCGATTTCTATGTCCTCACATTTCTGCCTGGGTTATTTGATAGTGACAATACTTGAGTTCTCAAGTTAAGTGCTTTGTTTTGTTTTATAAGTTGTCGGTAAACTGATAATTGTCTGCTGCCCTCACTAGCAAGAGCTGCAAAGCAACCAAAGTTTGACCAAAAGAGACAGTGCAGAGGTTGTACATCAATAAACCCCAATCCTGGTGATGCCAGATGGGACAAGTCTTCGCCCTCCCCAACCCCCACCCCACCCCCACCCCAGGACTTGAGCTCTACACCAAGAGAGGGTCTTTGGCTTCGCTCAGGAAAGAATTCAAAAGCAAGCTAGAGTTGAAGACAAAGGAAAGTTTATTGAAGAAGAAATAACGCCCCACAAATGGAGGTGTGGTCTCCTCTCAAAGTCAAAGAATAAGACCCCCAACATCTACAGAGCTGGGTTTGTATGTTTTCTAGTTCCTATGAAAAGTTACTGATTATAGGGAGTAAAGAACAGAATGAATGGTAGGGTTTATTTTTAACTTGTACAAGGTACAACTTAAAGTCTTTGTTTTCCTTTCATGGTGTGAGCAAACTGTTAGTGATATGGGTAAATCCTCAGTGACCTCTGGAGGAATCTTTTTTTGTTCTCAGGTTTCTTGTGGTCTGGTTGTATGGCTAGTCAGCAAGGTTCCATGTCTAACAGCATATAGCAAGCTCTGAATTCCACTTGGTTTAATGTTTAGTCAATTCGCGTAGTTCTCATGACTCTTTCCTAGATCACTGGAAGGCAAGCAGCCACCACCAATGAGAGAAATCTCTGGGAGAGGAACCACAGGCAACCTTGGATACAACCTTTCACCTTGATATTCCCATTCACAAACTAAAGGATTTGGACGAGCCTCAAGTTTCAAACCAGCTCTAATACTCCATCCTTCCATGACCTCCTAAATATCACCATGGGACTCATAAACAGATGACCTATGCAATCGTCTATATGGCGTGTAATGAAGACTTTCTCAGCCACACCAGAAGATGACCTAGACATTCTGAGAAGATGATCTAGACATTCTGAGAAGCCTGGAATACTCCAGTAATACAGTGGCAACACGGAAAGGCATTAATTCATCTCTCTGTCCATTTGTCCACTCAGTTGTCCTTTTATTCCATCCTTCAAGTAAGAGAGTCAATGAGTGAGCACACATTAGACTTAGTGGGAACTTGGTGAGGAGGTACTGGGCAGGAAGCTACAAATACAAAGGTAATTAATTAAGACCCATCTCTCCTTGGGTGCTCCCCTGGAGTGAGGCCAAGGTGATTTCCTACAGCTGCCATTAGCATAACATTCCTCTAAGTGTTGTCCCAAGGTAACCTAGCCCATAGTTATTCCTTTGCTGGTGAGGGATTGTTTTGTTTAAGGGCTCCTGTTTGATTTCCAAAGCCAGCACAGGCTCTTATGGGAAACAGTGGGGAACTCCTGAACACATGATGTGCTTTTGCTCAGGGCAAAATCTGCTGTTTGGTGAACTGCTCTGACTTCCTTTTGTGTCAGTATGATGTGAGGAAACCATTAAGCTTTAACAATGCAGAAAATAAATCCCCATTAAAATATATGCACTTTAAAAGAGCCAAGTTCCAACCATACCTGCCCTGTTTGACCCCATGTGTCATCAGCTTGACTATCCTTCAAGCCCAAATCAGGAGACTTCTTATTCCATGCTTCCCAGGTGGGAGTGATCTCTCAGTCATGCATAGACATTCATCTAACACCTCCACTAGAATTTGATTTGGATCATAACCAGGTTGGATGACAATGTGAGCTCCACAGGAATGGCTTTCCAATGGCCTTCAGCTTTGTATTCCCGTTTCATATTCTCCTTCCCCATTGGAGACATAGTGGGGAATCCTTAAATGTTCATTGAATGAATGACTGAATGAATGCACTTGGCTGTAGAGCCAGACACCTGCTTTCCCAGCCCCACTAACCGAAACCGGAAGCATTCAAGATCTCTAGCAAAGGCAGCCCCCACTGAGCTCCCAGGAAAACTTGGTTGTGCCCAGCTCCAGTCTGTCCTATTCCTTGAGGGTTCCAGCCCTCACAAATCCCTCTCTAGATTCCGATCACTTCCTTTTAACCCCCAACATCGTCTTGTTGACCTCTAATGTCATTTACTTCCAAATCTGCGACACACTCTTCACCTGGTTATAATCTGTCTCTCTAGCTGGGATATAAAGCTATTAAAGGCCAAGACTTCTTCTCACTCTCTCCTCTAGAGATTGGAATTATGCTTAGCATGGATGGGTGCTCAATATGCTAGTGGGTCAGCCATCTTGGGGCTCACATTTTGGTCTAAACATTTAAATAACACAGAGGCAAAAACTAAGTTTTGAAGCTGAGGCATTTCTTCAGTTGCCCAAAGAAAAGGGGGAATAGGACCAGGATTTGAGGAGAAATGCAAGGGAGACTTGGCCATGAAGCTGTTTGCTCTACCAAGATCTATTTTCCCCTAGATCACCTATAGTGGCAAGGCCAAATCATGGCTCCGGTCCCAGCAACCTCTAACCAGCCCTGGCTCTGTGGGAAAATTATTACCTCGCTTGCCCTATTTTCTCATTGGTCATCCCTTCTTTTTACAGTAAGTGCCAGGTCCTTTTGTTTCCTGGGGAAAGGAAAATAAATCAGAGACAAGCCCAACTCTAGTGAACAAATTACTAGTTAGTTAGTGGGAGAGATATAAAACCTGATAAATTATAATACGGTCTGGTGTTGTAAAGAGATATGCAAAAAAATGATATGATATGGGAATCCCTGGAGACTATGGACTCCCTCTGCCTATGAGAATTTAAGAAATTTTCCAGAAGAGGGGACATTAAATTGCACAAAGCAATTGAGAAAAGGTCCTCCCAGGCAGAGAGTAGGTGAGCATGTTAGTTTTTTATTACTGTTGTAACAAATTAGTATACATTAGGTGACTTACAATGACAGTGAATTCATTACCTTTTAGCTTTATAGGTCACGAGTCTGACAGGGGTCTCATTGGGCTAAAATCAAGGTGTTGGTATGGCCGTATTCTTTTCTGGAAGCTCTAGGAGAGAAGTTCTAGAAGCTACTGAAATTCCTTGGCTTATGGTCTCTCCATCTTCAAAGCCAGCAATAGCTGACTGAGTCCTTCTAACACTGCATCACTCTGACCTCCTCTTCTGCCTCCCTCTTCAAATTTTAAGGACCCTCGATAACATTGGGCCCACTCAGATAATCCAAAATGATTTCCCTATTGTGCAGCCAACTAATTAGTGACCTTAATTCCCCTTTGCCAAGTAAAATAACATATTCACAGATTCCAGGGATTAGAACATGAGCACCACTGGGGACCATTATTCTGCCCCCCACAGCAATGGGGAAGGTGCAGAGACACGGAATAACCTGTTCGATCTGGGAACAGAGAATAGTTTAGAGCTCAGTGAGTAGTGGCTGACCAGGAAAGAACCAGATTGTAAAGGCGCTGATATACCGAGCACAGCGTTTATTTATTCTTTTATCCACTATGGCTTTTAAGCAGGGAGTAACCTTGTCTCTCTCCTGCTTTCTGAACAATCATTCTAGCAACGGGATGGAAAGGAACTAGAAAGAAGAAAGGCACAGAGACTGGTTAGAAAACTACTGGAGCAGTCCATACGGGAGGAGACTGAACTAAGGCAGTGGAATGAGGATGAATAGAAGGCTATGGGTTTGAAGCTACTCTGGAGGAATGATTGCCAGGATTTGAAACTTGCTAGAATGTGGAATGTAGGGAAGGGGTTAGGAATTGCTGAAGTTTCTAGCTTAGGGGCCTGTGCGAGTGGTGGTTCAGTGAACTGAAATGAAGATTATAAAAAAGGACACACTGGGCATGGGGGATAATGTCGAATTTTATATGTCAATGGCATACCTGAGTGAAGAGATCCCATAGGCAAGTCATGAGCTTAGGGAATGGGGAACTTCCTGCCCACTTCACAAGGGCATTGTAAAGACTAAGAAACCATTCCTACTAGTTCAAGAACACAGGTAAATACATTGTCATTCACCAGTTCATCATAGGCAAGAAAACAGATAGTCTCTTTCGCTGAAGATACTGTTTGCAATTTATTAACAAATGTTTTGCTGGCCCCTTCTCTGTCTGTGTACCAGCCTAGGTTCTACAGGGAACCAAAGGAATCTTGAGTTTTCCCGCATTTGAGAGGTACCAGATATTACTGGGAAGCCAGGACACATAGTCAAGAGAAATGCAATAACTTAAGTGCCAGCAAGTGACCAATTGAGCCCAAGTCAGAAACCTGGGTGTGTTATAGATGTGTCCTTACCTCTTACCCCTCATGTCCAAAGATCATCAAGCTCTTTTGATTTTATCTTGTAAATATTTCTACAGTTGGCTTCCTCTCTTGCTTTAAGATAAAGCCTTTTATATTTCTCATTTGAATTAGTATAAAAAAACCCTCTGAACCGGGCCCCTTGTCTTTAGTCTTGCTACCCTCCCATTTGCTCTTTAATGACAGCCAGAGATGACATTTTCTAATTTTAATTCAATCTTAACACTACTCAACTTGATGTAATTTAATAAAATATAGAGTAAGAAATTTAAATATAAGAGTAGGAAAAGCCTTTCTAAACAAGACATAAAACAAGCAATTCATAAAATAAAAAATAATAAATTTGAATATGCAAAATTAAAATTTCCTGCTTGCAAAAAATGCAATAAGGAAAGTTAAAATGCAAAGAAAAAATATTTGCAGTAGAAATGACAAGGCACTGATCACCTAACTATGTAAATGGTGTCTGCAATCAATAAGAGGAAAACCTAACAATATAATACAAAAACTAGCAAGAGAACATGAATAGAAAATGAAATAGAGATGGCCTTTAAACATATGAAAAAAAGCTTAAAATCTCAGTAAGTAAAATGCCAATTTCTCTAAAATTAGACACCATCAGTTTGGCCACATTAAAAAGTTTGACAATGCACTGCATTGATCAGTTTGAGGAAATAGCTACTCTCAAATGCTATTGGTGGGAAAGTACTACCATTTGGAATCCTGTAAATATCTATCAGTTCTTCAAATGTATATATTCTTTGAAATTATGTCTCTATATAATTATTCTATAAGCTCAGATATAGTTATATATGTACATAAACACAAGACAATGTATAAGGATATTCACTAAGAATAGCCTAAATGTCTTCAACAAGAGATTGTTTAAATCATTGTGTGCACATAATACAGAATGCTACACAGCTGTTAAAAAGACTGAAGGAGGAGAATAAAGCAGTGCTACAGTTAGTATAGAATAATATCTAAGATATAATAATAGCAATAAAAGAAAACTTACATAACATCTATTATATGTCAGGCACTATTCTAGAAGCTTTATATCTTTATATGTAATTGTCTATTTATATATTTAACATTTAATCCTTACAACAACCCTATAACATAGTTATTATTATCATTATCATTATTATTATTACTTTCCTTTTACAACTGAGGAAACTGAGGCACATCAGAATCAAATAATTTGTCCATTATGAAGCTATAGATTTCTTTCTGTGATCTTTTTTCTCTGTGATTCAGTGCAGACATTTACATCTAATACATCTAAACTATTTTCCAGCTTACTATTTTTTCTCCTCAGTATGTATAATTCATTAAATTCTTAATTTCATTTAATGCGGGATGGGTTTTTTTTTTTTTCTTACAGTTTTTAGATTTCCATTTAGTTCTTTAGTTATCTACTAACAGTATAATCTTTTCTTTTAATTCTTCGAACATATTAGTCATAGAGATTTTAAAGTCCACGTCTGTACCCTCTGGATCTATTTCTACTATCTGTTGCTTATCTTGGTTTTTCAGTCATGTCTTGTCATCTTACATACCTGGTTATATTTGATGAGTGTCAGACTTGCATATGAGAAATAATGGAGATAATTTGGTCCTCTAAATCAGAGGTCCCCAATCCCTGCACAGCAGAAGGTGAGCGGCAGGCCAGAGAGCAAAGCTTCATCTGAATTTGCAGCCGCTCCCCAGTGCTACACACCCGATTCTGTCTGATCTCGGAAGCTAAACAGGGTCAGGCCTGGTTAGTACTTGGATGGGAAACCACCTAGGAAAACCAGGTGCTGTAGGCATAGAAAAATATATGAATGAATGAATGAATGAATGAATGAATGAATGTCTCCTTAAAAAAAAAAAGCGCTAGCTGTTCCAAAAAGTGAGACGATTCAATGTTGGCCTTCAGTCTCTGTGAAAATTGGTCTATTTGTGATTCATTTTTATGCCTGAGGTTTAGCCTTTTGGGGTTCCAACCCTGAGCCTGGGTGTAAACCAAACTCTCCCCTCCTTGATGGACTCTGAACTTTCATTTTTACTTCATAGCTCTATCGGTCTGTTGAAAGCTCTCTTCAGCTTCTTGGCCTCTTAGTCATCACTTTTGAAAGCATCATTAGCGTGAAGGGAGAAACTGGCTTTACTTGCTGGCCTTAGCCCTCTGGTTTTCCCTCCTCTCCTAAATCTTGGCCTTGGAATTCCTCAGAACCTTGAAAACACTCTAATATCTTCCAAGAGATTTCTTCTTTTTTTGCCTTTTTAAAACATTTAAAAAATATATTGTATGTGACTTTTCTAGTTATTCTCAGAGAAAGGGTCGGTTGAAAATAACTCAGTGTTTATCTACCAGATATATATATATATATTTTTTAAGTGCGGGAAAAAAAAAATGCACAGGCAGAATCTGGTCAGGAAAACTTTCCAGACCAAGCAGTTTAACAGAGGAAATTTAATATAGAAAGGTTATTTTTGAATGTATTGGATGAGCTGAAACAATGAGGTGATCCGAAGATTAAGAACATAAGAGCTGAAGGAACCGAAGGTGATGAAATTTTCAGAACTCAGGAGCCAGGACCACCTGTCCAGAGCTGGGACAGTGGCTTGCCCAGAGAAGCTGGTACCATAGAGTCACAGAGTGCCAGGGATGATGCTCGAAGGTGAGGGAAGGAATAAAAAAGCAGATTCCTGGATTATTTGCTCTTTCTGCCCTCTGATTGCTTTCCAGTGCCTCCTATTGGCCGAACGTCACAAAAGGCAGTGGCCAAAGCAGCCAGAAAAAGCAGAGAAGGCAGGGAATGATTCTGAGACCAAGTAGGCAAAGGACTGGATACCATGCACACTTGGAAAGACACCTAAGAGATTAGTAACGATGGCTGCTTCTAGAACGGGAGGAGGATGGAGGATTGGTGGGCAGGAAGACTGGGGTCGAAAGAGACCATGCGCATGTATTATATATTAACAATAAACACGTACCGATGAAAAGTCAAATTATACCCTTCAGTGGCTCTCATCTGTCACAGCAGCATTTCTCCAACTTCAGGGTGCATTAAAATTACCCATTAAACTGGAGAAAATGCAGGCCCTGCGCATCAGGGCTTCTGGGGTGTATCTCGGGAATCTGCATCTTAACAACTGTCTCATATGATTCTGATGTGGCTGGTCCATGTAGAGCACATTTGAATAATGGTCCCTAGGGGCAGAGGGGATGGTGGGGGGCAAAATTCAAGCTCCTACAGAATGACCACAAGTCCTTTCTTGACATGCACAACCAATTCCTCTTTGAATCCTTCCTTCCTTATCAACAAGGGCAGAGGTTGGTCCTCCCTCCTCCCCTGCCTCTGATCCTTTTACACAATGTCATCCAAATTCTCACCACATTTGGTTCTAATACTTTGTGTGTCAGCTTTCATCATTAGTACCTGAGGCAGAGGACTTTTTTTGTTTGTATTAAATCCTAGGAATGCCTATCATTGTACTTGGCACATAGGAGGTTCCAATAAATGTTGGTTAAATTGACTGACTGGTGGTTTTCAGAGAAAGGAGGAATCAGAGTCAGTTGAGGTGCCCAGGAAGGGCTTCCCAGAGGAGAGGTTGCCTCAGACAAACAGAGGGGAAGGGAAATGCATTCCAGACTGGGCAAAGGGAATACATCAAGGTACCAAAGGCAGGCAGGCTCATTTCTATTAGTGAGCAACTCTGGCAATGAATATAAAGTGCTTCTGGTGTTTTAAGACAAATTCCCTAAAATCACACTCGGTGGGTTGCGTATCCCCCCTATCTGGGGCCATAACTTCTCCGGATGTTAATGAGTATTTCCAGCATTGATCAAGAGGAGGGAGACCCCTACGGGTTTATAAAACATGCAGATGACTGGTTTTTAACGAATGCAAAATGTCAAACAAAAGCAGCATCTCAGGCCAGTTACTCATGCAGAGTAAAGTTCCCAGGGAAAAAGGAGCAAATAAATAGGAAAAAAAAATACCTTGGCTGGAACCGTTCCTAATAGGCAATGGACAATTGGGAACAGCAGGGGTATGTGGGGACACAGGAGCAAATAGCAAATACATTTGGAAGATGTCAGTGAGAGTGAGATAGTGTCAGATGGCCCTCTGGCTTTTGTTTCTGTGCGGATGCGGGGCCTGCGTAAAGCCTTCCCTGATATAAACGCACAGGGCACAACATTTGCTTGTTGGTTAGGTGGGTGGGTGGGGGAACTGATGAAAGAGTTGGGCATACTTACAGTGAGAAGAGAGCAATTCTAGAAACAGGAGTACTTAAATGAAACTTTCATGTGCCCCACTGTCACCTGGAAACCACGGACTTGGCCTTTGCTTTTATTGTATATGGGCAGGATTTGTCTTGACCCCGACCTTATATTTTCACACTAACTAAATTTGGGCTTTTCACAATATTTCCAAATGCGGTCATATATATACAAAGTCACATATTCGTGTAAGTAGGTGAGTGTATTAAAGAGAATAATCTGTTGCATGTTAACAGTTTTGCAACCTTTTTAATATACCCAGAGCTTTGAACCCTGAATGTAGCCTGGGCCTTGTCTGCTAGGCCAGCTTTCTGCTTGGGTGGTGCAGATGGTGCAATCTCAGAAGCACTGGGAGGGCACTCAGCCCCTTCATGCCCCTGCGATCCTCACACACCTGCTTAATGATGCTTAGAATCCCTTGTCGGGGAGCACTGTCTTTCCTTCCATACTGGGAAATGAGCCTTAAGTTGCAAACTCTCCAGGGAGAGGAGCCTCAAGGCCTCACATTTGCTTGGCAGTGTCAGTGGGTGTCTCCGAGTCCTTCTGGGGAGCGGGTTCCTTAGGGCAGAGCTCCTCCCGTGTTTCGGCACAGTGCCCCTCAGGTCGGCTGTGGGGAAGGCTGTTCAGCAGCGTCTGCAGGCTTCCACAGGGAGAATGCGATAGGTGGGAAATGTCTGTGAGGTCCCGTGTTTCATCTTAAGATTTCCCACAAATGTTGGACTCTACCTCGACACACACCCATGTTCATTTTAATACGAAATGGTGTTGCTAGTGGACACTTTGATACTGCTCCCAGATCCTCTTAACGAGACCGACATAGTCATTGTCCAGCTGTCAGGAAGATTAGTCGCCGACAGGTCGCAGTTGCGTCACTTACTGGGAGACACTACCGTTGTACGGTTGCCTGTCCTTCACACTTACTGTCTCAGCAGAGCATTCCCTGTGACCAGCTGATAGGGGATGAAAAAAGGCAAACTCAGTTCATAACAGCTACTGCCCTGCAGGAGGCCCTGAGATACAGCAGGGAGGGGAAATCCTCCCAAGAGGCAGAGCTCCAGGCAGTACACGCGGTCACAACTACGTGTGGGAAAAGAGGTGAACTGAGGTTATATATATATAATGGGCAGTGGTGAGCAGCCTGTCGGAAGCCTGGAAGGAGGTGAGGGATGGGGAGGTCTGGGGAAGAAGAATATAAATAGACTTATGAGAGTAGGCATAAGGGATGAAGATTTTCATATCACACGTTAATGCCCATCAGAGAGCATTCACCATGAAAGAGGCTTTAAACAGCCAACTATACAAAATTATTCTGCCCGTCGACAACAGCCAGTCTCTGTCCTCAGCTTCCCTAGTGCTCGCACCAGTGCATAATGGACTCATGATCGGAGTAACTATGGTGGCAAGGAGGAAGGCTAGGCATGGGCCCAACAGTGTGGGTCCCTCTCGACAAGGCTGATATAACTGCTGCTGCTGTTGAATGTTCTACAGGCTAATGATGGAGTGCAAAGCCACGTTCCTGATACTGAATCATCTATTGAGACCAATCGGTCCCTTGGTGGAAAGTTACTACCTTGGGCCTCTTTCTCTGGAAAGGACAGGATTCATCGTGACTGGGATTGACATATTTCCTGCCCACAAAGCCTTGGCCAGTATCACTATTAAAAAACTTGATCCACAGATCTAAAATCCCATATCAC
Source organism: Rousettus aegyptiacus (assembly GCF_014176215.1). Classification (NCBI taxonomy): domain Eukaryota; kingdom Metazoa; phylum Chordata; class Mammalia; order Chiroptera; family Pteropodidae; genus Rousettus; species Rousettus aegyptiacus. The sequence continues at coordinate 75,430,223 of NW_023416287.1, forward strand.
AGTGCCTCTGACCAAAAGACCCATTTCACAGCAAAGGAAGTGCATCCATGGGCACATGCCTGTGAGATCCATTGACACCATCAGTTACAGCATCACCCAAAGACTCTGTTCTGATAGAATGATGAAATGGCCTCTTAGAGATGACCTTCTGGTACCACCTTGGAGATCCTGCGAGAATGAGGTGCCATCCCCAGGAGAAGTATATATTCTAAATCAAAATCCATTATATGGTTCTATGTCCCCAGGAGATAGAATACCTGATTCCAGGAATTAAGAGGTGGAAACAGGAGTGACTCTACTTACCATCACTACCAGAGACCCACTTGGGGAGTTTGTGCTTCTTGTTCCCTTTAGGCTCTGTGAGCATAAAGGTGCTGGTTCCTAGAAGAGGCTACTTCCACCAGAGAAATTAATTGAATTGAATTTTAAGTTATAGCTAATAGCTGGTCACTTTGGGTTCCACATGTCAATGGACCAGAAGGGAAGGAAAAGATTCTGGAATGAGTAATTTAGTTGAAGCATCCAGAGGAGGCAAGGCTGCTGTTGCACACTAGAGGCAGGGAAGAATACATATGGTACCCAGATGGTCCACTGGAGCATCTCTTAATATTCTTCTGTCCAACTTTGAAAGTAAATGGACAAGCGCATCAAGCCATGGCCTGAGAAGCAGAACCAATGGTACTCAGCTCTGCTTAGGACTCAGATACCTCAGTGTTAATGGTCTGTGTCAATTTACCAGGTAAGGCTCCTGGATCAGCAGAGGTGCTAGATGAGGGTGAGGAGAAACTAGAATAGATAGATGATGAACATCAGTTGGAACTCTGAGACCAGATTCCGTTTGCCCCAGTTTGTCCTGTAAATCTTCTAAGTTTCTCCAGGAAACAAGACCAGGTGGAACAAACTTCCTGTAAGAAGCAAGTGCACCGGTGTGGCACAGGTGGTAGACTATAATAGATTTTGGGTGCTTATCCAGATCTCTTCTTCACGACCGTCACACCTAACCCCCAGCTGCTGGGTATATCAACTGCTGAGGGTTCACAGCTGTGCCCCTCATTGCGTATTGCTCTTGGTCAGTGCAAGAAATTACATTGTTCAAGGTTATAGCCTCTCCCAGGGCTCAGCAGGTGTTGCAAATACCCAATTCCCTTGTCTTAATGTGAAAGAAAGTTATAGGATCATCCCATGGAGAAGTCTACAACTTCTCCATGTCATCAGCTGAGAGTTCATTTGCAACCACATAGCTGGTCAACTTATCCCTCTCCCCAATCCTGCCTTCCTTATTTCCTTACCAGGATACTTCCTGAGAACATGCTCCCCTCCAAAACCTCTCTTTTTCAGAGTTTATTCTCAGGGAATCAATCGAAGACAGTGTTTGAAACACTTATTTGAATTCTTTACATCCCTCCTACCTCCTTTTATCTTGTCACTGTCTCAGAAGTCAGGATCCTGCAGTAAGCAGAAGAATCATCCAGCTGGGATTCTGAGGATAATTTAATGAAGAGACTATTTACATATGGCAAGGGTTAAAGCAATCACCAAGGAATGTTAAAGTAACAAGAGACTAGCAATATCAAGAAACAATTATCACATTCGGGTCAGGTGGGACAAGGGGTAGAAGTGGTTTAACTGGAGCCCAGTGAGGAGGTGGAGGTTGTTGTGAAAGGGCCACTTCCACAGGGCCAGAGCTGTAGAGGCCTGAAGCCACTGCTGAAATATGACCTTGAGGTGCATAAGGAGCAGGGGTGGGGAACTGCTTTAATCTCTCTCTCCTTCAACTCTCAATCTGCTCCTGACGCCTCCCATGGTCCAAACCCAACCGGAAACTGGGCAATGCCCTTTGATAAGGACAGCCCACCAGGACGCAGAAGAGCAGAAAATGGGTGGGGACTTTGAGGGAAGAAGGCAAAAGGAAAATGATAATAGGAACTCCAAGGAGACACGCATTTATCAATGACGTCACATACCCTCTGGCCTGCCGCTCTGTACCTCTAAAGAGCACTCCACTGTGGTTACAAGGGGAAGGACCTTGGGCATCTTCTGGCCATGTGTATGAGTTGGGGGGCAGCCATGTGGCTTAGGCATCGCTTACCAAGGCAAGGGGTTTGGAGGAAGGCCTTAGATGCCAAAAAACCCTCGTTGCCAAAGTAACGTCCTCCTGAGAGGAAATGCTGCTGCACACATGCTTCCATCCTTTTTCTCCCTTCTTTTGTTAGGCCAAGAGGGAAACAGACCAGAGGGGTGAGGCGGAAAAGCTACCTGGGAAGAAGGCAGTGTCCCTCCAGCATGAGGATGTTTGTTTTGGAGGCGCTAAATTAACAGGAAGAGGCAAAGTAAGGGTTGTGCTCAGGTAATTAGAGAAAGTGCAGCGTTAAAGGTTTTTAAAGCCCAAATGGGAGGGAGGTGAGCTCACCAAAGTAGCATTTTTCAATCAGAATTGTTACAACCTGGTCCAGGCTTATATAGAGGTTTCTGGTCTGGGCCTCATCATTTAGCTGTTATAAGCTCTGTGTGCCTGACGTTGATTTTTATCAAGCACTGTGCACTAAGCACTTGGTTGCCCTTATGTAGGTCTCTGCTTTCCAGAGGGCTCTGCTTTGTTTCACAAGGGCAGCCATTCCTCCTGTGGACATTCCTTCCACATCGGGAACTGAAGATAGAAGGGAGCTAGGCCAAGCATCGAGCACCTGCAGCTTATCTGGTCTTGCTGGAGGCTGGGGGTCTGCCCCGGGTCTGCTACCCAGGTCACATGTCACTCTGTTGCCTCAAGGCTGTCTGTGCCCAGTCTCTGTCAATCAACCACATTCCTTTCTTAGAGGTAGACAAGCTCCAGACACAACTGGCAGACAGCAGCTGAGAAGTCTGCGTAAGAACAGCAGGAAGTGGGGCAAGGCCCTGGCCCTCGCCGGTGTCCATATTCTCCTGGCCATCCTGGGCCTAGATCATGTTTTCTAGTCCCCAGTACAGTTGGGGGTGGCCACGCAGCTGTGACCAATGGAATGTGGAGGAAGGATGAGTTGCCACTTTCAGGACTGGCCCAGTGGAACTTCCACAGGATTCATAAACTATTTCTTCTGCAGGGAGCTGAAGAGAGGTCACAGATGGTCTGGAGTAGTCAGGAACCCCAAGATGGAGGGAGCAGAGTCCCGGGGGACTGTGCAGGGCAGAGAAATGGCCCCTCCCCAACATGCTGGCCCCTTGTGACCAGAACAACGAATGAACTTTTACTGTCTTAAGCCACCAAATTTTGTGCTTAAAAGAGCAGTGAGTTTATCCTAATAAGGTATAAAGCTAGAAAAGGAAGATGAGGCCAACGTGTTCAGAAAGATGAAATAGATGATTAAAAAACTTGATATTTTCCTGTAAAGAAAAAATGGGCTGTGAAGGTTTTCTAGCAAGAGAGGGGCCTATGTCCTATCAAAAGTATGTCCTAGTCTGTAGGAAGAGATCAGGAGCAAAGCTAGAGATAAGAGGTGCTGGAATGTCAGAAGCTGATATAGTCATGGGGAGGGAGGAGTGAACGCTGTATTGGGGATGTGGCAGGAAAAGCATGGAGGGGATCTTGGACGGGAAGCCAGTTTGGGAGAATAAGGATTACTTCATGTTTGAACATAAGAGTTTGAGCTGGTCAGAGCTATGGGGAGATGTCCAGCTACAGCTGGGAATGTCACCATGGAGCTTTGGAGAAGGTCGGCATCAAAAATGATACTGTCTGGAACAGAGGCATCTCCAAGACCACCTAGAAGGAGATACGTCCAGAACATTCTGATCCCAGGCCTCCGCTCGCACTCCAGTGAAAATCCAGCTACGTCTTTGTTCAGCAAACATCCTCAGAGATAGAAATGGAAGAAAAGTCAGAGTTGGTTTTACTAAGAAGGTATTCGATGGGGATGGAAGAGGTGGCTCTCATCCAGTAGTGAACCATATACCTGGTCTCTGTGTTCACACTTTAGACAAGAAGAAAGGGCTGGAGAAGAAACACATTCCAGCATATGGTTAGTACAGGGTGAAGAAGGGCAATTCAGCAACAAATTGAGGAGTGAGATCCTGGCCCTGGAGAGAAGAATGGTGGATATTCCTCAACTCTGGGTGAAGGAAGAAATGAAACAGAAACCATGTATAAATGGCATTATCATTTCACAGCGATTAAAAAAAAAACTTTTAAAATAAATGAGGTGCTACTAAATAAACGAATTACTTGAAAATGTTCATGTGGGATAGCCGAGATAAATTAAAAAACAGACTAAAGTAACATCTGTATATTAACAGCATCATAAAATGGAATGGTAATGGGGGGAGCGTGCAAGGTATTATAAAACAATAATCAGAAACATTATGTCAATTATTGAAAACCACATCACCGATTGAGATGTTTCTGCAGCATATTTTTTCCCCACCTGGTTCTATAAGAAAGAACTATTCAGTTCCTGATAAACACCCTTAAACTATATCACAATGTAACCCAACCTCAGGTATACCATGTGCTTAATTGATTCTTATTGTCACCAATAATAACAGATCACATGACCCGACAGCTAAATGCTTTCTCTCTGCCATAGAATGATTAAATACTGATGTTCAACATGGCCAAAACCATTAAGAGATAACATCCAATTTCTTACAGTATTAATAACAAAAATAGCAGTAATCAACTTTGCATCTGTAGACCATTTAAAAAAACTTTTAACCCATTTTCCTTCCTCATGGGAGACCTGTAAGGCTGTATCCCCATTTGAAGGGCGAGGAGACACAGCCCAGAGGGTTATGTGACTTGCCACATAGCAAGGTGTTGGTAGGTTCTTCACCCTAACCCAAGTCTCCTCCCTTACTGCCCCACCTCCTGGCACTTCTTTCCCTTTGCCCCTCCCGGCCCCTCCCTCCCCTCTGCCTCATTGATTGCCCCTATCAGTCCAGGCCCAAACAGTCAACTTCACCCTCATCACAGATTCCTTCTGCTGGCCTCAGCTCTTCCCTGAGGGCCAGTCAGCACTTTCTTTTTAATTGTCTTATTAGATGCCCACCCCAGAGCCAGTTTTTTTCTGGGTGCCAATTCAGCCACTGCTCCCCATCCTCACCAGAAAATGCCCTGCACGGAGTAAGGGAATACATCAGCTGTCAGAGAGGAGTCTCAGATCTTGACCTCAGATTTTCTCAGGGTCGTTTTCCCATCCACCCCATCTTCCCTCCAGTCTCAGACCAGCCCCTCCCCTCCTGCCCTCCCACAAGACTTCCTCTCAGTGCCCTTGCTGTTCCCCAGATCCAGACTGACACCGTCAGTGTCTTCTTCTCACCTCATTTCTCTCTGCTCCTTGATGGCTTTTTCCAATCCCAGAAGTCTCACTTATCCTGCAAAACCATTACTTTCAGCCCTATTTGTGCCCTTTCTTGAGCCGTTGTTCTCTTTCTACCACTGTTCATGGGCAAACTTCCATAAAGAGAAGGCAGTGCTAGTGGTCACATCTGAATCATTGGAAGAACTCGTCGAGAATACAGATTCCTAGCTCCCAGGTAAGATTTGGAACTCTCTTTTCTGAAAGGGAGCACTTTAAATAAAAAAGCATAAATAAGTTAAAGATAAGAGTATGTGGAAATCTATATCATGTAAATAATAATCAAAAGAAAGATGGAACAGCTATATCATTATCACATAAAGAAGACTTCAGAATAAGTAAAATTACTAGGGATAAAGAGGAACATTACATAATTACAAAAGGGCCATGTAAACATTACAAAAGGAGACATCACAGTCCTAAATGTGTAGGCACCAACCAGCAGAGCTTCAAAATACATGCAGCAAAGATCGACAGAACTGAAAAACAAGTAGACAAATTCACGACTATGCTTGAAGACATTAATATTCCTTTCACAGAAATCCATAGAACAAGTCCATAGAAAACCACCAAGGATATAGAAGAACTAAACAAATCTGTCAACCAACTTGACCTAATTGATATAAATGGAACAATTCATCAATTAAAAAAAAAAAAAAGAATGCACATTCTTTTGAAATGCTCTTGGAACATTCACCAAGATTGTTCGTTCCCTTTATAATGAAAGAAGCTTTAACACATGTAAAAGAATTGAAATCATACAGAGCATGTTCTTTGACCATAATGGAATTAAACTAGAAAGGAGTCATAGAAAGATATCTGGAAAATAACCATATATCTAAAAATTAAACAGCACACTCTGCAATAACTCATGGGTCAAATAGGAAGAGTCAAGCGAAATTAGAAAATGCAACATTTCAAAATTTGTGCAATGCAGTTAAGTAGTGCTTAGAGGATAATTTATAGCATTAAATGCTTAGAAAAAAACAAGGATCTCAAATCAATATTCTGAGCCAGAGTTGGGCCAATATTCTAAGTCATTATAGCCTGTAGACCCCATCCAATCTTCCATCTCTTTTTATAAATAAAGTTTTATTGGAATACAGCCATTCCATGTGTCTACTTATTGTCTATGGCTACTTTCCTCCTAAGAGGCCAGAATTATCCTAATACCCAAATCAACAAAGACATTGTAAGATAAAACTACAGGCCAATATCTCTCATAAACATATATGCCAAAATTCTGAACAAAACTTTTGCAAATCAAATCCAGCAATATATTAAAAGGATAATATGTCATGAATAAGTGGGGTTTATTCCTGGCATTAAAAGCTGAGTCAACATTTGAAAATCAACTAACTTAATTCATCATATTAACAGATGAAAGAAGAAAAATCATGTGATTGTCTTAACAGGTATAGGTGAAGCATTTGGCAAAATTCAACTACCACTCATGGTAAAACAAAAACAAAAACACAAAAACAAACAAAAAATCTTTCTACAAACTAGAAACAGAAGGAAACTTCCTTAACCTATTAAAGGGCTTCTACACAAGGTGATGCCACTACATATCAATTAGTGTGGCTAAAATCAAAGAAATGTACAATACTAGGCATTTGTGATGATGTGGAAAACCTGGAACTTGCAAACATTACTGATGGGAAGGCAAAATGATACATTCAGTTCAATGAACAGTTCGTTTTTTTTTTTTTTAATAAGTTAACCACACACTTACTATATGACCCAACGATCTCATTTTACTTATCCAAGAGAAATGAGAACTTTGGTTCACAAGAAGATCTATATGTGAATGTTGATAGTGGCTTTTTCATAATACACAAACCTAGAAATAAACCAGATATTCTTTAGAGAATGGATAAACAAATTGTAATACAGTTATATAATAAAATACTACTCAATAATAAAAAGAAATAATAATTGATATAAGAATCAACATGGATGTATCTAAAATGAATTATGCCAAGTGAGGGAAGAAAGATCCAAAAATATACATATTTTATGATTCCATTTATATGACATTCTGGAGAAAACAAACCTATAGAGACAGAACTCAGTGGTTGCCAATAGGGTGAATAAGGAGCAGTGGATTCCAAAGGGAATTTTGAGAGCTGAAACAGATGTGTTCTGTAACTTAATTGTGGTTACCTAACTCGAGGCATTTATAAAAACTCATAGAACTATACACCAAAGAAAGTAAATTTTACTTTATGTAAAGTAAAAATAAATAAAAGTTAAAATAACATGCAAACAGAATATCATCTAACATTATGGAACTGTACAAAATTAAAAACAAAAATCAAACAAAAAATTTGACTGTGGAAGGTCAATGTTTAAATGTAAATGGTACTTGAAAGAGCTATTTTTAACTTGTTTATAGCTATTATTTCATGAGTAGTTCATTATATTATTAGACAGAAGGGCAAGTAGTTAAGGAAAGGGGTCATTGTACAGATGAGGTTTGATGGGTGCAGAGTAAAGGCGAGGCAGTCTGCAATATAGTGTACTTCTAGTCAGGGAAGACCCGGAATATTTTCAAGGCTCCTGAGGATCTTGTATTTCATCTATTATTCTCCCCTAAACCCTAGGTTCACTCTTTTTTTAAAAGGAATTTGTCAAAAACAAAGAACCCCAATTCACATTTGTTGCTGATTCGAATAACATTCCCACAATTTACTGTTATTATTCCCACTTTACAGATGGGGAAACAGGCCAGAAAGACTAAGTGACGTATTTAAGGCCTCAATGCAAATAAGGGCTAACCTTCGATAAGAACCCAGTTTTCTAATGTTAAAGTCTATGCGGTTGGAACAGTCCATTGTTGGAGCATTTCCAACAGTCAAGGAGAGTTCTTCCATTTGTTTGTTTGCTTGTTGGTCAGGAAAGCTGCACGAAGCTGAACTTCTGGATTCAGCAAGGAGATGGATATAGATCGTAAGAGGAGATACCGGAGACAGAGAAACCATTTTGGCTTTCCCAGAGTTTCTGTAGAGAATCATTCAGCCTTGGGCAGGCAGGGATGAGAAATGAAGGATTAGATAAGATACAAGGGACAATTCACTCTTACCATTATATTGTCCCTATTCTCCCCTTTCCCAGTGCCCTTCCTTCCTTTGAAGGTTGAGGTGAGGGTTAATAAAAATGGCAAAACTTCAGTCTTTGGGATCGATGAGTGGCAATGTCATATGGCATCTCTAAAATAAACCATAGCAGTTAGAAGCAACTAGAACACAGGTATTCAGTCTCTGAAGACCCCGAGTAGACTGCATCTGACAAGGCTCTCAAAGCCCTCATTCACTCACTCATTTATTTACTCAGTCAGTATTCTAGTTGATCCATTAGCAAATTTATTAAGTGCCTACTATGTGCCAGACTCAGCCTAGAGGACCACAGAAACCAGACTTCACAATTATTATTGGAGAGAATCCACCAGCAGTGACTCTGGGCAGAAAAAGCCAAAAACTCAATAGTTTATTACCTACCTCCTTGGTTATTAATAAACTGGGTATTTCTTGAGAAGAAATTCTAATTCTTACCTACCTCACAGAAATGCCAGAAGGATCAATTAGCTGATGTTCATCTGAGACAGAATGAAGGCAAAATTAGAAAATGTGAAGCTCTATAAATGAGCCTCTTCTCTGTTATTATCATTGCTATCATCATCATCATCATCATCATCATCATCATCATCATTTCTGCTGAGTTACTGCTTTGTCAGACTATTTCTACATTTCAATCAGGGGAGAATAAACCTGAATGTAGTCTGAAAATTAAGGATTTAGGAGAGATACACATCTAAGTGCAAGAGAGAGCTTTTCTTGGTTAACCATCAAATCACCCCTTAAATTTTATTGCCGCTGAGTTATCTGACACTGAGGAAGGCCTAACACGAAAGTAGAATTTGAAATAAAAGTCCCCCTTTTCTTGTAGTTCAGTCCTTTCTCTACTCTAAGATTGCCAAGCACCTACATTGATGTTTTTTCTCCTTCTATTTCCACTTTAAACTTCCACTATCCTAGTCATTCATGGAATATTCCACCAAAGGACCATCTGCAGAGGCTGCAGCTGAAATGGTTAAGGATTAGGTGAGAGTATGTGTGTCACTCTACCCTGTTGCTACAACAGGTGTCAGAAGGCACCAAAGGCCTGGGCTAGGAAGATGCTGAGGGAAAGAAATGACCCAGGGTGAAGCAATGGCAATGGGGGTCCCTGAGAGTTGGGGGGGGGGCTGTCCAAGATAGCAGGACAGTGGTCCAGCTGGGAAAGTGCACTGGGTGGTGAAGTCTGGGAAGGCAGAAGAAAGATAGCCCTCAGGAGGAGGACTCAGCACATAAAGTTTGCCTCATTCCCCTTTTTGCCTGGGACATGGCACCCTATGACAGTCACAGTCACGATGTGTCAAGATAAGACCTTTAGTGAGCACAGAGTCCAATCCTAGAGTCTGAAGGTTAAATGCAGAGGCTGAGTGATTGCCCAAGGACATACAGGTCGGGACTCTGACAGTGTTTCCAGGCCCCTTCTCTCCCAAAAAGCTCTTCATGACCTGATTTCTTCTTAACACCTGTAATTACTCATTCAGGGACTATCTTCCCCTCAAGTCAGTAAGCTGCATAAGGATAGGTATGGTGTCTATTGGTTTAGTATTTATCCCTAGTGCCTAAGGTAGGGGGTGACTCCGCATGTATACATACATGAGTGTGTGCACATCTGTATAAGCTCATGTGTGTGAATAGGTGTGAATATGGAGCATGTACCATCAACTTCCATGTGTCCGTGGCTTGTGTCACCTCCTAGAAAACACAGAGCCTTTCTTCTACCTCTTTTCCTCCTTATTGTCCTCAGCAGAATATTTTGTTCAGAGTGAGCGTTTGCTCTACGTTCGATGACAATTTATTGATTTTAAAAGAATTTGCAACAAAGCAGTGATAATCCTACCTACACTGGTCTAGTTCTATTTAATTTTAAACGCCTTAGCATGAGTGAAAATTAATTGTTCATTTTTAGCATATTACACATTTCAAAGCTTTTAAAAATGCACAATAGTTAGCACATAAATTTAGTTGGTAGGCATTTTTGCCTCTTGTAAGGAAATGGGACATGATGCACTTAATAAAGAGGGGATTTTTCTGTCAGGTTTAATTTGAAGAAGTTCATGACTCCTCCTTCTAATAGGGCATAAGAGAAAGACGAGTAAAGATGAAATTGAAGCACGGTCACCTACTGAGTGTCTCCCGAACAACTTTTATAAATCCTCTGTCTCAGATTCCTCATCTGTAAAAGCAACATAATAATGCCTCATTCCTAGGGCTGGTTGTGAGAATCAGGGAGATAATCCGGACTGTGCCTAGCACATAGAAAGCATTTAATAATTGCCAGTTCGTGTCTCCTCTTTTCTCATTTAGGAAAGGTTTCCTGGAAAAGCCAAGATTTAAAACTCTTCTCAGTGATGGGAGAAGATCAGACATTGGCCTAGTGCTCATACCCCCTGATTTCCAGAATCGCTGTCCCCTACCTTCTACCCGCAGGAAAGTTGAAAAACACCAAAGCCGCCTTCCTGAAGTCTTTCTCTAGCACATGGTCTTATTTCCCCTCTGCCTCGCCCCATTTCTCCCATTTGAAACCCTTGAAAGAGAATCGCTCCATCTGTCTCTATTTATGTTTGTTTTTCTAAAACACCTCTTGTGAAAAGCAAGTTTTAATAACAGGGAAATGATCATTTGGTGGATTACAGAGCAGTAAAAAGCTAGGTGGGAAACGGCACAGACAGCAACGTACCAGGCCTGGTTGATGCTTAAAGTGAGGAAATGAAATATTTAATAAGCCAAAAAATGCAGGAAATGTGAATCAGGTTTCCTCTTCTCTTCTTTCTCCAGCAGAAATTAAACAACTTTTACACACCACATAGTCTTCAGTAGAGGATGCTAATGACATCTCGATGCCGTCTCCATCTGATCCAACTTCATTGTCTGTGTCAGGATGCCAATTAAGACAAGGCTCTCCTATCACACAAACTTCCCAAGCCACCATAAAGGTTAATTGAATCATGTACAGGTGACGCTCTGGTGGACAGGAGGTTTTAGAATTCCTTTTAGACAGTGGATTGGTTGGAAGAACAAGTTTAAAAATAGCATGATTGTTGTGCAGCCAAAGTGGCGGCTCCAGGAAGAGGAGAAATGACCCAACCATCTTCTCACTTCAGCCCTTCTGCCCCTTGTATTCAGCTTTTTCATGCCACTTTCAAGTTCGTGGGAGCCTCCTCCATTTCTGCTCTTCTCTATGCAATGCCATTTGCTAAGAAAGACAGAGTTGTCTGAGGCAGGCCCTGGATGGAGTCTGGGACTGACCCAGATGGCCAGCCGGAGCCTGGCTCCCAAAATAAGCCTTTGACCAAAGACCTGCGGCTTCCAATGCACTTTCTTAGAATGAGAATCATACTGATCAGAGGGTCCTCTCTAAGAGAATATATTTATGTGATTACGGGTCTCCTTCAGGCTAGAAACTATGACCCAGACACAGAATAAACTGCAGGTTTTAGGATTTGTTGAATGAGTAAGTAGGTCATAGAATCAGGGATTGTTCAACTGGGAAGGTTCTGAGAGATCCTTTTACTGGGTCCTCTTAGACTATCGATGAGGACCCTGGAGTTGGAGAGGAAGCATGACTTTCCCAATGGCACAGGCACATGGAGCAGAAGAAACTGGTAGAATTCTGATTTCCTGAGTTAGGAAAATCCCACAGGCAGAATTGGAGTTGTCTAAGCCTGTTAGAATATGCTCTATGCTCAACCACCTCAGGGACATCTATCTATATGCAAACACTAAAGGCGCAACAAAGGACTTTGTGAATTCATTAAGTGGAGGCCTCCACTTCATGGCATCCTTAGACCTCAGTATATCTTTGAAATCTATTTGCTTTTCTAAGCTTTGTTTAGATTGTTGTTTCCCACGACTCATCCAAGTGGATTAAGCACAATGGTTAACAGAACTGACTTCTTTTAATTTAGATGGGCCTTAGATTGTGACTTCTTTCAAGAAGACAACCCACAGTAGACTTTTCTGGGGGGTATGCTGAGAATATTGCAATAGGGAATCCTGATGTGGAGCCTATATTATAGGCTCAGAGTCAGAGCCTAATAGAATCTCGGGGATGGGTGGTCCTAAAATGCCACCTTACCCGATTAACACTTAGCACAGTTCCTGGGCTTCAATAATAATTGATAAATGCATGCAAACAAAAATGGGTGGATGGAAGGTTGGATGGATGGTTGAATTTCTCAACCCTCAACCTTCAGGGGTAAAAATGTGATCCTTTACTCTTCAAGGTGGTGAGAATACCACCTGGTAAGCAGGCCTGGACCACTTCAGTCAGCTCTGTTAAGATGCAAATGGTTAAACCCCAATTCCCCACCTGCCCTGAATTGTCTTATCAACAGAAGCCAGATTCTAAGAGAGATCATCATTGATACCAGTCTGATCTATTTTAATAAGCAGATATGTATAACTTGGGTGAGCTTAGCTGGAGGGCAGGCTGGGATGCTAGCAATTGGTGGTGGGCTTCATCGAAGTAACATTGCCGCACCCTTCATCTGATGGTAGAGACTCTTAAAGCCAATTCTGTTTCTGTTACAATTGGTTCATATGCCTTGAGGGTGGCTGAGGAAGGGGAACAGGAAGCATGGGTTTGTGGCAGGAAGAAGCCTTCAGAATAGCATGGTGACTAAGAAGATGGCCTTCAATGCCAGGCTGCTAAAGTTGAATTCTGGCTCTTAAACTTACTACCTATGTGAGTTGGACTTAACTTTTCTGTGCCTTAGTTTCTTCATCTATCAAATGAGAATTAAAATGGTGTGGGTGAAAATGAAATAAAATCATCTGAAGGCTTCCATGTCTGGCTTCTTTCACTCAGCAGAATATTTTTGAGACATATCCATGTTGTTGCTCACATCAGTCATTCATGCCTTTTTATTGTTGAGTAGTACTCCAGTGTATGAATATATCACAAATTGCTTATCTTACCATCTCTTGATAGACATATGGGTTATTTCTAATTTGGGGCTATTATCAACAAAGCTGCTATAAACCTTCACGTGCAAACTTTTATATGGAGATAAATTTTTCTTTATTTTGTGTCATATGGTAAGTGTATATTTAACTATGTAAGAAACTGCGAAAATGTTTTCCAAGGAAGCTGGACCCTTGTTTTCACTTCAACCAGCAGTGTATGAGAGTTCCGGTTGCTCCATATTTTCACCAACACTCAGTGTTATCAGTCTTTTGAATTTAGCCATGTATTGGGCTTATTATGGTATCCTATTATGGTTTTCATTTTCATTTCTAAATGAGCTCTATCTCTTTTGGAAAAATCACATCCACCTTAAAAGACAAGAAAACTGAAGATATTTGATGACTTGTGCCCAGATTCTGATGAGAATTCCCAAAGAAGATTCCAGTTATGCTAAGTAACACCCACATAGCGGGAACATGCATATAGCCCTCCAACAAGCCACATTGAAGAACAATGTCCATTTAAACAGTTATATTTTGGATTTATAATTTTTAAAACTCAGTTCTCTTACTTCATAACAGACTCTTTGGCAATTGAGCATGGTGATTAATAGCAGACTCCAGGATCAGTCAGCTTGGGTTCATGACACTCTTGGACCTCAGTTTCCTCACCTGTGAAGATTAGAGGAGTTAATACATGTAAAGGATGTAGAAAATGCCTGGCACATAGTACATGCTCAATAAAAATTAGTTTTCATTTTATCCCTTTGGCTTTTTTTTTTTTTTTTTTACTCTTTGCCATTAATACTCTTTGTGCCATTTTGCTCTTAACAATTCTAAACTTTCTAGCTGATTCTGATTCTAACGCTTAATAGAATTTGAGCAGTAATCCTGCAGCAATTTAACCAGGTTAGGTACTCTGGTCCTACCATAGAATAGAGGAGTGTCTAAACCTCCCACTGACCAGAGATACAGTAAAAGGATATTTGGAAATATGAGAGAATCAACTGGTTGCTGGTTCTAACAGCTTGAAACCAAAAAGGGGACTAACATGAATAGGGTACGCTGAGTATTTACAATGTATAGGATGACAATATAATTTATCCTCCAAATCAGGACACTTTTGAAATTCGAAGGGGGCCTTTTAAGACAGCAGGTGTAAATCAAGATTGTCCCAGATAAACCAGAATGTGTAATCTCCCTAAAAATGTGCCAGGCACTGTGCTAGGTTCTTAAAATATTTTATGTAATTACTGAACTAGCCACATTCGCATAAGAATAAATATCATCAATTCTTATTTTGCACCTGGGAAAATTCGGTTCATGAAAGGTTAATTAACTTACCCCTCAAATCGCACCACAGGTGGTGAGCGGGGAGCTGGGATCCCAATGCAGATCTCTGATTCTGAGGTTCCTGCCTTCAGCACTGACCTGTCTGCTGCCAGGCCCTCAGGATTTCTCCCTATATGAATCTCCTTTGCTTCTGCTTCTCTTTCCTTTAAAAACGATTAATAAAAACTTTCAGGAATACAAAATGTTATAGAGATCACGATGTTTTATATATCACCACCTTGAGAAATAAACATTATAAATCAACTTGCAGTTCCTTGTGGATCACTTTCTAATCCCATTTGCCTCCTTTCCTCAAAGAAGCAAGAACTATCCAAAACTTGGCTGTATGACTTCCATGTATATCTTTATACTATTAATACATGTGGATGTGCCTGCAAAGGACACACAGTCCAGTTTCGTAGATTTTAAAACTCACATAAATGGTGATATGTTGTGTCTAGTATCCTGAAAATCTCTTCTCATTCAAGAGTGGTAAAATATTGGCTTGTTCATGTTTAGCGCTGTGGAGTATTCCACTGTGTGAATACACAACAGTTTACTGATTTGTTCCCATCCATTACAACTATTAAAATAGTTCTGATTGTTCACTATTAAAAACAGTGCTTCTAGGAAGCTTCTTGTGCCTTTTTGCTCATGCACAAACCTGCAATAGATTTTGTAGAGTGTAGACCTAGGAGCAGGGTTGCTGGGTATAAGTGTTTGCATATCTTCAGTTTTACTAGATATTGCCAGATTGTTCTCCGAGGTGGTTTTGGCCATTTAACCTCTCAGTAGCAGTATATGTGAGTTAGGATAGTTTCATATCCTCGCCAAACATTGGTGTGATCAGACTTCTATCTTTTTGTAATAATATCTTGAATACATGTTGAAATAGTGTTATATTATGGTTTTAATTTTCATTTCCAGCATTTCTCTGATTACTCTGATTACTAGAGGAATTGACCTTTTCATAGGTTTACTGGCTCTTTGGGTTTCCTTCTCTAAGTAGTAGCAGTTCTCTCTTTCTTCTCACTCCTGCTCTGTCCCCTCGCTGGTCCTCTCTTAAGAAGGCTGCCTTTGCAAGAGGAGGTCATTATACTTTCTCACCACCCTGCTTCAAGAGCCAAGTCTCCTTGTGGCTTAAGGATTATGCCGCCAATTACTCTGGAGAAAGTGGCAAGAGATAATATAAATAACAAACAGAGGGATGTTATGAATGTCCCACAATCTTAGAGAATTTTTACTTTCAAAATCTGCACCTTCGGAGAAGTGTCTCCTCCTGGGGTCTTTGGGCCAAGACCATGGATATAGTCTTGTGAAGTTTTAAAGTTCTCAGGAGAAAATTTTTAATTCATGTTTTCATTTGGGTCAGGTTAAAGGAGAAGATGCAGGGGCAGGGGCTGAGGGGGCTGTGAGAGTGCTCGCCAGAAGGAAAAGAAGACGATTTTCCCTTAGACCCTTCTTTACACTCAAACGGGTCGCAAGGCCACTCCTCACTGCCAGGAAAGCCAGAAAAGCAAATATCTGGCATCTTTAACCTCTGTGGTTAGAAGACAAGCTCTACCAGCTTGAAAGAAAAAGAGGAGAATGTCTTCTGGGTACATAAATTATGCATTTCTGCCAAGTTAAAACTATGTGATGTCAATACATACTGTAAAACTGATAGTTTTGCAGTATAATAAGTAGAGAAAACTGAAAGAAATTCAGTCATCATCCGGGACATGTCGCCATAGGCAAGTCCAACTCAAAACGCTGGGCCTACATTTGGTAAAGCAGCATCTCCTCTTTTTTCCCTGACCCCTCCTCCCCAAAGCACCCACAGATACACCCTCTGTAGCATACGAGACCCTACTGCTCTTATGCAAGTTTGTGGCTCAACTACTGTAAGGAAACACACTGTTCCTGCTTCCTTCCTCCTGCCCTTCCTGAGGCTCCTCAGCTTAATTCTTTGGCCTCTTCATCCTGGTTCATTTTTTAACACACACATGAACTTCTTTCTAGCAAACCTGGCTCTTGTCTGGCTTTCAATTGCTGTTTAGGTATTTCTTCCTCAGGACTTCACATATGACAGATCGCTTTTCATTGTGAAATAGGATTGCATAAGAGAAAGAGCATAAACTTTGGAGTCAGGCAGAAATGTGTTAAAATCCTGGCTCCAATATTTTAGACATCAACAGAATAATAAAATATTAAGAGTAACTTAATGCCAATAAATTCAACAACTTAGATGAAATGGACAAATTGTTTGAAAGACAATTTGAAATGACAAAAACTGACTGAGAAGAGTAGAAAACCTAAAGAGTCCTATATCTATTGAAGAGATTGAAATGATAATAATAATAAAAACAATAATGACTTTCTCATACATACAAAAAAATCAGGAAGAAATACCAAGCTTCCATAAACATACACTTAAAATGTGTGCATTTTATTTTTTTCAAATTATACCTCGGTAAAGACCATTTTTGAAAATATTCTGTCCTCATCATTTACGGAGTGGCTTAGGCCAGCCAATTTCTCTCTTGGAGCCTGAGTTTCATAAAATGGTAATGATATTCACTTTACAGATTTGCTGTGATAATCTACACATTACAGTGATCTAAGTATAGTACTCGGAACAGAGTGAGATTTAATAAAAACTAACTTATTATTAATGTTATACCTGAGGACTGAAAGAGATGAATCTGCAATGATAAAATTTAAGCTATGACAAAAAGTGTGAAAGATTCTTTAAGGCAAGAACTCTTGGTCAATGCTCCTCAAAATGGCCTTTTCCCCTAATTCCTCCAAGCTAACCCTAGGTCTAGAATTTAAATTAACATATAAATTTTAATTTATATTTTAAAGTGACTTTATTTCATTTGGCTCTCAAAGCCATCTTTGGGAGTAGATAGATCATGAACCATATGACTCTTCAGAGTTTAGATAAGTAAACAGTCTTGCTCAAGATCACACAGCTCAACCAAGGCTAAAACCCCATGACTGAGAGTAGCCTAATATATTACTCAGAGAAGGTCAGGAAGAGAATGGGGAGAGGACGCCTGTTTTTGCAGAACAATCATGCTATTTGAAACACTTTACTTTAGAGATGAAAATGTCGTGCCCAAGGTCACAGAGACAATTAGTGGCAGAATGCGGCATCTCCTGAATCTCAGCCTGGGATGTTTTACTGCCCCTGTGGCCTCCCCCTTTCCCTTGAAAATGGTGATGGACCTTGTATTTGCTCTTGACCTCCAACAGGGCTTAGCAGCACACGACGTCCTCCTCCCATGTATTATTTCCTTGCCTTTTCTGGCAATGTGGTCCTCTGTTTCTCCTTCATACTCCTGCCAGGACAAACAGCTAGGGGGATGAAAGTCAGTGGTCTGTCAGCTGAGCTGTTTTGGCCGGGGAGGATGCCCCGCTCCTGGCTGCCAGGGAACAGGAAGGGTGGAGTAATTAATTTCTATGCATATCATTGCCAGGATCACTTACCCATCTGAAAAGGGAGATTAGAGATGTCACCCTGTAAATTGAGTCAGAGCTTTCACCTCAGTGCTCGGCTGGCAATTTTACACAGTGCCTGACACAGTAACAAACGTAGGGTACAAAAAGGCAGCAACTCCCCTGGGTGATGGACAGGGGGAATTGGCCCAATAAATTGTTCCCTGTAAAAAGCCATGTTTCCCTCATTAAAAGGCAGTGAATTCTCTATTGCTTTTCATTAGCTCTGGCCTTGCTAGACATGAGGTGTAATTGACAGTGTGGTTACAGGAGGTGGGGCCTGAGGTGAGGAAGACAAAGAAGCTGAAAAGAGATTCTTATTTATTAAGGTGGAGGTGACAGGCGGATGCTTAATAAGTTTTTGGCACGGGGGCTGGGAGGTGGGAGAGTCGTGGGATCCTCTGGGGGTTGCTCCAAGGGCGTTACAGCCAGAAGAGCAGAGAGCTGGACAGACTCGGGGGAAAAGATGGAGCAGTGGGTGGGTGGAGGCCACTCATGGGTGTCGCTTCCACCCAGCCTGGGGCAGTCATGAGTGCCGGACTGAGGTCAAAAGACCTGGGGTCTGGTCCTAGGTTCATCACTGACTAGACCACTGAGCAACCTTGGAAAAATCACTACATCTTTTTGGGTTTCAGTTTCTCCATCTGAAAAGTGAAAAGGATGGGATCAAGTGAGAGTTCCTCTCTGGGAAAGCGCTTAGGAGAAAAGTTTACAATATTACAGGTGCCCTTCCAATTCTTGTAACAGTTTCCTTTTCTTAGGATAAGCATGGACCCAAGAATTCTTTTTTTTTTTTTTTCTTTCATGGGTTATATTTCATTCCTTTCACTATTCACTGAGATGTTCACATGGTCCCAAGTTTGGCCTCTAGGTAGCCTTTGGGCTGGCTCCTGTGTCTTCTCGCCTGTCTTCTTTATTCTTGGAGTCTTTCCTTACCTTCTAGAACAACCATAAGCTCCAGGCCACCCATCTTACATATCTTACTCTCTCCAATCCCCAGCCCAGGTTCCCTACAGTGAGCTGAAAAGCAAAACAAATAAAATAGGAGCTATTCCGCCACATTGAAAAGTGAGGTGCAGACCACCTATGCAGTACTTGGCCTCACACACTTCAAGGGCATAATAAGGCTGAAGTCAAAGTGAGGAAAGATTTTTTTTTTTTTTTTTTTTTTTTTGCAGAGAGTGAGCTTTGGGTCCTATGAATCTTATATCTCATGGGAGAAGCAGCAGGTGTCTTCCTATTCACCTTAAGTCTAGTGAGAGGGTTTTCAAGAAAGACACCCGGAGAACCATGCTATGTTTCCACTGGGCTGGTATGTGACACATGCCTGAGGGATTTTAAAACAAAAAGCTCTGATTGACAGCCTGGATTAATCAAGGAGAGGCACCCACCTGCCTGCACTGGAGCCCAGTAACGAGTTGGACTGTGAGGACCTAGTGCCATGGGGAAGATGTAAATGGCCTACCGGAGCTAAGGCATCACCTCTCACAGGAAGAACAGTGAAGGGTTCCTTGTGGGAACTTCAAAGTGTCCCTGAGAAGAAGAATCAGTTCAGAACATTGGCCAACTCAGAGAAAGTTGGTATGAAACACCAGTTTCCAGGTGGGGAAAATCGAAGTCAGGTTATGTAAAACCTCCATCTTCCCTCTCCAACTTTTAGGGATCAGGAAATGCCTCTGCAGCCAGGTTGGGGGTGGGGGACAGAAGAAAAAAGAGAAGTAGCTGACTATAACCCACCTACTCCCAGCCCCTACCAATCAAGGCAGCCAGAGCAGCCTGGACTATGGGAAGGAAAAAGATGTGGAGTATTGAAACATTATTTTACCAGACATTTTAATTACTAATATGAGATTATTCTTCTGACTAAATGGGATACAAAGACCATTTGTTATCTAAGAGTCAGCAGGTCAGCCCTGGACCCCCAAGATTTCACCCAAGGGCATCAGAGGCTTCAGCTCCAAAGAGCAGGGTTAGACCTATAATCAGGTGAAGGCAGAGTGGAAAATGTAATTATTTCTTAATGGCACCCTACTGAATTAGTTTCCTGGGGCTGCTGCCTACAACAATAGAAATTTATTGTCTCACAGTTCTAGAAGTCCAAAATCAAGGTGTAGACAGGGCCATACTCCCATCGAAGGCACTAGGGAAGGATCTGCTTGAGGCCTCTTTCCCAGCTTCTGGTGGCCTCAGGAAGTCTCTGGCTTGTAGGTGGCCACCTTCCACCTGTATCTCTTCATGTTACTTCCCCACTGTGTGTGTCTGTTTCTGTGTCCAAATTTCTCCTTTTTCATAAGGATACCAGTTATTTTGGATTAGGGTCCACATCTATGACTTCAGTTTAACCCGATCATTTGCAAAGACCTTATTTCTAAATGAGGTCACATTTACTAGTTAGGATTTCGACATCTTTTTAGAGGACACAAGTCAACCCATAACACCTAGTAGTCCTGCTTGTTCAACAAATCCTCCCCTCCTGAGGACCTGCTTTATGTCAGATGCTGTGCCAGGCACTGGGGATCCTAAATGTGTGACCTGGAGAGACCCAGGGCATGGGGAGCACAGGAGAGCAGTGACTGGACTGGTAGATCGCCTACACCAGGGAGGAAGTGACTCTTGAGTTGAGCCTTTATTTCAGGTTGGCAGTAGGCTGGCAGAGACTTGGGGTGAGTAGGCCAAGCTGGAGGAAGGTTAAAGTACCCAACTGTCCTGGTTTGCGCGGGACCAAGAGGGTTCCTGAGATATAGGACTTTCGTTGCTAAAATTGGGAAGGTCCCAGGCAAACTGAGAATAGTCGGTCCCCCTAGACATGTGGCTTCAACAAGTAGAGGCAGTCGATCAGACAGAGTAAAATTAAGGGTACAATGCAGTAAAGATCTTGCAGAGACTGCATGGTTATAGAGGGGAGAGAGCACTGGTAGAGGGAGTATCTTGGGAAGACTTTGAGTGGGCCGTGGAGCTTAAGCTGAACCTTTGAGGATGGATTGCATATGGGTTAAGCCAGGCCAGCCAGCAGGGTCCCTAGGAAGCTAGCCATCCACAAGAAAATGCTGGAAATAGTAGATCACTGGGGAGAATGGTCCAAACTCTTCTAGACTCCTCCTAGGGAAAGCTCTTCTCTGCTCTTGTAAAATACCAGAAGCCAAGCTCCAGGATTCTGATGAATCAGGACCAGCCCAGATGCCTGGCACTCTACGCCTTGTTGTCCTCAAAAGAAATACTGGCAAAATGGGAGCCTTAAAATTAAATAGCATGGAGTGTCCAATAATTAATTTAATTTTATACCCATTGTTTATTTAATACAACTTTAAAACTACATTAAGAAGGCAGAATTACACAGCGTAGCGTGAAAATGAGCTGGAAGCTTTCCAAGTAGAGGCCAGGAATTAGCAAATTGGTCAGATGCGCAGGATGGCGCCAAGTAAGACATAATCAAGAAACCACACTTCTGATGTTTCGTCAGCGAGGATGCTACACCAAAGCCTTTGATTTCCTGATCCTTGGGCTGTTAATGCCCAGGGTCACCAGCCAGAGGGCAGTTAATATCAGCTATAGATCTCCAAGGAGACTGCTGGGCATCCCCAAGCCACAGGCGGAGTCTGTGCTCTTTGCCCCATGATGGTTAATTGTATGTCAACTTGACTGGGCCATGGAGCCCAGATATCTGGTTGAACATTATCTTGGGTATGTCTGTGAGAATGTTTCCAGTAGAGATTAGCATTTGAATCAGTAGACTAAGAGGACTACCCCCCCACCCCCACCCCCACCTCCCCCAACCCCCTGTGGGTGGTCCTCATCCAACCCCTTGAGGGCCTGAATTAAACAAAAATGGAGAGAAAGGAAGGATTTACTCTGGCTCTGACTGAGCTTGGACAAGTCTTTTCCTGTCAGCACTCCTGGTTCCCAGGCCCTTAGATTCAGGCTGGAATCTGAATGGTTTTCAAGCCTTCGAACTACACCACTGGCTTTCCTGGGCCTCCACTTTGCAGAAGGCAGATGGTGGGACTTCTCAGTCTATGTAACTGCATGAGACCATTCTTTATAATAAATCTCTCTATTGGTCTTGTTTCTCTTGAGAACCCTGATGAACACAGCCCCATCCAGATGCCATTTGCTCCAGATTGCTTGCTGAAATCTAAAAGGAGGACCTTTAAAAGCCCTTCTGGGCCTAGTCTCTGCTCCTCCAAAGGTAAATTAGGAGCTCAGAGCAGGAGGCAGAGATATGTCCAAGTGCCTGTACCTTGGTGCCTGTACCCAGCCCATGTCTATTTCTGCCCTACCACTTCAGTTTCTGGGGCTGCCCTGAATTTGACCATCCTCTGAGCTTCCTGACCACCTTCTTACCTGAATCCTAAACCCAGCCCTTGTCTACCTCTCCCTTGCCTCTAGTACGTCCTAAGAGCCTGACCATAGGCCTAGGTCTTAACTCTAACCTATGCAGTACCCTTCTGATGTCCAATCACCATCTATGACTCCTTGACACTTGATACCTCCTGGCACCTTGGACATGTAGGCTTAGTACCTGGCATGGCTGCCTGGAATCTGACTCACTGCCCACTCACCTGGTTCAAAGCCCTTAGCTCTACCTTAGCCACCAGGCTCAGCCTCTCCCCAGCCTTATTTCACCCCCATCTTGACCATATTCTGGGCTTTCAGCCTTCCCATATCTCATTCTTTCCTGGCTTCTCATTGGCTTTCACAACCTGCTGCCCCTTTGACCTGGTGTGGTCAGGGTCTTCCCAGGGTAAGCACGACCCTTTTGATCCTCTAGCTGGGCCACTTGGCACCACTCCTCCCTTTCCTGCTCAAGCCCTCTGTCCTTAGTCAGAAATGTGGCCCAGGTTAGCCTGATTGTTGGTCCCTATGACCTTGTGGTGCTGAACCACAACTTCTTCCTCAGGTCATGTTCCACTTTGTGCCCCAGTTCTGGTAGCTGGTTCCCGTCTTGTTCTCTTGGGCCTCAGTTCTAATAATTGGCCAGAACCTTAGCGTTTCCAGTCCTTGGGCCCTGCCTTCGTCCTGTGAGCCCCACTCTGGGATCTGGACCCTAGCTAAGCATTCAGGGCCTTGCCATTGGCCAGCAGAGCTTCCGGCGAGTGCTTGCTACAGCATCTTCTGTTGTTCAATTCCCAGGAAAGCCAGATTCAGCGTTCCAACCCCTCCCACTGCGTGGCCCTTATACAGACTGGCCTTCGGTATGAGTGCTTGGCGCTGCCTTCTTCCCATTTGCTGCAACTGGTGTCAACCCCAACTCTGAGTCCCTCCCCAGGGGAGCATATGTTTCAATGTTGCCAGGCTCCATCCAGTCTAGACCACCATCTGGACAGTAATATTTAGCAAAGTCTTTTCTAATGACTAATTCTTACACTATCAATTAACGAGGCCATAGTGTTGAACTAAACTGGTGGAAAATGTCATAGCAACTATTTGGCTAATTGCTTTTTCCACCTATGGCACAATTAGAGAGCATTAGAAGGCCACATGTTATCAAAGGCCAGATCATGTGCTAAGGACTCTGATTGCAAAAGAGTGTAGAGAAGGAAAGGAGAGATCGGTGTGGGCCTGATCAGACAGAGGTGGTTTTGGAGGCCTTTCGGGCTTTCACTTTTACTTGCTGTGCAATCAGGGGCAGAACGCTTAATCTGTATTTGTTCACACCTAGAATAGTGCTAACAATGATTCATACGAGGATGTGAAACCAGAAGAATTTTCATACAAATTCATTTGTTTACTAATTTATCAATCGTTTAAAAATTTGTTAAGTCCTTTCTATGTCTCAAGCAAGGTATTAGGCACTGAGGATATAAAAAGGAACACGACACAGTTGCTCCAAGAACTCGCAATCTGGAGCGGGCGACGGACACCTAAACAGAGTTATTTGTGTCCAGTGGGATGATAAAGATATGCAAATTGTTTTACAGGAGCAACAGGAGATGGGGAATGGGAGATTGAGGAGGGAGATTGAGAGACAGGAAGGCTTCCTGGAAGTGAGGGGGATGAGCCAAACCAACAAATGGGGCTCAGTCAGATAAATGGGGTAGAAGAACTTTCCAGGCAGAAGGAGCATAATGAACAGAGGCGTGTGGTAGGGGAACAATGTGGGGAGTGTGTGTGTGTGCACACGTGTGTGTGTGCAGGGACATGGGAGAATTAGAAGCCGATCATTGTTCTTAAAGCACAAGGTTAGAGACAGAGAATAACGCAAGATCAGCCCAGAGAGCTGTAAGCCTAAATTCCATATTAAGAAACTGGGAATTTACTTACCATAGGAAATTGAAAATCACTTGATGTTTTAAGCAGAGGAGTGGCATGGTCAGATTTGATGCTAGAAAGCTCATGAGGCCCAGCGGGTAGAGGAATGGGTTAAAAAGAGCAAGCCTAGAAGCAGGAAGACCCCTGAAGTGAAGTAGGGAAGTAGGAAGACTAGTGCAAAGGCTTAGCGAGCAGGGGTCCAAAGGAGGGGTCAGGAGGACCTGAATTGGGTAAGGGTTTGAGGGCCTGGTTATAGATCAGATGATGACATGGAAAAGCAAAAGGATGAAAAATACCGAGAGTCGCATAGGAGCCATCTGAGACGGTGACAAAATTAACTTTGCTGGAACTAGAGTATCAGAGCAGAGAAAATCTTTAACACAGTGAGAGAAAGAAGAAATATTACCATCAAAGAGCAAGAGTAAGACTTACAGCTGACTTAATTTCTCGACAGAAATCTCAAGCAAGAAGACAGGGAGCAATATATTCAAAGTCCTAAAGAAAACAACTACCAACATAAAATTCCTACAATGACTACATCCTTCAGAGCAAAGACGGAAAGGTTTTCTGCTTCCTAGTGGGATACAGTAGCTTGAGGCAGACCAGCATTCCTGCTGGAAACAAGTAAATTGGCCAGAGAAATAGGGAAAACATTTATTTGAAGGCACTGGATATCTGCTGAGGAAATGAGAATTGGAGGGGCTAAGATTTTGGATAAGAAGGAAATTTAGAGAGGTGAGCTGACTTCTGCAGCCAGCAGAGTCTGAGAATGGGGCTTTGAACCAATGAAAGGCTGCTGGTGGGGACCAGAGATACCAGAAGAGCTTCTGGTAGAAATCTGGGGGTTCCTGATCTCATGGCCTGTGTTTTTCTCAAGTATCACCCCCTAACCAAAGCTATCTGCTACACCGGCTCTGCAGGGGAGAAGGTGTGTGGCCTTGGCTCCCTCATCCTTATCCTCTTGGATCTTGCTAAATACTGTAGCCCAGGTAAGTTAGGGCTGGATTCTGCTCTCTGTCCTGGCCAGCTATTCCTGAATCCCAGGTGGGTGGCATCTTGGAAAGCCTTCATGGTAACAGAGGTTGGATGAGAGGGTGAAGGTAAGGGTCAAGGTTGGAAGCACAGGAGAAAAAACAGAAATAGGTCATGCCTGGGCCAGGTCTTAGAGGCTATGATTAACAGAAATCCAGAGTTCTGAAATCCTACCTCTTATCCCCAGACTGCACACCTCATGGCTTTTCTCATTGGCTTGAGAGTTTCCATTCTGCTTTTTTGCTTATGATTCTGTCCTTCCTGCCTACAATATCCTTCCAAACCATTCTACCCTCCTTCAGCCCCCCATCATTTCTCCTATAGGCTCTACCACCACCAAGAGGCCATCCACATCACAGGGAGCCTTCCCTCCTCAGCACCACTTAACAATGGTCACAAGCTCTCTGCAATATTGGTATCAAACCTTCCCTGGACTAGCCCAGCCTAGGGCTCTGCACAGAATACATGACATATGATGCTTTAAATGACAAGGAAGATAACAACCACAGCATTCTCAAGACACATTCTCAAGATACTCCATTCTTGAAGGCAGAGTCCTTGCCTTCTCTTTAATCTCCTTATTTTTGACTTCCTCACTCCCTAGAGCCTGCTAAGATAAGGTAAATGCTGAATGAATGAATAAATGAATGGACGAATGATATTTTCTAGGTATCTTTACAGATGACCTGTTCTGGTTTTTTCCCTCCTTCTTTTTCTTTTCTCTTTTTCTTTTTTTAAACGTCAAATTCAGAGAAGACCTGGGCCTTGATCTTAACTTTTGGGTTGTGGATCCCTTTAAAAATCTAGTGATACAAACCCTCTCTTTAAAAATGGACCTCCATATATATCAAAAAGCTTGCACACAATTTTCGAAGGTTCATAGAACACTCCCACACTGAAATTATATCACCCACGTAGTGACTCTTTTAATACTTTATGTCTTATGGAGTGGTGTGGAGATTGTCATCAAGGATTGGCTCCTGTCCAGGAGGGCACCTGAGCCCACAGACACTCCTCTCCGAGGAGCACTCAGAGGGATATGATCATTTACAGCCCATTCAGGTGCCACACATGATTTATGAATTGACTAGACATTTATAATATTAGACAAGTCACTGGACCTCAGGTTGCATATTGCAAAAAGAGAAAGACAATTAGATGGTCAAAAAATTTCCACTTGATTCCACGATGATTAATTCAAGTCAATAAGATCAATGCTATCTTTTGCCCCCATAGAGAAATCCCAACATTGGGCTCATTCCCTCTCCAGCCTTAGGTTCTTTGTGGCCCAGGTTCTGGTAGAGCCATCTCCTTCTTGTTATGGTAGACTGAATAATGTCCCCCAAAGACATCCAGGTCCTAATCCTTGGAACATACGAATTTTATCTTATATGGCAAAAATTGACTTTGCAGATGTAGTTAAGGGTCACTATCTTAACGGAGATTGAGATGTTGATTACCACAGACCTAGTGCGCATCAAACAACACAAACGTATTTCCTCACAGTTCTACAAGTCAGAAGTTCAACGCGAGTCTTTCTGGGTAAGGTCAAGGCATTGGCAGGGCCGAACTCCTTCTGGAGGCTCTAGGGGAGAATCTGTTGCCCCATCTTGTCCTTTCAGGTCCTAAAAACCACTTGCTTTCCTTGGCTCATGGCTCCATCCTTCAAAGTCAGCAATATTGGGCTGAGTCTTTCTCATGGGGCCATTTCTCTGATTTTCCCTTCCAATTCCCTCTTCTACTTTTAAGGATCCTTATGATTACAATGAGCCCAAAGAAATAATGCAGGATAATCTCCCTAGCTTAAGGTCAGCTGATTGGCAACTTTGATTTCCCTTTTCCACATAATTTGACACATTCACAAGTTCTGGGAATTAAACACAGACATCTTTGTAGGGGAGGACATCATTCTCTCTGCCACAGAAGGAGAAGGAAAGAACATTTCAGGAGTGATGAAAAAGTATAAGCCAATGTCTGGAAGAAGAAATGTATGATGTAGGTATAAGGGACAGTGAGGGGACTCATAAGCAAAGAAACTGAGGTCCAGAAGGAGACTCATGAGAATAGGACTAAAGAGGTATTTTAGAGCCAGATGGTGGGTAAATACCAGAATGGTGAAGAGCTTTGTTGTATAAACAAGAGGGAAGTTACCTGGTTGTGGTGAAAGGCAGGACCACGGAGAGCCTTTGGCATCCATTTCTTGGACTTTATTTCCATCGTGGCCCTGGGAAGTAAAAGGGTGATCTTAGGGATAATACAGGCGTTTGGGGATAGATGTAGAATTAATAGGACCAAAACAGCAGGACACTGAAAACCGAGAGAAGGTAAAAAGAGAGGAAGCAGAGAGAGGGTGGTGAACAGGGCAGAGTTTAACCCCTTCATAACCTGCTCCCTTCTTTTAATTCCCATTGAATAGGCCTGATTCTATTTTGATAGAAAACACGCCCAGCACATGGTTCAGAAGGCTATAGAATTGAGAGCTATTAAATACTAAAAAGACAAGGTGAGAAACAATTTGCAAAATCTCCTCTTTTTATAGACTGCAGCGATTGAGAAAAATTGAGTAAATTCCCCAGCTGCCTCAACTGCAGTCTGTTTCAAGATTCCATCAATTTTTTACGGTACAATCAATATTTATGAATCCCCAAAGAAATGTAGCAAAGAGAAACCCAGCACAACATTTTCTCAGTGGTTTGCAGAGATGTAACAGGGGGACCTAAATAACTTTTAAAATAATCTCAATGACAATCAAAGACTCTTCCATAGCCAATATGGTTTAATGTTGGTGTTTATATTAGCACTGTTCTACCCAACATGGGGGCGGGGAAAGGAAAATGCGTGGAGTTTAATCTGTCCAGAAGATGACATTTGGCTATAATAAGTATGCTGTAATATGGTACTTAAAAATTCAAAGGAAGTGCTGTATTAAAAAGTCCCTGGATTTTTTTTTTTAATGCATTAAAATATCCTCCATTGGTTAAGCAATGGATTTTTTCAGTCAGCTGGAAAAAAAAGATTTCTAGGAGAAAAAAACAGACAAACAAATCCACATTGCTTTAATGGCTACTTTAGGTTTAATATCTAAACTTATTTAAATAACTCTGAGCCCTCCTGCTGAGAAATATTGAAACTAATGGATTCCTTTGTGCGTAATCTCCATTTAAATGTAGAGTTTAATTTCCCTTTCGGCTAAACCTGTGTGAAACTAGTCTTGAAATGTCCCTCTTAAAAAAAAGAAAGCCCCATATAGAATATTTAGGGGGATTCCTTTATTTTATTTAAAATTGGTTTGGAGCATTAAAACTAAATAGCCAACCAACAGTGAGCCCACAGACCCCCTAAGTTTATACCTGGAGCCCAAGGTGGGTCCTGGGGGCCTGCAGGCACCCACAGGTGCAGATACCCAGGTGCATGTTTGGAGTACCCTGGCCTTGTGCAGACTGAGCACCACCTGGGGCACCTGGCAGACCTTTCTCTCTGCCCCCAATACTGTCCCCATCCTTCCCAAAATGCTAACACCGGAAATTCTACTACTGGAGCTTCATCTGTGAGGCTCATGGCTTTGATTTCTGTTTCATGCAAATTGCCTCAGGCAGGGTCATACTTCCCGTGTGGCTGAGAACCATTTTGTATACATGAATATGCATAGTGTCCTATGATGTCAGAATGGGAACCAAGACCTAGAAATTGATGGATGCTGCCCTTTTATTTGGCAGGTAATGAAATCAAGGCCCAGAGAGGATTAAGTCACGGGTCAGTGGCAAAGGAGGGATGAGAGCCCAGGTGTACGGTTCCTAGGCCACAGCGCTCCCTTTACCAGGGGTATATTCCATATCTACAGACTCTTAGTGCCCGTGTCTTTTACACTGAGGTGTTAATTCATGTGTTTTCTCATCCTTGCATGTAACTAGAATTTAAACTGCCCATGCAAAGACGCCTAAAACTCAGGTTATATATATGCAATTTGTATATAACTCTTTTCATGACACCTCACTGCATAAAACCAGGCACACCTGGGTATGCCCGCCTAATGATAAGCTTCTGCACTGGCCAGGATAATTCATGGGAAATGGTATGTACTAACAGTTAAAGCTGAGAGTGAGGGTGAGATGAAGGTCTTTAATACAATATTTCTATGTCAGAGAAAAGACCTGCAACAGAGTCAGGAGACCGAGGTTCTAGTCCCAATCCTTTCTCTTAAGATCTGTGGGAGCTGGGCAAGTTCTGCATCCCTTCTGAGCATCACTCGCTCCATCTTTAAAATGGAGAAGATGATAATAATAACTTTGTAGACCAAAGGCAGGCCCCAGGGCAGATGATTTGGGGGGATTTTTTTTCAGGCTATTAGATTTGATTATACTACATTATAACATGACAGCAAACCGATGACAAAGATAAAGTATCTGAGGTCCAGTTTTAGCATAAGTACACACACACACACACACACACACACGCACACACACGCACACACACGCACACACACACACACACCCCAGGTCTGAAGTCAAGATTCATTTCAATCTTGTTTATTATAAGTGACTTAGAAAACATGAGTGTCAAACATGAATCACAGCCTGAGGTGGTCCTGCTATTATAAGGCTGTGTGCCTGTCTGGTCTCTCAGCCTCGCCTCTCCAGGACCACTTGTAGAACAGCCTAATATGCCAAATGGCTTAGCAATGTGATCTGAGAGACATCATTAACTCCATGCTCTAAAAATTTTATCCCCAAGCAGCCTATCTCGGGGACACAAAGTCCAGTTATTCTCATGTATGAGAACATTGAAAATTTCAATTTGAATGCAGAATTAGCGCCCAGGGGAGACATTGCTGTTATTAGCCATTAACACTTTAGCTAGAATCAATTCTTTGATCACCTAACAGGGCCTTAAAGATTGCAGAAAGTTACACTAGAAGAAAGAGGGGCATAGGACAGATCCTAGCTGCCATCTAGGACAGGAAGGGCCAGTCCGGACAACAGCTGGAGTAAGTAGAAGCCTGGGCAGTGGAGAGCGTTCTCAAGAGGGTGGAAGGGAAGCCTGAAACCAGCTGCTTACTGCAGAGAGTTCTGAGGGCTGGCACTGCCACCACATTGCCCAGGGGCTGTGCCCAGCTGCTGTGTTGTGCTCGGGGCTGCAAAGGCCACTGAGAAATGGAAGAAAAGGCTCCTGCTTTCAAAGCGCTTATAGTCCAGTGGGGAAGACCAGACACTACTGAATTCAGTACTAAACTAGAAGGGCATGGAGACTCGGAGCAGCACGGAGGCTTAAATGAGAGACCAAGCTGATTGGGCAGATGGGAAAGGCTTCAGAAAAGGCTTCAGACAGAAGGCGATACATGGAAGAGCCCATTAAGGCCTGATTGGACAGAGGCAGACAGAGGGACAAGCAAGGGAAACGATGGAGAGGGCACAGAGCTCACAGGCACAGCTCCAGAGTGTCGCACTCGTAACAGGGCCTCATTTTGAGATGCTGTCATCTCACTGACCAAAACTACATGGGTGAGCACAGTGTTGAGCGGTGGAGCAATTCACTCGTCCATGGTGAGCGGGCACTGCCAATTACGGGGGTCAGGGCGTGGCCACAGGGAAGGGGGAAGAATTGGGAACATTGTTGTGATCTACCATTCTTGGCTTATCGCCCTCCAATATATTATGTGTTACCCCAGAACCAGTGCTGTATCTCATTCATTTCTGTAACCTAGCACAGTGTTAACTGCTGGGTTGCATAATATGTGTGCTCAGCATAATCAGCCCAACCCCACTGAACTGCAGGCAGAGGAAGCCCAGGTTTCTATGTGTTTCAGCCTTTCCACCAGCTGACCATGGGCAATGAATCAAGGGCCTTGGCCCATGGGGGAGTGGGGGCGGAAATAGACCTAAATTTCAAGAAGATAAGCTTAATTGTGGCATCTTTCCATCTCGTGTCCTTTTAGCCTTCTGGTGGTGCTGCTTGATCCCCTCGTACAGGATGCTCCCACTGCACCTTACCTGTGGAAACTCCCTCGCTGCAGTATCCTGCTCTAGCCAGCTAGTTCTCTCAGACCCAACATGACCTGCTTCCTTACTACAGAACTGCCAGTTCTCCCAGTGCCGGGCATTAGGAGGAAAGCAGCCTGATTAACCAGCATTTATACATGATCTCTAAATTATATTTATGTCTTGGCAGCTTCATATTTACCATCCTACCATTCCACCTACTGAACCGTTAACACACATCCACGCACACACATACACGTACGCATGATTTCCTGCCTTTTCGCCCCTGCAATAGCCATTTCTGACCATTTGTAGGTAGACTTTTCTATTTCTGCTTAGCTGTTAAAAGAGAAATGTTCTTATGATTCCCAACGATCTTCTTGCTTTCCCCAGGGGATGGCGCCGGGATTTTTCCAGGACAGGCTAAAGGAGGGGTTTTTGTCCACTACACACATAAGCAAGGAAGGTGGCCTGCTAGCCAGTTCTTTCTCACAAAATAGGATGCTGAACTTCTGCAGTACACTTTGTTGGTTAAATCTTCCTTGCTCCCCTAGCCATAGCAAATCTGGTTCAGGTCCAGTGTATAATCTGAAGCAACCACAAACGGCCTAGGCATCAGAGTGCCCCTCAGGTAGCCTGGCTTATATTCTGCCACACAGAGGCATTTCACAGTGAATGCTACAAATTGGCCCACTCAAATCCCTTCTTTGGGGAGATTGGCTATTGGTTGAACAAAGAGAAGACAGATTCTAGAATTTGTGGTTGTTTTCCTGAGTGATACCGAACTTCTTCATTTCTCTGAGAAGTATGACGCACATCTTAGTCTTGGAAGAGCCGTGTCTTGAGAGAACTTTATGACTAATGAGGACATATCTTAAGTAACTTCATGTTCTAGTGTGTCTTTCGACTTACCTACAACACCAAGAGCACACATCTCTTCCCTAGCAATACTTAAAAACCTATCAGTAAGAGACAGAAGGGTCACAAACTGTTGTTTCTAGCCTAGACCTATGCCACTCACAGGTGATTCCATACATGCTTGCTTTGATTATGTTTTTTTTAAAAGTAATTTATTATATTGATGTCACTGGCTAGCTTACCACTGGTTCTTGATTCCCTGCTGTTTAATAAAAGTATCATCTATTCAACTGGAATTGTGTTTTATGTAATTACAACACCAAACTCCTCTCTTTCATCTTTTGCCTTTCCAGTCTGTTGGCTGCAGAGCCTAGTCATCGCCCACAACACAAAACACTCAGAGGGCACTCAGAATGAGGGTGAGTGGCTCATTATTCTTGTCGATCTGGCCCAGAGTGAGAATCCCTGCTGGCGACATTACTTTCCAATATATGGGGCCTGTGTTCACGCTGTTGGAATGTCTCTTAATTAAGAATCTTTTTTTGTCTTATGCATAAATTAATCAAGGTAATTATTGCAGCATTATTATTATTACATGTACTTATAGAGCACTTACCTCCGAGGTGTTCAAAGTAGTTTATAGATTTTTTTTTAATCTAATGAACTCTAGTAGCCTCTAGGCAAGATGGAGAGCAGAGCGGGGATTATTAGAGCCACATCGCAGTTGGAGAAAATGGGTCAGGCCAGAAGCAGGGGTGGCTGCGGGTGGCTGAAAAATAACTCACTCAGGTTTGCTTATATACTCATACACATGCTCTCCGCTGCCTGTGGGGGTGTGAGGGCAGGAGAAGGCCTGCCTTTGGGGTGTGGTAGAAAGTGTTCCTTTTCTCCAGCAA
The DNA here is from genome assembly GCF_014176215.1 of Rousettus aegyptiacus. Lineage (NCBI taxonomy): Eukaryota > Metazoa > Chordata > Mammalia > Chiroptera > Pteropodidae > Rousettus > Rousettus aegyptiacus. Next base: position 75,463,396 of record NW_023416287.1, read on the forward strand.
CTACATTCAGATAGTATCTTTGGAGCCCAGAGAGCCCCTCTGGCAGGATTTGGAGTTAGAAAGCATACCAGAAATATCAGTTTCTCCTCCCCCTTTTTCCCTTTTTTTTTTCCCACCTGCCCTTCAGTATAACCAAGTCCCTGAGTCAGCTGCTACTTTGCGAAACCAGAAACAAGGAGTGTAAGGGGAGAGAAGGAAACTCCGTCAGCACTCGTCATCAGCACTGCTCAATTTACTCTGACCCCGACTCACATTGTCATGGTTTCACATGTTTTCCTCCGATGCTCTAAGTAGTAGCAGAGCACGGAAATGGGCTCAGAGCAGGTACCATAGTGGTCTGGGGCAAATCCAAGTGCGGACAGGGATGGGTAGGGGAGCTTCAGCCCATTTTAATTCAACTCGCAGGGGAGGGTCAACTGAAGGCAGCACCATCATGTGAGAGCCTTGGGCTCAAAGTTTCTGTATTTCATACTGGTAACAATAATGACAACAATATCAAGGTGGCGGTCGTGTGGGTCTATTTCTAGATTCAGATAAAACACTTCCTCCTCTCTCACAAGACTGCTGGGCAATGTTTGGCTATCGGCATCCACATTGTTATGACTCAGCAGATTCCAGTGGTCTCGTCAGCACATGGGTAAATCACAGTGCTTGCCAGGGCAACGAGTGGTAACTGACAGAGAGCAAAGAAAATCTAGTAACACATTAGGTAATCGTGGGGTCTCTGCCTCCAGGAGATGCACAACCATTTCATTAAGCAAATCCACTTGATAGCAATCCACATGTTCCCTCCACGTAGAAAACCTCTTTCCTCCCCTCTCCGCCCTGCTTAGTTTAACTCATTCTTTAAGAGCCAGCTCAGACATCATTCATTCATTTCAAAATGGTTTTTGTCAATGGTGCCTTTACCTTAAGAATCAGGTACTAACAGTGGGGTAGTGGGGTAGAGCAGTGAGAAAATAGATTTTAAAAAAATTCTTGTCCTTCCAAAGTGAGAAAGAGGGGAGGGCAGGTAATAAAGAAATAACAAATTATTCAGTAATGTAGAAAGCTGTAGAAGCCATGGATAAACATTAAAGCAGGGAAAAGGTGATAGGGCATCCTGGTAAGAGAGGTGCAGTTTTAATAGGGTGCCTAGGGAAGACCTCTGAGCAAGGACTTACAGCAGGTGGGAGAAAGAGACGTGCAGCTGGATGGGAGAAGAATATTCCAAGTAATGAGAATAGGAAGTGCACATCACCAAGACCAGAGGTTGGCTGAGCCCTTTAAGGAAAAACAAAAAGCATAGTGACTCTCAAAACACACACAAAATAAAAAGTATTGGCAAGGATGTGGAGAACTTGGAACACGCGAGCATTGTTGGTGGGAATGTAAAATGGTGCAGCTGCTATGGAAAACAGCTTGGCAATTCCTCAAAAAGTTAAACATAAAATTACTACACGACCTAAAAATTGCATTCCTAGGATATACACAAAGGAATTGAAAGCAGGGATTTAAACAGATACCTGTATGCTAATGTTTATAGCAGTATTATTCTCAATAACCAAAAGGTGGAAACAATCCAAGTACTCATCTATAGATGAACGTACAAACCAAATGTGATCTGTCCTTACAAAGGATTATTATTTAGCAGACTACTGTTAGGACTTTGGCTTGGACTCTGGGACGAGAGTAAGTGGGGGAAGGAAAAGGAGCTGGGGAGTGGAATGATATGGCTGTCTTTTAATAGGCTTCTATGTTAAGAGTCAATAAAAAATGGGGCAAGGATGGAAGCAGAGAGACTAACGAAGAGGAGGCTATTGCAATATTATGGGTGAGACATGACAGTGGATTGGCAGTGGCAAGTGGAGGTGTTAAGAAGTCATGTTCCAGATGTAATTTTCAGGTAAGGATAAACGTAGTTGTGGATGAATGTGGGGAATGAGAGGAAGAGAAGAGTTGAGGATACTCAAAAGCTTTTTCGACCTGAGCAACTGGAAAGATGATGTTAGTAATCTCCAAATAAACAGGAAGATGGCAGATTTGGGGATCAGGAGATGCATACCTTGTATGGGACACTGAATGCTTAAAATGATCAAACATCCAAGTAGAGATGTTCTAGAAGGTAGTTGAATATATGAATCTTGAATTGGGGAGCAATTTAGACTAGAGTTACATTTTTTTAGAGTTTTCAGCATACAGTTGAGATAGAATGAGCCCACCAAAGGAGTGAGTATAGATAGAGAAGGAGATACCATGAACTGAGCCCTGGAGGACCCAAAATCAAGTGGTCAGGTTGATGAGGGGGCTGAGAAGCAGCAGCCAATAAAAAAACAAACAAACAAACAAACAAACAGGAGTGTAGGGTGTAGGGTATCCTGAAGCCAAGTGAAGACAGCATTTTTTTTTTTAGAGTTTATGTTACTTTTTAAAAATAAATTTACTTAAGTTAGTTTCAAGTATACAATACATTGGTTGGACATCTATAATGTTCACAAAACGATCCCCCCAATTTTCCCTCCCTCCCCCGGCCCTCCACTTAACCATCATATTAATGCTAACTGCATTCCCTCAGCGATGCTCCCCGTGCCCAACTACCAACTACTAATTTGTATTTCTTTAACCCTTCACTCCATTCTTCCAACCTCCCAAATCCCCTCCCCAATGTCTGTCACCAAATTGTCCACTATATTTGTGAGTATGTTTTTGATTAGCTTGTTCTTTTTGTTCCTTAGATACTGCATGTAAGTGAAATCGTATGGTATTTATCTTTCTCTGTCTGACTTATTTCACACAGCATAATAACCTCTAGGTCCAACCGTGTCATTGCAAATGGTAGGATTTCATTTTTTTTAATCGCTGAATAATATTCCATTGTATATATGAACCGTAATTTCTTTATTCAATCGGAAGACAGCGTTTTTAAGAGAAAAGATGATCAACTGCATTCGATGCTGCTGAGAGTTTGAATAAATGAGGACTGAGAACTGGTTATTAGGTCTAGAAATATGGTGACTGACAAGAAAGGTCTCAGTGGCAAAGAGAGGGCAAAAGTCTAAATGAGGTGAGTCCAAGTAGGGATGGAATGACAGAAATTGGAGACAGCAAGTAGAGAGTAGCCTTCTGAAGTTTTGATAAAAAGAGAAACAAAGAAATGGGTAGATGAAGAGGTAAATGGAAGGGATTAGGGGCTAAGAAAGCTCTTTCATCCCTTCCGGCCGGTTAGATGCCCCTCTTCTGGATTCACACCCCCACCTATGCATGTCTACCACCCCAAACAAATTGGGGGCTCCTTGAGGCAGGAAGTGTATCTCAGGCATCTGAGTCACCGAGTTCCAGCAACGTGTCTCGGTCAATGTTTGCTAAACTGAACTGAGTATAGACTTGAACATAGTCAAATTGATTTACAGAGGAGTAAAACTTGGTGGGGGGAAAATAAGACTATTCGGCAAGTTGTCTGGTTGGAATTCAAATTAAACTCTGAATTCTGGGACCTGCTTTAGATCCTGGAGGGGAGATTTTGTGCCTATAATCAATAGGATGTAGCTCTTAAGTCCATTTGCCCTCATCTGAAACTCGTCTTTCTGCCATGGTCAAGTGTAGACCAGCGTAGCCTGCAAACCCAGTGCTGCTAGCAAGGCTGCATCATGTGTTAAGAGGACACAGCTCTGGAGGCAAAGCATGATGTCCTCAAAGGCACTATTCATCTACCAAAGTCAGTTGTCTTGAATGTGAATTTGAATTCAAATCAATAACAGAGGGCTGCTGGTTCTGCTTATTTCCTAACTTTCTGCTACTTGTATGGATATTTTGGATTGAAATGATCAATTTGCTCTTCTTTTTCCCTTGTAGTGAAAAGTGAAAGGGTACCATAGCGTGCATGGAAAAAATGAAACCTGTAACCCTTACACCCCTCTTAGCTAAGTGACAGCTTGACAGACAACGCTTAACTCTGTGCCAAGCACTGTATTAAAGCCTTTCACATGTGTTAACTCATTTAACTCTCTCAACACTTTTGTAAAGTAGATTCTCTAACTGGCCCCATTTTTCAGATGACAAGATTAAAGCACATAGCAGATAGATTAACTCGTAAGGATATATAGCTCGTGAGGGGCCATCTGCTCCAGCATCCATGCTTCGAACCCCATTCTGACGCTGCCTGCTCCTTCTCTGAAAGAGTCTTAAGCTCTTAGGGAAAGGCAACAAAACTTGCTTCTACATCCATTTGGTGCGCCGGTGTTCCCTCTGTAAGGGCCCACTCAGTTGGAAGGAAAGAACCAGATCTCGGTGCTGCCTCATTTCCTGCCTCTCCGGGAAGGGGCTGATCCATCGGGCTGTCATCGCAGATGAGCGCCAACACCTGCTTGGTGATAGCCGCGGAGATGAAAATCTTCCTAAGGCAGGTCAGCTTTCCCTGCCTCCTTTACAGAGTAAACTGAAGATGTGTTTGGCTTTTTATTTAGTGGCGCCTGCAAACAGACGCAAAGACAGCCAGCAGGCGCTTTCCCTGTGAATGCTCAGTAAATATTTGTACAACCATAGAGTCAGAACACCTTAGCTTTTACCCACAGTAGTGCCCCATTTCCTCATTGTTGGCACATGTTTGGCACTTAAATTTTCTTGGAATAAAAGAATGAATAAATGCATTTGTACTAAGCTGTAATGCACTAATTCCCTCAAAAGCTAATTAAGTATTTAGGGCTGTCTGCCCCCCTCTTCATAAACCTAAGTACCGTATATCTTAGAGTTCATGTTTGCTGTCTAAACATCCTGTCCCTTCCCTCTTTGGGGGCTTTCTCTGGCATGTTTTACTATGGTCAGTGCCTACCTGTGGCAGTAACTTCTCTTTTCACTTTGCCAGTTCAAATTTATGGATTATTCAGAAACCAGAAGACCCATCTTCCCTCAGTGGTAAAAAGTAAAAGTCTCCAGGCTCTGAGATAGGGCCAAAGAGGCTCTCCCATTGGCTAAGGGCTTGAATTCCTCTGCATCAATAAGCAAAACCTACTTTCACTGGGACCTATCATTGACTCATTCATTAATTCGATATACACTTGGGACAACTAGGTAACTGGGTTTCAAAAAAAAAAAAAAGTGAAATGTCACTCTAAAAGTAAAATAGGTGCTGGCCTAGTCCATAAAAACCAGTTTTATCTGACATACTTGATATGATATAAATGGATTTTAAAGGGCTCCCCGAATACAGGCCTTCATCATATTGTTAGCTCTAAAGTCCAAATGCAGAGAGAGGGGAAAAGGATGATAATGTATTTAAAATTTTTCTGGTCTCGAACTGTATTTTATTAAAGTTTGATGTCCTTGGAATTTCTTTAATGCTAATTGCTTCCAAGGAATAACTTGAACCTAAACTTCACTTGCTTGGTACATCAAGGCAGGATGGAGGTTTAACTAACATTTGTTAGTATTGATACTTCTAATCAAGGTACACTGCATTACTCAGGCCAATAGTGTATGTTCTCCATAAAAGAATTGCTGACAAGGCCTTGGTTCATTCCCAGGCTTTTCTTCCCAGGGTCTTTCAGCATAACATACTGATAGTATGGGCCCCTAAGTTACTGAGGAAGTCTGTCTCATTACTTTAAAGTCAACTGTCCTCTACTTAAATGCTTGCTGGCTCATTGTGACTGCTGCAGAGTCACACTCTGATGTCTAAATATATAAATGTGCAAAGACAGTTAACTAGGACTTATTTGTGCCTTGGGAATTAAAAAAAAAGTAATTAACTGGTATTTTTAACGCATTTTCCCTTTACAGGATGATCTAGTTAAATGGTTCAGTTATAAGATCAGGGAATTTGATACCTTTTGAAATAGCCCATCTTAAGTGGTTCCAAAGTTATCTTAATGGGCTGGTAGCTTGTGCTTTGTCACCTGGAGAAGCTAAAGGAGAAGGCAAAGTTGATCTGAGGGGCAGGTAGGGAAAGATTCAGGTCTACAGGACACAAGAGGGTCATAGTCAACACTCACCATGATCAAGTCAGAAGTAAGCAATTCACTTCTTGGTTTCAATAACGTATTTAAAATATTGTTTCACATTTAGAAATTTTTTCCTTCTAATTACCAAAGCAATTAAAATACCAACTTTGCAATATTTAAGAAATGCAAATATCTCTAATTTCTTCAGACATCAAGCTCCAAATTCTACATTTGGAACTACTGGTCAGCCCATACTCTTAGCTTAGGGGTCAAAAAATTTGGGTAAGATGTGCTGCCCACTAGTATTTGCAATGTATGAAATACGCATAATAACACCACCCTAGCAAAAACGATAAAGCACATGTGATAGCCAGTCTCCAAGATGGTCCCAAAGATCCCTCCTCCTGGTATCCACACCCCGGAGAGTCCCTCCTGGATTTCACCAGGGTTGGTCCATGTGACCAATGCTATATGGCAGAAGTGACGGTATGGCACCTTCGAGATTAGGATTTGAAAAACTCTACAGTCTCTCTCTCTCTCTCTCTCTCATCTGCTCTAGGGGAAGCCAGCTGGCATATGAGGCCCCATGTGCTGAAGAACCGAAGTCTCCTGCCGACACCATGTGAGCAAACCTAGAGGTGAATCTTCCAGCCCAGTCAGACCTTCAGGTGATGGCAGCCCTGGTCAACATCTCAACTACAACCACATGAGAGACCCTGAGCTAGAACTACCAGCTAAGCTGCTTCTATATTCCTCACCCTCAGAAACTATGTGCTATCATAAATGCTTGTTCTTGTAAGTCACTAAGTTTTAGAGTATGTTTAACACGGCAATATGTAATTCAGAATATGAAAATATGTCAAATATGTGTAGACATGTGATTAGGTATCACTGAACAGTCACTTGGGTCATTTCTGCCCTCTCCTATCAAAAAGTAACAATACCCTCAGACATCTATGTTCCTCCTTTCCCCGAAAATTCTGCTCAGGACACAGGCTTCCAGGAAGCTTGTCGAAGTGAGTCTCTTTGGTTTTCAGCAGCTTTTTTATCTAAGGACCCAGGCCATGAAGGCTTGTGGGGGCCCAGCCCTTTGGGTGGCTTTGGGCATGATGCTTAGGACATCAGCTCTCTGGACAGAAGGAACCTTAGGGCCTAGAGGTTGTCCTACTTCTACGCACACACTGCTGAGCTTTCAATTTTGTGTGCACACCTCCGAGTAATTATAACTGGTTGGGCTAAATCGGGGCAGAAACCCTATACTAAAGAAGCAATTGCAACCAAAATCCAAACTCTGCCCTTTCTTGCCATCTCCTGCTGCTATTTTGGGTTCAATATGTTGGTTCTGACATGTTCAAGTTGTTAAGGTCAAAGAGGGAAGTAACACCCCCATAGAAAGGGGAGGCAGTCCTGTGAAAATGACAAGCATTTCCTGGAGTGGATACCAGGAGGTAAGTGAGAGACTTGAGACAGGAAAGCAAGCTTTAGTCAAGTAAACCAGAGTATCAGCCAGAGTTCATGCAGGAAACAGAAATTATTCCATTTATATTAAGCAGAAATGACTTCGCATAAGAAATTAATGCTTACAGAATTGGTAGAAAGACTGAAGTTTGCTGCAGCCTGGCCTTCCAGGAATGACACCCTGAGCACTCAGTGATGCCAAACTGATGGGTGCTCCTGGGAATCACAATCCCCCAGGGGACTTACTGAATTAGAACCAAAGCATGAAAAGGGAAACAGGATGGTAGTGGCAGTGATTATAGCGAAGGCTTCTTAAAGGGAAGTGAACCTTGCCGAACAAGAGTCAGGCACATCCTCTACAGAGTGAGCCTTCCTCTACATTGGTGGGGCTCCCAGCAGCGGGAGACCACAGCTCAGACTCTGCCCCTCACCCCCTTTCAGGAGTACAAAACTGAACACACCTCTTGACATCACTGGGCCCTCGCTGCCTTATCCCCAAAGGTCATGGGCTGGTCCAGGCTGCTTTCAGGTTCCTCTCACTTGGGATCCACGAGTCCAGGCTCTGTGCTTGAAACAACCAGTAAGGGGCAGGTGGCACCAATGCCTCCGTCACCTCCCTCGAGGCTGTTAAAAAGCCAGGGCCAGGACTAGGGCGAGATGAGGGAGGCGCCTGGGGCACAGATTTAATGAGGCGCTCACTCTCAGGGTCTTACAAATGCCAATCCTGCACTTTCTAACATTTTCACCCCAGGTGCCTCACTTACCTCACCCTAGTTCCAGCCTATGAATGGATAACAGGAGACAGAGCGCTGCCCCTTGAATAAATAAAAGAAGACCCTAGAAAATGGTGTATGAGGCAGGCCCTCCTGTCCATGCAGCTTCCCCTCCACCACCCCTAGAACTCTGGCAGAGAGGAACTGGCCACCTCTAAAGCTTAATTTATTTGGCTAATGCCAGCTTTTGAATCTCTGGCTCCCTATGAAACTGTAAACACTTTAGACTGGCTTTAGCAGCCACCAGCTAGCACTTGGTGGAGAGTAGGCAACTGAGGGGTTTGAGCAGTAGGGCGCAGTCTTGGGCTCCTTAGGGAAGTCCCAGGGGATAAGAGAGAGGGAGTGGTATTGCAAAGACCCAATATGATGACTTAACAGTTGGGATCAGCTTTGGGGTCCATGTCAATGATCACCTCCCCTCAGTGCAGATTTCCCAAGAGAAATGTCCAATCTAGGAAGAGACAACTGAAGAAGGCAGATCTTCTGGGAATACATAGTCACTAGGGAGAATGTCTAGCCCCACACCACAGGCCAAGGTCCCTGCAACAGCCATTGTTCCTACCACACCCAGTGGAGGTTAAGCTCTCTAGGGGGAGACACTCGCTCTACCATTTCTGGGCATTATTTTTAGGAACTAACTCAGTCCTCTGCACATGGAGCATTAGAGAGCAAACCCCAGACTCCCTCTCTGCAAACACATCCACTGAAGTATATCAAGTTAAGATAAGGGAAAAGATAAGAAGAGAAAAGTTCATTTCAGGGGAAAATTATCTCTGTTCTCTGCTAATGGAACCTGTAAATTAGGGCATTTAATTACCAAAGACAATTTGTTCATTTTGGATGCTAATATTTACATTAGCAACCGCTTTGAAAGCATGAAATCTGATGAATTGGCAAAACACTTTTACTCCTTTTCCCCAAATTAATCAAACGAGCTGTGATCAGGCTATTTATAAGTCTAGTTAAGTATATCTCCCTAGTGAGAGATTTTTTTTCTCTCACCTCCTTCACATTTTGTGAGCTCTCACAGATACTTAGCTTTTCACCTAGATACTTGGTACCAGAGGATCTCAGTGGGAAGGTGTTTGATCTATTTCTATATTTAATGACACATTTCATCATAGCAGAACAGAGCATTGTGCCACCTTTGTTGAAATTATAGTTCAATGATAATTCCTCCATTTATACAACCCCTAGTGACTTCCAAGGGGCTCTTATGGAGATGAGCTCACCTCCAATGCCCACTGGCTGGTGAAAGCTCCAGCTTCAGAATCTGCTGCTGACGGCTGACAGGTTTATGTGGGTCCTCCCTATAAAAGAGCTTGGATCAGTAAGAAAGCATTAACCTGGAAGAGGAAGGGGCCAATAGATGGACCCAGTCTGCCAGAGACCATCTTTGGAGCAAGGACTTTGCAGGACCCATGACTTCTTCTGATACTAGCCATTCTAGTCTCAGATGATCCTCTTGCCCTGGTTATTGACCTTGATGCTAAGCTACCCTATTCTGGATATTGACTGTGATACTAACCTACCTCATTCTGGCTATTGTTTTTGATACTAATGTCCCTATTTTGACTTCTGCTCTTGTTCACTCAATTCTCAAACGATCTTCCTTCCTCAGCTCAGTGACATCAAAGGAAGTGGAAGAGCTACACCCCCCCTACACACACACACATACACACTAGTTATTTTGCTACTAAACACAGAGCCTGGACTCACAGATCTTTAGAGCTGGGAGGAATCTGGAGGGATCATCTGGCTGAGCCCACTGACATTTGATGATGAAGCAGCTAGTGCCCAAGATGTTAGAGCCAAGTATAGACCTGGATGGGGTATCATAGAGGAACAGTAAGAGAACTTAAGGATGGGCTTGATGGTTGAGCTCTTTGACCTTTAATATCCCCTCCCCCGGTCCTGAGAAGACCCACTCTGAGGCCAAACTGCCCACTGTTCTCCCAGGTCCCCAGAACGTGGGTAAAGGAAGAAGAGCACAGATGTTGTTTTGGAGAAGAGACTGGATATTAAGAGAGGTGAAGACAGGTGGAAATAAGGTCACCAGAGCCCTGGCCTGGCCACATGGGATCTCAATAAAATGTCTTAATTGATTTTGAAAAACCAACAATCAAAAAACTCAACAGATGTTCATGTACTGAGAACCTACATGTGTCTAGACTATTCTAGGGGTGAGTAAGGGGGTGGAGGAAGCAGATGAGTCCTAGATACATGGCTTGCCCTTAAGGTATTGACAGTCCTGTTAAGGAGAAAGAGAGAAGTGTGGCAAGTTAGCTCATCATGTCAGTCCAGGAGGCACAAAGTGCTGGGCAAGAGGGGTGGGGACAGGGAGAGAGTCCTTAGGGGCATGTGAACAGGTGTGTCAGTCAGAATAGGCTCAGTTATGCTGGGGTAACAAACGACCCTGCACTACCCATGGTTTACAATAGCAATGGTTTATATCTATTCCTAACCTGTTCTGCACGGGTCAGCTGCACTTTGCTCCATGTCCTCTTGATTCTGGAACCCAGGCAGATGCAGCAGTTCCTATCTAGGACATTTCTTTTTGTCATAGTAACCAGAATAGAGAGCCACCTGGTAAAACTGCTGCTTGGATGTGATACTTGTCATTTTCATTCATATTTCATTGAGTAAGTTCAACATGGAGTGTCATTCCACTCATGTTATGACCAGAGCAAGCCACACAACTAAGACCACCAGCAGATGGAACAGGGAGATATAATCATCCCCAGGGAAGGGTAGAAAGTACTTGTAAATAATAATATAATCTCCTACAGCAGAGAAAGCTTCCTAGAGAAGAAATGATATGATGCGGGCCTTGAAAAACAAATACAATATAAGGAAGAAAGGAAAGAAATTAATTCAGAGAGGCAGCATATTCTCAAAGTTAAAAGAGTAGGCTCTGGAGGCAGACTGCCCTGAATTAAGCTCTCTATACTTCAGTTTTCTCGTATGTTACATGAGAATACTAAAACACATACTTGATAAAGTTGCTATGAAGCTAAATGAATTCATACAAATAAATTTTTTTTGAATGGTACCCGGAATATAATAAATAAATACCAATAAAAATATACTAACTAAATACCAGCTCTTATTATTATTTCAGATTTTGTATAAGCCCAAAAGAATAAAGATTCAAGGTGTGTTTAGAAGATAATGCAGTAGAAAACATTTGTATAGAAGTAAAGGAGTTATGATAGACAAGACTAGCAGATAAGCCTAAAAAGCAGGTAGAAGGTAATCTAATTGTGGAGGACTCTGGCGGCCAAGCTGGAGGCACCTGGACTTGATTCTGACCCATGAATGTGTGGATCAAAGAACCCCGTCTCGGTTGTCACTTAGAGACATGGTGGTTCTCATTAAGGTCAGACCAACCCTTTCGCTGTCACAGGGAAATGGCGGTCCCAGGTCACAGGGGATATGATGCTGTGTCCCAGCTCTTTCTCATTCTGGCTGGGTAAACTTGGACTTCTTTCTTTACCTCTCTGGGTCCTAAATTTCCTCATTGATAAAAGGAGAGTTGGGTCTACAGGGGCCCTTCCAGCTCGGCCATCCCTATCGGATATTTGATTACTTCTTCTTCTAATCCATGTTGGGCCTGGAGTTTTCAAATGCTCCTTGACATCCCCCCCTAGCAACCTTTAACTACTCCCTCCCACCCCCATCCCCAACAACTCAAGCTTCTTGTTTCTCAGGAAACCCCTTTATGCCAATGGCTCCCAAAGTACCAAGATGCAACCCAAGCAGTCCAACCGAGCCTCATCCTCCCTCTCCAAAGAGCAGGCCGGTATTTAATTAGTTTGTAATATCACATATCTTTTAAATCTTTTAATCCTTTGAATAAAAAAAAAAAAGTTAAAACACATACATACAACTAACCAACAATGGCCTCAATTTGTGTTTTGTCTGATAGGGAGTAATATTCATGTCTACATGAGGATGGCATGTAATTAACATGTCATAATCAAAATGACTAAGTTTGACACATTATAATCACTGCATGGAGATTATAGCATAGCCAGGGGCGATCCACACAGCCTATCTTAATATCATTTGCATAATGAAAGCATGGTGGCAGTAATAGCTTTTTTCTCTTGTTATCATAATTTCACCCAGGGCTGCAAGGGGCTCCCATACTGTCAGATGTTGCCTGTTAAAAGTCATTGTGACTGGAAGAAAGCAGTAAAACTGACCCAGAGCCTTCCCTTTGGAACAATAGCTCGATGGTTGGCCCCCGGCAAATAGAGTGAGGCAATACAGGGGATGAGCCCTCAGAAAAACTGCCTAAGAACATATATCTAGCAGACATTTGAATATTCTGCTCTCCCCAGGCCCCTTATTTACAAGCAGCTGGTGTGAGGTTCCCTTCTGATGAATGGCAAGTGCTGACCTTCTTAGACCCCAGGCAAACTTAGCCAGATATTAAAAGTTCCAAAAGCAGACTCTTTTTGGTTTGACAGTTGCCTGAATGGGGCTGCTGGCCATCTAGGGCTGCGAAGCGGATCACGAGGTCAACATCATGGGTCTGAGAGCCATACAGGCCAGTCAGCCAGCCTCCGTCCTTCATGGTCACAGACTATTTCTTAACCAGGGTGAGTGCCACCTGCAACCAATTGGGTGGGAGCATGTAGGAGAACACCTATTTACCTCGTGTTCTCTCTTCCCCTGATTTGCCACAGGTCCCATTTAAACCTGCCTAATGGCTCCTTGCTTATTCTGCTCCCGCAACCCAGCCAGGAACGCTTGCTTTGTATCAATCGCCCACCCTGCTCTCCCACTGCTTCTCCCCACCTCCTGCTGCCCCAGCCCACTCGGACCTCTCCAAAACCTCATCTCGAGGCCCGCCTTTATTTACACTGCCGGCACCTCCTAAGACCCATTTGTCCCAAAGCACTGTGTACAATGATTACATTTTAATCTCAGAGAATCACATTCCTTAGGACAGGAGGAAGTTTTTAGATCAGGATCTGGATTTGGAAATCACATCTGAATTTAAACCGTAAAAAATATTCACACTCACCTCTAACAATGAAGAAACCCGGCAAACATCGCCCTAACTAAGTGATAAAGGTTGATACCACCAGTGAAAGCCCACGTTGCTTTCAGGTACCCCTGGTATCACACAATGAAAAGGGCATTTCACGCCTGTGATATTCTCCCCTAAACCTCAGTCTAATCATGAGAAAACATCAGACGAGGGACTTTCTTCAAAATATGTGACCAGATTTATTCCAAAGTGTTAAGGTAATGGAGGAGGAGGGGGAGGAAAGACAGGAACTGTCACAGTTCGGAGGACACTAAGGGGTCAGGATGATGACATGTTTCATGGTATCCTGGTCGGATCCCAGAACCGAGAAAGGTCATTTGTAGAAATATTAGGGGAATCAAAACAAAGCCTGTAGTTTAGTTAATGGTGTTGTATAAATGTTGATGTCTTAGTTTTGATAAATGTGTCATAGCTAGGTAAGATGTCACCGTTACATAAAGTCAGGGGAAGGGCATAAGGGAACTCTCTGTGCTCTCTTTGCAACATTTTAAATTATTTAGACTTTTTTAAAATAAAGTTTTAAAAATGCATTCTCAAAACTTCACACACACACACACACACAAATTTCCTGAAACTGCAGCAATCTCACAAGTTTTTAGCAAACTGTCAGAATCCAGACTGAGAAAAAGTCTTTCTTCTCAACTACAGTGGTTGGTGGTTTGGCAAATTCTGCCCACCTGGCTGAGAAGATGCCTGAGATGCCAAGCTCTGAGTACGTTTTGGTGGGAAGGAGAGTCTGAATCTATGTTCATAAACCACCCCAGAATGTGGAGGCTTCACACTCCATGGAAGCCTTTTCTCCAAATAGCAAAAATTTCCCAACCTTTTATGTGACATCACAAAGACACAGATGAAGATGAGTCAATAGTGGTTAAAATGCATAAGAAGAAAGAGCCTGCAATCAGATATCACAGTGGAGCAGGGAGAAACCTTTGACCCTCCAGTTCTCTTAGAGGAGACTGAGGCTTAGAGACCTTGGGCATTTGCCTGGTGTCTCCCAGTAGGTCAACACAGAGTTAGAGCTGGGACCCAGCTCTTCAAATTCCCAGCCCAGAGGTCAGAGCAAAATCACAGTTCCTCATGTCCAGAGGGGGCTTCGAGGTAGCATCCTGGCCATCCACCTGACTCCTGAGAGACAGGGCACCGGCAACCCACACTTGGAAGCCATCCAGGACACCCTTGCCAGTCTTACTCTCCCTCATACTTCATCTGAGCCCCTCTCTGCACCGAAGGCCTTTCCCACTGGCTCTATTTTCCCTGGGACCTGCAAACAGTTTTCCTGCACCCACCTAGAGATATACTTCGCAGATACACTTTCTAGATGTGGCTAGGTGCTACTGATATGGCCCCAGAGCTAAGAGCTTTTGTTGCCAAACCAGGGTTGTTTTCTCCTGTCAAACTCCCCCCTCCCTTATTTTAGAGGCTTGTCATTCACAGCTGCCTGCCAGTCATTGTCATCCGGGTCCTGGGGAGGAAATGAGAACAAGGAACTCAGGCACAGAGCTCCCCACTGTGAGGGAAATGTTGTCTCACAGCCAATGCATTTTAACGCAGGGAAACTCCCAGGAACGCCAGAGGGCTGTGCCTGGGGTCCTGGGAGCACTGCTTTCCTATCCTTCCGCAGGCCTGGAATTAATCCCATCATTCCCTCCTGGGCCAGGAAACTGCAGGAACCTCTCCACCAGCAGGGCAGCTCTCCTGCCAACCAAGGGGCCACTGCTCTGCGGCTCAAATTTCACAACCATCTCCTGACTCAGGAAAGGCCTTAAAGTTGGCAATATTATTCAAAAAGAAATGAAAAGGCTCCCTCCCCTCAAAAATATCCCCTTTCCTAGTGCCTGGAATACCTTCATTTAATGTGGATTATTTTAAATTCAAAAGAGGTGGGTTTTTTTTGTTGTTGTCGTTTTGTTTTGTTTTGTTTTTATCTTATCTCTAGGGTTGGTTGCAAGGGACAGAATCTTCTCAAATTGGGGGTGTGGTGGTCATCTCTAGATGGACAATAAAAGTTGTCTGGACCCACAAGGACCACCACTTCCTCTGTAAGCTTTGCCGAACCCTTAGACGAAGCTGATGCCCCCTTTACTCTCTCCAGGCTTTATTGAACCTTCTTCCACAGCACTGATTCTCCCCTCACAACACTGACTCTTGGGAATATTTGATTCTTTTCCTCTCTTCCATGAGAACGTGGGCTCCCAAAGGTCAGGGGCTGTATGCGCTTCGTCTCATCAACACATCCCGGGCACTAGCACGGTGCCCAACGCAGAATAAGCCCGGTGGATATTATGGAAAGAAGGAGTGAATAAACGAGAGGTCGCCCTGGCTTAAACTGAGTCAACAGCCCAGGGAGGAGGAAGGGGATGTGGCCAGGACCCAATCCCAACTCCATTGCCTCCCAGGACACAGACAGCTAACATGACACAGGGCCATGCAGCCCAGTATGGCCATCTGCCCTGTCCTCTAAGAGCAGTTCCCATAGGTCACTCCATTCCCAACATTGTGAGATGAAAATCAATATACCTGAATAGCAAATTGAATTCTTCCATATTAGAATTCTGTTTTTAACTTTAATCATCATAGAGATCGACTTCCCCACAAAGAAATCTTTCCTCCAATTAATAATATTTGCCATCTGCAAAGGCAAATTAAACAGAAGATGAGCACGTACAGCCATCCCCCAACCACAGAGAGCCCATGTGCCCTGACCTGCTATGGGACACATTCGCATGAAATCTAAGTTCTGGTAAAGTAAAGTCATTTAATGGGTTCTATTTTTGTGCTCTTGTTTCCCAAGACCTATATAGTACCACCCATGAACGCAAGAAGCATGGGCTTTAGTTCACTCACGAGTAATGGAATGAATACCTGTTTAATACGGCTTAAATTCTGTGTATTTATCTCACGAGGAGTCCAGAGCAATTGCCTCCCTAGCATATGTGACGATTGTGATAGATCATTTTCTAAAACTCCCCTTCATGACAAAATTTTTTTCAGCAATACATTTCAAATTGGCATATGTTATTACATATTTTTAAAGAATATCACACTCGGCACGGAAGTTAAATCACAGAACCCTCCGCAAGTTCATAACAGTCAGAACCGTCTTGTTTTGCCTTGAGAGCTATTCCTGTCTTCAAGCCTCATCCAGACCCTCGTGTTTACACAGTAGATTTGAAATAAACAATGATAGCACAGTGATTATAAAAGAAGACAATCTGAAATTGAGTTACTACAATTCCATCATCCTATATGACCACTCAGAGTTTCGAATAGTGTGTTTAAAATTTGAAAGATTGAAACAAAGTGGCTGGAGTGATCACTTAAAAACCATGCCCAAATGAATCTGAATCTAGAGGAAACCTTTCTAGTTTACTCTCAAAACAAACAAATGTAGTTCAGTCCATATGTGCCTGTAGGTGACCACCTGGAACTTACATACATGTTATTAAAACTCCACAGTAACCAGAGCAATTGTTCAAAAGTTAGACTAATGATAGGTTTATTTGAGCAAGGAGGAGTATTTTATTGTTGGAATTGTTTAGAACTGCTGGCACACACACAAAAATCTTTCAGTTGCTTTTATTATTGTTTTAAATTCTCTACAGACAATGCAGCCCTGTATTGCCTGCATGCAGTATGGACACTTCCACCCCTGGGAAGAGACTAGTCAGGAGGAATATGGTCCAGGGTTCAGCAGTACAGGAAGAGACCCCAGTTCTGTCCACATCTTCTCTCCACCAGCCAGGCCTGATGGCTTTTATCATTGGCTCCTCCCCTTGGTCACTACCTGGCAGCCTCACCTCCATCCAGGATGAGAGGGAGGAACAAAGGGACAAGGGCAGAGGACAGTAACAGTCAAATCAGCCCCCGTAACTTGCTTTTTTTTTTACTTACAAATAGAAAATAACGTTTTTATAGTTGGTGTTATACAGTTTAGTGGATTTTGACAAATGCATAGAATTGTACAACCACCATCACAATCAGAATACAGTTCACTCACTCCCCAAAATTCCCCTGTGCTGCGTCCTTTGTCATCAAACCTTCCCCAGAGGCCTAAGCCTTGGCAACCACTGATTAGTTCTCCTTCTCTAGAGTTCTGCCTTTTCCTGAGTATCATATAAGTGGAATCAAACAGTGGGTACCACTCTGAGTCTGGTTCCTGCCATCCAGTATAACGTCTCTAAGATCCGTTCAGGTTGGTGCACATATTAGCAGACCATTCCTGTCCATGCCACACAGTTTTCCACAGTATGGATATGCCGTGGCTTGTTTATTCATGCACCTGCTAAAGGACGTTTGGGGTGTTTCCAGTTTGGGGCAATTAGAAATAATTTTGCTGTAACATTCACACACAGATGTTTATGTGAACAAAAGTTTTCTTTTCTCTAGGATAAATACTTAGGATGGAATTGTTGAGTCATATGATTAGAGTATGTTCAACTTAATAAAAAACTGCCAAACTGTTTTCTAGAGTGGCCGTGCCATTTTGCACTCCCAGCACCAATGCATGAGAATTCCGGATGTCCTGTATGCTCGTCAGCACTTAGTATTGTCAGTTTTTTTTGTGTTGTGCGTGCGCGCGTGTGTGTGTGTGTGTGTTTACTTTAGCCATCCTAATAGATTCGTAATTTTATCTCATTGTGGTTTTTTAATTTTCATTTGCTTAATAGCAAATGATGTTTAGCATATTTTCATGTGTTTATTAGTCATCTTAGTCAGATCTAGAGGTGCCCAATATTTTTCTATTTTTTTATTTTTTTATTTTTAGGTGAGGCAACCCTTGGTTGATCTCACAGATTGCAAGAACCTTGTCAGCTTACAATCCTTTATTTTTTATTTTTTACGCCTACAGCACCTGGTCTTCCTAGGTGGTTCCCCATCCAAGTAGTAACCATGCCCGACCCTGCTTAGCTTCCGAAATCAGATGAGATCAGGCTTGTTCAGGGTACCATGGCTGTAAACCCAATGTTTTTCTAAAGGGAGAAGCAAGGGCTTTTCTGGAAACCCAAGACAACAAACAAAATCCCTTTAACCATGATTATGCCCCTTACCCTTGGCCTGGATGCAGGTGGATAGAGACAGAAAAGTTGGGGTTGGATCAGCCAACAACAGTGTCGGCTCCACACAATAATGCCTGGTCCAAGTGCTCGGGCACAATGACACTAAAAATTCTTGTTTCGGTTGATTATCTGCCTCTACTATCTGAGTCCCCCTGCCAGAAAACAGGTCAGATCATTGATTCATATTATTTTCGACGACAAAATTTATCAGTTCTGTGCATCTCCAATGGCTGGGCTATCTATAGAATGGCGGGGGACTAAGATGGGGGAGAGGAGGATGTGGGAAAGAATTCTTAATTGTAATTTGTTCATATTATGGACCTAAAGCCTCTTTTAATTTTAATCTTTGGTGTTGAAATATTTCTAAAGCATTGCGTTCACTTCTTGGCTTGGGTAATCGCAAACAAATTGTCTGTCATGGCATGTCTCCTGTCTGAAAAGAGTGAGGCCTATGCTAGTTAATTTTATGTGTCAGCTCGGCTAGGCTATGGTGCCAGCTGTTTGGTCAAAGACCAATCTAGATGTTACTGCGAATGGGGCTTTTAAAATGTAATTAACATTTAAATCAATAAATTTTGTTCATAGACTAAAGTATATTACCTTCTAGAACGTGGGTGGGTCTCACCCAATCAGTTGAAGGACTTAAGAGAAAAGACTGAGTTCCTTGAGAAGGAAGAAATTTTGCCTCCAGACTGTCTTTGGACCCAAGATTGCAACATCAATAGACTCCTGTCCACCTCCCTTGCATGTTTCAGCCTGGCTAGACTTCACATTCATATGAGCCAATTTCTTAAAATCTCTCTCTATATAGCGTGTGTGTGTGTGTGTTGCGCATGCGCGTGTGTTGGGAGGAGGGAGTAATATCCTATTGTTTCTGTTTCTGTGAAGAAACCTGACTAATATAAAACCTAGAGATCCATGTCACGTTTCAATGTCCAGGCTACAGATGGAGGTAGAGATTAGCATGAACAGGTATTGTTCCTGACGAGCCTGGAAAATTGTTGGGTTATTTTCTATTTGTGATCAGCATCTCATTAGTTTCTATTTTGTGGTTGGATTTGTCTATTTCTCTCCAAAATGATATGCTCTTAGAGATAAAGACTAACTTCAATCTGGTTACTTGAAGGTTCTGTTTAGTAAAGTTTTATTGGTAAAATTCTGTCCAGTATTGCAGATACTTTGATTAGTTGGTTGGTTATGGGTATTTCCTGGAAGAAAGAGACTTTTGCCCTTAAATAATTGAAGAGTTCCTCCTCTGCAAATACTCAGAACTTCCTTGCTTTAGATGAAGAGGGGGTAAGGAGGAAAATATTTAGTGATGGATATTTGGGCCCAAATTGCTCGTCCATGGCCCTGTGAAGCCTTGAATGGCAGTGAGCAGAGGGCTCGGGGCTTTAGCTCACAAGACATGGGGAGCCCAGGAACCCTCAACTCCATCCATAGCCTAGGGCCAGGGGTAAGTTTGCTATTAGATACACCAGTAGTGGCCAACACTGTAGCACATTTCTGAAACACTTCCAGTTGTTGGTGTGTGAATCTTAGACACCATTGTTATGTTGTTAAAGTTGATTGAGAGGACAGAACAGAGGGTGTGCACGTGTGAGCGTGCACACACACACGCACACACACGGAGTTGATGCTGATTAAAGGTTTATGGAAAGCAAGAAGATCTGATAGGATTTGGGCAGAATCCGACTAGTTTTAAGTTTTCCATCCCTAAGCCTTTAAGTCCTCACAAGCCGTTATTTTTGTCCTGGATGTATAAGGGAAACTAAGTTGGGGAATGTAAATGGCAAGGCCTAGAGTTTTTTGAGACGATTATCAGATTTGTATAAGATTTACTCCGCTCTTTAGAAAAGATCACTCATGCGCACACACACGCACATGCATAAACTGATTTTCTGCAATCCCAACACACAGATTGCATCAGCAAATTTGACTTTCGAGTGAGAATCATAAGCAGGAGTGCTGGTAGAACTCCAAGCCCAGGCAGATGAGCCCGATGCTCAGAGAAGAAGCTTCCAGGAGCCTCCAAGACCTCCCGAGGTAGCCCATCCACGGGAAACTGAACACTCCATCCTTCCAAAGAAAATCCTTCCAGTTCACCCTGAGTTTTACCTCTAGCATGTCATTCCTTTGTGTCTGGGGCCTTTGGGTCTGGTAGAGCTCCCTGAAAGGCTAATCTCCAAGTGGGTGTATTTCTGAGGACTAGCAGACAGCCTGAAAGTCAGGTAATTATAATAGCTGCTACATTTTAGCACTCAATGTGGCCCAACTGCCAAGCACTCTCTTCTGTCATTCGGCCCCTCCGGCTACAGCTCTGGGCTTGTCAATTCCCTTTTTCAGCAAACTGATGGACAAGTTGACTCATGGTATCTACTGCCACCCCCTCACCTCACACTTTCTCCACAGTCCACTCTAGTAGGGCACCAGCTCCACATAACCACAACCAACGCTCATCAGTGACACTGAAAGCTTCACAGGTCATGTCTCTTGTGCTTAACTGCCCTTCTAGAAGCATTGCAGTCTCTGGGCTTCCATAGTAATCCCCACCCCCTAGGATCTCCTCCTTCTTGCTGGCCACGCTATTCACAAGTCCATGCACTCCAACCACCACCCCCCACCCCCCCTCCCGCCCACTGTTAAGTAGTGGTGTAGCCCATGGCTCAGACCTGGGCCTCATTTATTTTCCATCTATTATTCTTCTGAGGTGAGACTATACAATTCCATGGTTTCCATACCAACCATTTACTGATGCCCTCGTTTATTTCTCCCATCCTAACTTCTCCCTGGACCTTTATCCAGTTTCATGCGTCCAGCTACCAGCCTGACCTCCCCACCTGGATATGTTACAGGCCTAAGTGACTTGGCCCAGGTCACACAGCTGGCAAATGGCCAAGGCAGGACATGAACTTGAGTAGATCTGACCTCAAGGCCTTCATTCTTAACCATTCCTAGACCAGAACCCAAGCAGGAAAGGGAACACTTAGCCCTGTTCTGGTCCACATTGGGCCCTGGGTTTATTTTAGCATTGAATACCAGCCAACATGGGCTATACCTTGTTAGAAGCAGGATTCTTACACTAGATCCTCCTGTATTTGAGTTCTAGCTCCACTACTTACTAGCTGAGCTACCCTGGGAAAGTTATTTGATCTCTCTCGGCCCTAGCTCTCTTATCTGTAAAATGGTGATAATAGTACCTACCTGATAAGGCTACTGAGAGGCCGAACTGAGATAGAGCCAGAAATTATTAGCACAGTGTCTGGGACATAGTAAGCGTTCAATAAACAGAAGTTGTCATTATTATTGGAGGTGTCTTGGTCAGAGGTATCCGACCAGTCAGTTATTTCTTAATCCATGGTGTTTTGTTCATGCCTTATATACACAAAGTATTGGCCTGGAAATATTGAATGATGTAAGGAAATCTGCATTAACATGCTCTTAGATTGCTGGTATCCCTACCTCCTCTGAATTCCTGCTCAGGGAATTCCTCTAAAGGCTGAGGAATGGTGACACCTTCAAAAAACCCAGAGCTAGAAAGTGGGGATCTGATTCTAGACCAGGCACTGGTGAACTATGGCCCAGAGGCCGAATCCCTCCAGCACCCATTTCTGTAAATAAAGCTTCATTGGAACATAGCCCTCTCGTTCATTTACCTAGAGTCACGTATGGCTGTTTTCATGCCACTGGGGCAGAGCTGAATAGCTGCTTCAGACACTGTTTGACCACGAAGCCTAAACCCTTTATTATCTGGCCCTTTATGAAAAACGTTTGTCACCTCCTGCTCTAGACCCTCCTTCTGAGTCATAGCTTCGCACTTCTTGTGGAAGGCCTCCACCTATTGTCTTCTGGTGAAGAAGCTGCTGTTGAGAAGGGCTGTTGCCTTCGGTTTAAAGACATGATGTAGCAGTGACAAAAACAAATGTATTTGTTCCTCTCCCATCTGCCCTATTTCTTGAATAGACTAGTTAGACTTATAAGACTGACCAGTGATGATCTTAACTGATCTTCTCAATGTGCCATCTTGGACCTCTTTCACCAGAATCATCTGGGAAGCTTATTATAAATGCAGATTCCTGTACTCGTCTCAGATTTTCAGAATCCGTACCCCTGAAATGACCCAGGAAACTCCATTAAATAAAACAATAATACTACTCCCCCAGGTGGATCTTAAATCCATTAAGGTTTGAGAATCTTCATTCTTGAGTTCTTGCTTATAGCTTATTCAGAAATTTCTTTCCAGCAAATCAATATCATTTATCGTGTAACACTTACGTTGTTAATTTAAGTGTTAGTTTCATATTTTGTTTGTATTTTATTGGTAAATACATTGTTTACACTAACACAAAACTGATGCTTCATTTATATTTGTCCATATATGAGTAACATTAAACAAAAATAATTGAAGTGACTTTGAGGGAGGGGGACCATAGGAAATTGTTTTTTCTTTTAAAAGAGGTTTACCCATGATTTAAGTTTGAGAATGACTCGCCTACAAGATACGATTTCTATGCCATGAACACAGGCTTCCATCACCTGGTCCCTGCTTACCTCTCTGTCTACACTCCTCCCTGGCTTCCTCCTACTCCCACATCCTAACTCAATGCACCCACACTGTAGTAGTTTTCCTAACACAACAGGTCCCACCACCCAGGTTCAGGATTAGGGGAAGACAAGAGAGGCACTCACCTCAAGCACAAACTCTAAGAGAGCACCAAAAAGCCCGGTAATCAAGATAAATAATATTTTATATTTTTAAAAATCAAACAATAAAAACCAATTCATGATGAACTATCGAAATATTAAGCAAAGATGGGATCAGCACCTGTGCTTTGAGCTGTGTGTATAATATTGCCACTTCATGGAATCCTCTCCCCGACCTTATCAGCCTAATGAAATACCTGACTTTATTACGTACTTGCCAAGTAGCCTTGAGAAAGGCACTTTACTTCTTTGATCCTTACTTTTGCAATCTGTAGATGAGGATAATAATCTCTTACATGGTTCTAAGGATTAAATGAGATGATGACTGAAAAATGCTTACTTAGCACAGGCCGCATAGTATGACCACTGTTGGCAGCACTGTTGTTATTGTTATGATTATCTCAGCATTGTTTTCCCTATAACAACCTCCTAAGAGCCCTGACATCCCCGGGAAATTTTAGGAGAGCTTTTCTCATGTTCCCATTGTGTATTTTACACATCCTAATTACGGCAAAAAATTATATCACTTCATATTCTATATTATAATTGCTTTCGTAGTTTTTACTCACTAAGGGAGCAACTATTTAAAATCTGAGACTATTTTTATTTTTGTCGACTTCTGACATATAGTAGATGTTAAATATTTATTGAATAAAAAAATAAATAAAATGAAATATAGTCCAAGAACGAATGAATCTGCCAAAAAAATACCTTACGTAAGGACAAACCCTTATCTACTGACAGATTTGACAAATATTTGTTAGGCATCAACCACACTCCAAGCTTCCCATTAGGAGCTGGAGCTACAACAATGAATGAAATAAACACAGCCCTATCTCCGTGGCATTACAGTCTCCCAGAGGGGATGGACAATTAAAAGCAATTGTGAGAACGTGCTAAAGTGTGTTCGGGGAGCTGCAAGAAGCTCCATCGAGCTGGAACATCAAGAGTGAGGCAGACAGCGATGAGAAAAGAGGCCGTAAAGAAAACGAAGCCAAGCAACAGAGGACGTCGTAAGCCTTGCTAAGGAATCTCGACTTTATCCCAAATGCAATGGAGAATCAATGAGTGTGTATCAATAGTAAATGGGAGAAATTCCAATTCCACCGGCTTAAGCAAAAAGAGGATTATTGGCACCTACAACAGAAACTCAGGAGTTGCTCTGGCTGTATGAAGAGCCAGAATCCGGGGTCAGACCAGCCATGATGACCTGGCTTTTCCATCTCTCAGCATAGTTCCACTCTTGTTCATGAGTCGGTTTCTGTCTTGGGTTCCACGTGGAGGCCACAGCTGCTCCAGCCTCACAGCCTCTCAGGCTTAGGACCAGCCAAATCTTTTTTAGGTAATTCAAGCTGAAGACCTGGGCCTGGCTTGGCCTGAGATGACCTGTTTATGGTGAAATGACATGTTACATCCACTTACCCTCCACCAGATGTGGGCTGATATGGGGGTTGGTGTTGGGGCGCTTCCTAAAGGAAAATTGGAGATATGCTACCATTAGAATGGTAAATGGATGGGTACCGAGTGGCAAAAACAAAACCACAAAAACAGAAGTCCATTACAGAAAGATCTTTCACGAGGAGCGACTTTGCTATTAGATTTATAACCAAAGACAAGCCATGACAGAATTCCACACTATTGTGGCAATGTGGAGAATGGGTGAGTGGGACAATACTATGAACAGGAAGGACAATATGAGGCCCCTGCGATGGACGAAATGAGAAACAATGGTTGCCAGAAGACGGTAGGGACGGTAGGATGGAGAGAAGTGATACTTAGAGTAGCGCTAATAGAGCGCAGACATCAATGTAGAGGCTTAGACATCAATGTAGAGTGCCAATCCGGTGGAGGAGAGACGAGCTCTCTTTAGATAATGTGGAATTCATAAAGCTCAAGGAATCTGCTTGTGGAAAGATCCAGAAATTGATTGTGTAAATGGGTCTGGAGCTCAGGGGAGTGACATGAGATGAAGATACAGATTTGGGGGTCACCGAGACATAAAAGGCAACTAAAGTGACAGAGGCACATGGGATTTCCCAGGCAGAGAACGTGGAGAACAGAGGAAAGGGCTGACTCAGGGCCGTGGTCAGGACCCACGCCCAAGGAGTGAGCGAAGGAAAAGGAGCCAACGCGGAAGAGAGGACTGAGCCATAGGAAATGAAGGGAAATGAGGTCACGGAAGCCCGGGGAAGGGAGGACTGCAGGAAGGGGGCGAGATCAACAGGACCAGATGCTACCAGGAAGGCAAGCAAGATGGATTGCAAATGGGCCCGTTGGACTTCCCACAAGGAGGTCGCCGCATCCTTGGGAAGAGCAGTTCCAGTCAAGGCGGTAGGTGAGGTAAAGAGCGAGTGGGAAGTGGGATTGTTTTTCTCCGAGTTGAGCTCTGAAGAGAAGAGAAGCAAGGCGGTCTGGTGAGGGAGGCGGTGGCCTGGTGGTGTGGACGCGAGGCCGGGCGCTGACTCGCATGCATTTCTCCAGTGCACAGCTGCGAAATCCCACAGGCTTTTCATGCTGCGCCCCAACCTATCCGCAACATCATCATCTTATTCCTTTACTGTAATGGGAAAATGAAGACCAAAGTAGGAAAAAAAAGTTTAGAGGCCATTCTAATTCAATGCTTCGTTTCTACGGATGAGAAAACTGAGTCCAGAATGATTAAACAACTTGTCCGAGGTTTGATAACAAATTAGTTGTAGAAACAGTACTCTGAATTCCAGGCCAGAGCTTGTTTATTCCCTCCCCCTCCTCCTTGTGTACCCAAGACGCCCTAATCCAGGACCTCCTCAAGACCCACCTGGGCCTTTGGCTTGACAATGTTGTTCTAGTGGGCTCACTCGAGACTCTCATTCTACATCCTGGCCCTCCAAGGCCCTACTCACTACGAAGTGAATGTATAGGGTCTCCAACCCCAGGTCACAGACCAGTAGCTGTCTGTAGATCCTGGTGTCCACTTACATTCTAACGGCATCTCCCATGGTTTAACCAGTAACCCGAGGGTGGGAACCTCAGCCCTGGGGGAAGCAGACATTTGAGGGAAAGTCAGTCACCTTTTAGTTCTTCTTAAATCCTGCTGGGAGACTCTGTGTGTGTGTGTGTGTGTGTGTGTGTGCGCGCGCGCGAGCATGCACATGCACGCGTCTGCGTGTTGCTGTTGTAGTGTGTTTAGAAAGAACAAGGGCGTTCAAAGCCATGCCCCAACTGGAGTGTGTATTTCCTCACTCAGAGGGCTGCCCTACCTGCGGAATGCTTAAGCACTCGCCACGCCAGCTTTCCAAGCAGATGGGTATTTACTGCGCACAAATGTTACATTGACTTTGGAATGTTCTCACATGTGCTCTTGTGGATTAATGAGCTCCTAATATTGTGATAATCATCATTTTCTATAAATATGCATAGTCAGCTTTTAAAAGTGTCACATGGGGTAATTATTAGCTATCTGGGTGCTAATCGCTTGGGGAAAATATTTACTTGCATGTGAAATGGAACCTGTGTTTATTTTGTTAAATGCACTGCCTTGTAGCAAGCCCAGAGCAATTACCAGTCTGATTTAAAGAGACTTGGATGCCAGGGAACCAGGACTGAGGGATGAGTCTCTGCCAGTTCTTCCAGGCCTTATCTAGCTTCAAAACCTCACTCATGAGGGCTTGTGAAATGTTTGATGGGATTTGGTTCAATAAAAGTATTCTGAGAACCTGCTACATGCAAGGTGTTCTGGAAAGATGACTATCTTTGAAGTTAGATAGAGGGAGATTGGGCCTTGGCACTGTCTGACTTTAGGTAGATTACATAACTTCTCTGTACCTCAGTTTTCTCATCTGGAAAATGGGATAACATGCACCTCCTAAGGTTGTTAGAAGGATTAAATAACATACTTAAGACACCTAACACAACGCCTAAAGTATGTTAGACCTTCAGCAAATGTTAGACCCTGTTCTCATACATACACACTATGGGGGACACAGGATACCAAACTCATAGCCTCCACCTTCCTCGATGCTTCCAAGTCAAAAGCCCACACTGAATCCAAGGAGAGCTTGATAAAAGATGTTCTACTAATCAGTGGAGGGTGCAGAGGTAGAAAGGATATCATCTACTTGGGGGGAAATTAAGAATGGGTTCAAATCTGTAAGGGGTCCTGGCCTTGCCCACCGACAGAGAATATGGCATGGCTGAGCGGGGCACAACCATCATACATTTGCATTACTGACCTCACCGCTGCCTGAAATGTTCTCCTTCATCAACTCATTTATGTGACACCTTACATTTTCCTTGCATACCCCCAGGGCGGTGAGACAATAAGGCCCTAACACTTCAAGGTGAATAAATGCTTTCCGGTTATAGGGTAACAGGATAAAGTGGGCTGGGATTGAAGAAAGGGGGATTTAAAAAGGCATTAAAGGGGAAGATGAGGGGGAGGAAGTCCATCTTTTTTATCTTAGGCTGCCCCCACTTTCCCTTTTCCTTCTTTTCTAGACTGGAGTGGGAAGTCTCTGTATAGGGTCTCCAACCCCAGGTCATAGACCAGTAGCTGTCTGTAGCCTGTTAGGAACCAGGCCATAAAGCAGGAGGTGAGCGGCAGGCCAGCCAGCAAAGCTTCATCTGTATTTGCAGCCACTCCCCAATGCTAGCATCACCACCTCAGCTCCACCTCAGATCATCAGGCATTAGATTCTCACAGGCGCACCAGTCAGTCCCTGGTGCCAAAAAGTTTGGGAACCACTGCTGTAGACTAAAGCAAAGCCATGGCCTCTTCTTGCCTTGCTAACCTTGGGCCTTGACAAATAGGTTAAAGTAACACATGTCGACACCCACCCATTGGAAGTCTGTGACTGATAGACAGTGATAAGATAACCTATGTTCAAGCATGCTCAGGAAGAGGCACAAGAAGGATTGCATGGGGTAGGTTTAATTGACCCGCTCCCCAAATGAAGTACTTTAAAGGGTATTAAAAGCCTCCATTTAACTGGAAAAACATGCATAGATAATCATTCTGGTTTTCAGAGGTTTTCACAATAGCAAATTCCCCAAAGATCTGAACACTTTATTAGTTTAGTTGAACTAATATGTACTTGAAAATAGTCCTGCAGCATTTTCTTCAAACTTATTTTCTAATTCAAATGTTCCCGTATCCAGACCATGTCACGCACAGTCCACGAGCCCCAGGCCCTAGAGATCAGGATTCCAGACAGAGCTGAGAGGCGCGACCTCAGCATTTCACTTCTTTGGCCTCTGTTTTCTTGTCTGTAAAGCAAGGGGTTTGGTGCATTACTTAGGCTCTCTTGATTGCAAGAAAAAAAAACCCACTCATTAACATTAAAAAAATGTTTATTTCTGATGCAGTATGGTAGCCTGAGCACATATTTATTTCCCTGTCCTCCTGGAATCTCACTGAAATTAAAGTGTAGAAAAATAAAAAGAAATACGCTGACAAGAGAGAATAAACTGGTAGCAGGGTAGAGTGACAAATAAATGAGAAAGTTCAGTAGATTGGACTTGAGATTCAACAGGTTCCATAGAGCGTGGATATTGCTGGAGGAAAGAGGCCAAGAAAGCTACAGGTCACCATGCACCACAAAGAGGCTGCAGGAGCCAACTCCAGTTGGCCTAGGGAAACATCTTCCTTGCCTTTCCATGTCCCTCTGACTGACCATGACAGCAAGAGTGAGAACTGGGACTGAAAACAAGGAGATTCATTGAAGGCTTCTATCTAGAACAACGTACCACTTGGCACCCCATCTCCTCATATTCCCACCCACCTCTACTTTACCTCCTGAGTGTGGGTGCCCAGCAAGTACCTCTGTGCTAAAACAATACAGTGGCTCTTTTCTAGAAACACTGAATGAACTGACGAGAGACAACTAAGGTTTCAGGTATGCCTGTGGGTAAGACCATTCTGCCATCATGTGCGTGTTATGTGTTGGGGACAGAGTGGCCTGATCGATGTGTTCCAGTGCATGCATTTTAAATTAAAATGTGCCAGCCAAGCAGACACACCAAGAAACTCCAAGTTGCACATCATACTCAAGAGACACTTGGGGGTGAGGAGCAAAGACCTACTCCCAGCAGAGGAAAATTCATACCAGCCTTCCTTCTGTATGAACAAAGTACCCAGGAGTACCAGGCCATGAGGATGACCGGCAGCGTGGAAGAGGAAAACAAGCAGAAACACTGATTCCCTGAGGAAATTGAGATGATTCAGAAAACTTTTAACTTTTTAAAACTGCAAAATCATTGGAGAGATGTGAGAGCACATTTTATCCATTTAACAAGAACAGAGTGCAATGAAAAAGGAAGGATTTCTAAAATTCATAAAGGAGCTCTTAGAAATGTAAGTAGTGTCATTTCTGTTTTTAAAAAATAGAAAGACACACACACAAAATAAGTCGAGGAAACTTCTCAGACTGTAGACCCCTCCACACAGACTCCAAATGAAATGATAAGAGACTCGGAGGACTAATCCAGGATACAATATTTGACTAGTAAATATACCAGAAAATAAAAATGGAGAACATGGAAAAGAGGAAATTATCAGGGAAATAATACAAAGACAATTTCCCAGAGCTGAAGCAGGACCTCAGCATTCAGATCACAGGCTCTGCATAATGAACGAAAAGACTCCCAACTAGACACACCCTTGTGGAATTCTAGAAGACAAAACACAAAACGAAACTAAATAACACAAAATGAAACAAAACAAAAAACTGATCCTGAAAGCATAAAGAAAAGAACAAACAAGGGAAGAAGGCTCAAACACTACTGTGCACTGAGAGACAACAGAACAATGTGGAAAAGTTCTGAAGGAAAATTAATCAGAATCTAGAGTTTTGTACTCAAACAACTATCAATCCATAGTAATGGTAGAATGAAGCCATTTTCAGACAAGGACTCAGAAAGTCTGCCTTCCCAATATTCTTTCTAAAAAAGGTTACTTGAAACCTAGGAAGCACTGAAGAGATAGATTGCAATAGATTATAAAATTAAGAATATTTTTTAAAGTTGAGAGTATGATAAAGCCATATTGCACAAGAAAAATTAAACTTCAGGAGGTGAAAGAAAGCTACACAGTAAACTAATGATACAAATGAAAAGTAAGCTAACACGTAGCACAATTTTAATGTACTAATGGAGAATCCATGTGACTTCAACGATAGCCAGGAGAAAGGCAATCCTGATCCTTCTTTGGTGCAGCTGAGTCCATGGTCATAATAATGTAAACACTGTTTGCTGCTTTAGTATCGGCTTTCAGTCACATGAATGGCTGGTTGGGTCTACAGTGCAGAATGGAAATGTTAACACCCCTGATTTTGTGTATTAGTCAGGATAGCCTAACCATTTCAGTGACTTATCATCAGACTTGATTTCTTGCTCATATCACAGTGAACGAGGGAAACTCTATTATGGCAGCCCAGAGTTGGGGGTGAGCTCATAAGAATGGAAAGCTCCTAGCTTAGATGGAGCAGGATAGCGTCTTTGTTGGGGTCTTCGAAAAAAGTAATTAGATGGAGAAGAGGTGGCTGGCCATGATAGAATTCGAATTTTATCTTGCTTGCAGTGTGGAACCACCCAGAGTCTCTTCTCAAAGCGGACCTGGTATTTACCATAGCTCACTGCTCTCCCATGTGACCACATGAGTTCCCCCACCTGATCTTGACAATGAAAGAGGTCTTGACATTAAAGTCTTAAAGAGATAAGAGTTGACTTCTTCTCTGGCATTCAACCGTCAGCATTGCTAACTTTTAGAAAATAGAGGAGCCCCAGGGAAATCTAATAACAGCCCTACTTAAGAGCACACGACAATTATTACCTCCAACTGTGAGGGAGGCTGAGTAATTAAAAAGGGTTCTTTATTTTGATTAAAAAGATTCCTTTTAGTGTTTCTGAATCTTTAGTGAAAACCCAGAACTCTATTTTTAGACACAAAACAAGATACGTGGCCGGGGGCAGGGGTGTAATTTAAAACATGGAATGAGCATTTGTAACCTGAAAAATGAGCACGCGCCCCCAGTGGCCCCAAATAGAGCCCAACCCTACCCAGTGGCTTTCAGAAGTCACAGCAGCATGGCAGCCCCAACCCTGCTGCCTGGATTAATAGGAGGCCCAAATTAATTGGTTTTAATCACTATAAATTTCCTTCCCAATAAAATTTCAAGAATTTCCAATCATGCTGATTTATATGTGTAATTAGAAATCCATTCACAGATGTCACACTGCTAGGTGGTGGGTAGTATAAGCCCTGGCTTAACTCCAGCGTGAGGCCTGAGCTATGAAAAATGACAAAAAAGAACTTGGCAGGAAGCTGGGGCATGGAGCACAACACTAACCTTGGAAGCTCTACACCCAAGGTCACATGGGGCTATTGACCACCAAGCACAGATTTCGCCTTCTCCATATCCTGACCCTTCCCTGCCCAGACATCTCTAGCCTAAATAGGAGCAGATCGGAGGGGCTTTGCTGGGATAGTCTTACTGAGATAACTATGCTGGGTGAAACTACTTTGCAGCATCCAGGCCTTTGCAGCATCTGTCCAGAGCAGCAGTGAGCATAATGACTGTGGGAAGATAGAGCCACAGGACGAAGGAAGTCAGCCTGCCAGCTCCCCACTTCCACCAGGCAGATTATTGCCTTTGCAAGTTGTCCACATTTCAGATTATCCAACTACAAGCTTGTCTGCAGAAGAGGCCAGCATGCTGGCTGGACTTTCAACCCCTGCTCATTTTCTTTCCTCCTCTGCTCCTGTACTTCCTCTGCAGATGGCCCAGTGTCACAGTGGGAAATGGTGGCAAAAAAACACAAGACAGTAAAGACTGGATTTTAGGCCCTAAAAGAATTTCAAACCAGCAACTGAAGGATTCACCCTTTCCCTACAGTGACAAAGAAGAACAGGAAAGTCTACAGATGAAGAAAGATGCACCAAGAGCTTTATGCCAAGACTTTAACAATATCAAGACTGGCATGTGGGAAGAAGAAAGGAAAAGGAGATGGAGGGCCAGAGGACCGGCAGTCAGCACAGGGTGTGTGGACCGCAGGTCTCCGGGAGCTGCAGAAAGAAGCAGGCAAAGCTAGGTCCCAGTGGAAAAGATTAATTCCAACAGGTCAGGCAGCAAGTCTAGAGTCCGAGTGTCGAAGAGGTGAGGAAACCAGAGTCGGGAGCACCAGCCAAGGAGTGTAGGCGCCCGGCCGAAAGCAAGGGTGGAGCTCGGTCCTGAGCCAAGTGCTCTCGGTGCCGGGCTACCCAGGCATCCTTTCTTGGACCCCATAGCTAGCATCAGATTGAAACCAAAGGTGAAAGAGCAGAATGCAGTCAAGGTGTCTGGGGTTGAGCCCAGCTCCAGCCCCGTTGGCCCTGCGGCCTTGGATGAGCCAGCCAACTTCCCCTGTGTATTGCAGCTCATGATTCTGCTCTTCCATCTTCATAAAACCATGACCGTTGCAGTGAACTTTGCTTTATCTCATTAATGCCAATTTATAGAGATGGAAACTGAGTCATTCAGTGGCCATGTCACTTTTCAAGGTCACTTAGAAAAGAGGGGTGAAGGGCAGGAAATGAACATTTATAAATGTCTACTATGTGACATACGCATTCTGTGAATTATCTCCACTAGAATATTAAAAGGACAAAAAAAAAAATGAGCTGAATATTAAAACTACTGCTGACAGCCACACAGCGGGTTGGAGGTGGAGCCATGGACACTCACCCCAAACAGAGTATCAGCTCCAGTCCCAGTTCCTGCCTCCCCACCGCCCAGATGCAAGAGAGGCATCAAAAGTGCTCAGTAAGCTGAGGGGAGCTTGTAAATGTGAGGGCAATGTAAATTACTGTTCAGGTTGCAGAAGTCTGCCTCCCAGCCAGACCATAAGCTGCCAAGAGCCGGGTCAGCATCTTGGGCTTCTCTTCTCCCTGCCCACTGCCCAGGAAAGGGCAAAACCTGAACTCACTTTATCAGCTGAACTCGTTCAGAGTTCAGGGTCCAGGGTAGGGGTGATGCAGGGCTGGGTTTTGAGGGTATAAAAAGACTTGTGGTCCTAGGAGGTGCTCAATGAGGGAAGATGCGAGAGGCCACTTGGTGGGGAGCTGGAAGGTGTTAGACCCTAAGAAGACATGGCAAGGCCAGGGAGTCAATAGAAAAACCTTTTCCTCCCTTCAATTTCTGCATTAACCGAGAAATAAGACAAGAGAGTCAGATAGTGCGAGTCTAAAACAACAGTGTTCCTGGCAAAGCTGGTTTGGAAATCTGACCTGAACCCCCAGCTCCCCGATACTTGCATTCTGAATTAGACACGTATTCATCCTCTCGTCCCAGGCACAGTGGTGAGTGTCCTCCCCCACCAAGCTGGAGCTGCCTTATATAAATTGACCATGCGGAGGAGAAGGTGAGATTACACCCATCAAGGTGGTGGCAGAGCCGAAGAGAGCACTGACCCACACCACTTCCACCTGTAGAAGCAGCCACTCTCTCCAATCCTTCCAGACAGAGGACACTCCTATTCTAGGGGTCCAGGTGGGATCTCTGGAATGGCTCCCCCCATAAGGTGGACAGTACACTGACAAAAGGGAAGAGGACATCGGAGGCACTGAGCTCACACTCCACCTACTGTCTGGACCTAACTCTGTCCGCTACCCATGAAGACCTCCCAGCCTCCCTGTAGGCTACAGAAACCACTATCTGGACACCATAACACTACCTCTGCAATATGCCCCACCCCCGCTCCACTCCAAACGAACAGACACAGTCAGAATTATTTTCAATCGGGCTCTGCCCTCCAAAGTGATTGGTTGGTTTGCCCACTCAGCCCACCTCCCCATGAAGAGAGATCATCTTTGCCTCAGCCTGATCCTTTAATGCGCCTGAAAGCTGTTGCTCTGTTCTAAAGCAGACCCCAGGCCCCGAGCAGGGAATAGGGGGAGAGGTCTTAATGGGGAGATTAGTGTCTGCCTGGGCAATGCCAGAGCAGGATCCTAAGAGGAGATTTTAGAGGTTGGGCAATTTTTAAGGGCTTAAATGTTTGATAATGCAGGCTCAGTTGCGTTTATGTATGTTGGGGCCTCAGCAGCCATGTACCATCCAGGGCATAATGGATGTTGTAAGATTTGATTTTAGTAGTTTAAAATATCCAAGTAGTCTGCAGGCTAATGGCCGTTGGACAGACTCATTAGTATATCAATAATCATTCAGCATTCTGAAATCCTTTTAATGCTCTGGAACAGCAAGGAATGGAACTAAAGGAGGGGAAGAAGGTCGTGGGTGAACTTGTGGGGTCAGTTAAACAAACGAAGACAATAAATGGCCTGGGTGTGTTCTCTGCTACCACCCGCAGCCTGGTTTAAACAGTGTGTCAGGTGGGGCCTCATTGTAATTGATCAGGGAAGGGAGATTTCGGGAAAAGCTTAAATAAAGCATCATGCAGCCCCTCAGAGACAAGCAGTTGAAATAGATTTTGCTAAACCTTGGTCTAACCAACGCATTCTCCACAGCCTCATGGCTTATACATTCTCTCCTCCTCGTCTTGGCTCACAACCTTACCTGGTGGAATAATTACCTCCAGATAGCCAACTTTCCATCCATTGTTCATGTTCCCACCTCTGCCATCCCCTACTCTCCAGACCACAGGGCCCAAACATGAGCTCTTTACTATTAGTCGTATCCAGGAGGCATCACCCCCACTGAACTTTGAGCCCCTGGCGAGTCATAGTACCTGACTCATGGTAGTCACTCTTTTAGGCTTGAGATGACAGTGCCATTTAGGTAAGGACTGAATAAGGCCAGCATTTTATGATCCCCTTTCCTCTGATGACAAGAGGCAATTTAAAGTCAATAAAAGGTGTCCTGCACCAAGGGTGTTTTATGCCTCATCACATCATAAAGTCACATGGCCATGTGACCAAGATGCCAGAAAGAGGCCATGGAGTAGGATCGTCAACCCTCTGTCCAGGAGGGCTTCCAAATTAGGATGGTGATTGACCAGTTACAGGAGGAAAGGCAGGTCTATGAAGAAGGCTCCCTGAGCATGCTGGCTGCTGGCCCCGAGCTTTGAAAGGCCCCCGATAACATATGGAGCCCTCTGGGTATGATTACTAAAGCCCCTGGGAACCCCCCACATACTCCTACCCTGGGGAGGTTTAAAATCCCTTCCCACTGGCCTAGCTTTCCAAACTCCAGGCCTGTGGCCTAATGCAGTAGCTGCTTTTCGGTCTGAAACTCACTCCCACCACCAACTGACTCTATGACCTTGAGCTAATCTCCCATCTCCCACAACTCAGTTGTCTCCTTTTTAAAACAGGGATAATGATGCCTGATGGCTGGCTTGTTTAAAGATGATGGCACTGAAAAAATGTCAAGACTTGGAATTTGTTGGGGGAGTGGAGGCACAACCTTCCCTGAGAAAGAGAACTCAAGATCTTACATCCACACCCAATGTCACCAACAGCCCTTGGGTCATTTTCTGAGAACATCCATCCATGCGCCCACTCCGCAATATACGCTGGGCACCCTCTCTACACCAGGCGCTGTACAGGGGAATGACACTAAGCCAACGCTAAGCCCCTGTCTGATAGAGGTTGCGTTCCAGTGAGCAGAAAGGTAATCCATATATATGGTGGGAATGAGTGCTATAAGGAAAGATACAGCAGAGTCAGAATATTAAGATGAAGAAAACCTACTTCAAAGGATTCGTATGCTAATGACAGGAAACGGATAGTAAACTAGGAGCAGATCAAATGTGTGTATGTGTGTGTATGTGTGTGTCTATAAATAAGGTGCCTTGACAGAGAATAACAGAAATGTCACTTAGATGGCAGTGCCATTTAGGTAAGGACTGAATATTGAGAAAAAGCTAAACATGCAAATAGACGAAGGAGAGATGATCTAGACAATGACAGCCCCTGCTGTGGGCAGAGTTCTCCAGGTCAGGGACACTGGAGAGGGTTCCTGATGTCTGGAGATGATGGGAAATGGTCTGAGGTGATGGTTAGAGGTGGGAAGGCACCAGCATGACCTTCTATATACAAACAGCACTGTGCTCTCACCTGACCTTTGCTATTGTATTAGTTTCTTGTTGCTGCTATAACATATTATCATGAATTTAGTGTTTAAAACAACACTAATTTATTCTCTTACAGTTCTAGAGACCAGAAGTCCAAAATGAGTCTTAAGGAGCTAAAATCAAAGTCTTAAGGGACTGGTTCCTTCCAGAAGCTCTAAGGAGACTTCATTTCAGCTTCCAGAGTCTACAGTATTCCTTAGCTCCTGATCACATCACTCT
The DNA here is from genome assembly GCF_014176215.1 of Rousettus aegyptiacus. NCBI lineage: Eukaryota > Metazoa > Chordata > Mammalia > Chiroptera > Pteropodidae > Rousettus > Rousettus aegyptiacus. Next base: position 75,499,631 of record NW_023416287.1, read on the forward strand.
AGTCCCTGCCTCCTCCATCACATTATTCTCTGGCTTTGGCCTTTCCGCCTCTGATAAGGACCCTTGTGATGACATTGGGCCCCCTGGATAATACAGAATAACATCCCTTCTAAAGAGCCTTAACTTAATCACATCAGCAAAGTCCCTTTCTCCAGGTAAGGTAACATATTCACAGGTTCTGGGGATTAAGACATGGGCATTTTTAGAGGACCATTATCCTTTACACCACAGTGGTACATTGTGGCCTGTGTATGGCTGACAGGGGCTGAGAAGGGCCTGCACGTTCCAAAGCCCCCTGGGGTAAAGTTATAGCTTCCTAACCGAGCCACAGCTACCTCTCTTTGACCAGGGGGTGTCATTTCCACCCTTATTATAGGTCCCCACTCCACCACCACCATGGCCCAGGCTTCTTCTCCCACATGGCCTCCACCTCTACCTCATGACCAGCACCAGCAGCTCAGAAGAGCGAGTCTCCTTCACGCTGTCTGACCTGGCTGTGTCTTTCCTCTGGCCTGCAGGAGATGCCCCCTTCCTGACTCTCCAGGGAACGCGTCTGGCCCTGGCTTGGGGCAGCAGCCACCACAGGTACATCTCTCCCCAGGCCTCACTGAGCCACATTGCCCTCTGCCCTTCACTCAAGTCTCACTTCCTCTAGGCACCCTTCCCCATCGTTTACTCATTTAGTCAATAAAGATGTGCAGTAGAAGGATGCAGGGACTCTGGGCTCAAAGCCAAGGACCTTCCATCGCAGGTGGGAGGAGCAGGTCAGTATTGGGTAATTTTTCAGGGACGGTTCAGGAGGCTGGATATGGGACTTTAGAGGAGGTTCACACAGCTGGACCAGCACACTCAGGACATTTCAGGGGGAGAGGCGATTGGGCCGAGTCTGGGAGGTGCCTAACTCCAACCCTGAGTGACTTCCCTGCTAACCATACAGCCTGAACATGAGGAGACACATCCAGTGCTTGTTCTCGAAATCCATGCAGGTGAACATTTTGAAGGAAGGTCCTGGGTGTCGCTTCTACCACACAGGACACAGTGCAGAGCAGGTACCCACACAACCTCAGACCTGCTTGCTCAGAGCCAGAAAGGTCTGGAAAGATGGAAGCAGAAAGTCAGAGAAGCCGTGGGCAAAGGGCAAGTCAGGCCTCTCCCTTGGCTGCCCCTGGATAAATCTGACCCACCTCCCACTCTGTCCTCATTGATTTTGTAATCACCAGTGCCCCTGGCTCCTTTTCATCTGACCTACGTAAGCCAGGGCCAGGAGGCCTGGGCGGCTGCTCCATCAGGCATTAGGTACAGGCATTAGCCAGCCTGTGGCTCCATGGGGAATGCTAATGTACCTGTTCTTTCTGGAAGCCAGTTCCCCCTGGCCCTCCCCTATCACCTCCCTGACTCCACGCCCTGCGGCCTTTAGCCAAGGAGTGAATTTCCTAAAATGATAGGTCATTCCATTTCTCCTGCTCCTCACCTTGCAAAGGCTAGGACCTATGTCCTGCTGCCTCAGCCTTACCCAGGCATGGGTCAGAATCGGCAGTGGGTAGGTAGACATTTAACAAGTGGCTCTCCTGGAGGAAAACCTTGATTTGTAGTGTTTGCCAATTCCATGGTAGAAATACCTCACGGTGGCCGATTTCGAGTTTCTCACGGACGAATCAGAGTTGGGAAGAGATGCCTCCCGAACTCCAGCAAACCCTGACCAGACAGTATTTACGTGGCCCACCAGCCTCCACATCCAGGTGCTTTTCTCTCCTGTAGTCACGCCTGTCCATGAAGGCAGGGTACTCCGCGAAGCCAGGGCGAAGTGTTAGGAGAATGACATTTTGAATCGATCTGATCCAGGGTGAAACCACAGCTCTACTACTTACTAAGGTAGATGGATTGTGGCGAATTGCTGAATCTTGTCAGACCTCAGTTACCTTATCGGTAAATAAGATTAATAGCACTCATATCCAAAACATGTGAGGATTACAGGAGCTCCCGTATATAAGTAACTTGGCACAGAGTCTACATAGTAAGCGCTCAATAAACGTGTCCACACAGCATGCTGCTGTTCGAGGATTCCACAAACAAGTGCAGAAGGAGACCCAGTGCCTGGCACGTCCCGAGCGTAGCGTCCCTGTACGCACCGCATGAGAATCTGGCCAGGATTGGTTCTTTGTTTTAAGATTGTAAAGATGTTATTGCTATGTCAGTTTCAAACAAAGGTCAGTCAGTCCTAAATATAGACTATTTTGTGATTTCAAGGGCACCAGCAAGACCTCCTGTCCTAAATAATACTTTTCCCACCTGCTTGATGGGACCTGAAAGTCTACCATTGCAACTTCATTTAATGCTGCACTGTCATCATGAACTATTCCTCAGAGGATCAAGATAAAAATTTTAGACGAAAGAGCCTGGGGTCACCTGAGGCTCACTAGCCAAAGGAAGGTACTGGGTATAGGGGACAGTGCACACAGAAAGGTGAGATGGTGGGGGACAGGGCTCTAGACCAGTATAATGTCCCAGTTTTGCTCATACAAGCCCCAGTCCAGAGTGAAAGGGATGGCAGCAGTTCCCAGAGCTTTTGCTATTTGGGGATATACTCACTCAGTCCGGGGCAGTTAAGGACAGGGACTCCAAGGGCAGCGACCCACTCAGCTGAGAGCCAGGCCAAGGCCAGTATGTGCTGTGCGGGAGTCCAGGTTGACATGATCCCTAGGCTCCAGAGAGGCTGAGAATTTGCTAAGAATACAAAAGTTTAGTGTGAAGTCCTTAAACTCAATTCATCACTTCCAAGATTGTTTTAATGATATCTGTGGGGCGGGGAGAGACAAGACAAGGGGAGTAATGACTGGGACTAAAAGCATCACTTAAATAGTTTGAAATGAAATAAAAATTTTACCCACACAACATATGGACCAGGCGAGGCCAGGGGGATGACAGGAGACAGGCCCTGAATTAGAGCAAATACAAGACAGAAGGAAGGAAGATAGGGAGGAAGAAAAGGAGGGGGGGAAGGAAAAAGGAAGACGGAGGAAGTGATAGAATCAAAGAAAGGAAAGAGAAGAGGAGGCAGGAAAGGAGGCAGAGAGGTAAAGGAGGAAGAGAATAGCACCAAGGTAAAGGGAGGAAGGAGAGCTCGGAGGGCGAGGGGCAGCAGGAGGAGGAGAAGGAGAGAGAAGACGGAAGACCTCGAGAGTCTTACATCTTGATCAAGGCATGACTGATAACATTCCGGCGGACCATCTTTCAGCCCCCTTGTTTGATGACAAAGCTCATCCCCCTTCCGCCATCCATTATCAGCTCTCCCTCCCCGAGGCGAGAGCATCAATAATGCTCCCTCTTCGAGATGCCGCGCCTCCCCCACCCCGCACTGCAGGCCTGGCCATCGCTGGTGGGCATTCTCGGCCGCACATCATTACCGCCCTCCAATCCTTCCCCCACCTGCCGGGCAGCTGACCACCCTCCCCAGTCTCACTCCCACAGAGAGCCCCTCTTCCCAGGGCTGGACCAAGCCCCCAACAGGCGGCCAGTCTCCACCACTGCTGGTGGGTGATCCCTGACATCTTGGTACCAGGGCTTGATTTTTAAAAATGATTGTTTAGTTTTGCATTGTTTTAATTAAGAGGGAGACCGAACTTCCCCATTCTGGTTGGCTCTTCCAAGAGACCTAACAGTTTGAATTTGAATGCAAACATCTTCAAACATCTGTTGCTGTAATTTGGTTGGATTAACTGTCTAGTGTGCTGGGCCATCTGCTCTTCTCCCCAAACCCCATCACCGCCTCTTCCAGTGTCTGGGCCAGTCATGTCACCTGGCTACCCTATTACAGGCAGAAGAAGGGTCCCAGAAGGTCATCCCACATCAAAGCCACAGGTCTTCTCCCAGAAAAACTTAAAGACAGGCTAGCCATGCCCATTGGACGACAAATGCCAACAAGGGGAACCTGAGGAGAGAGGGTTGTATCCGGGCAACTGGCGAGGTTGCCCCTCAGAGCTGCATGCCCAGATAGAGGCCTTTCCTTCTAGACTAACTGAGGCCTCCTCTCCCTGGCAGGGCTGCCATGCGAGGATGCAGGGGTTGCACCCTGAATGGCTCCGGAGGCGCAGTTCTACGTGAAAGGCATCCCCGGAGCTGTACAGGAGACAAGCTGTGCAGCTGTGTGAGGCAACCCTGCTCCCAGTCCCTGCGGGAACTTCCCTCCCTTGGCTGGTCACCCTTCTACAGGACAAAGGCAAGCAAGTCGAGGAAAACCCAGATTCTTTCTCTGGTCTCAGTGTCAAGACAATGTGACAAGAGCCTCCACCCGAAAGAGGCTCTCCCAGCTCCTCCCTGAACACATCCACCCTGCCACCGGAGATGTTCTTCCCAGGCTGAGTTGACATCAGGCTCCTGCAGCTCCCAAGCCCTGCTCTGGCTTTGCAGGGTGACACTTCAGGACAGAGTTCTCTGCCACCCACAGCCAGAGGGCTGCCTGCAACCAGCGTTGCAAAGGTACTGGTATGGAGAGTCCTGAAATCGGCCTCAGAGGCCATGCCGGGGCATTCTGTGCGCTCCCTTGGGGCCCAGCCAGAACCCATTGCTTGGCCGTGCTCAAATAGGACGAGGCAGCAAGACAAGCAGAAGGAAACAGGTATTCAGATCTTTGGGTCTGCTCTTCCTCCACGGCTTCCCCACCACACCTGTCTTCCTCTCCCCTACTTGTCCCTTCACCCAGATTGCTGTCTCCTCATCGTCCCCTGCGCTGGGTCTATGCTTTTGCACCTCTGTTTTCTGACCCCCACATGCCCCACTCCATCTCTGCCCATTTTCCAAGGTCCAGCTCAGGTGTCTCTTTCCCGAGGGAACCCCCAGAAACAACCCTTCTGTTTCAAACTCCCATAACATATGTCAGTGCCACATAAGTGACAGTTATTTACTTCCTTGTATTACTTAATTATCTGTTTTCATCTGCATACAGTACTTGTAAGCAGGCATGGCTGATGGATGGATGAATGAATGAATGAATGAATGATGAATGAAACCATCTGATATCAGCGTTATAACTAAGGCCCCAGTACCCTTGCAAAAACCATGTGTATACTCAACATATGGACGTAAGACCTACAACCCCTAAACTCACGAAACCGAGTCCAGGGTGTGCAGGTATTGGTAGAAGCCGCTAGGAAAGCGGTCCATTTCGCTGTTAGCTGTGAACAAAGTCAGCCAGTTAATAGAAACCCATTTCTAATTGCTTGACGAATAATAGATAGGCCTCCAACCAGCTGAGACCGCCAGATCCCATTCAAAGCTCTGTTTCCTGGCTCACACCTAAGCCTTTCATGTTTTATTAGAGTTCTGCACATTTCATTTCCTTTTATGTGGGGGAAGAAAACAGCCCCTTGGTTCTAGGAGGAGACATTCACTGCTGTACTTTTGCTTCTGGAAGGGTAGAAAGCAAAGCCCCTGCCTCAGGTTTGTGAATTTGGGTTCAGCAAAGGTAGAGAAAACAGGGCCACTGTCTACCCCCAATATCATCCAAAGGAAAGAAGATCCCAACCTCATGTAGCCCGGGGCCAGACACGAACATAACCCCTACTCCCAGGCTGGCACATGTGCACTCCCCAAGAGCATGGCAGCACCCCGACATATTCCAAGTTAGTAACCATGGCTAATATCTCAGCAGGGAGGGAAAACTGGCAAATTCAGTCACAAACGAGGGCTCCTATAGCACTCCTATGCGCCCCCGCCTCCCCCAACCTCTCCCAACCTGGACACCGAGCTCCCCCACAGCTACACTGGCAAAATACCAGCAACCTCGACCCCATCAGCTGCAGTGGCCTGGAACTCATTGTCCTGTTGAAGCTGGGGCATTTGCTGGGAGTGAAGAGCCCTTGAGGGACCCAAGGGTGGCAGGGTTCCCAGCCTATGCCTGTCCTCCTCTAGTCAGAGCAGCATGACAGGCTTATGTCCCCCACTTCCCACCACGTCCTCCCATTTCTGTTCCCCTAGAGCCCAGCCGTGGTGCACAGCACCCCTGTTCTGCCTCCCCAAACCACACCCCGGGTCACAACCACCATCCAGGTTCCTGCCTTCTCATTGGACTGGGCTCCTCAGGGGAGAACCACGGGGACACTGGGACGCCCTCTGGGTGCCCCTCTGTAGGAAAGCAAGGGCCCTCAGCCTCCCCATGCCCTGTGCCTAGACCAGCGATGACAAAGCTCTTGATTAAATGTCCACATGTCAGTGGCAATGACACTGTTTAAGCTTTATAAAGCCATTGGAGGTGCCTGAGGTTCTGCCTTTTCTGCATCATCTCTATCAGTTTCAAGAGCCTCCGAAGAGCACCCTTGAGTCTCCTGCACAGTAAGTCTCCTGTCCCAATCGCACAGCTACCACGTGGCTGAGGGGAGATGTGAACCCCAGTGTCTAAAGCCCGGACTCTTTCCATGCCACCATGTTGCCTCAAACGCAAGGAAACAAGTCCTGAAAGGACTGTGTCATCAGCCCCACGAATCTCCCCGGGGCCCTCCCAGCCTCGCCATGTCAGTGCCTCCAGAAACTACAAGGGTGGACAAGGCAATGACCTCCCCACTTGAACAGGGTCATGTTTCCAACAAGGGTAAAGGAAGGACCGGGCTTGTCTGTAAGAGCCTCCAAAAATAACAACCGCAGCTGAGGCGTTTTCGAGAGAGGGGACGAGGATAAGTGTGGAACTGGACCCAGATCAAAGGCGGCAGCTCCACTGGTTCTGCGTCCAGACAGAGAAGCAGGAGAGAGCAGGAAGCTCTCTCCCCCTCACTTCAGCTAGAAAGAGCTTCCTGGAGGCGAAGTTGATTCATCGTCTGCCTGCTTAGATCCTTCAGTGGAGCCACAGGGCTCTGACGATAAAGACCGAAGCCCCTGTTCAGCCTGGTCCTTCCCACCCCAGCCTCCTCAAGCACCATGGACCCCTCGCTCAGTGTATCCCAGTCCCACCCACTATCCTTTAGCTCCTCCTACCCTAGCTCTATCCTGCTGCCCTTACCCCTGCCCCGTTCCTAGACGACACCTTAACTTTCACCCTTCACATCGCGGCTCTGTTCTATGTGCCTGGAGGAAGCCTTCTCTGCACCCCAGAACAGATCAGATCCCTCCTCTGTACACTCCCGTAGCGCCTCCTGCTTCTCCCTTGTAACTGTCACCACCTCGTAATCTTCCTTTAGTTGTTTGACTATTTGGCTGGATCTGCCTTCCTGTAGACTGTAAACCCCATGGGGACAAGCACTGTGTGCGCTTCACTCTCAGCATCGATCACAATGCCTGACACGTGACAAACGCTCAAACTCTGTTGCATGAGTGAAGGAATCCGAGGATGCTTAACCCAAAAGCGAAGGTTTAGGAACTGGTTAAACGATGGGGTGGGATAGACCCTTCCCGGCAAACGAGAGAGCAGAGGCATGCCATGGCCTTAAAAATGCTCGAAATCTCTGATCTACTCCAACCCCTCCCCAAACCCAGGACCTCGTTCCACTCCTGTGACTATTTGTATAGCCCACAGCCCTCGCATCTGACAAAGCACTTTCAGGTACACCCTAACTTCAGTCCTATGGAGGCAGACAGCATCAAGTAGTCCTATTTTTCACACAAGAAAATTGCCAATGTATGAGAACAAACTAAGTGTTTATCGACAGATAAAGAGAAGGTGGTATATATACACAATGGAATATTATTCAGCTATAAAAAAGAAGGGATTCTGCCATTTAGAAAACATGGATAGACCTTGAAGGCATTGTTTTAACTAAGATAAGTCAGACAGAGAAAAACAAATACCATGCGATCTTACTTACACGTGTAATCTAAGGTCGGTAAGTACAAATCAAGACCCTTGAGTAGCTTAGGATTTAGTCATAGCTAAAAGAAATATATGGAAATGGCCCAAGAACAAAGCTTCTGTATTAAGACCCTACCAGGGACAAACCACTTGTTCGGGAGCTCAGAGAACAGGGGAGTCCTTCTGGGAAGAGAGTCAGGTCTGGAAAGGAGGGAGACTTAACAGAGATCTATAAAAAATGGAATTGATTTTGCTGAGTAAAGCTGAGAAGGGCATTCTACATAAATGCAGAAGTGTTACACTGTAGGAGTATTTGGGGAATGACCGGGCTGTCTAGGATGGAGAAGAGCAGCAGAGAAGGCTGGACAAATAGACTGAGGCTGGATCACAAAGCACTCAAGTGCTAAGCTAAGGGTTAAGGCTGGCTCCTGTGGGTTGAGGAGGTGGAGAAGGGTGCTGGAAGGTTTTTCTTTCATTCCACAAGGCCTCTCCATATGGGATGACAACATGCAAACCGTGCTTTAGGGTATTGACCAAGCGGCAGTTATTATTGATGTCTTAAAGTTTGTTGAAAGAACCAATAGAAATGGCTGTAATTGCATGTTAGAGACATAATCCTCCACTTTGTCCTTGGAGTAACCAGGCACAAAGTCCACTCAGCTGTTTATTTCCAGACAATTCTTGCCCTGGCTCTCAGGAAGCGAGTTGGGAAAAGGTTGGGCAGGAGATAGGGCTCTGTGAATCGCTGAGGCCTGGGGCCCTGTTGGAAAGCAAACAGAAAGAAGAGAAAATAGCTCTGTACCACTGCACAAAGGGGATTTCAGTGACCAAAATTCAATGTGTACCTCACTTTTATCTAGTCCTTGGCTCCAGGGGAGCCTAAATGATGGGCTTTGGAGAACCCTGTCTTCCCAGACTCCAGGACAAACCCTGGGCAGCCCAAACCCTCTCATTTGGCCTTTGCACAAGTTCAGCACTGGTGTTTAACTTTTTTCCTCTTTTTTTTTTTTCTTCCTCCCTGTTATTTAAATGGTTTTAAACATGAAACTAGGCCAGGAAAAGGGGGTAGCATTGTTTTAATAATTAGCAATTATGATCGCTGCAATATTAATTGCATATTTCCATAGCAAACACTTCCCCAGAGGGCCGAAGGGAGTGGTGGTTAGAGACTGCCAGAGCCTAAAACTGGAATTCCTGAGAACAGAAAAAGGAGAGAAAATCAACTTCTTCCATTTAAGCAAATTACCACGGGGACTGCAAGGCCCCTCTAATTAGCCCAGCTCGCAGTAGCTGGTGAGCAGGTTGGTGTAAAGTCTCACTCGATACCACTGGGCCTGCCTGTACTGGCCCTTTTCCCCTATTTCTTTTATTTTTGTCACTTGGGCAAGACATCAGCTTATTTCCAGGGGGCAGCTGGGCTGGGCTGGAAGATGACATACCAGAGCTCGGTGCCCCAGGCCCCCAAGCTGGGGCCTGCGGTTCATTCGTGCAAATCCTGACCACAGAAGGGCAAAATGGGACAGGACCGCAGGCAATTCCACGTGGTGGCGCTTGGGGGAGGCCGCGGAGGGAGAGGCCACCAAGCCTGCCTCCCCAACTCTGTGACACAGATTGAAAGGTTCGGGTGGAACTGGAGGAATGAACAAGCAGGGGGTGGGGAGAAACAGGAAGGGGGAGGGGAAAAAGGAGGATTAAAAGAGAAGGTCGGTTAGCGGAGTAGAAGAAGCATTGAATGAGGACAAGCAAGAGGGAAGGTGGGAAATGAACTAGAAGGCACAGGAAGGAAATGAGGGGGAAGAGGATAAGGACTAAAAAGAAAAGGCAATAGCACCACCTGGGCGAAGGTGCAATTAATCAGAGAAGACTTCCCGGAAGCGAGGGCCTCCGTGATGCTTTGCATTCACTGCAGTGACTGCAAAGAATTTTACAAGAACAAGGCACTCCTGCTGCAGCTCCCAGTTTCAAGGATGATGACAAGCTCATGGGGATGGCCGAGCACACAACACAGGATTAGGCTGGAGAAACAGGACAGTGGCCAAACCGACTGACATTTCCCTGGGTCCTCTATGTCTGGGGAGGGAAGAGATGAAAAACAGTGAACTCAGAGCCTGAACGGTGCCTTGTGTGTTCAAATCTCATGCATGGCACATATGTTATCTCATTTCATCTTCAAAACAACAATAAAGGCAGGAATTACTAGCCCCATTTTACTGGTGGGGAGACTGAAAAATGCCCAAGATCACTCACTTACAAAGAGGCGAAGGCTGAGGTCCTTTCCAACACATCGCACCATCTCCCCAGCATCACCTTTTCTTAGCCTCTGAATCCTTAAAAGCAAACTTCCTATCAGAAGCAAGCCCTGTCTGGCCACATCCCTGGCCAGGACCAAGATTTAGAAGTCTTATCCACCCTGCTCCTCGTCTGTTTTGCCCAGGATACAGTCTCCATTTTAAAGTAACTTGCTAGCAAAACTCCAAATTCACAAAAAGAGACATTACAGGGCAATAATTCTCATTGTAAAGGGGTTCCCCCTAAGGTGCCTTTAAATGGGGGAGCTCCCCTGTGCATGGAAGCGTTTGTTTACAGATCATCGACTCCTCAATGGAGAAGCTGGGAGGCTTGACAGAGAAACTTACAAACAAAATGTCTCTAGCTGCTTTCACTGGGAAAAGATAAACAATGAAAATGAAGTGAATGTGCTTCGAGAGAAGGGAATCCAATTGTGCAATGATAATGATGATGATAATACCTTATGCGCACAAGCGCCTGTCATTTCTCAGTGCTCTCTATGGCTCCTGTTCCCTGCCCTCCTCACTCCCCCCCCACCACCACCCCCTAGGGTCAGAACAGCAGTAATGCCATTACCTTGTACACTGGTCATCTCATAAGGAAGGACAGAAATTATTATTCCCAATGGGAAGGTAAAGAAAATGAGGCCCAGAAGGTTTCAGTGGCTGCCAAAGGTCATGCAGCTTGTGTGTGTAGACTTTGAACCTCTCTCCACCCTTGGTGTCTCTGAGACTCTTTTAATCCCTTCCTGCTCCCCACATTGAAGAGAAAGGGAATCCCGCGCTAGCATTATGGGGATGGCTGACCACACAACACAGGACAGGTGAGATGGACGGCAGTTTCTTAGTCATGCATGCTAAATGCCCAGGGGAGAAGGATGGCACAGGCCCCACAGAGCCACAAGGGGGATGCACTGGGGAACAGGGTGATCATCCAGGGGCTGTGGGAGGCAGGCTTTGTAGGAGCAAGACAGTAAGATGACCTCTGGTTCTCATGGGAAGATGGTTTGTTTAAATAATTCTGGGAACTGAGAATGGTTCCTCAGGGGTAAGCAGGAACTGTGCCTGGTCCCCTCAATAAGGTGGATTGTTTGGTTGGGAACCTTATCTGTGAGAGCAGAATGGGGAAGGGAACATTCATTTAGGTCATTCGGGGCCCTCCTAGGTTCACCAGATGTCAAGGCAGCACCTAATACCAGACCTCAGTCTCAGGCCTCACACCACAGAGGTCCCCTTGGTGATGAGGCCCAGCTTCCCACAGCACCCTAGAGCACCCATTTTTCAGTAACATGGCCATGGGCTTTAGAGAAGCAATACCAGCCAACCTCGGACAAGGTCAGGAAACGATGTGTCCTAAAGGAGGCCCAGGGCCGGCTCCATCCTAGAGCAGTTCCCCACCAACCCAGGCTGGGGTCATGGGTTTTCCTAGCCCCGGATGATAAAATGCACTCCCCTTCCCATCTTCCCCTGTTGAGGAGTCTGTCAGGCTTTGCTCACTCTGTGTGTGTACAAACATTACCTGGTGTATTTCTGATCTGACTTATCCCCGGGAATCTGTCTCAAAGCCGCCTTTGGAAACTCCTAAGTAGCATGTAATGTGTGGATTTCGGCCTCAGCTTGATAATGCAGTTATTCCCCAAGCCTTAGCATGTGAGAACAAATAACCGAAGCAGAAACATGTTTAACCAAACAGTAGCTTGTCGGGGGAGAGACTGGGGAGGAAGGGAGGGAAAAACGGAGGTCGGGAGAGAGAGACCCAGTGCAGCCCACGTGCCTGCTTCTTCCGAGAGTTTGCTGGACGAGTTCCAGCCACACATCCCTAGCAGGAGCTGCCCTCTCCCCATTAACTACACTTACCTTGGCCAAGCATGCCAGCCATTGTTGGGGGAGGGAAGTATGGAGGGAAGTCTAGAGGTGACCATTGTGAGACAACGAGGAAAGATGCTCTTGGCATAACCTGTAAAGGGTATTTCAAAGCTTAAGGAGAAGAATGGCAACAAACTTCCTCAACCTGAGGTACAGGGAGAGGAGAAATTTGACTCAAGTGAAGTTTGCAAACCAGGGAAACACAGGCTGTAGAAGAAACCAAAAGTGTGCTCCCCTGACACAAAGGGGAGGCGGCCTTTTAGAGAAAGCTTCCACCTTGGTTCCCAATTGGTCCATTTTTATGCAAATGAAGAATCCAAATTGCACTGTTCTGATTGATCCAAATAGCATGGTCCTGCTTGGTCAGAATCATGCATGCTAATTGGTCGTTATGGAACCATTCCAATTGGTCAGTATAGGTGTAAATGAGGATATAGTTGCACAGTTCTGATTGGACAGGGCAGGTCTCAGCCCATTGGTTGAAAGACGATTCCAGGAACTCCTCTATAAGATCAGCTCAGACAGCAGAAACACAGTGCAGGAGGGTTTGGTAGCTTAGTATATGATTTTTCCCTGAAATGCAGTATATGTGAGAGGTCTCCATAAGCAATGGCTGCTAGACTCTGGTTATGAATTTGGGCCCAATTAACCATGAAGTGTCCTTCTTGACAGATATATCTCTTCCCTTCTCGGGGTCCACAAGAACATAAACATGATTTCACTGTAGTTAAAAATATAAAAGGTAAGCATGAATAGGACAAAAATTAAATGACCAACCTAGAAAAATGAAAGCACCTAGTAATAATTGTGTGGTGAGACCGTTTGTTTTCCTTTTGAAAAATCTGTTATATAATAATTGTTTTTGGATAGTTATAATATTTTGGTATAATTATGAATAGTTTGGGGGTAACTGGTTAGAATCTGGAAGGAAAAAAGAATGTGCTGTCACCCTTGAGAACTAACTATCCAGCTAAGATACAACTTGAAGCCATCACGCAAATATCTCTTAATTAAAAGAAGGCAAAGAGAATGCTGGGTAGACTTGAAATTAAGGACTGGCCTAGAAGTAGAGGTGGCTGCCTGAAGGAGAACGTGCTGGAAATAAAGAAACGGCCATGCAGATTCTCCTCTCACTCAATTTCTAACCAGGCAAGTCTCCAAAGGTGACAGGCTTGTCCCAGTGACTTTTCTTCCTTTTTGGAAGACCAGAGCCCCCAAATCACTAAAGAACCAGAGCTTGCATCACTGGGTCCAAACTATCCCAGGACAGGACCCTGCAGGAGGACAGGCAAACATGAGGAGGCCCAACCAGCTGCAAGCAAAGGCCTCCTACATGGCTCTGCAAAACTTGAGGGAAGAGAAGAGGGCTCATACTGCTCTCTCCTGAGCCCTGCTTTCTTGGTACATTTCTCCAAAACATATCCACACCTTATCATCACGCATCAAGATTTCCAGAGGACCCCAGTGCAGAGGTTCTGGGAAGGATGGTGACCACAGGAAGCTCCAGTATTTTTTTCATCACTGTTCTCATTGTCTCAAATTGATGCCATATAGAGATCAGTAAATGTTTATCAAACAGAACTGGGAGTGAGGAAGGCCATGAGGGGGTGGGTCTGTCCACTCCTCCTTATTGCCCCCGGCATGGCCTAAGGGCCAATGGCATGATATGTTTTCCATCTGTCTCCTCCGCAGGAATGAGCCCTACAAGAGCAGTCACTGTGTCAGTTTTGTCCCTCAGTCTTGAGAACACTTCCTGGCACATAGTAGTTGCTCACCCGACGGAATGGAAGAGAATACGTGAAATGAATGAAACAGAGAGAATGGAGTAGAATGAATGGAATGAAACACAATGAAACAGAACAGAGTTAGCAGGGCTGGGACTAGGATTCTGGAGTCCTAGTTCCCATTTATTGGGGCAGACAAAAGAGAACCCCAAACTCTCTCTCCTTTCCTCCCGCCTGTGGGATGCTCCACCTCTGGCTCCACTTCCCACGTGGACAACTAACTTACTTGCTTCACCCAAAGCAAGTCAGGGCAGCATCTCTGGCGCAGACTGGGGTGCCGGGAAACAGAAACCAGCCCTTTATCTTGCGAATGGAGGACTGAGAACTGAGGTCCACATCCCTCACGAGAGCAGCTTTGGGAAGTAAAGGGCAGTTTGTTAGCCACAGGTGGAGAGGCAGACCCTAATCCAAGTTGTCGCTTACAGTCAAAGGAGCCAAGAGAGCAGAAGAAAGGCACGTAGCAGACTCAAGGGCCATTCCCGGAGCGCACGCTACACAGACTTTCAGAGAGGGTCCCAGACATGCCGTAGGTGCAGAGAGAACTGCGAAGGTCCTGGGCAGATTTGGGTGCCATCGCTCCTGTTCACTAACTTATCTTTTCAGACACACATTGGGATCATGGCCAATCCGCCAATCCCACAGTATTTACTGGATGGCTTGAAGAAACTGGATCCTTGGACTTCAAAGGAGTTGAGTGATGAATAGGGATGTTTTATAGCAACCATAGGAATAAGCCCTGGTAATTCCCTCGCACTGGTGTAGCAAGACACATTTCTCAGCACTCTGTCCTCCTTGACGTTGGAGGTCTGGATCTCTGTCCAGGTCCATTCCTGCTCCCATTACAATCTGCCCTGACCCCAAACCCGCATTCACAAGCTGTTAACTCTTTATTGTCTTAAATCTGCTCTCACTGCAGAGCCCAGGTTAACCAAGTTCTCAGAATGACTCTTGCCAGTAACATAATTCAGAAAGAGCCTTTGAGACTGAGGTAGGCGTGACCCCGTGCCCAGTCTCCCTGTCACTGCTACCTCAGGTCAGTTGTTTGGATGTCTGCCTGGTTTGGGAGCCATACCCTGACTTCGGGAATCCGTGTGCTCCCTGGTTGTTTCTATCATGTGCCTTGCCTCACATTGTCCCCCAGATCTCTGTCCCATTCATCTTTTTCTGCTGTTCATCTTAACCAGTACCCACCACCACCACATCAGCCCTGCGAAACCCTGCTCAGCAACTGCTCAGCACCTGCTGCTGGCCCCATCGGCCCTGCTGCACTGCTCAGCACCTGCTCGTGTCTTGACTGACGGCTTCCCAGGCCTAGGCCCTCCAGCCTTGCTCCCAGCCTTGCCTCAACTCACCAGCTCTGACTCCCCGACCAGTTGCCCACACAACCTACCATCCAACATGGCACCCCCTGGCGCCCCATTCCTCACCTAGCCTGGGAACCCGAGACTGGCAGGCCATTCCCCACTGCTCAGGCAGGGGTAGGGGGGAAGCGAGTCAGCAGAACAATGGGCTGTTGACTATGAATTCCATTTCTCTTCCCACCTCTGGCTATTTAAACAGTCAGGAGACAGGCTTTGTTCCCTGTGTGTGTGTACACGTATCGGCCGTATGATCACCTATCCTGCTTATCCTCAGGAATTTGTTTCAAAGCTGCCTTTTGGAAACTCCTAAGTAAGATGTAATTCAGTGGATTTTATGTTCTGCTCACTGCCCAGCAAAGTAGTTTATTCCACAAACCTCTGGCATATCAGAGAGAAAGAAGCTGCATGAAAAACGGTACTGCTCTGGGCCCACAGCCCCTGTCCCCAACGGTGTCCCAGCCCAGGCCGGGAGAGGCATCTCCTTGCCTAGACAGAGTCTGTGTAAAGTTTCTCAGCGTCGAAACTTTTACATTCCCAACTTCAATAACTTGGGTTGTTAGTATGAAAGAAACAGTCTGTAAATGGCATTTAAAAGCAAATTGGATTTTCTTCCCCCAGCTGATCCAGCCCTCAGTTCTGCTTGCCAGAGGACGCAGTTTACTTCTCATCTGAAGCAGCCATTTGTCATGTGTCAGAGGATCTGAAATAAAATTCCTTTGTGTACGACTGTCTAATAAAGAGAATCTTAACTTTAATAATTTACTCTAAATGCCATTCACACATTGTTCCTCGCATACCTTCAATCTAAGGTATCAAAGTTGAAAGGTATATGAGGATTTGCGAAGATCCGAAATGTGTGTTCTGGAATAACATTGACACCAAACGCCGCCTTCTTTATATGCGAAGCCAGTGGCTCCGCTCGTAGGTGTTAGTGTGTATCAGGGACACCATCTGCTTGGCAGGGAGGAAGCTTAAATCTGTGGCTCCCAGGGAAGCAGAGGACAGGAGGACAGGTTTGCAACAGCGGAAGGAAGACAACAAGAAAGGGGCGCTCAGTCCCTCGATATTCAACAATATTTGTTGAGAGACTTAATGCGCCGGGCTCTCTGCTCGGCAGTAGTAGGGCCAAGAGCACAAACCCAAAGCCTTGTCACCTTCAAGGCCTTTCTGGAATGAAGTAGGGCACAAATCAATAAACGAACTGACAAACACAGACAGACACATTCAACTGTATCGACAAGGTTGACGCGTCAGCTGCCCTGGCTCTCCTCCTGCCCAGCAGACGTGGGTGTCCTTCCTTGGGCTGCCTTTGCCCCTCAGGCACATTTCTTTTTAAAACCCCTGTCTTCGTCATTTATGCAGGTGTCTTAGCTTAGGCAGCTGTAACAAATTTTCATGGACTGGGCAATAGACAACAAACACTTACTTCTTACTTCTCAGAGTTTGGAGGCTGGGAAGTCCAGGATCAAAGTGCTGGCAGATCTGGTGCCGGGCGAGGGCCCACTTCCTGGTTCATAGATGGCTGCCTTCTCATCATATCCTCAAATGGTAAGAACAGAGAGATCGAACTAAGCGCTCGGATCTCTCCTTGGGAGTAGGCACTAATCCCATTTACGAGTGCTCTATCCTCAGGACCTAATCACCTCCCACCTTTTAATACCATCACATTTCAACAGGTGAATTTTGGAGAGCCACAGACCTTCAGTCCATAACAGACTGACAATTCATGGTCAAGGACTAATCTTTTCATCTTTGCATCCCCGGGATCTAGCACAGCACTCGTCATAGAGAGAGCACCGAAGCAGTTACTGAATACAGAGACCCGGTCCCTGTTCTCAAGTCTAGTGCGGGAGATAGAAACAGATGGAAGATCAAGCGTGGTGCCGTGTGCTCTGCCAGCTCAGGCTGAGGACGATGCAGTGACAAGTGACCTCAGTGGCTTCCGACAGCAAAGTCCACTTCCTGCCTCCATGGGTGAGCATCCGAGGTTGATTTTGACGCTTTGCCCCATGCCTTTTCACTTCAGGACCAAGGTGGACGGAGCAGCAGCATCCCAGCCACGCAGGTCCCATGGCAGGGGGCAAGAGAGATAATAGAGCAACATGATGCTTCTAGAAGTACCTGCTCCAAAGAGGCACATGTCACTTCCACCCACGTTTCATTGTCCAAAACACATAACCCAGCACAGTCTGCATCGGACAGCCAGGACATGTCCTCCCTCAGGATGGCTCAGTTGGGAAGGGCAGCAAACGCTGAACCACGGTGTAGATGACCCCAAACACTATGACAGCAGAACACTGTGAGCCTCCGTGATCAGTTAGGGACACAGCACTTCAACTAAGTGAAGCATTAAGGGTGACTTGTTTCAGAGCCCAGAAGTGAGGTCTTAGGTGACAGCTGCCTGTGCTGGGTCCTAACCACAGGGAGGTGTCCCCAGAGGCCTTGTGGAAGCCTATGCATTTTCCATGTTTCCAGGATGGAAAAAGCAGCAGCTGTGCCCAGAGCTTCTGGAAACTGTCCAAACAAAGGCCAGTTAGATGCTCGGAGTCACTGGCTCCATCCCAGCCCAAGGATGCCGAGTCTCAGAGGATGTGGCAGGCCCTTTGGCTCTTCCATTGCCTCCTGATATGATACTGACATTCTGAGAGGTTCAGAGCTCACTGTCCCTCACCCTGGGGTCGAGAGGGAGACAGAGACACAGACCCTCTGAATGACCTGCCAGGGAGACAGTAGTCATGCCCTCTTGCAAGTGTGCCAGCCTATGCCAGAGACGTCAGTCGTCTCCACGTGCCCTCCCAAGGGAAAACGGCCAGAGCAGAGCCCCTGCTGCCCACCATGCACGTTCTATGCCATGGACCCCCGGTGCCCCTGAACCCCGTCCAAGGCCAGACACACCTTGGGAGGAACAGCAACCTGTTAAAGCCTGTTGTGAAGAAATGAGATGAGCCCTCTCTTACGGTTTTGAACCAGAGACCAGTGAAAGACGGGGCCCATCAGGCAGAAGGTAGAGTAAGTCAGAACCACATACAGCTGGCACGATGAGGGAACACACGTGACAAGGGCAGCTGCTGGTGGAGGCAGAGCACCGAGAGGACTCGTGGAGAGGCAGGAGGGGGTGGGGCTTGGCTGGCTCCTGCCTGGGCCGACAGATTTATTTCTCCAATCCAAGTCAAAAGTGACTTGATGGAGACCTTTGTTCTCGAGGACGGTCTCTGTCCTATACAACCGAAAGAGTCTAGTGTGAATACACCCAGCAAACAAATACCCTTGGTATGAGGCTCTCCCATGGGAGGTGGCACAGAGCAGTAGAAGAGGCCCAACATAAGATGTGCAAGCTGATATGTGACATTTCCAGAATGGGTGAAATCGCGGGAGAGTGGGAATCTTTAAAAGAAGAATGAAAACTTTGAAATACATACAAAATACAATGATATCCTTTAGAAATCTAAAGCTACATAAGAATATTAAAGTGAACCTTTAAATATTACTAATAAAGTCATCACTTTATTAATTCATTTATAGTACACTTGCAGACATGAAAAGCTGAGAGTAGAAGTGAAAATTTTAATGTGAATATTTTTTCCAAATCATGATTTATTTTTCCATTTTCCTTTAGTTGTAATTAGGTCCATTTTTAGTTCCTACTGTCGTTCATTTGTATCAATGTTGTTTTTCATAAATATTGGCAAAAGATGATCTGTTATAGTGGCCTTTAAAAAACAAAATAAGCTTTTGTTTTTATGAATTAATACTACTTTTGTTTTCTATTCAATTCATTTGAGCTTTCATCTCTATTAATTCCTTTTGTTTATCATGTTTGGTTTTCTATTATTGCTCCTTATCTAATTTCTTGAGTTGAAATCTCAAGTTATTTATTTTCAGACTTGGTGTTTTCTAATTAATAGATCTAAGGCTTTTAGTTACTTTCTAAATACCCACACTCCATATGTTTTGATATATTGTGTTCTTGTATTTATTCTAATAATGTGTAATTCTATTGTGATTGACTTTAATCCAGTAATTAGAGAATTATATTATTTAAATGACAGATGCACAGATTTCATTTTTGCTATTATTTTGTTGATGATATCTCATTTTATTGCATTATGATTAGTGACACTAGGTATAATAGTCATCTTTAAAAATGAATTGATATTTTATTTGTGACCGAGCACATGGACAATCGTGTGGATATTCCACATGTGTTTGAAAGGGATTTGTATTATCTATTTGCTCAGTATATGTCATATATTTCATAGTTCATCGACCTTGTTAATCATGTTATTTGTATCCTCAATATCTTTACTCGATTGTCCTGTTGGTCTATCTTGTTAATCTGTTGAAAAGTAAGTTAAGGTCTCTTACTATGATATTGTATTTATTTCTCCAATTAGTATACTATTATCAATATTTGCTTTACATATTTTCAAGACTTCATTATGTGCATAACGATTCATGATTGTTACATATCATCTTAACAGGGAGTTCCTCTCAATACAAAATATTTCTCTTTATTTTATTCTATTTGCTATTAATGTTACTATTCCTGTTTCCATCTTATTAGCCTACCCTGACACACATCTTTCCTTTTGTTTTCAATTTTTCTATTAGCTTTTTATGTACATCTTGCTAGAAAACTTCATGAAAGTTGGCGTTTTAAAAATTCAACCTGAGAAGTACTTAACCCACTCTCAAGTATTGCTGATAGGTTTAGAGTTATTCAGCAAGGTCATGTGTGTATGTCTCTGTGTGTATTATATTTATTATGCTTTCTGACTTGGTTTTTACCCACTTTTCTGCCTTCAGTAATTTTTTGAGCTGTCTTTATTTGATTCCATTTTTTCTAATATTTTGAAAGTTGTACCCTTTATTTCTATTTTTCTAGGGTTTACCTTAAAATATTGTCTGCAATCCTTTACATTTCCAGCATGTCTACCAATGTTCAGTATCTATATTAACCCCTAGTGGAAACTAAGAACAAACTAACTGGCTATCACTCCCTCCCTCCCTTACCATACGTAACCTGTTACCTCTCATATTTGGTAGTATCTGAAATTTTTGTCCTGGTTTTTACTTTTTAAATACTTTTACAATAAATTATTTATAAAATACTTTACAAGTTTCTCTTCATTTTATTATGCCTTCCTTGTAGATTTATTATTTGTTATTTGGTTGCATGTAAGATACTCAGTTGTATGAGGCCCATCTCAACTTTATTCAGATATAATTTGGGGTAAAGAATTACATGCTTTTATCCTAATGCATTGAGAATTATTTGAAAGTGTTTTAAAAGTGTTTCATGAAGGAAAATATATTATTTTTCCTCAATTATTATTTAGGAATACGTTTGGCTTTGTCTAACAAAAAGCCTGTAAAATAGTAGCTTTAAAACATCAATATGTCTTTTTCTCTCAAGTAAAAGAAAGCCCAGAGGGAATCAGCCCAGGTCTAGTGTGGTCACCGCATGGTCTGAGGAATTCAAACTTCTTCTATTTTGTTGCTTCACAGAACATGGCTTCTGTTCCCAAAGTCACCTCGTGGTTCAAAAGGGCTGCTGGGATTCCGGCCATTACATCTCCATCAAGCCAGCAGGAAGGGGGAAAGGATAAAAAGCAGGGCATCTCATCCTTTCAAGGAGACTTCCCAGAGCAGTAATTTTACTTATATTTATAAGCTATACCCCGCTGCAAAGTAGCTTAAGAAAAGAGGGCTGTTTTTTTAAAAAAAAAAAAAAAACTGGAGAGCACATCATAGTAAATTTTAAGGCCAGCAGGAATCAATAGAAGATCTTCAATGCTTCCAGAGAGTTAAAAAAAAATCACATTAAAAAACAAAAGATCACATTCAAATGATTCAGAATTAGACTATCTACAGCAAAACCGGAAACTAAAAGACAATGGAACAATGTCTTCAAAAGTCTGTGGGAAAAGTTCTCCAACTGACGATTCTGTATTCAACCACTCCCTCCAGTGAGATGGTTTTTATCTTTCACAGAAGGCTACTGAATGATGCAACTCACCAACACTAAGAAATAACAAGAAAAACAAAGACATGGGATCCAGGAAATGGGAGCCCAACCAAGAGAAGAAGTAGAAAAAAAAATCCCAGGGTACTGGCTGATGGAAAAGTTAACACATTTGAACATATTGAGAAGAGATTTTCATGTCTGCAGGAGAATTTTAGAATCAATTAGCAATGATGTACAAACAGGTATATAAACTAAGCAAATAAAATGAAAACAAGTATTAATCCAGAGGGAACAAAAAAGGATTATAATTATAACACTCTACATGGCCATACTAATACAAGCACCCAACAACGATTTCAACCACAACTTTTGATAGCACTCTATTGGATGACAAGGGAAAGATAAGTGTATGTGTTTGATGAGAAAAAAAAATGGGCAGAAAGAGCTAAAAATCTAATTTTCCATAGTTGAAAGGCGACATATAATTCTTAAAACTGATAGATCAAGAAATAGCTACATATTCAAGAAACTGAGAAATACAGAAGCAAATAGCAGCAGAAATAGGCAGAACGAGAGTCGTTGCTTTGGGAAGGAAGAACTCAGGATGGAGAGAGCCGAGGTGGCAAACTGCTCTTTCACAGTGTATCCCTAGCATTACTTTCTGTCTACATAAATGTAGCAGTTTGCTTAACAATATAGATAAATATATTTAAAGAAGAACATTAATGCCAGATATTTGGGGGTTACTTTTTCTTTGTTGGCAGGGGAGGTGATGGGGAAAGAAAGAAGGCATCTCACACACCCGCCAAATACAATAATTCTTCCAAAGAAGAATTGGAAAGCTGGTAAATGTTCTGAGTCCGTACTTGTCTGAGATGGCTTCATTTTGCCATCACACTTGAATGATAATTTATGTTCAAAGCCATTTCCCCTCAGAGCTTTGAAAATATTGCTTCATTATTTTCTTGTATCCAATTTTGCTGATGAGGAGTACGATGTCAATCGAGTTCTTGTCCTTATGTCTTGTGGGTTGAATAGTGTCCCCCAAAATATGTCCAAGTCCTGACTCTCAGTACCTGTGAGTGTGACCTTATTTGTAAAGAGGGTGAGTGTAGACATAATTAAGCGTGTCGAGATGAGGTCGTTCAGGCTGGGCCCTAGATCCGAAGTCGAGTGTCCTTATAATAAGGGCGAACAGAGATGAATGCTCCGTGAAGGCGGAAGCAGAAGGTACAGTGATGCGGCCGCCAGCCAGGAACGCCAGGGGCTGCCCGGAGCCACGGAGCCAGGGGACCGGCATGGAAGTCTCCTCCCTCTTCCCTCCACCCTCGGCACCTCCGGAAGGAACCCACACTGCCAACACCTTGATTTCACACTTCCGGTCTCCAAAACTGTGATAATTGCATTTCTGTTGTTTTCAGCCGCTCAGTTTGTGGTACTTCGCTATACCAGACCTAGGAAACTCATATACCTGTAGATAATTTTTTTTCTCTCTCTAAGGTTTTTAGGATTTTCCCCTGCATGTTTAGTATTCTAAAAATCCCACTCTGACATGTCTATGTTTGTGGGATTCTTTACATTTTGCTGGTCATGCACGGGTCCTTCAGGTCTGAGGGCTTAGGTCTTCCTTGGATTCTGGAAACTTCTATTAATTCTTAAAGTCCTGCCTCTCCTCCCGTTTTGGTACTCTATTTATTCTCTGTTAACTGGCTTTTCTTTCCCGCTTGCTGTCTCCTTACCCTTGCACTGCGTTCCCGGAGAAAGTCTTACCTGATCTTTCAGCAAATGTCCCTCCTCCATCTGTGCTCATTTTGCAATTCAGCCCACCAATTGGCAGATTTTTCCTTAATTTCAACCAACAAAATTTGAATTTCCATTATCCCTAGTTGATTCTGGTTATATGGCTCCCAAAGCCTCCTCGTCTTTTAGAGGACATTTTTTGGTTGAAAGAAAGTCGCAGTGTGTCCTCAGAGTGCCGTCATCTGGCACCTTCTTCAGACCTTCATATCTCTGATACGAGGAATCCAGAACTCATCTAATCCTAATAGTCACAGTTGTAAATTGCTCCCTTGTGAGGTGCCAGGCAATTTGCTGAGCCCTTAATATGTACCATCGTATTTAATATTCATTGCAACCCATAAGGACGGTGATATTAATATCCCCATTTAATAGCTAGGCAAATTAAGGCAGGTAGAGCTTACTGGCCTCTGATCACAGTAGAGCTAGTCAGTAGTAGAGACGGGATCCGAATCTAGGCATCTGCTCCAGAATCCAACCAAGCACTGGGTCACTCTATAATTTTGCCTTAAATTATGTTGCATATTTCACATCCCATTTCTAGATGTCGCTGTGTGCATCCGTTAAAGGATTTCAGTGAAGAGTACTGGTTTCGACCAGAGGGACTTTTTTCCCCAGGGGACATGTGACACTGTCTGGGGACATTATTGTTTGTCACAATGAGGGGGAGGGAAAGGTGCTACCGGCATCTCGTGTGTAAAGGCCGAAGATGCTGCTACATACCCTACAATGCACGGGACAGCCCCTCTGCAAAGAACGATCTGGCGCCAAGTGGCAGTGGCAGCGACATGGGGACGCTGGCGCGGAGCATCCAAAACCTCTTCCAACCCCATGAGCCCGAGGATGACTGGTCAGTAACATGAGCGGTAAGTATAGGAGTGCATCCTCAGAAGACCTGCTGGGCCCAGGCTTCACACTGCCATACAATAGACTTTAAAGGTGACGGACATACGTCCCTGCATGCCAGAGAGCTGCGGTGGCACACCTATTTGCCCCAAGGTTCCCCAGCTTCACCGACTCCAGAATCCATACAAGCCCTTAGCACCCAGTTAACATTCGCTGTGTGAAGCCTTGTGAGACAAGACACGTAGGCTGACGTGCAAACGTTGGGCTTTCTCTCTTTGTTTCTTCTTTCTCTCCATTTCAAACAGGGAGCCATGCTCTGTTCTGCTTCTTAGCCCCAGGGTTCTTGAAAGGTAGAGAGCAGAAAAAGGTTCAGGGAGAGGAGGCCAGAAGTGGCAGTTCCTAAGGGAGGAGGCCAGATCTTGGGGCATCGGGCTGTAAGATGCACTGCTGAGGCCAACCCCTAGGCTGGGGCCTCCGGCCTTACCAAGAACGCACACCTCAAACCGGCCTCCACAGCAGGGGCCCAGGGGATGCTCCAGGCAACCACGGCAACCTGGAGCATGATGCACAGAACGCACAGCCCCGGGTCCCTGGGAGGCTAGGGGTTCCTCCCAGCTGTGTTCAGGGTAAGAGGCAGGAGCCCGTCTGAATCACTATGCTAGGCAGTCACTTGAGAAAGGGCGAAGGAAAGAAGGAAGCATATAAGCAGAATGAGGGGTGTCTGAGCCTGCCTCCCCGCCCCTTCCCCCCACCTCCCATTGAAGCCACTGCGGCCAGGGCAATTCCAGAGCCACTGAACACCTGGAGCCACCGGGCCAAGCGCTGAGGCATCTTCTAGCCATTCCTTGCCCTGTGACACCCATGGACTTATTTCACACTGCTTGCCTGCCTCCCCTTCCAGCCCCACTGGAGAAACTTGACCTTGTCCCAAAGAATGAGGCACAGACAGAGGGGCGGGAAGCAGGGAGGGCCTCCTTGAAGTGTGTCCTGGGCCCAGTTTGACCAGTTGCATAGCGGTGGTGAGGTAAACCACTCTGACTTTCTCCTCCCCGCTCCACCAAGGCCAGGAGGAGGAGACGCCAAGGCTGACGGGGTCCCCAGCCTCAGCCCCAGCCCTGAACCCCTGGAGCATGCCACCCCCCCACCCCAGCCCAGCCTTCATCCAGGTGGGTCTCGCTCTGGGCGAGGAGGACAAATGCGGGGAGGAAATCTTGGCTCATGAGATCCTGTTTTTCGAACTTGAATCCCATTTCCCTATTGACCTACAGGAACATTTTGGAGATTGTTAATCTTCATTTCCGATTGATTTTCTGTCAATAGTTTCCCGCTTTGCCCCAACCCCAGTCTTTCCATCAAGTAGTGAATGGGCTGTAACCAAACATGAGGGTAGGGCGGTTTTCTAAGAAGCCTTTCGAAGAGTGACTCAACCCTGGGTGACACACACTAGACCCTCTGGTTCTGCTTCGAGTTTGTCTCCCTTGGGGTCCCCAGGACTGGTGAAGCCAGGAAGACCCCTCCCCTCCCCAAGGCAAAGTGAGGCATAAGTAAGTAAGCCGGTATGAAAGCCGTGCCTGAGTAAACCCGAAATCTCCCTGAGCTTCTTCTCCAGGTTATGGGGTCCAGAGGGAGCGACTACGCAGGAGGTGGCCCGGTCCAGGGCGCGAGGTAGGCATCAGTTCGTCCCCAGGCAGCGCCCCGGTTTAGCTGAGACCGAAGCTTGCCTTGCTGTGGGAGTAGAGGTTTGGGCTGCGGGCCTGGGGTGAGGGGGGGGGGGCACCTCAGGGGTGTCCCCACTGCGATAGGGGCCTAAGGGTTTGGAAGCTCTCAAAGATGGCAGTGGGCTGGCGAAGGCAAGTGTGACTCCACAATCCAGTCTTATGTCAGCCCTAGGGATGCCACCGGGCACGCCTCGCCTAGCCGCGGGGGTTTCAGCTTCCTCATCCATCGATGGGGTGAGTGAGTCCCTCCCTGCCCACCTTCTCGGAGCATTGGAAGGATCTGGGCACACGAGGTTTGGGGACAGTCTAGCGGCGTTAGAGATGTCAGAGAGGTGACCTCCCCGCCCGCTCCCAGTCGCTCTGGACCCAACACCCCGGGGTCCGCATCTGTCCTTCTCACCCGCCAATGCCCAGGAGTTTTTCCGCAGCCCGCCTGAATGTTAACACGCAGCGAAAACTTCAAGGAAAACATACAGCTGATGAAAATTTAATGCTATATGTAACAAAGCAAAATGAATATTTAATCCGTGCTTTTATGCGAAACCACATAACCAACTGGCCCCACGCGGCGGCGAGCGTGGCGCGGCCCCTCCCTGCTCGCAGCGCCTGCGCCCGGCAGCGAAGCAGTTAAGCTGCTGGCAACAAGCAGCTCCTAATAAACACTCGGCTAATTCTGTAGGAAAAGCACTAATTAGAAAAGCAATAATAATCGGTGTAATTGCTCTAAATTACCCTCCTAACAGAGAACGGCGCTCGGAGCCGGATCGCAGCTGCCGCCGCCCAGTCCCGCGTCCCGCGCTCGCGGCCCCGCACTCTGCTGCCCCCTGGCGGCCGCAGCGCTCCGCGCCCACCAGGCCGCAAGCAGCCGCCGCGCGAACCCCAACGCACGGGTGTCCCCTAGTGTCCGCCCAGCTGTACTGACCTGCGAACCTGCAGGAGGCTCCCGAGAATCCAAGACTGTTCCTTTGGACTTTCTCCTTTGCCTGTCGCCTTTCTCCCAGTGGACTGTTGACCAGGAACCAACATCACATTAACTGGAAGAGAAAACGAGGTCAAAAAATAATGAAATAAGTAGACCTCTAAAGAGTCCTAGGGATTTGGCGTGGCGTGGATTTGGGGGATTGCCTAGGGAACAAGATTGGAACAGATGAACCCAAAGAAGGGGCAAGGAGATTTCCTCAAACGTGCGCGCTCAGGATGGAGAGGAACGCATCTCCATCTCCGGCAGTGCTCTGGGGAGGGGGCCAGGAAGCTTCTGACCTCCCAGCCTCGCAAGGCCTCAAATGACCAAGGGTGCAGTGTCATTCTGGTGGGTTTATGCAGCAGGGACAGGATTTCTACAGACTCATGCCCATCTCTGCCTAAAGTGTTCCTTCCCAGGGTTGGCCAGTTTTTAGAGCAAGTTGGGCCCCCAGCCCTCCCTGACTTATCTGTAAGACCCTGGGTAATGTTTGAAAGGGGACAGGACTATAGGGTTCCTACATGCTCAGACCCCAACCTCATCCTCTCCCATTCTCCTCCCCACTCACTTTGTTCCAGACACACTGGCCCACTTGGTATTTACAGACACCAAGCACACCACCTAGGCCCTTCCCTCTGCCTGCAATGCCCTTCCTCCAGACAGCCATATGGCTAACTCCGTTGCTGCTCAAATGGTCCTCCTTAGAGAAGCCTAGCCTGACCACTATATCTAAAAGAACTCTTTAGCACCCCCTTACCCATCCTAGTTTTTTATTTTTATTTTTGCGTGCCTTCTTCATGTGACATAACGTGTACCTATTTCCTTATTTTTATCTCTCCCACTGGACTGGAGGCTCCATAAAAGCAGACACTGCCTTATGTTCACTTACGTATCCTCACATCTGAAATAGTACCTGCCACAGTAAATGTTTGGTAAATGCTAAATTAATTAAACAGTCACAAATCACAAAGAAATGACCTTCTAAGGGTGGGATTTCCGGCACTATTTACACTGCTAGTGAGCATGACAGAGCATGGGGCAGGTGGTGAGTGCTAGAAACCACCTGTAGAAGGATGCAGGGCACGTGGTGAGTGCTAGAAACCACCTGTAGAACGAGGGGCCCCCTTGATGTCTCTGCAAGTGTCCGTGGTCTCCATCTTAGGCATGTGCTTACCTAACCCCGTCACCAGGAAAGCATTCAATGCACAATTACCATTTTGGTGGTGGTGGTTGGGTTGTGGTTTGGCTGATTTTCAGACGATGAGGTCCCTGTTTATTTCACGGTGGGAGGGTCACCGAGGGATACACAGTTGACAACGTCCCCTTCCCATGGTTTCTCCTAACTGTAGGTCCCAAGCTCCAATGGTTTCTGGCCCAGCCGAATGGAAAATTTAATCTCCAGCTAATTTAGTCCGGAATTTGGTGACCCTCATCAAGTTACGGGGCTGTCCCTCTCTTAAGAGAGGGGAGTTCCCCACCCACACATGGCCAACATTTGACACTGCCTCTGTGAGAAGGGAGACAAAGGCCCCAGCCCAACCATTGTGTCTACTTGGAGTTCATGGGCAGGCAGACACAAAAGCCCGATGAATTCTTCATGACCCTCTGAGAGGGTGGCTCCTCCAGGCCCCTCCTGTGGTTGGCCAGGCCTTTGAAGGGGGAATAAAGACATTGTTTTCTCAACCAACCGGTTTCCTTTCTTGAGTCTTTGAACAGGGCTCTCTGAGTCTCCTTCCCCTAGCCTCCTCCCCTTGAAGATAGATGCCAACCCTGCAGTTTAGCAGAAAACAGAATCCCCACCACCAGGTTAAGGCAAGGTCACCCCAGCATCCAGAGAAACTCCCCTTCCTTCCACCACAGCACTTGCTGCTGGGGATCCCCAGGCAAGACCCTGGTTCTTGGCAGGGTTGTCCCCTTCCTGCCCCAGAAAGGGTCTCCAAGGAGAGACCTACTCCTCCATCTGCATGGGAAGGCCTGAGGAGGAAGCACCCACCCCCAAGTTTCCACTGCATCTCTCCGGAGGCGGGAGGCGGGGAGTCCGGAGGCAGGACTAGGCTGGAGCCCTGGTAAAGGCCACGCTCTGCCACAGCGCCCTCTGCTGGCGGATTTCAGGCAATGTGAGGACTGCAGATTTCACGCCCTGTCCTGACTCCCTGAGTGTACAAACCATGTTCCTTGCCCTCAAGTCCCTCCCTCACCCAAGAAGTTCTCGAAGGGAAGGGGCGGCCGGCCTTCTCTGGCCAAGTCCCTTCTCCAGAAATAAGTGGAGAGGGAGGAGAGAGGCTCAGGCCTGGGGGAGGGGCTGGGTTTGAGTTAATGAGCTATGTATTTTCCTTCTATAATCTACGGCATTGGATGCAGCAGCCAATTTAACTTCACTGAGGAATAATTTGTCATGGGGTCGTTAGGATGAAGAAGCTGGGTGGGGTGAGAAAGGGTGGGCAAGGCGGGACCAGACAGAACAGCGTCCGTCCCAAGCTCTTTCTAGAAGTCGTCCCAGGGAGCCACGTACCAGGAGCCCAAGGAGAAAAAAGGACAATGGGCTATGGGCTCCTCAGTGGCAGAGCTTGGATAGAGTCAGGGAGTGAGGGGGAGTCCTGGGCTGGACAGTACAGGAGCCTCACCTCTCCCCTGAGGACAGGGGTGTGTCTGTGTCACTCTTCAGGGCCTGGGACCTGGGGTGCTTCATGTGGATTAATGGGACCTATATAATCCAGAGATCAATAAATGAAGTGATTGATTAGATCCATGGCTCCACATACAGCTTCTATGATCTCAGCATGTGATGGAACCATGACATCCTGGCCTCATTTCTATGCCCTTGCCTCTTGCTTCCCTTAGCCAAAAATCACAGGATGAAAGAGTGAGATGGTTTGACCACGCTCTGGTCCCTCTACCACGGAGTCGACACATTTTTCTGATGGCCTGCTTTCTAGGAGGCAGCATCAGGCACCAGCTGGGGCAGCAGATTCTCTCTCCTCCCTTTTCTTCTCAGGAAGTGTGGATTCCTGCTCCTTCACCGCCGCAGGCTTCTCACTTCTGGATATACCATGCTCCTTTCTCAGTGCCAGGAGCTGCTCAAGCCAGCCTCTTGCAGGCTTTACGGCCAGTTGCCCTCCACTCTCTGGAATATAGCACCACCTAGTGGCAGCCTGCAGCCTGACAGTGCCACAGTGAAATTTCAATGAGTCAACAAATCTGTACGGATCAAGCAAGTACAAAGCATTATTCCAGGCCATCATGCCTGGGAAGAAGACCAAAAAGGAAAACAAACAAAAAACCTGACACATGCTCCCTGAACCTGAAGATGCTTGCTTTTGAGCGTAAGCTTCTGAGTTAGACCACGTAGGGGTCAAATCCTGGCTCCAGCATTTACCAGTCGTGCTATCCAGGGCATGTCATTTAACCCCTGTAAACTCCAATTTCCTCTTCTGTAACATGGGAATAGTAAAAGTATCTCTCTTAAAAGGATATTGTGACGATGAACTGAGCTGAAAGATTAAAACACTTAGTACATTGCTTGGCAGACAGTAAATGATTTTTAAATGGATGCTATTATTATTGAGATAATAAAATTATTAATTCAGGCTAAGTGTTAGAAGAATCCAAGGAAAGGTCAACCCAGTTATGAATTGGAATTATGACAGAGAGCCTAACAGAATTGGTAAAGAACTGAGAAGGGCCTTACAGATAACGTAGGGTCTGTGACCATGAGCAAGTCAGTAAACCTCTTTAGGCTCATCGTGAAGAGGGGATAAGACAAGTACCTTGGGATAACATCTTTTAGTGGTTAACATCTCCTATGTACCCACTATGTGCCAGGCTTTGGGATTCAGAGATGAAAACATTTCATCGTTGACCTCGAAATTGCAATCTGGCCCACAGCAGAGAAAAGAGGTGGTGGGCTTTCTCATACCATTCCTTGATTCCCACCCCAGTCCCCACGCCAAATGCAGAAGGCGAAGGCGAGGGTCGTTTGTTAGTATTGTGTCCTCCGGCAAGCAGAATCTCCAGGAGCCCGCCCCACGAAAAGGGCCAGGGGTTGGGGGGAAATGGCAGACCATCACCAGGTCTCAGGACCCATCCCATTCCTCCCAGGATGCTCCTCTTCAAGGCCTCCCCCAGCCTTGCTCCCTCCAGAACCTCGAGTATCTAGAATGTACAGTTCATGAGAGCAGGGACCCGGTCCACCTTGTTCACCAGTGGAGCCAGCACAACATTCAGCGCCCGGAAAGAGGGACATTCAACATTATGTGTTGAGTGGATTAATGAATGAAAGAAAGTTTTAAGAAAGTAATTCATCGTAGGGCCCTTCCTCTTAGGCCTGGCGTCAGCACGAGACTTTTCGCAACTATTTCAGCCCTCATATTGTCTCCACCTAAAAAGTAAGTATACTCAGAACCCACACTGAAAAATTTTAATATGTCCTACTAACCATTTAATCTGTGTCCTTTTTGTCCCCTGGTTAAGTGATAAGTTCTTTGATAGGCAGGGACTTTCTCTTATATGCCGAATTTATAGCTCATGGATTTCTCACCATGGCTGCACCATCCCTGAACTCATGCTGAACTTATTTTTCAGAGGCCTTTGGGCATGAAAAGTTTGTGTCAGAAGAGAATAAAGTTGGTTGTTCTTTGAGTCAGGGTCCTCTATCTAGACCTCCTGACCTCATAAAACAATGAAGCAAGACAAGATTGGAAAAGGTCTGGAAATTTTAGAATAATGAGCAGAAACTAATACTATAAATGTAAAACACTGAATATACGTTTAATATACTTCATGTTCAGAACAATAATGGTAAAAATGTAAAGGTAAAGAACACAGTTGCCAGTAATTCATAGGAAAAGACGAGTAAGTATTTAAGAAAAAGACAAGATTTAGAATTTCAGGAAAGATCCAGAAAAATATTTTTTAAATTTTAAATGAGAATTCTAGAACTGAAAAGTAAAATAACCCAAATTAGAAATGTAAGGGATAGGTTTAACAACTGATTAGACAAAGGTAAAAATAGTATTAGTAAAAGAAAAAAAAATGGTCAGAAAAAAATAATGAGGATAAATCATGGAGAGACAAAGACAGAAAACAGATAAAGAATGTAAGAGAAATAAGGGATAGAATGAGAAAGTCAACCATATGTGCAACTGGAATCCCAGGGGAGAAAAGGATGGAGCAGAAGCAATATTTGAAGAGAAAATGGTTGAGACTTTTCAAAAATCAATGAAAGATTTAAAGCCACATGGTAAAACTGGTGAAAACAAAAACAAGGATAAAATATTTAAAAAGAGCCACAAAGAAAAGATTAGCTTTAAAAGACCTCTTCATAGAAAAATCAAAGGTCCCGTCAGAAATTGGCAAAAGACACGATGAAGAAAATGTCACTGAAGAGAACATGCAGATAGCAAATAAGCACCTGAAAAGGTGTGTGACATCACTAGGGAAATGGACATTAAAACCACAATAAGTTATCATCACATACCTAACAGAAGCGCTAAAGTAACAAATTGTGGCAGCACCAAATGATGAAGGATGCCGAGATACTGGATCCCTCATACAGTGCTGAAGGTGTAAAATGGTACAGCCACTATGGGAAACAGTGTCAGTTTCTTAAAAATCTAAAGATGCCACTGTCGTACAATTCACTAGTTGCACTCATGGCCATTTACGCCAGAGAAATGAATATTTATGTCCACACAAAAGCATGTGCATGAATGTTTGCAGCAGGTTTACCTAAACTAGCCAAAAACTGGAAACGCAAATGTCCTTCCATAAGGAAATGGTTAATCAAACTGTGGTACATCCATACCTTGGAATACTACTCAGTAATAGGGAGGAATGAGCAATTGATAACACACAACTTGAATGCATCACAAAGGAATTATGCATTGCAGGAAAAAAAAATGTCTATCTCAAAATGTTACATATTCTAAGCATATATGTGTGTGTGTGTGTGTGTGTGTACACACATATATACATACTAATATATATAATTCCATTTATATAACATTCCCCAAATAGCAAAATTATACAGAACAGATTAGCAGTTGTTAGGGGGTTAGGGATGTGGGGAACGGGAGTAAGTGTGATTATAAAGGGCTGGCACAAGGGAAATCTTTGAGGCAATGGGACAATTCTATATATTGATTGTGGTGGCAGATACATAAATCTATGTGTATGATAAAGTTACATAAAATTACATACACAATACACAAACTGGTTCATGGAAACCAGATGAAATGGGAATAAGTTCTGTGGATTATACCAATGTCAATTTTAAGCTTTTGATAGTGTATGATAGTTACATACTATATTTACCATTAGGAAAAATTGGGTGAAGGGTAACTGACACTTCTCTACTATTTTTTGCAACTTTCTGTGAATATATAGTTATTTCAAAATAAAAAGTTAAAATTTTAAAAATAGGCAAAAGTCTTGAAGAAACACTTCACACACACACAAAGAGACATGAATGGCATATGAACACATGAAAAGAAAATCAATGTCATTAGTCATCAGGGAAATGCAAATTAAAACTACCATGAGATTAAAAAAAAAAAAGACCACAAGATAATACCTCATACCACTAAAATAACTAAAATTAAATAGACTGACATGTGGACAAAATATGTAGCCACAGAAGCTCTTTAACCTATTTAGTGAGCATGTAAGATGATGCAACTATTTTGTTTTCCAAAATAAACAGTTCGGCAGTTTTTTATAAAGTCGAATATACACATATTTTATGACCCAGAGATTCCACTCATAGGTCTATACCCGAGAGACATGGAAGCATGCATCTACAAAAGGACTTGTACAAGAATGTTCATTTGGCTATAGTAGCCAAAAATAGAAACAATCTGAATGTCTATCAAAGGAGAAAGGATAGAAAACGTTGTAACTCATGCAATGAAATACTACTCAACAATAAAAAAGAAACAAACACATAATAGCATGGGTGAATCTCAAAACTGTTAGGCTGTGTGAAAGAAGCCAGAGGCAAAAGAATATGTACTGTATGATATCATTTATATACAATTATAGAACAGACAAAATTAAGCTCTGGCAAGAGATACCCAACCGTAGTTGCCTTGAGTAAAAGAGGAGAAAGATGGAGGTGGACTGGTTGGAAAGGGACATGAAAACCTCACTGAAGTGATGTAAATGTGCTATATGTTAATTATCAGTCGTATGGATGCATACTTTTGTGCAACTACACTCATCACACTATGCTGAAAGTCTGTATAATTTATCGTATGTAAACTATAGCTCAATTTTAAAAATTAAACCAAATTATGCTGTGTATGTTTCTAACCACAATTAAATTAAGCTAGGAATTAATAATAAAGATATAACTGAAAAGTCCCCATGTGCACGGAAATTAAAGAAATACATTTCTAAAACACCCGTGAGTCAAAAAAAATAATTACAATGGAAATTTGGCAATATTTTGAACTCAGTGATAATAAAATGCTAAACACCAGAACTTGATGGATGCTTCTAAAACACCAGAGGGAAATTTGATGGGTTTAAGCGCATATATTACAAAAAAAAAAAAAAAAGTTTTTAAAAATTCATCTCAAGAATTTAGAAAAGAAATAAAAAAGAAAATCCAAAAACAAGATTTAGAGTTTAATAATAAAAGAGCAGAAATTAATTTAATAAAATATGTACAAAATAAATGATAAACCTAAAAACTGGTTCTTTACAAATAAAAACCGAGTTGACAACCCTCAGGACTAGTCAAGACTAATCAAGAACAAAGAGAGAAGGAACAAATAACCAATATAAAGAATAAATAGAGGGTCATCACTACAGATTCTACCTGTATTAAAAAGGTCAAGAGTATAATGTGAACAGTTTTATGCCAATGTATTTTAAAGTTTAGAGGAAATAAATTTCTAGTAGCATGCAACTATTAAAACTATCTCAAGGAGAAATAGGAAATCTGAATGGTCCTATGGCTGTTGCAACAATTAAATCTATCATTTAAAACCTTCACACAAAGGAACTACCAGGTTCGAGTGGCTTTGCCAGAAAATTTAACCAAAACCTCGGAAAAAGTATTACAAAATGTATTATTTTTCTACTGTTGTGAAACAAATTGCCACAAATATAGCAACTTAAAACAACACACATTGATTATCTCGCACTGTCCATGGCTGCGGAGTCCTGCTCAGCTTGGGGGTCTATGCTCACCATTTCACAAGGCTGTCATCCGGGAGTCAGCAGGGCTGTGGGCCCATAGATGGTCAGCTGGGGGAGGATCTGCTTCTGGGTTCCTTCAGGTTATCGACAGAATTCATCTTCTTACAGGTGTGGGGCTGAGGTCGCCGTTTTCCTTCTGTGTTTCCCACAGTTCCCGGACACATGGCCCTCTCCATAGACAGTTTGCTTCTTCAACACTAGCAGGAAAGCCTTTCTCTTCTGTATGCTAAGAGAGAGCCCTATATAAACATAATCATGAGCAAGGCTGTCTCCACAACTGTCTAGCTGTGTGGTCTTGGGCAAGTCACGTCACTTCTCTGGTCCTCAGTTTCCTCGTCTGTGAATTGGGCGCAAGCAGTGCCTGCCTCCAGGATGGAAGCTAGGTGAAGAAAGTGATTCGAAGGAAGCCCTCTGAGATACACAAAGCTCAGTCTTTATTCTTAAGTCTGGCCAGGGTTCCTCAGCTTTTCCATCCACATCTAAGCCAGAAACCCCATCCTCCCTACCCCAGGCCACCCTTGGCATACCTTCCACCCAGACCAGACCCAGGCTTACTTAGTTCCTGACTCTGGATACACTTTCGGCCTCCCACAGTGGCTCAGAGGAAGCTGAGTGTAGAGCGGGTGAAGAGGATGGGATCCAACCAGCCAGTCCCTCCCTCCCAACTTTAGACCAGCACTATTCTAACCCCGTTGGGAGAGAAGGCAGCTGCACCCAGATTCCAGAACCTCCTTCCAAACCCTTTCCTAGGAATTGTCCAAACAGGAAGTTGGCCCCGGGTTCTTCCTATTGCCCAAAGGATGCTATGCACCCCAGCACCACCAGGTGGCCCCAAGGAATCAGCTGTCTGTATCTCCACGCCTGAGGCTCCTGAGACAACATATTATTTCAGAAGTACAGAAGCCTGAAGCAGAGGGATCTCACTAGCGATAATTTAGTCCCGCCTCCTTAACCTTCTGGAGGCCACAGACCTCTTTAAGAGTTTGATGAAAACTACTGACCCTCTCCCCAGAAAAAAAGCCCCAGCACATATACTCAATATTGCCATACAGCTACAGAGCATCTTGGACAGCCCCTCCATCCCACACATCAAGGGAGTCTGTTGACTTTTTTGTAACTCAGCACAGGAATAACTGCCCTAATCTCAGCCACCTCCCTTCTTGTCTAGATAAACAAGTCCTACTGGCTCCTCTCTCTGTGATCAGACCCATGCCCATGTTCATTCTGGTGAAATTTGGGTAAACTCCACCAAAGGAGCCAAAGAAGAAAGTCACCAAAGATTAGCTTATTTAAAAGGAGGGGCTTATAAAAGTGTGAAGGACTTTGAGGTTTTGGGGATTGTAGACTGATTGTCTGTGAACCCCAGATCTGGATTTTTTTTTTTTTTTAATCAATAACTGATGCTGCTTTTCCCAAGAGAAATCATGGCCCCACTACCACTTGCATATTAGGGCACAGAGATGCTAATGCATTGGAGAGGGATGGAGAAAGAAAGAGGCAGAGCTTAGGACATAAGAGACTTCCCTCTTCTTGGTACCCAGGGGGTCACTCTGTCTTCTTAAAAAGGAGGGCACTGAACAGAGTTAACACTTGAGTTTCCAAACATTTCAGGATCATTTATTCTGCATTTGTTTACTGGGTGACAGCTATGTGCCAGGCACTGTTGTCCTAGGCACTGGGGATATGACAATGGCCATCGAGATGGACATGGTCCCAGGCTTAAGCCTTAGTGAGCCAAATACTATAGGACATAATTACACCATAATTAATCACAGTTGGGACACAGAGGTCAAGGAATATCATGCTCTGAGAATATATAAGGGGGTGAGGTCTGAAGGAGAGAAGATGGAAGAAAGTCTCCTCTGATGAAGTGATGTTTAAACAGATCAGACAGGTGAGCAGGAGGTAGCCAGGTGAAGAAAAAGGAAAGGAGAGAGCATTCGGGCAGAGGGAACACAAGTATGAAGGTGAGAGAAGGTAAAGGCGTCTGGCTGGTAGAAGCCAGTATGGCTGAAGCAGCGGTCCCCAAAACAGTGTCACTGGTCTGCACTGTTTCGGAGCTCACCTCAAGGCTACGTCAGGGGTCAGGAGCCAGGTAGAAACACTGCCAGCCAGTCTTGGAAAGGACGGGCAGATATACCCTCCCAAATCAGAGAGATACCAGCTACTTGAGGAATGCTCTCCAGTGTGGGTACCTGGCAACGGAACTCATCTGGGTTAAGAGACCCACATGCTGTCAGGTTCCTGCTATTCGGAACTACTACTACTAGAATAACAGTCTTGGAAAGCCCCCAAAGAGACCATCTAGAACAGGGGTTATCATCCTGGCGGCACCATAGAAACACCTGAGACACGTGGAAAAATGCTTGTGCTCAGACCCTGCCGCAGACCAATTAAATCAGAAGGTCCAAGCACAGGACTGTGTCATGGATAATTCCTTTTAACAGGCCCTTCTACACAAGTATTTATCATATTCACATTATACACAAATAGAGAGTAAAGAAGGAGTTGTGGTCACAGAAATTTCATGTTTAAAATATGGTTGGACTTAGGGGAAAGCAGATCCCACTTTCTCTTGCTTAGTCCAGAAGAGCAGTATTTAAAAGGTAGATTTATGTGCTCTTATTTAGAAGAAAATAGTGTTATGGGTAGCCACATGCAAAAGAATGAGCTGGACCCCTTCCTTACTCATACACAAAAATTAACTCGAATGGATCAAAGACTTTAAATGTAAGAGCTAAAACAATAAAAATCTTAAAGAAAATAGCAGACTAAATTTTCATGGCCTTGGGTTAAGCAAAATCTCCTTATATATGACATTGAAAGCACAAGTAACAAAAGAAAAACTAGATTTAGTAGACTTCATCAAAATGACAAAATTTTGTGATGCAAACAATACCATTAAGAAAATGGGTGGGGAACCCTAAAAAATGGGATAATATATTTGCAAATCATATGTCTGATAAGGGACTTGTATCCAGAACATATGAAGAACTCAAGCTCAGTGATAAAAGGACAAGTAATCCAATTAAAAAAATGGTCAACGGATCTGAATAGTCATTCCTTGGAAGATTTATAAATGGTCGATAAGCATATGAAAAGATTCTCGGTATTATCAACCATCAGGGAAATGCAAATCACCACAATGAGATACCACTTCGCACATACCAGAATGGCTAGAATCAAAAAGACAAAGGATCTGGCGAAGATGTGGAGGAATTAACAGCTTCATACAATGCTAGTAGGAATGTAAAATGGCTCAGACACTTTGGAAAACAACTTATCGGCTCCTCAAAATGTTAAACATACAGTTACTATCTGACCCATATCAGAATAAACATAGTTAATACATTCCACTCTTAGGTATATATCCATGAGAAATAAAAATATATATGCCCACATAAAAACCTATAAATGAATATTTATATCAACATTAGTCATGATGGCCAAAAAATAGAAATGACCCAAATGTCCATCAAGTAATGAATGGATAACTAAAATGTGGTTTATGAATATAATAAATTATTCAGCCATAAAAAGGAATGAAGTACTGATAAATGCTCCAACATGAATGAATCTTGAAATCATTATGCTAAATGAAAGACAGCAGTCATGAAATACCACATACTGTATGATTTCATTTATATGAAATGTTTAGAAGAGGCAAATCTATAGAGATAGAAAGTGGATTAGTAGTTGTCCAGGGCCGGGAGGGTGAAGGGGGATGGGAATGACTGCTAATGGATACAGATTTCTTTTGGAAAAGAAGAGAATGTTCCAAAATCGATTGTGGAGATAGTTGCTGAACTCTGTGAACATACTAAAAACTGTTAAATTGCACAATTTAAATGAGTGAACTGTGTGGAATGTGAATTATATCTCAATAAAGCTATTTTTAAAACACAGAATTACACCCCGCTTCTTCATTCTGGGCAAGATTAAGTCATCGCTTTCTTACATTTTATGTTTTCCGCTCTTCTTTTTTCCATGTTTCGATCCCACTCCTCTATCTGGATTTATTTCTTATCTCTGATCTAGTGTGTTGCTTGCTCATACACTCTCTCTCCCCGCCCTATATATATGTGTGTGTATATATATATAACACACACACATATATATGTCATTCCTCTCTTATTTGTCCCCTACTTCATTTCTCTAAGAAAAAATTTCAAAAACAAAAAAACATCCCAGAAATGCTGCCTTTGCAGCCTTGCTCAGGCAGACTGCTAATAAGTCATCAAGCGAGCGGTTTTCCAGGGAGTTAATGGGCTTCAGGGCTTTCCCCCTTGTCACAGTTACGTCACCAAAGTATATTTTGCAAATCACACAGATATGTCTTCAAAGAAAAAAAAGACGAGTTGGAGGGAAGATCTCCCAAGGCAGATAGAGCCTATGGCCAAGTCGATTCCCTGGGAAACGAAAGAGTTTAGGAAAACATACTTCTGAAATCTTCTCTTACCCAGGTTCGCTATTCTATTATGAGGGCCGACTAGAGTAAAGTGACTAATGACAGAGAGGACACCTGACAAAATCAGAAAGACCGAGTTCCCGGAGTATGGCAGGTTATATTTTCCAAAAATGGCTACAGCAATATTTCTGATCTAACATGCTCTTCCAAATTTTTGGATAATCCTCTTACAAAAGGTAGAATCTAATTCCCTTCTCTTTGAATATTGCTCAGCCTTGGGGTCTTTCTTCCAATGAACAGAATCTAGCAGATGTAATGTGATTCCTAATGCTAGGTCTTCCATCTGCCTTCTCCCTCCCTCCCTTCCTTCCTCCCTCCTCTTCTTCCCCCTTAACCCCTGCCCCCCACTTAGGAAGCCCAGGCTTCATGCAGAGGTCACACACGTGTGTTCCAGCCAACGACAAGCTGAGGTCTCAGCCCATGGCCGGCATTAACCACCAGACAAGTGAAGGGGGGAGGGAGGGGAGTGAGAGGAAAGAGGGAGCCTTCCCACGACTTCAGTTCTCCACTTCCACACCCACCCTGCTGACAAGAGAGAAGAGCTATCCCTACTGAATCCTCCCCAAACTGCAGATTTCTGAGATGTTTGTCACCTATTACTACATAAGAAATTACTCTATAGCTCTGTGGCTGGAAACATTTATTTTCCCACAGCCTATGCAGATCAGGAATTTGGGCATGACTTAGCTGGGTCCTCAGTGTCAGGGCCTTTCAAGGTCTGTGATCAAGGTCTTGGCTGGGGCTTTAATTGTCTCAAGGTGCCACTGGGGAAGGATACATGTCCAAGCTCTCTCACATGGGTACTGGCAGGTTTCAATTCCTTAAAGCCTGTTGAGTTATCACCTCCAATTTCTTGTCATGTGGGCTTCACATCACGTGCAAGCCAAGAAGTCAATAGAGTGAAACCGATAGCAAGATGGAAGTCACCGTCTAACCACCTCATCACAGAAGCGACATCTCGTCACTGTTGCCACATTCCAGTTCATTAGAAGCAAGTCATTAGGTCTAGCCACACACAAGGAGGGAGGATTACACAAGGGAGAGAATACCGGGAGCCATATCAGAAGTTGCTGCCACACTGAGCAAAATTAACGTCATTATTTTAATCCATTAAGTTTGGGATGGTTTGTTATGCAGTATTAGAAAACACCAAAACACAGGTGGAGGAGCTGGGTAGGAAAACTATATTTGTTGAATATTTACTATGTGCCAGGATCAGTTTACAGATGGCAAAATTGAGTCTCAGAGAGGTCTAGTGACTTGCCACAGCTATTAGTGGCAAAGTGATGAAAACCAGTTCTATTAGATTCCACAGCCCATGACCTTTTCACTTTTCCATTCTACTTCCTGTCTTTTGACCATCGCAAACCATTTGAATAGCCAATATTGTGTTGCTGAAGGTCCCCTCCCCCGCCCCCCCCGCCCCGTATTCCTAAATTTAACCAGCAGAAATTATTTCTAGGTACACCACCTCTCCCCATACCCCCTTCAACTCTGTTATGAAGAACTTCCCTCTTCATGCATTCTGTATTTTATGAAGCTGGCAGGACCAGTACAACATGCTTAGCTGGATTTTCCTCCATAAAAACGAGCTTTCTGGACTACTACTGCTTGCTCATGGTGAGGACATAGATTCCAGGAAATTGGCTTAAAACCCTGAGGCAAACGTCTGTCTGAGTAGAGAAGAATGTAAAACCAAACTGCTCATGCTGCTGGTGTCCCTACCCACCCCACCCCCATCGATCCTTCAGGAGAGGCTTGAGGCTCATTGATGCAAGGATCCAGGATGAAGGGAAGCTGACATTTCACTGTAAATCTTTTTGTACAGTATTTTAACCCTTTTCCTGCTTAGGGAGGAAAAAAAAGTGCCAGCCTAACTTAACATCACGATAGGAATGCTACATTTTCTAGGATGGGACACTTTCATTAATCAAGAATTACTATGTTTTGTAAATGGAAATGCCACTACTACCAAAACAGAATACTATAAATAGAATAATGTCATTTGTTTCCAAAAACTATTGATATACTACAGCAATGCAAAAATAATAATAAAAGCAAGATATTCCATGGCAAACTTTGGGGGTAAGGTTAGGACTATAATCTGCTACTTATCTTGAGGTAAACACTGCAGCCCCAAGCATCACCAGTAAGTATCTTCAGGGAAAACAGGAAATGGGTTAATATATGTAGTGTGCATGTTAATTGACCTTTTAAAGATCTATTTGAAAACTAATCTCGGATTAGAGATTTCTATTAAGGGAAACTGCGGCACTTGTCAGGGTAGATCACAGTACACTCTCTGGTGCTGATTCTGCTTGGCGATACAGATGGTCTCTTTAGGAGAACCCTGCCTGCTGGGAAGACCAGGAAAGTTCTCCCAGAAGCTAAATGCTCAGGGGTTGACTGATATTCTAAAATATGAATCAGATCAGGATGACCTCACTCTTTCTGCTGTCTACAGTGATAATGATGATAATAATAAGAATTGCTATAACAACATTTGATTATTGACATGATCGGAATGAGGTCTACCATTTTACTATTTGTCTGTTTGTCTCTGCTGATTGTTCCTTTATTCCTCCTTTCCTTCCACTTTGGACTACTTAAATATGTTTTAGAATTCTATTTTAATGCATCTATTGGCTTTTTAATTGGAACTATATGTATTATTTTTTTAGAGGTTGCGCTAGGGATTATAGTATATACCTTTGCTTCTTCCGAGTTAACATCATACCTTTTAACATAAGATATAAAAACTTTACAGCTGGTAGATTTCCATTTATCTCTAAAGTTACCCCATCCACAGCGCTCTTTATGTTGTAGTCATTTGGCATGTGTATTACATTTGTATGTACTGTAACCTGCAAGAAATGTTTCTTTTTTAAATAATCATGTGTATTCTAAAGAACTTGAGAGGAAAAACTAGTTTTACATATTTACTTAGATTTACCATTACTGATGTTCTTTATTTCTTCCTAGAGGTCTAAGTTTCCCTTGGGTATAATTTCCATTTGGCCTGAAGAACTTGCTTTGCCTTTTTGCCAGTGAAGATATGCTAGCAATGTAAAAAAAAAAAAAAAATCTACTTTGCTTTCTTTTTTTGAAGGACATATTTGCTGAATATAGATTTCTGGGTTGACATTTGTTTTTTTTTGGAACTTCAAAGATGTTGTCCTACTATTTTCTGGCCTCTATATTTCCTTATAAGAAGTTGGTGGATATGAAAATTACTGTTGCTTGGTATGTCGTGAGTAATTTTTCTCTGGCTGCGTCCAAATATCCCCTTTACATCTAGTTTTCTGTGTTTGGACTATAATGTGCTTAGATGTGTTTGTTTTGGTTTGATTTGGTCTTTTTTGCATTTATCCTACTTGGATAAATTTCAGGTTTCCTGAATCTGAAAATGTATGTCTTTCACCAGATTTGGGAAATTTTCTGTCATTAGTTCTTCAAGTATTTTTTCTGCCCCATTTTTCCCCTCCTCTTTCTCTGAGACCTCTATTACATGTATATGAGATCTTTTGGTATTGTCCTACAGGTCCCGGAGGCTTTGTTCATTTTTTTTCCAATCTTTTTTTCTCTTTCTTCTTCATATTGGATAATTTCCATTGATGTACCTTTACATTCACTGTTTCTTTTTCTGTCATATTTATTTTGTGAGTTTGGCTTTTCGCTATTGGAAAAGAAAGTTACAAATAAGCAAAGAATAAAGGCTAATATTGGAGATATCACTAGAAACTCATTTATTATCATGATGAAAGAAAGAGAGAGAACTAGATGGGTTCACATGAGTTAGTATGTATACATACATTCCTAACTCTATTCACTGAGAGGATTTACAAAGTGATTCTCCCACCCAATAGTGCCTGGATCTTGGTTTCTAAATACCATCCTCCAATGAAAGGACCCTGGGTCCCCGGAAAAAATGGTTTATTCCAGGGCTGAACATGGAAAATAGAAGATGAACTTCAAGAATTCAGAAAGTAAAGAAGTGCTCAAAAAAATTATGGGGTATGTTAAAGGGTGCAAGCCACTTTGAAAGGTTTCCTAATATATTAGTGTTGAATTATATCCCAAATAATAAAACAAATATCTATTGGTCCATACCAATTAAATAAATGGGGGAGATGCAACAACTCCTCTAACTCCAACTAATAAATGTACAACAAATGAGGGAAATAGGAAACCACCATTGGAGAAATTACAGTAACAATGGCTGCAGGTAATATCTGCCAATGAATGAGAAAATTAGTGAATAAAAGTTTAAGAAAAAGCAGGATATAGTTTCAAAATACCTTCCTCAAAACATTTATTAATTACTGTGATGGAACAGGTTCACAAATTCTTTTACACTCCTTTCTCCAGGAGGTGATCCTTAATTTCTTGCCCCATAAGTATAAGCTGGGTTTAGACTCTCATCTAACAAATAGAGTATAAAAAGAGAAAAATATTAACCATCTAGCTGAGAAAACTGGCAGGCACCACCCGAACCACGTGCTCAAGGTAAACATCACCAGTAATAAGACACATTGATACCTTGCACTCGCCGATACAATGTAATGAGGAGGCCCTGCCACCTCTGTGGAATTCCTCCCCTAAATCTGTAACATCACTCTAATTGGGAGAAAGCATTAGATTAATCCAAATTAGAGAATTCTACATAATATCAGACCAACAGGTGTCAAGGTCACAAAAGACAAAGAAAGTCTGGGGAACTGTCACAGGTTGGAGGTAACTAAGGTAAAAGTGAAGATTAATGCAACGTGGTGTCTTGGATTGGATCCTGGACCAGAACAAGATCATTAGCAGAAAATCTAGGAAAGACGTGAAACTTCTTGAGCACTGTGACAGAGTTATTTTACTCCCAAGGGCTTAGCATCAAACTTTCAACGCTGACTTCTTGATGTGCTCATGTCAGATATAATGAAGATAATAACAGGTGCCATTTATTGCATACTTAATGTATGCCAGACACATTTACATACATTGTGTCACTTAATCCTCCCAACATCATCAACTTCATTTTATAAATGAGACATTGAGCAAAGAGAAGAGTAGTCATTTGATGAAGGTCACACAGCTAGCAATTGCAGGAGCCAAGAACTGAACCCAGGGAGTTTGGCTTCAGCACTCACACTCTTTAACTACCATGCTTGATCTCTGGGAATATTTATTGAATTATTGCCATGAAAATTTAGTAAGCTCCATTACAAGAATACTTCAAACCATCAAAAATGAGAACCATAAAACATTGGAGGAAGAAACATTTAGATAATTCTTTCCGAAGCAGCACACTCTATCCCCTTGTTTCCCAAGCTTTAGTCATCCTTCAGCTACCTCCTTGATTTCTGTCATGGCTGACATAACCTGTACTCTTAACTACTTAATATCTTCTAAACCGACTCAATTGTTTTTCCTTAAGTAAATTAGCTACAAAGGAAAGTGACCTCATGTCACTATTGTAAATGGAAAAGCAGTATCATTTACCTTAAGTAAATGGTAACCTAAAAATAAATACCATAGAAACAAAACAATGTCAATAAATTACAGTTACATGTTGGTGCCTGCCAAAAGCTCCGAGCCTGAGTGAGCTCTTATCTCTTTGCTAAAAATGGGGGAAATTAGCAAATGTTAAAGGAGTGTTCATGACAGACCAGCATGAAAAGGTAATCAGAATTACCAAAAGGTTGAAAAAAGGAATATTCTTCTCTGTAAGTTGAGATTAGGTGACAGAAACCCCACAGGAATAGTGGCTTAAATAGAAACTTATTTCTATGGCACACAGATGTCCAGAAGTAGGTAGATTAGGGCTGGCATGGCGCCCC
Organism: Rousettus aegyptiacus; assembly: GCF_014176215.1. Taxonomy (NCBI): domain Eukaryota; kingdom Metazoa; phylum Chordata; class Mammalia; order Chiroptera; family Pteropodidae; genus Rousettus; species Rousettus aegyptiacus. Next base: position 75,544,492 of record NW_023416287.1, read on the forward strand.
ATGGTGTTGGGAAGAGGCACTTTATAACTTGTGGTCCCGTTGGGTGTGGCTTCCAAGGTTATGTAGAAGCCCAAAGTTGCTGCTCCAAGACCGGCCATCATGTCTGCTTTCCAGAGAGCAGCAAGAAAGGAAGAGGAAGAAAAAGGAACACCTCTTCTCTTTAGAACATGACCTCACTTTTGCTTGCATCCCATTGGCTAGAACTTAGTCACATATCCAGGAAAACAGGGAAATGTACTTTTTATGTTGGGCAGCCAAGAGCTGAACTTATTAAAAATAAACAAAACAAACAAACAGACAAAGAATTATAGTATTTAAAAAAAAAAAGGAAAATGGCTGGACAGTAGCAATCTCTGATTTTATGTTTCCCCATGCTGTACCAGTCAGCCTCCATAACTCACCTTAAGAGGACCATCGAAGTCAGTCCAAGCCCAGACTTTGAGCAGGCCTCTCTAACTGCCCCTGGACTTGGCCTGGACTCCACTGCTCCTCTGAACATCTTCCAAGCTGAGAAAAGCAATACTCTTTCACCACTAAGGTTACACTTTGTTATCGGGCCCCTTAAACCCTACCCTGCCCCGTGAATCCATCTCTTACAGGTGCCCTGAGCTAAGTGGACTGTGGTGAGGCACAACACTATTATACAGGAGGGAATGCTGTCTGGGGAGTTGGTCAGTCCTGGGTTAGCTTCCAAACTCTGCCCCTCACCAGCTATGTAGGCTCTCATTGGTTTACTCCAAGACTCTTCCTCATTGACCCTGGCACCTCGGTGCCAGAAGCAGAGGTCCTGGCATGGGCTGGAAGAACCTCTGGATGGCAGTAACGGTGTCCCGATGCTTGAGGAGTTCCACATATTAAAGGGAAGGCATGCCGCCTCTGACACAAAGACATAAACAAAAGTCATTCGCAATGTGAAGATAAAGACAAAAATTGCCATGGACGATCTTGGCAACTCCTAGCAAGCTAGAGACAGAAACCCTCTTGTATCGGATGGCCTTAAATTATATTCTGAAAAGGAGAGATGTGACATGCCCAGGGGAGGGAGGGATGTTATGGAGCACGGCCATTGACAATCTTAGAGATGGGTCACAGATGCTGGGATGCCTACCCACCTAGATCACTGAGTTGGGGGGTAGGCCACCCCTCCAGGGTAGGGCTCGTAGCATAGGCTTTTAGGACAGGTGGCAGTCTGGAGAACCCTTTACCCAGTGGTCTCCACATCTTCATAATCACAGACAGCTTTTAATAAGTATCCCTCCAATGGATTTCTGTTTTAATAATTGCTTGCCAATTAAATTGTACAAATTAAGAATGGATTCATATTTCCTGTATTTTTCACCTAAGATGCATAGCTCTGGTTATGAGCATAGGCAAAATAACAGGACCAAGCTGAGCTGATAGATGCTTGACACCTGCCTCCTGTTCAGGTTCACACTTGAGAGAAAAAAAAAAAAACCCATTTTAGAGGAGAGTTTAAAAACACCACGAATAGCTGGTAAGCCGGCCCCGCTCTTGGCCTCTGTTACCATCTTTGCCAGTCTCAAGTCTCTTCCCGGGTTGGAAAATGCTAACCTTTCTGCCCAGTCTCCTCAATTTTATGGTGGGAAAACTGGGGCCCAGGAGGAGCAATGGCTTGGCCAAGGCCACACAGCTAAGGATGGAGAGATGGAGCGAGACCCGTGTCTCAGACCTCCTGACTGGTGGACGCCGTCCTTCTCACTTCTACACACTCCCCATTGCTCAACTTCAAAACTCCAACCCAAGCCTGACAACACAGTGTGGGAACCAGCCTGGCGGAGTCACGGGGAGGAGAGGAATGCTCCCCCTCCAAAAGAGAAAAGAGTTTAGAATCATCCCCACCCAAGGATATAAAGCAGAAAGGACGCCTGGATCAGAAGGCCGAGGCTATGCCAAAATGCCATAGGTGCCATAAATTAAGCAGCCAAACATGCCAGACTCGTTATAATTACCCAGCATGCTGACAGTGTGTCTGAAGGCTGCAGTCTTCATGACGGGTCCCATGACATTAATCTGGCTTGTTATATGATCTTGTACAGGTGATAAGGGAAAGTATTGTTTTTCCCAAACACCATCTAGATCAAGCTCAGAAACAGACCACCCAGAAAGCAGTTGCAACCTGTCACGCTTAATGGAAGAATAAATTGAAATATGTTTTTATTCTCAGCCCTTATGAAATCACTGACTCCCTCATATAAAGTGTCAAACCAGCCTGGGATGCTGTCAGAGAAACCAAGTGTTAGCTCAGTTTTCTTGCTAGCTGCGTGACCTTAAGCAAGACACGGCTCTTAGGGGGCTTCAGTTCCTGAGTCATAAAGTGGTAATATTAGTCCCTGGATTAGTGCGCTAGGACTGCCGTAGCAGGGCACCACAAGCTAAGGGACTTAGCAGAAATGTATTGTCTCTCAGTTCTGGAGGCTGGAAGCCCAAGATTAAGGGTCAACAGAGTTGGTTCCTTTTAAGGGTTGTTACATCTTTGTATCTACATTAATTACATGTGGCTCTAGTTCGTTCATTTTAACCGCTAGATGGGTAGGTCATAATTTTTTAAAATTTATCTTGTTTCCTTTTTTTGTGTGTTATGAATGTTCTTGAAAGAAGATTCTTGTACTGCTGAGGCTCCTGTGGTCCTCTACAGTGTAGACGTAGATGTTGGTGCCTGGGTTAGGGGACAGGAGCATCTTCACCTCTTCTGGCTATTGCCAAGCTTTCCTCAAAATGCTTCTATCAATTTATACTCCCACCTGTAGACATCTGAACTCACCACATCCTTCCCTACACTTGGTATGATCAGACTTTTAAATTCTTGCCAAGCTAATGGGTGCGAAATGGCATCTCACTGGGATTTTAATTTGCAATTTCCCTCATTAGCAGTGAGATTGAGCATTTTTTCATGACATTATTTTAATGGTTGGAATCTTTAGGAACCTCCCCCACTGAGACTCAAGGGGAAGTAAAGAATGGCCAGGGCGTAAATTTTTCTCCTGGCTCTCAGTAGCTCCATAAACTCCTAACTCACGGGTAAGAAATTCACAGTGGCTGAAGAGTACAGAGGAATTGATCTTGTGGAGGCAGAAGGGGGAGAGTAAAGGGAAAAGAGTGGTGTTCTACCCCATCCATTCCCTGAATGTTTGGGGTCTAACAGCACCCCCAGTGGGGACCTATGGCGTGCCCCCTGCACATCTAGTCAGGGATGGCACAGGGGCCCACTGCTGTGCAAAACCTTCTGGAGAGAATGCGAACAAGAGAAACGGTACGAGCAGGTGGTTCCTTCCCTCTGGAGCAAAAGCCACAGGAAAATTCGATGTGATGTATTTTCAGTAAACGCTATTGTTGAAATATAACATATAGAACAGCACACAGATTATAAGTGCCTGGCCCAAAGAATTTTCACAAAGTGAAGGTATTTATGTAACCACCACCAACCAAATCTAGAATAGAATATTACCAATACCCCAAAATTTCCCCTCATATCCCCTCCCAATCACTAACTCCTCCTCCTCTCCTCCAACATAAGATGACATATTTTTTTTTTCAACAATATATTATTCTTGATTTTGGAAGGTATGAGAGAATGTGTTCTCTGGATTTTTCCTTGAATATGACTAGTGAAGTTATCTGAAGTCTTTGGGCATCAGAATACCATATTTATTTTTAAAATTTTCAGCACAAAGACACAAATGAAAGCAAGGTCTCTGAGGTCCTATCTATTTGGGAGGTTGGTGGTGGGCGTGGGGGTGGAGCCTTGGTTGGGCATTGGCTCAGGGCAGTGGTTATTTACTGATAGGAAGGAAAGTATTCTGATATTTTAATACCCAGCACGGACTAGCTGTGTGCAAAGCTGAGTGTCAGCAGAGGGTGCAAGGGAGAGAAGCAAACCCACTGAGAGGCTTCCACAGCGCTGGCGTGAGAGGGCGGTGGTTTGGCATGGCTGTGGAGGTGGAAAGAAATAAATGGATTGTCAGTACATTCTAAGTATATTTTGGTGGGAGAAGTCACAGGACCTGGATCGGGTGAGGGGTGGGGGTAAAGAAAGTGTGGACTGCCCAGGCTTCTGGGGCAGGCGTCTGGACGGAGGCTGATGCCGTTTACCAAAATGGGTTTGCCCAGAGAAGCAGCGTTAGAATGAAAATCATGTGTTCTGTCTTGGACACGTTGAATCTGAGATGACTCTGAGCCCAGCCTGTGAAAATGTGAAGCAAAGGATTACAAATAAGATTTGGGAGCTGAAAAAAGTTCTGGATTGCAGACGCAAGCCTGGGAGGCCGTGGCCTGTGGAAGCGACTTAAGGCCGTGGATGTAAACAAGATTCCTAAGAGAGAACCAAAGGGACATAACCAGTTATTGTTAAACGATTTAAGTGTGTATGTTTTTAAGAGTCTTTGTCTTTTAGACAAATATACTGAAATGTTTACACGTAAAGTAGTATGAAGTGTGGGATTTGCCTGAAAATAAATGGGAAAGAACGACTATTGTAAATACTTAAGCCGTAAGTTGGTAATTGTTGAAGATGGGTGATAAGTACATAGGGATTCATTGTACTATTCTTTCTATTTTTATACACGTTGGAAATTTTCTATTCTAAAAAGATTTCAAGGAAAACAAGGGCGCAAACACAGAGCCTTGAAGACCACCAGCATTTAGCAGTCAGATAGAGGAGGTAGAGAAACACGCGGAGGAAATAGAAGTGGCCGGGCAGGCGGGGAGGGGCAGGGGGCGCAGGGAAGAAGGTCAACTAGCACTGTAGGGGTCCCCGCAGCTAACAGGAGGAAGATGGCAGCTCGATCGTGAGGGACTCAGAGAGCAAGTCAGATGGATGTTTAATTGTGCCCGATGGATTTAGCAACATGGAAGCCACTAGTGACCTCAGTCAGGCAGTTCCAAGAAAGGAGGTTCGGTGTCAGAAATCTGCCCAAAGGGAACTGAGGAAGACGGGAGAGAGAGAGCAGGAGGACGTGTAGCCACCTCTTTCGACGAGCTCGACTGTGAATGAGAGCAGAGGGGCAAGGGCTTGAAGGAAGGTTCCCTTTTGCAATGGACAAGATAGAGCATATTGATTCAAGAGACAAGAACAAAAGAAGGCACGGGGGCCGGGGAGAGGGATGCATTGTCCAGAGAAGTACAGAGCTACAATGTTGAAGATAAAAATAGCCACAAGGGCGTGTCTGCACAGTGCGCCGCACATTCTAATCCATGTCCTCAGCCTGGCTAGTTGGAGCTTCAAACAGACTTATGCTCCACGAGGCTGGCAGGACAGAGCAGTGGTTTTAAAAATTTTTTTCTTTTTAACCACTATTTAACCACCTTAGAAGGCAGGGGCACCAGGATGGGATGCTATTTGCAAAGACTCTCCAGCTCGTTAAAAGTAGAGTTTCCACTGGAAGCCCATCATCTCCGGCTCCCAGGTCAGGGCTCCGGAGTCAAGGGTCGGGGCCCAGGATTGAGCAGCTGGGGGCCTGGAGACGCAGGTGGTGGCAGGCAGGGCACTCGTGGGAGAGCTCTCCCAGGGCACAGCGGGGATTCCTGCGGCACCCTCTTCTGGCGTCGGCATTGTTAACTGGCCACAGTGGGGTAGAAACAGGAAGTCTTCTGCTCCTCCAGAGACAGTCGCTCGCTCAGGGCAGAAAGCTGTGAAAAGCAACCCCACTGCCAGGGAAAACCGGAGGCCTGCCAAGCGAGGGCCATCGCTTAGACGTGCTCCAGGCCAGAACAGAACTTTGCTTTTATCGAGCCCTGAGCAAAAGGCCAAAGAAAACAATAGCGGGACCCCCACCCCTAGGAGACAGCCTCCTGTCCCCAGCCCCTCACTGTGGCCCACCCCTCTGCAGAGAGACTGCGACTTTTCTCGTGACTCACTCCTCCCCAGGGAGTGGCCTGTGGGGGAAATGGCCAAGGAATACCCAGGAGCTCTCCATGGATGGACTTGGGGAAGGTCCTGGTCTCCAGGAAGGAAAAACAGAAGGATTGAAATCACCATGGTTGGCAACCGTCCTGATCTCCAGGACGCCTGGTGAGCAGAAACAGGAAGGACAGTGAGGGGAAGAAGCACGTGCTCGCCTGCACTCAAGAGCCAGTTTTCCAGCCAGGGCTGAGACGCCTCCTCCATGCTGGTACCAGGGACAAAGACGGAGCCGAACCCAAATGGGCCTCTCTGCTTCTACAAGCACAAGATCATGTGACCACCTAGCCAGGAGTGACTGACCAAATCACATCCACAGGAGTGGGTAGCTGTGTAGAGAATCATTTAGACGGCTCACATTTTTTAAAGACTTTTATGTGGGACTTCTTACCAAAAGAAAAGTCTGGCTCTCCTCTGGATCAGATCCCATCTTTGAGTAAAATAACACATAAGGCAACACTACAAACAAGGAAACAGTATTGGCATTCAAACCCCGGCTCTGCACTGCCGGAGCCCGGCCAGCCTCGGTCCCAGACCTGCGAAGGTTTTCTCTAAGCACACGTGTTGCCTCTCAGCGCGGGCGTGGTCAGGGGAGATGAATGCCGATGCTGGCAGTGTGGGCTCCCTCGAAGCTCCCGGGTGGTCAGTTCCTGGCTTGAGAGATGAGCGCCCCGGATTGCAGCTGTTGGGCAGCAGAGCACTGTGGCCGGAACTTAAGGCTGTGTCTACCTCTCCTAGGGCATAAGAGCATTAGGACATCTGGGGACAGACACTCTACAGAGTCTGGCACAAGCCCAGAAATCCATTCATTTCTTCCTTGGTTGATGCATGCATTCATTCATTCTGCCATTCTACAAGCATCTGACAATTGGTCTCTTGTACCTGGTACTGGACTGGCAATAGTGAGATTTCCACTGTCACTGGCTCTTTTACCTGGCCCCTCATTCAAACACTTGTTGAACACTAACTATGTGCCAAGCTGGGAGGGGGATCCAGAAACCAAGGTGTCCTGGTGACAGGGCTCCACCATCAAGGAGCTCCCTGAGGCCCCTCCTCTGTGATGGGCTAATCATCTCCACCCTTTGAGAACTGATTGAGTTTTTGGAAATGATAGTGTCTACATCCATCCACCCATCCATCCATTCATTCCATAGGCATTTACAGTGAGAACCAGCACTACTGCAAACATGGGAATACAAAAGTGAACGTAATACAAATGGCCCCTGCCCTCAGGTAGCTCCCATTCTGGTGGGAGGAGACAGACAATGATAAACAACCTTACCACAGCAGGCTTATTTGCTCCAACTAAGAGACTTAGAGAGAGAGAGAGAGAGAGAGAGAGAGAGAGAGAGAGAGAGAGAGAGAGACAGAGAGAGAGAGAGAGACAGAGAGACAGAGAGAATGAATTCCTTATATTCCTTATTATGGCGCTTGCTAGGCAGACAAAAGGAAGATGCTGCCGTGACGGGCAGCAACTGCTGAGCACGGAGAGCATCATGCAGGGAGTCGAGTCTGGGGTTGACACAAATAAGGAAGAACTGCGGAGTATCGGGAGCAGCTCAGTTCTGGAGCAGCCTGGGAAGCTACCACGCCAGAGAAGTGTTCTGGAATATTCTTAGATGAACTACAGGAGCATTCAGGGAGAGGGTTTTACACTCTCCCTAGATGGAAGGTGGGATAAATTGATTCTAAGATACTATCTAATGAATGATGCACTTATGTATAAAGTTCTTTAACTTTGTATTTAAAATAAGGGTTTTTTTTAAAGTCTCTTTTTAAAGCATGTATGTTTTCCCCCCTAATTGCTTAAAAATTCCTTGACTGCAAAAACCATATGCATTTTTCCTTCTTTCTCTACTCCCAACTGCTTGGCACAATTCCAGAAGTTCATTCATTTCTTCTTTGTTCATGTATAATTCATTCTGCTGTTCTACATACAGACACGTGCCAATTACCCTCTTTGCCAGATGCCGGGCTGGGCTCCAGGGCAGATTCAGAGAGTATGAGACAGTCCTTGCCCACAGTGGCTCCCGAGGCAAGAGGAGAGAGAAGCTTGAATAACTATAGTTGCGGCAAAACATGTTTAAAAAGCCCCAGAGCTGTCCCAGGCACTGGGCTGTGCTGTGGGACACAGTAATTCCCAGCCCTGGCCTGGGGCGGCTCCCTGGCTTCCTTCAGGTCTCTGCTCAAATTCCTTTGTCCTGGAGGCCTGCCCTGACCACGCCCCCATCATTCCCTGCCCCCGGACCTTGCTTTATGTTTCTTGTGGTACTTGTTGCCACCTGATCTTACATGTATTGATCATCTTGTCCACAAGGTCACCTTCGTGAAGGCAGAGACCTTGTCCTACTCACTTCAGAGTTCTCAGCTCCTATTTTAGGGCTTGGCAGAGATGCCACTCACTAAATATTTGTTGAGAGAAGGCAAGGGAGGCAGGGAGGGAAGACACTGTGACCCACCAACTCTAGCAGATCTGAGAAGGGCTTCCAGGTGGAGGTGGCCTAGGGCTGGTATAAATTCCCTGGGTAGAGAAGAGAGAACCAGGCCATCAGGCAAAGAGAAAGGTCCCGGCAGAGTTCAGCTGGAAGGAGCCGCGGGCGGGCGCTAAGTGGGCTAAGTGAGGCGGGAGGGGAAGCCAGAGGTAGGTAGGACAGCTGCGGGGCATTGATGCAGCAAAGGTGGTCAGGGCCTCGCCCTGGGGCTGCAGGGAATCGTCTAGAGGAGTGAAACGGAAGACAAGGGTGGGCGTGCTGGAGCAGGGAGTGTTGGAGCTGGAAGGGAAGCTTGTTGGCAGGGAACTACTTGATTTAGCAGCTTTCAGACAGAGCCATCAGAGCAGGGAGGCAAGCTCCAGGGGGCCAGAGGGTCCCTAAGCTCAGAAATGCAACCCAGGTAGAGCCTGGGAGGCTTCGTGGAGGAGGCAAGCCCTGTGTAGGCCTCTGAAAGCTCCCAGGCCACACCAGAAGGAAGGTGAGCTTAGGCTCAGGTGGGCCTTGGTGCCTCTGGATAGGCAGCAGGGTGAGAGGAAAAGGGCAAGAGAAGGCAAGGTGTCAGAGATGAGCTCCCAGCGGCTGAGAGGCACCTGGCGTTCCTCTGCCGTTGCCTCCCAGAGGTCACCCTGCAGTGTCTGCAAGGACCTGGGCTAATTATCTAGCCAGGAAATGACTGCTTAGATAGGGCCACGGCTCCCAGTGGCCCCCACCCGTGCCTGGGGCAGCCTTGAGCGTTCTCTGCCCACCCTACCTGTCCTTGCCCTGTGCCATCTCAAGGCCAGGGACTCGCCCCAGACACAACTCAGAGCCTCCACCCCGCTCTGGGGCCTCCTCGGCTCTGTCCCCGGGCCAGGCGCTGCTCCCCACCTCTGGCTTAAAGGGACTTGGGGTTTGGGTCTCAGGTCAAGCAGGGCCTGGGGGAAAGGGGCACAGGGGCTGTGTCTACCCCTGGCTTTTGGAGGCCCCCTTAGCTCTATTGCCCTCTCCTTTTCCTCCTTCCCACCCACACACAGGAGAGGACAGCTGGAGGCAGCCAACGCAGAGGCCTCCCTCTCAGCACCCACCAAGAGGCCCACATCAGGCTCCAGGCCTTGAGGAGGGACACAAACTCTCTGAAAATTAGCAAGTCCATAGATGCCGCCCTGTCCTACTTTTGGGCATAGGAGAGACATCGAACGTCAAATATTAAACATATACAGCACTGCTCCTTGTAGCTCTAAAGTCACTTTTTGGTGCAAAAACATTTTTTTAAAAAAGTATTATGTATGACTTGGTATTACATTTGATATATTTAGATAATTTTTCAGAAGAGAAAATCAACAAAATCTCTCTGGGAAAAGAAATTCCCTTTCCCCCCAATTTTCAAGTTATTTTCAGTGGCTCCCCGGCTCCCTGGAGAGGGACGAAGTGGAGCCCCCACCCCGCCCCAGGAGCCCTGCTCTGGGCAGAGGCGTGTGTGCAGCTCTTCGGGTGCACACGCCCCGCCGAGGGATGTCAAATTGATTAACTTCATCATGGTAGTGAGCTCCCTAATGTTTTTCTTTGCAATGTCTCGGCTCTAAACGATCGTGACCCAAGGCAATTTACAGTTACTTCCATTTTTTTTAATGAAGTCTGATTTAATAGTTGGAATGGTTAATGGCCTCGTCTGTCACACATAATAAAACAGAGCCTAATTGTGTTTTAAAAAGCCCCTTTTGGTATGAACAGAAGCAACAACTTGATTGCATTGTGAGACGGGGCTTTGGCGTATTTTAAGATGGCTTCCCAAGGGCGCCAGACACGTTTCCCCCTCCCCCCTCGGCCCTCCCCCATAGTCCTTTCTTCTAGAGGCATTTCCTAATTCCCCCAACGAATTAGAACCTGTGGCCATTCTGTCAGCTTTCTCAGGATGCCCCAGCCCCATTCCTCTGTCTCCTGGGGCTTTTTGCATCCTTCCATAATTATAGCCCTCCAGGCCCTCCCACGGAAACGAGTGGCCTGATACCCATTTTACACCTGGGAAAACTGAGGCTGGCTTTCCTGACTTGCCCAGAGCCCCAGGGCAGTGAGTCAGGGCCTCTTGCCAGTTCTAACTACTGACCCTCCCCACTCAGCCAGACATCTGACATGAGATCCTGCCCTGTGGCAGAATGAGGCCCCTCAGAAATGAGGCCGGGCCAGGTGTCCTGTCCTCTCAAAATTGTGTAGTTGACCACTGAATCTAAAACCCATGGAGAAACTGAGACAAAGAGAAGAGATTCATCCAAGAGCCTAGAATCTGTTCAAAGGGACCTGAGGTTAATGTTTAGTCATTGAGTAAATGACACGCTTGCCTTCTATAAAATACAAAAGCAGGGCCTACCCTTCAGGACAGCCCAGGAAACCCCAGAGAAGCCTCGCAGGGGCTGCCCCTCCCTCATACCCTCGCTTACTTGCTCTTTCTGCCTGTTCTCCACAGCAGCCTCTGTCCAGGGCCCTGCCTACCCCTGGTGTCCCAGAGCATGAGAGAGAGTACAGCCTGGAGCCTTCGGCGGGATTGACCAGGTCGCTAAGGCAGGTGTCAAAGAGAAAGGCCTGAAGATGTCGCGCCCTTCGGTGGAGCAGCCGAGCTAACTGAACGCAGGGGTGCCAATGTTGTGGACGCCACGGATTGGTTTGCTACCAAGCAGCCATGTGACCTTGGGCACATGTTCCGCTCTTTGAGTACCAGCTTTCCCTCTGTAAAACATACCGCTGCTCTGCATGCCTCAACTGAGCCACTGTGGGGGGTCACCTGACAAAGGCCGTTGGAAACTCAACATCAAATCAAGCCATCTCTGGAGAGTGACCTGCCCCACCATAACCCCTGGCTGTGGGGTCATCTCATCCATGCCCCTACTTTCAGTGGGAGCTTTGCCAAGGACAGAGGAGGGTACAGGAAGGCCCACAGATCCAGCCTGGAGTGAGACCAGATTCCTGTGGAAGAAGGGGGTGGGGGTGGCTTGGCCTAGCTGAGGCATGCACCCTGTGATCTTGGGAAATGGGGCCTGTCTGCACACTCCCACTCTTTGTCACAACATTTTTTAAGTGCTTGTGCCCAAGCGGGGGCCGAGGAAAAGTAAGGAGCATGTGAGCTCTTGTTCACTGTCTTGGGCCAGAGGAGTGGGTGGCTGGGACAGGCATCCAGGCAGGACTATAGCTATTCCCCTGAGCGTGGCTGGGCAGAGGGCCTGAGGCTGGTGCCAGAACTTACGGGTCATCTCTGGGGGCAGAGCCCATGGCTGTGCAAGCCCATCTGGCTTCCCTAATAAGGGAAAGGTGGTCGTGAGGACTAGTGCCTTCTAACTCCTTGCAGTAAGATACAGAGAAAAATGAGCCTAGAGTAGGACAGACCTGGTTGCAGCCTACTCAGCTTCCAAAATATGTGATTTGGACCCTGTCCCTGTCTGCAATGGGAAGCCAGTGATCAGGACATGGAGAGTGTGGGCAGACCTCACAGGATCATCCTCACCCAAGCACAGAGAGCGAGCCTATAAGAGGGAGAAATCCCTACCGGTCCAGTGGGCAGAGAACACGTGAGAAAAATGGTGAGATACCATTGTCAGAGTCCCTGCTGGAAAGAAAAATTAAAATAAGCTCTTGCAAAAAGAAAGTTTGATGACTCTCATTGTGACCAAGCATTCCAACTGGATGCAGGGGCACATTCTCCTCAGGGACACGAGGAGGAAACATTTAGTCCTAATTGTCTCCGGCAGCCCTCCTGTTACTATAAGTATACAGAGTAACTTCAGGATGAATCTAGCATCTTTTGCACTTCCCTTCTCACTCAGCTCAGCCCTCATTAAATACATCCTCGGTTTCCTTGTCCCTTGTCCCCTTTGTCATGACTCTCTAGCAAAACCTCAATACCGGTTATATCAAGAGTCCATCTTCTCTGCTCCTGCACATAGGCGAGGGAATGGAGCTGGAGAAAAGCACACAGGTTTCCCGTCAGCGTTGTATCAGTCAGCATAGGTTACGCCACAGTAACAAATGACCCCCAGATCTCAGGGGCTTACACTTTGAAGGCTCATTTTTCACCTATAGAGAACAGGTCCACTGCAGGTGGGTGTGTTGCCAGTGTCTTCATTCCTGCATCCGAGTTAATGGAACAGCCTCTGTCTGAGACACAGCCAGTCTCGAGACAGAGAGAAAAGAGGACACGGTGAAAACACCTTTCCTCATAAAAGTTTCTGCTTCGAAGTGGCACCCATCACTTCCCTTCATGTTTCGTTGATCAGCACAAGTCTTATGGCCAAGCCCAATGTCATTAGGGCAAGGAAATAGAGTTCTGCCCCAGGGAGGGCTGGTGAATATTTTCACAAAATAATACAGTCTACCGAATAAGCTCAGCATCTCACCTAAAAGGCATGCCACTCACCTTGAATGGCTCTTATTGTGCCCGGACAAGTCTTCGTTTACTTAGCCTATTCAATTCCCCACACTGCTAGACCACCGTTATGCCTTTCCCACTCTTCTCAAATGTCCAACCTTCATTCCACTCTAGTTAATTAATGACTATTCTTATTTCATAGAGGAAATAGAGGCAACCAGAAGAGGACTTTCAAATGCTTTCACCCCTAAGCGACCAACTTCGCTGTACCTGGGTGCATATCATCTGCCTTCTCGCTTCTCACCAGCCTGGACAATCCATGCTCCTATCCAAAGACCCTACCATTTGTGTACCAGATTTCATCTCTTTCATCTACTCCTGGACATCACCTCTATCTCCCTGACATGCCCCATTTTCCCTTCTCCGCTAGATCATTCTTTTTAGAATCAGACATACTGCCTCGTCTCCAGCTCTAAGAACACTCACTCTATCTCCTCTCCCTCTCCAACTCTTACTTCATTTACATCTGCGCCTATTTATAGTAAAACTCTTCCAAAAATGTTGTCTCTATACTCTGTCCCCAATTCCTCAATTTTCCTTATTACTTGGCCCACTCCACTCTGGATTTCTGTCCTCCACCCACAGAACCTGGTCTGACATAGGCACCCATGCCCTCCGCAGTGTTAATCCAATGGTCAGTCCATTCTCACCTTTCTTACCCACCAGTAGCATTTAACACAGTCACTCTGTCCTCCTTGAAACTTGGTCTCGACAACACTCTCTCTGTTCTCCTATTTCACTGGTCATTCTCACTCAGTCTCTTTACTAGTTTTAATTCATCTTTCCAACCCTTAAACTTTAGAGAATCTAGGGCTTTATTCTTACACTTCCTTTCTATCCATACTCACTTCTTCGGTGAGCTCATTGGATACACAACATTGAGTACCACTTGCACCCTGATGTCTCGACCCTTACGTCTCAAGCCCCATCATCATCCCTAAACCTCAGCTGGATTTGTATACCCAGCTGCTTCGTTGATAGCTCCACTTAGACAAATTAAACATGTCCAAAAATGAACTCTTGATTTTAACTCCCAAACTTACTACTCCTAACCCCGAGTCTTCTCAGTTATTGGCAACTCCATTCTTCAAGACACACAGGTCAAAAACTAGGAGTATTCCTTGACGCCACATCCTGTGACTGGGCTCCCCGCTTCTGCCCTTGGCCTCCTCCAAGATGGAGTGATCCTTTAAGACTAAGTCCAGGCACTCCTCAAAATCCTCCAAGGCTTCCATTGCACAGTAGAATTCGGTGTACACAAAGTCCTATGTGATCTGACCCAACGCTCCTACCTCTCTGCCCTCATCTCCCGCCACACCTGCACTTCGGCCATCCTGATGTCCCCAACCTCACTAAGCCACTCCCACATCAGGCCTTCGGACTTGCTCTTTTCGCATTGGAATGTCCTCCCAGATATCCCCCTGGCTTGCTTTCACAGGTTTCTGCTCAGAGGTCACCTTATCGGAGAGGTCTTCCCTGATCATTCTACATAAAATAGACTTCTCACAATTTCTGCCACTCTATATTCCCTTGCCCAGGTTGATTTATTTTCATGTTCTTTATCATCATGTGCCCTTTTTTAATTTGTCTCTCTCCCCAAAATAGAATGTAAATGCTAAGAGAGGTGATTTTGTTTTGTTCATCGATGTAGCTCCAGCCCCTGGAGCAGTGTCTAGGATGAAGTAGGCACTCAATAAATACTTGTTGAATGAATGAATGTGTTAATGAATTAATGGGGAAGACAGCAGAGCCCAGAGACAGGAAGTAACTCACTCCCTTGCAACACAGGACTTAGGCTATTTTGAGACTTCTATTTTTTGAGACATTAGCTCCTTGACTATTTAGGCTATTTTAAATTAGGTTTCTGCTCTTTTCAGCCAAGAGCATCCTAACTGAATCACTGCCATTTAGGCCAATGGGCGGGGAGGGAACAAGAGTGCACAGGCCCCAGGCAGGAGAGTACTGCCAGCATCCCCGCTGAGCAGAAGTCCGTCCATGACAGCATTGGGGCAGGGAGCTGCCACTTCTGATGTGACTTTATGCAGCCGTCCCCCAGGTTCACATCTAATACTGCAGGACAGTGCCCCGGTAGACACCACCATGCCAGCAGTGCACCACAAAACTCTGTAGTCACCCAGGGCCCTGGGTCCCTTGGAAAGGTGCTTGGAAATGGGGGAAAGGTCAGAATAGAACTCTGGCACTTTCCCCCTGAATCCCTCAGGGCACCCCCCTTGGCCCTGGGCCACTCTATCGCAGGTCAGAGCTAGCTTCCCTCTGGAGGGAGATGGAGAAAGAACTGGCAGGCCATTGCTATGATTCAATCATGCCACATGCGTTTTACCTAGAAAGAGATCTGGTATAGTGTGTGGGTCACCTCTTAACCTCTTAATATCTACCTCTTTTTTTTTTTTGCCATTGTTATACTTCTTTCAAACCCCGATCAGGCTTTCATTCCCATCACTCTACCACTTCCACCAGTGACCTCCAGGATGCTAAATTTGGCAATGATTTCTTAGTCCTCGCCTAACAGGATCTATCAGCTTCAGCAGTATTTGACAGGTTGGCCATTCCCCAAAACACCCCACTCACCTGACTTTCCTCTTTTCTCTCTGGAAGCTCCCCCAATCTCTGCTGTTCTTTCCTCCTTACTTTCCCAACCTCTTGATATAGGAGTACCCAGAAACTGAATCCTCGTAACTCTTCTCTCTATAGCCATTCCACTTCCTTGGAGAGCTCATCCCATGACATTATATTTACCCACTGCTATGGACTAAATGTATGAGCCCACCCCTCCAATTCACATATTAAAGCCTTAATCCCCAATATGATGGTATCAGGAGGTGGGGCCTTTGAGGGGTGATTAAGTCATGAGGGTGGAGCCCTCATAAGAGACTAGTGAACTTATAAAAAAAAAAAAAAGAGGGAGAGACTAGAGCCTTCTCTTTCTGCTAAGGACACAAAGTGGTCATCCGCGAACCAGGAAGACAGTCCTCACCACATTCTAGCCCTGCCGACACCTTGATCTTGGATTCACCAGCCCCTAGAACTGTGAGACATAACTTCCTGTCGTATAAGCCATCCAGACTGTGGTGCTTTGTCATGGCAGCTCGAGCAGACTAATACACCCTCATACTTACCAGTTCCAGTGTTCTTCATCTCGTTCTATCTGGTATCGTTTCCTTTCAACCTGAAGAATGTCCTTGACCTTCCTTTTCTGTGTTGGTCTGCTGGCAACAAATTCTCTCAGGTTTTATATGAAAATGTCTTTATTTCATTCACTTTTGAGATATATTTTTGCAGGATATATAATTCTATGTTGACGGATTTTTTTCTTTCATCACCACAAAGATTTATTCATTGTCTATTTTGTATGTTTTTTAAATTTTTCTAATTCATTAATTTCTCTGTTGTGCCCCTGTATGCAATGTTTAAATACTTTAGCTTTAGTGTGCTGGTTTAGCAATTTAATTATGTGTACTTCATACTAGCTTTTTTATATTTATCCTGCTTAGGATTTACTGATATTCCTGAATTGTGGGTTGCTGTTTTTGAGGAAACTTGGAACATTTTGGCTAATATTTCTTAAAATATCTTTCTGTCCTATTATCTCTTTTCCTTCTGGAATTCCGATTACATGCCGGTCATACTTTTTGATACAGGTCATTGAGCCTCTATTAATTTTTTCAATATCTTTTCCTCTGGGTGCTTCGTTTGGATGATGACTTATCTTCAGGTTTACTGATCCATTCTTTGGTTGTATTCAATCCTTTAAATTTTTGATCGCATATGTTGTGTGCTCCAGTTCTAGGTTTTTTTTTCATACAATTTGCAGATTTCTCCTGAAACTTTCTATCTCCTTACTAATCAATCCAGTATTGCTTTCGATTCTTCAATAGACTTTTCAAATTTATTTTAGAGTCCTTTTCTGGTGGTCCCAACATCTACGTTAGCTATGCATCTACTACTGTTGACCGATTTTTCCTTTGACTATGGCTCACATTTTTCTGTTTCTTTGAATTTCTTGTAATTTTTAACTGTATTTTGAAAATTATGAATGCTTTCTTATAGAGACTCTAGATTCTGTTAGAGACTCTGAAGAGTATTGTGTGCTGTCCTAATAAGCTGTTAAATTACTGGCAGATCATCTTAATCCTGATACGGCTTAATTTTAAGTTCTGTTATGGTGGGTCTATTTTAGTTTTGTCATTAGTTGTAGGGTGAATCCATCAGTCTTGTGATGTATCTTTACTCCTAAAATGTGGGCTTTCTGGAGTTTCGATGGAAAGTCTGAGACCACACGCATCTAACTTGGAAAGATTTGAGCTGCAATGAGAAGCCAAAATCTCTGCTGTTCTTTCAGCTTTCTGGCTGCTGCTTTCCTCCAGGCACCATGGAGTTTGGACACTCATGTGCACAATTAAGGAGTCAGGCAAGGATTCAAGGAGAGCTCATGTATAGGTTATGGGGCTCCTGATCTGACTCTTTGTTTCCCCCTCAATTTCCAGATTCTCTAGAAGCCTCAGCTCAGCAAGACTGCTACTTTCTCCTTGAGTTCTCACTGTGCATTGGAAAGGCTAGTAAGTAGCCTCAGGGAAAAAAAGCTTAATAAACATGAATCTGATCCAGTGTGGCTCCCTTCTCTCAAGAGTTGAAACTCCTCCAGCATATGTCTGTTTTAGGTCACTCTCCCATGCCTCCAGAATTTATAATTATTATCAGCACAAGAGTTAGTCTGATACAAGTTACTCTGTGATTATCAGAGGCTGAAAGTTCAGACTCTTGGCTGTAGATACCTTCTATAACCACAACTCCCAAATCTACAAAGCTCCCATCTGTCCCTGATATCCAGACTTGTATATCCAATTGCTTCTGGGATGTTAAACAGGCATTTCAAAATATATATAAATAGAAGTCGTCTCTTGATTATTTCCTTCCCCAAATTATCCCACCTACAGTCTTCTCCATCTCAGTAAATGGTATGTCTATTCTCCATAGCAAACGTTGGATACAGAATATTCTTGGCTCCATTTTCCTCATATTTCACACCCAATTCACCAGCAAATTCTTAAACACATAACCAGAATGATTACACACACACACACACACACACACACAGAGTCAAACCACTTCTCACCACTGCCATTTTTAACACCTTGGTACAAGTAACCATCGTCTCTTGCCTCGACTGTTACACGTGCCGTCTATTCTTGGCTCCATACAGGTATGCCACTCTTAAAACCCACTAATGGCTTTCCAGCTTATTTAAAAAACAAAAACAAAACCATGTAATAGTCTACAAGGCTCATTATTACCTGCCTTCACCTTAGGAACTTCCCTACCCTCTTGCTTCTCTGATGTTTCATTATGATTAGGTTCGGCTTACGTATTTTGGTAGAAAATCCACTCAAGTGATTGATCGCTTTATTAAGGAGGTTTCTATCATGTCTTTCCACTACAAAGATACACCATTTTCCCTCTTGTAACTGAGAAATAATCTCAGGATGAGGGTATTTGTATATCCTCGTCCCCCATTAACTTTTACCTGGTGGTTTTATTGTCCATTCATGATTCTCGCATGACTTAGTCATTACTCTTGATAGCTATACAATGGTAGTTTTCAGCATTTATTCGTTGTTGGTATTATCTGTCGGTAAGTGTCTCCCCTCTCTGCTGGAGACTACTCTGGGGGCTGAGGTGAGTGTTGGCTTCTCTACGCTCTGCGGCGACGAGTTCTGGGCCGAGACTGAAACGATGTGAGGGAAGCGAAGTGGCGACACTGCAGACAAGGAAGAGCATGGTGGGCAGAGGAACAGGCAACGCACGTCGCGAGAGCCAGGCGAAGCTGAGTGTGTCGGAGGAAGGAGGAGGAGGCCAGGAAGGCCTCAGGGAACTGGGGGAGAGAGGTGGAGACATGGCAGGGCCAGATCGCAAGACCCTTCTGGAGCTCCAGGAGTTCGGATTCTAAGAACGATGGGAAAACGGTGATGGTCTTGAACCCAGGAGTGAC
The DNA here is from genome assembly GCF_014176215.1 of Rousettus aegyptiacus. NCBI lineage: Eukaryota > Metazoa > Chordata > Mammalia > Chiroptera > Pteropodidae > Rousettus > Rousettus aegyptiacus. The sequence continues at coordinate 75,563,301 of NW_023416287.1, forward strand.
GTGATCCGATTTACCTTTTTAAAACGTCAAATTCTCTTACCATTTTCGCCCTTCAGATTAAAAAAATTAAACAAGTTTGATAATACATTGGGTTAACGAGGGTATATGGCAAAAGAGGCATTCTCATTCGGAACTAGTGGTAGTAAACCCTGACGGAAGTTTATGGAAGGCAACGGCAGTAACTCAAAACGGCAAATGTAATTTGATCAGCAATTGCACCAGAGAATTTACCCTACAGATATACTTGCGCCTATACAAAATGATGTAGGTACAATATTACTCACCGCAACACTGACACGAATCTAAATGCCCACAAGCAGGGGACTAATTAACTATGTTATGGCTGATCCATACAGTAGAATATTATGCAGTTGGAAAAAAAAAAGTAAGAGTGCTGTTTACTAATATGGAATGATTTCTAAGAAATAATAAGTGGCAAGATTAAGTTACAGAACAGTGAATCTAGTATGGTTCCATTTAAGGTGGGAGATAGATACAGATATATAATTGTTTATGTAGCTATCTACAAACTCTATCTTGTAAGGATATAAAAGAAACTGGTAACATTGATTGCCTCTGAGAAGAAGAGAGAAATGTCCATCCTGTTATACTTTTTCAATTTCATACTATATCAATTTCCTATTCAAAACTCAAATGAAAATAAAAAGTCCACTCTAGCTTCTATGTGAAAGAGCGCTGGGGGACCCATGTGGTCATTCACAGAGAGCTGGTGGCGGCAGAGCCCAGGTGGCAGTGGGAGGTGGTGTATCCTCCACAACCACGTAAGCCCCTTCTGCTCCAGAACCTCTGTGTGTTACTGTTTCTCATAGGATATTTTTGGAGGAAAAATCATCCCAGTAAAATCCTCTCACCTGGCCTTCGACAATCTGCCCACTGATGTAGGCCCTAGTAAAGAACTACTAAAGGTGGCGAAGGCGGTGCTCGAGGAAGAAGTCTCAGGAACGTTTTTAAGAGGAACATCACTGCCCTGGCGTCTTTGTGGGAGATGGTGGGCTGGAGAAGCTCTGCACGATTATGGAAGTAGACCGTCTCTATACTTCAGATCTCAATTAAGCACTCTAGTCTCTCTAGTTACCCCCTCACCTTTCCTCTTTATTCATTTCCCTAAAGCACACAGCAGATGTCAGTGGGTGGTAAAAGGCTGTCACAACTTTCCGGGCCAGAAGCAGGCAGGGTCAGTGTGGGGGCTGGGTGGCGCTGTACATCCCTCCAATTTGGAAACCGAACCAGGAAGAAGTTAAGGAAAGCCACAGGGGATTATAAAGTTGACTAGCCGGTCTAGGTCTAGACATGTGCACTCATGAAGAACACCCCACCCCAGCCCCCCCTCCCAGGGGGCTAAAGATGACCCAGAACCAGAAAGACAATAAGTACTTGAGTCTGCGCCAGGCCTCCCAGACACCTCTTCCCGCTTGGTCAGTCAAGAACAGGGCAGTGATTCCAGCCCTTTAAGAGCTTTTCTGGATAGCATCCAATATTCGGCTGTCTGTCTATAATTCTCTTTAAATCTTCTGAGGTTTCCCTGTTACTGAGTACTCCCCTGCCCCTCTCCTTGCCTGATGATTAAACATTTAGGGAGATGTTATTTCTTTCCACCACATACCTGTTATTTGGGAAGAGATTTCTTCTTAATTCCCCAAGCCAAAAGAATAAAGTACCTACTTCCTTTTGACTCATGGTCTGAGCAAACTTAGATATGGAATGGAATGGAATTGCTGTAGAAAATCTTTTTAAGAGAAGACTGAGTATAATTTAAATGCATAATGGAGTTCTACCCCATTTGCCGAAAGCTATCCTAAAGAAGGCTGATATAGTCTGTTTAATGCTAGTAATTATATAGTGGAAACACAAACCCTAGCAGACATGAAGTCAGAGGGCTCCTGCCATCCTGGCTGCCTGGGCCAATTCACTGAGCAGTCACAGAAGAGCCACTGGAAAATACCCCAGCCAGATAAACAGGGCCTATGGAATGGCTTCTCATCCTACAAAGAAGTTACCTGACCCAGGAATACTAAGAACCAAGTGAATCCCAAATTTTACACATATGAAAATACACTAAGGGGCCACCAATGTCACTCCCCTGCACCTTACCCATTCTTCCCTCTTCTCTACCATTCACTTCCTCCTACTCCCCTCCCATCTCCATTTCCTCCACGCTCACCACCCACACTGTGCCTCTGCTCAGGCTGTTCTCGAAGTCAAATGGTACCCATCCCTCCTGCCCATCTTGTCCCACCCTAATTGCTTCTTTTAAGGCCCTGCAGCACTCTGTGCCAAAGACTGTGTTTCAATTTTCTGATTCCATACTGCTTTATAATCCAAATTGGCTCCATCCATAACAGCCTATCAAGGTCCTCCCAAATAGGGAGTGTCTTTCTCCTAAAGTACCTACAATGCTAGGCAAAAAGTTGGTGTTTAAAAAGACTGGTTAATCAACTAACATATTTGATTTAGAAATGAAAATAAAATAGCCTCATGCATCAGTTAGAACAGCCACGGCTGAACCTTTCTACTCTTGCGCCATCTCTGGACTCAGCAACATCTCGCACATGATTTGAGGGATGTAGATGTTGGTTTTCTCATGCCAGAACAAGTAGATCTGTCTGGTTCTCTGAAGACAGTAATTACTGACTTAAAGAGTTTTTTCTATTGGAACGAGCACTACCACCCACGGGGACTGGAGTGCCATCAGGTATTCATTAGGACCACACTGCCATATCTACAGCTTCAGCTGAGGCCAGTCTGACCTTAAGCCCCCAGCACAAATGTGCAGTAATGAAGTTAAGAACTAGTTGCTGTCCACTGGGCTTCCAGGGACAGGGCGAGAACCGTAGAGCTTAGTGTCCCACACTAGCTACTTGACGCTGCTTTGAAAGAAGCTACCCCTGAAATCCACAGAATTGGTTCAGGGCCCTAAAGGGATCACTTTACTTCTATAAACTGGACTGGGTTGATCCCCAATCTCACCTCTCCCTCTGCTCCCACTCCAAACACACGCATTATAAGGTTTGCCAAAAACTTGTGATCACAAAAGAGAAAAGGAGAGCAGCGATCAAGATGGGACCCTGTGGGTGGCATGAAAAAAAAAGCAGGGGGTTGGGGGGGGGAGGGGAGAAGCATACCAAGCGTTTTGAGGAAAACAACTTCAAAATTAATGAGCTCTCAAGAAAGGAGGCATTCACTAGAGAATCAATCAGGCTAGGTTTTCTGAGCACCTGTCAGTTGATCAGGAAACATTTACTGCACGCCTGTCATGCTTAAGAAAATGTTGATGTGGAAATGAAGAGGCAGTATATATAAAAAAGAAATGTTTGGGAGAAACAGATTTTAGCTTCTGACCTCAGGCACTTATAACCTAAGTGGTGCTAATCAAATCGAAACCACTCCTCCTGAAGGCCCTCTATACTTAAAAACTCGTTGTCAAGGTTTCTTTCATGAATGCATGGATTTCATAAGCATCCCATTGCTGCTGCCTGTTAATGCTATGGGAGGTGGGTGGGTAGGTAACTTTCAATAGTGGCAGTTAAGGAAGACTGCAGAGGTCGAATTTAAACTGGATCTTGAGGAATGGATAAATTTGGAACTGCAGAGCGAAGGCTGGAGAATTTTCCAAGGCAGAAAGAAGCTCACGATTCAGCAAAGAAATTAGGTATACATAGGCCTCATTATAATATGATGAATGCTCTCGCACCAGTATTAACAAATTACAAAGGGAGTGCTATAAGGGGACAGTGACTTTTAGTGGAGGTGATAGCTAACTGGGCTTTGAGGAATGATGAGGCTGTTAAAGGACATTAAAGGTACTAGGACCAGAGAGGCAAACACTGAGGCCAGAAAGAGCAAGTCTGGGACAAGAATGTCTATGTCAGGCCAATACTTTTATATTATTAAAGATTCTATTTTCCTTGTACGTGCCTGCTCACAGTCTTTCCAATAAAGCTAGATCATGAAGCTTAATAACAGGAAAGGATGTGCACTAAAGAAATAAGTTACTACTTAGCTGTGACCCTCAGAGTCTTTATTATTTTATTCTCTGGTATCTCTAGGAAAAAGACAGAGTCTTGAAAGTGAGAATAAAAAAGGAGTTCTCAATTCTAAGAGCCCTGGTCGCCAAGTGTGGACAAAGGAACATGGACTTTTACTCTAAGCCATAGAGGGAACTTGGGATTTGATGTAAGGAGAGTCCTTTCATTAGGGAGAATGTGGAATGACCCATAGGGTAAGAAGATAAAAAGATTTAGAAAGAACAAGTAGGTTTATAAAGAAGAGCAGACTTTACTGCAACTTCCTACCTTTCAGGGTCAAACCTTGTGGGGCCAGGCAAGGGTGGAGATGGAGAATGAGACAGATATCGCACGTTGGGTTAATGGACTACAAGGCTGCAAGCCACTCAGAGAAATCCTACTTGTAACTCAGAGGCCACACCTAATATAGCATTGAGGCACTAGCTCACCTTTGATAGAGGAAGCTATCTAGCCAGTCTGGGAAAATACTCTTGGCTTCCCAAATCTTGAGCAAGATGTTCAGGACATCTCAAAGTTCCAACCTCCTCTCTTCCCACCTCCACCAAGAGCCAAGTAGATAAATAGTCATAAGGTTGGGAAAGGAGGCGGTTGAAAGTAGAGACCTTGAGGCCAAAGAAAATGCCAGAGTTGTGGTCAGAAGCAGGTCACGCTAATATGTGCACAAAAGCCAAGAAACCACTCATCGACCAGCAGATTCGGCAAGGACAGTGAACAGAGACAGGATGGGACACCAGCAGCAGGACTGTTCCAGAACCTGAGCCCAAGCATTGGAGAATCTGCTTCCCCTGTCACCCAGAGAGGACCTTTACTCCTCCATCCCCCAGCTTACGAAAGAAAACAGGAAGAGGCTTTCAAAGCTGGCATTTATTCCAAAGAGGCCATGTGAAGCCTGAGACAGGCTCAATAAGAGAATGAGTTTTCTTTGATTGGCAAGTTTAAGGCCATCCACCTCTTCCCACACCCTCCCAAAGCCAGATGGGGCTCATGAGAGATTTTAAATTAATGATATAAAATGAAGAAACTGCAACTTCGTTTGCACAGTCTGAGTTTTAACGTGTGGGAGGTGGGAAAAGAGAACATTGATAGGGTAAGGTCTGAAAGCCCATAGGGAACAGTCTAAAACAGTGGTTTGCTGGCTGACAATCACTCTGGGTTTTCTTCCATGCAGATCCCAGTGCTCCAATTTCAGACCTGCTAAATCAGAATAACCTCGGGGAAAGGCCAGGGATTCTGCATTTCAACAGCTCTCCTTGTGACTCCAATTTGGAAACTGCATGGAAGCACTAGTACAAGCACTTGCCCTGGACAGGACTTCACTCCCTCCAAGACAGACAAAGGGCAGTGCCCACAGGCAACTGCGGCAACTGGAGAGGTGACTGCAGGCAGGAGGTGGGACAGAAAGCAGAGACGGCTCATGTAAACTGGTCTCAACACACTTGCCAGGGAGCAGCAGTTAGGAAGGAGTCATGTGAGTTGCAAGAACCTTTGTCCTGTTGTCTTTTAAAGTGGGAGTTACTGAGCCTGTGTAGGCTGTAGGAATGGGCAAGTGGTGACTGAGTATGAAAACCTGAGAAAGAGTAACTGGGAGTGTGCTGGAGAAGTCTTGCAGAACCAGCTAGGGCTCAGAGCACATGGTTTAGCCCTGACAACTTTCCCTCAGCCACTGAGGTAAGGAGGTCAGGAAGAAATGGTGATAAAGAGAATCAGTTTTGGAGTCACTGTGGCAATACTGGGGTGGGGGCGGGGTGGGTGTCACCTAAGGGATGATAAAGAGACAGGTCACAGTGGGGGCCTCTCAGAACCAGGAGGTTAAGATCACGTCTCTTGAAAATTTTAGCTCCTATTACACACGTAGTAAAGACAAAATCACCAAAAGGGAAGGAGGGCGGGCAGTGGAGATGGGTTGGAATGGAAGGGAATTTCATGTTTTTTACCATACCTATTTTTCAGAAGTTGTGGTTTTTACAAAAATGTTTATATAAACATGCAGCTTGAAAAAAATACCCAAAGAGTATTAAGACATTTTTGGATATATAAAATCTATAGTAATACTTTTGATAATACATTTGTAAGGTGGAAAATAGAAAAAGATAGATCCTGATCTAATAACTGCCTAATTTATCAAAATATTACTGAGGAAATAATCACAAAAATTTTAATATTAACTTGGCTTGTTTAATGCTATGTGTATCCAATATACCCTCTATGCTCAATATATCTGAAGACTTGCAGCTAGCTGATGAATAAAATTAGTTGGTTCCATTGCACACTTTTATTTTAGGATACTTGCAACAGACAAGACAAAAAAGTTTGGTTCCAAATACATCAAAGTATATATTCACATTTATAGTACATAAAAAACATGCATGAAAAGGATGTCTAAAATTTTTATATTTAATTTCAAACATCAAATTTTAAGTAGACTGACATAGATATTGTGTGTCGCTCAAATCAAATGAAAATTACATAGCTTGCTGAATGGCTTAATGAATTTTAGAGATTTTTCTTAAGATTTGTGATAGCTTTCTCTAACTGAAGGAACTGTTAAAGGAGCTTCGAACATGTCCTGATGAATATATACAGACATCAAAAGTAAAAGTAGAAAAAGTTATACCAGTGTTTTTCTCTGGTTTTGGTAATGTGGATAGGACTTTTTGTTATTGTTTTCATATTTTACAAAAATAACAGGTATATTAGAAAGTAAAAAAAAAAAAAGAATTAAAAAATAGTCTTATTCACTGGTCTGCCAGTAAGAGACCACAAAATATTTTCATGTATTTACATGAATGTGATAATCGAAATAAGTTATGTGACCATGAGACCATTAAAGATGAGTATGGGGAAGGAGAGGCCACTTAAACATGTATCCTGGGAGAAATATATTCGGTTCTCTGAAAAATGTAAGTAAACACTGGACACACAGAAGGTGAAGGCTGAGGTCAACTCCACTTTCTAGGGCTGCCAAAGAGAAGCTCACTTCCTAAATTCTTCCAGAGAGTCAGACTCTTCAGACAATTGTTGATACATGTAATATAGAAACAGGACACAGATAACTCTGGGGTTTCCTTCTTTAAAATTTGTCAGTTACAACACACCATGATCAACCGGATTATTGCTAAAGCATTATTATTGGCAAAACTTCCCTAAAGCACTCCATGCTTCTAAAAATGGCCAGCATGAAGCAGATACACAGTATCTCTACATTTAAAAAGTCCCAGAAAGGTTTTGGAAGTGGCATTAATGAATGTTCATTAAGAGAAAAGGTTTCTCTGAATTGAATGCTTCCTTTTACCTCACTTATGAGGTAGACTCTTCTAGTTCTATACAAGCCAGACTCAGAGTTCAGAGGGTGTTCAAGCAGGTCATGTGATAATGGCCGGGAGCAACAGCAATGATGAACCTAGAGTAGACAAGAAAATACATTCCTTTGGTTTTAACTCACCTTCATGGTATATGTTAGAATAGACTTTTACTTAATGCTCTATGAATTAAAAACACTTCAACCAAGTAGATCCCCCACTTGGGATCTCCTCCGCTTCTCTACGTTTTCCTTTTTACTGGCCAAAAGTACAAATGCCAGACAACATAAAACTTGGGTATAAGGGGCTGATTGCATTTAGGGCTCCCATTCTTCCCCCATCCTTGAAACCTCCCCCTTTGTATGTAACTTTGCAGCTCCTTTCTACTTTGTGCTGAGCCGAGTCACTTGCTTCTGGAGCATGCTGGTCAGCATAAGCATGCAGACTTGAAAGGGGGTTGTGGGATTGGGCTTGGCTGCTGTTGCCCTCTGCCACCTCCGTGAAAACATGCCTGGGCGAGCTAACAGGAGATGAGAGAAACATGGAAAAGGGCTGAGTGGCTCCTGTCTAGGCCAACTCCCCTTGTAAGACTCCCCGGGCATGACTAGAAGAACTGCCCAGAGCCGCCCAGCCTGAATCATTGCTCTCATAAACTAAATGAATGTTCACTGCTGCACATATGCATTACTTTGTGGCAACAGATAATTGCTACAACAGGTTTTCATTTATTTGACATCTCCATCTAAATTTTCTGAGGGGAAGATCTGATAGTAAAGACCTTCACTGTTAGCATTTCCTGATTCTGTAAACTACAGATTCAGTCATCTAATACTGAGCACCTACTGAGAGTGTGAAATGCCCTCTCAAGAGTTCTCATTTAATCTTCACAACCACCCTGAAAACTAACTTCCCCATTTTTGGGAATCTGAGGAAATGAGGAACTTGAGGCAGACTGATTAAATGATTTATCTAAAGTCACCATAAATTGGCAGAATCAGGGCCCAAACCCAAGACCTCCGATTCTGAGACTACATTTTCCATGACATCAGAAATAACTAAGGCTAAAAGCTAGCAGAATGTCATTCTGTTCAGTCATTAAAGATAGAAAAAAAAAAAAGTTTAAAAAAGGCAACTGAGTTTTTATTCCATCATCCATAACTTTAGTATCTGACCATTACAGGCCTGTTTTCTCCAAGCATTCCACCCTTAGCATTCTTGTTGTTTCAATGGCCTTTTAGATATTGCTATTCCCACTTGAGAAACGCCAAGACAACCAAAGTCTAAATCATACAGACCCTGTACCATTTCCCAATTTTATCTTAAAGGATTTTATGTTCAAAAGCCCCTCTCCAGCCAATCACTAATTATGTAAATTACAAAATCGAAGATTAATTGTTCCTTGGTGGCAATACTGATTAGAAAAAAGCACACCCACACAAATACAAATTAGAAATAGTGGATCCACAAAATATGAATTCATTTTCAAAGGTGATCTTTTAAAGAATGTAATAAGCCAGATTTATAGACATCTCTTTCGTGATTTGTTTTAAAAAAATACAGAAATAAATCAATTAAATATTCTAAGATACAGCAGTATTCTAGGGCTTTCTTTAACTGCAGATGGTTATCGGGGTAGATTGGTTATAGGGGGAAGCAGGACCTAATGGAGAATGAAACTGACATTTTGGAAAATGAAAATCATACCACATGAGATGTTATATAGATGTGCTAGAAATTTTGAACTCCAAATTTGTTACTAAATCTAGCTTGGTTTTATTAAAATATTGATTTTATATTTAAGCACCTAGATAATGAAATAAGACAGGAAAATAATGCTTTAGTTAAAAAGTAGTTAAAACTTTTAGAGTATAACATTTTGTCAGTGGTTGCCATTTTAGAATTTAAAAATCAAATTTCCCTTTGCTTCATACTTCCTTTATGCATGTAACTTACAGCAGAAAATTCCCCTTTAACAACTTAGTGCATAGTATAAAAAGCCACAGTGGTTTGCAGGCCACTAATTCTGTTACAGATGAAAGAATTCAATTATCTCTATAAAATTCAATTCCTTAGAAAATGTGTTTGTGATTGACTAAGTATGTTTTTAAAATGTGGTGATACCAAATGTTATTATGCAAGATCTTAATTTAAAAGTTGGAATAAAGTAGCTTGTGGTTCTTGGGTAAAACAAAGACACCAATCTGTTTTTTTCAAGATAAAAATATTTTCAATAAAAAAGGCAACCTAGAATATTTTTATTCCAGATGTTAAGCTAGGCTTATTTAAATCTTCATTGTCTCACTGCAGCTCAAACATACTTAAAAACTGCAATCATTTAAAAGTGGGTTATTTGTATTAAAATCTTAATTTATATAGCATTTATATTTAAAATAGTATGCTCAAACATAGCTTAGAAGTAAGATCTCTCATGAAAAAAACTTCAACTAAATGAGTGAATTCTAGTTTAAGTTCAAGAAAGGTGGTCTCAGTGGAGAATTGCTGTTGGGCAGTGGTTTAAGGCCTCTCATCAGAAAAATCTACACATACACAACATTCTGCACAAAATTTCAGAGGATTCTCTAGATTAATAATCTCCAGCTGTGAGCAAATGTCAAATTTTAAACATAATATATGTATGTGTTTCCACCCCTGACCCCGTCCTCCAAGCCCTCAACCCATCCTCGGTTGGGGTTATGGCTGGTATCGTTCTTTGCCCAGCTTGCTTGCTCAGCAGCACAATCTCACTGCAGATTATGAAACCCAAAGTGTACAGCTATCTATGGCTTTTACCTCCTAGAGTTCTAGGCCCTATTATTAGAATGTGGGCTTCACGGTAGCATCTACCAAGCTTGTGGTTGTCAGTTTTCTACTCACCAATCACAGCAGATCAGTAATGTCCAGCTTTCGTGCATATTCAGACTCACAAACAAGAGTTCTGTTCTAAGGCCTCATTTCAACTGGTTTCAAAAATCCTCTCCGTCTATTCCAATTCATTGTATCCTTGAACACCATGTTCTAACGTATTTTGTCCATCTTTTTCCCACACATATTTCGGAAGCACCTTCAATTTCCTAAACTACTTGAAAAACTTTTTAAACAACCTTATTATTACATACCATTAAGGCAGGTGCAAAGGCGGCTAACAAAACTACTGAAGTTAGATTGTAAAATCTGTGGCAAAGCCCTATATCAAACTCCAGGTATTCTGTAATGATTAAGGTCATGAAGCTTGGACTGGGCACAGGAACACATTCTGTTCTCTTGTAGCTTCCTAAAGAGCATGCTTATTCAGTCTGTTGTTGGCTTGTCACTAAACTTGTTGCCCGTAAGTCTGATGCAATGTTCTTGACACCTACTGACGTGATCAATTTTAAGATTATGCCTATGTGCCAACTGGCATGACTGCTTTTTTACAAAATCACCATCAGTTTAATCAATTTAACAAATTATTTCCATACCTATTCACTGTGGCAGATAGTAGCTTTGATGTATGCCTTTGACTTTTTATTCTGTATTCCTATATTTGTGAACTTAATTTTCAGGTTGGGTTCATCTTGCATGTTTTGATGAAAAGGACAAAGGCCTGTTAAAAAAAACAATAACCTGGACAGCTACACAGTGCAAATATGTCATTAAGTAGCAAATGAGGACAGTCTCCACCCTAGCTCTCAGACACATCTGGTGCAAAATGACTGTATTGCAGTACTTCAGTCTGATACTAATATGCCCGCTCCTCACACTCAGGGGCTTTTGATCTGTTTTGAAGCAAGGGAGAAAAAAAGATTTGCCAAGTGGGGAGAAAGCCCAAACATACAACTTAATACTTCTCCCCTATGCTTCAGCCCCTTGAAGAATATGTGCCATTATGGACACTAGAGTTGTTACAAAATTCTAATGCAGATAAAATGTCACTAGGAGGCTGCTGACAGAAATGTTCCCAGGGTGAGGTGACAATGGAAAAGAATGCTAGTCATTCTGTCAACTGAAGTGATGTTGTTAGTTCAATGTTGGAAGATTCCTTTTAGATTGCTTATATAGTATGGTGTAGCAATTTAAGTAGAATTGTTTAAATAGGTTTCCTACCAATACAAAATTGTTGATGAAACCATGCTAGTCCCTGGACTGTTTAATGCCAAGTAAGGTAGTGTATTTTAACTTTTGAGGTCCCTTTTGTTACATCCTAAAGCATGTCTGTTTTAAAGAAAGCAGTCTGCTACCTGGATAAGTACTGATTCGTTCAGAGAATTGAGCTGTTGCAAGGCACAAAGGAAGTCTAGTTGATCTAAAAAGTTTTTCAAATATTTCATCATGATGATAGGACTAATTATGAGTACGCTATGTCTTACTTAATATTTTTTCAGTGGAATCTTTTAAAAAACAATAGCACTTGCTTTTTTCCTAAGAGTACATTTCGAGAGTAAATGTGAGTTTTACGTTCTAGTCTGTTTTTGTTTACAGCATAGATCATGTAGATTATTAATTTGGCACAGACGAGCTCTGAAATAAACTAAAATGCATAACTTACTAGCACTGTGGGGTGTGTGCTATGTCTGGGAGGGGATGGACGGTTATTAAGCAGTGCAGATCTGTCTGCCAGGGGAGTGGAATTTTCATATAACATCAAATTTAAAAAAATGTACTCCTCATATCATACCTCCATTATGTGAAATATACACAATTTTTTTTTTGTTTCCATACACATTAGGGCACGAACAGCAAAATATAAAACACCCTCTAAAAAAAAAATATCAGTTTAAACAAAACCAATTAGAACAATTAAAAATTAAAAATAAGTCCCATAATAACATGGTAAACAACTCAAATGGCTTTTTTTTTAATGCTAGGAAAAATGTTCACCTTTCAAAGGTGAAAGTACTGTTAACACAGGTAGAGCGCAAACAAGGCAAAAAGTGAAAGCACAGACACACACACACATACAGATATAAAAACTGACCAGAAATCACAGGACAGTTAAGCAATGTTTTCTGAAGTATAACTATTTTTTCTTTGTACTTTAAATAGACCAAAATATTTGGTGTGGGTGGGGGGAAATCAGTATTTCACAATTTTAAATTGAAAACCAGCTGTAATAAAGCCTCAGGTCATGTTTACTTAAAAAAAGAACCACATTGTACTTTTGACAATCATAGGATTAAAGCTTACAAAGGACACATCTACCATCTACATCACAGTGCACAGAGTATGCAGTCTCTGAGGACTACCACAGGGAAACAAGACGACTCTGCATCCATCATATGGCATTACAAAATTAATGCTACATTAAAAAAAATCTCACCTCCCAAGGTCAGTGTTCCAGCTGGTAAGCACCTGAGGATAGGCTATCGGAATCTGAGGACACTGCTCAGTCTGGATCAGGACATCCAGTTTGTTCACCTGCCACTGGCTGATGCACTTAGTAATCTCAACACATCATTTACGAAGAATAAATATATAATATCACATTCTGGCTTCTTAAGCAGGATAGTCTGGGGAATGTAGTAGAGGAAAGAGCATCAAAGGCCATATTTTCCCTCAAGAGAGAAGAAATCCATAAAAGCACTCAATTTTCACTTACTGTGAAAAATGTAAATTTCAGATTACATTCAACTACATGAAGAGGAAACTTATACTTACATATACTCACAGGTTCTGAAAAACTTAGCTATGTACTTGCCTCTTCTCTATCTCATTAAACCACCAGTTACCTTCCTTGGATCACCAGTGTTAGTCTCTCACCCGGTTGGTGCCAAGGGCTATTGTGTGTTATAAATCTCACATTCCATCCACAGTAATAAGTGACTGGAGGACACATATCTAAGTATTAGAAATGTTGAAAGCCACAGGGCAGCTGAATTTAATCATGAATATTACAAAATTTAAAGGAGTGAGGGTAAATCACAAGAATACCTATGGTGATGAGCAACTCCTGGGGTACTTGCAACTTTCTTGGGTTTAGCAATGGAAGTCCTGTCTGTATCCAGGGAACCCCTGGCACACCAGGGCAGCTGCTCATCCTAAAACCACCACTCACTCCTCCTTCGGTATCACTAGAGAAAAGATAAGCATTTTCAAGAGCATAAGGCTACCTATGTGGGCATCAGCTCAAAGTATTTTTAGGACACTTGCCAATGGCTAGTTCTTAGGAAGTCCATAAATATCTTACTTAACGGTATGCATTTTAAGAATAGTTGGTAGTACTTAAACAAATTTGTGAGCAGTGCATAAAGTCATCCTTGAAACCTGTTTTCAGACAAGTCCTCTAAAGGTTCTTCTGTTTTTTTTCCAGTTATACAGTATTTTACTATCTTTTTGAGATTTTAAGAGCTAAATGAATTATTTAGCTTTATATGATTTTTCATATATATATTTTGGTGAAAACATTGCCAACTATGTCCCACATTCTTGTTTCAAACATTGAAAAGACCAACTGGAAATATTTCCCTCAGATTACAAAGGCCCTGAATTATGTTACTTTTAACTGTGTTTCACCAGAAGGTCTGACCTTGGGAAAATATGGCAAAAAAGAATATTCTCAGATAAGAACATTTTTATTTTGCCTACAACGCTGTGATCTAGTTCAACAAGTGCAGAATTGCTTTCATCTTAATCTCTGAAGTTTTTCTTGTTTTGCCCTCTTGTATAAAAATGGTTGGTGTCACAGCTTCACTATCACTAATAAAAAAGATACAAATAGTTACACCTTAAAGGTCAGGGTCAAAAAAGCAAAAATGAAGCCTGAGGTATAGTTGGTCTAAGATATGACCAATTTGGGTTCTGTACTTTGCCAAGAAATAGGGTATAACAAAAGATTTAATGTCCATGCATGTTATTACCTACTTGCTACGAATGTGGTAATTATTTCTCCCAATTTATTCTGTGTATATTAATTACATAAACCAACACATGACTACATTCTTAAAGCAGGTACATACATTCAGCAGAAAAAGACCCCATTCTTTCTCATCAATATTTGTTTGAACAATATTTCTTTGTTTTAACAATTCGAGAAAGTGAATAATGAAAGAGACAAACATATTTTCTCAGGGACTTATTCAGAAAAGGAAAATTCAATCTTTGGAAAAGAGACTTTAGCAGGATTTCTATTCCTCCAGACAAATGCTGAGAACCAACTCTATGCTACAGCATTGTAAAGGGTAGAACTTAATATAGAACTAGAAATGTGGCAAGTTATCTAGTGACTAACATTGTAAAATAGCCAAAAGCTTTAAAGCCACAGGGAGAAAGAAGAACAGTAGAGTGTGAAATGGAAAATGTTATTTTTATAATTCTAAAACTTTACTTGTGTCCTTACATCAATATACTATGGATTTCATTGCTCGATAAATTATCATTTTTAAGAAATAGGAAGTAAATCCCTATCCTCAACCCAAAAGAACTAGAAATTTTGGAGAAGAGCTTTCTTTTTCTTTTTGAGGGTAGGAGAATATCATTTTGGGGAAATTTTTTTGGAGAAAAATCTAAAGGTCCTTTGTGTAGAGTTAATAAATCCTTCTCACTCCCATCATCAGTGGCATTATTCTTCCAAGGGATCCTTACATCTCAACTAATGGTGAAATCTGGGGTCTTATGGACCTTATGGTAGCAAACCAACTGACAATGAAATTAACTTAGGTTAATATACTCTATCCAGTCATATTCTCTGTGAATCAGAGATGGCCCTAAAAAGTTTAGAAAGTCCATTTCTTTTGAGCACAACTAAGAAGGTCAGGTTTGAACTATCTTCATGTTACCCCTAAATACAGGAGAATTTGACTTGGTAGTGGTACTTCCTGGGGCATCTTAAGCAGCAATTTTACACCAGTGAGAAAAGAATTAAGGGCAGGGGGCAGGAGACCACAAGTATTAAAAAGGAAGAGAAAAAAAAGAGGAAGAGAAGAGAAGAGAAGAGAAGAAAAGAGAGAAAAGAAAAGAAAAGAAAAGAAAAGAAAAGAAAAGAAAAGAAAAGAAAAAAGAAAAGAAAAAAGAAAAGAGGAAGTTAACCCTCTGGAACTTAACCCTTCCAGAGACCACTGCATGTATAACCATTTAATGAAGGGGTATATGGCAGAGCTTATTTGATGTTAATGAATTACCGTTACGATTCTTAATTGTCAAGCTGCCTAAAAATGGCATATTAACTGAACTGCCAAATTAGGACTCTGGTGGAATAAAAAAATTATTCTGATGGTTGTTCATGAAAGGAAAATGTCTGCAAATAAATTAAAAACTTTTTACTAAGATCTGGAGTTTAAACACCAGAAGCATTCAACATTGTTAAGTCTATGCAGATAAATGACCCCTATGGCTAAAGTTCTTCTGCATGTACTTGTATGTATATATAAATCCATAAATACACACTATATATTTCCTACTAAAAAGATTTAAGGCAGTTATACTATATATAAAGTTAGCTATAATATCCAAGGTAAAACAGTTCCTATTTAAGAAATAATGTGAACACATTAAACAAGAAATTCTTTTCATAAAGACTACCATGAGGCTGTCTATCTCCAGTATAGTTCACATTTCCTAGTTGAGGCAACAAACATAGGAATTCCATGCCAAGAGATAATTTGTCCCTCAATCCCCATACATAAAAAGTAGTCTGAACAGACAAAATATTCATGAAAACCTGGAAAGAAAGATATAACAGGGACACAACAGGATGATTCTGATGACCTCTAGAAGCCACACACTGTCGTCATTACTCCTGATTGTACTAAATACAACAATCCAGTATGCTCCAAGGTGGAAACAGGGCTAGTACTGTAGGCTGCAACTGCCATAATTCATAATTCTAAACATAAAACAGAATCTGATGATTTATGCTATTTGCTAGTCATAAAGATGTTTAACTGGACTTTCTCCGATTAAGTGACTGACCAATCTGAACATCAATATTCACGATGAAGAAGTTAGGACCCTGGATATGAACAGCACTATCTTGTTTGGTCTTTAGTAAAATACGAGAGAGAGAAACATTCTGATTTATGTAGATAAAACATAACTGGCAAGGAGGAGGGCAACCAGCAAAACCACTAGGGACATATGTTGACAAGAGAAGGGGAGGAAGAACAAAATTCAGCCAATGAATATGAAGGATTTCACAAAGTAAAACTCATGGAGAAAAGAAAATGCACCAATAATTTGTCACAGCTAAACACTGATGTGTTAGATCAGAATAAAAGAAAATGTCACGTGTTGCTTTTGTCCACAGACTCCTCAGTTATCTAAAGAGATACTAAGGGGGTAGTGTGGAGGGGTGAAAATGGGAAACTGGGATGCTGAACTATGAAAGCAAACACTGCACATCAGAAATTTTAAGTACAGTGAAGATTGTCTTGTTTTACCTTATATCCCACAATCGAGCAGACCAAGTGGGTGCCTGTTACTGAATAAAGGTTCCAAGTATTTAGCTATTTAAAAAAAAAAGAAATCTTAATAATAAAAAAAAAGATCTTAAAGGTATTTTTAGACAGCTTTTGGAAGAGGTAGAGAAATCGACTAGGTATATGTACTCTTTGATTTCAACTAGCAAGAGATTGGACTGATTGTTTTTCACTTTTAAAGTTTTAGTCTTGATGAAACTGACAAAGGTACAAATAAAGTAAAATGAAAATAATTTTAACAAAGGAGAAAATCTGACAATGTTTAAAAGACAGACCGATCAAGCTAGACCAGATATGGTTTAAGGTAAAAATAAAAACTAGATATTCAACAATTTGTAAATATATACTTGGCATACAGAATAAGAGTACAGAACAAGAATATTTAGGTTTCAAGAAAAACTAAGCAGAAATCCTTCTGGTAAAGTGATAAGACCTGAAAGAGAAAGTAATCTTCACAATACGAAGTACAGCTTGAGGGTCAGGGCCAAATCTCAGTCATCTTTTTGTTACTCAAAGTCTATCACAGTGGCTGGGTAAAGAATAGGCATTAATGAATGGTTAGTATCATAATGTAGAACCAGTGTAATTCAAACGTAGCCAGGAAAGTGTCTTAAAGCAGGATGAGAAAAGAATACAAGCAGGGTTATTCCAAAAGGTGGGCTGAAATCCAGCTGTTTTCTAATCTTAACCAGTGGTTATGACTTTTCAGACTTACTTTTAAAGCAATAAAACAAACGAACAAAAAAGTCTATGTTTATTCCAACACAGAATAAAAATGAAGCTGCCATTGGTGAGATCAAAGTCAGTGGGGACATATCACCAGCCTCCTATTTCCTAAGCCAGCCTTAAGGTGTGTTTCTAAGGAATCTATGGCAAAAGCTGCCATTCATCTCAATGTGATCACATGGTCATTCAGTTCTCATGTTGTTAAACTGAGACAATAACCAGCAATGTGAAGGAGAAATTCTAAATAGCGTTGCTAATTTAAATAGACAAATTCAAGAGAGAGGAAATCTCATCACTTAGAAGAATGTAAACGATCTTATAAAAGGGGGAGAAAATGATCAACATAATTAGGCCACAGTAGACAAAAAAGAATGCAAAAACAGCATCTCATTACAAAGCAAATAAGGAAAAAAGCCGCTGGTTGGAATTACTACTTGCACACTGTAGATGCTCTTTCATTGAAACATTCCAAGAAATCTGAATCGTGGATAGCCCAGGAAACAGCTGTGTATTTCTACCTGAATGTGAAGATAAACAAAGAAATGCTTTATGGGTTCATCATCTTCATCAAGAAGAAACTCTGGGGAGGCACTGCTTAAAAACATTTTTATCACTAATGTAAAACAGGTTAATTTTGCCTCTCTGTTAACTACAGTAGTCCTCCACTTATCCGCTATTTAGCTTTCCACAGTTTCTGTTACTCCTGGTCTACCACAGTAATTACATAAATAAACAATTTTTTTATTTTAAAAAGCAAAATATATAACCATGACCACTGAACATCGTCACACAACTGAAGTCACCACCATGAAATAACTGCTCGACAGGTAAAACTGCTCAATACAACAGGTGTTTCCTAAGAGTTGAGTCCCAGCTTCATATTGTACGGAAGAACCCCACCATAACTGTAGAGCTGTAATCCACTAGTGAAATGCTGTAGTTAGCATTGCTTCACTTAATATATCAATGCAAGAATAACTCCCAGGACCCTCCACCACTTTCAAAGTTATTCCCTAGAACTGTTCCCCAACATCACTATAAGCAAACAACCTTCAAAGGGCAGAGGCTCCACTGGTTTATCTCGAGCAGATCTGACAATGCTAATACCTGGGACATTTACTCAAATCATAAGATACATTGTGGAAGTAGAAATTAGTGGGCAGCAGGAAGTCTGGAAGCAAGCAGCCAGACACTGCAATGGTAAAAACTTGCTCAAGGCAGATTTAAAGAAAGGGTTGTTAAATTAAATAGTATTGACCTGGTGCAAATGACAAACTTTTTACAGCAAGGGCTTGAGGAAGAAGAAATATTACTGAGAATGACATATGAAACAGTTTATCATAAAATAAGGCCACCTTCAACTATTATAAATTGTAGAATCACTCTGATCCTCAAGATTGGATCTGTATAGAGGTTTCGTATAAAGCATTCATACCTAATAATGAGTTTCCTTTAAAATGAGCCTTTGCATTTGATGCCGTTCTCTTTGCCAGGAACGCCTATCTCCCCTGGCTGTCTGCGTGGCTTGCTCCTTTCTCACGCCAACTGTTAGCTCAAGCGTCACTTCCTTAAAGAAGCTTTCCCTCTGTTATGCTATGTCACAGTACCCTGTTTATCTCCTTCATAGACAAAGAAGCTGATTAAGGGTTATAATAACTACTGTCTCAGCAAAGGCGGGGACCGTATCTATCTTGTTTACCTTTACCCAAAGGTTAAGAAAGTTCCTGGCACATATAACAAGTGAACAATAAATATTTGTTGAATGAATAAAAAATTACTATACCAAGTTTACATACATGAATACACAAATATTCAAAAGTGTGGAAAACCTAACAGAAAACAACCAAATGCTGACGTATTAAAAATGACACCTTGTAGAGACATATGAATATGGTTTCAAAAAACAAGTACCTAAGATATTTATCTTAAAAAACATGAAAATTTACTAGAAAGGGATGAGGACTGGGCTATTTTTCATTTCTATTGAGATGCAAACAGGAAATATTTAAACACAATGAGTTAACATTAGACACGGGGTTATGTGCTGCAGAAGAGACTACCAACAGAGCTTCTCGCATCTCCTCCCACTGCAGAACATAAAATGTGGTTGGTTCTAATAGCCATATACTCACGATTAGTTTAGAACAGCTCAGACTCTAGGTAATTATAAGCTTAGAAAGTTGCTTCTCTCCCAATTTTTAAAATTCTGAATTCATAATTATATAAAATAACAAAGATTTTATAAATTGAATACAACATAATTTAAAAACAGATGGCCCTTATCTGCTGATCGTACCTCAGCATCACTTTTCTAGGTGTTTTGCAAAAGCAGTTACATTTACAAAAGGTCCATTCATAACAATCTGGTAACTAAAGCAAATGAAACTCAGAGAGCACTAGGTCTGTTATGGAAATATTTTAAAATATCTTTTTAAAAAGGGTATTTATATCTATAGATCGGCTTTTTTAAAAAAAAACCAATATATTGAAATAATTGTAGCATATCCCTGAAAATAATTATACTGCCACCTGTGCATTTTTATGAGATGTAAGGATAAATTAATAGACTGTTAGGTCACACAAGTCAATTATTATCTGTTGAAATCTGGTGCAAGAAAAAGCAGCTTACTCCATATGAATTCTTACTGTACCCCAGAATCAACTGGTGCTGGCATTATCAGTGCAACCTTAATGGCAATGGATGTCATGCTACGCTGTTTTGGTATCAGGACAAAAGAAGGAATAAAGAAGAGGTTTGGAAAGATTTTCTACAAGGCTTCCTTGTAATGAGATTTAGCAATAAACAAACAAACAAGAATGAATGTTTAAGACCCTCTGAACACATTAAGGTCAAAGATTTCAAAAGTTAATCCACTTTTCTTCCCCCAAGAGTTTATTTTTGGTAAAAGGCAGAAAAATTAGTTTTTCTACAAGGGAAATCTGCTTCTAAATGATAATTTGAAAATCTTGATATATATTATATATTAAAAAAGACACACAAAAATAACGGAGAAGTGGGAATAACAGATTAGGTACTTTAACTTTATAAAGGCTTGCCTAAATCAAGAAGCAGCACACACACACCTAATTTATGCAAACTAAAGATGTATATAAACAGCACAATACTGTGATACTGGATCATGATACATTAACTGTACACATAACTACTACTGTTATTAATAAACCTTTGGGACACTCAGTTTTATGCCCAACAAGACATCAGTAAGTCTTTAAAATCTTCTCCTCCTTTATGGAAGGGTATTTCTAGACACTAATTTTCCCATCTAATATTCGAGTATAGGAAATCGATTCCACAAGGTGCTTAAATGATGAGACCTCAAGTGCTGTTTTCTAGCTTGAATTTTTGGATAGTAAACAGTCCATGGGGACCACACACAAATACTATGACAGAAGAGTTGTTACATTGTCTTTTGATGGGATTCGATTGGTGATGAAGCTTTATGACATGCTTGAGCAACGCACTGAAGGGGATCCCATCTGAGTTAATACTTTGTCCAACCACTGTAGAGGTCCATTCAGATGAAGTTCAATCCAGCAAGGAGTGCTTGTTACCGTCTGCCTTCTGTTTAAAAGAATACAAGAAAATAATTATGAAATGAAAAGAACATGACTAAGTTTAGCTACATGAAATAAGAATTTAGATAAAAGGTTATATATACTGAAACCAAATTTCTTTTGAACATGTATTAAGTCTAAATATCTGATTAATGATTTTGAAAACTGCTTAATCCGCAGTCTAACGAAGTATTACCAATAACTTTTAAAGAGATTCATAAAAAACATTTTTTGTCCCTCAAAAAAAAATTATTTACCACCCCAAATGGGACACCTGTATGAAAGAACACAGTCACTGTTAATAATACGCCAGAGAACAAGACATCAAACCAGGGCTGTCCTAAACTAACTGAAGCATATAGTCACTCTACTTATTAATCAACCACATAAGATATTCAACTACCAAATGAAGTTTAAGTGGAACAGTGTTCAAATTTAAACTATACCAAAACAAAGGAGAATTGTGACCCTAGCTAATCACAGATTTGTATAGTTCAACATTCCCTGCCAAGGCCAATGAGCGACTTCCCTTTCAGCAACATCACGCAGGTTTTTAATAAGAAACAACTTCAGTATTTCAACAAAATGGACTACTCTCTGAGAATCATTAATTGTTCAATGACATCTGTCACTTCCATATACTGATTTAGCTTTGTCTTACTTACTATATAAAGTCAGTAAGTCTGCTTGCTTCTTCAATGTGATAACCCTTCAAACATGAAAAAAGGCTACTCTCAACACTTCATCTTCAAGCAACACATGCTCAACAGAATTTAAAACTATTCCAAGGATGTGGTTTTCTGTAGCAGATGGTGTCAATGCCCCACTATACCCTTCAGATTTTTCAGTGTTCTCTATATAACTTCCAACTGCAGGCATCTGTATTTATCTGCCTGAGAACTTCTCTGCTTTGTCCACATGTAGCAGGCGAGAAGTGCCAGGAAATTAATATCCCCAGGAGCAACAAATGACACAGGAATTGGCATTTAAATGCCCAGTTCCTTTCCCTCTGAGTGAGAGAATTTTGTATGTTCTTTACTGTTTTCCAAAGATTTCCTAAGGGAATAACCTAGTGACCCACCCACTACACTAGATTGCTTAATAATGGTATTGGCTGCCTTCCTTCCCCCACTTCACCTCCCTACTTCCTCCTTCTTTACCAGTGTTTCCTCCATTTCCTGAACAAACTCTTTGCACTTGAATCCTTGTCTCAGGGTCTGAAACACACGCTAAGACATTTGGATATATGATCATCCCTAAAACTCGACACACGGGACTTAACACAACAGTCTCAAATCTCTCTGTACAGACTCAATGCCTTATTTTGATTTAGATACCGTATAGTGGTCTACGCAGCTGAAAATTGCACTAGCGCACTTCACAAGTGGTCTCACGTTATCCATGAGGTATAGGCAAGACTGACCCTTTCTCATCTTCCCCTCCATTTTTTTTTTTGTGTGTGTTTTTTCTTCACATAAAGCTTCTCTTGCTTTCCATCTCTCCCTCAGATGAGGCCTTCTGCAGTAATTTTTGCCAAGATCTCTTTTAATTTTGATTTTGCCATCTGCTGAATTCTGGATATTTCCCAGTTTGTTTTCAATCATATCCTTTTATTACTACTTTAGTTTAACCTTCAGGAATAAATTCTTAATCCAGGTCACTGAAAGGTAGAAATAGATTTAAGAAGGCTGTCGCTATACTTATTTGGGCACAAAAATGCACTTGAAGCATTATCCATCCCTAACTGTTTAGTCACTCCAGTACTGATTCACTTATTTCTCAATAAAATATGAATTTTTTACACATCTATATTTCCTGTTTATTACATTCCTGATTTTTATGCTGGGAATCAAGTTGGAATTAAAGAAATGGGAAAATAGTTTTCAAATTCTACCTCCTCTGCTCTAGTGTAAGGATAAGTTCCTGGTAACTACACACAGTTCTCAGAAATATGGGTTTCTGATGTTATTTTGATCTGTAAATTTTCAAGGGAACTACTTTACTATCCAAAATAGATGTACCTGACTTCATACCCATAAAAACATACTGTGTATTACTGCTTCTCGGAATTACAGATTTTAAATTATCTCTGGGTTAATGAATGGCAAAGTCCACAGTGAACGAAGGACAGTATCTCTCTCTACCAATTAAAACTGCTCTTAGCAGGTGACCTATAGATATACATGTAATTTTCCTTGACCTACGCAGTTCATATTTAATTCCACTGAATTTATATCACGTTCTACAACATTCCAATCTTTTAAAGAAATAAAAAATCTGAACTCTGACCTAAAAACTTGATATCAGATAATATCATTTGAATCTAATTTTAGTATCAACTCTGGTCGATTCAAGTCCAAAGGAAAAAAGGAACTCAGCATTCTTTAAAGGTATCATATATTAAATGGGAATCATTAAAACAGCACTACAGAAAGATACAAAATGATTATTCTACTACTATAATTTGAACAAAAGAGTGATGTCTTCATTCTGGGATATAAATGTATTACACAGAATATATTTTTATAAAAGTATTCAACCAGAAGACTTCAAATCTCATCTCAAAAGTCATATACCTTACAAAACTTGTTTAAGATAGGGAAGAAAGGCCCAAATTACTCAATAAAGCAGGAATACCATTACTAGATGAATATCTTCTGAAGCTGGCATTCAGAGAGTAAGCAAAGAGTTAGAGAAAGACTAAGTATTTTCCTTATAGTTCTATTCTTTAATATGCTGAGAATATCTTACTTTTCTTTGATGTGGAATTCTAATCCATTGTAATTTACCTTAACCCCTGATGACAAATTCACTTTTATAAAACTCAATTATGTAACTATTACCATTATATTTAGAAAAGAGGTTAAGAGTCAAGGAGAGCTCTCCACCACTTACAGTATGTCCTTGAGCAAATTATCAAGTCTCTTGTAAGTCTACTTTGAAATAAGTGGTATTAGTTTGAATCTATCTTTTTATTTATAAAGATTGTAACCTTATAAAGAAAGGATAATAACAGAAAACATAAATTCTTAGCCAGGTTGAAAAGTATTTAAAACACACCATAGTGCCTGGCACCTAACAAGTATCCCTACTCCTGCCCCCTGCTATTACTATAGATTTAGCCATAGGTTCCACCTCTTAACCTTATATTCAGATGGTCTCCACATATTTGCCCTGCCTTATTCTTTTGTATTTCCTATACTCCAAGCAAACTGAACTATTTTATTGCCAGGATCATCACTTCCCACCCCTTCAAACCTATAACTACTAAAATACTATGTATCTTTTAAAACCTAGATCATATTCCATCTCCACCAGAAGCCTCTCTGAGCCCCAGTGAAAACGTTTCTCCTTCTCTGAACTGACATAAACCTTCTAATATATCCCTTTTACATTATTTAACACTCTGCATTCTGTTACTGTGCATGTCCATACATGTTTCAATTCTATCTTCTATAATGCCAGCACAGGAATTTGCAAGTTTTGAACCTAGAGGCTTACGAATTTCTTTTGTTATTTTACATAAAGATCTGCTGACTCTATAACTTCAATGAAAATAGATATACGTGAACTCCGGAGGACGCAAAGAATGAAAGAAAAAAGATCTGTGGAAACTTAAGAACTGAACATGTATTTCATACCGGTATTCTGCTCCCCAACCTTTCACAAAACTCATTCTTATGGTGCACATTCTAGTTAGCTGATACACGGCTTCAAAACCCTGATTAACAGACTGAGCCAGAAGAGCAGCAAATTCCTGGTTGTTGAAGATCTTCAGATTACAGCCTATGATTGAAAAAAAAAAAAAAAAAAAAAGAAAAAAGAAAATTGTGTAAAAAGAGTATCACTGTAAGAAAATAATATTAAAAAGGCTACAGATGTTAGACTATGAGCATGCAAATCATCTTCTAAGTCCTAAAATTAATAGCAACTACAAAAACTCAAGAAGTTGATAAGATAGGTTTATTTACATTGTTGTATCCATACCTGGTGGAATTTTACACACTGTTGCAGGGTGCCAGCCGTATCTCTGATTACAATTGGGGCTCTGCACAAAGATTGCACTATCACTTAGGCACTCAGCAAAAACTTCCCCACCTATGTAATATAAGCGCACGCCTCTTCCTAAAACAGAATACATATGGGATTAGTTTTATAACATTTACTATTTCAGCATGACTCTGGAAGAGTCTTCATGGAGGAATACTAAGATGACATAAGGTATTTAGATATTTTCCATAGCTGTGCTTCTCTTGGGCCTAACTTTGAAACATACCACTGGATATTTTTCCAAGTATTTTTTAACAATGATTTTATTGATGTGTAAAAATAATACATACCTATCAAAAGTATTTAAACAACACAGAAAAGTGTATAGACAGTAAAATACAACTTTTATACAAATTATATATTATTTTAAAATAAGTCAAAAAATTGGTGTAATTTTAAAGCAATTAACTAATGTTTGGAAAATTTACCTTCCTTATAATGAATATCTCCTTATAGATCTCACTATGGTAAAGGAAAAAATCATGAAGAGGTTAAAGTCACTTAAAACTACATATTATTGTGACAACCAAATCCTTAGATATATAAACAGAATTAGGTAGAAAAAAATTATATCAGAAGATTTTAACATAGCTCTTTCAGAATTTGACAGATCAAATACACATAAAATAGAGAAATAAGGATAAAGGCAAAGTTCTAAGATAACACTTAAGATTCTCACTTCTGGTGTGCATACATCTTCTCTGTCACTCCAACACTAACCTAAGTGCTGCTAAGGAATTTTTCAGATATAATTAAGGTCTCGAATCAGATAACGCCCAGAAAGGGAGATTATCTTTGGTAGGCCTAACTTAAGCAGGTGATATCCCCTAAAATGGACTGGGCTATCCTTGGCAAAATTGATTCAAAGTGCGAGTGAGAGGGAATCAATGCAAGAGATGCTCCACTGCTGACTATGAAGACGGAGGAGGTCATCTGGCAAGGAATGCAGGAGGCCTCTAGTTGCTGAGAGCAGTTTCTAGCTGACGGTCTGCAAGAAATTAGGATCTTAGTGCTACAACTTCAAGGAAGTGAACCAATCAGCTTGGAAGAAGACCTTAAAGCTCTAGATGAGAAGCCAGCTCAGATGACACCCTGATTTCCTCTTGATAGGCCTTAATGAGACTCAAGCCATACCTGGACTCCTGCCCACAGAGACTGTGAGATAATAAATTTGTGTAGTTTCAGGCTGGTAAGTATGTGGTTATATTAGGCGGTAAAAGAAAACTAATAAAACAACCTATAAGCCAGATTTAACACATAAACATAAAGCCTGATACCTTGGTTCTTATGACTGCAGAAAAAAATCATGTACTGACCATCATGAAAACATTAAGTCCAAAAATAAGACATTTTTTCTGGCTATAGTCTCTGACCAAAACTACCCCACAAACTAGAAATCAGAAGTAAAGAGATGATCCAATAATTACAGAAATCTGAAAATTTGCAGAGAAGTGAATAGGGTAGAGGAAACCTATTAAATTTTTATGCAGAACCCCAAATAAAATACAGAAAAAAAATCAGAACTTATTTAAAAAAGGGTGGATATTCAGAAGCCTTCTATACCTACAAGATATCTTCATACCTTAAGGATTATACAAAATTTATGTCAAGTGAGATTTGAGAAATTCAACAAGGAGCCAAGAAACAGACCTCTCAAGTACTTAACTCTCTGCAGAATCACATCTTTTTCATGATCAGCATTATTTCTCATAGGAGATAACAGTTCATTAAACAAAAACAGAAACAAACTACTGCTAAAAGAAGTTACAATAAGGTGACTGAGAATGATGTTCAGTTATATCAATGGTGCTCAAAACTTTTTTTTTTACCCAATAGTCAAAAAGCATAGTGATGACCCCAAAGAGTTTTTGTTTATGTGGCTTACATCTATGGAAACTTAGCATATTAGATATTAAAACTGAGATTCAAAACATTTATTAATTCATTTAAGAAAGCAAAATAATAAACCCACCACATATTAATATAAATATCATGTTTATGAAAATAACTCTATTTTCCAAGCAAAAAAATTAGTGATAAGAGTAGCAATGTTTTATATTTTTGCAAATCTCTTTAACATCTGACTTAAATGAAGAAAGCTGCTTCTCATCAGAGTCTACATTTAATCTCTTGCAAGATCATATGCCATCTAACCTCTCAATACTTCACTGTATACTCGTGAGAGAATGACAGTGAAAGAGGCGAATAACATCCTAGTACCATTATGAAAATAGTTTTGAACTCACAAGCTTGCTGAAAGGGTAGTGGGACTACCATATTTTGAGATCCTCTGAATTATTTTTTGGACTACATTAAAAGGTAGTTGTTTTAGGTATCTTACTTCAGATTAATAGTAAGATTTGATTTAATATATTAACTCACTGAAGAAGGAACAAACTAGGAGATGTAAACAAACAAAAACTGATCATTTGTTAAAATTATAATCCTAAAATCTAAACATGACAATTTTGTAACTGGTATATAGAGACTCATTAAAGTTATTTTAACACATATTAAAGGACTTTCCAGCATCAAGAGTGACAAATAAAGATAAAATGAAGAGTTTGCAGACGGAAGGATCACCATGATCTACTAAAAACAGTAAGCTGGCACTTAAACTGACAGAGAGAAGTCAGGCTTTTTTTTGCATACAATCTCTTGATGTGGTAAACCACATAATGCTCACATTATGAGCATATGGCATTGGTTTTTCACACACACACACATACACACACAAACATACCTATATGTCTTCTTGTCATTTCTACTGTAGCATTTCGGTTGACGTTGGAGAGTAAACCTAAGCAGAATCTCTCTGAATTTGATGGATCTGTGAAGCCGTCTACAGTGAGTGAGGGCTGTGATGCATGGAAGGTCTCTCCAACCCTCTGGTTTAATTCATAATATGCTATTGAACACCAAAATGCAGGTTCTGAATAAGTAACTGGCTGCAAATCTGGGGGAGGAAAAAAACCCAATCCCATAAGAGCAAGAAATGTTTTGTGAACAATTCGAGCCAAGAACAGATCGAATATCATCATCTTCACATGCTTTATGCCAGCCTACAACTGGCACAGCTCAGGAAGTAGACTTAACATCTATAACACGAACTCTGGTTTCCATAGATCAAACCAGATTTTCAATTTCCTCCACATCATGAACTCATCCAATCTTCAAACATCTTCTTTAGACTTTATGGTGGATCATTTGCTCTCCTAGTAGTTTTACTCTAGTTCCTGTGCAAATATAAAACTACCATAGGAAAGTACATCAACTTGCTTAATAAAGCTAATTTTTGGTAGGATGAAGTAGAATAAAACTGGAGCAAGGATTAAGTCAAAAGTCACAAGAAGAATAATAACAGGATACAAAATATGACACGCTTTTGACATTTGTCTATTTTAACATAAGATGCTCAGTAGTTACTCTAGTTACAAAACCCCCGCATACACAAGAAACAAAAAGTAATAAAACACAGAGAGTATGCAGGTAGAAACAGAATATGGAATCAAAGAATCTACATTTCATGGGAAAACTAAAATTGCATGAATTTGATTTCTATAATTTTGATTAAAATACATAAGGAATACCGTGAAAAAATACTACAATTTTTTAGAATTCTGAATGTGTCAACTGAAGAGAAAGTACAAAATAATTTATAAAGTAAAATAAAGACCAAAAATAAACTACAGAATTTATATAAATACACATACATACATATGAATCTCCCATACCTCATGAACATATTTGTGATATATGCGTATATATATTTATACACATACTTCTTGTATTAATTGCTATTACAAAATATAAACAAGCATACCATAAAAAATCTAGCTGTAATAGGTCATAAAATTTTCCATGAATAAAGAATTTGATTTCAATGAACAAAAAGGTTGTTAGTTTCTTACACTATGTGCCAGCAGAAAAGAGTTTTACTAAAATTGAGGCACATTACCAATATCATTTTTAAAAAGCATTAGTATGAACAATCATTTGTTTACTGATTGGGATCCCTTTCTCATATATGTGAAAAATAGTGAGTAGAGAGGGCATTTAAGTAAGTGATATAAAAACAGCGGGGGGAAAGTATTTGCAACTTACCCAAACTATGATTAACAGGGGAAAGAGTAGTAGGAGATAGTTCTGCTGGAGATCCTGAAACAAAAGGATTCAGTTTAAAGATAGATGTCGAAGTATTTCCAGAACTTCTGACCAAAAAATAACAAAACTAGCTGTAATTAATTATCACAAATAATACACAGGCAATTTATATCCCAAGGATTCAAAATATATAACTGCTTTGAGTGTAATTTTGGAGGGTTCAAGGTATAAAAGGTAAAAAAGAGTATAAACAGTCTTGGCTTCTAGCCACCAGTTCCCCTTCCCAAAGGCATCCAGTGTATCTTTCCAGAATTATTCTATGAACCATACAAACAAATATATTCTGTTCTGTGTCCTCTGCTGTTTACATACAAATGATAACATAGTTTTGAACTTTGCTTTTATACTACTTATTCTATAGAGATGTTGACGTTCCCTTATTAATTACGTACCTATATATTAGCTGCACATCATTACGTTATGGTATATTGTGCTCCCATACTGATGAATACTCAGGCTATTTTCAATTTTTTGCTTTAAGAACCAAGATTATAACAACTAATCTTGCAAATTTTGCATACTTTCAATTATAATCAGACTCTTAAAAGAGAAATTGCCATGTCAAAGAGCTGTGGTTCTACAATTCTGTTAAAATTGTCATCTATAGAGGTTGTACCAGTTTGCATTCCCAGTAACATAAATAGTGAGGGCATGCTCATGTGTTACTGCTGATAGGTGAGAACATGGTCTTAACAAGTATAGTTTTAATCAGTATTGCTCTATGACACTGAACAGCTAGACTCATTTCTATTGCGTGTCCTTTCTGTTCTTTTAGTCTGTTCTCTTTTTTTGTTTATTTTTCTATCTAGGTGTTGATTACTTTTCTCACTAAATTATAGAAGGCTCTTTATGTGTTAGGGATATTAGTCCTTTCATGGTATAGGTTGCAAATATTTGATTATTTGTCTTATGGCTCTTCATCCTAATTTTGATTAAGCAGTATTTAAAAAAACTTTTATGTGATATAATTTATCCATCATTTTGGGGTGTGTCACAGTGGTGACAGCAGATAACTGTCTCACTCTTAACTTTAAGGGAATATTCTAGTATTTTCCCATTAAGTATAATGCTGGCTTCGAGGATGAGGGACATTGCTTATTTAGAATTTTTGTAACATAATCTCAACTGGCCAGTGCAATGTAATGCTGCCTCATAAAGACAATCTAAAAGCTATGTGTCTATGCTCTGCAACAATTTAAATAGCATTTTAATAATACAATCATTAATAGTTGGGTAGAATTCCTGTGTGAAACTGTTTGTAGTTAATAATTTTCTTGAGCTTAAAACATTTCTGTTTCTTCTCTGAAAGTTGATTAAGACAGCTCTATTTTCTAACGTCAGTTTTGGTAAATTATATTTTCTTAGAAAATTATGCATGTCTTCCAGTTTTAAGTAAACAGGATAAATCTAATCAAGAAAATAAGGGGGGGGGGGGAGGGACACAAATACAAGAAAAAATGAAGGTACAACCACAGACACAGAGGAATAAAACAATGAGAGACTACTTCACTCAATTCCATGCAACTAAATTTTACAACACGTTTGTTGTAAATGTTGTTAAATGATCACATAATAATAATAGGATAAATTTTGCTTCTGATGATCATTCTCTACACAGTTTGGGAAAGTTATCTAAAAATACACGCTTCAAATATACAGCCATGGTGTAGATGCAGAGTAAGACAGGTCAAACAGACCCTCCTCTCCAAACCATTATCACGACAACAATAAAACAGCAAGCAACACAGGTGAAATGGCAACCCCCAGACAAAACGGAAGAATCGAAAATAGAGAACAGGTGATAATTATTTTTTAGAAGGGAGAACAGTCTTCCAAAACAAAATTAAATTCTTATGTTCTTTTTTTGTTCCTCATTTTGAAAAATCTGTTGGCAAGTCACAACAGGTACAACTAAGAAAGGTCAAAATATATTTAGAACAATGAACTAAATTCACTGCTGTTTCCTGAAGCTGATATAAAATAAACAAAGCCACTATTAGAAATGGAGGAAACTGCCTAATTTTTCATCATTTAACTGTTTATTCCTCTATCAAATACTTCTCAGAAGTGACTAATATAGTTCATTAACTTAGATTAATAGTTTAGTCTGATGTGATAAAATTATAGATGACAAAAAGAAAGGTATCTAAAAATTTTTAAAGTTAAATTAGCTAATAATTTATTAGCTTAAGTAGTTTTTAGAAACATTTTTTAAAACAGAGGTAGGTTAATTGGCAATTAACCTATTAGTTATTCATATATTCATGCTGCTACTGAAGTCTGGGACTTCCTATTATGAGAAGTAAAAAAATATCCTATTTAGCTAGTTTCAATCAGTGATTTCTGTTACTTGCAGCTAAAACATCTAGAGAAATCCTTGTGTTGGTATCTTTGCATACAAATTCTATATTTCTTTCTAGTATTATTTTATATATAATATCCAGCAACCAATCTAAAACAATATGAGACATGGAAAGAAATACGAACAAATGACCCATAATCAAGAGATAAGAGTCAACAGAAGCAGACCTACATATCAACCAGATACTGAAAAACAAATTATCTGAAATGAATTCATGGATGTGGCTTAATGGCAGAACAAAAGTTAGACCTACATACACGTTATCACTTGATTTTCAACATAGAAGCCAAGGTAAATCAATGGAGAAAAAGTCTCTCCAACAAATGGTGTTAAAACAAATGGACAAATGTCTATCGAAAAGGTATGAAGAACGGAAATGATAAATATGGAGGTAGAGTAGTCTCTTCCTTATTCGTAGTGTTACTTTTCTCAGTTTCAGTTACCTGCATTCAACTGTGATCTGAAAATATTAATGGAAAATTCCAGAAATAAACTATTCACAAGTTTTAAATTGTGTGCTGTTCTCAGTAGTATGATGAAATTTCATGCTGTTCCACTCTGCCCAACCTAGGATGTGAATCATCCTTTTGTCCAGTGTATCCAAACTATATATATTACCCACCCATTAGTCACTTAGTAGCCATCTAGGTTACCAGATGGTCTGTTGCAGTATTGCAGTGTTTGTGCTCAAGTAATGCGTACTTTACTTAATAGTGGCCCAGAGGTGCAAGGGTAGTGATACTGGCATTTCAAATAAGCCAATGAGAAGCTGTAAAGTGCTTTCTTTAAAAAGATGAGTCCAGAAAAATAAGATACTTTGAGAGACCACATTCACATGACTTTTATTACAGTATATTGTTCTAATTATTCTATTGTTACTTATTGTTAATTTGTTACTGTGTGTGTCCAATTTATAAGTTAAGCTTTATCATAGGTATGTATGTGTAGGAAAAAACATAATGCTGTGGGTTCAATACTATCTGGGGGTCTTGGGACATATCCACTGTCATGCTTCAGCTATATTATCGATTAGGCATTTGTGCACTGACTGGAATCCTTGTGGTCTTTTGAGTTCATCCATGTTGTATCATGGATCAGTACTTCATTCCTTTATATGGCTGAACAATATTCCAGTGTATGGATATAGCTAATTTAATTTATCCTTCATCATTTGATGGACAATTGGGTTGTTTCTACTATTATGATTATGTGAAAATCTGTGCACAAGTTTAGCATTAATGTGTACAAATTTAGTTTTCAATTTTCTTCGGTATATACCTAGGAGTAAAATTACTGGGTTATACTGTTATTCTATAATTTTTGAGGAACAGCAAATTTGCCCAGAACAACTGAACCATTTTACATTCCCAAGAGTAACAAAGGAAGACTCCAACTCCTCCATACGCTCATCAACACTTGTTATTGTCTTTTTTGATTATATCCATTCCAGTAGGTGTAAAATGGCATGTCATTGTGGTTTTCATTTGCACTGCTCTGCTCACTAATAATGCTGGGCATGTTTTCCATGACACTCATTTTTAAATTTTATAAGTAGTTGACCATCTTGGGGCAAACAGGAACATGGTTTATTCAGGGATATAGTTCTTCAAGATACAGGTATGTTAAAAAGATATATCTGGAAAGCCAAATATAACTTACAGTAAGACATTAAGATATACAAGGTGTTATTTCCAATGATCTGTCTTTCTTGGTTACCTACCAATCCAAACAACTTTAGGTATGACTAAAGTTGACAACGGTTTTTAAAATTTTG
The DNA here is from genome assembly GCF_014176215.1 of Rousettus aegyptiacus. Taxonomy (NCBI): domain Eukaryota; kingdom Metazoa; phylum Chordata; class Mammalia; order Chiroptera; family Pteropodidae; genus Rousettus; species Rousettus aegyptiacus. The sequence continues at coordinate 75,596,687 of NW_023416287.1, forward strand.
ATGTAATATTATATATTAACCCTTTTTCTCCACTGTGTTTGGAATTGATAAATATTAGAAATTGGTTGAATTAGGTCAGGTACAAGGTATTTTGTGTAAACAATCTACTATAATACAGAACTATCATGTTAAAGGGGCACTAAAAAGCTGATTCCCATCCCTTACCTCCAATTTCCTCTGAAAATTTGTTATTGGGCTAATTATGGCCTTTTATTAACAAAAATATGTATTTATAGGATAACTAAACTTTAAAAAGCACAGAATTCTTAAAAAAGAAAAGTATCTGAGTGTTCTCAAATTTTCATCTACTCTAACAAGAGAAAATTCTAACAATTATTCTGCAAAGTAGCATATGTTAATTTTTCAAGGACAACAGGGCCCTTTTCTCTTTGATGGTCCAAATATAATTAAATCAAGATAGACAATTCATTTTATGACATGTGTCCCAACTTCTCCAAGAGTTAGGAATAACTCATGTGAGTCTCAAGGCAAAAATGTTGATCTGATTACTAAGGAATTATGAAAGACATTTTTACCTGTATCCATACTTTGGTTTAACTGTTGATCACTTGTTTCTCCATCTTCACTGATATATCCAGGAGGTGGCGTTTCTAAAAAAGTTTAGAATTTATCACATACAGTTGCAATTTAATCTCACCACCTTTTCTCCCAGCCACCAAAGATAACCAATGAATTGCTCTGAATAACAAATATAATGTTATATAACACCATTATAAAAAGCAGTATTGGATACTAAGGGCTTAAGATTTAGGTTCTGCTCAAAATCTTGTAGGTAAATCCTTAAAGCCTACTTGAAATACAATCAAATTCTCTGGGCATATTTTCTTAGCTATTATTTGCATATCTGGCTCATTTCCGTATGTATATTTTCTGGGGCAAGAGCCAAAAATTTAACTTCAAAGATGCCTCAGTTCTGAATCAGTATGCTTCAAAGACATTAGTATCGACAATGTTTTTTTTTTTTTTTTTCCTTTTAAACTAATGGCCACCATGGATGGGTATCTAGATGATTAAAGGACACGCCCACCAACCCCCATAAACACACGAGTGCAGACACATACACACGAAATTTCAGATTACATGTAGTATAGGCTTACATCTTCCTCTATAGGGAAAAATATGGTAACATAGCTGGAATTCTACCTAAAAATCATATGTCTCCAAAGATTTCTAACCAGTAAATTTTGAGTGCTGAAGCACAAAATTAAATTTTGTGCAGACTACTGCACAAAACTGAGGCAAAATACTCCTTGAAAACAAATAATATTCTAGCGTTTCATTTCTAACATGTTTTATGAATAAAACATTTATATTTAGGAGGCATCTGAACACCTGAATAAGCTATAAAAATATTTATATAATTTTATCAATTATACCTGCAAGGATGGAAAATAAGTTTAAATGATTATTAACAGTTTAATATTTATACTACTAGACAGTTTTAAGCAATTCAAATAATGCAGGCACATACCTAAAAAGATTTTTGTAATTACCAAAAAGGGGAGAGAGAAGATCTGGGTTAAAGGTCTTCTTCATTAACCTTTCACAATCTCCCTTCAATAAACTAACTACAAATTTCAACTTCTTAAGTATCGAACTTTTCATTTAGGTATTGGTATCCCCAAAATTTTAATACTGAAACTCTTAAGAATAAAATACCTTCATATATTCAAAGAAGACAAAAATAAAAGCAATATGTATCATTATGTACTATTTTAGAGGCTAAAGCTAAGAAAATTCAACAGAGCTAAGCTTTGCCAGCTTAACCACCCCTGTCTCAAAGGTCTAAGAAGAAATACTGAACTTCTAAATACTTTACCCTGTTTTTTACTTTTCTCCATTATTACTGTCTATAAAATAACAAATAATAAAGCAATTAGCATTTGAGAAAATGTTAAAATTTCTTTTGATGTGGAATAAAAAGTGAACCCTCCTCAGGTTTCGCTATGAGTTGGAGCTGGGTAAACGCCGTTGGTCAAGAAAAGCAAGATGCCACCCACTTTTGATTTTCTACTTTCTAAAATACCCAAATCTAAAGAAATAAAGAAGGAAAAACAAATCTAAACATCTTCACAAGTGAAAGCCACTAAACATTTTGATCATTCCTTCCAAATAATTATTGGGCAGACTGTCTTCTAAGACTGTATGCTTATGCCTCAGTTTCCTAGTATTGTTGAATAATACGAATTCCCACTTCAAAGACTTGAAATGCCTCCTCCTCCTCCTCTTCACACCACACAGACACATAACTCTACTTCTGGCCAAATTCTGCTCCCTAGGAAATGTCCCGTTTTAGCCTTGTTTTCCTCCTTCATCCTGGCCCTCAAACTCTATTTCCCACTCCATGCACTTTCCTCCTAACTTCTCAAAAAATTTTATGTTCCTTAGCAACCCAAAAGAGTCTCAAATTTTCTTTTGGAATAAAATAGTAATCAAAGAAATGCACATTAAAACAATTAGAAGACACTTTCTAACTTTAAAATTAGCTATTTTTAAAAAGATCCTTATGTTTTAAAAATTTTATTTAACCAACAAGCATTATTTCTGAGACACATTAAAGAAATATTTCTGATGTACCTGAAACTCTAAGTTCCTTGCACATTTTCAGTGTTGGAATAGAGTATTATTACAAAAGGGAAAAAAAAACCCTGACACTACAAAAAAATGGACACTAAAAAAATCCTCATCCTAGTATTATACTTTGTTTCTGCTAAGAAAAAAATAAGGGGGCAAGGCGGAGGACAGACAAAGTAAGAAAACACTAGTTGTTCTCCTAAAAAAAAAAAAAACTAGTGAAAATTAAAAGAGTAGACAGCTACTGTAGCGTGGAATATTACTGGATCACATAATACAATTATTAGAGTGGAATTTGAGAACCATGCAGTTGAATTCAATTACTTTTCAGCAGGAGTTACTGAGGCATAGATGAAAAAAAAATTAAAATGGAGGTTTTCTGATTTTCAGGACTACTTATATGTTGCTATGTCTGTGGAACTAAAATATTATATCTCTTATAGAAATGTTATGTTTCTCTTAAACATGATCTATTAAAGTGACTGGTCAATTTTTAATGACATTTGTTTCAGGAATGCTTTTTTCCTGTATCATTTATTTAGCTTACATTCTGCATCTCTCTTAGCTTCAACGACTAAAATAAACTTACTAAGATCTTTTCTTTTCTGCTTCTCAGAGTACTTTGATTAAAGCCACTGCAAAAGAAAATGAAATATAACGTAAAACTTTTCTCCAGAAAAAAATATTTAAAGTACTAGGTTTATTCATTTCATAAAATAAACAGCCAACAGATCAGACATTTCATTTGAAATCCAGGAGCATTTTTTAAAAAGTCAAACCACAATTTACTAATACTTCAATGTTTTTTAAAATATATATATATATAACTATCCCAGTTTTTAGGAGATTTATAAGGCAAAAATACCTGGGATGTAATTACTCTGTGGCTCAATTCCCGCTGGGAAATTAGTGTTTTCTGGAATGGAGTGGGTATAATCATCCAGAGGTGGTAGTTCTGTTAAGATCTCAGTGTGCCGTGGCACTAACACAGGAGGCAAAACTAAAAAAGAAAAAGAAACCCAAGTTAATGGCAAGAGGCAAGGCATGGGGGCCAAGACTTTTATTAAACACCTTCACATACACACATACTAAAATGTAGCCTGGCTTAATTTTTAAAATATAGGGCCCACCTATTCAGTTTTATCCAAGTTATTAAGAAACTGACAAATCTGATTTTGATTTTAACTTACTACTTAGTCCACAATCTAAACTGCTAAGTCCCAATTAATCTTACTCTCTTGGGCACAAGGTGATCCTGGTACTATATTACCATAAAAGTTCATATATCCCCATTGGAAAGGTTGCGGAAAGATCTGTAAAATCAGATCTAGGGTATTTTCTAAAAATACATATGGCTATAGTCTTATAATGTTTCAAGTACATACATAAGTAAACTAAAAGTCTTGCTCTGAGTTTTACTAAACTGCTTAGATGGAAATGATGTCATGAAAGTACTTAAAAAAAAAACCATTCAGAGAACAAAATGACTGAAAACAGTTAATGTAGCAGAAAAAGAAGTATATCAGTTTTGTTGTAAGCAGACTGAATTTGTAGAATCAGAAATTCCTATAAATGTACTTTGATGTAAAATAGTATGCTATCCCAAGAAACTATCTTTCCATTTTTTTCTATATTTTTTAAAAAGTATTTTTAATTACTTTAAAAAGTAATATACTGAATGTAAGGTAATTTATTAGAATTTTACATCAGAATTTCCCTAGGTAAATTAGGTATAAGAGTGTCTAACACACTTAAGTTCAAGTACTTAATTTAAATAAGAAAAAAAAATCTAACTTTCCTACCTGGTGTCTCAACTCTCTGGTAGTGGTAAGGGTTTACACATACTTCATCCTTTTTAAGATTAAAAGCATATTCGCAGTTTTCAATTGCTTTGAGTTCATGATGACTGTGAAGATCAGGCCAGCGCCATAATCGGCAATATATAACATGTGGCAGTCCTTTTCGATGAGATACCTGAAGTCGACCATCAAGAGACCTATTGGGAAGCAAGGGGAAAAGAAAGGTGGGAGCTTTAAAAAACAAGGACAGTCAATTGGACTAAATAAGTAAAATAAAAGCATAAAAGAAAGGAATGACAGACAGTTTTAGTGAGAACAAGGAAGAAAAATGTACTATTTAATGGATCTGATAGAAAAGTAAACAGTAGCTCTAGCAGATGTTTCTTAAAAACATGCTACATAAATGACTCATATGTCAGTGACTGGTTAACCATTTGGGAAAAACCTGATTTTTAAAGATTATCATATAGTTATATTCAAAAAACTTGTCAACTTTTATCTTTAGTAAATCAAACTCTTTTTTGAGAATGCTTTTAAGAACATTAATTCTGTAGGTGACTAAATTATCAAAAAAAGGAACTAGTGTGAAGAATGGTAAATACTAACAATGATGTAAACGTAACTTACTCGAACTAATGTAACTTATTACCCAGTTGTGACTGTGTTGAGTACTGAGGTATTTCTATAGCTTACACATAAATGCAGATGGTGATGAAAATGATGAGATGAAATGGACGAATACCAATATGTTCAAAGAGAATGAAGTGATTAAAAAAAGATAACGTAAAAAATGAGTTAGCCTAGCATTGTGTTCAGTAATTAACTATGTATTTATTAGTATAATAAAGAAGATGAGGTTTAGACGATAGCAAGAAATTTAGCAAAAACTGTTTATGTATCTATTTAAAAATTAGGCCAACAACAGATTATAATCTAATCTCAAACTAAAATGTGAATATAGTTATATCAAAGTTCCTATTCTTTAGGGGATGCAATTATTTAAAGAAAATTAGAATTTCATTGATCAAAACTTCAGCTGAAACATTTAATATACTTTTAATACTGGCAAGCAGGTATTTTAAATGCCATGCCTTATTTTACATTAAGGAAACATCCTAGGCAAAATTATACTAAGCAACCCACTACAGGTCTTCCAAAACACCCCCCTCCCACAAGATCTCTAAGATTCGACAGAGGGCAGAATATTCACCTGGTTTGTTCAGAGAAGCTGTAAAGGCCTGTTGTATCCCACTGATCTATCGTATTTGGTGTACTCAGTCCCCAAATTTCAGAGCAAGTGCTGTGCATAAATTGAAAAACAAAAAATTGATGTGAACATGGAAGCGTGGTTATTCAAAATACCATGATGTAAAACATGGAAAATGTACAGAATACTTCCTTCACCCAGAAAATATACATTGCTTCACTTTTTCACAGGTATTTAGTGCTGGTTTCTATATTTTCTATATGAAGGAAGCCAATAAAATGGAACATGCGACTCCAGATAAGTTATGATTATGTTTTTAAAATGTGAACACCAATGCTAGCTTAATGAAATCATACCTATAATGCCCTTTCCAGTTTCCTCTACTCACAACAAAAGATCTAATACCTGTGCCATTAGCCTTACTAACAGTGCTTCATTTTACAATCTAGTTTTTAAAAACTTACTAACACAAATGTCAACTGATATTTTTAATATAGGAAAAGTTCCAATTAAAAGACATATACCCACAGTTAAGATTTTTCGAGTTATTTGTGAGATACTTACATATTCAGTTTTATAGAAAATTATTTTTGTTCTCTTACTACTAGGACAAGGAAGTAGGTTTTGAAGTCACCCTAAAGTAGTACACCACCTTAAAATTAAAAGTCTTAAGAAGTTTCTGAGGGGTAAAAATATGTGAAAACACCAAATTCTTAAAAGATAGTAAGAATATAAAAAATTCATATGGTGAATTTTTTGGTAATAGTTCTGTTTCCCCTGCCACTACTTTATTTCACAGTCACTTCTCATCTATGGGAGAAGGGAAGGAAGGATGTTTAATACTTAAAAGGCAGTCTGGAATGAAACTTTGACTGCTACGGTGTCTCAGGTCATAAGTTGTATTTTTAAAATTAGAGTGCAGAAGGTAATTACTGAAACTCAATTCCATTTCTTACATATCACGAAATCATCAAAATTTCAATAAGAAAGAAACATTTTGAAACAACTTCTGAAAACAAAAATCAAACAACTGATTAAATTACAGATGTACATAGTGCTAACAAATGAGCTAACTTAACATTTCAAACAGCAATGCTGAAAAGTGCCATCTTCCTGTGGCTGGGTAGCACACACCCATCACGTGGGGTGCTGGGTTTCAGTGCTACTGGGTCTCTTGCACAGCCACTGGGCAGCAGAAACGTCTCATAACAAGCTTTGGGGTCTACAGTAACTGCAATACTGGACAGTTAAAAAAATCAATTTCAGATATTTTCCAGCACCCTGAGATATATTACAAAATGTCTTCCTTTTTAGGCTGCAGATGTTTCTTTCATTTCCCAAACTATAAAAGTCAGAAAAAGCCAAGACACTGGAGGATAACTCAGACCTGTTCTTTCTGCCCCCCTCAAAGGTGAACTAAAAAACCGTGACATAAATGGGTCTTTTATTTAAGATATTTATTAAATAGCTACTGGAAACATATAGCACCACATAGTTTAAATCACAATAAAAACAAGTAAATTCTAGGGTCTTCTGAATTTGAATTTAAACTTCAGAAGAAATACTAGATAGCTAACTCTTCTTTCTTTAAAAATAATTCAAGGAAAATGATTAACAAAAGAGTCAATCAAGAGGCTATACAGCTCTTATGAGACCAGAATGAACATTTCACTCCAGTAACTCTGGGACTGATACAAGAACCAGAATCTTAAAAAGCACAAGAGCTTAAGTTGTGCTTTATTCAAGCCTTGAAATAAATCAGAGAATAATAAACAGGAGTTGTTAAAAACATGCAATCAATCTAGAGGCAGACAGACCTAGGTCACAAATCTAACTAGCCACTTTCCAATTGCCATCCATCATAGGGTTTAAGCCTCAGCTCTATCAATTATTGTATCTCTTTCACAAATTAGAAGGTTTATTTAAAATAATAATTTGCTTCTAGCTAGTACAATTTTTGCTTGGTTACATAAGAAAAAATATTTTTAAGAAGAATCAATTTATAATAAAATAAACAAAACACCTAAAATAAATGTAATCATAAATGCACCAAAACTACACAAAGAAACATTTTAATTATTACTAAAGAACACAAAAGTAAACTGAGCAAAAGAGAAATATATCTTCCTAGAAAAACACCATAGTGATATTTATTCTCCTGAATTTTATATATATGCAACCTTGATAACAATTTTTTAAAAATGTTAAGACTCAGATAACAGTATTCCAAATATTGCATACCAAAATAAACAAGAATAACTAGGAAAGCTCTGACAAAGAGTAGGGACTGGCCTTAGCCAAATTCTGAAACAAGTTATAAATCCTCCAAAATGGAAATATGTAATTAGCAAAAGAATACGCAAACATAACAATATTTGAAAATATAATAAAATCAACTACTTGACAACAGTGGAGAGAGACCAAAAACAGATAAAAATTGGAGTCAATCTTTGTAAGAGAACAACTGCATTGGAGGAGAGTGTTTATGTGGCTTTGTACCCAGGCACACGCCACAGTCTAAGGTAGGCAGAATAACTAGACTTTAAGCAGAAAACTGCAGTTTCACTGACCTGCAGAATCAAAGCCTGGATTTGGGGCTGTCAAAAGAGACTGGAAAAAGAAGGGGGAAATCCTGTAAAGATGGGAGCAACAAGGAGGGAAAACATCAAAATATGAGTGTGAACTCTGCCCAAATCCTTGACTGACCCCTAAACTATCCAGGTGGGAGAAATTGGGGACCTGCTGAAAACCAGCTCCTGGTGGTCCATAGGAACTGAGCTGACATAGAGGCAAACAGTTTGGACTTTGAGGCCACCCAGAACTATCTGCTCGTACAAAAATCAATATCCTTCAGAGAAAGGTAACAGAATTTAGAGTCTTTACAATGTTTTGCCTCAAATACCCAGTATAAAATTACTACAAATTACTAAACATGTGAATAGGAATATGTGAGCCCTTAGTTCAAAAGAGAAAACAGCCAGTAGAAACAGACCCCCAAGATGAACTAAGTATGTTCATGGACTTAATGAACAGATGGAAGTCTCAGCTGAGTAACAGAAACCATAAAAATGAATCAAAGGAAATTTCAGAACTGAAAATTACAAAATCAGAAATAAAGAATTAACTTGATGGTTGAAGAGGACAGAAAAGTCAGTGAATTTAAAGATGGGTCAATAGAAATCATCTTAATCAGAAGAACCGAAATAAAAAAGACTGCCCAACTGAATGAAGTCTCAGGAACATGTACAGTCCCAGAAAGAGGTGAAACAAGAACAGACCAGAAAAAATATCTGAAATAATGGCTGAAATACTTTCAACTTTAGGAAAAACTAAACTCATACTTCCAAGAAACTCTATATCAAGCAGATGAAATACAAAGAGAATCACACTTGAACATGTCGTTATCAAAATGCTAAAAACAAAAGATGAAAAGAAAAATCTTTAAAGTAGTGAGCACTACAAAAATTCTTGGCACAAAGAACTCCACCCAAATCCCTGCACTAAGAGACTTGACCAAACTCTAGCAGGGCTTCCAGGAGCCTAAGGGAGTCCCTGGTATGACCCAGATACTTCTGAGTTCCTATCTAGAAAAGCTCAAGGCTGCCAAAAGAATTTATTATTTGTCCAAGCTAACACCTATCCATAGGCCCCTGACTTCCTTTTCCAGAGCATTTATTTAGAAAACTTAAAATTGTAAATCCTTTCTCTCTCTGAGATGTACATGTGTCTCCTACAACTCAGGAGCGTCTTTTTCAAGGACCAAAAACCAGTCCTTTGAAATGTAATAAGGAAGGATAGGGCTTCCTTTTCCCAGCCTAACTTCAATAAATGGCATTTAGCAGACACAGATGGCCTAACCACACTGATACCAACATACCCTAGTATCCCCTTCTTGGGTAATTTTTCACTTCCTTGACTCCGTGCAAGCATCCATTCATCCTCCCTTACCTACACCCTTCTTGTCCTCCCAGTCCTCAGTGCCAATTGGAATCCAGCTCAGTTCTTTCCCCTACTGCAATGGTTACTGAATAAAATTTATTTTTAACACCTTTAATCAATGTCCAGCTGTGTTTAACTTTGACACCAGCTAGAGCATAACCATCCATCTATGTAGAGGCATAAACACATGAATAACAATTTCTCATCAGAAAGAGTGGAAGCCAGAAAGCGACAGAACATATTTAAAGAGCTGAGAGAAAAAAAACACCTCAATCTAAAATCTGTAACTAACAAAAAAATACCCCTCACAAAAGAAGTCAAAACAAAAACACATGTTCAGATAAAAACTGAGAATTCATTTCTAGCAGATTTTGCACAAAAACATGTTAAAGGAAATTTCTTCATGATAAAGAGAAATGACAACAGATGGGAACTAAATCAGAGAGAAAAAGTAAGAGAACTAGAAAGTAGAAGCGTGTAGGTAAATATAAAAGATGAAATTCTTCCTGCTCTTAATTTCTACAAAAGGGAGATGACCGATTATGGTAAAAATTATAAGTCTGAAAGTATGTAGATGTAATTTATATGTCGGCAGCAGCAGAAGCAGCTGAGTGTATTAAAAACAACTATACTGTTGTGAAACTAAGGATGCACAGTCATTGGGAAAGCAACCTCCCAACCCCAAAAGTCAAAGGATACAGATAAAATGCATTTGTAAAATTAAAAGGAACTACTAAAAAAAGGGGGGGAAAAGATGACAGTAAAAAATAAAGTGTAAAGAGTAAAATCCAACTATATTAAGAATAATTTTATACATAAATACATTACGTATTCCAATAAGAGGCGGAGACTTGCCGGAATGAATATAAGACACAAAATATCTACAAAAAAGATGTACTTTAAATAAACTGACATATCAAAGGAAGAAATGAACAAATCAGCAATCTCAGTTAACTCCTTGGATAGATTACAAAAAAACCAATCCCTATGTCCTAGAAGAGTGCACAATACTATCAAACACCTCAATATATCTGACATTTATAGAATTCTCTTCAATCGTACATGGAAACACAAAGAGAGACAGACAGAGAGACAAACACACTACATCTTGGGGCGATATAAATCAATTAATTTTAAAACTCTGAAATCTTATAGATTATGTTCTTTGGCCATAAGAGAATTAAACTAGAAACCAATGACTAAAAGATGCTTAGAAAAGTTCTAAATATTTGGATATTAAGAATGCACTTCTAAATAAAGTCACGGGTCAAAGACACACAAAATAAATTAGAAAATATGTGATAATGAAATCTACAGTATAAAAAATTGGGGAGGGAGGTTGAGGCTAAAGTAGTGCCGCCTGTGGAAGGACCACCTGTGGCTTAGCTGGGTAAAGCGCCTCTCTGGCAAAGTAATGCTACAAGGGAAATTTATTGCTTACACATTTATATTAGAAGACAGAAATATTTTTAAATTAATGATTCGATTTTAATTACAATGATATAACTGACACTGTACTAAAGGTCTTGATACAATATGGCAAGAAAAAGTAAAGACAAAAATATTGGAAAAGGAAGAAATAAAACTGCTTTTTAAAGCCAAACTCAAAGAAATAGAGTAAAATGGTAGTTGCCAGGGGCTGGGTTGTGGGGGAAATAGGGATATGTTGGTCAAAGGATATAAACTCCCTGTATAAGATGATTAAGTTCTGGAGATTAATGTACAGCATAGTGACTATAACAACATTGTATTATATATATGAAAGCTGTTAAGACAGTAGATCTTAAAAGTTATCAACAGGCACACAAAAAAGTAATTATGTAAGGGAATGGAGGTGTTATCTTTACAGTGGTAATTATTTTGCAATATATATGTGCATCAAATCATGCTACAGACCTTCAACTTACATATATTATATGTCAATCTCAATAAAGCCAGAACAAAAAGTCTACCTTTTTTTGGATGACGACATAATTGCTTACATAGAAAACCTCTGAAACAACTTCCAGAATAGTGAATTTAGCACTGTTGTAGAACACAAGTGCAACTTATAAAAATTCATTATATTTCTATTATAATAGCAATAAACAATTTGAAAATTAAAAATTTAAATTCCATTTACAAGTGTCAAAAAACAAAATACTTTGATTAAAGGTTTAATGCAAGATGCATAAAACCTGTACACTAAAAGCTAAAAACCTTGCTGCTTGCTGAAAGATATTAAATAAACCTAAGTAGATAAAGAAATACACTATCATACGGTAGCTGAAGGAAACTTTGGGTGGTAATCACACAATACAATATATAGACATCAAATTATAATGTACACCTGAAAATTATATAATTGTATTAACCAATGTTACCCAAAAAAATTAATTAAAAAAATATACTATATTCAAAGATTAAATGACTCAATATTATATCTATTTTCCCCAATTCCCTAATAAAATTTGGTTTATTTTTTCAAATCATGATTTCAGCAAGATATTTTTATAGTAATTGACAAGTTTATCTAAAATGTAAACAAAAATGCAAAGATCTTGAATAGCAAAACTGATCTTGAAAATTACTAATACACATGACATGAATGAATCTGAGAACTATTTAGTTGGCTGAGAGAAGCTGAACATATTGAATGATTCCATTCATAAGTTTTACAAGAGACAAAAAAACTGAAAATGAAAAAACTCAAAGTAGCTGCCTCTGGAGGAACCACTGCGAAAGAGTATAAAAGAACTCTCTGGGTACTTGAAATGTTCTATATTTTGATACAATGTATATGCATTTGTTAAATCTAATCCTACTGAGCACATACATGATTTGTGTATTTCACCATCTGAAAATTTTACAAAATTAATAAATACATAAATAAAACAAGAAAAACACAAAAGAACTCAGACAATGAAATAAAAATCAGAATGGGGAAGTAGCAACAAAAAAATATTCATATGGTAATTTAGTATGTGATAGAGCTCCCTATAAACTGATATGGAAAGACCTCTAAAATATATTAAGTGAAAAAAGCAATTTTAGTATGTTGCTCTGTGTAAAAAACAGACAAAACTGTAAGTATTTGTATATGCATGCAGGAAAAGACATAGACACACACACATACACACCATGAACAGGAGTTACCTGAGGTGGGGAGAAAGGACTTTTCAATGTTTGCCCTGCTTGTATGTATGTATACGTGCACGTGCATGCAAAAATATATAGAAATAACAGATTTTTAAACCATATGAATGTTTGCCTTTTATCAAAATTAAATGAAACAACAACAAAAAAATATTGCCACAGAATTAAATACAAGTCTGGTCATCTGCTTCTAATCTTAGATAACTAAACTTAAGGACAGACTGTTATTTCCTATGCTTCATCATTTCAGTTCACTTTGGGCATTACTATAGGAGACAGACAATAAAATGCCAGCCTAAATCTTGTTCATTATCTGCTGGTGCAATATCCTCTCTACCTAAGAGGGGTACCCATTTTCTTCCACATACATTTATTTCAAAAGCCCCTTCCCAGGCACCTTTGGACTTAATTACTAATTCTTTAGGTATGCTCAGAAAACCAGGTCAATTTTTAAGACCCAGTAGTCTTAGGGATTTAAATCAGGCAGTTTTAATCACTTTCTCCCTTCTTCCTTAAAAATTGATTCTAACTGCATTTCATTTCCCCCCTAAGACCTTGAACTCCCAAAGGAAGGTCTTAGTATACCTACCACCTAGCAAACCTTTTATAAACAAACCACTCCATATCAAGCCACTATTCCTCCCTAGCCCTAAAGCACCCTGCAGCCAGGTACTGGACAACTAGGAACCATCTCTATAGCCCAGAGCCTGCTGAAAATTATTCAAACTATCCAATCTTAATCTTACTCAGCATATCTTCCTGGCATTACCTATTCCTTCCCTGAAAAACTCTAAGGCTCTGGGCCATCTTCTGTATTTGTTCCTCTACTTTTAATCCATCATATTTTTTCATATATTAAAAATTAAGCTGCAGATACTTCAAATCTCAACACTGAAGCATGCATACATTAACCAGAGTTCATTTGTTTTGGAATCAAATGTATACGGTGTGAAACAAATCATAATGGTAAACTTTTTCTGAGTTTTATCATACACATAAATTGTGTAACCCTCAACCCTGTCAAGAATATCCATCCAGAAAGTACCTCACACCCCTTTCTCAGTCAGTCCGAGATCCCCGCCTCTATCCCCTAAGGCAATCATTGATCTATTTTTTTTTTCACTGTAGATTTATTCTCTTCTAGAACTGACTTTTTTTGACCCAGCATAATGATTCTGAGATTCATCCACGTTAATCTATATGACAGTAGTCCATTCTTTTCAGTGCTGTTTTACATTATATCAACAGACCACAATTTGATTAGTCATTCTTTTACTGATGAACACCTGACCTGTTGCCAGATTTGGGGTATTATGAACAAAGCTATAAACATTCCAGTAAGTACAAGTCTTTTTGTGAACATATGCTGTAATTTCTCTTGGATAAGTAACCAGAAGTGAAATTCTTGTGTCATTGAGTAGATATGCATGTTTGGTTTTATAAGAAATTGCCAGACCTATTTTCCAGAGTGGGAAGTATCATTTTATATTCTCTCCCTCCATATATGAATGTTTCTGGTTGTTCCATAGCCTCACCAACATTTGGTGTGGTCAGTTTAATTATAACCACCCTGGTGCTTGTGCACTAGTATTTCACTGTGGTTTCAATTTGCTTTTTCCTGATGACTAACAATATTGCACACTCTTTCACTTGCTTACTGGCCTGTTGTGTATCTTTTTGTAAAGTATCCAAATTGTTGGCCCATTTTTTTTAATTGGGCTATTTGTTTTCACTGTTAAGCTATAGAAATTCTTTATAAATGTGAATACAATCCTCTTGTCAGAATGTTTTGCAAATAGTTTTTTTCTACTCTGTGATTTGCTTATCCATTTCTTAACAATTTTTTCTGATGAGATGCTTTTAACATTGATGAAGTCTAACTTTCAACTTCCTCTACTGCTTTCAACACCCTTAAAAACAAAAACAAACAAAAAAACCTCCTTTGCCCACCCTCAAGTAACAAATATATTTTCCTATACAAGTTATAAAGTTTTAGCATTTAGATGAGAATTATAATTCATCTGGAAGTTTTGAATGGTGTAAGGTAGGGTCAAGGGTCTTCTACATGGATATCCATCCAGTTCTTCCAGCATTATTTGTTGAAAAGACTTCCCTGCCTCTACTGGATTGTTTTGGCATCTGTCAAAAATCAAATAACCATAGAAGTATCTGTTTTATCCCACTTATCTATTTGTTTTTATGCCAGAATCACTGTGTACTGATTACTGTGGCTTCATGGAAAGTCTTAAAGTTATATAATTTAAGTCCTCTGTGTTCTTTTTCAAGATTGTTTTGAATATTCTAGGTCCTATGCATTTCCGTGTAAATTTTAAGGTCAGTTTATACATTTCTACAAAAAAATTTTTTAGAGTTTGATTTCAATCAGATTAAATTTGGAGAGAAATGATTTCTTAATTCTACTGAGTGTTCCAATTCACAACCACAAGCCAATTGCATGACAGGTCCAACGTGTTGGTCATCTCAGGGTTGGTCCCCAGGGTCACCGCTTGAAGGGTTATATTTTCTTTGTTCTTCATGTATTGTGCAGAATCTGGGGATTCCCTTCTGTTGCTTTCTCCTGGCTAGGATTTTCCCCATTCTTCAGCAGTTGTAGTTGTCCAAACCCCAACCTCTGGTTTTTCAGGACAGATAAACTGTGGGGTTTGTATTAAAATTTTAGCTTGCACATTCTGCATGGATAAAAGCTATAAAAACAAAAAATTCACTCCATGCTATTCCCTTATTCCAAGTGTCAAATCCCCTCCCAAATATGTCTATTTTTGTTTACTCTCTAGTGTCCCTTTTAAAATTTTATTGTTAAAAATTACAAATGTTTTAATTTTTTAAAATTAAATTGTTATCTGAGGGACTGATGAGTCTGGTTAAAGCACATCTGGCTCTATGAGAAGAACTTTCCATTTGTTTAGTCTTATTTCTCTCATTAAAGTTTTGAAACTTCAGTGTAGAGATCCTAAGTCTTTAAAAAACTGTATTCCTAGGAATAACTTTATTGATGCTACTATTCATAAAATTACTTTAATATCACATCCATTTGTTTGCTGCTAATATTTATAAAAATACTACTGATTTTTATACATTGAGCCTGTAAAGTACAGCCTTGCTAAATGTACTCATTTGCTTTGGTAGCTGCTTTTGTAGATTCCTTACAGTTTCTTACATTATCAAGTTGCCTACAAAGAGCAAGAATTTTGACCCATTCTTTAAGATCTCCATGCCTTTTATATTTTGTTTTCCTGACTCACTGCACTGGTTAGGTCCTCCACTAACGTAACGAATTGAAGATGCAAGAGTGGACAGACATCCTTGTCTTGTTTCTTATCTTAAGAAAAAACACAATATTGTAAGATTATGTATATTCTTAGCTGTCAGTGTTTCTTAAATACCCTTTATCAGAGTGAGGAAATACTACCTCAACCTGGAGTTTTCTTTGTGAAAAATATCGATTATGAATTCAATTTCTTTATAGGATATAGGGCTGTCCAAATTTTCCATTTCTTCTTGCATCAGCTGGGGTAGCATTTAAGAAGTTTGGCCATTACAAATTTAATGGCTCAGAGTTGTTTACAATAAATGCATTACACTTAAAATCTATAAATCTAGCATGATAATCCCTCTTTCATTTCTGACATGGGTAATTTATGGTTGTCAGCTCTCTCACTCTCTTTTTCTCCATCAGCCTAATAAAGGTTTATCAATTTTATTTATCTTTCTAAAGAACCAGACTTTAACTTTGTTATCTCCTCTGCCTCTTTTCTAGTCATTAGTTTCTGCTCTAATTTTTATCATGGCTTCCTTCTACTTACTTTCCATTTTCTTTGATCCTTTTTTCCGTTAGTTTCTTAGGTTAAGTCTTAGGTAACTTTTCTAATATAATTAAGGTTATAAATTTCCATTTAAGCACTGTCTTAGCTGCATCTCACATAGTTGAGGTTATAATTTAATTATCATTTATTTAGAAATCCATTCTAATTTTTCTCATGGTTTCCTTTTCTAAATAACCCATGAGTCCAAGAATTGTTTTTTAATTTCCATTTTTTAAAAGCTGTCTTATTGGTATTGACTTCTAATTTCATTCTACTGTTGGCAGAGAACATATTCTTTTGATTTTAAAATTTTAAAATTTATTGAAACTTGAACACTTTTAACAGACTGTATTATACTGATGCTGAATTTAGTTATTCTATAAATATGAAGTAGGTGGTTAATAGTGTAATTTACAACTTTTATGTCTTTACGGATTTTTTTAGTCTAATTGAATTCCAACTATAATTGTGAATTTGTACTTCTGATCCATTAATTCTATCAAATTTTGCTACATGTATTTTTAAGCATTTTTATTAACCAGACACATTTATGACTGATTTCTTGATGTCAGCACTTCCAAGATGTCATTTTACAGTCTTCTGACCTCCTTGCTTCTGAAGAAAACTCACTTGTCATTCATATCATTGTTCCCCTGTATGTAACACGTTTTTTCACTGGTTTGCTTTCAAGATTTTTCTTTCATGTGTTTGACTAAGTTGGAGCTAAGTGTGGTTTTCTTTTCATTCATCCTGCTTGAGTTTAATGATGGCTCTGACTCCTTTTTTAATATCTGACTGCTGATAGTTTCAAGTTCCACCATGCCCTCACATCTCGAACCTGAGCAAAATGGTTAGAAAGCCCAGGTGCTCATCCTTTGGTGTTGGTGGGAATTTCAAACCAGACAAGCCTTACATACAGTGCAAGAACTGTCACTCCAGCCCTATGTCTCCTATTACTGTTCCCTCGACTCATTTTAAGACCAGCTTGGGATCCCCAGAAAGCATCATTATATGAACAATAATCCCTTTCCATGTCCTCAGGGAACATGTGTGGCTTCATCAGACTAAAATCAAAATCAAATTTGGGGAGGGATCCATACCACATACAGTTCACATTAATTAAGCACTTACTTTGTATCAGACAGAGCACTAAGCCCTTACACATATTAAATCACTTAATCTTCCAGCAACACCACGAATTAGGTATTGCAATACCTACTTGACAAATGAGGTTACGGAAGCAGAGATAAAACAACAAGCTTAAGGTCATACGGCTAATAAGTGGCAAGGAGAAAGGCTGTATATAGCTACTAAAAAGAAACAAATAAAAACATAGCAAGACAAAACTAAAACAATAACTTTGGTATTGTATCCCAGATAAAGGAAATATTTATTGGATATGCTTAATTATAAAAACTAAAGATTTCACTATAAGAGTTATTTTCTCAGGGAAAAAAATTCTTCGGACAAGTAAATTGGTAGAGTCACTCTCAAAGTGAAACAGGGGCAGACGACAGAATTTCCACAGTCAGCGTCCTTCAAGAATAAAATTGGTACTCTTATTTTTCTTTGGTTCAGTATAACTCTTCTTGGAAGTAGAAGGGGAAGGAGCATATAATGACTGAAAAAATTTTCACCTTTACTTCTACATATTATGTTGAAAAGAGCACTTTGAGATCTTGCTAGATGCTTCTACTGCCTTTGAAAAATAACAAGACATGTCGAAAATAACAAAACATCTCGCACACAAAGAAAATAGTCCCTACCACTGAAAAGATTTAAGTATCGATTCTAAAAATAGTTGCTGGAAATATTTCCAATCCTCCGAAACAGAAATTTTACTTAAAAAAAAAGTTACCATTAGGCTCAGGAATATTTATTTTAATTATGTAGCTTATAGGATTTTACATTTTATTTTAATATATAGTCTGTTTTTAACAATTAAAAAAAATAGTATCCTAAACAAAAGAAATCCTTACAGAAAATATATGTCATTCCAATCTTTTAAATTAAATGCATAAAACTTAAAACAAGGGTTGCAATACAGAATAAAGTTCTGTAAAAACTCAACTTTTAAAATCATACATTTTTGTGATGTTTATACTGGTTTTTAGGAAAAATTTTTTAATCTTGACAATTTTAAAAGTCAACTCATTTGTGTGGCACTTTGAAGGTGACAATATACTTTACATGATGAGGTTAAAATGTTTATTTTAGATCATGTATGCAGACTAATGTATTATTTATACTTAGTAATGCAAACTACATAAGCCATCATATAAAAACTACGGGGAAATTTTTTTTTAAGTTAAATTATTTTTCATTATAAATTTTTCTTCACTATCTAATTCTGAACTTTCACATTACCCTTAACACAAATATAGCCTCCCTTCGCCCCCTCGCCCCAAGTGGCCTAACAAACTTTGACAGAAATAAGCCACGTTCGGGAGAAATGATATCCTCTTACATACATATAAAGCCATGAAGACAGAGCAAAGTTCATAAAAAGTCTGGAATAAGGGAGTTAATTAAAAGTCTTACATATTTCAGTTCTAATGTAAACATTATTCATGATCATAGCTTCATGAGAACCTCGAAACTAGCATTTCACAGTGTTTTCCATAATAACCCAAAAGTAATGCTGAGTTCGGAGGGAAAAAAAATATGATGGTAATAGGAGAAAACTCTAGTTACAATATAGTCTCTTTGGAAATAAAGCATCATCAGATAATTTAACAAGTATCATGGTTGTATATTTTGAGTTTAGAAAAAAATGTTTTGTCAAAATGGTATGTATTCCATGTAGCTATATGTAATATCCCTCCATTCTCCCTACACATTCTACCCATCCCCAGCACCACTAAATTTCGATTCCCAGATTTTCAAAAGAATACAGACAGTTTATTCAACAAGCTGGTTTGAGTGAGCTCCCCTCCCCTATATTACCCTGAAACCACTTTCCTCCTTTCTGTATAAAATCTCAAAGAAATTCCATGGCTGTTCTAAGTCACACCCACTTTTAAGAAATTAAAATTTTGCCCTGATGCAAATCAAAATTTTATTCTCTAATTTAATTTTCTTAATGCCACCTCCCCCTAAAGACTCTCCAGCTCTTATTTAAGACCCCTGTCAGTTATTAGACAGAAGGAAGAGGAGGAGTTTTAGAGGACAAGGAACAGCCTTACAGGGCTGACTTGATTGAAATCTGAAGTGATAGTTATGGAGTGGTGGGGTCCTGTGAGCCAGAAGCCCAAACTCTTACCTGCTGTTAGTTCCTGCTGCAGGAACTTCTCTAGCTAGTCTGCCTGGGTCACTCTGACTCTCCAAGGTAGACCTCTTGATCCTTCAAGACAAGTCAACTTCACCTACCATAAAGTCTACCTGGCCCATAGGAAAATCCTTGCATTTCTGACATTTCGAACTCTAAAGGTGCAGGCCATTCCCGCTGTGCCCTTTCTTCATTCTGATGCAGGAGAAGCTCCAGCTGGTAGAAGTCAGGTACCCATTTATTTATCTCCCAAACTTTAGCACATGCATGTCAAACGTAGAAGTTCCCCAGAAGCCTAGCAATATGGATGAAAGAAAGGGGAAAAGCCAAAGCATATACTACTTAATTCTCATATGGGATCCCCCGGCAAACTTTATCTTTTATTTATATTCACCTAGAGGTGAGTAACAGGTTAAGTGTAGCGATACTTGTCTCAGGAAATCTTTTCTGCAAGTCCTACATGAATGGTATAGCAAATACCTCAATTTTGAATGTTGGTTACTTGCAATCTATTGTTCTCAGATTTGGGGGTCTCTGAATAAATACCAGATTTCCCATTTTAACATTATTATTTCACAGTTTTCCTTCCAGGTAAGATATAAGCAGGTCACAGCAGGTCCTGCTACAACAACGGGGGCGGGGTGGGGGGGAGGCGGGGGCGGACAACATAAAACTTGTTCAAAGACAATAGAGAGTTATTAAAGTAATGAGATCCTTATGAACTAAAACCTGAGAAAAACTTTTCTATATGAATTGACAACTGCTTGCTATTTCCTTCTCTGGGGTCATTTGAAGATTATAGGTTCAGGATGAGGATCAGGCTTGGTCTGGGAAGAGTAACTCTATTGAAGAAAATAACAATAGAACTCCGGACAACCAGAAGAGTCTCCCCACTCTAAGATGTTTGCCAGATTTTAAAGCTGCAAGCATTAGGAGGTTCAAGTGCCAAACTCAAACTATGGAAAGGGCTGAGGTGAATCTCTCAGTATTGGAAGGAGAAGGCGATGGAGGCTTTCCATCAAAATCCCAGGAGACCCCTATTGGCAGAGAAGGGATGAGCCTGTGGTAGACTAATCAAATTAAAACAGTACCAAAGCCCTAAGCCAGCTCAGAGCCTGATTAGATTAAGATGATCAGCCTCTCTACCTGACATAGAAAAGGCCAAACACACTTTGGAAAAAGCATCATTTGCAGAAGCTATCATTCTCTTACATGCAACCTATGAGATACACGTGAGCAATAACCACAAGAATGAACGGACAATTGCAGAAGCAGACAGGGGCTTTAAAATAACTAATACGAATATATTAAAGAAAAGTCAGGATGGAGAATTTTAATAGAGATTTGAAATCTATAACAAAGGAATGTAACTAAAACTGAAATATATAATATTTGAAATTAAGAACTTATCAGATGTTTTCAACAGGAGGCTGGACACAGCACAAAACAGGACTGCTAAACTCAAGGTTAGGTCAATAGAAAATAACCAAACCAAAAAAGGGGGGGAAAAATGAAAAGAACAGAATGTAAGGGACATGTGGTATCTAGTCATTTTAGCCCAAATACAAGATTTAAAGAAGACTGCAGGATATGCTAAACTATGTTTTACTATTACTGTCCATCTCCACAGCCCATGTGTGGTACTGCCAATGTCGGTTCTCTTTAATGGTGGCATGCTTACCTCTATCACCAGTGGGGACGATATAGCCCTGGAAACTCTCTATTACAAGACAGGAAGGAGAAGGAGTAAACAGTATAGTTAAATGTTGTCCCCAATTAATTATGATCTTCACAGAATGTGGTTAGTCACACAGGAATGGTCTGAGCAAGCTGGAATGGTTCCTGATAAAACTGGAAATAGACCAAAGATGCTGGGGAAACAAAAGATGGTTGTAATTTTTTAAATGCCCATTTTAGCAAGGTTGATAAATGTATTCTTTAAAGCCAATATATTACATGAATGGGACAAGAAAAGTGGGGATGTTGCTCATTGCATCAGGTGTTAATTATGAAATGTAGAGAGATCAGTTAATCTGGGTATAATTCAGTAATTTTATAAAGGGACAAAGGTCCTAGGCCAAGTGGATGCTTTCACTGATAAGGTAAAGAAAAAAAATGTCCCATGTAAGGACAGATCATATACATGAAAGGGCTTTGAATACCAGGGGCTGAGAACAGGAACTCGCTCAAAAAAATTTAGTGTAGGCACCAGGTAAAGGTTAAGGGTCTAGTAAAGTGTCACAGGACCCCAGACTGCATCAGAAGTGCTTTTACAACTTATACACAGAATGTATGGAAAATGACAAACAATGCTGAGACAGATAAAAGCTATTATCCATAACTCAAAGTTCTAATTTGCATTTATAAAGTTTCATTGTTCTAACTGATTTTATGAAATGTTACACATGTGAATTAATTAAATTATAAGCGTTGAATAATGAAATGATGCCTGGCAGAAACTTTTTCTAAGCAAGGACAGACAATGCAATTTAATGCCTATGACTTAATCTGAGTTCTTAGAAAAACTGAAGGAAAATGAAGACATGGAGTATCTGTGAATATTTCAAATAAATCATATTCATAGCTACAGTACTGTATAGCTTACAAACTTCACATTATTTCAAAGGACCCAAAAATATACTGCGAAAGTACTCGGATAGTACCACCCCCTTTCACAGATGAGGAAACAGTAAAAAGAATATTCACATGCCCCAGGACCCACACTCATCAGTTTGAAGAGCTGACTAAAAAATAGGTCATCAGTCTTTAAATTTAGAGTTCCCTCCATCATTGTACTCCTTGCATATTGTGATACACATAAAAATACACAGACACATCATCTATATCAATGTATAAAAGAGAGAGTTATTTTTACTCTCTTCTGAAATAATGAAAAAGTACTAGTTTAAGAAGAACTGAAGGATATCATAGTTTGGGTTTAAAAAGACTTCTCTTTAGTTCTCTCTAGATTATCTAGAGAAGTAAAAGGGTAGGAATATGAAATTAGAAATAAGAGTTGACAATCTACATGAAGTTTACTTCAATAGCTTTAATGTTTACAAATTTAGAAGACAGCAAACAAAATTCAAATGCCCATAATGGTATTAAAAAGAAACACATTTTCCTGAAATGATACATAAGACACTAGTAATACAGTTACCTCTGAAAACTAGGTAATAACAGGGGCGGCAGGGAGACACTTTTTCACTGTATTAACCTGTGGCTCATTTCTGAATCATGTACATATATTAATGTTTCTAAGGAACACACCTTTTGAAACCCAAACCAGATATATTTTAAAAGAATGTTAAGTAAATATACAATTGTTATTTAACAGAAAAATTGACTTCAGAAGGAAAAAAAGGTAGACAAGACTAGTCTAAGTACTGCCCAAAAGTCCCATTTAAATATTTAACTGTGCTGCCTATAAAATAAAACATACTTTTATATTAAATATTAGAAAAAATTATAGAGCATTTTTATTTTTAGGTCATCTATAAATAACCACTATATAACAATTTGCTGTATTTCTCTCTAAAGTTTCATGATTAACATTTTTAGAAGTATGTTTTATCAAATTAAGAAAATTCCTGTTTCTAATTTAACACGAATACAGAATTTTACAGAAACCTCTTTCTAGACCAATCGCGATATCAGAGTTCTTAAATATGAAGTATCTCATATTAATAGATTTTCTGTAGTTGAAACTTTCATTCCTCCAATAAACCTTACCTAGTCATGATTTTGTGGTTTTGTTTTGAATAATTCTAGTTTCTGACATTTATATTTTTTGTATCTATTCTCGTAAGACTGGTATAAACTTTTCTTTTCCTATTCATGTTCAATTCTGGTATAAAATGAGTTATGTTAAGTTTCCTTTATTAGAGTTAAGGAAACCGTGGGTTAGACTGGGTTTTTTCTAAATCTTTGCTGTGATAGACAATACTGAAATGAACATCGGAAGTCTTAACCATATTCCTGATTGTTCCTTAGGATGTAAGATCAAAAATGTGATTACAAGGTCAAAGTACCACCTTAGGAAAGCTCTTATAATTTATGTTTATGAAAATAAATTCTACATTCCTAGACATTTATATATAATGAACATGAAATTGCCATTTTAGATCCCACAAGTCTTTGCTTTTAGAGTCTCCAACCCCACCACAGTTTCGATTGTTGCTTTACTGTAGAAAATATGCATTGAAAGCCATTTTCCTTCTGATTCATTGCCTAAATATCAACTGCCATTCTGATTTTACAACTGAGCTGTCTTCTATTCCTCAATCTTGAAAATGTTTGAGATGGAAAAGCTTCGTGAAACTTTATTCCGTTCATTGCAGCTTAATAGGAGTTCTACCTATGAATCACTTTATGTCACCACATCCAACACTGGGAAGGAAGCAGTGACATGTAAGTGTAACAATGGCTTCTATCCCTTCAGAAACAAAGCTAGGAAAGTAGAATAATTATGCAAAGGCAGGTTAGAGGGATACAGAGCCAGGACTGTTTCCGCCCTAAGTTTAGTTCCACTCTAACATTAGGAGGTACAGGCTTGGGGGAAGAAACTCTGTTAGAGTCAATGAAACAGATCCCTCATTGGAAAACATTTGCCTTATTTTTAAATTAAGAAATTTATGTTTCATTTTCTTCATCCATTGAACTTATGTGCTTTTAGGCTTATAAAACCTTAAGGTAGTTTATTAACGACTTGCAATTTTAAGTAAATGAGCTTACACTAAATCTATTTCGTATCACATCTGAAACAATTTTGTTTAAACTACGGTTTGAATTTATCCTTAACAGACCTTTTCCACCTCATTCCCTACCCTTTACAGTCTACATAATTAAGAGTTGACTGAATCTTTAAGGACATTGAGCTGTTAAGAAATGACTAATAATTTGATACAATGTAACTGTTCTACTAAAAACAAAGCAAATAATAAAATACATGGCACCAAACTGCAGTGTAAGAAGCTTAAATTTTTTGATGGACAGCAGCCAATATTAACAAATCTACATTTCCTACAACATAAAGAAACACAAAATTAGCAAGATTCTAAGCTTCAGGGAAGTTTTGATAGTGAAAAACAAGATAATGGACAACAACTTCACTTTCATTAGTCAGGTGAAAGGGTGAAAAATATTTTTTTAGTGGTGAAAAAGTGCTAGAATATTAAAGTCTCTAATAGGCTATAAAAAGAACAAAAAACAACGGGGAAAAATCTGACTAAATTGACCTCCACAGGTTAGATACCCATGTCTCCAAATTTTAATCAGTAGTTGCTACCTACCGTATCTGTCTCCTTAAAGGATATGGTGGCATAGCTTTCCTCTCAGGGTCTGTTCTGTCAATATCCACACTGCAATAGCAATTTGAGCCTTAGATGAAGCTGAACAAAAACATGGCTCAGTGTCTTCTTGGGTCCCTTTGATGAGGGAGATAACATACTAACTGCTTCCATTCCCTCCATCTCACAACCAATTTCCTCGCTGCAGCCAGATGCTGTACTTAAAATTAATTTGTTTTAAGTGTCTTCTTTACCTAAGACTCTTCAATGACTCCACCCTCACCCAATCATACTCAGGTGCAGTAGGAAACGTCCCAGGACAGCATGCCATGGTTCCTTACTACCTACACAGCCTCATTCCTCCCAAGTTCCACCTCCCATTTCATAGGGCCAGGACACAAGCTCACTTAGAACCCTTCACCAGTCCTCTCCTAATGCCACACTCTAAATACCACAGTGCCACTCTGGATAAATTGGGCTTCTCCTAAATTCCTCCTTTACATCCTACAAGGTTCAATCCAGGCACTCGTCTTCCTCCAGAAGGAAATTTTCCACAGGTCACAAAATAGGCAGTTTCCCACCTTTGGACATAGTTCCCTAAGTAAACATCTTTCATAATACCTACTGTGCCTTATAAAATTATCCTTTATTTTTTAAAGTTTATCTCCTTTCTGGAAATTAAGCAACTCAAGGTGTTGAGTGTGTTTTAACTCCAATGAGGAAGAGCCTAACACATACATATGTAGTAGGTATTTGTTAACTGAAAACTGAAATGCTGGTACTACACAATGAGAAATTAACAAATAGTTTGATTTATTCTTGGCTGATTCATCAGGAAGTCCTATCAGTTCTACCTCCAAACCACCAGCCCAGTCCATCCTATAAACATGTTAGCACAGCCACCACAGTCCAGCCCGCAGCATCTCTCATTTAGATTATTATAATAGGCTCCTGATTTCCCTGCTTCCAGACCCGCCATCCATTCTACTACTGCTGCTACTATCACTATTACTACTACTACTACTACACACACAGACATTACACACACACCGCTTGCCCCCACCATTTGTTTCCTCCAGTAGGCAGTGACCTCTATAAAATGTAAAAGAATCTTTTAAAAGTGATTTAAATTTTAGAAATCCATTTTTAAAATATTTATTTGTATTCTATTATATTTAGACTAAAATTCAAACTCCCATAATGCCCTAAAATGCCCATCTCTACTGGGCTTTTAAATCCTCCATTACAGTACCTCCCAACTCAGCGTCTTCACACTGGCTCTCCTGTGCCTAGACGATACTTTTCACAGTTTAGCTTAAGCATCACAATCTGATCCAAAGCAGCTTTTTTATCCCTCAGTCACTGTCTTCTTTGTACTCATTATCATCTCAAATTATATTAATTTGCCCACTTGTTTATCATGTACATCTATCCCTCAAGAGGGCAGGAACTTTGTGTTTTGTTCATCACTGTATCTCCATTTGTCTAGAAACAGTGCCTTGCACACAGCAGGCACTTATTAGCATTTGTTAAAAAAAAAATAAACCAAGAAAAGCAACGTTTAAGATATATATGAAACAACATAAAAGAAATGAATAATTAATCTACCAAACAAGACAGGAAACATTATACTGTTAGTATTTGGAGGTAGATAGGCTGGTGTTACTGGATCTATTATTGACAAACATTCAGAGTATAGTTCCCAAAGTTCATTGGAAATACATCAAGTTGAAAAGTTTCATATGCTATATGCAAGCCCATGTGTATGACATTGCAAACAATTCTTTTAGAAAATGCTATGTGCTTATACTCCTAAAAAAAACCCCCTGTAACGCACACAAAAAGTAATGAAACGTTTAACCACTTGGTACATTATTATTATTAATTATCATTATTATTATTAAAAAGCAGTATTTCTGACAGTGCTACTTATTTATAAATGATTAAATTACACTAATAAAACTCCAACCTCTTAAGTAACAGATACTTCCAATACAGAGGGAGGTCTTCAAGACAGGTCTGACTACCTATAACAACATCTAAGAAGCTACTTCACATAGTGTTCTTTTCTTGGAAGTAATGCTTGCAACTCAAAAAAACCCCCATATAATTCATCACAAAGTTAGCAGCCTCTTTTAACTTCCTACTGAGTGAAGATTTGACCAAGGCGGGGGAGAAAATTCAGTTACTACTGCACTAATGACAGAAAAAGCATTGACTCTTTATTTAAATGTCATTTAGTCACAGAAATTAGGATAACATACTTAAGCAACAGAGATCAATGAAGGCAATGAAGATAAAATAATGAAGATAAAACAATACTATCTAAGTATTTTATTTTGCTTGATTAAACCTCACTGACCAAGAATATGATTTATAAAACAAAATGGTTTAAACTAGGAAAACAAAATTAATACATCAGGCTAAAAATAGCTGTCATATTTTAATAATCACTAGTTATGGGTGACTGACTCGAAAGTAACAATATCTCAAAACTTGCCTTTAGATTCCTTTAAGCAATTTTCAACAGTATGACCACCAATTATTCTGATCTAATGGCACTTACCTTGGTATGGTGACACACTTAGTATTACAATTTTGAGTGGTGATGGCTTTCTCAAGCTCATCTAATCGTCCTGTTTTCTTTAGCTTCTTCACCAAACTTTTAACTGCCTTCTCACACCATTTTTCTTCCTGTCCATTCTGCTCTCCTCCACCTGCTCCTCCAGATCCACCAGCTGATTTCTTCCATCCCAGCAGTCTCTTCACAACCGGTGGAGTGAATGGCAAGATGGACGACATGCTCTTACCAAAGGCAGCAATCCACACTAAGGAAATAGCCTCCTTTATCTAACCTAGAAAAGATACAGAAAAGATAATTTAGAGGCTAACTTAAAATTCAGGTAGCAATTTCAAATTATAAAATGAGACAGAAATTCAAATCACTACTTTTACAACAGACTTTTAAGTTCTCTACTTCACCCATGAAAATGTCTTTACCAATTTAAATGAACTGTAGAAACAAAATCTTTTACAAAAAGACAGTAAGTAGGAAAACGTAATAATTTTGCAAGTAAAATTTTTATCATCACTGGACCAGTTTATCATTATCAATACTACTTTAACAGTATCAACAATTAAAATAGTTGCACTAAAAAAACTTTTCTCATTTTAGAACCTCAATCTATTCTCGAAACACTTCATAAAAATATTTTCCAAAAAATTTACAAGCCCATTATCTCTAAAGTTTTAAACTTTTGTAACTGACTTAGTTCATTAAGTAAAATCTGAAGTTATATGAAGGGGGGGGGGAATCAAGTGTGAAGTAAACAAGAATAAAGAAATAAAATCTGTGAAGCAACGGTCTCGTTCACTTTCACCACCCCTTGAGAAGACTTTTAATTGAGCCTCTTTTTATAAATGTATTTTCATTTTTATCTAAGTAATAATGTGCAGACAAATATTGAGTACAGACAAATATAGTTGTTCTTCTCACACCAAGTTCAACGCTGTTAATCTTGCTGTTTCTAATTCACTACAGTAGTCCACCATCCCGCCCCTTATCCTCAGTTTTACTTTCCATGGTTTCGGTTGCCCATGGTCAACTGCGGTCCCATACTATTAAATGGAAGATTCCAGAAATAAACAATTCATAAGTTTTAAATTGCACACTGTTCTGAGTGGCGTGATGAAATTTGTCACTGTCCTGCCCTGTCCCACCCAGGACATGAACCACCCCTCCATGTCCAGCATCTCCATGCTGTATACACTCCCTGCCTGTTAGTCACTTAGCCATTCTGGTTTATTAGATTAGTTATCAGAAAGAAAGACAGACACAGACCATTCACGTAACTTTTATCATAGTATGTTGTTATAAATTCTATTTTATTACTAGTTATTGCTGTTAATCTCTTGCTGTGTCTAATTTATAAATTAACCTTTATCATAGGCATGTATACATAGGAAAAAACACAGTTTATATATGTAGTCTCAGGCATTACTGGGGGTCTTGGAATGTATTCCCCGTGGACATGAGGAGGGACTACGATAATTGGCTTATAATGGTATCCTTTGAAAGATCAACTTTAGGTATTATCTATTGATTTTTCTATGGAACATGAGGATTCACACCACCACCATTCACATTCCTCTAACCTCAAAGACAATTATCTCCCACTTGTATGTAGTTTTGTACTTGATGTGATTAGTAATAAACTACTACATAATCATGTTTCACTTTTTGTACAACTTTCTTTTCCCCAGAGTTAATCATCTTAGTTTTTCATTTTCTGTTTTTTATCCACCTACCACAAATTCTTCTCGCGCTCTCCAAAAACCCCTCAATTAAATTTTAATGGTGACTACTTTAATCTCAAAATAAGAGACGAGATCATTTACTACTTGAGGACAGAACTGGAGAGTTAAGATTTGAGATAAAAAATATTTAGAAAGCTTTGAGAAATACTATAGGAATCAACTTGAATGAAATTTTGTTAGGTATTTACCAGACTATATAGTAAAACGTGTTCCGTGAGAAGTTTCACTTCTAATTAGGATGTACAAAGTCTCAATAGATGACCACCACTTTCATCCTAATAAAAACAAGCCGGATAAGCTACAAAAAATCAGAGTTAAGGATACAAAGTAACCCGCGTGGAACTAACTTCCAGAGAGTGTTGAGCCTGGACAGAAAGGAGGGTCACTGATGGTCTCTTTCCTGACCACTGGTGTAGTGGCTAAGGAGGAATAATTCTACCACAGATAAAGGTTAAGAGAAACCAGGCTAAACTTTAACAAATCTAACACCAAGAAGACATATTAGAATTCCAGATTTCACAGTGTGAACCTGCACTATCCCAACCACTCATTCCCACGAGTCTTCACAAGTGCCTGCCAAAATATGCCAAAGGCTGGATGGAGGACAGGGTTGGAAAGCCAAGAGATACCCTAAGAAGTGTGTGGTCTCCCTAAAATGCAATGAATCTGTCTTCTGATGGGGGTGGGGAAGAAGTGTGGGAAATCAAAAAACTCCAGACATTCAGCTGCGAAGGGCTGAAGTGAGACAGGAGAGCTGAGAGGAAAAACTACTCAAATACTCTGGATATTAAACTACCAAGGCAGGAGGAGGGAAGATTTGAGGAAAGAAAACCTCGAAGACATTCCTGGTAGAAAGGTATCACAATGGGGACAAAAGAACTCCAGACCAAGGAACAGACAGCTGGGCTGTAAAGCAGAGAAATCATCCAGAGCTCAGAAAGCTGATGGTTCAGATATAAAGCACAAAGAGAGAGCTGAAATTACAACTAAACAACAAATCTTGCAGAAAGTCAAGTCCTAACTCTGCTCTCAAAACAGTTGAACTTAAATCAAACTGAAATTTTGCAAAAAAGCCCAGAACTAGCTCAATTATTCATCATATTGACTTAGCCCCACTATCTATCAGACTAACAAGAGATGCCCACTTTGTGGAGATAAATAATATTTACTTCGATCTGTACTGTTTTTATTCAGTATTCAATCGAAACTTACAAGACAGAAAGAGTAGCAAATCACAGTCAAAAGATGAAATTATTAACATAATCAGATCAGAAAGGGCTCAGATGTTGGAATTACCAGACACCAACTTTAAAATAACTGATAAGAACACTAGAGGATCTGACAGAAGAGACAGACAGCATGCATAGAAATGGAGAATTTCATCATAAACATTGAAGCTATAAGAGAATCACAGGGAAATGTTAGAAATGAAAAATACAGTATCAGAAACTAAAGATTTCTTAATGATAGAAATGAGCAGTGAATTTTAAGAAAGCCAAATTTAAGTACCCAAATAGAAATATAAAAAGTATGGGGAAAACCTCCAAAATATCCAAAACCCAATGTCAATTGAGTTTAATGCAGTTTAATTGTAATCCCAGAATAAAATAAGAGAGAGAACAGAGCAGAAAAACATAAAGAGATAATGGCCAACAGCTTTCCAAAAATGATGGCCGGTATCAACCCACAGATGCAGTAGAAACATAATCATAGTCAACCCTACTAAATATTAAAAAGTAAATAGTGTCATCTAGGATGACAGGTAAGAATCTCTGGAAGATGCAGACAGAAAGGGAATCTAATCTGCACTCATTCGCAAGTGCTTTTCCAAGGGCTTAACTGAGTTCTCTTGAAAAAGACTGGCATGAGGCAAGACACGGAAGTGAGCACCTCTCCCTCGGTTACATCTCATCTGAAGCAAAAGCCTTTAAACAGAAGCAAGAATACAGGAAAGCCTCCAATATCCAGGGCCCAAGGAGAAATCTCCTTCCTCAAGAGGAAAAGTAGAGCAAAAGTAATATGCACTGTTGGTGGAGGGGGCAAACCTACTTGCCCACCTCCCATACAAAAACAAGCCCTTCTCCATGTAATAATAACCAGTCTACTGCTACAGGAAAGCAGGAAACACTGCCACCACCAGTCCCAGACAAAGGTACTCAGGATGAGTAAAGGAAAAGCTATCTGATATTGAAGCAGGAGGAAGGAGCTAGCTTGAGCTCAAGATCCTAATACAAAGCAAAGGTCTGCCACTACTAGATTAAAAAATCCTCATTGAAATATTAGCAAATCACATCCAGTAACATATATAGAAAAGGTAATAATACATCATCATCAAGTGGGATTTACCCCAAGAGGCAAAACTGGGATACCGAGTTTTAAATACCAAGCACCTCATCTGTAGTATAAAGGAATCCCTAAAAGAATCCCTCAGATTATCCTAACTGATGTCAAAAAGCATTTGACAATGTTAATGTGATATCCTTGATTAAAAACTTTAAGCAAACTAGATATAGAAAAGAGAAAGTTCCTCAATCTGAAAAAGGACACCTATGAAAAACCTAGAGCTAGTAACATAATGATGAAACATTACATCCCGTTCTCTTATGATCTGGAATAAGACAAGGATGTCCATTGTCATCACCTCTATTCAATAACACACTAGATGGCCCAGCACATTAAGGCAAGAGAGAAATAAAAGGCATAAAGATTGGAAATAAAGAAGTATATTCTCTGTTACTTGCTTGTCTTCATGGAAAATTGCATGGAATTTCCAAACTAATAAGTGAATTAAAAGCAAGATTCCAAGGTGGAAGGTCAACACACAAAAATTAAGTGTATATGTACATACAAAGAATTGGAAAATGAAATCTAAAGAAATATCAGTTAAAATTGCGACAACAAAAAACCTATGGACCAATCCAAAGCAAGATGTTCAAGACCTCTATACTAAGAAATGCAAAATATTACTAAGACAAATGAAAGAAGGCCGAAATGAAGAGAGACAATATTCATAGACTGGAAGACTCAATGTTGTTTAACCGTCCGGTCTTCCCAGTTTGATACATAAACTCAATGTAATATCTACCAAAATTTCAGCAGAATTTTTGTAAAAAAGAAATTGATAGACTGATCTAAAATTCCTAGAGAAACAAACTCTAAAATAAACAAACTCATCTTGAAAAAAAAAAAGGACAATGGAAGGTTTATACCACCTGATTTCAAGACTTACTAAAATGCCTTAGTAATCAAGAGTATAGACTGGGGTATAAGAAAAATAAATAAGTAAAATAGAAAAAAGTCCAGAAATTGACCCATGCATATACAGTAAACTCATTTTCTACCAAGGCACCAAAACAATCTACTTTTCAATAACATGGAAAATAAGCCTCAACCACTATATTCTATCATCTTAAACAGGAAAACAGAATCTTAAGCTCTTAGAAGAAAATACAAAATACATTTATGTCCATAAGACATAAACATGTACTGACTACAAAAGAAACATAAATAAAGCCAATCTCATTGAAGTTAAAAATGCCTAATCAAAAGATACCATTAAAAAATAAGTAGGCAAGTCAGAATGGAGAAGAGTATTTACTATATATGTATCTGACCCATGCACTACTATACAGAATGTATAAAGAACTGCAAGTGAGAGAAGAAGATACTCATTTTTTTTAAAAATAGGCAAAGGACAAATTACAGGTATTTCATGAAAGGAAATACAGGAATGGCCACTGAGACATTTAATGTCAATGGTCTTCAGGAAAATGAAAATTAAAACGACAATGCAACACCATCCAGAATGGTTTTAAAATGCTGCAGTATATTAGTTTCCTTTACTGCCTTAACAAATGATCACCAACTTTTACGTGAACGAGTTTCAGCAGATTACATAAAGTCAAGGTTTCCTCAGGACTGGGTTCCTTCTGAAGCGTCTACAAGGAGAATTCATTTCCTCAACTTGTTCAGCTTCTGGTGGCCTCTGTATTCCCTGGCTTGTGCTCCATTTCTCTCCATTTTCAAATCACATCATTCCAATCTTGGCTTCCACTGTCATATTGCCTTTTCCTTCTGCAGTCACATCTCCCTCTAGCCCCTTTATACAGACACCTGTGATTACATTTAGGGCTCACCCAGATAGTCTATAATTTCACCACCTCTGGAAGACTGTGAAGTTCCTAAAGAGTTACCCATAGATCTATCCTATATGACATTTTTGTACAAGAATGTTCATAGTAGCCATATGCATAAAAGCCAAAAACTGGGAACAGCCCATATATCAAGAAAATCTAAAAAACAAACCACCAAGGAACATTC
Source organism: Rousettus aegyptiacus (assembly GCF_014176215.1). Classification (NCBI taxonomy): domain Eukaryota; kingdom Metazoa; phylum Chordata; class Mammalia; order Chiroptera; family Pteropodidae; genus Rousettus; species Rousettus aegyptiacus. The sequence continues at coordinate 75,630,379 of NW_023416287.1, forward strand.
ATACAAAGGATTACTGCTCAGAAACAAAAATGAGCTTCTTACAGACTTCACAAAATGGATGAAGCTCAAAAATATGCTGGGCAAAACACACAAAAATATATATTGACTCCATTTAAGACTTTCAACAATAGAAAAAACAAATCTAGTGACAGAAGTCAAAATAATTGTTTCAGAAAAGCACAGAAGACACATACTGAAATACTTGGTCAGAGGCACAAAGAACCTTTTTGAGGTGATAAAAATTGTTTTCTACCACGTTTTGAGACGTAGTTACATGTAAGTACACAATTATAAACCTCATAGAACTGAACATAAAGGTTTAGGCCTTTTATCAAATGTGAATTACAATTCAAGAGAAAAAATAAAAACACAGTATCAGGACAAATATATTAAGAAAACCCATGATAAGCACAGTTAAATGAATTTAAGAATTTCTTGAAACTTCAAAATGCCAATGCATACTATAAATTTCAGAAGGGAGGAGGTTGTAAGCCCACGAATTGCAGGTAGCCTCTGCAGGCATATCTAGGTAAATATTGAGAGAATCTAACCAAGAGGGATGTGGGAAATTTTATTATTTGACAGCCCAAATGACATCCAATCACAGATTTATGTGGTGCACTGATGGTTAAGGTTGTTGTGGTAGCGCTTTCCATTTACTTAAAAAAAAAAAAAAAAAAAAAGGTAAGTATAATTCCCAAAAAGAGACTATGGATCCTTAGAAAATCATTCTTAAAAATGGTTTTCCCACTACAGACACTTAGGCCTTGGTCTAGTTTCCCAGAAAATGGTCACAATCTAATTAATAATTATATTCACATCCTTGAAAAGGAAACACAGTTAATTAGCTCTCCCCACCTCAATTAAGGACACTGCCCCAAACATCTCCCAGAAAAGGCAATATGGTATGCCAGATTTCAGAAATTCGGCCATGGAAATCCTTTTTTAGAGACACCTCATGGAACTCCACATACCAGTGCTACCCTGGCACCCTTGATATAGCCCAGCTGTAGTTCAGACGCTAAAAATTTTCAGAGCCAATAAGCAGGATTATGTAACTTCCTTTAGCAATACAGCAGAAATGATGGGAAAGTGAGGTTTGCTCAGAGTTACAGAATAGTAAACTGAGTAAAGAACAATAAGAACTGGAGAGTACCACTGCTGTCTACAGTGGCAGACTATACTAATACACATAAATAAGAGTACAGTACATAAAACTACAATTTGACAAAATTAAGCAAGCCACAAAACTCTATATCAAACACATGTAATAATCCACCAAAGTAGACATTTGGGACTACAAGGCAGCAAAGGTGTGCTTGGTTACCTTTGGCCTCTGTTGAATTCCTTCTCTGTCACAAAGCAAGCTGCAGGGAATCGAGATATACAACCCTCAATGTCATGTGACACAGTCTTATCCGAACCACAGAGAACATGTTTATTAATTCAACCTTTGGAAGGGAGAGGTATCACAAAAACAACACCTGAGCAGAAGTTTCAAGAGAAAAAGAGAGTACACTAGGCAGAAAGATCATTTTCTAGAGAGAGGAAACATTTTTAGGAGTTACAAAAAATATGTAAGTATTGCTAGAATATGGATTACAAGAAAGCAATGTAGTACAAGACAGGAGAGTCAGTCCAGGTTAAACAGCTAAAAACAGAAGTCAGTGCTAATGATAAGACTATTACTTCAGTTACTTTAGAGACAACATTATGTTACTACTCAACTATATATGTGGACAGTTTAGAGAAAAGAGGATTCAAAGATAACTGTTGGTAACTAAAGTAACTGAGCGGCAGGTAATGGTACACTAATCACTATTTGGAACACAGAAAGGCAAATCTGAAGGCCGTTACAAGGTCAGTATTATACATGCCTTTATATAATCAGCTGTGTTCATCATATGACAAGGAGGCAGTGGCTCAAAGGAGATGGTAGTCAGTGCACAATTGAGAGTGTGTGCCCAAGCAGGGCAGAGACAACTAATCCTGTGGAAAAGGAGAGCAGCCAGTCTCTAGGCTTGGTTTCTGAAGATTCCCAGGGTCCTGTTCCAGCCCCATACCAATTTTATCCTTAGGACTCTTTGTGAATTATATGAGATCCCTGTGCTCCTCGTGAAAAACTGACAGGACGAGCACAACGACAATCTATCTAAAAGTGTCTATACCTTTGGTTCGATTAATCCATTCATGAGACTGCAGTCTAAGAAAACAAATAAAAATTAAACTTCTATATAATCAGTAAAAATGAAAGGGATTCCCAGTGTTAGGAAGAATCTGTATAAACAGGTTCTCTGTTATACTTCTGTTAGAAAAAAATGTTTCTTATGAGTTGAGATGTGAATTCTGGGGGATCTAAGCTTTCTATAAAACCTTAAAATTTTTTTTTAAGGAAAAATGTGAAAAATTTAAACCTATTCTGGGTCATCTGAATAACCTTATGATCTAGTACTGCCACATGATTTCAGTATCCCATGTTTCAGAACAGCAGTTATGACCACTTTGAAATTATGTGATCACTTAAAGTTATCAGTCTTAGTGACTGACCATGGCCGCCTGACACAGGGCTAATTATCTCTGGAGAATTTTTAAAGAATGCAATAAAATAATGTCAGTAATGTTGATTACTGCATTTCAACCAGTTGAGCATTGAGCATTTAGCCAATAGTTTTGAAATGTATACAGATTGAATTTAGCAAGGAATTGATGTCAGTATGTTCCAAGTTGAAGACAAACTGGGATAAGAAAATAAGAAAACTAAATGTATGATCAAGTTGTTATTGAAACGTAAGTCATTTACAGAATATACAGATTTTCTTCAATAGTGGGGCAGCAAGTTCTGTATTGAAGTTAACATTTTTCAACATCTGCAAGAATTGAAAAATAAGTTCATATACTAATTTTGTTCCTAACTCCAGCAATAAGTGATACTTACATAATGCATGTTTCAAGAGAATCAGAAGACTTTATCTTTACAGCTAAATAAGAAAGCTTATCAAGTGATACCTTAGTAAAATTGGTATTCTAAGATTACTCACTGGAAAGTTTCAGTTAAGAGGTCTTATTATCAAGTTAATAATAACTTTATAACAGGTTTACGAACAGCATTCTCCACATATCTTATTAAACTACAGTCATATTCTTTGAGGAGCCATCAATTGTGCCGTTCTTTGCTGTTTTTACTGATATAAACTCTATCACTGAATATGTAGTTCCAAAAATCTTCAAATCCTTATGGTTTTTTTCATTTTCTTGTCTTTTAGAATACACAATTTATATTTTAATATAAAATACTTTATAACACAACTTTGCTTTTTAAAGAGATCCCTTTCTACCCCCAAATACAGTAGGAAACATCGAGTGCTTACCCTATGACACATTAGTCTAAGAGACAAGTAAGCATTAACTCATTTAACGCTCAGCAGAATCCAGTGGGATAGGTACTATTATTTACAAATGAGGAATCTGAGGAACAAAGAAGTACCCAGATGTTAAAAAGAGTATTTCCCCCTATGTATTCTTGCAGCCGTTTTAGTTTTGCTTTTCATATTCAGGTTTCTAACATATCAGGAATTTGTTTTAAGAGGTGAGATAGCAGTTTAAAAACCTCCTGTAAGGACAACCTATGTTATCAACATAATTAAAGTTTATCTTCTCTTTATAAGTTATAATGCCACTCCCGTCATATATCAAATCCTTCTAAGAAAAAGTCTGATCAGAGGCTTTATATTCTGTTCACTGATGTACCTGTTCATACTTACACCAATATTACAGAATTTGTTACTGTTTCTTGAAAGTCTTGATACCTGCAGCATGAACTCCCCTACTTACTTCTTAATGTTGGTTATTTCAAGTTTAGCTTGTCAAGATCCACTGAATACAGGATTTTGATTGGAAGAATAGCAATTTATATTAATTTGTGGAAGACCGATATATTTATAATATTGACTATTCCTATTTATGAAAATGAGATGTTGCCATTTATTTTGGACTTAATAAGTTACATAATTCTCTCCATAAAGGTCTTGCACATCTTGTTATATTTACTTATTCCTCCATGTACCTTGGATTTTATTGTAAATGGAATGCTTTAAAAAATTAAACACTTCAGTCATACAAAAAAATATACTGAAACACCCTTGGACCGCTCATCCAGTTTTATCAACTCATTAGCATTTTGCAATATTTGATCAAATATAAAATATAAGACAGGATCTAGATGGACATAGCTGAAGTCCTTTATGTGTATCTTTCTGATCTCATTGCCCTACCTCTTGCTTCTCAGAGATAACGACCATCCTGATCTTCCCCACGGTCATTTAACGATTTGCCACATATTATATCCATACAATAATGTTTTGCACATTTTATAAATTTATATGAAATTCTAATACTGTTCATGTCACTTCACCTTCTTCACTCGGTATTATAACTATCCATGCTGGCACATGTGTAATCCTCAACTCTAGGTCACTCATTTTAGTTGTCATATAGCATCCTGACTGTGTGACTCTATCAAAGTTCAAGGTCCAGGCCCCTTTTGATGACTACTTAGGTTGTTTCTAATTCTCCATTCCTAAAAGCTGCCGTGAGTAGCTGGTGTATATCTTCTTAGTCATATGAGAACTCTTCAAGGTCATAAATTTTCAAACTTCTTGATCAGAAGGAAAGCCCTGCATTGAGAAATACATTTTACATTGCAACCTAATCCTCCCTCCTTTCACACCTCTTTCTCTCTCGTTCTCTCTCTCTCACCATTCCTCCTCCTTTCTTTCTTTCTCAATTAAAAGACATTTTATCATGTTACACCCTACTTCTCTAAATTGAGGGTTATGAACCATTAGTGAACATGAAATTAGTTGATCCTGTGAAATATCTTTTTGAAAAAAGAAACAAAAGCACAATTACAAATAATAAAATAGAGAAAAAAGAGTACACTTAAATTATGTCAAATATTTTAAATTCAGTTTTTGTCACATGTAAAATATACTTCCAACCACAGGTGTGTCAAAAATATATGAAAGGCACTGCCTTAGGACACGCACCAAGGAGTAGAAACGCTGCATGGTAGAACATGCTCATATACAACTTAACCAAGTCCTGTCAACATGGTTATACCGTCATTCCTGCCAGGGAACTAAAAGTTCCTATTTTCCCCAATATCACCGACACTTGACAAGATTTGGTCCCTCTAACTTTTGCCAAAAGGATGTGTGCAACACAAAGGGGTGCTGATGTTTTACACTTCCCTAATTACTAAGAAGTTCAAGAATATTTTCATGTTTATTGACTTTTCAGGATTCTATTTCTTTGAATCATTTGTTCACATACTCTATCTTATTCTTAATTCACAGTAAAGATTTATTTATATATTCTGGGTAATAACCTTTTGTCAATTATGCATGCCACATGTCTTTACCCAGCAAGTGACTTTAATGTGCTCAAATTTATCAATATTTTAAATCATATGATATACACATTTGTACCTTCTTAAAAATTCTTCCACATGTTGTCATCTTTTAAAAGTCATAAAGTCTAAAGTTTCCTTTTTATACTTGCAATTTATTTTTTGTATTGTATGAGGTAGGCATCTTCCCTTTCCCAGAAAAAATAACAAAGTATACCAGAACCATAAATTGAATCTTTTCCTTACTGATTACAATGCTACTTGTGTTTCTGGGCTCTTTTTTTATTTCTTCCACTCATCTATATCTGAGGCAAATACCATCATGTCTTAACCACTAAACCTACAGAATATGTCTTAGTACCTGAAAAAGTGAATTCTTTGACCTGCTGGGATTTTAACTGGAATGACACTGAATTTATAAACAAGTGGAGGAAAACTGACACATTTATGATATTCTATCTTCTTTTCATAAACATTAATATATTTTATAATTTGAATTATATGGGTCTTATAATTTTCTCTATTAAGGTATTTTATCCTAGGGATTTTGTAGTTTGTAGTCATTTTAATCAGTGACTTTGTATTTTTTTATTTTGTTGCTGGTATATGTATTGGTTTATATATATATATATTTTTAAATGAACGTTGAAGTATAACTTACAAACCATAAATGTACATTAAGTATATAGTTTGATGAGTTCTGATAAATGTATGCATCCATATAACCATCATTGCAATCAAAATAGAACAATTTCATCATCTCAGAAAGTTTCCTTGTGTCCCTTTCAGTCAATCTACCTCCTTACCCCCAGGCAATTACTGATCTGATTTCTATCAAAGTAATTTTACCTGTTCTAGAAATTCATATAATCGGAATCATACCATGTATACTTTTTTTTTTTTTAACCAACACCCTCTTATATTCCTAGTTTCTAAGAATTTTTGTCAAGAATGAGTACTGAATTTTATCATGATATTTTTTCCCTTCACCCATTTGGGGTTTTCACTCATTTTGTTTTGGTTTTTGGTTTTTTACTTTATTTTGGTAGGCAGGTTTCTTACTATGAATTTAAAGTTTAAAATTATAATCTAGTCAAGATTATCATATGGCTTTTTTCTATGATGTGTTAATGCGGTGAACATTTACGGGTTTTCTAACATTAATCATCTTTACATTCCTGAGATAAACCCTAATTAGTCATGGTATTTTTGTTTTGAGCAAATACTAACATTTTAAATAAAATTTTTATTGCCATCTGAGATGTAGCCTATATATTTCCCTTTTCATAATACCCTTGTCCCCTAGAGGTATCGAGATTACAGTAGACTTGCAGAATTATTTTTTTCTGTATCATTCTGTATTAAGATTGGAATTACTGATTCCTCATGTTTTGTAGAACTTGCCTATTTGGGGTTTTCATTTAGGTTTTGCTTTTTTGTTTTTGGTTATTAGTTTTATTTTAGTGTAGATATATGAATTTAAAATTTTAAGTTTCATGTTCTTAAGCCAATTTTGGTAATTTATTTTGCTAGAAATTGTCTATTCTACCTGTTTTTAAATTCAAAGGCTAAAAGCTGTTCGGTGTTAATTTTAAAATTTCAATTTGTCTGTAGTCATATCCCATCTTCATTTCTAATACATCTGTACTTTCTTTTGCTCTATTTATCTTGGCAAACTTAGTCTTTTCAACTTAATATCTTTGATTAGTTGACCAATTATATCTTTCTTGTTTCACTGTTTTTCAACTTTCCTTCCTTTTTCCAGCACATTATATTATTTAGTTAACTCATCGATTTGTAATTCTTTATTAATAAAAAAAAAAAAGTTCTAAGTTTCCCAGATAGGCAAATGGACTTTTGCCATATCCTAGTTTTGATTAGTATTTTCATCATTCTGTTCTAGACATTTTCTAATTTTTATGCGTTGTTCTTCATTTCATAAATTCGGAAACATGCTTTTCAGTATATAACTTTGGGTCAGGGAGTAGTTGTTGCTATCCGCCTTTATGTTTTTCACTTAATTGCACTAGGGTCCAAAGATGTGATTTATAAGGTACAAATTCTTAGGAATTTGTTAACACTTGCTTTGAGGTCTAGTACATAAACAACTTTTGTTAATGTTAAGAAATAAATTTATGTTGTTTATTTTATTCCATGGGCACTTGAAAAGAATACATCTTTTATGCATGCTGGATAACTGCACTTTTCCAATCTTTTATAACCTTATATTTTTATCTTCTTTTTCTTAAATTACTGAGGTATGTTAAAATCTTTATGATTATACATTTGTAGACTTATCTTTGTAATTCTGCCAATTCTACCATATGGACTGCTATAGACTGAATATTTGTGTTGCCACTTCCCCCAAATTCTTATGTTGAAACTTAATCCCCAAAGTGATAGTATCTGGAGGTGGGGCCTTTAGCAAGTGATTAGGTCATGGGTGAAGCCCTCATGAATGTGCTCAGTGCCCTTCTGAAAGAGATCCCAGGGAGTTCCCCTGCCTCCTTCAGCCATATGAGGGTCCAGCAAAAAGACAACTGTCTATGAACTAGAAAGTTGGCCCTCACCAGACACCAAACCTGCTGGTATCTTGAACTTAGACTTTCGGCCTCCAGAACTGTGAGAAATAAATTTCTGTTGTTTATAAACTTGTCTATGGAATTGTTATAGCATCCCAAATGGACTATGACACAGATTATGCCTATTATATATCTTTTAACATTCCTTTACTTTGAAATTATGCCACCAACTTTTTAGGTGTCTACTAATAAAAAGCAGTTAGTTGGATTTTTTAAAAAAAAAAAAAAAAAAAAACAAGTTTTCATGCTCCTTTAACCAGCAAGCTTAATCTAAAAATGGAGATATGGAGATATTCAGTTCTATCAATTCATTTTGTGTTTTCTAATTCCTATGCATTTTCTTTGCTTCTTTTATCTCATTCCCACTAATTTAGAGTTATACATTCTTTATCAATTCTTTCAGAGGGTTATCCTTAAAACTGTAATGGAAATCTTTAATCAGTGGGTCACAGGTGAAGACAGCAGCCTATTAAAAACCATGATAAAGGTATTCAAAAAGAAAAAGAGAAAAGACAATCTCAAGGATAGGGAGAAGAGTAAGGAGAAAACAAGCAAAATTTCGATAACTAGAAAAAGGGATGGGAAACTAGTAAATGTGAACTAAGAGAGACTACTAATTCTAAGCTTGTTGTAGGGAAATATACTGATTTACCTAGCAGGATCCTCAGAAGATTAAGTAACAGGGCTGGTCACAGCTGGAACTGAGGGTCAGGAGGGTAAAGGAGATAAAATAAACAGGTAGAACTGGGTGAGAGATCTTTGAGAAGCATTTAGATCCTTAGATGAGTAACTGCCCCTCTTCCTCTTCAGAAGAATAAGAGTCTCCTTGGATAGGAAATGGCCTGGGTACTATTAGAAAAGAAGGAGTAAATGAACATGAACACATTGCATGCTAAATACAAACTCCCCAACCATTCCTCCCCTGGGTTCTGGCTCCCAAAATACTAGCAACCAGACCTTTACCCATTTAGTCAGACTGAGAGTCCTCTCTGGGTGCCTGGCCAACCCAGGAGGAAAGATGTACAGATACTAATATTGAGAGTTTACCAACAAATAGCCCATTCAGATCACACTCTACAGTAAAACCGAAAGGAGACAAGCCTCATCAACATAGTTTCCAACCAGTTTTTTAGCCTCCCACTTTCTTAACCAACGACTGCTTTGATTATCTAAGGAAAAACGGCAAACAAAAACAGAGAAGAGCAACTTCAAGAAATCTGAGACTACAAAGAAAGAAAACATCATAAAAATCATCAATATACTCGGAGAAATAAGAGAAGATATGGAAACTATGAAGCAAGAACAGCACGCTGTACAAAGGGAACACTGATTAACAGCTCTTAAATAGCTTGATAGCTCATGGTAGCAGAAATTGGGGGCAGGGAATCAGTAGAAGGGTTAGAAGATAAAGTAGAGGAAACCTTCCAGAAAGAAGACCAAAGAGAAATATGCAAAAGAGAAAAGTGAAGAAAATTGGATGACCACTTCAGTAGCTCCAATGTCCAAATAGGACTTCCAAAAAGACATCAGATATGATGGAAAGTGGGGTGTGGCCAATCGAAGAAATCAGGAAAGAGCCCCTGACCTGAAAGATGGAATTTCCAGATTTAAAGGGCCCATCAAGATCCCAGGACAATGGATTAAAACACACCCACATCAAGGCCAATAGCTGTGAAATTTCACAATGCTAAGGACAAAGAAAGAGCCTAGTTTCCAGGAAGAAAAAACAGGTAACACAGAAAAGAATCAGAATGACTTTGGTTTTCTCAACAGTAACACTGTAAGTCAAGTCAACAGGGCAATACCTTCATAATTCTGGAAAAAAAAATTATTTCTGACTCAGAATTCTATTACCCAATCCGGAGAGAATAAAGGTATTATTTTCAGACATGTAATATACAAGTATTTGCCCCACACATTCTCTCTCAAGCAAAGTCCTGAATAATATGTTTTATCAAAAGGCAGGAAAGCAAAACAAAACAAAACAAAACAAAAAGGAGAGCGAACAAAGGAGGTAAAGAAATCCTGTAAGATGGTAGTGAAGGAGGGTCCCAGGTTGACTAGGGGTACAACAGGTAACCAGGGCAAACTGGAGCAGGTTCAAAAACATGTAGCCAAGACTAATGCCAGGATTCTCTCCAAAGTGAAGAAACATCATAACAATCAATGGACACATGAATTTCACTGATGAGGCCCACAATGATCATAGTAAATGGTTACAAATAATAAGACAATATGAAGAACAGCCTGGTATCTCTCTTTTAACCAACATCTTAACAGGAGGTTTCTAATCCTATATATTACAGTGCAAAAGAAAAAAAAAAAAAACCTGCCTGATGAGATTAATTCTCATACATTCATACATGTTTATATCTTTAGAAAAATGCTGTCCAACAGAACTAGGATGCGAACCATATATGTAATTGTTAATTTTCTGTTAGCCACATTAAAAAGTAAAAATAGGTAAAATTTATAATTTTAATAATTTTATCTACCCCAATATATCCAAAATGTTATTTCAATGTAATATGTAATCAGTATTAAAAATTGAGATATTATACATTGTTTTTTGTACTGTAATGAATTAGTGTGCATTTTACACTTGCAGCCCCTTTAAATTTAGACTAGCTACATTTCAAGTGTTATGGCCACATGTAGCTACTTATTGGACACAACAGCTCTAGAAGCTATAAAGTGTTTACATTTCTGGAAAGTGGAACTAGGTAGCAGGAGGTAGGAGATCTGAGGCAGACTTACTTTTCATTATTTACTAATTTGTTCTTTTTGAATTTTGTTCCATGTACATGTAGTACCGATTCAAAAAAATGAATAAAGCACAGTCACTAAAATATACAAATGTAAATATCCTTTGACCTACTTCTAGAAATCTCACGTATGTATATAATGATGAACGAACAGTTCTTTGTTGCAGCACTGTTTTTAATACCATAAGACTGGAAATAACCTAAGTGTCCATCAACAAAGGACTGATGAAATATATGACAGGTACCCAGACAAAATACCATGCAACTAAAAGAAAATGTAAAAAGGCATTATGTACTGACATGGAACAATCTACAAGATATATTAAGTAACATATACGACCATTTTATACTAATATCTAATATATGCACAAAGTTGCCCATATATGCATAAAATGTTTGGAACATTACACAAACACCTAATAATGCTACTTGCCTTTGCGAAGGCAACTGGGTGGCAAGCAATAGGCTGACCATATATCCTTTGTACCTTTTGAATTTCGAATTACAAGAATGCATACCTATTAAAAAACAAACAAACAAACAAACAAAATATTCTACATCTAGCTGGTGTCTTGCTTTTTCCTGACCTTGGTTGGCCTTCATGTGATATTTAAGTTCATCTGTATAGACTAGTGTATTTCTAGTTCCTCTAAAGAGAGGTTTGAGGCTTGTTTTTCCCAGAGGCCATAGATGCTTCAATGATATCGGTTTATTTATATATACATATTTACATAATTATACATATATAATTTATATTTAACATACAATTCCTGGAGTTATATTTCCCGTACCCAAATGGAATTACAAACCCATCCCCAGCTACTGGAGTCTTTATCTAGTAAATTCTCCAAGGCCAGGTTTTCCTTAACACTGATTTTTCTAAATTTCTAGTTCCTAGGAACTTTTCTTTCCCTCTCCCTTCTATTCCCTCTCTACATCAACTACACATAAAACAAGTCTGACATTTTATCCAACATTTATAAAAGGAGAAAAGAACCTAATCTATCTTCTAGCATGTCTGTATGGCTTTAAGAAATCTAGATACAGTATAGTCAATAATGGCAAACACTGAAGAATGCAGTACAATAAGTGAGAAGGCTGCTAAACATAACAGTTCAGAATTCACCGATGACTTCTGAAAGGACAGTGGGCAGTAGACTATGAAGAGTGGCAAAAACACTTCATAAAGTTCAAATCTTGAACAAAGGAAGTGATTAAATATAGAAAGCAAATGTAATCTCAAATTATCTCCAAACTGCAAATATAAAATATTCCCCAAATATCTATATGAATCATTATTTCGAGGAAAAAAATCAAGTTAGATGGTAAAACATAAAATACTTGAGATGTGATGGCGCTGCCAGGTAAAGAACACCTACGGTCCGAATGGAAACAGTATAAAATCAGTTTTAGGTTTCTGGCAATCTACGTTCACACGTGGATCACACAAGGTAGAGAAAAAAGCAATTACTTATGACCTGGATTTTTACAACTGTTTTGGTCAAAGAAATCAGGACAACAGAAAGCATTTAAAAAATTTTTTTTTTAATTACTAATCGTTAAAAAAAAAAAAAAACAGATTTCTCCATTCTCACTGTAACTGCTTTTTTCCAAGACTGTAAGCTAGTAAGGAAAGACACTGCCAATTGGAAATCTAAGTTGGCCCCATGGAGAATGATGGGTAATGTGTCTTTTAAGCAAAATCAAATAGAAAAACATTCATGTGTTCAATTTTATTAACTGCTACACCTAATGCTAGCTAAAAGCCTGAATTTAACCCTAAAAGTAGGTCATTAGTTCGGTGAAAGCCACGTTATATAGGGACTGCTGTGAAAAGAGACTCTCTGTTCTTTACTTATGTTCCTTTCACCCTTTAATGAGTTGGGTGAAATCTGTAGTTCTATAATCAGCTTGTAAGCATAAACTTACGTGCTCATTTATCATCCCCAGATTATAAAGAAACATCCATCTATAAGTAGACTTCACAGGCCCAGACTCAAATCATGAATATTCAGTACTCCAGTTGCCCTTCTAATTCCTAGAGTCTGTTTGCCCCTCTGCTGAAGCAGTAACTTACACCCCCATGTCCAGTGTGTAGTCCTCAAGGTGTAAAAGTGCAATCAAAACAAAGTCTAGAGTAGCACTGTCCAAAAGGACTTTCTGTTAGATTAAAATTAATTAAAGTTAAATTTAACATTCATTTCCTCAGTCACAGTAGCCATATCTCAAAAGCTAAATAGCTACATGTGGCCAATGGCTATCATATTAAACAGTGCAAGTCTATAGCAAATATTTTTCTTCTAAAATTTATTATTCTTCGGTGGAGCTTCCAAGGCTCCTTTGGGGTAAAAATAAGAGGAAAACTGAGCAGGCAGAGCTTCATCACCCACCCATTCTCCTTATGTTTTGAGATTCTGCATGTTTTGTTTTGCTTTTTAAAAAACCTTATGGTTGCTATTGTGTGTAGAGGTGCGTGCGTGTGTGTGTGTGTGTGTGTGTGTGCGCGCATGCTTTAAGGTTGAAAACTAGCAGTTTAAAGCAGAAATGGCCAATACACAACCCTCAGGCCAAAGCTAGACCCTTCTAATACTTAAAACAATTTATAAAGAAAAGTTTAATTGGCCCGTTTACATGAACTATAGCCTAACCACCTGCCTATGAAGTCAAAGGTTGGTCTAAACTTGGAAAATTTGCATTCACTGCCACAGAGAGAGCATCTTCACTCAACAAAAAAGTTTCCATAGTTCATTCAAATCAAGGGAAAAAGAAAGCTCATGGACCCAGTTTTCACTGCACCATTTACGAGTTCATTCTGTGAACTGTGCAAATCAGATTCACTGCCCCACATTGTGTAAAGAATGTGATTAAGAAGGAGCATTTCCTTAATATTTGTAATACCTTAACTTTATCTCTTAAGATTTTTTGGAATAAGCTGAAGCAGCATATGATAATGTACTTTAAACACAGGCAAATTACAAGATCATAGATTTACTACGTTACTTCCTCAGATCAAGTGTCTCTTTTGAATGAAAAACTTGATGAACTTCCAGTGGCTCCCCAAGATTACTCTTCCTTTCTAACTTAATGTATTATTCCTGAAACTAAAAGGGAAGGTAGGTAAGGGTAAGGCACTGTAGCTTATTCAAAAAAAAATGCAGCTTTTCAGGACCTATACTGCATAGACAGCAACTAGTCTATACTCACTCCATTGCTTTAGTCCTGAGGCCAAAGTAATTCCAGTTTTTCAAAAATTACAGAACTACCTGGAAGAATCAGTGACAATTTCATATTTGTGATAATCTCATATTCATAAATTTTAATAAGATTAATCATTCTTATTAAACCTAAAGATAGATCTAATTTATCAGACACCTGTCCTATCTGTGGTTCATGGAGCTAAAGAACTGCTCACACCCTAGAATGTAAGGCAAGTATATGTCATTGACTACCCTAACATTACTGGCTATCTGGCCACATCGGAGGCACTGTCTAAATCCACCTGGCTTGGCAAAATTATATTCTCCATTTCAACGAAATTATTGAAATCGAAGGTAAGAACTATCCTTGAGATATTATCTAAAATCAACATCGACATATGTCCTAAATGAACATACACAATTATATCAAACTAGAAAAATGATCAAAACAGATGAGAGACAAGTAGTAAGCCTCTGTGCATTTTTTTAAAAAAAAAGCTGGATTACTTTTGTAGCAGTAGTTTTTAAAAATTCCTGGTTTTTATTTAAATAGCCAAATATTTTCTTAAATATTACATCATCATTCAATATCTGATGGAATATATGAGTTTAAAAAGTAACTCTGAGGTAGGAAGGAGGAGGATCCAAAAAAATTATCAAGGCTAATATTGGGTAGGACTCACGTATAAGAGGCAAGAAGCCCTCAACAGACAGACTAGCCAAATGTCCACACTAGTTAGTCCCAGAAATCTCGAGCACACTCTATCTCATAGCCTGAATGAAAAGTTTTACATGACACCCCTGCAGACTGACAAAAAGAATGACACTCTGAAGAAAAGGTGTGGTATGGAAAGGCACTTCGGTCTAGAATCATTGCACCCTGAATGGTAAAACAAATAAAAAACATCTTGGTCATGGTAGGTGCTGTGGTTCTTCCATGAAATAAGTCATTCCATATAGCACATGTTCTATCACTTTAAGAACACGTGTTGTTAATCATCCTGAATGACAATCTACAGTAAGTTATGTAGATTACTGCACTCTTAAAAAGATTTCCCCAAACATGACTTAAGCTAATTGATGAACATTCATTACTACACTTTCAGGTCTGGTCCTGTACTGAATGGTCCCAGACATGCTAGATAGGCTTTGAATATATGTTTTTGTGTCTTGTAGATTATCTCTATTATCCTTACAGGTTGTTATCTGTTTTTACTTACAATAGACAGTAGGCTAACAGTTCCCCATCCTCTCACCCCCACTACACACCCCTTAAGCTCCCACATTACCCACAATCTACTCGTTTCTAAACTACTGTGGGCTTAGAAGCCAGATAGCTTTCCTTGTTAGAAATACTTGAAATAAATCCCAACAGGTTCTGATTGAAGGTTCAATTGCTCTTCTATGACTAAAGCTTTAAGGTATATGAATTTGGACGTCTGACTACCCCAGGCCTTCTTTGCTCAATGTCTGCTTCTCAAATACATTTTATAATAGGTCAAGGATAAGAGTATAGGCAAATCATTTGGATTAGAAAGAAAACTGAAAACCACAACTAGAAGAGAACAAAGCTCATCTGCGAGGACTCTTATGTCTGAGGCAATGTTCTAGGTACTTTAATCAGGATCATTTAATTCCTGTAATAACCTTAAGAGATAGGTGTTCCACCTCCATTTTCAGCCAGAAAACCAAGGTTCAGGAGTTAAGCAATTTGCCTAATATAGTAACTGAGAAACCCACTATTAGCTAAGCTCTCTTTCCAAAACCCATGGCCTTTCCACTACATGACATTGCAGCCCAATCTGTATCCTTCATTTAGCTAATTTTTTTTTTCACTTTATTTCTGATGCTTTCATCGGAACCTGACTGATTCAAGTTTGCTTCTTTCCCTAACCAGTTTCTATAACTAAATGAGCAGTGGATAAACAAACTAAGGCCAAAGTAAGCTTTGCTCTACAAGTGTTCACCTGCTCTGCAACAAATGTTTCTGAAAAGACAAGCTATATCTTCAATTTGTATTGATTGTGGAAAAAAAATGGTGAAAAGTCCCCCCCTCCCAAAAAATACAGACTGTTCCCAGAGACACTGAGAGGTAACACTTGATATCTTCTCTAGTGTTGTCCTCTACATTATAGAAAGCAATACAAGTATACTTTAGAAACTGGCTCAGTGATGTATTACGAGCTCCCTCAATTTACACTAACATGATTTTCTTACTCTAAACACTAGAGGACAGGGCAGAAGATATGAGGAGTTTCTTACTTTTCTAATTCCATTAAAGAACAGAGGTATACTGTTCCCTATTAGGTATTTTAGGACCTACTCCAGCCTTGACACACAGCAAGCAAAGGCTATTTTATTTGCTGAATAAATGCACAAATGCTACTTGTTCAATAAATACGAGTTATCTGAATAAATGCATAGACTCTTCTGAATTTCGTTTTGTAAACTTACTTCACATGTTCTGAAATACCCTTAGTGAAAAACATCTTTCCTCTTACAGGAACTAAGAGCTTAAAAATGGCTCTTCTACTCCCATCAAAAGATAAGGAATCTAAGACATGCCCCTCTCCATCCTCTAAAAATGACTCTTGTCCCAAGAATATGAATAAACTTCCATCTGCCAGACTGCACTAAATACAGCTTTATATGCATTACAAAAACACCTGTATAAAAAAGCTGCTACAAAACGAGGACTTTGGTATTCTAGAATACAAAACTAACAATCGAAACCAAACAAGAATAAGGAAAGCTTGCAGATCTTTATAAAAGCCACAACTGAAAATATCCACAAAGTGTAAAAATTCAATGTCTAGGATCATGCAGCTAAACTGAGTGTTTTTCACTTACATATTTTCTCCCAATGTGAAGTAACAAGACTAGAGCAATAAGGTTCTAAAATTCATAATATAAAAATAAAATGGAGACCTGTTGCCACCTTGCAGTAGAAATAATCTTTCTATTAAAGAGAATTTCTGCTGAAATATACAAAGCCATCCCCAAATTCCTACTTGAGAGTTAAAACACATACCAAGCCTGACAAACCACAAACAACAGGAAATTACCCTGCAGTTTCTTACAAGACTATTATTTCATGAACTTTACAGATTGGGTAGAGATTTGACCACTTATGACTACGTAAGTATAGGTAAATAATAACCTTTAAAAAAACAAACTTTTGTTGAACACCTACAATGTGAATTCACTTTAGAAGATGTAGCTACAAAGCATAAAAACAAAACTCTAAGAGCAATTTCTTTCTAAAACAAGCCCAGAAATGGGTGTTTCCAATCAGATTACAGTAATTAAAACTAGCCAATGAACTACTTTAAATTTAAAGTCAATTAATTGTAACATTAAGAGTATAAGTGGTCACTCACCTTAGAAATGGCCCACAAGACTTGACCTATCCCAACTAATTTTATGGCAAAAACTAACTTTAAAATCAGTGTTACTTTCTAAATTTACTATGAATGCTTGCTAAATGCCCTTCTGGTGGAGAAAATTCTATTGATATCCTGTATGGTTTTCCTAAGGCAAATAAAATCCTACAACTGTGATATGTTTATGAAATCCATTTTATATTGTCTCCTATCTGTTGCATTTGCTTATTTAGTCACTTTAAAACTTCTCAAACTTCGTGTAACTATGTGACTTACACCTCTATGTAAATCTTTTTTTTAAGTGCATCAAACTAGAATAGCAGATTTTCAGAGTAACGGCAAATTTATTATCTCAAAAAATAATTAGGCTCAAGATAAACATCCTTACAATCAGTGGTACAGGTTCAATTCATATGAAATCGGAAAAGAGAAAATGAAAAGGAACTAAGAGTATACAATCATTCAGGATTCTGGAAGTTAATTCAAATTTCAAGGACCAGTTTTAAAAAGATGGAATTACTCTAAGTAAGTCTGCACAATCGTTTATCTATTTAACAATCACTACGTGTGTTATTTTAAAAGTTTAAAACACCAAAATTTTGGATATTATAAACTGTAACTAGCAAGACATGACTAATGGAAAATTGCTACTTCCAAATTCGTTTTACCTGGAAATGTTTTTTTAAATAAAGGTTGACAACAAAACCGGTAGTATTTAGCTATTTAAAGGGTCAAGAGGAAGGAATAACAAAACCAACCTAGGAATTGTTTTTCTTTTGTTTAGGATCAAAAGGAAACCAATAACCACCTAAGGGTTAAATAAGTAAAAGACAAAAGTACCCAACCCAAGGACAGTATCCCCCAGGAGAGAGCAAAACAAAGTTACGAATTTGAAAACCAAGTTTGAAATACGTGATATCAATTAGAGAGCTCTCTGCGATAAAAACTAATAGGCTCTACTCACTGTAACTTTCACAAGTGGGTAGAAGGATCTCGACAAAATATTAACCGTGTACGTTTGTGTGAGAGCACACACAAGCAATTCAGAACCCCAAGACTATAATGGTTAACAAAGGTCATACGACCAAAATCACAAAAAGTGGAAGCAAAGTACTGCACGCTTCTAACACGGCTGCCTAACAACTCCCGAAACAAGAGCTCAGTCCCTCTGGCTTTGAATAACAGAACCGCAAACTACCAAGTGTGCTCGCAGTGGAGGGGAAGGGCCTCAGCAGGCCCCCGCCCCGGACCTGGCGGCGGGCAGTTCAGAGTGCCGACCCCTTCCCTTCGGCCTTCCCAGCCCCGCGTTCCAGCACCCGAGGGCCGGGAGCTCCGCTGCCCCGATCTCGCCACACCCCAGCCACCAGCCCCCGTGGCCATGCGATGGGGCAAGCCTCACTGACCTGAGCCAAACACAAACACGCCCCTAGCCCCGAAGGCCCGCCGGGTGCCGCAGGTTTACCTGGACCAAGGCTTCGGGTCCCGCCCCGTCAGAGCCGGGGGTCCGGGACCTTTGTTCCTTCCTCTTCCGAATGGGATGAGGGGCTGGGAGGGGAGAGGGGAATGGGCGATTGGAGGCGGAACTGAAAACACTCTCGCGGCCGCCGGGCCTCCCGCCCCGCCCCCCCAGCCAGTGCCCGTCCCGCAGCCCCGGGGCGCGAGGAGGGGGCGCGGGCCTGGCTGCCGCCCGCGGGAGGGGGTGGGGACGCGCGTCCCGCCGCCTCTGCCCCTCCTCCCCTCAGGCGCGCGCCCGTATACCCCCCACCCAGGGCCGCCCGGACGGCCGAGCCCTCCCTGGCCGCGCCCGCCGGCCCACCTCCGCTTCCGCCCTGCACCCTCCGCCGCTGGCCGCAGTGGCGCGGCGCACCCACCTCCGGGTGGCTTGTTCGGCGCTCGCTGGCTGCTAGCTGGGAGCTGTTCCTCCGCCACCGCGGCCGCGCGGTAGACCCGCCTCCCAGCCCGGGCCGCGAGCCCCGCCGATTCGTCGGCGCAGCCCCGGGGCTGGCACCCTGCCGCCCGCTGATTGGCGCCTCCGGCCGCCCGTTAGGGCGCGAGGCACGCCGGCCGAGCGCAGCGCTCGGCGCGCACGGAAGATGGGGCGAGCGGAGGAGGGAAAGGAGGAGGTCGAGCGCCCGGGAAGGGCCGGGGCGCGAGCGGGGCTCCGAGAGTCGCGGCCACTACCACCGCACTGCCTTTCCCTTCGGCCCGCCCCGCCCCCCCGGCCCGACCGGCGGCGCTTGCAGCCAATCAGTGCGCGAGGTGCGCGGGGTGTGAGCCGCGCGTCGAAGGCCTCGAATCGGAAGGGAGACGTCGTTCGCTGATTGGTCCCGCCTCCCCCGTAGAGCGTGAGGCGAGGCGCAGCCGGCGGCCGGCAGCCGAGGACGAGGTGGGGTGGGACCCTCGTGGTTTCGATTGACTTCGTGTTCGGTGCGCTCCTAGGAAAGGCTCTGGGAAGAGAGGAAGGAGAAGGCACGTATCGTGCCGCCCTGGGAAAACGGACCCTGGCGATCACGCGTTCCTCATTGCCTTGGCCCTCGTCCTTTTCCTCGGCCCCTCCAGCGCCATTGGGTGGGGCCTGTTGGTGGCCGCCGCCTGCCCACCTTTTTTAGGCAAGCCGGGAGTGAACACGTGCTCATCCCCTAGGGAGGCCTGGGGACCGCGCGGAAAACTGTACGAACCAGAGGCAGAAAGAGGATTCCACATAAACCGAGGTGTTGGTCGCATACTGGGCGCGCCCAGAAGCGAATGAGCGGGCGAGTGGGCGGGGTCCTCGTGGTGGTAAACCAGGGCTGAGTCCGAGATGTAAATAAGCCCAGGGCGGGGATCTTCTGTGAGCAACAAGGCCTGGGTAGAGGATGCCAGGTAGTTTTGTTTAACCTGAATCTTGGTTCTCTCTTTGGTAAAACGATGATAAGAATGCAAGGTCTTACCGATCCTTGTGAAGTCTAAAAGATAAGCACGATACCCCTTAAGTGCTGAATTAGCTTCGCCTTCGTTTTCGGTGTTCAGGTGAAGTTCTTAGGCCCAGCCTCACACATCTGCGCTGCAAGGCCTTAAGCTGCTGGCTGCTCGAAGCTGGTGGGGACCCCGGGTAACTTCGCTTTACCTTAGGGACACCCAAATCTCTGCTGGAATATTGAACCCAACTAATCAATCACATCAAATATTAAACTGTGTTAGGCAGGAAGCACCATAGAACTTAAAGTTTGGGGGGGGGGGGCGGAGTTAGATCTCACACAGGTAGTTGGTGGCAGAGACGTGACACGGTATTCTTGGCTCCCTGTCCAGCGCTCTATCTCATGTGCTCCTTCACGGACTTCATTAACTCAAAACAAGCTGAAGGGGGCACTAACAATACAAATCAATTAACAGAAAGTACCAAATGACTATTTCAAATAGAGTTCTTGAAATATGCATTCTTTTCAAAATTGAAGGCTTCTCTGAGGAAGGTGCCTTCTGGAGATTGATTTGGTCTTTCCCTGAGCCTTACAGGTTTTCCAGATATTCTTTCAAAATCTTCATTTTCACTATCTCTCTCCTCAAACAGAAGTACTTCTTTCTTCGAGAGGTTGTGATACAGAGCATGAACCCTGGAGGTAGGCCAATAGTACTTTTGAATTCAACTCTATTCCAAATCTGTGATCTTTGGCAAATGGAACTCACCTGCAATGATAGCTACTCAAGTATATTGTATGATGATTAAAATAAATATCAAAGTGAATAGCGTAGGGCTTTCACGTTAAAAGAACATAATTGTCAATATTTCTTCCCTTCTGTTGCCTTCATGTATTTATGCTAAGATGAACCTACTCAGCAGAAATTCTTTCTTCAAAAGTTGACCTCCAGGGTGGTTTTCTTCCATTGTCATTTTAGAAGCAGCTCTGCTCACCCCTTTTTAAAAAATAGCTTGTGATGAGCCCCAGAAAGCCAATTGGTGGAGCTGTTCCACCTCCTAAGCCTCTGCTTCCACTTTCCAGAGCCACTAGGGAGGATGGGCAAGGGCAAAGACCAGTTTAGAAGTAGGAAGCCTGTTTCTGTTGTTTGGTCCTTCCTGCTCACACAAGCCAACCAGTTTAATATGAAATGGCCTATAAAAAGCTACTCTGGGTCACACAAATATTTTCTCCTATGTGACCAGAGTGTACATTTGAGTGTTCATCTGGGTGAGTAGGAATGGAAACAAAGCAAGACTGGTTGGGATTCTCAAAGAATCTGCCACTAGGATGGAAGTTGGGTACTTTGAAAGGTATATTAATTCAGTGGATGATATACTTGAGGTTAAGTAAGACCATCTCTCCAGACTTGTCAGACTTTGGGTCCCTAACTCTTCCATTTAGGAAGCCTTCCAGGATCTGTAGGATTGAGGAAAGAAGAGGAGGGGCAATCTGGCTACTAATGCAGTTCCCAAAGGGCTTGGAAACGGGAGCATGCTTACAGCCCCCTCTGCTAGAAATGCATCTAGACCAAAATGGGTCAAGACAGAAACTGAAGGCAGATAAAGCAGGGATTGCCGTGGCAACAATCAACTTGGAAATCCACTAGGGTACCTCAAAACCTATAATCAGTAGGTCCCTATTGTATAAATTACATTGAGTGAATTGTATATGGATAGACACCAAGTTTAACTCTTCGTTACTCATGACACTGCAAAATCGATGAAGGCAAAATCAACTCAATCAATTTAAAAAGTAGTTAAATGTACTGAAAAGACATAAAAATGATAATGGTTACTTCTGGAAAGGGTATCTGGAAGTCATTAGTGGAAAACAAAATTCATCATTTTTTTCTTCTGTAGCTTGAATTTAAAGAATATATATAAATATTGATTTTTCAAAAGACATAACTCATAGACCATCTCATTGGTAAATCCAGAAAGCCCTTCCTGGTTACTCCAACCAAAAGGATATTGCTCACCTATGAGTTTCCTTTCACAGTCAGAATGATATACATACCATGATTTCACTTCGATTAACATCTTGATCTGTTACTTTAGTCTTGAGCAATGTTTTAGCTTCTCATGTATGTATGTTTTGTCTCCCCATTTAGGTTGTACAGCATTTCATTCTCAATTGTCCTCTCATATCCTTACTAAAATATTAAGACTGAAGAAAGGTGAAATCCAGCATTTGTGTAGCAAAAGAATGCTGTGCCTGTCATAGATCTGCAAACATTCTACACAGCCTTGCCCCATCCTTCCAGATTGTATTTGCCCTCAATTTAGCTATTATCTTGTCGGCATCCAATCTCTGTATTCACTCATCTTGGTGGAACTAAGTTGCAGTGAGCAGTACTCTATCTTAAGGATAAGATCCAGTTATTTGCATCTGAAAGGACACTGATTAAATGAGATAGATAACCTACATAAAAATTCTAAAGAACAAAAGTGTGAGGTTCCCTTTGTTGTACATGATAATGGGGAAAAAAAATCCGAAACCACCTGGATTTTTATCTCAATACAATGAAATTTCATGTTTTAAATGAACTTATATTGAAGATGTATACATCTGCCTCTAAACACACACACATTCCTTATTCACATGCTAGTTTGTGTTAAAAATGAAAACTTTAACATATGCTGGGAGATGCTGGAAACAAGAATAAAGCATAAATAAGAAAAAAGAATTGAATCCAGCAAATGTTTATCGGGTATCTGTTATGTGCCTATCATAAAAGCATTGGTTGATTATGATGGAAAATTCTTGTTCTATGGCCAAAATCATTCAAGAATATAAATCACACAGGCAGGGGTTTCTAGATTTAAAGAGAAAGAGATTGAGAGAAGTTGGCTCTGGTTGAGAGAAAAATATTTGGCGAAAACAAGTTATATTTCTCATCATTCTCCAGACATCTGATAATTAATATTTCTTGGCTATATATTTAAAGGCATAAATAATCATTGGATCAATTGATCATTGGATAGCTAATCCAATGATTGCTCAAATATTACTTGAAAAATTACAATATAATTCCAATGCAATGAGCACTCCCATAGAGGCATTTAAATATTGTCTAAGATCTACATATTAAAAAAAAAAAAAAACTAAACAAGCCAATGTCTAACCCTGAAAAAATAAATACACAAATTGTTTAAAGTTCTATTGTGAGGCTATAATCTGGTAGTTGTATGTCAGCAATAGGGCTTTATGCCTTATTTATAATTATCTGTGTGTGACAATATTGACTGAGCAAGGTTGCTACTAGGCAGGGTAAGTGTATGAAGGTATAATACTCTTGGGAAATTTCAAGCATATTAGCATAATTGTTCTGATGAAGACTGAAGAGCTTATTTAACATAATTGACTAGAGTAGACAATAGATGTATAATCAGTGTCCTAATGATTGAATTAATGAGCCCCAATTGTTTGTCCTTACTGTAAACAGTCCTCACTTATGAAAAAGACATTTTGCTGAAGGAGTCTGACAATAGTGTTAGCTGATGAGTGGCCAGAATGTAATTAATGATGGGAGAGAGCCAATTACTACTGAGTCCTAAAGACTTTTTCAATGGTGTATTTCAAGGGGTAAATTACATAGCTACATAGAGATTTCATATCAGCTCTTCCTTGCCTTCATACAATCATGGAGCTTGATCAATGCTCTTATTTTACAGCTAAGAAAACCAATGACCAGGCTTTTCCAGAGTTCTGTGGCCACTTAGTGCCGGGATTATAAACATATTGGCTACTTTTTCTGTTCTGGGCACTGCTCACTAACTCTTCTACCTCTCTTTGGTCAGCATCCTCACCCATACCTTTGCTATTCTCCAATCTCCCTGTTCCCATTACTTTCTATGCACATGTCCTAACCAATTATATCACAGTGAAAATAGGGGTAAAGTTCTTAGCCACACCTAAATCCCCAGCACTAGACAGGACTGTTTGTCTCCAGATCTATCCTTTCAGCCACTTTTTGTGAAAGACCTGTCCTCCATCTTCTCCCTATTCTCTCTCCCTTAACCACCCAATCTAGATTAGTACCCCCACACATAGACTAGTCACACTGTCATATCACCTTTAAAATTTTTCTTCAAAACTCTCACCACTGTCTGGAATTAATGTGTTCATTTATTTCTGTAGTGATTTATCATTTATTTCCACTCTCCACTGAATGTGTAGACTCAACAAGAGCAGGAAGCACATCTGTTTTCTTCACCATAGTATTCCTAATTCAAACACTTTTGGAGGCACTCAATAAATTATTATTTTTGAATGAGCAAATAATTTTCACTCAAACTCATTATTTCCTTCCTATGTAGGTGTGTCTTAGCCTAGTTTCCTGGAAAATAGAGCCTGATACAAGGATTAAGTAAGCAACGATGCTTTACTTAGGAGGTATTATCCCAAAGCAGCAACAGTGAGGGAAAAGGCAAGGAAAATGGGACGCAATGCACCGTGATGCATTACTGTGCCAACCACTGCTTCATGACAAATCTTGAAGAAAAACAGCCAGTCTCTTGATAAGTGCAACCACTTGGCCATACAGGACATCCCCAAAACAGACTATAGAGAGAAACTTTGCTTTAATGAGAAAGAGAAACTTTTATCTGTCTCCTATCGGTCAAAGATTATCCCACAGGAAGCTAACATTCCCACACTTTCCAGTTGTGTTATCCATATTCTTTGATAGCCACTCAAAAAGCCAGAGGCCCTGCCCTGGAGCCCAGAAGTGATGAGAGAAACTGTGGCTGATGGGCTTTGGACAGTCAAACCACAAAGGACTTAACTAAATCACTCATGGTGGTGGCTGAAACAGAGCGAGAGGCTGAGAGGCCCAGAGATGGTGAGGCCTAGAAAATCTGAGCCTGATATAAAGTAAACTGAGCCTGATATAGAGTAATTGTTGCCATATCAAAGGTAGGACCAGGTCTGTTTTATTCACTGCATTGTACCCAGCACCTCATATAATAAGTGCTAATTAAGTTTTTGTTGGAGAGATGAATGTATGCATAAATGGCATCACCATCTACTAATTTACCTAAGCCAAAAATGTGGAGTCATCCACGATCTTTCTTAATTCTTAAATATGGAAATGAGGTAGAGCCTTCTTGGCTCTACCTCCATAATGTATTTCAGATCCAATGCTTCCTTTACAAGCTCACTTCCTTGATTCAGATCTTTATCATTGTTTATCTAAATTATTGCTATAGCTACTTACCTGGCCTTCCTGTATCCCATCTTATTCCCCTCCAATTTATTCTCCCTGCTGCCAGGATTTTTCTTTGTTTATAGCATATTTTCTAAATTCAAATCTGATAACATTACTATCTTGATTAAATTGATAATTGTCTTCTTTTTTCTTTCTTTTTTTTTTCACAATAGAATCAAGACTCTGTCATAACCTGAAAGATCCTTCATGATCTGTCCTAAGCTAATCTTTTTAGCTTTATACCTCACCACTCCCTACCTTACTCTTATACCCCAGCCAGCATGAACTTATGGCAATTTTCCCAGTGCACCATATTCTCTCATTCCCCAGTGGCTATACTGTGCTTTTTATCCTACTGGGAATACATTTGTGCCTGATGAACCCCTACTCATAGAACCTCATTCATTCATTCATCCACCCATCCACCCACCCATCCAGTATTCACTGTAACAGCCAGAATTCTTAGTTGTAACCAACAGAAGAAACTGGCATTGCTTATTTAAGGAGAAGGGAATTTGTTGAAAAGATATTGGGTGGCTGACACAATTGCTGGGAAGTCTGTAGAAACAGGCTCGGACAATAAGCAAGAACAAGGAAGTCTGGGCAGCAGCTAGGATCACAGCAAAATGTCATGAAACAGCATGTTGAATGAGGGGACCATCACTGCCACCACCATCCAACACAGGATACCTCAGTTCACATTTCTAATTCGATGGCATTGGACACTGTTACCACTCACCACTGGCACTACCAGCACTGTTGCTCCTGGAAACCAAATGTCACTGCAGTACATGTTATTGCCCTCATAATGGATTCTCCACCAAACCTAATTTGCATTGCTAGAGCTCCCTGTTTGAAGCCAAGGCAGATCCATTAGGTTTTCCAGGCTTAGCATGTGTTTCTTGCTGTAGTGCAGGCAGGGCTGGGAAAGTAAGGAGCTAACATTTTTGGCTTCTACATTGTAATTAAGATCTGCTTCTTACCAGTAGTCATTATATTATCCTAAATAAGGGAAAGGGAGTCAGATACTGGGGAACCCCCAAAGCTCCACCATGTCCTCAAATTTGCTCAACAAAAAAATTGTGCATTTACCTGTGCCAAGTTCTCTTTTGAGGCGCCAAGAATACAAAAATGAATACTATGACCACTTCATACCCATCGGGTTATCTATAGTCAAAAAGACAGAAAATAACAAGTATTGGCAATAGACAATATAGAGAATGTAGAAAAATTGATGGGAGAAATGTAATATGGTACATTCGCTTTGAAAAACAGTCTGGCAGTTCCTCAAAAGATTAAACAGAGTAATCATGTGACTCAGCAATTCCACTCCTAGATATACACCCAAGAGAAATGGGAAAACATGTCCATTCAAAATCTTGTATGCAAATACTCAGAGCAGTATTATTCATAATAGCCAAAAGTGGGAACAACTCAAATGTCTGTCAATTGATGAATGGACAAATTGTGTTAAATCCATACAATGAGACATTATTCAGTCTCAAAAAGTAATGAAGTTCTGAAACATGCTACCACATAGATAAATCTTGAAAACATTATGCTTAGGGAAGGAAGCCAGTCACAAAAGACCACATACTATATGATTCCATTTGTATGAAACATCCATAATAGGCAAATCTGTAAGGATAGAAAGCAGATTCGTGGTTGGCTAGGTCTAAAAGTGGAAGAGGGTGGGATGGGGGGTGACTGCTTATTGAGTACAGGATTTCTTTCTGCAGTAATAAAAATATTCTAAAATTCTATCATGATGATTGTATAAATCTGTGAATGTACTAAAAACTTGAATTGTGTACTTCAAATGGATGAATTGTATGGTAAGTGGATTATGTTTCAAAAAAGCTGTTTTAGGAAATGAATAAGATAGAAAAGACTCCGTTTCTTCAAGGAGCTGAGCTGCTTGTAAGACAGCAAACAATTAACAAGGAAACTATAGACTTATCCACGGTAAGCCTCTTCCTCACTCCTACCTCTTCTTTCTTCATTCCTCAAGAGGGAATAGGTCCCTTCTTTCATCATAGCACTTGTCATACTTTTTTATTGCCTTTCTCTGAAAAATGAAATCCCTAAGGTAGGTCTGTGTCTTTGAACTTTGGATCACTAGGGCTACATGCAGTACCTGATATACAAAAGGTTTACAATAGTTGTTTGTTGAATGGTGAATAAATGACAGAGCCAGGACTAGAAAGTGGGTGTCCTAAGTCTCAGATCAGCATTCTTTCCAACTACACCAACCATATTGGTACCTGAAATGAAGACTTCCTAAATCCAACAGCTAGCCAGAGAGAAGTCTACACAAAAACTATGGTGTTTTTGCAAGCTGTCAGTTTCCAGATATGTGTTTACATTTTACACTACAAATGTGATTTTGCTGTTTCCTTCCTAATTATGCTGCGTACTTGAAATAATCTTTCCACTCACCTCATTTACAGCTCCCTCCCCTGAGTTCATCAGGCAGCATCAGCTTTGCTGGCATCTTTAGCATCTCATCATTGTGACTTCTCACCTATCAGCTGGTCAATGGCGAATGGGGCTTCCTGGCCTATGTGTGAGGATTTCAAAGGCCCAGATTTTACCGATTTGGTTTTTCACTTACCAGGAAGCACCAAGTAGAACTATTACAAGTAAAGATTATTTAGAAAAGTATTTCCCCACCCGCCCCCACAGCCTATTGAGGTATAACTTGCAATGAATTTTTTCTGCTACTTTTTAAAAACAACTTTATTGAGATATAATTCACATAACATATAATTAATTCACCCATTTAAACTAGAATTCAATGGTTTTTAGTATATCCACACACCTATATGACCATCACAATCTAATTTTAGAATATTTTTATGACCCCCAAAATAAACCTCACCATTAGCATTCATTCTCCATTCTTCCCTTACCTCAGCCCTAGCCAACCACTGATATACTTTTTTTGCTCACAGATTTGCCTATTCTGGACGTTTCATAAAAATGTAATTATGCAGTATGTGGCCTTTTGCAACTGGCTTTTTCATTTAGCTTGTTTTCAAAGTCCATCCATGTGGTAACATGTCTCAGTACTTCGTTCCTTTTCATTACCAAATAATATTCCATTGTATGGATATGCCACAGTTGTTTATTCATTCATCAACTGATGAACATTTGAGTTGTTTCCACTTTTTGGCTATTACAGATAAGGCTGCTATGACCATTCCTACATAAGTTTCTCTACTACTTTCTAGACCCTACCTTTATTCTAAAATTTCTCCCCTCTTCTAATGCTCTGTCACTAAATGTGCTGCTAATCAGTTTACAAGATTCTGCCAAGCTTTTAATAAAGTTTTATTAATGGATATTGAAGGCCTGGTAAACATACAGTCTTGCTGTTAATGGAATTTGGTTGTCAATATATAAAATATTTTACCAAACTAATTGAACAATTATCTCTCCAATGACATTTTGTGACTTCTGTTCAAAGATGCCAAGGACCTAAGTTTTCTATCCATTCAAAGTGCTCCTGGAGAATCTATTTGCATTAGGGAGTGTGCACTGTGCTGGGGAGAGAAGGAATAGGACACAGTCCTTGCCCTGTAGGGGCTTCTATTTTGTTGGAGGAGACAACTGTGGGGGAGGCTATTCTGTGGGTTTTGAGGAATACAAAAAGGTGGCATCCCTTGTCTCAATGAACTTCCAGCTCAATTGGGAATATGGGAGGTGGTGTGGAGGAGGTTGGGAGAGAGAAACTCTATGGCTAGTCCTGTCATTGCACAGGGGCTCTTAACCCTTTATCTCATTTAATCTTCAAATGACCCCCACAAGAAGGAATTTTTCTTAAAAACGGCAAAAGTTCCCGTAGAAATAAAATAACATGCCTAAAATCAACAAGCTACAGTATTATTTCCAGTTGAGTTAAAAACCAGGAAATCTACACCCGCCAAGTGCAGACCTGTGTTCAACCTCCTAGATCATGTGAGCAGGAATGGGCTCTGTTCTCTCTTAACTGACCTTCGGTGTCTAGTTTGCATATCTACTCTTTAGCTCTGGGAAAGGTGATGAAAAGATCTTCTAAGACCCAGAGCTTGGACACTGGCAACTACCATGGAAATAAATGTGTATCTCTTTAGGGCCTTGGCTCTACTTCTGGGCTTGGGTTCCCAAGACCAGGCTGCATCCTGGGATGCAAGGGACATTAAGAGTGTGTGTGCATGGGCATGGGGGAGAATAGAAGTTGCAATCGGGACCTTTTTGAAATAATCACCACTTTCATCAAAATGTGCTTTTGCCTGGATATAGGCCCAAGGGTTCCAGAAAGAACAGAGAGGCAAGTGGTCAAAGGTACTGGAGGTAGAATTGTCCCCAGTAAGGAGTTACCAAAGACGGTGGGAGAGCCAGGCTTACAGGTGTAGGGGACTTTCTATTGCAGTGTTTTAGCAGGAACTTGACTGTAGAAGCACATCCCAGAATGAAGAGTTACTCGTTCCAAAATATCTATTAAGTACTATGTGTCAGGCACTATTCTAGATACCAGAAAACAGCAAATGGCAGTAAATGAAACAAAAATTTTGCTTCTCTCAGGGACCACATTCTAGATGCGGAGGGGAGGGCAATAGTAAATCAGGAAAACGGGTAGTAAATAGCAGGGGGTGTTAAGTTTGGTGGCAAGAAATAAAGCAGGGAAGGAGAACAGGACATGCTGGAGTAGGGGTGGAGGGCTATTTGCCATTTTCAGTAGGCTGGTTAGGAAAGTCCAGATCGAGAAGGTAGCATTGGAGCCAAGATATGCAGGTGGTGAAGATCCGGGGATGGAGGCTTTCAGGCAGTGGAAAGAGAGAGTACAAGGCCCTGAGAAAGAAACATCAAGGAGGCCAGTTAGGGCATAGCGAGGAAGGAGCAGAGTGGGCAAAAGAGGTGCAGGGGCTGGTTGGCAAGGGCCATTTTAGGGACTTGCCTCTTAAGTTGAGTAAGATGAGTGTTTTTGGCACATTCAGCTATGAGGTTGCAGGTGTGGAATAATGGGAGAGTCGGATTAGCCAAGATTGGGTTCTCGCCACGTGAAAATAAAGAATTGAGAGAGGGGCAAAGGAGTTGAAAAGTAATTATAATAATGGATCATTTCACTTATCATCGTTGTGTAACTAGCCACCTCAAAACACAGTCGCATAAAACTACCACAAATTCCGTGTATCTGGAATTAGGGCAGAACCCAATAGGGATGCCTTGTCTCTATTCTGTTATTTCCAGGGTTTGAGCTGGGAAACCCGAAGGTTGAAGAGTGGGTTGATTCAGCTCATGCGGTCATTGCCTGGAGGCATCTCCACTCACATGTCTGTTGGCCAGCACACCTCCACACAATCTCTTTATGCACCCCAATCTCCTCACAGCCCAGAGGCCTCAGACAGCCTACATGGCAGCTCAAGGCTCCCAAGTTGAGTATCCTAAGAGAGAAAAAGTTAAAGATGCCAGCCTCTTAAGACCTGGGTCTGGAAATTGGCACAGTGTCGCTTCTACCATGTTCTACTGGTCAAGCAGTTGCAGAGTCCAGGTTCAAGGAGATGAGACAGAAGTCCCACCTCTTTTTGGCAGAAATGATGTTTAAAGTACAGGACCAGTTGAACTCATCTAAGGAGAGAGAGAGGGTGGTTATAATCAAGGAAAGGCCATAGGACATACTTGGAGGAAATATGAAGAAAATTTGGCCAAGGAGAGTGAGATGGTCAAAAGAAAACCAGAATCAAGTGGTGATTGTTTCAATGAAGAGGGAAGATCCACTGCGCCTGATGCTGCTAATAGGAAGATAAAACTGAGAAATGACCTTTGGACATGGCAAGGTGAACATTAATACCATGACAATGGCAGTTTAAGTAAAGCTGTGGGGCTGAAAGTCTGATCAGAATGAGTTGAATGAATTGAGGAGAGAAAATAAAGATAGCGAAGATAGACATGTATTTCGAGGGTTGGTTGGTTTGTTTTGTAGTGTTGTGTTTTGTAAAGAGTAATACAAAAATGGGACAGACTTGTGACTGGAGATGTGGGTTTAAGGGAAGATTTAATAAGCCAGAACATATAACATTTTTGTAGGCTGAAGGGAATGATCTAACAGAAAGGAAGAAATGGTTGTACAGGAGTACAGGAGAGAGTAGATAACGAGGAGTGATGTTCTTAAGGTGGTGAGAGGGCGTGGGACCTGGTACACCGGGGAGGGCTTGGCAGCATGGATGGTTCCCCCATTGCAAACATTCCCAATTGAGGAGAAAATTGGTTCTTGCTCTTTATATGTATAAATCTCAGATATTCATGCTGCACATGAACAGATATATGGTATATCTGTGGTATTAAAATATCATGAGTTTGGGGGGCGCAATTAGAAAAAATATATATATAAAGAGACTCCTTGAAGGGTGTAATAATGAATAAGAGGTTGGGAAATACCGGTCTATTAAAGCTGAAGAAAAGGCAGAGTGTACGAGTAGGTATCAGTAGGTGGTAGCGGGAAACATGTAGAAGCTCTCTTCTGATAACAACTGTTTTCTTAGTGAAATAAGGTGCAAGAAGAATCAAATGTGAGGAGGAGAAAGAGATTTTTGCAGGTTTCACGAGATGAGAAAGTCTGAAATTGATGTTTCAGAGGGTAGGAGAAAGCATTAAGTAAAGATTCACTTAATGTTGGTAGACATTTCAATGTGAGACCAATCAGCACGTTTGCTTGCTTTTGTCCAGCCACATTCAGATGCTCAGATTAGATAGAGACTGGGGTTCACCAGGAGTGAGATTTATTAGAGGAATACAATGGTTGGAGATACAAGTAGGAGTGTATCTGATAAAGTGACTGTAATAGTCATTAGTGCCCCATCACTATTAGTGCTCCTTATAACAGTATATTTTGTCGGTCTTTTAAACCAAGCACCTGCAACTCTCCATCCAAGGGCTTTCTGTTGGCCTGTGTTCTGTGCTGGCCAGAAGTACTGGGATGTCAATGTTTCAGGAATGACCTTCAACCAGTGATGGATGGCTGGGGGGGTGGGGAGGGGGGAATAACTAAGGACTGTTCTACGCACCTGCTCAATAAATGCCCTTTATTCACTTCTTTCTCTTCCCTTTCTGACTTCCCCATACCCCCACTTCCTAGGATCATCTTCCAAATAAACTATTTGCACTCAAATCCTGGGCTCAGGGTCAGCTTTGGAGTGAACCTAACTAGGACAATGAGAAACCATAGTTTTAAAGCCAGATAAGGAGAGAATTAAAGGCATGATGGTGGGAGGAGGGGAAAGAAAGTGTTCATAAGGCAGTGAAAGGTGATCAGAACAATGAAGTAGAGAACCCGATGAGGTCCAAAAATGTTTGAGCCAGGGCACTTAAAATTAGGATTATGAAGTTATTGAAGATAAAGTTTAGGGTATGACTACGGGAGTGTGCGACTTGTTTGGGTGGAGGGTAAGATCATTTCAGGGATGAAAAAACAGAGGTCAAGGCCATGGGCCTTAGAAGAGCGATTGTTTTTTATTTGCCTTCTACTTTTCCTACAGGATTCTTCTGAAGATTAAATGATATAATTCACACAAAGACCTAGTACGAAGCTTGGCACATAGTAAATGCTTGATAAATGTTAGTCGAGGTCCTCAGTGAACACATGATCCAAACCACATCAGTCAATCCTCCCCAAAGTTTGTTTTGACTCGATCCATTGACGAAGCGTGATTTACCTTGTTGATTAAGAGGACGGGAGGCTGCAGCTGCCTGTGACCACCGACACTGCCCCACAGACAGAAGGAATTGGGGCAACACAAGACAGAAACAGAGATAAGATGGAGAGAGGATCTTGGCAGCGTTTGGTTCCCATGAGCCGTCTATGCAGCCAGAGCTACCCTGCCTTCTCTATAATTATTCAGTTTTGTTTCATGAGTATATAAAAATTTTATAAAAACTTTGTTTTGATAAAGCTAGTTTGGTTTGAGTTCCTGTTTTGTTTTGTTTTGTTTTTTCCCCAACAACAACAAAAACAAAAAAATAAACAATAAGGGGAGTCACCTCTTGCCTCACGCTGGTCAAAGTGATCTAACACACGGTTCATACATGAAGATCTTTCAGAGCCCCAGAGAGGAGGCTGTACTGCGAGGTTTAAAGAACATCTGACTAAAACTCATACCTGAATTAGCCTCAAATCTGCCATAGGCTAGCTGAGTGAGCATTATGCCTTGGGGTTTCATTGGGAAACTAATGTTATAACAAAGTTGTTGAAGGCATCATCTACCTCCTTTTTCAGTGCTTCTCTACGATGCACGCAAGACAGATTTATCTTAGAACTTGTTGCCAGGAAAACACTTTCCTTTTCTCAAAGCACTGGCAAGGTTTTTTTTTTTTTTTTTTTTTTTTTGTAGAAAGAGAGAACTAAGTAATCTGTTGCGTTTATTCACTTTGGCTATCCTGGAAGCTCAGAGCCAAAGATACCACCCAAAATGTGGGACCTTACAATCTGCATATGTGAATATGTGAATTTTATATTGTCCTCCTAATTTTAATATTCTATCGTAATTTACATTTTTCCCAAAACTTACTTACATACTTATATTTCACTATTTTAAGTATTATATAAAATTCCTCAGATCGTTTATAGAATAAAGTGTAAATAAATAAGTACATACATTAGTATTCAATCTGAGGACTACCCCTTCACCTCTTTACTGTGAAATGATGGAGCTAAAATATCCAGTGCAGATGGCAAATTCTGAAGCATCCCCTTTACTCCAAAGTATAGCGGTAATGGATGACTATTAAAAATAAAGTAACATAACCAGGTTCAAAAACAAGATGAAAATCTCCATGACCCAGAAACAACATAGAAACATAAAGCGGTAAATAAGGCTGAAGCCATGGTTTGCTGGGCTTCTGATCTTGAGGCGGCAGCAGCAGTAGCTAAGAGTTCAACTCCTCCAGAACAATGGAGACCAAGTGTGTTCCACATAGGAAAGTACCAAAGCTAAGATCACTTTCCTGATGATGAAAAGTTTAGGGTGATAGGAGACAGAAACACAGTTCCATGGTCAGAAACTGAAACAAGCTGCCCACAGGCCTGGTGACTGGGTCTGAAGCATCTTCAGTACCATTATCAGGCCAGAACACCCAGCTGCTTATGTAAGACCTAGACCAAGATACTGGGGCGAGAGTGGGGGGAACTAATAAGAAGCAATCACAAATCTACTAAATAGGAGCGAGAGATAGAAACAAATCTTCTCAAAGTGAGTTATGTGAACTAAAATTATGCAAGGCACATGAAGAAATCTAAGGCTAAGAAAGACAACGATCAAAATCAGTATTTAAAATACAAATTCGGTCTATTAGAAATAAATTTTGGAGGTTATTCTGAAACAGACTTAAATATAAGCATGATACATGCTAAAATCATATTCATAAATGAAAGACAAAAAAGCAAATAGGCAGAAATAAAAATAGCTATATATGACAAAATTAATTGGAAATTTTGAAATAAAAATATAACTTTTGAAATTAAAAACTCAGTAGGCCACTAGGCACTTTTAAAGAGCAAAAGGAGTGAATTAGATGATAGTATCACAATTCACTTAGAACGCAGCACAAAACACATAAAAAGTTTTAAAGGATAGTTAAGAGACATGTAGGATAAATTGAGAAAGTACACAATACATCTAATAAGAATTCCAGAAGAAAATAATAGAGAGAATAAAGGAGAAACAACAATTTAAGAGGTGGTAGCTGAAAATTTACTAGAATTAAGGGACAATACATGTCCCTGGTTTAAAAGTACCACATTCCAAGTAAGAAAAATAAACTAAATTGACACTTAGATTCTTTATAGCAAAAACTACAGAATATGAAAAATAAATTTAAAATCTTTTAGAATTATTAGAGAAAAAGATAAATTACCTAAAAATAAATGGCAACTAGGCTAATAGCTAGCTTCTTACCGGCAATAATACAAGCTAAAAGACAATGGATTAATATCCCCCAAATGCAAGAAAATGTATTTGGCAAGCTAGAATTTATATGCAGTTAAATTGTTATTTAAGAAATCACAAAATAGACACATACACATAACCTTAGAGTTTACTACCTCACTAAAAGAGAATACTTCAACTTTTTAATATAAGGGAAAAATGAAGAAGAGAAAGAAAAAAGGAAGAAATAAAAAGAAAGAAAGAGAAGGCATGGAATGGAAGAAAAAAAGGGGTGAGTACAGAATGGAAAATATGTTTCCATAAATTTAATTGATACTGACTAACAAAAATAAAAATGATGATATATGTTCCTAAAAGGGAGGGTAAATTAATATTCTGAACAATAATAAAATTGAGGGCATGGTGTTCAACAGATAAAGTGTATTTATGTTTTTATCATTTTCGAAGAAGGATAGAAATATTAAATAATTTGTTATAAAACTTAAAATCAAATATGTACAAATTAAACAATTAGAGTAACTTCTTTAAAGAATAAAAGCAATATCTATGGCTTCCAAAAAGAGGGTTTAGAAATAGGGGCTATAGAAAATTTTATCTGTACACTGAATTCTCTAATGGAGATAAAGGAGCAAAGAAAAATATGGTAATCAGAAAACGCGAAGTAAGACGATAGACTCAAGTTAAATTATATTAATAATTTTAATATATAGAAAATGATTAAATTCACACGTTAAAAGACAGGGGTTATCAAATTGGATTAAAAACCCGTCCATATATTGCTTATAAAATACACCCAAACAAAACCATCCAGAAAAGTTAATAAAAGGATGAAAAATATTTCCCATACATATACTATCCAAAAGAAAGTCGGGATAACACGCATGATATCAAACAAAATAAAATTTAAGGCATAACATCCATACAGGGATAAGATATACCACAAAATAATAAAAGTAATAATCTAATGAAACTACTTAATAATTATAAATTTATGTTTATCCTACCACAAAGCCTTTAAATATACAGAATAAAAACTAATACATTTATAAAGAAAAATGGACAAATTTACAGTCACAGTGTGGAACATTAATCTGCCTCTTCTAGAAACTGCTATATCAAGCAGACAAAAAATTAGAAAGGATATAAAAGATTAACATAACAGCACTAAGAAATATGGTCTAATAGATTGTTTAGGAAATATTGCTGTTTGGAAGGTTGATTAACAGGCTCTTAGGAGAAGACTAAAGCAAAACCTCACAGACTTGGGCTTTAGGAAAGTGGGGCATCCTCAACAAGCAAGCCCAGGCCTCACAAAATATTAGTTCAAAGGCAGGGGCTCAGGATGCCCATTTAGGGACTTAGTAGAGGCAGGAAAAACTTCAAGACATGGGTTCCTAGCTTAAATGGGCCACTTTGGGCAAATCACTTTGAACTTTCTGAACTTCAGCTTCTTCTGCAAAATAGAGATAATAATAAGACAGATCTCTAGGTTTTGTTATGAGGGTCAAGTAATCAGTTAATACCTATAAAGAATTTAGCAGAGTGCTTGGCACATATAGAGTATCTGCTTTGTGCATGATGAGAGTTGTAAAAATTATAAAGACGATGACGTAGGACCTACTGTTACAGTGGCAAGCTGATAGCTATGGCTGAAAAGAAATTTGCCAGGGATCGCTTTATCACTCAGCCAGACAAGCACATGCTTTGGAATTGGATACAAACAATTTTCCTTCCCAGCTCTAACATTGTCTTTGTGCCTTTCCTCCTACTTTGTTAAATGGAGATATTAATAGTGCTTATCACATGGGGTTGTTGGAAAAAATAATTGGGGTAGTGTGTTAAGCATAGTGTTAGATGTATCAAAATATTCAGTAAGTGGCTACTAGGATTACCTATAGCATTCAGTAAATGATAACTATTGCCATTAATAATATTAATATGATTAAATAGTAGACAATGATTCACAGTTGAGATAAACAAAGATGAAGAAAAGACCAAGGATTTAGTTGAAAAATGTATCTCAATGTATGTAAATCCAGAACAACAGCAGTAACAATATGATTTGGTACTAGAAAAGTGTTTTTCTCCCCTTAAACTAACCTCGTGATATAACATAGGATTATCAAATTCAACCACTCACATTTTTCATTCCCCAGAAACATGGCTACATTACAGTTCTCTGACAAGAACCAACTGATAAAAGCATAAAAGTCTATAATTAGGGATATTACTTGTATTGCAGAACCGATAAGAAGAACGTATTTTTTTTTTTTATCTGATGAGGGGAGTCGCACTACCAAATAATGCCTGAAAATTAATCTTAATCTTCTAAAACAGCTGATTGTTATCAACACTTTCACATTCATTAATTTTGCTCTTCAGGTTTCATGATACCTTTCTGAGATAGGTCTGTGTACATATGGTTTTTCCTATTTTTTTCAAAAGGGTAGACAGAGATACAGGGAGTTAAAGTGCCCACCCTAAGCTAACTAACTGGTGCTGGAGCTAGAACTAGACTTCGACTGCCTGCCTGAGTCCAATAAACTAGGTGTCTTCTCAAGAGAAACAACATGGGCCAAAGAATCTTGTATGGATAGCATAGAAGACAAAGAAAATTAGTCTGTCAATTCAACGAACATGTTTCATACTCAGACTAATCATCTAATAAATGAATCAAAGTATTGTTTTAACAAATAGTATTTTCCCTGGCTCTGGAAACATGTAAATCTTCAGTCCTTGCACTATTAGAGTTTAAATTTAGCAAAGAAGGAGAATAGAAGCAAAAGCTTCTTCCAAAGTTGAGAGAGAATGTGCAATAGGCTCACAAAACTGCTATAATGATAGAGTGGACAATTAATATTTTGCCTGCCCAGCACTCAAATATGCTTTTCTTTAGGGAACCATACCTCCCTTTTCTAAAAACTGTCCCTCTTCAACGTATAATGATCCTATAGGGGCTGCCATGTTTTAGATGACGTCACTCATAGCCGATTGCCCCAGGGGTGGGCATCTGACCCAATCTGTGTCAATCAGAACCCTACCCAGGGCCACTACAAGCCTACATGGTATCTTTGTGGAAACTAGAAAAGGCACCCCTTCTTCAACACTTCATGCTCATCTGTGCAGACATCGCTGAAATCTACAATATTTATATTTTGAATGGTACTTCTGAGTTTGTGCAGTGACTTCCTACAGCAGGATTTTTGAACTTCGAACTAAAAACGTTATGAAGGGCAGTGTCTTTCCAGTAGCAAAGATAATAAACACTTAGGAGCTAGGGATAGACATCTACTCTGAAACATAGAGAAGGCCAGTCAGCAGCCAGAGAGAATGAATCAATGTGTGGAAAGACGCCAAAATGCAGAAGAGACAGAGGTGGTTCTAGTCATACTTGGGGCCACGATGCCAAACGTTCCTGGAGGCTCCACCGCATCCCTGCCCATCATTTGGATGTTCGACTCTTTCTTTTTTCCCACAAGCCAAAACATTCCCCTTTTTCTCTTAAGCAAGATCAAATAGGAGTTTTTGTTACTTGCAGCTAATGCAGCTGTGAGTTTAATTTTACTAATTTCCACATTTCTCAATTTTAAAAGCAAATGGGGGGAGAGCACATTAGCTTTAATCTCCACTTGATCGAGTATGATTTTTACACAAAGGGAAATGGCTCTGTTTCTATCTATTCCAACCCAGTAAGTAGTTTTTCATTTTATGTCCATGCCTAAAAGGAAAATTACATGTTGGCTGCCCGCTCTAATTGTTTGTAATCACTGAAATTTGCAGTCCTATCCTGTGGTGTGTTCTGAGACCTCTCCTTATGGGGCATTCTTTCAGTGTTTTGTTGGCAGTAGCTGTAGCAATTAGAAAATTGGGAAATGTATAAAATCCAGAGGGATATCAATTTTGGCATTTCTTCCCTTTAGTCAATGTTGTTGTTAGAAATGTGTAGGGCCCCAGAAAAAAATAAATGGAACTGTGTGCTTCACTACTGACATACAGAGCTTATCCCGTTCCAAGAATCACTTGCAATTTTCATTGGTGAATCTAAATCTAGGAGAATCAGGATCCAATGAGTCTTTTCCTGGAGGGAGAAAGACCACTGAGTTCGTTTAGAGGCCGGTATCTTTAGAAGGTATCTTCTTCCCAGGAGCACATGACTCTTCCTCATGCTTCTCTTTGTCAGATTGGACTTTAATTTATAGTTACAGCCAAATATGCAGAGCAGGAAGATTTAAATTTATTCGTGTACACACATACATTTACCTGATCAAATGCTACTATAAAGTCATAAGACTAATGTTAAAACAAACATAAGAGAACTGAGGCCCATCCTTTTCTCCATCTTCAGCATGCTTCAAAAGTATATTTTTCTCTTTGGAAACAGGAAGGAGTCATTTGGAATCGGAGTCTCTGGCAAATAAGGTGGGTAATCGAGCTGTAGCATGCAATTTTGGGTCCGAAAATAAGTATTATTAAGTTACAAGACTAGTTTTCTATGTGGCTCAAAAGCTGCTTCCAAAAACAATTTTCGACGGAAATCAGCAAAGAACTTTCCCGCAATGGAAGTACCCTTAAAATAATTATGTAGTCTTCTAAAGAGATTCCTCAGGAGGAAATCACTCATTTGGATATAAGAGGTTGTATATGCTTGCCATTCAAAAGAAAGTTGAGTGATGAAAAGCATAAATGAATACATCTGTGCCGAATACAGCAATATAAATATTTATGTTTCTAGAATATTCACCAAATGATTCTGGAAAAAATAGCAACTTAAAAGTAGTCAAGTTAGAGCTTCGCCTTACACTATATCCTAAAATAAATTCTCAACATATTAAAGAGAAACAATAAAATCATAAAATTTTAGTGATTAAAACAAGTAAATATTTTAAGTGGTCTTTAGACAGATGTTCCTAAATATAATATCTAAAAGAAATAGAAATGTAAGAAAAATATATGTCTACTACATAAAACATTTCATAAGATCAAAAAACATTTTATAGAAAAATTACACATTAAATAAAACAAAGAGTTAATAGCCTTACTATATACAGAACTATTCTAAAGCAGAAGAAGGTATTTTATATTTATATAAACATGAGACATGTTTTTAAAAATGTTCAATCTTACTAGTCGCCAAAAAAATGCACAATAAAAATTATGAAACTGGAGTAATATTTTTAAGTACATTAATGTGTGGTTTTTTGCTTATGGTTCTATGCATTTGACTTTAATCAGCCATCTAGTTGGGCGAAGGGGAATGAGAGGTGTTGGGGGTTACAGTGAGTAGGAGAAGTTCTTACTGCTTTACTTACAGTTCATACTATAAGAAAAAGGAAGAGTTAATAATTTGCTTTTGATATCCAAAATAGGGTTTTATAGCATAGAAAAAGTCTTGAGAGACAGACTTTGTCAGGAGAAAGGGGATTTCTAAATTCCTGTAGCTCCTGTTTAACCAGATTAGGGGCTATCCAGGAGGACTCAGGGCATATAGTTTCTTCCACTTGGAAGAAATTTCCACTTCCACCTACCATGACCAAATGCCGAGGCTGGTTGACTCAGGGGCCAGGAGAATATAATACAGAGAGAGCGGAGAGTCCAAGGCAGACCTTTCCTGCTCAGCTGGGAAGAACACAGGAAAAAGACTGGTTTTTTTCCTACCCACTTATGCCAGGCAGGCACTCAAACATCCAAATAAATTTTGGGAAGCCTGAGGTCATTGGGGCTAGCAGCTCACTCCCCGGTATGTAATATAGGAGAAACCCTGCCTGTGGCTACTTCATGGACAGAGAGAGGCTGAGGCAAGGTGGGCAGATGTTAGACAAGCAAAAGATCCACATGAAGCCAAGTGCTCTGGTAGGGAATGCAACAGTTCTGAGAGGGGCAGGGGACCTGCAAAAGCAAATGCGGATGAATTGTTGGGCTTAAAGACCTTGACAATGGATGCTAGCCCGTAATCCAAAGATGTGCAGTAGTAGTGGGTTCAGCAGTAATACCAGGTTTGGGTAGCAGATCTCTCCAAACCCTGAGCAGCCGACACCTTATGGGGTATTGCTCTCTGAGAAATTTGAATTTGTAAATTAAAAGTACATGTTAAACTAGAGGACATGGGAATACTATTCATTGGCAAGTTTTTTAAGGCTTCCACCATCCAGGGGCGAAGCGCTCATGAGAAAGAGTGGAACATTGAAACATTTTTATAACATAATGAAACTACAATTTCTTAACACAGTTCAGTATAACTTGAGTAATTTGCAACCTTGCTAACATGGTATCTATTTTTTCTGTCTTTCATGAGTTTTATTTTTTCTATTATGTAGCCCTGTATTTTCCAAATTTTTTTTCTATAAAAAGAATGTATTACCTTTGAAATAAAATAAGATTTTTATAAAAGCATATGTTATTTTAGAAATAAAATTATCTTTCTATAAAAGTATGCATTACCTTTGAAATACAAAAATATAATATATAGTTTTAAAGATATGTTTGTATCTTAAACGAGCTCAAAAGAGAATCTAGGGTGGTGTTTTAGTTAAAATTAATTTCTGTAAAGGCAAGTATACAATAAAAATTTGACAGTTAATAAAACCGGTCTCCTTAACTTAGTCACACCTTATCCATATGTGTATCTTTCTTTCTTTCTTTTCTTTTTTTTTCCTTTCTTGCTTTCTTTTTTTTTTTTTTTTTTTTTTCAGATGAAAATGAGCCATCTCCAGCACTGATTTTCAGTCATCTGTATTGTGGAAGTCCCACATAGCCTTGCCTAATTAAGCATATGCTTACCGGGATTAGCACTGGGGAATAGATTTACTGCCTAAAGAGGCTTGCTGGGCTCCCAGCACCATCTGTGCAGTGAGCTCTGCCTAGAGCAGGGCAGGACAGAGATTGGGTGAGTCATTGGAACCTAAAGAGTCTGCCGAGACTCAGGCAGAAAACAGGATATGGTAATTCTCTCGAGGCTTAGTCCAACTCAGCTGTGGTTTCCTTGATAGGCTCTCTGATTTCTCAAGACCAGTCTTTGGTTTTTATTGCTCTGCGGTGGTTTTTCCACACACACTCTGGTCCAGGCAGAATGAATTCAATAATGAATTTGTGAGCATGTTACTTCTCCGGGAGCCTAGGAGGAACGAAGTGTCTTGCCCAAGGTCACACCACCAGCTCATGACAAGATGAAAACCCAACCCAGGTGTCTGGACTGCCCATCCAGGAGTGTAAGAATTAGAGCAAAGTGCTCACAAGCCCAGGGAACACCACTTGTTTACTGTTAACAGTCACAAAACCTGTTTTCATTTTTATGATCCACTTGAGGGCAGGTCAATTTCAAGCTTATCCAGTTCCACATGGAATTCACCACAAATGATTTCTAAACTTGGACAAGGTTGAATTATATTTAAATATGGGCATTTACCTTCCTGGGACCCCCAGAGGCTGCCCTCTCTGGAGCCCCTCTGCACCTGCCACTGACTGGGGTTTCTCAGTAGGGCAGTTAAGGTTGTTTATTATTATTATTGTTGTTATTGTTGTTGTTGTTATTATTATATTGTTGTTGTTACTGCTGTTATTGTTTTGATAGGTAACCCAACCACATTACTCAAAAGTAAACAAAATACTGAAAAAAATTCAGTGGGAAGTTATTCTCTTTCATAGACTCAGCCGCTCATTTTTCCTTTGCTTGAATTGCTGTTATCAGGTTTTTGGGTATCTTTCCAGAGTTATGAAATGAATATACAAGTATATATATTTATATACACATATCATTTAAAAATAAATGGAGGTATGCTGTTTATGCTGTTGACACCTGCTAGTTTTCGGTTACAATTTCTTTGCTATGTTCCATATTAGTACATCTGAAACAAGGAAGCTATATATTTTCAATGCCAAGTATACCTAGGGCTTCAATATCTACTTTCAAAGTCATGACCATTTATACTCCACTAAAACCTTTCTTTCTATTCATTTCACGATTATGGCTGGGAGGATTTTAACAAATAATGGCCAGAATACACATAAACACACACACATAAACATGGGATACTCTCCACATACAAGTCCAGTAAATCGCCACAGAATCCAGCACTTCAGTGTTGGAAAGGACCTCAAAAGTCCTAAGGTCTCAGCTTTTTCCCAGTTAAAGAATTCCTTCTACATTCTTCCCGACAGTGATACATGGCCTCTGCTTGAGGTAAGCTCCACAGACATCACATCTCCTCCCAAAATAAGCCATTCTGCCTCTAGGGTATGTACAGACCTCTTATATCGAGGTAAATCTTGACTTCCTAGTGGTCCTTTCAGGAATTTGATGACTGCTACCTCAAATCTTATTTTCAGACTTCCCTTCTCTAGAGACTTCTAATGCTCCAGGAGCGCCTAGGGGTCCATACCTCAGCTGTCCTGGGCAAGCACCTTGCTGCCACACTGTCTAAAAGAGGAACACTCAGACCAGGGTGGGGCCACACAGTGGGAGACTTGGCCAATCCAGGGCACTCTTCACAGAGTCATGCCTATGGACAAATGATATTGCTTGAGACCTTGCTCACCTTTTCCAAACATTTCCCTACTTACTTTGAAAATGCCCAGAACAAGTGTTATTACATGGGTTTAACGGTCATATTTTCTGAGCCAAAAAGTCCACTCGTCAGCCACCAAGCTAATGTTTGCCTGCTCTGCAGAGAAGACCATCCCATGCCCACTGTGCAGAAAGGAGCAGGCACAAGTGTAGGTGGGCTGGCATGTGGCCCAAGGGC
Source organism: Rousettus aegyptiacus (assembly GCF_014176215.1). Taxonomy (NCBI): domain Eukaryota; kingdom Metazoa; phylum Chordata; class Mammalia; order Chiroptera; family Pteropodidae; genus Rousettus; species Rousettus aegyptiacus. Next base: position 75,674,519 of record NW_023416287.1, read on the forward strand.
CCCCTGTGAGTAGTCTCTGAAAAAACTGTGTGGCCACCATTAGGAGTAATGTTGGTTCTGAAACTTGAAATTCTGATATCGACCTGGGAAGAACTGAAGTGATGATTATCCATGTTTGTCTTTGGTTTATAGGGGTATCAGTAATGCACACCGCCTCCCTCTGATTTTGAGGATGAGGCTGAATAACCATCACTCCCTAAAAGTGAAAATGGTACTGATCCATACACGACAGATGAGAATAACTATCTACAGAAGTCTCACCATCTAGCTATCGGTGGCTCCTAAATTAGCAGCTGAGAAGACAGGGACATACCTATATCACACCTGCCTAGATGACCAGTAGATATCCTTATGCTCAGATCACAGCATGAAGGAAGCCATAGTTTCAGCGGCTCTAGGCGTTTTGCACAACTGAAGAAAGACTTGGGGACCAAGGTGAAAGATGTGTGCACGGTCCAGATGATGGGAGGGAGAAGGGGCTTCATCTGTACCACCACTCCTGAAGAAGCACACCGATCTAAGCAGGTATGCTCTCATTTCCGTTCTGGGCTCATCAAACAACCTTCTGACTACGGATATAGTTTTTCAGTTACCTGGATACCAGGTAAATGAAGCCAAGAAAAACAGATATAATTCTCAGTGTGCCGATCCAGGGAAAAGCACATTTCCCACTAAGTTAGTCAATAGGCACGTGGCTTTCTAGGGCCAACTTTATTAATCACTAGAGTGAGAGACTGTTCCTGAGCATCTGGCCAACTATGGAAAAATGGAAACAAACAGTTGCTGTGACACCACCAAGACAAGACTGGCTGGTGAAACTCTGGGTGCTGGTAATTACTCTCTTTAAATGCAGCACTCAGTCCTACTCTCTTGGACTCATTCTTAAACTCCTAGCTAACTCATTGGCATTTGACTCTCATTCTTTCCCTTTACCCTGCCATCATCCCAGTCATTTTCAACATTCATGTCCACAGCCTGACAAGTATGTTGACTTCTGCCTCCTTCATTCCATGGACCTCTTCTCTACTGTCCTGCCAGCCTCACCATCTCACTCACAGCTCTGGTCTGCCAAGCTTGTCTGGCCTATTCTACAACTGTCAGCAAATGGCTCTCATTGGTGCAAACTCTATTCCCTTGGTCACTAAGATGCTATACTTATCGGGTTCTCCTCCTGGCTATCTGACCATTCCTTTTCTCTTCTTGATTTTTGAACCCACTGTATCAGTTGGGAATTATATTTAGCTTCACATAATAGTAACCCTACTAGAGTGGCTTACCAAAATAAAGATTTTTTTTCTTATATCACTGAAAGTGCAGAGGCAAACAGTCCAGGACTGGTGCAGCAGCTCTCGAAAGGAACTAATGAGGACTACAGACATTTTCATAACCCCCATTAGCAGTCACTCCCTATTTCCACTCAAGTCCCCAGGCCAAAGTAACCATGATCTACTTTCTATCTCTATAGATATGCTTATTATTCTCATGTCATAAGAATGAAATCATATTATATGTGGTTCTTGTGATAGACTTCTTTCAGTTAGCATGTTTTTAAGCTTCATCCATGTTGTAGAAACAGTTGATTTCTCTTTATACTGTTGTATACTATTCTATTGTCTGGATCTACCACATTTTATTTGTCCATTTATCAGCTGATATGAGCTTAGATTATTTCCACTTTGGGGCTCTTATGAATAATGCTGCTATAAACATCTGTGTAAAAGTTTTTGTGTGGACATGTTTTCATTTCTTTTGGCTCCTCCATTAATTCCCTATAAAATGAGGATTAGTAAACTTTCCCAGCAAAGCACCAGATAGTAAATATTTTAGGCGTTGTGGGACAGTCAGTCTCGATAGATGCAACTCAACTCTGTCATTGCCATGGCAAAAGCAGCCATAGACAATATGCAAACAAATGAATATGGCTGTGTTCCAATAAGACTTCATTTATGGACACTGAAATTCAAATTTCATATAATTTTCACATCATAAAATATTATTCATCTTCTGATTTTTTCCCAATGATTTCAAAGTGTAAGAATCATTCTTAACTATCAAGTCGCACCAAACAAAACAAAACAAAACAGAACAGTGGCTGGCCAGATTTGGACTATAGAACATATTTTGCCAACTCTTCATGTTTATTTCCTTTGAAGCGATTATCACAAACCTCGTATGGCTATTGGTTTACTTATTTCCTCTGCCATTCCTCCCACAACAATACGAACTTCATCAGATGGCAGACAATCAACATTTTGTTGAATTAATAAATGTACTCTAATTTGTTTCATTGATCCCACGTAAATAAATGTTTGAGTTGTTTTCAATTTTGTGGAGCTACGAATGATGCTGCCAGGAATGATTCTGCCAATAAGTATAAATATTTTAAGTTTTAATAGATTTAGCAAATTCTCCTCTTAAAAAGTTATAGTAACAAATATATGAGTATGTCCATTTTCCCATACCCTAGCCAACATTGGGTAATACCTAGTGAGCAAATAAATCTCTTTGTTTTATTTGTATCTGTGTATTAGTGATGTTATATAATTTTTATTAATCATTGGGCCTTAATTTGTAAGAGCGCATTTATTTTTACATAAGGGAAATTGAACCGTTATCTGTCTTATGTATTGTAAATAAGTTTTGGCAATGTTTTCATCTTTTTGGATTTTTTTTTGACTTTTGACTTTATTAGAATGTCCTTTTTTTACCATATAAAGTGTTCAAGTTTTTTAAGTGGTCAAATTTATCAAACATTTTCTTTATCACTTGTGCCTTTTCACATCACGCTTAGAAAGGCCTTTCTCCCGGCAGGACTATACAAATAATTTGTTCCTATTTTCCTCTACTAAGCTTATGGTTTTTTCTTCACTCTCTTTAACATTTCAATCTTTGAATTATTGGTAACGAACACTAGGACAGGGGAGGCAGGAAACTGGCTGTATTTGCTTTTAAAAAATGAAGTGGATGTTGGTATAAGCCATATTTTTCCTGCTGATTTGAAATATCACTTTTAGAAGATACTAAATTTCTAAGGGTGATAGTAAAAATATAAAAAAACAGATATAATATAGACTCCCCAATTATTCAGAACAGGGCATCAACATATCAAAACACAGGATGGGTGCAGGTAAGCACTGCAGTTTAGGTAGGAAAACACCTACCCCTGGACTTCTGTTGGTTTGACAATAAGTGATAATAAATGGCCTGGCATTTAAGTCACTTTTACAAAAGGTTTTATTACATACAACTTAAAGCATCTCATCTGATGCACAGGTTATGTGTGTGCACCTGCCACATTTATCAACTTTGGGCATCACTTTCATGCTGGATTTGTAGGGGGTGAGGAGAACAGAAAGTTTCCCTTCTTTTGTAGTGCTCTGGAATATTTAAATAGCATCAAAATTAATCTGTTTCTTGAAGTACTCACCCATAAAACTCTCCAGCCTGGCACTTTGACAATTTTCTTTCTCAATCTATCTCATTGCTTTTCTTCTTATTATTGCTAATTTGAAGTTACCTTTTTCTTATTTGCTTATTTTTAATAATTATTTTTTGAAAATTATTCATTTCATTTAGATTTTAAGTTTATCAGGATAGAGTAGTGAAAAATTTTTCATTGCAGTCAGATAATATAGCCAGTATGGTTTCTTCTTCTTGGGATTTATTTAGGTTTTTATTGTCATCTACTTGGTAAAGATTCTTCAGATATTTCAGGTAGTATATCATAGAGGTGAAGAGTCAACCCATCTGGGGTTGAAGCCCAGTTCTAGCACTTACCAGGGAACTTGGGAAAGTTGTTCAATGTTCTCATATGTAACATGGAGATAATAATATTGCCGTGGGTTTTAAATACATGTAAAACACTACAAACAGTGTCAGGTACATAGTAAATCTTGAATAGATGTTAGATTTTATTATTATCCTGTGGTATCAATTTTTTTGAGTGTGTTTTGTAAAACTATATGGTTTTACACTCTAGAGAGTGTAATCTAAAAATATATCCTGTTTTCAAGAATAATTCTTCTTTTATTCTTCATCTAACTTGTGCTTGACATATTTCTTCCCATCTTTTCCTCTTTTCACTTTGTCATACCAATGCACAGAATTCTTGGGGGTGGGGAAGGCATATTATTCATCTTTGGATGGAACATTCTATTTCAGCTTATTATTTGCCAGAGAATCCTGTTTGTGGATGACCTTTAATTGTTCTATCTTTTTTTTTTTTTTTTTTTTTTGCCTAAGTGGTGTGTTAAGTATACTTAGAATTTGAGTGGGAAAGCTGGCACTAAGGAGCAATAGGAAAGAGTCTAAATACGTTGCCTCTGGGCCTCCCTCCTTTGCATGGAGCTCATCCCATGAAAGAGGAGCTTTCCTTGGTTTGAGCTATTCTCTCGCTTGGGGACCAGACAATCCTCAAAGCTGCTCTCAGTTAGGAAATTGAGTGAGAGGGCAGGACCATAGCCTTGAGAGCTCTCCTTTAGTTCCACCTACCTGGTCTTTCTTTGTCCTGAAAATGGGCCCCAAGCAACACATTCCCTTTATCTTCTATGTTCTGCTCATTGCCCCTTATTTCATATCCATGGTAAGGGACCCTGTAACATTCTGGGACAATAATCCACAAGACCATGCTCACTTCAACAATTGCAACAGCAATTCCAAGTTCTGAGGTCCCCAAGACCACCCTTAAGTTTGATAATTCATTAGAAGGACTCAGAACTTCTAATTCATTAGAAGGACTCAGAGCTGTTACACTCACAGTTATGATTTATTACAGTAGAAGGATATAGATTAAGATGAGCCAAGGGAAGAGGCACATAGGGAGAAGTCCAGGAGAGTTCCAAGCATAGACCTGCCACTTGTCCTAGTAATGAAGTGTGACAACTCATACAGAGTACTGCCCACCAGGACAGAGCACCCAAGCCCCCGAGTCCAGAGTTCTTATTAGGGTTCTGTCACATAGACTGGTAGACTGCCCATGTGACTGCTCTGTCTCCAGTCCCTCTAGAGGTCACACTGATACCCTGTTACCCCAGTCCCCATCCCCACCCCACCCCCAATCACATTGTTAGACTATCTGGAATGACCCAAAGCCCTGGACAAACAAAAACATTCCTATCAGGCATGACATTCCAAGGGCTTTAGAGATTACCTCCCAGAAACTGTGGGCAAAGACCAGACCTCTCCCTGGAAAGATTAAAGTCGTTTACCACAGAGCCATTCTGAACTTTCTTACTTAGATTCCTAAATCTATACCTGTTTCGAAGTGGAGAAAAAAAGATGTCAGACCTCGCTGCTCTTTCTTTGGGCTTAGTTTTCTTATACGTAGCTAAAGAAGCTCCTGGTATCTAGAATAGTGCTGGCACATCAGGGGTGTGCCATAAATATTTGTTGAATGGAGGAGTAGGAATAAATGAATTAATAATTTTTGAATCTGTGGTGTGAGATTGTGGTCATTTCCTAGTCATATTATAGTTAACGTTTTTTCTTCATTTTGGCCTTTGTTTACTCTGGGGGTTGCAGAAAGAGTGGCGTTGCAAATGTGTGTTTTGCCATCTCTCTGCAACCCTCTCACTTTACAGATAAGGAAGCTCATCTACAGAAAGGCTGAGTCACCTAGTCACTCTGTTCGCTGATGAGAGACGGAGATAGAGTAATAACACAGGTTTCACAACTTTTAAAACTTCTCTTAGCAAAGTGCCTTAGTTCCTCTTTTCCTTACAAAAATGACAAACAAACAAACAAACAAACAACCTCTTTCTTTCTAAAGAGTTTGTTATTAAGCAGTGAAATTCCCATATTTGAGATAATCTTCAGTTGTGTGGCCTGTCCTACAGTGATGCTGTTAACGAGTTAGGAATTCATTGGGGCTGGCAGAGGATAAAATAGCTCCGGACCTGGACCCCGATTCCACCCTGGAATAACTGGGAATTCATTTATTTTGAAGACTGGTTTTTCAATTGAATCCTTCAAATGCTCTACTGATTGAAAAGAAAAGTTCCCATCCAGGAATGCTTGGGGCCTGGGCCAGCAGCCGAGCTCTCAGCAAGGAGTGCATCCTTCAAAAGTACTTTTTAAAGGTGAGACTTGATCTAATAGTTAAAATTGTAATGAAAAGATAGTAACAGCAAGGCCAGGAGCCCAGAAGAGATACCACAAGAGGTATTTCTTATGTGGGAGCAACCTGAGGTTGCCGGAGGTTCTTGCCACATTTCTGACTCAGGTGTAACTGCGACATTAATATTTATTGAGCATTTACTATGTGCCAAGAAATGTTACAAGTGTTTTATAGTATTGAACCCTTTATTTATCATAGTAACCTATGAGGTGCTGTTATGATTATCACCCGTGTTGGGATAACTGAGGCACAGAGAGGTTAAGTAACTTGTCCACATTCACTCAGCTGGTAAGTGGTTCTAGGATTTAATGCCAGCAGATTAGCTGGGGTCCGCTCAAGTTCCCAGGTGCCAGCTCCCTTACTTAGCTCCCAGAAGTCTGGCAGCCAGAACTTCACCTTTAGGCAGGAGCCAACAGAGTCTCCTCTGATAATCAGACCAACTCCAAAGGAAAGATCTAAAGACATTGACACAGGAGTTCCACAAAGAAAAGGCCCAAACCCACTAAAACAAAGTTTATAATTGATAAGTTCACCTATAGCCCAGAGCTTCTAATGGGATGCTTTGTGCCTTGGACTTAAATATGAACAATTCTCCTAAAATGGGGATAACAATAGCCCTACTTCATAGGATTGGTGTAAGGATGAAATGAAATGGTACTTGTGAACTCTGCAGAACGGTGCCTGGCATACGGTTGAAGTTAAATAAGTTATTGTTATAGATAGGTAGATAGATATACAGACAAACTAAGGATTTTCAGATATCTAAAGAAATCCCCTAATACATTAATAGAGACCAAAACAAATAAAAAATAAAGTTGCTTGGAGAATGCTGCTTAGAATAAGAACCAATACCCACCTACCCCCAAACCATCATTATATAAATATAGCATATAAAAAAATATATAGAAATACATATAAAGATATAATATACTAACTATATATTTTATATATATGCACATATAAACAAAGAGTTCTTAAAAACTAAAAATATGAGAGTAAATCTGAAAAACTTAATAGGAGCTTGGAAGTTAATATTGAGGAAATCTCCCAGAAAGCAAAGTAAAATGTAAAAGAGATGAAAAATTAGACAGAAAAGAGAAGATAATTAAACATGTCCAGGAGTTCTGAGAGCTAAGTATAGAAGCTCCAGAAAGAGAGAGCATGGAGAAAAGAAAGAAAAATCACAGAAATAATTCAATAAAGTTTCCCATACAAGAGACATTGTCTGGATTGGAAAGGTCCAGATGGACCCACAAATTTCCCAACAGCAACACCAGAAGCAAGAAGGCAATGAAACAAAATTTTGGAAGGAAATTATTTCCAAGCTAGAGAATTCTATATCCAGCCAAACAACGAATCAAGACACCATTGTGCTAACTAACCTTATTGTGGTAATAATTTTGCAACATAAATGTATATTAAATCATCATGTTGTATACCTTAAACTTACAGTATTATATGTCAGATATATCACAATAAAGCTGGAAAAAATGTAAAAGAAGTGGAATGAAATAAGAGAATATTTGTTCTAATAATATAATAAAAAATATTTTCACAAATAAATGCAAAAGAAAAACAAAGATGTTCTTACATAGTCAAAGTCTGAAGAATTTCTTTCCCATTCAGTGTTTTCTGAAAGCTGCTAGAGGATATGCTCCACCGAAAAGAAGTAGTAAACCTAGAGGAAGACAGGAGATGCAGGAAACCCAAGAGGCAACTGAAAGGATGGAGAAGGGAACGCAGATGATGGGCAAGGGAGACATTGGGAGGAGAGATGGGTACCACTGGTAGAGAGCAGCCAGCCCAGGCTGGAGCAGGTCAGAAGGCTCTGGGAGAGGTGCTTTGTGAAGATTAAATGACTAGAAAAACTGACCCATACGATCCTCTTGAGAGGAGACTTGGACAACTGGCAGAAGAATTTGGGGCTGAATTATGAAACTCAGACAATTACACAAACAAAAAACAAGATAACTGTTCTTGTGAAAACAGAGTACAGAGAGGTAATCATAGTGTAGTATATGGCTTGGCTGTAGATAACTTTCACAGAGCCATAATGATGTAAAGAATAAATATTGCTCTGACCCAAATTATAGTGTTGTTAGATTGGGAAGCTGGGGCTGGGAAGGGAGTATGTATGCAGTAAGGGCAGTGGGAGGAAAGAAGCTAGGTGGTTATCATCCATAATAGGAAATTATCAGACAATGGCTAAAACTGAAACAGCAAAAAAGTACAACACAAGCATAATATCTAGAGACATGAAAGTAAATACCGAAAAAAAAAAAAAAAAAAAAGTCAGCTAAGAGAATAAAAGTGGTTGTTTCTGGAGAGAAATTAAGGGTGGTAAGCAATGGACTTTTTTTTTTTTCTTTCAATAACAGAACTAGAAGTTTTGGTGAGAAAATATTTTTACAAGTATCAAATAGGTAATAACTCTTTCTTTGCCTTTCGCATTTAGGTGGAGCAGAACATCCCTGGAAACTTCCAGATCAGCGTAGTTATGGCTATTGTTGCCATGATTTTTTTTTTCACTTGCATATATCAAGATCAAAAGCCTATGTGTGACTTTTCTGGCAGAACCATAGGCAATTACAAAGGTTTTTACCTGGCAGGTCCCACGGGGATAAAGCTGGGCTGTTCATCACAGACTGGGCGCACAGTTTAGAGGGAATTGCAGTCAAGGACTCAGCTCTATGGGGTAGGTAGAGCCCAAATTGTTACCACTCTCCTTTTAAATTTCTGAGATGTTTCAGTGTCTTACTTCCTAGCTTGCCTTATCCCTCTGCTGAGTTTGGCCTCTAAGAAGTCCCTGCCTCAGACAAGAGTGTGTTTTTGGTACATGCAAAAAGTGCACAGCCTTGTTCCTTCCATTCCCTTCTCAGACCCTCAGCATCTGCATCCAGAAGGGACTGGGCTAGAGCATGTCAAAGGCCTCACTGCACCTAGAAAGTTACTAATAAATACATCTCTCCTAAACTTCTGCAGCCTTTGTACCACCTGTACACAACAATTTAGCACTCAGTCACATCCTCTATCCAAAGATTAGCTGGGTTGTTTTTGTTTGTTTATGTGTGTGTATGTGTGTGAGATTTGTCTCCCTTCAATTGTTAGAAAGTTCCCAGAGGGCAGAGGCCCACCTTTTACTTCCTGTGCCCCACACACCTAGTGCAGTGCTGGGCATCCAGTTCAGAATCACCAAAACGTTCGTGAAGGGAGAATGACGTGGGGATTTTCTATGAGATGGGAAGAGTTGGTACCAACCTTTGATTTTGTTCACTGCCATGTCACCAGAAGCTAGAACAGTGCCTGGCACATAGTAAGTACTCAAAAAAATAATTGTTGGATGGATGAATGAAGGCACTTAAAAGAAAGGCTGGCATGGAATTTAGTGGCTAGAAATACTGAAGTATGGGGTGGCGGGTGGGGGGGTCTGGGGAAAGCTGTTGCCCCCCAATAAGATATGAGTGAACAGCAGGAACAGGAATGCGAAGCCCTCTTCTTTTCACCAAGATTCCTAAGGACCCAGGGTGAAGTCAATCCTCTCCGAAAAATACAGTTTAGATAAATACTTAAAGCCTTACAAGCATGCGGTACCAACTATTTCCTATCTAGGAACTGGTTCCCTAAAGGAACACAGGGGATGTAGGCACGAGGTGGCTGAACAGAGACTTTAATTATAGCATTATGTACAGCAGAGAAAAATAAGAAATAACCTGAATGTATAATAATAAGGGACTGGTTGCAGGAAAACATTTACTATAGTTGTTTAATGAAGAAAGTAAGACAAAGTTATATCTGTCTTTGTTTTGTAATAAAAATATGCATTTCTGTATCTGTATATATATTTAAGTGGATATATACATATATCTCTATGAATAGAAAAATATTGGAAAGATACATAGGAAGTGATTACAATATAAAAGAATTAAAGTTTGGGGTTTTTTTTCCCCCTTGCATGTTTCTTTATTTATTTTTAAAGTTTGCATTACTTTTGTATTTAGGGAAAATATATTTTATTTCTTTAAATGACATTATATGGTAATAGTGCTATCAAGTTTATATAGACAACAATATTGTAAATAACTAATACGTGTTAATTAGTACTCTCACAGACACCAGGAAATCAGGGAGACACACATCCTCTTCCCCCCATTTTGAGAGAAGAAGAGGTTTATTCTGGGCATGCCTAATGGCTTAAGGAATGTGATTCTGAGTAATGTACCAGTGAATTTAAGAGGGTAAGTTATCCATCAGGGGATATGGATGTTATAATGATGGGTAAGGAAACTGAGCCTGTGATAATGGGGGAGGGGAAGTCTAGCCTGGGACCGGGGTTTTAGGCAGGGAGGAGCAAATGGAAGACCTGAATCAAGTGGCTGGAGACATGTCATTTAACTTCTGCTGTGGGTCCCCGTCTGTGGCAGGTGCTGAGAGATTAGAGAAGCAGAAGACCAGTTTATCGTCTGATTAGGAAGACAAGCCTTGCACTTACAAAACCATTAAAGACAAAGGCCAGACTGGATTGTTTATAATTAGTGCTAAATAGTGAGATCCAGCTGGGTGCTCTGACCACGGTCTAGATGTTAAATATTTAAAGATGCTTTCCTTTTAATACAGACATATGTATGTTTAAACAGAATTTCATTAAGAATGCAAACAGGCTGAAAAATAAGCAAGGATTGAGCCTTGCAGTAAGAGTCCACATTTCAGTATCTATGTGATTTTATAGGTACCCTTCGAGGGCCCTCTCTCCCAAGAAAGGCTTGATGAACAAGAAAGATTTATAAGGCCTCAGGACTCAAGATACTGAGGCTGTTAATACATTTAGAGGAGAATGGATGGGAAAACAGAGTTTTTAGGAGGTTGGATGTGATGGAAACGGATTCACGACGGTAGGGATGTATGACCAGATGCTGCTGGAAAGCTGGGCCTCAGATCTAGACAGGGTGCCGGCAGGGTGCTCCCGCTACTCCACGTCCTCCTTGTCTCCACGCTGGCCGTCCCCTTAGCCTGACCCAACGGTCAAATTGCCACTTTCTCAGATATTAGACGGTAGGATTAGGATTAGAGTTATTTTCCCCTGATGCCAAAGTAATACCCATTCATGAGATAATTCAGCAAATAAATAAAGCGTCAAAGGAGGAAATAAAAAGCACCTGCAATCCCCTTCAGATAGGGTTGCCAGATTTAGCAAAGAAAAATAGAAACGTGATGTTTGGGCCATATATATATATACTAAAAAATTTACTTGTTTTTCTGTAATTCAAATTTATCGTGCTGTCTGCATGTTATCTGGCAACCCTATCTTCAGAGGTGACCACAATGGTTGGCTTCACTCGTCACCTCCCGCCATTTCTGAACCCCCTTCCGCCTTGGCGCTCCTCCTTTACCACAATGGACTTTGTGCCCTAAATCAAACTTATCTGAACCCCCATGAAAGTCCTGGGCTCTATGATGCTATTGCTTCTCTCAGGAGTACCACCTCACACCTATCGTCCCCAGGGGCAGCAGCAGCGGCTCCCATCTCCTGGAAGGGTTAGATTTGTCCTGGGCACTGCTGCTCTGCAGGCACCTGAGAGAGCAGGTTTGGGGGTTTGAAGCAGCCCGTGCCGGTCTTTGCTTCAAGGCCCACCCAATTCCACGCACTGGGCGCCAACCAGGTCAACGCCATCGCCCTGAAAGGAAGCCAGACGCCTGACCCGGGGTACTCCGCCTAGGCTCAACCAGCTTCCGGCATGTGCTCAGCTTGATTTCCCATTCAGCCGCTTCAACGTTACCAGCCCCGACACTGCCAAAACCACGAAGACACAAAAAAGGAATCAGAGGGATCCTGAGCCTGCCCTCGGCCCTGTGCACTCTGTATCCAATCCCCCAGCTGGGTCCTTGGGTCTGGGCACCTGCCGTTTCACCCCTTAGAAACACTCTTCTCTCTCTCCTCCCTCCAGGAACCACAAATCTCCTTTACCTCAGGCCAAAGGTCAACCTTCTGAAGCCCAGGGTCATCCCTGGGGCCCCCACTATACCCCTCAGGTTTGCAGGGGCCTCAAACTCTTTTTTTTTTTTTAATGCAAATAGCCCATGGCCTATTCCAGTGGGGAAAGGGAGAAGGGGTTATTTCTCCCTTCTCTTTGCTCCTAGATAGGGCAAGGTCTATTTATTTTTGCTTTTATCAAAGAATATTTTGGGCGCTCCAATTCCTAGCCACACTCCTGCCTACAACCTCTCTATATTTTGCACATCACCACGCAGTTTTGCATCTCTCATACATTGAACAAAGTGTTTTGGTCTTCGTTGCTTCTTCTTTTTTTTTTTTTTTAAATAAGTGGCTGTGCTCCAGGGAATTTATTTCAGCATATTATTTCCTGTTTCTAACTTTAGAATAGACAGCAAAACCCTGCTGAAAACCAAGTTAATCAATAGGGTTAGGGGGGAAAAGAAAAAGGCCACCTGGGGTCATTGCTGAAGCAATCCCTGTCCATTTTGCATTCAAGATATTGACACGGAACAAGTGCTTAGTAAACCAGAGCTGCTTTCCCACTGAATTAAGTGGCACTTGCTAAAACAATTACCTTAATTCACAGGAACATGCTATTAGCCCCAATCCCAAATTCAATTCTGTAGATGCTGGGCATTCGATTAAGTATTCCTAATTGTAATCCTTTAATCTGTCTTAATCTCCACCCCAACCCACCTCATTTGACTGCTGAAATGGCAAGGTCCAGCAGGGCCTCTGCTCACGGGCCACTTTTAAGAGGCGCTCAGCCTCCCAGTGAGGCTTAATTGGCAGAGAAGGGAGCTCAAAGCAACCCCAATGTTGATTTCATTTGCTCTTGATGCGTTTAGAGTTCAGTACCACACACACACACACACACACACACACACACACTTAACTACAATGAGCAAAAGAGTGAACAGCTTGGTACAAATAATAATTTTTCTTTACCACCACTTTCGTTTTTTTTTCTTATTTTTAAAATGTTAAAATGATATAACTGCTCTTTGTTTAAAAAAACAAAACAACAACACCTCGAACTATACAAAAGTTTAAGAAGTAAAGAGTAAATGCAAATCAAAACCATGAGATACCACCTCACACCCTTAGAATGGCTATTATCAGCAAGACAAGTAATAACAAGTGTTGGAGAGGTTGTGGGGGGAAAGGAACCCTCATACACTGCTGGTGGGGACGTAAAATGGTGCAGCCACTATGGGAAACAGTATGGAAGGTCCTCAAACTTTAAGAATAGAGTTACTGTATGACTCAGCAATCCCTCTTCTGGATGTCTATCCAAAAAATTTGAAAACATTTATTCATAAAGATATATGTACCACTATGTTCACTGCCACATTATTCATCGTGGCCAGACATAGAAACAACCAAAGTGTCCTTCGACCAATGACTGGATAAAGAAGTTGTGCTACATATATATAATGAGATACTACTTAGCCATAAGAAAAGATGAAATACTGCCATGGATCTTGAGAATATCTTGCTAAGTGAAATAAGTCAGATGGAAAAAGTCAAGAACCATATTATTTCACACTGAAAGCAAAAAACAAACAAACAAGATAAATAAAAACTCACAGACACAGACAGTAGTATAGTGATTACTGAGAGAAAGGGGGATTGCAGGGGCGTAGAAAGGGTAAAGGAGGTCAACTCTATGGTGACCAAAGGAGATTTGACTTTGAGTCAAACACACAATGCAATGATGTATTATAGAATTATACACTTGAAACCCATATCATTTTATTAACCAATGTCACCTCGATAAATTTAATAAAAATTTAAAAAGTAACCATAATTTTTCAATTAAAAATTAAAAGCAAAAGAAACCACTTTTAATAGTTTGCAGGTAACCTGAGGTCTCTGGTTCTCAAAGCACAGTGAACTCCCTTGATGCCCAGATACGCCAGTTGGAAAGTAAGACATAGGGCTTAGAGTCTCTTGAGGAAGGTGAATGGCGCCCCTGACATTCCTTCATTGACTTGTTGCTATTTCCAAGTAGAAATAAATCTTAGGGTGTTTGAGGACATCTGGAGGAGGCAAAGGGAAGGCGAGCAGCAGCTGCGATTCAAGGTCAAAGTCAAAGGAGTTCCTTGATAAATACAGACTCTGAAGCGTCCTGCTAGCCCCATCCCCTCCCTCCCCACCTGCAGGACCCTCCCTACAAGAATCTTTGTGCTGAGCAAGAACCCCAAGGCCAGACTCTACATTCTTGTCCTGTCTCTAATCCCCCACTTCCTGGCTGGGGACTCAGTACAGGTTATTTCACTTTTTGGTCCTCAGCTGTGCTGTGTCAAGTAGAGAAAATAAATATTTTATATTCCTGAAGCCAGGGGGGCTTATGCAAAGAATGCACACGAGTGCTCAGCATTACACTGGCCCTTGTGAGGGAAGATAAGGGAACAGGCATCGGAATAAAGAGGAAACTCAAGACCCCTTCTTAGATCTGACAACAGCAGTCCTCACTGTAAAATGCCTCGCTGTCCCTCATCACTACAGGATGAAATCCCAGGCCCTTCACAGCCTCATTCCCTCTGCCAAATCTCCCCTTGACACTCAGGCAACGTGTAAGCTTCTTGTAGCATCTCCTGCAGGACCTGTTGTTTTATACCTCCATCTGGACTTGGTCAGCCTAGTGGCAGACGGCTACTTTTCTGGGTGCTAACAACAGGCTGGAGTCTGGTGGCTGTTGTATGGTCTAGATAAGGCCTGGGTTTCTAGTTCATACAATCCCCAGACAATGTTTACACTGACATTTCCACCCAGCCTGGGTTCCTCTCTTCTGTAACCTGCCTAGACCCGGAAGACCTTTGAGTTTGAGGTCACTGACCATCCTACCTCATGCCAGGCACATGGACCAAACATAACACACACACCTGCTGAAGTGAAAATGACCTTCTCACCAAGGGCCCGCGCCTCTCACCCTGGTCTTGAGCCTCAGAAGCCAGGAGAGCCGTAGGGATGGCCGGACAATGACAACGGTCTTCAACGGTCTTCTGGAAACTCCAGGCCTGGAGCAAGAGCCTCTGCCTGGGCCCCCAGTTCTTCAGCATCTCTCTCTCTCTTCTCCACTCCTTTCCCTTCTACCCCTCCTCCTGTCCTCCTCTGCCCCTCTCCCAGCAGAATCCAGATGCCACAGTATAGCTAATACCCAAATTGACCTTCAATCAAATGCACCTGAAGCTGGGGTCAGGCTGCATTTCCATTAGTGCCTCCTCTTCGTCTTGCACGGCAGGAGTTGAGAGCCTGCTACTTAAGAGCTGTCACAAATCAGTCGAAGCCTTAGCCTTTTAAGTATCCTTTTCTCCAAGTTGCTTTCTTCTTCCTCTGGATTATTCCCTGATTTCTCCCTCTGTTTCCTCAGTTCCTACATTGAACACTCGAGAGATTATCATTCACGTGACTCTGAACATGGTACCAGTTCTGGAGATGATTCACCTCACTTCACTTGGAAGGCAGCAGGTGATGACCTTGACTGAGAGTGGTTTAATTGCATGGAGCCCTCACAGCTCTGTCGTCAGGAGGGTCAAACTCTGCAACTTCAGGAGTGTGGTTCTCAAATTCAGAGCAGGCATCAGAAACACCTGGAAGGCTTTTTAAAACACAGATGCCTGCTCCTCCCCGCCTCCACAGTCTTTGATTCAAGAAATGTGGATGGAACCTGGGAATCTGCATTTCTAAGTTCCCAGGGAACATGCTCTGAGAATCACCAATCTTATCATCCTCCAGAGAAACTAGCAGCTGAGCCTTCTTCAGGACAACCCCTCCACCCCCAACCATCGGCTCCAATCTTGTGAAAAAGAGGGCTTCCTGCAGGAAAGTTGGGGTCCTTGGTACTTGCTGGTTAATCTGCGAGGAAGAATCTAGGCTCCCCTGCCTCAAGTCCCTTCCCTCCTCTCTCTCTCTCACTTGTTCTGTCTTGACTGCCTCATTTTCTGTCTTTCTCCACTATGGCTTTGTGTCTGTCTCTGGGCCACTCGACATACACACTTCCCCAGCGACGAGTTGGCATCAGATCTGCAGAGTGAGCTCGCAGCCATCTGGAGACGCTGGGCCGCCCTGACTGACATATGCTAAAATACAGGCGGTGGAAAGACTCTGGGCACAGAGACCAATTTGTTAATTTAATTGAGTCACAAACAACCAGGAAGCCAACAGGGTTTTATGAAACCTATTAGGTGTTCTCAGAATCAGCCAAGGGTGGGGTGCTGAGGGAGACCGAGCTTTGTGGCCCCATCCTCCAACTGCAGGAATGGCCTGGGCCTCAGTGCTGCCTCCCAGCTGCGCATGGCGGGGCAGAGAGATGCTCCGTGGGGGCTTGTCCGGGGGAGTGAACGCCATTAGTGGCCCTCGTCCCTTTACTGGGCTAGTGCACCACCATCTCCTGCTTCCCCAGAGACCTGCAATTGGGGTGAATGAGTGTCTCCTGGTCTAGGAGCCTCGCTTCTCTCCTGTTCTAGAGCAGCCCAAAGCCAATTACTCGTGGACTTGCAATACGAAAGCTCTTGCAAGACACATCTCTTACAGTGCCTGCGCGTAACCGAGGGGTTTCCTGCGACAAAGAGCTTTCATTTCATTGGGCTGACTCCAGACTCCATTAAAAACTACATCCTTACTAAGGTCCATCCAGGCAGGTTCTGCTTCCTTCACTCCTCCAATCATGCGTTTCAGGTTCTTGCCTCAGGCTCTACTTCGGTGAATCCAGCCTGTAACATCCATCTCCCATTCACATCGCCACTGTGAACAAACTACAAATGAAGAGTGGTTTCTTTAACACTTCTAAAGGTTCTGATAAGAAATGATCAAGAGTAATAATAATAATAATAGATATGAATTGATTTCCAGGGGGCTTCTTGGCTTCTCTGTAATGTCCCCTAACTCCAGCTAGTTGTCAAAGAATTTGTGCCTTAGCTACATAAGAAGGCAGAGGGCTTGAAGCCAGGAACAATTTACTTTCTCTACCTTTATGTGAGGTACTTACTACATAGTCATCACTGCTCTAAGCTCTGTGAGGGAAGGAGAAATAAGAAAGACACAGGCCCTGCATTCTGATGTAGCCGTGCTGCTTAGACAGTTTCACAGGCATCTTAGAAGGCCACATGGGGTCAGTGCTGGGGCTTGCTGAGGTGGAGAGAGTGTATGAGTTCAGAGGAGGGGTTGCACAGAGCAAGTTGGGGATGCCAGGCAGGCTTCCCAGAGTAGGGGCTGCAGCTGAACTCCAAATGGGCAAACAGTTATGGCAGGGAAAAAGGAGAGAGTAGAGATATCCCAGGAGGCCATAGTCTAAGGCAGAAAAACGTAGCTGTATGAGTCTGGGAGGGGATGTTTTACTGGAAGGAAAACGTGCATAAAAAGGAATGACTTCCAGCAAACTGGCCCTTCTGAGGAGAAAATAGGTTGGGCCAGACCTCCTCTGACAGCTGAGAGTGTCACCTCCTCTGAAGGATGTGGGTTTCTAATTGGGAGATCTGGTCTCACAGGGAGTTGGGGGTCTATACAGGCCTCGTCTCTTCACTCCTCTACTCCAGAAAGATGCGAAAACACTGGCAAAGAATCACAAACAGGAGATGCTCTCTTCTTCCCTCCTGCCTCTGGGTAACTTGCTTGTCTCTCGCCTCCTTGGTCCACATTACTGCTGGCTCCAGCCTCTTGGATTCCCCCACCCCTCCCGGACACAGCCGTAGATGACTCAACCGGAAACACCACTTCCAGTGTCATAGTCCATCTAGAGGACATTAGTGTCTACCCACTGCCCTTGGGATAAGATCTGCACTCCTCAGATTGGCTTTCAAAACCCCCCCACCCCCTAGTTCCTTTTCTCAGGCCCTACCTTTAGTCAGGTGGGCCACGTTCCAAGCTACCTCATGGAACTTCGCTTTGAGTCTTTGTTCAAACTTTTTTTCTGCCGGAATACCTCACTCCTTTTCTGGGCCCATCCAATTCTACCCATTCATTTTTCTCAGTGCCTCTGAAATATGTCCTCTTATGATATCTAACCACATTAACCTTGCCCTCTCTAGATTTACACAGCCTTTGTGTGGTAAGTTATCTGCGAAGATGACCACCACCAGGCGCTCCCATTCCTGCACACATACGCTGCTGCTCCCCTCAAAAGATGGAGTCTATTTGCCTTCCTTTAGGAACTGAAGCTGGCCTTGTGACTTGCTTCGACCAATGGAACTCAGTAGAAGCACTCCTGTGGCAATCCAGGTTTAGGCCGGGAGAGACGAAGTACTTTTGCTTTCAGAATCACAGAGAGAGGCGCCTGGCTGGGACCTGACCAATCCAGCTGTGAAGTCAGTGTGGCTCCTCTAGTCCCAGTCGAGCTGCCTCAACTGACGCCATGTAGAGCAGACACAAGGTCTTCCGTCCTGAGCGCCCTCTCTACATTGCAGAGTGATGAGCAAATAAATGGCTGTTGCTTTAGAAAGTTGGAAGTCAGCTCCTACTTTGGTCTGAATCCTGGCTCTGTGGTTTAATAAGAGCTGCTTACTTGTAGAAAGTGCTCACTAGGACCAAGCTTTGTCCTAAATACCTTTACATATATTATGTCATCGAGAAGGCGCCATGATTATCCCCATCCCATGAGGAATTAAATGATTTGCCAAGGTCCGCAACTAGTAAGTGATGAAACTGGATCATCCCCCAAGCCAGCTGGGTTCACAGTCCAGATTCCTAATGGCTGCTTACTAGTTATATGAGCCCTATGGCCATGAGCAGGTATTTAATTTCTCTAGGCCTCCTTCTAGACTGCAAAATGCAGAGAAATATATGAAAATGGTTGGGAATGGTGGTTTATAAAGATTAAATAAGGTACCTCACACATGGGCTGGGCACTGAGCACTTGCTCATGAAATACTGGTTCCCTTTGTCTTGCTGTGACGTAGTAACAATCTCTCAGTCTCCTCCCAACAAACACTGTTGAAATCCTGAAACCTCAAGTCTTAACTTATAAGTAACAGTGCCAGGCTAACCCGTAAAACTGGCTTAGATCATAATGCACCAGAAACTCTGTACATATACATTGAAATAAAGATATTAGTAGAAGATAATATTGAAAATGAAACAAAACAAGAGAGCCTTTATCTTAATAATAGCATAGGCTTACAAAGGGTGGGGTGATGGGGAAGAGCCATGTTAGTCTTGACCTCAAGTTCAAGGAAACCTCAAACACTCTCTACGAATTCCGGACAAATGTTGCTGACTGTTCTGAAGTAGGGAGGGGACTGGTCACAGTATAAATCTCAGCCTTAAACTCCATCCTCTGCATCTTTCTGCCCCTTACAGAGGGGCTGGCAGAGTTTGCTTTGAGAAGCTGCTATGGCTCAGAGTGGCCATGAATGAATGGTTCCTTTATATCTGCTTCTGCTCATGTGGTCCTCCCTCTCTCAGAGCTTAGCCATGCTGGGCCTGATGTACAAAAATGATGGTTTCAAGTCACATGATCTATATAGCACAACTGCATTGGCTACTAAATTGCTCATTTACCAGACCTTATTATGGTTTTGTGTTAGTTCACTTGCGTCTTACTTCATTATAAGCTGTCCCTAACGTTTTACATTTTTTGGTTAGTTTTAAACCTGGTTCATGTCAATGGAAGTATTTCACACTCAATGGATCCATTAATTGATAGATTTTATCTTCTTTTTCATTGTTTTTATACCGACATTTTTAGATGCATTCATAACCTTTTAAGATCCTTGTGATTTTAGTATTTACTGAAAAAGTGACTATAGCCTAGTTGATACCACTTTATGAATTTATATCATCTTTCTTTGTGCTGAAAGTTTATGAACAGTAGAATGGATAAATAAAATGTGGTTGATTGATATAACAGAATAATACACAACGATAAGCAAGTGTGGCTGCACTCGACAACAGATCGATCTCACAACATAATGTTGAATAAAAGGAATGTGTATGGTGATGTTTTAGCGACGCACTGTTGGGTGGGAAAACCGTAAGAAACGTGAGAAAAGGGTTACCATGAGAGTCATAGGGTGGACTTGGGAGCTCCTGGGGCACTGGTAATGTTCCATTTCTTGACCTGGAGAGGGTTGCATAGTGTTTGCTTTAGAATGTTTTGTTAGGCTAGACATGTATGTGCTTTTGACAATGTAAAGCATTGAAAAATAACTGCTGCATATACTGAATTAAGTAGAAATTTAGGTTCTAAAATTTGATTCCATTTGCCAATTATAAGTTTCCTGGTTTATCATTTTATCATTTACCTCTGAGTGTGCCAATTAAGCTTAACTGAAATCCATCCAACTACCAGATAAATCTGGTATGGGACTTGAAAATCTGTAAGCTGCAGAATCCTGCTAGGTATTTGTATATAATAGCTGTTGAGCTAGGTGAGTGTATTAGTCGGAGGTCGCAAGAGAAATAGAACCAATAGGATGTATATACACACAGAAGGAGATTTATTATCATGTGATTATGGAGTCTGACAAGTCCGAACTTTGCAGGATGGGCCAGCAGGCTGGAGACCCTGTAGTGCTGATGTTTGAGTCTGAAGATGTTCTGTTTGAGTCCAAAGATATTCCGCTGTAGAATTATGAAGAACCAATGTGGTTGATGAAGTTTGAAGGCAGCTGGAGAATTAGCTCATGCTCAGGTGAGGTCATTCTTTTTGTTCTATTCAGACCTTCAACTGAGTGACCGAGGCCCACTCACATTATGGTTGGCAATCTGCTTTACTCAAAGTCTAGTGATTTAAATGTTAATCTCATCTTTTAAAAATCCTCACAGAAACACCCAGAATAAAGGTTGACAAATATCTGGGCACTGTGGCCCAGGCAAATTGACACATAAAATTAACTATCACAGTGAGTGTCACATGCCACCTTATTTACTCTTTGCACGGCCTCATGAATTGGTTATTTCTAACCCTATTTCATACGGAGCATTTAAGTACCTTGCCTAAAGTTACACAGCTGGTAAGCAGCAGAGGCAGGAGTTAAACCAAAGTCTGTGTGTAGCAAACACTAGTGGTGAGCAAGCTTTTTTTTAAAGAGGATCAATCCAAGAAAAATTAAAATGTTTATAAACTGCATATTTTCATCCCAAAGGATAATGTATTTTAAAATATAGTTATCCAACTTATTGATGGGAAATTGCCTCTGCTTTTTAGCCACTAAAATATCTTATCTGGGCATATATAAGAGGAAGCAGCTTTCTAGTATTTCACACTGTGGGAGAAAGTGGGCTATGTGTGGTACATTCCTGCGCTCTTGCACATACCAGAAAGGTGACTCGGGAGAAGCAAGCTTAATTTTAGATGGAAGAGAATTGAACTGATCGGCTGGGTGAAACTTCAGGGCACTGTCCAAGACTCAAGTGGCCGATGGCTGTGGCTTTTTAATCATGTCTAATTGCACTTCAAAATTTAAGACATGCCTTTCGCTGCAAGTAGAGCATTACTAGCACAGCACTTAACTTCATCAACCTTGACCTGAATGCTCTTTGGAGGTTACAAATGCAATAAACTAAGAAAGACAGCAAGAAGTGAAAGGAGAGGTGGGGAGGCGATGGGGAGAGAGTAAGTGAAGAAGGGAGAGAGGAGGAGAGACAGGCGAGCTGTTTTCTGAGCAAAACGGAAGAATGGGGAGAAAGAAGCTGGTTAAGGGCATCTGATTGTTTAAAAAGGGACTATGATGGGATTAACGGGGCCAAAGAGCGGTGACTATAGGGGGCAGGACGAGAGAATCGAGACCGACAAGGGTATAGACAGTTCCCCCGAAGAAGAAAGGAAGGTGGCACCCGCGGTGATGGGGCTGGGCCGTTTGGGGACCACGGGAGGGTTGACGTGTGGTCGGCAGGCTGGTGTGGGTGATCTGGGAAATGTGGCCGATGCAATGAGCGACCATCCCGATGTGCACATGGCTCTTTTTTTTTTCTTCACAAGTTGTATGCCAGAGGAGAGAGCATGGGCTTTAGAATGAGTTTCAAAAAATAATTTGAAATTCAACTTAAAACAATGCTACTACCGTACCATATCGATAGTAATTAACGCTAACTTTTATTTATGTGATGTTGTATTTATATGACGTATTATGAGATGTTGGTAAAAAGAGGATATTTTTCCTTTCTTATAAGGTTGCGGGAAAATTAAATATAGCAATAAGAATGAAATTTGTGCACAGAGTTGGCTCCTTCCTCCCTCCCTTCCTTCCTTCCCCCCTCCCTTCCTTCCTTCTTTCCTTCCTTCCTTCCTTCCTTCCTTCCTTCCTTCCTTCCTTCCTTCCTTCCTTCCTTCCTTCCTTCCTTCCTTCCTTCCTTCTTTCTTTCTTTCTCGTCTCATCTTCAGTGTTTGTAGCTTTGCCGCAATAGCGCTGGTCGCTGTTTTGCATGGGTAATTTTCTCTCTTGGGTGAGATGAAAGCACCTGAAGGGCAGAGAATGGGGCACAGTGGGGAAGAGCAGACAGAAAGAGGTCTGAGAATCAGGCTGTGGGTGAAATCCTGTGCTCTCCACCACTGCGTGTGACCTTGGGGCGTTGTTTACCTCTCAGAACTCCGTTTTTTCCACCTGTACAATGGGATTATAATACTTGCTTTATAGAGTTGTGGTTAGCATTAGGAAAATGGATTTTCAATATGTGTCTAAGTAGGCCCTAAACATACAATTGTCCCCAGAGCTAAGCTTAGAGTAAGTGCTCAGTAAACAGTTGTGGAAATGAACTCTGGGCCCAGTCTCCAGGTGAGTGGGATTTCCAGCGCTTGACAGTAAAGATCCTTCTTGGGCTGTATAAACCGAAGAGCTGAAGGTATGAGGAAGAGGTATTCCCGCAGCAGAGCAGCAGCAGGCAGGAAGGAGGACCCTTGTTCTCTGGCCCAAGTGCTCAGTGGAGGAGGAGCTGGTCCCCAGGACACAACAGGCATTGGATCAGCCCCATATCCCCACCACTCTGTGGAGTCACAGAGATACTTCACTCATCAGGCAGTGGGGACAACAGCGCTTGGGAGCCACACACTCTCTAAAAGTGGCCAGGCTAAGGGAGTCCACCTTTCGAGGAGAGAGGTGATGGGCCCTTAGAGATGCTCTGGAATGGTCTATTCTTGTCCTGCTCATGGCTTCTGCATGGGCAGAACCTTCCCCAACATAAAGGTGTCTAACCAGGGACACACTCGACTTCCTTCAGTTGCACAGTACCTGAAGTTCTGCTCCTCTGTCTATTTAGGCCTTGACCCCAATGCACTATCTTGAGTGTGTGGACAATCTCTCAGGTCAATCCAAATACTTCTCAAACTTTCAGCAATGTTCAAGACTCCCTTGTCCATGCAGCCTTCCCTGACCACTCCAGCTCTGCTTCAGCAGCCTCTCCTCTGACCTCTAGCTCTTGAAGGCACCTAGTAAGGATATGATTATATATTACATATAGGTGTTGTTCGATTTTCTTCCAAACAAGGTGCTCAAGTCTTCCAAGTTAGTGAGTAAGCCCCAAGGGTTTTCTGTTCTTGCCCATCTCTGTCCAATTAATGGCCATTAGTCCAGTCCCACTATCATCTGGGCCCTGGGCCCCTGCAACAGCCTTCTAAATGGTTTCCTGCATCCAATCTTGCCCCAGCACAATCCATTCTCTAGGTCAGAGGGCTCTCTTCAAAGAGCGACACTGATGACCCCAAGTCTTATCTACCATGGCCCCCATCCCCCAGAGCCTTCGATGGCTTTGCATTGCCCTTAGTGCAGTTCATGAGCCCTCTGTGATTTCAGGATAACCAAGCAAACATCCTGATAGTCACCTGGTTAGTGCCAGTCTTCCCAGGTAGATTATCAGCGCTGTGAGGGGAGGACTGTGGCTGCCTTGCTTACCACTCCATTGCGGGCTAGGCACATGAATACATTTTTGTTGACTAAGTGAATAAACGATGGAAGGATGTCCCTGTGCAGCCTTTGGACTGCCATTGAGCGGTGCTGCATTTAGTTTCTATCCTCCAGCAAGGTTTCTGGCAGCAGATCTTCGTGCACATCGCTAATTGAGGAAGGGCACCCTAGAAAACCAATAAGAAAGTTGGGGAGAGCCAACAGAGGTGAAACAAAAAATATGTTTGGTCTCTGCCCACCTCCCTTTCCTGGCACAGTGATCCTAAAATTCTTGGAGTGTCCTGAGTGATGGGAATGTCTTTTGTTATTCATAAGGAGCCCTTTCCAACCACACCTGAATGTATGCTCTTGGAAGGCCCCTAAGTAACTTCAGTAGGGCTGTTAGTCACCAACGGAACCAACCCTAAGATTAGAGGGTCGGAGCTTTCATGCCTACCCACAAACACCCACTCCAGAGAAGGGAGAGGGGATGGAGATGGAGTTCAATCATGGGTGGCCCATGATGTAATCAATCGTGTCCAGGTAATAAAACTTTGATTTTAAAACAAACTTCTTAACGATGAGGTTCGAGGAACTTCCTGATTGGTAAGCATATACGTGTACTTGGAGGATGTTATACCCCATCTCCATGGGGACCGAGGCTCCTGCTCTTCAGGCACCTCTGGACCTCACCCTATGTACCTCTTTACCTATGTATCATCCAGATCCTTCGTAATAAGCCATAATTGTAATCACTGCTTTCCTGAGTTCTTCGAGTTGTTCTAGTGAATTCTTGATTGGTGAGGGCGGGGGGCAGTGTGTGAGAATCCCTGCGAGGCAGAAGTATGGGTAACCTGGGGACCCACTACTTGCATTTGACATCTGAAATGGGGGCAGTCCTGTGGGACTGAGACTTAACTGGTGGGATGTGTGCTAACTCCCAATAGCTAGTGTCTAAATTGAGTCGAATTACTGGGTACCCAGTTGGTATCAGAGAACTGGAGAATTATTGACTGTTGTTAAAATGAGGCACCAAGGAAGTGTACAACCTCGGGCAAAGCTCCAAGCTTCAGCCTGACCCTACTGACAGGATGTCTCAGGGATGTCCCCACCACGGCCAGGAGTCTGGGGCTTTCATATGCCCTCACTCACCAGCCGTTGGTTAGGGGCTGCCACAAGAAATTTTCAGGCAGTGCCTGCTCTAAGAGAGGGCAGAGCAGACCCCTGAGCCAAGGGCAGTCCTCGAAGAGCCAGGGGTGTGGGCTGTTGAAGCTAAAAGTACATCAAAGAAGAGCGGTACACACAGTAAGGAGGGATCTTGGGGCATCTGTGCAGAGCCTCAGCCTTGTCTATCATAGGCTCCTCTCCCTGGGGACACTGTGAGAAGGGAGACATTCCCCTAGCCCTTTGGGCCTTTGGGCATCATCCATACAGTACAAATTGAGCAACTAACTTGTGCCTGACCCAGGGGGCTCTGAAGATACAGGATGTGGTCTCTGTCCTCTTGGAGTTAGTTTCCTCACTCTGGCATAGTGACCTTCTGATGTCTTATTAGCAGAGATGAAGCACCTTGCAGGTATTCCATTATTAATAATAAAGAGCTGAAGTGGAGGTAATTTTCTCTTTAAAAATAACTTACATTTTCTCAAAATAGTGGCTCCCTCCCTCACCTCTGTGCTGAAATTTTTCCTTGAGCCATAGCCAGCAGGACCAACTGGCTGAAACTCACAAGTCCTGCCCATGGCCGTTTGGCATGGCCCTGCGCACCCTCTGAGAACTGCTGCAGCTGGGGCGACAGGCTGGTTCTTTGTGAGCTCTGGCCTCTCCTGGCACCAGGCGAATGGGAAGCAGGGATCTCGCTGAGAACGATCGTGAGAAGGGTGACGTGTGGTGCTACGTTGGGCTCGGGGTGGCCATTGTAGGGGAGGCTGCCTGCTTCACGCACCGCTTCAGCTGAGCCAGACTTTTGTAGTCACACAGGGCACCGGTCCAGTTGCTGACTGCTCTCAGTTTTCTGCTTGTGACAAGTCATTAAAGCCAGGCTTTGTCCCTGCTCTCTGCCGCCTAGTTTTAATATTAATTGCAGCCAAAGCAAATTAGAAGAGCAGATCTGCTGCTCCTGAAACATGCTGTGTATAACAGAGCCAAATGTAAATGACTTATTCACATGCAAGTTAGTTACGTGACTGCTCTCTTCTATGAGCGCAGAGGGAAAGGTGACTACCTTTGAAATAAGAAATGACGGGTGAGGGTCAAATGGTCGGAAGGTGACTGCTGGGAGACTAATGGATCCCAAGACAATCCGGCTGTACCTAAGCTTTGGAGGAGAGAAAGAGGAATCTGTCCTGATTGGCAAGGGGCCACCCACCCATCCGGAGCATTGGTCAAACCAAGTGACCAATCAAATCCAGAGCATTGTTCCCAAAGTCTCATCTATCTTGTGACATGTCAGGTCAAGGCCAGAATTATCTGTCTCATTCTTGCAGTCTCTCAATGGCTCCCCAAGGCAAGAGACTGGTGTCAACAGGGAACTTTTGTTCTCACCATCTTCTTGGCATATGCAGAGAGAGTGTGTCTGGGGAACTAGAGCTGCCAAGGTTTGCATGGGAGGCCTTGAATGAAAATTTATGCCGCTTCTTGATGGCAGTTCTGTGTTGGGTTGATTACCCAGGAGGCCAACAAAACATTTATTTAGGGAAACAGTAAAGCAGGTTGAGAACAAAAAAAGAGGTGGAGAATTATTAAAATTTTGATATTTAATACTTCCTTCAATGTAGAAAGATTTGAACATTGGTAGACTTCCTTTTGTACCATTTTAATTTAGATGTATGTGTGGGAGTGGGCTAAGGCATACGATTTTGGGGGATCCAGAGCTTTAATGATCTTATACATCCTCTCCCCCATGGAAAAGTGGAGAATGGGAAGAAGTGAGGCATTTGTGATTTGTATAAGAACATTACTGTCTGGTTGGTAGACAGAAGTTTGGGAGTTCTTTGTTTGGCAAAGCCAGATCTAGAGAGACATAGCCCAGAACACGGCCCACCAATCTGTGGGTGTGAATGGCCCTTCCTGAAGCCTAGGGATGTCCTGCGTGATGCACACTTGAGTGTGTGTCAGAATCACGTGCAGTGCTTGTTAAAACACAGCTCGCAGGGACCTGCACCAGGGTCCAGAAAAAAGCCCTGATTGTAGTTTTTGCCAGTTTCTGTGGTATAAATACTTTCACCATGGCCAGTGTCAAGTTACCAACACTATGCCACTGAACACTGGGAAAAGATGTGCATAATCGACTCCTTTAGTACTCTAGGGAGAGGCAGATTACTAGTGGGGAACAGGCCTATAGCCTGGGGACTCATAGGGCCACCCACCATCATGCAGGATTCCCAAGGCTTCCCCCTAGAAGAATGAAGGCCAGAAAGCATGAGGGTGGAGTGGTCGGAAGGGAACTTGTTTACGGAAGAGAGAGAATATTTACACCTGGCCCGCTCTTCTTTTGCCCGCTGACCTAGGACACCGAGTTTTGTTATGTGTGCTTGCTTTTTAAAAGAAATTGTATATGTATATGTAATTTTTAAAAGGGTACAAAAAAGAAAATAAACAGCATGTATTATTGCGCCATTGACATTTTGGCATATATTTTAGTTTTGTTTGTTTTTAAATAACACACACACAAACATACATCCACGTTTTATGAAGTTGTCCTACATGTACTGTTTTGGAATTCAATTTTTTCGTATAATACAGTATCATGAGCATTTTCGCCTGCTATTAAATGTTCAACAACATGATTTGTAGTGGATGTATTATAATCTTTTTTTTGAAACACCTGTTCTTGGAATTTTGCTTTGTGTCCAACATGTTTCAATTACAAGCATGCTTTCATAAACAGCCTTATATCTAAATATTGCCATTCTATGATTATTTCTTGGATTTCAGCTTTTTAATAGAACATACTGGCTCAAACGAAATGTGCATATTTTTAAACTTTTGATTCTTAGGTGGTCAAATTGCCTTCCAGAGAAATCATTCCTATTTATACTCCCATTAGAGGCATTTAAAAGTGACGGTTGCATCATTTCTTTTCATTAACACTGGGTTTTACAGGGTTTTTGAAATTTTAAAATAAGTTATTTTATTTGTTGTTTGTTTGTTTGTTTGTTTTTTGCTTTTGTTTTTGCTGTGAAAGAGTCACTTCATGAGAGACTGAATGACATCCATGTGCAGGACAGATAATTAATGCAGGTACCACCCACTAAACTTTAAAGTCCCACTAAATACTTGAATATTTGGCTCCCGTGGAGATGTTAAAAAGTGGCAGCTGTTACAGTCAGCTACACCTTCTACAATCCACGTGTCTGGACCAAAGCAGGGAGAAGGCGAGGGGCCTGGGTCTCCTTAGACAGTACCATTTCTCCCAATAAAAGAATGACATTTGGTCATCACAGTTCCTGAAAGGAACAAGAACGGACAATTGCAGGAAGTGGGGGAGAAAGAGGCCGGGCTACTAACGAGCAAATTAACCGGACAAGAGAGATGAATCAGAAGTGGTCCAATAACTAGCCCTAGATTAAGTGCATCTGGCTCACCCAGGGATTTCACAGTCGTTTGCTTCAAGCTGCTAATCTTTTCTGAGAGGCTCCCTTCAAGCCGTCTGGAAGGAATGAATAAACGGATGGCTTAGCCAAATGGTTGCTCCTGCGATGTTTTATGCATGGGTGCACGCGCACGTTGTCATGCCTTGTGGATTAAGGATTTAGAGTGTGGCTGGTTCACAGAAGTACGTACTTTTAGACATTATTTAGTCCACCTGTCCTTTCACAGCTGAAGAAACTGAGGCTCGGAGAAGGTGATACGATTTCTCTTGAATTTTACACATCAGAACAGTGGCAGAGCTGGGACTAAAACTCAGGTATCCCACTTTTAGTCCAATACCGTTCCGACTAACTAATTGCCATTTGTTTAGTATTTTCTAAACTTAGTAGAGAGTAACAGAAAGAATTAACATGGATGCCAACACTAAAATAGTAAGATAAGTAATTTCACTAATTGTCTCCTCCAGGTAAGATATTACATAGGGAAGTCAACCTGGGTATGTGTGACCCGGGATGAATGATAAAGCTCCACCTCCTCATCCATAGTGTGGAGTCAGTAATAGTACCCACCACACAGGTTGTGGTGAGAAAGCAGAGAGCTTAGAACATAGTACTCAACAGATATTAGCTACTGATGATGATGGTGATGATGATGATGATGATGATGATGATGATAGTAGTCGCTTCTTGGCCTAAGTTGAAGCAGAGAGGTGTCTTGCAGGAGGTTGGTTATTCTTTATATGTAAATATCTGAAGTGGCAGAGGCACCAATCGCCCTGGGGGAAAGCATATAGGAAGACTTTCCATGCCTGGATCAGTGCTGCCCATCCTAGTACATCCTAATGTGCTAGCTGGTGGCTGGAAAGGAAGTGGCAAGTTTGTCCAGGAGTCAAGGTTATCAAACAGGAGGAAAAGGGGAGACTTCTTACCCACCCATCACCTGGGCCTAGAGACTGGAAGAAAGGCTAAGGCTGGAAACCGCTCTTGACCCAGCTTCTCTGGCATAGAAAATGTGCTGCAGAAACAGTGGTTGAGTGTGGGGAGTAAACGGCAAGAGCAGAACCCAGGATTTGGGGTCCGTGGTCCCAGACAGTACTGCTTACTATTAGTAATGCTATTAGTTTGGATGCTTTTACAACACTAGCAGAGCATCTGCTGGGCCATGCAGGAACGGTGACCGGCGCCTCCCCCATTGGCGGCCATGGAAGCAGCAAGGAGACTCAGCGGAACACACTTGGCACTTCTCTGTGCCTGGCGTTTGCAACCTGGCCTGAGTCCTCTGGAATAAGGAAGCCCTGGGCAATTCTGGGTACAGAGAAAGGTCTCTGGAGGGAAGTGCAGGGTTTTCTGCTACTATGAGCAGTAATTGTTCATTTAATTATTTTGAAACATTAAATAAAAAAACCTTTGTTGTATCTAAAGCTGGTCATAGAGGCTACTAATTTATATCCACAAAACATACATTTACAAGTACACACAGAGCAATCACAAATGAAGTCCCCAATATCTGAATTAGATATTTACAATTTTTTTTTCCTTTTGATAATTTATTGAGGTGAAATTCACATAAAGTAAAACGAACTGTTTTGGAGTAAGCAATTCAGTGGCACTCAGTACATTTGCAACATTGTGCCAACGCCACCTCTAGCTAGTTCCAAAACATTTCCAACACTCCGGAATAAAAACGCAGACCCATTAAGCAGTTTCTCCCTCTTCCTCACCCTGTCCTGGCCCCTGGCAACCGCTAATCTACTTCTGTCTCTCCGGATTTATCTATTCTGGATATTTCACATAAGCGGGGTTGAGGAGTTTATTTTTTGTGAAGGGAACACAGAAATGAGGCAATAGCAGAAAGAATGTGGGGCCACAGAACCAAAAGTTAAGCCTGTGCTCTTTCCTTTCTTTGGTTTAAAGTTGAAATCTGTGTGCTTATCAGAGTGGTTTGCAGGAATCTGCAAAATCTTTGTTTAAAGATTCCTAGTTTTCGTTACTACTATTACTAACAACAATAACAACAATGAAAACATTTACTGCGTACTTAATATATTGCTTTCTGTATTAAATGCTTAGATACATGATCTCATTGAATATTCAGAGAGGTTTTGCCAGATCGGTACATTTCATAGATGAGGAAACTGATGGTCAGGGAAGTAATGTACATGGGGTTACAGAGCTGGGAGTGGCAGTTTAGATTTTAAACAACTGTGACCGACTCTAAAATTCTGCCTTCTGCCTTTAAAAAGAGTGTTTATTATAATCTTAACACATATTACGTTCTTTTTGTGTTCACTGGTACCCCTCAGACCAACTGCTGGCACTCTTTAGCATCTCTCCCTTCGAGCCTTCCCTGCCCTTCCTGCCTTGCCCGCAGAGATGGCTCTGTTTTGGGAGATGCCTCAGCCCTCGCCAAGTGTCTAACGCAACCTGTCCTCAGGATGGCAGCATTATCAGGGGAAGGTAGGGCTGGAAGGGGCCACAGACACCCCCAGACCATGAGTGGCAAAAAGTTCTGGACCTGGGGGTTTCTGGGAGGTGTCTCGGGAAGGGCCGAGGCTGGGCTGGCAGGGCCCTGGGTCTCCTGCCCTACTTCACCAAGATACCCTGCTTTTGTCTGTAGTCTGTGATTTCATTTGAAAAAAATATGCTAACCGATCAAACAACAAAAACAACAACTACTACTGAATCTCCACCTCCTACTTTTACAGATAAGAAAACTCCAGCTTATATACCTCAATTTTTTTCTTTCCTTCTTTTTCCATAACTGATTTTCAGCAAAGGATCCTCGAACTGGAGAACTTAGCTTCCCACTCTCCTCACAGCTAGCTCTGAGTGGCCACGTGACTAAGTTCTCACTGACAGAAGGTGAGAAACCCCGCCTGAGAAAGGCAGAGATGAGATGGCAGAGAAAACGGGGACAGACCTGGGGTCTTTTGATGTCTATGTGGAATGGAGCTGCCCATCCATCTGGACCACCTGCCTCTATCATGGGAGAGAGATAAATGTACAGCTTTTAAGCCATCGAAATGGTGGGTCTCTTTGTTACAGCAGCTTAGTCTGTACCTTAACTACGATGTCAAGGGGAGACTGACTTATGTCTTCTGTTTCGTACATTTACGTAAATGGTTTTGCGTTTACTACTCTTTCCATCTATCTCTTCCTCTCTTGCATGTAGACAATACTTAGATCAGGGTCATGTAGGGAGCGACATTTCATTTCATAGGTGCCGAATTAACGCAAATACATATAATTGAGTCCAAACGACTAGAAAATTAAAGGTCGGTGAACTATGAGGCTTCGGGCAGTGAAGTACTGTGTTTAAATCTTGATTCTGTCATCTCCTGGCTCTGCCACTATGAGTAGCTGTTTACATTTTTCTGAGCCTCAATTCTGTCAATTGTGAAACCGGGGATAACAATTTATTCGCGTCCAAAGCCCAATGAGATATACCAGTGACCACTCGAATGTTGCTGCCCTTTCATGGCAGTCAAATCCGGAGTCCCCGAGGGACAACGGTGGGGCCTCCGCACATCCGCTCGCCTGCTCCCATTGCTCAGTAGCAACAACAACTACCCTTTCCTGAGCGCTTCCCACGTGTCAGGCGCTATGCGCTCCCTCACTCTGGGCTCGCCGGAGCCCTCTGAAGAAGACGCTGTCAGTGTTACTCCCGTTTCCCCTCAAAGAAACTAAGGCTCGGAAAGGGCAAGGGACTGGTCCAAGGTCATTCCATGATTAAGAGTCTGATCTGGGATTCCAGCTCAATACTATTGTTTTGACACCCGTATGCATTGTGTTTGGTGGAGGGGGGGGGGCAGGGGGCAGGGAGGGAGAGGTGACAATGGTGGTGTGAGACTCTTGGGTCCAGGAAAGCCGGCAGAGAGGGAGCAGTAGCTGGAAGGTACAGGTGGGCCAGTTTGGGGATTCCAAGGCTGAGGAATCATAAAGAAACTGTTCCTTGACTTTTATCCTACAAGCCCACTTGCTCGCCTTCTCCAGGGCTGATCTCTCTCTCTCACTCTCTCTCTGCCTCCTTGCTCCCGTTTTAGGCCTCCTGGCACCCTGGGTGACATCCTCAGCACACCTGCTGACTTTCTTTCCTCTTCTAGTCCACTTCACTCCCCTTGGCCCCTGCTCAGTGCCCTGGCCTGTGTCTTGTGGCCTGTGGCCTGGGCAGGGGCGTGTGAATGGCAGTAGCATTCCAACCAGGCTGAGATCACCATGTTGGGAAGAACGGGCTGCAAGGGAAGGTCAGCCTGCGTCACTTGAGGGCCTTGCTGGCAGATCATAAAGGCTGGAAATGCCTGATGAGGTCATTGCACCCAGGCCCTGGGGGCTGGACCCCACCGCCTCCCTTGGTGGCTGACACATCCTGCCACCTCCCTTTGGAGAGGCAGAGCAAGCAGGCCCAGGCTGGGAAGGCTGCTCTTCTTGACCTAATCTTTTCCTTCGCTTTGCTGGCCCGCCCTGGCCCCCTGGGAATGGAGGATACTCCCCTGCCTTCTTGCCGGGCAGCTCCAGCTCCCCAAGGTTCTACCAACAGCCTGAGCCCCTGCCATGCAGGGCCCCACCTCCAGAGGGTTCAAGCAGCCGTTCTGCTGATACGGGCACTATGGGAGGGTAGAGTCGGGAAAAGCAATAAATAAAGTAATTTATGTTGATCTAAGAAGCTGCCTGCTGTGGAGGGTTGGGCGAGACCCTGACTCTAGAACTGGCGTTGCTCACCAGAAGGGCTTGCCAGTCCCTTCTCTGGGTCTCACTTTCCTCACCTGTAAAGAGAGTGTTGGCCTGGAACCGAGGATCTTAATCTCCCGGGAGTGCAGGGCCCTCCAAGTCAGAGGCAAAACTGTGAGGGCCCTCCAAGTCAGAGGCAAAACTGTGAGAACGTGAGTTCCAGGGCAGCAGACCGACGCCTTTCCGCAGATGCCATGCCATGTTCCCAGCAAGACTGGGCCTTTACAGGCCTGCCCCACCTAACAACCTCTGTGTGCTTCAAGGTCGCCAGGAAATGACACAGAGGCCCCTGGAGTGGTGCCCAGATGCCCGTGTAGCCTGAACCTCGAGGCCGCAGGGCCCAGCTCCTGGGACAGCAGGGGTACCAGTGTGCTTCTCGGAAGAGCTGGAGTGGACAAAGTACCTTAGCGGTGTCAGACCATGTGTAGGGCAAGAGGACATATGGGACAAGAAGGCCATCCACTTGCATGCTCTCCCTGTAGCTCGAGGTGTGGTAAGATGGAGTCCAAGAATGGGCAAGAGATGGTTGGATCCAGCACCCGAGGCCGTCCGCACCAGAAGGTGCTCTTCTTCCCCTCACTATTGCTAAGGTCCTGGAAAGAATTTCTTCTCTGTAGCTGCCGTCGGCTCAGCTGGAGCAAAAAGAATGGAAACTGAAGTCACGGAGCAATTTAAGAGCTGTGCAAAGTCATCAGCTTGCTGAGCGCTGTTTCAAAGAATGCAGAGAAACAGGTGACAATGTTCTGGTTTTCGGCCTCTGCTTGAACCTGCCAGCTCAAGCACAGAGCCCCAGGCCAGTTGCACTTGGGGCCCTCGTCCTCGTCCACCTCACTGAGCCCTCAGCTGGTCCTCAAACTCGCAGCTGGAAACCTCTGTGTGTAGAACACTTCTGCGTTTATAAAGTGCTCATGAGCGTTTAACTCTCATGGCTAATACAGCTCACGTCAGAGGTCTCTGAGAGCGGAGAGTCTGGAGTGATCTCCCTCATCCAATACATCCGTGATTACCCCCATTTTTAGGTGAGAAAGCAGAGAGTCATGGGTTGCTTAGCTGTGAGGTTCAGGCTTGTCTTTGTCACCCAGACGATCTGAGGCCAAGCTGAGGTCTTTTGTACTTACTTAATCGGCTTTGTTAGGCCACGATGCCAAAATGCATAGTATAGGTCTAAAACAGGAGTAAGAAATTTATGGCCTGGGGGCCAAATCCAGCTCCCTGTTTGTTTTTGTAAATAAAAATTTATTGGAACACAGCCACACCTATTTAATTACATATTATCTGGCTG
This sequence comes from Rousettus aegyptiacus, assembly GCF_014176215.1. Lineage (NCBI taxonomy): Eukaryota > Metazoa > Chordata > Mammalia > Chiroptera > Pteropodidae > Rousettus > Rousettus aegyptiacus. The sequence continues at coordinate 75,709,047 of NW_023416287.1, forward strand.
CTACCACTTTAACTGGAGTGGTTGTAGCAGAGACTCTGTGGTCCACAAAGCTTAAAATATTTACTATCTGGGCCTTTACAGAAGTTTACTTGGTTTAGAATATATAAATCGAGATGGATTTCCCCAAGAAAACAGGTCATCAGGCAGGTTGCTACTTAACCAAAGGCCTGGTGTCTAAGAATCCTCAGAAATGATACAAATGACCACAGCACTTGCATTTAATTAACTGATAATGACACCCTGCCCATGTTTCATCCAAAGCTTTCAAGTGGCCACCTCAGCAGACTGATACTGAGATGTGGGTGCTGATTTGAGGAAACAAATCCACAATGGAAGAGAGCTGTGTCTGAGGCTAGAAGCTGGGGAGCAGGGGTGGGGGGCAGGTTTGAGGCTCAGAGTGACAGCAAACTCTTATGTTCTAGTGTGGTAGGGAAGCCACCAGGCTGGATGGGATGGTGTGAAGTGGTCACATAGGGTGCAGATGGTGGGTGCGTCATCTGCATCCTTGGTGGAAATGCTGGCCTCAGGGCACCCTGTGAACAATAACTCAGGCAGAAGGGCGGGGTGGTGGAGATGGGATCCCCGTGGCCAAACGCTGAGTTCATATTCCTCCTAGCTGATTGCTGGGGCCTGGCCCACCGTGTGTGTGTGTGTGTGTGTGTGTGTGTGTGTGTGTGTCTCCTCTGGGCTGAAGTGATTGTCCTGCTGGGGCCTACAAGGCCACCCTGCAGGATGTCAGTTTCTGGGGGAAAGGTGGGAACTCCCAGGAGGCTCTCAGTCCCCTAGGGACTGGCCTTGGAAGGCGGGAGGAAAACTGCTGTGGTCTCCACTGGGATGGGTTATGGAGCATCAATGAATTGGTCCAGGAAGCTGACCAATAAGCTATATCTCCAAAGGCAGAGGGGTCTAGATTCAGAAGGGTCTGCATCTATTTCTCTTCTGCCATCTTTGACGCCCAGTCTGGCCTTGGTGACTGTTCCAGTCTGGTCTCCGCCATGCACCAGGGTTGGGGGGCGTTCCTATGACCAGTTTTGGGCCACAGCATCCATGGCTTGCCTTCACCAGGGTCTTCTCCTCTCCTTGCTAACTTTGGCAGCTCTTGGTTTTGTTTTGTTGAGGAAAGTGGCATTTCTTCCTTCTGCCCGGAAGGAGGAGGTTCTCAGCTTGGGTGGCCTCTGAGGGTAGGAGACAGCAAGGACCAAGGGACACAGGCCGTGTGACCAGGTGGTGAAGGGTCCTGCACAAGGGAGCTCCCCTTTGCTCTGGAGATGGAAAGGGTGTGGAGGGTCTTCGGGTCGATTGTGCGCACATAAGTCTTAGGTGGTGGGCCTCCCCACGCGCTTCTCTGCATGTTGGCTAATTTGAGTCCAGGTCTGAGGCCTTGGAGGGTGGGGTGCCTGGGGCCATCTTCCCAAGCACAGCTCTGCTGCACTTTGCTAAATGAACAGAAGCTCCTGTTCCAAGGCAGTGTGCTCTTCTCTCTCTCCCCCTCACACTCTGAGCCTATCTCTGCCAGCTGCTCCGAGCTTGGATTGGAGCTTCTGGGGCAGAGGGGTTGTGGGAGGTGATCTTTCCAGTGGGTGGGATGTCACAGCGTAACCTCCCCTCTCAGCTTGCCTCCCTACGAGTAATCTTCAGCAGCCGTGTCTAGAATCACGGTTTCGTTTATTTCTTATATATTTTATATCAGTCCTCCTAAGGGTACCCCCAGCCCAATCTAGGCCCTCAGAGCCCGAACCCCAGCGTTCTCCGGCCGGGGCCCAGCCCCCAGGACGCGCAGCCTCCCCCATTCCCGGCCCCGCCCCGCCGCGGGCTTTGTTCCCCTCTCAGCGCAGCTGCGCGCAGCGGCCACACGGGGGCGCTGGAGGAACTGGTCTCCTTCCCTCTTCCCTTCCCTGTCCCTCCCCTCTGCTACCCTGGTCCAAGCTCCGCGCTTTGGGCATCCTGAGCTCTGCGCTGAGCGCGCTGGGACTGCTCCTGCAGGAGGCGGGGCAGCAGGGGGCGTTCCGAGGGGTTATTTCCCATTCGGAGGCTCCGGCTTTTGACAGAACAGCCTCTTCCCGCGGACGTCGCCTGGAAGCCCAGCCCTGGTGCCTGCTCCGCCCCAGGGTCCAGGGAGACGTTGGATGGAGCAGGGTTAGGAAAGGCATCACAGCCTGACAGGCAGAAGGGGAGGTGGAGAACCTAAGGGAGCCTGGGCGGAAGCTGCCAGAATAGAGCAGAGGCCTGGGCACACAATGTACCTGGACCTCTGGGCTGAATTGTTTCCTCTGAGGGAGGAAGCGGCGAAAGTGACAGTACTAGTGTGCGGTCCAGAACAATTATTCAGGTTTCCACTGAAGTCAGGGTTTAGAGATGCACGAGGGGAAGGAGGCAGGTAGACCAGAGTAGGTAGTGACCGCTATGGTCCAGGTGAGCAAAAAGAGGGCGTCACTGGAGGCCACAGCAGTGGGCATGGAAAGGAGGGCAAGATTCTTAGCGGTGGAGTCTACAGGACTCAGTGCTGGCCTCTGAAATCCCTGTCCCTGGCTGAGCTCGCTTCCTGTCTGAGCTCATCCCCGAAAGCCTATCCACGGAAGTCGTTCTGCCTCTGGACACCAACCCCTGCTTTCCACACCACTGACTTTGAAGTGCTTTCATTTGCTTGTTTTTAGTTGTTTTCTCGTGTGCCACCCAAACAATTGGGAAATAATTTTCTAGATCAGAGCTTGCCCCCACCACCTCCTCTTTTACTTCTCCTTCATTTCTTCTTGGTCTACCCCTCCTGTATTCATCACAATTTACGTATCCATTCTGCCACGGGGTTGTTTCTAGTTTCTGATATTTATGAATAATGCTGTTTATAAATGTGCATGCATTTCGGCGAACATGTGGATGCATCCTGTTGGGCATACAGCTAGGAGTGCAAATGCTGGGTCACAAGGTTTGCATGTGTGACTTCGGTTGCTATGACCAGTTTTTTAAAGGATTGTGCCAATTTGCACTCCCACCATCAGTGTGGGAAAGTTGCTGTCGCTCCACAACCTTGTCAACATCTAGCATTGTCAGTTTAAAAATTTTTGGTGTTTGTGTAGTGTGAGTTCATTGTGGTTTTAATTTGTGTTACTTTGATAACTAATGAGGTTGAGAACTGTTCCCTATGTTTATGGACCATTTTGACATCTTTTGTGAGGTGCCTGTTCAAGTTTCATGTTTATTGTTCTTATGAGTTGTCTGTCCTTTTTATATTCTGGATATGACCCCTTTGTCTCTTATATGTGTAATAAATATTTTGTTTTGTGATTTCTCTTCATTCTCTTAATGATGTCTTTGATGCACATGAATTCTTCATTTTATTACTGTCCGATTAATCTTTCTTTTTCCTATGTGATTAATGCATTTAGTGGAATGTTTTTTAAAAAATCTGTCTTTACCCCGATGTCATGAAAATATTGTTTATCTGGTAGAAGCTTTGTTGTTTCGCCTTTCACATTTATATCTACAAGTCACCTGGAATTGAGTTTTATGTATGGTGTGAGGTAGGATGAAGTTTCCTTTTTCTTTTCTTCTCTTTTCATGTAGGTATCCGATCCAGCCAATTCCATATGTTGAAAAGACTACACTTTGCCCACTCCACTGTTGTTGTCGATCAAGTATACATATATATCTAAAGTTTTGGAATTTCTATTCTGTTTCATTGATTTGTCTATCCTTGTACCAGTAATACACTGACTTAATTACTGAAGCTTTGTTAATCTTGATATTTGCTATAGCGAATCCTCCTAAACTTGCCCATACTGTACTTGTCACACTCTAATGCGATTCCCTGTTTACTGGTGTGAAAGGGGAGTCAAAATTTATATGCCAAGATTCAAATGTGCAAAAATCTGAATTTAAAATTTTTTCTATAACCGATCTTATTTTGTGTTAAAGCTCTCCATTCCTACTGTAAGTCTGTTGCTGTTTTTGAAATTTTTTGTTTTTCCATTTTCTTCTCTAGTAGCTTGTTAGTTATGCAATATTTTATGATTTTACTGGGTTCCTTAGCGATAAAATATGCATCCGCAAGTCTAATATAAATTGTATTTTTACCATCTCCAGGCAATGCAATGATCTTAGAACACTTTAATTTCATTGATTCTCCTCTTTCGTTTTGCATATTGGTGTATATTTTAATTTATATTTTAAATCCCACTAAAAATTGTAATTATTGCAGTTGTTTTATACGGCCAATATGCATTTAGGTTTACCTGAAAATTCGACCTTTCTGGTTCTTATTTTTCCCTGCAATTCTGTGATTCCATCAGAGATTATGTTCTTCTTCCTGAATAACTCCCTTTAGTATTTTCTTAGTGTAGCATTCTTGGTGACAGATTTTCTCTGATTTTGGTGTCCGAAAATGAACTTATCTCAGCTTCATTTTTGGAGGACATTTTATTGAGTATAGAATTCTAAGTTGATTGTTATGTTCTTGCAGAATTATGAAGATACTAGTCTGTTGACTTCTGGCTACTTTGTTTCTGGTGAGAAGTCAACTGTGTCCCCCACTCCAAGTTTTTAAGATTTATGTTTGTGTTTGGTTTTCAGCAGTTTTACTCTGATGTGCAATGTGTATGCATGTGTTTCTCCCTCTTGGGGTACCTAGAGCCTTTTGAATCCGTAGCTTGATTTCTTTAATCAGTTTTGGACAATTCTCAACAATTATCTCTTAAAATTTATTTCTGACCTATTCTTTCTCTTCTCCTGCTGGGATGTTACATATGTGTTAGATTTTTTCATCACATCTCATTTGTCTCATTGGCCCTTTTCTGTATTTTCTATCCTTTTGATTCTGTCCTTCAGTTGGACATTCTTTTTCTACCTAACAGCTCACTAATCTTTTCAATCTGCCGTCAAACCGCCCCACTGCATTTTTTATTTTAAATATTGTAGTTTTAGTTACAAATTTAACATTTTTATACTTTCCAATTTCTGCCCAAATCCTCTATCTTGTTATTTAAGTCCGTGGACATATCAGTCATGGTTATTTCAAAGTCACTCCCAAATCTGGATATTCTGCGAGTTGATTTCTATTGTCCTTTTTCTTCTTCACTTTCAGTCAGATTTTGTTGTCTTGCAAACCTTGTCGTTGTTGCTCAACATCATATATGAAAATAGTAGAAATCAACTGAGATTCTGAAAAGCGTTATATTCGGAGATTTGCTTTAACTTCTTGCAGACATTAGGATAAGAGCAACTCACTCTCATTCATTCAAGGATTCAGTGTGACTTCAGTTAATGCGAGTGCTGGCCTGTTTTCTGTTCATTCATACTCCCAGGGTATCACCCTTTGGGATTTCAACCAAAAGCTTGGGGTTTTATTCGAGACCCTTCCTTAGATGACCTCTAAACTCACCGAAATTCTTGCTGCCTGCATTGCTTTCTAATGCCATCAAGCAGTTCTGTTTTTAAAAAAATCTTTTTTCAGATTTGCTAAGTGATGTCAGTGGAAGGGTTAGTCCAAGACTAACCTCGTTGGCCATTGGTGGAAGTGGAATCTTCAGCCTCATTTTCATGAGTGATGCCAAATAGGCTGGGGACGTTAAAAGGCAAAATTTCCATGCAATTCCTATAAGGAAAAATCCCTGCCGAATTCTTCCTTGAAAGTAAGTCACGAATCTTGCTTTTTCATAGCTGTTGAAATGTAGATACCCGCTCAGCAGGCTGACTGGTCGTTTTTGCTTCCCTTCACTTGAGAGTGGCTGGATTATCTTGCCATCCCTCACCTCTGTCCCTTGCCCCTGCCACCGCAAGCACTCTTTTGGCATGATCTTGCTTTTCCGGACCTAACTCTCAGGTGGTCTGGAGGGGCATGGGCCTGCGCCTGTGGATGCAGGATCTCCCACCTTCCAGTCCCTGTGAGAGCCAGTGTGCGAGCATCATAGAGAGCCCCAGAAAATCACGGCCTGGGATCGATTTGAAAATACTTGTGACACAGCTTCCTGGTTGCTGATGTGATAAAGGTCTGTGTATTTTATATAGAATAATACAGGTGGCTTGTGAACGCACTTTTTATTGCTAAGAATTCTGTTTATGAAACTGGTAGAAGAATGGTCCTGAGACACGGGGGTCACTGCTGGGGCTCACACCTCCCAGCATGCATTGCCCTCTGGTTGCCTGCCACACTTCTCTGCAGCACTGCCTCCACAGCACTCTAGGGGCTTCTGGAAAGTTGGCCTCCCTTTATAAATCAAGGTACAAAATTGACTCGGGTCATGGAAATCTAATTTATCTTCAGACAAAACCTGGAACCAGATACTGATATCTGTTTAGGCTCCTTCGAGTGTTCACTTCAAAGGCATTTTTCATCAGACTCTGCGCCCACCCCTCCCCAGTAGGTCACCCCAGGGAAAACCGACTGGTGTCTGGACAGTCCTGGCCAGATCTTAGTCTGTGTTTAGATGTCAACTGGCATGTCTACAGACAGGTAACCTATCCAACATAAAGAATACAGTGGAAAATGAAGTGTGAACAGAAAGAAAGTCCAAGAACTTGTTCTGTGTCTGCAATTAAGGCAAAACCCATGAAAAAGAAAGCTTTTTTTTAGAGTTAATCACATGTAACTCTAAGCCGCAGTGATGATAACGCAGGCTCGTGTGTATGTGCCTGTATGCTTGCAGGCATGCATGGATATGTGAGAAAAGACTATTTAGCAAACTTTTCCACACAGGGAAGACAGAAGTGGGAGCAATTCTGTGTGCTGTTTGGTAATTTGACTTGACAGGCATCTCCAGTGCGCGATTTGGTCCTGGAGTGGAGTCATTCTCAGTAACATCAAACGACCTTAGATTATGCACATCCCGCGTATCGAGGCAACCTCAGTCCTGGAAAGAAAGGCAGATGACCTTCGATTGGGAAATTAGACCTTTTCCAAACGCTCTTTGGCACAGAAGGGTGGAATCTTGCAGTGTTAAGAGCAGAAAGAAGTCTTGGGGACCATCTCATCTATCCCCTCGTTTTCCGGATAAAATACAGATTTAGAGAGTTGACGTAACTTTCTCAAGGTCGCGCAGTGAAGCGGTGGCAGACGAAGGCTTGGAAACCAGCCTCCGAATTTTGGGAAACCTCTTCACGTTGTCCTTAGCAGTGGGGGAAAAAAAGGTTGAAAATGATAAATGATTAAAGAAACTTTCGAAAATCCCCGAATCACAAATAAGTGGCTTTGAAATACAAAACTCTAAACCAATGATTGGACCCTGTTATTGGTATCAGAAGCCATAATGATGTTTCTTCCCTTTTTGATTTTTTAAATGTTTAAAATTTTTAAGTGTTTAAAAGATTTTTATTAAAATATAGCTAACGCACAATATTGTGTTAGTTTCAGGTCAACACCATAGTTATTCAACATTATGATCTCTCTTTCTCATAGGAACAGATGAGAGTAATGGGGCGTGGCCGCTGTCCTCAGGCCGGCCACACTGACCACTGTTGGCCCCCGTCACTTTCCGGTGGTCCTGCCTTCAGTCACTCTCCCATTTGGGGAGACACCTCCAAAAGCGGGTATTAGAGGGAGCAGAAGCTAAGAAGGCCAGGAACATTCTTTTCCCATCTCTTGGCAGCTAAAGTTGGGGGACCTGTGCTGTCACTTTGGCCATTTGGATGCTCCTGCCTGGGACTTTGCACCTGGAGAGGGTGTCGCCCAGATGGGGCCACATGCACGGAGCGGCAGCTTCTCACGCTGGCGGTGGCGGTGCTGACGTCCTGTCCTTCTGCGTCCTCCCTGTGTTCCGAGGCTGGCTCTTCAGCTTCCCACCAGTCCTCTGAGCGACAATGTCCTTGAAAAAAAAATCCCCTTTCTGCTTCATTTTTGGTCTCCCCTGGCTTGTATACAAGGACCTTGATGGATGCATTTGGAGAAGAATGAATGTCCTACACAAGTCCTGGCACGTAGTGCTTTTGTTGGCTCTCTGTTATGTACGTCTCACTATAAAGATTAAAGAGGCGCTTGTCTTTGATGTCCAAATAAAATCGAATTGGAGGTTATAATGAATTTTCACCAGGGTCAACAGCCCTGCTCCCAGGAAAGGAATTTTAAAGGTTAGCTGGTCGCCCAATGGAGCCTACAGAAACTTGTGTGTAAGGCACAAGCATCCCTTCTGTCATTTGCCTCCATTCATGGAATGACCGATTCTGGGATTACTTATACAATTGAAGAGACCCACATTCAGGCAGGGGAATAGTGCAGCTCCAAGTGGCACATGGGAGGGGCTTAAGCCATTCTCCACTCTGTAATTTCCATCAGGACTCAGGCCTGTGTGTGTGGATGACACGTGTTGTAGGAAATCAGCCAGATGGCACCCTCTTTCCCATCAGGGAACAGTATAGGGTTGGACCTCCCAATGGGAGAGAACCATCAGCATTTGGACATCTGCCACTGAGAGGGAACTGTCTCCCTGAAGTGTGACCTTACCCTTCTCCTGCCTCTCTCCTCTCTGTTAGCCCCCGGAAGAGCCAGGTACAGCAGCCGGAGGGTGTTTGAGGATGTGGTACAAAGAGTGAAACATGACTGTTACAGACTGAATGCTTGTGTCCCCCCAAAACCCTCCCCCTATGTGATGGTATTAGAAGGTGGGATTCCTGAGGGGTCACTAGGATTGGATGAGATCATGGGGGTGGGGCCCTCACGAATGGGATTAGTGCCCATGGAAAAGTCACGAGAGAGCTTGCTTCTTCTCTCCGCGCTCTGCCGCGTGAGGCCCCAGTGAGAGGACATCATCTGCAACCCAGAAGAGAGCTCTCACCAGAGCCTGGCCACCCTGCCACCCTGACCTCCGACTTCCAGCCTCCGGAGCTGTGGGAAACAAATGCCTGTTGTTTATCAGCCACCCAGTCTGTGGTATGTTGTTAAAGCAGCTGAATGGACTAAAAGAGTCCCTGTTCCTGTCCCCGCTGCAGGAGCCTGAGCTCAGGACAGGCCTGAGCTGCAGGAAGGAGCACAGGAAGGGAACGCAGTGATGGGTGAGAGGTGGCGGTGTGGATGTTGGAGTGGGCCGGACTGTTTAGACAACTGAAAATGAGACTTGTATTGAACATGACCAGAAAATATATGTGATCTTATCAAAATGGAATCGGAGAAGGGAGACCACGCGGAGTGGGGGTGAAGGGAAGTGGTCAGGAGAAAATGACGCCCCTTCTTTCCGGCACCCTGCTGTGTCTGGCTCTTTCAATGGAGTGCAGAAAACTTGATGTGAAGTCACAATGCAAATGCAGTGTCAGGCTCACCCCACTGCCCACCAGACTTCTACACCCCATGTCCTTCCTCAGTAGAACTTCTGGGGCCACCACAGCTTCCCCTCCGTCTTTCCCTAACACTTGCAGGGCCTGGGTGAGTATACAAATAGAGGTCCACGTGTCACCTCTAAATCTTTAAACACAGCAGTCACACTAACAACTTGTTAAGGAAACTGTGTCTATCCTATCTTGACAAGCAAACTTTCGCAAAGACCTGGAAAGCCAGACCCCAGTTAGGTCCTCAGATTCCTTGGGGTTCTGATGGGGCAGAGCCAGCCTGTTAGCCAGCAGCACCCCATTCTTTTCCCACCCCTGGCCTTAAGCCAGCCACACATTGAAAGGTCTTGCATGTGAACACCCCAAGCCACGTGGCTAAGTTCTGTTCATCCTCCCCCCAAAACAGTTACCCTTGCGGGTGGGGTGCCAGCAGCAATCTGCCCTCAGAAAGAGAGACCTGGGAGAGGGTCACGAAGGTGCTGGGAGCAGTCTCGAAGCTGTCTGGGCAGGGGACTGAGGGATCCCAGGTACCATGCACATGCACTTGGCTCAACCCCTTGGCTCTTCAGATTCCCTGCCTCAGGGAGAGCCCTTTCAAACAAGCCTCACTTTCCAAGCCTCACTCTTAAAATCCAACTGCGGCTCCTTTTTTTCCAACACGTAACACAGGCTCTGCAGCCTCTGCCCGCCCGCCTACACAGTGTGCCTGCCACTGTCAGCCCCAGAGCGGTCCCTGTTGTGCCCTGCAGAGCCAAGGGAGGTTGGGCAGCATCTGGAGAGGAGGCCCCAGCCACATGCAATCAAAGTTCTGCAGTCGAATGGGTCTCCCCGGGTGCCTTCGAACAGCTTTCCATACCAGGCAAACCCTGAGAAATGACCAGCTCCGCATTCTGATTGAAAAAGAGGATGTCCTTGTCACTTCCTTTTCCAGCTTTCCCGCAGGAACTGGCAATTGATTAACCATCATCATCAGGTCATTCGAAACGACAACTCACATAACCACTGGGATAAGTAATGAGTGCGGATCTCCTCCTCCTTCCCTCCTCCCTCCCCTCTTCGCTCCTTCCCTCTCTCCTTCCCTCCTTCCCTCCTTCCCTCCTTTTCCATTTAAAGAATACAAGGAAAGCAAAGGGGAAAGGGTAAGAAAACATAAGGAAGCACTGTTATTTAAAGAAAGAAGAAAGAAGAGAGGAAACCAACATGGAGTCGGCAGCTACTAAGTGGCAGGCGGGGCTGGTGGTCCCGTGCCCCCTCTAACCCCGTCAGAGCCCTCCAGGTAGATGTTATCACCTCCTCCTTTTTTTGATCACAGAAGTGAGGCTGAGCAGGGCTGCTGAGTAACACAGGGACTCCAGTGGACAGGAGCCCAGGGTCAGCCTGCCAGTGCCCCCAGGCCAGAGGGCTGGGTCTGAGTGCGGACTGGAGGGAGCCCTTTCCAGCCACCAGGAGCTCTGCCTGGGAAAAGAAGTCAGGTAGCGAGCTTCTGTATCCCCAGGTGCTCACATTGGCACATTGTGCTGTGTTCTTTCTTGCCATGCCACCCCCGCTTTCCCCGACTGCTACAGCTCTCTCTACCACGAAGACTCACCTACATGGGACGTCCCAGACATTAGGAAATGAAAATGTGCTTTTGCATTTCAGAGTGCAGCTCCCACAGGAGTGATGTCGAAATCGCAAACAAAACAAAACAAAACAAAACAAAACAAAACAAAACAAAAAAATGCAAAACAAAACAAATAAAACAACCAACTAACAAACATTTTCATTAAAACACATCTCAGGCTTTGCTGTGCTGATTAAGCGAGGAAAACTCATTTTGAGAAAAAAAGGCTCAGCATGGAGCTGACTTCTCAGCCATGGCGAAGAAGTTGTGGGTTAAAGTTCTGGGTCCCCGGACGTGATGAGAAAGCCTCGATGGCTGTATCCACTGTGAGGGAGAGAGAGGACAGAGACGATCCACAGCGACCAAGCTTACTGCTTGGGAAGGCAGTTTTGAATGTTTCATGGGCTTGGGGAGGGTGAAACTGGGAATGAATGTTCACCAGGCCTGTAGAGGGCTCAGGTGTCAGGAGAAACGCTGCCAGCATGACCTTTGTCTAAATAGACTTCTACTCCCAGTGGTTCTTGCCTCATTCTGGGCCTCGGCTTCTAGGGAGATAGGTTGGCGTAGCGGCCAGGAGTCAGTGGATCAGGGTTTGAGTCCTGACTCTGCCAGAGCTCACCCTGTATCCTTGTCCTCACTGTTTTGCCATTTTGAGCTCTGGGTCTCTCATCTACAAATCCTGCGTGGCTATGTGACATGTTTTGAGGCCTCCCGACATGGCTAGAACTCTTGTTTGGAGGATTTCCATCATGAATACTTCCTTCTCAAGGCAGAAACCAGAAGCTTACTTTCCCAGTTGCAATCAGGGGGAGGCATGGGGCTTGGCTCTTCCAATCAGATACACCAGCACTAGCACAGTGGGATCTGTTGTCTGGGGAGAATGGGGGTAGAGGGTGGGCCACAGGGCAGGGTTCCAGTGTCCCTGGCCTGGTGTTGGTGGGGTGAGCTGTGGGGTCTGTGCCTAGCAGCAACAGCAATCGAATCTCTGCAGGAGCAGTATGATGCCATGTAGCGTGGAGTTGTTCCTGGCTTCCTGGCCATGGACTTTGTGCAAATTGGCAAGGGCACCCCTTCTAGACACATTACTGCCATCTGCTGGGGAAGGTGCTATACTATACAAATCTAACATGTATTATAACAAATGCATCAATCTGTCCAGGGTTTGAATGGCACCCCTTCAAAAGTGGTGTTATTGTCCAGGATACCACCTCCACAGCTGGTCTCAGTGGTCCTGCAAGCCTGACTCTTCAGCCCTTGTAGAAATTCTGTGAGACTCATTTTCCTTTCATAAATGCCTTTTCTACTTCAGCACCTGGAGCGGGGTCTGGCGTTTTACTAAGAACTCTGACGGATACAAACAGGGATATGTATGTATAATATGTGCCTCACAGGGTTAAAATCCAGCTGACCAATGGTCAAACTCCTTTGAGAAGGCATACAGCACTTATGTTACTCAGAGAGTCTGTGCTCAACTTGTTTTTAGAGGAACATGGAAAAGGTGTCTGAGTCATTCTATCTTCCTTCTTTATTCCAGGAAACTATTTGTTTATTCTCTTGATTCTGTTGTCAGGGCCAGACTTCATGGATAAAGAGAGGAACCACGAGGATGAAAATGAGAGTGTGAGTTATAAATATTCCAGCAGGGAGACTTGTGGGAAAATGGCTTTGCTGGGTCTAGTCCATGCACTGCTGAGTCTCCTATTGTTACAGGGAGGGATGACATCAGCCCATGTATCATTTGCCTGATGACTGTGTGTATGTGTGGATGCACATGTGTGTGCGCGCATGTGTGTGTGTGCATGCGCGCGTACATATCTGGCTGCAGATAAAGTGATCAGCCTCCAGGTTTTCCAAGATTGTCCAGATTTGTGATGTCTTGTCCTTAATTTGTCAAGCCATTTCTGGGCCCACGTTTTTTGGTTTAGGCCATGTGGACGCTGCCCCTTAAGGTTACAGCAGCCCCTGCCCAGGATGTGGTAGGAGTGGAAATGAGTGGGATCTCCCCAGGGAATCCCCTCACCATCAATTGCTGGAAATGCATGTTTGACTCAGTCCTCAGTGCTTCAAGCCTGAAAGCAGGGAAGGAGACTATACATGCTTGCTTCCTGCATCCTCGAAGCAGGGTGGGAAGAGGTGGGTGGGGCTGGGAGGCCCAGGCAGGCTGGTACCTGCCCACTGGTATGATTTCAAGGCCATCTGTTCACTGCTGGAGGCCTGACATGGCTTCCCTCAGGGCCTCTCTTACCAGCCTGAACAAGGAGCAGAGGCTGCTAAGGTCAGAAGAGGGAGCCTGTGAGTCACGTTCACCCTCTGTGGCTCCTATCAGGGTTCGGACAGAGGGGAAGGCAAAGGGAAGAGAGGGTGCCCGCATCCTGAAGGGCAAGCAGTTGGGGTAGCAAGGGGCACCAGGAGGAGAGGGGGGAACACTGGGAGGCTGGGAGGCGGGGCTGCTGGATACAAACATGTTTGATTCTAGAATTTGTCCCAGGTCCCCGGAGGGGCCGCTGACCTTCTGTGTGTAGGCTGCTTTTCCCTCCTCCAGAGCCTCCCGACTCTGGGATTGCTCCTCAAAAGCGACATACTCTTCAGAGGAGGGAACCCGTGGCAGACAAGGCCTCCCCTCCCCACCTGGCTTTCGGAAGGGAAAGTGTGCACAGGGGAACGAACAGTTGTGCCATTCTGAAATGCCTGCTGCAGCAGGCTCAGAGGACCCACAGGGAGGAAGGGCCGGCAGGGTCCCAGGAGAGGAGGAATGGGGTCTGTGTAGCAGTTTGCCGGGGTGTGGCACGGACCTCTGTGGAGGCCCTGCACGCCCGCGTGCAAGAGCAGGCGCTGGGGTCGGATAAGGGGCTAAGACGAGGGGCAGTCTTACTGCCTGTTGGTTCATTACTGTTACCCTGTCACATATCTGAGGTCTCAAAATAAGACTCGGTGCCTTTTCTACACAGACTCCTGTTTCTCTGACTCCAAGTTACTGTAGGCCATCACCTCGGTGGGGGCATGCAGCTGCAGGTTGCCAAGGTGGGTTTCGTGAACTTGTCCCAACTCATCTTTTTCACTTGTCACCTGCTTTCCCTGGCACAGTCTTTTTTCCATGGTCACAAAAGAATATACATCTGCCCTTCCACAAATCAGACGGACAGGACCCCAGGAAAGGGCCATCTCGAAAGCCCTCCTTCCACGCAGGATCTCCTTAGACTTGAAAGGCGACGTCGAACCTGTCCAACGACTGATCCATCTTTCTCTTGCGAAGGATCTCATTCCTCTTTAAGACAACTCCAGATGTTAGAAAGTTATCTTTCTTCACCTGGGCACCGCTGCCTCTTGGACTCTCTCTCCTGTTGGTTCCAGTTGGCCAGATTTTTGGTAAAATCCTTCCCCTACCTGACAGACCTTTAGAAGTCCAAGGCCTATTCTAACGCATTCCTTAGGCCTTTTCTCCAGGTTAAGATGCATATGTTTCTTTGGCCTGTCCTCAGTAGCCTCCTTCTCCCATCTTCCCCTCCCCCCTCCACTGAAGAACCCTTTGCTGTCAGCACCGCAACTCTGTTAGCACCTTGGGGCCTGAGGGAGCAGGCCATGCCCGACGCAGCTCTGTGGAACACCCACCTGGCCAGGACTGGAGGGGATTTTACTCACATGAGTTCAGGAGCACCCAGAGGTCAGGGCCCATTCTGTCCAGTTCCTTACCCCTTCTCCATGTTCACTTCTGATCCTCAGTGGACACTCACTCCCAGAATGAGGACCCAGTGATCCTAGAATAACCAAGCTAAACGGAATATTACCTGGCCCTGTACTTTTGACACCACACTATGCTTACCCCCAAGCCCTCAGCCATGAGCTGGGGCCTCTCAAAGCTGCAGGGCAGCCAAGAAATACTGACTTTACTAGAAGACCTTGAGAAAGGGCAAGTAATGTAACTGGCATATATTCAAGATGACGTTTTTATATTAAGACAAATGCATATATATTATGTGATAGAATGTAGAAACATGAAATCCAAAGCCAAAACGTGGGACTTCAGAGGGATTTTACAAAATGAGAAGCTTACTTCAGGCTATTTCTTTAGAGTCCAGTCCCTGAGTCTGCACTGGGCTGGCCTCTTTTGCTGGGGGTGTCTGGGTAGAGAACTTGGAGAGTTCTCAACCTCCTTTGTTATTAGAGGTGAGGCAAGTGAAGATCAGAGTAGAGAAGCGATTAAGCTAAGGACACAGAGCTCTAAGGTTCCGGGATTTGAACCCGGGTTTGTTCTTTTCTCCGTACCAAGAAATGCTGCATTAGGTTTATAAAAACGCTTACCATAGCAAGAAAACGGAGGAAAAACAGCAAAGGGGCTCTGGGTTAACCCTTGGTTATCCAGAAAACGCAGTTCGAACAACAATTTTAGTCAGTCTGGATTTAGTCTAGATTGAGTAGAGTCGATGCCGTTCCATGACAGAGCATATATTTCCTTACCTCTTTTAGGATCCTGCATTTCCTGCTCGGGAAAGAGGCTCAGGTGAAAAAGGAAGAGAAGTCCAAAGCCAGTGCCGGGGCACGAGAGGAAGAAGGCCAAGGCGGTGGCAAGGCCATCTGGAGGCCACTCTGGATGCCATGCCAGGAAACTGGTTGAACCGGCTGTATTGAAACGGTCAGCAACTCTTCCACATTCCCTGGCTCACACACCACGGGCGGAACTGCATGCATGTGCGCATGCGCACTCACATACACGCGCCTCGCGCTCAGGCTTCTGATCAAACAGTGGCTCGCAAAGCTGTAGGAGGCAATTAAGGATCGAGTCCCTACCATGCAACCACCCACTAACAACTGAAATGAGATTTGGAAGGGGGAAGTCAACCTTAGCCAGGGAATTGAGCGAGCATAGCTTTCTTTTACTCAAAACACTGTCCTTCAAATTATTAAATGAGGGCCAAGAGTTTGTGTTTTTCGTAAAGGTATCTGACATCGTTGCAAGTTTGTGACACCCAATTGTCAAAACCTTAAGCAAGGAATGTCTATAGATTGGCATGTTGCTGTCACCTCTCACAGAAGTGCAACTCTCAATATAATTTAATCAAGTCAATTAATACTGTTTAATAAATAGGCCAGAAAATTAGCTGAGAGTTTTTCTCGGCGGGATGCGGCGTGCAACCAAAGTTATGGAAGATTGTCCCTTGAATCACTAAGGCAAACTTTGTTGAGTGTCATTTTACATAATGCAATCACATAAAAAAGAGTTATAAATAGAAAAAATCCCAAAGTTCTCCCACAGACAGACAGGGAAATCAAAACATCCCAAAAAAAAGGAAACAAAACGAAATGCAACCCCCTTTACCCCACAACCCATTTGCTTCAAGTTCTTCTTGAACATACAGTACTCAGCATCTTTGGATATTTTACAATGTACAATTCCAAACTTCAGCCAAGAGAAAACAAAGAGAACTAACCAGTTATCTGAAAAATTGAGTTTATAAGAAGTCATTAACTTTACAAAATAAAAACCAAAGCCCCAACACCACTGGATTCCAGTTTGTCCATTTTTCTTTGTTTTCTTTTAAAGTTTGGGTCAGGCCCAATCCCTTGGCCGATGGGGGGACATGGCAAATGACTGAAATGGAGACAAGAATCTAAGAGGCAGCTGTCCAGGCAGGTGACATACGAAAACAAGAGGGTGTCCAAAGCAATTCCCTCTGGCCGGAATGGCATCTGGTGGTTTGTGGCATCAGGGGTCTCTTCTGGGGAGCTGGGGGAGTGACAGAGTCTGTGGTCTTCTCTGGCCTTTTTGTTTTTTTGTGTGTGTTTGCTGAGGAAGAAGCCAAGGCAAGAGGAAGAGCGAAGTCTCTGGAGCCCACAGCTCCAGGGATGGGGACACCAGCCCTGGGCGATCTGTGCAGATGAACTTTCCTCCTTTGCTGGCTACTGAGAAACAAAAGCAAACTCAGCAAGACAGGGAGGGATGAGTGGGAAAGGGGAAGAAAAGATCAGGAAGGCACTGGGCCAGCAGAGCTGTCTTCCTTCTCAGGGCCTGCTACAAAATCGAGAACCAGGGACAGTGTGTAGATGTCCCCAACTCACAGAGCCCTTCAAACCCATACTGGAGCCAAGGCGTGGTCTCCCCACACTGAAGGCAGCCCACACCCCAGCTTTATCCCCAGAGTGTAGAGGGAGGAGCTGAGGGTGTTTAAACACAGCAGAGGGGGCAGTCACCAGCAATGTCAAAGCCCTGAGACATCCACAACTTGAAAAGCAAACAGAAACTGCAAGAACCAGGCATTTTGTCTGTTTCCAGGGGTCAGAATGGAGGGAGGCAGTTGCCCGGTGTTAAGAGGTGGTCTGTCCCTTCTCTGCTGGCCTCAGGAGTCCCAAGAGACTCCATACAGCTTTGGAAGGAGTGTGTGGAGGTAGGGTACATGCTAAATAGTCACCCAGGGGTCCAGACACCCACAGTGGCCTGCCCAGAGAGGAGAGGAGAGTTACATGTGGCATTTCCCAGAGGCGCCTGTGGGCTCCAGCTCTCTCTCTGTCACCATGTCTAGTATGGCCACATTTCTCACCTGGGCTAATAGACAAGTGGATGTGATAAAACTAAATTGGTTAGATAGCCAGTTTAACTAGCGACTTTCGGAGTGCAAAGCTGCTACCCTCTCAGGAATCCTCTTCGGAGGGACAGGCGTGTATATGTGGGTGGGTGAGTGGGAGAGGGGAAACTCACTTACCAGTCCCCTTTCATAGCAGGATGAAATCGGGGTACAGAGGGCTGACCTCTCCATGGTCATAGGACAGAGAGGAAAAATAGGCTCGGACTCCAGAAGCCTTGCCCCTGATTCCAGGAGGCCTCCCTGACCATAGGGCATTTCCCATGAGGGTCCCAGGATCCCTGAAGACCGGAAAAATGACCTGCCAGAGAAGTCAGCAAGGACTCAACCAGCGGGTGTGCCCCAGACCCCTCCCCGCACCCCCACTGGCCCAGCCACACACTCCTGCATCTAGCCCCACACAGGTCCAAAGTGCTTTAGGGCATGCACTGTGGGCCACCTCTGAGGCATGGGCCCTGTGAGTTCCTGTGTGAGAGCCAGAGAGAGGGATAGCCAG
Source organism: Rousettus aegyptiacus (assembly GCF_014176215.1). Classification (NCBI taxonomy): domain Eukaryota; kingdom Metazoa; phylum Chordata; class Mammalia; order Chiroptera; family Pteropodidae; genus Rousettus; species Rousettus aegyptiacus. Next base: position 75,726,967 of record NW_023416287.1, read on the forward strand.
GGAGAAGCCAGGCCCCTTGCTGGGAGGAGAGGCCCATCTCAGACAAAAGCAAAAGGGAGGCGGCTGCTTCAGGAGGCCCATTGTTGCTGATATACGTTTCATTTTTCCTTTGTGATTTTGAAATAAACAGTTCAGACCCATTGGGTGGGGCAGGGTGGGCGTGATGGGAGATGGGACAGGGCAGCTGGACTGGGGGCAGCAAGGATCAGCCTAGTTGTTGGCTTCAGACATGGAGGCCACGTGGTTGAGGCCAGCGAGCCCGGGGAGGCCGGCCAGGCCCGTGGCCCACGGGTCGGGCAGCGGGAAGTAGGGCCGCGCTGCGGCCACGTTCTCGGCCAGTGCAAAGGCCAAGAGGCCCCCTGCGTTCCTCTCGGCCTCCAGCTGGGCGCGCCCGAACAGCTTCATCTGCGTCTCCTCAAACTGCCGCTCGAGCTCCTGCAGGCTCAGCGCGCCCTTGGGAGCCGCCAGGAAGTGCTTGGCCGGGCTGGGGCCCGGGAGGCACACGGCGGCCCCGCCCAAGTGGCCGCCCACCTCGCCCAGCGCAGGTGGCATCACGAAGGCCGCCTTCTCCGGGGCCGGACCTCCCGGCCCGAAGAGCAGGCTAGCCGCCCTCCAGGCGGCGGGCTTGCGGCCGCGTCGGGGCCGTGCCATGCGGCAGCTCTGGCGCTTGATGTGGCGGTGCAGGTGGTCGGAGCGCGTGAAGCTCTTGTAGCAGAACTCGCACTGGTAGGGCCGCACGCCCGTGTGGATGCGCATGTGGTTCTTGAGGTCGTAGTTGTGTACGAACTTGGCGTTGCAGTGGATGCACAGGTAGGGCCGCTCCCCCGTGTGCTTCCGCATGTGGATCTTCAGCTTGTCCTGCCTGCAATGCAGATCCGGGAGTCAGTCCCGGCAAGGAACACCAGGAGCCAGTTCTAACTCTCTGCTCCCGCTTTCCCCAGGACCATGAAGACTCCCTACTGCCATGGCCTCGAAACCCAGCAACGGCACCCACGCTCGGGTTAACCTTCAACCCTGCGCCGCCCCAAACAGGCGTGGATTAGTGGGCTGGACCAGGAGCAGTGTCCTGAAAGGCCCCCTCCACTCCAGGACCCCTTCTAGTCCTAAGCTCTGAGTAATGAAGCACCCATCCTTTGCCAGGGGCCTGTCTCACAGACTGGAAAACAGGCCTGCTAGCGACACAGGCCCCCACAGGTCAGCAGCCTGTCCTTATGGGCCAGTGACCTCTGATACTGGGTTGCGCCTTAATCTCATACCCACTCTCTCCAGCCAACAGTCTCCCTCCATTTCATCATGTGCATTTGCCCAGAGCCCCTGGGCCCATCCCAGCCGGGGCTGTTGTGCTCTGTCTGTCGTCAGCGCTAATCTGGGAGGCTACAGATCCCACATACCTTGTTCAAGTCTCCTGCACTGTGGTTTCTTTTCCCAAGCCCTGGGCTCTGCTCTTTGTCTGCAGACAATTCCAGGGTTTACAAAAGAGCCAGGTGCAACAAGAATGCAGCCTAATCTAGGGCAAAGCTTTTCAGGATTTAAGCTTATTATTCAGAGGTAAAGTATGGTGTAGGGGTGAGGCTCCCACCGGGGGGTTGGAAGCCCCTGCTCCAACTGCAGACCCACCACTAACATGCTGGGAGATCTTAGGCAAGTTACTTAACCTCTCTGCATAGAGCTGAACCTAGGGCCAGACATCAATTCCTATTGTCCAGAGCTGATGACAAGAACCTACGTTTGTCTTACGCTAAATCCAACACAATTCCTGGTGATCTTAAAAAGGAAAATTGACATCCCAGAGTTGTTTTCCTAAAGACTGAGAGCTGCACAAACCAGCTACAAGAGCCTTTCAGCCTGGCTGAGGTGGGGTCAGCTGGGCTGCAAGGACCCCTCGCAGAATCATTCTGGGGCCTTCCCTGACCAGGCCCAAAGCTCTGTGTCCAGTCTCCCTCCCCTCCCCTGCAGGTGCGGCTTGGGTGGACCGTCTGCCTGTAATTTTTGGCTCGGGTTTGAGGTCAGAGCAGATGTGGCGCTCAGGCATCCGCCCTAAAATGACCAGATTTAAATCACCCTCCACATAACCCCAGGACAACAGGAGCAGGTCCTGGTCTCCTGGTATCCCCTGGCCGCTAGAGGTCTCACTGGCTCTCATTTTCAGGAGGGTTCCCCAGGGGCGGGGCAGGAGAGAAAAGGGCATTCTTGTGTACACTAGTTGGGACCAAGGGAGGAGGACCAGAGAGGACATACCTGCCCCTTCCACCTGTGCTCAGAGGAAGGCTGGAGGGCACCTTGGATGTGGGAGTGGGGAGTGGGAGGCCTCCAGCTGGGCGCACCTGAACAGCAGCACATCCCCGCCCATCCCACAGCTCACCAGCTGCCCCCAGGCTGCACAGCGCCCTGAAGCGACATTCCATGCACCCTTCCCCGCTTCCCCAGCACACTACCTTTAAGGTATCTAACCTTCATTTCATCTGGGCAATTGGATGTTTGAGTGGGAAGGGGCCTTAGAGAGCATCTGGGCCAGGAGGTCTCAAACTTGAGCATGCATCAGAACCATTATCAGTGCTTGATGAAAGAAAGAGTGCCGGGCCCCACTTCCAGAGATTCTGATTTAGTAGGTCTGGGATGGCGAAGGTAGAGAATTTGCATTTCTAACAAGTTGCCAGATGCTGCTGCTGCTGGAGCTACTACATAGACCAGTTTGAGAACCAGGGACCTAGACTAACCCTTCACTCTGCAGGTGGGCAAACTGAGGCCTAGGAAGGGGAACTCACCATGGTCACTGAGAGCTTAATGGCAGAGTTGGGACTAGACCTCAGGTCTGTTGGCTCCCTGTCCAGGCCCTTCTCCTCACCACTTTAGGAAACACAGTGGGGTACACAGAGCACCTGTATCCCAATAGCGATGCTGCGTAGTCCTGAGGGATATGTCTGGGGACTCAACACGTTCACTGAGGCTCTGACAAAAACACTGATGCTAGATGGTCAGCTAGGCTCACTCACTGGCTATGTGACTCCTGTCCTCACCAGGTGTAGGACTCCACTCAGAGTCATCAGTAGGACTTTAAATATATTGCCTCATTTCATCCTCAGCACAACACTGTAAGGCAGGTTATTTTCAAAATCATTAATGCACATAATTAGTGGTGTTGACCCTGAGGGTCACCCTCAAATAATGAATAATGTAAATGGTAAATCTTCAGATATCAAGGACCTACTACTACTACTACTGCTACTACTACTACTACTACTACTACTAACACCACACACACACACACACACACACACACACACACACACACTCATCTCCACAGCGTCTCCTTAGCTTTTCATGAGGGCATCTAAAATACATCATATTTCAGTGGCAATTGGCTCACGTGCGTAAGAAATAACTTCCTTTCATTGAGCACCCGCTATAGGCAGATGAATATACTCTTTCAATAACCCTGGAAGGTTGTTATTCAGAGGCAAGGTATGGCATAGGGAAGGGGGCCCCCATGAGGGGCCTGGGAGCTCCTGCTGCAGCAGCAGACCCACCACTAACTTGTGGGGTCGCATTTAGGCAAGTTACTTAGCCTGTTTATACAAAGCTGAACCTAGGGCCAGACATCAATTTCTATTGTCCAGGGCTGATGAGAGAAACTGGGTTTGTGTGAGCCAGATTCAACACACCTGGAATGTTTCCCTCACTTAGAGGAAGAGTCAGGGCTCAGAGAACTCAAAGCTTTGCCAATGGTATCTAGCCTGTGAGGGGCAGAGGAGCCTGGGGCATGGTTTGTTTTGCAAGCTGTTCTGAGGTTGAAAAGGGTGGATTTTCAAACCTAGGACTCCCAGCATGAGGCATATAGGGCTGCCCCAGAAAGTGCAGACCAGAACAATCAAAATGGCATTTGCAGCCAGCTTTCTGCCTCTGGTCTCAGAAGCGTGAGGCATGCTGTGGGAGGAGCCGGGCCTTGGGCAGGAGCAGGCTGTCCCTGATGGAGGCTGTTCATGAGTGCGGGTGAGTAGAATGGGCAAAGCTCTTGATAATTTAGACCTGGAAAAAACTTAAGAGATCATCTAGTTTACCAGGAGCGTGCTAACATGGTCTGATTCATAGTCTGAGGCTATGGGCCCAATAATATGCATTATTAGCAGTATATTCCCCAGGACCCTGGAAATACTGACCTATCCAGTTCCCGCTCTTTCCAAATGAGGAAACCAAGGACCAGAGAGGGAAATGCTTTCTAAGGTCACAGCCTCCTCATTTCCGTAATGACCTTTTCACATGGCTATAAAGCACACGTGCATTGGCAGAGCTGGGTCCAGTGCCAGGCACACTCCAGGAACTAGACTGGGTCCTTAGCTACCCTGGGCCTCAGTTTTCCAACCTCTAAAATAGGGGAGGGGGGAACCTGGCTGCATCATTTTGATCTCTGGTGTTCTATGTCTCCCTCTGAGTAATGGGCTTATACTGAATCTCTTTCTGGCTAATTAGCTTCATACATTATGGCTCTTCTACCCCTGCTTCTTCACGAATCTGAGCTGCTCATGGAGGCAGCATGAGTGTAGTTGGGAAGCATTCTAGCCAGAATCTCAAGAGCAGAGCTTAGTCACTTTCCTTCAGGGCTAGAGGTCTGGTGGTCCTGCTTAAAATGTCCCGAGTCTTCCTTCGTCCAACAGTCTATGTGCTAACTTACCCCTTAGCATGGCTTCCAAGGCTCTTTACAAGCTCACACCTTCCAGATGACTGGAAGATGACTAAGTCCTGGGGATCCCTGCTGACTACAGTTAGCAAGACTATAGTGTAAACCTCAAAGTTGCTAAGAGAGTAGATCTTAACTGTTCTCACCACACCCATAATAAAAAGGTAACTGCGAAGTGACGGATGTTAACTAAACTTATTGTGGTGATTGTTTTGTAATGCATACACATGTCGAATCATCATATTATGTACCATTAACATATACAATGTTATATATCAATTATGTCTCAGTAAAGCTGGGAAAAAATATCACTCCATCTACTTTAGCAGCCCCTGCCCCTCCCTGTACTGCACCCACACACCACATGGATATGCTGTTCCCCTAGAAGCCGTCTTTAAACACCTGCCACCTTGAGCTGGACTTCTGGCTCTCCTCTGATCTGCTAATGCACAGCTTTCCCATGATGGGACGAATACTTGGTAAACCCTGGCTCCCTCCCTTTCTGGGCATGTCCGCTTAACATTTGGACGCCAGTACTCCATTCTTAGGGTCCTCCCAAAGATCCAATGGTGCTAGCTCCTTCTTTCCAGCTGTGAGCCTCTCGTTCCAGCCCTCCTCCTCCTGGCACCCACGCCTTTCATCTGAGTTCACTTGTGCAATCTGCCCTGCCTGAAATGTCTCCCACTCCTAATCCCCCTGACCCTTCAAGGTCAAACTCAAGGCAAGGGCAATCCTCCACAAACCCTTCCCTGTCCATGCAGGTTTTGTGCTTTGCCTTGACTTTCCAGAGTATCTGTGGCCTGAACATTGTGCCCCCAGGCAAGTCACCCAAAAGAAAGGAGGGAGCAAGAGAAGATGAAGTGTCAGTGTCACCTCGTCCTGCCCCCTAATGGCCCCAGATGTGTCAGTGTTACCCTCCTAGCAGGACGTGAGCTCTGGAGGCCAAACCTCTCTGTCCGTACGATCTACAGTCTTGTTTGATCACACAGGTGCTCCTGGCAGATGGAAACACTGTTCGGAGGCCATCTTTGCTGGCTTTATTTTCTGTGCATGTCATTTTCGGGGCAGGGGTCGTGACATGTGCTATTTCCCTTCGATGCCTTCACACGCACAGAGCCACCACCCCGTCCCTGGCTCCCTGTCTTGTTAGGAGCTCAGACAGCAAGATGATGTAGGAGGCTGCAAATTCATAAGCAAGGAGCACTGGCCCCGGCTGATGCAGGAAAGAAAGCCAGGCTCACGGGCATTCCTCTCAGTGCGTTAGCACGGATCAGGCGGCTCCCGTGTACCAGGTAATAGCACCTTATCTCACTGAAGCCGCTGAAGGCGGCGTTTCCGTCATTCTCATGAGGGAACAAAGGCAAAGCAGGTGCAGTCATGTGTCCACAGCTTCCCTGATCTTGGGCAATATGTGAGTGGAGGTCATAAAACTGGGCTCAGCCTTAGGGAGCACTTGATCCGACCCCCTCATGTTACACACAGGAAACTGAGGCCCAGAGAGGAGAAGAGACTTGGCCAAAGTTGCACAGCTAGAGGCAGAACCAGGCCCTGAACCTAGGGCTCCTGATCATCTCTCCAGTGCCTCATCCGAGGTGCCACAGTCCGCCGAGAGATACTGAGTTCTACATTTACTCGTTCAGCAGCGCTTTTACTGTGCTGGACCCTTATTTGGCACGTGGCGTGGGTGGTACTGGCACCCACCTTGACAGGACTCTGTCGGATGTGTTCGTCTCCTGCTTTGCACACGACCCTGAGTGCAGGGCGGTCATTCACGGGGTGTCGGTTGACTGAACAGGGACCTGCTGGTGCGGGGCCAGTTCTCAGAGCTCCCCGTCTCCAAATCCAACACGCCTTCTCTCACCCTGATCCCCTCATCTGCCATCTCATTCCTGTGCCCTGCACCAGGGACCAGCCATGTCACATGCATGCACGCCTTGACCTGCATTCCCTCTTCCAGCTGGGAGAGTTCACTGTCGAGAAAGATGTGCCCGTTCTCACGAGCTCAGCCCCCTGAGTGAAAGGAAAGGGCCGCGAGTCTGGCCTGGGGTCCTCAGCCCCCATGAAGGTCCCCAGTCAGGCTAATGCTTTCCCAGCACCATCCTCCCAGACTTCTTGGTACCCTGATGGTCTGAGACCAACTCTCTTCCTGCTGCCACTGCTAATGACACTACATTATCTTAATAAGGTCCCCAGAGCTGCCAGGAGTGGGAGGACTAAAAGGAAAATACAGAACAAAAAAGAAGCCAGGCTCCTGGCCTTGTTAGGAGAGCAGACGGCCGCCGGCTGCAGAAGCGATCAGCAGTTGGCTTGCACTGGAGGCGGGTGTTGGAGACTAGCAGCTACAGCCTTTAGGGGATGTTGGTAGGGAACCCAGTGGAAACTGGTGAGATGATGGATCGCCAGAGTGACTTCTCAGGGTGCAGAGGTTGCCATCCTTGCCCAGGGACGGGATGGGGCCTCTGCTATTTGGGGGCTGGTCCCTTCTCAAGTCCTGCAGTTTCATGCCTTTATTTACCTGCGCCAGTAGACATGGCTGGAGTGCCCCTGAGAGCCTGCAGGCTGCAGGTGGGCTGCAGGTGGGCTGCAGGGGGCTACACGAGGGAAGGCTGCCCAGCCACGCTCTCTAGGAGCACTACCAACACGCTGCCTGTATGTACTCAAGGACCAAAGTGGGGGGAGTTAGGAGGAATTAAGAGTCTTCTGAGGCCTTCAGGGCCCAGGTCCAGGCCCCTTTGGCAGTGATGAGGGCTATGGTTGAGGCAGCCAGGGGAGCCACCTGTAGTTTGTGTGGGCAGGGAAAATGCCCACCGAGTGCAGCCACCTGTGGTACAAACACCTCATCTGCCTGGGCTCATTTGGTCCCCGTTCATCAAGGCCCTTCTAGGGACCACATCTGGCAGAACCCTATTGCCCTGACCTTTGGCCCTGCTTCCAGACCTTCTGGGAATAGAAGGTAAAGGACTCCTGATGAGGAGGGTCTGGGGGACTCTTGGTCCAGACTGCCTCTGCCCTACGTCCCATTCCTCTTTCCCAAGCTGGATGGAGCCAGTGGGACTGGTTGTGGCAGGAGCTGTCTCTCTGTGCCCAGCACAGGCACCAGCCTTTCTCAGGAAGAAAATGGTGACCTTGGACCAGGCCAGGGGAGTGTAAACATAGACTCAGGCACAGGCAGAGGGCCTGAGCGCTCCGAGTGATTATGCAGTGACCAGAGCTAGGAGGGGACAGGGACAGCTCGGGGCCATAGAAACACAGCCTGAGTGAAGCCTTTGAGTCCCTGTTTGGGGCTCCAGGGCTGACTCACACATGGAACAATCGCTGAGTGCTGGGACAACTGGTGGCACTGGCTGAAACCTAGAGGCGACTCAGAGGTGAGGGTCCTGACACCAAGGAACAGACAGCTTCGTGGTGGTGGTGGGGGCCTTGGCCGTAGTCTTGTGGAACCATAGAAGGAAAGCAGCAGACGGGCTTTAGGGGCAGAGGGGCTGTTGGAAGGACCTCCCCACCCCCCACCCAGTGTGGCCACTGAAGCTATCAGGAATGATGTCTCCTTGGGGTGTGGACACTTTGAGAGTTGGCTTCTGAGGCTGTAACTCGGAGCCTGTGTCAAAGGGCCACTTGCAGGGGGAGGGTTGGCCTCTCCCACAACCCCAAGAGGGCGGGGAGGTGGGTCAGCCTGAAGGAGAAAGGAAATGAGTCCTGACTGGAGAGTAGGAGCCCGGTGGAGATGGGCCCCCTGGAGTGGCTTGGCTTTGCAAGGGAGTCTGAGAATTTACAGTAAAGAGGCAGCAACTGCTACTTTAGGTGGCTGTTGAAGAGCCTCCACCTGGGAAGGGAGGGAAGGTATGTATTATCTTAGGTGGCTGCAGGAAGTCAGCCAGAAGGAGGGTGGGTCCCCAGGGGAAGGCTGCAAGGGGACTTGGCTGTAGACTGTTACAGGAAACCCCAGCCTGAAAAGACCAGAGTTGGGACCAGAGTTGGGACTCTCCGAAGACTATAAAGAATCCTTGCATGGGCAGCTTGGGGAGAAGCAGGAGGGAAGCAAGGAACCAGCAATTCTGAAGAACGTGCCTGGGAGAAGGGCTGGGGGTGTTCAACGTGGATAACCACACCCAGGGAGAGAAACACAGCCAGGAAAACCTCCTCCAGCCTTTCCCCACTCTGGGTATCTCTGCCTGGGAGGGTTGGGGGGACCCAAGGGCATTTCTGATCTTTCTCAGGACGTCAGAGCCCAGGCAGAACGCGTGAGGGGGAGGAGTGAGGGGCAGGTGCTGATGGAGGGTGGAGATGGGCCTGGGGGCCCACATGGCTGTCCCTCTGCTGAGCAGGAATAAACCGGAGGAAAGGTGGACGGCTGGAGGGCCAGAACTGCCCCACTGGCTGCTCTGACCTGGAGGGGTGGTGAGACTGCAGGCCCAGAATCCACCCTAAGTGACCATCAAGAGTGTGCTGGGAGGGAGGGTTCTGGAAGGCAGCCCTCTGGTTCAACCCAGCATTGCTGCCCAAACCAGGAGGCTCAGAGAATGCTCTGTCTGGAGTGACTGAGCAAGACTCAAACTTTCCCCGGGGGAGGCAGCACCCATGGATGGATGTGGGAAAGGTCTGGAGGGGGCCGGTAGGGAGGGAGGGGAGATGGGGACTTGGGGTGCTCACTGTGTGATACCTTGAGATGGCATCTCATTGAAGCCATAGACCTGGGTCTCCCCTGAAGGGAGAGGTGTCTCAGGGGCAGTCACCTGTACTTCTGTGCAGGCATGGAAATTAGGGAGGTGGATCCCGGATGGCGGGAGGGGGCGCTCTGGGCTGCTCAGGGGTGGCTTTCCTGGGTCTGGCCTGTGAAGCGTGTCAAGTCTTTGAAGCCACTCCCTGAGGCTGGGCTGGGACTCAGGCTGCAGATGAGAGAAGGCTCCCGTTGGTCTCCCTTCTGTTACCCGGGGCTTGTGTCAGCCTCGTTCTAGCCCAGCTCTGTGAACTCAGGAGAAGGTAGCGGTAGGACATGGGGGCAGCATCGCCTGTGGTAGCATCAGAGTGGCAGTGCCATTAGCAAAGGACACCTGATGGCAGGTGAATCTTGGGCAATCTCCATCCCCTGTCAGGTCAAAATGTCTGGAAGAAATTCTGTTTGGGGTTCCCTTAAAGAAGCAGCTGTGTGAGGTCCCACAGAAGCAGCTGTCTTTCCACGCAGTCACCAGAGGACCCTGCCGAGCTATGGTAGCAATGTCACTGTCACCTGAACATATTTCTGACATTCTGTGCTGGAAACTTCATATAGAATTTCAAGCTACCCAAGAGAGTAGGCCTCATTACTTTATAGAACTCATCTTATTTCCTCCCTCCTCCCCAAAACCATGGCGGCCCCTTGGTATCCAACCTGACTCAAAAAATTTCACTCCGTCCTTAAAGGCCAAAGCTTTGAGTCCATGGGAGAAAATCAAAAGAACGAGCCCCCTGCAATTCCCACAGATAAACTTCCAAGAAAATATGCAGTGATGGAAGCCCCAGAAGAGGTGGAAAGGGCCCTCAGGGGTCTCTGTAGTCTCCTGGTCACAGATTTTGCTGTTACACAAGTCCCAGCTCTGCCATGTTCCAGCAGATGGACTGTTTATCTTAAACAAAGGCCGCATAGCACCTCCCCATCTTCCCAAGGAACGGCTGGGGTGAGAGTCTCTGTCATACACTTAGGACAGCTCCCGGCATGCTGAATTAAGGTAAAATAAAGGGGCGGCACTCCATTGGGGAGCTTCAAACCTGGCTTCCATGGATCGCCAGTGAGGAAGGGAAGAGGGAGGCCAAGCCAGCCAAGCGCGGAGGCCCCTCGCTTCTGCCTTAACCATCAGCTCTGCGCTGATTGGTTTTATATCTTGACCTTCCACCTGATACTGTGTTTAAGAAAACAGTTTCCCTCTTAAAAAGAGCTGGAAAACCACTGCACTAGGCACCGCCTAGCGCGCCCCCTATCAATGCCCTTGCTGTGCATATAGGGTCCGGCTGGGCCTCCCACGAACTGGGTCTCTCTCTCCATCTCCGCCACCCCCTCGGGCCCCTCTCTGCTGCCACGACCGCGAACAACGCAGCTGCCTCTGACGCCCTCCCGCACCCTCGGGCCCAGGCCTGGGGCTGCGGTGCGCACCTGGTGAAGCGGACCTCGCAGATGGTGCACATGTACGGCTTCTCGCCGGTGTGGGTCCGCATGTGCCGCGGCAGCTTCCCGGCCCCCATGATGACTTTGTGGCAGATGGGGCACTGCTGAGAGGCCTTGGGTTTCAGCTTGCGCTCCTCCACCAGTGGCCAGGGCGGGAAGAGGCCCCCCAGGTGAGTGGCACTCAGGAAGTTGAGATAGGCACCATAGTCATTCTCCGCCTTGATGGGGCCCAGTGGCCCCCCAGGGAGGTCCGGGAACATGTCCTTGAAGAAGTCATTGGGGAAGGGTGGTGGTGGGGGTGGGGGCAGCTCCTCCTTCTCCTCCTCCTTGATCTTCCGGTTCTTGATGACCAGGTCCAGAGGCCCACTGTCCATGGGCTGCTCGGGCAGCTGGGCAAAGGCACCAAAGTCCCCTGGCCAGAGGTGTGGGAAGAAGTCTGGGGTGAATGGAGACAAGGAGGGTCTCCTGTCAGGGATGTTGGCTTTGGGGTACAGGTTCTCCCTCAGCAGAGACTCGATGGAGAAGTCCCGGATCACACCCAGGTGGCCAGGGCTGCCGGCCTGGAAGGAGTCAGGGAAGTCCCTGGGTGTGTCTGAATAGGCCTTCTCTGTGAGGTGGTCCGTCTTGGAAGGGCTTTGGTGGCAGCTGATGTCCTGGGGGTCAGGCAGGTTTTCCTGGTCCGCGAAGTCCTCCGTGTCATCGTCGTCCTCCTCCTCCTCTTCCTCCTCCTCCTCCTCGTCCTCCTCGTCCTCGTCGTCCTCGTCATCGTCATCGTCCTCCTTGTCGTCCTCCTCCCCCCCATCCCCCCCGGGCTCCATGATCTCCAGGCACACGTTCACGATGCACTGGATCTCCAGCATCCTGGCGGCATTGAGGATGTGCTTGACATTGGAGGCGGTGATGGTGAGCGTGGAGGTGTAGGCGAACTCCAGGATGGCGGCCAGGGCCTCGGGCTGCACGAAGTCGATCTCGTAGACGTAGGGCTGGCTGGCTAAGGTGCCGGCCGTGAAGAGCTTCTTGAAGTACTTGCTGCAGGCAGCCAGGACGGAGCGGTGGGTGCGGTACTCCTGCTCCTGCACCACCAGGAGCACGTCGCAGAGCAGGCCGTCATGTCGCTGCTCGTTCAGGCTGCATAGGACCTCGCTGCTGTGGTTGGGGAAGGGAATGCCGATGAGCTCGTCAATGCCATTGGCCATGGTCTCAGCCAGAGCCCTGCGGGGACACACAGAGAGGGAGACTGGGGTTAGGAGACAGGGTCTCGGGAGGGACACCCAGCTCTGGGATGCGGGACCAGGGAGGCCAGGCTGTGGGTGCTCTGGACCACACCACCGCCGCCTTCACGTAAGACTTCCCCCTCCACCAGAAGGCCAGCCCCCTGCCTCTCGGCTTTTCCAAGTCCCACCTGTAATGCAGAGCCCAGTTCCCAAGCTGGAATTTTTCACTGTACCCCAAGGTCTTTTCCTGGACCCCTAAGGCCCTTGGAGTCGAGCTTCCCGTGGGGCAGCTGGCATATGCTGTTTAGCAACGGCTACGGAAGCTTCTCGTGGGCATGATTTCACTGTATTCCACTGTATTAACATGCAGCGGTGGGACACCAGCATAGACAGCCACACGACAATGGCTCTGGGCGCTACAGGATGGCATCCACTGCTTACTCACACAGCATCTGCAGGCCAAGGGCCGAAGGGGGACTGTTCTCTCGTGGCTGCTGGGAAAACGCTCCAGTTTATTTCACAAATCCTTTGACTCCTGCAATAGGCTAACATTTGGCTACTACTGGCTACTGTTTTAAGCTGAGTCGTGTCCTCCACAAATTCATAGCTTGAAGTCCTCATCCATAGTATCTCAGAATGGGACTGTATTTGGAGGTGGGACCTTCGAAGAGGTGATTAAGTTTAAAATGAGGTCGTATGAGTGGACTCTAATCTGGTATGACTGGTGTCCTGATAGAAGGAGGTCAGGACACACACACTCAGGGAAGACCATGAAAAGACTCAGGGAGAAGACGGCCACCTACAAGCCCAGGAAGGGATTGGCCTTGCCAACACCGCGATCTAGGACCTCCAGCCTCCAGAACTGTGAGAAAATAAATTTCTGTCGTTTAGGGCACCCAGTCTGTGGCACTTTGTTATGGCAGCCCAAGCAGACCGATACAGCTACCAAGAAACTTAAGGCTAATTTTTTGGCCCATTTTCAGCAAGCAAATGGGGGCCTTATGGCATGTTTTTCTTTTTGATGTTCCTTCTGGTTTCATCTTAGTTGAGGAAGTTTCCTTTCATTTTCTATCTTTTTTTTTTTCTTTTAAATACCGGCATCCTATATATGCATGTCTGTGAGCAATGTCACCCATAAATAAACACTTAAACTCAACATTAAATGTGAATGCATCAGTAGTTAATTTGTCATATCCATATTCTGTTACCCTCAAGGCAACATCTCCTGCAGGTAGAAGCCTCTCTGAGACATCTTAGCATTGTGTACATTAAACATGAAGTGTGACCAATGAGAGCCACCAGGAAGGAGACATGTAGGACACAGGGCAACAGGCGTCCCTCCCTTCAGGGAGCAGAGCTCGCCGCCCACACCAGCAGATTCAACCTGGGCAAAAAGCTACCTCGATTTTTATGCCAGAGCGCAAAGGGCCCTTCTACTTAGGGCAAAGCTGGATCATGGCCCATGGATAAATCTTAGCAAAGGCCTGGTCCTTATCCTGGTTTAATTATAGCGGGGAGAAAGAAAAAAAATAAGAGAACACCTGAAAGCCCCATGCCCCAGTGGGAAGAGCTTTGGGGGGTCCCCACGCGCTTATCTTCTGGATGTTTCTGCCCTAGGAGAGGAGATGCAGTGGGAGGGGGCAGACTGAAAAGTGCCAGGCCCATAATATGTACCCCAAGTGGGGCCTAGATGCACCAGGGACCTGGTGGGGTGAGGCGTACAGGGTGCTGGGTGCTCCTCCTCCCTCGCCCTTCCTCCTCCATTCTGGAGAGCCCCAGCCTTTCCTGAGGAATCTCACCTGGGCAGGTGCTCAGGAGGTTCCCCAGAGTGAAGGCTCATTGCTTTCCTGCCTTCTCACCTTTAAAAGGGCCAGAGACCCCACGGGCCATGCCTTCATTTCTCAAATAGTCATTGGGTTTCTCCCTGCGGATGCACAAAGAGCCAACCAAGAAGGCCCTGCTCTGATAGAGCTCACAGGGGCAAAACGACAGTGAGAAAGATATAGCAGAGTTCACCGAAGAGGAGGGAGATACCACTGTACACCTACCAGAATGGCTAAAATAAAAAACAGTGCTAACACCAAATGCTAATGAGGATGTGGAGAAACTGGATCACTCAGACATTGCAGGTGGGAATGTAAATGGTACGGCCGCTCTGGAAAACAACTTAGCAGTTTCTTAAAAATGTAAATATGCATTGAGAAAACGAGATCTTTTTCTAATTCTCACAAAGCTGTCATGTGGGTAGCAGGGCCCTGACCCTCAGAGGGACCCTCTCATCTGAAAAGACTGTGAATGAAATGCCCCTTTAACTGTTAAGGAAAAAGCCCAAATCAACAAAACTTCAGGAGATTAGAGCCAAGTTCTTAATTTTTGTGGGGTGGGGGAGTGCTTACAATTCTTTAAGCTTTTCTTCATCTTCTTAAATAGAGGCTCTGAACCCGTCGGACCTCGTATCAGTGGTCAGTGTCTCATCTAAGCTCACTGAGGGATGGAGACTGCTGTCCCTTTGGCTAAATGTCCTGTCTCAGTGCTTCTGTAGCCACGTCTGCTTGAGACAGGGATCAAGAAGCCATGGCTGTGAGACCTTAGGAGTCTGCTCCAGCTCTCTGGGCTCCTGTGGCTTCGTCTTGCCATCGGGCAGTCATGGGGACTCCAATAACCAGTGTCACGACTGAGAGAAGCCAGTAGCACAAAGTGGATCTGGATGAAGAGAGGGCAAGAGGCCCAAGTGACCCTGGGCTCAGAGGCTGGTCTGCCCAACGGCGACTACTCACCATGGCCTGGTCGGGGCCTTTGTCTCATTCCCAGAGGAGGGCATGTAATAGTGCTACTGGGGGCTGTTTTTCCAGGCAAGAGGCGGGGGGCTTGCTGTTTCCTTTTCTCTTCCGGAAGAAGTACCCCTTCCTTGCACTCTGGGAGCTCCCCAGGTGACCCTGTGATTCCCATGCCCTGGAGGGCCCTGACGCAGTGTCCCAAAGGGGTGGCCACACCCTCCCCCACCTTCCGGCTCAGGCCCTCCATCCCCTCCCTCCCATGCCCCGGGCAGTTCTGTCTCCAAGAATAACAAGTTCAGGAAAGAGAATCTCTCTCTCTCTCTCTCTCTCTCTCTCTCTCTCTCTCTCTCTCACACACACACACACACACACACACACACACACACACACACACACTCTCACACACAAACTCCGAACATCCAGGAGCAGCTTGATGCAAAATATAAACCTCTGACAGAAAAGGGTAGAAAAAAATATAGAGAAAGATTGGAAATGAAGAGGGGGAGGGAACGAGGAGAAGAGAAGCCTGGAAATGGAGGAAGAGGGTTTGGGAAAAAGAATGTGGGGCGGGTGAAACCTTTTCAGGTGTGGTCACCATTCCCGAGGTCATGAGGCCTGCAGCAGCCTCCCGGGGCCTCCGCCCTCAGTGGAAGGTTCTAGAAACCAGGTATGTCCAAGTAGCCCTGTCTGACAAAGGCAGTACTCCTCATCTCTGGCCTTGGTTCGTTCAGCTGTAAAATGAGACCGTTACTTGGCTCAGGTGTCTACCTGAGTTCCCCTCTCTACCCACCAAGAGACGGTGTCTTCCCCGCTGTTTACCAGCTGAGGACAGGCTCCACGAGGGGAACAGAGAAGTGGTGGAGGCGGGGAGGTTGGGAGGGGTGAGGGCCTTCAACCCACAGAAATATAGAAACCTGGTTCTAGAAGTCCTCCAGCATTAGTTTCTTGAGTGTGATTTGAGTTTTGTTCGTATTTGTGTCCTGTCCTAATAACCAAATGAAACAAGCAAACCAGCCAGCGTTTATAATAACAATCAATACTAGCTACCATTTATCAAGTACCTATAACATGTCAGCCACTGCACCTCTAATCCTTCCTTAACCAACACAATTCTGAAAGGTACATATTTGTATCATCGCCTCCAATTTAGGGATGAAGAAAAGGTGTGGTATGGACTTGCTTAACGTCATGAGCCAGCGAGTGTCTGAGCCAGGCGTTGAACACAGCTGTATTCTGTGCCGAAGTTCATATTCATTCCCCTTTACCACATTGTCTCCCACAAAGTCCACCTTGGGGGTAGGGGGAGGTGAACTCCCCTTCCCCCCCATCCCCAGAAAAAGTAGTTTCTTATTTTAGAGATTTGATCAGAACCAGGGCTAAGAGGTATGCACCAGGGAGCTGAGACCCATCCACATTGATGGGGTTGGGTGGGGCTGGTTGTCTTAGCGCCAAGTGCAAAGGAGAGGTATGGACAGAAAGGCACTAGACAGACCCCTGCGGGCTAGGAGATTGAACAGGCTTTCAGAAGGAAGAGACTTGTCTGTGCTTTGATGGGTAGAGAGGATTTCATTAGGTAGAGGGGGTAAGGCTTGGAACTTCCGGAGTCCCCGTTGAAAACGTGTTTAACCTGGACCCCGAGTGAGATCGCACAAGAAGCTGTTCTCGGCCAGCACGTGTCCGACCCTGGTTGGCAGCCATCTGACAACAGGAGGCCAGCGCTGAGGGGTGGAGGGTGAGGGCCCTGCTCTCAGACCGCCTGGGTCTACATCCTGGCTCCCCGCTGACGGCGTCTGGGACTTGATATTTCTGTCCTTAAGCTCAGTTTCTGAATCCGCACACAGAGCTGCTGAGAGGATCAAATGAGCTAAGGCACATAAAGTGTCTCCTGGTACATAGTAGGCGCTCAACCAATGTTAGCAATTATGAAGTCCAGGAAGGACAGGGACCCTAAAAGGTGTCTTGGCAGAGGGAGGCGGGACTATCCCGGGAAGTAATGTGCCTTCCTCATAGTTTCGCAGCAGTCCATACTATTTAAACACCTCTCTCCACCACAGACACTGAGAACAGCCCAGACAAGCTCCCAAGGCCACCCTGGGCCTGGGTAGAGCATTGCATCTTCCAAGGCTCGTTCATACCTCCTGTCTCATGTGCTCCTGCAAGGCAGGGAAGGCTGGTGTCAACTTCATGCTCATCTTACAAGTGAGGAAAATGAGGCACAGAGAGGAGGAGCCTGTGCCCGAAGTCACCCGGCAGATCAATGTCAGAGCTAGAATGAGAAACAGGGTGTCCTGATGCCAAGTCTGTGCCCTCAGCCAGATGCTGGGCCTGGCTAACGGGGGCCCCTTCTTATAGGATGGGTTTAACCAGGAGTGTGAAGTGCAGGGGTATAGGCAAATTATATACCCTTGCTGCCCTCAGTTTTACCCATCTGGAAAATGGATCTCACTTGCTCTGATTAGGGTCTGTTTCTTATACATCTGTGCTATTCCCGAGATGCCATTAAGCATGAGCACAGTACCCCCTGAATGAATGATATCAGTTCACATACACAGTGGAGATAGCCTTGAAGTCACGAAAGGTGGTGGGGTGGCCCCAATCCTCTGCTTTAGGGGTACCTGACATTTGAACAGAGCCCAGTCATTCATAAGGCACTTATATTAATTCACTTCATCCTTATTATGATCCCCATTTGGTGGGGATCAGAGAAGCTGAGGGACCAGCCCCAAGTCACACGACCAGAAAACATCAGGGCAGGGACTTGATTTCTGAGTCCCACCTCCTTCTTGTCCTCCATGGCTGCCTTGGTGGAGTGACTTTTGGGACAATTTTATTGCTACGATCCACACGTCTTCCTGACTCCTGCTCAGCTCAGCAAATCTGAGGCTCAGGGTGATGCTTCTATCTGCCAGATCCCCATGGCAAGCCCCTGCCCGCAGACTCCCATGGCCCCGGGAGCAACCCCACTGTCTTCAGCCTCCAGCTGCCCCTCCGCCCGAGCCCGAGGCTTCAAGGCCACCTGGCAGAATTAGTGGCTGCGGCGAGGGTGAGCGGGTGCTACACAGGGGCAGAGAAGGGATGTGGGTTTTTTTCCAGACTTGCGGATGAGGCGGGGCAGCAGCTACCTGCATCCTTTGAGCAGGTTCTTACTTAGTCCCTGTGGTCTGTGTAGGCACTAAACCCCGAAGGAAGGCAGCGGGCAGGAGCGAGGGCGGGAAGGCCTGAATGAAGCAGCTGGCCAGCCCCAAGGATTCTGTAGGGTGTGCCCCACCCTGCCCTCAGCAGCTCTCCTAAGAGAGGCAGCCACACCCCTTGGCCCTAGAATGCCCTGGAGCCTCAGCTGCTCCAGAGGCTGGGGACAGACGTGTGGGCTGGGAGGCTGGACAGGGCCACCTCAACTTCCAGCCTGTGCCCTGCCTACTGGAGCACCCTACGCAGAGTGCCCACAGCTGGGCGAAGCTGGCCTCATCCGCTCTGCCACACCCATTCTGGGACATGCCCGGAGCCCATAGTTCCCAGCTCTCCTCAGACCCAGGGCTTGGAGCTGGCTGGTTTCTATAAAATGAGCCCTGAGCTTCCCTCCCGTCAAATGTCCCCCTACAGCTGGAATGCAGCCTCACCCTGCCTCACACGATTGAGCCCCCCCTATTTATTTTTGCCTCTTGCCCAGCCCCCCCAGCAGCAGGACAAGAAGTGAGAGCCAGGGCAGAGGCTGGGCCTGGTAGGCAGGCACTCCTGGGCTCTCACCCCAGCCACAGACAGATTTTCTCAGTGTTCCTCCACCCGGAGGCTTGAGTGTTTTTCTCCTGTGACCAGGCATTGGAGCTCGAGCTAACACTGCCACCAGTCTGTCGAGCTTTACATTTAGAAAAGCTCATTCACATCTCATTTTCTCCAAACATTTTCCTAGGATCCCTGGGTATAGAAGGAATTATTTGGCCTGCTTTTCTGAGGCAAAACCTAACCTCATGCTGGTAAACCGATTTGCCCAAGGTCACAGCACTAGGTAAGTGACAGAGACCCCAGACCTGACCTGCAGCCCAGACTCGGTCCACTGTATCATGCTGTACCCCTCGTCAACCCCTCCCTCACCATCATCCCGGCCTCTACCTTCCCCCTCACGAACTGGTTTGGTTTTATCAGAACAAGATCTAGGACCACCCGCAGGGGTTTGGAGTAGGAGCAAAGGCCAGGGAGGGCTTCTCTCCCCCTCAGTTCTTACAGGGATGAAACATATACGCAAGATAGACTAAAGGGGTACCTATGAGGGTGGCCCGAGAGGCAGGCGAGGAAGAGTGAGGGGCAGCGCCACGCCTGGGCTCTGGTGATGGGGTCTGGGAGGACGGCCTGAGCCATTTAATCACCCTCCAGAGGACGCCCGTCCTCTTTCCCCGGCTGCCTGCCAGGAACCAAAGTGGCCCCTGCCCCCCCGCCCCATCCTCTCGCCCGCGGAGTGGCCTTTTTCATTTCAAGCACTTTCACCTCCCTGATGACAGGTGAGGCCAGCATCATACCCATTTTATAGACAAATACAAGTCAAGTGGGGTGAAGGTCGCAGAGCAGTGTGGTTGAATGACTGCTGGACAACTCACAGGCCTCCTGAGGCCACTGATTTTTCTACAGCAGTGTCCAATAACCTTGCAGCAAAGACAGAAAGAGCGGGTACTTTAAGGGGCTCACACGGCCTCAGAAGATAAGGGGGGATCTCTCCAGTGAGCTGGGGAGAGCCGGAGGGGCTGAGGGCTGGCAGAGCATGCCGGCGGGGAGGGTCCCATCACCGATGGCTGGGGCCCCCGTGTGCTGGCTTGTGGGAGTCTGGGCCAGGCGAGTAAAGGGGTGCCCCTTCAAGCAGTTGTGCTTTAATTATTTATTCACCCTTTATTTATTAGAGGGTGAAGTGGGAGGAGTGGGGAGACTTGTTTCCTTTTAAGAAAAATTGCACACCTCTTTATGTTCAAAATAAAGGATTTATTACTCATGTTTATCACAGGCGATTTCCCAAGCCGGAAAACTCCCTGGGAGGCTTATTAAACCTTATTAAACCACTGAAAATTTAGATAATAAAATAAATCACTTGTTTCCCATAAAGAGCATTATGCTGGGTGCTACTGAGTTTCAGAGTCCCGCTCCCCATGGCTGCTTTTTCTGGAGGTGTCCTAGCTGGTCTGCCGTCCTCCCTGCAGGCACACCCTCACTGGAGGCGGGGAGCTGGGGGACACACAGGAGCCCCCTGGGAGTGCTATTCTTTCTAGCATTTCTGCCTAACTGCCCAGCTCCTGTGGAAGAGTGGGGATGGCTTAGATTTTGCTAGTCATTAAAGGGTTGTGTGTGGACACCTGGGTTCAGTGGCATTTTGACCTCCCCGGGGACATTTTAGTATCTTTTCTAGAAGGCACCAAGGCAGCTGTGTAGCCGGCCAGCCTCTGAGTGTGCTCTGCCCACAGGCCACCCTATGCCATGTGCCAAGGATTTCCAGTGTTGCACCACGGCCACCAAGCCAGTGAACTTCATAGTGGGAGCAGGTGCCAGGTGAGAGGGTCACAGGAGGAAGTACGATGACAGCTGCATTGACGAGTGACCTCTGCTCTGCAGCTGAGTTGCAGGTGACCCTGGACGAGCCAAGTTCCCCCTCTGAGATTCAGTTTCTTCTCTAACGTGAGACTAGGAGGTTATAAAAGTCCGCTGCGGCCACACCCTCAATGGTTCTGCGGTGCCCTCCAGCTTACCCACTAAAGTATTTTGGTTCTAGATCCTTGGTCACAAAGGTCACAAAGAGCATGACTTCTGCTGTCTTGGGGCTGCTGCCGCCCACTGTGGCTTTCGTGACTGTCCTCACCTCCCCCAGGTGCCTCAGGCAGGTGCCAGGTTCCAGCGGGAACTGGGTGTGAACACAGACCGGCTTTCGGAGGACGCGTGTTCTGCAGCGCCAGAGTGGGGGCAGCATTTGGCCACGCTGAGCAGAGTAGTGGAGACAGGACGGGCTGGGGGGAAGCGCTCCACGTGCTCCCTCCCTCACCCAGCACCTGAGCGAGGAAAGGAGGCTGATCCGGGTTTTTGCTCCTGACTCTCAGTGGCCAAGGACAGCCGTGGAGCTGGGCAGGGGCCGTGGCAGAGTCTGGAAGCCACTTCTCCAGAATGTACATACATTCTTTACCTACAGCACCACAGGCCCTGTGTGAGGGGTGTGAGGTGGCCGACAGGAACCGGCTTGACAGAGACACAGCGTGGGAGACAGAGGGTTCTGAGTTTCCTCCAACTGATAACAGAACCAAACTGGAAACGGAGGTAGTGAGTGCTTATTCCGTGCTACTCACCATCCCATTTTATGCAGTCGCTCTCATTTCAGCCTCAAAAATTGCATGAAGTAGTTAATGTCATCATCATTATCCCATTCTTCAAAGGAGGAAACTCAGGTGGAGCTGGGCCTTGAACCCCAGCAGTCAGGCTTAAGGTTTCCTAAGTAGTTGCGATGCTGCCTCTCAGCTCTAGGAGAATTTACTCATTTTGCTCAGGGCTGGAGAGATGGGGGTGAAAGGGATGGGATTCCTGGCCTTCAGAACTCACGGAAGAGCGGGAGATGGAGACAAATACAGACAAGTCCTAACACCAGTGCCAGGTGTTAGCCCAGAGGTGTGGACTGGGCTCCTTGAAGGCGGGGCCGGAGGCAGGGGCTCTGCCGGGGTCAGGGAGGGGACTCTACTGAGGAAGCTACGCTGAAGCTGAGCTCTAAGGCCCCCAGGCAGGGGTAGGAGAACGTTCTGGCCAAGGGGACGGTGTGTGGAAAGTAAGGGTCAGAAGCTTGAGGCTGGCACAGCAGGAACGATGAGTAGTGGGGGTGCTGGGTTCCAAGACAGAAGCTCGGTGAGTTCAGAGAGGCAAGTGAGGCCACGGAGGGGAAGTCAGGGGAGGTTCTGGACGGGAGAGGAAGCTGCTTGGCGCTGCAGGCAGTCCTGGAGAAGGCAGGGAAGGGCAGCTGGGAACCAACTGGAAGATTGTTCCTTTGGACCCATGAAGCTGCTTCTTATTACTCACAGCCATATCCCTGCCCTTCTCCCTGCCCCAGACCTCTGGGACCCGTGCCCAGGGGCTCCGGGGGGAAGGAACTGTGGGAGGGAGGAGGGCAGAGTCACCCTCCGAGGCCTCATCTCGGTGTCAGATGTCCTAGTTATGCCTTAGCCCTCAGAAAACACTTCTGCCTCCCGGCCGTTGTCCACTTGGATTTGGAGACAAGGCCCAGATGAGTGACCCCGCCTGACAGCCTCGAGGATCCTGGCCCTGCCTGTGTTTTCCATAGGAATTAAAACCTCAGATTTGCCTCCAAACTTGCCCTTTTCTGCTAAGCAGACACCATCCACCACGAGCACTGCCTGGCACTGGGCTGGGAAGAACAAACTGGAAGCTTGCAATTTTCAGGCTTAATTGCACAGTTACATATAATATTATAATATAACTTTTATTGCGCTGAGAAAGTCCAAGCATTTCCTTTTCCTATTTATACTCGAGCTCAGTCCCTCCTCTGCTATAATTTCCCTCCCTGCCTGCTGCAGAAGCTGATGGCTATTTGGTTCCAGGGAAATTAAGATGTGAGTGGAAACTCGATTAACAAATGTTATTGATCGCTCACCACGCGCTTGACACAGGCTTCATGCTGAGTGGGATTTTAAACAAGACCTCGAACCTGCTTTTGAGGGGCTTCTGGCGTCACTGAGCAGATAAGACTAATCTACAGCAATACGTCCTCACTTAAAGTCATCATAGGTTCTCGGAACTGTGACATAATGACATATGGTGAAACAATGTATAACAAAACCAATGTTACCATAGGCTCATATAAATAAGAGTTAAGTTCCTATGGCATCTCAGCAACATTATAGGGAAGCAATGAATGAATGATGTTATTCGAGGATCTGCTGTATTAGAGGGAAATAGGAACCAAGAAGGAATCCATGTAGGCTAGGTCCTACAGCCAGGGATGTGGGAGCTGTGATAGGTGGGGGTCTGGACTACACAGCTGTCTGGGCAGGACCCCACTGCCTGGTGAGACCGCATGACGGCGCACAGCAAGCACCCTCTTTAAAGCGCAGCCAGATGATCCAGCTTCCCCTGTACGTTTGGCTTCACCAGTGCACATCTCAGGGGCAGGAGCCTTCCTTCCCTCTGCCACATCTGCCCCCAGCCACAGGAACCCAGCACCAAGGACTTGACTCTTTCACAGCCTCGGGGAAGGGTCCCTCATCTGTCAGCACTTTACAAAGTAACTACCCACCTCCACCACCTCAGTTCTTCCATTTGCACCAAGAGGAAACATTTTCTCAAGGTACCAGAATCTTCCAACCTCCACCCCCCAGTCCAGAGAAGCCTGGCTGAGCCACTGACGAGCTGGAATCGGCTCAGAGATTTCCTCAAACCTAGGAAGCCCAGTCCCGCTTTGAAGTCTTAAGATCAAAAAATGGTGAATAAGAAATACAAGGTTAGAAATTTTAAAAAAGAGTTGGCAAAAAACATCATTATTTGCAGAGGACGGGATTGGACACTTTCCTATACAAACAACAGACAAGTTCAAAAATAGGTTAGAGGATCCCATTTACTTGGCAACAAAAATAGATACACCACCTTAGGAAAAAGCTCTTAAGAAATGTGTAAGATCCATACAAAGAAAGTTTTAAAACATGACCAAAGCACTTTTATAAAAAACTTAAATGGAAAGCGTACCTTGCTCTTGGACAGGGAGCCACAATATTGTAATCATGCCAATTTTCCCTTAATAGTTCAATAAATGCAACATGATCCCAATAAAAATATCAACCAGAATTTCTATTGAAATCAGATAAGCCAACTGTCAAGTTCATACATATATATTAAAAAAAGCATTTAAGAATAGCCAAGAGATTTTTGAAACAGATGAGTAATGAGAGTAAGGAGACTAGCCTTATAGATATGAAAACACATTACAAAGCCATGAAAATAAAGGATTTGGTACTGGATCATGAGCAGAGGGATAGATCAATAGAAAGTAACAGATCATTCATGAATAGACTCATGTTAGATAACATATAGAAGAATTTAGCATCTAATAAAGGTAGGATTTCAATTTTTATTTTAAGATGGATTTTTTTTTTCTTAAATAAATGAAATTAGGACAACTGGCCAATCAGGTAGGACATGAAACAAAACTTGGATCCCTTTCTCACTCCTCACACCAGAATAAATGATCAGTATAGCAAGAATTTAAAAGTTCTTTTAAAAATCAAGAAAAGGAAATAATGGAGAATTATTTTCTATTTTGAATTTGAAGGGAAATGCTTCTCTTAGAAAGACAGAAAATCCAGAAACCATAAAAGATTGATAAATTTGACTAAATAATGGCTTAAAAATTTGTGACATCAAGAATTCCTTAACAAAATCAAGATACAAATAATTGGGAAAAATATTTGCAAAATATATGATGAAAGAGGGCTAATATTCTTTATAGAGAGAGCTTAGAGCAAATCGGGTAAAAACTTATCGCTTGTTAGAAAAACTGGCAAAAAACATGACCAGGAAGATCACAGAAAAAGAAATACAAATAGCTTTTAAATATGTGAAAAACGTTCAACATTACTCCGCATGAAAACATTACTCTGAATAAAAATTAAATGGATTTTAATTTTCATCTATCAGATGGGCAAAATGAAAAATTTTGGCGATCCAGAAATTTCCCTTATAGATATTTATCTTAAAGTTTTTTTTTTTTTTTTACCACATGTACCCAAACTTAAGTAAAAAGATTGTCCCTGCAACATTCATTCTATAGCCAGAGAGTGGAAGCAAACAGTGTGCTCACCAGTGGTGGGGCTACCTAGATAAATCACAGAGTAGTATGCGGCCATTAAAAACAGTGAGGTAATCTGTATATGGATATATAGAAAAGTATCTCTAAGATTTTACTGCAAAGCATACTGCATAGTGCATGGTTTATTATCACATTTGGAAAGAAAAAGATGATTTGGAGGTGCATGGGCTATCTTTGGAAAGATACAGTAAAAACTGGTTATGTGTTCTTTCTGAGATGAGTTGGAGAGCTGCCAGTGAGGGGTAGAAGGTAGTTTATTTTCCTATATATTCTCTTTGGTGATATTTGAATTTGAAAGCCATTACTATTAAAAATGTTGAATGATTTGGATTCGCCCCTCTTTCACATAGTCCCAAATCTTTGGGATTTTTGGTAATGTCTGATCACTACCGATTTGTTCTAGGCCTTTCGGTTACTCAAACTCAGTTTTTATGTCTGTGAAATGGAGTTAATGACACTGGGCTGCCTATCTTATAGGTGATTGTGAGGACTGGATGAGAATTGAACAAGAACAGGCTTGGGCTGCCATCAAATCCTATAGGATACAACTGTTAGGATATTAGGGTGGCCCATGTTCTGTCTAGCATCTACCTACAGTATAGCAATATTTCTGTGGCTGGCAAGGCAGGCCATGCACGAGGGCCGGGTTCTCCAATAATAGAAGAAATAGAAACACCTATTTCACATATATTAACTCATTTGTTATGCTCATTTTACAGGTATGGCTACTCACCTACAGAATTGAAGTGGCCCATTCAAGGCACCCAGATAGTAAGAGGCTGAGTTTCCCCACCTGGACCCCGTCATTTCTTTACTACAGAACTTTTGGTGACTCCCTTTAAGGGATCCCACTGTCCTAGTCTGCCCATCATGGTCCTCCACAGTCCGATCTCGACCTTGTTGCTCAGTGCTTTCTGACCTGGGCTCTCTGTTTCAAGCTAGTCTGTGCACAGCCTCCAAACCAACCATGTTGATTTCAGCCTCTCTGCCTGTTTCTCTGAGTCTCACTTCTTCCCTGACACCCTTCCCCTCTAACCCAAGGTCACTTTTCACTGTGTGGACACCAGCCTCCAGGAGGCCTCCAATGACCCTCACTTCCTGGTATTCACACTTTGTGTAACTTTCTCCTACATTGCATCAAGGTTGGTCTGTGTGACCGTAGGATACAGACAAGTGATGGTGTGACATTTCCAAAGCTAGGTTACAATAGATACTTTTGACTTGCTTTCTCTCAGAATGCTTGCTGTGGGGGAAACCAGTTACCGTGCTTGGGGACACTTAAACAGCCGTCAAGATGTCCAAATGAGGAGAAACTGAGGCCTCCCACAAACGACCAGCCCCAACTTGCCAGCTACTAAGTGAGACACCTTGAAAGCACATCTTTCACTTCCATTCTTGTCTTCGGGTGACTATAACCTCATGGGAAACTGAGCCAGAACTCCCTAGCTAAGTTGTTTCTGAATTCCTGACTATAAAAATCATGAGCGTAATAAATGTTTATTGTTTTAAGCTGCCAAAGTTTTTGGGCATTTTTGTTACACAGCAACAACTAACTACTACACATTTCTCTTAACCCCTTCTGGAGTAAGGACCTTACCCCTTGGATCTTGCTCATTTACTATCTTGCCTAGCTTTGTGCATGTGTAATCTTATCTCCCCACTCCAAAAAGAATATACATGTGTGGTTTCTAGTTTCCCTTTATCTCCCATCATGCCTAGTTAGGGGGCTGGGAACAGAGGGAGAGAGAGCCACGGTGATTTTCCCAGCTCACTATTTGTGAAGGGAAGGCAGGTGAGTAACCGAAAGGCTACAGTACACAAATGCACAATCCTTCCTGCTTGATTCGTACCCTCACAAGCATCAAACGACTCTCATACAAACTCCCTACAAACATATCACCTAAGACCTACAACTCACCTTCATATCAGAGCATTCATGTGTGTGTTCGAACTGTTCCACAGTAAATCAGGCTCATCACCCATTTATGAGGAAAGAGGGAGAGGAGGACCTGGAAAGGGCGATTGCTTCTTAATTACACTGAATGCTACTCATGATTTATTTGCTCATGCCACACCCATTCCAAAAATACGACTTTCAAAGCCTGAGTAACAGCCTCCCCCGCCCCCCGCCCCTCCACCCCACTCCCACCCCCTGATTCAGTATTTCTGATGCTCATTGCTTAAGCCCACAGAACAATTTAGGAGTTTTAGAGTCATAACAAAAAGTCCTGTGAAGGGAGCTGCTACTGCTGCTTTTAAAACAGCCCCCGCCCCAGCCTCTCAGAGGCCTGCCAGCCCTGTCCCCAGAGACACAGCTCCAAACTGCCCAGGCTGTTTTCCCTACAGGCAGCTGGGTGGGAGGACGCGACCCTTTCTCTGCTCTCTCCATCCTCCCATCTCTTTCCCAGGCCTGCAGGATGATTTTTCAAGACTAATCAGAAAAAAGGACAAGGGTGGAAGAGAGCCCTTTTGAAAAATGGTGTCTAAACAGAGGCAGCCCCACCATTTTTTTGGGGCTGGGTGGGTGGAGGTGACCAAAGATACAATTATAATGTAGCCCATCCTCTCCCACAAGACCCATTTTAACCAGTGTGTAATAAAGCCCCAGCTCATCCACCCTCTGATTTGGGTCAGATGAGATGAATTTTTAGCTTTTCTGGGGAGTTTGTGCCAGTGGGGGAAAAAGAGGGGGGAAGGAACGAACAAATAGGCTACAGTTCCCTGGGAGCAGACCGAGCAGGGGCTTGGGAGGTCCACCCTTTGCTTCCGTCCACTGTGTCTCTGTTTCCAAATTAGCCATCCAGGTCCAAAACCTTGGCTGAGATCATGGCTCTCCCTCTCTTACTCCCTCGCTCCTGACATCGGTGCACTGTTTCTGCACCATCTTTCTCACCTCTGCCCTCCTCTCTATTCCTGCTGCCTTGTTCAGAAGCAGGTCCCTTCTCACCTCTGGCTTCCAGAGCCCATACACCCTGGGCTCCAACACATGGCCCCTGCCTGCCTTGCTCAACTGCCTCCAACAACCGGAAGGTGTTTGTGCATTCCCAACTCCCACCACCTTGGCCTTACTCATTTGATTCTCCCTACCGAAGCACAGTTCCCTCTCAACTTCTTCGCCCTACCCCACCTTTATTGGGCTAACTCTTGCTCATCCTTTAAGACTTAGCTTGGGCATCACCCCCTCCAGGAAGCCTAACTGAATTAAGTGCCCGTCATCCATGTTCTCTTCCTTCTCTCTCCTGGCCCTTAGTACCTAGAGACAGAACTGGAAAGTAAGTGCTAGCGTGATTTACATGGGTACTAGAGTACAGGATGTGAGGTACTGGGGGTGGAAGTCAGGATAGGGGCAGACAGACTACAGTGCATGCTACAGGATGAGCATTGGGGTGTCAGGGATCCCTAGAACTTGTAGGGTAAGAGGGGATGCCAGGAGGGAAGGGACATACAGCCCAATTTAAACCCAGGTGTGTGAAGGGCAGTGACCAATCAGCCATGGGAGTGCTGGGCCCCGGAGAGATTGGACAGAGACAAAAATAGGGGCATGACCCTGCCCTGCTCTCTATAGTGCAAGGAATTTACCATGCAGTGAGGGAGGCAGGATGCTTAGAAATGGCTACAGGTAATTTACTAAGCATCACTTACTAAGTTGTAAAAGGAACAACATATATCCAGATGGAGAGCTCAACAGAGAGAGTAGTGAGAAAGTTTTTCTAAAACAGACAAGAATAGGATTAGACAAAAGTTGGATTATTTATATATCCTCCCAGGAAACTTTTATTCCTTCCCTTTCTCCTTCATCCTGATATTCATCGTCTTCCACTGAGAGGCCAGCCACCCGGTGCATTCCCACCTTGGAGCTCTTGGCTTCCTCCTTTCTTTGTCAGAGGTACCCTTACCTTTTCCATCCTGAGACTCCCATCACCCTTCAGTAGTCCTGAACACTCATCAAGCCTCTCAGACAGTTAGAGATGAGAGCAGGGGGCATTTAGACTCATAAAAACTTCCAACTCCATTAGGATGCTGAACACATAGGTTGCACATATATACTATACGTATAGCTAGTTCTCAAATGCATGCAGGTGGAATTGTGGAAAATTCAACATGAGTGTATGCGAAAATGTTTCTGAATCATACAAGACGGGTATGGCCAGGTGGAGTTTCATGAAATATTTTCAGCTTTGAAAAGGATCCTCATCTTCCAAAGGATGGGGCCCACAGGACCAAACGTGCATTTCTTGACAGTAAGAATGGTTTGCTTTTCTGTACCCTCTACAGATGGAGCACGGAGCTTCGCACCAACGGGCATTTGGCATGTGTTTGTTGAGTGACTCATGGAGCACGTATGGGCCTGGTTACCTTGAATGATCAGTATCACATTGACTTTCCCAAGGAGGAAATAACCTGGGAGCATAAGTAGGAGAGAATGGCAAAGCTCTTGCAAGCACTAACTCTTGTGCACGCTTCACCCTTCTAGTGACGCTGGGCCCTGCTCCACATTGTGCACCTGCGCTTATGCGTAGCCAAGGAGAGCAAAATGTGAAATCAGAAAATTCACCCGAGTTAAATCTCCCAAGAGAAATTGGGAGTCTTATTTCTTCTGAGTAGACAACTTATGAATTGAGATAAAAAGGATTTCCTCCGAAAACCTATGAAGCCCAATAATGCTTCATAATTGCTATCACCTCAGGATATAACAGACACAGTGAGACTCTCCATTGTCTTCCTGAGTATTCAGTTTGAGAGGTAAGGGGAGCATCTGGTTGGTGCCCTGGGAAAGGAGAGCAGAACAGTTTTCTCTCCCCGTCCCCCAGAGGGACTGGGTCAGCTGGAAGTGTGTGTCACACTGGATTTCCACACCGTTTGATCCACGATATCACTACTGTGCTAAACATCATATCCTATCACATTCATAGAACCACTGAACGCTGAGCATGTCAGACCACGTCCGAGCATGTCAGAGCAGTTTTAATTTCATGTGCCATTTCTTAAGCACCTACTATGTGCACGGTATTAAGTGGGGTCTTTTCCATATCATTCTTTATTTAATTCTTACAATAACACCGTGAAGTAGTTACTTCTATCCCCATTTTCCAAGAGGAGATGGAGCCCGGAGTGGTAAAGTCCCATGTCCCAGGACACACGGTCAGTGGCCTGTTCCATTCAAGGAGCTCCATCGGAGAGCGTCCAAAGGCTGGAAACTGGGATCACGGCGGAGAGAGCTGAGACCGCCGTGTCTGCCAACACCTGAAGGAGGCTCCGAGGATGTCAGAACTGGGCGGGGCCTTTCACAGTTGAGGATGCTAAGGCCCAGGGAGGGAAAAAGACCTGTCTGCCAGTCATGGCAGCAAACACAGTGTGCACTCTCAGCCAGGGCCAGGGTGCTCCCTCCAGCGCGGGGAACCACGGTGACAGCAGAAAGTGCGTTCTGCCTCCCACCACGCTGCTCTCCGCTGTGGAGCAGAGGCCCAGGCAGCAGTGAGTAGGGAGACGCCTGCACAGCGCAAGCCAGCACTCCAGCACACCTCAGCCCGAAGGTTACTCTCCCTCTTTCTACCACCGAAGCCAAGAGGTGGGACTTTCCTGGTTTCGGCATTGACAGCCCTGCATTCCGAGAATCCTCCTGGCCCCAGGCAAAGGGAGACGGTTGGTCACCCTAGACTATCTCCACCTCCCACCTCCCACCTCGGCTACCCTTCATGATCACATGACCTGGTTTCACTAGACACACTATCCAGGGCTTTTGGCCCTAGCTCACACCCTTGGGGTACTGCCCCCCCCCAGTATATGCTGGAGAAAGAATTCCTCTTTTCACTGTGGATCGCTCAACCCTGGCACTTGTCTGCTTTACTTGTGAGGGGGAAGGCCCTCTGCCTCCGGGCTCCCAGAAGGATCCGAGGCAGGGAGGGGCAGAAAAGGAGGGAGGCAGATGTGCTGGGAATGGGAAGAAGGGAGGGCAAAGAAACTGATGGCACGGAGACTGGGAGAAAAGGGAGCTGAGGGAGGCAGGGAAGAGGGAGGTGTGAAGGAGGGAAAGAAGGAGCAGGGCGAGATGGGTCACATAATTAAGGCAGGAGTAAATTTCTGTGGCCAGCTGTGGTCCAGGTTTCAACGAATACCCACTGGGCAGAGATGTATTTAGAGTTACATGGAGCTGCGGGACTACCTGGTTTAATGAAAGGAAGACCCTCTGTAGTAGAAGTCATATCAAACAAGTTTTTGCCCTTAACCCAGAACTTTCATGGTATCGTGTGCATGGCAGCTTCTTAAACGTTCATTAATAAGGATGGTAAAAATAGTGATAGTTATCTCTGGCAATCCAGAGCAGGTCTTTCCAAGTCACTGTCAAAACAAGATTGGATAATTATCTTGGAAATTTGAGCAATATGGCATTTATGGATGGGAAGGTGGCCCCAGTCCACTGGGAAACAGAGCAGGGCTGGCTCCACACGTAGGTGGCTGCTGAATGGAGTAACTGGAGGGCACCTCACTGAGCCCTACCCACTCCGAAGCACATCTCTTTTACCAGCCCAACCAGCTTGCTGTTTCCCCTGGGAATTTCCACTAGAGGAGGTCATAACAAGGGACTCTGCTGGTGGAAACCCTCACAGCTCTTTTCCTCCTGCACCCAAGTTTGCAAAAATTTCTGGATTAGCCTGACGATAGTAGATGTGAGAGCATCAGGCCAATAACTTTGTCTCCTTGGAAGACCCAGGGAGCCTGCGCTGTGGACCTCGGGCTTACTGTCCACACCACTGGCCATGCGAGGCGTGGGAAGGGGAAGAATGGTGATAGGAACTGGGAGAGGAAGGAGAGCAGAAGCAGGGAGCTCTAGAGGAAAACAGCAGGGCACAGACTGGCTTTGAGTGGCAAAGCCCACGGTGGGCCTCTCACAATCCAGGCTCCTTCCACCACCCGCCCCCACCATTCAAGAAAAGGACGCCATGGTCAAAGATTTCGACTGCCAAGATCTGACACGTGTTTTTGGTTTGGAAGAGGTCCCCATTGTGACAGCCTTGCTGAGCAGCAGGACCTTACCTTCTGCTGGGGAAAAGGGGCTCCAATCCCTCCCCCTGGCAGCGAGCTCATGAGCACATATCCCCGGCCCAGCCAGCTGGACACTGCGGCCAGGACTCTCAATCTTACGTGAGTGACAGCTGGCAGCGGCAGAGCGTGTCTCTTATTTTGCAACTATGAGCTTCAAATGACACAAATGTGTTTGGGATACCTGAATACCAGAGCCCTGTTGTTGATTCACAATGGTTATTACACACACACACACACACACACACACACACACACACACACCCTCTGAGAAAACCCATAGTAAAGAAACCTGTTTAACTTTGTTTAACTCTGCATTTCCCAAACTTGTTTAATCTTTCTGCTTTGCCTAACACCTCTTAATATCCCACAGAACTGGTGTGACAAGGAGCCCTGTGGGGAACATTGGTATGGAGCTGTGCTTTCCAAACCTGCTCAGTCATGGCCGCCACAGGGGAAGACCTTCATGGCACATGGGAATGTAAGGGCTCTTAGGAGGCTGATGGCCTGCTCGCTTGACAGGAGGACTGAGGGGGTCAGCACCTGGGTACAGAGCTACTGATTGGAGAGCTCTGGAACTGAGGACAGAGCCCTCTGGGATAGGAGCCTGGTGGCCTGACCTCCTGCCCTGGCTCTGGCCCAAACCAGCCTCCCTGAGGTCACACAGGCAGCTTGGCCTAGCCTGGGTGTCTGAACTCCCAGCCTGGGCCTCCTCCAGCACACCACACAGCTTCCTGGGCAGAGCTCTTGGAAAAGTGGTCTTACCTGAGGATGCCTATTTTCCGTCATCAGATGAGGGCAGGGTGGGGCAGCCCATCTTCTAATCCACCCCCAACCCCTGGAGTTAGCTCAGGGTCAGGGCTCGCCATCTTTTCCCTCTGCCCACTCCATCTCCCCGCAACGTGCGCCTGGATCCAGCCCCAGCAGGCAGCCCGTGGAAGCACCTGAGTAAGGCAGCCCTGCCTCTGGAGGTCTCCTGTCTCCAGCATGTGGTGTCTACTCTGTCCTTCATCCACCAGCCAGGTGTCTTCTCCTGTCTCGCTGAACTTGGCTTCCTTGCCATACACCTTCAGAGGCCACACGATCACTGTAGGGGATCCCTGGGTCCTGGCCCAGTGCCCACCTCGGCTCGGCCAGCCCTGGTTTTCAGCCCTGTCCCTAAAGTCCTACATCGGCCCCTAGCCTCTTTATCTAGACTCTGGATGACAATCACTGGCCAATATCACACGTGTGCTTTAGAGGATCTTCACACCCTATTGATGTAGGTGCTGCCAAACCCTTTGGGAGCAGAGGCGGGGGTGATGTGCTACTAACATGATCAACCATCATAACTTGGCTTTGATTTAAATCAAACCCTATTTCACAGGCCATATTTAATGCTGAATGAGAGGCGGGTATGCAGAGACCATCTCCGTGGACGATGGCATTAAGTGTGCAAAGCCAAGCATAAAGAAAGCAGCCACAAAATGATAGACACCAGTGGGGCCTGGATATAAATGCAGGGAGTCAGCAAACACTGAGAGGCCTCCCAACCCTCCCCTCTACTTAGAAGCAGAGTCAATTACAGCTTCTCCCTCCCCTGTTTCTAAGGCCTGAAGAGTGAGTCTGCAGGCTGGAGAGAGAGGCAGGGCTCATTCACAGAAAGATACTCCTCTTTGAGCCCTCACTATGTTGCCATTTGAATAGAAGAAGGGGCAGTCGCCGGACATTAGGAGTCTCGTGTTGCAGGTCCAGCTCTATTCCCTGCCAAAATGCATAGCTTGGAAAGGGTGGTCAGCTTCCTTGAGTCATAGCTTCCTTCTGTAAATGCGGGAGTTGGACTTTACCTGTATGGTGTCTTCACGGTTTTACAATCTATGAACCTATGACAAATAAATCAGTAATTGGAGGAACCAGGTAAGGGGCTCTGGTGAAGTTGTTCTACTGCTCTGGGTCTCGGTTCTCATATTTATAAAATGAAAGTTATGATGGTTAATTTTATATCAGCTTACTAGGCCATGATTCCCAGATATTTGGTCAAACGTCAATCTAAATGTAACTATAAAGGTATTTTTTAGATGAGCAGACTTTGAGTCAATTACTCTCCCTAATGTGGATGGGCCTCATTCAATCAGTTGAAGGCCCTAAGAGAAAAAAGACTGAGGTCCCCGGAGTAAGAGGGAATTCTGCCTCCCAACTACCTTCAGACTTGAGCTGCAACATCAGCTCTTCCCTGGGTCTCCCGCCTGCTGACATACCTAAAGATTTTGGACGTGCCGACCCCCGAAATCATGAGAGCCAACTCCTTCACTCTCTTTCTCTCTTTATGTGCATGTACACACACACTCTTACACACATACACCCTATTGCTTCTGCTTCTCTGGAGAACCCTGACTAATGCAAGTATTTGGGTAAAATTAGTGGTCCTTGAACTAGAGTCCTGGATATTAACCTAGGCTACAGATTAGAACCATTGAAGGAGCCGTTGAAACCACCAGTGTCTAGACCCCAAGCCCAGACCAACTGAATCAGACTTTCCAGGATGGGGCCTAACCATCAGTATTTCAGGGGCTCCCCATGTGCAGCCAAGGCCGAGAAGCCTGGTTGAGTCACTTTGGAACTTATTAACAATGCATATTCTCTAGGCTCCACTTAGGACCTACAAATTGGAACTTCTGGGGGTGGGTTCCCATCATCTTTAGATTTAACCACTCCTTCAGCGATCTGGGCATAGAGCACCCTGCCGGGCCCTCTTTGCTTTGACAATCTGCCTGCCATTCTATGGTCTGAGTTTGGGGGCTGGAACGCACAGTCTCTCGGGTGGAGGCCTAGTTCATCACTGGAGGGAAAAGCCAGCAGGGCGCTATGATTTGAAAAGAGGACAAATTCTGCATCCTCCCCTCCTCTACCAAGGGCATGTGTCACCCGCCAGGTGGGTCACCTACACTCCTGGAGGGCACAGACAACGTCCTACCCACCCTTGTATTCCCCAGCTCCGGTGCAGGCACAGAGGTGCTCATACATTTTTGTTGCTTCATTGATTGAACAAATGAACACATTGTCTCATTACTACTGGCTCATCCCTGTCCAGATGTTTCTGTGGGTGGCATGCCCTTCCTCTTTCCCAATTCTTCCCTGCTACCATCTGAAAAGGCCCTTCCCTTCTTGTCTCAGCGCCTAGCCATCCTCCAGGATCCAGCTTACGCCCCCTCCCTTCGAAAGATGTTCCCTGACTCTTCTGTTTCTCAACACTGCATCTGATGGGACTCGCGGGCACACCCAGAGAGCTGCCACACAGCGCTCTGCCAGCTGCCTCCACAGCCTTTCTCCTAGGTTGTCCCCAGACTTTGAGCAGCTAGAGGACAGGCCACCCTCTATGGTCAACCTAAGGCCTGCACATGCCAGGCACCTGTGGGAACTCATAGCATGTGTTGAAAAAAAAAATCCCCATTTTGTGGTCAACAGAGGCCAAGAAAGTGAGCCAGACACTCAGACCTCTCCCCCCACCGCACCTGCCTTTCAGGAGAAGCCTCTATTATCAGGAACGAGGCTTTGGGCTGCATGCGCCTTTTCTTGGACCCTGTTACTTCGGATTCCAGGGCTCTGCTCCTAACCATCAGACTGTATGACATCTCCACTGCCCTGTGAGTGGAGTAGAAAAAGGATGTTTATTGTCCCAGAGAAAGGCAAGAAAGGAAGGGCAGGGTTTGGGCCTTTGTGGTAGATTAGAAAGAAGATCCCGCTAAAAGGCTGAGGAGGTCAGCATGTGGGAAATGGCTTCAGGGGAGTCAGGGGTGGCCCCTGGGTGGGAGGAGAGGCATGTCATGTGTCAGGCACTCTGCGAGGCCCTTGATGCACATTCTCTTGGTGAGGGGCCTGAGAGGAATCACTACCCTATTTCGCAGGTGAGGCAACTGAGACTCATGGAGATGGATGAACTTGTCCAAGGTGTCGGTGTTCCTCTGTGGCAGAGCAGGACCCAAACCCAGGTCTATGTGACTTCAAGGGGGCCTTCAAGTGAATGTCAAGGAGACAGAAGGGACTCATTCCTTCACCCACTCAACAAATACATGTTACACAGGTACGATGTGCCCGGCACTATAAGGCATGGAGCAGTGAATAAAAGTCCACAGTAAGTTTCTAGTCTAGGGAAGGAGGGATGGAATACTTTTAGGCCCTGACATTCTGGAAGCTAACAAGACTGGGCCTGTCTGCTTAGTTCTAGAAGTATCCCCATCAGGACCTTGTCAAATGAACCCCCAGCTGCAGACTGGTACCTGGTGTCCAGCTGTGAAAGCCGTGGAGACACGCTCATCAGAGGCTATCATTTGAGAAAAGGATTGGTGCTACCTTGGTCAGGGTCCAGAGGCAGCAGGAGGGGGGCTGTCCCTTTTTCCAGTGGGTGCCGGTCAAGAGCCCCAGCATAGCTGGAAAGAACCCATTCTGTCTGAGCGTGGGAGCCACACTCTCTCCCACGCAATACTGGCAATGTTCTCTGGAGAAGGGAAATCCCGCACTCTGAAATATCACCAAGAGGCCAGAGGTTCCCCTCTTAGTCATAGTTTGCATCCATACGTCCATTGCTCCCTTAAAAGTCTGTACCTGACTAGAAGCCCAGAGCATCCAAGGGGGACAGGCATCCGTACATGTTGGGAGAAAGGGGCGCAAGCATGCCAACCTTTTAGCTTCTGGATGAAAAGAGTTTAGAGACCCGGATGTACCCCCTCACCCCTCTGTTCTCTTTCCTAATGTTTCTATGCTAACCCTTTCCTTAGCTTCCTCTGAGCTGGGGTTCTCCCCTTTCCCAGCCGATCTCAGAGCCCAGACTAGTGCACCAAATATTCCCATCGGATCGTACATTGAGATTTCTGGTTCTGAAAATGTGCACATGTCACGCTGTGCTGTAACTACTTTGCCCCAGCAGGGCTGAAGGTCCCCAAAGGTGGGGACCATGTCATATTCCTTTTATGTCTGTAACAAAGTGGCTGGTACATAGTAGGTTCTTCGTACGTGTATGATAAATGAATGAAAACTTCACAAGAGCTATAAATTTTCAGATATTTCAAATGCAATAAAACACTTTACACAAAAGCACTCCAGGTACTATTTGGCAGATCCAGAAAGCGCAGCAGCGTATACAGGAATCCTCGCTATGAACACAGAAGACTTTAGATTCTCTGAAAAATTCCCCATTATTTGTAGTTTTGAGTAAAGAAGCATGGATGACTCAACAATAACAAAAAACCCACAAACCACCTGACTCAAAAATGGGCAAAGGACTTAAATAGACATTTCTCCAGATTGAATGACCAATATATGCACATGGAAAGACACTCAATATTTTTCTCAATATTACTAATCATTAGGGAAATGCAAACCCAAACCATGATGAGAAACAGATACTACTTACACTCATTAAGATGGCTATCAAAAAAAAAAGTAGAAAATAATGAGTGCCGGTTAGGATGTAACACACGAGGAGAAACTGGAAACCTCGTGCATTGCAGATTGAAATGTAAAACGCTGCAGCCACTATGGAAAATAACATAATGGTTCCTCAAAAAATTAAACATAGACTTGCCATATGATTCAGCAATCCTATTCATCGGTGCAAACCCCAAAACATTGAGAGGAAAGACTCAACCGATACTTGTACTCCAATGTTCATAGCAGCATTATTCACAAAAGGTGGAAACAATCCAAAAATCCATCAACAGATGACGTGATAAATAAAACGGTATAGCTATATAATGGAGTGTTACTCAGTTTTAAAAAGAAATGAAGTTCTATTACAAGCTACATCATGAATGAACCTCGAAAACATTATGCTAAGTGAAATCAGCCAGTAATAAAAGAACAAATATTGTATAATTCCGCTTATATGAGTTACCTGGAATGGTCAAATTCATAGAGACAGAGAGTGGAACGGTGGCCACCAGGGGCCGGGGTGTGGTGAGCAAGGGGAGTCTTATTGAATGGGTATGGAGTTTCATTTGATGATGATAAAAAAAGTTCCGGAGTTGAACAGCGGTGGTGGTTGCACAACAAATGAAAAGTACTTGAGTCACCGATTATACACCTCAACAGCAAATTTCATGTTATGTATATTTTACGATGAATGAATGAATGAAGCATGGCTATCCCTTCAAGGCAGTCTGGGGTATAAAGAAGGCATGCAATCTTTGGAATCAGACAGCCAAGATTTCTGGTCCCAGCTATGTGAGATTGGGTAATCTTGGTTTTTCTGAATTTCATATCCCTGGTTTATAAAATAGGGTAAGATTACCCAAAACAGGGAAAAAATACCAACATTAGGAAACAGACCCAAGGGTTGAGTGAGATGGGAGAAATAAAGCCTGTAGCCTAGGGCCAGG
The DNA here is from genome assembly GCF_014176215.1 of Rousettus aegyptiacus. NCBI lineage: Eukaryota > Metazoa > Chordata > Mammalia > Chiroptera > Pteropodidae > Rousettus > Rousettus aegyptiacus. The sequence goes on from NW_023416287.1 coordinate 75,764,995, forward strand.
AGAAGTGAAATCTCCCCTGACCCCCACACTCCCTCCTTCCTTCTCCACATCCAGATCCTGGGCAATTGTCTCAGTTGACCAAGTTTGCCTTTGGCACCCAACTCCAGCTCACCTTTCCAAGCAATTTGCAGCCTTCCCATGTCCCATTCCCCAGGTGCAGCCACCAGCTCCCCAGAACTCAGTGGGTGGATGCAAGGAACCAGCAGGCAAAGCCTTGCTAGTATCTCCCCAGGGTGCTTGCGACAAGCAAACAAGCAAAGACTGAAATGGGAAAGGTAAAATTTCACTTTCTGTGGGAAGTTTGTGGCAGATGTATTTTTAGGATGGGAGCAGGAGGGAGGTATTTTTAGGATGGGGTACTCTTCCTGTGACTCCTTAAATCCCACTTCATCAGTAATACCTCCTCTGTGGAGCAGAGAAGGGAGGGGGCACCCAAGGGGCTCATTTGAAGGGTGAGGCAGCTGGTACCCTCTGAAGAGGAAGAAGCCACCCTACGCTTTGTCCTGGGGCTGGGAGCCCAGGTGTTTGACCCTGGTCTGTGCCCTTCCGGCCTCCCTTCCAGAGCCACCTCCCTTTTGGGAACCAAGCCTGGAGTCCCCTTCCCCCTGCCCGGCCACATCCCTAGGCTCCCTTCAGGATGACCTGAAAGGGAAGTTTATAAGAGGAAAAGGAATGAAAAAGATCCTACTTAACAGCACATGCTGGGCGGGGGAACTTCCTGGCAGGAAATGCTGTGGAAACCGGGCCCAGTTTGGCCATGGAAAACTGGTTTGGCTCAGAACTGGCCAGAGTGGACAGGAGACCTCGGGCAGCGGTACGTCGCAATTAAACTGGACTTGTCCGAGTTAACTTTCTTTCTTGTCCCCTCTAGGCAAGCAGACACTATAATAATCTGCACACCACAGGGGGAGAAAGGTACCATTTTTTTTTTTTAATCCAAGGGGAAAAAAAAACCCCACCCTAATTTAGGTCAGAGAGACATAAAGGGCTACTGGTTCAGAGGCAAATCGGCAGCAGATGTAGGCAGCTGAGTGGAGCCAGGCTGAGCAGGGCCACCGCCATCGGCCACCAGCCTGAGTCACCCGGGCGGGGAGGGCGGGCGGTGAAGGCCAGGGGGTGGTTATCTTTATGCTTAGGCTGGGGTGTGGGGTGCAGGAAACAATGGGAACAGAAGAGTCCTTGGGGCTGGGACAGGCACAGTGTTGCAGACAGGTACAGACAGGCTCCCAGCAGGATGCTCTCGTGGGCCAAAGAATTCAAACAGGCCCTGAATCTGAACAGAGAGGAGGCATCTCCCCCTCCGCACTCCCCACTCCCCCAACAAGACCTGGCAATTCCCTTTTGCAGGGCTACGTCCGGCTGTGGCTGGCCAGCTGGCCCCCACCCCTGTTTCCCTACCGACTTTTGTCAAGAGCCAGGCCATCCTGCTGCTGGCGTGGGCGGTTCAGCCCCTGCCCTCTCCTCTCTTCGTCTTTTTCTCTCTTCACTCCTGTTTGTTTCCTCTATTCCCAACAGAAATATAAGTTTTTAGGGCTAAGGCCCTGTCCTCACCTCTCAGTCTCCTGGCTGGGCCTACAGTGTGGGCCTGGTGACGCTGCCCCCCCTGGAATGTGAGCTGTTGGGAGCAGGGACCTTCCCTGTTTTGATGGCTCTCTGGCCCTCCAGCAGCAGGTCTGGCACAAAGTAGGGGCTCTGCGAGGGTCTGTCATTTGATTGGATGAGTACCACTGGGCACAAAGAGGGCACATCAGCTTAGAACATCCCTACTCCTCGTGTGGAGAACCATGCACTGAAGCTTGCTTAGTGGCATATTTCTTGTATAAAGAGAAGGGTTTTCATGATATCCTGAGGTTAATTAAAGGTAGAACTCCGTCTGGGATGGTGATCCAGTTTTCCCTGCCCCCATAAACCTTCCAGTGATAGAAAGGAGAGAAGAGTAAGGGCCTACACACAAAGATGCTCTGTATGGCCCGACATAGGAAGGAAAAATAAAACCTCTTTTAGCAAGATGGTCTCAGAGCTCCGCAGCCTGGAAAGACGGGAAATGGCACGGTCAAGGTCACTTGGCTCATCAAAGGAAATGAAGCCTAGGTCTCCCACTGTTCCTAGTCCTTCCCATCCAATGATGTTTTTGTGATGGGTCACATAGCTATTGACATACCGGCACTTTTTTTTTTTTAAATTTTCAAATTTTCCTCGACCCTTCGGCCTCTCTAGTTAATTAAATCACATCTTTGCGAGCATCAAAATAGGTCATCTATCAAAGTCTACAGAGCGGAGGGAGGTGGCACAAGGAGAGAAGAGAAAGGGGCGTTTTACGGTCTCCCCGGAATCCAGGCCCCTCCGCTGTGCGCTCTGTCAACCGCTGCTTCTCCCACCCCGCGGTGCCACGGGAACCATCACTAGGAATTTCGTGTTCGAGTTTCATGAGCGTTTGTGCTGCCATACATTACACCGCTACACAGCCTACTCGCCAGACTTTCAGCTTTCCACCAAGTCCTTCACTCCCCACCCAAATGCCCACCTGTTCCATGAGAGACAAGGGACACAAGAGGGGCCCTCTGGTTTTCGTAGTAGCTTCTTTCATTCTTGTCTGGGGAGAGGAGGCAGTGTGGGAGGGCTTTTAGCCCGATGCCTGGAGACGACAAGAAAGAAGCAAAAGGAAGTGGCCACAGCCACCCTAGAGAGGAGGCGCATGCCTGAACCTCCAGGAACCATTTTGGTACCTGGAGATCCAGGAAGCCCAAGAGCAGCCCTTCTTCCACTTTTTCCCAGAGTCAATTTCCTCTTCCCGGCATCTGAACAGGTGAGTGTTCAGGCTAGTGCTCATTTGGCTAATGCCACAACACCTGTAGAAATTGGAAACACCGGCTGAAGACCTCCCCTGCTTCCCCAGAGACTCCAGCTGTCCTCTGCAGACTGAACACATAATCCATCGACATGCACCTACGACAGTGCCTGGCACTAGAACTAGGTGCTAAAGGAATGTTCACTCCCTCGTTAACTCCTTCCTTAACTCCTTCCTTCCCAGGGCAGGTTCAGGCAAATTCAACAAACGCCCAGTGAGCCCCTTGAGTGGGATAGACAGGCCCTGGGCTAGGTGCTCCAAGAATGAAAAGCAAACATGTTTTCAAGGAGGGTGGACCTTCCACGAACGAGCATACGGGCTGGCAGTGGGGACAGCCGAACTCCAGTTTCCCCAGAGAACCAGTCCTCTCCAAAGGTACCACGGAGCTTCTCTTGCTTAGGGAAAATTCCTTGAAATGCGTGAACAACAATACCTACATTACGGTCTTTCTCGATGCAAATATTCAAGAATATCCTCCTTCAATGAAAACGAGACATTGGGCGCCAGCTCTCAACCGAGCCAACTAAACGGCCACACTTCTGGTGAGGCTTGGCAGGACCTGTGATCCTGCAAGCTGGCCCTACAAACTCACAGCACAGCAGCATCGGATTTGCGCTCTGGACTCAGATGATCTTATTCTCCACATCTCTGGAACTGTCATGACTGACAAAGAAGTCCGAAATAGCCCATGAAAGGGAGGCAGCTCTGTGACAGTTTTCATGGCTGTGATTTTGTAAGGGATTCCTTTCCAACGCCACCATGAGGGCCCTTCTCCCATTTTCTTCTCTTAGCCCCTGTCCTCAGATCTCAGCATACTGCCTACAGCTCGACAGGTGTCCAGCATCAGGCTCAGGGCAGGAAAACATTTTCAACTCCTACTATGCAAGAAAGACTCTATACCTCAGAAGCCACCAGCCCCGTGTGGCCACTGAGCACTTGCAAATGAAGCTGTGAGTGTAAAATACACAGATTTTGAAGACAGTACAAAATAAAGTTAAATACAACATTAATTATTTTTATATGAATTACATGTTGAAATGATAATAGTTTGGCTATATTGAGTTAAATAAAATAATCACTAAGATTAATCTCACCTATTTATTTTTATTTTTCCAACATGACCACTAGGAAAATTTTAAAGTGAAACTGTAGCTTGTACGATGTTTCTATAAGACAGTGCTGGTCAACACACTAGGGGATGCCAAGAGGTTAAAACCAGTCCTCGCCAGGGCATCACAATGGTTTGGGGCCATGGGGCGGTTTAAAGTCAGTTGAAATTAAAACAGTCCCATAAAAGATTTGTTTTCTACATAATTATGTACCATCCCCTTACAACACCTACTTGGAGAGGAGTCTAGCACATGGAGCCTTATAACAGGGCAACAGAGTGTGAGAATGTTTGGGGCAAGAAGCCAGATCTGATCCATCATTTCTCTCTGCAGGTGAGACTACAGGTAAGACTCTTCCACAATGGTCTCTGGGTACGACCAAATTGTTATTCATGTTGGAGTTTCCTCCACACACCTACGCTCCTTATCTTCAGGGACCCAAGATGGAACAGAGCTGTCACTCAGGCCTTCAGCAGATAATCAGCAAGGTCAGAGAAATGCTGGAATCTGGCTGAGAAAGGAGACATGCACAAACAGTCTCAGCTCCTCACCTTCCCGCCAGGGAGTGTGCTTGTGGTGAGGTATTAGTTAGGGGAGTTGTAGTCTATGACTAGATATTTGGAAAGGAAGAAAAAACAAAAGTAAATAGCATACTGTGAGTCCCTTCTATGTGCTGGGCATGGGTTTTATGTAATCTCACGATCTTCACCATCATGGGTGGGTATGGGCCCATTTTATAGATGGGGAAACTGAGGCTCAGAGGGTTAAATGACTTGCCCAGGGTCTAGTGCAGATTGCTTCTGAATGCTCCCCACAACAAGGCTCTGATGCATGAAACTGCTGTGGGGATGAGGCCACATGTCCTAGTGTCAAATTTCAGGAGTTGAGGGACCTCGAACAAGTGGCATTCACTCCCTGGACCTCAATTTTCTTAAAATGGAAATGTAGGTATTGGTGGACAAAACCAGTGTTTCTTTAACTTGTTTCAACTATAACCCACTATTCCATTTTTCTTCATGACGAGGATATAAATCTGCGTGTGTGTAAAGCCAAATGAAAAGTGTGATTGAACAATATCACTTTACATATGATGCATGTTGCTATTTTCTGGTCTCTCTTTATATTTTTTAAGCAGGTGGAATGTAACCCACTAGATTGATCAAATGACCCATAAAAAGGCACTAGCAACAATTTGGAAAACACTGCTCTAAATGATTGCTTTCCAAGCGTCTCTCCAGAACTGACATCATAAGTAGGCACCTTGGTGTCAGATCAGCTTTCTTCCCTTCTCAGTATTCTTCCATCCTCTCTCATTCCTTTTCCCCTGCCTTTCGTGCTCCACCCACCCCACCCCACCCCAGCCGGCACAGCCAGGCCAAAACTTAACGCGTTTCTCTCCACCCAAGGGCACACCGGAATCAGAGCAAGGGACGAGAGGAGCCTACTGCACAAAATATTGCCTCGGACCCACCCGCAGATCCTCGTTTCCGCAGGCCGTTTGCCAGGACACGGAAATCTCTCTATTATAAAGGAATGAGTCTCTGTAATAGAATTTGTTGTAACGAGGCTTTACCGCTCAATCTAGCGGCAAAGTACATTTGGGAGCCCTGAAAAAGATGAGATTGAAGAAGTTCCTCTGATTGTAAAAGGTGCCGGTATATAAATAAACCCCTTTGTCCCTCCTGATGACGAGGTTATAAAGAGCCTTATTTTAGCAACCCCTGACGGGGACTCACATTTCCTCCTGTCTTGTCCCTGGAGAAGGGAGGCCCTCAGACGTGCCTAATCCCCCACGGTGAATGGCGAACGGTGAACTGCGTTGGCCACGGCAGACCTTTAAACTCGGCAGAGGCATCTGTCCAGGTTGTTGAGGGACAGCCTGAATCCCCATCCTGCCAGGTGCCTGTGGAAAGTCTTCACACCCACATGTTCTGGAAGCTTCTGTGGGCCTGAGGCCTGCTATGCATCCAGGTTCCTTGTCAGTTCCCCCTAGGTGAATGTCCCACTGTGCTGAAGTGTGTCACTGGGAGGCAAGAAGCGGGCACGCGTCGCCAGCCCCAGACATCGAAGAAGGGCAGGGAACGGAACTGCGGGAAGGCCTGAGCCCGGCCGAGGCTCGCCCGTCAGAGGCCCCAGAGGGAGGGAACTGACGACCTGGACCGGGGTCAGGGGGCAACCAGAGAACGAAGCCCTGCCAAAGAACTGTCGTCCCTCCCCACGCCGGGCACCGAACGCGCCTCTGCCTGTCGCCCCATGCTTCACCTCACACTTCCTTTTATTTCACTTGTCACACTAAGAGCTGTTCCATCTGTGGCTTTGGATTAACTCCCAGGATTGGGGGTAGGTGGCTCTTGGGGTCCTGGCCAGCCTTCCCTCACCTGTGCCCCTCAGGGCTGACCCCAGCGGAGGCGGCACATCTGCCTGAGGGTCATGAGCCATGGATGAGGACATCGCTCAGGCCCTATCAAACTACCCCCAGGCCAAGGTAACACAGCTGTGTCAATACAGATTCAGACCCAGCAGTCTAAACAGCTTCCTGGACTCTTGGCCATGTAGAGCCTCTCCCCACGCCCAATGCTTCTTGGGCTCCTCAGAGCCTAGCATGATTGTACAAGCAGCAGGACCTCAAAAGTCTATAGTTCGCAGTACTTGGCAGGACACAGGAAGAAATGGTGTCTGCTTTTGGGCTATATACACCTGAGAACCAGGAAGGGCCTCTGCCACCCTAACCCCTTCCCTCCTGTCCCCCTAAGACTCCCCAGCTGGCTGATGCCCATAATTCCATAATCACATCTTCCTTCCTTTGGGGAAAACCAAACCTGGACTTTAGCCCACATTAAAATGCCCTTCCCTGGGAGTGCTGTCTTTAAAATCTTATCAGTCATCTTAGAATAAATGAGTTCATTCAAATCAGCTGAACTCAAGGGCCTACCTTGTGCCTGGGCCTCTGCTGGGCCACATAGGGGTTGAAAGCTGGGTTCAGGGGTGCTGCCCAGTCACCCCCGTCCCCAGCTCCTGGGAACCTCTCAGTGCCTGCTGTCTGGTGCTTGCCAATATAGGACCCAGGACCAGTGACTGACAGAACCCAAAGGGGGCATTTTCCTATTAATGAATTGCTTTGTCTTCTTTCCCCAATTTACTTCATTCTTTCCTTTCCATTCCTTAAAGCCACCAGTTACTTTTCAAAAAGCCTGAGCAGCAGATTTACATAAATATGTAAATTAATTAATTAATTAATTGATGTGCTGAACAGCAGCATTAACATCTTCCTCTACAAAGGTTTACTCTCAACATATACCTTCAATCAAATGAAACCTCAACCATGCATAGGCCACAGTCTAACAGGGAGAAAGAACACATGCCCAGAAAAATAAACAAGCACTCCATAGCCTCCAGTTACTTTGGGCTCCACCAAGTGAATGATACAGTCTTAAGCTGGTCCTGCAGGAGCTCAAAGAAGGAACACATTGCTTTGAGGTTGAGCTGTCAGATTAGAGAAATTGGGCCTTGAAGGATGAAAAACATTTGAGGATAGATAAGTTTTAGGCTGGGCAGATGGTCCATCAAAAACAAAACAAAACAGAAACCCCAAAACCTGTATAAACAAAGGAACAAAGAAATGAATACAGAAGATGTGTTCGGTGTATCCAGTGGTTCCATTTTGGTTGGTGCAATGGACTGATAAAAACTGTGGGTGTGAACTCCGCAATGGCCGGGAGGTCGAATTACAGAGCTTCTTCAATGCCAGACTAAGGAGTTTGACTTTAATTCGATGGGCACTGGGAAGCTCCTGAAGATATTTGGATGCAAGAGCGATCGTTTGAAAACACAACTCAGCCAATGGTGGTGTGCACGGACCCTCCCTGGGCCCAGTTTGCTAAGCACAGCAGGAACGGAAGTGCTCAAAAAGACTGAAGTCCTAACCCCATTATTCTCATTTATTAGAATCATCTGCATTGCTGGTGATATAGTTTTGTCCTAAACCTAAGTAGTAGTTTTCCACCCTTTGAGGCTTTAAAAAAAATACTTCCACCTGGCAACTTCGGCCTAATGAATCAGACTCTGGCGTGGAGCCAGGCCTGGGTATCGTTTCAAAGCTTCCCAGGTACATCTCGTGAGCTGGCTGAGTTGGGATCCACCATCCCTCTCTTCCCAAGACGATCAAGGTGGTCCCGTGATTCGGACTAGGCACAGGCGGCGGGAGCAGAGCCGTAAGTGGAGCAGTGAGGGGCGTGGCCCCAAGCCCTACCCACCTCGGCCAATGCTGGCACTAGGGAAGGTTCACGTGGTTGGGACCCGGGCATGGGAAAACACCCACGTTCAGAAACAACATATATATATATATTTTTTTTATGAGCCCCCGGATTTTCTCAGGTCACAAAAGGGGAAGGCAAGGCAGTGACGTACACTAGCCCAGTCAGATCTGCGGTCTCTGCGTGCTGACGTACGAAGCACCAGTGCCCAGGACGGGGGCGAGGAAACGCGCTCCGCAGCTCCAACTCCACCAGGTGGCTGGTTGGCAACTGGATGCCGCTTTCTCGGTAGTGATGCGCTATCTGGCCTAATCCCGTGGTTCAAATCTCTGTCAAAGGGAGTTCTTGCCCAGGTTGTTAAAAGTTATTTGCAATGACGCCTACAGAGTTCTAGGCGCCATCCTGTACTTTCCTGAGCAATCATCATCCTCAGGTGAGCAGTGCCCAACTGGCCTTATAGAAAAGCAAGTGTGGAAGAATGAATGCATCCAGTTCTCTCGGCTATTGCTCTATGAGCATGTTCAGTGAGGGGCATCAAAAAAAAGAAAGAAAGAGCAGAAGATGGACGATGAGATCGGGGGAAATGAGGGTAGTGGAGAGAGGCTGCGACTACGGATGCTCGACGTGACAGAAGCCTCTTTCAAGACTTTCTTTGATCCCCTCCCAAAGCCGTCACTTCCAGAAAGGTTGGCCAACCAGGCCACTTGGCTGTGGGCTGAATGTTTCCTGCTCCCTAACCCAGGCCAGACAGACGCACCCTCTCCTCCTTGTTATCTGAATCGGGTCCGCCCACCTTCCCACCAGTCTCGTTAGATGGCTCCAGCCCACCTCGCACTTTCCTCTGTGAGGTTCTGAGGCAGGCCCTGACCTGGGCACCCATTATCTCTTTGTGCAGCTTCTCTCAGTCCCCGTGCTCTGCGCTGGAAATCTATTACAAACCACGCATGTGGTTTAAAATTGTCTGGTAGCCACATTAAAAAAAAATTTTTAAAAAGTGAACTTAATTGTAACAATACATTTTAACTCAATATGTCCAATATAAGAGTGTTTCAAGATGTAGCAATCATGAGGTATATTAAATTTTTTTTTTTTGTACCAAGTCTTTGAAATCTAGTGTTTTATGTTTGGGCACATCACAATTTGGAGGAGCCACATTTCAAGTGCTTAATAGCTACAGGCAGCTCATAGCTATTGTGTCAGGCAGCTCTAGACTGTAGGCACTTCAAGGGCAGGAATCATTTATTAGACACACTGGATGGGAGAGCTGGAGGGAATCTCAGGACCAACTGGTTTGCCTCCTCCCTTCTGCGAGCACAGAAACAGCCTCAGTCCACGAGGGGAGTGACTCATTCTAGATCAGTGACTAGAGGTTCTAGCCAGGCTGGAGTTCTCATCTTCCAAACAAGACCCTAATGATCTTTCTTTGTCCCAGACTGTGTGGTCTTCTCTATGAAGGAAGAGTCTGCCCCCTCACCCTCTGAGGATCCTTGAGAAATGTGCTGATTGATCAGTGCCCAGCAATATCTTAGGAGCCACTCAGTGGCCATAATTTATCCACTTGGAAGAGACCAATATCTGATTATTCATACTCAGCCCAGTCCCTTTACCCCCAACTCCTCCAGTCTTGGGTCAAGCCATGGAGAGATAAGGACTTAGGAAAAAGGGACGCTGGCGAACATGCAGGGTGTGGGTGCCAATCATATAATTCTTGGCAGGAGAAGCCATTCTGGGAATCATTAATACACCAATATTGCAATAATGAGGGAACCATCCATCTGGTCAGCCTGAATGCTTTTCTCCAGTGGGTCCACACCTCTGGCCACAGAGCCCCTGCTGAAATTGCAGAAGGCATGTTGCCTGCACTTACTAGACTCACTGTGTTAATCCGCACTCTCCATTCCCTTTGCAAACCCACTGAACTCTGGAGGCTGCTAGGCCTCTCTCTCCATTCTGCGCCTATCAGCTGAGCAGCTGTGCTGTGCCCAAACTTGTTTACGCCAGTTGTGTTTGCTACTATTTCACAATTTAATTAAGTATAAACTGATAAAATAGAAGTACAAAAAGAAAGCGAACTCAAGTTTTCATGCAAACTAAAGTGATAGACTTAAAGGTGAGTCATTTTACAAATGCCGTTAAATTAGGTGTGGATGAGGTAATAAAATATCGGAAAGCAAATCAGAAGGATTTCACTTTCAAATATGCTTTGCACATGTCTTTAAGTTCTTTACTTTAATAAATTCATTCTAGAAACCTCAGCAGATGCCTTATTCAGGGGGATGGTTTATGCAAGAACAGTGGAGAACCCCAATCATTAGACCCATATACAAATAAAAGGCCTTGGTGGACCTCAAGAGACTGGCGAAGAAATATACATTGATATGTTTTCAGTTAAAATAAGAGATTTAAAGATTTCATATACCTTTGGTTTCCAATGACTGCTTTAACTAGCTTTTTGGGCTGAGTAACTACGGGCTGTAATCAAGTAGATAAAAGCTGACTGGGTCAAATTTTTGCAAAGCTGGGCCTCCCCGAAGTGCATGTGGCCATGAAATATAACTGGTCTTCACTGAACACCGAGGTTGGGATGTACGGGAGTCTTACATTTTAATATAGGAATCTTGTATTGGTCAGGCCAGTCAGGACCAGGTAATTAAATGGGGAGAATTTAATGTGAGGAAACTTGTGATTAACAACAGCAGGGATCTGCTAGAACACCCAGGGAGGAGAAGGTGTTAACAGCGTGCCAACTCAAGGCTCTCCCTCAGATGCCAGAACACGGAGGGGGCATCTGCGGGCAGCTGGAGCCACAGAGAGGACACAGGCACGATGGCAATGCCACCGATCTAGAGAGGGGTGTGAGAAAAGGAAAGGTACCTAGCTTCTCCCTTCCTCCTGCCCTCCTGCCCCAAGCTAGTGCCTCTCATTGGCCAAACCTGGCCAGAAACTCACTGGCAAGGGATGCTGGGCAATGTAGCTGGAGGGCCAGCCCCCAGGATGTGGAGCGGCGCAGAGCAGGGGAGAAATGCATCTGAAGGCAAAAAGGCCCAGGCCTGGCCCAGATCGCCTGAAATCCATAAAGTCTCCACTGAATGACTCAGAGAGCGGAATTTAAGATACTTTTAAGGCTGATCATGGAAAAGTGAATATTTGGGGCCAGAGCAGGAAGAGGGCTGTCCTCCCGATGCCCTATAATGATGCTACATAAGTAACTGGCTATTCTGAGGCTGGCCTTAAGAGCAGCTCCCAGGGAAAAATAGAGGCTAAGATTCCTTCGGATATAAACATAGGCGTTCACAGGCAAGGAGGTGACGAAAGAGCCCAGGAAAATCAGAAGTCTTCACCAGGAGGCAATGCCTACTGCATCCCAGCCTTTTCATATTTAAGGTTTTTAAAGTTTAATAGGCTTCTTGCTGATTATAACCAAAATTCAAAGCAGGGCTCATTTAAATGGCTACTACACTCGGTTTTGGCTATTGTCCAACTGTTGTCTCGAAGTCAGGATGCTCTGGACTCGATGGACAATGTGGTTATGGCTGCCTGGATAATGATGCCATCATCTGGCTGAGTCCTCTCATTTTTCCCCTCATGTTTTAGTGCATGTGCAGCTAATCTGGTGACTACCAAAGAGCAGGCAGCTCACCCTGGGGGCATGTCATAGCTGTAGCATTTGACCAGCATTTAAGAGACTCTGCTGCTAGCAACCGCCAGCTCTGTGTCTCAGGGCAAGTCGCTCTACCTCTCTGGGTCCTTGTCTGTGAAATAAGGAAGCTGAACGGACATGATATACTTCGGGGTCACTGCTCCGACACTGGCTTTCATCACACAGGCTTTTAAATGGAGGTGAAGAAGAGAGGCCTATTAGGAAGAAGGAAGATCGAGACCAGGCGGACTTCGGAAAAAGTTTTTTAAAAATCCCTGAGATGAGATTTTCGCCCCCTTATCATATACTTTTCCCCCTAAAAGCAGAATTCTAAGAAATAAATCCTAGTTAATTGAGAGTTCTGGTTACTTGGGGTGCAGTTAATCAGGGTTTTACTGCATTTTCAATTGCAGTGAGTTACACAGTGGTTTGCATATGCAGTTACTTCTTAAGTGACTTCTGTTCCCCGACCTCATATCTGTTTCATTAAAATTGAACACTTTGAAACGAAGAAGGGAGCACGAAGCAGAATGGTTCCACCTGAATATAGCTCTGGGGAAACAGCAGTCAAGGTGATAAAAGGCAGCGTCCAACCATGCCCACACATTAGCTGCCCAGCCTGAGAGGCAGTAATTGCATTTGCAACCACACTTCACAGGGCTTTTCAAGCTGGTGAGGCATTTCTAGGTTATTCTTCTCACTCTGGGGCAGGGAAATTTGGTGCAAAAATCTCCTCTAATCCCCTCCTAGTAGCAACCATAATTTAAATTTGGCTGGCTAGGCAATGTAACAGATTATCTCAATATTCCCCGAATGCCGTGCATCAGAACTCAGGCATTCATTCTCGGGTCTAGAGAAAAATGAGTCCTTGAATTCCCATGGCCTCTCTGAGGCAGATTCATGGCAAGCGGTGGTGTTGTCATTTTATACAGCAAAGGTCTGCAAAAGCAAAGCCAGTTATAGACCTGTGCTCCTATTCAAGCCAGGTCAAAGTGAGAACGGGCAAAGTAAGCTGGGAGGAGAGTCCTGGAGCAGGGTGAACCAGCGGGGATCTTGATGACTGATTATTGGGTGAAGGAATGAATGAATGACTGGTTCTCGATCAAGTTGTCCTCCTGCAGTCCACAACTGAGGGACAGATGCCTGTCTACTACTCTTGCTTCCCCTTGAGTAACCAGATGAGCAAAAGCCCATGACCTGCAAGTTGACAAACAACTGGAAACGTCTTATGCAGAACACCCAGAAAGCCATATTTCAATCAAGGCTGTAATCAAGGCGATCACCCAATCTCTCATCAAGGCTGCCGTTTTGCACAGAAACTTTTATCACTATCTGATAGCACCTGCAGCTCTGCCTTTACTGGGGGCTCAGGTCCCTGGTCTCATGAATGTTCTCCTATTCCTTTTATAGAAGCTCCTTTTAATTCAGCAGGTAAACCGTTGCATCCTTTTAGTAGCAGAGAGGGGAAAAAAGGAATAAGAAATCATTTAGGTTTCTTAAGAGACTGTGTGAGAGCAAGCAAGAGAGAAAGAGGGAGGAAACTGAAACACAGGCCTTATCGCTTAAAGACAGGTCACACACTGAGCTGTGACTTTTTATGGGAACTCTGAAATGTTTAGTTCTCTGACTGCAATGCACTTTCTGGGCAGGATACTAGACTGAAAGTAAATAGGACTCCTGATGACATCAGGGGCCCACAGATTGTTTCCTGGGCTCTGGCATGACTTTATCCTTATTTTTTTCGTTAAAAATAATTATCAGGATGTGACAATGTTTGACAGGGAGATGGCAGAGAGGGAGGGCCGGGGCTGGCTGGATAGCAGGTTGGCTGGGGCGACCGAGGACGTTGTTCTAATTATCAAGGACAGGGGTGAGTGCGGAAGGGACAGTTGACAAGATGTTTTCACCTGAGGTCCAAAATCTGAATCTCAACATAATGATGAAACTTAGAAATAAACATTGCCCCATCTTGTGTGGAGTGTTTTGAGAAATGGGAGAGGAGAGAGCAAGGCAGTGTGGTGAACCATTTCAACTGAATAATTCCGCACCCAGAATCTGCTTTTTGAAAGTCAGCAGAATCCATGCGGGGTCTAAGTTATTTTTTCCTATTGGACTGCGAGTCCCTCAAGGGAAGTCTAAGTTTTACTTATTTCTGTATCACAGTCACCATCATCACCATGATCGTTATTACCATTACCGCTGTCAAGTGTGGCTAGCAAATATACAGAACAAATGGAAGGGAGCCTCCTTCTGGAGTGCCTGTCTAGCCCTTGATGGCCCTCTTTTCCTGAAAACTGGCTCTTCTCTCACCTTGTAGGATTCCCCTGTTTATTAAGGAACCCTGCTCACGGACTGTAGTTGATGGGATCAAAGGTAGATAACTGACTTAAACTAGATGAGCCAAGATTTTCTCTACATGTTGCCACACCTGGTGGTCATATAAATATGGATCTTGTATGACCATCTTCTATCATGTGCAAGGAAAATCAAAGAGAGCTGATTTGTAGAAAGGAAAAGATCAACCAGTTATATAAAGAAAAACCAAGATGAGATAGCATACGGCCTTAAGAAGGTAGACAAATACTGAGAAAATAATTGGTTTCCGATGGCTATCCTGGTTTCAGTCTTTTGTGAGGTCTGGTTGTAGTGCTTTCCCTGATTTTAAGACCTATGACATATCCTTGTATCCTATAATAATTGATATTTGCAGCTGAAGCTAGCTTGAGTTGGTTTTCTTGCAACTTTTTCTTGCAAAAGTGTCTTAACTAATACAAGGTTACCACCCTGCCCCTTTCAGTAGGCATCACTAATCAATCACAGTAGTCTCTCTGGTAAGCCTCAGAAGTCTCTATCTGACAATCATCACCAACTGAGCCAAGTTCATACATAAGATAAAAATTTACTGGTAAATCCCCCATGAACTATTGGCTGGCCCAAAGTCTACAATGGGTTAAGTACCACAATGAGTACATGAGAAGAATATGGGAGGAAGTGATTCATTCTAATGGGGACTTTTGAGCATAAACTTGAACGCTGGGTGTGATTTTACCAGGCAGAGATGGACAGGATGCAATTCAGGTGTGAGGAATGACGAGGGCAGTCTTTATGGGTCAGCCACTGCATGATGGATGGATCCAGTACTCACCTTAGTGTCTTCCTAATCACATATTACCAGGCCGTCTCTGGGTCTCAGAATACAGTTTTTGTTACTGTTGTTTAGCATGTTCTAGAAAGATCTGCTTAGAAAAGGGATACTAACCAAAGCCAAAAGTGGGATTTGTTTGTGGGGTTTGTTTTTGGCCTTGGCCAGAGCCAGGAGGCCATTCTTCCACTGCCTTTCCAGTTCCCCGTGGGTCTTAGAGAAGGACCGAATGACTCGATGGTCTTGGTCTCCAGGCTTGGCTTTGTCACCAGCCCACCCTCTCTAGTGAATCTTGTGCTTTTTTACCACAGTTTCTGATTACCTGGCTCCTACTCTGGTCCATCCATGTGTTGCGGAAAGCATTCCACACCTGCTTCCAGGATAAAGTATGTGAGCAGGCATAAGCCAATTGATAAGTTTCATGCTCTGGCTACAGGGATTGGTTCAGGGACTTAAGACAGCCAATCAGGCTCCATCAGAGTCAATCTTAAGATTTTGTCCTTAACAATATGCAAAAGGTGTTCTCTCTCTCTCTCTCTCTCTTTTTTTTCTATTTGACTTGAACTGGAGAAACTGTGAAGCTGTCCCTGCTGCTGCCATCTTGCCACCTTGCACACCTGAGAATGAAGCCAATCCATGTGGGAAGCAGAGCCGGAGACAAAGACACTTGCATCCTGTGTTTGCTGAGCCTAGGTGAGGGGTATCAGAATCTGCCCCTGCCCACTGATCATTGCATTCTGTAGCCAATACAAATTCTGTCTCTATTCAGCCAGTTTGAAATGGGTTTTCTCTCATTTGTATCCAAAAAAAAAAGTTCTATTATATTCTGCCTCGGTTGCCTCATCAACAAAATGGGATTAACAACAGCTATCTTTTGCATAGGACTGCTGCCAGGAATAACTGAGTGTCTAAAAATACTTTGTTAATTACCAAGC
Source organism: Rousettus aegyptiacus (assembly GCF_014176215.1). NCBI lineage: Eukaryota > Metazoa > Chordata > Mammalia > Chiroptera > Pteropodidae > Rousettus > Rousettus aegyptiacus. The sequence continues at coordinate 75,780,922 of NW_023416287.1, forward strand.
AGGCCCTAGCAGTAAATAACAACACTCCAATAAGCGGTGTTAGGAAGGGGCACTAACTAGTCTCTAAATAAATGTGAAGTATGTTGTCTTATCGTTCACATAATTCATCCTAGCACAATGCCTGGCACATAATCGATACTTAATAAATAGTGGTCAAGTGTTTAAAGTTGTTGAAAAAACACATCTCCAATGCCCTGCCACTGACCCTGAGGTTCACCCTGAGGGCTTCCCCAGTCTCCCTGTTCAGGGTGAAGCCAGCCCAAGGAGGTCCTACCCTGTAGATGGTATCTAAGTGGACTTCCACTCTCACTCTGGCTTTAAACTTTGTGACTACCTGGCACCCACAGTGCCCCATACACACCCAGGCCTAACTCTTCCACCAGGAGATGGGGACGGGGTGCAGGGTGACATGTCTCCAGCTGAGGGGCTGGACAAGTTTAGTGATTAAGTGTGATTCCTGAAAATGAACTGGCAGGGTGCAGCCCCCACCCACACTCCTCCCCCCCCTAGCTGCGATGGGAGGCAGGGGCAATGGAGCCCCTGCTGGTTCTGAGTGGGCTCCTCTGATAAGGAGCCTGGTTATTACCCTCTAATCTCAGGCAGCTGGTAGCCTGTCCCCTTCCATCAGGACAGGTAAAAAGGCTCTATTAATGGCCTCAGTTGTCCAAATATCATTTATTACTTAAGACAAGCCTAATAAACGCTTAAAGTTGTCCCCTCCCACACTTACTACTAAACACAATTTACTTGTAAATTATTGGGGTTTCCTTTAAGTGCTTATTCTGTAGCCTTCTCAAGTCCTTCCTCCGAAGCCTGAGCCCAGAGTCATTGGTGGGATGGGGCACCCACACCCCCATTTTTTGGCAACAGCAAACTGTTCATTGCCCTTCCCTTCACTCTTCTCCCGTCAACAACCCCATCATCCTGGACGTTTGTTTTGGGGGCGTTGGATGCATGCTCCCAGGTTTTTCTCATCAAGCTCTCCCTTTTACTTTTCCTCCATCGTCAGCACATTAGGATGGCAAATAATTTCCATGGAGGTAGGTGTTTCTACAGTTCAGCCTGCATGCTTGACAATTAAGTAAATAAACTGCTTGGGGTCACTTAGAGTAACAATTCACAGACTTCCCCATGAAAGACAAAAGTTAAACCCCTCGAATGTGGGTGGGGGAGGCTAGGTCTGCAGGAGGGAAATTCTAGGCATCTTATTATTCACCCTCTCCCTTTCCTCTCTCTCTCTCTGACCTTAAGAGTACTCTTAACCTTCCTCCTCCAGCTTGCTAATGGGGAAATAAATCTTAGGAGAGTATCTTAAATTCTTTTTTATCACAGACTGTATCACCGAGATAATAAGACCAGCCTTCAGAGTAACCATTAAGCCACAGAAGGTGTGGTCATCATTTATGATTTTTTTAGCCTTAATTGCTAGACAGACACTTTAAGTGGGAAGTCTGTCTAATGAGCCCAGTCATTAAAACATCAAAAACTGTTATCTGGGGTTTCTATTTTAGTTAGACATTACATTATTTTAATAAGGGGGCTGCATTTCTTGTCACACGGTTTGGTAATGGAGGCTGAAGCAACCCCCTGGGGGCTGGGGGATGGGGAGACAGGCCTGCCTTTGGAAAACAAGGTTGCAAATCAAGCCTGAGACCTGGAAGGGGGGTGCAGATGAGCAAATCGGAGAACCTGAGCAGGAGGACAGTGGGGAAATGGCCACCCTGATCCAGTTTGGGGGTGCTCTTGTGTCATTGTGCGTCATTTATGAGCCTTCTGACCTGCTGCCACACCTTCGTGCCCAGGTCCTCGACCTGGAAAGCCCTCACTCACGGATTCCTCCTTTTGCTGCCTGGGGAAGGAGGCAGCCTGCAGGCCCAGCCCAGTTCCTGGCCTATTTCTCCCTCCTCTGGTCTCCTATGACAGGCTGAGAGCTGCCTCTGTCACACTGATTCTACACTGGCCACCCTCGGACTGAATGCTCAAGAATTTGACAATCACTGTTGGTTACATTTTATTCATCTGGACTAGTACTGTCCAGTAGAAATATGATGTGAGACACAAATGCGGGCCAGGTGTGTAATTTTAAAGTTTCTAGTAGCCACATCTAAAAAGAATAAAAACAGTTCGTTTTAACAACATATATTATTTAAACCAATGTATCTGAAATATAATCATTTTAACATGTAATCAGTATTTTAATAGTGGTTAATGAGCTATTTTTCATTTTTTTTTTCATACTGTCTTAACGTAGCACATCTCACCTTGGACTAGCCACAGTTCACACGCTCAATAGCCACATGTGGGCAGAGGCTACGGTATTGGACAGAACAGGTGTAAACTTTGGTTCTCCAAGTAGCTGTTACCGCGCACTTACTCTGAGCCAGGCACTGTTCTTAGCGATTTACCTCTAGTAATTCATTTAACACTCTCAACAACCCCATTGAGTAGCTACTACTATTATTCCTATTTTACAGGTGAGGAAACTGAGGCAGAGAGAGAGAGAGAGAGGTTAAATAACTTGTCCCAAGTCGCAGAGCTTGTGAGAGCTACCACCCAAATGGGGCACAGTGTAGCTGTGGGCTTGGCATGTATTTGATGTCTAATTCAGCTGAGCCCTAGATGACCTGGAAAAAGTGCTGACAAGTTTCCCACCACAACGAGCCATCTCGGAGCAGCTAATTCTCTCTCTGTGACTGACATCCTGGTCTTGGAAGCCCCAGGTTATCACCAGCTGTCTGTCTGGGGACCTGAGTCTAATACCAAGAGATCCTCCTCAGATAAGAAACTTGCCAACAGGTAGTCTTTACTTTGAAAAAAAAAATCAAAAAGTTGCTTTTAAAAAGACAATCTTTAAGAAAAACTTCTTTAAAAACAAAAAAAAAAACTTCTGGCACTGACAACTTCTGACACTGAGCCATTGAAGAACATCTTATCATTCACTGTCAAACAGTAAGAAAGCAAAAGATAACAGTAAACTGTTTTTACAGCTATTATCACCTAATCATCAAAGTGATATGCATTTACCTTAAAGGCAGAACGGGCTCCAACCCAGCAGATGCTCGATAAATATTGGTTGAGAGAATTAACTAGCCTAGTGTTCCTGGAGAAAGGAGACAGGGTTTGATAGAATGAGTACTTCATGGTAACTGTTTGACCCCAGCACAACCGAAAATGGCTATCAAAACCAGGAAAATAGGCAGGGATGACCTAAGCAGACGGAGGTTTGCATGCAAGGGGAGCAATGTCTCTGGGGGAGGATGAAGGCAGGAAGGGAGAAAACGTGTTTACATTTTGCACAGCCTAGCATCCTCACCAGATCTGCACAAAACATAAAAAGGGTGAGGCATGTGGCGAAGGAATGCCAGCCTTTTAAAAAGGCAGTCACAATTCACGGCATCATTATTTGGTTTTAAATTTTATCAGAATCAATTCAACTGATTAAATTTACAAAGAAGAGAGGCAGGAAAGGCAAATATAAGACAGGGAAGACCTGGTGGTAGGTATATACAGTAGAAGAAAATGTTGGGGTCCTAGTGGGTCATAGACCAGCCCAGGACATCCACAGGTCAGAAAAGCACATTCCTAGAAACAGAAATGAGAGGTCAGGTATTGCCCCACCAGGAAACAAGAAAGACACCACTGCAACCAAGGCTTCTGGCAAAGATGAAAGGATCACATATTACTGAGTTGAAAGAGGAGAAGGCTGAGGCACAAGTTAGGAAAGCCCTGCTGGGCTGCGGAAGATTCTGACCTAGAGCAGCACACGCATTGCAGCATGGGAGAGTCACATAACCGGGGTGTGAATCCAGCCCCATCGACTCCCTTGCTCATGGTCTTGGGCAATTTCTTTACCATTCAGAGCCTTGCTTCCCTTATCTGTAAAACAAAGAAAATGATAGCTGCCTTGGCAAGTTGGATAAATTGCTAAAAATATGTGTAAAGTAGAGATGTCAAATGACTGGGCGAATCCACTCTTGGGTATATACGCGAGAGAAATGAAAACATTTGTCCTTGTAAAAACTTGTACATGAATGTTCATAGCAGCCTTTTGTTATTCATAAATGCCAAAAAGTGGAAGCAACCCAAACGTCCATCAACTGATGACTGAAAAACAAAACGAGGTTGATCCAGACAGTGGAATATTATTCAGCTATAAAAAGGAATGAAGTACTGACACCTGCTACTGCTACAGCACAGAACCCTGGACACATCATGCTCAGTGAACGAAGCCAGTCACAAAGGACCACATGTCATGATTCCATTTTTTTGTGAAATATCCAGAATTAGCAAATCTATAGAGACAGAAAATAGATTAGGGGTTGCCAGGGGCTGTAGAAGGAAATGGGGAGTGACTGCTAATAGGTATGGGATTTTTTTTTAAGGGGACGAATATGTTCTAAAAATGATTGTGGTGATGGTGATGGTTGCACAACTTCGGGACTATATGAAAAACCTTGAATTGTATACTTTTAATGGATGAATTTCACGGTATATGAATAATAATTCTATGAAGACACATATAAAACATAGCCAGTGGCTGCCAAATAAAAGGCCTACAGAAGGTACTAAGTAATTGTTAGTTGTAATAGAATATCCTTTCTCCCTATTTTCTATAAGGACACAAGAGAAGCAAGCAACTTGGGGACCTAAATGTCCTCCTAAGTCAGTCTTCCAATAGGGTTTCTCTGGGTGGCCCAGTCCTCAAGTAGGATGTGAAGAGGTACAAAGGACAAGGAGTGGGCCCAGCAGGGCGTGGGTGCATTGTGCAATCCCAGGACACACCTGCAGGGCCTCCCAGGCTCTGAGCAGGCAAGCCCTGCAGTGCCAGGAGGTTGGGTGTGGGGCTTATATAAGGAGAGCCCACACCCAGCTGTCAAAGGATAATTCAGCCTTGACCTCTGCTAAAGCCACACTCCCACAGTGCTTGCCTTGGCTGGCAACACATTGATAAATGTCTCCGCAGCTTTGCTGGAGATGTGTTCCAACAGGGCGGCTCGCTCGCACAGGGCTAAACCGGGTCCAGAGTGTTTGCGAAGGCTGTATGCCCCCGTCCCCTTCATTCCTGCCCTCGCCTCAGAAGACGAGCCCTTCCTTCGGGCCCCTAATTCTGCTGACATGGGAGGAGTCTGAAATGGGATTTAGGATATGGGCGACCTTGATCTGCAGGCCTTACATAGCGAAGTGGCCGCAGGCCTTTGGGAAGGCTGAGCTGAGTGTCCATCTTCCTTTCCCCACACCTGGTGCCTGATACACTCTGATGGAACTGAAGTTGACTTCGAACCTCCTCTACAAAGCCAGGAGTTTGGCAAAGAACTCACTGCTTCTCAATATTGCTTCCGTGGCATCTCAGATGTGATAACTTCAGGGCCTTGCAGGATACTTAGCGTCCATGGCCCTGACTCATTTAATGCCAGTAGTGCCCCCCATGAGACAACCCCAAACAAGCCCCGTGCATGTTTTCCAGATGCCCCTTGAGGAGGTGCTGCTCCAGGACATACAGGAGGAGGTACCATCCTTGGTAGTCTCCAAGGGGTCTTCCAGCCCTGATCAGTGGTAGAAGTTTAGCACCCAGCTTTCCAGAAAAAGGGTGCGGGGAGCCCTGGTGTGTAGACTGTGATGAGTGCCACGGTGGAAATACTCCTGCCACTGCTGATTTTAAGGACAGCTGTGTCGAACAACTGGTTTACGACATTCCCAAATGGCAGCGACAGGCCATAGTGTCCACACGCCGGTGCAGGCTGGCCCCGGCCAAGCACCGCCTGATGCCTGACACCTGACGCTGTGCAGGTCTCGCCGCCCAGCTCGCGGTGCTAACACAAAGGGGGGCAGTGAATTAAGAACTCAGTTGGAATCTTCTATGTCTTAGAACCAAATACTCCAAGTAGTAATACAAATCCCGATTGCGTCCTGTGGCCTGAACCAGGCTATGGAAAAACGAGAAGCGTTTCACTGAAAGGCCATGCTGCTGAGTTTATGCCCGGTAGGCACAAGGCGAAAAGCTGCCAGCCCCTCTCACACCACCCTGGCTTTGGTGACAGGCCCCACCCCACACCGGGAGGGGCTGCAGGATTCAGGCTCAGACTCCTCCCTCCCAGCCTTCCCCTACCTCCAGCAGGAATCCTTTCCTCCTCCCAGCATCTTACCTCCAGAAAGCATTTGGTAAGCTCTTTCATCTCCAGGTAGTACAGACTTCCTGTGTGTCTCCTCCCAGGGGATCTTGCATTTCCAAAAGTGGCAACAGAAGGAATGGGGCCATACTTAAACCTAAGAATCTCAGACATGGGCACAGGCTGGCAAGACAGTCCTGCAAGACCAGCAGGGCAAAGAGATGGCAGCTGCCCTAAGAAATAAGGGGCATGAACCTATTACAACAAGGGAGGAGAAGATGGTACAAGCGAGAAACTAAAAACACTAAAGGAGAAATATACTGACACTATTCCCCAGGTTAGGGGTGGGGGAGACCCAGGAGGGGTGGGAGAGAGGGTTACTAAAGGGCAAGAGGCTAATAGAGTTGTTTACTACCCTGATCTTGCTTACACTTTCACTGGCAAACCTATCAAAGTACACTTTAAACACACGCAGTTGATCGTGATTTCGTTATATCTCAATAAAGCTGTGAAAAATTCCCAGGCAAGCTGGAGATGGGTATTTGGCTCACTCAGAGAGGCAGAAGCTTGGAGCCAACACTCATGGCCTTAGGAAGAACCAAGGAATGAATGGGGATCTGGAGCTGGGGACAGGGATGAGGTGGAGGGATGGGTCATCTCTGGCTGCCCACCTCCAAACTGCCCAGGGAGGGGCAAAGGGAGGAGGAGGGAAATGATTACATAAGCAGGCTCGGCAAGCTTCCGGACTGCCCAGAATTGTGTTATGAGGATGAAGGTGATAGAACTGGAATCAGAGCCTCAGCCGAACCAGGAAATGAGCGCAGATTTAAATGCCTGGATGCAAAGTTTACCAAAGGGATAGGAGAGAGGGAGGGAGGAGGGAGGAAAGGTGGAGAATGTGGGGAGGGAGCTTTGCAGAGAAGGGTGGAGGAAGGGTCAGGACTGGGAGGAGCCGGTTGGGAGAGAGCAAGCCTGAGGAGGAGGGGAGGGGTTGAGGGGGTGAGGGGGATGCAGGGGGGCCAAGGAGGAGGGGTGAGAAGAGATGGGGAGGAAGGTACAGGTGGAGGGGAGGAGGATGGGGGATGGCTGAAGAGGAGGGGTGGGAGTAGGGAAAGGGGCGGGGAAGGGCTGAGTAGGGAGAAAGAAGGAAGAGGAGGAGGAGGGCGGGGGAGGGCTGAGAATCATCAGGAAAGGTGCTGACACAGCAAAGCCAGAAGAAGTTTGCACTGTGGGCTGCCTGAGAAAATGCCTGGAGGTCGCCTGTACCTTTCAGGCAGCCAGGATGGAAGGGGGAACCTGGAGATGTTTCTGGAGATAAGTACAGCTGGGGTGGAGGCCAGAGGCAGCCCAGAGGCTAGGATGGGGAGAACCTGGGTCCCTGGCAGGGCCTGAATGCTTGGGGTCAGGAGGCAAGTCTCTGAACTACACTCACACGTGTCTTGCCTGGACAGCTTCCCTTACCCCCCGGGTGCTATTTTCAAATAAGGACTGAGTCTAGGTAGTTTGGAATTCACGCATGAGCATGGCAAGCTACCTGTAACCAGCACTCCCTCGAGCAGCTGTAGAACTGGCTGGTAGGACTGATTTCCTTAGCTCCCATCCTCCTTTGCTCTCAAACGGAGTCCAGAAGTTCCCAGGGTTTGATTTTATGCCCAGACACATGTCACCACTTCTTCCTCCTTTTGTCCTGCTCCATGTCCTGATCCACCCTTTCTGTTCTCAATTAGGTGAACTTGCCCCTTGCCACGGGCTTGGTGAACTACTAGAGTTGTTAAATGTCTTTGAAACTCTGTATAAAAAAGGGGTCAGATATTTGCTGACAAAAGGAAATCTGACGTTGGGTGGTAAACACACAATGCAATATATATACTACATACTGTTGAATTGCACGCTTGAAACCTATTTGATTTTATTAATCAATGTCACTCCAATGATTTTTAATAAAAAAAAGTGGAAGAGGGGAGTCCTGCATGGGAGTGGAGGGCAGTGAGCTCTAGTTAGACAAAGCCTTGGAGGAGACATCTCTCAGAAGGTTCTGGAGTAGGGAGATTTCCTAGAGGAAAAGAGCTCGGAGAGGAAGACCACACAGTCCCCAGTGTGGGCTAAGGCGACAGGTAGTGGTCCCCAGCAATAGCCTTGGGGTCGCTGCTAGAACTCAGACCAGAGGTGGAAGTCACAGGCCAAACGGACATTCAGGGAAGAAAGTCAGGAAGCAAGGACATGCCACAGCCTGCAGCCCCTGAGCAGAGGGACCGCAGCTAGCCAGCCCTGCCCCACCCTTGCTGCCCCATTTTTGAACACCTGGAGTTTGTGTCCCCTTTCTATAGGGCTCCATCCCTTCCTAGAGGTGACTGCTGCCAATAAAAATGGTGTTTATGAACTATTAATGTGAAAGTACTCTGAAGATGAGTGGGAAAGTGGGATATAAAATCGTAAAATATATAAGCATCGCTGTGTTGCAACAAACACACACACACACACACACACACACACACACACACACGCGGCGCATGTGTGGAAAAAGGAGCGGGAAGGACACAGCCAAATGACGAGCGAGGTTGTCTGAGGCGGGGCCCGGGATGAGGATGGACAGGACTGTGGATGGATGTTTTCTAGATGCTCTACACAGAGCGTGTGTTACTATTACAATGGATGCAAATACCTATTATTTATGGAAAGAAAAAAAAATTACTAAATTTCCAAGAGAGAAAAAGAGGCACCTTCTGGTAAAGAGGGTGACTCACCCACAAGCAGCAACCCTCTCCACACTACTCTACCTTCACCCCAGACCTAGGGAACCTGGTTTCCTTCCGTTCCTGGGATGTGGCGCTGAATGGACCTGCAGGCTGGAGGGATGGCTCCACGTCACCGGCTGGGAGGCTGAAGCACAGAGAGGTGACGTGACTTACCCACAGGCCCCCGGGACGGTGTTAGTGGGAGAGACCATGGATCCTTAATATCAGCTCAGTATCATTTCTATTCTATATACTGCTTTATGGAATTTATTGCTATCATCATCATCATCATCATCATCATCATCATCATCATTATTGTAATCATCCTTGGGCAGAGTATTATTGTCTCACAAGCACAAGAGTGTTCATTTTTTGTATGTCTGTTACACACAGTCCTTGGGGCCCCTTACAGTCCCACACCACACTGATCAGAGGGTGGATGCCTTGTGATTTCCTTGATCACATCCGTATTTGCTGTCCACGCCCTGGCTGCCCTGTCCCCTACCTGCTTTGAAGAATAGAGCTCTAAAAGCCTCTCTGTGGCTGGCACTTCTTACCCAGCCTGTAGTGTGTTTTTAAGAGGCATGCTCTTTAGGGAGCTAATTACCTAATTAGTTCATCTAGAGGAAGGCTTAAGTTATGAGGCTGATAATAAGGCAAAACCCACGGAACAATTGTGCTAGGCGGCTCCTTGCTGTCAGGCTTGTTGTCTATGTCAAATTATTAATTACAATTCTTAATCACTCCTTTTCCCGTCAGAATCCCTGAGATTTAATTCGCTTCATCGTTTGGCCTTCCTAGAATACACAGCTCTGAATGCCTTTCTTCTCCAGGGTGACAGAGAGAGTGGCTCCATCTAGCTAAGCAGCCATTCCTTCTGCCCAGACCTGAAAGCATCTGCTGGGGTCTGCTTGTGCCAGGGGGTCCTGTCCTCGGGAGGGTGTGCTTGGACAGGAGGACCCAAGGAGGGGGTCCAAGATGGGGGTGGGGAAGGCTGGACAGGGCAGGGAATGGCACAGTGCAGCTGTCGCTAGCAATCTGTTGGGGCTGTCAGGTAGATGAGAAATAGGCTTATTCTACTGCTCCATGGACAGGACTAGTATCAATGAGTATCTTGTGTGGAGGTTGGATTCGGGTGTCACAGAATAACTTTCTGACAATCACAGCTGTGCCAAGGACGGCCAACCAGCCTCTGGTGGCTACATCCCCAACCTCTGAGGTGCAAGAGGACTGCTCCCTTTTTTTGTGCTGCTTTCTACCCCGAATTGATTGTGTCTGGATCTGTCACCCCCAGCCCTACCCTGAGGGCAAGGCTATCCCTGACTCATAGCTGTGTACCCAGCCCCTCTCACAGCTCCTAGACAGGTGTTCAATGAATGCTTGTGGATCTGAGTAGGTATAAAAAACAAGCCCAGATTCAACAAATCATGAAAGTTCAATACAGATACAAAACGGAGGAGTAGAATGAATTCATGTAATATTTGTGAAATTAACAATTAGTTTAAAAATTAAAAACTCAATATGAAACATCAAAAAGAGTCCTTTGATGGCATTTCCCCCCTTTTCTAAGTATTTGGTAACCCAAGATGAGCTACAACCCAGGACCGTTCTGATCCTGTTGCAGTTCTCCAGAGGAGGGGGGGCAGAGCAAAGAACACGGGAGCCCTGGGTGGTGGGGGGTGGGCAGGAAGGGTGTACAGGGAGGTAAACTCAGAGGAGGTGGCTGCAGAGGCAGCTTAGCCATGTAAGTGGCCCTGAGTCTGGAGCTCTCTTGTGAATTGACTTCCTATGCTCATTCATTTTTAAAGACCAAAAGAAACACACACACACACACACACACACACACACACACACACACACACACACACAGAAAAACTCACACATAGCCAGTCAAGAAAAAAAGAGAGGAAACACAAACACACATTTTTGGTAGGCAAATTCAGGACCCTAAAGTGAATATGTACATTGTCTTTGAGCCAGCAATCCCACTTCTTACTGTTTATCCCAACAATTAAGTATTTGCAATGGTTTTACTACCTAATATTAAGCTCAGTATTGTTATGCTATGGAAAAACTTTTAAACGTCCAACTAAAAAGGTTAAATAAAATATGAGCTTTCACATTTATACGATGAAATGACTTGTAGCCATTGAAATGACACAGGTAAGTATTTTACCGGCGTGGCAATATGCTATGTCATAACGTGCACAAACAGTGTTGTACAGAAAGATCTCAACTTGTTCAGTAAATATATGTTCCTAGAAAAATATCTAGAATCATATATATTTATAGCAACAACACTCGGTATCAGGATTACAGTAGTTTAATTTTCTTCCTCTTATTTCTTCCCTTCATTCTTTCCTCCCTTCCAAATGGACATGTGCTCCTTTTCTACTTTAAAAAAGGCTTAGAATTATATATGCTTTTTCCATGAAAAGAAGACCAGTTATAGATGGTTGGGATAATAATTTTGCAAAGTATATGTAAGAAATCGCTTGTGCGTGTACATTCATATACACTGAGAGAAAAAGTGAGGAAAATACCGAGGCCATCTAACACGATTTTAAGGATAGCATTTAAAAGTGGTAGGACTGTGAGTGTCCCCTCCCACCCCCCACCCCCGTTCAAATTTTTCTTTACAAAATGATATATTTTAATGGAAAAAGTTTTGAACTTAATCATTGTGTGGTCTCGCAAATGCTGAGCAGTTAGAGTGGGGTTCAGTGCTTCAGGGAAAGGGGATACAGGGTGCTCGTGCAGGTAACACTGGCTCATGCGTGTGGCGCGCCCGACTTTGGGTGCCCACCGTGGGAAAATCTGCCTGCGCAAAACCATTAAGCTGATAGAGTGACACTTCGTGAGGAATCCTTAAAGGTGTCCTTCCTGTGGTCCTAAGAATGAGCATTGATGCTGTGGACAGGAGCATGACATAAGATAAAAGGCCCTGGACCTGTTGCCCAGCAGACTCATTGTTGTACGAACTAACTGCATTACACACACACACACACATACATACACACACACACACACACACACACATACACACACACACACTAATCCAAATACAGATATGTATTTGTTTACTGGTTGATCTATTAACAGGCATGGGTTGTTTCCACTTTTCGGCTATTGGAAATAATGCTGCTATCGGTATTCATGTACAAATACCTGCTTAACTCCCTATTTTCAGTTCTTTTAGGTATATACCTAGGAGCGGAATTGTTGAGTCATGTGTTAATGCTATGTTTAACTTTTCGAGGAACTGCAAAAATTTGGAGAGTCCTATAGAAATGGTAAGACCACCAGAAAAGCCCAAAAGTCAGTATAATTATTCTTTCTGGAAGACAGGGAGGCGGTGCTGAGGAAAAAGGAGAGCAAGGAACTTTAACCATTCTGGTTGTGTTCTGTTTCTTAAACTGAGAGATGGGTTCGCAGTAGTTTATTTTATTATTATTCTGTGTGACCTATGCATCTATTCCAGATATTCTATTGCATGTATCAAAGGCTACATTTAAAAGTTAAAATGTAAATTAAAAAGTCAGTTCATCCCCCTGCACCCCGACAGGCCAGCACGCCAACACGTCTCCCTGGTGTGGTAGCTCCTGATGGGAGGGAGACGCCCACACATGCAGGTACGGCCAAGGTCAGAAGCCCCGCGCGGGCGTGCGGCCTGCCTCTCCCACTGGACTGCAAGCCCCTTGAGGGCAGCAACGGAGTCTATTTCATCTTCGGGCTCTGGTCTACAGTGCCTGCTCGATACATGTTCATTCAACGAGTAATGAATATATCAAGATTTCCCAGTAGCCTCTTCCGGAAGCTATCAGACGTGGCTTTCAGAAGGCTGCTGCCTTCTATCCACACCACACAGACACAATCTTGAGGCCACCTTTTTGCTTCAGTCCTCAGAGCACATGAAAACAGGGGTTGTGAGGCCCAAAGTCAGCTTCTGTCCCCAGCCTCTGCTGAGCTTGCTGCGTTCCGTCACTGTCACCTCCAGGCTCTAAGCCAGCCGCATGGGAGTCAGCCAGGTGCTGATCTTATGGCGACCATGGCCTGCCCCCTCTGTGCCGGCGCCTCTCCCGATTCCTGCTACTTGCCAGGGTGTCACAGAGTCCCTGCTCTGACCCCCCGCCTCTGGCCACTGTCTGTCTTCCGTCTGGACCTTGGCCCTCTGTGCATATCACCTTCGGTCTAAGGCCACACTTAAGGCAATCCGTTTATGTGCGCACCACAGTCTCGCTGCCCAGTGGCCGGCGGACCCTGGATGAGCACGGCGTCTGTGTCGCTGTTACACGCGGAGCAGCTGCCAGTGCTGGGGCATGGATCATGGGCAGCCGGCTGGCCTCTGTGTGGTCTGCTCTGCTTTCACTCCCCACCTCCTCCTGCTGCTCTCCATATAAGGCAGGCACCCGCCCTGCCTGTCACATGGAACCGATTCTTCTAACACAACCAAACTGCCCTTGGCCACGGGCCCTGACACACGGTCCTTTCCACTTTTCATCCCAGCCCCTATCTCCTGTGCATTCCTTCCCAGGGCGGAGAGGTCCCTGGCACCCTGGGTTCAGAGGCTGCCTCACGGAAGCGGCCCAGCAAACACTCTGAGACCCAGGCAGGAGCCAGACCGACTTGGTATAAAATTGTGCCCATCAAAGCCCCATAACACCCGCGCAAGCGTTGGGATGGCTGGGAACCAGAGGGGTGTGGTTCTCCCAGAGATCCATGCAGGTGTGAAAGGATGAACACACACCCAGCAATGGTTTCCCATGGGCGCAGCCTTTGCCGGTGCTGGCAAGTTCTCCTTTTCTAGCCTTGGTGCCTTGAAATTCCTCCTACTGGGCACCACCTTATCTGTCCTTTGCCACCCTGCCTGGGACTTCTCTTTATATCAACAGAGCTAAGCAACACCTGTCTTAACAAAACCTCACTCAATCAGGAAACTCCCTGGCTCTAACACCTTCAGTGTCCTTTGTCACCTCCTTGATTTAGCCATTCATTCACTCACAAATACACAATGAGCCCTCAGCAAGCCCTAAGACTCTTGCATGCTGTGCTAGGAACTAGGAGACTCAAGGATAAAGAAACATGGCCCACATCCTTGGCTTGTCCCTTAAATCCTCTACCTTAGGTACATACCTACAATTTCTGGCTGGATCCCACCTTTTCCCTACATATAAGATCTAATCTGAGGAAACCTGAGCCTGCCACCACTATGTGTTTCCTTTTGTCATTCTTCATCTGTTGCTATGGAAATCCTTCACGGCCCCATTCAGGTGACATCTCCTCTAGTAAGTCTTCCTGGTTAACCACGCCAGAAGCTTATATCTGAATGGAGAAAGCATAAAGTCTGCATTACTCAGTCCACCTCATTCTCTCCCAGTTGTGTTGTGAGAGTAGGTTTGAACTGCTCCAGAGGGCAGTGGCTCTACTTTCTAATTCTCTTGCACTTCCCATGGCAAGGGTACCCGAGAAAAAGCTGTGACCTTCACTTTTACCTCTCTGAAGGTTTCAGTGATGCAACTGGTCTGGGAATGGATTAAAGCAATGAATTTAGCCAGCTACTTCCCCTTGCTCCAAGGACTCAATAGCCATAGAAAATGCAGGTATATTTTCAAGAAAAACAGGCTACACCAGAACATACCAGTCCTTCCGCAGCCAATGCAAGTTTTAGGCTCTTTGTAAATCATGAGTCTTTCCTTATCTGAAATTCAGATGCTTCATAAGCAAAGAGGGTGTCTTGGAGGCAGGGCTGACCAGAACCCAGGTCAGTAGATGGAAGGTAATGAAAGGGATGGATGAATGATGAATTGACAAGAGAAGGCCCTCCCAGTCTCAGGTGCTCAGGGAGGGTCACTGAACCTTGTTTCCCAGTTTCTGTCATTTTGAGAGGCAGCCTGACATGGAGTTTAAGAGCACAGGTGTTAAGAGGGAGTCTTACGGGTTCAAATCCTAGCTCAGCCATTCTCTCACTGTGTGACCATACACAAATTACTTCACTTCAACAGAACAGGAATAATAAATAGCCCCTTACTGGATCGTTGTGAATGTTCAACAAGTTAACACAAGTAAAGCACTTAAAACAGTGCTTGGGCAAAAGCCTTTTAGTTTGATGTAGTCCCATTTGTTTATTTTTCCTTTTGTTTCCCTTGCCCAAAGATAGATATATATATATATATATATATATATATATATATATATATATATATATATATATTACTAAGAGCAATGTCAGAGAGTTTACTACCTATGTTTTCTTCTAGGAGTTTTATGGTTTTGGGTCTTACATTTAAGTCTTTAATTTATTCTGAGTTTACTCTTGTATATGGTATAAGAAGGTGATCTAGTTTCTTTTTTTTTTTTTTTTTGCATGTATCTGTCCAGTTTTCCTAACACCATTTATTGAATAAACTATCTTTACTGCATTGTAGATTTTTGCTTCCTTTGCCATAGATTAATTGGCTATGTAGGTGGGCTCTCTATTCTGTTCCATTGATCTATGTGCCTATTTTTATGCCAGTACCATGCTGTTTTGATTACTATAGCCTTGTAGTATAGTTTTATATCAGATATTGTGATACCTCCAACATTTTCTTTCTCAAGATTGCTGTGGCTATTTGGGGTCTTTTGTGTTTCAAATAAATTTTAGGATTATTTGTTCAAGTTCTGTGAAAAATGCAATTGGTATTTTGATAGGGATTGCATTGAATCTGTAGATTGTTTTGAGTAGTATGAACATTTTAAGAATGTTAGTTCTTACTATCCATGAGCACAGCATATCCTTTCATTTATTTGCATCTTCTTCAATTTCTTTCTTCAATATCTTATAATTTTCTGAGTACATGTCTTTTACTGCCTTAAATTTATTCCAAAATTGTTTGGGTTTTTATGCAATTCTAAATTGGATTGTTTTCTTAATTTCTCTTTCTGATAGTTCAATATTGGTGTATAAAAATGATTTCTGAATATTGATTTTGTATCCTGCTACTTTACTGAATTCACTGATCAGTTCTAATAGTTTTTTTTTTTTTTTGGTAGATTCTTTAGGGTTCTCTATAAGTATCACCTCATCTGCAAATATAGTAATGACGATTTTACTTCTTCCTTTCCAGTTTGGATGCTTTTTATCTTTTTTCTTGCCTGATTGCTGTGCTTAGAACTTCCAATATTACAATACTATGTTGAGTAAAAGTGGTGAAACTGGACATCCTTGTCTTGTTCCTGACCCTAAGGAAAACACTTTTAGCTTTTTCCTGTTGGGTATGATGTTAGCTGTGGGTTTGCCACATATGGCCTTTATTATACTGAGTTATGTTCCTTCTATTCCTACTTTGCTGAGAGTTGTTACCATAAACAAATGCTAGATTTTGTCAAATGCTTTTTCTGCATATATTTATATAATTGTATGATTTTTATCCTTCATTTTGTTTATGTGGTGTATCACACAAACTGACTTGCAGATATTGAACCACACTTGCATCCCAGGAATAAATTCCAGTTGGTCATGGTGTATGATCTTTTTAATGTATTACTGAATTTGGTTTGCTAATATTTTGTTGCGCTGTATCAAACTAAAAATTTTTGCACAGCAAAGCACACCATCAATAAAACAAAAAACAACCTACTGAATTGGAGAAGATATTCATCAATAATATATCCTATAAGAGGTTAATATCCAAAATTTATAAAGAAAGCATATAGCTTAACACCAACCCCCGCCTACCCCCCCCCCCCAAATAATACAATTAAATAATGGGCAGAGGACCTGACTAGACATACATACAGGTGGCCAATTGATATATGAAGGGATGTTCAACATCATTAATCATCAGGGAAATGCAAATTAAAACCACAGTGCGACATCATCTCCCACCTGTCAGAATGGTTATCATCAGTAAATCAAACAAGTGTTGGAGAGGATATGAAGAAAAGGGAACCTTCACACACTGTTGTTGGGGTTGCAAAGTGGTAAAGCCACTATGAAAAACAGTGTAGAGGTTCCTTGAAAAATTAGAAATAGAACTACCTTATGATCCAGAAATTCCACTTCCAGGCATTTGTCTGAAGAAATCCAAAATACTAATTCGAAAAGATATATGCATCTTTACTTTCATTGCAGTGTTACTTACAATAGCCAAGATATGGAGAGAACCTAAGTGCCCATCAATAGACAATTGGATAAAGAGGATGTAGTACATATATAAGGACTATATACAGAATATTACCTGGCCATTAAAAAGAATGAAATCATACCACTTGTGACAACATGGATGGACCTAGAGGGTATTATGCTAAGTGGAATAAGTTAGAGAAAGACAAATATCATATGATTTCACTTATATGTGGAATCTAAAGAACAAAATAAATGAACAAACAAAACAGAAATAGACTGAGAACAAACTGATGGCTGCCAGATGGGAGGGCGGATGGGAGACAGGTTGAAAAAAGGTAAAAGGATTAAGAAGTACAAATTGGTAGTTACAAAATAGTCAGGGGGATGTAAAGTGCGGCATAAGGAATATAGTCAATAATATTGTAATAACTATGTATGGTGCCAGGTGGGTACTAGATTTATCAGGGGGATTGCTCTGTAAATTATGTAAATGTCTAACCGCTATGTTGTACATCTGAAACTAATATAACGCAATATTGACTATCAACTATAATTGAAAAACAAACAAAAAAAGTTTAAAAAAGTGCCTGGACTATCATATGCCCTAAGTTGGAGGTAGCTCTTATTTATTTATCGTACAACAAAATTACTCATGTCACCACATGAAACATCGATCTGCAGATGAGACCTTGATGACGTCTAATGAGCTATCCAAGTGGAATGGATCTTTAGTGAAACATACCAAACTGCCCTCCGGGAAGACGCTACTGACTTCTGTTCCTTCCCGAACACAAGGGTGGAAAGATCTGCTTCATTGTACCTTTGCTTGCCAGCCTAATTTTTTTTTAAATTGAGTTTTTTGTGAAATTGATGAGTTTTAAAAAAGGGTATCTTAGAGCTGTAACTTGAGTTATTTTCACTAGTAATGAGGCTCAGCATTGCCACCTACGCAAATGGGCCATTTGCCGTATGTAAACTTACATTTGTGAACTGTCAGTTCCTTTTCTCCTTTTTCTAAAGGTTTAGGAAGCTTTTTTTAAATAGGGTGAATATATTAACTTTTTTGCCATATGTGTTACAAATACATACATATGTTTTTAAACATTTTTAGTAGTAAAACATTCAACAAGAAATACGAATAATATTTAGTCTTTGCCTAGTCATTCTTTTTCTAGCATTTTTATCCTAAGAAAATAATCAAAAAAAATTTTTTTTTTGAGCCAGGATGTTCATTCTAGTGCTCCATATGTTAGAGAAAATGGGAAACTACCCAAATGTATAGCTATTATGGTACATTAATGTGAGTGAATAGTACGAAGCCATTAAAATGAAATTTTCTATGAATGATTAGGAAATGCTCACAACTACAATGCTAGGTGATAAAAGCAGCATAATGTCTAGCATAATCCCAAATAGGTAAAGTAAAAAAAAAAAAAAAATTACGCATACGCTTTAAAAAAGGTTGAAAGAAGATATACCAAAATAGTAGCAGCATTAATTGGAGTGGTAGAATTCCTAATGCCTTACTCTTCTTTGCACTTTTCTGATTTTCCAAATTTTTGTATAATAAATGTATTATTTTATAACTAAAACAAAACAAAACAAAAAAAAACCTTTACTTTTACCACATCAGTCTCTCAAAATCCAGCACCCATCAGATGCCTCACTTTGGATATTTGTCCAAACACAGATGGCTGGGTCCCACTCCAGAGCTTCTGAATTTGTAGGTCTGGTGGGGCCTGAGATTATGCATTTCTAATAAGTTCCCAAGTGATGCTGCCGCTGGTAGTCTAGGGAACACACTTTGAGAATCACGCTCTATACGAAAAGGTATTTTTCTCCTACTGCTTTGTTTACATCTAGGTTAAGGAGATAAAGAGCATTGGTGCCTGATCTTCTTAATCTTTGAAGACTGATAATGTTTTTCTACCAGCTGAGAAGGGAGCTAGAGCATCACCACAGGCCTGACGTTCAAACATCCTCATTCCCACCACCAGCCCCACATGCTTGGAAGACCTACGTTCCTTGCATTCCTTCCCTGAAATCACTGGGCACCTCCCTTTCCTTCTCATTTTCCAACCAAATGAACTTTGGAGAATGGGGTCATTTCTCATTAGTATTTAACTCCTATATTTTAAATTAACTTTCCCTGTGACAGGCAGGTCCTCCCAGCCTGACTATAAACTCCTGGTGGGCCCAGGCACCTTGCATAGACCCATCACAGGTGTCCAGTAAATGTGTGTTGGTTTGATTGGGACCCTCCTGTGCTCCAGGGACTGTTAGGACTCCAGGCTGGGAGAACGAGGTGGAGAGGGCTGGGTGGGCCCTATCCCTTGTGAAGCTTACATTCTGGTGTGAAGACGTACAATATTACAAAAACAGAAATTATCTCATTGATGGGATGTGCATTCTGAAGAAAATAAAACAGAGGAATAGGCTGTAAGTGACCAGAGGAGGGGGACTTCTTTAGCTGGGGGCTCAGAGAGGGCCTTCTGAGTCTGCAGTGTGACAGTCCTAAGTAAAGTCAAAAGGACAGGCAGGGCAGATCTTGCTGGGGCCCTTAGGCTAGTGTTTCTCAAACTGTAACATGTACATGGCCTAGGGACCTTGATTTAGTAGGTCTGGGGTGGGCTTGAGATGTCGCGTTTCCATCAAGCCCCCAGGTGCGGTCCAAGCTGCTGGTTCAGGGACCACCCTCTAAATAGTAAGGCTGAAGGCCATGGTAAGGGGGGGGGGGTTGGAATTTAACCTAATCACAGTGGGAGACCGCAGGGAGAGTGATAAGTTCTATGCATGTTTTATAAAGATGGCTCTGGAGGGAGAGAATGGATGAGAGTCCAGAGCTGAAGCAAGGAGGCAGGAGTTGTGTGGGAGCCCCGGGTGCCAGACCACTGGAGGTGACCGTGGAGAGGTAGAGAATGGTCAGGTTCAGGATGTAGGAACCAGGGCTGGTAGGACAAGCTGTGGGACTGGACACTGGGGAGCAGGGAAATGGGGAAGCAAAGAAGATTTAAGATGCCACCCAGCAGGAAGGTCTGCACAACCCCAAACAAAGGGCAGGACTGTGCTGAGTCTCATCCTCCCATCAATCATCAGGGATTTACTCAGGGACTGAACTATATGTCTCTTTTGGCACCATGCACACAGAGTCTGAGTTCCAGGCCCTTCCTGACTTGCCTGCAGAAGGCACATCATACGTTTTCCTGTCTGAGCACCGTCTCAAAAAGGAAGGAACATGGCTGCAGGTGGAAGACCAGGTCTGGGAGGTCCAGGAGAGTAAGTGGGCACCTCAGGAGTCTGCCAGGACTCTTGAACTAGCACGGCCCTCCCAGAGTTGTCCCCTGGTCCTGGAGCTCCTCTAGGGGAAGGTGGCTGCTTCCCGTGCCCACTCCTATGCTTCCTGTGGGACCATGTCCAGGAGCTCTGATCCTCCGTCTTCCACTGCAGTTGAACGAGAGCTACCCCTGGGAGACAGAGACTCAGGCTCTGAGCTGGACAGTGACCTGGTAATGATGGGTGTGGGAGAAAGAGAAGGCGGACCACCCATCAGGTGACAGAATCGTTACATAGGCTCCCAGGCACCGACGTGTTTGTATCTTCACAGTCAGCCCAAACCTTTCCACGGTCACCAGAGCCTGTCTCTTCTCAGCACATACCAGCTGTTCTTGCTGTGTATCCTGAATCTTCTATGACCTTCTACAACTTCTCTGTCCCTCATTTTTTCGTTTTTAAGATTGGCTTAATGCTTGCCTTAAAAAAGATACACACACACATATTATCACAAATTAAAGGGTAATTTAAAAAATGCCCATGCTAGAATCCCTCCCCCATATTCACACTTCAACACACCTGTTTCTGTTTCTTAGTTCCCTTTGAGCTGTCATTCCACATGCTCCCATTTATACGAATGGGATTCTGGACTTAGCTGTGTGTGGAACTGATGGACAGTCATTTGCACGGAAGCTTTGGATTGACGAAAGCTTGGCTTGCAGGGCCGGGGACAGGCAGGAGAGACAGCGAGACTGATGGCGTGAGCTCCCACCTGGGCGTGGAGGCAGGTTTGAGTCTGTGAAATCAGGGCTTACAGAAGAGGCTGAGGACTGTGGAGCTTTTGTGCCAAAGGGGGCAGAAGGAGAAGGAGAAGACTGTGCTGAGTGCACGGTGGCTCTGGTGTCTTGAGAGCTCTGGATGGTCCTGGAGAGGTGGTCTTCCCACTGCATAGCAGCAGCGGCCGGAGAACTTAAGTCTGAGTTGGCCTGTGTTTGGGGCCTGGTGGCAATGAGGTGCCTGGTGACCCACAGCAGTACCTAGAGGTTTCCCGCACGTGTGGGGGGGGGGCGTCCAGGGTCCGGCAGCTGGGATCACGGAGCCTGGAGCCACGGGATTTCTCTCGGAAACTGGAGTCCGCGTGGACGGACAGCGATGCCGGCACGGTCCAGCGGAGGCCCGGCATGCGGGCGGGTGGGCGGCGCGGCTTTTGTTCTATTTCTTCTTTCGGTGCGGCTTCATAAACCCACTTCCGCGTCGCTGTGCAACCTCTGCACCTGTCCTTTCCACGGTAAATAACGTGATCATGGATATCCCCATTCTCCTATTTTGGGCTATACTTACTACTAATTTCTTCTCTCGCGAAAAGTTAGGGGTTGTTTTCTCTTTTTTATATAGGCACGTGGCTCCTGGAGCATGGTGTGTGTTGGGGGGTGCGGAGAGCACGGTGCCATGACAATTCTACTGAGAGGGCCCAGAGCACCTGAAGCTGGTGGAGGCTGAGGGCATGGTGATCAGGCTGACTTCACACGGTACAACACGCTCTGGCGAACTATCTGAAAGGGGCAGCAAAGTGCAAGGGTGGATCTGAGCAGGGGCACCCCAAGTGAGAGCAGAGAACCAGCTACTTCAGGCTCGTGGGGACCAGAGGTCCGATGAACGTGAGCAATATTGCTCTGGGGGCGGGCAGGTTCCAGGGTGGGGAGTTCTCACAGCCCAGGGCTCCTGTCCAGCTGTACATACGGCCCACCCCTGTGCCTCTGTGGCACTGTGCCAGCTCCACTGGAGGTGTTCATGAGTGAATGAACGGAGGAATGGACAGGTGAGAGGAGAGTAGCTCATGTAACTCACATGGTCTTATCGCCACCTCCAAGAAAGTTAGAATAGTCCTTCCGGAATACTGACTCCCTGTAGAAGGAAGGATGTGGATCCGCGGGCCGGGGTACCCTGTCCCTGGGGCTCTGGGCAGAGGGGCTGACATCTCGACTTATAGCATCTCCTTCTTGGTAGCTGTGGCCTGGGTGATTTGTCCCCAGGCACAGAGACCTTCAGCAAGCCTGCTGCCTGTGGCTATACCTCAACATGGATCACGGACTGCTTTATGATTGTCTATTATGTGCTCAGTCCCATGCTAGGGACTAGGGGGACAGAGAATGCAGTATGGGACTTACCTCAAGTTTACAGAGAGTTTACAAACTAATGAGAAAGATGAGCCGTTTATAGCTTGCAGAGGGCACAGAGATAAACCACCCAGAAGCTCCTTCAAGAAGGACTGGTGGCCCCTGCTGCCGGAAGTGCAGTCAGAGATCGGCACTTCAAGGACTGCCTGGGCTGCTGAGTCAAAGTCATGCCCATCCAGGGACACCCACATTCATCAACTGCCTGAGGCATTGGGGGCTCTATGAAGGCATGGGACAAACCCGAGGGGCCAGAGGTCCCTATGCGGTCGGCTGCGGCTGCATCGTCAGCTTCTCCTCTGCCCCTGCCATGCCCTCCATCGGCCTCCTGCAGGAGTCGATCCCCAGGGCACGCCTAACTAAACTGTCTCCTAGTCAGCTGCCCAGAGCCCCTGGCCTTGGAGAAACAGGAACTAGAATACCGACTATAATCCCTACAGTAACATCTAGGGTTAAGTCTGTAATACAGACTCTAAGCGCTGGAAGAACAGCGGCTGTAGAAATAAATGCTGCAAGATGCGTCCTCAAAATACAGTTCTCCTTAGAAATTACCATGTAAGATTTTAATTAATTTGTAAAACACAAACATATTATAGTCTTGTTTATGATACGAAGCGTTGTTTCTCTCATATTTTATGTATGATGCTCAGCTCTGGGGTCCCTGATGGACAGGAGGTGATGTAGCCTGGGGACACTGAGATGGTTTCTTTCCTGCAGGGCTCAGCCGGCCAGGAAAAGTGCCAATTAAGGCAAAGCTGTCTGTGAGGCAGCATTTCAGTTGTCACATTAACCCTCATGACCTGGGGATCACAGGCTGGGTACTTTCTCCCCAACTCTCCAGGCAACCTGGGCCCCTTTAATTGGCATCTGTTCCTTTGGGGCGTGGTGACCTCTACCTAGTAATGTTGAACTTTCCAGGATTGATGAAGAGCCAAACAAAGCTTACAGTGTGTCTGTCGGTCTGAGACCCTTGGGCAAGGGAGATGGGAGAAGGCATGAATGGGTCCCCCCATGCGAAGGTGTTAAGAGTCACTATCACCCTCTTTTCCAGCCCCTCTGCTCTAGTAAGAATAGCAATGACTTATTCCTTAGGGGCAACCAGGAGGAAATCTAGGGCGAGAGCAAGGCAGGAGCAGTGGCTGCTGATCCAGGCCCTCGGCTTTCCACAGTGGTGGTAGGAGACATGCCATGGTCACGAGCAGAACACAGGAGCCACTGGAGGAAGGAGAGGCTCTTGGTTGGTTTGGGGTGGGAGGGTGTTAGGACCCAGAGGTTTGCTGTATGGAAAGCTCTGAGTTGAAAACTGTTTTCAGAATTATGTGCTGGATGTGGTATATAATTTATCTTTTTAATTCTTTCATTAGCTCAGAAGGCAGCTCTAATTGTCTCATTGTACAGGTGAATAACCTGAACCTCAGCAATTCGAAGAAGTTGGAAGGCGGATGAGCTGAGACTGGAACTCAGATCCGAGTGATTATCACTCAATTGGCACCTCCTGCTATGGGAGCCACAGAAGGGATCTTGCGCCTGAGTGGGGTTCTGGACTAGATAGCGACCCAAGGAATGAGATTCCCCAGCCCTGAAAGGTGTGTGTCCTCTGGCTACCATACATCCGTTCTTGCCCTTTCGAGCCGCTGGCTGCAAGCTGCCCTGCTGGGGAGACCCCTGGATTCAGGGAGGACAAGTGGCCCTCTGTGCCTGGGAAGGGCACTCAAGGCAACTTGTTTCAGGGTGATTCCACACTGGTCCTGAGATCCCAGCAGGCTGGGGAAACATAATGGAAGGTGCTGGCGGGAACGATTCAATGGCTGTGAGAGGTGGTCGAGCGCCATGGCCAGAGTGTGGTCTTGAGGGTAGCCAGAGCCATATTCTGGCTCCGCCACCCATCCGAGGGGAAGAACTTTTTGAGTAGGAGGCCCTTCTGATGCCCTGACATTGTCTGCCTGTCCCCTCATTAGATGGTCCGGAGGACTAGGCCATCTAGGGCCCCGGCCCTGCCGAGACAGCCCTAGGGAACACTGCCTAGCCGATGTCCTTCTGGTGTGGTGTGGCCGCATTGTAGGAGCCAGCAGTGCATTCTAAGAATTTGCGACTTGGAGAACTCTTCCCTCATTGTGCTTCGGGCAAGCGATCCTGGAAGGGTGGTGGCCACAGCAGGGCCACCACGAGAACGCCAGAGCACGGCAGTGTGCGCTCTGGGCAGCTCTGCAAACTTGGCCAGGGCCTTGGTGATGTGTCCTTTTTATAACATTTGATCTCCTCAAAGGATATCATTTAAAAGCTTACATGCAGATGTTTTCTATTTCTTTTATTGCCTCTCATGCTGATTTCTTCCTCTTCCTCCGTTATCACCTGCTCTGGTTCGGTACCTGGTAATAATTACTTTGAATATGATAAACCTTCACTGTCACTGATGAATTGACTTAGTCTAAGAGCAGGCCAGGATTTTGTCATAGATAGGTCTAAGGAGTGTCTTATTAAATACACCAGAATAACTGTATCTTTCATCTGCCCCATGATACCTGGGTCTTGAAGATAGCCCTGGTGTGCTGACCCCCTCTGTCCTCATCAGGGCAGGGCTCAGATCCAGCCCTGCCCGCATGACCACTGGCAGCTCTTAGATTGAGCCAGCTGAAACCGATTGTGGATTTACCCTCCATTGCTTTTCACAGGGTGCTACTCAGCTTATTTATAAAATCCTGATAGTTTTGGTCCCCAGGGGAGATCCTGGCCAAGTTAATGTCCCCATCCAGTTTCGTGTTTCCTGGGGACACTTGCTTGGAATGGACCACTGTGATGCATCACAATTTGTCTTGTCCAAATGGCGAAGGCCAACGCTTACAGGCCGGGCACAGAGGGGTTCTCTCATTTAGTCCTCACAGCAGCTCTATGAGGTTTCATCCCCATTTTATAAACAAGGAAACTGCAGCACAGAGAGCTTAAGTAACTAGCCCAGGGCCACAGAGCTTGTAAATGACAGAGCTGGGACTCGAACCCCCGACCTGATTCTAGAGCTAAGAGGCCGTGCTCTGTGCTAAGAGGCTGTGCCATGCTGCTTGCCTTCAGTTTCAACTTGGAGCATCTCCGTGAAGCCTCTCTGAACAGCGTCGTCTTTCCAGACCACTTGGCTGAGTGTAACACTTGAGTCTATAGAATCTTGCTTTATTTCAAGTTCTGGTCTTAACTGGATAAACAAATGACCTTGGACAGAGGGGGCCAGGAAGGGCTGCCTCTGTACTTGCTGACAAGGCATCACCTGCAATCGGCCCCAACTGGCTGCAAGGAAGGCCCTGTGGGCCAGCATTTCTCCTCCCAGGGCCCTACCCATCTTCTCCTGGCTTCCCCAAATGAGGCTCACTTGGCCTGGCCTTTCATCCCAGCATGGGCTCAGGGTTGGCTGACACTCAGCCCCTCTCCTCTGCCTGGGTTTGCTAAAAGTTCACCACCGTGTTATTGGAAAGGCTTCCAAGAGCTGAAGGCTAGGTTCATTCAGAGGGTGCACCACAGGAGTGGGGAAAGTTGGGGGGGTGGGATGGTGTAGAGAAGTGCCTCTCAGCAGGGAGCCCCGACAAAAAGAAGCAGGGAGGACGAGGCAGTGGATGTGTGTGAGGGCCAGCCAGGGGCCACCCGCCCAGCCGAGAGGCCCACAGCCCCAAGGCACATGTCCTCTGGAGCACCCCTCAAGCTCCATCTTTGTATTTACTTCATTAGTTTCCCAACTACAAATACAACCTCTGGTCTGTTTAGTCAATATCATCCTTTTGAAGCCTCTGGTTCACCTGCAATGCACCCCGACTGACAGTCCTCCCTAAGGCACCCTCATCCACCCACCTCTCAACTCATCCCCCCGACCCTGGCCGATTCTGTGTCCAGGTCTCACAAGTAGGTACCGATGTGCTTGATCAAAGTGGTTCTGGGAGGCCCCCATGCCCTCCCAAACTGCCCCCACACTCTACCCAGAGTGATTTAATTTGCTTTCTGCTCCTGCATGAAGTCTCGCCATTAGAAATGTCTGCTGATAAGCCTCTTCTTTCGAAGACGGACACTGCACAAAGCGGATAACATGGTAGCGTCTTCCACACCTTAATGTGAATTAGCATAAAGAACTGGCTTTCTCCTAATAACTAGGTTGGATCATCAGAAAGAGAGGACGAAGCAAGAGTTTTGCAGGGACGGATGCTAAGAGCTTGGGGAGGCGGGTGATTTCGGAACACAGAAGGACCCTGGATGGGCAGGGCCCAGAGGCATTCGAGCCAAAGAACAGCATGAAAGTACCATGGGAAAAAAAGAGTGCTATAAATGTCTATTTTGCTGCCCTCCACAAAATAGCAAAAGGGAGTATGAAAAACTAAGGGTTGGAGACGTACTCAGGGGGGCCCATAATTTCCCAGGTGTCCCTGTCACCTGGTTAGAGCTCTGAGGGTTAGGCAGTAAATGTTCTTAGAGCAGAGCATTCACTGAGGACACACCCACCCACAGCAAAGAGAAGCACTGCGATGTCCAGAAATCCACCCCAAACCTGTTCCCTTCTGAGCCGCCAACAGAGGGGGCCTCACTGATCTGTGCGAGGCAGCAGATCAGGCCCGTTTCCTTTTATTGCAACTTCTACCCTTCTAGAATTTCTCCTTCAGTGCAGGTCCAGGCCACAGAGACATTAATCCCTATACAAATGAACCTTCAAGGTTCTTCCTTCATTAAAAAAAAAAAAAAAAAAATCTCTCAAAACACCCCAAAGCAGCAGCTCTAATGTCATTGCGTGTGCATTCACCAGGAAAGGAGGGAGAGCTTGCTGGGCCTCACCTGGCCTCTCTTGTTGGAAGGCAGAAATGCGACCCTACTTTCCCTCCTCCACCCCGCTCTCCCTCTGTCCAACAGCTTTAATAAACAGTGATTATTTCAGTCCTTAGAGCGCAGCTGTCCTGTGAATTGTCTAGTCAGGGTTATAGGGTGGGAGCCAAGGGCTGGAGCGTGAAGCTCAGATCTCTGAATAAATCTGCCCTCCCTCCCTGCTCTGCCCTCCTGCTCCCTAGCAGGTGGGGTTGAGGAGGGCAAAGCTCTGGCTGAGACCAAGGATGACGGAAGCATTTTCTGAACAGCCTGCCTGAGGGCAGAGCCCTAGTAGGGAGTGATGGGGGAGTAGAGACCATGAATTCAGGTCTCTCCAAAATCCTCCATTCAAATCAAGGAGCCCTGAAATTACGCCTCTAGGGATTAGCCTCAGGCTGGGTGTCTCTCTGGTTAAAATGTGCTGGTACATTATTTGAGAATAGAAATGGAGTGTTAGTCATCAATTTGTCATTTATAAGAAGCATTAGGGAAGTGTTGGTTAAATGGCTGAAAAAATGAATGAATAAATGAATGAGTGAATGAATGACATTCTGGGCTACTATTAGAAATAGTAGTAGAAGGAGAGCAAAATGCAGGGTGCTCCAAGAGAAGTGGGTAGAAATACCACCAAGGGGTTGGGAGAAGAAAAGGTGCCAAGTCAAATTCGACCACAACACAGTTGTGTTGTGCCAGCCAGGGCAGCATAGGCCCTGCCCTCGGACAGTGTGGCTCCATTATCAAGTCACTGCCATCTGCATGACTCCTGCTAAATCATCCCCCAAGAAGTTGAGACAATTGTCCTCTGAGACTATGATACTCAGAATTGTCATAGCTGAACTTCAGATACCATCAGTGGTAGGGCTCTCTGATTTTTTTCCAGTGGCAGAAGCCGAATTTATTTGGTACAAATAAAATTTTGTGTGAAAACAGACCCACACAGAATTGTTCTGCTCGAACCAGCTGAATGAATCACTTGGGAGAACATCAATCTAATCCAACTCCTCAGTAAGGAAACTGAGGCCCAGAGAGGTCAACCTGTGTTCTCAGACTTCATCACAACCATCTCTGACACCTGGTCTCCTCCCTTGAGATTATACTTCAGTATTTCTTGGATGGACTTCGGGTACCTGTAATCTTTCAAAAGGTTTCACAGGTGATTACAACCTGTATCAGGCTCAGAAATTGCTGGATAAAGCATTAGTTTGAAGGTGAAGAGCGAATTAGTAGCAGAGCCTGATGTCAGCTCCTCTTGGGGTCATCTAGGCCAAATTCTATGACAAGGACTTCTTGGAAGCTATTGGAATTGGTTTCTGGTACTGAGGTTTGTTTATATTGAACATGATGCCACAGAATGGCCACTGACTGAGACTTCAGCATGTTCTGATAAAGGGGTAATTTTTTGTAATCTTTCATAGTCTTTCAAGCTTGGTGAGTCTCCCCATTCCACTTGGTTCCAATTTATCTTTGAGTGTTAGCCCAGTCAGTCCTGCAGATATAACAATGGGATAAAATTATTTCATCATGGAGTTGAAATACCAGTGTAAAATGGAACACCAAGCAATTTTGGATGAATCAATGGATCTTGCCAGCAGCTCGAGGCCCCAACAAGAAACAGATGAGGTGGCCTTACATCGCCCAGCTGCTACCTGGTTAAGGTGTCAGGACTCTCCAACAGCTTTCTTGGGGTGATTTACGGGAATAAGAAGGTTAGGATCTTAGTCAAGTTTCCACTCATAGCCCCAAATTTTGAACAGTGTGTCTAAAAATGTCACATTCATTTCCCTTTAGGTCAATTTTTTCCCTCCCAGGGCCTGGCTTTCCATCGGCAGCTGCATCTGGATAGAGGGGGGCTGAGGGAGTGGTCCCCCCTGCCATCTCTGGAGCATCAGGGCATTCCTCGGGAAGACGTCATGAAAGTGGCAACCCCTGTGTCATACCATAGGACCCTGTACTTGCCTATAGAGACTTATAGGGAAAACCTGGTGAGAGTCCTGGGACTTACAGAGGAAACGCCAAAATGTAGATAATGAAGTCAAACTGGCTCTCACCATAGGTATGGCATGCAAGGTGACTGATCCAGGATATATCCTGGTGTTGCTTCCTTGAGCATATAAACCTTTAGAAAACCTATTAGAAAATAAGTGGCTATGATCAACAAGTATTGATGAAGATGCTGAGAAACTAGAATTCTTGTATACTGCTGATGGCATCGTAAAATGGAAGAGGCACTATGAAAACCAGTCTGGCAGTTTTCCCAAATGGTAAAATCTAGAGTTACCACACAACACAGCAATTCCACTCTTAGGTATATATCCAAGAGAAACGCTAACCTATATCCATGTAAACTTACAAAGGAATGTTCATAGCAGCATTTTTTTAAAGAACCAAACAAGGAAATAACTCAAACATCCATGAACTGATATCGATAGTAAAATGTAGTATAGCCATACAAAGAATATTATTCAAATATAAAAACAAATGAAGCACTGATTTATGCTATGAAATAAACAGCCAGAAAAGCAAGAGCCCCAGGTATATGTGTGCCAGGATGTGTGTGTAGGAGAGGCAGAATATTCCAGAAGGCCAGGTTCAGTTCCATGCTATCATTTGGGAGGGTCACATGTACATTTACTTCTGGTTTGTATCTAATTTGAAAAAGCCGACGTAGATCATGTAGTCTATGATTAGGCAGCTTTCCAGTTCAGAGTCTCAGTGTTGCCCCAACTCAATTTGTTCAGAGGATGGATTTACTTCTTGACTAATGATAAACAACTTGCCCCAGGTTCCTGCCCGAGGAATGACAGGCTTTGGTCATGCTTTCTTATTTTGCACCCCATGAGGCCCTGAACCAGGTCACCTCTGGGGAAGAGCCCGTACCCTGAGGGAAACTTCCTGCTCACTGGCTGGCCTCCTGCATGGTGGAGAGGAGCCCGACTGCAGAGAGAGAAGGAGGCCCACTCTGGCTGGGCCCCTTCCAAGCAGGCCTCCAGGGAAGGGGCCTCCCAAATGAAGTAAAAGGAAGTACGACAGAGGAGAGCACACATTCCTCTTTTTCTAAGCAAAGGCGCAGAGGGAAAGTTAAATTATGCTGCAGTTTCGAAAGTCATCCACTCGAGATCAACTCTCCCTTCGAAGGAATTGCTCATCCCATTCATCATGGTACCTCGGGGTCTATCAGTATTCAAATTTATTAAGCAATGACATGCAGAATGTATTGTATAAAGGGACTGTTTCATCACCCCATTCCCCAAGCTATTGGTTTTTGCTAAGTCATGAGAAGTCCA
The DNA here is from genome assembly GCF_014176215.1 of Rousettus aegyptiacus. Lineage (NCBI taxonomy): Eukaryota > Metazoa > Chordata > Mammalia > Chiroptera > Pteropodidae > Rousettus > Rousettus aegyptiacus. The sequence continues at coordinate 75,811,426 of NW_023416287.1, forward strand.
GCAAGTTAAAAATCAACACAAAAACTATCAAGCGGACACACATGCACACACACATGTGAAGATGGAAAAAAATCTTTCGTGGAAGTTACTATGAGGCGGGCGGCTCCAGAAAGGAAAAACACAATCTCTGACTAATATGTAGGAGACTCCAAATTGCTCTTGGCAATAATCTCTCAACCCCAGATTCCCCTCCCTCTATTCATCTCCACAGTTTCCAGCCAAAGGAAAATAAACTGAACAGCTCTCTCCCTGGCCCAACCTGTAGGGCTGCACGGCTGAGCAAGACCTGAGCACACAAACATCCCCATGCAATTATACACCTGTGCCATTGCTGTAAACACGGGACAGCCAGGTGGCTGCTCACAGCTCCTATCAGGCTGATAATTTTGGCAGAAAAACGCCTTTATTCTGGCACCATGACATCAAAACGAAATGCAATGTGATCTTGTGACCTCAGACCAAGAGTTTTCTTTCTTTCTTTTTTTTTTTTCTAAAGGAAGAAGGAAAATTGTCCTCCCTGAAAGAGTTGGTATCAGTTCTGAAGAAGGAAGGCACCAGAGCACCACTTAGACAGGCTTAGCTTCAAGGCAAGATTTATCAGTGCACCTTCCTCACCAAAGTGATAGTTAATTTTAGAGGCGGTGATCTTACACCTATTACACCATTCAGGACCAAAGAAGACTTAACAGGCCAAATGTCCCAGAATATTTACGGCTGCTCTGTCTTAAAGATCCCTCCGACACCATTTTATTAGGATGGATATGTCAGGTCAGCCCAACCGGAGATGGACAGGAGCATTGGGGATGGCATTGTAAATAGAGATATAAGTGATGGAGCACGGACTTTTCAGTTGAGCCCTTAACCGTGCCGGCAGGCCAGTGTGAGCTGCTCTGAGAACTGGAGGGACAGCCAAGAGACCTGGATTCTAGAAATGGCTTTTCTACCAAGTTCTGTGAAGATGGACAAACTTCCTCAATGGTAGGATGAGAGGCTTGGAGATTCAGCTCCAGACCTATGAGTGTGGCCAGTGCCATCATGGCCACTGAAAAATACATCAGGAGGGTGATCATTAAGGGCAGTTCTCAGCCTGGCTGGTACTGCTCCAGAGGGAGGCCATCCTCTCTGAAGCTGTACCAGGCTCTTGTCATCTCCAGTCGGTCTTCACCAAAACTAAAGGCCCAGCTTGGAACTCACAATCTTAAACCGATAATCTGAACGACAAGGGCTCAAATAGCCTCACGGGCACTGTGTGCACTCCACGGCATCCGCTGGAGCCAGGGATGGGTCCCTCTGACTGCAGTGTGGGGACAGCTCACAATTCCAACTGCCCACCCCTCCTCTTGGCCCAGGCCTCCTGCTGCTTCTCCTTCACGGCGGTGCTTCTGTAGCACGTTCTCACATATTGTCTCATTTCGTTCACTCCAAACGCATTGCAGGATGTACTATTGCTATTTCTGTTCCCATTGACAGAGGCCAGGGACCAGGTCTGTCTTCGCTTACTGATGTACGCCCAGCACTAAGTATGGTGCCTGGAGTCACGCATCAGACAATACAATCATTGCCGAATAAATGATTGATAGGAAAAAAACTGGGGTTCAAAATAGTTAATATTATGGATAATACATACTATTTTGTGTTGTGCTATAATAATACCTGGTGATTCCTGTCTCCCCAACTAAAATGTAAGATTCTAAAAGATGTGTGATATAATGGGTAGCTTTGATTCGAGGCTGTCACTAACTAGCTGGGCAGCGTGTTTAACTGTGTTGAGCCCGTTTCTTCAACTGCAAAGTGGGGCTAACGATTCCTATCTGATGGGTTATACGGGTTAGAGGAGATAATATATGACGAGCCCCGTGTCTGGCACAGGGTAGGTCACCCCTGAATGTCCCATCCCTTTCCTCCCTACCCATCCTCTCTCTGGTTTATCCTCCAGCACCGACACAGCAGGTCGAGCCTCTAGTTCTGCAATCCCCAGGCCTTTGCTCTTCAGTTCTTCCTCCTTTATGGTCCCGCCCCAGTGCCACCTCCTATTTAAAGCCTTTCTTAACCTCTCCAGCCCCCCAAAGTGCCTGTTCTCAGATCCCAAAGCGGTTCTCCCAGCAGTCTGTCGAGGATGTCCTACTTGCTTCCTAGGTTTTGGCTTGTTCTGTAAAAGCCTCATCTATTTGTGCCGGATGCCCCTCAGTGGTGGCTCAAGTCTGAGTCCTATTTGTATCTCCCAGTAGGTCTCAGAAGGTGCTGGGTGGAGTCCAAATCTGGAACCCAAGCTGGTGGTCTCAGGGTCCTGTGGCACTGGCGCCCTATGGCGCCCCACCCCGACCAATGTAAGCAGCCCTAGACTTGTCTGGCCCCAGGGACCTCAGTCCCTCATCTGCAAAATGGGGATGATGAGGGATGGTAGTGGCTGACCTTTTATGGTCCTTAGCGTGGTGGTTCCGGAAAGCCTGGGAAACAGTCCCAGACACGGTGTTCAGAGAGATGGAGCACAGGCTGAGCCCAGTGGTTCTTTGGGAGGGTCAGTTTCTTTTCCTGTTCAGCCCAGGGTGGGCCTTCAGGGGAGAGGATGGCACCCAGGCTACTTTGCTTTCCTGGAGATCTAGTCAAAGGAGGTTCCCGAACCCCTGTAATCTCCTGAAGACTTAACTGGGTGAAGGAGTGGAGCTGAAACCTGAACCCCGCAGAGCCTTTGCCCTTGCCTCCCCTCCCTTCCCCAAAATCCTCTCTAGGACCTGGAGAAAACTGCCTGATTGTTTCGACCACCTCTTTTATATTTTCAAAATTCTGCATTTAGAAGGATTGGAAGGGGTATGCCACCAGTCAACCAATGAATTGTGGGAAAGGGGCTGCCTCCAGCGCAGAGTCCAGTTTAAGGGGTTAAGCGAAAGACCAAAGACCGCAGCGGTCCCCCGCCCACCGTCCCACAGCCGGTACAACGGGAGCCAGAGACTGGGACGACCGAACCGGACGCCCCCCCCTCCCGCCCCTGCCACACGCACCTCCCGGAGCCCTCGGCACGGCGTGAAGACAACTGCCCCAGCAGTGGGGGGTGAGGGAGTTCGAGCTCTTTCCTGAGTCCTTCCCAGGCCAGCCCGGCAGCGGCTAAACCCGCCTGCAGGGAACCAGGCGCTCGGGAGGGTGACGCGGGAGTAGGGGCTCACGGAACCTGTCCCTGCCCCCAAGGCCACCCTGAGAGCCCCGAGACCCCAGCTGGACGCGACCGCCTGGAGGGAGTTGTCCCCGCCCACCAACGCCCGGTTGGGAGTACAGCGAGGGGTCCCTCACCCCCCCAGCTGCGCCGGCGATTCGAGCCCGCGGACTGAGACGGGGCTCCCGCCGGCTCGCGCGGAGAGACCTGAGCCAAGCCCTGCTCATTTCTGCCCCAGTCTGGACTTCTGCTTGTGCCATTAGTTGTCATGGTTTTTGTCCCCCGCCACCCTCTCCTCCTCCCCCCCCCCCAACACACACAAGTTTCGCGTCTGACACTGGGGAGAACCAAGCTCTTTAGGGGGAAGCAAATTTAAACTAACGCTGTACACCCACCACTACCTCCCGGAGTGCCCCGCCGCACCCTCGCCGTCCCCTCTCCTCCGCCCCCCAAAGCCTGCCCGCGAGGGGCCGCGGGCAGTGAGAAAGCGAGCAGAGTTGCTTTGTGCAGAGTTCCAGATCCTGTCTCGCGTTTCGCTGGGAGGTACGGCCGTGCGCTTCTCCGCCAGCGCGCGGGCTCCAGCCCCGGCTCCCCTGCACGCCGGGCTCCGGCTCAGGCACCGGTTTGAAATGTCTTGCAGACGCCGCCACTCACGACCAGCGAGCGCCAGCGGGAGCCGCTACCCGGAGCCAGAGGGTCCTGGCTGCGCGCACCGAGACTGCCCACAGCTCTCCCCGACGCCCGCACGGGCTTCCTCCCCACCCCCGCCCCACGGCTGGGCCGCCTGGGTCCCCCGAGCCCAGATCGCACCCCGCTCGCGGCCGATGCCGGCGCAGACCCACCTGGCCGCCCCGGAGACGCCGCGCTCGTGCCCGGGCGGTGTCCTGAGCGCCGGCAGAACCCAGGCTGGGGCTCCACGCGGCAGCGCTGCTCAGGGGAGCCTGCCGCAGCCGGCGAGAGGTTGTCATTGATTTGTGCTGGGCGAGTTAAGCCATTCCAGGAGTGGTTTTGAGAAAGCGCTCCCACCCCTCCCTCCAACCAGAAGTATTTGGCACTCAGCCCCTTTCGTCCACCTGTACTGTTGAGCGCGGGACAAGGACCAATTTTGCCTCATTACGACACGCAAATTAAGCTCTTTCTTAAAAGTAAAGCTGAAATGAAAGCAAGGGTAGCGGCGGATTCCCGCCCTCCCCCCGACCGCCCCTTTTCTCCTGGGTCTCTTCGTTTATTTATTTATTTTCTCTATTTCACAAAATGCCTTACCATTTATCTCAAATCAGAGCGGCTTATTATTATTGTTTCATTCAATTCTGTGTGTCTTTTATTTTTAGAGGCAATTTTATTTCCATTTGCCTGAAACCTGAGCCCAATACAATTACGAGAATTATGTTTTCTCCTCAAAGGGTCGCGAGTGTAACTTAACCAAATCAGACACTGTACAAGCAGCATTCAGGTGGCAAGTAAAAGAGAGGGACATGCAGGGCGGAAGCACCAGAGCCCAGGCCCCTCCAGCCAGGTTGCCCAGCAGGTCTTGACCCAGATGGACTCACGAGGCTTAAGGTGGGGACTCCCACTGACCCAACTCTCACAGCAAACCCACGGGCTCTCCTTTGCTTTGTCTTGGTTCTAAGACTGACTCAGAAATGCCAGCCAGAGATCCAACAGTCCACATCTGGGGTGGGCCAACGGCCAGTCACAGAGAGCTGTGGCCAGACCACCCTCTCCCAAGCTGTTCCTTAAAGCCCCACACTGTGCCCTTTCGGAAAACTGCCAGAGGAGGCTCCCACTGCTGCCAGTTCTCTCTCTGCTGGAACTGACCTTCACCTGGGAGAAACACGAACTCCTTAGTACCTAGGCTAGCTGTTCTCAGAAATGAGGGAGGACCCAGGGGGAGTCCTTATTCCCTGGTGACCGGCTGCCCCTTGTGCCACAGAGAATCAGCACGAATCGAATGAGAACAATGAGGGGCCTGGCACTCTGCAGCCTCTGCCTCTTGTCCAGGGTCAGACCTCGAGGCTAAGGCACCCCAAAGCCAGTGGTAAGTCTCAAAGGTCCATCAGTCCATGAAGATCAAGGACGGGACTCTGATTTGCAGAACCCCAGGATGATGGTTCAGACTAAAGTGTCTCTTATAACAGGTGCCCCCTGCCTGAAATCTCAGAGTTAGTGATTCATTCCTTCACGGGGCACGCCCTGCACTGTGCCTGCACCAGGCAGGCAAAATTGGGGGGTAAGAGGGAGTTGGAGTTTCCACAGAGGCCAGAATAAATTCATCAGCCCCTCCTGCCTGTGGTGGGAGGACCATGGACGTCAGCATGAGGGGATAGAAAGGTTCCGAGCCAGGGAGGATGGGGAAGGGGAGGTGCTAAGTCAGGGAATCAAGCACTGAAGGTTAGAAGGGGAGGTGCTTAATCAGAACAGGTGGACAGTTTCCAAGATTGGATGACTCCATAGCTTTTTATCAAGCCACATACTCCCGGAACACCCAAGCCAAAGAATGAAAAGTCGAATCTCTTTGTTCACAAAGTCACTAATTAAATATCCAATCAAGCGTAACTTCACACTCCACTCCCAGACCAGGCAGGCAAAGGTGCCAACACATGACCTGGATGGAGTCAGTATCAATCCAGAAGTATTTGTTGTGCACGGTGGGGGTTTGCCTCAAGGGTGTGGGTGGAGGCGGGTGAGGTAGGTGCAGTGGGGTGCCTCCCTTGGAGTCTTGTGGGGAGATAAAGCACAGTGGGTTGATTGGTGTGGAGCAGGGTACATATAACATCGTGCAGGGTCCATTGAGGAACAGGGTGCTCATTTTGCAAAACAGACAAGGAGCCAAGAGCAATAATGAAGACAAAGGCGCATCTGGAGACAGCTCCAGGAGGTGGGCTAGACAGACCTGGATGTTTGTGCTGCTGTGAGCAGGAGGGCATGTCAGGTGCAGGGAGTAAAGGCTAGCAGGGGGTGGGGGGCAGCTGGCCTGATTTAGAGGGTTGTCCCAATGGATAAAGCATCAGGCTGGGGTCTACAGGGTGGAACCAGTTTATTAATGCGGCTTCCAGCTGAAAAGAGAGAATGCAGGGCAAGGCGTTCTTAAGAGGGAGGGAGGATTGGAACACCTCTTTCAAACCCAGCTGGAGCTGGATGCGGGCAGAGGGGATGGTGGAGGAGGGTGGCTATAGGGAGGGGTTGGGAAGAATTACAGTGCCTAGCCCAGCCTGCCTCTAGGCGGCCCCTCCTAGCAGGGCTCCAACCCCTGGATCTGAAGGAGTGTCTGAGTAGGCCAGTGGTGGGTGCCAGGGCTGATGATATTGCAGCCAAGAGCCTGGGGAGAGCTGGCCACTGTCCAGCCCACTGGCTGGGTCCCGCAGTGGACAGTCAATGTCATTCCTCCCTACCCCTTAATCACTGTGTGTGCCCTGTTGGGACACACCCTTCAGAAAGGCTCTGGGCAATAAATGGGGAACACTGCCCCAGGAACCCTCCAGCTTCATCTTCCTGTTCTCAGCCGCCTCCCTACCCCAGGCCAGCTTCCTCCTGGGAAAAGGACCATAAAGGAATCTCGGAGGGGTGTTGTGAAAACAGGGGACTGAGAGAGGCTCCCAAAGCCACCTACAGAAGGGGCTCTGGGCAGACCGGACTCTAGATCTGTTATTGTGCATTTCCTTTTGGAATGTGGTCCCTTCCGAGGCCCTCTTTGGCCTACTCCCTCTTACTCACCCTCCTTCTCTCCCTGCTCCTTCCTGCCCCACCACCCTTCCTGGGTCAGGTCAGTCAGAGCACTGGGAAACAAGCTGGCTTACAGACTCCTGGCTTTCACATCTGCCTCCAAACCCACAACTCACTCTTGTTCCAGGAAGGATGAAAGCTCCCACTCCAACCACCAGGCCTGGCTCAGAAGCTCAACAGAAGCACAGTGAGCAAATCTGCTACTGTCTTCACCTGAAACCTTAGTGGCACCTCGACATCGCTTGTGACGTAGGTACACGGATGACTTCTGTATGATCGCATACGTACATCCAAAATGCACACACCTATATCAGGAGGTGGATGCAGAGATGATCCGTACGATCTAGAAATAGTAATAACCAATAGCTATTGAGGGTCTACCCCTCACTTAATCCTTGCAACCACTCCATGAGGTAGATTCTCTTCTTTACCTGTTTTCTGAGGAAATGAGCTCAGAGGGGTCTTATCATTTGTACAAGGACACAAGGTTTGATAAATCATAAAAGTGGATATAACACCTGGGTTTTTAGGATTCTAGTGCCCAAAAATTGTCCCTGGGGTTTGTCTAGTTCTTACAATTGGTTCTCTAAGGAGCAGTTTACTTTGACAATGTGTGCCTCAGTTTCTCTACCTGCCGAACAGGCAGGATAATGACTGCTACTGAACCAAGAAGCTATTATTAGCCAGGAGGAGGCAGAGAAGAGGTTTGAATTTGGTAAAGCACTAGAACAAGTCTTCCCTAGAGAATGCAAACTGGGTTTGAGTGTTACTCAAGCCGGAAACTCAGAGTCACCCTTGCTGCCTCCCTCTCCTTTCCCAGCCAATCCATCCATCTGCTAGACTATCTCCAAAACAGATCTCCAATCCGCCCTCTTCCTGCCACCTCCTCCACCACTGCCCTAGGCTGAGCCACCACCCCCTTTCACCTTGACTTCTCCAGGAACCTCCCAATTGGTCCCCCTGCTCCCATTCCTGACCTGCTCCCCAGCCCAATCACATGGCTGCCCAAGTAATCTTCTTAAAACATGCATTTGGTTGTGTTGCAGGGCACTTTAAATGCAATCCAAACTGTTTACCATGGCCTACGAGGCACAGCAAAATTCCTGCTTCTCTCTGCACATTCACCCCGGCCTCTGACATGTCCCCGCCCTCCAGTCACAGGCAGACACTCAGGGTTCCTTCTCTTTCCTGTTGTGGAATTTTTCATGAGTGGATTCCTTGGCCTGACATGCTCTCCCTCTACTTCAGCTTTTGCAGAAATGTTTCTTCCTCAGAGAACCCTTCCTTGACCACCACAGATAAATTAGGAACCTCTGCCTCCTCAACCATTACTTACTCCAGACCCTTGATCAAAACACTCGTGCAGCTTGCATACTTTTATTTAACTGTATGCTTCTGTTGAATGATTTTTTGACTGCCTCTCCTACTAGAATAGGGGCTGTTTGTGGGCAAGGACCTAGTGTGTCTTTTTCACTGCGTGTATCTGATACACACAGTAGGCCTCTGGCAAATAGGTGGGAGGCAAAAGTTTGGTGAAAGAACCCCAGATGTAAGAGACAGGAAGAATGGATCTAGTCCTGCTCTACCACTGGTGGACTGTGTCCTTGGAGATGTCCCATGCTCTACCAGATCCTCAGCTTTGTCCTCTGTAAATGGGGAGTCCCAGCCCTCTGTAAATGACCAAGAGCCCTGCCAGGTCTGATGCTATGCCGTCAGGTTGGCCTTCATTCTCTAAGAATTTGCAGGTGCCACTAAGCCAGCAAGAAGAGAATCCTGGCCGTAATGCACTGAAGATGGCTTTGAGAAGCCTTTGCTTCTGTTGTCAGCCCTGCTGACCGTTTGGACAAATCAGCTTGTCAGGACTGAGGCATTCTCAGAGCATGACCAGCCCCGTGACATCCACTGCCACACCAGCGTGGGAACTGAGGCTTGTCCAGAGAAAGCAGTTTCTACCTAGGACAGAAGGAGCACAAGACCATGGCAGGGCTGATTTCAGTGGGGGTTTCCACCCCAACAGCCATGTTCGCCCAGCGCACCAGGTCTGAGGGCCTGACTTAGGCATGCAGTGCCTTCGTGGCATTCTCAACCTGTTATCCTCGTTGGCTCGCAGGATAACCCAAGAGAAGACCGAAAAGGGAATTGAGTCCCATCTAGCAGATGAGGAAACCGTGACCCAGATTAAAAAGTGAGTGGCAGAATGGAGACCTTTGAAATTAAGGATGAAAAACCCTAGTGAGATTAATATTCTTACAAATTTATATACATGGGTATGTAATTTTAAAGAGAATAATAATATATATGAAATACCTTTGAAAATAAGTATATGAAATCATTCTATATTAGAGAAAATCTGAAACAGAGGGGAGAAGTTCGCTCCTAACCTCGCGACATCACACAGGCTAATACCTTTAGCACCATGGTGGTTGGTCAGTCTTAGCGCATCTCTTTCCCTCCCTCCCTCCCTCTCTGTCTCGCTGATGCGAACAGTCCATATCACATTTAAACACAGGTTTCCCCTGATATCCCATTTTGCACTTCTTAGGTGCTCAACAAATGTTTAATTAAATTTTGGGAAGAGCAGAGAGAAAACTCAGCCTTTAGAGCAAGAAGGAGAGGTAGGGAGCACTTCCGGGGCACGCCCGCCTCTTCCTTCGTGGTCCGCTAGTTTCCAGACTCGCTGTTCTGCAGTCTTCTGTTCGTACTGTTGTCACAGGGGACTTTACTGTAATCACATGGCTCTGTCTCTCTGATCAACAGATCAGATTTTACTGAAACATATTAAAATGACGGTTTGAAATAACTCATCGCTGTCCAGCATGGAGAACAGAGGGGCCACAAATTGAATCTAAGCAAGGCATTAACAGCCCTTTCTATGATGGCACAGGTGACCTAAATCTATTAGTGGCCAATGCTACACACATCACTGCCACTGTGTTTCAGGGGGTCAGACCTAGTCACCTGGAACCCACTGGTAGTTTGCCAAACTCCTGGCCCAAATGTCTCCATTTTTTCAAGAGGTGATCCAGAGAAGCTGAGTCCTGTGGCCAACTGGCCTCTAGTTGCCTGTACTGTGGGAGCTGGAAGGTGAGGGTGAGGCCCAGAGGGGAGGCCCTGACACTCGAGCCCGCCTCCCACTTCTCAGGTGTGCTGGGAGACCAGCCGGAGCTTGTCCTGACCTCAGAGGGAGGTGCTGGCTAAGCACAGGGTGCATGGATTGTTCTCTGTGGGGGAAGTGGGGGGAAAGTACCCTGCCTGGCTAGGGCGTGGGGCAGGGCTTGGAGCCCAGCTGGCTGCACAATAGACAGGGCAAGTGAGCAGGGTCCCAGCCCTCTGCTCACAGCCCGCGGGCCCCAGGGCTGCCAGGGCCTCACCCACCTCCCAGATTATATTGAGTGATGCAGTCAGGCACCCACGGCAGGAGAAGGGAGGGTGCCAAGAGCTTCGGCTAGTCCTGGCTAAGCTCTGGGTGGGTGGGAGCAGGCTGGGGGCCTAGAGGAAGGGGAGGAAAGCTCAGCCAGGACCTGGCCAAGAGGGGGAAGTGGCCAGAAAGGGGGAGGCAGTTCCTGTCTCCTCTCTCTCCTTCCTCCCAACACTTCCTCCCTTACTTGCTCCCTCCTTTCTTCCCTCCCTTCCTTCTTCCCTCCTTCTCTCCCATCTTCCTCCTTCCCTCCCTCTCCTTCACAGGTACATACTGACTGCCTTTCCGTGCCGTACCCCCTCCACTACTCTAGGCTGTGGCTATAAAGTGGTAACACATCTCTTGGCCTGCATAGAGTTGACCTTCTTGTAGGAGAGAGAGACAATAAACTTCTAGTAGGAGAAAGACTTCACCTACCATGAAGTCGAGTGGGTGAGGCCAAGTCACCATCCCTCAGACCCTTCCTTGGAGAAACCACACCATCATCTCCAGCATCCTCTGACCTCATTGGATCCCCATGCTGAGGGAGGGGGAGGGTTGAGATTACAGCTCCCATATAAAGTGAGAAAATGGGGTTGAAGGCTGGGACGTGACTTGCCTATGGTCACACTGGTAGTGGTAATAGAGCTGCTTCCATGGGAGATGGGCTGCCTGACTCCTTGCCCAGTGCTCCCAGTACTGTCCCTCTTCCCCAGCATAGTCACCTAGACTTACCTGCACAGTGAGGGAAGGATTTAACTCTGTGCTTCTAGAAGTTAATTTTTTAATTAAGGGGACATTTATACACAGAAAACTTAAAAACAAAAACTTCAATCTATAAAAATAATTAACTCATCTAATATTAAATGATACTTTCAAGCTAGGACCTTGGGGGTCTAGCCTATACTAACTGCAAACTCCGACCTCGACCCAAGTTCCCCTTGGTAAACCTGGTGAAAGTTGGCCTGTTCCTCCTGGGTCCCCGCAAATGTGTGAGGGCCCCATAAGCCGACCAAGCTGTTGAGAGCCTTTGGGCATAACGAATACTCTGAGTGCCCACTTGTCCCCTCACTGGTGTCTGACATACCCCTGGGGAAGATGGAGACAGGGCTGTGTGTGTGCGCGCGCATGCGTGCAAGTGTGCCGTGTGAGGAGGACTGGTGAGTAGAAGGGTGGCAGCCGGGCCGGGTGGCCGGCCCATCGCTAGCTGAGGAAGGGGCGTGCACCAGCAGAGGCTGGCCTCGCCTCTAGTGCTAGTCCGCGTGCTGTTGCCGGGGTACTGAGTATGGCTAGGCCAACCCACAGCCCTTTCCCAGGACCAGACAAACCAGCCAGGCTGACGCGTCAGCACAGTGACCTTCGCTATGTTGTGAGGGTGGCAGGGACCTTCTCATCAAAGTTGGCGTTTTCCATAAGTTCAAGGTCAAGCTTGTAAGGTGGCCAGGGAACAGGGCAGAACTGAGCAGCCACTATGGAGATTAAAACAAAGGCCTTGGCCTCCTACAAGGACCACATCAAAGAAAAGACTCACTGTTAACCCCCAAGGACAGGAAAATAATCATAATTATCGTACCTGCGCGCTTTATGCTAAGAGCTTCACATGCATTATTCCTTTTAATCCTCAACAATCTTACCAGTCAGTATACTATTATCCCCCTTTTATAGAATGGCAGCTCAGAGCTGGGACCTGAACTCAGGTCACACTGACCACCTCTGCAAGTCAGTTTTAATCCCAGGGAACTGCATAAGGTAGCTGGGAGTATTTTTGGACTTTGAATGGAATGGGAAAAACTAGAGTGAGACAGAAAGTAAGACCTGTTAATCATAACAGAGGTAAAGCATTAGACCAGGTCCTTGTTTGAGGCTGTAGTTGGGGCATCTCAGAGCAGGGATTAAATAGCCACTTACCTGGCATTTTTAGCAGGCTCACCAGGCAGTGAGTTCTAGGACAAATATGTTTAAAGTCTTTGATAAAAACTTTACGTTCCACTGATGAAGAGAAAAGGTGCAATGGCCTGGACCGTGTGCTGTATGGGCAAATGGGTGCGATGATGGACGTGTGCCCATGTTTCTCAGAATATAGATTTTTGGATCCTCTGCTAGAATCTCTTGGGAAAAAATGGTTGCAATGCAGATTCCTGGGCCCCAAGTCACGCCTACTGAATCTGAATCTGAACCCTAAATCATGGACTTCCTAGGGGATGCATATTGATGTGGTAGAATCAGTGGTGATCAATAATTAGTTGGTTTGGCCTTGCTGCTTAGCAGCCCTGGTTGAGTTTGTGCCATGAAGAGCCACTGTCACTGACCTAGGTCCCTCAGGAATGTGTTGGGGGCGGGGGCGGGGAGCAGGAGGAGTTTTTCCAGTTGCTGGCTTGAACCTTAAGCATGTTCTCTACATCGACCACATTCAATAGCTTATAGAACGCTGCTGAGTGAATACTCCATCACACACTTAACCACTCGCTACTCGTAAACACATGGGGCTTCTCTGTGTTATGGATAATGTTGGGGTGAACATCCTTATGCTCACTTCCCCCATATTTTGGATTGCCACCTTAGATTAGATTTTCAGAAGAGGCATGAAAGGGCTATGAACATCTCCATGGCTTCTAACATATAGTGCTACTTGCATTTTCCAAAAAGGCCGTACATTTGGGCTGACCCTCGCAGGGCTCGTGTGTCGATTTCGCCACAGCGCTGCCAGCATTTCTGTCCTGCCTTTTAAATATAAGGAAATTGAGACAGGATTGTTGATTGACCTTTGACCTGTCTGAAATGACACACTTAAGTCAATGCCAGAGCTGGGATATGAACCCAGGGATTTCTGATTGACGGGCCGGGGTGTTTTTCTGCTGCTGGCTTCCTCAATCTCCCTTCAGGCAGCAGGTAAAAAGTAAGCCTGGTGCATCATTCTCCCTCTGCCCTACTCTCCCCGCCAGCTCTGACTTCAGCCACACCACGAGCTCACCTTTCGGTCCTTTTCATTGTTTTTCTGCCTCCAAAATTGAGGCCTCTCTTCTCTCTGTTCAAACTTTCCACCTTCCGTGAACCCTCCTCTGATCACTCAGAGAAGGTCATTACAGTCTCAAACTGTGGGTTAGATGTTGATAAGTGGGTGGGGAAGCAGTGAGACAAAGGCCAGGTGACGGCCAAGGGGAGGGACCAAGCCCAGCCAGACTGGCCAGAGCAGTGGGTGCCCGATGAGGTGGAAAGGTGGTTGGGGCCCAGCATTCCAGACTAGGGAGTTCAGAGATGAGGGCCCTTGAACACATGCCTACTCAGCCATCAGCTGTTCCTGGGACACGAGCTGTTTCCACAGGGAAGCTGGGTTCTGTCCTCAACAGGGTCCTCAATAGGGTATCTCCGTGGGCTTCAGAGGACTCTTTAACCCCCAGCTAAACCATCTGTAAAGTGGAATGAGTACGTAAGCATGTTCCTTTTTCTGAAGGGACAGCCCATAGCATTCATCAGATGTTCAAAAAAGTTTCTGCTCCTCCTCCCAAGAGTTCAAAAAATAAAATTCAGATGGAAGCTGAAAGTCAAGTAGAAATATAAATTGTCATATTAGTTATATGTATTTTACCCATGGAAAGGGGAGAGGAAATAATTCTAGGTAGTCCTTCATAGGTAAGTAGGTAGGTAGATAGAGAACAAATTTACATTTAGCAAATAAGTCATTATTTTTGCCACCTAGGTTTTCTTCTTCTCCACTGTGTAACAAGGAGCCAATGGAACTGGGAGGAGATGGTAAACCTGGGGCTGAGGTGTGTTCAGAGTCAGTGCCCTCCAAGGACGATCAGACGCAAAAATAAAAGAACGCCTTTGTGAAGCGATGAAGTCAGTTGGTGGGAAAAAAGAGATTTGCTCTCACGACTTTTCCAGAGCCATCTCTTGCATAAGATGGGGCACACTTGAAAAACATCACAGCAGCTTTACATGTAGTAAGCGCTTTACATGTAGTATCAGCAGCCCCGGTGCTTTAGGCGGCGCCATACGTCCCATGTTAGAGGAGAGGAAATGAAGATCCAGGGACGTGAAGTCACTGAAGCTGGGGACTTGACATGTAAGTGGAACAGGTACCAGAAGCCAGGTGGACTGGATCCTGGAGCTAGATCCAGCCTTTGACAGCAGTCATGCTGTGCGGTCTGTAACCAACCCCACCTCGGTCTTCCACAAAAGAGCTTGACCCCGAATACCTACCTTACTGTTCTTTTGCCTTGAAAGGGATAGTTTAGTGAATATACTTAAAATTATCCGGGCTTAATGGCTACATTTGTAAAACAAAATTAGTAATAGTAGTAGTGCTTATAGTAATACCTTCCATGTATTGAGCATCTAATATGAATCCAACGACATACAAAAGGCTTTGTAGACATTTAAAAAATTTCATTCTTACAACAAGCTTCTGAGGTGAGGATCAGTGTGTCCTTTTAGGGGTACCAAGCCCAAGGAGCTTTAGGTAACCTGTCTGAGGTTAGCTAGTGAGTGGAAGGGGGCTGTACTGCACCCACACTCTTTCTGCTCCTCTGCCTCTTGCTGGATAATACAGGGCACAGCGGTGCAAGGAGCCAGCTTCCTTGTTGGGGCCATCTAATGGCTGGGGCATGGAAAAGGCCCAGGGAGCTCAATGCCATGGTCAAAAGGAATGAAAGGAAGGAAAAAAGGAGGGAAGAACATAAAGAAGGAAGAAAGGGAGGGAGGAAGGAATCAGGATGTGGCATGAACTATGTGTCAGGTAGCACAAGATGTTGATGAATGATCCAAATCTAGAACCTCAACTTCAAAAGCCCTAAGGAAAAGGGCACTGGCTACTAGCCACAGTGCTGTGACTCAGTCTACCCTGAGTCACCCACTTCAGGATATGACCAGAGGTATGAGTTGTGTCTTTTTGAAATTTAGCTATAGTCTTCGAGGTCAAAGCCTTGAAAATTCTGGCTAGGTTCAGGTGAAAGTGGGGCAGGCTCCTTCGATTGAAACTGGTGGCCCTTTTAGCTCTCCCCCTTTCTGGGGTTTTGACCTTGATTTTGGAAGCCCTGGGACCTGGAAGGCATGACACACAGAAGGCAGGTGGGGCAGTTAACACCTAGCATGGAGCTAGAAAGCTGGGGATGGACAGGGTCATGGCTGTGGTTCAGGGTTATGGCTGAGAAACTCTGAAGGGGAGAACTGTGCAAATCTTGTCAAGTCCAGAGCCTAAAGCTGGACGCAGAGTCTGAGAAGCCACTGGGGCAGAGCCTGTCGCCAGTGTTACAACTAAGAGAGCAGGGGTCAGGGCCAGGCATGATGCTGGACGTGTAGCCCTGTCAACTGGGCTCCTAACAGGTAGGCACAAGCAGGGGTCAGGAGGTCAGTCAAGGCCAGAAGAGACAGTCCAGGGTAGATCCCAGGCCCTAGCGGGGGTGAGAGGAGGTCCTCGCAAATGACTTAGTGAGCCTTAGGGACACCCAGGCAAGGCGAACACTGTGCAGGATGGAGCAGCACTCCGTACTTACAGAGTCCTGCATCTGTTCTCTGGGGCAGACTGAGGACTAAGCTTGAACAAGATGAGCGGAGCCCCCAGGAGACTATGGCTAGTGACTGTGCCCCACAAGCCAGGGCATCCCCACATCTGCCTTTCTTCCAAGGAGTCTCCAAAATCCACCCCTTTCAGTTCGTAGAGGGTTCCCGCTCCCGACTCTACAGTCCTCCAGGGCCTAGTATTTCCTTTCATTTCAAGAAATACAACTTTGATGTTTCTCCATCTTGAAAGTAATACACACGCATTGAAGAAAACTTTATGTGTTTATGATTCCATTATAAAAGGCAACTCTTTTACCGTTTTCCTCACTAGCCATTTTATGGTAAGCGTTCTCCCGTGATGCCCTTGCCCAGTTCCCCAACCCTGCACACTACTTGCCACCTCATTTCAAGTTCTACTTGTGGGCTGGTGCCTCAGGTTGGTATCTGTGCACTCAGATTAAGCAAGATACCCTCTGAGCCATGTTGTCACTTCTAAATGCCTAAGCCCTAGTCTCTTCGTGCAAATCGCTTAAACAATCTGAAGTTTTCTTAACAGAAAGCCGGAGAAGCCCTCACCAGACTGTGCCAGTCTTCGGTCAGGGCCACCCCTTAGAGCCACCAAATGTGCAGAGAGCTGATGCGAAACCGGATTGTCATCATCAGTCCTCTGCCCTATATTATCTTTTCCTCCACGTGGTCCCATGCAGATGTGAAACTAGAAAACCAAATACGTTAGAATTGTGCATAAAACAAGCGCAATAGGCCCCCAAGTGGCATAGGGGCCCAAGGAATGAGTGTTAGAGCATGTGTTCTGTGACTTCTTTCGGTGGTTCAAAATTGTCTTAGTTTTCTCTCAGGTTCTTGGCTATGTCCCAGGTAGAGGAAGTAGGCAAATAAATGAGGTTTCCCTGTACTACTAATATTATTTTACTATGTTATATGGACTTTATTTCTTTAAAATTTTAAATGATTTTCTTCTTGATGTTGTGACATCTGTGCATGTGGTCATCTTGGTGTGGGAAGGAGGATGCTCCCGGTCTCCAGGTTTTGCTCCTCTGCCCAAGCTGAGAACCCCTGGTTTAGTGCAAACAGAGCTATACTAGAAAAACCAGATTTTTAGGTATCACTTTATCTCAAACGGAGCTGTGTGGCCCTAACAGGGCTGGAAATAGAAGCATACTCAGACCGTCAGAGCTGCAAGGCTCCCCAGAGCCCCTCACTTTACCCCTAAGGAAATAGGGTGCGTCCAAGGTTACAAAAGAAATTATTGGCTAATCTGCAAATATCTCCTCCAAGAGAGAGACCTTATGACATGATTGACAATAATATCCTGTGTAGGAAGGTGCACGTTTATAACCCCATCTTGTTCCAGAAGGATTTGAGCTAGTTTATGAATGAGCCTACAATGCAAGGTAAACATACATAAAAAAATAAGGAAGCAAAATGAGGCGAGAGGAAAGAAAGCGTAAAGACAGATTCAGGCTTAAGGTCAGCACCGAAAATGGACACTGGCAAGAGCTGTGTGCTTAATCCAACGTGGCTATAGATTTGGTACCGAGATGCCCAGCAGTCAAGAGTAGGGGGATCTGCTTTCTTGTTCTCTAGGACTTGCTCCTTCTCTAAGCATCAGTTTTCCAGTGTGTCAAATGGGCAAATCCTGCCCTGTAGAATCTTTGCAAGGATCAAGTTAAAGCTTCTATGTAAAAGAAAGTACTTGAAAAGTATGAGGCACACAAGGCTTACTTTATTATTCTGCTGTCTCCTTGTAATGTATTGAAAACTACTCATTTTCCATTAGCTGATGTGGCCACCAGGTTTAAGTCGGTCAAAGTTAATTCCATATGCAGTCTTAAGACACCAAACACTGTCCAAACATCAGCAGAGAAGCCTTGTAACATTTTCTGAGCTCAGATTACACCCATCTCCACCATCACACCTTTTCTCCTTTCTTTGCGTCATCTGGGAAACACTGAAGTACTCAGGAGCAGCAGAGAATGTAAAATTTTAATGTAAAGCCCTGCAGAGCTCTTCATATTTCCCCCCTAAACAATTTCTATTCTCTGCTGTGGGAATGAGGCTGGATAACAGAGAGCAGAGAGCTGGGTTGAGGAAGGGGAAAAGGGTCTCTCCAGCTACAGTTTGGCAGGCACTGCCCCTACCTGTCACTCAGAGGGTTTCCCCAACCTTAGGTGTTGGGAGTAGAATAGAGCATCTTTCGAACACAGGCCGGCGTTTCAGCTGAAAGTTAACTAGTGGTGGGGAACGAGTATGCTGTGATTACAGAGGCAGGGAGGCAGGTCGGAGGAGTAAAAGAGCCACTAAATCTGGATGAACCGAGCTTTGAGGGCCTCAGCTGGCTGCCCTTGTGTGGCTTTTGCTCTACTCACCGAGAAGAGCTTTCTAATAAACAAGGGCATTAATAGCAAGAAAAATCACACCAATATAATAGAAATATTATTTAAATATCATATAGAGAATAATTTTGGATTTTGGTTGAACATGGGAAGGTCACGCTGGGCAATGGGGGTCCACATTCTCCCTGGGAAGTCACTGGTCCACAAGGCCATTGCTGCCAGAGCCCCTGTGACCTGTGGGGTGGGGGGACAAGTAAGCAGTGTGCTGAATTAAACTCGGTTGGGACATGGCTGGATAGGAACCAACTCGCCTGTCTGTAGAGCCCTTCACATTTCTCAAAGTTAATGAGGGGTTAATGTAGGGTTAATACTATTCCCATTTTATAGATAAGGAAATGGAGACCCCAGTTGGTTAAATCACTTGTCAAAATGGCAAGAATTTGGTTGTCCCGGGAGGAAGGCAGCCTGGAATTGTGGCTGAGAGCATGAACTCAAGAGCCAAACTCTGCATCCTGTCTCTGCCTTTGCTTGCTGTGTGACCTTAGGCAAGTTTCTTAGCCTCTCTCTGCCTCAGTTTCCTCATCTGTAAAAGTTATTGGGATATAAGTATTACCTGAGCCAATATTTGTAAAGTGCTCAAAGCAGCCCCTGACACATATAAAATGCCCCACAAGCATGTTAGACACATAAACTCCCAACTCAAAACCTTCTTCTGCAGCCCCCAAACCAAAAGGGGCCAACAGCAGGATCCCAAGTGTGTGTGCTCCATCCTGCAAGAGAAATTCTAATCTCACTCAGTGTCAGCCAGGGGGTAGAGCAGAGGGGCTAGAGCCGGAGGGTAGGTGGGGAATGGGCACCTGGCAACCTCTCTCAGTGCCCTGGGGACGGTGCTGCTTCCTTTCCCTTCAAGGACTTTGCCAAGGAGGAACACATGGGCTCGATAAACCAGTGCCAAGCAGGAACGAGATGGTATCTGGGCCGGATGAGCTGACAAGTTCAATATGCCCAGGTTCCCACCAGGGGTAAATACCAGCTCCCTGCTCTGGCCCTCCTCCTCCCCCTCCTCCTGCTACTCCTCCTCCTCCTTTTCTTCTTCCTCCTCCTCCTCCTTTTTGCTTTGCTAGATCTGTTTTAGTTGCTGCCAAGGGCACCCATCAGAAATGACAAGTGGTTTGCTTTTGGGGAGGGCTAAGTAAGTGTCAGGCAAACAAACCCTGGCTGGCTTTCTTATGACACTGGCCCTAACAGGCCACGGGATGATCATGGGACTCATCAGTGTTTCCCTAAAGCCAGGGGCCCATGCACTTAGGGTCTGAAGTGAAAGGCCAGCAACCTGCTTCTGGCCTCAGCTTTGCAGCTAAGGAGGTATGTGTCCTTGGGCAAGTACTTCTTTCCAGGTCCTAATTGTTCTTATCAGTAAAATCAGGGTGTTGAGGGATGGGGGGTTATGAACTTGAAGGCCTTTTTCGACTCTCCCATCTGTGAGTTTGAAGGAAGCGTCCTGGGCCAGAGCCTGCAGAATTCCAAATGGCTGTTGGTGAGCCTGTCTTCCCTGACTCCCAGGCCCTTGTCTGCAAGACTCTCGTGGTTTTCATTATTGATTTTTAGTCGGTGTCCCTGTGTCCCTCGCCCTGCCATGGTGGGAAGAGGATAGGGTGACTCCAAAGGCAGAGGACGGTAAGGAAAGGCCAAAGGGAAGTGTCAGGAACAGCCTTCTCTACATCACTGCGTGGGTATCAGCACACTGTATAGAGGGAGTGACAGACCAGGAACCCCTGTAGCCTTGGGCACATGATTTCCCTCTCATAGGTCAGTCTCCTCATCTGAAAAACGCCCAGACTAGACCTGCTGACCTCTCCTACTCTGAGTTCCTGTCTATATGCACAAGTGCTGGAGAGCACATGGGGGATGCGGAGAGAGTCAAGCTCACGTCTGCCCTCAAGGAGTTCAACCCAGTCTCACCACTGCTTAGCTAATTAATTCACTTACTGAGCACCTATTACATGCCAGGCCCTGTGTTTACCCAACTAGATCAAAAGCATCTGGAGGAGGTAGGGGTCATGGTCAATGCTTTTTTTTATCTCCTATACCCCTTGTTCTAACACATAAAATACCTGCATATTGTTTAAGGGCACGAGCCCTAGAGCCAGACTGCGCTGGTGTGAATCCTGGTGGTCACAGAATTAGCGGTCTCAGTTTTTTTGCCTATAAAATGGGAAGAATAATAATTCCTATTTCACAAGATTCTTAGGAGGATTCAAAAATTAATGCTCATAGAACACTCAGCACATGGCCTGGCACATAGAAAATATCCAATAAACATAAATAAGATACTTAACCAAGGTGAATGGAGCTGACCCGCTTCTGGTCAAAATCTGTCATCACAAGAAAATCTCATGTATGTACTTTCCTTCCTACTCTAAATCGTGTGTGCACTGCTAATTTATTCATCAGAACTCTGTGCTCACAGACAGTGCAGAGGTGACTTGACCACAGCCAAGCTCAACTATCCTAAATTTCAAATCAGTAAGGTCCAAGTTCATGAGCTGCTACTAAAACCAAAAGTATTATTTTAATAATTCATTTCAGTCTATTTCCTCTCCTGATACTTTATTAAAATTGATAGTAGTAACTCAACTGACTTGAATTTCTCCCACTTTTGCTCTTTCGGTCCCAGGTGCCATAGCAGTGCTCCCGAACAGCCCATGTGCAGCAGGCAGGACCCCGGAGGCCAGCAGAAGAGCAAGTCCCACAGAGCCCTCAGCAGCCCAGAGCCAGCAACAGGGGCCTCCAGCCCGGAGGTTCTGGTCTCCTAATACAATGCCTGGCAGGGGCCCAGGATTACAAGAGCCCCTGCAGGAACAGACATGCCTCAGTCTTTTGCAACCTGTTCAGATATTGGCTGAGGGCAATGAATGGAAAAGAGTCCTGGCATTAATCGCTCTGATCTGGAGTTGCCAGTTTGGCTCACGCTTCGATCTACCTCCAGACGCACAGTGCCCTCGGGCACAATGACTGGGCTTGAAGTGACCAAAGCTGATGGCAGTCTTCTAATGGTGGTTACTGCTGGCCACAGAAATATTTCTCTAGCACATTCAGTGGGAAAGGGCCAGTATCCCAAACTGGCGGGGGTTTGGGGCAGGGGGCTTCTCACTTCTCCCAAATGATGTATTTCTCGTTTCCCCACTGAGGGCACATTTATTCATCTCACCAATATTTATCGAGCACCTGCTCTGTGCCATGCACATGCTAAGCTAGGTCCCCTACAGAGCTACCCTAAAATTAAAGCACATTGGAAAGGGAGCTAGGAGGTGAATTAGAGTTCCAGCTCCACCACTAACAAGTTGTGTGGCCTTGGGCAGGTCACTGCCTTTTCTGGGTCACTGGGGCCTCAGTCTATAAAACTCAGGATTGTACTGATGATGCTTGTTGTCCAGTTCTGTTAAATATCTCAGTTATTTACTCTATTAGCTAACAGCCCTCACGTATAGATAGTGGCAAGCAGCCCACAAAGCTCCCATAGCCACGGGGAGGGCTCCTGGTTTGCTTCTTGGAAATACAAGAACTCTAGCCTTGAGAATGAAGTAGAAGTTGAATTGCCCAGAAGGAGACGGACATAATGACAGGGCAGTGGAGGGTCTAAGGGGGACTGTGATGGCTGTCTTTATGTGATCTTAGGGATCCCTGAAAATTCTTCCTGCCCTTAATATCTGTTTCCCCGGCCCCCATCTGGTGTCCTGCCTTTGGAATTCCACCATTTGAGAGTAACTGGGGGAGATGGGGAGGTTATTCCATTGCAGGAATCTCTGTGCAAAACCCAGAAACCGAGAGAAGGGTGAGAGGTTCTTACCCTGCTAAGGTTGCCTGGGTCTTCCCTCCCCGCCAGCAGGGGCCTGGCAGTCCGTGGGCACTGGGCCCCAAAGACTGGAAGAGAAAGGGTGTGTGTGTGGGGGGGGGGGGATCCTGTCGGGCCCCTGAGGGCACGGCGCGGGAGGGAGAGCCTCTGGGGCTGATTCACTAAGCTCCAAGACTAAGCCTTAGAGGGCCTGGGGGAAGGGGGGAGGGCGGGTGCAGAGAAAGAGAAAGGAAGGGCACGCACAGGAATTGAATTCTCCGAGCCGGGCGGGAGTGGGAGAGTTGAGGGCAAGAGCTCGGTGCCTCCCTTTGGCTAACGTATTCCTCGGAGGAGCCAACACGGAGATGGGAGGGAAAGGAAGGCAAGTTAGGAGAGAGGGTGGGACCGGGATGGGAAGGGGGCCTGTAAAACCAATGGGGCGGATTCGCAAAAAAAAAAAAAAAAAAAAAAAAAATTCCCGAGGGTGGTGAGGGCCGAGGGTGCGGGGCAGCACGGCAGTTCGCCGGGCCCACGCCCCTCGAGTTGCCGGGCCAGTTCAGACTGGTTCGCCCATCGCTCCCTCCCCGCCAGCCCCCTTGGCTTGATCCCTGAGAGAGAAACGTAGTGTAACCACAGCCGCTCCACCCCGGCCACAAGCGCTTCGGACTCCGCGCCCTCCGACAGCCCCCTTCCTCTCGCGCCCCTTCCCTAGACCCGGCCCGGTGCCCCCGCCCTGGTCCCCGCCCATTCCCTGGCGCCCCGCCTCCCTCCCGGGCGCTCCGCCCCCTCCCTCCTCTGGGCGACCGGCTGCCGCGGCACCCTTTCCTTTCCCAGAGCGCTGGCCCTCCTCTGGGGCGTCCTGGCGCCCTCGACCTCTCCCCTACCCGGCCCTGCACCCCGCCTCTCCTCTGTTCTCCCCGCGCCCCTCGCCGCAGCCCCAGCCTGTTTCTCCCGGCCTCTCCCCCGCATTCTCACCCTGCCCCAGCCTGACCTCCTCACCCACCCGCCTCCCGTGCCTGCGGTTAATGCTGGGGAGGCCGGCGCCGGCCGCGGCGGGAACTGTGCTGACCCGGGAGAGGGGCTGGGGGTGGGGACGGGGTCCGAGGCCCGTGGGAGAAGAACGCTGAGTCGGACCCCAGCCCCGCTGTCCCAACCCCACCCGACCACCCCTAGGCAAGGCTACGTGCCAAGGCCCAAAATGGGCTGGGCTGGCAGTCATCCAGGCTGCAGCTATCAGCTAGGTGGAGGGCAGTGCCAGCTGCCGGCGTCCCTGAAGGGCAAATACCACCCCCACCGCCTCCAGCCCTCCTTGACAGCACCTTCTACCTGAAACCTAGAGGCACGGAGAGCCAAAGGCAGGGCACTGCAAATCACTTTGAGAATCACTTTGAGATCTCGTTACAAGGTGGCTAAGGGCTCAGTCTCACTGACAGGGCTAGACTGAAGCTCAGCTCACTTCTTTTCTGAGTGACCTTAGGCAAGTCATTTCTCTGTGCCTCAGTTGTTGCATCTGTAAGTTGGGGGTAATAAAGTACCTAGCTAGAGGAATGTTGTGAATTTTAGTGCCTGGGACATAATAGTTGCTTTACTAGTAATTGTTATTAATATCATATTAATTACTTGTTTGTATTAATTAAATGTAATATATTACTTATAATTACTTATAACAAATCATATATTATCTAAATAATTTAGATAATATATGTTATATACTATATAATAATATCTTAATTATAAGTTAATTAGTATACATTAAATATATTATCCCTGGGGGCATTTGGTGTTTACAGACAGAAGTATAGTATAATCTGTTAAACACCTATTGTGTGCAAGGGAGGCCACTTGGTGTGGTGAAAGACGCTTGAGAGTAAGATGTGGGTTCGAATCCCAGCCTTGTCATTTAGTAGCTGTGTGACCTTGAAAAAGTTCTCTCTCCTCTTTGAATCATAGTCCCCCAACAGTAAAAACAGTGACAGCAATGCCCACTCTGCCGAATGAGTGCAGGCATTAAATGAGATAATGTAAGGAGAGTGTCCAGGGTAGTTCTCAGCACATAATAGGTGCCTCGGTAAATGGGAGGCATGGAGAAAGTGAAGGGGATGGGGGTGGAGAGGACAGACTTAGTTTCTGCTACACGGGAGCTGTGGGGAGATAAAATATATGTAGGGAAAAAATTACTAACTCGAGGGAATCAAAGCTCAGTTCCAAATGCCAAGTCGGGAGAAGCAGCTGTGGGAGGGGGTGTGCCTATGGCATTGATAAGAATGAATAAACTATTAAGGATGATTCTCAGGCATTGGTGAAGGATGTTTCTGAAGGGGTCCTCCCAGTTTTCTCCCACCAGGATCAAGGGAACAACCACTGAGCTTGACAGGGGATGTAAGTGCTCTGGAATGACTGGTGTCTGCATCCACTTTACTGGGGCGGGGGCGGGGGGGGGGCGGTGCAAAGATAACTTCACCATCTCTCTCATCCTGACAGGAGAAATGACAGTTGAAACATGAGGCCTGATCAAAATCTCCACCCTTTATAATGGCTGTGAAGGTGGCTAAACATCATGGCTATGGACATGTGACTCTGGAACGGGGTTTCCTCATCTGTAAAATAACAGGGTTGGTAGGATGCTTTCTGGGCCCCCTGAACTGCACCCCTCTTCCCTTCTTGAAAGCAATACTTGCTAGGACCTGTAGGAATATGGAGGAGAAGCCACTCCTCCTTGGAGATACAGGGCTCAGTCCCATCAAGCATTCTGTGAGCAGGCCGGGAGTGCTCTTTAGTGAACAAGGTGGGGCTGCACGTCGGGACAGGCTTCCCTAAGGCAGGAAGACCAGCTGTCCCATGGCATATGACTCTTTGAGCCGGAAGGAGCCTTGCGAGCAAGTGTGTAGCTCCTCTCACTTATAGACGAGGAAACAATATCCCAGAGAAGTAAATGGACTTGACCAAGTTCACATCTCTTCAGGAGCACAGCCAAGGTTCAGTCTGCTACAGCACATTGCCTCCAATTAATTTAGTTAACAACTACAAAAGGCACCAGTAAGCTGGTGACCAAGGTCAATCAGAACCTCTCTGAGTTCCTTTCATGAAAGCAAAATGGAAATGCATTCACTCCATCACCAGGTATGAACATGCTTCCAGAAGTGAGAGGACGGTACAAACAGCCCACATAGCCCCCCATGAACACCATCTGAGACTGCAGGGGTGACCAATGGGGCAGTGGGCAGGGGCTCCCGTCAGGCCAGGGGGGATTCGCTGTTATGATTAGCCTTCAGATTCCCTGAAGAGAGTCCAAGGACACTGGGCTTGAGGACTAATATGCATTTTTATTCTGCAATAATTTTCCTACTGAGTTCAAGAGGCACCAGCTCCAAGTACATAAAACCAAATCAAATTAAATTAATTGATTATATTGAAACCTGCTGCAGTTGTATTCAAGCCCACAGCCAGGGGCACGACCCTTGTGAAATACCAAAGGGGCTTTTGAAATAATTAAATTAATCATACCCTGGGTTATGTGCAGGGGCTTGCTTCTGTGCTCACTGCAGGCATGTCCCTGCTCACAGCCTCAGGTGACAAAACCATTTTGGGATAAGCCACTGCCCATGGTCTTTTGGTAAATACACACATGCACACAAGCACACACGCGCACATACGCGCGCGCGCACACACACACACACACACACAGTCACCAATTAGAATTTTGCTCTCTTGTTCTCTCTGCCTACCCATGGCCACGGCCAAGTGCTCTCCTCTTCCTTTTCCTTTCCTGACCCACCCAGAACCCCTCCAGCACTTACACTCATACACTTGGATGATGCACTTTCTTGTTGGCTATTCTTTTATGGGGGACCAGCCTGTATCACTAAGCAAAGGAAAATAAGCCCCTTGAATGCAAAGAATGGGCCTTGGCCTTCTCTGGACTTCCCAGGAAGCCTAACGCAGTGCTCTGCACAGGGGAGGAGCTCCAGACATTTATTAAGCACCTACTGTGCACTACTCAAATGACTTTATACATATTAACTCATTTAGTTCTTACCATGACCCCTTCCCCGCAGCCTGAAATAGGACTGTTGTTGTCCCTATTTTACAGATGAAGAAACTGAGGCACCTGTCTGGTAAAGCAAGCAGAGCTATATTGCCTCTCAGTAAGTCTTAAACCAAAACAATCCAAAAACCTCGTTGCTGATTAAATGATAACACCACCCTATTTGAAGATATTCCTACAAACAAGTAAGGTCACAAAGTCCCAGCATCCTCAGTGGAAGGGACACTCACCAACCTTTGATTTCATGGAGGAGGACATTTGCAGACCAGCTAGGGGAAGGTTCTTGTGCAAGGTCACACAGCAATTCAGAGGAGAAAGCACCCTGTCTCTTGCCGGCCTCCAGCTCTGAGCATCTCTGCCCAAAGCAAAAAGTTACCGATTATTCCAGTTACTCATGCACTGGGGACTAACAGTCCAAATTAGGC
The DNA here is from genome assembly GCF_014176215.1 of Rousettus aegyptiacus. NCBI lineage: Eukaryota > Metazoa > Chordata > Mammalia > Chiroptera > Pteropodidae > Rousettus > Rousettus aegyptiacus. The sequence continues at coordinate 75,837,855 of NW_023416287.1, forward strand.
CATCCTTTAGAGAAGACAAGGAGTGTCCAAGGGATGGGCATGTTGCCTTGTGAAGTGGCTCACTTTCTGTGGCCTTGCGCATATTTAGGGAGCAAACTAGGGCAGAGTTAGGGGACCTGGTGCTTTAGGGATCAATCCAGCAAACCGCAGCCTCATCAGGACCCAAGTTGCCTTAACCTACCAGGACACTTTAGGAGACAAAACCTGCCACTTTATCTGTGGCACAATGAGACATCCAGGCCACTCCCCCCAGCCCTCTTCCCACTTACACATCCCTCTCACTGCCCTCAAGATTAAACTCAAAATAGAGCCCTGGACCCAGGCCAGCATGAATCCCCTCCCTAACTCTGTGAACTTGAGCAGCTTAATAAGAATGACTAACCAATCATCATGGCTGTGACAGCTCCTCTTCAGAGTTTTTATTACTCTTGCCAGACACACACACACGGCATTCCATCTCACCCTCACAACAACCTCATTTTTCAGGTGAGGAAACTTAGGTAAAGAGAAATGAGTAGCTTGCCCAAGGACACAAAGCCAGTACCTGCTGGTGCCTGGATTTAAAGCCAGGTCTATTGCATACCTGTTGGGCACACCTGCATAATAAATTTTCCCCATATTTTTTGACTGATGCTCTTTGATTACCTCTTTATCTGAGAATAAATTTTTTAGTTTTGGTAAAATATATACACCATAAAAGTTGCTATGTTAACCATTCGAGTGCACAATTCAGTGGCATTAATTATATTCATAATGTTGTACAACCACTGCCACTATTTCAAAATTTTTTCATCAACCCAGACAAAAGCTCTGTAACGGTTAAACAATAACCTCTCAATTCCTTCCTCCCACCCCACCCCCGGGCACCTATAATCTACTTTCTGTCTCTATGAACTTACCTATTCTAGATATTTCATATAAGTAGAATCATACATTTGTCCTTTGCCTGCAAAGCCAGTTCTCTTACATAATAAGCAGAACTCTTCATCGTTTCAGGCCCTCGGTGTCTCACCTGCCAAAGGACACTAACTACATCCTTGGCCTGCCTCTTTCACAGGGGTTATTGTGGAGGTCTGAATTCCAGCATGGGGAGCCAGGGGGTGTCTTCATGGAGAGGGCCAGTCCCTGGGGGTTCACTGTCCCTGGCTACTGAAAGCGGAAGGGCCTTGTTCAGCCCTGAGCTTTACCAAGAAGATTAACGATGTAGCATATTAGGGGACAGAAAGCAAAGTCTCTAGCAGGGAGAGGTGACAAGAGGGGACCCCAATGCCGGTGGGGCATGGGCACTGCATTGTCACAGGGGCTCAAGGGCAGGCCTTGGAGGGACTATACAGAGTAGTACTGCACCCCTGGGGAGAAGAGGGGTGGCCCAGCCATGGCTCACAGTCCCCGTCCTCCTGATTCTGGGCCCACAGACTCTTCATCTCTCTCCCTCTCTCCTCCGTGTGGTCTGAACATACCTGTAGTTCCAGCCAGGCCACCTCCTCCCTACCCTGAGGCATTACCAATGACTTCCTCTTGTATTCTGACTGCAGTGCCCAAGTTCAGGCCCCTGCTCCTCCAGGAAGCCTCCCCTCCCCGATGGTTCTTCTCCAGCCACATAATCTACCACACAGGAGTGGGGGTGGGGGGTGGGAGGGGGCGCTGTCTTTCAGGTGCACGTACAATGGAAAGGGTTCTGCCTTTGAGTCCCAGTGCTGCCATCTTCTCGCTGACCCAGGACACACTGCTCAACCACCTGAAGCCTCAGATGCTTCATCCATACATGGGATGTGAGCATACCTCCTGTAGGGGATGTCATGAGAACGAGACAGAATGCTTGTCTGTGACTTACAGCCTGGGGTGTGTGGCAGAAATTATGCAAAGACACAGGATACTATATGGCAGATCCTTCTGATGCTCAATTTTACTCAACTATTTGGAAGGAAATGCATGCCTTTTATATTTAATAAAAAAAAACCTGACATAATTCTGGAGAAGAATAAAAAACTTGCAATGCTTTTAAAAGACAAAACAGGCCATTTCCGGGGCATTTCTTGCTTTCTAGGAGCCAGCCACATTAGCGACTCTCTTGGAGCCATGCACTGCCCACTTCGTCTAAGCTCTTCTCAGGGGGGAGAATTTAAAGCAATGGCACTGTGTTGAGTGGCCCTTTACAGCTGACACATCCTCTGATAGTGTCTCTTGATCTCCCTTGGGAGACACAGGCATTGGGGTGAGAAGCATAAGGGAGAAAGACATTTTGTCCCTGCTCCACCATCACAAGCTTGATGTGTGTCCTTGGACGTACCACTTAACCTCCCTGAGCCTGGGTTTACTTACCTACAAAATGAAAACAAATGTCCTAACAGTGGCCTCCTGGCAGGGCTCTGTACAGGTGACATCAGAGCATGTTGTTGGAAATGGTCAGGATAAAGAAACTCCCACATGCTCTTCACCGCTCCCCACTGCAGCTCAGGGAGGCAAGTCAGGCAAGTAAAGCACTTTGTAAACAGCGACTGGAGCCCCACGTGTAAGGTGTGGTGACCACAGCCCCTCCAGGCAGAAGGGGCAGGAGACATGCTGAATGCACCAGGGATGAGGACCGGGGAGGCCCGGGCACTAAGTGGTGCTGAGCCTGGAGCCTGCCCCTGGCTCCCAGTGATGCTTCATCTACTCTACCATGCTCCTTCTAATAGTCAGCACTGCCCAGAGAGGAAGTGAGGAGACCTGGAAGGCAATTCCTGAGATTCTCAGATTCTAGCTGGCGATCAGACTGGGAGGGGTTGCTCAGGGCTTCTGATTTTACATTTGTTATTTTTGTTTATTGCACTTCACTTGCCTTTTCTGTTCTGCAGAGGCTTGTCCAAAACACAGTACCCAGTAGGTGCTCAATAAATACTTGGTGATGGTTTTGCTGAAGTGGCCCTGGAAGCTGCCATCCACACTGGAACAAACCCTTTGGGACTCGGCCAATTAAGCCACCAACACTTCCTGGGCACTGGTATACTGAGCGAGGAGGTGGCTCAGTAGTATTGTCTGTATTGAATGGGAGGGGAGCACTTGATGCTGAATCCCCACTCCCTAGCCCCCAGTCCTAGAGTTTTTTCCTCCTTCTTTGGGTGGGGGGTTGCGAGGAGGTCCTCGGCTGAAAGCCCAGGGCTGAGCCAGGCCCCAATCCCTGCTCAGCCCTGCCTCTCTCTGGCCATCTGAGCCCCATTTCACCAGAGTTGTCTGTGTCCACCTTCTGTACAATAGCCATCCGGAGGTAGCCCTGTGTCCGGTCCCTCCTTGGCTAGCAGCAAAATCCAGACTTTTCTTCCACCCTCATAGGCCTCCCGCCCACTCCCGAATCTCCACTTTGAAAACTTTCCATGGACAAGCGATCTCCAGGCCACAGCCGCACACCCACCCTTGCTTCCACTCCCAGTCTGGGCTGCTCCTCCCACGGGCCCCAGCCTACCCACTTCCTCTGCCCTTTTCACCCTTGGCATCAGAACCAGCTATTCTGAGCCTTTGGTCCAGCTCCTTCCCTCTGCTAGAGCCTCCATTTCTTGCCTTCCCCGCCCCGCCCCCTTTGGAATTAACTGCTACACAGCACTGCCGGAAAAAAGGCCCCCTCAAAGTATAATATACTATGATGTGGGGACAACAAAGGCAGCAAGACTCACTGCAGACCTAGCGCTTGAGTTACCTATTTGGAAATATTAAATACAAGCCACTGCACTACTAGGTCTCATGTGCATGTGTGCACCAACAGACTCTGGGCCCTTCCACGAGGCTTCGTGTAGCCATCTTTTTCCCCCTTGCCAGAAACAACAAATTAGTAAGGATGAGTCCCAAGAGGATTAATAGTCCTTTCCTGGTTACCCAAGCTTCTTGCTTCTTTTGTAACACAGCAGCCACTGGATTTCAAGGTTTCTTTGAGAAGATGCTAGGGCAATTACTGCAGATCTTACAAAATGACACTGAATGGTGTGTTTGAAAAGATAATTTTCTGTATTCGGCTTCATGAAAAGTTTCCCACAAAAGCAGCAACAGTCAGATAAATGTGCCCGCCCACATAAAACAGTTTTAGTAGATTTTGAGATCCCTTTCAGAACGCAGGGCAGAAAGAGGGGAGGAGGCCAGGGCTACAGAAACAACAACAAAAACAACAACAAAAAATCCAGTCCCCAGGCCTTGATTTGGCCTTGGTGGCCAGGAAAATACACTCTGAGGATGCAGTGGTCAATGTTCACTTCGCTGAGGGTACCAGCCAGGCCTCCACCTGTGGGAGCGAAGGGCAGAGCCTGGCACAGAGCCTGGGGTGCTATGCAAGTCATCCCAGATGAAGACTAGGCTGGTCAACAGCTGTCCGAGGCCTCCTGGTCAGAGGCTCCCTGCAAAGTGGCCCCTGGAAAATGTTTGCCTATTTCAAAACAATCTCCTCGGATTTCTACACCAAAGCTTTCAGATCCTGCAGCTCTGGCAAATTTGTTTTTGACCACTGCGTGGTCAATGTGTAAGTTTTCCTAAACATGACAAAAATTCCATGAGCTATAAAGGAAAAATAGTGATGGATTTGATTAAAAGATTAAAACATTAATCCATGTTATAAGTCAACAGACTGGGAGAAAGTATTTGCATTATATGTAACAGACATTGGTTTAAATCTATCATATACAAAGAGCCCCTATAAATCAATAAGGAAAAACACGAAGTACAAAGGCCTATTAAAATTATTTAAACTGCTCAATCTCGCTAATGATTTTTTTTTTTTACTATAAAAACCAACTTTTAGGTGCTTATGAAGAAATGGAGGGGGGTGCAATATTTTAGAAGAAGGGCACTAAATTAAGGCGATAGAAGACCTGAGACCTCCTCATCTGTCTTACGGGACCTCAGGCAAGTCACTTTCTGTGTCTGGGACAGTTTTCTAGTTAATATTTTAATGGAAGTTTCATGGAGAATGGCATTCATTGGTCTTGTGTCTTCTGCATCAAGCATAAAAGTGGCTTCTTACATCTTTTCCTTCTCTGAGCAGCTCCAGAATGTTTACCCCATTCTTCGTCACTGCCCTCCCCTCTGGAAGATTAGAAACAGCAGTTTTATTGGGTCCACTTCCCAGCTGTGGAATCTGGGAGCACAGAAGGAAAGCGGCTGAGCTACCTGCGCGACCCCCCCACCCCGCCCTCTTCCCTCTCCCCGGCATCCCTTGGTGATGGCCCAGAGCTCTTGCTGTCTTTGCGGCTATGTAGGTTCCGCACGGTCTGCTGGCCAGATAGCTGCAAAGGGAATGAATCGGGGAGACAAGCAAGGATTAGACAACAGACTCGATAGGCAGCTCTGGGTTTGTATCTCACTCGACCGCCTCCCAGCGATATGCTGCTGAGCACATAATTCGAGTCTCGGATTCCTTTTCCACAAAACGGGCACATGCTCTCTGCCTCCCAGTCTCCTTTCCTTGCCATTATCTCTACCACTGAACGTGTTTCAGAGAGAGCCTTACCCTGTTGTTGCTTTGCTGTTTATTTCAGCTCCCCAAACTAGACCCCATGTGTTCATGAGCTGGAGCTGTGTCTCTGGAGGCGGCAGGGACCCTAGAGGTCTGAGAGTGCTGGACTGATGCCCAGGCCCTGTTATGGTCACTTTTGAACTTCCAGCACCTGGCGCATTGCCTTGCACATGGAAGGCACACAATAATATCTGCCGAATGAAGGAATAAAATTTATGGATGAGGACGCCAAGGGTTGGAAAGGTGACGTGATATCCTAAGGGCTACACAACTCATTAATTACCTGGAGAAGGGTGTGAAGTCTTTTTTCCTTTTTATCATGGACAGAATGGGGAGGGGAAAACACAACCAATTATATTGGTTATGAAGTCTCATGTTTGCCAGGAAAGTCCCATTTTATACCTGTTTTCCCTTATAATTATAATAATGCCCACTTTCATTCTCAAAAGTGTCATTTGGGACAATAAATTGTTTATTCTCTCTTTCATGAGGGAGAATGGAAGGAAGGACTCTGTGTTCCCCTGACTCCATTTATTCCCCTACTCTTCATTTCTCTCAACGTGTCAGAAATGCAATTAAAATGTCATTCCATTATTTATTCATTGAAAGCCCCATTTGAACTGTGCTCATCCCAAAGGCAACTTTCCCCAGCAGAACCTATGAAAATGAAAGCTCAGGTCAGCCAGCAAGGGTGTTCTCGCCACCTGCATGTGGGGTGATGGGTTTCCTTGCTGCTTAACTGCCCTGCACTGTACCACCAGCCCGGTTCATGCCCAAGCAGCCTCCCTTGCACCCTGGCTAACTAGCACCCTGCCCTCCTATTTTGCAGGGGGCACCTGGGTCCTTCAGGTGCCTAGGTCAGGAACTCATTTACCACAGCTCCCAGTGGGCCCGGCATTCCTCCAAGAGAAGGACAGGCAGGCTGAGATGGGAGCAGGGGGCCTGAGGTCCCTTTATGGAGAGAACTGTTGGGTTGGTGGGAGACACAGAGGCATCTAGAACAAAGAGAAATGTTCCCCCAGAAGAGCACACCACACCAGAGATGAGCATGTTCAGATACGTTCGGCCCACGTGGCTTGGCTGTTGGATTTGGGGGTGGAATGGGGCTGGCCCTCTGCTGGTCCTCAGACACTCGGAGATGGCCAGGAGGACAAAAAGACCATCAACGCCTCAGCAAAGTATTTGGGAGAGCCTCCTACGCATCCATGGAATCCTTCAAGGCCTAGCTCCCCAGGTGCCTTCTTCAGTTACCTCACCTCCCCGAGGCTCACCTCATCCTCCGTACCCACCCTCTCTGCACAGACAGATGACAGATGACAGAAGACTCTTTTGTACCAGGCCATAGAGGTCTGCTGTGGTTGCTCCCCCAGCATGTCAAGGGGAGATGATGCTTTTCCTCTGGAAGATGACCCACTGCCCATTGGAGCAGGAACCCTTCACTCCCTGATCCTATAGGGAATGCATCCTGGGCTCTGAACATAGCCTGCACTCAACGGGCACTTGCTAACTGCTCATCTGGGAGTGGAACATTAGAACTTGGGGTTGGCAGGTCCCACTGTGCTGGGCCTGGGTCTAGAAGCTCCCTTAGCAGTAGGAAAAAAAAAAGTGTGGGATCTCACGTGCTCTCCCGCTGCCCTGCCTGTGCTGTGGACGCTTGGCCTACAGTTCTCCCAGGCCTGGCTCTTAAAGAAGGACAGAGCACGTCTCCTGGTTTCTTCCTCAGGACAGCAGACACCTAGCTTCCTCAGAGGAGGAACACAGACCTCCTTTGGTCCTCTCACCCCCTCCCGGAGAGCAATGAGTGTGACACATCAGGAGCAATTTGAGATCAGGAACCCAGGCCTCTGTGAGTTCCCCTCTCTCTCCCAGCCCTCACATCCCCCACCTGAGCAAGGCCCTCTACTCTGCAAGGAATTTCCCAGAAATCCTCCACCATAAAATCTGGGGAGTTGATCTCAGCAACTGTACAGTCAGAAAGGACCTGGGAAATCCACTGTCCCTGCGATGGGAATGATGCTAGTGCCCTGAGAGCAAGGATGCTTCGCCCCGGCACCAGCCTCAGCTCGACCTGGACAAAGTGGGCTCTCAGCATCGGTTTGCAGAACTGCATTCAAGTCTTAGCTTGCTGCCCTCTGGCACGTGGTGTCTGTGAATGAAGGAACGTGTGCCTACTGGGTATCAGGCTCTGTGCTGGGCACAATACCTACTTTATCTGGTGCAATGGCCTTGCAAGGCACATAGAATTATCCTGTATAATGGAGGAGAAAATGGAAGTTCAGACAGGTAAGTGCCCTCCCTGAGGCCACTCAGCAAGTGTCCAGCCAGAGTTCTAGCTTAATTCTTCCTTCCTCTAAAGAGTAAGGTCTTTCCATTTGCATTTCAGCAGCTCGATCATCACCGATGCTCTGGGCTCAGCATTTGGGGGATTCAAAGCTGAATGAGAAGTAGCCCTAGCCCTCAGGGAGTTCTCACTGAAGGGGACAGAGTCTTGTTTACAACCACCTGCGATAAAAAACAGGCATGGCAAGGCCTGCCCCAGAAGCTGAAACCCACTGGTGCAGGCTGCAGGCAGAGGGAGAAGTTCATTCTGACTGGAGTTGAGAAGGGCCTCTAGAAGTTGTGGTGCTGAGAAGGCTTTGTGAGCCATGGACAGAGGCGAAGAAACTTTAGGGATGGATTTTAAGCAGCCCCCTGTTGAGAAGATGAGTCTGAGGTGGAGGTTGCTCATCACCCCTTGCATTTCAGGATGCAGGTCATCAGGGTGGCCGCTTTCACAAGCCTGGGGCAGAGCAGGCTGTGGTGGAGCAAGGGCTGGCCAGCCCCCGGGGACTCAGCTCCAGGATCATTTTGTTCTTCTAGTGAGCACTTTAGGACTGAAGGAGGTGAGAAGGGAGAAGCCCTGCTGGTGTGACAGGTGGGAGTGGGGAGCGGGCATCTGCACGGCCTCTCCCCAGGGGAGAGGTGGCCAAACTCGGGCCTCAGTCTGCGGAGCCCGGGGGAGAGGCAGATAAGGGAGCTCTGAAGGACCAGCTCCGGCCACATGGCTGCAGACTTCTTCTTATCCCCACACGCTTGACTGATGTGACACACAGGGTCACAGGAAATGGCCTTCACTGGGCCCACTGCTGATGCTGGGAAGAAGAGGGAAATGACAGGTCTGGAGTCCTTTGGCGGCCCCTCCCTCAGGGATGCGGCCTTGGGGTGGAGAGGCCAGTGAGGTCTGCTGCTCTCCCTGTTCTGTCTCTCCTCTTTCTACTATTTCGCTTTTTCTCCTTCCCGGTCAGCACAGTTCAGGGAGAAAACACCCAGCGAGGCCGTTGGGAGTCCCCTGGCAGACGCTCACAGGCGCTCCTTCTTTCTAGGGAGCCCAGGTGCTGGGTGGGAGTGAGCGTCCTATCCCTCTTGAGAGGACTAGTAGGAGCACAAACATTATTAAGTCGCTGTGAGCCATCAATGTGCCGAGAAGTCCTTCCTGCGCCTCAGTTTCCACTTACGGGTGCCTTGATGCTGATTCCGGCTGCGACTTTCTTACAGCCCTTCGACAATGCCTTCTTCCTCTTCCCAAGGTGAGTGAATAGCTAGTTTACTCCCAGTTCTATTTATTAATATTTTCTACTCCTACATCATGCTTTGAACAGTCCCACTGTGTCAAGGGCATTAGATCTGAAACCTGATTAGGAAAATCAGAAATCCTCTCAAAGTACAGGAAACTAATGTTTATTGAGCTTCCACTCCATGCCAGGCCTTATGCCAAATGAAAATGTTCACATTGATTATCATATTTAATCTTGACATTAGCTCTGGGAAGACGCCGTTATCATCCCCATGCCCCCAAATTGGACAGAATCTCTTAAAGTCCTGTTGTGGTTTCCCTCCACCTCCAGGATGAAATCCAGACCCCTCCTCACCGCACCTTTCCAACGCCATGCCACCACTCAACGTGGCCAGTCCCTGGATGGACAGAACGTGCTTTTCCCACCATGCTCAGTCCTGGGCCAACAATACTGCCTCATCACCCCATCCGTTTAACTTCTTCCTTTCCTTAAGCCCCTGCTCTATTCCTGCTTCTCCCAAAAGAAGAGTCAGGACCAGGGGGGAGGCGAGTGAGGCACCCAGGGTGCAGAATTCAAGGCCTTCGCTCCCAGGTGCCAGCCCTGCACTTGGAAGACTCTGAGAATGATGCCTCCTTGAGTTTGCTCTACGTGCTTCATTTGCCCCGTCCTAGCCACAGCTCTGTCCTCACGTCGCTCTGCCTAGATCAAAAGACCTGTCCCTCCTCTGAAGGTCTCAGAGACCTTCCTGGTAGGTCCTGTCACTGGACTGTGTCACAGGGGCCAGATTCGATTCCTTGCCTTTGTCCATCTCTGCGGGGCAGAGACAATATGTCCTCTGTCTCGATCCTGAAAACAGTAGGGTTCGGGGTTTTCACACCTCCAAGCTTGGAAACTGCACCCCATCTGCACTCTTCTGCCCTCTGCCTCTTCTGCCCCGTAACTCCCATTTGTCTTTTAGAATCTATATAAAAGAGATAGTTTATCTTTTCAGTGAAATATTACCATTCAAATGACGTTTCTACATGGGTGAATTCTTCTACAATCTGGGTGTAAGAAAAAGCTTTCTAACTGAGAATCCAGCAGCAACAATATAAAAGACTAATAAATTTGACTATTCAAAAAAATTTTTAGGGCAAACACTATAAGTAGTGAAAGGTGAATGGAAAACGGGGACAAAGTATTTGCCACCCATAGCATCAATAAAGGGTTAATATCACTAGTATATAAAACAACTCTTAAGAACTGAGGGACGAAGAAAGTGGGCAATAAAAAAATGGGACAAAGAATAGACAACTCACTCAAGGAATACAAAAAATTATCTTTACACATATGAAAAAATGTGCAGCTTCACTCCTAATAAGAGAAATGCAAATTAAAACTATACTAAGGTAACATTTCATACCCATGAGATTGGCAAAATTCCAAAACTTGACAGTACCTTCTATCAGCAAAGTTGTGAAGAAAGAGGTCAGAATGTGATTGGCACACCCCGTGGAGGGGTACTTGGCAACACCTAACAAAACTACATATACATTTACTCTTCATCCCATTCCTAGCAACTTACCCTGCAGATATACTTGCAAGCATATGAGACACATGCACAAGCATTGCAGCATTATTTGTAATTGTAAAGTATGGGAAACCACCCAAATGGACATACGAAGGAGGGTGGTTGGATAAACTATGGTATGCACATACAGGGAGTACTATGCAGTGATGAAAAAGAATGAGGACGATCCTATGAACTGGTATGGAGTGTTTTCCGGAAGCTAATAAATGTATAGATCAAAATACAAAAAAAAAAAAAAAAAAAAAAAGAAGCATGGATAACATGCAATCTTTTGCATAAAAAGAAGAAAAATTTTAAAAACATAAAAATGTGTTTACCTTTACAAAAAATAATAGCTGTGTAAGCACAGACAATTTAGTTGATTACCTACAAGGGGTGATGGGGCATAAGAAATACAGGGAGAGAGTGAATATCTCTTAGTATGCCTTTTAAAGATGGTTTTGACTTCTGAAAGCATGTTAATATTCTACCTATTAAAAAAGTAAATTAAATCAATAAGATTGGGAAGGAAAAGAAGTTCCTAAAACTAAAAGCAACCTAAAAAAAGTGAACCTAACTGTATTTCCAATAAATACTATAACCATACTGAAGGGCAAAAAAAGAAGGAAGGAAGAAATGAAGGCTGGAAGGAAAGAAGGGAGGGAGGGAGGACTAATCCAAGTTATTTAGGAGCACGGCAGGGTAGGTTAGGGGTGAGGAGAAGCAGGTTTGTTGATTGCAATGGTAAAGCAATTCTGACACTATTTTAAATGTAATACGGAGCAAATGAGCAAATATACTGATGGTTTGGGGAGCCCGGGTTTTCACTGTGGAAGAAGAATGTAGATGATATGGAATGGGAGAAGATCGGAAGTGTCCTGTGGAGATAGATTTAAATTAGAAGTATTGGTGCAGACTCATGATTTTTAGCATATGAATATGGATGTTTGTGTGCACATATATATGCATGTATCTGTTGTATGAAAGGTATGTCTATGTGTATATACATGCATGTAGTTCCTAGTTCTGTCACCTGAAAGGGCCAAGAAAAAAAGACACCCAGCAATGAGCACACCCAGAACCCAGAGCTTGGTCTCCAATACTAGTCTCCACTCAAATGAAGCAGGCCCCTCAGAGAAATGGCTGCTTGCAGAGCTAGTGTGAGGCAGGTACACAATGACTCTGAAACCTCTTGTTACGCCAGAAAGTAAGAAAGTGCCCCAATACAGGGATGGTGGGCTACCAAAATATCAGCACGTAGGGGCTCCCATTAGTCAAATCCGGGGCAATTTAACACCAAAATAATTGAGTATAGTGATAAATAAAAAACTTTTGGAAAAACAGGAATTCACTAGTCTATACAGGTATTGCACATTGTACTGCATACAATAGTAAGTATATACCGCTTACAGTATGAATATATTCTACTGCTACTGTAGAATGCCAAGGGCTGATTAGTAAATACAGAGACAGTGCTGGAGATGGAAAAGCATCATTTTGCAACCATCACATTAACTATTGGATCAGGCCACAGTCATCAATGGATGCCACATCCAGGAGGAAATCAACAAAGAGCAGAGTACTTGCAAAATTTTAAAGTGTCTCCTCATAGACTACTTACTAGTTACAAGGGAGAAAAAAGACAACTATCATATAGTGGAGAAATCAGACAATACCTTGAATGGGAAATCAAAATTAACCTCACCAGTGAAGACCAATGCAGTGAGGGCCTCCGGATGGGCTTGCGTGAGAAGAACTCAAGATCGCCTACGTAGGTTTCTGGCCAAGAACATATGCCTTGGATCTAATGACAAGGAAACCTCAGAAAAACCCCCAAATGAGGAATAGTTTATTAGAAATAAGAAGGGGACATTGTCCTCTTCAAAAAGATGTCAAAGTCATAAAAGACGAAGAAAAGCTTTGAAAATGTTCCAGATTAAAGGAAACCAGAGGGAGTAACAACTAAATGCAACACCTAACCCTAGACAGAATCCACTACTGGAGGGACGTGTGCTCTAAAGGACACTATGAGGTTAACTGATGAAACTGAAATACGAATGGTAGACAGGTAGACCAGATCACAGCGCATTTTTATGTTACACTTACTGATACACCGTACTGTGGTTATTCATATCAGAGAGTAAGCCATTCCTTAGGAACCGCACTGAAGTACTTAGGGGTAACATGCTCAAATTGTTCAGACGAAACGCGTGTATGTGTAAATGATGGACAGCATAAGTGATAAAGAAAATGGGGTAAAAATTTAACAGATGAGTATGATACAAGGACATTCTTTGTGTCATTTTTATTTTTGCAATTTTTCTGTATTTTGAAATTATTCCCAAATAAAATGATTTTAAATGTATATTATGCCAACACAGGAATGACATTCCCTAATCTGCAGGTGCAGACTCTCACTGTCTAGGGGATCCTTGGGTGCTAGGTCAGGGGTCAGTTCTGAAATCAAGCCATTGGGGTCCAATATGTCCTTGAGCAAGTAATGTTTACCTCTGATACCTACCACATTGGTTATTGGACAATGAAAACATTATGCTGGCAAACGCATAGCTCAGGTCAAGCCATAGAAAGGGCTGGATCAATGTGGCCTGTCACCTCATGACAATGCTTTTCATCAACATAAAGCCCTGTAGAGTGAGGGTGCAGAGCTGAGAGCTACCTGGAGTTCCAAGAGCCACGGGTGGCCTCTGACAGGTCTGTGAGCCCAGGACGAGTAAACTGAGCTGGGGGGCTGAACTCGGGGCTCTTGTGGTCTCAGCCTCTTCCTCACCTACAAAGTCCTTTCCCTTCGGCTTGCTCCCTCCGTCAAGGCCTACTCCTAGGCTCCCTTGGCACCTTGCTAGAGCTGCTTCAGTCCTCGCCTTCAGCTTCTTCTCCCGGTGAGGGAACAGGTGTGGCATTTCAGTATGAATTCACTATGGTCCCATCTCTCCTGTCCCAGAGGAACCCTTTGTGACAGCTTTGCTCTGGTAAAAAGAATTGCCATCTCTGGAGAACGGGCTGCGGAGGAGGAATGTTTCTTTGGGCTGGGGACTTTCTTGGAGGCCCTGAAATGGGCCCTTATACCAGGTCTGCCAGATGAGAACGCTGGGCCTCCCCTTCTGCCCCTGGACTGTAGGTCTGTCATTTGAGGAAGAGGCACATACCACTGTCTCCATTTGTTCCTCCAGCCCAGTTTCCACCCTTTCTGCTCAGCTTGGTGCCCAGGAGGTCGACCCCTGTACACAGCAGTGGGCTCCTTGCCCTCTGCCCTCCTTCCTGTTGGCTCAGCAATGGGGTCCCCAGGGGTCTCCTCGGGACTCCTGTCTTCAGGGGTTCCTCAGGCCACAGCTTCCGCCACAGCATCCTCACTGTCTCCCCTTTCAGCACCCCCCGCCCTTGCCCCTTCAGCCCCAGAGGTTTAACTGCTCCCAGTGTTGGAGGATACTGTACTGGGTCCTGCGGGTGCCCTACACCCTGCACTGGCCTTTGGACTCAACTCTGATCAAATCACCCACTTCGAGTGTGCCGTCTGTTTCCCGCCAGGACCCTGCCTCGTGCAGACACCTGTGGAGGGAGGCAGCAGCCTCCCCCATAAATAGATTTGATATTTGTCTGCCCGGGAAGGCCCCGTATTACCAGGCTCAGTGAGGGGACCCACCGCGAAGCCATTCACGCCGCAGAACAAAAGCCGGCGCTGCCACTTCGAGCCTCCTTCTTGGGTTCAATGCTTCCTGTTCCAACTTTATTTCATCTTTTTATGTTTTTCAAGTTACTGTTTTTTTAAGTTACTGTTAACTGAGAAGCATTACAAGAAGGGAATTAAAAGAGAGAAAAGTTGGTGCAGGAATGCCTTTTTTTTTTTCCTTTTTCTTTTTGGTTTAAACCTTTTGTTATCGACCCTTTGGAGCCGATTCAACAAGAGGAACATGTGGCAGAACACATTCTTCAAAATTAGTTCCGAGAGACACTTGGGCTATTATTCACTCTATTAAAATCAAAATATTAGCTAATGCCTGTTGTATCCTCAGAGCGTGCCTGGCAACTTCTCTGATGCATTGTCCTACTTGAAAGTGAAGAGGAAGGCCTTTCATGAGAGGCCTCTGACAAGTCCCTCTGGTCTCCCATTCACACAGTGACAGAAACCCTGATTTGCTGTGTGTGAGACATTTGCAGGCCCAGGACAAAGCAGTGGCCCATTGTGTCAGGGCCCAGCAGGCAAGGCTGCCTCTTCCTTGGCCCCTGCACTAGAACCCTGACCCACCACCAAGGAGCCGAGGGTGGCCTCGAGCTGAGTGAGAAGGCCCCTCCTGGTCCCAGGAGTATGGTTTCCCATATGGAGAGCCAGGACTGATTTAGAAGCGAGTGATGGGGGTGATGACTCAGGACCCTGAGGCTTAGAAATCAAAACCGCTTTGCATGTTTTCCTGGATCCCCACTACTGCCTTCACCTCTGGAAGGAATACTGCAATGCAAATGAATTCGGTTTCTGGAACAGGAACAAACAATTCTGGTGTTCAGTACTCTGAGCTCCAGAGTCACCCAGAGGTGTCATGGTGGCATTTTTAATTGTGCCCTGAGGAAGACAGTGAGGTTCTTAGCTCAGTGGAGGCTCACTGTCCTTGAGAACAATGAGTGGGATCGGAGCACCCAACTATCTCTCAGGGGGCCTTCCAGCTAGCTGGAGAGTGAGGGACACAAGGTCCAGTATAAGGGCTTTGGGGTGTCAAGGGAGACAGAGATTCCTGGGGGCTGAGCGGACCAAAGAGGGCTTCCTGGAGAAGCTGGCATTTAACAGATGATTAAGCACTGGAAAGGAGAGAGGAGAGGGGTGGGCATGGAGGACTGTGAATGAAAAGCTCAGGGTGGGAGGGAGGTGGGGCAGGAAGTGGTCAGAGGTAAAGCTAAAAGGACCTTGACTACCAGTGAAGGTATTCCTCTTCTTCCTTTTGTTTCCTTGCATAATCCTAAAATCCTTATTAATGTCCCAATACCTATCTTGTTGATAAATGTTGATTTCCCTGCACACCTGTTCATATTTCTGATGGAAATGTATTATAAAATCACTCCATTCACTTGGTGATTACCATGGTAATAAGACATGCTCACTGAAAGGCCAGGATTCCTCTTGAAAACAAGATTTTGAAAATATGGGCTTTCATTTCACTTATGTCGTTCCTGGGGAAAGAAAGGAGTGAAGTAGGCATGGGGTGAGGAGTGAGGGCATAGTTTCCTTCTTTGGGGGAGTGTTTGCAGACAGCATAGCCATAAGGGCCCCTAAAGGATTCTGCAAGAAGATGGGGGATGGGCCAGATAGGGGCCAAGTAAATGGGGCAGGCCCTACATACCTTGGTGCTCCATAGTGTGCATACAGCTGGGGACAGCTCTGCAGAATGCTATGGGCAGAGAAGACCTCTAGGTGCCCAAGATCAGAAACCCTGGCTAGGATATCTTGAATCTCCCATCTCTACCCAAGGAACCACCTCTAGGCATCCTAGAATATTACAAAGATGTTGTTGTTGTTGTTTTATTTTTATTATTACTTCTGATTACAGGATTACAGTTTAAGATCTGGTGAAAGCCCAACATGTTTGAACTACATCATTTAGTCTCGCTACAGTCTATTTTAAGTTTTTAAGAACTCCAGTAAACTGCTAGGCTTCAAATTCTAGCTCCATTACTTTCTGGCTGTGTGACCTTGGGCAAGTTGTGTGACCCTGAGCAAGTTACTTAATTTCTCTCTTCCTTCTCAGGCAGATAATACAAGTTTGTAATGTGTAGGATTGTTGTGAGGATTAAGTGAATTAATACATGTAAAATGTTAGAACATGCCTGTCACAGAGTAAGTACTCAAAAATGCCCGGAATGCAGCAGAGCTTCCCCTCACCGGTGCACAGGGGACGGGGAGTTTAGAGGATACAGCCAGTATCCTGCACTTTGCACAAACAGTGCCTCACCTCCTTCTCTTCACACCCTCAAGAAACCCTCTCTGAACAATGAGGAGGCTGAGCCCTGAAAGCCCAAAGCTACATAATAGCAATGGTGGGTCTGGGCTGCCTTCCTGCTCACAGCTCTTTCTGTCTCCTGTTAGCTGGCCTCCGGCTGTCCTATTTTCCACTCAAAACTAGAACCTGGTCCGCCTTCTCAAGCCCAGTCACCTCTTCACTCTGCAGTCCTAGGAAGCTCAGCCCTCGAGGGCACAGAATTCCAGAACACTCACATCCTGAAAGTACATATATATATACCTACAGCTTTTAGTCATTCCTGCAATTGCCCGTATATGTTAGATGCTGTCTGATTTAAAACAATCATCAAAATAATAGCAGTTGCATTTGTTGTTTACACTGTTCTAGGCTCTACGCTCTCTTCCCCTTTTAAAATAACAAAATTTGTCATCAATGGAATTATTGTGCAGCGCAGCAGACATCGCGTAATGCAAATCAGGCCAAGGGCTGTGGGCTGTGCCTTACAGAACCTGCCTCCCAGAGGCGGCTGACAGGCCATTAGTCTGTGTCCTGCAGACTCTGTGCAGTGATAAGGAAACTTCACCAATTTGATGCTTTATCTGGTTGCAGGTTGAAGAAAGATATTATTTCAATCAAGATAATGATTCTATTTCTTGGACGGAAATGAGATTTTTTTTTTTATTGCCTTGTGGGGGTGCCACCACATCTGTCTTGGGGTTTGAACAGGTCATGCCCAAGTTAGAGAATTTTCTCGCAACCTGAGAGAGAGCAACCTGAAGGAGGACTGGAAGGAGGGAGTTCGTTTGCAAGAGGAAAACATACATGCCAGGACTATGAGATTAAAAGTAAGTTCCACGTGGACGTTTATAGGCAGTAGACAAAACCCGTGAAACCAAAATTAGGAAGATAAGCACACAAGGTGACCTTAGAGCCTGGATTTCAGATGAGGTAAATGGCCTATAAAGGCAATAATGATAACGAAGTTGCACAGACTAGACTGTTAGCTGTGACAGGGCCTTAGAAGTCTTCTAAACCTGCATGTCACGAAGGGTAGATTTCCTGTGTAACTCTGCTGACGGATGACCCGGCCACTCTTTCAACATCTCCTACAACAGGGAGCTTACTAACAACAACAACAAAAATACCTGTTCCATCAGTGACCCGCTCCTGTGATGAGAAAACACTTCCAAATTATAGTACAGTCACATCAGAAAAGGAAACCACAGTGAAAATCCACGAGGTGCTGACGCTGCAATAGGTCTGAACACCCTCTGGGAACAATGCGCATTTTGGTAAGTCATTGAACAGTATGCAAATGGCGGTAGGTGATTAATGCAGTGAGACAGACCACAATAATTTGAATTAAAGAGTGAATTTAGTGAAATTTCAAATTGTTGTAAATATTTGAAAATTTCAAGGCTGTCATAGAGCCTCTCGAATTCTTTTATGTGATTTGCTTTAATGAGGAAATAATAATAATTTGCAAGTTTTATATCAATTGTTTATATAGGAATTCTAAGGAGTTTGGACATGTCCGTAAAGTTTTTTACGCATTTTGAACATTTCACTGAAAGGTGACTTGGGGTATTGCTCTCTCTCTCTCCAAAGAAAAGTCACATTTCAGCTCAATCTCTTTGGAATAGCCCCAGCTGCTTACTCTTGGGGACCGAGATGGTGGTATTTTACTCTACTGCATCAGACTCACCAAACCTTTGAAATTTAAACCACACTATTATTGGTATGCACAGACGATTATTGGAAAGTAACCCCAAACCCTGGTAATATTGGTTGTTACTGGCAGAGGAGCCTGGTTGTTTGGGGACAGAGACGGGAAGGAGCCTTTTCACATATACCTTTTGGTGATGTTGAATTTAGAGCCATGGGACTATATTACCTATTAAGAATAAAATTATAGTGGGGGGGGGGGGAAAGCAGCATATAGTTGTTTCAGTGAAAACAGACTTTGACACTATTGATTTCTATTTTAATATCTATACTCTCAAAATGCAAACTTACTAGAATGGAAAATACTGTAGAGCCAACTGTGCTAAAAATTGGCTATCTTCAAAACAAGGATGCTCACACGCACAGTGGTATGGGCAACTGATGCCCCACTCAGATCCCCTTTACCTGCTGGGGCCACCCAACCCCGGCTGCTTTTACCTGTGGTGTGCTCCGATCCCCTATTCTTGGTCAAGGTGATGCCCTGGAGGTTGCACCAGCAGTATCATGCCGGGTGCCTATGACCAGCGAGGGGGGGCATGAGGCCTGCTCCTTGCTGCCAAGCCAGACATCACTGCAATGCATTTCACATGAATCAAGCCAAGGAGAAACTTTCCCTGGCCCATCCTCACTCAGCCACTCCTTCCCTATCCTGCTTTCCTCTCTCTCCCTCACAAATTTTCCCTAAAAGCTCTCTTTTTATACATCCAGTGCATCAGAATTCTTGTCTCAGGCTCTGCTTCTAGGGAACCCAACCTACATCAGTCACCAGTGGCTCCAAATGGATCCCTCCTGTATTTCTCCAGAGGGTTGTCCCTGGTGGTAGAAGTGCACTCAAGCCTTCCTCTTTGAGGGCAGAACCATAACCACCTTCTTGGCTGGCTAAAGACCACCAGGTTGACACGATACATCCATGAACGCCAGCACAGCAAAACACTGACCATCCAGAACAGAATGCCCCAACCAGACCCCTCCAGAAACACATCTTCTTCCCCAGGATGAATGAGCAGGAGGCAGGGCAGACCCAGAAGGTGTGTTGCATAATGATATCCAGATATCCGGTGCCTTAGAAAGTCAGCGTGAATGTCAGCTCTGCCACTCATTAGCTGAGCGAACTTGAACAAAATGTCTAACTAATTCCGAGCCTCAGCTTCCTCATCTGCAAAATGGTGATGCCTGATGGAGCCTCTGTGAAGCTCATATGAGGCAATATTGTCAAGTGGGCTGCAAATTGATAACACTATGTAAATATTGGTTGTCGTTCATCAGATTTAGAACCAGCTAGCTTCCCTTGCTTGCTTGGAACAAATAATTAAATAACCTTTGTTAAATAAATAAATCCCAGCTATCCCTCACCCTGGGCATAGTGCTTAGAGATCCTTATAGGAGAAGCAGCTCCAGGGACAAGCAAGTGGTCACTGGGAGCACTATCCTGGTGACTGTCCACCTGGAGGTCACGGTTTGTCCCCATCATTGATTTCATGGGTCTCTGGTAGCCCTCAGAGGCAGCTTTCTGGAGAAGGCTGTGTGTGTGTGTGTGTGTGTGTGTGTGTGTGTGTGTGTGTGTGTCTGCCTGAGATATAGGGAGAATCCCCAATATGAATTTCCTGCAATCTATCCAGTATATATATTGACATCAAATATAAACTTGAATTTGCTGAAAAATCCATGCGGTCATTTTCACATGATGAGTCACAGACAAACTGGCAGAAACTTAATTTTATTTACATAGATGAGGAATACTTTATCCCATCGTGATTCTTTGCGCACGGACCATTCACGAAGCCATTTCGAGCCCTTTACCACCTGGCCATGCCCCACCTCACCGGCGTTTTCTTCCCTGCCCGTCAGACCCATGTCTCTGACATCCACCATGCAGGCTGTTGGGTGTTCCCATCCTGGAGCCTCTGCCCTGTTATTTCCTCCTCCGCCAGCCCAGTTCAAGTCTCCCCCCAATAAGTTTTCTCCAACTGCTCCCTGTGGCCAGCATTTCTGCCCGTGCCATGAGAGCCAGAGCAGGACTATCTACCTGTTCATTACGTTCTTTAATGGTCTCGTGTACAGATGTCTTCCCTTCCCAAGCCGGGCTGAGAGCTCCTCCATAATAGAGCAGAGGCCTGCTGCCTCTTTTGTATTTCTCAAAGCCTCCAGATAGTGCCAGGCACTTAATGATGAATAATAGTCTCAGATCAAGGAATGGATGAGGTTGTATGATTGCTCTTAGTTTAATATGCTGTTAAATAGCCTATGTGAGAATTCACTGTTCTAAATAGGGTCAACCCAGCAGCAAACTTAGAATTGTACACACAGTTGTAGCTCCAGACTGAAAAAACAAACATCTTCCTTATCCCCATAGACGTCGGCTATCCCTGCACACCAATCATCCATAAAGAAGGACCCTCAAGAGCCAGTGGGAGCACTCCCCACTCAGAGGGCAGAGCTGGGGTTCAAACCATGAGCCTTCAACTTGAAGCCTTACAGTCCTCGGTCCAGCCCCACCCAGCCAGAGGCACCTTCCAGAAGAACCAAAAGCCGATTCCATCAAGGTCAC
Source organism: Rousettus aegyptiacus (assembly GCF_014176215.1). Classification (NCBI taxonomy): domain Eukaryota; kingdom Metazoa; phylum Chordata; class Mammalia; order Chiroptera; family Pteropodidae; genus Rousettus; species Rousettus aegyptiacus. The sequence goes on from NW_023416287.1 coordinate 75,858,670, forward strand.
GCGTCCTTCCCCAAACAAGGAAACCCACCCGCTCCCCAGGAACATTGTCAAACCACAGGCCTAAAAGAGAAAAATTCATACTCACAAGCAACGACGCCTTCGTCTTAAATTTCAGGCGAGCAGTTTCTCTGCAAACCTGCTCATTTCCTGCAACGAGAAGAAAGGGACGAAGAAGTATATTAGCATTTGCTCTGGGCATCCTTCGGCAGTTTACTGGCCAACCTCGGGCTTCTGCACCTTCTCTGCATCCTCACTCCCAGCGGCACTCTCTCCTCCCAGGAATACCGCGTGCTAGTTGGGTGGGCGCCCCTGGCTCCCACCCCTCCTGGCAGTGGGCTTAGTCCACACCGCCTCCCTCCCCCTCCCCGGCGCCATGCCAGTCTCAGATTGACCACTGCCTCCAATTCCCTGAAGGCGTTGGGCTTCTTCCCACTCTGGAGTGAGGCCTCCTCTTCTGTAGCATGGGGTTGCCTAGCAACCCAGCGCGCCAACTCGGAAGGCCCTCCTAAATTGGACCTCACAGCACAGGGCATCTCCTTGTACAGCTGCCTGAATCTTAACAATCTGGTTCTGAATAATAACACAATGGTAATTGCATGCATGGGCCCCAAACTACATTTAAATAATGTTCAAGAGCTGACACAAACCAACAAAGGCCAGAGAATGCATTGCGGAGGTTGACTGTAAGGCCAGGCAGGACGTTCAGTGCAGGAGGGAGTTGACACGAAAGACTTGAGTTAATGACAATGCCAACCTGAGCTGTGAATTCTCCTGCCTTTCTGCCTGAGTGTGTCACCACTTTAATGTGTTTTAAGTGAGTTTGGGATCTGTAGGAGCAATTAATGCCCAGAGGTAGTGATGTTTCAAGACAGGATGTCCTTTAGTTCTTCTTTTTGGCGGGGTGGGGGGTGGGGGCGGTGGGAGGTAGGGGAGGCAGAGAATACAGGACAAGGAGGGAGGCGAGTGCATGAGTCATTTCCCTTGGCTTCTACAACCATGGCTAAATACATTTTAGAAGGTGAGAGAAAGAACTTACTAAGCAAGAGCACAAAGCACTTGCTACCTTAGTGGGGGACAAATTCAACATGACTGATGTGTTTCAAGATAAGAAGTGAAGGCAAAGAGGCCTTGACACTGGCTCACACGCGGACTGGAGCAACCTAGTGTGGTGTGGGGAAAGGCCATGTGTGCCAGAGTCCAGCCTTCAATCCGTGTCTGTGGCAGAAGGTAACAGAGAGCTCTGCTCCAGGCGGAAGAGCCTTAACACGTAGGAGACGGCCAGCTGGCAATCTGCTCCTTGTGGAGTGACAGCAGTGAGGGCCAGCTGATCGGCCCTGATAATTTGAAATCCTGAAGCACCTTATTTTTTTTAAAAAAAGCTCAAAATCCTCCTGCAAGGGACTTAAATAGATATTTGCACATCCATGTTCATAGCGGCGTTATTCACAATAAGCAAGAGGTACAAACAGCCCAAGTGTCCATCGAGGGATGAATGGATACACTAAATGTGGTATATGCAAACGATGGAATGTTAGTCAGTCTTAAACAGGAAGGAAATTCTGACACATGCTGCGACATGGATGAACCTTGAGGACATTATGCTAAGTGATATAAGCCAGTCATAAGAAGGCAAACACCGTAGGGTTCCGTTTATATAAAGTTCCTAAGTAGTCCAATTCAAAGAGACAGAAAGTAGAACAGAGGTAACCAGGAGCTGGCAGGGGTAGGGAACAGGGAGTTAGTGTTTAATAGGTACAGAGTTTCAGTCTGGGGAGATGAGAAAGCTCTAGAGATGGATAGTGGCGATGACTGTGCAATACATGTATGTACTTAATGCCACTAAACTGTACACTTAAAATAGTTAACATGGTAAATTTTACGTAATATACATTTCACCACCATTTTTTAAATGCCCATGAAATAACAGCATGACATACACAGCATTTCTCTACAAGAATTTTGTCCGTTTTCATCTTGGAAGTCAAAGCAGCCTGTGCCATTCACAAGCCCCGACGAGGAGACTCAGGAACAAACTGGACAGCGTGAGTCTGGGCCCGGGAAACTCGTGGCTTGTGTGCATGGAGTTCGTGCAGGGCAGCTTCAGTTGGAAGCGTCTGAGGACTGAGAAACAGGATTCCCTCATGCCCATCTCCACCATCACCCTCCGGAATGTGACTGCTTTCCAACCAAACGGTCTCATTCATCAGGTCCCCTGCCTGCCTCCTCCACTAGGCACATGGCCTCCGATGACACTATCACTTTGACCTTCTGCTTAGCCTGTGCTTCCTGCCTAGAAAGCCCTTTCCTGACCAAACCCTACTCTTTTCAGTGGACCCCATCAAGGTCCACCTCCTCCACCAGGCCTTCCGGCCGCCTCCCCCTTCTGCTGTCTCTGAACGCTGTAGCTCATAACAAAGCATTTGCATAGGTACTATCTAATGTTCATGTCTGAAAGCGTCGTCTTTCCCAAGAAATCCCTGGCAGAGTCTCTGGACATTTTTTGTCGACCACGGGCCCTGGCTCAGGGCGGAGCGCATGGTGGGCCGTTCCCTCGAGGTTCAGAGGGACGACGGTACACGGCGAGTCTGCAGCTGTGGAGCCCTGCAGCTAAGTGTTCCAGGCGGCGTGCAGTCCCTCCAGTCGCTTAGAGGTGTGACTCAGTGTGTGCAATAAACAATTGAGCATTTACAGATTTTATTAATTTGGAAAGGTCATTAGAGCTAACAGCTTCTCCGAGTGAGAGTGAATAAATAGCAGGAATTATTTTTTTCAGTGTCCTGATTTTTCTCTTGGAATGTGCCTCATGCCCTAAAATATAGTGTTACAAGTGAAAAATACAGGGGGTGGGGTTGGAAATCCAGGCGGGCAAGACAGGAGGAGTCTGACAGGAGCTCTCGATAAGCCTCTTTCCCTCTCTCTAAGCCTCAGTCTTCTGTGCAGAAGAAGCGAGTGGTCGCTAAGGCCCCTTCCAACTGAAACAAAAACAATGATTTGTGGTGAGAATGTGAGGTTAGCAACTTTCCAAGCTAACAGTGTCTCCCCAACCCCCAGCTATCCTACCAGGTGTTGGGCCCCCTTCACCTCTGGAGAGGTAAGGTACCAATTCTTGCCCCCTCAGCCAGGAAAAGAGGCTTAAGGATTTCAGATGCCTCCCCAGACCCTGACATGGGGGCTCTCAAACACGACAATCTGGCTGCCTTGCTCTCATTAGATCATTAAAGAACATTCCATACTAGTAACTTGTTTTCTCAAATCTCCAGGAATGGCTGGAAATGGGCCAAAGGGCATCATCTAGGCTCCATCTCCCCAACTCTTCACTCTGTGACCAGCCAGTACTGTCATTCAAGGGCCAGCCCTCAGTGGGTAGATGCCCATGGTTCTCAAGCTGAGATGGAAGCAGTCTTTCAAGGAGCTGGGGGCTCCGGCTCCAGCCTGCTGTTGTGGGGACAAATGGCTGGCCCGTGACCAGACTGTGCGGTCCAGTATCCTTCCCTTTCTCTAACCCCCTCCTCTTCCTGTCTCGAGTGTAGAGGGGACCCTGGGAAGTGGGAGGCCCTCATCCGTCTGCAGATGTGTGACCCCCGCCTCTGGATCACTCCTGGCTTTCAGTAGCAATAAGGAGTCTAGGTGTGAATCAAAACTTGGAGCCCTGAGCCGCCCCTCAGCAGGCATGTGTAGCTGGAATGGGGCTCCTCGATGCCCTGCCCCCTGCCACCAGTGATACTGAAATGACTGGCTCTGTCCCCTGACCTCAAGTGGTGAGCCTGCGGTGAGTCTCGTAGGGAGGGAAAAGCCATGAGAGCTGCTCTCAGGGGACAGGGAGGCGGTAGTCTCTGCTGCATGGCTCCACAGCTCTCAGGAGGTCATGGCGCTTTGTGGTTTAGAGCCAGACTGGCCCTGCCATTGACCTCAGGCAAGTGACTTAACCTTTCTCCACTTCAACCCTGCACCAGGAAATGGGCAGCAGAATGGTACCTGCCTCCTACCTCGCAGGGTGGAAGAAAAGAGGAAGTGAGAAAATGGAGGCAGACACCTGGCACGAGGCCTGCCATCTGTGTGTTACAGGTGAGGTCATCAGGACCAGCTTTCCCCCAGGAGGTCGGCTCCGTGAGAGGGGACACCGAGTGCTGCGATCGCTGCAAAGTCCCCAGTGCCAGCACCGGACAAGAAGAGGCCTGACATAATGAGCCATCACTGAGGGCGGGGGTGGAGTTGGGGGGATGGGGTTCAGGTTGGTCACTCCAGGGTTTGTGGCGACAGGAAGGCAGTGGCTGCTCTTCCCAGGATCCTACGGACGCTGTGCCGGGTGGGTTGCACTTAGCTTTTTCTCTGATGTTAAAATAAAATGCAAAATGGCAGAGCCGCTGTGGAAGACCGGGAGCCTTTCCTCACAAAGCTACTCCTACCATAGGACCTGGCAGCCGCAACCTTAGGCATTTACCCAAAGGAACTGGACACTTGTGTCCACACAAAAATGTGCATACGGATGTTTACAGCAGCTTTATTCATCATCGCCCAAAACTGGAAGCGACCAAGATGTCCTTCAGTAGGTGAACGGATAAACAAAATGTGGCACATCCAGACAATGGAATGTTATTCAGCGCTAAAATGAAATAAGCTATCGATCACAACAAGATGTAGAAGGGACTCAAATGTACATTACAAGTGAAAGACACCAATCTGAGAAGCCTACGCCTTATGATTCCAACTATGTGACATTCCGGAAAAGGCAGAGCTGCAGCGGCAGGAGAAGATCAGTGGTTCCCGGGGGAAGACAGGACAGATGACCAGGTGCAGCACAGAGGAATTTTAGGGCCATGAAACTGCTCTTTATGATACCGTAATGGTGGGTATATGTCGTCATACATTTGTCAAAACCCATAGACTACAACACCAAGAGTGAGCTCTAACGTAAACTATGGACTTCTGGGCGATTATGAGGTATTAATATTAGCTTTTTAATTGTAACAAATGTACCACAATAATGCAAGATGTTAATAAATAGGAAGAAACTTGTGGGGAGCAAGAAGTCTCTGTACTTAATGCTCTTTTTTTTTTTTCTATAAACCTAAAACTGCTCCTAAAAAAATGAAATTCTGTTAATTTAAAAACCAATCGATCACTCTAAAACGTAACCCTCGGGACAATCAGCACACAGGTCATCACTGAGCCCCCACTGGGCGTCCTGGCCCAATGCTAGGGACTTGTAGGAAGAGCAGAGGACCAGCACGATCCTCCTAACTTGAAACACAACCATGTCCAGCCCAAATGCTAGAGACGGTATGGGAAAGCCAAGCGGGGAGACCAGCAGGACCCCCGGCTGGTGACAAACACAGGGCCGTGCATCCCAGCAAACATGACGGCTCTGGCTCCTGGGCTCCTGGGCTATGACTCAGACTTAATTTGTCCTCCCTGGCACATGCCTGGTGCCAGGCTTACCCTCCCTGCCTTCCAGAGAGATCAAAAAGAGGCCCAGCCTCCCGCCTGCAAGCCAGACTACGCCCGGCCTTTTCCTGTTCCCTCCACTCCCAGTCCCGATACAGTAGGTGCCTGATAAACATTTACTGAATTAAATAGTGACTCTTTGTATGCCTCCTGCCCTCCTCATTCAAGGAAGGAACCTGACTGCAGGCTTCGCTCCCCCCTCGGCGAGGTATTTGCTGAACAGAATGAACAGCAGAGCGCAGGTGCAAGTGACACGCCTCGGGGAGGCCTGGCATTTGGTCATGAGGCCCCTGTCCTCAGCCGTGAGAGAGTACCTCTGGCGGGGCACACCTGTCACATGCCAGCCTGCTGAGCCCTGAGCCCCAGCCAGCAGGACGGACGCCCCTCTGCTCCGGCTAGGAAGGCTGAGAGGGGGTGGCACATGCGTGCAGTCACTGCCATGCAGCCGGCGGGGACAGCGGGGAGCCGAAGGCAGAGTAAAGGCCCTGGGCCCAGGAGGCCGACATGGAGGCGCCTGGGGGAAACCCAGGAAGTGTCTGCAGAGTGACCTTAGGTCCATCCCACCTAGCCCAGCAGGGTACCAGGCCAGTTTGGTTTGGTCTGATGCAGAAAGAGGTGGGTAGGGGTGGAGGAAGTGTGTGAGAGTGTGTGTCATTGGGGAACAGTCTTCTAAGGTAACCAAATCCTCCTTCAGTCATTGCTTTGGGGGGTGATGGCCCCTTAGAATTTCCGATTTCTGTGACCTTGGCCTAGAATCTTAAAATAGTCCTGAGAGGGAGGGAGGGCTGAGCCAGGAGCCAAAGCCAACAGTTGGGGCCTGGACCTGGGAAAGAGGGAGGAGAGAAGAGCCTGTCCAAGGAACAAAAGCCTAATCTCCTTGGTCAGGCTGCCTAGGCTAGACGTCGCTGCTCAGTCACGCACTTTTTATTTTTTCTGGCCTCAGTGAAGTGTTGCTGGGGTTGGGCAGATCTGAGGAAGAGGTGAGAGCCAGCTTGGCCTGGAGCAGCTGAGAGAGAGAGGGCGATGGCTGCTCAGAGCTGGGTCCCCAGAAGCCCCCTGCCTAGACTGCTAGGGGGTGGGAAGGCGGAGGGTGCCCGCTGCATTCTGGCTGATGAAGCGGGGATGGTTCATTCTCAGTCAGAATATGGGTGGGCAGAGGAGAAAGACAAAGAATATTCAGTGTTATAATATTGACCAACAGTTCCCATGTGGAGAAGGGGAAAGATTTCTTTCTATAACATACGGAAAAGAAATAAAGCAGGAGGAAGTCTTCGTGTCTGCTGGGCACCTGGAGACAGTGCCTCAGCGGCAGGAGAATGCCTGCGGGGTGAGGGGGGGTCGGGGATCTCATGGTTTGTTGACAAGGTGGTTCCCTACGCCTGATTTCATTGGCCGATGGTGTTGGAGGAGGCACCGCTGTGGATTGTGCCCCGAGGTACGCTCAGCCCCGCCTGCCTGAGTCTGCTGCTGAGTGGGGCTGGCATGTCAAGGCTGCCTGTGGGCAAGTGTAGGGAGGACCAAACAGAGGGCAGTGGGAGCAAGGCTTGCCCGTCCTTGTAGGGGCTGCTATCCAGGGGGTATTGCGGCATTCGGAGCTCCAGACAGCAAAACAGGGAGGCAGGCCTGCTCTGCTTTCAGTGACCACAGGCGCCTCCTCCTGCCTTGGTGGCTTTTGCCCCTTGCTTTACTTCCTGATGCCCCGAGTCTTAGTACTCAACCTCCCCGCCCCACCTCCCCTGCCCCATCTAAACCTGCTTTCCTGAAAGTTCTATCTCCACCTGGGATCCGCTGTAGCAGGAATACTTCATGCCAGCCCTTCTTTCTTTCAGAGTAAAGGCATTTCCAGCCCCATCTCAGGTGGAAGGAAAAGTTGATGCCCTGGGAAAGGGATTGATTTCACCTTTATTTTTGAACTCTACTGTTTACATCACAATGGCCGCTAATCTGATGGTGACGTACAATGACAGTGACCCACAGGTAGTGTGGATGGTACAATGGGTGTCTGGAAAAGAAACGGGCGACCCCTCCAGAAGAAGGCTTCTCCGAACTTGTCCCCTCCAGCAGCTGCCCCTTCTCTTCCCGGCACTAGACCACACCCTCCCACCACGGAGCCTTAGTAAGGAAGCCATACCTGTTATTGTCCCAACGGGGACACTTTTGAGAGTGAAAGGGGACAGTATTAATAGTTACCTAGGGACAGAAGGCATAAAGTGGCTATTCTAGGCCCAGCAGGGTGTGTCACCCCGAAGTGTCACTCAACCACTGGGGCTTAGGAAAACCCAGTTAGAGTTCTTCTCTGGAATTTTCAGGGTATGACTTGGGAAAGAGATGCCCGCCTTAACCGGCCAGCTTCGCCTCTCGGGAGGAAGTGTCAGAAATGGCCCTGAGAGAGGGAGGCCACCAAGCCCATCAAATGCCTCATGAAAGCCCTACATGTATCCGTACAAACTATAAGAACTCTTCAGTCTGTCTCTACCCAGCCCTAAGGTTGCTCACCGCGGATCCCGCCTCCTACAAGAAGGCTGCCCGGATACTCCATTTCTCTCAGCGTTTTGCATCTCATGTGTCTGAGTTCTTCATGCGTGTGGCCATCTCCCCCACCAGCTCATCAGCTCTGGAGGGCATGTGCCACCATATGTCATTTGTCTCTGGACCCTCCTGTTCCCTGCCGTCCCTCCCCATTCACCCCAGTGCCTTGCTTACAGGAAGTCTGATTTAAAATTGCTGGAAAGAACCAAGTTGAATGGACTCCTGCAATTTCCCCTGTAGTACTAGGGACCCAGGACTCTAGAAGGTATGTTTAGCCCTCTGAGAGTTCATTGGTTCTCCTACATCAGCTTATAAATCACCTCCAGGGCAAATACTCCTGAATTCCTATGTCTTTGCAGGGGCAATGGTGAGATTTGTACAATCCTGCAGGGTAGTGATTGTCGGGTAGGCGTGTCTGAAATAAAATCCAGAATGGGGCCTGAGAAGGACCATTTTCATAGGTAGGAGAAGTATGATTTGGCCAATGAACCTGGGTGAGACCTTCCACTCACCACCTAAAATCTCCCCATATCTTGGAATAATAACAAGACCATTGAGACTAAGTACAGGATGGTGGTAAATGCAGTAAACCTAGGGGGTAATCAGGGAGGGCTTTCTGGAGGCAGTAGACAGTAAGTGGACACTTGAAGGATGGGGAGGATATGGAGAGCAGGGGCAAAGGGCAGTCTAAAAAGGGGAGACTGAGCAAAGATGCAGAGGCAAGAGTGGATCCAGCATAATCAGTGAGTTACTTTGTCTGGCTGGAACAGAGGCTATGTGCAAAGAAGAGAAGGAGATGTAACTCTGAGGGCAGATGAAGAACCCTAAATGCCAGCTGCTTCTGACCTTAAGTCTTAAGCAGCTGTGGAATCACCATGCGCCCACTGCAATGGTCTGGGGGGAGAACAGAGAGAGTGGAGGCCAGATAGCAGCTTCTTGCTCAGGCCCACAGGGAAACATCTGGGAGGGAGCAGAGGGACTGGCCAGGCTGAAGGCATCCCCGATTTTCTTCCTGCTTTCAGTTGGCTACTCCCAATTCTTCCAAGTTTGGGGAACCCTGCCAGCTAAGCATCTGTGGCTCAAAAATGTACTCTCGCCCCACATACCAGCCTCTGAGTCAGAGGAGTGGGAGCAAGTTTCCAGGAGCTGAAGCCCATGCAAACATGACAAGGTAGAAATCATCTTAGCTGAGATGATTGGTCAGCTAAGCGAAACATTTTAACATCTAATGTACACTTGTACATTCATTCACCAAATCTTGGACTTAAAGCTGAGGCCTTTTCTTTAACTTTGCATCTCCTGGATAGATTTGTTCCTGTTGTCTCTCTTGCATAAATCACACTCATATGATTTATGAGTGATGATTGCCTGCAATCTCCAATCACAGTTTTATTTAAGTGAAATGAGAAATTAAATATACTTGTAAAATAATCTGAGTGCAAAAGTTTCCTTTGCTTTTTTGGGGGCATTTCTCTAACCTTTCATAGTCATTTCACCTACATCTAACTCAACAGCATTAAAAAAAAAAAATGATTAGCCTTTTTGTTTTTTTTCGAAGCTTCGACTTAGCTTTTATTGAAACAACTTTTTTCTTTTTTCCTTTTTTTTTTTTTTGCAATTGCATTTAATTGGTTTGTATAATACTTAATTCAATTGCATAATTACAATAGCAAGTTCCACTGGCATAAACAGGTTTGGGAACTAAGCCAGCTGCCTTTAGAAAAGCATCCAGCTCAGCTGGAGGGAGCAGCCGTGTTGGATGTTTTGGACAGCTACCTTCCCGACCCAAGTGTCCCTCCAGCTGTGGGCATCAGTCACAGGGAACGGAGAGCGCTTGGCAAGATGGTTAACTACGGCATGGGGAGGGCCTGGTGCCCCCCTTATGAGGACCCACATGAAGGTTCATTCTCCAGGAACTAAGGACCTCATTCTGCCTTGCCCCTACCCTGGTCCTCACCTGGTTCTGCTTCCTCCCACCTCCACACGGAGCTGAGGGGGCCCCACCCCTCCAGAAGCTTTCCCCCTCTTCCCTTCCTCTACCCACGGCTTCCTCCCAGTGCAGCTGTCTAGGAAGGATTTAGCAAAGCAATGCCACAGCTTTAATGACAAGCAATAGCCAAATGTACCACCCTCCCAGAGGTGACGGGAAATTCTTCCACAGAGAAGAGTTTCTAATGATGTCATGTCAGACATCTGGAGTCAGCGGAACGTCTAGGAGCCTCCCTCAATCACACCATCTTCCGAGGATGAAATTTTGATCATGTTCAGTTGAGTTACAGTTGTGCCCACTTATGGGGTTGTGGACTTACCTCCACTTTCTTCTTCAGGTTCTTAAACCTCTTATATGACATGGGATGCCCTTATCAAAGTCATTTTCTCTATATCCAGTCTTTTCTATCTCATGGATCTCATAGACATAAGTTAACATTTAACTTAAATGCCATCGAATCAACCAATCAGTCAATAGTATTAGCAGGCACCAAGGACTCACAAGGAGAAGGAAAATACTCTCCAGAGAAATACATTTGTAGTCATCATTTGCTCTTTTGAGCCACTCATCAGTTTCCCCCTTCCTCTTGGTAAGAGGACCCCAATTCCCTCCCAGATTACTGTCTGCCCCCCATAGCCAATGGGTTTCAGGGGTAGGTCATGGCTGGCTTAAGCCGATCAGCTCAGCTCAGCTCCCTGGTTATGGTGATTGCAACAAATTCTATCACATAAGATGCAAGGAGATGTTTGCTTGGGACCTCTGTGGGAGAAGCTCTATCACCGGAGTTGAAGGCACATGCAAAGCCGGGAGCTGCTGCAGCCACTTTGTTACTGTAAAAGAGTTCAGAGGGCTGCACCAAACGGCAGAAAAAGGGAGCTGGAGACCTCAGCAAACTCCTCCTGATGATCACCCTGCTTCTGAACAATTCATTTACTTAAGCCAATTCCCTTTAGTGCTCTTTAATTAACTTTAAAAATCAAACTATATACATGGTTTGAAAACGCAAAAGTAATAAAAGCCCAATCATAAAAATTAGCAGTCCCTGCTCCGGCCATCCCCACACCGAGCCCCAATTCCTAGGGATAACCACTCTCAATTATTTTAGCTATTTCTTATGTTCTTTGCTGCCATATTTCTAAACAACATGTTGTATTAGTTAGTTAGGGTTGCCATAACAAATTATCATAGACTGGGTGGCTTAAACAACACAAATTTATTTCTCACAGTCCTAGAGGCTGGGAAGTCCAAGGTCAAGGTACCAGCTAATTTGGTTTCTAGCAAGAGCCTGCTTCCTGGCTTGCAGACAAGCACCCAACTCATTTCCTCACATGGTGAAGAGAGTGTGAGCTCTCTAGCGTCTCTTCTTATAAGGATGTTAATCCTATCAGATCAGGGCTCCACACGTGACCTCGCTTAATCTTAACTACTTCCTTACTCCAAATACAGCCGCACTGGAGGCTAGTGATTCAACCTATGAATATTGGGGGAACGCAATTCAGTTCATAGCACTTGCTATATACTACTATATACTACTATTTCTAGATTTTCAACTTTTAGGTATTATCTATTAGTGCCCGTAGTGGAAGATGAGGTGTCATCTCTCATATGCCCCTAACCCACCTCCTCTAAACCCACATTTCTGTTTTCTGTATCCTTCCAATAAAGCAATAACACCATTTTCGGTTAAACCAATTGTCGGTGTTCACAGTTTTGTGCTGGTGCAGCTATTGCTCGTGGACGAGCCACATGATACTTCCTTCCTTGCCGAACTTATTTTCTCTAGTGTTAAAAATGGCTTCGTATGTACCTAACACTTATTTACACGCAAACTGACTGTCAGAACTGCTGAAATCTCTCCCAAATAGTTCAGTGTATTGGGCATCTTTCAGTTCCTTCCCTGCCCTACCCCCCAGGAGGCATCCCACCCGGGGGTCCCTGTCCTCTGACTCCAGTCTGGACTTGCGCCTTCTGCAAGCTGTCACCTGGAACTTCTTACATTAGACCCCTGATTTCCTGGATGCCATATTGCATTAGTTTCCATTGCTTCTGTAACGAATTACCGCAAACTAACCATCTTAAAACAACACAAATTTATTATCTTCTAGTTCTAGAGGTCAGAATTCTAAAACGGGTCTCGCTGGGCTGAAATCAAGGTGTTGGCAGGGTTGCACTCCTTTTGCAGACTCTGAGGGAGAAGAGAATCCACTTCCTTGCCTTGTCCAGCTTCTCGAGGATGTCCAGATTCCTCGGCTCATGGTGCCTGTCCTCCACCTGCAAAGTGAGCGACCTCAGCTCTCTTCTGCTAAATGAGGAACCATCCACTCCCGCGCTTCTGGCCTCCACAGTGTTGTTGATATTTCTCCCCTGCTGTCAGCTCTCCTCCTGCTTTCATTGTCCTTGTGGAGTTGGACTAAGTCGATTTCCTCAATGCCATGGCGAGGGGATGACCAGGAAGGGGGCAGAGGTATATGAATGTGGCTAAGCCACCATGTTTAACCAGAAAGTCTCTCCTTGATTTTTGGGCTGCTCTAGGTCGGGGTTTCGTCCCATGAGCCAGACTGCACCCCGCTTCAGGCACCGCTGCATCACGGGCTCCCCTCATCAGCTCAGAGCGCACGCGGACACACTGCCCACCTGCCTGGGCAGCCAGTTCCCAGCACACTGCCCATTTCAGGGTCCACGGGCTTCTCTCCAGTGCTCACACTACCTCTGATTGCAGTGCCAGGAGCTTCTAGCAAGTTCTACTGACTCTTGTTAAGAGCCCTCAGCTCCTACCCCTATTTGAGGTGCTTCCACATGCCACTCAAGTTGAACACAATAACTGGGATGCTCCTGTCCGCAACAAGCAATTCCTCCACACTGCAGACACGGGGGTTTTCCAAGAGATTCTATCGAGTAGATGGGTCATGACGAACCAGAAAAGAACGCTTCCATAGGCACAGGCCATGCAAAGTCACCCACATCTCCTACTTGGTCTCTGTTGTGATCCCTTTCAGGTTCACATGTCAGGAAACATCACATAGACATATTTTATGACCCATACTCCATATGGAGTCACAGCAAATGACCCAGTGTGACTGGTATTCATGGCACAGGTTGTACCTGGGCAAGAGGAAGATAGCAAATCCAGGCCCTATGTAAGGAGACATACTCCTAATCAATGCCCGGCTCACCGATACATCACCATGCTGACCATGAACAGGTAGGAATGATATACCTAATGCCACAGGCACGAGGTATAAAATTAGACTCAGAGGCTGGTGGCTAGCCTGTTACTGCTATTTTCTCATAAATAATAATAAAATCCACTGAGTCATTAGGGGAGAGTCTTCCAGCAGAAAGATGCCTTTTACTAAAAAATTGATTTTTTACCAGAAACACCTCAGACAAGAAACAGGCACACTGTGCCCGCACAGAAGCACAGCCCAGAGCTACCTTCTGTGCCCATCTTGGCTTGGGCTCTATACAATAACCATCTAAGTAACAGTCCTGTGGTCTAAGTAGCCTTGGGATGGGGCAAAACATGGTACGGGCTCCCTTTGGGGCAGTCAACAGTCAGCACGGTCCCCTCCGACCCTCTTGAAAAGCAACAAACGTGGTCCCATTCACTGGAGGAGAAGTTAGTGGTGCGAAGCTCATCATGGCACCATGCTGGTGGAGGCCACCGCCCTGGGGACTGCCCCCCTGAAGCCGGGTGCAGATGCAGAGCAAGCCAAGAACAGAACACACTCGCCACACCTGTGCAGGTGGACTCTCTTCTCTATACTGCTCTGAACTCTCAGCTCTAAGCAGCCTAACACCTCAAATCTCACTTAGACCCACTAAAGGCATCATTATTTAAGTGCCTCATTTTTGGAAAGTGAATAAATCTCCCCATTCTTCAGAGATTCAGATTCTGAGTACCAGGCCTGCTGAAAAGAAGATTCACCTACTTTTAATTTTTAAATAACAATGACAACAATAAAGCAACTTTCCACCCTCTCCCAACAGCCATGCCCAGAGGGTTGGCAGGCCACAGAGGAAGATTCTCCTGTACCCTAATAAACTTGATCGAATCTCATCTGCTGTCCATTCCCATGATGATGTCACTTGTGGCTCAGTCCCTGTCCACAGTCGGACAAGTTCCCGATGGAGCCCCAGTGACTCATGCCTTGGGTTTTCCTTATGGCTTCCTCTTTCGCTCCTGGAAACCGCCCCTTCTCCCACCTGCACCCCAGGTGTTCTGCCCTTCCTCAGGCCTCTTCCTTCTATCTTTTTCAGAGCCACTTCCTTTGTCTCGGGCTCAGACACCCCTTTCTTTTAAAATTTGTTATGAAATATTCCAGACATACAAAAAGGCACAAAAATCAAATAACAAACACCTGTGTCCTCGCCACCTGGCTGCATAAATAAAAGGCAGCTCTTTCTAATCCCAGAGTCTCTCTCTAACACCACAATTCCCAGCAGCTTTTGTTCCATTTTTCTCTGGAAAGAGCCCAGGTTGCTGCATGAATCCAAGGCACAGCCACTTGTCACTGGGACTCTCTGTATTAATTTTTCTCCACCCTTCGTGGCTGTGTGCAGTTCCTCCAGCCTCCAGCCTGCCATCTTCCTTTATGATTTGATGGCCTCCCTATCCCAGAGAGAAGTGGCTTATTGAGGGTCCCTTCTGGTTAGAATTCATCCCTGGGTGATACCACTGGGCTGGACCACTGTGCTTCCTTCCCACACTAGTTCTCTAGGTGACACTTACGGCCCCTTTATGCATCAGGCATGGTGCAGGGGCTGGGGAAGAAGTGAGACACTCTGCCTTCTATGGCCTTGCAGTCTCTTGGGGACAAAAGACAATTGCACAGAGGCAGCCCAAAGCCAAGAGTGCAGACTGGAATCTGGGGAATCCACCTCTGCAGTGAGAACAGGGGCTGCTGGGCCTAGGGAAGGATTGATTGGCACCCGATCTCAAGGGGTGGGTGGGATTGAGAGACAGAGAGGGATAAGTTGGGGCATTCTAGGTGAGAGAAGGCAAACCAATAGAGACAGTCGGGGTGGGGGCAGGTGGCAGAGAAGGAGACCCCAGCCAGGCCGGAGAAGATGGAAATGAGGCAGGCAAG
This sequence comes from Rousettus aegyptiacus, assembly GCF_014176215.1. NCBI lineage: Eukaryota > Metazoa > Chordata > Mammalia > Chiroptera > Pteropodidae > Rousettus > Rousettus aegyptiacus. Next base: position 75,873,724 of record NW_023416287.1, read on the forward strand.
ATGAGCTCGGCTGGGCAGGGCCTTCGGTGGCAGTGGGCTGAGGGATGGGTGTCCATGCTGCCACAGCTGCCTCTCCCAGGCCCGCCCTTGTTCCCAGATCCCTGCCAGGGGCAGGGCGTGTGTGTGTGTCAGGAAGCCCTTTGTCACTGCTTCCCCACCCACCTGCCCTGCCCTGCCCTGCCCTGCCACACGCAGCCTGTGGGAGGACAGAGGGCAGCTCAGACACTGCCCACACTGTTGACGTGGGCACGTCCTGGGCAGAAGTGGGACGCTGACTTGCTGCTACCCCCTCGGATGCAGCCCCCTACCCCCAGGAGGCGAAGGGTGCTCACTCCGCTGGGAGTCTCCCATAGCACCTGGCACCCGTGGCTCTGGGCAGGGGGCAGGGCTCAGGAGCATGGTTGCCTTCCCCATCTCTGAAGGAATCTCCAGACCGAGTTCACCACTGTCTCCCCACCTATGCTCCTGGACTTGTCCCCCCACTGAGGCCCTGACATTAGTCCCCAAACATCACACTCACGTTCGCCTATGGCCACCCTCAGCCCCGCCACCTGGGCTGAGTCTTCTTGCAGTCCTGCGCTTAGCTCCGCCACCACGCCCATCTCACCATCCTGTAGGTCATTCCTGAAGGCAGGAGCTGTGTCTTACTCACCTTTATATCCCCAGCCTCCGGCCACAGGAGAAGTGCTCCATAAAAGTTAAGTGAAGGGCCATCTCCCAAGTGGCCTTTGCATTACAGAGTTGAAAGGAGGAATGCCTCTGAGGAGGGGTGTCTCCTCCACCCAAGATTTCTCTGGTGATTTTTCAGTGATAGCTGTAGATTCTTCTCGACCATTTACCTGGGTCTCTGAACCTGAATAGGGTGTCCCAAACTGTCGACCTCAGTGTGAAGCCTCCCTCGCTTACCTGGTAGATGGGGTGCTCAACCTGTGGTCCTCAGCCCTTCTCTCCGAGGTGCCCACGCTCTCTGTGCCCTTTCCATCCCCGATTTACAACTGGGCTATTCTACCAAGTCACCGACTTCAGTGGGGAGAGGGTCCTCAAAAAGACCGTAGTCACACTGGGGCACTGGTCCCCTACTCTCCACTTACCCAGATCTTCCCATGACAGGCTCTCACTCAAAGCCCACCTGCCCCATGAGCCCTCCCAATCCCCAACCCATACTGATCTTTCCAGCTAAATATACACCACCCTTACTCTCTCCACTGCTCATTTGACCACCGATCATGAATGTTCCCTTCTGGACTGTGTGTCAGGTACGACAGAGCTGAATGACACTGCAAAGAATGGCTAAGTCCCCCCTGGCATTCTCCTAGGAGGCAAGGCCCGCGCAGAGTGGAAAGGCATGTGTTGGGAGACTTTGAGTCCTTTGGCGATAGTCAGGACCGGAACCCGCGTCTCCTGGCTCAGGTTTAGAGATCCCTCTTCTTCGTGCGCTTGGCTCCTGCCTCTTTATCCACAGCCCATCCCAGAAGACAAGGACCGTGCTGCACGCCCTGCTGTGTCCCTACTTGAGGACCAAGCAAGGTGCTGCCCAGAGTAGGACCTTGGTGAATATTTGGCAAGCGGTTGTGTCACGTGTTCCAAGGTCCCTAATCACCTCCACACACCCGCTCCACCTGTCCTTGCCACCACAGCCCGGCCCACACCAGAGCCCCATACAGAAACCCAGCCAAGATCCCTCGGAAGGGAGAGGGTGTGCATGTGAATTTTACCTCCTTTGAGAACACTGCTGATTTTCATTTGGCCTCTGCCTGACTTGTCTTAGCCACTAAGCAAAAAGGTAAGTACTCATTTTAATGATGGCAAGGGGCTATAAACAATAAAAAGGCATCTCAGCTTGGGTGTGGGGCGGAAAGCAAACTAGAGGGAGTTTATGCCTGCCTAAGGACCAAGGATCAGGGCCCCCAGGGCACCCAGGACATCCCTCTTTCCCCTTCTCCTGCTGTGGGAAGATTTTCAAGACAGCCAGTGAGTACTGAGGCATAGAATTCTGCAGAAGGGGGTAGGGGATGTCCTCCCCCAGTTAATTTACTTTGGTTAAGACGAGACTAGAAATAGTAAATGAATTTAGCAAGGTTGCTGGATACAAGGTCAAAAAACAAAACTCAATTGTATTTTCTATAGACCAGTAACAAACAAATGAAAAATGAAAAAAAAAAAAATTAAATAGCACTTACAATAGCATCCAAAAAATTAAATATCTAAGAAATAAAGGCAATGAAATATGGGCACAACCTCTATATTGAGAAGTATAAAACAACGCCGAGACGAACAACTTAACAAATGGAGGTCCTGCGTTCATGGATGTCTGTTTTCTCCCACCTATTCAAAGCAAGTCCAATCATCATTCCAACAGATGTGTCTACGTGTCTTTGTGTGTGCGTGTGTGAAAACCGACAAGTGATTTTGAAACTACACGAAAATGCAAAAGGCCTAGAATAGCAAAGACGATATTGGAGAACAAAGCTGGAGAAATTCCGCTACCAGATTTCAGGATGTTTACTTTACATTTTCAGTACGGAGCGGGATGGGCGCAAGGATGAACAGTTAGCCAATGAATAGAGTCCAGAACAGGCACATTCATGTCGGGTCGCTGATGTCAAAGGCTCCACTGCACTTCAGTGAGGAAAGAATGATATTTACAATAAATGACACTCAGTCTATTGGATATCCATATTAAAAAATAAACTTTGATCTCCACCTCACCCTAAACAAAAATTAATTTGAAATGGATCACAGATCTAAACATGAAAGGTAAAACAATAAAGCTGCTAAAAGGGAACACGGAAGAGTAAATCTTCATGGCCCTGGGCAGACAAAGAGGACAGGAAACGCACTAACCAAAAATGAAAAGACTGATCAATTAGACTTCATTAAAACTCAGAATGTCCGTTAATCAAAGGACACCACTAAGAGAGTAAAATGGCACGCTGGAGAGAAGATCCATGACTGAGGACTGGTATCTAGAATATACAAAGAAAGATACACTTAAGAAGACAGACAGACCAGTTAAAAATGGGAAAACATTTGAATAGGTACTTTACAAAAGAAGATATCGAAATGGCCAATAAACATATAAAATCATGCTAAGGCAAAAAATAAGACCACAGTGATATATCACTACAACAAACAGAATGGCTAAAATAAAACACCAAGTGTTGGTGAGGATGTGGAGCAATGTAACTCTTAAATTATTGGGAGGGAAGTAAATCTATACAACTACTTCAATAAAGCACGTGGCAATACCTGTCAAAGCTAACTATACATGTAACCCAGTAATCTCACTCACGTATATACCCAAGATAAATTGTACTTATGTACACCAAAAGACATCAATAAGAATGTTCACAGAGGCTTTTTTGAAAGTAGTCTCAAACTAGAAGTGACCCAGATGTCACCAACAATAGAACGGGTAAATAAATGGCGGTATAATCACACCAAAAATACTATACAGCAACGAAAAAGAATGAACTTCTGGCACATATCACCACATGAATAAATTTCATGAATATAATGCCAAATGAAATACAAAGGAGTGAATATGGCATGATTCCATTTATATGAGTTCAAAAACAGCAAAACTACTATCCAGTGACAGAAATCAGTATAGTGGTCACTCAGTTACTCTTGACTGGGGTACGGACTTAAAGGAGGCAGAAGGGAGCCTTCTGGAGAGCTGGAAATGTTCTATAACATGAACGTAATTTGATTACAAGAGTGTTTACCTATGCAAAAATTCTTTAAGGTGTACCTTTAGGATTTGGGCATTTTACCAAAAAGCGGGGAGGGGTGGGAAGACAGGAAGGAGTAATGCAGGGCCCGTCGGGGTGTAACTGAGGGTCCTGTTTGTCCTCGAGCGGCCTTCCCTGTGCCCAGGAGTCTGGAGAGAAAGAGCAGCATTTCAGTAAAGAGGTTAACACATCACGGGTCAGTGTCAGGGTTAAAAAGGCACCTTTCACCATCACCTAGTCTACTTGGAAAAGACAAGTAAACAAGAGTGGCTTTTGGAGAGGGGTCATCAAGTGCAGCTGCCGCTGCAGGGACTGTACACAGGTTCAGCCACCAGGGACCACACAGGCCTCTATATTGCTCTGGTTTCGTATCAAGCACTGGGTGCTCTATAGAAAATTAATAAAAGAGTTTTCTTTTCTTCCTATTTAAAAAACCCTAACCTGCAGACTCACTTCTCTCTAACTTCTACTTACTCCTCAGGAGAGAAAGGGGTGGGGGGATTGTATTAGCTGGCACTGAGCCTGGAGCCTTACCCAGACAAGATGTGGCTTTATGTTCCTTCTCACTCCTGCAGGCTCCTTAATGTCTCCACCCCCTAAATGTGGAACTTGTCACCCGCCCCAGGAGGGCTTTGTCCGGGCTTCTTTTCATCTCAGCCTGATCTGGCAGGCCCTGGCAACTTGGGCTCATCCGCCCCCTTCCCAGACTCCGGGTGGCACAGGACTGCTTAGGTGTGCCACTTCCTGATTTGCTCGCCCTTTCCCCACTTAGATTTGTGATTTATTGATATTTGTTTGCTTTGAGCAATCTGACAATCTGGTTTCATTCCTCCACCCCAGCCCAGTCACTTATATTAGGGTGGCCCTGGAAGTCTGTTATTTGGATTTGTTCTCCATCTGTCCTGTGCTCAGTGTTGCCGTACTCCATGTTATACTGTTTAAAAATAAAGTTGAAAAAGTAACAACTAAATAGATGACAGCCTGGCAAAAACAGCAGCTGTTGCCCATAAGGCAAAATAGAATATATTCCCCTCGATATATTTATATAGAGATGGATATTACAGAAAGAGAGAGAGAGAGAGAGAGAGAGAGAGAGAGAGAGAGAGAGAGAGAGAGAGAGAGAGAGAGAGAGAGAGAGAGAGAGAGAGAGGAGAAAAGGGTCTCATCCGGTGCAATATCGTTTAAAGCTGATGCCAAGAAGGTGATGGATGTTGCATGCTGGCATCTGTGACTCAGCCCTCAGGCTCAAAATGAGAAGGTGCAGAGTCTAAAGACTCTGAAGAGGCAGCTGGTGTCTGGGAACCTTTGTGAGATGAGTGTTTGCATTCCGACCCCAGGTACAAGTTAGATCCAAATCAAGTCAGCAAGTCCAGACGTTGGAGCAGGGACGACAATGAATGTCACATGAATTCTGCCCTTGACATACTTCGTTGAGTTAGCATGACACAAAGTTACCAAAAGTTCACAATAAAATTTATGTAAAAATCCAAGCCATATGACATCAAAAGCATAAGTGACAAAAGAAAAATTGGACTTCATCGAAAATAAATTTTTTTGCTTCAGTGGACATCATTAAGAATGTGGAAAGATAACCCACGGAATGGGAGAAAAATTTGCAAATCATATATCTGATAAGGGTCTTATGTCTAGAATATACAAAGTCCTCTTAGAACTCAAAATTAAAAGACAATCCAACATTTAAAACATGGCCAAAGGCTCTAAATAGATATTTCTCCAAAGAAGATACACAAATGACCAATAAGCACATGAAAAGATGTTCAATTTCATTAGCTACTAGAGAAATGCACATCAAAACCACAATGAGATACCACTTCACACCAATTAGGACAGTTAGAATCAAGAAGTCAGTTAATAACAAATGTTAGCAAGGATGTAGAGAAACTGGAGCCCTCATACACTACTAGTAGAAAAGAAAATGGTGCAGCCACTTTGGAAGACAGTCTGGCCGTTCCTCAAAAGGGTAAATGCAGAGCTACCATATAATGAAGCAACTCTACTCCCAGGTAGATGCCCCAAAGAAATAAATATATAAGTCCACACATAAGCTATAAATGGATATTCAGAGCAGCATTATTCAAAATAGCCAAATGTGGAAATAGACGTCCATCAATTGATGAATGGGCAAATAAAATGTGGTATATTTATACAGTGGAATATTATCCAGCCATTAAAAGGAACGAAGTTCCGATATATGCTGTAATACGGATGAACCTTGAAAACACACAAAGTGAAAGAAGCCAGTCACAAAACACCATATATTATATTATTCCATTTACATAAAATTCCCAGAACAAAACATCTATAGAGATAGAAAGTAGATTAATTGGTTGCCAGGAGCTGAATAGGGGAGAATGCTAATGGGTAAGGTGTATCTTTTGGAGGGGATGAAAATTTCCTGGAATTGGTGGAGATGGTTGCAAACTCTGTATTCAACTCTATATTAAAAACCATAGAATTATATGCTTTCAATGGATAAATTGCATGATATGTGAATTTTATCTCAATTAAGCTGTTGTTTAAAAATCTGTTAAATTTATGTGGAGAGGCAGAATAGCCAACTTAATACTGAAGGAAAAAGACGAAGTTGGAGAGCCGACGCTACCTGAATTAAAACTTACTGTTGTTTGACTATAAAACTACAGCAAAAATTATAGTAATCAAGACAGTGTGATACTGGTGAAAGAATAGACAAATGGATCGAAGGAACAGAATGGAGACCTAGAAACAGACCCACGTAAGTATAGCCAACTGATCTTTGGCAAAGGAGCAAAGGCAATACAAGGGAAAAAGATAGTCTTTTCAACAAATGGAGCTGGAACAACCAGACATTCACATGTAAAAAAATAAATCTAGACATGGACCTTATATAAGCTTTACAACAATTAACTCAAAATGGATCATAGACCTAAATGTGAAATGTGAAACTATAAAACTCCCAGAAGATAACATCGGAGAAACCCTAAATGATCTCGGTTATCATGATGACTTTTTAGCTATAACACCAAAGGCATGATTCATGGAAAAAAAAAAAATTGATAAGCTGGACTTCATTAAAACCAAAATTTTCTGCTCTGCAAAAAGACAATGACAAGAGAACAGGAAGACAAGCCACAGACTGAGAGAAAGTATTTGCTAAAGTCACATATGATAAAGGATTGTTATCTAAAATATGCAAAGAACTCTTAAGACTCAACAAGAAAATGAACAACCTGATTAAAAATAGGCAACAGACCTGAACAGACACCTCATCAAAGAAGATATATAGATTACAAATAAGAATAAGAAACGATGCGCCACACCCTATGTCATCAGGGAAATGCAAATTAGAACAACGATGAGATATTACTACACGCCTATTAGAATGGCCAAAATCCAGAACACTGACAACACCAAACGCTGGTGAGGATGCGGAGCAACAGGAACTCTCATTCACTGCCGGTGGGAGGGCAAAACGGCACGCTCACTTTGGAAGACAGTCCAGCATTTTCTTACAAAACTAAACATACTATTAGCATGTGATCCAGTAATCATGCTCCTTAGTATCTACCCAACTGACTGAAAACAGGTCCACACAAAAAAACTACACACAGATGTTTATAGCAGCTTTATTCATGACTGCCAAAACTTGGAAGCAAACAAGATGTCTTCCAGTAGGCGAATGGCTACATAAACTGTGGTACATTCAGACAATGGAGTAGTATTCAGCACTAAAGCGGAATGAGCCCTCAGGTCATGAAAAGATACAGAGGGAACCTGAACACATATTACAAATAAAAGAAGCGACATACTGCACGATTCCAACCATATGGCATCCTGGAAAAGGCAAAACTACGGAGACAATAGATAGATCAGTGGTTGCCAACGGTTAGGGGGCGGGTGGAATGAGGGCAGAGCGCAGAGGATTTTTAGGGCAGCGAAGCTACTGTTGGATATGATCATGATGGACACATGTCATTATACGGTGGTCCAAACCCATAGGGTATACGACACCCAAAAGGAACCCTAATGTAAACGATGGACTTTGAGTGATTATGATGTGTCGGTGGAGGTTCATCAACGGTGACAAATGTACCGCTGTGGTGGGAGATGCTGATAATGGGGGAGGCTGTGCAGGTGGGTGGACAGGGCCTGCATGAGAACGCTCTGTACCTTCTGCTCGGTTTTGCTGTGAACCTAAAACTGCTCTTATAAATCAACTTTAGTAATTTAAAAAAATCCAAGCCAAGAGAAGAGATGGGACAAGATAGCTTAAGGTTATTGCTGAGTGGCTGATTCTGCGAGTAACACAGGAGGTCAGAGCAGAGAGAACATCCATCTCAGACAAGAATATAGACACAGACTGGGTCTTGAAGAAGGGGTAACATTTGGAGAAGAGGATTAATCCAGGTGTGGGGCAGGGAAATAGAGGCCAAGTTCTGGGGATGCCGCAAGTTCTCCTCTCTGTCCCCACAGGTTGGACCACCACCATCCTGGGGGTGGGGGGCATGTACAAAGCCACTTAGACCCAACTCCAGCCAGGCACATGGTCTGGCTGAGACACAAAGGAGGGCCTCTCCTCTGACGAATGAAGGAGGCTGCCGTGCAGTTCCCCTGGCTTGCCCACTTGCCTGGTTCCTTCCAGGAGGGTCTGGGATACCCTTCAGCCAGAGAAAATGTCCCCTTTCCAGATGAAATAACCTGGTCCCAGTGAAGAGGAGCTGGCCTGAGTTTGACTCATTTATGTGCCAGGTACCATTCAAGGTGGTGCAAATCCAGCATGAATGAGACAGACAAGAGGCTTTGGAGCTTGCGAGAGGGTGACAAACGAGAAAGGACACAGCAGAGGTGCACTGCCCTGCAAGGGACCAAAGCAGAGCGGTGTTGAGCTGACGGCGGCAACACTAGATTGGCGGTCGGGGAAGGCCAGGTGACATTTAAGCAGAAACCTGAAGACTGAGAAGCAGCGAAACTGTTCCAACAGGAGCGGCTGGCACGAAGGCCTTGGGAAGGAGCAGGGCTGCTGTGTCAGAGGACCAGAAGGCGGGCTGGGCGGCTTTGTGCAATCTTAAATCCCTTTGTCTTCTTCCTCAATCTTCGAAGCCTTTGTTTTTGACTACACCGTGCTTTTACGTTGGTTTTTCTATCTCCAAACTGCTCAGTGTCAAGAAATGAACTTGGCCAGGAGAACTTGCTGCAGAGGAATCTTTAGTGAGGGCCCCAGTCACTCCTGAGGGGATGTCTTCACCATCAAACCAGAGCGCCCCGCGCTTGCACTGAGTGGGACCTACACTCGCCTGGATTTTGTCATCTTTAGTGGCCTCTCCCATGGGCGCTGGGAGGCAAATGGCTGCTGCTATAAGGCCTCCTGATATTTCCACATACCAGCCCGCATTTATCTGCATCTCATTACTGTGGACATAAATGAAGCAAACTCCTAACTACATCAAATCTGAAGGGAAGCAGCCGAATTTCAAACAATAGTAAGAACAGGGCAGAAAAAGCATGTTTTATCCCAAGATTATTAACCTCTTTTCTGGGTACTGGTTCTGACTGTTCTGAACTAAAAGCATTGACTCCCATGTGATTAAAGAACATGCTTAAAGACTTGAGCCGGGATGGGAGCTGGCACTCACGTGAGAGCAGAACCGGCCCATGAGCCACGTCAGAACGCAGGCTCCCTCTCCAGGCCCAGCTTCCAAGTGTGGGTGGCTCCATGGAGCTGTCAAAATGTAGGGCTGGGATGAAATATGGCCTCCTAAATGCACAGCTGTGGCGACGTGTGTGGCAAAGGAAGGACTAGGTGAGTCAAAGGTACTTGGACGCGCATCGGCCCAGCCCGCGGTGAGAGCGGCGTTGTGTGCGGCGGGGACTGGGCGTGAAAGCCAGCAAGCCGCGGTGCGCTCGCCGGTGCCACCGCGGTGTCTGCCTGGAGAGCCTGGCGGCTTCTTTCCCTCCAACTCTATTTATTTTTATCGTGGTAAAGTGCAGATAACATAAAATTTGCCAGTTTAACCATGTTCCAGTGCACGGTTTGGTGGCATTGAGTACATTCACACAGTTGGGCAATCCTCACCACCATCCATCTCGAGACCTTCTTCGTCTTCCCAAGCAGAAACTCCACCCATCAAATGCTAACTCCCCACCCACCCTGCCCCGCCCCTGGCAACCACCGTTCTACTTTGTCTCTGAATCTGACTACTCTAGAAACCTGTATAAGTGCAATATACAATATTTGTTCTTTGATGACTGGCTTATTGCACTTGGCATAATGTCCTCAAGGTTCATCTACGCTGCAGCATGTGTCAGAATTTCCTTCCTTTCAAAGGCTGAATAATATTTCATTGTACGGATCCATCGCATTTTGCTCACACAGTCATCTGTTGGTGGACACTTGGGCTGCTCCCGCCGTTTGCCTGCTGTGAATAATGCTGCTACGAACCTGAGTGTACGAGTATCAGTTTGAGTCTCTGCTTGGAATTATCTTAGATTTATACCCAGAAGTAGAATTGCTGGATCATATTGTCTTCATGTTTATTTTTAACTAATCCTAATGTATATATGTGTTTTAAAAACTCAGAATGCCACCCATTTTTTTTGTGTGTTCATTTTTAAAAAATGAACACAGCATAAAATAACAAATAAACTGATTAATACATAAATCTCCAAGATCTGGATTTAAAAGACTAGTCCCAACAAGCTGCTCAAGTAATCTTGCTCACTGCCATTATCCCACCTTGACAGTAGAAGCCCCCAAGGGGACATCCAAGGCCCCTCCACAGGACTCCCCACACCCCCCGCCCCCCACATCATCCCTAAGGCGTGGTCATTCGCCCCGGTGGGAGTACACCCAGCGACAGGCAGCCAACTACCTCAGCAGGCTGCCAACTTTTCAGTGTGCATTGTTTCAGCTTTCATTGTTTCCAAGTTCCTTCTCCAGCCAGCAGTAGGAAGGCAGAGCTACTCTGTGGATTCGCTAGGCACGGTGAAGCCTGAGCAGGTAGGAAGTGCCGTCCTGGTCGCCAAGGCTCACAGCCTTCTTGTGGGAGAGCGATGGCTGAGGTGACTGAAGTTGCATAACCAACTTTTAGGATGAAGAGGCAAATGAGTAGTGAGAGCTACACAGTTGACAGGGATTGAGGGGAGAAGAGGTAAGTGACTGGTCATTGGCCCTCAGTCCCTGAGGGATGAAGGTGTGAGTCAGGAAGCAGGTACCACACACAGATGGCCCCCAAACCTAGGTCTCCAGGCAGGACTGTCTTTGAGCCTTAAGCCAGTTTATCTAGAGTGAACCAAGAGCCTTTCCTCGGGGCTCCCTGTGCTGACTTCTCAGCCGGAAGCCAGAGGTCGTTCTAAACTGCCCTCTCCTTCAGTCCCACGTTCCGCCCATCCTGAGTCTGCCGAGCCTGGTCCTGAACACCTGGGATCTGTCCCTCCTCTCTGTCCCACAGCCCCACATGCCACCAGACCCTCGCCATCTGTTACGGGTTGAACTGCATCTTCCCAAATTCACATGTTGAAGTCCTGATCCCGAGTACCTGTGAACGTGATCTTATTTGGAAATGGGTCTTTGTGGATAGAATTAATTACGATGAAGTCATACCGAGGTAGGATGGGCCCCTGATTCAGTATGACCAGTCACCTTATAAAAAGGGAAAATTTGGACACAGGCGCGCGCACGTGAAGAACACCACGTGAGCAGAAGGTGGAGATCGGGGTGTTACCTCTCCAAGCCAAGGAATGCCACCGAGGGCCAGCAAACTAACAGAATCGCAGGGCGGCACGGGACAGCTTCTCCCTCTCAGCCTTCGGAAGGGACTAACCCTGCCCACGCCTGCACCTTGGACTTCCAGTAGGCAGACCTGGGAGGGAACAGCTCTCTGAGCAAACCAGCACACCCTTTCTCCTGCGCTCCTTCGCGAGCATCTAAACTCTCTGCCTGCAGACCCACCTGTCTGCCCTCCCCACATTTACCCTCCGCAAGATCATCGGAAAGATCCCTAAGACGCAGACCTGAAGCTGTCACCCATGAGGGCCTCTCCTGCAGTAAAGCATGATGTCAAAGTTGGTCCAGCTGCCACCCGTTTTAGGCCCCTGTCGCTCTTCCTCTACACACAGCTAACTCCAACCTCGCCGAAGTCCCCATGGTCCTCTGAGGGAGCCGTGCCATGCCTCACACACCCCTTGTCCTTTGGCCTTCCTTGTCCCCCGCAGAGCCCCAGTTCGCCCTAGGAGACTTAGCAAAGCCTTCCCCAGATTCCTGCGAGAGGGCCCTGCTCCCCATCTAAGTCTGTCTATCACAGTGCCCCGTCCACACAGGTTTCTGCCGTCTCGGGGCTCCTACCTCTCAGCCAGTGCAGTCTGGCCTGACTGGAGGGTGGTGGTCTTGGGAAGCCGAGATGCACTGGCTCAGGTGTCTCCCTGTGGCTCCTCCGAGAGGAGGAGGGACCCTGTGACAGGGTCCTTCCGGAACAGAGAACACGCGCTCACAGCACCGCTGTCCCAGAAGCGGCCCTGGGAGGGGCCACGCCGCTGCCAACTCAGTGCAGAGATAGAAGGAGCCTCAGCGAAGAACGGCGGACACCCCACTCGGGGAGGCTGCTGTCCCGCCACGGACAAGGATTCCGGCACCACGCCTGTGCCAGGCCTCTCTCCCGCCCGGCCCTGTGCGTCCAGGGGCCCGGTTTACAATCAGCATCTGAACAGCAGGCTTCCGGGGTGGCTCGCTGGTACCGGCAGCATAGGTGTCCGGCTTCCTCCCATTGCAGCTGCTCCTGTGGGGTTAGGGCCCCAACCCTCACCCCACGCCTGGGTGGTCAGGGCCAAGCCCATTCCCTGTAGCATCCCTTGTGCTTTGCAGAGGATCAGTGTTTTTAAAGGGCTGCCAAACCAAAAAAAGAAACGCAAGACTGTTCATTCTGGAGACCCTGGCTGATCACCTGCTCTCTCCCGGGGACTCCGTCTCTGTCCCATACATACCACGGGGGACAAGGGCTATGTGCATTGCATTTCTCGGATACCCCTTCTGTAATGGAAGCTGCTCCAGGGCAGACAACCCACAGCTGCGCAGGAGCAGGCAGAGGAAGGCCTTCGATACACGCTTGTCAGAGTAAATGTGTGAATGGGTGGGTGAAAGGTCGGGGGTCGTTTGGCCCGGCCTCCCTCCACACAGGCAGACAGGAGATACCTGCGGAGATGCCTGTGGGGGGCCTGGTTTCATCGGGCCTCTGCCGGTAGTAAATCCGTGTTGTTATTGTTGTTGTTAATATTGCTTAAACTAAAAGTACGTTTTCCTTTCATTCCATTAGTTTGTTGTGTCTCTCCTCATCTGGATTTCTCCCCTCTGTTTGAGAACTTCCCTTTCAGCTCAAGCCTTTGCTCCAGCCAACTCTGGCCGCCCACCTCATGGCCTTCTGTGTTAATTCCTGCCAAGGCAGCTCCCAATTCACCAGGGCCAACCGCAAGCATCCTCCTCCCTGCCTCCCGGTCCTCTACCTGGCAGGGGCTGCCTGCCCCATAACTCAGCCCACACTTTGAAGGCCATTGCCTGGGTGCCAAGACTGAAGGCTCTGTCAAAGGCAGCTCTCAGCAAAAGGCGCAAGGGGGGCTCTCCCTCTCGGCCGGCAGGCCCCCCATCCATCACACACAGGGCCTTCACCCCATTCCTATGGTTTATAGCAACTTGTTAGCTAATTCCAGCCCCTGCCATGAGGCCCTTCCCATCTATAGTCTCGCTGGACCCTCAAGTTTGGGACCTGAATAGGGGGCTAAGCTAAGATTCCTTTTATTTCTGTTTTATAGATGGGGCAGTGAGAGTTGAGGGTGACAGTCTGTCCCTGGCAGAGCCGCTTCAGGGCAGGTCTCCCCCACTCTGAGACCCGTTCGCTCCTCCTGCACTTCGCACGCTGCCTGATCCTGCCCTCCCCAGACACCGCAACGATCTCAGCCTCCTAGTAAAAGCTGGCCTTGGCTAGCCGGAGAAAGCAGTAATGATCGCATTGACAACACTAACATCTAAGGAGCGCTGACGACGTACAGGGCCCTGGACCAAGCACGTGCATGGAGGAGTTCACTGATTCCTCTTCTCCTCCCTTTGAGGTCGGCACTATCGTTAGCTCCACCTTCCAGGGGAGGACCTTAGGGTGCGCAGCTTAAGCACCGCCCCAGGTCACACAGCCTGTAAGTGACTGTAAGTGACCGGGAGGGGATTCAGGCCCAGGCAGCAAACTCCGAGCTCTGAGTACCAATCCACATTAAGGAACCAATAACCAATGATAGCTTGCTCAGCGTCTGCATTTTAACGTGGGACGCCTCCATCTGTAGAAGATGGGGGGAGAGAGGCCTTTGAATTAATGTGCCACTTTGCTGAGTGCTGGCATCTTGGGTGGGAGCCTTGAATTTGCTCAGTAACGCTGGGCTAAGGCTCAGAGGGTGGCGATGCCTTACTTTCTCCATACGGATGTGGGGAGAGCAGGCTGCCTCTAGAGAACAAATATTTACTGAGCACCTCAGTGCCGTACTGTGCTGAGTGAGGGGGGTATAACTAGGAACCCAAACTGCCAAAGGCAGAGCCCCTGGCCTTATGTCCCAGGCACCCAGGATCTCGACTTTCAGACTTTTATATCCAGTCCAGACTTAAATCCAGGTTCAGAGGGTCTCTGCACACCATGCAGAAAAATAAATAAACAAGCCAACAGCTAGCAATAATGACAGTTAAAAGTTACTAAGTGCCAAATACTTTTCTAAGTGCTTTGTAAATGTTAACTGATTTAATCCTTGGAATAACTCAACAACGCAAATATTACGTCCATTTTCCAGTTGAGAAAACGAAGGCATAGAAAGGTAAAGCAACTTGCCTTGCACGCTGAGTGGCTGGCGGATCCTGGGTCTGAGCCCTTGCCTCCCACAGCTGCCCCCTGCCTCCCACCGCCGCCCCCTGCCTTCCCTCTCTCCTGCCTCTTAAGCAAGCATTCTGTGAGCCCAGAATGTGGTGAAGGCTGAGTAGGAAAGAGGTACAGCTGGGCTGTGCCCCGCCAGCCTCCACCCCGGGTCAGCTGGAGAGTAGCTGAGGCTGGTATGAGATCCTGCCAGTGAGGGACTATGGACAAAGGGAGCGAGAGAGGAGGAGGAGCATCGGTTTTGTGCTGAGTGCAGGACCATCTTTGCACAAGAGTCCCCCTCACCGAAACGGTACTTTCTTGTCTATTCTTTCTGACCTACCCTGAGGTGTAACTAAGGCAGGTATCATCCCATTTCCCAGATGAGAAAATCCAAGGTCAGGGAAGCTGGGGCCTAACCCAAAGCCTACCCAAGCTGGTCCTAGACGCCTCCCCCAAGGGCAATTCTCAGCACACCATGCTGCTGGAAGGAAGGCGAGAGCCTCGTCACACAGACATAGGACACGAGGGGCTACTCTTGTTTTGATATGTACATATGTGGCAGATATGGTATCATCGCCAGAATTTACAAGCAGTTCCCCTACTCGAGAGCATGAGAACGCATCTCCTTCTGCATTCTCATCACTCCACGGGACCTAGCAAGCAACCAGCTCCGGAAAACTTGCAGCCTGTGCTCTGCACCCAAAGGAACTCCAGAGGAAGAGGCTGGAAATCCAAGAAGGGGAGGGGACGAGGCAGAGGCAGAGCTAGAGCATCTAGGTCCAGAGGGCCTGTATCTCTGGGTCTGACAGCTCTGAGCTGCACTCTGAGATAGCAAGCCCAAGCCCACGCTCTGTGCCAGAAGCTAAATAAATAAATAAATAAATAAATAAGCAAGCCAGCCAGCCAGCCAGCCAACAAATCCTGAAGACTAAATTGACAGTACCAGTCCAGCCCAGTCACTGCATGTGATCACACACTGGCCCTGGACTAAAAAGCTTCTTGGCTTCCTTGGGAAGTGCTGGAGGATGGTTTCACACTGGGGGTGCATAAAGGATGAGTGAGATGCAGGGCCGGGTCAACCTCAAGACGGAATAGTGTAAGTGACAGGTTTGCCCTAGCAAAGGCCTCAGCAAGGGAGAGGTATTAGGATAGAGGTGAGAAATGTCCCCACCCCACCCCTTCTTCTGATCTCCATCATTGGCATATCCTAGAAACCCAAGGGCTCCAGCCCTGGCTCCCAGCTCTCCCACACCATCAGCCAGTGGGCTAACAGGCAGTGCATATTTAACAGAGGCGGCCAATTAACTAGCCTTTGCAAGGAAGGGGGTTGGGGAAGAGAAAATCTTACTGGATCTAGAACATCTTTTTCCACTGGAGCACACCGCAGTGTGCTTGTGTGTCAACAGACCCTAGTCGTGTGTGTGCACGCATGTGGATGTACGTGTAGGAGGGGTGGGAATGGGGACTCGCCTTACTTCTTCCGTGGGCTGGCCAAGCACAGGAGTGACCTGGAGTCCGAGGTCTTAGTCCCAGTTCTACTACTACAACTTTGAGCAAGTCATTTAACCTCCTTTACCCTCAAGTTTTGCATCTATAAAATGAGAGAAATGTCTGTTCTCTCCTCCAGTCCCTGCGAACACAGAAGAAGATCTGTTCTAGAGATTGCTTGCTGATTTTTACCTCATAGTCATTTTTCCCTTATGACATAGAAACCTGGGTGACTTACCTACCAGAAAAATTACATTTCCAAGATAATTTTGTGGAGAAGTGGCTAACAGGATGTATGCAGCAGTTTCTGGATGGGACCACGAAAAAGCTCTTTAAAAGTCACGATGGCTGGAGCTCCAGCAGCCCTCTTGGACCACGAAGATGCTACAGTAAGAATGGTGGAAGGGTGTGATAGAAGTGCCAGATAACTGTGGATCTTTCATACTAACTGAAGTGCCTACTTCTGGGCTTTCTTTGCATGAAAGAAAAATAAGCTTTGAAATTACCTAAGTCAATGTTGTTTATGGTCTCCGTTGCTAACTTAGTTTTCCAAATGACACAGGGCCTGCATGTGTCTACACTAATAACCAACTCATCCAGCGCTCATAGGTCCAGCATCCTACCAACTCCACAGAAGTCTATGAAAGTCACAAATCTAGAATCCATGAAGAAACCTTAAAACACAAGATCTGAGTAATAAAATTGAGGCAAACTGGAGGTATGCACACAAGGAGAGGTGCAAGGTCCATGTGACAGACGAGCAACGAGCAGATGCAGGGGCCATAGAAGACAGGGAGGCCCTCACACGAAGAGAACAAAAGAAATGAGGACAGCAAACACCCTGGGTAGGGGCCTCGGTTTCGGGGCAAACGGCTCCACCTACCAGCTCAGATTTCCAGAGAACCACTGTATGTCACTAAAGGTGAACGGTGGTAAGAATACTTTTCCAGAATATTCAGGTGGTGTGCTAATATGAGGGGCTCTGTCAAGTAAGTCAGTTCCTAAATCATGATAAATCAAAGGTGGGTACCAACACCAACACATTGCCTACTAACTGGGCCAAACGACTAACTTTGCTAGGCCTTTTTCTGTATCCACAAATTGACAATAATCATAACAATTATTCAGAGTTGCTGTGGATTACAGGTAATGTATATAAAACTACCTATTTTATACAGTGCTTGGCACATAGTAAATGCTCAATAAGTAACTAAACAGCCTAATACATATTCTACAAATTGAAGGGCAATTATAACAAAATTGTTATAATTGGGTTCTATACTCTGTATTAATCAGGCAGCTACTTTTATTATATATGTATGTGAAACATTTCCAACAGAATATAGGCTGGCCCGCGACTTGCTTTGACCAATAGAATACAATGAAAGTGATTTGCGTAACTTCAGAGCCTTGGACTCAAGAGATCTTAACAGCTTCTGCTCTCTTCCTCTTAGAATATTGTTGCTGCCACATGAAGACACATAAGCTAGCCTTTTTCAGGATGAGAGGTATGTGAAGAGAGAATCCCAGCCATCTCAGACTATCCCAAGTGAGTCTGGACATGTGAGTGAGCCCAAACACCACAACACAAAGCCCAGTGCAAACTGCTGACCACAGAATAGTAAGCACATAAATGATTATTGTTTTAAGCCACTAAGTTTTGGGACTGTTTGCTACACAGCATAAATACCTGATATAGGTTGATGCAGGATACACATCCAAGGTGTCCTCTAAACTCCTCCATCCTGGGCTATGATGCAAGAACAACCCCAAATGGCTAACCTCTCCTCCCGTCTTGGTTCTCACTTTCTCTCGACATCTTAGTCCTTTACACAAACACACCAGTCAGGGTGCTATGTTTTTAAGGAGCTGGGAATTCACATCCCAGTCAAAGGCCTTTAAACAACTGTAGGGCTTTAGGCGACTGTAGAGGCATCTAAGCCAACTCCCTCCTTTAAAAACTTAGGGCCAGGAATTTTCGCTTGTATGTGTATGACTCATTTCTCTCCACCTGGAAGCATCTATACATCAGGTTTGCATGTTGCACACGTTAGCATCCTCCTCCGGGTGCCACATGGGGCCTCGCCCACAGTGGGTAGACAGTACATGCTCCCTGAGAGAGTGACTGTCCTCACCCAGCTAGTTAGTCTTTTACTCTGTACCCCAGAAGCACGATGACAGCCTGCCCTCCCTCTGTCTTCATCCACAAGGAAAGCCACCCTCAAGGGAGCCCTGACAAGGCTGTCTGGGCCAGGAGGGATTGGACAAGCCTTTGGAAGCTGAAATACCACCGCATTCTTTGAATATCAGAGAAGAGATGCCACTGTGTTCAACAGGAATGCTGCTACCGCTACTGGCTGACACTTAGCAGAGCTCGCCAGTTCAGAGAGCACCTTTGCAAACTTCCTCCACTGAATTCTTGCTCCACTTTCTAGGCGGGCACCTTTACATCTCTGAGAGTGTGTGGGAGAGCCAGGTTGACCCACTCCCTTCCTTTTGGCCAGCTCTCTAGTCACTAAGGAGAGATGACCATGGTCTTACTTGTAACAGCCTCCACCAAATACTAGATATTAGCCTACTTTATCATAAGGATTTTCACTGGACTGTCTTTGCCTCTAGTAACCAAAGGAGAAAATAGGGATTTTAGAAAAAGAAAAAGTGTGTGTGTATACACACACACACACACACATATACATACACACATATATATGTAATATGTATATATACATATATATACATACACATACACATACACACACATACACACACACACATATATATACATACACACATATATATGTATATATGTATATATACATATACATACACATACACATACACATATACATATATATAAATGCTGTCTGGAAGGTATTATAGTACTTACAGACAAGGCAAGGGGAAGGATCCCCCTTCTCTCTCCTTCCCCACTCCATCTCAAATCAAGAGGGCAGGAGTTAGAATGAAACGTCTCGATGGGGGGGTCACATTTAAGGATGCAACTTCTTATTCCACAAGAAAAGCTCAATTCAGACATTTGGCTCTTGACAAAAGAGGGCGAGCTCTGGGAAAGGAAGGAGGACCAAGGAGAGAACTGAGAGGGCTGAGGTGGTGGAAAAGTCCTCCAGGGGGCCGGCAGATGCTCTGGTCTCTCCATGGCTAAGGGCTTGCCAGTAAGCAAAGTTAGATGGGTGGCTCCTTGGCCTGAGGGACAGGACTGGAAGGACGTAGGACTTCAGGTAATAAAGCACAGCGACAATCCTATTCACTCACATCCTTCATTTTCACCTGCCAAGGCCTCAGTTTTCTCATCTATACCATGGGAGGAATGGATTGGATTTCCAAGGCCATTAGCTGGTTCTGACTGTGGGTGGTTTTATTAAGGGTCAGCGCAGAGAGGAAATCCTTTCCCAAGCCTGCCTCTGGCAGGGAGGTTTTGCTTGCCGTCTGCCTATCACAGATGGCCCGGGGTCCTTACCCTGCAAGAAGGTTTTGGGACGCTGGCCTGGCTGCTAATGGGTGGGGCGTGGCCTCTTACGTCTTTCTCTTCCCTCACCCTGATCTCTTCCTGCCAGGACCCCTCCTCACAGCGCCACCCCACCCACTGGCCCAACAGCACTGCCAAGGGTGGAGGCCGCAGCAGGAAGAGCAGAAGCAGCCCTGGCAAGTTGTGGTGGCCTCCCCCTGCTCACCTGCACCCCGCCGTGGGAGCCAGGAGTCAGGGGGCTCTGGGCAGAAGTAAGACCAGAGACAGACGTGATCTTCCAGCTTAGAGAGCATTCAATACACACACTCACACACACAGATATGCATGCCCGCATACTCACACACCCACACATACGTACACATGCATGCACATACGTACACATTCACGCCCACAGTCATACATACACACATGCATGCACTCACACACAGACTCGCACACACACGACACAGACACTCTAGACTTAACAAGGATATTTCTTTGCCCCTTCCCTTACGGCCCGCCCCCCACAGAAGGAATCCATCTGGCTCTCTGGTGGCAACCACAGAGCTTCGCACCATCTGGAAACACAAGCGGCGAAGCCCCGTGCCAGGCTGGAGGTGAAGACAGCCAGGGTCAGAGGCAGGGAGGAGAGAAAACGAGGCAGCTGCCAGGTTCCAGTCGCAGAGGCCTGTTCACGCCCCCTCAAATCCCGCAGCCCCAGAAATGGCCCACGCAGCCCCCCACGGCTGCCTGGACAGCTTGCCGCGCCTCCAACTTTCTGTGTTCTGCTCACCCACCCCTCCTGCGCCATTCTACCACCGGCACCCACTCTGGTGACATCTAAACACAGCCACACGAAGTCTAATTTTAGCTCCAATTGTCCCTGGCTATGGTTGTGTGGTTTCTAATTATTTTATTCCCAAGATTTACCTTGATGGGGAGTTATACATTTTCCAATTTACTGTACAGTATCTTGTAAAGTGCCCTCTAAAAAAAATGTGTGGATTAGTACATGTTGTTAATTTTCCCAGCTCTGAGGAGAAATCTGCAGATAATCACCCGCCCTAGAAGCTCTGATTCAATCCCCATTTCCTTTAATACTAATAAAATGAACAGTTCATTTATAAGAAGTTCCCTAAAAGAGGGTATTGAAAAACATTATATTTCTTTTAAAGTTGTTAAAGGGCATAAATCCATTACTCAGATAGAGATCGCTTAATAATTTAATGCCTTTGGCTTGGCATTGTTCCCGGAATATTTTCACTTTATCTGTCTTTATTTTCAGGTTGGAACAAATTGAGGAATAATCAGCCCTGTTGGCGGGAATTGTCATGGAGCCCACAGGAAGGAGGGGAAGACTTGGAGGGGCAAACAGCCTCCGAGGACAGGCTGTCTCCCTTTCAGGCCTAAGAAGCAGCACTGTGTGCATGCAGAGGGCGGGTCCAGGGTGGCCCAGCCTTCCCTCTGGGCCTCCACGTGGTGGGGAACGTGCCCTACACAAGGCCCTGGAGGCCGCCACTCCACCTCCCTTCTTCTTTCCCTCTGGCCCAGCCAGGCAAGCAGGTGGGAGGGCCCACAGGCAGAGCGTTCTGCAAAGGGGATTAGTTTGCATTTTCCAAATAAAATCATTTACATGATGTATTAACCCGACCCCATAATTAAAATCATTAACGTTTCTTTGTGCAGATTAGCAATAAAGAGAAACTAAATGCGGGAATCAACATTCCTTCTTATGGGATCATCAAACAACTCTCTCCCTCCCACCCCACGAAGGCTTGGAAGCTCCATCTTGCCCTCCCCCTCACCACACAGCACTCCGTTGACCCCCCTGTCAAATACAAACGCTTGGAGAACGTCTGCCCCGGCTTAACCCAAGGCTGCATGGGAGCAGGACCCAAGGAGAGCAAGGCCCAAGCGGTTTGGAAAGCAGCCCTGGACTGACCAGAAGGATGGTTGAGCTTAAATTTCCACTCTCCAGCTGAATCCCTGTGTATTCTTTCCCCAGTTCTGGCTGTTTCCCCTTTAAAATAACCAATGAGCTAAAATGATGCTTACAGTTCCTTTCCAGTTCCCAGTGCCATGACAAGTGTGCTCTCCTGTGGGGAGGACATATTTTTGGCCGAGATTAGTATTCAGGACATAATTGTTGAAGGGAATTGAAGGGAATATGCCAGACCAGTGAGGGGATGGGCTTAGGGAGAGGTGAGGACATCACCACATCCTGTGCAGGGATGGAGCTGCCAGCGGGTGGAGCTGAGAAGCTAGTGATGCTCCAAGGAGAAAGGGTATCCCAAGGCCAGCAGAGTGGAGCCCTCACTCCGGCCACACTAGAATGTGCCCATCACTACAGGCCCTGCCACTGGTGTGACCTCGTCTGGACTCAGAGCATAGAGGAAGAACTAATGGAGGCTGCTACACGAAGGGTAGGCAGAGAGACCTGACCCACAGGAGGACCAATTAAAGGAGGCTCAAGGTCCAGTCTCCTCCCTGCAGAACAGTAGCCAATTCTCCCGCACATGTGGGCACAGCTCGTGATGCCAACAGCTACATCAACGAGTGCCCAGAGCCATTGGAAGGGGAAAGGCATGCTTAGCAGTCAAACCATACTCTTCACAGGGAAGTTTTTAAAATATATTTCTTCTTCTCTTTTAGAAGTTATACACCATTTCTATTATTTTAGTGCTCGTCTTTAGGTTTTAATATGAATACTTAACTTGAAGTCTAAAATTAATACTACTACCCTATCTCAATCAAATCAAGAATTTTGTACCCATTCCCTTCTAACATACTTAGATTTTAGATCTCATTCTTTTATTCCATAAATTAATTATTATTATTAGTTTTATAAAAAATAGCATTTGTTTACATTGACCCATTTATTTACCAAGGATTCTCTTCTCCATTCCCTATTGCATCTTAGATCTTCATCTGCAGTAAGTTTTCTTTACTCTTAAATATACATTTTAGGAGTTCCTTTGGTGAATATCTTCTGGAATGAACTCTGAATTTTTGTTTGTCTGAACATGTCTTTCTTAATTATTTATATTGGCATAAAAGTCTAGTTTGATACATCACCCCCATCCCCACCCCTGAGCGCTCTAAAGATGTCTTCTCGATGCCACAGTTATTGCTGAGAAGTCGGCTGTTTTTGTAATTTTGTTGTCCTCTGTAGGTCTTTCGTCTTTGGCTGGTTTTTAAGATCTTTCTATGTGTAATGTTATGTAATTTCGCTTTCAAGTTTCTTAATGTGAGTTTCTTTTCATTTATGTTTTGGGGGATTCATCTTGTATCCCTAATCTAAGAATTTATATCTTTTTGGAAGTTCCTCACTCATTGTCTCTTTAAAGATTGCGTCTCTCTTATTCTCACTATTCTCTTCTTCTATATTTAAAAATTAGACAGTTGTTAGATCTTACACTTCAGCCTTTGGTGTCTCTTAACCTCTCTGATATTTTCTTAATTTTTGTTACTCTGTTCTGCATTCTGAATAATTTCTTTATATCTATCTGTTAGCTCACTAAATTTCTTTACAATCAGTGTACACTTTCCCATTCTTGCCATCCAGTTCTCATTCCCCGAGTCCAAGTTAATCTAGATCCTAGAAAGAAATCAGTCTAATTAAATTAATCCACTTTGGTGCAAGTTCAGTGTCAACTCTTCCAGAAGGTATTTGAAAGATAAATGAATACCTATCCCCACAAACATGGAACAAGGTTTTGCCCATGATAGGAGTTTGATAATCTTTGTTGAATAGATGTATGTACCTTATAGAAATAAAGTTACAGCTCAGGAAGTCAGCAAAGGCACAACATAATCTTTCTCCAGTCTTAGGAAACAGAAGTTTGAGCTCTTATTTGAGAGATGCTCAGTCAATGGGGAAATGAAAATTAAAACCATACTATAACATATCAGAATGGGGAAAATTAAAAGATCTGACAATACCAGGTGTTGGAGAGAAGGTGGAGCAATGAGGGATACAATTTGGTAGATAGTCTTTGCCTGCTTATGGGAATATAATTTGATAAACCACTTTGGAAAAAACAGTTTGATGCTATCCAGTAAAAAGGAAGAAGGTGTACTCTGTGATACATAATTCTACCCCTAGCTTTATGCTCTATAGCAATGTGTATCACATGGCTCCGTGCCAAGAAGATTTATAGCAGTTTGTCTGTGTTTGTCCCATACTGTAAATAACTAATAATCCAATCAAGAATAGAAGCAATAAAAAAGTATATATCCTTTACATTTAGAATATAGTAATGAAAATGAGCTATAACTACACACAACCTAATGGATGATTTTAACTAACCTAATGTTAAGTGAAAAATAAGACCTAAAAGAATGCATATATAATAATTCCATTTTTATCAGGCTCAAAACCAGGCAAATCTAAATGATAAAAATGAAAACACAGTTGGGAAAAGAAAAGCAAGGAAATTATTACCATAAAAAATAAGGTTAATAGTTTTTACTCAAGAGAAGAAAGGAATTTCTAGGGGTTTTTGACACAGATGGTGGTTACTTGGGTGTTTGCCCTGTAAACTGTATGTACATATTTTATACACTTTTCTATGAGATCTATTTAAGAATAAAAAATTAAAATGAATAAAATGGAGGGAGAGAGGAAGGAAATGTCTCAAGCTGCCGGAGGATGTACACCTTCAAAACAAGAAAGCAAACCAAAAAAAGAAGATACTGGATCCAGAAAACAGAAGTTCCAAACAAAAGAGAGAGAAAGGGAATTCTTGAAATGATGGTGAATGGTATTCCACACTGACAGCAACGCAGCAGATAATGACCAGACAAGAACGGAATAGGCCTGACTGAAGTCTGCAGAGAGATTTCCGCAGAAGTTGAAACTGATAAATTGCTTGATGTTTTGGGAAGACATTTACCTAATTAAAGGAAGATTTGGGGCTGAATTCATGATAAATTCATAGAAAACTAACCAAATATGTAAGTAAAACCAAAGATAATTATTAACTCCAAGGAAAACAAAAAGTCCGAAAGGAATCATATAGTATAATACATAGCTCAGGTGTGACCAGCGTACATGATTACAATAATGTAAACAGTACATACTGATCTAACTACAGTTATAATATAAGGGCGGGGATACAGGAAGTCTGTGTTTCTGGTATGGATCTAGGATAAAGGGAGCTAAATTGTCATCTTCCATAGTGGAAAGTCAATAAATAATAATATTTAAAATAGGAAAATAAAAAAGTATCAGTATATTACTTGAAGATAGAGAAATTAAAATGTGAAAAGAAAAGCAGCTAAAAAAAATGGTTGTCTCCGGCAAATGGGAAATGAGATGGCATGAGGAGAGGGCTGCTCTTTTTTTTTAATAAGTTATATTGAACTATTTGATTCTTTACACTATGGACAAATGTATTTTTAAAAAGTTAAAAATAAAGTTAAAGTTAAAAGGATGAGAAACCATGTCTCGCTCGAGGGTGTGTGCTGAAGGCAACATCATCAGGTGCCTCCGCTGCCCCGGCCTCTGCTGGCCACCTCTGTCCCACGGCTCCCGCGACTACAGTCAGGGCCAGGACCATGCATAAATGGAGGGCGCCAGCCTTAACTGACTATCAGCATGGATAGTACAATCTTAAAAGAACAGAAATATATTCAATACATTCAAATTATACCATGACAAGTAGGGTTACCCTAGGGCTACAAGCAAGAATTGCTTCATACAAGAGTTCTATTAATATGTTACAATGTATCAGGATGTTAAATAGGAAAAGCATGTTATAATTTTAATGCATATTTAAAAGGTATTTTATAGAATTCAACAATCATTTCTAATAAAACTTTAAGACCTAGAATAAAAAGAATTTCTGTTGATAACACAGAGCCTCCATATTTAAACTAAATTAGTGATAACTCTTCTGAATTCCAGAACATATAAAGATGCCTGCTATTATCATTATTGAAATCATTAATAAAAATATAATCATTTAACATTGTCTTCAAAATTCCTGTCGAAAATGACATAGAGATAATGTAAGGGAAATACTGAAATCAAGAGATAAAAATATTGCTTGTCTATGATATGATTATATACCTAGAAAATTAAATCAGCCAAAATGATTCAGGTGTAAAAATATCTAGTGATTCTGTTAAAGTGGAACAGGTTACGTCTCCCTCATACTTTCTCAACTCCAACGCCTTCTCTTCTCAGTGGGATTAAATGCAGTGTCCTTACAAGGGGCCCGTGCTATCTGATGACGACCTCATTTTCCCCTATTCTCCACCCTGTCTGCTCCACTCCAAACACAGGGCTTCCTCACTTCCTCAGGATGCCATATGCTACCCATCTCAGGGCCTTTCCACTCGCTGTTGCCTCTGCCACCTTAATCAGGTCTCTGTTCAAATACCCATTGCTAGGAATCCTCTCTATCTCAAATGTCGCTCTGTGAGAGGCCTTTCCTGAGCCCTAAATCTTTCCCTTGTCATTCTTTATTTTTTCTGTATAAGATTTATTGCTACTGACATATTAGTTATATATTTGCTTATTGGTGCTCTTCTCACTAGAATATAAACTCCAAGAAAATGGGAATTTTGTATCTTTGGAGCCTATAAGGATATCTGGCCCACGAAAAGGACTAGATAACTCTGTGCTGAATAAATGATTAAATGAAAGCCATATAAAATATTCAAAAAATCTATAGAGGAATTACTTTCTCTTCTTTGTTAAAATAAAAAGTACTCAAAGATGAAGAGATTGACAATTCCTATATATAACAATATAAAGCTTCTCTATAAAGAAAATGAAAATTAAAGAGGACAACAAACTAGGACAAATATCTGAATCAACAGGACAAAAATGATTAACATTTATACTGTATAAAGGGCTCATTTAAATTTGTGAGAAAAACACCAAGATCGTAATAGATAAATGAACAGATAATTCACAGATATTTCAATACATTATAAACAAACACCTGGAGATAGTAATCTTCACTAGTAAACAAAAGAATATAAATTAAAGCAAATTGGGATAACATTTTAACAAACTTGTATATTCATACATACATATATATATTTATTTTTATTTATTTTTTATTTTTTGCTAAATGCTATTGAAGTTGAGATGAAACTAGTAGATTCACTCCAGAGTGATGACATCGTATGAAACAATATTTTTGGAAAGCAATTCAGCAATATAGAGAAAGAGCCATATAGATGTCTGTGTCCTTTACCAGTAATTCCTCTATTTGGAATTATTCCTATGGAAATTCAACAGCAGCAAAAAGCTATTTATAAGAAGATGCTCACTGCAGTGTTATCTATAAAAGCCCCAGACTGAAAACATAAATGGCTAACATTAAGGAGAATGGTTTAATAAATTACAATACCTCAGCACAATGGAATATTATGTGGCCATTAAAATGATAATTATGCAGAAACATGAAAAATGTTTATGATCCACTGGTCATTGAAAACAAGCAGAATACAAAGTAGTCAGTACGTATCATGAGCAAAACACCCAGCATATATATACATTTAGAAGATAATATGTAAAAATAATATACTGGTTGGATTGAGGTTAGTGGAATTTAATCGTGACTTATAAGAAATATTATGTTTTAAACGTTCTCTTTAAATTTCCACCCAGAAGCTCCTGTAATTTCTAACAAGTTAGATTCTGAAAGGCTCTTCCTGTGCCTGAAATAACACTGCACAAACTACCAATTTGTGTGTGTCCCTGTAAACCTTTATCATCTCTACTGTATTTACACTATACTAATAGGACTCCTCTCACCACCACTTTCAACACTCCCTCTCTGTGGTACTTAGTAGCAAAGATGCAGAAATATGTCGAACAAACAAATGACCAAAACAACATTGAGGCTAGAGCAAAAATGACTCTTTTCACAACTCAAGCTGCCTGTTCATGGCCTGCTGGGCTAATGTGGCTTTGCCTTGGCAAGAAGCTTTGCTTATAGCTATCTTGGAAAGCTTCTAGGTGGAGGGAGGTCTCTACTCTTCCCAAACCAGAACACATGGATGGGAGGTGAGTCAGCCACCTCTATAGCCAAAGACACAAGCCCAAATGGATTTCCTGGTCATCGAGCATTGGAGGCAAGTAGACGCACTAGCCCAGAACCTCTGTACCCCCAATGACAAGCATGGCTTGATGGCACAGAGTGGGGTAGAGGTCCAGCCTGCCCACAATGCTTTTCTCCCCATTATCCAACTGGAGAACAGATTCCTCAACCTTTCTTATGATACTTACCTGACCTTTCTACCACATCCTAGTTGTGAGAAGTTAAGAAAGTTACTTAAACTCTGTACCTCCCTTGTCTCCTCTGTAAAATGAGGCTTATGAAAGCCCCCACCTCGGAGTGCTATACAAAAATTAAATGGGTGAATATCTGCCAAGCAAAGAAACAGTGCCTGCCATATAACAGACCCTTACACGGGGCTAAATATCACGGTGTTGTTGCCCCATCTCTTCTCTCTACTCCATTCTGCACACATTCCTAATAAAGAAACACAGCTCCAAACCTGGTGTGAGACAGAACCTTTTTGCATGATGTAATTCCCAACCTCCTTCTGGGAAGAAATTAGAGCTGATAAAATGTTTAAGCAATTTTCTGATAAACTTTAATGAGATTAAGACCTGTTCTGGGAAGCCAGTTACCCACCCACTCAGTTGAATGTCAGTCAGAATCTAATGATCTGGAAACAATCCTTTTTCTTGTATCCAGTCTAACAGTGATAACTTAATCATTCTGTTTTCTTATAATTTTTTTGCTGTGGAACAATATAGAATTGGCTTGCTTCACCTTCTTTGCTTGTGACCTGCTTGAACTAAAACCTTGACACATGTTTAAAAGTAAAATGTATGAAAAGTTTTAAGCAATCTATTATAGCACATAAAATAGTTTAAAGCATTTATTTGCATTCTTTTCTAATTTTCATACTAGAGTAAGGACCATGGGAGGCAGGGACCATACTTGTTTTTCCCCATATTTTTATCCAGAACTTAACATTGTAATCAATACATAAAAGACAGCCAATAACTATTTGTTAAGATAATAAAGTAATGAAAAAAAAACACTAAAAACAATCAAGAAGAACACTTTTTATCTAGAAGAATGAAAACACTCTATTATAAAGTATTACCGGGTATGGATTCAACTATAGTTTCAAAACTTGTTTTGATCTATGTGGCTTGGGGAAAGTGTCTTCACCTTCCTGAACTTGCATTTCCTCATCATAGTATGAGATAATAATGCATTGTAGAGGTGTCATGAGTTGGGACAACTTGTAAAGAGAGTGTAATACAGTGTCAGGTACATTTAGACCTCAAAACATTTTATTTCTTCCCTTGCCGCTGACTCTCTATGTGACCCTGGGAAAGTCACTTCCTCTATCTAGCCTTTGAGAAAAAATTATACGGGCCCTACAATTGCCCCAGTTATACCCTTGCGAGAGTATCCAGGCCAAAGAGCAGGAAGGTGGGACTGAGGTAGAGTGTGGTACTCTCCCTGAGCTGAGGAGACAGAACTGATAGTCCAGGAAGACCAAGGCAGTTAGAGCTCATAGGATGAAGTACCAGAGAGAGGAGTTGTTGCACAGAGAACCCCAGAGACCTGCAGAGACTTCCATGCAAGTAGTCATCAGGGTACTAATCAATGCACACATGTGATGAAACACATCCAAAGCCAGGGGCAGAACCACCCCCCAAAACTAGAGGGAACAGCAGCATTTGACACTCACGTGCAGGAGGAATAGTGCTGTTCCCACTGGCCAGACTGAAAAACCTCAAAACTCACAGGGCATTAGTTACTCAGAAAGGTCTTAACACTATAATGAAAAACAATTACTCCTGGGCTATACACAGATTTGGTCCTATCCCAGCAATCTGAAAAGTAAGGTCCAGTAGGATTAAAATATTCTCAATAACTTGATTGAGTCCCAGAACAAAGTTCAAGAATATTTAAAGGAATACAAAAATATCCAGCATACAATAAGATAAAACTCATAAATCTTGATTTCCAATCAAGAATTACCAGGTATTAAAAGAAGCAGGAAAATATGGCACGTAATAAAGAGGGGGAAAAAGCAATCAATCCAAATGGATCCAGAACTAACACGGAAGTTAGATTTAGCAAATGACAATGAAACAGTTATTTAACTGTATTCCATATGTTCACAACGTTAAAATATAAAAAAGACCAAAATCAAACTTCTAGAGATGAAAATTACAATGTCTAATATAAAAAAATATATACTGGATAGATTTGACAGCAGATTAGATCTTGTAAAAAAAAAAAGATGAAGAACAGAGATTTTGAATACAGAGCAATAGAAGCTACCTTAAAAAAAAAAAGAAACAGAAAAATAGAATGAAAAACAATGAATAGAGAGAGCATCACTGTCCTGTGGGGATAACTTCAAGCAGCGCTCTCTCTCTCTCTCTCTCTCTCTCTCCCTCCACACACACACACACACACACACACACACACACACACACACACACACACACACACACTTAGAGTCCCTAAAGGAAAGGAGAGATGAAAAAGTATTTGAAAAAAATAGCCAGAAAATCACTAAACTTGATTTAAAAACAAAACAAAAACTATAAATCCACAGATCCAAAATCTCAACAAACCTGAAACACAAGAATTATGAAGAAAAGCACACCAAGACATATCATAATCAAACTATTCAAAACCCATAATAAAGAGAAAAATCTTAAAAGATCCAGAGATGAAAGACACGTTACATTCAGAGCAACGAATATAAGAATTATAGCAAGTTTTTCATAAAAAATAATGCAGGCAAAAAGACAGTGGAACGATATCTTTAACGCACCAAAAGAAAAAATTATCGGCCTAGAACTTTCCACATGGAGAAAATATCTTTCAAAAGCAAAGGTGAAATAAAGACTTTTTCAGACATATGAAAGTTGAAAAAAAAACATAACCAGCACACCCACACCACAAGAAATGCCAAAGGACATTCGTCAAGCAGGACGAAACAAGGCAAGGCAGAAAATGGACCTACACAAGGCAAAGATAGTGCCAGAAACGGTCATTACATTTTGAGCTGTATTTTAAAAGATACTTGAGTATCTATACAAAAAATAATAGCAATGTAGTATAGGAAATATGATATATGTGAAAGTAACAATGTATGACAACATTAGCATCAAGGCCAGAAAGCTTTTTTAGAAGAAATGGAAGGAGAAATGGAGGAGAAACGGAAATGTTCTGCTGTAAAGTTCGTAGACTTATACATGAAGTGATATAGTATACTTTGAAGATTGACTGGGATGGTAAAGATTTATACTATTAACCTGAAAGCAACCATTAAAATAACAAAGCAAAGAGTTATAGAAAATAAGTTAACAAAGAAGATAAAAGAGAATCATAAAAAGGTAATCCAATGGAAAGTAGGAAAAATGACACAAGAGATAGGCTGAATAGAAAACAAAGAAAAAGATAATAGATTTTAAACTTAACCATCAATAATTACATTAAACATAAGCGTTCCACAAAGCATAATTAAAAGGCAGAGAATCTTAGATGGATTAAAAAAGGAAGACTCAGTTATATGCTGCCTATATAAACCCACTTTAAATATAAAGAAATAGATGAAGATAAAAAGATTGAAAAAGACATACTGGATAGATTTGACAGCAGATTAGATCAAAAGAAAAGCTAGAGTAGCTATAGCGATGTGAATGTCAAATAAACACAAGAAAAATGATCAATATCATCGGTTAAAAGGGAAATACAAATTAAAGCCACAATGAGATATCACTACACAACAATTAAAATGGTTAACATGAAGAAAACTGAGCATACCAGGTGTTGAGGAGGATGTGGGATGACTAGAGCGCTCATAAACTTCTGGAGGGAGTGGCAAATGGTATGACCACTTTGGAAAACAGTGTGGCAGTTCTTAAAACATTAAGGATATACCTACCTGGTAATCCAGTCATTCTACTCTCTCTCTCCAAGAGAAACGAACACATATGTCTACACAAAGATTCATACATGGATGTTCACAGCAACTTCATCTGTGATAGCCAAGTGTCCATCAGGTGAGTGGATAAACAACTGTAATATACCCACGCAATAGAATACTACTCAGCAAGAAAAATGAATAAACTATTGATACACGTTGCAATATAAAGATAATTGCATTGCCTGAAAGAAATCAGATAAAAAGAGTATGTATTGTATTATTCTATTTATATAAAATTCTAGAAAACATAAATAATGTGTAGTGACAGAAAGCAAATCCATCCTACAGCATCCCCTGCTCCCTGGGGATGGGAATAAATGGGGGGCATATAATTACAAAGGGGTACGAGGGTGAAGGATTTGTTCATTTTCCTCATGACGCTGATTTCACAGGTCTACATAAGTCAAAACTTATCAAATTGCACACTTTAACAAGTGTAGTTTATTATATTGCAATTATAACTTAATAAAGCTATTAAAAAAAAACAGCGCATGCTGCAGTGGGGAGCGGCTATCATGAGCTACCACTGGCTATCCAGCAAAAGAGAGTCAAGCCAGACGCCAGTAGCCACTATGCAGGAGCGCGTCTGGCCTCCTTCTCGTCGGGGGGACATTCCGCGCCTCCCACTTACTATCTCTGTGACTCACATCTGGGTGGGAGAAGTGCAGCAAAATTTTCAAGCCAGTCAAACCAAAGCAAGAAACACCAGTGAAGGCCAAATGAGCTGTAGGATCTTATCTGGAAGGCAGTTTTGACTGACTCACCCTCCCTGATCGCCTACTTCCTCCCAGCAGATAGCAGAGAAGCCTATTCTAGACCTGGATGTCTGGCTTCTCTGCCCACTCTGAGAATCTCTGCCTTCTTCCCAGCTGAAAACCGTTCTTCAGAAAAACAAAATTATGATAAAAGGCGGCAGCGTGACCTCACACTGGGCTTTTAGTGGGCAAATTTGTAGGAATGGGCAAAATGAAGGACGGCAAGTGAAACACTGAATTAAAAGGCACTTAAATTAAGAATTCAATAGCATCCACTTAACTAATAAATAGTATTCCTCTTTGCCATTGATCGACTCAGGATTGTAATGAAGAGTTCCAGGGGCAACAGCAGAATGTCTTAATTCATGGTATAAACGTCACCAACCCTTGGGTTCCTAAGATTGAATGTGTTGGAGAAGAGCGGAATGGAGAGCCCGCAGGAATTAATTCTTGGAATATCCCTGCGGGGTCAGCATTATTATACCCTGCTTCTAGGTGGATTTAATATCTGGAGTGCTGGGCAGGGCGCCGTTTGCCCAGGGGGACCTCCATAATCATTATTAAGTGATGATGGGGTAGAGAGACTAGAGCTGGAGCTCACACTGGATCAGCTGTCTTATTTATTTCCAAGTTAAGAGACTGAACAAATGCAGTGTTGTTATTATCGTGGTGATGATTATTGCCGTAGTGTATAATAACGGCCCAGAGCTGCCAGAAAGTGCTATGTGGAAAAGACAGCACTAAGTCACAGGCTTCACAGAGCCGTTTTCTCAGAGGACAATGTTTTGCAAAATAAGAGTTCATCTGAAGGATGCCTCGTACTCCCACCCTAGACTCCCCAACAGGGGTTTGGCTTGGAGTCTTCTTTTTGGAGCCACTCACTGCATCACGGTCCCTCACATCAGGAACTGCAGGCTGACAAACAGGCCCCAAGCTCTCATTGCCACTTCCGCCTGGACAGTGAGTGCCAGGGGGCTTAAGCGTGGGTTCCCAGGGCTTCCCCAAACACTCCCTTAAGTAGAATGCGGTCATCATGAAAAGGCACTTTGGGGATGTGGCCACTCTGAGTCTTCCGAATCTCATCCAGGTCTATTTCCTGCACCCAGGGGGAGAAGGTGTGTATGGACAGAATACCTTGGACGGATGCCACCTTAGAGTCAATGAATGGAAGCAAAGCAGTAGAGCCAGAAAGAATAAAGGTGATTTTCTCTATCCTTCAGAACGTTCTAGGATTCCTAACCCTGGAAAGTCCCATGAGCATGTGAAAGAACATGGAAGGAAAAGAAGCTGAGATAGCCTTACTCCCATTTTACAGTGATCCTCTCAGTTAAAGTTGAAAAATTGAAGCTCAGGAGGATAAAATGACCAGCTCGAGGCTGTACCACTCAAGAAGGGCAGAGCTAGATGTGGGCCCTGGCTCCTGCCTCATGGTCCATTCTGTCACATCATGCTTCTGGTCCCTCAGTGGGTTAGTGAAGTTGAAGGATGAGACACCTGAGATGTAGCCCATAATCAAGCAACAGGTGTGTCTTGAACGCTTGCTGCATCTCCACCCTATGGATAAGCCTTATTGACCTGCCCTCAGAGAGCTTACTCTCTCACCGAGGAGGAGAGGCTTACCCACAAGAAACCTTCTGAGAGAAACATCAGGCAGTATATAAAATCAACGATCATTTAAAAGTCAGATCGTGTAAAAATGCTAAGAAAATGGCACCGTTAGAAAGGTATTATCTCAGGGTGAGCCCTATGGATCCACTTGATGAATACAGATCCAAAAAATTACCAGCACACACAAAAACATTACTCAGACTTCTTTTTTTCTTGGATATATCACACAGATAGGGATCTACTAACAAATAACCAGCAACCCAGCATAGGTACACACTGGAAGATACAAGGTCGGTCTCACTGCATGCCACTGCCTTTTGTTTCTAGAGACGTGGGGCCAGACTGAGGCAGTTTCAGGCTTGACCAAGCCCAAGCCCACAGAGCACATCCTGGACCACTCATGGAGCTTGATAGCAGCCGGTATCTGCTGACGTAGAAGCTACCAGCCTAGAGCCTCCGCTGGTCTCTCTGGAGAGCCATTCACCTTGTATCTACCTTGGCAGTGCCTTTCCAATCCTCCTACAACACCCTGTCACTTTGTGATCCCACCACCGGAAAGCCTTCTGTGCCCTACTCATACTCCCCCTCCACCTAGCCTGGCCCACTCTTCTTCCCTGGCCTAGAGTTGCTCCAGCTCCCGTGGGACCCTGTGCCCTGGCCTGCCTTGATTCCCCATCATCTCAGAAACAGCAGAGCTTGGAGGATACTTTCCCCCACCCAGAAAGACCTGCTTGTCTCTCCATCTGGCTAAATGTTACCCATTCTTCGGGGCTGTCCTCCATGCCCCAGACTGCTATTGCTCACACGTTGCTCTCTGTCCTCTGGGTTCACGGTACCCTTGCAAACAGTAACACTGACATGGCACCAGCTAGGGCAGCTCATATGGGCAGTGATATAATATGTTTGTGCATCCTCTGGCTTGTGGTCACCAGCACCCTGAGGGCAGCATCATGCTGTGTTCATCTCTGCACCTGCCCAGAGTCACCAGAGCTAAGGATTAGGGGACTGGAACAGACTCAGAGGTAACCTACTTGTCCTTTCTCTTTTTTTTTCAGATGAAAGAATAAAAGACCTTCAAAAATGGACTTAATGAACGCACGTAGCTGAGCTCTATGGCACCCTTAAAATGACTACCTGCCCTCACCCAACCCCCTCCACCTGCCGCAGCAGAGCCCTGAGGGGGTGAGCAGTGTGGGGGTACCGGTTCTCTAGGAACCGGGGAACTGTATGTCTTCAGTCCATGGGGCTCCTGGGTGACAATAATGCGGCTAAAAAGAACTCGGCCAAAAAAAGCAAAGGACGTAAACGGACAATACACAGGAGGAAATACAAATAAAAACCCAACATATAGAATAAATCAGTAATCGGCGATGTGCAAATTAACCACTCACGCCCCCTTAAAGGCAAAGTAAGGCCACAATGTACAATTTTATACCTATAAATAGCATAAAAATGGAATCAATAAATCGAATGCTAGGAGGACTGTGGAGAAGTGAGAACATTCATGAATGGCTAACGACATTAAGACCTGGTGCGACGTTTGGGGGAAAATATTTAGCAAAACACATCAACCCCACAGAGATATCCGTGCCCTGTCACCTAGTAATCCCACTGCTGGGATTCCGTCCTGAAGGTAGGAACAGAATCTGCTGCTGAATCAGCACCCCTTCGGGCTGGGCGATTGTTAATACCTCCAGTGTGTGGGTGACGTCCCTACAGTCGGTTAATGAGCCCATCTTTGTCAGATATAACATTAGCCAGCCTGGCTAACATCAATTACCGTCAAAGCCTGGGCTGTAATCATGGGGCGGAGAAGACTGAGTTGCTCATTGTTTAAAATGACCACAGAATCAAATCGCCTTTGTAAAAAAAAAAAAAAAAAAAAAAAACTGGGAGAAATCAGAGAGAAACAAAGGAAGGAGCACTCGCCGCATGTCATTTCACACAGCTGGCTCTGTGTCACACAGCACATCCTCGCGCGTCCGGCTAGGCTCGCCCCACTCCCCATGCTCAGCGTGATGAAGGACCTTCTGGGGTCTTCTGAGTGGTTGGGTTCCAGCTGTCAGGCACAATCCTGGTTTCACAGAGGTGGAAAAACAGCTTTTGCATGTGCCAGAAAGTGGTGCTTGGAAAAAGCCGGCTGCAGGGGTTGGGATTAGGGAAGCTAGGGAGGGCTACCACCAAGTTGCCATGGCAACAGTCTCCCTGGCATCACCCTCCTTAACCTGGCTAGCCCCCGCCACTGGTCTGCTCACACGGGGACTGTGACTAACTGCTTCTCCATGTGGCAGACACTCCCCACAGGCTCGTGCCTGTGAACAGCAGAAAGGGCAGCCCATAACCCTGTACCCTCACAGAGGCCCTCACAAAGCACCTTCCACTGTTATCTCAGTTCAGCCCCACATGCGGGAGGGAGGTGGAAGGACAGACGTTGTAGATGAGAAAGTAAAATACGGAAAGGGCAGAGCGCACCCCGTGCTGGAGCTTCCAGACGAGTGAGACCCACCTCTCTGGGGGAGAGACGATGGGGGAGACTGGGACATAGGAGGGACATGCTGTCGTCCTGAGGGTGCCGAACGGCTGTGTCACCTGTGCATCGCACTCAACGCCTCTGATTAAGAAGGAAATGGAAGCCAGCACAAGAGTTCTGACACAGGGTTGCCAGTTGTCCTTAGTTAGACATTAAAAAACATGTGTTATCTACTCTCTGCCCATCACGAACCATCTACTATCACTATTCTTTCCTAAAAGACAGAATACTTTAACTCTCCCAAAAGAGAAAGGGCATAATCTCAAAATAAAGAGTAATCTGTTTACTGGAGGACGGTCTTTGCCTTCAGTTTGTAAAACACGCAATACCCAAGAGGCGCTTTAAATAAAGCAAGGTATGCCTGTGTAAAATTCTTTTTCTCACTTCACTTCAGACTGGTGAAGACTTAGGTGATAACTCATAGGAACCTGAGGGTCACTGTTGGGAGCTTCGAAGGGTCAGTGATTCTGCAGGAAAGAACAGAGTGGACATCACCATCCCAGAACTGGACTTAAATTCAGGGTGAGCTGTCTGTGGGCATGAAGATCTATATCTCCCTGGGACTATGGAACTCCCTGGGACGCAGCAATGCAAAACAGCATCCATTTTTTGTTTTGTTTTGTTTTATGTTTTTCCAAAGCAGGAGTAACTATTTCCCTGCACAGACAAAAATCTCGGTTTCTCCTTTTCCTCTGCAGTTTTTTTTTTTTTACCAGTTAACCTCTTTTCTAAGCAGAGGAATTCCTGCTGGTCAGCATAAGTGTTCTAAAAGGTTCCTGGCCCCAAGTGCGGCCCCTGCCTGCACCCCAGCCCCTCAAATGCCATGAGGCCCTGACTTGACCGAGTGCACTTTGTACAGAGGGCATAATGTGGACCCTGGAAAACAGTAAAGCAGAGGAAGCTCCTCCAGTGGGGTAACAGAATGGAACAGTCTCTGGGTGCCTTTTAGACACAGGTGTCCCTCTGTCCCCTTCTCTCTAATGCAGTGGAGCTCCAAGTCGAGCCAGCATCAGAATAACCTGCTGGGCCTATTAAAACAGATTCGTAGGCCCCACCCCAGAATTTCTGATTCTGTGGGTCTCGGGTGGGGCCCGAGAATTTGTATTCCCAACACGCTCCCAGTTGGTGCTGAGGTTGCTAGTCTGGGACCACATTTTGAGGATCACGGCTTCTATTTCACCTGTCTTGGGAGCTTCCCAGTCTGTGACAAGGCATCTGGGATCTCGAGAAGGAGAAAGAGCAAGGACTCAAGGGTGGGGCAGTAGGCTAGGAACAGAGAAGAGAGAGAAGCGTGTGTATCCAGGGAGAGGGAGGGCTAATGCAAATGTGGAAGTCTCAGGAAGTCCGCCACATTCCTGAGGCTACAGAAGTCTCTGCAGGGTGCCTGTCATCCCCATTCACAAAGGGGAGGTTTAATTTACAACTGTGTCCCCTAAACACTGAGCTCCTGAAAGGCGTCCTGGTGTGAGCCCCTCTGGGCTAGAGGAACTTCGAGATGGAAGACCTCCTCTCCTACCCAGCTATTCATTCAGCCCATCCACAACCCTGCAGGGCAGGGGAGAGTGTGGCTGCCCCAGGTCAGTGGGACTCGGGAGTCTGCATTTTCATTTTCAGCTCATTCTTATCTTTAGCTCTCTGCTGTGCTCAGACTCTCAGTCCCACCTGCCTGGAGTTTGCCCACTTTATTCTTGCCCAGCGTCATTGCCAAGCCCAGCTATGTTATGGTCCCGGCACCGGGAATGAGGAGTTCTGTGGGCCCAGTTTAAGTCTTGCCACTGACATCAAATGTGGCCTGACTCGGTCACTTATAACTTCTCTGAGCCTCGGAGTCTCCG
Source organism: Rousettus aegyptiacus (assembly GCF_014176215.1). Lineage (NCBI taxonomy): Eukaryota > Metazoa > Chordata > Mammalia > Chiroptera > Pteropodidae > Rousettus > Rousettus aegyptiacus. The sequence continues at coordinate 75,912,014 of NW_023416287.1, forward strand.
TTTGTCAAAAGGGCACATTGATTATTACCTGACTTGAACAATTTATATAATATGTATATAAATTAAAAATGTAAACATATAACACAATGCAAGGTATTCAATAAGGCCAGTGAATAATGACAAAGACTCCTCCAAATTTCGGTCAGGCTCCTTTGAGCACTCTTGTTGACTTATGCCTTGACCTTGGCCCCCTCCTTGCTGGGCCTGCATAGCCTGGTTTTAGCTAGAATCCTGCTAAGTCAGTTAGTTTATCAAGAATCCCCCCAATGTCTCCTCTTGACAATTTTCCATCCACTGATACCCTCCTCACCTTGCTCCTTGGCTATAAACTCTCCTTTTCCTTGTTGTATTCGGTATTGAACTCAATTCTAAAGTCTCTTGTCCTCTATTGCAATAGTTTCTGAAAAAAAAAAAAGAATCTGTCTTTACCACTTTAGTGTCTGGCTCTGATTTTCTCTGACAGTAGTAAATATGTTCCCAGGACTTTAAAGCTAGAACGCTTAAGTTCAATTCTTGGTTTCTCTCTAATTATCGCTTAACTTGGGCCATTTACGTATCCTCTCTCTGCCACTGCCCGCTCATTTCTAGAACGGTGACTGTAATGGAACATATCCCATCTGAGAACTAAATGAGATCATTCAGGTAAAGCACTTGGTCCAAACTGGCCCAGGGTGAACTGCAATAAATGAGCAGTTTTCATTACAATCTTACTTAAAACAAAACTGACGATGAATGGAAAGACGTGGTATTACTTTTACGGTTGTCCGGGCAAAGATGCACCTCTTAAATCTAATCATGCTAACCAACCTCAGAAGAAGACTTCATGAGGGACAGTTCCAAAATAACTGGCCTTTATTCATTAAAAAGCATCCAGGCCACGGGAGTAAGAGAAAGACTGAGAAATTGTTCCAGACGGCAGGAGATGCAATCGATATGTGATTCTGAACCCTTTTGCTCAAAGTATATTATTAAGAAACAGCGAAACTTGATGGGGGACTGAGGACTACAGAGTAATAGCTTATCAATGTTAACTTCCTGATTTTACGCTATGTTGTGGTTCTGTAGTAGCATGTCCTTGTTTGTAGCGAAAACACATCTAAGATATTCTGGGGTGATAGGGCATCAGGTTGACAACTTAAATGGTCCGGGGAAGGAGGAGGTTTTTTGTGTTGTATGGGTAACTTTTCTGTAAATTCGAGATGATTAAAATAAGAAAAGTATGCAAAAATAATTTTGAAACTTAAATAAAGCTGATGCTCGGACAGGTTTATATGGTCTGGTGGGGCCAGGACTTCACATGCCAGGACTAGTGCTCTTCCCTCCGAGCCTCAGCAGGATGGAAGGCACTCAGGAGCTGGTTACCAAGTGCTATGTAATGGTCTCAGGTTCTAGACCCCATTCCGCCTTTAACCACAGGCAAGCTCCTTCGCCTCTCTGCACTTCCGTCTCTTCATTCATAGAATGAGCAAGATGCGGGCAAGAGCCTGGGGTCATTACCAAGGGCATTACCACACCCTAGATGTTCAGGTATGCGGATGCAGAACACCTGAGATCCCACACAGCCAAGACATGACTTGCATCCTAGCACGTAGAGAAACTGTACTTTGTTTTAGTTGTGATTTTAGCAGGGGTTATTCAGCATTTTAAAAGAAACCTCACTGCAATAGCAATGCTGCTCTGAGCTGCCTACACAACTCTCCTGTGTTAGAACCACTGTGGGTGGCTCTATGCACAGGGCAAACTTCCGACGACTTCATTATGTCTCTTAGTCTAGTCCTACCTGAGCACTGTCTTAGTGAAATACAGATACTTTTATTACAAGTTACTTTCCTTTTGAGGGGAAGCAGAATTTGTCACCCCATAATATGCATTTTGGGATATTGGTTATTTAAGTTGGTTATTTTTATTTTTAAGAAATGAAACACTCAGGGAAAACCTTTGACTTTCCCCTTAACTGCCTAAAAGAATTTAGACAGAGGATGGGTTCTAAAAAAAAGAACTATCATCATAGATAACTATAGCTTCATATGAACTAATGTATGACAGATGAGGAACCTCTCTGTGTCCCATTGTTAAAGATGGCCCAGCAAACAATTGTTGACCAAACATCTGTTTTTCTATCTCCATGTGAATTTCTTTCCCAAACCACAACCTCCCCACATTCTCCTTAGCTCAAGATTGCATATAAGCCTTAACTGCCTGATCTGTCCACAGGTCTCATATTCTTACAGAACCCCTGTATGTACATATGTAATAAATTTGGTTATTTTCTCCTGTTAATCTGTTTCATGTCAATTTGATTGTTAGTTCAGCCACGAGAACTCAGAAGTTTGTTTTTCCTTCACCACAGTTTCATTTTCCTCTTACATCATAGTTAGAATTATAGGATGGATTTTTTTAAAAAAATCTTGTGTAGATAGGTTTATATGTATTTATGAATTTCGTTCAGGCTACAAGATATTTGTTACTAAAAAGGACATTGGGGCCACAATGGTTGAGACTGACTGTCCTTTCTAGTGGGTTCCACCTCATTCTTTTAAAGGGTTGCATAGTATTCCACAGTTTAACTACTCTTCTACCAATAAGCACCTAGATTATTTGAGATTATTGTCCATTTTTTGCTACTGCAAATAAGGCTGCAGTGAGGATCCTGGTACCTGCCTCTTTGGTACACAATTAGTTTCTAAAGTAGGTCAAATTAGATCAATGCACAAGGTCACTTCCTTCTGGCTGAGCCCCCTTCACTAAATGACAGCAACACTTTTCCTTTTCTTGTCCATGCCTTTTCACTGTCAACGACTGATTGATCCCCGGCAACATTCCATTCAGCACCAGATAAAGCACATGCTCACTGCTTGACAACAAGACCCCCTCAACAGTTCCATTCAACTAAAATGGATCATCAGAAATAAAGCACGGCCTGGCACAACATGCTCCGCTGAAGTGTACATGATTTGAAATGCATTTTGTTCTGACAGCAAAGTCTTTTTGAAACTAGGTCTTCATTTTTGTCAGTGTAGTACCCAAGCTCAGAGGAACGAAGGAAGACCAAATTCTCATTCACACTCCCACTCACATTGGCTTCTCTCCAAGGGCTTCTGTGAGCACATCATTTCTGGTTTGCAGGTTGAAAGGTCTTTCAGATTTCTAGCTTCTAAACGTCTCTATCTCACACATGGAAAATGCAAGCACTCTCCACAGGCCTGCATTCAAGATACAACCATTTCAGCAACTGGGCACAGCATTTGGCAAATAGATTGTATAAGTGGATAAGGGCAAGTTTAAGGTGAAATATTTGGGACTAGTAAGCCATATACCTGTTTCAAGGATTGAGTTTCAAAGTCAAACAGGATGCTTCCCACAACTACAAGCACTGACTGCTCCAACCCTACATTATTCACTTATTAATTTATTCATGATATAGATATACATTTGGATATAGAAGACTAAAAGAAAAATTGTATACCAGACACTTGTTAAAAACAGTAAGATAGATTTTATTCAAGCTACCATAATAAGGGAGAGAGACCTCATTATAAATCTTAGCTCAACTCTGAGTTTAGCAAACACAGCTGGGGATTTATAGTCAAGAAGCAGGATGAAGGTTTCAGTGGATGAAAATCACTAAGAGAAACTTGATTAGATATCAAGGGTAATGAGTAGTGGGATTCTTGCTAAACTGGCTCAATATGTTTCTTGTTAAAGGTAGACCAAGGACTCTTATTAAGGGTGGGAGATGAGGAACTTGATCAGATACCAAAGGTGATCACATATCAGGAATGGGGGGATACACCGGCTTAGTAGGCTTCTTTGCTAAAACTAGGCTGGGCAGGCCAAGGTTGAGGCCTGGCTGAGAAGAGGATTCAGAGGAGAGTAAAGTTTGGTCAAAGAGTTTATGACAGATTTGAAAAGTATTTTTTTAATAAGTCAATAAAAAGTCAGGAGCAGGATATGCAAAAATAAATCCACACTTGGATACAAAATGGCAAAAGTGAAGAATATGAAAAATAAGAGAATATCTTAAAAGATACTGTAGAGTCAACTTACGAAGGAAATATAACTGTGAAGAAAGCAGACTTACAAGTAATCCTAGGGGTCAACGAAGTAACATCCTCAATATACTGAGGAAAAAGGATTGTTATTCTAAAACCCTATACCCAGCTAAATTCAAGTTGAATATTGGGTATTCAACAGTAAGAAATTCGTTAATCAATTAAAGATATTTTCCTGTATACAACAACTAAGAGAGTTACCCATCCACAGATCCTCAATGAAAAGACGACTTGAAGATAGATATATTTCAACACAAAGAAAAGTGAGACCAGAAAGAAAAAGTTGGGGAGCAAAAATAAAATGAATAAGAATGGTAAGTGCGATTGACGAAATAGGTGGATTGGATTGTTTTAAATTACTGATTTCGTGTGTGGTTTAAAAGTGAGTGAAGCGAAAAACTCTAGATAACAATAGCGAAGGGTAGAGAGGAGAGAACATTCCCGTGTAGTTAAACTGGAAAAATGAGAAAAGCAAATTAAAAAAGATTATAAATAAAAAACACACATGGAAAAACAGATAGCTGAAATAAGTTTGTATCGGTAATCGCGAAAAATGAAACTGGATTAAAATCACCTATTAAAAGATACGTTTTCTTTGTGGGTAAAAAGGGGAACAAATCAGCTAGATATTGTTATAAAGACACCTAAAACACAGCGATACACAGAGACGGAAAATGAAGTGATAAGAAAGACATTGCCGGCAAATAATAACGACAAGATCACTGACGTAACACTATTAATGTTAGACAAGAAAAACAAAGCATAATAATTGGGAAGAGACAAAACTCATTATTTAAAATAAAGTCATTTTTCATGATGCACCAAAAGGCAAGATAATAAAGTAAGTCAGCAAAAAAAAAAAAAAAAAAACAAAAAAAAAACCCAAAAAACAAAAACAAACAAACAAACAAAAAACTGGAAGGACAGAAAAGAAGATCCGACCATTTGGAGAGAGAGATGCCAAGCTTCTGGATGAGGAGAGTCGATACTGATGTGCAGATTCTCCCCAAATCAATCTAGAAACCAATGTGATTTTAATCAAAGTACCGTGAAGATTACTGCTTCATACCAACTAGGATATAAAATGGAACAGTCACTTTGGGAAACAGTCTGGCAGCTCTCAGCAGGTAAAACACAGATTTATTCAGTGATCTCACTCCTAGGTATACACCCAAGAGAAATGAGAACATCCTTCAACATGAAAACTTGCATACAAAGGTTCAGAGCAGCATTATTTATTCATAATAAGCGAAAAACTAGAAATGACTCAAACGTCCTCAGCTAATGAACAGATAAACAAAAATGTGGTATATCAACACACTGAAATGCTATTCAGCTATAAAAAAAAGTACTGATTCATGCTAAAACATGGATAAACTTGAAAACAGTATGCTAAGTGAAATAAGAGAGATGAAAAAGGCTCTATGTTGTGTGATTCCGTTTACATGAAATGCGGAGAAACGGTAAATCCATGGAGACAAAGGCAGAATAGTGTTTTCCAGGAGCAAGGGAGAATGGGGAAGGGAAGGGACTGCTAACGGGTTTGGGGTTTCTTTTCGGGGTGATGAAAATACTCTGGAAGTAGTAGTGATGGTTTCATAACTTTGCGAATATATTTAGAGCCACTACATTATACATTTTAAAAGAGTGAAATTTATGGTATGTAAATTGGATCTCAATTTTTAAAAAATTACCCTCAAGGATTTTTTTGCAGTATGTGACAGAGATGATAAAACTCTAGCAATCTTTTAGAAGATTGCTAAAAGAATTTTGTAAAAACGTATGCTGGAGAGATTTGCTCTATTATACGTAAAAACTATTTAGAAAACTTAATAATAGACATATATTTAAGTATATATGAGAATATATCAGTATAGACTTACATATGACATATATCCCTATAATAATTATATTTAGGAATATGTGTTATATATGATATAGATTTAGGCATATATAATTTTATTTTTTCATAAATTATATATTTATATTTTCAAATTTATATTATTATAGGGATAGATAATTAAACCAACAAGAAATAGGAATCCTAGAAAGAAATTCATAGATAGATGCAAACTTGGTATATGATAAACTTAGCATTAGGAATTGGTAGGAAAAGAATAAATCTTTCAATCAATTTATCTATAAATGGAAAAAAATTAGACTGTTACCCTAATGAAGTGTAAAATGACAAAAATTCCCCTTCACATTTAGATTAGTAAAAATTATATAACAGCGGTTATATTTTAGGAGAAAGGGGAAAGAATCGAAGGGAAAGGGTAAAGGGGCTTCAATGGCATCCATGATGCTTTATTTCTAAAAAAGGAAAAAATCCACATCAACTATGGCAGAAAGGTTCAGACCGATTACTTATGGCTTGTAGTATATGGATAATAGTTATATAATTTCCGTGCACATTTCTGCATGCTTGAAATAATTCCTAATTTTTACACTTCCATGAAAATCTTACCTGCAGGAAATATGCCAAAATACTAAGGATGATTTTCTGTTTTTCTATATTTTCCTCTATTTGTATGATAAGCAGGTGTTATTTTGCTAAGAAAGGAGAACATTAAAACTATCATAAAGGAAAACAATCCACTGTGTCACTATTATATCACTAAGAAATGCATACCGTAACTTGAATAAAACGATAATTTCTGTAAACTTCACGGCACGTTATACTTTTCATAACATTTCCACCCATCTGCTTCATGGTAAGTGTGTGAAGCAGACAGGCAAAGTATCATGATAAGTTGCTTGTTCTAGTTACGCATGGTTTTTAGTGATGGAGCTAGGTCAAAATCTCTTATTTAGGACTTTTAATCTCATACTTTTTGGCTACACAAACCACCTCTTCACAATCCCAAATCAGCCCTTAGTATAAGTGTATACAACTGCTCCCAGCGTTCAAAGAGTTATGGTCTAAGTCCAAGGTGATCTGTTAAATCAGGTATTTTGAACGTAAATCCCAGTTTCACACAGAAACAGCACTATAACAGCATGTCAGATTCAAAGGTCACAGAAGTCATCATCTCCACCCTGACCTCTCTTGAAAGAGCTGCAGCCAGCTATTGGTTTGGGCCATCTCCACCAGTATGATTCAGCAGGCGTCCAAACTCTGATGTTTATATTTCACCCAAACCTTTTCCAGCCTTCCCTATTTTCACCAGTGCCACCTTAGTCCATGCAGTAGCTCAACCCAGGAACTTTGGGAAGTTACTCTTGACTCACTCCTCTTCCAGTCCAGCCCCCATCCGTCTGCCCTCACCGCTGGATTGACATGTAACGCATCACCAAATTCTGTTGAATGTGCCTCTAAAGTATGTCTCAGTTCCCCACACTTGTCTCCATCCTCCTGTCACTGATATGGTCCCAGTCACCATCCCTCCTCCTTCAAACTCTAGCTCACAGTCATTGGACTCTTGGCCAGAAAGCAAAGAGCAGGAGTCGGGCCCACAAGCAAGGACCTTGGCCCTCGTGTTTGGGGTGTCTGTTAAGTCAACGAGCATCTGCTCTTGTCCTGGCCGAGGAGCTATTTGCAAAAGTTTCCTCACTATCCCCAACTCTACACTACATGACCCCCAGCTCTTGTCACACATTGTCACACTAACCTTTCCTTTCACAAAGACTTATTCTTGGGGCTTTGTCATCTCCAACTTGAAGCCAAGGTAATTTTTCCTAATTATAAGAAGTACCTATTACTAGAAAAGACTCACAAGTGAGCAAAAGCAATGATTTAGTTCATAAAAAGGTCTGACCTGTAGCAATGGAAAATTAATTTAATTAATTAATAGATCTCAAACCAGCTCTAGCGGAATTAGTAGAGTGCTTACATAAACAAACTTTGCAAAAATAGGTATGAATAGCCAATACCGTGATATTCTTCCTATACCTGTGATTTTCTAGAGGACAGCAGACTAGCAATCAGTGTGGTTCGCTCTGCAGAGGCGGGTGAGTTTGCAGTGCTCTCCACAGCATCAGGGTGTGCACGCGTTGGGGAATTTTGGGCATCGTGGAGCCTCAGAGGTCATCCATTACCCTGAGTTCCCTGCACACAAAACATAGCCTAGCTCAGTCTCTAAGCCCAGTGCTCAGCACAATGAATGCCCAACCAAAGTGTTAAAATGAATGGAATCCAAATCCCTGACTTAAAGCTCAGAAACTGAAGCCCAGAGAGGTTGAGCGGCTTGTCTAAGATTACAGTGTTCGCTTTTGATGGAGCAGGGATCACCACACTCAGGTCTCCCGGCCCCCAATCTACACTGTTTTATGCATTCGAAGGGGGAAAAAAAACACATATTTCAAACTTTCCTTGCCTTGTATTCAATGTGCTTTTCTAGCTTTAAGTGATCTAAAAAGACCGCTTAGCACCATTTCCAACGGGCAGATAAACAGCGCTGAGCAGTGCAGAAGTGCACCCTTGGTAAGCCTCTGCTTTCTTCCCTCAGTGCTTTAATGACACCGTGTTTAAAATCAATGAAAAACACAAGCCCTTGAAATTCCAATCATTTGCTAAGCACCACTATGGTGAGAACATTAAGCAACAGGGACCGACACACTACAGACCTATTTTCTCTCTGCACAGGCAAATCCGATTTTGGAAATTTGCTTTTAGAAACATCTTAGGTATGGAATCCCGGAAATGGACTCCGGATAAGGAGGAAGAAGGAGAGAAGGACAGATGGGATCCGAGGGTCTGGAGAAAGACACACAGGATCACCAGGACGATAAAGTGGCCTCAGGTTTTATAACTCGAAGCGACTTCCAAAATTCTCGTACTGTAAAAGTTCCTCCTGTGCCTCATGAAAAACAACCCTCCCCATCCCTGTTCTCATTGTCTTGCTTTCCAGCTCCATAAATGGGCCTGACAGAGCTGCAGGTGTGTTCCTAAATTTACTCAAAGACTGTCCGTTCCAAGTAAAAGTGCAAAATAAATAGCTATTCTACTTATATTTTAGGATTTAAAATTCCCAGCTATTCCAAGAAAGGCTAGAACTCCTAATAAGCTATTTAACGACGCGAGAGGTGCAAGTTTTATGGCTGCATAATTAAGTACAACACTGGCAGGTGAGGACACACCTGAATGTGGGAAAGCAGTGCTTAGGGTTGGTCCTGCTTCGTGGCAAGTTTGGAGGCTCCTTCAACAGAAATCAGAAAGCATTCCTTAGAGTGCTAAATTTGTAGGCAGAAATATTAGGTTTAAAATGAACAATGGAGTTCTAGAACTCACAATTTGTAACCACAAAAATAGCACAGGAGCTTTTCTTTAAATCAACTTCCTTTCTGCCAGGTAGCAGCATCCTCTTTCAAGACACCGGGAGTGCAGTAGAGCAGGAGTGAAGCAAAGAATATGGGCTCAGATGTGATGAAGCCTGTGAAAAATAAGCACTTTAGGGGGATCCCTGTGACAGATGATTTCCAAAGATGGCCGCAACAATCTCCTATCAAGAGATGGATATTTCCCTTCCCCTTAACCTAGACTGGCCACATGATTTGTTTTGACTGACCACCAGAATGAGGTGGAAGTGATTTTCTGGCCTTGAAGTGGCCTTGTAACTCCTACTTTCACGGAAGCAGCTTTCAGCCATGGAAAGAAGTCAGGCTGTTCTTCTAGAGAAGGAAAGCGAGATCCTGAAGGCTGAGGGGCCGTGAGAAGAAAACCAGGCTATGTAGAGACGACGCGAGTCTCCAGCCGAGAGCCAGCACCAAGGCCCCAGACGTGCCAGCGGTGTCATCTTGGATCCTCTGGCCCCAGCTGAGCGACCCAAATGGAAAACAGAAAAGTTGTCCCCACTGAATCCTCCCTGAATTCCTGACCCATATGATCATAAGCAAATGCTTACTTCAAGCCACTGTATCTGGGGATAGTTTGCTATGTAGCAATAGGTAAAAACACCAGCCAACTGCTCTCTGCTGTCATCTAGTTCCTCACAGGCTGTCCCCCGGGGGACTGGAATGGCTTGGGTTTTTATTTTGTTTCTGGTTTTGTTTTGTTTTGTTTTTAAATTCATCAACTAGAGAATCTTGCTGGGGACAGTGAAAATTGATTTGAGACTGGCAGCGCCCTTAAAAACCTGCCTGGAGGGGGCACTGGCTCCTCAACAAGAGGGAATAAGTCCACAGAGGCTGGTGCCCACCCCCCAGCCGCTGTCCTCAGAACTCAGACTGCTGTCTGCTCTGTGAGCGAGCTGCTCCTGCTCCACCGTTAAAAAAAAAAAGAATGCCCTAGAAGGAAATCCTGTACATGCAGTGCTCACAGGACTTAGTCCCTCTTCAGTCTGAAGTGACAGGCGGGCAGATCTGCCTGCCTGGATGCTACAGGCTCCCTGACTCTCCACAGTCATTTCATAGTCAACTGGCAAAAGAAAAAAAAAAAAAAAAAGGAAAAGAAAACGAAGCCATGCTTATTCTGCACAAATCTTCAGGTGGGGCCAGCGTCTCTGCACTTTTGGCTGCAGGTGGGTCCAGCAAGACGTGGCAGCTTTTATCACCAGTGAATCATGTCCAAACTCCATTGGACAAAATTAGGAAAAAAGCGCCTAAACAAAATGAAGACAAAGGACCTCATGGGGCCTGGCACATTCTATCTTCCTGGCTTTTACAGTGGGGAGACAAGGGACAGCTCCTCCTAAATAACCTGTACTTGGCTGCTGCTAAAATGAAGGTACCCTCAGCCCTGAGCTTCTAGCGCCTTCCCCACTGCAGCCTCATGGATGAAGGCAGCACAGACTCAGGCATCTTGGGCCTTTGGGTTGTGCGGCGTGTTGACCCAGGACCACATCCACAAAAAGAGGAAAAAGAGGAGAAATGAACTTTTGGAGGGGAAGTGCTGGACCTGCCTCTGCACTGAGTTTGCCTCAATATTATCATCCATATGCAGGGTTCGAGAGCCTTAAAGGAAAGAAACAAGGGCATTCACAGGGCAGTGGCTACAGGCAAAGCCAGGACTGAAAGACAAGCAGACAGGAGTCATTTGAAACGCTTTGGCAAGGAGGGGAAAGCAGGTATGATACAAAAGAACATTGATCATTCCACAAATGTTTACTGAGCATCTGCGATGTGCCAAGCACTGTGCTAGGTGCTGGAAATAGGGTGGTGAATAGGACACACATGCGACATTTAGATAGTCTGGAATTCCATATTAGTTATGACTTGTTGATTTAAGCATTAGCTTTACTCGGCAATACTTAGTAAATACTTAGTGTTGTAACCCAATAATTCCAGTCCGAGGTATGTAGCTAATAGAGTGCCTACTACCCTTCACAAGAAGACATGTACAAGAACAATCATGGCAGCAGCACTGGTTGTAATGGTCTCAATCTAGAAATTATCCAAATATCCATCTACAGGAAGATAGATGAATTATGGTACATTCACATAATGAAATGCAATATAGAAATGAGAAGCACAAACTATAACTACACATAGCAATATGGATGAATTCTCAAACACGTATTGAGCGAAATAAGGCAGACGTACTGTGTAATACAACATGATTCCATTTATATGAAGTTCAAACATGGTCAAGACCAAGCTCTGATGTTAAAAGGGCAGTGGTTTCCCTTGGGAACATGATAAAGACTGAAAAGTGACTTCTCAGATGCTGATCATATTCTATGTTATGATCTAGAAGCCGGGTTCATAAATACATATACTCTATGAAAACTTATTGAGCCATGTACTTATGACATCTGAAATTTTTCTGTGTGTGTAGTACTTTGATAAAAAGTTTACTTTAAAGAATGAAAAATGAAAGAAAAACAGTATTGATGAGAGTGCACAGAAATCAATACTTTCTTACATTGGAAAATGTAAGTTAGTATAGCTTTAAGAAAGGGAATCTGGCAATATTTATCAAAACTTTAAAAACTTCATATCCTTTGTCCTGGTGATTCCAGATCTAGAAATTTATCTTCAAGAAAGAATGAAAGTATGCAGCAGTACTTGTCACAGGATTATTTGTGATAGGGAAAATTTGGAAATAATCTAAACGTTTAGCATGTGTATACTTATTGTACAGCTACTAAAATATTTAATGAAATATTTACTGAAAGGATTATGGGAGATTTTAATTTCTTCTTTCTATTTTCTGTTTTTCCCCCAGATTCCCTACAATGTGTCACTTGAGAAAAGAGTTATTTATAAATAAATAAAAGCAAATACCCATGCAGGAATTAATAACTTAGTTCAGCATTCATTCAACAAGTACATACCAAAATATTTCATTGCCAGGCTCTGGGGAGAGTAATGAATATGACTTAGGGCCTGCTCTCAAGAACCTTAGTCTAATCAAACTTGAAATTAAATGTAAATTGTCCATAGCTGATGCAATGGGAACAGCAACCAATCTGAAGCCCAAATATATAAATCCAGTCTCAGCTCCACTATTTACATTTTTTTTTTTTCAGCACCTTGGTAGGTGAGCTGCTTCTCTCTACTCATTAGTTCTTTCACCTGCAAAATGAATACAAGAGCTCTCTTGGCTACCTCACCTTGATGTAGCCAGCTGCAAAGGAGCCTCTACTGAGCATGCCCTGAATATGGCTAAATATCACGATCAGGTAATCCTTCATGTCTTGAACAAAAGGGCACACATCTGCTCTCCAGTTCTATTAAGAAACATCATCTCCCCCACCCTTCCTTCTGCCTCAAGGTTACCTTGCCCTCCCCTGAGCCTTGCTCTTGGTGCCAGCATCCGAGGTAGAGTGACTAGTGGTTAAAGGCAGAGAGAAGTTCCTTTTATCCCTGAATTCTAGTGCCATTGCATTGTGGTAGATCATGTAGTCTGTGTGATATTGGTACTTTGGTATTTGCTGAGATTTCTTTTGTGGTCTTGTCCATGCTCATTTTCTATAAATGTGTGCCTAAAAGAAGGCATAATTTCCCATTTGTAGAATGCTGGGTTATAAATAGTTCCATTGACTGATATTTGTTATTTGTCATGTTTGAAGCTTTTATTGCCTTATAAGTTTCTATTTCCTTAATTTGCCTGTTTCTATAAGGTGTACTAAAAATCTCATATGGTAATTATGGACTTGTCCCTTTCTCCTTTTAATTCTTTCAATTTCTGCTTCTCTTATTTTGAGACTATGTTGTTAGGCACATAAAGTTTCATGATCATTATATGTCCTAGTGGACTGTCCCTTTTATCATTAAGCAATGATGTTCTCTCTATATATTTTTTCCTTACTTTCTACATTGTAATTAACATTGTAATGCCAGTTTTGTTTAGTATCTGCATGACACATTTTCTTTCAACCTGTGGTTTTCAATATTTTCTGTCATTAAATTGTATTTGTATCTTATAAATAGCATATACTTGCATTTTCGTCCTTTTTTAAAAAATCTTATTTTAAAAATTAAAGTTTCTTTAATGAGAGATTTTTATCTCTTCAGGGTATGAGGTCAGGTTGGGGTTCCATTTGCTCATGGATAAATTTTTTATTTGTTTGCTTTTTAGTCCTGGCCTTGGAAGATGGCACACTTCTTTGTGGACTCTCTGGGCTGATGAGTGAGTGTTCGTGGTTCTCATTTTACAGACGAAACCACCTTTCATGACTCCTGCAATTAAGCAATTAGTTTCCCAAATACTAGGACCCAGAGCTGAGCTCCCCTCCCTTTGAGAGATTTAGAACCTTAGTTTGTCTTCACTTTACTCTATATCAGGTCTCCACACCTATGAGGGTTTTGTCTTCAGCTTCCACTGTGCTCAGGCTTTTAGTCCATCGTCTGACAATATCCTTCTCTTAGTCTGAAGCCCAGCCTCCAAATAACATTTTGTTGGGTTGACGTTATTGTTATCCTGGGTACTTTTGTGTAGGATGTTAAAAGTCAGGTGAGTGTCTGTGTGTGTATGTCAGGGGAAGCGGCGGGTTGTGTATTACCTCTTTATCAGCTATATCTGCCACAGTAACCAGAAATAAAACAATGGAATAAATATCATAGAAAATACCATCAAAGTGCTGAAATAACTGACAACCTAGAATTGTGTACCCAGAAAAATTATCTTTTAAGAATGAGGGTAAAATAAAGACACCATCGGAAAAACTGGAAGTGAGAGGGATCACCACCAACAAATACGTCAATGAAGGTATTTCTAAAACATGGACAGGTAAGTACTTAATAACAAAATGTTCGATTCACCAAACAAATGTAATAACAATTCTAAAGTTGTAAGTACTTGATAAAATAATCTCAAAAACTGTGAAAAAGTGATAAAAATATAAGATATGGACCAAACACAGCATTAAGTGGGAAATTTTAAAACTCTACTCATAATAATTGACAGATCAAACTGATAAAATAGCAAAGATACAAACATTTTGAACTTTTAACTTTGAATAATTAATGAATTTGATTTAATGCAAAGCCTTACACTCCAAATTAGAGAATACATATTCTTGGGTTCATATAGAACAATTTTTAAAACTGATCTGACATAAACAGTTTTAGATAATTCCAAAAATAACACATTCCATGTTCCTTGATCTTAATGTCATTAAATTAGTAATCAATAACAAAAGATAAGTAAAAAACAAATAGAAACAAAAATTTACTTGTAAATTTCAAAACCAATCAAAGTAAAAATTATGATAGAAAATTTAAAAACTTAGAACTGAATGATAATGAAAATACTATCTATCAAACTTGAGGGATGCAAATAAAGCAGTACCTAGAGGAAAATTTATAGCCTTGCATTCTTATATTATAAAGAGAAGTTAATTGATAATGAGTTAAATTAGAAAAAAAGACAGAATAAAACCAATGAATAGAGAGAAATATAAAAAGATTAACAAAACGGAAAATATACAAGAGAGAAAATTAATAAAGCAAATAGATATCCCTTTAAAAGACTAACCTTGGTGCATTTGATTAAAGAGAGGGAAGAGAAGAAGAAAATCAAATAATATTAGGAAAGAAAGGGAGGCTAACTTCAGATATCATAATGATTTTAAAAGATTATAAGAAAATAATATGAAAAGCTTTAGGCCAATGTATTTGAAAACTGAAGTAAAATGGACAATTCCTAGAAGACTATAATGTATTACAAAAATGGATTCTAAAACACATAGAAAACTTGATGAGTCTTATAATCAGTAAACACATTGAACAAGTAATTTTAAATCTTCTCAGAAAGAAAACAAGAGGCCCAGATAATTTTACAGAAAAGTTCTAGCTGACATGTAATAAGTAAACAATTTCATCTTCTATATAATCCTCTTAGAGCATAAGAAAAGAAAGCCTATTTTGTAAGACTAATAAAAACTTCAGACCAGGAAAAAAGTGTGAAAAAGAAAAAATTACAGACCAAAATCATCTGTGAATATTTTAAAAAGCTGAAAAATAATAAACTAAATATGGAAATATATTTTTTAAATATACTATATATCATTATCCATTTAAATTTTGCCAAGCAATTGGAAAGATTACTTTAACATTAGAAACTCTGCTAGTGTAATTCACCAGAGGAATGGAGTAAAGGGAGGCTAATCATATAATCATCTCAGAAAGGGAAGAGAAGAAAGCATGTGATAAACTCCAAGTAAACTAAGAATTAGACGGAATCATTAGATGACCTGATGAATGTCATCTGACATATTGCAACCACGATACTTAGTGGTGACATACTGGGAGCATTCTCTCTAAAATCGGGAACAACACGACATCACCCATCATCTCTGCCTCTATTCAACTCTGTCCTGGACGTCCCTAGCTAGCACATTTAGGCAATAAAAATAAAGGGTATACGAAACGGGAGAAAAAAAGTGAAACGATCACTATTTGAATATGATATAACCGTCTACGGAGAACTAAAAGAATTTATAGCAATGTCTTAGAATTAAAAAGAATAGGGAGTTTGCTAGTTACGAGACCAACATATACATAAATTGTATGATTATACACCTCAAAAATGTTTTTAAAAATAGATATAATTTGATATTAGAAAGAATGAACATCCATTGAAATCAAAACGTGAAAACTGTTGATTGAACTTCACTTACTGATCAGGGCGATGCGATGCTATTTCCCATTCATCTCATAGTATCAGGAATTGATGAGGGATGCTCACACATGGCTACTGGGAGTGTAACGAGGTTTTTAAAAAACACTGGAGAGCAATTGGGTGGTGAATGAATGAATGAATGAATGAATGAATAAAGACATGTGTCCTCCTAATACTTAGCAAATTCATTTCTAGGTACATTCTTCCTTTCTAGTCCCTCGCATTTGTGCCTTGCTCCTTTTCCATATAGGTGCCTGCAGATACAGTGTCTGTAGGTCAAAATTCCTGGCCCAAGCCAACCTATCACATGCTTGTCACTTCTGAGAAGTTGTGAAAAGAACACTGTCCAGACTTTAAAACAAGAGTCATCCTAAGTAATAGTTATCAGTTTGCAAAGTCCAAAACGTTGGTTGCCTGGTATCATTTCTCCAGCCTGAAATCTAGTCACTACAGAACTTTCTGCTTCCAGGACAAAATACAAAGGAGACCTTCACTTGTGCTGGCCATCTCCAGTAAGGACTCTAAGTTTAGGCAGTGGTCCCCAACCTTTCTGGCACCAAGGACTAGTGCTCTTATGAGAATCTAATGCCTGATCTGAGTGGAGCTGAGGTGGTGATCCTAATGCTAGGGAGCGGCTGCAGACACAGATGAAGCTTTGCTCGCTCTCCTGCTGAAAGTGCGGCTCCAGTTCCTAACCAGTACCAGCCCGTGGCCTGGGGGTTGGGGACCCCTAGTTTAGAGGGTTTGGCTGACGAGTACCTCACTTGTTAACAGCCTTACGTGTTTAAGCAGCCTCAGACCATGAATTAGCCAAAATTTTATAGAAATGGGCACCCCCGCCACTACAGCTCCTGTCTTCTTGATTTCTAGGGGGCCCCACAAACTCAGGAAGGGTAGCATGGCAGGGCTGGGGAGCCAAAGCTCCAGGGATGGGAAAGGAAAGACAGTTGAATCTTCCTCTCTCTAGTTAGCCTGGGTTCAACGAACCAGAAAAGCTATCCCCCATAAAGAGGCTTCTTCTCCTAGAAGAGTAAAATCCAAAGGAAACTCAGAAGCAGTGAGCTGGCAATAGCCCCCCCAAAAGACACCCAAGAAGAAAGCTGCATGAGACCCTGTTCCTGAAACTCGCAGCCTCCTCACTTGCTGGGATGAGTGGCTCCTGGACCCGGTGATTATGAAAACCATCTTAACGTTTATGTGGCAATGCAACTTTGGAAAGTGCTTTTAAATAATTTATGTTTAAATTATATAAAATAATTTATATCCGTAGACCTATAACTAATCAAAATATCTCACTGCTCCATAACCACAGCCATTACGATCACTGCGGTCAGTTATTTTCCAGTACTCTTGACTAAGGAACGGCGTTACTGTGGGGGTGAGGAGGGGCTGAGGGGGGACGACAGCACTAAGGAGGTCGGGCGACCCCCCAGAGGATGCCAGACCTCTGCGAATGAAAACGCGAATACGAGATTCAGCTTCTTCAAATTGCTGCCAACTCTCAGGCACCCGGAATGTCTCAGTCGCTGTAAATATATGTTATCATGAATGTCAAAAATCCCCTGAGAAGCAGGCCTAGCCCCCCATTCTGTGATGGGGAGAAAGTGAGGAATGGAGAGGCGAAGTCACTTGCACAGGGTCATTCTGCTAGTGGGACAGAGGGGCGTTCGGGACCACGCCCGTCTGACTCTAAGCTTCTCACTATGCGTCACTGCCTCCCTCACCTCCAAGTAGCCCAGACTCAGGAGAAAAATAGCCTGTATTTAAGCACCTGCCTCCCAGTGGGGCCCAGTTTTACCCCAAAATCAGCTACATAGAACTCTGCTTTATTTTTCTAACCCCCTTCTCCTGCACCTGGCCTCGGACAGGCTAGAAACAACAGCTAGCAAGAGAAAGGAAGGGGCAAGCAGAGAGAAAAGGTGCCATCGTGCCCCGTGCGCGTCTGTGGGTTCCAAACCAGGGCAAGGACCTGGGGAGGAGGTGGGCTGGAGAAGGAGCTAGAACTGAAAAATGTGGCGAGAGGCTAAAGTTTAGGTTTGAAACTGGGCTGGACTATCAACACTTAAAAACGAAGCCATTCTTTACTACCTGGGTGTGACCAGAACAGCTGGGGGATCTGCCAAGATTTGATACAGGGACCAGAGACAAGAGTCCAAGAAGTGGTTGAAAATAATAAAGTGAGAAACACAAAGCTCTCTCATGATTTCGCCCGCTGACCCTGGCTCGTGGCACAGAGCCCTGAAATCGGTGGCTACCTCTATCATTACCACTGTTTGTTGATCCCCTACCCTCACTTGATGACCATTTTTCTGATGGGTCTTGCTTAGTATTGTAGTTTCTGTGTCAGCAGGATATATTTATAGATAAAGATATGATTAACATCTTACAAGGGATTAATACTCTAACCTGCAAATCTTACTTGGCATTCATCACTATTCACATCATCTCCATCTCACTTCCTCCTCTTTTTGACTGCTTCAATCTGGTGGATATACTAACATATTCAGAGTGGCCTCTGAATAAGGAGAGTAATCAGGAGAAAGAAACAGTCCAAAGGTTGGAAAGACCAAGTACGAATCAGCAAAGGGGGAGAGGGTAGAACTGGAACAAAAAGTGTAGCAAAGGGCCTCTCACTTTCTCCCTACGAGGGACAAGCGTGAAGGCCTCGCCCTATCGGTCATTCGGTCCAGAACACTGCTACAAGTTTTTCAAACTCCTCTGAGAACAATAAAATGAAACAAGCCAGAAATCCAGGCCCATGGTGGTGGTGCTTTCTTGGCAAGGTGCTGGAGCCCAAGCCGGGCCTACTGCAGCCACCACTGGAGTCATTAGGAAGGACGAGGCTTTTACACCCCTGGAGAAGAGCGAGAGAGTGGCCCTGGTGTTTCAGAACGCATCGCCCCCTGGGGCCCGGGGAGAAGGCAGCAGAGGCTGGAGAAGGAACTAAGCAATCAGCAGGTGCGTCTGCACATTCCAGCCTGGAATTGTGAATTAATCACCTGCAGGAGGCACAGTGGGCAGATGGGAGGGAGTTACAGGAAGGAGTCAAACCAGCAGTCCAGGCAGCTGCTAAATTTAGCCTGGTCCCCAAAGCAGGACTTAATTAAATTAATCCTGCACACACCCCTCCATCCTCCAGGCCCAGTTCCCAGGTGGGTTTTTCTGTTTCTAGCTTGGCTCACATTATAACATGGGCTTCCAAATGTCGATCCCCTTGACAGGTGCCCCAGGCCAGCTCTCCTGGTGCTGGTTCTGGAAGGAAGTACAATTCCCAGTTGTCCCCACTCTCCTGCAGTGCTGGGTGCAGCCCGGAGCAAGGCCATTTTCGAGGCTATGCATCCATCCCCCCTTCACACTCAGGTCCCCTCCACCCACAAATGAGGCAAGACCCTCACACAGGGCAAGCATTCTGCTGATCTGCCTGAGCTCTGGCTTCCATGTGGCCAAGAATGGCCATTCCCTGGTCATTGTCTGTCCCCATGCAGAGGCCTTCACACCTCCAGCACCTACAAAGCAGTTATTTCAGCTGGTCTCAGAGTAGCCCCATGGGTGTGGCAGAAAAGGTTATCACTGCCCCATGTATCAGTCGAGAGAGCAATTGGTTTCTCAGACCCTTCCCTTCGGCAGCTATTACTTCCTCTGCACTCACTACTCTGCTATTCACCATCATCCTTTTCATTCCTACAACTTAAGCAACTGAATAAGAATTAGGAGACCCAGGGTCGAGCATGAAAATCAGCATCACTCAGGAAGCTCTGTAAACTGCACTTGGCCTTCCCTTCCTCCTACACCGTGGAGAAGCCCAAGTCTCAAACAACAGGGTGTATCAGGATCACCTGCAAGCTTGGTGAACACAGAGTGATGACCCCGCCCCAGAGTCTCTGCTTCTGCAGGTCCAGGGAAGGGCCTGAGAATTTGCCCTACTAAGCTCCTAGGTGATGCTGATGCTGTTGCTGCAGGGACCACACTTTGAAAACAGCTGCTCAAGGTGATGGCTGTCACCGTCCCCTGGGTTTACCCTTGACAATTTTTGGACTTGCTGAGCAGTATTTTGTGGGGACAGAGGTAGGACCAGGTGACCTCCAGTCCAGTGCTCCTTCCAGGAGGCTTCCTCCATATAAGTGAGTGGGTGGGATCCAGTGCGGGCAGGAGCTGGAAGCTTCTCCCTTCCCCGGCCACCTACAGAGTAGCTCCCACCCTGGGACCCAAGCCGGGGAAGATTCAGCCTAGATGTTCTTAGCCTGAGAGAGTCAGCTTCTCTCAGTGGTCAAATTCAATCCAACAGATCCTTCTGGGGCTCCTTCTATGTGCCTGGACCAGACTGGAACTGAAAAGGTTCAAGAGGCCTACAGGAGCCTCAAATCCACAAGGAGTTTAAACTCTAGATGGCAGGCTTGAGACCTCTCAAGAGAAAAAGCCCTACGCCATCCGACTTTGCTTCTCTTCCAATTCTGTCCGGTAACAGTAGGAGAAAGGCAGAGGCTGAGTGGGTGGCTGGGACAAAGGGGGTGGAAACAGGGTCCATTTCAGAGTGCCTGGAAAATCCTAGGAAGGAGTCTTGCATTGGGCCAATTAGGGACACGGCCTGGGATCACATGTTAGTTAAGTCTGCTCCACTGCACAAGTCCTTCTCCTCCACTGGTACCCAACAGTCGGTGTCCGGAAAGGAAGCCATGTCCAAGTCAATGAGTTCCCTCTGACTCCAGGCCTTGCTGGGGCTGTGCCTCCTCCTCGAGAGAATCTGTCACCTGGACCTTAGCAACCACCCTCCATTCCTACTCTCCTGTCCCCTCCTCCCTGGTCAAGGTGCCAGCCCCATCGGTGGCCTCCCAGATTGCTGAAAGTCAGCAAGAGAACCCTGGCAGAGCGGGCCCCAAATCGCTCCTTGGGCAGGAGGGGACGGGGCTCCCCACGCGCCCTGTCCAGCCTGGCCGGCAGCCTCCTCCTCTCCGCTGCCTGTCTGCGCACTCAGACAGCTGCTCCTGGGCAGAGCGCCTCGCTGGGGCAGCCTCAAAGGCGCTCTGCTAAGCTTTCACCACCAAGCACCCAGGCTCGGTTCCAGCATTTCATACATGAATCTCTTCCTTCCACTGTTCCCCCCCCCGCCAAGTTTGTCCTTTTATTTTCCTATACCCTCTCTATTCGCCTGTTCTCAACTTTGGAAATCATTGTTATTTTTAAAAATTAGATAATTTAGGCACCTCACAGTACAACATCCCCAAAGCATTCAAGAACACACAGTAGTCCCCTAGTCCCCTCTTATCCGCGGTTTCACTTGCCACTGTTTCAGTTACCCACGGTCAACCATGGTCCGAAATAGTAAATTGGAAATTCCAGAAATAAACAACTTGTACGTTTTAAATTACATGCCATTCTGAGTAGTGTGATGACATCTTGAGCTGCCCCGGTCCATCCCAACTGAGCTGCGAATCATCCCTTTGCCCAGAGTCTGCACACCTGCTGCCCGCCCGTTAGTCACTTGCAGTGGACCTCTTGGTTATCACACAGACTATCAAGGTATCACGGTGCTGGTGTTTAAGTAACCCTTCCTTTGCTTAAGAATGGCCCCGACGCTGTTCACATCACTTTAATTATAATACATTGTTATAACTGTTCTGTTTTATTAGTTATGATTGTTAATCTCTGACTGCGTCTAATTTATAAACTTTATCACGGGTATGCGTATATAGGAATAAACGCGGCATAGATAGAGATAGGTACTATCTGTGCTTTCAAGCATCCACTGGGTCTCTTGGAACATAACCCCCTCAAATAAGGGGGGACGACTCTACCATGAAAAGTTTCTGCCCTGTAATACAGCCTGTGTCCTGGGTCTCCTCTCAGAGGAGACCTCTGCTCCCCATGCCCTGTAAGTCCTTTTAGAGGTATGCTAACTGTATGCCAGAATACTCATAAGCAGTCTCTTTTCTACACAGATAGTGGCTTCACTGATTTGTGGCGGTCCGTGTGTCTTTCGGGGGCTGGTGGCTACAACAACTACACACACTGCCCTAAACCTTGCTGCTTTTTTTTTTTAAATTATATTTTCGTTTAATAACAAAATACTCTAAATGTATTGACAGATAGTGAGACATAACAAACATCCTTGAACCCACCTTTAGCATGGTCTCATCCTATCTGATCATATCACTCACTATGTTTGCCTTTGGATTTTGTCTTTAGACGTAACATATTACACATGTGGCTGGGGCCCCGTGGACCTGTCGCTGGTTCAGTTCCCTGCTTGTCTCTCCCCAGAGAGAAGCTCTATGAGGCCTTGGCTATTTATAGTCATGTTCTTCCGTACTTGTCTCTCTCTCCCCACCCCATGGCCCCTCCGACCTAAGGAAACCCTTCTGGGCTAGGATGTGCTCCGCGGTTTCAGAGCCACTGACGCAGTCCATCTGAAATCCTCGGTTCGCATTCGCAGCTATTTCCGTCACCCTAACGAATGAGGTGCTGTTAGAGCGGGCTTGGCACTGCTACGGCACCAGGTGACTGCAGGATGTTTTAAACCTCACAGACTCCCAAATAGTATTGTCTCCTTCAGTCAGAAGTCATTGCAAGTGGCATACATCACGGCTAAAAATCGATGTTTGCAAATGCCCCTGCAGGAAGGCAGAAACATTAACTTCATGAATTCTCCTTCTGTTTACACACTCATTAGGAGGATAAAATGTTACCGGGTTGGGTCAGGCTCTTTGCTGCCTCAGAGGAGGTCCTGAATGAAAAAGACGTGCCTTAATTTTGGTATGGCCTGTGTCACACGTTAAACGCCTGTGGTAGCTACAAAAGGCAAACTCCATCCTTTTTCTTTACAGTCACTAAGTGTTGTACGATCAAGGAAAGAGCTGTGAGTTGACTGACTGCCTTGTTTGTCTTGCTATGCAACAGAGCTGTGGACAGACCTGCCCATAGTCCTTTCCTCTGAGGACACCTTGTTGGTGGTCATAGCTGTGGGTGCAAACATGGCAGGCTGAGGCTCGGAAAGCAGCCCAGTGCTCTGCACCTGGCTGTTTAAGGCCCTCTGGTCTTGACGGCCATGTCCACACTGGGAACCCAACCCACAGAGACTCTGTAGGGTGTGCCTGAGCACTCTGCCCACACTTTCCAATCGCTGCTGATGGCCCAGACCAGTGCCATGTCATCATCACTCAGAGCTGGAGGCATTTCGGAGACAATTCCAGCCCCACATTCATCAATTTCAAATGAGGCAACTGAGACCCAGAGACAGGAAGCCAGTGACCCAGGACACCCAGCAGGCTGGCCCCATCAGAGCCCTCAGAGGGGCCAGCGTCTCTCAGCAGGGCCAGGCTACAGCAGGTGTGGGCCAGGGTGGGAGTGAGAAATTCTTCTCAGTCTCTGGTCTAGTCTGGGCCTCTCTCCCCACTCATACCCAGGTCCCCGGGCCCCTTCTCAGCTCTGGAGGTCTGTCCTTGAGTACTTGGGCTCTTATCAGAAGCTGCCCTCAGGAAAAAGGAGCGTAAGAACAAAAGCAGAAATGCCGCGTTCATGTGCACTTTTGCACTGCAGCTGTCCCCAAACAGTCCAGAATAAGGAGGTGGTTGCCTGCATGGGTTTTCAGGGACAGAGAGGCCTGCCTGGCTCCCCCACTCAGCCTCACTGTCCATTCTCCAAAGACACAGACATGAGTGCTCCGGTCCTGTCTATGCCACAAAGAAGCGTCCCCCAAAGGTCCTGACCCCAGATGGGCAGGCAGGGCACGAGGTGGGGGTGGAGCATAGGCAGCATTGTGGGGCAGAAAATGGTGAGGTGGGAAGGTGTCACTTGGCAATGGTAATGAAGAGCCAGGAGATGACTAAAAGGAGAGGGAAAGGTTTTCCTCGGTCGTAGCAATGTGACCTAGCTAAACATTTAATGCTCAGTACTTATGGTGGTAAAGAAATGCATCCCCACTGCCATGGGGCAAAGGGTTTCTGTTTTCCTTATACACACTGCATTCCCACAGCTCCCTCCAGTACCCGTTCCCTGCCACCAACACCAATAAGAATGATTATATATATATATATTCTTCATACTTTAAAAAGCATCTTAGCTTCTGTACTTCATTTGATCGCCACAAAGCCCCTGTGAGGTAGACAGGAAAGGTATAGTCTTGGCTTCTTCTTGCATAACATGAGAAAAAAATGAAGAAAGAGACAAAGGAGGTGAAGAAATGAACTGGACTTTGAAGCTGTATCTCCTCACTACCAGACTTTGTTCTCTCCCACTTCTGCCCTGGACCACCATGGGGGCTGTCATTGGAAGGTTGTGAGGCCAAGGAATGGGAGATACAGGAAGAAAGGTGCGTGAGGAGGGAGATCAGGGTGGCGAAAAATGTGGATCAGACAAAACGGTCCATCAGGTCCAGTTGTGAGGGGGTAGGAGTCAGCTGGGTGAAATGGAAGATGTAGGCGGCTAGAAGGATAGGGAAACACCAGGCAGGGACTTCAGCATGTGCAAAGGCCCTGTGGGGAGAGAGAGCTTAACTCCTTTGAGAAGTAAAAATGGTTACAGCAAAGATGTTATATTTATTTTCCTGCATGTTAATATTAACTGACATTGGATACAGATTTTTTAATGTGATACCTACACCCAAAATAGATTTGTGACTGCTTATGTAAATAGATTTGTGACTGCTTATGTAAATAAAGTAACAGGTATAGGCAAAGGGGATCCTAAAAGACCACTTATGGGGTGAAAGTCGTGCTCCTCAAATGTTCAGTGGCACCGAAATCCCCTGAGATCTTGTTATCATGCACATTCTGTTTGGGAGGCCTGGGCCGGAGCCTGAGACTCTGCATTTCTAACAAGCTGCAGGTGATGCTGACCCTGCTGTACTGGGAACTGCACTTCAACTAGCAAAGCTGGCAGTGAAGCCCTAATGCACGGGCTCTACCTTTGCTACCCATCAGCCTCCTGAGCCCCACCTAGTACAATTGAACAGGACTCCTTGGGGGCAAGGCCTGAGCATCAGTATATTTTAAAGCTCCCCAGGTGATCCTAAGGTGCAACCAAAGTTGAGAATACCAGGCTAGATCTCTCCCGAGTTTCGGTTTGTATCAATCATCTCAGTCTGGCAAATGAGTTGTGAACACAGTCTCCCTTGCGAAACAGAACTTGACCGGCAGAGAGCGTGCAACAGGAAAACAGATGTTTCTGCCTCAAATAGGAACCATACGCTGTCAGAGCTGGACATCTAATTCAACCCTTATTTCCCAGCCGGGGGTACTGAGGTCTGAGCCCGCACGGCTGCTGAGTTGGCAGGGGAAGGACGAGAACACTGGTCTCCCAGCCTCACGCGGATATCAAGCACGACGGCCCCCTGAAAGATGCAGGGCTAGAGGGAGTGAGATGAAATCGGGAGGAGTTGCACGTGAGAAATGACATCCAGAAAGGAACGGGTGAAGAAAAAATATTGGGGTGTATAGGGAGAAGAGGTAACCCCCAGTTTCTTTCAAACCACGAGATTAGGCAGATGGCTCTGCCCATACGCCAGACTACTGCGAAGTAGCAGACGGAGCAGAGCTGGCCCAGGAGCACAGCGAGGAGATAAGAGAGGCACTGCCAGGCGGGGATCAGTCGGCCAGGAGCCCACAGGAGACCTGCGCCTCAAAGCCAGGGCCATCCTAGGCTGAGAACATAACTCGGAGACGGCGCGGGCTGGGCGCCGCGTGGGTCCGGCTTTTAGAAAATAAAGCACAGCTCAGACTTGACCATCCGCTGCCAATGCCCTCTGAGGAGGCAGTGATGCTATTTATTTCTCATGAACGAGGAACGCCACTATGAGTCTGTTGTCAGGTGGCCAGGCACCCATGACAGATGAGGCAGGGGGAGGGACAGGAGATGTGGAGACAGAAAAGAACTCAAAGGACTCAGGACCGCTGGCCGCTGGCCGCAGGCACCAGGAGGGCTGTTTGTGCAGAAAAGGGGACCAGAGTGGAGGGCAGTCAGAAGTGTGGCCCTGGAGATGGGTGCAGAGTGCGGCTCAGTCTGACAAAGAACACCCTTACGGTGAGAGTGCTCGGAGAGTGGAACTGTCTGCCTGCCTTGCAGCACGGTGCACCCCTGGTGCTGGAAATATTAGAGCAGCGGCTGGATGGCCAGCCCTCTTGGAGCCTGTGGGGAAAGTGGCTGCCTGGTGGAAGGTAGTATGTTTCCTACCAGACCTCAGATCACATGCGTTTTGTATGCGAGGCTCTACTTCAATGTGTCTGTATTTGTTGGCTTGGAAGAACCGAAGCTGAGGCAGCAAGGAAAGATGCTCGCGGCTCCCCACTTCGGAGAAGGCAGAGCAACCCGCCTAGAGACCAGCCATCACCCCGATGGATGAACCTCAAGGGATTAAAGACTCAATTGTTCAGAAAACATGTGTAAACCAGTTCTTAGCCCATCTAGTGAAGATGGGTTCCAACTGCCATCTCTTGACCCGTGAGGAAGCCAACATCCGGCCAAGATTTCTGAGAATTCTCAGGGGCAAACGTTTCTTCTTGTTACCGCCACCTCCGATTTTCGGCCTTGGTAAAACGCGCCCTCCCTTGTCCATGATGTGAAAATACTCCTTTAGCTTTGTCCTAATCCCTCTCTCCTTGATTTTCACCCTCTATCTCAGGCCCTGGCACTGTGCACACAGGCTAGATGAGGAGCAGACACTGCTAGAGGTTTGGGGTTTGGGAGAAGTGAGAGCTCTCAGGAATTTGAAACCGAAGAGCAGACATTTCCTGTTCTTTGATATTCCCTTGGCCATTTCCACTAATGCAACCCCAGCCTCCAACCAGGACCCTTCCCTTCTCCCTCCCTTTCACCCCAATTCCTGATCATATTTACACAGAGGAGTTCTTCCCTCTATATATTTTTCCTCTTTCTACACATACCCTCAAGGCCTCATCTCTCACCCGAATGACCTATCAAGGTAGTTCTTGAATAAGAGCGGTTATTTTCCTGGGAGAGCACTAACGCCAGCAGATAAAATAATAACTTTCTTCTTCGCTGCATTTCCGATAACAGAGAGCTAGCTAAATCCGGCCAGATCGATGTCTGCTCTCTATCTGGTGAGCTACCATGGATTGGACAGATGTGGATGTATAAATTTGAACTTGAACATCTCAAGTGGGTTCTCACTACATCCCTCCTCAAAGCCCTTTTCCCCACCCCCCAAAAAACGTACTCCATAGCTGACTTCCAGTTCTGCCAATGGCTAAGCCCAGTCCCAGTCAAGCTCTGGACCTGGCGGGTGTCTGTGAACCATTTATTTGCAGTTCTGTTCTTTGGATGCAATCGGCTGTTACGACCTCTGGCCTGAGGACATCAGGATCTACCTCCGTTTAGTGTCCGGTTTTTAAAGGTTCTAGTGCCATCAGTGTTCACTGGCGTGAAGAATGATGCTAGAAAGGGGAGAGCACAGGCGCCCTCGAGCTAGCAGTTCGGCGCGCCGAGGTCAGGCCACCAGAGCTTCTGGCTTCCCTCTTCCTCACCTTTCCCGTCACTGGGAGTGCTTTCACATGCATTTGTGCAAGACAACCAATTTGCAACCACTGTGGAGACAGTATCTTTGAATTTCTCAACTTCCGTGGACTTCGATACCTAGTGATACCCTTGTTTGCGCCTTGCCTCTTGACCAACTCTCTCATCGGACTGGAGGCGGCGAGGGATGTGGGGAGATAAGCCAGTCTGTGTCTAAGGTTTCCAAAACAAAAGGCCAAGAGCAAAGTGGGTAGTGAGTTCACAGTCACCAAAGTCTCCCTGCCCCGCCTTTGACAAGATCTCAGATGCTCCTTCTAATCCCAAGAATCTACAAGGCAGGGTCCGTGGGAAGGAAAGGCCGGGTAGACAAATGCCATGCGGTGTTACAGCAGGGGCCTAGGGACGTTCTCTGTCTCCCCAAATCCCCCACCAACCCACAGGCAGGTTCCCGACACTCTAAAGTTCATTTCTGTAGCGGAGGGGTTGCCTCTGTTATAATACAAAGTATGCATAATCTTGGCCATGAAAATAGAAGTGGGGTGGACAATTTCAGAGCAAGGCTCGGAAGACGGTTGGGTACCAAGCCCAGGGTGTCTGGCAGAAGGGAGGCGACAAGGCCACGGTCCGGGCAGGGACAAGGGCCTTGATTCCAGGCTCGGCTCATTTCCACTCTGCTCTGTGAACTTGAGATAACTCACCCCTCAGGGCTTCCGTATCCTTTTTGTAAGGTGAAACTAAAAATAAACTTACCTTGCTCCTTGCAAAGCGGAGGGTAGCTTTACCAGCCCCCTCGTTGGGGAAACGGTTCTGTGGTCATAAAAGTAGCAAGACTTTTTAGTGTGTGCCAGGTCCTGTTCTCAGCCTTTCACGTGCATCCATTCATGTCAGCCTTCCCAGAGGTGGGAGCCATGACCACCCCCATTTTGCAGATGAAGACCTTGCGGCAACCAGCCTAGGGTCCCCCAAATGGTTGGTGAGTGGCAGAGGTGGGAACGAACCCAGGCAGTTTGGCTCTGGAGCCCACCCCTTGACCACTACACTCTGAGACCTCTCTGTGCACAGGGCCTTCAAGCACAGGACATGT
This sequence comes from Rousettus aegyptiacus, assembly GCF_014176215.1. Taxonomy (NCBI): domain Eukaryota; kingdom Metazoa; phylum Chordata; class Mammalia; order Chiroptera; family Pteropodidae; genus Rousettus; species Rousettus aegyptiacus. The sequence goes on from NW_023416287.1 coordinate 75,940,617, forward strand.
GCCAGGCTGCCCGCTCCCTATGTTCTCATCTGGGCACCAGCGGTAAGGTGTGCCCAGGTCACAGAACAGGGGGAGCCTCGCGTGGGTATTCTACTGAGAGCAGAGTAGCTGTCTGGATCTATTTCAAGCTGCACTCGGGAAGGAGTTCTCTGCTCCAGTGTGGGGTAGGTACCTGTTGTTAAAAAAGATAGTCTTGCGAGATTTAATTTCTGGCACTGGGACTTTATTTTAATCCTGTTTGAGACAAGGCTGGTTTTCTCCCTAGCGCTCTACAAGCCTGACACCACGGGGAGGGATGAGGTGCCCAGAGCCTTTGTTACCTTTAATTAGGTGTGCTCTCATTGATTGATTGATTGATTTTCTTCCCTGAGTTGCAACAGAGGACAGCGCCCTGCTCCCCAGGTGCACGAGGCCTGCCACCGGAATTATAACAAGCACTAAGCAAGCCCAGCACGCCATTCTAGGCCTGCGAGACCTCCACCAGCTCCCTGTCAAACCTCAAATTGATTCTGAAATTGCTTTGAGGACGTAAAGTAGTGAACAATTTGAAACCCGTGTAATTATCTGAGTGGCTGTTGCTGGGTGACCCGGCCATCACTGCCTGAGCCCATCTGAAGAGGCTAGAGCTCTAGTTCCAAAATGAAACTGTTAAAGAGCTGTCGGGGATTAGCTAGCGATTCTTGCAGGGCTGACCTGCCCAGAACGTCCAACTCAGAGGCCCAGAGTCTGGCTGCTCTGAAGGCAAATTATTAGGCTACGCCTGGAAACACCATCCAGACTATGGCTTTAGGTACAGACTAATCAACTGAATATCTGTAGAGCATCTGCCATATGCCTGGCACCGTGAGAGACATGGTGGGCATACGAAGAGGTGGTACCCCTCATGGAGGCTAAGTAACCCGAGCGAAAAGAATATTAATGTGGGGAAAATGATAAATAATAATGCATTGTTCATTGTAAGACAGGCTCTACTAATGCGCAATGAGGCGTGGCACTCACAGCTGGAGAGACATGCCGGGCCAGCAGCTAAATGCTTCCCATGCTCTACCCCACGTGCTCAGAACCTCCTAAGGCTTTGGTACAGATGGAGAAACCGAGGCTCGGAAAGCTGAAGTCACTGGCCCAAGCTTCCCTCAGCACCACCGATGGCTTGGGCATGAGTGACTCATCCACAGGAAACATGAAGAAAGCCAAGCCTTAGGCTACGCGGGGTCCGCTCGCCGATGTTTTTGAAGAAGCAGCTCTCAGAAACACGCTCTGGAAAGAAGAAAACCAGAGCCCAAGCTCTGGTGCCATCATGGCTGCGACCCAAGGTTTTTACCACTTAAACATTTCTGTGAACAAACATTAGCTCCACACGGAAATTCAAACTTCGGCACTGTCCCTAGACTGGCAACATCTCAAAATCATATTTTAGCAAGAAATTTGTCTAAGGACAGTCAGCACCCTCTGTTGCACACACATCTCCTTTAATGGGGATACAGCCAGGAGTCCCCTCCCTCAGCCTGCCCTGGCCATTCTCTGCCTCCCGTGGTCTCCTCCTAACACCCCTGCCCTCTGGGGCCACCACGAACCACCACTGTTCAGGTCCCAGGGGTTAGGGGGAGTTTGCAGAATGTCAGCTACTTCCTAGAAGTGGGGATCTCTCTCTCTCTCTCTCTCTCTGTAAAATATACACAATGTAAAATTTAACATTTAACCATATTTAAGTATACAGTTTAATGGCATTCAGTACACTCACTCTCTTGTGCAATCATCACTACTATCCATTTCTAGCACTTTTTGTATCATCAGTTAGACCTGGGAAATAATAGGTGGCAATAAGTATTTGTTGAATTAGTGAATGATCCAGGATTCAGGAGCCTGGCAGTCATCTGGCTCCGACACAGACTCCCATACAGCTGCAAAGACTCCACACGCTCATCTTCCCATCGTATACCAGCCCTCCGCTCTGCTCCCCCATCCATGACTGTTGAGCTCTGGCTCAGCAACTGTCCCCAAGCCCCGGAAGGAGCAGGCAACCCTCCCTAGAATGATGCTAACTTTTATGATATCCTCGTTGGCGTTCACTGCAAAAGAAGACAGAAGAACAGGCTCTTGTGAGCCCAGCATTAAAAACCAACAGGAATGAGCCCCAGAGGAAAAACAGGTGGGGCGCCTTGGCCAGATATGCACAGTTGCACGGGCTCCTTTGAGACGTACAGTATAAAAATGTAAGCCAGCGTTCCACGGAGCAGGCCTGGCGAGAGATGATTTGCCAACTATCTGCCACCTTCTCCCCACTTCCCCTCCACCCTCCCGCTCCACCCTCCTAAGGAATCTCATGCCTGGCCCAAGAAACAAACCAGGGGCTTTACTGTCCCTGTAATTGCTCCAAATCCCATTAATTACACGGTAAGCCTCCAACAATAGGCTCACTGCCTGCCTTAACACAAGCTCGACTTGGGGCCAATTCGGGGCCTCCGGGCCCTCGATTTCCACCCCTGTACAATGAGGGGTTGATGAATGCAAAGCCCCTTTCCGGGCTCCGAATTCTCTGATTCTGAGCTTGAAGAGCCAGTGGCCTCTTCATAGGCTCAAAGGTGCAAGACAACTAATTACTTCTCACACTGTCACCATGAGATGTCAAAACATTATCTACAAAGATGGCAGGCCAGAATCACAGAACGTTCTTTTCTAGCTGAAAACGACCCGCTCAGGCTGGGGACTGGTAAGGGCCATTGACGAAATCGCTGCCAAGTCCCAAACTTGGGCCAGATCCCTTCCACCTAGAACCACTCATTACTGTGGCATTTATTGCCATTGGAGCCTTCTAAACAATTCATAGCACCATCTAAAATCCCACCACCTCTAAATGCTGCCACCTTCCTCTGCAAGAACAGGTATCCTTTACTTTATGCAAATGGCTGTCGTGGAAGCCGTGCATAAACTACATTTTTGGTACATTATTTTTAAGTAGTGGGGACTCCTACAATTAATCTTTTATAAAAGCACTTATCCTTACCACTCCTGCCAATGCATCCCTTTTCTGCACTGGAGTCTTTGTATATAGATTTTGCATAAAACAGGAGGTAACCATTACGTACCAACAATGTACCCATGTCACCATGCAAGGCAAAACACACACACAAGGTTACTATGCACAAACAAGGGCACAGTTGCTGAGCTGGTTCTGACCAATGCATCCCCTGCCCCTCTGCTCCCTGCCCCCCCCGCCCCCCAAGAGAGAACAGGCGGTCTAGAGCCAGGCCACCTTCTTAGCCCTGCCCTTCCTGGCAATTGTTCCTCAAGAGAGGTTTTATTGGCATTTAGGGCAGGACGACTCTTTGTGGTGCCTGTGCCCAGCCATTAAATGCCAGTTTTCTTCTCGACACAGTCATGTGACAACTAACACCTCACTCTTCCCCACCCCTCTCGACACGTCTCCAAACACCTTCCTGGGCCAGTCTGCATGCCCGGCCTCTGCATCTTGGTGGGAACTCTAACTCTCCTGCCAACCTGGGGCCACCCCAAACTCTGGCCATCGCATTGGGTCCTCTTTGCCAGAATTTCCAAGTCGCTATCTCTGGTAAAGGACTTGCTGTTTTTTAACCTACTGAACCATCACAGACCAATACTTTTGTGAAAGACAATAAAAATGAATTAGAAAAATAATCTTGTGCTCGAATGTAGTGGCAGTATCAAACTTCGATAACAGTGTCTAAATGTTCCTTCTAAGTTTCTGTGCTTAACTCCTATCACAGACTGGTAAGAGCAGCCGGCGGACCACACTTCCAGTATCGCTGCTCAGCTCCAGGCCGGTGGCTCTCAAATTGTGGTCTCCACACCAGCAGCCTCGGTGTTACTCGGGAACTTGACAGAAATGCCAGTTCTTGAGCCTACCTCAGACGTCGATAATCTGTAACTCTCGGGTGGGACCCAGATATCTGTGTTTGAAACAAGCCCTCCACATGATTCTGATGCATGTGATGCATCCTCCAGTTTGAAAATCAGAGATTTAAAGAGCCCCTTCCCTGAGAGTCAGCTGGCTGGGACCCCGGGAGCCCTACAGAAGGTGACATCTACCTGAGGGTTCTAGAACCTTCCAGGCAGGTCTCCAGCCATGTTCCTTACCCCACCCACCATGGAATTAGAAGAGCCCTCTCAGGCTCAGCCACAGGCCTGTGGAGAGGAGGAACAGAGAGAGAAGATAAAAAAAATTAAGACTATTGGAGCCACGCGCTGCCAGGAAAACACTCTTTAATTAGGGCCAGATACCTGAAATCACTAAGGGAGGCTTTCTAGAGACTACTAGTCTCCATTAGCATTTTCCCAAGGGCTATATCCAGGTTATGAAACAGGAAGGCTGTGCATAATTTGCATATAATTTACATCTGCCTAGTTGGACTGCACTCTCTTCTTCAGCAATTTTCAACAGAACTACGATCTTTTCTTAGAAAACCACTGTTGCCTTCAGGGTTGTCACTTAGCATTTCCCTTGCTTTCTCCTCCTCTCTCTCCTTCTCTGACAAACCCACAGACCTAAGCAAAAGTGTAAAAAAGGTAGAGAAGCACAGAAGTGGGAAAAGTGGCTGCTGATGGAATGTGGCAGCGGGGGTTCCCGGTGGGGCTTTGGGATCTGAGAATCCCATTTTTGAAGGGATGACCACATTTAGGGATTTCATAGACCTGTACACCAAATCTCTTAAGGGGCAGCATATCATCTCTTCACATTGCAAACACTGTCCATAGCCAGCTTAAAAAATAATGCATCTTATCACCAAAAATATTGGGAAGATGTAAATTTCAGAGTAATGGGCAACTCTTCTAAGAAGGATAAATTTAAACGTATGAAAAACTCACTACATTATGGTTTTTTTCTCATTTCTTCCTAGACCAAGACCTGAATCCTGGCTCCGCCACGTGTGATCTGGACAACATCAGACTTCGGGTTCCCACCTATGAGAGGGGACAGTGAGATGGATCTTGTAAAAACTGCAAAGAGCAAGTGCCTGGCACACCACAGGCATTCAAAAAGTGGCTGCAATTTGTCATGACCCTTGTCTTTCTAAAATCGCATTTGCCGTTATTAATCTTAGGATTTGGAGGAGCTCCCATTTCTTGCCACTTCTTTTGAGCAAGTGAAAACCCTTTCTTCCATTTTTCCGGACTGCTCATCTGTTCATGAAGGTCTGGATTTTAAAACCAGAAATGTAAGAAGCGGATTCAAGTGGAAAAAAAGAGCTATGTGCAAGACTTCCAAAGAAAGACTACTGTGGGGACACAGAGCCTTTCTTTCTTTCCTAGTGCTTACGAAAGTGAGGAAGAAAAAAACTTTTTCTATTTTTTTTCTCCAAAGGATGGAGAGCAGCCTTATTCAAAATTCCCAGAAAAGGCACTGCCACCCAGGCCCATGGGTCTGGGCAGGCAAACTGCTTTCCTAAGTTTTCTTTTAGGACACATTTTTCACATCTACCTCTAAGCCCGTGGGTTTCTCCTCCCCTGCTCTGCCGAGGTCTCTGGAGAGTCTGAGATGGGGCACATCCCACTTGGCACCTTGAGCTGGTAGCGCCGGCATTCTTTTGTGGGGTGACCTAATAAACCCACCTGTCTTCTGCATTATTGGTCTTCCTATGAGACACATCAGCAGGCCCGAATGTCAACACATATTGACTCCCCCTCCGTACAATAAATTGGTGTACATCTTTTCAGCCCCCTGGGGCAGTAAATTATGCCATATGCAGCCTTAAACAACCGTTCCCAGATTCATTCAACCAACAACAGGAATGTGGGAATTTCTGGAGTCTGTATGCCGATACCCAGTGGTACCTTATCCCCTCCAACAGTGAAAAATCCAGAAATAAGCATCTCTTCTGTATGTTTCTATAGCACTGCATGCTTCCCTAACGTAGCACACCCAAAGGTAAGGTAGATGCCTGCTCCTTCTCACTCCATGGGCTCCCTGTGGTGGTAGCCACTGATGGCATGTGACCCTCCTGGCTCACCGCCGAATTTCCCAGTGCCCAGCACCTGGCAGGTACATAGTAAACATCTGCTGAATAAATGAATGAAATAATGAATGAATGAAATTTAGCCTTTCCTGCTTAAAAGGCAGCCAGGGACTATTATAGTAGTTCTCAATTATGGGCAATTTTGCCTCCCAGAAGACATCTGGCAATCTCTGGAGACATTTCCGGTTGTCGCCAACTCAGGAGTTGGGAAGGTGCTAAAGGGCATCTAGAGAATAGAAGGGTGATGCTTAATACCAGACAGTGCTCAGGACAGTCTCTGCACAGACGAGAAAGGTGAGGTTCGGAGAGGTAAAGTAAGTGACAAAGAACACAGGACTATTCAGTGGCTGGGATGAGACTCAAACTAAAATATGCCTGACACCAAATCTGCAGGGTTACTATGCCCAGAGAAAGCCAGAGAGCCGTATGGATCTCAAAGGCATGAATGGTAAATGGTTTAATTCCATTTCAATTTGCCTTCATTCCAATTTTTGGTCATTGATAAAATAAAGCAAGTAGAAAAAGCAGCTACCTTGGACCAAATATTTCTTCCCAACAAGCCTGTTCCGATTCCTGAATTTCCCCCAGTGAGTTACCTTTTCGGGTTAGGGCAAGGGTCTCTGCACTTTTGCTGATGGTCTCCTGCCTGCTTAGAACACTCGTGACCCCTCATGTGTGTGTCCAGTTTCTATCCATCTCTCAAGGGCAGCATGTGAACTTCCTCCTCCATAGAACCGGATCTGACCCTCTTAGGAGGGAGCCACACCCTGACCCTCAACAGGAGGTATCGAAGGAGCTCCCAGGCAGTGTCTACTCACATGCTTGGGCTTTGGCCATGTCCTGGAGACCCAGTCCTCTACCAGCTGTCCCTCTTTTCTGCCTGGCCTTCAGACTCCGTGTCCCCAGCCCACGGGATAGCCTTGAGGCAGGTACCAGACACACCAGTTCATGCCACCCCAGCATCGACCCTGCCCCAGAAGATTTCTCCAGTTCCTCTCCTGGCCTCACTTGGTCACCTCACACCACCACAATTAATCATGTCACCCCCTGTGTTGTGACTCTATTCTAATTGATCCAGCAAGTATCCAAGGGATGATTCTTCCATTTCATGGTTTAACAGTCACGTGACTCGTTAACTGTAAGGACAATGTTTCCCAGCCTGGTTTCTAGAGGCAGACTGCCTGTTTCGAATCCCAGCTCGGCTGCTTTCTAGCCATTGAACTTTGGGCTACCTACTTATATTCTCTGTGCCTCATCTGAAGAGCCGAAATAATAGCAGCGCCTATCTCACAGCAATGTTGGGAGAATTAAATAAATATCGAGCTTAGTCAAGCAGCTGGCACAGAGTAAGTGCCCTGTAGGACTCAGCTTTGGCCATGTTACATACCTGGTCCTGGGAGCCCATCTGTTTCTAGGTTTCTGGAACAGTGTCCCAGTCAATTGCTGTCCCAGCCATGTGTCAGGCATAACACTGGTGTTGAGTTGATGCTGGGGCAATGATGAGCAGACAAGCTCTTCCATGATACCACGGGGCAGGGGTGCTCACTGCTAACTGATTCCACTTAGCCCTCTCAACCGCAGATGCTCATACTCTGTGTAGTTTCTTCACTCAATTCCTACTGTCATCTCATCTGACATTCCTATGGCTGTTTATGAATCCCAGAAGCTCTTATATCCATGGTTTATCTGATCTTCTTTTTCGTTAAAGCTAATACTCCCCCGATCCCTTTATAAGTGTGAACCTGAGGCTCAAAGAGGTTAAGTGACTTGCCAAAGATCACACAGTACTTAATATGCGAGTTCAAAGCTAGGCTTTCTGCTTCCCTGGCCAGTTGTCTGTGCCCAGCTCCAGGGTGCACAATTCACATTCAGGACCACCCTGTACCAAGCAAAATCCAGAGGCCTCGGGCCAGCAAGAATAGAAAGAAATGGCCAAGAAAGAGCCTAAGACAGTAGTTCCCAAGCATGCATGGGAATTAGAATCACATGGGGAGAGGATGTAGAAAAATCGGAACCCTTGTACACTTTTGGTGGGATTACAAAATGGTGTAATCCCATTTTCATGGTGTAAACCATGAAAAAATAGTATAAAGGTTCATAGAACTACCAGCAACCTTATTTCTGAGTATATAACCCCCCAAAATTGAAAGCAGGGTGTGCCAAAAGATACTTGCATATCCATGTTCATAGCAGCATTATTCACAATAGCCAAGAGGTGGAAGCGGCCCAATTGTCCATCAACAACAGATAAATGGATAAGCAAAATGTGGTATATGCACACAATGGAATATTATTCCATCTTACAAAGGGATGAAATTTTGACATATGCTACAATGTGGATGAACCTTGAGGACATTACGCTAAGTGAAATAAGCCGTTCAAAAAAGACGAATACTCTATGATTATATATGAGGTATTGAAAGTAGTCAAATTCATAAAAACAGAAAATAGAATAGTGGTTACCGGGGGCTGAGGAAGGGGGTAAGGGCAGTTGTTTAATGGGTACAGTTTCAGATTTGTAAGATGAAAAAGTTCTGGAGACCTGTTTCACAATAACATGAATATACTTAACATTACAAATGATACAAGAAATGGTTAAGATGGTAAGTTTTGTTGTGTTTTTTTTTACCACAGTAAAAAAATGTAATTAAATAAAATAAAAGACCCTTGCTTGGGCCCCGCCCCAGACAAATTAAGCCAGAATTGTGGAGTGAGCCTCAGACGGCAGGGTTTTCAAACCCCTTTCACCCACCCCCACCCCTGCCCACTACCCTGCTTCTCAAAGTATGGTCCTTGGCCCAGCACCACTGGCCTAGAAGCTTATTTGCCTAGAAGCTTATTCGAAATCCCGAGTCTCAGACCTGCCTCAGACCTACTGAATCATAACCTGCATCTTATTATAATCCCCAGGGCTTTGATAAGTACGATTGGTCCTGCAGAGGATGGAAGCCACAGAACACAGATATCACCTCTCTTGGGTCCAGCCCTGTGTGGGGAGACTTCTCTGTGGGTGAAGGTGCCAGGTTTAGCAAACAAAAATAGAAGATGCCGAATTAAATTTGCATTTCAGATAAGTGACAAACGATTTTTTTTTAGTATAAGTATGTCCTGTGATTATTTAGAATATACACACTAAACTTTTTTCATTGCTTATCCAAAAGTCAGATTAAACTAGGCATCCTGTATTGTATCTGGCAATCATACCCGCGGAGCCCAGTGAAGGGGGAGAGAGGCAACAAGTGGAGGGTCCCTGCAAACAACGGCCAGCGTGCTGAAAGCACTGGGACCAGTGCAGGGGATGATGGGTGGTGTCAGGTAGGAGCAGCACCAAGTCCCCAGACAGATGGGAGACTTGCCCCTCCAGAAAGCACTTCTGTCTCCAGCTGAGCTTCCTTGGAAACTGGAGGAAGAGCCCACAGTTTCCCCCTCCCTCCAGGCCAGCCCACCCTCCAGAGACCTCTGACAACTGGGAAAAGGGTTCGGGATGCAAGCCACCCCAGGTGCTGGCCCTGACCGTGGCTTTCATCTTTAATGAGCCGGTCTCCTGGGACCTCACAAGAAGGCAACAGGCATTGTTTGCAGCCAGCAGGAGTCCTGAGCAGGGCTGTTAATGGCTACGGTTTCTCTCATCTGTCCTTCCTCGCCTGGGGTTTGCACAGCCACTTGGGATGAAGGAGCCCTCCGTGGAGGACATGGTGACTGTGGGCATAATAGCCTCTCTTGTCCTTTTTTGGGCTGTCAAAGCCTATGTTACCATCTACATGGGGAATGCCTTGAAGAACACCAATTAGAGTTGGGACATAATGCGCGTGATTGCAGAAGCCAGTTGCGTTCACACACCTGGAACACCATGACTTCTGCATAAAGCAAGTACCTGGGGAGCGGACCTGGAGAGAAGCACCAGCCACTGTCAACAGCTGGAAATTTGCTGGAGGTAAATTGGCACACCAGTACTGAATTAGGCTCACAGGACTCAGGGACTTTTGAAAATTCAAAACCCTAAGAGGATATAGGAAAATGATCAAAGGTTCTCTGTGATCTGAAGAGGCAGGCAAGCCCGGGGAATCCAGGGCTTGGATTAACAGTGGAGTAAAGGTCATACCCATGAGGGCTCATGATGTCCAAGGTCATCTCATTTCCTTCTCTTCCTCTCCTCCTACCTCCAGCCTGTTTGAATGCAAAGAGCACTGGCCTGGTACTCAGGAGTCCCCAGCTTTGCCACTTACTAGCCTTGGGACCCTTAAGAGGCTACGCCCTGCTTTAGGCATCAGTTTTCTCGCTTCAGGCAACGTGAGAGGTGAGGAGGTAGACTAGAACCTGTGCTCCGCCCCAAATCCCACACTCCCAGTAGGAACAGCAGCTCCTAATGGATAGATCAGCCTCACCAGGGAAGCTGTAGCGTTTGACCCCATGCTCCACCCAACTGTGTCCAGCTCAGACATTCAGGGCGGTTAAATTACTGCATGACCCCCCCCCCCCCGGCAAAGTATAACGCAAATGGAAAGGGGTCTCTAAACAGGGATTTGGAGATAGACCCTATGGATGAAGGACAGACTTCCATGATAAGTCAAGCACCTGGAAGCCCACAGCCCAGCCTCCCTCGGAGAGGACCAGCAGCTCTCACTGCTCCCATTCCCCTTACCCCTGGAGATTCACATCGCCAACTCCCAGCCCTAGAAACCTAGCAACCAGACTCCCCAGTTCTCCCATCCAGACCCTGACTGCTGCCACAAACCACCCACACTGGGCCTTGACAGGATTCTCCCTTACTCATTTTTCCCTTCCTTACAGATGGAGTAGAATAGGAATTTTCAAAAGAATGTTACTAAAAAACCTTCATGGAAAATAAACAGAGGATGTTAAAAAATAAAAAAATTAAAAAAAGTAAGAGAGCCGGGGAAGACTTTGAAAAGAATGACCCCTCTATGTATGGGCTCAGTAATAGGAGTTGGTTGAAGTGGAGGTATGGGTGTCTGAGGAGCCCAGACCCCACCCCCAAGCATGAATGAACATTGCACTGGCTTTGGTCCCAAGCTTAAAACTGAGCTCCTGTGAGCCAGGTTTGACTACAAGGAGGACAGGCCACAGATTTTACCCTTCTGGTGTGCAGAATGGCCTGTCCACCGTGTAAGCATTTTCCTGGGCCTGGAGCAGAGCCGATCTGGCACGGGCTGCTTGGGAACTGCCTTGCATACCAGCTCGAGGAAGGCAGAGGGGCCTCTCCAGGTGTGACCTCGAGCAAGCTGCCGAACCTGTATGGGCCTCAGTTTCTCCCTCCGTAAAATGGGGATATGTGTGCACATCACTCATGGCTGTTGTGTGAAATAATATGTGTGAACATGTCTAGAGCATAGGAGACATTTCACAAAGGTTCCCCTTCCAGCAGTTTTGACTAAAATACTGTCCCTAGCTGGATGTCATGACCCAGGCTCAGCACCTTTGGGGAAGCAGGCCCCATCAGCATGTACCTGAGGCACTAGACAGGACCATGTCCACCATTTGACCTAGACCTCTAGGCCAGCTTCACCCAGACCTCAGATTCCAGAAACAGCTCCCCAAATGTTGTGTCCCAGGGGAACCCACAGTCCCTGCTCTGAGACTGCCAGGTCCAGAGCCCATTTGCAAAGCACAGGTGCTGTTAGCTGACTGCATAGGTTCCTTCTAGAACACTGTGGAAATGTGCTAGGGGAGATTCCAGGGTGCAGCCTGGAGCGAGAGAGCTCAACCAGTCCTTTCCCCCTTCTGGGAGACTCCCTGCCTTCCTCCCGCCCACCCGACCCCGTGTGGTCTCGCTTAAGTGCACACACACACTAGCGACAGGCCCTACTCCTTTCCACAGTGCCACACGTGCACCAGGCTCAATCGAAGGCTTCTAGGCTCACAGGTGCATAGGGGAAATGGAGGCCTGGGTGAACTTACTACCAGTTAGAGGCCCAGCGGTTTGTCTCTGCTCTCTGCCACCCCCTATTGACACCAGAGAGCAGAACACGGCAGTGTTTACTTTCCTCCTCTCATTGGGCTGATCTGGAACCACCTGCTTCACACATCCAGGCTGCCCCAACCCCAAGGTGAAGCTTCTGGTCTCCACCCCATTTGGTTCTCAAGTGTCTCGCTTCCTGGAGAGGCCCCTCTGCCTTCCTCGAGCTGGTATGCAAGGCAGTTCCCAAGCAGCCCGTGCCAGGCCGGCTCTGCTCCAGGCCCGGGGAAATGCTTACACAGTGGACAGGCCATTCTGCACACCAGAAGGGTAAAATCTGTGGCCGGTCCTCCTTGTGGCCAAACCTGGCTCACAGGAGCTCAGTATTAAGCTTGGGACCAAAGCCACCACAATGTTCATTCATTTGCTTGACCTTGGCCCTGCTATGGATACCCCCAGGGGGTAGAGGCAATTGTTCTTGGGACAGAGTCTGTTGTTTGTTCAGTCCTGTGCCTGGCACTCTTATTCCCCATCACTTCTGTTAGTTCCTAATGTTAAGAGTCTCACCCCTATGCAGGCACTCCTAGTGCCCAGAGGGGGCAGCCAATGGCTAGGGACTCTTAAAAGGCTCCGCCCTGGCCCACTCTGGTTACCACATGCCCGGCTTTGCTGAGTGAGGCCCCTGCAGTCAACCAGGGCCCCTTGTGGAAGGAGATAAACCCTTCCCCGAGGAGGCCTCTTCCTCCCACAGGCCAAGGGCGTGGCCCCAGCCTTCTTCTCTCCTGGGAGCCACGCCTGCAGCAGTAGGTTCTGAACCCACAGGCCCTATGAGCACAAGGCCCAGCTGGCTTTTTCTTTTAATAGAAGGACAGAGAGAGACAGGGTCGGACAGATCTCGGCATCTGAAGGTAAGGTCTATTTCTCCTACTATAAATTGTTATCAATGAACAAGTATTTGTGTGTAATTCCAGAATGCTTATTTGTGTGTGTGTGTGTGTGTGTGTGTGTGTGTGTGTGTGTGTTCATATTGAACCTTGATTTGAACCAAGAGTCATTCAGTGGGGTTCCTAAAGGGCTGGCAGTGGTGTTAAGTGTGTACATGCACTCATTCATTCATTCATTCATTCAGACACAGTGTGTACAGGGGCAGGGACAAGGCCTCTGGACAGGCCCACAATACAAGTTCAAATCCTGCCTCTGCCCCCTGAGCCATTTGGGTGTAACCTTAGGCCAGTTGATCACTTCCTGAATGTCGGTTTTCCCATCTGTTAAGTGGGGTTACTAAAACACTTAACAGAGAATGCCTTGCAAAGAGGAAATGCCTAGTAGGGGCAAGCTGTTACTATGAACCTGACACTGCGGGGGAGCACAAAGTTAAATATTCATCCCACCAATATTTTTTATCATCACAAGGAATGAGCCACAGCACATGCAACAATGTAGGTGGATCTTAACAATATAACTTAAGGGAAAAGGACTCCAAAGATTAAGCACAGCATAGCAGACTTTGCATAAGGCTAAGAGTAACAACAAGAAAATATACTTTTTAGAAATACATGTGGATGCAGTGAAACTAGATAAAGGAAATGCAGGAGAACGATAAAGACGGGATTAAGGAAGATGATCACCTTGGGTGGAGAGGCTTGCGGGTGGCCTGAGGCAGGATCATATGTTTTGTCAAATCCCAGCTTTGCTGTGAGTGATGAGCTCTCTGGTGCTGATTACAGTAACAGAAATAATTACATAATTAAATAAAAGCGGACCATGCATGGACCAATAGAAGCCATGAGCCAAAGATTATAAGCATCAACAGTCCAAATGGGGGAAAAAGAAATATGCTGGGCACCCATTGCCAGCTAGACACTGTTTCAGGCTCTAGGTTTACACCAGTCAATGTAATAGAATAGAACCCCCGCCTTCTGGGAGCTCACATTCTAGCGAACAAAGCATACAGTATCAGCATGTGAGTGCTATGGATAGAAAGATCTGGGAGACAGGAAGCAGGTGGTCTGGGAATGTGTCACCAAGAAAGTGACATTTGAGCAAGGGCTAAAGAAGGGAAGGAGGGGGCTCGCAGATTTCTGGGAGCCAAGAGTTTCTAGGCAGAGGGAGCATGCGGGCAAAGGCCCTGAGGCAACAGTGACCAGAAGGCAGAGAGGAAGCCAGTGTGGCTGGCGTGCAGCAAGCTGGAGAAGGTGGGCAAATGGGTCAGGGGATACAATGGGGGCCTTGCAGGCCACTCCGAGGACTTTGGCTTATACTCTGAGTGACACAGGGAACCATCAGAAGGTTTTGAGCAGAGGAAACCATCTGACTTGTTTTAAAGGATCTCTCCGGCTGCTGCCTTGAGAATAGACTGTTGGGGGTGGAGGGAGAGTCTGGGGCACTAATCAGGAGGCTGTCCTAATAATCCAGGTGAGAGAAGAGACTGCTAGCACCTGAGCGATAACACCAAGAAGGTGACAAGTGGCCAAGTCCCAGATATACTTATGACCTAGCTACTGCTCTCCTGGGGCTCCCAGGCTGGCAGCAAATACCAGACACACATCCAAACAGCCACAAAATAAAACCTACCATAAACTCTGCAGCAATTTATGTAGAGTGTCCGTTCACTGGCCTCGCCAGGAGAGCACCCTGCCAGGCGCAGGGAGTGTGCAGGGAGCCTCACCTGCTCCTCAGACCCTGCCTCTGGGCAGCCCCTACCTCTGGGTCTTCAAGCTCTTCTCTAAACCCTCTTACAGCCAACCTGACTGGAATCCCTGGTCATCTGAGCAGCCAGACAGGTGACATTCCTTCCCCGCCCCGGGTCTGTCAGCTCCATGATTGGGCCCCCCCCCCACCCAGAACCCCAACCAAAGTCCCCTCCTCCTCGTGCCTTCATTATAAGCCTCAATATGGCTCAACTATCAGAGCCCACGGAGGCTTTAAATCCGCGGTCCTTGACCTTGACTGGAGATCACGTGGAGAAACTGAAAATGACTGGTGCCTAAGTCCCACCCCAGAGACTACTGTAACAGGTCTGGGGTGCAGCCTCAGCACTGGAATTTTCTCAAAGCTTCCAGATGATTCTAACATGCAGTCAGGGCTGAGAGCCACTGCTTAAGTGGCCTGGTCTAACTTCCCCACCCCTATCCTTTGCAGGTTCTCCATGCCCACAATCCTCTCTCCTGCCACTTCCCTCCCAAGCGAACCCCTGGCTGGTACATCTGTCCCTGAGGTGAGGTGCCCTGAGATAAGAGCGCCCATGCAGCCGGGGCAGGGCAGTGCATGCACCCACCTAAGTCCCACGTGGGCTGGAACTCTGGGGCTTTCTGCAGGGCAGCCCCACGGGCCTGGAGAATGGAGCAGATACCTAGACCACAGCTTCCAGGGGCCCTGTGGCTTCTTCTCAGGCCAGAAAAGGCCTGGGGCTCAGATGCATTTAATCAAGTTTGCGCAGGGCTGGCTCCCCTCCCCAGCTCCTCCCGACCTTCCTCCTTTAAGACAAAGACTTGGAATGCATTTCTATTAGGCTTTTCCTAGGTGAAAATGGTGCCGGCTTAGGGGTGGGGAAACTGGATGGAGTGTGATTTACACTTACCCTGAGTCCTCACACCTCCCAAGGGCAGCCTGAATCGCAGCCTGCTCCTTGGCAGGTGGGTAGCGCTGCACAGGCTGCAGCCACGATGTGCCCCAGCCTGGAGCCACATCTCTGCATCGGTTCCCCGAAACCCCACATGTGCCTAAGGCCTTTCGGAAAACAACTAGGGGAAGGTGGATGCTGGTGTCTGCAAGGTTCTGGCAAAGTTGCCACTCAGAGAAATTACGCACAAGCCCCATACACATGGATCTGGCCACCCCGATCACATCTTCTCTTTGCTCCAAATGGCTACTTTAACTCTCATCTGGCCCTTAGTTCCATCTCCAGGCTTCCATTCCTGCTCAGCTCCAAATAAGAAAAGCCATTTCTCCTGGATAGAGGCTTACCAGGCACCTCCTGCCTTTTTAGACAGGGTACCCTTCATCAGGTCGATTTCTGGTGGACTTAGTTTGCCTGGGCCCCCTATAAATGCAGGATTTTTCGACTTAGGCACTGCTGACATTTTGAGCTTCTTTGTTGTGCGGGGTGAGGGGGCTGTCCTGTGCATTGTAGGATGTTGAGCAGCATCCCTATCTTCCACCCACTAAATGCCAGCAACATCCTCCTCCCCCCAGCTGTCACAATAAAAAATGTCTCTAGATATCACCTAATGTCCCCTGGAAAGAAGGTAAGCAAAATCTCCCCATTTGAGAACCACTGTGCTATGCAATGTGGCTGGGAACCTCTGGAGGGCAAGGACTGTACCAGCACTTCTGAGAGACGGTTCGGTCCAGTGACCAGGACAGGACACCCAGCTATGCATTAGGAACTGTGTGATCTTGGTCAGGAGGCCTAACCTCTCTGGGCTTCAGTGACATCCTCTGTAATAATAACAGCCAATATGTGCTCAGGGCTGATGCTGCGCTAAGCACTTACCATGGATTTTCTTGCTTAATCCTCACATTTTTCTGGAAAAGGAATTGTCCCTATTTTATAGATGAGGATATTGAGAATCAGAGAGGTCAGGCAATGTGCTTGAGAACACACAACAAGAAGGCAAAAGGTTTGACTCCTGAGCCCATAGTCTTACCCATAGTTCTGTTCTCCCTCCCAAAAAGACAGGCTTGGGCCTGAGATCACCCGTGAAGTTTTTTTGCAGTTCCCAGACTTTGCTATTCTTGCCATGTTGCTGCTATGAAGAAACGTTCACTGGGCATCCTGCACTGTGTCCCCAGCCACGGCCTCCAGGAGGACACAGCTTGCCCACACTTTCCCTCATTCCGTATGCTCCCGCTATGTTCTAAGTGCTGTGCCTGGATCCAGCTGTCAATGACACATGGAGTCTACCCTCTAGTGAGGAGGCAGATATTAAACGACACGCTAGATGTTGTTTAAAACCATGATAAGGGCCAACAGGGCCAGAGCATCAGAGAGGGGACAGCCTGGTGCTCTCTGACGGGTACATAGGAGTTAACCCCCCCACGGTGAGGAAAGCTGGCACCAAGGAAGAGCACGTACACACCGCCTGGGGTGGGAGAGAGCTCTACCGGTTCTAGAGCCCAAGAGGAAGAGAGCGCAGGAGGAACCCGAGGAGGCAGCAGGGCCTGTGGGCCCCGGTAAGACGTTCTACCTTTATCCTAGAAGCAACAAGAGGCCACTGGAGGGGTTAAATAAGGAGTGACGGGACCAGATGAGTATGTTGCCCAGAGCGACTGCAGTGTGCTGTGTGAAGACTGGGTGAGGAGGGCAAGAGAAAATGCAGGGAGACCTGTTGGGCTGCTGGCCAGTCCAGGGGAGGGGGACCTAGGCTGCAAGATGACAGGGCAACAGAGAGAAGTGGCAGACTCCAGAGACATGCAACTTGCAGAGCATAGGGGAGCAGGCGGAGCTGGAGCAGGAGGTCTGGTGGGCAGTGGGTGGGCAGGGGTGCTAGTCACAGGAGGAGGGGCGCACATGTGGGGCCAAGGTCACGAGCTCCATGTGGGCACCTTGCATTTGAGGGGTGCCATACACAACAACAATGCATTGGATGACTGATCTACTAACTGATTCATCGATTAATGATGCTGAGACTTTTTTTCCTAGGATGAGGCTCCCTGTGAGCCCCTCGACCCCCACCCCGACTCAGAACACACCCTGGGCAGGAACAGGCAGACCACAGAGAAGGCGCACGTGCAGGCAGCCAGGCCCTGGGGAAGGAGCCCACATAATGAAAACGTAAGTTATTATTACTATTACCTTATCAGCTCTGACAAGATCACAGTCAAAGGTGGGGCCGCGGCAGCCAATAATACAATATAAATGGGCTCTCGGGTGGCAGTTGGCTGTTGCATTGATTCTTGTTCACTCGGAAGCTAAATCATGGTGCTAATGTGAAACATGTGTGAAATATCCCTTTTTCATGCACTAGCAATGAAAGGACTTCACAAATCTGTAGCCAAATGAAAGTACTTATGAGTAATGGGAGTCTGCACATGGGCATCATTTTATCATCACGTACAAGCCGGCTTCATCAAAGCTTTGAGTGCACGTTAAGAAAGCACTCCGGCTACTCAGGGAGGTAAAGACACACCAGCACAAGGCCCCTCCTTGAGAAAGTGACACCTGATTGCAACCTAGGACCGGAGGATTTTAAAAGTGTACTTTACACCATGCGGTTGAGTCCAGAACCACAGAATGTCAGGATGAGAAAGGACCTCAGGCCACTCAGCTCACCTGTGCGATGGAGGTGGAGAGGGCCCTCTGCAGGGTCACCAGTTCCTCAGGGGCAGTTCTGGGGCTAGAATCCACATCCTGTCACTAGTCCAGGCCACACTGTTTCTACTTCCGCATTCAGGGCCCCAGCAAGTCTTTCTAGACATTCCACATCTCTAGGGCCCAGGGTTCTTGAGTCTTCACTGAAATCACAGGAGGAAATGGGAGTGAAAACTATTTCTAACAGCCCAGGTTGGCAGGCAAAGGACATTGCCTCCTGTCAGGCGTTTTAGTGGCTATGAGACGCTAGGGGGCTGGAGGACAGTGTCACTTGGAAGACAGGGCATGGGAATCTTGCCCACTTATCTGATAATGCATACTCTGCCTACTTCCAAAAAAGATTTGGGGTGGTTTGTCATTTAAAACACACACACACACACACACACACACACACACACAGATACAACAAACTAGCTCAGACCGTCGTCAGATTGCAGAATTGTTTTTAATAGAAAAAAACTGGAAATGACCCAAGTAATCTCTATAGGGAGCTGCTAAAAAAAAAAAACACCCTGTCCATGCCTACAGTGGAATACTACACAGCTATTCAAAAACTGAGGAAGTGCTCTATGTACTAGTATGGAGCGATTTCAAGGGCATAAATATAAGAAAATAATAAAGCGAGGTGAAAAACAGAGTAAACGGTAGGCTATCTTGTATATGGTAAAGTGGTAAACTGAGACTATATATGCAAATTTCTGTGTTTTAGCATAAAGAAACACTGGAAGAATAAACCAGAAAGTAATACAAATGATTGCCTATGGGGGGCGACAGGGGGCAGGCTAGATAGAAGGGGACAGGGGTGAGAGTGAGAAATCTCTGGGTACACCTCTGTATGCCATTTTAATTTTTGAATTATATAAATGCTTAACCTACTTAAAAATTCTAATTCAATTAAACACACGAGGAAAGAGAAAATGGGAAATAATTCCAGGTGCTAGAGCCAAAAATTTCTCCCTTCTGTCCTCTCTGAAAAACGGATGCCAATAGTGCCATGCCAGGGCCCAGAAGTGGAGGGCGTGTCACCAGCCTCTGGGCAGGTGGAGTCTGGGAACAGAGCGTGGATGGGCAGATTGCTCGGGCTGGCCACGGTGGCCTGGGCTCCCTGCCTCGTCTCTGGAGGGAACCGAGAGGGCTGAAGGGCTGCGGCCTGCACCAGGCCAGCTCCATTCAAGGCCTGCCCACCTCTGGAGGGCTGTGCACTCAGCCCTGAATCGCTGTTACCCCAGCTCTTGACAGTGTGTGGTTCCAGAAGCAGCCAAACTGTACTAGGTACCGTGTTCATCTTCTCAGGCTCCTGCCCGCCCTGGACACTCTAACCTAAAGCTCCAGTCACCTCACCCCAGCTTTCCTCACTCTGTTCCCAGCTTGGCCCTGTTACCCTCAGTTCTAGGGGGGCAGTGCCCTGTGCCCTGACATTGCTCAGACATAGTACTTGTCGGGAAAGAATCTGGAGAGGCGAGAGGGCAGCAGCTTCAGCTAAGGATGACAGCTTCGGCTACGTACATGTGCCTGTTCCCTCCCAGACTCTGGGGTAGGAGGGGGAAGCCAACCATCACAATCAATGAAAATGAACTGCCAGTACCCAGACGTCCATCGAGGAGGTGAAATTAACTCTCACCTATTAATAAATTATATCCACATTATGAAAAATTAGAGCAAGGGTATATGGAGTTTTATAAAAGACATATGAAGTAAAAAACAAAACAAAACAAAAAAAACAGAAGCTGCAGAAACATAATATATAGCAATATCCCATTTTTGTGTGATAGGGATATGTTGTTGCAGACCCATGGTGACAATATAGATCTAGATAGTGACACGAATGTAACACTTCCCTAAGTTGTTGATAGTGATGATCTCAGATGAGGGAGAGAGACTATCACAAGTTTCTTCACTTTCTCAGATAAATAGTTCTATATTGTTTTAATTTTTTCTTACACGAAACAGTTATAATTTTTGTAATCTGAACACAGACCTCTCCCACTCACTGCATACCAGGTTGGGCTGTGGTGCCAAGCCAGAGATTTGGGGGGAGAACTCCCCTCCAAACCATGTGCCAACCACCAGATGGGAAACAGAGGCCTCGAGAGGTCAAGTGACTTTCTTGCTTGGCGTCACACAGTGAATTAATGGCAAGGCTGAGCTGACGGCTCCTATCTCCCTACTCAGCCCCATGCTCTTTACACTGTGCCATGTGGCCTGAAAATAAAAATGAATGCATATTTGTGGAGGGTTCTGTATGTGGCTGGTAGGGAAAAACAATGAAAAAAAAAAAAAAACAGACTTGGCATTCCAAGACTCAGCTGCCAGGTCAATAGTATCACCATTGACTGATGGAAGATTCCAGACAAGTGTTCATTTAAAGATAAACCATTAACTGTAAATCAAAGTCCACACTGAGTGCTGAGTTACGAAGCAAATTAGACTAAGTGGCTAAATGGATGGCCGGTCTCAGCCTCAACAGCCACCTGACTGCACCCACCAGGGCTGGAAGGAGATCTTCCCTTAGACTCAGAAAAGCAACGGAGGGTCAGGGTCAGGAGGGGCTTCTTTAAGGAGTGTCTCTCGCATATAAAAATAATTGCCATTGTCTTCCCAAAAGGCAGATGAAATGGCAGAATGCATATTAATCAATTAACAGGCGTATTAAATCTTTTGTTCTACCGGGTTCAGAAGGCCCGGCTGACAGTTCTAAGGATGGTGGTGGCCTCTTCCATTTGGTCACCACTTTAGAAAGGCTTTAACTCATCCTCCTGACGGGTTCTCTTGATGGCCTGTGGCTGACAGTCTTTAACCTTCATTTTTTTTTTTTTTTTGTCTGAGGAAGTGGCTACATAACTTGCTCAGGGTCACACAGGGCAGTGTCAGAGGCAGAGCTGGACACCAGATCTGCCGGGCCTGGCGCATGCGCTTCTCCTGTACCTCCCGCCCGTACCTCCCTCTGCCGGGGGCTGCAGAGCCCAGAAAAAGTGGACAAATGGCCTCTGGGAAATTGAAAGAGCCAAAAAAAAAAAAAAAAAAAAAGGAAAGAAAAGGAAAAAAAGCATAACACAAACCAGTCTAGTGTCAGGTGCTACGTCTCTCCCTCCCGGAACACCTACGCCATGATCAGGACACCTTTTGTCACTCAGATTTTGTCTTCTGAGTATGGTTTGTATGTGTGAGTTTGTATATATGAATACATATCTATGCATTTTTTAAAATGTTTGAATAACTCTTTATATTCCTGAGGCTTGGCACAATTTGTCCCACGTCTTATTACGTCTCAATGGCAGAAGGAGAAGAAACAAAAACTAAGAGTTGTTGAGGGAACATGAGGGCCAAGAGCTCTCTCTCTACATCATTTCATTCTGTCCTTTCAACCACCCTGAGAGGGAGGCATGATGACCCCATCTTACACTTGAGGATGCTGAGACTCAGAATCGAAGTCACCTGTCCCAAGTGTCAGAGACAGAACTCACCAAAGCTGAGGTCTGTGGTTGCTGTGAAAGTCCACAGTGAGGCCAACTTTGTGTCAGGCACTGGGTAAGTCCTTTCCCAAAATATCAATACTAACAATAGCTTTCTGAGCTTTAAAACGCACCAGGAGTGAGCTGAGCTCTGTCCATGCAGGCCTCTTGAGGACAAGGCATGTGTCCAGCTTATCTCTGAATCCTTGTGTGGCACAGAGCTGAGACCCCTTTGACTTGAAGCATCCACCACAAATCTGTCCTTTCCTGAGGACCTTTCTTTCATTCTTGCTGCGCAAATTGCAGGACAGTGTGGGCTCTTACATAACGAGTGTCCTGAACTGCTATTCACATCCTGGATAACAACAGGCACACCCTGTGGGGGGAAGTCAGAGCCCACAACCAGCACTCTGCACCCAGGAAACCGAGCCAGCTCCGAGGAGCACCTCACATTCCTTCACCTGGACTTAAGCAACTGCTACACATCTTCTCCAAGGTTTCCACTCAGGTGTCCCCTCTTACTGCCCAAAGAAAGGATTTGATGAAGATGGTAAACATTTCCACATGAAGGTTTGGATGTCTCTAAGTCATAATTTGTTGCTTTGTTTCTGTGGTTTATACGTTTTTTTAAAAAACTTAAAAGAGAAGGCCGGAGAGAATGAGCGAATGTGGACAGGGTGAGCAATCCCAGCCTCTCAGCTCTGGTGGGAAGACGGAAACAAGGGGTGGAGACAGGGATGGGGAGAGACTGGGAGGGCCGGGCAGGGGGATCACCGACCTCAGTTCCGGATAGGGAGGACTTGGACCCTCAAGTCAGATAAGACTGTAATCCAAACAAGGTTTATGTGCTCAGCTGCAGAATGTGGGCGTGTGGAGGCGGGAGACAGGGAAGCGTTCCAACCGAGTGATCCATAACCAACAAAGAGATGGCCTGTCCAAATCCTCCCCAGGCTTCGAGGCCCAGGCAAGTGCCACCTCCTCCAGGTGGCCTTCAAGGACCACCCCAGCTAAAAGTGACCCCCCTTTGCTCTGAATCTAAGCCTTTCATTTATCCCTAGGGCTCATGGCTTTGCTAGGCCCCATCACAGTTTATTCTTCTTGCCTCCCCAACTTCCTCGCGAGCTCCCTAAGGGCAGAGAACTTGTTTTTACCACCTCTGTATCTTTTGAGCATGTGACACACACAACAGTCCATACTTAATGATGGTAGACGACGCCTGTGTACAGAGCCATGAGTTTCCAAGAAACTTATGGACAGAGTTTCAAAAAATGGCACTAAAAATAATCATACCACTTAACCTGGGGTCTTGGATTTTATACCTTAGGAAGTGCTTTCATTTTCTTATAGGGTAGGTGGCAGGTGATATTAAACTCATTTCACAGGTAAGAAAACAGGCTGAGAAAGTTTGAGTTGTTGCCCAATGACCAGTTAGCACAGAAACAGCTCTGGAACCCAGATTCTGGCCCTTACTCAGACTTTCTTTGGAGAGGCTGGACGTTTCTATCTCCTGCAAAGCACATGACAAATGATTGTGCGAACACTGCATTGCTATAGCCCACCCCCATCCAAGATGCACAGTATGTATTAGCATAACCAAGGCTCTGAAGAAACCTTTTGGACTTAGTTCAACACAAACTTTTCCAAACTTTCCTTACCCGGAACTCTTTTCCATGGGACACCTAGAGCAACTTGTACTGGGAGAATTTCTACTGCCCCACAGTGATTTTCCTAAAGGGTAAACCACACTCCGAGGAGAAGCCATATATTATGGACTAAGAAAGTCTTCAGCTAGATGAATAAAGCTCTAATGGTGAATTTTCAGAGCTCAGCCAGCTAGTAAGAATATTTCTTCTAATTATTATATTTTTTTACTTTTAACTATTGACTTTTTCAAATACACAAAAATAAAAGAGCATAGTAAATCTCCACAAAGCCATCACCAATCACCAAACCAGCTTCACCAACATTCAACTTTCTGTTTCTGCTACCCCCTTTTTTTATGAAATACTTTAAAGAAAATTCCAGACATCATATCATGTCATCTGTAAATACTTAGTATGTAACATTGCCACACTATTATACAGCCTAAAAAAATTAACAATAATTCCTGAATATCTAACACTCAGCCTATATCTAACCCTTGATTCTCTCAAATATGTCCTTCTACAGCAGGTAGGCTTGAATCAGGATTCAAACCAGACTCATAGAGCACATTTGATTGGAATGTCTCTTAAGACTGTATTAACCTATGACAATCTCCCCTACATCTTTTTATTTCCCCTCACTATTCTCCTGGAGAAGTTAGGGCATTGGTCCTAAGGAGCTTCTCTTGGTCTGGATGTGGGGACGGCGCCCCCTGTGGTGGTGCTTCGCATGTTCCTCTAGCCCCTGTATACAGTGGTAGTGAGATCTACGGAATTGAGCAGATTTAGGTTCAGCTTCATGGCTGAAACATCATGGGTGGTACTGCATCCTTCCTATTACGTCTGGTTGTCCAGCAAAGCTAATATTGATCCACGGGTTTGAATGACGGGGCACAGGTCTTTTTGCGCAACTAGGTCATACCAGTGTCTCCATAATTCTATCACATTCTAGAATTTGGTTCTAGAGACATCTCTAACCTAGGATTTTCCCATTTTCTATGATTTCATGGAAGACTCTCTTCTACTATCAGGCCCTAAAATTCTATCAGCTCATCTCTTCCTAGGCTATCTCGATGTGAGGGGTCCCCAAACCCCTGTCTGCAGACCAGTACTAGTCCATGGCCTGTTAGGAACCAAGCTACCCAGCAGACGGTGAGCGGTGAGCGAGTGAAGCTTCATCTGTGTTTGCAGCCGCTCCCCAGCGCTAGCATCACCGCCTCAGCTCCACCTCAGATCATCAAGCATTAGATTCTCATTTTGGTCCCTGGTACCAAAAAGGTTGGGGACCACTGCTCTATGTGACCCTTTACCTTTCCTTTTTTTTCTTAAAAAAAAAAAAAAAGACATTTTAAATGACCAGACAAGCTGGGGACCCCACATTTCCTCAGGCCAGGGCCTACCAGCGACTCCATGGAATTTAGCTGGAGTCCCAGGGTCTCAGCCCATAGATTCCTCCATCCACCTCTAAGGAGATGAGTCAGACTCTCAAGGATAACAAGAACACATAGTTCAACATGATAAATATGCATCCAAAAATTTTAAAAACCAAATTACACAAATCAAGCTTATTCTGAGAAGTTCGTTTTGCCAGGGGTCTCTAGTGCTCCAATCAGCATAATTAAATAGTAAGATCTCTCCAGAATTGATTGTGATTTTCACATTTTTTTATCATCTAAGGACCATTTCAGTGAGATAATTTTAAGCTAATAAGAACCCCCAAATTAGAAACGAATTAAGGAGATGGAAAATACAAATGTATTTGTTTTTAGTCAGGTACTATTTTTATCAGTGGAATCATGAAAAATTAAAATCGTTAAATAGCCACATGAAGGTTGTCAGTCAAGGGCACTGTGGCTTTTTGCCTTCCTCTGCTGCAAAAATTAAGGGCACATATCAGAAGCTGTTCCCCATGGACTTCCAGGAAGCAATAAAGAGGCCAGTATTGAAGAAGAGAATTACACACTGTTAGACTTGGCAAGGATAGAGTGTTGTCATATAATACTCTCAAACTTGGGGTGATTAAGATTCATAGCACCTCTTACTTTTCGACTGGAGGTACTTTCTCACAGTGGTACTTTCTCATGTCCATTTAACTTACGAGAACACGGAGGCCCGGGGAAGTCGAGAGCTCCTCGTGGGGTCACAGAGCAAGCTCAGAAAGAGTCAGGATTACATTTATATCAAATGTGCTTAATTTTGTGAAACCCTTTTCTCACTGTCCCCCAAACATGCTATAGATTAACTCTTAAAATAGATGGTAAGTCACAATGACAATGGTTTGGAGGCCTCTTTGGACTCGTGACAGCCTTGAGCACTCAACAGGAAGCTCCGGAGGGAGGCACCTCCCGTCCAGAGGCAGCGGCACAGGGACCCACAGACCATTGTGACATAATCGGGCCACTGACCCAGCCCCACACCATCGAATACTGACCCAACCCTTACAGCACCACTGCAGCCCCCAGGCCTGGAGAACTTCCGTTTGTTCTGTAGACTTTGTACTGATTCCAGCGCAGCTGACATCCAGGTCAGCTTCATGTCACCGACCTGCACCTCCTTACCCTGCTCCCTCCACACCAGGCCCTGAGAACATGGAGTCTGCCTGCAGCTGCTCCCTTCGAATCTCCTTCCCTGTGGCAGGATCCTCACCCAGCCCACGCCAGGTGGGGCAGGAGGACCTACGGAACTTAGACGGCTGTCTCACTCCCCTTAGGCCCGGAAGGAGGAATTATGAACTTTCATGATAATCCAGGTGGATTCCAAACTCAGATGTCAGGAAAACATATTGCTGCTACTGACACAGAGGTCCTTCCCCTGTCCCAGAGGAGAGCAGGAGACAAGGGGCTACTTCAGAGGCTCTGGCCCTGTGGGGAGGAGCACCTAGTGGGAGCCCGCAGCTGAGTCTGCTGACGAAGGGATACTGCTTGGCCGCTGGACCTGCCAAGCGATGCCAGTAGGAGGGCACCTTAAGAATCGACCCAGCTCCCAGACCAGAGAACACCCCCTAGGCAGGGAATTAAGAATTTCAATAATATTTTATAACTTTACAAAGACCTTTCAGATACCCTATCTCATTTCAGTCTCAGAAAAACCCCGGAAGGCAGGAATTATGTAACCCATTCTCCAGGTGCGGCTGGGCACAGGAGAATTTGATTTTGTGGTGTGCTGACTCTGAGCCAGTTACATGTGTCAGGGTGCTACGTGACTAAACGGTACAGCAATCACTGTTTTCTGCTGCTGTTTGGGGGGCCGGTGACTAGAGTAGCTGTCATTCACAGAATAATAAAAAACATACTTCCCCCCACAGAAAGAGCAGCCATATTCTGCGACAATGGGATCCCCAGCCCTAAGGTGAGTTACCTTTATTTTTACGGAGAAAGAAAGCAGGCAGGTAAGGTAGGGATGCGCCTTTGTAAAAAGCTGAGTCTGGGAGACAGGAGAGAGAGGGCTGTAGGACATGTGGTTTTTGGATTAGGATCCCTGCGTGGGGTCCCAAGGTATTAGAGATGGCTTAGCGGATGGGTCCTGGAGTGGCTGGCAACCCTCACGTCACTGGGACATTGTCCTTTGGCAGTGTCCATGCCCGGTGTTCCCTATGGCAGAGCTGACATGGGGGCACGAGCTGCCTGCAGGGCTTGGTGCCTCCAGCTGAGCACACAGGTCTGGATAAGGAGGGGCCACGGGCAGCTGCCACCACCCTGGGCCAAGGTCCAGGGCTCGCCCCCTCCCCATTTGTCCTGACCTGAAAATCTCCATGATTCTCATACAACAGAAGCATAGAAACGGAACAACAGAAATGCCCACTAGGAAGATTGTGTCACACTTAGCCAGTAGGGGAACTCAAATTGGTTTTCGTTTAATTTGGAACAATAAAAAGGATTATTTCTTGACAGTGTCACAGAGCAGTTATTCATTATTTTATTTAGTCCTGATAGTTACTCAGCAAGATAGAAATCATTACTTCCGCTTTTAATGAAGCTTCGGAGGCTCAGAGAGCTTCAGGAACTACCTGAGGTCAGCCCCACAGCCAGCACAGGTGGCAGTGCCCTGAGCCCCGCTCATGAGGCCCGCAGCCAGGGCTGGTTCCAGAGAATATATGTCACCACCTAGAACAAGTAAATCATCACATTTCTCATCACTCAAGCCAATTTCCCCAGGGATTAATTACAAACGTGTCATAAGAAGAGGACATAATACTAAATCCTGTCATTTAGCTCAGGATTCACTTGACACCTGGGTACCCCTTGGCAAGGCATTCTACGTTCTAGTTTAGATTCTACACCTGAGCTGTCTAATACAGTAGCCGTTATCCACAGGTAGCTATGGAGTGCCTAACACATGGCTTATCAAAAAGACACACCGGACTTCAGAGACTTCATATGAAAGAAGAATGTAGACTATCTCACCAATAAATTTTATGTTGATTCTATATTGCAATGATAATACTTTAGCCACGTTGAGTAAATAAAAAACACATTATTAGAACTGAGTTCACTTGTGATGTCTGCCTCTTTTAAGGTGGCTACTGGAAAATTTAAAATCACATGCGTGGCTCGTGCTCAGTTTCTCCCAGGCTCCCGGTGCCAAGTCTTGCCTGGGTTTCTGTACCCACCTCACCCTGCTCCACTCCCAAGAACAGCCGAGGAGGCAAGACTCTCAAGCATTCCGAGAATGTCCTCTCTTCTCGACACTTCTGTAAATTCCCGTACCCACCCTTCCCACCCTCTGTCACCCTCGATGCCCACACAGAAATCCCAGGCGCAACAACTGTCAAAGCACTCGCATGTAGGTGCCAGTCCTGAGTGTTCAGATTTACCTCAAACCCCACTTTCCGTGGCCAGGGGAATTCCGATAACCAGGTTTTCAAAGCCCGGCAGGCCTCAAACCCTGTTAGCTGCTGACAGCCCTGGGAATGAGGACGAGCTTCCCCCAGTCTTCTTCGCGCCCACCCCCGCCAGACTGTGAGCTCCCCCAAGAGCAGAAGTAAACTAAATGTATTGATCACTTTTTAGGGTGCCAGCTGCTCTGCCAAGTGTTTTGCATATTTTATTTTATTTTATTCTCCTAACCGGCCTGTGAGTAAGTATTGGCCGTTTCTTGAAGATCAGAGTCCGAAGCTTTCAGAGCCATGGATCTGTCTCCACTCCTGTTCATTTTCCTCCTCCCCGTACATACTCCCTCCCCTGGGAGCAAACACCCCTCCTGTATCTTTACACTTCTGGCACCTAGCACGGTGCCCAGTGCACAGCGGGCATTCGGTAAATATTGGTAAACTAGGTTAAGACCCTTCTCATAGACCAGATCCCTTGCTCTTCCTTGCCGTGGTCAGGAAGTACGTTGTCCTTACCGTGCTGAGGCCGCATGCGTGATAGAGGTCCTCAACCACCTGTCTGCAGGGCTGGACCCTTCACACCTCCTCCTGCCTCGCTTTACCTCCCACTACAAGGCCCCACAGGGTCAGCCGTGTACAAGTCCCCAGTCAAGTCTAAGATGCACAGACCGCCTGCCCCACTGAGAGGTAGGGTCTGGGAATAGCCCAGGGCCAGTATACTGTGGCTTGGGGTGCCCAGGGACAGAGCTAGCCTTGGCACCTGTGAAGCTGGCAGCACCCTAGCTAAGCCCCTCCAGGCACAGCCAGTACCCCGACTATCCTTGCTGGGGTCCCTGGCACTCGATTCCCCTTCCATTTCCTCATATAGACAGGAGCCAAACCCTGGGGCTGCCTGGTGCCTATGGCTGATCCGTTTCCTAGAGCTGGGCTCAGCTTTCTGGATTCCTTCTCCATCTTATTCTTTCTGCCTGGTTTAGAACAAGGCCACCCAGAAGTCTTAATACTCTGCCCCTCCCCACTCCTTGGCTTGATGCTGTGGACCCTGACACTGGCCTGCTCTGGAATGGAATTCGCCACACCCCCTTGGGCCTCCTGCCCCAGGCCATTGGCCCTGGTCAGTTTCCCAAGGCCCTAAGCTATTTTTGCTCCCACCCAGGCCTGCTGTTTTCCCAAGGTGGAAGTTGCCAGAGTGGTACCCTGTACCACACACACAGTGAAGACCAGAAGACCAATGGAGCAGAGCTCATCTTTGGGGTATCCAGTCCCACTGCCTGCCCCCCCACCCATCCTTCCAATTTCGGGCCCTGCCTTCCAGGATCTTGGGACCTGCTCAGGGCTTCCAACCTTGGCTGACCTCCCTACCATGTGTGCCAGCCCCTCCTGGGCTCCCCAGACCCCTATTCATAACGCCCCCAACGACCCCTGATCATCTGCTACTCGTCCTGGCATCCTTAGAGGGATGCAGGGAGCCACGAAGTCCCCTTTTCCTTCTTTTTTAAATAAGAAATATTGACCCATCGCTTCCCCCCGTCATTTAAGAAATTTGAACCCATCCGGAAGTCTTCCCAACACTGAGTCTCCAGGTCCATCCCTCAGGCATCACCAGTACAGGAAAGAGCTCCTTCGCCCCCCACTGCCTGTTTCCCGCTGCCAGCCGCTCCCTGCTTCCTGAGGGAGCAGATGGGAAAGACTTCTTAATTTGTTACTCTGAGTTCTTCAAACAAGAGGTGCTACACCCCTAATGGCATCAAGCTTTCCTATAAGGAATAGGAAGTAAACCTGCCTTATGCTAAATCTTCTGGGGCCTGGCTCTAGCAAGCGCATTGGGCCGAAACTAATAACCAGAAAGCATCCATCTATCATCTTATCAGGCTTTACTGGGTTTGTTTGCATAGTTATCTTGCCAAGGGTTGACATTTTATGTCTACTGCAGGCTAATATATTCTCCTACCTGTCATATCATTCAGAAAGAATAGATGAGCCTCAGGTTCATTACCTGTCATTACACCGTGTACATGTCCCCGGGGGCCGAAGCATCGATTCTTCTTGAGCCTCCTCGCTGGTGCACCCCCACCCCGATTTGGAGGCTCCAGGTCCAACGGGCTATGGATTATGTGGATCAGGCCTTGGGTGGGCTCCACGCCATCTCTTATTGATTTCCTGGCTGGCCCACTCCTCAGGCGTGATGAGGCCTTCTTAGCTCTCAGCTGCTTCAGAGGGGACCTGCAGGAAGAACAGAAGTCTCTGTTACCACAGCCAAAGATGCATGTCCAAGTTTGAACTGTTCCAGGACTTTCAAGCCATCCTCTTACTGCTCTTTACTATTAGGTCTTGCAATTCCTGGTGACTATGTGAACCATACCTTCACTTGCCAATGTCCTGCCCAACAACCCTATCCCCAGCTCATGCACACGCACACACCCCTTCATTCCTGTCTCCTTACCACTGCACATTTTGCTTTACCTTCCTGACATTCCCGAAAGACCCACCTTCAGTCACTCATCCTACGTATCATTCAGAGTTTGGCTCATACCCACCAACAGAACCTCGCTGCCCAGGAAAGACAAAGGACCTGAGTGCCCCACCTCCAAAGAACAAGAATGTGTCTACCAAGGAGTAAAGTCCTGAACTGTTGTAGCCCAGGTCCCTGGAACAAGGCTTCCGGTGTGCTGTGGTTTGGGGGCTCCAGGAAGGCCACCCACCTGTGGCCAATGGTAAGCCTCCTTTCACAGCCCTTTGCTCAGACAAAGAGACAAGGGTGGAGATGTAGACCTCCCTAGGTGAGGGACACAGACACTGGACCCACTGAGTGACCACATTTCACAGCCAAAACCAAAGCTTGCGCGCCAGGGTGGTAGGGGGCTGGTGGTGAGGGGCTCCAGCTAGAAGCAGCCCTGACCTAGTACGGAGATCTGCTCATCTCTGGAGATGGGTCCACACCAGCCGTAGCCCTGCACCTCTGAGCAGGCATGACTTCCGACAAATAGGGCGGAGGCAGAGGGCTCCAGCTGTCCAGGTGGCTGTGACCATGAGCTCTGCCCCAAACTTAGACTCCTCTAAGCCTCAGTGAACCCGCTGATGAGAAGGGACTGTGGCAGGTGGAGAGTATCCGCCAGGGCACCCAGCCTTGCAGATAAAAGGAAGTGCCATGGAAAGGGACTGGGGGTGGCAAACGAAGGCAAAGACATAAGGTCCCGTGGATTTTGTAATCACGATGAGGACAATGTCTTACGACACAGAGAATAGTTTAGACTCTTCAAGCTGCTTTTGCATCCATTGGACCCATTTGGTTTCACATCAGCAATGTAAAGGGATATTTTAAAGATACGGAAACAGAAGCACAGAGAGGTTAAGAACAATCACACCTTTGCTTTCTGCCCGGATAGGCGGGTCTAGGAGGAGAAAGCAGAGAAATAACAGAGTGATACATAGGGAAGACAAGGATGTGGAGGCTCCCAGTTACCAGGAGCAGCCCAGGCAAAGAGGAAATTGGCTGTGATAAAATAGCCACAGCTTTGGGGGGTGGGGTGGCTATGCTGACCCTGAGCCTCTTGGGCAACCTGGCTCCCTATAATTCTGTTCTCTGAGGCATTTCTGGGCCAAGCAGCACTGGGGTTTCGAAGCCCCTTTGAAAGAACAGAGCAATTATTATTACCAAGCATATATACATGTCAGTGCTCTTTTGTATATGTGATATATTCCTTAACACACACACACACATACACACACACACACACACACACACACACACACACACACACTTCCACTCCTATGAGGAAAGATCCTGGCTGCTGCTGACAATGGGTTTCTCTGCTTGATTCCAAAGCTGCTCTGCTCCTACTGACACGGAGGAAGCCACGGCCTAGGAAATTCCTACCTGGCAATGGAAGGCAGGGCCAAGCTCCTTCCAGAACAAGCAGCACAGGCCAAAGGCCAGGAAACCCAGGATACCCAGGACAGGTAGGCAGGAAAATTACCCAAACACCAGCGGCAGTTCGCAGAGCTCAGTGCAGACCCACACACCCACCTCCAGTCAACAGAGGATCAGACCTCGAGACATCAGGCCGCAGGAAGAACAGAAAGGTGTCCGCTTGGTGCCAGTGCTCTGTGTCCCAGGCACCCCGACGGGGTCTCCTTCAGCCTTGGAGCTCCTGGTGAGCCCTACTACACGCACTGGATGCCAACTAGAGGGGGAGAACAAGCTGCACCCTTTAGAAGCCAGTCACCAGACCCTCCCACCGGCGGCTCGGTCACCTGGTGGCTGCAGCCCCTGACGCGAACCTCTAGAGCACATGAATTGTTGCTGGGGGCGGGGGAGGGGGGTAAAGACAGGCCCCCCTGCAAGGTGGGGTTGAAACATATTCACGGCAGATGGTGCTGTCGCCCTCACTCCGGGGTGCTCATTCCTAATTATCTGTGCTGTCAGCAAAACAATTAACCCTCGAAGAAAAATTGCGCTGTCCACTCCCAACCATATGAAAAGGCAATTTTTCCCAAGGACGAGGGACACTTAGGGCAGCAGCAGAGGAAAAGTAGGGCAGCCCTGCGTCGGGTTCCGGATCTCGCTCACCCGGGGCCACGTCACCATCCTCTGACCTCCGCGGTCTGCTGCAGGCATCGCACCCACAGCCCCTCCTGCCTCCGAGCCTGCATTTCCTTTCCTACAAAAGGAGGAGGTGAGTCCGATCCCTGGGGCCCCCTTCAGTCCCACAGTGCCACCATTCTACAAGCCTGGTTCTTTTCCTCTGAATTTTAACTTCCTTTGGGGCGGGGACTAAGTTTCCATTTGTTCCTTCCCTCATTCACTCATTTGCTTATTCATCAGTCCATTCATTCATTCATTCATTCATTCATTCAGTTATTGTGTATTTACCGTGGTGCTCCCAGGAGATACAAAGAAAATATCTATTCAGCTTTCTTGACCACTGCTTAGAGCTTTCTTCCCCTGAGATATTGGGAGAGGAGGGAAGGATGGGGAGGGAGAAATGGGGGCTGCCAGGGGCTTGAGGACTTGGTAGCCGCTTGGCATCAGGCCGTAGGAGAGAAGTCCTGTTGCCGCATTTGGATTCTCTCTAAAGATTCGGCTGCAGGAAGGCAGGCTCCTCTCCAGGGAGCTGAATTTGGTGAGCAAGCCCCTTGGGTCCCCAGGGAAGGCCTGCGGAGGGGCGGAGAGGTTCAGTGTAAGGAGAGCTTCTATGGGGCCGGTGACAGCTCAGGGCCTGTACTTTGCGGGTGCTCATTAAATATCTGTGGCATGAATAAATGAACCAGAATTCCCCTTCTTAAAAAAAAAAATTGTTTTATAAAGAAAAGAGAGTTTTTACAGGGCTAAGGCATAATGTTTGTTATCCAGGAGGCTACCATTTAAGGCTGAGACCAGTTAGTCTAATTCGCCTGTCATTGTGCACAATCGTGGGAAAGAAAGCAGGGCGAGCGAGGAAGTGTAGAGCGTGTGCTGTCGGAGCCTTCGGGGATGGCGTCATCTGGGGCCACATCTCGCAGGTGCAACCTGGAGAGGTTGAGGGGTTGGCTACAGACAGGGAGGAATGGAACAAGACCCTGCCGCAGGCGGCTCCCCATCCGGGCCTGGTCCTGTCCCACTCCACACTGCCTCCCAGGGTCGTCCCTGAACAGACTGGGGAACTTGCGAGGCAGAAAGAACAGGACAGTCCAGATCAGGGTACTGCCCAGCCCCCTGTGGGGCTGCAGGCCCCCCACTCAGGCAGGGACAGCACTCTGGGCACCTGAAGAAGGAAAACAGATAGGAACTGCAGCTGGGGGGCAGGGAGCTGGGAACCCTCCTCCACCACCAGTTTGAGCCTTGTGACATCTTTCTTCCCTCTCCCTGTCACCCATCCGGCTACCACACTCACCCTCACCCAGAACCCGGAGCACAGGCTCAGATGCCAGCGCCGCGGCATAAAAGGAGTGTGTTTATATTCAAAGCAGGCTGCTGCCCACTCAGAATCTGCCCACTCGAAGGCAGAACATGTGACTGCACCCCCTGCCCGGAGCCCAAGCGGGACAGACGCCAACCTCTGGCTGGAGACATTGCTAAATATGAGCCTGGCACAAAGAGTCAGGTTCCCAGGCCTCCTCTGCCCTGAGAGACCCAGCCAGGATTTTCGACGCTGAGCTGCCGCAGGGAGGGTGAGGGCTAGGGGCAGGCAGGATTAGGAGGCAGCCAGCGGAGACAGCCATCAGCCCCGAAAACATCGCCTGAACCCCTCCCTGGCCTTCCAGCCTCGTTAGGGGAAGAGAAAGGATTACCCTGCACCCAGAAAGTCTAATCAATTGCCTGAAACCCTCGGCAGCGTGGACAGGAAAGCCACTGCCTGCTCAAATGTGCGCAGATTAAAAATACGCAAATGGAATATTTTTTTCTTCCCCTCTCCTCAACCCCCTGAAGCCTGGGATGCTTGTTAAAAATAGCCTTGCTGTGGCATAGATCCTACAGAACCCAACGGCTGGCAGGAAAATTAAGGAACCATCGGAGACAGCACTAAGTGGTTACCCCTGGGGAGTGGGCTGCGGAGGGCCGGGAGCCGGGGCTTTCAAGAGTTTACGGGCACACTTCTACACTGCTTGGGTTTTTAACAACAAGCAGACATTATCTTTATTAGTTTGTTTTGTAAAATGGAGGTTCAGCCATTGCATCCTCCAGCCTACGGTCGTGGCTGAACTGGCCACCCGACAGCCCAGTGCTGGCTGGCCTGACGGGGCACTGGCCCCCCGGCTCCCAGGGCACCAGGTACACACCCAGCCCAGAGTCAGGAAAGGAGCCGTGAATCCAGAGTCAGAGTTTCCACTCTGTAACTAGCTGGCTGTGTGAGCTCAGATAAGTCACTGGAGCTCTCTGGGCTTCAGTCTCCACACTTGTGAAATGAGGCAGCTGGATTAGATGGTAAACCAGGTACCTTCTTATTCCAGCATTTCACAATGTTACGAACTGAAGGGAAACACTTGAGGCTTGTCCTGTGTTTCCCTTCACTGTTCACAGGCGAGGGGCATATGCCCCAGGGCAGAAGCAGGGTTTCAGTGGCAGGAAGCAGGGAGGGAGGAGAGAGACTGTTCTAAGAGCAGAGACTGACTCCACACCTTGCCGATGAAATGTGCGAGGTAGAAAGAGCACCACCCCAGTACCCCAAATGTCCTGGGTTGAAATCCTGATTCCAGCTGTTAGTAACTATGTGGACTCGGGTAACAGCTTATCCCTGGTGCAAGTCAGCCACCTCAACTGGAAATGGGGTAAAATATCCACATCCAAAGGCTGTCGTTAATATTCTGTGCAATACAGTGAAAAGGTACCCAGCTTGCTGTAGGAGCTTAACATCTTTCCATTCTTTTCTCCCCCCTGCCACTTACCCTACGCTGCATTGCAGGGCGGTTAAGAGTGTGGGCTCTGGGATCAGGGATGTGCCCCAGCTCTACCTTCTGTTGGCTTGTGACCTTAGGCAAGCAACTGAATTTCTCTGTGCCTCAGCTTCTTCACCTGTAAAGCAGGAGTGAGTGGGGGCTGGTGGTTGTGCTGCAGCCCACACCCCTGCCCCTACTAGCCAACGGGACCCTTGGTTTTCCATGTACGTCTTCCATAGATTTCACTCTTAGAACTTCCTCCACAGGCCTCCCCCTCCCCCCCCCCACCTCTCTAAGGTCCCTGGCCCACAGCCGCCCATCCTTATTCTCCCCCTGCCCCCTCGCCATTTGGTCTCCATTCGGCAGGTTGCACACCTGGCCAGGAGTGTTGATTCTATCCTGGAGCCATTGGGAGGTGTGTTTCAGATCAGTGCTCCAAGCTCTAATGTGCTTATGAATCACCTGAGAATCTTGTCAAAATACAGATGCAGATTCTGATACAGTAGGTCCCAAGTGGGGTCTATGATTCTGCATTTCTAACAAGTTCCCAGGGGGTGCCCATGCCACTGGTCTGGGACCATCCTTTGGCTAGCAAAGCCTCGGGTGAAGGAAGTCCTGGCACGCTGTGTGTGTGTGTCTGTGTGTGTGTGTGCGTGCGCATGGGGATGGGGACAGGGACAAGGTAGGCCAGCTGTCCAAATCAGAGGAAGAGTAGAATTTTGACAGAGAGGGCATGATGGAGACAAAGTGCATTCAAGAGACACTGAGGAGGCAAGGTAGGAGAATGTTTTATAAAATGACGTGACATTACCCCGCCAATAAAAATAAGGTTTATTGAGGTAATGCAGCAACCTAGAAAGATGCTTACAACACAATCACTGAAAAAGCAGACTACCAATCATACACACGCTAGTCTTCAAATCTGCCAAGTGCACATTTAAGAAAGCTGACAGAAGGGCTCGGCTCAGGACCATGAAGGTGGTGTTATGGTAATGTAAGCACATGGATTTTAATTTATTTGTCATTTTCTTGCTGTTCTTAATGACATTTTATCATTTTTGTAATTTAAAATTTATCTTCTATGTACTCTCAGATGCCCACTTCCCCAAATCGTCAGCTATTCTGTGATATGGAGGTCTGATGCATTTTGAGCACAAACTGCAATTGCTGTAAGAGCTGAAAAATGGTACATTAAATTTCCTCAGTCAAACCCAAATATAAAGCAACCCAGATTCTGCTTTTTCTCTGAGCAAAAGGTCCAGTGCTTTGGAAGGTTGGCACTGTCACCTCTCACTATAGCAACAAGGAGACCCTGGTAACCCCGAGCTTGTGGTTATTAAGAGTAGAAATAGGAAGTCTGTGGGTAGATGTTCAGTAAGAAGCTGCCACAGGCTTGCTCTGGACAGGCTGGGTTTGGAGCCCTCTCAGCCTCTCTTGCAGTAAATAAAAAGCAAAAATCAAACTCTAGGAGCTGGTTACCGCAAGAGGACAAAGAGTGCTTCTCATTTTCTTCTTTGTTTCCAATTTTAGGGATGTAAGCTGCCTTTTCAGCCAGTTCCTGACAGGCCCAGAGGTAGACTGTTCTAGAACGGGTGTCAAAGCACTCTGGCCAGGGGGCGTCTATGGCTCGCCTATGTATCGGGCACGTTCACACCTCTCCTAACTCCCTGCCCCCAGGACAGCCTGTGTGTGTTTCAGGTCAGCTCTCCTGCCCACCCCCTCATCAGAACCCCATCCCATTCCAGGCAGGGACTCTTCAACTTGTTCTTGGGCAGATGTTTCAGGAACACCTGCCCCCCGCCCCCGCCCCATCTCCCATCTAGGCCTTGGCACAGACCTCTGGGAGGCTGAAGGGGATCCCAGGCCCGGTCTGGATGCTCCTGCCAGGGGCACAGTGTCTGAGCCCAGGCCTGCGCCCCAGCCCAGATCTGGACTCTGGTGAATCAAGTTCCGAGGCCCCATTCTGCCACCGTCTGGTTGTGGAACCTTGGGCAAGTCCCTTCATATCTCTGAACCTTGAGTGCATCATCTATAAAAAATTTTCAGTGGGTTTATGGAATCTCATGGTCTCTTTCAGTCTTAACACTCTATGACGCTATCAGGAATAAGCATGCATCTAGCCATACAGATGAGGTATGTCACAGACAAGGATTTTGTAGACAACTAAACATTGCCCTTCAAGCAACACAATGTGTTTTGTTTTAACCTTATTGCACGATGTATATATATATTTTAATGTTTACATATTTCTCTTCCTCTTGTGGCAAAGGATATAAAACCTAAAATTTGTTCGTGTACATCTCTCCCAAACTTGGTTTTACGAAACACTGTTCAAAAAAAAAAAAAAAAAAAAAAAGAAAGAAAAGAAAAAAAGAAAGAAAAATAAAACCTGTTGGCTTTGTTTGCTGCAGTGGCTGAGGTGCTGAACATGATGTAACTTTGTCTTGATGGCCCTCTGGTATCTCTACGAGGCTCTCCGCTATGTCGGGGGATTTGTGTCTACTACCCTGGTTTCTCTCCTCTTCTATCTGCCCCTCCCCACAGTGAAGCACCCAGAGGTTATCTACCTGTTTGGGTGTACCTGCCTAAAGAAGCTTCCCCTGCTTCTAATGTAATGGCCCGGCAACCATGGATGGGGCTCTGAGTAAGGGTCGGGGAAAGGGGTAACCTTAGGAGTAGGGAGCTATGTCCTCAGCCATGATCGGAGGCACTTCTCCCTCACTTTGAGATCTGTGTTCTAGATAAGAGAGGTGATATTAGGCTGACCACTGGATAAGTGAAGTCTCTGTGTCTTGACCCCTCACCTGAACTGGCACTTATTTCTGCCTCACTTGCTAGTTTTCCCAGAGGGAGAGTGTAGAGACAGTCCAAGTTGCTGATATTAGCACATGGGCTGGAGAAGGCAGGCTCACATTCAGAATTTAACTCCGGCTCTATACATTCCTGGTGTCGCTCCTTTCTGCAAACTGATTCCCCACGTTTCAGTATGTCCCTGTCTGGCTTCTTCCCCTAAGAGACGCTACAGTTCCCAAATTAGGCTTTCTTTCCCCCTGCTCTCACAAGGAAGCCACCCAGAGGCACTAGGCCTGAGACAGGCTCATCCCTGGACCAAAACATCTGGTAGAGCAATTTGTGTCCCCCACTTTCCTCTCCCCGAAAGGCAGTGTGAAACCTCAACCCCTCCGCCTTTGCCCCTCCATACCAGGTGGAGCCAGCTCCCACCAACAAGCTCTTACTGCCCCCTTTGCATGGCAAGCGTCCAGCAGCCTTTTTTCCTACCTGACCTGGTCAACTCTGCTTTATCACCAACCCTCCACATCGCCCTAGAACCCGTGAACCTCCTGATCCGTGCCTGCTGGAGCCCACCACCTCACTAATTCTCTGCAGGACACCAACAGGGGGCCTGGACCTTGCAGTAGGAAAAGAGAACTTCTGAGTTTTCAGGCTAGGAGGGGTCAGCTCTGAAAGGTGGCCTTTATGGCAAGGCCGGGCTGCCAACTATAGGAAGGGGAAGCTCCCGGAGATGAAAGAGTAAAGCCACTTTGAGACCGAGGTGGGAGATGGTTTGCGAAATGCTGAAGTCAGCAAGAAAAAGGGCAAGAAATGGGGCAGAGGAGGCCCGGGAGGCGGGTGTGGGAGGCTGCTGAGGAAGGAAGGTGAGTGATGGATAACCGGGCAGGGAAGGCAGTTGAGGAGGCCGCGAGGGCATGTGAGTGCGCTGGCGGGTTTACTGGTCCCGCCTGACAAATGAACTGGACCCGAGATTTCACCCGGGGGCTGTCAAGAAGGGGCCTCTGCAAACCTGCATCCCTGCTGAGTCTAGCAGCAAAGAAATGAGCCAAGACTGTAAAATAGCATGAACCTTGCAAAATAATAACAATCACCAAGAGCCAGGCTTTTCCCAGGGATAAGTCGAACCAGTTATCACAGCCACTGCAGCCCTGAACGGGCACCTGTTTCTGCTTTGCTGTCTGGTTTTCCCTGAGGGGCTTATACACTATGGGAGCTGACATTATCACAGGGGCTAGACCAGAAGGCAAGCTCAGGTTTAGCATTCAACCCCAGCTCTACACATCCCTGGTATCATCCGAGGTCCGAGTCCAGCTCCTGCTTTTACAGATGAGTAAACTGAGTCTTAGGAAGG
This sequence comes from Rousettus aegyptiacus, assembly GCF_014176215.1. Taxonomy (NCBI): domain Eukaryota; kingdom Metazoa; phylum Chordata; class Mammalia; order Chiroptera; family Pteropodidae; genus Rousettus; species Rousettus aegyptiacus. The sequence continues at coordinate 75,980,260 of NW_023416287.1, forward strand.
GTAAGCACCCAAGGTCATAAAGGAGGAATCTGGATTCAAATCCTCAGCTACGTGATTTCTAAACATGCCTGTTCCCTTGGCCACACATTTCCTTGCAGACCTAAGGATCCTCACGGGGTGGGACAAGGACAGTGGCTCCTGGCTGCTTTGTTTGAGTGGACCCTGCTGTCTCTCTGCATGAAAACCCTTGCTCCAAGTCTCCTGTAGAGGCCGAGATGGTGCCAGCAGGGCTAGTTTCCAAGAGTTACAGCATGCACACGCGTCACCTGTTTGTGCATGCTGCCACCTCTGCTCAGACACACACGATATATTTGAATGGGAGAGGACGCCCTGAGAGATGGATCAGGGGACACTGGAAGCTGGGGGCAGGGAGGAGAAGGGAGACAGAGGGAAGCAGCTGGGGCTGGGGGGGCTTCCAATGCCGCTCTGGGGGTGGTGCTGGCTGATGGGTGGCTGGCAGGACTTGAGGAGCACCTATTAGCAGTTTGATGGCTCCTTCTAATCAAAAAGTCACAGCATCCTGACAATACGTGATAGGGGAGGGAGGACAAAAGGAGGAAATCATTTTCCCCTTAATTTTCTATATAAAATGGCCATGGAGAAAGGAAATGGCAGAGGAGAACAATGGTAGTTTCTTTCTTTATCACTAGGCTCAGACGCCAAGTCTCCATCTTTTTTTATTTCTTGCATCCTTCGTAATGCCCACCTGGCACCGGCCCGTGCAAACAGCAGGAGCTGCATACACGCTTCCGTTCAAAGGGTTTTCAGTGAGTCTCTATTATATGCAGGTTCTGTCAAGATGATGGGTGGACGACAAAAAACGATACAATGGACCTCTACGTATGAGAGCATGAGGCTTCATGAGGGGAGGTGGGACACACGCCTCCTAAAGCAGAAGCCCAGCGTCACCCCATCCTTGAGTGATGCCTAAATGAAGGGCTCCACGCCAAGTGCTTTAGGAGCCGAACTAAGCTTCTCAAGAGGTTGTGGGTTCTCTAGCCCTGGAGGTAGTCGAGGCTGACTGGCTGCAAGCAGTGGAATGAGAGAGTCCAACCCATCAGGGCCCAAGATGGCAAAGGACCTAGAAATGCCACGTCCAACAGGAAATTGATGTGGAGGACACAGTGCACACATACTGCCCGAGAGAGACACTGCAAAACTTGCCGCAAAGCCCTGCTAGGACGGGGGCCATGCTTATCCAATTTTGTGGTCTCTGTACATAGCGCAGTACTTGGCCATACTGGACACCCCAGAAGTCCTTTAAGCAGTGAGCCGGGTTCCACAGCACTTAGCCAGCGCACCACAGCACTGCAGTGAAAAGCCACGGTCTGTTTCCTCTGTGCATATGCTGTGAGTCTCACTCTAACTAGACTGTGAGCTTCTCTCAGAAATCGTTTTCTTTATTTATTGTTTTACATATTAGTTTTCTATGACTGCTGCGACAAATCACCACAGACTTCGTGGCTTAAACGAGCCAAGTTTTGTCAAATTACAGTTCTGTAGGTCACAAGTCCAACACAGATGTCAGCTGGGCTGTGTTCCTTCCTGGAGACTGTAAGGGAGAATCCATTCCTTTGCCTTCTCAAGCTTGGAGGCTGCCTACACTCCTTGGCTCGTGGGTCCCTTCCTCCATCTTCGAAGCCAACAACACAGCATCTCTTGATCTATTCTTCCACGGTCGTGTCTCCCTCTCTGACCATAGCTAGGAAGGGTTCTCTGCTCTTGAGGATTCAAGTGATTCGACTGGTCCACCTGGCTAATCCAGGATCCTCTCCCCATCTCAAGGCCTATAAACTTAGTCACGTCTGCAAAGCCCCTTGTGCAATGTAAAGCAATGTATTTACAAGTTCTGAGGATTAAGGCGTGGACATCTTCCGGGGATGGGACAGCATTTTCTGCCTACCACTCATAGGAAATATATTCATATTGTTCAAAATTCAAATGGTACAACAGGCTATAGAATGAAGAATTTCCCTCCCATCCCTGTCACCTGTCCCTGTACCCATTTCTCAGCGCCCCCCTCATTAATATTTCCTTGTGTTTCTATCCCACAAGACCTTATGCCTATATAAATAAACAGCAATATGTATTATTTTTACCCTTTTTTACACAAGTGGTACCATACCATTATACTGTTATGTATCTTGCTTTTATCACAGTACCTTTGAGATCATCCCAGATCAGTATTATAAAAGCATCCTTGATCTTTTTCACGACTGTATACTATTTCACTGGATGGCTGCACTATAACTGGTTAATCCAGTCTCCTGCTGATGGACATTTATGTTGTTGCTTATCTTTTGCTCTTATAAACAGCACTGCAGTGAACAACTTTTTCTATATGCCCTTTCCTATACGTGCCTGGATCTGCAGGATAAATTCATAGAAGTGGAACTCCCGGGTCAAAGCACTTCTACATGAAAATTTCTCAGCCACTGTTGAATTGCCGTACACAGAGCTGAACCAGTTTACACACACACTCCCTCCTCAAGCCTTGGACCGGAGTGACGTGTGAGCTCGTTTTGGCTGGGAAGCTGTCGTTCCTGTCTCCTCGATGTCCTCCATAGTACTCATTTCAGGAACGGACTCAGGAAGCCCTCGGGGGTCACCACTGCTCACAATCCCTATACTTTTACTGGTGATGGGGGCAGGGACTGGAGGGGAGGATGTAGCCAGAAGCCAGCAGCCAGCAAAGGAGGGGCCCAAGTTCAAAAGATTGAAAAGAGCAGCGGCTTTGTGCATCTCCACCAGCCAAGCTGCTCCTACGGCACAGACATCCCGCCGGGTTGGGAGCCAACAGGTTTCCCCAGCGGGGAGAGCACATTACTGCCGTCTAAAACAGGGCCTCTCAGCATTGATGTGCTCCAAGAGGAGATTACAAGTGATTTTGGGTTTCCAAAGTCCCAGCTGCGCCCGCGTTAAGAAAGAACCATTTTCTTGCTCTTAATCCATTCCTGGTGGAGATGTTGCTTCAAACTGAATGAGCCTTTTATGTGCTGAAGTCAATTGCGATCTAAAAGATAAGTTAAATCACTTATTCCGGAAGACATGAAACCTTTGATTGGAGTGATTGATTAAGATTTCCCAGCAGCAGTTGCCAGGCCTGGGGAGCCCAAAAAGAGCCCGTTGCCCCCACCAGACTGGCCTGGCCCCGCTTCGGCATCAGGGCAAGCTCAGGCTGGGCGCCGGACCCAGAATCCTAGCCCCGGGAAGACTTCTCTCTGGCAGAGCATGGAGGAGGCTGGGAGAGGAGAGCAGAGTGCTAAGTCCCCACAAGTGAGCCTGAGGGGCTCCGGCAGGACAGAAGGGCAGGGACTGGAGGGCTATGCCCCCTGCCCAGCTCCGTTTCTCACTCTGTTTGACCTCCGCTTGTCCTTGTAGGTTCAGTTCAAGGGTCCCCTCTTCTAGAAAGCCACAGGCACAGATTCAGTGGGTGTCTCTACAGTATATTCCTAGAGTGCCTTTGACCCGGAACTGTAACCCTGTCTGTCCAACCTGACTTGGCACCCACTGGACTGTGAGCACTCTGAGGGCAGTACCTAGCACCATGCCTGAAGAAATGCCTGAGAATGAATGAAACTGAGTCCTAGGAGCAGTCAGAATAGTTACCTGCCCTAATAGTGTCACCCAACAACCTATCCAAGCCTTTGCAGTCCTGCTGGGCACCAACCACTGTGATAGATCCTGGGGACATCCAAGACGTTCCAACAGGGCTCCTTGTCCCAAAATGCTACCCTGGCCCCAAAGACCTACTGTTTGAGCCACTCTTTTTAGTGGAAGATTGGCTCCAAGAAGTCCCTATCCCCAAGAGGAGTCACACTGTCATTCAATGGTCCTCTTTAGCCCCTCAGCCAGCTAGAGGTGGGGCACAGGAGTAGGAATGTTAGATCTAGACCCAGGATGCTATCAAGGGTTGGGGGCAGGCATTGCAGTGGGCAACCCAGGGGCAGGCCCAGGGTACCAGGTGCCAGGAGATGAAAATGTGCCTTGGAGGGTGTCAAAGTAAGAGCTGAACTTTAGAGAGGAGCAGAAGTGATGCAAGTTAAAGGCAGAAGTGATGTACAAGTGATGTCGAGATCGGAGGTGAGCTGAAAAGCTGTGCTCGCTGTGTTGGGAGGCCTGGGCCCAGGCTTACCTCACGCCTTGTTCTCAGGGGAACCGCGGGCAAGCCATCGGCCTTAGACATCTGTATATGAGAGTCATATCAACTGCTGTATATTAAGTAAGAGAAAAGATGGGAAAGTTCTTTGGAAGCCTAAAAACAATATAGAAACAGAAACAGTTATAGTAACAACCCTTTGCTTTTGCCACGTTTTCCCGTCTGCACAGAGCTTCCTATCCGGTGCCTCCTGATCCTTAAAGCGACGCTGGGAGATAGGTAAGGACAGTCGTGCGGAATTGACAGATGTAAGAACTGAGGTGCAGGGAGCTCAAGGCCAGAATCATACAAATAGCAAGGCGCTGAGCCGATAGCGGTGTCCCGGTGTTCCAGCTCCAAACGGAGGGTCCCTTTTACCACACCGAGATGTGTCCGGCATTGCCTCAAACCACGGCTCTGCCGAAAACCACCCTCCTTCTTCGATCCCACCACTTCCCTCAATTTGTTGACGGATGAATGAGTTTCCCCAGGCTCTTCGTAATCGGCGCTGTTGGGGAGGGGTTGGCGGGAGAAGGTGGGCGATAAATCCCACCCAGCTGCGGGCTGGGCCCAGCCTCAGACCCACTGTGAGAGAGTCCCTGTCACCCAATTTCCTCTGCTTCTATGTATCTTTGATGTTAAAACCACTTAATGACCCTAATCTAGGTGTTTTCAGGAAGATTCACTCTGGGCATTTCTCAAAGGGAGAGCAAGGCAGAGCTGGCCTGCACTGAGAGGCACTGTTAGGTTCCTGTCGCTCTGGGCATGTTTTCTAAGTTACCCCAGGATAATATCAGATCAACATTCATATAGATGAGGAGCAAAATAGTTGCACGACACGCCCACAGCCATCACGTGGCCCGGAAGTGCTCGGGCTCAAAAGCCGTCCTGCATTTCCCATCGCAGTGTGGGTGGGAGGGATGAGATGGGGCCGCTTCTTTTTCCCTCCCCCAAAAGGGGTTTATCTCTGCTCCAGGTCACCTCCTGGGCCAGGGGTTTATCTCTGCTCCAGGTCACTTCCTGGGCCAGGGGTTTATCTCTGCTCCAGGTCACCTCCTGGGCCAGGGGTTTATCTCTGCTCCAGGTCACCTCCTGGACCTTCCGAATTTCCCTTCGATGAATTATGTGGAACAAAAGATGCTCAAATGGGAGCAGATTCCATTTTCTCTGATACCGTCATTCCACAAAAGCATCGCTGAGGGCAGGATTGCCCAGGAATACACCTGTGGGCAAAACTCCATCCTTCCACAAGGCCCACATGAACAGGCATGTTAGACCGACATAGCCCATCTCAACATGAACACACTTAATGACTTTAGTCACAACGGTTTCCTGTTGGAACTTTATGTGCACTACATACACTGTTCCCACTTACAGACCTTCTGATATGGAAAAATTTACTTTGAAACAGGAAAATAAAGAGGTGATTAATCACCTGGCAAATGGACTCATCTGAAATCTCCTTGTCAACACATCATCCCCAAATAAAATTAGAATAGAGTTTTTCTTCCTACTCGGTAGTCTCGGCGTATGTATCAGACGGACTTGGGAACGTGGCTTGAGAGACGCGGCTATTTCCTGCTTCCTGACTGCAAATCTAGCACCAATTTCAGTCCGTCTAGCCAGTTAAGTGAGAGAGGAGAAGGCTAATATGTCTGAAATGTAGCGGTACACTCCCCTCGGTGTTCCGCAGGAAGCAAGGGAGATGGGGAGGGAGTACCAAAGAGCTTGGGCTGAGCTAGTGTGAGCCGGCCAAGTGCGCCGATGCCCTCTTCGCCATTGGCATCCGGCCCCACTCCAGCCTCACACCATCCCAAGAACAACCTTATTGCACAGGTCTCAGAAGGTTTTCCCTACACCTACTCTGTCTCCTGCTTCTTCTCTGACGGGAAACAATGATCTGCCACACCTAGTCTTTCCCACTCTGCCTCCAGGTTTATCACAGTTTACCTGGCCTAGGTCCCCTGCCCATTGGTCCTTAAAGGAGACAGACCTGTAAACCTCCTCTAAGGTGGCCTAGCATAGCATGCTAACATTCAGGACTTTTCTTCTTGAGCATTGCTGGCTCATAACACAAGCCTCTTGAAGACAGGAATATTTAGAACAAAAGAATATAATCGCTAACGGTAAAATTTCAAGAGTGGAGGGGGAACAACAGAGAAATCTCACGCAGCCTTGATATCATGTCACACGGACAGGCCATGAGCTACTGCTGAAAATCTGTTTTTCAAAACTTGAAAGAGTCGATTTCCAGATGTCTGCTTTGGGGAGCCAAACTGCTGTTGATTTGTTCCCAGTTCACTATGGAATAAAGTCTGAACTCCTCACCCGAGCACTTCAGGCCTTCCATGGGCTGGCTCCGATAAAGCCTTCTCTCCTTCTGCCCCTACTAGGAACTCCACGGGGCACTGGCTTGCTTCTGCTCTGTGCCCCAGGCCTACTCTGGGCTTTCCAATCTGTGCCCCTGCACACAGGCCCAGCCCCAGGGCCCTCTCATTCACTGAAGTCACTGTGCTGCACAATTACGGGGGTACCACTCCTATCCTAGGCCATGGGCATGCAGTGCATGGCATGGTGATCCAAGTCTGCCCACCCCCACAGCCCCTCTGCTTTGGGAGCACCCCCCCACACACACACACACACACTGCACACTCCCTGTCCCCAATTTTCTTAGTGCTTCTCATCTTCAGCTGATGTCAGGACTTTGACACTCACTGTCTCTTGTTTTCTTGATCTGGGTGGGAGTAAGTTCCAATTAGAGTAGAAGTGCCCTGGGGTTAGTGACTGGTCCTGATTCTGTAAAAACTGCCCTACCCCTTGGCTACAGGGCTGAGAATTTGGCATTGGCCTTCAAAGTGTGGTTCTGGGACCAGCAGCCACACAGCACCTGGCCATCTGTTAGAAATCCAAAGTCTTGCCCCCTCCCCAGACCTCTTGATCAGACAGTAGAGTGGACCCAGCACCCTTTTTAGCAAGCAGAGGAAATCTAAGAACCCTCAAGGTACAGCATCCTTGATGTACCTTGCTGAGTTTGCTGAATTGATTAGCAGGGTTTTCCAACTAGGCAAGGAGCTGCCCCAACTGAGGCTGCCCATTTCATTGATCTCTCGTGGGGACCCAATTCCCATGTTTGTTCTAGAGAATCACAAAGTGCACTCAGAAAGCCTCCCCAGCAGCCCAAAGCATTATCATGTCAAGGCTGAACACAAATCACTGAGCAGCCACACTGCCTTCAACTCTCCTCCAAAAGGCGCTCTTGTTCAACAGCCTTTCCCCTGGTCCTGCTAACTAGGTGGAGAAATTATTTGGCAACCGATTAGCGGTTAACAACACCCCTGTCTCCCTTCCAAGTGACCTGCCCCAGCCACAGTAGGTGCTTTTCCAATGCAGAGCTGGGCATCTCTCAGGCCCTCCTCCAAGTCCCTCGCACCTTTCACAGCCTGCCCAGGCCAAAGCTGCTACATCCCAGCTCCTGCGGGAGGAACTAGAGTGGGAAAGGGAAGCCAGACAAGAAATAAAGAGCCAGGTGCCCAGCCCCACCCCAGTCTCACAGAATTGGTATCTCTAGGAGGGACATGGGAGTCCTGATGTTGAATAAGTCTTCCAGGTCATTCTTATCATCAGGCAGTCAAAAAGCAATCAATGAGCCCACTCTCCTTTATCTGACAGCTGGGGAAACTGAGGGAGCCCTAGACAATGACTTGGCTTTCTCTGACCATCCCAGACCACTGAGCAATCTCTCCACCCTTTCAGACCCCACAGCACTCACAGCCTAGATCCCACGCACAGTTCCTAACACACATCACCCTACGAAACACTTCTAAACACTCCTCCTATTCAACTCTGTTCCACCCCCATTGAACCGCAAAGGTCTAGAGGCAGAACCAGGCATTAGTCGTGAGTCCCCCTACAGTGGTACTGTGCTCAGTGCTGGGCACAGGGGAGGCTCAATCACTGTTTGAGGAATAAACAACACCCGCTCCCTGCCCCCAAGCAACTGTACTTTTCCTTAGCACATACGCTGAGATTAACCTACCAGATCACCAGACTGTCACTGAAACACACTGCAAGATCTGTCTCAAAGTGGTGGGGGAACATACACATTCTGAGAGAAAGAAATAGCCACCTGCAGAACAGGTAGAGACGGCCAGGGAGGAGGCCAGAGCAATGTGGGGTAGAGGCTGGGTGGAGGGTGGGGAATGTCAGAAGAATAAACTTTACCTTCTTGTTAATTATGCTCAGACCAACCTCTGGAGAAACACAACTGGGAAATGGGACACAGATCACACACACTTTTTCACCTCTGTCTCTCAAGAGCCCTGATGCTGACACATAGAAAAGGTGACAATGAAACAGAGACAAAGAAAATCTCCAAGGAGGAAACAAGCTTGCTCAGTCTCTGGGTGACAGGGTCCAGGGAATCCTCACAGGGTGCCCCAGGCAGAGAGGGGCACGGACTGGCCTTCTCCAATGATGCTGAGGGTACCTGCTGAGATGCTCATGGAGCTCCAGAAAGGTCTCATTGACATTCAAATTTTGTCCCACCCACCTCTCATATCAATTAGATCGGCTATTAGTAACAAACAACTCAGAAATCTCAGTGGCCTAAGGCAACAAAAGTATATTTCATGCTCATGGTACATATCTGCTGATACTCCAACCTTTTCGTTTTCATGTTTGCCTTATACCGATGACACATAGTTGACATTTTTGTCAGACAGCACAACTCTTGTAGGCATTGAACTAATTCCTATGCCAGTCAGGATAGGCTAGATTAGGCTGCAGTAATAACAACCAAGCGTTGTGGACTGTTCTTGATGGTGTAATTCAGGGTTTCAGGCCTATGCAGTAGCCACTATCTCCAATGCCACCAACTGTCCTGCCAGTCCTGGAGATTCTCACACTGGTGATTAGATGCTCCAGCTGGAAGTAAAACCCAGCATGCCATTCACGACCTACTGGCCAGAACTCGTCTTGTGGTCCCACCTCACAACAAGGGGTAAAGGAAGGCCAGCCTTGCCAGGGCCAGCTGACAGAGAGCTGATGAGCAGACTTGAAGAATGAATGCAACTGTGAGAGGAAGGGTTGGAAGAGATGAACCTGGAGGTGCAGCAGGAGTCAGAGCACAAAGGGCTTTGTATTGAACTTGACCCTGAAGGGCAGAGGGAGCCAGGGGAGGGAGGTCAGGACTCATAGCCCAGGTGAGAGATGAAGGACCAAACCAAGGTAGTGGTGCTGGACACTGAGAAGAACCTATATATTTGAGCAATATTTAAGAAGCGGGGCCCCCTAGGTGATCAGGTGATCAGCCAAAGGTGGAGGTGAGGGTGAGAAGGGAAGAGAAGATGTAAAAGAGTCCAAGGAAGGACAGTGTGTCATAAAGGAAGTGGTCCGCAAGGCACACACTGCAGAGACCCAGGTAGAAAAGGATAGAGCAGCTAGAGGCCATGATCACTGGGGGCCTCTGTCAGGGTAAAGGTAGAAGAGGGTGAGTTATATGTCCCAGAATCCTGATCGTAAGGCAAAGGGGGGAGGGTGGACGATAGAGGGGGCCCAAAGGTCACAGGTGTGTTTTATTTTTACTGTGGGAGAGAGGAGCATGTGTCTGTCTTGAGGGGAAGGAGCCAGTGGCAGGCAAAGGAATTTGAAGGTGGGGGTGGGGGAAGAAGACCAGTCAGTGGTGCCAGGAGTGGATGAGGTCTGGAATGCACATGGTGGGATGAACCTGGGCAAAAGCCCAGGAATTTGGGACATCTGGTCTCCCTGTGTGAGGCACGACTCCTAAGGAATGGTGTCCAGAGAGTCGCAGTTGACAGAATATGGAGTGCACAGCTTTTATGCAATATTTTCTTTTGTATAAAAGTCTTGGTTTCGTGAAGTGTTTTAGCTTACTTCTGTGAGACAGGTGCAAATACTCCCATGTGACAAATGGAAGCTGAGCTCAGAGAGGGTGAGTTGTTTCCCCAGACTCACAGAGCAAGTGAGTGACAGAGCTAGCCTTGGGATCCAGGCTTCCAGGCTCCACGACTGTTGCTGCTGCTGCTGCTGCCCCCGCCGCCTCTCAGGCTCAACTCTCAGATCCCAGAGCACACTCACGCTAACAACGCACAGTCTTCTGCTAAACATAAAAATCCAAAGTACTCCTTTAGTGTCATTTAACTTTGCAAAATACACTCAGTATCAGGCCTAAATCATAGCATAGCATCTGCTAAACATGCTTTACATTTTTTTTTCTAGGTCCATATGCTGCCCTTGAGATTCTGACAGATTTCACTCTTCCCTTCTCTCTATTCATGCCCCGTGCTGTGCCATGGAAAGTTAGTCTCAGCCCAGGGGCACACTGGAACCCTGTGAGACGCCTTTAAAGAAATAACAAGCCCGGGCTGCACGCAGGACCATAGGATCAGAACCTCTGGGGGTAGGGGCATCGGAGGCGTCCAGAGAGGCTGTACAAGGAGGTCTCAGGACCCTGATGTGGAAGAAAATACACCCCCAGGAGGGCTCATGGCACAAGCAGAGAGAGGGAAGACAGAAGCCACACAGGCAGATGCCGTAAGTGTGGTCAAACGCGCAAGCCCATCACCAGTGCAACAGGAGAAAACCAGAGGGGGAGTTACTTCTCGTCATGCAATTCCAGTGCCCCGGCCACGAAGTGCCTGCCCCCAGTGGGCGCGTTCCCATCTCACCTTCCCAATGCTCCGTCACAGCCGAGCTGGGTTTGCATCTTTCTCCCCTTGATACAGATGCGGTATCGAAGATGTGAAACATCTACCCCAAGGTCATCTTTATGGAGGAATAAAGACAGCTCAACTGGAGGGCACGAATCCCAACACAGAGAGGAACCCCTGGACAGAATGCTGACTCTGGTCCTGCTCCCTGGCCCAGGCCTTCCCACATGTGAGCTTCTCTCATTTTCCAAGGCGGGACCCTGTCCAGCGAGCTCGCCTCCGCCCGTGGTCACAGGGTGCTCCTCGACTCATACCTGGGTCCCCCCAGCAATCATACACCCACAATTTCACACCCCGTAGAAGAAGCCTTGTCACTTGTATCACCATGTTGCCTTGACACTCTCTACCTAAAGCAAGAAGCAAGGGTAAGTTCTAGGTCAACTCTCCTCCCGCCCCCAAACCAGCCTCATGGCGCGAAGAGAAGGAGAGAAAACTTCCTGTCTCCTGCTCTAGACCAGCGCCCCGCTCTGGCCTCTCATGAGACGTGGAGCTCCGCGACCCACAGGTAGTGACCATGACACTGCTGTGTCGCCCAGCACAGCACCTAGAAGGCTGCGGCGCCCACCCAGAGGGCCGACTGCCTGGTTCGGAAGCAGTGACGTGCACACACAAAACAGGAAAACCAAGAGGTAAACCGGTTGAAACTAACTGTAGGTGCATTCCAGCTCTTGGACAAGTTATTTCATCTCTCTTTACCTCAATCTCCTTGTCAAAGTAATGGGGACGCTAACACTAATGCTAGAGGGGAGTGTGAGGTTGAGGGAATTAGTCCGTGCAAAGTGCTCAGAACATGCCTGAAAGGTATTTAGGCTCTGAAACACTGGTTGTTATTGCTGTAGTGTTTTTTTGTGTTTTCTTGATGCCTAGAGCAATCAGGAGAGAATTTCTACTGGAGGCTGGGCTTTGAAGTATTAACACAATTGAGAAGGGACTTTACCATTCGAGAGGAAGACAGAACATGAGGATCCCCAGAGTCGGAATTTGGACTTTGATTTACTGTCAGGGAGCCACAAAGTGTGAGGCCCACCCAAACACGCCCCCACCCCCCACCCCCACCCCCAGAACTCATGCCGCTGCTGCTGTAAGATGGACCTCGTTATTAAAGAAAATACCCCACAGGAACCAAACCAAACAACTCCAGGCAACAGGAGTTCAGGGGACCTTTGGCTCCATCTCCAAGGCAATTGAAAAGAGCTCAAAACAGATTAAAATATGAGATGAATTTCGAAGCCCAGGAATGAGAGAAAATGAATCCTGTGACTGAGCAGCCAATATGATTATTTCATTATTTGGTTAGAAATTTAAAATGTGCAGGAAATGTCAGATGCTTTCTCGAGATGGAGGGAGGTTGGGATAGCACGGCCATCGGGGCGTTTTTTTTTTTTAATATTAAAAAATAGTTTCACTCCTGACTTGGTTTTCATCAGGGAAAAAAGAAGACCTTGATAGGGCACCCTACCCTTCTGCCAGTCTGTGTGAGGTCTTTTTAAGGCACGCATTCTACCCTCAATTACCCGTACCCCCTCAAAGCACATTTGCTCTCCTCCCTCACCTACCCACCCACAATAAAACTAAATCCCAGGTGAAGGGTGCCCTCACCACCCCACCCTTCAAGCTCAGCCCCAAACCAAACCCCATATAAACCCCAGCCACCGATGGCTGCTCCCTGGAGCCCCTCTCCATCTTTCCTGCCCAGATTCACTCTTATCTTCCCTGGGCAATTACCACTCTTAGGTCTGTTCACTGTCCATGCCACCCTGGGCCACCATGGTCCCATCTCCATGACCATCATTCACTTTTTTGCTCAGTTACTACCCAAACGTTCTTAGGTATCAACTTGCAGACTGAGCTGAGTGCTGGGGACACAAAGGTGTGCAGGGCCAAGTCCTCGCCTGCAGAGAGCTGACAGTCTAATAAAGAAGACGGGGTGTGCAGTGAGCATTGGAGAGGCACAAGCTGAAGAAGCCAAAGAGAAGGGCCATTAATCCTGACAGGAGGGAGAGACCAGGCAAATCTTCCTAAAGGAAGCAGCATCTGGGCCTGACCTTTAGGAGCGAGTGGCCTTTGATTATGCAGGGAAGAGTGAGGGAATTCCAGATGGGGCACAGAATTAAGCAAAGGCTCATGGCCAGGAAATGTGGCCCAAACCCAAGGGACAGTGAAGAGACAATTTGATTGGCATAAAGAGGCCACATTAGAGGTGAAAGAAATTGCTCATGAGGAAGGTTGAGGTCAGACAAATAAGGGCCTTTGTATTTTAATATTTTAAATAAGTAATTAAGTGGTTCACATTCAGAAGGTACAAAGGATAAACAGTAAAAAGTCACCTTCACATCCCTCCCCCCTCCAGCTATCCTATTTCCTATCCCAAAGGCAACCAATGTCGGCTATTTCTTTTATGCATCCTTACAGAGGTATTTTATACATGTGCAAGTAAATATATACCTCTCTTACCTTGCGTGTACAAATGCTAATATACTATGTACATCATTCTACATTTCATAACATATAGTAAACCAGCAATTCTCAACATGGAGCATGCACCAGAACTGGGCCATCTTGCTAAAACATAGCCAGCTGGGGCTCACTCCACTCTGTGATTCATTAGATCTGGGGTGAATTTCCAACAAGTTCCCAGATGATACCGATGCTACTGGTCCAGGAACCATACTTTGAGAACCACTGGTATAGATCATGCAACATGAATTTATAAAGAGCTGCCTCATTCATTTTCATGGCTGTGTAGTATTCCATCATTTGGATATATGGCCATATATAACCAGTCCCCTCCATTTAGGTTGTTTCCAATCTTTTGCTAAATAGTTATGCAGTACTTACACTTGTGCGTTCATTGTTTCACTCATGTGGGAATAGAGCTCTGGAATGAAACCTAGGTCAAAGGCTTTGTGTACTGGCAATTTTGATAGATACCGAGGCAGCTCTTGAAGGGAGCTTTTAATGCCAAGATAAAGAATTTTGAATTTTGACTAATGCAGACTTTTTAGCAGAAGACTGGTGAGGTCAGAGACGTACTTTAAGAAAAATCAATCTGGCTCCCTGGTGAAGCATCAACTAGAGTGGAGAGAGCCCACTGTGGCAAACAGACGCTAAGTGTGCCCCATACGCTCTGCCTCCTGGTGATCATGCCTTTGAGCAAATCCCTCCCTTTGAGTGTAGGTGGGACCTGTCGCTGACTTCTAACCAGTACAACATGGCAAAGGTGATAGGATGTCACTCCTGGGATCACATTACATTATATAAGACTCCATCTTGCTGGCAGACTGGCAGTTGATGCTCTCTCTCCCTTTATGGACTTGAAAAAGCAAGCTACCATTAACCCCATTGAATGCTGCCAACAACCACATGAAAAGGAAAATGGGTCCTTCCCCAACAGGACCTCCAGATGAGACCCCAGCCCTGGTTGACACCTTGACTTCAGCCTCTGAGCGACCTTGAAGGTCAGGCCCTAGCTAAGCTGTGCCAGAACTCCCAGCCCATAGAAATGATAATTCTGTGAGATAACAAATGTGTGTTGTTTTAAGCAACTAAGTTTATAAGGATTTGTTTGTTAGCAGGAGATAACTAAAACAAACTTTTAGGAGGGCACTCAAAAACCAGGCCATAACAGTGAAAGCCTGAAGTGAACAGGTCTCAGAGGCACAAGAGTGACTAGGGATGAAAGGTGAAGCGGGAGATATTTCAGAAAATAGCAGGAACTGTGAGTTCATGAGAGGAACAGACAGAGGGACCACCTACCATCAAGGGGCAAGATGGCTGGACAACATCTCTGAAACAGGATCAGCCTATTCTCATGAGAACAAACCACAGAGTAGTCCAAGGTGGGAGAAGCAGACGACTTGCTCCTTATCTCTCTCTGTAGGTATTCCTGCCCTTGCCAAGGGCTTTGAGATGACCTCAGCACAGCCTTCACAGGTCACCAGCTGCCATCTGCAATTTGCTGACAAGGCAGGTAAGCGCCTGTGCAAAGACCCACAGCAAATCAACATGCCACTTCAAACTGCTCAGGACAAAATAAACTATTCAACTAATTGTGCTGAGAAAATTGAGGAATCATCTGGGGGAAAAAATGGGTGACATGTGTCAAGGACCTAAATAAAATGAAACTGTGAAAAGAGCTAGAAGAAAAATGTGGGAGAATGTTTGTAATAACCTTGAAAACTAGAAAGGACTTTTAAAGCATAACTCAAATCCAAATGTAATTTTTTTTTATAAAAGGCTACATCTGAGTTTAAAATTTTTTATATATCTAAAACCAGAAAATAAAGTCAAACAATAAATGAAACATAGGAAAAAATATTTGCAACACATATGGCAAGCAAAGGGCTAATTTCCTTACTACATAAATAATGTGCATGTGCAAACATGTGCAAGTCCATAAGAAATGCCAACAACCCAATAAAGAAATGTACAATAAAGAAGAAATTAAATTGTCAGACCACAAAGCAGGAAACAGAAATGCATTTTAAACATTTGAAATGATGCTCAGCCTCACACAATGCAGGAAATGCAAATTAAAATGACAATGAGATCCAGTTTTCATTTATCAGCTTGGCAAATATGTTTTAATACACACGGTGCTTCTGAACCAGTATCCACTCTCGTCCATGGCTGGTGGAAGTTTAAATTGGTGCTACTCCCATGTATGGAAAAAGAACACACACACAAACATACACAAACATGGTCATGCACACGTGAACGTGATCGCTTTCTCTCCCTTCCCCCAATTCACCTACATGAGCACTGGTAACAGTGCCTGCCTCTGGTCAAGGAACCATGTGATGGCTGCCGGGGTACACAAGTAGAAAGATGACTTTCACTGTATCCCTTTTGTACTGTTTAGAAATTTCCCAAGTACGTGGACTTCATTCTCAATGATTCTCTAAAGTAGTAAAGAAAAGGAAAGAACTGCTTCTGAGAAGATAGAATAAATGTACTTTTCCCTATGCTTTCCCCTAAGTACAACTAAAAACCCTGAACATTATACATAAAACAAATTAAGAAGAACCTGAAGGTAAAGAGAAGCAATTGGCTATGGATCTTGAGACCTGAGGAATAACAGGGTGATGAGATTCCTAGGTTTTCTTTTGGCCTTATATATTCCAGATTTGGTGCTGAAGAAGCTGACAATCTGAAAATATCAATGGGCATAGAGGGGGAAAAAAAAAAGCCCCAACAAAAGACTAGGAAAGGAGCAGCCCAAAAAGACAAAACTACTAGACAATAACTGCTCAAATGCTGCCAAATGCCACAGAAAAAAACTGCGGCCCCACCCTAATCCATGCCAGCAAGGATCAAGTGTGGAGCCTTGACTCGCACTCCCACCCTCCCACCTAGCCATCTTGAAGCACTCTTACCCCTCCCCGCTGAAGTGTGTCAGAGGAGGCTAATGGAAAGTCATGATTTTTATCATGGCTCAGTAGTAAAGAAACCACACTCAACCTGCAGGCTGTCAATGGAACTCACATGGGGAGCGGTAACTGGGCATTCCAAGCCCTCCCAGCCAGAAAGGTATTTGTGGAGGCCAAATGGGAAACCTGAACCTCAACCTCCACCTGGCAGTAACAAAGCAATGCCCCCAAAACTCCCTATTGAAACATATACATTAAATAAATAAATAAATAGATAGATAGATAGATAGATAGATAAATAGATAAATAAATAAATAAATAAAAGGCAGGGGGCCAGCTAAAGAAGAAAATGGAAGTAAAATCCAGTCTCAAAAAATATTACCCACAATTTCTGAGTTTCAATCAAAATTCATTTACCATATCAAGAACCAGAAAGATCTTAACTGAATGAAAAGACTATATATAATGGATGCCAACTCAAGATAACAGAAATATCAGAATTATCTGACATAGATATTAAAGCAGCCATCATAAAAATGTTTCGGTAAGCAACTTTGAATATGTTTGAAACCAATGGGGGGAAAAAAAAGTCTAACAAAGAAATATGAGATATTATGAAGAACAAAAGAAAACTTAGAATTGAAAAATACAATAACTGAAATACAAAATTTAATGGATGGACTCAACAGCAGAATGGAAGAGGCTGAGGAAAGAATTAGTGAACTGGAAGATAGAGCAATAACTATTACCCAAACTAAAAAAAATAGAGAGAAAATAGACTAACACACACACACACACATAAAGCCTCAGGGACCCATGACCATAACAAAATGTATAACATTCCTCTGACTGAAGTCCTAGAAGGAGAGGAGAAAGAGGAAAGATGAAAAAATTGCTCAATAGTTGAAAATCTCCCAAATTTGGAAAAAGACATAAACCTACAGATTCACAAAGCTGAAAGAACCTCAAAGAAAAAATAATTTCAAAGAAACACACATCAAGACACATCATAGTGAAACTTCTAAAAGCTAAAGACAAAGTCTTGAAAACAGCCAGAGATAAATGACACTACCTACCTATATGGGAAAAACAATTAGAATAATAGCAGATTTTTTATCGCAAACCATTGAGGCCAAAAAAACAGTATGACATTTTTCATGTGTGAAAAGAACTATCAACCCAGAATTCTATATCCAGTGAAAATATTCTTTAGGAATGAAGTTTAGAAAATCAAGACATTCTGAAATTAAGAAAAATGAAGAAAATTTGTTGCCATCAGACCCACACCAAACAGAATGGCTAAAGGAAGTTCTTTAAATCAAAAAGAAACAATACAAGAAGGAACCTTGGGATATTAGGAAAGCAGACACATGATAAGGAAAAGTATAGATAAACACAATTCACTTTATTTCTCCTCTTGAATGTCTAAATTATATTTGACAGTTGAAGAAAAATTGTAACACTGTCTGATGTGATTCTAAATGTGTGTAGAGGAAATATTTAAGACAATTATACTATGAACAGGAGGAGGGTAAAATGAGATAAAGGGAGGTAAAATTTTACTCGAATTAGTAAAATGATAACACCAGTAGACTGTGATAAGTTATATACACATAATGTAATACATAGAACACCATTAAAAAAACTACACAAAAAAATTTAAAATGAAAAAGACTATAGATAAGCCAAAGTAGAATTCTAAAAAATGTTTAAGTAGCCCACAAGAAGGCAGGCAAACACACAAAAAACAAACAAAACAAAAAACAAAAAACAAAAACAAAAAAAAACAGAAATGAAAGATAGGAAGAAAAAACAGAAAACATAAAAATGAAATCTCATACTTAAGCCCTAATATATCAACAATTACATTATAAGTAAATAATCTAAAAACACAATTCAAAATATGTTGCCCATAAGAATCTCACTTTCAGTATAATGATACAGTAAGATGAAAAAAAGATATATCATGCAAACATCAATCAAAAGAAAGCAGAAGTGATTACATCAATATGAGATAAAGTAGACTTCAGAGCAAAGAATTACCAGAGACGCAGAGAGATGTTATATTACAATAAAGGTCAATCCACCAAGTTACAGCAATATTAAATGTGCCTGCACCAAACAATAGAGATACAAATAATATGAAGCAAAAATTGACAGAACTAAAAATAAAAATAGATAAATCCACAATTATATCTGTTAACTTCAACACTCTTCTCTCAACAATTAATAAAACAACTAGACAATCAGCAAGGACATAGAAAACCTCAACATTATCAACAAACAGAATCTAATCAACATTTATAGAACACTCCATCCAACAGCACAATGTACATTCCTCTCAAGAGTCTACAGAACATATACCAAGATAGACTATGTCCTGGGCCATAAAACAAACCTTAATGAATTGAAAAGAATTGAAATTATACAGAATATATTCTCTGATCTCAATAGAATCAAACTAGAAACCAATAATGGCAAGATAATAAGAAAACTTTTAAACATTTGGAAATAAATCAACATACTTCTAAATAATCAATGAGTCGAAGAAGAATCCAGATATCCTTCAGTGGGTGAAAGGTTTAAAAAGATGGTTCGTCCACACCACGGAATACTATTCAGCAATAAAAAAGGACAAACTATTGTGTCAACCTGGATGAATCTTCAGAGAATTATGCCGAATGAAAAAATTCAGTCCCAAAAGGTTATATACATACTGTGTAATTCCATTTACATAACATTCTTAAAATGACAAAATTATAGAAGTGAATAGATGAGTAGGTGTCAGGGGTTGAGCAGGGAATGAGGGCAGGAGGGAATGGGGATGGGTGTAAAAGAACGGCAGGCGGGGTCCGCGTGGTGCTGGAAAGGTTCTGTGTCTTGACTGAATCGACGTCAACATCCCGGTGGTGATGTTGTACTATAATTTTGCAAGACACTGCCATTGGGGAAAAGTAGGCTAAGGGCACAAGGGATTCTTCTGTATTGTTATTTTTTAAAAACAACTGCATGAGAATCTTCAATTATTTCAAAATAAAAAGTTTAATTTAAAAAAAAAGGAGAGAATCTCTCCCAGATGTGTGATCAAGGTAATAGTGTGAACTGGCCTCCTAGACACACACACACACACACACACACACACACACACACCACCTATTAAGTGCCTTCATTTGCACTGATTTTTAAGTCTGATGTGACTTTTCTGCCTCCACTCTCATGTGAGGTCAGAGAAAAACATCTCTGAGACCTTCTCTTTGGCCTCCTGAGGCTCTTCCACAACTTGGCACAGGAGCGAGCACTGAATGTGTAAAAGAAATCCAGAACCCGTGAGGGAGAGAAAAGCAGGAAATCATCCAAGCTAAACTGTGGGGAGGCCACAAGCACCTGAAATTAAACGTAAAAGGGGGTATGTGTCCGGTACATGGTTCTGTGCTTGTCACATGGTTTTCGAGAGCTGGTCTGTGGCCTTCACCCATTTCTCAAAGGGGTTCATTTCCCAGAGAGGCAAGAGGTGGAAGAGGCCCACACTGGACACCACAGCCCACAGTTTCTGCAGGCCCAGGAACAACTGGCGAGCTCTGCTGAGCCCCAGGCCGCCTTCTGGTATCCCTGCCCCGCATTGAAAAAAAGTCCTGTGCTGAAATTGGACCCTTAGGATATTCCGTTTTCATCCTGTGGAGCTGGAAATGTCAGAACTTGAAGATCATCGCATTTAAAACCCCTAGGCCCACCCAACAGAAGAGGAAACTGAGGCCCAGGCATACGGAATGACTTGCCAAGATCGTCCACACAGGAGCCAAGTTTAAACCAGAACTAGGGTCTCCTCCTCCAGGCTGCCAGCTTTGGGAATATTTGTCCTTTAGACTGGGGTAGAAGCCTGACATTGGGCAGGGCAACCAGGAGGGCAAAGGCTGAGCGGAACTGCCATCCCCACCTTATCAATGGCGAAAGATGGCAGTGGGAACACAGCCAGCCACCAGATTAGAACGCGCACAGATATGCAGAAGTTAATGAGCAAAGCTTCCTCTGAAAATACCTGCCAGTCCTTCCGATGCGGCAGCTTTCATCATTCCTGGGAGATACAAATAGGTGGCAAAGAAGGTTAGGAACACTAGAGAGATTTTATTAACCTGGAAGACAAGCCATTAAATGCCACTGTTTCCCAGGGCTGTTGCCATCCTAGCCCCTTTCTTTTTCCAAGTCGCTTCATTTGCACCCACAGCTCATTTCCCAACTGCTCACTCACTCCACAATTGCGAACTGAGGACCCCTGGAGTGCCAAAAATATGGAAGTAAGGACATATGAGCCCTTCCTTGGCAGAGCTCACATTTAATGAGGGCTTAGACTCTAGAGACACCAGTAATACATACCAGCTCAGCTCAGGCACACCCTGAGCCCTACAGTCCCGTATGTGACTGCCCGTTGTACCCATCAGCAGTCCCTTCACTGGCCTCCCATCGCTCCCAGGGCTGTCTGCCTCCCTCGCGGCCACCTCCACCCCTCTTCCTTCAAAGCCCGAATGCTCACCTGGCTGCAGAGAGAGCCCTCTCACTGGACAACTGCAAGAGCCTCCTGCCTGGCCTCCAGGCTTGAAGCCCTTTAATTCGTTCTTCACTCTGCTGCCAGAGTGAACATCCAAAATCACACATCATACCACTAAAGTCTTTTGTGGCAGCAGCTCTTAGTGCTCTCTGAATATGCAGTGCCTCAAGACATTTCCAAGCCTCCTTTGCAGTTAGACTGGGGCCATGTGGCTCGTTCTGACCAACAGACTGTGAGTGAAACTGTATATGTCACTTCCAGGCTGAAGGCACTAAGAGCTGGTGTACTTTCTCCACTTTTCTCTTCTTTCCAACTGTAACTCTGGAGGTCTCATCAGACTTCACAGGAGTAGATTAAACTTTTATTGGAGTTAACCATTAAGATGTTAGGGGTTGCTTACTGGGCAGTTAGCATTGATTGACTAATAGAACTTTTCAAAGGCTCCCCATTGCCCTAAGGATAGAAGGTTCAAATCCTTTAATGTAGCCTTGTTCGATGCCTTTTAATGGCCTGGCCCGGCCCTCCCCTCTGGCTGACTCTTGGCCCTCCCCTTAATGTAGCCTGTCAACCATGATTCAACCTTATTAGCAGGTTCTGGAAGGGCCATGCCCCCTCCCATCTGAGATGTTTCCTCTACCTGGAATGACCTTATCTCTCCCCCTCTCACTTTCTCTATCTGCTTAGCAAACTCCTGCTCATTCTTCAATTCCCAGCTCCGGTATCCCTAACTCTGACTTTCCCTGGATGCGCTAGGGGTCACTTTATCCTGATCAAAGGCATGCCGTCAACAGCTCCAAGAAAGTCTTTGTTCACACTACATCTCAGCTTCTTTGTTTTACTTTTTCGTGTTGCCTGCTGGACCATGAATCCACAAGAGCAAGGAGGGTTTTTTCTGCATCTTTATCTCCCCCAGAACCCTCCTTAGCATCTGGTTCCCACAAGACCAAAAGATGTTTAATAACCGCACACATAGGCCCCACTTTAAACTCTTTCTGGAGAAGGTCGCTTCCTGAAGGAGAAATTCAACCAAATTTCAGAACCCTTCACAAAAAGAGGAGGTTTGAGGTAAGGAACAACAACAACAACAGAAAACCCATAATTCCACTGGGCTCTCGAAAGAGCTCTAGTCTGGGGATCAACAGGTCTGGCTGGCTCTGTTCCCTGTCAGTGCAATGTCTCTGGACAAGGCAGCGCCAAGTTATGTGATTCTGAGCATGGCAAGGCTGCCTCTGCCATCTTGCCTGCTCTTCTTGTGGTTGGTCCCTCCCTTTCCAGGTAGCCTCCACTCAGAGTTCTTAGACCATTTCCACTTAAACACCTGCCTGTTTAACTAAAATCTGATCAGGCACTTACCTGCAAGGTGTTACCCTTCCTCAGGCATTCTACTCTAATATGAGACCACTGAAGACTCAGTGAAACAGTGCTCACAAGGGGGTTTCAGGAATAAGACAGGCAGTGGGATAGAGACATCTGGCCAGTCTTTGGAGATATGCCTTCCCTGCAGCCCCCTCCCACCCCATCCATCCCTCAGCAAAGGTGAGAGCTGTTAGAACAGCTAGACCCTGGCAGATGGCAGGGAGAGAGCTGGCCTGAAAGAGGGTTCATGTTTGTGGAATATCCTGAGGGTGGGACCCAAGCTCCTCACTCTTCATTCCATGGTTTCTTTTATCTGGTATTTCTGGGCAAGACAATGAGCAGACAGACTGGAAAGTTACAGGCCAGCTTTGCCGATCCCTGCCAAAAATGCAGCAAAGGAAGCTGGAAGGAGACTCAAGCCTCTTTAATTTCCTCTTATGTTTGGCTTCGCATGCGACTCATCTGCCCTCGGGCTCTAACTCCAAAAGGAGCACTGCTTCCCACCCCAGATGTGTGGGAGACCCCTCACCCATCCCAGTCTCTCCTGACTGATGTGCTGGACACATTTGGTCAGGCTCTGGCCCTTCCTTGAACAGCAAGAACACTTAGAAACATGAGATCAACCAGGAAATCCAGTTCCCAGGCCAAGCTGGAATTACAGTAGGGAGAAAGGCTGGGTGGGTCTCTCCCTCTCTCCCTC
Organism: Rousettus aegyptiacus; assembly: GCF_014176215.1. Taxonomy (NCBI): domain Eukaryota; kingdom Metazoa; phylum Chordata; class Mammalia; order Chiroptera; family Pteropodidae; genus Rousettus; species Rousettus aegyptiacus. The sequence goes on from NW_023416287.1 coordinate 76,003,094, forward strand.
TAGACTGGATAGAGTCAGGACTCAACTGGAAGTAAAACTGGGAAGGTGGTAGATGAGAGAGGACCTCCAAATTCCCTGCTTCCCCAAGAGAGGGGCGCCCTCAGGACGCTAGCATGAGCATTTAGAGTGCCGTATCCCTACCCAGCAGGCTCTGGACATAGACTCTCCATTCTTTACACGCGCACGTACAACTAATGTAGAGACGTAAAATAAAACAGAAGAGAAATAAAAAGAGACCAAGATTGAAATCCTGTCTCTATTTGGGCGTGCTATTTAGCCACATGGAGCCTCCACTTCCTCTATAAATTAGAGACAACCTGCAGGACTCTGGTGAAGATTAAATGGGATAATGTTCCTGTGGTGGGCCTTGCATGGAGAAGGTTAATTCCTCCCCAGATCCTAGCAACCAGTAGTCATTTGAAAATGACAGCTCTGCCATCAACTAGCTCTGTGACCTCAGGCAAGTCCCCGAACCCTCTTGGGCTTTCTTGAAGTTTCCTAATCTTGAAGAGCGGTGTTTCTCAAGCTGGAGTGTGCGTCAGAATCACCCGGAGGGCCTGTGAAACACAGATGACTGGGCCCCATCCCCAGACTTTCCTATCTGGCAGTTCTGGAGTGGGATTGGAGAATTTGCATTTCTAATGAGTTCCCAGGTGATGTAGATGCTGCTGGTCCCTGGACCACACTTTGAGAAGCTTTAAAGTAGAGGCACTCTAAGAACTCTTTCCAGTTCTAGCGGCTTAATGAGTATGTTAAACTAATCCACATTAAGTTGTTAATGATTGATACTTGTTTAATGTGTTCTTCTTACAGCCACTTACATTTTAAATAGAATAATGTCTTGACCCCCCAAAATCATCTGCTTCTAAGTCAGGTATCAAAAGAGCCTAGAGTTTACGACCAGAAAGATGATTTGTAGGGAAGGGCTTTCCAGGCCTCTCCAGTCACACTATGCAGGCGTGACCTAAAAGGCAGACTGCTTGCAAAACCCTAGTGTACCAAGAGTTTCAATTGCACTTGGTTACTTGGTTAATTCTTTTTGGGGGGCGTGAGATCTGCAAGGCTGAAGAAAAACCCCTGGTTGCCTAAAATCAGCCTGAGACCAAGCTCCATTGCTGAAGTAGGACTGTCAGTCAGCCTTGACGTTCTGGGCACCCCTCCCTCTGTCAGAGCCCAGGAGAGCAGCCTCCTGCCTGGGAAGGGCGGCAGAGCCAAGGGCCAGCAGCCCCAAAGGCTGTCACTCTGCATATCTGCAGTTTGGGGTGTAGAACCCCTCTCAGCTTCACTCCTTGCCATTTTGTCACTGTAAGACCTGTCCAGCCAGGTGGCTGGGCTCTATAAACGCTGCTGTCATTCTGCTAATGCTCTGGGCCTGCCTCAGGGAAGAGAGCTGCCCTGCGCATCAATTACTGAATAATGATGACACCCTCTTCCTGGGCTTCGCACTAGTCCCCCACCCAGCATGGCCTTGCCTTTGGTGCACAGGAACGTGAAGAGGACAGAGATCCTTATATAGCAACACTTCCCATCCCCACTGTCGTCTCAGTATTTCTAACTGCAAACTCAGGCGCATGGACGAAGTCTTCAGGAAAAAGGTTAATGGTTCCCAGAAAGAATGCAGGGGCTGACTGAGATCGAGTCCTCAGGGACCCTGCCTGCAGTCTCCCTGTACCTCTCCCAGCCAGCAAGCCGGTCACAGGGGATGGCGGAGGGATGCCTCCAGGCTAGGCCCTCTTCCACCACAGCATCATCCCACAAAGCACCTGGCTTTGCTTTGTTCATGCTGAAAACATTTAGTAAGTCTGTTGAAGCTGAGCACTGGGGCAAGCTGGGGAGATCTAAAGATGAGCAAGAGGTAGTCCCCCCGAGGCTCCTGGTCTAAGAGAGTGAGGCAGCTATACAAATTATCATTGAGAATTGCAGTGAGGGACATGCATGGAAGACTATATGTGAGCTCAGGAGGAAATATGGGTAACTCTTCTTGTGGGGAGAGGGAGGAAGGAGGAGAGGAAAGGACACGATAAAGCAGCATGAATGGGTGACATCTGAATCGGTCCTAAGGGATGAATAGAAGAAAGTGTGTCTGGACAGGGGTAACATTCAAAACCTTTAACGACTGTGAAGGACTAAGCCTGGCCCCAAAATAACAGATGCTGGGCTGTCAGCCTTACAGGTAACCACGGCCAGTTAGACATATGCATCTACTTCTGCTTCCTCCCCAAACCCTACCAGAATGACAGTTTAAAAAAAAAAAATCAAGTGTAAATATACAAGGATGGGAAGAACTGGAAAGGAGACAAAAGTAACAGAATTTTAGAAGCTGGAAATCAGATGAACAATTGGTAAACGGCTCAGGAATCAAAAAACAAAAAACAAAAACAAAAACAAAAACCTGAATTCTAAACCAGCAGTGGTAGAAGTGAGAACCAACCCAATTTATACTGCAAAATCCTCTTAACAGCTCAGAAACTGGTGGTACCAATCCTTCTTAAACACAAGAGAGATGGGGAGAGGGATAAAATAAGGAAGATTGGTTGCAATCTGTTTAGGAAGCAGATCCCCAAGGTCTTTCCCTGACTAGCAACTGCGACTCACCCAGCCCAGCAGAAGACAGAGGTTTATTCTTTGAAATAGTTAGAGGCTTTCTGGACTGGGAGACACCAGGCAGAATTGAGGACAGACCTACCATGCTAAAAACGGGAGAAGGGATTAAAGAACATTCATTTGCTTTCTGGTTATAGAGGCTCCACTGGGCACTCACAGCACCAACCCTCAGGACAATAGCCTCCAGCAAGAGACAGGATGAGCCTTCTCTGAGGACCCCAATCTAAGAAGAAAGACTTAATGACATTTAAGATCCATAAGGAGGGGTGGCTCCATAGTGTAGTGGTTAGCACATCTGCTTTACACACAGAAGGTCCTGGGTTTGCACTCCAGGTGGGGCCATGAACCATGCCCGGGGGCACCAGGCCTGGGGGGGTGGGTGCCTGGCCCCAGCGTCCACTGCAAGCATGAGGAAAGAGACACCCTGCCTTCAGAGATCCAGTTCTTCAGGGGAAACAGCAACACCCATAGGTCAGGGGTGGAAGTGGGGGTGAAGATTAAAGAGGAGGGAAAGATCCATAAGGAAAAGGCCTGGCTAGCTCATCCTCCGGTGAAGTCCATGGTCATCAAAGCCTACCTTCACTAAATCTCATAAATATGTGCATATAAACAAGAATAGCCAAACAACTAAAGAAAGTTTCAAAACTGAACAACAGACACTAAAACAAACAACTTGGAAGAAACAGAGACTGTGAGAGAGAAGAAAAATTAAAAAAATATATACCATTAATTTCTTCAGAGAGACAGTATTGCAATCACAAAGCAGGATGCTATAAAAGGAACAGAGAATAAAAAAGAGAATTCTAATAAATTAAAAATACAAAAAAAGTGAAATATCAATAGTTAGAAGGTAAAGTTGAGAAAATTACCCAGAAAGTAAAGCAGAAAGAAAAAGAGATGAAAAAGAGAAAAGTTAAAAAAACTTAAGAGAATCAGTCCAGAAGGTTTACTAGACAAATAAGAGTCTTAGAAAGAGGGAAATGGAGGAAACACATAAACAAGAAAAGTAAATTATCTACAAAATCAAGAAGATGTCCTGGAACTAAAGACCCAGAGTTTATGGATTGAAAAGGCCTACAAAGTGTGCCCTTAGATAAAAATATGAGCAAAACTGATAAAAATAGAGATGCCCAAGGCAAAGCACATCATTATGACGACTCAGAATACTGGGGTGAAAACGAAAACAGGAACGGAACATGTTCCTGAATTGGAAGACTCAGTATTAAGATGTCAGATCTTTCTGACTATACATTCAACACAATCTCAATCGAAATCTTTGAAGGCTATTGTCTAAATAGTGACAAAGTGATTCTAAAGTTTATATTAAAAAATCAATTACTACTCAATTTCCAAATGTACTAAAAGGCTACAGTAATCAAGACGAGACGGCATTAGTGAAAGCGCAGATGCATAAGTCAACAAAATAAAATAAAGAGCCTAGAAACAGGCTCACACAAATGTAATCAACTGATCTTTGACAAAAGAGCAAAGGCAACTTAATGGAGACTGGATAGTCTTGTTGACAAATGATTCTGCTGTGACCGGACATCCATATACATGTTTTAAAAATCCAGCTAGAACAGAAATTACACCTTATACAGAAATTCAAAATGGATCATAGATTTAAATGTAAAATGGGAGCTATAAAACTTCTTGATGAAAAGACAGTAGAAAATCTCCTGAACTTGGGTTTACTGATGAGTTTTAAAATACACAGATATCAGAAAGGAAAAATTGCTAAGTTGGACTTTATTCAAATTAAAAATGTATTATCTATGAAAGATAAGGCCCAGCCTGGAAGAAAATATTTGCAAAACACATACCTGAGAAAGGACGTGTATCTAAAATATACAAACAACTCTTAAAACTCAACAATAAGAAAATAAGCCAGTTAAGAAGTGAGAAAAAGATCTGAACAGACACCTCACCAAAGAAGATATACAGATGGCAAATAGTGTATGAAAATATGCTCAACATTGTTTGTCATCAGGAAATTGCGGATTTAAACAACAATGAAATACCAGTACGTAGCCATCAGAATGGCTAAAACCCCCAACCTGACAATACCAACTGCTCTCAAGGATGTAGAGCAACAAGAAGTCTTATTCATTGATGGAGAAAATGGAATATGGTATAGCCACTTTAGAAGATGTTTTGGCAACTTTTTCTACACAATTAAACGGTCTTACCACACTCAAACAATCATGCTCCTCAACATATACCCAATTGATTGGAAAACTTTTGCCCATGTGAAAACTTGTACGGCTTTATTCATATTGTCAAAAATTGGAAGCAACCAGGTATCTTTCAATAGATGAAGAGATAAACAAGCTGTAATACATCCGTAGAATGGAATATTATTCAACAATAAGAAATGAACTACCAAGCCACAAAGAAGATATGGATGAATCTTAAATATGTATTGCTAAATAAAAGAAGCCATTTTGAAAAAGCTACATATTATATGATTCCGATTACATGACATTCTGGGAAAGGCAAAACTATAGAGACAGTAAACAGATCAGGGGTTATCAAGGGTTCAGGGGGAAGGAGAGGGAAACAGGTGGAGCACAGAGGATATTTATGATAGTAAAACTATTCTGTATGATACTGTGATGGTGAATACAGGTCATCAAGCATTTGTCAAAACCCATAGAACTTTACAGCAAAAGGAGCAAAACTTAATGTATGAAAAATAATTTTTTAAATCATTTAAGAAGTAGAGATATCACAGGATGGAATGGCGAACGTGACACTAGAATATAAATATCTATGTGAAAGTTCATTGACGTGGGTGGGAAATAAGGTGCTGACTTAAGTAGCTTTGGATATAAGCAGAGTATCTAAGACTGAGAGTATGCTAAAATGATGTGCATGGTAATGGATTGGTATTGGAGACATCAATATGAACTCACGTTTACCTTAATGAAGAAATATTTACAGACATGTATAAAGGCATACCTCATGTTATTGCACTTCACTTTATTGTGCTTCGCAAACATTGCACTTTTTCATAAGACCCTCCACCAGCCAAAAGATTATGACTCGCTGAAGGCTCAGATGATGGTAGCATTTTTTAGCAATAGAGCATATTTTAATTAAGGTCTATACTTTTCTTTAGACATAATGCTATTGCACATTTAATAAACTACAGTATAGTGTAAATATAACTTTTATAGGCACTAGGAAAGCAAACAATTTGTGTGACTCATTTTATTGCAATATTCACTTTACTGTAGAGATCTGGAACTAAGTCTGCAGTATCTCCGAGGATGCCTGCACATACACACACATATGTCCTCGCTCTGTCATCTGAGAAGGTCTAGAAGCAGTAACACTCCAGTAGCAATGAGCGACCTGGTGCCCAGACCTTGGTTTCTAATGTCATTGTCCCATAAAAAGAACTAGGTCTCCTTGGAGAAATGGCTGGTTCTGGGACTGAGGCGGGTAATACACAAAATGTGCCTGGAGGACCCCGGAGACCCACAGAGTAAGAAAGTGCACGCACGCGCGCGCGCGCACACACACACACACACGCTGATGGGGGTATGTCAGAGGAATAAAGGAGCCAATTGAAAGGGCTCTCAATGGCAAAAACTGAAACAATTTAAGCAATAAAATAAAGTGGTATTGGATTATAATCCAAAGTACAAAGTGAGTCTATAGTAACATAAATAAATAATTGAGTGAATAAATAAGCGGGAAAGAAAATAGTAGATAACTCTCCTATGTAGAAGAATTCCAAATAAGTTATGTAGATACTCTTTCCTCAAAGAGGTGAACATAACTCCCCATTCCTTAAGCATGGGCTGTGTATCATCACTTTCTTTCAATAAGAAAATCATGGAAAGGGAGAAAAAAAAGAATAACTTTAAAGTGGACAAACAAACACTATTTGAAATCAGGTGATCAAAGTTAACATCAACAATTACAAGTTATATTGATAGTATATACCCTTGATATGATGTGATAACAATGTCACTTTACCTCTGTGATCGTCCCCAAAACATATTACCCCAGTCTGATCATGAGAAAAACATCAGATATATCTCAATTAAGGGGCATTCAACAAAATGCATGACCAGTGCTGTTCAAAATAGTCAAGGTCAGAAAAAACAAGTCTGAGAAGCTTGCAACCGAGAGGAGTCTAAGGCACTATGACTACTAAACATAATGTGGTATCCTGTGTGGGATCCTAGAACAGGAAAGGGCATTAGGAGAAAATTAAGGAAATCTGAATACAGACGGGATTTATTAAGTGATGATATAACCATATTGGTTAATTTATTGTGACAAATGTACTATATTAATATAAGATGTTCAAAATAGGGACGACTAGGTGTGGGGTATACAGAAATTCTCTGTAGTGTCTTCACAATAATTACGTAAATATAAAACTATTCTAAAATTAAAAGTTAAAAAAAAAACTCTTATAAGCTTCTTGAGAGAAAAAATAGAGTATGGAGAGGATCAAGTATCAGAATAGTTTCAGACTGCTCAATAACTGAAATCTAAAAGGTAATTGGAAAATGTCTTCAAAATTCTAAAGAAAATGATTTTCAAACTAGAATTCTATACCCAAGTCAAACTTTCAAACAAGTTCGATGGTAGAAAAAATATACTTGCAGACACATAAAGTTTCAAATAATTTATGTCCCATGTGCTCCCATCTTAGAAGCCACTGGGGGATATGATCCACCAATATAGGGGTGTAAATCAAGAAACAGAAAGCCATGAGATATGCAAAACAGAAGATCCAACACAGGAGAAAGTCAAAGGGAATTTTAAGGATGATGGTGAAAGGTGACTCCAGGATGACAGCTATGCACCAGGCACAGAGATCAATCAGTCCAGATCAGAAGCACATCAAAGGTACAAAAAGAGATTTCTGAATGAAGTAAAATCTGGACATTCTGAGAAGAGGGTTAGACAATAGGTAGGAATTTGGGTATTGAATTAGTAATAAGAAAATGCAATTATAAGCAAATGAAAATAATGCAATGATCAACCCTAAAGAAAACAAAGAGTGACTCAAGAAAGGAACAGCATCATGAAAATATTTGATAATTCACCTGTTAATAGCATCTACATGTTCATAACAATGCAAACAATCAATATTTATGTCACAAAAAAATCACGATATAAATATATTGGAAGGATGAAGGGATGATGCGTCAGACTTTGCCAGGTTGTATTGCAGCAACAAGAAAAATCTCAGTGGTTTACAAGAACAAGAGTTCTCATTCATGGAACACTGGAGCACAGCTGTGCATCAACCGTGGCTACACCATGTGTCTCCTTCATTCTGGGATCTAGGCTAAAGGCTCAGACCTCATTGGGAAATGTCCATTTTCTTAGCAGAGGGAACGGAGTAACTTACCAGACATGCCATGGTTCTTAAAGCTTCTGATCAAAAGTAGCATACGTTACTTCCATTCCCATTCCATTGACCAAAATAACCACATGGCCAAACTCCGTGTCAGTTATATCAATCTTCCCATAGGGATGCTAGTCACATGACCATGTAAACCAGCATATTATCCATTTATAGGGAGGCAGTGATTCAATTGGGAACAATAATACAATTGAGGAATGTATCTGTACATATATATAGTAGTGCCGGATGGAGGGTAGATGCAGCAAAAGAGAGCTAAATTTTCAGCTTCCACAAGTAGGAAGCCCATAGAGAACGTCTAACACTGAAAAATCAAGAAGTGGCCCTTTATGCATGTTGTTTAGAAACATAAAGATCAATTTAATAATTCAGGAGAAAGAATGAAAACAGTTGCCCCTGGAGAAGAGGAAATTGGGGTGAGGGAGAAGGAACTATTACTTTTTCTAATTAATTTGTAAAAATAACTAAAAGATGACAAATAACAATGAAGCAAGCAGGTCTTAATTGCTTAACTTCACTGTGCTGTGGTTACTTTTCGCTCTGTTTTTGATAGTAAGAGTATATAAATCTCTTTACTTTCAAACAAAGAAACTGAAATTGTTGACAGCTACTATTATATAAACGCCCCTTCAAAACCCACCACCTAGTGTCATACATCCTCAGTGATGACACCCCATCCTACATAAGTGAAACTTAAATATTCTTTACTTCTTTCCGTCAACTCTGTATTATCTAAGCCACAAAAGAAGGATAATAACACAGAAACCCATAACAATATAATTCAGAAGCCACATGAATGACTTGAGAATGTATCTGTGCTACTGCTTTGCAGGAGATTTGCCCTAGAAGTATGCGTAACTCCAGCTTATTTTTTTATTTTTATTTTTTGCCTAAACACAGATTAGGTTATAGGAGAAACCATACTAGAAGCCCTCAGAATAACAAACTTGGAAATAAAAATTTGCCTAAAATGATAAAACATAAGCAATGGACCAAGAATTAGCATTCTTTTTTTCTCCTCTATACTCTTAAGGTATACCTTACATCTTGAAAGATGAAAAAGTGAGAGGCAAGGTAAACACTGTGATCATTGTTCAACAGAAACTCAAATTTGACCCAATTTTTCTTAGCTAGGACAGATGTGAGCTTTCCATTATAGGCATTACATCACAATTGATTTCCATAACATAATCAAAACTGGATACAACAGCATCTTGGTTTCTAAAGACCATAAGTCAATTGTCAGCCTGTCAATCTTCGCACTAGGCTACTGGCTCAGGTCAATATGGAATTTATTTTTATTAATAATTCCTTATAACTCCCCAAAACAAAAACTTTTATAGAAAACTAATTCAATTATAATCTTTTTAAAATCAGTAGGGCTCTAAAATAAGAGACTATTCGATTGCATTTCTTTTTCATACTTTTTGATGTTTGAATTGTCTAAAATTTAACTACATATATTTTTCTAAAGCACCAAAAAAAGGGGGGAGCTGAGAAAGGCATAGAAGAGTTTAGCATGTTGTATGAACAACAAACACAGAGTTTCTGGAAGCCAGGCTTGAAAAGGTCTCATGATGTGGTGAAGGGGCTGGGCTTTAAGCTTAGATATTAGAAAGATAATCCTGGAAGCTAAATAATCTTAGAGGTCAGAACTAGTGGGAAGGGGAAATCTGTCCTGCTTTCAGTTCTTTTTGCATTATCTCGTTATAAATCACAAAAGCCTGAACTAGAGCAGTAAAAATGGAAGTGAGGCCAATAGGATGAAATCAAAAGATAATGGGCGGTAGAATCAACGAGGTTTGGGAACTGCTTTAAAGAAGGAGTACAGGGAAGAAGGATAGAAACAGGAAACAAGGTTTTGATGGGAGTTAGCTTGAGGGTCAGCCCCACGCCAGGGCAAGCCCACTCATCTTCTCCGCTGTCTCAGTCTGATGAAGAGTGCTTGGCCAACTCAATCTTAAGACAAACTGCCTGCACTGATACCAGCCAGACTGCCCCCTGGAGCATCTACCCCACTGGGAACTGGGGAGTTGAAAACACCATGGGGGAGGCTGTATGCAGCAGGGCAGGAAAAAGAGCACTGCCCCTGCTCCCTGTCACTGCATACCTTGGAGGAGAAGCTGTTGGAGAGTGGAGGGCGTGGTCAGGAAGCTGGGAGTCACGGTGCTGGATGCAGACTTACATCCTAGCCACCATATCGAATGCACCCACATCCTTTGCTGAATGGAATTGCTACAAAGATCCCACAGTTGAGATGAGCTGCAGTGAACCTAATATTATAGTTTGTAGACATTTTTTTCAATGTTTACTACTTTTCGATTTGTAGTCAATATTTTTCTTTTGAGGTTGCAAGTATTTTTGTAGGCCTTTGAGACATTCATAGACCTTAGTGGTACCCACAAAGCCTTGCAGTGTGTTGTAATTAGGAAACCACCTATGACCTCTACTGAGGCTAATACGGGTCACTGAATTAGAGCATCATGATGAGGAGCTAAGTTTCAGTTCCTGTCCTGGCTGACTGGTTGTGCGCAGCCCAGCAATTACAGAGCTCATCTTGGGGTACAGCCAGAGGGGGTGGATGGCCCCATACAAAGTCACCCCCATTACAATTCCAAATGCATGCACTATTGTGAAGGGGGTAACCTATGCCCCATACAGGGGCAGACCTTCCCAGAAAGCACTCACCATTTGGAGTGGAAGGTAAAAGGACAGAGATGGATGAACTTATAGAAGCAATTGAAGCACACAAAAAGTCCCTTTAACCTCTTCCAGCTAGCAGTTCAGAAATACACAGGAAACCCTCGATATTTGCAGAGTCGTGATTTGTGGTTTAAAACATGCACAGCACTGCTTGCTCCTCGCTCCTCGCCAGCCCACACAGCTATGCTGCAGGCAGCCTGTGTGGCAGATACATGGCCCATGTGTCTCTACAAAGCTCCCTCAGACTGGCCTTTCAGCTTCCCAGATTCCATGAACAAGAAATTGTCTCCCCGCTCCTAGCCCCTGCAAATACACTTTTTTTAACCCATTACAGTTGAGTCACAGAATCATATGATGCTTGAACCAGAAGGCAAGGATCTTAGAGAGCTAACCCACACTTTTTTCTGACTCCTCACCCAATATTCTTCCTATTCCAGCCCCTGTCTCATGCAATCAGGAAGAGGGGGCGGGGAGTTGGGGGGGTGCGGTGTCCTAAGCAGAGGCCGCTCTCTCTGGTTAGCATGCTGTAGGCTGATTAAGGAGGTTTCTCCACCAGCCCCAAGGACAATCAGTGCTGATGTGCTTGGTCAGGAAACCTTGCCCCACTGCCACCACCAATAGCAAGAATCTTCCAGGCTAGATGTCGAAAGATAGAAAGAAGAGATGGAGGGAACAGCAGAAAGCAAATGGTAGGAGTCCACAGGGGAAGAACACGCACCAACCCAACATCCAGGTGAACTTGGATTCAAAGCCTGTTCCTCCCATGCATTCGACAAGCACTCACCCTCACCAGTGCAATGGATGTAAACAGAGAGACACTGATGCCTCCTAAAAAGGGGGGTGCAATCTAATCTGCAGGGGCTGGGTGTCACCACAATCACCATATTTTCCAAACCACAAATCAGAACCATTCTGAAAAACCCGGGTCACAGAATAGCAGGAAATATGCAAAAGAATGTAGGATGATGGCATTAGGTCTGCGTACAGACATACCGGAAGCATGTAACTGGTAACCTGATAAATCCACATCACCGAGTCTCTGCGAGAATTCTGGTCAAAGAAATAATTGAACAAAAATTTGAGCCTTCTTTTGCTTCATCTCAAAGAATGTCATGAGACACCATGTGATAACCCACAGAAACATTTCTCAAGGTGCCTTTTCTCTCCTACTCAAGTCCCCCACACCTCCCTGAAGCCTCTCCTTTGTCAAATCTTCTAAACCTGCCTGGATGCCCAGCATGCAGCTTCTCCATTCTTTCTCTTTTCTCAGACTGTAGTGTTTTGTGGGAGAAATTCATACCGGTGAGATGATCCAGGAAGACTGCTTGGAATGGGAGGCACGTACGATAAATTTTAAAAGATGAATTGAATTTCAATAGAGGAGAAATGAAGAACATTGCACAAGGAGGGGATGTGATGGGCAACACCAGGAAAGGGCATGAAATGTCCTATCATTTTTAAAACAGTAAAGTACTTAGGGTCAAGGTATGTCAAGACACAGAGATGATGAGACTAGAGAGCCTGGTCAAGAGTGGATTTGGAGGCCAGAAATCTAGACTCCTTGGAGGTTTCTTAGAAGAAAGGTAACATGTGCCAAAGACCATTCCAGGAAGACCCACTGGGTGGATTAGAGAGGAGACCAGTAAGAAATATTCTGCATCTACCCCCAAGCCAGCCTCCATTTTAACTGATGCTCAAAATGAATGAGGTTTTGTTTCTAATAGGCAGTTGTAATGGAGACTACCGGAACATTTGGTCATCTGAAATCCACAGATAACTCTCAGGTCTGACTGCAGCATCACTCATGGCCAGTTGCCTCTTTCAGTGAACCTCTTCCCTGTTTTGTAAGTTGCAAAACAGATGGGACTGACCTTCGTGTCTCCGCCTCTCTCTTCCCTTGAGCCAGGGAAACAAGCAGTGAGATGAGCTAGAGAGGGTGGGCCTGGTCCCTATATCCTGGATACAAACAAGCAGAAGTGGCAAACCAGTTGATAGCGTAACATCATAAATGGAATCCTTGGAAAAAGAGAGAGAAAGCATGGTTTTCACCCCGCATACGGGTCTAATCAGATATGCAGGTTTGTTTTATGAGACTGTTTCCTCCCTCCAATCAAAATCCCAACCACACTTCAAAACCACCTCGACCACAAAGCCACCCTCATTGTCCTCCCCTCCCTGCTGTCCTCCTCTTGAACATCTACAATATCAAACAGTGCGCCACAAAATTCTGATGTCGTCTTGTACTTCTTTCATCTTCTTTTAATGGACATTCACGTCTTCTCCCCAATGGGGGGATAGATTCCTTAAGTTTAGTTATCGTGTCTTATATTGTCACATAGACTTTCCCACAGCACCTAGCAATGTGTTGGGCATATAGAAAGAATGGACTACACTGTCGCGGAGTAACTGATATTTTCTAAGTGTTTGTAAAATATAGCAGTGCTCACATTGCTTTTTTTTTTTTTTTTTTTTTCTATACTGGGAGATCCATGAGAGAAACGGCTTTAGCAAACTGATTCAAAAATATATTATGTCATTTAGACTGACAAATACTAATATTATAGAAGTTGGAGCTGGAAGAGAGAGACATTTGGGCAGTTTAGTCCATCTCTCATGGAAGTAATTGGTGTAATTGATCTATAACAAGTAGGAATAAAAGGATTGTTTAGAAGTGCACATCAGTACTTAAAAACTATGTTCTCCAAGAGTTCAAATGTTGCACTTTGTCATCTTGTTTACAGCATTCATTTGGCCTCCCTCTGCCTCCAGTCTTTATTTGGATCAAGTTACACTTCGGCTCAACCCTGTCTGAGTCATCATACTTTCTAAATAATTGCCCTGAAGTCTGAATTAACGTGGAGGCGTTAGGCTAGGAGTAGCAGGTTAACTTTGCATGCTGCAAAATAGCTTTTTGTCATTTATTCATAGAGTGATGTTCGGTGCCCTTTCCCTATTTCCGTGTGTGTGTGTGGTGGGCTCACCTGTGGGCCTTAAGAACCTGTACCACCTCCACAGAGGTAGTAGAAGAGTAGGTGGACATGGTGGGCATCAGAGACAGATGGAAAGATGAGGATTCAGCTCCTAATTCTGCATCTCGCTGTGTGAGCCAGGCCTTTTACTTCCAATGTTTGGTTCTCTTGCCTCTAGAGGGTTATAAAAGCTGGAAATATACATGAGCACTTCACATGGTGCCTAGCTTGGAGAAATATCGATAAACAGTAGTGAGGGAAAGGACTATTCTCGTGTACTCTCCCGAGTAGGCTACCACCTCACCAACATCTGGGCCACCCCAGGTCCAAACTCCAAATTCAAGAGGCCTGTTGGAGTCACATTCACATGCATTGAGGCTCTCTCTTGATAAAAATCTAAAAACTGGATCCATACTGAAAAGGAGACGGCTCAGAGGAAAAGCAAGCAACCATGGTCCTTAATGCACTAGTAAGTCTGCAGAGCCCAGCACAGTGCCTGACATACAGAGGGCACTTAACACATATTTGTGAATGAATGACTAAATGAATGAATTATCCACTCATCTATTTTCAGGTTTCTCTAGAATCCCTTCTCCACATCAGGAGATGCTCTATGCTTAATGAGCAATGAGCTGGAGTCAAATTTCCAACAACAACAAAAAACATTTTTAGTATATTTAAAGATCACGGCACTGATGTTAGATGAAACTATGGGCATCCACAGGAAGGGACAAGGGCCGGACGGGAGCCCTTTGACTGCTGTCCAAAGACACTGGGGCTCTCTTCCGTTTTAATTAAAATCAATAATTATTTTTTCTAACTGCAAAAGTAATATGTTCAAACTAGAAAAATTAGAAAACACAGATAGGCTAAAACAAGAAAATTTCAATCTAAGTAATATTTTAATATTCATGATTCCAGATTTTTTCCACACATGGATACATTTTTATGAAAATGGAATCATACCAAAAGAAATAGTGTCCCTTTTTGCTTAGCAATTTATTTTGATAATTTTTTCCAAAGTACTACATATTCTCCATGGAATTTATTTTTTCTTAATCTGGAAAAGAGCTTCATTTTTAATTAGTTTTTAAATGCACACACATAATAAAAGTAATATATAGTCAAAAAAATTCAAACAGTAACAAAGAATAACAAATACAATGCAAAGTAAAAGCTCTTCCCATTATTACGCCCAGTCACAGTCTAGGAGGCCAATTTATAATAACTGCTTGTGATTATTTAAAAATTATAATCAAACACTAATTGGAAAAGATACATGCACCGCTATGTTCACTGCCACATTATTTACAATATCTAAGATATGGTGTATATCTTATATATTAATGTATATACATACACACAATGGAATATTAGGCAGCAATAAAAAAGAATGAACGCTTGCCATTTGTGACGACATGAATGGACTTAGAGAGTATTATGCTAAATGAAATGCGTCAGACTGAGAAAGACTAGTACCATATGATTTCACTTATGTGTGGAACCTAAAAAAAAAAAAAAAAAAATGACCAAACAAAACAAAACAGATACAAAGGACTCATAGATACAAAGGACGAACTGATGGCTGCCAGTGGGGAGAGGGGTGGGGGGATGGGTGGAAACGGTTAAGGGGAATAAGGGGTACAAACTTTCAGTTATAAAATAAATACATCATGAGGCCGCAACATACAACACAGGGGCTACAGTCAATAATATCGTAACTTTGTACAGTGACAGATGGTAACTAGACTTACTGTGGGGATCACATTGTAAGGTATATAAATGTCAAATCACTATTGTTGTACACCCGAAACTAATATAATATTGTATGCCAACTGCACTTTAATTTTTAAAATTATAATCAGAGGATATCACTCACCTGCTTAAAACCTTCCCACAGCTTCATATTCAAAGCAAATGACAAGCCCACCCAGGACCTGCTCTTTCTGAGCCTCCCCTTTCTCTACTGATGAATAAAATCTGCACTCCACATTTCCACAGTTGGGGCCGGCCCTCACAGGCCGCGACTCTGCCATCCATATGCCTATCTCTGAAAGAGACTGCCTCTTAATCCCTCCGGAGGCTGTGCTCTCTCTCAGAGAAAACCGAGGCACCGAGGGACAGTAAGAGTGGAACCCAAGTAAGAGCTGGCAGCCACTCGGGCTCCCTCTCCTCTGCCCAGCGTCCTTCGCAGTCCATCTTTTCTCTGGGTCTCACATTCACCTTCATGCGATCCAGGTTAAAATGTGTGAGGACAAAAGACGTGGGCAAGAAGGCCACCGAGCCGAGCCGCAGCAGACCCGGGCTCTGGCCCTCTCTGTAATAACTAGTTATGTGGCTGTAAAACCTCCAAGTTTCCATGTCCTCATCTATAAAGTGAAGTGAGTGAACCGGATCACCACAATTCTTTCCAGGGCTAGTGCTCAATCCCAGACAAGCAGAACCATGGTCATCTGGACGACCACCACCCCGTGACGGCAGTGCCCTCAGAACTGTCCCAGCCCAGAAAAGGGGAGTTCTCTGTATTAGGTCCTGTCTAGATGATGTCTTCCAGTCTCTTTTACTCTCAAGAACTCCATAAAGTAGGGACTTTTTACCCTGATCTTACTCAACAAAAAAAAATGAGGCTCAGAAATATTAGTAACATGTTCAGCTTTCCATGGTTAAGTGGCAGAGATAGTTAAAGTTAGTCCATCTGATTTTCAAGATCTCTTTTGTGCTCCTTTTGAGTGTAGTTCATTGAGCTTTGGGGGTTTTGTTTTTTGAAGCATCCATAATTAAATTTTATTAGAAATACATGGAAATATTTTTGGTTTAACATTTTATAATGCAAAGTATAATGTCCAATTCATCAGATTTTTGATATGCATTCGGTGAACTATATATTCTGTAGGATCTTAAAACTCTTTGTTAAATTAACCAGACATGACTTAACAAATTACCATATTCACAAAAACAATACATAATCAGTATTCTTATCCTCAGTTGTTACGGATCGGTCGTGGCTTAACATGACCCTCATCCTTTCTACAGCTGTGGTTCTCAAACTTGAGGGTTCATCAGAACTTCCATGAAGGCTTCTAAAACTACAGATCGCTGGGCCCACCCCTAGAGTTTCTGATTCAAGTGGTCTCTGTGGGGTGGGACCCAACAATTTGCATTTCTCACAAGTTCCCAGGCAATGCTGACGTTGTTAGTCCAGGGACCCCATTTAGAGAATCACTTTCTAACACATTCCAGTCTTCTTGGCTCACCTAGTTTCTACAGCCTCAAGTATTCAACTGTCCTGGCTGTAACTGCCAGTTTTACTATCTACCTACTTCTCCCAGTCTGGCTCTCAGCACGAGGGAGAGCTTGGCTATCTGCCCCATTAGTTGGCTTTCTGCTCCACACCAGCTGGCAAAGGCTGAAAGGAAAGGCCTTCTAAGTCAGCCTCCCAGCAGGACAAACTCCCTGTGATGGGCCCTTGAACCAGAGGGAAGGACTGTTCCCCTTTCAAAGAGTAAGATCTTCCCTGTCCACCACACGTTGGGTGTCTAATAAGGACTTACATCGACATACAACTGGTTTCTTTACTAACTTTTTTCTAAAGCTTTGAATTCTTCGAGATGAAATGTTCTTTTCATCCCAGAATATAGTTTATTCACAACTTCCTTTTAAGATACATACACATAACAGAATGCAACCAGGATTTAAAACAGTGGTCTCTGCACAGAAATCCAAGTGTAAGCTATGGCTATGTCTCTCTGTTTGGCCTAATTTCTTGCTTGGATTTGTCAGGTATAGTCAAAGGATTCCTGCTTTGGGAACAAAGGTCTAAGTTAGGGGGCTCTCCATTTGATTTCCTCTTCTTTCAGGGTTACAAGATGATAACTACTTTAAAAACAGACTGGGATAATACAACATCCTCACAGCAAAACACAGCTCTGGAGTTGGTACATAAGAAACCTATCGAGAGATAAATGGGTCTTTGGTGATCTTCACACTGCCTTTCTGCCCACATCCTGCCATGCCACCTTAGGCCATTCTGACAGGGCAGTGCCATGAAAAGGCCATCCACTGGCCTGGACAGTCAGGAGACCAGGATCTGGTCCCAGCAGACCAGTGAGTGTTCCTGGATCACTTATGTGAGCCCCAGGGACAATATTTGGTAGCATATATACAGAGTCAGTGGTCTATATGACCTCAGAAATCTACTTCAACACAGTCTGTTAGTGAGAACTAGAAATGGTTTGGGCCACAAATGCTCATGAATATGCTCTTGATGTGACAGTACCTTGACATTTGGGAACTGATAGTGACCAGGCAAGAGCTGTTATTTTCCAAGTGCTGAAGAGCCCTACCTGCCAGCGTGGAACCCAAGTAGAATCAGGAGGACCCCTACCCCAAGTATGTCTCCTCCACCCCATGGGCCTGCTCTGATGACCATACCTCCTGTTCACATGGCTTCCTTCTGCGGGAAAGGTGAAATGAGAGAACGCATCTGCATGGGCTTGGAACAAAAAGGTTCCTTTCCCTCCCCTGCCCCTTCCATAGTCTCTGCCTCACTAACACCTGCTCTCTCCCTGACATATATATTGACTCAAATATATGTTGTTTTAAAAATTAACCGTTGAATCGTAAACCTAAAACAAATTGAGTTATATGGCATATAAATTATGCCTCGATAAAGCTGTTTAAAATGTTTTTATAAAACTAATTTTTTTTCAATGTCAAGATTTCATTTGCTTCTTCTGCCATTAAAGCTCTGACTCAAAAATAAAGGAAGTTTTGGTCAGGACATCTTTGAGATGATCACACACACACACACACACACACACACACACACACACATCTAAATCTAATGCCCATTAGTAAAAATAAGCCACAGGGGCAGAACCCAAGAGGCGCAACACAGACATAAGCATTCTAAGGTCAGCAACCTCAGGCGCCTGAGTCACAGACAGCTGCCACTTCCGTAGCTGGAAAATGCTGCCTCTTTGCCTTCAGGAAGCTGAGACCCTCCCAGATACCCTAAAGGGTATATAGTTCCCAATCTTCAGGGTGCTCTTTGGATATACTCTTTGATTAACAAGCCACTGGAACCGCTTTCCAGCCCTGGCCAGTTCCATAGCCCACAGATCCCTAGGTTAACCACCAACAATGGACTTCTTTATTATTTTCATTACATTCATTGCATTTGAAGACTTCTAGGGTTCAGTTCCTTTATTCTCCCAACACCAAAATGGGGTAGAATAGACTTCAACTTGGCGTCCTTCTTTTTTCTGAACTTCAAAAAGAAAGCTTTCACCTGATTGTTTTTAAAATTCAGGTGCCTTCTACCTACAAGAACTTAAAAACATCTAAGTTTTCTTTTCTTCCTGCTGCATTTTGTTTGGTCAAATCAAGTGCAGCCAACGGCAAGTTCTCTAATGATTGACTAGAGGGTGGGGTGTGGGTGGCTGAATTTTCTGGTGATGTTAGCTTGAAAGAGCAATTTCTGAAGAGCTCTCTGCCTTGTCAGAGCTCAGCTAAGCCACAGGCACGGCAGATGACTAAAGCGAGGGGGGTGGCAGTAATGGGTGGGAAGCGAGAGACCCAAACCAGGGAAAGATCAGATGCAGCAGGTTCATTTATTTTGACAAATGTTTTCTTTTTAATCATCTGTAATAAGACCATAGCACATTGTGCCATGTTATGATATATTTTGGAAAGGTAATAATATCTGGGGAATAAGCAGCATAACTCAGCTTAGAATTAGGATAAAATCAGAGGTGTGTGTGTGTGTGTGTGTGTGTGTGTGAAAATTATAAGGCTGGTACATTAACGGGGGCAAAAATTAGCCTGGTTCTACTACTACATTGAGATTTAGAACATCCAAGTACAGTGACTACATTTTTCTGTAGAGATCTTTACAGCTATTTAAAATTATGAACCCATAATATGCAAATGCACAGGGCTAAGAAATACGCATTCTTGGCAGAGACTGAAGATGTTATAATGTGTGTTGTAAACGGCGCGGCGTATGTGTATAAAATCAGCGCGCACATACTAACTGGTCGATTATCCCCTCTAAAACCACACATAAATTCTCCTGACAGGAATTGGAATTTTGCGCACATCCTAAGAATGAACAGACTCCTAATGTGCTATGTGTATATGAAGGATGGAATATTAAAAAACGACAGAATAGGTCACTAGGCTAAAAGAGCTTTCTGATTCTCGAACATGACCATAGAGGGACTGGAGACTATAGTTTCCTTTTGAACAGGATAATTATAATATTAGTACTAGTCAATAATATTTATTGAGTTCTGGGGTCTGTGACAGCCACTAGGCTGGGTGCTTCCCAGTCACGATCCCATTTAAGGAGGGAAGAAGCAGGAGCTGTGTGTGTGTGTGTGTGTGTGTGCGCGCACGCGTGCGCGCGCGTGTGTGTGTGTTCTATTCAAATAATTTAGCACCCTGGCAAATGTTAGTTTGTTCATGAGGCAGGCATGGAGGGGAACTAGGTCACCCAGGTACCCAGTGCCTAGGGCAGAGACTGGTACAAAGATGTCTCCTTTTGTGGCAGGAGTACTTCAGACCCGCAGCCAAAATCTAGGTAATAGACACTCCTGAAGAAAGAGCGGAGAACTAAGGAACCACAGTTCAGAATCTGAGAAGAGGAAACAAAATTCCAAAAATAGAACGTTGCTGAGTCAGGTCAATACAAATGCAGGGTCTTGAAAATTGTAGGGAAGGAAAAGAAAAGCCTTTAGTTAAACAATGGCTTTTAATGACTTCTGCAAATAGGTGATGCTCGGTGAGGTGGCTCAATCTGGTGCATCAGAATCTGTCATGAGGAATTTCTGGCAGAGCAACAGAGATAGAACATAGCGTGATCTAGTTTTCTATAACGTAAGCAAAAATGTTATTTTATCAAATAATTCACTTTTATAAACTTTCTCTCCACCCCCATCCTCCCCTCACAAAGCAATTTAGGAAGAAGCATCCAGGGCTCCAGGTAGACAAAGGCGAGCACACGCTCATCTATTTCCCAGTGGCTGGCAAACACAGTGGTTGGAATTTTGCCCTCTGCTTTCTCATCTGTACCACTCAGCTTGTGAGCACGATTTCTGAATTCCTGGAAGCTAGCTAAAATCTGAGTTAGGAGATGATTTGCAAAGTGGGCACAAGCACATCTAACAACAGAGCTAAATCAGAAAAAGGAGGCATTTTCCTTGCGCTGAGGGAGCATCCTATATTCTACAAGAGTCGAGGCAAGATGCTTGATGTGGACATAACCTCGTCAAGTGAAATTTGGATCTACAAATACTTCATTAAGGCGAAGATAGTTAGAAAACTAACAGGTGGGCTTTTCCATTCAAGTGGTTTGTGTTTATTTGTAAGTTAGTATTCTGACAGAGAACCCCTGAGATTACAAAGATGGACACAAATCTGCTTATGCAAACTTAGGTCTTGGAATGGGGTCCTTGGATCTCTTCAGCACATCTCCCAGTCTAACCATCACACAGGATTTACTAAGCCCTCAAATCCTTTCCTCTTTTCCTGTCCATTCGCCACCCCTGACAACACATCTGACTTGGCCCACACCAAACAGAGTGAGTATAATGAAAGAGGAATTCTCATCTTTGACCATGAACCACAAGGCCATTAGCAAGTCATGTGGCTTTCATTAAAGTTGAAATATAGAACCATCCAGAAGGGAGGTGGGAGAGGAAGAAGACGGTAAAGGGAGTCGAATATATAGTGACAGGAGACTAGACACAATACAGTAGACAAATGTTGTATTAAAAAGTTATGTACCTGAAATTTATATACTGCTATTAATCAATGTTACCCAATAAATTTAATTTTTAAAAAAGAATCATCGATTTACGGAAGTCTTAAAAAAATAAGATAAATGCACACTGCTGAGATGTTTTAATACCTGATCTTTAGTGTCTCAAGAGTCCTTTGTGCTGGTAGTTGCATTTTTACAACAGTCTTTTAAGTGATTCCAAAAGCAATTTCCTAAAATGCCACTGGAAAGAGACATGGGGCAATAAATTAAAATCATCCCAATTTGGTTCTGGACTAAAATGCTTGGTTTTAATCATTGGTATCAAGTGGTTTATCTCTTGCTAAATTTTTATTAATGATGGACATGATGACATCCTCTGAAGAATGCCAGAATTGAGTTAAACCAGGCAAAAACGACAACAACATATAATGACTAAAACAGAATTTACCTGGACAGAGAATATAAACAGCCTGAGAGTTAAGATTTGCTGCAATTAATTCTCCAAACTTGACCCCCTAACCCAGAGTGTTTCCTCCTGCTTATTACATGTGACTTTCTGCTCAGGGACACTTCTTCCTGAGCATGACACAGGCCATCCCACTGCCATGACTCCATCCCTGAATAATCGTGAGGAACCTGTGTCAGTTCAGGTGCAGTGGTAAGACTATGGACTCTGGAATATAGGCTCTGCCACTTCCTGGCAGCCATGTTACCTTAAGCCAGTTAACCTGAACTTTCCGAGCCTCGGTTCTTCCTCCGTTAAATGGGAATGATAACTTCTAACGGAAAGCTGCTGTGAGAATTAATGGGTCTATCACATCCAGGCAGTGCCTGCCGTGCAGCAGTTGTTAAATCAATGTCAGTTCTTATCCTCCTACCAGGTTCCTTTCCTGAGGTTCATTAGAGTCTCATACCCTGTGGACTCCAGGCACACGGCCTCTCTTTTCTTTAAAGTCTTATAACCCTGACAAACAATATGACATTACTTAGCCCTTTAGCATAAGGCCGGTATATGTCTTATAAACATCAACATCTTCCCAACCAGATTTTTGGATCCTTGAAGCCAAGATCATGTCTTGAGCTATCTCTGATCTCCTGTAGAACTTAACCCAGGCTGAAGACTTGGCAGGGACTCCAAGGCACCTTGTGTTCTCTGTAAGATCCCAGCCTACCCCTCCTTGCACACACACAAAAGCAGCAAAGGTTCTTTGTGACAAGTAGTTTCTAGGGCTGAGCTACAACTCTTCAGCAACTGTAGTTTGTTGCCTTGAAGCCCATTGATGAATGTCCACACTCAGGCTGAGGGCTGCTTCCAGAAAGCATTCTGAGCCTCCAAGAGGGGAGGCTGCCAGGGCTGAGGCCAGTGTTCCCAGGAAGCAGATGCCCCTCCGTCAGAAGAGGCTACGGAGCTGCGTACACACTGAAACAGCCCAGGAATCTCCAGTTCAGACAGGTGAAGGCACCTCCTTTGACACTGTGGGGTCTATTTCTCCCCGCCGACTGCAGCCCCCTCTGTCCATCACCCCCCATTCTCCAGACTGAAGCCAGCCCCGTTTCCCTGGAACGAAGAGGAGTTTCAAGGCCCCTCAAGGTCAAAAGGAACACTCCAAGGACATGCAGAGTCTGCCTGGCTGAGCCAGGGTCCCAAACACTGCCCTTTAAAGGACCCTGCAGAAGGGCAGTGACTGAACGAAGCAGCTGAGAGGGACCAAAGACATGGCACCGCAAGCTGTGGTCAGGAAGCCACACAGCCCAGAGTCCCATCCCTGACGCCCTGTACCCCACCCTCAAGTCCGAGCGCCCGACACACACTCCTGCGGCTTCTGTGTTCCTGAACCGAGGCTGCCCCAGCCTGCCGTAACCATTCTCTTCTCCTATCAAAGCCACCCTCCCCGCACCCCCAACTCCAGGCCCAGACTGGAAGCAGTGTCCCGCATGCCCTTCCTTCTTCGTCCCCTCCACCCTCGCCACCTGGCCCAGCACCTAGTGCCCGGCACTCAGGAGCAACTCAAAAAACACTGCTGCTATAAATGAATGTTGACTGTATGATTCGTTTGCCAGAAAGTTCAATGCAAAAATTGTTTATTCTACACTTAATCCTTAAACAATTAAGCAATTTTATTCTTTGATGCACCATTCAAACAATAAATCAGCAAGCTTAAAACGCTATCGACTTGCCTGTATTCAGAAAACTCAAGGACTGCTTTCATAAAAAAATAAATCACTGGGTAAAAACAAAGGCTATTGCATAAGCAAAAGGCTAGAAACGCCCAAAACATCCCTCTATAAGTGACTGGATAGATAAGTCAAGGTATGGCCTTACAACAGAATCTATGCGGCCAAAACAAACAAACAAAAAGGAATGACATACTTTACTGTCAGAGGGTCAGATATTTGAAGATATATTGTTCAGTGGAAAATATAAAGTGAAATGTAACTTGTATGATATGCTCCTGTTTGGGTAAAAAACTTACAACACACATGCACAAGTATATGCACATACGCGCAGATATACATTTGTTCCTGTATCTACATAAAACACCTTTAAACTGAAGGAGTCAGGAACAGTGGTTGCCTCGAGGTAAGGGAACTAAGAAATAGGGTGGTTGAGAGAAAGATGTTTCGCTGTGAATACCCTTTTGTATCTTTTGAATTTTAAACCGTGTAAGTATTGACCTATTCGAAAAAAATTAAATTAAAAATCAAAGCAAACAATGTGTGGAAAAGTAATAAAAAATCTAGTTTCAGAAAACATAAAAGAGAAATCCTCATTTAAAAATGGTTCAAGGCAGCCCGGTTGAGTCATCTGTTAACTGTGAAGGAGACAAAAACCGAGAAGGCATCCTGTGTGGCAGAGAGGACGCGGTGGCAGCTGTGAGCTCTGGCACTGGCTCCCCCGCTGCCTTCCTGGGGTACCTCAGAGAGTGCTGGAGCCTCTCTGACCCTCGGTTTCCTCATTCGTGAATGGAAGTGCTTAGACCAGCTTCAGAGCACACAGGTCCTTTTCTGTACGGGGGTGGCGGTCCTCCGATAGAAACAGCTTGTTACTTAGTGACAATAATTTTAAAAGAGACACTCCTTGAAAAGGAAAGAGTTTCCTTTCCCTCCCCACAGAAGTCTGTGGCAGGGAGATAAAAGCTTCAAACCCCTCCTTACCCGAGGGCAATAAAACCAGAGCCTCTGACTTCAGGAGCTTAAAATACATTTGAGGCCACACCCTTCCCTCCAAACACACCTGCTGCTTTTTTCCTCCCTTTTCCCACATCCTCTCTGGACAGGCCAAGTGCCCATTTATGACAGAGCTGAAATATTTCCTTTTTTGCTCTAATATTTCCTGAGGGCCCCTCCCCTCCTTGTGGCTGCCATTCACGGCCATCTGGGATGCCCCAGGAACAAGACGAAGCTCCAAGATTTAAAAACAATGAAAACATGTCACTTTTTAATGAATAGTTAAGGCCCGCTCCCCTACCTCCAAAATATACTTAAAAAAAAAAAAAAAGGTGACTTAATGGCGGTGACAGGATATTGTTCATTCTTAGCGACACTTACATGTCTGAGTTGTCCCAAAGAGGAGCTTGCAAATGTGGGGCCCAGAAGCCCAAGCTTTCTCTCCAGCCCCACCTCCATCCACCGTCTTCAAACTTAGGAAGTGGCTAGATTTGCTTTCCTTATCTCTATCTCAGGAATTAGAGAACACCAGAGCCAGAATGGCTTTTAGAGATGACCTGACCTCATTGTGCAGATGGGTAAGCTGAGGCCCACAAAAGTGGAATGGTCCCTGAAGAAAACACAATTCACCCACCAATGGGCCAGGATGAAGGTCAGATACTGCAGCCTTTGGCTTCTTCCTTGATTCGCTTGCTTTTGAAATATCCCATCCACGAGGCCCAGCTGCCTTCCCATACCAAGCAGAGCCCCCAACCATAAGCAGCCTATCTCAGACGGGCCCTCCTGACCTGTATCCCTGGCTCAGTGCGCTGCCCCTAGGGGACTAGTGAGCACTTGGAATGTGACCGGTGTCACATGCGAAATGATAATATCTTGGATATAATGGGTTAAATAAAATACCTTACTAAAATTCATTTTACCCGTTGCTTTTTACTTTTTTTTTTTTTTTAATGTGGCTACTAGACCATTTTAAATTACATGGATGGCTCGCATTACATTTTCACTAGGTTGCTCTACTCCAGGTCATATGCTACTTATCTACTCAGTTCCCAAAAATTCAGTTCAGCAAAGCTAACCTGTTCTATGTCTTCTTCTCTATATGGCCAGACACTACGCTGAAGACCAACCGTGCCCAGGAGTTGAGTAAACAGTGCCTCTGCCAGAGCCATCTGGATTGAGACTTTGAAGTGTCAAGATGATTTTAAGAAGTATATCTCCCCTTCCGTGGGAGGCAACAAAGGAGAAAGGGACTCTGGTTCCCCTCGAGTGACATTAATTCTACCTACATGTGAGCAGGGACTTCCCAAGAGTCATCTGTCTTGCAAACTGGATTGTTAGCCCCTGAAGTAAGTATGGTGGTAGCCTGGGGAGGAAGAGGAGGAAGAAAACGAAGTCGTAGGTGTTTTGCAGCACTAATCCGTGGTGTTCTCTCCCCTCGCTCTTCAGGTTAGGAATAGAAATTCACGAAACAGGTAAATGATAAACAAGAGTGGCTTCCATGTATGGACCCTTCGTTCATTGTCAGGAGCTGTGCTGGGCGCTTTGTGTGTAAAGTCTCATGATTTTCCCAACCACCCTATGAAAGTTGGTGTTCACCATTTTCTAGAAGGGGAAACTGAGGCTGATAGATGTTGGGTAACACGCCCAAGGTGACCGCAGGAAAGTGGCCACACCATAGGATTCTGGACTGATCAGCTCCCAAACCCGTGCTCCTACCGTCCCTTAACTTCTCTAGACCTCAGTTCCCTCATCTACAGGATGGGGTGCTACCTGCCAGGAGGCAGGTGGGGGACCCTGACTTCCAAGGACCCATCTTCCCCTGGGACTGTGTTCTGGAATCTGAGAAGCTACCAGTTGGAAAGGTCTCTGTCTCTTGCCATTCCCTGACTGGCTGCACCCCTCGTCCTGGCTGGCAAACCTGTCCTTGCTCTCTTGACTCTGAGGCTCCCCACAGCCCTCTCCTCATGCCTGGGTGCCCTCTAGTCCCTGTCTCAGGGAGTTAAGTGCCTCTAGTCCCTATATCAAGACTCTACCAAAACCTCACATCCCCTGAATACCCATTAAACTATTAAGTCATAGAACTGCTTTCCCATGCTACCCCCTTCCTGCTCTGCCTTCTCAGCCCTGCACCTGCAGACCCCTGAACTTCCTTCCCAGCCAAATGCTCCCCCTAAAGAGACCTTGACATCAAGGGGCTTAATCAGGACCTCACCACCTATGGGAAGGATTCTGCAGTTCATTCATTTAGCAAAATATTTCCTGAGCCCTTACTGCATGCCAGGCATTCTTCTAAGCCCAGGGCACTTAAGTGACAGCAACACAATCCCTGGTCTCCTGAAGGAGCCAAGGTTGTCCCCAAACAGCAATGCCCTAAACACTAATCCATATTCCTGGAGAATCTCCTGATGTTTTTATTTTTAGGTCAAGAAATAATTAGTTAATGGGCTCTGGAGGGTTTTGTTTTGTTTTCTCATAATGGTTAAATAAACTATGATACATTACTTGAAAGAACACTACACATCCATTAAAATATGTTACCGCAGAACATTATGGCATTGGTAAATGTGACAGAATGCTCAGTGAGGGGACCGCTCGCAACGCTATATTCCAGCAATGGAGAGAGGTGAGGAGTGAGAAGTATGATTCTAAACACATCCTGATGTTTTGGGGGTAGAAGCTGTGGGGAAGCCTGTTTTCCTAATTTGAGCTACAGAAGGGAAAGCTCACTGACATCTTCTCGGCCAGTGAAAAGACATGGAAAACATATTCCCTTCCAAATATCAGTGATTCATAGTAAGAATGTCTCAGAGTCCAAAGACAAAAATCTTTGCGTTTATTAAAAGATTGCATGGGTTTTAAAAGTTTTAGAAAATAATGTTTAATCCTAATTATATTTATATGTGTGTGCATGTGCACACGTGTGTATGTGTTGGTGGGTACAGAAAAAAGACTGGAAGGAAATACACTCAAATTAGTATGTCACAGCAGTGTTTTTTGTTTGTTTTAATTTTACACCTTTCCATATTTTCCAAATTTTCTATCAAGACTCTGATTGCTTTTACAATCAGAAAATAAACAGTAAACTGAATGCTAATAGTTTTTTAATTTCTTCGTGAATCTGTTTTTATAGGCACCATTTCAGTGGGGTTTGGAAATCAGCAGGGTGTGAAACACAAATGAAATTCCCCATTCCTGCAGGGCTGAGTGTACCCCTTGGCCCTGGAGAGAAACCCTCCCTGCATCCACGTTGGCAGCCAGCTGTCCACAGCTGTGCTGAGGAGGCTACGAATGAATGGAGCTGGTGGAAAAACACAACATTCCTGACTCTCCAAGGATGGCATTATGCTTGGAACTCTTGCTTACCAAAGAAGTAAATAAGCAGAGAGAGAAAGAGGGAGGGAGATTGAGAGATTGAGAGAGGGAGGGAGGGAAAGGGAGAGGGAGAGGGAGAAGGGGGGAAAGGGAGAGGGGGAGAGGGGGAAAGGAAGAGAGAGGGAGAGAGGGAGAAAGAGGGAGAAAAGCCAAGAGAGAAACTTCAGTCCTGGAGTCCTGGGTGGGTCAGCTGCCAGAACTCCCCAACTCCTAACGTCACATCTGAAAAAAGACCCCTCTGCCTAAGCCAACCAACATTGCTGAACAGGGCTAACATCGCCTGTCCATGACCTTCCTGGGCTGTACCTCTCCAATGCCACCCTCCGTTCCTGCTACATACCAAAGTATGTATGAATAAGCTTTATTCCTGCCTCTAGGCTGAAAAGATCCCGAGGGCAGGGCCCCTAGCTGACCCATCATCATACACCCCCTAGCACTCCTTGGCACATCTACTCACCAACTATTTCCTTGGGCGCTGCTGCATGTCAGGCACTGTTTAGTGTTGAGATTATAATGGGGAGCAAAACAGGCGAGGTCCCTGCCCTCACAGAGCTTACATTCTAGTGGGAGAGACAAGTAATAAGAAGAGAGTCAAGATTTTATTCCAGGTGGAATTGGGTGTTATAAAGAATATATTACAGGGTGCTGCTCCCACAGACACCTAGATGACAAGAAGTCGGCTGAGAGGAGAGCCGAGGGAAGGGCGTGACAGCCAAGGGGAAACACGTGAGCTTGGTGTGTTCAAGGAACAAAAATATCTGAGATGGTAGAGTAGAGGGAGCGGAGGGGGTGTGGGTCAGAGAGGCAGGCAGTGACCAGCCCCTGGAGTGCCCACGGGAGGGTAAACAAAGGAATGGCCTCTCTGCCTTCCCAAAAGAAACTCACTCTGCATCCTCTATGAGGCCGGATTGTGCCAAGACAGCCCATCGAGAAGGACTTCATCACTGCCAGTTGAATTGACGACTGGGTGCTCCCAGCATCTCTGGTGGTGTGGAGCAGCCAATCAGCTTGTCCCAGGGCTCTCGAAATGTCTGTGGAGCCCTGTCTCTTCTCATCCAAGGAGAGAGGACTTCTCTTCTCATCCACACTCTGCTTCTACGTTCTTGCCCTCTGGACACCCCCTTCACAGTGCCAGGGGTCACAGCTGATGACAATGAAGAAGCATCCCTGACTGCCATCTACCCATGTGCCATGCCCCCCCCCTCAGCATTCGTTCAGCAAACATTTCCTGTGCCCAGGTATCGTGCTGGGTGCTCAGGATGTGAAAATGAACAACACGCAAGCCCTTCCTTCAAAAGTTCCAGTGTGCAAAGTCTGCCAGGCTCAGCAGGTAC
Source organism: Rousettus aegyptiacus (assembly GCF_014176215.1). Lineage (NCBI taxonomy): Eukaryota > Metazoa > Chordata > Mammalia > Chiroptera > Pteropodidae > Rousettus > Rousettus aegyptiacus. The sequence goes on from NW_023416287.1 coordinate 76,032,404, forward strand.
CGCCAACAAGCAGGAGCTGCCCAGTGCCCACCTCACCATGTAGGGCCACCACTTAAGTCCTCTCTCCTTGGAAAACCTTCTGTGAGCATCTGAAATGGTTCTGATCGGTAGATTAATTCACTCCGAGCAGCAGAACAGAGACAAGTTCAGTGTCTTGCAGCTTCCTCAACCCCCCATCCTCATTCCTCCCTCCAACCAACCCAGGGAGAAAATTTGCCCAGCCTCAGGAATAAAGGCATAACCGGTGGGGTGGCAGGTGCTATTTATCTGAAGATAAAGAAGGACTCTGGTGTTGGTTTGAAGAGTTGGGAGAGCGAGAGGATCCATCGGTGACTGGTCTGGGGTAGGGATGGGGAGAGGGGGGAGAGCTTTAGGCGGGTGCCCCAAACTCCTCAACTAGCACCACACAGACATGCCACAGCGCACAGTCAGAGGAACCACATCTAACAGGTCACTTTCAGAACCTCCGGCATAAAAATCATCGCCGTCATTATTCAGAAAAGCAAGTTAGCCTCCATGTTAGCAGGTTCTTAAGTTCTGCATTGTGAGGTTTCTGGGGTATCCCTCATTTTGTGCAGATGGGGGGTCAGTGCCTGAGGAAAAGCACACTGGTTCTAGGAAATCCTTCTATGTTCAATCCACCAGAGCAGCTGAACCACTGAGAAGCCCTCCAGGACCTGCCACACCTGTCAGGGCTCACTCTAAGACCCACAGTGCAGGCAGGTGGCAGGTTCTTGTCAGTGGGGCACAGCCATCCCTGAGAGGAGTCAGCACCAGGGATGGCTCCAGACCCTTGAGTCTCTTCTTCCCAGGAGGGGAAGAGGGGTTATAAATAGCCTGAACTCCTTCAGCCCTACACAGGCCCAGATCCCACATCCCCGCCCCGGCCTTAGCCAGCTGGTCTCTCCTCACCCAAGTTCCCACAACCTGCTATAAGATGGAGGAAAACTACTCACTCACAGCAGGGGGCTGGGTAACAAAGTCCTTCGCACCCCGGTCCAGATGGAGTGACTGGCATCCCATGAAGTGTAACTGCAAGCCCACCACACCTCTATACCACTTTGTGGTTGTGCTGCTGGAGAGGAGCAAGAGGTAATATTTTTAGGCCTCTTACTCTCTGTTCAGCCCAGAAACCCCAAGTTGCACTAAATGAAGTCATAGAAATAATATTCTCCCCTCTCTCTGCCTCAGGTTCCCCATCTGTAAGACGGACAAATCACTGAACTATGTACCTACCACTCAGGGATGCCGATGAAATTAGCATGTAGTAAAAGTGAAAAGGCACCCTCAAAATGTTACACTGTGTATCATTATGATAGCCCCAAGCACATCTATGAGGACAATGATTCTTATCTGTTCATGAGAGCAGAAGAATTATACTCGGTGACATTGCATTAGCCAGGAATTCTTGATACTGCATGTCCTTGAAAGCAGTAAAACTTTCAAAATATTCTCTCTTACAAGTCATTCCTGACTAATATACACACACCGTACACAGATCTATATTGATTTAATATGATTTTGCTGGACTGTACATGACATTATAGACTGAAGAATAAGCCTTGCCCAAGAAGATTTTGATGGGGGAGGGAGCTAAGTTCTTTCAACAATCATATGTTTATCACTCAAATCCTTCCCACTGATACACGCTGGTAAGAAACAAGTCGCTAAAATCTAAGTGGCCAACTCCCAGGTCTTTTTAATTAAGACACTTTGTTTGCTCAATAAAATAGAGCATAAAAAAACATTTACTGAAAACCCACTCATTGATGTCTAATGGCTGTGTCAAATACTCATAACAACATTTATTCCAACACCCCCAGATAATTGCTCATCTTTCTCATTTGGTATCCACAACAGCACAGCATTTGTGTCCAAGTGTAATTGATCCAGAATTGGGCTCCCTTTCAAAAATATCTGTAAAACCTAATTACCAGGAAAACAGAATTCTGGCATCCTACGGGAAAGTGGGTGCTTCACAGTAAGACAAGCTGCAAACTCATCTTGGCTAATCAAGCCACATTATGTTACAAAAGGAGTTTCAGGAATTTGGGCTGAGGAGGGAGCAGGGAAAGTTGGGATAGTGTCAGACTGGAATCTACAGTGACAGTCCTGATTTTTTTTTAAACCAAGCACAGGGGACTGGAAATATACCACATTCATCAGCAATCATGGACATAGTACCAGATAATGAGTCCTTGATGGGTTTGGGTGTGGAGGTGGCATTTCTGACCTCAGGCCCTTCAAAGTCCTCTCCACCCTGGCCCGGGAGGCTGATCTCAATTCTAGCCTCCCTAGGCCTCTAACCACTGTGGCAGGTCACTTTCCTTTCTTCCACCTGGAGTTTGCTCATCTGTAAAATTTGCACTCCTAATGTCTAGGGTCTCTTTCAGCTCCAAAATTCTGTGACCTTCCTTAAAGCAAAGGGCATGCAGGCATTCTGCTCAAGTACCATTGGGGTAGGAGAAGAGAAAGTGGGAGCAGGCCCAGGCAGAACGAAGGATTGAGTGTTTCTAGCTCTCACCGAGTTCAGTGCCAACTTGCGACAGCAGAATAGAAGACCCACTCCCAAGAAAATGATTTCTTTCACCCCGGGATGGACCTACCAGGATGGTTCTAACCCCAATGCCCTGGATTCATCAACCCAACAAAAAGGATCAGGGCCAAACCCCCGGACTTCTCAGGGTTCTCTCCCAGAGCTGACCACAGCGTATCTTCCTCTTCTGAGGGGTCTTCCCTTCCCATTCGCTTCCCTTTTCTGTCCCAGATACCCCCAGAAATCCCAAGCCCTAGCCTTGTGAATGGTCTGGCGAAGCTCCGCGAGCAGGCAGCACACACCACCGACTTCCGGCTCCCCTCGGCCTTGGACACCTCCGCCGCCTAGGCTTGGGTGCCAAGTTCCGCGGCCGATTTCAAAGGAAACGAGAGTTGCTGTTGTTTAGCTTTTCTTTGGTTCCTCCCGGTCCTCCTCCTAATGAAATCAGACAACCAGCCGGAATAACAAAGCAGCACAGCAGCCGGAGACAATTCGTTTTCAAAGGAGCCAGAGATGCTCACACCAGGAGCGGAGACGCGTGCGGTCCCCAGGAAGAGACCCAGCGTGGCCCAGTGCAGACGACAGGTTAGCCGCGGCTTAACTTTCCCAAGGCATGGAGCACCCGTGTGCGTGCGCCCATTTCCCTTAACTTGCCAAGTGGACAGCAACATTAGGGTCCCGCAAGGGCGCCACCTCGGGGATGGACCGCCACCAAGCCCCTGAGCCGCACCCCGAGATGCGGGATCCCAGACTTTCCAGCCCGTTTCTAATTTCCATGGTAAGACACTGTGAGTCGCGGGTGCCGAAAGTCTGAGGAAACCAAAAATGCTCCCGTGCCTTCCCGACAAAAGTGCGGTAAACTTCTGGTGGGAACCACCTGTGGCTGCCGATAGGCCCGCCCTGCCCGGGCCAGGAGGCGCCGCCGCGCCCGGGGCCGCACGCGCCCGCAGAAGTTCCCTTCCAGCCCCGCGCGCCACTTCGCTCCCGGCCGCGGTGCCAGCCAGGAGGCGCGGCGCCCGCTCGCTGGCTCGCTCTCCGCTGGCTCTCCCCTCCTCCCTTCCTCCCTCCTTCTGCCTCCTCCCGTTGCATGGCTGCCTGACGGAGCCCCTGAATAGCCACCGCAGCCCCCCGCCTCTTGCCCGCCGCGCTAGGGGCGACTCTGCCCCCGCCGGCGCTCTGGGGCGCGCGGGCTGCCGGCCTCCTAGCAACAGCCCCCGACATCGCTTTCCGGCGCTGGCGACGCACGGCCGCCCTCCGGGAGCCTCGCGACCCCGGGACCCGCTTCGGCAGCGGAGGTGCGGAGGAGCCCGCAACCCTCGGAGCCGGCGCCGGAGCCCGGCGCGCGAAGCCACTCACCTCTGCGCGCCGCCGTACCCGCCCGCCTCCCGCACTTGGGCGCGGGGCCGCGGTCCCTGCGTCCTCCTTCGCCGGCGCCGCCGCGGTCCGTCCGTCCCCGTGCGCCCGAGCAGCGCGGGCCGCGCGGCTGTCAGAGTCTCGTGGCGGGGCTGCGCTGGCGGGTGTGGAGCCGAGCAGCGGCCGCGGGCGCGCAGGCAGCTCCTCCCACCCCGCTCCGCGCCCCCGCCCTCCTGGAGTCCCGCCTCCCGCGCCGCGGCTGTCAGCCCCGAGCCCCGCGCCGGGCGCCCGCGCTGCCCGCGCCACCGCTCGGGGGGCGCACTGGGCTAAAGGGCCCGGATGTCTACGGTCGCCTCTCCCACGCGTCCGCCCCCTCCCCTGCGCCCCCTCCCCACCCTGCTACACATGCACTTGCTGTGGCTCAACCTCCTCCTCGGCCCCGCGTAATTTCTATTTTGACAGGAACCGTGGCGGTGGGCGGCGCTGCGGGGGGCGCCCTGGACCTGCGGAGGCGGCAGGCGGCAGGCAGGACCCGGCGCGGGGGCGGAGTGGGGGGCCAGGCAGAGCCACCAGCCGCTCGGGGCTCCGCGTCTATTTCTTTTTTCTCTTTGCCTCCTCCAGGATTTAAAGGGACAGTCCCGGCCGAGGCGAGGGGCCAGGCGGCCGCCGTTTCTCCGGTCTCCAGACGCCCTCTGCGGCCCGGCTGGACCCGTCCTCACCCGGAGCACAGGCTCCAGACCACCGGGTATTTTTAGGTCCACACCCGGCCCGGGACAGCGGGGCAGCCGAACTTGGCTCGATCGCTGGCGCACGGCTATTTTTACAGTCCGATGGAGGAGGAAATAAAACAACTCAGCAACTGCTTTCCCACCCAAAAGTAGGGAGCAAGGAGTAGGGGCGAGAAGTTTCCCAATTGCTTTCGGAATCCCAGCAAGCTCAGAAAGACACCTCTCCGACACGAGAAACCGCAGGTTTGCAGCACTCCGGGGCCCCCAAGTCCCTGCGGGCAACACCGCCCTAAGGGCCTCTGGGGTTCATGGTACCCCACCTCGCCGTCAGGAGTACCGCCCACCCTGAGAGCCAGGGATCAGGCCCCCGCCACCCGTTATTTCCCTGGACTACCTAGAAGGTGGCCTTCTGAAGCATCCAATCACCCCGCTACGTAGCCAAAGGGCGGGCCCCGGGAGGTCTTGGCCCCGCCCATCCTTCCAAGCCCCGCCCCCGAGGACACTACCTGCAGGAGCGTTTCTGTGCGAGGCGCAGCGCAGAGCGCAAAGGGCCCATATGAGCGGAGAGGACGAGGTCTCGGACCCGAAGGGACGGTGTGAATGGTCACCGGCGAGGCAGCGATGGGGCAGACGTTCTGGCCACCAGCAGACCAGGGCACACAGGAGCTGGATTTTCTACGTTTTTGCAACCCACGCCTCCGCTCTCCCAGCAAACATAGGAACTTTTGTCCTCCCCGGCATATCTGGGACTGTACCCTTAGGATGTCAGAGAGTCTTCTCGGGGGCTCCTCCCTCAGACGCAGGAAAATTTGCCATCTTCAAATTCCTACAAGGGCTCGCGTTACCTGAGTCCGCGGGGAGCCCAGGACAGGCGAGAAAGTGCATCCCTCCTTCCTGTCCGCATCCTGGCCATCGACCACTGAAAGGGCAGTAGGCTGCCGCTGCTGTCTGAGTATAGCGTCTTTTAATGTTAAAGATACTCTATGGCATCCTTGACAGAATTCACAAGAACAAATTTGTGGACCTTTTGTTTGGTACCTCTTCCCAGTGTTGCTCATTGAGATTTTTTTTTTTTATCGTTGCATCCATTCGTGTAATAATTGCACTGTTACAAGGCACCACCCGTTGGAAGTAGTGAAGGCAAGGAAAAACCTCTGGAATACGACCTGATAGCACAAAGCTAGGCACACGCGTGAAAGGGGGATCTGGAACATAGAGGGTCTTGTACCTCGTGTTTCGTTTGCCAGAGAGGCCTGGCTTTTTCTAGTAAATAAAGGTCATTCATTCAAAAGTTTGAACAAGCACCTACCCAAACCATTCAAAAAAGCATGTAAGTCTACAGAAGTCTGTCCTAGAAACTAAGATTTTCAGATTCAGGATGTCAGGCTTCCAAGTTGCTAGAGCTTCCCGTGGCAAAATAATATCCTTGCTCTAAGCAGCTCTGGGAGCCACTGCCCTCCCAAATTAGGCTGTCTGTCTCTCTGCTAAATTAGGTTGTCTGTCTAGTTTCCTTTCATTAATAGATCTTCAGTCATTTGGAATACCGCTGACGCTGCTGACATGGTCAAGCTTCTAATGCACACAGAGGTGCATTTAAACAGTATCTGGAGGGGCCCGGCCCTGGAATAGCAAGACACCTATGGCAGACAGGAATGCAGTCCTAGAGGTGAGGGCAGCTATAGCCAGAGAAAGGGGGTTTTGCTTAAGAAAATAGGGACTCGGTACTAAATTACAAATGCTTCTAAATCAGAACGGTTCTCCTTCCTCCTCTGGATACAGTTGGCTCAGAGCAGATGTTCTGTAGCTGTAGGCCACTAAATGGAGGGACAAGGAGCTTTGGGGCTACAGAACCTAATCACCACAGGCAAAACATTTAAGAGCAATCAGAATGAGAATGGTCTGCATTAGTGATATAGACTTTTTTAATGACAGCAGCTATTATACTTTGTTTATAATTTTTGTACAGTTGTCTTTTTCTCCACAAGAAGTCCAGCTCCTTACCCATTCCTTGACAGGAATTGGTGTACTCGGTGCCTTAACATACACTTGGCACCTAATAGGTGCTAATTAAAAGACTGATAAACCAAATGAATGAAAAATCATTTTAGAATAGTGGAGTGTGATAATACATAAGGACAGAGATCTAGTGAACTTTCTAAGATTCATTTGCAATTCATTTATTTGCATGTAGGCGCAACTACAGATTGTCTCCAACTTAGGATGGTTCAACTTACAATTTTTTGTCTTTACAGTAGTGCCAAAGTAATATGCATTCATAAGAAACTGTACTTTGAATTTTGATCTTTTCCCAGACTAGGAATATGCCATATGATACTCTCTCATGATGCTGGGCAGTGGCAGAGAGATGATTTTGCCCAACTGTAGGCTAATGTGAGTGTTCCTGAGTATGTTTAAGGTAGGCTGAGCTGACCTATGATGTTCTATAGGTTAGGTGTATTAAATGCATTTTCAATTTACAATGAGTTTACAGGAAGATAATCCCATTGTAAGTCAAGTAGCATCTGTATAAACTTTGTCATAAATAACATGGTTCACTGGCTCCTGCCAGACTCTACTACTTATCAGCCATGTAACCTAGAAAGCATATCATTCACCTCCTCAGTACCCCTGTCTCCAAATTAAAAGAAGAAGAAGAAGAAGAAGAAGAAGAAGAAGAAGAAGAAGAAGAAGAAGAAGAAGAAGAAGAAGAAGAAGAAAAGAAGAAGATGATGGGACATTTTCTACTCCATAGAGATGCTGGGATGACCAGATGAGAAAAGGTATGGGCAAGTGTGACATTTATTAAGGGGTTACTGTGTGTCAAACACTTTTAAAAACATTGTAAATAATCAATATTAGTTACTGGAATAAATTTTACAGAATTTATCAGCAAATTGGGTTCAAAAATTTACCTATGGTGGTAAGAGGCTGATTCAACAGAAAAGAAGAGAATTAACATTTACAGAGCTCTTTCTAGAATCAGAAATTATGGCACGCATTGTTCTATGTTCCTTGTGACAACAGTGTGCGAGATATTCTGTAATGACCATTTTATAGATCCATAGCAGTGGTAATGACTGAGGTCCCACAGCTTGAAACTGGCAGAGGCTGCATTAGGACCCAGAGTTGAATTCAGGAATTCACCAGCTTCTCCTCCTGCCATGCTGCCTCTAGAGGAGAAAGAGAAAAGAGGCTCTGAGGAAATGGAGGCTGAAGGGAATTTCAAGAAAATAGTGGTTCATGTTATCACGAGCAGGTTGGGCAAGGTGCAATCTCGATTGAAAGGAACTTCCTAGAAAAGGCAACATCGGGCTCAGTCCTTTAAGTTTAGGTGATTTTTGTCTCCCTTTTAAAAAATTTTTATTTTGAAATGATTTTCAGAAAAGTTACAAAAATAGTATAAAGAATTTCCATATATCTCCATCCAGATTCTTCAAATGCAAACATTTCCCATGTTTGCTTTATCCTGCTCTCTATTTATACACATTATTTTTCCCTAAACCATTTGAGAGTAAATTGAAGACATGATGTTCCTTTACCAAAAAATTCTTCAGTGAGTGTTTTCTAACAACAAGGTCATTCTCTGACATAGTAATCAAAATTGGGAAATTGCCATCAATACTATTATCTACTATAACCCGTAGTTACAGATTTTGCCAATTGTCTCACTAATGAAAAAAATGAAAAATAAATTCTACCCAGGATCCAATCCAGGATTACACATTACATTCAGTTGTCATACCTATGAAGAGGGCATTTTTATTATTGAAAAGAAATTTTTATCAATTTTCATTTGTTATTTTAAGTGGCTATACAGTTATGGTCCATATGGGGTAACAAAGACTCTCTCCTTGACCAAACTTGACCAGACATGCTCGTCTGAGCCCTCTTTTTGACTAGGCCCAGCCCTTTGGCCCTGTCTTCTCTTGCCTAGTCCAGCTGTAGCAAGAATCCCTCTCACATATCTGATCAAATTTCTCATCTCCCGTTCTTGATATCTGATCAAGGCCTGCCTTTAGCAAGAATTCTGTTAGGTCACTTTATCAAGAATCCACCTAAACCAAGAGCTTTTATTCAGAATGTTCAGGGCACCAGGCAAACATCTGTTCTGGAATGCCTGTCTACATAAACAATTTAATTGTAAAATGCATTACAAAATCCATGGCCCATGTGAAGTACAGTGACCTAATAATGAAGATTTAGAATAATGGGATAGAAAAGAGATGTTTACATACTTATTTATTGTTTCATCATTTCATATAAAGATTCTTCGGTGGCCAGGCACGATCTCTTCCTGTTCAAGTCCAAAAACCACTTTTCATTTTCTTTCTTGTTCACTCTTACCAAATGCACTGTTCTCAATTAACTTCATTATCTCCCACCTTGAGAAAAGGTAAAAATGCCATTATTACTCACAAGGCCACTAGGAAAAAAGGATTCCCAGACCCAATTCCAACATGTATATGGAGGCTTCCCCACACCAACAAGCAATTCTTGGACTCCATCAGAGTGTCCAAGAATCCAGCTCAATTCTGACACTATCAACCTAGAGACAGAATCAGAATCCACAATGGTACAGTCCTACAAGATGCCCTCCACTTCAGATGCCAGTCACAAGTCCACATCATTACTTGTACTACTGACAACTGCCTATAAATCCCAGGTTCCCACAATCCCCTCCTCAGTTTGACTAATTTGCTAGAGCAGCTCACTGAACTCAAGAAAATCCGTTTACTCACTACATTTCTGATTTATTACAAGTGATAGTAAAGGATACAAACCAAGAGTCCAATGAAGAGACACATAGGGCAATGTCCCAGACGAAGGAGCTTCTGTCATGAGGACAAAAATTACTTATATGGATGGAGCTGTGATGTTCTTAACAGCTCTTCATCGATTTTCTCAAGTGGTACGTTGAAAAAATTTTCTTTTCCTCACTTTATAGATGGGGAAACTGAGGTTTGCCAGTCATAACTTGCCCAAGAGAGACAGGAGAGCTAAGACCCTTGCAGCACAAGGTAGGTAGAAATGTAGGCAGCAGGGCTCTGGAGCTCTGTTATTTCTCTTTGAACATGGCGAACTCACCTCACCTGCGTGCGTGGGGTGAGGAGACAGTCCAGTGGATGATGAGGGGTCGTGCACCTGTGTAAGTGCTCCACAGGCGTGTGGGTGAGGAGGGTAGCACATGCACCAGTTGGATCTCTCTCTCGGGAGGTGGTGATGGGCACCAATGCTCCTTGCATGGCTTCCTCTTTCCAAATAAACAACAATATGACACAATGTCTGAAAGCCCAGAAAATTTCCTGTCTCCATTGGTCTGGTGCCGTGCCTGCTACAAACCTGGAGCCATTAAAGCTATCTCCAGCCCTCCCCTCCTCTCCACCCTTAGTCTCCAGCTCTGGGACTCATGGAATGCCATGAGCTCATTGCGCCTGGCCTGGATGGCACCAGCTACATAAAAAAGCTGGATGTCTTCTGCCAAGGAAAACCCAGAGCTGGGCCAGTGACCTGGACTTCCTCCAACAGGTTGGCTCAGCCATTCCACCCACCCTAAGGCTCTGTCTCTTTCAGGACTCGCTATTCTCTTCTGGGTCCTGATCTGAGGGAACCTGAATAGGGTCCATTATCACCAAAAAGTCATGTTTCCCAGAGACAATTATGTTCTAAGTTGCAAATGAAACTGGCAATAGCGTAAGAAGTGAAAGGGAAGCTAGCTGTTTCTAACCTATAGAAATCTACTTTGAGATCCACTTGATTTGTCATCCACTCTGTACTTCTTACTCAAATTCCACCAAAAAGCACTAGCCGATGGCTTCCCCACACTCCCATAGCAAATGTCTGCAGTGCTATTACATAGCCTTTGTTGCCTGGGAAGTAAACAGACTCCACCTTTCATGCCAGGTTGGATTGATGTGTAATGATTGCCCTGTTGCCTTGTCAAAAAGGATGCTGAGGCCATATTTGGACACAATGGGAAACCTGCCATCACCAGTTAGGAAAGGCAGCTGCAGGGAGTCCTTGCCAGGCACCAGGCAGCTGTGTCTGCCACCCAGACTGCCACATGGCACTGCCCTCTGTTACCCCGACGGCCCCATCACCATATGAGCGATTTGGGGGCAGCACTCCATTTGCTCATCTTTGTATCTCTAGTACCTTGCACACTGCCTGGCACTTAGTAGGTGCCCAAGAAATATTTTACTGAATGAATGATTGGTTAAAAGCCTTTCCATAGAGTGGAGAAGCAGATGCACCCACCCTGGCTATAGACAAGTGGAAATTATGTGACTTCAACACTCTCTTTGGCCCACAGAGAGACCACTTCTCTGGGCGCTCATAGTCTCTCCTATAATCTTATTCTTGATGACGTCATGTTCAATAATGCCTTTTTATAACTTTATTAATGTGTCTCCAAGTTGTCTCCACATTAATAACCTAAGGCTAGCGATAGTAACTTTTGCTTTAACCCACACTGTGGGCATTTAGTAATGAATGAATGTGTCTTCTGCCTCTCCACCTGCCATTTACTCTTCCGTTTTGTCAACACTGTTGGTTGGTTTAATACCTGGTAGTAGATGAATTGCCATGTTACATGTTTGTCCTTAATTTCCTCTTATCAAGCAGTGACAATCTTAATTGAATTTATAAATGTTAACTAAATCATAGAACTTTAACTTGGAATGCACCATTCAGTTTAAAGCACTGATTTCAAAGGTGAGGAAAATGAAATCTTAATTGTTAACAGAGTTGCTATCTCCTCTCTCTGCTTCACCCTTTTCATTCATTTATGCAACAGTAATTTTTTTTAGAGTTAACGTGTAATAAAAATTTATTATAGATAATTATTGGAAGAACACAGAGAAAATCGTACTTCTTAATGTTTTGACATCTAGTTTATATTTCTGTGAGCTTTCAGACAAAACCCACTCTAAATGTAGGTAGAATTAGCAAAGCCACCCACCAGGATCACTGTATTCCAAATTATTCCCCAAGCCACACTCAGCCCTCCAACAAAAGCCTACCAACCACCTCATATGTTTCTTAACCAAGTATCACCACCAATTGTGCAAAAGAAATAAAAGACACAGCTCATGCTCTCCAAGTACTTATCTCTGCAATTGCCCAGAGATTAAACATTTTCTATAGGCTTTCAAAGCTACAATAACATCTCATTTATGTGGTATGCCACGAAGCAGGTTTTCTAAACACTTAATTCTTAACCCTCCAGCCATCAGAACTTAAAATACATACATATTGTTATAGACATTAGAAAGAAAACTTCATAAAACATATTATACACACATTTTTAAAACAGAAAATGCTCGCTATAACTCCACCCTGTCTTAAGGACACTGAGGCCTTTATCCTAGCATTCTTGGGCTTAGGTACAAAGTCCTGATCAACTCAGGGTTTGTTGAGGTTTGTGGGGCTCTTCCACACTGAATGGCCCTAGAAAGCCATGGATTTTTAGTTCTTCGCTGGTGGAATTACTTCTGTCTGCATTCTTATTACAAATTGATAGCTGTCATTTCTGCATTTTGCTGGTCTTCTGATTTCTTTCACTGTGTTCTAATCAGGGCTCTTCCCGAGGGCTGCTCTGGGTAAACCCTTGGCCATTGTTTTCCTCATGTTTTTCTCTGCCTCCTTTCCTTTAGGCCGGGTCGTTTACAGGCTTCTCAGCCAGGACCAGCCTCACGGGCATCACACCTGTGGAGTCACAGAAGACCCCACACTCAGAAGAACCCACAACTTGGTTCAGGGCTCTGCTCTCTTGAAACGCTTAAAATGTGACCTCTGAATTTGCATTGTGTAAGTGAAGGCCACTGGGACGAGAGAGAGCGCGGGCACGGGAGAGGAGATGTGCTGCACGCGTGTGCCCTCTGCTCTCTGCCCCGCTGGCGGCGTACACACGGTGTGGGTTAAGCCCGCCACGCAGCTCCACGACACCCTCATCTCGCCCCTCTTTGAGTCTGGCTGGACTCCTACGCATCGTGGGTTCGCAGGAATGCCGTGTTCTCGTTCTGTGTCCACACGGTTACGACCGAGTGAGCGGGGAACGGACAGCCAGAGAGGCCACTCTTTCCATTCAAACCGGCACTTGCTTTATATGCAGAAAGATGACAACGGCACTTCTAAAAAATACAAATGACCAAGGAACCCCATCGTTTGGTTTTCTTTTTACTCATGGACTTCTCTGTAGAAGCCAACCACTTATTCTAAAAAGGATGACATAAGAAGCAAGGAAAAGGGCAACCCGACTCTCTTCTCCTTTAAGTCCTTCCTTACTCACCTATCAGTAAACCGAAGGTGGAGGTAGGTGTGCTTGTCAAAAAAATAAAATAAAGAGAGTTGGTTTAGTTTTACCAAGCATTTCCCCGTTGTGGTAGAAACAAAATATACATGAATGTACAAGCTATGGAATATAAATTGTGTAATTTTGGTGATTTTGTGTATGAATTAAATGCTTTCGCATTGCATTTTAAATCACTTATTCGCGACAGCTAAACGGAAGAAATAACTTAGGTGTCCATCAGCGAATGAATGAGGCACCTGAGCTGGCAAACTCATAGAGGCAGAAAGGAGAGTGGTAGTTTGACAGGGGCTGGGAGAGTGAATATACTTAATGCCACCGAACTGTACTCTTTAAAGTGGTTAAATAATGGCACATTTCATGCTATGTGTATTTTACTACAATGAAAAATAATAAATAGCATAATGAAAAGATGAAAGGCAAGTCATTTAAATGTTATTTTTCTTTACTTATAACGACAAGAGCGAATTTTTTAAAAGCGTACATTGAGGTCGCAGAAGAGAAGGCTTTGCACGTCGGCGCCTTTACCTGCGCTTTCCCCTGCGTTTTCATTTCCCACCGGGTCCTGTAACTGATGTAGCCAGTCCCGTCCTCCCTTCTCAGCCCCGTAACATCTCATTCTCCCCGCCTTGGATCCTTCTGCAGTGTCCACATTCGCCACTCGCAGGACGTGCTCGCGCCTTCGCGCTCTTGTTTCTCTTCCTTTGTTGTTCTGTTCTCCATCCCCCTTGCCCTGCCTTTCCTTAACCAAGAGCAAGAGAGTCACCATCCTATCTATTTACTCATCTTCCTTGACATGTGACCTCCCTTCTCACCCTCCTTCCTTCAGCTGAGAGCCTGGTCCTCAGCTGAGAGCCTGGTCCTCAGCCGTTCCCCTTGCTCTGTGTTCATTCCACTCACCCCATCTGAACCCGCTCCCTTTCCCCTGAGGCTCCACTTTAGCCTAGTCCCTTCTCCCGTGGCAGCCCGAAGCCATGCCCTTTGCCCTAGACCATGCACGAATCACTCTCTCTGTCCTCCTGCTTCCGCCTGGCTTCTGCCACTCCTGAGCTAAAAGGTTTCTGAGAGATCCCATCCACCTGGAGATCTGATGCTTATACTTCTCTCCCTTCCCCCGGATTCAAATGGGTGATCCAAAAACACTTTTCCTTAAAAAGAACAGATAGGCAACCCAAGTGTCCACCAATGGTGGAATGGATAAATGAAATATAGATACATAGCAATGGACTATTACTCAACCTTTAAACAAGAAGGCAATTGTGACACACGCTATGACATAAACCTTGAAGACATTATCCCAAGTGAAATAAGTCAGACAAAAGGACAAATATGGTATGATTCCACCTACATACGGTTCTTGGATAGGCGGCTGCCCGGGGACTGAGGGAAGAGAAGAATGAGGAGCTGCTATTTAATGGGCACAGAGTTTCTGTCTGGAACGATGAATAAGTTCTGGAAGTAGACGGTGGCGATGGTTGCACAACACTGTGCATGTACTAAATGCCATTGAATCGTGTGCTTAAAAACAGTTAAAATGGTAACATTTATGTTATGTATATTTTACAATTAAAAGAAAAAGAATGAGGTGAGAATGCTAATCTGTGCCATCCTCCTCCTCCGAGAGGTGTCCTGGAGAAAGGGAAAGATGATTTACATCTTCAGTTCAAGGCTGGACAGGAAAAAAAAAAGGCAGAGGAAATGAAGGAGAGGGTGTGGCACTGTCCCCCAAAGCTACAGTGCCAGTCGAAGGGTTGTTTTCAGAGAAGCCCTTTTGGGCTTTCTGATGATGGCAGCATTTGGGGAATAGAGCATGAGAGCTGGAAGGCTCAGAGAGGAGAAACGACTTGCGAGGCCCTCAGAGCTCATGGGTAGCGAGGATAGCACCAGAGCCAGGAATGAAGTGGCTCCCACTCCAGGGCTCTCTCCTCTCGACTGAAGCTCTTTGAGAGATTGCAGCTCTGAAGGTGATGGCACAAGTCAGTCCCTACAGTGCGGTGAAATAGGGACTCCAAGGAAGGCAGACGCAGAGGAGCCCTGGGCTCCGCTTCCAGGGGCTAGGCCAGACAAAGCTTTGGCATGAATAGCTAAGGAGTTATGTGAGGCAAGGAGCCCGCAGCACGCATCCTGTGCAGAAGGAACAGCTTGTACCGTGGGACACAGCATCATCTGGGGCAATGTTGCTGTCCGGGACACTACTGTCATTTAGCTCAGGACTGTTGCAGGCATAACAGGACATTTGGTACCTCCTATCCTTGCCCACTGAAATCTAGAAGCACTCTCCTCCCCCCACCCCCAACCACCCCCACACCCTGGTTCCCGAGCTTAGTTAAGCGAGGACAAAGAACCAAGTAAACTGTGACTGTGGCAGTTAGGAGTGAGGCGAGTAAGGGGCCAGGACGTGTGTGCAGGGGGAGGCTTCATGGGCAAGCACCAAGGCAAGTTGCCCGGGGTCCCGCGCTCAGAAGGGCCCCATGAGTGGGTTTACAGCTCTGAGCGCACCATCTTGAAACTCTTATCCTTTTGTTTTGAGTTTGTGTTTTGTGAGTCTGGGACAATTGAAGCCCCTGCTCTTGCACAGTCCCAGCTCCAATTGCCCCCCAGAACGGGGTCTCAGTTGTGCCCTCTGTGTTCCTAGCACCTCGGGCTCCACCCAGTTTCCCCCTCCCTACCCCCATCACTTGACCTCATCACATTGGTGGGGGGTCATGTTCTGCAGGGCCCTCCATCCCCATCAGAGGCCAAAGCAAGCTCAGAGAAGGCCAGGGTTAAGCTAATGCCCCTTAGTGTCTCAGAGATAAGGCAAGGCAGTGGCCATCACTACCCTGGGCTGGCAGCACCAAGGTGCATTGGGGAATGAATCAGCAGCCTCTTGCCCACTCCCAGTGCAAGAATCCCCTTAGTTGCAATCCCTTAAGTGTTGCCCATCCACCTGTGGGTCGGGATGGAAGCCCATGGAAAGGGAGATTGATTTCACCCCACTCCCAGCTGGGGCCCTGCATTTTGCACTGGACCCACAAGTCATAGAGCCAACTCTGCATGTTTGATAGTGTCAGCAGTGGAGATGAAGAGAAGGGGACGCTTTGGGGACATGGTTTGACATGCACTCAGTAGGTTTTAGTGACCGATCACATATGAAGGGAGGAGGGGGATTTTAAGAAGACACCTCCTTCCTCTGTTTTTAGCCCAGAAATAGAGAAGGATTAGTTTGTTTGAAGGGGGTATGGAAACGTGGGTAGAAATAATTAGTTTACTTTGGGACACATTTATTTCGAGATTATTGTGGAGACATTCAGAAAGCATTTGGAAATTAGGGCAGGAGCCCAGGAAAAAAGCCTGAGAGAAAGAGCCAGAGGCGTATGGAAGGCATTTGAAGTCACAGGAGCAAAAGAGAATGGCCAGGACAAGATACGGTGGCTGGAAGAGAAACAAGGATGCTGCAGGCGCAGAAAGTGATATTCAGGCGAAAACATGGGCATTGAATTTGGTCACTGGAAGGTCAGCAAGGACCTTAGAGCTGCACTGTCCCATACAAGAGCCACTAGCTATTAAAGTTAAATTAAGGCTAAAATTGAATAAAATTCAAAATTCAGTTTCTTAGTCCCAAGAACCACATTGCATGTTTTCAGTAGCCACAGGTGGCTCATGGTTCCATACTGGACCACTCGGAATGGAACATTGCTATTTGCAAGAAATGTTCTGTTGGACAGCACTGCTTTAGAGCAGATTTGGGGGAGTAGACTTGTCCAAGAGGTCATCAACAGTGCCAGGACTGGGGCCCAGTTCTCCAGACTCCCAGGACTTTTGCTCTTGGATCACCAATTCCACCCTTCCTGGCTGGCGAGGGCATCCCATCCACCCCAGGTTTGCTTGGCATTAGATCAGCACCAGCATGAGTATAGCCACTACACACCCCTCCACAGACCTCCATGCTCTCTAGAGCCCACAACTCTTCTCTTCCTTCCTCCCCCAAGCCTGTCCAGGTGCAGTGCCTGGAACATAGGAGGCACTCAACAAACACTTGCTGAATGAATGAATGACCCCTGTGAGGCGTGTCAGCTCCACTACAGAAATCAGGTGTCCTTGTCTTACCAGCTCCTCTCTCATGGTTCGCAGGCTGAGACTGTCACTCTGGATAAATACGGGTGCCACCTCCCGAAGTCATTCGCTGCCTCAAGTGTTCATTTTCAAGGCTTCTTAGAGGCTGGGAGGCATCTGCATGGTCCCAGGTGCATTTGGAAAGTGCACAAAGGAATTCATAAGGTGGGGGATCTGGTGGGCAGTGCCCAGATTGAGGAATCAGAAATTCTGGGTGTGTCCCTGAGTGACTTTGGGCAGATATAGAAACTCTCTGTGCTCTAGTTCCCCACTTGGAAAACAGAGACCCTGATCCTGCATACCTCTCGGCATTGTCGTACCAGCCAGTGATGGTCCTGACTGGATGCAGAGACCTCTGAAAAGCCAAAAGACACCGACGCGTCTCCTCCTGCCCCCTCACCTCCATCTACATGACATCCACACCTTCTTCGTTAAAAATGTTTCCCCATCATCATTCCCTGTCACTTTTTAATACTTCCACCCTCCCCCCCTGGCCCCCCAGCGAGGCATTTTCCACTCAGAATATGAACATACAGGAGCTTCTCTCACCCTCCAATCTTCTCTGCACCTCCCCCTCCCAGGTCACAGCCAAGTTCCCAAAGAGCTTCTCTCCACTTGCCAACTCCTTCCTCACCTCTCAGTCACTTCTCAGCTCACTGCCATCTGGCCCAGGCCTGCTGCTCCGTGGAGACTCTTTCCACCAATGACATTGGGGACCTCTGAGTCCCATTCCCGGAGGCCGGGCTCCCTTGCCTACTCAGTCTCTGGTGAGTTTGGGGCTCTGATCTCTCCCTCCTCCTTGAGCCCCTCACTCTGTCCACTCCCAGGACTCCATGCATTCCCCCTTTCTCTCTGGTCCCTCCCTCAAAAGCTGTCCCCAGGTCCCCTCCCTTCTGTATGCCCACCTCCATCTGCAGGACTTTGAATGTGTTTCTCGGTGCTCCATCCTCTTCCGGAGGCTTTCTCACATGGAACACTCTCCCTGAGTGACTTGATCTGGGAAGCAAGTGGCCTGAGACCCCAAAGTCTGCCTCCCCAGCCAAAAGTACTTTCTGATACTGAGGACATGGATGTCCAACTGCCCCCTGGACATGACACTTGGAGGCCTCTCAAACATAATGTGTCCAAAAGCCAGCTCCTGGTCCTCCAAAGCTTCCGCTGGGGTTCATTTTCTGTGAACAGAACTGTGTTAGACATTTTAAGTTGGTTTACCCTAAATCACACCTCAAAAGGAGCCCCAATCTGACCACTCCACTTAAAAGTACACGCCCTCCCTGCCCCACCCACGACCCTGCTCGATTCTGAGGATTTTTCAGCTTCTAACATACTCTATAAATTACTTGTTTATAATGTTTATTTTTATGGTCTGTCTCCCCCACTAGAGTGAAGGCCACAGCACAGGCTTTTTTCATCTATCTTGTTCACTGATGCATGTCAAGCATCCTGAAGAGTGCATAGTGCCTGGGAAGCTTGGCAAACACCTGTGGAATGAAAGAATGCCTCAGTGACTCGTGGGGGCCTCTTCTCCTGCCTCCCCTTCTAGGCATACACCTCATCAAGGCAGACACAGCTTCTTCTCTGAATCCCACACATTTAGCACCTGCTCACCACATTCCAGGCCTCAGTGAATGTTTGCTGAATAAGTGAAGTTTGAACATAAGACACGGTACTCTAGGGTGACAATTTCTGATGACGTCTATAGTCTCACTGTGGCATCTTTAAAGCTCGGATATCTTGAATGCTGAGTATTGTGCTAGTTTTGTGACAGTTTATATTTTTATTTATTTAGTCATTCTAAAGGTAAATGCTCAAGATCAGCCAACCAGGAATTCGTTCACCTGGAGACTCTGGTAACAAACCAAAGAGGTTGCCATTTGGGTTCCTCTTATTCTAAATTCCACACAGATCACTCTATTTCTGATGCCTAACTTGTTTCAGACACATTGTTATATATTCTCACAGCAGAAACTGTCAGGAACCCAACCACATGTTCAAACACTCAGAATTCCACTTCCCATCCTGAAGTTCCCCACGAGCACCCTGACTTTCCACCTGAGGCCTTCCTCTTGGTCCTTGCGCCAAGAAGATAACATCCCAAGAGTAGTGCTGGTAGCCTGGATCTGGAGGGTAAATACTCTAGCTTCTTCCTGCCTCAGGGAGTACCTGAGCATGCTGACTCTGTCTGCCACAGTTCCCCGCTGTGACTGAACCCCACTCGCCATCAGGGGCAACCTGTTCCATAACCCATCCTTTACTGGCTTCCTTCTCTCCCGTCTCACTGCCCACTTCGCGAGCACTGCTTTCTGGGAAGATCTCCCAGTTAGATACTGCACTGAAAGCTTGGTCTCGGCATCGGCTTCTGGCAAAACCCAGACTGAGACAATTACATTATTACTTTCTGAAAAACATGCTGTCATTCTGAAACTGCTAGCGGTAGATTTTTTAAAAGTTTTAGATTATGGTTTTATAATACATTCAAAATGCACAAATTATGCATATGCAGGTCAATAAATGATCGCAAAGTGAGCAAGAAATAAAATACTGTACCCCCAGAAGCCCTTCTCTTGCTCCCTCCTTCCCTATACATATTTCCTCCTTAGCCCCTCTCCTGACTTCTAATACCATAGATAACTTTACTGGCTCTGAACTTCATACAAGTGCTCTCATTCAGTATCTGTTCTTTCGGGTTTGACTTCTTTTACGCAGCATCGTGTGTGCGAGACTCACCCATGATCCTGCACAGGGCTGCAGTTTATAATTTGTGCCGCGTTGTTCTCTATTGCATGGTTAGACTGCAATGTACTTATCTGTTCTGCTGTTAGTAGTCTTTCGGGGCTATTACAAAAAATGCTGCCACGAACATTCTTGCACATGCACATGTGCACACAATTCTATTGGCTATATATCATACACCAGGATGGACTCACTGCGGATTCGCAGGCACTGTGATAATAAGTGGGAGAAAATACATTTTCTTAAAGCAGGGAAGCCCCTCTGGGTGCTCATATTATGATACCCTGCAGCCCCGCCCCACTGCCTGAAGCTGGAACCTGTCCCCTGCGGACATACTACACTCTCTCTTTCTAGGCATGGAGTGGTGGGAAGAAGCTTGGCAGGCAAAGACCAAGGAAGCCCCAGTCCTGGTACTAACTATGGGGCCACGAGCAAGTCCCTTCACCTCTCCACACTCAAATGCTCCCTCTCTGGCCTTGTCAGTTGTTCCATGGCACTGCAGACACGGGCCCTGTGGACAGACCACCTGGGTTTCAAATTCTGACTCCCCAACTTACTAGCTGTGTGACCTTGGGCAAGTGGCTCAACATCTCTGTTTCCTCAACTGAAAAATAAGGATAATAAAGTGCCCACCTCATAGGGTTCTTGAAGATGAAGTG
The DNA here is from genome assembly GCF_014176215.1 of Rousettus aegyptiacus. Lineage (NCBI taxonomy): Eukaryota > Metazoa > Chordata > Mammalia > Chiroptera > Pteropodidae > Rousettus > Rousettus aegyptiacus. The sequence continues at coordinate 76,052,816 of NW_023416287.1, forward strand.
GAATAATATGGGTGAGGTGTGCAGAACAGTGCCTCCCACAGAATAAGAGTTCAATAAATGTTGGCAAATTACCTCACAGGTTGTAGAACTCACATGAAATACTGGGTGTGGAAGAGCTTTAAGAGGTACAAAGTCAGAGAGAAAGAGAGAGACAGACAGAGAGAGAGAGAGAGAAAGAGAGAGGCACATGGCTATTTTCCTAGTGCACAACCCCTTATTTGTGTCTCTTGTTTCTTGGCCTTTTCAATTCCTTTCTTTAGGAAACACCCAAAGCCAAGCATGAAATGAAGGAAGTACTAGAGGTTGGCATGGCAGTTCATGGACTGTCATTTAGACTAGGATATGAACATTTCCCCCCTTCTCAGACATTATAACCTCCATTTTGAGTAGAAGATCCAAGGCTCTTTCCTGAGTCTTCTGCTTAGCAGTGACATGATCTTGGGTATATGGCCTGGATTCCTCACTTGTAAATGGGGATCAATAAAACCTCTCCTGCCTCTCTTAGAGAGATATTGTAAGGTTCGAAAGGTAAGTGCTTTGTAAACTGGAAAGTATGTTCACACGTGAGCACATATGACTCTTGGAGAAGAAGAAAGGTCAGGAAAGCTTTGAGGACAAGGATCAGGTATATCTTGGTCATCCATTTAACCAACCTCTTGTTCCCCTGCATCACCTTCCAGCACCTGGCTAGTCCTTGGAACATACTCGGTGCTCAATAAAATGCTTGCTGAGATGACTTGAGGTTGGGGAGGGAGAAGGGAGGGTATTTATAATCTTTGAGGGTTTCCAGCCTTAAGGGCCCTGCCACCTCTCAGCAGTGCGTGGGCTTCAAGAAGCCTGCCAAACACGTCACCTGTGAAATCACAGGGCCACCAGGAAGGTGGCACAGGGTGGAGTCAGTGGGAATGTACTAATTTTGTAAACTGCACCATGCCATCATGCACATGCCCGTGGGTAGTGTGGTAAGGGAGTGGAGGGAAGGGAAGGGAAAGTAGACAACTTTGAGTGAAGTTGCAGGTCCTGCCAGATGGCTCACGGGCCCTGGGCTAGCCCTGGGCAAAAGTGCAGTAGAAAGTCTGCTTGTTGGAAGGAGTGTTGACAAAATGTCACTCCCTCCATTTCATCATTTGCTCCAACACATTTTCTCCCAATACACACACACACACACTCACACAGTCCAACCCTAGCATTCTGTCCTCTGACATGTCTCATCTCCTTCTGGGAGCCCACCTGCCTGCTCCAGAGGGAAGCCAGGACCTGAACCTTTCCCTACTCTTTGCCCCATGGATCCCCATCTCCCACCAACATCCCCTTCTCCATGATCCAGTTGTCCAATAGTCGCTGATCTAACCATCATCCCTTATCACATGAACACTAATTAGCTCGTCCCAGGTAACAGAGTTTGAACTCCACCTTGTATTATCATGATCTGAGCCCAGATCTGCCTTCCAATGAGAGAGCCGGTTCCGTAAAGTTAGGGACTATGTCTGTTCCTCTTCGTAGCCCACTCAGAGCCCAGCAGTGTCGGGACCAAGATAACTGAATTCTAGGCCAACAGTGGGGAAAAGCAAAAAGCAATGTGATTAAATGAAAGAACTCTCATTTATCTGTAGAAATAAAGGAGAAGATGGGGCTAAAATAAACAGTTGAAAGTCTGTACAAGACACAGATCCTCAGACTCCCTCCCAGCTCAGCACAACCAGAAAACTGCCTACCCTTTATGGAATGGAACTGCAAGTCGACTCTCTGGAGAGGCTCAAACAGGTTTCCCGACTGGGGACCACCAAGAAGAGTTGAGGGTAGAAGTCTTCGACGGATAGCCTGATCATTAGTAATAAGTGTTCACTGGAGGCTGAGGCTCATAGCTCTTTCTAGGAACCCTGGGGGCCAGGCATTCACCCTCGAGAAAGAAAATAATTTGACCAGTCCAAGAAAAAAACCTAAAGATACTAATATTGAAAATCTCCAAGAGATGATCTAGGCTGATCCTTTCAGGAAAATACCTACTCACATACCCAGAGCTCCCAATCAGTTTTTTGTCTCCATAAGGACACAAACAAATATCCCCAGATATGTGAGGAAAGCCACCAATATAAAAGACAGAGATACCCAGATGAATAACAGAAACAGGAAACTTAACAGAAGCGAAATTCAAAAAAATGCTACAATTAATATACTCAGAGATAAAAGAGAAGATACTGCAACTATAGAACAGAGAGAAATGATTAGGAAAAGAACAAAAACAAAAGAACATATTCCAAGAACAAAAACAAGTGCTCTTGAGAGTTAAAAACACCATAGGAGAAGCGAAAAATTCAGTAGAAAAATAAAAGGCAAAGGTGAGGAAAGAGGGCAAAGAAAAGAGATGGAGTATAGAAAATGAGAGGACTAGTCCAGGAGTTACGATATATAAACAATAGAAGGTCCAGTAAAAGAAACAACAGAGAAAAAGCCGAGAGGAATCGTAGAAAGAAAGGGCAAAAAAAGAAGGAAGAGAGGGAGGGAGGGAGGAAAGGAGGAAAGAAGGAAGGAGGGGAGAGAGAGAGAGATGGGGGAGAGGGAAGAGGAGGGGAGGGAAGGAGAGGAGAGGAAAGGAGAGAAGAGGTGAGGCTCAGGGAGAGGGAAGAGAAGGGAGGGGAGAGGAAGGGAGAAAAAAGAAGAAAAACTCCCAGAATCGAAGGATTGAATTTACAGATATAAAGGACCTGCTAAGTGCCCAGCACGATGGATGAAACATCGTTACAAAATTTTAGAACATTGTCTACCAAGAAAAAGAAAAATCTTATATGTTTACGAAGATCAGAAAGGTTTCCCACTTTTCAATAGCCCTACTGGAAGCTTGGAGATAATGGTAAATGCCTTCAAGATTCTGAAGAGAAACTACTACGGATCTAGAATTTCATAACCACTCAAGGTACCAATCAATTGGGAAGGAGAATAAAGATGTTGTCAGACATGGAAGATCTTACGATATTTATCCCCCATCCATTCCTTTCCAGGAAGCTACCAAGGAAGAAAACCAGGGAAGAAACCAATAATGAGGAAGAAATGAGACACCGGACATACAACATGAAAGAGATTTGCTGGTGAAAAAAGGTCCCAGGATGACAGTTCACCAGGATGACAGTTCACCAGGCACGGAGGTTTTCAGTCCCCATTAGAGCACATCAGATATCTCCAGGAAAGACTTCTCAGAAGCTGGAATTGATTGAATATCTGATGGTTGTGAAGGAGGAATTAGATAACTGTTGAAGCTTTTGCGATTGAGTTAGAAATGTGTAAGTCAAAAGTCAAGCAAAATAATAATAATAAATAAATAATAATAAAGCAAGAAAATTTTTACCTCCAGGAGAAGCAAAAAGTTGAGTGGGAAAGAGAAGTCATCGTGGTTTACTACATGGTTTTACAAAGTCAGATTAATGTTAACTGTGAGTACTGATCTAACCAAAATTATGACAACCATACTGAGGGGCTGGGGAAGAGAAGGGTGTGCATGAGTGGATAGAGCAGAGACATTCTCGGGAGACTAATGTTTAAAACTTAATGATCAAAATCAAAAAAAAAAATTATAAAGTAGCAATACAAGTTTAGACATATTTTTTCGAGACATGGAAATAAATACCAAAATAATCAGAGTTGAAAATGGTTGCTCCACAGGGAGGGAGATGCAGAGAGGGAGAATAGGAGACTGCTATTTTCCACAGCAAAGCTTGAAAACCAATTTGACTATGCATATGTATAACTTGGATTAAAATATAAACTTTTAAAATAAAATTTAAAAAATAAAATGGTGGAAATAACACTGGCTCTTACCATTCTATCAGGTTTGAAAACTTGTAAAGTGCCATACAAGTGAAAGGTATTTCATAGTTAATGAGGCACAGGAACAATTGTGCAGGTCAGTATTTATAATCTGGTTGATATTTTGAAATGTCACAGTTCTGTCATATATACTCAATCTTCCAAATTGCTTGTGCTTATTTAGCATACCTTGTCCCCAAATTGAGGAAACATTCATGCTACACACACACACACACACACACACACACACACACACACACACACACACAGAGAGAGATATCTAAGAATAGCCAAGGTAACTGAATAATAAGCTAACAGGGAGCTTGCTTTACCAGATATTAAGATTTTGCAGAAAACTATATAAATTAAGAGTGGTACTGGCATGTTAAAAAAGAGGTGTATCAAAAGAACCAAACAGAGGGCCCAGAGATATACTAATACACAAATGGAGCCATCGGGATTCTTATTTTTCAGATTAAAAAATAGCTTCAGAGAGATCCATTGCTGAAGGTCACTTAGCTGGAACTCACTGCAATGTCTAGGTGCTCATTTCTTTTATTTATCCTGCTTATGATTCATTAGACTTATTGATCTTTCACAAGCTTGGAATTAGGACCATTATCTTCAAGCATCTTTGCACTATTCTGTCTTCTGATTTTGGAAAACCAATTAAATTTTAAACTTGCTCACTCTATCCTCTAAACTTTTATGTTTTCTTTCTTTCTTTCTTTCTTTCTTTCTTTCTTTCTTTCTTTCTTTCTTTCTTTCTTTCTTTCTCTTTCTTCTTTCTTTCTTTCATCCTTTTTTTTCTTTTTCTTTTTTGTCTCCGCTACTTTTCAGACCTATCTCTAAAAGAGTGTCTAAAAAAGTAACAAACATAATCATTGAGGAAAGCATACAGTCTAGATAAATGAGATTGAGATGATTGAGTCTCTAATTGAAAAAAAAATTAACACTAAACATAATTGGGGTGGAGAGGAAGTTGAAATGAATAGCCAAATATTAAGATTGAAGATTTGATAAGATGACCGAGAGTTAGATGAAACAAAACAAAACAAAACAAAACCTCACTGTGGGTGCTGTGTGGTTGATAGATTGTGGGAGGGAGGGGCGGGAAGAGTAGGGAATTCAGTGAAGGAGACCAATCGAAGACCATTGCAATAGCGAGGAGTGATGATGTACGTTTGAATATAAAATGGTAGCGGTGGGGACAGAGAGATCTATTTCCTGTCACATGGCTTTGGCTCACCTAGCAGACATCTCTAAAGGAGGTTGATAAGACCTAGTAAGTGATTAGATTTTGGTGATCAGAGAAAAGAAGAGGCAGTGGACCCCAGGTACCTGGAAGGATGTGCCAATATCGATAGCTAATAAGTCACACTGGATTAACAACAGCTCTAGGTAGGAAATAATTATTTCCACTGTGATACACATAAATCTAGGGCTGCTACATAACTCAAAGGTGGAGATGTAAGCAGTGGTGAAAACAGGTGTGCAGTTCAAAAGCAAACTGGAGCTGGAAACAGAGTTGGGGAGTCCAGGGGTAGACGAAATTCAATCCCTTGTTATGTGTTACTGTTCCCTCTCCTCCCTTCTCATCACGGAGTTTGCCATAATTGGTGGTAACTACTTCTTGTTTCCTCCCTAGGCTGTAAATCCTGGGAAGATGGAGACTGTAGCTTATTTTCTGCTGCAATCCTATTTTCTGGCACATACTAAGTCTTTTATTGAGGACTTGGCAAAGGGAAGGTGATCAAGGGAACATCAAAACCTACGGGACCGTCAAAGGAGCTGCCAAAATAACCATCAAAGAAAGAGGAGAAGCACAAGATGTTCGTTCCAGGAGCCAAATGGAAGGAAGATGTCTAGAGTGGAGTGGGGTCAAGCGGCCGAGATGTTCCCATCCTGGATAGGTTCCCCGCCTGCCCCATCCCAGCTCTTCCTAGAGAAACTCCCCAGTCCACTGTCCAGACACCACATTTCTCTCCTTCCCCACAGAGGCTGATAGACCCAGATGGACACCTGACCTACAGCTGTGTCTGTTCATTAGTGGTGAGGTTTCCAGGGAACATAGAGGGGAAGTCAGCACCATGATGAGCCAAAGTCATGTGACAAATGCATGAGCCAGCACCCTGTGACATTTGTGAGGGCACAGGGCCTCTGGGTAAGGAGAGGAAGCTTTTAGTAGAGACAGAAGGAAAGTAACATGGAAGCAGTCCCCATTCCTACTAACTTTCCAGCTCCCAGCTCCAGCCCCTGAAGGACCTGCCCTGACCTTAGGTTACACGGGATCCAACAAATCTCTCTTTTTCTTAAACTAATTTGAGTGGATTTCTCTACCTAGAAGTGCATCTATTATATAGATAATAATTTTAAGGAAAATCAAATGTCTATGGACTCAAGAAAATCTTCCCTTTTACTGGAGGTTGTCAACAGTCCTCTGCTGTCATTAAAAATATAATCTTCATCTGCACTTGGAACACACCCGTTTAGAATTTTGAAGGAAACTGGGAACCCACTAGGGAGGGAATTGATTGCCTGCAGCCATGTGCTATTTAGTGGACCAGAAAGGATTCCACTCCAGAACCCCTGAAACCCAACCCATGTATCTTGCTGCAGCTGAACCTGTCTCCCCATCTCTAAGCTCAGGAAAACACATGCCAATCACTGCACAATAGCACAGAGTACTCAGCCCCACCGGTCCTTCAAATCCAGCTCTAGCAGGAAATGCTCAGACCCAGAAGCTGCTTTGTCTGCACTAGGACCCTCTACAGGAAGGTGGCTTAAACTAAATAAAACCTGCGCTGATGGCTTGCAATGACCACTCCATTAAAGCCGAATGCAGGCAGGATTCTGTTTGTTGAAATCCTGTGTTCCTTTTGTGCATTTGAAAAGTCACATCTGGCGCCGAATGCATTCCCTTTTGTGCTGAATGAAAGCGGTGGGATTGTGTGCTCCGGGTTCAGGCTCCTCTGAAAGGCGATTCCAGCCCTCCCAAACTGGCACAGGATGTCCGGCCATGGTCGGCTTCCTCCTCCACCACAGAGAGTGCCAATCGAAACACACCTCTTGCCAAGATTCTGGGACCACGCTCAGATCCAGACTCCAGGGCAGAAGGCAGATCTCCTGCCAAGTTCTCCGAAGTCAGACTCCTCCTGGGTTCTCGTCTTGGAAGTGTCCTGGCCTCCCTGTTTGGAAAGGGGTCATCAGTCTTCAGACGATTCCTGACAGGTCTGCACATTGAAAGCTGCAGGCCCTCCTCCAGCTCGCCTCGGACTCTCCAGCCCGGAAGGGCTGCTTTGCAGCATCTGGAAAAGCACTTACTGGTTTGGTTGTGGTCTGGCCTAGCAGCTGAGCCGGCTCCAAGTGCCACATCTCCAAGTGCCACGTCCTCCACATGCTGCTCCAGCCCAAAGATACTCGGGAAAGATGACAAGGAACCCAGATGTATACTTGCCTGGTGCTGTCCTCCCTTCATTCTTTGGAACTCAAAAAATGTTTGTTTTTTGTGGAATGAATGGGGGAAAAAAAGCTGTCCCCGTTGTCTGAAGTTACTCTCCCGGCAGTTTTTACAGCAATGCTCAACAGACTGAGCGAGAATAGTTTAAATGAAGTTTTCGTGCATAATATTTCACCAAGCATATGCCAGATTGGTCAGGATTACAATGCCATTTATCTTCTCAACCTTCTTAGAAAGACATAGGAGAATAAACCTTCTGTCTATTCTGTGTGTAGGGAAACTGAGGCCAAGGGAAGCTACAGAGACTCACCACAGTGGGGAAAAAGCAAAGCAGGGCCAGTCTTGGAAAATGCTCGTTGATGGGGTGGATAGTCTCTTCCTCACTTTAGGGAGTTGAACGCTTGTTAGGCACCAGGGACGCCGTGAGTGGGGAATGTGGAGGGTAGAGGAACTGGACGTGGGTCTCTGCAAAATTAACTTCAGTGACCCCCAAATTTAAACATGCACCTCAAACTCCAAGAGTGTTATACTGATGCCTCAAGACCCAGCACAAGTGACCCCATTCCAGAAGTTTTCCCTAATTAGTCAGTCCCATCATCCTTCACATCTAAGAACTATTCTCACAAACACAGTCTGAGTGAGTCACACCCTCTTTCTTTACTGTTCTCAAATTCATGTTAGTCTTCACTCAACTAGATTGCTAGCTGCTTCTCAAGGGCAGGGACTGTGCCCTAGATTTTGGAACCCCCAATCCCACTGGTCTCCTCACTGTTTGCCAAATGACAGGGTCATGAGCACAGCCCCAGGGGCCAGATCAAAGAAAACAGTCATTTGGGACTTGGGGAAAGCTGTCTTGTTTTACCTAAGAACAGATTGGGGCAGGGATCAATGTCTAAAATAAAGTTTGGCAAAGTGTGGCTTCCCCTTCAAGTCGAGGAAGGTGGCTCTGCTGATAGCTTGGCACAGAGAATCGATCTGGGTGAACCCCTGGTCAGCTGACCCAGGCTGAGGTAACCCACAGGGAGATGTCCAGCACACAAAACACGAAGATTTCCCAGCAACTCCCCTTCTGGAAGCTTCCATCTCTGTCCAGGCCCATTGCCCCATGATCACCAGGAACAGAACCAGAGAAGCTCTTCCCCACCTTTACACTCCAACCTCACAGTGCCCCCAGCTGGCACCTCCCTGGCACCGCCCTTATCAAATGCCACTGGTGAGATGAGGAATCTGGGCACGAGGAATCTGGGCACGAGGGATCTGGTCCCATCTGTAACCTTGAGCAAGTGATTCCCCTTCCTGGATCTATAAAACAGAGACATCAACTAGCTGGTCTCGGAGCAACGCTCTTGCTTCAAGGATCAAGCAGTCTGACACCAGGGAGGTGTCAGTTGGTTCTCGCTTGGTTGGTTTCCTTGTCTGCGTTTTGGCCCCGCATGGCCTGCCAGGGCAGATGACACAATTACTTGTACCAGGTACTAACAAGAGAGTGACCATCTGCCCCACTCCAGGGAGGCCTGCAGTGGGCCTCAGGCTGCCCAAAGGAGGTGTGAAATGATTTCGAAGTCTCTAATTTCCTTCAGAAATTCATGCAAATTTTGCATTCTTTTCTATATTATTCTTGAGTTGTTTAAAATAAAAAATTTTCACCCCTAAATCTTAGAATGAAGTGACCCTTCAGGAGGGAGCTTCGTGATGAGGTTGTTTGGGCCAAACAAACTTACAGGTGTTTTCGGGGACACCAGTGCTTCTAAGGCTCAACATTCATTTTTGAACCAACTGGAAATCTCCCATCAAATATTCATCCTTTCCTATTAAAATGAAAATTCCCTTGGGAACAGTCTAAGAGTTGGACCAAAATGACACAAGAATAAGATTCTATCCCCGGGTCTGAGAAGCCCGTCACAGCAGGACGGCCTGAGGCTGCTTGGATGAGCAGTAGCTGCTGAGAGCAGCCAAGGATGCTGGTGAATCTTTATTGAGTCAACCCCATGATTCCACTATGTCCTCCAGAACAAGAAGGACATGGTCCTGCGGGTCTCGGCACCAGGCAGGTCCCTTTGAAGAGCTGCACCGGAGCTGGAATGACGCCTCAGGACTTGGACCAACTGGCCACAGCCTGGACAGAGACCATGGATGTGTGTCACATGCAGAATGGGTGGAAGAACCAGAGTGGAGACAGAGCCAGGGGATACTCCCAATTGTTATGGGGATGAGTTTTTAATTTGTGTGGCCCCGGAGGGCAGAACTCAGATCGTTGCTCACCTGTTTTAGTCCGGGCTCAGCAGAGGGGAGCCTAGAACCTTGTGAAATGATTTTGCCTCAGATGGAAGTAAGCGCCATGGTTCTGGGAGAGAGGAGGTGGGAGTTAGCTGGCTACTAGGTGATGGGTTCCTGAGAAAGCGTGAGATGCACATGGAGTTGTGGCTCCTGGTCCCCTCAGAGGAAGAACCTGCTGCCCAGTGTGTGGAGTGTGATCAGTGTGCAGCCTCCAGTGACAGTTCTTCAGGGTTGGCCTTAGCCTCGGGGAGCCTCCTCTCCTGGGGCTTGAACTGGTGACTGGGAGGGGCAGGGGTGTAAAGACCCAGAATGCCAGGCCTGCTGCAAGATACCCCGATGGGCAGTACTCACTTCAGGACTAGGCTGGCCTAGGCTTCGTTGGGTCTGCATCACCATCCACCATCTTCCTCTGCCCCTCAAATTCCGTCTCCGCCCCTCCTTCTGGAAAACCCTAAATGAGACAAAAGGATACAATATCTGAGATGGGTCACCCTGAGATTCTAGGTGATCATACTGTTAGCACGAACCTCGCCTGAGTGTAAATGAATTCTCTGAACTCTTTGCAGAGAACAAATGTATACAGGTGTAGCTTCAGGAAAATAGGGTGGACAAAAGTTGTCAGACAATGAGATTAAGAGACAACGGATTGAACTGTACACTTTAAATGAGTGAATTGTGTGGTATGTGAATTATATCCCAAGAAAAATGCTTAAAAATTTTTTTAGAGAGAAGAGACAATAGAATTGCTCTAATGTAGCCAGCCCCTCCCAGGTGGTGCGAGGAAATGCTAGCCCCGCAGCCCAACACCGTGACCTGGAAGGACCTATGCAAGACCCCCAGCTCCAAAGCAAGGCCGTCTGTTTCCACCTGGCCCTACCTGGGGCGTAGTTAGCAGCCTGCGTAGGCCCCAGTGCTGCCGCCTTCCTCACGTGCCCTAGAGTACAGAGCCTGCTGCCAGCCAGATCCTAACGCGTCGCTTTGTTTTCCCAGAACCTGGGTCAGCAAACTTTTTCTGTAAATGGGCAGATAGTAAACATTTTAGGCTTTGTGGACAACATGGTCTCTTTTACAACTACTTAATCCTGCTGAAGAGTGCAAAAGCAATCACAGACAATACCTAAATAAATGGGTATGACTGTATTCCAATAAAATTTCATTCACGAAAAAAATGGGCAATGTCCCAGATTTTGCCCCAGGGCTGTAGTTTGTTGACCTCTGTCCTAAAGTCATAGACCGTCTTCCTTGGAAATAATTACAGGCTGTAGAACAGGAAAGTTTGCTTTATTTGAGACCCAGTCCAGCGTCATGCTGCTGAGTCTTGTAGGCCTCATGGGAGAAATAGGACCAACTGCTTTTTATATGTGTTTGACAAAGATTTCAGTTCAGCTGGGAACAGAGACTCATAGCATATGGTTCCTGCTCTCAAGGAGTCCTGGAGACATGTAGATAGCAGATACTTCTCATTCGGTGTAATAAATTCAGAAAAGTGTAGGTACATTACGTAACTTTGGGCTAAAACCATCACTGGCCATTGTCACTAGGATCCAGATCATTCATTTAGGGGCTGGTTTGGTTGGTCCTCATGGTAGACTGGTAGTCCCATCTAGCCATGCTCCTGGCACATTTACAGAGGACTTGACTTTCTCAAATTAATCTTAGAAACAAGGACAAACATAATCCCAGCTTGTCACTGAGCCAGATCCTACAGGTATTGTTTTGGTGCTGAGGCAGGGGTATCCACCAGAAAGGGAGGGTGGTCACGGCCACTGCACGTGAGAGACCAGAGGCTGGGTGTGGCCGAGATGCCACATTCCCATTTCCCGGGCTGCTCAGTATAGTTTAGCGTGTGTGTATGCTTTTCCCTCTGCGGTGCCATGACACCAACCACAGTCGCCTGGTGCCCTCTCAGGCCCTGTCTATGGGTGCCCTCTGGTGGCCTGTCGGCTGGAAAGCCTTGGGCCTGTCAAGCAAGGAAAACAGGCAGGAATGAAAAAGGGAAGGCATGAGACTCAGTTGCGGAGATTTCTACCAGGCTTCCCCTTCACGGACAAACTCAGGCCTCCCCTGGGGACTCTGGAAGGCATCCAGAGCTGGTGGAAGAAATCGTTTTCGTTCCTAATCCGATACCTTTCGTTCTTTCAGTTTGGCATTCTTGACTGTTTGTGGCAGAGAGGGCATGGTGGTGATCTTCTCAAGGCACTGGGAGGCCAATGGATCAAAAAGCAGCTGTGAATTTTCCTTCTGGGGAGCCATTTTTCCTTTGCATCTACCCCCTCTCCTCAACACTGAGTCACTGCCCTTCCCCCCAACTCATTCCTTCAGTGTCCCCCATTGCTAGAGTCTCAGTGGGACAATTTTCCCTCTTTAATGAGAAAGGACAACCTTCTTCTATGTGTTAAGTGCACTGAAGAGAGCCATTTCTGGTAAACGTGCAATAGTCGTTCTAGCTGAAGGTTGTACACTCCTCACCCTCAATGAAGGCCATCCACACATTTTCTTCCTCAAAAATAGGGCAAAATCTTTGGCCCACTTTTTCAAACTATACTGATAACGTCTGCGACTCTGGCAGTGCCCATCCTTGGCAGAGCTGTGATGCTGATGAGAAACCTTTGTTCCAGGCCTCCAGCTTTTTTTCGAGCCCTGTTCCTTGACATCCCCTGGGGCCCACTCTTCCACTCTCATAGTGCACACTCCATCATCCAAAAATCTATGTGCACCAATAGCCAAGTGTCTCTCCCCAGGGAGACTTGGCTTTTCCAACCTGTTTCTTTTGGAAAAGGACATTGTTCTAGGAGTCAAAAGAACTGGATTTTCATTCCAATCCTCCTTCCGATGGCCTCGGGACTTTGGACAAGCCAGTTTCTCTATACAGAATAAGGAGTTTGGATTAGGCCAATGGTTCTCAACTTGGCTACACATTAGAATCACCCAAAAAGCTCTTTAAAGTACCCTTCATTGCCTGGGGTCGACCCCAGAGATCCAGACTCATCATTTGGTGACGGGCAGGATCCAACCGTCAGAACTTTTAATAAACTCTCTAGATAAGTCTCATGTACAGTCAAGTTGAGTTGTTCAAGAGACCACTGTCAGGCAGAAGGTCAGAGGTATGAGTGGGGCAGGGCGAGTCTCTTGGAGTCCCCAGCACCGTCTACTACTCTTTTCCTACACACAAAGCCAACCCTGGATTCAGGAAATGCATGTAGAAGGCCATCTGGAACCAAGAGAAAAGCACAGGACAGCAAGGGTTGAAGTAATTAAGGAAACAGTCTTTTTATAAAGACTCTAAGCAGAGCTGTTTCCAGTCTCCAGAATGGTGGAGTGGCCTCCCTCAGGCCTGGGACGACTGAGCATGTTTCGTAGTCGGTCCATCCTATAACTAATGATGGGTTTACAGGAAACGTAGAGGCACCCAAGTCCAGACAAGTGCAGAGCTGGCTTGGCCCTGGAAACAGCATGTTAACTGGTTCTGGTCCTCCACCACCACCACCACCACATCCAGAAGACTTGGCAAGGCCCTGTAGCACACCAGTTAACTACATGAACTCCTGGTCCAGGCTACCCAGGTCCAAATCCCAGCTCTACCACTTACTAGCCACGTAAGCTTGCTTTACCCCGTCTGTGCTTTGCTTTCTTGCCCGTAAGATGGGAATAATAATAGTGTCATAGAACGAGATGGAGAAAATGTAATCGCAGTAGAAACCATTGACTTAACTTCGTGGGACAGCCTGGAATGCTTCTACAGCTCCAGAAACAGAAAAGATCAGGTGGGCTAGAGGAGTTCCGGAAGCTTTGAACCAGGGGAGAGGCCTTCCCTGACCCCGCTGCATACACAGCACTCTGCCTCATCGCCCTGCGGTACGTTTATGATCAGCTCTGCTGTTCCCAATTGATCATACATTTGTTTATAGTCTGTCTCCTCTCCCACATACCACAGTGTAAGCCCAAGAGAGTGGGGACTCTGTTTGGCTCTCTGCTGTGTCCCCAGTTCTTATAACCCTGCTGGGTACATAACAAGGGTTCAGAACTGTGCTGAATGATGCGGGATGCTGACTAACCTCCTAGAAGTTGTGTTTTTGTAAGGAACTCCCAGGAAAGACATATCTTCACCTAAAATAATTAACTTTTTTTACAGGTGATGTCAGGCATGGAGTCAGATGGATGGGGAAGATATTTTAGGAACAGTGGGAACATTCCTTGCTGAGGTCCTCAGACCAGGACACACGTGGAGAAGGAGACCTTGAAAAGCTGTTTAGCTCAGCCCTCATCTCACTAAACCCTGAGTTTAAGCCTGATGGCTTGTACTGTCTAAAAGACCTCAAAAAAGGAGACAGTATCCAGGCTCACCACACCTGCCCTGCCCATCATTTGATCTCTGGGCACTTGGAAGCCACAAGAGGTTGGTGACCACCTGGGTTTTTCCAGCATGGGCAGGATGCTTCTTTTTACTTCTTACTCCTGTGCTTGATTACGTGAACACTTGGTGGCTTCTCGAATGAAGCCACGTGGTTTGATGGCAGATCTCTGGGGAGAAATGCCGCCCTTTAATTGTCCTCATGACTGTTCTGAAAATAGAGTCCTTTTATTCAAAGCTTAATTCAGTTAATGTTCTCAATATAAATGAATAATCTAAAGCGTAAGCAAATTTTCTTGCAGGCTGCGCTGACAGTGCTCCTCTGCTCTATTTAAAGATTCTTCCTGGCCTAGGTTCAGCTCTCCCTGAACCTATTTAAAAGTCACTGCCCCACGGCACTGTACTTGCTTCCCTCGGGCCCAGTGTGTCCTGGGAAAAGACAGCAAGGAGCGGCTGCCCATCTACCTAGGCTCCCAGACTTATGCCCTTTGTCTGACTAAGCTGGTCTGGGGAGACCCAAGAGAAGCTATGGCCCTCAGAGGCTCCCAGGGACATAGGGTTGGGCAAGAGACACACATACACGAAATAGAACAAAGCAAGATAGAGAATAATTATATAATCACAGCAGAAACAACTGAGCTAACTTTACGAGGCAGCCTGAGCATGTTTCTGGAGAGACAAAGATCAGGGTGGGCTCAACTTGTTCCGGAAGCTTTAAGGCCCAACTCAAAGCTCACCTCTACGAGGAAGCCTTCTCCACAGTCGGTGATCTCCCCACTCTGCGTTCCTGTTGCACTCATCCTAATCTGCACCTCTGGGATGGTGCTGAGCCTTTGCCACCTTTTCTTGTGATTATTGAGGTACAAGGTGAATCACGCTCCAGAGAAACCTCCTCTGGCCCCAGGGACTGAAGCCTGTGTGTGTGCTCTATTGCTTCAGACCTTGCCCACATTGCACCACTGAGCACAGTGCAGTGGGATCTGCTGGTTACACATCTGTGTCCCTCACAGGCCTAATGCACTGAGAGGGGAGGACCCACGTCAGTCTGGTTCATCATCATATGCCCCGAGCCCAGTGCAGAGCCTAGACCATGATAGGTTCTCAATCAATATTTGTTGAATGAAGTAATCTCGCTCCTAGAATGCGATATCCTAGATGCACGAGGCCATGTGTTATACTCTGTATTCTTACCTGTACCTTTCACAGCGTTAGCACTCTGTAACTATTTGCTGGCTAGATGAATGAATGAATGAATGAATGACTTCACAGCAGAGATGGGATGTGAACTGGGCCTTCAAGGATGAAGCAATCCAGAAAGTCCCAGGAGGTGGTTAAGATACCATCAGCCTCTTACTGGGGTCTAACACCCCTGATGGAGATCTCTCATATTAGACCTGGTTAACAACAGGAAAATCCACCCAGAGGCAGGTGCCAGCCATATACACACCGAGGGGTCATCTTCATAGCTCCAGAGTCCAGCACGGTGCTTGGCACATGGTAGTCTCCTCATAAATATGTGTCAAATGGAATTGAATATCTTCAACCCATTATTAGGTATTCCACAGCCCATAAGACTGGGATATCCAAGACTCTGGGTTTAGGAGAAATGTGTGCAGAAGCAGAAAGCCAAGTAAAAATGCCCCCAATTGCTGGACTAGACTTCACAGCCCAAGGTTTTGAGAAGTAAAAGGATTCTACGTCTCAGTAGGCACCAAGCCTTGTCAAGTACAAGCTATAACATTTGTTCTGAAGGCCTGTCATACACTAGCCCTAGAGGCGAGAGCTGTCTCCTTGCAGCTGAGTGGTGAGGAGTCCAGCCCAGCTCTTCATGGCTGACACATGTCCTAAAAAGGAGGGATGAACAGAGTGGCATCTGGGTGAGAGGGCGCTAAGGAAGGGAGGCACATAATTCAGAGCATGGGAGGAGGTGTCTGGAGGCCCCACAAGTCTCATCCATCTTGGTAAGCAGTGGGTCACGCTGCTTCCCAGAATTGCAAAATCTCATTCCTCCCAGAGAATCTGATCCATAGGTAGTTTGAGCTGGAATATTCCAAATGTGGGGCAGTGACTGCAAAGGGAGACATAATGTTGCCCTTTCCTCCTGTCCACACCTCTTTCCCTAGGAAAATGAGAAAAAGAGAATGAGAAAAAGAGAGGGAGAGGGGAGAGAGAAAGGGAGGGGGGGAGAGAAAGAGAGAGAGAAAGAGAGAGAGCCATTGATTTTTGCCTCTCCGTCCTCCAGTCTGCACTGTAGGAGAGTTCCTTTTGGTTCGCCAGATGATGTAGGTGCTGCTGGCTAGAGACCCCTTCTGGGGACTGGCTGCCAAATTCATATAGTCTGGAGAACAGCCCCTGTGCCCCCATGTAATTGTGGAACCCCTGAGCAGGATCTAGGATGAGAAATCAGGCAGGGCCACCTTCACTCCAGTCCTATGACTTTGTCTCTTCCAGGAGTGCTCCGTTGGCTGCTGAGATTTACTGCAAAGTCCCACCCATACTGGCCCAGGGATAAGACAGGTTCCCCCCGCCCACAAGTCCCCTCTCCCTGGTGGGTGGCCCCGGGCTGCATCTCTGCCTCTTTCCTTAACTGCTTGAGCCTCAGTTCCTTTGGGTGGACAATGGGAACAATCACAACGACCTCCTCCTCCCACTACCTGGGACGGTGAACATAATCCAGAATGACATTGGGTGTGAGGTGTGGGATGAACCGCCAAGGGCTTCAGGTTAATTATTATTCTTACCTCCGCTCCACTGACGAAGAAAGAGGGGAAGGACCTCACACGCTCCGACAGGCAGGTCCATCCTCTTTCATCAGATCTGCAAGCAGGGCCGCGGGAAGCAGGGCCGCGGGAAGCAGGCATGGATCCACACCACGAAGAGTTGATGCGACTGTCTATGAGAGGGGAGTGACCTGAACCATGGCACAGGGCTGGCTGGGCCTTTCAGGGGGCTGGGCAGGTGGGCCAAGCAGGAGGCTATAGGATCACAAGACTACCTGGAGCCTCCTGGCTTGTTCCCAGGTCTGGTTGGATGGACCAACACTAGAGCACACCTCACAGTGCTGCCCGGGCTAGACCAGAACAGCACACGCTCCCCAAAGACCCCAGGTCCTCAAAGGCCTGTCACTGCTAGACTTCCCCTTGGAGGACGTCTGCACACCCCTCAGGGACAGGAGATGTGTCGAACTGAACTGAGGGCTGGCACAGAGCCTCGCAAAGGGGAGTGGGGCATGCTTCCTGCTCTCTAGGTGATTCTAGTCCCGTGGGAACACTGGGAGAGAAGGGTAGCAGGGAGGTGACTGCCACCCAGGGTAGAATACGAGGTTGACCAGGAGAGCACTAGGAGCCAGAGAACTGGGACATTCCCTTCCATTCAGGGTCAGGACGTCCCTTGCAGAGGAGTTGGCGTGTCGTAAAAGTTGGTACCAAGCAGTGGTTCTGCCCTCAGGCTGAGTTGTGGGTCTTGACTGGGCCGTTCCTACAGGCAAGTAATTTTGAATGTTTTCAGAGTGTATTTCTCATCTCTAAAATGGGAAAAAGAATATACCTGGCCATGAAGTAGTCATAATGATGGAACGTGAGATCGTGTGCACAGCACGGAGAAGGGTGTTGTCCACTGCAAAGCGAGTCTCGGTCACCATTCGCCATTATTAAGGCTGAGTGGGATTCGAACTACAGAGATAATGGGGAAGGAGAAGGCGCAGACCAGTTTAGTCCATCAGTTCAGGGTTGAGCTACTCAAATTAAAATCTCATTTCAAATTACCAAGAAAGTTTCTGTTTAAAGAACTCTGCTGGAAGAATGTTTTGTAAAATGAAAATTCTTTTTTTAAAAAAGTGAAGAATCTGTCCCCACTTTCCTGCTTTCAAGTCTGTTTCGTATAGTTATTTCAGCATATATCATATGCGCCCTTTATCCAGGATGCTGTGCTAGGAGTTGTGGCAATTCAGAGAGATCGGAGAGTCTCCACCCTCAAGGAGTTTACAAGTAACAAGTTCAAGAGCACAGGTCCTGTGGAGAGCAAAGCCAAGGGATGTCAGGAAGCCTCGCTCTGCCCCTCTCTCAACTATCTGCAAGGCACTGCTAAGGATAGATCCTCCAGCCAGCAGACCATGCGGTGTTGAAAAGACCAGCTTCTTCTGCTAAGAACAAGATCAAATGGGTCACTACGAACTAAGGTGACCTCTACTAACAAGACCCTGGAGGTGAGCAAGAGAGGTCTGGTGAGAAATTCCAAGACTCCAGGGCAAAACTGCCCCAACCAGCCTTCCCTGACTGAACTTAATATTAACAGCTGCAAAGAAAGAATTTAGTCTGTGTTCACAGGGAAATGGCCTGCGCAGATTTAACCTTGGCTCTGACTCTCACCCCTCTCCCGCAGAGAGAAGCACAGAAACCATTAACTCTCAGTCCACCAAACCATTGCTCATCAGCAAAAGGAATTCAGCTCCTTGCAGGGGTTTGGCAGAAGCGGGTGCAATGTGTCCCAGCAATTGCTTATTGAGCTGCCCCCTTGTTGTGAGTTGGCTCGTCATGAGGTGAGGTAGATTCTTTCATGATCCCCACTTCACGGATGAGGAAATTGAGACTTAGCAAGGTTAATAACCTATCCAACGATCTTACAGTTAAAATGAAGCAAATGAGGGATGTTCATTAGAGCTGGACGCCTGTGTTTTAAACATGGCTCTACCAATACCCAAGCCAGTGCTGTGTTTTAAGGATCCTTCAAGAGACTCTGGTGCATTTGCTGACAACCCCTTCTAAGTCAGATTAGCAGAACTGTGTGTATAGAAGAGGGTTGGAAACTCACAGCCTTGCGGGTATTTCTGGTCAGGAAATATATTAGCTAGAAAAATTTTTTTAATAAAAAAATTTCATTTGAACTAGATGTTCAGCCTGCCATGTAGCCTATGCTTTACATCTGGCTCTCTCCCTATTAATTACCTTCCTGGCCAGAAAGATTTGAATCCGTGACCCTTGGTAAAGCCCATCTCACCATCCTCTACAGTTTCGTGGCTCGTGCCTTGGGATCCTTCTGTTTTGAAGGCACTTCACCTTCTTTCCCTTAGGAGGTACTTTGGAGCTGTCTCGCCTGCCACAAAAATTCAGCCTGAGGAGTCAGCCAAACGGATGTGACTCTTATCCTCCCCTGCTCCACCCACTTCATCTTTCCCCGCCTGCCACGCAAAAGACGAGGCCGTCCCAGACAGACCAGCCTTGTTCTCAAGGCCAGAAGTCCAGTGAGTGTGGACAGCTCAAAGGCGGGCCAGGCTGTCAGCACTAACCCCACAGTCTTCCCCAAACCCAGTAGTCCACAGGCCTGCCATTGACCAAGGCCCCTGGGCTCAAGGCTGGGTCACTGCCACTGAGCCCAAGTTGCTGCAAAAGCAAGGCAGTTTCCACTTCCATGTTTTGAAACAGGGCTGACAGCAGCTGAGGTGAGGCCTCCAGGTTCAAGACAGGGGCTAGCTGGTCCTCTGGGTGTTCTGGGGGCTGTGGGCACCCCTTTGTTCACATGTTCCTGGACCAAATCCTAGGCAGCCTCATTTCACAAAACCAGGAAACAGCTTCCTAGAGGAAAACTGCTCTGGAGAAAAAGGGTGTGTGTGTGTGTGTGTGTGTGTGTGTGTGTGTGTGTGTGTGTGTGTGTGTTGAGGTAGAGAGGCAAAGCAAGAGGGAGGATAGAAGAAAGGAAGGAAAAAACAAAGCAAAACAAAACAGCTCAATTCAAAAGACATGTGGTTTTCTTCTTGTGGTTTGATGCAAGGGCTTGGTGGTTTAAGTAAAGCCCTGAGCCCAGATTGTGAGACAGTTAACAACTAGGTAGGGCTGGGGAGAGTCCTGAGAACAAAAGGTTGATTGAGGGTGCCCTACCCCAGGGAGAGGCAGGCAGCAAGGGGGCGGGGCATCTCCACTTACCTGTGGGATTCCGCCCCTGGGTGCAGGCTTCTGGTCTACCCAAAAAGCCAACCGCCATGACTCACATAGGAACTCTTCTTGCCTGAGAGGTCACCCATAGAGGCAATGCTGTGCAGGGGAAGTTCCAGAGAGAACGTGATGCCATATGAGATATATGAGATCTAGAGGGCGGGGGAGGGTCGGAAAATAAAGTCTCCATTGAGAAAGACTGAGAATACAGATTTTAATTCTGGATCACTGACATTGACTCAAAGCTTGGATCAGGTCACTTACAGCTCCAACATCACAAAATCCTAGACCCCTTTTCAGGGGTGCTGACTTTCTTCTTACTTCTTAGGCTCAGTAACAATAAGGTTATATGGCACTTATTTGCTGAGCACCATGCTAAATGCTATTAACTCATTCAACACTAACAAAGTGGTGAAATAGCTCCTATGACTATTACTGTTTTATGAACGAGGAAGCCGAGGCACAGGGAGGTTGAGCTACTTGCCGGATTGTAAGTCCAGACAGTGAGCGCTGACATCTATGCTACTAATGCATACCAGCTCATTATGGGAGGACGAGAATGCCCAGGATGAGGCCAAATGTGCGATTCCGAGGCACAGATCTTTGCAGCCCCAACCCCCTCCCCCAATACACACACACACACACACACACGCACGCACGCACGCACGCAAATGCAGAAGATGATAGTCACTCTCTGGGGAGGCTAGTGGTTTCCTGACCTGGAGGAAGGCAGCAGCAGGAGTCAGTCCCCCTGGCCCCTTAGGCTTCTGAGAGGTAAGGACTGTGTTCTGGCAAGGGCGATGAGTTTGACATGTCGGCCCCCTGCCGTGCAAAGCAGCCTTTGAACAAAACTCTACCACAGTGCCCAGGGGTTGGAATTTTCTGGTAAATTATAATTTTCTGGGTATTGGAAACCACATTTGCTTCCACTGTTGTTACTGAAAAACTCTTAAAATGGCTGTGGAAGAATAATCCCAGAGCTCCCATCAGTCCAAGTAGGGTAACTCCCACCAGATCCAGAATGAAGGCCGAGGGGCTGAACATCAACACATACGTACTGGGTTTCCTTTCAGTCAGACCAAGTGCTGTGGGAACTAACTGCACTCCCTGTACCCGGCCCCTCACCCCCTCCCCACCCCACCCAAGCAGCCTCACGCCTTCCCTCTGCAAAGATCACAGAGCCTGTTAAAGCCAACAGGGACCTTGGGGACCCTCTCAGATCCCATGAAGCAGCACAACTGTTGGAAAGAGAGCTCTAGGGTCCCAAAGACCAGTGATTTGAAGCCCATTAGTTACACTCTCTGGAACAGCAATAAAAATATCCACTAAAGTGGTTACTGTTGGGATTAAAAGGAGCCCTGAGCACAGAGCACAGAGCACAGAGCACAGGGCCAGGGCCAGGGTAGATTAGTTTAGAAAGTAGTACCTGTGACCCCCTCGACCCGCACCTGGGGTTACTGATAAAGAAACTAAAGCTAGGAAGTGATATTGAATACTTAATATGTACCCAGCATTTTGATGAGCACTTTTCACATATTTCCTATTTATTCCACGAAATAAAGACAAAGAGACACCTAAGACCCATAGAGGAGAAGGAACTTTCTCAAGGTCACCAGGCTGGTAAGTGGCCAAGCTCAGATTCACACACTAGAAAAGACTGGAAGAGAGGTCCAGAGATAATCTCTGCCTATCTGCACCTAATAGACTGAAAAAATGTAATGATCAATGGAAGAATGAATGAAAAAATGGTCTAGAAAAGTCTGAGTTCAGAAATACCTTCAAAATCTTGTTGAAATAGCATCATTGCCATATCACCCAGAGCCCTGCAATCCCAAAGGAGACCCATACTGTATATTTCCTAGGACTGACATGTGTCAAAGGAGGTTTGCTGGCAAATGTTCTGTTTTAGGGGTGGAGGGAAGCAAACATGTTTGTATAACAGTTAAATCCATAATGCAATGTACACTCAAACCTGATATTTTGTGCCCCGATACTAAATGCCCTCCAGTATGCTGGCCACTCTGGGAACACAAGAAAAGAGCATCTAGTCCTGTTCCTCCGTGGAAGGAAACAGGATAAGACAGAGTTCAAGATCTGAGGGAGAAAGAGATGCCTGGCAGATGCCCGGTTGTGTCTACGCAGCAAATGAGTGGTGAGTGAGTGAGTGAGTGAGTGAGTGAGAGCTGAGTGGACCGAGACATTCCTGAGCAGGTGAATGGATCCCAGGGCTGTACTGTCTGTCGTCTCTATCTGCTTCTTGTCCTTCACTCTTCAGGATCATGGCCACGGCAACATTGCTCATGGAATTCTCCAAGCGTCCCTCCCTCTCTGACTTATCTAAAATCTGGGCTCCCATGAAGCAACATTTTAGCCTGTCCAGTGGAACATACCAATGATAATTACGATTGAAGGAAAGCACACGTGAGGAGAAGGGCTGGCCCGAGAGGGTTTAGAGAGGTAAATTTTAACCAAAGAAGGTTCTATACCCTGCATTAATGCCTCGTGCAGTAAGAAAACTGAGGGAGAGTAAAGAACGAGAGAAGCTTTGGACTTTGATGCCTCAGGGCCATAGCTTTCAGAGAAGACATTCTTGAGATAGAATCTGCTCCAGGAACTTAAAAATGTATGTAAATCAAAGCAATAAAATGGCAATCACCATGTAATTAAGGTATCACTCAATTGGGGGCTCACGGAGACCTGGCACTTAGGATCCAAGCAGGAGGTATGAGCTTTTTTTTTTTTTTACACAGTTGCTGAGACAGGAGAAACTGCTAAAGCTTTCTGTGGAAATTCCAGATCTTTTTCTTCTCCTTTTAAATAATGTATTTTTTAGAGCAATTTTAGGTTCACCACAAAACCTAACAGAAAGTAGAGTCCCCAGGTATCCCTTGTTCCCTGCATATGACAGCCTCCCCTGGTATCAACATCTCCCATCAGAATGGTACGTTTGTTACAATCGAGGAACCTGCACTGACACATCATTGTCACCCCAAATTATAGTTTACATTAGGGTTCACTCATGGTGTTGCGCATTCTACAGGTTTTGACAAATGTATAATGACATGTATCCACCATAACAGTATCACATATAAGAGTTTTACTGCCGTAAAAATCCCCTGTGCTCTGCCTGTTCTTCTCTCTCCCTTAACCTCCGGCAACCACTGATCTTTCCGCTGTTTCCATAGTTTTAGATTTTCCAAAATGTCATATAATTGAAATCATACTATATGTAGCCATTTCAGATTCTTCTTTCGCTTAGTAATATGCACTTATTTTCATGGCTTGACAGCTCATTTCATTTTAGTGCTGAATAATATTCCGCTGTCTGGGTGTACAACAGTTTATTTATCCGTTCACCTACTGAAGAACATTCTGGTTGCTTCCAAGTTTTGGCAATTATGAATAAAGCTATTATAAAAATTCACACTCAGGTTTTGTGTGGACATGGGTTTTCGACTCTGTTGGGTAAATACAAGGAGAACTATTACTGAATTATATGGTAAGGGTATATTTAGTTTTGTGAGGAAACAGCCAAACTGTCTTCCGAAGTGGCTGTAACATTTTCCATTCCCACTAGCAAAGAATGAGAGTCCCTGTGGCTCCACATCCTGACCAGCATTTGGTGCTGTCAGTGTTCTAGATTTGGGCCATTCTACTAAGAGTATAATGATAGCTCACTGTTTTTTTAATTTTCATTTCCCCAATGAATTATGGTGTGGAGCATCTTTTCAACTGGCCGTTTGCCATCTGTATATCTCTTGTGGCGAAGTGTCTGTTCAGGTCTTTTGCTTATTTCTTCATTGGGTTTGGGTTAATTAATCTGAGTTTCTTATTGTTGAGTTTTAAGTTTATTGATATATTTTGGATAGCAATCCTTTATCAGATATGTCTTTTGTAAATTGTTTCTCCCGTTCTGTCTTTTTATTCTCTTAATAGCATTTTTACAGAGAAGTTGGTAATATTAACAAAGTCCAGCTTATCAATTGTTTCTTTCATGGTTTGCAAATCATACTTTGGATAAATCCCACTTGGACATGGTGTATAATTGTTTTATAAATTGTTGAATTTGATATGCTAATATTTGTTGAGTATTTTTGCATCTTTGTTCATGAGAGATAATCTGTCAACATTAAGACAGAGCATACCTGCTATAAAAGGGAGAAGGGCCACCCTTCTAGAATAAAATATATCTCAGAATACCTCAATCAAGGTTTTTACTCCCAATTGCTCCTTCTGTCCACATCCACCACCCTAGTGACTCCAGAGAACCCCTTGTAACCTACCCTGACTTTCTGACTTCAAGTTAACACACAAAGGCTTTTTGAACACCCGTGCTCATAAACAGTGGGTATTTGGAAGACCTTCCAACGCTGTTATTTGTATACTGGGACAGATAGAGAACAGGAGTTTGTAACTCTATTTTTATTCTATTTCAGTAATTTAAAATGCTGAGCGTTTTCCATAATTTTGGCACTAAATAGTTACTAAAGACAATTATGTAAAGAGCTGTGGTCCCTACCTCCAAGAAAATCAGTAACTACCAGAGACTCAGTTAACTGACAGTCATACACAGTCAAGGCCCAAGAAATCCTATAGGTTTCTACTTGAACTCATTCCCGTAGTCGGCATTGAAAAATAAATACTTGTTCATTAAATGGAATGATGGATACATACACACACAATTGAATGTGTGGATAAATGGTCCTTTCTCTATTAAATCCATGAGAACACCTCATTTACCAAGGAGGCATCTATAGGTGACCTCAAAAATTGAATCCAAACGTAGCCCAAAGGCATCAACTCAGGTGAAATAGATTATTATAACCATTGCCTAAAGACGAGACTGAAACATTAAAATTTTATGTTTCCAAAATTGTAGATAATCCTCAGGCTCCATCTCTAGAGATTTTGATCCAGTGGAGGTGGTATAAGTCCTAAGTGTCTGTATTTTTTAAATCTTTTGGGATTATTCTGATGTAGAATTGAGTTTGAGAGCCCCTGGGGCAGATTCGCAGAGCTAAGGGTCATTTCAGTTGGTAAAGGTCAAGAAACCACATAGGTCCAGGCAAAGAGAGTCAGCACAAGGAAGACAGGAAACTTGCTTACAAAACTAAGCCAGGACAGAAAACAGGGCTCCCTGCATCCCTTCAATAAGAGACAGAATTAGGCCTTGGGTTTGAACTAGACCTCGATTTGCTGGGTGCTAAGAGAGTTGTACATAACTCTTTATTAAAGTAAAATGGCTCTAAGAGTATTTAATACTAATATCATACTTTTCACCCATGGTTCCCAATCAAATCTCATGGTACGACTCCCTCTGAAGAAATGAAGCTCTGGATGAAAGAGAAAGCATCTCAATATTTGCACAGTGAAAAGTATTGTTTTTCTACTGTGGAAATGTGAACCTGTCACTACAATGATTATCTCCTCCATTAAACCCTAAAATGTCCACGCGGTTGAGCTCAATCAGCTTAATTCATTCGTATCTTGTCATTGGCATGTCCCGGGGCCATCGAAAATTGATGAAGGCTTCACTCTGGTGTTTTTTCCGCTGTTGCTGTCCTGGTGTCACAAAACCTAGCCCAGAACTACAAGGCAGGAATGATCTCATAAGAAAATGCATGCCCTTCAACTTGAGAATGTACAATATCTAGAAGCCACTGGCTTTATCCCTAGTGAGTAAAAATTCGATCTGACCTGGGAAAGCAATAAAATTGATTTTTGAGGTCAAAATACAATATTGGGTTATGTGGACCTTTAAGACAACCTATTATGCTGAAAATAAACTCTTCCTACTGCTAAATTAGAGCATGATCACTCGCATCAGTAAAGGAATTCACACTTTACAAAAGAGTTATCCACCAGGCTCTTTGAAACATAAAGCTCTTTCTTACTTTTCAGGAGCAGAACTAGCACATAAAACGAGGTACACCTGGATGTTTAAATGGACAATGTGAGCACATTTTCATCTCGATTTATGTGTAGAGCTCTTAAAGGTAACAAAACCGCATAGGGCTAAATAGTCTCAAAGGTAAGAATCGCCAAGTAACATGAACCAATTTGTCCCTATTATCCTGAAGCATAATGTGTCTGACAGACCTTGTGCCTCCTTGGATTACCGTCCCTGGCTTCTTTCCCAAGGCTCTGCCTGTCTCCTGGACCATGGTGCTGCCACTGCTTGTAACAACCTCCCCAAGATGGCAGGAATCCAGGCAAGGCCCCAGGCCACATGGCCAGCATGTACCATGTGCCATACTGAGGTGTCCTGGCTACAATTCCACACTCAGAGCATGGCATCTGCCTTTCTGAACAGCTGCTGTGGAGCCAGATCATGCAAAACAGGGAGGTTAGCAACCACTAGAAAATAGAAAATGGAAAGGGCCGCATGATAATTCCTCTTCGTTGCTCCCTTCGGTGGACTGCTCTGACTAGTTTCTCCTTTCTTTTGGAGAAAATCTGATATGCAAAACGAACATGCCAGCCACTTGAGTTGTATGTTTTTTCATGGCTTGTTATGAAGCAATGACCGGTACAGTAACGTGTTCCATGCTTTCACATGTTTTCTTGACTCCCCATTTTCCTTCACCCTCATCTTGCTGGTCTTGTGCTCTACAATATAACACCAGCACTTTAAGCCTTGCTTGGTGTTCTGCTTTCTAGAAGGCACGGGCTCAAATGATTGCCCTGTGGTTCTAGAAAACAATCCTCAAGATGGAATTAGGGAGTTGAATGGTCCACCTGTCTAAAAGAAATAAGTGCTCCATTACACAGGATGGTAATAATCCTGTGTCATTTGGTAGACTCATGATTTCTTCAACTTTCATTGTATTTAATTAGGATGAAGTACAAGTAGAGGAAGGTCAAGGCATTGGGCAATCAAGCGGTCATGGCACTCAACCAATAGAGAAACAACGTTAATTACAAGGATTGTGGATTTGGGTGGATCCTTGTGACAGCAGTAAAGACATTTAAATACATAACAGGTTCAGGGAAGTTAATTTAAGGCACAATCTATAAAATCCGGATGACCTCAATGGCAGTATTAAAGGAAGTCTTTATTTTCTGCAGCTTAAGGAAAGATTGTGCTGAAAAATCAGGGCAAGTTTCCAGAGCTGCCATGAAGATGAAATGCAGAGCCTTGGCAAATATTCTATGTCAAGTCAGAGCCCTGACAGGGAAAGTGTGGTACTCTGAGTTCCGGGCTGAAGGCATTTAAGTGAATGAACCTGAGCAACTTAAAACTCCAATTTCCCTTAAGCCCTCCTTCCCCAAGAAACAGCACCTTCACCTTTGCCAAAGGGGACTAGACTCTACTTGCCCGGAGACTATGCAATGATCTCACCTGAAGCAGTTTCTTCACAAGATGGCACTTGTCCTTCTGAAGACAAGCTAACCTGCACTGACTTTCATTGTATCCAGACTGACAGCCAAAGTCAATTCTCAGCAAGTTTAGGTTGAGAAGCAAAATCACTGTTTCAGGAAGAAATTATCTAGATAGCAAAGAAATCACAAGGCCTAGCAAGAGCTTGGAAACATAAATGGAGGTGAATATTGAAGGTGCTGGCCTAAGGAGTAGCAGACTATATGACTGGATAGAGGGGAATTCATTGACGTGAGTCACTTGTGACTCATACCTTAATTTGTGTCAAGAGAATCTGGGCACTTTGCTAGGATGGTTACTTAAAGCCTGGACTCTACAAGGAACTACAGTAAACAGAGTAGAGATGCCAGAATTACCTTGGCATAACATTAACGGAGAGATCAGAGGCTTAGGGAAGTGGGAATGTTAAACATGGATTTATCATGTATGGTCCAAGAATCTATCACTCTGAGATCATACTCTTCACTGAAACGGTAAAAAAAAAAAAAAAAAAAAAATGCATTGGTGAGGAAGATATCAGCATCTTAGAGAAATTCAGTAGCAGCTCTCAGAGGTGCAATGAAAGTAATTACTTAATGGCAGCCAGTTGGAGTGGCAGTCAGGGTTCCTTGATCCATCGGGATTTACAGCAATAATTAACAGATTATGGTGTATTTATAAGATAGATGGACAACCAATTAGAGTGCTATCGTATTTGTATAAACAGAAACATATCTGGACCTGGCAAATAGAGCCAAATAAGAACCAGATCGGAGCCAGGCCCGGCGCCCATTTACTGAAGGCTAGTCCAGCACAGCCTTACTGCACACCCCGTTTTCCCCAGCCAAAGGGCCATGTTTTTATTATAAAAGAACCCACACTAGAATTCACGTTTCTGAAAACCTCTACCGTACACTCTTTGTCCACACACATTAAAGCACTGAGATTGGGCACAGGAATAACCGCAATGCTGTGACCATGAGTTTTGTTACAACAGAACTCTGCAGCATTTGAAATAAAGGTGATGGAGAGGTCACGAATGGTGACCAAAGCCACAGTATTTCACTCTGCACTTTGTAGATTCAAACTCTGCCTGTTTCCAAGACTCTGTGAACCAGCTATGAACATGAATAAAAAGCATTTCAGGAATAAGCTTTTGTGGTCTCCTTTAAATTTCCTTAATGATTGCTCCCTCTGGTGGTGTGAACTTAATCTGGTTTGTCTATTCCTAGATTTTAGAGGAATAATGGAAATGCTCATGCTAGAACGTGAAAACCTCACCTTTCCAGAAGATCTGGATAAGCACATTTCACACACACACACACAAACTCTTTTATTATTATTATTATTATTATTATTATTATTATTATTATTTATGCCTACAGCACCTGGTCTTCCTAAGTAGTTTCCCATCCAAGTACTAACCAGGCCTGACCCTGCTTAGCTTCCAAGATCAGACACCAGGCTTTTTCAGGGTAGCATGGCTGCACACCATGGCTGCAGTGGGGCACAAACCCAGGACCTTCTGCGTGTAAAGTAGATGTGCTAACCGCTACACTATGGAACCACGTCCCGCACCAACTCTTTAAGGAAGACCAGACTAGTGCATGTGCAGCCTGATGGCAAAGACCTCAGGGCCTCTGTCTGAAGGTAGATGAGGGAGCTGATGAGGACCTGCCTGCCAGAGAGGTCTCAGCAGAAATGGAGAACAAGACTTTCAATGGAGAAAACCAAAGGATTTGGAAGTGGACTCAGTGAGGCTAAAGAGGCAAAACGATGAAAGAATAGGCTAGGAACTGTCTCCTGATTCCAGACCACTGGCTGCTGCATCCAGGCTACTGCAGGCTACTTCTCCCCCTCAGGGTACAAACAGTACACAACTCCACGTGTAGTCAGCATCATCCACTCCTACCATGATGGTTTCCCCTCGTCCATCTCCTCTGTCCCTCATTCCAACACCAGCCAGAGAGGCTGACCGACTAAGTCCTAGGGAAAGAAATGATACAGGTGACAATATCTGACATCTTGCACCCACTAATATAATGCCCGAGTCCTTCTCCCCTTTCCTCACAGTGATTCATTCCTTGAGACAGGCCTTTTCTGGGCTTCAAAGCAGAATGCAAGTAGATCTAGAAAGAGGTAGCACACTTCCCTCCCCACCCCCAAAAAAGGAAAAACTGGATTAAGCAAAAACAAACAGCTTTCTATACTGCAGGACTTCTCAGAGCCTTAGTACACTAATGTGCACAAGCATCAGCTATAGGGGATCAAAAGATGGCATTTCCAAATTTCATATAAGCATTGAAACCTACTGTTCAAAGAGGACCTTGAAAGATGTTCTCTACAACCCACCTGAGAAGCACTTTCTTAGACATCTAGTAAGCTCCTTCCTGTAAAGGCCCTGACTACCAGACATAGGTCCTTGTGGTAGGAAGAGCACTATTCTGCTGCCGAGATCCCAGCCCTTGCCCTCAGAGCTTGCAGTCTCTGTGTGCTTTTCAGTCAGTTCCCTTCCAGGGGGTGGGGGTCCATTTGCTCATCTGGAAAGTGAGAAGTTTGGAGAGAGAGGTGGTTTTCAAACTGTTTTAGGGAAACTTGAGGCCACATGGAGGTGCCTCATCGGTCCCACAACAGTCATGTAATTTCCATAAATTAAGAAAATGTGAGCCCTTGAGGGAATCCATTAATCTCTTTTTGCCTGTTTTATATTGAGGATTTACTAAAGATATCATTTGAATAAAAAAGTTTATTTGCTTAAAGTGGTTGAAAACCTCTAGAATATTTTATCTCTAAGGACAATTCCAAGCAAATATAGTTGTACAAGAATATGAACTAGGCTGGAGCAACAAGATTTGCCAGTGTGCGTGGTTGCTAGCTGTGGGATATGGCCAACCTACAAGCCTTCAGTGAGATTTTTGGACTGAGGTCAATTGGCCATTGGGAATATTGAAAAAGAGAATGGACGTGACTACACCGGTAACTTCCAGGACATCCTTGGGGGAACCAGGGGCTACCCTGGATTGGTAATGTGGAATGGGATCCAGGACAGAGGGCCCTGTGGCTGAAGCTGCATCTCCCTGGGTCATGGCCACAGCTTCTTCCCTGCTTCCCAGTTCACCCCTCTTGCTCAGTCCACAGTTTATCAAATAATCTTCCTCAGATAGTCCCTTTCTTGCTACTCGGTTGCCCATGAACCTATAAAAATGTGTTACAGCCTTTGTGGACGTTCCATGGCTGGTTCCCAGTGGGATACCAGTCGGCTGCAACAGTCACAGCTAGCTAGTGGAGAACATAAGTCTTGTGGGTTAAAAAACAAAAACAAAACAAAACAAAAACTGTAATTACCTGGTCTTTCAAAATAAACAATACAAAAGCCTTCCACATCAAATCTGTGGGCTTCAACAAAAAACAGAATTTAGAAGGAAATTCATAACTTTAAATCCACATGTATTAGAAAATTAGAAAGAAAATCTATTAACTCAAGGGCAATGCGGTCGTGGTGGCAGTTTAGTTGTTTAATCTATCACCCCTCCTGACAACCAAGCAGACCAGATATGATAAGCCTCCTCCAGAAACAAAACAAAAGAAATCAACACAAAACCTGAATAGAACCTCTTCAACCAAAGTAGGTGACAAGAAATCCATCAAACCCTGGGATAGGGACTAACGCATCAAACTAGTCACGATAGGACTTGGCAACAAAAATGAAAAAGTCATTCCCAAATATTTACCACAAAAGGAGAAGGGGACACCCTGGGCAGAAACCTGGGCCAACAGATCTGAGAGCATCCTCTGTGGAGGAGAAAAGTCTGACAGGCTGGAAGTTGGGAGACAGCAAAAATAAATGAATGCAGACATGGGCGGAACAGGCGGGAGCAGTTTAAGTCCTTAGAAACATCAGATTTTGCCATCAATTCATGCTAGAAAGAAAGCCTGACTCCAAGAGAAAATTACTAGAAACAGAAACCAGACTGAGCATACCAGGAACACTATGAGTAAATGCAAGAGAAAGCTTAGCTGATAGGAGAGGAGGGGTCCTGTGGAAAGTGATTTCAGAAAATACCAAAATGCAACATGTGAAACAGGTCATGTCCTGGAAGTCCAGGCGGGTGGAGCTCTCAGCCTGGGACTGGGGCTGAAAGCAGACATATCTCAGAGACAAGGAAGTGGCTCAGAGACAGGTCTTATTTTGAGTCATTCAAAATACGACTCTACCAACAGAAGAGGTGACCTTGAGCCTTGAACTGGGAAACCTGGTCTGGTCCATCTCTTCCTAAACTTATCCCCACTCCCAGCGGCAACCTCCTCCTACAGGCCTGGCAAAGCCATCTGGTTTAAACAGGAGAAAAAGGAGAAACACAGCCCAGCTCCATACCAAGTTCTTTTTCCAACGAATTCTGGAGCTGTAGCAGATGCTTTTAGTGCCCTGCATCATGTGCCCTTGGCCACCTCTAATTTCAACCTCAGCTGCAAAGGAAAGATAGATGCATGTGAGCTCTGACCCAGCCCACGCTGGCAGAGCCCCTCCCCCAACGGGGCACGCTGCTTCTTTTGCTTTCTGCATAGAGGCTTTCTCCAAGGTCCCAGGAGACCTTCCAGCTCACAGGTAAGAGCAGCCCATGCAGGAAAGTGGCTATCCTTCAGAGTCATCCACAGTAGGGTTATAATGCGTGTAAAACCATCTGTAATCTGGGCTCAAGTTTTTTCTTCCTCTTCACCTGACCGTAAGGAACTCCCGAATGAGGCCATAGTCATATACTGAAGGAGACGAAGCAATAGGATTAGAGAAGGCTGAACTATCTGCTCGTGCAATTTACGTGTCTCTTCTCAATCTGCGTGAACCGGGGATCTCAGACGGATGACGCTGGAACAAACGGGTTTGACCTGCGCAAGTCCATGCTCACGCGGCGCTCTTCCCCGCCCCCCCCCCAATAAATACAGTCAGCCCTTCGTACCCATGGGGTTTCGCATCCGCAGATTCAAACAACTGCAGGTGGAAAACAGTATATTCTCATTACAAACGCAGATTCCCGACTATGGGTCGAAAACTGCCTTCATTCTGCGCTTGGCTGAATCCCCGGGGGTGAAGGGCCCACTGTTGTTAAGTTTTGGGGAGTCAAAAGTTATGTTTGGGTTTTCCACTGTAAGGGGATCAGCAACCCCAACCGTTCCCCACCCCACCCCCCCTCTTGTGTTTTTCAAGGGTCAACTGTACTCCATTTCTATTGGATACTAGATTGTTCCTGCCGCATCCTCTCCTAGGGCTTGGTGAGTCAGACGAGCCGGTTTGTGAGGGTAGGTTCTGAGCTCATGGTCATTTCACGTCTCCTGCAAAAGCTTTCGGTCTCTACTAAACTGGCGAAAGAACCTATTCCTACTCTGGTTCCCCCAAGTTAATACCGCAAGCGAGGTATTAACTCAGGCTTCCCGTTGACAGCTAAATCTTTGATTCGATGAGTTACTGTATACCATTAGGAAATAACACTGGGTTTTCATACAGCAGGCATCCAGGAACGTCAACTGTACAGAGCTTTTTCAGCCTTTCGGCTGCTGCGTTTCTTCCCCCGATGCCAAACAATAACTTCCCCTGTAAGATGCTTCAGTGGCTTTTTCAATTTTAGTTTGAAAAATTGTAACAAACAAATTTTGGCCTTTCAAGACTTCATTGTGTCTACATTTAAATATTGAATTTTTAAAAAATCGTGAGCAGAGCTTTTTTAAAACTCTGAATAATGGGTCTCAAAAGTGTGCCACAAATTATCTGATGCTGTAATGCTATTCAAAAATGTTCTGTTGCATAAGACATGGTAAATTATAAATATCTATAAAGTTGAAGGAAAGATAGTTTTCCTACTCTGATTTTTTTATTTACAACTTCACCCAGTTTCTTTGGTGTATATTTCTCTTCCATGAGTCAGAGGACAATCTGATATCGCAGCTTCATCTTTTTCATTTTATTTAAATGTAGAAAGTGCAGTTGTGGGTTGAAAAGGAAAGTCTTTTAATTTCTCTTTTTAAGCCAATGATCATCCTCAAAGATAAGAAAATATGTTGTAAGTACATTTTATTTTAGAATAAAATATAATTATACAATAATAAATATTTTTGATAACTAACAATTTGGAAACATTTTTCAAAACACTTAAAAAGATTGCAAAACAAAACAACAAAGAGCATATACTTCTTATGTTTCTGTACATATGCAAAGAAAACTTGGGGATTTCAAAATGATGATTTATTATATATTAATGAAGTCATAGAAATTACAGTAGGTATAACTAAAGAAAAGTAGTAAGAGAAGAAGTCCTGAAAACAACCCGAGTTAATCTATAAAAATGCCAATATTTATTTAATCTATAAAAATGCCAATATTTATACCCTAATCCTACTTAGAAAACATAAGAATACATAAGCATACATTATCTGTCAGATTAATATTTATGCAATGGAATATTATACAGCAATGAAAATAAACTAGGCCTACATGTATCAATAAGAACCTCTCAAAGAGTTAACAAGTTTCAGAAGGATACATACTCTATGATTTAAAGTTTTTAAATATGCAATTCTACTATATGTTGTTTAGGAATACATATGTATAGAGTAATGGTGTGAATACATGTGCGTGGGAAGGACAAACGCCAAATTTAGGATAGCAGTTCCCTTTGTGGGCAGAGTATGAAGGAAAATGCAGTTAAGGAAGGGCCAGGAAGCCTCAACTATTTTGTTTCCTAAGATGAATGTTATGTTGTTTTCTAAATTTTTTTGTATGTTTTATATACATCATAATATTTTTTTTACAAAAAGAGACTGGGTCCTTGGTGAAATCATCACACATTTGGATCAAGTCTTTCTGAGTTATATGAGCCAATACAGCCTCATAATCCATTCAGCCAGCAGAAGTACAATCTTTTGCAACCCACCAAGGCTCCTAAGGGATTAGGTCTCCCCTACGAGGCCCCACCTAATCACTGGGGCTCTCGGATGAGCTTCTCTCTCAGCTTCTATAAGCTATGGTCGCTTCCACCTGGCCCAATATTGTGTAGATTTATTCCCTAATTATTTCATGTACACTCGTCTACCATAAAACAGTAACAACAATCACAGGACCTACCATTTCTTGGGTGCTCTGTGTGTGTGCCAATCTGCACCTAACTTTCTACATCTATTGTTTTAAACTAACCTCACAGCAACCCTAAAGGTTAGGTATTACACTATTTTGCAAACCAGGAAACTGGAGCTCAGAGATGCTAAGTGACTCGCTCAGGATGACACAGCGAAAAGGTGCCAAGCCTGTCCATTTTTTGCCAGCTCTTCAAAGGTCTTCTCTCCTGTGCCTTCCACAGCAACTTGAGGCTAGATCCAACAGTGACAAACTCTGCCCAGGGAGTGTTGTTCTGATGGGACTGGGCATAGTGACAAGACTAGCTGCGGTGTGGATGAGCAGGCATCCTACTGGTGAAGGCTGCACTAACATGGCCCCAGGCCCTTTGGCCCCCAGTGTGGGGGCATGAGCTGTAGCTGTACCATCCACCAGGTCCCAAACTGTCATCAGTCATAGGCACTCAGACTTCCCTGAGCACTTGCTACCAGATCCCAGTAGGTGTCTCTGTTACTTTATTTTTCTGGTGTCTGAAGGCAAACCAAAGCCTGGTAAAATTGTTCAAAGCCAGTTAAATGGGCTGCCTGGAAATCTGTGGCCTTCAGAGAAACTAGACTCTAGCAGCCAAAGCTGTGGGCATGAGAGAGAGGAAAGAACTCACATTTTTTGGAGGCCCTCTGCATGTCAGCCAGTTTGCATACTTTAATGTTAATAACAGGCAACACTTAAAAAATATTTGGTATGTGCAAGGCCCTGTCGTAGACTCATTACAAATATTAGCTCACTTAAGCTTCATAACAACTCAAAGAGGTTAAGTAACTTGTCCAAGGTCACACAGCTAGTAAGGGGTATGATCATTTGGATCATTTCACCCTCACGGCAACCCTGTAGGGTTGGTATTGCCATCCGTATTTTGTAGATGAGGAAACCAGGCTCAGAAAATTTAAGAGGCCCAAGTTTGCACAGCTAGACAATGGCAGAAGCAGAATTTAAATTTAGGTCTACTTGACCCAGGATAAAATATAAGATCCGGCCCCTTCCCTGAAAAGGAGAGAAGGCTAGTTCACAGGGAGGGTCCAGTGTCCTCAGCCTCACATGGTCACATACACAGGCTTGTGGACACCAGAAAGTGTATGCAGCCCACCCTTCACTGCAGAGAGGGCCGAGCTCTTCTGAACTAATTCAGGAATTGCTTAAAAGGAAATAGAGGAGCAACGAAGCCCATCATCTTACCTGCAAACTCTCTGTCTGGTATGTACAGAGAGGACCATGTGTCCATCCCAACTCAGGAGGAGGAGGGAGCACTACTTAGAGGGAGTGGGTTCCAGGTCAGCGCTAACAAAGGGTGCCGTCAGGTGGGATCTCAGGGGACCTACAGAAAGCTTCACAATTGCTCCCTTTACCCAGCTTTTAACTGCTGCCCGAAATCTTTCCTTGAGAGATGATTTATTTGGCTTAAGGCATTGGCCTCAATTTAAATACAAATACCATTTGTGGGAGTCATAACGCCATTCACCAAATATTCCTAGTTTTCCATCAAGGCCCATGGTAGGATAGCACACCCTGTCCCTATGGAGTTGTACATGGTCATGTGACAATGAAACATGAGTGGGCATGATGTAAGTCACTTCCAGCTGGAAGCTTTGCCAACCCGCGCACAGTTCACACTCTCTTCTGCCCTCTGCCACAGTGGCCAGCAGTGCTCTAGACAGTGTCAGCTCCAGCAGCCTGAGCCCTCGGGGGTTGGGGGAAGACACCATCCCCTGTGGACATGCGGTCTGAGTGAGAATACCTCTGTGAGATTACCCTATAAGATTTTGGTGTGTTTGTAACAATAGTATGATCAAGTCCATCCTGCCTGACACACTGGCAGGGCACGTTAATTTCATAGTCAGTCATTATCACCTGAGTGTGAGTTTGCACAGAGTCAAGACTTTGGGAAAACTAGAGCTTTACTGGGGGGAAAAAAAGAAGAAAAAATCTGAACTAGCTAATCTCCAAAGATGGTCCCAAACAATACAGCTTTTCGGTACATACATGGTTCTCACATTGAAAAGTGGAGTCTAATGTTCCTGACCTTGAATCTGAGCTGATCAAAGTAACTTGCTTGGCCAACAGAGTGAGGTAGATCTGATATTCTGGGACGGCCAAAGCTAGGTCAACCCTGCATCTCTTGAAACATCTGCTGCTCTAACTTGCTTTCCTCATCACTTACTATGAAATTTAAGCAAAGTACTTAGATTCAGAGTCTCGGTTTCTCCATCTGTGAAGAGGGAGTCATGGTCCCCACATCACAAGGTAATTGTGAGGAGTGCGATGCCCTGAGAGAATGTGTATTTAACAGAGGCAGAGTCTGGACCCATTAGACATTCAATGAATATCCATTTGGTCATTTATTTCTTTCCACCACCATAGGAGGAAAGTTGTCCCATTCCCTCCTAAGGACCTCAGACTTTGCAGCTTCTGTCTCAGCCTACACAAAACGGTATCTCAAATGGGTGGTAAAAGAGTGTCCTTCCTTACGTTTTAAGGTGTCACTAGCAAAGGAATGATTTAAATGGAGTTTCCACTCTCCTTTCTTTGTTTCTCTTCCCTTTGCTTCTCTCCTCCTTTAGGAAAACCATGCCCCAGAGGAATCAGAGATCACAGGGGGCTCCCTCCCTGAGCCCGAAGGTCTTCCCTCTGCTCCTTCTAGATTGTCCCTGCATCTTTCCCCAGGAAAGGAGAGAGATCTCTTTCACACCTCAGCTCCTTAGGTTTCCACATATGAAGTGAGCAGCAGCCTGAGAGAATGGATAAAGTATTAGAAAAACATTCGGGATAATGATTAGTTTTCTGTGTCTGCTTGACTGGGTTAAGGGATGCTCAGAGAGCTGGCGAAACGTTATTTCTGGGTTTGTCTGTGAGAGTGTTTCTGGAAGAGATGAGCTTTGGAGTTGGTGAGTAAAGCAGATGGCCCTTCCCAATGTGAGTGGGCACATCTAACCCATTAAGGGCCCGAAAAGAACAAAAAAGGCGGAGGAAGGGTGAATTTGTTCTCTCTGCTTGAGCTGGGACATCCATCTTCTCCTGCACTCAGACATTGGTGCTCCTGGTTCTTGGGCTTTTGGACTCAGATCAGGACTGGCAGCATCAGCCCCCTGGTTCTCAGGTCTTAGACTCAGACTGAATTACAACACTGGCTTTTCTGGTTCTCTAGCTTGAAAATGACAAATTGGACTTCTCAGCCTCCATAACTGTGTGAGTCAATTTTGTGTGTGTGTGTGTGTGTGTGTGTGTGTGTGTGTGTGTGTGTGTGTATCCTATTGATTCTATTACTCTGGAGAATCCTAATATACAGAAGTTCCAGTGTCCAGTCCTAGTTCTTTCATTCATTTTTTAATAACCAGAGTTGACTAAATATGTGATGAGTTCCTAGTAAGCTTCCTGTCACTGAAGGTATTCAAGCATAGTTCAGAAAACAGCCTTGGCTTGGAAGCCTTCAGTCCAGTGAATAAACAAATGACGTAAAAAACTCTATCCTGAGAGCTCTAGAAAGCCAAAAAGGATCCTATGGTGTCAAGTTCTAAGTCTTGTTTTGTACTTGGGCATGACACAAGCAAATGTTTCTTTATAGAGATTACAGTAGCAGTAAGTGGAGAATGGATTAGGGCGGGAGAGGACTGGAGGTAAGGAGATGACCAGGGAAAGCATTTTAGGTAATCCAGGTAGACGATAAGAAAGCCAGAACTGAGGCACTGCCCCTTCTAGCATTTAGAATATTCTTTCGTTCAACAAATATTTATCAAGCCCCTAACATGGGTCATGCAATATTTTAAGCATTGAGAATTATTGCTGAGGACAAGAGGGGTGTATACCAAATTGTTTTGTTATTTAACTGTTCTAATGAAATTACAATTAGAGTTTTCCTTTACAGATTGCTCAATTAACAGGAATTTAATTAAATTGGAATAATACAAGCATTGGGATAAATCCTACAGCTCTCCAGGTAGATGATTAAGCCTTAGATCAAAGAGATAGCTATGTGATGTCCCTAAGGGTTACAGGAAAAAATCCTATATCCCAATTCCTAAATTAGCCAGAAGTGCCAGCATACCCGACTGAAGAAAGCGCAGTAACTGGGTCTGCATGCTCTCTTGAAAGTTCTCAGGCACGGGTCAGTTTTCAGAAGGCCGAGTCGGCGGAATGCTCTGACCTCACATTTTCAGAACATAACTCTCCACTCCGGGCTGAGGCTCCCATAAATACCGAGGTGGAGACTGAAACTAACACTTTCGGAGGAGGATGAGGAGGGAGAAAGGAGGAAGGTTAGTTTAACGGCAAAGTGGGGAAAGGAGGAAAGAGCATTATTCTCAGCGTTTCTAAAAATAGCTCCAGTCAAGCCACATCATTCAAAGTTGTTCGAATGTGAAAATGAACAAGAGATCTCGTGCTGTCATCATTCCAGGAATTTTTGGGGAGGCAGAACATATCACCTTGATTTTTATGACAGCGTAGACGCAGAGGATTCCTTCCTAAACCTTGTGCAGAAAAAAAAGCTCTTTAGGACAGTCGAGCAAGTTAGTTTGGGATTGGTGTTTGCCCGCGAGAAATGAGGGATCAGGACAAAAGTGATCAACAAAATCCAAACGGTAGCATATTCGTCAACTGCTTTTGTTTTTAGCTTCACTTTCCGTCTGTACGCTCGGGCTCTTCATTTGTACTTCAGGAGAACATGCGGAGTAGTCTCAGCTTCCCGCTAACAGGTTCTGGAATCAGACACTCAGCCTGTCTGGGTCTCCGTTTCCTTACGATATGGCAGGCCCCACTACTTCCTGAGTGGTTGTGAGCACTCGGTGCTTCAAAAAGTTAAAACTACTTTAAAAACACACGATATTGTTGATTTTTCACTCATCACCCATTCCTCCCCCAAACTATGACTTCCATTCTGACATACAGACACACAATTCAATCGTTCATTCATTCATTCACTCATTCAATAACTTTTTTTATTACCCACTATGGGGCTAGGCACTGTTCTAGGCACTGGGCTATATCAGGTACAAAATATTCTTGGAGCCTATATTTTAGTGGGCGAAGACGGCTAATAAATAAATAAATAAATAAATAAATAAATAAATAAATAGAAAACATGTCAGGTGGTGATAAATAATATAGAGAAAAATAAAATGTATTGTGTAAAACTCTAAGTCTAATACTCTGGTAAAAGATAGTGTGTGTGTGTGTGTGTGTGTGTGTGTGTGTGTGTGTGTGTGTGTGTTGAGATGGAGCACACAGAGGGAGAAGGATTGGGAAGGAAGGGGGAGCCAGGGATTGAAGGTGAAAGTACCATTTGTGTAGGAGTGTGTAAGTATAATTTGGCAGTAAGAATTGGGATGGAATTGTTTTGACTCTTGGAAGAACATGGAGTCCAAGATCTACTTATTCTATGATTCATTGCTCTAGTATTATCTGGACTGGGGCCAGGAGAGAGTCTCCTTAAGGTGCCCCATAGGGCTCAGTGGCAGATGACCCAATTGTGGGAAGCAGAATGAGAAAGTGACCGGATTACTGCACCTGTCAAGACCCCTTCCCTCTCAGTACTTGGTAAAAGCTGAAATAAGGATGAAGTGGCACCTCGCTGGGATCTCAGAGGCATTCCTCACTCTCCTGTTTTCAAGCTCAGCTCCTCCCCGAGGGAGTGTCTCAGCCTAGAGACTCTGCAAGTCCAGTTGTCACTGTCTCTAGGAGGTGAGGATTTTTCTCCCCATGCTGGCCCTAGCCAGGCCTCAGCTCACCTGGCCTCACCTGGACTGTGCTGCACCTACAAAGCCTGTGCCTCCAATTCTGGAAAACACAACTTAGGAAAATATTGGGGCATTGTGGACCCTCCATATCTAGTAGCCATTTTTATCAAGTTAGCTCTCTGAGCTTTGGTCTCACAGCTGTAAATGGGTATAACGACTGCTACTTCCTAAGACAGACCCTGCAAATAAGGATGTATGATAAGCTACAGGCACTGTGCTAAGTACTTCGCATGCATCATCACATTTATCTTAATAAAATTCTATAAGTACTGTTATTAGACATGAGAAATCTGGACAGAGACAGTTAAAAAAAAAAACACTTGCCCAAGGTCACATGGTGAATAAGTTATAAAGCCAGGATTCAAAATCATATTTGTCTTATCTCCAAAACCAGTGTGCTCAATTAAAGTCTATAAAATACTTCCAATATAATAAGAGTATCGTTATCTAACTACTAGGAAACAGTTCACCCCAAAACTTAGTGGCCTAAGACAGCCAGCATTTGTTTAGCCCACAATTCTGTAGGCCAGTGACTTTGGGTAGGCTCACTTGGGTGGTTCTTCTCTATTTCCTGGGCTCTCTCATGCATCTGCGGTCAGTGGCAGGGTGGTAAGTGGCTCTGCTTATGTGAGTTGACTGACTATGGTCTGGGGGGCCACAGCCCTCCTCCACATGGTCTCTCATCCTCGAGGAGGCCAGCCTGGGATTTTTCCCATGGCAGAGAACTACACTTGGAACTGGCACACGGTCACTTCTGCAACATTCTTCTGTTCAAAGTAAGTCATAAATCAGCCTTGATTCAAGAAGTAGGGAAATAGGATCCACTTCCTGTTAAGTGGTGGTTATTAACGGAACAATCTATCTATCAAAATAGGCTTTCAATGAACCAGAAGGTAGCATTACTATTAGACTTTTTTGGGCAATATCCATCAGACAAATCCAGGTAATTACCCTACTGTTACTATGTTCCCGAGAGACTTTCTTGTAGTAATCTGGACTCTTTCAGCTATAGGGAGTGGGAGGGGCAGAAACACAACTCATCAGGAATGTTTTTCCATCTTTGGCTCTCATTTTCTCTGGGATGGCATCCTCTCTTATTCCTATGGGGTGGCAGAAATGACCTCAAGCTGCTCCAGGATCCCACTCTCCTCCATTTAATCCCATGGCTGAAAGAAAATCTCTCTATCCTAATATCTTAAGAAAAGCCCTGGAACGACTTCCACTGGCTCAGGAGGTATCCACAGGCGTAACTCATAGGTCCTTGCAGTCACTGATCGACCAAATCTGAGCCACACAGCTCCATTCCTGACAGAGGACAGATGTGCCTACCAAGAGGAAGATCCCCATTTTGTCACCAAAAGAGAAAGAGAGGACACTGAGAATGCCACTCGATAGACATCAATTGCCTGCCTTTTCTCACCCCAAGTGGAACTGATCCCTATGTCCCTGGAGTCCCTACATTGATCTGAAGTTTCTAGATGAAAATGCACTAAACAGATCTGAAGTATTTTTTTTATGTTACAAAGTTCAAGGGAACTTCTTTGAACTGAAGGAAAATTGCCTTTAAATGCTAATCATGAAATCCTAAATGAGAACTTTGTGAAAGGATCGAAATGAGAACTATTCAGATTAGAAAGTACAAGGAAAATAAGACAAAACAGGATAGGAAGTCGATAAGAAGAAGAGGAGACCTTCTGCATACAGAATATACTGGATGCTTTATTTCTGGTCTGGGGAACATCCTGGAATGTATCCTGTGCAGAAGGCTGGAGAGAAAAGAGAATTCCTGGCTTCCGCCCTAGAGAGTCTTTTTACTTTTAACCTTGTAATTCCCATAGGATTCAAATCCTTGCTGCTCCAACTTACTTGCTGTGTGATCTTGCTGTGGGGTGATATATAATTTACTGTCCAAATCAGGACACTTTCAAAAGTGAAAGGGGATGTGGTTAACGCACAAGGGCAATGCAAATGTATGGTGATTCCTCTCAAGCAAAACAATAAAAGTGTATATTTTTAGTAGCACATGATAATAAATAATAAGAAATCAAGAGAAGGCTGAGACACAGAAGGGCAGCGATGGAAGAATTAGGATGACCATCAAGAGTAAGATGTGTCATTAGAGACCAAGGCTAAGATCATCTGTACCCTCAAAATCCATTACCATGTATGGATGCAAAAGTTGGGCGGTGAAAAAGGCCAATAGAAAAAGAATTGATTCATTTGAAATATGGTTTTGGAGGAGAGCTCTATGGATACCTGGGACCACCAGAAAGACAAACAAGTAGGCCCTGCAGCAAATTAACCCCCAAACATCGCTGGAGACAAAATGGCAAAACTGAAGCTGTTCTACCTCGAGCACATCATGAGAAGGCAGGGGTTTTGTTTGTTTGTTTGTTTGTTTTGTTTTGTTTTGTTTTGTTTTTGGAGTAGACAGTAATGCTGGGAAAAATAGAAGGCAGCAGGAAAAGAGGAAGACCAAATATGAGATGGATTGACTCCACAAAAGAAGCCATAGGCAAGAGTCTGCAGAAGCTGAGTAGGATTGCTGAACATGGCACATTGTGAACATCACTCAATAGAGCTGACTCAATAGCATATAACACAATAATAAATATTATAACATTTCTTCAACATAACTGTGCTCAGTTCTTTATACTCACTATAGTCCTATGGTGTGGAAATTATTATTATCCCCCATTTGACAGATGAGAAAACTGAAGTTTGGAGAAGTTCATTAATTTTACCAGAATCAATGGGACAATGTTTTCATTTTCCCGTAACCACATAGTAATGAGACTGTAAAACACAATTAGAACTTGAATATTCAAATGAATATCCTTATTGAGAATACTCATCTTGAGAAACTTTAGAGCTATCAAAGGGTGCTCATTACTACACACATATTTGGAATTGTGCTTGTGGATTGTGAGGCACATATTCTTGAGAATCAGGAATATGGTACTGACTTTTCATCTATAGAGGATAAGTATGATTTTTGAAAAGAACCCAAAGTGATTCAGGATAAAAATGAATCATCTAAAAATATATTTTGACTCTGGCTTCCACCTAGAATGTAGAGAGCTGGAAAGTGTCACTCTTGACTTAACAAAAAGAAAAAGTCAAAAAATCTACCTACACACAACTTCTCTTGAGCCCAGCAAAAAACCTGATATCACAGGGCAACACAATTAGCATGAAACCTAAGGAAAGACAGGCTCCTCTAAAGATAGATAGGACATGAGCACTGGTTCATCTATAACAGAGCAAAGGAGGAAGACAGGGGCCCACACGAGTGAGCAAGAAGCTTTCAGCTAAAATGTTTGAAGAATCACAGAGGCAGAGTGTGGGCTAGTGCGAGACCACATACCCCTGGGAATTGCATACACAAGGTAGCTCTTACCACTCAGCACTTCTTCTCTATGACCTGCCACCAGGGACCCATGAAAGATTTAGGGCAGGATGGGAGACCAGAGAAAACCTTCCTCCATGCTTCAGGACTGGAAGAGGGGAGTGGACATTGCTCTAGGAAAGGCACGAGACGACATCTATATCTTTCTCCACTATGAAAGGCGTTAAGCCACTGGGAGAAGGACAGCAATTCTATCGCCCCTACAACATAGGTGAAGGAAGACATGACTGGAGGAAGGAAAGAGAAAAAAACTCTACTCCAAGAGGATGGGAAGGACATGGTCCTGGGCCCACAACATTAGGTCTCCTGTTATTGGAAGAAGGTCAGGTTTACTGTGAAAACTCCACTTCCAAGACACAGAGACCAGTGCCTGCCCAAGGCTGGGGCTGAATCGAACAATAGATAATCCCATTCCTGCCCTTCCACACCCACCAGGTAACAATCAACAGTGTCTGCCACTGGTGTTGGGGGGCTGGCGAGAGAGTGGGGAGACTCCTCTGTGGTGCAGGCACACAGGGAAGCTGAGGTTAGAGAAGGCACATTGAGAAAAATCCTTCTTAGCACATGGTGATGCTAATCAATGAAACAAGCAGACCTGCACAACATTATCAACCATCTTGACCTAATTGGATTTATGCAACATTCCAAAAAATGACATCAGAATACACATTCTTTACAAGTGCCTGTGGAATATTCACCAAGATATCCCATAAAACAAACTTCAACTAATTTGAAATAATTGAAGTCGTAGAAAGTATGATCTCAGACCAAA
Source organism: Rousettus aegyptiacus (assembly GCF_014176215.1). NCBI lineage: Eukaryota > Metazoa > Chordata > Mammalia > Chiroptera > Pteropodidae > Rousettus > Rousettus aegyptiacus. The sequence goes on from NW_023416287.1 coordinate 76,097,061, forward strand.
TTGGAATTATACTAGAAATAGAGAACAGAAAGATATCTGGACAGTCCCCAAATATCTGCAGTGTACTACACTTCCAAGTAATCCAGAAGCCAAAAGAGTCACATGGGAATTAGGAAATATTTTTAATAGAATGAAAATGAAAACAAAAGATATCAAATTTGTGGGATGCACCGAAAGCAGCACTTACAGGAAAATTACAGCATTAAATGATCACATTAGAAAATGAAGAAAAGTCTCAGTTTGAGGGAAATGACTACCTTAACAATACTGAATGTCCCAGGACATGTATTTAGGTCTTCTTTTATATAGCTCAGTAATGTTTTGTAATTTGTAATTTTTAGAATAGAGGTCTTGCATGTCTTTCACCACAAAGTTTTGAGTTTACAAAAGAAGAAATGTCATTTGAGCACAAAACAGAGCTTTTATTTTTATTAAGGGTATATTCCAAATCGAATAAAGAAATAAAACTGCACTTACTCATTTTACTAACAAATGTTCAAATAACCACTGAAATAAGACACCGTTAGTTGTTACTTATCCAAGAGTCAGATCAGATTTTTAACTCTTCGAAGGCAAGAAAGTGCTTCTATGGCTGGATTTGAACAACCCTTACCAGATTTTCCCGTCCAGATGGAACTCTCATAAAAGCATTCATGAGAAGCATTATATCTCTTAACCAAATCTTATGTATCCTTCAAGACTCAACTCAAGTGGCACCTTCTCTAAGAATTATCTCCAATGACAAGCTGCCATCCACACTGAGATAGAGCCTCACTATGCCTCTCATGGCACCTTGTGTTTATTGTTATCTTAACTTGCGCTTAGTTAGGCTGTGAGGAGGAATAGAGACCCGAAATACAGTGACTTAAACGCACGTGAGTTTACTCATTCATAAGAGAAAACACGTGAAGGTAGACGGTCTGAGGCTGGCATAGCAGCTCCATAGAGTCATCCGCTCTCCTCTTTCTGCTCCAACATCCTTACTGCATAATTTTCATCTTCAAGGTCACCGCATGGTCTGAAATGGCAGTTGGAGATGCAGCTTTCTGGTCCACATCGCAGACATCAGTTGGGGCCAACGTACCAAAGGTGGCCCTCCTGCTAAGCAGTCTTCTCACATGTCCCACACGGCATTTCCACTTGCATCACACTGGCCAGAAGCTAATCCAGGGACGACATGTTGGTAACGGCGCCTGGGAGATATAATCTTTATCATGGTAACAATGTTCCCAGCTACAAGTCAGGATTCTGTTACTACCGAAGGAGAAAATGGATATGGATAGGAAACAGGTAGTTCCTGCCAACCACACTTAATACATCATACTACAATTGTCTGGTTGTCTGTCCCTGTCACAGGAATGTGTATCCTGAGCACTAAGTACCTTTTCATATTGAGGTTTATCACATGTACATGAGTGCTCTAACTGTAAATGTATATCTAACTCAATGAATTTTCACATATAGATACACCCATGTAACTACCACCCAGGTCCCCTACTGCAGAAGGTTCCTCTCTGTCCCTTCCTAGTCAACTCTTCCCATAGGACACCACTATTCTTGACTTTTCTCACCTCAATCGTTTTGCCTGTTCTTGAACTTCATATAAAGAAAACACATGACACTCAACATTCTAACCAAGAAACGATTTCTAGGAACTGTAGCCATCCAATCCAGATTTTTAGGGTTAGTCTTCATTTCAAATAGGCTGTAGTTATAAAAACACATGCTTATTTTCTAGAATATTGGGCTCCTAATCGATGTACTCAGATGCCGTCAACAGACATTATATAGTCCAATTCCCTTTGGCCTGCAATGCTTCCCACAATAAAGTTCTCTCATCCGTCTTCCTTTTAAGAGAAATGCGCCTGAAAATGTCACCTCCATCAGGAAGCCGCCTGCTGCAGTTCCAGGTGTGCCAGGGCACTCGACATGCACTTGATGGGGATAGTGAAGATAGTGGGACATAAACAGAAGCTGGCGATGGAAACAAACAGACCCGAGGCTGGCCATCTGGAACACCTGCAGCTGGCCCAGTGTGATGCTGTGTGCCAGTCCAAACTGCCCAGCTGGAGACTTCTCTGCCTCTGCCACCCCCACCATTGGCAGGGAAGCATCGCTCTCCTCGCTGGCTGTCAGCTCATTCTCTATTGGTCAGAAACAGAAAAGTGGGCCCAGATCTGTTCATCGGGCCCAGCAGGACATGGCAAACGCTTGGCAGAAACGTAAGCAGCAGACAAAAGGCCGTCAGAGCTGAGTCTGATGGGAAGGCAGTGCTCCTTCTCTCACTTAGGAAAATGACCCCATTCTTTCTGGGAGCCACTGCAAAAAGTTTTTTGGGCCACGTGTCACACTTTGGCTAAAACCAGGAAGTTGACTTGGATGAGGGGGAGGGAAGAGAGGGGCCGGCGACAGAGGGCCGCCACGATTGTGAGGACGCAATCATTTCATATTAAGGCGGGGAATGCGGACATGGGGAAATGAGGGCATTGTAATGAGTGTTGTCGTCCCTTCAGCTCTAGGTATATCAGCCTGTCCCTGACGGATCCCCAGAAGATGGGATCTCAAGCCCTCGCCCCCAGCTCCAGACGTCCAGGGTAATTACTGAGAGGCAGCTCAACACATGACCCAGGATGGAGCGGCAAATGCCAGGCTAGATCTCTAATTCCAGCTATTTCTCCTGGCCTGGTCCTGAGGTCTCCCTCCCATCATTCTTTCCTCTTTTACATACTCTAGGACCAGAACTCAATTCAGCTTTTTGGAGTCAGGCTGGAATGGCCTGGAGTCACCCCCCAAAACACACAAGCTGGATTGTCTTCAGGGCCCGCATTACTCAGCTGGTAGCTTCACCTTTGGAATCTTAAGCATAAAAGTATGGTTTACCCCCGCTGAGGAGCAGCTTGTGAATGCTCAGAGGCATCCAGACCAGTACAACACAAAGATCTAACTGGGGAAATGAGGCGCCTCCCTGTCTCAGGGGTGATTCACCCTCCTCAGGTCAACCAGGGTGATTCTCTGCACTTTTCTCACCAACGAAGAAAGAAAAGGCAGTTTCATCTCCATAAGGGAGCCTGCATTCACCACAGCAAGGATACTAGGGAGGTGTGGGGAGCCCCTGTCCTTTGCCCTCCTTACATGCCGCTTACCTTTCAAGGGTCAAACTCTCTTCTGGGCTGAGTTGTGTTCCCCTACATTCGTAAGTTCAAGTCCTGACCCCTAGGATTTCAGAACGTGACCCTATTTGGAGAAAGGGCTTTTAAACGAGTAATCAAGGGAAAATGAGGTCATTAAGGTGTGTCCTAATCCAATATGACTGGTGTCCTTTAAGGAGAGACACACACAGAGAGAAATATAGGAAGAAGACATTGGAAGACAAGTCAAGGAGAGAGACCTCAGGAAGAAAACAACCCTGCAGATGGCATGATCTTGGACTTCCAGCCTCCAGAACTGTGAGAAAAGAATTTTCTGTTTATGCCAGTTCGTCTGTGGCAGCCCTAGCAAACTAATATAAACCCTGCTTCCTCTATGAAACCTTTTTTCACTTGTTGAATTTGGTTATTATTATGATAGGTCTCTATGTTTTATAAAACCCTATATTACATAGCAGTGGCCCCTAAACTTTTTCCTGCCATCCTCTCATACAAACATCTCCCTCACATTAGAAAATGACCCCATTCTTCTGGAAACCCACGTCAGAAAGTTTTGTCCCACACACTCCCATACAAATGGCTCCCTATAGCAGAGAGGCATATATCAGAACAAGAGGGTGCGTGTGCTCTGACAAAGCTCCCTAACTCAGATTGATTCACTAGTTCCAAGATGAAAATTGTTGCTATACAGTTTCAAACAAACAGTTATACCCTTGTTATACACTTCTTTATCTTCCATTCTATTTGTCTGGGTGAGAAATCGTGTCTCCCTGTTTTAACCCGGGTTCCCAGAAAGCAGAGCCTGAGACAAAGGGGTGTGTGCAGGCATCTGATTGGAGAATGTGATCCCAGGATATAACAGTGAGGGGCAGGAGGAACAGCAGAGCAAGGCTGTATTATGGGTTTGCTCACTCTCATGGGTGTTAGTTGCCTGGCCCTAGGAATCCATTTGAAAAGCCATATGAAATATGGTCAGGATCTTCCCTCTGGTGAAAGAAAGAAGCAGCATTTGGTTATTGGCTCCTAGCCACCATTTAGTCACATTTTTGTTCCATGGAGTGAATGCTAACTTGCCTGAACTTTCCAATTATATATACTCAACTGCCTGGTAGATCCCCATGAGTCCCATGTGGCTGTGTCAGAGAAACCTTAGGACATGAAGTAAGACATATGAGCAGGGCTGTCCTCAGGGTATACTGGGCCTTGGAAAGATATTTTTGTAGACTTCCATATACATGAGCAATTTGATTTAAAAATCTATTACAAATTTCACCGGCCTATATAAGCTACAGCGATTTGTTGACAAGAGTTTAGAATATTGGCAGAGGATAGGTACTTACATGTTTTTTATTGTCCTATCAATACCCGTGAAGACTTTCGTAATGTCCAAGCACCATCACTTCCTATTCAGTGTCTAGTGTTTAGTCCTGTGTCTAGTCCTGTTTGTTACTATCAACGCACCATTCTTAACCAATCGTCATCCTGAGAAAAAGGTAGCGACGCTGTTATTACTCAAAATGTCATGACTCTTTAGAACCTGTTTGTACTGAAACAATAGAGATCTTCTTGCCTCTGCAGTTCCCTAATACCTTGTATTTACAGCTGGTTACATCATTATTCATAATGCTGCCCCATCCACAGAATCACCTGTGAATACTGGCTTCCAATGACCTCCTTAAAGTCTGCTAAAATGTTTTATTGAGACGACCACAAATTCAAATCTTACTCAGAGTATGCAGGGAAATGTGAATGATGATTCACTTTCTGGACGTGCATGTTACATTTACCCTTCTAAATTTTATGATGTAAACAGAATACCTTCCAACCATATCTTCCCTTGAACTCTTTGGCCCTAATCTCTGCATCTAGAATGTAATCTCTTTCAACGTTGATTTCACCCTTGCCTTCCATGCATCATCATCAAAAGGAAGGATAGGTGAGAGGCCTATGGGGAAAGTAAGAAGAGTGAAACATTTCCATAGGAATGTCCATTTCTCTATCAGCAAGGCTTCCAAATGACCTGAAGCACATCATATTACTACATCAATCAAAAGGGCCCATTGGCATTGAAAGCGAGGGTCCTGAAAGTTTTTGGAGGAGATAGGAAGGGCCATCCCCAGAGGGTGGTCTTGTTGCAATCAACCAGAAACATGGTTGTGTGTGTGTGTGTGTGTGTGTGTGTACCATGGTAGAAATCGGGCCCCAAGCCCATGAAGATTGCAATTCAGGTTTAGGACTACTTGGAAAATTTCACTGGAATGTGGAAGAATAGGCAGACCCTAAGGCTCGGAGCAAAGGCACGGGTCTCACTTGCTTGGATCGAAGGGTGGTACTGGTTGTTGGGCATAGTCTGAGGTGACAACACCAGAACCAGCACTAGAACCTCAGTCCCTTGATCCCAGTTCAGATCTCTTTCTTTTGTTCCACATCTGCAAACGCTGGGTGGCAACATTCTCCCCAAGTGTAGATTCTGAGAGAGGAGGGATGGGAAAAAGACCGAGGGTGCTGGATGTCTGGAGGAAGGAGGAGGAGTGAGGTAGCCAGCAGGGAGAAGCCAAGGTCAAGTTTGACCCAATTCACAAGAGGAGAGGGCCGATGGACAACCACATTAGTTCTTTTTGCATATCTTCCACCAGAGGAAGAAGAAAGTAGTTTAGTCCTAAGATTACACTTTGCAGTCATTGTCACAGCCTCCACTGTTGCCACCTTTGTATCACTGTGAATGTTAGTGCGGTCCCCAAACCCAGGTTCGATTCCCAGGTCTGAAAAGGCAGCACAGGGCCTGACCTGTTCCTTTCACCTGCCCAGGGAAAATTGCATTCGACACAAATACAGCCACTCCCTGGGGACAGTCATGCTGAAAGGGCCCTGTGTCTTAGAGGCTGCACATAATACCCAATTATCCCCTGGCTTCCCTAGGGAGAGAATGGAGAGGTGAGGGTTTTCAAAAGCCAGCAGCCCTCGAGACTCCATTATGGGGACACTCACACAGCTGCCTTTCTCCAAATGCCACGGAGGTCATGGGGACACGGGGCAACAGAAGCAGCTCTTTGGGGCTTACAGAGCAGACTCTCTCCCTGTCCTGGCCCATCCAGAGAACCTCAACTTCCATTCTTAGCTATAGATATGAAGATGGAGGGTGTTGATATAGAAATTCAGCATCACATAGGAGGCACCTTCCAGGTTGTCTCTGCAGGGGCTTTGGACAAGACCCATAGAAAAGTCCAAGGAAGGAAGCCCTGTTCTCATCCAAGACTGCTCTGTGCTCTGCCATCCCCTTTCTGACCATCAGCCTCCTCCATGCCCAGTCAGATCTCTCTGCATCCCTGACTCCCCACTCTGCTCACCAGACTCCGCCTCGGGCTGATCTCTCACAGTGTCACTGTGCCTCTCCACCACATTAGCAAGTCCTCAGGGCTGGAAACACACCATCCCCCCTTCTAGCTTTGCTTTCCCACAGCTATTAACACAGCACTGAGTTTTCAATAAGTCCAACACAAGAAATATTTGCAGAATTAATTAATAGAGATTGAGAGAGAAGATATTTCCTTGTCTCCAAATTTGAATCTCTGGGCTTGATTTCCCCTCTGTTTTTTTTTTTCACCACCAGAAACATGTAAGTTTCTGCACATATAGCCTATGAAAAGCATTTATTCTTAAATTCTACAAGTACTTGGAGGCAGGAGTATCCTGTAGTGTTTAAGAGTATTGAGTCCTAATGCCTGAATTTTGAGAACTTGTTCCAGCACTTGCTACCTGGGTTACTTTGGGCAAGTAATTTAACCTTTCCAAGCTTCAGGTTCCGCATCTGTAAAATGAAATTAATAGTAGTGGTTGAAGTTGTGAAGATTAAATGACACGCAGAGTATGCTCTGAGCATGCTGCCGGGTACATGTAAGTGTTAGACGTAACTGAAGTATCATTACTTATTGAGCACCTACTTATCTTCAGTCAGCATACTGCAAGGTCCTAGGTGGACAAAGGAGAATAAAGCAAATATATAGTCTTAAGATTTGTACTAGTAGGAAAAGCAGCCCCAATATAGAGGATCATTATAAAGCAGTGTTATAATTGCAATATAGAAATATGGACAGGGAGATCAAAGCAAGGAATACAATCCGACTTCCTGAAGGGTGACAGCTGAGTGAAATATAAACAGAAGGGCTGAAAGCGAGGTGGTGGTGGCATTCCAGGCAAAGGAAACTATACGAACCAGAGTATAGGAACTACGGACAAGAAACAGCCTATTAAGAGAGAGAAATTGAGTGCTACTGCTGAAGAAATAAGCTGAAGAGAGGAAGGAGCAAGACCGTGTGAGTTTGGCAGTCTACTTTTTCTTTTTTCCCATCACTGGCATTGTTCGACAGAGGTGCCTCAGAGAGATGCATGGGATGCATGCCTACCTTCTGGGTTTCTGCCATCCATTTCCTTTAGGAAGCATGTGCCTGACCGATAAGGAGGAACTGATGGGTATAACCTGCCTTGGACCTGAGATCGTGTGCTTGGCAGTGTTGTTCTGTGGGAGGCCCTGCACCAGTGCAGAGCCTGCCCAAAGGGAATGACACGGTCCTTGGCACACAGAGCCCAACACTTGGGATCACTACCTCTAACCGGGAAACAAGCTGCGGAAAGAACTGACAGAAGATCAGTGCCTCAGGGGAACCTCCTGCCTTCTCACAGGCCTGTGCCTGGCCTTAGCAGTTATTAGTTCTGGACACTGCAGACCTCAGCACAGACATTGAGTGAGGAATTCACAGAGTCAGAGGGCCAGCTGGCATGAGACTGCCCTTTTATATTCCCAGATGGGGCGGGGCCATATCTGCATGCCAGGATCCATCCCCATTGCCATATAAGGAAATGGTCCGGCACGGAGGTCAGTAAATTTCCTGGTTCTATTAATGCATGCACTGCATCATGGGACCTGCCACTGCAGGCAGGAGTGAGAATACACAGAGGTGGTACAGAAAGGAGGTCATGCACTCCCCTCTGGGGTCAGATAGTCCTGAACTTGAACCCAGGCTCCATGTCTTAGAAACCTCACAAATTAACATAACCTCTCCAAGCACTGGTTTCCTCATTTATAAAATGGAAATAAATACACCCACCTCATAGGGATCTTGTGAAGATGAAATGAAATCATGTACATAATAAGTTTGGCACATATTAAATATTCAAGAAAGGTTAATTGCTTTATTGTCAATATTATTGCCAATACAAGAATAAGTGCTATAATCTAGTTCATGAGTTTCATTCTGTCCTGTGTACCGGCTACTTTGATAGGTGTTAGAGATCACAATGCAAATGAGTCATAGCACGTATCCTATGCTTAGTTTATAGTTTAGTGGTGGAAGGAGACAAATAAAAAATGTATGTCACAATTCGGTAGTGGTCCTATAGTAGAGGTAAGCACAGGAGATATGAGAACCTAGAAGGGCATTTAACCTGCTATGGAGGTAGGGAGGAGGTGGACTGTTAATGGTTACTTGGAGGATGCAGCTTATGAGTTGAATCCTAAAAGATGAGAAGTATAAGCAGTGTTAAAAGGTGGAAGGCCGAGAAAAAATGAACAATGGCTAAGGAAGAACATTTCAGGCAGTAAGAGTGAGGACATAATTAAGTCACAGGCTATCCTGACAATAATAGAAGGAAAATGTGGTTTGGTGACCAGGTGGCATCTGATTTAAAGGCTACGGCAGAACAGCAGTGTTCGAGGACTGATTATTAGTGGATGTGGCAGAGCATGGTGACTGTCTACCAAATACCCATACTTCTCTTCTTCCACCTATTAATTCCTCCTTCCCTGCCCTGGAACCCTTAGCAACCACTAATCTTTTTATTGTTTGCCATAGTTTTGCCTTTTCCAAAATGTCGTATAGTTAGAATCACGTACTTTTCAGAATTGAGTTCTTTCATTTAGCAATAGGTATTTAAGGTTCTGCCATGTCTTTTCATGACTTAATCGCTCATTTCTTTTACATATTGAATAATACCCATTGTGTAGATGTACCACAGTTTATTTACCTATTCACCCACTGAAGGACATCTTGATGGCTTCTAAGTTTTGGCAATTATGAATAAAGCTGCTATAAATATCAATGTGCAGTTTTTTTGTGTGAACACAAGTTGTCAATTCCTTTGGGTAAAACCAAAGAATGTGACTGCCGGATCACATGATAAGAGCACATTTAGCTCTGTAAGAAACTGCCAAACTGTCTTCCAAAGTGGCTGCGCCAGCTCTCGTTTTTAATGTGAGAGAAAAATCCCTGTTGTTTTTCAAGCCACTGTAATCTGGGCCTTGTAGCTGAATACAATTCCTAATTGGTATGGTGGGAATGTACCTACTAACTGCTGATTACCTGAACAGAAATCTACCAACATACAACCCACATCTTAACCAAAAAGCCGGAAACAACTGCTCATCTAGTCCTGTGTTCTTTTCCATTGACGTTTCTTCTTTTTCATGAGAGGGTCAGGAGAGAGTGCTAAGTGCATAACAAATCCATGGCTTTCTCCTATTCTAGTTCTCTCTTAGCACCAGCAATACAAGAAAAAATTTCAGTTTGGCTGGACTTATTATTTTTGTGTTGTCCAAGGGTCTTCAAGTGATTCCTTCTTCTGATGGGTGCTTGGAAAGCATTTGTTTAATATCCGTTCCACTATCTTTTGGCATGTCTCTGGTCCTCCATAATTTCACTGAGATTAAGAATAGTGGGTTTGATAGTTGAGTCTACATGTCCTTTTGTAGTTGGAATCCTCAGATGCTGAAGTGAGCAAATATTCCCCACTATCATTATCCAGTAATCAAAATCATTTTAGTAACATGATTCGGCTTCGTGCTGTGTAATAGATGTGTTGGGGGAGCTATATATACATCACTTTGTTATAAATTAATTCCTATTTTAAATGAATGGGAAAAGCTCATCACAGAAGAGGATAATTCAGTGAATCCTTCTATAAAGTAGTAATTCCATTATATGAATAATCACCATCAAATTTAGTTCCCTATGAATGTAAAATGTTCAAATATTGAGGGTTTTTTTTTTTACATGTGGAGATTATAGCTGAACATTTGGTTAGTCAATTCATTTTTAAACATCATTATCATTATTGTCTTCACTGTTATCTGTTGTCATCACCAGGAAAGGCACTAAATTTTAGACACACAAGAATGCATTACTAGAGGTTGTCTTCTCTGTCCATTCTTAAGCAGGTCTTGCTGTGTATTGAGGAATCTTGTAGCCTCCTTTTGTGGTATATAATGATTACTTGGTTATCTAACCTTGGGCAAATCACCAATTATAAAAATCTCTAGGTCTCAGTTTCTTCATCTATAAAATGGGAATGCCAGAGTTAGTGTGATAATCAAACAAGATAACTGACATAGATTGCTAGGATGGTTAATTTTATGTGGTAAGACCTTATTTCTGGGTGTGTCTGTGAGGGAATCTCTGGAAAAAGATTAGCATTTGAATTGGCAGCCTGAGAAAAGAAGAGGCCTCAGCAATGTGGGAGGGTATCATCCAATCTGCTGAGGGCTTGCCTGGAACAAAGAGGCAGAGGAAGGACAAATTCTTTCTACCAGAGCAGGGACATTCATTTTGTCTTGCCCTCGGACATCCGTGTCCCTGGTTTAAAGCCTTCAGACTAGGACAGAGTTATACCACTGAATTTCTTAGTTCTCCAGCTTGCAGATGACAGATCCTAGGACTTCTCAGCTTCCCTAACTGTGAGCCAATTTCTATAATATATCTACCCATCCATCAATCCATTGATCCATGCATCCATCCATCCATCCATGCATCCATCCATCCATCCATCCATCCATCCATCCATCCATCTGTCCGTCCATCCATCTCTCTATTTATCCTGTTGTTTCTGTTTCTCTGGAGAGCCCTAATACAAATGCCTACCACCTGCTACCTGCTCAATTAATGCCAGCCATTCTAATTGCCATTAGGAGTGTTATTTGTGGTAGCTTAGATAAAATGCCCTCTCCTTAAAAAAATAATTATGACTACCTCACACCCATTAGGATGGACATCATAAAAACAAAACAAAACAGTAAACAACAAATGTTGGCAAAGATGTGAAGAATTGTAACCCTCGTACACTGTTGGTAGGAAAGTAAATGGTGCAGACACTATGGAAAACAGTATGGTGGTTCCTCAAAAAAAAAAACTAAAAATAGAACATTATATGATCCAGCAATTCCACTTCTGGGTGTATAACCAAAAGAATTAAAAGCTGAAACTCAAAGAGATATTTGTGTACCTGTGTTCATTGCAGCATTATTCACAACAGCCAAAAGGTGGAAGGAATCCAATTGTCTATAGATGGATGAATGGATAAGCAAAATGTAGTACATATATACGTACAATGGAATACTATTCAGCCTTAAAGAAGAAAATTCTGACAACATGCTATAACATAGATGATCTTTGAGGACACTGTTAAGTGAAATAAGCCAGTCACATACAGGACAAATACTATATGATTCCACTTATATTAGGCACCTAGAATAGTTAAATTCATGATATAAAAAGTAGAATTGTGGTTTGCCAGGGGCCTGGGAGAGAAGAAAATGAAGAGTTCTTGTTTAATGGGTACAAAGTTTCAGTTTTACAAAATGAAGAGTTCCGTGACTGGACGGTGGTGATGAATGCAGTTAGTGCCACCGAATTGTACACTAAACACAAGCAAGATGGCAAAATGTGTTATGTGAATTTTGCCACAATTTTTCTTAAATTTGAAAAAAAAAACCCTATAATTTCATACATAGAGGTTTTCTTTACCTAGGAAACGAGAATATACTAGGTGGAAAGAGGTTATAGGAAATAAAGAAGTGATAGTGAGGAAACCTGGGGTGCGCTTTGCTGGAAATCAGTGTCATAGCTGACAGGTGGACTACTCGGAAACACTGCTTGCATGTCACAGTATCCCCGGAGCTAACTCCACGGCCGAGTGGCTTCATAGAGCACAGCATAGGTTAAGACCTGTGTCTGGATAACTACAGCTTCCAGAGGTAGGCCCTGCCCACGAAGCTGGTATTCGAAAATTACAACTCGATTGAGAGCTGCAGAAGAGTTCGCTGGTGTTGGCTTAGTAATTACATTACAAGGTGATTATTAGTCTGCTCAGGCAAAAAGATTACATCTGAGTACTTTAAGTAGCCTAGAACTAAAACTCCTCCCAGAAAAAAAAAAAAAAAAAACCTAACTAAATTAATGCCATTTTCTACCAATTACAGATGCCCTCCAGTGACTATAATGTTGTCATGGCAACATGCCCGCTGAAAGGGTAGGCTTGATAAGGCCTGAAATAAAGTATGTATAGCAGAAAGGGAGTGTTGCACATTTCATCTCTGTGTCAGACCAAATTTGTTTTCTAGGATGGGAGACAAGTGATCCATCATCAGCCTTCTCCCCTCTCTTCCATGGCCCATCTGCGGTTCCAGGCTGGCCGGCCACCTTTGCTGCTGCCCTGCAGTGAGCAGGGCAGCTCCAACCTCTCTCCATACTGCTCCCTTCCTCCAGAATGGTCTCCCATTCAACAACAACCAAATGGCATTTTTCCTTGTTTTCCTGAAAACCTCTTCTGCCACCTCCTCCAAGCAGGCTTCCCCAACTAACAGGCGACTCAGTGGTCAATTTAATTGCTTAACTCTACACAGCTCAGATTTTACTTAAATTCATTGAAAAAATACAGCAGAGCCCTTCTTTTGGTTTAAGATGGCACAAAATAAATTCGAGAGCTTCTCATATACTTTGATCAAAGTGGTATGAACCACACTCATACCATCGACACAACCCAGAAAAGTTGCTAGCTAAGCAAACTATTGTCAGTCAGACCTGATGATGAATGCACCAGAGGAGCTGCTATTTAAAGAAACTATGGTTACTCCTTTTGTAAAAGGGATAATCATCTCAACGTGTCTTTTGTGCAAACTCCTATTTTCAGATACTAGGTATATTGTAGAATTTCGAAAGCTGTCTCAAGTTCTTTCTTGGGAAGAGCGACGTATAAAGAAATTTGCTAATCAATATTGTCAAAATAGACAAAGAGGTGGGGTTTGTGTATTTGTGTCTGCGTGTGGGTGAGAGAGGGACAGTGTCAGCTCCTAGGGCACCGGAGGACCGCTCCTTATTCCCCAGGTGCTGCTGAACCCCTAGAGGCCATGCCGAAGATGCCCGCGGGGCCTACTGGGATCTTGACTCAGGCAGGAGTGGACTTACCTTCTGGAGCAGTTTCCACTATGTCTGAATTACCACTCAGAAACAAAATCTAACCATACTCCACTAGGCCAGAAAATATAAACTGGTCAGATTTTCATTTGATGTCCCATACAGCCTACCCTGGTGCAATCACTAAAATGACAACAATAATAACTAAAAAAAATAAAAGCTATCCTTCACTGAGCCCTTACAATGTGCTGAGTGCTTCACACACATTATCTCGTTTAACCCTCACAACAACTTACCAAGGCAGGCACTATTATTTTCCCATTTGATTGTGGACACTGAAGCTCAGAGCCCATAAGTTGCCCTAGGCTGTCTCCTGGTTATAAAATGGGGCTCCAAGATTCAAATGCTGGTCTGCGTGCCTCCTGAGTTGAGGCTCGGACCAGCTCCACACTGCTGACTCTCTGGACTTACTGCCTCCTCCTTCCCTTTGCTTGCCCCACCCTCCCACTTGCTAATTCCCATGTATGGCCTCCGGCTGTCTGCACGGTGAAAACCCCTTTGCTATCCTCTTCCTAGCAACTCACACTCAAGCCTCAAAGGCTTGCTCAGGCCTCACTTTTCCTGTAACACGTTCCCTGGTACTCCTGCTCTCAAGACTCCCCTTTCCCTGGACAATCACTCTCTGTTGTACATCTGGCACGTTTCGAATTTAACCTTATATTGCCATTTGTTTAAAATGTGTTTCTCTCTTCTTCTAATCTAAACCGTGAGCTCCCATAAGCCTAGATTAATGCACATTTCTGTGTGTTCTTGTCATTCATAATATCCAACTTAGAGCAATGCATTATATGTACTTAATAAACATGAGCAAAAAGAAGAGGTCATTTAAGTGATTTTTCAAATCATGTCTATAAAGACTTTTAAACAACACACAAAAAAATGTGTTTTTAATTTTATTGACTAAAGCTGAATGTGAAAATGCATAAGCGATGCTATCTCAACTACTATAATTATACGTAATAAATCACTTGTTTAAAATACAAAGTATAAAAACTACTAGGGTAATAAATGAGTCCAAAAAAAGAGTGAAACCTCAATCAGATTAGCTAACTACATCATCGTTATTTCCTGCAATCATTTTCTTATTAACACGGTGGAAACTATGACAATTAAAATCCAGAGTATGGTACATAGGTCCCAGGTGTATGTGTCCCAAAACCACCCACAGGGGTGCCAGAGAAAATACTGTGATATTTATCGATAGTCACTTTTATGTTAAATATAGGCAGAAAATAAACTTAACGAAGAGAAAAAGGACTTTCGAATCATTAAATCATAAAAAAATTTCATCTGTAGACCATCGTTTAAAATGTCTACTTTGGTAAATATAATTAATAGATAAATGACAAACATATGCTGTAGATGTAGAACAAAACTTTTTTTTTGACTGATGAGTTATACAAACAAATATCATTCTTCTACGTCATAGAATGATTTGGGGCATCTGATATATACATACAAATGCACGCACATCTCAATTAAAAAAAAAACTCATTATAAATGCATCAGTGGGGAAGACAGATAGTTCCTACAGCTGTAGGAGGGTAGGAGGGTACTGGCTGGGGATTTAGAGAAGGTGGATCCTGTTGTTTGGGGATAAGGGAACATGATTCAGTTCACTGGCTCTGAGGGCCACAGCCCTGTGTGTACCACCGCCTAATCGCTGGTTGTGTGCCCCTGAGTAAGTTACATCACCCCTCCTAGTCTCAGTTCTTTCTACTGTAAAAGTCACTATGCCCACTAAACAAACGAAACCAAGCACAGAAAGTGTTTCACTTGTTGCTTGGCAAATAGTAATTGCTCAATTAACATATTAGCTATTCTTTGCAAAGAGGATTCAGAAGCTGTGGAAGGCGCATGAGCAAATTATTTTGCAGGCATTTCAGAAATAAGATTGAGTAGATAGGAGTTACAAGTTAATCGGAGAGGCAGACATCTAGGATAGAAAAGGGAAGGGCATCTTCAGGAAGGGCAGAGATCAGAATGGCCCCAACTCCTTTCTCTGCACTTCCTCTCTGCCAGGCTCTTCTAGATGCGAATCTTTGGATTACAAAAATCAGAAACCACTCAAGCTAGTCCAGATTAAAGGGAATTACTGTAAGGATACAGAGATATCAGGCGTCTAAGAGCACTTGTGACTGAGAATTAGAAAGTTAGGCACTGAGACTACTCTAGACTCCTTTTTCTCTCTCTGTCTGTCTCTCTCTCTCCTTCTCCTTCCCTCTTTCTTTCCTCCTTCCACCCTGCTCCTCTGCTTATTCATCTAGCACCTGGCCCACCAAGGCCACAAGTCCCTTCTCCCCCCATCTGACTGAGGAATAGTTACCAATGAGCAGGTCTCTTAGCCTTTTCCTGCAGATTCTTGAAAGAGGGAATCCAATTGGCTGAGTTCATAGCCAGGGCCACTCAAGTCCAAGCCTAGATCCAATGGCCTGGAGTCCCTTGGATCAGGTGTCTACTCCTGATCTGATAAGCTTGGCTGCCTCTCTCAGGGCAAGGTTGGCACAGTTTCTCTAGAGCATACCTTGACAATGAAACTTGTCTCTTGCAGAGATGTGGGGGTGTATCTTTGCCCAGGTCCTCATTATGCACAAGGCCATCTGTAGATGAGGTGCTCATGACACTGAGCTGTGAGGTCTGACCTTGAACTCTGAAGGACTTGAGGAATGCCTGCCTACTCATGGGCTTCACTTGCTGTCTTTGAATCTCTCAAGACGAGACCTATTTGTCTTCTGTTACGTCATGGACTTTAGGGCTTTGTTCAATGAACATTACAACCTCTTCCTGCTCTGCTAGAATTAAACAGCTTAAAATTCATGCTTTCAGCTACTTTACAGCTTCTTTTGCCAGCTGGATTATAAACTTCTTGAAGGGAAAACTTCAGGTTGGGAAATAATTTTATAGATTGTAGAGTCTGACCTTCCCATTTTACAAGTGTGAAAAGAGAGGAAATGCCACATAGCAGGGTACGGTCAGGTGGGACCTGGAACCCAGTCTCACACACTTAGTTCCCATGGTGCATTGTAATGCTTGTGCATAGCATGCTCCCAATAAAATATTTCTTGGGTTATTCTTACTTAGCTTTTCTTTTTCCTTTTCTCAAGCTTGTTGCTCTCTATTGATGTCCCTTCCTCCACAACCAACTTCAACCCTAGAGGATCACTTTCCATCTGACTTTCAGAAGTTGGACTTTGGGGTTGTATAGTGGAAGCTGAGATGAGGCCTGAGTGAAATTTAACCTCGTTCTATCAAGCCTTTATCTCTCCAGGCCAACACCACAGTATCAGAGCATAGACACTAGACGGGTAACTTCCTTCCTTCTGCAGGGTCAGTGGCCACCAAACTGATGCCTGAAGAATCCGCTCTCTAGTGTCCTCCCAGGCTGATGTACAAAACAGGGGTTTAGACCACCGCTGACCTCCTCCCGACGGGATATTATAAAGGATCCACTTCCACTTTCCTCTCAGCAGCCTTCTGTGACCATTCCAGCCTTCTAGAAACCCATTATTTGCTTAAAATTACCCTCACACAGTATAGCACTTGGTATCTCATGGGTGCCAACCTGGTCTACTCAGCTCCTGAAAGCAGGTAACTTCTTGCCCAGTACTCTGTTGGGCTCCCACCAAGCCTGCAATAATTGTGTTGATTGATGGAGGAAAGGCTGGTAGGAGGAAGGAGAAGGAATGAGAAGAAATAAGAAATACTTCTTTTTGCTAGTATCTTAGAAAATTATGGATTAGGAAAAGCAACTGCTTAAAACTGAGAGAAACATTCTGGCGTTTAATTTCTTGGCTGTGTGGTGACAAATCGGACAAAGTAACTCTTGGCAATTCAAATCTGACGCAATTAAACCAATTCCAGTGTCAGTTCATTTACTCTGCACCCAGCAGCTCCTCTGACCTAAGCCTGCAGGTGGGGCATAATATCAACTACCGATCAGAAAAGGAAGGACATTAAATGAGGGACCAAGTAAGCACCAGGCGTCCTACACTGAGAAACTTGGGTCTGCGGTACCAACCCACAGATCCCTCCCCTCAAATATCCCCATTTCAGCCAGGAATCCTGATTGCGAGGGGCCATTTCAGAGAGTTCTTGATAAGAATACCAACAAGTAAGAGTTGGAGGAGAGAATGAAAAGCCTATATTATCACACCTTAGTGAAGGCATTAGACTGGAGGGAAAGCAGAAAGCCAGGCTCTGAGGATCTGGAGAGCAGAGAGTAAGTTTTAATAGGCAGGAAGAAGTAATGTGGGAGCCCAGGACACTGCCTTGGGTGAAGACACTCTGTGGGGGCCCTCGGGCAGCTGGTGGGGAGAGGGAGAACATAGCTATAATCAGCCAACTGGTGAGGGTTCAGAGTTGAGCCAGCAGGTTGAGGATGAGAACTGGGCAAAGCTTCCTTGAAGACAAATCTAACCTCTGTCGCAGACGAAGATGAGTTACCTCCAGGAATCCTCTCTGCAGAACCAGCTCTGTGGGCCTGACTCTGCAGAAAGGAAAATTCAGGGACCATTCTTGTGGTCCAGAAAGACCCTGGGACAAGGAAAGGAATCAACCATCACTGAGCACTTGCTGTGTGACAGAGGCAGTTTAAATACATTATCACCATTGGTCCTCATAGAGCCAAAAAAGATAGTTGACTAAGCTGCCCAAGGTCACCATTGTGGAGGTTAGGTAAGCTTCCCAAGGTCACAGATCCAGGAATGTCACAGCTGGGATGTAAACCCAGGAATCGGGCTGACTCTTAGTCTGCACTGTCCCCACTGGCCAGTTCACCCCAGGCACATCCAAACAGAGGCTTGTCCTCTCCACAGATGTTCTGCTTTCTGCAGGTAGTTCAGTCTCTCCTCACCTCTGGGGGTGTGATTTAAAGCAAAAGCAAAACCAAGACTCAGACAATTCCATTCTTGTTTCCTTGCAGGTGGCATGCCTCTCACACAATGTGCAAACAACACTGACAACAAAAGATAGGTAAATCAGAATCTGCTGAGTGGACAGACTCCAGTACTGTTATTCCATATTTTGTAAACCCTAGAAACCATCCAGATGTTAAAGCATAAAAATAACACACTGCTGAGCCAATGAAGCATAGACTCTAAGAGGGCAAACCAGTGGGAAGAGTCAGGTGTGCTTAAACATGTTCCTTTGGGGAGTAGGGGGGATGGGGCCTGGCACCCAGACAACTGGCTTCGATCCCCACTCTGCCTCTTACCAGTGCATGATTGTGGGCCTGCTGCCTCCTTCTAGAAGGGAGGGCATGACAAGGCCACATGCCCTTTGGTACGAGAATCGAATGAGCTGCTCTGTAGGGTAGGACTGGAGGCTGCTTTGCTTTCTTTCCATGATTTGGGTCATACTGAACCTCAAAATTGGAACACAAGCTCTCTACACAAAACGAAACCCCACCCACCCATCCTTCAAGGCCCACTTCATGCCTCACCGTTAGTAAGAACCTGTCCCAGACTCTTTCTGCCCTCTAGACTCCCCCTCCACCCACACCCTCATCAATCTGCTCCTTCTGCCCTGCCACATTGCGGGGACTTTCAGAATTAGCTGTTTTCGCTCTCATCTGGAGCCTTTGTACTCCAGCGTTAGTCAGATGCCTATTGCTTCCTTCACCTCTGTTAAAAACTTCCTCTGGGAAGCCTTCCTGACCTTCTCCTACCCCCATCCACTCTCCATCCTGGTTAGCTGCTCCACCTGAGGGTTCCCTAGCCCTTTATGCTTATCCCTATTTTAAGTGTACTTTGACTGTGGTCCTTACAGTAGACTTTGAGCTTGAGGGCAGGGACTGAGGGTCTTATTTGTCTTGGCATTCCCAAACATGTCCCATCTGTAGAGAGTGGTCACCAAATGCTCTTTGAATAAATGGATTTCTATGGCAGTCATACTGTGTCACACAGTTCCTTTGATAAGTTTATAATTCCCTTGCTTGGAAAGGTGTACATTTCTCCTGAAGACCTTTCAGTGACTAGCACCTAGCAGGTAATCAGAAAACACTGGCGATTTGGTTAAGTGATTACTGAATTTTCCATTTCATTGAGTTCTCTCAGCCCCACGTCCCCTGTCCCAGCCCACAGCATAGCCAATGGAAAATTAATTGGTTGCAAAGTGCATATCTAATTACAACATCCCGTCCTGCCACAGAGATGTTCAAATGTTAATTATAACATATGCATCTCAATAACAGACGGTAGCATATCATGCGGCATTAATAACGCCACTTGGGCCGGCCAGCGCATTCACAAAGCTCTCTTTTATCTGCCATTAGGACAGACCTTGCACTTAAAGCACGGAAGTCCTCATCCTTAAAGCATTCCTGCCCCTAAAATCAAACGTTTCCCGGCGAGCCTGGACCGTGCCTAAACCCTCAGTTTTCCCAATGCAGAGGTTCGCACCCAGGGCCACGCCAGCGTCGCGGGGGAGGGTACATTGGGCACAGGTTTCGGCGTCGCTAGGCTGGGATGTCTTGGCTGCTCAGGAGGCATCCCCGGCGTCCCCGCGGCGCCCCGCTCTCCAGGGCCCGCCGTCCCCGGAAAGAAAGGAGAACTACATTACCCAGCAGGCCTCCCGCGGTCCTCTTTCCTTTCAAGTCTTTGCACGTGGCCGGAGGGGAGGGCGGGGCCTGGACGTCACTCTCCTACATTCTCTTTCCCTGTGTCAGAGCAGGGATATTTTATTTTCCTTCCTCTACTCCCTCCCCCCTACCCGCCCCTCCCTCCCTCATTCCCTTCCCTCCCTCCCTCCCTCCCCTGTCGGCTCGGTTTGTGCGCTGGGGCGCCCAAGCCCCACCGCAGCCGGGACGCGCGGAACTCGCGGCCGGAGTCGGCTCTCCAGAGCCTCCTCCCTCTCCCTTCCCCTTCCCTGCCCCCTCCCCCCACCCCCGACTCGGGCTTGGAGCGGCAGCCAGAGGAACCCCGAGGTGAGCATCCCCCCGTTCGCCCCCCTCTTTTAGTCACCTCAGCTTGCGGATCGATTCGGGCACCCGGGAGGAGGGCTGCGTGACGTGCGCGTGCTTATAGATAAATCCGGGAAAACCGCCCCAAACAATTAGCGCCTTCCCCCTCCCTGCTCCCGGGGCAGCCCGGCGCCTGCTCTCATCCACTGTCCCCCTCTGTCGAGGACCGCACTCCACGATCTCGCCCCTCCCGAGGTTTGCCCCTTCCCTGCCCGGTGCCCCGCCCCGTGGGGAGCTGTAGCCTGGGAGCTCTGGTGGGGAGGGGGGTTCTGCGGGACGCATGGCTGGAGCCCGGCTGGCGTTTTTGCCGCGCTATGTAGTCGCTGTCATGTGCCGGGTTTCGACCCCGGGGGGAGGAAGAGAGCGAGCGTAATTCTTCTCCCTTTTGTTTTGAAGCCCGCATTTGCTGCATCAAGCAGTTGGTTTAGTAGCAGCCAAACTTGCAGCTGTTCTGACCGCGCTCCGCCGAGGTAGGGAGCGCGGCTCCCGGTGGCCGCTCCTGGCCGGAGACGGCAGCCCTGGCTGCTGCAGGAGAGTCCCCAAGAGAGTGTCTCCACGCCGCCCCTCCCTCCTCTGGTGACTGATTGTGTCTGTGGCAGCGGCCGTGTGTGAGTGTGTGCGCGCCCGTCCGCGCGGGTGCAGGGTTGTCTGTCGTCTAGACAGGCTGCACCCTCCCTCTGTCCCCGGTGAGCCCGCGGGCCGCGGAGGGCGCGGGGGATGGGAGCGGAGTAGGAAACCGAATCGGTGGATCCATTGTGGTCGCAGCTTTGGACCTTCCCCGCGGTGGTGATTCTGCTGGCTTTTTAAATTATTATTCCTGTCGCCTCGGTGTAATTGGGCCTGGGTAATAGATCCGCCCGGCGGAGTGGGAGTTAAAAAGCCAGGCTCGCTGTGGCGAGTGCCCAGAACGGCCGCGAGGTGCGCTTCGGCTCTGGTTCTTCAGGACGACGAGCAGGTGACTGTCCTGGACGGCGGTCGTGGGGAAGGATGGACAGGGGGCGGTGGCTCGGTCCGCGGCGGAGGTCTGGGCTCCGGGAGGGCTGCGTGCCGGAGCCTGGGTGCGTTTGGAAGGTGTCCTGGGGACCTCGCGTCAGTTGGTTATGTATTGCCTTTGACGTTAAAAGACGAGACCCTCATCTGGGCGTCGTTGGCTATTTGGTTCTGTGGAGTTTGCAGGGTTGGGGTTGGGGGGCAGCCGTGAGCAGGGAAGGGGAGCGGCGTGTGAAGGGGAGGGATGGCTGGCGGCGCCGTGCGCGTCTCCACTCCCGGGAGAGAGGCGTCGCTTCCCCTGCCCAGCTGTTTGTGTGTGTACACACCGCTCCGACGTGTGTGTGGGGCGGGGACTGCACACCGCAGCGTGGTGGGATGCGCGTGGGCCCCGATCCTTGGAGATCGGGTCGGTCAGCCCCCTGGCGGCCCGAGTTGGGCTCGTAGTCCTGTGTAACCGCGCGCGTGCGCGCCCGGGTTACTTGGAGAGGGGGTCGTGCGACTTCTGAGTCCCGGAAGACCCTGGGGTTGCGTATGCGCGGGGTTCGCGAGGGTGTCTCGGCTGGCAGTGCGTCGGAAAATCCGCCGTCCCTCCCTCTGTGTTCTCGACGCCCCCAGACCCCGCAGACTGACTGACTGCCTACTCCGCGGAGCTGGGGGCTGGTCTTTTGGGCCCCGAGGAGCCGCGGGAGCGCGCGTGTCGCCCCCCTTTCCCGAAACGCTCAAGTTGACCCTTGCACCGAAGCGCTCTGTGGGTGCGCATGCCCGCGCCCGCCGCTGCTTTCACAGACTCTAGAAGAAATCAGCGCGCTCTGTGTCCCCCTTCCAGTCTGTCCTGGAAGCAGTGCGGGCCAAAGACTGACCGGTGGTCGCGGCCCCAGCTCAGGCCAGAGCTGCCGGGTGCCCGGCTAGCCGCACACTTTTGCGGGCTCCGCCCGCTTGGCGCTCGAGCTCCCAGCAGCCGGGGATTATCTGCAGGGCTAGCGGCCCGAGCGTTAAGGGAAGAAGCCACTGGAGCTGCGGGCTCCGCAGCGGTTGGAGGCTCTGGCCGGCGAAAGTGACACAGCACGAGCGCCGCCACCGCCCGAGCTGAAGGAGAGAGGAAGGAGCCGCCCAGAGGGCGGGGAGGGGCCGCAGGCTGTTCGACCCCGGGTCCTCCTGCCCAGCGCCAGGGCTGGGCCAAAAACCTCAGGAATCCCGGTTCTGAGCGTGCTCGGACCGCGCTAGGAAATTGCCTGCCATTCGAGAAAACTCAGTTATACCAGAACAGAATGCACCGAACAGACTTTAGAGGATATCCAGTCCCTCACGGAATGCACTCACGTTGCCTGAGGAAACTCACTTTCAGTATTTGAAACAGGACTTGATTTACACACAGATCACCTCATCTGCTGTGTCAAGTGTCTGTCTTGGATAATGTACACTTGGAGGCAGTAATTTTATAACGCATTCTGGGGTACAGTGTCATCAGTGATTAACAGATTGCTAGAATAATAATGTTTGTATGACTTTACAGGGAGGTTCCTCCCTCTCAGGCCCATTATCGCCTTTATTAAGAAGGTCCTGTTTAAGGTCTATCAGTGAGTGGGAGAAGGGCTCCTTCCACCACCACCCCCACTCTGATTTCTCAGCCTGTGGCTTTTAATTGGAATAGTGGCCACTCCCTGCCCCCCTCCAGTCAGTTGTGGCACCCCCTGGAAATACTGAACCCCAGAAAGGGGGTAAATTATACTGATTATTATTCTTTGTCGAAGCACTTTTCACTTGCTACCAGTCTTAATATCAATAGCCACTAAAGAACAGAAGTCTGCGTTGCTGTTATTATCACTCATCTGAAAATTTGCTGTTGGTGAATGGTTATCAGCTTTGATGCGTTCAGTATATTTCAGAATCATACCGGCATGTAATAAATGCACATAGTATACATGTTTCTGTAACGCATACCTATGTTCATATGGGTGTGTTCATG
Source organism: Rousettus aegyptiacus (assembly GCF_014176215.1). Taxonomy (NCBI): domain Eukaryota; kingdom Metazoa; phylum Chordata; class Mammalia; order Chiroptera; family Pteropodidae; genus Rousettus; species Rousettus aegyptiacus. Next base: position 76,120,362 of record NW_023416287.1, read on the forward strand.
GAGTCATTCTTTAGTTATTGGTTTCAAAACCATTGGATTTAGAGTATAGACCCCTGAGAAACTATCCCAGATCATAGTCCCTGCCCCGCTCCACCTCCAGGCATGGGGAAGCCCCCAAAAGAGCAAAGAACTCCTGAGCGCCTGCATGTGTTTTCCAAAGTTCATGGACATTGAAGGTTCTCAGATGCCGCCTGGAGGGTTGTTAGGTTTGGCCCACTAATTAACCCTTTAGTCCCAAATATGTATAGAGCACCTACCTGTTCGTATAACTTGAAGTATATACAGAAAAAATTTAACATACAATTCCTGCTTGCCAAGAACATATTCTAGCTGTGCAGATAAATGTAAGATTTTAAGTCCAGGATATGTTTATTGAGCACCTGTCTTAGGTGCTAGATACAGTACTGTGTTCGGGGCACATAAAGATAGTATAGCAGAGACAGCTAAGTAACAGCACAATAAAACCAATGATGCAGACCCTGTAGGAGGGAACAAATCATAAATATTTTAGAGCACTCACTCTAGGATGTCATCAATTTCACATATGTTGATTGCAAGGGACTCAAAATGCCAGTTTCTATCCTAGAGCAAATGGATAAGGAAGTAACAGAGGAAGAAGAGCCTAATGTCCCTTGTTACCCTGGACTTCAGGCTGTTTGGAACCTCCCAGGTGGGCCCAGAGGTACTGTATGTTCTTCTGTAGAAGTTAGGCATCTAGTGCGAAATGACCCTGAAGCCACCCAACAGGTTACTCTGCTGAGCAATGAGAAGCCGACCAGTTGTTCTCCATGGACCTGTCACAGCTCTACTGGGCTGTGGTGGGTTGTGATAGAATATCTTCGGTGACAGGCTCTGGCTGTGGTCAAGGTCTCATTCAGGCCCCATGTGGGTTTAGTTTCTGTCTTGCAGATCTGCGTAGATGTTTCAACATGGATCTGCTTTTTATTTATTCATTCCCACACTCACTTCAGGGGTCCCTGTCTGCCCTTGTTTTTAATGTTCTGTTGTTTGTAGTTCGGATGATGAAGGTGGAAGCAGGAGGTGGTGGTTAGGATGGAGAGAAAATCCTGGGCCCGGATAGAGAACAGGAGGCACCAACAGACGGGCAAATCACAGTTTTTGGGAATTCTCCAAACACGATGGCATTTCTGCATCGCTTACCCAATAATGTGGCAGCCCCTTTTGATGTTCTTTTGGGGGGATCCTCTTCCTCTGGGCCGCACTGCTGACTCACTGGTCACCTGAGCTCAGCTGCTCACATGCAGGCTTTGCTCCACTGCCCTCCTGCCTCAGCCTGCACACAGTTTAATTTAGAACAATGCTGTGATGGTGGCGTCCTCCCTGAATTATCACCATGCTGACTATCGACATCTGCCTCTTATTTCTGAATTTGACCTAAGCCAGACCTGTGGTTCAGAATGAGGTGAGAACAGACCCATCCTCAGATCCTTGGCACCGAAAGTTGAGGACGTTGATGAGCTGATCTCCACGTGAGGACCTCAAGGCTCAGAGGGGTGAAATGACTTGTGCAAAGTCTCCAGGAGTCCTTGGCAGAGTGGGATAAGAAATCCTGGATGTTGGTGCTTCATCTAATCTTCTTTCTCTATACCATGATGCTTTCTGAAATAAAGTGAGGTTCTTACCCCACAAAGAGTAAGAACTCTACATCGTCTCTCCTCTTCTCTGGCTCTGGGAGAGTCTCTGGAACTTGTCTTGTAGTTTTGATATTTCTTTCCTTTGAGACTGGCCTTTCCTGTCCTGTCATCTTTGACACCCAGGAATCTGGGAGAGATGGTAGGCCTTGGGGTCTCTAGCACTCATAAGTTTGGTCTGTGTCTTTCACTTCTGATGGCAGGGTCCTCAAGGACCTGAAAGTGTTTGCAAAGCTGTTATGTGTGTGTGTTTTTCTAGGAAGAGGACCCACAGATTTCATTTGATTCTCACCTAACTCAAGTGAAGACAAAAACTATCAGGGGTGGGGTTCATGGAATTAAGTAGGGGGTTCGTTGGGACTAGAGACTGTTATAATACCCTATGTTGGAGTTTGCTTTACCTTTTGCAAAGCGTTTCGCACGACTGATTTCATCTACTTTTTACAGTAGACCTGTGAGGCTGTTATTATTCCCATTTTGCAGATGAAAAAAACTGAGCCTCTGTTGTTAGTGACACACCCAAGTTACAAGTAAGTAGTAGAGCAAGGTTCTGACTACTAATGCGCTGCCCAGGGCTGAGTTGGCCCAGTCCGTCACATCATCATTACAGTTTTGTGAGTGGAGGGCCTCAAATTTTCAGAGCTTCTTTGGCTCATATCCAGCCACAGAGCCAGACTCAAATGCTAACTTACCCAGTGAGTGGGATGGATAAAGAATGGGAGGCAGTTATAGCAGTGCTACATGGAATGGAGCCAGTTTGGGATGATTTCATAAAAGAGGTGAATTTGGGAGTAGTAGGTCTGGGGTCATGGTGGACCTGGAGGAGGTTTTCAACTGGTAAAGGGGAAGTCGTGTGTGTTTGGCCTAGGGGTAGAGCAGGCTAAGGAGATTCAGTGGATCATCCTTAGTCAGAAGGAGCTTCTTAATAGTGATCAGGCTCTCTATCTATGCCTGGTCTGTACCAGGCCCCGGGGCTATAACAGTGAATAGGCACAGCCCCTGTGCCTTCAAGGAGCCCACTGTCTCGAGGAAGAGACAGACACTTACATAGTTAACGTCATTACGGTGTGATAAGTGCAGTGGTAGAGAAAGTTCTGAGGCACTTACAGTAGCTTAGACAAGGGACATCTGTAGCTAGTCAAGATCAGGGAGGGCTTCCTAAGGGAGACAGCGCTGGGGCTGAGTCTGAATGAATGAAAAAGAATTAGCCAAGAGAGGAACTAGGAAAAGGGCATTGGGTGAAGGAACAGAGTGTACAAAGGTGTGGGGGCCTGAGGCTGCCTGGGTACAGGAAGAGATGTAAGCAGTGAGGTCAGGTACAAGGGCAGAGATGGACAAGGCTCAGATCTGAGCAGCTTTGTGAACCCGGCTGACGACCTTGCCTTTGAGCTTACAGGCAGAGTCTGGGAGAGGGGGCTTTAAGCAGAATCCAGGCATGCTGCCCTGGAGCAGAAGGGAGCATGACCATGGGCTGAGTGGCCTCTGGGCTGATGAGGATATGACAGGCTCTATAGGGTGTCCAGGTAACAGGAGTGAGGCCTGGAATCAGGGCCATGTGTTTGGGGATGGAGGAAGGTCATATATTAAAAATATTTGGAGAGTAAAGTCTGCATCGATTGTTTAGCTTTGGGGATAAGGGAGGAGTCGCAGTGACTCCCAGGTGTTTGGCCTCACTAACTTGGTGGGGGCATCCTTTACCCAGGTGTGTACTTCTGGTTGCTAGAGCAGGTCAGGTCTGCTGGGGTTGAGGTGAGAAGGAAGATTGTGCGGAGTTCAATGTTAGATGTGTAGAATTTGAATTGCTGGTAGGATAATCCCATGGCGCTGTCTTATAGACAATAGGATAGACATGCAGGATAGAAACCTGAGAAAGCAGTTTGGGAAGGAGCCACAGTCCTGGGAGTAGGGATAGGATACTGCTGAGCAGACCGTGGTGGTGGCTGCTGTAGACAATAAAAGGAGACCTCTTCCTCCTATTGTCAGAAAATCCTTTGTCACGCCTGCTCCTGTCATCAGGGAAGCCGGGAGAGGATGCTGTGTCATGCTGGAGGCCCAGCTGGCAGAATCCAGCAGCAGCCAAGAGCGAGCTTCAGCGGGAAGCATGAGAGTGAGTTAGGGGAGAGGCATTTTCATTTTTAACATCCATGGTGAGTACGGCGCTGTCCTCGGCCCTCAGGGCCTGAGGAGAGGGAAGGGAAGATGTGGACCCTGCTTCGGAGGAGCAAGCAGTCTAGTTGGGAGACAAGACGTAGACATACGAAACCACTAAAAAGCTATAACAACCTGAGCAAATGGTAGAGTGAGTGCACATTGAATGGGAGAGTTGCAGCTATTTCTCTTCCTTCTATACTGCATTTTTATAGAACTGATGTGTGTGTGTGTGTGTGTGTGTGTGTGTGTTTTCTTTATTGGAGCTGATACGTTTTATGCAGAACTCCAGTCCTTTCAGTTTTGAATCCTGGGCTTAAGATAGTGCCTGGCACATAGTAGGTGTTCAACCAATATCTGCGGATCTGCAGGGATGTGGCCAGAGTTAGTCGTCTGGGGTAGAAGGTCAGCCAGGAAAGGTTCCCGTGAACAAGTCCAAAGAGGGTATCCTAATACAAGTTTTAGAATATTTTTAGTACCACAGTGGAGTAAAAAATCTTGAAAACCTTCCAACTATGAAGTACCTAGGAATGCTGTATAAAATATCGCTAACATCTTTTCAAAGAAGAGCTGAGCTCAAAGGATGTAAGGAAAAACCAGGGGACTCAAAAGTGAGTGTGGACAGGAAGCTTGCACTTATGCTAGGCAAGCCTTGGAGATGGGGGCGGGGGGTGTTAAGTGTTGGTTACTTGGCTTAGAACCAAAGGAGGTGGAGTCTCGATAACATCTCCAGGGCCAGAGGTGAGACTGGGAGTTGAGTGGCAACCCTGCCTGAAATGGGCCCCTGCCAAGGTTTGCATGCTTGGAGAAGGGATGGGCTAGACATCAGCCCATTGCTGTGGAAGGAGGGGAGGGAGAGCTTGTCAGTCTTGGACCTGTTTTGGGTTGGGGAGAAGTCTTCCCTAGAAACTCAGAGCCTAAGACCTGTTATGACTTTGGACGTCTACTCACTGTACATGTGGTCCCCAAGAGGAGGAATTAGCATAGAAAGCCTCTGGGGGCCAGGGTCCCCCAGCCTGTGGGCACTAGGCTCTCAGGAGTGCCAGGAGGATTCTGGGGCTCTTCACCCTTTGCTACTTGGGTCTCTACCTTGTAGAGATGCTATAGGACCTGGGCAGCCTGAGTGAGGGAGGAGGGGAGACAGAGGCCACCACAGTCGAAACCTTTTAAAAAGGCCTTCGAGACAACTGCACACTGGTGGGGTCATGTGCAGAGCTGTGTGAAGGGCTGTTTCTGCCCCAGGGCTTCAGCTCTTCACAGAAGCCTTCAGAGAAGCCTGTCCAGGAAGACCAGAATGTCCTCCCCTGCCATTTACTCAGGCCAGGTCCTTACAGATGAGGCTTCTGTCTAGGTTCCCACTAAAGGTGCCCTATGTAGATTCCAACTGCTACCCATGGCCCAGACTGTGTATCACACCATCTCTTCCAAGCCCTGAGTCTTGAGTTCCTAGAATTTCAAACTGGGGAGACATGTTAGAGGTCACCTAGTTGATCCCCCATCCTCTGTGACAATCCCGACTATATCAGCATTTGCTCAGATGCTTCCCGTGGCTGTAAGTGTACTGCTCATGAGGCAGCACTTTCTCTTACTAGAAAGCTTTTGCAGCTGGAAAGGCCTTATAAGCCTCAGCCATTTCCACCCATTGCCCCTCAGCTATTGTGAGAGGGTTTTCAGGCCTTTCACCATCCTGCTTGCTTTTGCTAAAAGAGCCTTAATTCATCAAGCTAATATTCTGTGACAATCCAGCCAACTTCTGTCCTAACTTACTTAGCACAGAAGGAATTTTTGAAGATTAGATGTAAGGTTAGCTGAGCTGGCTGCACAGATGCCGTCTGCGGTGCAGAAGTTCCGAGAGGCTTTTGCCCAGTGCTTTTCAGATTAACATGAGAGAAGCAACAGCACACACTGCAGGTTCTTTCCTCCAATACCCAGAATACATTTCAGCTTAGAAGTAAGTCACTCAGGAATCCGATGTTTGTTGAGTATCTATTATGTGCCAGGCACAGTGCTAGGCGTTCTCTGTATGCCTCACTGAATAGGACGGACTTCTGTGAGGGGGAGAGAGAGAGGCAGAGACCTGGAAATGCCCAGCTGTAGTTGTGACAGTTGAACCCCTGAAGTTATTCAGAAAGAATGTGTGCGGTTCTATGTGGACTGGGTGGAGCTGACATTCCCTATGCTGTTCCCTTATAGGGCCTTCCCCTGGGGTAGCAATGCCATGATCTCATCACTAACTGAGAACCCACAGGCTTTTGCTGTATTCGAGGGGCATTTGCTGAGATACTGATGATTTTAAACCATGAGACCAAGAAAAGTGGCCTGGAGAATCCACGTCTTGGTGTGCCACCAAACAGGATGGTGTTCACAACCAAAGTGTTTTTGAGAGCGTGGCTTCAGTGCCCTGGGTGCTCTCGGGGGCCAAGGTGGCATAGCTCATTTGGCTGAACCGTTATTACACACAGGGACTGAGAGGTTATGCTGAAGTCCGCTTGTGGTGTTCTGAAAAGGTCGCTGGTCGTAGATCTGCCACTAACAACCTGAGTGATCTTGGGCAAGTCACTCCACATCTGGACGTTTTCTCCTCGGTGACCTCAGGGATTGGGTGAGTTCATAACAAAGGTCCCCGATCACCTCTTCCGGTGGTTCCCAGTGCCTGACGTCTGAGGCATAGGTGAGGAAGAATCCCTGTGATGTGATCTTCAGCATTTGCCTGCACCTAAGGTCACTCTAGATCTGCCTGATTTGGTTAGCTGGGCCTGTGGTTTGGCAGTTTGTTCCTTCCTGATGAAATTGACTTTTTAATAAGGTGGAAATGATCCCCACCCTGTGCCAGACCTTGTTCTAGGTCTTTTAAGGATGTGGGCTTTCAGTTATATCCAGAAAGGATGTGAGGAAAAGGTGGCTGGTGAGTGCGGTATTGTGTTTTCTTTCTGTGGGTAAAACAGAGGTGGCTGAGTGTAGCCTCATTCTTATTAGAGAGAAACTAGCCATGGGGGCAGCAAACCTAGGGAGCCTGGTTGAGCCAAAGACCTCTGCATCTTTAGCCACCTTGTTTCCATTTCCCATGAGACCAAGGTGGATGGCGGGTGCGAGTGAGGAGGGGATGGTTTTTGGGGAGTCTGCGGACTGAAAACAGGGCAGTAAGAACAAGAAGGAGGTTGGCGGGGCTCCTCGTGGATGTGCTTGGGGCCCTGGTTTTAAAACCCTGGCAGCCCAGGCCTTGGTTGATCCCCATGTGGTTTTAGTGATTGTAGTTACCTCATTAGAGCCAACTTTACTTAATGTATCTGTAATAGATTTTAGAACCAGAAAAGCACTAGAGTGCTCAAGTTCCTAGTTCCCCAGCCACCTCCTTATGACCTCCATTATTCCAAACCCCGAACTCTCTGGCTCCAGCATTTAGCCAGCTGGCAAGAACGTCTTCAACTCACAGTGGGTGAATAGATAGATCCTGAGCACCCTGAATGCTGTGGAGGGGCGGTTGTCCATTATCATCTTCTTTTGTGCTTTTATCCTGGTATTCTTGTGAGGTGGCTAGGGAGCTGGCTAGGGACATCGAAGCAAGAGAAACCCGGTGACCTGGCCAAAGTCATTTGCCACACTTGCCACTGAGAACAAAAATTAAGGGCTGGTTTTCCATTCATGAACACTCCCCCCTCCCCAGCTCCCCATCCCTGTCTTGCCTTGAAGTATGGCATTCATACTACCAATGGAGTATAGGCTGATTTTTCAGTTGCATATCTATGAACTTGTAAAAAACTTAAAGCCGTGTATCCATTGAATTGTGCATTAAAGAAAAAACTCATGATTTCATTATTGCTTAGCAAGGAACTAAGTTTAATAAAAGTCAATACAAGGTCAATAATATTGCCACTGTACACAGATGTGACAGATAACTCCAAAGTGGTAGATTTTTGGAAATGCAGCATAAGCACGTTTGGGTTGGGCTGATACCACTTAGCACTGGGAACATTTTGAATAATACATGTCCAATTTCAGCCCAAGGCTATGTCTTTTCATATAACAAAAAGGAGCTCCTAAATATTCATTTACACGAAACTTTTATACCTACTATTGTAATTTGAATTCACAAAAGATGGTCATTACCTAAAGATAACCTTAGTAAATATTTTTATAAAGCGAAGAAACCTTTCATATAGTCTCCAGTTTCTTTCAAAAGCACCTGATTTGCAAATTTAGACTTTTAAACAGTAATTTCTGTTAGCTAGGATTTTGATAGCTAGAAACTTCTTAATCGACACTTGAATAACTTTAGGACAATGATAGTGAATATACTTCTTAGAAAGACCATCTTAGCATCAAATATGCTACAATAAAGAGTGTTCTGTTGGACATCCATTCTCCAATCAATGATAAATACTCTTGTCTAAAATTTATAACCAAGGGGTGCATTTTAGAGCTGACTCATTCTAGTAAACCTGACAAAGTTTTGCTACCCAAATTCAGGTAATTTAGAAGAGTTATGTTGAAGTTGAGACAATTACTTTTAACATTGGACTCAAGATTTTAAACCAGAACTTTCTCTTTTGTATTATGAGTGATGGCAGCCATATTTTCTGAACCCAAACTCAGAATGTACATTTGAATATTTGAAATCAGGAGTTCTCCCAATTGTCATCTTATGTGTAGGCTGGGATTCTGAGGTCTCATTCTCAAATTTGTTGATGTGTTCATACAAATCAAGATAAATTTTTTTATGATAAAATATTGGCCTTACCTTTAGATCCTCCTGAGACTTACTTTTGTTTCTAGTTTTCTTCAAAGTTTCTTAGCCCTTTTCCTTCTGCTCTGGATATGCATATGTGTTGGTTTTCCACACCACCATGCAATTCTCTGACAACAGCCGGATGTTTTACAGTTCGACTCAATTTTGATACTATCTACCTGGAGATAGCATCAGGCCCCATAGGTTAGGGGCTCAGTCCTACAAGACTGTGCTTCTGACTGGCTATGGATTGGAGGTTCAAACAACCTCTTCTTTGGGTTCAATTAATTTGCTTGAACAGCTCATGGGACTCAGAAACATTTTACTTACTAGATCACTAGTCTATTCTAAAAGGACATAGCATAGGAATAGCCAGATGGAAGAGCCTCATAGGGCCAGGTATTGGGAAAGGGCATGGGCCTTCAGTGCTCTCCGAGATGCGCCGCTCTCTCCACGTGTTCACATGTTCATCAACCAGAGACTCTCTGAACCCCCTCCTTTCGGGTTTTTATGGAAACTTCATTATATAGGCACAACTGATTAAATCTTCGGCCATTGGTGATTGAAGCCCGTTTCCAGCCCCTCTCTCCTCTCTGGATGGAGGTCCGGAGGTGAGACTGCACGTTCCAACCCTTAAATCTCATGGTTGGTTCTCCTGGCAACCAGCCCACATCCTTAGGTGTTTTCCAAAAGTCATCGTATTAATATAAACCCTGTTGGAAAGATGTTTGTTATGAATATCAAGACACCTTTATAGCTCTTATAAATTCCAAGGATTTTAGGAACTCAGCACCTGGAATGGTTGAAGACCAAATGTATATTTCTTATTGTAAATCACAGTATTTTTATTTATTTATATAACAAAATGTTAAATATGGGGCCTACATTTCCACCCCATCTCCCAAATCTCTAACAAACAAAAGAATACTTTCCTGTGTTACCTGTAGAAGCAGATAGCTTTGTGACCTGAGCAAATGATTGAACTCTAAGAGTGCTGGCCATTGGTTGTCCTCCACGTGGGCTTCTCCACAGGGATGCTTGGGCTTCCTCAAAGCATGGTGGCTGGATTTCAAAAGTGAATGTCCCAAGAAACAGAAAAGAGAAGCTGTCAGTTCCCCCAAAGACTTCCATTGGATACTGGCTCAGTGTCATGTCCGTATACACTTGGTCAAGCAGTCACTGAGTCCAGATTCGAGGGGAAGGGACACGGACCCTGCTTCTTGGTGGGAGAAGTGTCAGAGATTTGGGAGCCATGTTTGAAACCACAAGAGTTGGTCTCACAGAGAGTGTCCTTCCTTCTCACAAAACTTCACCAAAGTTCAGATTTTGTCTTCTACCTGCAGTATTTTCCGAAGGGATGAAAAAAGTGATGTCTATAATTTGAACTCAATTATAGTTAGTAAATGCTTTGTGTGAAGTCTCTTTATATTCCAATTCTTTAACAAGTGGCTCCCTCTAGTCACGGGTCATGGGCTTGGGGGCTTCTTCATTTCATCAGTCACTCCCCAAATTCTCAGAAGTGCTGCTCTCGACCTTCCTGGTGGCAGTCATCCGCCTGCAGGGCCATCTGCAGTTATTGGCCTTCCCAGGGCAACTCTACTATGGTAAGACCCTGCGTTGGTTGTTGGGGGGCCCAGAGATGACTCAGGAGACACCTTCAGGGAGCTCAGGGTGTGTATTGTAGGTGGAAAGCCCTGGCTTCAGCGTCACTTTTTCTCAGGATGTCTCCTTCAACGGGCAGAAAGCAGCAGGAGCAGGTCTGCTCAGAACGCAGCGCTGACACTTGCCTTTTCCTTTCTTGGGCTCGTAATTTTGGAATGCGCCCTGGCCTAGGAGGGCAGGGCCCAGGGTTCCACCGATGTCAAATAACTCCCTGCTCTGTTTCTGCACCTGTATGATAGGGAATTTATTCTAGTCCAGGGGTTGGCAAAGTTCAGCCTGTGTATCCAAGTTGGCCCAACACCTGTTTTCCAAGTGACGTTTTACTAGAACATGGTCACACCTGTTGCTTTGTATAAGTCCATGGTTGCTTTCAGCTCTTTGCAGCAGAGACCTTATGGCCCACAAGCCTAATATATTTATTTTCCGGCACTTCACAAAAAGTTTGTGGACCCCTGGTCTAGAATAATGGTTTTTAAGCTTCATTAAGCCACAATAATTTTTATTTAAGAATAAATCAATTCTTCTAACACCATATACCAGGCACTGTACCAAATGCTGTAAAATTATTAACTGATTTAATCCTTATAAAAAACCCCTGAGATGGGTATTATAATCACTCCTATTTTATAGAAGAGAAAATTGAGACAGAGATTAAATAACTTGCCCAAGATCACACAGCTAAGTGGGAAAGGCAAGATTCAAGTTCAGCAGTCTGGCTAGAGTCATGTTATTGCCCAGTACTCTATGCTGCTGTTCAGTAGTGGCCAGTTGTGAAAATTAGGTGGGCAGGCAGCTAATGAGGATTGATCTGAGGGTGGTCAGCATTTCCCTCTCATCCCCAGGGCCCTCAGGGTCAAATTTGACAACCAGAGGCTGTAAGGTTAGCATATTAGTAGGGCCCGAAGCATATGGAGGGGCCTTTAGCTTGTTTTGGTTTCTACAAGAGGAATTGATCCTGGCTGTTGGGAACAGAGGCAGGCTTGGAACTGTATGTAGAGATACTCTTCCCTGAGAATGAGAACTCTAGACAAAACCACTTCTAGATGATCATAATTATGCCAATCAAAATGAGCACTCAGAGACCAGGGTCCACATTTCAGGACAATAACTAGAAGAAGGCATCTTTCAATTAATTGCAATGCCTCAAACAAGTATTAAAACCTGTAAATATATCTGGAGCCATTTCCCTGGGCCAGAGTGATTTATCTCAGACGCAGGCTGTAAAATTCAGCAAGGGCTGACTTCTCACATTCAATGTTACCTTCCCAACTCCCTCATACCAATAACCCTGGGAGCTGGGAGATTAGTGGCAGCATTTCTTGAGGGAGTGGGAGTCTGGGGCTGCAGAGGGGTCTTCCCTGTATGCGGGTTAGCCATCTTGTCTGAGCTCCCTTTCCCGTAAGGGGGAGTCTTAGGGGATAAGGTACAGCATTCCCTTCCCCTTGGGGTGAACCTCTCCTAGAATAGGAGCAGTAAGAGTGACTCACTTTTACTGCCAGTGGAAGGCTGATCTGGATTTTGGTAGTGGTTTGAAGGTAACGGGGGTCTTGGGGGAGAGTTTATTCTTTGGTGTCTTGGCTGCTCACCACAATGGTACATATTCAGCGCAGTGAGTTAAGAGGATTCCTGATCCCAGGAGAACCCCCGCTCTGCCCTTTACAGAAGGGTCTCTTCTTCCGCAGTGTTTGCCTTTTCTCCTGGGTTTGTGTCTCTGCCTATTGGCACCATCCCCCCACCCCGTCCCAAGGGTAGGCTCTTTCTAGGTGCTCCCCTCCTGCCTGGGGTCCCTGGCCTTGCCCCTTCCCCCAGCCAGCAACACACTGCTCCCCACAAACCCCTCCTCACAAATGGTGAAAGAATCTTCTTGACAACTGAGAATCCCAGTTCCTTTTTGGTTGGACATTTTCAATTTAGGAAGAAGGCTTTTAAAGATACACACACACACACACACACACACACACACACACACACACGATTTTTTTTTCGACTGCTTTCAGGCCACTCTTTGTTCTCCCTTCGTTTATCCAAACTGGAGTCTCCCGTGTTTTCAGGAGCAGGTTTTCGGACAGGCTCCCTCCTGGTGGTCACTCTCCCTTCAGTCCTGCCTGCTTTAGGGATGATGGGAGTTGATCGACTGTCCCAGAGGTCAGAAGATCCCAAGCGAAATGGGCTGTCGTGGGAGTGGATGGTATTCCTTCTTTTCCCAAGTACTTTGCTGCCACCTGGAATACAAGCAGGGGGCTTGCAGGCCTGGGGGTGAGACTGTCCACTGGGGATGGAGGCCTTGCTGGGGTGGGTGGGGTGGCGGGTACAGGTTGTTGCCACATCCTGGTCAGCTCCATGTGCTACAGACAGCCCCCTCCCTGGGCCTTGATGGAGGTCCCCAATGCCCGGCTCTCCTCCAGCTTGTCCTAGAAGGACATTTGACCTCATTCATCTAATGATATATTAGAAACAGCAGATAACTTGAATAAAATGAAGCTGTCTCATTTTGGGGGATGCTTTGGAAAATAGAAGCTTGAAGATGCCTCATTAGTGTGTGTGCTTGTGTTTTTAACAACTTAAAAAGTGTTATAGAAAATATGGTGCCACTGTTACATTAAAATACATTCGAAGGGAGGAATCATCTATCAATCTACCTCTTCACTTGAATACTATATAATTTTTGCATATTATATGCCGTTCCCCCTTTAATAGAAACTGATGGGTGTACAGTTATGTTAAATAATTTTATATACTCAGTTAGCTTGGTTTGTCATTTGTTTCGAGTTCTGTTTATTGCCAGTTTCACCACTGTCTTCCGGAGACACCAAGCTCCACAGGTCTATTGTATCACCACCTTTATCAGTGACACTTCTCGGCAGAGTATCTTGTTTTAGTTGGTGTTTCCCAGCTGCCCAGGGCTCTTCCTTCCTTTCTCCCAAAGGAAACAGCTGAGAAATCACCAGGATTTTCATACTCTTAAATAACACCAGCTGCCACTGATATGTGTCATCGTTTATGAATTTGCCTCATATGTGGGATAGGCAGGTATTATAATTTCAGCCCAAGAAATGAAGTCTCATGCAGGACTTCACAGCTGACACTGGGAGGCCACATCCTCTTACTCTCCTGTGCTCTTTCTACCACCACAGAACCCGCCGTTGACACCAGGGATGTGTCTTGTGATTTAATTCTGTAAAATGGGCATAATAAGAGTGCCCAGTTCATAGGGCGAGCCAGTGTGAGCTCTTAGCTGGGGTCATAGTAGCCCGTGTGCCTCCCTCCTCCCATTATGTGCCAGGCGCTATGGGGGATAGACAGATCACATGGCTTGGGCACACCATGCAGAAATGCAGATAAAGCCTGTGCCCAGATAAGCATCATGCCAGGTGGGAAGGTTGGGTCCACGTGTGTGACTTTGTGGCTCTCCTACACTGTGACTCTCCTGGTCCAGCTTCCTGAAGTCATGCCCTCTCCTCTCCAGGGTGGGCCAACCAGGAGGCCAGGGGTGGACATGAGGCTTCTTATAGCACTGATCCTTCCTTCAGGGATCTCGGTGTGCTCTGTGGACATTTTAACTCACAGCCATTGTTGCCAGCCCATTGCACACACCAAGGCTACAGTCACTGGGCATCCTGGCTTTTGGCCTTGCCTTACTCCCCTTTGTGTCACCAAGTGTGTACACACACACACACACACACACACACACGACTAAAACAATCAGCAGGGGAAGTGTGTGGTGTATATAGGAAGGAGGAGCTCATTCATGCATTAATTCAGCCAGTACATACTACAACATGCCAAGCCCTCGAGCTTTCCCACCACGAACGAGCACACAGCACATGCACACGAGTGCATGCCACGAAGGGGCCAGGGCCAGGGCCTGGGACGGGGGGTGCTGGAGGGGCGGTAAGGGCAGAGTCCTGAAGCAGGTGGGGAGTATGTGAGAAGGGGCTAGGAGCACGGTCTCTTTGCGAAACAGCAGGAGGCCATTGGGGCCTGAAGGGAGTGAGGACGGGAGAGAAAGGCAGTGAGGTTGGGCACCAGCCAGATCTTGCGTGGACTTGGACTCAGTAATGTAGGATGGCTTTGGAGGCTTCGAAGAGCCTGGCGTGAGACTGGGAGGCTTGGATTGTTATCCAGGAAGGAGCGAGCTCTTCTGACCCTGGCACAGGGCAGGGATTTTCGAATCTCCATCTCCTGCATTTCCGGCTTATCCTGGACCCTCTCCTTCGTACTCTTCAGGTGTGCTGCCCCCATTCGGGACATTCCAGGGATCTCCTAGGGACTAATGTACCCTCTCCCTCCCAGGTGTGCTGCCCCCATTCGGGACATTCCAGGGATCTCCTAGGGACTAATGTACCCCTCCCTCCCATCGTGCAAACTGCTGAGCCCCAGTCACAGCGGCTGGGCTGCCTCCTGTTTGCTCATGGCAGAATTCCCTCTCCTGACTGGGAGCCCCTGGGACTTGATTCATCTTTGTGACCCACTCAGTGAGTGGCATCTTGTAGGCCTCCCCAAAGCTGATAAGGAAGAGAGAGGAGGTAAAACCCCAGACACGGTCTTGTGACTGGCCCGCACCTGCGGGGAGGCACTTAGAGGGGAGGGAGTTGAGATTGTCATGGCCAAGGTGCGGATTGCCCTCACGAGGGTTGGGGGTAGGGGAGAGGTCACCCAGCCACGACATAGCAGGGACTTCCTTCCCATGCTATGGAAGGCCACCCCATTCCGCTGCTCAGTTTTGGAGGTGACAGCTGGGACAGCAGCTGCAGCCTCTTCCTCAGCATTTCCCTTTGGGGTGGGAGTTCCGGTACTTTGCCTTATCGGGAGGAAATGACAGCTTTGGAAAGGCTGTGGAAACCCCCTTGGGGATAGCTTTGGGTAGATGACAAGGGAGGGAACTTTCTAAAGGATAAATAATGCTGGATTATGCCTAAGGACAGTGCTTCCTGGGGACCCCTATTTGGCTTACAGTACCCCTTAGCCAGGAGCCTACCTTGCTCAAGGCCTGGCTGAGGGACTGTAGGTTTGGATTCTCATTCAATCATTAAATTTCTTTAAAGTCTAAGAATTAATAGTCTCATTTATTCAACAAACTTATTCAGCAGATATTTTCGTGTAGCAGCTATGTACCAGGCTTTTTTTCTAAGAACTGGTAATATAATAGTAAAGAAAACAGACAAAAATTCTTGTCCTGGATGGCTTGTCTTATAACAAGAGGACATCTTTAAAGAAAGACCTGCAGTTCTTTCAACAGTAAATCCTGGAGTTCATGTAGGCCTTGGTTTCAGGTCCATGAGCATGGTGAGGAGAGGCAGGAGCAGTGGGGTAGTGGGGATGCCCAGGGACAGAGGGAAGCAGTGTCACCTGAGGCCAGTCAGACAGGGGGGACATACAGCACTCTTACAATGTGGCAGAAGTCGGGGAAGAATGAGATTCTATTTACAAAGCCGAGCTTGTAAACAGCTGTTTCCGAACACGTTTATGTTGCAGAGGTAACTTATCCATGGCTGATTTTCTGACAGAACAACGAGTGTTATTTTCTTTGTGTCTGGGTACACAGGGCTGGTGGGGAGATGTGCACCCTGAACTGGGGACAAACATGGCTAAGCAATTTTGCAAATAAAATAAGGGCAAGTCTGTTCAGAGTCACTTCATGTGGCTGGGCCTGAGAGCTGGTGGGAAGATCTCAAACAGTCAGAGATGACTTCCTGGAGGACGTGGCTCCTTGGCTAGTCACAAAGAGGTGGGAAAGGTGTTCTCAGCGAGGAGGTACCGTGTGAGCATGGCTGTGTCCATCAGGCAACATGACCGGTCTGTCACAATGGAATTGGAAACTGCAGGTGACAGATTGGGAGGATGGGATAAGGGGGCAGTGTAGGCCAGTGCGGGCTGGACGTGGTCCCCACCTGGGAGCCATTAAAGGTTTTGCAGCAGGGAGTAGCTGGTAATGGTGTTTTCCAGTGTTCAGGGTGTCATCGATGGTGGGAGGGAGCTGGAAGCAGATGAATGTCAGTCTAGAGAACCAGGGTCCTGCCCAACAAGTCATGGGGTCACAAATAAATCACCCACTCTTTCCGAGCCTTAGTTTACCTCATCTGTAAAATGAAAATAAGATTTCTAATCTTGGCTATTTCACAGATTTGTTGTGAGTCTTAACTTTAAGAATATATGTGATAATGCTTTTTTTTAAAAAAGCAAAAAAAAAAAAAAAAAAGTAAAGTGTTAAGTCAAGAAACAATCCAAGCTGTTGGTGTCAGGATCCCCTTTCTCACTTCGGCTTCCTCTACCTAGGAGACAGCAGGAGGTGAGAGAGAAATCTTGTTTTCTTGTGGGTAAATGACATAGTTCATACAAAGGGGGACCAAAGAGGGGGAACTTGAGCTTACAAAACATCCTGCCCACCATTTGCATTTAATCCTCACACCACCCCCTGTGGTAGGGAGGTAGGGACAGCGGTTGGGGACCCTGAGCTGGAGCTGGAGCTGCAGCCGCCTCCCAGGGTCACACTGCTCATCAGGGCACTGACCTGCTCCCCTTCTGTATTAGTTTGCTCTGGCTGCCACAACGGAGTGCCACAGACTGGGGGGCTTAAACAACATTCGTTATCTCACGATTCTGGCGACTGGAAGCCCAAGCTTGAGGTGTCAGCAGGTAAAGTGTCAGCAGGTTTCATTTCTCCTGAAGCCTCGCTCCTTAACTTATAGATGGCTGTCTCCTTGCTGTCCTCACACGGTTTTCCTCTGTGTGTATCTGTGTCCTAATCTCTTCGTATAAGGAGACCAGTCATTGGATTAGGGCCCCTAATGACCTCGTTTTCCCTTAATCGCCTCTTTAGAGGCAGTGTCTCCAAATGCAGTCACATTCTGAGATGCTGGGTGTGAGGACTTCAGCATATGCATTAAGAAGAGTAGTGCACAATTAACCCCTACCACATTCTTCCAGAATTTCTGGAATATGCACAATTCTGAGTGGGAAGGCACTTTACTGGAGGAAAAGGGGAGTGAGTGAGGATTGTAAAATGCCTGGGAGTTGTCACAGACTTGATTTGGGGGAGGTGGGTACCATTGAGAACTATGACAAGGCAAAAATAGGTGAGCGAATGATTTACTGTGCCCAGCAAACCTAAATTAGGTTCACTCAGGCATAAACTTCTTAAACCAAAAAACCCCTAAACTTCACAAAAGTTCAATTAACTCGCTTTATAAAAGATTTCATAACATATTTCCTTTAAATATCCAACCTCACTAGTATACTTAAAAGTAATCTGATTTAACACCATGTGATTAAAGTACTATGTTTTCAGAGCCTAGTCATTAAAAGCATGAGAGACAGCCTGTAATTAAAATTTTGCTGAACCTTCCTCCTCCCAAGACCAGTTCACGACAGTTGGCAATTAAAGCAGCTGAGGTATCCATGGGTCTCCAGGGCCTCCTGCTTCAGGTACGTGTGCTCCTGGATCCAACCAATATTAGGGAAGGGCAGCACTGACCACCTGGCCCCTGCCTGGGCTGTCATTCCTGCTGTCTTAGGAGCCAGCACTGGATCTATGCGGGCAGCAACCCAACCTAGTTCTGCTTGACCTCCAGTATCGCGTAGGGGCGGTGATATTGGTCCCCTGTCAGTTTAGAGGGCAAGGAGGGATAGACAAAAGAATATCAAGTGTTTTCCAAATCTCAACATCAGTGATTTCAACCCGTATGCATTTTACTCTTATCAGAGCTACAAATACAGCCAAATTGCTTGACTAATAACTTCTGTTCCTCCATACAAGTGTAGCACATTGCCTGGATCCAGGGGAGGAAGTGGGCATCAGAAGGAGGCCCTTACCCAATTCCTAAGAGGGGAGAGCGAGTATAACCAGGAAAAGCACAGGTGACTGATCCATTTGCAGGAAAGCATGCCATGATTCTCAGAGTGGAAAAGCCAGCAATTATTGGGATGACGAGCACTTGTCATCTAGGGCATGGGAAACCATGGTTTAATAAAGCCAGTTGCTAGTGGGGTGTTAGGTTCTGGGTCCGGTCTTTCCATCATCTATATTAAGAACTTGGTGCGTGTCAGGAACTGTGAAGCGTACTGAGGGCCATCGGTAGTCTTGGGGCAGAGAGCCTTCAAGTGCAAGTCTAAAAAGTGCCTGCCCTGAGGGATGCACAGGCAAGTGGAAGAGACATTCTCACCCAGAGTGAAAGGAGAAGCCCAGGGTACTGTGGGAAGCCCCGGGGCAGGGCCTGGTCCAGGTTAGGGCATCAAGGAAGGCTCCTTATGGAAGTGCTGAGTAAACTGAGAGTAGGATCGGAGGCTGCCGGGGAGTCTGTCTGATAAAGAGGTGGGGAGAGGTGTGTTTAAAGCAGAAGGAACATTATATGCAAAAGCGTGGTGGTGAAAATGTGCATGGGTGGGGGCAATTCACGTACTTCTAAGGACACGGGGTTTGAGGAGAGTGGAGGGGGGTGAGGAATGGGGGTGGAGAGTTGAGCACAGGCCAAAGTGTGAAGGCCGCGGCAGGTAGAGGTGGGTAAGCTAGACTTTGTTCCAGGATTGTGAGGTACACTTTAGGGTAAGAGTGAGCTGGGGGTTCCACGGTGCTGGATGGACACAGTCTACCCCTTAGGCCTTCCCTTCTTCCCTATGCCTGGAGCTCAAGGCTTATTCAGATCACTCATTGGCATCTAGGCAGGACTCTGCCGTGAGGTTTGGTTGGCCTTCTTGCCCTTCACACCAAGCTGCCTGCTTATTTTCTGGGGTACAACTGCCTCTGTGCCCCTTTACGCCAACACAGATCTCTTCAGAGCCTGGCAGCCTTTACTGTTTCGTGTATATAAGCAAACTCGAAGGAACCAACCCATGTGTATTGGTAAGCAACAGAGACCAGAAATAACCAGCGTTATTTAAGATAGAGATTATTTTTCTCTCTCATAAAAGAGGCCTAGGGATAGGCTGGCCAGAGCTGGTATGCTGGTTGCATGGGGCCTAGTTCACTTCCATCTTTTTGCTCCACCATCTCTGCATGTGGCCACTTTACTCAAGGTACCTCAAGGTCCCCTTGTGGTCCAATATGGTTGCTAGAGTACCAGCCATCACACCCTCCTTCTGGGCAAGGAGGAGGAACTGGGATCAGTTTTCGTTAATCAGCCCTGTCTGTGAGGGAGGCCGGGAAATATAGTTGTTCAGCTGAGCATATTACCTGAGGTGCGGTAAGTAAGGAAGAATGAGAGAATGGATAATGGGTAGGCAACCAGCAGCCTCCGCCATGACATATGGTATAAGAGTGAGCCAAGGAAGACCAGCAGTTCCCTAAGGGCCTGGTTCCATATTCCATGTCTTTATCTGTGGTTTTCAGCTGTGTGGCACCTAGGAGACCCTGCTGAAGGGGCAGATGAATGAGACAGTGACACAGGGAACTCCAGTTCTGATTAGTGACCAACAAGCTCAGGTGACCAAAACATGTTGTATTTGGATGCATCTCAGAGAGGAGCAGGACTGTGCAAGGGCAGCAGCCCTGACCCTACTTCTTACTTAGGCAAGTCGTTTATTTATCTCCTTTGAGCCTCAGTTTCTCCCTCTTCAGAAGGGGAACAATCCTACTTCTGCAGATTTGAGGCAAGGATCAAATGAGGCAATAGACTATACATAATTGTATAAATGTGAGTTTGTGGTGGTTATATGTAGCTTGTTTAGCTTCTCAGACTCTCTTCCTCTCCCTCTAGATAAAGTCGAGAAGATTAGAATACTTTTCTGAGCTCAGTTATATACACTGACTTCTCTCCTAGTCTCCATTCTGCCCTCCCAGGCCACAGGAATCATAATATTCCCTTATTTCCAGGTATCTTTCTTCAGAAAGGCTCAAAGTTCTAATTATCTCTGGACTATCTAATATTCTAAGATACAGGGAGGATCAAGAATTATTATTTACCTCTGAAAAATGGGCAGGTAACTCACCCAGGGTCAGAGCTGCAACTAAAGCTGAGTTTTCTGACTCCATTCCCAGAGCCCTTTCTCCTAAAATAGTATTTACAGACCATTTGTTTTAAAGCAGCAAATGCAGCTTTTCAAAAGAACTCTTAGCCATGAGGCTCAGTGCACAAAGGGAACAGGATGCTCATTCCACAAGCCATCTCCCTGAAAAGCTCCTGACTCTCCCTGGGGTCCCAAGGTGGGCTGCTCTTGGTCCTTCTGGAAACATCCAATTCATCAGCTGTCCAGGGCTCCCTGGGTTTTAAGTGCTCTTGGTGGACACAGAGGTAGAAGCCCCACTCTCTCTTTTGTAGGGGACATAAGGAACTTGGTCAGTCTGTGACAGCAATGACTGTCATCACACCTTAGCTTGGCCCTGGCCTGGGGTAGAGACCCACACAGTCCAGCCCCATCTCCCAACACAACCTTGACTTATCGCCCATTCTCCCAATGCTTTACCCCAAATGGATGTCCAAGGAGTGCTTTCCTGCTTGAAAGAATTACAGATTGTGTGGTGTAACCACATACCCCCAATACAAGTCATTTAAATTTATTACCCATTTTTCCTTTTATATTTTTGAATGTTTTCTCACCATTTTTTTTTTTTTTTTGCCAAAGCTTCCTAACTTTTTAATGAATCTGCCCTCGTTTGCTCATCTTGCCTTCTCCATGGTCCACATTCACTGTTTCACAGAAGTTTAAGGTTTAAAATTTGTTTGAAGAGGCAATACACTTACAGAGTTAAAAAAAAATAAATAAATGTAAAAAAAGTCTAAATAAAAAGTTATGCTTTGGAGACAATGTCCATCAACCTATGAATGGATAAACAAAACATGGTATATTCATACAATAGAATATTATGCACCCATAAAAAAAAGAGCGAAGTACTGCTACATGCTACAATTTGGATGAACTTCGAAAACGTGCTAAGTAGAAGAAGTCAGACTCGAAAGTCTCATATTGTACGTATGAATCCATTTATATGAAAGGTCCAGAATAGGTAAATCTCCAGAGACAGAGTGGAGGTTGGTCAGTGGTTTGCAGCGGTGAGAGGTGAGGGGTGGGGCGAATAGGCAGTGATTGTTAATGAGCACAGGGTTTTCTTTTGGGGTGATGAGAATGTTTTAGAACTACATAGAGTTGGTGGTCACACAGCCGTGTGAAGGGACTAAATACCACTGAATTGTACTCTTTGAAATGCCGAAAATGGTTAATTTCATGTTATGTAAATTTCATCTTCATAATTAAAAGGAAAAAAAAAACAAAAAGATGATCCGTGAAGTGTGGAAGTGGTGTTTTCAGTCTGTCCCCAACCGCCGTCTTCCTTCATGTCCTGCTCCCTCCCTAGAGGTGACAATTTTAAAAAACTTTTTATTATTGGAAATTCCAAAAGATATAAAAGTAGACAGAATAATATGATGAATCATTGTGTACCTACCACCCGGCTTCCTCAGTTATCTCATGGCCAAGCTTGGTTCTTTTCCACGACCCATTTCCATTTCCCTCTCCGTGGATTATTTGAAGGAAATCCCAGACACCATATTATTTCACTCATAAATAATTCAATAGGTATCTGTGAAAGATAAGCACTCTTTTTTAAAAGCATAACCACAATAAGTAGTACTTTCAATTATATTTTGTTTCTCTTTTCAGTATTCTTCATGCATTCAAGGACTACATTCTAATCTTCCCCTTTCTTATATTAAAGGGATTATACTAAAAATGCTATTCTATACCTTGCTCCTTTTGCCTAACAGAATATTCTGTAGATCTCATCTCTATCAGCATATAGTAAGCCTCCGTGTGTGTGTGTGCGCGCGCGTGTGTGTGTTTTAAGTGTATTATATTCTATTGCACGGCCATGTGCTAGTTTATTCACCCGTCTCCTACTTCTGTATAGTTGAGTGGTTTCCAGGACACTACCGCAGACTGAGGGGTCAAAGACAAATCGTATTTGGTTCCTGGCCTCAAGGAGCCTGGATTAGGCAGGTTCTTCACAGAAAGAGAACCATTAAGAGAGAGGGAATTTTCCTGGGATCCTCTGTTCTCCTCTGTGTGGTTAGCTTGGGTTCCCTTTCACACGGTTCTCTCAGTGGACTTGGCCTTATTTCAAGGTGGCTGGCTTCCCTCAGAACACAAAGGCAAAAGCTGCCAGGCCTTCTTCAGACTTAGATCTAGAACAGGCATAGTGTCACTTCTGCTGCACCTCTGAACAACCAGTCACATGCTGGGAGGTATGGACACTACCCCATCCCTATAGGGAATGTGGTAGAATATCTGGATACTTGATAAATAATAGCTGTCAGAGCACTGGACTGGCTGAGACCCAGCTCTTGGGGTAACTTCCTGTGGGACCTAGTCCGATACTCACTCCCTCTCTGAATCTCTAGAATGGGGATAATAGAATACCAGCCAGTCACTGCCTGCTCACGGGGCTGCTGCCAGCTCCAAATGAGATAAGACAATAGGTATGAAAGAGGTTAGCAGCTGGGCGTGGCAGGGTTTTTGGAGCCTCCCTCCCAGGAGCCCCCACCTCCAGACACTTCCGCCAGGACCCCTGGGGGGCACAGAGGTAGGTCACAGCTCCTCCCGAGGTGCTTCTGCAGGCCTCAGTTAGGTCAGCAAGTAGGTCTCGAGTCTGGGAGGCATGAAGGGCCAACCTGCTGAATGTTTAATACTGTCCAGGGACTTTGCAGCCCTTACATTTTTTTTCTCGTACTCTTGCGGCAGTTCTATAAGACAAGTGACACTTTTGCCCCTTTGGCACACGTCCCCCACAGTGAGTGACATAGCCGAGTGACAGAGCCAGAACTCCAGCTTGGGCCCTCCAGGCTCCAAACCCCATGCCCTTTACCCACAAAGCTGACTGGGGAGAGAGACTCTTGGCGAAATACCAGAATTTTCCTTACTGTGAACACTGTCAACTTTAATTAGATTAATTTTCACTTTTCTTTTGCCTTCGGGAAAGGGGTTGTTTAAAAATGATGCCGTTGGATTACAGCAATGCACGGTGAGAAGAACTGAGAATTCTGGTGTGAGAAACTCCCACCCAACGAGCAGTCAGCGGCACATCTGATTTATCCACGTGCCTCCCCCAGGATCCCCTGCAGCCCCCCAAGGACGGCCCAGCCTCCTGGTCTGGCTCTACTCTCTTAGGACAGACGTTCTTTGCCCCAGTCCAGGTCCGTCGCAAATGCTCCCTGTGCGGCCTGCGTTTTTAGAAAGTCTGCTCTGACCACACATCTGTGCTGGGCTGTGTCCCCAGCCCCAGGTCTTGGTTATCTGGAGTAAATACTGGAGCCAGTATTTATGTGGTCTTCTCTTTCCAAGGTAAACTAGTCAGGGCTTTGCCCGGATTAAGGCTTAGTAAATGAGAGTGCTTTGCCCAGTCCCAATCTTGCTTTTTTTTTTAACCCTGGGGAGCCAACAACAAACATTTGTGGAGGGCCCAGGGCACACCAGGTGGGCCCTGAGCTGGAGAAACGTGCCTCGTGGAACAGTTGGCCTCAGAGGGAACTCACTGAAAAACAACTAGGCTTATGGATTGTCCCCCCATGACCTTGGTCTGCAGCGCCTGCACTCAGGGCGCCTGGGTCTGCCCACTTGCCTGGCTGTGAGAGCGAGCCGAGGGGTGGGCCTGCCTTCTGGCAAGCTGTGGGTGTGCGGTCACTCGTGCCCAGGCTGCCCAGGGTAGCGCTGACCTTTGGAAGGGCAAACATGTGGCCTCTGGGGCTTTGCCAGACCAGCCACTAGCCAGGAGAGAAGCAGTTAATGCTGCACGGTGTTTTCCTTTCTCCTCTGGCCTGGTCATTTTTACTGGGAAACCAGAAAGACAAGCATTTCATAGTCATCATGGTGGGTATTGGGCCCTTTCCTGGGAGGGGCCTTTCTGTTGAGCTGAGGACATCTGCCCATCCTCCCAGCATCTCGCTGGCATCCTCATTCCGGCCTCACTCGCCACTCTTCTACCTTTCCAAGTCCCCTTTCTCTGTGGCTCTCCACTTCGGCCAACACAAACACCAGAGTAAGTAGGCAAAAAGCTACCTCTTCTCTTTTCCAGATTCACTGTGCCAGCTGAGGCATAACCGTTTAAGCGCTGACACTAAGTCTCCAGTAAAACCCGATGAGATCTGGTCCTGCAGAGGCCGAGTACACATTTGGGTGTGACACAAAGAAAACAGAAGAAAAGGACATAGGTAGGATTTGGTCTGCTCAGATGTACCTTTTAAAATCCTTTTATTTAGACTCTTAATTCCCTGTTCTACTGTATAAGCTTGGGGTTTGCGGATTTCAGAGTTTGTCTTTGGTGTGGTTTTGTTTTCTGCTTTTCTCCACAGAGGGGATAATAGTCTAAAAGCTTGAAATTGCTAATTGTTCTTAAAACCTTGAGAGCCGCTCAGGTGGCATGTGCGATCCTTAGAGCACGTTATATTGCAGGCCTCGGCAGCGAATGTGTGTACGGAGACTCCAGGAAAGTATTTTAGGGGGATCGCTGAAGGGAAGTTGTTGTACCAGCTCAGAGAATGCCACTGAAAGGCGAATCTCATCCGAGTTACACCTGCGAGGTGCAGAAGTCAGAGGTCAGAGGCAGGCACAGCCTCAGTTCCCTCTCATGGCTTCTGTTTCCCTGTGTTGGCCAAGGAGGAGACAGGTCTGCCCAGGGTCCCTGTCTCTTTGTGTGATGCTGAGCATGACAGCTGGCCTGGGGGACTCAGACTGACTCTTGGGAACTTGAGGTTAGAGATGCGAGGAGAAGAGTGCAACAGGAATTGACTAGAAAAATGCCGCCTCATCCACGTGAGACAGGGAGTTTGGGTGAAGTGTGTCCCCGCCTCAGGATCAGGGCATGATGACATGAGGCAGGTAGTGCCAAAAGCCACATCTGGAATAAATAGTCCTGTACAGGTCCAGGTTCATTCTTTGGTATGTGGAGATCCAGTTGGCTCAGCACTACTTGAAAAGACTATTCCTCCCTATTGAAGTCTTCTCTTTTTTTGTCATGCCTTTTCCTACTCAAAAATAACCATTGGCCCTTTCTCTCCCCTCCACCCACCGTCTCCCTCCAGCTGTCCGCTCTCCCTCTCTCTCTCTCACACACACACCTGCCAGCTCGCCCTGAAGTAACGGGCACCTCTGCTGCTTGAGGGAGGCCTCATTGCGGCCCAGGGCCTTCTCCCTAACTCCCAGGATTCCTTCTCAGATCGACCTGTGCTTACTCGGGCCTCTTTATGTGCTCGTTTGTCTCCCTAGATGGGTGCATTCAGCTCCTTCAGGAAGGGAAGGGCATGAAGGAATTGCTGCATGGGACCCCAAACCCTCGCATTAACATACTGTCTTTTCATGCCTATATTTCTAGCTCCCAAGCCAGGTGTGAGCTTTCCCAGGCATGACTCTCTTGGAGCCCCTTGTCTTTCTGAACAATGTTCACTGACTGAAAAATTAAATGGAAGCTTCTACAGGCATCTGGCTGACAAATGGCTCACTAAAGTGGTAGTTCATCCATTAGTCCGTCCGTCTACCCCTCCATCCATCCATTCATCCATCTGTCTGTCCATCTGTTTCTTCCTCCATCTACTACTGAGAAAGGAAAAGGCTGGTTGCCTGACCCCTGTCTGTTGGCTGGGTTGGAGTTGTACTATAGGTTTGCATCATTCTGAGGTCATAATTTATCCCATCATCCAAGGGGTGGCAAGTTTACCAGATAGCCGGAGTCTGAGGTTACCCTGCCTATTGTCCCTGGCAGAATGCTTGCTAGGGCGCCCTTGTGGTTTCTATGTGGGGGTCTCCTCAGGATGCCAATGACACATCCCTGACCTAGTGAGCAAGAGTTAGAGCAGAGAGACAGGTAGGCACAGGGCCCCCCTCCTCCATTCCGGGGATAGTTCTGTCTAAATTGTAATGTTTGTTCATTAAATTTTAGCGCCACAAGATGAGATGGAGGCTGCTGAGAAATTCCCACTCTCAGGTGCCCTATGTAGACCACTGGCCTTCAGCAGGAACAGCTTCGAGACCTGCAGATCCATCGCCCCTTATACCAATTACCTTCTGTGTGCCCCGAAATCGGGCCCAGTCTTTAAAACTTTGGGCCCCCTGACCCCTTGGTGGAAGCAACTCACAGCTATTTAGAAAACTGGGTTTTTGATCTTGACCCACCCTTCAGGGACACTCTGGCTGTGGCTTTTATGCTCAGGAACTGGCCATGGATGCTCTTCCTGGATACCCAGATCCTGTCTGCCCCAGGGTACACTGGGCTGCTTCTCCCATCATGGTGACACCTTTCTGAGGGTTTCTGCTCTCCTGCTCTGTGGGCTGGTTTCTCTGTCTGCTCCTTCCTGACCCCCTGAGTATCAGAGGTCTGGCCTGAACCTCACCGGTGGACAGGTCCCCTGGGAGGTCCTCAGCAGTATGAAGATTCATGGGGGGATTGGATAGCGACTGCCTCACTTGCTGGAAGCATCAAAGCCTTGCTCATCTAAGACACCCTCTCGTGTTGCTCCAGAAAGGAGATCTTCCTGTGGTCCTGTCTTAAAACCGACTTCTTTGCATTTACCAGTGGGTTGCGTGATTTTGCCCTGTCATGACACATTCCCGCTTAAACATCATGCCAGCATCAGCTCTCTAATATTTATTTTTATAAATTTCCCATTTCACAGGGTAAGAAGGTGAGATGGCAATACTGTTTTCACAAATACCACAGCTGATCACTGAATTTCAATTGTTTTATAAAAATCCTGTGTGAATTATGTAACTTACCAGCCCTGCATCCAAAATTACATGTAACTGCTCGTATTTTCAAAAATAATTCTTGCCATTACCTTAGGTTTGAGGGATTTAGTTTGGACCTGCCCCCCCCCCCCTTATCTCCATGTTCTAAGAAATTTTCTTCCCATTTCTTTTCTGCTGCTCATGCTTGGGTTAGATCTGAAGTTTCCCCTCTCCTCTCTGGATTCCTGCAGACTTTCTGCTATTTCTCTGACTGCTGGCACTTACTCTGAGAGAAGCAAACTGGGGGAATAAAGAGGGTGGCCGGGGGTGGGGTGGGGGGTAAGCTTTCTCTGTTGGCAAAAATGGAGCAGAGCAAGTGGCTTTTGTGCTACCTGGGGTCAAGCAGTCAGCAACACCTTTATCTCATTTCTTTTCTTATTGCTTGTGGAGAGCTTGAAAGCTAGAGCCAGTATCCATCCTCGAGTGTTCATTGAGCCCTAGATAAGTACCTGGTTCCAGGAAGGTGTTATCACCTGTCTCCGGAAGAAAAGATTGCAGACGGGATGAGGTTGAGGCTCCACACAGGGAAAGGTATGACTAAGAGGCAGAGGGCAAAGTTTGGATATGTGTGCCGGAGACTTTTAGGGAAATTAGAGGTCAGCATGGGCCAAAGCAGGGAAGGCCCTGCGTCTGAGGGTTGCAGCAGGGTGGGGGCTTTTGGGTGGAGGGGACCCTTTTAAGAGGGAGAGGGTATCACTGTTCTTCTTCTGGGGCGGCCTCCTATGTGATTTGGCATCTGAATGGCTGTGAGGGAGAGGTGCCGGAATGAAGCATGGGTCCCAAGAAGCAGGAGCTGGGGCGGAGGTGTGTGGGGTGGGGCCCCTCGGAATGTGAGGTGGAGCCTGCGCCCTCTGCCCAATGGGAAAGCATGGCAAGACTTTACAGAGATAAACCAATGTCTTCATAGAGCTGTTTGAGGACAAGTCCTGGAACCCAGGGGCAGAGGCGTGGTAAGAATAGGAAACTCCATCAGGAGCTGGCCTTGGGGGTCCAGGTAGCTGGTGCTGCGGGAGAGGAAGGCTGTGTGGGTGGTGTGAAAACATACCAGTGTGAAGAGGAAGGGGTGAGATTGAAAGACCTTTGGGGAAGATTCCTCAGGGCCTGATGCCCGGCTTGGGGGGATGGCGTTGATCCTGTGTGGTCCCTGGGGGCCTCCAGCAGACAAGGTCTCCCAGCATACCTCTCTGCTCTCCTGCCTCAGTGTTTTCTCTGTGCCAGTGAGCTTCTGAGACACACCGGGTCACACTGACCTGCCTGCTGTGTGCCGTGTGCTTCTGGTTCAGGGACAGCCTGTTTACCTCGTGGCCTCCCAGCTGGCAGGTTAGTAAACAGCAGTGGCAGTGACGGTGGGGGTGGGAGGATGAGTGCTAGCGGTGGTGATAATATGACCATCAGGAGTACTAATACTAGCGGTGGTGGTGATATGATCATTTGAGCAGTTGCTATGTGCTAAGCATTTAACCAACTAATTTATTTTGTCCTTACAGCCATCCCGTGGGGTCGGCCTCATCTTATAGATAAAAAAACTGGGGCTTACAGAATTAGGCAATTTGCCTCAAGTGACCCATCTAGTATGAGGCAGAGCCTGGACTCAAACCTGTCTCATGGCTCCAGACACCGCACTCGGTCACTCTGCTCCACCTCCTCTCAAAGAGCAGGCTAGTAGTCACTGTCTGCCGAACTGCATTGATTGTGCCGTTTTAGAGCCGAACAAGGGTAGGTCGGCACCTCTGATATGCCTAGGGCTTTGCCCCTCGCTGCCTTTCCATGCCAGGTCTGTGACGGTGGGTAAGAGAGGAGAGAGGAAAGTGCCAGAGAGGAAATGCTGACCTTCATGGGGGCAGCCGGGCGGCGGGACTCGCCGAGCAGAGCCCCAGCTGCGCCCACTATGTGACTGACACCCCACCCCTGCCCCTGCCCCAGCCCTGGGGAAATTTCCCAGCCCTGGCTGGGTAGGACCAGCAGTGCTCTCTGAGCACTGGCCCCGAGAGCGTCTTAGGCCTCCCTAAGGATGAGGAAGGACGGAGGTGGACCAGGGAAAAGAGGACATCCTGTCCAACTGGAAGTCTGTGGAATTCATTGCTCCAGAAAATGTTAATGAGTGAGTGCCTGGTACCTTAATGCTCTTAGAGTGTGACGTGTTTAGGTATCACAGGGATGAGAGTACACCAACCTAGGGGAGCCTGAGTTCAGGCTGCATTATTCTTAGATTTGTGGATTGGCAGGGGAGGGAGTGGGACTATTTTTAGACAACGATGTACTAGTTTTGTAATTAACAGACAACGTGCCCCACCTCCTACTACACACTCTCCTTACTCGTGCTTTATTGTAATTAGTGTTTTAATCATCTTCAAAGAAGATCATAAGGTCTGCGAGGACCTGTGACATGCCTGTCTCATTCATTACCCCATCTTCTGAGCTAGGGACATGAGCTTAGCGGGAGGGTTAATTCCAACTGGGGAGGAGGTGGAAGGTGCCAACGACTGTGTAGTTAACCAGTGAGAAGTTTGGTGGGTGGCGGGAGCAGCTTCACCAAAGCGTGGAAGGACAGAGGCATGCAACGTCTGGAGAAGGGCAAACGACAGGGAATGCTGGGACGAAGTCGGGGATCGATGGAAAGAGGCAGGACGGGTGGTGCCTTGAATATCAGTTCACTTCTCTTGTTTTTAGACAGCCAGGGCTGACAACATGGCCTCTGGAAAGAACGTGAACATTTCCTGACCCTGGTCTTTCTACAGACTGGGCCTCCGCTTAACCTATAAGGCGCCTTTGTCAGAATTGGAAGGCATCCCTTATCTTGGCGGATGAATTTTGAAGAAAGTACCCCCCTCCCCCTCTCCAGGTGGTTGGAGCCTTGCATTGGGGCACATGGTTTGACAAATGGACTATGAGCTGGCTCTTGACCTTCACTCACTTTCTTAGATGGATGTCTTTGAGCAGCACACAAACTCCACAACTATATAGGGTCACGCTCCTGGGTTTAGGCTCCTGATGGGAGACAGCGTAGGATGGGACGCCTTTCTGTGTCACCCAGCTGTGATCATCCTATTTATTCACTTCCCTCTGTTGGCTGTATGTTGCTGCTCTGTCTACAGGGAACCAGGACTCTTACCACTGGAGGTCAGAACCTTGGTAAACACCTGGTCCACAGTCACCACATGTTGGGCCTGGACCCTGAAGAACACTACCATCACCCAAGGAACTTGTCAAAGTGCAGGTTCCTATTCCCCAAACTCACACTGCGTGTGATAACACAGGAGGTAACACAGAGCCCAGGAATCTGTATTTGTCATGAGTTCCTTTGCTGGAAACCACATACCTAGACCATCTCTTCAATTTATAAAGAAACAAGCTCAGGTGCTTCCACATGGGGTAGAGACCTCACCCCGCCCTTGTGATTTTCAGTACAGACCTCAGTCAGCCCCACAGAGCTGCCCCTGGCCTCTCTCTCAGCTCCCTCATCTCTACCAGTCTCCAAGACCAGAACCTGACCCTGTACCATTTCGTCTGCAGACCATGCTTCCTGCAGCCACTAATGTTTCTTCCATCTTAATATTAATGATACTTTACTGATGTATAATTTACATACAGGTATCATCCTTGAATCTTACATGCACAGACAAAGGGGTTTTGACAAGTGGTTTTAGCTATGTAACCATTGCCCAGATCAAAATAACGATTATTTCTATTGCCCCAGAAGGTCACTGCTAAAAGTTCTAAAAGTGTCTTAGAAATGCTAATAAGGACAGAGACACCTGTCCGAGGAATGGAGACTATCTCTCCTGTTTGTGCCATGTGTATGTCTTGTATTCTCTGCAATTCCCCTTGGAAAGGTGGGGCCTGTGCACGGGGCAGGGCTCAGGCAGCAGCAGGAATGACTTCTTGCCTAATTTCTGTAACCCGAAACATCTTCACACGCCAGGGCCAGACCAAGATGCAGAATGACAATGGTGCATCTGTTTCGAGTGTCAACAGCATTTGAGGAAAGTTGGTCTTCTTTTTGAAATGGAGATATTTCACAGCGAGCAGAACAAAAATCATTTGGATGTCGAAGATAAAAAAAAATAATTACTTTCTAGAAAGCTCCAGCTTGGCCTGGGCCTCTCTCAGTCCCAGCCCTGGCTCCCCATGGATAACACAGTCTTGGGGAGAGTCTGAGGAGTGCCAATGTGTAGCATTGTTGGAGCCCATCAGAGGACCCATCTGTGAGGTTGGTGTGGGGCCTGGGAAGACAGCCTGGACATCCCCACCACCCTCACCCGCAGGGTGACCTGCTGAGGAGGACACCAGCACTGGCTCCCCTGAACTCTTGACTGGCAGCCAACCCTCAGAAGGCTCACTCCAAAGAGTCCATACATCCAACACATGAAGCTGTGGGATTTTTGTCTCATCCCTTGTAGGCGTGGAGCATGCAAGAGATGCAAGCAACTTCAGCTTTGAGAGGCTCCCAGGGACTTTGCTAAGGGACATTGGCTGTAATTCCCATTTCCGAGGAACAGAATCGGCTTAGAGCGCTTGAGCAGATGACCCAGCGGCTGAGAACTCCTGCTGGTCAATGATGCTCCCTTTCTGTTTCACATGTTTTTGTTTTTGTTTTTTTATTGCTTTCTTTTCCTGCCTCAGTTTCATGACTTTATAACTGAGTTAGGAAAAAAAGAAAAATAACCTGCACATGTTTTTGCCGTCAGGTGAACTCTCATGTGTGTGTTCCGTTTGTTACTTATGCCGACGCAGAGCTTGGGCGTGCAGGAGGACGCCCTCCCTATGGGTTGGGGCCTATGCTCCTGTTTTTCCTTTAGACACTCTTTGTAGGTGAATTGTCCAAAACATCTTCGGTTACTTTCTTGATTGATTTTCTCGATTTCTAAGTTATGTATGTGTTTAAGGATTTTTTTTTAACACGCGAACCAAATCACCCTAGAAAAGATAGATCGAGCATATTTGATGCGTATAAAATTGTGTCTCATTTTCTTTTGCATTTCTTTGGTTACTGGTGAATTGGAAGATTTTTTTTTGGAAATTTATAGGTTTATATTTCTTTCTTTGGAAATTTATTTTTCATGCTTTTTGCCCATTTTTCTATTGATGTATTTATCTTTTTCTTTCTTTTAGTTAGAGGTCTTACTTCATAGGTTAAGGCTTTGATTTCCAATTTAAAAAAATATATATCCTTGCTTAGACTTGGAAGTTTGGAACAAATTAAATGAACTCCAAAGTGGTACTAGGCCACCACTGGCCCATCTCCAAAGTGGCCTTTTGGAGCACTGGGAAAGGTGCCCCTTCCTTGGCAGACACAGCTTCGTTCCTAAGTGTAGGGCTGCGGAGTTTCAGCCATTTCTAGGCCCCCATTCAGGCGCCACTGTTCAGGGCACAGACGCACAACCTCCACAATCGACACAGCCCACACTACTCTGTACAGCTGCTCTGAGTGTTGTAAAACTGAATTGAACCAATTTTGGAAACAATGTCAAAAACGCCATTGAGTGGTATAGCCTTTATTATAATTGAATCTCCCAAACTACTGACGTGGGCATCACAGTGTTTTGAATGAAATCTAAATTCGGTTAGCCGTGATTCGGTTTGGGGCATAGCGTGCTGCAGAAACAAAGGCCCGGAGTGGAGGTAAGAGGCGTGGGTTCCAGTCCTGCCTTTTTTTAGTAACTAATGATGTGACTTTGGCCAAGCCGGCTAACTTTTCAGGGACTTTTCTCACCAGTAACGTAAAGAGCCTGTGACTAGATAAACTTCTACATCATTCTTACCTCCAAATGGCTACAAGTCCAGTTCTAGTCACAAAAAAAAATATGACATGCTTAAGACAGTGTAGCTTTATTTTTTTTGTTTAGCATCTGGGTTATGCTAAAGAATAAAAGTATTTCAGAGCGTATGTTTTTATGGTTCACCAAATTTCTGCCTGACTTGGTTATCTAGCTCTAAGTGTACCCGAAAAAAGGATACCTCAGCGTAACCAGTCTCCTCTCACGGTTCACTGAAGGCCGTCCTCAGTGTCCCCGAGGTCCCTGGTGAAAAGGCACGGGTGCATTTGACGACAGGAAGCCGTGGTTAAATCCTGGGTCATTCCGTCTCTTTCTGCTTCCCCTCCTCAGAAACCGTTTACATGTGTCCTTGATGAGCTCAGAAGTGAGCAGCGCCTCAGGGACCCCACTGCCTTTTGGGGAGCAGTGACATGAGCCTCAACTTACTGGGACCTTCTTGCGTGTCAGCTCTACAGTCATTCTGCCTTTGCGCTGTTGGTGGCCTCTCCCACCAAGGACCACACCCCCAAAACCCCACCTCTCACTGCCTGTGGCTTCCACGTTACTTGTCTCTGCGTCATTCTCACCTTGTTCCCCACATCTTCTCACAGGGACTTGTCTGTCACAGGTGGGGTTTCCTGGAGTCCTCCTAGTCCCAGCCCTTCTCCACCTGTCCTTCTGTGCTCTCTTGCCCCATCTGGTGGCCCTGGCCATAACCTAAGTGCCATTGACTGTTACATCTGTTCTCCACACCAGGCCTGGTTTCAGATCCCGATCCAGTTCCTACCCAGCAGCCTCCTGGACACCTGGACCTCAGGCCCCTCCTAAACCCAACTCATGATTCTTGTCCACACCCCACGCTGTGGTTCACCTTCCTATCACCTGACTAGTCCCGCCAGTCCTAACCGGGGACACCTGCCTCTCCTCTGTCCTCTCACCCTCCTTGCCTGCCCAGCATCTCCCCGCCCCCCTCCGAGCACTCCCACTGACCTGTTCTCCCACTGCCTGCACAGCTGTCACTGCATCTTCTTGTCCTCGTCCTCCGGCCTCTACACTGGGTTAAGCCCGCATCTTTGCTGGTCTGGCCCCTTAGAGTTCTCTCTCCTCTGCTCCTTCTGCCTCCAGCCTCTCCCCCTCCAATCTTCCTTTATTACTTTGGTATAAATCTAAAACGAGGAAAATCTCAGTTCTGTGAATGAACCTCACCAGGAATCTTTGCTTTTTTTTTTTTTTTTTTTTTTTACTGTACCCCATCTTGAGTGAAATAGAATGCAAGCTTGCAAAGATGAACTTGACCTACCCTTTAACAAGGTGGCCTTTCCCCTCCGACGATTTCTGCACTCCTCAGCACCTCTGTGCTGTCTCCATCTTTCCAAAATTTTACAGAAAAGAAAACCAAGGCCTAGAGAAAGGGTGTGTTCAGGACCACACAGCTGGGGGTTGTGGTGGGTCCTTTCATAGGTGCGTATTAGTTTCCTGTGGCTGCTGTAACAAATCACCAGGACCTGAGTGGCTTAGAAAAATATTCTCTCACAGTTCTGGAGGCTAGAAGACTGAAAACAGGGCGTCAGCAGGGCCACGCGCCCTCTGAAGGCTCTAGGGCAGGACCCGTCCTTGATTCTTCCTCTCTGGTGTGTGGCCTGAAGTCCTTGGCTGGTAGAGACATCGCCCCAATCTCTGCCTTCATCTTCACATGGCCCTCTCCTTTTGTGTGTCTCTGTGTCTGAATTTCCACCGTTTTACAAAGACACCAGTTGTTGACTGTAGGGCCCTCCTATGCCAGTGTGACCTCCTCTTAACTTGATCACATCTGCAGAGACCCTACTTCCAAATATGGTCACACACAGGTGCCAAGGGTGAGGACTCTAATATACCTTTTTGGGTGGACAACATTCCACCTATAACAGTGTGGTGGGTGTCACCATTTCTGTGGTGCTGGAGAAGGGGTGTGAGAAGTAGTTCACACTGGGTCACCCCGGGGTAGGGTTCCACCTGATACATAGACTGAGAACTCAGTGCTCTGCTTGTGGGACCTGTACATTTCATAAACAGTTTGCTACTGGTGGGTTCTGTGTGTGTGTGCGTGCGCACGTGCATGTGTGCGTTTTGTGTGTGTGTGCGTGTGTTTGTGATGGAGAACTAAGGTCAGACGGGCCTTCTTTTAAGATGTGACTACACATTTCCTCTTCAGGGACTGAAGAACGCCTCAGAGAGGCGTCATTTCCCTTTAACTTTTTGTCGTTGTTCTACACTGGGAATTAGACTTGTCCACGCTCCGGGACTTAACAGCTTGATATTCTCTGTCATTTGAGCTGGCAGGCTTGCTCCTGTTTTCCGTTACAGGCCAGTGCCTTATGCTGCTGGGGTTTTTTGTTGTTTTTTTTGTTTGTTTTGTTTTGTTTTTTGATTGCACTGGAAATTCATTGTTGCTCTGGTCCTCCTGACCTTTGTCTGGCCTTTGCCCATGTGCAGAGTTTCGGAGTCAGCGTTTCAGGTGGGCTGGAGGGCAAGCAGCGTGATCCTCCATGGCCACAGAGCTTTAGGCCCTGGACCTGCAGGTGGGGAGAAGCCTGGGGCTGGGGCTCCCCGTATTTAATCTGGAAGCCAGTCCCAGGTGCTGCTCTGAGGCCACAGTGGACGCCGGAAAGGGTAGAGTGCTGGCCCTGAGCCTGGGCAGCCGTGGCCTGCTCTGTGGCACAGCTGAGGTTAAAAGTGACAGTCCATCTGTGCCGGGCCTGCCCGGAGCCAGTCTGCCCCCTTTCCTGCCTGTACACTGACCAGGAGGCCCGGAAACAAAGGACAGTGAGGGACAGTGAGGGAAGCGAACAAATATCTCAGAATTAGAAGGATTAGTAGTGGAAAGGGCCTCCGAGGTGACATAGTCCAGTGCCCATGTTCTATAGATATGGAGATGGCTGGCCCAGAGAGGTGACTTCCACAAGGTCACATAGTTACTTAATGGCCATGCCACTAGATTTGGGTTTCTAGACCTCAAGTCCTTTGCCTTTCCCAAAAATCGTGCTACCCAGGAGGTCATGCCATTACCAAGGTAGGGTCCCTCCAAGCACCAGCTCTACCAGAGACCAGCATCCCTGGAAGCACTTCAGTTTGGAAAAGACATACATCTTCTTGCCTCTCCTTCTGTGCCACTGTCTAATTCGCATTGGCCTCTGCCACTTCTTACTGCCCCCCCCCCGCCCCCATTTCAACCTGCTCGGGTTAGTCACTTACACAGTTTGAATGTCTGTCCTCTCCCAGAGGCAACTGGACAATCATCACAGAGTGAAACTTTGAGTCAGACAGGTGCTTATGCATGGAAACGGACAGACCTCAGGAATGGGGGCAGCTCCAGGACCATCTTTCTCTCCTCACACTCTCAGAGCATCTCAGCCCCTGTCTGCTGCCCGCCATGTCTCCTTTGTCCACAGACAGGTGACCCATTCCATGTTCCACAGTCCAGACCTGCTCAGGAGCCAGTCTGATGGCCTCTCTAATTACCCTCGCACAGTCCTCCCATCGAGCCACCTCATGGGTTTCAGCAGGGCTGTGGGTGGACCCCCCTAGGGTGTGGTGTCTGCCACTCCAGGCAATGGCTGCTTGCAAGCACAGATAGCTTGGCCTGAATCTCTGATCAAGACACATGGGGCATAATTTCGGCATCAAGAAGAGCTCAGCATCATAACAGCAGAGCCCACAGTACCATGTGCCCTTATCTGCTGTGTGTCCATCATAGCTGGACCTTTCTAGGCCTCAGTTTCCTCATCTCTAAAATGGCCTCCATTTTACAGACTAGGAAGGATTGGAGAGAGTGTGTTTAAAGGCTTAGTTCCCAATGAGCCACTCACATGATTACTACGATGCTTATTGCCTCCACTAAGCCTCACAGCAGCCCTGGAAGGTAGGCAGGACCAGTACAATCAAACCCACATTACAGATGTGGAAATTGATGGTAAGGCAGGAAAGGGACCCGCCCAGTCCTTTGGGCTCCTAGTGCTGTGTTCTTTCCACTGAAACACCTGGCAGTGTTTCAGTGTTTCAGTCTGGAAGGTTTCCGGAGTGCTCCTCTCCCTCGCTTGAATTCACATAGATAACCAGAGAATAAATCACCTGCCAGGCACCTCACTTGGCCCGGGATGATTTTGAAGTAGCTCTTCCCGGCATTCCATTCCTGAAAGGGGCAAGGGCTGGATGCCTGGCTCCGACTCAGCCGAGAATCCATGGGTCTCAACTGCCGAAGCGCGGAGAATGGATTAATAACTGGCGCGAGCCTGCCTCACAGCCCCGGACACTGTCATTCCCATGACATGCAACTTTTGTCACTGTTAACAGTCGGAGGCTGTGTGCTGGCAGAGGGCTCTGGGAGGAGTGGACGGGAGGGCCTGGCACTGCTGAGGACAGCAATTAGCAGGGAGTGGCTGGTACTAATCGCTCTGATCAGCCGAGCAGAAGCCAAGCCTGCTGTTCACAGGCCACGTTTGGCTCCAGGGGCTCCAGGGAAAGAGGAACAAAGGGAGACACTGCAAAACTTTGGAGGCCTGTTCTCTTTGGAGGGGCCGGCTGCTGTGGGAGCTGGGGACGGTGGGCGACTGGGAGCTGGGAGGCCCAGAGACAGGTGGGGCCAAGCCAGGCTGGCTGACTCCTCTGCGCCCGGAGCCCATGTTCCGCCTCCAGTCGAGCCAACACAGTTTTTAGAGCCTTATAAAGTGTTCTCCTGTCTCTCCAACCCTGAGATTCCTCAGGGGGACTGTGGCACTGTGTGTCCAACAAGAGCGTGACACCTCTCAGGGTTCAGGACGGTCAGCCCTCAGGTCAGTGTGCACTTGGCAGAAAGGCAGAGGAAACCTCTCCGATAGGAGCTTACCTGGAAAGCAGGGATCTCAGGGCCTGAGGAGTCTCCCCAGAAGACTTAGCAGCCAAGGGCAAGTTTAGAGCACCTGTGCAAGGACCTGGCTCAATCAAAGCAAAATTATCTTAATGATGATTCTTATCATCACCATTATTGGTATTAATAATATGCATTTAGAGTTCTTTTATTTTTTAGACCTGATATTTGTGTTCTTAACCCTGGGAGGTTAAAAAAAAATAAAAGAGGGAAAAAAAAGGTATTGTTCTCATCTGTAAGTGTAGACAAGGAGAACTAAACATATGCAGGTGACTGATGCAGATGACAAGCCAAAGCAAGAACATAACCTCTGCCTCGTGTGGGGCCGGGGCATTGGTGGTCTTAGGAAGTCATCCAGATTCTTCTTTCTGAGCGTCTGACATTCCCTTATATACCATAGGATAGAAATTCCTGGAAATTATTTAGGGCACTCTTCTATCAACCAGATTGGTGGTCCCCAACCCCCAGGCCATAGACTGGTACCAGTCTGTGGTCTGTTAGGAACCGAGCCACCCAGCAGGAGGTGAGCAGCATGCTGGCAAGCGTAACTTCATCTGTATTTGCAGCTGCTCCCCAGCGCTAGCATCACCGCCTCAGCTCCACCTCAGATCATCAGGCGTTAGATTCTCATAGGAGCACCGGTCCCTGGTGCCAAAATGGTTGGGAACCACTGAACCACATGACATAGACCAAAGAGGTGAATTTCCACCTCTCTGCATCACAGATGCCTCTTGGAACATGAATGTTGTCTCCCATCCGGCCCCACTTCCTGGTGGAAAGGGAGAGAGTTTGGCAGCTGTGTGGTGACGTGGAGCGCTGTGCCTTCAGGCCGGACTACCTCCTTCATGTGGGTGAACCAGGGAGATGCTTTGTTCATGGGCCGGCTTCTTGGGTGTGCGCCTCTTGCAGGTGCATGGGGCCCCACGCCCAGAAGGGCTAATGCTTGGTGAATGCTCGGCTGTCACTGTTTCTGAATTCTTACTGTAAACAAGAAGCCCTGAATTTTCCATTTGTACTGGGCCCTGCAAATGATGTAGCTGGTTTTACTTGCTCAAGGTCCCACAGCTGTTGGGGGCATGAGGCCTGCATTCCTCACCACCATAGCTGCAGTCTTCGGGGTCTGTCAGCTGGTCTAGCTGCAGGGGAGGGGCCGGCAGAGGCCTCGGTCCCCACTGTTTGTGGGGCCGGCAATTATAGCAGCTGCACCTGGAAGCTGGGCAGCTGAGCAGGGCCAGATGGGATTTCTGGAATGAGTGCACACATTCTCTGGCTGCCACTCTTCATCCTTCCTTCCCCTCAGCCCACTGTCCCCTT
Organism: Rousettus aegyptiacus; assembly: GCF_014176215.1. Taxonomy (NCBI): domain Eukaryota; kingdom Metazoa; phylum Chordata; class Mammalia; order Chiroptera; family Pteropodidae; genus Rousettus; species Rousettus aegyptiacus. The sequence goes on from NW_023416287.1 coordinate 76,159,206, forward strand.
TCTGCTTACCTGGACACCATGTGCATCTGTGACCCTGCTGGCAAAGGGCAAGGGGCCAGAAATCCTCTACCCACAACAGACAGGCATCTCTACCTCTGACCTGAAGATGACTCCATCCATGCTCTCCCAGGAATTTATTTTTGATGGACAGATAAGATGAGAACTATCCAAGGAATGAGGGCTGCCTCCTGACGGCTTCCTCGGGCCATAGCGGGTTCTGAGTGCACATGCCAGTCCAGTGGTCAAGGCCCTTGGGGATGCAGAACCACCCCACACACTCACACTCACACCCATACCCACACCCTGCCAGAGCACAGCCCTTGCCCGGGCATCAAGCTAAGCGGGAAAACAGAGTGCTGAGGAACGAGATCAGAATTAGGTTTTCCAGATTGACAGTGCCATGGGACTCCAGAGATGGGAAATCAGAGATGACTGCCGACTTCGCCACCCAAAACCACTGGTGTTCGAAGTGGGGTGCACAGGCCTCCACCTGAAGAAAATATTGGAATTCCTATGTTTATTTCTATTTTTTAAATTCTATTTTGGGACGTGTGTGTGTGTGTGTGTGTGTGTGTGTGTGTGTGTGTATTTGTAATATACAAATACACGATAAGGGTGAATGTGTACATATGTGTGTGTATTGCATATTGTGTATGTGTGTGAAGCTGTGTTATGCACACATGGTGTAGGAGTTCGCTAGGGCCGCCATAACAAAGTACTATAAACCTAGTAGCTTAAACAATAGAGATTTGTTCTCTCTCACAGTTCTGGCAGCTACAAGTCCAAAATCAAGGTGTTAGCAGGGCTGGTTCCTTCTAGGGGCTACTAGAATCTGTTCCATGCTGCCCCCTAGCTTCTGGTGGTTTGCTGGCAATCTTCGGCATTTCTTGGCTTACAGATGCCTCACCCCAATCTCTGCCTTCATCTACACCTGGTGTTCTCCCTATGAATGTGAAAATTTCCCCTTTTTATCATGAGTCCAGTCATATTGGATTAGGGGCCCACCCTACTCTAGTATGACCTTGCCTTAATTAATTACATCTGTGATGACCCTACTTCCAGATAAGGTACATTCTGAAGTAAAGACTTCAACATATGGCCTTTAGTGGCCATAGTTCATTTCATAGCAGATGCCATAAGCAGTGATAAAAAGCTGGAAACCACTGGTTTAGCTAAGCTATTTGCTCTCTGTGGCCAGCTGACCCTGACCGTGTGTTAGCCTAGCTGTCTCCAATTCTCATCAAGAGGCTTTGGTCAAGGAGTAATCTTGATGAGCAGCAAGAGTTGCTGCCAGAGTTTGCTGGGCCTGGAGTCATATTGGCGTGACTGCCAAGAAGAGGACAGCCCTACAGCCAGAGGTGCAGGGCCCTGAGCGCCTGGCATGGGAAGAACACCCTTGGTCCTCCCTCTCCTCTTTGTCTAGAAGCATGAAGTCACACTGAGCAAATGACGTAGTACTAAGCAGTCACAAGTGAAAGGACTCCTGAGCCCGGCCACTCCAGGGATGGTCAGGAGCCCTGGGCCTCCTGTGACAGGACCTTAGATAAGTCATGGTACAAGGGGATTAGAGCCAAAGGAGGAGAAGGTCTTGCTCAGGGTTTCAGTTAGAATTAGGATTGGTGACTGTATTAGCTATCTATTGCTGTGTAACAAATTATCCCCAAAACAGCACATGCTTATTATCTCATGTTTTTTGCTGGTCAGGAGTTTGGCCTTGACTTAGTTGTGTCGTCTGCTTCCAGAGTCTCTCCTGAGGCTGCAGTCAGATGTTGGCTGAGCTGTAATCAACTGCAGGAGGATCAGCTTCCAGACTTGCTCCTGTGGTTGTTGACAGGATTCAGTTCCTATGGGCTATTGGTCTGAGGCTTGGGCTCCTCTCTGGCTGTTGGCTAGAGGCTGCCCACAGTTTCTTGCCATGTGGCCTCTCCAACATGGCAGCTTGCTTCATCAAAGTATGTGAGCCGAGAAGGCAATAGAGGGTCAGTATGACAGAAGTCACAGTCTTTCTTTTGTAACCTGATCACGGAAGCGACATCCTATCACTTTTGCCTGTTCTATTTGACAGAAGCAGGTCACTAGGTTGACCCTTATATAATCTCTCCTTTGAGATTATATAAGGGCATGAGTAGTAGGGGGCAAGGGTCACTGAAGACCATCATAGAAAACTGCTTTCCATAGCAGCATATAATAGGAAGCCCAAATAATAGTGGTTTAAGCAATGCAGAAATTTATTTTTCTCCCACATAAGAGAACTATGGAGGTAGGCAGCCCAGGGGCGATGTAGGGGTTCTGTTATCTTCAGGCATCCAGGCTCTCTCTGTCTGTCTGCTTTGCCATGCTTAACGAGTGTCTATTATCCTCAAAGGGGCCACATAATCCAGTAGAGCTGCTGGAGCTCCAGAGGTCATGTCCACAATCCAGGCAAGAAGGAGAAAGTGGGAAGGGCAAAAGGCATGTGCCAGCTCAGTCAGTCCCTTCAAAGAGTTTCTCACCCAGTAACTTCCTTTTATATCTCACCGGCCACTGCTATCTGTGAGGGAGACTGGGAAATGTAATTTTTATCGGGGCGCATTGTCTCCCCCAATGTTATAATCTTTTTCGTTAGGAAGGAAAGAATAGGTATTACAGACTCAACTAGAAGTGTCCGCCACTCGCATTGCTCTATGACCCGCACGTGGTAAAGCAGGGTTTTGAGTTCCACCGCATCTCGCGGCCCTCCTGTCAGTTCGTGGTCTCCTGGGGGAGCAGTGTGGGTGTAATAAGGGTCAAGCATTAAAGAATGAAGCGTTGAATGAAGCATCATGTCGACTAGCCAGTCACATTTGCTCCCCTTCTCGTTCATTGAACGTTCTTTTGCTGATCATCTACTCTCCATGAGGCAGCAGGAAAGGAGAAAGAAAAAGACTTGGAGGGGCCCACAGAAGCCAAAGGGAAACAAGTGTGAGTGGATAAATGACCATGAAATAGATAACTTGCCAGAAAACTAGTTGTGGGGAGAAGAGGCATGCAGGGTGGGTCTCGAGGGGTGGATAGGAGTTGTATGGATAGGAACAACTGGGTAGAGTCAAGGAAGCGGCCCCTGTGCTGGCAGTACAGAGCCGTCCCCCTGGACTTAGGGAAGGCCTTGCTGGGGTGTTCTCTCTTCTCCAGCCTGAGAATCTGAGCTGCTTCAGATGAGGAGACCCAGCAGTCAGTACAAGAGACTGGCCTCCACCTCAAGCAGGGCCCACAATGGTGCCTCTAGCACCCTCTATTCCATTGCTGCTTCTACTTTTCCAGTTCATCCTCTGGCCCCTGGGTTCCTTAGCCCTCCAGTGGGCATGCACCAAGCTTCAGGCCCTGCAATGGTGGGCCAGTGGCTTAGTTAGGCAAATGAGGGTCCTGGGGAATGAAGGGAAGTTCTGGAATCTTACCAGGGTTCTAAATTTTTTCTGCCTGATGACCTAAGGAGCACCACAGCCATTCCCCATGCCTTGGTTGCCTTAGAAGTTACAAGAGAACAACCAAAACCACACAACTCAGCCTGTGAAATTCTGCTCATTCATATTGAAGAAGGTTTCCAAGGCTTCGGTGTGAAGGAAGTTAAACGTGTGGTGTCATTAGCAAGGAGGGAAGGTGTGGCAGGCACCTCTCACCGCTAAGGCGAAGGTGGCGTCATCCGAGGATGTCCAGACATCCCTGGAGCCTGCTGCCCTCCAGCAAGACAGCCCACAGGGCAGCAGGGCTCGCTGCGGGATCTAGGACTAAGCTCATGGCATGTACCATCTCTGTGCATTTAAAATTTTAGAACCAGAACTTGGGAACATAATTCCCTTTAGCATTTTGCCAGCAGGAGAATCCACTGCCGGAAGGTATGTGAAATGATGAACTGGCATTGCAGTGTGGACAGGCAGGCAGGCTGGCTCCCTCTTACTAACCATTGTGGTCAAGGGAGAGAGAATTCTACAGCAACATCCAGTGCAAGATCGAGGATGAGAGCGCCAATAAAGAAAACCGTGACATTTATTGAATATATTGACATGTTCGACGTGAGTTAAAAGTACTTTATGGGGATTATCTTCTTAGGCCCCACTTCCAACCCCCAGCCTGATTTCCAGGGGTGGGGGACAACCCCAGTAGTACCCTCATTTCTTACTTCTAGACCTATGACCTATACGAGTCTAGCAGATTCCAGATTGAGTGGTGACACACAGGGTGACGGTGGCCAGGATGCTGTCCACCCAGCAGGTGCCCTGGTACATCGCTAGAGCATAAAATTATCTCTGCGCCAGTCAGCTCATGGTTGTGGAAAGGCCTTGCAAATAAGGCAGTGTCCCTGGAGGAGGGATGTGAGCAGACAGCTCTGCTGGCCTGGATGTGGCGGGGCCTCACAGCATGGGTGTGCCCTCCACGTGGCGAGGCCCCTCAGAGCCAGCATTCTCACCAGGCGGTCAGCAGGCAAAAGGGACCCCACAGCCAACCTTTTTTTTTCTCAATTTGTTTTTTTTCTGATGAGAGTGCCACCAGTTCATTTTTGTTAAAACAATATATATGTGTACATATATATGACATAATATATATACATATATATTATGTATATATTATATATATAGAGAGAGGAAAAGTAGTCCTAATTCCACCTCTGAGAGATGTTTTAGGATAGTTGTTGTCTTGGTCATTTTTCTATTCATTTTTATGTAATTGAGATCCTAATACAAAAAATTATGAGTTCTTTTTTCCACATAGCATGGTAATAAGAATGTTTGAAGTTATTACAGCCCTTCATAAATAATTGCCAAGAGCCGAATAACCCATTGAGGAGACGGCCATAACGGAACTGTTTTCTGTTGCCGAGTGAGATGGCATCTCAGCGCCCGCCAATCTGCACCCCTCCCTGCCAGCTCCTTTCCTGCTCAGCCTGGTGGTGCCCTGGTCAGCAGGGCATCTGGCCGCATGCACACGACTGAGGGGCTAGAAGGAGACCCTCCTTCTGGAGGAGCTCAAGGGACAGCATCCAGGCTCAGTGGTGCCTCCTGACGCAGTCCCTGCCCTTGGGTCTGTCCCCTCCCCCACCTGCAGACCTCCTGCTCCTCTTCCAAGGTCGCACTCAAGGAAAGTGCTCTCTGACCCTCTTTCCCAAGTTATTATTATCACTATTTCATTGAGATATGATTGACATATAACATTATATTTATTTCAGGTATGTGACATAATGATTTGATATTTGTATATGTTGTGAAATGATCACCCAGACAAATTATTAATTGCTATTATTTGTTGAGCCTGGACAGTATGTTTGATTCTGAGATAACCCGTCAAATACATGTATCATATATTGATTGCCTACTGTTTGCCAGGGCCGTGCTCATTTTACATATTTTTCTATATAATCCTCTCACCAGCCCAGTCAAATAAGGATTTTTATCTGTTTCGGAACTGGGAAGACCAAGGTTCCGAGAGTTCAGTAACTTCCTGGAGGTCATGCAGCAGAGGCCATGGACTCTTAAGGCTGTATTTGTCCCCTCCAGTGACTTTGTGATGACTCTGGGTGGGGGCCACGTATCGGTCACCTAGTACCCGGGGTCTAGCATGGTACCTAGCATGCACTGAGGAAGTGACCTGTGTTCGTTATGCTCTGACTCAAGGGCAGAGCCAGAATGAAGGGCACAGGGAGCACTAAAGGAACATTTCTTTTGCTCTCTGACAGCTCGATGTCCCCAGCTTCATTCTTGGACTGTCGCTACAAATCAGACTGTAATGTTGGATATTTATTTTTCCTCCCGTGGCTGGCGTTGGATAAGACGGACAAATGCATTCTCTTCTGCAGCATAGCTAGTTCTCCCTCTCTGCCCACGGTATTCCTGGCCAGCCCTCGGTGGCCTCCTGTTCCATCAATCCCAGGGCAGCTCGTCTCCTATTAGTTACCTCTCGCTGGCACGTCCCTGGAGAGATGGGAACCTCGCTGAAACCCGAGAAGCGCCTGCTTCGTCCTCCCAGCAGCCCTGCAGACAGGGTGTTTCCACAGGCCGCTGCTCTCAGACATTTTTGGCAGGCACGTTTCTGGTTGGGCTTTCAGGCTTTGGCCTCGCCTTTGAGGGGAGTGTATCTCAGCTCAGTTTAACTGGCTCTGTCTCACCTCTAAGGCTTCAAGGCCCATTCTTTACTAAGCCGGAGGTAAATCCTAAAAAGTTTTTGTTGAAGCAAAGAGGACCCGATCCAGTTAATCTGTGGTAAGGGGCCAGCTCCATGACCCCAGGTTCACAAAAGAAAAATGTACTTTCCCCACCTGAATGCAGTGCCCTGTGAGACTGATGTATGCATGTTTAGATATTGAGAATCAATTTAGCAGCCTCCCGAACTCCGGATACTCTGTCTGCATGCAACAGACATGATTTTTAACACCAGGCTCAAAAGGGCATTTCCAGACTTTCGTAGGTGTCTGATGGGGATGGTGTCTCTCCGAGGGCCCCACCCCTCGGGATAGTGTGTGACTCTGAGGAAACACCTAGCTGGCCTCATTTATAAACATGGCCTAGGGAACAGCCTTTGGGGAGTAGAAATGCAGTCCCCCAACAGCTATAAACTAATGGGCCCTTAGATGGTATTGGAATGACGTTTCTTGTCATCCATTTTATAGGGCTTGATGGACTAAGAATAACTGTATGTACTGACTGATCCATTAATCTTGCTGCCATGCGTGCTCTCAAAGACCATTTTGTTTGTTTTGCTTTGTTTTTCAAGACAGGCTTAGAGATGGCCGTCTCTTAGAGGTAGCCTGAGGAAATAGAAAGAAACCACATCGACACAGATCTTAGCTTGCAAGAGTTTTAGCTGTGGCTCTGCGATTTGGGGTGTGTCATGTCGCAGCTCCATGCTTGTGTTTCCTTGCCTGTAATGTGAGAGTTCGGCTTGCCCATTTTGTTCTCGTAGGCATGGTTTTTTCCCCCATACGTTAATATCACTGAAATCAGGGTGCTTCTTACTATTATTGGATGCCAATGACATAGCTATCATTGGCTGAGCAAGAGTGAACGTAGTCTTGCTGTTCAGACTGTCACGATCTCAGTTGAAGGAGGTGCATTACCGGTTATCCACATGTTCGGTGTAATTGTCATTCAGGTGTCTTCAAAAAGAACTCACTGTGACTCATTATTGTCACCCAAAGTGACTGTGTAGCCAGAAGGTCATGGAAATAGTAGTAAGGCATCGATTCGACATTAGAAAAACAAATATTTGTTATTGGGGGAAAAAACCGCAATCTCATACTTGTAAAACAAGACTTGCCAGTCTCATGCATGCTAAGCAATGCCACCAAAGCTGGGAGAAATCTCCACATTCCTCAGAAGAGATGAAAGGATCTCAAAGCCACATGAAGCTCATGTGACCAATTTGTCTGCATACAGGATCGCCATTAAGACATTTTGTCATAGTTTAATTGTCAGCATTTCTTCTTTTGTGGCTCATGAAACGGTGGTGGGTCTTAACAATTGATGACTTTGCTTTCTAAGGTTTCTCCTGGTCTTCATATCTCATAGTTATATTTGCATTTTTCTGTCATTCAGGGCAAGCTAATAAAAACAACGTTTTCAGTATCCCTCTCACATGTTGGTGATGTTCCTCTGGGCCCCACAGCACTTGACTCATGATATCTATTGCCCGGTTACTTTCCTGCCGTTCCTGCTGTGTCCCTAGTACTTAACAGCAAGCTTGAGCAGGCGCTTTCTAGATGGATGGACGGACGGATGAATGGATGGATGGATGGATGCAGCTGCACCAGGAGATGCATCTCCATCTTTGGTAAAGCAGTGGGATCCCTTACAGGAAAGCTGCAGGCATTTCTCCCAGATTCAGTGGGAACCTGGACTTGGTTTTTTCAGTCTCTTTGTTGATTCATTAAGTTGATTCTCAAAGCCATGGTTTTCTTTGGGAAGGTGTGCAATCTGATCAGCCAGAGATTCCAACCCAAGGTGATTATCCTGGGGCCAGCTCATGCAGATGCACTGCTTTTTTAAACAGCTTTATTGAGATAGAATTCACATACCATCTAGTTCACCTAGTTAAAGTGTACTATTAAATGGTTTTCAGGATAATCACAGATATGGGCACCCACAGTCAATTTTATAACATCTTCGTCACCTCATAAAGAAACCCCATATTCTTTAACTATTGCCCCCCTGCCCACCAAGCCCATCCCTCACCCAGCCCTGAGCAACCACCAAACTACTTTCTGTCTCTGTAGATTCCCATATTCTGAACATTTCACCTTAATGGAATCGTACAGTTTGTGCTCTTTTGTGACTTACATTTAGCACAGTGTTTTCAAGGTTTATTCATGTTTCAGCATGTTTCAACACTTGACCCTTTATGGCCAAATAATATTCCATTGTATGGATATATAACATTTTGTTTTTCCATTCATCAGTTGCTGGACATCTGGGCTATTTTCATGTTTTAGCTATTATTAATAATGCTACTAAAGACACTCGTGTGCAAGTTTTTGTGTGGACATATATTTTAAGTTCTCTTGGGTGTATACCAGGGAACAGATTATTGGGTCATATGTTAACTCTGTGTTTAGTCATTTGAGGAACGACTTACTACACTGTTTCCCCAGTTTTTCATTCCCGCCAACCATGTATGAGACTTCTCATTTCTCCAAGTCCTCGGCAACACTTGATTCAATGATCGTGAGGCCCTTTCTCCTGTGGGAGGCCCCTTTTTGCCTTTGTATCTCCTCCTTCCCATGTTTCAGCAGAGTTTACAGAGGGCTGTGGGGGAATTTCTCAGTTAATTATCTGCCAGTTATCCATCCACTCAGCTTGCGCCCGTGGTTGTAACGGGCTAGAGACTGCTCCTGCTGTGTGCATGTAGAGAGGTTATCTGCAGCTGCCTCATTCTAGTGGGGATCATGGGAATTTAGAACCTAAGGACTGTGATGGACAGCTATCCAAGACCCGCCCCCAGGCGAGCTCTCTTTGCAAGGCATCTGGCTGCATCTGGGAGTTCTTGCTGCATCTGGGAGTTCTTGCTGCAGCTGGGAGGCTTGCCCTGGGGAGAAAGCTCTTGGGTCACAAAGGCCCAAGATGGCGAATTCCACAGGCCTCCCGCTGGTAGCCCATGGGTCTTCCATCCATCTTCTAGGGAAGCCAAACCAAGGAGAACTACCATAACCTGGTCTTCAACATGTCCTTGGCCGATAGCTCTCATCTCTGGCTTGGCCGTGTATCGCTGGAGACCTCCGTAATTGGGGCTCTGTGTCCTGTAAAGCTAAAGACATAGCTAGCAAATGCGGGCAACTCCTGTCTGCCTTGGTTTCCTGATTTGTACGGTGGGGACAAAATGGTGCCTACATTATAGGATTGTCTCTGGAATTAAATTCATATACAACAAGTATTTATCACAGGGCTCGGCACATAGTAAATGCTCAGTAAATGTTTGTTATTAGATTTTTCTATATTGGGGGAACCATTTAGGATTTCATTTGAAAAATAAATATGATATTAGAGGAAAATAGTTTGGAAATCAGTGGTCTGGGGGGAATACAATATTGGTTTGCTTTCCTGCTTCAGTAAAGGGCAAAGGACAGCTGTCCCTGAGTAGAGGTAGCCTTCCCTGGGGGCCTCGAAGCAAAGGCAGAAACAGCCATGGTCATGCTGCCTCTGGATGTGGAGGCCACTCCAGGAATCGGGAGTCTGGGTTTTATACTTCTGGGCTCTGGCCACTCGGTTCTTTATCTCCCTGTAACATCTAGAAAATCAGGGAGGTTCTTTATCTCCTCATGGTTCTTAGAAAATTGAGGGAGAGCTGCAAGAGCCCTAGCCCTGGATCAGTTTGACATCCCCGTAGTTGCTGTCCAGCAGGTCTCAAGCATTGTGTGTGACACATACGGGCCACTCAGCCAAAGAGGGCCCTGCCCCAGCCCGGCTGTGTTAGCTGGAGCCACGGCCGCCGTGTAACCCGTCTCTGTGCCCATCAGCAGCCAACAGCTCCTCCTGTCTGCTGATATTAAGGGGGACAGAACATCAGTTACCTGCTGGCCACTTTCTACTTTGAGAATCCATCGTTAAATAATTACTGATTAACTAAATGTCGGTAGTGGGCCCAGGTCCTGCTCTCGGGAGCCGAGGGAAGGCGCAGACGCAGACGCATCCTCAACCTCTAGGAGCTCGCGTTTTAGCTGGGGAGGGAGGTGACCCTCAGGCTGCTTCAGGGCTGAGCTGCAGTGTTGTGGGGGCATTACAGGGAGCGGTGGGACAGCTCCGTATTTATCTGTACCCTTCTCCCCTCCCTTGAGATACCAGGAGGGGCACCCCTTTTCATGGACAGAGCTTGGGAGTGTCCTGCCTTTTGTGATTGGCTATTTTCTTTGCTTCCAGTGCAGCCCAGTCTTTTCAGAGTGACATAATCTTCTACAGCAGCTCAGTGGCTGACTTCAAGGTTAGCATTGAGTCCTGCTTCTGGAAACCTTGCTTTTTCCCTTTTTGCAATGACCTTGCATATTTCCGTTTTGAAATGTCATTTATTGATTTCACAATGTAACTCCCAAGGTACAGTCAGTCCTTAGTCTTGCTTTCCAGGTTCTTAGGAACACCGCCTCGTTTTTGTAGTCACAGACCGCCTGCAGTTACTTTCTTGCAGATCTCAAACTCAGGGATGCCTGTGAGGGCCAGGAAGGTTACGTGTGAGTGGAGCCATGTGAGAGTAGTGGGGAGACATTAGGGAACGTTGGGGTCCACGGAGAGCTGGAGAGCACATGCCCTGCCTGGAAGGGTCAGCACCGTTTCACTCTGGCTGATGGCTGCCATGTGGCTACGTGGGCCAGTATTGCTAGATCTCCCAGATTTTCAAAATAAACAAATAAATAAGAAACGTGGATTCTCTACATGAAATCTTTTGATTTACAAATGTTGGCTCAAATAGTTTTAAAATACGGAACAGACGAAACAAAACGTACTGTGGTCCAGACATGACTCAGAAACAGACATCTGCAGTCTCTGCTTTGTGGTTACGCTCTTGTGCAGGACAAGTTAGTCGTCCAAGGTGGCAAGAGAGAGAGGCAGCTACAGTGAGTGTTCTGAGGGCCGGGGTCGCTGTGAGCCAGGGTGGTCGGGTGGCATCCAGGACATGGGCTCGAGGATGAGGAAGGGAGAGGGAAAGGGGCACTGTTCTCAAAGTGAGCCAGCTTTGCCTTCCCGACCGTGGGGCAGGCCTGCAGAGTCACGGCCCCGCTGAATGGCAGGCTGTGTGAAACGTTCTCGGCTTCTGAGACCCCCATCGGGCTCTTGGAAACCTCGCAGTACTGACACTGCTCCAGCTGGGCTCTAGTTCAAGAAGGTGTTGCCAAGAGAAAGAGAGCTGACTGGGACCCTGGTTACCCCGAGAGAGACGCTGGAGAGAGGACGTCACCTGAGAAGGAAGCCCTGGGGTGCTGGGTCACCATGCTCAGAGGAGCTTTCTGGCCTTCACCTGAGGTGCTCTCACAGGCACATTGCAAGGTTCAGAGAAGGACACGGTCAGTCTCCCTCCCCAGCATGCTCTGAGTCCATCAGCCCAGGAGCTTTCCAAGGCCAGCGGTAGAGCCTACTCTCTATCCCCAGGGCTCACATGTGTTGGTGCAGGTTGGCGGAGCTGTGCAAACGGACGAGGGCCAGACCCAGGCCTAAGCAAGGCACAGGCAGTTCAGAGTGGGGACACATCAGGGAATGGTGGGGTCTGTGGTGTATTGGAGTTCAGAAAGAGCAATGACCAGGAATAGCCAGAGTGGCCAAGGCGGGCTTTGTGGAGGAAGTGTGTCCGGAGCTGGCCCTGAGGGAGAGGGTGCAATTTGGAGAGGTGGGAGGGAGTGCAAAAGGCAGCGTAGGGCATAGCAGGGGACAGTCGTGATGTCAAATGATAATCACAACCAGTAATTAAGTGCTTGCTGTATACTTGGCTGTGAGAACACTTTCTCATGCATTCTCTCTCTTAATCCTCACAAGACCTTATGAGGTGGCACTTTCATTATCAGTCTGCTTTGAAGATGAGGAAACAGGCTGCCCAAGGTCACAGACCCTGGCTGTGGTTAGCCAGCATCGGAAACCTTAACCCAGCACATTACCCTGTCTTCGGAGCAGGGGTCAGTGAAGAAGCCACCTGACTCCAGCCAGGGATGTGGCTGGCTGGCCAGTAAGCCTCCAGATTTGATGTGTTTATCTCCTTTATGGGGGTTTGCCTGTGATTTCCATGCTCCCTGGTATCTGTAGGACATGGTATACAGCAGGCACTTAGTACTTATTGGAGTAAATTGCCTTGAGGAGTCTCTTGAATTTGGTGGGAAGAAGTTGGAGCCCTGGTTCTGGGATCAGGTGACCTCGGTGGCTGGTGTGGAGGGGGATTGGACAGGTCCACCCCCAGCATCCTTGGCTTTGATGTCCTAAGAGCTGGGAGGGGGCTGGGAAAGACCCCTGGCCCAGTGGCAGTGGGCGGGAGCTCTGAGGGAGGCCCAGTCTCGGGGCAGGAGTATACAGGGGTGGGTGTGGGAGGGCTGGGGGCCATAGGCCAGTATGTTGTCCTGGGCTTTTGGCGGAAAGAAGTATAGATGGAGGAGGGCCTCAAGGATCACACAGTCTTGTCAAGACAAGGTAAAAACCCATAAAAAATTCAAGAGTAGGACAAGAGTTGGGTAACAGCCCAGGGGAGGGTGAGGAGGTGTCAGGAGGCAGCCTGTGCTCTGCACCAGGGGAGCAGGTGGGGGCCCAGTGCTGGGAACACAGTAAAGGCTTCTGTGGGACTGAGAGGCCCAAGGGCAGGGCACACCTGGACAACAGAGAAGCCCAGGGGGCAAAGCAAGGGCGTGACCTCCCAGACCTGGGCTCCTGCCCGTTGGCCAGGCCCATCTGCTGGCATGCAGGCCTCTGCAGAGCCAGGATGCTGCTGTGTCAGGGTTCTTCCTCTACGAGGACGTCCTCATCAGGAGTCTGGAATCTAATGCCATGTCCCCTGGGTGGACTGCTAAGGGTGCCATCCTCATACTGGCAGGGTGCACTTGCTCCCTCTCCCTGTAGCCTTCTTTCACCATCTTCTCCCTGGGGTGCCTGCCACACAGGGTGTGCTCAGGGAAGAAGGACTCACAGCTTCTCTCATGCCTTTGTGGCCTACATTGACCTGTCACCTCACCATGAAATCCAGTCCAGCTCCTCAGTTACTCCTGGAGGCTGCTCTCAGGAAGACAGCACTGGGCCCCTACCCCACTTATCTTTTCCATGGAAGTTCTGAAAGACCCATAGGGCTTGGTCCTGGGTCCTGCCCAGAATGGGGGAGGGATACTTAGTAGGCTGTGAAAATCATGCAATGATTTGGGGGTTGTCTAATATTTGGTGATATCTCTCCTGTTATTGACAGTCACTAGGGGAGGTGACTTAGCAGGAGGTCTCCATGGGTGGCAGACTGTTGAGGAGATTGGAGTCTAAGGGACCTGCATTACAGGTATGGCTCTATCCATAGGCATTTGAATGTCTCTCAGTAATTTGTTCCCCTTCTTCAGACCTCAGTGTCCTCATCTGCACAGTGAAAGGGCTGAATTCTCTAAAGACCGTTGAGGCCATGTGGCTTAGATTTCAGAAAAACCTTCCAACTTGTTCAGACCAGTTGGATGAGTCTGAGCCCCCAGCTCAGCCCTGCAGAACTCTTCAGCAGGTGCTGTTACACGTACCTGGCTGAGACCCCAGAATGGAGGTGGTCCCAGGGGTCGGCCAGCAAATAATAATTTTGCCTGTTGAGGTTCTACGTGGCCCCAAGGGAGTTGACCCATGGCCACAGAGTCAGGATGGTGAATCCGGACCAGAGTGAGATAACTGAATAATGGATCGAAGGGACCAAGAGATTTTTCTACATCTTGGCTATTCAAAGTGAGGCTCTCTGACCAGCAGCAACATCTGCTGGGAGCTAGTTAGTAATGCAGAATCTCAAGCCTCACCTCTGATCCCTTGAATTCAGGTCTGCATTTTAACAAGATAGCCCATGATTCATGGACACTTTGAAGTTTGGGATGCACTGCACTGGGCTGCTTAAATTCTTAAGACCATGCCTCACAAAAGGAAATACACTTAATGTGTGCAGGTGAATCAAAAGTTCCATGAGACAATTGTTCCACTTACGATGTGTGTCGCTCACTGATATTTTCAGTGTAGTTGTATATTTTCAATGCTAAGATCATGAGTTTACTTTACACTTTATTTTACAGCTCACTAAATCTCTGAGACTTGCAGTTTGAAAAACAGCACATGCCTAGCTAACACTCTGTTTGATGTTTGAATGACAATTCAAACTGGCGTGCGGGGTGGCGACAGGGGGATGTCAAACTTCAAAGTGTCCATGAATCACGGGATATCTTGTTAAAATGCAGACCTGAATTCAGGGGATCAGAGGTGGGGCCTGAGATTCTGCATGACTAACTAGCTCCCAGCAGATGTTGCTGCTGGTCAGAGAGCCTCACTTTGAATAGCCGAGATCTAGAAAAATCTCTTGGTCCCTTCGATCCATTATTCAGTTATCTCACTCTGGCCTGGATTCTCCATCCTGACTCTGTGGCCCATGGGTCAGCCCCCTTGGGGCCACGTAGAACCTCAACAGGCAAAATTATTATTTGCTGACTGACCCCTGGGACCACCTCCATTCTGGGGTCTCGGATTTAGAGAACACTAGGTGAGCAGACAGCAAATCTTGTGGATTTCTGAGGTCACCTCCAGCTTTCTAAATTTTCCCACTTCCAGTGGTTGGGACCTGAGGCTCCTGTTCATGGGGGCATTGGTGGACTTCCGCTGCTCTTCTTTGGCAAACACCGATGTGGTCTAGAGCCCCTAGATCAACACCAACAGGAGTGCCCAGGCACAGGGCCTCAGTTGTCAGGGAAAGGCATCGCGCCCAGTCTTGTTTATGCAGGAGGTGGAGCGTGGGCCGGACTCGGAGGGGTGGGTTGGCAGCAGCGCTGTGAAGCCGGTTCCCATGGCTCCCTCAGGGAGAGCTGTGCGGTCCTCTGTCCCTGGGCAGCCTGACCTTTCTCCTCCAGCTCTCAGCAGGCTGCTCAGCGGTGGCCGGCCCTGCCCTGGGGGCCGCCTGACAGCCGACAAAGGGAACAGCACTGTTTTTGCAGGCTCTCAGTTAAAATGTCAGTTGCCAGCACCATGTGTAGGTGGGCAGGGGAGAGGGGACCAGCATGTGTGTAACGGGATCACCAGAAGCCAGCCGTTGGGGGGGGAGCTGGGGGAGTGGGGAGCAAGGCTGAGCTGCAGCAGGAGGTGTGGGACATGGCCGTGGGAAAGGTGGGGTGAACAGCAATTCCTAGGAGTGAGCAGTGGCGACGTGGTAGGTCCTGCCTGCCTCCCTCTTCAGAGTTGCTCCACTGCAAGGATGGCTGGACAGAACCATGAGCCCCAAGGCCTTTGAGCTCAGGAGCCCAGAACAAGCTTTAGACAGCACTGCACAACTCTCCTGAGGTGGGTCTGGGGCCCAAGAGGGGCTGGGCCCCTTGAAGCAGCCAAAAGCCAAAAACACGGTAGGAAGGCAGAAATGGCTTCTACTGCAAGGTCCCAGCGGTGGCGCTGCCCGGGTGAATTGTGTGCTGAGGGGCTGCGGGAGAGGGTCTGATGAAGGGTGAGGGGTGTTGTGCTGCCTTCTTTCAGGGCCTGGAAGGTTGGATACCTCAGAGAAGGGCTGGTGGCAGCAGAGAAGCGTCTCATCTGGTTTGCAGGTCACTGAATCCATCCTGGGGATCAGGGGAGGAGGTAATGCCTCTAATGCCTGGCTGTTCTTAAAGGGATTGGCTAAATTTACAGCCTCTAATGCCATTTGTCACTGGGCGGGAGTGAAAGGCTGCGAAGCTGACTGGCTGGTTCCAGCTTCTTGCCTCCGGGCCCTCCCTTTTCCTCTATTCCTCCAGCCCTGGTGGCAGCAGGCTCAAAGGCAGGCAGGGTGGGAGGCGAGGGGGGCAGCGGGGAGGGGGGGGACCCCATGCTGTCAGCAGAAGCACCTTTGCCGGACTGCTGATTCCCAAAAAAAGCCACATTGCTCTGAGCGGAAGGCAGCAAGGGGAGGGTTCACTTGGGTCTGGGTAGGGGGGACATGGATGTGGGCAAAGGTGCCTTTTCATCAGAGGACATGGGTGTTTTGTTTCTGGCCTTAAAAAACAGTCAGCCGGGCTCACCTGGCTATAATGACAAGCATAGAACACGATTGGCTGTAGCAGGGAGTAGGGGTGCCCTGGGCCCCTGGGGCAAGGATGAGGTCCATTAACACCAAGAGAAGAGCGTGGGCCGCCCCTTTCACCAGACAGCTGTGGATAGGCCGATGTCCTGTTGGGGAAGCGCAGGACGCCCCCCACCCCATTCCTTCTGCGGCCCGGGCCCCTCCTAAAGCTGCGCCCGCCCGGCCTGCTTGCCCTTTACAGCAAAGAGCAGCCTCAGCGCTTTCCCCACTCCTGCCGCTTCCCTTTTTGTTCTTCCGCATCCATCACCGGGCAGGGAATGGGCGGGGCCGGGTGGGAGGGGCAGGTGGCCGTAGGGCTGGGTTCCTAGTATCCCGCTTCTGCTCTGCATGGCTGTGCATTGTGGATGGCTGCAACCAAAGTGTCTCCTCTCCTCTTCCCCTCTCCTCTTTCTTTCTTCTTCCTCTGATCCCATCCCCCTTATCACTTTCACTGATCGTTACAATGTAAGCTCTTCTTGCTAGCTCTCAGCTTAGCCTGCAGCCCAGCTGTTTGGGGATTTCCCATCCTGATCTTGCTGTAAACCAGAAACTGAGCCTGGCAGACACCTCAGAGCACAGGCAGGAAAGGAGCAGAACAAGCCTTTGAGGAAATATTCCCTTTATTTCCCCGTGTTTTCACCAGGCTCGGACTCTTTTTCCCTTAAAACTGAGGCAGAACTTCTTGGTATGTACCCCCAAAGAACTAGAAACAGACTCAGATACATATACACCCATGTTCATAGCAGCCTTATTCATAAAAGCCAAGGACAGAAACAACCTGAATGCCCACGGGTGGGTGAGTAGAAGCAGAATGTAATCTGTACATACAATGTATTATTGTAATACAATGTATTATTTAGCCCTAAAAAGTCTTGAAATGCTGACACATGCTACAACCTGGACGGACATTATGCAGAGTGAAATAAGCCAGCCACAAAAGGACAAGTACTGCATGATCCCACTTATACGAGATGCCCGGCACAGACAGATTCATAGAGACAGAAGGTAGAACAATGGTTGCTAGGGACTGGGGAAGGAGGGGTGAGGGGTTGATGTTTAATGGGCACAGAGTTTCTGTTTGGGAAGATGAAAAGATTCTGGAGGTGGATAGTGATGCCTATTATACAACCGTTGTGAACATACTTAATGCCACTGAATTATACACTTAAAAATAATTATAATGCTAAGTTTTATGTTTTGTATATTTTACCAGAATACAAAAAAAAAAAAAACATGGGGCATGAGTGACTGAACTTTCAACCTATTAGCTGAAGAGGTAGACAATGAGGATAGCACTCTGTCCCTCCCCTTTATTCCCCCTCTTCTCTTGTGAATAGGTAAAACTGAGCTTTTCCGTTGAAGGAGGGACTTCTTGGCTCCCTGGTTGGGATTCATTCTAGAACATACAGCTGAGCCCCAGTGACAGATTAGCCTGGTTTCCCCTTGGAAAGCAGAGTTCGTGGAAGTACCCCAGCGGGGAGAGACCTAGCAGCAGTAGAGCCAGACAGGTATATGGATCTGGTCACCACAGTGGCATCTGGGGCGCAATCCACTGGGGCTTGCTGAGGGACTGTGTCCAGAACCTCAGAATTCAGAGGGAGTGTTAGCTCTTCTCACTTCTAGGGTGCAGGAGCTGGGTGCCAGGTGAGTTCCTGCAGGTATCTGCAGACATGTGTCAGTGGAGCCCTGGGCAGAAGGTGCTCAGGGCAGCAGAGGTAAGGTACTGTCAGGCTACACTGTGTAAAGCTGATTGGACAGCAATGACTGGAGTAGGAGGGAGGCTGAGAGGATATGAGGACAAAGGAAGTGTCCCAGACAAGTGACCAGTGAGGGAGAGTCCTCTTTTTTTCCTCTGGGCACCAAAATTCTACAGCGTGGGAATGGGTCTCAATGCTTGTCTCTTTCCTTGATGAGCCAGTGTGGGTTTGGGGCTCCCTTTCAGGACTCTGGTGTGGCCCCATGAAAAGCCCATGAGAGCCTAGGAGAGCCCAGTAGGGCAGGACAGGCTGCTACTGGACGCAGAGCCAGATACTTGATCCTCCTGCAAAATTCCACCTGTACGTGAAGGGCGCCAGGAAGCCCTAGATAAGATCTAAAGTCTTCCAGGAATAATAGGTGTGGCCTTAGGCACTGGCTTTTCCTGCAGGCGGCTCCTTTTCATCACTCTGGACATTAACCTCATCATGCCATCCCACTGAGGCCAGCAGCTAGGCACAGGCCCAGCCCTCCAGAGCACAAAGCCCCATTGCAGAGTAAGTAGCACACCCAGAGCACTTGAAGAATTCACTGCTAGTTGGAGGGGCAGTGGAGAGTGGAGGAGTGGGAGATGTCCTGAGGACCTGAGCAGGCTGCAGGGAGGTGGGGTGAAGAGGCTGTGGCCATATAGGTGGACATGGAGCTCTGCTGTGCTAACTTGGGCAAGTTACTGAAACCTCAGTTTTCTAAATAGTATAATTATGCCGATTTCATAGAGGTGTTGTGGGTGATAAGTGGGTGAAGGCATGCATAACAAGTGCTGAGAAGGGTGCCTGCTACCTGACAGGCGCAGTACACATTGGCTGCTCTCGTTAGTAGTAGAAGTCGCAGTGTTCAAGCCCAGCGGCCAAGGCTGGACAAGTTCTCTGCCCAGTAGCCAGTTCAGTTCTAATCTCCTGTTAGAACCGGAGATTGGGCTAGTTGCCGGATGGCCTCTAAGACACTGTTCTAGCATTACATGAGTGTAAGGACCTCTAGATGTGGGGGGGGGGGGGGGGAGTGCCTTGGAGTGAAAGGCACAGTGTGAGCAAACGCAGAGGCAGAAAGAGCATTGCGCGTTAGTTTTCTACTGCTGCGTAACACATTACTGCAAACTTAGTGGGTTACAGCAATACCTGTGTATTATCTCCCATTTGTGGAAGTCAGAATTCTACGCAGTATATCACAGGGCTAAAATTAAGGTATTGCTATGCTGAGTTCTTGTCTGAAGGCTCTGGGGGACAAAGTCTGCTCCCAAGCTGATTGGTTTTGGGCAGAATTTACTTCCTTGCGGTTGTAGGACTTAGGTGCCCTTTTCCTTGCGGTCAGTGGCCAGGGATTGTTCTCAATTCCTAGAAGCATTTCCTGTCACCTAACCCCTCCTTCTTCAAACCGGCAACAGTGCATTCGGTCTTTCTTGTGTTTTGAATCTCTGTCTCTACCTCCAGCCCCAGATTTAAGGAGCTCATGTGATAGATCAGGCCCTCCTGAATAGTCTCCCTATCTTAAAGGCCACTGACTTGGAATTTAGCTGTATTTGCAAAATCCCTTCCCAGGAGTACCTAAGGTAGTGTTTGATTGAGTAACTGGGAGAAGATGTACGCCCAGGACCCTCTGCTGGTTCTGCCTACCACACAGGGCATGTGCCTGGTGCAAGGAACATAGTAGACGGGGCCGGCGGGTGGCATGGACAGCCACTGGAGCAGGACAGGTAAAATGGATGTTGGTGGTGGGAGAGCTGTTAAGCCACCGTAGGCCTTGAATGGCAGGTGAGGGAAGGGGCATTGGATATCCCCACCCCGACCTCTGGCCCTACGCCGGTAGGCACGCTTATTCCAATGTGAGCTCATTTCCTTCAGTCTCACTGCCACCTAAGCCTCCACCCCTGTGTTCCCTCACTCTGAAGAGGGCTCCTGGGCCTGAAAGCTTGGACCGCTCCCTCTGGAATGTGAAGACAGACCCATACGCTGAGTTGAGGAACCCACGGCAAACTCTCTACAGCTCCCTTGCAGCTGACCTGGGGTCCAAGGGAGGCTAGGCCTCTGGCAGGAGCCAGAAACCAAGAACTGAGTCAGGAAACCCGTTGAAGAAGGTGTGTGCCCACCAGGGCAGTTCTTCCTCCCATCAGCAGCCCAGCCTCTAAGGAGGCTAGCGACGATGGGGGAGGCAGCATGTGTGATCTCAGCAGCATTTGTGGAGCCCAGCGGCCATTCCTGGCCCTGCTTTGGATGTATGAGTTAAATACTCAACAAACCCTTGATCATTGGTGAATGTATTCTAAAAAACATTATCAGTAAACCAAGGTTTTGAAATTCAAATGTTCCTTGAAACATACTAGGACCTCGTCTTCATGATAACAGTCACAGCCTAGGTGCGTGCAGCCCTTCATGGTCTTGGAGCTCTGTGCATACATTCGGGTTTTGTGTGTGTGTGTGTGTGTGTGTGTGTGTGTGTATCCAGTGGCGGTGATTTGGTAGACGACCATTCTGCTAGTTCTGATGGTAAAACCCTGAGCAGGCTCTGCTTCCTGTAGCTGAGTGGTCTCCCCCCGGAGAGCAGCGATCTCCAGATGAGCTTTAAATCTCCTTCCCATCTGCCTTAGAGCCGGTGAGGAAAAGGGGGGGGGACCCTGGTGGGAAGGGACCTAGAGGTGAGAAAGGTTCTAACTCTCCCCACTTCCAGGTGGGTCAGGTGGGAGCTTCAGGGACAAGGGAGTGGGGGAGGGCACTGGAGGTGTCCCAGCAGGCTCGGGACAGCTGGGTGCACCCAGTCCAGTCAGAAGGGGACAGCATTCTGCCATTGGACTTAAGTATCCCTGACGTGCTGGTCACGCGCTCTGCCGGGCTGCGCCAGCATGAAGGCCACAGGGGCCAGCGAGGGAGCTGTGATCCCGTGCAGGGTGGCCAGGCAGTCTCCGAGGCTCGGCCACGCCCTCCCGAACAACCTAGCAGGCCCTTCACGTTCCGTCCTGAAAAGCGAGTCGCATTCCTACGGCAGCATGTGTCCCAGTAGCTGTACCATCACGTGGCTGCAAAGCCATGCTTCTGACTTACGGCCTACAGGCCTTAAGCTAATTGAGGGATAGTCTTGTGTCCAAAGGAAAGATATCTCTTCAGAAGGAGGCATTTCCTGGCGGAGTTTGTGTCTGGGGACCCCCTATGCTTCCCAATGCCGGAGTCAGGGACATCAAAGCCTGCAGTCTGTTTTATTCTGCTTTGTGGTGGATTTTGTTGACTCCAAGTTGGGAAATGGGGCCTGAGTATAGGCTGGGTCCGTCTTTTGCATTTTCCCAGGTGCTAGGGTCTAGGTGTGGAGTAACATCGGACATGGCGCAAGTTACCGTGTTGGCCAGTTATGCCAGTTATCTGCCTTCTCTGGGCCTCGGTTTCCCTCTCCATAGAGGGGAATTGCAGCGTATTCTTCACACTAGTGGGGCGTCGTCCCTGCCTCCAGCTTTGTCTCACAGAGCCTTGTTCTTTCTCTCCCGCAGTCTAACCCAGGCCCCTGAGCTGGAGGGATGGAGAACTCCTCAGCGGCGTCCGCCTCCTCCGAGGCTGGGAGCAGCCGCTCCCAGGAGATTGAGGAGCTAGAACGATTCATCGACAGCTACGTGCTCGAGTACCAGGTGCAGGGGCTGCTGACAGACAAGACAGAGGGTGATGGCGAGAGTGAGAAGACACAGTCCCACATCTCCCAGGTGAGCACTGGCCCGGGGAGGGGAAGGGAGAGAGAGCCCAGGTCCTAGGCAGGTATGGAGCCTGGGTGCACTCAGAGAGAGCCATAAGGGAACCCTAATTCCAGGCAGGAAGCCTCCCTCAGCCCCTCTGACCCACGTCTACTCCATCCTACCTCACTGGGCAGCTGGGGCCCAGCCAGATGCACAATTCACTGCACAGACATTTACTGAGTACCTACCATGTGCAATACACTATTTATTCCCTGCCGTCCACAAGCTGTGTTATGAAAGAGATCTGGAGATTGTAGCTTATCCAACATGCACACAATCAAAAGCTGTAGCTTGTGAATATTTTCTTTGATTTCAAATACAGGCAGTCGTTGGAAGCCAGAGATTTGAGTCTGTTAGGCAGTCCCCCGGGGCCTTGTGTGTCAGACCTAGTCGGGCACATGAGGCATTCTGACTTGGATCTCACCCCCTCCTGGATCAGTCTTCAGTAGCCCTGGCCGTGGGTGGAAGTCTCAAGTTCTCCCGAATAGAGTGAGCCATTCAGGGCGGCGACCATATTGTGTGCTCCTTTGCCTAACACCGGAAATCCTCAGTAGATATTTGTTCAAGAGTTGGCTCCAGATTTGCTTCTAGCTGCCTGCGTGACCTTGAGCAAATCCCTCAACTTCTCTGAGGCTTGGTTTTCATATCTGGCCAATGATTCTGCTCCCTCGGGAATATTCGAAGGTCAAAGGCGATAAGAGTTCAAAGCTAAAGAGAAGCAGGGTGTCGCCTGCACAAGGAGACATGGGAGGGTCTCCTCTGTTCATGTGTCCACCTCGTATACTTGCTGTCTCACCTTAAGCCCGGAATTCCTCTGACAAGTAGAGGGGAGCCACTGGGTGCCCTGCTCTGGAGAAAATCTGAATGCAGCTGACTGGGTGGGCAGAAGATCAGACCCTCCAGCTTTTTAGAAAGCCAGAATGAACCTATGGCTTTCCTGGAACTTGGGACCAGGAGTCAACCTGGGAAATTCTAAAGCCATGGTGGTCTGTACCTCATTCCCACTGGGGGATGAGGAAGAGAAAGTGGGCCC
The DNA here is from genome assembly GCF_014176215.1 of Rousettus aegyptiacus. NCBI lineage: Eukaryota > Metazoa > Chordata > Mammalia > Chiroptera > Pteropodidae > Rousettus > Rousettus aegyptiacus. The sequence continues at coordinate 76,181,900 of NW_023416287.1, forward strand.
TGAGAGAGAAATGGAAATATGTATGATGCTTCCCTTAGTGTCCTCAAAGTTCTAGAATCACAGTTAGCGTAAGTGTGTCATTTGTCCAGTGTTCACTCTCCAAGGCGTATTTAGCGACTGCCCTGTGGCTGGCACTGTTCTCGGATTGGGTATCCGAGAGTGAGCAAAACAGACAAGCACTCTGCCCTCGTGGGACTTCAACTTAGTGGTGGGTGATAATTGTGGTGGAAAAAAATAAAGCAAGAAATGGAATGGGGACTGGTAAGGGTCAGGAAAGGCTTGCAGTTTTAAAGAGGATGTCAGGGAAGGTGTCACTGAGGAGGTGGAGAGGGGAGCCATGCAGATATCTGGGGGAGGAGTGTTCCAGGCAGAGGGAATGGCATGCACAAAGGCCCTACCTGGAAGGGTCCCCCAAGCACAACAGGAAGGCCGGTGTGGCTGCTGCAGAGAGAGGAAGAGGGAGAGCTAGAGGAGACGAATCAGGGGGGAAGTGGGGACACCTGAGCAGGGCTGAACCCTGGTGTCTGCCAACACTCAGATAGCAGGGTGTGCAGCAGAACCAGTAAGAGAACAGGAGGGAGTTAGCGGGAAGGCAGAAGGGAAACCAGGTGAGAGCGGAGTGCTGGAAGCCCCAGGAAGGACGTGTTTCAAGGAAGCGTCGTGCGTGTGTTGGGGCGGAGGGTGTTGGCCGTGTTGACTGCTGCCGCAGGTCACGGAGAAGGAGGACTGAGAGTAATCTGATAGAGCCGAAGGAGCCGCTGGTGACTCTGACAGTCGAGTGATGGGGGTGAAGTTCAAGGAGACTATTGGAGGACAGTACAAATCCTCTCTGTATTACAGGAGTTTCAATGTCAAGGGGAGAGACATACGGTATTTGGGGAAGTCGGGTCAAAACAAGAGTATTTGCAACATGGTGTGCATCGATGAGGGTGGTCCAGAGCAAAGGGGATGGCTGCTGGAGCAATGGCCTTGAATAGGTAAGAGGGCTTGACCTTGGCTGAGCCCCCAGCGGCTCACACCCCCTCACAGGAGGAAGTTGCCGGGCTCGCAGCCACGCTTCCAGCATGGCACCCTCTCGGGCATCACAGCTGTGGCGTTTTCCAGCTGCTCTCAGCCGTGGTGGTGCAAGTGCAGAGTTATGAAGGTGAATTTAACCAGGACCGAGTTTTCTCTGGGTGAGGACAGTGGAAGGAGGAAAGGGTGGGGTAGGTGAAGGAGCGATGAGGGTGGTGTCCCCTGATCCTGAGCCAGGCAAGGAGGGGAGCGGGGACCCACGGGTGGTGGTGGATGCTGAAGGGTGGTGGGTCAGTGGCTTGGAGGTCCTACGGAAGTCCGAGAATTGTCAGAGTCCTGGAAAAGAAGTAAGATGGGAAGATAGGAGTGTCCAAGAGCGGGACGTTTGAAACCTAGGGTAGAGGTTTCTTTCATTGCACAGAAACTGGCAATAAAAGAGCCTCGTGTGAGTGTGGGAGTGTGTGTGTGGGGTAGAGGGAAGATCAGAAGGAGAGGGGTCCTGGAACTGAGAAGCCGGGCATGGGAGCCAGCTGCGTGGGTGTCAAAATCACCAAGAAAGGGAAAACGGGTGCTGAAGAAGGTGGCAGTGACCCAGGAGAAGTCTTCGAAAAGTGCGGGGAGCGAGGTCGAGGTGAATGACTGGGGGTCTGCAGGTGACTGCAAGGAGGTGGGGGGGGGGGGTTCTTGTCTGATAACATGTTAATTTATTTGCATAGCTTTGTTTCTTGATTTAAATCACTGATGGTACAGTTAACAATATCGGGGCCTGGAGTGGAAGTGGGAGAGCCGCCAGACTAGACTGGAAAATTTCTGAGGGGCGTGAACCTCTTTGGGTTGTCCGGGGCAGGAAGGAGAGGAACTGGGCGCAGCAATTCTTGCAGCCTCGCGCAAGCACCCCAGAGCTGACTTCCCCAGGAGCAGGCCTCATGGGCGGGTGCATGGGGCTAGCCCGGCATGTGCCGCCTGCCTACCCCGCTGTCTGGACTCTGGGGGACTCCAGGGGGGCAGTTTTCAGTGGCTCCTTTAGGCGAAATGGGCTTTTACAGGAGGAGGGGTCAAGGAAGCCATGAAGCTTCACCCCAGAGGAATGCTTTGTGAATGGGAGAATTTCTGTTCCCAGAGTAGCCATGCAGGAGGTAATGTTGGAAGGAGGGGCCTGTCACCTGTCGCCCAGCACCTCTACCTTACCCATGGTGACTGCTAAGTTCTCAGCATGTAAAGCATGAGAGAAGTGCCCTCAGGCTGGGCCCTGCACTGCTGGCTCCTGCTTCTAGGACACAATGGGTCTGACCACGCTCCAATCTCTCTACATCTGGAGGGGTTTTAAACAGATGTTTGTTGTGAGGCAGTGTGGAAAACATGGCCACTTGTAATATCTGGATGCATTCCTTAAACTTTCCACATTCTTTTAAGTTCCCTGGAAGAATGCAAACACTGGACAGGATCCAGGGTCCACCTGTGTGTTATTGGCCAAGGACTTGATCCCACCCCCTCTCCCCCCCACACACACATATGCCCACAGATGCAACTGGGGTACAGACTCCAGGGGAGGGCACGGCTGGGGATGACCGAGCAAGATCAGGGTTAGAAGTGTCTACGTAACATATTTCTATTGACATAGCCTTATGAGAAATCTTTTTGCTAAATCATTTTTGATTATTTTTATTTGATCCGATGACTGTTTTAAATGAAAGCCAAAAACAAAGAACAAAAATAACCTCAAAGAATGTGCTAGTCTGCCTGTCTGCGGTAGTGTTTTAATGTTTCTGGGAGAGGAAAATTCTTCTTAAGAATCTTGGAAACCTTGAGAAACCTTGAGGGAGTAGAGAGGAATGTTGTCTTTCAGTTGGTGAGGTCACTTTTTTAAGATCTGAGAGACGACAGTTGACACTCAAGAAGAAAGTATCATGATGCTTGTGCAGTTATATTCTTCCCCTGCTCCTCCCCCAGCAACAGCTGGAAAGATGGATGGAGGGAGGGAGAAATGGAGGGAGGGAGGGAGGGAGGGAGGCATGAGAAGGAAGGGAGGAAGAAAGGAAGAAAAGAAGGAAGGAAAAGAGAAGGATAGAAAGGAGAGAGAGAAGGAAACAAGAGAAGGAAGAAAGAAAGAGCAAGTGAGATTCCTTTTTTTTTTTAGATGAGTAACCAAGAGAATGTATGTGCTAAGTTCTCAAACCCTTACGGGATACCATATTTAAAATTACCACACACGCACCCCCGAATGCTCACACTTCAAAAGTGCCTGCCCTCCAATGGATTCCAAGTCCCTGAGGCGCATCCTGAAAGTGGTCCTCACTCTGTGCCTGGGATGGGGGGATTATACTCCTATTCTGCAGAAGAGAAGACAGACACAGAGATGGGAAACAGCCACACCGCACTGCCAGATGGCAGCTGAGCAGAGCCCTGGTGCTCACCCCTTCCCCACCTGCTTTTGGTTTCCCTGAGAGGTCTAGGCTGTTGGGCGGTTATTTTATCCACACACAGAATGAGAATTAGGAGTCCAAATCTCATTGACAATTAGCCTTTTGTAGAAGAGATTGGGATGTTGTAAGTGGGGCAAGTTTGACACTTCTGATGTGAGTGGATGGTCTTGTGGATCGTCACCAGGCTTTAAAGCAATGCTCGCAACTCTGTCTGCACAGTGGAATCATCGGGGAGCTTGGACTGGCCCCCACCTCAGAGTTCAGTTGAATGGGGAGGGGCCTGGGCATGGCATTCAGCCCCCACATGACTCTGAGGTCCTGCTAGGTTGGCAGCCACTGCCACAGGTGGGGCACGTCCGCCTCCCTCCCCCACCCCTCATGCCAGCTGTTCGTTCTCTTGGAAGGAGAGAACGAGTATTCCAAAGAGCATACATTTGATGAAGGCATATTTTCTAGTAAACTCTTGTTAATAGGTCGAATGAAGAGCCAGTGAGGATGAAGATAACTTCCTATAGTCCTTTTTGATGCTGTCAGGCACTTAGAAGTCCCGAATGAAGAGCCAGTGAGGATGAAGATAACTTCCTATAGTCCTTTTTGATGCTGTCAGGCACTTAGAAGTCCCGGGTTTTGTTTCAGATGCAAAGTGACCTTTCAAAGAGAGAGGCGGGCATGCAGATATGTGGGCTGGAGTCAGCGTGGTCAGGTTTGCTCGATGTCTCTTTCTCACAGTGTTTTCCTTCTCTTTTTCTTCACGTTTCCTTTCATCCTGCCTTTCCCGTTTACTGTTCCCTCATTCCTCTTGTATGTCATTCCTTCATTTCCTCCTGCCCTCTAAATCCCTTTTCCCTGCCATCTTTGCTCATAGGAGGAAGCGCTCAATGGTGGACCACCCATGAAAGGCTTAACAGAAGAAGTGAGTTTAAGGGAACCTCTGGGGTGGTTTGAGCATGGGAGACTTGTTTTATTTTTCTCCTTATTTTAAAAAATAATTTATTTTTACTTACACGAGTAGTATATGCATACATGTTCATGGCACATAACAATAAAATCTCCCTTATCATCTGCCTCATTCCACTGCCTTACCCTACCTCCCATCGGATCGGTCAGTTAACTTTCTTACCTTTTTAAATGTTTTTACCAACACATATATAATATGACTTATAGGAATGTATTATTTCAAAATCATAAATCATAGCCAGGGAATATGTTGTTCAATAACTGGCATTTTCACCTAGATGTCTGTCCTGCAGGCTCTTACGCCTGCTCGTACAGCTGCCCTCTGTGTGGATGTCCCATATTTTAACCACTCACCTATTGATGGGCATTCAGGTTACTTCCAGATTTTTTCCTAGAAATACACGGTACTTCAGTGAATACCGTTGAACGTGCCTCCTCCTACACATAAAAAAGTACATCTTCAGGTAGATAACGAGATACAGAATCGATTTCAGTAGTTATGCCAGATTGCTCTCCGAAGTGATTTCCATTATTCACACGACCACCAGTTGTATCGGGACATATTATCTGTTGTCATTTTAATTTGTGTTTTCTTGATTTCTAGTGAGGCTGAGGTTTTTAAAATCTGATTACCGGTCATTTTTTAAATAGGTTAAAATTTTATTTTACCTTTAAAGCAACGACTGGAAAAACACACAATCAGAATACAGAGTAAGAAGTTTACCATAATTTTATGACAGAAGCTAATGTAATTTTTGTGTATAATTTTTTTCTTTACACCTTTTACAAAGTTGGGCTTCTGACATACATGTAGCTTTTCAGCTCGCTCGTTTATCTCGCATGATCTAGACATTGTTTGGTGGTTTTGGCGTAAAGCATAATTGTTTAAATCTGCCCTTTTTCTGCCAGTCACTGTCGGCTAAATAGTGAAGGATAATTAGAGCTAACATGTTTTCCTTCAGGCTGTGTTCTGGGCTCTTGGACAAAGTCATGAACAGGATGGACCGTAACCGCTGTCCTCCTAGCCCTTACTTTCCGGTGAGAAATGACGGATGGTAGACAAAGATGGAACTAGGATGTTAGAAGGTGATACGTGTGTGAGGCAGGAAGGGGCGGGCGTGCTGGGCTGTCCTGGAAGCCTTACTTAGAACAGGAATTTTGAGCAAAGGTTTGAAGAAGGTAGGAGAGTGAGGCCACTTGGGAGTGAGTATTCCTGGCAGAGGGAATGTCAGAGGCAGGGGGAATGTCAAAGGCAGAGCTTCGGTGCGGGGTGTGCCCGGCTTTGAGGAAGAGCTTTGGAGCTGGTCTGGTGGGAGCAAAGTTAAGCAAGGGGGGGATGCTGTGGAAGAGCCAGGTCTGCAAGGCCTCGCCGGCCCTGGTGAGGACTCTGCAAGATTTTGAGACAGGGAGACACGGAGTGTTTTGAGCAGAGCGGGGACCTGGTATGGCTGGCTAAAGAGGATCACTCTGGATGCCATGTGATGAATAGACTGTGGCGAGGGCCCCGTCTATAAGGGTGGGAATGGGGGGATGGGCAGGGAAGGAAGCAGGGAGATCAGGAAGCTGTTTAGTTGGTCCAGGTGAGAGGCGATGGTGGCTTACAGCAGTGTGGTCACAGTGGAGGTGATAAGAAGTGATTAGATTATCGATATACTTTGAAGGTACAAATGACATGATTTTCTGATGAATGAACCTGAGGATTTTAGCCTGAGCATATGGAAAGGTAGATTTTCCAGAAATGAGATATGGGAGACCCTGGAAGAACAGCTTTGGGGAGCAAAGGTCAAGAGTTCAGTTTTGGGACATGAAAGACTTAAGAGAGCATTAGATATCTTAGTGGAGATGTTGATCAAGCAGTTAGACGTGCAAAGGTGGTGTTCAGAGGTGGGAAATGACCCGGACATTTACATTTGCAAATAATGGCATATGGATGGCATTTTAAGCCAGGGAGTGAGGAAGCTTAGAGAAGAAGGTCCGAGATTGGTCCCTAAGTTAGGAAGCTGGGGAGATGCGGAGAAACAGAGACAGAAGTATGTCCATGTTAACTCATTTATTCTTCATAAAAATTCTATGAAAAAGATGCTGTTATTGTGGCCAGCTTACAAGGTAGAAAACTGAGACACAGAGAGGTTGAATAAGCTGCTGCTCAAGGTCGCACAGCAAGTGTGTGGCCAGTCTGAGGTTTGAACCAGGTGGTCTCCAGTTACCATACACTTAGTCTCTCTGCTATTGGTAGTTTTGCTTATTATTGCAGGTGGGGGAAACTGAGTCCTAGGGATGAAGTGACTTCTCCAGGGTCATAGAGTAAGTGATGGAAGAGGCATAGGAACTTAAGATTCTCTGCTTCGAAAACTTCAGCTCCTAATTACTATGTTACACTGCCTCTCCAATAGAAACGTCGTTTGTTTATTTTTTAAGATAGAAGCAAGAAGCCTTTCTCCCTTTCTCAGATCTCAGCCTTTGGGCAGCATCCTCTGCCCCTTACACACAGGCTCTCCTGGAATCTCACCGTGGGTGGAGAACGATCTCCTAGCCAGTCTCCAGTCCCACCTCCCCTTCCTGTTCCCCCTCTCCTGGTCAGTAAGCCCTCCTGCCCAGGATAAAGGAGGAAGTCAGACCTGCTTCTGACTTTGAGAGGCTCATGCCTTGAAGCCAGCAGGATTCTGCTCCTGGCCGTCCCAGGCCACGAGGAACCTATGTCTCCTTGGCATCAGGTGAGAGCAGTGGTTCCCCAAGACCTTCAATTTGCCCCCTGGTGGTCTTGGCACCCCATTGATTAAGAAGTTGTGGATAAGATGACTTTTTTAAATAATTTTTTACTTTGAAATAATTTCAGATGTACATAAAAATTATAATAATAGTACAAAGAATTCCTGCATATCCTTCACCCAGATTCTCCAATTGTTAATATCTTACCGAATTTGCTTTCTGTCAGATAGATAGATAGATAGATAGATAGATAGATAGATAGATAGATTGATAGATTGATTGATAGATTGATAGATAGATAGATAGACAGATAGATAGATAGATAGACAGATAGATTGTATAATTTTTCTATTTGAGAATAAGTCGTAGATATGATTCCCTTTTATCTTGAAACACTTCAGCGTGTGTTTCCTAAGGGACATTCTCTGACATAATTACAATATAGGAAATAAACATTGATACAATACTATTATTTATAAATGGGTTCCTCAAAAAAATTAATCATAGAATTACCATATGATTTAGCAAGTCTACTTCTGGGTATGTAGACAAAAGAATTGAAAGCAAGGACCTGAACAGATATTTGTGTACCATGTTCATAGCACAATTATTCACAGTAGCCAAGAGGTGGAGACAACTCAAATGTCCATCAGTGGATGAATAGATAAACAGAATATACATACAATGGAATATTACTGAGGCTTTAAACAAAATGAAATCCTGACATATACTGCAACTGCTACAAGATAAAGTCCTCAAGGAGGACATTATGCTAGACTTACAAGGCAGGAAACTGAGGCACAGTTTTTTAGCAGTTAAGACGCTGGGGAGGCAGTTTCTTAACACTAAGTTATGCTCCCTCTTCTATGAGGCACTTGGAATAGTCAAATCCTAGAGAATGTAAGGAGAATTATTGTTTCCAGGGACCAGGAGGTGAGGTGAATGGAAACTTACTGTTTGATGGAGACAGAGTTTCATTTGGGGGTGATGAAAGTTCTAGAGATGGTAGTGATGGTTGGGTAACAGTGTGACTGTAGTTAATGCCACTGAATTTTACACTTAAATATGGTTAAAATAGTAAATTTTATGTTATATATATTTCACCACAATAAAAAAAAAATCTGGTTTGGTGTCTAATCCAAGATTACACATTATGTTTAATATCTGACAGTTTTATTGGCTCTTGAATTAATACCCTTTACCCATACTGCCCTTTTTGGCTGTGTAACCCTGAGTCAGTTACTTAACCATGCTGTGCTTTGAGTTCTGTATTTGCAAAGTGGGGATAATAAACGTGCCCAGGTATCTATGAGGAGTGAATGTTAGTGTATACACCGGGGTTAGAGCAGTGCCTAGATTTAAATGAGGTCTTTATATAATCTGGCGGTTAATCCTTTGATATACGTCTTGCAAGTAGCCTCTCGCCTGTCTTCAAATTTGTTCATGGCTTCTTTTGTCACACAGAAGTTTTAGACTTTGATGTTTAAAACTTGTTTCTTGGATTTTAATCAACTTGGAATGTGTCATCCGTGGATGGTGTGAGGCAGACATTAGAGACATTTTGTCCTCACCTGCTAGCCAGTTGTCTCAGATGGTATGTTTATTCATGCTTTCTCTTTCCCCTTGATTTGAACCACTATCCTTATCATATACTAAGCTCCCATTTGTACTTCTGTTTATCAGTGCGGTTTTAGCAGCGGTTGGTCCTGTGCTGATTCAGCATGCCGGTTTGGCTCTGACCACATAATACACTTCGATATCTGGAAGGGCAAGTCCCCGGGGGGAACCTAGAGACCACTGGAAAGCGGAATGGTTTGTTTTTAGCACCTGTGGCCTCCCGCACTCCAGGCTTTTCCCTTTCACTCCCCCTCCCCAATGTGCAGTGTCTTCCCCTGCCCTCCACCAAGTCTGGACCTAAAATACTGTCCATCCTAGGTGCGTATGACTGATAACGGATTCAGTGCTTTTTAGTCTGAAATATTTCAAACGTACCTATAAGAGCAAAGATGAATAGAATAGCCATGTACTGACGAGTACAGAATAAGCGTCCGCACTCCTAGTTATGGAATCTTCACTCTGTGCCCTCCCCGTTTCGGCTTTCCAAATTAAGAAATAAATTATGAGATCTGATGCAGGCCCCAAACCATGCAAATTCTATAGTCATTTTTCCCATATATAAAAATGCCCTACTTTTCCTGCCTATTTCTGTTCTATGACCTTTTCCAGGCAGACGACACCTTTACCCACCAGAGGACTTGCTCCTAGCTGTAAACTGGTTTACCTTGAAGGAGAAGCTCTCTAGGTGTAGGACTCAGGCATGGGGGCGGGATGGCGGAGAGGGCCCCTCTCTCCATCTTGGAATCGTCTATGTGGATAAGGACCAGTTTGGGAAGGTCGGTGTCTGGAGATTTTTCTAGGTGGTGGCTGCGGCCTAAGAAGAAAGAAGATGACTTTGAGAACAGAGTCCTAGCAGCTGCTGGGAACAGCTTTGGAATAGGGAGAGTCCCCAGGGGGCTTTAGGACCCAGAAGAAACCCTTTTCCCAATGGAAGTGCTTCAGGCAACTGCAGAGGAGGATTTCCCTGGGGCTGCTGCTTGGCTTAGAGGGTGGAGGTGGGATGCCACCCAGGCCCAGTGGGTACAGCCTTCTGGGATAAGTGAGGTGACTCACACTAGATGCTTCCTCAGGGGTCAGGAAAGCTGTACATAGTTGGACCACATTCCCTCCTCTAGAAACTTTGCCTGGGGGTCCTGTCTGTACCCAGCCCTGGAGGGGTCTTTGGGGTGGGTTTCTGTGGACTTGGCCATCTTACTTTCCTTCATGCATCAGCCCATGGCTCACTGCCTGTGGGTACCATGCTCTCAGATCCGCTTCTTCCCATCTCTGCCTCCACTACCAGTGGAAACCTGAATATTGGATTCTGGCTTAGCCTCCTGACCTGCTTCCCCTGGGCCACCCTAACAGGGTCACCCTCCTCTCCTGACCCTGTCTACCCAGGAAAGGTCTCTGACTCCTTAGCCAGAAAGTCATGCTTGCCCTAATCTGCCCCTAAGCTGGCCAGCGATTCATGCCTGGGCTCACTTTGTTAAAGTGGTATCTGATGGATTTCTCATTTTTCTTCCCTTTTTCTAACCGTACGATTAATAAATATCTTGAGGAAATGCTTTGAAACTGCAAATATCCAGACAGAGGGAATTTAATCCAGGGAGTTGGTTACCCAGATGATAAAAGAGCCAAGAAGCTAAACAGCCCAGAGATGAGCAACTCCAGGAAGCCATCGCCACCTCTAGACCCGAGGCACGGAGGGAGGGGGAATGGTGTTGCTGGAGCCAGGGTTCAGGGTCATGCACGGAAGGCCTATCTGGTGAGGACAGGAGCTGTGAAGGAGACCGCATCACTGCTGGCACTGCCACCTGAGGCAGAGAAAAAGAGTGGGGAAACCGCCCGGGCTTCCCCCTTCTTCTTTTCTCCCATTGGCTGAACCCAGCTAATGCAGGAGCCTGGGAGTCGCAGTCTGCAGGGGTCGGCCCCTCTCTAAAGCCTAGCAGGGCTGGGCAAGAAGTGGATGTGAAGCCCGGGACGCACCCAGGACTGGTACGCTGTCCAATAGCCACTAGCCACATGTGGCTCTCCAGCACTTGAAATGTGGCTGGTCTAAATTAACATACGCTCTAAGTGGATTTCAGAAATTTAGTATGGAAAGAAGAATGTAAAATAGCTCATTAATAATGTTTATGTTAATTACCTATCTAAGTGATAATATTTTAAATATATTAAGATAAATAAAATATATTAAATTTAATTTGACTTTTTAAAAATGTGGCTACTCGATCATTTAAAATTGGCTCTTATTGTGGCTGCCGTTCCATGCCAGCTGGACAGCACTGCTTTAGAGTGTACACGTACTGGCCTGTGTCTTCCGCATTGTAATAAAACATCTTTCCTGTACAAAGGTCCTGTCCTTGGCCCGCAGGCAGGAAGGCATGTCCAGCCAAGGTTTTACAAAACCAGGACGGCACTGGCCTTGAGCCATCCACACTCACTCACAGTTTTGACCAAGTGTGTTAAACAGAGATATTAGGCTCCTCTGCTCTTCTTTTATCACATAGGGTATAGGTCAAGGTCAACATTCAACAACATTAGCTTGCGCAGATAGCTACCATTTAACGCAATAATGAAAATACCACCATAGAGCTAGATAGCACCTTACAAAGGAAGGGCTACACTATTACCGTTGCTTCATATCTCTGGAGTGTTTTTATGGTTTACAAAGGTTCTTACCTCAGCCTTACGGAATCACCAGTCTTGCTGTCCCCATTTGATAGATGACAAAATAAAGCTTGAGAAGTCACATGGACTTCAGTTGCTCTCAAACTCCTGGTGCCTCACTTGGGAGCTTGTCGAAATGCTGATGCTCAGGTCCCACCCTCCCAGAGTCTGATTCAGCAGGTGGAGGGTGAGGTCCAGGGACTCCAGGCTTTGGAGACGGTCACACAGGTGGTTATCAGCCCGCACTTTGGGATACACCAGGCCTCTGAGCTCTCGGGGGTTGAGCAGTGGGACTGGGCTCAAGTCAGGCTTCTGATGGCCAGTCTGGGACTCTTCCCCAATTCAGGCTGTCCTGTCAGTGAACAGGTCCATCGTCTTTTGGAACTGAGCACACGGGAAGATCCACACACACACGCCTCACCTCCAGCTCTGGCCTTGACACCGTAGAGGGCTAGTGTGGCTAAAGCCAGGTCAGACAGTGGAGGATGGTGCTGGCTTTTCTCACAATGACCCTGTGTCTTGTCTGGTTGAGTTTAGAATGTAGTCGGATCTTCATCACTTTGGTGGGCTTAGATGAAGGGCAGTTACTTGCCTTCCCCAAATGTACAACAAAGGGTCATCTCCACGTGGAATTTGGAGATGCCAACTTGGGCCTGCTGGCAGGGAAGGATTTTATACTCGTTCTGCTGCAGGAGGGCAGGGCCATGCGCTGGGGCCCAGGCTGAGTGAGGACGAGCCTGTGTATCTTCCCATCCCTGACCACTCCTTTCTCTTCTGTAGTGGACGACGGACTGCAGCGAGCAGCTGGACAGCAGCTGTTCCTTCTCCCGAGGGCGAGCACCCCCACAGCAGGTAGGGAACCAGCTCTGCCCCATCTGGGAGCTGTCATGTGTCTTGTCTGTCTGTGTTCCTGAGAGGTGGTGATGTGGAGAGAGCAGGAAATGGGAGAGGAGAGGGTACAGTCTGCCCTCTGGAAAGGTCTCCCTGAATACACAGCCCACAGTGAAGCCCCTCCCTGCAAACACATGGATCCATAAGATTTCTTTTCATTAGCAGTATTATTTATAATAACAAACAACTGCAAACAATCAAATGTCCATTGAGAGGAGAGTGGATAAATATGTGCTATTTCCTCACAGTGGAATGTTATTTAGCAGTAAAACGAAGGAACCGGAGGTTCGCACGTCAGCGTCAATGATGGATCCCACAAACAATGGGACTCCTAGGGTTTTGGTGCTGGTGGATCACTTTGGAGATCACCCCTGCCCCACGTTTGCAGAGGACCTAGAGGGGCAGACTGTGGGGCGAGGCATCAGAGACTCATCCATTTCTCCCAGCTAACCAGCTGTGCCGGGACCAGGCTGAAGCCAATCGCTTCTCCTCTTGTCGCTTGCCTGTGAGATCCCCAGGGCTCCCCGCGTGGGTCGTGTGGCGCGGAGGAAAGGAGGATGCTGCTCTTGGAGAGCTGTTTCTGGTGACCCCCAGGCTTTCTCCTGTTGTCCAGCTGTTCTTGCTGATACCTCATCCTTCCCGGTGGGAGACAGTGGGATTAGAGACGAAAAAACACATTTCTCTCCACCGCCAATGCAGCCTCGCTGTCCCTGTCCAGAGAGCTGAGGGGAGCTTTCGGAGTCTCCTGCAGTAACTCGGTCCTGACTTTGGAGCGCCAGCTTTCACAGGCTCCTGCAAAGTGGTTTATGGGTTAAGAGGGAAGGCTGCTTGGCCCGAGCCCTGCTGTCGTCACAGCCCTGGTGCAGGGTGAAGCTGCTCAGAGCTCAGGCCAGCTCAGCAGGCTAGAGAGGTCGGGTGTTTCAGGAAGGACCTCCTGTAGCTTCCTCAGCCAGGAAATATTTGCAGAGGCCTGCTGCTCTGCTCGGGAGGGCCCGGAGGATGGCTCCTGCCTTCAGGGGCCTTACAACTTAGTTAGAAAGACCAGATAGTGTGTGAAAGAATACCCAATGCAGGAAGTGTCCAAAGGGTGACCTCAGGTGGCTCACAGTTAAAAAGCCTGGGCAGCCCCGAGCAGAAGAGGTAGGACTGAGCTGGACCCTGTAGGTGGAAGGCCGTGGTTGGGACCTGCGTGCTGCTCACCATACTACGCAGAGAGGCAGGAGCAGGATTGAAATGAGGTCTCCTGAGGTCAGGAGAACTTTGATTCAGTAACGAAAGGGCTGATATTTAGGCATTAGTGATTCGATTGATCAGGATACAAACAATAGATGTAAACGAGACAGAAGCGTTTTTCCTCTCTCAGTACGACCCGGGTGGTTTTTCAGGGCTGGCGTGTCAGCTCAGCGGTGTCAGGACAAGCTCCTTCCTTCTCATGGCTCTGTTCTGTCTAGGGTGTTGTCTAGACGGATGGCTCGTGTTCCAATGGAATAGTACCACCTCAGACCTCTGACTTCCCCTGGTGAGGCAGCCATCTCCTGATGCCCCCTGGTGGAGGGATCAAAATGCTCAGCATTTCTTGAGAGACTGCATCACAAGGAAAGCCCTCATGTAACTGGCTGGTGGCAGCTGCCCCTGCCCGAGGTGTCCCGGAGCGGCTCCCTGATGGAGGGAAGAACCAGGGAGCTTCCCATTGAAAAGCGCCTTTGCTGGGTGCGGGTCTGATGGGATGCTGCTGGCCCATCCATCCAAAGCTCCCTTCAACCAGGTTCACCAGATACAGATAGAAGCCGTGGACCAGCGCCTGGGCACACCTCCCAGCCCTGTGAGCACACCCACGAGCCTCCTCGCTACACCCTCTCATCCAGGCAGACTCTCTCCCTCATTCATAGTATGATCGAGCTGTTCCCTGTACATCTGCCTCTCCCCTCAGCTGGCTGGTCAACCCAAAGATGGGAGTTAGGGCTGGCTCTACTTCACTGACTGCCCTGGGCCTAGAGCCTTGCATGCAGTAGGTGCTCATTATGATGCCTGAGTTGGCCCAAGCCAGTGCGCACAGTCAGTCCCTAATGGGCCCTGTGTCTCCAGCCACACGAACTTCGGGATGATGGGACAGCTCTACTCCCCTACATTCACTCATAGGGAAGAATTAGTTTCAGGGGGAAACTGAGGCTAAATTGAGACTGGGGTAGCGGGCTGCTCTGGCATGTCCCCTGACTGCACCCACCTTGGCCATATGTGCCCAGGAAAGTGGGGTGGCCAGAGGATGCTGAGGTGCTGCCTTCTGCCCAGGAAGCTCTGTGTGGTGAGTCACAGACCCACGCCCTGAATGAGGGGCCCAGAAGCAGGCGGCATCTGAGGACAAGTCATACACTGATTTTGTAATTTCAACTAACGTTAAAAAAAAAAAAAAAAGCCCAAACTTACCTCCTCTGAAACCTTTCAGAAGCAAAGTGGGAGCAACCTAGAGTAGGTTGAGTCCCATGAGATGGGAGCAAGGGAGCTCAGAGAGTCCATGGCAAAAAATGGGCTGCACATGGTCCTGAGGAGGCCTGTCCGACTGCCGGCAGTTGGGATCCGGTTGTGTTGGGGACTCTTTGGCACCCTGGCAGCCTCTTCCCAAGGGAGCTAGCTCATCACCTCGTCATCTAGTTAGGAGGTTGGAATACAGTTTCCACCTTATCATTATACTGGGGGAATGCATGGAGTCGATTTAGAGGAAACATCGAAGTGAGTGCAATCCCGTGCAGTTAGAAAACATTTCAAGGTCCCAGCGTGGGGTTTAGCATTCAGGGAAGAAAGCTGTAGGCATTGAAAGGTCATATGAGGTCAGAAGAGAGCGGCTCTTCTCCATCTGCACAGAAGAACCAAGAAAAGTAATGTGCACAGCAGCAGCAGGGCCCATGATTAGACCTTGAGAAGGACTTCCTGGCTGGAGGATTTGTTGGCTGGTGGTGATGACTGTTGAGCAAGGTAATGAAAGCTTGCTACAAACCTAACGAGCATACCTCGTTATCAGACAGGTTTGCTCAAAGCCCTGGGAAAGGTGGGGGTGTATCAGAAACGGTCTCTGAGTCCTGCAATGCCACACTCCCTGAAATGGTCAGAGAAGGCCACTCCCCTGTTCCATCATGACGCTCAGGAGAGAGTGAAAGAGCCTTGTCCCAGGGGTCAGGAGAACCAGATGTTGGCCCAGGCGTGGCACAGATTCCAAGGCCTCTCTGCAGAATGAGGTGTCGGGCTACACAGACCTTCTCTGAGCCTCTCCGGAAATCTCTTTCATTGTTTACATTCTGTGTCTCCATGAAATGACCAACGGAATCCAAATAGCTGCTAAAAGCAGCAGCAGGGCCGGATTTTCCAGATTTCTCCACCATTCCCGACCCACTCTGATAACCTGTACCAACCTGCAGGCTGAGGTATATCCTAGGCGCCAACACTGACTCTGACCTAGATGATGACAGGTGGCAGGCAGAGGTGAACCTCAGATACACTGCTTACCTCTGGCCCACAGAAAAGGGTAGGAGGAGTATTCTGCCAGCCAACTCATTGCCCTTCAGTAATTATACTGTTAGTTCAGTGCCAATTTCAAAACTCATTAGTACAAATGATGTCTTAGGAAAAGTGCCTAGATTTTTAATCAGATTCTATGGATACTTGAGAAATATCACATATGTATTCATGACACTGCATTCTATTCAGTCAGGATATCGTGAGCTTGGCAGACACATATTCACCAGAGCCTTCCGGCTCACAGCCCGTTTGCAGAGCAGAGGCTAGTTACCATGACACAGGCTAAAGGCGCACATGCTAACCCCTGAGAGCCGTCCTGATCACAGGTACTGCAGTCATTCCAGAGTGGCCGCGCTGGTCTCTACAGGTAGGGAGGTGTCATGCAGGACCTGAGACTTGCACTGTGCCTTAGGGGAGGGGTAGGATGTATGACCAGCTGGAGAGGAAAACAGAAGAAATGAGAGAAGAGATGGTGTCAGCAAAGGCTTGAAGTCGGGCATGACGTCGGGGTGTCAGGACAGCAGGGAAGAGCACAGCAGAGCAGACGGTCCTGCCGCGGGGAGGGGTGAAGACGGCGAGCGCGGAGGTGTCCGAGCGCCCGGCCGGGACGCCGGAACGCCGGAACTGCCGTCCAGCCCCACCGCTGTTTGCGCGCCTGGTGCTCCAAACCCCGTGGAGCAGTTGCTGTTTTAACCAGTTACCCTGTCCGGGCTGGGGGGTGGGGGGGAGGAAGAACGCCGATGGGTCTCGCTTGGGCAGTTTGGGGCTCCAACCTAGATGTGACACGTGTCACTTCTACTCTGGACTCCTTGTCCAGAACTAGTCACACGGCCTCACCCGACCATAAGCACACTAGGAAGTATAATCCTACCAGGCGCCTGGAATGGAGGAAACCGGAACTGTCGGGCGACTGGCTAGATGACTGTCACATGCCCCGCCTCTAGTAGAGGGTCACCAGAGGCGGGGCTGACCTCTTCCTCCCCACAGCAAATCCAGAACTATGTGGGTCTCCAGTGAGCCCTGAGGACCTTGCGGGTCTCAGGATGCCAAGCAGCTCAGAGGTCGCTCACCTGATCCGACCCCGCCCACTGCATCGAAAGGCATCTCCTTGTTAGGCGGCTCCATTAACAAAAATGTCTTCTTGGGTTTAGTCCCAAACCACCTTCTCACAACTCCTTTTTCCCATGGCTGTTTAGTCTCTCCCCCAGCAGTCCACCATGGCAAGTCTGCCTTTTAATGTAAATATCCTCATTCCTGCAGCTGTTTCACTTTGTCATAGTTAGCTCATTCCTTTGCTATCTATCTATCTATCTATCTATCTATCTATCTATCATCCATTGATCCAATCAGCAAGCCATCATTGAGAGCAGGCAGTGCTCAGAAGTCTGGGACATAACCTGACCGGTCTTAGGTCTTGTCCCATCCTGGGGTGTCCCCCTGGGAGGGTGATAAGTATGGACTGTAATTCCTCTCGATCGGCCTCCCACAACTGAACACAGTCCTGCCGGCATGATCCCATAGTGCCGCCTCCACTGCTCTCGGCGTGTGACAGCCGTCCCTGTCTTCGAGGTGCCGTCTGGCTCCGGCTCACCTGAAAGAACCAGGATGTAACACTTACCAAATAATCTCGATTATTAATTTTATAGGGAGAACAGTCACCAGCCATTCCTTGCGTGCCCACTGTAAACAGTATGAGTCATGTGGCTTGGTCGCTGCTCTCGGAGAACCTAGATTCTGCTTAGAGAAAGAAGACATTCTTGAGTGGAAAACCAACAGTGCGGAACAGCGCGAGAATACCGGGGTGAGGGAGCTGCTGTCTGCAGGGGAGCTTGCATCCAGCAGAGGGGGTCAGGTACGCAGGCGTGAGGATGGAGGCACCATGCTGTCATGGTAACGGGATTGCACTGGGAGCTAGAAAACATGAGACCTCGCCTCTGTACCTCTGACTTACTGTTTGATCATGGTGAGATACGTCATCTCCCTGCAGCCTCAATTTCCCTTCTAAGAAATGAGTGAACTAGACGTAAGGCCCTCAAAATGTTCTGTTAAAAATACAGACCTAGATTTCTGCTTCTGGGAAGATGGAGTAGATAGTTTTGTTTTTTTTTTTCCTACATTCCTCCTGCTAAGTACAACTGAAACCCTGGGCAGTCTATGTAAAACATGAGAAGACTCTGAAAGGTGGAGAGAAGGCACACCAGCTAGTGTACTTGGGATCTGAGCAATGACACAATGGCAACCTCCATGGATTTTTTTTTTGCCTTTCGTATCCCAGGCTTAGAGCCGAAGAAGTGAGTAACCAGGAAATGCCAAAGGACACGGAGTTTAAAAAGGTCCCAATAAAAGTCTGTTCTCCTCGGCAAAGGTCCAGAAAAAGAGCAACCTAGCAAGATTGAAAACTTTTAGACAATAACCGCCGTACGACAGCCAAACATCACAGAAAACACTGTGGCCCCACCCACACCCAAATCAGTAAAGTCCCATTGGGACCTGAACTTTCACCTCCTCTCAGCTGTAAAAGGTGCCCCCAACTTCCCCCACCGGATTGGTGTCAGAGAAGGCCAAGAAGGAAGCTGTGACTTTTATCCCTGCCAGATTGCTAAGAAAGGTCCTGCCCACCCCCGTGGTATTACTGGAGGCCATGCAAACAGGGCTGGACTTGACCCCACTCAGCTGTAATGAGGTACCCCTCCCCTCCCCGCTGGGATGTATCACAGGAGGTGGAATAGAGAGCTGGGACTTCCACTGCTGCCCACTGGTGATGAGGCCACCCCCATGGCAGGGTCGCCGGGGACAATGTGGGGACCTAGAACTCCACCTCCACCGGCTGTAACAACAAGCCCTCCCTGGACTTCTGCCTTCACTGGCAGCAATGAGGCTGTGTCCTCCCCTTGCCCTGCCAGAGCGGCACCACAAGAAGCCAGTTAAAACAGAAGATTTAAATAAGATGCAGAATCTCGTAACAAATCATGAAAGTGCCCTGATTGCAATCAAAAATCATTTGTCATAGCAACAACTGGGACGATTTTAAACTGAATGAAAAGAAGATAATAGATGTCAACACTGAGATGCAAAATTGGACTAGTAGCTCAAATAAATAAAGAACTGTCAAAACTCAGCATTAAAAACAACCCGATTTATAAATGGACAGAATACATGAAGAGACATTTTTCACCCAAGAGGATATGCAGATGGCAAATATGCACAGAAAAGGATGTTCGACACCATTAGCCATTAGAGAATATCACTACGTACTTATCGGAATGTCTAAAATGTTTATATATATATATATATATATATATATATATATATATATATATATATATAAAATAACAAACACTGAATGCCGGTGAGGATGCAGAGAGGCTGGGTGGCTCATGCATTCCTGGTGGAGATGTAAACTGGTGCAGCCACTCTGGAAAACAGATGGGCAGTTTTTTTTGTTTTTTTTTAAATGAAACCTACAAGTGCCATATGATCCAGCCATTGTACTCCTGGCTGTTTTTCCCTGAGAAATGAAAAACTTATGTTCACACAAAAATGCGCACTCCAATGTTTATTCCTAATACATGCCCTTCAACAGGTGCCTGGTTAAGCAAGCCGTGGCGCTCAGCAATAAAGGGGAATCAGCTACTGATACACACAGCTGCCTGGATGAATCTTCAGGGAATTATGCCGAGTTGGGGGGAAGCGGGGAAGCTAGTCTTCCAAAGTTACGTACACTGTGATTCCGTTTCTGCAATCTTCTTGACGTGGCAAAATTATAGAACTAGGGAATAGGTTGGCAGTTGGCCAGGACCAGGGAAGGAGGTAGGCCAGGAGAGAGGTGGGCATGAGTACAGAAGGGCAGCAGGACGGGTCCTGTGCCGGTGGGAATGCTCTCTATCTCGACTGTATCAACATCAGTGTACTGGACGTGACATTGAACTATGGTTTTACAAGTTTCCCCATGGGGAGAAACTGGATAAAGCGTACAGTCTGTATGATTTCTCATAATTAGATGTGAATTTACCATTTTCTTGGAAGTTAATTTTTTAAAAGTAGAGACCTCTTGTTTCACCAAAATCTTTCAAGGAAATCCCATATAGAAACCCCGAAGGGTCAGAACTGCTTGGTGAGGCAGGGGGAAGGAGCTAACTTGCTTTCTCTCCCACCCCATCCACCTCATTGCTCTGGGAGCACCCCTGCAGAACTCCCAGGTCACCCCCAACCCCAGACCAGATGACCCCTCAGCCCCTTTCCTCCTTGGCCTTCTGCATCTCTGAATCTGGCACTGGCAGCAAAGGAGATGTCCCTGGGGACAGAGGAGTTACAAGAACGTCTCCTAGTAGGGAGCCTTGGGGGGTGGGATCCTTTCTCCGTGCAGGGACATGGGGCAGGGTGGGGGACGATGAACAGTTGAGTGGGCCCCCCACTCTTTCAGCAAATGCCAGACAGGCAGAAGTGGCCTCTGGTGTGGCCCAGTCCAGAATAGGTTCAAATCACAGGGCCATTTAAATCCTAAAGCACAAACCTAATTAGCCAAGAGAAAGTGAGCAGAGTGAGTTGACTTAGGGGAGATATACTTTACCACAGGCTTTAGTTATTATCTCCCGCCTCTCCCTGGTCTTTAGGGTCTTAATTTGAAGACAGCAGGGTTAGAGAGAGAAGGGACAGAATGGACAGACAGATAAGGAAGTTCTAGAGTGAAAGGAAGGGCCTTTTCTGCTCCTGAACAAGGCTCTGATGCCACCCAGGAGGTCCTCTCTGCTGGCTTTTGCTTTGCTGTTCTCCTGCTTCAGAGGCCCTTCTACTGTCGTGGGATTAAAATATGGGGAGTCCATCATCATCTTTCCCACCAACATGGAGGCGCTGTCCTTGGTGCTGAACACACACACACACACACACACACACACACACACTCTCTCTCTCTCTCTCTCTCTCTCTCTCTCTCTCTCTCTCTCTCTCTCTCTCTCTCTCTCTCTCTCTCTCTCTCTCTGTTTCTCTCTCTCTCTCCAGGACAGAACTAGAGCATTATATGACTACATGACTGTTTCCTAAAGGGGGTTCTACGGTACCCTAGTCCTGCAAAGTGCCCTGTGGAACATAAAGGAAGGGTGAGGTGGATTATTTCTGGCCAGAGGAGTTTAGGAAGTACCGCATACTATACCGGCACCTACTTGAAGAGTCAGCATCCATCGAAGACCAATAAAGGCACTGGGAAGTTCTGCAATAAACTAATTTATTCAACAATCTTTTAACTCACTATGTCCAAAACATTCGAACTGTCCCCCACCCCCCATGAAACTCTTTAACATTCGGTGTTTCCAGAAGCGTGGTCCGTGGACCGCTCCAGCTGCACGTGACACTCCTGTCCCTGGGGGATTCCCACGCACATTGACATTTGGGAGCCAGCAGGTCAGTGTTGCTATAACACCCCAGGCAGCTCTGCAGTTAGAACAGTTAGGAAGAGAACGAACCACCGGGGAATGTGCTGTGGGTGCTGTGGGTTCGTGGGGCACAAGCATCGAGGAGAAACTGCAGACTGCAGGGGCGAAAGGTTTTTGGCTGGATCCTAGCAGAGAGAAAGCCTGGGAGAAATAACACTTGTTCGTTTTCTCGGAGTCCAAGACCACAGTGGCCCTAAGAGGAGTATAACCACATACTGTGGCAGCTCTGTGTGGCCTCTGAGCTCCTTAGTCGGACCCGTGTGCGAGTTGCACACTAACACAGCACTACCAGTGTGCCCAGGAGGAAGCCAAAGCCTCTACAGCCATGAGCAGAAGGCACGAGGAGGCAGAAGGTACCTGGGAACAAGTCGAGCCCTGGTCACCTTTTCTTCTCACTTCTGCATGAGTCCTCGGTGTGAGCGGGCGTCAGGGTGGTTTCGAGGGTGAGGTGGGCCTGTCTCCTGGTGTAGAGTTGCAGAAATCAGGTTGCGGTCTGCCTGCCTGTGGGGCCATCTGTCTGCAGGCTCCTGCCCCTCTGGCTTCTCTGAGCACTAAGAGGGTTTGTGGAACCGGCGACGTGTGTATGCGTGCGTGTGTATGTTGCGGGATGCAAGCTTTGAGGGTTGGTGTCCAGAACTCAAGACAGAGGGAATATCCAGGCGCTTGTATGGTTTCAAGGGCTTTGACTGGATCTGAAGCCACAGGGCAAGGTGGCCCATGGTTGGCTTGGATACGGTCCGCCTAGATGCTGTCAGCCCAGGGCTAGCGGGTGCATGGAAGGGCGCATGAAGCCATTAGGTCCTGGCTGCCCCAGTTCATTGCAGCACTGAGTTACTCTGGGCACTTCCTGGGCCACCGCCTCAGCAATGACAAGAGATAACAAAGGGACAGCTCTGCCGGTGAGGTTCTTCCCTCTCTGGCTGAGGCTTGAAGGGTATAGACTTTGTTGACAAATGTCAGGAGATGTCTCCAGTGCCATGTTGATGAAAGATCGCATGAGGTGATTATATTCCTGTCACATTCCATTGCAACAGACTCTGAGGGAATATCCAGATTCCTGTTATGTGCTACAGTTATTGTGTCAAATAGAACCGCGACAAGTAGGCCGTCCCCTGTGACCAGGGATTCGTTGGGGACTTCCCCTGAGACTTGCCCTCTCACCTGTCAGGACATCGGCCTTCATGGGAGTTACCTTCCTTCCTTTTGTCTCGAGCACAGAGAGGCCACCTTGTTCACAGTTCTTGGTATGTCCTGTTCAGGGGCTGAGTGTCATTTTGGCCCAGGGCTGTCACCTTGTCCAGGTCGGGCACCCTGGGATCATGCAGAGATGGGGCTCCAGCTCCTTGGTCTGTAAAGGGCTCATGTCCTGGCACTTCTGCTGCTTGGCTCTGAGAATCAGAGTCACATTGTCATCAGGGTCGGAACAGAAGCAGGAGGTCAGTTCATGTGAGAAGCGACAAGACCTAGCCCTGCAGAAATGGGGAGAATGTTTGCGGAGGCCGCTGGCCTGGGCGACAGAGAATGCTGGCATGGTCACCGGAATCAGGAGGTGGAGGTGACTGGGAGGGCGGTGGTTTGAGGAGCAGGCGTTCGCTAGGAACGGCAGTGAGATCTCTTGAGTTTCCCAGCATTTAAAATAGGATTCAGGTTATCTGCAGCAGTTCCGGAACACGTTCTCGGGGTTGTAGAATGGGTGAGAGTTGTGAGGATTCCGTGAGAAAAAATGTGTGGAGCGAGCCTGTAACTATAAAGTATTGAAAAAACAGACGTGCCTGGTTGCCGAGGGCGGCGGCTCTCCGCAGTGCTGCTGGCCTTCTGGCTGTCACTCAGCAGCTGGGCCTCGAGACGTCCCTCCCGGAGCCCTGCTTTCTCACCTCAAAACGGAGATGGTGACAGCACGTCACAGGTTGTTCTGCCTGTGCACGGAAAGGTGGCCTTCCCTGCCTTTGGAGAATATAAACACCTGTGTGCAAATGCCAGGGGCGTCTCCTCCAATGTCTGCTGTCACTCTTTCCCACCCATCAGCCAGGGGCCTTTTCCCTGGACCCTGAAAGATCGCAAGGCTGGTCAGTCCCCTGCCAGGACACTGCTTTGGAAGAGGCTGGAGCCCTGAATGAGAGGTGCTCCGGGCGCCTCCCATAGTCTATCACCTGGAGAAGGGTAAGGGGCCCCTTTCCAGGCTGTGGCGTTCCTGCAAACTCCGTGCTGCACATCAACCCTGTTGCACAGGGGCCGAGAGTGACCAGCCAGGGAGAGATTATGTGCCCTTCACACTGACCTTGAGCTGCCTTTCAGATGAATTACCTGTGGGATGCTGTGCACGCCTGGTTTTCTCTGTGACCCTCTGGTCCCCTTTTCATACTTGTTCTCTCTTTTTCCACCCACATTCCTCCTCCAGTCCTTGGGGATCTGAATCCTAAGACAGTAAATCGATCTTGACATCCTAGTCCGTGAATCGGTCTTTCAGACACAGGCAGCAGGCCTGCGCGTCCTCCGCTTACAGGTGGAGTCTGTTTAATTGGTTGGCAGACATCCGAGGTGGACCCACTGTGCGCCGAGCTTGGCCACTGAGGGGCACAGAAGAGAAGGTAACAGTCAGGAGCTTCAATTTTACTTGGGGTCATGGATGGACCATGGATTCTTTAGTTTCACTCTATGTTTGTGGCATTTATTCGTGTTTGCATGTTGGTTTTTTTTAATTTTCACTACTGTATAGTATTTCAGTATATGAATATACCATATTCATTTGTCTGGTGAACTGTCAGTGGGCATTTGGGTGGTTCCCAGTTTGGAGCTGCTCTTTGCCTCTGCGTTACGTACTGTTGGTGAACATCTGTGTACAGTTGGCTTGTGTTTATACCTGGGAGTGCAGTCCCAGGTCACAAGGCATGCACACGCGCAGCTTTAGAGGAGGCGAAAGTATTAATTTTAAACAGTGAGATGATGGATAGCAAACTGTAGGGCTAACAAGGGATGGATGGCATCAAGGAGGGCAGAAAAGCCAAATCATAGGAGTTGGATCAAATAAGGTGTCTTTCGTCACATCGGGAACATCCAAGGACAAAGGCCAGGGCCGGTCAACTTAGAGGGACTCAGCTGCTGGTGTAGCCTTGGTCCGCGAGGGCTTCTCGTTTCTGCCCGATTTCAGGGAGTGGGGAAGTCGACCCCCCAACGTGGACTCTCCAGGGCACCTGGCTCTGCAGAGCCCCTGCCTGGGGAGAAGCCACAGCCACCAGGCTGCCAGTGGTAGTGGCCACTCGTCCACGCGGAGGCTTTGAGGAGAGAGCCATGGGCTGGGGCGGCGGAGACGTGGGCGGGTTCTGCACCTGACCGCACAGCTCTGTCAAACACCGCTGCAGTGAGCGGCCTGTGCCAGGGGGAGCCCAGGGGTCTGCCCCAAAGTCCTCTGAACTCTTACTGGGCGCACCAGCCAGGATGCTCACACCAGCCTCCAGGGAGCCCAGGATAACAAACCGAGGCACCAGGGAGGGGGGGGCGCTGCAGCCCTTTCCAGGACTGGGCCTTGAGGAGGCCTTCTGCCCATTTGTTCTCCGTGTCGAGGCTGAGCCAATAACGCAACCCCTTTCCTCCCCCAATCTCTTCCAGAACGGCAGCAAAGATAACTCTCTGGACATGCTGGGCACAGACATCTGGGCTGCCAACACTTTTGATTCCTTCAGGTAAGCCGCGCTCCCTCTCGTCCATGGCGCGTGGCTCCGGCTGGGACCCCAGCCTCATGCCTCAGGGGATCTCTGGGGGCCGCGTAAATGTTGAGACTTCCCTGATCAAGCCCCCTGTAGAGGGGGCTGACGCAGAAACCACGAGACTGAAGAGGAGAGAGGTCAGAGAGAGGAGAGGAGAAGAAAGGAAAGAAAAGGAGGGGCGAGCGTCCGAGGGAAAGAGAGAAGGAAGAGGGAAGAGGAGGCAGAGGAGGCAGAGGAGGCAGAGGGTTGAGGGGACGGGGAAGACAGGGCCGACAGTACCGCCAGCTATGGAGGAGGGAGACCGGCCAGATGGAGCACGGGGAGGTGGAAGAGCACAGGGGGATGGCTCATGGGGACGACTGGCAGCCCGGGCTAGACTTGGGGACAGAGAGCTGTGGCTTCAGACCCCCACCCTTCCCACCTGAGGTCGTAGCAGGTGGGTGAGCTGGCTGCAGAGAGGTCTGGAGGAAGGAAGGATTGTCAGTGGCTCATGTTCTGGAAGGTCCCTGATGGACCAGGTTGGAAGCACAGGTATTGTCCAGGGTTTCTCAGAGGTGGGGCCCGTGCCCCTGAAGTGTTTGCTGATGGGCTCCGGCCATGATGTCACTCCTCTGGGGAATGGTGGCCTTGGACCGCGGTGGCCTTTTAGGTCCACTCTGCCTTGGCCCTGTAGCTGTCACCCCTGGGCATACTCTAGACACCCCCAGCTCGGGTTGGGCTCGCCCCACCTGGAAGCACGTGAGTCTCCTGGGCCTGGAACTTGCAGGACCTGGCCTCCTGCTCCCTGACAGATTTGTCTCACGTCCCTCAGAGCTGCCTTGTCGCCATTCTGTGCTGCCGTCAGAGACTCTAGTGACAGGTTTTGGCCTTCTTTCCTTCTCCAGTCTTTCCCAAATGTAGGTGTGAAAACAAGCTCCCAGGTGGTGTTTAGAGGTACTGCTGTAGCGTAGGCGTCAGGCCCATGCTTGTGTTTTATGAGCGTTACCGTACAGCAGGGCTGAGGAGAGGTGAGGGCTTCGCAGGCCGCCCCCAGGCCTGACACTTCGGGCTCCAGTCCCAGTGAGAGGTCCCTGCCTGGCCCTGCTCTTGGCTGGTGGGTGCCCTCCCCTTCCTGCCTGGTTGTGCCTTGGGTGTGTGGGCCCCATCAGTAACAGCTGGTCACCCCCTTTGCCGCTCATTTCTTGCCCTCCCTCGCCCTCTAGTGGTGCCACCTGGGACCTGCAGCCTGAAAAGCTGGACTTCACCCAGTTCCACAGGAAGCTGCGACACACGCCCAAGCAGCCCCTGCCACACATCGACCGCGAAGGGTAAGGGGCGGCCGAGGGGGCACTCACATCGCGGTAGGGTGCAGTGGAGAACAGCCGAGAGCGGCCTTTCCCCGGGCAGGAAGGACACGCGGACGGCTCATGGCCGCAGACCCGCAGGCTCACTGGCCTCTCTCCTGAATCACCCTTCACTGCTCAGGCCCTTCCAGCCACACTTCCAGCTCCTCTTCCTGACCATTCGCAGTGGCCCTGCTTGTCCGTAGCCTAGGGCAGTGGGCCTCGCACTTGATCAGAACCACCCGCGGGGCTTGTTAAACCACACACGAGTTGTTGTATCCACGCTCAGGGTCTGATTCCGGAGATCTGGAGCGGGGCCTGAGAATGTGCATTTCTAACCAGTTCCCAGGCATGCTGACTGCCAGCCCGGGGACCCCACTGTGAGAGCCACCGGCGTAGTGGTTGGCTTTACACCGGGTTGTCTCTCCCTGTAGTAATTCGTATGCCAGAGTCGTCTTCCCCTTTTAAAGAACCCTGCCCTCTTAGGTTTTTCAGAGGCTTCATTACACAGTCACAGTTGACTAAATCATTGGCCATAGGCGACTGAGTCAATCTCCAGCCCCTCTCCCCTTCCTCAGAGGTCAGGGGGTGGGACTGGCAGTTCCAGCCCTCCAATCTCTTGGTTGGTTCCCATAGCAACCAGCCCCCCCCCCATCCTCAAGTTACTTCCGGACTGTCCAAAAGTCACCTCATTAACATAACAAAAGACACCATTCCCTCTCCATCACTTAGAAAATCCCAAGAACTTTAGGGTCCCTGTGCCAGGTCTGGAGACAGAAACCACATGTATCTTATTATCAATCACAGTGTCCTCCGTGGTAATTGTATGTTCTAACTTTTTGAGGACCTGCCAAACTTCTCCACCGCAGCTACACATTTTATATCCCCACCAGCAGTATACAATTTCTCCACATCCTCACCAACACATGTTATTTTCTGTTTTGTTTTTTTTTCTCTCTTTCTTTTAAATTATACTCGTGGCTTTTATTTTTTTCTTCCGCTCCTTCCTTCTCTGCCCAGTCTGGTCTCCCTGTCTCTTGAGGTCTAAACCCAACTGATATTATCAGCTGTGCTTCCGTGCATCTCACCTGGCCTCCTCCTCCAATTTCCATCCCACCTCACCCCTTCTCCTGCTCTCACCCGAGTATGGTGAGCAGCAACCCGGGGAGGATGTTGGTCTCGTCCTTATTTCAGAGATGAAAAACAGTGAAGCTCAGAGAGGCACAGTAGCTTGCCCGAGTAGCAGAACCATGATTTAAGGCCGTATGATGCCATCCAGCACCCAGATCGCCCCCCTTAAAACTTAAAATATACACATGCAAAACTGTGTACATGTGTATATTTTTCTGGGAAGAGATGCATCACTTATATCAGACTCTCCCAGGAGAACCCAGCCTCTCAACACACCTCCTTTTGCATTTTTCTTCGAGTGGGGAGGGAAGATAGCCTTGAGCATGGAGGCACCCTGTAAGGAGATAGAGCAAAGTGGGGGCCCAGCCGTGAGGCTCCCCTGGCCCTGCCCCATGCCATCCACCCCTCATTCAACAGCAGTGAGGCCATTTCCTCCTGAGCTGCACAGGGCTCTGCCCTTCACACTGCTGAGTTTAGGAAAGTTGACCTTTCCTCAGCGGGTCAAGTTCAAGAACAGGTTCTCAGCAGAGGAGATGCTTTCCATCCCCTGTTGTGGGAGTTTTTGAGCTTGGGGTAGACCATGAGAATGGATCAGATTGAGGATTTTTCACTTCTGAAGCCCATTCACTAGGCCTGCTGGGTGTCCGTGTGGTGCCGGGTACTGTGAGGGAAAGATACACACACACTTACTGGATAAAATACAGGCTCTGCCCAGCAGGACTCTTTACTGTTAAAAGGAGACATGGACCCGGTTATGACTGAGACTGTGTATAAAAGACTCAGTTCGGGGGTGTGGACTTTTAG
The DNA here is from genome assembly GCF_014176215.1 of Rousettus aegyptiacus. NCBI lineage: Eukaryota > Metazoa > Chordata > Mammalia > Chiroptera > Pteropodidae > Rousettus > Rousettus aegyptiacus. The sequence goes on from NW_023416287.1 coordinate 76,210,063, forward strand.
AGAGTACTCGCTATGAAGTGAGCTGCCAGGCATAGGTAAACGAAGTAAATGAATGTAGAAAGGGTTAGAGAGGAGAGCACTTTTGGAGAGTGAAGCTCCATTCTCTCCTGTGCCCCCCGGGAGCACGTGGATGGGGAGACCAGAGGGGAAACTGAGGCCCAGAGGACAGAAGGGCTGAAGGTGTCTGATGGAGAATGCTTGTTAAGTCAGGCTTTCCGAGGTGTCTGCACCAGTTCACACGGATGTACATCATAGTGAATTACTAGTTGGCAGTAGCCACAGGTGACTATTCAGGGGAGGGGAGATTTCCTCATGCTGAGGGCCATTGTCCCCTCTAAACCCAGAGGAACCAGACACACTTGCTCACCAGTTACAGGCCAGGCTCACCCACTCAGGAGCCTACAGGATTTTCTGACAGTCATCTGGCGTCTTTCATAGACACCTGGCTCTGGCCATATCCTGTCTCTCCCTGGCTCCCAAGGGAGCCTAGGTGCAGCTTCCTGTGGCCACCTTGTGGCTGGGCCAGGAACTGTGTCACCTTTAGAGTCCTGTTGTACTGGGGACAGACTCCACATGCCACTCCATCATCCCTCAGAAGCAGGGGGCCATTCGGTTGCCAAGGCTTCCCACAGCCCACGTTTCCATGGAGGGACAGAGATCGGAGCAGGCTGTTGCCTTGGAAACCCTGTTGGCAGCAGTGACTCAGGTGGTCTGGATCAACCTTCCGCCCTCTGAACCTGTAATCTTCCAGGGGGTTCTGAGCCCTGGGCAGGGCAGGCCCTGGGTCTACATGGCCACAGCCCTCTCTGTACACCACCCACGGCCCACCACAGGGCTGCCGAGGTGAGAACGAAAGGCCGTGCAGTGCTGCGCTAGGCCAGCATGCAGCATGTGGTTGGGGCCAGAGGTGTGTCATGCTCACACGTGACCTGAGGGAGGCCGTATCAGCCAATCCACTAGGCCAGGAGCCCCCAGGTCCCTCCTCCCCCACTGCCATGATTCCTGCAAAACACAGATGACTACAAGCAGTCGGTGCCTTCACACGCCAGCCTGTCTCTACCAGCCTGGCAGACCTATTAGTTAAAAGGTGGCTGGGTGTTTCCAGAACTTTCTCCATCTCCTCATCTGCAGCCCAGCACATCGCAAGGCTGGGGAGGAAGGGGAGGGGGTAAGAACTCTTCTCTTTTCCTTCTTTATACCCCGCGACCCCAGCTCCACCTGCTAGACCCCTCTCTGTCTTTCCAGCCCTCGCCCTCCAGCGCTGTCTTGCCCCTTTTGCCCACCCCCTTGCACCCCATTCCCACCCACTGCAGCCGCATGAACGTCCCTGCTGGCAACATGCTTGCGCTTTGCTCCAGGGCTTTGCCCCGCCGCCGCCCTCTGCCTGCTACATTCTCCCAGATTCTCTGCTTAGCCAGCTCATGATCCGACGCCCTCCCTCTGTCCAGACTGCCCTGGAAGCTGCTCCTCTATATTCCTGTAGTGCCCCCTCTTACCCCCAACCCCAACATTGGCTGTGACACCAAGGACCCAGTCTCTGCATCATGTACACTGGGGCCCAGCCAGAGCTGGAGCCCGCACAAAGCATTTATGAAATGGGGGTGTAGACCATAGCCCTGTGCCCTCTTCCGCCCAAGCTCCTGCACATTTTTGCAGCCCTGTTGCTCTTCCTGGAGGCTCCAGGGCTGCTCTGGCCAAAGGACTTTCTTGACACGCGTCTCATGCTGCCCCCTACTGGTGCTCAGGAGTATGAGACGAGGACTCGTTTCCTAAGAGCTGTGAGCTATGAGTTGTCTGAGGGCAGGAACCACGGCATTTATTGTCCATGATTCCAAGGACAGTGGACAGGGCCCAAAACACAAGAGAGCCTTGGCACGCATTGGGCAAATAAGCTAATTACTCTGAAATTTGAACGTTGCATTAGCTCTGCAGCTGGAAAACACTGCTGCCCACCAGCTGAGCAGCCCTCGCCAGACCTGGGTCCGTAACAGCATAACAGTAGTAGTAACTAGTACTGCGCATGGGGCATGCTCCAGTCTGCGCTCTAAGTGCTTGCCTCGCATTCTTGAAAGCTCACCACTGCCTAGGGAGGTAGGAGCTATTATTCTCTTTACTTCGACAGATGAGGAAACTAGGAGACCCAGAAAAAATGAGTGACTTGCATGAGTCTGGGTGGGTGCGAGGCTCTGCGCCCTTACTCAATCACTATGCTGCTTTCTCTTCCCCCAATAACAATAAAACAACAGTCATAGTAGAAGTGGAGGTAGCACTAGTAGTAGTATTTACCTTGTTATTTGTTTATTATAATTCTGTTTATTGCTCGTATCGACCATAATGTATTTACCATTAAATATGATGTATCAAATATGGGGTGTGTTTGTGTGTGTATGCCTGGCAAAGTTCTGAGCTCTTCGATATATTAATCCTCTATTTACCTTTTGTTAGGCACTATTAGTTATCTCCAGTTTTCAAATGAGGAAACTGATGTACAGAGAGGTTAAGTGACTTGCACAGGGGCACCCAGTTAGTAAGGGATGCAGCTGGGATTCCAACCCTGGCAGTCTGGTTCCAGAATCTGCACTTTAAATATGCTGCAGACGTGGGTCTTTGGCGGTGAATCAGGGCCAGCAGACATGAGGACAAAGCATCAACATGAACGGGCTTGCTGGACTGGCTCAAAGTTAGGCCAAGGAGAGAGGAAACCCCGCTGGGGGCCTGTGTGACCTTGACAAAGTTGCTTGGTCTCTCTGTTCATTCATTTCCCTTTAGCGTAATGGGCAAGATGATAGGCTTTTGCAGGAGCTGTGAGAGATTTGGGGGTTTTCATTAACAAGAAGCTTAGTGTTTTTGCCTGGAAGGGTCGAGGGAACTCTGGTACTTTGGGGCTGCCCCCATCCCCGGGCTGGCCTCAGCGCTGCTATCTACATGAGTCCATTGTCCTCCACAGAGGCCTATGTTTCCAGGCCCAGGGATGGAGGGCAGCATCTCTGGGGTCTCCATGGCCATTTCCTCTGGGTGGAACAGGCTGATTCTGGAGGCCCTTAGGGAAGGAAGGACCCTGATTGTCCCTGCTCTTCCTGCTTGCCAGGCTGGGACAGGATACACGCACCATCCTTTCAATGCCTTTTTGTCTTTTCTGGTCCAGGTGTGGAAAAGGGAAGCTGGAAGACGGGGATGGGATCAACCTGAACGACATCGAGAAGGTTCTCCCGGCCTGGCAGGTAGGTGCATGGGGCAGAGTGTCCCCACACCCCTTCTTCCCCCAGGTCCTGATCCTGCACCTAGGCAGGGCCTCAGCACTCCTGCTGGCTTCTCGCTCCAACAAACCGTAACTGGATGTGCTACGCTGGTGTGTGAACCGGGGTGGCTACCTGCCACGGTCCAGTATTCCATTCTGATACGTGTGCAAAGGGCCCTGTGGCCCCCAGCTTAATGCCTCCTATAGATCTCCGGGGCACTATAGCTTCTCTCTCACTGGGAGCCACGCATGGGGACATGTCCCAGTGAGTGGTCCTAGGTGGGCAAGCCTCAGTCAGAGGTCACATGTCCCAGTGAGTGGTCCTAGGTGGGCATGCCTCACTCAGAGCTCAGATGCTGATAACCTGGGTGCCTATCTCCCCCTAACTCCAGCCGAAGCCAAGGACCCCCAATCCCTGACGCTCGTATTTCCACAGTGGGCAATGGGTCCCAGGGGTGATTCCCATGCAGTGCTGTCCCTCAGGGACACCCATCTCTGAGGCTGCTGGGACTCAGACCCCGGAGCTGCAAAAGACTGGGGGTCAGGATGGGGACAGTAAGTGCCCACATCTGCCCAGCATGTTTCTCCACCCATTAAAAGCACTTAGTTGGTGAGTAAGGGCTGATGCCCTTGATGGTGACTGTCCCCAAGGTCTGCTTCCCCATAATGGGAGCTGAGGGAGAAGAGCGGGTGAGCTGGGGTAGGTGATAGCCAGCAGCCAGATTTTAGCTCCACGAACCCTCAGCAACTTCAGGTGAGCTGAGGCTAGCGTGCTCCCCAAGAGCTCTGATCCAAGGTGGGCAGCTGGAGGCTTTGAGTGTGGTGACATGGATTCGAGGGGATATCAGTTGTGGTCCTAGGCGGTGAAGCCACATGGCAAGGCAGAAGCTGAGACCCATACCGCTGGGCTTAGGATGGAGTCCTAGGGGACCCACCTGCCTGTTTGGAATGCATTGTGTACTGTGGGTTGGTGGAATGGGGGGACAATGATGACAACCCCCATCATTCGCGATCCTGATCTGAGTGTGGCCCCTGGTTCAGATGCAGCTTAAAGCAGAGGTCTTGCAGACAGACCGCTGCACCATGACCTTCCACTAGAGGGCACCAGCGCACCGGTCTGGAGGCTTTAGTCTGGCATTTGCAGTAGGAAGTCCACCATCCCCAGCAGCCAAAGGTGTCCTTGCTGCCTTATTGATGTTGAACATGCAAATTGTCCCCAAAATGACCCACTCCAAAGCTCAGGCACATCCTCGCCAGAAAAGGGAGAGGATGAGGCAGTGAAGGAGGCAGCCACACAGAGGTGTAGGGAAGCACCTGTTTGGCCAAAATGTCCCCTGCTGTGCAAAGGCCTGACATTCCTCCAGGGAGTACCCCCCCCCCCCACACACACACACACACTCCTGAGCCCCCTGGGAACGCATGGCAGCTCCCAGGAGGGCACACCCCTTAAGCCTCTCTCAGCTGCACAGACAAGGATGGTGTTTGCCCATAGAGCGAGGGGTGCTGGCAGCATTCCCCACATAAGCTTCACCAGTGCGAGACTTGGGAGGTACAAAGCATTGGCTTCTATCCCTGGAAGGACAGGTACTGTCAGGCTGAACCGAGGGGGAGAGATGGAGCTCTATAATCCCAGCGAGGTCAAGCTTGACCGAGTTCCATGCGAAGGCAAGGGAGTCGAATCTGAGCAGGTTCTGGCTTCCCCTTGCACATCCCTCCCCTTGCCTCCGGCCCAGGTACCACCTGAGCTCCGTCTCCCTGAGGTGCGGTAACCTGAGGAGCAGTTTCCCCTCAGTGTCTCCTCAGAGTGCAGGGGGCCACATGGCCTCAGGGGCCTGCAAATACCGCCTCCTTTTTTCTATGCTGCCTTGATGCTTCTGTCCAATACAAAACTCCAGTTGAAAGACATCGTTGAATTACCCTGCGTCTTGCCCAAGGCTTTCTAAAAGGATAAGGTTTGATCTTTTTAAAAATTCTTTGACAGACAAACATTAATGTCTGCTGTCTTTGTCTTACAATAGGAACTACATAACCTAACTTATTTCCCTTTTGGCCTTCCTGTTAGGAAATTGTGAAACTAAATTCTGTGTCTATCGGCAATTAATTATGAGCTCACCCTGACCTGGTCAGGCCTGTCGCTCTGATCTCTGGGGACTGACCCAGGTTAGGAGTGTATACTGTGTGAGTCCCCTGTTGTGAGGTCAGGATGGCACACACACTGAACAAGAAATATAACTTGAGTCAAGTGGGATTCCTGGCCTCATGGATGTGCCCCAGGCCCTCTCTGCAGAGGGGTCCAGGAGACTCAAGGAAGGTAAAGTGGGGTTTCGACTTCATGAGACTGTTTCCAAGACACTCTCTTCACACAGGGCCCAGAGAGAGGATAGGAGACCCATTAAAGAAGGGACAATGAGACCTGGGGTTAAGCACCCTTTTTCCCTGCTTTGCCCCAAATAATGACAGGATGAGAACCCACTCCCGCACCACACACACACACACACCTGAGGAATGTGAGGGACAAATCCGCTTTCAGAAAAAAAAATCACTGTGGGCCAGATTGATGACCAGGTTCTCCCCACTCCACTCAGTGCTTGGTGTTATAAAAATGGTGGCAGATGCAGGAGCATCCTTGGTCTTCCAGCAGGTGGCGCCGTTGCCGCTTGGAAACTCGGGTTGGTAGGAAGGGGCCGCCCAGCACTGGATGGAAGCTGCAGGAGCCCAGTTCCCAGCCCTCCAGATGGGAAGGAGTGACTTTATCGTTCCCTAGAGCTATGCCAGCTCTGTTGCCAAGTCTTCTGGAAACGTCCAGGATATGCTAACTCACAAGGCATGAGGATTATTAACATATCCGGAGACGCCAAGGAGCAAAGTCCTGTGAAAACTAAGCTCCACCTTGCTTCCCCAGGCCCCGTCCTTTTCCCCAAAGTGCTGCTTTGTGTCACTCCTCGGTTCCACGGGAGGTGCAGTCCGACTTTATTTATTGAGTCCACCGCTATTGATCAAGCCCCTTTCTGTGGACCAGGCATTGTCTTAGCCATGGTGGACCGAGTTAAAGTGCATGGGCCACTGCCTTTCCGGTGGCCTGGGACACGGGACTCTCCTGATGTCCCCTTATCGAGCATCCAGCAGTGACTGCATCGCACCAACAGCAACACTGCAAACACTAGCTGAGTGCTTTCCATGCTCCTCCAGGAACTGTGCGGGCGCTTTCTCGTTCTTATCTTGCGTATCCTCACATTGTCCCTAGGGAGCACATGCCGTTACCAATGTCCTTTTACAGATGAAGTTAGTTCTGGGCAGATGGCACCTACTCAGTACGGCCTTCCGAACAGCCTGACCCGCACTTCCTCTCCACCCGCCTCACTTTATTCTTATCCATAGCGCTCGTCGCGCAAATGCTTTATTTGTCTGCTTTCTTCCACTGGAATGTAGGCTCCACACGGGCACGTACAGGGGCCCATTTAATCTGGAGTGAATGACCAAATGAGCCCTGACCTACTCCTGTCCCAGAGGGACTCAACCCCAGAACCCCAGCCCAGGACCTGTGCCTCCTTCACAAGGGCTCACGGGAATCCAGCACTGTCTAAGCTATGTGTCTGCATATCACCTCTAGCTTCACGGAATTGCCCCGTAAAGTATAGATTCTGCTATTATTGTTATTTTACAGATGACAACTGTAATCAGATACCTTGCCCCAAATCACAGGCTTATCAATGGGGGTATGAAGATGGGAATTCAGGGAGCCTGATTCCTCTGGCGCCCTTTGTTTGAGGGGCGACGATGAAGAGGAAGAGGCGCTGGAAAACCGTTTTCTTATTCTAGGCGACTGTAGTCACGTACAGCAAGTTAGGGCGAATGTCATTTCCTTAGTAAGCAAGAACAAGAAAATGGATATCCTTTTTTTCTACTGCCAAAGGCACTGAAAATGGAAAAAGAGAAGAGAAAGAGGGAGACCGAGAGGGAGAGACCCCGACTGACACCTTAGAAAGAGGAAGAGATGTGATTTTTACCTTTCTCTTGGTAGGAAAGGTTTGTAATGGCCTCTTTCTACTCCCCGCTGGCCCAAGATGCTGCCTCAGCTCTCGAGGAGGCGTGCTTACCTAGGAGAACCCTCTGCCTCTGGCCACTCCACCCCTCACGCTTCCTCCCTCAGGACAAAAATAGGCCCTGATGCAATAAAGGAGACCAGGAGTTCCTCAGTCCACGGTTTCCTGTCCGAGGCCGCCAGGTAGCAGGGCCCACTGGGAATGGCCAACGTGCTCTGCGAGGCGAGCCTGTTTTTATTGTTGTTTGTCTGTTTGCAAGAAATTATTATTATCGTTGTTGGTGACAACTAGGAAAATTCGGGGGCAGCAGACAATAGGCGGTCGGGACCGGGTTCTCACGGGCCTGGGCCGGGCTGAGATTGCGCGGAGCAGAGACTGCAGGTAGCCCGTGCTTTCCGGCACTGGCGTGTCCAGAAAACCCCCACCTCCCGCTTAGGGCAGCCTCAGTTATCTTAGGAATTGGCAGACCGTGTTCCACAGACCAAGTCCATCCCCCCAGCCCATTTCTGCAAATACAGTGGCATCAGCACACAGCTGCACCCACCCGTTCATCTGCTCACTGTCTGTGGCCGCATTTGTGCTACCAGGCAGCACTGAGTAATTGCGACACGGATCCTACCACCTTCAGAGCCTAAAATACTTACTCTCCGGCCCCTCGACAGAAAAACTTTGCCAAACGCTGATTAGAATATAAACAGGAAAAAAAAAAAAAAAAAAAGCCCCGAGAGTTAAAACAGGAGGAATCCTGAAGTCCACTTATTCACCGTGGTCATCGGAGAACCCCAGAGTTCCATACACAGAACTTCGTGCAGTTCGCCCAACATCCTGCTCTTCGAGCTTCCATTTTTTAAATGGGATCGTACACCCCTTTGAGGTTCAATGAAAGGCTATGCTGAGGGTCAAAATGTGAACCTATTGTGACAGTTATTTGTAAACCAAAAAAACATTCTATGGATGAGATATGGCCCAGGTACAACTGAGATTAAGCACAGAGCCGGTGAGCTCAACACACAAGAAACGGGCTGTGGGCCACCCGACGGGTCCCTGCTGTGGGGTTTTCTGGAGGGGAGTGGAGGGGTGCAGATTCTGTTGTTTCTCCAGGCCCTTTCGAGACTGAGATGTAAAAGACCCGTCTGCCCGTGTAGACAAACCTACCCCACCCCCAGCTGTGTTTGGCACCTTCCTCTGCTCGCCCTGCTCCCCGCTCCCTCGCCAAGGTCTGGCCCTGTGCAGATTCTACCTCCTCCGTGAAACTGTCCTGGGAGCATCAGACCGCCCCAGTCCTCAGAGATCATGTGGACGTTTGGGGGACTTGCTTCTAGGCCAGTTTTGAGGTTCTCGGGTTGTTTGCTGCTTCTCCATGTGTTCGTGCCTCCTGGAGGAGGCAGACCCGGAACTGGGCCTTGGGGGACGGCCGGGAGGGGGGTTTGTAGGAAGACAGCAGGAGGCATGGCACTAAGGGTGGCAGAAGTACCCAGTGGTCCAGAACAAGAGGAAGCCGTGGAGAGTCGGGGGGGGGGGGTGTCCAGGAGTCCTGAAGGGACCTTTCCGTAAGCAGAGAGAGCCGTCGGTGGCAGTCCTTGAGGCCCCGGGACCTGACCAAATAGGGACCCGACCGAATGTTCTCGAGCCAGGAAATGCGTGACGGGAGGAGGATCGAGGCAGCCAGAGCCCGGGGCCCAACCAGTTCTTCCGCCCTCCTCCTGGGCCTCTCGGGAATCCCTAGGACATACATATCTTTCCCCAGTGGCCAGAGGAGGAAGCTCAGCTACTTTGTTAGGGACCGGCAAGGGTCCCTTAAAAACAGGACTTGCCCCGCCATGGAGAGGTCATCTCGTCAATGCCCTACTTTGGGCCAGATGATGACCAGAGTCCTTTGCTCTGCGCCAGAGGGCTGGATCAGTCCGGCAAGAGGAAGCACTTGGGAGCGAGCAGAGTAGCAGATTGAAGTCTGCCTCCATCATGGCCTCGGCTGGGCCAAGGATATCTCACAGAGAACAAGAGCTACACCCCCGGCCCTGCCTGGGTCTGGCTTGGGCTCAGGGCAGGGAGGTCAGAAGGTGCTGGACACACAGTGCCATGAGCAGGCCCCAAATTGGCCCATGGGTCCTTGTCTACGGATGCTCAGAGGCAGGTGCACACTCCTACACACACACACACCCGCCAGTTCCTGCCAGGAGAGACCCCGAAGCCCGAGACGAGCAGGGCCACCCCGCCTGCAGCCCACAGGCCGCTGCTGGCGCAGCCCCCAGGCCGGCCTGGCTCCCGGCTGTCCTGCCGATGCCCTGCCGTCGCGGCCGGGCCCAGTGCAGCACGGGCACGCCCTGATGCAGCTACCTTCCCTTCCTCGTCCCTGGTCGGTGGCAGGAGCAGCTGAGGCTGGGGGAAGAGGAAGGTGTTGCTAAGGGTGTGAAGCATCCATTATTTTTTTATTAGCCAGCGTGCCATTTCTGGTCACGTTCTCCTTCCTGGCGGTGGTGAGCTTGGGGGCGGAGAGCGTTATTTTCGTTCGCCCCAGCTTCTCTCACTGGGAGCAGGCTACCGCCGCGGAGGGGGCGGGGGGCGGACAGGGCTACGTGCTCTCCGGCAGGCGTTTGTGAATGGGCCCCGGCTCCCAGGCCGCCCCAGACGCGCCGACTCTCACTGGCTGGACACCGTTGTTTCTAGCGCTGCAGTGGCCAGGCAGGAGGAAGCTTTCTTCTGGCCCAAGAACAATACCAGGGTCAGCCCGGGGACCTCCCTCCTACACCCTCTTCCTTCCATTGTGAGCCTCCTCACAATCCCAGGCTGCTTGGCTCTGCACAACCGGAGGCGGGGGGCGGGGGAGGGGAGATCAGCAGTGGCCTGCCTCCACTTCCCAGGCTGCGCCAAGGTTCCGGAGGCGGCTGAAGGGCAGGCATGTGTGAGTGGCTGTCGGGTCCCTGCGCTTTGCCAGGGGACGCCAGCAGGGTGAGGCCGCTGGCTGGATGGCACTACACCCTCCCCCCGCACCTACCGAATCATAGCATATAGTCTAGACAAGGCCTACCCAGTCCTTCTGCCCGTCACCCCACTGCACAGACAAGGAAATAGTCCCAGAAAGGTAAAGTTTTTACCAAACTTCTTATTGCCGTGCTTAAAAATTCTTTATTCGTTCCCAAGGCCCATGGGAAATTTCCAGGCTTTTCTTTACCTCCAGTGCCACTGGCTCTCCAGGCTTCTCTCCTGTGACTCCCCAACTTATGCTCAAGCATGTGACCAATTGACAGCAGCACGGGTCTCCTGCCTTACATGTCCTTTCTGCTTCATTTGCCTGCCGGCCAAGATTGCCTGAAGGTCACCTCCTCTGTGCAGCCCTCCCTGATAATCCACTTCCTTGTTGAATCATCTGGGCTTCTCCAGCACTCACTATCAACCTATAGAAGGGCAGCCGCCCCCCCGCCATGCCATCGGGGTGTGTGTGTGTGTCTCTCCCCCACATACGCCCCTCTCCCCACAACGCACACTCTGAATCTTCACTTTTGCAGCCCTTGAGACGCTGGTTTTCAAAGTGTGATCCTCAGACCAGCAGCATCCACATCACCTGGGCACTTGCTAGAAATGCAAATTCTCAGGTCCCCCTTCACTCCTACTAAATCAGAAACTCTGGGGGCGAGGCCCAGCAAGCTCTGCTTTAACAGGCTCTCGGAATGATGCTGCTGCTGCCTCTCCAGTTTGAGAGCCGCTGCCTTAGGACCTGCCATCACGCACTGGGGCTCCTGATCATCTCTTTCTCGCTCTCTTTTTTTTTTCCTCCTTTTAGTTGAGATGTATTTGACATGCACCATCGCGTAAGTTTAAGAGGTACGACACCTTGCTGCGATACATTTACATGGCGATGTGCTTGGCATGGTAGCACCAGTCAGCACCGCTGTGGTGGCATGTAATTATCACTTCCAGTGTGGGCAACAATGAGGATCTCGTCTCTTAACAAGTTTCACGTTTATAGCGCAGTCGTGTTGTCTGTCTTGATAATTTCTTGGTCATTTTGCGAGTGATTGACACAATCTATCCCCGTCTGTTTGCTGCCAAAGTGTTGTGTTGTTTGTTTTCTTACAACCGTTTTTGTTTAAATAAAGGACAAAGAATCTTGCCTTATTTGACAACCACGGATGTGGAGTTGCAAAGGGTTGAGTGATTCGGGAACAATACAGTCCCCCAGACTCCAGTGCCTATTCCTGTCCATGCCGCAAGTGACCCGTTGGCCCTGAGTGAGCCCTTGTGGATTGGGGCTCCTGGGCGGCTCATTGCCTTCCTGCCCATCAAAGGTAGCAACCTCAGGAGAGCTCCCAGTGACTCAGAGCCCCCACTCAGGGCGGAGACGTGGGCAGCCTTCATTCGGAGATGGATGGAGAGCCCTGGGCCCGTCATTCTGGCAGCTCCCTTCAGATCGCATCGCTTGCGTGTGCAGACTTACCATCCTCAGTGCGTAGGGCGGTGGCTGGTGATGGTGGAGCGTGTCCCCGAGCGCAGAGCCTCTGCCGGCAACACGCGGTGATGCTGACGCATACTTGGTAGCAGGAGGAAGCTGACCTGGGGACAAAGCAACAAACACTAAGTTCTGCCTACAAAGGGAATAATCAAAAGTTGACATTAAATAGACTATAAATAATAGCAGTAATGTAGTTGCAGGCGTAGCCAAACAGACTATGAAAGGCCAAATATTACCGTTTTGTCCAAAAAAACAATTCTGGCCTCTCCCTCTGAGGTTCAGGGCTCTGACATTTTAAGCAGAGGGCTGAAGAGGACAGAGCGCTGCCCCCAGGGACCGACAGTCATGTTCTGCCTCTCAGCCTTGCCTTCCCACAGTGGAAGGGTCGAGGCTCTGCCATCCGCCTGGGCCAAACCCTGTACCCCACCCTCCCGCTCTTGGGGCTCCTAGAGGAGCTCTTAGTTCATTTATTAAAGCATCGTATGTATTCTTGTGCTATCCAAAGGCCTTTACTTTTCCTTTCGGCACCCAGCCCTGAAGGGTTCAGGAACAGGTTCAGCCTCCCCAGTCACATGGCCCTATGCAGCTCTGTTCCCTTCCTGTTCCTCCACGCCCCAGACGTCTCTTATCCCTCAGGGTTGAAAAACCTTGAAGACTTTCTTTCCTTAGTGATGGGGGATTTAATTTAGCATATTGCAGCTTGTGTCTCAGAGTGTGTTTTTTTCTGGGTCCCAGAGGTCTGCTGGCCTGGTAGGGAACCAGGGAAAGGTAGATGGTGGCCACATGCTCCACTAGGACAAGCACGGTGGTGCCGTGGGCTGCCGCGCTGAGGATTCTAGGCCCCAGCTCCCGGGTGCTCTTGCTGGGACACGGTGGTTCCGCGAGGCCCAGCGCTGTGAGCTCACAAATTCTGTGTTGATCAGCCACCCTGGCTTGGACTCGGGTTTTACCCTCTGCCTCCTGGCTCACGTCCTCATCTCCAGAGTGAGTGTGTTAGAGCAGATGGTCCCAGTTCATTCCGTGGCTCAAACTCGTCGGTACGATATAATGGCATTGGTGCCAGTGGGATTCAGGATAAGTAGAGACTTCATGCGTTTGTGGGGATGTGGGCCCCAAAGATTTAGTTTTATCTATCCAGTTTTCCAAAACCAGTACATACCTAGAGTTTACTCAAATTAAATAAATAATACTAAATAAATAAGACTTTAAAAATACTGTAAGTTTAATGGTACTAAAAAGCGTATAACAGAAAATAGCAACTCCCTGCCTCATTCTTCCTCAGTCTACTGGTTCCATTCCTCAAAAGAACTACTGTCACTTTTTTTCATTTTTTTTTTTCTGGTGTGCCACCATATTTCTGATATTATATATAGTACGTGTGTATATATATAATTTTTAAACTTCTGATATACTCTTCTTTTAATGTTTCTTTTAAATTGTATCTAGTTTCAGTATTATCTGCTGACTTCCTGTTAAGAGAAATAAACATTTTTGTTTTCTTCAAGTCCTATCTTCTCAATCTAGTTATAATCAAATCTTAAATTTTAAGTCAGATTATTCCATCAATACTGAATCCTACCTCTTATTCTGAAAAAATTAGAATTGTAGAAAAGTTGCAAAAATAATACAAAGAATTCCTGTATACTCATTCACCTGGATTCCCCAAATATTAACATTTGCTATGCTTGCTTTAATGTTCTCTCTGCATAATTTTATTTTATTTCTCTCGATAGTTTGAAGAATCAGTTGCAAAAGAGATGCCACTTTAACCCTAAATACCTCAGTGTTTTTTCCTAAGAACAGGGACATTCTCCTACATAACTATAGTTTCATTATCAAAAACAGGAAATTAACACTGGTAGAATATGATTATATAATCTATAGACCTTATTTACATTTTACCTATTATCCCACTAGTATCTTTTAGAGCTAAAGAAAAAGTTGCTTTGTTTTCTGGTTTAAAACCCAATACAAGATCACACTTTGCTTTTAACTGTCATGTCCCTTTAATACTCTTAAATTTTCTTTGTCTTTCAAGACCTGGATATTGTTGAAGAATACGTACAGGCCAGTTATTTTGCAGAATGCCTGTCAATTTGGGTTTGTCTGATGTTTCCTCGTGATAAGTTTATGTGCTTTCGACAGAAATGCAGGGAAGAGGCGCTGTGTCCTCTGCGCGTGATTCCAGGAAGCACAAGATGTTGACTTGGTGATATGACATTGACCACCCGATCATCAGGTGCTAGCTTCCAGGCCTCACCACTATAAAGTCACTCTGTTTCCCTTTGTAATGAATAACTACCTTGCAGGGAAATATTCGAGGTCGTGTAAATACAGTTTCTGATAATAGGCTCACTCACTAGTTTTAGCATTCATCGATGATTCTTGCCTGAACTGTCATCACGCCGATTGGCAAACGGTGACTTTTCTAATTCCATCTACATTTTTCAATTGGCTTTCTACTATAAGGAAGATCTTTCTTTACTCCCCTCCTTATTTATCTGGCTTTTATCTATCTAGTTATTTACATCTTGGCTTACAGATTTTCATTTCATTCTAAGAGTTATAATCCACTACTACTACTATTTATTTTGATACTAAAATTGCCCCACATTTAACCAGTGGGAGCCCTTCCAAACTCACGTCTGTGTATGTCTAAAATGCCCTCATTATTCTTTGAGTACTCCCTTACTTGCTGACACCAGAAGTTCTTCTGGCCCTATTGGGTGCTTTCTTCCCCTCCCACTCCGCCCCCCAGAATTTACCGGTATCCAGGGAACCTTGGTACTTTTTAATGAATGATTTTTAGAATCTCAAATCCAGGTGTTAGGTGTGCTCATTGGTACTGAATCCCTTTGTGTTTCTGACCCTCTTCTCTCTCCTATTTTTGAGTACCCGTGTCCCCAGGTCAGAGCTTCCCTTAGCTTTTCCAGAAAATCAACCTTGAGCCTTTGCCCTGGGGCAGGGACTGAAGAGTCATTGTGTGGTTGTGTGGGGTGGGGAAGGGCATGTGGGATGTCCCACTTTCAGACTTTCATACAGTTCTGCTATTTCCTCTCAGCCCCTGGATCCTGCCTTTGTGGTACCCGGGACCTCCAAGCTCTGAGCTCCATGCAAGTTTGCAGGCTCAGTCAGCTCATCGCTCATCAGTATCCCTTTCTGCTAAGTTACCTGCTACTTACTCCTACACTCACTATCCATCTTCCTAAGTTTGTTGAAATCTATTTTCTCGGTCTGTGTGTTTTTGTGGGTCTATAATTTTGTTATTAATGAGAAGAGGGGGAGTTGAAATAGGTCACTCCACTGCGTCAAGGCAGAAGTCTAATTTGGTTGGATTTAAGTAATCAGGGAGACAGGGAGAGTATGTAGGTGACACTGAGCTTTATGTGCTGGTTGAGAGCAGCTGTGGGAACAGACGTTTGTGTGGCGGGGACGGGGGGAGCAAAGGGATGAAGCGATCGTGCTCTGAGTCCAGGCATGTGGCCGAGACCTTGGGCACGTTGTCACTGGGGTCAGACTATAAAGGGGGCAGCAGGATGTACCTGAATGCCAGTAAATAGGTTCTTTGCTTTCCTGTTGTTCAAAGACCTCTAGGGGACGGGGGGACATGTGCGTGTGCACACACGTACACACGCCGGTTGTCTGGGGAGCCTGGGAAAATCTGCTCGGATTCAGGCCTTACAAAGAGGCTTGATCCATGACGCACAGATAAGGCTCTATTGCCCAGCCATTTAGGATTCCAGTCATGCCCTGTCTGGCTTTGCACTTGACCCCTTCTGTTGGGAAAAAGATTCTCCCCAGCCAGCAGGGCTCTTATCCAGCACCACACCTGGGACAGGGCTAGGCGCACGGTTGAAGCTTAGTAAATCGTAAAACCATAGCTAGTTGCTAGAATAGCAGAGCAAATGTATGAGCCAACCGTGTGCAAAAGGGAGAGGCAGTGCAGCCCCCTGAAAACCTGCGGGTCGCTTGGTTGTGCTGACCCCTCTTCTCCTGTAGCTGCCTTAACCTCTCCCCTCGGGCATTACTAAGAAACGTGACCCCACCCACCCTCAGTGGTAGACTGGCTCCAGAAGGCCTCGTATAAAGTACAAGCTGTCCCTGCCTTTTGCCAATTCGCATTTCAACAATCCACGCATTCTGCAGTTCCTGAAAACCATTTGTGTGGAACTTCTGGTAGCTCTAATCTCCCTACTTGGGAGTTCCTGCTCATTTCTGGAAATGATGAAATAAGCACGTGTGCCCTGAAGGGCAGGCAGGGCAGTTTTGCTGGCATCATGCATTGCACCCTCGTGCCAGAGGGCGGTGCCCCAAAGAGCCAAGCATGGGGGGTGGAGGGCTAGTCTGTACTCGGCTCCGTCCACGGCTCCCGCTTCAGGAATGCAGAGCCCGGAGCGGAAGGACTCGGGCGCATCTTATTAACTGGAAGCGCTCCCTTTCTAGCTGGTCACTGGCAAGCATTCATCCATTGGCAGGTTGTCACCTCAGGTGCTACAGTACAGGATAAAACTGGGGTGTGCATGGAAGGGGACCAGTGGGGTAGAGGGTCAGAAAAAGATGGGCCCAGGAGCAGGGACACTGAGAATGGATACCTGGACCAGCTGGGGAGAACACAGGCCACCTGGCTGCCTCAGCCTGGTGCAGGGTGAAGAGTAGCCAGTGTCAGATGGTGGAAAAAGAGTTGAAATCTCCGTGGGTGTCCATCTTAGAGACCACCTAGCCAATGTCTTACACCATGAGGAAAGCATTCTGAACACATCATGGTCCACAGGGAAACTAAGGCCCTGCTGTGGGGAAGGGCTGTGCCCAAGGGCACACAGCCAATCCAGCGACAGTTCTGGGCCCGAGATCCTCAGGTCGCTGCGCCTCCCACGCATCCTGCAGTTCCATTTACGATGAATTCTGATGATTGGGCCTTGTCAAAGCCTCACCGGACATCTGTCTAATAATTTATTCTAGAATTTCACTAGAGATCAACATCAATAGGTGTCTTTGAAAAGGCTTCACTAAAGTGTCTGCACATAAAATGTTCTGTAGAAAGGAAATTAGAAAAAAAAAAGAAGAAGAAGAAGAAGAAAGAAAAGGAAATTACAACCAGAGCGGCCTCTCTGTGTCTGTACCCACAGCCCCCATGCGACCCAAAACGGCGAGGCCGCCTAAGTGGAAGCGGCCCCTGGGACCCCCAGGCCGGGCATTCGCGGAGGCCTGCCGCTCACGCCGGCCCGCACAGAGCGACAGGCGCTGTCCAGACAGACGCAGTGCATCGGACTTTGTAAACACCGTGGAGGAGAAGAGTTTGCTGCCCTGTCTGCACGCCCCGCAGCGGCTGCGTCATGTCCTCTCGTTGGTCTCTCTTCTAAATGCTGAGCTGTCGGGCAGGCCTGTGAGTCCATTTTTAGCCCCTCAAGAAGGCTTTTCGGAAAGGGTTCTAGTACCTGGACCAGCCCTGCCACTGGCCAACAGGGCCACTTTGTGCAAATTAGAAAGAGGTTGCTCCTTCTTCAACATACTTGACAGCCTCTGTCTGAAATTGTCAAAATGATTCAAATCTGTGACGACCAAGAGGCGAGGACCATCTCTTGAAGCTGTGCAAAGCATGTCTAGGCAACAAGCTGTTCCTCCTCTTAAGCAAATTTCATAAACAAGCCTGAGTTGAATATCTAGGTCACTAATCCATTTTTTAGAAGGCCAGACTTCGGTTTAGAATTTTTCCAGTGAAAAAGAATCCCGCTTCCCTTGGCGAGTAATATCTAATATCCAACAAGGCAAGGTACCTAGTTCTGTTTCTTCAGAAGGTAGGAGTCACAGGCCATGGTGTTAGATAGACGGATACAGATTGTTCATCCTGAAAGGAATCCTAAGGTTGAGTGTTCCAGCTCCTTTCATTTTGCAGCTGGGAAACTTGAGGCCCAGACAGATGTCCCTACTCTGAGCACAGCGCTCTGCTCCTCCCCAGTACAGAGGTGGTGAGCTGAATTCTAGAGGCCGTTGTAAGTCAGAGGGCCCCACACTTTGGGAGTGAGACTCCAGGAGGGGCTGAGTACAGGGGTGATTTGCAGAGAAGAAAAGCTGCTGCCACGTTCCCCAAATTCTTCAGAGTCCTGAGTGAAACCCTAGGTGATGACCTCATTCACCTGTTCTCGTCAAAGGTCATCCACTTAGCACATAGATCCTTCTCATGGGAATGTAAGTGATATTTGATCATGCGTGCGAGCAGTATATAATTCATTTTGAGGAATTCATTGCAAAGACCCTCAGCAAAGTTGGCCATAAGAAGCGGACATTCTGACAGCAGTCTTCATAGGCCTGGCCCATATACCTGACCTGGTCTAGCCAAGTATAGTGGCTGGTCAGGGGCTGCGCCCGTGAGGGGCAGTTGTCCCTCTTCTACCTGTCCCAACATGCACATATGCACACACAGACACACATACAAAGTATTCTCTTGACATGCTAAAAATGTTGGGAATAGTCCATTCTTGTTCTTGACCTACAGCCCCTAGACCAGCTCAGTGGCCTCTGGATCATTATTTTGCTTCAAAGTGTACCCTCCAGGTCAAATCAGAAACATTTGCTTGGCAAGAAAAGAGAAGATGTTCCTTTATGGGGCCTTTCCTGGCGGCAAGAAAAGAGACATTGTTCCAGCAGGCTGGTGTGTGGTGTGGTCAAGGAAACGCATCACACCCCCTCAGCGAGGTCCTTTCAGGACATTCCAAAGGGCGGCAGTGCCGGTGGCTGGCCCCGTGGTCAGGCTGGCCTCCCAGGTTGGGCAGCAGCGTAGGATGTCCGTGCGCCAGAGGAGGAAGCCCGGTTGGTGGAAGATAGAAGTTCAGACAGACCAGTCCTGCAAGCGAGCCAGGCGAGGACCTTGCTGGGTCACTGGGGAACCTGGGCAGGGGGACCTCTCTGTGATTCAAGAAGAGATGACCCAAAGACCTCAGGGAGATTTAAAGAGTCAAAAGTTAGTCACTAAGAAGAACATCTGTCTTCAATCCTACCATTAGTGTGATGTGAAACTACAACTCCCCCTGCAAGGCTGAGAAGACCTGATTTCTAGGTCTCTGAATCCTTACTGCATGTTAGAGTCTGCTGGTGATCTCTTAAAAAAATACCCATGCCCGGACCCCACCATAGACAAATCAGAGTCTCAGGATGGTGGGTCTTGGGTATCAACTATTTTTAAAGTACCCAGGTTAAATCTAACGTGCAGCCAGGGCCAAGACCCTCTGCCCTAAAGTATTACAGATTCATCCCACTTACCCATCCCGTAAGATGTTTGCATCACAGAAAAGCAAAGGATTAGCCAGGACTTGATCTGAGCTTATAAAACATGAGCGCAGTGACCTCTGTCTTCTTGATGTTAATCACACTTGGCCTTGCATAATGTTTATTTATTTTCTATCTGTCCTGTAAGGATATTGGACTCCTTCAGAGCAGGGACCATGTCATATTTGCCATTGTATTCTTCACAGAGGGTGCCCTATCCCCCAGCCCCATCTCCATCCTTCAACAAAACCAGTTAATTTTATTCCCAAATATGTATAGCCTCTCCTCCTTCATTCCCTCTGCCACTGCCTTGATTCCTGCATTAGCCCTTGTTATGTCTTGATTGCTGTGATAGCCTGCTAACTAGTCCTGTGTTTGGCTTATATCTGTTTAAATCCATCCTCCACGTTACCTCCAGCATGATCTGCAAAGTGTGCAAATCTAGCTATTTTACTAATGCACTTAAGCCTTTCTCTGCCCCCTCATCACACGTAGGACCAGGCTCCCGACACACAAGGCCTCCCCGGTCCAGTCCCTGCTCTCCTTTCAGCCTTGGGTCCCGCATTTTCCCCATCATGCACCCTATGTGGCAGCCACACTGGACTCATGGTGGGGGCCCCGTCAGACCCTTGTCTTCACCTGGCTGATCTGTCATGAGCCAGAGACCGGGGTGGAGATTGGCTGTGGTGACTAGACCGTGAACAGGAAGTAAACACACAGCAGCCCTGGTTCACACCCCAACATGTGCAAGACCCAAAGGCACGTCTAGGACTCAACACAGGCTCCTGCCTGCCTTGCGCCCTCCATGCTAGATGATCTTGACCAAATACCTTTACTTCTGCATTTCCTCATCTCTAGATTAGGGATGAGGAAAGTTACCCCCTGCCTGCCACCACCTCAGGAGGTTGTCATGAGAATCAAGCAAGGTGGTCTTTGGGGAAGTACTTGGAAAGCTGTGAGACACTAGACGATCTAAGGGCTTCTATGAGGGCATCAGTAAATGGGTTCGCATATGGCGGGCAACTCACTGGGGACTGTTGGGAGTCACTCGCCGTGTAACACTGCGCACGTGCTTGTGAGCAGGGCAGGGATGTTGGTGGCGACACCGGCGTCTTCTCTCAATGGTTTTATAAAAGGAATCGGGTGAAGGAAATGTCTTGGAATAGACAGTCTTCCCAACTTCCCCCAAAATAACTTCAGTGGAAACAATTGTGGTAACATCCACTCTGCAGTTATTGTTTCAGTCTACGGCTACATGGGAAAAATCTCCCGACATTTCCAACCCAATTGGGAATCGACGCGACTTCCAGAGGCCGGGAAACAAAGGGATTTTGCTCAAGGGCCTCTGTGGGTCTTCATGGCCCACTGGAGCTGAAGACAATCCCAGGGCTTGTGAACAGTTCAGCTTTTCCTCTCAACTTCCCTTTGGGAGTCACGTTTGCCAGAGACCTTGGTATTTTCCCATAGATGACTTTTGGGGGGCTCATTACCAAAAGAATGTATTATGACAATCCGTGAAATTCCTGTCAGTTGTATAGCCCAGTGTCCCAGATTCGAGAGGTCAGAATGGTCGGCGACTCTCTTGTCCACCCCCACCACATTTCATCCGTCCACTCCTTCGAAAGCTGTTTCTCGATGCTCCATTGTCCCACCTCCCCGCAGGTGCTCATCTCTCCAGGCCTGGGTTATACTTTCCTCATGAAAGGAATCGTTGGAGCACCTTTGCCCAGTTCCCTGTCTTGTCACCTCCCTCTCTGACGCAAGAGGCAACACGCTGCTCTCCACTGGCCCATGCGACACAAATCTGAAGCCCGTGGAGGCCATGCATGCATAAGTCCCTGGACTCTTCGTTTACAACCCCATCCGTTCTTATCACCCACCACCTCCTAACTTGCCCCCAGTGTCCCAGGACAGCCCTGTTTTCATGTCATTTTATCCTTTTCAAACACCTCAGCTTGTTAGTTGTGTGACTAAGTGTGATTTAATTTTCTACCTTTTTTTTTTTTTTTAACTCTTTTTAGACCCCTTCTTCTTTCTGGTTCACCATACAGAACTTCTTGCTTCTCTCTGCTGGGTCCTTTCACCGCCTTTCTGCCTCTAATTCTCCCGTCCTTCAGAATCTTTTCATTTCTCCCTTCCTCTAAGATGTGTTCTCCGATTACTCCACTGGGGCATTCTAGAATCTTTTCTTTCTAGTCCCTACAGCAGCCCTTCTCAAACTTCGACGTGCATACAGAGGGCATGCACATCTGGCCCACTTTCAGAATCCGATTCAGTAGGATACGGGCAAAGCCCGAACCCCTGCGTTCCTCACTGGCTCCTGGGTGATGCTGATGCTGCTGGTCCACGGGCCACACTTTGAATAGCAGGACCTTATAACCATGGGTCCCAAATTTTTCTGCACATCAGAATCACTTGAGGTTTTAAAAGAGAACATGCCAGTCTTCCACTCTGAGACATTCTGATTATATTGGCAGGGATACCAACCAGGCATTTTTAAATCTGCCCAGGCAATTATAGAGTACAGTAAAGTGTAGGAATCACTGCCTTATTATCCAGTGTGAATATAGCTAAGCATACTCTTTGTTTCATCTGTGCTTACCTTGTCTCCCTGCATAGATTACAGACCTCTTTAAGGCAAGGCTTTGTCACTTTTTTTTTTTTTTGAGTGTCGATTGATTGTTGATTGAATATTAGACCAGTAGGTGCTTTACTGATGATTAAGCAGTATTACTAGAGCATGTATGGCCAGTAGGGAAGCATACTAAAGTCAAGAGGGGAACAAAAATGAGGTCTTGGATCTTGTCAGAGCATGGTGAACTGTGTACGGTGCTAGCCTTGGCCGAGGGTGGCTGCCTGGGTGCAGTGGTTTCAGGGGCTCTGAACATGCTTCCTCTTCATCCCCCTCCCCATAGGAAAAAATAAATTCTACAGCCCTCACTCATTCCAAAAACACTATCACTAATTTTTTTGTTTCCCTTCTGGTCTAAGGCAATGGTTCTTAACTTGACCACCCTTTAGAATCACCTGGAGCACTTCTAAAATCTTCGCTGCCTGGGCAGCAACCCAGACCACTTGTGTCAGATCCTCTGGGGCAGGGGACCTGGGCATCAGGGTATTTGACAGCTCCCCAGGGGCTATCAGTGAGCAGCCAGGGATGAAAGCCACTGGCCTTAGGTTCTTATTGTTTGAAATGTAAATGCAATCCCTTTGTCCTCATCTAGGGGGGATTGAGTTTGTCAGGCCCTTCCCTGAAAACAAGTTCAAGTTAGGAGGGGGAGGGGGGGAGCATGAGGATGCTGGGCACCTGTTCATCGTAAGGAATCAGCACCGTGGGAGGCAGTGGGGGGAGGGGGGTGAAGAAACCGAAGGGGGAAGACAAAATGCTGCAAAATTCACTTGGCCTCCCAACAGTTCTCTGGAGCAGGGGTGGGCAAACGATGGCCCGTGGGCCAAATCTGGCCCCCCACCAGTGATTCTAAGTAAAGTTTTATTGGAACACAGCCATGCTGTGACCAAGTCCACGCTATGGCTGCTTTTGCTATACAGCAGCAGAGTTGAGTAGTTGTGACAGAGACCATATGGCCTGCAGAGCCTAAAATATTTACTATCTGGCTCTTTACAGAAAGTTTGCCAACCCCTGCTCTAGAGAATTGACCCTGCATGTACTTCCTAGCTGTAGTTTATGCATCAAGACAGCTGCTCAGAATTTTTTAAACTACTTCTTAGACTCTGTAATTTTTTAGTTGCTCTTAAAAGCAGAGCAGAATACCCTGGTAGATGTCTGAGAATCAGTCCTGGTTGCACCAAGATCAGCCTGGGGGAGGCGGGCCTTGGACGGCCAGTGCTACAGGCTGCTGCTCTCTGGCCCCAGGCGGCTACTTTGGGTTACCCCAGTAGGGCATACAGATGTCACTGTCCTCCCTAAGGAGGCTCCATGTCAAAACCTGATAGATTTAAGAGGCCAGACAGACTGGGCTATGAGTGAAATCCTTTCCTGCCCAAGGAGAGTGGAGTCAGGTTGAGGGGCTTCAGGAGAAAGAGGCTTTGGAGGTGGGGAGAGGAGGCAGGAGATGAGAGCTGTGCTTGACCGGAGCCGAGGGACGGCCAGGAGACGCCCGGAGCCTGCGCTCCAGAGTCCTGTGTCCAGGCTCTCGTATCCCCTCCGTTCCTTCTTGACCCATCACCATGCCCCCGAAAGTAGGTCAGATCACTCTGCTACAGCAACATGGGGGGAACTAGATACCAACTAGGTCATCAGAGTTGCCGGTGCCTAGTGAGCCGGCCAAAGCCAATGGCTGCCCAATTTAAGACAACCCATAAAGACTTTTATGCGGCAGAGAATCCTTAATGGCCCGCATCCACACAACAGAAGGTCAGCCCTGCTTTCTGGGAATGGAACAAGTAATTGAGTTTCTGAAATGGTACATTTCCTGTAGTCAGAGAGAGGTACAACACGTGTTCTTAAAGTGTTCACTTAAAAAATTGATAAGTTGGAGGCAGTTATTTCTTTTACCAAAGATATTTGCAATAGCACTTATAATTTCCTAGTACAATTAAAACAATTTCATACAGAAATTGTTTTGCCTGCGAGCAGCTTCTTAAGAACTCCTCTCTATCTACTACTGCCTTGCGCTCTCTCTTCCTAATTGGAAACCTCCATCAAGCCATGTTCCTTATACTTTTTCCTTTTTGACAATACCTTTGCCGGGGAGGTCCATTATTTTTGCATGATACTGATCATATTAATATTTAGCTTGGCAGCATAGCTATTAGTGACTTAATTTGGAATGGGGTAGAGGGAAGAAGGAAGGTACCCCCAGCATAGCCCAGTCACAGCCACTCCGAATTTATGCTTTCAACGCTGCAACTGTCCACAGAGTGAATCCAGGGGAAACCGTGAGGGGCTGACTCTTTTCGTGGCTTGTTGAAAACTGTGCTCATTATTCGCTCATTCATTTTCTCATTCCATCAACAAATGCTTGTCGAGCACCTGCTGTGTGACAGTGCTGTGCAGAGTCCACTGTGGGGATCTCCTGCTCGAGAAATGCGCCCTCACCAGCTTCCGGGACGGTGCTCGCTGAGGCTCGCGCTGGGTCTCAGACCTGCAGCTCGCGTGGACGTCGTGCTGTGGTTCCATCCCAAGACTCCGAGTTAACGTCTCGAGTCTACCACGCGCCTGCTGCATTTCTTTAAGTCTACTACTTAATCTCTTCAGTCTTCCTTTTCCTCTCCTGTAGAGCAGTGGTCCCCAACCTTTTGGCACCAGGGACCAGTGCTCCTGTGAGAATCTAATGCCTGATGATCTGAGGTGGAGCTGAGGTCGTGATGCTAGCACTGGGAGCAGCTGCAAATACAGATGAAGCTTCACTTGCTTGCCCACGCTCACCTCCTTCTATGTGTGGCCCGGTTCTTAACGGGCCACGGACTGGTACCCATCAGCAGCCCAGGGGTTGGGGACCCCTGCCGTAGAGAATGGATAATAATGGTACCTCCCTCTCGGGGTTGTCGTGAGGTTTAAGTTAGTTAATACATATAAAACTCTTAACTCGGTGCCTGCCTCAAAAAGTGATGGACACGTATTACTGTTATCATGGCTCACAGTCCTTGTGGGCATCATTTAGTTCCTTCTATGGCAAGGAGACTTTTTTTTGAATGTCTTCCAGGAAAACGGAATTGCT
This sequence comes from Rousettus aegyptiacus, assembly GCF_014176215.1. Lineage (NCBI taxonomy): Eukaryota > Metazoa > Chordata > Mammalia > Chiroptera > Pteropodidae > Rousettus > Rousettus aegyptiacus. The sequence continues at coordinate 76,234,738 of NW_023416287.1, forward strand.
CACTCAGTGGAAGGGAGCGTATTTATGGGACAGGACTGGAGGGGAAGGAAAGACTTTGCAGGCTAGCTTCCCCTCATTGTTGGGCCGGCTCATCCACATGGGACTCAGCTCAAGGATGCCCTCACCTCGCCGTCTCCTTCTTTACCTCTGGGAGGGCCTAGGAGGTAGCGCATAGAACCTGTTACGAACAGCCTAGGAGTGTATAAGGCAGGCTTTTTTCCACGTGTGCAAGCTATCTCACACACGTTTTCCCTACACCTCTTCCCCAACTGTTAGTGTCATCAGCCAAGTGGAAGAGTCTCATTGTGCACCTGCACCATGTAAAATGCTATTATAGGGAGGAAACTAAGAGCCTGACAGGGAAGGCAGGACCCTGAGTACTCCCTAGAGTCTTCTGGCCTTAGTCTAGGCAATGGTCCCGGCTGTGATCCAGAATTCTCCTTCATCCCCAGTGCTCTCACACGAGCAAAGAGCACAAATCCGGCACAGAGAACTGGGGCTGAATTCTATTCTGGAATCACTGACTATAGCCTAGGAGGGGCCCCTGAGTGGGACTTTCCTGTCAGTGCGTAATTCCCAGTCACAGTTTGGGTCCACCCACTTTAAAACTTCCTTATGCAGGAGAAACCTTGTTTTGAGTCCCTAAGGGGACCCTACGTACCTCCGGAGACCCTGCCGCTCAATCATCTCTCTGTCTCAGAAGGGCGGGACTCGTGGTCGCACCTTGCTGGCCTCTGTCATTTGTGTGACTCCTCCAGACCATATTTCCCCTGATAGATATTGAGGAATGGGGGTCTAGGTCTTTGTTATCTCTTCATTTTAAGCATTGGGCCTCGTAGTTTTATGTTCAGAGCCTGTGAGGCCATCAAGCTTCCTGGCTTCTTGCAACGCAGGAGGTACTGCCTGGTCGAGGGCGCAGTGTGTGGGCACCTGGGCCCCTGGGTCATCCGTGAATGCTGTTGCTTTACGGTGGATACAGTGTGGATGGTCCAGCTCTGGTCCATCCAAAGTCATCAGTCGGCTTAACTTTTCATCCAACGAGCAATCACAGAGGACTACAGTATCTGAGGCACCCCGGGGCCCACAGAAGTGAAGGAAACACAGCCCCTGAGCTCCTGAATGTGACAGTGAGGTTGGGGAGGCAAGCTCGGAAGCAACAACCTAGTCTCCAGACACCAGAATGGAGTGCCAAGAGGCGTCTGTCCGCTGTTCTGTGTGACCAAACATTAATCTTCATGGGAATTAGGGTGGTTTTGTAGGGCAGAGCATTTATGGCAATGGCAATGGCAGTGCCTGGACAAGACTTCAGGGATGAGCAAAAGTGGGGGAAAGCCTGGAACGAGAAAGATGCACGCACGTGCCCTTACACCTACCGGGTCCTGACTACTGCCTGTTTGTATAATGAGCCGGCAGAGCATGTTCAAGAGAAGCCAGAGCAAAGCCGTTGCAACGTGCCTCCTGGTAGCTTCCAGTGGGGCCATCGCCTTTCTCCTGCTTCTGTTGACTTAAGAGCCTGCGGGTAACAGAGGCCAGCGTGAGGCATCTCTTCCTCCAGGTGTGCCGCGCACCTTGGTTGTTGCCACCATGTGACTTCCCTCTGGAAAGCAGTAAAATTGTGTATCTCTTCTCCCCTGTGGCCCGTGGACTTCTTTGGGACACAAGCAGAGTCTCATTTTTCCATGTCCACGACACATAGCGTGGTCTCAGAACACAGTGGCCATTCTCTGTGTGGAGAGTCATCACTCCCAGGCTGTAGCTGCTGTTCCCAAGATGACCTCTGACCCTCCCCACATACACACAACTGCTCACAAACTCGCCTCCCTCCCGACACTGTCGCCTTCCCTTCGATGCCAGGCCACCAGTGTCGCTCTGTCTTCTCTTGAGCCTGCCCTATGGGCTTTTCGAGGATTTGGTTCTTGCATCTGTTATGGACACATCCCTCGGTTGGGGACCAAAATTCAAGCCGCATGCATCCAGGCTGGTCCAGGCGGCGCAGGCTCTTTCCGGAGGCTGCAGAGCAGAGACGGCGCCATTCCCCACAGCCGTCGGCACCACTCGCGTTTCTGGGGCATCTTCCCGCTGCTGGTCCGGAGCAGCTTCAGTTGCCCAGTGCTCGCAGGACCCTCAGAAGTGCCCCTCATCGGGGGACCAGAAAGCATCTGTCTGCCACAGTTCCGTTCTCACGCGGCTGTCCCTGTGTCGATGAGTAGCAGGGACACCACTGTGGGCCCCGGCGGCCTGCATCCGGTGCTGCCTCTGGACTCTCCGCCCTGGGCTTGTCCCCTGGACAAGGCCCTGAGCCACTTGGTCTCATCTGGTCATCAACACAGAGTTTTAGTCGTCCCTCCTTCACCCTCCCCCACCCACCACAGGCTCGCGCGCGCGCGCACACACACACACACACCCTTCACTGAACTGCCCTGGTTGCAAAGGAAAAAAGCAACACTTTAGTAATTGTTTCCTTTGCACCATTATAGTGTAGAAACAATTTTCTAATGTTTCTGTATTGTTCTTAGTCCCTATCCTTTGCAGCAATGTTCTCATTTATTTTTTCTGTTCATTCAGAAATTATCGAGTAAATGTCATTAGTATTTGACTTACCCAGAGGATTCTTCCTGACGTGGCTACCAATGAAAGGGGGGGTGGGGTGGGGGGCAGGGAGGGTCCCGGTTGCTTTCCATGACTTCAGTGATATAATACGATCAACCACAACAACACCTACAGTTGTGTCATGCTGGATTATTTAGGACTTCTTTGGTTGCAAGTGACAGAAACCCACCTCAAAATACTTTGAAGATGAAAGGGGAATTTCCTGGCCCATGAAATCAAAGGAAGGTTTACATAGTCATGACGAGGAAGGTAGGAGGGACAAATATTTCATCCTTATTTTCCACAAGGAGGAGGAGAGGCCTGGAAAAAATAACTGCCCCGTTATTTTTGGCCACAGAGCTGAGACTCAGGTTGCCCAATGATTTTTTTAGTCAATACCCTTTCGGCTGTTACAATGAGAAACCCAACTTGAAGGAAAACGGAGAGGTGAGTTGTGTTGTCTCAGTGCATCCAGGGGAGACTCGCACATGCCACGATGCTCATGACCGAGCCTCCGTGACTGCGGGACCGTGTAGGCACAGACCCTGGCTGTCAGGTGAATGCCGTGGGCTCCCACCCTGGACACTGCTACACTGGACACTGCAGAGGGTTCATGTGCAATTCATGGGCCTATAGGCGCCACTGGAAGCTGTCCCAAGACCCTGAGCTAAGCTCCTCTTCTAGAAAAATGTCCAGTTCTTGTGGAGCCAGCATTCGGTATGGGATCTAGAGGAGCACTTTTCAGAGCGTGTGGAGTTTAGGTTCCTGATCCAGAGTGCAAGTGAGGCCGGCCAGAGGCAGGGTGGGTGCTGATGACTGAGAGACAGCCTCTGGATTTCTTCCCTGTCTGCTTTTATCTAAGTTTTTATATTGGAGCTCTAGCTTGGGTCTTGTTTTTTAAAAGAATCTCTGCGGATTTAAAATAATAATAGTAATAATTAAAAGCTAGAAAACCACGCATTTAATCATGGCGAGACTGCCCACCCCTCCATCATTCTGAAACCGGACAGCTTCTCTGAATAGATGTACAGCCTCACAATTCCAGGAATTTTAGAAACATTACCTTTTTATTTCAGCTTGGACGTGACCGACACATCCTGCCCACGTGGTACGAGACCTTGTAGGATAACTTCTTAGAAGCTATGAAAAAACGTGACCCCCAGCAGGGGAAAGGCTCCACAACTGAGACAAACTCATTGTCAGAGGAGCTGAACTTGATATTCTTATGTCCCTTTAAGTCGCCAAGTGCTGTGTGGTTCCTTTGTAGCGCTCCGTTTACCCTCAGGAGGTGGGGGGCCAGGGGAGTCCCAGCCGGCTTTGTGGGAGGGTCTGTCCTGCCTCTTGAGGCTCCAGTTCTTCTGAGCCGGACAATTCAGATACTCTGAGTTATCTGGAAGTTTCTGGAGAGAAGGAAGCCATTCGTTTCCATGTATTTAATAGCATTCTTGAGAGTGACAGGAGCCTTGTGGGGGACAGTATGCAAGCTCCTGGGGAGGACAGGGACTGTGGTTTCCAAGAGGCCAGGGCAGAGAGTTACTATCCAAGTGTGACTGGAGCAGACAGGTGTATCAGTGGAGAAAGCAGCGCTTACCTAGTCAGCGGACACCCCCACCTGAGACCTGCTGCCGCCTCACCTCGGCCCAGCTCCTCAGCTTTCCTTTCCAACTTGGCACTTCATGGCTGCACCGCCTCCTGCTACAGGCTAAGTGGCTAATGCTGTTTGTCCAGGTCCCCAAAGCCTGGGAGGGGGTGTCCCTCACACGCATGAGGAAACTTTCCTGTTTCTTGTTTCTCATAACACTCTCTCCCTTTGCAAAGAGCTGGTGTGAGAGAGAAAGATAACAGACCTGTGAGATAGTTAGGCCTGGGTGATTATCAGGCCCAGGGTTAGGGGTCAGAAGTCAAAGGTCATAGAAATGTCAGGAAAACCCCTTGGTGGGGGGAGTGGGTGTGGGGTTCCATGAAGCTGCAGGCCATGGGATCGAGCTCTGTGGGGCACCTCTAAACCTCATCCAGCCAGACAAAGGGAATCACACAGCAGCAGCCGGGGAGCCCCCTCCCCACCAACCTGTGAGCGAAGGGGAGGGCAAGGTTGGCAGCCAGGAGCACCACCTTCTAGTGAGAGGAGGGCAGAGGCTGCCACAGAGGCCATAGCTGGGCATCTCAGAGGACACCGCAAGCAGTCTACAGGACAGACGTGGGGAAGGCGTTGGAACCAGTGCCTGGTGACACCAGCTCTCCATCCTCGGGCCTGGTAGGCGGCAGCATGGGCGGAAGTGGAGCTGCCCAGCTGTGGCTTGCTCTCGGCACCTCCTCCTCTCTTCTTGGGACCCAGAGTGCATGGCTGGGCACCACGGGGTCAGAGGTAGGGCAGGAGAGAGCTGTCTGATGCCCCCAGGGGTTTGGCCTCTACATCTCTGCCCTGATACTGTCGGCCAAGTGACATCACAGTTGGGAGTGGGAGCCTTGGAGCCGCGGGCTCAGGCTGCTGCCAGCCGGTTGGGTGGCCTTGGGCGACTTCCTCGACCTTACTAAACCTCTTCTTCTGTGGAAATGCAAGGGTAATACGATGAAATTGCCTGCTGAGCCCGTAACTTAAACAAAGTCAGCTCTGTTCTGGCAAAGGATGTTCTGTCAGAAAATAACCCTTTTAAAGCACAGATGATTTTGCCCACTTTTCCACGTGTATTAGTTTGCTAGTGCTATAAGAGAGTGCCACAGATGGGTGACTTAAACAACAGGAATTGATTGTCTCATGGTTCTGGAGTTTGGAAGTTCAAAACCAAAGTGTCAGCAGGGCCATGCCCCCTCTGAAGGTGCGAGGGAAGGACCTGCTCCAGGCCTCTCTTCTGGCTTCTAGGAGCTTCTTGCCTTGTGGGGGCATAACGCTCGTGTTCACGTGGCATTCTTTTTATAAGGACACCAGTTATTGGATTTTGACACCACCCTAACCTAGTCTGACCTCACCTTAGCTTGGTCACATCTGCAAAGACCCTATTTCCAAATAATGTCATGTTCACAGCTATCTAGGCTTAAGATCACAACTAACCTTTTGGGGGTACACAGTTTTACCCACTGCAGGGGGCGAGAGGACTATACAGATGGCACCAGCCAGACACTGTGGTCAGGGGCAACACCACTGGCCCTCAGAGCCTGGTACCTCCATTTCCCCCCGCAGTGCCAGACACATCTCCACACGCTCTGCTCATGATGCTGACATCGCTGGCCAGCAGGTTAAGTTTGTAATGTGCCTCCTTCTCTCTCGAGGCCCTGTTGAACCCTTAAGACTCAGCTCAGGTACCATCCTCTCGGCAAAGCTTCTCTGACCCTTCTCCCAAACAGAAGCCCTCCTTCCTTCCTTCCTTGGGGATTCCAAGGCATCTGTTCACCTTCTCCTGTGGTACCTTACTCGTCTGTGCTGCCCTGAGTTCCCAGGCCGAGTCTGCGTTTCTCCATTCTGTTATTCTCCAGACGATGCACCTGGCATTTAATGGGGAAGAACCAAGGATAGACGGGTGGGTGGATGGATAGATAGATGCACAGATATCAGAACAAAGAGGTTCGGCCGCCCTCACCCCACCTGTCCCCTTGCCTTGTTCTGAGCCATAGCACTCTTCATCACTTATCACATTCTCTACCTATTTGTTTGTTATCTCCTTTCACTAGGTTGGGTGCTCTATAAAACAAGCCTCTTGCCTGTTTTTCACTACTGTTTCTGCAGTACCTAAAACAACAATATTTATAGGAGGGGTGGCTGAATGGAGAGGTGAATGGGAGGGTGGATGCATGCATGGGGGGTGGGGAGTCTGTGGCCCAGCGGAGGTGTGTCACTCAGAGTCACCGGGCACACATGCCGTCCTTGCTCAGTGATCTCGTTTTGCCCTCGCACCCTCTACCCTCACCCCCAGACCCAAGATTTGTTTGTTAATAGTTGCCACCTCAGGGGAAGGCCTTTGCATGCCCGGCGTGGGGCCAGCAGCTCTGCCCAGGAATGGGCAGATTTTACATAACGCGTTTCTGCAACCAGAGCAATAACATGCTGCCCCACAATGCTGCGTCCCACACAGTGCCGACCCCCAGGAGCATGCGCGCGTGCGTGTGCTTCACGTGGACTCTGCCAGCACTGCTCACAGAAGGAGTATTATCTTCCCTCCCTCCCTGGAGAGACTTGGTTTACATAATCTACTTGTCTCCCAGGCCCGTTTAGTTATTGAAAGTGGTCAGAGGTTAGGCAGAGGGAAACTGCAGCCAGGACTCAGAGCTGAAGGGAGAAGGCTTCTCACGTGGAGACGTGGAGGAGGAGTGGGCAGGGCCTGGGTTATGCAGGTGATGCTGTGGAGGCACCTGCCTCCCACTGGCAAAACACACAAGCCAGCAGGTAAACCGAAAGGCTGGCACTCCCGTTTATCGGGAGGACTCATACCTGGACCGATATTAGCTGACCGACGTCCACGTGTGGCTCTTTCAAAGCATGGATAGAAGGATTTGTTGAGTAAAGAATTAGAGCAAAGGCCACTTATGCTCTTAAAGGGTAACTCTGACAAAACTGATAACGTTGCTGTTCTCCACTGGGGGCGTATATCCTATCTCAAAAGCAGAGGGACATCTCTGATCGAAAGCCGGAACACTCTCACCCCTGGCCAGGCCAGGAGATACCAACTCATGTTCCATTCCAGATTCCTTATTTGTCACTCTTGTCATTGGGTGCCCCGTGCCTTTCCAGCTCCAGCTTCTGGACAGTGTTTTAGGGCAGCTGTGTTCTAGAGAGTAACTGAGTGAGAGAGGGACACTTTTCGCTGTGGCCGGATCTTTTTATTCCTCTTCCTCCTCCTCCTTCTACACTTCCTATTCTCTCTGCCTGGAATATACTGCTCTCAGATACTCCTCTCACTATTTTAAATTGAGACGTAGGTTATATGCCCTGACCCTTTTAAAGTGTACAGTTAAATGGTTTTCAGTATATTCACAAGGTTGTCCAACTATTACCACTGTCTAATTTCACAATAGTTTCATCACCACAGAAAGAAGTCCCGTACCCCCTAGCAGTCACTCCCCATTTTCCCTCCCCCCAGCCCCTGGCAGTCACTAATCGTGCTTTCTATCTCTGTAGATTTGCCTATTCTAGACATTTCATAAAAGCGAAATCATATCATGCATGACATTTGGTGACTCGCTTCTTTCCCTGAGCGTGACGCTTTCGTTATTCATCTGTGCTGTAGCATATGTCGGTCCTTCCTTTTTATGGCCATATAATATTCCATGGTATGGATATACCGCATTTTACTTATCCAGTCATCAGTTAATGGATATTTGGGTTGTTCCCATTTGGGGCAACTATGAATAATGCCACTATGAACATTCATGTGCAAGTCTTACCTCTCACCAATGACTTTGAAGAACTTTTACCTAGCCTAGGTCAACAGCTAATCTGTTGGTAGATATGTAGCTAAGCACAGAATTCTTTTCCCTCTTTCTTTTTCTGTTGGCTTCATACTTGCCCCTCTTGATACCCAGATAACCTTGTTTTGAGGGAATATCCGCAGCAGCTTAAGTTGTGTGTCACTTAGTAACAACCACCAGCTTGAGTTTGAGGAATAAAGTGATCAAAGAAGGCCTTTCAATGAAGCTTTTATAAATGCCATGCACCCTATTGTTTGCCTGAGTGCCTAAAAGTTCTATGTTAGTGCCCCAGGGAAGGTAGGCCTCATTCATTTCCCTACCATGACGCCAGTAGGCTGGGGGCCCAGGTGGGTTTGTGGGTAGTACCAGCCTTCTGTAGCTTGGATTATTCCTGAGGATGCAGGGCCTCAGAGGTGCAAGGCTTTGTCCTGTCTCTAGGGTCACTTTGTTCTGCTGATTTTTGGCCTCCCACTGTGGTCTGCCAGCCTCAGAAAGAGAACACAGGTAGAACTTCTCCATCCTTCCTCAGCATACCACGCGGGCCACTAGGCCCTAATTCCTTCTGCTAATTCCTTCTGCCTACCGTGACCTGGGCTTTCCATGCCCTCCTCCCCTGCAAACCACCTCTACTGGACTCTCTCTGCCAATACTGGAATCTCCATGAGGACAGGGACCAAAGCAGCCTCGCTCGTCCTGGCACACTCAGCCCTGAGCAGAGTGTCAGAGTCATGGAAAAGACGATGATGATGGTGATGATGATGATGATGATGATGATGAGTGTCAGGGTCATAGAAAAGATGATGGTGACGAGGACAAAGACGATGACACTAGAGAGGCTTATTGAAGTTTACTATGTACCAGGCACTATTCTATGTGCCTTACATGTTTATCAACTCCTTTGACCCTCACAAGAACCTCAGGAGGTTGATGCTGTTATTCCTCCATTTTACCAATATGGAAGCTGAGGCACATAGAAGTCAGGTCATTTACTTAAAGTCACACAGTCATCACGAGGAAGAGCTAGACCGAATGTCACGATCTAGCTCCAGAGCCATTTTGTCAGCACTGTATTTTATATGCATACATGCATAGATATGAATGTGGAAGGACGAATGGATGGAAGCAGAGGTCACAACAGTGGCTTTATTAGAAAGCCCTGAGCAGCCTGACGTGCCCACTGGGCCACACTGCGTCCCAGCAGGAGAGCTCAGACTCCATGCTGAGGTTGGGACACAGGGCAGCTCCCTCCTGCTGCAGCTGTGTGTGTGTGTGTGTGTTGGGGGAAGGGGGGATGGGAGGTGGGCAGAGAGAGGGGGAAGCCAGATCACAAATCAGAACCTAGGACTCAGGCCTGCATGAGGGAAGCTGGCGCCTTTTGAATTCAGGGAGGGCCAAGTGTTTGGACAGCTCCCTCTGCCCCTCCGCCTGGGAACCGAGACCCACTCCAGGCCGCCAGCTTGAGAGGGAGCCTCTGCTTCCTTCCATTGTCTCTCCCGGCACACCCAGTGTGTTCCTGCGGTGACCTGAGGCTTGGAGGGAGGGAATGAGGGAGGGAGGGATGAGGCCAGCCCCGAGCTGGGTCTGGGTGGGAGAGGGGAAATGAGAGGGGAAGACTTGGTGTTTTTCCTTGTTTGTGTTTTGTATTAAGGAAAGCAAATAATATCCTTTGAGAAAACCATTAAACAAAGCACATCCTAAGGCCACAGAGGCCCATTGTGGCTGCTTGGAGCCCGGAATTCATTCATACCTTTTTGGCTGGATTGTGGGAGGCGTGGGGGAGGGGGAGACTATTATTAAAATATATTTTGAAATATGTCATTCCCTTTCTAGGCCAAGCATTCATACACCAGGGTCCCTGTGACCTGAGCCTGTTGCCCTCCCCATGGTCCCCTGGGAAGCTCCCCGAGACTGGCCGTCCCGGCACACCCAGGGCTGCCAGCGTCCATTCCTCCCACCCCCACTTTGGTCAGGAGCTGAGTCCTGAGCCCTCAGGGCCAGTAGGATCCTCAACTGTGGAGCCCAGATCTGGGGGGCTGCATGTTCCCTCTCCATAGAGGGTCCGGGCTGCCAGCCCCACAGAACTGCCTGTCTCTGATTCATTGTATGAACCCTCTGGGCCTCAGTCTCCCTATCTGTAAAGTGGGGTAGGGCCAAATAGACTCTGATTGAACACTGTCCAGCACACTGGGCCCTGTAACTCCCCCTCTCACTCTGTGCATGCCCAAGGTCCCCTTGGGGTCACACTCAGATTGTGGACTCTGAGTTGGCCTGTACCCAGCTGTCCCAGACCCAAGCCACACCACCTTCTCCTCCCAGACCTCCAGGCCCAGGTACCTCTCACCTCTCCCCACGGCCTGTCCGTAATGGAATGGCAGCATTCTCCCTATGTCCCGCTGGAACACACTTTTCTTCTGGGAGAAGGGAGGTGACAATCAGCCCAGCTTCGGCAAATCGTCTGCCTGGGGCCTGGCATTTCTGGGGTTAGACCCGCGTTGTAAGCAGAGGGTCTCTCATCAACTGTAAAGTAAATCTGTAAATTATTGTCATCATAGCAATATAAAAAATACCTAGGATTATCCCCAGTTTAAAATTTTAAAAGGCATTTAGCTTTTATATTTTCCTCCTAACTGCTTCCCAGGAATATAAGGAACGAGGGCCTTGGGTAAAATTGCAAGGGGGTCCTGGGCTCGGATGATGAGGAGACCTGGATCCTAGCACGTTCCCACCACGTGAGGCTCAGGGTTTGCAAGGGGGCTGCATCTCAGAGAAGATATTAGCATTCCCATCATGTCGAGAACATTGATGTTAGAGAAGTAACTTGTCACACAGCCAGTGAATCCAGGATATGGTCTCAGCTCCATGGCAAACTCTGCAAGTCCTTGAACAGTGCATTCACCTCTCCGGACCTGAGCATTCTCATCTTTAATTTGAGTGACTGGATATGACGAAATCTGAAGTCCCCTTTATGTCCCTACTGTTCTTGATCCAGCATCATCGCCTGGTGGGAAATTCATTAACTCTACTGTTTTGCATTTTCAGCCTGGCTTTGGTGGTCAGAGTCAGGTCTTTCCACACGCTCCGTTTCTTTTTGTCACTGATGTAGTTATCACCGTTCGTTCACTCTCAGAAGTCCTTTGGGCTCTTTCAGGAGTTGCTAACAATGTCCCCTCCCCCCAACACCCCAGGGTTACCATCCGATGCCCCACGAAGTGGAGATCGCGCACACGAAGAAGTTGTTCCGGAGGAGGAGAAATGACCGAAGGTAGGAGACGCCATCACGAGCTTCGGGTTTTCTTTTCTTCTGCCAGCCATATGTGGCTCCGTCACTCCTGGCCTGTGTGTCGCTTTACCCCATCACTGCTCACTACCTCTGGTGACGTTGGCACAGTGAGGTTGGTTACCAGTCGGGCGGCAGCGGGTGCACTTCTCTTGGTTGACTCCCAGCGTGGATGCCCTCAGAAGTCCCGGGCCGGTTTTACAGCTCAGGAGAACTGCTCTTTCCACTGACCTCACAGCAACAATACAGTGCGCAGGGGGCTGGGACCTAGCCGACCCGTGTTTTGAGACATGGCCCCCAGGAGCTCTGGAGCTCCAAGAGTATCTGTCTTTCTTCCAACCCAAGTCACTGGGAGTTGTCCCTGGCACTCTGCACTATGCTTCAACAGGTGACGCTGCTCTCAAATGCCTGGAGGAGCTCACTTAAACGTAGGGCAGAAACCAGGATCTCCCTGGAGTCCAGAGTCCCGGGTGATAGCCAGGGGCCAGGAAAATTGCCGTAAGGTGGCCCTAGCAGGAATAAGCAACTGAGGCCAGGGGTCCTGGGAGGGGCGTGCCTTTGTTTCCTTAAAGACTTTCTGACACAGAAAGATCTTCAAGGTTGATTTTAAATGAAAAACCTCAGGTGCAGAACCATGTTTGCAGTATGTGGCCATTTGTGCAAAAGGAGGTGTTAGAGTAATGTTTTACTTAAACACGCATGAATGATTTCGGGATGGAAATATAAAAGAAGGGAGGGAGGAAGGAAGAAGAGCAGGAATGAGGCTTCTGCTTGAGGAATTAAAATGATGTTTTCCTCTATAGGGATTTCTTTTTAGATAAACATGATGGCCTATGATTGTACTTTTAATGAACAGAGGATATTCTCAGGAAGCTAAGAAACAGCCCAGTTGATATCCTTGCTCAGAAACCTAGAAGGGGCAGCTCCGTGAGACCAGGACTGTGGCTGAGCTGAGTCTCTGATTTTTCCTTCCGCTCTCGGGCCTTGAATGAGGACTGTTGGGCAGTATCCCCAGCTCGGGGCAGGTGGAGGACCAGGCACCTGGAATACCTTGTCATCAGCTGGTGGCTTTAGCTGGTCTGAAACAGAGAATGGTAAATGTACAGCTCTCTGGGAGGAGAGCAATCCCGGCTTAGAAATCAAAACTGGGCACTTTTATGCAGTAGCATGAAAAGGGGAGTCTGAGCCAGGAGAGTTGGAGCAAGCCCTGTCCTGGGGTATCACGCTGTACGTGCTACACAAAAGTTAATCCTGGTTTCTGGTTCCTGGCAGAAGGAAGAAGTAGAGAACACCCCTAAAGGGGAAATGGGGTTCACCCAGGAGACTGGGTAGGTGTTGGGGAGTGCAGAGGCTTGGTGTCCCTCCTCCCTCTGCCCCACAGTCCTCAGAGTGTGTGTCTGGAAGTGTGGGGAGTCCCCAAGCTTCTGAATGAGAGGTCACCCTCTGACCTGCTTCCCCGGGCTCAGCATCCAGCTTAACCTTCCCAGCATCCAGGTCCCCACCTCCACTTGTGGGCCAGGTTGCCTCACTCAGCAGGAGTCCTCTGGACCGCGTCAGGCCTCCGGAAAGCAGCAGCATGACCCAGGAATGTAGGAAGAGGACCGCGCCATGCAGGCACTGGGAAGCTGCCCTTCCGCTGGGCGGCCCTCATGTTAACAAATGCCCGGGTTAGGTCAGCACACCTTGCAAAGGATGTGGACCCGGGACAGAGTCCAAAGCCAGGCAATAAAGATGATTAAAGGGATGGAAAGTATGTCCTGTGAGGAGAGGCTCATGGACGGGGCCAGGGATGAGGAGGCTGCAGGGGAAGAACATTCACGCCAGTAAACTCATGAAAGATTTATGCGGAGGGCTGAGGAGCAGCTGCCTCCACATTTAGAGAGACCCAAACGAGAGGAAATCAGCTGAAATGGAAGGAGCGCATGCTCAGCTGCACCAAAGAGGGACTCAAGGAACAAACATCTTGACCATCAGAGGTCAGACTGCAATTCAGGGCAGCAGACATGGGTTAAGCGAGTGGCCATGTGCGGGTCGGGGCGTTCTGTCTTATTCCACAATCTGGAATGCTACGGTACAATCCATCACTCAGCCGTCATGGAGTCTCCAAGCATGGGCACTTTTGGGGGAAGAGCAAGCAGCCAAATAGTTTAAAGACCTCATTGTCTGGAAGCAAGAAGCCAACACCAGAGGCCTCCTGTGTCCCTATCAGTGAATCGTGTAATTTTGACATTTGAGGAATGGCTGTAGAATATCGTTATGTCAATCTTAACCTTCCCAGCTATTGATGGATAGTAGTGGCCTTGCTAAGCCCCAAACCTTTGTATTTGACCTTGATATCTAACACTTTTGTATAGCAGGTTAGCTTTCCTAGTATTGGAGGCGTAAACCACACCACGAGGCTTGCATTCCCTCGGTGACAGAGGGATTGCTGAGCAGAATCAGGTTTGGTGGCCAAAGGGCGCCACCAACATGGGCATCGTGCCTCCGGCCTCTTCCTCTGTTGTGGGGGAGAGCAGGGACTGTTTTCCCATTTAATAGATGAGATAACTGAGACCAGGGATGCGAGCTAAGCAGTGGCAGAGCGGCACTTGCCTCTCCTGACTCCAAATCTCTCTCCATTTTGGCATCACAACCTCAAATGGACATTGGACCCAGGAAAGACCGAGAGCAGGGAGCTTGTTCGATGCCTAGTCGGAGTGTGGCTGCAGTGTCACACGAGGGGAAACGGCCTGCTCCCTCCTCATGGTGTTACTGTGGCCCTTGCTGCTTTTCTTGTCAAGTTTTTGAAGCGCGAGACACATGCTCTGGCATCAGACACTGGATGTGAACCGCAGCTCGCCACACCCTCCCCCGCCCCCACTCGCTGTGACCTGAGCAAATCGCTTCGCACCTTGAAAACTGTTTCCTCTTCTGTCAAGTGGGTCTGCTAACTGGGAGGCTTATAGGAGCTAACCCTCGGAAGGCACCTGGAAACGTTGTTAGCACCGGCGCGCTCCTCGGATCAGACGGGGCTCGAGGCTCTCAGGGAACGCTGGAAGGTGAGAGCCGAGTGAAGATGTCTGCAGCGAGGGCGAGCTGTCATCCCGCGATCCCAACAACTTCTGGGTTCGCTTGCGAGCCCGGGGAGCTTTGCCTCGCATCCCCTGCAGGGCTCTCGGGATCAGTCGTCCCTCCTCCCGGATCAGCTTTTAAAGCTCTGCCCCCACTGTCGGGGCTGGTGGGAGAGGATGGCCCCTCCGAGCAGCTTCTGCAGACTCTGCTCCCACGTTCCCTGGGCCACTTCCAGCGTCTCTGTGATTAAAACTGAATCGTGGATGTCTTTTCCTCATGTGGCAAAAAGAGGTTACGCTTGTGAACAATTCATAGGTTTCTCCTTAAAATTGTTCTCAAAACTTGGGCAACTGGTAACCACTTATTTATTTTGGGAAACTAGTCAAAGATGTTTGCTGCTTTCAGCTAAAATTATTCGTTTCATGGTGTGAATGTACCAAATGAGTATTTCATGCATTCCTCAAGAGCAGTGTGCCTCTGGGTGCTGTCCCCATCCGAATTGGAGACCTGCTGACTGGAAGTGGGGGCCGCTGAGGTTTGTCTCTCACCCCGAGCCCTGCCCACAGGACGGAGGGCAGAGGAGCAAACTCAGAATAGGGTGGAGTCCTGGCCACACCCCCGACCCACTGCCTTTGCTGACCTTGAGTGAGATCTCACCTGGGGTGGGGGGATTTTCTCTACTCCTGCCCTGCCCACCCCTCCCCACCCGCTGCTCCATTTGAAGAGATGAACAAACTGAGACAATGAATGAATGTCTGTGGGAGTCTGTGTTCCCTGGGAGGCGGACTCTGGGATGGAGATTAATGGGCAGGACACATTCTAAGGAGTGCCCTTGGGATCAGTACAGCCAAAAGGAAGGGAAGGGAGCAGAACTGGGCAGAAGGACAAGTTGAGCTGCAGTGCAGTCTGGGAAGTTCTGACCCTATAGGCAGTTCTAAAGTTGGGGTGACTCTTTAGAGTCAGTTCTTTATATCCCCATGTTAGATGGTCATCGGATGGGGCTGGAGCATGACCTTGGTCGGGCTGGGAACTGTCTTAGCCCAGGACAGTTTCCCTAGGGGCAGGGTGCTCGGGGGACACCAGAGAAGTGCCTCCCCCTCCCAGGGTCTCCAGGTGGTACAGTGGGGCCACATACTAGATGCCTCAGGGTGAGAAGCTCCTCCAGCAGCTCTTGTTACTTCTGTCCAGCAATTGACCATGACTGCAGCTTGGTGTCCTCTAATTGTAAAATCAATTAAGAATCTCACCCGCCTTCCCTTCCTCTGCTAACATGTGCCTAAACTGTCCTTGGGTGCCAGACTCTTTCTCTAGGAACAAAATTAGTGTCGACCATCAGATTTGATGTGCAAGCTTTCTGTGACATCATCTAGGTCACTGATAAAAACAAACAGGACATCTGGAATTAGTGGCGATGGGTATGCCACTTTGTGAATATACTTTTTTAAAAAAAATCCTGAATTATGTAATGAAAAGGGTAGATTTTGTGGTATGTGAATTATATATATATATATATATATATATATATATATATATATATCTCAATTTAAAAAATTTTTTTAATAAATAAGACTGGTCCCAGGATGAGTTATACAGCAAGCCCTTGGAAACACTCTTTGAATCTTGATATTTGCAGGATTCCCCAAATGTATCAGGCTAGTAACCCTTTCAAAACAGGACGTAGATTTGCTCTGGCTGTACCTTGGTCTGTGTAAATCTGTGCTAGCTATTAGTGGTTACATTTTTTTTTTTCTAAATCATCTGTTTGGGAATCTCTTTGGTAAAGACAATATCTATATTTTTCTGATTTTCGAAAACTGAAGCTGTATGCACATAACTACATTCTCTGGCACTTTGTTCTCCAAGATTCCTCAGACTTGGTCAGGGGCCATTCATGACCTCCACAAAGAGTTCTCTTTCTCTGAGCATCATTGCTCCATCCCTCAGACAAGAAGACCAGATCTCAAAGCACCCATCTCCCTCCCACAATGTCCTCCTAGGCCCTCAGCATCAAACGGTTGCTCTAGCTGGGTCTGCCTTTCCTGGCCCAGAAAGCAAACCTTTCTTTCAGCCAACCCCTTAATTTTACATCATTCACCCCATCAGCAGCCTCACACTTTTCTCTCCTCACTTTAAATACAAAAATATAATTTTGGAATTGTCATCAATTCTCGTTAAAACCACTCCTTGACACATCTGACAACTCTGCCTCACACTTCAGTGGCCATTACTGGTTACGGAAGACCCTTATTCCATCCTGGAAGCCACCTTGCCCCTCCTCTTACTTCTGGGCTTATGGGCAAGGACCCCGAGGGTGTCCAGTGCCTCCTTAAACCCTTCCTCTAAGTCACAATTGCTTCCTGTTCCCTTAAGCACCTCAGATTACTCCTTCAGTCAGGAGCGATGACGGCGTCCTCTGAAGATGACTGAGACCCAGATCTTCCCACCAGGAGCTGAGCAGGAATTCACCTAGTTCAGAGCCTGACGCCGTCGGTCAGTCAAGCACCTGAGTTGTTCAGGTAGCGCTTCTGGAAGTACAGTCGGTCCTCCTTATTCATGGATTTCGTATTCGCAAATTCTCCTGCTTGCTAGATTATATTTGTCATCCCAAATCAATACTCACAGTGCTTTTGCAGTCATTCATGGACATGCACAGAATGGTGACAAATTCGAGTTGCCTGACACACACGTTCCTCGCTGAAGTCGAACAAGGAGGTGCCCTGTTGTCTCGTTTTGGCTTTCATACTGTGCCCTTTGGGTGCTGTGTTCGATGTCATGTTTTTGGCCTTTGTGTGCTTTTCGTTGATGAATTTGCTGTTTAAAACGGCCCAGAAGCGTAGTGCTGAAGTGCTATCTAGTGTCCCTAAGTGCAAGAAAGCTGCGACGTGCCTTACGGGGAAGATACGTGTGTAGATGAGCTTCACTCGGGCATGAATGACAGTGCTGTTGGCTGTGAGTTCACTGTGAATGAATCAGCAATAGATATTAAATAAGGTGTCCTTAAAAGAAATACACATAAAGCAAGATCATATTGATGGGTTGGAGAAAATGTGGCGAACAGAGGCTCCCAGGAGCCTAACCCTGTATTCCTCCTGGGAGCCATGGTTCAGTAGTCACTAATTCAGTGTCTGAGGGACTTCATAGAAGATACCTAACACGAATAACCGGGATTGACTGTGCTTGCTCTTTCAAACAGGGAGAGAGAGGCTGGAGGTAAAGGAGTATGTTGTGAGTGATGGGGTTTCGGGCCTGAGTAATTTAACTTGTTTGGGTGGTGGTAGCAGAGCCTGGGGGAAGGGAAAGGCAGCAGGAGACATTTCTTCTACCGGTTGTCACCTGGCTTGGGTTTCACCAAGGACACCACTGCTTTATTTACCCCATCCTGGGATGGCACTGTCCCTGAAGCTCTCTAGACGGCTCAGCCCTGCGGTGACCATCATTGTCATCTTGTCATCAGGAGCCCAAGGGACAGGGAGACAGATCCACACTCCCATTGCCTGTGGTTTGCCTTTATATCCCAGCAAGGAAATTGCCCTCATTAAGTCCCTGCTAAAGATAGATAAGAAAATGGGACAGGCAAACCCCCACCTGGCAGGCAGCCCTGTCAGATTCTAAGCAAAATGAGTCAGATAGGAATTATTTTTAGGCTTCTTCTCCTCCTTCCCCATACCCACCCCGAGCGGGCTCTCTTGGAAAGAAGAGCAGCTCATTTCTTGAAGCCAGATGCCCAGGTCCGTGTTTGATTGACATGCAGGCCCTACTACGCCTCGGGAAGACCCCAGCCTTTGTGCAAATCATGATGGCTGGATCATCCTTTGGACAATGCCCGCCTTGCCTGCTGCTCCTGGGGAGAACAGGTGCCGAGAGGCCCCTGCCGAGGCTGGCCCACAACCCACCTGTGAGTGACGTGCCGTCCCTGAACCCCCTGTCCTGCCCCTCTTTCCCGGCACATGCTTCGTGCTGCGGACCTGCTCTTAGCCTTGCACTTTGTGGGAGAGAAAACACAGTCCTGGGTTCCTCTCCCGGGGAAGGACCAGCATGTCCCTCGCCCAGGACCCACATTTGCGTGGGGGTCATTTAGTGCATTTTGGCAGAACTCCAGGTGCTAGGCCTGCCCACCCTGCAGTGGGCATCTCCCAGTCTCGTGCCCACTGCCAGGAAGCAGAACATTGATCCTCCTCATTCACTCTCTTCCTCTTTTTCCAGCTATTAGGATTCATTCAGACCCCACAAACCCTAGGGGGCAAGGCAGGGGGGCCTGGTGGTAAGGAAGCTGCCTGAGGAGGAGGCAGGGGGCACATGCCTAGCAGCCAGGAGGGCCGGAGGGGTGCTGACTAGGAAACTGGCCGTAGAGCATCAATGCCTCTTCCACTGGGTCTGTGCTGCAGAAAGGAGGTAGCGTGGACACGAGGAACCAGCTACCCGAGTTGGTTTAATTACTCCTTTCAAGGGCATAGTCTCTCTTTTTCTGAAATACTGGGCATTTGGGGGTTGGATTACAGATGTTAACACCCAGCCCTTGCTCCCTTGCTGGAGCAGACAGAAACAGGCAACTCTGAGGGCCCCGAGTAACTGGACCTCTGTACCAAGTCACATAGCCTTCCCTGGGGGCGGTGTGTCTGGTGGGTAGCCCAGGGCCTGGGCCAGGCTCACTGGGCTGCAGGACCAGCTCATCCCTCACCAGCCAGTGGATCTTAAGAAAATAAGGACCCTCACCATTATTCTCACTATCCCCAAGAACATGGATGTGCAACCTGCAGGGACGTCAATAGATGACGTGTGATGGCAGGTACACGAGAAGTGCCAGCCCCGTGCCCAGCTCCAAGTACAAGCACGAGTCCCCTTTCCTTCCTGACGTTCCCTCCTGGGCAGTGTGCAGGGCAGGAAAGAGTGCTGGACCAGCGGCTATGGATCTAGGTCGTTATCCTCGTGGTGTGGCCCAGGGCAAGTCCCTTATATCCGGGGGGAGGGGCCACAGTTTTCTCAGATATAACCTGGAGTTCCTGACGCCAGCTCTCACATGTATCGGGGAATGCAGGGCTAAAGATGAAAAAGAACACTTCCCAGGAATATTCCATCTCTTAGCCAGCTTGGGAAAGGCAGACTGAGAGACGCTCCAGAGGCCAGTTGGGGCTCTCAGTGCAAATAACCAGTGCCTCCTTGTATCTTCAGTCTAGCCCATGGGCCCTCTCCAGAAAGTTCCAGAAAGCTGGCCATGTCTGCTTCTTCCATACACACCTTTCAGGACCAAAACCGGCCCAGGTCTACAGCCTTGGCACCTAACCATACCTGGCTGAGCCCGTACTCCCAGCATTCTGGCTGCCTGGGGCTGAGGCCACCTTACTGCATCCCATTGGTTCTAGGGCCTTCTCGCTGGACCCATGGGCAAGCCCAGCCCACCCTCCATCCCACTGCAAAGACAGCGATTTAATTAGCACTTCCGTGTTCTGGACACACTGAGCCCTTTACGAATATCGGCTCATATAATCTTCCCAACAACCCTAGGAAGGAGATACTGTGCTCGTTTTCATTTCGAAGATGAGAAAAGTAACTTGCACACGAAACTGGAGTAAGTCGCGCAGAGTTGCAGAGCTGAGAAATGGCTGAGCCTGAGTCTGGCTTCAGAGCCTGTGTCCTCAACCGTTTCTGCTGGGAAACTTGCCGCCGTGCCCTCCTCAGCGTGCTCGGCCTCCCTCCTCCGGGGCCCTCACCGTCTTGTAAGTCACGCGAAGGCGGCATGGGGGCGTCTGTTTTCAGATGGACTGAGAGGAAGGTTAGCACGTGATTCAAAGTAATGAATGAGTGGTGAGATTGTAGACAAACCCGCCCGCCCTCCCTCTCCCTTCTTCACCCCTGTACCAGGTTGGTCACGCCTGGAGATCCTTTCCCAGGTCCAGCTGATTCACGTGTGGGCATACTTAGGAAGCCCCTCCAACAGCCCAGAAACTTCCCAGGTTTTGGGGTCCCCGCCCAGTGAGAGGAAGGGTGGCGTGTGTTCTAGAATGGTGGGCAGCTCTCAGGGGAAGCCAGCCTGGTAAGGGACACTTCCTCCAGCTGCCAGCTCCCCACAGTCCCGAGAGGACAAGCCCAGAGCACCAGGGCACCCTCCACTCCCCAAGGCTCCCCAGGGACAGAAGCATAGGTTTTAAAAATACCAAGGAGCCTTCCTGCCTGAGTCAGCATTTACCCTGAGCTCCGAGAGTTATTCTGAGTCTTCCCAGTAATTTAAGTTTAGCCGTTTATTCCAATGCGTGTGTTTTAGGGAAGCCAGGGTGGCCTCTGTTATGGTTTGGTAGTATTTTGGGAGGCCCTGGTTTCCAGAAGTGATGCAGAGGCTCAATTAGGCAAGGCATCAGCAAACAGGATTAAAATTACTCAAGAAGACAGGCCCTTGGGTCCCCGGAGGTGATGCCTGTGCTGGGCGCCCAGGGTGGTGTCCCCTGCCTGCCCAGTGGTCCTCTCTCAAGTGGCACTTTGTATCACTGTCTCCAGCTCTCCAGCAGGCATCTCAGTGCCCTTCGACATGCGGAATGGATGGAGCTGCTGGTTCTTACCAAGTAGCCCTGGACAGACGGATGGAAAGACAGACGGCCCGAGCACCAGTGGCAGACAGGCCCACATAGGTGGACACGCAAACTTCTCAGCAATTCATGGGAGCTTAAAGCTTACAGTCACCCGCACATTAATGCTGCACAGGTTTTTGGGGGAATTATTAGACAGCATATAACCTTCCGAATAGAGTTTCAGAGCCTCCTACCAGCACCAGCCATATCCCCCAGGACAGGACTGCCCAACCCACCCTCTCCCCACCTCCCTCCTGCACTATCCTTGCTCGCTGTGCTTCCAGACCCCAGTCTTCTTGGCTCCTTAAACAGGCCAAGCTGGTTCTCGCCCGCACACGGCTGGCCCCTCTGCCTAGGACCTTCCTCGCCTGACTCTTACCCTTGCATCTAGCTCCCTCTCCTCTTACAGGTTCCGCCTGCCCCACCCTTCACTATCCAAGCTCTTTTTAATCCTCCCTTGATCCTCGTCCCTGCCCTTACACACAATTGCTGGGATGCGTCAGGCCTGGCACAGACCGAGAGAGTTCTCCCCGCCACGCTTGAGATCCCTGACTCACCTGGAACAGAGGTAGCAGCTGCGGGATGTGGGGATGGGCGGGAGGCCCAGAGTATGCAGGACACTCGTGCGTGGGGGGTGGGCGAGCCCCGTACCCCGAGTCACCTCTCCAGGCGAACAGATGAGCCCAGAACAAAAGCAGCCAACTGAGCCAGCATTATCCACAGTACAGCCCTTCCTCAGGGACAAGACTGCCCTTGAGTTGTCTTCAAGGAGAAGAGTCCGTGGACACAGAATCCAATTTCAGACTTGGTGTTTGTCAGGACCGACACTAAACTCAGGAAACACAAATGTGCACTCAAAACAAAGATGAGAAGTGTTTTTAAGGAAGAAAAAAGTACTGTGTGGAGCTGTGCGCATGTTTGGTCTGGTAGCCGAGTGGCCACAGCAAGCACATGTTCCAAACTGGATGGGTGCACCAGGGCCTGGATGGCGTGGCCTGGCCTGGCCACCCCGAGCAGGAGACCCCGTGCCTTTGAACGGTGAGCAGTAGCCATGGCTCAGAGAGCCTGGTCGGGAATGGGGTGGGACAGACAGAGGGCAGGATTCTGACTTTGCCCCCATGTCACAGAAAGTTGGCAATGCTTGGTCAGGGGTCGGCCAGGGAAGGTGATCCTTAGGGCCTATTCAGCAGGGCCCGTGAAGGCCAGCTCCCTTCCAGGGCCCTCAGGACATCAGGGGAGTCTTGGGCGCCCTTTCCTAGCTGAAGCTCTCTTATATGTTTACTGCGATGCTTACTCTGCACACAGTTGGGAAAACCATCTCTGCCTCCTTGTCCGCCTTGCCTCCCACTGCCTTCAGTCAGCTCCTGTGCACACAGATTTATTGCTCTTGCATCCCATCTTATGAACTGGGGTTTCACTGATCAATCTAGACTTAATGGGTCACTTTGCACTTTCACTGGGGTCTTCAGTGATTACCCAGAGTTAAGAGAATAATTCAGTGAGGTGAGTCTCTAGCACATGAGAAGCCAGTATGTGTGGGGGGTTAGAGAGGGAAGGTGGATGGGGTTGTACTTTTTGAAGGCAGAACTTTTAGCTCCTCAGAGTCTAAAACCGTGGCACTTTAGGCAAACATCCTTTTCGCTCTACCTTCATTTTCTGGAAGTCACATAACACGAGCTACTACAGGGCCCTCGTTCCAGCTAAATGTGTAGATGGCCCCTCGGGCGTGATGACCTGCGTAGACTTGGCTTCTTGCTAGATGTGGAGCCTCCACGGCATGACTGCGCCTCTCTGAGACGTGTTTCTCTAAAAGGGGACATCTACCTTCCAAGACTGTTTTGCAGCTCAAATGAGATGACACCCTGAAAGCAGGTAAAATGCCAAGGGCTGTACAGGTGTGAGGACTTCTTGCCTGTATTTGTGATTTTAGTATACACATGTCTGTATTTATAGTTGTGTGTGTGTGTGCATGTGTGTGCGCATGCACACGTGCGTGTGTATCACTGCTTTAGGGACCTTGCCAGTATCATTTCCAATGATAGTTTGCTGGAAATGGAGCTTTGCCTCGGCATTTGTATTGGTTCTCTATTGCTGCATAACAGATTACTCCAAAACTTAGAGCTTAAAACAACAAACATTTATTATCACACAGTTTCTGAGGGTCAGGAATCCAGGAGCAGCTTAACAGGGTCTGACACAGGGTCTCCCATAAGACTCGGCTCAAGCCGTCGCCTGGGTCTGTAGTCATCTGAAGGCTCAACTGGGGTTGGAGAATCTGCTTCCAGGTCCACCCTCAAGATTGTTTGCAGGTCTCAATGCCTCACTAGTTTTTGGCCCCAAGGTGGACTTCTTCAAGGCCGCTCATGACAGAACATCTAGATTTTCCCAGAGTATGATCCAAAAGAGAGACAGAGAGACAGACAGTCGGGGACCACAATGGAAGGTACAGTATTCTTTATAACCCAATCTTGGAAGTGACATTCTGTTGACCACACAGACTACTTCTGGTGCAGTGTGGGAGGGGACTACACAAGGGTTGAATCCCAGGAGGCCGGCATCTTGGGGGCCATCCTGGCGGCTGGCTATCTCTGCCCACCCTCTTGCCCCCAGTGACGCACATTCCTCCTGCACGCAAAATATACTCGCCCCTCCCAATGTCCCATTTGATGACAGCATCAGCTCAGAGTCCAGAATCTTGTCATTTCGATCATGTTCACATATGGATGAGACTCTTTGGGTGCAGTTCCTTAAGTACAGCTCCTCAAGTATAGCTCTTTCTTGATCTCTGCCCCCCCATACCCAACATACAGTTGTAGGACAGGCATAGGGTAGCTGCCATAGATACCCCTGTTCTAGAAGGGGAAAGTAAGAAGCACAAAGAAGCCATTGGTCCATAGCAGTTCAACATGGCGCTTGGCTCTGCTTTCTACCCTCAGGGTCTCTCATGAGATTGCAGTCAAGTCGTTGGCCCAGTGCGTACTCTGGGCCCTTGGTTCCGCCTGAGTCATCTTCCTTTTCTGTGAAAGGTAGCGTGTGTGCGCAGCTGAATCGTTTTCTCGGGTAACTCCCTGCCAGTAGAATTTCAGTCTAACAGCCTCTTTTCATTTTATACAGTCTCTGCCCCTTCCAGCCCAAGTTGTCAATGTTTATACTGATATAATTATTTGAAAAACTTCACAGATCTTCTCTGCATCCTATTGGGATCTACTTTACTAAAATAAAAGCCTGCCCACAAACCTCTTTAAGATCATCCCTTCTCCACTTGCCTTTTGCTAAGGAACCCTCGAGCTTCTTAGAGGCTGTTTTGTTTGAGAAGATCTGAGAGTCGCACATTTAAAGTTTTAGAGCTTTTTGTCCTACTAAACAGTCCTCGGAAATTGGACCAGCTTCCAAGCTCAACAAAGGGTTTCGCGGTCACACCCTCGGCCTCCTCTTTGCCCTGTGCCTTCCGCACAGTGCTTGGGTTCCGATCTTTGCTCACGAGTCATTTTCTCATGTTAGCACCGTTTTCCATCTGGAAAGTCTGGGAATCTTCAAAACTAGCGAGTCCTGACTCTTTCTTTTGGTAGCAATTATTCTTTTACCTTCTGGCCCTCCTCTCTCATTTTGCCATACCTACCTAGCAAGAAGAAACCAAGCATCGCCTTCGGCCCCCTGGCCGGAAATCTCTCAGCTTCGATCATTCAGGTCACTGGGTACCTTTTCTACTTTTCACGCAAACGCAGGAAATAGTGCTGCTGAACACTCTGCTGCCACATCACGAGGCTTTCCCTTCCTCCGGTTCCCAGGAACATATTTCTCACTTCCCTTAAAGCCCTCACCAGCAACCTCCTCAAAGTCCATACTTCTGCTGACAGTTTCTTCAGAGCACTGCAGGTGTGCACTAACACTTACCTCAGAATCCTCTGGTCCCTACTCACTGCCCAGCCCCGAAGCCACTTCCACATGTTAGATTTTTGTCATGGCCGCCCCACCCCCCACTTCCGCGTACTAAAGTCTGTATTCGTTATCTCTCGCTGTGTAACAAATTACCCCCAAATTTAGCAGCTGAAAACAATAAGCACTTATTATCTCACAGTTTCTCTGAGGGTCAGGAATGCAGGAGTAGCTGAAGCAGGTGGTTCTGACTCGGGTTCTGTCATGGGATTTCAGTCAAGCTGTTGGCAGGAATTGCGATTATCTGAAGACAAGGCTCAGATGGGACCAGGAGATCCCCTTCCAAGGTCACTGACAAGGTGGTTGGCAGGCCTTAGTTCCTCACTGACTATTGGCCAGAGGTTTCATTTCCTTACAATGGGGGCCTCTCTGCTGGGTGCTCACAACTGAATGAGAGATCAAAGGGAGAGGGAGGGAGAAAGGGAGAAAGAGAGGGGCGGAAGCCGCCACATCTTCTGTACCCCAGTCTCGAAACTGGCACACCATCCCTCTGCCATATTCTGTTGGTCACACGGACTAACCCTGGTACAGTGTGGGGGAGGACTACACACGGGCGTGAAGACCAGGGCGTGGGGACCATCGCAGGCCATCTTTATCTGTTTCTAGTTCCTTTCTGTATTTCCGTGCTTTTCCCCCACTTCAAATGATCTAGTAAAAGCCACCAACAGCTTTAAGTAAGTTGCCGTTTTGGGAGTTTACTCTATTTTCTTGTTCAGCTTCAAATCTTTCCACAAATGCTTTCCTTATCCTGTCCTCCCCTCTGCACTCCTGCCCTGTTTGTCCATGGCTCCTCTCTGCGGGGGAGTATGAGTTAGAATGTCCCCTCCCAGGGGGAGGTTTGAAGCCAGAGGATACTGTTGCCTGAGCTTTGGAACATACCTGTCCTCCCTTGAGTCCAGCAGGTAGTTCCAGGAAAAGGGAGTCTTTTCCTGATACACACACACACACACACACACACACACGCACGCATGCACGCATGCATACATGCACACACACTTAGTTTCCTTTAAACTTATCATCTCAAAGGTTAGGCTTTAATTGGAAGCCTATCGAAAAATTTGATGAATCTGTCAGACACCAACAGGGAAAAGGCTTCCTTGGGTAGGAGAGAAAAGAAAACAAATATTGACAGCACGAACAAAGATATCTTTTTCATAGCATCCCACAGCAGGCAGATAAGACGAATGCGAGTACACCCGTTATAAGACTGATGGAGGCGAGACTCAGAGAGGCCATGTGATTTGCTCGAGACCTTGCAGATCTGTGGCAGATCCCACATATTGGAATATCCAGATTCTTTTCCACAAGGTTCTGGAACATTGGCCCAGTGCAGGGGAACATGCATTTCTTTCTCACCCGTTCCGTCCCACCACAGAGCAGCCGGGGCAGCCAGGAGTGTTGAGAAGGAAGAGAATTCTCTCAGAATCTTCCCAAGGCATATGTTTCGTAAAAAGTCAGCTTTCCTTGTCTGTTTGGGGCTACACCCATGGAGAGCCACCCACCCACCCCCACCCCTCCCCCCGCCCTGCAGGGCCGCCAGCCCACCTCAGCGTGCTTGCCCCAGCTCCCCACACCGCCCCTCCCGCTGGATGTCACAGCCAGCGCATCTCTTCTCCAGGTCCCTCAGGGCCAAGTCTCATAGCGAAGCTTCTGCATGTAAAGGCCTAGCTAGCTTCCCATCCTAAGTCTCCTCTGTGCATTTTAGCAGGGCTCTTAATTCTCACAGAGGTAGTGGCACTTTGGAGTCCAATAAAGGGGGTATTTGGGATAAAGCTGGCCATCCTTCCCCGAGGCAGGGTTCGCTCTCGGTAAGGCTATTAGGGATGTAGGGCTCTTCAGACTCCACTGAGCATGCCCTGTGAGCCCTGGCTCAAATCCAAGATGGGGCTGCCCAGCAGAGGGAGGAGCCAGGCTGGAGCAGAGGCCTCACTCTGGGGCTGGAAGTCAGGGAAACCTTCAAGGTTGCCCCTTCTAGCAATGACTGCCCCCATCAAGCTTCGCTGTGGTCAAAGAGATGAAGTTAGATTAGCTACATTAAAATTGTTTGAATCCCAGGATTCATTGAGATTCATTTACATCCTGTTTATCATCATGGCAGCATCCTGGGGACAGAGGGATATTTTCTTTCAGTGACTAAAGCACTTTGCAGTGTTGGCCTTACCAACCTCATGATCCCCAGTGTTGGGAGCAATACCTGTCACCAGCCCCGGTACAGATAGGTAAGTGGAGGTGTATAAGGGGGCTTTGATCAGGAAGTGGGGAGGAGGGGATCACTAGGTGCTTCTTGTAGGCCTAAGTCTGTGCCAGGCATTCCAGGAGCTTACAGTCTAGTTGGATAGAAAAGGTAAACCGGACAACTCAGACTTAATGACACTAACGTGTGTGTGTATTTGTGCATATAATAGTACAATGCCAGGCCGTAGGCCCTGGGACTTCAGAGAAAGGGTTTGGAGCAGCCAAGAAGCCTTCCTGGAGGTGGCACATGATCTATCTCTTCAATGGGACCAGGCACAGGGCAGGGAGAAGCACATTCCTGGCAAGTGACTAAGCACAGAGGCAAGGGTCCCGAGGTAGGGCCTGCCTGGTGTAGGCAGACCAGCCTGACTTCAGAAGCCGCTGCCCAGGGGCCAAGGGGTCAAGGAGAGAGGGCATGTCAGAGAGGCGGGCCTCTTCCGAGAGCCTGAAAAGCCAGTGAGGAGTTCGGACCTGGTACACCAAGCCGAAGGCGCATCCATCCGGGCACCACTGTGTGCAGATGTCCAGGCTCTAAGACGGTGTCATTGGACGGGGACAGCGGTTGTCAAGGCACGTGGTGGAAGGCACATGACATGCGGATGGTAGTGCAGGGGAGGAAAGTGCACCTTGGAGGGAAGGAGGAGGTGAGATTGGAAGCTGGAGGAAGAGAGAAATCACGAGGGGAGGGGAGGGTACCTGTATCTCCCAGCGTCCAAGGCAGCCTCGGATTTTTGCCTCGAGTCCCAGGGCCCGATTGTCATCCTTTCAGACTGGAGATTGCAGAGCGCTTGCTGGTGATGAAGTTTCTCCAGTCAAAATAGGTCATGATCAAAATCCGAAACGTCCCACCCAGGGGCGCCCAGGGCTGGTGAGAGGGTAGGTGCTCCCATCCCACCCGGGGTCCTCCCTGGGAGCCCTGCCTGTGGATGGGGTGGAGACAGGAACAGCCCCTGCCTGCTCGTGGAGGGGGAATGGAAGACTGGGGGAGGGCGGGGCTGGTTGTTGTCCCCTGTGTCCAGGGAAGCGGAGTCAGCAAGGGCACACCAGGGTGGTCTGGTGGTTAGCATGGCTTCGTTCCTGGGAACGGTTGCCACGGAGCCTTTTCCCCGGCTCCTCCATAGCAGCAACTGTTCCTTCCCGGAGTGTTATGAAAACCGGCAATTACCGAACCGCCCCTGGGTGGGAGCAGTCAGACCTTCTCTTCTTTCTTCCAAGATACACTGAGTCAAGACCCGGTCAGTGCAGAAAGTGGATTCCCCTCCCACGTTCCTTCCTGCACAGCCCCAGGGGGCTGCGGCTAATGAGCATGGCGATGATGTATTTCATGCCCGGGTAGGAAGGTGAAGGGGGTTGGGTGGACTCCTGTGCCCCTCCGGGCTCTGAAGCCAGCTGTCCTGCTCTCAGCAGACTCTGGGGCCACTCAGCAGATCCCACAACGTCCCCAAGGTTTAGGGCCCTCTCCGCCTCCAGCTGCACCAAGCGGAAGTCAGTCAGAGCCCTGGATGGAAGCTTTGGAAGCTGGAATGTGTGAAGCACGGCTTAGTGGAACGCTCCACCCAGGCTGCCACTTCGGGGTGGCTCAGAGTTTTACTCTTTCTTGTTCTTCCAGTGATTTTTTTTTTTTTTTGGCATATTTGTTTCCTGGCCTCTTTCCTTTACATGTGTTTGGGAGTGTGGGGAGAGAAGAAAAAACATAAAGAATGGGTAGCTCCAGATCCGAAACTTTCTCCATGGAAGAAAGAATATAAGCAACACTCGTGCATCATGAATTTTCTGGACCTGCACCACATGGCCAGTGAGCCCCCAGCCTCCAGGTGGCCTTCCTGGGGAAGGCGACATTGGTCCGGCCTCAGACAGAAAGGGTACAGGAGCCTCCTGTTGGGGCAGGCTGACCTCAGGACCTCACTCATCCTCCTCGGGCAGCTCTCTGGCATCCTGACCAGTTGCCTAGTCACCTGCTCTACCTACTCCGCTGGCTGCTCCTTGGTGACCCGCTACTTTGCGTGCTCACTCCTACCTCCTGCTGTCTCCACAACCCACCATGTGGCTCCATTTCGCTCAGCAGCCCTGTGCTTGGTGCAGAGAATCCAGGGAGGGGCGCCGAGGCCATCACATGATATAACTTATCCTAACTGCCTTCCCCTAAGAAGGGTTTGGCTACTTGCCTGGCTTCACCAGGAATGTGTTCGGGTTAGCCTACCCCATGCTCCTCTCAGGGACACGCAGCATCCCCCCAAGGCTCGTAGAGATCATCTTGTCCAGGCCTCTCATTTTGCAACAAAATTGGGCTCCCCACGGTCTAAGACGACCTTGGCAGAGCCAGACTGTAACCTGGGTCTCTAGCTTCCGTCCTGATACTTCTCCTAGCTTTCGGCAAGGCCCCGCCCTGCGTATCACCAAGAATCAGGGAGTCCTAGAAGTTCAGAACAGGAAGGAAACCCAGAAAGACACATTTTCTTGTAAGCTACACAAGAAATTCCAAGAACTGTTTGCCCCTCACTCGGAAAGGAGAAAGAAAATGCATCCCTAAAAATAAAGAGTGGAGAGAAATAAATGACCTTAAATATTAACCAAAAAAAAGCAGAGTGGAAAAAGTATGCATAGTATGCTACTATCTCTCCCTAAAAAGGCAGCTGTAAATATATATTGATATTATATTAAAGATAATGAATAGCTAAGCCATAAAACCAATAAAATGTTTCTTTATGGTGCGAAAAAGGGGAGGACGGGAAGGCATACATCACTGAATACCTTGTTTAGCAGATTTAGCTTGGGAACCATGTAAATATTTTACGTAATTATAAGTAAAAGTTAAACTGAAATTAAAGCAAACCATTTTGCTGTGCCAGAGAGAACAGGAGTGTCCCCTGAGCCAGGGCGTCCGGGCCAGCCCTGTGGCATTTATGGTGGGAGTGACCAGGAGTGGGAAGGCTTTGACAGCCATCGGTCAGGGTGTCATGGCTACTCAGGTCCTTACCCGTGGGCCATCCTGACTGTTCTTCTGTGTCCTCGGGGAGCAGAGAAGCTCTGGCTTCGGAAGGAGCGGTCTCGGCTCCCTGTACCTCTCCCCAGCTGTGGTCAGCTCGATGGGAGCCCTGGACAGCCACAAACAGACCATTAAGAGATTATTCATAAGTTGTAGAAATGTTACAATCTTAGAGCTTAATGGATCATGAGGAACCATTTTCTCTAGCCCCCACCCCTCTGCCAAGCCTGGAAGCGTAGCCTGGGCTCTCGCCAGCCTCCTACTTTTTAGCTGTGTGACTTGGGCAGGTTACTTAACCTCTCTGTGCCTGTTTTGTTGGCTGTAACATGAGGGCGGTAAGGTTGCTGTCTCCCCCACGGAGTTGTGGGGGTGACTGAATCCGTTAACTTGTGTTCTTAGAACGGTGCCTTGAACGTAGTACCAGTCAAGTGCCATCATCGTCGTGGTTGTGGTGGTGGTGGTTATTGCTGTTGTTATAAAAAAGAACTGAGGCCCAGAGAGAGAGGCGTTTTCTTCGTTAACCTGGTGGCACGCAGCTGGCAGCCGCAGAGCTGGACTGGAGCCCGGCGGCCCACCTCTGCAGCCGGAGTTCCCTGTTACTTTGCCCCTCGCTCTTTTTTGGTGTTCATTGCCAGGCAGTGGCTACTCAGAGGGTCTAAAGTCCCACCAGAAATGAAAGTGTGAATCCCCCCCAGGCCCAGCCCCCACCCCGTACCTTCGCCAGCACCGGACCCCACTCACCCCTCAACCACACCACTTCCCCTCCCGACCTGGGCTGGCAGCGGAGGCCCCCCCTGGTTTCCCCGCTGACGGGAATGGGCTCGCAGGGCTGTACCAAGAGACTGTCCCTCCGCCACCCTCACCTCCCCTCAGCTGCCCTCAGGGCCGTGCTAGGCACAGGAGGAAACAGTGCCAGTGAATCTGCTGGCACCAGGGCCCCCTGAGGCCTCACTTCCTGGCCTCCAAAACGCCCCGCTCATCCCCGGCTCAGAAACCACTTCCCACAATCTCACAGTAAGAACCTAGACTTCCATTTCCAGTGGAGCCTGAGGCTTCCTGTAGCGAGCCTGGCAGGTGGCAGGGGCAGAAGAACAAGATGTGGTCCCCACCTGCCCTCCAGGAATGAGCTGTGGACACAGGTGCAAACTCGGTCGCTAGAGACTCGGTTGCATTCACCATGGGAACTGCCCGGTGACCAGGACTGTCCCCCAAAGGAGGTGGGCTCGAGCACTTGCCGAGGCCAAGACAAGTCGGGAGGAAGTTCCGGCAGGGGTGTGGCGTGGACACTCCCGGTAAAGAGGGAGCAGGCGGACTGGAGCGCAGCGGCTCAGATATCCAGGGGGTTTTCAAGCCTTTGCGACTCCCCCAGGGGCCAGCAGGAGAATCCAAACCCTTCGAAACAGCCCACACTGGCACGGTCCACCTGAGGTCTGTGGAAGAGGCCAGCATGCCACGAAGCCCCGGGCATGCCGGACGCGGTGTCTTCGGCGCTCGGGCCTCCTGGGCTCACATAGGGCACAGAGGGGCCGGGGAGAGGCTAGCGCACTGGCATCCAGAGTCGTGACTTGCCGGTGTCGCTCTTTCCCTACTGCATCGGTGACAGCAACTGCAGGAGCTCCTTGCCGAGCCCTTGCTCTCTGTCAGGCACTGACAAGTGAAGTTTATTTAACCCTCGGAACCTATGTAAGACCCTTTATCATCATTATTCCCCCATATTAAACCGGAAAACTGAGGCACGGGCCGATCCGAGCCTTGAGCGGAAGAGGTACAGGGCCCCGATTTGAACCCAGCCCTGGCTGGCCCCGGAGTCAGGCTCTTACCCCGGTGCCAAGGGTACCTTTTCACTTTTCGAATCATGCTGTGTAGACCCTGCCCATGTGGGTGGAGTGAGCTCTCGCCGGAATAGAGCTTGGAGGGCACCCCAAGACTCGGTCCCACAGCCAAGCCATCACTCAGCCACTTTGGTGGTTTTGACCATTACGTAGTTTGGAATTATTTTTATTCTTAGTCAAATATTTAATTTTTACCCATAATGGACAGTCGGTTAGAGCAGGAAGCATTAAAGAACCCTGATATTAAAGGCTGGCTCAAGAGGAACACACAGATGGTCACAGATCTGCACGTTTGCCTCGGCGCTCTGCCTGGATCCGAGGAAACATTCGTCTAGTCAGAGTCTTTGTGGGGCAGCTCTGGGAGCCTGCAGAGCGCCACCCCGCAGGCTGGAGGGGCCGGAACCCGGCTGGCCTCCGATTCTGCTCGCAGGGAGTCAAGACCCTCCGCGCTCACGCCCTGTTTAATCCGGGCAGAAGTGATTGCAAATGCTTCCTGAAAATTCTCAGGTCTCATCATTTAGAAACAAAGCAAGAAAATTACAAAAACAAGCCAGTTGATTTTTATTTTTTAAAAAACAAACAAACATAAAATTCAAGAATTTCAAACAGTGGGCCACGAAATCAGTTTTTGCTTTTTGTTTCTTTTTCTGCCCTATAGAGTCGAACTCTAGCCTACATGTTGGCATGTATCTGGTGCCAAAGCCACAATATAATGGTAATATGTCATTTTGAAATTTCTTTGCAGAAAATCATGCTTTTGCTTTTGTAACTCATTTACAATAAATGAAGGAGAAGGCATCACTTGATAAGCGGGAGAAGATTAAATTTTGCTTTTATTCATGGATGTTGCTGAAGATCATATTAAATATGAAACTTAAAATTCTCTCCCAATAACGTATCAACCTAAAGACAATGCTTTACGTAAAATAACTTGTATATCATATACCATTGAAAATGACAAAAATAGTTTTTTAATTCCTGAGAGTGTTCTCAAGATGATACATTACTGCAACAGGAACTCTCAAGTCTAAAAAAGTTAAGCCAGGCTGTGACCATCCCACTAAACTGCCTCAGTTGCCCCACTCATTAAAGAGCTAGGTCTCCTGGTGGGTGCCATACAGGCCCCAATAGAGACAGGGTCTCGCCTTGGGAAGCTTGACTCAAGGCAAACCTATAAAGCAAACTGATTTGTTTATGGTGCTGCTTGGCATCTACCCGGGCCTGTGTTCTCTGGGATGTAGAAGTTTGACCACTCCAGACCAGACTATGCTTAAGTTCCGTCAAGGACTTCCTACGGGTCTTGAGGACACAAATGTACAGGGAGCTCTGTGTTCACCTCCGGTGGGACTACCCTTATGGTGAGTGGTCTCTGCACTCTGACCTGCTGCTATGTGAAGCAGGACCCTCTGCAGTCATTTTTACCGTATATTATTTGGTTTGCCTGGTGCCTAAGAAAATGACTTAAGAAAAATTGCCACTGAGCCTTTGTTGAGTCTAGCTCCTCCTGGAATGCCCTCTCCACTTCTCCCCTTCTAACCATATCCTTCTCATTTTTTAAAACTTCATTTTGACCAATTTTCAGACATACAGAAAAGTTGTAAGAATAGTACAAAGAATTCACAATATTCTTCATCCAGATTCCTCAAATATTAACATTTTTACCACATTTGCTGTATCTCTGTCTCTCTTATATACAATTTCTTTCTGACCTGCTTGAGAATAACTTGCCAAAATGATGCAAATACTTCAATTGTGTTCTTTATGAAGACATTTTTTTTTTTTTATCACAGTACAAAGATCAAAATTGGGAAACCAGCAGATACAATTCTGCTATCTACGCTACAGCCCTGGTTCTCCTGTGACTCTAGACCGTGGGGTTGCATTTAGTCATCATGGCCCTTTAGTTATTTTTCCTCTGGGGACAGTTCCCAAGTCTTCGTATTTCATGACATTGACTTTTTTATGAAACGACTAGTTATTTTTATAGGAGATCTCTCAATTTGGGTTCCTCCGCTATTTCCTCATGATCGGACTCAGGTCGAATGCGTCTGGTGGTGATGTGCCCTTCTCACGGCATCCCGTCGGGAGAGTCATGCGGTCCTTGCGTCCCATGACTGGTGATGTTAACTGATTACTTGCTCAAGGCAGCGTCTGCCAAGGTTCTGCACTGTAAAGTTACGAGATTTCCCTTAGTAATTAAGAAATAGCTTGTGGGGAGATATTTTGAGACGATGCCAATATTCTGTTTTTCTCAAACTTTCACCCACTAGCCTCCATCGATGACTCTTGCTTGGAACAATTATTATTATGGTGGTTGCCATATGATTTTCTAATTCCACCATTTCTTCCAATTCGACTAGTTGTTGTTCCACAGTCAGGGAGAGTCTCTGGTTGATTTTAAACTCACTACTCTAAGCCTCAGGCCCCCAGTATCGATGGGCTAAGAAAAGCAAATCCTTGTCGCCTATCTTAACATCCCTGAATGTATACACTGAATCCTGGCTGATGGGTATTTAATGTGAAGGCTACTAGCATCCTGCTACAGTTTCCCTGTGCTCTGGAAGATTCAGCCCAAGAACCCATCTGCTGGGCAGTAGTGTCCCAAGACGGCTGGGCGGGCCTGGGCTCCTTGATGTGCGTGAAGCTGTCGAGCGGCTCTCCCTCCACCACAGGTCTCACCATGGACTTGTCAGTTCTACCAGCCCTGGCTGAAAAATGGGGCCCGAGGGAGGCCCTACTTCAGCTAACTCCATTTCACATTTCCTCTCCTTCTCGGGATGGAAAAAATGGCCCTTCAGGGACAGAGCAAACCTGTCAGTAATGAAGTTATAAGGGAGGAGGCTATCCCAGGAGAGTGGCCAGGGTATAATAGCTGATGGAGTGATGTAGGCGGGCAGCAGGCAGTGTTTCCCTGGAGAGCCTGAAAGGTCACTGCTGCTCCACTGCCCACAAAGCCGAACCAGCTCAGGGCCTGCCCAGGGTGCCCCACTTCCCAAAATGGAGCCATCTTTCCTTCACCTTTCCCAGAATCCTCCAGGGCAAGCAGAGGCAGAGGGCTGAGTAGGCAAGGTGAGCCCTGTGCTCGTCCCTTTCAGCTCTACCCCTCACCTGTTTTCCAGTCATGAAGTCCATTTGATTAGTAAAACAACTGAAGGGCAGAGAGGTCAGGCAGCTTGTTTAAGACCACCCAGCTAGATGTGGACAATACGAGGGTATGTCAGGTTCCCAAGTTGTCACCTCGTCATGCTGCC
This sequence comes from Rousettus aegyptiacus, assembly GCF_014176215.1. Taxonomy (NCBI): domain Eukaryota; kingdom Metazoa; phylum Chordata; class Mammalia; order Chiroptera; family Pteropodidae; genus Rousettus; species Rousettus aegyptiacus. The sequence continues at coordinate 76,269,855 of NW_023416287.1, forward strand.
TCTTCGGGTGAAGACTCTGAGGAGGACCTCTGAGACCCAGGCGGGCTTCCTGGAGGAGGTGCCGATGGCAGAATAGGTAAACGAGAGATAGGACGTCTCTAGAGCTAACCATTGGTTGGCGATTGGACACCTCCCTGTTCCCAGGCAGCCCACTCCACTGTGGGGCAGCTCTCCCTGGGCAGAAGGTCCTCTGCTAGGTGAGCTCAGACCGTTCTCTGGCCTTCCTTCCCCCATAGTTCATAAGGACTCAGCAGTTGGTCACACCTGGGATTTAAAAATGCTCAGAAGACCTTTTCTCCATGCCCCTTCCTCTTCGTCCTACCTGTCCCAGTGTGAGGGCTGTTCCACCAAATGCAGATGGTGACGAACAGGCTGGTTCCCGAGGAGGCCTCTGAAGTCTGTGCCTGCAGCGAAGCGAGATAACACAGAGCCGGCCGAGGCCTCTTGGCCAGACACTGATGGCCGGGCGTTAAGCTGGGAGTAGAGGAAGTCACTGGAGGTGGACCCACACCCGTGGGGACCTCGTGGACAGTGGACAGTGTTTCCCTGGGGACGGTAGTGGCGAGTGTCAGTGAAGACTTTCATGGTGAGAAACTGTATCTAAAATGCAGCCCTTCAAGGCCGGAATGAGAGCAGAAGCCAGGATTGGGACATCCTGGGGTTTCTTCCTTGACTCCTGACGCTCGAAACAACCTATTTCCCCACAGCCTCATTTTCCCACCCGTACTGTGGGTTGCTAATGCTCATCGCTTCTTCTAAATACCTGGTGGATTCGTGCTCTATTTCATGGAAAACCTACAACGTAATATTACTACAAGTGAACACTAATATAGTGTTTACATCGACTCCTTTAAAACACATAGGAAAGGGGGGGAAAATAAAGCACATAGGAGCTCTCTGAGATGGATACTCTTTTTGTCCCCATTTTACAGATGATCAAGCTAAGGCCCAAAGAGGTTAAGGAACTTGCCCAATGTTGCACAGCTAGACGTGCAGAGCCAGGATTTGAACTCTGGCAGTCTGACTCTTAAGTCTATACTTTGAACTATGACACTGTATTGCCTCTTGATAAATACCCCGGAGGTTTGTATTCAGCACCTTCTGTATTCCAGGTATTGCGGGGCTGTGGGAGGACACACAGTGTGGCAAATACACAGGTGTAGCTGGGCCTCCTCGGTTTTTTAGGAAGAATTGATGGGAACCGGTAGGATCTTAAGACTCCAGAAAGATAGCATAGCCAGATTTTGCTTCCTGCCGTTGATTTACATGACTCGATCCATTTAGCCACACGTAGTGAGACCGGAAAATCCAACATCCCAGCTGAGACTGACCTGTATCCGTGGCTAGTGGCCACCAGCCTCTGAGCGAGCGCCCAGGTGGACACGTAGCTTGGCGGATGCCTGGACTCTCCAGCAGGCTGCACTGAGGGTCCACGGGCTGGACCTCGGAGGCTGCAGGGCTTGGCAGGGCCGGGCGGAAGGGCGAGGGCCTTCCCCTGGAAACACTCCACCAGGGCAGCCGCATGCTCTTCCCATGACATCACGCTGCCTCCGAACGCATGAGGCCAAGGATTCTTGGAATGCCTGATTCACCCTGGAACAAAAATAATACCTCATATTCGTAATGTGCCTTTGTTCCCCAAATGCTCTCCTGGGCTTGATTGTATTGAACTTCAGACCAGCCTTGTGACCCAGGCAGGAATGCGGGGAAGGCGGGAACCCACCCAAAGGAACTCTCAGAATGGAGACTTGGTATTCCCATTCTGCAAGCGTGACTACTGACACGTGAGTTGTCAGGTGATTTGCCAAAGCCGCCCAGCAAACTGGTGCTGGGCAAGGCAGGCCGAGAGCCCCGGATTATCAGTGGGGTTTGGAGGAGGGCCTCAGAAACGCCTTGGCAGTGGAGCGAGACTCAGAGCCCCATCTAATACCCCCCAAGCAGCCATTCCTCCATGGCCTCTGTACTGCCCCAAGATGGAGGAAGGGGGCAAAAGCCTGCAGCTCCTCCTTCCTTCCCCCTGGGTATAGCGGCGAGGCCAGAGGGCCACCGACAACTCGTCCCCACCCCCAGCCCTGCCCCACAGGCCCCAGCCACAGAAACTAGCAGGCTGTGGTGGGGAAAGGATTGTTCCCAGCACAGATGGAAACCCGAGGGCCACACGTGGCTTCTGTGGTTTTCCCCAGACGCAGTGGAGCCAAGGCTGGAAGGCCGGATTTCCAAACCTCGGGGCAGAGCTCCCGTCCAGAGCCTCCCAGCCTTCCCCTCCCACGGGCCTCAGCTTCCTTGTTCCCAGTGACCTCGGCTCAGTCTTTGACCTTTGTTTTTGCAGATCTAGCCCACCCTGCCAGCCCACAGCCCCTTCCCACTGGCTTTGGCCAAGGCCCGGGATTCTCTGGGTTTGGGCTTTCATGGCTCAGCAATGGCTTGCAGGCTGCCCTGGGCCCTCAGGACCCTGCAACGGGCCTCAGAATCGTGCAGCAGGAGGACATACACATAAGGCCAAACTACCTAAATTCAAACCCAAGCTCTGCCTCTTGCAAGCTGCGTGGCCTCAGGCGAGGACTTACCTTTCTCTGCCTCACTGACCTCTCCGTAAAATGAGGTTAACCACAGCCCGTCCCTCTTAGGGCTAAATGAAAGCCGTGCCTGGCACATACTTAGTGCTTCATACATGTTAGCGTGTTTTTATTCCTTGTGATCTTGGGTCCAGTCCCATTCCTCAGGACAGCCCTCTGGCCAGGGCTGGCTTCATGGGCGTACACCGTGTACAGTGACACAGGGACCCATGTTCGTAAGGGCCATGCTTGGTGTAATGCTCAGCTGTGACTGTTCTGAAATTCTTAATAGTGTTTGGAGGAGAGGCCCACATTTCATTTTGCACTGGGTCCCACAGATTAAGTAGCTGGTCCTGCCTCTAGGATGCCCCTGTGATGCTTTCTGCTTCCTTTTTTTCGTGACTCTTGTCCCTGGTAGGAGCCAGATACATGTGTTTGTAATTACTTGATTAGTGTCTGTCTCTCCAATTGGAGCCTGAGCATCATAGGGGCACAGTGCTGTTTCCTCGGGGCCTGGCACATTGTGGGGCTCGCTCGAAGCGTGAATGAATGCCCAGACCCCATGCCAGACCCCGAAGGAGATTTAGAGAAGGTTCTGCCCCCCTCTGATGGAAGGGGGTGCTTTTAAGGGCACATAGGAGAAACATACAAGGCCTACTGATGGCAGGGACTAGGGAAGTCAGACCATAATCACTAGGAGTCTGGAGAGAGGGCGGGGCATCCCGGGGGCTGGGAAGGCTCCTGGGCAGATCTGGGCCTTGAAGCCCAGAGGGGATTCGGAGCGGTGTTGAGAGACTCCTTAGGGACAGCTGAACAGCTTTTGTCACCCCCCATTCCCAGCTTCCCTGGAGTGTTCCAGGAGTGATGTTGCCTTGGGCAAGCCTGTTGCCGCCTGATTAACCTCCAGGCAGAGCAGAATCTCAGAACATGTTTAAATAATGAAGCAATAAACGGACCAGCCTTTCCCCTCATCATTCATTGGTTCATTCATTCCGTAGTTGTTGAGAAGAGTCTCTTCTCTGCCTTCAGGGCACAACGGTACCAGTCAGACCCACTCATTTCCATTCCAGAGCATCCCCCTGGCCAGGTGAACATCTGGCTTCTAAAGCTTTCAACCATGCAGTGAGAGACCAAGCTTCTTGCATGAACTTTTGCCTTGGCTGGCAGAGACCTTCGTCTTGAATTACTCCCTGCCCAACTCTGAGCAAGAGGAGAGTCCCACGATCTGTCGGGGTGGGAGAGTCTCAGGCTTGGCTGAACGTCCAGGGCAGCGGGAGTTCCCGAAGCACACAGGCACGCTCCTCATGGAACTGTCGGGAGACCCCGGTGGCAGGAGTGAGCTGGGCACTCGGAGAGCCCGCCAGCACAGTGCCATGATGTCGGGGATGGCCCTGGCCATTACAGGGTTATTCGGTTGTGTACGCTTTGTAGGGATGCCCCCGGCTCTCCGGAGAGCACCGAGACCTCAGATAAATAATTGTTAAAACCAGTCATAGAGCGTTTTCGGCGGTGCCTTCAGAGCAGAAGCGCAGATCGGAGGCCAGCACGGGCTCTGTGCTGATGAGCGTGATAACCAAACAGGAGCAAAGCGACCTCCTGGAACATTTGTTTTCTCATCTATAAGACCATGGTGCTGTCACGCATGTGACCCTCACAGCCACCCTGCGGTGGGGGCCGGCGTAGCGGGGAACGCAGACACAGAGAAGTGAAATCATCCCGAGCCACACGACTACGAGTAGCTGAGCCAGGCTCTGACTGGTCGTCGCCTCACAGACTGACCTGACAAGGAGTACCCTGCAGAACAGACTCAGTGGGTTTCCATCATCTAACTCAGTCCTGAGTACATAGTAAGTGCTCAGTTAACACAGGCCGCTATGATCTTGTCCCTTTATTAAGCCAACATCATGTCCCCCCTCTGTCGGGTCCCGGAAGAGGGGAATAAGTCTCCCCTGTGCTTTTCCTCATTAAGCTTTGCAGTCATTCTGCAGACTGGGGTGGGCGTGTGTGGCAGGCTTTATTTCCGGGCCTGACGTGCCAGCCACTAAGCTTAGCAGCCCCCCTGCACCTGAGCCTCTAGTCCCGCCTCAGCTCATGCTCTGTCCTAGTGGCTGGAGCAGGGGAGGCGGGACCCCACGCAGGGCGTGTGTAGGTGGGCAGGAATGGAGGCGCCTGGGCTCCAGGATAAGCAGTCATCACTTTTCCTGAAGGCAAGAAATATGAGCCCATACATAGTTCTAAAACCACTCGCCCTAGGAATTTTGCTTTCAGAAATTTTTAAGCAGACCTACAAATTATGTGGTAAAGTGTCCGACATTGAGAGAACCATAATAAGTCAGTGGCCCTCAGAATATCTAGTTGGGAACAATTATGAAATAAAAAATGAACAGAGAGACGTTTGTCTGCATTTGGACTGCTGTTAAAATCATCTTTTAAAACAAAATCTGAAGTTATTCTCCCTACACCCACCTCCCAAAATGCAGCTGTGGTGTTCCGAGAACTTTTTTTTTTTTTTTTTTTTAATAAAAGAGAGCAGCCTTAGAGTGAAACAAGACATCTGATTTCAGAACCCAAAGAAGAAAGAATAAACTAAATGAGTGATAGAAACAGCACACTGACAATTTCCAATCTCATACACACACACACAAAGGCATTATTTCCCTAACAGCAGGTGTTGCCAGTAGCACAAATGGAATATTAATCTTATCTCCTAAGCCATTCCTCCCCACCACTGCCACCAGAGAAAACTTCCCCAGAGAGACTGGAGCATAATAAGCAGTCAGGGAGGTGGATTTCCCCCCTGTCTTGCTTACAGGGCTGCAAAACTGCATATCGAGTATGTCTCTAAAACCTGGATCCGCATATCCATGTATCTGAGACCGAATGTGTTTCCTTGCCCAGCAAATGTGAGCACAAGCGACTTATCCCCAGCCCAGCCAAACCTAAACCCACAGTTTTCATGGTGAGTGGCCAGCTGGACCCTGGAGTTGGGTATCGATGAAACCCAGGGCCAGTAAACACAGAAGGGAGAAGGGCTGGCTTGGGCCAGCTCAGCCAGTGACCGCCGATAAATATTTGTGAATGACCAGAGCAAGGAAGCCTAGGTTTCCATTTTGGGGGACCAAAGCCCAGCCCCAAGTCTATTCCAGTGGTTAGGGCCCTCGCAGCTCTTTCCCAGGTTGAGGATGTGGGCCTCATGTGGCCGTTACCACAGTAGGTCTCGGTGGTAATTCAGCCTTTCTCTCTTGAGGGGGTTGGATCTGAGGGCAAATGGGAGAGAGGCAGGAGGTAGACTAGCTAACAGGCTGGGCACATTCCTGAGAGCCTCCATAAGGCCTTCTGGTGTGGGACTGCACCCCACTGAGCCTCAGCTGGCTGATCTGTAAAATAGGAAGAAGAGTCTTGACTGGCCTGCACACAGAGACCAGTCCCAGCAATAATGGGCCTAAGCCCAAAGCAGGGCCTTGATCAAGAAGCAGGAAAAGGGAAAAGACAGAGAGAGGCTCCATGCCCCGTGCTTCCATGGCATCGGCTTTTCCCTGCCCCGCCGGTGGCCACGCAGCCAATCTTGCTGTCCAGTCTCATATCAGCCCACCTCCTTCTGACTCCATTAATCTTGCCTTCCCCATCGTTACAAGGGGCCCCCTGAGGGCAGACTCCCAGGCCTCACCTCTTATGTGCACACATCACTCCGCGTGTGCCAAGGAGCTGCCACCCAGGCAGAGTGAGCCTTGAGAAGACCCACTACCACCCAGCAACCTGGGCGTTCTTGGTCATTGCTGTATTGATGGGGCTGGCCAGCTCCAAGGTCTTTTGAAGTGGGACGATGGAATTCAAGCCCCCCTCAGAATTTCCAGGAAGGAACAGCAAAAGCTCTGTAAGACCCAGCTGAATTCTTCCTGAGCTCTTGACTACCAGCTATATAGAAATGAGCTCCTTCCTCCCCTAGGTGGAGAGAAGTTTTGTTTGTTTGTTTATTTTGGGGGGAGGGGGGAAATTTGAGCAGAGAGAGGGAAATCCCTGATATAGTAAGTAGGAAGCCAGACACTTTCAAGATGAATGCTGGGAAGGGCTCAGTCAGCCATCCTCCGGGGGCATTCCTTGGGCCGTAACTGCAGGCACCACAAAAATTCTAAATAAGGATGACAAAAGTTGTGAGAATCGAGCATTATCTGCCAGGGAATTTCCAAGGTTCTTCTCTGGGCTTAAAAATTACTCACACTCATAGAACAAAGAGAGTGGATGGAGAAAAGGCCAATTAGTGGAAAGTTATTGAAAAATAAAAAGGAGGGAGAATTCACAAAAGTCACAGGCACACGGCACCCTGGGGAGTTGGTGGGCCATGGAATGTCTTCTGTGGCCAGTTGGCTATCCCTGGAAAGAACCTGACGTAATGACTCACTTTCCTGATGGGGCCCGACTCGTCCCCGGATGCCCATGCTGACGATCCCCACAAATGGACCATCCTCCAGAACTTACAGCGTTAGGACCATTGACGATCCTAGGAGACCATTGGGAGATGAAACTGGGTATCTCAGACATGCCAGTGTGGCAGGAGCTGTTTGGATGGAGGGCCGCCTCTTCCACCACATATCAGGAGGCAGTAGGGCTCTCGCACCAGGAGTGTATTTCAGAAGTCAATGGGATCGAACCCAGGCAAGGATGAAACGCACCCCCGGGCCTCACGCCCAGTCAGCAGGACTCAGATCAGGACACCAGGCTGCTACAGGTGTTTCTAAAATGACTCTTAAATTACTAAAATAAATACAGACAGCTAAAAATCCTGGACATTGTATGTAAAAGCAAACATACAAGGCCTCCAAAAGGTGGAGAGAAGGCAGACTGGTTGGGGACCTTGGCACCTGAGGAATGACACGGTGACGACACACTTGAGTTTTCTTCTTGGCTTCCTTGATCCCAGAGTTGCAGCTAAAGAAGCTGGCAACCCAAAATGCCAATAGGCACAGGCAGACCCCCCAAAAACCTGCTCTCTCGAGCCAAAGGACCACAAAAGGGGCAGTTTCGCAGGACAGAGGAGAGGAGAAAAGAGCCGAAAAGTTACCCAAAGAAATAATGGCTGGAAACGTCTCGTGCATTGCTAATGGGGAAGTAAAATGGTACGGCCTCCATGGAAAACAGTTCAACGGTTTCGTACAAGGAACTAACTATGAAACTATCCCAGCAGTGGTGCCCCCAGGCATTTATCTCAGAGAAAAGAAAACTGTCCACACAAAAGCCTGTACACAGGTTTTCCTAGCAGTTTTATGCATGATGGCCAATAACCGGAAACAACCCGATTTCCTTCAGCAAGTCAATAGTTAAACTCACTGATCTATCCACACTATGGAGTGCTAGTCCGCAGTGGAAAAGGATGAACTGTTGATACACACATCCATCTAGATGAATCTCAAGGAATTATGCTGAGTGAAAGAGGCCGATCCCACCGAGTTACATACTGTATGATCCCATTTATATAACACTCTTGAGGTGACAACATTGTAGAAATGGAGACTAGGTTGGTTGTCTCCAGGGTCTAAGCAGGAGGTGGTGAGAGAGGTTAGGTGTGCCTATGATAGGGTGATATGAAGGGTTTTTGTGGTGATGGCTCTTCTGTGGTCTTGACTTGTCAAAATCCTGGTTGTATGATCTCAAACTATAGTTGTACAAGGTGCTACCATACAGGGAAGCTGGGTAAAAGATACAACAGATCTCTCTGTATTGTTTCTTAGAATTGCATATGAATCTATAATTATCTCACAATGAAAAGTTTAGAACATTTAATTCATGTTCATTTAGAAAACACAAAGAAAAAAGAAAAGAAAAATCCTGAACCCATCCCCTAAAGATAATCACTGATAACATTTTGGTATGTATCCTTTCAAATTTTTCTATGCATATAAATACTTAAAAAAAAAATGGCACCGTGTGGCACATATTACAACACGTGCTTTCTTCCATCTACTAGAGTGAATTCTTTCACCATTTCTTAATCGCTCCACGTTCAGTTTTTCGTTGTTGTAAACACCACTGTGATGAACATCCTTCTGCCTACAATCCCTGTGCATGTCTTTGATTGTTCCCTTTGCAGATTGCCACGAGTGGAAGTGCAAGGACCAGAGGTTTACATGCTTAGTGGCTCTTGTAAGAAAGTGTCATATTCCTCTCCAGAGACATACTAGTTTCTATTTCTAATATACAATGTGTTGCAAGTTACCACTTGTCTGGAAACAAACAAACAAACAAAAAGAGAACTGTCCACCTGTCTCTCAGGTAACAACTATACTTCCCTCTAAAAACCCAGCCACTTTGAAAAAGCTTTTAAATGAAAAAATTGTTTTTGTTAATTCTAATGGAAAAATGATACACTTAACTCCGATCCAAGATACCCCCAAATTTTCACAGATAGAAAACTATCACGTGAACATTGAAGTTGAGTTTATGTAAGTAATAATAATTTGAAAGAAAACAAATACAGTTTGTTCGTAAACTGCACTGCAAGGCAAGTCTGTTGTACCCCTGAAGAGATGGCTCACGGGACGGCGAGGGCCTCATATTTAGAACGTAGTCTTCCTTCTGCAAACTTTCTTCACTGACTTTATATACCTTCTGAGGGGTTCATGGTTATCCTGTTTTTCAGTTGTACTTCAAATAAAGTTATGGCACAGAAAACACCGTGAGGGCGAAATAGAGCCGGAACACAGAGCTTCCAGTGACAGAAGCCGTCCTCGTGCACAAGACCGAAGGGGTCTCAGAATGCCCCTTGCCCCCCACCTCTCTTGCTTTCAGTCTATAATCAAAACATTTGCTTTGTCCCATGGCGCACTTCTCAAATTTGTTCTATACGATACCCGCTGATTAGAAAGTATTATGTCAGGTAAATCGGTGAGGCTTACTTTGCCTAAAACCATCACGTTAAATATCACTTCTATATTAGTCAGCTGGGGTTGCCAGCTGACTGTCTTAACCATCGAAATGTATTTTCTCAAAGTTCTGGGGGCTAGAAGTCCGAGATCAAGGTGTCAGCAGGTTGGGTTTCTCCTGAGGCCTTCCCCTCGCCTCGCAGATGGCTGCCTTCTTGCTGTGTGTTCACATGGTCTTTCCTCTGTGTGTGGCCTTGTCTGTGTCCTAATCTCCTCTTATAAAGACGCCAGGCATATCTATTGAGCCCCACCCTAACAGCCTCATTTTAACCTAGTCACCTCTTTAAAGGCCCTGTCTCCAAATACAGTCAGTTACTTTCTGAGGTGCTGGGGGGGTTGGAGCTTCAATATATGAATTGGTGGGGGGGGGGGGGAACCAGGGACCCAATTCAGCCCATAACAACTTCTTATAGCATATTTTGTTAATAGGATTGGGGATGAAATGTCGATGTGTCAAAAAAAAAAAAAAAGTTTAACACGATATAAGAGCCATTATGGTAAAAAAAAAAAAAAAAAAAAAAAAGCCATTAACAAGATAGTTGTTACCGGATACAGGTCTGTGTGTTTATCTTTGCTGGAACATGCATAAAATATGTTCAGAAGATTCATAAAACGGTAACAGTTTCTTCAAGAGGACATAGTGGGCGGCTGAGGACAGCGTCAGGAGGGTTCACTGCACACTGCATTGTATCGTTTTAATTTTGTTCTCCACACATGTATTAATGCATATTGTAATAGGGAAATAAAATACTTATTTTAAATCAAAGATCGACTTAAATCCTCTATAATCTTTCTCTGCTGTATCCCCAGGCCCTGCCACAGAGCCTGGCACACAGCACACTCAGTAAAGGTGCTGAAAAGAATGAATAAATGAACAACTCAATGAATTCTGCTTCTAGCGTTTGGGTGCAGGGACCCTGAGCAGCCCACCCAGTGACCCTCTCTGTCCTTCCCCTCTGGTTTGCAGACGGCAGCAGAGACCTCCAGGAGGGAACAAGCCCCAACAGCACAGTGACCACCAGCCGGGCAGTGCCAAACACAACAGGGACCACCAGAAATCCTACCAGGGGGGCTCGGCGCCCCACCCCTCGGGGAGGCCCACCCATCACGGCTACAGCCAGAACCGGCGCTGGCACCACAGCAACATGAAGCACCCACCCGGTGACAAGGGGGAGGCAGGCACCCACCGTAACGCCAAAGAGACCGTGACCATGGAGAGCCCCAAGCTCGAGAACGCCCTGGGGGACGCCGGGCACAGCGTCCTCGAGTCCCCCCGCAGCCCGGAGGGCCCGGCCCCAGTGGCTTCCGAGCGGCCACCCGCACAGCAGCCAGGGGTCCCAGAGGCCGAGACAAAGCGTAAAGACAGTAGTACCCCCGAACGCATGGGGGAGCGGCCCAAAATTACCCTGCTCCAGTCTTCCAAAGACAGGCTGCGGCGGAGGCTGAAAGAAAAGGTACCGGTAATTGAATCTTTGTTTTTCTCTTGCTCCAGGGAGGATGGCGCGAGGTAGGCACGTCGGTAGGTGGGCTTAGGGGTGCGGGCCCGGGGAGCCACGTGGAGGGACGCAGGTCCCACCACGCCATAGGGACCCCTGGACACCAGAGGACAGGCCCATGGCCAGTTCTGCGTGAACTCTTCCAGCACATTCTGGTGCCTCACTGTCTGGCCGCTAAAGAGGCCCAGGGGCCTCTTGGTACCAGCCCCCAGCCTAAGGGGGGAAGGGAGAAGGAGGTTCATGCTGGGGGGGAGGGGAATGGCACAGGGAAGGCCCGTTCTTCCCTCCTGCATGTTCTGGGATCAGACGCTCCTCTATTAGTGCTGAAGGGCATTTGGGGGAACCACGGGGCTTATAGGAACTGCTGCTTTCCTTGAGGTAAGTACCAGCCAGGCTGTGATCCGTGCCAGGGTCAAGAGCAAAGGTGAGTTGGGCAGAGTGCCAGCAGGCTGCTCAGCCTTGCCATTCCCATCCTTCATCAACCAGCAGCCAGAGAGGGGTCTAAGGGACAAATTTTAAAGAAACCGTCACTGCCAGCATCACGCAGGTGCCAACCCTGCACTGGCATAGCCTTGAGAGTGAGGACCTCCTGAGATTTTGGTCCCCAGGAGCCTCCCTTTCCTCATCCTGCTCCTGGCCCTGGCCTCCAGAGCCTGGGTCACACATGCAGGAGGAGGGACGGGGATCTGTCCCTGGCAGCATCGCCTCTGCTGTGCTCAGCCCAGCGCCTCCTCCCAGGCCAAGGGTGCAGGGAAGGTCACCTTGGAGAGGAACTCTTCCTGAGGAAGGCTGGCTCGCCCCCAGCCCTCCCCACGGAGTCATTCTGGGGAGCTCCAAGTCAGGGCTTCTCCCAGCCTCCCTGTTGCCTTCTCTCTTCCCATCCACCTGAGTATAGATGCTGTGGATCTGGGACCAGCTTTTGTCCCAGAGCCCAGCCCTGCGCCCACACTCAGACAGCACAGACAGGTCCGACCTCTTCCCCGATCGGCTCCAGAAGCTGAAATGCTGATCCTGGCGTCCTTCACAGCCCGAGCCCCCCACGCCGCTGCTTCTGAGGGCAAGCAGCAGTGAGGTCCCAGAGGAAACCCTCACCCGTTCCCTTACCTCCCCAGGGAAGGGGCCTGGAAGAGGTTCCCTGATGATGATTAGCATTGGTCTTCACGTGAAGAGTGTCCAGAACAGGTCGCTACAGCCCGGCCAGGGAGAGAGGGTTATCAACTGCATACAGTCCAGTCTGCTAAAGCTAACTGCAGTCCCACAGGATGAAAATTACACAGGCTTTAGAGTCCAGCAAACCAGGCTTAGTCCTCGCTCTGCCTGGCACCCTGCTTGATGGCCTTGGGCAAGTCACCTAACCTCTCTGAGCCTCAGTTTACATGTCCACCCTGCAGACATGTCAACATGTAAAGAAAGACCCTCATAGTTGGTTATTATTCCATACGGACACCACTATTCCCCCTTTGGGGCCCATGTGGTTGGGTAGTAAGTAGGGTGAGTAAGGAGGGGATGAAACAGATAAGATAGATCCATAGCCCCCGCGCGTCGGTTTCAGGGCTCCTCAAGTGAGGCCTCCTGGACTCCGGGACCAGAAGGTCATGGTAATGGTCCCAGAGGCAATGGTAGGACTCGGGAAAAGCTGTAGCCCTTTCAGTCTAACCTCCTCATGTTACCGGTGAGTAAAGCGAGGCCCAGAGAGTGAAACCACTTCCCAAAGCCTTGCGGCTGGAGGCCGGGAACAGGTTCTAGACCCTCCACCCGTGCCTCGCAGCCCAGAGCTCTCTTTGGTACGATCAGAAGGGCAAGTACAGGACCTCCCGTTAGAGGCCTGATCCTGCCCTTCGCCCTGACCTCACATCCCGGTGATCGAGTCGATCGTCCTCTTGGCCCCCAATCTGCTGTGTTCGGGGAACTACTCGTGGGGCTGTCACGTGCTGTTTTTTTCCTCCAGCCTGGCTCTGGTGCAGTGGCACCGAAACCTCACATGGGCGTAGGTGTTTTTTGTCTGAAATTTCCCTCCCAGAAGCACCTGTCGTTTTGGTGGCGCATTGAAGGATTCCTCGGTGTGTAGTGTTCGTTGGTCCCTAAAGCCGTGTCCACAGGGCTCCCAGTTCCCAGGGAACATGCCCACCCTTGGGTTGGAGGAGCTGGCAGTCCGGAAGACAAACTTGCCACTCCAGGGGTGCCTCCGACCGCCACGGCAGGCGTTTTGAGCGCCACTCTCCTGCCTGACCTCGCCTTCCTCCCCTCATTTTCTCTTTGGCCCAATGTTTTATTTGTTATCTTGTTTCATCTTCCATAAGCTCCATTAAATTATTTCTGGATTGAGACATCTATCTGATGGACAAGTAGAGAAAACAAAACCAATATATGTGAGAATCCTGGGTAAGAGCTAGAGCTTGCTGGAAGGATTGGCTCAGGATGTCCCAGGGGCCCAGAAAAAGGTCAGCAGAGAGCTGTGGGGCCTCTGGGGCCTTGCTGGAGGTCAGCATTCCCAGAGTGTTCAGGCTTCCGGTTCTAGAAGGTGGGTCTGGGTCCTTTCTAGGGATGGAAGCCCCCCCTCTGCCAGCCAACCCTCACCACCACCACCACCACACACACACACACACACACACACACACACACACACACACACACAGAAACCTCGGCTCGGCTCAGGCGCGACTCGGTTTCTCTCCCGCGCCCCCAGGATGAAGTGGCAGTGGAGACCACCAGCCCTCAGCAGAACAAAATGGACAAGCTGATCGAGATCCTGAACAGCATGCGGAACAACAGCAGCGACGTGGATGCCAAGCTGACCACCTTCATGGAGGAGGCCCAGAACTCCACCAACTCCGAGGAGATGCTGGGCGAGATCGTGCGGACCATCTACCAGAAGGCCGTGTCCGACCGCAGCTTTGCCTTCACCGCCGCCAAGCTCTGCGACAAGATGGCGCTCTTCATGGTGGAGGGGACCAAGTTCCGGAGCCTGCTCCTCAACATGCTTCAGGTAACCAGACACCGACAGCTGCGCCTCCGCCGCCCCGCCCCCCGGGGGGTTATTACTAGAGAGAAGCCTGCAAATTCTGACCACGGTTGAACTTTTCCCAAGTTCCTCCCTTGCCCGATTAATTATAGAAAATAAAAAGGCACTCAAGGGGCAAGGGATGAGTGGCCGGATTTGCGTGTGTTTGTGTGAGTGCTCCATGGTTACGATGGACCAATATAATTTTATAGGTGCTTCATGTTTAACCAGCCTTTCTCTCTTTCTATTTCCATGATAAGAGGGCTGGCTCTCGGTCTTAACCAGGCTCTGTGCTTTGACCTCTTCGCATCCGGGCAGACACACGCTTAGCATAAACTTCTCTCTTCCTCCTCCTCCTCATCAGCACTGCCCACCCACCCCAGACTGTGGAGGTGATGTGGTTGGTTGTAGCCGGTGCTTAAATGGGTCTGAGCAGATGCACAAGGGCTTGGGGTAGGAAAGGTTTGGTTGTGCGCTGATGCACGGCCGCCTTCCAGCCACTGCCAGGGCAGAGAGGAAGCGTGGCGATCTAAGGCCGTCTTGCTCCTCGGTGCCTTCCCACTCAACACCCCTTCTTCCCTCCACAGGTGGCAGCGTCCGGTGCTGGTTTTAACCAATGCGTGTGTATAATATGATAGACGTAGGTGCATAGACTGAGCCCAGCAGTTTCGCCTCATGAGTGGGGATGTGAGGGGCCGATGCCTGCTCTTCTGTCGTGGGTGGTAACAGGCGAACTGGTGGCCCCAGAACTGCTGGCACCAGGGAAAGGTAGCATGTGGCGCAGCATGGTGGCCACACCAGCCTCTGAGACTATTCTTGGAGACTCTTGGCTAGAAAAATGTATCTCTACTTTTACTTTGTCCCTGACACTTGTTGAGATATGAATTGAGTTTCTAGTCCAGGTAAAACGGTAGCTTGGCAGTCTGAAAGTAGAATTACAGAGCTGGAAGAGACCACCTGCGGGTGTGTCTTAACCGGGATGACCGTGCAATAAGTCCTCTGAACCACAACACTTCTGAGAGAGGGGCTCTGTTCATAGTGACGCCTAGACGCCAGGTGTGAAAGGGCAGACGGTCCCCCTGATCGTGACCACCCGGGTCGTGGTCTGCCGTCACTCCCCAAGAACCGGAGGAAGGAAGCTGCCCACAGGGCTCCATCCCCGCTCTCGTCCCCTCTTCCTGAGGAGCCTGCTCGCTGCAACCTGAGCCCTCGCTGGCCAGCTTGGGCCGCGTCGCTCCAGCTCCAGGCCCCGATCAGGTTCCCATTCCTGGATCACCCACACTCCCCTGGTGACGAATTCCCGCATTACCTGAGGGATTTGCACATCGGGCATGTTCCTCGTGGGCCGGAATGTCCTGGGAGAGGGTGCAGGGTGACGGCAGGGGGAAACCTGTCTGCCACGTACCGCCATGCATGGGGGCGTCAAGGGACAGGATTGGACTTCGGCCTTAGCTTTCGTCCTTTCTCAGAGAAGGGCCCGGATAGGACAAGACTTGTAGACAATGGCTGCCAGCTCCAAGTATCCTAGCCAGAGCCAGTGGTGGACAAACATACAGGACGTGATGTGAGACGGACCCAGGCGGGAAGGGCAGCTGGCCACAGGGGCCGCCCAAAGTCCTGCCTGGGTCCCGCATTTCTTCCAAAGCCCCGTGGTTAGAGCGGCCTTGCCCGCAGTGTCCTGCAGAGCATCCGTCCCAGCAAAAGGGTCTCTGTGGCCCTACCCCCGCCTCTCCATTAGCCACAAAGTGGACTGGGTTAGGACGTCAGGAAGGGAACCTGTTTGGCTGTGCTGAACTCGGTGAAGTTCTCCTTATAATCTCGAGCTAATAACTTCTCGTGGAATTACCGTGTGGAGAGACACAGTATGGCAAACACTAGGACAGGGAAAGACACCGAATTGAAACCCGGGAAATAGCTTTCTCAACCTGATTCATGCCTTCAGCTGGAGCTTGGCCTCTGCAGCTCCTGCTGGGGAGGTGCTTGGCCACTTGACATTCAGCCGTAGACCTTACGATGTTGTGCTACTGGTGATGAGTCAGGGACCTTGGTGAGGGACGTGAGTCACCCCACTCTCCCCAGCCCTGCCACTGGCTCACAAAACAGTCCTGGGTCCCCCCCCAGTCCTCAGAAACCTGCTTATTCCATAGTGCGGCTCAATGATAGATATGTCAATCCTACTAATGCCACCTTGTCTCTGGGGCAGAGGAGAGCTGTCACTCCCACATCCGCCATTTGTGTAGATGGAGCATTTTGGGGCCAGGTATTTAGAAATCTTAATGTCCCCCTTAAGGCTCACTCATCCCCTCTTTACCACATGCAGCCCCAGCTTGCATGTAAGCTGAGGAGGGAGCCCCTTGAAAGGCATAACCAGAGGGCTTGAGCCAGGCCCGCAGGCCTCCTGGGTCGCTATCCAAGGTTCTTTTGGCTCCCGTGGAAGGCAGCCTGGATATGCTAACGTGAGGCTGCCCCCAAGCTCCTTGCAGACCCACTGCTCACAAGGCCCAGAGGAAGCCAACACCACGTGTCTGATTGGGCCTCCTCAGGCCCTGCCCTCCTCTCTGCAGCTCACGAAGTAGCAGGTTAGAGTAGGCTTTCTGGGCAACATAATCCACAGCCACATACCGCCCCAGACTCACGAGGTACAAGGAAAGAGAGCATGGCTCATCAAACCCCACAGGGATGTCGTTTTTCACCTGCTTTCATTTTCCGCAAAACCTGATTCGTACCCCTTTGCTGGCAGACAGTCCTGGACCCAGCCCCTTTTCTCCCTCTAGGGTTCACGCTCAAGCTTCATCCCTCCAGGTCCACGGCCACTGGATCCCCAGGCAGCCCCTGGTTCAATTTGATGGCCTCTGAGATGCCCCTCGGGTGGCCAGGTGTAGCTGCTGCCTCCACGTTCAGGTTCTGAGACCCCGCTGAGTGATGCTGGCTGCAAAGAGGCCAGGGTGTGACGTGTCCTCGGAACACAGCCCCCAGCAGCTGTCCTCGGCCGTTGCTTTCCTCAACGAGCCACTTCTGCTGCCGGAGCTCGTGCAGTGGGAACCGGCAGCATGAGGGGCGAGGGGCAGGCTCTGATATAGTGGACGCTCTTGGCATAACTGTGAGGACTGCCTGCCAAGTTAGGGTGCGGCCCCCATAGAAAGGGAAATGGGGCCAGGGAAGGTCAAAGGACCTTTAACCCTTCCTAGTCAGATTTAGCATTGTCATCTCAAGGAACCCAACAGCATTGTCCTCGTGAGCTGTGGTGATGTCAGAGACCCTGGAGTCTCAGTGGACCCTTGTCACCAATCCCTGGGTTCAAAAAAAGGTCTTCAGTTTTTACATCTGAACTGAGTCTTTTTGCCTTAGACGTGGTCTTTTTCTTAGTATTTTTATAAGTAAAATTCTACTCATCGGGCAGGCATTTCTTAAATGTCTGTCATGTGTCAAGCATGTACATTAAATCAGTTTCTTGAACTTGAATGTGTGTATGAATCACATGGGAATTAACTTAAATGCAGATTCCAATTCTGTAGGTCTTCTTAGAACCTGAGATTCTGCATTTCTGACAAGCTCCCAGGTGATGCTGGTCATGCTGGCCCAGTAACAAGGCTTTGAATGACCGATGGCTTGTAGGTGATGGGTCAGTTTCATAAAGAGGCCAACTGAGGCACATTCTTTTATCAGTGTGATTGTCAGAGGTGGGGATCCAGCCTGGGAATATTAAGTTTCAGCACTGTTTTCTTCAGGCTAGTGGTTCTTAGCCAGCTGTCTGTTAGACTCGTGGGAGGAGGAGCTTCTAGAACATACCAGTGGGGGCCCTACCCCAGACCACTGAATTAGACTTTCCAGGCCTGGGCATCCTTGTTTAAAGAACTCTCCAGGTGGTTCTACAGTGCAGCAGGTTGAGCACCACTGTTAAGAAGATACTCCAGAGATGCCCTGACTAGGCCACCATTGTCATTTAGGAACCAGCTAGCCCTGCCTGTCACCCCATAAGTGAGTCAAGAAACTTATACTAAGTACTGAACTCTGTTGTGCAGTGTGGATGAAGGACTCGGAGCTGATGGGAGAATGCCAAGGCAGGGGCCATCCTGAGACAGTCCCTTCTCCTTGCCCAGCCTCCGTTTGCCCTCTGTGCAGAGAGGAAACTGGTCTGGACCCTCCCAGGGGCTCTTTTTCACGCTCCTCACCATCGTTCTGAGGTTCCTCCCAGAGCACCCGCACTGACCCCAGCGAGCCAGGCGGGAGGCCAGAGCTGCCTCTCCTCTCCCTCTGACCCCGTTTCTCTGTCCTCAGCTCCTCTCCCCACGTTCCTTTCCTTTTTCTTGGCCTCGAATATTTGTTGGAGCAGCTGTCACATGTTTTAGGAAAAGGGCCTCGCTCTCAAATCATACTGCCAGGCTGTACCTGGGGCCAGGCCACCATGTAAAGCTTTGCCACCCCGCCTGCCTCACCCCACCCCTTACCGTCCAGCTCCCGGCTTCTTCATGTCTGCAGAGTCCCACACCCACTCGAGTATGTGGACTGATTACTTCTGACTTCCAGGGGCATGTGGGCTGCCCAGGGCCCCTGGGTTACAGAAGTCACCAGAACTCTGCCTTGATCCTCACCAGAGAATTGTGGTACAGTAACGGGGAGGGGGACGCCAGTTTCACAGCGAGGTGAAGCATGAGCATGCCTCTTTTTATGGGACCTTTGGAATGACAGGAATTGGAGGCCCGAGCCCCCTCCGCCCAGCACGGCCCCGTCACCACCCAGGCCTTCCACTTGGGCTCAGGGAGTGCTCCTTTGGTTGGGTAGTACAAGTTCAAGCCCTCCTCTGTTGAAATGCGTGTGCCCTGTTTAGCCAGGAGGTGTCTGCATCCGAGCTATGCAGAGCAAAGTATTATTAGAGCAGGCATCAGTGTGTCTGTAACTGAACCCAACTCTCCCTAGCAACCGTTGCCAACAACACCTCTAACAGAAGGATGCGATACCTTTTTTTGAAAAAAAAAAAAAAAACAACTCATCTCAACCAAGTTGTAAACACAGCAGGGCTGTTGTGAAAAGACGACTCAAAATCAGAATCTGGCATGTGACCAGACTTCAAAATAAATTGCTCTTTGCTAGAACCTTCTAGAAGACACGGCCTCTGAAAAAATTGACCCCGGGCTAGAGATGGATAAACTCTTCAGAGTTTCTAGCTGGGTCACCGTTAAGCCTTGTGTTTGGGGCTTTTCGATATATAGAAACTCAATCGAGTGGTGACAGGGGTTCATGGGGCGTCTGTGGGGTCTCTGGGAATGATTTTAGCTGTGTTTCAGTACCAGAAGAGGCACTCAAAATTTTCTAATCTGGTTGCTGCTATCAATAAATCAGAATGTAAGACACATCTTCATGTGACACATCTGCCCCCTCTCCTAGTGCCGTGTGTGCCAGCTTGGGTGGAGGACCTGGGCAGTCCTCTAACTCTAGTCATAAGGGGGAACCTGCTTCTCCTGGTTATCCTAAGATGTCAGGAAAGGGAGAGGAAGGACTAACCTTCATTCTTGGAGTTCTAACCAGCCCTAAGTGTGTAAACTCCTCAAGGGCAGGAATCCTGGCTTAGTTACTGATGGTCCCCAGCTCCTGGTAGCATGACTTGTACCTAGTAGGTGCTCAGTAAATGCTTGTGCAAAGGGGCGATGGAGTCCTCAATGTTAGGTACCGGTGCTCCCCGGCGTATGATGGGCTTCTTAACTCTCCTGAGCACTTCCATGTGTGTGAACGTGGGGGGGTCTCTCTCCTAGGTGGGCTACAAGGCAGGAGTCCTTCCCCACATTTATAGGTGAGGAAAGGGACTCAGTGAGACTGCAAGCCCCACCCAAACTCAGGAGACTGAATGGGAGCAGTCAGTCCAGCACCCACGCTCCTGGCTCCCACGTCACCTGAAAATCACACGTAAGGGTCAGAAACTTGGGAAAATCAGGAATCTGCCTCATGAAGCTCTCAGTGGGGATTTCGAAATCCACCCCTCTAGAATAATCTCGTGGCATTTCCAGCAGTCTCTGAGTCTGAGCTTTCTCGGCCAACAGAGGGCCAAGGGTGTCTAAGGAAACACCTCTGCGTCTCCACTTGCTTAATCCAGATGAACCACACAGCTGTTATTCCCAAGGTTTGGCTCTCCCCTTCACACCCGCCACCCCTGCTCACGCCTCTCCCTCACTTCTGCACACCCTCTGCCAAGCCGACGTGCGCTCCAGGCATGTAGACTGATTTTACTGTTGGCCCACGCGGGCCATACCCAGGGGTAGAAGCACATTGTTCTGCTCATTCCGGAGCCCAAGCAAAGCCCTGGGCTGGACCCACCCTGAGCTCTGGCCACCGCTACTGAGAATCAAAAAGGGGGTGAAGCACAGGGCCAGCGGGCAAGGCGGGCAGCTTTCCTGGTGGGCAGACTGAGGAGAGTGATTTCGGAGGCCCACCAAAGTTCTCTTTTTCTAAAAAGTGCTGCTCCACCTGCTGGCTGGCATCTAAGCATCCTGTGAGTCGTCGGTGCCCATACTGACGGTTGCACCCCACAAAGGCCCTGCAGAGCGGACATGCACATTCCCCAAGAGTGGGCACCCGCAGGCTTGCATCACACATCGCGGGAGAGCTTGACCTTCCGCACGGGAGTCTGTGGCGGGCGCGGCTATGGCGATGGAGGAGCCAGGGCCTGGCCGGCAGGCACCAGGAAGAACCCTGAGCCCACCCACCAGAACCAGAGGGCGTGGGAGCCCGGTGCTCCCTTGCCAGACTCGTCGCCCACACTTGCTTTGGCAGGAGCGAATTTTGCCTTGTTTGCTCCACTCCTCACGTCTTTCCCTCGGCGATCACTTACGGAGCATCTGCTGTGTGCCGCTCGCCACCGCGGAGCCTGCCTCTGTGTTGCCTCTGCTCCTCAGCCTGCCGTTCGGTCTTCTCCCAGCTTCTGCGGGTGGGAGGACCGTCTCAAGTCTAGGTGTTTTATTCAAGCGCCCAGCTAGAATGTCTCAAAGTGAGTTTTCAAACCAGCTTTCTCCGACTGTTCAGTTTGGGGGTGCAGGCGTGGAGGTGGAAGCATGCAGGCGTCTGAAAGTGCTACATCTAAGGCCCCCTGTGAAACTTTGGCATGCTCAGTGGGCCAGAGCCAGCTCTTGACTTGAACAGTAAAAAGCATTTTGTTTTTTTAATCTGAAAATAAGCAAAGGAAAAAAAAAGCCATCATTGACTCTCAGTCCATCCCAGAAGGAGCCCAGGAAGCAGCCTGCCAGTTCAGCTTTTCTTTTCCAAAGCTGTGTCCCCTGTGTCTTGGGGGGTGAGGACTGTGTCCTCGTCATCTGCATTCCACCCCAGCGCCAGCACATAGTAGGTATTCGGAAGGCTGGTTCCAAAAGTCTCAGTGCAGCGGGGACCGAGGTGGGCAGAAGCCAGGGCAGCAGAAGGGAATGGAGCGGTGTTCTGTTCCCTCCTGTCTCCGGGCCACCGGAGCATTACCCAGGTCAGGAGTGGTTTCACCATCTCCCGTGTCCCTTGCCAGGCCGTGTCCTCTTCCCTGCGCACCCTCACCCCCCAGCCCGGCTTCATTTTTCCTGCTAAATCCCCTGATAGAACTTGGCTGGGTGCGTCCCTGTCTGAAGCTGCCACACCGAGGCAGGCCTGCAGATAAGTGGGTTATTGGAGAAGGCCAGCTCAGGTGTCCCGGGCCCCAGAGGGTCACCCCTGGCTGGCTGGCAGCTCACCCCCAGCACCTCCTCCTCCCCAGGGCCAGGCCAGCAGGAGACAGCAGATCTTTTCCCGCAGCTCAGCGAGTGGCCGGCCCCCAGCCGCCGGCGGGAATCTGAGCTATGCTAAGCCGCTCCAGATCGGAGCATCGCTGCCCTGCCCGGGCACGGCCAGCCCAGACAGGGCGCCTCTACCTGTCGCGGCCGCCTCTGGAAAGCTGGCACTGCCTAGGCTAATGGAAAAAATCCTCCTGTGGGTTATGTAACTGCTCACCTTTCTGTCCCTGGCTTCCCAGGGAGGCTCCCGGCCACCACAGAGGGAGAGTGGTGGCCCCCAGCCAGGGCGGGGACAGCAGAGGGTCATTTCTTTGAAAGGGCAGAAAATTGTCTTCAGTGATTGCCGAAGGTCCTCGAGGACCCAAGGAGACCGGGGTGTTCCCTACAGATGGTTTTTGGTCTGGGAGGCCTGCCCAAGCCAAGTAGCCTAGCAGAGTGAGGAAGACTCGCCCAGGCAGCTGGGCCCGGAAGGAGGGCTTAAGGAGAGGACGAAGGCTGGTCTTGTTGTTGGTTGGTTTGGTTCGGTTTTTTTTTTGTTTGATTTTATTTTTATCGTGGTAAATATACACAACATAATATTTATCATTTTAACTATGTTTAAGTGCGTGACTCCGTGGCATCCAGCACAACCACCACCACCATCTACGCCCAGAATCCTCTCACTGTCCCAAGCAGAAGCCTCGTAGCCACCAAACAATGACTTCCAATCCCCCAACCCCACTCCACCTTCCACGCCACCTTCCGTCTCTGTGCTCGATGCATACCTCGTGTAAGTAGAATAGTACAATAGTAGTCCTTTTGTATCTGGCACATTTTACTTGGCATATAATCGTTTCGAGGTTCCTCCATGTGGTAGCCTGTGTCAGACTTTCCTTCCTTTTCATGGCTGAATATATCCCATTGCATGGCCGGACCCCGTTTTGTTTATCCATTCAGCCTTCATTGACGGGCACCTGAGTTGTTGCTATCCTTTGGCACTTGTGAATAATGCTGCTATGAACATTCAAATGCAAGTATCTGTTCGAGCCCCTATTTCCAGTCCTTTTGGGTACAGACATAGATAGAAGTGGAATTGCCGAATCGTATGGAAATTCTGTTTAACTTTTTAGGAACTGCCGAACTCTTTTCCAGGTGGGGGAAAATATAATGAACCGAGACCCAAAGAAATGATGCAAGTGAGGGGCAATGGGGGCCCTGCCTTATCTGGAATCAAGGGTCTAAGTGGAGAGTCAGAGAAAATCTGTAAAATGGGGCAAGTCAGAACTCGAGAGGCAGAAAGGTTTAGACTTTATGAAGTAGGACCGGGAGCCATTGTTGGTTCTTGAGCTGTAGCATCCGGAGATTAATTTAAAATCATAGAATAATATAGCCTAAAGGAAGGCTCTACAGATTATCCACCCAGAACATTCATGTTACAGATGGAAACCAGAGACCCAGCGAGGTTAGGAGAAGCCATGTTTCGGGAAGACATGTATGATGGGTTATTTCTTACATTGGAGAACCAGGGGTTTTAGGTGAGCCCAGTTGTCTCTTTTGCAAAGGGAGCACACACTGATGTGAGCCTGCCCCCCAAGGCTCTAAGCTGCGATGGCAGGCCTCATTTCCCCACCCTCCTCTCCAACAGCCTGTTCCCGGCTCCTGGTACATGGAACAGTAAGTAGCATTCCAGCTACCGCCCCCACAATCCGGAGGCTGGAAGCTGGGGTTGCCTACTTCGGGGACAGTGGGCCAGTGTGGGAGGTTGTGTCCCTCTACCTTTGTTCCTCTTCCTTATGCAAGTGCCGCAATGGGCTCTGAGAGCTTCTAGAAGGATAGGTCAGCGGGCATTTTTTAACTGGGGCCCAATGATCAAAGACGAACAGGGTTCCCAGCCAAGGGCGCATGAGCACGTGGCCTGCTGGCAGCCTTCAGGGACAATGAACAGGACTCTGCCCAGCGTGTCCCCGACCTCTGCCACTGGTGCCCACCCCAAGTGTGGTGGGCGCATCTCCCCCTGACTCTTCGCTCACCCACACCTGCCTGCATCGGCTGCGTTCCACATGCCTGGCATGAATGAGAGTGACTTCTTAGGAAGTGCATGAGGTCAGGGCTGGGCAGAGAGGGTTGGAGGAGTGGAAAGAGGATCTAAAGAGCCAGCAAGAATGCCGCTCCTGTCTTGAACTTACTGCTTTCAGGGTGGCTTCCAGGGTCCCGTCTCCCCTAGATAAGTGAATGGAGGTCCTCCAGCTCCTAAGCCCGTGGGCATCCTGTGAACACTCCAAACCCATGCCATGTCCACTTGCTCGTTCCTTCTTACCTGCAGACCTTTCCCTGTTGGATGGCATCTCTGTCTGGGAGAGGCGGTGACACTTGACCATGAAGCAGGGACTAGACTGTGTGACCTCTAGAGGTCAGCGTCCAACCCAGGACTCTTGGAGCAGCCTCAGAATCATCAGTATAAGGAACCTGGCCTCAGAACCCAAAGTTCAGAATCAGGATTCCCCAGGCACCCACAGAGACTCCAAGCCCCACTGCCTCATGCCTGGAGTATGAGTCCTCAGGGAAAAAGAGGCACAGCCCTTTCTGGTCCTATCTCAATCCCAGCTCCAGCTGACAGATTGCCACCTTCACTTAACCTTTTGACAGCCCATCCAGATCCCAGTTCACAGAGGGAGGAAAGTTTTAGGCCACTTTGAAACATGGAGACAGACAAAAGCAGTCCCCTCCCATGACAGCCCTCCAGCCCTTCTCCCTGGGGAAGGCCCTTGCCCTCCACAGTATCACACTCTTGACAGTGCCCAGCTAGGACCATGCATATTACAGAGAAGTCGTATCACTCCTGGATCATTTGCACCCAGACTCATTAAGCAGAGAGGGCCCTCAGGCCACCGTGGCACCGTGTACTGTCCCCACCTCCCGCTGGTGGTGCCAAAGGATGGCTGGGCTCCAGCTCCAGCTTACAGATATCTATCTATAGTTGGAATAAGTGCATTCTGGAGCAGCTGCATGTAAATTGAAGCTCCACATATTAGACTCACACCATTGGCCCCATTAGACAACAGCCATTGCATTACCCTGGGTGGTAGAACAAGTCCGATTAGAGGAATAACATAGAGTTGGAAGCGCAATCGCCTGGAATTCAGCCTGCAGGCCACAGAGGCCTCCTCTTAATGACTTACTGCCATGTGGCATAAGAAATCATCAACACAGCCCAGAGTCTGACACCTACCTTCTAACCCCGGTTCTGGCACCAGTCAGCTGGTGACTTTGGGCAGATCTCAAAGTCTAGCTGCCCTCCACTTACTCTTCCATTAAATGGGGTAGTAACACTTATCTCCTATATCTGCTTACCCCACAGACATAATCATTGTTAAAATCTACTGAAACGCATCTCATGTTTCCTGTGTCCTCTTAAGTCTCCTCCTCCAAGAGGAACTCCAGGATTTCATAAAAGCATGTTTTTCTTTTTGCTCCTGGTGAATCCCCTTGAGGCCCCCACACAGACCTTCCACAAGCCCAGGGGTCCCCAGGGTGTACTAGGACTAGGAGTTTAGGCGCAGCACTCCAGATAGCCCTGGGGTCCAGCCATAAGAAGAGCTCTCATGGGGGCCTAGGGCTGGCATTGAGGCCCCATGGGTGCCCCATGCTAGGCACTGTTAAACCCCAGCGAGCAGGGGTACTGGTCTCTGTCAGGTATTTAGAGACCAAAACCAGCAAAACCAGCTCAACCAGAGAGCAATTTAAGAAAGTCTGTGGTAGGGGCATGCCCTTTAAGTGCCAGCAGCTGGAGAAGGCTTCTTGGAGGAGGTGGCATGAAACAAGAGTCAGGATTTGGGTGGTCAGAGGAAAACAGGAGGAAGAAGCCAAAGCAAAGGCTTGCAGGTGGGCGGGGCCTGGGTGGAGCACAGTTGTGCGGGAGAGCATGGTGAGGCGAGGCAGGTCTTGTCGTGTGCTTACGGCCTGGCCGAGGGTGTGTCAGCAAGCCCCTGTGTGATGCTGCCCAACCAGGCAGTGACCCCAGTAACCACACTGGCTCATTCATCTGCTGGCACTTGCTTTTCACCGTTTTAGGCCAAAGCTGTATTAATCCCAAAGTAAAACGTCTACCTTAAGAGTAGTGAGCTCCTGGCAGCCTCGGGCCCTGGTCAGTCTTGAGCAGGAGACGGAGAGGGCTACCGCGTCTGGGGCCCAGGCCAGCCTGCAGGGAACTGTGGTGCCAGGGCTCCATTGAGGCAGATAGTGTGGGAGACCTTCCCCCCTCCCCTCCCTGGCCAGCTCACTCCCTGTAGAGGGGTAAGGTTCCAGGTGCCCACCTCACATAGCCCGCTTACCCCTCCTTAGAGATCAGCTGCTTCCAAGAGCCGTCTGGAGGTGGGTGTCCACACGCAGGCGTCCACACGGATGCTGTCTTACTGTCCCTCCTCCTGCAGTAGCCATTGAGCCCTGGGGGACCAGCGGCAGGGCCGCTCTTGATGCCAGGGCCAGGCAGGTTCATGAAGCAACCCTCGCGCTTTGACCTCCCCCCACCCCACCCTTCCCCGGCACGTATTTTCTGGTAGGAAAGGAGACAGGATGTCTGAAACCAGCCAGCATCTTGCCTAGCTCCACCCCCTCTGGCCTCAGTGTCCTCACTTGATCTGGGGGGCCAGTCTCCCACTGGGCGATGGGAATCATGGCTCCTCTATGTCTCTCACTGCCCCTCGAATGTCTTGAGCCTGAGAAGGTTGTACAGGGGTCCAGGACGGAGGAGAGCCTGGAACACATTTGGGGGTGGATTAGAAGCACGAAGAGAAGATGGGGAGAGGCTCAGAAGTAGGGGAACCAGAAGCTTAGGTTTGAAAGGTGCGATGTAGGAGGATGTGCCCGGGGTCTGGGTTCTAGCTCCCGCCCTGCCTTTCTCTAATTGGGTGACCTCAGGTAAGTCCGTCCACCTTCTAGTGGTTTCCTTGCCCATAAAGAGTTAGAAGAGGTGATTTCAGTGGTCCCTTCTAGCTCTTCATTTCTAAAACAGACATCCTGGGCATACAGAGGGTGCCTGTTAATTGCGTGCTGCTGCCTGATTGGTCATTGGAGTGACCAGTGAAAAGCAGACTGCATCTCAGACTGCCCCTGCCTCGGGGGAAAGAGGGGGCCTCTGCGGTCCCCACTGTTCCTCCTCACCCTCCTGGCTAGGTCTGCGGAGTCAGCACCCACCTGGTGGGCAGAGCAGCCTGCAGGGGGCACCAGCGCTCAAGGCCAGCCTCCCCTGCCTTCAGGCCCCTCCCAGTCCAACCCAGCATCTTGGTATCCTGGGGGTTGGCCATTGCAGTCAAGGCAGATGGGGGTGACTGTGCCACAACACCACCCTACTGTGTGCATTTCCAGCCCCTCTGGGGCCCAGCCCTGCGTCCAAAAACCTTAGTTGGTGGGTGTCTTTCAGACCTCCAGGGCAGGCCCGCAGTGCTCATTCCCCCAGTCTCTGGTGGGTTCCAGGGAGCTGTCTGGCCAGGAGCGCTACTATCTCCTCCCTTTCCGTCAGCAGTCACTCTGCAGACATTTATTGTGCAACGGCTGTGTGCAGACGCTGACCCTAAGTACCCATTAGACTTTTGCGAAGTGGGTGTTTGTAGTTTCTCCTATACATGGATAAAGAAAGTTCCCGAAAGCTTTAGAAACTCACTCAAAGTCACACAGCCAGTCAGTGACAGAAGCAGAACCCCAGTCCCCGAAGCCGCGTGCCCCTGCCTCCTCAGACCATACCTCTGTTGGCCGGAAGAATATTTGTGTTTGGGGGCAGGGCCGGGTATAAGGTAGATGACAGCTGGCAGAGAAACAAGATAAGAAGATGCCTTTTAGATGACAGTGTTGATCGGAGCCTCCTCCACACAGACTAAACAGTGTCCATGTGATCTCTTCACTGTCATCTTATGACCGAAAGAATCTGGAGACACTTTCCAGACCAGTCTCACTGTGGGCAGGGAGCAGGGGTGACCCTCTCCACCGAGCTGCAGCTAGGAGCCAAGGTGGCTTCTCTGTGGCCGTCCCATCCACTGGTTTCTCACCCATCCCCCTCATGATTCATGAAAAAAAGCAAAAAGAAGACTCGATTCTGTTTGATCTGCTCCCACTCGGTGGCCCTGGGAAGTGGAGGCTGCAGCTCGGGGTTCACGTGGGTTCTGGCGAGTGGGTGCTGCTGGTGCCCTAGGCCTCGGGGCATTGGTGAGGCCCTCTCTGTTTGCAGTCCCTGAGGTCAGGCGGTAGGTCGAGTCCCCTGCAACAGGCCCCAGCAGCGGAAGCCCAGAAGAAACAGATCGTGTCTCAGATGAGGCTTCGCGCCTCCGTCACCTGTCTAGATCAGAGGAAGGGGTGGTAGCATCTTTAACTGGTCCCTTCCTTACTGCCCAGCAAGCCTGAGAGGCCAGGACATCAGGCTGCAAAGTATAAAGGAAAGAGAGAGGGAGAGAGAGAACCCACATGCTGTCTCATTTCTAATGCTTTCTAAATTATTAAGAAGTGGGGACCCTGGGGTGTGAGCCGAGGCAGCTGGTTGCTCAGTCCCGAAGGAGCCCTTCTAAGGTTTCCCTGGCACCCAGCCCAGAGTGCCACCCTGGAGACAGAGCCACGTGGAAAGCCTTCTTCCTGCTGCTGCCACGCTTTTCTGTTTTTTAAACTCCCCCCATACGGCTCGATTTCTCATCAGCCCCTCTGCATTTCGGTGGCTGTGGCTTCATTTCGGAATCGGGTTGAGGAGCCTGGGGAAAGGTCCGACCGGGGTCTGCAGGAAGGCAAGGGCCACTTAGCGCAGCTCACTCCCACAAGCATTGTTGCTGCATGGGCTCGTGGGCATCCGCTCCCTGCGAGCATGGTATGGCCACAGACACCGTGGCTCCTCGGCCTTATCAAAGGGAAGCTCAGAAATATGGTGTTGGCACATCATAGCCTGTTTCTCCGAGCTTCCTCTCCCTCCAGCCCCGACAGAAGAGGCAGCATTCTTGAGAGCTGATTGGAATGAGAGTCCCACAGGAGCAAGATGGCCAGACGCCAGTTCAGTTTGTCTTTATTGAGCACCCTCTGTGTACCTCAGGGATCGGGCTCGAGGGCGGGGAGTGCAAACAGCCTCAGAGGCCCATCTGTCTGTCCTCTCCCTCAACCCCCATCATCCCGCCAATGGCTGGCACAGCTTTCCTGTACTCAGATCAGCCAGTATGTTTTCGGGGACCCCCGTCCCTGCCTCCGTGGCGCTTCTGGCTCTGTGCCCCCTTCCTGGTTGTCTGGCTCCCTATGACCCCAAAGGGCTTGCTTGCAAAATTTTGTTCTCTGGACTTTGTGTGTACCCCGTCTGCTCTACCCTCCCAGCACCTTCTGGCTCTCGCCCCAGCGCCAGCCCCTGTCTGTCCCTGCAAACACAAGTCAGCTGTGTGTGCAGACAAAGCCATGCGTCGCAGTGGGGGCCGGGCCTGCAGAAGGGACATTTCCAGGGAACTCTGGGGGCAGTGGCTGGGAGGGCAGAGGCCGCTGTCTGATAGCAGGGACTTGGCGTCACCGTCTAGGGGACTTGGCTGAGCCCCAGGGGCCAGTGGCTGTGGGTGGTGACTGGGAGAGGCAGCCAGGCTGGAAGAAATCTGCTGTGTGAGAAGTGTAGGAAACAGGCTGGACAGGAGAGATAACGGCCCGTTTTCTGTGTGTCTGTGTGCGTCTGCGTCTGCAGGCGAGGGCGGCTGGAGCCAGGCGGTCTGAGGCCGTATCTAGCGAGATTTTTGTTCTGGGTTGTGAAAGTGACCTATGGAGCCAGCGGCCGGGTTCAGGGCCTGGGAGAGAAGACATGCGGCTCGGCCCTCCCCGCCCCCTTATGTTCCCCTCAGTGTTCCTCTTCCCCTCCCCCCTCCCGAAGAGTAGGAAACGGCAGGGGCGGGCCAGAGGGAGCATTCTTCATGCCCCGCGAATAGTTAAAGGTCTGAGTTTCAGTCCCGATGGTATCACTCATTTGACCTATGAACTTGGATACATCCCCTGATATTTCTGGCTCTCAGTCTCACTGGCTGTAAAATGGGGATTATTTATATCTGCCCTCGTATTGCACAGAGTGATTGGAAGCACCTTATGGAATAAAGAGGTGAAAATAGTTTGTAAACTGTCAAGTGCCACATGAACGTAAGGAGTCGTAAGGATTCGTAAGGATTAAAACTGCTTTGTGTCTGCAGGGGTTGCTGAATAGGACCTGGGTTAGAGGAACCTGTTGGGGTGGTTGGGGTTTGGGCGGGGATGGCGGGGAGGGGTACCAGTGGTAGGTTATAAGCCCCACCAAGAGTGGGCCCTGCAGGAACTTGGCCCTGGGGCGAGAAGGGAGGCTTCAGAGGCTCTCTGCGGTGGGAGTGTTGGTCACAGTTTGCTGACTCAAGTAGAAGATGTCTGGGTGGAGAACTGGAGCAGGGCACGTACTTCTCAGGGGAATCGGAGAGAGGCGTGAGCCCCTCACCCTTCGGGGCTTGGGGCGCTTGCTTTGCCGGGAGGACAAAGTCCAACAGATCGCAGAGGGATGAGAGGGGAGCTTCGGTTTCCTTTCCTAACCTCCACTGCCCGAGGAAGCCAGGTCACCCTGTCCCCCCACCTCCTCCCCATTCTGACCTAGAAATCAACGGTCTCTGGTGTGGAAAGTGCAGGAAGGAGCTTGCAGGGTGACAGGACAGCTAGGCTGAGAGAAGCTGAGCTATTTAAAGTGTGCGGTGCCCCGGGGGCATGAACGCCACCCACCCCCAAGGTGCTCTCCACATTCAGCTTTCCCTCCTTGGCCCGGATTGCATGCCCTGGGCCACAGGGCAGGTGCAAGGGGATCTGGGAAGCTGCAGCTCCTGGGGCTGGCATGGGAGGGTGGCTCAGCCTCCCCTCCAGCTTGGGTTCCCTCCTCTGAGCCTCCAGGCTGAGTTGGCGGGGCCACACGGACTCCTTGGCTCCCTGTGCCTTGTAAATAGGGCTGGGGATGCGTGGGGAACTTCGAGGAGGAATGCCCGGCACCTGTAGCCCAGGACAACTGCCGCCCTCTCCCTCCACTAGCCACATGCCACCAGCCTCCGGGAACCAGAGCCAGCTGGGGGCAGGACTGGAAGGTGGGGGAGCTTTGCCTGGCAGGCCCTTCTCCCTGTCCCAGCCTGCCTTTTCAGCACACCCCAGATTACAAAGGGTTTTCTTCTTCCACCCCAATTAGCATTTTCCTGCCCTGTGTCCTAACCCACCGGTGAGTGATGCAGCCCCTCCACTCCTCTCCGCTCAGGGCCGGTGCCTCGGCCTGGAAGAGCAACTGCAAGGCAAGCCCGTTAGACACACAGGCCCCGCACGTGGGACCAGCCGAGAGTGCCTAATCGGAGTGGATTCGAGCGCCAGCCTCGAACCGAAGCTGGTCTACACGGCACACTGCACCAGCGCGGTTTATGTATGGCGTGGTTTGAACAGTTGCCGACCGCCCTGTCTGGGAAGGACCGGCCGTCATCCTGAGACTGCATCCTTCCTACTATCTTGGCATTACATTGTCCTTTCTTTTATGAAATGATGGGTGAATGCTTTTTAAAAAACATTCTTACCAAAATAAAACATTGGCAACCCTCAAACTTTACAGGTCCAAGAAATCCTGGCACCCAGGCCCAGGGCCCTGGTGGATGGCCAGAATCACACAGGGCGCCTGCCTGGCCCGGGAACCGAGGATCCCAGGCCTGCAAGGCATCGGGTGGGAAAAATTGATGAGTGAGTGGGGTACAGCCCGGGATGCTGGGACAAGGTACTCCCCAAGCTGGGGCTGCATGTCTCAGCCTGACACAAACTTATGGCTTCGCACCTTGGGTTTCCAGCCCAGCCCACCTGCTCTCTTCTCTCCCCTGGAGATGTCCTTATGCATGCTGGGAATTCGGTGTCCCAGCTGCCCACCCCAGGCCGCTCCTGTCACTGCAGACCCGGGGAAGCCCAGAGAAGCTGCACAGGCTGCCTTCCGTGGCGCATAGCACATTGCCCCCTGCCGTCGTGAATGCCGACCTCAGTGACCTCGTCAGCACACGCTCCTACCAGCCTTCCATGCTCTCTCTCTCCCTCTCTCTCTCCCTCTCTCACATGCCCCCTCTATCCATCTCACGTCACCCCATGTGCATGCTGGTCGATGGGCTTTTCCACATAGAGATTCGTTCATTCGTTAGCTGAGAACCTGTTGCGTGCCAAGCAGCGTGCCAGTGGGAAAATGGAAAAACCCCTCTATGGGGTTTCTCTTACTGTGACGTCGCTGCAAACCTGGGTGCTGAGTGCTGAAACAGAGCACGTGCAGACCGCCTGGGAACCCGAGGGAGGAGGCCCTCGCCTGGGGAACGTCAGAGGCTGTGGCTCAGGGAAAGGGACACAAGACATGGGGCTCAGTGACTGGGCCGGCGGGCGCCAAATGAAAACGCAGGGGAGCGTGTTCCAGGCAAACGGTTGAACGCGGCCAAGGCAAGAAGCAGGAAAGAAAAGTGTGCGGAGGAAAAGGTGAAGTTACCGGAGGGAAGCGTGCACTGGGGACAGAGGAGGGGCAGAGCGGGGCCTGGCAGGTGCGGAGGGACCCTGTTTGCCCTCCCAAGGCCTTTGGGGTGCCCTCGAAGGTCTGTAAGGACGGAGGCGATGTCTCCTGACTGGCATTTTAAACCTCCCTCTGCATCTGGGCGGAGGAGCGTGGGACGAGGACTTCACGAGGAGTAAGATGCGCGTTTGGGGAGCCTCCTGCAGAAGCCAGGACAGGTCTAGTTTGGAGCCTCCACTCAGGCGATGGCAGAGGGGCCCGAGGGTCAGAGTGGTATCCGGGTCGAGTCTGGGCGACCAGTGAATGTCAGAAGCGAGAAGGGGGGTCTTGGCAGATTTCCAGCCCGGGTGCCCTCTGTGTCGGGACCCCTTCGTGAGTCGTGTCAACACTGTGAGTGCAGGATGCTTGGCAGAGTGAACAGTGTCTCACATACTCGCTCAGGGAAAGCCACACTGTCATCCTCCCTCTCAGAATGTGTCGCCTCCGGTATCTCCCCATGGTTCCTGACAAGCACACCCTAAAGATTTTCCACACTGGGTGATTTTGCCTTTGGTCCCTTGCTTCTGATAAAATCAGACAAGGGTGATTTTCTCTTTTCTTTCTTTCCTTTTCCCTCATTCCTTCCCTTTCTCCCTCTTTCCTTCCTTCTTCTCTCCTTAGGAGTGCATGTTTCTCACTCTTATAGGCTGCAGACCTAAACTCGGCTATGGTGGCTTTAAGTGACCAGGAAATTAGAAAAATAATATATAGAAACTGGACCTGGGATGCCCTTTCATTAAGGTCTGGGCAGCCTTGGTTCGCCATGAAGCGCCCCACTGCTGCCCACACTCCCGGGGAGCTCCCGGTCCCTCCAGGCTGGCGGACAATTTCCTCCCTGCACACGTCCGCCGTCCTGCAGAAACCCGTCCACCTGCAGATAGCTCACGTTTCCTCCAAAATGGATGAGGAGCCTGGCCCCACTTCAAGACCATCAGGGAGAGCAAACGGCTTCCACGCCTGGGGGAAAGAATTTGGGGGATTCTTAGGAGACCGACCGCCTGGCAGTCAGAACCTAGCTGTGGCCTTGGCTTGACTGCGAACTAGCTGTAACTTCAGTGTCAGCAGCAGCAGCTGCTGCTTCTGTTTACCAAGTCTCTACTGTGTGCCTTGACCACACCTGGGAGCTCTGGAAATGCCAGTGCCCAGGCTACACCCAGACCAATCAAATCACCAGTTCTGGAGGCAGGACCTGGGCACCAGCATTGTCCAAAGCCTCCCAGGTAAGTGGAACATGCAGTCGAATTTGAGGACCACGGCCCCAGGCATTCCACTTAGGATGGTCCCTGGGTTAAGATCATTGTCACAGCAACCCTGCTAGGTTTAATGAATGAGGCTGTTGAGGCTCGAAGAGTTTGAATAACTTCGTGATCCTTGAGGTCTGCCTTATTCCAAAGCCTGTAACTCTTCCCCCTTTGGAGGGAGTTATCCTGGTATTTGGAGGGGGCTGCCAGCTGAAGGTCTGTTTTCAGCTGCTCTCCCAAGGAAGAACTGACCCCTGGTACTGGGACTGGCAGGCTATCTGCCTGTTTAAAGCTAAGCATCAATCCGAAGTTACTTTTTGGGCCTCCTAGGCCCAGCAGTGAGCAGTATGAGAGCGTGGGTGGACTCAGGAGCTACGTTCCCGCCTAGGTTCAAATCCTAGCTCCAACACTTACAGGCTGTGCGACTTTAGACAAGTGACCTAATCTTTCTGTGTCTCCACGTCCTCATCCGCATGATGGGGACAATTGGTGATTAAATGAGATGCCACGTGTAAGGATTTAAAGCAGTGCCTGGCACGTAGTCAACACTCAGTAATTCCCAGATGCGCTGAGAATTCCTGGTGTCATTGTGCGTTTGTCCAGTGCTGAGCAGAAACTAGATGGCGCATGGCCCCGAATCCGTGAGAGGTGCCATCCTAAGTCAGTGTGTCTCCTTTGGTCTCTCCTGCCCTTACCTAGGAGGCCAGAATTCCTGGGGCATGGAGTCCAAGCTCGGAACTCTGAAGGGAGAGGAAGGACCCCAACCTAGCTGTCTTCCAACCCAGGAGACCTTCCTCCTCTCTCCACCATGACCATCGCTACCCTTTTCTCCTAGGCAGCCGGCGACTCTATAAAAGCCTTCTGCTTGGGGGCAGGGGATGGATGGCTTGCATGACCTCTAGAGCCTCCCCTCCCCGCACTGCACTAAATCTCACTCGCCTCACTGAGTCTGTGTCCTGCTGGGGTCCACAGCCAGTCCATATGGTTCAGCCAGCAGCTTGGGAGGGGGCCCTGTGGATGGGACATTGTTTCGGTCGCCAGACCACTGAGGCAGGGGCAGGGCCAGGGTCTGCACAACAGCAGTGCCTTTCACTGGCTCTCAGGGAACAGCTGCGACAGGGTGGGCAGGAGACAGATGACTGAGATCCACCCCTGGTCCTTACTGTTTGTGAGGAATGGGCAGAGGAGGGGGCCCAGCAGGACAGAGTGCGGCCACAATAGTTCACATCTTATGCATGGATAGGAAAAGGGAGAGAGGAAGGAAGGGAGGGAACCTGTTTCTCTCAGAAGTACACAAGGCACCAAGGGCTTTTCTCCAGTTATCTGTCTGCAGGTTGGGTTTACACGCAGGGCTGTGTAGCCCAGCTGTAGGCCTTAGCTGCCTCCACTCCGGGGGCTTAAATCCAGCTGCCCCCAATCCAGGTGCTGCAGCGAGGGACCATGATAAGCTCCAGCTCTCGGTCTGCTGTGTCTCCTCTCCTGGTTGAGTTTTCCCTCCTGTGGAAGAAAGAAGGGGCGGGAGAGAGAGAAAGAGAGAGATTGTGTTACCATGGTCTGCATTCCACCTCCCAGACCTTGTGCATCTGGCTGCACTGTCTGCTTTTCTTCCAAAGGACGTTTGCAGTTTAGATTAAGGGCTCCCGGCTATAAACGTTATTTTCTCTGCCCTCACCCCGACTCCCCCCGCAGTGCTCCCACATGCCACACAGCTTCCCTGTGCCCTGGAGGGGACCGGCGGAGCAGAAAGGGTGGGAGAGCGAAGGCCTGGGAGGCCTGGCAGCCCTGCGCCTTTGGATCTCTGTCCTTATCACCTCTCCTGAGGGCGAGGATCTCAGGAGGAGAGGGTGGAGCCAGACACTTCCACCCTTGAAATGCTGCCCTAGGGGAGCAACTCTTATGACCTGGAGTGCAAGGTCCCCCTTCGCAAAGTATCCAAGTGATAGCTCCCAAAGAGGACAAGAGATGGATGGCTAACATCTGACCTTTAAGTGGGAGGGGGAGAAACCTAAACTTTTTGTTTTTGTCCCTTTTCAGGAAGATGGTAGGAAAGGACCAGGGCACCCCAGCTTGGGGACAGAGCCTCACTCTGAGGACCTCCTCTATAAACCCCCGAGGAGGGGTGGGCACCACCACCATACCCAAGACTCAGGATGCTGAGTTCTAGGTCCCACTCTACCCCATACTCTTAAGGGGACTCTGAGTGAGCTGTGTCCTCCTTGGCCTCAGTTTCTCAGCCATAAATAAATTGTCTGAAGCACCTGAGGCTCCCTAGGGCTGTCTGTCTTGCGACCAGGTTCCTCCCATTGCCTTGAGCATCCCAGGTCCACACCTGGAGCATTTTCCCCACCTGTCAGCATACCTGCCCTTAGGTGGCTGTGTTGCCCAGAAGAACTCAGGGAGCTGAAGGAGGTCAGGGAGAAGTGGGAATGGCCAGAAACAGCAACAGCCTTTGTAGACAAGACTCCTAAGTGTGGCAGAGGCAGAGATGTGACTACAGCAGGGACAAGATGGAGACCTCACTGCCATCAACGTATAAATATAATTCAGGGGCGTCCCATGTTCGTGGAGCCAGAGACTCAATATTGTTAAGATGTCAGTTCTTCCCAAATTGATGTCTAGGTTCAACAGTCTCGATCAAAATCCCAGGAGGCTTTTTTGTAGAAACTGGCACGCTGACTCTAAAATATATTTGGAATCACAAAGGACAAGGACCTAGAATATCCACAGGGGTCTTGAAAAAGAAGAACGAAGTTGGAGGTATAAATCAGGGGCTGCTCTTTGCTGTCAGGAGGTTATGGCTCTACTGGGAAGACTAGACTTTTATCCTGAGACCCACGGGAATGTGGGCAGTGGTTGAGCATAGATGCCACAGCCTGACCCCTGGGCTGAGAGTGTCAGCTTCGCCACATCCAAGCTTGTGGCCTTAGGCAGGATACTTTTAAGCTCTGCGGCCTGGGCTTCTCCTCTGTAAAGTGGAGGTAATCACGGTGCCCCTGCCCGGGGCTGTCGGAGGGATTAAATGAGGTTATCTGCTGATAAGGTACATTCCACCAACGGGACACCTGAGATCAGTCTTGTTGCTTGGGTTGGGTTAGAACTAATCTGTTGGGGAAAATAAGACATGTAGACCAGTATCTAGTGAGGACCATGTGACTGGGACACTCGCTAATGCCCCAAGGGGTTCAGAGGGCGGGAAAGTCTTCAGCTGGGCAGGCAGCCGACTGTGCCGTTAAGAACTGGATGTAGTTCACATGTATGAAACACTTTCAGTGCCCATGGCGATCTACTAGATGTCAGGGAGGGGACAGAAATGGAATGAGGACAAATCCTGCCCCCAGGGTCTCGTCGTCCCATGGAAGAGGTGCCGCTTGAAGGATAACTGCCTTTCTCAGAGGATGAAGCACTGAGGGCTGTGAGTCCGCCCCTCCTTTTCTAAGACCCAGAGAGCAGAAGCAGCTTGCCCAAGGGCGCTTGGCTGAGAGTTAAACAGAGAGGAAGTTTCAAGCAGATGGAGAGTGTGAATGGAGAACCTATGGCAGGAAACTTCAAAAGTGTGGCTTGGGGCTTTAGGAGAAGACTGCTTCTGGAGCTCTGAGTTCGAGGTGGGTGTTGTGGGTAGGGGATGACCAGCGAGCTTGAGTCACCAAGGGGCAGGCAGCCAAGTCCAACAGGACACCCCTCGGAGCCCTTTGGCCCGGGTCCAGCCCAGCCACCTCCTCCCCACCTCCGGGGTACACGTACCCACCAGGCCTGGAGACATTTCCTGAAAGACTGAGAAAGTACAAGGGGAGGGGGGTTGGGAGGGGAAGGGCTCGGCCGGGTCTCAGACGTGCGCGGGGAGGACGTGACCGGCAGCTTTCATTCTCAGGGGCCGGGATTTCAGAGGAATGCAGCCAAGTCCGGTTCTGAAGTTCTCACTTCAGACCCCGCCCGGCCGGAGCCAAGGGCGCCTCCAGTCACCACCCTGGAAATCAGAGAGGCACGTCATAGGCCATGTCTGTGCGGGGGAACACGTCCTCCGGGTGGCTTGTGAGCTGGCCTACCTTCTGGTGTTCCGAAATATACATTCTTCTGGAAGGCCTTGGGCTCTCCTCCAGCCAGCTGACCCCTATCTCTGTTCCCCTTTGGCCCCATACCTGTCTACTCACACGCCATCTGCCCAGAAGAGTCTTGGCTCCTAGGAATGTCACGTCTCTGTCTTTGAGGTCATGAGCAGACCTGGAGGAAGAAGGGAAGGCACTGTACAAACCTTGCACAATGGCACAAGCCGAGAGAGGGGTGATGCCAGTCTGAAGCGTATGTTACTTGTCTGCAGGTAACTCTACAGGTCTTCTGCATACTGGCTGGTCAGACTGTGAGAGCCACACTCAGGACCAATGGAAAAACTGTGGCTTGAGAGGGTTCGATTTGCCAGAGGCCTTTCAGTATATTCATTCTGTCTGTCTGTCTGTCTGTCTGTCTGTCTCTCTCTCTCTCTCTATCGTATCCTTCAGCAAACCCCGTTAGCTCTTCCTTCAGAGTCGATCCAGACTCTGATCTGTCCCTCCACCCTCACTGACTCCCCAGCACCCCTCTTAGACTCCCCGTAAAGCCTTCGGGCTGGCCTCCCTGCATCTGCCCCTCCATTGCACACTACTCAACCCAGCAGCCCCGGCTGATCCGTTAAAACCTAAGGCAGATTTCTCCTTAGCCCAGTGCTCTTTCTGATTGTTTTGGTAGTTTTCCTTCGTTTTCTTCCTTTTTCATTTTCTTCCTTCTGTAGGAGAAAGAACTTCTGGACAGACAGGCAGGGCCACTGCAGGGCCACCAGAGACCCAGAGAAAAGAGGAGAGCCGCCGTGTCCCAGAGTCAAGCTCCCTGCTGCTCCCTCCTCCCATGCTGGGTGGAAACTGGCCCCTGCCCAGCCCAGCCCTGGGGGTCTCCTCTTCTGTAAAGCAAACAGCTGCAGACAGGAATGTGCTTGTGACTCTTCCAGATTGCCCGAGGATAAATGTTTAAACCCCAGGATCTGCCCTGGGTCCTTTTGCTATCTTCCTTGAAGCTGTTATTGTTGCAGCTTTGTCTTCCTCCGAGCTTCTCTATTGAGTGTCTTCTCTAGGTCCAAATGACCCTGTTTGTACCCCATCCATTTTCCCAGATTTCCTGGAGTCCTCTCTCCTCGGAGCGTTCTCTGATCTTTTGAGCTGCTGTGGTCTGCCTGCGTCCTCACTGGGCACTTGGCTTTTGTTCCCTCATGATACAGCCTCATATTCCTGTTCCCCTAAGAAAACTTCAGGCAACTTGATTCAACATTCGGTGAATACTTAACTAAGGGCCTGCTGTGTGCGAGGCACTGGGCTGGGCCCTGGGCTCCACTGGGATTCTGCAGTGAACAAAGCAGACTAAGTAGCTTGCTGTCATGGAGCTTAGAGTCTAGTGAGGAAGGAATGATGAACATCAAGGCAGTAGATCAGTCACTGAATTATAAGACCATGAGGGACTATGATGCACGTCGGGGGTGCAGTGTCAGGGCAATTGGGCAAGAGCTCATGGAGGTGACCTTTGCATAGACACGAAGGAGTGAGTCATGCAACACTGGGGAACATACGAGGCAAAGGGAAACCACCGTGCAGAGGCCCCGAGGCAGGAGTGTACTTGCCCCACGGAAGAACAGCGGGGAGGTCAGGGGGCACTGCGGAGGGACATCAGGTCGACGTCACGGCAGGGCCCACCGCATGCCGGGGCCTGCAGGCTGTCGTGAGGGCTTCGCAGCTTCTCTCAGGGGTTTGAGCAGGGAAGGCATGCTCTGTCATGGACTTTAATGGGATCACTCGGGGTGCCGGGTTGTGAAGAGTCTGAAAGGGTGAGGTAGACCAGCCTGAAGGCTTTGCAGCGGGGGAGTCCGAGTGAGGGGTGGTTGGGATTCGGTTCAGGTGGAGAAACAGAGCAGAATCTAGATCAACTTAGATGGAGAAGCTCACAGGATTCACTGCAGGGTAGAATGTGGATGTGAGAGAGAATGCGGGAGTCGAGGATGACCCCAGGGTGAGGGTCTGGGCAGCTGGAAGAGGGTATTGTCGCTAACAGAGTTGGGAGGGACATGGTGGGAGGAGCAAGTGTGGAGGGTGGGCCCAAGAGCTCAGTACTGGACCCGTCACATCCGAAATGCTGCTAGACAGGAAGTGGACGTGTCGGGCAGGCAGGGTCTGGCGTTAACAGGGCAATGTCGGTAGAAACAAGCTTCTGAGAGCCATTAGGTGGCAGTTAAAACCCTGAGACTGGATGCAAGCTCGGGAATGAGGGTCGACGGTGAAGAGGCGACTTGCTTTAGACAGTGCCTGTGTTTTCGGTTGTCCAGTCATGAATGGGTAGCCAATGACTGGGGCTCTAGCTGCCCACATGTCACTGCGGGCCGACTGGAGAAGGTGTTGCGCAGCCCCTGCTCCCCTCCCCAGGATCCTCTTCCAGGCCAGCGCTGGGCAGGACCCATGGGAGGCCATTGATTACGCGTATAAATGAGGAGGCTTCTCCTGTATAGAAACAGGGAGGGGCAGGCTGCAGCCCCATCGCCTCTAAATCTCTTGACATTTCATGGGGGAAAAGGTTTCATTTTATCATTTCATTCCTTGGTGAAGCTTAAATTCCAGCTTCCGGAGAACCGACAGAGGGGTGGGGGCGGGCACAGAGGGCTGTCTTTGCTCTGTGCGGCTTCGTATAACCCAGACCTTTTCCTCACAGCCATTTACAACTCTGGCTTCTGTAGGGGGTGCCGATAAGATTAAGTATTTAGCACCCACTGTGTTTTGTGCTCGATATTTCCGAGGGAATGTTCCCTGCCTCCATGATGATCTCTTAGTAGACGGAATGCATCGGCGGAGGGGGGCAGGCCGTGTGGCCCCAGGTCCCAGCAGGCCGCTTGCATATCGCCTTCCTCTTTTTTTTCTTTTTCATAATTAGTGTGGCTGGAGTTCCTCTTCCTGTATCTACTTCTCCCTAGAAATTGCCCCCGAATACTTCTTTGAGGTCCCTGCGGAAAGGCTCGAGCAGGAATCATGGAGAAGTTCAAAATGTCAGCCTGCCCTAGTTGTGTTAGACTTGAGTGCCATTGGGTACGGCCATTCCCAACCATAGGACCGTGCTGCTCAGCCCAGCCATGCAGAGAAGCCCCAGAAGGTCTCCCCACCACTCATGCCTGCACCGTACTGGCAGTGGGACACCAGAAATTGAGCAAAATTGAGTTAGGGGTCTTCTCTGCCCCTATTTCCTTCTCTCCTGCTCTATGGAAGATTGCATCCCCATCACCAGGTAGAGAAGGTGGCACCTGTACGACCTCAGGACTCTCCGGGCCTGCTGACCAGTGGCCCAAAGGGTGGCTTTCAGGCCCCACAGAAGTGCCATGGGGGTATCCTACCCCTTTTTCCCTAGCTCAGTTCCTGATCCCAACTCCTTCCTCCTAGAGACACACAGGCAATACTGCTCACAGTTTTTGCTGCTCCCTCAACAGATTTATTCCTCTCAGCCAGGCACAAAGCTAAAGCAGGGGTGAGCTTTTGAACAGTCCTAAGTCATGTTGGGCAAGGAGTCAGCCAGCGTTCTGGCGAGCAGCAGTGGAAAGACGGAGTGAGTGGGAGAACCAGCTCTAAGGGCCACCTAGACTCCAAAGCTAAGACCTTGGCCACACTCCCACCCAGCAGCCCCAAGCTGCCGAGGATGCCCCCCAAGGTGGAGAGGGGATCAGACCAGGAGGAGGCGGGCTTTGACCGGTGGCCCCAGAGAAGGGGTCCTGGGTAAGCCAGGATGTTGACCTTTCAGTAGCCAACCGCTTGGGGTGGTAGGTGGAGAAAAAACTTGGAAGGAGAGAGAAGTTTGGGACATTCTTCCCAGAATAGCTTTAAAAATAGGACAGCTTTACACACTACCTAGGATGATTGAAAGCAGGTGGAATTGAAGCAGATGCCCTCTGGAGCTGCCTGTCAGAGTCGGAGCTCTATAGGTTTTCCTGATTGTTCAGCAGATCTCAGGATGCAGCTTAGGACATTCCTTCCCCCAGGCTCCTTGTGTATACTGCCTTAGAGTCAGTGTCAATGGTGAGTAAGCCCACAAACATCTGTGGATGGGGGAAGGAGGGAGGGAAAGAGAGAGGGAGGGATAATATACAGATAGATGATGGATGGATGGGCGGATGGACGGACGGACAGACGGACGGATGGATGGTGTAGACTCCAAATTAGCCAGCTAGAGTCCTGTGTGGGGATTCACAACAGAGAACAAAGAAATCACAAGTGGTTACTTTTGCATATTCTCTTTATATAAGAGTTGAATGTTTATGGAAAATGGGATTTTCCCCCCTTAACAATCGATGCCTTGGAAAAGCCAAGCTGTTTGCCATCCACAATACCAAGCCAGGTGACATCTTTCATGCGTTGGCAGTTATTGGACCTGCAGGTTTAGGGCAGAAGAAGGAAACACTCCCTGAGAGGCCAGTTTTGAAAACGGCAAACACCATCACCATTTAAAAAACTTTTTTAGCTCTGGATCAGTGAGGGTCTCTGCACAGAAGGAAGGGACTCACTGGAGGTGG
Source organism: Rousettus aegyptiacus (assembly GCF_014176215.1). Taxonomy (NCBI): domain Eukaryota; kingdom Metazoa; phylum Chordata; class Mammalia; order Chiroptera; family Pteropodidae; genus Rousettus; species Rousettus aegyptiacus. Next base: position 76,311,895 of record NW_023416287.1, read on the forward strand.
TTAAAGCAGAAAGTTTATCAATGTGGACATTCTTGTAAGAGAGTAATTGTCTGAATGTCAGCAATGCCCCGTGCAAACGGCATGCTGGAACACATGCCCTTGCAGCCACCCCAAGGCTGACTTGGAGTAGAGGACCTAGAATTAGAACAGGCTTGCCTCTTTAACACACTCGTGGCTCCTGAAATATTTGTAAGTGCACTCCGGCCTTAAATTCCACAGGGTTGCTGATGCGAGAGACTCGTGAATTGGAAATTGCATCCCCCAATCTCACGGCTTAAGTCTCACTGCTTGAGTTGGAGACCTACAGTTTCGTCAGGGCTGCCCTTTGTACTGCCCAAGCCAGATGTGCCCAACCCAGAGCAAAAAGGGCCACATCGGCAGCCTGCACCGACAGCCTTCCCCATCTGGGTCTCCGATATCCTCATCAATATCCCCATGGACTCCAAGGCCACCTGTGATCAACCTCCCACAGATGGTTTCCCATGGTGCTACCCCATGTGCAGTATCTAAATTATCCCTAATTTTCCTCTCTTTAAACCCCACCCATCTTAAGTCCTATTTTTCTCAGAAAAGGGCAAGTTTCTGATCAGTTGAATCATGCCAGTATGATTTATAATTGATGTTTTACTCTGTGGTTTGACTGGGGAGTTTCTGGAGAAACAGCCCTATCCTAATAGAGTGACCTCAGGCACTGTGGCATGTTGGTTGGGGGTGCTCTAAGGCAGAGGGGAGCCTTTGGGATCACTCTGCTGAGCCCCACACTTCCAGGACTATGGCCAGCCTCACCCTGTGGGACAGGAATCAGGCATTTAGATCTCGGTATCTGTGAGAGGTCATAGGGCACATATGAACCCATTCTCTAGACAGAGCTCAGCAAGGCCGAGTGGCTTGCCCAGGCTCACACAGTGCTTTCTGTACTCTTCTTGGACCTTTACAAAGGAAGCAGAGCCTTATGTGGTGGGCAGAGCCAGTGACACTAGAAGGGAGACCATTCCAGGCCTCTCCATTCCTCTCACACACTCAGAACATCACATGTCACCTGGGTAACACTTCCTCTGTCTGCAGCAGAGCTAGCACCCCCAGGGGCCAGCAGCAGGGTGAGAAGGTGCCAGACATGATTGGTACCTCCGGCTTCCTGCCCTTCCTTTCCACAGACCTGTGAGCAAGCTGGCGTTATTTTTATCTGGGGACGGTGGCGTGGGAGGAATTTGTCAGTGTCATCTGGTAAACGCAGATGAATTATCTGTTGTCCAAGGCACCCCCAAATAAGTAGCGTTAAGTGTGCTAAGCTGTTCACATTTAAAAATGCAGTCAGACTGATGAGAGATAATTTGCTCATGGTGCTGACATCACGGCCTGAGCACAGAGCCGTCAGTTCAGAGCCCAGGCTTTATTTTGACCCCCTCGGGTTTTTGGATCATCACACATAAGGGCCCCACTCTTTTTTAAACTGTAATGCTGCGCCTATAATCCACAGGCAATGGGCGCAGTCGGTGACTCAGATGCAGGGCCAGACTATAGGTAGGGGGACAGGGGCGTGAGGAGTGAGCATGAGCGCCTCTGAGTCCACTAAAGTAGCTGCATGGCATGCAGGTATGTGTCTTATGCAGTCCCCAGGAGGTTTCTAAGGACAGTTTCAGGGGTGTCCCTTCATAGGCCCTCACTGCACTATTTTCCAGGGATGTTCAAGCACTTCAGCATCTTACTGTGTTCTAAGAAGTTGCCCTATGGGGGATAGGCGTATGCAAGGTTGTTGCTCTAGGCAGTAGCTCTCAGCGACTGCCTAGATGTCCCCATCAGACATTTGGAACTGTCTGGAGATCCTTTCGGTTTCCACAACTGGGGATGTGAGTGGGGGGCTGCAACTGGACAGCCCCCACAAAAAAAAAAAAAAAAGAATAATCCAGGCCAAATTGTCCACAGTGCCAAGGTTTGGCACCTTCTCCCACCACTCAGCATGTGGCTTCACAGTAGGCGACTGATCAGTGTGGGGAAAATGACCAGTGCCGGTTGACAGCCCTTGGTCACAGGGATCAATTCAGGAAATGTCTGTTGGATTGGATCCAACTTCGTGCAAGGCCAGGACCAAGCTGTGCTTTAAGGAGCTGATGAGTAAGGTGTGGTCCCCACCCACCAAGACCGAGCACCCAATTTTGTGGAGCAGGTGATTCCATATCCATGGCCTCATTCAGTCTTCACCACCACTCCTGGCCTGGACCTGCTGGGACAAGTGTAATCAGTCCCATTTTGTGGATGACCAAACTGAGGCTCAGTTAGGTGAACAACTTGCCCAAGATCACAGAGCCCCCAAACAGCAGGTCTTCTAGTCTTTTCACAAGGTGATATCTTAGTAAGGATAACACACCCCTTTCCCGCCTCAGAGCTCCTTCTCTCATGGGTTATGTCAGATTCCTCATTGAAGAAGAATCATTTCCATCTTAGGCATCCACCCTTTACCCTCAGAATCTGCCTTTTATAGCCCAATCTAAAATCATTCTGTGTTCATCCCCTCTCTGACCTTCTACCAAGGCCAAGCTCAGATCTAGCAGGGAGGTCACCTACTAGACAGGGGCCAGAAGACCACCTCATTCTGAGTCTTAACACTATCTCCTCCCTAGGACTATCCCTGCCTCGGAGTCCCCCATTTGTTTATTTAGTTAACTCAGCAAATACTCACTGAGAGCCTACTGTATCTTAGTCGCCAGATGTATACTGGTGAATAAAACAGTCACAGTCCCCCTGCCCTCAAGGTACTTGCAGCCCAAGTGAGACAGGCAGTCACCGAGCACATAACCAACACGTGTATAATTCCAAATTGTGGAATGAAGAAGAGCAAGCAAGATAGTGATGGACAGTAACAAGAGTGAAGAATGCAGGAGGCCTCTGGGAGGGAAGACAAAGCCAAGAGCTGAAGGACGAGCATGTGAGCCAGCTTTTCAAGGGCTGTAGGAAGAGTGTCCCCAAGCCCCTGTGAGAGAAGCTTAGTGCAGTGGGGCTGGGACCCCTCGGTATGCGTGTAGACAAGATGGATTTTTCTTCCCCATCTCTTCCGCTATTTTAATTAGCACACCCAGCATCAGAAACATCCTCAAGGCCTCCCCTCAAATCGTTAAGAGTCCCCATACTGCTGTTTTATACCCAGCTCTACTCTCTGCCAGATAGATGAAGGAAGCAAAGCAGAGAGAAAGACACCAAGAGGCTTCCAGTCTAGCAAAGGACATGTAATATCTCGAGAGACTCATGCTAACCAAAATGTCAGCCCCTAATGGAGGTCCTTGTCCCCACCTCTGGCTCAGTTAACTGACATCGGTACCACCCAATTTCTCTTCTCTCTCTGCAAAAGCACCATTACCCTTGCCTGGCTCCGATTCCCACCACACGCTGGCCCAGGAGAGGAGGTCAGACAGGCTGTGCCATCACACCCGGCTTGGATATCCTTGAGCCCCAACTTGGGAAGGCCAGGGAAGCCAAATGGGACAAACATCCCTCGAGTGTCCCCCCTGGCCCAGTGATTCTCATTCTTATGCTGTCTAGCCCTGTTACCCTTTCCCACATGGGGAATGGGAGCCTGGGAAACCTTGGGGCTTGACCAGGGCCGAGGGCTGGGAAGCAGGTCATCCGGGCCCATCTGGCTTTCAGGCCCATTGTGCGTACTCACGACACACCAGTGGTTTTCAAACATGTTTAGCAGCAGAGTTATTTTTTCCAAACTCGATTTCGAGCAAACCCAGTAGGAAGGGCTCTGCCTGCAATTGAGGCACACTAGGCGTCTGCCCACCCCACCTCCCATCATCTACCGCCACAGGTGTCCCAAGGCTCTGTGGAACAACGTGAGGGCCCATCTGGTCTGCGGCCTGGAGCTCACAGCTCAACCAGAGGGCCTGAGTGCTTCCTTCAGGGCCACCCCCACCCCTGCGGCACTGGGCATAGCTCAGACATCAAGTCCAGATGGGTAGGACCGAATGGAATAGCATGTTGCAATAGCAGCCCCGTTCAGACGGAGCCTGATGCAAACAGCTCCCACCCGCGTCCTCGCAGAAAACGACAGGCGTGACCATCGCTTCCACATCCGTACCCCCACATGTTTCCCAGAGGCAGGGCAGGAGCCAGGACCCCCATTTCACAGATGCAAACTTTGGCCTTCCCCGAGCCCACTGGGCCTTGCGCCCTTCTGGGTTCCACCCCCGCCCGTGTGCACCACCCAGGGCTGTTACTTAACTGTATTCTGGGATACAGCTTGATAAAAGATGTGAGCTCCCCCATTACAGCTTCCCTGAGGGATAAAGCCCTATAAATGTTAATGTGACTTTTGAAGACTTCGTCTTGTGGCAGAGTTCAAAGTCGCGGGTGGATTTGGGCTTCGGGCTGAGTCATTCTGGAATCCCCATTATAAGCCAAATCTTTTTGTGAGCATTTTAAGGGGTTTTCTCAAATTCTATAAATAGTTTAATAACGCCTGTGTAATCATCTATTTTTATCACCAGCCTTCCAGACAGTTTTAGAAGTAATGGGGCTACTCGCTGAGAACAAGATTTCACAAGTCTTCAGTTTCCAGTTGCTTCCAGAGCATGGCCTGTGGGCCTGGCCTCAAGCAGTGGGATCCCGGGCAGCCTTTCTGCCTGGAGGAGGTGACCCGGCCCTCTTAGTAGAACCTGGTCCAGGCAGAAATTCTGGGAGCAGATTCTTCAGAATCTCCAGAAAGCTGGATAAGCTAGATTTGGGCCTCAGCTCCCACTTACTTCACATGGCAACGCTGGACAAGACGTGTGTCCACTGTATGCCACATTTATCAGATTGAAGAATTCGGGCATAATAGCTCTTTTCTATTTAGGGAGGACGCTCAGCTTTTCCCAAGGGTTTTCATCGCTCCATCGCCTCATTGATCCTCTGCAGATTGAATAGCTGCTTTCCATTTTACAGATGAGGACATAGAGGCACAAACAGCGATGGGCCCAAAAGTCACACAGTGACTTGCTTTTTTTATTTCACAGTCAGCTTGCTCCTTGAGCTGAGGCTTTAGTGAGCATGCGCCCCTCCTCCCACAGAGAGCTCTACGTAATGAATAAGACCTACCTGTGCCAGGGCCAGACCCTGGTGAATACCTGCCTCCAGCCCATGGCTACTCTGGGCAGGACAGCCACCAGACAGGGAAGACTCCCAAATCTGCAGAGCTGACAGCTAAGCCCTCACCTGGGGGCACCTACAGGGGAGTGCAGGGCAGAAGCAAATAGCTATCCCGTCTACAGGTGGGCCTTTTTCGAACAGAGTGCCTTTGCAGGGAGAAAAAGCACCAGAAGCAGAATCAGAGATCTGGGTTCCATCCTTACCAGCCTCAGAAAGCTGATCAGGTCCCTGCACCTCATCCTCCAGTGTGAAATACTGTGTAGGGGAGAGCCAGTAATGCTTGTGGGAAGTGCCTGGGGGGAAAATGCTGTATAAATGTATGGTGGTATTATATTCACCAAAAGCAGGTGAAGCCAAGGTGCCAGCACCCACACAGTCTACTAAGCATCTGGTTACCGAGAGCTGCCCCAGGTCTATGGACTTCAGTGCTCTCTCTTACCTGTCCCCAGCAAGTGGTACCTGTGACACCTGCTCAGAGGAATTTCTTCCCATCCATCCTATCTGTCAGGCAATGCAGCCCTCTCTTCCTGCCTAGGCTGAAAAGTAAACTTCCAGCTCCTACTGAGGGCTTTTCAAGGCCACAGCCACGGCAGGTGCAGCTCCCCCTTGCCTGAGAATGAGGCTTCACGCCTGCATAAGTGTGAGACAGAATTCCCAGTGAATCAACCCAGCTTCTCAGCTTCTCCCCCACTGCACCCCAGTACCACTCCACCTCCTACCCACGGATCAGCAGAGCTGAGCTTACCTGACCTGATTTTGCCCACTCAGAAATATTCTCGGTGTTCATACCCTGGGAAGCTTGGAATATGTCTCCAGAATAGTCTAGATTCAACTGGAAGTGGCTGATGGGCGTTTCCAGCCACAGTGTGTTTCCCTGACCTGGAGCCAAGTGCCAGGGAGAATGCATTCTTGGCCATGAACCATTAGTCACAGAGAATGTCCCCAGCGATTTTTTTATTAATAATAGTTAAAGGGCCAGCATTGATGGCATGATTTTCATGTCTATTGATTAGAGCAGATTCAAGATTACCCCCCCATAATGTCACTCTCTCTTCATTCTTTGGGAGGGACTCAAAGGGCAGGAGTCACTTGCCAGCTTATAAGAAATTTGATGTGAGGCTCAGGAGAGTTTCAGGCATGTGTGAAAACCACGCTGATGATCCCAGGCGAGGGTCTGTGTTTGCAGTGGGTAGTTGTTGTCTCTGTTTATGGTCTGGGGATCTGACACAGGGCCCCACCTGCCCAGTTCACAGAATTGGCCACGTGGCCTGGGTCCAGCAAATCAGGTGGGAAGCCCATCTCCATGTCCACAGCGATTGGTCTGAGGGATGGTCATGTGATAAGCAGGGCCAATCAGAATCCTTCACTGAGATTTGTGGGTTAGACACTAGGAGAGAGGGGAGTCTGTCTTCCTTTGGCTCATGAGCCATTAATAGAGACTAGGAGCTACTGACAATCATCTTTGGCAGGAGAGAAAGTAGTCAACATCCTCAAAGCCGAGATAGGCAGAGGCAAAAGTAAGGAGGGCCAGCCCTGTGGACCAGCCGTGTCCTTGGACCCACCCCTTTTTCACATAAGCCAGCCAGGCCCTGTGTGCTTAAAGCTAGTTTGAGGACATTTCCTTTCACTCATGGCTGAGAACGACAATGTCTGGGGACTGAACAGAATGAAGCAGTGGAGTGACGAGGGATTTGGCATTATGTGGGTAGGTATCTGGGCCATGTGTTGGGGAAGTCAGGGATACTCAGGGAAAGGGCATGTCCAAAGGCAGCAAGTGGTACAGGGCCCAGTGGACATTAAAACTCAAGGAAAGCAACCAGTCTTAGGGTAGAGACTGCAGCCCTGGGTTCACATCAGCCTGTGAGATGCCTTTTTTCTTCAGACAAGATGGGGAGCCACAACAAACTATTGCCAGAGCTGGGGTGACCTGCAGGTCAGATTCTCACTGTTCCAGAGTCAACAAATGTCTGAATCCCCAGGGCCAGGCCTCAGGGCCCAGTAGGACTGAGCCAAGACTGGCAGCTGTGGCCACGATGTGGCCATGATGGGCAGCTGTGAGTACAGCCTGGTGGGCACGCCCCTTGGCTGGGGCTGCACACACAGCCTGCCGGAAGAAAGGGGTGCCCAGGTCTGGGGCTGGCTTTGGTAGACAGAATGACTCAAGATACAGTGACTAGGAGGTCTCTCTGTCACTTGTACAATGCACCAGGTACAGTGCACATGTCATTCCTCGAAGCCAAGGCGGTCTGTCTGACCCAGTCAGGGTGACACAAAGACCTGGGTGATCCTTCCCTGATGCTGCCCAGCGAGGGCTGCCCAAGACACAGACGCTGACCAGAGAGCCCTTTCTCCCTTTTCCTCCTCTCCTGACTCGAGCTCTGCCCAGACGGTAGTCCTGATCCCTGGCTCCCAGCTCCCTTCTGTCCTCCTACTGGGGCCCAGGGATCCATTTTCCATCACAAAGGAGGGGCCTCTTGTCACACTGGTCATTTCTTTTTGGTCCTAAGTCATGGAAACCAACTTGAGGTGGCTTTACATCACCAAATCCTGTTTCATAAGGATTCAGAGGTGTCTCATGGAGCCTAAAGGTCCCAGGAAGGGACAGGAAATGGCACATTCGGGGTCGAGTCAGAGGAGATTGATATGCTATAGTGTCTTCAGGTGCCCCTTCCAGACCAGCCATAGGCTTAGGAATTATTTTGCCTCTGCCCCAGTAACCAGAAAGAACCACATTGCCTTCTTTGAGATGAAGGCTCCTGTCCTTGGGTTGCCCACAAATGATAAAGGCTGGGTGGGGTTAGAACTTTCCAGGAACCATCCAGGGCTGGCAAGCAGTCCCTGGGTCGAGTGACAGGGACAGAGGAGTGAAGGCGAACCTGAGGAAGAAAACCTGTATGTGGGCTTCAAATGGTCATGGCCAGTAGTTCTGATTGAAGGGGAAGCTCAAGGTTGGGAAGGAGCTATATGAAAATCATGGGTAACCCATCACAAAGGGCAACTCTGCAGAATGGCATGGCCTTACTTGATGCAACATTGAAAAGGAAAAAAAGTCCCAAATAAGCAAGGAAATTCACTCTGTCGACGAGTCCTGGGGGCTCCTATTTTAGACAAGCCGTGAGGGGAAGCCTCTCTGAAGAGCTGACATTGGGGCAGAAACCTGAAGGGAGAGTTTGAGCCAAATAAGGTACCTTCTATTCGAAAGTTACTTTTCTCTTTCCAATATAAAGAATTCTGTCCAACGCTCTTTTTAAGTCCTCCAACCGGTGGCCTGGGAGAAGGAGGACTGCAACCAATGCATTGCTGCTGGGCTGTCACCGGCTCCCCAGTACCCATCCCTCCCACGTCTCATTCCAACTTCTCAAAGCAAAAGAAACTTCCTACTAGCAGTAAATAAAAATGCACTTTCTCCTCCCCACTGGGGAGATGGCAGCAGCAGCCACCTCCCTGCACAGAAACAAACTACAGTCACCAAGGATGTGGAGCGTGGATGGTCAGAGTTCCCTTGGTCATTCCTTTTAAAAGCAGGAGAAGGAAGTGATGGTGAGTTTGCAGGGATTGGTGGGACTGCCCATCCTCTTGAGGAGGTTTTGGAATACACTGCGATCCTTGTGCCTCTCAGGGCAGCATCTCCCCGCTGCGGCTGCTGGCCACTACCAGGCGGAGGTGTTTTCCCCCTCTGCCTGTATGCAGCTGTTTTGGGCTTGACCACACGACTCTATCATGCCAGAGTTCATGTGGTTATCCAGAACGGGGAAGAATTTCCCAGAATGCCTTGAGAAACCTGAGACACTGAATGGCTTTCAGGGCTTATTGATGTGGCCAGTGCAGGAAATAGCAGTACGTCAATAAATAGTTTTAGGCAGGAAACGGGGCTTAAATGGTAGCCTTAAAGTTTGGGGAAAGGCACTAGGGGTTACTGGGAGGGAGCCTGCCAGTCAGATGAGAAGCTGGAGCCAAATACCAGACTTTGAAATGGCTGCCACCAATCTGAGGCCCCTTGCTGGTTCTGGATGCAAGAGGCTGAGTTTAAAGCAGAGCTGGGCACCCAGGGGATGGCTGGTTTCAGTTGGGAGAAAAGAGCTCTTTGTTCCAGAGAAAAAGCTGGCAGCCTACAATATATGTGTCCAGAGGAGACACATAGACTGGTTTTTGGTGGCCTCTGGGATGGCATGTTCATAACGCATTTCCCCATCCTTTTAGTAAGAATCACCACTAGCTAGAACTGTTTTTCTGATTATGAAAAGAAATGTTCACAGAAGAGTAAAGAAATTCAGAAAATAATAAAAAGCTAAAAAAATAAAGGTCATCCCACTATTGAGAAACAACTACTGTTAACACTTAGAAATTCTTCATCTTTTTAAAAATTTATTCATTTATAAGATTATATAGTACATGCAATTTTGCTTTTGATTCTTTTTACTTAGCACTATATAGCCATTTTCCCATGCTATTATAAACTTTTCATCAACATAATTTTTAATGGGTGCATGAATCATCATTTACTTAATCATTCGCCTATTGTTGGACGCTTCGATTGTTGAATTTTTGTGTGCATTAAGTTTATTTTTCCTATTATTTTTAATTATTTCCTGATGATAATTATCCGGAAGTGCAATTGCTGAGTCAAACAATAAGAAGCCTTTTGAAGCTTATTTTAAAATTTTTCAGGAAAGTGATATCAATTGATACTCCCCATATATAAGAGTGCCTGTCTCACTGCACCCTCATCAGCATTGACAATTATCAGTTTTTGGCTTTGCTAATATAGCGGGAGGGGTGGTATTTTCATTCATTTGATTGCTACTGAGCTTTAATTAATTCGTTTTCATATATTTATCAACAACTTATATTTTGACATATGCATTATCTTGTAATGCCCTTTCTCCATTTGTGTATGAGGGATTTAGTACTTTTATTACAAATCTGAACAAACTATTTCTGTTTTAAGACTATTACCCTTTGTCACATTTATTGCAAATATTTTTCCCAGTGTATCGATTGCCTTCTAAGAGTCTTTATAATATTTTGATGCATTCTTCTGTCGTGTTGATATAGAAAGCCCTCCTACATCCAGAAGCTTAATAAATGCTCAATTTAATTTTCTCCAAATTCTTATGGTTTGTCTTTTTGTTTTTTAACATTTACCCTTTATCCCATCTGGAATTCATCTTAGGACTCAGTATGAAGGGAGACTCTAAATTATCCTCCCCCTCCCCCTCGTACTTAGGCAGCTGTCCTTGTACCCCTGCTTCAGTGAATAATGCTTCCTTCCTTTGCCACTGATTTGTGGTTCTTCAGGGACCGTGTGATAAACCCTTATGGACGCCAAATTTGTTTCTAGGCTATCTGATCTAGCTGTCCATTCTTATGTCAGTTCCACACCCTTTTAATTATTAAAGCTTTCAGATAGGTGAAAAGTAATATGAACTCCTCACGATTTTGTTTTGTTTTGTTTTTAGCTATTTCCCCTGTTCCTTCAAATTACTTTTAGGATCATTTTTTTTCTAGTCTTCATTCCCCTTTTCTCTCCAAAGTCCCCATTGGAATATGGAGTACAAATTGGTGTTGAACCTGTGAATCATTTCAAAGAGAATTACCATCTTTACAATGTTGTCTACTCATTAAGGAATACTATGTGTTTCTTGTTTAAGACTGTATCTTAAATCTTTCAGTTCAGTTTTGTAATTTTCTTCGTAGAAATCTTGTATATTTCTCAATGTCACTTAAAAATTTCTATTGTCTTATTAAATGACCTTTTAAGAATTAAAATACCTCACTAGTTAAGCCTATAATAGAAAAGCTGTTGATTTTTGTATTAATTTTGCATTTAGATACTATTATTAATAAATTAACTAGTTCCTCAACTTTCTTATTAATTCTGATTTTTATTAGAGAATTCTCTTGGCTTTGCATATATATAATCATGTTAAATCATTTTATCTCTTTCCTTCCAAGGGTCACGAATGTTTCTGCTGTTTTTATATCAGACCTATTGATATATTGTATTATGTTTATAGATTTCCTGATACTAAATCATCCTTGCCTTTCTGGTTACAATGGATCTATTCCTTAGTATTTCATTTAGGACTTTCACATCTATTCACATTAGATAAATTAGCCATATACTTCCTTATTTGTAATTTACCATCATTATGAGATTTTGATAATAGGGAACTGAAAAAGCTTATCTTTTTCTATATTCTGGATCATTTTACATAGCAGAGTAATTACATATTTTTTTAAAAGTTCAAATCAACTTACTTTAAAAAATCATAAGTTTAGAGACCTTACTTTCAGAACTTTTTATTTTATGATTTTTAGTCTTTTTTTGCTTTTTATTTATTTTTTAAGTAAAGTTTGGTGATGTTTATTCTCTAAAAAAATCACTTATTTTATCTTTTTTTCAAAATTAACAACATAGTTTTCATTAAGCTCTTTTATCTGTTTCCATATTTTGTTCATATTTCTAATTTTATTTCTATTATTTCTTGATTTATGTATAATTTTATTCCTCCTTTGTAATCAATTTCTGGCTTTATCTGTATTATGTTCTTTGTTTCCTTAGTTATTGGTGGTTTTCTAATTTTTTGAGTTGAATGTATAGAGTAACACTATCCGATAGAAGTAAAATGTGATCCACATATGTAATTTTAAGTTCAATAATATATTTCACTTCACTCAGTATATCTAAAATTTTAACATGTAATCAATATTTTTAAAATATTAAAAGTATAGCCATATTTCAAACACCAAATAGTCACATGTGGCTAGTGGCAACTGTATTGGACAGCACAGGTTTAGATGATATATTAGCTTCCTATTTTCAATAGCCAAAATAATTAAGACTGTAAATTTACCCTTTATTATAACTTTGACCACATCCCACAAGTTTTTGTAGCCCTTTATTATCTAAATAATCTATTATCACATATTTGATTACATCTTTATTCCATCTTTAAGAGAATATCTTTTAAACATCTAAGTAATTTGCTATTTATTTTATTGTTCTTAATTCTTGGTCCAAGTATGTAACCTATAGAATTTCTGTGTTCTCAAATTTATAGTAGAATCACAGCTTACAATGAGCCTAGTTTCAATGTAGTCTTATTAACTACATTATTTAAATTATATAATTAATTTTTGTTAATCAGTCATAGAATCTAGTGGTTTTATTTCCTGATACTGTATTTTGAGTCTATGCTATACAGTATATGATGTTTTCTGTTATCTATTATGGATTATATTTTTTTATCTATATAAATAACCTTTTTATTTTATTTAATGATTTTATCTTGAAAACTATTTTGGTTCCACTAGTGCTTTAATTTCATTTTCATTTGCCCACAATTATTTTTACAAATTCATTTATTTTATCTAGTCTGTTTTGAGTTCTGCTTATGGTTACTAGTGTTTAATATCTTTAAAAACATACTTTAACTTCTATTTCACTGATTATCTAACTTAAGAAGGAATGTCTTGAGTCCCTGTGGTCTAGATTATGAAATTTTGTGCGCTTTATATAATCTTCTGTCCCCCTCCTGCCAATATTTATCGGTCTTTAGTAATTTAATCTTGGATTATTAAGTCACTACTATTATGAAATTCTTGTTCAGATTACACTTAAAATTAAATATATTCTCTTTCAAGGATTATTTCTGGCTTTTGATTCAATTTTATAACCAAAATTCTAATTACTTATTTTGACTTAACTTCATAAATCTACCTGCTTTTTGTTTTCATTTCTGTTTCTTCTATACAATGATTTCCTCAAAGTTGAGTTATAACTTATATTGGCTGGAGCATGCATTCAGAATGTTGTTAAATTTTTAAATTAGTTTTAATTGTGCTTTAAAAAAACATAAAATGTATAGTCTCGACCATTTATAAGTGTACAGTATAGTCACATTGTTATGCAACCAATCTCCACAAGTATTTCATGGTGCAAAATTGAAACTCTAACCCATTAAACAACTCCCTGTTGCCCCCACTCCTGAGCCTTTGGCAACCATCATACTAATTTCTGTTTCTATGATTTTGCCTACTCTGTGGAATATACAATATTTGTCTTTTTGTGATGGCTTTTTCCCTGAGCATAACGTCCTCATGGTTCACCCATGTTGTAGCATGTGTCAGAATTTCCTTCCTCTTTAAGGCAGAATAATACACCATTTTATGTATAGAACACTTTTTGTTTATCATTCATCCATTGACAGACTCTTGGGTTGCTTCTACCTCTTGGCTATTATGAATAATGCTGCTATGAACATGGACGTGCAAATATTCAAGACCCTACATCTAGTTCTTTTGGATATATATCCAGAAGTGGAATTGTTGTATCACATAGTGATTATATTTTTAAATTTTTAAGGAATCGCCATACTGTTTTACATGGCATCTGTAGCATTTAGTTTTTTTCGGAATTACCATGTAGGTGGGATTTTAAAAACATTTGCTTATGTAAGATGTCTTTCTCTCGCTTTCACTTATAGCTAAGTGTGTTCTTTTCCCCTCAAACATATGAAAGTATTGCCTTGATGACTCTGAATTTTAACATCAAATATAGAAGGATAAGGCCAACCACATGTTTATTCCTTTGTAAGAAATCTAGGGTTTTTCTTTTCCTTCAAAGCTATTTGTAGGGTTTTCTGTTCTTGAATTAGAAATGAAAATTCTCATGCCAAGTATAAATGAGCTCCCAAAGTCCCTCCACCTGGAATCCCCAGTGGCTTTTAGTATCGTCCCTCTTTCATCACAGCTATGAGTGAACATGTCTTATCTTAGGCTAATGCAGTACGTGACACACGGTGGGGCAATAATACTTTTAAGGAAGGTGAATAAATGAATGAATGCCTCTAATTTTCCCACTATCCTCTAGGCCCCTTGCAGGCAGGGGCTGTAGCTGTGTCTCTGGCCCAGTACTGAGGCCAAGATGGGCCTCAGTTGCCAACAGGCACCTGGCAATGTTCTGGTTTTCCCCCATCATGCGGAGGACATGATTTGGGGGTTAGCAAAGGGGGAGTTTAGGCACAGGGAGTTGAATGGAGGAGGTGATGACTCTGGGAAAGATGTCATCTCCCAGTTCATCTCACTACCCCCATTCCAGTATTGGGGTCAGTGAAGCAAGGCTGGTCCCCAGTCTGGGGACACTGAAGACCAGGTGCCATGGCCAAAGGTCAGATTGGTCCTGCTGCCCACAGTAAGTCCTGTCATTTGCTCCAGCCACAGGTCACTCGTCCCTGTCCCCCTTGAAAACACGGGTTTACCAGTTGCGCCGGGACCAGACTTTAGCCAGCATGCACTACAGGAAAGTGGGTGGTGCGCAGGCCCCTCCCCATGCCCTGCGAGGCTGACACAGTCTCTTGTGCCTCCGCAGAAGGACTTCACGGTGCGGGAGGAGCTGCAGCAGCAGGACGTGGAGCGCTGGCTGGGCTTCATCACCTTCCTGTGCGAGGTGTTCGGCACCATGCGCAGCAGCACGGGCGAGCCCTTCCGTGTGCTCGTCTGCCCCATCTACACCTGCCTCAGGGAGGTAAGACACTCGACGCCCGCCCGCCGGGCCTGAGAGCGCCGGCGCTGCAATGTCTGACTTTGAAACTCATCCCAGATGCACCGGGAAAGCTGCAAGGGGTGTGCCGCTTACAGAGCCACCAATGCTTTGGCAAAGAGAAGCGTACCAGCCCCCCTTCTGTGCTTCTGTTTACTAAAGCCAGGTTCTCATTTACTGAGTTTACACAAAGGGAAATAGCACCCCCCAAAAGAAAGCATTATTAACTCAGACTGCAGGAATTCAATATCTAGAACACTGCCTGCAGTGAGTAGTAGTTGAATGGATCTTCGGACTGGATTGTTTTACCACTGAATTATTTATTAAAACAAAAAGATTTGCTTCTAAGTTTCATCTGAAAGAGAAATAAATAAGAGCAACCACAAAACTTTTGAGAAGCAGTAAGTCAGTGGGGGACTTTCTGTACCAAGCGTTATAACTGACGTTAGAAGGTCACCCTGGCTGCTCTGTGGACAGAATTGGAAGGGGTAAATGTGGAAGCTGGGAGCTCGTTAGGGGGCCGTTGGTGTCCTCCAGTGAGAGGCTGTTGGCCTGAAGGTGAGGAGGGGAGGGCTGTTTGCATTCCAGTTATATTTTTCATTTGGAACCAACAGTACCTGCTGACAAGACAAGGGAGGAAGTGACATGGGCTCCCTGTTTACCACCCGGGGCACCACCGTAGTCTGGGGTGGGGAAGGCTGGAAGAGGGACAGAGTGGGAGTGAAAACCTGGAGTCGTTTTGTAATGTTTGGGAGACTTGGGTGGTCCGCCCTTGTCTGAAGCTCAGGAAGAGGTCAGTCTGGGGATGGAAGGGACGACAGGAGCCAGCTAGGAGGTGGCACAGGAGCGGCCTGGAGGCGAGAGGCAAGCCAGGAGGAAGTGGGTCGGGGGAGGTCCCAGGAGAGCGGAAGAATCATCACGCGCTCCTTCGGCAAAGTGAGGGCCAGCCCACCATTCACTTGTGCTGTGCCTTCCCACCATAAGAGGAGCAGCCTCTGGGGAAGAAACAGGGCCTGGGTTTGACAGCGAGGAGGTCAGGGGGCCCATGGTGCCAGTGGAACGAGCAAGGGAGCCACACTGGGCCAAGCCGGGTGGGGAAGAGTCGGTGGCTTTGAGAAGTGTTTCTGTGAAAGGAAACTTGTCAGCTAAAGGGAGGTGTGAGCTCAAGAGATATTTTTGTGTTTTCGAAAGATAATAGAGCAATTTAAGAGGAGGTATTTATAAATGTTTCTGGATCATCCGTTCATAGGAAACAGTATGCTCATTCCAGACTAAGGATGCACAAGAGAGCAGGGCACACAGGCCTCTCCTGGGCGCTTTGTAAACCTGGGAGCCTCCGCCACTCTCTACGGCCAAACATTTTTGTAACAAATGCACTTGCATTCAGACTGTTTCTCAGATTCAGACAATGGTCTCTTCCAACTTTATTTCCATTTCAAAGTGTCTTAAGCTCAGAATGCAGCACCCAGAGAGGCCGTAGCTTAGCTTTTTGCATCCCTTCGGGGAGACGATTTGAAGGCAGCCCTCTCGGAGGCAGGAGGCTGGCCCAGACGGCTTCTCGGGGTCCTCCCATCCCCGCCTGAGTTGCCCTGTGCCCCTGACAACCCAACTCAAGGCAGAGAGCAGCCCTGTTCCAGGGCAGTGACCTAGATTGCCCCGACACATTTCCTCTTCGTGGTCTGGGCACCTCCTGGTGTCGCCCTCACCTGCCCCTGAGCAGGAAGTGGGGCTGGGTACTGGCTCTGGCTGTTGGGACGCGTCTCATGCCGCCGGAGGTAGCACAGACTTTCCGATGTGAGATCTGGAAGGTGCCAGGAGGTCTGCACAGACAAGAAACAAGGGGCATCCCCTAAGACCCACTCGTTTGATGCCTTAAATTATCTATGGCTTCCACCCTTTTGTAAAAGAGGAAGCCAGAGTCCCACGTTCCAGGGCCCCATAGCGAGGTGGTTCAGGAGCATCATCCCTGGTTCAAGTCCTGCCTCTGCCAATTTTTAGCTGTGCCATCTGAGGGGAGAGTTCACCTGCTCGGAGCCTCAGTTCCTCATTTGTACAGGAGGATCATGCTGCTTAATCTACACGGGTTTAGGGGGGAAGATGTGGCATGGAGAAGGTGCTAAGTATATTAGGGAAACTCATTGGAATGTGGAAGGGAATGCCCAGGGGACTTGTCTTAGGGCAGGGTGGCTCTCAGAGAGCTGAGTGACCCCAGTCTGACTTATGGCCTGGGCACACATCCAATCTTAAAGGGGCACAGGGGCTGAATGCCCTGTCTGGGGACACACAGTTGGTCCGTGCTGGAGCTGACCCAGAGCTCCTGAACCCCTGATCCAGGGCTCTTTCCAATAGAGAACTCGACTTGCCTAAAACAAGACCTTAAAAAAAAGATCAGGACATAAAGGGGTGCCCTGAGATTTTACCAGTCCCTTTAGAGAGCCTGTGCCTTTTCCAGCTCCCTGGAGACAGATGCCTGAATTCTTAGTCACTTTCTGCCTCCATTATCTATCACTCACGCACACTTATACCCAAGCCGGACTCAAAGTAGGTTGAGCAAGCTCTAAGAAGTTTTTACAAGCCAAAGGCACTGCTGCTGCCTCCCTCCATGCTGGGAAAGTTTAAGCTTTTTCCCTGTGGCCGTGCAGGTGGCTGGCCCTAAATCTACAGAACCTACCCTGCCCTGGGGTCCTCGCAACTTAGAACCACCCCCAGGCTCACGGTCCCAGCTGCTTATTGGATGCATCGACATCAGGCCCCACAGACATCCTGTTCAGTCCAGGTCCTCGAGTGGGCAGCAGCCCTGGAACCTACCCGACTGCCTTTTCTCAGTCCTGAGCCACCTACTTCATCCTCTCCTCCTGCACATCCCCACTGTGGCTTCCCCTGCTCCTCTTGCCACGATACCCCGGCATCATACACAAACCTACAGGCCATCTTGGTGTGAAGAGTCTCATTTAGAACAAACCTGAGGAAGATACAAAGTTCTCACAGCTCGCCCTCAGGCTCAGGGCCCTCGGGCCCACAAAGGCCACCTTCACTGGACCTAGGGCTCCCTCAGCCCCCAGGCCCCTTTCAGATTGAGCATGTGCTTAGCTCCTAAGCCCCTTCAGACTAGAGGACGCCCAGCAACCTGAGAGCCACCATAACCTAGAATGAGCCCCCTAGGCATTTCCTTCTACACCTGACCTAGTTGAGTTAACCATTCTCTCGGTTATTCAAGTTTGAAACCTTGGACTCCATCCTTGGAGTCTCTCTCTTCTCTCTCTTCCTGGCCCTAACACCACCTCCCGGGCTCAGCTCGAGTCATCTCTCCTGGGATGCTCCTGTTCCCAGCCAAGCACTGGAGCGAGGCAGTGCATGTCATCCTTCAGCTCCATCCTTTAAACATCACCTTATAAGTAGTATTTAGTGACCATAACAGTGCAGTGGACAGTATTGTCCAAAGCACTTCATGCATTCTTTTGTCTCGTAACTCTGACAACACCCTGAAGATTATCATCCTCGTTTTCCAGAGAACAGAGAAGTCAGGTGGTTTGCTTAGGGCCGCACAGGCAGCAGGTGATGGAGGCAATGTTGGAATCCAGTTCTGAGCACCGGGGTCCCTGCTCCTAACTGCCCTGCTTCCCTGCCTTGCGAGCCGAGCAGCAGCTCCTCTCGTAGTTACGCTCAGTCCAGAGCCCAGCACCTGCTATGTGGCGGAAGCCAAATCAATCTTTGTGGAATTGATTCTGTTTTTGCTATAAATAACGTTTGCCAATCAGAGATCCTTCTTTGAGGGATGGAGAGGAGTGATTTTCAATGAGTCCTTTTATTGTTTGAGAGCTGATGGTTTCAGCCAAGATGCCTTCCAAAGTGATGAAAGAATGTCATTGATGACACAAAGCCGCCTGCGTCACCTTGCCCTCCTGCTTACACCTCGTGTTTGCCTCATGAGCTCTTTTTAATTTTTTGTTAATGTTTTTAAATTTTCATTGTGGCAAGAACACTTAATATGAGCTCTACTCTCTTGACAGATTTTTAAGTGTACAAAACAATATTGTTCTCTTGGTGCCCATTGTACAGATCTCTAGAACTTCCGAATCTCGCATAATTGAAATTTCGTACCCACTTCTCCCTCCGTGCTGGCAACCCAAACCCCTGGCAACCACCATTCTGTTCTTTGCTTCTGTGAGTTTGGCTGTGGTAGGTACTCACGAAAGTGGAAACATGCAGTATTTGTCCTTCTGTGACTGGCTTATTTCACTTCGCCTAATGTGTTCCAGATTCATCCATGTTGTCACAAGTTGCATAATGTCCTTCTTCCAAAAGGTCAACTAGTATTCCACGTTACGTATATACCGCATTTTTAATGCATTCATTTGTCAATGGACATTTTGGTTGTTTCCACATCTTGGCTACTATGAATAATATACCACAGTGAACACGGGAGTGCTAATACTGCTTCGAGATCTTGATTTCAGTTCTTCTGGACAAATACACAGAAATGGGATTGCTGGATCATATGATAGTTCTATTTTTAATTGTTTGAGGAACCTCTCTACTGTTTTTCAGAGCAGCTGTACCATTTTGCATTCCTACTAACAATGTACAAGAGTTCTAACCGCTCCACATACTTGCCAACGCTTGTTGTCATATATATATATATATGCTATTGTAATGAGTGTGAGGTGGTATCTCATGGCTTCGAGCTGCATTTCCCCAATGATTGGTGACATTGAGCATCTTTTCATATACCTATTGGCCATTTGTATGTCTTTGGATTCTCAAGTCCTTAGCTCATTTTGTAAACCTGATTATTAGTGTTTTTGCTTGGTCGCTTTCTCCTCTATTGCTTGTTTCTTTGCTGGGCAGAAGCTTTTTAGTTTGATGTAGTCCTGCTTCTCTAGCTTTCCTTTTGTGCTTTTGGTGTCATATCCATAACGTCACTGCAAAGACCAACGTCACACAGCTCTTCCCCCATGTTTTTTTTCTTCTATGTTTTCTTTGAGAAGTTACAGTTTCAGTTCTTATGTTTATGTTTTTAATCCATTTTGAGTTGATGTTCGTTTATGGTGTAAGATGAGTCCAGTTTTATTCTTTTGCATGTCCAGTCTTCCCAACACCAGTTATTGAAGAAATTATCCTCTCCCCATTGCTTTCTTGGCACCTTTGTCAAAGATCAGTCGGCATATATGCATGGATTTATTTGTGGGCTCTCGATTCTGTCCCTTGGTCTATATATCTGTTTTAATTACTATAGCTTTATATTTTGAAATCAGGAAGTATGATGCCTCATGATTTGTTCTTTTTAAATTGTTTCAAGGTCATTGTGGCTATTTAGAGTCTTTTGTTGTTTCACGCGAATTGTAGAATTGTTTTTTCTATTTCTGTAAAAAATGCCATTGGAATTTTGATCGGGATCGCATTGGGTCTGTAAGTCACTTTGGCTAGTGTGAACATTTTAACAATATTAAGTCTTTCAATGTGAGATCAAGAATAAGACAAGGGTATCCATTCTCACCACTCCTGCTCAACATATTACTGGAAGTACTAGCCAGAGCAGTTACGCAAGAAAAAATAAAATGCATTCAAATCGGAAAGAAAGAAGTAAAATTGTCTCTGTTTGCAGATGACATGATCATGTATATTAAAAACTATAAAGACTCCACCAAAAAACTGTTAGAACTAATAAATGAATTCAATAGTTTCAGGATACAAAATCAATTGCATTTCTATACACTAACAATGAACTATCTGAAAAAGAAATTAGGAAAATGATCCCATTTACAATGGTATCAGAAAGAATAAAATACTTAGGAATAAACTAAGAAAGCGAAAGATTTGTACACTGAAAACTGTAGACTATTGATGAAAGAAATAAAAGAAGACACAAACAAATGGTTAGACATCCCTCAAGCAGTTTTTTAATAGACTTCTAAAGGCCGCTTCATCCTGCCAAACCGACTTCAAGGACCCCACGCGCAGGAGGGGCATAATTAATGTTTTTGGCCTTAGCTAAAGGTTTTGTCATCTCCGATCTTAGCTGGAGCCGACCTGCCAGGCTTTCGGTTTCGTTCACCCAGCACCATCCTCTACCCCAACCCTTTCCTGATCTTATAGTGACCTCAGCCCCCTCCACTCCTCTGTCACCTTTGGGACCCAGTGGTGATTTTGATTTTGCTAGACTCTGGGTTACCATTGACTGCTTCTCTCTAGGCTCCTTACTTTAAGAGCTTTGTTGAAAATTCCTTTGGTAGGGGATGCTGGAGTGCTTTTAACCCCTTCCACCTGTTTCCTTGGAACTAACTTTGCCATGCAGTGTGGACCTATTTCTATCCACTTCGCCTTATTCTTTCCCTCTAGATTCCAATACCCCCCAGTCCATCTCTACCCGTGACTCCCATCTTCCTGCCTTCCTCCAAGTCTGGTAGTCATTGCCAGAGGTCAGGAGTAGAGGAAAAGAGGAAGGGGGACTGTCTCTGCCAGCCATCTCTCACCCCCGTGCATCCCCTCGGGCCGCACCAACCTCTCCCTCTGGTCAGCTCCCTTGCTCTCCTCCCCTCCAGGCCCAAGAAACGCCATTCACCCCTCCCTGCCCTTTCCAGAGGAAGCAGGGATGGGGCGGGTACCTCTGAGGGGTGTCTCCAAGGGGCATGTCCCCTCCCTACACCCCCCCCCCTTCAGGGATGCAACTGGCTGGGCTTCTAGAGGAGGCTGGCAGGCACAGACTGGGGAGAATACAGAGGGCAGCAAGTCAGTCTCCTCAGGAAATGAAATCGCTCCGCGCAACAATGAAAGAGCCACTTTTCCAACTTTTTGCGTGAGCGTGCATTCAACTGCTCGCATTGTTTTGGCTCCAGGGGAAATCTGACCTCTGAAAAGGCTGAGATGAAGTGGGTGTGGGTAGAGATCCTCTGCTATTTCACAGGGCTCAGAGAGTTCTTCGGAAGTACCTTTCCAGTGGGACCATTCCCCCTTCCCCAGAGCAGGAGATAGGGCTTCATTCAGCAGCCCAGCAGGGAGCAGGGTAGGCCCACTGTGGCCAGAAGAGGCCAAGGTCACCTGGGGTAGCTGTGGACCCTCACGGAGAGGGGAGAGTTGAAATCATCCTCCATGCAGCCCAGACTCTCAACCCTGCACTTTGAGAAGCTTTTACAGAATTACAAATTCTCAGACCTCTCCTTCAATCAATTAAACTAAACTTTGTAGGGATGGAGTTTGGGCCAGGGTGCAGGGTGGGCAATCAAGCTCTCACGTGACTCCGGTGTGCAGCCATGGTGGAGAGACAGGAGTAGCTGCCCCTCAGGTGCATGTAGTGAGTGGCGGTTTGCAAGCGAATGGCTGGAGAAGGGCGCAGCTGGAAGAGTCAGAGAGACCTCAATTTGAATCCCAGCTGTGCCACTTTCTAGCTGTGGGGCTTTAATCTCGTTCTTTAATCTTTCCGAATGTCAGTTTTCTATCCGTGGCATGGAAATAGTAAAAATAACACTTACTCTGCAGGTTTGTTTCAAGGCTTAAAATAAATGAGATGGTCATGAAAAGGCAGTGGTACATGACAGCCCCTCCTCGAGCCGACCTGTCGAATGTTGCTGTTTGAAGCAAACCATATTCCAGGCATGTCTCACAAGAAGTACTAAATCACAGGCCGCCCCAGAAAGTCAGGTCTATTCTCCTAACTAGGCACCAAGGCCCTCCACAATCAAATACAACCCCCCTTTCCTGGAGAACCTCTCATGAGTCCTGTACGGCGATAGCCCCCCTGTTCCTGTTGTATTTCCACAGAAGGCCTCTTGCATTCCTCCTTTCTAGAGCAGGATCTTCCTCCTCGTCTTGCCCGCCCTCCAGTCCAGCTCACTCCCACTGCATTCCCACCCTGCCCAGATTCACTCCTCCCGTAACGTCCTGTAGAACTAGCCTCCACACGGGGCTGCTAACACCTGCTTTCTGGACATGCCCTTTACCAGGTGGTTGTATTCATGCCTTGTAACCTCTTCTTCGTTGCTTTTAAATCATTTCAATCTTTCATTGGTACCTAGGGTTAGGCCGGGTCTCATCTATCACATAACCCCAACGGCATTTTTTGCTCGGGACTCCGCATTCATTCAGAAAGCAGTTATTTGAGACAATGCTACTTTCTCATTGAATTGCAAAGTTCCCCAGCTACACTAGGAGGAGGCAGTATAAATGGTGATCCTCCCCCTAAAGGCTTACAATCCTCTTGGCTACTACATCCACAGAAATTAAGCAACCGTGAACATTTGTGATGGATTGTACAAATACAATATAGAGGTAGGGGAAGTTTCGGGGTATGGGTAGCTTTTGGGGGACAAAGAGGAAGGGGAGCTCGAGCTTAAGGAGTAGCAGGTTTTGCACATACATTGGCAGGGAGAAAGGCCAGCTTTTCTCAAACAAGAAAAGTTTGAGAGGAGGCTTGGGGACCAAAATGAGCCTGAGGGCCTGTCTGTGTCTGTGTGATAGAGAGCCTAATGGGTGAGTTGTGGGCGGGGCTGACTCCCAACAGAGGCATTCTGGTAGACGCAAGATGATACCGAAAACCTCTGGAAATTTCTGAGCCAGAGAGCAACACCTAGAAAGCATAAAGGAGAGTTTGTTTATTCATTCAACAAACACCGAGAAAAACGTTGCCACTTTATTGAACTAAAAAGTCTCCTAGACACATTTCCTGTTAGAGATGTGCTGAGATTACAAAGTCAAATAAATCCAGCGTTCTCACTAGCCAGAGGGACCCACCCCCCTCCCCCACCAGGTAACTCAGGGCCCTGTGGAAAATGCAGTGCTCAAACGGGGTGAGAATGGGAATCAGGAATGTGGGAGTCCAGATGGCAGATGAGACAAGATCTGCCTGGCAAAGGCGTCTTAGCAGAGAGCAACCCTCGATTCTTTGTCGTCTTTAAATTCATTGTCACTATAACAGTCAATCAAAAAGACTAAGTGGGAAGCGAATGGGCTGGGACAAAGCTTGAAGATTCAGGAGAGCCCTCCTCCGTGGACAGTTTATTCCAGCCCCAATCATGCGCAGACCGGGCCTGGAATGTTCCTCGGAGAATGCAGCCTTCGCAGGGCAGGTACACAGCCCCTGGGCACTGATGGAGCCGCAGAGTTCCTCCAGGTCCAGCAGCTGCTGCTATGAATACCCCAGCTTAGGCAACCATTCCTGTGAGCTCCGCAGAAATAACTCCCCACAGTTTTGTCCCCTCTATAGAGTTGTCGTCCCCCTCTGCCACTTGGCAGCCAAGGCGCTCTGTGGTGTAATGCCCCTGACCTGCTCAGATACCCTCCCCCAACAAACACACACACACACACACACACACACACACACACAGGGACGCGGGCCCCATCTGAGGCTGTAAGTTCTCGACTTCCTCAGATAAAACTTGGGTCTCCCCCGCCCCCCACCCTTTAACTGTTCCACTTCCTTAGCCAGACTGCAAACTGAAATGTGAAATTTGAAGCCAGTGTTCCCCTTAGCAACCGTGGTAACACAGGATCTGATAGAGAGCCTGGAGTTATAAAAATACCAGCTTCCACCAGACCCTGGCTTCCACAGGGAAACCAGTCTCCACGCCAGAACTGTTTCAAACAGTCTTAAAACTCAAGAGATTTCCAAACCCATCTCAGCATGGCTTCAGGAGGGGGACGGCTTCAGCTCCCTGTGGAAGGTGGTGGTGGTGCAAGCTTTGGGTATTTTCTCTAATATTTAGCGATTCAGAGAGGATGTGGTTCTCTGAGAACTAGGTCGCTGTATAAAGGATATATGGGCGGGAGCAGTTTTCCTTAAACATCAATATTCAGCATTTTTTAAAAGTTGGGTTGGATTGCCACCATTCCTTCCAGATCCCTGCCAGGGAGACCTCAGCGCCGTCAGTCCTCCTAGTTACATAGAGGGGGAACGACTTGATCTCTCTCCCCTACATTGAAAACTGTTAATTAACATAACCATTAGCAGGAATTTTCCCTTTAAGGCCTCAGGCGGGAAGGTAAGACGTTGAGTTGTCTAAACTTTTTTGCTCAGGACTGAAAAGACAAGCCCCGCATCCTTTCTCACAGCCGTGGGTGCCGCCACAGACACCCCTTCCGCACCGCCCTGGGCGGAGCTCGCACTCTGTCTTGATCTCGGGGCGGCCTGCAGGGAGCGCCGGGCCTTGCGCGGTGGAGGTGGGGGCTCTTCCCAGAGGCGGGCGGGGCGGGGCGAGGGGTGAAGTGGGGGGGGCCTCCTCCTCCTGGGACTCCAGACCCACCTCCGCCCCGCCGCGCTGGGCAGACCGGCTCTCCTCCCCTCCCCCGCCTGCCCTGTGCTCGCCTCCTCCTTCCTCTTATCTCCTGGGGCTATGCCTTGTAATTTTGAAAAATATTCTAACTCAGTAATTAATGTCTGAACTTCAAGAGGCCCTGCTTTCTGCAGAGCTGCACTGAAGGCGAGCGGGGAGGGAGGAGCCGAAGGCCTTGGCACTGAGGGGCCGGTTCCTGTATTTTCTAAGCTGGCTAAGGGACGCTGGAGGATCAACTGTTTCTTGTAAGATACACACGCATATACATTTACACATCTGCTAGATTTTTAAATCCTTTGGGTTTAAGAAAATTAGGGTGCCCGCACCCCACCCCGCCCTACCCCCCAGTCGCAGGTTTCTCAGGGTGATATCACAGACTGCCCAGCCAGCATAGGAGCACGGGGCGGGGGGCGGGGCCGGGCTGTAATAGGTCCCCGTGGGGGGTTGGCAGGAAGGAAGAGTGAATGACCTGTATATTTAGAAGACACAGGCACTGTAGGGGCGAAAGATGGCCATCAGGAACTTAAGATGACCCAGAAGTGCAAAAAAAGTTGTTTACCTGTTTCCCGCTCATAGGGAGGATGTAAGTGGGCCCACTGAATCCTGGCCTGGCCTGGCCTCCTCAGTGCCCCCCACCAGTTGCCTCTGCATGGTGTTTGCCCATCCCCAGCCCTGCCTGGCCCTGCCCAGCCTTCATGCCCCAGCTCAAGGTTCCCTCCACCCAGCAATTCAGGTGCTAAGCGCCGGCCGGCTGCTGAGACCTACCCTCACCTGTCTACTGGGGCAGAGAAGGGAAAAACCGAAGCACCCTATGCTGGGAGCTGGTGCATAAATCACACACCACTCTCTCCAGGACCCGCACGGATCTTTCTGTTTTAACCTGCTCGGGCTCTCAGGACCAACTGTCTAAATTCAGCAGGTGATGATACCTAACTCACCGTTGTGCCTTTTTACGCAGCACTTATGGGTCTGGACCTTACACAGTTAGGGTCCACCTTTTCTTTTCTTTCCACCTCTAGACCTAGCTAGAGCCCAGTTCCTTATTGATAAGCTTCCGTTATCACAGCCACCAGCAGTGATTGATCAGGAAGTGACAAGTGAACTGGACCAGGATCCATGAGAAGAAACCACCCAGATCTGCCTTCTTGTATCCTGAATAGTAGTGGGGGGGGGGGGGAGCGGGCAAGGAAGGAAGACAGACTTCAGAGCCAGACAAACTCAAGCAACTTACCCTCTCTGGCCCTCAGTTCCTTGCCGGGATGAGGATTAAATGTAATTTAGTAGATTTTCTAATTACAAGTTGACTTCCTCCCTTCCCTGTAACAGGACACACAAAACAAAGACATGGATAACAAAAGACATGGAATAAGGGGATCAGTCAGCAGCATTTTTTTTTTTTTATCGTATAAAATGAAGTGCTTCTTAATGAGAAAAAAATGTGAAGGGACACAGTGCAGTCGGTCTCTGGGTCTTCTGCCCTTGACATTTATTCTGGGAGAATGCCTTCTTCCAGAGTCCTTCAGTTCCCCAGGGGGACCCTCTCTGACCATAACCCCACAGTATCTGGCTTTACCTTAGAGGTAGCTTTGTTAACTTGCTTGTTTTCCATCTCTCCAAGTGAGGTGGAAACTCTCTAAAGGCAGGAATGTGTCCATTCTGCTCATAGCTATATCTCTAGTGCCTAGAACAGTGTCTGACCTGTCGTAGTGCTCGATAAACACTTGCTGACTAACTTAATGAAGCAGAATGTCTAGACTGAGCAGAGTAGGAGATAACAGTCGCCCTTCTGGAGTTAATTAGAGAAGAGTTCTAGGAGATAGATTCAGAATCCTTAAAGAGGCGAGGTAAGCGAGCAGGGTGGGGCCGGCTGGTAGTGGTCCCAGTTGCCTCTGCATGATATTTGCCCATCATTCTGAGATGAGCTCAGAATGAAAGAAGGAAGAAAGACACTTCCTCCAAATCAAACTCAAAGGAAGCAATTTGTGCTCACAGTAAATGCGAACCAGTGTAAAACTGTTGTCAGCCAATGAAGCTGCCTGTGCTCTGTCCCCACGTTTCGCTCTAGTTAAGTGATCTTTTCTCAACTTCAGTCTGCCAGACTTCTTATGGTATTTAATTAGTCTGTCTAAAGTCAGAATCCCATGAGCCACAGTCGGACTCAGGGTGGGCTTCTCGCACGGCTTCATGGTTAGACAACTGTGGGGAAGTGGTTATCGAGGGGCCACTGAGTGAGCACCTGCTGTATGTCACATGGGCCTTCAGCCTTTGGCTGGGCCTGGAGACGCAGGCAGGTGGAGCACCAGGGTCTTCCCCTGCCTCTCCCATGAGGGGGAGGGAGGAAGGAAGATGCTCAGGACGCCTGAGGGTTGGGAAGAAGGTGAGCACATGACACAGAAGGCGGGGAAATGGAGCAGGTGGGAGGAGGCACCCCCAGTCACAGACTTGGAGGACAATGGCAGCCTCACAGCCCTTAACCATCTCCGCGCAGTGCCGGCTGTGGAGCCGCATGTCCAGTACGATAAAATGCAGCCACTATGTCATTGACATTTTCTAGTAACTGCATTTAAAAAAAAAAAAAAAAAACAGGTGACATTAATTCTAATAAATATCCAAAGAATTATTGTTTTAACATAATCAATATTAAAATGATCTATGCGATATTTTTTCATACCCTTTTTTTTTTTTTTGGACTCAGTCTTTGAAATCCAGCGTGTATTTTACACTTAAAGCTGCCCTCCATTCGGACTAGGCACATTTCAAGAGCTCAAGACCACATGTGGCTGGTGGCTACTGTACCAGACAACATAGATCTGGAGGCCAGCTTCTGGAATCCTCAGGCTTTGGGAACAGTTCTGGATCCCAAAAGTACCTGCATCCTCAAAGTCCCCAAAGGACTTTTTATAGCTTCTCTCTTTGAGCACCAAGAAGCAGAGGAAAGCACCAGGAGCCGAAGCGCTGCCCACGACGGCCCGTGTGCTGGCGTCGGCTGGCTGGCTGCAGCTCCCTGGTAGGGTCTGTGAAGGGCAATCCTTTTGACCCCAGCATGGAGAAATGTGGGAGGAGCGAAGGAGGGGGCAGAGAAGGTAAGAGAAGAAAAATATAGAAAGATGAGGGGAAAGGCAGTGGGTGGCAGGGATGGCAGACTGCGTGACAGAGCTCAGAACAGGATCCGCAGACTGAGTGGGGGGGGGGGGGGCGCCCGGACAGCGCCAGCTCCTCCTCGCTGCGGCTGAACAGAAATGGCGCAGTACGTGGAAGGCACAATTAGCTCATTCTTTCATTGCCCTTTTGAATCCACTGCTGTTGTCAGGACTGCCATTTTTGTAATTGAGACCTTGTCCCTTACTCAGAGGTATTGAAACATAGGAGTATTTGCTGAATCTGGTTTCCCAGGGTTAAAAGCCAGGCTTAGGAAATGCAAACACACTTGTGGAAATGCAAACACACATTCGCTAACTAATTGTCCTTTAATTAAGGCCAAAGCCCTGCTTAAAACAATTAGCTCTGGGAATTGAACAGTAGGTACAACTCCACTTTTTCCTAATTGTTCTTCCCCTGATAGCCAGGTTGTGGCCAGTCTGGGGGGAAGGGGGGCCAGCAGGGAATGAATGAGTCTGTTGCTTTGGGTCTGGACTGAACTGAGCTTCGTTTGGTTTGGAAATGTTAGTCAGAGGAGAGTTTGAGGTGTGGGGAAGAGCAAGGAGGATGTGGTTTGGGCAAGGGGAGTCAAGAGGCTGCCCCAGGCTTGGACCAGGGCCATGGGAAGTCTCCGAAGCTACTGCTGGCCACACTGAGGTGGCTTGCCTGGCTGGAGCTGAGGGCGTGGGCCAAGGATTAGCTGACTGGAAAGCAATTAGATGAGGTGGGGCTGGCTGGGAAAATACCTGGGATCCCAGGGCCAGAGTTGAGACTTGCTTGGGTAATGCCACAGGCAGGAGGCCTCGTGGGCTCCAGGGAGTGGAGGCACCCACTGGTGAGGGGGGCTGCCCCTGGCCCACTGGGCTGCCTTTTTTGTCTCTCGAAGATGAGGAGAAGTGGACTCTAGAGTGTGGGGAGTCAGGGGGCATGCGGCCCTCTGGGAAAGAGGCTGTAATCCTGCTTCCCATTTCCTCTCTCCAGTTGTCTCCTTCACCTCAGTTTGCCTGTCCCCTCCCTTCACCCCTCCTCAGACTCCCAAGACTTTCCTAAGACCTGCCCGTGCCACCAGATAACCTCCCCCTTTCCTGGGAAGGTGGCATGTGTATGTGGGGTGTTACCCTTCCAGAGACTTTCACATTCTGAAAGGAGAGGTTAGATGAGAAAAATGTGTTCCCCAGAAGAAAAGGGATGCTGGGGTGGAAGAGATGACTGACCCGTGCGATGGACCCTCTCCCCAGAAACTACTCGTGTGCATTAAAACTTAGAGTCCCTGGAGACTGTGCTCTGGGGAGCTTCCCAGTTAAGAGCCCCTACTCTAGAAGTAGAATTGGGGGCTTTCATCCAGGGAAATGGTCGTGGGGGCGGGGGGGCTTCCAGACTACCCTCAGAGAGATTAGGGAAAGGCTTTCATGGCTGACCCAGCCAGACCAGGACCCCCACAGATCCCAGAAGCCCCTAACAAGTCCCTTTTGCCCCCAGAAGGAATCATAATGCGCCTCTCCCCTGCCCTCCCCTCCACTTCTCTCCCCTTCACACTCTTCATCGGATATCAGCGAATTTCTGGATAGGACCAGATTGTAAATATTTTCGCTTTGCAGGCCAAGAGGCAAAATCAAGTGTAACCACATCCCTGTGATTCGTACTGCACCGAGCCACAGTGCGAAGCGATGAGAACAGTTTCTGTAGAAGCTGCTCAACTCTGCCTTCGTAATGGGAGAGTGTAGATGATATGCAAATGAGCAAGAGGGACTGTGTTCCAACAAAACCTTATTTATGGACACTAAAATTTGTCATTTTTATGTGTCACAGAATATTATTCTTCTTTCGATTTATTTTCCCCCTGCTATTTAAAAATGTAAAAGCTATTCTTGGCTTGTTGGCTTGTAAAAGGCAGGCCGCGGACCAGATTTGGCTAGTGAGCCGTATGTGCTTTACTGGCCCCTGTTCTAATTCTCAACTGGGAAAATCACCCTCCGGGCAATGTTGATGCACATTAAATTCAAAAACCACTGTCATAGAGGGGAACCCGCGATTTCCCGGGTGATGCCATACACCGAGTAGCACTAAGTCTCAGCTTCACCCCCATTTCACAGGTGGTAAAACTGAGGCCCAGAGGTGACGTAGCTCTATCCTATGAACCCAGGGAGAGGCTTCTTCATCCCAGGATACAGAGCAGTGTGGCTTTCTATCTCCAGCCGCCTTCAGAGAACTACCCTGCCAGCTCACACCGCCCAAGGCCCTAGCTGAGACACAGGAAATGTGCATGTGGAGTCCCAAAGTGGCAGGGCTCCAGTGAGTCATTTCCCAGGAGTGGAGACGTGTGCACTGAGGGAGGCATCCCAGGCTGTCAGCCAGCCCCGCCGGACCACCCTGCCCTGCCCCTTGGAGAAGCTACCCTCCGGCTGCGGGGATCTGCAGAGCAGTCCAAAAGGAAAGCTAATGAGAAGAAAAAGGGAAGAATGAGGGCTTGGCTGTCAGACTTCCGTGATTTCTAATCTCATTGGTACTAGCTGAAATGCGAGGCAAGTTACTTAACCTCTTCGAGCCTCAGTTTTTCCATGAGTAAAGAAGAGAAACCGCCCCAACCTCTGCAGGGTTGCCGTAAAGATTAGTGATCACATCTAGTCAAGTGTCCAGAACATAATATAGAACTTTTATATCTTTATTGGCCACCCTGGCATTCTGCCTTGACCACAGAGCTACCCAGCCCCAGCCTGGACAGCCACAGACAAAACCTCCATGATCCTCCTGGTGACACATGGGACTGTAGCTGTGTTGACGTCCTTATGGAGGCAGCCGCTCCCGTGCTCTTGTGACATTCCCATTGGTGATTTAGTTCGGAGTGTGTAAGGCCATGTCACTTGGGTGTCCTCCAAGGTCTGGGAACCCCCTGGAGTTGTACACCAACGTCTGTGAATCTGTGGAGATGTGCATTTTTCTGAGCGAGATGCCAGAGTTTTCATAAAACCCTCAAAGGGTTTCACGTTCCAAAAAAGTTAAAGGACATACGTCTATAAACACAATGCAGAAGGAAGCACCAAACTTTTAGGACAGATTTCTAGATTTGGAAATCAGCTCCCCGAGCTGATATATTTGGCACATTGCGCATCATCTAATTCAGATCTGACTTTCCATTTCCTCAGCCCTAAAAACTATAATTAGCATACCTGTCCCACCAATCCAGAACTGGATGACATCCTGTGAAGGAAAACCTGGAGCAGGGCAGCCAAGAATGGGGCTAGGGGCAGGGAGCCTGGCAGGGACTTTGCTTTTGATTTAAATATGGGGGGAGGGGCAAAACAGGTGACACTAAGCTATAGTGATGAGTAGGATCTTGGTGACCCCAGGGGAGGGTCAGTGTAAAGGGGCACAAGAGGACCGGGGGGCGCAGCCCGGGTTCTAGCTCTTGGTCAGGGCATAGCAGCACTAGCGTATTTCCTTTGTGAAAATTCGTCTAACTGTATACTGAGGGTTTGTGCACATTTTTGCATGTGCGATAATCCAACAAAAAGTTTTCTCAAAAAATGTTCAACCGAGAAAAGTAGAAGTACAAGGTAAAATCATCCCGTTTGGGATCTTTCTATATAATTTTGCAGTGAAATTAGCACACAGCTTGAAGAAAGAGTAATTTATATATAAACACAAATAATAGAGTAAGATTTTAAAATAATCCGAAGGCCAGATTTAAGTATCTTTCTTCTTAACCCAAACTGCTATCTAAGTCTGCTTACATAACATTGGCTTTCTTTAATTATCTCCTGGGGCCCACAGGCTGTCTCGAGCCTCTTCACAGCCATGATAGACCTGCCTTGGTCTGGCCTATTTTGGGTAGCCTGTCCCCCAGGGCGGTCACTCTGCTCCACACACTGCTGACTGTAGGAGGCCGCATGCCCCGTGTCTCTCTCCCTCTAGGCTTCCCTCAGATGGGCTTCTCATCTCTCTCCTGTAACACCTGCTTCTCTCCCTTGAGTGGCTTCTACTCATCGGCCCACCAAACCCATCTGAAGGGGGAAAATATTCTCTTGACCCCACATTTCCCTCTAGGAGCCACCCCATTTCTCTCTTTCCTTTAGAGCCAGTGTTTTTTGTTTTTTGGTTTTTTTTTCATTTATTTTTTAATTAAGTTTATTGGGGGGTAACATTGGATAATATAAGTTTCAGGTGTACAACTTGATAACATGATGTCTGCATACTCTATTGTGTGCTCACCGGTCTAGTCTCCTTCCATCACCATATATTTGACCTCCTTTACCTTCTTCATCACCCCCCACCCCCACCCCTCTTACCCTCTGGTAACCCCAATACTGTTTTCTGTGTCTATGAATTTGTTTTTTTGTTTTATGTGTTCCTTTGGTGCTTTCTGTTTTATATCCCATATATGAGTATAATCATATGGTTCTTGTCCTCTTCCATCTGACTTATTTCATTTAGCATGATACTCTTACGATTCATCCATGTTGTTGCAAATGGTGATACTTCGTCCTTTTTTATGACTGAGTAGTATTTCATTGTATATATGTACCGCATCTTTATTCAATCATCCATAGAAGGACACTTAGGTTATTTCCATGTCTGGGCTATTGTGAACAATGTGGAGACAATGTTTGAGAAAGAATTGTCTCCCACATGCTGTCTCTCTGAGGGCACTGAGACACAGAGAGGTTAGCTGTGCAACGTGATAGTAGATGACTGAGTTGGAATTAGAACTCGGTTTCTCTTTACAGCCTCAGTTCCCACCACTGATCTGCTTGTGCAATGTCTGTCTTCCCTACTAGACTAGTGGATCTATGAGAACAGGATCTATGCCTCCTTGTTGAATGAATGAATGAATGAATGAATGAATGAAAATTGTTACCATTTCTGGAGGAGGGTACAGGACCTACCATGTTCCAAGCCTGTATGTCTCAGGGAGGCTGCATCCCAGGGGACAGAGAGGACCTTCTGAGTGACTGTGCTCTGGCCAGCATATACTTTCCTTCCAACTCAATCCACAGGTCTCCTGAGAAGGCCAGCTGGGCACAAAGTCCTGAGGAAAAACTAGTCTAGATAGACTAGAACTCAGTAGAACCAAATAGTTGCCTTAGGGCTGTGAATAGAGAGCCCCTGGCCATGAAGGTTAGGGGAGGAAGTCAAAGAAGGCTTCTCAGAGGAGGAAGGTCTTACAGTCGGTCTTGAGTGATCCAGTAAATGGATCCAGGGTGGAAGAAGGCAGGCCCAACAGAAACAATGAAGAACAAAAGCTGGAGGTAGATGAGGACAAGACATATTCATAGGCCTGAGAACAGATGGGTTTGGCTGGACCCAAGGTCTGTGTAGGGCCCCAGAGGGAAGTGGGCCAGCGAGCGCCTGAGTGCCAGGCTAAGCCCTTTCTCCCCTTGCATCCTGGTGACCCAAATGAAGGGGTACTACAGAGTATTGTCTCGCATGCTCACACATCCAAAAAAGATCACCTCTATAGAAAAAGAGTCGCCCCATTATGAAAATTTATATTCTGCTAAGGGTAAGGCTCTAAAGCCAAACAAACTTCCAGGTGCCAATTAAATACTCTTATCTCTTAGACTTGGCAGGGAGTACTTACCAAATCCTTCTGCCTCCCCAGGCAGCCCCAGGCCCTTTTCTCAGCCCAGGCCTGTCTGCCTCTCTATTGGATGGCTGCTGCTCCGAGTACAAATGCTCATTGTGCCTTCAGCACACCCCTATTATCCTGTTTAATTGTCCCAAGCCCAGCTGTCCCTGCCCAGTTGGTCCTTGGTTACTGCTTTCCTCCCAAACTCACCACAGAACCAGCCAAGCTCCCTCACCCAAGGGACAGACGTCCAGCCCAGCTCCTGCGGTGTGGCCTCACACTGCACCCCCCATCCCAAAGGCTGGCACTTCTGTG
Organism: Rousettus aegyptiacus; assembly: GCF_014176215.1. Classification (NCBI taxonomy): domain Eukaryota; kingdom Metazoa; phylum Chordata; class Mammalia; order Chiroptera; family Pteropodidae; genus Rousettus; species Rousettus aegyptiacus. The sequence goes on from NW_023416287.1 coordinate 76,345,847, forward strand.
TGGTAACCGGGTTATGCAGGCATTTATTCTTCTTAAATACAGCATGCCAAGATTATCATGCTGAAGAGGACATGGTTTAAGCAAAAGCTTCTTTGGAGTTCCATGCTTGGTAGCAGAATAAGGGGCCAGGGCACCCCTTCTCCAGCTCCCGACAGCCCCTTGCTGGTGACTCATGCCCTCTCCCACTCACCCTGTAAAGTTTGAGAGTGGAGGGAAGGACGCCTGGTTAACTTGGCATATCATGAAGAACCTTCTAAGAAGCTTCTTCCCAGGCTCAAGGACAGGCAGCCTGGCACAGCCCTGCCGCTAACCATGTGCCCTGGGCCCTGAGCGGCAGCGGGTCTGTGGGCCCTGCCTGCAGGGAGGCCCCTCCTCGGAAGCTGGTGAGTCGCCCTCTGTGGCGCTGCCCTCCAGAAGGTTCCCTGTGTGACGGCAGGGAAACCTGCGGTCCGTCCACAGCCATCTCCCCACCACTTTTCTCCTTTCCGATTGAACGTCTGTGCCTGGCTTTGTGAAAGAAAATATCTTGCACCCCCAGGGGGCGTCTCGTCTTCCCCGAGCTGCTGCCCACCGTATTCTGATGTACTTCACCACAGGAGAAGGCAGGGAGGCAGTGGGGGGAGGGGGTGGCCTTGTCCAGGGACTTGGGTGGCTGGACAGCGGCCCGGCCACCCGGGAAAGCTTACCCAAAGGAGGAAAGGACTGTTTCGCAAGCGAGGCTGGGTGCTCTGAGCTGGCCTGTCGGCCCCTGGCATGCGGCTGGGCCTATTAGGAAATCACGGAGCCGCTCTGTCTGCTTTCCAGCAGGCGCCACTTCTCTCTTTCCACGGCTTTGCTCAATTCACAGCTCTGGCTCCAGGGCCAGGCTGGCGGGCGGGCGGGCCGGCCGGCAGCCTCTGCCACGGGCCCGGGGCCCGCCAAGCGCCTGCTCTTGCCTCAGCTAGTGTTGTCGCAGGGGCCCCTGAGCCGGCCTGCAGAATCGCACCGACAAGACCAGGCGGCTGCTGGTGGCCATCTCGGGTGGGGAGACGGGGTGACCCTCAGGGAAGGGTTCCAGACTGTTTCCTTCTGGGCTGAGCACCACCACCCTTATCTCCTTTCCTGCCAGGCAGGGACTCCTCACTAGTCACACTCAGACGAACGCCCCACCCAAGACGCACAACCCCCCACATACTCGAAGGCGGAGGGCCTGCCTCCAGCTCCATTCATTCCACCTGGTTATCAGTCAGGGGAGCCAGAAGCGTGCCTTGAGCTATATTACATATTTGGTCCAGAAGAGGACAGGTTGAGAAAAAGAGCGTCCAAAAAATGGAGCCACTTTGGGGGCCGTTCTGAAAGTTCTTTGACCTGTCACTCAATCGAGGTCTCAACTGAGATCTTTTTCGGAGGGAAAACAACTGTGGGGGAAGGGGGCGGAATCACTAGGTTCAGGGATGACTGGGGCCAAGATGAGAGCCATGATGGGACTGAGTGGAACAAGGAGTAAGAGACGTGAATGAAAATAACCACACATAGCACAGCCCCTCGCCCGAGCGCCTTGCAGGCCCGAGTACTATTATTCACATTCCACCGAATCTGTGAACGTGGGAATAATCTTTGGAGTATGGGACTATAGAAAACTGAGGCCCCGAGACATTGACTGGTGGCCCGGTTTCTGAGACGCGTTGCTTTGAGAACTGAAAGCAGAACCCGACCCTTACAACTCCTAATTCTGAACCGGGCTCAATGTTCTACCTCAGAAGAGCAGCCTCCCCCGGACGCGCAGGCTTGCTGTCGAACTGCACTTTCTGGAGGCAGGGGACTGGCCTCGTTGACCCCTCAAGGTCTCACTCAAGTCCAGCAGTGGCTAGTTCTACAGGCGAGTTGCTATGGGAACTATAACTTTGAATTTCCTGGCTCTGGGGCTGTGAAAATCACAACCTGAACCTTCCGTTGATGTGGGTTTCTAGATTAATTTCCTGTTTGATTGTTTACTTTAGAGAGCGGAAAATGCCTTTGCAGGCAGCTAGTTCCCTTCACCAAGAGGCTTATCACACCCTCCCCCCACAGCCAAGCAAGGTCAAGTCCAGGACTCAGGTGGGTGGAGGTGGGGAAGCCGGGGGATGGGGCCAGGGCCGGGGCCCCCTCTCCTGCCCTGCTCTCTCCCTGTGCTAGCCAGGTCCCCGCCCAGTGACCTGAGTTCAGAAACTGCCTGGTGAGGGGCATCTGCCCACTGTCTGAGCCCCATGTCTGGCCCCCAGCCAGCCTAAACCCCTCCCCTGTCCCAGCGAGCTGTTTTGTGCTGAGTCAGACACAAAACGCAGTCATTCCTTCAGAGGGGCATCCAGAGGGTACTGTGAGGGGGAGTGGATGGTCCCAGGTGCCACCGGATACCCGGTGCCTCCGGGCTGGGCACTGCTGGCTGAGCTCCCCGGGGGAAGCTTGGAAAATAACTGCTCTTCCGTCTGCCTCTCCTCTGACCGCACTCGGCAGGGCCCCGCGGCTCCGGCAGAGAGCAGTGGACAGTGTGCCCAGTACCATAACTCCATCCTGTTCCCAGCTCCGGTCCCCAGGGAGCAGTTAGGCCTGGCAGGCTCGGCCAAGGCCCGGCAGCAGGTGTCACAATCTCCTCCTGCCGTGATGAACGGTTTGCTGGGAGCAGCACTGCTTGGTCACCTTCAGAGTCCTTCTCCCACCCCACCTGCTAAAACCCTCTGACGCAGGCAGGAACACTAACCCGCCTTGTAACTGGGGACCCTGATGCACAGCGGGGTAGTGCAATAGGCTGGAGGTCTACTGACTGGCCAGATGGTAATGGGGGGGGAGGCTCCCGACCCCTCACTGCCCCTCCCCTTCTCTGGGTGACGATATGATGTGCCAAATCAAGGCACTTTCAAGAACAAAAAGGGATGCTGTTCCTGTTTACTTTGGGTTGATGGGTGAAAACCAGAGCCATTCCCAGCAAAGCAGGGTGTGTGATCACCCCATCCTTTCCTGTCCTCACCCCATTAGCACTATTTATGTGAGACTTCCTCGTGGGGCAGTGGCTGTGTCATTTGACTACGGAGGCGGATGGGACCTGGGTTCAAATCCTGGTTTTCCATTATTTGTGTTTTTGGGGAAGTCATTTCCCTCTCTGTGCCTCAGTTTCCGCAGCTATAAAATAAAGATATTATAGCGGTATTTAACCCAGAAAACTGGATGGAAGAATAAAATGGATCTTAAAATGTGCACACAGCTCAGAGCTTCACGTCTAGAGCAGATACTCAAAAAATGTAAGCCAGGTGCTGACTGAGGCCCCGGAAGGTGTTGGTCAGCCCTCAGGAGACCCCCTCTTGAAAGGTAAAACCTCAGAGCTGTCTCAGGCATGTTCTGTTTGCCTTTTAAGGGAGATCTGTGGACATCAGGGCAGCAAACACAGAATGAGCCACAGAGAGGACGGGCCGGCTTCTAGAAGGGAAGGGAAGGGCAGTAAAGAAGCAGCCGGGAGGTGTTGACAGTGATCACAGCCAGCATCTCTGGGGTTTCGAACCCCGACCCAGGGTCCTGGGAACTCATGGCCACAGGAACTCTATGAACAGAACTCACCTCCTGTCCTGGCCTCTGGCCAGGGCTTGGCCCCCAGGAGGAGCCACTGGAGCCGTGGCCCCGTCCTCTGGCTCCAGTATCTGCAGGATTCGGTGTCGTCTCTGAGCCTTAGACTACATTTCCACCCCCTGGGGCCAGCTGTGGGCTGAAGCATTCCCCCATGTGACATTTACTGTGGCCACTGTGTACAGGGCGGTTTGCAAGCTCGGCAGGAAGGAGGCTAATTATTGCCTCCAGGGCGCCTGGTCGCAGTTAGGGTGCTGGCCCGCCTGCCCGCCTTACTCAGGACGGCTGGCAGCCAGGCCACAGGGCACAAGCTTGGACTGAAGTCCAGGTCAGAACCATGAATTTCCTTGACATCTGACCATAGCCTCTGTACTAGGGCTCCTTATTAGGCTAGTAGAAAAGTGGCATTTGGGGCAAATTCCTGTCCCCTGGGATGTCTGAATTGCAGCTAGACACAGAATGATAATAATAAGTAATGAACGTAAAACAACACTAATTTCATAGTTGCGCTGACAGGCTAAGCAGCATGAGCATTTGCACGTGTACCTGCGTTCACAGCCATGCTAGCCCCTCCTGTCCACTCCAGAGGCATGATATTTCTTCTCTTATTTAAGGTTGATCTATGCACTTGACCCTGTCCTCTCATCTCTTTGGATTATCTCCCACCTCTCCTGCATTCTACCTACTCATCTCTTCCTCTGCCTTTCAACCTGCTCAAGTCTCTCCTACTTTTAACAACCATTCCCCTTGACCCTTTGCCAGTGTCTATCCCCTAGCATCTTGCCCTTCCATAGGCAAGTTCCAAAAGATGAGAGAGAGAGAGAGAGAGAGAGAGAGAGAGAGAGAGAGAGAGAGACAGAGACAGAGACAGAGAGAGAGAAAGAAAGAAAGAAAGAAAGAAAGAAAGAAAGAAAGAAAGAAAGAAAGAAAGAAAGAAAGAAAGAAAAGAGGAGAAAAGGAGAGACAGACAGAGAAGAAATAACAGAAACTCCCAAAAATGAAAGAAAGAAATTATGTACTCTTTTGGTCTCCACTTCCTGAGCCCCGCCCTCCCTCTCCAACCTCACATTACCCAGGCTTCCACCTGCCCCTCCCCCTGCACTGAAGTCATCATGACAAAGGTCACTCATGCTCACCTAATCACCAAATCCAGGGAGCACTGGCCATTGTTCATCTTACTTGACGTCTCTGAGAATTTGACACTGTTGACCTTGTACTTAGAACTTTTTTGGCTTCTGTGACATCACTTCTTCCTGTTCCTCTTAGCTCTCTGACTGTCCTCCTCCTCCTGGGGTTCCTCCCCCTTTATCACCTTTTAAATGTTTCTCTTTCCAAGTTTGGAGCCCTTACCCTCTTCTGTTATGTCTTCTATGCCTTCTCCTAGGATAGCTCACTCGCACTGTGACCTTGACTAACACTGGGCACTGCTGACCACAGACAGTCGGTCTCCCACGAAGTCATCTTCCCTGACGGTCCTAAGGACCAGAGACTCAACGTTTTCAACATTGAATTCATTCACGTTCCCCCAAACCAACTCCTCCTACCTTCGAGTATTGTCGGTGGCGCCAAGCCCCAAACCTGGGAGTTCTCCATCTCCGAGATTGTCCTTTTCTTCGCCCACACTTCTGCCTCCTACGCACATCTCCTCCCATTGTGCCTGCCTCCATTCACGCCATCATAATGTCTCACAGCAGCTTCTCGCTGGTCTCCCCGTCTCCAGTCTATTCTCCAAACTGTACAAGGAAGGTGCTTTCTAAAATGCACATTATCTTCCTGCTCTCCAGTTTAAAATCTTAGTGGCTCTCGAGCCCCTTAGGATGAAATCCAAATTCAGTAGCATGGCATCTAGAGCCCTTTAGAATGTAGCCCTTGCCTTCTTTGCCATTATGTTCTCCCCCCCCCCCCCCAGCACCATGTATTTTAGCATCTTGAAATACTTGTTATTCACCAGTGCACTCTGCTCGTTCACATTTTTAGCTTTTGTGCATCTGCCATATGCTGCTGCTTATGCCATATGCCTGGCGTGTTCTCCACCACCACCATTCCATCCCGTGTTCCAACTCCATACACCTCGCACAGTCGCTTGATTCCCTCCCACTAGGCTGCGAGTTGCAAGTCGTCTTATTCTTGTTTTCCCTGTATTTACACAGTATTTAGAACACAATAAATGTTGCATAAATGTTGTTAAAAGGATGGATGGATGGATGGATGGATGGATGGATGGATGGATGGATCGATGGATGGACAGACAAGTAAGTGAGTAGGAGATGGATGAAAAGTTGGACACATGATGTGTGGGTGGATAGAAAGATGGATGGATAAATGGATGCATTGGTGGAAGGATGGTTGTATAGGTGGGTAAAAAGGTGGGTTAATAACTTGGTAGGTGAGTAAGTGGGTGGACAGATAGGTAAATGATGGCCATTGCAGACACAGAATAGGTAAAATGAATTCAATTTTGTTAAGGTCCAAGTCGATTGTTGTCATCAGGCAACAAAAGTGAGAATTATAAGCTCCAACAAGCAAAATAAGAATTAGCTAATGTGGGAGAAATTAAAATAATTCACCAAGAAAAGATGCTGACCCTGGACTTCCATGCACCTGCTAATTCTTCTCAGACTTGCTGTCTGTCTGGCTTGTTCAAGCCACTTAACTACTGAGCCTCATTTTCTCTGTTTGTTAAGTAGAGATAATAATGCCTGTGGCCTTTCCCTCTCTCCATAGGAGTGTCACGAGGGTAAATGGGATGGTGCATATAAAGTATATCAAGATCTTCAGGGAAGATATATGTTTATAAAGATCTGCATTTAATAATAATAATCACACCTTGCATTTGAATCAAGCTTTGCACTTTTCAAAGCTCTTTCACAAACATTATCTCAATTGACTCAAAACAGTCCTAGGCCGGTATTATCCCAGTTCTCAAGTGAGGAAACTGAGGTGCAGAGAGATTAAGTGACATGCCCGAGTTTTCTCTTGGTGACTAGCAGGTCTTCTGGCTCCAAGCCTGCTGCATATTTTTTTATGACAGCCTTTTTCAGATAGATTATCTACTTCCCTGTCTCCTTGAAGAGACCCAGACATAATTGACCCTCTTCTCGATGACTCAAGATCGATATCATGAGCTTCGGTCCCTGTACCATCCTCTAGACTTAGCCATAGATGCTGATCCAAGTCCAGCCGAGGGTGGAGGGGCCTGGACTTGAACCCGAGATCACTCCTGAGACGGAGGTGGCCGTGTGCAGCTTCCCAGACCGCGGGCCGCGCATCGGGGCCATCTCCTCTGCCTCTGCCTCCTTCTTCTCCGCCTCCCCGTTCCTCCACTGTCAGCATTTGTGCCCATCACCAGTGCTTCCTCGGCCATTGCAGACCTCCACCTCCCACTCTCAGCTATTTCTTTTCTTTCTTCTTCCATACTTTCAGCATGTCCCGCCACCGCCCTGGCCCTTGCAGCCAGCCAATCAGAGCCCTGGATTGTTCCCCCAGCAAACCAGCCAATCATGTGTGCTCTACAATCTCACTTTTGCTCCCTTTTGGCTGCTCCCAATCCACCGTCTGCTACCCTCATGGAGGAGGCCTCCTGCAGGCAGGGTCTGAGCTGAGCTTTTACTGTGGCTGCATTAGGCTGCTCGGGTCGTTCTACAAGGTTAAAACCGTGCTTTCGGTCAGCTGCGGTAGTGAGGATGGGCTGGCCAGCCTGCCTCAAGTTGGCACTTGCGTCTCGCTTCTTCATAGACGAGAAGTAGTGATCTCCAGTGCTCCTCCTCCTCCCGTACCTACGGCAGCCCCACGGGCCCTTCTATCAGCACCCTCTTTCCCACCCCACAGGGCGGCATCCCAGGCAACCAGCGTGGTTCCACCCTGGGCATGCTTCAGGCAGCATGCCCATGCCCTGTGGACCTTCCCCGGGACACCAGGATGCTCCCACCGGGCTGCCTTTCTCCCTGCTTGCTGTCAGGCCTCCCACAGCCTGACTCGGAGCACCTTGGCCTCTCCCCCAGGGAGGATGTGATGGGTGTGTCCACAACAAGGCTCCGGCAGAGACAATAGGACAGGAATGCATTAGCTTCCGAACAAACACTGTGTGGGCTCACACAATTGCCTTGGATTCTGGTCCAAGAAACACATTTCGCAGTTCGAGGGTGAGGGTGGCTGGCCTGCCCCAGCCCGCCCACACCCCTCTCTGTGCCAGAGACTTTGATGCATGGGCTTCCCCTCCCCCCACCCTGGGGCCTCAGTCTCTTGTGGGGGCAGCAGCCCTGCATCCCCCATCAGCACAGCTTTTCTTCCAAACGGTGAAAACGGGGAAGAGGGGCAGCGCTGCCCAAGCGGAGAACAGCCCTGCGTCCTCACAGAGCGTCTGCCGCTGCCACAACTTTTTTAACGATTTTTTTATTGTGGTAAACTATACGCGACACAAAACTGATCGTATTAGCCATTTTTAAGTGTACAGTTTAGTGGCATGAAGTACAGATTGTTGTGCAAGCATCACTACCATTCGCCCCTTCCGTCTTCTCCACCTGGAACTCCGGCCCCATTAAACAGCGACCCCCGTGACCGCCCCGCCCGGCCGCTGGCCTCACAGTTCTACCTTCTGTCTCTGTTTCGCTGTTCCAGACGCATATGCCTCATATAAGAGGAATCTCACAGTATTTGTCCTCGTGTGACTGGCTTATTTCACTTAGCTTACTGTCCTCAAGGCTGATCCATGTCATAGCATGTGTCAGAATTTCCTTCCTTTTCAGGGCTGAATAACATGCCATTGTATGTATAGACCACATTTAGTTTATCCATTTATCCCTCGGTGGACACTCGAGTTTCTTCTACCTCTTGCCTATTGCAAATAGTGCTGTTGTGAGCATGGGTGGACAAGTATCGGTTTGAGTGGCCACTACTTTTGAGACTGTCTTGGGGTTAAATAAAGCATCATCTCCAGACGATCCCAAATAAAACCTACATAAACAAGAGAGCTCGTTGGCTCCTGAGCATATCAGCAGGGATTTGTTTATCCACAACTAGCTGTCCCTCAGGAAGAAGCAGAGCCCTGAAGAAATGGAACACGGAACAGGCTTAAGTCTGGGCCATGGTGGAAAAGAGTGGAAAGATCCTACATTTGGGGCACTGCCTACAAAAGACAAATCAAGGACAATTCCTGGGACGCCGTGATCACCCAGAGGCACGGGAGCATCTAAGAAGACCCTGAAAGGGGTTTCAGGAGGGAGCCCCTCGGTGTTGTGTCAAAGGCTCCCAGGTACGAGGCAGGCCAGCCTCCAGTTGTGCCACGAAGAGCAGGGTGCTCCTCCTGGCTGTGACAGGTGTGGCAAGTTCCCGCAGGTGAGGCGTAGAGGGGGCACTCTCCACTGCCCTTTCTGCCCTCAGGCTCTCAGGGTGCGCTCTCGAAGGCTGGCCGGGAGAGGCCAAGTCAGCGTCTGGGAGAGAACAGGACGTGGTCTGCAGCCACGATTCTCTTCACAAACTCCGCATCCCCGCATCTGCGAAGGACAAGCACAACGAAAAACGCCCAGTGCTCCCGACTTCCTTGAGAAAACCCGGCAGGCTATTTGCACTATGTGATTTTTGGCTTAACACAGACTTTCCCAAACAACCAAGTGAAAGATAAGGTCGGAGGACAGGCCCTGGAGTTAGGAGCCACCCCCCTCACCCTGAGTCTGTCCCCTGCCCTAACAGCCAGGAGCCCAGGGCCCTGCCAGGGAGGAAGCGGAGCGGGGCCATGGGGGTGGGCCCTCAAGGTCCGCCCGCAGGGGAGCTTGGTCATGCAGGGGACAGGAAAGAACATGGCCAGGAACTAGGCCAGTCACAAAGGTACAGGGAAGAAAAAGAAGAGTAGGAAGACATGGACCCATGCTGCAGTTTCAAACCGACTCGGGGAGCAGACGGAGGGGAGGCAGGCCTCGGGAAGAAATGAGAAGAAGGAGACACGTGCTCATCAGGGCAAAGTGCTCAGCTGACCAGAACATGGAGACTCTAGGAGGCCTTCCACCCGGTGCTGTCGGAAGTCCCAGAGGCCACCTGGAGGGAGAAGCAGTCACCTTTCAGAGTATCCAGGACTCGTCAGGCCCTGCCTCTTCACAGTATTTCCTATAATGTTACCTCACTTGTCCCTAAAACCCCAGAACCCCTAACAAGCTAATATCAGGACAGAACATAACCCCAGGTTCATCTCAAGTCTAGCATTTATTGAGTACCTACTATGACAAGCATTTATTGAGCACCTAGTATGTGTCAGCCAACAAGCTAGATGCACAGAGCTGACCCCTTTCCTCCTTCCTATAAGCTTCTGGTTCTGCCTGCTCCCAGCTTCTCACCCAGCCTCCACCACCACTCCATCTCCAGAAGCTCTCTTCCTTCCAGGTACCCCGCTGTACCCCTTTCCTATTGTTTCTACCAGCAATTTCTATTTGAATGATTTTTCCCACTAAGCACTATGAGAAACTATGAGGGAACAAAGCTTCCAGCACACAGAAGGTCTAGCAAGCAGAGTTCTAATCCATTCTTGTTTTGCCTACAGAGAAAAAGGGGGCCAGGCCCACCTTCCCACCCCCACCTCACCTCACCCCTGTCCCCATCCCAGGCAGTCACAGGACACCTCCCAGTCTGGGAACCAGCCCCTCCCAGAGCAGGCTGGGTTGGATGCTGGACCCAGGTAAGCCTGCTGCCACGTGAGTCACCTCTCCCCAACTTTTTCCAGAACCTACTTCCTGGTCTTCCCTCTGATTTTCTAGATGAGGGAGCCCCTTCCCTGGGTGTCCCCTAGAGCCCCCCTCCCCACCCCAAGCACTGGCTTGGTGGAAGCCTCCCTTGGCTTTCTGCAACCCTGGGAGGCAGGAAAGTTCCAGAAGCTGACGCCCACGTAGCTGGAGAGGAACAGCGATGTGCCGCAACGTATCGTAACTTTTTAACTAGTCCCCTTGTTAGTGCACATTCAAGTTATTTGCAATCTTTTACTCTTAATCGTGCAGCGAAAGCCTTGTATTCATGTCCTAGTGTATGTGTGTAGGAGAAACTCCTGCACGTGCTATCACTGGGTCAGAGGGTTTGTACACTTGCAATGCTGATAGTTATCACTAAATTGCCACCTAAAGAATTAGACCAACTTCTGTTTCCACAAGCACTGCAGGCTTGCAGACTCATCACTTATAATTTGTGCCATGTCTGCCCTGGTAAGAGGGGTATGTGGAGTCGGGATTTCACATCCTTCTCATTCTCGCCTTTTCAAGTGTGTGTACCAAGGCGAGCAGCAGATGAGCGGCCTTTCGGGGGTGAGCCTTTCTCGCTTGCAGACTCTCCTCCTGGGCGGGTTTTCTCCCTGCCTCCCAACGCATATCGCTAACACGTATTTCCAATGCCTACTGCATGCCAGGCGCTGTGTCGCCGGGGAGAGCAGTGGACGAAACCGAGGCCCTGCCCTCGTGGAGCTTGCCTTCTAGTGGGCGGAGACAGACCGGAGACAGACAAGTAGATGATATGTCAGGGGTGAGGTTTAGAAGTAAAGCAGGCGATGGATGAGGCCGATCAACTGCACAGTCTGGCCAGGGGAGCAGTGGCCGATGAGGTGATATTGGGCAGAGCCCTGAATAAAATAGAGGGAGGTCCGCAGATGTGCAGTGGCCGAGAGTCCCTGGGTGACAAGAGCACAGAGGCCCAGAGTCGGAAGCGTATCGGTGGGCACAGCACGCACACTAAGGCCGTCAGCGACCTCGCCGTGCGTTGCCCATGCCGTGCCCTCCCCTGGACCGTCCCTTGCTCTCCGCCTGTTCATTGTGTGAGCAGTTCAAGGCCTGCCTCTGCTCATTCATTCCAAAATGCTTTCTTTTCTGCATATCTGCTGAGCCCAGGTCTCCACCCAGGTCTGACCAAAGAGGAAGGAGGCGCAGGGGTACAGAGTGTCTCCGGCCAGTGAAGCCAGGCCTGACCTATCCCCTGGACTCTGGCAGCCTTGATGTCCTGCACACTCACTGAGCGGGTGTCTCTAGCCCTCTTGAGGCAAATGCTTGTGGCTCCTGCTTTTGGGGGGCGGGGGGAGCAGGCTGGGTGCATGGATGTAACATGACGGAAGGGAAGAGACAAGGAGAATGTGCAAAACTCGGATTTCAAGCCAGCAGTGGAAACAGTCCCCCTGGGTTGTGTGTAATTTCACCTCCGCTTGGACATGTCAGGCCTGGGTCGAAAAACTTGACTCCAGTTCTCCGTCAGTGGATAAGGATGCTCACCCCATCCTTGTGTCCTCCCTACCCCCCCCCTTCCTGTAAAACAAAACAAAACAAAACAAACACATGAAGCATATCGACCAACATTTAGCAACTCCTTCCCGTTGCCAGGAGCTGGGCTAGGTGTTACAGGGCAGCAAAGGTGAGTGTGGCACTGTTCCTGCCTTCAGGAAGCTGGCAGTTCGGACTGGAAAATAGCTTTTCCCTGGTGCGGAATGCTGAGTGGGCGGAAAAGACAGAGTCCTCAGGGAGTGAGAAGCAGGACAGGGCAGCGTGGGGCGATCTAGAAGTCTCCAAGGAATGCTGGGAAGTGACCTGGGCCTTGAAGGGTAGAGAAGAGTGTAGGGCCGAGATGGAAGGTTCTGGTAGATAGAAGAGCCACCCGGTCTAGAGCAGGTGATCTAGATGTGGGGTCGTCTGAAGGATGTGCTGATCGCCGTAGCGGGGCAGTGGGTACAGGTGGAACGGAGGCGCATGTCGGGGTTGGGAGAAGAAGCACTAGCCAGCAAGGGAGCGGCGCAGGAAGTGCTCGGCGGGGCTTGAGAGGAGGAGGGTGGTGGAGCCGCTCAGGCTGTGCCTGGGAAAAGTTTCTACTGCGGGTTCAAGGGAAAAAATGAAGTTAGAAAACAGAGAGGAAAATAACAAATGTTGACAAAGATGTGGGCAAAGCAGAACCTTCCGACGTTGCCGGAGGGAGTGGAAAACGAGACGGCTACTGTCAGTGTGTCAGGTCCTCAGAGAGCTGACCGCGGGCTCGCCATGTGACCCGGCAGTGCCACCCCTAGGTGTGTACCTAAGAGAATTAAAAACAGACGTTTGCACACAAACGTCCATCTCAGCATTATTCATAATAGCCAAAAAGTAGAAACAACCCATATGTCTACGCGCTGCCAAACAGATAAACAAAACATAGTGGAAAAATGAAATGTTATTCAGCTGTGAAAAGGAATGAAAAACTAATTCCTGCTTACAGCATGGATGAACTTTCAAAATGTTATGTTCTGAGTAGAAGAAGCCAGTCGCAAAAGGCCATGTATGATTCCATTTGTATGATTCCATTTAAATGAAATGTCCAGAATAGGCAAATCCATAGAAACAAAGGAGATTGGCGGCTGCCAGGAGGCGGGGGGACAGGCGGGGGGACAGGAACTAGCAAGTATGGGTCTCTCACGAGGGTAATGACAATATTCTGGAATTAGATAGTGGTGGTGGCTACACAACCTTGTGAATAGCCTAAAAGTCACTGACTTGTATACTTTAAAATGGTGAATTTAATGTTATGTGAAGTAGATCTCAGTTATCTCGGGGAAGGAGGAGAGAAAGAAGAATGAGACGAGGCAGGTACAGGGAAGCCTGGGCAGGGGCCTGGCCAGTCCCGGCTCTGAGCAGCCCGGCCATGGCCTCGGTCAGGAAGCCATTCCAGCCTCTGGGTAAGTCAATTTGGCTGTGGTTTTTCAGAAAAGAGCTTTGATTTCTGAAAGTCCTCCTATAGCCAGGGCTCAGGGTCACCTGAGACCATGGCTGAGTCTCCCCTCACCAATCAGGAAGTGTTTAAGCTCATTTCATTTCTCTGAGGATTTTCGCCAACTAGTTGGTAACAGCCGATGATCCCAGCATATTCGCCACTGCCTTCAAACACACCTGCGACCTTGCTCTGCCACGGCCTCTAGTCGCAGGCCCCTGTCCTGACAGGGGTGTCTAGGCTCCGTGACCACAGCCGTCCTCCAGCAGCTCAGATCCGGCAGAGAAATCACTGCTTCCAGGTGCGGTGTTCCCATCGCCCTCCGACCCTTGGAGATGCTCGTTCCAGGCTACATCAGGGCCGGGACCAGGGGCCCTGGCTTCTAGGCGCTGGGAGCCAGCGCCCGAAGTCGTGTTCTCTGCCCCTCTCTTCCACAGCTCTTGCAGTCTCAGGATGTGAAGGAAGATGCCGTCCTGTGCTGCTCGATGGAGGTGAGCAGTACCGCGAAGCATCCCCAGCCTCAGACCCAGGGCACAGCCGCGGGCGTCCTGAGTAGACATAGACTTCCGCATCCAGAATGGTCAGCCTCAAACCTGAGTGAATGTTGGTGGGAGCCCAGCCCACCTCTGGCTAGAGGGAGAGAGGATTGCTGGCTCCCTGGAGGGGACTGTCCGGGCAGCGTCCATTTTCATTCTGTTCCCAGGACCACCTTCTGCTGCGCCAGGCGTATCATGCAGATGACTTAAGAGATTCCAGGTGGTCCCCCTGTCCCCAAATATCTCCCTGGGCTTCGGTGCTATGGGGATGGGGAAGGGTTTTCTGAGGCGCGAATAACCTGTGTTGGCACTGTCCACGCCAAGGGAGATCCATTCCCGTTCCCAAGGTGCGGCCGCTGCTCAGTGAAACTCTTCCTCCGGGATCTTCAGACACTTGGGTCTGGCCTAGTCAGGGGGCAACGCTTTGCCCTTAGAAAACAGCCCAGAGTGGAGTACAGTGAGGGGAGGGGCTTCCAGGGGGCTCCTGCCTGGCTGCAAGGCCGCTCCTAAGAACCTCGGAGGCCAGAAGTGCTGCGTAGGTGTACGGGACAGTCACTTCATTCACCTGTTGGGCTCCAGCTGGATATCCTAATGGGGCTTGGGGCAGGGGAGAGAGGAGAGAAGGAGGAGGCATGGTTTCTGTCCACAGAGAGCTTCTGGTCTGACTAGGGCCAGATCACACACACATACACACATGAGAATGGGGCAGTACAGAGAATAAATGTGGGTACAGAGCACAGATCCCTGAGGAGTCAGGGGAGAGGTCAAGGCAGACTTCAAGGTTTTGTGAAGAAGGTAGCGCCTTAAAAACAATGAGATAGGTCTGGGGTTAGGGCTGAGATGGGGATAGGGGTTGCCGGCCGAGGGTGCACAGAGCCAGAAGATTGGGGCTCCCTCTTCCCAATGGGGGCTTTTCTAGATTATCGAGGCCCTCTCTTGAGGGCAGGCCCTCTGGCTGGCCTTCTGCCCATCATATTTCTCTCTCCTTTGTGTTACAAGTGTGGGTAGAGGTCAGCGCTGGGTATGGGGAGGTAGGATTGGGGGCCGGAGGGAAGGAAAGAGAGAAATAGGAGACCCATCCTGCTCTCAAGTTCCACATGGACACACGCAAGTCATAATGACTAAGCTCATTCCCAGAGAGATGTCTAGCCAGTGAAAATTAACACGCAGCCTAATCACCTTTGAAGGGAGCAGGTCACACAGCCGTTGAGGGTGTGAGTGGTAGTCAGGGAAGGCTTCCTGTAGGAGGGGAAGCTCTTGGGTGAAAGGGAGACGCAGTGTGTTCCTGGTAAGGGCCCTTGTCAGCCCTGGGCAGCAGGCAATATTCCAATCCCTCTTATTCCTACTGGCAGGTTGGTCGTTAAATGTGGGCTCTCGTGGTTGGCTGGTTCCACGCTCCCTCACTCCAGTCCTTCTCCCCATGGCACTGCAGCCTGGGCCTGCACCTTCCTGAGATAATCCAGCTATTTCCTATCCCTGCCCCAAGCCCACCCAACCAAAGTGGTCAGGGGACCACTGTGGGGTCACGTTCTGTCCCAACCCCCACTTCTCTCCCCACAGCTGCAGAGCACAGGCCGGCTGCTGGAGGAGCAGCTGCCCGAGATGATGACGGAGCTCCTGGCCAGTGCCCGAGACAAGATGCTGTGCCCCTCAGAATCGATGCTGACCCGGTCACTGCTCCTGGAGGTCATCGAGCTCCACGCCAATAGCTGGAACCCTCTGACGCCCCCCATCACACAGTACTACAACAGAACCATCCAGAAACTGACAGCCTGACAGCCAAGGGGCCTGGCAGGCGGCCTGCGGGCAGCTGGGGCCCTGGCACACAGGGCCAGATGGACAGGCGGGAGGACAGGGGTGGCCCTGGCAGGAGACAGAAATGGGGAGGAAGGCAGGCAGAGCCGGCGGCCAGTCTGGAGCCAAGCGGGGAAGGGATCAAATCCCTAGGAGCACCCCCCCCAAACCAACGCCCCCCCGAACCGAGCTCCCCCGGCCCCAGCATGCGGCAGCTTCGCCAGTAAGGGAAGCATGTTTCTTTTCCATGGTGGCCTGGCCTTCGCCCCTCCTCACTCCCGCTCCTCCTCCCCCCCCCCCCCATCAAACGTGTCCCCTGCAGGGCTTTGTACAAGGGGTTTCATCTCTGTGACTCCTCCCCTGAGGCCGGGCAGCCCGGCACGCCAGGGTACCGCTTGGGTCAGAAAAGACCTCAGAGGGCTGGAAAAGTGGGTCGAAGACGGGCTTGCATTGTTCCCGCATGCTGTCAGCCATCGTCGCCAACTGGCAGCAGGCGACATGTAGCAGATGTCCGGGAGGACAAAGGCAGGCACGGTCCCCACCAGCCGCCCGTAATTGAAGGCCTTTGTCTACTCGGTGGAGCTGGGGGACAGAGGCCTTCGTTCTCCTCGAGCCTTCACGCTCCGCCCCCCACCCCACCCCCAGCTTCCAAGTCCTTCTCCTGGACCCCCCAAGCCTCAGGCCCAGGGGCTGGGAGCAGGCAGGGGAGCTAGAGTTTGCAGTTCTACTTGCACTCTTTTGTTTTATTGTGTTTTATTTTTCAAAAGTCAGCTGCTTTGAAGTCTCCTCTCTCAATGAAAAGAGCCTGCGATGTGATCACACAGACAGCAAGGAGGACCCCCTGATTAGTGGGAGATCAAACCCGGCCCCCTCTGGAAGGATTCTAGCCAGATACAGCATGCCAGTAGCCAATTAGGGTAATTGGAAACTTCTGCCCCGGCGGGGGTCCCGGCTGGAACCTGTGCTCCCAGCCCCCGGCTTCCAGCACCTCCCTCTCTTAGTCTAACTTCGTGCTCTCAAAGGGCCGCTAGGTTGTCGCAGCTGGGAGTGCGTTACCTGTCCAGGCCCAGGGCCTCGTGGTGAGCTAGGCACAGAACAGCCTGGCAAATTAAAACCAAGTCACTAGGGGACGTTCCCCGCTCCACACACAGGTCGTGTCCCAAGCTCTGAGTGAGGGGAGGGGGACCGTCTGGCTCCCTAAGACTCGGAGTTTAGCTCATTGGGTTGTGTCTCTGGCCTAGCCTCATCGCAGGCAGGATCCAGGAGCCCAGCCCTCCCACCGCGATCTGTGTGCTCCAGGAGTGCACAATATCCCCAGGGCTGTTGGGAACCAGATCGTTCACGGAGTCATGAGCAGGACAGGCAGGGGACCGGGCAGGGCTGCCAGACGGAGCTTTCCAAGCTGGGAACAAGGCTGGAGCTCCTTGGGGGTGCCAGGTCCTGGGAAGAAGCCCCTTCTCTGTTGGAGGTGGGTGGGGATCGGGCTCTGGGATGTTGTCCCTGGCATCTGCACAGCCCCCTCTCCAGGGTCTGGAGCTCTCACTTTGATGAGCCCCCAGAAAATGACCTTAGCCCAGCAGCTTCCTTATTTACTTATTTACCGAGACCATTTACTCCCTGGCTGCGCGGTCCAATCAGGCTGGCCAGGAGGGGAGGGCTAGAGGGGTTTCCCCTTCTTTCCCTTGTTGACTCCGAGTCTGGAAGAGCAGACAGGGTGGGGTGGGGAGCAGGTTCCCCAGTACTCCCTGGCTTTTTTGCTAGCTACAATCTCCCTTCCAGCCCCAAGATGGGAGCCTGTGTCAGTCCTCAAACAAAGAGGCCGTGGGAGGCCCAGGTATGCTTAGGACAGGTCCGTTTTCTGCCAAGAAGCCCGTGCTACCCTGGCCTCAGCCTTTACCTTCTCCCTTCTTCCCAAGCTTTCTCAAGCTTCTCCTCGGCGCCTTTCATCCTCAGCTGGCCCCTTTGTCCAGGGACACCAGAGGCCCCGCAGGAGGCCTTGAGGGAAGAGCCAGGCTGATGCGAGGAGGTTTGGGGGGGGGGGGGCACTGGGGAATCGTGGTCTCGAGGAGTCAGGCGGCCGCGGCCCAGCGAGCAGCTGCACTGCTGGCGGTCCTCGGCAAGGCGCACCTGTGCTGAGTGGCCTCGCTCCCCTCGAGTGGGGGGTGTGTGCGTGTGCGTGTGTGAGTGCATGTGAGAACAAAACTGGGCCCCGAGGAAGGGAGAGGCCTCGGAGTGGCAACACGAGGAGGCAGGAGAGCGGGGTCCCTCCCCCCGTCCCGGGTCAGAGAGCGAGCTTCGTGCAGGGACCCCAGACACTGTGTGTACAGGGACCGACGTTCCCTGGAACGCCGGGGCAGGAGGCATCGTGGGCACCCGGGGCCTCGCGCCCCTGCCTCGCAGTGGCCCTCGCTGGTGGTCTTGCCTCAGGGCCAATCCCTCCTTGACTGTTAGGACCCGAGTGTGAAAAAGTGAGATATAAATATGTATACATATATAAATATATTTTTAATTACGTGTCATGTCACGGTGGCTCCAGACATATGGTTTGCCTAGTTTATTCCATTGCTTGAAAGTACTTCCTGACCAATCCAAAAAACAATTTAAGCTGTTTTTCTAAATGCAGGTTGCTGCAAGGAAAACGTTTAAAAAAGAATTGGGTTTGTTGTTTTTTTTTTGTTTTTTTGTTTTTTTTTTTAAGGAAATAACAGTAAAAGCCTAAAATCTGACACTCTGAGGCAGCTTCCACTGGAGACAACTCAGACAGGAACTGGGGGGCAGAAGTGGGCGATCCCACAGAACCACCCCCGGGCCAGTCCCCCCACCCTCTGCCCTCTGCGGAGTGAGGAAGGCCATATCCGAGTTGACCTCTGAATGTATTTGATGGGAGGCGAAACTGGATATTGCATTTCTAAGGCTTGCGTTGTGTTCCCCACTGGCCCGCGGCTTTCCCAGCGCCACGAGGAGGCAAAGTCCGGCCGTCCGGTGTTAGTCCTGTCTCCGTCTCTCCCGCGCCAGCCAAGACGAGGTAGTCACTGTTTTCCTCTCAGGTGGCCAGTCTGCTCGCCACAGCCCTGCTCCCTTGGCCTCGTGGCTCTGCCTAAGCTCTGGGCCTGCAGCCCCGAGAAGGCTCCTACCCTCCCCTGGACAAGGTGGGAGTCCCACCATCTGCCACGAGGAGCGTGCGCCCCCAAACCCAGTTTCGTCTGTTCGTCCTTCCTTAACCAGTCTGTAAACCTTCACGGTTTGAGGATTGTCCTGTTCATCCATGTAAATGTAAATGTTGACCGAGTCTGTATTTATTCTAATTTTTATTTTATTTTCTCGGGGAGATGGGGAGGGGGTGTGGGAAATGTACCACTGATCACGTCCAGGGCCGCTGCAGGAGCGGGGGCCCCGACAGCCAGGCCCCCACGAGGAGCAGCCCCCTGGGGCCGCCCCAGATGCCACATCCCAGCCTCGTCTGGCATTGGAACCAGCCAGTGCTCCTCGTATGACAGACTCTCGGGCCCTGCCTGTGGAGTCCTGTCCCTCAGCTGCTGGGTGTGTTTTGGGAAGCCTCTGGCTGGGCCTGTGAGGATACAGATCCAAGAGAGGACAGCTTTCCTCTGCTGGGGACACTCGCGCAGAAGGGCTGCCTGCCTCTCTTGAGCGGGCGGGGAGCCTGACGGGACCTACCTCCTGGGAGCAGGGGCCTGGGGCTTCCCGCCAAAGCTGCCGCGGCATCCTGCTCACGCGACCACCTTCCCTCCCTTGGTATGTCCTGCTTTCCAGCTGAACCCAAACTACAAGTGGGTTTAAAAAATAAATAACACCAAAAAAAATAATGATAATGCCCTGAACCTGTGTTCTTTGTGAGTTTGGCCAGGGAAGTCTTTCCCAAGGGCTTCCGTGCCTCGGCTGGTGCTGGCAGAGGCCGCAGAGGAGCCTCTACCCACGCGATGAGTTAATGAGAAGATTCCCCACAGCTTGGCCTCCGTGGGGAGCAAGAGCAGGGGCCAGGGCCTGGGGATGGTTGTGAAGGAGCAGCCTAGGAGGACGTGGGTGACGGAGACTCACGCCTCCCAAGCTGGGAACTGCAACCTGTCCCAGGTGGGAGGACTAAGCCAGTCCTGCAGAAAATTACGCCAAAGATCTGGTTTGCGGCTTGTTCGGCCGCCCCATCCCCAAGCCTGCCCTTTCCTCGGAAGTCACCATGCACGTGGCAATTTAAGAAGACTGAGACTGGGGCCTAGCAGCTTCTAAAAGGCAGCAGCAAGTGGCTGTCCAGTCCCGGTGGGTTAAATCAATCTTTAATCAAAGGGGCCCAAAGGGGCCCAGTGATGTATTTTCCTGTGATGACAGGTCCCTTGTTTTGCACAATCGCTCCCCTTAGTAAGACACTGGGGACATTGCCTCCTGGTAACTAATCCCCCTTGGGGGTTCATTCTAGCTAGAACTCGCCAGGCTTTCACCTCCTCAGGGAGGTGACCAGGCCCTAGTGAGGGCATGTCGAGATCGGTCATTGACCGTTACTGAGTCACATGACATTGAGCAAAGACAGCCAGAAGCACACAGGTTGATAGAGGGAGACAACATTTTAATTAAACATTTAAGATAACTGTCAAGAAATGTTGTCACAGAAACGCGAAGGAGGAGCAGAAGGCGGAGGTCCAAATGAAAGGTGTTTGAAGATTGGAGAGAGAATGAGAAAGGGGAAATCTCACCAAATAGTATTCACCAAAAGACAGAGGAGATTTTTCTGGGTGATTTAGTCCTGGTTTCAGAAGGTCCTAAATTACTGAAAACTGTGAAATACATCATCCAAATAATAAATGTTTGAATCCTGCATTTTACCACCATCTCTGCTGATACGTGTTATTTGTCCTTCTGAGGGTGGGTTAGATTTGCACTGGGGTCTATAGAAGAGAGAAGGGTATTTGGGATGAATACGCTAGAACATACACACACATCACACGCACACATGACTGGGAAAGGCCTTTAAGTCCCAAGGCAAATAAATATAGCAGAAGAAGAGGGATTGAGATAGTTAAAGAGAAAGAAGTGTTTCTGCCTGAATATTAACGCCTTATTCCCACAGGTCCCCGGTGGCTTCAGGGCCTTCCATCACTGTCTCAGTGGGTTTAATATAAGCAGATGAGTATTTTTGCTTCCCATTTTATGGATGAGACAACAGGCTCAGGGAGGTGACATGACTGACCCAGAACCAAAGGCCAGTCTGTGGAAGAGTCAGGGGCCAGAGAGCCAAGTGCCCCTTCCCCTAGCCCAGAGGCGAGCATGTCCTCAGCCTCTCCCCTCTCGCTGCTGCTGAGCACGGCCCCAGGGAGCTGGCCAGTCACGCCAACAGACAGAAGGAGCAGCCAGCTGCCAGCTGAGACCGCCATGGGCAGACGGCATGGTCTTCCCTCTGGGTCAGTGGAAAGTAGAAGCATGATGAAATACCTCAATTCAAGGGATTTCGGTGGGGTGAGGAGAAGGAGCGATGTTGCAAAGTTCAGGGCTGTTATGTAAAAGGATTCCTTGCTGTATATGCAAACCGTCCTGTTGGAATTCCTTCAGTCCAGTGGTTCTCAAAGGGGGTGGGAGATGAGGAAGACCCTCCCAGCGGGGCATGTCAAGGGTGGGGTCAATATCTGAATAGCCTGGGAACTTTTCCAAACTACACACTCAAAGAGCACACACAGAGACATCAATATTTTCAGAATTTGGGGGGCCTTCTTCTTACATGTGCCCGGCCCTCTGTGGGATGTGGGAGAAAAGATGGTTGAGGCCACCACCCACCACTCCAGGAACATGGCCACGAAGAGCTGTTGCAGTAACGCAGAAACAATGCCTGGGGACAGTGGCCACATTGCTGTGCTTCGCTCCTCGACGTGCATTACTGGGCTGTGCTCTCCCCGCCGAACCGAGGCTGGCCAGCGCATGAGCAGTGGGGAAGGGGCCCGAGCGTGGGAGAGACTCTACACCACGGATTCTGGGCAGTGTTACGACTTCCGCAGGCCCTGGGCCTCTGTGCTTTTGTAGGCCCTCTCTCCTGAAAATAATATAAAGTTTGTATTTTGTAACTACATAGGTATGAAGACAAATCTATCGATATTACTTATTAAAACATTTTCTTTAACATAGAAGTTCATTTCTCAAATCTAATTTTAAAAGAAATGAAAACATTTTGTGGGCCCCTAAAAGCACGTCGTGCTCTGCCTCATGAGTGTGTCAGCCCTGCGTGGACATCGCACCTGACCGAGAAAGGAATCCAGTCTTTCCCTGCCACCCACCTGATCTCGGGGCGACCCAGGGCAGGCGACAGTGGTTGGGGGTGATCAAAGGGGCAGCTCGTATTGCCGCCTTCCGAAGAAGCAGTTGGCTCACTCTGGAAGCAGATGGAGTCGCGGCTTCTGCCCCAGACTGGCTGCCAGCCAGACAGCCGGGAACAAGGTGAGCAGCTGTTTGCCGCCAAGGACACTCCCGCCCAGAGAGCCAAAGCCATCACACAGCACTGACTCCTTCCCACAGCCCTTGCACACACATTTCTCGCCAGAGAACTCTCCCGAGAGCCCTCGGAAGGAAGTCGATAAAATTCTTACACCCATTTTACATCTGAAGAAACCGAGGTTTAGCGAACCGTACTGTCTGCTTGAATGGCACTCTACAGTTTTCAAATGTATCTTGTTTGCTCCTCACAACAGCCCTGCCAGGGGATAGTTATTTTTTACTCCGTTTTAAAGCTAGAGGAAACAGGCTCAGAGAAGCAGTGACAAACCCGTGTCATGTGACCAGTAGGCACAAAGGCCAAGCCTTGATTTGCTGCCGTAGTCGCTGTGGGTGTATGTGGAGACCAGGATGAGGATCCAGGATCCTGGCCTCCAGTAACCATGGCTGCCAGGCTCAGGGCAGGGCTTTCGGCCCCCCTGTTGATCCGGAATAGCATACGGGACACGGGCCCCAGAGGCACGCTCATGGATGAGAACGAGGATCACAGACCAGGGCCAGGAGCACGCTCTGCCATGGGCTGGGCTCTGAGGAAAAGAAGAAGCACTAGGGCTGAGGAGAAGGCACATCGCCAGGGAAGGAACGGGTGCTCAGGGCCTGTCACTAACTACCGCCGCGTAATTGCAACCAACCAGCCTGAAATGGCAGGGGCCTACAGCGCACATTCACGATCTCGTTACGAGTGTGCAGATGGGCTGGGGTTCGGACGAGCTTGGCTGGCTGGCGTGGACCCAAGCTCAATTTCTGGACCACGAACAGCGGTTGGAGATATAAACCAGAGGTGCAATTGACTTAGTGCCACCTCCTCCGAGAAGTTCTCCTTGACTGCTCCTCCAGTCAGGGTTACAGATCCCCCTCTGGGCTCCCGCAGCTCCCGGCATACTCCTACCACGGCCCTGCTTACTGTGTGTGACCATCAGTGTGTAGGTGGCATTGGCCCACTGACTATGAGCTTAACCTCTTCCCTGCAGCCTCTCCAGCACCGAGCCCAGGGACAGCCCCAGCAGGTGCCACACAAGCATGTGGGGGATAAACAGGTGAACCGTGACAGTGAGGTCCAGGTAATAAGTAACAGAGGGACTTGAGGAGGGAAGAGCTCAGCTGTGCCTTAAGCCAGGTCCAGAGCAGTGGAGGGGTTGGGGGTGCCCCACATGGGGACAGGGACTTCCAGGGAAAAGGCTAGAGGCGTCCTCAGGGTCCTGAGGTCCCACAGTCCAGAGAGGCCTGGAGGTGGGGGAAGTTCTGTAGTAGGGGGCAGGCCAGGGCCAGGTGAGTAGGGACCAGGGTTTTGTGCAATCGAGAAGAAGGCGCCTTCCTCCCCCAGGGGCCTGGCCCTGCCCAGGACCTGTGAGCTGCCATGAACCCCCTCAGCCGGGCCCCTTGTGTGAGATTCAACCCGCGCCCTGCAAGTGAGGTTCTCTGGGGTGTGTGTGGCAGGGGAGGCATGAGTTTGTGGGGGTGTGCAGGTGTGGGGTATATGATGTGTGTGAATTTGTGCTTTAGTTTCTAAATCTTCCCGGCTGGTTGGCCTCTGACACTGAGGGGTGGGAAGCAGAGGTGTGAGGGTCCTGTGCCCCAGAACCAGCAGCACAGGGCGTCTTTCAGAGGAGGTCACAGGAGCTTTCACTCTGCTCCCTAGGAATGGGGCTGATGCGAGTCCTACAATGTGCCGAGAACGGGCTGTAGGTCCCCAGCGGGCAGGACACAAGCTGGCCTTCTGCTCAGGCAAGGCCTTCCTCCCTCAGCTGGTGCAGAGAAAGGTCTGGAGAGACAGAGAGGAGGAATCTGGGAAATGTCCCCAAAGGGGTCAAGGTGCCTCACTGGAAAAGACTGTGCCTTGGAGGCAGAGACTCGGGGGCCTCTGGCCATGGCATAGGGGTTACTCCCCTTGTAGAGGCCTGATTCCTCGGAGGAAGGGGCACCCTCACCCAGCAGGATGAAAAGGGGTCACACAGGACCACCAAGGCAAGAATCAGCTCCCACCCTAGAGTGCCCGGTGGTCTCTGTAAATCGTACTCGGCCGCTGGAAGCAGGCTTCCCCGTTCGAAAGCCACAATCACCTACCTGCCTCCCGTACCCAGCCAGACGCCAGGAGAGGAATGACTGTCTCTGAAACTAAAGCCTTAGAGAGGAAACTGTAAGGCCGTGTCTTCGTCTCTCCTGGTGAAGTTAAGGACCGGGCCAAGGGAACAGGGAACCTTCCCTTTTCGGATTTCTGACTCTCACCTTGTGACAGAGCTGGGCTCGCGAAGTCCAGGAAGAACATCTGTGTCCCTAGATGCCTGATCTGAGCAGGGGTCTTCAATTAAGGAGAAAATGCTCCTCTAAAAACACTGCTAAAGATAGCATAAGACCTAGAGGTGACAGCTTGCTCTATTTTCCCTGGTCTGACGGCACCAGGAATATTGCACTCCCCTTTGAGAAATCAATTTTATTAGGCACACGGCCAAGGACCGCGAGCAGGCCAGGAGGGAGCCGCTCGGTCAGCAAGGAGGGGCTGCGGGAGCTGTGCCGGTTCTGCCTGAGAATGCTCAGGGTGTGCACACCTGTCCTCAGAGGCCTGCCATGCCCCCACAGGGAAGAAGGAACAGAGGCTGGGGTGTGTAGCTGGACGTCGAGAGTGGACTACGGACACCCTGATCCAAGGAAAATACGGGGACTAGCAAACAGAGTATCAGGGATGGCTGAGGGTCCATAGGAGGGAGCGAGACTCCCACTACCACAGAACAAGCTCCAGCAGAAGCTGCGGCTCAGCCTTACAGCGATGTTATTGGAATCTCTCCTTTGTGGTACAGCCATGGATTAGAAAAGCCCCACAGACCCCTTCCACTCCCAGGTTCTACGGGGGACGCAGGGCCTCCTGGGAAACCTCCCTTCCAGGAACTCCTTTGCCTCCAATCCTATACCTGAAAATTAATCCTTTTTCCCCTAGTTGACACTCCAAATATTCCAGGCTATCTGATGTAGGGGGAAATGCAGAGCCCACCCTTCCATTTTACAGGTGAGGGAACCGAGGCCATTTAAAGGTCACAGCGGTAGCTAACATTTCAGGGCACCCAGCTGAGTACTGCCCAGTATCTCAGTACACCTGAGGGTACTATCTTCATTTCACGGAGACCAAAAGAGGTTAATTTGCCTCAGGTCCCAGCCCTAGAAAGAGGGGGCAGCATTGTAACCAGGCAGTGGAGGCTGGCTGGCGGAGGAAGCTGACGTGTAAAGAAATGACCGTGAGGTGCGCTGGGTGATCACACAGAGCTACGCATTCTAGTGATGGAGTCATTTATCCCTGGGAAACGGGGAGCCCAGCCAAGGCAGTGGCCTTGTAGTCTGATGGGGGGCTAATTCCCACACGAGATTGGCCTCAGGGTGGCTCATCCTATGTGAGCAAGTGCCACTGGTGTCAAGGAGGATGATGGTTCAAGTGTGCACAGCCAGGGGGGCAGCCTTGCTGAGAGAGGAGTGCACTGGCTGGACCCTGGAAGGCAGGAGGTTGGGTAGGCACGTAGCAGAAGCCCCTGGCGAAGGCTCTGATGTGCAGGAGAATTAGAGGCCAGGTCTGTTGGTGTAAGCCTGGGGGGCAGCCCGGCTGGGGAGCAGGAGAGAGCCAGTCAGCCTCAGTCATGGGTGAGTAAAGATGGGGTTCTCCACAGAGGAAAAGGGGAGTCATTGGAGGCTCCTTAACAGGAGAGGCAAAATTAAGGAAAATTGATCTTCCCCCAGAATGCAGAATGGATTAAGAATGGATTAAATGGGAGAGAAATAGTGAGAAAAGGCAAGAAAACCAGTTAATTATGCAGATGTGAGGCACCTCGGTGGGAGAGGGGGACTAAATCAGGGTTTAAAATCTGGGTTCTGATTTTCGCTCAAGGCCAGCTCACCCCGTCCCAGGCACCCAGTATTGTCCAGAATGGAAATGTTGTTATCCACAAATTAACCTTCTGTCGCTGTAATTTACCTCTTTTAGTAGAAAAACGCTTAAAAAAAAAAAAAAATTGGGGGTAGAAGTCTCTCTACCAGGGATCATACACATCCCTGAGTTCTGAGACAGAGAGCATTGTTGTGTTTCACCATTTTTGATGACTCAAGCTCATTTCGACAACACTAATTAGTAGACGGGACTGTAATTCTGGGTTCCCCTCGGGGATTAGCAAGGCATACCCAGTCCGCTTTGCTTTTTAATTACTGCATGTGCATCTTACAGGTGTCCTGCCCCCTCTCTTATCGTAAGGCTCCTCTCACTGCTATCAGTGGGCCTGACGCGGCCTGAGAAGCTAGACCACCAAACTCGTCAGAATCGTTTGCCAAGTAAGGGCAAACAGGCCCTGATGAGGGCCCGAGGGTCATTTTCATAAGCGAAGAGCACGAAATTTCCTACACGCGTGAATGTTTGAAGCAACCATTTTGCACACTCAGAAACCATTTTTCTTGACTTTCTGTCCCCTGATGACTTCCTAAAGTGGTGGATCCACCAGGTAAGTTAGCTTTTGCCGACCTAGAAGTAAAAGTGTGTTCATTTATGTGTTCCTTTTGATGGCCTGTGAGGCGGATGGGGTGGGTCTTACCCCAGTTTTCCAGGAAAGAAAACTGAGCCTGAGGGCTGAGGGGGGGCCAAGATCAGACAGTGAGTCAGGGTGAATCTCATGACCACTGGCTTGGGCACCCTGCCTCACGGCCATGCCAGACCTGCCATCATAAGAGCTGTCGGGGAAGGGAACCCAAGGTCCCTGGGCTCGTGGAAAGAGCACCACATTGGGAGTCAACAGATCTGAATTTGAGTCCTGCTTCCACACTCACCAGCTAGGTCCCCCATGGAAGCATTTCTTCTCTGGGCTTTGGTTTATGCGTCTGTAAAAGAAGGATGGGTGTGTTCATTTTTAGTGTTCTTTCTATGATTCTTAAGTTGTCTTTGCTAATTAGTGAGAAGGGCAGGAGGGAGGAAGGGAGGGAAGGAGAGAGAGAGAGAGAGAAATTAACAGCTGCTCTGCCTGAGCCCCACCCGTGCACCCCAGATGCCCTCAGCCCCCCGATTTGATCTCCCTTATGATGCACCCCTTCCCCAATCTAATTTATACATAGTTGAGCCACCCAAGAAAGCTTTTGAGTTTCAGATTAGTCATCTAAGATTCTGTAGGCCTTGGGGAAAGGCCTGATACTAACGACACCCTCCAGATGCGAAGCTCTTTCCAGGAGCAGAGCGTCTTGCCACCAGGGTTCCCAGCCCATTCTCAGGGAGGAGCTGCCACCGGGGAGGGGCGCTCACCCACGAAGCTGGGCTGGAAGCAAAACCAGCATCTTTGGACTCTAGAATCTACAAGTCTTCAGCTGCTTTTGTCTTTGGCACCGTCCACCTGTGTCCTGAGCCAGTTCCTCCAACTTCAGTCCACTTCTTTCCTTGCCCGGCTCCCAGGCTGCCCAGGATGGCCCCTGTGAAGGGAAGCAGGAGGCGGGGCCCGCCACTTTCATGTGAATCGGGGGTAAGGCATTCCCACTTGAGAGGAGCCAGGAGGGAAGGCAAAGCGAGGACTGGCTAGCTAAGGACACCCAGCAATGTGTCTCCTGCACCCTGCCCCACCAGCTAGACAGGCTGCCAGCATCGGTGGCCCGTGGCTGCCAGCCCCCTTTCCAGCCTGGGCAGGCGCAGGCAGGCGCAGGCAGGGGCCCGGTCTGCTCCCTGGCGCCCCACAGGTCTGCAGAGCCCCAACCTCCTTTCCTGCAGGGACTACACGAGGCTAGGGCCCGAGCTTGGCGGCTTTCCTGGGCTGCTGTATCGATTATTCCGGCTCTCTTTCTGCTGGGGATATCAATTTAGCGGGTTCCTGGGATGGCTATGTTTTAACCTCTCACCCTGGTCTAGACTCTGTCGGCTCCCGCTGTCCCTCAGCCAGGAGGAGATGGAGGGCCCCCCGGGTCTCTCGGGCAGGCTCTGGAGCCAGTGGATTTCCAGGAACAGAGGCTGGGATCGCCCAGCGGCTCCGCAGCCCCGCCAACCTGCCTCCCTCCAAACCGGCCGGTGAATTATTAAAGATGCAATTTCCTTTCATCTTTCCAGTAAAATCGCTCCCTGTGCCGTGAGCTGCTGCCTTCCTGTCACTGGCTGGGCAGAAGCCTTGGCAGGGCCCTCATTCACCCCACTCCCTCCTTATGCCTGGGCCCTCCTAGGGGGCTGGAGGGGGTGACAGATGCCTTCCTCAAAGGGTCCAGGAAGCCCAGGACTCTTGAGAAACTGAGTGGGGCAGAGATTATTTGGAGTCAGAGAATATTAGAGCCAGCTGTTTTATAGCTGAAGGAAAAGGAGCCCAGAGAGGGCAGGTGGGTAGCCCCAGGCAGCACAGCAAGCCATTAGCAAAGCCACGGCTGGAAGCCAGGCTCCCGCCTCCCGGCTGAAGGTTTCCCCTTCTCCAGCACCAGAACAGCCTCGAGAGTCCCAGCAGAGCCTCCACACACATCCTCCCAAGGACCAGGAGTTGGGTCAAGCTCCTGGTTGTATCGATTAGGTCTCTGAGTGTGATTTACAGTCTTTCCTTATTATTTACCACCCAGTCATCACCCCTGCTGCAGCGGGCTAGCTGAACAGAAACCCATAATTATTACTGCCCTCCTGTCGGTATTTATCGTTTTGATTTTTACTGTTTATTCTTGGTGATCGTCGCAGAGGGGCGGGTGTGCAGGCAGTTCCCTGCCATCCCGGCGGAAGCCTGCAGCTGCCGCGGGGTCACATGCCCAATGTCCTCCTTCTCAAAGCCTTGCTCCAAATTCAGCTTCTCCGAAACCCTTCTTCTGAGTCACCGCAAAAAGGTACAAATGTTTCTAAGCAAGTAGGGCCTCCAGACCCCAGGCTCGGGAGAGAGTCCGTCCAACCCGAGCCAGGGGAGCTGACTGTGGCTCCATCCTGGCCCCTCTCCATCAGGGACACAGGGGCTCCTCCTCCTCCTTCTCCCACAGACTTCAAAGGGGTGAGTTAGGGCCTGGGAATTCCCACACACCCACCCCCGCTGCCCCCGCCTCACAGGGCGGGTGCCTCAGAACCAGGAGCTGCTCAAATATGCCGCTTGGCCGGTGGGACAGCTTTCCTGTCAGGCAGGAGAGACCTCCCTTATTCACAGTCCTTCGGCAGGTGTCCCCCCCAACCTTGGGAGCTTTTGAGGAGGCCAGCTGGAGTGCTTTGGGTACTGCTCCGTCCACCATGCTCGACTTCATATCCTGGCCACTTCTCTAGCTACGATCTGTGGGTAGCTTCAGGAAGCGCCTCCCTGGCAAGGTGTGGCAGCGTTGGGGATAGATAGGCAAGGCACCAACATCCATGCCCACGGCCTTTTGACCTTTTCAGGTCCCCAGACCTCTCTGAGAATCTGAGGACTACCATGGAATACCTTTTTCTAGAAAAACAATCATATGCTTGTAGATTTCTACTCTAATTTCGAAAACAACCCTCGGCTCCGTATGGGACCCCAGTTAAGGGCACCGGAGCCCCTGACATCAAGGCGGCCCAAAGTGGTTTTAGGTAGTAAGGAACTCTACCAGAATCTCAACACATAGAAGATACTGGAAAATTCTGGGATAGATGAATATCTTTCTGACCTGACTGGGATGTGGATGGTAAGAATGGTGAACTAGGGGGTCAAGAACCTAGATCTCGGGCCTCCACCGTAAACAACTTTGGGATCTGAGACTTTGTTTATTCACTCAAGGTTCATCACCTCCTACCTACTCTGTGCCAAGCATGAGCATATGGTGAGGAATAAAACAGATATGTAGGCATGTTCCCCACCCTCATGTTGCTTTTATAGTCTGCAGAAGACAAGAAAATTAACAAGTAAACACAGAAATAAATATATGCTTTTATGAGGTTGGCAAGAACTCTGGCTAAGCCTCTGGTGCTTCAGTTTCCTCCTCTGTAAAATGACGATAACTTGTTATTTGCTGGTGTTTGTAAGAGGAAGAAATGAGGCAACCTATTCTGAGCACTGAGCCTGGCACAGTAGGGCTCACAGTCTGGAGAAGGTGAGACTTGCAGGTGGAGCTGGTCAGCAGAGGGAAGCAGGCCTGGCTTTCTCGTAGTGGCAGAGTTTTGCAGAAACAAGACCATCGCCATCCTGGCCAGCCCCCACTTTGGGCTGCAAGAGTAGCCAGGCTAGAGGCAGCAGCCCAGCTCCACACCAAGGGGAAGCAGGTGAATAGAGCCGGGGAAAGACTCCATACATGGCCTTGCAAGGTCAAGTTGAAGTAGTGAACTAGAACTGCATTTTTGCAGGGATAGGTTCTGTGGTCCAAGCAGATATTTACTTCTGACTACTGTGGACTAGTTTCTCTCACACCAAGAACTGAAAAAAAAAAAAAAAATGGATAAAATATATTTTTAAAATTTGTTTGAAGGCATTGAAAAAACCATGATCCTGGAGAGAAGAGAAACCCAAAGAGATGAGTTCAACATTTGGCCTCATTTCCCCCTAACTAAAAGTTATGAAGTTGAGAATATGAGCAAAAAGTGGAGACTGAGTTTTTATTATATCCGGGGTTAGGGAAAAAAGCCAGAGTAGGGGTGGGAGTCTAAGCATCACCAAAGAAGGGGGGGTCCTTTTTTCTTTTTTTTTAAGGGCTTTCAGTTGAGACCCTCGAAGAGCAAATCAGAAGTAAATCAATCTTAACAAAGATTGAAACCTAACTTCAAGTAAACTTGATTCCAGATTGGACTAAGGTGAGCTGCCTGTACTCCTTGAAGCAAGAGTAATTCCTCTCTGGATCATCTAGAGCTTCAGATGATCTTTATAATTGTTTCATACACAATGTTTGGCCGTCAATAAAATTTACCAGACATGCCAGGAGATAAGACCATATGACTGAAACCAAGGGGAAAAAAAAGACATAATAGCAGCAGACCCACAGGAAACACAGATATTGGTATTAAAAATAACAAACTTTAAAATAATTGCGCTTACTATCTTCAAAAGTAGACGAGAGGAATTTAAGCAGAGAAGTGGAACCTTTTAAAAATTATGAAATGGAAATTCTAGAAATGAGAAATACAATGATCATAATTAACAATGCAATGAATGGGTTTAACAGTAGATTATATGCAGCTAATAGAGGGTTAGTGAACTAGAAAATAGGGCATTATAAAATACGGAACACTGAAGCGCAGTGAGAAAATCTGATAGAAATAAAATCGGAGCATAAGGAAAAAAACACGTATTAAAAAAAATTCCTAAATTTACCCCCATAAAGCACCATAAATACATGGTTTATATATGTAGCACTCTGTAGTGCAGCGTTTGTGTGCATAATACATGTGATAATGGACAGTATGTAATAAAGAATACATATGTAAAATTTACTTATAGCATTTAATTGCATAAGAGATAAGAAGCTGGAAGTGCAATGCATTAAATATGAATTTGATAAGACTCCATGGTATAGCAGACTTGGGGAGAGAGTGGGCTTTGGAGCCTGCTGCCTGAATCCTCAGTCTCTTACTGAGGTGCAGACCTCTGCCCAAATCACATAACCTCTCTGCGGCTCTTTTGTCACCTACAAAAATGGTGTAGGGTAGTTATGAGAATTAAAGGAGATAGTGTCTGTGCGTGCATGGTACCCGGCAAGCCCTTGATAAGTGACAGAGGGCCGATGGCTTTGTTTAGGTCATCGGAAGCTGACTTCTGGATCTCTCTCCAGCACAGGAGCCATCACTCCCTGGAAGGGTCCTTATTTTACATACCCACTGCATTGCAGTAAAAAACAAAACCAAAAAACGTTCAGCTGCCCCATCTCACCTGAGAGAAGCATCTGTGTTCATTTACACCTAGTAAGTCCTTAACTGGATGTTTGCTTTCAGAAGCAGCAGTGCAGGGAGGGGACAAGGCTTAACTAATAGGAATGGCTCTTAAATGGTGGAACTTCGGGCACAGTCAGGCCCTTCGGGAGAGAGGCTTTGAGTAGGGGATTCTTCCTCACATTACTTGACTCAGGGCAAGGAGTGATCTCCCCAGTCCCCACTTACGGCTTTCCCCACTGCCAACCACTCCCTCTGATCAGTCACCAGCCGTCTCTCAACTCCGTAACCTGCCAATCTCTTTCCCATTTCGAGGCCTTTTAATAAACTATTCCACGATGCCCTTATCCATGCTCTTCCTGCATCCTCCTCATGCTCTCCTTCAGGTCTTAGCTCAGATATCGCACTTCATAGGGGCCTTCCCCGGGGGTCCTGCCTTAATTGTGTCCCCTTTCATGACACTTACCATACCTAGAAGTCACTTTTACTTGCCTATTTTCTTATCTCTTATCTATAAATTGCTTCTACTGCTTAAAACAGTTCCTAAGGAGCCCTAAATATTATCATCACTATTAGTTTCAGACAAGAAGGGTCAATCCTCATTCAGTCATAAAATGTCTATTGAGCGCTTGCTCTGTGCTGGGCATAGTGAAGGCACGGGGGGCACAGGATGAACAAAATGGACAAAGTCCCTACTCTCGAGGATCTGGGAAAAGACAGACACAAACAAACATAAGACCTGTCAGACGTGCTGAGTACCACTGAGGAAAATGCATCTGCAAAGGGGATGTAGAAAGAGAAAGGAAGATGCAATGTTGTGTGTGAAAGACACTAAGACATCCCTGATAAGGTGACATTTAAGGAAAACGCTGAAGGAAAGGATGGCGTTGGCCACGAGGATGTAGGGGGTGAGCCTTCCGGAGCTTCAGAAAAAGGTTTGTTATGCTTGGCAAAGTAGGAGATTGTGTTCGTGCTTATTCGGTTTCCAAAGCAAACTGTCTCTTGTAATTTATGTAAAACAACAGCCTTAAAATATGCATGCCCTTTGACCCATAAGTCCACTTAGGAATTCAGCCACAGGGAAAACAATGTATACTTATATTTATGTATAAGGATACTGAGTAAATAGGGAAAATAAGAAATGTGGAAATAGTATAAATGTCTAACATTAGAGAAGTGGTAAAGCGAATTGAGGTCATCCATACAATGGAATACTGTGCAGTTACTAAAAGACTTAGAAGAACATTTGCAGATGTAGGAAAACATTCATAATCAAGTGTTAAGTCATAATCTCTGTCTATTCCGGTGCCATTTTGTAAAGAAAAAATATATGCGTAGAAACATTTGAAGGCATAAGTACCGAAATGTTGACATTTTTCTTCTTTTTCTTCTTTATGCTTTTCTTCTTTTTACTTTTATATTGCCTCAAGCTTTTTGCACTGGGTGCATTCCATATTAATTTCGTGATTTGCAAATGTTAGTAAATCAGCCTAACTCTCCCTAAAACATATTTATTCATGCTTTGGTGTATATTGAGTGCCTACTTTGTGCCAGGCGCTCTGATGGTGACTTCTCAGTGGTAACAAACAAATAGACAAAAAATCAACAAAGCCATTCCCATACTGTGACAAAGTTGACCCAGGCTTCCACTTGCACGGTAGAAAGACAGAGATGACTTTTGAGGAGGTTGCGGAGGCGAGAAAGAAGTCCTGCTTCTCTTTCCGCAGTGAAGTATGAGGCAAAGTCATCAACTGAGAGGGGGCAGGGGGTGGGAGGTTGGGGAGAAGTATGACGTCTTCAGGGACAGCAAACTTTCCAGAAACCGCCACAGGCTTTCCAGACAGCGATAAGTTCCCCTGGAGGTCTGTGATGTGCCCCGTCAGCCCAACTCTAGGACTTTCTCTGTTCAACTCGCGGAGAAATGGTTGAGTTTAGCTAAGGTTGAGTTCTCCAAATAGACGCAGAGGGGGAGACAGAAGCTGAAAACGGTGGTCGAAAGATGAGAGTCAATGAGTAGTTAGAGACCTGGAGGACAGAAGGGCGGCGGGGAGGGCCTCGAGATCGGGCTTTCGAGGCGGCGCAGTTTCTGGTGATGACAAGAGTCGGGCTGTGCCTCCGTCTGGGGAGAATGAGAGTGCTGATGACAAAGCACTCGAGGAACTGAGACTCGGACAATGGTCACCCACATGGAAAGTCCCAAGAGGCTGGTGGCGGAACCAGCACCCCAAGGAATGAAGGGGAGTGACCCGAACCAGGAGGTACCTGACCTGGCAGATAACAGCCAGGAGATGACAGAGAGAGTGTGTGACCTGGCGGGAAGGGAGGAGTGTCAAAAAGGACTGAGGTTTCAGAGGGAAGAGGGAGGGGAGACAGTTGGAAGCAATGGTGTGAACAAAAATGGTGTCTACCTTCCTGCTGGTTCCGAGACGCATGAGGAGAAGTGGGGAAAGCGGCCTCCACAGGGAGGGCTTCATGAGAAGCAGAGTCCGTGGAGCCAGGGACCGTCAGGTAATGTCGAGGCTGAGGCTCCAGGTGGATTTGTGATCACGGGTCTTGAGCTGCAGAGACCAAAGATGGGTGACAGCCTGTCAGATCGGGGTCATCAAGAAGAGTGAGATTCCAGGTGGAAACGGATAGTCCCGGAGAGCTGGACTCCTTTCAGGTTGAAGAGAAAAAGGGATGTGAGGGAATTGGATAGAATTAACTCCAATGAGTGTCTCAAAAGTCCAATCCCAGCTGAGCGTCCAGAGCAGGGATGGGGTTTATGAGGGCCGGCTGCCATGGCGGGTGGAGAGCCTGAGTCATCACTACTGGCTCTTTTGGGGCTCAACCTCTAGGCACGTTCCAGGTAGCTGGATGAACACCCTGCTCCATGGAGGAGAGCCACAAGTCCTTAGGGTCACTGGGTGCAATGGAAGACTGAGTCTTGCACCAGAGGCAGAAGATTAGCCTCAGGACATGGAACCAGGGCTGGGGGCCCCCACCTCCCAGGAGGAGGAAACGGGGCATGTGGGGCCTTCCCTCTCTCTCCGGGAGTCTCTGCTGGCCCCAAGTGGACTGTGCCTGGAGGTCCTGACTCACTGGCCCCGGGTGACAGCCCCCCTTCCCGAACATTCCATTGTATTTTAATGCAGTGCTGGACTCGTTAAAAGAGTAAATTTAGCTTTTATAAGAAGCAGCAGCCAGGGCTTGGTCAAAGAGGCTGAGGCAGGGCCAGGGTATCCATGGTAACCCTCAGCCTGTCAGGATGAGCCTGGGAAGATGCCTCCTGGGCCATTCCTCACCTGCCACCACCTTTTCATTCCCCCCAGTGAGAGCTGAGGGCAGGGGGAGGTGAGGGAGAAAGGAGAGATGGAGAGGACACTCCCACAAGGTCCCACGAGCTGTGCAACTGTGTGAAGACAACCTTCTGCTCCTCCCGAGGCCTCGCCTGTAAAATGGGTAGACCCCGCCGCTCCTAACAGGCTGGCCAGGCTTGTCTCATGGTGACTGGAGAGGAACCTCGCACCTTCCCAGCTGTGCGAGGCAGGGTCCTGGGACCCCCCTTCCCACGACAGGACTGCGCATAAGAGAAGATGGGGAGAGGGGTAGGACAGTGTGGGAGAGCCCATGGAGCAGGGTGCTCGAGTCACAAGCCCTGAGTGAAAAGCGGGAAGGAAATGTCGGGTGGAGGCATCCTACACCGCCATGGAGCCTAAGGAAGGTGAGCAACGCCGTCGGGGGTCCCAGAGCCAAAGTCGGCCACTGAGAGCCACGTGCCTCCCAGCAGTGGGCCTGCCTCAGTGTCCCTGCCAGGCCAGGAGCAGCCTGGAGGTCACACAACGATGAGTCCAGTGCGCAGCCCCCACGGCCTCGGGTCAGTCTCATTCCTGTTCCCAGGACTAGTCAGAGGCCTGAATCCAAGCTTTCTTACTCCCGTGGGGCCCGGGGCACATGGATCAGCCTCTCCGCACCTGCACTTCCTTATCTATAAAACACCCATCTCGGGAAAGTAGCAAGGAGTCTGTTACTCTTGGCAGAGCAACTAGCCGGGGCCCAGTACATGAGCACTTGGGTAGCCCTTATCCCTGAGGCTGACACGGGTTCTCAACTAGGGAAAGAAACCAGCCACCCAGGGTCCCCTTCTGGCAACTGACACACAGACCTTTCATTCTCCCATTTCCTCCCCTCCTTCCTTTCTACCTATCCTAGCCACTTCCTGTCAGAGCATCCCTGAGGCTGGCAGCCACCTCTTCTGAGAAGCCTTCCTGGTACTCAGCCATGCATGCAGTCCTTCCCCTCTTCGGAATCCTATCGCCTCTTAGAATCCTACAGCCCAGAAAGATACCTAAATGGTTTACACATCTCATCTCTGTTCAGCATTGAGCTCCAGAGAGGCCTATCTTGCCCTCAGTCTCCGTCAGCACAGGCTGAGCATGAAGTCCCTGGATTGATGAGCAATTCCCCAGAATGCCAAGCCAGCCCTCGGCACAGCCTGCTGCGGTGGGGGCAGGGAGAGACTATTTATGTGTCCTGATTCTATTAATTAAGCTTATCGCCTGTCTGCTCTGCCTCCTGAGCCTGCGTAAGTGTTCCAGGCTGCTCTTTGCATGCACGTTGACACAGAGCAGGCGAGCAGCACTGGACGGCTCTCTGAGGCCTGAGTACCTCGCCCAGCAAGCAGCACCACCAGACAGAGGGCAGCAGCCTCAGGGACTCAACCTGCCCATCCCAAGGCCAAGGAGTCTGAGGAAGATGCTCTGAAATGTCTGCCCCACCTGAAGGGGAGGAAGGGGCTGAGACAAGACGAGCCGAGAACCCCCACTGCTGCCTTCCTGCTTTGTGGGAATAGGGCCAGGGTTCACGCACAATGCTCCTGCAACAGGAGGGAGACTGGGGAGCCCTCCCTCTCCTCTCACCCCTCCCCCTGGAGAGGCAGCAGCCTGAGCTGCAGGGACAGCATGGAAGCCCCATGGTATTCCTGGAAGACAGGGACAATACAGTTGTCCCCGAAGTACAGACGACAAAACTGAGGCCCGGAGAAGGGAAACGTTTTACTCAAAGTCACAAAGTAACAAGTAGATTGACACAAGTGCCCTTCTGCCGCCCCGCTGCTTGCTGGGAGATGCCCCTCCCAGAGAGGCAGGCTCCCCCTTCATCCCTGCGACCTTGGATGGTGACTTGTTTCCTCTGGGTCTGTTTCCGCACCTATAAAGCATTGGAGGCACCTAGCTATAGGAGCGTGGTGAGGCTGGCAGAGAGGAGGCAGCATCTGATCCTGCGGTCAGAGGTGTTTTGTCCTCCCCGCAGCCTGTCCGGCCCCAGCTGAGTGCCTGGCTCTGAGATCAGCTCAGGGCAGCAGGGTGGGAGGGTAGTTGTCATTCCTGAAATCCTGCCTGGTACCAAATTAGGGCCAGGAACACAGCAGAGCATCTGAGCTGCATTTGGGGACGCTGAAAGGACATGTACAGGGTTTGCCATGTTGTGAGGTCCACACACACTCACACCAACCCTGGCCTGCTGTTCATGCACGAGGGCCTCTGTGACAGGCCCAAGGACCGCCGGGATCCTGCTCATGCAGACCCTTCACTCTTCCCCTAACCTGGGCCGCTGGCCAGGTGTAAATGGGTCGATCTCGCTCGGGACCTCTACCGGCAATCAGTGCACCTTCTACGGAAACGGAAGTCTGTTTCTGAGGATGGAGAAAAGTTAAAGTGTTCCTTTCTACCTCTCCCTGGCTGTGTGACCTTGGGCAAGTCACTTCCCCTCTCTAGGGCACCAGGGCCATGTCTATAAGGTCCCTGCTCCTGTAAACAAAAACTGGGGGCTGAACGGGATGCTGGTGGAGGCCAGGGGTTGTTTCTCCTCCAGTAAAAGGAAGTGGGGTGCGAACTGGTTTTCTGAGGCCCTGGCGGCGCGGGCATTCCAAACCCCAGTGCGGGTCCAAGTTTTCTGTGCGCCACAGGCGGAGTCGCTGGGAGCAGGAGCGGGACAGAACGCCCTCCCGCAGCCTGCCAGCGGGGCCTGAGAACGGCCAGGCCCGCTGCTCCCTCCCCCCGCGGGGCTGGACCTACCACGGGAGGGGCCCAGCCAGCTGAGCCCTGGGCTCCCCAGGTCAGCACGCAGACCAGACACGTTTCCATGTCCGAGCTGGCCTATCTATCTTCCCCGCCTCCCAGCTCTCGACCTCCAGCCGCCTGTCCTCAGGATGTGGGAGGGCACCCCCACCCACTTGCGGACCTCACACCCGCACTCACCTGGGCTCCACGCACTGCTGCGCTGGGTCCCAGACGGGCTGCAGACCGGACTTCCGCTCACAAGGTCCTGCCTGGCAAAGGTAGGCACCCCTGCCCACTTCCAAGGCCTCCAGGGCCATGCCCACACCACTCCACCCCACCTGGGAAAAGTGAACCTCAAATAGCCACAGCGATTTCACTCCTGGCCCTTCCGTGGTTCTTCCTGTTATATATATACATATATATTTTTTAAAAAAAAAAAGCCCCCAAAGACCGCTCTGTTCAGCAGCGTTAACAGAGGCTCGGGCGAGCGGCGAAAGCTGCCTTCCGCGCAGCCCCTCCCGCCCTCCCGCGCTCCCGCCCTCTGCCCCAGCCGCTTGCTCTCCCTTAGGCTTGGGCCGCCCGCACTTCACCCTTCCTTCAGCTCCTGCTCTCCGATACCCCAGCAGCTCATCTCAGTTTCTCCAGTGCCCATCTCACTGCCTGTGGAACGAATGAATGAGTAAATGAAGGCATTTACATCTGAACAGTTTTTGCACACTGCCTAGGCCATAATAGACGGGATTGCATGAAGCCTTAAGTAGAAGTAGTGAAACCCCAAGGAATGGGGGGTGGGGCAGGCCTGGTGGGTGATGGCGACTGGTATTTGTGGGGAACGGTGGCTTTCTGGGGGAGCAGGTATCACAGCGCCCAAGTACTCGGTTTCTAGAGCTAAAACCAGCTTGCAGCGGAGGGTCCGGCTTGTGCTGCAGAAGCTCGGAGTCCGCATGGTCAGCACCGAGAGCTGCGTACGGTGCCCGAGCTCCGGCCCGCTCAGCAGGCACTGCGGCGGTGGGACCCATCTCAGCAGTTCATGTTACGCTATTTCAATTTATCCCACCTGAACCCTGTGAGGCAGGCCTGACTAGACCCATTTTGCAGATGAAGAGACAGGCTCAGAAATTTTATCCTACCCAAGAGCACTCAATGAGAATGTGGTTGAGACAGGATTTGAACCCAGGTCCCATCTCACTCCAAAACCTTTGCTCTTTCCTCTGTAGGGCCCTGCCCTTTGTCTCAACTATAATCCTTTTACCCACGGTTCCTTCTTATGACCCTGAAGGGTAGTGAGAGGTGGCCGTATGTGGCCACAGGGTCTGTGATCCTCCCAGGCCGCTGCATGGAAGAGCCTGGGCGGAAGTTAGGAGCCCCGGGATCTCATCTCAGCTTGGCTGCCAGCTCGCTCTGTGACCTTCCCCCTCTGCTGTCTCTTGAATGCATACCCACAGGCTTACCGGTGCGGCCACACCAACATACACACACAGAGGCCTTTCCCTCTGGGCCAGTCGGGGTTGCCATTTCTTTAGTTGCCCCTCCGAGACCTGGAAGGCTCGGCTGATGTGCCTGAAGGTGGAGTGCCCCCAGGGACGAGACCAGGGCAGGTCTCCACAGATTCTGGAAGTGTCATACATACCTCTCAGGCCAGTTCTGAACAGCCAGTCCTGAACTTGGGCCTTCGCCTCATTCTTTCATTTGTGAATGATTTCCTGAGCACCTACTAGACCCTAGGCTGCAGGCCGGCAGGCAGAGGAACATAACCAGGGCTCCCCTTCAACTCCGGGATCTCATGGGGAGGGTGTGGAGTGAGGGGGCGGGGGAAGGGTAGGCAGTCAGAGTACCTGGCTTTAAACCCCCAGCTCTGCAGGCCCTTGTAACCACCAGGCTCCACTGGGCCACATTTCTCCCATCTGCGAAGTTAATACTTACATTTACTGCGTTTTGGGTTTTGGTGGTTTCAGAGGATTAGACGAGAGGTTGAACAAGTATTTTGCACCACATCTGGTACATAGAAAGTGGTCAGTGAAAGTTGGTCATTACTAGATGAGCACTGCTGAGATAGGGCCTTTGGCCAGCCGTGCCTCAGGGCCCACCGGGGACAGGAACAGGGCCGGAAGGACCTGGCCCTGTGTCTGAGAAGTGCACTGAGGGCAGGCCCACCAGGCCGACACACTGAGAAAGGCCCAGCCTGTGGCATGCCTGTCAGCCCTAACTCTCTGAAGCGTGCTCGGATAGACCAGTCCCCATGCTAGACCTGCAGACTGGGGCCCTGGAGCTCCCTGGGGCTGTC
The DNA here is from genome assembly GCF_014176215.1 of Rousettus aegyptiacus. Taxonomy (NCBI): domain Eukaryota; kingdom Metazoa; phylum Chordata; class Mammalia; order Chiroptera; family Pteropodidae; genus Rousettus; species Rousettus aegyptiacus. The sequence continues at coordinate 76,386,014 of NW_023416287.1, forward strand.
TCGGGGCTGCTCCCACGTCGAGAGCACACCTGGACCACACCTCAGCTCTCAGAGCCTTACAAGTGAAAGACGCACGCACACGTGTGTGCGCACGCGCACACACACACACACACACACAGTGCCGGGCGCCCTGTGAAGAGGTGGGCCTGGAGTTTGGCGGGTGAGTGCGTGGCCCCATCCGTGGGACAGGGAAGGTGCCAGCATGGCGGAGGATAGGAAGGAGCACATTTCCAGACGGCACTGCCAGTCTTCGCCATGTTCCAGCTTGTTGACATGGTGATGGCATAATTACAGTTTCAATCACAGATTAATAATAAGCCATTTTTGCAAACGAGGAGGCAGGTCTGCACTGGAAAGGGCCCCAAAGGGCCTGTCGCCTCTGCTATCTGAGGCTGCTGGCCGCTGTTTGATGTTTTCTGCCAAGCTGAGACTTTCCTGAAGACAATCGTAACGAGTTACCCAGGTAATAATACCCTTGCCAGACCCACGGGCCTCCGGATGGAAAGGGTGTGTGTGTGCGCGCGCGCGCGTGTGTGTGTGTGTGTGTGTGTGTGTAAAAGAGGTGCCCGTGCCAGTCAAAGTCTGGGTAAGTGCTTACAGGTGCTGGGTTGTGTGTTTGATGTGTCCGCATGTGAGTATGTGTGTACATTTGGGAATGTGCGTTCCCATGTAACATTAGCAGTGCCCAGAGGGACCCACCTCCCACAAGGAGGCAGAGGCCCCTCTCCCCTCCCTCTTCCACCCCTGGGCGGGGGGAGGGGGGCTGTGCTGGAAGACTGTGAGGGATAGAGGAGGTTCTACACCACCAAGTTGCCCCTGAAGAGAGCTTCGGGGTGTGGCAGGGGCCCTGGCAGTGCCCAGGCCAGCCCTACCCCCCATGGGGCTCCCAGGGAAGGCTGAGAGCCTGCCCAGATGGCTCTGTGGATGGCTCTGTTCTGCGTGGGGTTGGCGAGCAGCTAATAATAACAACGGCGACAATAACAACCATTTATGTGTGTTCCAAGCTTTCTTCTTTTCTATTCTCTTTTATCTTTGTGATCTCATTTGATCCTCACAATCACCCTGAAGGGAGGGAGGGCAAGCCTCATGACTCCCACTGGCCCCAGTGGAAACAGGCTCAAGAAGGAAGAGGACCTGCTCAGGTGGCTCCGCAGTGGGTGATGGAGCCCCAGGTGTTCCTGTGGACCAGACTGAATCCTGGCCCTCTGCTTGGGCCTCATACTGGGCCTCACACAGGCCTCCACCGGGCCCTCACGCTCTCCGTGACAGCTCGTGCCCCGGGGGCCAAGAGGTAGGCAGGGTTCAGAAGCCTGGTTCCCATTTTCCAAATTCCCTTTGGAGCAAAAGAGAGGCTGTGGCCATGGGGGTGACAGTGTGGCTCCATAAGCTGGGGTCCCAAGAGCAGGACAGCCTTGGGTGGGTCTCGGGCCAACATCTCTGTCTGGCTCTGCACCTGAGCCTCCATGCAGATCAGCCATGTTTGCGCCACCTGAACCTGGCTCCTCATAGGACAGAGACTTGGTGAGCTCATTCCCCAGGGCCACACCTGGCCCAGGTGTTTTAACAACCCTGAGGGTGTGGTCTTGCCCAGGCGGCTGCGCCTGGCGCCCCAGGCAAGACCAAAGAGCACCAGAGGAGGTGAGGGGCTGAAATGGAGGCCCAGAGTTGGTGCTTACCTGGCCTTGGCCTCCTGCTCCCCGGCCCTGCCCCTTCCCCGTGTGCTCTTTCCCTTGGGGTTCCTAGTTACCTTGCACGCCTGAAGGTCAGGCCTGGTGTCTGCTCCACCAGCAGAAGGGCCTCCATGCTGTTCCTCTTGCTGAGCTGTCTGATTGCTATTAAGTTCAAAGCAATTGGAGCCAACATCTAATTATGTTCCCGTGGAGGGGGGCCCCTGGGAGGCAAGTGGACAGTCCCATTCCTCAGCTAGGAAGACTGAGGTAGAGCATCACTCAGAGGCAAGGAATGAGTCAAGAGCCAGGGCCCAGGCAGGGCAGCTTCATGGAGCCTCTGTTCCGGGCCCTCCCTTGGGGAGCCCAAGCCCCGTCTGAGGGGCGCACCCCAAATCCTCTGACTGGGGGCACCTTCTGGGTCAGGCCATAACCAAGCCCCTTCTTTCCTAGGAGCAGACTTGAGGTTTCCCAGACCTCTGCTCAAGCTCTTCATGGACTCGAGAATAAAGAGCTACTTTGTCCTCAAGGGCCCTCGCAAGCTGACCCCGGTATACCCTACACCACACTTCCCAGTTTACCTTCCCGGAGCCTTTGCCTGATCAGTCCCCACCACCACCGCCACCACCATCACCCTGCTTGTGGTCAATGCCATCTTCCTCTTCCTCTCTATTTTTATGAAGCTTGTAAAGCACTGTTCACACTCCTTCTGATGCACCGAGCCCAGTGTCTGGCACGTAGGGCACTCAAAGAGCATTTCCTAATGAACAAATGAAGGAGTGGCTGAGGGAACAAATGTCTGGTCAGTTGGACCTGGCCTCGGCTAATTGCTCTGTCTTCTGAACTCTTGAGAAGAAATTTAAAGGACACCCCAGAGCACTCATGGGGACTCCAGAGGCACACTCTGGTTATCAGATCCAACAGAAAGGTTTGGTCAAGCCAATGATAGAATGCACAGTATTTTTTAAAATACTCCCCCTCTTCATCCCAGACCCTATTCTCCAATCAATGAGAGTATTAGATGTGTTCTTCTGTCTTTGACTTCTGTTGTTTGTTCTGTACTTTGTTTTCGTCTCTGTCACCTGCTTGCAGTAATAACAGCAAACAAGAATTACTGCGCGCTTCCTCTGGACCAAGCCCCATTCCAAGTGCATTGCATACACTAAGTCATTTCAGCCCTATATAGCCCTCGAAACCAGTGCTTCTCAATCAGTGCTGATTTGGCCCCCAAGGGACATTTGGCAATGTCTGAATACATTTTTGGTTGTTGCAACTGGGGGTAGGGGGTGCTACTGGGGTCTAAGGAGTGTAGGGATTATAGTGCACGTGGGACAGCCCCTCGCAACAAAGACTCATTGGCTCCCGATATCGATAGTGTTGAGGCTGAGAAGCCTGGGAGTCTAAGATAGTGCCAATGATCATCGTCTATTTTACCATCAAGAAAATTGAGACCCAGTGAAGTTAAGTAACTTTCTTAAGGTAACACAGCTAGTCAGCAGGTGATTTTGACCCAAGCAGTCTGGGGCCACACAGTCCATGCTTTCGGTTTCACTTTGTGGCATCTTACTCAGCCCTAGGGCCAGGATCCTCTTCCTCGAGGGCAGTTCTGTCTGCCCGCCCACAGCACTGAAGTCACCTCTCAGTCAGAGGGAGGAATGGTCCCACCAGGGCCCAGCTGAGGGTCCCAGAGTGTTTAGCCACATCACCACCCTTGAGAACCTGGGATGTCCTGGACCAAGTCTGCCCCAGCCCTGCTGCCTATGGTGACTTCCCTTCTCTGAACGGGGTCACAGCCTCATGCACGATGCTTGCCCATGTCATGTGCAGGGAGCTGTATGGAGGGCAGAAAGGTGCCAGAGCAAGAGGTTGCACCTCTGCCTGCATCCCCACTTCGGCAGGCCCAGGGCCCTATACCCACAGTTAGACCTTACTCATCCTTTTGTGGCTTGGCCTATGACATGAAGAAGTGGGGATAGAGGTTCTGGTATAGACAAAAACAAGGATGACTGGTAGACAGATGTGAAGCTAGGGGCCATCAGACCACCTCCAGGCGCCATGGGGTCTGGGCTGAAGAGGAAGTGGTGGTTGAAATGAGGAACCTGTAGGGCCCTTCCAGACAGCGGGCAGGAGGAAGAGGCCTTCTGCAGCAGCAGGGAGATGCCAGGACTGGCACTGGTCTCAGGACAAAAGCCCCTGCTCAGCTAGGCCTCCAGCCACTCTCCTGCTTGCGAGACTATTGGCCAGGGTGAGGCATCCGGGCTGGAACCAGATCTAGAAAAAGCCAGCTGTTGGCCCATTGCTTTTGGGGGGAGGTAGCAGGGAGAGAGACATCATTCCCTCTCCCACTTAATTTGATGAACAAGGCCTTGCACAATCCAGGAGTCCTCAAGAACACCTGCTCTCCAATCCCTGTCAGTTAGGGAGGCACGGTGGGAAAGGGAAGGAAAGGAGGCAAAAAGAGACACGGGCCAAAAGAAGGAGAGATCCTCCAGCGTATGTGAAAATGAGAAGCCACAAGATGAAAGACGAACACCCATGGAGGAAGAATCCCAGCCCAGGGGCAGAAGCAAGGCTGCTTCATGCTGGAACCCCTCTCAGGGAGACAGCCCTCCACTGGGCCCTCAGCTTGGCCCCTTCCAAGCCTCCTAAGGATGCCATTTTGTCATTGTCCAGGAACATCTCCCTCTGACTCCCTGGAGTCTTGCTCTGGCCTCACAGCCACCCAGGGAGCAGATCTGCTTCCATTGCAAATGATCAGGTCTTCCAGCTGTTTCGAGATACATCACCAACTCACAAGCCTTCTCTTCCTGAAGTTAAATAGCTCCCTTCTACCTCTGCAAGAGGCCCTCTTATGACATACTTAAAGAAAAGAGGAGAGACGGGAAAAGCAATAATAAAAAGTACCTTGCTATACTTTAATATATTATCTCATTCATCCTCATAACGTGCTCATTGCTATATCCTTAGCACCTCTCATGGTGCTGAGCACAATAAGCATTTGTTTGAAAATCGGTGTGCAATTCAAAAATGAAATTAAGAAAACAATTCCATTTACAATTGCATCAAAAAAAAATGAAATGCTTAGAAGTAAATTTAACAAAAGAAGAGCAACACTTATACCCTGAAAACAATAAAACTTTGAAAGAAATTAAGGATCTAGATAATTGGGAAAACATTTCATGTTCATGGATCATGAGACTTAACAATGTTAGGATGGCAATACTCCTCCAACTAATCTACAAATTTAGTGCAATCCCTACTGGAAGCCTAGCTGACTTCTTTGTAGAAACTGGCAAGCTGATTCTAAAATTCAGGTGGGGTTTCAAGAGACCCAGAATAACCATAATGATCCTGAAAAAAAAAAAAAAGGCAAAGTAGGAAGACTCACACTTTCTGATTTCAAAACTTGCTGCAAAACAACTGTAATCAAGATAGTTGTTTACCTTTACTGGCACAAGGATAAACATAGATCAATGGAACAGAAATAAACTCATACATCTATAGTCAACTGATTTTCAACAAGGGTGCCAAGACCATCCACTGGGGAAATAATAATTTTTTTGACAGATGGTGCCGGGACAACTGGATTTCCACACTTACACAAATAAAGATGGACTCTTACCTCACACCATATATAAATATTAATTCAAAATGAATTGAAGACCTAAATGTAAGAGTTAAAACTATAAAACTCTTAGAAGAAACATAGAGGTAAACCCTCATGACCTTGGATTTAACAAATGATTCTTCTATGACACAAAAAAGCATGAGCGATAAAAGAAAAAAAAAAAACAGATACATTGAACTTCAACAGAATTAAAAAATTTTTGTGCATAAAAGGCCACCATCAAGGTGAAAAGACAATCCACAGAATCAGAGAAAATATTTGCAAATCATGTATCTGATAAGGGACTTACATCCATCATATGTAAAAAAACCTCTTACGATTCAATAATAAAAGGACAAAAAAGGATGAATGCGGTAATATATTAAAGTATATCAAGGACATTCCTGGTGAGAGTATAAAATGGTGCAACCCCTTCAGAAAAGAGTCTGGTAACTCTTCACAATATTAAACATATAGAGTTACCATATGACCCAGCAATTTCACACATAGGTATATGCCAAAAAGATACGAAACATATGGTCATACAGAAACTTGTACATGAATGTTCACACAGCATTATTCATAAAAGGCAAAAGGCGAAAACAGCCCAAATACCCATCAACTGGTAAATGGATAAACAAAAGGTGGTATATCCATACAATGGAACATTTTTCAGCCAAAATTAGTGAACCTTAATCAGTCAACTATGGACTGTGGCCGATACTGATATGTCGGTGTTGGTTCATTGATTGTAACAATCCGGTATCACACCGGGACCACACTGGTATGGGGCGTGCGGGATGGTGGGGAAGGCCAAAGTTGAAAGGAAAGGGTATGTGGGAACTTTCCAATCAATTTTGTTGTGAACCTACAACTGCTCTAAAAAATAGTGTTGATACATCAACATGGATGAACCTTGAAAATATAGTTACATGAAAGAAGTCAGTCACGAAAGACTGTACTATATGATTCCATTTATGTGAAATATCTAGAACAAGGATATCTATAGATTACTGGTTCCCCAGGGCCGATGCTGGGGAGGGAGTTGGGGGCAGTCAGTGAGTGACAGCTAAAGCACACAGGATTTCTTCGTAGAGTGATGAGAATGTTCTCAAATTGACATTGGCGATGGCTGCACCTGTCTGTTATTATACTAAAAACAATAAATTGTATACTTTAAATGAGTGAATTGTATGGTATGAACTACATCTCAATAAAGTTGTTAAGAAAAAGGTATTATTGAGAAAACTGAAACTAAATATAGACTGTGAATTAGAAAATTATGTCAATGTTAAAACTTTCTGAGTTTGATAACTGACAAAAAAATTAATGAACGACCCTATAAGGTAGGCACCGTCATTATCCTCGTTTTAAGGTGTGGAAACGGAGGCATGGAAAGGTCAAGGTTCTTGCCCGGGGTCACCCAGCAGTCTAAAGGCCCATGGTCTTCCCTGTCTCCTTTTTCCTCCTGGCACCCTGGTTTCTTCCTTTATAGAACCTGTAATTTTTTACTTTTTTGTTCCACAAGAAGATAAGCTCCTTGAGGGCAGGGACAAAGCTTTTCTGATTGCCACTTCTCTGTCTATTTAAACAAATATTTATCGAGCCTACATACTATTAGCTGGGCCTGTATGTATAAGAGTCAATGAAGATATCCAGTTCAGGTCTTGGCTCATAGTGGGTGCTCAATAGGTATTTGCAGTTTGGATGGATGGATGGATGGATAAATGGCTGGCTGGCTGGCTGGCTGGCTGGTCACCTGGATGGATGGATGGGTGGATGGATGGATGGATGGATGGATGGATGGATGGATGGATGGATGGATGGAGAGGCGGGTTCTAGACAAAGGCTGACTGGACCTGCCCAGGACCAGTAGTACTGGCCCTCATCCTCTTTACCTAGCTACCTTTCTCCTCCTACTCTCATCCCAATCTTCGGGCCTACCACATTCTGAGACCCATAATCATTGCACAACTCTCCATCAAGGCTATATAAACTTTTTCCGTCCTTCAAGGCCTTGCCTGGTCTTACTTCCTCCAGAAAGTCTTCCTAGTCCACCCCTTTCTTGCACTCTTTTTAATGCACAACATTCAATGAACACAATAAATCATCACCAGTCATTTTCTATAGATGGTCCCACATTGAGATGCAGATCGGTTAGGCTTGGCTCCCTCCTCTACTACTGCTCCAGGGGCTGGTCAGTGTCAGGCACAGGGTGAAGCCTGTGCATTGGCTGCACAGATCGAAGTTGTGGCTTCCCCCTTGGCAGAAAAGGAGGCCCCAGGCACTGGTGGGAGGAAGGCCCTCAGCAGAACCAAGGACTGCTCCACAGGGACTGCTAGGCTCTGCCCTGGTGGAAGTTGGGCCAAAGCTTGACCCCTCGACCAGGCTGGGGCCTGGCAGGGGGACGCAGGCAGGCTGGCTGCAGCAAGGGCCAGGCATGGGCATCTCCCTCCCCTCTCAAGACTGAGCAAACCAGCCCCCAGGCAGGCTGGAGGCCTGTTTGCCTTGGCTCTAGGCCAGGGCCGCCCCGCCAGTGAGTAATGCATGAGGACCGCCTGGCTCCAGTTCAAGGGAAAAGGGCTGGAGACAGGGCCTCCTCAGCCTGCATGGGGCTAGATTCTGGGGGCAGCTTCCCAGAAAGTGCCTGCTGCATACCTCAGGGCCACTGCTGAGCCTGCTGTCCCTCCCTGTTCTCCCCCTTCTACTGTACAGAGACCAAGGAAAGGCAGATCTGAGTCCCCAGGAAAAGATCCTCAAGCATATCCCCAGATACCAGCTACCCACCCACACCCCCTGACAGAGTCAGCCATTCCCCAGTGCTGTCAACCACATTTCCAAGCACCTACTATGTGCAAGGACCTGCTATTGGGGAGTTCATGGAAGTTTAGGAGGTGAACAAGGGGGCAGGTGGTGAGATGAAGCCCCAGAGGCTCTGGGTGCTCATACTGGAAGCACTAGTAGTAAAAAAAGCCACACAGCTTAACTGTCCTCAACCTGGGTGAGGGCACTGAGACCCAGAGAAAAGGAGTGACTTCCCCAAGCCACACAATGAATGACTCAATAACAGCACAGTAAAATCCATCCTCCTGACCATGGGGCCCAGACCCCTGCTGCTCCAAAAGACAGCCCTGGCTTTAAAACTGCATGTTCTCATGATGGAGGAACACTGCCTAGGACATTTCTATTTCAAGGCTGGGTCCTCCGGGAGCATCCCGAGGGCTTCTGTAAGTTTACAACTCTGCTTCTGCTCGGTGGCCTCTGACTGCACGGGACCCAAATGACCATCTGGGTGGGGACAATACCATGGCCACCATCACCATCCGGAGGGGCTGAGACTCCCAGAGCTTCTGTCCTAGTGGGATGGGTTTGTACCCAACCCTCCCCTACACCCTTCCCGACCTCTGTTCGTGGTCAGTCTTCGTAGCTGCAAACCGCAGAAAATTATTCTGGCTGAGTTAAGCGCACACACAAAAAAAGACCTGACAGGATCCTGGGTAAGTCACAGACTCAGCGGCGGGGCAGGGAACCTCTCCGTAGCAGGGTGACTGCCAAAACCATAGAGCCAGCCTCTTGAGAACCCACAGGCCCCCACAGAGCACTAGATGACTCTTCTCTCCCCACTGACATCAGCACTGGACACCAAACACTGGATCTTGCTGTTCCCCAGAAAAGGGATGTGGCCACAGCCCACTCCCGGAATGATTCTCCTGCATCTCTGCTTCTCTGTTCCCAGATCCTGACTCCAAGGACAGAGCAAGGCCATCGGATTGGCCAATCCCAGGTCACATGCCTATACCTGGCCGCAAGGGAAGCTATGAAAATGGGTGTCTTGCTCTTTAGCTAACCAATAGACTCAAATAATGAGAATTCCCCAAGCCAGGTAGAGAGCCCAGATAACATACAGGCAAATCAACACTGATTGCATTCCCGCACCTCTAAGTCCTTGTTGATCTTAATTCCTGTCCAGACTATCAAAAGTGAACATGCGCAGAAGGGTTTGGGGTTCAGCATGTAATTGTATCATGTAAGTAAAATTCTTAGCACAGGGCATGGCACTAGGACCTGGCCCGGGTTATGTGACTCCTCTTTCTGCTTTCCCAAGGCAGAAAAGGACGGGGGTTGTTAGAAAGTATCTTAAAAGCGCTGCAGAATATGATTTGTGCCAACAGGAGAAACTGGAAGTAGATAATTGAGCTGGACATCGAAAGAAGAGATGAATTTCATCCGCTGAAGGCAGAGGGGACACGTTCTAGGCCAAGAGGCCCATGCGCAGGAGTGGAGATGGGAAAGTACGCGGCTTTTACAAACAAAAGAACTCAGAGCCGGGTTTTCCCAAACACCTTCCATCACACCAGGAGTGTGGGTCAGCAGGGGGACAAGTACATGCAGAGAGAATGGCCAGAAGGCCTGCGAACTGCTTGAGCCAGAGGCCACGAGTGCCTCAGCTGGGCCAGTGGCAAGGGAACAAAAACGATCTGACACCCAGAAACTTCCAGATGAGGGTGAGAGAAAGCCACATGGGAAGGAACGGAGGGTGAAGGGGAAGATGGGGACTTACTTGGCTTCTGGGCAGGTGGATTTGAGGTGCTGGGCTTATGTGACGGGCACCAAAAGTTACTGGGAAAGCAACAGGCTGGACGCTCCCTGCAGAGGGTCCTCCGTGTGGTCTGAGGCATGAACGGTAAACTGTGTGTGGCAGGGAGGGAATCCTGGAGGGGCAAAGTCTGGTAAGAACAGAAGGCCCCTGAACAACCTTCTGACCGGGGAGAGTCTTGTTACCTGCAGGGCTTTGGTTTTGCTGAGCAGACTCTGCAAGCTGGGGCCAGAGTGGAATTGCTCAAGACAACAGAGCAGCCGCTGAGGCTGCCAGTGGGCCCGCAGGTTTCCTTCTGCTATGCCGTCCCCAGGCATGCTCAGAAGGAGGAGAGGAGGGGGAGGGGAAGGAGGAGGAAGAGGCACTTTAGAAGTGCTCAAGACATACTAGGTACTATTAATGATAACAGTGGTCACCATTGCTGTTGTCATATTGTACAATTCCACCCCTCGAGCGCTGCCCACCCACGGGCTCTTCGCTAGTCTCCTCGGCAGTCATGAGAACAGCAAAAGGGGTTTCCATTTCCTCCTGCTGCTGCTCTCCCTGTTCTTCCTTCTCCCCCGCTGCCCACTGACCACCTCAGTAAGCCTAAGGGAATGTGCAGCCTGAGTCCTCACCCGAGCCTGGCCACCAGGTCCCGGGGAACCCAAAACCAGAATGTCCAACTCTCCTTCCCTCTCTGTCCCACGTGGTAAATGGAGGCACAGCCCACATGAGCTGCTGTGTGTGTTTCTTGGGTCCTGGAGGAAAGAGAAAAAGGGGTAAACCTGGGGGAAACAAGAGCGATATATTGGAAGGAACTGCATGCCCTGACCCCCTTTTTAGAAATAGATCTAACCGCAGTAAAGCACATGTACAGAAAAGTGCACAAATCGAAAGTGTACAGCTCAATAGTTGTAGTTCCTTCATTCCCATTACATCCACTGCATAAACTGCAGTTAAAAACAAAAAACCCATTTGACTTTTGATGGACATTCAAGCTATTTCCAGTTTGGGGCTATTCGAATAGTGTTGTTGTAAATATATCTGAACATGTCCTTTGGTGAATATATGTATGCATTTCTGACATAGATATTACTATCTTTAGCTTTAGTAGATACTATCGAACAGTTTTCTAAAACTGGTTAAACCCATTGATACACCACCATCCTCGCCAGCGAGTTCCAGTTGCTCCACATCCTCGCTCTGTTCAGTACCATGCGATGTATCTTTTAAATGAATACTAGCATCTTTTAAATTCAGGTCCAATACAAGACAACATAAAAATGAATTATCTGCGATGTATCATTAAGTGACATAAGCAAGTCTCAGGCCAGTATGTAGAGCATGACTCCATTTGTGAAAAGTAACATATGTGCTTATGCAGAAGCAAGGCCAAGTTCAGAAAGGGGGTCTATCAAAGCCTCCAGTGGTCACCTCTGGGGAGAGTGGCATTGACAAGCATAATTTTAAATGATGAGATTAAGGATGATTTTTACTTTTAATTTTGTATTTTTCAGGCTTTTTTTTTTTTAATTTGAAAATAACTACATAAAAATAAACTAAAATTCTCCATCCCTCACGCCTTATTCCTGCCCTACACCATTCCATTACGTAAGTCTGGCAGCCTGACCCTTTCTTGTTATTCACAGCATTCTCCCCTGCTCTGGAATTACCCGGGCAGAGCAGAGCCTCTGGGACAAGTCTCCCGGGCACTGTAATTTCCCTGGCTTCAGCGTGTGTCATTAGAAGATCTGGTGCTGATGACACAAGGCACAGATGCAGCAAAGATTCCAGACCTTGATGGGACAGGCAGGACAGACTGGCCACGGAGCCACCTCCTGGCAGAGATACCCTTACCTTAGTGGGACCTGGGCCTCAGGCCTCAGGCTGTATCTTAACCTTGGAGAAAGAATCCAGGAAAATTGCTCTTTTGAAGCTGTGGCCTCCGCATGGGGGCTCCGGGCTCCGGGCTCAGAGCAGAGGCTTTGGAGTTAAGCAGACGAGGCTCCTGCTCTGCTACCCTTTCTGGGCCTCCTCTTCCCTATCTGCAAAATGGGATAATGGTGACCCTTACCTTAGGGACAGCACCAAATGCCTCGCGGAGAGTGCCTGGCCCACACTTAGCCTTCAGGAAACACGGGCTGTTATTATTTTGTACTATTTCTATGATTGGGGTGGCAGCTGTCTCTGTTACCTTCACTCCAAGAGGCAGAGTTTTACATTCACCTTTTGCGGGGGAAATATCATGCACTCTTTCTTTTCACAAATATTGTAAAGTACAAACTCGCTTTCTTGGGGAGGGGTGACCGAATTCACTTGGAATTCAAATGCGTGTGTTTCAGTTGGAAAGGTTAGTCGTCGTTCAACATTGATTCATCCAAGGAATATTTGTTAAGTGTCTACTATGTGCTGGGGAATGTTCTAGATACTAGAGATACGGCAGCGAGCAGAGCAAGGTCGCTGCTGTCACAGAGCTTAGTCTCTGCGAGGGGAGTCGGACAACAGCCAAACCAACAAACAGATACATAAGAAAATGTTAAACGTGTATATAATAAATTCATATTCTGCTAAACAGTGCTATGAAGAACAATATAGCAGGATAAGAGGAGTGACGTCCTGGGAACGCTAGCTGGTGATCCGAGTGGATGTGTTCACTGGAGCCGGAGCTCTACCCCGAAACTTCCTCTCTCTTTGGCTGAGCGAGATGCCTGGAGGACACGGGTCCGGGCTGGCTCTAGGTTGACACGGGCCTACCCTGGAGCTAGAGCCTGCTGCTGTGGAGATGGGTGGTTTGAGGAGGGGGGTAAAGAGAGGCTGCAAGTAGCTTGTAGGAGGTGAGAGAGAGGGGAGACTGCCCTCGAAGGGCACCTTGGCAATCCCTCAAGAGGCACCATGGAAGGTGACACTTGGGTTCATGTCAATTATATCAGGTATTTACTAGGCGCCTACCCTGAGCCCGGAGCTGGGCTTCGTGCCATGAAAGATAGAAGTATGAAAGCTGGAGCCGACCTCAGGGAGCTCCAGTCATGCTGGAGATACAGGACTGATCTCCATAAGAAGAAGAAAGCAAAAGAGATCGGGCTAAGTACCTGATCGGCCACGGACTCAGCTGGAGAGGCGAACCACCAGATCTCGGTCAGGTAACACATAAAAGCGCACAATCACCCAGTGTCTGCTGTGGGCCTGGCCACTTTCTGGGGCAGTGATTCAAGGATCCAAACTATTTCCATCATATGCATTTATCATTTCAAAACAGATCTTCTAGGTCCCTGTGGCAGAGGGAGAGAAAGAGACTTGGATCACCATTCACCAGATCTCCAGTGCTTTAGCCTAAAAGGGCCATGTGGAGCTTCTACTAACAGCCCATTGGCCAGAACTAGTCACATGGCCTCGAATAAACTGCAAGGGAGGCTGGGAAATGTTGAGTGCACATGGCTACTCCCTGAGAATAAAATGTCTCTGCCACAAGCCATTCATTACTGCCAGGATCTGGAATGCTGAGTAGAGGAAGAGGAGGTTGAAAGGGGCATTGAACAGAGCAGATGAAGCCATGTTTTGGATAAAAGAGCCAAGGGATCGGCATAAGGAGAACTGCCGAGTGCGGCTTTGCCACTCCTTGGCTAGGTGACTCAAGTAAGTCATTGATCTCTGATCCTCAGTTTCGTCTACTAAAATGAGAATAATCAGAGCTCCCATCCAGACTCAGAATGCGTGTGAAAGAGCTCTCTGAACTGTTGAGACCTGATCTAATATTGTTATCTACGAATCAGCCGTATTTTCTTTTGGGTTCAATGCAGCTCTAAGAGACACATTCTATTTCTACCTCCATGGCCTCTGTGTCCTACCTGTCAATCCCAGGTATAGATTCCATCTCATACTTTTCCACCAATGTGCCCACATTGGCCTGGGACCATGCTGACAGCAGCACCAAGAGCAAGGACACATACTTCAGATGTTTGTTTTTCTCGACAATTCATACCAAGTTTGCATTCTACTAGTAATGTACATGGGCATGTCTTGGCCTAAAACAATCGTATTCTTCCTCCCCTGCAGCTCTTACTAAAATGGCAGCTCCAGGAAGATGAATAAGGCCCCAGGTTTATTTACCAGCTTTACCTGGCCCAGGGCACACACGTCCACAGGATGACCTTGGCGCTGAGCTCTGACATCCTGTGGCTCTCAATCCCAAGGAAGGCTCATCATGCAGGCTCCCTAGGAAGAGGCTCCCAGCTCTCCTACCCCCTGTGGCTCTGAAGGGCACCAAACAGACTCTGCTGTGAGCTCTGCCTGGCCTGCACCCAGGCCGGGCACCCTCGCCACCACCCCCCAAAGCCAGTAAGTCATCCCTGAATTAATCAAAGCCTTGCACTGGTCTGAACTCACCAGGGGCCTCCTCCAGCGGCCACTTTGTGTTCAGTAGATTAATTGCAGCCGGGGGAGGGGAGAGAATCCATTTTTAGAAAATCATTACTTTCAGAAAGAGAGGGGGGCCCTTCTGGTTGGGGAAAACTGCTGAGCTGGCAACTCCGGCATGCTGCTCGCGCCAGGAAACCCGGGACTGTGCAGGCTGCTCCCTACTCAGCGGGCACCGCCGGGGGGCCCTCGCCTCCTCCCCCAGAGGCCAGGGAACCCCAGCCCTCCTGCCCTGGCTGCTGCTTCCTGTTCTGGCCTGGGCTCAGTATTTTTCTGGTGTCCTGAGCAGAAAGGGGTCACCTCAATATTGACCACCCCCCACTGCCAGTTGGCTTAGTTGACCATCTTCTCTCGGTCCACTTGCTTAATGACACTCTGAGGGCACTGTCAGCTGCCGGCTGCAGCTGCAGGGGGAGAAGAAGGTTGCGGATCCCTGATCACTGGGCCGCCTTGCATGGAGCATCTAGAAGGTTAAACAAGTGAAATTGCCATCTTTGTAGGTCAAAAGGGTCAGATATGAGCAATCCCACGTGGTTCAACCTAATTATCATATGGCCAGCTCTTCAGACGTATTTTTCTCGTTAATCCCCTCCTTGGCCCCATGAGTCAGGTGTAATGCCCATTTTGTTTCAGAAATTGAGGTTCAGAGAGGTTAAGTGACTTGCCACAGTGAGTACAGTACTCAAACCCTGATCTATATGACTCCAAAACCCAGGACAGTGTCTGATCTCCTACTTCGTGTCAGATCCCCAACCCTACCTGCCCAGCACTCGTCAGTCACGAGCTGTAGCACTGACAACACAGGCTGACAAAAAGCTCCTTTGCAGTCTGGGCGTGGGAAGTGTGACCGACCCATCAGGAAGTCTGCATTTGCTGTGGGCTTGGGTGCAATTCCAGCCTGCCCCGCAGGCTGCGTGTGGGTATCCTCGGCAGATCCCTCACCTGTTGGAGGGTCTGGCTCTTCCTGAGTCAGCCAAGGCCCGCCTGCTTCGTGCTGCAGGGGGGCCACAGGTGGAACAACACCTGGGAGGCCCTCGGTGCCTACAAACACGCACGAACGTCGGGCGTTGTTTCTATTGCTCCGCAATCAGACGAGCTTGGTCCTTCCGCACTTGTTTTAGAGAAAACGCATGCCCAGCAGTCACCCCTTGATCCAGACCTGCTCAAAGAGATTAGATAGCACAGAAGTGATGAAATCTGACGCTACTACTCACCAGCTAGAGGACCCTGGGCAACTCTTGGAACCTCAGTTTCTTCATCTATAGACTGGGGCTGATGATAATGGTACTTTAATGGTGGTTGTAAGGATTATGTGGGACCATCCCAATGCAAAGAGCTTAGAACACTGACTAGCACATAATCAGAACACAGTCAGCGATGGTTAATATTATTCCCAGTCTAAACTAAGCCCACAGTTCTGCCTCTCTCTCCTTAGTCCGTGGGGCAAGCCATCTGAGCACTGCGCCGGGAATTGCTAAGACAGTGGATCTTAAGTGGGGCCTCATCTAAGACCCCAGAGAGCCAGAAGCTTGGAGTTCAGTGCGAATGACAGAATCCTATACCACCGATATTTCTTTAGGGCAGAAACTTTTTAAAAGGGGGAGGCTTCCCGGAGGAGGTGTGGCCTGATTTGCATCCTGAAGGATAGCCAATTGAAGAAAAAGCCAGAAACCACTTGCTTGGAAGCACATGAGCAAGATGTGTTTGGGGAACTGCGAGTCACCCTGCGTGCCTGGGACCGACTGTCTGCGTGTGCGGGGGATGGGGTGAGAGTGGGGGGCCGTCGAAGGGTGAGGTTGGCAGAGGCAGGGGCTGAAAGGCCACTTGGAGTAGAGGAAGACCAAGAAGACGCTGGAAATCCCTGAACTAAATCTTATTGTTGGGGCTGGAGAAAGGGAACATATACGAGAAATATGTGCACTTTATAATTACGGATTAAATGGGTTTTGTTTCGTGATGGGGGATGGGGGCAAAGGAGATGGGCGAATCCAAGTTTCTGGTTGGGGCAGCTGAGATATCCCCCAGGTGAGGGGAGACGAAGCCGCCAGAGTGATGCTGCTGCCCAGGAAGAGGGCAGAAGCTTAGAGACACCCCCATGTTTTAGGGGTGAACTGAGAGAGGAAGGAGAAGAATCAGGAGGCAAGAAAACTTCCTTCCAGTGGCTCTTCTCTCCCTCCTCTAATCCAAACTGCACCTGGACTGGAAGGCCCCTCCTCTTTGAGTCCCACATGGTCCCACATTCTGCCTGTGCTGTGTGAGCACTACCCTCCAGCACCACCGAGGGCAGGGGGCCCCTGCAGCACAGGCCTGCACATAGGAGGTGCCGAGGGGTGCCTGCGGGTGACAGCCACTCTGGCCAGGTGAGTAGTGCCAGCTGCCAGCAAACAACTGGCTTTCCCTTAGCGTTCCTCTTTTCCTGCCCACCCAGAGCCGGCCACTCCACCAGGATCCACAGCCCTCACCCCAATTCCAACCCGTTGAGGCTGAACGTCAAGTCCCGATAATACAGCGGGGCATAAAGGTACTGCTGCCACAGCTCCCTCCTCCCCAACCCAGAGGCCCAGCGCCAACGGCAAGGCCCGGGGGCAGCATGTTGGCCTACCTTTTCCCAGTTTCGAGACGTCGTGAGACCGGCACCACACCGGATTCCAAATATACATCTTTACAGGGAATGGACAGACGGGCAAGAACCACTGAACCCTGAGTCCCATCCTGCTCTCCCTAAGCACTTCCTCCTGCGTGACCTTGAGCAAGTCTTTATACCTCTCAACGCCTCCATTATGGCAGAGGGTCCTAATGAGGATTAAATTAACTCCCTCAAACGCTAAGCATCATGCCTGGCACCTAGTGAAGCATTCAATAAATGGTAGCTGTGATTATTATTAAAGAGCTTCCTGGCATGCTGATGCAAGTCAGAGCAAACTGAAATGACTTTGACAGCTCCCTAATGTAACACTTCCCACCCCACCCCTCCCCCACCCCTACCGCACCGGTGAACATCCTCTCGGGTGTTTTCCAGAGATGAGATTGTACGCTTATTCTGGGAGGCAGGTTTCAGTTCAACTGAGAAAAAGCAAATAGCTGTTTTGATAGGTAGTGATTTCCCCATCGCCCCATGTGAACGAATGAACAAGCTGGCCTCGAGGATCATTGGACACCAATGCCCTGGAGTATGACGTCAACACGTATTAATATTTCTCGAAGAACAGTTGTATTGGAAGTCTCTTGAATGAAATGGTGTGCCAGTAGGCCATGGAGCTTTGTGTCACTATCTGGCAAAATAAGAAGTTGGCAATCGTACTTTGGCCCTCCAACAAAGGTTTTTGGGAATTGTATCAGTTTGTGACATCCAAAGTCTTAACCTCCACTTCAAAGAGACCCTCCTTCCTGGGTCTAAGGTTCAAGAACCCCTGACACCAACCCCCACACAGCTCCTGTTTCGTGCCCGACTTGGACGCGTCTCCTGTGCAAGAGTCCTTGAATCTAAAATGTGGCTCAGATCAGCCACGGAAATCCCAGGGGCAAGTACAGAAGGCACTTTACCAGTAAGTGCCATCGGGGCTGGGCTGGGTGAGGGGACTGGACAACTGTCACTTAAGAGTTCAGTTAAGTGGGAGAGGAGACTGCGGTGTAGAACCTGGACTTGGCACCCTCTCTGGCCATCACCTCCTGGAGCACCTGGTGCAGAACTTGGGAAGGACCTAAAAGGGAGACTGATCCCCACATCCACCAACATGCAACCTTCCCCCTCTAGATCTCCCTCCAGAGCTTCAACCCTCATGGAAACCTGTCCTGGAATCCAGCGTGGCAGTGACCTTGCTCTGGGAAAGGCAGGATTTAATGCCAAGTGAGAAGTTAGCAAGCAGCAATGGATGGACCCAGGTTCTTGTGACCACATCTCCCCATCCTGTCTCCCAGGGCAACCTTCTTCCCAATCACCGGGAAAATGAAACCCTCCTTCTCTCAACTTTTCAAACTTTGAACAATCACCCCACTTTTTATAACTAAGGGCTTCCTGGGATTGACACCATTATAAATTCAGACACCCAGCCAGCTAGACCCAAGGGCCACAGCCTAACAGGAAGGCGGGTCGTGTGTAGCCACAGGTCTTTCTAGCACACAGGGAGCAGATTCTGGAAGGGCAGGCTCTTCTGGACGTCCCTTTTGTGGTCCACCTCCCCTTCCTTCTCAACCAAGCACCAGGCCAGGGAGACCCCAACTCTTTTGGTTTCTGATCGATGCCCTTGCCTTCTCCCCTCCCACCCGAAGAAAAAGGAGCAGGAGGACAACAGAGAATCAAGTATACATTTTAAAAATTGTTTAATGGAACATAAACTCCTTTAGAAAAACATTCAGCCAGGTGATAACACCCATAGAAAAAAACACCAATCTTGTGTTTATCTTTTTTAATTTGGCATTTGTTATTTGCATTTATATTAAAGCAAAGTGCATCTTTTCTTTATTTTTCTTGTTTATACACATTGCACAATACATAAATAATGATGCTTATAAAACGTCTTTATATTTACAAGTAATAATATATTTATATATAACATAAAATACATTTTTTTCTTTAATAAATCTCAGATTTTTTTCAGGAGTCCTTTCTCAAAGCACTACAATGCTAAATTTCCAATGAGAATGCTTCTCTTGTTCATTTAAACCTTTGTAGTTAGAAAAATAGCTTATGTTAAAGTCTAAACATGCTCATTGAGCTAAGAGCAGTGTCAACATATCATACGAGTGTATGAGTTGTAGAAGAAATGAAAGAAGAGTTAGGTGTCAGCCCAGGATGGTACCTTGGGTTATGATGGACCGAATCCTTCTTGGTGGGAAGGGGGGCTGCTCCCCTCGCTGGTCTAACAGCAGAACTCAACACACAGGTTGCAGAGCGGAGGAAAGTGCTGAGCTGGTTTTCTGAGTCCGGGAAAAACCTGATGTAACCAAGGCAGGGGAGAGGCCGAGGGGCCTGAGAGGGCACTGGGTGAGCAATACTGCGACGGGGCTGCCCCGGCAGCCCCCAGGAAGCCCATCTCGGAGACAATCCAGGAGCAGATGGCCAAAAAAGAAAGACGCGACAATGGCAGCGAGGAGGGCGGCTGGAGGGAGGGGAGTAAGACGAGCTTAAAAACAACCGGTTCTGGTTCAGCCTCTGGCAGGGCTGCTTCTAAGGAGCCTGTGGACAGGCCCTGTCCTAGAAGGGGGGAGGGGGGCGCGGGGGCTTCCTCAGGCTGGAGGCAGAGCCTTGCTTCTGGCAGCCGCTGGGACACCCACGGCCAGCGCGCCTGGATACTGCCTCTGCCCCGCTGAGCACGTCCAAAGGGCAAGACAGACACAGCCGGGGAGCGCAGCGCTCTCGGCAGGAGACCCTCGGCACACTACCTCCCCATCTGTCGTTCCCGTACACGCACTCACGGACGCACGCGCACACACGCACACGCACGTGCCCTGACAAGAGAACCGAGAGCCCCAAGTTAGGGTCTGCTCCCCATTCATACACTGTGTTTTGGTGGTACTGATTTTTGCTTCTCCTGTTCATACGGGGGGGTGTCCTGCCAAACCGTACAACACCCCGAACCCCAACGGTTCTTTTCATAAGCTATTTCTCAAAGAACGAAACGAAACAGAACATAAACAAGAATGACAAGAAAAGGGAGGGAAAAAGAAAAAAAAAAAAACAATGACCAAAGAGTCTGCATGAAAAGCAAGCACTCAGGAGGAAAATATTAGCAGCAAAGTAGTTTGAACTGGGCCCACTCGGCTCACGCTCTGTCCTCTCCCCACGCGGCTACCGGCTGTTGAAGATGACCTCCAACCAGCACGGGCAGCTGCTGATGAACTGGCGGGTGTAGCACTGGCCCCAGCCCTTGACGAAGCTGATCTGCACGGTGAAGCCAGTCCACGGCTGCTGCATGAACTCGTGGTCGTTGGGCCGCTGCAGGCTGTACGCTTTCTCGTAGTCAAAAGCCTTGATGGAGAAACCGGGGAACACTTTGTGTACCAACAGCGTCCTGGAGTCCGGGTTGTCCAGTGTGGCCGACTTGATGAAGATGGGGTAACTGCTGCGGTTGTACACCCACACGCCATCCACTTCCCGCGTGAGCTGGATGCCGCAGCCGATTTTGCTCCGCACTTTCTGCACCAGCTGACTCCTGTTGTCCGAACTGAGCTGTCCGAGGCAAAAGCCATTCCCCTGAGGTAGATCATAGAAGATGTCCAGGGAGGGCTCCTGGACACAGTAGAGCCTCCCCACTCTCGTCTTCTCCTCCCAGTATGCCACCACGCACCAGTGTGTCCGATCCCCAGGCTCCAGAAGAAGTTGGGAATCTACAAAACAAAACGGCGGACATGGTTGGTGCCGATGGCGACGGGCTTTTCCTCGTCCTGCCGGAATACAAGGACACACACGCCGACCCCACAACCAGCTCCTCCCTCAGTACAAGGCAAGAGGTGGGGGGACTGGATACACTGCAGCCTCCACCATCCTCCCACTGGGGCCGAGATATCTCGCGCACTAATTAAAGGGCCCTGCCTCTAAGCAGGGGGTTCACTGGGGTGCCTCTTCCTGCCACTCCCTTCATCCTGTCAGGCACCCGAGACACCAGGACGTGTGCCCACCTGGCCAGTCTGGTTTTAAAGCTGGAAAAGGCCTTTGCACAT
Source organism: Rousettus aegyptiacus (assembly GCF_014176215.1). Lineage (NCBI taxonomy): Eukaryota > Metazoa > Chordata > Mammalia > Chiroptera > Pteropodidae > Rousettus > Rousettus aegyptiacus. The sequence goes on from NW_023416287.1 coordinate 76,406,940, forward strand.
AGCCTAGAGTTAGTTCTTCAAGCTGGATGGCACCTTGAAGGCCAGCTGCTCCAGGCCCTGGTCATTCTGATGAGAACACCAGTCCCCAGAGGATGGCCCAGCCAGACCTAGGACCCAGGTCTCCGGACTCTAGGACCACCTGTTATACGGTCTCCGTGCTTGTCATTTAGTTCTCTGATTAGTGACTTGGTGATAAGAGAGTGCTATCTGGTAAAAATTAAATGGGGTTGATTCGGGGCAAAAACCTTCCTAAATAGATAAACAACTTTCAGTGTGTCTGTCCGTAGCAGCTTTGCACACAAAGGGTGAATTCATGTCAAAATGCCAAATCACAACACGCAGATTGGTGTTATCCCAGGCTACCCCTTAAGGAAACTTCCTCCAGCCCAGACAGACGATTATGTGTCTAAAATGGGGTCAGCCACCCTTAAAGGGCCCTTCTCTTCCCTCACCCCCCTCTTCCGCCCCCCCACCCCCAGCATCTAGTCTCCCGCCCAGCCCCAGCTTTCCCACAGGCAGCCTGGGAGACTGCGGTGACACTGGTCGGGTGGTTTTCCTAAGCAGGCGCACAGAGGTCTTTAAAAGGGGGACACGGGGAAGGAAAGGGAGCCCCTGCCGCGGGCATACCAACTCCTCCCCAAGCTGGAGCCAGCGGGGCAGGCTGCAGACGGGGAACCATAAATCTCCCCAGCCGGGCCGGCTGCACGGCCAGGCAGCAGGAACGCTGTGGTTTGTGGCGGCAGGGCGGAGACCGGAAGTCTTGTATTTGTTAACAAAAATGGGGAAAGGCAGGGGGGAGAGCTGGGCGGCGGAGGCCTCCTCCTGCCCGCCCTGCAGCCCTCACTTCTCACTTTCTGGGGAGCTTGGGGCACGAAGGTGGGGGTCGGCCGTGAGATGTCTTTTGATGTGTTTGGCCTTCTTGATTTTTGGAACAACTGGGCTTGGAGAGGAATGACGATGGACTCTACAGCGTGGTGGCAGGGAGAGCAGGAGGGCTGGGGACCCCACGGCTGCTGCCCCAGCAGGCTGGGTAACCCAGTGCAGCTCAGCACAGAATGCCTTCCCATGTTCACAGGCATGTCAGGACCTGGGAACCAGTCGGTTCCATGAACTTTTTTTTTTTTTTTTAAAGCAGCAGCCTGTCTTGCATGGAGGTGTCCCGTAAGTAAGTATACACATGTGCACCGTGACCCACTGAGGCAGCCACAAACACACACCCTTAGGCTGTTTCCTCGACACCCCACCTGGCCTTCTCAAATGCCTGCCCGGACGGCTACATAAAAATGGAGAGCTGAGGGCTCATTCTTTCCCTCGATCCCCACCCCACCAAAACTCAACCCCCAGAAAATGGGCCCGCCACCCCCAACACACACGCATCTACAAAGCACAAGTGTGAGAGAGGCCGCGTGTGTCCAGGAGTGAGCACACAAGTGAGTGTGTTTACGCGCGCACACACTAGAACATAAGGAAAAACAAGAGACGGACAAGGGTTCCAAGCAGAAGGTGACTCATCAGGCATTAACTTGTTTCTGCAAAGTATCCATCAACTGCTAATAAACTCGTGAGTGCTGGCAATCTTTGAACTTTCTTGCGAGGGAGTCCAGCTCTGAAGGCTACAGCAAAGGCCCACGACATCCCCATAAATAAGACCGCTCCAGTGTGCAAGTGTGCCGAGGGAGAAAGCCCTCTTCTGGAAGGCACAGGGCGCCCCGCCCGCCGTGTGTGTGTGTGTGTGTGTGTGTGTGTGTGTGTGTGTGTGTGTGTGTGTGTGTGTGTGTGTGTGTGTTGACGGGGGTGTGTTCTGAAATGTAAGAAGCTTCTCCCTTATTATCCCAACTCGGGACAACGAGACTCGGGGAGTCACTGGGCGGGAGGTGGAGGAGACCCTCGGCGGAGCCTCACAATACTTTGTTTCATGGAGCCCGGCCGCCCTGGAACCTGGCACCCGCTGTCAGGGAGGAGGAGGAGGAGGAGGTGCGAGGTGGGGCAGGGGCCCAGGATCCAGTTGTCCATGCCAGGCCCACCAGCAAGGGGTGTGGGGGCTGCGTCTGCCCTTCAGGCCTCTGGGGGCAGAGGAAGCCTGGCGGGGGCTGGGGCCTGAGGTCGCCTGGACGCGGCCCAGCGCCCTGAGCGGGGAGAGGGGGCAGCGTTCTGGCGGGTCTCTTTCATCTGTGCAGCCCGCCAGTCCACCCAGCAATTTGCTGCCAGACATGCCTGGAAAAAGCCTTTTTCTGTTGAGGTTAATGGCCCGGCCCAGATAAACGGCAGCGTGTGGGTGTCCCTGCGTGTGAAGAAGGCCCCCGAAAGCCCACTAGGGGCCCTAACCTGGCACAGCAGGATCCCTGCCTGCTCCCCACTCCCTGTGGCACCCCAGAGCCTCCCAGCACTGATACAACTTCTCCTCACAGCTCCTGGACTATCTCTGAGCACAAAAATAGGTTCTCCAGAAAAACCATCGTAACGAGGGCCCCTCTAAGGCATCGCTCTTCTGGGGCCGGGCACGGCTTCTCACGTTGCCAGTTCAGAGATTCCCCCCTTTTCCCCGAATTCCCCACCACTTGGGCTCATTTCTGGGAAGCACTCAGCATCATCTTCAGAGAAACCCAGTTCTCTGAATTGGGCCCACAGCCCACAAGCGTCTCCCCACAAAGGTCTGTGCTTAGCTCCAGGGGGCTCCCCGGGCCCCGTGGCGAGGACCTGGGAGGATCTCACGCAGAAGTCTCCCTGGTGAGCTGGTTACCAGGAGGCCTAAGGAACAGTCCTCGGAGGCCAAATTCGGCTTATCATGGTTGCTGATTCTCCAACTCCAAAGGCAAAACTCACGGTCCCTTGTTAATTTCCCTCAGCTTTATAATTTTTTCCGGTATTTTCAACAGCTTCTCTCCCTCCTCAAAAAACTGTACAGGGGCTTGTTTTAAAACTCTATTTGCGCATTTTAAAGCATCCAAAAAAAAAAAAAAAAAGAAGCTGTGTTGTAAAAAGCTAACTAATCAGATGCTTGCTCACAATTTTTTCTTTTTATTATAGTTGAGGGAATTTTTGGAGCAACCCCAGAAAAATGCTGAATCGGCCTAAAATTCCTGTAAGGTTGTTTTCACCCTCCCCTTCCCCATTTCCCTTAAAGCATAAAATCTACCCTTTAAAAGGAAGGCGGAGGAGGGTGTTGAGAAGGGGAAGGATTTCGCCTTGTGCTTGCGCTTGCAGTAGGGAAGACCACTTAACGAGGAGCTCCATGCCTCTTTTCACAAAGTTATTTGATTACCCAGACTGTGAATGAACAGACCAGACCCTTCTAGAAGACCGGAGGCTTATGAATGAATCTCACGCCCGGGGTCCCAATGGCATAAGTGACCAGACCTCAAGGCCAGATTTTAGGTAAACGAGGAATTTTCCCCTTTAAAAAATGTTTCATTTGAAAGTGTTTTAGATGAAGAAAAAGGGAAGGAGGGAGGAAAGACCACGTCCAGTGCCCCGGTGGTGCCGTTTCAGGACCCGGCTTATGAAGCTGACCACGAGGCCAGAGAGGCAGCAAAAGCACTGATCCCAAAACGCCCAGCGAGATTCTGAGAAGTGGGCGTGCACGAGAGCGAGGCCATCTGAACCTGGCTGCGCCCACACACAGAGGCGGTGCTGACGGCGGGGAGGAGGTCCTCGAGATTCTGGCCTTTACTGGGGAAACGAAGCCAGCACAGACAGAGCCAGAGCAGCTGGCACCCGGTGTGTTCAATGCCCCCAACTGCCAGGGTGCCAGGGGACCGGAGTACAAATTGGACAGACGAGGAGAGGTCTTGACTCGCTCTCATCTCTGCGAGGCACTTGGGCTATAAAGGGATGTTACTCTGCCAAAATCTGACAGTGGGATGGGCCTGCGAGCCCCCTCCCTCCCCAGTGGTCCAGCAGAGCAGAAGGCTGGATGGAGAAGACAGGTCTCCCTAGGCAGAAATGGCAGCCTCACACAGGAGGATGAGGGCAAATGAAGGGCACGAAAGTAGGCCTAGAAGTTAACCCTGGCAAGGCCGGAATGCAAACACCGCCGCCGCGCCCACAGCAGGTCCAGGGTCCTCCCCTTCCTCAGGACTCTGGCGCCACCCAGGTTGCCTCGTCCCCTCCTTCCCCTACATCACACATCTCAAAGGTTAACAGCACCCATCAGCTCTGCTCCCCACCCCAGTCAGAAAACGGCTGTTCTGAGAGCAGCCAGCCCACTTCAGGGTCAAGGGCTGAGAAATAAAAGGGAGCCCTGTGCCAATAAGTCCCCATCTAGTCTCACCCCAAATACTCACGATTATCAAGGACTCTTACTGGTCTCTTGTTTTCAAGAGGCTAATAACCAAGAAACTAAAGCCACCACATAAGCAACTTGCTAAGGTGTCTGGGTTCAGCTCGGATTCTGGGGTCGGCCCAAATTTGCCATGTTTCAATCTCATGGGGACAGGAAAGGACTCCCTCAGATTCCTAAAGCAGCAGACAACTCTGGGGTTTAGAGCAAGTTACCCATGGGGTCAAAACAAACCCAAAACATTTCGGGTTAATGTTCAGTTACCCAGAAAACCCATCAGACCCTGTCCATCACCGCTGCCGCGAGCTCCTCCACCAAACGGATCAGAGGATGAATTCTGGCTGGCAGAAGGCAGGACTGAGAAGGCTGGATTTTTTTTCAGGGCTCTGTAATGCGATATCTCCATTGAGGTGGCTGGACTTGGGGGGTAGACAGGAGATGCCATAGGGTTTCTTTCAAAAACCAAGGTGCTTCTTCAGGTCCCAGGGCCCAGCTAACTGAGTTCCCTAAATCCTGGCCCTCAGGGAGTTCCTTGCTGTGGTATGACACCCCCAAACACCCCCACCCCCACCTCACTGCCCCAGTTCAAATCCACCTCCTATGGAACCTTGGCAGTGATGTACGCTCCCGGTGCCAGCTTCACAGGGTTGTCATGACGATGAGATACGAGAGAGGCCTGAGGCCAGGGGCCAGGGCCCAGCCTGCAGCCCCACTCAAGGGTCTCATCTCTTAGGAGGGTTATCTCTTCTTCAGTTCTCCACCAACTGCTAAGAAAACACTGATCACTCTTCCCCTTTGCTCCCCCCTCCCCCGCCACCTTATCCTCTCCTGTGGGAGGACAGTTCCGGGCCTACATCTCATAAGCATTTATTATGTACAGGCCCTGCTGAAAGGGACTCCAATAACAGCCCTGTGAGGCTGCAGACTACTTACTACCATCCTCATGTTGAAAGGAGAAACAAGGCATGTGTCACGTGCCAAAGAGCAGAGCTGGGATTCGAGGCCAGGATCCTGCTTACTGCTGGGTGTGAGCTATGGGTGGGCAGCCCTCTCAGGCCTCTAAAGCCACCAGTCCCCAAGGGTTCCTATGCAAATGCTAGAGCGAAAAAATAGGTGTCCTTCAGAACACGCTTTGGAAATGCTATGCCTACTTTAGGGCTGAGCATGAGGTCCAGCTCCCTCACACCAAGAAGCAGCTTCTTTGCCAATCAGCTGCTCTGTGACCTTGGCCAAGCGGCTCGCCGTCTCTGAGTCTCAGTTTAACCTATCCATAACGAACATAAAGGGGGCTGGGCTCACTTCTGGCTCTGATGGTCTCGGGCTACATCCTGTGACCCACAAAGGTGCCCAATCGGTAAGTGTTAAACAATGCCAGCTCCATTTACTTTTACTACCTTCTGGAGAGTAAGAAAATCACTTGGAAAGGAGGGCACATTTTTGCATTTAATTTGCAACAATAAAACAAAATCAAAAGAGCAAGGAGATTTGGGTCAGATTTTGCTGCTGCGTCCATCTCTAAACTAGCTCCCCGCCCCACCCCCCCAGAGTTACAAATGTGTGTTCTTTCCACTTTTCTGTTACTCATGGCCCTCGGGAAAAGGTGAGTCCCCAGGGGAGGGGTCTCCTTTCTCACAATCACTTCCAATGTGCGCCCAGGCTTGGTGCCTGCAAGTTTCTCACCCATCACCACCTGCCTCCGACAAACTCTCCTGAGCTTACAGATGATTTGGCACATGCTCCTAGTCTACAAGACTGATGTGTGACTATGCCTTACAGACAAATAGTGATGAGTAATCCGTTACTAGAGTTAAAATGTACTTCCCTGCCCCTCAAAAGGGCCCCACCCCCACCTCCTGAAGCCCCCGAAATGTCCCAAGTCTGAGGCCCCCAGCCTGGGGGTCCCTCCTAAGAGCTGTACTTTGCCATCCGAGAATATAATTGAGGGTAGAGCCGGGCAGGGGAGGGAAGCCACACAAATCAAAATCTCCCGTCTGTCTCGCCAGCCAGGCTGACGTGGCTTCCTGTGCCCCAGCCGTCAGCCATGCAAATTATAGCGTGTACCCGGCTGCCTGCCTTCGGAGGAGGCCAACTCTGCCAGGCTCTGAGAGGCCTCAGAGGAAGGGTGGGGACTCCAGTCCGGCCAACTCCATTCATAATATTTACAGTAAACGGGCCTCTCTGGCTGCCGTTTAGTGTGTATCCAGCCTCATTAAAACTTCTTGAGTTTTAATTTCAAGACTTTTCCACTCCATGGTGCACCACGAAGTACCACGAAGTACCCGCCATTACCCCCCAAATAACTCAGCAGCTCTCTCCAGAAAGGGGTCCATAAACCTGCATACCCAGTACACCCCAGACCTGTGCGGCATTATCTGCTGGCCGGCCTGCCCGCTGGGTATGACTCTGGCCACTCCCAAGAAAAGGTGGGACCATAAGACAACAGGAAGACGGCTAAATCAAATCTCTAAACCCAACCACCCACCTCCCATCTGGAGGGAGTCCAGAGATCCCCCCCAAATTCCACACGTGGATTCCCAACTGGGAATGCCGGCACACTCCCATACACGAATCCAACCAAAGAACCCTTGCTTAAACCACTGAAAGGTCCCTCGTTTTGTTTGTTTGTTTGTTTGTTTGTGGACCACTTGCAAGTACACTGGATCCATGTTAACAGTCGGTAACAGTCTTAATAAAAGTGGACGCATAGGAAACCAGTTTTCCCAAAGGACACCACCTCAGGGGTACAGGACAGTTTTGTCTGCAGGGCTAGGGGCTCTGCAGCGAGCTGCTTTTTGCTGAGGGCCTCATTTTAATTAAGTCTGGTGCACCGTGACCTCCTCCTCCCTGAAAGGTATTCCAGGACCCAGGCGCAGGCCCTGCCCTGCCCCCACCCCACCCCCTACACAGCTCCAACTCAACCCGGGTTTTTCTAGACACGGTAGGAAAACCGTCCCAAGACGTGGAAAAATACAGTGGGAAACAAAAGTCCTTTTCATCCCTCCCCTCCCCCAGCTCCCCTTGTTCCACAACAATTATGAAAACTGTTGGATGGGATGGCATTTTGAACATTTACTGCATTCCGGCCAATAAATTCCAATGCAGGATCTGATGGAAAAGCCTCCTTCTCTGGCCGGCTCCCTGGCTCCCTGGCTCCCCGCCCCTGCTCACTCCCAGCCCTCATTCCTTCTCTTTCTTTACAGCCCTACACCAGGGCCTGGCCAGGCCTGGGCCGCACTGTACTTACAGGGAAAAACAACAGTACGACAGACTGGAGACAGTGTGCAGACTGGAAAAGTTAATCATTGCTTCTGTCTGCCTCCGTAATCTAATCTCTCCAGCTCTGACACACTCACTGTTCAGCCATCCCAGCCCTTTCACCCCCAGAGCACCCAGAACTTCCCGGGCCTGAGCACCCCCGCTCCTGGGCCCTGCCACTCCTAGCCTCCGCCCGGGAATGAAAGACAAAGTCTCCTCCACCCTGGGCTGCCGTCACATGGCCCCTGGAGTCCAACACGAATAGCTGGACGCTCTGTGCTGTGTGCCCCACATTTCAGAGGACTCTGGGCCTCGCAGATGTGGGCTCCAGTCTGGCTTGTATCACTGCAGAGAGCCAGGCCACACCTCCCCCCACCACACTTGGACAGACTCAGTCACCCCCACCCCTACCCCGGCTCTTCTCTCACTACCCCTGCCCCAAGGCTCACCCTCAAGCCCACCCAGTTGCACATCCAAGAGTATGATGAGCTGTGGTACTCTCCCGCCCCAGGGGACCAGTCTATGCAGATACACAAGTCAAGATGGCCTTGCCACGTGGCAGTGCCCCAAAAAACTCAACCTAGAATTACCGCATGGTCCAGCAATCCCACGTACCCAGAAGAATCTTAAAGAGATTTATACACCCATGTTCACGGCAGCATTGTTCACGACAGCCAAAAAGTGGAAGAAACCCAAGTGTCCATCAACAAATGAATGGCTAAACAAGACGTACATACATACACACTTAAAAAGAAAGGCAATTCTGACACATGCTCCAACAGGAATTAACTGCTGAAGGCATTGTGCTAAGTGAAATGAGCCAGATACAAAAGGTCAAATAGTGTATGATTCTACTCCTGTGAGCTACCTGGAATGGTCCAATTCATAGAGACAGGAAGCAGAATGGTGGCTGCCATGGGCTGGGGGAGGGGAAACTGGAGAGCTAGTGTTTAGTGGGGACAGAATTTCAGTTTGTTTGGAAAGGTAAAAGAAAGTTCTGGAGATGGATGGAGGCGATGGGTGCACACCAGTGCGATGTACTTAACGCCACTGGACTAGGCACTTAACGACAGTTTGGAGGCTAAATGTGATAGATATATTTTACCACAAGAGAAAAAGAAAAAAGAAAAAGGCCTTACAGCTCCCTAAAGCTCCCCCTTAAAACTACCTTCTGAGTACAGGAGATTCCAAAGACTAAAAGTCCTCAGGAAATGTATGGAAATGTATGCAAATACTGGTACACATATGCATTTTTCTAGGGAAAGAGTCCTCAGTTTTTGCTCATTCTTGGGAGTTTGCAAGCCATGAAAACAAGGAAAAACTACAAGCTTTGTTCACAAATGGAAGAGGCCATTAGCTACCCTACTACCTCAGCAATGAGGTCTCATTTCTACATGCTCACAAATCCAAGCACCGAAGATCATAGGATGTCAGAACCTCACAAAGGCCTTGGAGACCAAGTCCAACCACTTATTTTGCTGATGAGAAAACTGAGGCCCAGGGCTCATGAAAGGCTCATGCAAGTCCATGTGGCCAGCTGGTAGGCGAGCCCCGACCCTCGGCCCAGGAAATCAGGCCAGGCCCTGGGGACAGAAACCTGAGGGGCACCTTCCTTCTCCTCCTGGGTCTGGGATATCCGGCTACCAGCTAACACTGAGATGGGGGTAGGCTTTTGAGTCTTTGCAGCTCCCCCTCAACCACACGCACACACCCCAGGCCTGTTCCCAGGAAATATCTCCTCAGGATTTTAATTGCAACCCCGCTGAGCTGGAGGTGGGCCTCATCTAGTTTTAAGAACAGCACTCTGCACCCAGGTTACAGGAGAAACTCAACTTTTGCTTTTCCCTCTGGGTTACTGATTAATGAAGGGGAGGGGCCATCCGTACTAGCTAAGAGGCTGCCAGGGGCTGGCAAAGTCCCCAAGCGGATTTCTGAGCTGGGCAGTTCTTCATGACCCTTCCTAGCCTTGGAAGTTCACTTAGCCTATGGGGAAGAAGACACTTCCAATCTCACTAGGTGACCGGAAGCAGTGGAAGGTGGGAAAGGTGGACGGGAACAATTTAACCTCTGAGTGGTGAATGCAGACAAAGGAGAGTCTACTGACAGTAGTCGTATCTTAGCGACGTACTGGTTCTGTTCCCGTTGAGTGACCATCCCACGTTAAAAAGTAAAAAGGCAAATACAGAAATGAACCAACACGAGAGCCACCAACGGTCCCTGGTGTGGTGGACCGCTGCTACGGTAACAGTCAATCTGAGTTGTCTTCTGTCTGTAAGAAACTCCAACTTTGCAAGATGACATTGGAGATGAGATCAGTTCTGCCCTGGATCAAACCGGAGGCCACACCAGCTCTCCTGGCCAGAAGAGGCCAGTGGGGCCCCAGAGAAGAGCAAGAAGATTAATTAAATTAGTGAGCTCCTCGAGCAGAGCCATCAGCTGGCCTCCAGGGAATAGACGAGGACAGATGAGCGTGAAAATGAAACACCTCCGTGCAAACCCAAGCGCAGGCGGGCCAGGGCCTCACACCTAGGCTGGGACCTCAGACATGTGCTTGACCATCAGATTTAAAATTAAAAAACGTAAGTGCATCCCCAGATGGTCTTCATGAGGATCAGTCCTCTGGCGTTAAAGAAGAAAAGTCAAACACCTGGGCTCTGAGGACGTCCCACCTGTCCTGTGGCTGTCAAGGCATTAAATACTGTCATTCCAGATCCCCTCCACCCCCACCCATGGAAGAGCCAGTGCTTAGCTGGTCACTTCTACTCGCCCCCAGGCACTACCAGGGTCTGCAGCTATCTCACAATCAACAAGGGGCGGGGCCAGGGCTGGAACCAGAACTGGAGGAGATTGACCTCTGTTTACCCACAAGCTTTGTTTCATTTCAGCTTGCAACAGACCACACAACCAAAGCAGAGGCAAAGCAGGATGACGGAAGAGCTCTGCCTACCCTGCGTGCTCAGACAGTCACCCCAGGGGCCCGTCCCTGCACCTCCGCCATGTCTTACAACACCTTACCCCATGGCCCGGCTCCGAGCCCGTGGGACCTGCTCCTTCTGTCCTGCAGAAACTGCCTGAGAAGCAGGCCCCTTCTGGCTCCAGATGGAGCAACTCCTGTTCAAAAGCCCTCCACCTCACTGACCCGACAGCGCCTTCGGACAGCCTTTACGCCTGCTGCCCTTCATTCTACCTAGGCCTAAGAACTGCAGCCACCTCACCTCACAGACCCTGGCACATAGTAGGTGCTCAATAACTGCTAAATGAATGAACCCAAGGGACACGCTGGCTTCTCCCAAAGTGGGTGACCCACCCAGCTTTACGCAAGGCAGAGGTGGGCACACGTGAACCCACCTGGGAGGGCAGCGTGCCTTCTAGGCCAGGGTCAGCCAGAAGGGCCCAGGCCCTGTCCTGGGTTCCCCACAGAGGTGGCCAGAGAGAAACCCCTGTCCTCAGCGACTTCCCAGACAGCCACAGCGACTCTCAGAGCGTAGTTTCCAAGCCAGGCGCCGGCCGGCCAACCTCTGTGGGCACACCACCTGCCCACAGCGTTCTGCCTTGGCGTCCTGCTCTGTTTGGACAAGTTACCCTCACCGGCTGTTCAACAATGCTTTTACACACCCCAGGGCTCTTGTAGTGTTATGAAAACAAAACAGAGCACGCTAAGGAAAAAAGCTTGGGGGGACGGGGGGGAGGGTGCGCAGGAATAAGTGGGGAGTGAGCAAGCCAGCCACACACTCGGCTTTCTTTCTGGTCTTCATCCTCAAGTTGGCTCCGCGGCAGCACCGGTCAGGGCACTGTCTCATGCCATTAGAACACAGACGTCGTCAAAGAGGAGACTTAGAAACCTAGAGATGAGTAAATGGAGACGGTGTTTTCACACCCTGGTCAGTATCCTCGTCTCCAAACCACCGAGGAGTAGTGGCAAGTCCTCTTTCTGGGCAAAGCCGCCTCTGGGTGACCAGGGGGCCGGCCCCATGACTCCCTTACCCCCAGGGCAGAACACAGCTCCTGGGCACAGCCGTGAGGGGCACGCTGTTTCTTCTCCACTCCTCACTAGAGCCCTAGAAGCAGGTAGGTTCAGCGGCTTTAAAAATACAGACCACCCTGCGTTCCAACGTGCCAAATGCCAGGCACCTCTGCCAGGGGAAAGCAATACTGGAGAGACGAGACCGAGGGCATGAGTAAATTCCTACCTACCCCCTACCAAAAAAAAAACAAAAAAAAACTTTTTTTCTTTTTTCGTTGCAAGTTAAAACTGAGCTAATGACACTGGGTGGGGCTCGGTGTGGAGGACTGAGCAGCCAAACCAAAATTTGCTTCCAGCCAAGAGCCGCTCAGCCCGCCATTTGGGGAAGGAAGCTCTAAAGTCATGAAAGATTCTTCAGTAAACCGGGAAATAAGGCTGCAGTTAACATTTCAACTGAAGGTGACCTTTCTGGTAAAATATTTTTTTAAATAATAAAAATAACATAAAGTTCTCAAACAGCCTCTTTCTTAAAGAAAATGGCCTAAAAGTTCTCGTGGGAGTGGAAGGGAAAGGGGGGGGGGGGGGACCAAACAGGGCTGGTCTCCTCTCAGCCACTACCTTTCATGAACATCTTTTTTCTGGAGTTCTCCTCATAAAACGAGTGATGCAATTTCCTGTCTTGTCCCAATATTTCCTGTTCACTGACAAGGTGAAAGTTATCACCCTGTTTCAAACAACTGTCCTAAACCCTACAGAATAAAGTTTCTTTTCCCATCCAGTGCCTCATCCCTGTTGCAAAATCTTCCTCTCTTAGAATATAAATACTATCACTTTCTACACTTTTAAAGAGTAGGCTTAATTAAAAAGCCTCATTCTCTCTATGGTAGGTATTGAATCTGCAATCGTGGCTTCCCCAGAAACTGGATTAGGGCCCAGATTCCCAAGGAGACCCCATGGGGTGAAGTGGAGAGGGCCAGGGGCAGCCAAGCCCTTGAAATAAGCCAAGGTGTTTTAGTAGAGTTGCCACAACCAGGTGAATGTTGCTTTCTTGGTGTGTTAGCCACTAAATTGAGAACTGTGCCTCAGCAGTTAATAATATCTTCCCGCTGAAAATAGCCCAGAGAGGAAGCCTCTCTGTGACAGTAGGCACACAGCCAGACGCTGGGCTAGCCATTCAATACCGAGTGAGAAAGACGGTAGGGCCAGTGCTGGCCTCCCAGTGGCTGGCTGTACAGTACCCTTTCACAAGACTCCCACAAAGGGAGGGCTCCGGGCAAGTCGCCCGCCTCTTCTGCAGCCCTAGAACCTCGGCGGCGATGCCACATTGATCAGGGGCTCCAGCACGAAGGCCAGAAAAAGGACCTGGATGACGCGGGGGACCCCGGGCTTTGGGAGACAAGCTCCTGCGTCGCACAAGGGCACCCGCTTCCCCTGCAGAAAGGTCAGGCTCGAAAAACAAACCACAGGGAACTTTCCTGCCTCTCGTTTCTGCAAACCACATGGAAAAGGGAAGGTCGAAAAATCAACACTGAGCTGGCGCCTTTTTCAGGTAAATCGGGTCAGGGAGTCAGGCTCATCACTGTGCCCACCGCCCCGCCCCCGGCCCTGCCCAGAGGCTCCCCTGGAAACAAGGGCCTATCAACAGCGGGTCCCAGGCACCTAACAGAAGTGTCTCCGTTTTTCTTCTCCAAAGTCACTGCTCTTTATGGATCATCCAAAAATATCCGCATGTAGTTAAAAGCTACCGCAGGTCACTACTTTTTAAAATACACATAACATAAAATTTACCATTAGTGACATCGAGTACATACGTTCACAGAGCTGTGCACCTGTACCCACTGTCTGGTTCCAGAATCTCTTTACCAGCCCAAGAGAAGACTGTGTCCCACGAGTCACTTTTATAATGCCATTCACAACAGCAAAGCCAACTGGAGGAAGGCGCGGTTAATGTACCTTGTCAAGTTCCTACAGTCAAACAAAAACCTTATTTGAGAAAACACTTAAATTCTTCACTATGGGGGCGTAAACAGTAGTGTCCCCTTATCCATGGAGGATCTGTTCAAAAAATCCCCAGTGACTCCTGAAACCAAGGAGAGTACCAAACCCTATATACACCATGTGTCCTCCTATTCATACATACCTTTGATAGAGTTTAACTTATAAATTAGGCATGGTAAGAGATTCAGAACAATCAGAACATACAATAGTGAAAGTTACGTGAATGGGGTCTCCCTGAAAAGCTCTTGTACTGTACTCACCATTCTTCCTGTGATGATGTGAGACCAATAAAATAAATGCCTTATAAGTCGAGAATTCCTTTTTCACTTAGGGAAAGCCCTTTGCGGCTTCTCTTTGGCATATCCGAACTGCCAGCATGGTGGGGCTCTCTTGTGCTCTGAGGCCATTCCTAAGTGCCACAGGGGCGACCTGAACACGAGGACTGTGATACCGCGACGGCCGACCTGACCGCCGAGGCGGCTACGAGGCGGCATCCGCGGCGTGGACACGCTGGACAGAGGGCCGATTCGCGCTCTGGGGCGGCGGGAGATTTCACCGCACTCCTCAGGAGGGCGCGCTGCTGAAAAATGATGCGTGCCTTATTTCTGACATTCCCCATCTAATATTTTCGGGCTGTGGTTGACTGCGGGAAGCTGAAACTGTGGGAAAGTGAAACCGCAGATAAGGCGGGGAACTACTGTGCAGAATCACGGAAAACCTGCACCACCACCAAGAGAAGCCGTGAAAGAAACTCCCAGCAGGAACGAAGTCTCCTTTACTCCCTACCCCAGGGGCTCCCTAACTTATCTGCACATCGCAATCACCTGGCCAGCCTCACGACTACTGATACTGGGGACCCCACCAACAGACTGCGGTTCAGAAGATCCCAGGAGTCCTAACGTGCAGGGGAGTCTGTGACGTCACCGTGTGCCTTTTTTCTCCCACCAGGTTAAGCAAGACACACACCTGCTTGGAAGGGGCTGCTCCGGCTTCCAGGCCTAGACTGAAGTGAATGAGTGGCAGCCAGGCAATCACGGCACGACAGAGCAGTATTATATGATGGCGCAGTAACGGCAACAATAAAGAAGCAAAGGAAGCCAAACTCGATCTTGGATCCTTTGGCATTTCCTCCCTTTTCACTGCCCTGCTGGCTCTGAGCTTGTCAGAGGTCCCTCCCGTAGGTCCTGGAAGTTCACCCAGCTACAACGACCAGGCTCTGCTAAAGAAAAGGCTCAAGGTAGAGGAGGGGGTTGGTGTGTTAAAGACTGTAGCCCAAAGCTGCGCTGGAAACTAGCCCTCACTTGGCCCTTTCCCCCACCTCCGGCGGCTGCCCTGTCTGCCTCAGTGACGGGATGCATGCGGGAGCAGCCCACCTAGTCTGGTGTGCAGAGCAGCCCAAATCAGCGCGACTTTAAATGCTGTCACGCTGCATTTAACCCCCGCCTGACTGCTTCATTCTTTGCAGGACAAAAGAGGTTTTATCAATGAGCCCTTCTCCAGAGGTGAGGACGTGACCTCCAGCATTGCAGATGAGGTGGCAAACAGCCTGAGCTGCTGTCCAGGACTGGCCTTCACCAGAGTGGGTGTGTACCAGGTAAGCTGGCCCTAGGCCCGAGTCATTAGGCCGGCATTTAGGAAGACAGAGCTCTTAGAGCTCTAGACTGTCACCTCTCGCAGTGACTTAGGGGTAGGGGAGTGGGTAGGTAAGGTTCACATGTCCTAGTCCATCTGCTCATCATCCCTCAAAGCCCATGCACTTGGCCACCTGGATAAGCTCAATCCACCCCCACGCTTCAATGGCATTGGAGCGCTCAGTGAAACCACAAGCTGCTTGTTCCAAGCAGGGCAAAGACACAAAAAACAGCAACGAGCACCCAGGTTCCCAGCTTGCCATCACCATCCCAAGCCAGACAATAAATAATTGTTCACAGGAAGCTGGACAACTTTCCTTAAAAACAGGATGGAGCAATCTTCCCTAAACGACTTGGTTTAAGCCCAGGTTGGCCGTGGCCTGAGCTAGGATCGCATTTTCAGGTTTTAGAGGTATTTTTGAAGACTTTCCACTGAGGCTACCATACAAGGCAGGAGGGAAGAGAAGGGAATGGTTTCTGCAGTGACTGCTGACTCAGGGCACTTCCATTACCCCAACTAAGCTCTGCATGGATCCTTCAAGACCTTGGCAGAGGAGATGGCCCCCCTTGGGTTGATGGGACAGAGTCTATCCAAAAAGCATGACTTAACACAGACGAGAGACAGGGTTCTATCAACAACCCCCTCCAAAGACATTGGTACCTATGTCTCCATTGCTTCCCACCTCCTTCCCTGAAATCCACCCTGAAGCCTCTTTTGAAGTTTAAATAACTACAAGTGGCTGCCGACCTCCACTCGCTCCCTGCCCTAACCAGGGAGGTCCGAGGTCTGTATGGCTGAGGCCCAGCCAGCTGCAAGCATTCAGATATAAAGAAGAAGGCTGGAGGATGCATGAAGACCTAAAACTTGCAAATGAGGTGGTCTTTCTTTCAAACCCCCCCCCCCACAAACCAAGACGGAAGATAAGCCAAATGAAAGACATCCCCCCTCCGAAACTCCAGATGGAAGCTGCAAAGATGACAGCTCCTAACACACTCTTCGTTACCAGTGGTACAGTGAAAGCTCTGGGAGCAAATCCTTCCCATTTCCACTACCACGCTGAACCTAGAAGCTTCCTGTCTATCAGACCTCTCCGAGGTGGGTCTTCCTAGGCCGGGACACATTCTGGCAACAAGGGCCCATTCTGGAATCCTGTGCCTTTCAAAAGGTACCATACCCAGAGAGTTTAACTCAGGCTCACAAGTCACAATCCAGAACCAGTCCATAAACACGCCCCTGTCCCTGAAGTGCGTACCCTCCTGGAGAAGTTGCCGTGAGGTCTACCGACCCCATGTGAGAGGGCCCAGGCCTACCCCACAGCCCGCCTGTGGGCATCTGCCTGCTCATGTGTCTGTGCACGGGACCATCTATCTGTACATCAGCACGTGCTCGTACACACACACATGCACACGCACACACACAACCATGCACCAAGCAATCCATCTGTCTCGGAGAGCCGGCTGTCAGAAATGAAAGTACAATCTCCTGGAACCAAGTCATAGCCTTCTAAAAATGTGCCATTTTCCCAGACTGAAGAAACTTGCAGGGGTGGGGTGTGCTCACTGTGAGTCCCGAAGGCCTGAGCCTGTCACGGGCCAGCCCCACGCTGCAAGGCTGGAATTCCGACCTGCAGCCAGCGGGCCTGCTCCCAGGGCGCCTACCGCCCACTCCCCCTTCCTCGCAGGAAAGGGAAGGGCCAGCCTGGGAGTCACCCCGGCGTTTCAGAAGGGGGCATGCCTTTGAGCACACCCGCATCCCCACACCACCGAGGCCCCACATTTTCACATTCGGCTGTTTTTTCTTTCCCTTCTTCCTGTGCCAAGAGAATCAAGCCCTGGCTCCCGCTGCCGACCTGCCTCCCACCCTAAACTGAGCCCCATTCATTAAGCCTGCTCTCAGCCAGGGCAGGACAGGAAGGCAAACAGCACACAGAGCCTGTGAAAGAGACACTCAGAGAGGTTATTTCAAGGGGGAGAAGCGGACAAATCCTTGTGGGTGCTTCCACCGCTCCCTACCTTGATGCCCATGTGTTCCCTTCCCCAAAACAGGCTCCCACCCTCCAGCCTCGGCTAGCTCCTCCCCCTACCTGGCAGGGCCCTCCTACCTGGCCCCAGCCCTGCCCCTGCCCTATTCAGCCACCACAGCCACCATGGGGCCTCATCCTCTGCAAGGCAGCGGACACATTCAGGCTACTCCCATCTCCACAGAAAGATCAAACTTCTTGGGAAGGAGGAGGTCTGGGCTTTCTCCTTATGAAACCCTCTGCCCTGGACCGGGGGCCTCTACGATCATCTTTGCGGGAGGAGGCGGCATCCTCACTGCAGATGGTGTAACCCCAGGTTTGCTCCGTGCCTATCGCCTCCCCTTCGGATACCCCCAAACCACTGGCAACAACCCAAAACACAGTCTCTTCGATATCCCCCCCACGGCACATTATTAATAAACTACTCCAACTTCGAAGGAAAAGAAGAAAGAGCTCAAACTTTGAAGCCTTGGGAATTAGTAAATCAAGAGCTAAAATTCAAAACAAATGCTCTTTCATGTGGAGCCCCCCTTCCTTTTTTTTTCTTTTTGCAGTTTTGTTAAACCACGGGATCCCTTCAGAGGCAAGCACTCCTTCCTAACAGCTTCTCATTAATCTAAATGGTTGTAATTACCTTGGGGGTGTGGGGGAGAGTTAATAATTGTTTTATCCTCGGTTTCTTTCTAGGGCTGGAAAAGCTTTAGGGACATAAAGCCCACTCGAAAGGGGCAGTGTGGGGCACACCGTTTTTACTGGGGCACACTGTTTAGCTCTCTGGGGGCCGAGGAGGGAGGCACTCGGCCTGGTGGCTCAGCCTGGTGTCGTCATTTCCTCCAGCAGGAGACAGACAAGATGTTATCAATAAGACAAACCTTCCGAACAGCCCCCTTTCAAAAGCTACCACTTCCCTTGCTTATTTCATGTGGTTCGGAGGGGCTGGGGCGCCTCCCTGTACCCTCAGGATTGAAAAAATAAAACCATCTAACAACATCCTGAGTGTGTTATTTTGCCCAGACCCTTTCCTCTCGTTGGGCTTCTTTCTTTCTCTGAGCCTTAGAAAGCAGAAAAGACGCAGCTCCAATGCTGCCGCAGGAGGGTCCTGCGTCCTGGCAGGCTCTGGTGCACGCCCATCCTCACCCCCACCCCCAAGCCCCTCTCCCCTTTCTGGGTCCCTCATTTTCCTGTGCAGTTCTCATTAGGAGCCCTTGAGTAAACAATACTCTCTGTCTCAGATAACACTCAGAGTATATACTGCACAGAAATGAAAACAAACAGGTCTCCCTGAAGACCTTCTCAGCAAGCTCAGTTCCTGGAGAGGACAGCCTGGGAGGGAACTGGCCAAGACGAACCGAGCCTAAGAGACGCTTGACCAGTTAGTCCCCTCCGAAAACAGGGTATGTATGCCCCAATCTCCAAGGACAGTTTTTGGTGTGCACTCTCTACCCCCCAAAGACAGTTTTACAGCTTCCATCTGAGTTGCCACGATCCTACAACCAATGTCCCAAAAGCAAGAAATGCCCAGAACTCTGCTAGAGTTTTTCTTTTTCTTTTTTTTCCCAAGTTACTGATGGACACTGGGATGGGAAAAAAAAAAAAAATACAGGTGGAAACAGGATGTCTTGTGAAAAAATAAAAATAAAAAAGGAAATGCCTCTCGGTTGCATAGCTAATGAGTTTCTCCAAGTTTATCACTTTCTTATCACGTCCCTCAGGGAGAATGATGCTCTGCTACCCAGTGTCCCTCATCCAATCCCATAACCCTCCAGCACTAAGGAAAACCTTCCGTCCTGGGTAGTGGTGCCAACACCCACTGTCTGCGGTGCCCAAACCCGGTCACCTCCGGCCCTAGACGTGCACGGCAGCATCCTGCACTAGGCTGGTTGGGAATCGGGGCTCGGAGAAACAGCAAGGACATCTACTCTGACCGCCCATCCTACACGGGATCTGTCCTCAAAAAAGTTCCTGAGAGGTAGGATCCACTCCTCTTGAGGCGCCCAATGCACAAAGAGCAAAAGGAAAGGGGACAAAGAAAAAAAAAAAAAGAGCCGAAATCTAGAACTAGTGGCACCAAAGTCACCAAATGGAAGGCCGGAGCTGCTTAACCGCCACAAAACACAGCACAACACAGGCCTGTTTCCACATCTCTGGAGTGTCCTGATGTGCAAGGGACTTCAGATCGACAAGCTGAAGGGCCACAGAGTCACCAAGGATGATGTGCCCGATTTAATGCACAGAAAAGTGAGAATACCAGACCCGCTGGGTGACAGACGGCCACCCCTATTCTTCCGGTCTCCAATAATCAAGAGGTCTTGCAATAGTCAGGAAAATCCAAGAAAGCGTCTTACCTGAAAGCCCCCCAGGGGCCAGATAATTCGTTCCCCCTGTTTCAGCGGAGGAAGGCACAGCATCTGGACAATCTGCTGCAGATTTTGAAAAGGGGAGAGAAAAAATAAATACAGAAATAAATAAATAAAAACGCCGAGATTAATTTTTAAGCACATTCTAAACAGCATTAAAGAGAAACCACACATTCCAAAGAGCTGACTCCCAGCCTCGAGACTGATTATGAATGGGCTGCTCGGGCCTTGCTGCCCATCATCAGACAGACCACAGCACCTTGTCATTCGTCTGGGCTCCGGGCAGCCAGTTAATCATTAGTCAGGTCAGGGTCGATCACAGACTGGCTGGAATTTCTCTGGTACTGCAAGTCCCCCATTGAGGAAACCAGATAGTTTGCCAAGGTCAAAGGAGGCCCAGGCTCCCTCCACCCTAGTGGCTATATCCCCGCCATCTTTCTCAGAGAAAAATCAAGGGCAGTCTCCTTGCTTGGATCCAGTGGCCTCTCTGCCACTCTCACGGCCCTCATCTTTTTAAAGATAGACTTCCCAGCTCTTCAGGGCTTTATCAAGACAGTCATTAGGCCTCTCTTTCCTTGTTAACTGAGGTCTAATGAGCGTAAGAAAGCATACCCATCTCAAGTACAACTCAATGGATTGCAGTCATGATTACACCTGTGCAGAGCTACCACCAGATCAAGACTGAAAATTCTGGGCAAGGCTCCCAGCCGGAGGGGAAATGTTCTACCTGCTTCCAGGCCTAGTCCAAACTCCCCATGTCTCTGGAAATCTTCCCGGGCAACCCCAGGCCTGCAAGACTCCCTGCCCTCAGTTCCTATAAAATCGTTCTGGCACCCAACACTTGGAGTTTCCTCCTGCTGGCTTTAGTTGATCCTTTACCTTCAGATCCTGTCTGTCCTATACTATAAGCTTCTCTTCACTGTCTTTGTCACCCTCAGGTACTCAGGCACAGTGAGTGACCTACATGTTAATGAGGATAATGACAAATCTAGCTGAGAAATAGACTTGACAACCTCCCTCCAAGCAATTAAAACAAAAAATAATGCCCACAAACCACAACTAATTAGTCCCAGGAAACAAAAATACACAAGACCCTGTAAGCTTTCTGCTCACCTGGCTGATGCCAAACTTACTGAGATCCACAAAGAAGGCCTGGCTCTCAGACAAGGTGCTGCCCAACTCTGCGGCAAATGCACAGGGTGCATGGTGCAAATGTCAGCTCCCCCCAGGCCAGGATACCAGGCTACCAGCAGGATGTCCCTGGGATGTGCACTGCCAGTTTCCCACTGGAACCACTTGGCAAATAGGAAGTCAAGCAAAAGAGCAGCCCAGAGGCCAGCAGCCCATGGGAGCCCTTTGGTAGCCCAGTAGCCATCTCTCCACTCCCTGATAAAGGCAGATGGGGAACTGGGCCTGGTCTACACACCGCCCCAAATCACCTCTGGTTTCTACTGCCTGCCCCCACACCCCCCCCCCCACCTACCCCTCAATTCTCTCTCTAATCTGTCTCCAGCAGGCATTCTCTCTCAGGCTGGAAGAATAACTTTTCAAGAATTCTCCTCAACAGGGGAAGGGGAAGCAGAGGAGTGGTGGCAGCCAGAGAAGAGTTAGAAAAGACTGTGTATGATCTCGTTTTATCAGCGTAAAGTATAGTTCCTAACAGGAATATACAGTTTTACAGGATACACTTAATCAAATGGAAAACAATAGGGGAGACAGGAAATGGAGCTGCTTGTTAAATGGTGTATACCCTGCACTTTCTAAACTATTTTGATGGCCTTCTCCATGTTCTAGAGATAGGCTGCTATCTACCCCCAAACAGAAGACACCCCACATTAAACATGATGACTTATCCGTGGCCACTCCCCTCACCCAGCGTTGGCTGGCTGAATCCCAGGGCAAGGTGTGTTTCAAAGGGAGGGCCTGGCATCTCAGGGCAGAGCTGGGACCACATTCAGGGTGTCGGCCTGTCTCAGATCAAAGGTAAGCCAGCTCCACACTGGCAACCACAAGCGTTTTCACGAAATGGTGCTCTGCCCTTCTGCAGTGCCTTTGATCTCAGCAAGATTTACGAACATTAATTAGGCCTCCCTACCACCCCTGTGAAGTAGCAAAGTATACCTGTCTGACTGGCACCCAGGTAAACTGAGGCGTCATTGACTAGCCCAAGGGGCCACCCAGTGAGCTGGGCCATACCCAAGAGCTCAGACCCTGTCCCACAGCCCTCCCTCCCCAGGCCACCAGAGTCCTCACTCTCTTTCCTACAGATAGTCAGGCTGAGACAGTATTCAGCATCCAGACTGGCCTCGAGCTACTGCCAAGCTTAGCGAAGAAAGGTCAGAGAAGCCACGCCTTCATTGCTTGCCCACGGGAAAGTTCCGCCAAGATACATCTCTGAAGTCAGGGTCTCAGCTTCTGCCTGTGTTGCCCACTCCCCAGAGTCCAGGCTGGCACACACTCAGCAGTTGGAGGCCATTCCTGGCTCCTATCCACTGCTGAACATTACCAAGTACCCAGTAAATGCTGGATGCTGTGGGAGAAAGACTCATTCCCCTCTCCCAACAGCAACAGAGCCCTAGAAGATGCAAACCTGGAACAAGCTATTAGGAAGGGTACCAGGTAAAAGGGCTGGGATCCCACTTTTCTCACCAAGATAATGGTTCCCAGAGAGCCACTGTCAACTTAGTTTTGAGCTTACTTTTTTAAGTACTGTCCATGACAGAGGAACCACCACCGCTGCCATCGCCACCACCGCCAATGGCAGTGTACCCCAGGTATCCCAGCTCTGCCCCAATCCACAGCCCTGGGCACAGAAGGAGAATCTACTGCATTGGAATCCTATTTTCAGGCAGGCACATCATCAGGCCTGCAGAAGGAACGAACCAATAAACGAGTGAATGAAGGAACCGCCTAATCTAACTTTTTGATCATCTGGATTTATAAAGAGGCCCAGAAAAGTTAAGAGTAGATGGAATTAAGAGGAAAAGGAAGGCTAGGTACCAGACTTCTCAACTAGGCTTTGGAGGCTCCATCTGCCAATGAACACTGGCCACCTGGGTCCCCAGCCTAAGCAGGTATAGCACACCAAGCAACTACCGCCACTCCACTCCTGCCGCTCCCCCCCCCCCCGCCCCGCATTCTTCAAACTTTCAGACTATGGGATACAGAGAACACAAAGAGCAGAGCCTACAGAACGAACCCCCAGCACCCCCCACTCCGTAAAGTGAGATCTAATTTCAAACATCATGCTTATTCCTCGTGCGATGGGGGTAGGGAGGGAGTCTTTGACTGCCAAATGGTACGGCCAACCTGCTCCTAAGTTCAGCTGCGTCTAACACTCTTTCTCAGATGATTCTGCTGGCTTAGGAACACCTAGCACCCAGGTCTCCAAAGATCACACACTCGCAGAGGCTTCAGTTGAATAGCCTGAACCATGGCAAAATGGAGCTCCCGGGTTCGCTTTTGGCCCTAGAGTCCCTGCAAAGGCTACAGGGCCCAGCCCCCTCCTCACTACCTCCTTGCCAAGCTGGAGACTTCAGAGAAAGGATTCCCTTAGTTGTGCAACTGACGAGGATTTTAATAACTGTCCATCGTAAAACCTTATGCCTGGTTCTCACCTAGTAAACCCAGACCAAAAATTCAACCTAGGGCTTCAAAACTTAAGAATGTAAGCGGCTGATCCAAATTAAATTCCCCAGCTAAATACTCTCCTCCCACATATAATATGAGGGGTAGCATCCCATCTATGGATCTGACCTCAACACCCTGGCTACGGCAGCCTGCAAAACCAGCCCCAGACCTCGCTGCCCTTCGAATGTGTCAGAACAGTCCCTTCCACAGGGGGCTTCTCCTCCCTCCAACCTCAAGTCCTCAGGCCCCCTACTACCCTCAAGTCCTTAGACATCGAGGCCATTTTTCATTTCTTTTCTTTTTTGTTTTGTTTTAAACAAAGCGTCTTGGGTGAGTAACCAGCTGTTTGAGTTTCCGATAGGCAGGTTAATCACTTCCTATTGGCTGATCTGGAGAACTTTTCTCCCCCTTGGAAATGGCACATTCCTGTCTTTGTGGCTTCTCTGTTTACACACATTTTGCTACCTAATGTCAACACTTGCTAATGAATAAATATATCACTCTACTCACTGAAAATGAGGTCCTGGCCTGGCAGAATGACTGCTTAAATCCGGTGAACAGATTTACCCCGGTATCTCTGCAGGAAACCCAAGAGAATGTAACCCTTCTCTTCCATGGTTTTAGGAGGCTTCTGGGAACATTTACCCCCTATTTGTCTTTACTCCTGGGGCCAAGATGACTGGTCTATCTCTTTAGAGGAAAAATCTTCAAATTTGAAGACTGCAGGGAAAAAAAAAACCAAAAACTGGACAGAGGTGGCCCCCTTGGAGAACTAACCTCATAAAGAATTCCTGAGTCTTGGAGCCAAAAACCCAGTCAAGTTACTCTTTGAGAAAAGTTTGGAAATTTCAGTTAACGTTTGTTACTGATACATAGGGCTGGTTATCTCCTCATTAATGACCATTTATCTGGTGTTTTGTAAATCGAAAGCAAAATATCACATGCTTTTCAGGCCACTTATTAGACAGGCACCAGGCAAGCAGCAACGCCTTCCCAACTTGGGAGCGGTGGAGTCCCGGGAGGGCTGTGGGCTTTGGTTACACTGTTCATTAAAGTATTTAATTTATGACAACACCCCAGCAAAACTTTTAATTAGTGGGGGGAAAGCCCAACAGCTAAAACTCACGAGGCGGAAGGACTTGTAGAATTCCAAGAGCCAAATGAGGCCCAACCCTCCACTTCTTCTCCCAGAAACTTGGCAAGAGAAAGCCACAAACATTATATTTTTCAGGCACCGGTATCCAGGGCACAAAGTTTCAAAGTTACGATCCCTACTTTCCAGGGAATAAATTTCCCACTGTTAAGAAGGGGCGCCGGGACACAGGAGTCGTCCCTGTTGTCACCCCCACAGTCCCAGTGTTGCTGACCCCCTTCCCCCTGGCACTGTTTGCTCCATAGGGTGAGCTCCTGCACTGCCAGCCAGAAGCTGAATGCAGACAACCTCAACAGGGCTGGTGCCAGCCTCAAATGAGCTTTGGCCCTGGCCGCCTGCCATCCAGTGACAAAGCAACAGGCAGGCAGAGCTATGCTAAAAACTTTTATAGCCCCTACCAAGAATTCTGAGAAAACTCGGGAGAAGCACTGACTTGCAGGGGACTGGAGCAGAGGAAACTCGTTAGAGTGGTTTTGCCTTTACTTCTTAAATTCTCTGAACTCTTACTCCAAACCAAAGTCTTCTCTGCACCTTTTTAAAATGTCTCCCCTTCCATCGAATTATCCATTCTTCCCACTGACTCTTCTGGCACTCAGACTCCGAATTTTCCCATCAACCTGTCCTATTTGGCTCCCAAGACACTTCTGCGTGGATCAAATTCCACGTGTTAAAACTGGGCCAACTTCGGTCACGGAGTACAAATAGATGAAAAAGGAACAAACTATAAAGCATATCTAGGAAACGTTTTTGAGAAAAAAAAAATATATATATATATAAACAAAACACAAAAATTCACCAAACTTCCAACAGAGGAAACCTATAACCACCTCCGCGCAACGCGCAAACGCAGCGCCTCCCCAAGCCTCTGCCTGGACATAAAAATCCGCGTTCTAGAGGATCCGTTTCTAACTTGAGAGAGGGAGGATATTTTTAAAATCATCTACTCACCAGTTGGTTTGAGAAAATCCATCGGGTATCTGGAGTAAGGAGGAGGGGGAGACTCTGGAATTAAAAAAGTAAGAGAAAATAAAGGCCGAGCCATGAGAAAGAGAGATAGAAACTTATGATAACAGAGGCATTCTTTTAGCCCAACTGTTTGTCTTAGCTGTGGGGGTTGGAGGCAGGGCCGCGAGGCGGTGATTGCCTTGATATTTAGCTGTCAGATAAACAAAAGAGGCCGCCTGGCGCCAGCCTCTGCGCTCCGCTTCTGCACGTCTGCGGCGGCCGCCGCCGCCGCCGCCGCGCTCCGCCGGCCCGGCAGGAAACTAGCCGCTCGGCCGCGGCTCCATAGGGCCGCGCACCTCACGTTCCCAGGGCGGGGGGCGACAAACAGCCCCCTCCCCATCCCCAAACTTCGGAGCCCGCTCCCACCGTCCGCCCCTCCCCTCTCCGGCCCGCCCCCCTGGGGTGCAATTCATCTCCGCCCCCGCCGCTCCGGTCCGCACCAGCGCGGGCAACGCAGGGGTCCCCCTTTCTCAGCCCACCCGGGAGACGCGTCTCAAGAATGCAGGTGAACTTGGGAGGATCTGTGGGCGCCCAGGGTGCACCCCTCCCCGCCCTGCACAGAGATGTAGAGAAAAGGGAAGCAATGAAGGAGGCTGGGGTCTCAGTCCGGGCCCCAGTGCAGTAAGGGGCAGGCCATCCTATGGTCAAGTCCGCGCTTTCCTGCGTTGCATGAAAGGAAAAGCGGGGGGCACCCAACTTCTCCAGACTCCTTGCTCTTTTACAACTATGGGCTGTCAGACAGACTAGACCCAGTCCAATCTCCCATCCTAACCCTCTTTGCCCCAAATTCCCCAAAGCTGCGCAGCCAGGGCAGTATCCGGGCCGCTTGTGCCCGAAGTGACTGACTCTCCTTATTTACTAAAAGAGCAGAGACTTCCCAGCCTTTACAACTCGCTTCTCCCAGCCTTCCTTGGCGAGCTTGGCCCAAATCCAGCTCCGCCACACACCTCAACGCCTTTCCGGGTGCGGGGGAGGCGTGACCCCTGCTTCTCTCTACACGCCCCCCCCCCCAGCTGGTACGGAAATGAGAGCGTCTAATTTTCAACTGTATGCCTGCAAAGTGTGCAAGAGCAGCCCATAGTCCCCCTAGGAGCAAGAGCGAAAAAAACCGTAAGGGAAGCCCCAGGGAATGCCCTTCCAGTTTCCCCGTGTCCCTTTACTTCTGTCCCCAAGTCTCCTCCCAGGAATGACTGTACACTCCCCTCCGGAAAGGTGGCTGCACAAGCACACAGCCCACGGGGGCTTTTTTCCACTACTTGAGCGCCCAGGGGTAGGGCAAGGGGGCGCAGAACAACTTATTACCTAGTTCGCAGAGTCGGCTAAGGTGATGGGGGTTGCAGCACACCAGCTCGGGGTTGATCTTCCCGTAAGATTCACAGCAACACAGCCTCTTGACTTCCGAGGAATGCCTGAGATCCGGCCACCTGAACACTTTGCACAGCAGGAAGGGGAGCGAATAGGACGGGGGCGGCTGAGCGGGCTGCGAGCCGGCGGGCGTCCCCAGGCCCAGCCTGCAGTCCAGGCGGCCGGGAAGCAAGAGGCACGCGGTGCGCGTACCGCCGCGGGACTCCACGGCCTGGAGCAGCAGCTCCAGCTGCCGTTCCTTCAGTTTCTTGAGCACCGAGTGTGTGAGCGCCTTCAGATCCGCCTCGGCGCCCCCGGCCGCGCCGGTGCCCGCGGCTGGGGGATGGGGATGGTGGTGACCTTTGGCACCTCGGACCGCCTTGCCCAGGCAGCAGCCAGCCCTGCCTGCGCCGCCGCCACTGGCCCCATGCGCCCGGCCGTCCGTCGCCCCTTCTCCCCGCAGCTCGCCTCCTCCTCCGCCTCCCCCCGCACCCTCCTCCTCGTCCTCGCCGCCGGGCGCACGGCTCCTCCAGAGACGCCGGACGAGCGCAGATCGTTTGGTCCTGAACATGCGGGGCGAGGAGGCGAGGAGAAAAGTCGTTTGCCGGCTAAGGAGCGAACATGACCTCCGCACACCATGAAGAAGTCGGGCGCCGAGTTGGGGCAGCAGGCGCAGGCGACAACAGCAGCAACAGGGGCCCGGGCAGGAGCGGCGGCGGCCCGAGGGGCGCTCCGTGGCATGCGCCAGTCTCCCAGAGGCCGGGGCGCGCGCGGGGGCCCGGAGGCGCCCGCCGGGGTTCGGGGGCCTGCGCTCCGGCTGCCCCACCCCGCGCGGCCCGCGCCCTGCGCGGCTCTCGGGCCCCGGCGCACCCTGGAGAAACGCGGCTGCCTCTTCCCTGGGGGCGGCGAAGCCTGCCCGGGTCGACGCCTCCCAAAAAAGAGGCCCCCCCGCAGCGGCTCCCGATTGTCCGGCTCGCCAGCCTTGGCGTCCTACATGAAAGATCCGCGGGGGTAAAAAACGAAAGGCGTTCGGCTGGGCTGAAGGGAGGAAAAAGCCTCTTTCCCCCTTGCTAAGCAACTTAATTCGGGGGTGGGGAGAAGCAGGCAATTTAAAAAAAAAAAAAAAAAAAGCAGGCACGCGATTTATTTTTTTCCTCTATATCCTTAGTAACCGGATCTCTTCGAATTCCGTACACACGAAGACTCGCGGGAGGGGGTCGAGTGGACTTCACCCCGCATGAGATGTCTGGCGAAATAAGGAGGCTCTTTCAAAATTTAAGAATCAAATATGCAAAGCCCCAAATGAAAACCACCTCCTCGCACCCTGGAGGTCTGGGGCCGTACGGCTGGAGCTGGGGTCTTAAAAAAAATGTTTACAAAGTAGAATAAGACGTTTGAGGGGTGGGAAAAAAACGTATCCACGAGTTACATCCCCTTTTTTGCCTTGCAGATCCTCTCTGGTCTTCTCCTTTACTGCCAAAAAAAAAAAATTCATATATAATTTTAATCCACAGAAAGCTTTGGCTAGGCTGCTTCAATCTTCAGCATCTGGATGTTTTAGGGGAGTCTCTGGTCTTTCCTCCTGCACTCCCTGGGGCTCCGGTCCTCGGCGGGGACTTCCTCAGGGCTGGCGGTGGCGCAGGGGCAGAAGATGCTGCGGCGACGGCAGCGCCCGGCGGGGCTGACAGCGCGGGGGAGGGCGGCGCGGCGGCGGCGGCGGGCCCCTGGAGGGTCGCGCGCTCTCGCCCTCCTGGGCGCAAGCTGCTAGCTAGTGCGGGGGCCGCCGGTGCCCCCTCCCCTGGCGGCCGGGGCTCCCCGTATGGGCTGCTCGCCCCAACCTCGCTGAGGCGGCAGGAGGCCCCGGTGTCCTCACGCCGCCGCCTCCTCCGAGACTCTCCTCGTCGCGCCCGGGAGCCTCCTTGTCCCCCGTCCGCCCTCTCCTGGCGCTCGGGTCCTTCTGCCGCCGCCGAGGGCTTGCCGCGCCGCACTCAGGGGCTCCGGGGCCGGGCGCTCAGCAGCTCGGCGCCGGCGGGCTGGCTCTGTCTCCGGCGGCTCTCTCCGGCGCGGCGAGCTGACCGAGCACGGCGCCCGGCTGGCTCGGCTGGCGCGGCTCGGGGACAGGATCCTCCGTGCGCCGAGCGAACGAGCTAGTGTGCCCGGGGCTCGTCGCCTCCCGCAAGGCCTCCCGCTCCCTTCCCTCCCCCTTCCTCCCCTTCCCTCCCCCGCCCCCAGCCGCCGCCGCCGCCGCCTCCTCCCCCCTCCCCCCGCGGGCCCTCTGCTCTGCTGGTTCCACTGCGCAGTGGCGCGCCCGGCTCCGGCCTCGTCACGTGGCCGTCTAGACACCCTGTCGCTTTAAAAAAAAAAGCGATTGTGTTTCGCAAACAACAGATCGGATTTCTAAAAGCTATTTCTCCCCCCGCCCCCTCGCGCCCGCCACCCCCTCCTAGGTCTGCAGAGGGGGGGTACCATGGGCGGGCGGGGGGCGGTGGCGAGTAAAGATGGGGAGCAAAGAGGGTCTCTGAATCCACTGAGACTTGACCGGATCAAATGAGAAATGGGAAGCCCCGAGAACACCCAGCGGGCTTCGCTGGCGAGTTTTGCAGCGGAACCAGCCGGTCGGTGGCCCGATTTAGACCCAGCCCATGGAGCTTCGCAGTGGCTGTCCCGCGCGCTCGCCCTAGCGCTTCATTCATTCGTTTTGTTTTAAAGACCCTGGCGGCGGATCCCTCGGCCGCGCGGGAGGGAAGAGGGAGGAGAGCGCTGTCTTCGTTTAAAAGACATTTACACCGGACTGGACCAAGGCCCTGGGAGGTGTGCGCTGGAGGGAACAGCCGGGCCGCCGAGGGCGGGGAGGCGGCGCGAATGTGACCTCAGCGGCGGCCGCGCGCTCCCTCCCGCCCTCTCCCGCTCCGGGCTCGGGTTTCTAGGACTGCCTGGAGAAGTGTGTCTTGTGCGCAGCTCTGGAATGTATTTGGCCGGCTGACGAGCTGCGAGGGGCAGCATCCTGGCGGGAGAAGGCGGGGGAGGTGGAGTTGAGGGGGGCTCGCCCGCCCGCCGCGGACAGGTTTCCTCTGGAGCCCGGAAGACCTCAGCCACCCCGCCTCCCGGCGCGGGAAGGTTACCTTTTGGAGCAGACCTGCCTAGGACATGCATATGCATGCGGGGCCTGTTTCTGCGCCCTCATAGGCCCAGTAGCTTTCAAGGTGCTTAGGGTCAGAGAGTTTATCCGCTGACCCCAGGTTTGGGAGAAGCATAGACCCGCTCGCTGGCAGATTACTGCGTGGAAATGGGTAAAGCATTGGTAGGGCAAAGGACCAGAAGCATTTACTTCGTGAAAGCAGATGGTACTGGGAAACGTAGTGATTTAAATATATAGGCATTAGTATTGTCGAGGCCACCGGTTGGCATGGTGATCTAACCTCGCAGCTTATTCAGCGAAATAAGGTTTTTTAAAAAGTCATTTAAAATTGTGAGATCAGGAGGACAATGAAACTCGTTGGGGAGTTTAACGAATCTTTAGAAAAGGTGAAATGTACTATTTTCATTTTCCTAACGAAATTATACATCTTAAAAGGAAAAAGCACAGATGAATCTTAACTTTATATGTCGGTCCCCTCCCCTCCAGCAAATTAAAGGTGTCTTACATGCAATAGTTGCTCAATAAATATTTAGGAATCAACAGAGATGGGTAGGAGCACCTTTGGAGATAAAAATGTAAGAGGAAATCAGGAACGCTGTCTATGTGACCATCTCTAGGCGAAGGGGTCCTGAAGCTCACTGACCTAGAAGACACGGGGATGCCAAGCAGTGCAGAAGTGTGTTATAGGACAGTGTAGACACTGGCAAACTAAACAGTACTTTGTAAGGCCATGCAAGCTGTGATTGTATAAGATCATAATTTCGTTACAAATAAAAATGCTGCTTATTGAAAAGGGCATTGAAACTGAGTGTGTGTGTGTGTGTGTGTGTGTGTGTGTGAACCTTTCTCAAGAAGCAGCTTGCAAAGACAGCAGTCCAGAAAGCCCAAGAGAAAATGGAGGAGGAGGAGGAGGTTTGGATCTGGGTGATCCCATCAGCATAGTCAGGGAAAGATGATAGAGACAGATATGGGATTTTTGAGGTATCTGGAAAAATGTATAACCTTAGAAACACTTAGAAAAGATACTAGACCAGAAGTTAGAAAACCTGATTCCTGGCTAGGGCTCTCCCATTCACTGGTTAAATAACTTGCGCTAGTGGTGATCCTCGCATTAGGAGAGCACTTGGCAGGGTTTAAAAAGCTTTCTGGGCAAGTTTCCTGCCCTCTTGGGGTCCCACTCTCTCTGTCTCTGCTCTGGGCCTCACTAGATCTTTGCTTTTCAAAAGAGTCTAGGTCAGACTGCAAAGGGACAGGAAGGACATAAATAGAGAAAGCAAATGTCAAAATTTGAATTAAGCCTTCTTAGCTAAATGGAGACTCTGAAGATTTGGAAATCTGGCCAATGGTGCTAACACTCAGTGATGAGAGGCCAGAGCACACACAGGGCAGGTAGGTTTAGTGGGTGTTTCAGGAGTTGAGTCTGACGTCACAACTTGTCTGGGTGGAACGTGCATGTACTTGCAAAGATATGTTCCCATATAGTGTAATTGTCGGTGTTTTAATTCAGGCGTCACCCCTATCTTGCCCTCTCTACACGACTGTTCTCTTCCATTTTACTGCCCTAAGTAGACGATGGGTGGGATGCTGGGCAAGTAGCTACAATGGCTGGTGCTGCTTTATTAGCTCCCTGGCATTCCCTGAATCAGTTAACATCCCAGGCCTTCCAGAGAGCCGGCCCTACCCCGTCGCGTTCTTATTCCTTTCCTTTCCAAGAAGCTGGGCCATAGAGGAACTCCTGGCTGGCTGGTGTGCCTAGAAAGGGAGTTCCTTTCCTTTACACAGGCCCAAATGAGACCAACAAGCACCCCATTTCGAATAATTCTGATCCTTAAAAAAAAAGTTTAGGAGTTCACTAAACTATTGTGAATGAGTTTGATTTTAATCATTTGTTGGCAGGGAATATGGAATAAAATATCTCATTTGCAGTTGTTTATTTCCTGTTGTGGCTTCTATTTTCATCTTTTAGTCACTTTGGTGATAGATATCAAACCGTAATCATGGTGCAGCCACAAGTCACAGAGACCAAAATAACTTGCAGCCGAGTTATGACAAACCAGGATGGAGTCAGCTCAAGACCTGGCTACTTAATCACTGGCCCTTGGCACCCGGAGGACTGTGGGGGCTGCCGCTTGACTGACCGCTGGCTAAGCATCTAGAGGAGAGAGGAAGCCAGAGGGAAATTGTTCCAAGGCCCCTGGTCTCGAGCAGTCAAGGCCCCAGAGTGCACGGGAAGTGAAGGAAAAGCAGGTGAACCCTCCAAAACGGCTGGGGGAGATTGACTTGAGAGGGGAAAAGGAGGGAGGAGAAGTGACTCTACAAAGCTCTTCACACCCACAAGCAATCTTGAGCAAAAGTGGGGGGGGGGGGACACCCAAACTCTCCTGCCCAGGGAAGACACGATTCTCCCTTTCACTGCTTTTCTCGTTTTCAGTAGTTCCTGGAAGAGAAGGGCAGAGAGTCCCGAAGAGCATGTGGGTGTGCGTTGGTGGGCCAAAGGCAGGGGTGAGGCAGGGATGAGGCAGGGGTGAGGATTTTTCCTTGAAGAAGCCAAAAGAAGAAACAACTAAAGGAGCCAAAAAGTGTTGGAAAATCGACATTTCTTACACAACTGACCCCTGAAAAATGTGTGAGTGAGCCCTAAACCATCCTGCACTGGCAGCCATACAAACGGAAGCAATGGTTCATGAAGGAAGACGGGCGTGAGTGAGGCCGATGTGACAATCAGCACTTCTTGGCTTATCTTAGAAGAACAAGAACATAAGTGAATGAAAATGCATCTAATTCACAATCAAATAGAGATGCCGTAAGCCCTGACTCATCAAATGCTCTTGTATTACAGACACGCTGTCAGCTGATCCATCACATTTGCCAGGTGGCTGGCTGTCCAGAGTGCTCAGCTAGGTACCGGGATGGAGCGACAGGCGGACGTGAATGTTGTTTATGAAGGAGACATGAGAAATATCTAGAGAAAGAGAAGGATGGGGACAACAGAGACATTCAAATATACAGTCACAGGTAGATGCGGTTTCTTCCCAGAGAGACACTGGCTGCTAAATCACAGAGCTGGGAGGGAAACGTCACTGGATGTGACTTTTTGTGCCTTTTGAGTCTTGTGCCATGCGAATGTGTTCCTTATTCAAAAATATAAACATTTACAGATTCTTAAGAAAAAAATCCCTACCTGCTTTTCTCATTTCCTGAAATTCACTCTTCTGATGTCCTCCTAAGAAAAGGACAGATTGTCGAGGTCCCATGTGGAAGGGAGGCTGTACACAGCTTCTCTCACCGTGGGGCAATTACGACAGGAAGGCGGATGACAACAGAGGCCAGTGTGTCATCCCAGACAGCAAGGGTGGAGGAGGCTGCCTCGTCATGACCCTGGTAAGAGTCAGTGAGGAAACATGCCAGTCCTAATCAAAAGTCATGCTAGATATCAGTCAGGCACACCTGGGAGGGACAGCCTCGAAAATACTGGTGTCGGGACCACAGGGACATGGAGAGAAACCTGCCTAATCTGAGAAAATGAGAGCTTTGCTTTTCAGAACTGAAACGCGTTCATGTGATTCTCAACCCATTTAGCCAGCACCGATTCAAGACGCGGTGCCAGGCACCCCGTGAACACCTCCGGGGGCGTATAAAAGTTAAACAGCCTCTACCCCCAAGAAGTGTGCAACCTCAGACAGGACACGAAATATGAAAACGACCCACCCTTACAAACGTCACCAGCGCTACCCTGACAGCAAGAAGGGAGGCACTTGCTCAGGAGAAGAGAAAATCGAGAGGTTTATGCTGCCTGGGAGGGGGTCTCAAAAAGTTCCCCAAAGGAAGAAATATTTGGGACTAGATTAGCTGAGTTGACTAACCAGAGTACAAATGACTGTGTTCAATCATAAGAGAGAAAATAAATTGTCGCTTTCTGTCAACTTTGTGCTCTCTTCAAAAACCAACCCATACTTGTCATTTTATCTATAAATGCTCCTAAGGCTTAGGAAGTCAGTGATGGAGGTGAGGCTCCTACAAAGAGTGTTCGTTCTGGGAGTTCTTCTCCCTCAGAATAAAGTTTTCTTTGTAGAAAGAAATTTCAAAAACAATATTAGCTCATCTATAGTTACAGAAAAGCTTCTCCTCAAATAACCAGGGAAATCTCCACTCCTCGGATCAACAGTCAAGCCTCAGTTTTTGTCAGACTGGTTCATGTCAGGAAATGGTGCCAGTTTTAACACAAGTGGAAGGGAAGTGCCTTCAGCAGAGAAATGGGCCCGTGAAGGCTCAGTGATGGGGGCCCAAAGATAGTGCTCTCGAATGCCGACAATAAATTACTACTCGCCATTGCAGTATAGACAGACACACAGTTTGGATGATTCCTCCAGGCAATAAAAAATATTGTTTTAAAGACAACAAAGCAAGGAAATAAATGCTAAGCCTAACTCAGAGACCCTTCGATGAGCCTGATGGTTTTCCTTACCATCCATGCTGCAGGCAGTCTTCATTAGAATCTCGCCACACTCAGATTCCAAGGTCCTGGTCATATGGAACTACTGAGCTGACCTTAGCTGTTTTCTGATTTTTTATCCTATTTTTATCTTTTCCATTCCTCTGCCGAAAGTTGGTAGAGGATGCCTTTGGTGCTCAGTTCTGCCTGCTAAGTGTCAATTAGGATGTGAATGATGAAACATCTAGAAACGGTGAATCAGACCTGGGCAGACTGCAGAAGGAGTGAATGATGTTTCAACTGTAGTAGAGAAAAGGAGTCAGAGGTGACCACACACCCTGCCCCTGGCACGTTCCGGGACCCACCAGAGGAGCCCAGCCCCGTGAGTAACGGTCAAAGCATTCCTTCTGGCAAGGACCTGGGGGAGCGGAAGAAACCCTCAGCCCGGTTTTAGGATTAAGTATGCTTGTCTGCCCTTACTAGCTGCGAGGCCTTAGGAAAGCCTGTTTCCGTAGTCTGTCTGCCTTCCTCAAGCAACAAACACTGAATTAACAACAATCGTGTGTGCCAGACCCGATGCGAGGTTCAGAAGACAAAGCCCTCGCCATGGGTTGCTGGGATGAGGTGTGGACATTCGCCAGCATAAGCACTATGTAAACTAAGTGGTATACAGATGCTAATTATCATGATTATCATGGATTCTGAGGTAAGAGCCCCCAATAAGATAATTTGGACTCACCTTCCCAGCCTAGGAAATGAATTTTTAAAGGCGATAAGCATCCAAGTGATAGGGTAATGAAGAAGGAAGCCACTGTTTCCAGTGCCTGGGACTTTGCATTTTACTAGACCAGCATCAGAGAAAGTAAGGCCAGCGTCAGAGTGTAAAAACAAATAATCCTGGGAAATCTTTTCCTCAGACTGAGAGAAGGATAAGTGAGAACACAATAAAAAGTGTTTCAAGTTCTTTTCTAACATCACTATGAGTCATAAATATTTCCCTACGTCTTAGAAATAACTTTGTTGGTATTTATGATCAGCAACAAGGAAGTGATTAGAGGTTCACCTTCACCTTCACGGGGAAGGAGAGATCCAGTGGGCAGGATACTGTCCTGTCAAGTTCAGTCTTGATCCCCCTCACCCCATAAGCATTTATTTTCAAGGCATTCAAGGTCAATGGAATATGGTGTTATTGGGCATTGCCTGAGTCTGGTAGACCAATAAGAGAAGATAAGGAAAATTGCTAGAAGGGATTTTAAAGGTTACATAGACCAGAAATTCCTCATTTCCAGTCCAAACATTAGACCACATCCACGGTCAAGTTTGCATCATGTAGTACATTTTTTTCAAATGCTAAATTATTCAGTATTTTCAGTTTTCCTTTGATATTTTATTGATTTTTACATTGATAATACATGTATAGTGGCCCACAGGTCAAAGAGTACGAACAGGCATGAAGAGAGAAGTAAAAGCTCCCCACTCCCCACTCCTCTCTCAGGGGGTGGCCCCATTACAGCCAGAGATGTAGAAAGGGAGTCAGTTAAAAGCCTCGCCCCGGCTTGAACTCAGTCCTACATATCCACCTGCCTTTTTTGACACCTTCCCTTGGACCTCTGAAAGGCACCTTTGGCTCCTTTTTGTCTCAAACGGAGCATCTTCCTTCCAGAACTTGCTTCTCCTCTAGAGCTCCAGCTCAGAAAGCCCACCCCCTCTGCTCAGTGGTGGGAGTCAGAGACGGAGGATCAGCCTGGGCAGCAACCTCTTCCTTCCCCAGCTCATATCCAAACCAACCTCCACATCCTGTCGATTTTACCTTCAAAATGCCTCTCAACCCATCCAGGCAACTTTTCTCCAGGTTCACCCACCTAGCAGTGCCACAATCCACCTTCTTCTGTCTGGTGACCGCAGGGGACCAGTGCACACAGCGCTTCCCTCACTTCTGCTCTTGCCTCAGTCGGACCCACCAGTCCCTCTCTGCTGAGGCTGGTCTTAGTGGTGGTCTGACTGCACGACCACCCAAAGGTCTTCCTGCCACCCTTAGAACAAAGACAAATTCCCTTCCTTGGCCTACAAAGCTCTGAGGAGTCCGGTGCCCACTCCTTACCCTCATTGTCACCTCAGCATCTTCCCTCCGCTTCTGAAATTCATTTCTCTCCTTCTCTCTTACGGCTGCTCTTCAGGCTCCCAATCATTGGGAATAAGTCAACATGCCCCCACCATTAGGCACCTTCAGAAACTCCTGGCATCTCTCTCTTTTATAGCGTTAATAACTTTAAATTTTATATTTAATTCCAGTTCATTGATTCATGTCTGCCCCCTCAACCCCCGACTGTAAACTCCATGAGGTCAGGGAGTAAGTATTACAGCCCATCAAGCACTGTGACTGGTATAGAGTAATCTCCCAACAGCTGCTAAATAAACGACTGACCAATAATGAAAGAACAAATTCTTTATTCTAAGATGATATCCTTCCTAGTTTGGGGGATTGATGTGCCCTAACTTTTATGAAATGATGATGATAATAGAAGGTATTTCTTATTCAGCAAAATTAAATGTCGATGATTGAATTGAGGGTCCTTCAATTCAAAACTCTAAAGATGACAAATGACTGCTAGAAGCTCAAGGACAGATTCAGATAGAGAGAGACCTAAATACCTAACTGAGGAACAAGTGTCCAAAGTCGAGGGGATCGAGTTTAAACTTTCCTAATTCTTTCTGATTCAGTGCCCTTCGCTCTTCTATCTCTTTCCTGTCTGAGGGACTCCACATACATTCTCTCATCTCTGTGAGGCTAGAGAGAAAATTCTCCGAGGTCACCCAGCTGGTTAGTAACAACTTTATGACCAGAAACTCATCTATCCCTCCATCCACACAGCTCTACATCCAGGAATGCACAATTGTCCTAAATATCTAAAAGACAACATAGCAAATACACAAGTAAAAAGAAACAGAAAACAAACAAACAAACAAATGAACAGTCTAGGTCTCCCTGGCTGGCCGAGCTTGGCTGCTTTGCACAAAGTAGGTGCTCTGTGAGTGAGTGAGTGAGTGAGTGAGTAAGTAAATGAATGATTGGTCACTGGGCTTCCTTCTGGGACTTAAACAGCATTCATGATGTATAGGCCGCAGTTCACAGGATCACATTAAACAGTCTCCAGAGTCCTGTCACCTGTGGCCTAGGTGAGCAAGGACCATTCCTTAAGTTTTCCTGCACCCCAACTATGTGACAAGCGTTGCTCCAGGCACATAGTCCCTCTCTCAGGGAGTCTGCATTCTAGGGAGAGACTGAAAATAAACAAATACATAAAAAACACGATTGCACACAATTACAAGAGTTCCGGAAAGCATGAAGTAGAGCGAGGGACTAGGGTCGGTGTGTAGGGCTGAGAACGGCTGTTCCAGACCTGAGATCAGAAAAGGCCTATCTGGGGAGGAGCAAAGATCAGGTAGGACCCTTCCGGGAAAAAGAGACGGCCAGGGCCTGGGACGGAGACGGGTGAGCTGGCACGTTAAAGGAACAGCTAGGAGGCCGATGTGGCTGCGGTGGTGACAGCATTGGCTCAGGGATGGGCACCGAGGGAGAGCTGTGGAGGGGCTGCACCAAGCAGTGCCCCCCAGGCACTCACGTTTGCTAGACGACATGTGCTGGCAAACCCAAGATACTGGAGACCACATCAGGGGAAGCACGAAGCACACCAGCAGTGGATCCAGAAGTGCCGTGTTCAAGTGCCATTGGCTGTGTCGCCTAAGACCTCAATTTCCCCATGAACAACTGGTGAAAATTACACTTACCAACATAGAGTTGTCGTGAGATTAAAGGAGACAACGCACATGAAAGAACACTATAGAGAAGGAGCCACGTAATCATGATGTAAGAAGAAACTCCAACCAGGCATTTCTGAACCCAGCATGGAAATAATTCTTTGGTATCTGAACCGTAGGGGTGTTTATTTACACAGGCTGGTTGACCAGCAAGCCCTCCATTTGTGGCCTGTTGGATATATTTGTGTAGTGAATGTATTTGTATTTTATGGCTATTTATACAAATATGTAGCTCATGTCTGTTCCTCTTTTTCTCCTTGAATGAACAGGATCAAATGAAGTATAATTTGATGATAAAGACGGTGAAGGAACTCTCTGACTCTAAAATAATCTGTAATGGATCATTTCTTTAAAACTGATCATTTCATTTAAAATCTTACTTTCAAAAAGACAAAGGAAAAAATGCCAAAAGAGGCCTAAGAAAGCAGGTGTAAGCTGATTTATAAAAGCCCCAGGGCCTAATCCATTGGCTGAGTCCTGACCTTTCCAGAGGTCTCCCGCATTTCTTGCATGTGCTTTTTTGCACCTAACAAATCCTAATGCAAAGAGCAGGTGGTCACAGGTCCTGGGTGGGGTTAGAACTCCCACCTCCCCTTCTGGTGTTCCACCGAGTGGCTCCCCAAGGGCTCGCCACCCAGGCCTCTGTCTCACCCTCCTCTCCCAGCTGCGCTTTCCTCTCTCCCAGGGCCCCGAGCTCCAGGGGCCACCAGCTCCATCTTCTGGGAGCCACCATGGGCCCTGACCAGAGGACAGGCTCCAGTAATGCCTATGTGCCCACAACTGCTTATCAAGTAGACTTCTACTGGTGTCTGTCAAGGCAGAGACACTTAATGGGGACCTACTCCATCAGTTGTAAGTCCCTCAGGATGCCAGAGGACGGTGGCCATACCCATTTCATTTCCCACCCACCCTCCGCCACACCACGCGAATCACTCTCGCCCTTAACCCCAGTCAGCAGTCTTCCAATGTCCTCTACTGGCATGAGAGATCTAGAAGTAGAGGAGGAGCAGAGTAAATCCCAGCCCAGCTAGGAAGACCCAGGTCCCAGTAGGCACTTGACAAATGCATGTTCCCTTTTTCCTTGTCTCAGGGTGATTGATAGGGGCCTATAGGTACACTATATTTATTTATTTTTCCCCCCAAGAAATTGGCTCTATTCCTCCAGGACTTTGCTGTCCTCTCTGCCTCCACACAGCCTTACAGCCCAACAACACTCAATCTCTCATGGAATATTCTTGACACTTTAAAGGATCTGGCTTGCACACAGTCAATGTGGCTGCATTCTTTAATTAATATTTATCGAGTGTCCCCATTAGGTGCCTGGCAAGCACAGTGTGTTGTGTGTGGCTAAAATATCTATTCCCTTTCCTCTCCAAGAAAGTACATTCCTGGACAACCCAAGAACATTGACATGCCAAATAAAGGAACAGCACACCCTAGCAACAGCCAGTGTTGAGTTGGGAGTCAGCGAGAGGACAGAGGCAGTCCACAGGGGTCAGGAGATAGGAGCTCGAGTCCTGGGGGTCCCAAAGCAGCTGTGCAACCTCTAGCAGGGGGTGTCAGATCTCTGAACCCGTGTCTATGCAAACACGATTGACGGCATCACCCTACCTGCCTCCTTGGACTGCGGATGTTGTAGAAATCAGGTGAGATTATTTAAGTGACGTCCTTTGAAAAGTTTAATACGCTATATGAATTCCAGATGTTTCCTCCCCAATAAAATCTTTCATGCCTTTCTTGGTACAAAATCGAATTAGATTTAAAAGACTGGAACCCTGGGAAATCAAAATCAGACAAATGTCAGTTGTGGCATGAGTTTATATTCCAAGATTCTGATCCAAACTGTGGACGAGCAACCCAGCCCTTTGATAATACTGAATATGCTCATGTTCTGTTATATGTGTATGTATATTAAACACACACACACACACACACACACACACACACACACACATTAGGAAGGAGGGAGGTCTTTTGGGAGTCCCATTGCAATAACTTGATACTGCATATCTGCAAGAGCAGAAAACTCTGTGCAGGTGCAATATAAATAAATCACACCATGAATCGCTACAACACAGAGTTAGGTGCGCAAACTTCTGAATTTTAATTTCATACATTCCTGACAGACACGTGAATTGGTGTGATCTATCTGGACAGTAGGTGAAAATTTGATCGAGAGCCTTAAAATTTTCCTACGGATAAACAAAATGTGGTCCATACACACAATGGCATGTTATTGAGCCTCGTAAAGGAAAGAAATTCAGACACATGCTACAACATGGATGTACTTTGAGGACATGTGCTACGTAAAATAAGCTAGTCACAAAAAGACAAATACTAGGTGATTCTACTTATATGAGATACCTAAAGTAGCCAAATTTATAGAGACAGAAAGTAGAATAGAGGTTACAGGAGCAGGGGGCGGGGTGTGGGGAATGGAGAGTTAGTGTTCAATGGGTACAGAGTTTCGGTTGTACAAGACGAAAAACGTCTGGAGATGGATGGTGGTGATGGTTGCACAACGAGGTGAAGGTGCTTAATGCCACTGAACAGTACATTTAAAAATGGTTAAAATGGTAAATTTTATGTTTTGTATATTTTACCACAGTATTTTTAAATGTTCCTAATTTCTGATCCAGTAATCCACTTAAGAATGTATTTAAATCAGAGAACAGGGCAAAGATATTTGTACAAGAGGGTTGCCTTAAGTCTTATTTTAGAAAAACTGGAACCATCCCAATGGCAAAATAATAGTAGAATGGATAAATAAATAGATTATAAAATAACTGTGTTAGGGAAATACCATGCTACCAGTTAAAAAGCCTGCTTTTGAAGAATATCTAATGACAAGGCAAAATATTTTCCTGAGAAGCAGGATTCAAACCCATCAACCTGCAGCGATCTCAATTTGGGGATATGCATACTGGTAAATGCACAAGTTAAAAAAGATTGTAAGGAAAAAAAAACAGTGGTTATCTCTGGGTGGCAGGGATTATAGATGCATTTTTATGTTCTTTTTCATAAGTTTCCTAATGTTCTATGATGAGTATATATTCATTACTTTTATATCAGAAAAATGATAAATCAGTATAAAAAGAAGATAGACCTTTGCCGAAGTGTCTCTGGATCTCTGCTGGATCTGGGTATG
Source organism: Rousettus aegyptiacus (assembly GCF_014176215.1). Lineage (NCBI taxonomy): Eukaryota > Metazoa > Chordata > Mammalia > Chiroptera > Pteropodidae > Rousettus > Rousettus aegyptiacus. Next base: position 76,448,115 of record NW_023416287.1, read on the forward strand.
CTCATCTCATGTAATAAACAGGCAGTATTGTGTAACATATGCTTCCAATAAGCTCTTCTGAGGTTGATCAGATCTGTAACGTACATTGTCTGTCTGCAAAGTACCCACAGCACAATATGGACACTCGTGATAACATTTGCGGTTAGGGAACTGTGGCCCAAAATACTTTATACCGTTTTGGGGCATCTGCAGCAGTTCTGTTGAAACATTTTCGATAAATACAGTAGTTGCCTAAACATTATGTGTCAAAATTACGAAAGAAACAAGGTTGGATGTATATTTCACATTTGAAGAGGATGTGGTTGACAAGTACGATTGGTATGGGTTCAAGCTAAAATGTCCAAAACACAATCTTCGTTACATGTTCGAGAGAGGTATTAGAAGTTGGCCAACTGAAACTATAAGATATAATTTAAGAAAAGCTCCCATTTTCAATGGCAAACAAAAAGATAAAATATTTAGGGAAAGTATTCCCAAAACATGCATGTTCCATATGAAGAAAAATTTTGAGCACCAAAGAAGACTTGAATAATTGAAAAGATAAATCCTTTTCTTGGATAGCAAGACTCGGTGTTGCAAAGATGTCTATCCTCCTCTAATTAATGTGTAATTTAACTTGATCCCAATAGAAATGCCAATAGGGTTTAAGCAAGGGGTGTGCATGGAAACCGGCCAACCTGACAGACTAAGCCTGAAGTTTAAATGAAAGGCAAATGCTAGGTAAATATTGAAAAAGAGTGATGGACAGGGACTAGCCCAGCCAAATACTAAAAGACAAGTATAGAGTTTTAGTAATTGAAAGAGTTTTTTTACTGACATACACATAGAATAGAATGGAGAGGCCAGAAATTGGTTTAAGTACATATGGCTTTTTCAAAGAATCAACTTATGGCTTTGAAAATTTTCTATATTATATGTCTGCTTTCTATTTTGTTAACTTCCACTCTTTTCTTTATTATTTTCTTCTCTCTTTGGGCTTAATATTCCCCCCGCCAATTGAAATATATACTTAGATCGTCGATTTTCAGCCTTTCTTCTTTTATAATATATGCATGACTATAAGTTTCTTTCATTATAACTCTAGCTGTAGCCCACAAGTTTTGATATTTTATATTTTCATTATCATTCAGTTAAAAATAGTTTCTACTTTCCCTTGGACCTACAGGCTATTTAAAAAGTCCATTACCAAGTTTCCAGACATTTGGGGGATTTCCTAGCTATCTTTTTGCATCTTAATTTCACAGTGGTAGGAGGACATACTCCAAATTATTTCAAATATATATGGAATTTAGTTTTGTATAAAGGTGGTACTTCAAATCATTGGAGAGCAAATGGATATCCAAAATAAATAACATTGGGACAACTCAATGGGGACATGAAAAAAAAAAAAAGAACACTGGTTATCTACTTTATATAACAAAGGAAATTCCAGATGGATCAAAGATTTAAACACAAAAACTAAAGCCATAATAATATTAGAAGAACACAAGAGGAAATTCTTTTAAAATTCCACAGTCGGGAAAGTTTTTCTAAGTCCAAACTTAAAAGATTGATACATTTAGCCTACATAGAATCCCCACACCTTTGCTGCCGTAAACTACCATGAACTTGCTTCTACTGGTCAGGTGAGAGGGCATGTCCTGGGAAGGGCATGTGCAGAGACTATTCATAGTCAGAGGTCAGGACTCAAGAAGTTTCATGGCCAATAAGTGGGTCTTGAATATTTGGTACGATCTATATAGATAGAGAGAAAGTGGGTGAAGTATTTCAAATCCTGGGAGATGGGGAGAGGCAAGCAACTCACTATGTTAGGAAAGTCTTTGGATTACCACAGCTTTGTCCCCAGTTTGCTGGGACATCTGGGGCATGTGCTTCAATCTTCATGACAGAGTTGTCCCGTTTAATGAAATAAATTATCCAGGACCCTAATCAATGTGTTGGTCATAGGTGAAAAAAGCCTTTCACACTGAGAACTCTGGGGTAGCTAGAAGACTAGGTTCCGACTAGATCTAAGTGTCATCATTCAACTAGCCCTCTGACCATGGACACGTTGCTAAATCCCACTGGGTACCATTTCCTCAGTTTTGAAAAAGGGGATCGTAGACTACCTGGATTCAAATCTCGACTCTGCCCCTTACTATAAATGTGCCTTAGTAGTCACATCTGTGAAATGGGGAGGAGATAATAATGACACTTTTGTCATAGAATTGTTCTGAGAATTAAATAAATTAATAGGCTTATTTATATATGTAAAGCACTTAGAAAAGTATCTGACACATAGTAAATGTTAGCTGCAAAATAGCGATTATCAATATATTATCATGACCCTTATATGAAAAAGACCAACTCTTATTAAGAGATAGATGACTTCGTTTGTAGTTTAAGATGAAATTTTAGATCCTGAAATAAGAGATGCTGGAAAGTCTTTTTCCTCAGGAATTATGGATTCGGAATTGGGAAGATCATTAGAAATGAATGATAAGAGAGGGCATCCAGTCGGTGTGAAGACTTACAGGAACTGTGAATTCTCTGCTGTCAAGGAAACCTGTTGTCCCTTGGTGAACTTTCTAGTTAAAAGGCTAACCCTGAACTGAACTCAAGTTTACCTGCTTATAACTTTCGCCCATTGATCCAACGCCTGCCTGCAGCAGCAGCCTAACAAACATAATCTACTTCCACCCGCCGGCCCTTCCTGAAGACTTTCACTACATCTATTTTACCTCGTCTCCTATGAAATGAAAATGCCTTGTTCAGTCAGGCTCTCAGCCCTGGACAGGATTTCCAAATCCCTCTCTGTCATGGTCACCCTGCTCTGGGGACCCTCAATTGGTCAATTTTGAGACCCTCGAGGCTCATCTTGAGTATTTCCTGCCCCAGTCCTAGAATCAGCCATTTATTCAAAGAGAAGATTGTCTGGTTTTGATCCATCTCTTCCCCTCAGTTTGCAAGCAGTCCTCATGGTGGGAAATGGCCCAGCCTTATTAGCTAGCACAAACCAGCCATTTGCAAACAACATTAAATCTAGTTTGGCATTAGTTCGTTGCTATGGTTTGAGTAGTATGTGCTCACCTGCATGCCTACCGTCCCTTCTCCCAAATGGTTTTCCATTTGCTCAAAGCCACTTTCTTCACTCACTTTACTTAGACTGATGTAGACCCGCCCCAAGTGAGTCAGGCTGCAGAGCTGGGAGAATAAATTAGAGAGGTCCTCCCTCCAGGCCTCTGACCTGCCAGCCTGGAAAATGCTATATAAAGATAGATAAGTAGCCAGCGAACTACACGCGCGTGCACACACACACACACACGCGCACACACACACACAGACGCATGCACGTACGCGTGCGCACACAGGCCAAAAAGGAGAAGGCACAAGGGGGAGGGCAATAGAGGCATAAGCTCTGAGAGCCAGTGTTCAAAGGGAACAAACAGGGAGGCACTTAGGCAATCCAGAACTGCAGGTCTGAGCTGGCCTGAGGTTTTAGCTCAGGAGGAGTGAGTTCTTCAGAACAGAACCAATTAAAACCTTTTAAAGTAATTGTTCCCTGCCTTCTTTCAAAGTTAAGCACTAATGGCCTTCTCTTTTATTCTTCCCACCTTTTCATCATTTTAAATTAAACCCTTTGCTTCTCTCCTGCTGCCACATCTGGCCCATCACAGAAACACTGCTATCTGCATTTACTGGGGTGGGGGCGGGGCACAGAAGGGGACCCTGACATTTGCTTTGCTTAACACGGAATTGATGTGTGCTCCGTCTCACTCGTTCTCCACCCCTATCCCTGAAGGGCAGAGGGAAGGGGGAAAGGAGCCAGTCAGGTTACCAGCACACACAACCGGGTAGGAAAGTGTCATGGCCGCCCTACCCAGGGTGTCCCCTTTACTCCTCCTCTGAGCCCTGGTGGTGGGGTGGGGAGCCGGTGGGCAGGGCCTCCCTGGGACAGGGCCATAAACGTTTTATAGCTTCCTGAAATGTGACTCGTCAAGCGACATCACCTGTCCACCTTTATCCTTCTCTCCCTTTATCAAAACTCTCTCCTCCCAGGCCCTTGGTCTCCTCCTGGCAAGTCCCTTAGGGTAGGATTGTACAAAGACCTGGAGGTTCTGAAGCGATATGGGAAATGAAGTTCTCAGTGGAGGTCTCCCTGGAGCGATAGAGTAATAGATAATTAGTGGAACTTCACAGACTGTGAAGGTCACCTTGACCTTGACCGAGTGATAAATATGGAGTTAGGCACAGAGCATGCCATTCAGAAAAGCAAACTGCTTTCCTCTCTTTTATGTTTAATCTCATCTCCACTTTTCCTCTTTATACTATCAGAGAATTTTAAGGAAGGAAAAGCCAGTCTCTTATCTCTTAATGGTAAGCGGTGAGGGGCGTCCACCTTACACAACGGTGTTCTCTTCCCTAACTCTGGCTGGGGGGGACAGCCAGGTGCCACAGTAGCTCAGCCAGTTGGTGGCATGGCTGTGACGGGAAGCTAGGCCTCCAGACGCCTCTCGCGTCTAGGCGCTTCCCATAATGGAAGGCTTCGCTCCATTAAAAGTTATTTAAGGGATTCCACAAGCCCACCCCCACCCCCACCCCCCCAAAGTGGAAAATTTATGTAAACGAGTCAAAATAAAGCAACAGTTTCTTAATAAGTATGTTTGGAGTTTCACTCTGGACTCAGAAGAGGTGATGAGGACTTAAAAGGTTCCAGTGTTCTTCTCCATACAGCGAGACTATTTTTAAAAATTTAAGGACTTATTCAGGTCCACACTAAGTCCAGAAGTCCACACCCCATACCACCCCCTCAGGTTAGGCAGGGCACTGGTTCTACCCGGCCCTCCGCTTTGAGTGACCCCAGCCCGCCAGCCTGGAGGCGCAGACGCGGCCTATGCCCGGGTCTCCTAACTGCATCCTCACCCTACCCCGCTCCAGCCCCCAGTCTCGGCTCAGTAACGAGGAGGCCAGGCATTGGAGGAGGGGCTGAGGGACAGTGGCACTGGGGACCCGCCGTAACCCAGGGTTGGCAAGGAGGAGGGGAGAAAGGAGTGGGGGTGGGGGGAGACATTATTCAGAGTGGGGTTCGGAGGAGGTGAAGGCATGGAGGCTAGGTGCGGGGGGCAGGTGTCCCCAGAGGACTGGGGATGGGGCGGGAGTCCTAAATACGGGTAAGCTTGGGGAATGGGAATGCTTGCGGATCCTTCTAAAATAGCTACCTGGGACAGGGGTTGAGAAGCGGGGTTTCCACCCCCCCTTCCCCACTGCAGGGGTCCGAGGCCCGAGAAGTCCATGCCCAGTCGCCTGGTGTGCACGACCCGTGACTCAGCCGGGTGGCGGCGGCGGCGGCGACGCCACACCAGGGGAGCAGGGAGGACTCGCTCTGAGCGCGCCTGGGAACCCGGGTGGGGGACAGTAAAGGGGTGGGGGAGTGGGGCTTAGGGCGCGCGCGCCCAGGAATGGGGTCGAAGGCGGTAAAGAGATGGGGGAGTGGGGCCCGGAGTGCGCGTGCCGGGGAACGGGGTTGGGGGCCTGAGCGTGAGCGGGGGAGTGGGCTTGGGGTGCGCGCGGCCGGCGCGGGGCGGGGGGCAGCGGGAGCGCGCGCGCACCCGCGGCGCCGGGCGGAGACCAAGCCAGGCAGTGCGCAGTCTGCCCGGCGCCGCGCTCCGGGAGCCCGCGCCGCCTCCCGGGGCGCCGCGCGGGTGGCGCAGGTAGAGACGGGGGCGGGGGCCACCCCGGGGCTCAAGTTCCAGCTGCCTGGCTGGGCCCAGCCGCACCGCGCTGTCAGCTGGCGGGCCCCGGGGAAGGAGGAGGTGCTGCGGGGCGGGGCCAAGACGGCCAGGAGCCCCCGCCCCAGCTGCCTGTGGGCGGCGGGGCTCCCGCGGCTGCGACCTGGGCGCTGGTGGAGGAAACGGGGGGCACCTCGCCGGGCGCCGAGCGAGGCGCGGGGAGGCGTGCCCGCGGCGGGGACTCGGGCCGGGCGGGGCCCGGGCCGCACAGCCGCGGTGGCGGCGGCGGACCTGTAAACCCTAATGACAGCAATCTTGCCGGTCTGCGCCGCTGACTCACTCGGTGACCCAGCCTCCCGTCACCCGGCGGCCTCCCTCCCGCCCTCTGGCCTCAGTTTCCCCGGCCGCCGAACAATGAGGCCACTGTGTCGTTATTCATTCCTTAGAGCCCATTCACTCCGGGAGCAGCGCCACCTCCCCAGGGAAGGGACCGAGGCGTCGAGCTTTTAATTATCCCTGGTGGGGTCGGGCGGGGAAGGCCAAGCTATGTGGATAATTGAACACAGGGACTATTCCCAAGTCAGCTTACGCTCTTTATTTTAAACCGTCCTTTCCCACTTCACACTGAAGCCGGACTCCTCCACTCTGGTGGGCCGCTTGACAAGCAATGAGATGACTCACCTCCTCGTTCTGGCGTTTTACGCTTTTCACAAATATTGTGTGTTTAATCAATTTACTCACTACAGACTTGACCGCCTACTGTGGGGCAGGCCTCACGTGGGTAGCCCTGGAGATCGAGCGGGGCAAAGAGCGAGCAGGAGGCCGGCCAGTTCCGAGGCCCAGCCTGCCGGTGGAGCCGCATTGGAACGACCCGCTCGCTTATTAGAGCCTTGTGTAAAGAACGAAGAGGACCAAATTGCTGATACGAGCAACAGTGGATGACTCTAATCCAGACACAATAGATACTTCTGTATGTATGACTCCCTTTCAACAAGGCTAGCAAAGACAAATCTAACCTATAATCCACTGAAAGCCCATCATTGGTTGTCTGGGGTAGGGTAGGGGGACGTGACTTAGGATGGGGACAAGGAAACTCTTTGGGTTGACAGAAATGTTCTATATCTTAATTGAAGTGGTGTTATGGGTGTAGATAGTTGTCAAAACTCACTGCACTCCAAAATGGGTGAATTGTATCATCTATAGATTATATCTCAATAAACTGACTGAGGCCATTAGTCTCAGAAGCCTGGAAGCTTTGTCAGGGGTATGTGGCCTAATTGGCCTTTTGCAACATTCTTAACATTTGAGAATGCATTGAGAGAAATAACAAACTATTATAGCCATCTCACTTTGGGGAGGGAAAGGCATTGAGGAGGAAATAATGTTATTTGTTGAGGACTCCAAAGAGAAGGGTTTACACATGTTATTTACTGAACTCTTACTACAACCCCTAATATTACTGTTACTATCATTGTCCCCATCGTACAATGCGGGAGGTAAACTCAGCGATTAAATGACTTCCCAGCCTCACTGTCCTTATCCTGGGAGCCATCACTGAAAGGGGGGATCTGCATTTCTCAGTGGGACTGTGGGTGGGGCATGGAGGTTTGAGGTGCTGAGTCACTAGCAAGGGCTTTAGAGGCAGAGGAAACCCTGCTAGAATGCTGCCCCCTCCCACCCCCAGGGTGTGACCTGGGGCAAATTAACCTCTCTCAGTCTCTTGTGAAATGGTGATGGTGCCCTCAGGTGTACTGAGATTATGGGAAGTGCTCAGCTGGGTGCCTGGTTTAACACATGCCTCTAAATGTTACCTCCTGCTGTGACCTTGGGCAAGTTCCTGTAAAGTGGGAGGGTGGGCTCTTAAATTCCCCTCCACCTCTGATAGCCTGAAGTAGTTGGAGCTTTGGCTGGGGTAAAAAGGATTAAGTAATTTCCAGGGATTGGATGGGGGCAATGGAGTTCCTGGAAGGGAGGTTTCCCAGGAGGCCTTGCTTCCCCCACAGAATCTGTGAGTGGAAGGGGTGTGTGGGGCTTTTCTAATCCACGGCTGCACAACAAAGGAGACTTTCTTCTGAGACCACTGTGGGGGTGGGCCACAGCTTCTGCCGGAGCCTGTCCCCTGGTAGGCATACACTCCCATATGAGGTGGCTCCCTCCACTATTAGGCATCTCTGGTTTCCAAAACATTCCTCTTCCTTATGTGATCCCCATCTGGTGTCTTGGGTCTCTCCTTCCAAGACACAGTCTTTTCCGACCCAGCACCGGGACCCCCTTGGGGACAGTTCCCAGATTCCTCCTCTCTGTCCAGACCTTTCTCTGCACCAGCTGAGGGAGGAAGGCCTTGCCTGAGCAGAAGGCCAGCTTGTGTCCTGCCCGCCGGGGACCTACAGCCCATTCTCGGCACATCGTAGGACTCGCATCAGCCCCGTTCCAGGGAGCAGAGCGAAAGCTCCTGTGACCTCCTCTGAAAGACGCCCTGTGCTGCTGGTTCTGGGGCACAGGACCCTCACACCTCTGCTTCCCACCCCTCAGTGTCAGAGGCCAACCAGCCGGGAAGATTTAGAAACTAAAGCACAAATTCACACACATCATATACCCCACACCCCCACACGTGCACACCCCCACACACTCATGCCTTCCCCCCCACACACACCCCAGAGAACCTCACTTGCAGGGCGCGGGTTGAATCTCACACAAGGGGCCCGGCTGAGGGGGTTCATGGCAGCTCACAGGTCCTGGGCAGGGCCAGGCCCCTGGGGGAGGAAGGCGCCTTCTTCTCAATTGCACAAAACCCTGGTCCCTACTCACCTGGCCCTGGCCTGCCCCCTACTACGGAACTCCCCCCACCTCCAGGCCTCTCTGGACTGTGGGACCTCAGGACCCTGAGGACGCCTCTAGCCTTTTCCCTGGAAGTCCCTGTCCCCATGTGGGGCACCCCCAACCCCTCCACTGCTCTGGACCTGGCTTAAGGCACAGCTGAGCTCTTCCCTCCTCAAGTCCCTCTGTTACTTATTACCTGGACCTCACTGTCACGGTTCACCTGTTTATTCCCCACATGCTTGTGTGGCACCTGCTGGGGCTGTCCCTGGGCTCGGTGCTGGAGAGGCTGCAGGGAAGAGGTTAAGCTCATAGTCAGTGGGCCAATGCCACCTACACGCTGATGGTCACACACAGTAAGCAGGGCCATGGTAGGAGCATGCCAGGAGCTGCGGGAGCCCAGAGGGGGATCTGTAACCCTGACTGGAGGAGCAGTCAAGGAGAACTTCTCGGAGGAGGCGGCACTAAGTCAATCGCACCTCTGGTGACACTAAGTGAAGGTATGAGTCTGTACTTCCAACCTCTGTGACTCACTGTATGCTGAGTTCTACCCTCCGTCATTGTAAAGGGAGGCCTTGGCGTAGGCTGGAGACTGGGCTTGTGTCCCCAGCCTTGGGAAAGAGTATCCAGCTCAGCCTCAGTGTCCTTGTCTACAAAATGAGACTGTCAGCCTTGCCCTTGTGAGAGAATAGTTGAGACAGCCTAATGAGGTGCCGGAGGAAGTCATGCTGCCTTCGAATCCCAGCCTTGTCGCTATGAACTCTTCAACCGTGAGAAGCTAGCTCACCCCTTACTCAAGTGTCCTCATCTGAAACGTGGGCATCATAACAGGAAACCCCTCACAGAGTTACTGGAAAGATTTAAACTAGTTTGATCAGGAAAGGGTTTAGAATTGTGCTTGACCCATGGTGGGCCCTATGTACACAGAATATATACATGCTTAGCCGTCCCTGGTTCACAGTAGGAGCTCAATTAAGGTACCAAGATGAACATGACCTTAAACATGTCTCTTCATCCTGCCTGACCTTGATATCTTTATTGTTAACTGTCTCTAAAGGCAGAGATGCCAGGCTGGGGCTCAGACCTGTTTGCTGTGCTCCTCGGAGAATCACAGCCAGCCCAGGCCTTGGTTTGTGAAGGAGCAGATGGGTGACAAGGAGGTGCCATCAGTCACTAGCTGGGTGGCCACAGGTGCTGGCCATGCGCCCATCTGGCACTGTCACTGGGAAGATCGCAATGCCACTTGTGGTGATCTGATTGCTTTCTTGACCTCCCCCTTCCCTGAGCGTGGGCTCGCCTTGGCTTCAAGCAGATTTCTATTATTACTGCTATCTTCTCATTCATCCTCCTCAAAATATACATAAATACAAAGCAATCTGTATTTATTAAGCAATCCGAGGATCAATAAAGCTGTTCCTCAAACAGAGGTACCCGATGACCAGCAATTCCACTCCTAGGCATATACCCAAGAGGAATGAAAACATTGTCTTCATCTGTGATGGAGTCATCACAGGAATGCCCATAGCAGCACTATTCACACTAGCCAAAGGGTGGAAACAACCCGGATGTCCATCAACAGGCCAATGGATAAGCAAACAGTGGAATATCCACATCACAGAATATTGTTTGGCTATAAAAAGAAGTGAATTACTGAGAGATGCTAGAACCTGGACGAGCCTTGAAACCATCATGCTAGGTGAAAGAAGCCAGAAGCAAAAAGCCGCATATTGCATGGTTCCATTTATTTGAAATGTCCAGAATAGGGAAGTCTACACAGACAAAAAGTAGATTCGTGGTTTCTTACGGCTGGGGTGGAAGTGGGTGTCTTGGATGGTGGTGGGGCAGATGTGAGGGTGACAGCTAAAGGAGTTTCATTTTCAGGAGATAAAAATGTTCTCAAATTGACAGTGGTGACGATTGCCTATATCTGTGAAAATTCTAAAATCAACTGGATTGTACGCTTTGAATGAATGAACCAATTGTATGGCGTGTGAATTACATCTCAATAAACCTGTCAAACAAATAAATGTGGGAATAAACACAGCACCAGTTCTTTCTGCCCAGAGGATTTATCGCACTGATGGGGTCCCCACACCATGCGCGGTCCTCTCTCAGGGATGGGGACAGTTTCCAACACGGAGGCCCAGCACGGAGCCCTCACAGGGTCCTCCCAGCAGCTCTCCGAGCCCAAGGGTCCCGCACAGACCGAAGCACCTCCTTCCCATTTTTCTGTCACTGAAGGCACCCCGTAGCTTCTCCGACCTTCCTGTTTCTCTTTCTCATCACCCACTACCTGGTAACCCCTCCTCGGTCACCCAAACCCACAGGTCACCGCCCTGGTGACCAGCCTCACCCAAGACTCATTGTTTCCTGTCAGAGTCGCTCCTGGGCGTCTTGCTGCTGGGAGGAAGATCGCTTGGTTGTCTCCTTCTCCAGCCGAGCAGAAGAATTTCTTTGAGACTGCTGTCCCACACCCATTCCTGGAACAGACTAGGCACTAAATAAATGCTTGTTGAGTTGACTTGAACCATGGGACTTGAACTGAACCAATGAATCAAAGCCTTCCACCTGAAATGTTCATCCCTGAACTCAGATTTTTTAAATTGACTCATTACTTAAATCTAATTTTTCTGATTACTCAAAAAGTACCAAGTGAACCAGTTTGAATTGGAAGCAAAGCCATGCATTTTCTAAATCCATTCCAGTTGAACCAGAATACAATTAGAACATGTTTTTCAAGCTGAAAATTTCCCAAAGTGAAGAAAGGTCTTTGTTTTGGGGGACTCCTTTTCCTTACCCCCTCTCGCAGGTCAGAACCCCTTTCCCCCCCTCTCCCACTTCAAGGTTCTCGGCCCCACCCCTCCCCGCTCCTGGGAAGCTTGTGCTGATCCCTCTAGTGACCTGGAAGCTAAATAGGATTATTCGGTTTTGCAGATAGGGGACAGAATAATGGGAGAGGGTAAGGCCACTGTAAAGGTGACCCAGGCAGGACTGGGAGCAGGATCTTTTCTTGCAGCCGTTCTCCATGGTAGGTGTCGCAAGTAAGGAGAGTGGCTGAGGCAGTAACACACATGAACGCACCTGTGTCTTTCCAAGATGCCAGGCTTATGGAGCAGAACCTTCTCTGATAAACCAATCAGGTACTGATGCAGTGCAACACACAGCACAGAGAGAGGAAGTTCAGAGTCCTACATGACAGGACAGAACAGAACGAAGGGATGGACATCCTTAGCCTCTCCGAAGAGAGCTCTGTTGACTGGTGGCTCAGAGTTCCCTGTCGGTCCTGAGCCAGTGGCTACGACCGGCAGAAGGTCAGAGTCTTCGGCTCTCAGTGCACCCGCCCGTGATGTTCTTGAATCAGGCTTGAGCATCGTCTAATGTGCTCAGCTTACGCGTCCTCCCGAGGCGAGATCCTCACGTGTACCGGTCCCTGCCGTCGGAGGCTTAGAGGTGGCAGCTGTGGCTGATGTTTCTGTGGTCTTGGGCGTTCCTATTATGTGCCAGTTGATGGTACTGTCGTGGCCCCCACAGAATTGATTATGTAAAACCCAAAAAGTCTTCAATTCTTTGTTCTATGCAGTATGAAAAACATCTGCCCAACAAATTCCCTTAAAAAGTCACTTTAAAAAGATGTAAGGTATTAGTGTTTTCTGGAGTATTTGCAGTTATGGGGAAGAGCTGTTCTTAAAAAGAGCTCACTATTTACAGGCCTGTTTTGTTTTTGTTTTTGTTTTTTTCTTTTTTAAATCACACCTTCTAAATTATAAACTCTGGTGGAAAAGCTCCCGCCATCGGTTTTATATTCTTGGCGGGGAGCCTCAGACAGGATCAGACCCCGGAGATTTGGCTTCAGTGGATCTAATGGGTGGGGAGGTGAGTTCAGCATTTTTAACAAGTCTCTTTGTGATTCTGCTGCTCCCTGTAGTTTGAGAATGATTGCTATGCAGCACCCAGCACTTAGTAGGCAGTCAGGATTTGCTTATGAAAAGAAGGAAACTAGCTCATCAAAGTATCTCAGAAGATAATCTTTTTTTCTGCCGGGTATACTGGAAGTGCTTAATAACTGTTGCATGCACAATGAATGAATGCCTGTGGCAGTCCAGGCCACCTGGGCAGTGAGCAGCTTCTCTGTGCAGCCTAAGGGGACCCCGGGCCGCCCCTCAGAGGGGCTATGTTGTGCGGAAACAGTGGCCACTAGCCACGTGTGGCTATTTAAGTGAAAACTAAAGCTTATTAAATGAAAACTCCCTCAGATGCATGAGCCACATTTGGACAGCTCAGCAGCTCAAGGGGCCCCGGTGCTGGGTGCCGAGGGGCACTGGCCTGAGCTGCTCACTGATGCTCACGCGGCAGGGCCCAATGACCCTTCAGGGGAGTGAAGAGCTCGCTGGAATCAGAGCTCAGCTGGAGGAGACACTCGATGCTCCAATAAACGAGTGTTTACTCTTTTAAAAGTTAGAGCTATGTTCATTTTTCAAAGCCATGTTCAATTTTTAATACAAATCTTTCATACATCTATCACCCTGAGCAGAACGGAACGCTTTTGGTGACCTGTGGTCTCCGATGTGAATTCTGTTTTCCTTGGGCTATGACCTCAGTGCTGCGAAGGTGAGCTCCTTTTCCTGTTGCAAACAGCAAAATTCGGGTCATTTTTTTTTTTTTTCTTTGAACAGCAACCCTCCCGGCTCCCCTTCACCTCTCACTCACCCATGGTTTGGATATCAGCTCAGGCAGGCGGTTACAATTGGACATAAAGTAGGAGTTCAAAGGTTTCGACTAAAGTCTCACCAGTAAGTAAAGAGCTTGTGTTTCGGAGCAGGGGTTTTGACATCTATTTTAGCTGCTCAGAAGTCTTTTTTATTTAAATCCTGATCCTTTGGAGGTATTTTACATACTTGGAGTTTTGACTAGTTGACACGTCACCACTTGGTCATCAATACAGTTAAGGAAGAGATTAAGTAGCCCCTGTCCCAAAGAGTATTTTAAACCACCCCAACTCCCCTGTGTTTCAGAGTGGCGAGCAGACTTTATACTGTCCTCAACGCCTTCCACTCATCCTTTTCTCCTTCCCCAAAACCACAGTGTGTGTGAGTCTCTTTCTATATAATGAGCCACCAAATCCTGACTCTAAGGCTATTGGGAAGAGCTTTGAGGAACAGTTGGCTCTACCAGAAAGGGGAACGAACAGCTAGTCACACCCCCCTGAAGGGTGAGCCAGGACACTCCCAAGGAGTTCAGCTGGAGGTGCACATGTTCAGAATCAGTACTCCCAAGATTTTCAAATAAGAACTTGGGGAGAATAATACTTAATGTAATGGAGTCACTCTGAAGGAAGAAGGTCATATCTGCGGAACGTATTTATAGGCTGAGTCTGTGGCCCTGCGGCAGCCCCGCCAGGGCCTCAGAGGCCGAAAGAGGGTGTCAGGGCTTCCCGGGCTCAGGCTGATGCAGACAGAACCCCGGCCCAGAGCCCCCCAGTGCTCTGCTTTGTCCTTCCCTTGAAGGTAAGACGCAACCATTGCTGTCTTCCTGGACAAGGCATAGGATGGGGGAAGAGCGTAAATTCGCCCTCCTTGCCCCCATATCCACCTTCTGGAGCCTACGGGGCACCCAGTGTGAGTGAGTGTCCAGACCAGGTGGGAAGTGGAGAAAGGTCACATTCTTGAGGCCTGCCTTGGGGTTAGTAAGAACTTTTCACACTCCAAGATGGCTGCTCAAATGCTTTGACCTGTAACCCTGTTAAAAACTTGGGGATTTTGGTCCCTAGGCCCTGGTGGGGTTGAGCGGTGCTCTCCTGACACCTTCCCATTTCTGTTTGGACGGTACCTTACCCTTACCCAGCGGGCAGTACCTTACCCTTCCTTTCCTCCTGGGCTCCTGAGAAAGCCCCCACCCCACAGCATCAGCTTCAAACACTGTCCTTCCCCTGTTGATAAAAGTCTGTTCCGTTTTGACCAGTCAGCTCTTCATCGTTTGTGACCCTGATCATTTTTCTACCTTGGGTTCCCAATGCTACTTGCTTCTCCCAGCCATTACCTAGCATGGCCCGCAGAAGTGTAGCTGTGCCTTCGACCCCAGGAGTAGAGCCCCATGGGGTAGAAGGCCTTGTGCCTAAGACATGGGAAGACCCAACAACAGCCGCGTTCTGAGAACTGGGCTTTCCTCCTGCAGAGAGGAGAATATGTTCAACGAGACACGAGGTGAAGTGTGAAATTAAGAGAAGGCCCTAAACCCAGATATTATTTTACACAAACAGGACAGTCAAACAGCTTCTGGCTCCGAATGAAAATAAACGGGTCTTTCTGCAGTTCTTTTTTTCTTCCTTCAACCAAATATGTTCTTTTCTGTTCTTCTCTCTCCACACCGGAAACTCTACTTGGGATTTTTAACTGGCCCTAACTGGGGGAGAGGAAGTCGATTGGCTGGGGAGCGAGCTCCACACTCGGTCCATATCCCGCTGGGCCGGGAGTCACTGGAATGGTCCTCCGGGATCCAGGCGGCGGGAGACTGGACAGGCCACAAAGTATTTATTTTCTGTGGCTTTGCTCAGGCCTCTGCAGACAGGGTTTTTATTGAATCTGGCCCCCAAACTTCTAGGATTAGGCCTTGTTTGGCTACTCAGAGAGAAATAAGTGTTCTCAGAAAAAAAAGTTGCCCTCTCCTGCCCTCCCCTGCTTTCCCCCTTTTCCACTCTCCCCACGTGGTTTCTTTGTTTCAAAGTTTTCCAAAATTTGCTTGTGCTGAGGAAAAGAGTCATGTTTTTCTGAAAAACCCAGCATGGCGCCTCAGGCCAGTGATTGGCATTGGTCTCAAGTTCCTGCTGTCCCCAAGCCGAGCTCCAGGAGGAGGGCCCCCAGGAAGGCCTGGCCTCGCTGCAGCCTGCCCAGCGTCAAGGCCCTGTGAGGAGGGCAGCAGGGTCACTCCCAGGCCTTCCCCTGCGGCTCAGAGCTTGGAGTGGGCCCCAGCACCCAGGGAATGAAGCCTCACAGAGGTGACAGTGAAGGGAGGTTGCTGAGAGCTCTGGGCAGGCAGCAGCCCTTCCCAAAGTCACAGGCCCTGGCCTGGCAGGGCCAAGATCAGAATCAGGCAGAGATGAATTCCCCAGCTGGGGTTCTGGGCATTCCTGAGGGACCCTGGGAAGTGTGCTACCAAGTGCTTTGGGGGGGGGGGGGCTCATAAGCTGATGCCGAAAACAGTCTCCCTGTCCTGATGAGGCCTCCCATGGCCCCACTGAGGATGTTCAAGGACTATGAGATGGGTGGGGTGGGTTCCATCTAGGAACCACTGCCACCCTGCTGGCAGCAGAAGATGCCAGGCCCCACGGTGGCACCCCAGCCCCTGCCATGTCCCTGACCATTCGCTCTGCGTTCGCCAACTTGGCTGTGATGTGATTGCTCTTAGGGCGCCATCCAGCAACCAGGTGGGCTAACTTCTCTGACTCACTCATTCATTTATTCACTCCGCAAACAACTGCAAACAAATAAAATAGCTCCAAGAAGATAGCGCCTTGGAGCTCCAGAGGGGAATAGCTTGGCCGCGGTTCGCCCGGGGCACTTGCAAACTGGAAACAGGAGGAGAGAGTTCGACCACCACCCAAAGAACGCCTCTGCCCCTGCTTTGGCCAGAAGACTCAGACTGTGGGGCACAAGGAGCCTCAAGAGAGGTGGGGCTGGAACCGGCCGCCAGGCCTGGGTTAGCTTTCGGTTGGCAGGAGAGGGACAGCGCCTCCAGACAAAGCGCTGAGGTCGGATGAGCATCGCATCCGGAGAGGAGAGACTTGCCTGGCACGTTGGGTGGACCAACGGATGGGAGACCTCTTTGGACACAAGCCGAAGATTTGTTACATGGACAAAACCCAGCCGTGTTGGATCTGGCTGTTCGCTCATCTGGTTTCTTGTTCCAAACTCGAAGAACTGTCTGTGTTGGTGGAGGAGGAGCCGGCTTATCACTGGGCTTTATTGTGGGGCTATTAATAATGAGTGTGCCTGGCTCCAGGGTGGGGGAGATAGGCTAGGCCTGGCCAGCCCAGGCCCTGGAGCCCCTTCCTCGGGTCCTGCCAAATTCCTCAGAGCCCAATGGATAAGATTAGCGGTTTCTACTTCCCAAAGGCCCCAGGCTGCGAATTCTTAGCCAGCTCCAGCTTTGGCTGGGGCCCAGACGGCCTGGAGGGCTGAGGGGCCAGGCTAGCACAGGGCAGAAGCCCCCCCTTAGAGGAGACCTGAGCCCTGAATTCTTGGTGTCTCGCTGCTGAGCGTTCTGCCCTGCTTCCCGCTTCCAGGCCCCTATTACTCTCCATTGTCGTAATCCTAAAGGCAGTTCTAAGGGTGGCTACCCAGGACAGGAAGGAGAAAGGGGCAGGAAGCCGGATCTGGACACGGCCTGGGAGGCCTGCCTGTCCTGGGCCCTTGTCCCTGTTCCTGCTCCCTCTACCCCATGTCCTGACAGCTGCCCTTGCTCTGGCGTGGCAGAGCCTGGCCTCAGGACTGTCACCTCCCTGCCCATCCGTACCTGTGGCTGGTGTCCCTAGTAACCTCTCACACGCCCCTATCTGCCTCACCGTTCACCAGACCTACCTGCTGCCTCTCACCCAGTCTAGTCCCAGCAGACACCACTGAATTTGCAAGAGTCTCTCCACTGCCCCCCACTCCCTGCCAACCCTCTGTGAACTCAGGAGAGGCTGTACTGCAGAGTGCCCTTGGGTGCCACATGCAGGCCTGCTTCGAGGCGTTTGGTTGTTTTTTTGTGTGTGCAGGAGGGATCTGCACGGTCCAGCTGGTGGCTCCTGGGCCACATACACTCATACATCCCCCCCCCCCCAGTGAGCTTAGAAGAGGGGGGCAGGGCACAGAATTGATGCTCAGTATTTGTTTGACTATGAAATGATTCATGTGATACATTTAAACCTCTCTGGGAGCAGGTGACAGGAGCCTTGGACTCTAGAACCGCCTTGCGCTTTGTGACCTTGGGAATGTCACCTAACCTCTCTGTACAGTTCTCATTTCCTACTGGGGAGATTAGATTAGTCTGTCTCTGCAGGACCTGTTAGGCAAGAGGCCAGGAAGAGGTCACAGGTCACAGGAAGGTCATCATTCCAGAGGAAGTTCCTCTTGGGAGGGGTGCTAGGGCCACCCTGCCCTGCGGCTGGGCTGGATGCTGGTCCTGCCTGCAGCCTCCAGATTCCCAGCAGAGAAACGACTCCCTTGCCTTCCCCGAAGCTCTCCTCCAGGAAGTAGGGCTCCCGGAGGACTCTGACCCTCCCCAGCTTTCTCCTGAGCTCCAATCTGCCATGCGCGCTGGCCTCCCAAACTTGTGGTGACCCCAGGAGACTGCCCGCTCTGTGCTCTGACTTAAGCCACGGACAGATGTTAGGCCGAGAAGCCGTCCCACAGTCCCCCTCCTTCCTGACACAGGAGAGGGGCTTCGGGGTTGATTTGCAGGCCGGCCACAGGTGGTGACCTTGTCTCGCGTGGGAGCCCCCGCAGGGTGGTTTTCTAGAAGTGCTGGGGTTGCCCGTAGGCCTACTTCCGCAGTGGCAAAGGGGAGGCAGGGGCCCGGGTGGGCTTTGCGGGGGGTCGGATGGGGCAGCCCTTCCTGGACGGGACAAAGCCAGGCCTTTGAGGGCGGAGCAGGAGGAAAGAGCCACACTGGGAAGGAGAGGCTGCCCTTGCAGTGTAGCCACTTGGCCCCTCCGAGTCCAGCTTCTTCTCAGGGTTCTGTTGCTTCAGTCACTGACCTAAAATATGCATGGATGGAGCCCCACACAGGCTTCTCCCCTCCCTAGACCGGTGGTTTTACAACCTGGCAGGGCCAAATCACCCAGGAGCTTTGATGACACTGGTGCCCGGGACGCACCGCAGAGGCTCTGGCTGGTTAAGCACCTCCCCCCTCGAACCTAAGTTGTCTCCAGGTGAAGGGTGCCTTCTCCCACATGCCTGCCCCTCCCCTGCCAGAGGACACGTCACTCACCCGACATGGCTGTCGACACACCTGGTCTCTTCTGCAGGTAAGGGGCAGCCACCTTACGTGGCGGCCCAACCAGGTAAGTGAAGTAGCATCTTCTGCTCAGGTGGGAGTAAAGGCTCATCGCACATCTGCCCCTCAAGACTAAAGTTTAAGTCAGACATGTGGGGGGAGGTGGCGTCCTGGGTCTTTACCTGCTTCTGCTCCACTGGCTGGACAGTCTTCCCACATGCCGCTGTCCAGACAACCCCTTCCCTGGCAGGAAGAAGTGTGGGTGATGGTGGGTGGCAGCTCCTGGGCAGGGCTAGTTCTACAGGTCAGGCCGGCCCGGAGGATCCGCACCTCCACTGACCCTACCTGGCCGTGACCCCCAGCTTTACCTTGTCATCATTCAGTGACCACTTCTCAGGCTCTCGCACCGGGACCTCTGGTGATATTGATGCCATGGATCATCCTCTCCCCTGGCTCCTGCCTTGGCTTCTAGAATGTTCCCTCCCCTGATTCTCCTTCTGATGGACACCTCAGTGTCCCCTGCCACTTGCCCTGAATGCAGGGTCCTCTGGGGCCTGTGCTCACTCCAATAGTGACTTACTCCAAACCTTCAAATACTGTTTGTACTCTAATTCTTACCTCTAATCCGGACCTCTCTTCTGAGCTCCAGATGCTCACTGAACTTCGCCCTGGGTGCCCCACAGACACAGCCAAACCCTTTGCACCCAAGCGGCCCCTCTCCTACCTAGTTTTGCCTGTCTCAGGAAGCAAGGCTTCATCCAGGTAATCGCTTCCACCTTGTCCTGGACTCCTTCCTGTCCCACCCCCAACTAAGCTCCCGCTTCGTCTCACCACCTAAGCCTCTAGTCCTGGAGAACCACCTCCCTCCACCAGCCCGGTCCAGGACACCATCATTTCTCACCCAGACCCTACAATATTCTCTTACACCTGAATTTCCTGCTTTCTCTCTTCCTTTAAATCCGCCTCCATGCAACCATTGGGAAGTTTGAAACCTAGGAGACGAGAGCCACTTCTCTTCCTAAGACTTCCCTAGGGATCCCCACTGCTCTTAGGATAAAGTCTTCTTTAAGGAGGTTGGCCCTTCCTTCATCCCAGCCACTGTCTGCCCTAACCTCCTCCCAACTTCGCCTCCCGACCCCTCCACCCACAGTCCAGCCATTCTGTCTCCTTAGAGTTCTCCGGGATACTGCGGCGGACACCTCTGAGACATCACACCTGTTACGGAATGCCCTCCCCACCTTTATCCTGTGAACTCCTATTCATTCCTCAAAACCTCACTTGAGCACTTGTCCCGTCAGATGCCTTCCAGGACCTCCTGCTCCATGTGCAGGAGTGACTCGGACTGTGCCTTGATGTTTCACAGTGCGGATCACTTCCGCTCTGGCCTTCAAGGTGGGGACTCTTCCTGTTGCCATGACCTGTGAGGAATTCGAAGTCCTGAGAGGGCACCACAGAGCATTCACAGTGCGGATCACTTCCGCTCTGGCCTTCAAGGTGGGGACTCTTCCTGTTGCCATGACCTGTGAGGAATTCGAAGTCCTCAGAGGGCACCACAGAGCATTCACACAAAGGGCGACAGGTCATCACACTTCCCTGGTGGCAGCAGCCTGCACCGTGTGGGGCTTATCGGTGGGGACTTGTCAGGCTTTTGTGGGGTGCGGCTGGCAGAGCCTGCAGTGTGAGCGTAGCCCACGAGTCCCAGGTGAGAACTCGATAAGGAGGCTTCTCAGGTAAGAAGCAGAGGCCACCATGAGGGAGCTTTCTGCTTGCATTCTATATCTTGCTGGGGTTTGGGTTACATGGTGCATTCATTTGTCAAACCTCAGCAAATGTACACTTAAGGTTTGTGCAGCTTGTTGTATATATATTTTATAGTGTTCGAAAGAAAACACACTTTAAACAAATATTGAATTCCAGCGAATGATGAGCACACTGAAGTATTTAGGGAGAAAATGAACCGATGCTGCAATTTACAGGTACTGAAAAGCCGGATGGAGAGAGGGCGACAGGTGAATGAGAAAGCCAGGTATTCCCTGTAACATGCTTTCAACTTTGCTTATGTTAGAAATCCGAAAGAGCCTTTCATATGATGATGCTGGGCTGAGAAAGTGGAGGTCCAGGGCAGGAGGTGGCGCAGGGGTCATCGGCGGAGCATGCCTGCCCCTCCCGGGATTGCAGTGGGCTTCCCGGGGGAGTCAGCACAGCTCCTCTGTGGGGACCCGGAGGCTGTCTGTCGGGGTTTAGAGTTTGCATTTACACAAGCAGCGTAAGTTGGAGCTGCTTCATCAGAGTGGAGGCCCTGCGTGTTCAACAGCTCCCTTAGTATCCTTAGAGACTTCTGGGGAATTCTACCTGGCATTGCCCCCCACTCCGCCCCCAGCTCCCAGCAGAAGGCGTTTTTAATGTGCCTTTTCTGCTCCAGGGGTGAGGGGCTGATTACTCCGCCCAGTGCCTGCCATGTGGTGGGGGCTCAGAACTGTTTGCCGGGTGGGGGAATGCTCTTTGCTAGTTCATGTCACCCACCAGATTCAGCCAGCCCGGGGGTTCCAACAGTGCACGGAGCCAAAGAGGACACCGGCACCCAACAGCCGCCAGCAGAGACGCCCTAAAATCGCTTCCCTAGTGGATGACGGGGTATGGTGTGCGCTCAGAGTCCCTCTGTCCTGTGTCAGTCAGGATGGGGCTACTTGGTTTCGCACGCCGAGTGCTCCAGAGCTTGCCCCTGCCTCTCTGGCACTATTCCTAGTGCTCCCAACAAGCTCCTGTCCCAGCCACGCAGCTCTAGTCTTGCCCTCCACCTCCACCTGACATTTTCCAGCCTCCGTGCCTGTGCTCACCTGGTGTCCTTCCCCTGGAACGCCTTCTCCAGCTTCCCTGTCTGTATAAACTGGCATCAGCCTCCAGGGCCCTCTGCCGCCCCAGGTCAGCATACCCACGGTTTGTTTCCTTTGCCTTGTCCATTGTTTACCTAACACGAGACACTACTGTTAATTATTCAGCATTCCCAGTGACTTCTTTGGGTGTGTCCAGCTGAGCTCCCAAGGTCTTCCTGTTATCCCCATCCCATCCCTCCCCTAAAACTTAGCAATGACCAAAAAGGACAGGCAGACACCCCGGGGGGCAGGTTCATAGAGAGTGCGAATCTTCAGGGCCAGGGTTTCGGTCTCAGGTCCAGAACAGGAGCCATTTTTATGAATGAAGCATCTGAAATTGAAAGCCGCCAACAGGAAGATGGACGCAGAGCTGCGTGTGACTGGCTCAGTGGCTCTCCAGCTCGGTAGGTGTGCGCCGTGGAGGACGCGTCTCCCGATCCTCATTTCTCCATAATCTCATCTTCATCATCTCCTTGACCCAGAAGGGGTCTCGCATTCGCCCCCCACCCCCATCTCTGTGTGAGCTGCCTCTGTAAAGTGATCTTTCTATATTTACTTAAACTTCTATTTAAAGAGGAATTCCTCATAATTACTCAGCCGCAGAGAGCTGACACTGTTTGGCTCTGTTTATTTAGTTTCTCCTAGTGATTGGCAAAATGTCCTCAGTGGCTTTAAAGAGCAGATATAGACGAATGACCTGTTGGTCATAAAATAAAGTATGATGTTCTTTTCTGTCCTCGTGGGAGATGGCATGTGGAGGGGACGCGCCTCACCATCCCATCCCATAAAAACGCTAAGTCCCGTCATTTCTGAGCTTGGATTAATAAAACAGTGTTATGATTTTTGAAAGGTCCCCGCATCATCTGGACATGAATACATATGTGTGTGTAGTGTGTGTTCTGCATACACTGTCAAACACTTCTCATAGACACGCACGGACGTTCACACCCACACAACCACCTCACAAACAGCGAAGGGCAGACATGCCAACGGCGGGATCGAGCAGAGATTAATACATCTATTTTTTTGTTGTTGTTCAGAAAAGTTTAATTGATATTTGGCTTTTTGTCCAGTAGTGAAACTAAAATAGTAAGTTATTTGTGAAGACATATTCCCAAGGCCCTGTCCTCTCCTCTTCCCACCCCTCGCCCACCCCTTCGCCCCTGCCCTCCGCACGATGACCTTACGGAACATTGAGGGAGAATCCTGCTATGACGAATCTAGAGAGAAGAGTTGTACTGAATATCGTTTGTAGAATTCTGGCCAGTAGCTGGGCTCAGAGATGGTTGGCAATTTGGGGGATTTTGGAAGGAATGGTATTTATGCTGCGTACCCTCAAGTTAATCCCATTGCGTTTGAAAGCATGCAGGCAGTAGAGACAATTATGCCTCCCCAAGAGTGATCTGACCAACCTAACTCTCTGCAGCCCCCACTTCTGTGAGACCTTCTCAGCGTAGCCCTCCAAGGCCTGCCTTCTTGGGGTGCAGGGGGGGTGTCCTATCTCCACACCCTAGTCCCATCCCTCCCCAACGCCCGCCTCCAGCAGTCCTTGAGCTGACCCTTCTGCACTGGGCCTGCTCTCAGAGGCTTCATTGCTTTTTCATTAAGCGCTGCTCAGACAGCTTCGTGGGGCTGCATTTGCCCTTGACAGCCAGACCTCCCCTTCGAAAGGGATGGGGCCTGCGTCCTGAGCCCTGCAGTGTATCCAAATCACTTGGTATACAGAGCGGGGACCGGCACGGAGTACGTGGGGGCAGCACATGCTTGTCGCCTTAACGGGGCACAGCTCAGGAGCCTGGGAGATGTCTGTTGCTGACAAAGGGCCCCTCTTGGAAACCGTTTCTCCTGGGCCCAGACAGAGACCAGTGGGAGAAGCCATCAGACCCTGCTGGCCTGGCCTTCCCTTTTGAATCCAGCACAGCTTCGCTGGAAAGACAGAGCACACACAGCAAACAGTGGCACCGGCCCAGAGCTCAGCTGTGGATCGGCTGGGGAGTAAACGCCACATCCACCATCAACTCCCTTGTTCCGAAACTTGACAGGGTGTCCTCCGAGTCCAAGGCTAGCCTCCAGTTTGTGGCGAGCCATCTCTTCACTTCCTGCTCTTTAGTGGCTCTGGTTCTCAGAAGACCAAGAGGACCATTTTTATAAAAGAGGTTGAATGACTAAAGACAACATAAGAATAAAGGACCCCCTCTCCCCCATTCCCAAAGTTAGCTGTCCTCAGATATAGCGGGCAGGGCTCCACACGCATGCTCTGCAGCCCACCGATCACCCCAACCGGAGAAGCGTTTGCTCTTGACCCTCCACGGTGTTTGCACTTTTCTTAAAGATCCACCAAACCATTTCCATCTGTTACACTCTAGCTTAAATTAGTAGTCATTCAAACCTTTACTGAGCATCTACTATCTTTCTGGAGCTCTGCTTAAGCGTTCAGAAAGAAAGCTGGAAACAAGCAGGTGGATCGCTGCTACCATGGAGTTAAGAGTCCAGTGTAGGGGTTCCCAAATTTTAGGTGCATCAGAATCACCCAGGGGGCTTCTTAAAACACAAATTGCTGGCTGCAGTCCCAGAGTTTCAGCTTTAAAAGATGTCAGGGGTGGTACCCAAGAATTTGCTTATTTACAAAATTCCTAGGTGATGCTGATGCTGCTGGTCTGGGGACCATAAGACTGGTGTTCCAGAAAAACCAAATGGCACCTAAGCAGCCAGCAGCATGTGGCCTACAGACTCTCAGTAGCAAGAGCCTTGAGGTTTCATCGGAAAAGCCACCGGCCTAGACGATGTCTCAGATCCTTTCCAGGTCTCATTTTCCGGAGAGTGGGTGAATCGGCATGAGGGAGGTAATGACATTTTAGGAAGTAGGCTTGTGGGCAAGGGTGGGGAGGCTGGAACAGAAGATTCTAGAAACCACTGGGGTTGGGCCAGGGTTGGAGAAGAGGAGGCTTCGAGCCTTCTTCTGCCTCCCCAGCTGGCCCCGGCTTCAGCTTCCTCCTTTGGACACTACCCCGCCCCCCAGCCCCCGGACACCACGGCCTGGCCCCGGCCGGCGAGACCTGGGAGCCTTCACTGCCCACGACACCTACGGTTTTAGAATCTGGAGAGCAGATGCCTCTCCTTGCTAAGCAACTCATGAAACAAACAGTTTGTTACAGGGCTGTCTTTTTTGAAGCTGACTTTGTTGTTGGGGTGGGGAGATGTGTGTACAGATAAGCTTCTCAAAGTGATGACATCACAAGAATAATAAAAATGCCAGTTTGTGCTCGGCATGTTTCACCTCTCAGGCATGTTCTTCAAAATAACCACAGGTCCATCCATTCCTTTCATTACCTGCTCCAGGGGCTGGAGGCGGAAGCAGAAAAGGGGTGCCCGCTGATAAGCTGGAGTTCTGCCGCAGCTCTCCAAGGGGCAGACTGTCTGACCTCTCAGAGGCTCAGTTTCTCCATCTTAAAAATGGGCCGACCTAGGTGGCTGCCAGTCCTCAACACATTCATAGAACTGATTTTAACTGAGCGTTTGACCAAGACTTTGTTCAGTGGAATTTTCACTGGCGGAGTTTATCGTACATGAATTCGCTCCAGATACACATAAGTACATTTTTCTCTTTTGTTATGGTAAGGGGTCAGTGATTGCTCCAGGTTTTGTGACTTAACACAATTTGTGAGGGCATTTCCTTAAGAAAAATAATACAGAATTACTATTCAAAGTTAGGTGCAGGGCCCTGGCACAGGTTGAGGCCACGAAGCGCCCTGAGGCCCGAGAGTCTTAGCTCCACAGCATGGCTGCTCCGTGTGTGGCCAAGGCCCACTGTCGTCCTGGGCAAATATCAGGGTCTGGCAGATTGGAGACCCTTGAGACCGTCATGGGCTTGAGTTGGCACTTTGCAAACCTGAGCTCTTCCGCGCCCATCCTGTCCTGGCCTGTGTTTTGGCCTTGACACTCCAGTTGCCAGGCAACCGTCTATCCTATAGGAATTCACACTCGTTCTTCCAGGCAGACACACATTTAATTTCAGACCCAGAGTGCTTGGTGACGTGGGGTGTCACCAGCCTGCACCCTCACAGAAATAACCCGAAGCACTGAGTCAAAAGTAGCTGGGGGAACTGATACCCGCATTTGATCTTATTCCCCTAAAATAGCTTGGTCCTGTTTATGGGGCTGCCGTGAGAGAGGGGACTTGGGAGCCTGGCTGTGCTCGCAGCCTCCTCCCTCCCGCCGAGTGCTTGCCTTTCCCTGGCCATTGCCAGAGACGCTCACAGTGACTCAGGGCCCTGAACATGATGTAAAACCCCTGGCTCCGGGTGGGGTGACGGGGAACGTGTGACAGCCTTGGAATTCCAGGCGGGACCCTTAGTGCCCGCCTGCTAGTTCTGGACCAAGGTCAGGTGCAGGTGAGAGCTAGACTCTCCAGCCTTGTGGGGACTGGGGAGGGTGTCCTGGGCTTAGGCTGGAGCCCCCACTGAGGACGAGCCCAGGCCTTGGCCCCTAGGGAACATGCATCAGTCCATTCTCTAGAGGAGCAGTTCTCACCCTTGACCCCACACTGGAATTGCCTCGAGAGCTTCAAATACTATGGATATAATTTAATGGTGAGATTCTAATGTGCAGCCAAGGTCGAGATCCAGGGGATCCTGCCCAGGGTCACCTCCCTGGCTGGCTGGAGGGCTTTTCCCTTTTGACAAGTGTATCAGGGGTCCCGGGCACCCCCTGGCACCCCCCGGCTTCTGACATCTCAGGGCCCTCTTCCGACTTGAGCAGAGCTGCCTGTCCTGCTGGATCCCACGTCCCTCAGGCTCCCAGGCCCTCAGCCAGGCATCAGGCCTTAGCTGCTGCTCTACTGTGTGTCCTGACCGGTACCAGGCTCCCCTGGGGACACGTGGCCTTCTAGAGAGCTGGGTAAGAAGCAAGACCCCTGAAAAGATGCTAGATCAGGACTGGGGTTAGAGAAAGTTAGGGTCTTCACGGTGTGGTGGGTGATGGGAATGGATGTAAAAGTTGGCTGTAGGGCTTTGAATATATAACCAAAGCAGCGTGCATGCTGGTAAAAATGAGCACCAGACTCCAACAAGCAATCAATCATAGGCTATCCACTAAAGATTTTAGCATGTGTTCATTGGTCAGTGTGTTTTTAATTGTTTTATTGTGATACAAAAGCACATAATATAAAGTTTACCCTCTTAGCCATTTTTAAACATACAGTACAGGGGTGTTAACGATACTCACATTGTTTCGTCTCAGGTCTTTAAAACGTTTTCCTCTGACATGACTGAAACTCTATACCTATTAAGCAGCGGCTCCTCATTTCCCCTCCCCCGGCCCCTGCAGACACCATTCTACTTCTGTTTTCATGATTTCGACGACTCTAGATGTTTCACGTACGTGGAATCCTACAGTATGTGTTCTTTTGTCATTGGCTTGTTTCACTCTGCCTGATGGCCTTAAGGTTTATCCACGTTGTAGCATGTGACATGATTTCCTTCCTTTGTTTAAAGGCAGAATAATATTCCCTTCCACACACATACCATATTTTACTTGTTCATCCATCTGTTGGTGGACATTTGAGCTATTTCCACCTCTTGGCTATTGTGAATAAACCTGCAACGAACATGTGTGTGCAAATTTCTCAAGGCCCTGCTTTCAATGCTCTTGCATATATGGCTCGGAGTGGGGGTGCTGGGTCAGACGGCAGTTCTAGTTTCAGGTTTTCGAGGCACCTCCGTGTCGTCTTCCGTAGCATCTGCACCAAGTTACAGTCCCACCAGCAGTGCCACAAAGGCTCCGGTTTCTCCGCACCCTCGCCAATACTTCTTTTTCTTTTCTTTCTTTCTTTTTTAAAAAAATTGTAGCTGTCCTCATGGGTGTGAGATGATTTCTCACTGTGGTTTTGACTTATGTTTCTCTAATAATCGAGCATCTTTTCATATGTCTCTTGGCTATTCATATATTGTCTATGGAGAAATGTCTATTTCATGTTCTTTGCCCATTTTAGACATCGGGTTAGTTGTTTTGTTTTGTTTTTTACTGTTAAGTTGTAGGAGTTTTTTATATATTAAATTTTTATCTGATATATGATATGCAATTATTTCCTCCAGCTTTGTAGGCTGCCTGCTCACTCTGTTGTTTGTTTCCTTAATGTTCAGATCATTGGTCAGAGTCTAAGTACAGTATGGAGCCGGCCAAATAATCAAAGAGCACAAAAGAATCAAGTGAACTTCCTGTAGTGAAATTCAGACCTCGAAATTGGGATAAAAATCAAATCAACATTATACCTACCAATTAATTCTAGCAGCAGGTCTACAGACATAAATTTGTAGGAAGTTGTTTTTTTTTGTTTTTTGTTTTTTTTTAAGTTAAGTTGGTTGCTGGGGCTCTACTCCAAGATTGTCCCCTGTGACTCACATGGAGTGGCATGGACTCCCTGCCATCCAGAGGAGCAGACCCCTGGGGGAAGGTCCATCTTTCAGAGAAGAAGGATCTAGATCTTGGGCCCTGGGAGGAGAAAAGTACAAGGGGCTTCTTGGTTGTATCTCGCCCCCTGCAACTCCACAGGCAGCAATGATGGGGGTAGGAGCCCTGGGGAACCAGGCCCACCACTCAAAGTTGGGCTGGGGTGGGGTGATGGTTAATTTTATGTGTCAACTTGACTGGGTTAAGGGATGCCCAGATAATGGGTAAAACATTATTTCTGGGTGTGTCTGTGAGGGTGTTTCTTGAAGAGATGAGCATTTGAATCTGTGGACTGAGTACAGAAGATCATACTCACTAATGTGGGTGGGAGTCATCCAATCCACTGAGGACCCCAATACAACAAAAAGGCAGAGGAAGTGTGAATTTGCTTGAGCTGGGACATCATGTTTGCCCTCAGGTGTCAGAGCCCCTGGTTCTCAGGCCTACGGCCCTGGACTCCTGATTCTTGGGCCTTGGGTCTTACACCGTCAGCCCTGTGTTCTCTGAGAGCCTGACTAACATTGGTGGGGAGGGGAGAGTGTTCAGGGCAGCCCCTCTGCCCCCAGGGGACTCAGGGCTTCACTGCCAGGGCTGGCCTAACACAGCCACTCGGATACCTCTCGGCCCCTCCAGAGGCCTCTGCCTATTGGGGACCTTCTTTCCCTCACTTGTACCCAGTCCGTAATTCCTCAGCCTGCCTGAAATCACACTGGCAGACTCGAAGCTGCCTCAGGTTCCTCCTGGGCTCTCCTGCTTTTCTTTCTTCTTTGCACTTTTGCCTTGCATTTCTCTGAGGCCATCTGGGTCTGGTCAGCTGGGCCAGCTTCAAACATAGCAATTTAAGGGGTTGCTCTTTACTCCTTGGTGGAAATGTGAAGTCATGAGCACTAGGCCAAGAGCTTGAGACCTTGGCAAATCACGTAACCTCTCTGGGCCTCAGTTTCCTCTTCTATAGCATGGGAGAGATTTCTCTGCCCTACCAATTGCCAAA
The DNA here is from genome assembly GCF_014176215.1 of Rousettus aegyptiacus. NCBI lineage: Eukaryota > Metazoa > Chordata > Mammalia > Chiroptera > Pteropodidae > Rousettus > Rousettus aegyptiacus. The sequence goes on from NW_023416287.1 coordinate 76,476,923, forward strand.
GGCTGAGATGTAGCCTTGAGCCAGGTGCTGTAGGTGATAGAAGACACAGGCCGTAGGCTGGCACTCAAGTCGAGACTGAGCTCTTTAACTGTTCCTACAATGGTTGAATTCAAGGCTCAGATGGACCAAAGCCCCAGGCATGTTCCTAAGGTGACTCTCCCAGCTGCGCCCATCAAAGGCACCCCAGGAAAGGGGCCTGAAGTCCTGGGCCCAGCTCTACCTTGGTCATTAGTCCTTCAATTGCCCCAAGACTCAATTTTCCTCATCTACAAAGTAGGAATAATGACGCTCCTTTTATTTAACTCACCACGTAAATATAAAAATTTCTTTGGTCTATTTAAAAATTACTCATATAATGTATGATAAACATTGGTTATAAAATGTTCAGCCTTAATGAGCCCTCTCCCCCTTTTTCCAGGGCTGGCGGCCTTGCGTTTGCTGGCATCTCCACACCCACAACCTTGTTCGTGGGTTTCTATTTTGCAGGCGTTTCTTTAGTCTGATCAGTGATTTTTATTCCTAGTTAATGCCACATCAGTACACAGCTCCTTGTGCTTTCAAAGGTGAAATGTTATTCTAGAGTTTGCAAGGACTACAGCTTACTCCACCAGTCTTCTTTTGATGGAGAATCACCTCTTGTGTTCATTGACGCATATGAGTGCCAGTAAAGGTGCCTGGCTCAGGAAGTGTTTGTCGAATGAATGAATGAATGAATGAAAATCCACATAACTCCAAGGAGCATCATTTATTGAGCACATCTTTCTTTCTTTCTTTCTTTCTTTCTTTCTTTCTTTCTTTCTTTCTTTTCGGGAGGGAGGGAGTGGGAGGGAGTCGAGAAGGCAAAGGAAGGAGAATGAATGAAGGTCGGAATTGAGGAGGCTTCGATGTCTTATTTATTTCTGTCTTATGATGTGATCTGTCTTCTTCCTTCCTTCCTTCCTTCCTTCCTTCCTTCCTTCCTTCCTTCCTTCCTTCCTTCGCCTACAGCACCTGGTCTGCCTAGGTTGTCTCCCATGCAAATATTAACCAGGCTTGGTCCTGCTTAGCTTCTGAGATCAGACGGGATCAAGTGTGTTCAGGGTGGCATGGCTGTAGACAAGACTTTTTTTTTTTCAAACATTAGCTCTAATCCTTTCAAAATCCCCACAAAGTGTGTGGCACAATCTCCATTTTGTGGATGAAGAACTGGACTCAGAGAGGTTAAACACTTTGCCAAAATCTGCCCAGCTGGAGGGGTTGGCGTCTGGGGTTGTTCTGATTTTCATGCTTCTGCTCTTTCCCTTCTATTAGGTAACTATGCTCAAACACCCTCTACCTGTCCTCCCAAAAGGCCATTGCAGGCCCTCAGGAAGAGGTGACACACAGCTTCATGACACTGCAGCATGGATAAACCCACTGTGTCCAAGAAGCATGGTAAAAGGAGGCAAGCAACCAAATGGGAAAAGGTATTTGCAAGCGATACCCCTGATAAGGGGCTAATATCCAAAATACACGAAGAACTCATACAACTCCATGACAACAAAAAACAATCTGATTAAAAAATGGGCAAAGGACCTGAACAGACATTCCTCTCAAGAAGTCATACGGATGGCCAAGAGGTATATGAAAAGATGCTCAACTTTACTAGCTAACGAAATGCAGATCAAAATCACGCGATGCCCCCTAACACTTGTCAGAACGGCTATTATCAATAAGACAAGAAGTAACAAGAGTTGGAGAGGATGTGGAGAAAAAGGAAGCCTCATACTCTGCTGGTGGGGATGTAAATTGGTACAGTCACTACGGAAAACAGTATGGAAGTTCCTCAAAAAATTAAAAATTACCACATGACCCAGCAATCCCTCTTCTGATATCTACCTGAAAATTTTGAAAACATTTATTTGCAAAGATGTATGGATCACTACATTCACTGCAATGTTATTATTCATGGTGGCCAAGACATAGAAACCACCAAAATGTCCTTTGACCAATGGCTGGATAAAGAAGATGAGGTACACACACACACACACACACACACACACACACACACACAATGGAATACTACTCAGACATTAAAAAAAAGATGAAATATTGTCATTTGAGACAACATGGGTGGATCTTGAGAGTATCATGTTAAATGAAATAGGTCAGATGAAAAAGATCAGGAACCGTATGATTTCACTCATTTGTAGGATATAAAACAAAAGGCAATAATCAAACAAACAAACAAATGTGTAGATACAGACAATAGTGTGGTGGTTACCAGAGGGGCCGGGGGTAAGGGGAGAATGAAGAGGGTAAACGGGCGAGATGCAGGCTGACGGAAGGAGACTGGACTCTGAGGGGCGAGCACACAGTGGGATTCACAGATGCTGTATTATGAAGTTGTGCACCTCTTATCAATCAATGGTACCCCAATAAATTTAATTAACGTACATTGGTACACACATGTCAACTTTACTATAAAAAATATACCGATATTTTGAAAAGCACATACCAAAAAAATATTAAAAAAAAAAAAAAAAGGTAAAATGTGACCTAGGACCCAGCTGACCGTGCCCCGTCCATCTGTGGACGAGAGCTCAAAAAAGGGGACGCCTGGCTCCTCAGAGTCTGCTGGTGGGGAGGAGGGGCTTGGGGGAGGGTGGGCTGTGTGGGGTTGGTCTGGATTCTCACGCAGCCCTTTGGAGAACGCGCCCCTTCACCCAGTCTCTAAGCAACCTCCTTCTGCAGCGGGCGGGAAGCGATCCATTAATGATACGTTAGGAAGCCCTTACTGAAAATAATTACACCCTCCCCTGAGCACGACGTGTCAAAACGCGCCCGGTGGCTCGGTGGCTCGGCAGTTCAGGCAGAGCCCAAAGGCCGCCCCTTCCCCCCAACCCCCCTCCTCCCGCTCCCTCTTCTTAACCTGGCAATGCTTCTGCTCACAGACCCCTTTTCTCTGCTTCCCGAGACTGGCAGAGCGTGGGGCGCCCACAACGTCCACACCCCGTCTCTTTTATAAGCTGCACTGTTTAGCCTACACAGGGCTCGGAGAAGGGACGTCATGCATTCAGAAGGCTGGAAATCAGGGTTGCCTTGGGAAACCCAAGGTGGATGTCATCGTGGTTGTGGGGACCGATCCCCATTTCTTTGGTTGGGGTTGTCAAATTATCCATGACTTTGGGCTCAGGTGGACTGGGATGTCAATCTCTGTGTGACCTTGAGCCAGGCATTGGACCTCTCTGTGCCTCAGTTTCCTCAGATGTTCAACAGCCATAACAAACTTTGTAGGGTTGTGATAGCTAAATAACATTTAACTAATGGACCTTACTCTGTGCAATAAAATCTGGTCATAGGGGCTTCTTATAGGTGCCTGACACACTCATAGGACAACCGTGACTGCACAGTGAACAATAAAACACGGAGCACAACTTAGTAAGGAGTGAAGAAGTTTGGGAGAGGAGAGAGATCCAGGTGAGCTGGGATAATGAGGGCGAGCTGGGCCAAGGGGATGGGGAGGATTTGCAAAGTCAGAGGGACAGGCCTGGAGACAGCCAGGGTGGATCTGACTAGAGGGAGGAATAAACCCTTAGCGACATCCAAGAGTGTCTCCTTCGTTTACTCAGCGTCTTCCCCATCCGAATTCAGGCTCCCGGCAGGCTGGAGTCTGTCTGTCTGGTCCTCTGTCCTCCCACCACCTGCCCAGAGCAGATGTTCGGAGGGCGGTTGTTGAAGGAAGACAGAAAAAAAGTGAGAGGTGCCAGGCAACACAGGTCTCCCCAGGCTGAGGCGCCTGCTACAGAGGCAGTGGGAAATGGGAAGCATTCAGGTTACAGTGGGATGTGTATGGAGAATGCTTTTCTGTGCATTCCGTCCAGGCGAAAAATCTGGAAGGGTTCGCTCTAAACTGTTAAGGGTGGCGGGGGAGGGAGGGTCTCTGGAGAGTGAAAGGGGAAGTGAGGGGTTTTCAACTTTTACTTTATTTATATAGTTTCCCACTGAACTTTAAGACAACAAATATTGTTGCAGTTTTTAAAAAAAAAATGTCAACAAATTTTAAGAAAATTGGGAACCACCGGAGCAGGGAGGCGAGGAGGTGCGTTGGTCTGTGCGGGGTTCCTCTGTGGGGAGGTCAGCGTTCACCGTCCTGGGGGAAGAGTCAGATGTCACCTCTCACTGCTGCAGTAAAGGTAAGGGCTGCCGGGCCTGGCGGCCAAGCAGGGGCCGCGTGAAGAGTTGCTAGCTCCTCTGAGGGGCAGTGTGTTGGCCGGCCCAGGCTCCAGCAGTCTCCAAGGAAGGCTGGCTGCCGTGAGGGAAGCAGAGGGCAATGGCTCTCTGTGTCCCCGCCCCGCCTGAGTCACTCATGGCTGGGCTCTCCGCCTACGGAGGAGAAGCACGCATGTGGTCCACTGTTGACTGTGGGGGCCTGGTTGCGACTGCGGAGGAACCTGTAACCTCCAAGAAGTAGACGGCCGCCCCTCATTTCTACGTCCGCATCCTTTTCCCTGTAAATAAGGCCTGGTCCTAGCCTTCCAAGGAGTGGCAAGATGGCAGGCCAGGGCATTGTTGGAAGCAGGGCGAAGGACACCTTCTAAGTGAGTGGGGTTCACCTGGTGGAGAGGATGGACTGGCCACCGTTCTGGGATGAGGAACTGAGAGCCAAGGCCGAGGCCTGCCCCAGCAGTGCATTTGGAGTAGAAGCTTCGGCTGAGTGGGGAAGGAGGGCTGGAGAGGCTGGTGCTGGAGAGCCGGAGGGCTCAGGGCGGGAAGCAGAGGCCAGTGGTCTGCGTTTCAGAATGACGCAACCTGGAGGAGCCCTGCAGAGGAGGGCACGCGGCCTGCTTCCCACTGAGGACCACACTCTGAGCCTCTGGGGGATTCTGAGCGAGGAGACGCACCACCGTCCTGCAGAAGGAGCCAGACGTGGCTCAGAGGCGATGGAAAGACTGAAGTACCGCTCCGTTCCTGCCCGTAATCCATCACCTCCCTCGGCTTCCCACCCTTTCTCCCAGACACCAGCAAAGTCACCTACAGCTGAGAGCGTTGGCCAGCTCTCTCAAGATTATTTTTAATTTTTCTTTATTTTTAAAACATCAAATAATACATATTTGCTGAAAACTATTAAGACAGCACTTCTAAGTAAGAAGCGAATGTCTGTTCTATCCCAGCCACCTCTTTTCGGCTCTGCTTTGTGAAGCTCAGTATTCTCTCTCACACAGTGCTTTTATTTATTATTGTTCAGCATTGGTTTGTTTTGTTTCCACAAATTTGGGATCCCCTTCTACATATTCCTCCATGACTTGTTTTGTCACTCAGCAGCACAATACCATGGAAGTTCCTTGTAATAAATGAGTTTCTCGGTGTGAGGGACCATAACTTATTGGAGCAAACTTATTGATGGGCACTCAGGCTGTCTCTAATTTTTTGCTAATTCAAACGGAGCTGCATTAATGTGTTTGCAAAACCATCTTTGTGAGCTTGTGCAAGTGTTTTTATGCAATATTTTCCCAGATGAGGAATTGCTGGGTTGAAATTTAGGTATCATTGAGCATTGGGTAACTATTGCTAAATTAACCCACAGAAGGCAGCCCCGATTTACTTTCAAACTGATCCGTTTACTCTCATTCCTCTCAGCACTGCGTATTATCAGTCGTTTTATTTTATTTTTCAAAACTGATAGAGAAAAAATAATATCTTATTGGTGTTAGCTTGCATTTCCTATGATTACTGGAAAGATTAAACATCTTTTCATATATTTATGGATCATTTTATTTTCTTTTGAAAATTTCTGCTTATTTTTTCCCTATGTTTCTATTGGGTTATCTTTTTTTTTTTTTTCTTATTGTGTATAGATTCAGGATCCACATCCTTTATATTTTACATATGATGCAAATACATATTTTCTCCTCCTGTGTCGTTTGTCTTTGAACTTTGTTTATGAGGTCTTTTTCTCCCTCTTCCAGTCTCTAAGTAGCCAGAGGCTTCTTTTCTACTTTCGGGGTGGGTGTCTGGCACCTCCTGAATCCCACCGGTCAGGGCGAAAATGCTGGGAACTCACAACTTGCTGGCAGGAGCCCAGCCTGGAGCAACTTACCCTGAGACGGCATTTTGGCATTTTGTCAGGCGATAGAGAGCACTGGGACCCCAGGCCTGCCTGCCCCTGGAACAGCCCTTCCTGCCTCGGGAGACCCCCACCCCCCACCCCAGGGCTGCAGATGGGCTGCCTGGCTGGGATAGCCAGCAGGAGCCTGGGGAGAGGATTTGCTCACACCCCCCAGATGCCACCCTGCTGCGGGAAGGGAGGGAAGGCAGCACTGGCTCTCAGGCCACAGATGGGGAGATATGTTAATAGACTTTTCTGGAAGGAGTCTGGAAGGAGGCTCCAGCTCAGTGGACTGGCCCCTGATCACAGCACACAGCTCAAGATTCCAGCCTCATCTCCCGGGCCTCTGGAAGGCAGCCTCCCTGTCTTTGAGGTGCCCCATTCGGTAGTATTGATTATAACTGCCCTTTATTTGTTAACATTTGGGGGTTTCTTTGCTATAAAAGTACTTCATGCTACATACAAAAATCACAATGGTCACAGCCGGCCACTTGGAGCCCACCCTGGGCCTGGAGCCTGTATGGAGCTGACCAGTTTCTTTCCCTTCTTGAGTCTCTTTCCCCAGCAGCTCCGAAAAAGCGGAAAAAGTGTCCATCTCATCTAAATCTAAAAGTCTCACCTTTATCTGTGATTGGGTTCCCTTTCCTTAATCTTATTGTTGTGGGTTTTTTTTTTCTCTTCTTTTTAAAAACCTTTTCAATCATGAAATAGGCATAGATAAAAGTGCATTTAAGACAAATATGCAGCTGAATAAGAATTATAAGAGAAAGGCCTGCGGCCAGCACACAGATCATGGGGAATGTTCCAGGACACACGAAGCCACCCTGCCTCCGGGGCCCCGCCTTAGTCACAACCTCCTTCCGGTCCCATCAGAGGCAACCACCGTCCTGATGTCCCAGTAATCACGTTCTCGCTCTCCTCTGCACTTGTCCCACTGTGGTTTGGCTTTGCCGCCTGTTTGGGCCTTTTTGATTCCCTGGGTCAGGCTTGCTGGGCAGCATCACTTACCTTGTATTTTTCCAAGGACTGGTGTACTGGGCCCCAGCCTCAGGCCCCGGCCTGGACCCCCACACCCTCTCTTCCCAGGGCCCAGTAGAGCCGCCCTGGCCTCCAGGCTAATCATGCACAGGTGAGAATTCCTTCTCCTCCCCCCAACCACCGCACAACCTAAGGCAGCTTATTAAATGCTTTAAGCTTCAGTGTCTTCTCTATAAAGTGAGTTATTGCGAGTTATTGGATGTGTTAGCTCACGGAAAGCGTTTGCCCTCCTCCCCTCTCCCCTTTTTTTTTTTTTTTTGTTTTTTTGTTTTTTTTTGATATTTTAGTAAGCAGGACCCAAAAGTTGGCTTTTATTCTCAAACCGTCCCACCTTTCTGCCCTGGCTTCTGCTGTTCCCAGCACTCGGTGTGCTTCCCCTTTCCTTATTTCTCCATCACGGCCCGATCCCAGGGCCTCAGCTTTTATGACACCCCTGTCTAGTGACCTGTTCGTCTGGAATTACGCCCCCCCCCCATTACATTTCTACATTCTAGGAGGCTAATAAAAATCTCTGCCGTTTATTGGGCAACTACTTTGTGTGACTTCCCTCTACATGTTATCTGTCTTTCTTGCAACAACCGGAACAAGCAGATTATAGCTCTGTTTTATAGATGAGCAAATTGAGGCTGACAGAAGTTAAGGAATTTTGCCCAAGGTCACAGAGTTGGTAAGTGAGGGACCCGGGAATCCATTCAGCACCTGCTGCTGGTCCATTCAGCACCTTTGACCATGTCAGCAAAGGCGGCTTTACTTGGGGTGGGGGGTGCGGGTCACACAGCCCATAAAGAGGTGAAAGTCATGAAGATGGAGTGCAGGTGGGATATGGCCCCATTGGCCCTCAGGGAATACTTTGATAAGGCACAGACAGGAAAGATAGAGAAGAGTTGCAGGCGCCCTATACCCTAGAGCTGGTCCGTCCTGTGCCTGGGGAGAGAGGTGGGCCTCCGTGAAATGCACACTCAGAGGCCCCGGAATCTAATTTACCCTGGAGGGCCCCAAACCTTCTGTGAACCTTTTATGCCTTTTGAGCCCTAGCACAGGCCCAGACCCTGGGGGTCTCATTACACAGCTCGTGGTAATTGTGGCCATTTGAAAGCCTGTTGCCTTCACCCTCTGGACCTTGAAGGACTGTATAAAGAAGTAGCTAAGGGCTCCAGAGCCAGACAGTCTGGATTCAAGTCCCAACTCAAGTCATTTTGTGTCTGCACTACCTTGAGCAGCTTACTTCATAATGTTTCAGTTTTCTCATCTGTAAAATTATGATTAAAGATAGTAACTACCTCATTTGCAAAACTGTGACTAAAGATACCGCTTACCTAATAGGACTGCTATAAGGATTAGAGTTTATATATGCTCAGTACTGTGGGGGTTAATGGGGGTTCTTTCCCTTAAACTGATAACTAAAGATCCTGAGGACTCTGGAGGTCTCCAAACCTTGGGGACTAGCTCTGTCGCAGGTCAGGACACTGGGCAACATATCGCTCTGGCTCCTTAGCCTTCGCTAGGCCTGGGCTTATCCCAAGGCAGGTGTACCCATCTGCTGCGGGAGCATGGAGAGGGGAGAGAAGCCACACTCAGGGAATTAACCTTGGTGGAGTACTTCACGTGGGCCAGACCGCACGAGAGGTGCTTTGCAAACATTTACAGACGTAACGATGGCAATACGTTCTGAGGAACGCGTCGTTGGGCGATCGTGTCGTCAGGCGAACATCACAGAGAGCACTTACACAAACCTAATGCTACAGACTGCTCCGCACCTGGGCCGTGCGGTGTAGCCTACTACTCCTAGGCTACACGCCTGCACGGCACGTTATGGGCCAAAACTCAAGATTAAATCAAGCGCCAGAGAAAATGACGCAATCAGGATGTGTGGTAAACACGAGATGTGGAGGCTGCTGCCAGTGTAGCGTGGCAAACTCTTTTACAGAAAGCTTTTTTTTTTTTTTAATAAGTAGAAAGAGGAGACTCTAAAAATGATAAAAGTATAGTATAATAAATACGTAAACCAGTAACATAGTCATTTACTATCATTACCAAGTATCATACATTGTACATAGTCGTATGTGCTATACTTTTATACAGCTTGCAGCCCAGTTGGTTTGTTTACACTGGCATCACCTCCAACATGTGAGTAATGCATTGCACCACAATGTTATGACAGCTACGACGTCATGAGGCAATAGGAATTTTTCAGCTCCATTATGATCTTATGGGCTCACCATTGGATATGTAGTCCGTCATTGACTGAAATGTTGCTATGTGGCGCATGACTGTACTTCCTTTGTTTTTTGTACACTCTGGGATAGGTGGTATCAACCCTCATCTTGAGAAAAAGAGGCTCAGAGAGGTTAAGTAACATGCCCAAGGTCAAACAGCATTGAGATTCGTTCCAGGCCTATCTGGCCCCACAGTCTGGGTTTTCCTGCTAAAATTAACTTGCTACCCTGAAGCGGGCCACTTTCTGGGGTTAGCTATGAATGGTCCTGAAGGAATGACTCAAGCGAGAGCCCCTGTTCATGCATATAGAAGGCCCCATTCTGTTTCACAGAAATAGACATTTCAGAGACTTAAGAGATGGGGATTGCATTGATTCTCTAGATCAATTTTGGGTGTATTGTATTTAAAAATTATTCTCTTCCAATCCATGAACATGGGATATCCTTACATTTATGTCAATCTTTTAAGATTTCTTTCAGCAATGTCTTTGATTTTCAGAGTCTGCAACCTACATTTCTTCTATTAAATTTATTCCTAAGCATTTTATTCTTTTTGATGTTATCATAAATGGAATCTTTTTTTTTTTCAAATTTCGTTTTGGATTGCCTGTTGCTAGTGTATAGAAATAAAGTCAATTTTTACATACCGATTTTGTATCCTCCAACTTGCTGAACTCGTTCACTAGTCTAGTAGTTTTTGTTTTTTGTGGATTCTTTAGGATTGTCTATAGACAAGATCACATCATCTGCAGAGGTAGTTTTATTTCTTCCTTTCCAATCTGGATGCCTTTTATTGCGTTTCTTGCCTCTTGCCTAATCCCCTGGCCAGAACCTCTAGCACAAAGTCCAAGAGAAGGGGTAGCAGCAGAACCCTTGTCTTGTTCCTGGTCATAGGGGAAAAGCATTCAGCCTTTCACCATTAAGTATGACGTCAGTGATGGATTTTTTCATAGAAATCCTTTACCAGGTTAAACAAGTTGCTCTCTCTTCCTAGCTCATTGAGTGTGTTTATCATAAGACATTGTAAGATATCACAATATTATGAAGTCTAAGAAATGGCAAGAGGGCCACCTTCTGCTCAGGCTTGTTAGCTTCTTACACAGAGAACTCGATGCTCCTCACGCCTTCCTTTGCCTCCACCCCTGAGAAGGGAGCTACCTTGGGTCCTCAGATTCCCACCCAAGTCTCAGGATGGGAGGGCTCTGCCTCTGTGAATATACCCCCCTGCCCCAAACAAAAAACATTACAACTCTGAAGCTCTCAGGGCTGGGACAGGTTCCTACCCCACCTAGCGTGAGAAGGGTCACAGCCTCTGCGGGAAGACTGGGAAGACTTGGTCAGGGAGCAGGAGGCATGAGGGAGGGATGGCAGTCACTCACCTCCCTTGGATGCCCAATAATCCAGGGTTACTCTGGCCAGAGGCAGAAAGAGAGGCTGTCAAGATCTGGGGGTGGTTGGGGGTCAATGGGTCTCCTGTCACCAGCTCGGAGAGTCCTGATGGGTCCTGCCCCTGCCCGGACAGGGAGCAGCAAGGGGGACAAGAGAAGGCCCCCACGTACTGGTCTTGCACCCAGTGCCATGGGACATGCCCGTGCACGCAGGCCAGCTCTGCCCCTACACGGAGAGCGGGACTCCAGGTCCATCCCTGGCCCAGGGGTACCTCAGCCAACTTCCGTCCCCAGCCCCACTATAACTTTCCCCTTGTAAGGCACCCGCCACTTCCTACTATCTCACGTTCCGACCTTCCCCCCATCCCTTCTCTCATGGTTCTTCCTCAGGAGTCGCCTTCGACAGGGAGAACCCCTCCCTGCCTTTAGGGCAACCCCTGGCCCCTCAGCGTCCATGTGCAGCATTGTCAGATCTGGCTTCGGCACACGCAGCGCTCAGTAAATGTTCTTTCCCCTGGGCAGACGGGCAGAGACACGTATGCGTTTGGGGGGATGGAGGATCAGCAAGAGGAGTTGGAGGGGAAGGAGGAGGGGAAAGGGGCCTGATAACTGGCAGGGGGGCCAGGGGAGCCTTCTCCAGAGCTGGGACCCCGTCCTCCATTCTCCGCTTCTCTGGTTCCCAGGAGAGGCTCCATTCTTCTGGGGCGACTCACTCACACGCCCTGCCCGCTCGGCTCTGTCACGCCTGGGCTCCCGGGCCACAGGGAAGATAATGAGGGTGAGGAGGTGTTTATGGTGCGTCTTCCTGGAGGAGCCCGTGGCTTCCCAGCTGTGACCTCAGTGCTCACGGGAAAAGCCTTGGGCGCACCGGGTGGGCAGGAGCCCACTTGCAGGAGGAGGAAGCTGAGGCCCAGAAGGGAGAGAGTTCCCAGAGGCTTTAGGGATCTAGAAGCCTCCCTCTTCCTCCTTTACCAAACCCACGGAAATCAGGGAAGTTAAAACAAAAAGGCCAAATTAGGCCCATCTACTCCTCAGGTCTACCCTGGCCCCCGCCCTTCCCCTCCCCATCTTCAGACTCACGCCAACAGCCACCTCTTCCCAGCATCAAGCTGCCGCTGCATAGCAGCACCCACCTTGTCAGGCACGATTGGGGAAACCAAGGCAGAGGCTTTGCTCTAACTCTGGGGGAACTTGAAGGATCTAGTGAGCCCACACCACCAGGAGGGGATGGGGGCAGGTGGGCTGTGCATGGGGCCCTTAGGAGCAGCTGAACCGAACCTCTTGGACCTGGGGCTTTGAGGGAGCGGGGAGCCTTCTGCACCCCTGAACTCCTGGTGCCCACTCAGCAGGCCTCGACTAGGTGAAGAGACCTTTGGCCAGAGCTGCTGCTCCCCATCCTTCACCAGTGACCCAGCTCAGGGTTAGGGCGACAGGCCCAGATGTTCCCCCTGTACTTCCGGGGCTGCCAACCACCCAGCTCTGGGTGGCTTTGCAGTTGAAATCTCTGTGTCTCCTTAGCAGTGCTCGGTGGGCCTCTCCCCTGGCCTCTGAGCACCCCAGGCAGCCCCCATCCATCATTCCCTGCACACGTCAACGACTCAGGGGGCTCGAGTATCTGCCGGCCTCTCCTTCCTTGGGGACTCGACTTGGCTCATCCTCACTCCCACCTGAGCTCAGCCTTCCCTGGCCAACTGACAGGGGTCTGCGGGCTGCTGACCAGCCGCTGAGGCCTGGGCCTCGGAATAACGGCTTCATCGCCCAAGGCTCCTCTGCCCTCTTCGTGTGGCCTCACGGTTCACCCTCACAGAAGCCTTCTGAGGTGGGCACGCTTATCAAACCCATGTCACAGATGAGGGAGTGAGATCTAGGGAGGGTTCACGCTTGCCCGGGGTCAGAGACCTAGTAAATGGCAGGGCAGCACGCTGGCCCCTCACCACGGCGCTTGCTGCGGTCCGAGGCCCCGCCGGGACCCTCCCTAAACCCCGGACTTCCCGGGGGCCCAGCCGAGGGAGAACCGGCACGGCTGTGCGCTAGGGGTGTCTTCTGAAGCAGGAGCTGACACCCCTTTCGTGGCCCCACCACAAAAGGATTCATTTCCTCCTCACTCCCTAGGTCATAGGCTCAGGCCACTGGGAGTGGGGGACCTTAATTGGGAGGGAAACTCTGCTCACCAAGGAGCTGGTACTCTGGGTGCAAGTTGAGGAAGCTGGCCCCCGGGGTGGGGCTCTCGGGAAGGGACCACCTCAGGAGCACCCAGGACCACAGCTGGCATCAGGCGCACACCTGAGGAGGGCCCAACTGGCTTGGAGGGGAGCAGAGGCCTAGGGAACGGCAGTGGAAGTGAACAGGGAGTCCTGGGCAGGGGGTGGGGTGTCTGCCAGCTAGCCTTGGCTGGCCCTGGCCCTGGTGACCTCAGACAAGCTTTCCCCTGTCTGGGCCATAGGCCACAGCTGTGAAGTGCAACCTTTACTTGAGGACACCGAGCCAGGATCCCCATGACCTGTCCTTCTGGGATTCCTCCTTGTCCCATGACACGAGCTCACTTTTTGGCTGCAGGTGTGCATGTGCATGCGTGCATGCATGTGTGTATGGAGTAGGCCTGTGAGCTCTGGACTGAGTTAAGACAGCTGCCCCAAATACCCCCTGAACACAGCACCCCCTGTGCCCCACCAGCCTCCTCCTTCCTGTAACTGCTGAGGGCGAGAGAGCTGGTCCCCAGGACGCGGCCTGCACAAACATGCTCCGCCCATGAGGGGGCCTGTCAGGCAGAAGGGAAGGGCAGGGTCTACCCTCTGTGGCCTCCCCCACCCCAGCCCCCTGCCAATGCCCCAGCCCCCACCCCCCAGCATCTTCCAGGAGGTCCCAGGCCTCAGGGAGTTGGATGCAAAGCTTCCCCTACACCCTGTGCCTCCTCCGCCCTCCCCCTCTGCCCTGGATCATCCCAGCTCCAAGTCCAGGGTCTCTGGGGGTGACTTACAGTGGTCTGGCATGAAGTGTGAAGACCCAAAGGCTCCCCTGGAATGGTGCTCTACTCCCCACTCCCTGGTCCTGGGAGCTTTGCTCCCTAAATCCCCTGAATTTCTGGGGGCCTGGGTGGTCTGGAGTCATCCTTCTTGCTGCTGGGGAAATGGCTTCGAAGCCCCACTCCTGGCCTTTCTCCATTCTAGAAGTGTGTTCTAGTATACAGTCTCTCTTCTCTGTCCCTTCCCACCCCCCTTCTCCCCGCTCCTCCCTCTACTCCAGTGACCCAGCTCCCTCCGCTGACAACTGCTGGTCTTTCTGGTCCAGTCACCGGGGCCAGTCCTCACTTCTGAAAGAAGGGGCACACGACTGGAGAGGGGGGCGGAGGTGCTGTTCTGTAGTGGGGTCGCTGGATCGAGCGCCTGCCGCTTCCTGTGACCCGGGGCCCAGAGCGATCTCGTGAAGCCTGTTTGCCCTCCATGTGCTACGGCTGGCCTCTCCTAACGTGGGCAGAAGGATGGGTGACCTGATATAAGACACAGTGAGGCACACGGTGCCAAGCAGCGAGGTGCTCAGCCCTTCGAGGCCCTCCGTCCTCTGGCGAGCCCTCATGGCTGCCGGTGCCTGGTGACACGGCCTTCCGTTCAATATGACAATCTGACAACGCCCTGGCCTTTACCAAGTCACCTGCCTCAGAACCCTTGAAGGCTGGATCGGTCGTCTACAGAGCCCAGTGCTGCCCCCACAGGCAGACCGTGACTTCCGGCCACCCTCTGTGACACCCCTACTCTCCCGGCAGGGAGGACAGCCCTCGCTCCTCCCTCCGTGACACCCGCAGTCCTCCTTGCCGGAAGGGCCCTTGCTATTCCCCCCTCAGCCTCTCAGGGGTCCCCCGGGCCCCTGGCTTCTCCATCGAGCACTGGGGACAGGAAGGGAGAGGGGGATTTGAAGCTCAGAAGGGGGTACGACATCCACAGGGAGCCTCCACCTGCTCTGGAGCCTCCAAGTCAAGGCAAGTGAGCTCCAGGAAACCTGAGCTCAGCTGCCACGCCCCAGGGAGGGGCCGGACTGTGGTGGACGCGACCTGTGACCTCACCGCTCCTGGCTCCAGGCTGCGGCCCTGCCCACCTTCGGAGAATTCCATGACTCAGGTAGGAGGGGCGGGGCCCTTTTGGCAGAAAGTCTCAGGGCTAAGGTCACGCCACCCCTGCTGTGTCTGTGGGAGGGGAGGCGGCTGTGCCAGGTCCCGAGGGCACCGCCTTCCCTGCTTGGCCCAGAGAGCCGCTTCACGGGGGAACAAAGACGGGGCAGCCATGAGGGGCTGGAAGGGCGTTTTGGAGGTTTGGGGGGGCCAGGGAGTTGGAGGTCACGAGCTCCTACTGGGCTCAGCCTGCAGGATGGGGAGCCAGGAGCAGCTCAGGCTGGGGGACGGGGGGCAGGACCTGAGCCTCAAGGGATCCCCCAGCCGCTGAGTGGCAACATTTGGGGCGGCCGGCTAGGGCCGCGTGGGTCGTGGGCGGAGCACTGCTTCGCTCCGGCCGTCACGGACTTGGACGCAATGTCTGGGGACGTGCGACGTGATGGTTCCATTCTCTCTCTGTCTCTCTGTCTGTCTGTCTGTCTCTCTCACTCTCTGTCTCTCTGTCTCTCTCTGTCTCTGTCTGTCTGTCTGTCTGTCTGTCTCTCTCTCACACACATACACACACACACTTTGCTTACGCAGCCCCTCGAAAGTGATTTTACATCCATGTCCTGATGTACACACATTTCCTCTGCCCTGTTTAAAGATGGCAGCAGCAAAATAAAGGTGTGACTGTGGCATGGAGCTCTGTTGACTGGAGAAATGAGATTAGAATGAAAGAGCTGAACTGCTTTTTTTCCTGAAACTCCTTTTTGGGGTCTGCTTCATGCTGCCCAAAATCAAATTACCATCGCAACCCTAACTGGGACCCCACGTGGCCAGGCTGGGGCGGGGCAGGGCGGGGCCCTCCTTTTGGCCCAGGCCTCGGGCTGAGTGAGTGGAGCTGCTTTTCCCGTTGGCTGGGCCCTTCCTCAGGGTGTCCTCATTCAGAGGACCCTGAGGCGCAGCTGAAATGCGATCTTGCTCCAGAAGATTCCCTGAGCCAGGGAAGGCCCGCCAGGCGTCCCCCTCCCGAGGTGGCAAT
Source organism: Rousettus aegyptiacus (assembly GCF_014176215.1). NCBI lineage: Eukaryota > Metazoa > Chordata > Mammalia > Chiroptera > Pteropodidae > Rousettus > Rousettus aegyptiacus. Next base: position 76,492,758 of record NW_023416287.1, read on the forward strand.
CTCTTCCCCGTTCCTTCTCCTCTGCCTAAAAACGTGCGACGTCTCCATGGGAAAGTCCTTCCCTGTCATCTCACTGCTGTGAGGTCTGCATTTTCCAAGGCTGTGGCAACAATCCCTCTAACCCCATTCGCTCCTCCGCCATGTGCCCTCGACACTCTCCCCACCAGGAGGTGGGGTCTCTTACCCCCAGGCAGGAGTGTGACTTCTGAGGCTGGGTCTGAAAAGGTGATGCACTTCTCCCTTGTTTGCTGGGACACCTGCCTGGAGCCTTGAGCCATCACTTCCAGGTCCAACTACCTGAGGCCACTATACTGTGAGGAAGCCCAGGCCACAAGGGGAGGCCACGTGCTCCAGCTGTCAGCCCCAGCTGAGTCCCCGGTGGACAGCCGGCACTGGCCACCAGCGTGAGTGAAGGCACCTTCATGTCTTGCTGGCCCCAGGCCCACCTCTCTCATGGCTGTTGGGGAGAATCCAAAAGTAACTACATTTTTTCCTTTGATGTCCCCATCGGCCTGCTCAAGGGCACACTATCCAGGTTGACCTTTTCGCTCACCGTCTGCAAATCACCCCAAAATGTAAAAACAGAGGCTACTATTCCCAGTTACTCTCTTTTCCCTTGTTCTTATGAGCTCTGATTCTGCCTGAGGGTGTTAGTTATTCCGCATCCAGGATGGAAATGTCCCCGAGCATGTCCCTGGGGTCTGGTGCCCCTATAGGGTGTCCAGCGCATGGGCAGGTGGTGTCCAGCACATGGGCAGGTAGTCAGTCCCCAGTCAACAATTTAATGAGCGAGATACACCCAGGATGGAGTGAGGGTGTCGGGGAAACAAGGCTGCTGGGTCACGCGGGGAGCAGGCCGGGGGAGCCTCTTTAGACAGGGCGGGCCGCGGACCCCTTTGAGGCCGAGGGCTGGGGAAGAGGTGTCTGTCAGAGGGCGTGGGAGAAGGACAGGTCCATCTGGGGACTCGGTGTGGGGAGCGACCTCGGCAGCCGCACGGAGGCCCGCGGGGCTGGTGGGGATAGTTCCAGGGAGAGGCGTCCGGCTTTCCACGCCAGAGCCAGAGGGCGGCGGGTTGTGTCCCGGTGTGAGAGGTCGGTGTGAGTGAGTGTGTGTGTGGGGGGGGGGGGGAGGCAGGGGCACTGCCTAGCGCGCCCAGGGGAAGAGGGAAGCAAGGAAACGGAGTTCACAACGGAGGGGCTGAAGGAGAGACCACGGCGGGACAGAGCCGTGGACGGTTCCTGACTCCCCCCGGCCCCCACACTCCTATGTGAAGTCCTGACCCCCAGAACCTCAGACTATAACACCTTGGAGGTCTTTGCAGGGGCAATTAAAGGAAAATAGGGAAAATGAGGTCGATAGGATGGGCCCTGATGCATTCTGGCGGGGGTCCTTATGAGAAGAGAGACGGGGCACAGACACACACAGAAAACAGACCCTGCCAGACACAGGGAGAAAGTCGACACCTCGGAGCAAAGGAAAGGGGCCTCGGCAGAAGCCGACCCTGCTGACACCTCGCGCTTGGACTTCCGGCCTTCAGAACTGAGAGAACGGGCCGTCTGTGGCGTAGGCCACCCAGTCGTGGTATTTGTTAGGGCAGCCCCAGCTGACGGAGACATCCGGGGTCCAGGCTGAGACAGGCGGAGGGGCGTGCGGGGGTCAGGGCTGTGGTGTCAGTGATTTCAGACCAGGCTGTGCTTCGCCCTTGCCCTAGAGGGGGAGCCCCCTGGGACTCTCCACACCCCTCCCCCAATTCCTGAAGGCTCCGCGCCTCCTCTGCACACAGTGAGCCTGGACGAGAACCTGGATATCCTTTAGGAAACCACCTCCATCCCGCCCGTCTCCCAAGATGCTGTAGCAGCAATAGCCACCAAACGTGCCCAGACACGTGCGCGCACACACACACACACACACGCACACGCACACACGCACGCACGCACGCCAATATGTCATCTATTAAAATTCCAGTTTTACAAACTTGTTTCAAAATTGCCCGAAGGACATGGAAAATAGCCCTGCTTTGAAGATGTGAGCGTTTTGGAATGGCCGCCTCAGCCCACATCTGGTTTCCTGGTCTCTGGACTGGGGGAAGCTGGGGCCGGGCTGGTCTAAGGTGTCTCCACCCGCCTGGACACCTCCTGCTCTGCCGGAACCCGTCCCAGGTGGGGCTTGCACCGGCATGGGCCTGGTGGGTGCTGATGGTACCCTGGATGGGGGTCCCGTGCCGGGGGCTGCATAGGACTCTCCTGCCAAAGGCGTCTCCCTCTCCCTACATGCAGGGGAGCCCTGCTGGTTGGCGGGCCTTGGCGGAGTGACACCTCCCCCGGCAGAGAGCAGATCCTTCGGCCTCCTCCAGTCCCCAGTCCTCTGATGCCCCTCACCCGACAGCTCCCTGCCAGCAACTCCCTCCCCAGCGCTGCCCCGGCCTCAAAGGCCAGTTCTCCCCACACTCCATCGGGCGGCAGAGGGGCAGGGGATGGATGCAGGAGCAGAGGCAGGAACAAGGGTCTGTTCCTTCTCTGTGCCCAGGCTTCTGTCTGCACGATGGGAACCCCCTCAGGCTGCTCGGAGGAGACTCTGAGGGCCATGGAGGCCTGGCGGGGAGGGTGGCTCACCCTGAGGCTGGGAGGAAGATGCCACTTGGCAGGGGACAATCTCCTGGGATGGCAGGGCTGTGGTTGAGCTGTGTGAGCCCAGAAAGGGAGGACATGGCTGAGCTAGACCAGGGTGGCTTCCTGGAGGAGGCCGGATTTAAACTGGGTCAACAGGGCGAGGCCTCCTCAGAGGCAGCCAGGACACGTGCTCTGTCCCGGCCACACGCAGAGTTCCTTCTGCTCTCTCTCCCCTCGCCCATGAGATAGACAGCTTCCCCTCACCCCACCAAGGTCCCCCGAAACCAGGCTCCGGGCAGAGTTTTCTGGGGTTTAGGTTCCCTCCAGCCCCCATCTCCTCAATACACACTCAGGGAAAATCCCCTCTATGAGGCTGTCACCCAGGTGAATTCAGGTCAGAACCAACTCTGCGGGCAGCCTGCTGGTGGCAGCTGCCGCCGCCAGGCCCCCTACCGTCTGCCAAGCGCCCCCACTGCCCGGGCGCTCCGCTCTGTCATCTCCGGTGCTCCTGCAGCTCTGCTCCGCGCAGTTCGTCATCCCAGTCGCGGTGGGGGACTGAGGCTCAGAGAGGTCTGGGGACAGGCTCGGGCCGCACGGATGTCCCCTAGGTAGGCAGGCCAGCTCCTCCAAAGCCAGGTTCCCTCCAGTGGTGCCAGGGGACCCGCGCCGATTTTGCCCCAGAAGTAGTGCCCACGGAGGGAGCTGCGTGAGTGGGCGTCAACTTGTGCCTTTTGGAACCCACGGGCCCCGCCCCCGGCCACGCCCCCTCGGTCCCAGGTGCGTTGCATCGCTTCTGCCCCAGGTGTTCACTGGGGTCCTGACTGATGCCACCTGGTGATGCTGCTTCCGTGGTGCTGCCCTGAGGAGCTTCACAGTCGAGTGGAGTAGGGGCCCTGACGGGGACTCCGTGGGTGCGGGGGACAGGTGTCCTCTAACCAGCCTGGGCTGGGCCACCAGGCAAAGACTTCTTTGAGCCTGGCCTCAAAGAAAGACAGGAACCGGCTGGGAGACGGGGAGGGGAGGGAGATCCGGGCAGAGTGCCAGCAGGTCAGGGCATCCGAGGCAGAGCCCTCCCGTGGGACACCTCCCTCTGCAGCCCGGGGCTCCCCTGGGAGCATGAGCCTTAACTCCCCCACGGCTTGGGGCGGGGTCAGTGCTGCGGTCGGTACCATGAGGCTGAGAGCCCATGAGGCTCTAGGGGCTGAGCTGGAGACCTGAAGACCACTCCTGGGCCGGGGCTCCCTCAGAGGTTCTTGAGTTCCCCAGGCTGGGCCGGGTTGGGGAAGCTGCGCTATGGCGAGGACAGATGTTTCTAGTTTCGGTGCTCGGCTTGTCATAAATTGTTCCCCAACAAACCCTGTTTCCTATTAAGTGGACTCCAGGAGATGGAGAAGCTGCCCTTAGTCTGTGTGGGAACCTTGGGCGGGGCTGGGGGGACGCTGAGAAGCGGCTATAGGTGCTGTGGGTGCAACCCCTCTCCCCGCCTCCTCTTCGTACAGGCCAACCTGGTCCTTGGCAGGGGAACTGTCCCTGGGCTCTGGAGCAGCCTCATCCAACTGTAGGGTCCGAGTGCTGGGACTCAGGAGAGCTCCAACCGGGGCTCTCATGAAAAATCTGGCTTGGGCCTTCACCCGACCCCTGATCATAGCTGACACTGTTGGTTAGTTCTCTACCCTGGCCTCACTTCCTTCTTCCTAAGAGAGCCCAATATATATCCTGGTATTTATTCTCTCCACACTGATCCCAGCCAGGCTCCAGGTCCTGACCGGTTTGCCATGACGGCGGCTCCTTCTCCTTGCCCATGATGGTTTAGGAACACGTGTGGGAAGTGGGCCTGAGCGTGGAAATGTGAGGTGCTTCTGGGAGAGGAGCCCCACTCCTAAGCTGTGCCCTTGATGAGATCATGCCTTGAAGCAACATTAGGAGCTATGGCAGCCTTTTTGTGACTCTGAGGGGAGGCAGCCAGAGGGTGTCACAGCTACAGATGGGTGTTGAGGACCTTAAGATGGTGTTGGGCTGCTGCATGAGCTTTCTCTGAGATTTCTTATCAGGTGAAATAATACTAGCTATAATATATTGAGTGCTTACCATGTTCTAGAAACTGTGCTAACTGCTGGCATTTTCAACAAATATTTCTTGAGGTCAGGCACTGTTGCAGGTGTGGGATGCTGACACGTAGAAATCAGACAGAAATCTCTCAGAGAATTTACATTCTCCATGCTTTAAGTATAACGATCTCACTTAAGACTCCGACAACGGCATGAAGTGAGGTTGCAGATGCCAGTTTGGCTCACGCAGCACACTCCTACCTCTGTGGAGTGGTTTTTGTTTGTTTGTTTCCTGACACAGAGGCTGGAAAGCCAAAGGCTTCACTCTCTAGGCTCCCCTGCAGCTGGGGTTCTTCATGCACCTGGCTTTCCTCGAGTAGAGCCACACGGCTGAGACTTGGAAAGTGGGAGTGAGCATCAGGGGACGGCTAGCACGTGGGCATTAGGGCAAGGTGGTGGCACTCGGTTCCTTTGGGGCAGCTGCGGGCAGAGGGTTAATGGCTGGTCTCTGCTTCATGGATGGATGCCGAATGCTGGGCAGGGCAGCAGCTAAGCTGCCTCTCGGTCCTGGGGAGCAATGGGTATTTCTCCTGGTTGTGTAGCATCCAAGCTTAGTTCCCCAGTCCACCTCGACTTCTGGCAGCTACTTCGTATCTAAAACTACCTAAAATTACCTTGAGTAGATTACATGATTGCTCCAGATAACATTACTAAAATGTGCCATTAACCTAGAGCAAGTTGTTGGGTGGAATGGCGAGAATCCACCCATTGTGGATGAAAAGCTGGTGTCCTGTTATGTGGAGGGGAAATACTCTGCCATTCATGCCATGATCTAGTAGTACCATTTTGAATAGAAGAGCTGATAATGTACATCCTTTTTTTGCTTTCAATCTTAGGAGGAAAGTTTTTGTGATTTTAAGTATGATGTGTTTGCTATAGCTTTTTTTTTTTGTATGTAAAGTAATCTTTATCACATCAAGAGTTTCCTTATTTTTCCAGCTTGCTACACATTTATATCACCCAACGACTGTTGAATTTTATGACTTTTTTCTTGTATCTGTTGAGATCATGTACTTTTCCTTTTTAACTTTGTTAATGTAAATGAGTGATTTTTGAATGACAAATCCAGTTTAATCATGATGTTTTTTTACACATTGCTTTTCATATATTGCTGGTTTCTATTTGCTAATATTTTGTTTAGACGTTTTGCATCTACCATGATGAAATCGGCCTGCAATTTTAATTTCTTATACTCTTCTTGTCAGATTGTTGATATCTAAGGTTACACGGGTCTCACACAATGAATCGGAATGCATTTGAATGTTTTCTGTTCTCTAGAAGAGTCTGTGGAAGATCGGCACTCTATCTCTCAGATGTTCAGTTGAATTCACTGGTGAGGTTGTCTGGACCTAGAGAGTTCCTTGTGAGGAGATTTTAAATAATGGATTCAATTTAGGTAATAGATATAGGATGATTCCACTTCTCAAGATCTTTTGAAGTCAGTTTTAGAAAGCTATTTTTAAAAAATTATTTGTTCATTTTATCCAAAGTTTAAAAACAGCTTTATTGAGGCATACTTGACATACGAAAACTGCACATCTGTAAAGGGTAAAACGTGATTAGTTTTAACACATGTATACACTCCTGAAACCACTACTACAACCAAGATCGTTCCACCTAGACTTAAAACTTATTGGGATTCATAACATCCTCTTAAATATTTTCAGCGCCTGCCTCCTCTGAAGTAATGAGCCATTTTCACTTCAGAGACTGGCTACTCCTCTGTCTCCTTCCTTCCCCATCTTCTTGTTACCAGGTTATCAATCCTTTTAGACCTTTTGAAGAACCAAATTTTCACTTTCTTGATTCCTTTTATTATATATTTGTGGTCTATATGTCGACTTTTATTTTTGGGTTTCATTTGCTGTTTTTTTTTTTTTTTTAAATTTAAAATCTGATAATTTTCAGCCTCTCGTCTAACATATGCATTTAAAGATATAAATTTATAAGCATCGTTTTAGTTGCAACCCACCAAGTTTTTTCTCCGTAAGTTTTGATATGTAGTATTTTCATTATTCAGTTCAAAATATTTCAAATTTCCTTTATGATTTCTTGACAGATGGGTTATTTAGAAATCTATTTAACTTCTATATGCGGATCACCAAATTATCTCTTTGTAATTGATTTCCAGCGTAATTGCATTGTGGTTAGAGAACATATTTCATTTGAACTAATTCTTTAGAAGTTCGTTGAGACTTGTTTTATAGCTCAGTATACGCACTTCGGCACATGTGCCATTTGTGTTTGAAACTATGCTTTTGAATGTAGTGTTCTACATGTATCCATTTGGCCAAGTTTGCTAATTGCTTTGCTTAAATTTCCTATAACTTGATTTTTTAATGCTTCTTTTTCTATCAATTACTGAAATAGGTGTCAAAAACTCACTGTGATTGCATATTTGCCTACATTTCCTAGTTCTATCAATTTTTATTTTATATATTTGATTATATCAAGTGCATAAAAATTTAGAATTACCACTTCTTTATGATCATTGAATTGACCCTTTTTTTCTAATAATGCTTGTCTGCCTTAAAATTTACCTCAATATTACTATATCTACACCAGTTTCCTATGGGAACTGTTTGCTGGGTATGTATTCATCTTTTTTAATCAAAATTTCTAAATTCACGTTTTAAGTGTCTCTCATAAATAGCTGATGGTTGTTTTTAAAGCAAGCCTGACAGTCTTTGTTGACCTTGGAGCATAAGCTCATTTACATTTAATGTAATAATGAATTTACCACATATGGTCTTATAACCTTTCTATCTGTCCCACCTGTTTTGCTTTTAAATCTGTCCACTGAATTATTCCATCCTCTCTCATTAGCTAGAAAGTTATACGCTCTTTTACTGATATCTATTACGATGTGCATCCTTGACTTATCCAAGTCTAATGTTAAACGGGATTTTTAAAAACTCTCTTCTTGGATGATGCAAGTGACTTAGAATACAAGCGGCATGTGATCCCACACCTTTACTCTCCCATGTGTCAATACACATTTGAAACTCCACAGGACGCAATTATTGTCTCATCTCTCATTTTCATTGCTTTTCAATCCTTACATTTGGGATAATTGTCTTTCTGCCTTTGGAAAACTCTTAATTTTCCTTTAGGGTATGTGTGCTGATGAATTCTTCTGGTCGTTCATCTAAAAATGTCTTTATTTTTGTCTTCATTCTTGTGGGATAGTTTCCCCTCCAATTAGAAATTTCTAGGTTGGTGGTCACTTTCTTTCAGTGCTTTAAAGGTTCCATTTCGTTGTCTTCCTTTGTTTAGTTAGTGGTCGGTTTAACTGTTGCTCCTTTGATAGTATTTCCTCCCCTACCCCGACCCCCACTAGCAGCTTTAAAATTTTTCTTTGGTTTTGAACAGTTTGACTATGATGTGTCTAGGTGTGGATTGCCTGTTTTATTCATCCCACTTGAGATTTGTTGGGGCGTCTTTAATTAATGCCTTGACAGCTTCTATGAGTTTTGGAAAAGTTCTCAGCCAGTATTTAGGTAAATACCCCACTCTTTCACCCTTTCGAGATTCCAGCTACATTTCGGTCAGCCGTCCTCACTGTATCCTGTATGTCTCCTGCCCTCCATTTTCTATCTTTCTGACTCTGTGCTTTTCCTCTGACTTTTCATTACTCACCCCCGTCTCAGTGGTGACTAACCTGCTCTTGAATCCATCCACTGAATTATTCTTAATTCTTGCTATAGTATGTTTCAGTTTTAAAATTTCTATTTGTTCTATTTTTATAGTTTCTAATTCTTTGAAATTCTTGGCCACATATATATATATTTTTCTTTGAACACAGAAAGCGTAGCTGTTCCAAATCCTGTGACTATCTGGAGACACCATGGGTATTTATTTCTCTTGTGTGCGTTATGTGTTTTTCTGACAGTTTTAATTCACATTACCTAGTCTTCTCATATATTTGGATATTTCTGATTGTAACAGTGTAGGAATAATTTGAAGCTTTCGGTTATGCTCCTGTCTTAGCTTGGGCTGCTGTTAACAACAGACATTCGCTTCCCACAGTTCTGGAGGTTGGATTAAGGTGCTGGATGTTTTGGTTCCTGGTGGGACCCTTCTTCCTGGCTTATAGATGGTGGTCTTCTTGCTACATCTTCTTATGGTAGAGAGGAAGAACCTCTCTGTCTTTTCTTGTAAGGGCACTAACCCCATCATGGGGCTCCACTACTACGGCCTCATCTAAACCTAATCACCTCCCAAAGACCCCACCTCCTAATACCATCACACTGGGGATTTTAGGGCTCAATATATGAATTTGGGGGGTGATACAAACATTCAGTCCATAACAATTTGCTTCCTCCAGAGAGAACGCACATGTGCTAGGAACCTGGGGCCATGAGTAATCTGGTTTCACCTCATCCCACATTCAGGGACTGAGGTGATTTAGAAGCTGGGCCACAGAATCCATGAAGGATAGTATACCAAGAGTAATGGAGGAGTAGGCAAGCAAACCAACCTGTCAGCTACCGACAACTTGGGAATCTGGCCAAAATATTAAAAAATTTAATTTGAAATCATCCCAAAGCCAAGGATCACCTGCTCAGCCGTATGGGGCTGCTTTTTCTCTGGCCAGCTCTAGAGGTCCAGAGGCTGAGTAGTCTCAGCCTTGTGTAGTCTCGTGAAGTTAGGAGAACAGGGGTTGCCATACGTGACCTGAGTGCCTTGTTTTGGATGGGTTCTTAAAAAATAAAAATGAATTATTTGCTGTGGATTGTGTGCTAGAACCCATTCCCCAGCTTTCCATATTCAGAGGACGTTTGGCTCATCAGAGAATGGAAACCCTGACCTCCTTGACCCCTGGAAGCAATGTAGGACACCGGAATAGCCCTGAATTTGGCGTCAGAAAGCCCAAGGATCAGTCCCCAATATCAAATGGCAGCTACTGAAACTGCAGGCATTGTGCCTAGGAGGAAATTAAGACCCAAAGGGTTGACCTTGCAAATTGAAGCCTATAAAGGATCAGCAAGTACCACAACTCTAATTTATGGCTCCAGAAAGGAACACAGAGTGACTCAGTTATACAGAGAGCTTCAATGCCAAAGGCAAAACTCTGGCTCCCCAGAACCTCAAGGGCACTGGGCTGTCTAAAGAACGATGTATTATGAAATTTAGGGCCTAACCCACTACTAAACGTTTCTCTCGGCTGTACCCCGACGAACTCGAGGCAGCTGCTGAGGGTCTGACCGATGCTGGTCCTACGTTCTTTCCTCTCCATCCTCCGCTGTTCCGGCTCCTCCTGTAAGCTCCTTCCTGGGGAGGCACTGTGTGTACAGTGTGCTTTCTGTGCGTCACCTTCAGGGCTCTTCTTTCCTTTCCTTTCTCTGTCTTTGTCCTTGAGCTGTTCCACACCCCAACTTCTGGCCGCACTGTTGAACGGCGGCTGTCCCGTGATGCCAACGTTGCAAGGCCGTGTTCCCAGATCCTGTGACACCAGTCTCAATGTTGACTGTGAGGATGGGTTATAATTTTGAAGCTTTTTTGTACAGTACCTTGAACTCTTGATAGGGAAGGTGATATTTATTTTAAAAATAAATATTGTGGCAGAACCCTTTGTTGATAAGTTGACACGCTGCAATAACAGCTTTGTATCTTGGGTGAAAATCAGATGTTAATTTCCTTCCCAACAAATGATGGTCCTGTATCGCTTCATTTCATACATTTTTACTTTGTGGAAAACCAAAAAATTTCTTGGCACATTAATGCAAGCATAATTCAAGTGTATCGTTCAAATTTATTGTCACATCATAAATCTTTCACAAAAATAAGCAACTTCTGCTGGATGGGTAGAGCCGAGGAGGTGACGCAGAGGTGTCTGGAGCGTGTACTCACATGTTGCCTCTGAGGCTGTAGCTCCAGCTGAGCTTTTAGGCCAGTGAACACTTCCGCTGTGTGGTTAATTAAAAAAGGGGGTAGCGGGGTAAGGAGGGAGAGGAGACTGCTGGAAAACGGGGCTTTGGGGGCACCTTGGTGAGCCAGGTGGCCTGGGGAAGACTGTGGGGTTCCCTCAATCGAGGTGTCCTTTGTTGTCTGCCCTCTATGACCAAGTTTTGGGGGATCGTGTTTCCTCCCATTACAAGAGCTGACGGTCCTGCAGGCCAGTAGACTGTCCCATGGCACTGCCCAGCCCTTAGCCTCTGAGGGCAGTTCTGTGGTCCTACCAAAGGCTCGGTTACTCCATGTGACCCTTTGAAAATTTTTTCTTTGGTTTAAAGAAAAGGAAGCATATCAAACTGCTTTGGAAACAAATTAAAGCTGTATATCATTTCCCCATCCAGCAAAAAAAAAAAAAAAAAAAAAATTGCTACCTGAGATATAAGCAAATCACTTCCCCCTCTAATAGGATTATTCCTTACACCTTCAATGGTTTCTCCCCATGAGCTAGTCTAAGCGGAAGCCCTTAGCATGCTTCATCTGTTGGTCTGCTGGCCTGTCCAGGTGATCGTAAGTGGAATAAGAGAGTCCCGGCACTCTGGAGACAGCAGGCAAGCTGCACTTGCCTCCCGGTCCACCCCAGCGACGGCCCTTCATCCGCCAGCCTCAGGGAGCCTTGGTTTCAGCGCTGGTCCTGGCAAGGACAGCGGAACCGCCCACTGACCGCAAACGCCCGCGGAGGGATGGTGCAGCCCAGGCGTCTCACGCGCACTGACATACTGGCAGTGTCTTCCAGAGCTTGGTGTGACTGCAGATGGTTCCTCCCAGACCTTCAGAATACAGAGCTGGACCACCGAGACTCAGGCGCCAGCCGGGGGATCCAGGGGCCAGAGAAGCTGGTTCTTGATACGCATTAGGAGACAGCAGGATGCTTCGTCTCATGTGGGATCATGTGCCTCCATGCAGAAAAGCAAATACTTTTTTGTCTCTGCGAGTGACACTGGGCTCCTCATCTATTCTGCGAAGGGGCGACCGTGAATGCGGAGGGGGCCCCGGGCCGGGCCGTGGCGGCCGCTTCTCCCCGACAAGCTCTTCCCTCCCGCGCAAGGAAGCGCACACATCGCTAGGCCCCCAAGACTTTCAGGGCAGTCAGAAACGAAGAGGAAAACATGTTTTGCATTTCATGTGGGATACTGTATTAATCAAATTGGTCTCCTTTTTCTCCTAGTAGTCTGGGTGAAGAAAAAAAGATTCCTTTTGAAATGAAAATGTTCTTTTCCTGATAATTAATAGAGTAGATTAACTTAATTTGTATTTGACTCCAATTTAATTCAGCTACAGCTCAGAGGCAAATCCACAGAAAAGCTAATCTGGGCTTCGTGAGAAGGAGACACTTCTTTCTTTGAGGGAAAGCGGGAGAGGATCTAAAGGCTTATAGCCAACCACCCCGGCACAGTGTTTATTAAACCCTGCGCCTGCTGAAAGACACGTGACTTCCTTATTAATTCCTGTCTCGTCATCTTTTCAGATTGGTAGTTCTTAATGTGGAAACACACACAAAATCTTGAACATGCAAAACAAAACAAAACCCAAAAAAACCCAGTATGTACTGGTGAAGTGTTATAGGCCCAAGGCATCAGGTTCCCAGAAAGCTCTAGATTTTGGTTTAGAAATAAATAAAATGGCATGTGGAATAGCAGGTTTTTGTGTTTATTATTGTTGTGTATGCCCTCCCCCCACTTTTTTTGCACTACCATCTAAGCTGAGTGATTTACTGCCAATGGGCACCAATTCTCCCAATCCAAGTGTGCAAGGGAAACGAGCCTGCGTGATCCTCTTTAGCTGAAGATACACCAGGCGAACTGTCTACCTCTGTTCCCCAGAGAGGAAAAAACTAGAGGGCCGCTTGGCTGGAGGGGGTCGGGGTGGGAGGTGGAGCCCGCCCTCAGTCAGAATCCATTGTGAACAGCTGGATGTCCTGTGGGTTCCAGTACAGGCCCGCGGCCGAATTGTAGACCAGGGACCAGACATAGGGGATAAAAAACTCCTCGGGCTGCTCCTCTTCCACATATTTGAATTTCAATTCTGGAAATTTCTGCAAAGAAAACAAGATGATTTTATGACCTCACAGTTCCATGCAAAAGCAAAAGCAGCAGCAGTTTTTAAGTGGTGGTCTGTGCAGCGAGCCCACCTCTCCTAGCTGGTCACCGGGCCTGAGAGCTCTGGAGCGTTACAAGGTCCGGCTTCCACATGACTCCTGAGAACACATACGTTTCTGGCAGGAAGGGCAAATTACCCCCTCGGAACCAGTCAGCAAACGTCAGTTTGCTGAGAGGAGCAGGAACCAGGGCGGAGAAAGGGCAGGATGAGAACATCATACTGGCAAATGGGCCCTGCAGCGGGGAGCAGACAGGGTTCCAGAGGGACCGGCTGCTGCTTCTTGAGAGACTTTGCTTTCATGTTTGAGTCACCTTGGAGAGGAGGACCTGCCCTCACAATTCCTGAGCCCTGGCCTGCAGGGGCAGACGTGTGTCCGCCGTGCGGAGCCGGACATGCGGGGCGGCGGCTGCTCTGCACAGCTTAGCCTGGCTATCTCCTCCTTGAGGACCGGTGGTGGTGGCTTCAGCTTTGCCGAGAGGGAGGCTGAGGTGATTCCTCACTGAGGCTCAGGGAAAGCTCAGGTCTGGCTCTACAACCCCGCCAGGCGATCCGGCCTGCACGCTGCAGTTCGGGCTGGCAGGCGAGAATACCTGCAGTTTCGAGGTCCTGGGCAGCACGCACTTCTCCAGGCTTTGGCCTTTTGCTTTTCCCTTTTTACTCCTGACCTATGTATTCCAGCCGGGGCAGAGGAGGTGATTCTCCTGTCAGCAGCCCGCAGAGCTGCTGGAGTCTACTGAAAGCCCCTGGGCCTCTTTCCTTGCCAAGGTGACTCTGGCAAGAGTGGCTACAGTTTGGTGACCCTTGTCACAGGTGGGGCAGGGAGAGGAGGGGACAGCAGAAGGTCGAAGGAGCGGGCTGAGAGAGAGAAGCGGGGAGCACACATAGCATGCATGGCCCACGAGGGCAGAGTTTTATCTCCTTTGTTTGCTGCTGGGTCCCCACAGGTACTGTCCAGACACTTAATAATTCAATGAATGAATAACATCAGTGAAACAATCACCCATATACTGAGGACCAAGAATGCCCCAGGCACGATAGTGAATGCTTTGTTGATATCATCTTATTCAACCCTTTTTATGTGAGTCATTCAGTCATTCATTATATTGGCCGACGTCTGCTACTCTGCGCCAGGCGGCAGGCGCTGTGGGTGCCAGGACCGGGGGATCCGGGGTGCGGCAGCCACACACGGTGCCTGTGTTCACAGAAGGTGAGTGCTCCTGGAGGAGAGCGGCGGGCAGAGAGCAGCAGCGACGACTCAGTGAGAACAGAGCAGGGAGGAGGAAAAGGACAGGAGGCTCCAGGGGCCTGAGCGGGCGGGGGCGGGGGGTCTGTGTGAGGCAGGAGGAGCACGGGGCGGGGGCGGAGGACGTGAGCACACGGGACGATGGGGGGACACAGGAGCTACACGAAGAGCCCCAGCCCCCATGCTGAGGTCCCTGATGCCTGCGCAGGATCTGAGAAGGGGGCCCGACAAGAGTGCCCTGTGCAGGGACGGGTCGAGGTGGGGGGCGGCGTGGACAAACCGGCTTGAAGTAGGGTGACACTACACCGGTTGGGTGAATTTAAAAGGAAAAGGTGGGTGGGTGAGTAGGGGAGCCACACACACACACACACACACACACACATGCACACACACACACCACACATGCGCACACACACACGCACCACACACACACACCACACACACGCACACATACACACACCACACACACACCACACACACCACACACACACACCACACACACACACATACACCACACACACACCACACACACACACACATACACCACACACACACACACCACACACACACGCACGCACACACACCACACACACACGCGCGCACACACACACACACCACACACCACACACACACACACACCACACACCACACACACACACACACACAGAGTTATGGGACTTTTAAAACGTTTGCAGTGATTAAGACTAAACGGCCAAGCGCTGGCTCCTCAGAGTCCAAGAGCGATGAGAGGGGGCAGGGAAAGTGCTTTGTGGCAGGTGAGTTTCGAGTTCACTCCTGCGAAGGTGTACGGGAATTCCCGAAAAGGAGGGCAGTCGGGTCATGGCTATTACCTCAACATACCAGACAGTACAGCCCCCTCGGTATGGCTTTAATGAGAACCAACTCCATCCCACGGCTCCCAGGGTGTTGTGCAAGTGTAGAATACACATAAATGGGTTTTATAAGTGGCCCGGATGCCAGCATTACCCACCTCTACACACTCCCTCGCGCTCTATATGCCCCATTCTTCAGAGGCCTTTGCGAAACGACGCTGGGGGAATGACAGCCCAAGCCTTTTCAGACTATCAGCGTTTCGCATCTGTTAATGATTGCGACTTCGAGGACAAGTTCTCCCGCTGGGCTCTTCAGGTCCGCCTGGCGGACAAGCGTGACTGGCCCAGAGACGCGCACCACTTCCAGCACTTACTGACAGGGCCGGGGTTCAGCGAGGCCCCCTCGGTGTTCCATTCCCTCCTCGGCCACTCGCGAAGTCCCGGGAACCCCTCCCGCCCTGGGCCAGCATGGGAACCGTAACCGTAACCGTAGCCGCTCAGCGGCTGTGCGGCCTCTCGGGGGCCGGGCCCTTGGCGTCCCTGATGAGCCTCCTCACACTCTCTGTGTTGTTTCTGGCCTAGCTCCGGGTTCTCAGGTATGAGGGGACAGAGTTCTTGGGGGTGGCAATAAGAATCTGTTATGGAATCAGGTTCTTTATAGGTAGCAACACAGTAATATTCTTTTCTGTGAAAAATCTGCATTTGTAGCAATAGGGTGCAGCTCCCAATAGCCGAGACCACCTGTGTACTGAGTCCAAGTCCGCACCCTGCTGAGGCTGATCTGGCCACCCCCCAAAGGAAGGGGAAGCAGGGTGCCAACCCCCCAACGGAAGGGGAAGCGGGGCCTCACAGAAGGGGAAGCGGGGCCTCACGAGGCTGAGCAGCCGGTTCTCGGCCACACGGCCTGTGGGATGGAGTCGGGATTAAAGCCTTGGGCGGACTGGACGGGAGACTCCGTCTGAGAGCAGCACCCAGCTGCGGCCGCGCAAGTGCTCTATCCTTGACTTCGACTCTCCCAGGCCACGCGAGACCCGGGGGGCTAGTTCCACGTCCTGTCACTGTACAGCACAGAGCTAGGCGCACTGCTGGTCCTTAAAAAAGGTTACCAAACCCATAATGACAGCAATAATCAAGAAAGGATGAGAGACTATGTTTGAAGAAAAGAAACACACCCCCTAATAATGAGGATAGGAGTCCGAGTTCTTAGAATGGCCTCGAACTTCAGAAAACCTTTCACAATGACTTGGAGAAAAGTGTGGGGGCCGGAGGGGAGTGCAGGGGTGGTGGGTTGAAAGGTCAGGGCCCCCACATTGCCCCTTTCAGCTGGAATAACAACATCCTACATTTCTATGTGGTAATATAGCCAACAAGATGCATTGTTGTTAGAAATAAAAATGACTAAAAGATGTGAAACCTTGTGACATATCTGGGGGTTTTCCTGTGAAGGCCGTTGGAACGGGCGTGAGGCTGCTTTTTGTATCCCTAAGGAGGGTGGATGGGAAATGAAATAAGCCAACAAACTGCTTTTGTAAGAATTCCAACCAAATTAAGGAAGCTTTGGCAAGAGCTGCTCAAGGGGCTGGCACTAAGTTTACCTGCCCTCATGATTCTGGGGAAATTCTGATGACTATTCAGTTAGAAAGAAAAATGAGTCAAAGACTGCCCTCCAATCACGCACAGGCGGATCTAGGAAAAGGCCACCAGAGAAAGCACCTGGCACCTTCATGACTGGCTTTCCCACCACCTGGTAAAACCAGAGCTGAAAACACCTCGTTTTCATTTTGGCTCAAGTTCATGTCAAAACAATAATGCATTTCACTCTAGAGTGAATAAAGGTAGTAAAGAAAATCTCAATGTTGGGTGATACCCAGAGTGGCAAGGACATCTAGTATTCGGTATCTAAGAGCACACAAAAATAGTATAAACTTTATCTGTCAACAGCAGACATGTAATTTATTATGAAATTTTTCTTCAAGCTGATCAATGATTGTTTCCATAGAAATGCTCCATAAAAACTTAATTATCAATTCTGAGATTATGGCTCACATTTATACGTAACATAACCGATTACTTATTATGAGTCTGTCATGTTCAAATACTTTACAGATAGTTACTCATTTAATCTTCGAAGTAACTAGAAAAAGCACTTGAAAGGCAAGTACATAATTTAAGAGTTTTATCCCCATCTTTTCTCATTCATTCATTCATTCATTCATGTAGCAAATGTTTACTGAAGGCCTGCTGTGTAGTAAGCACAGTACCAAAAATACTGCTCTGAATCAGACACACACAATCCTAGCATTTAAGAGCTAAAAGCCCAGTCCTTATCAGCTGGGTGACTTGGAACGAGTCTCAGACTCAGGCTGTTCAAAGACAAAGTTTACCCTGGGATCTTAAACTGAACAATGCTGACTACTTCATAAGGTGGTGACAATCAGATGAGATGAGCTGTGTATAAGTGTTTTCTATAGCACCTAACACCGAGTGAACGCTCTACAAATGCTGGCCACGATTACTGACACTAGAGTGATAAGCAAATCTAAGTTATGCTCTTATTGTATAACTTTCAGCAATCAAATAGAAATACTGTGACCAGCCAGGTACGGAGCCCATTTCTCTAACGACACTGAAACAGACACTTTTCGCCTGGCAGCCCTTTTTCCCCGACGCGTAATAACAGAAACGAACGCCTTGGAGCTCCCCACACAAAACCCAGGAACTAAAGCTGACAGAGGCTTAATGCGACAGACTCATCTTCGGAAACACTGTTCAGAGAACAAAGTTATGTCACTGAGAGAAGGTGGGTTTCTCTGTCTCATTTGTTGAATGAGTTGAATGAGTGCATAACTTCATATCTGCACACTAACTCCGTCACGTCAGCATCCTTGACTCATCTGGAAGGGGGACGGACTGGCACTGGGGTGGTAATGAGGACAGGAGAGTCACTTCTGAGATGTATTGGACATCGGGAACATGACCTCGGTGTTCTCAGCCTTCCTGTATGATGATGTGGCACGTGCGACGACATCCAGGATGGAGCCGGGGTGCGGCGTCTAACGCCTGAGCTGCACGGGGCTGCAGCGGCGGAGGTTATCCCGGGGCAAGGGCACCGAGCCTTCTGCTAGGAGCTCACAGAGCCAACCCAGTAGGGGAGCTCAGAGGAAGCGACATATCCTGAGAGCGCTCAAGCGCTAGGTACTTCCCACTCCACCCATGGCAACCCTATAAAGAAACAAAGGTGGCATTTCTCAGCTCACTGGCTTGTTCCCTTCACGACAATCAGTGCTCATCTTTATTTGTTTGCTTATGGACCATGTGCCTCCCCCACCAGAATGCAGGCCTCAAGAAGGCAGCAACGTTATAAGCATCGGGCATACTATGAACACTTAAGAAATGTCTGTTGAATGATGTGTTAAATGAACGATCCGAATCGTGACTTCAGATCTGTACAATAACTCTGTGACGCTGGTATTCTGAACTCTATTGTATGGACAAGAGACCCAAGGCTCAGAAGGGTAACTAACATGCCAAGGAGGACGGAGCTAGTGAGCAGAGCCAGAGGCTGAATGAAACTCACAACTCTCATTGTGGCCTCTCCAGACTTGACAAGTACCTGGTTGTGCATGTTCTGTATCTCATATGGACACTAGGTTTCCATGTCTTTCTAGTAAGGACGACAAGCTTCAAATGTTTCCTAGCTGTGTCCTGACCACTAAGTTGAGCTTGAGTTTCCGCACTGAGAACAACAGAAGGCCGTGGCTCTGTCCTGGCTCAACTACCGGCAAGCTGTGCAGTTTGGGACAAGTCGAAGTCACACCATTTTTCCAGGACCCAGTTTTCTTGCCTTGCATAAAATGAAGGGCTTCTGAGTTCCTCGTAGTTGTGACTGGGTGTGGTTTTCCAAGCTGACCCCAGTAAGGTCTACGCGTTTGTACCCTCTGCCCTGCCTCCCAGGCTCTCCTGGGTGGACCTGGAGAAGGGACGGAGTGGGCTGGGCCTCAGTGCAGCTGCAAACCTGAAGTTAAGCATTTGCTGGTTTCTACTTGGCCAGGCTTCACTTGGTGGCAGTCTCAGGGGACAGGGTAAACAGCTGAAGGTTCCTGAGCTGTCTTGTGAGTTGACAATAGATGGTTTTAAACGCCGAGACTCCCAACTGCTTAAGACCATGGCAAACACTAACCCAAGGCTGATGTGCTCACTGCCCGGGGGGCCCGCGGCTAAGGGGACTGAGGTTCCAGGCATGGCCCCTGCCCGTGCTGGCTGGTGAAGGCCTGACTCCTTCCACAGATTGGTTGCCTAAGTCTCTGTCTCCCGCGTGTGCACCGCTGGACACGGGGAACCAAAGGGCAAGTGCAGACGGAGCAGCAGGAACACACTTCCGCCGCTGACAAAGCCCGAACCCTGCGGACGGCGCATGCGCACACACGCCCCCGATGCTCCGGCACCAGCTGCTTTCCCGCGAGGGGACACGGGAGCTGCGAGATAGTGTTTCTTGGGTCATTTGCGTGGAACTTTTTCCAGCACTTAAAAGGTTCGGAAAGGGGGATAAAGCATAAATAGCAAGAAAAACCAAGAGCATGTTCCCTAAGACTTGGCCATTTGAAGGCACAAGGGAAAGAGCTTCTTTTCCTGCAGTGGGTTGTTTTTAAGAGCGTACTGGAAACATTTTAACAGGGTGAATAATAGGCATATATCATAAAAGTGTTTTGAAAACACTATTGATTCAACCTGACTGAGTGTGAATGCAGCCTCTGTGTAACTAGCTGTGCCCAAGCTGTATCTGATCCGATCCCAAATCCACCAGATCTAGAACCTGCGCCAACATGGCGTGAGGTTTAAATAGACATTCTTAAAAATATGTGCTCCTCTAATGTGTCGTAGAAGTCTGAGAGCTAAGGAAAAGAAAGACAAAAGGTTTTATTTAGCACCAGTGACACTGGGGACATACTTCTGTCAGGATTCAGTCCAAGAAATGTCATAGTCTGAGTGTCAGATCGACAGCCTAGAAAAATTCACCTTTTCCTCTACGTTCCTTTTCAAGCCTGTGGAGAACAAAGATGCCATCCTGTGATGGCTGAGGGAAGTCCGACTGCCTCGCTTGAGAGTGTCTTCACATCTGACTCGGAAAACAAAGCCTCCTTGGCTGTCCAGAACCCAGGCCACGCGTGTATTCCTGGGCCTTCCCAGCTCCGATTCTTAGCCCCTCTCTGAGCTCCAGCTAGTGACACCCTGGGTGGGCGTGCCTGAGCATCGCTAACACTCTGGGAAAGCGCAGGAGGGGGCTCTGGGGAGATGGGGGCTTCGGTGTGATATTTACGGCAAGAATTCATCTTAAATGGGCTAGCAGACTGCAGGGTGCTGCTGGTTGCCTCAGGCCCAGGCTTTTTTGCTCCTTTCTTTCCGAGACAGTTGTCTTGTGACTCAGCTCAATAAGGAGAGAAAACCCATCTCTCAGGCTTGGAGCTTGGTCCCAATTCAAAGCTATTTACAACAATCCTGCTGTTTTGATTTTTGGAGCCAGAGGTAATGCTAGACTCTCAAGTTTGAACTGGAATGTTTTTATCAGCTCCAGTGAATCAACCCACCACAGTGGGACATCCGGACGCCCAGCCAAGAGACAAAGCAAAGGTCTGATTTGGTGGTTGAGTCTTGGGTATAAAAAGCAGACCAAGAGCTTTAAAGATGGGCTCTGCTGTCAGTCATGTGATCTGGTGAAAACCCACAGGAAGTTCAGTGAACAGATGTAGGGCTCAAATGCAATAATTTTATCACCACAAAAGTTCAATGGAGTTTTCCCCCTTCTACCTGAAGATTATATAGACGGCATCAGAAATTCTAGCGTGGCTCCAGAAAGGTTAGGGCAATTTAAATCAAATAGCTACTTAGCATATTTAAAAAAAAAAAATTCTTTAAAAGACCACATAAAGCCTCTGAGTAGACGTGGCGGGTTATGATTGGAAGCGAGGCAGTTGGTCACCGTGGGCAGACGGCGAGGGTTAGCATGGAGGAGGTAAGTCACTGCCAGCAGCACATGCAGGGCTTGTGACGGGTAGATTCCGTGTCGATGAAAAGTAAACTGGTTTCACGATCCTGTCACAAGAAAGGCAGCGAGGTAAGCACTGACACACGATTTTTTTTTTTTTAAATCCAGGGCTGATTTGGGAATGATTATCCAGCTTCTCTGCCACTCAGTCCCTCACATACTGTGTAACATCGGGTCCTTCAGTGGCGAAGCCTTAAGCTGGGCATTGGTGAGCACCGACTGCATACCAGACATCGTGCTTGAGCTGCAGAGGAGAGAACGCGGGAGAACCGCTGTTCCTCCAATGGGGGCATTATTGAGTGGGAGACATGATGACAGCGGAGAACATGACACAAGACGGAAGAGCTCTCCTCTACGTGCAGTCTGGCCAATACTGACGTCGGAAACACTTACCCGAACTAACAAATCTGGAGACATCCATGTATCAATTCAGCTAATTTATGGTCTGAACAAGCCTGAGCTGCAGGCCTGTCTATGTGTAATGGAATGAGTTACGAATGTATCAGATATTATTACTTAACCCACGAAAAGAAGATAGCCCCTCGTCTGTAAGTAATAGTAACACTGCATGAGGAATAGTTCTATTTTATGTGAATTAATTTCACAATAAATGAAAAACTAAATTCAAAATATTGAAAATTATATAGGGTCACTTATTAAAAGTAACAAATTAAAAAAAAAACAAAGCTAAAATTAAGAAGCCCACAATGAGGGTGGCTCAGGAGACAGTCATAATACATTGCACATCTAAGAGCACTATGGCTGGCCAGGCGGGGGGCTTTGGCAGCAAGGAGTTGTCTGGCAAGTAAGTTACCACCCAAGAAGAGAGTTATAAAGTCAGCAGATACATATCTTGAAAGTTAAGGCCAGGAGACCAACTATCTCTCACTCAGGACACTGTCTTGCCACCTATGAGCATCTACAAGTGACACTAACAGCTTCTGTGACTGGTGGCAAGAAACTCGTAGGAAATATAAACAGATACAGTATAAGGCTGACCTATACTTGTGATGAGCTCTCTACAAATTTACCATCACGTCATCAGCCAGAATCCGAAGCCCACCTGAGTCTGAAGCTTGAGCAAAGGTCCCTGTTAGACCCTTTTCTCACAGACCCAGGTTAAAGGGGATCACGGAGGGGAGAATGTCTTCAGTTTTAAATCTCTCTCTTCTGGGGGCTGGCGGGACGGCATGGAGGAGAAAGAAGTGAGGGCAGACACTCCTGCTGCAAGGGAAGCTGGAGAAAGGCCTTGCCAGATGGGTTCCAGCGTGCAGGCACAGGGCTGGGGCCGGGAGAGAGGCCACGCTGCACACGGAGAGACCCTCATGAGCAAACAGTGATGCCAGGGCCACCCTTCGGGGCCTGGCAAGTGCTGTGCAGCAGCCAGTTCACAGCCTAGGAAGCCGTCAGCTGGGGAGACAGGGAGGTGGGCCTCAGGGGCCAGGATAACAAGTCTGTGTGTTGGGTGAGTCCAGAGTTGGGAGAATAGGTTGTGGGCAGATACATGTAGTTTAAAAGCCATTAACTTTGAGGTGGCAGTTGAAGTGGCCAAATGTGTAAACTCCTCAAGCCTGGACTGCACTGAATCAAGGCACCCGTTCTGGAGGAAACTGATTCCAACTGGGAGGCTGGGAGGAGATCACTGGATTCCGAGGTGGAAGACAAAGAGCAAAAGTAGAGAACTTGCTGGTGGAACTTCCTTTGCTGAAAGGGGCCCAGAGAGGGAGCCCAAAATGCTTGGAATTACGTGTCTTTCTGCAGTGGGCTCATCATTCTGAACGGGACCTGGGTAGCCAAGCGAGTGAGGTCCCCAAAAATAAATGCATTACTACGAGATAAAATTCTAAGTAGAGTATAAGCTCCACGAGGGCAGGGATTTCTCTCCCCTACCGATGTGCCTCTAGTGTTTAGAATGTTGCCAGGGGCTTAAGAGATATTTGCTGTGAATGAATGAAGGGATAAATGAACAAAGGGGTAAAAATTATTTGTGGAAAAACTCAAAAGGGGGGGGCAACAAAAAGAGTTTGGGAAACTGAATCCTGCACACCAGTGGAGTTAGTGGAATGACTGCCCGAATTTATTTGGGACAAAATGAACCAAATTAAGCCCATGGCACTTTGAGAAGCAACTGAACTGATGTATCGAGATTTGGGGGACAATACTTCCAATCTGACAGATTAATTTACTTCTCAAATTGCCTGCTCTCCTGGCTTACCACTATTCTACCACTGCCATAGTTGCGCCTACCTAGGAAAATCTGGCTCACAGAGAACAGGTCATGTTAATAAAGACGGTTACTGCCATATTTTATACCTCAGTATATATCTAATTATGCAAAAAGCAGGAAACTCATTAACAGGCATGGATTATAGATAGTCATGGTCTAGACCGATGCATAACATCTAAACTGAGATGAGTTCCATTTTTAATGAGTCCTTTACTTTCTACTCTTGTCAAGACTGCAGTATAGCTTAAAAGGGAGACGTGTATGGCCTCAAAATGTGACAGTTAAACGTTAACGATTATGTTTGTGATGATCTCTCTTTACACTATTATTTTGTTCAGAGTAATATGCGAACTAGGGGAATAGGAACCATGGATCTGGAGAACGATTCTGAATCATGTTTAGACAGATTCTGGCAAAACGAGGATCTTTGCCGTGTCGGAGACATGCGCGCTGGGAGTTAATGTGTGTGGGTGATGGAACGCAGAGGCTGCGGGGTCAAAGGGCAGGCAAGAGGCTTCTCTGGGATGCCCTGGCCCCAACAGGTGTGCCCCGGAGCCAAGGAGGAGTCAGCTGGTTATATCAGGTGGGAACACAGCCTTTACCAGATCATGTCAGAGAACAAGAAAGCTTCGACTAAAGACAAATATGGAGATAAAAAGTTGTCTTTAATTTCTAAAGACTTATCTTCTTTGAACATTTTTAGAATTTAAGTTATAAGCAAACGTGAGTTTTTCGAACCTTCAAGGAGCATTACCCATTCTTAAAGTCACATCTTAATTATTCCTTAGCAAGAGGTTAAAAGTTAGCTCTGATAATCAGTATTGCCATGCATCTATTATATAGGAGGACATTTTTCCTCTGTTTATGGAAAGGACAGTCTACTCCAACTGTTATGTAAAAAGCCCGTGGTTGCTAAGCTGTTGACATTTTCTTCAATCTACTTTGAGAAAATCCTACTTAAATCCTATGATCCTAATGGCAAGCATTTTATAACCTGAAGTTCAGTCTTGGTACTGCCTATGGCTGTACTTCCCAGTAATCCAGGCATTATCCATGAGTGGGCGAACCAGACCTGTGACTTCCTGTCACATGCAACAGTCCTGGCCCCGTGGTTAATTCACTGACAACATGTGTTGTCAATGAATTAAAAGCACCTAATGAGATTTGTTTACTTCTTCACGATCATTAGGACTAACAGAGAGAATTAGGACATCTAGAGGAAAGGGAACAGAGAAAGAATGCTCTGAATGAGTCCTGATAATACTATGTGCTTAAGAGCAGAGAATGAAGCGGGTCTACCTTGAATTCCGTTCAAGGATGGTCATGTTAGCGAAGTCCCAAAATTGTATAAATGTGAGACAGGTGGGATGCCCCTGCTTCAACAAAACAGGTCTGGGTCAGCTAGAACAATCCGTATTACCTTCCTGAGCCTTAATTCTGAGACATTGTGGAATCACAGAATGTCAGCACTGGGAGGAAGCGAACACCCCGATCCCCACACATGCACTCCTACCCTTCTAAAAAGAAGGTGTAGGTGCACGAATAACACCACAACAACGTCCCGCACAGTCATAAAGTACTCCAAGGTAACTGGAATTCGTATTAGATGATTAGTGAATAAGTTTGCTTTTTAAAGAAATTGTTCTAAGATAGTGAAAATATATACACCATTTCAGTCTAAAACTCCTTCAAACTTAGGCTTATTTTCTTTGGAAAAGTAGTTGACACTTTCTAAAAATTAAAAAAAAAAATGCTATTGATAAATAAGTTTATCCCCTTAAAGTCAGAAAACATATTATTAAAAAATTCCAAAACTTGATTTGGTGTTAATGTATCACACTGTACGATACTATCTTAGTGTGTTCTTTTGATTTGTAAAATAAATATCAACCATGAAACATTCAATTGGTTGAAAACCTCAAGACAGGAGATAAGCAAAAACGCATCAGAAAGAGCTGATCGAAGCAGTCTGTCCACTTTTCTCAGAGGAAACACGGACAGGAACAGGAAGGAGCAAAGACAGAGCGAAGGGGTGCTCGGGCGGTCGCTGGGGGGCGGGGGGCGGGTGAGGAAAGCACTGGCCCTACAGTGACAGGACTTGAGAACTGGGACCGAAAAAGAAAAACAATGAGGTGAAACCTACACTGCCTCATATCGAACTATATAAAGCTAAAATAACTGAGTGGTATGATATCCCTCCCTCCGATTTGGACCATCACAGATGTCTATAATGTGGGATTTATCCCTGCTGTGTTGTAATCACAGCAGCCCAACCAAAAGATCTGTATAAAATACCTCGGCTAGGGCATATAGGCTACGTTTTATTTTATAATTCAAAAAAAGTGACTGAGACTTAAATTTTCAAAAGTTTTTAGTTTTGAAAATTTAAGATTTAAAAATTCCAAAATACACATGAGTGCACGAAAGAACCAAAGCCCACATTTCCTTTACACACTCTCTCGCATGAAGGGCTCCATGGTCCCCCGGCCACCAGACTTCTTCCCCCTCCATCCTCATTCACCTTAATCGACTGACCGATTTGTTACGTGGAAAACACTGTGGGGCATGGCGAGCATAAAGCAAAGCTCCTGTTCTCAAGGAGCTGAAAATCTAGTGAGGACACAAAACATAAACGCACTAACTACACATTTAAATAGCAATCGCATTGTTCACTACCAAGAAGAGCGATACAGAGAGTGAACTACTGGAGAGGTTCCAGCAGGAAGAGGGCAATAAATCTGTCATTTCTGGGACAGTCTTCATGGAGGCAGCGGGACGCAGGCTGTAGGGAGGTAGAGAAGTGGTGAAGAGGACAAGCTAGGCAGGAATGAAGAGCGGGTTCGGGGCCGGGGAGGGAGGCAGAAGGCAGGCAAAGGAACAAGGCAGGAGGCAGTGGGGGCTGAGTTCTAAAGGTGGACCAGGGCCAGAGTTTGAAATGTACTGTAATTTCCCTGGATTCTGTAGGCATTGGAGAGGAGACGGTGAAGGAGGTAAGAGAGGTGCTAAAGTTTATTGAGACAACTTCGGTGGTAGAGATAATGGTGATGTGTGTGTGTATGTGTGTGACATTTTCCCCAACAAACTACATCCACCCTCTTTCTCCATCCAAAAGTCATGTTAGAGAAATGAGACCACAGTTTCACCTGGGTAGGCGCCTATTAGAAATGCAAATTCTTGGGCCCAAAATACCCTATGATTCAGGAAGGCAGAAGGGAAAGAACGACCACAGATAAAATGAACTTCAGTTTTGGAGGAGCCATATGT
This sequence comes from Rousettus aegyptiacus, assembly GCF_014176215.1. NCBI lineage: Eukaryota > Metazoa > Chordata > Mammalia > Chiroptera > Pteropodidae > Rousettus > Rousettus aegyptiacus. Next base: position 76,519,141 of record NW_023416287.1, read on the forward strand.
GGGAGTAAAGGTTCTCGGGAATTGGGAAGGACAGACTGCAGACTTGCAAACGCATCCCAGCACTCTGCAGTCAGAAAGATTTAGACAGCTCTGAGATAGCTCCCTCATTTGGCATCTGGGGAAACTGAGGCCTACGATAACAATGATTTGTGATGTGATCACAAAGTGAATATGATATCTTAGATGGCATGCCACTGAGGGAGATATTCACAGGAAGCTAATGAATGTGAAGATATTAATATTTGTAAGTTGAAACAAGGATCAAGTCTTCCATTTATAAAAGCCTACTCTTTACCATTCATGAATCCTGTACAAAAAGGCATAGGTTTTAAGTTTCATTCCTTAGTGTGTTAGAATTTTAAAAATTGGCCTGTCATGTCTAAAATGGAGTATTGTACTGGCCTGAGGGCAGGATAGAAATTTAACTACGCTAGTATAAATCTGTGTGGTTTCAACTTTTTTTGTAATTTTCTTATGAAGGGAACATTTTACAACTTCGTGAATAAGGAAAAACACTGCAGGCGGGTTTAAAAGAGTATGTTCAGAGGTGACAAAGCAGTGATCCTAGCCAACAAGGCCAAGGTACCACCGAAAAGCGAATCTCCCTGGATCCAAAGGCCCGCTCCTGAAGCCCCAGGCCTCTCCCTGCCATGGCTCAGGTACTGGGCCAGGCAGGGCCACAAACCTGCACAACGATGTCGGAAACGGCAAGGCAGGGAAGCCGGGAACCATACTTATTTCTATTTTCTCTGCAGCAGTGGCTCTGTATGCTGCGGATATGGGCAGAGATGGTGTGACTGCAAATGCTGGGAGCCACCATGTCCTATGTCACTCACAGTCTGAAAGCCACGGCTGGGCCAGGCAGGACATTCTGACTCTTGTCCCTGTTCATTTCCTGGCTTAGACAGACCGGAGGTTGCAGAAGGCAGGCAGTTGGTATGTAATGTTCTTGATGGCAGTGGTCATGCTTACCATTATTTGAAAATGAAATAAACACAGTGATAAGGAACCATAAACTTTTAAGACTATTATGTATCTCTTCCCATCTAGGCTTGAATGGTATAACAGAACAAAAACAGAGGGAGTCTACCGCCAAGCCACCCTGAACGCGCCTGATGTCGTCTCATCTCGGAAGCTAAGCAGGGTCAGGCCTGGTTAGTACTTGGATGGGAGACCACCTAGGGAGACCAGGTGTCGTAGGCATTAATAAAACAACAAAACACAACAAAACAACAGAGGGAAAGTTCAGAATGTCTGAATTTTAGACCTGCTCTGACACTAAGGAACTTGGACAAATAACGTTACCTCACCTGTAAACCATCACGATGATGAGGCCAGCTCTGACGGTGGTGGGGAGCTGACGCTGAAGACTGGCTGCGATGTTCAGGGGCTCAAGAGGGGCCGGGGGCCCGACGAGGGCCCGGCGGGGCTGCTGGCCAGTGTGGTCAGCACTTCGCCCTGCCTCGTCCAAGCAGAGGGCCCTAAAGGAGCCTATCTCTTGCCCCGTGACAAAGGTCACAGCCAAAGGAAAACTGGGAAATAGAGGAATTCCTTTCTCCATTTTGATCTCCACCATTGTCCCCCACCCCCCAGATCAAGGTCCTAGGGGGCAAGTAAAACATCTGTAGGTGAAGCATTTGAAGATCTACAGTCATTTCCAACACATGACAGTGGTTTAGGAAGGAGTCCTGTATTTTATAACACTGGCTCTGATTATTCCAAATTTACATATTCCAATAAAAAAGATACTTTGCTTATCTCTTAATTTACTTTCAGGGACTAATTGTGGACAACTAAATCTGTTATACATTGCAAGCACGAAAATTAAATAAAACTGGTATTTACCTTAAATATATCCACCAAACATTTTAAAAGATATTTCTAAGGGAAATTCTAAACTTAAATAATCAACGTTTTATATTTTAGGATTTGGATATAGGAAACAAATAAATGAAACACTCTTTTATACTCGGGGTTTATTTAGAAAAAAGAATGTAGAACATATGTTTTATTTTTAAAAAACCAAAATTTGGGATAAATAAAACAAGGTGAAAACTATACACTTCCCTTAAAGAACTATTGTATGCTGGGCATGAAAGGAATGACATCTGAGTTCTGAGGCTTTGAAAATACTGCTTTACTTTCAAAAGAAGCAGATTAAGGAAGAGAGCAGGCTGTGCTTAGCACAAGAGTAATTTATATTGTTGATACATCTTCTATGGTTTCTCCATCCTAGCGAACACACAAAACACCTTCTGATGAAGAAAGATGTGTTAAGATAAAACTTCTGATTAAGTCCCTCATGCAAGGCGACCTGTTAACCTATGTATCCTTCCTTTCTTTGTATTAATATTTACATTTTAATTATAACAACTGATGCTTTAACAAATACGGCATTTTAACACAATGGTGGATATGAAACAATGGTCTTCTTAGCCATCTGGCTGATGGGTGCGCATCATTTGCTGTGACTATACCAAGGACCCAACCAAATGGCTGACTCAGGCAGTTTTCCTAGCTGTCCTGGTGGTCAGGGATGCAGCAATGCAAACTGGGGCACAGGTGGCTGCCACCCAGTACTGTAGTGTGAGGGCGACGAGCTGGGACCCCAAGTTGAAGGCTAACTCAGTACCACTGAAGACCCAGCGCTTCCCCCAACATTCTATTAGGGAAAACTTGCCCACATACATGAAAGCGGAGAGAATATTACGCCTATCAACCAGCTACAAGTCATCATCTCAAGGTCATTCTTGTTTCACTTGCCTCAAACGTCCTCCCTCTGAATTATTTTGGTGTCAATCCTAAACATTACATAATTGTATCCCTAAATATTAACCTGTAATATTATCAAACAGGTAAGAACTTTTTGCTCTATTTTAAAGATAACTCAATGAGAATAAATTTAAGTTATGGAGTTATTCTTTCAAAATATGGTCCCTGCTCTTAAATAATCTTAACAATCACATGGAAAGCTAAGATGAATGAAAAAAAAAAATCACTAAACAGCAATTCTTCAATGTAACTTAGTGTTAGAAGATGTGCTACTAATTGCAGGTTCCGATTTAGATGGATTCTAGGATGTGCACGAATGGATCCATGTGGCCTCCTCGCTTCATGTGCTTCCTCTTCTTTACACAAACCATCAGCCTCTGCCAAAACAAACTCCCCAAAGGCCTCTGCACACTCCAGGCGATTCTTACCTCCATGCCTTTTTCGAGACTGCTCATTATAGCTAAGATGTCCTTCCCCGCACATTGTCATTTCCTACAGAGCTGGCTCAAATGCTCCCCCTCCTCCAGAAGGTCTTTCATGGTCCTCTCCAGTGCTTGGAGCCTGCCTGCCTAGCCACTCACAGGCATTTGCCTGTACATTTCACAGAAGGTGCCTGGACTGGATATAGGTTTGTATATGTTTTTTTTTTTTCACTTGCTACTGGACATAAATGTGTTGAAGGCAGGCTCTATGAGTGTGCCACCTCCCGTTCTAGGCAAGGCTTTGCTGAGTGAGGAGGGGGCACCTGGGTGGTCTGTAAACACTAGGTAGGATTCAGGCATGTGAACGCGGAGGAAGGGCATTCGGGGCAGAGGAAATAACAGAAGAACAGGTGTGGAGGCAGAAAAGTAGCACGAGGGCACCCAACGACCAGCTGGTGTTCGGGGGCTCTGGAAAACAGAGAATACGTAAGGGGTGATGTAAAGCAAAGCTTGAAAGGCAGGTTTACGGAGACCAACCGAGCCCTGACTCTGGAGCCACTAAGTGTCAGTGAACAGAGCAGTGACCAGGACCTGAGTGTGGTTTTGGAGGATAACTTGGAAAGCGATGCGATGCATCAGGGCCAGGGTAGATGGGGAAGGCAGGCCCTAGGAGAGGAGGAGCTGGGAAGCTAGTGCAGAGGTCCAGGCAACAGGGGATGAGGGCCTGAATCCACAGCTGGAAGTGGGACCAGGGGAGAGGGTAAACAGAGGAGAGGTGGCAATGCCACTGGGGTGAGGAGGGAGCGAGGGAGACATGGCAGCTCTTCATAGCTGCCTCTACTCAGAAAGGGAAATCAGGCTCCAAAGTGACAGATCCAGAAATAAATCCAAGAGTCTCCTCTGTTGACAGTCATATATGTTTGAGTCCAATGACCTTTGTTACTTTTGTTTTTCACTAGAAACAAAGGAGCAGACAAATAAGATTCTGTTTCCATTCTCAGTCTGGCTCCATTCTAATGATTCTTTATCTTTGTGATATGGTTTCTTACAGCCTGTTTGCCTCTGGGAAAGGGTCTTTGTGCAACTGACTTCACAATGTCTTTCCTTTCAGTTCAGCAGTAGCTGCTGACACAAGCCCCCAGTCCTGATAGCTTCACGGCCCAGATTAGCCAAACTGTCTGCAAGAATTATCGAAATGCTGATTCTCTTGTTTCTATCTTAAAAAGTCAGGAAAGAGAAGAAATAGAGCCTGGGAGAAAGTCCTAATAGCTATTCCTGAAGGAGGATGTTTTACTTAGTTTTGTCCATTTCAATTTTTGCTCATTAGCCTGCATGAGAGAGTGATAACAATGGCTTAGGGACAAGGACAGATTGGCCGTCAGTGGTCAGTGATCGACTTTCTGATCAGAGTCTAGGAAGTGCACCCTTATCTAGCTCAAGTTCAGGATCTGTTGATGAACGAATGCCCTGACCAGCCCCCAGGCCCTGACTCTGGGATCTCCAAGGCCTCCAATGCACAGTGACCGACAGTTCTCCTGCCACAATGTGCAGCCAGAGACTTGCCTCCCACATGTTCGGAGAAAAACAGCAAGCCCTTAGGATCCTAGGGATGACAGTGAGAATGGATTAAATTCAAATCGAGGTGGTTCACAGGACCCACCCTGTTTCCCATGCCCAGAACACACATGTCTGGTAGTGCTGTCTGTCGCGTACCCCCCCACCCCCCACTCCCCTTGAATTACAGGGAAAGGAGACAGGAAAGCTTGGGGACACACGGGGGTTAAGGGGTCCAGCTTAGACAAACTGAGTCTAGTAAGGAGGAGGGACTCATCCTCCATATAAAGTTTAGAAAAACTCAGTCCCCTTCGGATATGTACATGCAAATTTCGTTCCTGGATTCCTCCATCAGATTTCCTTTTCATGTCTGGAAATCAGGACTGGGGACGGAGTGGGTGAAAGGAAGGACATCCTAATAAACTTGGAAAGTTACACAATTCCGAGGAATATCCTGCCATCATCGGCCTTTTTCATCTCTTACTTCCTCTTTCCCCAGTGTGGCAAAGTCTAGGTTTAACTGGAATCCTACTGATCAGAGCTTTCACTAAAGCACACTTGTTTTTCGGACAAGAGCATAAGCATATATTCAGTAAGTTAAGAAAAACCACAACAAACTTCCGAGGAAGCCTGCCACTTGGATTACTATGCACTCGGCACGATTTCCCACACCTTACACAGGCCTGTACAAGGAAAACTCAGATTAGAAGGATGATGGAAATGCGAGACTCTGAATTACTCACAAAAGATAAGTAATGTGTTCCTCACTGAAGCCTAAAGAATTTTCCTCTTACTGTAAAAAAACTTAGGGAATAAACTGTTTTGAAGTTGCAGTTTGTAAGTAAGTGAATACACAGACAGGACTAAAGATATATGTAAATGAAAGACACTGTAGGACAGAGCCAAGTTTAGAGCGGTTCAGGGCTGTCCCTGACTCAGAGGAGCTTCCTGTCTCGGGGACGGCCACAACTGTATGACACAATTAGAATTCTAATAGCTGGGCTAAGCAAGTGGTGGGGAAAGTCTTTGCTGAGGGGGTGATAATTTTTAAATCCTGAGAGAATGGGGTGAGTTTTGGGGAAAAATATGAAGTCATGCATGCAAAAACAATAGCACTAACTTCATCTTTAGAAGGGAGATAGTAAAACTAGTCACTCCCCAAAGGACTAGGTTTTTAATTTTTTACTTATTAAGTGACAGTTTATAATTAATAAGCCTATATAGAACCTTATCATAAAACCATATACATTATAAAAATTTTTATCAGAACTGCAATGCTTAGAAAAGTAGCATTTTTCGGCAGATTCCAGGTGGAAATATAAATTCTCTGATTTCAAAACGGAATGTTTCGTGAACCTACTTACTGGTCAATAAAAATTAACTTGTGAGATTTCAATTATTTTAAATTACTCTTTTAAGCCTATTTCCCCCAAAAGTCATTTATCACTTTTAAAGAAAATGCTTTTTTAAAATAAACATGCAAAAATTTGTACCAAGTACATAATTCTGAAAATGGATTAATTTTTGAGATACTCTGTAAGAGCAAGCTCTATGATTTCACACTTCCTAAAGAAATTCTTAACAGTAAGAAATGTCACATTTGCTTTCTGAGGGCCACTTTTAATCTTCATCTATAATCTATTTGATTAAATCCTACTTGAATTAAAAATAATGCAAAACTCTCTTAGGCTAATGCGAGGGAACTTTTAGCCACTGTGCTTACATGCAGAGAGGCTAACATGTACTTGAGAGCACCAGTAAGAGTGTATCGAGTTCTATTAATAAACCTTCTGGGACACCTTGTTCCAAATGTACATTTTTCCTTTTGAGACTTGCAAATCTCCAATTGAAATAAATCTAGTTTTAATTTTTCCCATATTTAAAATGATAGTTTCTCTCTTTATTTTCAAATACTGTTTGCAATTCAACCCCTTTGGTTGTTTATTACATATTTAGTGTTAATCTGTAGTCATAACAAAATAGTGACTCTTAACACAGATGCCCAATTCCTATGGGTTTCTAAGCTATAAGCAAATTATTTTCTCAACCTTTTTACCTACATGTAGCATTTAAAGCAGCTGCATTTTTATTTCAGAACTATTAAAGTGGTTAAAGTATACTTAAGTTACTTTTTAGCTAAATCATTGCTAGATCAGAGAGAACTCAAAAATACAAATTGCCTGAAAGTGCTCACAAATAAACCACAAGCTTTGGCTCCGGGGTTCTTTGCAAAGCACATCACTGAAATACCCACAGAAGGCTTGGGTCTTTATTTTAGAGAAAGAAGGGGTATAATCTATTTTCCAATTTCCATTTGCTTTAAACCATTAACTCCTAAGTCTACAATAACCTCTAATTCATACTTCCCAGGACATCTTTCTCTTTCCCTCTCTCTCTTTTATTGCATGTTTATTTTTGAAAAACAAAACCTAAAATGTATCATCTTAATTAATTTTAAGAGTACAATTCGGTAGTGATATGTTGTGAAACAGATCTCAAGAACTTTTTCATCTCTCAAAACTGAAACCTTGTACCCATTGAACAACAGCTCTTTCCCATGTATCCCAACCCCTGGCAGCCACCATTTTGTTTTTATGAATGTGACTACTTTAGATACCTCATATAAATGGAATCATTTGTCTTTTTGTGAATGGCTTATTTCACTCAGCATAATGACCTCCAGGTTCATCCATTTTGCAGCATGTGACAAGATTTCCTTCCTTTTTAAAGCTGAATAATATTCCATTGTATGCGTGTACCACATTTTGTTTATCCATTCATCCACATTTCGGCTACTGTGAACGGTGCTGCTACAAACAAGGTGCGTGAATCTCTCTCTGAGACCCTGCTTTCGATTCTTTTGAAAGCAGAAGTGAAATTGCTGGATCAAAAGGTAATTCTATTTTTGTTTTTGAGAAAACTCCCAACTGTTTTCCACAGTGGTTGCACCATTTTAGAAACCTAGTAACAGCGCACAAGGGTTCCAATTTCTCCATATCCTCACCAACACTAAAACAAACAAACAAAAAACTAGCGCTCATAATAAGTGTACTACATAATTTTAATTGAAAATTAAAACATTTCTACTATATGCCTCAAGTAAAATAAAATATACTAGTCACTGAAGAAAAAATTTTAAACAGAGTTAAAAAAATTATTAGTTCCACAAATATAATAACTGTTAAACATTCTGATATATATATTCCTCTAGCCGTTTTTTGGGGGAGGGAGTGGGCATAGATCATATGTAGGAATAGGAAAAATGGATAAAATGGTTTGATTTTTATATGCAAATGGAACAGGAAGAAGAATCTTACATATTGATAAAAATATTTTTTTCCTTCCTTGAAATCCCTTTAACATTTCTATTGTTTACGTACTTTATTCATTTTTTAAATAAAGGGATTCTTCATTTTTTAGCCTTTTTTTTTATCATGAAATATAACAAATACACAGAAAAGTTTCCAAACACAAATATATGACAACTCAGCCAGCATAAGGCAAGCACTCAGGTCACCACCACCTCCCCGGTATCCCTGGTCCCACTATCCGCTAAATCCTCACTGGAAACTGTTAAAGTCCACTTGGTGGCCATCACACTTGCAACATGGCCAACACGGCTTTCTGAACTGTGGTCAGACTCATACCTTCCCATCACATCACAATGAAGAAACATGCTGTGTGTGACTATTGTATTCAGGGTGCCAGGATGAGTGGTGGAGATATAAAAAGGCAGATGACAGATCCTTTTCATCAGGTATTATAACTGAGTTGGAAAAAAGGGCAGAGAGATCAGAAGGTGAGTCTTGACAGAGGCGGTATGCACGAAGCGGCAAGTGATTGGTGTGGATAATGAGCATTATGGAAGCCGAGTGGAGGAAGGGGTAGGCTGATGTGAGAAAATCTCAGGGCGCAGATCTGGCCTTGGCTGGGCCTTGAGGAAAACACAGGATGAAACAAAGGCCAGCGCTGGGATGGTGGATGCCACGTTCAGAGACTGAGGGAAGATGAGTATTATCCTGAAACAGTGATCCACGCCACGATCAGGTGCACAGGGGTGGAAGCTGTCTTTCAAATGGCCAGTTAAAGAGTAAACTTGCAGCCAAATAAGATATATAGCACAACAAAAAAATTAAAGTCTGTCCGTTAAAAACATTTTTTTTTTTACTCACAAATATAACATTCAAATACAACTCCAAAATTCTCATGGAACTAGAACACTGAGCCCATGACGCCTAGCCTGAGAATGTGATTCCTCTAAGGCCCATGTGGATCTGTGGTGTTACTGTTACAGGCCACACATACTCTGAAAGTGGCCCTGTAGTAAAGACATTCTGTTGGTCATAAAGAGGGCAGGTCAGGGAAAGAGTATTTGAATTAACACAAATATATCATCGGCAGCAAGCGAAAACTCATGGCATTATCTTTCTGTAGAAAGAACAGCAAAGGGCCAATTACAAATAACAGGTGGACTTTCACATTTTCTTGAGGCCGCTTTGATGGGCAGCTCAGCCTAATATTAGAATTTACAGCACCCCCTTGATGCAGAGAAGTGTCACGTGGTACAAATGGAGTGAGGAAACCTGAGGCATCTGGGCCTGCATCTGCCCCTGCCAGTGCTGTGACCTTGGGTGACAAGTCGATTCTCCTCGTTTTCTCTCTTCATCAAATAAAAGAATGAAACAGGGTTTGTAAAATCTCTCTCACTCTATTCTAGTAACTAAAGCCGAGAGATGCTTTTTTGGTCCACTTCCTTAAGAACAAGTGAAGCTCATGCCTGGCTCCTTCTGCATCGTCCTGTAAACCACCACCAAATTTCCTACGAACCCTAAAACTTACGATAGAAAAAGCGCACAGTTTGACACTGTCCCTGAGAAATGAAGGGAACTTCTGAGAATGCTGCGTTTTAAATCGCTTTCACACGGTTGTTGTTAGCCTGGGCTGCTGAAGGTGAGAAGTAGAGGACAAATCCAAACAACCACGGAACTGAAGTGGACGCCCTGGCCCGTGGCGGTCTTTGCCAGAGCTTCAACATCAAGTGCAGCTCTCACACGCTGAGGATAAGAGTGGAAGATTAAAACAAGGAAGTGGCTTCTCCTGTTTCCTCTCCTGGAGTGATTTACATTCCAAGCCACCTTTTTTATTTAACTGGAAAGTGGTAGGTACACTTGTGAGGCAGAGGCAGGGCCCACTCTAATGGTAAACGTGAATATATCTAAATGGAATTGACAAGTCTTTAAAAAAATATATACACTAAAGTATCTTTCAAAAATAGGAAATCAGGGCAAGAGCTGTCATACCAAATTTTCAGTTTCTATATATTGAGAATAGGATGTCCACCGAGGAGGCGGGGGCAAAGCAAAAGAAACACAGGAAGCTAGTTGGGGAAACGACAGAGCTGCAGAGCAAGACAACCGGGCTCTGCCTCACTTCACAACACGGAACTTTCTAGATGGAGCTATCGATATGTGAATTAAATGGGATAACTTATTCCTGACAGAGCTACTGATGTGATCACGGAAAATGGGATTAAACTGTAAATTATTAGAAATCAAACTGTATCTTAAGGTACTACTTAAAAGAATCTTGCTATGATTCCTTCCAAACTGAAACATTAAACCAACCAAGCAGTTAAATAAAATCACCCAGGAATTTATCTAAGTTAGGACTAGTGGCTCGGGCCTTCTCTGGGCTTAGGTCGTTCGTTGGCTGTTCTGGAGGATGGGCCTTACGTTTTCCAAGGACAGAGATGATATCAGCTCAGTGTTTTATAACTGCCCCGACTTTTCCTCAGGGGCATGACCTTTACAGACTTGCAACTTCTTCTAACGCCATTTCATGAATAGTACGTAAAAGTTCTCTAATAAGACCCTGAAACGTAATATTAACACATGTTGTTCTCTGTTCCTTCCTTTGTTATATCGGGATGTGTGACCTTCGAATTTCTCCACTGTCAATGTACTCACTTGTAGCAGTTCTTTAAATTTTAGTTTCTAACCTATTATAGACTTGGGAACCAGACAGCTAAGCTTGGTAAGCTCTTGTATTGGGGAAGGAGAATCAGGCAGTGGGCAGGGGCTCACAGCCCTCTCCCAGTAGTAAAGTGGATGCAAAGACTTCGAGTCACCTATTTTTACTATTTAGAATTTATAGCCCGAGTTCCCAGTTTTGATCTAGGAAAGGGAGGTTGGCAGGTGGGTGGGAAAAGAAGATTGGCTAACAGTTTCTGAGAACTTACTTTGTGCTAGGACCTTGGCAACCACTGTCTCTTCTGACTTCCCCCAGCTACCTCAGTAGATAAGCAGAGTTACGGGACAGACCTACCCTTGTGGTGAGAAACTGAAGTGCAGTGAGGATTAAGTAACTTGGCTGGCAGACAAGATTCGCTCTCTGCCCTCCAGCACCCTGCCCGCCTCTCCGTTTATGGGCTTCAGGCACTGGCTTCGGGGTCTGCGTTCTGTCCAGAGCCATTACTCATTTTCATACTCCGAGAAATCAAGGTCTCGCAAAGTCCTTCAGGATCTGAGCTGTCTCCTTCCTTTTCCATTTGTATCCACTAATTTACTTAAGATCCCTCATTCGAAAAGGAAGGGAGTAGAGAAACTGCTATCTAAGACACTGTGCCCTCCTTCCTATACAAGAAGGCTCTTTAAAGGACAGCCTCTAGCAGAGGGCTGTACAGGCAGGAGTTGCGGAATCAAGACTAGTTGAACAAATAAATGAAAGGCAAGAAAATCCCTACTGCGAATTGGAGCTTTGTAAAAAGAGAAATGTCAGCCATTGGATGTTGGAGATGTTTATTCAAGGACTCAGAGGTCTAAGAACTGGGGACACCATAAATAAATATGATAATCGACAGCCCACATGGTTCCTTGTCTACTATTATATCTTGATCTGAAAAACCCTCAGTATAGAATTTAGTGTTTTTTTTTTTTTTTTTCAATAGGGACTGTTAACAATGAGAGGCTATGTGAGGGAATGAGGAGAACATGTACAAAGGACTAAAATACTCACTGATTTTTCATTTCCAGCTCCCGTGGCTTAGGGATGGGATACAGATGGCCAGATATGAAGGTATATCGTTTATAAGGCCTACCTGATATTATTTTTCATCTCTGTATCAACAGGAAGAATGTTGAATGCATGAATTTGATAAGACCGCTATTTATTTAATGGCAGAGGTTGTTAGAAACAAGAAAAGAACTAGGTACATTATTTGGGTAATTTCCTCGGTGAAATTCCTCTAATGCACATTTTTAAAGAAAGACTGTTCTTTCGTTCCCTAAAATATGGTCTGGGGCTGCAAACATAATAGAACTGAATGGAGAAAAATAAGATCACTCTTAATTAAAAGTAACCACCCACTCCAGGCTGTTTAACATTCTGGGGTACAACTGAAACCATGGACACAATGCTCAAAATACAATTCGAGTTCATAAAAGCTTATCTCTGAGCAATGAATAGCGAGAATGATTCATTCATTTACCCTTTATGGAACCAGTGTGTGTCTCTGGGGTTCAGATTATGAGCAAAGTCGCCAGCCAGCACAGGCTACGGTTTGGCTTTGTGACTTTAAGCATATTTTTAGCAAATAGGAGCGACGAAAGTCAAGGGAAGTAGTGCTCGCTGATAGTAATTCTTTACTAACTTGGGGGTCTAAATAATCAGAGCGGAAAGCTGAATAAAAAGTAGCTCCAAAGAAGGGGGGAAAGGGTCTAAAGAATTCACTCTTAAATATTATCAAGTATATACATTAAATAGCACATATTTAATGACAGAGAGAAAGGGCAATAATGGTATGACTACAAAGGGCCTCATTTATAGCATCTTGTCATAGGGACTATTGAAAATTAAATAAGGCTGTTTCTAGCTGCTACTGCTATCAATTAGCCAGCAGCCACTTCCACGGCCATAATAACTGCCACATGCACGTTGTGCATTACCTCTGGGCCTGCTAATTCCAAACACAGGAGGTTGGAGCTGCAGACTGCACTGACCAGACCAGCCTAGAGCCGAATGCTCTGCTAGTCAGATTTTGTTTTATAAAATGAAATGATTCAGTACGTCAGAATATTTTAGATAATTTAGCCTAGTTCCGCTCCTTAAACATATGAACTAGATTATATACTTTGTAATAATTTACCCTTCACTTACCCAAACATTTTCTATGCCATACTACATGCTTCTCTTTGTTTTGTTCCTTCTAGTTTCACAAAATTTAAACAATGATCTCTGGTCTGAGTTACAGGGTTATGCTGCCAATAAGGTGATTCATGTCATGTTTAAAGGCTCTCATTTTTAAAAATGGAAAAATCAGTCCTGTGAAACTGACACCGTAGTTTGAAAGATAAAGATAGCAACATGGAAAAATAATCCCATCCCAAGGGTCACCTTTTTATATTTACGGAAGAAGCCCCCAGACCCACTCCACGGTCCGCTCCCCGCCCCAGCCCTGCCCCTCTCCTTGTGGGGCTCCGCAAACCCCAGTGGTGATGGGGGTTCCCACGACCCAGAAAGACACGGAGTGAAGTGCTGGACAACAATAAAGAGTTAATGCTCCTCCTGAACTTTGGAAGAAACTGTATTTCGTCAGTGAGGTTTGGCAATGTGAGAAACCCTGTAACCAATTTCATTTCCTGATAAATGAATGGTCCACAGGGGAAAGTCGGCCAGTGAGTCTCAGAACTGTTGAGAGCTCAGACTTTACTGAAAGACTCCTTGAAGGAGCCAGCCTGTCTACTGCTTATCACCGCTGAGCCAGCCGGCCCCATGCAAGCAGGGCAGCTGCCAGACTCCATTTACAGCTCACTGAAGCGAGAGTGAGAGGGCTTCGCAAACATGTGTATCCCTTTAAGGAATGACGCTGCTATCGTAGAGCCTTTCCATTATAGTGCACTTTTTAACCTGTAGGGCTGAAAACTTATGCCTATTAAAATGATTTTAGAGCAGTAGATTTACTGGTCTTCATCATTTAAACTTAATCCCTCCTCATCCAACCCAAAACAAAATATCCTCAGCATTCAGTTTAGATTTAGAGTTGGGGAAATGCAATGTCTAAAAATAAATATTCTAATGCAGAAGAGTTAAATGCAGAAAGTCAATCTGTGAGGAGTTAGGAAGGAGAGAAAGTACCTCACAGTACTGAAACAAGTTTACCTGAAATGTAAATAGTGAAATTAATCACAAGATCATTTACATTTTAAGCTTGAAATGAAATAAATATCTGCATGTAAGTAAACTAAAAGGCAATCTCATAAATATGACCATATATGCTGTATTAATGCTTAAAAGTAAAAAAAAAACTTAAAGAACACTTTTCATATTAATTCAGAATTGGTTAAAGCATATAGTTTAAAATGTGTGCTGAAATCAGGTAAATGATTGTCAAAGGTGAACTTGAGATTGAAAATATCTAATTTGGGCTTGCTTAGAAAACACATACAATTAATTATCCTACATAAAATAGTCAAATGAACACTTGATGGCAGGAGGAGGGGAAAAGTCCTAAATAGTGGCTTCAGGCCCTTAATTATAAGAAATAAAGAAAACAAAATCTGAAACTAGTGAGCTTCCCGGAGGCTCGCAGGCTTGGACTGGCAGTTAAGGAAACCTGGAGCTCATTAGCCTCACCCTTGCAAGCACACGTCACAGCGGCGATGAGGAAATGCTGGGGGTTTTCGGAGAGGGAGAATGTTCACTTCGCCCACCAAGAATAACGTATAAAATAGAGAAAGAGGGAAAGCCAACGAGCTGTTTAGCTTCTTTAACCATCAATCCATTTTTTTTCTCGTATTCCATGGTTTTGGGACCACAAGATGCATTCTTTCTTTGAGTCAATTTTAGATTCTCGGTAACAGTGAATTTGGCTGCCTGCAGGCCCAGGCTAGGGAGAGAAGTCTGTACAGTCGCTTGTAGGGCGTCAGGACTGGGTTTTGCTTTATTTAGGTCAAATAATTTGATAACAGAGAGACTAGGCTGAAAGGAAAGGACTTTCCCTAGGTAGTTTTAAAGCCAACTGAGTTGTCACTCTGACCAGCCATGCGAATCGAAAAAGATGGCCACTTTAACACTGAGGCTCTTTGGTCTCCACGGCTTATGTTTTTTTCAGGAGGAAAAAACAGAAATTTCTAAATACTGTGCTTATGAAACACTTCAAATTATAATTATCTACCTATATAATAACTGCATAGTATTTTTAAGCTCAGAAAATAAGCAAAACTGGAAAAACGGAAAGGTTTAATTTAGAAATGGGGCTCATTACCTATGGTAGAAGGATTAGTCTGGTTCGTAACAAGAAAACTGAGTTACTTAAAGGATAATTGTCAGTGCTTTGTAGAACAGAGCTACAAATGACTACTGAGTTTAATGGCCAAAAGCACATCTGAGGCCTTTAATTAATCTCAAGGACGGTTTCTTGTAAATATTCTGCAAAGCACATGAGTTTCTTATACATTAAGTTTCAAGAGAACTGGAATGCTTTTCTGGTTTCTTCTGAATATGGCTGCTTTCAGACCGTCTCAAATTCAGAAGCTGGCTAGAGGTGGGAGTGAGGAAGGGAGGGGGAGGCTTAGAGCGATATTGTGGAGACTGCTGTGGACAAGGCCTGAGGTGTCTAACGGGACTAGGCTCCTGGAGCTCTGATGAGAGAGCTAGCGGGGAGGCAGACAAGACAGGACTTTCGTCAGATGGTCAGGTCAGAGACCTAGCTTCAGCTTCTGCACCCCTGGTGAAGGGTGGCATGGTCTTAATAGTTAGACAATGAGTGAGGACACATGATCCGAGGATCTGGATAATTAGAAATCTGAGGTACTTATTATGAGGAGCCAGGGAAATTCCTCTTTCAGTATGCTTTTCCTCTCTGTTCAAGGTTCTTTTCAATCAACTTAAGTCCCAGTACTTTCCCATCTGAGAACCGAGTGTGTGGCTCCTGAGGAAGGAGGTACTGCTACACTGGCCAGTGGCAGCCAAGCCTGAATGTGGGGTACACTCCCACTCCCATTATTCCTTACCCCCTCTTCAGGATCCGATTCACTCGGAAATGTTTAAAGTGAGTAAATATGACCATTATTTAGATGAGAAAACATAGGTGCAGAGAGTCAGTGAAGGGCAGATAAACACACAGTCAAGGAGGGTCAGAAGGAAAAACACATTCCTGGATCCTTGGGAAACTAGCAATGGGTACGATGAGCCAAACTGTAGGTGTGAAACTTCGTCCCTGTTTTGATGATGGGGGTAGTGGGTAATGCTATAAAATGTCAGAATTTTTCCAACATTGAGAATTCAAAACATTTACTACTGTGAGTCTTGGAAACAAGGAATAGTAGTTTAAGTTTTGAGGTGGGGAAGTAGAGGGATCAAAAGAATGTTTACTCTGTTTTATATGTAAAAAAAAGTTTTATGGAGTGCTCTTTCCAGTGGAAGACATAATTATTATTCTCTGCTGGGAAACATTCTGACTAGTTTACAGTAAAGATCTGATATAACATGGGAAGAGTTTAAACCCCAGACGCTTAAAAGCTTGCTAACACATTTTCCTATGTTGAGGCTGTGGTACTGTTTACCCTCCATTTTGATTGAGCAATGGCAGAAATGTGTTAGCAAGAGCACCCTGTTACTGTAGAAGCAGAATAATATTAAAGTAAATTTTGCGAAAGCAAAGCAAACAAGCAAACAAACCAACCCAACCCATTCTAATCTTACTACTCAAAGTAAGTAAATATTTTCATTTTGGGGAATAATCTTTCTGTGTGCGTGTGCATGTGTGTGTGTCTACATTTGGATGGGCGAATATGTACACATATATGTATAAATATAAACATCGTTGCAAACAAGTATTATAATGTTTTTGAGTCTGGAAGACACATTAAAGAAAAAATGCCATGCCTTTATAGTTCTAGATGACACTATAGATTATTTCCTACTTTTGGTTTACTTGCCATGCTACAGAGATTATGCTAAAAGTAAACTACTGAAATATGTTTTGGTAAACCATACTATTGTAATTGTTGAAGCAATTCACAGGTCCAACATAACAGCAAGCACTGTGTTGTCTAGGTTTTTAGACAATTGGCCACACGAAATACTTTTTCTGGAGCCATTTTACTTTTTATATGAAGAATTATATATAAAAATGCAGTAACAATATAAAGTGCAGAATGTTCACATCCTGAAGACGTGGGAAGAAGTGAATTGTACATTTTCTGCTTTAAAACAACTTCTGGAGAAATTGCGTAAGTATGATTTCATCATTACTCCCAGAATTCTCCCTGGAAGAGTCACCAGCCGGCTATGGACGCCACAGAACACACCATCGCTGCTGGTCCTAATAACTTTTGACAGATAATGTGCTTAGATGGAAAATCTTTTTTTCATTCAACCTAAAGTAGCTTGGTTTTTGAGGGTGGGCACTATATAGCTTTTACTCTGTCACAAGCACTCGTTCTGTGTGAGGAGGAACATGGAGGAAGAATGCTCTTAAGTCACCTGTTAGGAGCTTAGTTTACAGAACTCTTTTTTCCAAAATCTGAACTCTTTAAGTGATCTAACTATAAATTAACCTTCTCAAGTAGTGAAACATATGGTACCCGGCATAACAGGGGAGTTTCACAAAGGTACTTTTTTTCTTTTCCCTTTTGGCGATGTTTTTCTGGTTTCTGATTATATTTTTAAACTGAACTCTGGCATTTGTTACATGAAAATAACCACACTAAAATGTTTCCTTCTTTTTCACCTATTGTGATTATTGTACAACAAAATTAACCAATTTTATTGTTCAATTTGATAAATTTTGTTATTTGTATACAATTGAGACACAGACTAGTTCCTTCACTCTAAGAAGCCCCCTCTTGCCTGTCTGCACTTGGCTCCCTGTCCTGTCCCCTTTGGCTCAAGAAACCACTAATCCGCTTTCAGTCACAATTTTGCCTTTTCTAGCATTTTATTGATTTCTAATCACCTAATTTAACTTTAATGATTCTACTATTTTTAAAATTATTGAGACTTGTTCTAATGGCTCAGAAGATGCTCTATTTTGGTAAATGTGCCATGTGCATTCAAACAGAATGTGAATACTGACGTTTTTAGGCGATATGTTCTATGACTATCAACCAAATATTTTTCAGATCTCCTATGTCTTTGCTGATTCTTTGTCTAGTTGTTCTACTAAATGCTAAGAGAGGGATGTTAAGATCTGCAGCAATGATAGCAAAGCTATTTCTTTGAATTTTTTGCTTCATGATTCTGAAGCTCTGTAAAGCTATTAAAACATTTACAATTATTAAATCTTCCTACTGAATTGTCCTTTTGATCATTATGAAGTATCCCTATTCATCTAAGGCTTTGTTGTGAAATCTGTATTATCTGATATTAATATAGCCACTTTAACCTTCTTATGATTACTGTTTACCTGAACCCTCTTTTTCCTTCTGTCATTTAGTTTCAACCTACGTATGTTTTGATATTTACAGCACATCCTTTGTAGGAAGTGTATAGTTGGGTCTTATTTTATCCATTCAGACAATGCCTGCCTTTTAATAAGTGTTTGTGCATTAACATTTAATTAAATTATTGATATTGTTAGGTTTGGGTCTACCATCTTATTTTTTGTTTTCTATTTGAATCCTCTATGTTTTGTTCCTTTGTTTCTCCTTTCCTGCCTTACAGGGATTATCTGAATATTTTTCAGGTTTCTATTTTTCCTCTTGGCTCTTTAGCTATTCATTTTTGAATTATTTTTAAAGTGGCTACCCCAGAGATTACAATATACCTCTTTACCTTTCAGTCAACTTACAGATAATAATTTACTACTTCATGGAAAATATAGAACATCGTACAGGACCATATCATCCATCCTCTCCTATCCTTTACACTATAGTTGGAATTTACGCAGATATTTATCGTATTTGGTAAATATTCATTCTTTTATGAAAATTGGCTTTTCCATCTGGTATCATTTGCATTCAGCCCAAAGAACTTCCTTAACATTTTCAATAATGTAAGTGTGCTGGCAACAAGTTCTTTTAGTTTTCTTTTACCTGATAATGTCTTTATTTCGTTTTCATTCTTGAATAATCTTTTCATTGGCTATAGAATTCTGGGTTGCCAATTGTTTCCCACTCCCAGTATTTTAAGGATTTTATTTCATTCTCTTCCAGACTCTATGGTTTTTAATAAGAAGTGAAATGTTAATTGGATCGTTGTTCTCCCGCATGTACTATGCCATTTTTCTCTTGGTCTTCGCCACTGGCTTTCAACACTTTTAACAACGGTGTGCCTTGACGTGGGATTCTGTGTGTTTATTGTGCTTGGTGTTAGCATCTCATATCTGCAAATTTCTGTCTTTTTTCCATTTGGTTCTTTTTTATTGTTTCTATTTCTCAGCTAAGGCTTCTCGTTTCTGTGCTGAGATTTTCATGCATTGAAAACATGTTTCATGCATTGAAAACATGTTTCATGCAATGAAAACATTCAGGAAAGTTAAAGTAACTGCTTTAAGATCCTTGTCTGTTAGTTCCAACATCTGGTTCATCTTGGGGTTGAACTCAATTGATTTTCTTTTATGTAGAGAACGTGTTCCATTTTCTTGGTGCCTTGGATGTCGGGAAATTTTGGATTGCATCCTGAATAATATTAAGTTGTGGAGATTCTTGTCTGGGCTTGAACTGCAGACTCTGTATTTTGTGTAGCAGCTCTGGTCTCTGTTCAGATCCTTTGTCCTTAGCTGGGCTGTTTAAAGTCTGGTCTACAGATGTGTGGGTCAAGGTTTAGTCAGAGGTATGGGTAAGACAGAGTTTAGGGATCCACTTCTCTCTTTCTCTTCTGGAATTCCTCTACTATTTTCAGAGTTCATGGATTCTCAGTTGCTCTTTTCTGGTTCTCCAAGCCAGAAAGGCTACAACTTTCCCCACGTGTCCCATCTCTGTGGTGTGTGCCATAGACTGCAATTAGTCCCGGGTTAAAAGCCTTAGAGACGGGAGGTAAGTTTGCTATTTCCTATCCTCCGAGTGAAAGTACACTCTCTACCAGAGCCTTCCTATGTCTTGTTCACTCTTATCTACAGAGTGGTAAGTCTGGTCTAAGTTCAGACTTTTGATCTTAGGCTGAGCTGCTGAGTCTGTTTCCTACATATGGTTCAGGGAGCACTCACAGATGCAGACAGACATTGTTTGGGGATTCTCCCTCTGGCTCTTTCCCTTTTGGGATTCCTCTATGCTCTTTAGCACTCATACTTTCCCAGCTTCCCTACTAGGATTCCCCTGGCCAGAAAAACTAAGTTTTTTTCCATGTGAGCCCCTCATCACATGCAGTAAACTACAGGGACTGTGTTGAGCCCCAGGCTAACATCATAAATTTGAAACTTACTTATATAGCTTCCTATCTTTCTATCTCTAAATGAGCATGAACTCCCTGCCAGAGTCTGTTTGCTTCTATTCACTCTCTAGTGCTTTAAATACAGTTGCGTTTGGTACAACGTGTCCAGGTTTTATGGTCGTTTCTGTAGGGCGTATCGTCTGGTAGGGTCTTAGTTCACAACACCTAGAAGCGGGTATTCTCAAACTGATTTTCAATCACGCTGTATGGACTCATTCAATAATACTTAATGAGTAAGCTATTCTGTGCAAGGTTGTGTATCATGCCAGATACAAACATAGAAAATACAGCACGGAATTTAAAATTAAATGAGATTAAAATATATATATTTGTATTTATATATAAGTAGCTTAAAATTGGAAATAATCTGAATGTCTGCCAATAGCAGAAAGGATAAACCGTGGACTTGTAATAGTAATTAATATAATATTAATACATCAGTGGAAAGGAACAAACTTCATGTAACAACATCGACGCCTCTTATTTACAACGTTGAGCAAAAGAAGAAAGGTGCAAAGGAAAATAAATTGCATGATTCCATTTATAAAAAGTTCAAAAACAGGAAACCATATTGTTTGGGAACATATACACAGATGGTAAAATTATCAAGAATAAGACTGTCGCCTCCAAAGTCACGACAGTGTTTATTTCTAGGGACTTCTGGGCTGTTGGCAACATTCCATTTTTTGATCTCAATGGTGATGGCAAGGATACTCACTTTATAATTACTCTTTAAAGTGGATCTCTATAGTTTATGTAGTCATTTATATATATATCATTAAAAATTTAAAAAGTAAAAAAAAGAGGGGCTTTATTAATAGATAGAACCTTGACTACATTCTAGACATGATACATGACTATGAGCAAGTTATTATTCTTATGACTCAATATACTTCTGAAAATGGATGTAAAACATGTTCCTTCTAATCTCAGTGTAAAGCTAGTGAGCAACAATATAATTTGGTGCCAACTTACCTAATGTTTATAGAAAAGGTGACTTTACGTGTTTTAAACAACTCTTTCCTATTTGAAATGCAACAAAGTCACTTCTATTTGAAAGAGCATGTGAAAAATCTTTTTGATGAGCAAAGATCCTTTCCGGACACAAATAATTAGCCTATAATCTTTCATTTCTTAATGTTGGGGTTTATATTAGGTTTTCTAAAGAGAGGCATACTGGTAGTGATACTCACAATCTAGCAATTGGCATTTTATTAATCAGAGATTAGGAAATCTCCTGAAATATCTATTTGAATTCATATTTTAAGCTGTGCTTGCATTAAAGACCATAACATTACTTCTAAATTTTCGAAACAGATGAGGTCCCTACCAACCAGTGTGCAGCGTCTGTGGCACTTCCCGCAGCCCTCAGAGCTCCCAGGCGAGGACACGGTAAAGGACCTGGATGTGCGGAACTGCCAGGAAACCAAACCTGTTACGTTAGCTGATTATCTCAAGCTCACTGCGAAGCAGTAAGTGTTCGCGTTCTTCATAGAACCACGCTAGGGTTCCAGGGCCTCAAGTCCTCTAAAGCCAATACATGCAGGACAAAGAAACTTCAACTGCTAGGGCCAGATGCTCACCAGCATCTTCGGTATGATTATTTATGTGCCAATCACTGCCCCTTCCAACTTGCCCCAGAAATGAAAGCCATCATGAAGAAATCAGTATTGTTCTCCAACATGACTAATTTGCCGTGTGTAGGAAATTATATCAGTGTTTAAGACATAAGACTTTTTTTTTTTAAAGCTTGTATCACCTTAAAAATTTTAATTAAGAACATCTTTTCAAAAAAAATCACAGGAAGCAAACACTATTATTTAGTTTTCCTATTCTTCTGCTTAAAAAAAAAAGTCTATGTAGAAAAGCTGACTTGAGAATACTAATAAAATAAGCGGAATCCATAGAACAAATTATTATAATTTTTAGTCATTCCTTTTATCAGAAATAAGTCATTCTTCACTTATCACCATTAAATATAAATAATTTTGTAACTATCTGGGAGACATTATTTTTTGGCATAAAGTTCATTACAAAATACTTTGTAAGGATTGTAGTAAATGACTTGGACAGTCATTAACTATAGAAGCAACGAAACAATCTTAATAACTTTCATAGGGTCAACTTATTAGAAAAGTCAAGATTGGGACAGATGAGTAACGGTTCTATTTCTTAACCACCATAGCAGATTCTCTTTTTAGGAAATTTTATGAATCACAAATTTCTGCCTATGCCAAAGAAAGTAATTCTATCAAAATCAATAGCAGAAACTTAAAGATAAAGTCGCACAGATGAATGTTTCCTTTTCAATGGAAATGTATCGACACTTTCCAGAGCAGGCCTCACGGCTTGCCATTCCCTGGGTCACTGGAAACCATGATTTGGACAACTGGGCTCAGGATGAAAAAAAACACGGAAGTGGGAACACCAGTTAGTTGGCTCTGGTAATAGATGGTGTGAGATGCAGAGAAGCAAAATGGGACAGTGGCAATGAGGAGGGACAGGAGAGACTTGGGAAATAAGAATTCACAGAACGTAGAGTGTAACGTAGATACTTCTGGGTTAAAGGGAGGATGCTGGCTAGTCATATTTCCGTGGGTAGAAATCCGTGAGGTGGGAAGACATGCAAGGGCACAGAGTCTGTGACTGTGAACTTGCCGAGGGCCGGTTCCTGCGGGGCTCTGAGGTGGGGCCATTCCACAGCAGGCGGGCACACGAGAGTGGCACTCGGGAATCTGCTCTGGAGATAGAAAACTGATGGAGAAATAAAAGGCACTTGGGGTGGAGACAGGGAGAGACTCCCAGAAGAAGAAAGCGGGAAGTTTTTTTTAAAACAAGTCAATATTAAGAAGCTATGAAAAAATTCTTGAAATTTCAGTTAACACACCATATTTCTCTTTAAACAATTAACAACAGTGAAAGTATTCTAAAATGTGAATATAAAATAAAGGCTTTAAAAATCATTTAGTGTGAAAGTGGAAAACCAGTTTTAATTCCTATGATTTATCAAATGTCTTAATGCAATGAAATGAAAAACTCCATTAATGTGAGAAATTTATACTATTCCATAGTTTCCTATTTATACTAAAAAAGAAGTTATCTTCTGCTCAATTCCCCTTGGAAAAACATGACCTAATTTTTAAACACTAGATATGATAAAATTTTTAATCTTCGAATTACAGATTCGCTAAATCGAAAAAAAGAGGGAACCTGGAAACTTCACATTATCAAGTATGATTACGTAGGGCGGTGTGGCAGGGGTATGAGAACCTGCAAAAACCTGGATGGATTCTGACCCATCGGGATGACACCCGAGTTGCTCGCTAGGAAGTAACATGGGAGCCAGGAACACGTCCTGCTGAGCACGCACACAGTGAGAACTTTGAGCCGTGGCTTCGAACTCAGCTCCCAGAGGGCACACTAACTTTATGTATTTCCTTCCAAACCCTAAAGGAGAAATAAGCAACTTTAGGATTTCAGGGCCTGCTCTTTACGTTTGTTTGTGCAGGGCAGTCCGAAAAAGCTAATTACCTGGTATTGCCTTTCCCAGACTTCACGGAATACCAGTAAGAAGAGGATGTTTAGAGTGACATTAATACTATTTACTCTGAACAGCCAAGTTGTTTAATTATATAGACAGATTTATCCAAAGAGTATATATTCCCACACAGGATATTACACAAATATTTTAGAAGGCTATGTCAAATAACATTTGATTGAAAAATATTTTATTTGGTTGAAAGTCAATTACTATGCCATGGGCTTCTAGATCTTAATGTTTACTTGCCCAAAATTGGAAAAATACTTCTTCTACAAATTTGGCTTTGTTTTATAATGCAAGGGAAACTTCAAAACTTTTTGGTTTCTCTTCTTCAGTTGACATTAGCTGGTTAATTTCTCACAAGCAACAAGTGTTGTGCTCCTCTTAACAACCCAAAAGGTGGCTGGAAAGAACTCTGAATTTTCCTAATGTTTAATTTATATTTTAAGAAAGAACAGATCAGTAAGCATACACTATTCTACGCACTACTCATAAAGAGCTTACTAAAACAGAATTTCCAATTTGAAACAACCTCTTTTACATCAATCTTGCATACAAAGCTATTATTACATACCCCACAATTATTTGATCAGTATATATTAGTGAACCGCCCAAAAGACTATAACGCGCTGTCGTGTGGTATAAAACAAATATTATTCAACACACAGCTTGAATTTTCAATCAACTTTAGATACAACAGTATTCTGTGAATTAAACTCTAGAGGTTTAAGTGATTCGTTTTATTATAAACACTCAATCCAAAAAGATGATTAAAATAATTGAGATAAGGCTTGATTATAAACAGCCTTTTTTCCCTAGTAACATCTGTGGTAATAATGTGCTATCATTTAAACCAACTAAGGATGACTAACCATCTGTGAATAAATATAAATTTAGTTTCTTTTCTGGTTCTGGGGGTGGCTTGCTTTCTTTTTTAACTGAATCATCCATTCTCTATCATCTGCCCCTCTTGCAACCATAGAGTGAAATGGTAAGTTGGCATCAGGAGTACAGTTCCTTACTATGTATCAGAACAAAATTAAATGGCCCACTTATCAGATTTATCTATGACTTTGGTCTCAATAAGAGTTAACTGGCCTGGGATCTCCCACAGACCAATTAATCTCTCTTTTTATTTAGCCATAATCCTGAAAAACAAAATCTATATTTTCATTTACATGTTACAATCGCAAATAGAGAGGACATTTTTTTCTGAACACAGTATAATAAATGAAGAACATATTAACATTCAAACATATAGCCGTACACTGTAATTGATTTTGTTTTAAGGTAAGTAGTATAATGAACTACAAAATTAACTTGCAGTACCTGCTGTGGTACATGGAGGGGCTCTCAGGCCAGAGGCATTCACTAAAGGAATTAGAAAATAAAGTCTGGGATTGGGGCAAGTAGAAAAAATGGACTAAGGACACAATTAGTGAGAGGTAAGCCAAAAGAAAGGAGCTTAGGTTTATTACAGGGTAGAGATAGACATAAAAGAAAAGTACTTAGGTATGACAGCAGAGTGAAGAAGCATTCGCTTCACAGAAGAGAAAGGACAGGAGGAAAGGACCGGCGAGTGGAAGGCGGGCTAGGGCGTAGGTTAGGTCTTGTTTCTGAATACGTTTATTAACAAAAGAAAAGAGAAGGAAAAGAGAAAGAAAAAAGGAATTAGGGCTCACTGGAGAAGTGGTTGATTCCAGGGTTTTGGTAAGAAAAATATCCCAGAGTCTGGAGCATTTGGAAGCACCAAAAAATAAAGAAGTACTCAAAACGAGATGCAGGCATGTCGAAGACATCAAAGGACACAGAAACCAACCCGGAGAGGCTCCTGTTAGCCAAAGCTAGCACAATCTGAACAATAAAACAGATGACAGTATTGAATGAAAATCTATAGAATAGAATACAAATTGTCATTAGGTAACTACAACAGTAGTCATTATGTAGGTAAGAGCCACTGATGGATGAAAAAGTCAGTGGGCAAAAAAGTCTGAGAAACAGGATATTAGCAAAGTCTTGCTCCCATCTGGCAATCATCATTTGTTCTCTGTATCTGTGAGTTTGTTTCTATTTTGTTTGTTTATTTTGCTTTAAATTCCACATATAAATGAGATCATATGGTGTCTGTCTGTCTCTGGCTGACATTCCACTTAGTATAATATCCTCTAGTTCCATCCATGATGTTGCAAATGGGAAGTATTTTATTTTTTATGGCCGAGTAATATTCCACTGTGTGTTTGTATGTACACACATACACACACACGCGCGCACACACACACTCCCACATCTTCTTTATCCAGTCACCCACTGATGGGCATTTAAGTTGCTTCCATTATCTTGGCTATTGTAAGAAGAGATAAGAGCTGCATCCAAGATGGAGCCTGTTTGCCCCCCTGCCAAGTGGCCATTAGCCTATTCCCCTAACATCTCTATCTAGTGAGAATGAATGCATCACTTCCCAAAAGTTGCCTATTCCACCACTAAATAATTCCGAAAATCTGTTAGAAAGTTCTTCCTTATACGGGACTGAAATGCAGGTCCTTGTACGTAGCTTCTACCCATTGGTCCTACTCTTCAGACCACGAGAAACATGCCCAAATTTGCTTCATAAACAATTCTTCCAGTATTTGAAGACAAGTCTTTTCTGCTCGAATTTTGTCTTCTTAAGGCTAATAACGAGAGTGTGATTTTCTCTAATCACTCCCTGTGTTCTTTCACAATTCTGGTGATTCTCTGAAAGTTTTCCAGATTGTCTTACAGTGTGGCATCTGAAAATCTGCTCTGAATTGTTTAGCACAGACAGCATACTGACCCACAAGCACTGATGAGCCACATGGCATTAAGCACAGATGAGCCAGGCTTCTAACCATGACAGACTCGGACAACCAACATCTCAAAGTTCTCTAAGCGGTCTGTCAGAACCTGTGTTCTAGCCACCATTCCTTGGAGCTCTTGTAAGCAGTGCTGACTGCTATGGTCTCCTAAGAGGCCTAAGTGCTCTCCTCTGCCCACCAGACAATTTCTTGGATTAATTCTATTGGCACTTCCACCTTGCCACTGTGGTCCAAGTAAAGCAATCATCTTTTAACTGGCATCTCTGCTTTCATTGTCTCCCTATAGTCTAGTCTCAGCACAGCAGCCAGAATGATCCCATTAAAATATAAACCACATCATGACACGTCTCTTCTCAAAATTTTGCACTGCACCGCCTCACCCCGAGTCATCTTTGTTCACCTCCTACAACTCTCCCCCTTGTTCACGTAGCTTTAGCCACTTTGGTCGTCTCCCTGTTATTTCTTCAACATGCCAGGCATCCTCCTGGCTTAAGAGCTTTTCGGTAGTTGTTCTTGCTGCTTGGGACTCTCTGAATCTACATGGTTAACTCTCTCACCTTCTTTTTATCTTTGCTAAGTGTTGCTTAGCTCAATCTTTGCAATTCTACAACTTTCTCCCACCACAGCCTCGCCGATACTCCCGAACCCCTTAACCTGCTGTCTTCTATTCTGCAGAGCACTTCTCACTTTCTAGTACATCAGATCTTTCTGTTGTTATGTTATGCTCACTGCTCATTGTTGGCCTCCTCCTGCTAGACTGTGAGCCCTGTGAGGGAAGGGACCTTTGATCACTGATGTGCCCAAGATTTACTGCCGATGGAACCTTGTGGCAAGCTTAAACCTAACATGTCCTGTGTCCTCATCATCGCTGGTCACTGCTCAAATGTAAGCCCCTCCAGTCGGCGTCTTCTCCAGTACTTTTGTCCCCATGCTGCTTTGTGCTCTCTCCCCTGGTCCAACATCCTGGTCTTCCCTTGCTTCCATACCCATAGTGCCTTTTTGAACCTCTATTTCATGGCTATCAAGCATCCCTACCTTCTCAGTCCCTGTGCTGAATTTTTCCTTATACTTCGACTGAGATCTGGCCCTTCTCTCAGGACTCCAGCTCCCCTGGAGCCTGTGAAAATGGAAGCTACTCATTCTTTGTTCCCTGGCTGTCACTCCTCTTATTCTCTACTCTTAAGCAAAATCCCTGCTCCTGTGAGGTTGGCACCAGCTTCCTCTCCCCCGTGTAGCTGTCACCTACTGACTTCTCAGCTGCTTTCCCATTTACTGCACCATTCGGCTCAGTCTTTCTCTCCACCTCACGGCTTAGCATCCTGAGTGACTATGAGGTCCACGTGAACGACCTTGGCTTCTGGCTCATTAACTGGCATAATCATACTGCCTTTCATTCACATCCATATCACTTCAGTCCCCCGTGGCCAAACCGAGACCATGTTATCACTGAGATCTGATCTACTTTTGACATCTTCGGTCTTAATATAATGCTTTCTAGCCACAATCTTCCACTATGCTGGTTCTCTGATGGCATTAAAACTCCCCTTCCCCAGGCTCTTCTGTGTGATCCTTTTCTTACAGCCAAGCTCCTCATAGTTCTACTTCTTTCTCGACTTAGCTTAGATGCCAAGGTCCATCACTTTCTGTGAACTGCCACTCTAATCTTTATGGATTTTTGTACTGGTTCATATGGCATAATTCAGATAAACTTGAAACAGGGCAAAAACCCCCTGAAAATATACTTAATGTCAGAACGGAAATAATATGAATTCCCTACATTTAAAGAATTGTCGGGGATAAAACTGGAGCGCCTGGTTCACTGGGATTAGTTTCTGTGCTGTTGCCACACGGTGGTGCCATTTTAGCTGATAAACAGAACCACCTGCCGTCTTTGCTCAGCTCGGCGTGAGCCTCCCGCTGTTGATGTGGAACTTCTGTAAGTGGTTACGATGACTAATGTGCTGTTGTTTTACAAACTCTGTTATTAGAACTGAAAATATTTTCATGTCCTATAACAATATCTCTCAAGCGTTCATTAAGCAGTGGTTCTAGTGATAGTGCTGAAAAACACAGCCCCCCAAACAGTAGCTTTGGAACAGAAGTTAGTTGTGATAAAACACTACAAAGAAGGCCAAACATTCACTATGACTAAGTTGTTAATTTAGGATTGAGCACTTTAAAACATTTAGAAGGTAACGTAGGAAAAAATTTAAATGGACTATTAAAGTAAAAATATGCTACACTGCTGTATTTTCATGCATCCCCAATCTGTGACCTTTACATTTTTTTCCTATGGTAAAATTAATCTTAAAGTATGAGTTTTATATCAGGAGATCACTTCAGGAACACATCTAAAAAGCAAAACCTAAATGCCTTCTTAAAATACAATATTTCCCCTAACTTCTTTCACAAAATGCTGCTCTTTCCATAGATATACCCAGACATACTGCAAATAGCGTGCTGGCTATGAGCCGTGGGCTTTGGAGCCCGAGTGTCTGGATGTGAATCTCCCAGTTTTCTAGCTGCATGGCTTTGGGTAAGTTACTTACCTTTTCTGTGTATCAGTTTCCTCATCTGGAAAATCAGGATGATAACGCGACCTACCTTAAAGGGCTGCTGTGACGGTCAAGTGAGTTAATACACGTAAGACACCTAGAGCCCCACGTAGCACTGAGCGAACACTACGGGTCAGCCACTGCTGTAGTTGTCGTCATCCCTACCTCTGCCTTCCCTTCAACTCCTGACGATACTTACAAGGGTGAATTTATTTCACTGGGTTAAAAAGTAAGATGCTCCTTTATATAAATTACTCATAGTGGTTACTCACAGGATATGCAGTGATACGAAGATATTAGTTCTTTTGCTATTTACTTTTGGGAGAATTGTGGGAACACTTCTTCGCCACAGTATCGATATACGGCAGGGTAGGCAGTATTTAAAGAGCCTTTTCCAGCACAAGTACTGGGTAAGTGGTATGATTCTGAAGAGGGCCTGTTCAGACACTAATATTTACATCAAATTATCCAACAGTACGTGCTCGTTTGCCAGTCTTACCTTCAGCCTGTCTTTGGGCAATGCAACAACTCCTTGCTTGATGATTTCCAGGACCCGTTCCACTGAGAGCTCAGCTCCAGCTTGTAGCAACCTCGAGCTAAAGAAGGTGATCACCTGGAATGTAAAGCATCATTTTTTTAAACAAGTAGATGTACGAGACATATTTTCAGTAGATGCCTTTCTCACATAGTAGGCAAACTGTCATGATTCCACTTCTTACAGTGACCTGGCTTTTAATTCACTAGCCCACCTAAGTGCAATCCTCTCTGTAAAGGGTTTGAAAGGCTGAATCAGAGCCAAACCCTGAATATTCTGGGCTGCTTATCCATTCTGTGATAATGGATAATTAAGTAGGCTCCTGAATTCTGCACTTTCTTGTGCTGCCTTACCTTGCATGTATATTTCATTTAGGGAGCAGCACCCATCAGAAGGTGGGGAGAGAAAGCTACAGCTTAAGACCTATCAATATCAAGGCTTAATAGCAACTCTTTAAAATAAAAAAGGCTTAATAACAATTTGAACCTAATGGCTAAAATGATGTTTGGGGTATTATTTATTAATTTAATTTTCCCACATCACTTTTATTCTTGGTCACCAGGAACAATCAACAGCAAACTGTAATTACTTTGTCTCATGTCACAGCACAGCCTGAACTCTGTATCAAGATGCCAACACGTAGCATTCTGGAAATAATACTGTCCTTTAATATGTGTCACAAAACACTAAAAGAATGTCATATTTTCACGAATCATTTAAAAATCACAGTTTTAATAAATCAAGATGACTGTAGATCTTTTTATTCAAGAGAAGAACTTGAATGTTTATAGTCAAACCTGTAAAAATGTAAAAACATGCTTTTAAAAAAAAGTTGAATAGTTCCATTTTTATATTATATTAAGTTACTAACAATCATTTGCAAACATTTTAATAAATTTTCATTTAAGATGACTCTCCTAAATAGAAATGGTTCAGGAGTACTATGATGTTTTTGCTAATCGTTCTAGTGTGAAGGGGCCGGTGGAGCCAGGATCCTAAGTCTTGAGAGAGGGTGGCAAAGAGTGACAATGAAGCCAGCTGACGGCTGGTTACGCGGTGGGTAAATCATTTACCTCAGGCAATCTGCTGGCACCAGCCCCTTTCCACGCTGTTTGCTTTGTCCACGATAGGTTGGTTTTCCAGCATATGCCTATGGATCTTGTTTTTTTCCCCAAGTTGGATTTTAAACTTTTTTGGGAAATTCTGGGATAAAATTCTGTTCTGAGTTTAGACACAGTGTGTACTCAAATTGATTTTTTTTTCTTGAAATTGATTTTTATAATACAGTGATTAAGTCTTTGAAGACAGACACAATACAGATAGAAAACATACTGAAATAATTAAATTAAAATTTATTTAAAAATACACAACAGCAAAGATGCAAATTAAATGTTTTTCTCTTATATAAAAATCTTTACTGGTTTTACACATTGTTTTTCTGAGAAAAAAATTTGGTTAACCATATGAAATGCCATTTCTATAGGTAAAAAAATGGTTAAATGTTGGCAATTTCATATGGTTCAGCCTAATATCTATACATAAAGCTCTCTTCTTTGACTAAAAAATATTTAAAGACTAGGAATATATCTGTTAAAAACACGTTCTAAGAAATGAAAAATGCTAATAGAAAAGTGGATAAATCTTATAGATGTTTGAGGCTTATAGAGTGTTTTTTTCTCCTTTTAACATTTACTAACCACAGACATTTTCACTATTGGATGATTTTTGGCTTATAGTAGTAGATAATGCAGTCAAGGAATAGCTCTCAATGGTGGTTGATCATCAAAAGGAGCCAGGAAACTTTGTGAAAATACTGATCCCCAGGCCTGGCCAGAGACCTTTTACATCAGTCTCTCTATGTGATTTTGACTATCAGCCAGAATACAGACCAGCAGTCTCCAAATTTATTTTCGACTATACATACCTACGAGCAAAAAAGTGAGGATGTACTTCCAATATATGTTCCATTTATTTATAAATTATGCTATATACTGCAACATTAATGATTTATGTTATGAAATGTACATAAAAATTTAAATATAAAGAAAAAATAAACTAGATTTTAATTGTAGACACAAAATACTTTTTGTACTCAAAATGTTATCCTTAAAAATAATCTGGATAATTAGCTATTATGTCTTGCTAATCGCAAAGGCTTCACATGATCATTAGAAAACATAATATCCCTTACAGTAAGATACTCTGTTTATGTAAATCCATGATGCAAACAGTGTTCTTGATAAATTTTATGGATCCATTTCTTGTGAGAGTAGACTGACTCATTACTGTTTTTACCTTTTAATGTAGCACTTTTATTCTAGGAGAGGGATGTCAGCTTTGCCATTTCATTTTCGTCATGTATTAATATATGTATTATATTTGAATACTTATATTATTGTTTTGCCATCAATGTGTGGTTCCTTTGCAGGAATCCTGCAAAGCATGCTCATTTTGTGAGGGTTTATTTAGTTAGATCTAGATAATAAAACCATGAACACATAAAATACAATAAACCTCAAGTGAATGACAGGTAAGCCCTCCAAGCTGAAGCGCTCCTATATCCTCCCTCAGGATACCTGGAGTACTGTGGCCGACAGGGAGACCCTGGCTGCTGGTCCATGCCAATATAAAGAATTAGTAACAAGGAATCTGTTTGTTTTTAGTGAATAAATAAAAGCTCTAACATTTTCTTCCCATGCCCCTATGGATTGTCAGTTAACACCTTCGGGGTATGTGTATCATCCACTTTGGAGATCACTGATTGAGATAACAAAATGCATATAATCAAAGCCAAGTGGAATGGATAGTATTCAAATATTCACAGATACAACGAGCCAACATACAAGAGAGTACTTACATGTCACATCATCAAAGAACAAAGTAATGCAAAATAATGCAACGATCACTCTGAGGCTTAAACGGACTTGCCTCTAAGCCACAGGAACTCCCATTCCTACCAGAGAAGCTCCAGAGTAGGCAAGAGACTCAGTTTCTAAGTAAATTCTTTTTTCTTGAGCTGTGTCTTATCTGTATGTTGTAAAGCTGATATTCTAATAATGTTTTTGCATTCAAACTCCCACTACTTAAAAAAAAAATGATAAACTTACCAATTCCAGAAAAGAAATATAATATATATGTCAAAAAGAAAGCGAACGAACATCTATTGCATATTTATCATGGGCCATGGGAGCTACATATACTATTTATTTAATTCTCACAACAATCCTATGAAGCTGATAAAATCTGTCCTGCAGATGAGTCAACAGGATCAGAGAGAGAGAGAGGCTTGGCCAGGGTTAGCCAAGTAAGTGGCAGGAGTCAGACTGGAACCCGGATGTTTCTTCTTACTTTATTATCTCCAGCAATTCTATGTAACAAAAGGCTTAGTTTTTATAATAGAAAACATTTGAGGTGAAAGGTGTTAAGCTGTTTAGCTGAAAATTTCCTTTGGAGTCAGGATGCGACACTAGCAAAGAATGTGAAACTAGTAAAAAAAAAAAAATCTGCATTCAAAGATAGAAACATGTATTTCCTAATACCAGGTTAGAATTTTGCACACAATAGTAAATTTAGTGATGATGATTATAACAGGCTTTTATCAACTTCCACAGTAACCATTAAAACTGTTTAGATCAACTTTTTCCCCCCACTGAATACGTCTGCATATTCAGCCAATAATAGCCAATAGTAGAAAAAAAATTAAAGTTAAAACCTTAGCTAAAATTAGAATGAATGATATGCTAGTGTAACTCAAAGGCGACCTTTCAACGGAAGGTACTTTTCCACAGTGGGTGTTTTATAACTTTCCTCCACCTACCATATTTAGCTGCAATTCATTAAATCTAAGTATAGCACATTATCTTCAATTTGGCTATTAGTTTTGAACAGTAATTGTTCAATGTCATGGTCTGATTAATCAGTTGTACTCTTTGAGTAATGTTAAAATCACATTTAACCACCTATAATGAAAGTGAATGGTCACCAGAACACAGATGTATAGAAATGGGAAGCTTTTCCAGGGGCCATGAGGATGACAAAAGAGTAAGTGTATGTTAGACAGGCAAACATTTTTGCTTGCCAAATGGCCACCCTGCCGTTATTATTAGGTATATTTCAGTATCTTCAAATAAAAAAGGTGCCCTGTCTACCACATAGAAAATAATTATAATACATGTAAAAGTAGTCTGTTAAGAATAAAATTCATACAATGTTACTATTGCCAATAATCTATACAATTGATAATATTTCTTTGTAGTTACATGTCTAGATTTTCTGATTTTATGCCTCTCATAGGTGAATAATTTGAAAGAACTGAGTTTGGTCACAAAGGTCATCTCACCCAAACCAGACAGGACTAGCAAGTGAAATCTACAATTCCAGGAGAGCCTGAAAATTAAAACCTACATGATCGCCACTAGTTTAATACACTACTAAAAACGCATCTACTTTTATGGGAATTTATGCATAACTGATCTCTTTCAAAAATTTATATTAGCTTACTATTTTCAAAAAAATTAAACTTAGTACTGGATTGAGGAAGTTTTCATAGCTTGCATAGGTTTTTTTTATTTTTAATTATGAAAAAAATGAATATTGATAAATGCTTTTTCTGCATACACTGAGGTGATTTTATGGTTTTTCTTTGTCTGCTGATGTGGTGAATTACATTGATTAGTTTTTGAATGTTGAACCAGCCTGAATTCCTAGGATATGTGCTAACTGATAATTTGATATATTGCTAAATTTGATTTGCTAATATTTGGTTGAGGATTTTTGTGCTCTGTCCATGAGTGATACTGATTTATAACTTTCTTTTCTTGTAATGTCTTTGTATAGTATTGGCATTAGGTTAATAATATCTTCATAAAATGAGTTGGAAAGTATGTCTTTTTCTTCTATTATACAGAGAAATTTGTATTAAAATAGTATTATTTCTTTCTTATAAGTTTGGCAGAATTCAAGGGTAAAGCCATGTAGGCCTGGAGTTTTCTCTATTGGAAAAATTATAAGCACTAATTCAGTATAAAGACATAGAAATACTTAGATAATCTGTTTCTTTCTTAGTAAGCTTTAAAAATTTGTCTTTCAAGAAATGTGTTCATCTAAATTGTTAAATCTATTACCATACTTATTAATAACATTCTCTTATTATCCTTTCAAAACTCCCTATCATATATCTTTGTATTGGTAATTTATGTCTCTTCTCTTTTTCTTCTGTTAAAGATTTATCCATTTTATAGGTCCCCTTCCCCCTCCTCCCCACCCTACCTCCCAAATAACCAGCTTTTGGTACCATTCATTTTCTCTATTTCTTTCTCTTTTTCATTAATTTTTGCTCTTATCTTTATTATAGCCTAATTTCCTGTTTTGTGTTTAATTTACTCTTCTCTTTCCATTTTTTTTGGGGGTGGGTGGATGGGTGGTGGTGGTACCAAAGTACTTTATTTGAAGGAATGATACAAGGAAAGAACTTAAGTAGATGTTTTGGTACAACTTACAGAAAAGGTAACTTCAACATGCACGCACTGCCTTGGTGAGCAGGGAAGTCACCTCTGTGGCTACAGGAAGGCAGCCTAAGGCTTAGCTCTCGTTATCACAGTCTCCTAGGGTGTGCCTGTTAAAGAGATACTCTGCTCTGCCAGATTCGGGAGCCCTCATCTTGCACAAATTGGTTATGCGGTAACTGAATTCTCTGACGAATTTCACCTATTCAGGTAATGAATCTCAATGAAGTCACACAAATGGGGGTCGTTTTTGTCAGTGGCCAGTTCGTGCAGTTCTAGTAGTCACTGTTCATGCTTTGTTCCGAGTGTAATGTACACTTCATTTCATTCACCCCATTCTCCCCATCATGACGGTCTGGTTTCTCGACCTCCTGAAGGAAGAGTCAGCCACCTTGTTGACTTTGCAGCTTCATCAGTTTCTCGGCATGGTCCCTTTCCTCGTAAGCTTGGTAAATAAAATATTTGGCAAAATTCTTCGAAGCCACATAATCACAGTCCCAGTAGAAAGACATGGACAGGTAAATGCGGCGGCATGGAGCTCCAGGCTGATCTGAGTGTTGACGGCCTCCATTTTCTGCTGGTAGTTCTGACTAATGGTATTTTTATAGTTTCTTAATGTGGAAGCTTATAATTGGTTTAAGACCTATTTTCTTTTCTAATAAAAGAATTTAATGCTGTAAATTTCCCTCAAAGCTTTAGCTGTGTCCCACAAATTTTGATATATTGCATTTTCATTTTTGCTCACTTTAAAATGTTTATTTCCCTTGTGACCTCCTCCCTTTGACTTGTAAGTGTACTGTTTAATCTCCAAATATTTGGGGGGTATTTTCCAGACATCTTTCTTATTGATTTCTAGTTTAATTTCATTGTGGTCGAAGAACATACTGTATATGACTTCAAGACTTTTAAATTTGTTGAGGTTTTATGGCCCCAAGTATGGAATATCTCAGTGAATGTTCTACATGTACTGATGTTGGGTGGACCGTTTTTTAAATGTCAACTAAATCAAGTTGGTTGGTAGTACTGTTTTGGTCTTCTGTACTATTACTAATTTTCTGTCTTCTTTCTGTATCAGCTACTAAGAAAGAAGTATCGACGTCTTCAATTATAATTATGAGTTTGTCTATTTCTCCTTGCAATTCCATCAGTTTTTGCTTCATGTATTTTGAACCTTTGTTAGATACATCCACATTTGGGATTGTTATGTCTTCTCGATGAATCTACCTCTTCATCATTTTATGGTGTTGCTCTTTATCTCTGGTAATAGTCCCTGTTCCGAAGTCTACTTTACTTTTAATATAGTCACTCCAGCTTTCTTCTAATAAGCGCTTGTATGGTAAAACTTCTTTCATTCTTTTACTTTTAATCTATCTATGTCTTTGAAGTGTGTTGCTTATAGATAGTACATAGTTAGATCTTACTTGTTATCCAATCTGAAAATCTTTTAATTGAGGCGTTTGATGTAATTACTGACGTGGTTGAATTTAAATCTCCCCTAGTGCCTGTGGTTTTCTATTTGCTCACTATTATTTATTCTGCTTTTCTTGCCTGCCTTTGGATTGGGTATAATTTATGGATCTATTTTATCTAGTTATATCTCTACTTCTTCTTCTGTGTGATTGGCCTAGAGTTTATAATATACATCTTTATTTATCAGTCGACCTTCAAATAACATCAGACTATTTCACATTGTCAAGAACTGTGAAGAGTCTGAAATTTTACTCTACTTGCAAGTTAACAAGTTTGTCACAGTGTCATGGATTCTGGAAGAAGATGGAGATTTCCGGGTCAGTTATGAAGGACAGTCATAGCAATAGCGGTAATCAGAACATTAACATTTTTGCACTGGTTCCCCAAGCCCCAATTTGCACAATGGTGATTTGAAGAGGGCCAGATGACCTTTGCACATGCAGTAGAATTCTGAGCTTAGGGACCCAAATCTTCTCTAATGGTCAGTAAACATACCTACCTTTCACTCCAGAGGGAGACAGAGACATGTCCCCAGCCTACCCTATGTTCTCTTTGCCCGGAACACTTTGCCCTTAGATACCTACCTGGCTCACTCT
The DNA here is from genome assembly GCF_014176215.1 of Rousettus aegyptiacus. Taxonomy (NCBI): domain Eukaryota; kingdom Metazoa; phylum Chordata; class Mammalia; order Chiroptera; family Pteropodidae; genus Rousettus; species Rousettus aegyptiacus. The sequence goes on from NW_023416287.1 coordinate 76,556,293, forward strand.
CTACCTCGTAGCTCAAATGTACATTCTCAGAAAGCCCTTCTCTAACTGTGCTCCTTAGATTTGCAATTTCCCACTCTTATTTCTACTAGCACTCATTATTCCATTTCTTTATTCTGGCTTAAGCAACTAGGTAAATGTTGATGTTATTTATTGAGATGAGGAAAACCGTAGAAGAAAAAGTTGATTTATTTTGGTTGATTTTTTTTTGAAGAAAAGAGAGAATCCTGATTTAACCTTCTTCAACATCTGTGAGACTGTCATACTGTCAACTGAATGCACTAATTTGAAGTTCAGTAAAAATGGTCAGGTCTGGAAATTCACAAAATCTAACATAAATTTTACACTGACCAGAAATAAATATAGTTCTGGCCTTTACTATACTACATAACTATTATTGTTCACTGCCTCTGTTCTCTACTTATACTCAGGCTTAAAATTCTTCCATGTCCTTGCTCATTTGCTGTGGTAATTCTGTTTTGTCCTGCTGCCTAATTCAGCCAGATCACGTCATCTTGGGAGTTAGACGGGAGGGATATGTATCAGTGGATAATAGAAATTTGGCCACTTGAAAAACACACGTCTAACTCTTTCTGCAGAAGTTAAAAGTGCTCCAAGGTTAGTCACGGCTGTCTCAGATAGTCAACATTGCTGAATGTCTTAATGAAAAATATCAACTCTCAACTCCCTGTCAGCTAAAAATAAAAGTAGATTCATAGTCTCCTCTACCAATACTTTTCAAGGTTAACTTCATGAAAGAAGAAATAGTAAAGGCTTGCTTAAGCCAACATTTCAGGGGCATTTAGGGGAGGAAAGGGGAAGGTAAAGTGCTGAAAGAGGCAAAAAGTAGAGATGTTATTTATATCTTTATCATGGCATTTAAAAAAAAATATGTAAAATGTTTACAATGTTTTGAATGAATCTCCAGTGTGCCCAGCACTATTTCGCATGGCAGTATTCAATACAAAGTTGCTGGAAAGCCTGCTCATGTAAAATCTTACTCAGGTTTATTCAAGGGAATGTTGAAAACGTGGAGTTATTGACGAGAAGACCTGGATTCAAGGCCTGATTGAGTGACTCACTAGCTAAGTGACCTTGAGCCAGCGAGTTTTTCCTCTCGAGCCCTGCTTTGCTTTGCTCGAATCCCACTTGAAAGGATGGTTTAAGGGTCATATAAGATCATGTATGTGTAAATAACCCACACTGATAAAGCCCTATGCAGATAGGTAATCATTATCTAAGACAATGACCCTTAGGCTTGGATTTGTGTTAAAATCACCGGGGAAACCTCCTCTTGGCATTTTGGTTTTCTTATCTCAGATGATGGTTAAATATATTTTAGGATATCCGTAATACAGATATTAAAATGTGAGATGTTCAAAGAGTTGATATTACAAAAAAATGCTAACGATCTAAATGTTAAGTAAAAATGGAAGGATACAGAACTGTACAAAATAAAGTATGACCTCGATTCTATTAAATATATATGTGCACGTGAATACGTAAGTCTGTGCATATAAGACACACACACACACGGAATGCGCCAACTGTTATAGCAGAATAGGCGGCAAACACAGTTCACGTGGAAGAGACTTTATTGTAGTTTTTATCAAAGGCTGTTAGACTTCCTCTACTTTGATATTTAAAAAAGAACCATAATAAACATCTCCATTTACACTTACCAGGTCAATATTTTGCATTATATCCTGAAACGAAGGATGAGTTTGAAACTGTTCAAAGAGATCCCGTTTGTACAGCAGCGCATACACCAAGTTTGGATTGTGGTGAAGAGAATTTGTCAGGCAGGAATTGATGATCTCTAACATCATTCGAATCACTTCTTCGATGACATTTAGGTCTTGAGCCTGATAAAGAAAATCCCCACACAGAGTCAGTGTTTTTCTCCTTAACACAGAATTCACTAGAATGAGAGCAACTGCTTCAAAATTGTAACAGCACTGGAAAGATCATGCAGAAGAACTCTTCAAGACTATTTTTGTCAAGAATCTTTAGAATTAGGTTATCAGTTACTAAAAAATCTGAGGGAAAAAAATTTGAACTTAGTATGGTGACAATTAGGAATTGCATGTCATAAATTATAAACTCGCCAACCCAAAAGGAAATTTGGAGCTTACTCAGCCCCTCATTTAATGGATCCTTATCTGTATACCCATCACTGTGGTACCCTAAATCATTAGACTTTCATAATGTACAGTGGTGGTAGGTCTTACCAATTCCAAGAAAAGTACCTAATTTGGAATGTGGCCTCATTTTTCTGCACTGTCATTTCAATCTTTATATTTACAGATAAGGAGCCTATTGTTTGTTTCTGTTTTCTCAAAGTCAATAGTCTTTGCGAATCCGAACACAGTTATGTGACAGAAAAACTCAAAGTAAGTAATCAACAAATCTCTTGAAGAAAGAGCAAAAATACATGTAAATACAATGGGCTTTCCTTCTCTTCTTGAATTTTGTAAATTATGTTTGCCAGTTGAAGCGAAAGTTATAACACTGTCTGATGGGGTTCTCAATGTGATCCTCTGTGATAACGCTCAGTTTAGAATCTATTTTGCTTACTGAGTTTTCAATTTTAATGACTATATTTTTCATTTTAAGTTTTCTAATTAACTAGTATTGCCAGTCATATTCTTATTTCATTTCTCCCTGTTTTTATTTCACAATTATTTATTCTTCTTTAAATATTATTCCTTCATTTATCTTTGAGTATTTTCAAAATTATTCTATTATTTTCAATTCTGTTCAGATAAATTGACCTTAATTATGATCATGACTACATTGGCTGTCTTTCTTAGTATTGTTACATTTCAGCATGTATTTTGGAATTTTGGTTACGCAGCCTCATTTAATGTGGATCAGTCCCCCAAAATCTATGGGTCATGCAGTGGCTTCCTAGAGTCTGAAACTTCCTGGAGTCTGAAACTAGGTTATCACAACTGGTGTATCACAACTGCCTTGCAATGAAACTGCAGAGAGGAAGGGGAGGGTCTGTCACCAACAGTTATCAGTTTGGCTCAAAATCCCATTGTAAGGTTGGTTCTGTGTCCTTCCACTTCCTTAGACATAAAACTTAAAAGCCACTGTTAACACCTCTGTTCAGCCTCTTTTCAATAAAAGATCCATTCCAGCTCCCAGCTTCTGGCAGGGAACCTGGCACTAGCGTGGTGCCTCTTACCTGGGCACATTTAGTCATGTACCCTGTCGGAGCTGAGCTTGCAGCCATTCCTGTCTCCTTCCAGACCGGAAGCTCTGCAAGTTCACCGCTCCAGACCCTGCTCTGAGAAATGTCTTATCTCATTTTGGGGTATGGCTATGTGTTTTAAATGTTTTCTTGTTATAGTTCATCCATTATTTTTGTTTTTAGAGCAAAGAGAAGAGATTAGCCTTTAAACTGAGAACTGACAACATAATCTTGACCAGAGTTCTCTCAATTAGGTTTTCATCTCACTATGGCACTTAAATTAGTAGAGAAAAAAGAGACTTCAAGTTTCAGAATTCTCTCTCAGAGTCACTTAAGAGCAAATCAGTGAGACTGTATGACTACAAGTCAAAATATTAGCTTTCTGCAGAATTTCATGTCCATAAATATTTCATATCCCCACTTAAGTTGTGTTAGGAGGATCCTAATATATTAAAATTAAATTTAAAAAATGAATTACCTTTGATAGCTTTTAATTTCTGCTTTCAAACACATTAATAGTTTTTCTCAACATTTTAATGAGTAATTTGCTGAAATGGACAGGGTAAATATCCAACTCTCAAATAGGCTCCTGCTCATTTAAACCCAAACTAAACTATTGATCATTTGTTTTATTCCCAAGTCAGGTAAAGTATAAACTGAAAACACTATATCAATAAGCATATTCCACATTAATTTTCACTTTGCATCAATCAATCTGACTGCAGGCTCTTTAAAAGTTATACTAACTCTCTTATATTTAAAGGAGTTACCGGGTATTTTATTTCTCTTGTTTCTGTGACAAGTTCAGTTCTAATTCTAAAGCTATCTTTTACTGATTATTTTGAGCTGCAGATTTATAAATTAAATTACGATCGCTTCTCGGCCTTTTGGCTAAGATTAAGTGTAGTATCTGTTCTTATTAGTTTGATATAAATTAAATGACCACATAAAGTTTCTTGTATTATTCACATCAACTGAAAATATAATGTGAGAAGTTATAACAAAGACATTTTATACAAAATCATATTTCGTTGGACTGCCACACTTGAAAGCATCTTATATATTTTAACGTTGTAGAACCATTAGGAAAACAAAAATGAAAGGCGAGCCTCTTCAGTAAACGGTGCTGGGAGAACTGGAAGGCCGCCTGCAAAAGAATGAAGCTCGACTGCTGTCTATCACCGCACATCAAAATTAACTCAAGATTGATTAAGGACCTGAGTATAAGACATGAAACAATAAAATGCACGGAAGAAAACATATGCACTAAACTCAAGGACCTAGGACTTAAAGAAGATTTTATGAATTTGAAATCAAAGGCAAGGGAATTAAAAGCAAAAATAAATGAATGAGACCACATCAAACTAAAAAGCTTTTACTCAGCAAAAGAAACCATCAACAAGGCAGAGACAACCATCCAAATGAGAAAAGATATTTGCAAGCAACACCTCTGATAAGAGTCTAATATCCAAAATATACAAAGAATTCATACAACTCAATAAAAACAAACAAAAAACCCCAAATGATCCAATCAAAAAATGGGCAGAGGACCTGAACTGACACTTCTCCTTAGAGGACATACAAATGACCGACAAATATTTGAAATGGAAAACACTATGGAGTTTCCTCAAAAAAACGAAGCATTAATCTACCATATGATCCAGCAATCCCTCTACTGGGTATTTACCCCGAAGACTCAAAAATCCATATCTAAAAAGATATTTACACACTGATGTTCATACCAGCATATTCACAGTGGCCAGGACATGGAAGCAACTGAAGTGTCCTACGATAGATGATTGGCTAAAGAAGCTGTGGTACATATATACAATGGAACATTACTCAGCCATAAGAAGAGATGAAATACTACCATTTGCGACGACATGGATGGACCTCGAGATAATCATGCTCGGCGAAATAAGCCAGACGGAAAAAGGTGAAAGTCATACGATATCACGTATAGGTGGGATATAAACCTTAAAGCAACAAATGAGTAGGACAAACAAAGAGGGACTCATGGACACGAACTATAGACTAGTGGTTACCAGAGGAGAGAGGGGAGAGGAGAAGGGGGAGGTAGATCGGGTAAAGGGGGTCTCAAATATGCGGTGACAGAAAGAAATCTAACTATGGGAGGTGAACACACAGTGTATATATATATATGTCTTACTGTTAAAGTGCACAGATGAAACTCATTGGATTTTGTTAGCCAATGTCATCATAACAACAAACAAACAAGTTAATTGCTGATAAGGAAAAAAAGTGAGAAATTAAACATAATTTAGAAATTAAAAATAAGTTTAAATTACACATAGTGGGTTATAATTTAACATGCAACACTGTAAATAATTTAGGTTATTAAAATTTCAATATAAAGACCTCTTCCCAGCCCCGGCCCAACTACCCCGTTTATGAGAGGATGTCAATTTCCTCCCTGGTTATATCCAAGGGCGAAATTCAAAATATTTAACAACTAGTAGGTCAAAAGATTTAACAACTGTCAGTCCTACTGGACGTGGGTTGCACACAGTGAGCAGCCCTACCATCTTGCACCGGCTGGGTGTCAGTCATCATTATTCCCACCAGCACTTTCAAAGAGATTATTTCTTGAGGTTTCCTTGAATTCAAGTATCCATACTAACTGGTTTTTTTAATGTCCCTGAAACTGTACCAATAATTTCTACATACATTATTTTACTTAATTCAGCAATCCTTTAGCTTAATACAGAACAATTTGGTTATTATCTTTCAAGTTAGAAAGCTTAGAATTTAGTCAAAGAATTATAAAATCATAAAGCATACTCAGAAGTTATGCAAGATACTTCCAACACTTGATTTAATGGTACAATCCCTCCTAGGACATTCGTTGCGAGTGATCAAACTTAACCTTGAACTCAGAAATTGAAAGACTTCTGGTTCACTGTTTTGTGTAGTTACAGAAAGTTGCTGCAGCTCAGAAGTCCATCACCTCAGCACTCCTACTCATTGGTCTGTTCTATGCCATTGTCACAGCTATTACCTTGTCTTCAATCCATCAGAAACTTCAACTGTCCCTCAACACAACCTGATTTAAAGCCTTATCCTATTCACGTTCTGTTTGGCCTGTTCTGATCACAGATGTAATTCTGTATATTTAGTTACCGCTGTTAAGATACATAATAAGTATTTAAGTATATAAATGTATACTTAAATCCCAGCAACTAATTCATTTCCATTTTCAAGTGGCAGCAGCTCTCTGCTAACCACACTTTAATCATCCTTTAAAGAACAGCTAGCATTCCTACTGCTTGTTTCCTAGAAACCATGCTCTTATGGATCCTTTCATTTATGTTGGGAGATCAATGGCAGATTCAAGGCACCAAACAGGTCATGAAATAATCATGGACCAGAGGGGTAAACCATGTACAAGGAGATTCTGATTTACTAGAAATAAAGTAGCAAACTTCTGGCTAATTCTAATTTCCAAGGCAAACTATCTCGATAATTATAATTTACGAGTTAACTAAAACTTCAAGTTGCTACCATGACCAGATAGATTCTGGTGCAGGTAACTATTACGTATGGAAATAAACAAATAAAATCCTTTGTTTCATTTTTTAAAAGGCATTATTGGGTGATAATCACTTCTTGTAAAGAAGAATGAAAAATTAGAATGAATTTGATTATAGAGTTTCTTTAAAATTATGGAGTCATTCAAATCTTAGTATTTAAACAGATCTAAATGGTTACCTAACCTAATCACTATTTGGGTGTCAGAATTTCAAATGGCATTTAAAGAAGGTTGCTATTTTTTTTCATGAAGATTAAATGAGGTAGTATTTATAAAGCCCTTAAACAGTGTGTGTAACACATGTTAGGTCCCATTTGAGTTGTTGTTTTTTTTTAATACAAAGACATTAAAGCATTTTAAAGGAGAACAATTATTTTAATTTTAGACATTTAATTTTAGACAAAAAAAACCACCAAAAAGATAAATGACTTTCCAAAGTTGATAAATTAATGCAATTACTATAACTACGAAGAACTTAGAAGTCACATTTCTTAGTCTTAAATATAAACCCCAAATTCTACTTTATTAATTTACAAAACTGGTCCTTTAGAGCAGGAGTCCCCAGCTCCTGGGGAAGTAGCCCGGTAGTGGTCCATGGTCTGTAAGGAACCAGGCAGCACAGCAGGTGAGTGGCGGGCAAGCTGTATCTGCAGCTGCTCCCAACACCAGCATCACCGCCTCAGCTCCACCTCAGATCATCAGGCGTTAGATTCTCATAGGAGCACTGGTCCCTGGTGCCAAAAAGGTTGGGGACCGCTGTTTCAGAGGACAGAGTATAGAAAAATTGACCTACATTTATGGGATAACATAAGGTTTTATCAAAAGACATGCTTTTAAAAACTAACCATGTTCCCCCTGTCCTGTGTCAAAATTCGCTTTGTCAGAAATGAAACCTGACGGCTCATTGGTAGAGAAGCAGACGACGTGGAGAACACTGTGCCGTCTTCATTCACAGCATTTCGTGTTTAGCGCTTGCAGCTTCCATTCCAGGAACGGACCCCAGATCAAACAGACTTTAGTTAAAAATAATGATTAAAAAAAGCATACTTATTTTATTGCAGAAAATTCAAATGTAAAAACAAGGACACTGAGAAAATGGTCCTGTTTTCAGATGTTTCTGATGGTTTCTGTACATGTTGGTCATGAACCCTGAACAAGTTCTGTGCTGAGCAGTGATCCCACGTCAAAGGGACAAGGCGGCGGTGGCGGGCGTCTCTTACCCTGTCAACGGCATTCAGGGCTGCCTCATTATATAAACTTCCTTTTCCCTTTTGAGAGGGAATTTATACAGTTAAATAGTTTCAAATCATTTATTTTTAGTTTCCTTAAGAGAAGCATATGTATCTTGTTTGTATTAGTTTTGGGGGGATTCCAAGAGAGTTGTCTAAATTTCCTGCATTTTCAGCAGAAAATAAAACCTTCAACAAAATTAATGGGACTCTGCCAAAGTGGGAAGAAGGGGGAGGAAATGCACAGGCAAGCCTCTTTTTAAAGTTAATGTGCAAATGGCCTTCAAAGCCAATCCTCTGGTGATAGACCCTTGTTATCTTCGTGCTGTTAATTCACTGGCACACACACTGAAAAGCTTTGTGACTATGTTATTTCTAGCCAGAACTGGATTTGCCCCAGAATATCCAGCTTCTGATAGCAAGAACTAGCTTTATATTACATGCAAAATCACAGCTGAAGAATAAATCCTGTGACCAGATGAGACAATGTGTAACCTTAATAATGTGGCGGTAGGTGGGAAACGGGGAGCAGAAGGCAGAGTTATTCCCGCTGTTCTTGTGCGGGGATGTAAAACGATGTAGTCTTTTTCTTCGTTCCTTGGACAGGGTCTGAATGTGGCCCACAAGCCTGAAGTAGAACCCTGGGAAGTCTGTTATTTAAAACATGCTTCCTGGTGGCAGGAAGGCAAGGTAATGGTGGCTGCTAGGGGTCACTGGCTAACTTTACATGTTTTTCCATACCTGGAAAATAGCCAGACAACTCACAAAAAAGGAATGTTCTCATTGAAACCCAACTGAGTTGCAGCCCCTTGGCAATCATATTACCTTAGCGGGTTAGGCACACTGAGCAGAAAGTGGGGTGCAGAGGAGTGCATCTCTCGTTGCCCCAGGCCCTCCTACTGGCAGAACAGAATAAGCAAACGCCTGAGCTTGGAGTTTCTCATTTTGTTTTAAATTTTTAATGTTTGCCTTAAGAATTAGTGTTCATTTCCATTCTTCTTCAAAATACATTAGTGTTTTATTATAAAAAGAAATACGCTTACACCTCCTATAAAAAAGTAATATCTGAGTAATATAATTCTCTAGGAAGACGTATATATTTTTTTTGTGGTGGCTTTGACAGGCCACTGATCGCTTCCCCTCACCCCGACCGGAGACACAAGAACCCCAGTTCTCGTTCCAGCTCTGCCAATCGCTAGCTACGTGACCTTTGGTAAGTCACTTATTCTGAGATGCTGTTTTTTCTATGTAAAAATAGGTGCTTATGAGATTTTAAAAATGTCTTTCTACTCTTGTCTCATCTTTCATAAAGAATGCATAAAATACTAAATTTAGAAAACAAATTTTATTAGAGTAACTGAAAATGTGGTTAATGGAGAAAAATCTTTAGGGTGACTTCAAACTTCAGTAAAATTCAGAATTTCCTTTAGATTACCGCAGCACCTTAAATAGACTCACTGTTAGTTTAGAAGGGGAAAACCTTTGAGAGTAAAAATGTATAAGGTTAAGTTTGAAAATAACCATTCTCTAAACCAAAGAACCTACTAGGTCTCTTAGAACTTATTATTTCCACTGTTTCTTAATTATCTTTGATAGTGTTAATGCACACAAGGGAAATTATCTCTAAACCTCCATGTCATGGATTTCATGTGAACTTAAGAGATCTATGATGCTTGGTGCCCTTTTTCCATTCTTTCTTGGGAAGAAGAGTCGGTGGTACTAAGAGAGGCTGTGAAGAATCAGATACAGGGGAGCTATAGCCCTGAAGTTAAAAAAAAAAAAAAAAAAAAAAAAAAAAAGGAAAAAGAGAGTAGCTGCAAGCCAGAAAAGAGAAGCCCTAGATTGGGTTCTAGCCCCAGTTTTGCCATAGACTGGACAAGTCACTTTTTGGGTCTCAGTTCCTGCAAATGTAAAATAAAAGGGCTCTCTGGGGGCAATGCAGGGAAGCAGTGTCGGGGACCCAGACTGGCTTCTGCTTAGGGTGTAGAAAGCTGCAAAGAATGCCTCTCCTGCACTAACAATGAGGAAAAGCCAGATAAGTTAATGAGTCTTACATGAGACTTCCTAAGTCCACCAGAGACTGATGATGATGATTTTGCAAGGCAATCAAGTGAAATGAAGTCTCCAGAGGGACGGGCCCCTCTAAGAATAGGGGGAACACAAGTGCTCCCTCTCTCCTGGCAGCGCACAGAGGAAAAGGGGGTCTCCACAGACCAAGGGAAGAAGCAGCTGGCTAAAATGTCAATGAGTTCTCACAGGCTAAGTGTGGTCTGATGTGTCAGTCTGGAAAGATGGAGCTCCAGATACAATGAGGTCCACACTAACTCAAAAGCTCTTTTCCACCAGTCTCCACCAGGTAACAGCATCATGACATGCAGTCCTGTCCTAACCACTGAGAACAGGTACCGAAGATATAAAATAAGATGCAGTTCTCGCTCTGTAGTTCACCTTGGAGTTATAAAATCCTGTCTAAATTTGTAAGGCAAAAATAATTTTCTCAAGATATGTAAGAAACTTAACATTTAAAAAAGAGAAGAAAAACTTGTTATTTTTATTAGGAACTAATATTGCAAATATAATTGAGGGATGCTGAACCTGTCTAGGTACTAAAAACTATTTTCATGGATTTGAATCAATAGCAATTACCCTGTATATTAAAGATTCCCCAACTTTATGGAAAATTGGCCAGAGTACAGAAGAAGAATTCTGTGGCACAGGCTCTGTGGTCAACTGCACTGGCCTTTGAATCCTGTTCTACTATTTACTGCTTCTGTGACCTTGGGCAAGATTCTAAACCTTGATTTCTTTATCAGCAAAACTGTTCAAGTAGAGTGGAAACGAAATAATGAATGAGTAAAACAGCTACTCCAATGCCTAATATGCAGCAGCAGCTCAAGAAATTGTTGCTCTCACTAGTAAAAGCAATAGTAACACTGAATGAAAGTTTCCTACTAGATGTAGATGTACTTGGGAAGTATGTTACCTCTTCTGGGCACTAAGTCAAACAACTATAATGTTTTCTGACTTGAACTTTTATGTCTATTTAAAGAGAAGTGCTTCCATGATGCTGAAATTTGAATTTTAGATCATTTGTGTGAATTACAATGAAATGTGCTGAGCTAACTGTGAATTTGAGGATTTTTAAAAACCTAAATGCTATTGTTACATTACAACAGCAATCCCCTTAGGAAACGGTTTAAAAATATTACAAGTCTCATGCTGAAATACAGGTGACCCCTGACTGAAGGACAGCTTGATTTGGAACCCACTGCACTGGGAACCTTATTCTACATAACGACCAACAGTTGTATTTATGGTTACCTAATGACTGGGACCAATGCCTACACTTTGTCCCAACAACTGCCAATGCCCATGACTCAGTTAAGGTCAATGGCATTGAGGGTGACTCAGTTTGCTGCTACAATTTGAACAAGGAATCACCTGTTGTCATGGAAACTGTCTATCACCCAACAATTACAATTCCAAAACTCTGGGAGGCAATCCTGTATTAAATTTGCAGTTTATTTATTATGGCCAAAATTAATTTTAAAAGCAGTTTAAGGTCCATACAGTAAAGAAGAATGCTTACTACAGAGTTACTAAAACAAGGTTTCTTCAGTCTAAATTGAATATATAAATTTAATTTATATATTCAAAAGCCTTAAATGCACCTCAAAACATACATATGACCCAATTTTTATCTTGTTGCCATTTGTGATACAGGGTTATAAAATATAATTTTTTATTCATTCTATTTTTGCTTTTCTATAATATGAAATTAGTTCTGGGGAAGGGAACCTAATGTGTAACACTCATAAGGCTTTGACTTAAATGGCTTCCCTTAGGGACACAGCATAGCAATCAATTAAGTCATGAGTCGGGGATACCTGTCAATTTTGCTATATGATGCTGATTTCTTTGGAAGAGAGAGATAGCTAATTTTATTTTCTGGATATTTTTCCTGGACAAAAGTATGTAGAAACAATTATTAATATGTAAAAGATAAAATAAAAATAGGGTGGGTAAAACCCTAATGCAGCATGAACAAAATCCTTCTTTTAAAGGCAAAGAAAAAGTTGATATTAATATAGAAATATAGAAAAAGTCTGTTAAAGGATTCTCTTTAGTCAAAATATAGTTGGCAAGAAAGAATAAGATTCCTACCTTTCCTTCTATTTCACTTCTTTAGTCTACTTGTATCAATTTGGGAATTAGGAAAAGATTTTGTTACAAGAAAGACAAGGAAAACAAAGACATTTTAGGGTAATGTATACATTGTAACGAGAAAATTTTCAAGTAGTAGTCAATGGCCACAAAGCTAAAATTGAACATAGCATTTCTCATAAAAGTACAGTGACAGTCCAAGGAAGTAATATAATGAAGATGCAGCTTTTTCTACAACGGACCATTAAAGTGGCAATTTAATGATGATAATTCCCTTTGGTCAGCTGTCCTACAAGTTTGCAAATAAGAGACAGGCAATTTTGGTTTTTCTTTAGTTAAAGGAAAACCATGGTTTCCTTAAGGTCTAAAGTCAGAGATGTTATCAGACATGCGCCAGTTCTGGTGAGACTGCACACGTTGTACCGCATGTAAATCAGGTGAGAGGTGCGAAAGGAAGCCTTTGTAATGGATGTTATTCGCTTAATTTTATCAAGAACCTAAACGTGCACAGCAGCAATTACGGAAAAGTATTTACCTCATTTCATCAATAAAGCCAATGACCAGTAAAAATCTTCCCGAAAATCACTTGGTTTTACCAAATGATCGCACTGGGAGTAAGGTAAATAAGAACTCTCAAATATCCAAAGAACAATGATGAAAAAATGGTAGAATAAAATCAATTTTAGCAATTTACAGTCATCCCTTGGTATACATGAGGGACTGGTTCCAGGACCCGTCCCCACTCAAGATACCAAAATCTGTGAGTGCTCAAGTCCCTTATATAAAAATGGCATAGTATTTGGATATAACCTACACATGTATTCCCAAATACTTTAAATCATTTCTAGATTACTTATAATACCTAATACAACGTAAATACTATGTAAACAGTTGTTACACTGTATTGTTTAGGAAATAATGATAAGAAAAAAAGTTTGTACATGTTCAGTACAAACTCAACCAACCTAGCAGGCTATAGTACATGTTAGCAACAACATAACTTTTTTTTCTGAATATTTTCCAACTGAGTTTGGTTGTAACTGTAGATATAGAGCCTGCGGATATGGAGGGCTGGCTGTAGTTGCTTTCTTAATAAAAATGCCTCTCCAAGCAAAATTTTTAGGAAGCAGGTTTTTTTTCCCCCTTGTATATGTTTGATTTATATTTAGGAGACATGTTGTGACATTATTTGAACTAATTTACTGGTTATTATTCAACAGTCACTGCTAACTCTAACTCTTTGGTATGCCAACAAGCCAAATAAAGGAATGATTATAGTACTCTTAACGACTTCAACTTTATGTCAATTAAAATTTGAGTAAATTGGATGAGGAATTAGGCATGTTGAGCAAAAGAATACAAAAACTGAAAGAGAGACAAATAAAAACACGGAGGGAGAAATTAAAAATGCATTAACTGTGCACACAAAAAATCCAGTTACAAACTGCCTTTTACAAAAGGCCTCAAAACAGTTGCTATCTGAATACTCCTTACACCCTCTAAGAGCTGTGGTAACAGCAGAAATACTGAACACCTGCCCAGTGCTCTGTGCTCCCCTGTAATTTACTGGCCACAGTAGGTCTGGTTCGATGTACTCTAAGCAGCTGGGGAAGTTTTATTAACTCCTTCAGGTTACCAAGCTAACTGATGCAATTTAATCAATCCTCCCAATAGCTTAGCTACCAATTAGCTTACACAATAACCCAGATGACATTTGTTATACATTTACCATATACTGAATGACTAGTGTTATGAAAAGGCACGGGACTAGGCACTGGAGTAAAGCAGTGACCAACATATGTGACCCCTGCCTATGTGACGTTCAGAGTCCAGTAGGAGAGAACTGTGAATTGTGGGAAATGCCATGAAGGCAAAGAAATGGGAGAAGAGGGAGGATAAATAAGTGCAATTTAGACTGAGAGCTGAATAGAGCAGCACAGGAAGTGTCCCATTTAAGATTTCACATTACAGTGCTTTCAAGAATTTCACTCAGTGTCATCAGAGATTTCCAATTAAATGAGGAAGAATATCAGAAGTAGGAGAAAACGCCTAATTGTGGAATGCATAATTTATCAACAGTTTTAGCCAATATCTCTTGAATTACCAAAAATCAGACTATGCTTTATAGAGTCAGTGTGCTGATGAGAGCCTTCACAGGCTAAGACTTAGAGGATGATATGTAAAACTCACTTTTGAAAATGATCCCAAATATTTATTGTACGTGAGGGTTTGGTTTCCTGTTCTTATTTTTCTTTTCCCTAAACTTTTGTTTCAATTTTAATTTTATCAAAGTAACAAATGACAATAGTTTAAAAGCCAAGAATACTACTAGATTTGAAAGAAAAAAAAAGACCAGCCCCCTGGATTCATTCTTTCCTTTCCCCTAACTCCCACTCCCCAGAGGCAAATATTTTGAGCCATTTTAGCTATTTCCTCCTACGTCTGTCTTCTTATTCTGAAATAATGTATGTGCTGGTATTTCTTAATTTTTAATTTTATAATTTTCAGTCATCTATTGACTTCTTACCCTTGAAAAACTAGGCTTTTCCTCTTCGAAATTAATTTAAGAATCAGCTTAAGTTTTTCTAATTTATTAAACTGTAAAAATATGCATTTTTAAAAAACACCATATGAAGGAGACAACTAAAAAGAAATAGATATATCTCTAAGCCAAAATGTTAAAAGAAATGAAACCAAGATTTTACTGGGAACCTGAGAATAAGATCATGATTCACATTTTATAACACTGCTTTGAGACAATGGCAGTTAACCAAATTCCTTTGTATTTGAATAACTTATCTGCAAAAATGTGGGAGAGAGCGCAATCATTTGTCATGCTTCTCCTAGAGTAAAATCTGAGATCATGAGAGTTGGAGCATTTTCCAGAGCACCTTCTAAATTCAGTCAGGCCTCTCTTAACCGCACCCCATGATCATTCCCTTTGACTGACAAAATTTATTTTGTAATTCTCAGAGTATGAGGAATCCTAGGTGGTGGTTCTATTCCTTTTCTTTCTCTCTTTTGTTTTCTCTTCTTTTCTTTCTTTATAAGAGTCTGGCATTCCCAAATAGGCACAGCAGTCATCCTGCTGGCTTCCTCTCTTGCTCCTGTGCTATTACATTTAATTTGTGTGCTTTTATAACTTTGTACTTACGCCCACAGGCTTTTGAACAATGGGTACCCATTCAATAAATCCAAGAAATAAATGACTTGATGACTGTTAAGTGCTTTGAACTCAATGGACAGAAGGCTCTACATAAGTAATATAATACAAGGACACTAGGATGAAAGATTAAAAAGAAAAAAACAATCTAAACCTTTTACCAAAGTCTAATACGTACACACATACACAGAGATACTGTCATCCTTTGTTACACAGAACTCATTTTACCCATTTGTCCTCAGTTCTCAAAACCTCTTCCTCTATGTTTTTTGAGAATAAAATGACAAACATGTAAAAATACATTATACATGCTTTCAAAGAGTATTTCCTTTGAACCATGGATGGGATGGTGATTGAAGAGCTTATTATAATGTAAGAGATACTTAAATATATCCTGCAATCTCACGGAAATAATTCTAGTGCTATGACAAGGCCATTTGGAGCTTCCTATAACCTGAGTTGTGTGAATACACTTTGATTTTAGTACCTTTCGCTTGGTTTATTAAGCATAACTTAATTTAAAACCTGATAGACAGAGATAAAGAAAATTAATCAGGATATGTAGCTACTATGAGGTTTATTATTACGAGTACTGACATAAAACTTTCATTTTAAACGAGCTTAACTCATTAGTCCACACGAGAATTTCATAAACTTGGGTGTTCTAAGAAACAGCAATAGGAGGAAAGACATATTCGAAGATAAAAAAGGCTAAATAGGAGATCGAGAATAACTAATTTTATACTCCTTCTTTCCTAGACTTCAATTAAAAAATCTAATTCTTAAAAGAATCTTCTCATGATTAATCTAGCTACCTGTCAGCTTATACTATTCAAATTAATTCCCACTTTCACATGCCCATTTGTACATTTGCCAAATCTAGTGGATACGTTTTAATCCTCGCCTCATCCTCAATCTTCAATCCACAGTTGGTTCACCATTTCTTCCTCTTTAAGACATGCCCATCTGACACCATGCGTTTGGGGTCTCCCCTGTCCCCCTCGTTACAAGCATTTCCTCTTCCATCCGACATTCGAAGGTTGGGGGCCCCTCCGAGCTCTGGACTGACCACTCAATCCTTTTCATGCCACCTTCTCTCTCACTGTGCTCTCCTCGATCGCCATAACTTTGAAGATTTTATTCGGGTCGATGACACCAACATTTCCATTTCCAGTCTAGACCTTTCTGAGTTCCAAGCCACTATCTTGACCACCTTGGTTTAAATGGCCACTCAGTTTCAACTCTTACCTCTTTAAGTCACTTCTCTATAATACTTTTTCAAAGGTACATCCATTGTTTAAAACCCTTCAATGACTTTATACCAAACTACATGGATAACATCCCAAATCCTTACACTGAATACCTGGCATAGTATGACAATGACCTACACCTCCCATCTCATTTAGTGCTACTCTCCAAGACATTTTGGACTGCTTATAGTTTGCTGAATAAAGACAGTGCTGTCCTGTCTCAGGGCCTTTGCACATGCTGTTTAAAATATTCTACCCACCCTCCCACTCCCTTTCTGACTAACTCTTACTCATCTATCAGGTCTTAGTTAAATATCACTTTCTCACAGAGCAAATACCCATTTCCCCTACACCCCCAAGTCTAAATTAGGAGTCTCACAACTGTCTTGCATTATGTCACAGTTATTTTCCCTAGCTTTATTTATAATTTTGTGTTTGCCTCCTAAATTATTGTTTTTTTTCCTCCACTAGCTCCCTGAGGTGAGGTGAGGCAAGGTCCACGTCTGTTCATTCCTCACTCAATGCCTGGAGCAAAACATCACATGCACACAATCATTATTTTGAATAGATGATGCCCCTTTGAATTTATGATGTTTCACTTTTGTATTTACTGTATTTAATCCTACTTAAAAACGAATAATAATTAACTAATAATAGCACTGTTATGCTTATTTTCAAATATGGAAATTGAAACTCAAAAAGATTAAGTTGTCACCTCCATTATACTCTGGAATCAGTTCTGGAGCATTTTTGTTAGATGCAGACCTCATCTTTTATACTTGAGTCCCTATTAGGGAAAGAGCATTTTATCTATTTGCATCTGGAACCTAACAAGTCTTTTTTGGCATAGGATTTTCCCGTAACTTGAAAAAGAGCAGGTTAACAGTGGGCATCACTATTCCAATCACTTTTAATTTGCCACAATCACCACCAACAGCACACTCCATTATTCTTCTAAATGGAAAAGTGAGAAGGCTCTATAGGTAAACAGAACTCAGTGAAACAAAGAAAAAAATACATGCTGAAATTTCAAAAGTCGAGAAAAAGATAATTTAATAGTATGCTCTAAAACCCATAATTAAGCCAGAAATAGATTATTTATTCTTATGTTCAAATAAATTTTGCCCCAGAAGGACATATGAAAAGCTCATCTTACCTTACATTCCTAAACAATAATAAATATATTTGAATGAATACAATCATATGATAATATCCATCATTTACTGAAAACCTACTATGCCAAGAATGTTGTATGTATAATCACTAACACTGAGTCCCACTCTACAGAGTAGACATTAGTATCCTCATTTCATAGATAACTGAAGCTCAGAAAACTGTAATAACTTCTCTAAGGTCACTAACTAAATATTTCGTAACCAAGGTAACATACCTAGTTAAGTGCTAAAACTGAGTTAACTCCAGCCAAACTTGCAGTGTAAACTTATTCTATTATGCTACAATGCACTGAAAGAGAATTTTAAATAGCCTTCCTTGGGAATAAGCTTTGGTTTTTAGTGATGGGAGAAAAAAGGACATATTTTCTTGTCACTCAGGTGGCAGTAGCTGTAGTGGTGGTATTCATGGACCCCAACATTATACAGTACTTGTTACAGAACACTTGTTACACTGCACTAAGTGCTTTCTATGCATTCTTTCATTTACTTCTCAGAATAATCCCACGAACTAGGTGTTACTGTTAGTATTTAATGAGAAAACCAAAGAACAGAGGGGTTAATAAGGTCGAAATCACATGAAGGATAAATTTAGTTTTTATTCCCTCAGATTCCAGTGCTCATATCCTTTAACTTATAAAACAAACAAACAAAAAACAACTAATAGTAAAAGACACACAACAAGTATATCTTAACCAGCAGCTCAGTGATGTTAAGTATATTCACGCTGTGTGCAATTCCTTTATCCTGTTTTATTTCCTATAGGACCATTTAACATTTCATTCATTTGTCTATGCATATAATCATTACACATCTCTTCACTAGAATGTAGGCTTCATGACGCATTTCTGTCTTCACTGATATCTGCACAGGACAGATAAAAGTGCCTGAAAAAACAGTAGTTGCTCCCTACTTGCTGGATGAAAGAATAAGGCATTTCAAGGACCATTGGAGTGTGTTTATCTATGCATCACTCTTTTGTAACTGGTATCATTAACTGTTAACCTGGAGAATATTAGTAATTGTCTGTAGCATTCATAATGGGTAGGAAAAACTCAGGACTTGGAGTTGGTTAATGAGCTAAAGCACTACTACTAACGAAGCAAAAGTTACTCTTACTCTAATTTGAAATCACTGACCAGTATGAAACAATTTCATAAGAAAGATAGTATCTGCTTGTTAAAGGCTCAGTACTTTTTAGCCTTTGAACATACCCTTAAAAAGGAAAAATGACTAATTCAATCACTAAATTGATAAACAAGCACTGTACATTAAAAGAAAAAGAGCTATGTTTCAGAGCAACACAATACTCTCCACATGCCTTTAGCCAAAATACAAATTTGAGATCACAGAAAATACCAGGTGAGAGATTACAGGTAACTTAAATGTGTGAAAATAATTAATCATGACTGCCCTACTGAATATTAAACAAATATACTAAGTAATTTCATTTCAGTGGTACCAAGTGCATTCAAGGACTGAGGTTTAGTTCTGATATGCCAACTGTCCAAAATAACTGCTGTGTTATATCGACAAATCAAGAAAACAAACCCACTCAATCGTGAAATATAGCCTCTAACAGTCAGTGCACAAATTAACTTGCCTTTGTACTTCCCAAGTATACCAGTTCTCATGACTGAGATCTCCAAGATTCACACCTCAGAAACTCAAATCATTTACGAATATATAAAGAAACAATTTATGCTTAACTTTATATCATGTTGACTCTTCTAATAATACCTGAAGTCTCAAATAATTCTGATGCTTTCATGTTCATTTTTGCATGTGTAAGGTGATCCCCTAATAGTCTTCTAAGGATTCTTGACAGTTTTTTTTCCCCCCAAGAAATCCAATGGATTTCCAGAAAAACGGGCAGAGCTGAATTCTCAAATACAATTTGTTTTCAGGAATTAAATCGACTAAGGAAAGAGTTAAATTTTCACTCATACAATGAGTAAGATTACTTGTATTGGGGGGGTCTTATCTGGAAAAACTAAAATAAAGTGCCATTTTAAAAACACTTGCAGCTTTGACTATAATCAACTGTAATAATAAGATACCAGCTCAAAAAAATTCTTTTCATTTAAACCTCTTTTGTAATAGTGCTTTTTAATAACCCTCATAATAACCGAATTAAAGGACCCCAACAGAAATCATTCATCCCACATAAAACAAACATTGCCTTTTCTTCTTAGCTTTGTTTTACAAGCTACATTATTTCCAGATGACGCTTGAGGGGACTATGGTTTCAAGAATTAGATGCTTAAATAGACAGCTGCTTTCTATTTGCCATGTAAATCAAGGATATATCAAAGAAAATTCCAAATAGTAGACTTCTTTTCTTCCTATTAGGAACTACAAACTCAGGGATAAGGGGAAAGAGGGGGAGAAATAATCAAAATTTGAGCAACAGAAAATTAAAATAATGCTTTCTTAAATAACAAAGAAAATTTGAAAAGATCTCAGAAAAAAGTGTTTTATTAGCGCTGCGCAGCAGCAGGTAAGAATTTTTTCACTAAATGGGAAGGGGAAAAAAAGGAAACTGTGATCACTGGTTTTTACAAATTTATCACACATTGCTACTGAATTTAATATGCATGGGTTATTTTTTCTCTGTTCTTTAAACTTCACTTAGAAAGTTAATTAATCATTGCCAGATTTCAATGCAAACACATTCTATTTCCTTTTATAAGCCAGTGGAAGAAACATAAAAGTTATTTAAGTATTTTTAATGATTAAAAAAAATCTTTAAAAGAGTATTCTACCATACTCCATAAGAAAGGAAAGACAAACTTTCTCTCCAGGAATTAAGAGCAATATTCTTTCCCTCAATTGAGGTATACTTTTTTTAAGAATGAAGAAATTATTATTATTGTTATTATATTTATATTTATTTATTTATTTAACAAGAGGGAACTCTCCAACTAAATATTGTCCTCAAAAACTTTCTGGAACTCCTCGATCAGAAGTGCATCCAAAACCAAGTTATAATACAACCAAGAAAATCAGCCTTATTATGTTAAAGTCAGGCCTGGTTTTTAATGAAGGGGGAAAAAAAAGGCAGGGTGGGTAGGGAGCTTGCTCACTTGCTAGAGGCTTTATTTATTGGAATTTTAAAATCAATTATATTAAAGAAGAAACTTCCTAGGACCTAAACAATGTGGGGTTTGGGATCTATTTAAGTTCAAAGCAGTTATGTTCTTTAAGGGTGTTCACCAACCTTATTCTCAGGGTTTGGCTCTGTTCTTTTTACACTAGTTTCTACATTATGGAAGTACCTATAGATCATGAAACTTCATGCTCCTCCTTGGGAGAACTGGTTGATTCTAGGGCTGAAGCAGGGAGAAAATACAAGATGAGTTGTAGCATCTTGGGAGCCTTTAAAAAAAGGGGAGAAAGAAGGGGAGGGAGGGGGAAAAAAAGGAACATAATTCAAAGGGCAAAGGACACGACCTGAAAGAACGCCCAATGGTCAAAGTTGAGACAACCTGAGCAACAGAGTAACAGTCCTGGATTACAAAACGAAGAATAAAATTAGTAAACAGGAGTCTGTACTGACAAAAATAATAACTGCATAAATAAATACATTGGGGAGAGGTGACAACTATTCCTTGCAGAAGAATTCTATTAATAAATGTAGAGGAAATGAGACAAATAGAAAATCACTAATAAATCAGGAAAATATGCTGCAGGCAAGATAAATCAATAGATGCTAAAATTTGTGGGAAAATGTTTAAGCAGAAACAGGATGTTGGTATAGTCTCAAATATCTCCCCCAAATATACAGTAATTTCAAAAGGAAAGTTGGCAAGATTACAGTGAAGGATATTGGTACAGGCTTCTGGTCCAGATGGCAGAGTAGGTAAATGCTGTGCTGGCCTTCTCTCACAACCACATCAGAATAACAATGAAACTATAGAACCACTATCACTGGGAGTCACCTGAAGTCTAGCTGAACAGAAGTACTACAACTAGGGACGTACAGAAGACGCCACCTTGAGACTGGTGAGCAGTAGTGTATAAGAGCCGGCTTTCCTGTCTCCCTGCCTGCTTGCTCGGTGGCAGTTCCCTAGGGCTGTCTGTCCCCTCTGGAGCCTCAGCAGATCCTTCTCTCAGAAGTCACGACCAAGAGCCCTGAACAGGAGCCATCGTGCAGTGCTAGAGCTGCACTAAGACCATGATGATCTTCTGAAATGTTCTTATCTTTCTGTGTGGTGTGGCCCTGCTGGCAGTGGGCATCCGGGTGTCAGTCGATGGGCCATTCTTCCTGAAGATCTTCGGGCCACTGTCGTGCAGTTTGTCAATGCGGGCTATTTCCTCATCGCAACTGGTGCTGTGCTCTCTGCTGTTGGTTTCCTGAGCTGCTATGGTGCTCACACTGAGAACAAGTTCATCTCCATCCTCCACCTCATCTTCACTGCTGAGGCTGCAGCTGCTGTGGCCACCCTGGTGTACATAATGGCTGAGCGCTTCCTGACATTGTTGGTAGTGCCAAACAAGACAGTCTATCATTCCCAGAAGGACTCCCCAGGTGTGGACACAAACCTGAAAGGGCTCAAGTGCTGTGGCTTCAACAACTACACGGATTTGGAGGCTCTCCCCATCTCTTATTAGAGAACCGTGTCTTTCCCCAATACTGCTGCTCTGATGATGCTGACAGCACAGCCGAGGAGCCCTGCGGCAAGGAGAAGGCTGAGGACGAGGCTGCAGAGGTGTGGGCTGGCATGGAAGGCTGGGGCTGCTTTGATGGTCTTGGCGTGCTGAAGGAGGGTGGGAGGCAGCTGCTGACTATAGATTCTCTCTCTCTCTTCCCTCTGCCAAGGTTGCTTCAATCAGCTTCGGTATAACATCTGAACCAATGCAATCACTGTGGGTGGTGCAGTGGCCGGAATTGGGGGCTTGGAGCTGACTGCCAGGATTGTGTCCACGTATCCGTACTGCAATTTGAAATAAGTCTGCTTCTGCCTCCATCACTGCTGCTGCCACATCGGACCTGGGAAGAGGCACCCTGGTACTGCCAGGCAGCAGCAATCGGGGTGGAGACAGGATCTTAACAGTGTCATTGGTCCAGAGTGGGCCTGGCCTTGCTACTCTTGAGGCTGTGCTGACTTTGCCTTCCACTGGTGGGGCTGGTGTCCACTTGTTCCAGAGCCAGTTCTTAGGTGGCCAATGCCCCTGCCCATTCCTCCGGTCTCTCTCTCAAACCCTTGACATGCCTTCAGGCCCTTGGGGGCTCTCGGTGATCCCAGTACTCCACTGGGGGATGAGAGAAAGGCAACCTATATCTTGGGCATATACGAAGTTAGCAGTAACTGGTGGAAGTGTAGAAGGCACTTCAGAACTCATAAACCAATTTAAATGTTTCCATTTGGAAAATATGAAAAGGAATCTTGGTAAATATTACCCCAGCGAAGTGATCAAGGTAAACATAGGTAAGTGTCACCAGCGGTACATACAACATCACGTCGTCCCTGATACGGTGCTCTGAAAAGGGCCCCTCACCTCTGCGGTGTCCTTCCCAACAACGCACTACGTCAATCCAACCGCGAGAAAATGCCACCGGAACCCAAGTTCAGGGACATTCTGCAAAACAGCTGACCAGTACTCTCCTGAAGTCCCAAGGTCATGAAAGACAAGGAAAGACTAAGGGGACATGACAACAAAATGCAACATGAGATCCTGCGCTGGGCCCTAGAAAAGAATCAAGGCATTATTATCAAAACTAGGAACACTCGAATGAGATTTGTGTTTTAATTAGCAGTATTGTACCAAGGTTAATTTCTTAGTTTTGATAAACGTCCAAAGGTTATGTAAGACATTTACAAAAGAGAAAACTGAGTGAAGGACATATAGAAATTCTTTAGAACTCTTCTGTAAGTCGAAAATTATCTGAAAATAATAAAAGACAAAAGGAAGGAGGAAGGGAGCGGAAAGTAAGTTCTATCCATACTTGATAAAGATGTTACATTCTGTACCAAGAAGAAGAGTATAAAGTAAAAAGTGTAAAGTTCTAATTTCTTTTTCCTTCAGTCTGACTCCTTACGGGTAGCACTATTTAATACTTTACTATGAATTATTCCAGAAAAATTAAGTGCATGTTTTCAAACATACATTAAATATACCTATCTACTATAAAGTGCAGGTTTTTAAAAACCGATTTAAGTGTTATGAATCTTTTCACATAAACCCATATAGTTTGAATTCACTTTTTTTAAAAAAAAATGGTTGCAGAATATTACATTGAATAAATTTATACTTTATTCAATCTGTCTCTTACTGATGGACATTTTGCTTGTTCCCATTTTCTGCTCTTAAACCAGGCTGAAAAATACACATACCTCTGTGTAAATGTTTATCTAATTGACATTATCAGTTTCTAAAGTCACTGCTCAAGAAACATTTTCCCTCCTTGAAAATATTAACTTTTCCAAAGTATATGATTTATTTTCCTACATTCATCTTTATATGACAATGCCAGCCAACATGACATCTATCTGCTATTACATTCGACAAATGGTTCTTTTTTTCCTGTTTTTTTTTTTTTTACTAGTGCTCCAAATACTACTTTTTAAAAAATGGCATCAAGATAAAATTCACACACAATAGACTGCACCTAATTAAAATGTATCATTCAATGGTTGTTAGTCTATTCACAGAGTTGTACAACCATCCCCACATCTAATTTTAAAATGTTTTCATCATGCCCCAAAGAAAACATGTGGCCTTTTCTTACTGGCTTCTTTCACTTAGCTTGTTTTCAGGGTTTATCCATGTTGAAGCATGCCATCAGTACTTTACCTCCTTTTTATTGCTGAATAATATTCCATTGTATGGACATACCAAATTTATCCATTGATGGACATTTGGGTTGTTGCTATGTTTTTAGCTCTTATGAATAACAGTGCTATGCACATTCACATTTTTGCATGGATGTGTTTTTAGTTCTTTGGGGTATTTATAACCACATGCTGGGTCATACAGTTATTCTTTGTTTAGCCTTTTGAGAAACTACACTTTGTTTTCCAGAGCAGATACATAATTTTACATTCTCACTAGCATTTATATGAGGACTCTAATTTCTCGACACCTCGCCAACACATGTGATTATCTGCCTTTTTGATTAGTCACCCCAATGGGTGTAAGCTTCACTGTGGTTTTGATTTGCATCTCCCTAATGGCTAATCATGTTAAACACCTTTTGATGTGTGTACTGGTCACCTGTATGTCTTCTTTGGAGAAATGTCTATTCAGATCTTTGCCCATATTTTTTAATGTAGTAAAGCTTTACTGCTGACTTGCATCAGGTCCAACAGGGTACTCAGTTCATCTTCCGTGAGATGATTCAGGGGTCCAAACCCTGTGACCATCCTCTGTGAGACCTCGGAATCTCCCACTGGATTTCCTTCATCCAGCTAGCAGACACCAAGAGAAGTCTGGAAGATGCTGCGACAGTGACATGCCTTCCGCCTACATTGCACCGGCAAGAGCTAGCCAGATGAACCCATCAAGATATAAGAGTGCTGGAAAATGCTGCTTAGCTGGGTAATCAGGAAAGGAAATGTTTTGTTTTGTTTTTTTCTGATTCTGGCTCCTTATTCTTTTTGGCTTGTGCCTTTGCATTTACTGTTTGAAATGAGACGGGAGAGTCTGTCCTACGGAAAGGTTCAAAAGGCCTTTGATGATCAAAGGGCAATATAATTTGGTCCTGTATGCTACCTCCCAGAATAAAAGTTAGATTCTTCTCATCTCGAATAGTTAAGATGACTGTTAGAAATTAGAAGAACAAAGCTTCTATGACATTGTGACAATATTCATATTTAAAAACCATGGTTATAGTTTAAAAAGCAACTACAACTCATTTATTACTTTTATTTCCTTTTCTATATTGAGGTTCTATATTTGGTTCTCAAACCAAAGTTGTTTGAGACATTTATTCTCCTTCTTAAAAACTGTTGGAAGAGTCTTCTTTAATAATCCTCTCCTGTCTCTTTAGTCATTGAATAAAATTTTATGAAGCTTGGCTAAGTCAGCAGAACTTCACTGTCCTTCCTAAGTACCTTTACTGCCCCTGTAGAAACTGCAGGACCAACCACCACTCTCTGTAGCAGGCATTCTTTCTCCCCACAGAGGACTTTACTGCAATTTTTAAATTGCCCCTTTAGCGGCCAAAGTTTTTCCTCATTATCGATAGAACTTGGTTGAAGGCTTCGAGTTTCCCCTGAGATGTTCAGACAAACGTGGTTGTAATAAAGTAATAATACTAATGTTTTGTAACTTGTTTTTTGCTTTCTATGTTGTTATTCAATTGACTTGTGAATTATTCAGTATAATGAGAATACACATTTTCTTAATAAAGCCAGAAACCTCTAGGTATACCGAAAGAACTCTGTGTACTACAGTGAGAGAAACACACACACACACACACACACACACACACACACACACGCACGCACGCATCCTTATTTTTAAGCACTTATTCAAAATCTTTGCTAATAGAGTTTATCCAGTCCTGATGTAGAAAGTATACATCAGGGAATCCACTGCTGTCTTAAGACCCTTTCATTTTCCTTTTCCACCTTTATAAACAAGTGGTCTGAAGCATTAGCCCAGGACACAGAATTTCATGTGGTTATTGGAAAAGGCATTTAAGTAAAATTTCTAGGGAAGAAAAAGGAAGGAACATGTTTTATCCTCCCAGTTAATGACCAACTTAAAAGAGAATGACAATGAGAGCAAAGTTTCAAAGGTACAAATCACTTTTACATAGTGTCTGAGCAATGGAAATGGCAAATAAAACACTGAGTTATCACAAAAGAAGAACATCCTGTAGCACTTACTTTTACGGTTGCTGTTTTCTTTAATCGCCTGCAGATCAGTGGCAGGAGGAGCGATTCAGTTATCATCACTACCACTGCACCAGTGTTACCCACCCTCTTCAATTAACTCCGAGGAAAGGCAGCAAAATTTAAGTTCATAAATCCATTTGGATAATGTTGTGATTTGTAAAGTCTCATAAACACAAATGTTAAAATAAGGACTGTCAATGACAGATTCCAAATGGAATTTTCCCAGTATTTCTAGGAAGCAGATGCTTTCAGAAATTCATTTTTACTTGGTGAAAATTTCATGCAAGAAGAAAACAGTGACTCTGAAAACTGTAAGGTTCAATAGGAGAATTCTTATTAACTGTTAAGTTCACTGCATCATCACCTCCATAATTGGCAAATATTATTAAATATGACCTATTTTCTCAAAGAAATATCAATTTTCTGGTCTCTGATTAGAGGAGAATGCTGTGAGGGCAAGGGCAACCTGAAGATTATTTACATTCAACACATTTTTGAGGAATAATAATACAGGAATACTACAAAAATCAAATGATAATTGTATAAAAATAACAAAACATTTACGGATGAACCAAATTCAAATTCTTAATAAACACAACCTCCACTGCCACTCTGACCCTAACTGAGATTCCTAAGGAGCAATTAAGAAGAAGTATTTTTCTTATAAATAAGTCACGGCAAGAGTAGAAGTCAGTAAGCTATTATGCTAATTTTTAAAAAAAGTTTAGAATATTCAACTAGCAGGAAAATCTTAAAAGATAAAGTTGTTTTTTTTTTTTAAGAGAAGTATTTTGGAATTATAAACTTAATATCTTAATGGGATGACAGATTATATCGCACACACACCAAGTAAATAAATAAAAGAAAAGAAAAATAGCACCAGTCAGGTTGCGGCCACACATAGCTATCTCTGTTTATCAACGACTGCTATCCGGACTGGGTGCTGTTCCCACAGTCCCATATCAGCACGACCGTTTAGAAATGAAACAAACCACAGGAAGCAAGCAAAACAACTCTCTGGCTGTCTGGTCTGCATCACTACTTTCACCTCAGAATCTAGAAATCCTCTCATAAGGTTTCTAAATATCAACCCACCAAGCTGTCTGGAGATTTAGGGAGGTTCTTATTAGAGCTTGATGTACTACTTCTGTGGCTTATGACAAGATAATTTGTAGCATCCTTATCTAAGCCATGTTCCCAAACATAAGAAACGGCGCAGATAGTGGCATTGCCCTACAGGATCTCATAATGCATTCTCCTTCCTGTTATTGCATAATGCTCATCCCTGTGTTGCTTCTGTTCTATTCCATCACCGTCCTGATGTCAGGTGGTAATAAGCTCTTTATCTTTAACGTGGATGGAGCAAAGGCAACACGTTACTGCTATTCTCTGCTGACCAGGGCTGACAAGAGTAGGGTAGCAAACTGACCTGAGCAAAGCCAATTAGAGTCTCTTTCCCAGGAAGAGACAATTAGGGCTTCAAGACTATGATCAGTCAGCTAAAGGCGTGACACTCACAAGGACATGTTATGGGGTGAGAGGCAGAAAGGGACGAAGTGCTGAGGTTGCTATTTCACATTCAGCAAATGGAGAAACCTGGCCTATAGGAAGCAGAATAACAACACTGAAGCAAAAGGCAGCAGAGAACAGAAATCAAATGGCCTCAGAAAGAAAGGGTATTCTTGAATCCAATGGCTTTTCAGTGTCAGGTTCTCATTCACTATGCAATCCAGGTTTACTTCTTCCCCTTGAGTTCAGTGAGAAACCTTTGCATACTTCTTACAAAAATCCCTCCTTTTATTTTTCGATAATTAGTTTGAGAGGTTTCTTGAGTAGGATAATAAGAGTCCTAATTATTAATAATCATCGATTTACGGTTGACTTTCTTCAACTATTAGTTCATAATCATTAATTTTTTCCCCTTGACTTGAGACGTCCCTCCTTTATTTGCGTATTAGAGATCTCTAGGGCACCAGGATCACAGGCAGATCTTGAGAAGAGGGGGTGTACCATTTATAAATTTAGCAATAAAGAAAAATTTTTTATTGACAAAGTAAGGTAACTACTTACGTAATCTGGTAGTGGAACATCATTGGAACTCAGCGAGCCTCTCAAGGACTGTGTGGCTTGTTCCAGAACCTTGTTGTGTTTTTTAGACAGCAAGGAAAACAAACTGAAAAAAATAAATAAATAAAAAACCCAATTATATAAAAGGACTAAGTGTCTCCTTTTCTAGGTCTTATATGGAATTAGAGAGTTCCACAGAATGTCAATTATTTTAAAATACACATGTAACGATTCTTTTTCATGCTCATGTTAACAGCAGGATTAACAATACTATTGATATAACAAAAAAATGAAGTGAGGAGAATGTTTAAATTATAAGGATTCTAAAGATTTTAAAAGTTTGATGAATTAAAATGATATTTCAAACATAGGAGAAATATTCAGAAGATTACTATAGTGGAAAAGGCAGTAGGCAGAGATTTAAAAAACCTGAGCTATAGACTGACTTTCTAAGTATGGTATAATCTATTACAAGTCATGTGAGTGTGTCGTGTCTCGATTTTCACATCTTTCAAATAAGTGTGTTAGGTTAGATTACTTCTCTAGCATAATATACTCTATGATTTAATATTATAGCTTCAAAAATTACTTACATATTATAAGACCTCTGCCTCTGACCATGATGAATTAACTAGTACTGAATAGCTCCTGCTGTAAACAACTAAGAAGCTAGACAAAATATATAAAACAACTGTTTTCAGATGTTATACTGAAATCTGACGTGCAAGATTCTGATGCCTCAAAGGAAAGAGATCTACATGGGCACCATATGGTGAATTTCCACCTAGAGAAATATTCCAGACTGTAATTCAGAATAGTGGGACCCAAACAGTACACAGCAGAATTGTGCTGAGCTAAGAAGACAGATATGAATTTGGGATTGCTGTGTCGGCTGGAATTTGCGGGGTAGATTACCATGAAAGAAATGCAAGACGGAGGTCCAGAAATCTGCCAAGGGTCCTCTTGAGTGTTTGGCTAAATACTAAGCTGGACTGTGCAAAGAAAGACCCCACACAAGGTGAGGCAGTTAAACAATTATCTAGGAACTGAAAACTTAACAGAGATTTTGTAGGTCACAAAAGGCTGAGGGATGCTGACATTCCAACCAGCCAAAGTGGATAAAACTCATTGAACATGGCCATTCAACTGAATTCTCAGAAAGGCCATGCTTTAGGAGGAGGGCTATTCTAACCCAGAGTAAAGATTATTTTAAAGGTACCCTAACACACCTAAATAAGCAATTTTCAAAGGATAAAGCTAATTTACATTAAACGTAAGTGAGCTAAACACTTCAGTTAAACAGCAGAGTTTGTCAGACTGGATAAAAAAGCAAAACTCAATCATATGCTGTTTATAAAAGTCACATTTGTATATTTCAAGACAGATAAGCTAACAGTAAAATGATGCAAAAAAGATACATAAACACTAATCATAAGAAAGCTGAAGTGGTTCTACTAATATTTGACAGAGTAGGCTTCAGGACAAGAATATATTATTAGAAATAAAGGGATTTTATAATGATAAAAGGACCCATTCACCAAGAATATATAACAATCCTAAATGCATAGGTGTACAATAATAAAGCTTCATATGTATATAATTATACGATTCAAATATTAAACCTACTGTATCTAATTAATAAAGAATTCCTTTTGGGGCTAGATGGTAGCTTAAAAATTAAGGCAATTCTGATTCTATGTGTTTTTCCATATAATCTGAGGTATAATTTGTAGTATTTTTTAAAATGCCAAAAACATTACTCTAGTATTTCTTAGCCATACCCTTCTAAATGGAACATTAACTTGAATATCTATTTAGGAAAATCCCTAATTATTTCAGATGGTTTAAATGGGATGGTAATTGAAGACAAGGCTACTAAGTATTCTCTCTAGATTAAGTTTTAACGTTATCAAGGATAAAAATTCCTTAAACACTTATTGGTAATGCTGGATGTTGTACAAAACAAATATAACGGAGGCAAGGAAAATTTCTAAATCTATACTCAAATACAGTAGGAAGAAAAAATATGTGAAATAATTACTGAATGACTGTGAAATCATATAATACTGATTAATTACTAAGCATATGTCTAAAAGACAGATTCATCTGAAACGGAATGGTACAGTAAAGTTTTATGAAGGGATTAGATCTTAGAGTCTTGAAGAAAACATTTGTGCAAGAGAAGACAAAAGGCATTTCTAAACAAAAGGCGAAGCACAGAAGTGAAATAGGGGAAAGCAAGGAGAGTGAATGAAAATGCTACATAAAGAAGTAAGAAATCAGATTTAATCTCCAAGGGTATGTGCATTTTTTTCAATCATTTTATTTTTCTAGGTCTTTTCCATTTAAGGCTGCTTCTGCTTTGTTCTGTTTTTCCTTTTTAAGGTTAAAAGTAAACACTGCACTTTCTACTCACACTCATTCCCATGACCCATTGGTAATTGATGTTAGCGGTTTATTGTATATGATTCCAGAAATATTATATGCATCAAGACATAAATGAATACTGTCCACATACATCTATCTTTTTTATTCTACAAAGTAGGAACTGTTCTGTACTTTGCATTTTTTTCTACTGAACAATATATTCCTTGATTCATTCAATGAACATTTATTGAGTGCCAGTTATTTGATACCTAAGCATATGGATATACCATCTATTTAACTAATCCATTATTAATCAATCATTGCAATGTTTCCAGTTTTTGTATTATAAACAGCACTGCAATGAACACCCTTATATGTAACTTTTAACCTACCTGAGGTGGGTTACTACCTATAAGATAAATTCCTTGAAGTAAAACTACTGAATAAAAAATTACTGAACATAATAGTGAACTGAATTATGGGTATTTATTTTTAAATATACAAATTATTTTGCAAGTGATGAAAAGAAAAAGATAAAAATACACTGGAATAATGCATATTCACATGGAAATGCATAAAAAGGGAAATTAGTAAGATTCTTTTAATTTCAGAAGTCTTTTGAGACAAAGAACTTTGGTGGTCGAATAGGTAGCATAGAGCAGAGCAAGACTCAAAGGCATAAACCAGATGCGCAAACAAAAAGCAAGAGCAATAACTATACCTGGGAGAAGTGGGTACTTGGTGTTAGTAAAAGCAAAAGGGGGCAAGTGAAGCAACACAACGTACTTTGTTGGGTTCACAACATATCAAAACTCAGGCACTGTTTTAAGGGCTCAACACACGGGACTCTCTCTCCGTCCTGAGAGTGAGTGTACTTGCAGAGAAGGGCAGAAGAGGTAATCTATGATAACTTTCACGATCGATAGAAAAAAAAATGATTAAATGAGTCCTAGGAATCAAAGCAAAAAGAATTTGAAATTGTTTCCTTTGGAGAAGAAAGACTAGTTTGTTTATTTAAAAAAGTACTAACAGTCTGCTTTCCTTGTTAGTAGAAGACAAAACAAGGAAGTGAGCTTTAATTTAAACATGAGCTCTTTCAGTTGGGCATAACAGAAAATGTGACAATTAAGGGTAAAAATATTGAAACAGTCCACCTCAAGTAGCTGTGGCCACTGCTCCCAGCTGTTTTTAAGACAGTTGGTATAAGAAGAGATGATTTGAGGTCACTTCCAGTTTTCCATCACGAATGAGAAATAGAATTTACACTTCAAATTGTTATTCTTCTACAATTTAATAAGTATTTTCCTCAGGACTTATAGCTAGAGCTTTCAAAATTTGGGGTTTTAAAAAAACATTCTAATCTTGGCTTTTATTGAGCATTTTTAAGGCAAAAGTACCTAAGTTTATGAGATATACTTGCAAATTGTTGAGAAAAGTAACTTTTGCTTAAGTTTTTGCATTCATAGTATTAACCCTAGCTTAATGTTAGAGTAAGTGATGCATGATGTTTGCATGAGAGGGATAATTCTGATTTTAAAATAAGTGGAAATTGACTTCCAAGTATGCTTAATATTCATTCGGTTAGGATATAGCTGCTAGAATATTTTTTAATTAGAAAAAAACTAGATTTTTCTTTTTATACAAGAATGTTCATTACAAATTGGTTTAATAATGAAACACTGAAAAAAACCCAAAACACTCATCAAGAATAGAATGAATAAATAAAAAATTGCATGACTGTGGGATAGTCATACAATGATATACTATGAACATTTTAAAGTCATCTGAAACTACACGTAATAATATGGATTAATCTCAGTTGGTGGCAGATGAGACCAGAATGAAGACAGTTTGAGGACAGACTGAAAGACTGCTTATGGCACCTCAACAACTCTAGTCTTTATTCCACATGAAGTGAGAAGCTAATGGTACCTAAGTCTTACAAAATGATGAAAGAGACATGGTTCCTTGCCTCCAAGGAGCTTGAGTCTAATGGGATGAGGAAGAAACGTGTCTATAATACTGAAACCGGGGAATGCCATGGGTCTGAAGAGCATGCTGTGTGAACACAGAGGAAGGTTAGGTACATTACACAGAGAAAATCTATCTTGACGTGGCCTTCAAGGTTAGGGGCTTTGCTAGTTGGGAAAGTAAAGGAGGAGGGAGAGCATTCGGAAAGGAGAAACAGTGCATAGAAAGGCACAGAGACTTCATGTCAGTATCAATAGCTTGTAAGGCCAGAATAGTGAAAGTCCATGGGGGTGAGAGGTAGCAAGAGAAGAAGCAAGCAAGATAGGCAGGGGCTTGTTAAAAAAAAAAAATGCTAAATTGTTTGCATTTCATTTTGTCAAGTCACTGAGACAGATATTTACCAAAAAACAGCCATGTGCCAGGTGCTGTGCAAGTTTCCTAGGATACAGTGACAAACAAAAGCAACACGGTCTTTGCCCTGCCCTCTTGGGGGTCACAGTGAGGTCAGGGAGGACACAGCTACAGAGGAGGTTCTACTTTCAGTGCGGTGGTGGAGATGAGCGTGGAGTGCTTTGGGGACACAGATGGAGGCTGCCCCACCGTAGCTGAAAGTAGGGACAGGAAATCATTTCTAGAGATGACGCCTGAGCTGAATCTGAAGGAACAATTAGGAGTTAGCCAAGCAAATGAGGCAACCGTAAAGATAATCCAGGCATAGAAAACAGCCCGAGGGAAGACAGAGAAATCCAAGCACTGCTGGGGCAGGAAAGAGCACATCCACCCGTTCACAGCAGTTCAGTATTAGGTGGAGCACCACGATAAGGCTGGGGTAGTAGTGGCGACAGTTCATAAAGAGCCTCTCTGTCTCACCTAGACCTTGGACTTCATCCTGAAAGCCAAAGGTGTTTTATGTCAGTGGGACTATGATAAGAAAAGGAGAGGAAAGCCAAGCTGCTGTGTTTGGTGTTCAGGTGGAGGTGTGGGGAAAAGAATGGGCAGGAAGGGTGACTCATTATTTCTTGTTCATCTATGTCTCTGATCTCTACCTCATGCTCTTGTCTTAAGATGGTCATGGAGCTTTTGCCGTAGAACCTAAGGGCTTCTAGAAGCAAAGTTGGAAGACTAGACCTGAGCGGTGAGGTATGAGTTTATAACAATTATATTTGTTGTAGAAAGATTCTTCTGCCCCTAAAGGAACGGATAGACAGGAGTTGGCAAGAGAACAAGAGTAGAAACAGAAAGACTCTTTAGGTAACCTTTACATTGCTAAAAGTAAGAGAAAAGGTGGCCTTAAACTAAAGCAAATATGAGCTATTTGGAAGTCAAAAGAGACAACGCAGAGTGAAAAAAAGGAATCACTGACGACTCTAAGGTTTCTAACTTGGAAAATTTGGTGGCTGGCTGAGAATGTGATTGAATATGCCAGCAATATAAGAAGAGCTGAATAGTAGGGAGAGAAGGCCAGGGAAACAAAGAGATGTGTCTTAAAAAATAACAGCAGCAGCTTCTTTATAGATCTTAAAGAGCTATTAAAATGCAAAGAAACACAAAATATTATTTAAGTTATTAAAGGTAGAGCTATGTCTAGAAACCAAATCTCCTTACACCAAGCTTCATGTTCTTTCCTCGATAGACACTGATTCCTTCCCTTGAAGGAGGCCCCTTGTTTCCTCCTCTCTACCCCTCTAAATAAATGCTGTCTCTCCTTCAAGGCAGACAGATGCCCATGCTGCTCATTTTCCACATCCTCTGTGAAAGATTTCTCTAACCTGTGCTCTCCCTGCCCCTGAACTACACTAATTTCTCCATTACTGAGTTGGCACTTAAATAGTCTTTCATTGCTGTTTACCTTATTTTTTAATCGGCTTTATTGAGGAATAATCTATATATAATAAATTTACCAATTTTAAGTATATGGTTTGATGAGTTTTGAAAAATATAAACATTCATGTAACTCATCACCATAATCATGATATAGAACATTTCCATTACCCCGAAAAGTTCCCTTGCGTCCTTTGTAGTCGATTGATCCCCTCCTCCAGGATGTCCATCCCCCAAACCTTACTCCAGGCAACCACCGATCTGTTTTCTGTCACTACAGTTTTGCCTTCTCTAGAATGTCATGTAACTGGAATCATACCATATGTATGATTTTGTGTCTGGCTTCTATCACTTAGCACAATGCTTTTCAAATTTATCCATGTTATTTTGTGTATCATTCTTTTTTATTGCTGAGTAGTTTTCCATTGTATGACTGTTCCTCTATTTGTTTATCAGTTGATGGACATTTGGGTTGTTTCCAGTTGTGAACTATTATGAATAAAGCTGCTATAAACATTCTCGTACAAGTTTTTATGTGAACATATGCTTTCATTTCTCTTAAATAACTACCTATGAAGGGGGTTGCTCGATTGTATGCTATTTGTTTAACTCTGTAAGAAACTGCCAACTGTTTGTTCTACATTCTTGCCAGCATTTGGTATTTCAGTCTTTTTAACTTTAGCCATTCTACTGGGTGTGAAGTAGATTTTACTGTGGTTTTAGTTTTCATTCTCCTAATGAATTTTCTTGTATTCATATGTTTTTCTTTGGTAAAATGTCTATTCAAATCTTTTGCCTATTAAAAAAATTGGTTATTGTTTTTCTTCTTGAGTTGTAAGAATTCTTTATGTATTCTAGATACATCCTTTTGTTGTTATTGTTGTTTAGATACATCCTTTATTGGGTATATGTTTGTAAACAATTTCTCCCAGACCAGGATGGGGGGTGTGTCTTTTCAATTTCTTATATTACACTATATGAACCATCTGTGAATATTATCTGGTTATAACAATATAAACACTGACTGCCTACTGATCTAACATAAAATTACTGTGTAACTGCATAGGGAGAATGCAGGAAGAGGCACTTTGGATTGTGTGCACGTGGATGTTTGTAGTTGTAGGAGAGTTCAAGATGATGTCTAATTCTTTTGAAATACTGGGCTTTTCACACAGAATGTTTTTCTCACTCATTCTACTTCTCTTCTTCTCATGAAAAAAAAAAAAAAAAATCCTACCTATTCAGAGAAAATGAAGCAGACCAAAGATTGCCAAAGACAAGATTCAGGTAGCCTTTACTGAGGACAATCAGACTAAATCAGAGGTGAGGAAAAAAGCTGAGGGAGAAAGGGACAGGTATAGGATGGCTCTAACAAATGTGAGAAAGGTCTGAGGATTAAAACCCATCAACCAACTAAAAACTCATCAAAGTCTATGAAAATCAGAACTCATCTTACAAAATGTGTCCTTTGTTCTTGTAGAATATGATAGAAATAGTAACTTCCAGGCTTTTCTTCTATCAAATTATATAATTATTTTTAAATATGCTGCTTTATGCTTTTAAATTGCTACACACCTATATGTTATGTATATATATGTATGTAATACATACATACATGTATTATAGATATGGGTTTTTTACTTTCAAATGCTAAGTTCATTTAAGGCCTTGATTGTAGATCTTTTTTACACTGTTCTGCCTACAACAGGGTCTAAAATATGCTTGCTACTAATATTTGTCTTTCTTATTTTTCTCTTCTACCTTTCTTACTGCAGTAAAAGAAACCATGAAGACGTCACTGTTCCTGCCTTACAAAACTGGAACCAAGAAGTCTTAGTCTGTTTTTAGTAAAATAAATAAATAAATAAAATAATAATAATAATCTTATTTTTAGAAACCTAAAATTAAAATGAAGGAGATGGCTAACTACGTAATTATCTTTGCTAAGAATATTGACATTTATAAAAAGAAGAGAGGTTAGAGTAGAGCAAACTGCCCATTCCATCCACATTTGATTGACTTAATAACTATAAACATTATTTTAGGTATATAATAACCAGCTTAAAATTCACTTCTATTCAAGACAAGTGCTAAAATGGCATTGATTGTACGGCATAGAAGGTAGAGTACAAAATAAGAAACTTCATCACCACCACCTTGCTTTTGAGTAAGGCTTGTTAAAATGCAAATGATTGGTAGACTAACAACAGTATAGAGCATAACGCACAGAAAGATGTGTTTGTCAGCACTCTGTATGCCACAAGGTCCATTAGAATCTATATTGCTCCACAGTTTCAGTACTCTAAGGAAAACTCAGTAATTCATCTTCAAAAACCTGAAGTAAAGGCAGTAGATATAAAGATATGCATTTATAAAATCTAGTAATTAAGGTTCCCACCAAAAATGCATAACTTAAATTATAACTGGAGAATCCAATCTTATTGCTATAAAAACACACAAGTTATCTAGGCAAGACCTTGAAATTATGGTTGCAATGCCCAGAATGAGCTTCATTGTATGACTGCAGAACCAAAATTACGTGTAGAACCAAAATAACTAGTCATGCATCATGGCAAAGTATTCAACTAAATGTTTCTTAAAGAAAATGCTGAAACTCAGGAATTAATTTTTTCCTGGTTAGTGTAACTCAATAAGGAAGCCATAGGAGGAAAACTAAAAAATGGCTAACTTTAAAAATGTTACATGAATTTTTATGGATGAAAATATGTTTTAATTAATGGATAATATGTATGATGTCAATATATGATCTGGGAATTAAATTACCAAAAATACAAGTGAGCACAATAAGAGAATCTATTATTGTCTTATTTTTTATCTAAATACAATTGTCTCAATTACTTTTTTTTTAAATTAAGTTTATTGGGGTAACATTGGTTAATAGAATTATATAATTGTCAGGTGTACATTATAATTTAACATCTGTATATTCTATTGTGTCCAGTTTCCTTCAGCTACCACTTCACCCTCCCCCTACCCCACTATATTTGACCCCCTTGACCCCATCTACCTTCCCCCTCCTCCCCACTCCCTAACCTCTGGTAACCACTAGTCTGTAGTCCATGTCCATGCCTCTCTGTTTGTTTGTCCTGTTCCTTTGTTGTTGTTAAGTTTATATCCCACATATAAGTGATATCATGTGATTTTCAACTTTTTCTGTCTGGCTTATTTCGCTTAGCATGATTATCTCGAGGTTCACCCAGGTTGTCACAAATGGCTGTATTTCATCTCTTCTTATGGCTGAGTAATATTCCACTGTATATATGTACCACGGCTTCTTTAGCCAATCATCTATTATAGGACACTTCAGTTGCTTCCATGTCCTGGCCACTGTGAATAATGCTGC
The DNA here is from genome assembly GCF_014176215.1 of Rousettus aegyptiacus. NCBI lineage: Eukaryota > Metazoa > Chordata > Mammalia > Chiroptera > Pteropodidae > Rousettus > Rousettus aegyptiacus. The sequence goes on from NW_023416287.1 coordinate 76,594,453, forward strand.
TATGAACAGTGGTGTGCAAATATCTTTATGGATATGATTCTTTTTTAAGTCTTTGGGGTAAATACCCAGTAGAGGGATTGCTGGATCATATGGTAGATCAATTTTTAGTTTTCTGAGGAACCTCCATATTGTTTTCCATAACGGCTGTACTAATTTGCAGTCCCACCAGCAGTGTATGAGGGTTCCTTTTTCTCCGCATCCTCTCCAACATTCATTATTACTTGTTCTGCTGATTATAGCCATACTAACGGGTGTGAGATAGTATCTCATTGTGGTTTTGATTTGCATTTCTCTAATAGCCAGCAATGATGAGCATCTTTTCATATGTTTGTTAGCCATTCTAAGACCATTACTTTAATTTTTATAAAGGCATTCATGCAAATTTTTTAAATTTTAATTCAGTGGAAAAATATCTAGTGACATAATATAAAATGATTGTTCTCTTAAACAGATTTTTCTAATTTTGTCTAAATTTGGTCAGAAATGTTATTTAATAAGAATGACTTAAGTAAATTAAAAACTTGGTAATTTATCTCAAAAGAAAAACTTTACCCCTAATTTGACTTATTTTTATACCTCTTTCATGGATAATATACTTAAAAACATCTATCCTTATATAAACTTAAGTACATTTAAAGACCTACGGTATTTTGTAATTAGCATGTAACTCTTAAGACATCAAACTTAGAAGTTTTATGGTATTTTCTCTATTAGAAAATATATTCTGCAAAGAATAGAAACAGATCTTCTGACTTGAAAGAATTCAGGCTGTCTTTCTCTGTCACCCTTTCTTAGTCCCTTGAGAAAACTGCACACTAAACAGACAGCAAATTGACCCACTTAAAAAAAATTCCATAGCAAAATGTCACTAATTTAGGACAACAACTACGATTAAAATAATGTTTAATGAGAAAATTTATTTGGAAAGTGGGATTATTTCATAGTAAACACAAGAGGAGCCAGGATGGACAGTTCAGAAGTCACTGTCACAAGTCGTAACACACATCCTAAGTGTGAAGAACTTTGCTCTTAGGGAAAACCTACCAGAGTATGTTTATTGTATGTTTGGATTTTATAAAGTCACAGGAAACATAACATTAATAATTGTACTTAGAAATGCTGCAGAACACCTACTCTTACAACACAATTTATCAGGAGGATGTTTTCAAGGCGCTGGACCCTTAATTTGGGGATTCCAATTAGAACTTTGGGATTTCTTTTTGCTTAGCTCATAATCTTAATTTAGTAAATATAAATAGTCTTTGGAAGGGGCTATAGGAACAGAAAGTCTTCAATGGAATTATAGGTCTTTACTAGTGAATGCCTTTTTTCAACTTCTGCCAGCCTTATTACTATTAAAAGTCTTTAGAATTGTAAAAACTCTATCCTTTTATTTCAACTTCCTTTCAACCTTTTTGTACTTAATTACAAAGTTATGCTTGTTCTACATGTTTCTAACATATCTTCCTTTATCTTTTGCTTGCATACTTATCCCATTTCTTCTATAAACACAATTTCAAGGGCACAGATGTCCATTCCTATTCTCTTCTTTCAAATCCTCTGCAATGCCTCCTGTGTGTACACAGTGAGTTAGTTAGTTATTCCCCATCTCCACTTTCCTTTTTAAAAAAATATCCTCATCAGTCAAATTCTTCAAATGTATGACTGATTACTGGTAGATAAAATTTTAATTAGAATTAAAGTTTAGAAATACTTTTTAGAAAAACCAAGAAACTAAATATACGTTTATAATAACTTCATAGAAAACCTACCTCTACCATGACCCATCCTCAAATACAGGAGCCACCTCCCTTCTTACTTCTAAAGACATAAAGCCAAACAACAAACAAAGAGAGAAAGATTTCCATGCATGAAATGGTGGTAATCAGTGCCCAAAAGAAAGCTATGAACTCAACTCAAAGTCTCATTAATCTGACTTAACACAATTCTCAACAAGATAAGTTATTACCTTCCTTGGCTAAAACTTTTAAACAATAAAATCAATGAAGATGGGGAAAGCAAAATGGGAATATGTGGAGATAGGAGACACTTTAGTGTCGTGTAACTAAGAGAGAGTGAGAGAGAGGAGGGGGGAGGGAGGGAGTTGGAGGACGGACACAAAGTAGGAGCAAACTTGGCATTCTATTACTGTTTATTTAGTACAGTGGTCCATGTTCACAGAGACATTCCTGCAGTATCCAGAAAAAGACTCAAACGTGTAGAAAATCTTGGACTTAAAAACTCAAGAAAGCCTGCAATAGCAAAATCTCTTAGCCAAAATACTTTCAAACCATTTTTAAGATAATGCTTTCATGAAACATATTTTTGTTATCTGGAAAATATGTGGAACTCCATAATTCCCAGAGATGCTAAATAAATGAGGTATCACTTAAATAGGATTTAGAAAGCCCATCATATTTGAAGCCACAGTCCCTTTTAGTCCTGAGCTAAGTTCCAACAGCAGTTATTACAGTATCAACCAGAATATTTCTGACATGATAAAATTACAATGGTTTTTTATTAAAATATATTTAACAGTACAGAACATAAACCATAGTGAGCCTCATGAATAATCATTAAATGTCTTTTTAGAATACAGTTCTTTATTATAACTACCAATAATTACAGTAGGAGTAAAAATGTCACCATTTCAAGACAAAATTATAGCCCAAATGAAGTTGGGCATAACTTGATAAGAAATAATCTCTTGTTTTAAGAACCGTGGTTAATGTTTTAACCACATTAAACTCCCCAAATTTCCTATGATTCAGGCATAAATTCTTGCTTTGTGCTCCCTCTGCTGGCTCTATAAGCTATAGATAATTCCATTCTTGGGAGATTTTTTTTTTTGTAGTAGGCAATCCCTTTAAAACACACTGAAAGGCACTGGTACATTATATTTGGGAACTTAAAGATGTAATCTAGCTCCTCGCTCTGAGAGTTGAGGAAAAACGAGAGAAGAAATCTATAACTTGACCAAGGTCACATTGGGTGCTGAGAGCCAGAACGATCCTAATCTTTTGACTCCTGATCCAGTGCTCCTTCCATTCTGTAATGATCTCAGTGTCTTCACGTATAACACTACTGTTGAACTATACTTTGCAACCTAAAGTTACCTAAAATCAGAAGCTTGGTACCTCTGGGCCACACACCAATAAATTCAGCATACACATATTAGGTTCAAAAAGTGTCAATGATTCTAATTTTCTTGGACAGTAATCAATTAAAGTAACCTATTGTAAAGTTTCCTGATACATGAAATACTTAAATCTCTCCTAATATGTTTTTACCATTTGCTTACAAATCACATGCTACACTATTTGCCTTGTAATATATGGTTACCACACAATACGTCTTTATGTCAGTAAGAACTGTAGTCGTTTTGTTGATGATGATGAAGAGGAAGGTGACACAACTATCTTAGCGTGTCTATGACATCCCAAATACAGGGTTGGGACTTCACAGAAATTACTGTCAAGGGTAATGGATAAGATGGGCGTTACTATCCATATTTTACACAGAATGAAGCTGAAGAAAAGTAAATTGCCCAAGGCCTTGTCTGACATCAAAGTTTCTACTGTTCACTCTGTATCTAACTGCTTTGAAATTTTATTCATTCTTCAATCGACAGAGTTAGTAACAGTAAAAGATATTCTCTTATCAAGAGTATCATTGCCCCCACCTCCTGCAAAAAAAAAAAAAAAAACCACCTCCCCCCACTCTTTGGGCAAAAGATACTTTATTAAAAACATGAACCTGTTTAATTTCTTTAAAAGATAAGCTAAAATGCCCTACTTTTAGCAGAGTAAGGGTACATGACCTATACCAAAAGTGTTCACTAACTCATAGCAGAAGTTAGTATTCAATTCCAATAGGCTTTTGTATAATAGATGTATTTAATTACTTGTCATGTAGTCTGTGCGGAAAAACTGAAAACACTAACTCTAGTCTGATAACAATACTATTTACATAGATATAAACAGTCTGGGATTAAAGAATCTAATCTGTTCAGACAGAAAGTAAATATTTATTAGCTAAAATATACAAGTCTGTCTTTGTGAGGAAGAGACATTTGTTTCTTGATGAAAGATATAAATTGTTATCTAAATCATGGACAATTTTTATTCAAAGTGAAGTTTAAATTCCGTATTCCTTCTGAAAACAGAAAACTGAGCGCCTACCCTTGTTCTCTTGTAGTAATTAGTTGTTATTTTTATGGAAGAGAATCATGTTAAAGTATTTAAATAGAAAAATAGTGTTAAAATGAACATATTTTTAAATCGTTTATCAGTAACCTATATGGACAGTACAGATGACAAATGTCAACGTTTTAGAAATGAGAAAGTAGCCTAGGTTAGATCCAGCTCTAAGGAATTTAGGGAAAATTCACAAATGAATATAAATTTTAACCTTGCATAATTTAAATAATGCAGTGAACTTGTTACCCAGGGCTCAATAGCTGGCATCATATAATATTTATGGACATTAATGATTTTTCAACTGAAGTGACTAATAAAAATAACTTTGTTTTTGATGTTCTGAAGAAAGAAATTTAAGGTAATTCAGACACACTTGTGTTTAAACACCAGTCCTCCATTTACTGTGTGTGAGCTTGGGTGCTTCAATTTTCTGAAACTGTTTTCTTAGGTGTGGTGATGATAACGGTAACAGCTGTTGAATAAGAGTTGCTATGATGATTAAATTAGAATTAATGTAAATACCCATATAGAGAGACTAAGGAAAAAGCCACTGGTCAGTTACAATTGATTACTGGCATGTAGGAAAGTGGGCTCTGGGTTCCAAGCTATCCCAGCTCTTAAACTGTTATATGTTAGCAACAAATTCTAACTTTTTAATAATATTGTGCAAACAATACTCAGCACCTACCTGAGCTAAGTCTGGACCACCAGCTGTCAGTATGTAGTTTCTATTTGGGAGAATCACTATAAATGCCACATGTCCTAAAACTGAGCAAAGCATCTGGAGTCAAGGTGTTGGGGTTAGATGGATGATCTGAAAGAAAGAGATGTGCTCTGGCAGGAAAAGTCAAGAATGGTGGTTAAGATGATTTTATGAGAGACACTCAAAGGAAAAGTTGTGTTCCCCTGGCACACCATGGTTTTGAGATAGCTCAGTACTATATTTATATGCCAATTGAAAATCTTTGATTTTTATGTAAATGCATTTCATTTTAATACCTGATTCCCCAATATAGAGAATATGTTATTCCCTGTCCTATCAAAGACAGACCAGTTGGTTTATAATAGAATCCAGAGTCTCTACTACATAGCATTCATATGTCTGGGATATAGTTGAAAATTACTCAACATATAATCTTGGCTAGAGGTGTATTGATGTTATTGATGTCAAAGAATGAACTTTTGGTTTTATTGATATTCTCTGTTTTCTATATCATTGACTTCTGCTCTATATTATTATCTTTAATCTCCTTATTTTGGTTTAATTTACTCTTTTTTTTTAGTGCCTTAAAGTAGAAGCTGAGGTCATTGATTTGAGACCATTCTTCTATTCCAATATGGGCGTTTCAGGCTATAAATTTCCCTCTACATACTGCTTTAGTGGCATCCTACATCTTTTGATCTGTTGTATTTTCATCTCGTCTAAATTACTTTTTAAATTCCCTTTGATTTCCTCTTTGATCCTTGGGTTCAGAAGAATGTCAATTAATTTCCAAATATTTGGGGATTTTCCAGAGAGTTTTTTCTATTATTGATTTCTGTTATAGATCCTTTGTGGTCAGAGGACATGGTTTCCATGATTAGAATCCTTTTAAATTTATTGAGACTTGTTTGATGGCACAGAATATAATCTTTCTTGATAAATGTTCCCATGTGCCAATGAGAAGAAAGTGTATTGGGCTGTTATTAATTGAAGTGCTCTGTAAATATCAATTAGGTCAAATTGCTTGATGGTGTTGTCTCAGTCCTCAATATTCATACTTATTTCCTGTCTACTTGTTCTATCAATTATTAAGAAAGAGGTATTTAAATCTCCAACTATAATTGAGGATTTGTCTATTTCTCCTTGCAATTTTATCAGTTTTTGCTTCATGTATCTTGAAGCTGTTCTTTATTTTGTGCAAATATTTAGCATTCTAACAGTCTTCTTGATGAATTGACTTCTTTATCACTATAAAATAACTTACTTTATTTCTGGAAATATTCTGTGCTTGGAAGTTATTCCAGCTTTCCTTTGACCAGCATTATTGATAAGGTTAATAAATTTATGTTTCTCATTTCGCTGTTAGTTTTCTATTTGGTGTGTCTATTGTTTTTTCCTTTTCCTTTTTCTTTTTCTCTTTTATTTTGCATTAACTGAGTATTTTTATGATTCCATTCATCGACTTATTAGCTATAATTCTGAGCAGTGGCCTGGAAATTCTCTTAAAACAGTAATCTGTGATATTCACAGGGCTCGCCTCCTTTGCTTCCTGTTTCTCAGGGATTAGTTCCTTTTGTTGCCTGATGCTCAGTGTCTTGAGAAAACATTGTACATATATTTTCCCAGTGTTTGTACTGTTGTTCTAGGTGGAAAGGTAAATCCAGTCCCTTACTCCATCTTGTAATTATAAGTTACTATATCAAAGTGATTTTAAAAAACATGTGCATGAAAAAATTGTTTCTGAAATTTTATATAGTAACTTAAGGAACAATAGAGAAAATCAAAGATTTTCAATGTTTCCTTACTTTAAGTTGTGATTGTACACTTTTCTCCCCATCTCTAATAATCACAGTATTTTAAATTTCAACCTGACTTCTCAAATATGACACTCACTATGTATTTACTTCAATGTAAGTGGAAAATTTATTCCTTTAAAATAATCCCACTAATTATGTGCTTTGTACTACTGTGTTTTATTTGCACAATTAGTCTCTTGTTGTAGATTATAAATGCCAATTTTTCCCAGTCTAAAACTATCATTCTTCATTATGGAAATCTACATACCAGGTACTCTCTATTTTTTGAGATAATGTTTTAACAGCTTTAGGGAGGACAAATACCACAAAGCAGTCTTAATTTCTAATTCAAGTCGACCACTCCCTACTTCATTCCACACATTATCCACATTGATCATCATTTTCAGGACATTCCATGCTCATGCTAACCTCCTGGATTATACTTCCCTTTCTTACATAAATCTGCCTGGCAAATTTCTACTCACCCTTCGAAATTAGAGAAAACATTGATCACATTTTCTAGTTAGTCTTATCTATGTAAAGTTATTGATCATGGAATAATTCACTTTGGTCTTTTGATACCCAGATAGTGCCTGTATGTTTAAAATGTTCTCAAAAATGTTTGTTCGACTGAACTAAATTCACAAATGGAAATAATTTTAGATGGAGCACGTTATGGACTAATGTGTGTCTGCCTCCAAAATGCATATGTTGAAGCTCTTAACCTCTAGTCTGGCTAAATATGGAGTAAGGTATTAAGGTTAAATGAGGTCATAAGGGTGTGGCCCTGATCCCATAGGGTTACCATCCTTATAAGAAGACACACCAAAGAGCTCTCTTTCTCTTCTTCTCCATGAGCATACAAAGAAGAGATCGTATTAGCACACAGAGAAAGGCAGCCGTCTGCAACCCAAGGGGAGAGCCCTCAACAAACATCAATCCTGCTAGCACCTTGATCTTTAACTTCCAGTCTCCGGAATTGTGAGAAAATAAATGTCTGTTGTTTAAGCCATCCAGTCTATGGCATTTTGTTATGGCAGCCCAAGATGACTGATATACAGAGGGATGTGGTTAAGATGAGGCAGTTCTCTCCCAATTTGAAGGCAGGTTAGAATTCCTGCAGCGGTGGAAATTCTTATATTGGAAAAAAAATTATTTCTGCCTTTTCTCTAAATGGCTATACTTCAAACAGTGCTGCTATTTTGTCCTTAAGTCACTGCCACCACAAACCGAAAATATTAGACATTCCATAACCCCTTATATAAGCTAATCAATTCTAAAAGAAAGCTTAGTTCCCTAAGGAGTGGGTTACTGAGGTATTAGAGAAGAACAAATTTTAATCCATTGTAGGATTAAAGTTTATAGTAATTACAGCAATATATTACCAGAGAGGTATGAAGAACTCTCACAGTGCTTCTAAATTAGCTGTCAGTTATGAAAATAAAGGTAAAGAAAAAATGAAGAACGCTGGGAAGGGGCTCTGATTTTGAATGAGGTAGTCGGAGAAGACTTCACTGAGGAGGTGACTCTTAAGCAAAGACCTAAAGAAAGTGAAGGTGTGAGTTGTGCAGATATCTAGGGAAGAATGTGCTAGGCAAAAAATAATAAATGCAAGTGGATCGAAGAAGGGCATGTTCAAGATAACTTATCAGTAACAATCTCATGAATCTTTTCAAATGATTATTTAAAGCTTGAAAGATCTAAATCCCATCATTATTTTTACTTACTGAGACTCCCACCCTGATCCCTAAACAAAAGTAAGTTTCACCTTTTTATTTAAAACGGAAAATTAAATGATTACTCTTCAGCCATCAATCTGCACAGAACTGGAATTGGATTTGAAAAACACGATGCTGCTGACAACATCCTTTGAGACTTACGTGAATGCAAAATGAGAATTACTGTATTCAGTAATTCAACAATGTGACTGGAAAACCTGTCTACTTCTGAAAAGTGAGAACTGGCATAAACAGAAGGTGAGATGTGAACCGTAGTATATTAAAGCTTGAATAGAAAATAATCTGCCAGACTTATTTCTCTAATGACTGAATTATCGCTACAAACAAAAGACAGAAAGCTACCAGGAACATCAGAAAGCTTAAAATATTTATTACTTTAAATTAATTTAAATTGAAAACACGCTAACCACCAATATATAAATAGTAGTAGTTGTAGTAACCGTGGGAAAAAAAATAATAGCAGAATTTGGGTACTTAGTGACATTAGCATTGTGCTAAGTGTTTTGCATACATTATCACATTTGAACCTGACCTCATCCTAGAGAAGCAGGTTTCCCTATTATCTCTATCTTATTTGCTAAAGATCACCAGCTTCTCAGTGGTAAATAAGCACTCAAGCCAGGGGAGCCTGACTCAACACCTAAGCACCATGCCACACTGCCATAACATCAAAATCTGTGAATCAGCCTCAGTGATGGGTCTCACTACTCCTCACCAGAATCTGACAGTTAACTATTTACGGTTTATTTTTATAAGACCTATTATATCACTTTTGATTTTAATTGTTCCTATCTTTGTGATCTGCTAACGAGCTCCAAATAATTATTTAATAATAATGGCATAATCATATGCCAAGAATATGTTCCAATTTGCCCAGATAGTTCCAACTTATGCATTTTGTTCAAGGGGGGCTTTTAAAGAGTCCTCTTACATGCTCTTAAAGTGTCCTGGTTTGCATAATAAATTAATAATCACTTAATAATCCTTTCGTTTTTGCTCTGTTCATTCACTGTCTTTCTTATTAAACAGTGAAGCATACTAAACCACCATCATTCTTCCTTCGGGGGGTGTAAGTTCACCACACCTTCTCTTCTAATCAGAGTGTTGGCTCTCTCGACATTTAAAGTACAACTTTTTTTCCTGTCCTCAAAATGGCTCCACAACTCTTTTCCAGTTGGCATGTCTGATCTCATCTTCTCCCACACCCTGTCCCATTCCCCATTCTTTTCTCCTAATGGATCCTTTGTCTTTATCGCCTACTCTTCCCTATATCTTCTTTCATGCCACCCCCTCCGCTTGGAACGCCCTACTAATCCACCTAATATCTGTCCTCAAATCACTTTTGAAAAAGTCACTTTAGTCAGTGGAGCCTACCTGAGATCACCCATCCACCCACCTTTCCTATTTATGGACTCAATCCACCAGACTCATCTGATGGAGGCTCGAATCTGAAATATTTTTATTACACTACTGTGAGGTTCACCATATTCATCACATCAAAGAGAATGTGAATCCTGACAAACTTTACAATTCACATGGAGGATTTTTAAAGATATATTTATAACCAAAGGGAATGTATAATCCAGAGAGATCTAAATATCATAAATCCAATCACTGTTTTTGGAAGATACAGGGACAAAAAGTCAGATGTGAATATTTGATATCAAAAGGAAGACTGTATTCATCGGAAGTACACAAACTAAAAAAAAAATTACTCCAAGTCTCATCAGAAAAATGGGTGAATTGGAACACTGGTCTTACACTTCTTCTGCTACCTACGATTTGCCCAGTTCTGAACACCGTACCTGTTTGTCCACATTGACAATAAGGACAGTGAAGTCTAATACAGGGACAAGTTAGAAAAACAAAATGGCACATGGAAAGCCACCTCTTTTAGGCCAAAAACTACTGATTTAATGAACTAGTCTAATGAACTAATGCATGATAAAATCTAATTAGTGTATTATGTTTTTCAGTGGAATTATACATTCAACAAGGAAGATAATTAGTTCTAGAAAACACTGCAGTTTTTGAACATCATGTTTTGTTTAAAGCAAACACTGAATTAAAATTCAAAGCTGAAATAGGGCAACATCAAAAAGATATTTTTAAGAGATGATAACACATCTAAAAATAATAAAATGAAAACTAAACTCAGAAAAATATTTGAATAACAAATATTAATAGGCAAGGAAATATCTACTGTATTTATACAAGTTCGGGTCATCAGAAGAAATGTCATTTGATTATATCGGAGGGAAAAAAATCAGCTTTTCTAAATGCACAAAATCACACAACACACCTGCAGAACCAGATTAGGAATAATGTAATACATATAGCTTCTTTATGGTAAAAAAATGCAACATGTATTGGGAAAGCGAGTTCTATGGTTTTAGTTATGGCGAAGCATGTCAAATTTCCACATGTTGTAAACAAATAATATCATATTACCCTTTGAGAAGACTACTTATTGATTCTTTTTAATTTGTGAAGATCACTGACTCAAATAAATGTGTACATTACCCAGTACATAAAAAGCAGTGATTTAAGTCATGTGCCAACAAGTTCAAATCTAAGAATACAGATATACCGGAGCTGAGTTAGTTAATGAAGCAATAATTTTAAGAAGTCATTGTATTGTTTGGGGTAGCATTCCCACTACAGCAGAACAAAACAACCACTATCGGACTATAAAAGGCATTGCAAATTGAAGCCAGATTGACATGGTCTCACTTAAAGAAAAGATGTGTAAGTGAGTTACATTTACAAGTCTGTACCCAGTGCCTCATAGTTTACATGATGATTCTGGCTCAAGTGGATCATCTTTTAGTAGAACTACAAGTTACTAATATATACAGATTCAACGTACAAAGAGATTACTATTATCATCATATTCACAAGAGGCAAGGAGGGACTAGAAAACCAGACTGTGAGGGTAAAATAAAGTTTCTCTAGACCATGGTAACAGAAAATATCACATTCTTGCCATAATTTGCACCATGAGTCATATAAAATTTGGTAGCCTGGATACTTCTTGCATTTGCTGCTTAGTGCTGGACACAGAAATCAAGAAATACTGGTTCTTGGGAAGAAATATTTTAAAACTAAGACAAATCAAAAGCTTTCTTCTTTCCTTTAGACTATTACAACTCATTGTTTTCAATTCTCGTCTACCACAGTAACATATTGTTACTCGAGACAAGAAAACTGCAAGAATTAAAAAGCTCACAGAACAGATGATTTCAAATTGTGTCTTACTGGCCAATATTTAATTCAAAATTATGTTCCCTACCCTGAACACGTAAGGATGGTAAGAGGAATCCAAAGGCTATTATTGTACAATCAGCTAAACTATGAAAAGTATTCCCCAAACGGTGCTGTTCTTACTGAAACACAAAAATAAATTCACCTGTAGCTACTTATTCACTGGTTTTAGATTGTCTGTTAACCATTTTTTCTCCTCTTTTTAACATTTTATTGAAAAGATATTAAAATATCATTGTTTATAGTTCTACCGTTATCTTTAAATGTGATTTTGGAAGTCTAGGACTAGAAGATACCACATGAATCCTAAAAGGTGGACCCAGCTTAAAAAGACATAAATTACTCTCTCTGTCCAGACTCCCATGCTGCCACACTACTGTGGAGAAACCATATATTAAATTCATCTACTGTCACAAAGAATAGGGACTTGAACTTTCTATTGGTTTATAGTGTGTGCTACTGGAAAATAAATATACCTAGGAAAAGGAATTATTAGTAGCAACATGAGATACACCAAAAATAACAAATTTTTTAAGTCTATATAAATGTTACCTATATAAAAATGTACATATATTGATAGTAACTATAGTTTTAAATCCCCAGGAAAGCTTCTGCCTATTTATTTAAAATTAGAAGAATGACATAATTGTTTAGCCACTAAACAGAGGAATGACAAGGAAGCTATAAGACTTTTAGTCATTATTAGAAATTATATTTAGTTGCTAATTGCTTTTAATTTTCTTTTGCCAGTGGTAAGTAAAGTGGAAAACCTTGAGTTACTTTGACAATCTGCCTTTAAATGCTTACTTTGAGCAATCTGGTTAAAAATCTTTTAAGAAGAGTTTGAATCTGCTATTAACTTTGATAAAACACATGTCAAAAATTAAAACCAAACTTAGATATTTAGAATACGACATTATGAAACTTTTATAAGGATTAGTGGCTTTGAAAAACAGGAGACACTGCATGTTTAGAGACTAGAAACCAGACTAAATGGTACATACAGTATTTAGAACAAAAAACAGAGTTTTGGTTTCTTCTGTTTCTACAGGCACACTTCAATGTAAGAATGTAGCCAGTTTTATAAACGCTCCAAGTGAAATTGTGAGTGAGCAGAGAACAGAAATTTAAGAATTTAAACACAAATAGTTTAAAATATATAATTGTCAAATAATATCAGATTTGTAGTGGGTTCTAAGATAGGTTGAAATTATATCAAGGGCAAAGTTACTTAATAAAATCATGCTATTATTAAAAGGTTTCTTGGGAGCATTATTAAAAGTTAGGTTAAAAGTGTGGCTTTTATACACACAATATCTGGGTTTTGATTTTCGTTTTCCTGTCTTCTAGCAAGGTATTAAATTGCTCTGTGCATCAGCTCCTTCACCTATAAAACAGGGATAATTATATTAACTATCTCACAGAGTTGCTTTGAGGATTAAAATAAAAATAATAATTAGAAGAATGTCCATTACAGAGTAAGAGCTCAATAAATATTAGCTGTTATTACCACTAAAGGACAGAGAAAATATTTTGTACGTACGCTCTAATATACAGCCTTTAGGAAATCTATAGAGTACATCTAAAGTTCATTTAAAAATTAATTTTTAATGAACTGCCTCTTATAGACAGGTAGTTCATAGAATTGTTGTATAAAACAAGTGACCTCTTGGAACATATCTGATTCTAGTTTAAGATCAATACGAGAATGCACATGGAAAAATGCCTAAGAAAATTAGTAACTCTTCATTTCCCACTCCAGCTCAAATCTGTAAGATAGAGATTTAAAATGTAACAGGATTTAAAATGAACTGAAATTTTAAAGTCTCAAAACATGAAATTAAAAAACAGAAGCAGCTATCTGTTGAGAATAATTCGTTAAGCACATGTATGGGGAGATGCATTTATCTAACTTTAATGCTGGACATTCAATAAGATGAAACTTTGATCAGAGCTGGGCCTCCAGAAACTTGAATTCTCCTTCCAGAATTTTGCGTGATCTTTGCTAAGCCATTTAATTTCTCTATATTCTTCTCTGATTCATCTTTTGGAAGACAGAAATAAGTCATTTTGCAGTCCTTCTAACTTAGAGGGATAGTTTGGACCACTCTGGCCAAATTGAAAAGGATTTATCTCCCTCAGCCTGAGCACGATGATTTAGTTATTAAGTGCTAGTAGGTGAAACACTAACTTCTGACTTACATCACTGTGATTTAAATTCTGGAAGTCAAATAAATGTAACGCTGACATCTTGATGTTCCAAGGCATGGAGAGTGGGTGGAATCACTTTTCTTCCATATACGGGAACTCTGTATGTTTAAGTCTGTTAGACATTTAGTAACCAAGAATATTTCTATATATAATAAGCAGTTATGCAAGTCTGCATGTCTGAATATGTACGTGAAATTCCCTGCAATGGCAGCCCTAGGGGAAGAGCATCCAATTTGGAGAATTTGTATTCATTCCAAATCCTCCATACTGTAGTTCTAAATTGCATGAGAACTTTTAATTTGTTATTTAGCATGTTTACTTTAAGGAGCTCTGGTTATACCTATACACCCACAGGTCCATCAGTGAAATCTATACTTAAGAGCATGCGGTGGAAAAAAGACCTATTGACATTTTTTGGATCATATATGAATTTCATATAGCAGTTTCCTAAGATTCTATTATTTCTTTTGTTTCCTCATGCCAGAAGTCCCCCAATATCCTGTCATAGCTTAAAATTTTACAGTTTGTATCATTTGTTGTATGTATTTTAATTATTGACTTAATCTAAATTTCTTCCCTCTGGACGATAAATTGTACAATATGACTTGGTGACATTTCAGTGCAGATCACCGTGGCAGGCTAGTGTAGCATTTATTTTGAGTGGGGTTTTAATGTTACTGTTGATATTCAGTTAAATCTTACCAGTGTGTAAATAACACACTGAAAATAATTTTCTAAACATTTCCAATTAGGTGTAGTAAATTTTTATGCTTCTCTAGTAGGTAATTTTGAATTAAAAAGGAAGTAGAATTTTTAATACATACGATGATATGCTTTCTTAACTCTTATGAGTATTTCTGAAACTTTATCCTGTTTCTACTATTTCAAGCCACTTAATTTATTTATGCCAAAGGGGAAAAATAATTGGGAGGAAGGGTAGGGTAAAACTTGTTAGAACTAAGCTGTTTTGAAATTATTTTCCAGTATTATGTTTAAATTTCAAGAGGCAAAATTTAATGTAAAATAATTTCACTTTTCCCTCCAAGATTTTTCTTAGTGCCACCAGAGAAAATGTTGTGGGTTTTTTTTTTTTTTTTTTTTTTTTTTGCATTGTATGAGGCATTCTTCAAAACATATTGATACTGCTTTGATGGTCATGGTTTACTATGTAAATCCCCAAAGTGGAAAATTCGTTAAAATATATAGTTGAGAGACAAAAACGATGCAATTCCACATATTCGAAAAGCAGTAAAATGCCTTCCTTTGCCGGGCAGTTTTTGACTATGTATCTCTGGAAACTATAACCAGACGGCTATAACCAGAATACTTCATTATCTAATGATGATATTTTGAACGCTATGTCGCAGCTATAATAACATTTTCATAGGACTGCCATCTTATTGCTTCTGGCCAACTAATCTCTGAAGAAGTGGTCTTAGTAGACTGAGCAAGTCTGCAAAAAAGTTGACTGTAATAAACTACAATCATTCATTTTCAGAAACTATGAAGCACCTATTATATATCTAAGTATTGTATTAGGTGCTAGAGATCAGTGGATTAAAAACTGCTTTTTTAAAATATTGTGTGTTTTTTTTAAATATAAAAATTGTAATTCATAACATAGAAGTAATAGCTAAGGTTTGAATGTCTTTGGAGATTTTATGTAATTTCTATTTAGATTAATTAATAAAGTGGGGAATAAGAAAGACAAAAATTTTTTTAAATAGAAAAAATAAAAAGCTCATATTTTCTGCCCACGTGGAGCTTACTTACTGTAAGAGACAGAAAAATAAAGAATGTCTGTGAGAGATAAAACATTATGTGTAATAACAGATATGGGGATAAGGGAAAACTTGTCTGAGGAAGTAACAAATGTTAAGAAATACAGCGTAGGTAAGAGAGCAACCTACACAAGAAAGGAGATGTAAAAAGCCCTAAGATAGCAACAGGGTGAGCAAATCCTAGAAAATAAAAGACAATTAGTATGCTAGAGAATGTAGCATCCTGAGGGCGGAGGGGAGCCACTGAGGGTTCTGAGCAAGGAAGAGACATAACCCGATTGGGATTATTTGAAGATGTTTGCTAGACGAGGAGTTAGGGATGGGAGCGATGAGACTGGAGGAGGAGAAACCACAGAGGGGGTTTTTCACAGTCTCAGCAAGAGATAAGGATGATCTAAGAGCGGCTGGTAATGGGGACAGAGAAAAGAGGACAGATTCCGTTTACATTTTGGATAGAGAACCCAAATGGATCGAGGAAGGATGCAGGGGGTGAGGGAAAACAACGTTGATGATCCTCATGTGATGGGCATAAGCGACTTGGATGAAGGAGACTAAAAGAAAAGGTTTACGGGGCAAGGCTGAGAGCTCACCTGGGACATGGGGCATGCGAGAAGAGTGGCGGTGACATTAACACGAAGGCAACTGTGACAGTAGCTGACAGTATGGGAACGGAGCTCGGAATTTCAGCTGGAGTCATCATTTTGGGAAGTACTGGCACATAGGATGACATATAAAGTCACAGAAAGAGATGAAAATGCCTAAGGTAAGAGTTTAAGGGAAAAGAGAGGAGGGCCTTAGGATCAAGCCTTAAGTGATTCTAATATTTAAAACAAAAGAGCCCCTCCGCATAATGGCAAAACGGCGGGAAGAAAGCCAGAAGTATGTGCTGTCACAGATGCCAGGAGGAGGGTGGGGGGCAAAGCTGCCAACCTCAGCTCTGACGCCAAGCAAAGACGGTGACTAGGTCTGTCAGCTTTGCCCCCCTCTCTTCTACTGAACACGCAGCAATGAGTCATTCTAACTCTCAAGAAGAAAAAAGAAAACCTCAAGCCCCCAAATCAGAAAGCATACTAAGTCAGAAGAGCGATTTTTTAAAAAATGCAACTGCCTATTATTTATTCTTCCCAACTTTCTGACCTGAATTTACCTACTTTGAGTTACACTGCACTGAGCACTAAAGATTTACTAAAGTAGTAAATCTTAACACTGAACACATTATAGAAAATGGAATACGTTGGATGACAGGATCGAGTAGTGAATATGTAATTCAAAAGGAAACCATAATGGTTTAAGCGGGATAATACATTTCATTTCATGCCACAGGAGTGGCACAGAAATCAATAAAGCGCACCGCCACAACAGAATTATTAAGACAGCAGCATATGAAAAATTATTACTATGGCTTCAAATATTTATTCAATGCAGATTTAGTGAGTGGCATATACTATGACGAGACCATTCTAGCAACTTTTAAAAATTCTTTTGAGGAAACTCATTAGAACATTGTCTTAGTTTAGAGTGAAGATGCACTCTTTTCAAAGCAATAAAATGGCACCCAGCGTGATCTGTTAAATCACGGGATGACAGGCATCCCAAACACGCGAAACCACTCCTAAATTTGGAAGTGCTACCGTTTAAGTAGAAAAATGACTTAATGTTACACTCACTTAGAATTATAAACCTATTCAGTTAAAAAGAAAAAAAAAGGATCTATAAAAATTCTAAAGCTATGGGAGAAATCCTCTGTGAGCACAGATCAGGAGACTCCTATTTATTTCTATAAACCATTTCAGTTCTTTGCCAATTAATAAAATGACATTACATTATGCTTGGGGTGGGGGGAGGAAGAAAAGCCAAAAACATACATTTAACTTGGGAAGGGGAGGGAAGGAAAAGGGAGAGAAACTTGTATATTTTACTAATGTTCTACAACTATTTTTATACATTATCTAGTTCTTGTCCACATGGATATAATTTTATACAGTTGTTCTAATTCCACCACATAATTATCTATTATTTTTTCACTTAACATATCAAATGTTTTCCATATTTCTACTTATTTTTCTTTATATTTTTAATGACCATATGATAGTCCACTGAGCTGACAAGACAGAGTTTACTTGACCACTCCCTTATTTTGTTTCTAAATATAATTCTTTCCTTAGGATAAATTCCAAGATATTAGCATTATAATGACTTTTGGTAGATATTTTTCTAGAAATCCACTATGTGTCACCGTTTTTTATCTTACATATGTAATTTAAGATTAAAAAATAATCCAGGATTGAATATTATACCATACCTTAGTATAGTAAAACAAATTTTTAAATGGTTGGACAATTTTAAGTCCTTATTCTTGGGGAAAAAAAATCAACCTTTTACCAAATGGATTCTACAGCTTCCACCTGTGTACTTCTGCACTTGAGGTTTCCATATCTGCTCTAATCAAATTTTAATAAATTATTTATTTTATACTTAACTAACAGTATAAGGCAATGAATAGTTTGTCTTCATTTGAGCCTCTCTTGCTGCCTGGCAGAAGACTAATCCCACAGGATTCACTGAGTAATCATTTTTTAATTTCACTACCCAGAACAGGAATTCCTAGTGGTGTGGTAGAGACAATCAGTTGTCCACATAACTGTCTCCCCTTCTTACTCAGTATGAGACTTTTTAGAGGACTACATAGCCACTCAACTAAGGACACTATTTCCAGCCTCCCAAGCATACTGGAGAGTCCTGTGACTAAGTTTTGGCCAAAAGGGTGTGCGATGCCCTTAAAATGGGAGTGTACCTCCCACCCCTGTCCCTTTCTACCCTCCTGTTGGCTGGAAGACATAATTTGAGGTGAGTCATTCCAGACTTTTCGGATGAGGGCAAAACAATGGGGATGGTGGAATGCAAAAGAGGACTCTGGGTCTTAAAAATTCTAAAATTCCATAGGGCAGAGCTACCAGACCAGCTCAGATTTGGGGTCTCTTTTACAGCAGCTGCATTTAATATTACCAAATCAGATGCATGTATACTTAATTTATAGGTATAATTTTCTATTTTTCCCTTTTGAAGAGAAGGTCCATAATTTTCAATAGATTCTAAAAGAGTTCTATGGCATGCCCCCTCCCCCTCCGCCCCTCGCCCAAAAGTCAGGAGCCATTGACCTTGGCGAAGTAACTAGCCGAGGACTGCAGTGCTAACATGCTTGATTTTGTAAGAAGAGAATATACTGTTTTTAAATCACTGTGTCTTAGAAAACAAAACATCGTTCTTTCTCAGCTTTCTAGCACCAGTTAACAAACTAAAGACCTGCGTTAACGGTAACTCAAAGTAAGTGATGCCACTAAAAGAAAATCATCTCAACACTAAACTTTTTCTTGACGTCTCCTGTCTTAAGCCCAATTTAAACAATATGAAAAAAATATTAGCGGCTATATTTTTGAATCCGCAAAATATGTAAATTAAATATATAATCATTAAAAAATAAAGGGAAGTAGGTATTTAACAGATTTCACATGAAACTTATTCACCACTCCACCCTGAAACCTAAGGGTAAACAGGAGAAGCTACGGGGTCTGCGAGGCTCATAGCTTCATAAGGTATGACTCAGAGAAAGATTGAATGAAATCAGTACATTACATTTAAGTAAGAATAAACGTAAAGCCCTGCAACTAGGTTCAAATAATTAAATGTAACAGAAGTCTAGAGTGATGTGTGTTCATGTGAAGAGAGAGCTAGGCTTTTCACATTAGCCTGATTTCAAAAATCAGTGCAGTTTGTCTTAGGACAAATTAATAGAGTGTAATCTATAACTGTAATTTATGATTTACATAGTTTTAATTTATAAAGGCCCAAATTACAAAGTACAACTGACATATTATATCCTATTCTGGATATCAATCCTGACAAATACAGATCATTTGGCAAAATAAAAAGAAGACTGAATAATCTAAAAATCAACTGGTTTAGGAATAAAGTAATCAGGCTATTTAAGCAAAAGAAAAAAGATTATGGGGAGTCATGACAGGTGTTTTAAAAACCCTGAAGGGCTCTGATAAGCAGCAAAGTTGACGCATTTGCATGTTTCTCTCAAGCAGAGCCAGACTAGTGCATGAAAGTGATTGGCAGGACGGCCTGATAAATGACAATTTTTCTAACAATGAAACAGCAAGAACTCTACTGCCTCCTGAGGTGGGAAGCACCCAGAAGCTCTCTCTCAGGGAATGCTATAAAAAGAATTCTTGCATTGGGAATGTAAAAGTGACTGATGTTTCTATCTATGGCAGTAATTTATATTAGACTAAGATGAAGTTCTTTCTTAAGGAATCAGCTCCAGGAACCGAAATTCATTTTAAACATTCTGCATAACCAAATGCTATCTGAGACTGTGAAGTGAGTCTGTGATTGCTCCTTCCAGACACTTGGCTTGGTCTGTCCTGCATAATACAGTCTGTTGGAAGAAGAATCTCTCAACCGAAGGAACTAGATTACACTTGACCATGTGTCATTGTGTGTGCAGGATGTTAGTCACTTGCAGACGAACATGGCACAAAGGTGACATTTCCTTTTATGCAAATCATGCCCACACTCTGCGGTCTGTCCCAAATGCAAGAGTGTTCTGTAGACTGTCCCAGATTGTGAGAGGTGGGGCTGGGACGGAAAGCCAGTGAGGGAGGAGGAGGGGCCTTAACACCAGAGTCCATGTCCCTACCCACTGACTTCTGGGCTGTTGAGGAAAGCAGGTAGGGCCTGGCGGAATATGAAGGCCAAAAGGCAACGCATCTGGTTCCATAGTCCTAGAGCGAGGTAAGAGAGGACAGGAGACTAGCAGAGAGGAAACAGGCTTGCAAGGGGGCAGCATTTCAAAAACATTATAAAGTTTTCCTGGCCTCAGGATGTTTCCTTACCTACCCACACCTGGGCCTAACATTTTCTTAGGGATATATCCTAAAAGCTTTTCAGTCCTGAGAAGGGCTTTGTATTGAAACATACCCTTCGAAGGATTAATGCCTGAAACCTTAGCTGAGAGTACTGAACAACCTCCTGGGGACAAGAAAGGAACCAGAGTGGGGAAGCGCTGAAGGGGTCCAGGAAAGGTGCCGAAAGAGGAAATGGAAAAGTTATAGTGCCTTCGAAACTGAGTTTACATTTAACTGGCAGGAATCAGGCGAAGGGGCTCAGGAATTGCACGCTGCTTTTGCCATATGGTGTCTTCGCCTTTCCCTGTTCAACATTTTACTTTTGTTCCTTTCTACTATGTCTTCTGGGTCCTTTTCCCTCCATTTCCTTTAATCTTTCCTTCTGATCATTTATTTCTCTCTTCTTTCTATACCTGTGAGGTGAGGGGTGTGACTCCAGAGGAAAGTCGACAGTGGCTTCTGTCCCAAGTGGCCAAATAGTAAAACTTGCTGCAAGCAGTATTAGTGAAGGTTAACAATGTGCCAGGCATGAGGCGCTATAAGATGTAAAAGGAGGAGTAAAATTCAGTGTCTACTACCCCCAGGGGGTTCATAGTCTGGTGGGACACAGACACAATGTACATGAAACACGGAAGAAAGGACAGAGAAGCATAGCGTGATGGTAACTTTAAGTGTCAACCTGCCCAGCTATTTTTAAACACCTGTCCAAATGTTGCAGTGAAGGTATCTGTGAATGCAATTAACATTTACAATCAGTTGACCTCAAGAAAAGCAGATTACCCTCTGTAATTTGGATGAAGGCCTTAAGAGCAAAGACTGAGGTTACCTGAGGAAGAAGGAATTCTGTCTCAAGACTACAATATAAAAATCCCAAGTTTCCAGCCTGTTGGCCGGCCCTATGAATTTAGGATTTAAGACCACTACATCAAAGATTACCCAAATTTTCAGATTTGGGTACAGATTTCAGACTTGCCAGCCCCTGCAACCACCAAAGACAATTAGCCAGTTTCCTAAAATAAATCTCAATTTCTCTCCCGTCCTCCAACATACATCCTATTGGTCGTTCCTCTGGAGAACCCTGACCGATTAAGGGCAAGATCAATTATGCTGCCCTTTTAAGAGGTTCAATGACTAGTAGCAGCTCTCTCCATTGCTTGCAACCAGACAAGTTCTGTCTCCTATTGCTAAGAGTATTTACTTACCTGATATTCACTCACTGTACAAAAGTCAGCTGAAAGTTACTGGCTGTAGTTTGATAAATTCTTCTACATTATACATATAAGAGTTTATTATTTCCGGTTGCTTTTCTATCCCTGATTTTTTTTATTTCTTAAATGTGTCTGTACTGACTCAATAAGAGTCTGACTAACATCATTCACAAGTCTGTAAAATTTTTCTGCTACCAAGAAAGAGCTCTGTCACCTTACATGCCATACTGTCTTCTGTTTCTAATAAGGTGTTTTCATTTGGATATATTGTGTAGTCTGAACCCTTTTTATGTTTAATTCTAAATATTTGTTCTTTTCTAGGTGGTCATGGATTTTTTTTCTTCTTCCTCTTAGTTTTTTGGCAGTGAAGATAGTGTCTTCAAACATCACACTAGCTAACGTATAGTGCTGGCGTCAGTTATCTCTGACTTGTAAAAAATGTCTGTTAGAAATGTCAACTGCAAAGTACCAAGCAGTAATGTCATACTGCCCTCTATCCTGGTGCGTGACACACACTAAACAGCGGGTGTTAATTTTCTGACACTTGAGATGCTGGCTTTTTGCTTTCTTACTCCTCCCAGCATCATCATGTTTAACCTACACTCTTCCCTGACACATTGCAATTTCCTGATTTTAGAACTACTTCTTTGTGCAAATAAAATAAGTGAGAAATACAAAACCTCAATGGATAATTTCTACCTTCTTATGAAAGCAAGCCTGCTCAGCTGAAATGTTACCTCTATCAAAACATGGGTGAAGTCTCACAGTCAGCTCTTGGGTGTGTTTGTAGAGCAAGAAAGAGAACTCAGAATTCATACATTATTAATAGTAACTGTTGAGTCTATTTCATACACAAATCAGAGCACTCTCAACTATTACCAACTAAACTGAAAGATTTCCAAATGGAGCAAAGTATAAAAAAGTTCTCTCAAGTTTGCATGATAACTCTGGTTGAAAGCTTTTCTCTCTCCCATGAAACATACTATAAAGTACTAAAAAAAAGACATTTGTAAGGAAACAAATCCCAGCCATTACGTAAAATAATTATTTAGTATTACTTCAAATATAAATTTCCTCTTTAATCATTTCATTGACACGTGCCCCATTAAAACATGCGATTATCAGTCATCTGCAGCATGCGACATGCAGTAAATGGACAGCAGAGGCTAATAACCTGGAAGCATAGGATCTGAGAACGTGAGAGCAAGTTAAAGACAAGAGCTCCTCTCCATTGTCACTGAGGCTCGAGAAGCAATGCTGAAGCGTAGAACAGTGAGAGTGGGGGAAATACAGTTTGTCCAACACATAAACATATCTCCGCAAGTGGCGGCAGGTATAACTGAAAGACAAAGGTAAAGGGAGAAAAACAGAAAGAGAAGAGTTTTCCTTTGAAAAAATAAAGCATTCTCAATGTCCTCAACGCTTTCTGTGTATTTTCACTAGATGGTGCCCAAGGGGGAAAAACAAACAAACGAACAAACAAACAACTGTTTAAACGAGAATATAAAAAAGATGAAAAAGAAAATGGAAAACCTGATTTAAAAATGGGCAAAAGATCTAAACAGACACCTCATCAAAGGAGATATACAGATGGCAAAAAAGCATATGAAAAGATGCTCCACATCATATGTTACGAAGGAACTGCAAATTAAAACAACAGTGAGATACCACTACACACCTATTAGTTTGACTGAAGTCCAGAACACTGATAACACCAAATGCCGGTGAGGATTTGGAGCAACAGGAACTCTTGTTCATTGCTGGTAAGAATGCAAAATGGAACAGCCACTTACTTCAGATGAGTCTGGTTTTCTTACAAAATGAAACAAACTCTTACCATACGATGCAGCCATCATGCTACTTGGTTGGTATTTACCCAAGTGAGTTAAAAATTAATGTTGACATAAAAACCTGCACATGAACATTTACAGCAGCTTTTTTTCATAATTGACAAAACTTGGAAGCGACCAAGATGTCTGCCCTTCAGTAGGTGAATAAACAAAAAACTGTAGTATATTCACACAATGGAAATTATTTCACACTGAAAAGAAATGAGCTATCAAGCCATGGAAAGATACAGAGGAACTTAAAATGCATATTGCTAGGTGAATGAAGCCGATTTGAATAGGATACATGCTGTATGATTCTGACTCTATGCCATTCTAGGAAAGGCGAGACCATGGAGAGAGTAAAAACATCAGCGCCTGGTTAGTGGGGAGGGAGGGATGAATACACGGAGCACAGAGGAGTTTTAGGGCAGCGAAACTGTTTCTGTATGACACCATAAATGGTAGGTACGTGTCATTAGAAAGTTGTCAAAGCCAGAGAATGCAGAAAGACAAGAGTGAAACCTAATGTAAACTACGATCTTTGGGTGATCATGATGTTTCAAGGTAGGTTATTATAACAAACATTTCGCCTCTGGTGCAAGACATTGATAGGCGAGCCTGTGTGTGAGGGGAGGTAGAGAGTACTGGGAATTCTCTGTACTTTCTGCTAAATTTTGCTGTGAATCTAAAACTGCTCTTACAGAAGGTCTGTTTAAAAGGAAAAATATATATATATACTGATGAGGAAAAGTCTCAAATGATGATGTCATTAGTTAACCGTATGCAATCTGGCTTGGTAGAGCAAAGTGATGTGCGGTATTTTCTCTTTACAGTATTACATGTACATTCTTGGAAGCTAAGCAATAATACTATAGTAACATGGAAGATGCCATGTAGAGGAGTCAGAAAACTTCATAATCTAGATCTAGCCCAGCCACCTGCAGCTTTATAACAGTGGATACTTAATATCTCTAGGCCTCGACCCCACAAATTCTAACACAGAAGTCAAAACTTTAAAATCACTCCAAAATTTTGCATCGATTTTAGAAAGTAAAATAGTAAGAATATTATTTTTTAAATTAATTTATTTATTTTAGTTTCAAGTATATAGTACCTTGGTTAGACATCTGTATAGTTCATAAAACGATTCCTCCGATTGCTCCCTCCATCCCCTGGCCCTCCACCTAGCCACGTATTAATGCTAACTGCGTTCCCTATGCCGTGCTCCCCAAGTAAAAATATTATTATTGTTGTTGTTGGCAAAGCAATTTCACTCCTGCCACATGTCAGACCACTTAAAAATAACAAGTTTGAAAGAGGAAAACACCAAATCGATCTGAAAAGGTGAATCAACAAAACAGTGAACACCTCAACTGGTCTGCCTTGACTGTTGTTCATCTTTTGAACCATGTCTAAGAAAATTACACCAAAAGCCTATCAAGTTTCCAAACGGGTACCAGGTGAGTTTTAAAGTGTGTTGAACTCAAAACTAGTAGATCGATAGATTTGGGCAAAAAGATTGAAATGGGCAAATTTCCACAAATAAACAATGCAATCATCCATTCAACAAACTTACCAAGCAATCTACTAATCAGCCAAGCAGCACGGAGGAATTGTGCTTGACGCTGAAGACACAATGAGGAAGAAAATACACACAATTCTTACTCGTATGAAATTTAGAAGATAGAAGGAAAGACATATTAGGCAACGACAAAATCTCAATGAAACTGTGTAATTTCAAACTGTAATAAGCACTATATAGAAAAAGTATGGGGTGCTATAAGAGGAGAAAAATGGAGAGATCCCTGACATTTGGAGGTTGAGACACAGCTCTTGTAGAATAAACTTTAAGCTGACATCTTAAGGAAGAATGCAAGTTAGCTAAATAAAGGGCTGGGAGGAGAGGGACCACGAATAAGCTCAAGATCTATTACAACAATATATGTATGTGGTAAAGAATGGGTTCATAACCACATCCTTCCTCTATTCAAAAAATAATCCATTTTTAAAAATATGATTCCATTACAATGACAACAAAAAATGATGAAATAACCCAGAATAACCTAAAAGATATGTATAAATATGTATGAAGACATCTTTTAAATGGTAGTGAGGGAAAATTTAAAAGACTCGATAAAATGGTGGGAAAATACTACATTCTCAGACAGGAAACTCTAGGTTTGTAAAGTCACCAAATGTTCATGTTAATCTAAAAGTTAATATCCTCAAAAATATCTATAAGATTAAAAAAAAAAAACTACAGACAAGTTAATTCTAAAGTTCACATAGAAATGGAAACGTTTAAGAAGAGCTAGGACACTCTGAAAAACCAGAGTTACAGGACCAGCTCTCCCACCTATTAAAAAATACTCTAGAGGGACATTAACAGACACAGCCTGGCATGGTGCACGAATGAGAGAACAGTGGGACACACTGAAACAGGGCAGGACGAAGCATGGGAGAAAGGTGGCACATTAAAACACAGTACCAGGTAAATTACTCATAAATGGTTGTGAGATTCCTGGGTAGGTAACTAGAAAAAAAATAGAGCTGACTCTTTACCTCACCTCTTAAATCAAAATAAATTCCAGGCTGATCAAAGATTTGAAGGTAAAAATAAAACTACAAATATTCAAAAATAAACCATATACCCAAGAGCCATTAAAAAATAAGACTCATAAATTTGACCATAGAAAAATGAAAGATATGAATGAGACAATTTCCCGTGTGTGTCTTTGCACTCTATGAACTTTCTGCCAATGTCATGTTTCACAGAAATAAATTAATGACTAAATTAATTTTAAAAATGTACAGGGGCACCAGAGAGATTATTTCAACCAGAGGAGCAGGGAGACCTAGGCAACTTCGAGGACCTGAAAGGTCAGTACACCTGGCGTATACCAGCCAAATGGTAAATGGTAAGGCAGCCTATGCAAGGTCCTGTGGGCAATGTCAGAAAATTCACCCCGTCATGAAAATATAATGAAGGGTTGGAGCGGGGGAGCAGCTAGGTTTGATTTACATTTTTTTTAAAGACGCATTTCTGCAAAGATAAAATGAGAGAGGAGCAAAAGTTGAAAACTAAAACTAGACAGGGGCAAGAATACAAAAGCAGAGACAGTAAGAACCTACTGCACTAGTTTAGCAAGGATTGCTAGTGGCTCAGAGCAGGGGCACAGCAGATTCAAAACATATTTTGGAGGTAAAATCAATAGGACTGCTTATTGACTGGAATGGAGGACGGTGTCAGTGGAGGAAGACATCAAGAATAACTCCCTGATTTCTGTTTTTAGGCACTAAATGAAAGTACATTTTCTGTGACAGGAGAAACTGGAGGAGAGGGTGTTTTTATTGGAAAAGATCATGACTTTAGTTTTGAAGGTGCTTAGTTTCATATACTGTAGTCGTGACATGTCGGAGAATGTCGGTATACATATAAGTTTGAAGCTAAGTGTAGACTAACCTAAAAATATAGATACATACATATATGCATAGATGGACGTCAAAGCTCTGAGATTACCTAGAGTGAGAGTGAAAAGACAGGACCAGGACCAAGAACTTCTAGTATGCATTTCCAAGTGAAAGAAAGAGGTGTTTGTAAATAATGCTAAATGGTAGCCAGAGAGGACGGAAGAAAAATCTAAAAGTTTTGTCAGAGGTAATGAAAAGAATGTTTCAAGAGGGCCATGAGAATAATATACCTTTAAGATAATATCCATATATGCTAAAAAATAATAAATTTTAAACTTTTCAAACCGTATGACTGAAATAGTTAAAACAGTCTTATAAACAGAGCTACTGTTTTAATTTAGAAAAGCTCCTTCCTCTTAATTTAATAATCTCTAAATATTCTTTATTATTATTTAACAGAGACTGAATGAAAATAGCTCAGGTGATTAGCAGACACAGGAGAGATGTAGTCTCATATGCAAAATCCTTTGGTTCCATCACTTTTACCTTATCAAAACAAGAAAAAAAAGAAATGGATAAACAAAAAGCAATACAACTGGGTTTTAATAATTATCTTTTAACTCCTTGAAATTCTCCCATGAAGTGTCTTAATATTTTCACAGTAATTGTAATAATGGCGAAAAATGAATTAAAAATTCAGCTAAGCCTCCCCTTCTCCCTGAGATGATACAACGAGAAGCCCGGAACCTGCAGGAGGGCCCTCACCCAACCACGCTGGCACCTGGTCTTTGACATCCAGCCCCTGAAACTGCAACCAGCAGCCACCGAGGACACGAAAGAGGAAAGAGCTGTGTTCAGAGCTGACCCTCAGAAAGATGCAGTGAGATGCCAAGTTTCAGAAGAACTGAGGATAAAAGCATCCAGCAGGGGACACTCACTGAGAGGACACTGGAGCAGCCCCAAGCGGCCCATGATGAGGTCCAAGGGGCCAGGAATGGAAGCCTCCTGCCAACAGCCAGCAAGGAACCGAGGCCTTCTGCCAGCAGCCACTTGAGCAAACCACCTCAAAACAGATTGTCCAGGCTCAGTCAAGCCTTCGGACGGCAGCAGCCTCAGCTGACTTCGTGACTGCAGCATCACAAGAGACCTCCCGAGCTGAGTCACCCAGCTAAACAACATTTCAATTCCTGACCCAAAAAACCTGTAAGATAATGTCAGTTGTATTAAAAAAAAAAAAAAAAAAAAATTCAGTTAACCCTAGACTTTGAGTTGAAACTGGTATTTGGAATTCAGCTTAATCTGTATTCCTTAAATATAAACCAAGGCACAGATATTAGCCTTTAATTATATTAAGTTGTCATTATTAACTAATTTTTATGAGCATCTACTGAATAAATAATACTAATTGGTTATTGAATGAGATTTTAAGTATGAAACTATTTTCAAAGCATGTGGTCTACAGAAAATGAATGTTTCAAAAGAAAGGCATGTTATGAAAATATACTTAAAAATATGATGTTGCATTTACTTCAGCATTTCACAGTCATATCCAACAAAAGAATCTCTTCTTATCATTCTTGAAAAATAGGTATATGGCATCTGACTGAAATCTTGCTGTGACAAAAAGATCAACATCTTGGTTATCTTTTTCCAGATGCCCTCTAATTTTCAAATATTTTTAAAACTCAGTGACAGTCTTACTATTATCTTCCATGAATAAAACAATATAATCCTTTTTGATGAGCAAAGGCTTACATTAGGTTTTTAGCAGTTGCTCATATTAAGCTGATGACCAAATACAAAGCATTACAGAACAATCTTTCCAATCCTGTACATTGTACCTGATTTTTGTAACTTAAATAAGGAAATGTCATCTTACAGAGCTTGGCTTCACTATAATATGTCATGATAATTTTGAATATGAACTTTCTCTGACATTGTCATCTATAAAACTGAGAATATCTTTCATGATTTCTTCTAAGAAAGTTATTAATAGAAGCAGTGAATAGAAACAAGTCAAGGACAGACCTAGAAACATGCACTAGAGATCTCTGTTTCAGTCAACAGCACACACAGAAACACTAATCAACAGCTTTTTCATAAATATAGGAAGGAGGAATTTGAAAAACACTTTCACATTTATGATCTATTTATTTTTCTATCTCCATATGCCACTGTTCTAATTAAAAACAGGGATAACAATCTTCTTGTAACAAATTATCAAAATTGCAGAATAAAGCAAATAAGTGACATGTTGACCACCTTATCAATTAGAAATGGAAGAATTCCACCCGGTGAAGTCCACCAACAATTCCACCCTGCTCAGGTCCAGAGGCTTCCTAACTCTATAAACAGATATTTTTACGGAGTCCTGGAAAAGACTCCGGGACTCAATCCACTAAAGGAAAGCAAAAACTTAAGGAAACATAAAAACTGTGTTCTTTAAAAAATGTGAATGACCATCACCTTAAACAAGTAATCGCAGGTACTTTTTTCATTAGTGATGTAGACATTATGTGTCCCTTGATATGATCACAGCAGCTTACATCTAATCCTGAGAAATCATCAGACAAATCCAAATTGAAGGACATTTTACAAAATAAATATGTTATTCAAATTTTTAAAGACAAAGAAAGACTGAGGAACTGTTTGGATTAAAGGAAATGAAAGAGAACAACTAAATGCAACATGTGACTCTGGGATTAGATTCCAGACTGGAGGATAAAAGGATATTTTTTTTCTAGAAAGAAATTTACCGGGGCAAATGACAAAATTTGAGTGCCTATAGATTAGATATAGTACTTTCTCAATGACAATTTCTTGATATGGTAAATGTCCTTATTTTAAAGAAATACATACTGAAGTTCTTGGTAGTAAAGATACGTCATGTCAATAAACATATTCTCAAATGTTTCAAAAAAAATAGACATGATAATACAGAAAAAATGGTAAAAATTTAATGTTTCGGGAAGCTGAGTGAAAGGTAAATGAGAAACCTTTACGCTATTTTTGCAAGTCAGCAATTTCAAGATAAAAGTTTTCAAAAAATGAATACAATATTTAAAACATCAAAAAAATCATTTAATTTTCATCTAAAAAATAAAACAGAACTAGTTTTTTTGATATACCAAATAACATCCATAATAAGATTAGGGAATTCAAATCTACAGCCCTAAAATGTCATTCTGACCTCTCCACTTAAAGCTTAGGACATCAGAAAAACTACAGCGTGGGAAGTAAGCAAATGTGGTCTGGAGCTATCCCATAAAAAACAGTCCCTGTTATTTAAGAGTTGCACTTTCATGTAAAAAAAATCTCTTTAGTTCATTCTTCTATGAAAATGTCTGAGGTTGTGCAATGTATAGTTCTGAAATGTAACTTGATATGGTTATGCTTCACTAAAGAAAAGTATAAAAATACTCTGTCCTAGAACAACATTTAAGTCTGTAAAAGATCCCTAAAACCACAAGCCAAAGAGTGATGCCTTAAAAGTCCTTATGGTCAGGCTTACTAATAATGTAGTTTGTAGTACTTCGATGACAAAATTATACTTTCAGAGTAACTTTTACTAAGTATTTAGTTTTCTTAATTATTTATGTGCTTAACAAACTTAAAAGAAACAAACCTATGTGATTACAAGGAACAGGTTAAACTTTATGGATTGTCTAGAATATTGTGTATCCCTTTCCAATCTCCATTTTTTTCTTTCTTTTTTAAGAAAAATCCTGTTACCAGATTCACTGGTAGATATAAAATACCAAGAAATTAATAATAAATGATTAGAACTTGTACAAAAAAAAATTATAAAAATGTACTACTGGGCAGGAAAGAAATCTTTAAAAAATGAAAAGACAGCAGCATGCTTCTAGATGAAAAGACAAAATATTTTAAAGGATGCCATTATCTTCCACAGATTCAAAATCCCAACAGGAATATCTGATTTCCACAATATAACTCTCTTATAGAGGTTCTAAGTTTCTTTCATTTAAGTGTCCATTTTAAACACCAATAAAATATGGATCTCCTTACAGAAAAATGTATCAAGTCATACACACACGCTATTTTATATAAAATTTCAAGATTCTCACAGGGCCCCTGAAGACCATTTATATTATTCAGATCCATGAAGTGCAAGTACTGAGGTCCTGTGTAGAATAAGAAATAGGTAAAAGAGCCAAAATGACTTTGAAAAAAAGAAAAAGAATAATCAGGAGGAATTTAACCCTATGCTATGAAAATACATAAGGCTATAACAATAAAAGTGAATTGGTACTGGAATAGACCTATGAATCAATTCCCACATTTCTGGCTTGCGTGAAAGGTGATGTCATTCCCTGAGGCAGGGAACAGAAAAGAGGGGCAGGGAGGGCTGGACATGGTGAGTCTGAGAGGACTCTGAGAAACTCAAAAGGTGGTACCAGGTATTTGATTGGACAAAAAGGGGGTCTAGGAGTGACCCTGAGAAAAGACAATATTTAACACTTTCATAAAATCTAGATAGAGGAAGATAAACATTCACAGAATTTTGAAGGGAAGAGGGAGAGAAGGGGAAAAGGGGGAAGGAGCGGGGGAGGGGGAAGAGGATCAAAGGAAATGGGGAGAGGAGGAGAGGAGGAGAGGGAGGAGGGAGAAGGTGGGGAGGGGGAAAGAAACCAAGAAGAGATTGCTTAGAGGAAAGAAGAGTTAACGGTGTCAAACTCAGTTAGAAGACAAATACAACGGAATATGTCCACTGAATTTAACAATACAGAAGTCATTAGTGACCAACAGTACTTTTTGTTAGAAACATCAAAAAATACCATTCCTTAAATAATAACCCCGAATATAAGACTACTTATCGTTAATCCCACTGATTAGCTCATTTGCATGCATTAAATCTCATTAAGTTTCCAGGGGAGATTTTTGCAAACCAAAAAATTTATAAGATAGTTCACATATACACAATTTCACACAGTATAAAACTTTTAATACAATGTGGATATCTAAGTTTATCCAAGAAAATAAGCACAGGAAAATCTGGGACGAATGTCAGGAAACTACACAACAGTGGTGGAAGCATAACCCTTGAATCATTTAACTCTTTGGCAGCAGAAGTCATTTTTCCTGGAGCTAAATCTATTGCCAGCAATGAAGATCCTGGGAATCTCTAGTATAAAGGATTAACAGACTGGCCCAAGCACTGGAAAATGCATTGAAAGGAACAACCTAGTACTCACTCAGAAGAAATGAAATGACCTAATATCCCACTGCTAGATCTAGAAAGTAACAGAGATCGCAATAATAATAAAAGACCTCTTCAATAATATAACATTACACTATAAACTTCTTTTCTATGATTTGTTTTATTATCTCAGTTGCTAAGGAAATTTAAAATAAGGAAATTCCCTAGATTTGTAATGTAAAATGTTTTAATAGGTTAGAATTTATACTATCATTGATATTTGAAATCTAATCGAATCTTCTGTTGATTTAAAAATCTTCCCATAAGCACTTTCATCCTAAATTAGCTATTTATTTTGGGAATATAAGTGCATCCATAAATACTTAACATTAAAACATTAATAGAAACTAAAAGGCAAATATTTTAGGTAGTAATTTCACAATGTTTTTGTCAAATCACTGGCTTCTTGATTTTAAAATGTTATATAATCAGGTTTAAATTCAGTAGTATCTATAAGATTACTTATATTTTCTTTTAGGGACAAACTTTACTTCCAAGAACATTTTTAAGAACTTCAACTTGTCTTTGAAGACTTGATCATAGTTTATTTTATAGAATCTCATTCTCTACTTTATCGAAAACAAAGTAATTAAAGGCATTGATTTTCAAATACCACCAAAGGGGAAAAGGTGCTTGAAAAAAAAAAAAAATATATATGTATGTATATATAGTTTTGTAAACAGTAAGGACAATATATATACCATTTATCTAAAAATATTAGACTAAGAAGGTGGAAATTTACATGGTACTCATTAAATATACCATTGTCTCTTATTTTAAAGATGATGTTACAATCTATATGTTATGGGTGTAAACAAATCAATTTATTACCAGCATTCCTTTCTACATAGCATATGTATAAAAAATGTCTTTTGACTTTGGACAAAGCTATTATTTAAAAGGAATGTTGTCGTGGCTCTGTATTACAGACATTTGCTCCACAAATGCCCGATATGGCCATGCAGCAACATGGAGCTGGCTCAGCTCCCAGCAACGCAGTTACGCTATATGGCTTGAAGTTGTATTTTAGCGTGTTAAGGGCATGATGCTGCGTGCTCTACTTGTGATCTAATAAGCAAAGTTTAAAAATCCACAGACATCCATTCCAATTCCTTCCTAACACTTTCTTTTCATGAACCGAGAGTTAGGAAGAAGGGAAAAAGGATGGAAATTTCACAAGGAAAAAAATTTACTTAAAAATAATGTTTTGACTGGATTTGCTTACAATTTATATTTTAAAAGAAACCTTTCAACATCTCACTGTTCCTCCCTGTGCCAAGGGAAATGGTGGATTGACAGAGCACACATTAAAATGATGACTCCCATAGATGCCCAGTTGGTTCCAGTGGAGGTAGAATTGATGGAAGGAAAAAAAGACCTAAATCGCATAGTCATTACAGAAATAGCTATTAACAACATAGAACTCACCCTGAAAGTTTTAAATTTTACTTTTATATATCTTCTGGAGAAATTAAGAGACTTATTTTTAAAAAACCTAGTCTTTGGGAGACTGTAGTGATGACTATATACTAGACTCAAAGGTGTTCCTCCATGCATACACATCTGTCTACACTGAATAATCTGGGGTATAAATGCCAAGTATGTAATAGCTTACAAATACATAGGTAAAAAATACCATATTCAGTACATTTTATGACCATCAAAAATTTGCTCACTTCTAGTCATTATATTTTACAAACTCCCTCATGACAAAAAGGCACAGAAAGCGGTACGGCCATCGTAAAATTCTGAAAAATCTGAGTTCTGAGTCTTGATTCTTCAACATACATGTCACAAGTATTATATCAGTGAAGTTAGATAATCTGGAGCCATGAAAAAAGGCCAATTCTGCTGAGACAGATTAAATATTTATGTCATATCCTTTCTATAGCAGAGCTGGAAAAATCCACACAAGACAAAATGCTAAGCGTTGAAAATCTATTCAGGTCATTAAAGATAAGGACAAGTGTTCATATGCATAAATTATGCTAATAACCCATCATCAGAAGACCATCTTGGAGTCATTTTTCGGTTGTGGTCATGGACACACACTGAACCATCCACACTCCCTCACATGGGTGTGGTGACACACAGTAAACCCGCATCTGTGAGCAGGCAGGCAAGGATCACGGTGCTGTCTGTTACAGGAATGTGGTCATCCTGAAATTGAAGCTCATTAGTGTAGGTGGGCGGAGATGAAAAGCCTGATCTTGGTCTCTGGAGCTCACTGCTCTCATCAGCATAAATGAAGTATTAGCCTTTCTGCCATAGTGACTGAGAGACACACCAGGACACCTTTTCCTGGGAGAAAAGACAGGCCATGCATTCTTTTGCCCCTGGGTCTTTGCACCTGCTGCCAAGGATCTGGAGAAGCTCATTCCATCTCCTTGTCCTTCTGGCAAACTTCTCCTCCTCCATTCTTTAAGTGTGACTCTTCCTGTGAGGCTTTCCTGATTGCTTCAGGCACATCTGGTACTTTCCCTCCTAGGGCCCCATTGTGCCTTGTGATTACTGCCAATATACAACTTAACAAAATGTATCTGTAATTGCCTTTATCTCTCTCCCCTCTCAATCTTAACTTGTTTGAGGTCAGATTCTGAATTTTTATTTGTTTCCCTAGCACCCAGCACAACCCCTGACATTAAGAAAGCAAAATATTTATTGATTCTCTAGAGGAAACCGACAAAAAATTAATGTCCCATATTCAGTGATCCACGAGTTATCTTGTTTATGAGAGTTTCTATGCATTTATACTACACTGACAATCACACTTTAGGCTGGGCTGGGATTCAGAGTCATAACCATAAATATAAAATTACTTCCTTCCTTAGGAGTGAGCAAAGGGCTATAAATCACTGGCAGCAGGAACTTAACCAATAATTTCTCTCTAAGGCCTTAACTATTTTTTTTTAAATCTTAAAAGAATTCCATGATTTGTCCACTTTGCAGAAGCACAAAAGATTCAATGGTTTCAATCACTTCCACCTCCCAACCAAACAAAAATTTTCTATTTTCTTTCCATGGGCTAGAGACCTAGACCAACGTGATTAACCTCAAGGTCGGCCATCCTGAAACGGCTCTGAAGACCTTACTAGCTGTCACTTTACTCACTTTATGAATTACTTAACATTAGTTTGAATCAAAATTAGCAACAACTGACCAACCTCTAGGACCAGATGCCTTATGAAAGTCTTCATATCTTTTTTAAGATAAATGATGCAACTTGAATATAGGAAATGGCAAGATGGGATGAAAGGCATCAAGAAAAAAGTGGGCGGGGAAGCATACTGTGGAAAGACAGACCAAAGTGGGTTTGTTTGTTTGTTTGTTTTGCTTTTTGGTGACCATTCACAGAAGGAGAAAACAGGGTACAAGGAAGACCTATATCACGATGGAAGGGACTTAAGTGCTTATTTATGTAGCATCTGAACAGCTATTAGTTCTTTGATCTTCCCATCTCCCTTCGGTATGCAATCTTTAAGAAAATTAACCATCAAGCAGTTTACAATCTAGTTAAAGATTTAAGACATAAACATACTAAAAATTAAATTATAAAGAAACAATCTAAACATATCAAAATTTCATATATTTATTAATTGACAAAATAATAAATCTATGACAATTAGAAGTATAAGAATAGAGACAAGAGAGGGTACCGTGGACTACAGCAAATTAAGTATCAGGAGAAAAATATTAAGTACGTATTATGAGTTGAATTTTATCGCCCAAGAGATATGCTGAGTCCTAACCCCTGGTACTTTCGCCTTATTTGGAAATGGAGTTGTACAGAAATGACTAGTTACGATGAGGTTGCCCTGGAGTAGGGTCGGCACTTAATCCAATATGACTGATGTCCTTACAAGAAAAGCGACGCACAGAGAGAAACACGCAGGGAGAAGATGGCCATGTGGTAACAGAAGCAGAGTAATCCAAGGAACACCAAGGACTGCCAGCACACACCGGGAGCTAAAAGAGCAAAGGGAGGATTCTCCCCAACAAGTTTCAGAGTAAGAGTGGCCTTGCCGACATCTCGATTTTGGACTTCTGGCCTCCAGAACTGTAAGAGATAAATTTCTACTGTTTTGTGTTCCCAGTTTGTGGTGCTTTATTACAGTAGCCCTAAGAAACTAATCAGGTGGGCAAGATGTGTCCATTTGAATGGAAATGACATGAATACGACATGCTGCAGTCACTATGACCCTTTTCCTGAGGGCTCAGTGGATTCTCCTCAGTGCTGAGGCGAGTGGACCAGATGATGGAGAAATCCTTGGTTAGCCACAGAAGTGAGAAATCTGTAGTGGTCAGGTTTCCTGCTCATTTCAATTTCATCGTCACTTAAAATGGAGGACTCGAAACAGGAAGAAAACTTAAACATCACCTTTCAGTTCTCAACAGTTTTCCTGCCACCAGATTGCTGACAGATGCATTACTCTCTTAACACACTCCTGTGTACAATTTCCAGGAGCTGGCTCTACCTGTACTCTTTCCTTCCCAGTCCAGAAAGCGTATAGGCACTCAAGAGAATTAAAGGGATACTTATAGGATACCTTTGAATCCATTCTAATTTCTATTACAAAAGAAACAATTACTCGATCATTAGAAACGAATTTACCTGCAAGACACTTCATACCTCCTGATAGGCAATTTAAAGAAGCGTCCCTGTCACTATCGCCTCACAGGTCTTCATTTCCACTTAAGTCAAATCCCTTAGTTGATCTGTTTACTCGCCCATTATCTGTGTCCCTACTCAGCAACCTCCAAACTATCTAGTCTAGTGGAAAGAGAAGGGGAAGAGAAGTAAGGAGTCAATTAATTACAGTACAGAATCATATTAAAATGCCATGAATATATGGCAGCGTAATATTAAAATGCCATTAATACATCGGTGGGGTGAATGGTGGTGGAGAGGGGGAGACAGAAACCTAAGGGGGAAGACAGGAAAAACGGTCTCAGAGGAAGTGGCAGCTAGGCTGAGACCTGAAGGATGAACAGGAAGAATAACTAAAAGGCTTTCTTTCATTCAACATTATTTCCTTATAATGTTGGTGAGATGCCCTAGGAACTTAACTTTTGTTTATATCAATTAGCCCATGGTAAAATTGGTTTCATCCATTTGTCGTTTTTTTGCTTAGAGTCACACACAGAACCTATCCACAATGTTAAATGAGGACTTACTGTACACACGGAATAATCAAAATCTGCTTCACAAATTTTCATCCTCCAGAAAAGAGAGCAATTTTTCCTTCACACTTCAACTGTGTATTCATGTAGACTTATTTTAAATCTAAGTGATTCTGGCTGTTTGCAGCATAATTTTTCACTTAGAAAAATCTTTGATGTTTATAATCTATCACTGAACATTAAATCGATTTATAAAGGTAAAAATGTGGCTTTAATAATTTGCAGTTGTGGCTTCTGTGTTTCAGATGGCAAGCATCCCAAGACAGACCACCATCAGAGTAGAAATCCGGGAGAAACAAATGGGGAAGGGACCAGGATGCTCACATCCTCTTTAAGTTACAAGGCTGAAGCTCAGAGTATAACCGGAGGGAGAAGGCTTTGCAACATCCCTGTACCCAGGATAATTAGGTGAACCTCTCAAAAAAGGGGCAAGGAGTTCAAATATTTGCCAATTTTATCATTCTCTTTTGACTGAATTTCTCTTTTATCCATTATTAATTCTAACAGGTGGTAAACAAGGGCATTGTTAATAAAAGGTGCATCTCCATAAATTCTTTAAAAAAAAAAAAATCAACCACCATGTGGCTGCAATTGCCAAATTCACGGAGAAAGGATAACTTTTTTTGACAAATGTTTCTGTAATGCTTACATATCTGTGTGCAAAAATGAATACTGATTCGTACTTTGTACCACATACAATAATTAACTCAAAATGGATTACGGACTTAAAGGTGAAATCTGAAATCATAAAAGTTCTAGAAGAAAACACAAGAGAAAATTTTTGTGGCCTTGGGTTAGGCAAAGAATTAAGACGATATCATAAAAGCATAATTCACAAAAGAAAAAATTGATAAATTGATGAAAAAAATTCTACTCTCTGAAAGATGCTGTTACAAAGACAAACCACTGACTGGCTTTGCAAAATACATACCTATAAAAGGACTTGTATCCAAACATATAAAGAACTCTCAAAATTAAAAAATACAAAAACCCAAAAAACCTAATATAAAAAGGACAAAAAGTGTGAACAGACATTTCACCAAAGAAATTATATGGCAAAGGGTACATGGAATGATGCTCAACACTGAGTCATTAGGGAAATGCAAATTAAAAGCACAATGAGCTACCACTACATATCTGTTATAATGGCTTTTATAAAAAGATAAAACTAATTGTTGGTGAAGATGCAGAATAACTGGTACTCTCATATATTCCCAGTAGTAATGCAAAACGGGGCAGTTTGGCAGTTTCTTATTAAGTGAAATATACACTTACCCTATGACCCAAAAACACTATTCCTAGGCATTTACCCAAGAGAAATGAAAATTTATGTTCCACGAAATTTTCTATATAAATACTTACAGCAGTTTCGTGCATAAATGCCCCCAATGGAAAAACAAATCAAATGCCCTTCAACTGGTAAATGGATAAATAAATCGTGCTATCTATACAATGGAATACTACTCTGTAATAAAACAATGTGTCAACATGGATAAATCTCTAGGCTTAAAAGACTACCTACTATATGATTTCATCTATGTGACGATCTGGAAAAGAAAAAGCTATAGGAAAGGAGTGGGGCTCAGATGGCTGGAAGAGTATGACTATAGAGTTGCACAAGAGAACCTCCGGGGAGTTGAAACTTTATTGTGATATGCCACTAAGTGTGTTTGTGATTCAAAGAACTATACACTAAAAAGGGAAATTTCCTATACATAATAGAACAAAATTTTTAATGGTCCTAAAAAATAAAAAATGGCAATCACCTTTGATAACACATTAGCCTATGCTAGTCAAATAAACTA
This sequence comes from Rousettus aegyptiacus, assembly GCF_014176215.1. NCBI lineage: Eukaryota > Metazoa > Chordata > Mammalia > Chiroptera > Pteropodidae > Rousettus > Rousettus aegyptiacus. The sequence goes on from NW_023416287.1 coordinate 76,633,714, forward strand.
ACTATATTCAAGAGAAGAAGAAAATGAGGTTATAGATTCTATACTCAGTTCTATACATCCTGTTCAAGCACAGACCGCTTGTCTTAGTAAAAAAAACCTTTAATATCAAGCCCTTTATAATCTCTGCACACTATTAAAGTTTCTCGTTCCATGCCATCATCAAAAATTTCTTACTATTCTGAAAATAGTACTACTACTAAGATACATGGGAACAAAACCAAGTTTCCTGCAGTGACAGAAACCTAACATCTCACCAAAAATGAGCTACACTGAAGTTAGATAAGCTATAAAGAAAAGCTTACCACACCCTAAGTACTACAGCAATAGCTCATTCCACATCAGTATATTGGCCCAAAACAAACAAAAGGCTTATTAGCAAAGAATTATTTCTAGAGGTCTTAATGGAAGTCAGAGGAAATAGTCAATGAAACACTAAATATTTAATTCAAAACATTCATTACACTCAGTTTGGTAGCCTGAGGCATATGCCTTATAATTAATAAATAAAACAGATTTTCTCCATATGAATCTACATTCTGTCTGTTAACATAAAATTTCGTAGAAGGTAGAGAACAACAGATAATAAATAACAGACAGAACCAAGCAGAAAAATTCAATAACCTGTATGTAGAAATCAATAAAAGGCAAAAAAGAATGTTTCTACATTACAAATACTGTAGCCCCCCTCATCTGTGGAAGATACGTTCCAAGACCCACAGTAGATGCCCGAAACTGCAGAGAGTACTGAACCCTATACATACTATGTGTTGTCTATATGTATGTACCTATCAAAGTTTAATTTATAAATTAGGCACAGTAAGAGATTAACCATAATAGAACAATTACAATATACTGTAATATAAATATAAATGTGGTCTCTTTCAAAATATCATATTGTACAACTCACCCTTCTTGTGGTGACGTGAGATGACGCGATGCCCCCGTGATGGGATGAAGCGACGTAAATGATGTAGCCGCTGTGACACAGTGTTAGGCTACTACTGACCTTCCAACAATACAGCTGCTAGGTGACTAGCAGGCAGGCAGGTGGCATATACAGAGCGGACATACTGGATAAAGGGATGATTCAAGTCCCAGGTGGGACGAAGAGGGACAGTATGAGATTTCATCGTGCTATTCAGAATGATGTGTAATTTAAAACTTATGAATCGTTTATTTCTGAAATTTTCCATTTAACATTCTCAGACCACAGCTGACCACAGATAAGGGGACACTACTGTACAAGAAAATATACAGTTTAAATAACCAAATGAACTTATTTATTTTTAAAAACTGATTTCATTAATGAATTTTGGGAGGGACTTGATTGATTTAATGTCCTATTAATCTCTTCCACGACAACCCCAAGGGTCTGCAGTCACTGTTGAATAGCTTGAGTTACCTTAATTCTTTCCCAGGTTAAGGTGAAATGTAAGTCACAGTTCACTGTTCCATGTGACGCACTAAAATACAGGCAATCGCCACCACACCCACTGCAGTCATTAGCATTGGCATGCCTCTTTGAAAAACAGAACAGGGTGGGGTGGATCTATCTGTATCAGGTTCCTCTGGGTTAAGGGCTGTGTACATCCAACTGTCATGACATGAACGGCCGTTGAAATGCTTCATACTGCACTAGCACATTCAGAGTGAAAGATTACCAGGAGATTAGTCAAAGTCAAAATACAGACTGTAGCACTAACTAGTCCTGAAGTGGGCCACATCAACAGGATTCCTAAAACTGATAGTGTCTGTATCTGATTTTACTTCTGCTAACAGAAAAAAGAATAAGGTTGTACACCAGAAAACTTCAAAAGTAAACACCAATTGACATAAAAGAGCAACCCATCCATAACAATAGGCAGTTCTCTATACTTTTCAAAATTCTTCTTCCTTACCAGCCCATCGCTGTTTTTAGTTTCACATGTGATTTTCCTGTTCTCCTACCTCTACCTGGTGAAATGTTATTCAGCCTTTAAGATCTAGATTAAATGCCATATACTTCACGAAGTCCTCCATTTTATCCAATTACTCCGTCCTTCCTTCTGTCTTCCAACAGCACTTTGTACAACGCATCGCTTTCTGTCTTACGTTACAGGAGGCCACACGGAAACTCTACGGGACTGAATCTGAATTACTCCTAAACTGCACTTTCACGTTTTTTTTCAGTAGACAAAACACTTAAATGTTATAGAAATTAAAGGGATTTACTGGTTATATAGCATGAAGGTTTCTAGTTGGGATTCAATACAAAATCCAAGAATGTACTTTCTGCTGAACAGTTGAATTGTTTTTTAAAACCCACTATATTTTCATGGAATAGCTTATCTCACTCCAAATGCCGCATCAGCAATATTTTAATTCATTCCAAAAATATTTACTAAAACCTACTCTGTAAAAGCACTGTGCCAGGTACACAAGAATAAAAAAAATAAATAAATCAAGGCTAGATGCTCTTCTAGGTGTCAGGCTTATTTAAGGATTTATCTTCAATCTGCCCCTAAGGGCCTTTAACTTGCCCAGGAAACCAATGCTGCTCCACTCTTACACTATGGCAGTTAAGCTAATGCAATCTCCTCTAGTATCTTGTTTTCCAGTGATTAGAAAAATGTACTAGGTGGGGCAGGGGCTGTTGGTTATACCCCAGTGATCTATTTCTATATTAATGTTTATTAGCAAGACACATGGCTGTAGTGAATAAAAATGACATTTCTCAGGTTCTAATACTGCTGAATGCAGTCACGTGACTAAGTTCTGGCTTACTAGATTTAAATACCTTTCGGCAGCTTCTGAGAATCTTTCTTAAGAGTCACCTGGTGCTTTCATTCTTTATCTCCTCCTCTATCATTGGCTTGAACTCAGACTTTGGGGGGGGGGGTGAGAGTGGCAGGGGTCATAAACAAGGAAGGTCAGACCCTGGGGGGATGGTGGAGGTACACTGAAAGTTTATCCAAAGACAGCCCTGGAATCAGGGAATATGCTACAAATCGAAAGGGAATTTGCAGATGTTATTAAGACTACAGGTCTTATAATCTTTAAGGGAGATTATCCTGAACTATCCAGATGTACACAATAAAGGCAGAGAATGTTCTCTGGCTAGAATGAGGGAGATGTGGCAAAAGGATAAATTAGAGAGATTCCAAGAAGGAGAAGCATTTGATGTGCCACTGGGCTTTGAGATGTGGAAGCCAACGTGCAAGTACCACAGAGAGGCTTCTGGGAGCTAAGAGCAGCCCCCAGCTGAGTGTCAGGCACTGAGGACCTCAGTTTTACCATCACAAGGAACTGGACTCTTCTGAAAGCAGATACTTCCCAGAGTGTCCTAGTAAGAGCTCAGCAGGTCAACAACTTGATTTTGGCCTTATAAAACCTGGAGCAGAGAAATCGGCTGAGCCTAGCCAGATTTCTAACCTACAGAACATGAGATGACATGTTTCTGTTGTTTTAGGCAGTTAAGTCTGTGGTAATTTGTTATAGCAGTTAAAGGAAACTAATACAGACTTCTTGGAGAAGAGCATCCTTAACAGCTCTTGAAGGCCTACTACGGACTTTTACTTGGAGAAAATGAAAATTATTTCTTCTTTAAACTATTGGGATTTTCAGTTTTTCATTTACTCGCAGTTAAATCTAAATTTTACTGATACACTTGATGAAATTCTTATCATTATCAACACCTAAAGAATAAGAGGCCAAAGTAAAATACTACTTCAAGCTATGAACTTTTTATATATGTGTAATGATAATAGTTAGCCTTTAATAAGGTTTATTTTCACTTTTTCAGTTGCAACAGAGAGATCATGTGTTGCCTCAAACTTCATAGCACTTAATAAATAACTAGTTTTAAGAAAGTACAAGACAAATGAAATGGCATAAGATTACATCACCACCAGTGTCTGGACCAGTCAGGGTTAGTAATTACTTATGGGATACTATAAGGTCATTATATATTGGCTATTGGTACAAATAGTTTGGTAAAAAAGAAAAGCTCAATTTCATGTACTATGTATTACTGTGAAAGAAAAAATATTCTATGGCTTAGAAAAATGCTCAAAATCGTTCAATTATCACAAAATACTCTATTTTGTAATTGCAACATAAAAACATAATACGAGAAAAATCTTCACACTGTCCTTTTTTCTTCATAAGGAATTGAAGTCTTATGCAAACAAAACTTTAACCCAATCTTCATTTTAACATGAGACATTTGATTTCTAGAGATAAGAAATACAAAATTTGTGTAAAATACTTGATAATTTAGTTACTTTTTCTGTTGTTCTGGAATGTTTTATTCACACTTTAGTTGTCATTTTTGGATAATCTCTAAATTAAAATCTTCTTTAATAAAACCTATCAGAAAGAACTTCCAGTTCTCCCTGCATTTGAGGGTGGTCCATGAAACACCCATTAATACATAAATGAAAAAAAATATGTAAACAGCCATTCATAGTCATGTTATTTGTATTTCAGAACTGCTACAGTTTGAGCAAGTGCGCCCCACTTTAAGAAAACCAATAAATGGAGAGAATAGCTTTATAACTGGCGAGACTTAGAAATAGGCAGGAATGAAGTCTAAGCTAATTAACTCTGAAGGAGAAAAGAAAATAAAGGTTTTTAGAAGTAATGTAAGTAAATAGAAAAATGACAACTAAGTAGGGGCCAGGCAGGAGGAAGTCCTGCTTCTGAGGTGATGGATGAACACGGCGTGTACACTGAGTAAGGTCGGGTCAGTCCAAACACGTCTTCTCTCTGTTAATATCACTTAGCGAGGTGAACTGAATCAGTGATCACTCATTCTGAAGTTGCTCTTCCCAGAAAAACTCTGAACAACTTTCGCTGCTACCTGATGTCACACAAGACACACCTGAGATCTGGGAGCAGTGGAACCTGATTGCCTCCTTAAGGAGAGGAATTCCCCTGCAGCTGCTCATTTATCTTCATGCTAAATAATACCATGTAAATTATCCAGAAGGGTCTCCTGACTGTGACCCAGAGGATCATTTTAGGGGACAGAACCAAAAGACAACTACAAATAAATGCTTGCAAAGGGTTTTGAGGCTCATAAATAATAGTAATAGTCACTCAGAATCAAATCAAGTTTGCCATTTTTTCCCAAGCTCCACATTTGGAGAGAAGGGGTTGGCTAACACTTAAATGTGCTAAACATTGTTCTAAATGGTTTTCATAGTTTTACTGATTTACTCTTCACAATAACCCTACAAAGTAGAAACTACTGTATTATCCACATTTTATAGATAAGGAAATGTACACACAAAAAATGTAGGTAACCTGCCCAAGAAGACACAACTAGAAAGGGGCAGAGGTGGAGTCTCGCTGCAGTGTGCACTCTAAGCACTAACATACATGTCCTTCGTGCAGAGTTTTCTTCCCAGAGCCATGTGTATATATACGTGCACATGTGCGAACAACTTACATGACCAGATACAAGGCATTATCAATTTTTTTGGATAAATTCAATGATATTTTGAAGCCATGTTACAGAAATATCTCTCTGGACATCCATATGCGCGCGTGCACACACACACACACACATATGAAAGAACTTAAAAACTCTATATACGCTATCACCTGTTTTTCTGAAAACATATACATACATATATAAATTATCCAGAGTGTTAAACACCAAGGCATTAATCTAAGGATAACTTGGACGATTGTCTTTGTCTATAATTTCTGTAACGAATCTGTGTTGTTTTTGTTTTTTAACTAATTATTTTTGCATAACCATTTATTCTACATATATTTATGTTCCAGGCATTGTTATAGGTACTTGGGATACATTCATTAACAATACAAAGATCTCTGTCCCTTTGGTGCTTATATGATAAAAAAGAGAGAGAGAGAGAGAGAGAGGGAGAGAGAGAGAAACATTATGTATCTTTCCAGAGTTTTTGTAGGTAAATAAGGACAATTACAAATATATTTTATTTTTTCTCTTACACTAATATTATCCCGCGCCTTGCTTTTTACACATAAATATCTTAGCCTTCTATCAACACCCTTACTTTTTTTTTTATAGCTGCACAATGTACATCGTATCCGTTTATCATATTTATTTAAGTCTCTACTGATGTATACTTGAGTTATTTCTAATAACTATTGGCTATTATAAAAAATAATACCGTAACAAATTTGTACATTGTCATTTTGTGCAAATGCAGGAATGACTGTTGGGTCCTGCATTTGGGTAGATATTGCCACGTTGTTCTTCATGGGAGTTATACCAATTTACACTCCTACCAGCAAAGTTTGAGTGATTGTTTCCACATAGCCATATATAACCATACGGATTTTTCTAATCTGATAGGTGAAAAATGGCATCTCGAGTGAGGTTTTAAATTGCAATTTTATTAGAGTAAAATTGAGCATTTAAAAGTATATTTAAGGGCTATTTGATAGTCTATTACGTAACTTTAAAATTCTGAAGTTTGTGAATACATCATCTTTAGGCAAATCGGTTACTACCATCAGGGTGCCTAAAGGCAGTTACAGGCCTGGCTTGAATTTAATTAGGTATTTTTTTTCCTTTTGAGAAAATGTCAGGAAAGTTAACAGCCAGGATTAGACTAGAGGAATAATAAGGTTGTCTTATTAGTTCTCCTTAGTCTAGCACAGGGCCTGTTGCACCTTAGGTGTCCAATAAAATGTTTGCTTACAAAGTGGGGCGGGCACCAAAAGATGTTTTCTTTGGAAGTTTATAGTGCAACAGCACCACCAAGGGGAGCTTTAGCTAAAGGACCAACCCGCCCCCCACCCCCAACAAATTCTTCTAGCTAGATCTCTAAGTCACAGCACACACAATGATAAAGTTCGAGACAGCGTGACTGCTGTATAAGCGCCACTCCCAAACAATCTCTGAGCTCCACCCTCCAAACGTAATGCTGCCCTTTCACTCCTCTTGCACAGAACTTCTGGGGCTGTCACTGTCAGAGTAAACATCTGACTAGTCCCACTGCCATAGGATAACAGACATTTTCTGAGCCCAAAGACAAGATCTGGCCAATATCGACCACTCAGTGACCAGCAAGTGCAGCAACGCCAGCATTCACAGGACAGGAACTCTGCCCACTGGTTATAAGTAAAAACATCATCATTGGAAAGTGGGCATTTCCTTCTGAACAAAAGAAACTGAATGCCAGCAGAAGTCAAGGGAGAGGACATTTACGTCACATATAAATTAAACAAAGGAAAGAAAAATGCAAAGACAGCATTTGAATGAATCCAGCAGAATTATCTATTCTGAATAGAAATCTAGACATTTGTCTTCAGCGTAGAATTTTAGAATGAAAGTAGTTGTTCACCTTCCCGCTATAATGGTAATAATTTATGACACTTAATAGTCTTTTGACGGTCTTGTGGCAGCTAGTAGCCAAAGATGGCCACAACTGAACCAAGCCTCACAGTGTTTTTGTCCTTTTGCGGTCCCTTCCTCTTAAATCTGAACTGGTCCTGTGAACTGCTTTTGACCAATAAAATGTGATAAAAGCAATGTTCTGGGATAGCTAGCTGTGCTAGGTTAGGCCATAGGAAACCTACGGTTTCTGTCGCTTTTGGATGTTCCCTCTTGGGCGCATCCCTCTTGGAAACTTGTGAGGAGACCAAACCTCACGGACAGGTCACATGGAAAAGAATGAGGTCCTCCAATCAACAACTCAGCAGAACTCCCAGCTAACAGCTCGTATCACCTGTCAGCCATGAGACTGGGACATACTGGTTGGCCAACCCAGCCGCCGCCCGACTGTAAGCATGTAGAAGACCTCAGGTGAGTATCACTCAGCCAAGCGATCCACCCGCAGCACTGTGAGAGAGAATTATAAACTGCTGCCTTAAGCCACTAAGTTTTGGGGTGGTTTGTTACACAGCAACAGACAACAGGAACAAACTTGTTTTCTAGCCACACCCAGGCAAGATGAGCAATAAACTTATGAGACAATTTAGTACGATAACATTCCCATGACTTTTAAAGATAAAGACTGTGAGCTCTTACAGAGAATAAACATGATTTATACATTCTGTATATCCCCTTTCTTTCCCAACCCCTGATAACTATGTTCTCAATAAATATTAAATGAAAGCATGAATAATACAAACATAGCTAACTATTGATTACATTGATGGAAGGAAGTAAGGGTATAAGTAATTCAGAAACAGTAGATATTTAAAAGTATATACAGTGAACTTTGTAATACAGACACACTCATGCTCACTACCTCTGCCCCATCCTCTAAAAGGGCATTAGACTAGTGGTTCTTAAACTTTTCTCAAGGTCCATTCGGACTCTTAAAAAAAATTACTGGGAACCCCAAAGAACTTTTTTAAATGTAGGTTATACCTATAAACATTAACTACAGTAGAAATAGAACTGAGAAAAATCTAAAATACTTATTAATTTATTTAAACATAACAGTGAACATATTATATGGTAACATAACATTTAATGAAAAACAACTCCTTTTTAAAACAAAACAAAAGATACAAATCTTTTTACAGTCTGGCTTAACAGAAAAACAGATCCTCATTCCTGTTTCTTAAATCAATCTCGTTTTCGTTGAAGCATATGAAGAAAACTCATAATATATGTACTTGGAAAAGGGAGTATTTTAATGCCCTTTCCAGAAAACTGTAGATATAACTTTGACATTATAATAAAACTCAAGTGGTAGTTTCTTAAAGATTAGTTAAAATGTGGAATCAGAAATCATAACAAAAAACTTTTCTGAGTCTGTTGCGTTAAGACTCACTAGTCTATTTTGCAGTATTAGTGGATCTTATCATTTATGCCTAATTCTGTAACTTCATGCTTTGGTCATTTGAAACCTATTGCTTCACTGAGTTAGATCTTTTCAATGTTGACACATTTCATCACACACTACCCAAAAAACGCCACACTTATTAATATCTTCTCCAATCTCATCGCAAACGTCTTTAATTATTGGGAAGCTGTCAAACTTATAGTGCCAATACAAGCTTTTTAAAATTCTAATTTTGCTTGTAAGTTCCAATTTTATCACTGGCAACCAACACTAGCAGTTGTTTTCTTTGAAGTGACACGCTCGCTTTTTTGTTTTTTTCACAAAAATGTCTGTCAAGTCTAAATAACCATAGATTGTCACTCACTCCTTCACAAAAAAATAGTATCCCATCAAAAAAGTGGCTCACATGCAGCTCACAACTCAACCATAGATGTGCTTCTTCTCAAGACAAGCACTGTAGTTTCATATGCAGTATGTTTTATGTGAACTTCCCAGTCTATCACACACAAGACATTAAAGACACTTATTCGAAGGTCAAGATTTATTATAACTAATCATTTTTACTGTTTCGTCAAGAACATTCTTAAAGTGGCTTTTTTTTTTTTTTTTTTTTTTTTTGCCACCGCGTATGGGTGTAGGTTGCAGCAAGATCACTAGCACAATTTGGCACCAGCAGTTTTACCCCAGCTTTGCTTGGACGACACTGGTGCAAATGGCAGCACAGTGAAAATGGCAAATGATGTCCTAGTATAAAAACAGCTTAAACGCCGTGGAACGTCTGCGGTCTGTAGACCACACTCAGAGAACCTCCGCACTGGTGTGATCCCAGAGAGAAGACTGTGGAAACTCTACACCACAAACATTCCACTTTTATAACTGAGAATTTTCAGTTTAAAGTAGTTGACAGCTGTTTCTCTTCTTCACTATTAATCATGTCAGGTCTGCCATAAAGAGAAGAACACGTCTAGATTAAGGTCAGAACTAGATTCCAATGTAAGCTCCACTACTCTGAGCTATCTGACTCTGAATAGTCTCTGTGAGCCTCAGTTTCCTCATCTGAAAAACAGAAATTAAGTACCTCATACAAACCTACAGCCACAATTAAATAAGACAGCCTCCATATAACAATGACTAGCATTGTGTGTGACAGGGTAAACCCTGAATTGAATTGTATTCAAATGACTAAGGACCCAAAGTATGGCTAATGCCCATATTTTAGATAATTGTGATAACACTGATTTTATTTTTCTACCACTCGTGGAAAGACCAAATCATAATAGATGCTCATAATAACTTATCTGTTTAAGACTCACAAATATAGAAGACAATCTGGTGATGGCTAGAGGGGAGGGGGGTTGGGAGGTTGGGAGAAAAGGGTCAAGAGTTAAAGAAGTATGAATTAGTAGCTGAGAGATGGGCTCGTGGATGGGGAGCACGGCACAGGAAATGCAGACAGCAGTAGAGTAATGACTGTGTACAGCCAGATAGGTGATAGAGTAATCAGGGGGATCATTTCATTAACTATACAAATGTCCAACCAATGTACTGTATACCTGAAACTAATAATAAAATAAATAAAATATTTACCCCCCCCTCAAAAAAATTGTCTGTTTACTTAATGCAATTTTGATAGATGAAATGATGTGAGAAACTGCTTCAATATAATCCAGAGTAGGTAGGAGAAGGGGGAGATATAAACAAAATAAAGTTGGTTATGAATTGATATATTTGTTGAAGCTGCATGATAGGAACCTAAAGGTTCATTATAGTGTTCTCTTTAATAAGTTTTAAGTTTTACAAATTAAAAAGAAAAAAATGATCACTCGTTTGTAAAGCTTCTAAATGATACTTAAAAGTTGATCTACTACTAATCAAAAGAAAAATAAAAGTTTATCTACTTACTCTGGTTAGTCATGCACAAATTCGCAGGTTCGAGAAGCCACCTTCTTGCTGGTAGTTACCTGTTTTCCCATCACCACAACACATACCACGCATCTTATCCACCCCTCCCCATCCCACTCCAATGGAAAACTACTGATCGGATGGACATCTTCAGTCAAACTAAATTTTAAAGTAATTTGAGTATTCTAATCATCTGACAACTATAATACAAACTGACAAGTTTCCTAAATAACAAAGTAAAATTGGACTAAGGTCAGCGTGGCAGATAGTTTTTAAGGTAGTTTTTATTTTAATAAATCTTTATCACCTTCTTGTGGAAGGCTAGTTAGATGGGGTAAGTTTTGTGAGTTCTTTTTGCTGAAAGGGAACTATTTTTGTACAAGTGAAATCTTACCTAAGGTTTCTAAAGGGAGTTTAGGGAAGGGCTTAGAGTCAGATAGAAAAAAAAAAAAAAAAAAAAAAAAAAAGTTGTCTCCCTTATCACCAATTTAAAAGGAGTAAATGCTCATATTTTAAGATGTAACTCAAGTACCACCTCATTGAGGAAGACTTCAGTGACACTCAGGTAAGCTGTCTGCTTTCTGCCTTGTCTTCAGGGTTTACTCTTCAACACAACACATGTGGGGTTGGAGGTTACCACCCATTGACTCAGCTAGACTAAAAGCTCTCAGAAGGCAGGGCATGAGTATGTTACATGAATCTCCAATGACTGTCAATATCTGACCATGGCAAATATATGGAAATTATCTGGTAAATGATTAAATGACTCCTAAATATCTACCCTTGTTGGTGTGTTTTTAAAATCACAATCATGTTATAAAAGACTCTCAAGGAAAACATTATTAGAACCAGTTACTGGTGTTTCTCAGAAGATCTATTTAGAATTCTAGTGATTTATTAAAGATTAGGTGAATCTAAGTGGAAAATCTATAATGATGTAAAGGTCTTTAGCTTGTGTACAAAGGTACCATTATTATGCCCACATCAGGTAGTAAATAATGACAGAGTTGCATACACTTCTAAATCCAGGACTGATGGTTTCATGAAAGTTTATTAAGTAAATGATATCAATGTTCTCATGCTTCAATAAGATCTTCATGTTTGACTAATGAAGGTAAGAAAACCAGGCACATTTTACATGGCTAAAGAGCACCAACAGGAATGTCATATTAGGTTCCTATAGTTTTTTTAACCCATGGGCCTCAAACCCAAAAGGCCCCACAAATCTTTTTCAACTGGGGCATCTAAGAAGGTGCACAATTTGTCATCAATCAATCTTTCTCCTATGTGTTTAGAAAGGTACTGACTATGTGTCATCCTTGGGAGAACTGATCATCTTCATGTATCTCATTCTCCATAGAACTTGACTCTCATGCATGCTTAGAAAGGTGAAAACAACTCACCCAAGACATGATGCAAAATGAACATGCTTTGTACACAAATTATCTGCACGCTTTTAGTTTAAAACTTTATAATATAAGAAGTACTTGACCGTGGAAGGTAGTACAGTATAACAGATGAAGAATAGATGAAGGTTTAAATCCCCGCACTGGTGACCAGCAAGGTGACCTTAGACAAAATTACTTCTCTGAGATTTAGTTTCTTCACTATAAGATAAAAATAATTTACCCATGTCATCAAATAGCACGGTAACACTGTGTAGGGCCCAGTATGTAGCGTATGGCATATACTAGCTGTACAAAAAAACTGGTAGTCTATATAGCAGGCTGTTTCTTCCTCACCTACAGCCAGTAAATTTTAACTATTATTTTAATCTAATTACAGCATCAGAATTTCATCCTTCAAATATCTATCGACCCATCATAATAAATAAGACCTGCTGCTCAAAAGACTGCATTCTAAGTGCCTCACAAACAATAACGCATTTCTCTCTCACAGCAGACTCAATATTCCTATTTTGTAAATGAGGAAATTGAGGTATATAAAAATAAATGTTAAATGCTCAGAACACTCGTTAATATTTGTGATAGGGAATACCTTTTCCCAACTACCTTTTTCTCTCTCCTCAGGAAATGAGTATCCTCTCTCCCCTTGTTTGTCCCCATCCCTGGTACATCTGATTCCGCATGTATTTACACTGGACACGTGAATCATTTAAAGTTGCTTTACCATTCTGTTTACTCCCAGTTCTCCCGTGACCACAACCCTTGTTTCTTTGTCTTGGAAAAGGTGCTTTTCACAAAGACCGTGAAGCACAATTCATCAGGAAGGAAAATCCTTTACTGAGTCACATCATTTCTCTTCTCTGGCTTTAGCATTTTACAACATGTTAAAAGGGCAGAGGCACAAGCGCACCCCTGTTCTCCTTTGTTCTGGAAAGAACGGCACGCAAGGAGCTGAGAGACTCGACGTCTATGTCTGCTTCTGCAATAGTATTCCCTTAGACTGGTCACATGAGAACTCTAGGTTTCAAAATTTCCACATGTATAGGTCTTTCCAAACCTATAATTTTATTATTGGTGTTTAAAAGTATTCTGGTTTTGTCAAAGCCACTCAGAAAGGCTTTAAGGGCTGTTAATGACACTGACACCTGAGCAGGCGATTCATTATGACACACGGACAAAGCAGAGACTGGTGACGCCAGTCAATCCTTTACTTCTACGATACATAAATCCAGTGCATTAGCCAGGGAGATATAAAACCAAGAGCAGTATCAACTGGCTATCTTAATGACACAGTGATAGGTTTTTCTAAATGGCAATAGAAACGTATAACTAGGTAACGGCAATTCCCCATGGATCTCTTGTGTTCCATGAAAGCAAAGGTATTCACAGCTTTGTGCTCTAAACTATCTTTTCATGAATGTTTGTAGAGTGAACAGACGGGGAAGGCAGAGATACAGTCTCCTTCTAGAGCAGAGGGCAGTTTGCTATCAAATATAGTAAAGATGTCCCAATGCAAAAGAAAAGTTGGGCAGGTTTGCTTAAAGCCTATTATTTACAAATAATAGGCTTGGAGTTTTCCTAAACTCAGGGTTCCTCTCCTGTAATGCAACCCACTGCCTACGCAGATGCCAACTGGCCCTTATCACACGGCCCCGTGGGCATGAACAATGATACTGTGACTCTTACTACTGCTGAGAATAAGAAACTATCCTTTGTCTCTGACCCAGAAATCTTGACTTTCTATCAGGATCTACAAAATCGTGGCAGACTAAATTGTTAGCCTGAAGTAGAGCAAAATCTCAGATCCTTCACAGCAGTCTATAGGAATGAGAACTTAAAATTTTATGGCTATCTCTGTTTAGTTAGAAATTTTCTACTGGAAACAAAATTTTCAACTAGGAGCTGTCTAAATGTTCTCAGCATAATTTTGTAAGGAAGGGCTAAACTAAAAGCCAGTCATGTCAGATTTTTCTGCAAATTTTAGCCACCTTCAAAGCACCACTGGCTGTAGGAAGTAAAGGAAGCCAGATTTTTAAGGCAAAACATTTCTCCTTCCTTTCTTGGCTACTGCTATGCCAAGATCAAACAAGGATCAGCAAAGACCAAAGGGAAACTGGAACTTCTTTACAGCCCAGGCATTCAGCAAGAACAAGTTAATTCTATCTTTTAAAAAATAAGTCACAAAAGTTTAATAGAAGTACTTACACTATAAAACCATTGTTTAAATCTCTTATCAATCTAAAATAAAACATGCTATTATTAAAAACTCTTGATCTATATTCAATGAGGTCTTCATTTAGGGAAATGTTAGGGAAAAACAGGCAAACTGATAACCCTTTTGGCAGAATCTAGAAATACTGATAGAGCAAGAAATTTTATGTAGGGATATCATCCAGATTGATTTTTAGATTAAAATTATTTCAAAAATGTTATAATACTGTAATAGAGCGTACAGACCTGCAAAAGACTTTACAAGCTATTAGTAACCCTTACAACAGTCACATGAAACAGGTATCATACATATATCACTTTAGAAATGGAAAACAGGAATTAAATAACATACCAAGATTCTGGAAACAGATTTATTATAACTTATAATATCAGATAATTCCTCCCCTAAAGAAAGAATTTCCTGACTATCATGATCTTACATAAGGTTCAAATTAAAGTTTTAAAAAATAAAACCAACATGACTATAACACTTAATTTCTAGATACAATGAATTACATCAGTCTCAAATTCAAATGTAAAAAAATCTCAAATTAAAGAGGACTTCACAGTGGTAGGCATGTTGCAAAAGCTCAATAAGTATTCACTGACTTAAAAAAAAACAAAAACAAAAAAAACACCAAACATCAAGCATTAGATGTAAAGTGATAGAGTTTCAAGCTAAAAAATATATAGTTCTTGTCCTCTTTTCCATGTTAATTTTCCAGGACAACATCCAAACACTATGTATTATAATTCCTGAACATATCCAAACCTTTGTCAACTAGCCAGTTTAAAGAAAAAATAAACAAACAAAAAGATCTTTCAGACTTTGCTGTTATAACTTTAGGTACTTCACTATATTGGCAGGAAGTTGGAGCGAGGGGTGAAAGGCTACCTTAGACTGCAGAGAACCATCTGTTTCAGAAAACCCGCAGGAGTTAAGATCCATGGTCCCAGGGCAGGTGACTTACTCTAGGAAATAACATCCTGCCAGTCTTGCTGCGATGGTGCAGTGGAATGAGCCTGGGCTTTTGATCTGGACAAACCTGGGATGGCCACTTACCAGCGGTGTTAACACCAACACCCTAAAGTGTATAAACCTCCAGACTGCGACCAGTTTTAAATGTAACGAAAAAGGACTAGTAATGAGACAATGAAGATGAAAGGTATGAATTTGTCATTAAACGAGCCTTACTTTTAATAAGAAAGTATTCCTGAAATATTATAACCAAGAGAAATAACCAGGTATATTATATAATATACCTGGTATTTGAATATTTTATATTGTGTAATGTTAAATTTATACCAACTACAAACAGACCACCTTGCTCCTTAATATTCTCATTTTTTTCAGTTCAATATATTATGTGGTTCAGGAAAAAATTCAATCCATGAAAACGGAATTCAGAGGGGACAGAAGTGAGGAAGCCTGATGTAGTAGGCCAATACTAGAAAAGTATTATTAAAAAAACAAATCGCCTATCTTTCTTTGATTCCATGGGCCATTCTGAAAAACCTTGTTCTAAAAGACGTTATTCTGAAGAGGTATAAAAAACCAGAAAGCTTTCAATAACGTCTTGCATTGTTATAAACTTCATTAGCATGGACAAGCAACAGGTTATCTGCAAAACGTGGCCAGAGATGAATCAACTTATGTGCAGTCTCAGAACAGGTGCCAGAACTAAGCGTAAAATCCTAGATGCTAGTCCATTTTCCAAGAATAAGTCACTGAGTATTTATTACAAGTCTGTTGTGTGCCTACTGAGAGCTACTCTCTGTAGAGTAATGCAAAGAGATACAAGATAAGTCTTTTATCTCCAGTAATTACTACTTGCTTAAGCAACAAGACTTGATTAAACTTTAGGCCAGGCCAGTGTGTCACAAGGTCAAGACTGAAATTCTCTCTCCCACACCCATCTCTGAGAGAAACCAAGTCACCATAGCCATATTTTCTAGCATGTGCCTTTTTCTTTTCACACCCCCCTACCCCAACCCCACGCTTGCCCCAGGAACTTGCCCGGGGACAGAATTGACAGAGACCTGGGGGCTGCTAAAAAAGAGATGAATAGGGCCAACTGGGTTCTTTCTCTTTCTAATCTGAATATGGAAATATGAGGCGATTGTGTTAGCAGCAGTTGGGTGTAAAGTAGAAAGGCCAAGGAGGTGGGGGAGGGGATGGCGAGGAGGGGCTTGACATTGCAGATTCAAGATAAAACAGAATGAGAAGAGGGAAGGAAGCTGGTGGAAAAAGCCCTACAGGAAAAAAAAAAGGTGATACCAGGAACTGTCTCGACGTTTTTCTAGTTGCAGATCACCCTTACGCCAGACAGAGGAGTATAGCTATGAAAGTGCAGGGACAGTATCGGCTCAGTAAGGACAGAGCAGCAGGTATATGTCACGCAGTAATCGAAGATTAAGAGCACAGGGCAGGGCCCTGATCACGTCACTCTAAAGGAGATTCCTCAGCTTGGGCACTACTGACATTCTGGGCTAGATAATTCTTCGTTGTCCTGTGTATTATAGTCTATTTAGCAATATCCCTGGCCTCTACCCACTAGATGTCAGTAGCAACCTCCTCCCCCATTGCAGCAACAACAACAAAAAACCAAAAAACCTTACTCTAGACATTGCCAAATGTCCCCTTGGGACAAAATCACCCACAGTTGAGAACCACTGCTCTACGGAGGTTGAATTTTACCTCGCTAGTAAAGGGAAGCCATTTCATGATTTTAAGCACAGGGAGCAATATCTTCAGATATACTTTTCAAATTGATACAGCAATGTGAAGGTTGTGGAGTGGCAAAGAGGGGGGCGAAGGCACTGGGCAGACTAACGACACAGTTTTGGTAAGTGTCATGAACACGTGAACCAAGGCAGCAACAGTGAAGACAGAAAAAAGGGTATGAACGCAAATTACAATGGTAAAGTTAGACAGAATTCCTGGGCCCAATTAGATACAGCATTTGAAGGAAAGGGCAAAATGGTAGAGAATTACTGTAGGTTTCTGGCTTGGCAATTCAGGTGGCTGTGGTGAGGGCCATTACCAAGGACAGGGGATTTAAAAGGAAGAGTGGGTTTAAAAATGAGTACGGTCTTAAACAGAATAAAAGTTTGAGCTAAGTGTGGGATACCCAGGTAGTAAGGTTAGTAGAGTTAGGGTTCAGCTAGTCACTACTTATATAGCACATACGATGTGTCAGGCCCTTTACAAGTATTAACTCATTCAATCATCACCTTATCCACTGAGATAAGACAGCAACTACTGTCACTCTACCTTACAGATAGGCAAACTGCTATACAGAGAAGTTAAGTGACTTCTCTAAGAATCCATAGCTAGTAAGTTTTGGAGCTGATATCTTAAACTCAGAATCTGTGGTCTCAACCACTACACTGTATTCCCTGCCTCTAGGGGGCGGGGGGAGAGAGATAGAGATAGAGATAGAGATAGAGATAGAGATAGAGATAGAGATAGAGATAGAGATAGAGAGAGAGATAGAGAGAGAGAGAGAGAGAGAGAGAGAGATCAGAATTATATTTGGATGGTTTCCTGCACACAAGTGCACAGTAGGTGAAGTCACAAGCATATATGTGAACTCCCAGGGAAAATGAGCAGAAAAAAGAAAACAATCTAGGATGAAATGCTGGAGAAAGTATTGTTAAACCAAAGGTGGAGGAGGAGCCAGAGGAAGGAGTCAGCTGAAGATGACACAGAGGCAACAGGGCATGTCGTAAAGGTGGGAAGCGATGCTGTCTTTGTATTAAACCACAACAATCCCTTGCATATCATCTACTTTTTATAAATGTTTTTAATTGAATTAATAACCCTGCAGTCCCAAATAATGATTTCAAATATCCATGCTTATAGCATATTAAGTCTTTACAATTGAACAAAATCCAAATCATGTTTGTGATTTTTCTACAATACTAGAATACCAAAAGTTCGTGGAAGACACATTGTCATGAACTATAAAATACCTTAGACACCATACGAAATCATTCCTTACATTTATGTCCAGCTAAGGTTTTTATTTTATTTTTTGAGATTTTTAAAATTAGTTTCAAGTATACAGTACATTGGTTAGCTAAGAAGGTTTTTGAAACCTTTATTTCCATTCTACTTTCACAGCAATGAAACACGGTATTCTGTTTTGCATTTTGCTTAAGATCACATGAAATATTGGCTTTTTTAAGTTTTACAACTGATAGATACAAAATTGAATAGTCTCTTCCTAAAAGAGGATTTAGAAAATGTGTATATGAAAACTGATTACTTCTCATGTGAAGGAGTTACTAGAGCATCTGGTGAATCTTGACTCATACTGCTATAATAAATCTGTGCATCTAAACAGTGTTTGTTATGCATTCCTTATCATATTTTACAATTCTATCCCCTAAAAACACAAACATTTAGTAGAAAATGAGTTTCCTCAAGATGCAAAAAAGCTGGGCCTCATTTCTAATTCATGACAAGTGTTTTCTAAGGGGATAAATCTTAATTTCCAGGCCCAAATTCAAAGTGCTTTCCAAAGTTTAATGTATGTAGAAATCACTTGGGGACCTTGTTAAAATGAAGATTCTGATTCAGCAGGTCTGAAGCTGGGCAGACATTCTGCATTTCTAAAAAGCTCCCTCCTCGATGATATAGATGCTCTGGTCCATACTGACTACTTAACTGTGGCCCTTGGACCAGAAGCACAGGCAGCGCTTAGGAACTTAGAACTGCATGTCCCTCGGTGTGACAAACAAAACATGCTGATATCATTACTGAAATTGATAACTCTAGAAATTTACATTGTTTCTTTTAAAATCCATTTATAGCTCATTCATTCACATTTTCTTTTTTGTTAAAAATCTGACCTTTCATCTCTATTTGCTTTCATTACCCTACATTGTGGATCTGACAGTCAAGCCCCTCCACATGAAGGCCTCACCTGGTCGTTGAAGGTTTCTCCCCTATGATCCCTGTACATACAGGTTCACAACTGAATGAGACTGGTTATTTTTTAAATACAAACCATGATCTCTTCTCACGTCTCCTCGTTTTGGTTTGCCGTGGTTAATGCTTTCTCGTATCAGTCTCTAGTACCATCTCTTTCGACTTCCCTTGCCTGATTTCTCAATGAGATGTGATCTCACTATGCTCTGAACCAACCACTCGCCCTCACCTTAGGAAATTTTCTTTCATTTTAACATTTACCACATTCTGTTATATGTAATATATTTGGTCCTTGTCTTATCTCAGCTACTAAAGTTCGAGCTACTTGAGGGCAGGAATTTTTATAACCAATTTTGATATTCCTTGCTTAACATAGTTTTTCACTACTATAATGGTAAACAAAACTCCATTAAAATTAAGTAAAGCAGTACTCCTTACTGATGATAAACCTGATTAAAATAGTCCCGAATTGCAAATCTAAATTATGTTTCTTAGTTTTCCAAATATGATTGATTTTCTTCCTTAGTCATCATATATAGAAAACCTGGCACAGTGCTCTTTTCCCCCTAATTCTTACACCTAGAAATTTTTTATTTAATCTTGCTTAATACATTTTATCAAAACTTAAATTATGTACCAGTTCATCTGGCATTTTCATGCTGAATGAGTCAAAGGTTCACAAATCAGTTGAGGAAAATTAATCTTGTAATGAAATCTTCATAAAACCATTATAAAACTCCACATACACACAAAGAAAAACAGACCACAGAGCAGCACAGATATCACTAAATTGGTCATGCTAAAATAAAGCATGGTGGTAAAGGTTAATTTTTAAGAAACCAAAGTCTCTTAGAATACCTGGAAGAATTTTAGGTATGAAGAGGCACTATGTTTTAATTATGAAGTTAGTGTTAGTCCAATGTCAGTAAACTGGACAATCTCTCAAGTATGAACCCCCCAAATAATCCAATATAATATAGTGGATCATTTTAGTTTTATTTAGCAGAAAATATCCTCTACTAAATTCTGAGGATAGACAAAGACTATAAATTAATTCTGAGTGACTGATAAAAATGAGCCAAAGTTAATAAACATCTCTAATCAATGAGCAGAAAGTGAGATTAGAGTTTAAAGTAATATGAAGTTGTGATCACCACCGATTGGAACACAAAAACTAATAGTCAAAACTGCCTTGCCCAAAAAGCAAGAATTAAAGGAAACGATCTGACTTCACTGACTTAGAAAATTTCTACTTGAGAGCCATTAATACAATCTTGAGCATCCTACTTAAAGATCGACAAGTACCCGCATATTTTTAAAATCCCTGCAAAAGACATTCATCATTTAAGTAGCTTTCCTACCCTTAAAGACCATATCTCTGGCAAAGGGTGCCTTCAGACAGAGGGGTTTATGCTGATATTGTGACAGAGAGAAAAACAGCTCCTCCCAAAATATCCACATCCTAATCCCCTGAACCTGTCAGTATGTTACTTTACATGGCAAAGGGACTCTGCAGTTATGAGTCAGTTAAAAATCTTGAGATGGGTAGATTATCCTGGATTATTTGGTCAAGGCAATCACAAGGACCCTCAAAGTGGGAGAGGGAACCAGACGAGGAAGTCAGTGTGACAAGAAGTGAGGAGGACTCAACAACCTACTGTTGCTGGCTTTGCAAATGGAGGAAGGGGCCATGAGCCAAAGAATGTGGAGCTCCTAGCAACTGGAAAAGGCAAGGAAACAGATTCTTCTCTAGAGCCTCAGAAAGAAATGCAGCCCTGCTGACATTTTGATTTTAGCCTAGTGAGACCAGTGTTAAACTTCTAATCTACAGAACTGTATAATAAATTTGTGTTAAATCATTAATTTGTGGCAACAATTGGAAACTAATATGGTAAACCGCTATAAAAATAATTCTCTAAAACAAACATAACTCCTTAAAAGGGTAGTGTGATGCTCTATAATATGCTCAGTAAATATGTTAAGATTTAGTTGAAATAAACTTGTTCCTCTGTAAAAAGCTAACATGCAAAGCTTAAAACGAGACTTATGAAAATACTGAAAGTAAATACAATTAACTTTGATTGAAAAGTTAGGTTAGAAAATAAAGGAGAACAAGGTATTTTCAACAAAAGAAGGTAATAAAAAATTAGTAGGAAAATCTGCTATTCTTTGCAGAAACCATTTAAAAAGGGACAGCCATAGTGTCCTTGTCAATAGGTCGGCCAGAAGGCAAAAATCAGGATTTCTTCTGAAGCTCATATTTACCTGATGATCCTCTGGGCAGCATACTGATGCAGAGAACGAAACTGTGCCGACATATTTGCTAAAGCTGCCAAACAATTTGTGTGAAGGTACTTGTCCTGTCAGAAAACAGCAAGTTGAAAACATTCATCAAGTCTTCTCTATATTTTAAGCAAGGTTAATTAGAAGCAAATGTAAACTCGATTGTCATTGATTTTTGAAAGTTCAGTTCCATGATCCCTTCTCTCTAATTCCAAAATCAATAAAGCACTGAAAGTTCAAAGTTTTTTCACCACTCATTTGGAAGCAACATCTGGCACAAAGGAGTATGATGCTATTTATGGTCTTCATTATCCCTACCCTGGTGAACACTGAAATACTTCACTGCAGAAATATTAATGTTTAATTACAATGTGCTGCTCCAGATCCTAATGGTTACATATAGTGTAAGCATATGAACTATAATTATCTTTCTAAAATCAAAACATTCTCCATTCTAAAACACATCTGGCTCCTAGAGTTTCAGATAAAAGATTGTAGACATGTATCTATGTTAGCTCCACAGAAGGAAATAATCGAAAACAGTTCAGTAAACTTGACCATTTCTCTGAGCTATGAATTCTGTATATTGCTTCTCTATTGACCGAACCTGAAATTTGCTCCCAGGTACTACAAATACAATCCATTTGAAATTGTCCTTTTGCTCTTTAAAGTATTCTCTTTCTTCTTTTTTTCTTTCCCAACTAAATTCATATTTTCTTAAGCTTGTATCTTCTTAGTTTGTGCTGCTTTTAAAAGGTAAATCAGTTTTATTGGTCCAGCAAAGACATAAAACATCGTATCTAAATGTGCTCCACTGTTTTTCTTTTTGTGTAAAGTATTTCTAATCATACAATCACATATTAAGAAACAGGCACTGTATATGGTACCTTAGGATCATGTAACACAGTGACTATATGCTGCTCTGTATTTTTCAACATATTTCAGGAGGATATTAACACTCTAAATAACGAGATTGCTTTCAACTATAACCTTAATTGTACTGTATGCATAAAGAAAGAAAAATAGCTATGGAATACTTACTCTTGTCCTTGTCATGTTGTATTGAATGGTTCTTATTACAACCAATATCAGGAGACTTCCCAGTGAAATTTCAGTTAAAACCCGTTCTGAATACCAAGTAATATTTTTTAATATCTGTAATGTGGAAGAAAAGTTTAAGTAAACATGACTGAGGAAAAAAGGATTGTCCATGTCTATAATTTCTGATAAGGCATGGCTTTGCTCTGAAGGTGAGTTAAATAGTATGTAAAAGTGAATTGTGAGACTTTCAAGATAGCCAAACTGTGCTGATATGTTTACTCCTCCTTCTTCTTCCTTCTTTCTTAAATACAAAAGACAAAAAGAGGTCTGGAAAACAGGAGGATATCATTAGCAGACAAAAAGGTATGACACACAGGACAGACTTAAAGAAAAACCAATCAGAGTCCAGCAGTTTGAAAGCAAAATAAGAAAATCAAGGAGCTGCCCCAAAGACCACAGAAAATCTCCATGCTTGTGTTCAGGAAAAGTTTAGAACACAAGCCAAGATCTTCAGGAAGAGACGCATCTCTTCTGCCTGGCTACTGAGCAGGAGTTCTGGTGCTCACACCTTTAGGGCTCAAAACGCAAGAACTGTTTTCTAACTTAAGAGGGCACGGTTCCACAGATTTGTAACAGGGGTATCAGAGGGAGAGAGAAACAAAGACTGGGCAACATAGCAGCCAATTCTGGGCTGCCACAAGGAAGGAGGTAAAATGCAGAAAAACTGACAGACTCTTCCATTTAGGTCACTCCTACTTCCTTTCTTCTTTACTCAGGGATTCAGTGTGCCACATTCTTTTTCATCTATGCATGAAAAAGAAAAAAGCGTCTGGGCCGATTCCTGCCTTCTCCACAAAGAAGATATGCTTTCCTGCAGAGCACAGCAGCCCTCCATCACCCGCAGGTGCTGAGGAATGGCCCACCGCCTTTCAAACAAAGGAATCCAGACTTTACTATATCGCTATGAGTGGACAACGAAAAGCCATAAAAAAGTAGTGAAATATAATAGTCTAAAAGAGTCACATGCGACATCTAATCAAGCCTCTGTTCTAATCATTAGTGTATATGAAATACAGAGGATGGAAATACATGTTAAATAACACAGTGATATAATTAGCCAAAGCCAAATATAGGAAATTCTAGTGAACAAATAACCCAGTTTCTACAACAAATAAATGGTTGTAAAAAGGAGGGAAAGGAAGAGACTGTTATAGATTAAAAGGGGAATTAAGAAGTAACTGTAGTAAGTGGACTTCAAAAACTGATTCAAAACAATCAAATCAAAAAAGATATTTTAAAGATAATTGGAGAAAATAAATTGAGTAATTAGGTATTAAAAACTATTATTGATTTTGTCGAATATGATATGGTTGTATATTTTTTAAAGTTTATGCTTGTTAAAGCGACATGTTGAAACATTTGTAAATGGTATTCCCTATATATAAATACACAATGAAATATCACATAAAGATAAAAAACAACAAATTAATAATGTAATAATACGGGTAAATTTCAGGAGCACTATATTGACTGGAAGAAGCCAACATAAAAGAGAACACACTGTAACTCAAGGAGAGGCAAAAACTAACCTATTGGGAAGAAAGTCAGACTCATACTTAACTCTGGTTGATGTGGGGTATCGACCAGGAGAGGGCATCAGGGAGTCTTCTATTAGGCTAGAAATGTTCAATAATTTGATCTGGGTGGTAATAACACACATGTAAAAAATCATAAGTTCTGCCTTCAAAATTTGTGCACTTTCTATTTACACTATTTAATGTTTTTAAAAATCATATTGGTTTTTTTACTCCATCAAAAGAGAAATAAATGACATTTTAAAAACTGAGTAAACCAGTGCAAGTATTTTTTCTCTCATGGTACTATAGCAAATATTAATATCAAGAAATTTGTATGTTTTATCCTCTTTCTACAGCATCAAGATTCTTTAAATCTTAGTTGAAATGATGGACATATTATGTAAGAAGCAAAAAAAGTTTTTTTAATAGAGCATCAGAGAAAAGAAAGATGAAACGAAAGCCATCCTGAAGACAAGAAGAAAATAAAATGTTTGTACCCAGTGAAAAGTGAAAACACTAGCCCTATCTTCCATTAGACACCACAGCAAGGATAGTGGAAGACTCTCCTGAGAAACTGATCAGCCCAAAAGAAAAGGCCTACAGAGAGCAGGATGCCCAGAAAAACAGACTATGTAGAGCAAGTTACAGCAAGTAAATTCTGCTCACCCACAGGACTGCCAATCAACTTTTTAGTGCCTTACTCCTAAATATGAACAGATAAGCAAGCATCACTAGGCATTTGCGAGAGCCTCCAATGTGGAGCAAGACCAGAGTCAAAGAAGAAAATGGAACTGAGAAAATAAGCAGTCTATTTTAATAGATTTAGAAGAAATTCTCAGTTCTGCTGAACTACTGGGAGTTGCATTAGTGATTGGTACATGAGTAAAAAACAGGGCAACAATGTGCTACAGAAGGATTAAAACATGTACAAGAAAGGAAATGCAATGATCATACACTCCATCTGAGCTAAGAATGATAGTTAACACAGTCATAATAATATAAAAGCTGAGTTAACCAAAAACAGTAATAAGATGGAAGGAGGAAAGAGTCTGTGTGTGGAAAGGGGACTGGGAACTCAGAGAGAACACACAAGATGCACAGGAAGGAGAGCTACTGACTCATCTTCCATCTTAGGAATAGTTAATACCTAAATATGAAAAATCAAAAAACAATATTGTAAGCATTTGAAATATGATCAGACCTGGAATTAGGAAAAGGACAGACAGGGAGTCTGCTATTTTTTATTAAAATGTAGCACTCTATACAAACTGCCAGTTATAAAAAATAGTCATAAGAAAAGGATGTAAAATACAGCATAGGGAATATAGTCAATAATACTGTAATAACTATGTATGGTGTCAGATGGGTCGACTTACCTTGGTGACACTTTGTTAGGAATATAAATGTCTAATCAATATGTTGTATACATAAAACTAATATAATATTCTGAGTTAACTATAATTTAAAAATAAAATTTTTAAAAATCTAGTACTTACAGATAAGTTTTATACTGTGTATATAGTACATATATTATTTTAACACAAGGGAAATACCAAACAGGAAGATTGATTTTATGGTAATGGAACTTATCAACGGGACTAAAATTTAAAGTGTTATACTCTTCTTAAACGTAAAACAATTGATTTCTCAGTTGTCTTCCCTTTGTTCCCTGTTCTTTCACTCATTCCATATACGAGGGGCAGCCCTGTTGGACAATTTCTGCCTCAACTGAAAAATGGAAATGAAATGGAGAGGAAAAATGACCCCAGGGGCAACCAAAACATTTGCTTTAATTACTAAAGAAACCATTTTGAGTTTTTAATAGTGGTTAATAGTCATTCAGAAAAAAAGCACCACTTCATAAATCTGAAGGAAACACACCATTTCTAAGTCAGGTTCTTGCAAACAGCTACCAGAAAGAAAAGGAAGAAATACTAAGGCCACAGTAAATCTTAACTGGGGACATGTCTGTTCTGTCACTCTATAACTCTGATCAAAGTAATGGGAACTTACCACTTCGTGAATGGATCTATTGAAGCCATCATCTTCTGTAAGGATCAACAATATTATAAGGGCCATGTACACATGGTGTGAGTTTCTTTCTTCAACATGGTACAGAATCTCTAGAATTGGTAAAACCTAGGGAATATAAGTTGTAATTTACTACTTCTATTACTTTATTGCAAGACCAATGTCTTCACCTTTCATCCTTTTATCTACCCTTTGCTTTTCTTTCTTACTCTTTGCTTGAACTTCATAGTTACATTTTTCTTTAGAGAAACACACACACACACCCACACCCACACACACCCACCCACCCACCCACCCCAGCCTGTGACTGAAAGTGCTTTCCATCACCCTATGTGAAGGTGTGCTGCCACATAAAGGTTGGGTTTGCAGAGACCATGCGGGCTCACAGTCAACACTTGAACTGGATAGAAGCAGGTCTGCCTCCAGCCTAGCAAGAACTTAACACACAATAAAGTATTCTCAGAAACACTGTAACTGACATTACCCCCTTAAAAGCAAAGATTATAGAATAAAAGAATTGTTAACGACAACAACAAAGTCAATCAGCACAGTGCATTTCCTACACATGATATATTTTCTAATCATAGCCTCAATATTTATTATAAAAGGCAAAAGGATCAGATAGAGACATCAGTTAAGATACTTGTCAAGTAACCTATGCAAGAAAATTAAAAACAAAACAAACAAAAACCCAAAACAAATTAACAGTCCCCAGTCCACCCTCCCACATAAAAACAAAACCTTTTAACTCTTCACTGGTATAGATCATCACATACAGCAAATGCATCCTGCATCATCTTATATATCAACATCTTACCATGGAACTTTCTAGAACAGATGATGTCACAGGCTTTCTGCTCATTGCTATCATTTCTTTTAGGATACAACATGCTCAGAATTGTTTCTGTGCTTATACGCATCCATCAGTCAATTAGCCTTATCTTCACAAGTTTTTACTTATATAAGCTGTACACTGTTCGACCCAATTTTTCTACTTAAGCCTATGTTTCCCAAATATAGTTGGTATGGAGACAGGGTCTTTCATCACATTTTTTGTCTTGTCATTTTGTCATGGAATATGCTCTTCAAATGAATTCTAATATCCCTTATTACTTAATATTTTATCTTAAACCTAAAAAAATGGCTACCAAATACCTCGTGAATCCTGCTATCAATCTGTACAGAATAGTGCCAAGGGGACATTCCTTTTGCTGCCAGTAAGCTGCTGGAATGTTAACAATTTTATTAATGCATAGTTATCAATATATTATGCATATCAAATGTAGTATTAATAGAAACATTAATGTTTACACATTAGTTATAATGGAAACCAGCCTGCCATAGGAGTTTTATCTATGGACAAAAATTTGGAACCAATTTCACTCACACTGTGAAGAACAGTGTACATTTAAGTTATGTGTGGCAACGGTACCTTAAAATAACAACACTCCAGGAATTGAGTGCAGGCAGCCCCAAAGTCTAAGCTTGTCCATAGGGATGATGGGCCTCAAAAACTGGGTTGAAAAATCACCCTTAAGCCATTCTCATCAGGAATATGCTGCTATTGTGCCTAGCTACATGAACCTAGTGGGCAGGTGGGCAGCAGCTGGAAGGAACCGAGAGGGTATAAAAATCTTCTTGAGAATGGCAGAGGGTACTTCTTAGGGAACTTGATTAGGCTGAATCATGGGCAGTGGGTGGCTGTTAAAGACCTAAAGGACAGGAAAGCTTGTCGTGCTGCTGTGTCCCCCAGCTCTGGGATGCTGCCTCTATGTGCTCTGTATCCTACATTGTAAAACTCAAACCTTTGCCTGTGTTTGGTGACATCCCCCCAACAGCTTCTCAACTTTTTTTTTTTTTTTTGGTGACATTGGTTAATGAAATCCAGTAAGTTTCAGGTGTACAATTCAACACTAAGGCACATATACATTGCATTGTGTGTTCCCCTCTCAGAGTTAGATTTCTTTCTGTCACCACATATTTGACCCCTTTTATCCCATCTACCTCCCTCGTCCCCCCCTACTTCCTCCCCTTTGGTAACCACTAGTCTATAGCTCATGTCCATGAGCTTCTCAACCATAACCTTTAAGTATACCTTCTGGTGAAACAAATTATCCTTCAAAATATTATAAAATATGAAAAACATGAAATATTTAGAATGATACTCACAAGATTTTCCATATCTGTGCGAGCCAACATGTACGTTCTGATGTTACTATTCTGATGGAGCAAGGTATACAAGAGGAGAGTTGCTTGATCAGATGTCTGCTGTTCACAGAGGGCCGTGTACAAACTGTTAAAATTAATCTGGAAAGCATGTGGAATTGATGAGGGGAAAGGGCTGTTATCTAGAATACAGAAATCACAGAAAATTAAAAATATCATATCGGTATTTTCGGGACTGTGTCTTGTATAAATAATAAAAGCACTGCTAATATGTACAATTCCCATTAATTTTGTATAATTTGCTACATTTTGAATTCGAAATTTCGCTTTATATTTTAAATTTTACATAAAAAAGAACTAATGTAAAACACGGTGACTACAGTTGCTAACTCTGTATTGTATAACTGAAATCTGAGAGAACTGAAAGGTTCTTACCAAAAAAAAAAAAAGGAAAAAATTGGGCAATTTTCTCTATACTATCTAAACTATAGATTTCCAATGATTATAAATATATGTGCAAGTACCACTTAACAAAGTGACTTTTCATCCAAAAAAAAGACAAATTAAAAAAAAACACTAAACTAAGTCACGAAGTTTGACCTCATTACTATTTTTGTATTAATATAGGTGAATTAAATCAGCTATACAAATATGAGATAAAATAAACAAAGCTATGTGGCAAAAGGCCCTCTAATAAAACAATTTAACCATGACTTTGAGATAGTTTGTTACCAAAACTAAACGACCACCAGTCCTAAATAAAAATATCGAGAGACAAAGAACACAAGAGTTTCTACGTAAAACAAAAAATCGTCTTGTAAGATAGGGTTAAAAGGCTGCCTTGAAGGTAAGTTAAATTTTTTGAGTGAATATTCATGGCTGAAGTATTCACTGATGTCAGTCCATTTATGAAGAAAATAGATAGGATAATATATAATTTGGCCAGTTTTAAAGTAATATCAAAATTACTGTGTTCAACAATAGCTTCTATAATAGAATAAACCAAACCTAAGAATTATCAGAAAACTTCTATAAATTTTTTGTTTAAAGGAAAACTTAAAATTAATCAACTGTAACTTTTTGTTGTTGTAGAACTTCTGTTTCATAATCATAAACTTAACTCTACAACCCAGCTAGACTTGGAGGTACAAGGAAGAGCCAGAACTCAAAGAACCACAGCGAGAGCAGAGATTATAATAGGGTGTTCTGAGCAGGTGGGATGAGGCACGCTCTCGTGAGCTACAGAAGGAATGGTGTGGTGGTTAAGATAAAACAAGTCAAACTTATTACAGTTGTCTACACTCAGCAATGATGATCTTCTTGCTGGTCTTGCCATTCCTGGGCCCAAAGCGCTCCATGGCCCCCACCATATTCATGCTCTCTTTCACCCTGCTGAAGACCACATGCTTGCCATCCAACCAACTCAGTCTTGGCAGTGCAGATGAAAAGCTGGGAACCATTTGTGTTTGGTCCAGCATTTGCCACGGACAAGATGCTAGGACCTGTATGCTTCAGGATGAAATTCTCAACATCAAATTTCTCCCCATAGATGGACTTGCCACCTGTGCCATTATGGTGTATGAAGTCACCATGCTAGCACATAAATCCTGGAACAATTCTGTGAAAGCAGGAACCTTTATAACCAAATCCTTTCTCCCCAGTACTCAGAGCACGAAAGTTTTCTGCTATCTTTGGAACTTTGTCTGCAAACAATTTGAAGGAGATGTGGCCCATGGGCTCACCGTCAACGGTGACGTTGAAGAACTTGGTTGGGTTGACCATGGCTGAATACCACTGGCTCTGGAGCAGCAGTGTCTGCAAAGCTGCTAAGATACTTTTTTAAGTAGCCTCACTGGAATGGTGAAAAGCATAAATCATGGCTATATTGGGAAAATTCTTGATATCCCATAACTGATACAGCCTCTTTCTTACAGTTAACTAGATTTGCTTAGAAACTGATGCAAGCAAGGCTGGGAAGTCAAAAAGGAAGTAAAGATAGGTCAATTACTTTAGAGAAAATTATAAGCTCATCAGAAAAACAGTGGAACATGACAATATAAAGATTTGATATTTTAATGTGTTTTGAAAAGTAAGCACCAAGATTTAAAAAAAAAAACAAAAACAAAAAAAAACCACAGAACCACTATCAAAACAAAAACAACAAAAAAAAACAATTTAAAAACACTGCTTTGATGTTTCCAAAGGCTGTGCTCTTATGGAAAAAAAATGTGTGCAGTCTTTGACGGCACAGTCCTGTGCCTCTCAGGCTCTCCTTTCTAACCTTTACATCTATGAGAAGAACGCATCTAAAAAACATCTTCAACTTTACTACAAAGTGCCCTCGTTTTTCCTGCCACATTAGAATATAGGTTATTTTTTCAATCTTAACCTTGCATCTTTGACACAAAAAAAGTTTGTTTTATGTGACTGACTTCATATTTTTGCAAAGGATGGCAAACAGAAAATGTTGCACATACTATGAGTACGCAAATAGAACCTACGGAAGACTCAGTGGAGGAAGATTGTAAATACACTACATCTCTTTACAATGGAAGCAAAGTAACATGTTCACCAACCTGTATTATGCCTGACTGCAGGAAGGTTCAACCCCAAATAGGAACATTTGGCCAGAGCAGCAAAAATAACAGCAGTAGGTAGCACATAAGGAATACCTGTTACGTTGCAAAATCTGAGCTAATCATTTTAAAACCTTACCTTGCTTGGTACTTATACAAATCCCATTAGTGATATCATCTCCATTTTACAGACAAAGCCATCGAGGCTTACTATGATTAAGCAAACTGTGAAGGGCCTCACAGCTGTGAAGCGACAGAAGTGTGGCAGAAAGTTAGGTCTGCTGGATTCTAAAACTTACTTTCTTAATCATTACACCACATTGTCACTAAGAAGAGTATAGTAATGGGAATAGAAAATATTAGATACAGTAGTTTTCATTTTTTTAATCTATCGAATTATTAGAGACTCCCTATTTCCCCACGAATAATAATATGAGAATTGGCAAAGCCACAACTAACTGGCACACTCGTCCACTGTCTGTAAGAAGCATGTTAGGACAGCTCTGGAAAGAAACAAGGCAAAGAACATCAGAAGTCTTAGAAATGTCCCTGCTGATTAACTGCACTTCTTACCCATCTTAATTATATTAGCGTTGGATATGTCTTGATAATTCAGCTACCATATTAATCTTGCCTTCCAGTATAATTATTTGATGAAAGATTACTGCTTCAGCATAGAACTATCTGCTCATGCTCTACTTCAGAGTTTGGCAAATTACAGCCCACAGGCAATCCACCACCTGTTTTGGAAATAAAGTTTTACTGGAACCAGCCAATGCTCACTCTCTTATGTATTATCGATGCTATTTTGTGCTAAAACACCAGAGATAAGAGGTGGTGACAGAGGGCATATGAACCTGCAAAGCCACCTGCCCCTTTGCAGAAAATGTCTGCTGAGTTCTGTTCTACTTTTTAGTTCTATAAAACTCTAACTAGATATAGACTTTGAGTGAAAATTTTCAAACAACCTATCACTTGAAGTTTTCCAGGTTAATTTTTATCTCTAACAGGTGAGACAGGAGGATCCAAATTAAGCACATGCTAGCTTGGTTATCTCTGAAATAAATGTAAATTTAAATGTGTATAAGGAACCACAGCCCTCATCTAAGATTTAGAGATGAGAATATAGACAGAAAAATCTAAGTCTCATCTTTAACAAATATGAAAATATACAAATTGACAGTCATCTCCACAACTATAAGACAATGAATAACATGAAGTAAATAATACACTTTCCTCATTAGAAAGAATATTCAAAGAATAAGGTACCACGGACCTTGTGTATTCTTAAAGGACATGATAGCCTGTCTGTAGGGGTTTGGTGCGTCTGTAGCATCTGTCAGGTTGGCCAGCACCAGCAGAAGCAGGAGACTCTGGTTGGCCAGAGGGGAAGACAGTTCTGGAGCAGCAGCCGCTTTGCTGCCCACACCTCCCAGTGTGAAGACGGTCCAGAGTCCAGCTTGAGAAGAAAACATACAGTTAAGTTGTGCTGGGACTAGTAAGAAGAATATATTTCTGTATAATATTCAATACTTTTTCATGTTTAAAAGTTTGAAATAACACTTTTTTTTATTATGAAAGTAAAACAAGTCTATTATTTGGAAACTCATATTGCCAAGGATATAAAAATTTTAAAGACCATATTATTGCCTATTCCCATAATTCCACTGCCATAGATAATCACTATTAAGTTTCTAATAATATTTTTCTGTATTTCTTTGTATCTCAAAACATATACATAAGAAATTTTGATGTATGGCTTTATTATACAAATATATTTGAAAACCTAAGCAAATATTAAAATATCTAAGAAAATATAAAATACCAAAATTGACCTAAAAGACAAAAGGATGAATGGACAAAGAACCTTATAAGACTGAAACACAGAGTTAATAATTTTCTCTAAAAACAAACCAGGTCCAGATTATTTTACAAACAAATCAACCAAACCCTCAAAGTACAAACAATTCTCATATTATAAAAGCAGTTCCAAAGTAAGGATATGAATCGTACCTACACAACTCATTTGACAAGACCAGAAAAACCTTCTCGATAAGGAAACTGGAAAAAGTCTGCATTTAAAACAAAATAGAAAAACAAAGAGAGATTTTTTGGAGAGCCTAAATCAGGGAAAAGATGAAATTTTGTAGAAAATTTTGTTAAAAGAATAAATGCTTTATGATCAAGAAGGGTTTGTCTCTGAAATGCAAGAATAGCTTACAATTTAAAATTTTATTTATTTCTCTTCATTTAAACAAGATAGGGAAAAGAAAATAAGGCAATCTCAATAGATAGCAAAAATTTTAAATTAAACTTAAAACTTATTCTTATTCTTAATTTAAAGAGAAAAAATTATTACAAACTAAAAAAGAAAAAATCCTATCTAAAGTTTATCTAATCAGAAATCCACAGTGGTCAACCAATGGAAGAATTTCCATTATCACCAACATCAGCACTGTACTACTGCTGCTCCAAGCAAAAGATACTAAGGCAAGAAAAAAAAGACCAATGAAAAAACAAGGAAAAAAATTTCGACACTTGCAAGCAATCTGTTTGTGCACTGTGGGTTTGAGGCACTTGAAATGTGGCTATGCATGTGGCTGTGCAGTCCAAATTGCATTTTGCTTTAAGTGTAAAATACACACTGAATTCTGAAGACAATGCAAAAAAAAAAAATAGTACAAGTCAGTCACTAAGTTTTTAATGTTAAAATTATAATATTTTGGATATGTTCCATTAAAGTGTATTGTTAAGGTAAATTTCACCCATTTCCCTTGTACTTTTTAAATATGAGTACTAAAAAATTTTATTACATATGTAGTTTGCATTATACTTCTATTGGACAGAGCTGTTCTAGGACATCAAGAAAATAAACTGATATTATTAGAACTAACAGATTTTGGTACAGTTCTATGGCAAAAAAAAAAAATTAACATATAAAAAAACAAAAGTCTGCCTATACATGAACAAACTAATTAGGAAGTCCAATCATAATAGCAACAAATCCAATATAATATTCAAGAATAAACACAGAACAAATGTGTTAAAAGCTTTAGGCAGACAACCACAGAACCTGACTAAAGGTTATATGAGACCTGAATTAATATAGGTGTACAACATATTTCTAGACAAAAAGACTAAATAATACAAAACTGTCCCTATATTAATCTAAAATTCACTGTAATCGCTATCAAAATGTCAAGAGGAATTTATGAAATATTTTGATATATGGTGTAAATAAAGTATTGCTGAACGTGAAGGACTAACTTGGGGAGGAATGATCTTAGTTAAATAGCGAAATTTTTATAAAGCTATAGTCATTTAAAAGTATGACACTGGCAGTAAACAAATAGCTCAATGGAACAGATATGCGTTCAGAAACAGAATCACAAGTTTTTGAGAATTAACTGTATGACATAGGTAGTATTCCAAATCAGTAAGAAAAAGATATAATTCTATAAGTGCCTTTGGGATGATAGAATTTAATAATTTCCCCAGTATGTAATTATAGATGTATGTGTATAAACCTTGAGTTGAGAAAACCTTTTTCTTATGCAAGAAACAAAATTTGAGAAAATGTAAAAAATAATTGACTATCTAAAATTAAATACTTTTATGTAATGGGTATATCATAAGCGAGACCGAGAAAACATTTGAAACATATAAAACTGAAAACAATATTTACTTTTAAAAAAGACCTCTTGCAAATCAGTAAGAGAAAGAAAGCTAACAATCCAAAATAAAAATGGGTACTAAAAGTCCAAAGCAATAAAAGAAAAAATTAATTAATACAATAATGAAATGATTCTCGAGAATAGAAAAATTTTTAAGATTTGTAACACCTGGTATCATTAAAGGTATTAAAAATTGCCAACAGTGAGGGATCAAAGTGGTATCGAATTTTTGGAAGATGTATGGCAATTCTCATTAAATTAAAAATGTGCATTCCCATCAACCTAGCAATTTTTTTTCTTATACTAGAGAACATTTAAACAGGTACGCAAAGATTCATATACAGGAATATTTACTGTAATTTGTTTATAATTGTCAGATAATAAAAACAATGTAGATGTTCACTAAGAATAATTAATAAGCCACGGTTAATTCGTACTACGAAATACAATATAAAGAGGTAGATATGTATATATTAACAAGGAAATTTCTCTAAGGTACACTGTTAAGTGAAAAAAAAGCAAGTTGCAAAAAAATTGAGGTAAAAAATTTTTAAATCTCTCACCAAAACAATGAGAGAGAGAGTTTTAAAAACAGGAAGGACAAAGTGTACATCATACCGCTAACAAAAATTACTTCTGGCATGTAATTCAAGGACTTTCGCTTTCTCTGTATAGTTAAATTTTTTGCAGTAAAAATATATTGATTTATTTCTTTAAAAATAAACGTAAAATAACAAAATAAAAATAACAGAACAATAAAAATCCAATCAGTATATGATTACATAGAATATGGAAAAACTTCATCAGCACATCATTAACTGAAAAGGCAAATCACAAGACAGTATATACCTATATCTACTTATATCTGTTCATACTTATATGTACAAAAATATGTCCCATTTATTTGAAAATTGTAAATCTATACATCTATGCTGTAAATGCATCTACAGGTGCCTGGCAGGGGGCACTACTGACAGTGGTGACCTCTGATGATGGAAATGACAGTTGGAGTGAAGGCGACTTTAAAAAGGCTCATATTTTGTTCAGTGTTTACTTGTTTGATCATTTGCAACATAGGTATATTCAAGCATAATATAAGCAATTCAAAAACAATAACGAAAGAAGTGAGGGAAGAAAGAAAATCTCTGGTCACGAACCCCAGGAAATGTGATGCAATACACATTGGGGCACAAGATACAGCCTTAAGACTGCACTTTTAAAAAGCGCCTGCTGTAATTTTGGAGGGGAATCACCAACATGTTAATGCTGATTGGATCTAGTATGGCGCCAATGGGCATGACATTTTAATCTCTGTACAGGTCTAATATTTTTTATTACTTATTGCAATGAGCAGATGCCATTTTTCTAAGAACATATAAAGAAATGCTTTTGTAAAGAAATTTAAAATGGATAGCAAATTAAGTAAAACTGATAAATTTCATTTTTCCTGAACTAACACCGTTACTTCTTATTTCTTCTTTATACTGTAAACAGTTCAGTGTGAACATTCTTGTTCATTTCTAATATTTTGCATTTTTCATTGAACACACGGGATAAAACTACCTGATAGACATCCTATACATATAATATTTCTTACATAATTGTGATCCTGAAAATCTCAAACTTGTCCTGTGAGTCACTGAAATCACTTCACACTCAATAGAAGCTGTTATTTTTGTGGGGAGGAAGCCCTCCTGCCCAAGTTTCAGAGGTCCCAGGAGAAGTGCACAGGAACCTTCACCACGCACAGCCTGTCTGGTATAAACCTTCAGTGCAGGTACAAGCAAACTTTGGACCCAGCAAGAGAAATCAGCAGAAAGGATTTTTTAAATTAATGTAGAAAAGATTTTAAGATGACTGAGGAAAACAGTAAAGGTTCAATCAAGTACTGTGGTCTATCCTCTTCATTAGGAAAATCTAGATATTTGGACAAAAATTATTAATAACTGATATTACACATTATGAATTTAAATTTTTTCAAAATGTTCAAAATATAGTTGACAAACTTGAGACCTTTAATACAATCAAATTATATAAGAAAATACAACCAATATTATTTGCTTTAGGACTGATTTGTTGTTTATCTTAACATTTTTAAAAGTTTCCAGTTACTTCCTTCTACTCAGAGTATGCTCCTATACCCACTACTGTGTGTTCCAGGATTGCAAGCAAAGAAAAACACAATTAGAAAGTTCCATCTACAACAAAAAAATAATCACAAAATGCTCTCCAAGGTAAAATATAAGCATTTTGTTTTGTTTTGTTTTGTTTTGTTTTGTTTTGTTAACTCTTCATTACTACAAGAAATAAGAGTTGACTACCACTGGGCAAATTTCACAAACAAAATTCTGACCCTCTTTCAGCACAACTTTAATCTTTTTTTCCCCTTCAAGCTTTTCCAAGGATTATGAGAAGCTGCTTATAATGTTAGGCAACCTAACATTTTATTGAAAAGCTATCCCCCCACTCCACCCACTAACAGAGTTCTTTTCCCTTTCTCTGGTAAATATTACTGCTGTGTTGCCTTTCCTTATAGGGAGAAAGGAGGCAGCCTGCCATTGCCTACATTGTAGTTTAAACTGGCCCATAATATTGGACCAGAATTCTTCCAAAAGTTCATTTCTTTTTGCTGATCCAAGCCTCTGATCTATGACCCAAGAATCTTAGTGGAATTGCATTTTCCTGTTGGCAAAAAAAAATTTCTCTCCACCAGAAAAATAAGGGAAAGTTACAGTATATTTCCTTCTGTTCTAAAAACCAAATTAAGGATGGTCTCCAAAATGTTTTAATTGTATCCCTTAGGTCCTTCAAATAAACTCTTAAAATAAAATTCATCTAACTAAAAACTAAAAAATATTGAAATTAATTAAAAGAACAAATCTGATGTTGATTCAATTTTTAGAAGTACTAACTCAAGATTATTTACCCTTCACAATAAAAATGTGAGGAAGATACAAAGTATGACAAACTAAAAAATCAATAAAAAGCATAATCATGGAGGAAAAAACTCTCATTCTAAAAAATGTTGAACTCAAAAATAAACATTATTTTACTAAGACAATGAAATGACTAAACATTATACATTAATAAATTACACATTAATAAACATGCTACTTGCCAAAGTATAATTGATTTCTTATAGCTAACAAATATATTACAAAACATTAATTATTCAATCAGAACCATACAAAAAATAAATGATACTAAAAGGGTCATATTCATATATTTGAACTTTTATTACTGTAAAAACCAGATACCATGAAAAGAATTAAGGAGAAGGCAGGTCAGCTATTAGAAGCACAGATGGAAATTCTGCTAGAGACATTTCAGTCAACACAGAAAAAAGACTAATCAGTCAATAAATATGTATGGAGGGGCCTATTAGGGATAGGCCCTGTGTCAGGTACCAAAAATACAAAGAATAAAAAAATCGTACCCTGCTTTTGAAGAAGTTAACAGCAGAAAGGGGAGAGGAGCATTTAAAGTAACTGCAAACCAATTTTAATTGCCACATGGATCCAACAAATATATCTAACTCTTTAAAACAGCCATGCTTTACCTATAATAGTAGGAAATAACAGGGGAAGTTTCACCAATAAAGATACTGAACGTGCGAACACTGTGACAGAGCCAGCGAGCTACGTGACCCCAATACCATGCTCCCTTTCTTCCTTTTTATTAAGAAAACGCCCTAGCATTTAAAGCTAAGCGGGACTGCATTTCCCAATCTTTCTCACAGTAGACTGTGGCCACACGACCTAATTCTAGCTAACGGGATGTGACTGGGAGTAGTATATGCACGTTTTCAGTTATACCCTTAAACAAAAGCTGTTCACTTCATATCCATGGACAGGACCCCAGTATAGTGGTAGGGAGAGAGATGTGACAGGAGGACAGGAGGGACTCTGGTCCGTGGGTGACATCAAAAAGCAAACCTACCTAAACCCCTGGACCAACTTAAACTTTTATGCGAGAGAAATGCCAAACTTCTACCTTGTTTAAGCCACTGGTATCTATCTGATCTCTATTTTTAAAAGCGAAGCCAATATCATAATATAATTATATATTATAAAGAATATTATTGCTTGGTTAGAGACTTTTTTTTCAACAAATAAATTGTTTAAAGAATTCTTTGCTCATCATAATTTTTAAGAACCTTTGAAGATAATTGTAGATTAATATGCTCTCGTTAAAAATTATACAGAGAGATCCCATGCATCCTTTATCCTATTTCCTCTAATGGTAACATCTAACAGAACTATAATACAGTCTCATAACCAGGATATTGACATTGATACAGTCAAAACAAAGAATAATTCCATCATCAGTTACGAACATCTGCATGGAAAAAAAATTTATCTAATGATCACTTAAATTCTTTGAAGCTAATTTCTTTCAAGAGTTGCAACCAACCTATACTCCAGCCACAGAGAAAAGTCTCTGTCCCCAAATATACACTGACTTTCTATGCGTTTCTATACATTCGATTCATCATGTATTAAGGGCCTGCTACAAACTGGGTGAAATGCAGGACACTGGATTAGCCACCGATAGACCCAAAGACAATGATGCCTTCCTTATCCACGGAGCTTACATCTAAGAAGAAACCGCCATGAAACAGTGAAAAGCAAATAAATAAACTGCAGTAAGTTTGTGGGAGAGAAAAAGAATGTTACCTAAATGTTATGATGAGCCTTGAAGAAAAAAATGTTTGGAAATCTATAATCGATTAATGATAGATTATGGACTTTTTTTACAAGTGTACAAGTCAATCAAAGATGCCATTCCATTTCCTTTCTTTTAAAATTTTTCTTTCATTTCTCTTTCTCACTAGGAAATCCTTCGAGGTCCAAACCACGTCCATCCATTCTAATACACAAAGCAAAAAATAACTGTTCTCTTGCTTCTGCTCTCACAGCGCTTTGGTGACATCTCCATCACTGCGTCTAGCACTGTCTGCCCGGGACTGCACCTAGGTGTGTTGCACACACACAAGGCTTCCTGTGAATGCTGACGGAAAAGAGCTACATCTTTTTCATGCTTTATATTCCTTGAAGGGTTCCAAATTACAAACTTAATTTGTTCCTTTATTTACTTACTCTGTGTTTTTACTTCACTTACCAAAGTATAAATAAATAATACAGATTTCGCATTTGATAATTTAAAAGTATATAAATAAATACAGATTTTGCTATTTAAAGGAAAAGCATATTATCTTTAAAGTTCTAAATACAGGTATCAGAAACTGGCTTTAATCCTATATTTTAAATTATAATACTTGAATGTTGATGAGGGTCCTGGGACCCATTCAGACACTAAATGGGCACCACCTTTATGAAGGACAATCTGGCAATGTACATCACAAGAATTTCTTTAGGAAACTGGCTGAATATTTTGGGATATTATATATATTGTAATTTTTAAAACTAAAAAAAATGATAAATAGATTCCAAACTAGCATTTTTAGCAGAATGTCTAATTCTCATGAAGGGATTACTGATGTTAAGTGGTAGAAGTCTGCATTGCATAAACTATATTGGAGGGCCGGTTGTAAGGGTTTGACCATAGAGACACAGGGTGATGAAAATGTTCAGTATCTTAATTACGGTCGTTATTACAAGACTATATGTACTTGTGAAAACGAACAGAACTATATACTACAAAAGGTAAACTTACCATAGACAAATTATATCTCAGTAATCTCAACTCCACTCCCTTTTCCTCACCAAAACAGTGTTGGCATGGATGTGGAGCAACTC
Organism: Rousettus aegyptiacus; assembly: GCF_014176215.1. Taxonomy (NCBI): domain Eukaryota; kingdom Metazoa; phylum Chordata; class Mammalia; order Chiroptera; family Pteropodidae; genus Rousettus; species Rousettus aegyptiacus. The sequence continues at coordinate 76,674,047 of NW_023416287.1, forward strand.
TCATATACTCTAATGATGGTGTAAATTGGTACAAATACTTTGGAAAATAGTTTAATTGTAATTACTATTGAATGATGCACAACTAGGATCCAGCAAATCCACTAATTATTATACCCAACAAAATGCTTGCATGTATACAAAGACGTACAAGGATGTAGATAGCAGCATTATTTTAATAGCCAAAAGCTGGAAATCAATTGAATACACATTTGAGCATAAAACATAAATAGCATGTGAGGTAGTCTTAAAATAGAATAATATATACCAATAAAAATGAACAAACTATACTTCATACAAAAATGCATTTCACAAATAAGCAAAAGAAGACACAAAAGAATACATAGCATGTAATTCCATTCATATAAAGTTAAAAGCTAATCTACAATTCTAGAAGTTGGGATGATGGTGTCCTCTGCCTCTGGGAGGGAAGCACGAGTAGGAGGTGCAGGAGAAGGGTTTCTGGGGTGCTGGAATTGACCTGACCACTTGGCAATAATAAATTGAGCGATACAGTAATTGTGTGCTCTTTTGTATGTTACACTTAAATAAAAATGTTTACCATTAAGAAAAAAAAAACAGTATGCATCCTTTTTTTGTAGATGATTTTGACAACAGGATAATGCTCAAATCAGTTATCTTTTTTTTTTTTTTTTAGGTGAGGCAATTTTGCTTGACCTCACAGATTGCAAGGACCTTGTCAGCTTACAATCCCTTATTTTTATTCTTGATTTTTTTATGCCTACAGCACCCGGTCCTGCTAGGTGGTCTCCCATCTAACCAGGTCCAACCCTGCTTAGCTTTTGAGATCAGACGGGATCAGGCTTGTTCAGGGTGGCATGGATGTAGACTCAAATCAGTTATCTTTAATTACTGAAACTAAAAGTGATTTGTTTTGCTCATTAGAATGCTCTAATTTCTAAAATAAGTGTGAGCATGTAGTAAAAAAAACTATAAGTTGAATAAAGTTCATTGGAAATCTTCAAAATAATATTACTAGAAAGAAATATATTAAGATGTTGGAAAATTCATATTTGATGTTATATCTTTATTGAAGGACAGTGTCCTCAAGTACCTATTTTTCTATGTAATCACCTTATGTGTTAAGAAAACATGATCCCTAGTAATTATTTTTGTTATTTGAAAATGACTGTAAAACATACACAATCTTGAGCTACGGCCAGTCATACGATGCTAGAAAGGGGAGTGGGGTGGGGAAGGTCACTAATAGTTTCACTTTTTGACATGCATTTATATTTAAAGCTCTCTTAAAATATCTGGTCTGCTAGTTCCTAAAACAGTAAAGTTCAATTTTACTAACATAATATTACTACCCTCAGCCTGTGTCCCAAAAGCAACGCTTCTGACCATCTCAAAAAAGAAAAAAATAATTCACCATAAAAGAAGAGAGAAAAATGTTTTAAAAATTAATAGCACAGTAAGACATTTTATCCACCTTTGTAGTTTGAAACCTGACAGAAGCTCTGATTTATAATATAAGCCATATGGAAATTTTTAAATTTTTTATTCCTTTAAGAATAGAAAATATAACTGTTAAAGAAAAATTGAAAAAAATCTACTGAAATAATTCAGTATTTATAAAGATGATACCTGTTTTCAAAAAGAAAAAAATAATAAAAGGTAACAGAATTCATCTGTCTCAATAAAACTCTAGATTTGCTCATCCCTAAAATAAACATTTATGAAAACCTAAGATGAGCCAGGCACTGTGAACTCAGAGAACAGACAGCCCTTCCTCTGAACAGCCCATATCTGGTTCCAGGTAACTTCATTCCATCTGTCCCAATGTCAACCTCTAAAGCTACGTTCCCAAAATGATGCACTGCTCACTGACGATGTGAGGGGTGACTATGCATTACACTTTTCAAAAGCTTCAGTAGTTATGTATATTAGAAATATATATATAACCAGCTCTTTAATTTCACAATTTTCGAGGATTTTACCACTTAGTATAAGGACAGAGTCAATATGCTTAAATTTTTGGAAAAGTGGAGTATATTGGAATTCAAGCTGTACTCATGTAAGACAAAATCATGGTGGTTGAATGGTTGTGGTTAGGTTTGGAGAAATACTGCCCTATTGGAAAATAAGTCCTCATATCACAGTTTTAAGTATCTGGCATTATATACCTCAAAAGGAGTCCCCCTTCTCAAAACAAATGAACCTTGTCCCCACAACATTTCCTCCTGATACTCAAGGTCTCTAACCCCTCAGCACCCTGGCCACCCTTCTATCTGCTGGTGATGATGCACCCCCAATAAAACATAAAATTTAGGTATGCGTATTAATGATGGAAGAGAAACTTAAGTACCTTTCAACAAGTTTTAACCAAATAAAATTGTTCACTCCTTCAGCTGAAGAAGTCCAACAATGTAATATGTCGCCCCTATGAAAATAACAGGGCCTTATTATGTCTAGAATTTTTGTTGTTACTGCAAACACCCAAACATTCAAAAAAATAATGATAAACTTACTAACAATACCAGTGCCAAAAAAAAACCAATCAATTTGGAATCTACAAATAAGTTTCTGCATAGTAAAATCTTAGACTAATTGTCTACATTAGCATTCAAGTTCCACTCGTAAAGAAGTAAATATAAATCAAATGACGGCAGATGTAATAAAGTATACAGTATATTTATTACTACCTTCAGTAATTCATTTTTTCCATGTAGGTTCTCCAACTGTTACTTTTCTGGGAATTAAAAACTGGTTCCATGCTAGATGGCCATGGATAAAAGAATCTGTGAGTAACCACTACTCCCTGGTTGAAAGTAACATTCAGGGAAAGATGAAAAGTGTTTCTTCCCAATACTCTGACCATTTCAGCGTTACTGATAATACCAAGAAGAAGCCTTAGTGATGGAGAATGGTGTCTCAGACTTTAAAAGGCAGTAATAATGATGTCATCTATCATCGAAGAAGATGGGAGGTTGAGAGGCACTAGGAAACTAGAATCTTTGAAACGGGAGGACATACATAAATATGTTAAAAATATGATTCCAAATTAATGAATCTAGAAGGTTCCTAAGACATAAATGATCAGCAAACAAAAGTTACAGATAGTAAATGTGGTATATGCAAATAAGAGTAAACACTGCAGATTGGAATGGTCTAAAAGTATTCATGAAATTGCAAAATTATAAGGGGGGTGGGGAGGGTGAAATGGGTAAAGGGAATCAAATATATGGTAGCTGAAGGAAACTGGACTTTAGTAAACACACAATAGAACATATAGATGTCAAATTATAATGCACACCTGAAAATTATATAATTGGATTAACCAATGTTACCCCAATAAACTTAAAAAAAAAAAAAAGAAATTGCAAAATTATTCCCAAAGCATTCAATTCAATAAGCAGTTGATAAACACACACACTAACACTAGTAGTTTCCAAAGTGGGTGAAGAGAAAAAACATCAGAACTCTGTGTTTCATCTAAGATATATGAAGACACTAAGCTTTAGCAATATGTATTCTTCGGGCTGGCACTGGTGCCCACACTCAGCCCATCTGTCAGGAAGTCATGTGTCATGCCAGTAAGCCAGGCATCCTGACAAGAGTGGAGGTCATGCCCACAATAGTGGTGACAGAGGCACTCATTGCTTCTCTTTAAACATAATGAGACACTGTGGTTTAGTGTGCTTAATTATATTATCTAGGTTTAACTAAACTGACTCTCATAAAAATCTATTTTTAAAATAATGGAATCATAAAACTGTTTTTAAACTTCCTGGCAAAGAAATCGCAGATAGAAAAAAATATATATTAAAGATTCAAGTACAAGCACACACCACAAAAAAACCCAGAGCCAACCCTTCTAGTGCCTGTGTGGGCTCTTTGTTAGCCATCTTGTAAGCTAAAAACACGGGCAATATTAATCAGATCTCTGAAGAAACGGCTTTCCATCCATTACCAAGACTTTCTGAAAAACAGATTTATACCTACTATTATTAACAATGAACAAGACTCTAAACGTATACTGTTCCTTGAAACATTAAATAATGACACTACGAAGCCATGGAGATTAGCAAGACATTTAAAATCTCATCCAGATAATTATTAATAAGTTTGGTCTTATCAAAATGATTTTCTGTATTGTTAATAAACACAATTTTAAATACTCTAAAGTATTTACCTTACCCTTTGAAAAATGTCAATTTGTAGAGGTTTCATAAGGTTCATAATATATTAGTATAACAAAGCATTATCTAATTTATAAATGAATTCACTTAAGGGTCTACTTTAAAAGCTTACATTGATGGGATGTACAATCAATAAAGTTTAAAGACCACCACACTCAAAGGACTGTTGGGGGCAGAGGTGACAGAAGAGAAGGACAGTAAGGGGGAAGAAAAGAAGCTTCTGCCACTTAATTACGATCTACACAAAATATCACATTTAAATCTCACCGAGCATTATCTGTCACTCAATTTTACAGATAGAGAAATTAAACTCAAAGAGGCTAAGTTCCTTACGTAAAAGAAATAAGCAGACCCGCACTCATACTGTTCTAGGTCTAAAGCAGATGCTGCCACCCACTACCCTCACTACCCCTCTGGCTCTAGAACAAGAAAGGGGCCCCTGGCCTAAGTTACAAGTTTAAAACTTACCATAGGTCAGAGCTTCAGCACCTGGGATAAAACAGGCCTAAATTCAATCTAATTGCTACAAGAAATAGCATTCTGTGGCTTACAATGAGTCTGGTCCCAAATTATCTTGCCAGTCTTCTCTTTCACTCTTCGCCCTCATCCACAGAACCCCATATATGTTTTTGTCTTTGCTTGGATTGTTTCGTTCATTCTTCTACCTTCTGTTCATCTTGGTACTCTCTATCTCCATTTCCTGATTTCCCCCTAAAGAATCACCTCTCCTAAGCATTCTGCCCCTTTCTTATGGTGAATAAACATTCCCTAAATTGTCTCTTGGCAGGCAAGCACAGATTCTTCAATGAATAAATTGTTGTCACTACATTTAAGGTGCCCATAGTCTAAAGAGAGGACACAGGCAGGGATGTCATTATAATAAATGTACTGTGAGTTTGACAAAGTCGTATGGGAAATAAAAAGGACTTGCTCTGCCAGGGCATTCCAGGAGAGCTTCCCAAAGAAGGCTGCCTGTGACCTGGGGTTTAAGGGGAGCGACATATGCAGGTGGAGTAGGAAGACATTTTCGTACGTGGAACGGTATCAGACAAAGCTGGTCAGGCGAGAGGGCAGGCTGCAAGGGGCCTGCGTGCCGGTGCTTCTCACGGCCCAGTTCTGAAGGACGACAGACAGGCTGACAATTCAGGTCCTTTTTGATGTTCTTATAAATGATGACATACCATTATACAACTTTCATTTGGGGTTTTACCTATGTTAATATTGATCTATTAACTAAGTCAGTTACAGGATATTGTATTTGGTTTTCATAAATTTAGAAAAAAAACAATTACTAGAGTTTACAGATCCTAACCAAGTCTCCTAACCAAAAGTTTGACTGCTATGCAATGCTCATTTGTGCGGCAAAATTCTTTATGCGCATAGACACATGCCCCACAATGTTTGCGATTCCTGCAGTTCGGGAGAAGGGTGTTGTACATTTTGTTTTGAGTTGATCATGGTCTTCAGCTGATGTATTTCAAGCTTTTTAAGTTATACATTGCTGTTAAAATAGCTTCAAAATGATCAATTAAGCTGGCTGTGGGTTCTCCGATTAACCCTCCAGGATGTAAGTGATGTATAGAACTGGTAAGAAAGACCACACTATCAATAAGATACCCTTCCCCTGCCAGAACACAACTAACCAGCACGATAAAGAGGGTGGCGGGGAGAGCACAGAGCTCTGGATTCTTCGGGTAAGGCCCCTCCTTCCAGGGCCATGAGGCCAAAAGCCTCATCAACACAAGCCATCAACAGCTATAATGAGAACTGACTATCTGCCTTCTCCTAAAAGGTCATCAGGACTAATCGTATTATGCCTTACATCCCTGTTTATGTGGATCAGCGGAGAGACCTAAAGCTGCATCCCCTCCACTGGCCTGGTCTCCTGCAGCTCTCCCCATCCCAACCCTTCTACTATGCCCTCTGGAAATCACACGGAAATGACGTTTTTCTTCAGAAAAATATCCTCTATATTTTCATGCTCAACCTCTCTGAATGCCCCTGATCCAAAAGAAACCTGGGTGGTCCCCTGAGGACAGTTCTTTCTCAGAAGGCTTTTCAAGTGGCGATTTGATTATTCTCTCTCCACAAGCTATATACCACAGGGATATTTCCTCGTTACAGCTTCCAAATAATTTCTCTTCTGACATTCCGGCTACTTTGAAACATCCCATCATATGATACTACCCATCAACTCTTCTTGCTACAGTCATCTATAGACATCACTGTCATTCCCGCTCATTTTCTAACAATGTAAGCGCCTGGCTCACTGTCTTTCCCTCCACACTACTCTAAACTTCATTTTTAAAATTTCCACATACTCACAGTCAAGCCACCCAACAATCTGGCCTCTAAGAGATAGTCCGTGATGTGCTAAGAATAAGCAAGGTCAGAAAACAAACATGGTTCTTCTTCTTGGACCATTAATCTTACACAAAGATTTCAAGAAAGTTAATTAAGTCATTGAAGTGGAATATAATTCCATCTTAATGGTAAAAAAACAAACATGTATATATTAACCAAAGCAGAAATCAAAATGTGCATTCATTTATAAGATAAAATACAAAACCAGAGTGCAGGCCAAGTGACTTCTGACAAACTCCTGGATCCTTAAGGTTATACATTCATTTGCCTCAGCTCTTATGACTAGGCTTAAATAGCACTGTTAATGGCTCTGACAGCTTTCTCAACAACATCTGAATTCCTATAACTAGCAGAATTCCAGATCTGTTCAACAAACAAACAAAAAGATTGTGTAATTCATTGTTTTTGTTGTCTTTTACTCTGAACTTAAATGTTTTATTTTGTGAAGAGTACAACAGAAATGCTGGGGGACTGAGGACAAAAACTGCCGCACAGAGGAGTGCAAGGTTCTGTCTCGTCTCACTGTTTTCTGGTTGTTAAGGGGCTCTGATGATGACTCCTATAAACAGACCATCCTAGAAAGCCTGTTTATTATGCTACTGCCTTGTCTTCGTCTACTATACATTATCACGTGGTGTAAGTCAGGATTAGGGTGAATTACAAGTAACAGACCCATGAAATAATGACTTCGACAGAAGTCCAAAAGTGGGTGCACAGCAGAGCTTGCATATCGCTGCAAGATGTTCAAGACCAAAGCTCCTTTTCTCTTGTTGCTTCCATGTGTACAGTCCCCATTCCTAAGTTTACTATGATCAAACATAGCTAAACCAGCTCATTGTATTTTCATTCAAGTCAACATTCTCTTTAAGAACTACACTTGCACAGAACGCTATATGTAAATACACATACATACATATATATACACACACATACATACATACACACCTTACTGTTAAATCGTACACCTAGAACTTACTGGATTTCATTAACCAATGTTACCATAGTAAAAAATAAATAAAAAAAAGAAAAGAAAAAAAAAGAACTGTGCCTGCAAGTCTGCCCACATCACTTCTGCTTATACTCCCTTGGCCAAAATATAGACCATACATGGCTCCAAAGGAGACTAAGAAATGTGATCTAGTCATTGCATCCATGTAAACAGCTACAATGGGGGTGGTGACAAACCAGCAGTCACTGTCATATCACATTTGAATAAATCATTTGCAATGTCCCCAAAATATGCCCCTTCTGCTTGAGATGATGGAACAGCTAGTTTGCCTTACATACCCTGTCTTATGAGCCCTTTAACTTAGCTCAGGAAAAACAACTGTGCCCAGATAAACCAGTGAGCTTTATGAACAACATGAGAACTGGCAGGAGTACTGGCAGTCTTACCATAACATCCTCCCTTTGAATACGAGCAACAGGATGCCTCAAACATGTGCTATTAATCATACAGCAAAAAAAAAGGAGGTAAATAACTTTAACTGTTTTACAGCAAGAATTTGCCTGTTCTCCTGATTTGACCAATTCAGGAACTGAAATTAATAAAAGTAACAGCTTGGATTTAACCTGCACCTTTCCTTATTCGGATTCAAACTTTTCAAGTACATAATAATAAGCTATTTTATTTTCACAACGTACCCTAATAACAAGATAAAACTTGATATTATTTGCTCATTTCAAATGTATCCAATTTTAATATTTAATTTGTTATGTGTGTGTATATATATATATATATACATACATTGAAAAAGAATGAGAAAAAAATGGAAAGTTGATTTGTTACAGTGGTAGAATAACAGCTAATTTTGTTTTTTAAATTTTCGTAACTTCTATGGCTTTTGGTACAATAATGTTTTAAGATTTTATAAGCACACATTATTTATCTTACATACACACAACATGCAGAAAGCTAGATGGTATCATGAAAACATCATTGCTTTGAAGCCACACATGATTTTAAAGTTGGTGTACCACCTACTAGCTGTGTGACTTCATGAAAATTACGTAACTTCTGTAAAATAAGGCCCACAGCTCTAGGGTGGAGATGTTTGCTCTCATCTCCACCCCCCTCCTATCTATGATCTGTAGCATAGGGGGCTAGAAACCTCCAAACTTCTTTGCCTGCTAGCTGCAGGACAGGGCAGACAATGGGGCAGGGGAAAAAATGGAGAAGCCATTTTTCTTTCTGCTCTGAATTCTGCAGTTTGGGAGAAGGGTGTGATCTCTTAGCAGATGCAAACATGGTCCCAATGGCTTCCTGCTCAGTAAGGGGAACTGTTATAGCAGAGCTGGCAGGTGCTCTTACAATGCAATGTATACAAAGATGTTTACTATAGCGTCATCTGGTATAACAAAATATTGGAAACCACCAAAATGACTAATCATTTTAATTAATTAATGAGCCAGGGTGGGCCCATAAGATACATCATTTAAATTGTATTTATAAAGAAATATTAATGGCATGAAAAATACAACATAACGTTACACAAATAACATGGGATTAAAACAACTATATTGTCATTAGCATCAGTCTGTGTTGTGACTGTAGAGTCAGACAAGGGCATAAAGAAATGCAGAATCAAATTGCTATCACTTACATATCTATGATAGTTATGGCCACCCAGACAGAAAGGATTTGAAAGATTATCAAATGCACCCTAGAAGTTAAAAAAAAAAAAGAAAAAAGCATAGTTGGAGGAAGTCCACCTACATGGAAGGCTGCAGATTTTTGCTTACACTATGCACTCTCAAATATGGCAATATCTCTTCATGGGTGCAAGACTTGAAAACTTGATTTGAGAGGGATTAAAAAAAAAACCTAACTTTTTATGTATAAAGCATAGATATGATATGTAGTATATTTGTGGCTTTAAATATTCCTTTGGGGGTGGCAGTGGCAATTTGGAAAAAATGGTCTAAAAAGGATCCTTAGGATGGCAATTATGGAAAAAAAAAAAAAAAGGGTAAGAAACAATGGCTAAAAGAAATCTTCCTGAAAAATAAAGCATTGGTCTACCTTAAACCCATGGGTACAGGGGAGGGATGAACCTAATGTCATCTGAAGAGCACGGACCTGGAGTTCCCAGATATCGCAGGGACAGTGTACAGCCACCATCGTTGTTATAAGAACCACCATGGTGGTGAGCAACACCAAGACACGAGAGAATCTAAATTGGTAAATATCAAAACACTTAAAAGAAACAGAGATCCACTATATTGGATTTACAAGAGTGGAAAGGGTTTTGGGTAGGCATTCAAGTAAATACTATGCTAAAATGATAATATGTTTATAAGACAAGGAGGGAAAAGTAATGAACAAGAGTAAAAATAAATTAATATGAAATTGCGAACCAAACACATCTGAAGAATAAAACATGCTCTGCCTACACACTGTTTGTCATCCATGGTAAACTAAAGAGGATTGCTACTTTACTCCCTATCAAATATTCCTATACATGTTTATGATAGTCTTGTCCTTGCTTTTCTTTAGACAGAACCCTAAACAATGTCGTTTAGTTTTGCCTGGCTTTTGGGGTATAATTTTGCCTGTCTTTGATTTTTCACACTCCGTTTTTTTGTAACTTGCTATTTTCATACAACATGGTATTTTAAGAGTCATCCAGTTTCTGTGTGGAGCCATCGTTCCTTCAGCTTTCAGGTTCTGCAGCTAGCAAGGCTTCCACTTCAAAGAAATGGTTAAAGATGCTAGAGGGGTTGCTATGATCTGCATTTATCCTTTCTAATGATCTACAAAAGGGGGGAAATGCCTTAATTTTCTAAGCAGAAAGGCTGAGGGAACGTGAAACACAAGATAAAAATACATAAGGTGTCTGGAAAACTAGAGGTATTGACACAAATAAGGAGGAAAAAGGTGAGGCAGGTCAATAAATGGTAACTAATATTTGTTTTTGGCATTTATCACGTTCTAGATACTTATTCACTACTCATCCTATGTTATTTAAATGTAAGAAAAGCCCAAACATAAAGATATTCTAGATACCATTTTAAAAATGTGGACATTAACGTTCAGCAAATTGAGTAACTTAATCAAAGTGACACAGCTAGCAGAAAGCAGGGCTTGGTTTCCAGCTCAGGCCTATCTGATGCCAAAAGTTATATTCTCTTCCAATCCACTAGCCTGCTAGTCGCTTCTCTCCCTCTCTTTCTTTGGCCTATCGTCTGTCAAGTATGGGACCCCTAAAGCCTTGCAGAAGTGAGTCTGGAGGCTGCCAGACACCACAATGAATGGTGCCTCCCTCTCTCTCTTCACCATTCATCTAACTGGATTCAATGGCCCTTCACGGACAAAGGTCTGGCTCACAAAGACTGTAAACTAGTACAAAAGGAGAAAAATGAAGAGACGTTTACCATAATCCTACAAGGAATCATTATTCCATTTTTACGAATAGGGAAAGGCTTGGAGAGGTTACAAAACTTTCACAAGCTTATAGAGCTAATTAGCTTGCGATTAAAGATTTGAGCCGAGGTCTGGTCAGACTGCACATTCCTCAGAATCTTACCTAGATAAGAAGGTAACTAAGATGTGCCTTTTCAATGAACAAACTGAAATTTACAACACTAATTAATTCATCCTCATAGTGATTCTATTTTTTTCCCAACATTTTATTATAAAAATTGTCAAATACATAGAAAAGTTGGAAGAAATACCTAGTGAATACCCATACGCTCACCTCTGAATTTACATTAACATTTTGTTATATTTGTGATAACATCCCTAATCCATCTGTGCATCCCTATATTCACCCATCAATGTAGCTTATTTGATAATGCTTTCAAAGTAAGTTGCAGAAACATTTCAAAGGGGAGGTCTTCGTGTAACTCATAATGCTATACTTTAAAATATTATTTATTTATGTAAAAGGTGGTCTCAAAACTACACCAACTATAATTTGTGAGGGTTTTTACTAAGATTCACAAAATCTGTCAGCAAGTAACCATGAATAAATTTAACCTTTGAATGTACTCCAAACATCCATGCTGAAATTAATGTAAATTAAAACAGCTGCTTAAAGTTACACTCACTTGATTATGATAGAATTTAAGTTTCAAAGCAAATCCATGTTAATTGCTTCATTTTTCCAATAAAGTTTATGTTCTCAAAAGATTATATTCCATGATTTTAATATTCTTCTTTTTCAAGTATCTTTACTAGTTTAAAATTCCACATTAAATTATATTACGGAAGTCTCAAAAACAGATTAAATCATTGGTGCCAAATAAACAACACATATAGCATGCCTTAGAGACTTATTCCTAGGATTTCATCTGAAATTGATTGTTTTATTCTATATTCTTCCTGGTAAATATGAATGAATTTGTTCTCCAACTATTTGTGGCATAAAAGAGGCCTCACCCTTCTTTTCAAATTCGTTAAGAAGAAAATGAGAGTAGAGAGCTGACATATCGACTTTCCTTTAAAGCCATTTCTGTAAACTAGTATAGGAGTAGCTGTCGGCAAATTACAGGGATAAAAGATAAGTCAATACTGTATTTTGACACTATATTATTTCCAGTGAATATCATTTAATAAACACTTTTATTAAAGCCTAAAATCTGAAATAATACTTTTTCAGAGAGCATTTGAAATTAAAATAGTTTATATTACTATTCTACAACTAAATATAGTCATTTTGTGTTGTAGATACTAAATGCATCCCTGCAAGGAACCACAAGAAAACAGTAAACTGAAATTAATTGGCTATATATTTTATTAGCTACAAAATGAGTTCAGTCTTGAAAAGAAAAAAAAAAAGTCATTATTTCACCTGGTATATAAAAATCTACCAAATCATTTCAAACGAAAATGAATGAGAATGTAATTACTGTTTATAAAGTACTTTCCTTTTTTGAAAATTCAAAGTGCTTTAATTAGAAATGTTTTCACAACTATGCCTGTTTCTGAGTGCCACATACTTTTTCTCTTACTGCAGTTTTTCTTTCTCTCAATGAGTCAGCCCAGAAAAAGCCAAAACTGAAGAGAAAAAGAAAAAGTCATGTAAAATAAATTACAACTACTACATACCATACCTATCGCAATGAATTCAATAACTTTCTCAATAACAGCAGTGAGGAGAAATATAAGCTTTAATCTTTAAATTCTACTTTATTAAATTTTCTATTACAGCATTTGCCTAAACAAATAATCATTACTTTGGCCTTATAATTTGGCTGGGACACCCACCACTGCAAGCAAAGGAAAAAAAAACATTTTTGATGGCTCGTTCAAATGGAAAAGCCATATATCAGAAGTTATTGTGTAAAACTTCAGTACTTGTGATGGAAAGCGCAGTTTGGCAGAACACATTTAATTAGGCTTGGCTCTTTAAAACATTAAATACCCAGTTATAATCACATTACAGTTTTGTCTTATAACGAAAGAAAAAACACACAAGAAATTTCAAGGTCAACCCTTCCTTGCTTCGTCCTTTTTTTTAAGGCATTAGAGGCAATTTAGAAGCTTGAAAATATATTAAAAGATCAAAGAAAAAAGAATAGAATCAAAAGAAATAGTGAATAAATGTTATAACTTATCTTTCTTTCTCACATAATTCACGTCCCAACGTGATGGTAACAGGAGGTTGGGTCTTTGCGGGGTGGTTAGGTTTAGGGTACAGCTCCCATGAAGTGTTTAGTGCCCTTATAAGAGGAGGAAGAGAAGCCAGCTTCTCTCTCTGTCCTATGAAGACACGGCATGACCATCTGCAAGCCAGGAAGAGAGCCCTCACCAAGAACCCAATTTGCCAGCACTTGATCTTAGACTTCCTAGCTTCCAGAATCGTGAAAAATAAATGTCTGTCGTTCAAGCCATGCAATCTATAACAAAACACGTTACTTACAGCAGTCGGAACTGATTATCTGTTACCACCATAACCCCTACTCCATCATACAACAAATCAGGGAGGAAAGGATCTTCAGTCATTTGCTTTGTAGACTGTCTCTAACAGGGTAGGGTGATGTGCTTATACATTCAAGTAAGACTTAAGTATCAATTGCCTTACTGACTACAACTAAGACTACCCATGCTACTGATATTTTTGATTAGTTGAACATTTGAAATATTCATTACAATTCAGGTTAGGTCAACATCAAGTCTTATTTAAATCTTTGGCTAATTTTATAAATAAACTATCAAAGAAAGTATAATCTTTCAGATAAATTAATGAATAAGAAATGGTACCTTAGCGATTGTTGTCAAGGCAAGTTCATTTAGGAAGCAAGGAGAAATCTCTTATGGGCAATATCTATTTAACAATCAATCAAATTTTCCTTTCTGACTGCCATAGGCCAAATTTTGCACCACATAAAATGAAAAGCCAGTTGGAAAAAGAGCAAAAACATGGCTGTTATATTCAATTTAGTCCGTGTTTCAAAAACATTTTTTTACATAAATTTTAAAGATTGAGCAGAGCAAAAAGATAAATACCATTTTAATATTTTTAATTGTTTAGCATAAATTTGTCAGAGATTTTCTAATCACTAACATTATCTAATTAAATTTATTTTCCTTTAAATTACTTTGATTTTACTTAACAAGCAGCAGCAGAGCTTCAGTGCAGGTAACAAAGTTACACGAGGAAAGATGCTATATAGTTTGACTTTACATACAACATCACATTTTTCACAAAAACCCGGTACAAAAAAGTCTTCTATTTATCAGCTTTATAAAGTACGATAATGAGATTCAGAGTTGAAGAACCTAAGATCACACTGAGCTAAGGACTCCATCTCGAGTCATCTGATTTTCAGTATCAAGCTCTGGAAATCCATCTTTATCCACAAGAACTTCCAGGAATGAGGGAAAAGAAAAGACAGCTGGGAGGTCCCTGTGGTGTAATCCAATGAATGGAGATGCGAAAGGAGGGGTTGGGCCCGGCATGAACCCATGAGAGGCTCACCCAGCATGTGCTGCTGCTGGGGGACCACTAGCTCCAGTTTCATGAGGATCCTTGTGGGTAAGTCCGAAAAGTCAGGTGAAACTATAGAAACTCTCATTCACTCCAACGTCTACGGCCTGAAAAAACCAGACTCCAGCCCCCATGCCAAATCCTCACTGGGATTCCAGGAAATAAATCTATTGTACAAAGAACAATCACACAATCCCTAGTTACGTTAATTTTCATTGTTATTTTACATATGCCACCCACACAGGAATTAGAATGTGTCAAACCTCTCTCAACATGGTATCAAGAACATAACACTGAATAAACAGGAAGCCCCCAAATATTTTTTTAATGATCTAGAGCTAAAATGAGAGCAGATCTTATTCTTTGGCTGGAATTATGGTCCATACCACAGCTAACAAAATTATACCTAAGACATACTGAAAGGTCTGCACCTGCATACATAAAGCCTGAAGGGGAAAGACAGGACATAAAAACTATGGAAAAAACTTAAGATGATAAAATTAACAATAAATTCACTAGTAACTAAATATTATCTGCCAAAAGAGTAAATGTGCATTTAGACTAGATTAATAAAAAGGTACAGTGCCCAGAAATCAGGTTTGCGTTCCAATCTATTTCATGCTGGAGTACTGTATTCAAGGTCAGACTTAAAGAACAAACCTGATAAACTGGATCTCGTCAACACCAGAGAGCAATACAGAAAGCAATAAGTAGAAAAACTAACATAATACATGGGGGCGGGGGTCAATTAAACCCCTTAGAGTGGCCTCAACACGGCGTATTCCAAAGCAGTTATCAGTATTGGCTCAAACATCTGCCATGAGAAACCCACAACAAAAGAGATTCAAACATAAGAAAGGGACCCACACCATATGACCAGTACTGAAATGGACCAGCGATATTCCAATCATCCAGAATGCATGTTAAAAATGTATATGACTGGGCCCCATCTCACATCTAGTGACTTAGAAATTCCAAGGTAAGTATATGCACATGCATTTTTAAAAAGTATGTCAGGTGGTTTTCCTAATGTTTGCGAGCCACTGGATGACCTTCATCATCATCTCTCCAAATTCTGAAATCCTATGATTCATTTAAAAACCACAGTAGTTAAAACTGTAGCATTCTTTCCTAAACGATAAAGTGATTTATCAATTGATTATTTTCCATTTTGTCAGCATGTCAGAGGAATTTCTACATTACGAAACTATAGAGAAGAAGGAAACCATTTTTTTATTGTACTACACAATTATGAATAGGACCTGTTGGCATATATTATAGATATTATCAAGAAAAGTAATATATAAGTGTATAATTCATTCTAACCACTTCTGGTGAAAAAAAAATAAATCACACTTGACACATGTAAAAATGCTTTTTAAAAAAAGAACAAGATCTATACAAGTTAATTTTTATTAACTGCAAAAAACTTATCAGTAGTAACTAAAAAGTGTTAATAATTACTCCAATTATTTATTACATTCTGATTGAACACCATCGAAGCACTCACTGCATATTGCAGGGCCAATGACAGAAAAGAAGAAAAGAAGAAAGCTATGTGCTGCATCACGGAGCTTTTAGTCTCAGATACATAAACTGATCATTTTGAGTAGATAGAAGAAAACCTAATTGTAAAAATCCAATTTAAGTACATCACAAATGACACTATATTTAATAAAGGAGATTTAAAATATAGAGGTAAATCTCCATTTCTTTATTTTTACTGAGGTAGAACAAATGCTTACCTCATTTGTTTATAAGGGTAGCTGAACGCTGAACTGATAAGTGTACTGTGGTTGCATAAGAGAAATTTCTTTTTAGGAATTACACATTCAAGTATTTAGAGGTAAAAGGCCATGATGCATGTAACTTACTTTTAAATGGTTAAAAAAAATTGTGTGTGTGCGCACACAGAATGATTAAGAGAGAGAGGTAAGGAGAGAATACAAATATAAAACAAATGAAATAAAATGTTAAATCAATCTGAATTTTGACTGAGTTCACATTTACCTTGCGTGCAGACAAGTATTAGCTTTTGGTATGTAATCACAGACAACAAGTATTTACTGACTGACAGTCCGCAGATGTAAGGTGCTCTGCTGGATACTGCAGTGAACACCTTCATGGAAGTCAACACACTCAGGAGTCAGGTGATGACAATGAAAGGCAAGGTGCAAACCAATATTACCTCTTTCCTATGCAATCTTAGAAAAGTAATTTAATAAGCAGGAACATCTCTCTACCACATTAAAAAGGGAAAACCATCTACTTCACAAAGTTGCTATGAGAATAAAGTGAGATACACAACAAGTTGCTCTGTAAACTCAGAAGTGTTAGAGACATGTTAGCTCTTTGTCTTGTATGCAGAACCAACGTAGGGAGACAAACGCTTCTATATAGTAAT
This sequence comes from Rousettus aegyptiacus, assembly GCF_014176215.1. Classification (NCBI taxonomy): domain Eukaryota; kingdom Metazoa; phylum Chordata; class Mammalia; order Chiroptera; family Pteropodidae; genus Rousettus; species Rousettus aegyptiacus. Next base: position 76,690,909 of record NW_023416287.1, read on the forward strand.
CATAACACAAAGCAGAGTAAGTGCCACAGGGAAAGACCACATTTTGCTAGAAGAGAGAAAAGGAAGTCTTCGAGGAGAATGTGGTACTTGAGATGGACCTTAATGGATGGATGGGCAGAACGTCAAAGTCAGAGAGAGAAGGAGGTAGGATTCTAAGTTAAAGAGATAACTCAAGCAAAGGCATGAAAAAGAGTGTCAAGCATGTAATATGTAACACAGGTTTTGCTGGAGTCTAGGAAACAAATAATAGAATACCCAGAAATAATCTGAAAACCTGAGAATAAACTGGAGAAGGCTTGCTAACTCCGGTGAGGGCCCAGACATGTGGCTGACTACTCATCTGGACCCAGTTCTAGCACAGGATTCTCCTCTTCCCTGACAGTGCCAACAAAACTTCACTACTCAAAATTATGAAGTTTTCTCAAATAAGGCGCTGCTTCAAAGGTAATAATTTCAGCAAAACATACAATATATATACTGATATGAAAGAAAATGCTTTCTATGCCCAGGAAAAATTCAATCCCAAAGAAAATGACTATAATCCAAGAGTTTATAATTTGCATCTAGCTTTGCAACATTTCTTTTCAGTGAAGAACTTCCAAATGACATTTTCTCAAGCCAATATTATTGTAAGAAAATTAAACTACCAACCAAAAGGTCATCAAAAGTGATTACATAACTAAAGTCAAATTTTCTTTTGTCAATTTGATTGACTTTCCTGGAACACGGCTTAATTCCAAATTATATAATGTGATCAATTTTGCATTTTATCTTACCCACAATACATAGCTGTGCTTTTCAGGAGAATGTCCTTTTGTTGTTTTTATAATCCTTGAGTCACATAATGTGAAATAATGGATAATTACTCCATCACGAATTAAATTTTTACATGAGTAATTTTGTAAAGTTTTAGGAAGAAAGTTCTATTAAATGTCTTCTAACTATAGCACATTAAAAGTCATAAGTCTATTTTAATGCCCTTAACTGAATATTAAATTTTAAAATGGTGGGGGAAAAGACCATAGAATCATTGAAAGTTATACAGAAATAATCTCAGAAATCATCTATACCGGCCTTCTCATGCAAAAGACAAGGAGCCTAGAGGTAGGAAAATTAAGACTTCCTTCCAGTATACTAACAAGGTGGGAGCAGATCTAAAATTTAGATGTCAAGTTTTTTGGCACCTGGTGCTGATATGATGACACCACATGCCACCTTGGACTTCACTCTGATGACAAAGAACTGCAAGAAAAACCAAAACCACATACAAATCCATGTTTACTCAAAAAAAAAACTGCAAAGTTTTGCCATTGGGTTGAAGAAAGTAGTTAATGACCTTGTAATACCTCCTCCCAGAAATCTCCAAACATATTCAAGTATTGCAAAATATTTGGCTTTTAAATACCTAGACTAGTTTAATGATTGAAAAAAAAAATACTAATGGGTTAATGATGCCTTCTTCCCAATGAACACAAAAAGCCATTCCTATGCTGCCTTCAGAGGCTAATGAACGAGCAAGCCAGGTACAGCCTCCTCACCTGAAACAGTGAGGGCGGTGGGCAGCAGGAAGGCGGAGAACACACCTCTGCAGGTCTGGCATTCTAGGCAGCCTGCTCAGCACAGCACCAAAGCAAGAGTGCGCACAAACGTCATTCAACTCACAACATTTAAAGAAATCAAAGGAACGCAAATTTAGGAAACCTGGTTCACAGATCAATTGCTGAAGTCAAGAGAGAGGTCTTTCGATCTACAGAGGTTCTCAAGCCTCATTATCTAATAAGTTACCATACTACTACATTTTCATATTAAAACGACGGTCCTGCCTAGTGTGAAGAGGAGGCTACAGCCATAATTCAGCTGTGGAACTCAGCTCCACTTAAAATTCATTCAAACAACTGAACTCTGATCTGTTGATAAGTAGGGACACTGTCCCGCTAGTTTCATAAAAGCGCCCATGCACCTTACACCACCAAAGTGTCAGTCTAGCTTTTGCTTCTCCTTTGAAATAAAGCAAAAGTTCAGCTACAAACTCTTAGGACCCAGGTCCTATCTTTAGGTCTGAACACTGTGAAGCAGAAATGAGGCTTTTCTGGACAGTGGGAAAGAACTTTCTTCAGCTAACGAAATTTGCTTCCAATCTGATAAAACTCACCTTTGTACTACTTTTGAATTTATGACAAAACTCTTCAAAATGTACTAATTTGTCATTAACAAATAAAATGATGAGTATAATAAGAAAATAGACCCCGTTAGTCATGTAAAATCCTAACCAATAATGAGGATTTCCTCATTAAACACAAGTAGTAAAAAGTTTCCAAAAGCTTAACTGTGTTTACATTGTACAGCTAGAACTCATGCAATAAGCATATTTATTTATAAACACTCTTCTTGGAAAAAAATGTCTTTTAGGTAAACAATCTATTCATTACCTGCAGATATTTCACTGCAAAAATCACTGTACCAAATGCAAAAATTAATATTTTAAATTACTTCCAGGACTTCACATTTAGCCAGTTGCACAGATTCAATGTAACTGTTAGTAGTGACAGCCAAGGGAACAGAATTTCTTATGACTAATTAGACAAAATCTATGCATATCAAAGAACTGAAAAAATCTGAGAAGGCTTACTTGCTACTCCTGATGCAAGTCCATAGAGTAGTCCTCCCCCATCTGATGGCTGGGGGAAAACACGTGCTCCTGGAGGAGGTGGCTTTTCTTGTCTGATAAAGTTATACAATAAGGTTTTCACAAGTTTGCTGGTGTATGGAAGACTACACACACAAAAAAAAGAAGAAAATCAAACTCATACTTATGGCAGTCACTTGATTTTGTATAATGATACCTATAATCTTTATAATCTATTAATATATAAGGTTTAGCACAAGTCAAAGAAATCTAGCATTGTCATGTTATGGGAAAGAACATGGGGTTTGAGATTAGACTTGAGGCTTAATCCTGGCTTTCCTCCTTACTATGCCATAATCATTGGTCAAATCACTTCAACTCCTGAACTTCAGCTTTCTTATTTGTAATCTGTATAACAGATGAGATATTATAAAGTCAGCATATAATACAGTACCTGGCACTTGAAGGGAGGTGGTAACACATAACCAGAGAATCGCAAGAACTACAAAGCAATAAAAGACTATACTTTTTAATGTAGGACATTATTCAATTTATGTATGCATACAAAAAATATATTAGTGTGTATATAGATTTTTGTAATGTTAATACTCTTTGCTTCTAAGTAAAACGGTTATGTGATGATAGATCAGTTCCCACAATCTAGAGAAAAAGTTTTAATAGACTCTCCTATTATCAGTGAAGGTGCCGTGGAAATGATGAAGGTAACAAGAAGGATGTGAGAAAGACAAAGCCCCCAACTCCTTGAGACCTTTAATCAAGACTACTTTATCTTTGTTTTACATTCTAAAATTCCGTGAAGACTGTGTCAATAGAAGGGTGTGTGTGTGTGTGTGTGTGTGTGTGTGTGTGTGTGTGTGTGTATCTATCACCATCCTCACCCAAAGGAGGTTATAAGCTTCTGCTCAGGAGCACAGTCCCATATCCTAACACATGCCTGGCACATGGTTAGCACGCAATAAATATTTGTTGACTAAATGAAAGTAGGAACACTCAGTTAAGAGGCTGTTGAAACAGTCCAAACACATGGTGATGGGGCATAGATTACAGCAGTCTAAGTGGGACTGGTGAGAAGGGGAAGATATAAAAATAACTTTAACAAATATTACTGGATGACTGCTCAGACAAAGAGAATGATAGAGAAGGAAGAAAGATGACTTCAAAGTTTTAATTCTACAAAGAAACCACTAGAGAAGGTCATGGAACTGGAAAATAAAATGGGCAAGAAGGATGGATAGTTTGAGCAAAAAGGCAGAAATTGGTTCCTTATGTGTTGGGTTTGAAGTACTGATAGAACCACCAGAGGAATGCCTGGTTGGTGACACAGGACGGTACTAAAGAGGACAAAACTGGAAATATAGATTTATACAATAAAAAAATAGACAACTTTAAAACAAAAACATACCATCGACCTCGCATCAAATACTTGTGACTGATGCTCTGTCGCAAAACTTCCTTGTGGAAGAGTTGGCAGGAAAGAAAAACAACCATTGTTGATATAGCTTCTACTGATATTTCATATGTAATATCTCTGGAGAAATAGGAAACAAAACAGAATAATGATCAGTTTGAAAGATTAAGATGTTGCTCTTTTTTAAATAAACTATACATTTAAAAACTCGAACCTAAATATTCCACGTTTCTAGGTTATAAAAAAATATTAAAATGTTTAACATAAAAATTAAGTTGAGAAAACACTATGAAACCCTTTCCCAGGCATTAGCTCTTGCACTTGGGTCAGGTTTCCATTGCTTTCCAATTCCTATCTCCTAAATTTCTATTAGTATATAACGGAAACAGTGAGCAGCAATGCTCTGCTTTGAAGATCCATTCTGAAGACCTCATGTTCATTCCTGTTTACTTATAATACAGAAACAAATATTCAGACTGTAAAACTGAAGAGAAATCACAGTGTAGGGGTGAAAATATGCCTTTTCAAGTTGACAATCACTTTACAATGAGAACAATGGCATACCCTACATCTTCTATTTCTAGGGTCTACATTCTCAAGGCCAACTCTGCATGTCCAAGCAAAGTATGAATAGTAAACAAATCATTCTTATTTTATTAAGCATATTTCTATGATGAAGGACCACACTTGTCCTCTCAACATCATTATTCCCTCTTAGAAACAAATCTTAGATCAAATAAAAAAAAAATACAATTTCAGCTGAGCAGGGAACACAAACAGAAATAAATGCATCAGGAAATCTTCAGTTATTGCAAGTTTAAACATGATTATCTTGGGAATAGTAACATGTTAGACCAGGAAAGTGGTAATCTCAACAGCAGAGCAAAGAGAGTAATAGCTCCAAAAGAATATCAAAATATTTTTACAGAACTGAAATATTCATGGAAAGCCCAAAGAAAAATACTTATTGCTTACTTAAATGAGGCTCAATAAACAAATTAAAATGACTTGATTCTAGGACTGAGCAAACTTAAATGCTACCAGATATTTTAAGGAGTTATTGCTGATAGAAATACATTTTTAAAAATATGCAAAATACAGAGAGGCCCATGCAATTGATCTAATAAAGGACATACAGGATAATCTGAATGGAAAGATCTAAATTCTCAATGAACGATCTAAATTCTATACAAATTAATTCTAAAGTCAGAGCAATCACAATCAAAATTCTCATTGGATTTTTTTCAGGGACTTCATAGACTGACTCTAAAATTTTTTTGAAATAATAAACATATAGCTAAGTGGATCTTGAAAATGAGGAGTGAAGGGACTTTCTCTACCAAATACCAATCTATGCTATACACATGTAGTAATAAAAACATGATATTTGCACAAAAATACATAGGCCAATGGAATTCAATTGAGAAATTAACATGTAAGTTAAACCTGTGCATTACTGGAAACAATATATAATAAAGATAGGTCCACAACTCAATGGAGAAAAATTATACAGAAGATTGTGCTAAGAAAAACTGGCTCATTGCATAAAGAAAAATGATGGATCTCTATTTTACAATATATCAAAGACCTACCACAGACGAACTAAGACTTGGATGTGAATGGTAAAACTAAATAAAAGAAAATGTACAATGATATGCTCATAACATAAGCACAAGAAAAGACTTCTTAAATAAGAGCACAAACCATAAAGTCAAAAACCTGTACTTAACTATATCAAAATTAAAAATTACTGCTCAACAAATGAAACCTTGGACAAAGTTAACAGACAAATGATAGATTGGAAGAAGAACAAGAAACTAAAGCTAGACTTTTACAAGCAACTCCTGAAAATGGCCAAGAAAAAAGGCAAGAACTTCACTAGGAAAAAAAAGAGAGAGAACAAAGACGTAATTAGTTTAAAACAATGTTGTATCCCTTTATGCCTTAATAATGTAAAGCAGTGGCAGCCATATAATGATAATATAAACCCTCATGTACTGCTAATGAGAACATTAACCAGAACAGTCATTTCAGAGAATAACCTATGACCCAGTAATTATGCCAAAAATTTTTTTACAGAAATATGCTTGAGGACTGTGGAAGGCATCCTCTAAATGATCCCCAATAATCCCTACTTCCTGATATCCATGTCCTTGTGTAACTGCCTCCTCTTGAATGTAGGCTGGATCTAGTGACTCACTTCTAACAAAGAAAATACAGTAAAAGTGATAGGATGTCACTTCTCTGAGGAAATTAGCTTACAAAAAGATTATGACTTGTGTTGAGCATGCTCTCACTCTCTCTCTCTCCTATTTGCTTTTCTGAGGGAAGCCAGCTGACTTGCTGTGAGCTAACACATGGAGAAGTCCACCTGGCAAAGAACTAAAGGAGGCCTCCTCCAGTCAACAGCCAGTGAGGAAGTGAAGCCCTCATTCCAACAACCCTACAGGAATTGAATCCACCAACAGCCACATGAGAAATCTAGGAAGTAGGTCCTCTCTAGTTGAGGCTTCAGATGAGACTACAGCCCTAGCTCTAAGTTTAACTACAACCTCATGAGACATTTGAGTCAGAGTCAGGCACAAAGCTACACTGTATCCAGATTCCTGATCCTAAAACACTGTGAAACAATGTTGTTTTAAAGGACTAAAGTTTAGGGGAATTTATTATGCAGTAATAGTAAAAATAATATAAAGACACTTATTATTTGTGGTGTTGCAAAGTTGGAGTCAGTCCAGGTGTCCATCACTGAGGAACTGACTAAAAAATGTGGTGGATACACACAAATGAAGCAGTTTTGCCAGCAACAGTCTAGATGCTCATTTAGCATTACAGGTAAGTCTTAAAAATAGTTCTGAGAGGAAAAAACAAAAAACTCAGTGAGTTCTGTAACACAGTTCTATTTGTGTACATTAAAAATGCATATATAAAAGAATACCATTTTGTACTTGAACATATACATATAAAAATACATGCATTAAACACATTAAAATGGCTGTTTATGAGAAAGTACCTAGTAGTAATTATCATAATACAGTAGATACTTAATAAATATTGATTGGAATAAACCATCTAAAATTCTATATTTAACAAATTAAATTTGCTAAAGTTATATGCTTTGAGAAGTTGAATGTTTCATTAATTTTTATATTGTTGCCATTAGCATATCACCACAAGCTTAGTGGCTTAAAACAGCGCAAATTTGTTATCATACAGTTCTGTAGTTGCAGTATAGGTCCCAAGGGGTTAAACTCAAGGTGTTAGCAAGCTGCTTTCCATTCTGGAGGCTCTAGGGAAGAATCACTTCCTTCTGGTGTGAGTTGCTGACAGGATTTGGCTGCTCCTGGCTGTAAAACCTAGGCCCCCATTTTCTTGCTGGCTGTAAGCTGTGGGCACTTCCCAGCTTCTGGAGGTCCTTCATTCTTTGGCCCATGGATCCTTTTCTCCATCTTCAAAGCAAGTGATGGCTTTGAATGACTCCTCGTGTTGCGCCGCTCTGATCCGCCTTTCTGGTTTCATCTTCTACCTTTAAGAACTCACGAGATTAGACTGGACCCACTAGGAAAATAAAGGGCACTCTCCTCATCGAAAAGCCTTTAACTTTAACCACGTCTATATCTAGTTGAAGATGTTTCCCTCTATTCCTACTTGGCTGAGAGTTTTTTCATGAATGAATCTTGAATTTGGTTGTGCTTTTTCCACATTTAGTAAAACAATCATATGTCTTTTCTCATTTATTTTGTCAATGTTGCATATTATATTGATGATTTTCAGGAGTTAATAAAATTGCATTCCTGAGATAAGCTCCACTTCGTTATGATGTATTATCCTTTTCATATATTGCTGGATGCAATTTGCTAAATGTTTAAAAAGGTTTTTCTCCTATATTCATGAGATATCAGTCTATAATTTTCTTTTTATGTAATGTCATTGTTAGGCTTTAGTATAAGAGTTCTGCTGGTCTCATAAGACAAGTTATCCTATCTGCTTTTGAAATACCTTATTGAAATATGTACTTCGTGTGGTAATATTAAGCAAAGATAGAACAGTATGTACCATATGAATGAATATACATGCAGATGCTAATATGCAAAAAATAAAAACAGCAATCCTGGAAGATGAGATTATAGGTGACTATTTTTTATTATTTTCAATTTAAATTTATTAAATGAGAAGGGCATTAAAAAAAATGAGTGGGAGAAACATTTGCTTCAAGCTGGTTGTCTCTCTGAGGAAATTTCCTGGGAAAAAAATCATGAGAGATGGTCTGAGGATAATATCTAATCTCAATTTCGACTACAGATACTCCACATACTCTTTTATATATTTAGATTTTTGAATATAAATGTATCCTCTACTTGAAAACTGAATTAATCAAAAACTAAAAATAGAGGATTATCATAAAGTTGAACTTTTATTGATTAAAATTTCATGATACACTGAAAGAAAAGCAAAAAAAAAAAAAAAAAAAACCCTGAATCACATCATGGTATGCTATAGGAGTCATCGACCCAAAATTAGAAAACAGAGGACCTGCTTCTAAGTTCTCTATTAAACTCACTCTGTTATCTTCAACAAATAATCAGGTCTATATTTCTTATTTGTAAATAAGTACATTGGGCTAGATAATATAATTTCTTGCTGTGACTTTCTATAGTGCTCAAAAAAAAAAGGAATTCAAGGCAATGTTAGATTCCTACAAAAATAAAGTTTAAAATATATTAATTAGGCTATCCTAAGTGCCAAATTATTGGGGAAAAGAGCCAGAGACACCAATACTTGAAAGAAACCAAAATTCTACCATGCTGAGTGTGGTGGTTTTTAAAAGATGAAATATGTTTTAAACCAGCAGATCTTTCTTGTTTTAATGTTCTTGTATAATCCTCAGAAGACTTTCATTACACAATCACCAAAACAAAGTCAACTTTAAAAAGCCAAAGTGTTGCTTTGGCTGCCATATTATCCAAGAACTTTCCACCATCTGGCTGGAAATGTCCTAGAACAAACTACTGTTGGAGCAAGTAATTAATTTCATGTGAAGCAAAAAAAGACAGGCACCATGACCTTGTGCTGCTCTGCGAGGGCAGAGTGGGACATCTGGATAAGGACAAAAGCCTTCATGAAATGGGTGTTAGTGTTGGCTCGTGGCAAAGTCAACGAATACGGAGGGAAAAACATCCTCCTCTGACTTACTATTGGATAAGGAACCGGACAGTACTGTAAGTGGAACATAAATTTAACAAAAACAACTGACGAGTTCAAAGGATTAAGACCAAAATTTAGAAACATCAATGTCATGCCAACATGGAGAGTCTAAAGTAAAATATAAGGAAAGACTAAAAAGTGGCATAGTATATTACAGATATTGTCAATAGTAGTGATGGCTAATTTTTAAAAGTTAACAAAATCGAAAATATAATATTCATTTATAATAAGTCTTATCAGCGGAACGGAAAGTACCTACAGTTAAGGAGTCAAAAAATATGGATTCTAGGCTCAGAATTGTCACCTGCTACCTTATCAGCCACCTTACCTTCAATTTTATCATTTGTAAAAATTAAGGGATGGATGAAATAAACTCAAATATCCATTCCATGTTTTCATGGTTTCTCAACGAACTAATACTATATATGTAATAATGCATCAAATGTATAAAATATAGCCACATGCCTTCTTAAAATAAAGTTTAACAACCAAAAAAGAGCTTTTAAAAATATCCTAAAAATCAAAAATTAATAATGGAATGATAAGATGGATACATAATAATAAAGCAAATATACCAAAATGATGTTATGTGGGTGTCCAAAGTACAATTATACCAATATAAAATGTTGCATTCAAAAAACAAGAAACAAGGAGTGAAAAAAACTCTCAGGAATTCAAAATGATTGTTAAGCAAACCTTCATCGAAAGTTAAAAATGGCTTTTAAATATATGAAAGGATATTCAACTTCACTTGTAATGAGAAAATACATATAAGAATCACAACATGAATTCCACTTTTAACCTACAAAAAATTTTATAATACACAGTATTGGCAAGGTTCTGTGAAATGGTTTTGGTGGGATTATAATTGGTATAATTGCTGTAGGAGGCACCTTTTTTTTTTAACCAAATTTATCATAGTTTTATCAAATTTAAAAGTGTACACACTTTAGATTTAGATGATGACTATATCTGTATATATGCAAAGTGAATTTATGTGTATGAAGTTTGTCTAGACAATGGAATATTATTTGGCGCCAAAAAGAAATGAGCTTTTAAGCCATGAACGTGGAGGAATCTTAAATGTATATTTATTACGAAGCGAATGAAGCCAATCTGAAAAGTGTGACATTTCAGAAAAGGCAAAACTACGGAGACAGTAAAAGGATCAGTGGCGGCCAGGCATTAGGGGTGGCTGGGAGGAATGAACGGGCAGAGCACAGAAGAAGATTTTAGGGCCGTGAAACTACTCTTCTGATCCTATAATGGTGGATACACATCATTATACATTTGTCACACCCACAGAAAGTACACCATACCAAGAGTGAACCCTAATGTACACTGTGACTTTGGGCGATTATGATGTGTAGTGTAGGTTCATTAACTCTAACAAACGACCCCCTGGGGTGGCATGTGGGATGTTCATAGTGGGAGAGGCTATGCATGTGTGTGTGGCGTGAGAGGGTCAGGGGGGATATGGGAAATCTCTGTGCTTTCTGCTCAGTTTTGCTGTAAACTTAAAACTGCTCTGAAAAATAAAGCCTATTAATTAAAAAACAAACAAAAACAAACAAAAAAAAACACCAGAATAGCTAAGAATTAAAAATGACTGTCTCTGGGGAGGAAAGAAATAAAAGGGACAGGACAAAGAACATTCGTTCTCCTCATAAGCCCTCTGTGCTATCTGATTTTTTGCCTCAAACCATGGGCACACGTACATTAACAATTTAAAATAACTGCATCAACATTGATAACTAGGATTAAGTATCCAAATGTAATGTAATATGGATTATGCCTGAAATTTGTAAAGAATTAATTTACATAAGCAGCACACACACAAAAAAATCAACTATTTGTTGGTAAAATTAAAATCTGCAGTCGTTAATGCCAAACCATCTAATTCATACTTTGCTATATATGTATTAACAACACCAAAAGAAATGAACAAAAACATTCTGTACCAGTCTCGCTTTTTTAAAAGTAAAAATTCTTTCAAGGCAGAGTCTCAATGTTTTTGGGACTGAGCTATGTAACAATGCTGCAAACTGACCTTAGATAAGTCACTTCTTTCCCTCTACTTACTTTCGTGACATCATTTGGAAATTAAAGGGCTAAGATAAGTTTGAACAAAGCTTAATCCTAGTTCTAAAAATCTGATAATTATATGACTCTAAACAGCCCATAACTTGTAAGGAAATATGCATACGCAGGAAAAATAACAGCTAGGATTCAGGACTCTGCTCTCGGTCCTGCTCATCTTTTACACCTAATGCCAGGCTAGAAACTGTCAGAAACTGGCTTCAGTTCCCACACAGATTATTCAGCCTTGTTCTTTTGAATCTCAGACATTCAGTGTCCAAAATCAACTATACTTGTTAATGATCAAGTGCTACTACTTTTTCTTGAGAAGTTTAAAATATGAAAATTAACTCAGAAGCAAGTAAATTCAATGTTTTTCTTGAGTACTTAGTATGTGCAAGACAACACACTTTTATAATCATAAAACATTTTAAAAATTATGAAAGCATTTACACGTTCATTGCTTGGTCCTCAACACAACCTGAAGCAACAAAGTAGCAGTGAGAGCCCAGAAAGACCTCATCCCAGATGGGATGCTCCCTCTCAGTTGCCTGCCCCTTTACTGCAATTAAGGACATGATGTATTAAACTATCAACTTGCCTAGCTGTTCCTTCGATAGTTATGAGAGCTGGTCTCCAAGCTCATACCCTTCAATTTCCATAACTAAAATATTAAACAACTGGATCCTTAATGCCTTCAAATGTCTTTTCCAAGTGACAATCTCTGACCTATTAACTCCAATTTTACCATGAGAAAACTGAGGCCTGGAGGGGCATTGCTGGTTAGCGGTAAAGCTAGGCTTCGAACCCTAATTTCTGGGTTCAGAATCAGTAGTGTTTCTTTGTACTACAGAATAGAGCCTATACTTTTTGGCAACAGTCAGTTAAGCATTTATGAACAATCTGAGCACATATCTTGTAAAATAAACATTATTTGTGGTACTGGATATATTTTGCTCAGATTTCTTCAATAAACCAGGTAAAGGTTTGCATACTAAAAGTTTTTTAATTGGAATTTTTCTCCCCCAAGGCACCAGAAATCAATTTTCAAGCTAAAATGGTATTGTGAACTTTATATACAATATCTTATTGGTATATGAAAACACTGTCACATTTAACTCAGTGCTATAATGTTATAAACACCTAATTCCACCAGAAAGCTATACTTGATATTTACCTTCTAGCACCTAAAACTTAATGCTGACTTGCATTAGCCATCCACCCTGCTGAGGCTGATGTGAAGGAGTGTTTGAGCAGCAACGTGAAGGGCCGCGGAAAGGCATTTTCCCAACAGTTAGGCCCTTCGCTGCCAACCATGGGTCTCTCCAGTTCCTTCACTTCCTTCCAACAGCTTGCAGAATTCATAAGGAAACTGGTTATGGCTCGTCCAGTTCTTGAACCACCCTACTCACTGTTAGCACGAAAAATTTTCAATATTCACATTTTCCACAGTATCACATCTAAGCCAATACCACCAGTCTAAGGGTTGAATTAATGTTCATTTGATATCATTTTACTATATTTCAAAAATCCTGTGGATAAAGAGAATTTGATAAAGATTCTTAACCAGTTTCATCCCTCCCCAAATACTTCCAAGATGGATTTTAGAGAAATGGCTCTAAAAAATATATATTGTTCTTTCATATCCTAATAAATAGGGAATCCTAAACATAATCAAACCTTTAGCCCTGCTAACATTCAAGTCTTTACTCCACCAAACAGCATAGCTGCTCCACCCCTTATCTCCTACAAACTCTCTGCTCCAGTCAAACTAATGCAACTGTTGAGAACTAGGGTTACAGCAATATGTAAGTGCTGGCATGAGAAGAATTTTTTTTTTTCATGGGCTCTCATTCTAATTTCATTTGAGAAATACAAATAATAGAGATAACAGATAATATGAAAGTATGATAAGTATTCAGACAAAAAATAAAGCACAATAAAAGGACAGAGAATAAGAGGAGTGCTATTTTAGGCCACTCAGAGCAGTTGTTTCTTTTTAAAAAGCAGACCTCTGAGCAGAAGGAAGCTTGAAGGAAGGCAGCACATGAGCCATGCAGCTATCTGAGGGGAGACATTCAAGAGAGAAGAAGAGAGGGTAAGCGCCTTGGAGACAAGAGTGAACTAGCAGGCTCCAAATTAGCAAAGGCACCGGCATGGCTGAAGTAGAATGAGTGGTGTGGACAAGGTTAGCAGACGACATCAGACATCCCTCTACTTGAAAAGTCAACAAAGTCCCACCACACAAATAGACACAGATCCCCCAAAAGGCAGCGAAAGCAGTCCGTTATGAATATCTCATCTTTACCAGGACAGAACTTATGAAAAAACTAGAAGAGCTTTCTTAGATTAAATTATAATTCGAAAACCTGCGAATCAGGGCCAGGCTGAGAATTCGGCAGCCCCAATCCTTAATGAGTTCATAGGTTGATAAAGGAGAAGAACATGCGCAGACCTCAGAGCAAGATGCTGTACGTCTGGTCTGGGACCAACAGAAAGACCCACTCTGAGCGGACCTCTCGGGGACCTGTTCAGAGTGGTGTCACTGGGCCTATTCTTGACAATGGCATCATCGTATACAGCTAGCAGTGACAGCTTTAACAAAATTACAGCAACAAAAAGATAAAAAGACTAAAAAGGAAAGAAATCCAGTTCAAGTCCTCAAAACAACTTCAATTTCATAATTTATAAAAGCATCACAAGCAGTCCTCAAAATACCAGTTTGGGACCCGTACAACATAACTGCTTCTGATGCTAGGACCACTGGTGGAGTCACGGGGCTCTCAACTCAAGACTTACCAAGACGCTGTCACCAGTTCTACGTGTTGTGCTTTCGGCCATGGCCTGCCGACCATGTTCCTTCCGTTACACTCTCTACTAGTCTTCAGGAAAATACTTTTAACTTACTTTTTACTCCTTTCCCACACAGTTCCTTGAGATCAAGGAGCAGGTACATTAATTAAAGACTAGGCTTTACTTTTGGAAGACATTTCAATTCTAGTTGGATCGACCCAACGTACACTGAAAATGTCAAGTCATGAGCCCATGCATGACTTAATCTTTATTTAAATATATAAATGCTGAGGGGTATGGATTTGAGGACAGATTCCTGGAGGATGGGTAATTTTAATCTGACTTTGAAAATTAACACCTTAGAGAATACTTTTATCAAAAAATCCAAACTGAGAACAGTATCCTCTAAATATTTAGAAGTCAATTTTCATCACGAATCCTACAAATTCTTAGAGTTTATGTAAACTACTATAGTGATCTTATTCTCTTAATAATAAAGTGTAATTTAAAACTTAATTTATACACCTCTAAATATCTATGTTCTTGGTAATCACTTGATCTCAGTATTAACAGAATGATTGTGCAGTCTCGTTTGGAATCACCCTCAGTGGCCATTAAAACTGGATTCCTCTTGCCGTCCCCCTGCTAATGCAGCACCGACACACCAATGTTAGCGTGAAAGTTCGTAGTGAGACTGATGACGCTCAGGTGTGAGACTATCCTGGTTTCCATATGTTAATATTCCGCCTTAAATTATGAGCTGATCCGTAACACTGCACTACAGTTACAGTAGATGAAACACGGAAAGAGTAGTTTGGTTTCACATGGAAACAGTTACCAAGACAAACCTTCTTGCAGGATGGGTTCCAAGAATATTAAATCATAAGAAATTGTTTCAGCAGCTGGTTAAAGCTGAGTGTACATCATACAAGACATCTGGTTGTCTGTGCATTTTCAGTTCATTTAAAAAGTATAAACACATTAAAACACTGAAATGTTTGATATATTACAACACTGTCTGCTTGCTTCCCAAGAGTGTTCAGTGGCTGGTCTAGTCACTGTACTCCTGGTTTATTTACTAGCTAAAGGGCTTTATAATTTCAATTCTCCTTAACTTCACCAAGACATTTTATCAACAAAGGGGAAAAAAAGAATGTACTCGTTTAGGAGATATATTAAATTGCTGGCATTTGTAAGGACATAGTGTAAAGGAGATGATGTTATTTTTAAAATTAAATCAGAAACACATAACATTGCATATACTATGACAAGTAAATAGCAAACAACAAAAGTGCATCCCTTCCTGCATTTGACTGTATGTAACAGAAACCTAGCCACAGTGGCTCAACCAAAATAAGGGTTAATTTTTTTCAAGTAAGAAATTTAAAGAGAAGCAATCTAGGGCTGGTTTAATAGTCCGTAATGCCATCAACATCCCATGCTCCTGGGACACGATTCTTTGCGGGCGGCACTCATCATCATAGTTTTAAGATGGCCTACGTGTTGCCTCCACATTCCAGGAAGGAAGAGAAGGACAAAGAGCGAAAAGCTCTGCAAGCTCACGGCTTCTGCTTACATATAATTGGCCCACGCTAAGTCACAGGGCCACATTTCAGGCACATTCAGTTCCCAAATTGCCTGAAGACTAAGCTAGGCAGACACTGGCCACCCAAACAATACTGGAGATGTTAGAAAGGGAGGTGAGAAAGGATATCAGGCATGCTACTAGCTGTGTCTGTCACAAGAGTTCAACTCACATGGGACATTTTCCCCTGTGCCCTTCCCTATCAGGTGATTCCTCCCTCACTTGTCTCATGCTGCACATCACCAGGCCTAATGACAACAGGGGTTGGTGGTTCTCATTCCTAAATCTATATTACAATTCTGGATGTTGCACTTATGTACAACAGAAGCCAGGAGCCTAGTTCCTCACAAATACCTGTCTTTTCTTTCGGGACTACAAGTGAAGAGCACATAGCCAACAATATCTTCGTGTAGATTGAGATTCTACGGTGATAAACCTTAAAATTTACTTCTTTATTTAGAAAATAATTCCTTTAAAATATGCATTCTCGACAGGGGCGATATCATCCCCAAGGGAGTGAAAATGGGTTCATCAAGGTGAAAAACTTCATAGATATTATAATGACTTGTGACCCTCCAAAGGCCACAGTATATAAACATATTCAGTGTATCTGGGGTATTCGGCTTTCATTAGGGGGCAGAGCCAATTAAGAAAAAAATGTCTAAAAGGACTCCTCAGACAGACAAAAAAAAAAAAAAAAAGGTTGAGAGTAACTGCTTAAAAAGTAACAAACACATTGAATTATGCCAAAATTGCATGAAGTTGCAGTGACAGAAATCCAGTTACAGTAGTATAAACAAGTACGGGTCTATTTCTCTCACATGAGAAGTCCAGGGAGCGACAAGGAGAGAGGGGACTGGTAGTTAATGACTTTGGTTTAGCAGCTCAAAGGCATCAAAGCGGAATTTTCTGTGAGTCCCTTGGCTCATGGTGCTAAGATGGCCACAATTCAAAAGGCCCTGTCTACATTCCAGACGGCAGGAAAGAGGGCCGTTGAGAACAAAAAGATAGGCCTCCTTAGCTGAGTCAGGTCCCCTTAAAGAGCCATACTCAAATTTCATTGGAGAATTACCTCTACATTTCACTGACCATATCTAGCTTCAAGGGTGGAAATTAAAATCCAAACTCTCCAAAAATGACCAGAAATAAAATCAGGAGATAAAGAAGAAGGGAAGAACAAATAACATTTAAACGACTAGCTGCATCTACCACATATGAATTAGATTCAAACTGTTTTTTTCCTAAACCTTTGTTTACAGAGATCTGTAAGATCTATTACAGAGATTAATCTACTTCTGTGCCTATTATATGCTTAATATTGCTAGAGTTTGATTATTTTCCCCTTGACAACTTAAAATTCTTGTTTAGAGGATGGATATTCAGAGTTTAAACATTACTAGGCGAGAAAGATCAAAAAACTCCATGAATGTACAACCCTTAAAAGGCATACATAAAAGTACTACACCGCAACCTGTAAACTCTTCAACACGATCGATTACCATCTTCAATATACACAGAAGATAAAACAAATCCTGGCTGAGTCAGAACTTACAAGAGTGGAATATCGGTGATTAATTGCATCAAACAGCAGACTAATTCTTCCAAAAGATCTTCTGAGTCAGAACCTGGTAAGACACATAAAGAGTTTGCTTAAAAGTATAAAATAGAATGAAGTTGTTTAGAAGTTCAGTTTTCATTCCTAATAAGAATAAGAATAATAATTATTACACACACTCAGACATTAATGTTGACCTCTGAATATAATACAAATCATGAGCAAGTTAGCATCAATTATGATCTTCAGCTAGTAAAGAAATTTTGAACACCAGCTGTTAATTAGCCTTTAGAGCTTGAAGGCATCTTATAACTCCTGTAGCCCAGTAGCTTTCAAATTCTTTATATTGTACTGTTTTTTTAATGAAATCTTACACTAAAGCCAAATATATAAAATACATAAAAAGTCAAGGTGCTCTAGCTGTTTTGTTTGAATCAGGAGTAGAGTACCTGTTCTCCCTCCCTCCTATAAATATCTGACCTTGCCCTTGATCTTCTTGATAGCCTCAGAGAACCTTTTCTGAACCTGTGGGGGCTCGACAGATCACAGACTAAAACTGAGTCAGGGCCAAAACCTCTTTACAGACCAAAAAACAAAGGTAAAATGAATTTTCCAAGTCACAGAAAAGGAGGTGGCAAAGGTAGGTTGCAAATTACTATCCCAAAAGAAATGTTCCTCTGTCCCAAATTGCTCTAAGTGGCCTTCTAATTTCCAGAGTTAATCAGTATCTTATGTGACTTCTGGCTTTGGACACTACTGACATCTACTCCTTTATGAAATTCGTTTGTCTCTTAGTTCCTATGACACCTTATCTCTTACCTACTCTTTCTATTCATTCCCGGTATTCGCTTCCTCGGAACATCTTTCAAACTGCTGGTGTATCCCCCAGAGTTCCACCACTGGCTTTCTTCTCCTCTCTTCTCACTCTCTGTGTTCTCCTTAATCAGTCATCACTTACATGCTGGTGATTCCTACAGCTACAGTTTTTCCCTTGGCCTCTCCACTGAGTTTCCTATCTTTATATCCACTTGCCTGCTGGCCATCTCCACCTAGATGCATCACCAGCCCTCAGACTCAAGATGTTCAAAACTGAACTCATCTCTCCCAACACTTCAAATCCACTTATACCTTCTTTAGCCTCCTTTCTGATGACTGCATGGGTTAACCCGAACCCAAAACACAGACCACTCTCTTACTAATCTTTTTATAACCAATCAACCTCAAGGTTCTCTCAAGTACACAGTCATCTGTTATTTCCTCTTTTCTTCCGTCCCTGTCCTGCCTTCGTTCATTATTTCATCATCTCAGTTCAGTTAAACAAGTTTACTACACTAAAACTCACTCCCGAACTTCTTTAAGTCTTCCTACTGGTATTCCTACCTCCAATTTATTCCTCTCCAATACAAACTCCAGATTGCTGGCAGAGGGACCTAACTAAATTCCATCCTTTCACTCTCCCCAGCTTAGATCTATTCAATTACTTTAAACTGATTACTATGTATCAGGAAAAAAACTCAAAGCTGCAAAGTACAACATGGCAGAAACTTCAAGACACAGGCCTTGCATCCCTTTCTAGCTTTATTTCCCACTATTACTCCATTCACAATTTATTTTCCAGCAATACCAAGCTACCTGCCACAGGCCATTTTATGCCTCCTCAATAAAATTCTCTATGCCTGGAATGACATCCAATGATAAAAATCTAATTTTTAAAAAGCCAATCTTTAACCATTCATATCATCCTCAATCTTCATCTCTTCTGTAAAACTCACTCACTTGCCTCACCCTGAATAAAAATAATCATCTGGATCACATCTATGACATGTGCATATTTCTTTCACTGCATATCTTGGTTACATTTTATCATAATTTCTCTCTATATGGAAGCAGGCCCCTATTGGACTCCATTTCTCAAGAATGACGACTGACAGAAAGAGCTTGGCACATGATGTATACTCAGTACATGTGTGCTGAACTGAACCCAGTTGTCTAAGTATAAATCTAATGGTTATTTCCAGAGCATAAAACATTTGGAGTCTCAAAAAAAAGTTTAGCGATTATTTTTTCTAGACCATACTATCTATCACTTGGTAGCCAGAAATTATGAAGAAATTCATTCCTGCCTTGCCATAAATAGAACTGGCACAGTAACCCTCTAAAAAATGAATGCCGAGCTTGAAGAGAATATTAAATGACGACGAACACACCAATCAATGCTAAAAAGAATACACAGCAAGAATCGAGTTCAATAAGACATTAAATCTCACTCTAAAAGAGGAAGGCTTAGCTCTACTCATAAAGAAAGTAAAAGAAGAAAATAAGTAACATTTGTCTCTGAGGCTACAAGATAAGTAGATCTAAAATCCTTCTCATTGCCAAAGCTGTCCAACATAACCCACACGAGTTAACAACCTATTCCAATGGGCTGACTTGTTGGCAGATAAAATTTATTTAATACATCTTGGCTCATCCTACTGAACGAAGTGACCCAGACCCGAGTAAGAACATTTGAAATTATTCACTGATTCCCTACAGAATATTTTGGATCACATGACTTGGCCAGTTTAATGACATACCCCTGTTTAGTCAATTAGCCAGAACAGTGTTTTAATTACAGGACGTGAAGGAACAAGCGCTCAGGACCCACAGACAGTACCTGTTTTTTTTTTTTTTTTTACTTCCAGGGGTGTAAACAAATCTAATTTTTAAATCTTAAAATGGTGACAAGGATTCTCTATTCAGTCGTATATGCCACCCAAAATCATGGTCAAGTTTACAACTGAGTCGATTAAGAAATATATTCAGCTTTGTTATCAATTTAACATAATAATGAAAATGATGATAAATATATTTCATACAAGTAAAATGGAACATATTAAGGCCAAAGCTCTAACAAAACAAAATAATAAACAATTTCCAGCTGAAATCACTGATTTTTTCCATTTACTTAAAAAGAGAGGAAGGAAGGAAGGAAGGAAGGAAGGAAGGAAGGAAGGAAGGAAGGAAGGACGGAAGGAAGGAAGGAAGGAAGGGAAGAAAAATTCCCACCGGGTACAATATTCTTGTTTTTGGGCTAATCTAGAAGAAAATATTTGCATTAACAAGTGAAGAGTGACAGGATGTGACTGCTTACCAGGTTTGACATGAAGCAACTTACTCATCTTGTATTATTTTCCAAGTAGTATTTATATTACTTAGCTTTCAGATGTGGCCAAATATCTTCCTTAGTTCCAAGAAAATTAAGTAAATATAAATTCACCTGCCAAAAATTATAGTAACACACTCATGCATTTCTCACAAGAAAGATGATCTTAAAAGTCCTTGAAATTTGCAGGTCGCTGACAAAGTAAATTGACGTTCTTTGAGCAAAAGACTTTGCAGAGATTCAGTGTGATTACTGTATCATGAACTTTATAATCCAGAATTTTATCTCTTAAAGTTTTAAATTGCCTCTATAGCTCCAGCCAAATATTTTAGTATTTGAAATCTTAGCTTCTAGAGATAATATTAATAGCTAACATTTACTGAAAACTCTACCCTTGGAGAGACACTGCTGACTATTTCATTCTTTTTATCCCACATTAATCTTGACAACTCTTAAGAAGTGGATAAGATTATCATCATAATTTTACAGATGAAGAAATAATGGCTCAGAGAGGTTAGTTTACTTACAGTAAGGGGCAGAGCCCAGATCTGAACCCAAGTTCAGACTCCCAAAGGGAGAAAAAAAACTGACAAATTATTTTTAAAGACTTTTTTCTATACAAAACTGGAATAACTCCAGTCAACCAACTCATGCCTCACTCAAGACCCTAAATACAAACTCCTGGTAAATGAGCACTGTGAGCCATATTAAGGGAGAAATCTGAAATATCACATATTAGTTCACATATCAAGGTGATATATTATCATATTCACCAACATATACTGATAAGTATTATTCAAAACAAGGTCACTGAAATCTCAACCTTATCCCTGGGGTCTTCCAACTTTAAAGCCCTAATCTCACTTCTCTGGTCCCTTTGCACATCACCAGAGAAAGAAAGAAAGAAAAGACGAGATGATATCTACGGTCCCTTACAGCTTTAATAATCTATACCTAAACCTAAGTTGCGGTTCCTGTTACTTCTTTTTGTTTGGTACCTGTTCGGTACCATATGGTCTTAGGGAGAAGATCAGAGAATACTAAAATACTGTAAAAATCAAATGTCTTCCATTATTTGATTATGTGAAGGGAAGAGAGGGAGAAAAGAGTCACACACACACACACACACACACACACACACACACACACACGAGGATTGGAGAAAAAAAGGACTGGTAGAAAACAAAGTAGTAGCCAGAAAAAAGAAATAATATATAGATCATTTAAATCAGCTTACATGTAGTTATTAAAGGAATATTAAAAGAGGGAGAGCTAATCTTTGTTGTTTTCTTTGTATTTATGAAGTCGAGCTGTCAGTTTCCCAATGCTGCCCAATACCACACTGCACCAAATACAAGAACTCAAATCAATCAATAACAGAGCTATATTCTGAAAACAGGCGTGCCTAAAAGATTTAGAGCAAAACTGACTCCCTTAAATGGAAGACACACAGCTAGGTTACATTAACTATAGACATATTCAGAAAACCATGGTAGAGTCTAGGTTATTGTTTACTTTTATTGTGAAGCTAATATTGCAATTACTACTTTAAAATACTAAAACTCATATTTAAATTTATAATTAGCAAAATCAAATATGCCTCTATACTTTAATCATAAATTAAAAGAAAAGCAAATGGACTCCCTCTTTTCTAAAAATAATATCGATCTACATTTTAATGCATTACAATATTTATAAGCCTGTGTCCCACACCATTCCAATAAAATCTGCAATAATTCTGGCTGTCTGCTATAATTGTGGTCGAATGGAAACGTTCCTAATTATCCTCAAGAATAATACAATCTGCTGGGCTTCATTATAAAATGTGTCTATTAGTAAAGTTTAATTGATTTTGTTCCACTGATAACATAAAAGAAAAGGAGAGAAGAGAGAGATCACTTATTATATGATCAAAAAACAATTCGGGAGCTCAAAGAAGTACATTTATTTTTCTGCAAAAACAGATTCGAAGTCTTACATGTTAAACATCTTAAAGGAATGAATCCATGCTTTCTTTTTGCTCTGAGTCACATTTTTCAGCTATACATTAATTTTTTTTATATTACTTATCTATAACTAATAAAATTAATCTATTTTATATTAAGACAAAAATAACCAAAGCAGAAACCAACTACTCACCCACCACACAATTTCAGGTTTACCTCTTGAGCGACAGCCTGCCCAGGCCCTAGGGACTAGCTCGGGCAGAAAAAGGAGAATAGCGCTAACCTGCAGCCATGGGAGCCAAAGCACCTCAGCCACTGAAAAATCAGAACCAGCTTCAAAAGAGAAGGATTTATCTCCATGGCCTTTAGTAAAATAAATACACCACAGATCTGGAAGGTAATTCCAGAGAGTTTCAAAAAGGTTTTAACCCAGAGGGGAACAGAAAGAAAACTGGTTGTAGTAAATAGGTATAATTATAAATTTTTAAAACATTTTCCACAAATTCCTTATCTTGTATAATTTTTTTCTTCTGTTGTAACTGCTTACAAATGAGATGTTTTTTCAACTATTTACCTGCCAGCGGGAGGCAAATGCTGGAAACTCTGCACACATAGGTACAGCCTGTCAAATGACAGCTCTCATGGGAGGGTTCCAAGCTATTTCATTGGAAGACACCCGAATGTCAGTATCTCTAAGTCCCTTCCGTGTTTTTATTCATTTTCTCTGAAAAGATCCACCGATCTTCTGGTGGGAAAGTGGGGTAGGTGAAACCCTGCTGCCAGGACTTCAGAGGCCGAGCCATCTCTTCCATTTGCAGTCCTTTCTCTTAGCCCTGTTTCTCCGCACGCCACCCCCTCCACTGTCCCTGAGAACTCGGGCAGGGAAACCCTGTACAGAGGACAAGTTCTAGTATTAAACCGGAGAAGGGTGGTCTCCTGACTGTGTATGGCAGAGGATTTGGGTTTCCAACTGCTTCTTTCAATCCTTTTGAAAGGCAGAAGGCTGTCTGCCTTTGGACATACCTGGCGCTTCCAACTCCTAAGCCTTTTCAGGGTTCTGTGGCAAGAACTGCTTTTTTTCTGGAGTTTTCCAACCCTGACTGATCAGTTGAATTCATCATTACTCAATTTTCCAACTTGCAAAATGGTATTAACATTGTATTCCCCTTTCCTCCTCTTTAATAACTTTTTATAAGTCCCTTACTGACATTTTATTGGGGTTTCAGGAGAAAGCAAAGATAAACAGATATGTCGAATCCAATATGCTTGAGAGCAAGTCTTACAAAATAAATAATTTTTTGAAATAAATTTATATTGAACTATTTTACACCAAGGAAATGTAGTTAAGCAAGTCTTTTACCTGGACTTGACAAGTCCCTAGTCTCTCTTCTACTCTCCACAAAGCTGAGCTAACGGGTTACCACGCTCCTCGGCCCACATACCTTGCTCTCCCCACCTCTTGGCAGAGGCCCTGCCTCCGCCTCACCCTCAGCACCCACACTGCTGCCCACTCAGGGTCCGCTCTTGCCAAGCAAACCTATCCTCTCTCCCTGCGCTCTTGTTCCAAGTGCCTCCTCTTTGGATCTTCCTTTCACCCCCTCCCCCACCCTTTTCATGCTCCTATCTTCAGTCTCTCAATCTCCACAGGCTTCTTCCCTCATTTAAAAAACTTAAAAATATTTGTAAAGAAACTATAACTGTCTTCTACTGGCAGCAGTATAGCGGTATAGTTACTCCAAAGGGCCCTCCTATACAAAACAACCAGTTCTTGGCTAAAATACACTTTTTAGTGCATTGGTGAGCTTCCAGAAAGTAAAGGAAATCTCCAAGGACCCCTGAGCATCATAACCAAAGAGAACAACCGCAAGCAAACAAACTGTGGCTGGCATCAAGAGCAAAACCCCGAGCGGTAAGCAAACTCCAAGGGTAGGGTGACCCTGAGAGCGAAGGCCAATATGAAGCCAATACTGGGAGACTAAGCCTTCAATCAGTGGCAAGGAAGAGAAGCTAAACCTGAGATGCCACATTAAGCCAAGAACCGCTGAAGGAGGCCAAAGTGACCTTGGGTGGTACAGCCCCTAGATCCCATATGTGGGACCTCAGCTTAAGATGAAAACCAATATCTTCAAACACGCATAAGGAAACAAGCCATC
The DNA here is from genome assembly GCF_014176215.1 of Rousettus aegyptiacus. Taxonomy (NCBI): domain Eukaryota; kingdom Metazoa; phylum Chordata; class Mammalia; order Chiroptera; family Pteropodidae; genus Rousettus; species Rousettus aegyptiacus. The sequence continues at coordinate 76,715,425 of NW_023416287.1, forward strand.
ATAAGAGTTTGTAGAAACCAACAACAGATTCAGACCCCTAAGGACTTAAAATATTGGATTTATGGGATACAAAATGTAAAATAAATATCAGTTATTACCTCGGCAAGCATGGGGTGTAATACCAAGACAGAAGAAAGGAAAACTCGCATTGAAGGCAAAAAAAAAAAATGGAAACAATTTTGCCGTACTTCACGTTTTTGCCTAGGGCCAGCTTGGTCCCCACCACTATTCTCAAAGGCATGGAATAGTGGAAAGAGCTATCTCTGCATAATGATACAAATTCTCCCTAGCAAACAATTTGCTACATCATACACAGCCTATGGGAAAATGTTCAAATATGAAATTCTCACAAGTTTCTATTATAAACTGAGAGCTTATTGAGAGTCATGTTACCCTCATAAAGATGGCTCCCCTGAATATCCATTTCATCGCAGCAATATTACAATGAATTGGAATAAACAAAAAAGTTCAGTATGCTATAATAACCCAACAATCCTAAAATGCCTCAATTGACTTTGCTCAATTGTTTGCAGATGGTTCTCTACTTTGGTCGATTCAACTTTCAAACAACCTGTACTACTGTGTATTATCTATCCCTAAAAAATCCTTCACGTGCCTAATTCAGATATTCATATATGAGCTGATAAATGGATGTTTTCAGCTATTGCAAGGTAAGGTTCCATTTTTTCCCCCATTTAATAGTATCTATGTAATCATTTAATTTATCACACTTTGATAAATTGTAAAAAGACATTAGTATAAAATATAAAAGACTTATGCTGTGTGATAAAAAGTAAAAATCTCAAACGTACAACATGTAAGCCTAAGATGAAAATAACTACACATGTCAAAAACAGCAACTCTTTAACTTTAACCTTAAAAAGGTATTCACTGGACTTAAGATGGTGGGCCAACAGTAGACTCGATTGTAAATGAAAATAACAAAATTTAAAAAGTATGTGTAAAATCTTGAATTACCAACTCTGCATAAAAGAGGAGGACAGTCAGTCAGTGCACGGACAGAATCGCCATTAATCAGCTATCACAGATGTGGCTATCATTGAAAAAGTGTCATTTTCACACTGCCTCTACATTGGGCTACCTCAGATGTATGACAAAACCATGCTTCTCAAGCTTGGTTATGAGTAGGGAGTGCAAGTACAGAGAGGGTATTCGGGAGAACCTTTGGCCCCAAAACAAATACAGTGTATCTTTCAAGTGCATCAGTTTACTCAATGGTTAAATAATAAAAAATAATTTTACATTAAAACAAATACTATGTTAAATAAAGTAAACATCGGCATAGTTTTATGACGTGATGTACTGGGTTTGCAGGTGCAGGCTGGACTAGCCTCTTGGGCCCTATGGGAATAAACGTTAACTCCATTCTTGCTGCTAGAACTTCCTGGGAAAGTTTGCAACTCCCTAAGCAGAACTATGTTTTGGCACTGTTGATCCGACAAAAACAGAGCCTCGCATTAACTAACGCATGCAAAGCACAATCTGATTAAAATCGCTCTTTAAATACCAGAGTATAGTTAACAAATATAGAAGGCTGAGTATCAAAAGTAGGAAATTAAACATATTCATGTCTTAAATCTCAAAATCAATGTATGAAGCTCTAAGTAGGCAAGAAAGCCTATTGAGGGCAGAGGTGTATTTCAAAAAACGAACCAGGAAACAGTGGCAAAACGGCCTTTGCTCTCAGACAGAGAGCGTGAAGGGTAGACGCAAAACACTACATTCCCCATATTTCATGTGTTAATAATCCCTCTCTCCTCTTTTATGTTCCAGATTTGAATGCTAACAAATGAAACACAGGAGTTGATCTTGAAAACTATAGGCCCTCCTTACTGCTGGCCTATATATATATAATAAATAGTCAGCAGTATCAGGAGATAAATGGTAACCTTTTCCTGTATCTTCAGAAAAAGATGACACTTTTCAGCATCATAAAACATAACATTGTCTTTGCCAATGTTATTTTTGATCAAGTAGTCCCAAAAACACTCTGACTCGGAGACTGTTTGAAAATAACCTTTAACACATTAAAATCTGTCATTCTGAGTGGTGTCTCCCTTAATTGCCCTAATAATGGTATTTAAACTGACACCCATTTCCTGAAAAGAATACTTGGGATTTTTATTTTTATTTTCCATATGTATGGAAGTCAAAATAAATAAAAGCTTCAATCTTCTGGCTTCCTTATTTAAAAAAAAAAAAAAAGAATGACGAGAGTCTTGGCTCATTTAAATTAACAGAGGGGAAGAAAGGGACAATGTCAGGTCATTAAAAAATGAAAATTATAAGAGGAAAAATAAAAATTTCAAAACTATACATTTCTATGCTTAAATGCTAAACATACTATCCCCAGAACATCATGAAAGGCAATACTTACTGTAACTGCCAAGTGGTTTTTCTTCATAAGTAAAATGAAGTTGTAATTCCTCCTCTGACATCTCACAAATGAACACTTTCAGCAAACAGCAAATAATAAACAAAGCATTGTGTGTCTGCCAAATGAAGATGTGGCTAAAAAGGAAAGACCGAAATCATACAAGAATCAATATTTAATCATGAGCATAATTGGTTCATTTCTAGTCCATGATTTCTCCATGATTTCTCAATCATTTTGTCCATTCTGTTTGTAATACTAGAACAATGTCCATATATTTAATGGCTCATGATTTATGATGCTGGGCCAGTGATATCTATATTACAGTTTACTTCACATTTCATTCTGTATATTTTACATAGTGAATCAACTTAATAAAAATATTTTCCTTTAGGCATGATTGCTCTTTGTTCTTAACTTTATAGTTGTCTCACACACAAGCAATTCAGAGAACAAAAAGCCAAAAAGTAAAACAATATATATAGTTACAAAGAGAATATATGTAAATACACAAGCAAAATTTTAAATGGAGCAGCAGCAGCAGCACAGTACAATACTGCTATTTGTATTAACAAGCATGAACTTGCAAGAAAAATTTTAATTAGATTCAATATAATTTTGAAAGCAGGGCAATGAACAATCTTTTAAGACATTGCCATCCAAAAATGTTTTCAAAAAATGTTTGAATGCATAAAAGGTTAACTTTGCATTGTATCTAATATAAAACTATAATATCTAATCTGAACCTTCTTTCATCTAATATGAAATAAAAGAAACAGATGTGAAATGAAATAATACTCAGACTAAGTCATTATTCAAATTAGATATGACCAGCAGTGATAATGGGTGAAAATTACCTTTTCTAGTAATAATGACATCACTCTTAATCTTCTTAAAGAATATATTTCTAAGACTGTCTAAAGTGCTAAAATCAGATTCCAGAATTTATAATCTGACTCCAATGACCTGGACAGCAAATTAAAACCTCTCATTTACTTTTTTCCTTTAATAATGAGAGTAATTCCTTTATAGCTTTCAAAAGACCATAATCTACTTCTACCAACAGACAAAAAATACTCATATTGCTAAGTATAAAGAGAACATGATTTAATCATCTGGCTTACTTCTGACATTCTGCTGAAAGTTTTAGTTCTTTGGTTCTAGAAAGGAAGACCTTAATTAACGCACCAAGGTTTCCTGTTCGAGGATTGTTTTCAACTGCAAAATAAAAAATGGTTTTTCAAAGTTAAAATTAAGAACTAAAATCCAAGTGAGCATATCATAACATTTATAAAACCAAATGTCAAACTGAAGTTGCTTATGGAACAACCTTACTGTCAATTTCACATCTAATTAGGAAAAGCAATGATACTTGGTTGTAATTCTTTCTGAACAACAAAAAACAATTTACAATACAGAAATAATAGAAACAGTAGGAAATCAGCCATCTCATCTGAAAATCCAAAATTATAAAGAAAAGATGTAATAGTTACCATATATATATACAATGTATGCACACACATGGTTCTCTTTAGAAAAGCAGATGTTAAAAAAATTCAAAACCTCATGATTTATATCCCAAGTATACAATACAATAAGCTATAAAGGTAAAACTGTTCAGATAATCAGAAATTATTCTAATAAAAAGACACCTAAAGAAAGCAATGTGGCCAAGTTTAAAAAGCGGGTATTTCAGCAAATCCAGCCTAAAGAATTGAGTGAAGACTGTATTGGGAATCAGAAGCCCTGGTTTCTAGACCAAGTCTGCAATAATGGAATTTTGAACCTCAAATTATTTACTTCTCCAACCTCACTTTTATCATCTGGAAAAAAAATAACAGCTAACATATATTGAACAATATTCATGAAGTGGTTTACATGTTACCTAATTTAATCCTCAAAATTATATATATGCCATAAGCATCAATGTTACCTCCGTTTTATAGATCCTCACCTGTAGGCTGCTACTTGTTCAAGAACACAGCCTTATCTACCGGCTCAAATCTTTTGCTCTAAACTGCACTATACCGACGCCTATAATCAACCTTTGAGGAAAAAGTCTCCCTCTTACTGTCTACCCCAACCAGAAAATTTATGTTAATCCTCCCACTCAGTAACTTTCTTAGGGATTTAGAGATTAGAATTCCCAGAAAGCAACTGGCAAGAAGTAAACAAGGCAAATACAGAGAGTATTGCTGGAGGATAGAGGTGGGGGAAAAAATGTTGATTCAAATGTTTGATCTGGAGATTTATAATTTTCTCCCATTCCAAAACCAAGTAGTAGGGGTAACATAAAGTCCCATTTAAACCAAGCAAACCTGCACAAAATAAAACCTTCCTTCCTGAGTTCTAGAAATTAGGTAGGAATATAGCACCAGCATGCCTTCAAGGTAAAACAGCAGATTCAAGAAGCACCTACAGAAGCCACACAAAGAATAGGGTTAATAAATATACCCTCTCTGGTAGCAAACAATGTGCCTTATTGGTACACTCTGTGGCCTTGTCCTGCTTTATTTTTTCTGAAGAGTCATTATATAAAATATGTGTATAAAATCACTATATAAAATACATTTTATACATTTTATATACAATACTTATTTATGGCTCCCACTGAGACAGATACATGAGGTCAAGGACCTGGGTCAGTCTTTTTTGCAGTCACAACCCTAGCTTATAGAAGGTGCTCAAATTATATTTGGTGGCTTAATGAGTAAGAAGAAAACAATAATTACAGTGACAACAAAATAAGGAAAGGTTATGCTGAAACCTCAACAGAAGACCCAAACCAAAACTGTCGATATGATTTTAGTACACAAGTATCATCACTGTAAAATAGGAAAAGGAACTATTTATTTTTTAAAGAAAACAGAAAGACCCTGGGAAAAATCAGTATAATGAAAAGTGAGTAATCTGACATGTTAGAAAAATGAGAAATTATTAAAAATAAACTAAAAATGCAATAACAACTAAAATATGCACTAGTACTTTGAAAGAGAACTGTAATGTATAAAACACTGAATCAAAGATATAAAAGAAGAACTACAAGAAAAGAAATGAAAAAAAAAGATGAAAATCAACAGTATAGATGATGCTAAGTTGGAGGGAGAAATTAATACAAGTAAAATAAAAGCCATAACTAACAAAAACTTCGGAATTGAAAAAGATCTTAATAAATCAATAAAAAAGACCTCACCAAATTATGAGCAAAATCATAAGAAAAAAAGTATAACAAGAAATATTTAATCATAATTGTTACAGGGAAGAGCCTTGTGAACAAAGAAGGAAAAAGAAATTAAGGTCTCAGACTTCCTTTCAGGTTAATACAAGATGTCAGAAAAGAATTAACCAACTCCTACAGAGTTTTGAGGGAAATGACAGTAAAGAAGTTCATGTACAGAGAAGCTGTCTGTCATTCTTGACTGACTCCTACACTGCATGAACTGCACAAACGGAAAAATAATCCAAGGAATCTAATGGAAACAGCAATGGAGAGCTAAAACAATATAAACACATTATCAGCTGTCTGGTGCTGGGGAGGCAGAATTTAAAGTTGAAGTTAATTCCTGCCAAATTGGAGGAACTTGGTTACTGCCTACGACTTTCCACTGACATCTCTGATGGGCCATATCTGAGAAGAATGACATCTCATGAATAATAACTAGACCCCAAGACTAAGGAAAACCCAGAAATAATAATAAGAGACCCAGAAGGACAGGAAGAGAGAATAGGGCAGAAAAAAATATCTGAAAAACTTGTGGGAAATAAAACCTCCCTATATTTCTCAGTGTTCCTGTAAAAAAAGCCTCACCTCCTGGGTTAGGGAAACATATATGTTATAAAGTGAGAGAATGTCTGCTTTCACTTCTAGAAACATTTCACATACCATAAGGATTAGAATTACAGCCATGTGTTTAAAACCTATCTCACTGAAAGTCAAGCATTACATCACAAGATAAGCACCTAAGCTGACTCCAAAGGTGCAGGAGAGTCTAGATAGAGAATTATCTTCCTAAATATCTATATTTTAGGGAGGAATGAGGTCCCAGAACTTAGAAGCACCTCTAGGTCTAAAAAGCCAAGACAAGGAGGGAGGGAGGATATCTGTCTCCTGAAGAGATCTTATTTACATATGAAAGGACTGGGATAAAGGGAAGAAAAGGGGGACAGCTAATTCCTTCTTCTTTACCAGGAAAAGACACCTCCCCCCATTCACGTAAAACAACTGACCTGGCTCTCACAGCATTGTCCTGCCAAGTAAGAACTAAGACAAAGGGGGAACCAATGCGCTTATTATTTACTATGAGGTATTTAATAAGAAATCTGTCTCTGATCCAGAAAACCTTGTACGTACGTTCCGGGGAAAAAGTAATAAAAATGAATATAAAAAGCCCAACAAAAATAATGGCCACAAACTTCCCAAAATTGATAAAACATTAATCTATGCATCCATGAATGTCAATAAACTCCAAGTAAAATAAAATAAAAAAAAATTAAAAGTATAATAATAAAGTAAAGAGATAATCTTAAAGGCAGAAAGAAAAAAAAGCACTCATCATTTACAAGCAAGCAACAATACAATTAAACCACAGACTTCCTATCTAAAAGAAAGGAGACTGGAGGGCAATGTAATCATAAAGTCAAAGAAATAAAAGGAAAAAAATGTCAACCAAGAATTCTATGACCCGAAAAAACTGTCCTTCAAACTGAAGGCAGACAGGAGGGTAGTGGGCAACTGTACAGTACAGAAACTTGACAAACACAACCCTGGCCAAGTAATCAAGGTCAATATCATCAGTGACAGCTCATGTTAATAACATGTGTCCCTGATGTGATGTGTTGAGAACAGAATTTCACCTCTGTGGTCTTTCTCCTACAGACCCATAACCCCAGAGTGACCAGGAGAAAAAACATCACACTCAAATTGAGGAGCATTCTGAAAAATACCCTACGAGTACTCAAAATTCTAAAACTCATCAAGAGTAAGGAAAATCTGAGAAACAGCTGCAGACCAGAGGAAGCTAAGGAGACATGACGACTTAATGCAATGTGGTATCTTGGATGAGATCCTAGGGGGAAAAAAAAGACATTAGGAGAAAACTAGTGAAATCTGAATAAAGTGTTGAGTTTAATTGACAGTGATGTACCAGTGTTGATTCTTTCCTTGCAACAAATGTATCATATTAAGATGTTAACAATGGGGAAACTGATGAGAGTTATACAGGAACTTTCTATATAGCTCTGCAGGTTTAATGTAAATCTAAACTATTCTAAAATTAAATGTTATTTTAAAAATTCAATAGGTGGAGTTTAATAGGAGATAACATACAACAGAAGAAAAGATTAATAAACTAAAGACAGGTTAAAAAAAAAAAAAGCCTCATAGGAATATGGGACACAATGAAAATGTTAACAAAAGTATAACAGAGGTTCCGGAGGAGAGGAGAAACAGAATAGGAGAGAAACAATGTATAAACCAGTAACGGCTGAGAATTTTCCAAAACTAATGAAAGACACCAATCCGCAGATTTAAAAACCTCTACAAACCTCACTCAAGCAGCCCAAAACACACAAAAAAAAGCCATTCCCCAGCACATCATTCTAAAATGTGAGAAACCAAGGACAAAAACTTAAAAGCATCCAGAAGGAAAAAAAAAAAATAAATCCCATTTCAAAGGAAAACCAGTAAGATTGATAGTTTTCATCTCAACAAAACTGAGAGAATGATGCAAAATAACATAATGATATCTTTAAAGTCCAGAAAAGAAATTAACGCCAACCTAGAATTCTACATCCAGCAGATATATGCTCTGAAAGTGAATAAAAATTAAAACATTTTCAGACAATAAAAACAAATTGTTGTATATCCACAATATCCTTAAAATTGATACACATTTATATTGACAAGAAAAAAAATTCCTGAATACTGCTGAATGAAAACAACATATAAATAATACGACTTACATAAAATTGTACATATAAAACAATACACAGAATACTCTGAAAAAATCTTATCAGAAAAGATTAGCAGTAATTTCCTGTGCTCTTTGATATGGGAAGATTTTTATTTTAACTGTACCATCACATTGTTGGAATTTTTGGCATCTATTTTTTTGTTCCCAAAAGTATTTTTAAATAGAAAATGACACACTTAAATATATGTCAAGTGAAAAAACACAGATTAAAGTAATTGTGTGTATATATATATAGATAATATGTAAATGAATACCCAAAAAATAAACAATAGAAGGCAATACACAAAAATATTAACAATGGCTATGTCAGGATTGTGGAATTATGAGCAATTACTGCCTTTTTTACATTTTAGTATGCTTTCCACTTTATATATGAGTAAATATTACTTCCAATTTAAAATGTTATTTTATACAAATCCAAAGTCATCTTAAAACCCATCATCATCATATCTGCACTGTCATTGTTACATCAAATCTTTTAATTTTCAGCAACAAACTGCCATATGAGTTTTTGAAAGCCATCTCTATTAACACAAAATTCTCTAATTTATGATGTAACTGCAAAATTCAAGATAAATACTACAATAACACCTTTTTCATTACCAATATAATTTGCTTTTAAAAGCAAAAATATTTCATCAAAGACTGTGGCAAACTAACTTATACAGGAGTTAGCCACATAGTTTACACGGAGCTTATCCATATAGCTTGATTTAAAAATAAAATGTCATTATCATTTATGAAGCTCCTGTACACTTGGCATTTTACAGACATATTACCTCTAATTTTCAAAGTAATAATGCAATATAATTATAATTATCTACATTTTAAAAAGCATACACATTCCTTTCAAATTACCGCCAACTTTTGAGACAAGACCCAAAAATAGTGACACCTGTTAATATAAATGGTGAACAATGAGGAAATGCTAAGCATTATACTGGATATTTCATGTTACCTGATTTTTCTTCACAAGAATCCTGAAATTTAGATGAGGAAATTAAGGCTCAGCTAATAAGTAGCAGAGCTGAAATGAAGGTCATAAAATGATTGCAGAGCCCATGAGCTTTACCATACATAAAATAATAACATCAATTTGTTATTATTAATTTGAGAAACTTCCTGATCTACTTTCATATTAATGAGGAATAATTACTCTGGTTAACATAGCCAAAAACAGCAAATACAGTCAAACAGTTTACAAATCACAGGACAAAAGATCCTATATTTTACATGAACTGTCCAGGCAATCATAAAACTAACTTAATATTTTGTTTTTTTTTCTCTGCATTTCAAAATTCACAAAAAGAATAAGCTGAAAGAGAATCTATGGTTTAGCAGAGTCTATTACCACTATGCAAATTAACCACATATGGGTCTTACTGCTAATGACTGAATGGTACCTTCTAGTGGCATCAAGGAGTACCATGAATAGAAGTAGTTATTATTACTATTATTATCATCATCAAGAATAAATCACTTCATTAATTCAATTATTGTTACACTATCAAAATTTATAACAGAAAATTTCAAATAAATGCTCATACACATATACACATGCACACATACATATACACATACACAATCATTTTTCTCACTTACCTAAAGACCTGCAGACTGAAATAGTTGCCTCCTCCAAGAGCTTCAACTCAGTACTACAGAGAAAAAAGAAAATAATTAATTATAACACTAAATATGTACAGTCATCAGTTAAATGAATATATAAAAACAGAGAAAAATAATTCAGAAGCAAATTATGGTATACAGTGGTGAACAAGCCACAAAATAAAATGAAACTTCTATTTTCAATGGAATTAGGAAATTTACTATAATTCTCAACATAAGATTCCTAAAAGAGAAGAGCTTGGGGCACCCTGCCTTTCAGGTATTGGGGCAGGGAGGAAGGGAGGGGTTGGGGGTATTTAGAAATTTCAATAAAGACATTCCAAAGTACAGAGACCCATGTGCCCATTTGCAAGGGCAGTAGTGATCATGGGAGTACAGTTATTTAGAAAAAATGTCATTATGTTTAGGAGACAGGGATTTTTGAAGTAGCCATTGAAGAGTTGCCCTCCTTCCCTTCTTTTCCTTTCCTCCCCTCCCTCTGCCCCTGCCACCCATCCATCCTAATGGGTGTGAAAGGAAGGAAAGGAAGAAATATAGATAAGCAAAGATATAGGACAAACAAGAACCAGCTTTAGAGGCTGGTGACTGGGTTAAAAATCATGTGTTCTTTTCTGCCAATATACATGGCAGAGCAAATTCTCCAAATGGGCAACTCTTCCACAGCTACTTTAAAAATCCTTACCCCCAGGATTTACTGCTGTTTCTGATGAAGCACACTTTTAAAGAAGAAACTATCCATAAGCATTAAGGCTTCTGACAAGAAAATTTTAGAGAAATGTGGAAGGACACTAATTGCTTTAGCTATCTCTGGAACGACACTATCCAGTACGGTAACCACTGGCCACATGTGGTGTGAATGAACTGTGGCTAGTCCAAACTGAGATGTGCTAGAATACAAAATGCACACCAGATTTCAAAGATTTAAAAAGAATAAAAAATACTTCATTATGAATCCTATATTTGTGAATTTATAATATTTGGGATATATTGGTTTAAAAGAAATATTAAAATTAATTTCACCTGTTTTATTTTACTTTTTTAATGTGGCCACCATAAAACTTTCAATTACATGTATGTTTCACCTTATATATCTGTTAGGGCTGTTCTAGAACCTGTCTCCAAGAAACTGAAGACAGTGTCATGTATAAGAAGCATTATACATACATACAAACTAAGACCCACTAATCACTTTAGTGGATATGCCATTACCTTATGAATCTCAAATTATATTCGTATTCAAAGAGATAAATATGTTTTCAAAATTAAGTCTTTAAGCTTCACCTAAAATTAAAATTTAGCCAAAATAACCTAGAAATGATCTGACAGTAAAGTGTTTACAGGTATCTAGTTGTTCTCACCATATTAGATATTTTTAGTATCTGCCAGCCTCACAACTCTCTCCCAATCCTTTCTTCTATCTTCCGACCTTCCCCTCAGGGGTGAGCAGAGGCAGACAGGCTTGCTCAACATGGCCCCACTCCCTGGCCACAGCTGACTGTTTCAGAGATAGACATCTAATGGAAGCCACACGAGAGTCTTGGGGAATGTAGAATTGTGATGGAAAAACAGGTTTTCCTATAACTGGAACTTGGCTGCAAAGCTGAGGGGTTATAGGAAGCCATCTTCCACCCACTGAGAAGCAGAGAAAGCTGGTTGGTGAGAGAGATGAATAAAAGCTTTGCAGAGAGAGGCAGCGATAAACAGAAAGGGCACTCGGGATTCCTGTCGGACTTCCAGTCCTTGGGACCAGTTCTTCCTGAAGCCTGGCTGTGTTCTGATCTTGGATTCTGAGACACCCCTGTCTTTTCATCACATAAGCCTCTCTCTCTGGCATATACTAAATCAAATTGATTTCTGTTAATAACCAAAAGACTTCTAATTAATACGTCACTGTGGTCAGATTTAATAATGTACATTAGTAGTTGGCAAGAAAGGGAACTATGAATTACTCAGTTTATTGGTTACTCAGGCAAAAAAAAAAGTATAAAATGCAAAAGATTGTAAAGAGCTTTATGAGGTTAATAACTAAACCACATGCATGGTGCTTCTACTTTTTTCAGTCAATAACACTCCCTTAAAACTGGTTGGGACCAAGAGCTTCAATTATATACACGTGGCTATAACCCTCAAAAGTTCCTGAATTTGTTTGTTTAACAAATACTGCCTAGGTGCCCAGGACATGCTGGGCTATGTGAAGGATGTTGCCTCTGTCTCCAGACTATGTGGAGGAACGAAGAAGCAGACTACTCAGTGCAGGGGAAGTACGAAGATCAAACCCAGGCCTGTGCATGAGCTCACAGGAGGTACATGCAATCTACCCTAGGAAGTGTCAAGGAAGGCATCTTGGTGGAAGTAACTGTCTGTCCTGAAGGAACAAGAGAAATCAGTCAAGCAGACAAAAGGGGAAGGCTTTACAGACACAAGGAATAATGTATGCATAAGTATGGCAGTCACAGAGAGCCTGGCACGTTCTGAGAACAGAAGTTAATCAACACTGAGGAATGGCAAACTACAAGCCTGGAGGAATATACTTAAAGGCTAGAGTACGGAGTTCAGTTTCTCACCTTGTTCTCAACAGAAAAGTACTGGGGATTCCCAAAACAAAAACCGACACAGGGTTCTGATTTATTTTTAAGACAATATTAGTTTTTAAAAAAAGGATTAACTCCAACATGTATTAGTGAGGTTGGTTTGGACATCACCTCTTCCAGGGAACCTTCTCTAATCGCCCAAGATTAGGTAAAACGCCTAGTCTCTGCCCTAAAAGCACCCAATCATAAAACTAAGCACACACTAGCAAGACCACCCAATTATTTGTCTCTGCCCCACCCCCGATAGTGAGCTCCTTGTCCATCACAGGATTCTCAGCCTGGTACAAAGCAGATACTTAAAAAATGCACTGAATGAATGAAGGCCTTTGTCGGACATGCCATTACCTATGGACAGAATTCATTACTTCCCCTTGTTCAAGAAACACTTCATTCTCTCCAGCCCTCAAGAAAAACTCTTACCCCAAGTTTAAAACATTTTTATTAAAATATTTTTAAAGACACATGTGTTTCCAAATGAAAAAATAATATATCTTTTTGAAGCAGTCTGATCTGTCATTCAAGGATGAAGAGAGACCAGGAAAAGTTGGGAATTGTCCCAACTTTCTTGGAAATCTCCCTCTTGTGGTAAGCCAGCCAGCAGCACCTGCCGTTCTGTGATTAGGCCCATCAGGCCTGGGTCCCCTATACTCAGCCATGTACTGAGACAGCACCACAACCACTGCCCCCCTAAACAATCACCATTTCGGGTCAGAAGACTATGGCGTGCGCAGAGTATAAACTCCTCGAGAACAGGGAAAACATCTCTCATTCACCCACGCATTCCCCTCCAAACACTTGGTAATGACCTATCACATAAAGGATTTGCAGAGCTGTTTGTTGCAGGGTCCCTGCAATTTCTGCACTCTGAAGCATTATTTCAACAAAAAAATCAGCCAGGTACACCCAATGCCACAAGCAACACACTGATTGTTATAACAGAATTCCTTTCCTCCTACCCCTCCATCCTCCAATTTTTCTAAACTTCTTGGAACGTTTTAAGGATCTTCTTTCTCATTTGCTTGATTTAGAGTTAAAATGAGGTGGCAAGCAATTGGGGTGGTTGGTAACTCGCTGCATGTTACAGGCATCTATGCGCAGCAGTTTTAGTTAAACAAATGAGCTCAGATGTCCTGGCAACAGGCAACTAACAAATCATCATTTACAGTAAATAAAACTAAAATGGTACTGCAGAATATGCCAATGTTTCCAAGACAATTACAATTAGAAACCGAATGGTGTACTGAAGGTAGATCTGGGGCACTGGAAGCATGAAAATAGGGGGTAAAAAGGCCACAGTCAAACATTCATATGAATACAGATTAAATAAACTAATACCACTCGGAGTACTTCAAACTTACTATAAGTAAACTCCACAATTACAGGTTAATTTGAAAAATGTCAATAATGGGAGATTAGGGATAAATAATTAAAACTAGTAATCTCTTAATCAAACTTTTGCTAAATGAACTAAATCTAGATAATGGTGTGGCTCTGTCTGAAACAACCCTTGGATGTGACAGCTTTATCAGGCTCCTCCTTCTTGGGGCTTGGCCACCATCATTCCAGCAGCCACATAAATAGAGTCACAGAACAGGAGCTTCAGTTTTGCTGGTGACACTCCAATTTATAAGGAGACCTACAGGACTGGAGAGCTATGCCCACGAATCACACACACATATACCACAAGAAAATTTGAAATTAGTCTGGGGATTTTCCCACAGTTTTAAGAATCTTCGATGGGCTTCCCTGAAGATAATTCAGCAAGGAAGGGATTATTAAAATTTTCACAGCTATAGAGAAATTTTTAAACATTACCACTGCCATTTCTGGGCTACATTCTAAGTCTGTTCCCTCCCTTACTTTGATTTCATGAAGAGATTCTCCCTAAGAAGAGGTCTGTCATCAATCTCAACCTCAACTTTGCATGTTCCACATGCTTCTATAAGAGCTTTTTCTACAAAATTCCCCAATGAATACCAATAACACAGTTAAATTATTTCTCTAAGTTATATCTCAAATAATCAATGTACACTATGCCCTTTCTGACAAGGGCACCAACATATATCATGACAAAGTTAAGTAACGGGGAAGTGTAGGTAGCAGAGAAGACTGGCAAGGTAAAATAGAGCAGAAGAGTGAAGAACCTTAATGTCATGTTAAGGAGTTTGGATTTTATCTTACATAAAACAGGAAGCCATTAAGCACAGAATCAAAAACACATTCTAATAAACTTTTGCAGTAAGAGCAAGGTGCCCCAGGTATACAATGGTTAAATGTCTGACCCTGGCTACAACTATCTTGAGACTTTTTAGCAAAAAAAAAACAAAAACAAAAAAACAAAAAAAGATAACAGTAATAATGCCTCTACAGTACATGTGATAAAGCCTAACCATGTAGCACAACAGCCACTATAATTAACCGCTGCTGCCAAGTGCTGGGTCAGCAAACTTGGAAAAATCACTAACAGTTACTAAAGCAGAACACAGTCAAGCATATAATCTTTATAAATTCTAGTTTAATTCCACTAAGGTTACATACCAAATTGGAACACAGGGAAAAAATAGGAAGAATATGGAGTGTCTGCACCCACTGGACTCACGGGCTGGTCATTTTCAATACTTCTGCACCAGTGTACCACCTCTGGTTAAGATAGTAAGTAACTTAACCATCATTGTCAATTAACAAACCCACGCACACTGGTTGCGTGGATTCCCAGTCACGTTGTCTATATCGAAAGCAATGTACACCCCTGGTATAATGGAAAGAATACAGATTTTTGAAGCCACATATTTAAATTCCAGCTTTCTCATTTCCTTTTGGCATGACCTACACAAGTCACTTAATTTGGGAATCTCAGTTTCCTCATTTGTAAAATTAAGGAAAGGATGCCACCACCTCACAGGATAGTTTTAAAGATTATATGGCAATGTACAGAAAGTACCCGCATATAGCTCAATAAATATAAGTTCTCTAAGTCAACAACAACAATAAAGCAAAACTATAAATATTAACCGTCAACTGCATACACCCATCCCTTGATTTACACAGTAATTTTTTATATATTTTTTTATACGCGGTAGATATTCCCACCCTCCCCCCACAACCCCCGGTTACTTGGACTTTTTATATGTGGCTACCATTTACATGGTCTCATTTTACATGGTTCTTTCCTTTTCATTTCGATTAATAGTGTTTACTCTTTCTAAAAAACAATAGCTTAACTCAGCAAGAAACAAACAACTAATATTTACTAACACACAATTACTAATGATCTTCTCGTTCCTTGGATGGCAAGTAAAAAAGCATGGGTGACTACTGATGTTTTTAGGATTGCTTTTACTAATGTTTTGCTGTAGAAGCTGAATCTATGAAGAAAAAAATGTCTTCCTTTTAAAATACTTTTACTTTTAGATAATGCACCTAGTCATCCACACAATTTAGAACATCCAAATAAATACAACTTCTTTGATCAAGGCATTATTTCCACAACTTCTTTGATCCAATCTTTAGATCAAGGCATTATTTCCACCTTTAAGATAAATTACATTAAATGGAGTTTTAATTATAGTTTTAATAAACGTGAAGATAATATATCACTTACAGTTACAGAAGCCTGGAATAAATACACAATTTTAAGTTGTATCAAGAATATTGCTTTAGCTTTGAGTGATACAAAGTCATCAACTTTAAATGCTTGCTGGAAAGCAATATGGCCAAAAACGGTTGTACCAGGTTCCAACAACTGAAGATGTTTTAACTGGCATTATTAATTTATTGAATAAATTTCAGGAAGGAGGCTCTGACAATTTGAACGTAGATGATATTAATGAATTACTGGTTGATCATGAATTAACTGATAATTAATTCACTTAATATCTGAAGCCCATCCTGCTAATGAATATGGCAGTGACCTTGAAACAATTTCATTCACTGCAGAAAATATTTACAAAAGTTTTCAATCGGCCACAAAACTGGAAACTGCAATTCTAGATATTTATTCAAACATCCCATGAACCTTAAAATTTTGACAGATATTTTTAAATGTTTCAGTGAATACTGAAGAATTTATGAAAACTCAGCAAAAGATGGGACTGGAAAAGATCATTCAAAAACGTAAACATAAATAATTAAACGGAAGTAGGACTTCCAAATATTTCAATTGATGAAGATAGTGACTTCGTGCCAACTAAAAGGAGAAGGTTGATTGCTTTAGATTACAGTACAGACACTGACAGAGAATAAAATTTATTTTGTTTTTTTCTGAATTTCCATTAGCATTCTTTGTGAAAATATGTGAAATAAATATTTTTATGATTTATATTGGCCTATTTCTTTAGTATTTTTTTTCATACTGGTGGACTCTACGCAGTTTTCTTCAGTGTAAAAAAAAAAAAAAGACGTGGAACAAATAATCCGCGTAAATTGAGGAACGAGTGTTCATTTATTCTTTAATACATCCATAGTACAAGTAATCTGGCAGTCTTCCCTTGTTCTCCCATGAAACAAAAGGGAAGTATAAAACATAATTTAGTAATTTTTGGAGTACTTTTATACTTTGAAATAGCCTCAAATAGCTGTATCAAACAACTGTAAGTGATCTACTTTGATTTTATTTACATTAATGTTTTACTATAGGAATATAACCCTAGCAGATTACAAAAAGAATCAATATTCCTTATTCACCCAGCAAAACTTCTCAGTATTAAGTAACTTTTAATTAGTGGCAGAACAAAAACTTAAATCTAGGTAATTTTTCTTTTCTAAAAAGAAATGATTTTTATATTATATTATTATAAAAACGAACCATGCTAAAACCAGCATGAGGTAACACTACACACCTATCAGAACTGCTAAAATTAAAAAAAAGTGACAACATCAAATGCTGGCAAGGGTGCAGAGAAACTAGATCCCACATACATTACTGGTGGGAATGTAAAATTATATGGCCACTCTGGAAAAGAGTTTGGCAGCTTTACGTAAGACTAAACATACACTTACAACTCAGCAATTGCACTCTTGAGTATTTATCTCAAAGAAATAAAAACTTAATGTTCATACAGAAACCTGTACACAAATGTCCACAGCAGCTTTATTCACTACAGCCAAAATCTGGAAACAATCCAAAATGTCCTTCAAGTGGGTACTATAGTACATACAGAACAGAGAATACTACTCAACAATAAAAAAGCATGAACTACTCATATATACAACAACCTGAATGGGTCTCAAGGACACTAGCCAATGTGTGAAAAGAGCCAACGTCAAAATGTTACATATTGTATTATTCTATTTATATAACTTTCTTTAAATAAAATTATAGAGGTGGAACACTGATTAGCAGCTGCCAAGGGTTAGAGATGAGAAGGGTGGAACAATGGATGTGGCTAGAAGAAAAGGCACACGGGAGCCTTGCTGGGATGAGAGTTATAAGTATCTTGATTGTGGTGGTGGTTACCCGAGCCTATGCATGTGATAAAACTGTATAGAGTACACACACACACACACACACACACACACACACACACACACACACGAGTGCACGTAGAACCACTCCTGAAATCACAATGACCTTTGTGGACTGTACCAATGTCAACTTCTGGTCTTTATACTGAACTATAGTTATGCAAGATGTTACCACTGGGGGAAGCTGAGTGAAGGATGCAAGGGACCTCCCTGAACATTTTTTGCAACCTCCTGTGACTACAATTATGTAAAAATAACAAGTTTAAAAAAACTGAATCATAAAGCTATATAAGCTATACAGGAGTTTTATAAATATATACTGTTTTAAATACACACATATACATGATTTTGCTTGAAAAAGATTATGCTCTATGAATGGTTTTATAATTGGCTTTAACCAGTTATATGTGGGTTTTTTTCCATGTCTATAAACATATGATTATGTTTAATGACTGCATATTGTTCCAGCAAGCAGACCCACTATTTTTGTTTGCTTATTTTTTTATCTAATCTCCTTACTGGTGGACATTTAGGTTGCTAGGAATTTTCTGCTATTATAAACTTTGCAATGGACATCTTCGCATATATCTTTCTATATATATTTCCAAACTTGTCCATTTATATCAACATAAACTCTAGAATTGGAATTGCTAGGTCAATGAACACTTTTGTTCTGACGAATATTGCAAATTACATTCCAGAAAGATTTAACCAATTACCATTCCCACCAAAAGTGCATAACTGTGGCTTATTGGCCAACAAGTAATGCTAAATTTGGAAATTTATAAACCCAAATCCAAACCCAAATTTATTTACCCCGTATCCAGTGAGCTTATACTCAGGTAAGCATGTGTTGACAGTAAGCAGGGATAAGAACCTTTATAACAAATAGATTTTTTACCCTCTAAAATGGCCTATAGAGAGAAATTCACAAAGGGTATGACATCTAGCTGGCAAATTATTAACATGCCACTATAAATTTAAAATAAATTCTATCATACCACCTAAATTCTTTCATTGAATCAGCCAGTCATTTGTATTATATAATATGAGGGATGGGGCACATCAAAACTATTATACAGACAGTTTCTAACTTCTTTGGATTGAAACTCTGTATTACCATCCTCTGAATGACAAATAACTCTGGCCTTAACTTCAAGAATTGTATAGCAAAGAGGATATAGCAATGTTCAGTTGAGATAGAAAAAAAATTAGCAAGTATTAAAAACTTGTGGATAATATTTTTTCGTTATAAAAATAGATGATTGACTATATCAACCACTCATGCAAAAAATGTCTCCAAATGTCATCAGCTACAATTCACGAGGTGAAAGGAGAGAAGAGAAACAGCCCTGGCCTTGATGGTTAGATCTGCTCTCCACCACAACCTCACAGAGACTTTGCCATTAGTTTGTGAATGAGAAAATAAAAGACCGGAGGCTGAGTGTTACAGCATGCATCCCTTCATTCATCAACACGGTACCACTGTGAGATGGTGAGCAGTTTTCCAAAACTGACAAATAAACTAGAAAGAACATCTGTTGGTAGGGAAAAAGAAGTTAATTTCACATGAAGCCTGTAGTTCAAGAATTCAAGTTTCCACAACCAAAATAAATATATGAAATAGGTCATCTAAGAAACTAAAGACCTATTCCTGATTAATTGTGACACATGAAAACATGTAAGAGTTATTTACAATATTTTAGCAGCTGGAGTAACAGGTCAGACAGGCTACAACAGCACTGGAGTTAACTGAAGCAGCACACTTAGGCTGATAACTTAGTTGATGACCCATGTCCTATATGGTAGAGCCAATATATTTAGCACCAGAATGAACTGTTTGTGGCTGTATAGCAGTTTCTACCATGCAATGATTTTTTTTCTTTTCAACTCTCTCTTTTCTTTTCCACCTACCCAACAATCTCATTCTTCATTTTTAAGTACTATAAGAGGTACCAAGAGACACTGCCAGGCCATGGTGTTGGCTCTCAGGAATTAAAGCAAGAAAAAAGAGATTGAATAATACATAATCTTAGAAAATAAGCTTACCAATTGGTTGTAGAACAACACTGCGACCTGAAAAGTCTAATCATATTCTCAAATATAGAAGTATTTGGGTTCCCGCATAAGATCAAATTTTTTAAAACTGTTTACACTACAGAGAAAGCTAATTTGTTTTTTAAATTAAATACTGCAACAAGTACACTCAGCAATACTTCATTAATTTGAACTCCACTGATTTAGAATTTGGGGTTGTTTGGCTAAAATTGAGTTGAAACTGACTTTTATGTTATATTATAAAGAAAGTATTTCAACAAGGGAAGCAATCTGGGAAAAGTATTATTTAGCCTTCTATAAAAGATATGTGCCTGAAGACTTTAGCATATTAATTGATCTGCAGATAAATTTGTTGATTAGATACAATTTGCAATTTTTAAGACTTACATACTACTCAAGGTTCCTCATTTTGATTCTCACTTTTTTAAAAAACCCTAAAAAGTTGAGGAAACAGGAGTATCCTCACTGTACGAGTGACACAGAGAAGCTGAGAATATAGGAATAAACATATCTAACTTCTAGTTAATGTTAATACTCTTTTGATATGAATGTTAATTTAACTACTTTTTATTAAAGCAAACCCACATAATATCCATCTAACACACTAGCACTGACTGCTCGGAATTTCTATATACACTTAGAAGAAGTTGTGTCATGCATGTATTTCCATTATAAAATTACATCTATGTTATGATTAAAATCATGTAAAATTTATGTGAATGATAAAGAACTGGAAGAAAACAGAAAAATTTTTTTAAGTCTAATACAGAAAGCAGTAGGACAATAGATGACTTTGTTGTAACTGCTATGAAATCATAAACTATAGTTTGGTCAGGAAGCTAAATTTTTAAATTACATATTCCCTAATTTATAGCTTTCAATAATTTAGACTGGTTTTATTTTACTTGCAAGCACACCAATCTCATATGTGAATCTCAATAACAAAAGATGATAGATTCAGTTTAAATCTATTAATGAAGACCAGATGGGCAGAAAGCTGTTGGGGGTGAAATTACACATAGGTTTGTGAACACAAATTTGCTGATCAAAGTGACTATAATTATGAGGTTCATAAAATAAACACTGAAAATACTTAAATCCATTTTGATAAAAATTTTGCCATAAAAAGATTTCAAAATTGACATTTTATATTAATAATGTCATTTTCAGCCCACAACATACATACTGTGACAAATCATACAGAATTTTGTCAGTTTAAAACACAACCTGAGTAAATCAACGATCATTCAGAAAAGTGTGGAAGTGCTTCTGAAGACTTTTTTCTTACCTTAGCAGAGAGAATTACAGAAATCATTCACAAAACTAACCACAATCAACCCATTCAGTGGTTAAACTGTGAGAATGTTAATGTTTTAAAAGGACCTATTCACAGGAAAAAGTCAAAGGATAAAAACTGCACATAAATTTATTATAGCAATTTTTAATGCACCAAGCAGAACCAAAAAGGTATTTATGTTCATGTGCTTCACAGACAATCCTATATGCTGTCATTCAACTGCCAAAATGAAAGAAACTATAATTATTAAAGTGTCAAAATTTCAGCAACTACCATGCAAAATAATATTGCATTTATTTTCTCAAGAAAGTAACAGAAAAAATGACTTAAAATTCAGATTACAGCCAACACAGTGAGAAAAGAAAAGAAGGGTGCACTTGTAGTAAAACTTATTTGCCCCCTTATTCAAATGTTTTAGTTTAAGGAAGAGATCAACCCTGGACAAGCTCAAGCATCTTCTAAAATAATTTTGCATAGAAAGGTAACAATGAAAGAACAGGAAAGAAAGGTTTTGACTCAAGATATAGAAACTGAACTTCTTTTTGGTCCCTCAATTTGAGAAAATAAGATGCCAAAAGAGTCTCAAATCTTGTAAATGGCCTAGTACACTACTTTGGTCACCGTTCAAGTAAATCCATGATGAAAGAATTAGAAGAGGGTTTGGAAGACGGTGTGGTAGTTATCCCAGGCCTTCCTCAACAACGGCAGATGGTTTCAACTTGAAAAGTTCTAATAAAGTTGCACATAAGGTATGCCAAAAAGAATAAAAATATAGAAGTAGAGACAGGAATTAAAAATTCAAGGAAAAAAATGATTTTATAATCACTTAATTGTTTCTGTCAGTTAAAAACGTGTGACCTAATTCAATAAAAGTCTCTTTTCCTGTTTCTCAACTGTGGAAACAAATCAAGAAACTCTGAGAAAGGATCATTCAGGCAGTTCCCCTTGAACAGAGAGAAGACACACAATACTCGAGGCGAGGTTAAAATACTGGTCAGATTAACCATCAACTTGCGTGTATTAATCGTAAATAATGTAAATAATGTAATTATTACATTTACATCATAAATAATGGCACTGAAACATAAAGTACTTATTATGACCTAATACTCTGAAAGTACTTGAAGATGTGAATTATATAATCAGTCTGGTAGTTCTTTTCTCAGAGTACCATATAATTTGATGTTGTGTCTCTTTAACCGTGACTATGCTTCCAAATGGAGATTATGTAGCATGATGGCCAACAGAATTTGTCTCTGGAGCTACATAAACCTGGTTTAAACCTGGTCCACAACAGCTACTAGCTATGTGACCTTGGACAACCTCTCTAGGTCTCAGTTTTCTCTCAGACGGGAACAATAACAATACCTGCCTCATGGACTGGATATGAGAACTAAATGAGGAAATGCACCTCAGGCAATGAGCCCAGCTCTTGACACCCAGTAAGTGCTCAACTAATAACTGCTAAATTAACGATGATGTTTACAGTAGATGAGCCTCTTAGCTGAATGTATATATTTTTCATAATGTAAGAGAGACCCCTAAAAGAAAAATTAGAGTGGTAATTGGAATCTCTCAATCCTGAAGAGAAACAGAAGACATTTAAAAGAATTTTTTAGGAAGTACAACACACTGAAGTTTAAAAAACATAGTTATGTGGTATACACATACAATAGGTGTTATTCAGCCTAGAAAAAAAAAAAGGAAATTTTCACAAGCTACAAACCTGTAAAATATTGTGGTAAGAGAAATTAGACAAACATGAAATGACAAATATTATATGATTCTACTTATTCATACAGATACCTAGAATAGGCAAATTCATAGAGACAGAAAATAGAACAGAGACTGTTACCAGAGGTGGAGGGAGGGGAGGAATGGGGAGTCACTGCTTAATGGGTACAGAGTCTCTGCATGAAATGACGAAGAGTTCTGGAAATGTACAGTGGTGATGACAGTACAACATTGGGAATGTACTTAATGCCACTGATCAGACACCTAAAATGGTAAACTTTATGTTATGTAAATGTTACCACAATAAAACAAACTGTGAGGAAAATCTCTCCATATTACAGAAGAGTTAGTAAATCATAGCAGACTACACTCAGTTCCCAAATATCGACATTAAAACATGTTTGCTTCTGGAATACCACGCAACGTAAGAAATCTTGAGCATGGCCAAAGGTCCCTATGGGATGTGCTTGCCTGCTCGCTGTCGTCACATTAGACTGCTGCCATTCCTCCAACATGCAGACTTATTCCTGCTTGACATCCTTCATACCTGCTGTTCCCTCTACTTGGAATGCTCTTTCCCCAGAGTTCACAGGGCTCGCTCCCAGATTTCACTAAAGTCTCTGCTTAAATGCTCTTTCCCCAGGGACCCTCCATTTAAAGAAATCTGCTTATATTTGCTCCTGTTCTGTCCCTCTCCATGACCTTATTGCTTTTTTTCTTCATTGCATTATTTCCTGACATGACTTATTTATTTTTTACTTGTTTATTGCCTAACTCCTCCACTCAAATATAAGCTTCATGAGGGCAGCAACCTGGGCCCTCACGTTCACTGCAAGATTTCCAGCCCTTATAAAATAGTGCCTGGCAAAAGGGAGGCATTCAATAAATTCACCTTTACTAAAAAGGAAATAGAGCATAAATCATTACTTTTTTAAAGTTATGTAGCAGTAATACAGTATAATCCCATATTTGTGAGGGGAAAAGAGACAGATATTAATATACATATCGATCTACAAGTATGTGCATTAAAAAAAATGTAAGGAAGAATATATACGACAGTTATATAAACGGCAGTTATCTCTATATAATGAGAGAATGTGACTATTTTCCTTTTGTTTTTGTATTTTCTAATTTCTCTACAAATGAAAGAACTGTGTGATTTTTTTTAAAAAAAGATTATTTTTCCAGCAAATCAATTATTAAGCACTCATATAATTAGGGATATATTACAAAGACTGAACTACAAGGGAGTTCATCAGAGTTTGATATATAATCATGAAAAACAAGAAACAACCATAATGTTCAACATTAGTTAAATAAATTATGGACAATCACAAAATAGAATATTCTACAACCATTTAAAATTATGTTGTAGGAAAACATTGACATGAGGGAAATGCGAGTTAAAGAAACATTGTGTAGAATAAGATGCAAACATTTTTCAATGAGAGGACTGAAAGGGTACACACCAAAATGTTAACAATGTTTACTTCTGATTGTTACTTTTATCTTTTGTCTGCCTTTTCTGTATTTAAGGTACTAAAAATGAACATGCATTACTCTGGTACTCAGAAAAATGAGCTTAAGTGACTGTGTAATTGTGCCAAAAGCTGCCTTCTTGCCTTATTTGAGCACCATCTAGTGCTCAGTATACATAACACAATTTTCATAATGCATTACCATTTCTAAAAAATAGCCTTTATAAAAAGGATATTGTGTAAGCATACAGACAAATTACTACTATACTCAGTGTCTGGCCTAATTTTTAAAACAGTTTAACAATTAATCCAAAAGTCAAAGGATTTTTAATCATAAGGATAAAAGCAGCCATCAGAAAATTGGTTATATTTCTGCTGTTTATTTTCATCCCTCAAATGTTTTAGACTAACTCTTTCTAGACTTGCTCTTTCTTAAGTTAAATGGGTATTTACTCCTTGAAAGAAGAGGAAAGTCAGACATTTGTACATGCCTTATGGTGTTTTATTCTCCCCGCAAACCTACATGGTGGGTATTATGATTTCCATTATACAGAAGCACACACAGGCTCAGTGAGATGAAGCAGCTTGCCTAAGTTCACAAAGCTAGTAAGTGGTGGAGCTGAAATGCAAGACAAAGTTGGTCCAAAATCTATTCTCCCCCTACCATGCTTCACTGCCCCCATTCTTTAGACTTCGCCCCAAATCATTGCACCTTTCAGCAAAAATGATTCTCATTCTTAATAAGTATAAATTGCCACTATATGCTCAGCACTGCTCTTAGTACTCTAAGCTCATTCAGTATTAATCTCAAATCAAATATCGACTTAAAGGAACTTTCAAAGTATATTATCTTATACAATGTTCTGTTAGCTGGGCACATCACATCAGTTTTATAAAAATGCAGGACTTCCTGTTTCCTACAGAGGCTCAGAAGTTCGTTCAGACTTTCATCACTTACTGGTTTCACAACTGCAGCTGCCTCACATTTGGTTTTCCTGCCCTCGTGTGTCTTCTTTCCTGCTCTTTCCAATCTATCATCCGCCCTACCTAAAAAGTCATCTCCCTAAAACGATACTTTCTCCAAATTCACTCAACGAGAACCTACAAGGGATCACAACTCTAATCCTCAGCTTCCTAACAGGTGTGCCAAAAACCCTGTAGCACCTCTAGGCCACTAGACCTGAGCAGCCTTACCAGTTTACTCTGAAACATCCCAAAATTACATTGGGAAGCGCTTACTCTGTGCTCCCTAAAACCTGTTCCCAATCTATTACACTTGTTTCTCGTATCCTTTCAACATAAACTGGAAGAATTAATGGAAGTCATTTAGTCATACTTTACTCACAACACAAAGATCACTCTACCCATATGCACAAGGTTATTCACTGCTGCACTGTATGTAATAACAAAACACTGAAAGAAATCTAAATGGTAAAAACACATTGCTCTATTAATTTTGATATAGTCAGCAGTAATATGCTGTGATCCATCAATAAAAAGAATGAGAAAGCTAATATAGAGACAGCTCCCCAAGACATACTGAATTAAAAAAAAAAAAAAAAGCCCAAAGTGCAGAAACGTGTATGTGTTATTATTTGTCTAAAAGGAGGAGGCTATATGTGCATATTTGTTTATATATGCATGTGCTATGGTCTGAAGGTTTGTGTCCTTCCAAAATTCATGCTGAAACCCTAACTCCCAAAGGTGATGGCATATTATATTAGTAGGAGGGCATTTGGGGGGTAAGTAGGTCATGAGGGTACAACCCCCATAAATGGGATTTGTGCCTTTTATTAGAAAGACCACCAAAAGATTGCTCACACCTTGGACCGTGTGAGGACACAGAGAGAATGTGCCAGCTATGGACCGGAAGAGGGCCGTCACCCAGCCATGCTGGTGCCACGATCCTAGACTCCCTGCCTCCAGAAATGTGAACGATACATTCCTGTTGTTTATAAGCTACCCAGTCAGTGTTGTTCAAACAGCCCAAAAGGACTAAAACAGCACGCAGTATCCCTTAAAAGGACGTTTAAGAAAACCGATGACACTGGTTGCCTCTGGGGAAGAGAACCCGGAATGTAGGAGGACGAAACAAGGAGACTGTTCATTGTTATAACCTTTGAATCCCTTGAATTTTGAAACACAGGGACGTATTATCTTCTCAGACAAAAATAAATAAAATTTT
Source organism: Rousettus aegyptiacus (assembly GCF_014176215.1). Lineage (NCBI taxonomy): Eukaryota > Metazoa > Chordata > Mammalia > Chiroptera > Pteropodidae > Rousettus > Rousettus aegyptiacus. Next base: position 76,742,224 of record NW_023416287.1, read on the forward strand.
AATTTTTAAAATTCCACCTACAGACACCATGGCTCCTCCATCTCTTCCTATCATCTTCCAATGCAAGGGAGGACTCTGGCTCACAGAGCAGGCCCCCTTTGCGTTAGGCGGGCTAGTGTCTCCCACTGTTCCACACCCACACACAGAACTGTGTCCTGCCTCAATGCCTTTGTCCATGCTCTTTGCAAACGTGTCTGAATCCTTCCTTGCTCGCTCCCCTTCTAAATCAGCCAACCCCTTTGGGACCGTTTAGATTCTAATCTCTCCAAAATACTTTCCAGAATCCTGTAATCCCAGCCATCCCACACGGAATCCATGCACCCTCTAACTTTCTATTTATCTGTAATGTGTATATCAATCTTATAACTGAATTATTTTTAACAGCAAAACCAAACGAAAACTGTGTAGTCAAGAATAATTTCTGCTGAAGGAGTGACTACCGCAATATGATGCCATTAGAACATCAAAAAAACTGAAAACCTGATCACATCCTTCCTGACGAAAATCTTTCAGTGGTTTCCACTGGTATTAGGACAAAGTCAAAACTTCGTAATATTTTTCACAATAACACTCAAGTCTCCCAACCCTCCTCCCCTCACCACCTCGCTTCAGTTTCTCAGACCTGACATGTTCTTCCTCACCACTGGGGCCCTCTTTATGGTGTTCCGCTACCTGGCCCAGTCCTCTCCTATTCCCAAACTCCTTTCCTCTGGCTGAGGAATCAGTTTAAAGGTCACTCCTCTTGAAAAGAGTACAGGGGTGACAGGTATAGGGCTGGGACAAAGACTTTTCATTAAATATCCTTTTGGTACCTTCTCAGATTTGAACCATGGGAATGGATTACCTTTCAAAACATAAATGAAATAAAAATGTCACTTCTTCCGGGAAATGTGTGACTCACCCTGCTCTATTCTAACTAAGGCAATGAGATACTCGTGCTGTGTTCATGCTTCTCTGTACTTCTTCTGTAATAGCCTTTATCACACTTCGCTGGACTTGCTTACTGCTTTACAGACAGATTATCAGTCCTCTGAGGACAAGAGACATTATGTATCATTACCATTATACCATGAGAAACGAATGATAAGTAACAGTTTATAAAGAGTAAAAAGGCGTCTGGTCCAGCAGTCCTCAGTGACAAGCGTGACACATTCTGGTGTTCACATGCACCATACCCTCATGTGGGGATACTCAGATGCCTATGAACCAAAAAATAATGAGCACAGTTTTGTGTTTTGTTTTTGCTATTACTTAGCAACAAGTAAAATCAGCCATGTAAGTAGTTTTAAAATACTTTATTAAGGAAAATAAACAGTATATTACTTAAACTTTGTTCTTGAATTAACCTTGATTTATTTGACCTTTGCTTCACAAATAATTTTAATAGGGTGAAAAGTTAAAAAACACTGAAGAGTGTAAATAAGATTCTGCATCCATGCCTGGAAGCTCTAACAAAATCTGATTATTCTGGAGCCAACAATGGTTTATAGTAAGAAAAAATCAGATTAGTCCTACAGGCCTGAGTGTTTCTAAAAAATTGGCAGACATCAATTTTTGGCTGCAAAAAACAGGCTGTACTTGAAGACAGCACATATGGATCCAAGGAATTCCAGGAATGAGCAATCTCAGAACTAAGTCTGGATTCAGGGTCTTCCCTACAAAGATTCATTTTAGTCCTGAATAATTCATGAACTAGGTAATCCCATCCCTGACTCTGTCAATGAGGTGGCACCTGCTACCTCAAAACCTATTCAATGGCAAGGTTCTAAAGGTCACACTTTAAATATCAGAACTAAGGGGCAGGGCAGTATCAAAGTGACAAAGGAACCAAAAGCACATGCAACACTACAAATGAAGCCTCTGTAAACATTTCCCCCGACAAGGTGCAGTTTATTCACCTTACAGCTTTTTACACTTTCTAAGATTCCTTTATACTTTTCTCTGTAACATAAGGTGAATTAATAAAAAGAATGACAACAAAAAGAATAAACACATGAGAACAGCACAGGACCTTTGAGAAAAAAAGGTAATTAACCAAAACAAAACTATAAAGCCATAATGATTCAAACTGCAAGGCACCAGCACAACTATGGCAAACTTAGAAGGTAAAAAATAGACAAAAATGGCTAACAAATTAGTCCCATAACTATTTGCTGAGAAGGTCATACTTTCTACAATGCTCTGAAGTGGCAACTTTGTATAAATCAAGTACACACCCCCTCCTTCTTTCTTCGAAAGTGCATTAGCTATAATTAGTTTTTTTCTTTTCCATTCAAATTTTAGAATCGGCTTATCATGCTTTCCTCCAGCCCACCCCCCAAAAAAGCTATTGGGATTTTATCTAAATGCCTTCAATCTATAGGTACATTTGGGAAGAACTGACATTTTTAGGGTGGTCTTCTTAATCATTAAATGTGGTACATGTCTCCACTTAGTTAAATCTTCTTTAATGTCTTTCAGAAGAGCACATATTGATTGAACTGCAGTTTACATCAGTGAAAACAAAAATTATTTGGCTATTAAATGATGATCTCTTTATGTGCCTTTTTCTCCTCTACGTCTTATTCTTACAACACAAACCATGGTACTCGATGACAATTCCTCAAGGATTGAAAAAAGTTCCCAAAATTTGTTGATGCTATAGCTCGTCTCCAGTTTGGCCTCTCCCCAATTCAAAGACACTTTTAATTTTCTAAGGATCTCAGAAGCAGTAATAAGTTGCCACTTCACATAATATACAACTCACCCATGCTATCACATAAACTGCAAACTAAGTTAAACTTCTAAGGCCCAATCCAATTGCACCTGAAAATTACATGTTAAAATTTATTGCCAAAATATATGAACAAACAAGTCACAAAAAGACCAATAATCCTTACTCCTTAAACATATAAAAATAAACATAACCTTGATCATTAAAGGCAAATTGAAACCATAAAGACAACATACATACACACACACGCGCGCATGCACGCGCGTGTGTGTGTGTGTGTGTGTGTGGAGAGAGAGAGAGGGAGAGAGTTTTGTGTATATTTTTTAATTAACCTTCATAAGACAGAGAGACAGACCTTCCAATCCTCAAGTCAAGGGAGAGGGGAAATACAGACTTATTTGTCACCATTATATCATTTGTGTTACTGAAAGTTGGTAGGTAAAGTAAAAGAATTACATGTTTATCTTTATTTAGTAATGTCATGTAATAAGAGCTCTTCTTTACAGAAGAAGTCTAGTTAATAAATGGAGAAGAAAAGACCAAATTAGAAATATCGCCATTTTGTTATCTCTTATGAAATAGGTGAATGAAACTAAAATCATCAATGGATGCTAAAACACATGCAAACCTCTGATTAATCTTAGGACGACCAATATAAAACCACACATTTTCTGTATCCTGATATAATACAAAGTACATAGCATCATTTATGAAATAACCTTACCAAAAATGTTTAACCTAAACTTTATCAAGCCTTTAAATCTGACTTCCAGTTTACAGAAAGTACAAGAAATTAAAAAAAAAAAAATTACAAGATATAAGAAACAATTAGGAAAACACAGAAGGTAGAACATTCTAGAGAAAAACTGACCCAGTTCAAAAAAAGTTATCAGCATGGGGAAAAAACAGTGGCAGGGGTTGGGTGGTATTTCATAGAATGCAATATCTCCCAGAAATGAAAAGGAATGAAGTATATTTGTATGCATGAAAAATGTTGTATGCAGCATTATCGGTTATAACAAAAGACTGAGTCTATGGCCACGCCATCCTGAATATGCCCAATCCCGTCTGATCTCGGAAGCTAAGCAGGGTTGGGCCTGGTTAGTATTTGGATTTGAGACCACCTAGGAAGGCCAGGTACTATAGCAGTAAAAAAATACAAAATAAGGGATTATAAACTGACCAGGTCCTTGCAATCTGTGAGGTCAACCAAGGGTTACTTCACCCACAAAAAAAAAAAAAAAAAAAAAATCAAAAGATTGGAAACAATCTAAATGTCCACCAATAGAAAACTGATTAATATATTAATATATTGTAGAAATACTCTGCAGCCATTTAAAAGAATAAAGCAGTTGCAAATATGCTTATACAAACAAGATATATTTTATGTACCTGTGGGGAAAAAAGCAAGGGACAGCAACCAAAAAAGAAAAAGCAAGGTATGTGCAGTATGCTAACTATTTGTGTTTAAACAATTTTATAAAACTACATGAGATATATGCTTAAATAAGCTTGTACTATCATTAGAAGGATTCAAAAGAAACTGCTACTAGAACTCATCCCTGGGGAAGGGAGGTGGCTGAGTGGGAGAAAAGAAAGAGAAAAACTTACGTCCTACTTCTCATCCTTTTGGATTTTCCACTGGTACACATATGATAAATAGGTGGACAATGGATGGAAAGATGGATGAACGGACATACAGAACGTTAATTTTTTTTTAATGGGAATACTGCATGAGTTTATGTGGCCCTCTATATGAATTTTCAATCTCCAAGTGATCTCTTACCTGCTGGTTGGTGCAGAGAAGGAAAACGAGAGAAGCTGATTCCAGAACGGGTCATTCTCTGAAACAGATTCTGTGCCTGACAACTTTTTTAAGTACTCATTTTTAGGAAGATCACTGATTCTGCTGCTGTTCGACCCCATCTTCTAATCTGGTAGATAACTTGTCCTTAAACCTTCATTTCCACACGACAACCTATAAAAAATGAAAAGAAATTTCACAGTTGTTCAAAATAATCATACTTTTCCTACCCTTGATCTAAATGTAAAGAACTGTAAACTTACTAAAGGAAATATACATCTCTTTATTTTTAAATATATTAGACACTAGATACAAAGTTATAAGGAGAAAAATGGAACTGACATGTATCTTAACCAACACAAACACAAAAATCAGAATCAATGTTTGCAGACCTTAAATTGGGCACACCTCACTCCCCTAGGCAGCAACAACAGGGTACTATCTTCTGGGAACAGTGAAGGCAGTGCCCAAGGCAGCTGAAACGCCTGGAAGGAACAAGTTCAGCTAAGCGAAGGCTACCCTCTGAGGTACTCTTGCCAGAAAGTTTCATCCGCACCCTACCCTCACAAAAAGCAAAGTAGAAAACAGAAGCCCAATGGCATCACTTCTGCAATGATTCATGCCAAGATTTCCAAACACACACAAGCTGGACCCAATTTACATTCAACTCTCAAGACGCTTACCAATGAAAACTAGAATAAAATGGAACTTGAAAAACCTGCTATCTAATCATCTCACCTAAGAGTCCTACCGCTTTTCCCTCTCTCCGTGCCTCGGAACACTTCCTTGGCTTTCAGCCTCTTCTATCTGTCAATAACTGAGCCTACCTCCTGGTTTCACTAGTGGCTTCCATGATATTACTGTAAAATCTCTCCTAGTCCCCAATATCTGACCGGAATATCAGCTCTATCTATAGCCCTAAAACTTAAGGTTTTTTAACTCAAGGTTTTTATTTATACGTATGTATGTACGTATATATACATATATATGTATATATATACACACACACACACATATATTACATAATACATAAGCAATAATTTGGTATATAACGATACATCTTACAGAAGTCTGTACTAAAAATGAGAAGCATGTTATTCCTGAGGCTTTTAGTAGTAAACCATTCAAAAGACCTACCTTTAATGCAATGTAATTAAGAACTCAATCTTAACATGTGCAAAACTGATTACTTATATGTCAGAAACCAGTCTAAGTAATGTACAATTACTGATTCACTTGTCCCCATTAACAATTTTCAGAGATAGTCACAATGTTCTCATTTTACAGATAAGGAAAGTAAGGCACAGACAGGCTAAGTAACTTTCCTAAGGTCCCAGGGATGGTAAGCGGCAAAGCTAAAATCTGAACCCAGGCAATCTAATTCCAGACTCTCCGGTCTTTACCACTCTGCTAAGATGACTCTCCGATGACATCGACAAGTCCTTTGGGCTCTTCTCAGCATCCACAATTCTACATACCATCTTTTAAATTGGTCTCTTCCTTTATATCCCGGCTACCTCCATGCTAGACAGGCTTCCGTAATCTCACATGACTTAGTACAACAGTATCTGGGTTTCTTTGTTTCCAGTCTCTCCACTTTGATTCACTTTGCTCACTCAACTACTGTATTTATTATTCTTTTTTAAAAAACAGGCAATTCAGTCCAGCACTGCAATTAAGACCAAAAGTTCTACTGTGAGACAGACCCTACTAAGTCTGTGCAGAGTCAGTCTGAATCTCCATTTTACCACTTAAAAACCCCTACTGTATAATGGAGAAAATAGTACTAGCAACTCAAGATTTTCTGAGGTTCAATAAAGCAAAATGGTCCATTCAAAGCACTGTGTAAAGGACTTAGCACAGAGTATGCTTACCCAAGTAAAAGGTAAAATATAGTTTATTTTTAATATTAGTACAAGTACCACTTCCATCATTTCACTCAGCAGCTCAAAAACAATGATTCATTGCCTGAAAAACAGAATAATGACATTCAAGACCCTTCACAGTTTGAAAGGTCACTTTCCAGCTTTATTCCCAACTACCCTCCAAACCAGTGGTTCTCAAATGTAAATGTACACTAAAAAACACCTGATGAGCGTGTGGTTAAAAATGCAAATGTCTGGACTCCCAAAATTCAGAATGTCAGAGGAGAGCCCAGACATCTGCATTTTCTAGAAAGCATTCACAGTAATTTCGATACAAGTGGTCTGTGAACCTCAATTCCTGCCTTTACACCTGCCTTCCACATTTGTCCCACAGCATCTTAAACTGTATTCACTAAGCGGAGTGATCTCTTTTCTTTCTCTGTAATCCTAGGATGCTCATTATCTTCACCACTCATTTGGAATTTACCCTTCTAATAATGCCTCGTTTTGCTGTCTGACTCTTATACTGCTATTCAACTTTTCAATCAGTTACTTCCCCCAACTCAGTTTTACCATCATGAGTGACAACAACACTTTGAACAAGAAATTATATACTCAATATTTTGTATTTTGTGAAATATTTGATATATATATAAAATTAAATACCTTCTTTTTATATGTACTGATTCACTGTCTCCTGATTTAACATGCCTTAAATAGAACATAAACATTAGGAGATCTGAAAATCCATGATATTCAAATTCTGTCCTCATGCTCTCAAAATATGCAAATGATACCCTAGTACGCTTTGTCCTGACTTAGGTTGAAAATCCATCCATAAATCACACAGACATAACACACATACATGCACATCATCTGTAATCAAGAGCCTTTAAAGCAAAACCTCATAGTTGAAACAAGACACCAGAGAAATAGTGGGCAATGGTCACCAGCCAAAGGCCATGTTACACACCACAGTGCCATGAGTCCACCAAGCAATGGAACATTCCCTAAAAGGTTACTATGTCCCAAGTGCTATATTAAGTACAGTTGTGTATTCCACTCCAGTGAAATGAGAGTAACGAAAATAAAAAGATATAAGCCCACAAATATAAAATCAGAGGTGTGGGAAATAGAAAGGTGACAGAGGGTGGTAAATGAAACAGCAGAGCTGAGGACATCCCAACATAACGATCTGCCAAAGGGGACACTAACAAGAAGCAAGCCAGGCCACCCCATGGAACTCTAGGAGGCAAAAGAGCTGGAGAAAACACCATAGGAGACGGGGGCAAGATGCAGGGTTCACACCTGTGCGTCTCCCCCCTGCCGCCGGGCAGAAAATCACGTGCAGGCTCTCCAAAGAAATCTGACTGGAGCCTGGACTCTGAAGCCAAGGCCGGGAAGGGTAAGGAGGTAGAAGATGAAAACAAAGGGATGAAGTCAAAGTGTGTGCTTGCTCCAGTCACACAGGGGGTTTCCCAGCCTCCAAGGCGGGAGACTGCATGATTCGTCTCAAGAAAAACTGAAGGGGGATCCAGGGAAAAGATACAGATGTTTGGGACTAACCCCCTTTAAAAACTGGCTAGCCACCTACAGCAATGCCCACCACTTAACAAAATCCACTCACAGAGACAGCTCCTAATCAATTTTGGGAGTCTCGTTCTTAAGTAAGAATGGACAAGCAAAAATGATTACACTTGTTTGGAAAGCCTCTAACATGAAATGAAGAAACCAAAAGAAATCAAAGAAAGGAAAGAAAAAACAAATGATTCTGAGAGAAGAAAAAATTAAAAACTAAAATATCCTCAGGAAGATAATAAAAACAATAAAGGCAGACATTCTGTAGCACCTACTATGTCCTCAGGCCCTATTCTAAGTGCTTTAAACATATTGACTCATTATATCCTTACCACAACCTATAAGGTAGTGGTATTCTTGTTATTCTTATTGCCTGGATCATGGGTTAGCAAATTATGATCCAAAGGCCAAACCCAGCCTGATGCCTGAAGAATCATTTTTTACATTTTTATATGGTTGGGGGAAAAAACTTGTGACATGTGGAAATGATAAGAAATTAAAATTTCAGTGTTCATAGTAAAGTTTCATTAGAATACAGCCACATTCATTTGTTTGCAGATCATCTATTGAGTCTTTTGTGATGTAATAGAGTGGAGGAGTTGAAACGAGACACCATATGTGGTTATTCTTATCCATTTATACCGCTATTCAACGCACTCAGTTACGTAAGTGACAATGACAGCATTTCAAGTGCTATGTGTATTGTCATACTGTGACTTTTTTTTTTTTTTTTACTAGTTGAGATCTAGCATGTCAAAACAAGAAAGTAAACTCTGATGGCACACCTTTAAGTCATAGTGGAATACAGATTATTTTTAAGCAAATTAGATGTCAAAGTATTATGTTTATTATGTAATAGCACCACAGCTATGCCAGGAGAATACGGTATAGACAGACACTACCGACTAAGCACTCATCACAACAGCCTGACATGCCCTATCTCCCTGCACTCACTCCCAATTTATGAGGGCAACAATCAAGAAAAATAGAAAACATAAAACAAGGCATTTCATCAGAACAGAATTTTTCCCCAAAATAAAAAATAAAAATGAGGCTACAAGCCAAGTAAGCTTCCAAATGGCTCATCGGTTAACCAATCAAGGAAAGTCATTTACTATCGTGAGTTAAGTTAAATTGTGTTTGATTACAGAATCTAAAGAAATGTGTCCAGAGGAAACAAACATCTTTAAGACTTGTCTGTAAAAACAGTTGCTTGAAGAAAAGTGTGTATGGAACAATTACAGCCATGAATATTCCCCCCAAAAAGTTGAGAAAATACTAATTTAATATAATCTAAAGTAGAATCTGCTAAAATATATAACAACTGATGGTGGTAAAAATATGTGTGGAGCAGAAAATACCTTAGCTGGACAAATATACAAACCTCATGAAAATACAAGGTGTCCGTTGTATAATCAATTAGCAGGCGCTTTGCATAAATTATTTGAATCTGCTGTGTTACTGAAGCACTTACAATGATTAACTTCATTCACTCTCATGAACTTAATCAAGTCCATGAAATTTTTGTCCAAAACAGCTGACTATTCTGATATTTCTTACTACACAACAATATAATGGCTTAGCAGCGATAGAGTTTTATTGAAATTTTTGAGCTCAGAGTTGAGACTGAAATTTTCTGAACAAGAAGAAACCCCCTCAACCACATTTACTGAATATTGAATAGTTTTGGAAATTAGTTTTTGCTGGAAAGTCTACAATATTTCTCAATGAATTCAACCTAAAATCAGAAAGCCAACAGCACTTACATGCAAACGTATACTGAAGTTTTTGTTGTCATTTCAAGGACCACTGACATTGTTTGAATCACAAATAATATCAAGCTGCTTTATACACTTCCTGTGCTGTCAAAAGTTAAACTACGATGCAAGATCTCCGAGAGCCCCACACAAGCATGCAGCAGATATGCTTTCCAAAATCAAACGATAGTTCCAGCACCATTTTTCAGACCTCGATGCAAGAACAAAAGTACTTTCCACATTTCAAAAAACATTGAACTGTCCAACGAGAAGTTTCTGCCTACCCCACAATTAGAAAAGATTATTCTACAATGGAACGATTTCTTAAAAGGTAAATATCAAGAAAGGAATCTAACAATTCTACGGATCTTCCAAGCAATAAAAATGTCCTACTAAAACCACATGCTCATGGATTGTTATCAGTATCTGGCAGTACCTATCTGTGTAAGAAGATATTTTCAAAGATGAAATATATAAACTCTCATTACACATCAGCATTAAATATGAACACCAATAATCAATCTTGACGATAGGGAATACTAACTTTAAATCCCAATTAAAATGTTATCTCCCCATCAAAAAAAAAAAAAGATTTCATTCTTATCAGCAAACTTTTATTACGAAAGTTATTTTTTAATTCTCAACCATTATTAGCATTATATTTTGAATCCATCAATAAAAAACTTGTGGAAATTTTTTCTCTCTTGTTATGTAATGTACCAACATAATAACCTTCTATTCACCACTTGGCCCACAAAACCTACTAAAATATTTATGATCCTGCCCTTGACACAAAATGTCTGCCAACTCTTGGCCTAGAAGAATAAACTGAGGCTAAGAAAGGTTAAATAACTAGCCTGAGATTCTAGAGCTGGAAAGTGACACAGCAGGTTTCAGGCCGGGGCAGGCTGGGTACAGAAGGCATGCTCTTAAACCACTATGCCACACTGCTTCCAGGAACCAAGAACAAGATGCTATGAAGAAGAAATAATCGAAGAACAAGGACACCTGGAATTAAAACCAGGATAAAAATTTAATAGAAAGGAGGTCAAGGAAACTCCCATAATAAAGAACAAGAAGACAAACAGATGGAAAACGGGAGACAGAAAATTGGAAGACCCATTTAGACAGTCTTAATGGTAACAGGAGTTCCAGAAAGCAAGCATGAAAGCAGAGGGGTGTTACACAGTCAAGCCGGCAACTGAGATTCACCTTATGCTCCTACTAACAAACACATGAAGCCTCTGGGACAGGGACAAAAACAATTCACTGCTCACAGCAACAGCAGCAGCCAGGGTAACATCTTGCATCAGCTTCCTTGGCCCCAATCCCCATAGGTCTTTCAAAGTATTTGATAAAAATTGATAATATGTTCATGGAAAAATGAGCAAATGGGGATGGGGGGGCAGGGAAATGAGGTAAACTACTCAGCTTGTCAGTGAGCAACATTTATGTAGTCATAATAACGGAAAGACTGAACACTAAATTAACCAAGAATTCATATGTATCTGTACTGGAAAAGCTGGAAGAGGGGGAGGAGGCAGAAGAGCACCTCGTCTACCATAAGGAGCAAATAAGTATAACCTAAAATTGATAAATCGCAAAACAGCTATTAGACATAATTATAAAGACAGTGAAAAGCAGTGGCCTTTGCGGACTAGACTAAAAAGGATGGGTACTGCTGACTTTTTATAATGTCCTCTAGTATTTTCTCAATATGCGAGCATTACTTTAACTAAAAAAATTAACTTTTAAGTAAGTTGGAGAGAATGTGCTTTAGTATTTCATAATCAGTGATTCATATAAACTCAATGTGCAAATACTAAAGAACAGTGCGGAGTTAAAAAACACATGAACGATCCTGAAGATATATCACATTATGGTTATGTAAGCACAAGTTTTTTATCAATATTTCCTGAGTGCCCACTATGTGGCCAGCCCAATGCTAAGTGCCAAGATTAAAACTGAGGAGTAGGAGTTCCAGTCCAGAGGGCAGAGGCTCTGTACGTGTCCTCTCGCAGAATTGTGACAAAACCACAGTGCAAATAGCAAGCAGAGTCACCTGGGCTCTGGATAAACAGAAGCCCTACAACTAGGAAGAGAATTAAAAAATCTCTGTGGAACAGGAGGAGGGGGCGGAGATGTGGGGCTGTTCAGTCCTGGGCTTGAGTGAGACAAAGGAGAAATCAAGGCGACAGCAGTGCAGCTGGCAGGTGCAGATGTTCCTCTTAAAGGAGCCATGACCAGACTTTTGTGGTGAGGTCCAGCACTGGGGCAGTTGCTGGGGCGGGGAATGGAATAGTTGCCAGGGACATACAGAGGGACACGAGCTGTTGTGCTTCAGGGAGGGAGGGGCAGCTTTCTCCCAGGCAGAAGTGCTGGCGGTATCCGCTGATCCTTGGTTGAGCCCTCCCCTATCCCAGTGTGTGGAGGCCAGCACCGCCATACCTGAGACACCATCAAACTGGATTTACAAAAGTCGCTCTGCCAGGAGGAACCCCTGAAACTCTGCCCCTCCCAACTTGTGGCCCTACCCAAGCCACATCCAGTGGTGTCCTCAGCGTGCCCTGTGCCCCTTGCTGAGCAGCTTCAAGCTCCACACTGGTGACAGCAGGCCTCGGTTTCTGGGACGGCCTCTTAAATCAATTATAAGGCAGCCACCTGTGGCTTGTGTGCTGACTCTTACTAGGTAGCCCCGGAGGGGCACAGGCTGGGGCTAAACCTGGCCTACAGCTGGACCCCGCTCGGGATTGTGCCACAGGGTCCCACAAAGCCACAGTACTAAGACCGGGAGACTTCAGAGGTTTACATGGTATATAGAAACAGACACAGAAAGGCAGCCAAAATGGGAGACATAGAAGTATGTCCCACATGAAAGAACAGAACAGAGATCCAGAAAAAGATCTAAACAACGTGGAGTCAAGCAATCTAACAGATGTAGAGTACAAAATACTGGTTATAAGGATGCTCAATGAACTTAGGGGAAAAGCAGATGAACTCAGTGAGAACTTTAAGAGATAAAAAAACATAAAAATGGAGATAGAAATTATAATAGGGAACCAGTCAGAAATGAATACAATATCTAGATGAAGGGACATTAGAGGGACTCGACAAAGTAGAAGAAGAGGAGGATCAAATCACCAATATGGAGGATGGGATAGCAGAGGACATCCAATCAGAACAGCAACAAGAAAAAAGAACTCATAAAAATGAAGATAATTTAAGGAGACTATGGGACAGCATCGACCGTAACATGTGTCACAAGGGAACCAGAAAGAGAAGGAAGAGAGCAAGAAGTTGAAAACCTATTTGAAGAAATGATGGAAAATAATGATGGAAATAAAATTATGATGGAAAACTTCCCCAACCTGGTAAAGGAAACAGATATACAACCCCAGGAAGCTTAAAGCCCCCCAAATCCCTAAGAGGCCCACACCAAGACACACTATCATTAAAATGCCAAAGGTTAACTACAAAGACTCTTAAAAGCAGCAAGAGAAAAGCGTTATCTACAAGGGAGCTCCCATAAGACTGGCAGCTAATTTCTCAACAGAAACTTTGCAGGACAGAAGGGCTTGGCACAAGATGTTCAAAGTGATGAAAATCCAGGATCTACAACCAAGATTACTTTATCCAGTAAAGCTATCATTCAGAGTTGAAGGACAGATAAAGAGCTTCCCAGACAAGAAAAGGCTAAAGGAGTTCTCACCAAAAAGCCAGTATTACAGGAAATGTTATACTGGGGGACTTAAGAAAAAAAAATATGTATCAAAAATATGAATAAAGAATGGCAATAACTACATATCTATCAACTAGTTCTTTAGAAAATGAGGTAAGTGCTCCAATCAAAAGATAGAGTGGCTGAATGGATAAGAAAACAAGACCCCTACATATGCTGCCTACAAGAGATTCACTTCAGATTAAAAGACACACACAGACTAAAAGGAAAGGGATGGAAAATTACATGATGGACCTAGAAGGTATTGTGCTGAATGGAGTAAGTCAGATAAGGACAAATGCCATATGATTTCATGTACATATAGAATCTAAAGAACAAAATAAACCAAAAAAAAAAAAAAACTCATAGATACAGAGAACATTTTGAGGGTCACCAGATGGAAGGGGGTTTAGGGAAGTCAGTGAAAAAGGGGAAAGGGATTAAGAAGTATGAGTGGATAGTTACAAAATAATCATGGAGATAAAAATATAGCATAAGGAATAGAGTCGATAATATTGTAATAAATGTATGAGGCAGAGGGGTACTAGATTTATTGGGGTGATACTTTGTGAGATATCAGATCTCTAATCACTATGCTGTACACCTGAAACTAATATAATATTGTATTCCAACTATAATTTAAAAAATTAAAAATTATATTTAAAAAAAATTGTGGAGTGGAATTTATCTTTAGTCAAGTGAGAGATTCAGTTAAGTCAACATGAAATTATAACGTGGCAACCATTCAAGACTCAATGAAAGCTTCTCAGAAATCGTGCCAAAAATGCTAAGACCTGAAGAGTAAGAAGGACTGCCCTGGTTGGGTGTGGGGTTCAGAAAACTTTCAAAGCAAAGAGAACAGCATTTGTGAAGGCTTAGGGTTAAGACGAAAACAGGCAGGCCCACTCGAGGAACTGAAGGAAGTTCAATATGGCTGCAGTAGGGAGGGAATCAGTGGACGCAAACAAGGCTATAAAGCAAGCTGTTGCTTCAGGCTTTATGTGGAGACTTATTAAAGGGTATGTCTGATATTTCTGTCCACTGTAACTGTAAAATCACATACATCCCTGAGTCTTCTAGATCAGTGAACTCTTCCCCTATATACTGAGGATTTCAGAATATCTATGTCCAGGCCAGAACTGTCTTGTGGGTACCACACCATTTATCTGTCTGCCTGCCATACATCATCCTTTGGGTGTCAACATGCCCAATACTGAACTTTATATCCTACCCCTACCCATCTCCAGTTCCTCCTTTTGCAACACCCATTCAGATATCCAAGTCCAGACACCTGAGGGAGGGGAAGGAAAAGCGACTAGTATTTAGAGTGTATATGTTGCCAGATACATCAAGAGTTATTTTCATTTAATTCTAACAAGCATATAAATATTAGTTCTACTTTACGAATGAGAAAACTGAAGCTCAAAAAGGCTGAGTAACACACCAAAACATATAAGTAACTCAACTAGGATTCAAACCTAGAAATGTGGGAAGTGTGTAGGATAGTATGGAAGAAACGCCAATTGCCTACCTCAAGCTCCAGTCCTCCCTCCCTTATAGTAATAACTCCAATTTTTGGCTGAGCACATTCCTGTCCAGCTAAAAGAGATATTTCTCAACCTCTCTTGCAGCCAGTAAGGTCATATGACTAAGTTCTGGATAATACTGAAATACATGGAACTTCCTTAAGAGAGCACAGCCACTTCTTTGTCCATCCTCCATCCTGCTGCTTGGATATTAGCTAGAATGCCAGCAGCCATACTAGGCCCAGAAATCAAGGGCCACACCCTAGGAATGACAGAGTAAGAAACGGAAAGAGGCTGGGTCCCTAATGGCGGTGAGCGCACCATACCAGCTCTGAACTGTCTATCTCTCTGTCTTCTTTCACATAAGAAAAAAACATGTTTTAGCTGTTGTTTTTCATATCTGTTACTCACAGGCAAACCTAATCCTAACTGATAGAACCTCGAAAGTATTCTAAGAGAAAGATGAAAGGTTGAAAGAGATATTTTGAAGGAAAAATTGTCAAGATTCAGTGACTGACTCAATCTTAAAAAGAAAATTATCATCAGTCATATGACACACACAGGATTTTTTAATTCTTCCAATGTCTTTATTGGAGAGTTACAGTCACTTTTGGTGCCTGCAGTTTTTTTTTTAATTGAGATATAATTGACATATAACACATTAGTTTCAGGTGAACAACATAATGATTCAATATATGTAAACACTGTGAAATGATCACCGAAATAAGTCAACATTCATTACTATATAGTTACATTTTTTTTCCTTGGGATAAGAACTTTTAAGATCTACTCTTAGCAACTCTTAGCAATAGTGTTAACTGTGGTCACCATCACATCCCCGGACTTATTTATTTTATAACTAGAGGTGTGTACCTTTTGACTACCTTCAGCCATTCTGCGCGTGCGCGCACGCACACACACGCACGCACACACAGTGTCTACATTTCTAATAATGTGATAAAAATTAGAGAAGACATCAAAAAGTACTAACTGAACTTCCTAAAAGGAATGGGGAAAAAAAAAAAAAACCTTTTAGTAAATACAACCTATTTGTAAGGTTGTCAACCCTACTAGTTTAGGATTTTTTTTTACCTAAAAATAAGTAACACAAGAATAACTTACGAACTGTTTACAAGCAATTTATAAGCAAAAGTTCAAAGCATTAAGCTCTGCTAAGAACCTTCCTAGGGAAAATACCTACTCCTGCCTTTAAGCTTAACAATTCCCTTTACACTTACTGATAAGTAGTACTAAAACACACCACCATGAGAGCCAGAACCTTTGCACCCTGAGACAATCAAGACCTCAAGAGCTAAGTTAGGAAGTGGAACCCCTTCAGGAAGCAGGACCAAACTAGAGGACTTCCTGAAGTCCTTTCCACCTCTAAGATGGCAGAGTCTTCTCCTGGTCCTGGGAAAGGAAGAGCAGTAACAGCCATCTTGCTCCTGTGCTTTTCAGGCCCACAGCACTCAACCATGCCCAGCTCAGTCACAGAAGGAAAACTCTAGAACAGGCTTCGAGCCCAAGTCATACAGTAGCTCATCTTCCTGAAAGTTTTCTCTCACTTTAAGAATCTTCCTATTGAATTGGGGGCAGGGGGGTGCCCTACCACCCACTCGCACAGAAAGGTCCTATCACTCTGGGCACAGGAACTATCATTGCCCCAGAATGTCTTGTGGCTCCAAGCAGCAGTTGAGTATTGTATACACTCTGATTACAAGTACAGAACACTTTAAAAAAAAATGAATATGAAAAAGAGACCAAAACGAAATACAGAAAAACTTCACATGCTGTGTGACACTGCTTTTATACTTAATCACTTTTAAAGGTCTCATTTTACCAAAGCCTACAAGTGTCACAGGTATTTCTCATATGTTTATAGTCACTAAAAAGGAAAATGGAACAGTTCTAACACTAACCATTTCCATTATCTACAAAGTAAAAGACGACACTTACATCGCATTGAAAGCAACAAAGGAAACCACCTCTTTTCTTAAGTCTCGGCAAAATATCCCATAGCACACTGTGGTTGGCAGGATAACAGCCCCCCAAAATATCCATATACTAATCCATGGAACCTGTAATTCTGTTATCTTAAATTATAAAAGGGATTTTGCAATTATGACTAAATTAAGGACCTTGAGATGGGGCAGATTATCCTAATTATCCAGGTGGGCCTGATCTAATCACACAGGTCCTTAATGTGGAAAACCTTTCCTAGCTATGGTCAGAGAGACGAGAGACTTAAGGTTGTTGGCTTTGAAAAGGAGGAAGAGGGCCACAAGCCAAGGAAAGTGGCAGCCTTTATAAGCTGGAAGAGTCAAGGACACAGATTCTCCCCAAAAAAGTTCCAGAAAGGAAGACAGCCTTGCTGACAGATACACTGACTTCAGCCCAGTGAGACCCGTTTCGGACTTCTAACATACAGAACTTTAAAATAATAAATGTTTTAAACCACTAAATTTGTGGTAATTGTTACAGTAGCCATAGAAAACTAATACACTAAACAACTGTTAACAATATGTGAAATAATCTAGAGAAGAAAAGCATAATCAAATTGCCCAAACATTTCCAGCATTATGAGACATGACAGTTAATTGTGCACATTGCGGTATATTTCACTTGTTTTTCTCGGCCCTCACAAAACTCCATCCATTAAAAAGGCAGTCACAGTGACAATTCTTCAAACTTTTTGTAGGATGGACCATATTAACTAAAAAAACAGGATAGCAGGATCGACTGGAAAAATCAGGACAAATTATACTGTATTTTTCAGAGTCAAACATCAAAGTGTTTGTACTGCTTATTCCCCTTGTATCAGATACATTTTTTTAAATTTATTTTTTAAGCTCCTACAGCACCTGGTCTTCCTTGGTGGTCTCCTATCCAAGTACTAACCAGGTCCTTCTCTGATTAGCTTCCGAGATCAGAGGAGATCGGGCAAGTTCAGGGTGACATGGCTATAGAAATGGACACATTTTTAAAAATAAATCCTAGATATTGCTATTAAGAGTTTACTATTAACATCTAGGTGTGATAATGGTATTGTGGGTCAATGAAAAGAGAATGACTCAATCTTCTACAGATATACAGTATACTCAAATATTTATAAGTGAAATGATATGCCTATGATCTGCTTTAAAATAATTGGGAGGAGGGATATAAATGGATAGGGGCATAGATAAAACTAAATCAGCCAGAGTAACTAATTGTTGGAGGTGAGTAATAGGTACATGGGGGTATATTATTCCACCATTTGAACTTTTCTGTACTGAACGTGTACAAAAACAAAGTCTTTGACCTATCCATCATAATACAGACTTAATATATTTAATAGTTGAATCTCCTTCCTGTAACATTGCCCCACCTCGATTCTGCCACTTAATCCATCTGCAAATGATAGTTTCATCAATAATTCTTTAATCTCCATCTCATTCTGCCCTGTTTACTAACCTTATGAGTTTTAGCGAGTCACCTAACCTCTAAAAGACTGGTTTTTCATCTGCAGGACGGAAATATTTAGATTTGCCCAGTCTACCTCCTAAATGTCTCTCAGAGGATTACATAAGGTAAAAACTGCAAAGCAGAATAATCATTCTAGAAATCGACATAGTCATAAATTTCATGCTCAGCAGCAACACGTGAACTTATTCCTACAGATTCACCTCCAGTCCCTCTCTTGAGCGCTCAACGGCCCAACCACCTGGTTCCTCTGTAAGGCCACACTCCTCTCCACCACCTCCACGCCCCTTCTCTCTACACACCTCTCCCGCCAACCTCCCTTTTTCCCTTTCAAGGATCCCACTCTAACAGCCGACCTAGTGAGTCTATTCCGTGTACTCCTATGCTGGCTCTGTTACACTCATCCCATCACTTTCCTAACCCCTTTCCGGTACATTCATCCTATCAGCTGTATCAGCCCACGACCCTCACAGTCCCCGCTACTGCCCCTAGTCCACAAACACCTGGACTAACGACCCACCATCCTTGCACCCTTCATTTAAAAGGCCATTGCTACTTGCCAGGGAACGGGGGAGGGGAGAAAAAGGAGTGATTGCTACGGGGTACTGGTTTCTTTTTTGGGTGACAAAAATGTTGTGGAATTTGATAGTTGCACAACCCTGCGAATTTGCGAAAAGCCACTGAGTTTTACTTTAATTGTACTTTCAAAAGTGAATTTTATGGCAGGTGAATTACATCTCAATGGAAATGTATATGTTAAAAAAAAAAAAAAAAAGCCCACCAGTGCTCACTCTTGCCCATTACACACCCATCTGTCAGACCAACATCGCCCGATCTCCCAAAGCATCGACTTGCTCTCGGTATCCCTCCAACTCCCGATACCAGACTCGGACAGAGAACCCTCTCACTTTCTTGATTAACACACCCCCTTCACCCGTCGTCTCTGAGTGCCACAGTACCCTGAAGGTGGGGAGAGCTCAGGCACAGCCCTTCCAGGGTGGTCCCGTCCCCCACTAGCAAGAAAGGACCCTTCTCCGCCTTTTTAGCGGCGCTGCCCCTCTGCTCCCGGCGCTGACCGGGGGAGGGGAAGGGAGGGAGGGAGTCCTCTAACTGCTCTGACAAGGAGCTGGGGGCCTAGCGGATCCCCCAGCCCACCTATCTCGGGCGGCCAGCAGATCTGCTTCCAGCTCACCAACGGACGAGCGGGCGGCAGAGAGGGAACAGGAGAAACAGTGGTCGCTGCCGCAGCCGAGGTGGTGGACGCCGGATCAGGCCTCCATGTTTCCGCGTCTCTGCGGCTCCAGCTCCGACTCCGGCTCGCCTCCCGCTTGGCTCCCGCCCGGGCCGCGTCAGTGCGGAGGCCCGGAGGCGGGGAGAGAAGAGGGAAGCGGCCCAGAACGCAGCTGGGAACCGAACAGCAGGGCGCGCGCCAGCGATTGTCGTCACGTGGTGTGCACCGCGCGTCCTTCTGGGAAATGTAGTCCTTCAGGCGTTAAGCGTTTCTGCACCTACCTAGCGCCTCCAGGGCGACGGCAAAGTCACATAGCAAAACCAAAAAGGAGCTAAGCCCTCTCCTCCCCATTGTTGAAGTCCTTGCTTACCCCTACACCACTTATTCTGGTGGCTTTACTTTATTTACGGCCCTGTTCATTCCAACCGAATAATCCCAAAGTCAAGCAATTCCTTGTAGGACTCTGAAGAATTGGGAAATAGGAAAATCATTTTTTTTCTTTTTCTTTTCTCTTTTACCTTTGTTCTTTTCAAGCCCTTAAATCGAGGGCTAACTTTCAGAAAATAATTTTTTATGGAGGCAGTTAACAGGTATAAAACTGTCTGCAATATTGTCAGAAAGGGCAAGGTCCTACAGGAAAGAGTATTTATTTCTCCCAATAACGCTGTGGGATAGATATCGCTTATTTACATTATACAGTCCATATGTGCCAATGTACTCTGAAAAGCACTATCCAGATCCTAGATACACATTTCCGGTTTATATTGCCAATAAGTTACAGGAAAAGCTACTAAAACACAAGATAACTAGAAGCCTAGTTAAAAAGAGGTTCCCTGGCTATTTAGCCATTTTAAAGTATGTTATATATACATATTCATATTTTGAGCAGAAACAGTGTAGTATTATCCAATTTTCATAAATAAATCATATTTACAATACCTATGTATATACACTTGGAAGAGGATAGGACTAAAAGAATATTAACAATTATTAACTATGGGGAATGAGAACATGCATGATTAAAATTCATTTCCCTATGTGTTCTCTAATTTTTCTGTAATGGATATGAATTACATGTAGAATTTTATTTAAAACTACAGCCAAAAGAGATCACGCACCAAAACTGAAATCAAAGTACTTTATAATTTTGCTCGTACCAAAAATTACACAGTCTACCTATCTCGAAATGACCCAGCAATAACAGTGAGCATCTCTTCAGAAATGGCTTTATAGAGCAAGAAGTCACTTATTTTACTTTGATGTAATCCTGTCAGTAAAGTTTATCATAAGTCAGAGTAATTTTAGGAATAGTTTTCACAATATATAAAGCATTCAATGGAGTAGCAGTCCTTCAAAAACTACTTATGGTACATTTAATGTGCCAAGTATTATCCTCAGTCACCAACCTTTAATACTGCCTGCACAAGTGTCATCATAACTTTGACTGACTTGACTACTTCAGTGTCTATTTAATGCGAAAACACCAAGAGGAAAGTCATGAAAACCCTCCCACTAGGTTAATGAAGCATCTTCGATTTGCTCCTAGAACCAAAAAAGGTACTAGTGGGAAAACTGATGAAATCCAAATGAAGTTTAAGGCTATTGTACCAATATTAATTTCCTAGTTTTGATAAATATGCTATGGTTATATAAGATATTAACATTAAGATAAACTGGGTGAAGGATATATGGAAACTCTCTGCACCTTACTACTCTTTTGGAAATCTAAAATTACTCCATGTGGTAGAATAATCCCCCGGCAATGTCCACATCTTAATCCCCAAAAGCTATGCATATGTTAGGTTACGTAGCAAAGGGAAATTAAGATTGCAGATGAAATTATGGTTGCTAATCAGATGACCTTATAATAGATTATCCTAAATTATCAGGGCAGACCCAATGTAATCAAGAAAGTAAAAAATGAAACAGAGGCAGGAGAGAGTCATAAATATGTTCTTTCCCTTGAAGATCAAGTGATACAATGTGAGGACAGGTTTTGCTGTCTGTGAAGATGGCAAGAGACTGGAAATGTGGGTGATGGCCTCTAGAAACTTGAAAAGGCAAGGGAACAGATTATCTTTTAGAGCCTCCAGAAGAGAACACAGTTTTATCAGATACTCTGATATTAGCTCAGTGAGATCATGTCAGACTTCTCACCTACAGAACTATAAATACATCTGTGCTGTTTTTAGCCACTAACTTTGTGGGAATTTGTTGTAGCAGCTGGAAAAAAAATATGCATTCAAAAATAAAAAGTTTAATTAAAAAGTTTAATTAAAAATTTCCAAATGCCTACCTGTCTTCCCAACACATTTTCCAACCTGGGACTTAAGGATAGCCATGGTACTTAGAAAGTAACCGTAAACCAGAAAATGCACGAAAAAAATATTTCACTTGGAAGGCATGCAATTTTTACTTTTTGCAGCAGCAGATTTATAATCTTCCCAGCTCATTTTGGTTAGCCTATTATGAAAATCAAGTACATCCAGAAATATGTTGTTACACAGGAAAGCCAATCAAGCAGTGAAATGTCAGGTGAGTCATTAGAAACATTAGTGTCTCAAAATGCACTCCTGTGTGATCTTCATCCTCATTACTCAGCAACTTTCCAGAGAGATACTTAAAGTGAGGACATCCATTTGACTCATTTATTCATTTGTTCAGTGAATATTTACTTAGTTCAATGAATATTTACATGAGTGCACTGTGCTTCAGACCTGGGCCCGACCTCAAGAACCTTAAGGTCTAGTGGAGGAACCATGCATTACACAATACAATCAGAAGTTGGGTTAAATTGCTATGATAGACAAGAACAGCCAATACAGCCTTATATCTTGCCCCAAGGGAACAGCTTTCTAAGAAATAAATGGTGAAAATTAATCACCTGTGACTAGCAAGGACAAGAATTTTCATTAACATCTTAATAATAAAACATATACATATGTGTATATGTAATATATCAAAATACATATATAATGACCTAATTCTCACAACCTTGTGTATAAAGTATTGCTGTCTCCATTTTGCCCAAATGTTTTTTTCTTTAGTTATTGAAATTTATACAACTAAGAATTTACCTTCTAATATAAACAACATATAACAGCAAATTTTAAGAACAGATTTTTATGGTCATTTTATGACCTTTTAATTATGAAGTTGATTTCATTGGTAAAAGAGAAGTCATGGTGGAGGATTATACAAAGAATTGAACTTTAAGACACTTGGGCCAAAAAGAGTCAGCTGGTATCTACAGAAGTCAGGAAATCCCAGTTGTAAGGGCAAGCAGTGTGGCTAGAGACCAGACCTACAGATTGGCAAAAATGTAATGCTGCAGACTGGAAATTAAAAAAAAAATTAAAAAGAGGGGTGTGGTTCAAATTAAAAAGATCCATATTCCATGAATGTAAACTCAGTAAGTAGCACAGGCTACTAAAAGAGCTTACCTGTATTCCAGAAAGTTCAGTTCAGTTATTATTACATAGTAAAAGGGAAAGAGCAGGGGCTAATTATTCACTTGTTAGTCTTCTTCCTAAGGCGACTTGCAAATACATGATGTATACAAAATTGCAACATGAATAACAGGAGGTAGAGGATGAGGGCTTAAAGTGGAGCCAATGGTAGACCAGGTGTCCTTCAAAACCTGCTAGGTTTTACTCTTTTCACTTTTTATACTGGTTTACAAGGTCTGGAGTACAGCTCTTTTGTGTTGCAAGTTGAATACAGACTTTATGTGTGAATAGTGTCTTCACCTAGAGTGGGACTTTCTTTTTTAGAACTTAAAGGACCAAAAGAGACCTATGACCAACAGAAGGCCACTCCACAGGAAGGATGAAGACTATTCCCAGATTATTGTTTCTAGCCTGTTGCAACAATAGTGCTCAGGTTTCTCACCTCCCTGAGAAAGAAGAGACTTTTGGAGGCAGACCTGTATTTGAGTTCTGGTTCCTTAATTATGAGCTGAATGGTTTTGGAAAGCCATTCTTAGTTCTTAGTTATATGTCTAAGAAAACATCACAGATTGGGTGGCTTAAACAGACATTTTTCACTGTTCCGGAGGCTGGGAACTCCAAGATCAAGGTGTTGGCATATCTGATGTCTGGTTATGGCCCTCTTAACCTCTCTGAATCTAGTTTTCTTCTCTGTAAAATGGAGATAGTAATACCTCACTCATATCTCATAGTCTCTTCATGCTTTTCCTGAGCCCCGAGGCTAAGCCTGGGTAGAAAGCTGCTTAGACGGCCAGAACTGTGGGCAGTTATTTACATGCTCGTTGTGTCAGTGTACCAGAAAGCAGATGACACCCTCAAAAGTGACCTAGAGCCAGTAGTAAGAGTTGTTATTACCCCTAGGCCTAAAAGGAAAGGGAGAGGAAGATGTTAGTGGAAACTGAGTCATGTGGCATTGGCCACATTGAGGTGTAGTGACTTTTGGCTAAGGAACACACTAGGCCTAGAGGTCTTGAAAGGAGAGAGACAAGGGAATAAATACCTTGACCTCAATCCCTCCTCCCATCTCCTGCTGCAAATCCCCACTGGCCAAACCCAACAGAGCCCAGAGGCCATGGGAAGTCTGTTGATGTAGTCCATATAGCTTTCTTGGGTAGCAAAATAGGGTGAAGGAAGCAGAGATCTGGAGGGGCAAGTGGAAAACACCTGGCACACTTGTAATGATATAAACACTGATTAATGACAACTAAAAATTACAAAAACATACAGGGAGGCTATGTGGCAGAAGTAGAGGAAATACAGTATAAGACAGTTGTATGTCAACCACAGCAGGAAGTCAATAATGCCTAAAGTTGATAGCTCCAAAAATAGCAGTATATATGTATTATTTAGAAAATACATAGATAAAACATAAGACAAAAGCAACAGCTAAATGAGTAAATCCTAAGGGAGTAGGGACATTATAAACCTTGCAATATGATCATTTAAAAAATGACATATTTAATGGAACAAATTAATTTTAAGAAAGTTGCTAGAAGGCTACACAGAAAAAAACAACTAGTAGTGGTTACATCAGTAGAGCCGGCATAAGTGAAAGAACATTAACTTTTAAGTTCTTCTTGCATTGTTTTACTATGAACATCTGCTATTTTTATATGGCTTTTACACCTTAAATAAACTAATCAACTGAATTTAGCTACTAAAGGGAATTTATCTTATCTCTCAGGTGGGTTGGGCAGAAAAGTCGAACCCTTTGAAGTCCAGGTGAATGAATGACTTGACCGGACACATAGCTGAAAAAACTTGGTTAGGACACAGGACTTCACTGGGAACCCAAAGTTGGAAGTCTCTTCTAACCTCTCCTTGCTTCAGAGAGAATAAAAAAATATGCTATAAAGATTATGGCTCATCATCTCTGAACCTTTAAAAAGTCCCTAAAGTGAATCAGTATGGGGATAAAAGACTAGCAAAAAAGTGCCCAAACATGACACTGTTATTGAAAACCATGACATTTTAGAGTGTCTTGTTATGCTATAACAACTGATATAATCTGCTCTTTAAGAAAAGAAAATATTGTTGTCTCAGAATTTCCAATCACCATCACACACTATTATAATTCTGTTTCCTGGTGTGGTGAAAAACGTCCTTTTTAAAAAAATAGACTTAAAAAAAGAACCATGAGCTACTGAATATTTAATATATTTTATAGGAATAGGAGGAATGCAACAAGGATTAGAATTTTATAATTTTATAATATACATTTGACATTTAGTTAAAGGTGTTTCATTTTTCAAAGGAATTTCCTCTACTTGCCTGACTTCGCTATCTTCCTCAGATCAATAAAGAGTTATCACTACACTGCAGATAAGCTGCTCCACTGTGTTGGGCAGTGATTATAACTTTGTTTCAAGTCATTATCATCTCCGAAAACTCCCTTTCATTTCACTGCACATCTCACTGCACTGTTTCATGGTAGAAACCCTCAAATTCGAAGAGCCTGAACAAAAGCCAAAGGCTAAAGGACGTTTAGGTAAAGATTTAGTAACAATGTCTACTGGCACAAACCTTCTATTCATTTATATTATTAAAACTACAATAATAGAAATTAAAGCTATTTTAATAAGAAAGGAACTCAAGAATGAGATCATTAAATATAACCATACATTTTAAATATAAATACCATGTATTTCCTGATTAGTATCAGGTAAATAGCTAAACTATCTGTCCCGAATTCTGGTCTAAGAGAAAAAGGTCAGAGACAATTACAAAAAAGGTGCTTCAAATTATCAGGTCCATTTTGAAAACAATTAGATCCTCTGGGACAATCACTTTAGTCTTTCTTTTTATCAGAGATTTCTGTTGGTCCTTTTGTTGGTAATCCATTTATGTCTGCACCCTAAAATAAAAAACCATTTTAGACATTACAACAAAGACACTCATTGTAAGAGACATTCTTCTTAAACAGACTACAAACTTCAGAATGAAATAACTGCAGTATGGCTTACTGCAGTTGAATACAATCAAAGTTGAACATAATAAGCACCAAAGCTAAAGACAACAGGTTGTCTAAATATTCACTTTTTAAAATAACCTAATTTTGTTCAGAAAAAGGCTCTCTGATCCAATTAAATCTCCTACTAAAGTTATCAGTCAGTGACATTTTAATATCATTTCTTCTCATTCATTGGCTATTTGCTATTACTCCTACCAGCCAAGAAATACTGGTTATTATTTTGGCCACAAGGCAAGGAGCAAATACATTAATCAGAGATCTAGTTTAAAACCTTAGTTTAAACCAAATAGTAATTACTTAAAAAAAAAAAAAAAAGACAACCAAACCCCCTATTTTAAAAAAAGGAAGAAATTAAGACACATTAATGAAAAAACTTCTGGTTCTAAGAACTTGCTTATGCAAAAGCCACCTCCCTCACCCCCTTAGTCAAGGCATTTTAATGTTCTTACCTGATAGCCTACTTTGCCTTTGCTTTTATCATTAGATTCTTGTACAGCTTTTCTAGGCCACATACGACTAACGAAGGGGGAAATCAGAGGGTATATGTATGGCTCCAGGAACTTTTTGTAGACCCAGAGCAGAATTGGAATGACGATACAAGGAATGCACACCATTGTCCCAGACTTGAGCTTTTGAACTGTTGATATATGTGAAGAAAAAACAAATTAGTTCATCACAGATTAATGACTAAAGGAATTTACCTAGATTAAGATATCTGAAAAGATTATTTCTACATTGAAGGAACCATTTAGATGATACTATTAGCTAAAAGTCTACTAAAAATCCTATCTACAAGGTAAAGGAATAGGTGGTTGTCATGAAAACAACACTGAGGTTCCTGCCTACAAACCTCTCCAATCACTGCCCCCCAATCATAAATTTGATGACAAAGGAAAGACATGATCATTTTCTGGGTGCTAGGCAGTTAAACAGTTGGCATATACAGTTGGTTCTCTGTCTCCCCAGGTTTTGCATCTATGAAGTCTACCAACACCAAATCAAAAATATTTTGGGGAAAAAAAATCCCGGAAAGCTCCAAAAAACAAAACTTGAATTTGCCATGCACTGAGCACGTTGCTGAATTCATCCAAATGAAGTTATGTGTATGAACACTGTCGCCTACATAGAAGTACTACACCATTTTATTAAAGGACCCAAGTATCTGGAGACTTTCGTACGGCAGTGTGTAGTAGTGAGGTGTCCTGGAACCAACCCCTTGAGGATACAGAGGGACAACCATATAGCTCACTTAATCCTCAAGCCAGTGAGGCTGGGTACTCTTGTTACCTCAAGTAGGCACCAACATTAAAAAACTTGGTAATTATGACTTAT
The DNA here is from genome assembly GCF_014176215.1 of Rousettus aegyptiacus. Taxonomy (NCBI): domain Eukaryota; kingdom Metazoa; phylum Chordata; class Mammalia; order Chiroptera; family Pteropodidae; genus Rousettus; species Rousettus aegyptiacus. Next base: position 76,769,669 of record NW_023416287.1, read on the forward strand.
ACTCCAGTTAGTTTGAATATAAGGGCCTGATCAACTTTAGAGACTGACAATATTTATTAGCCAAACCTACGATGCTCAGGACAAATCTTGTAATATGGAATTCCCTAAGATATCACTTTGGAAGAGCTCTAGGCTGCAAACTGGCTGGCCTTTCCTAAGAAACAATTCTCCCTTGATACAGTTGCCCTTTCTTTTTAATGGCAATTAAAGTGTACCAAGTAATAAAAAATTTTATTTATTATTATTGTTAAAAGTAAATAATTTCCCAAAATTAACACTTCTAATTTCCTTGATGATTAGCAATCACCGTGCAATTTCTCGAAATCAGCAATTTTTTGAAAAAGAACCAATACTACTTCCACAACATACTATCAAACCAAAGACTTCTCAAATTTATAAGAATTGTTTTAATCCTTTAGAGTAGGACTTAAATACTAGGAAGCTTTAGAACAGTGCATAAGTCTAATAATTCAGGATGTTAAAATTTCTTTTCAAAATATTGTAAATTGGGTACTATTTGCTGGCAAATGAATCAACATCATAACAAAATTATCACAATACAAGGGAACAATGGTATAGACAATTCAATCTTAATATGGCTTTGAAATGAACTACGACAGCTGTAAACAAATAAAAATCTAAAAGTACATCAATGAACGACTAAATTCTTTTTTAAAAAGCCCCCCTAGTCATATTAAAATAACAATTTACCAAAATATTTCATTTCAAAATTTTGAAGAACATACCTGCTATGTGTTATTATTATAACAACAACAAAAAATCCAAAAGTTGTGACCTGTTCAAAGTTCACACAGTGGTACTTAGTAACTAGAGCTGGCTAAGACCAGAATTACCAGTTCTGGTTTCCTAACTCGACAATCCTGTCCTTCCCTTTCAAAAAACAATGATCTTGTTACTCCTCTCCTACCAAATCTTCAAAACTAACTAAACCCTTCAAAACAAATGGCCATGCTCTGAGCACTAGGCTAGGTTGATGACTGGCAATCTCTCCATCATAGATTTTCGCCTACTTGTAATTGATGTTTTAAGTAGGTTCGTACGCATTGTTTTAAACTCTCAAGAACACTAGTAATCACCTTTGTCATAATTACGGCTTTAATAAAAACTTTTTAGTTCTCTTCAGTATGAAATTACTGTATTTTATCTCCTACTTAATCTTCATAATGCTTCTTCAGTGAGTTATTTGACTTCATACTTGTGGCAACTGTGGCTTAGAAAGGTCCAGAAAGTGGCAATGATACATTGATAAAATTATTTTACTCTCTCCAAGCCAATTCTCAAATATTACAACAAAGCGAGCAAAATGGATTAAAACTGTTGCAGAGGAATTTTCTTTAATTCGACTATGTCTAATAAAAGGTTGAGCCTCTATTAAAAATCTGGGCAGGTACGGTGGCGGGGTGGGGGGGGAGGGGCGGGAATACCACCTCCCTTTAATAACCCAGTTGTGCACATTTCTCTAGAGCCGAGAGCAGGATAGATTGAATCGCAGACGACTGAAGAGACAGGAGAGAATAACGGCGAATGGTGAAAACAAGGATAAAGAAACCGACAAATTCAGGCTAAAGATAATAAACAGATACATAGGAAGAGGCGTAACGGAGGCCAGGAGGATGGGTGGACGCAGACAGAAGAGACGAAGGGCTAGGGGAGTAAGGAGGCAGGGCCCACGTTGGAGGTCCAAGTCGGGTATACAGTGAGAGCGCAGGAGGGCGGCGAGGGGCCCAGAGCAGCAGAGACGCTACCGGGCTGGGCCGGGCCAGCGCGACCCAGCCAGAACCTGTGGAACAGCCTGACAACGCCGAGACCACAGCCCACGCCCGACCCAAACCTCCCCGCCGAAAGTCCGAACCGGCTCGACCCTACTCACCCGAGACCACCAAGCCCAAAAAGAAATGTCCGCACTTCCGGAGGGCGGGATGCGCCCCAGCCAATGGACACCGCAGAAAGGGCGGACAAAGACGTGCCTGCGTCAGCCTGACGCCGCACAAGCGGGACGTAACGGTGACGCCGGGGCGGATGCTGGGCGCGGCCTCCGGTGCTGCGGCCGAGCTCCAAGCCGGCTGGAGACCCAAAACTCAAATATTGACCTAGGGAAGAATTACGCCTGTTCCAATGGTTCATCCCAAGAGGGAAAGTTATTCCACTCGCATGCTAAGAGCGAGGCCATTTTCGAATGCAGCTGTGCCTAAGCCGTTAACTCTCCTAGTTAAAAGGGTCTTAAATTCAAGGGCAGGGTAAATTGTCTATTTTAAGGTTTAATAGGAACCCCTGCACACTGCCAGTGGGGCTGTAAATGGCACAACCGCCTTAGAAATGTCTGGCAGTTACCAAGATTATCCAGCAATTCCATTCTTGGCATACACCCAAGGAATGAGAACGTGTCCACCCAAAAACATACACAAGGGTTCACTAATGCACTATTTGCATTAGCTTTTTAAAAGAACCCCAAACGTCCAACTGATTAAATAGTGGATACGTGCTATATAATGAAACCTGAAAACACTAACTCAAAGATGACAATGGACCACTAATTGTTATTCACTTATGAAATGTTCAGAATAAGCCTATCTATAAACAGTAACAGGTTAAGTGGTTGGGTCCCTAGGACAGGACAGGCATGACAGACAGCTGACCACTGCCATTGTTCTTTGGGATAAGGAAAATACTCTAAAATTGCGGTGATTGATGCATAACTGAATATACTAGAAGCCACTGAATTGTGGTGAATTGCACTGTATGTATGTTAAATCTCAATAAAGTAGCTAGAAAGTTTCAGAATTTCCCTATGTTCTAATTCCATAACAGGCTAAAATAACACGAACATTCAAAACAAACCAAAATTAATGACACAGGGCAAGCAGAATGTTTCTATTTCTAATTAGAAGAAAACACATTTGGATCCATCTCACATGGACACGTGAAATATATTTACAAATAAAGACAATCAACATTCTGCTTTTACTTTTACTAGCATTTATTTGATGCTAAATTTACTCCCGGGCCATAAGTTTTTGTTTCTTCAGTTTCTTCTGGGATATCTGGGGAAAGAAAAAAATAAAAAGTATTAAGTTTCCTGAAGAAACCTACACTACACCTTAGAGGAATAAGGTAGCTCAGTATTAAGAATCAGAAACTTCAACATAAAAGGATAGTCCCTTGACACTGAGATGTGGTACGGAAGGAAGGACAGATGGGAGGAAATTAAGAGGAAGCAGGGGAAGAGTGTTTAAGATGAAAACTGGAGGCAGGCAAACCAGTTGGTAAAAATTAAGTGGCAGCAAGGGCTGAGGATTTTTAATTGACAATATCAACATAAGTGAAATCCATCATGTGTAAAGGGAGACTAGAATCACTCCCAGCTTCCTGACTTGAAGAAATGAATGCGAACATGATGAGTATCTAGGTAACACTGCTGTGTGATATATGCAGGAAAGTTGAGAGTAAATCATAAAAGAGTTCTCATTGAGAACTTTTTCCTTTAAAAAAAAAAAAAAAACTACCTATGAAAACCTATCGTATTCATTTCACAATATATGTAAATCAAACCATCATGCTGTACATCTTAAACTTAGTGATGTATTAACAATTACATCTCAATAAAGAAAAAAAAGAACTATTATGATCATTTACTGAAAATAGGCTTATTAGATTTGAGGGGGCATTTCTGGACACATTGCATGTGAACGTGGCTATATATATCTAGGTGGGGCCATCATAGAAAATCAAAGATCTGATGTACACAGTTACTATTCATTATTAGTCAAGAAACAAATGAGACCCATGAAAGCCACAAAGAGGTTGCTGGTTGCTCAGAATTGTTTCCTTTCATGGTTGTTCCAAAGGTGTCCTAAGTTAGTCAAAGGTGTCCTAAGTTAGTCATCATGGCAACCACAAATCTTATACCGATGAAACTGGGCAAAGACTAAGTAGTTTACCTTTTTCTTCTGTGCAACCTCCTCTTCTGGTTTAGGAACAATCTGCTCTTTTTCAGTAAGGATCATCTCAATGTGGCAAGGAGAGCTCATGTAGGGGTTAATCCTCCCATGAGCTCTGTAAGTTCTGCGCCGCATCTTGGGAGCTTTGTTCACCTGGATATGCTCAATGACCAGAGAATCTACATCTAAACCCTGGGAAGAAGGGAGGGTAACATTATCAGGTAACATCTCTGCTTTAACACCATCACTAGAAAATTAAGTCCCTGCCTTAATGAAATAATTTGTGGAAAACAATCCTTAGGAGTAGCATTATTTGTTCAAGCAGTTGTTTTCACCTTTATTCTAGGTGTCCTTTCTTAAATCTAAATAATTACCAAAACTCAGTGCTAAGTGCACTTTAAAGGTCATTACGAGGAGTGAAGTTCCAGAATCTAGTAGTGTCAATTTTTAAGCCCTAACAATAATAAAAAAAAAAATTTTGTTGACATGACTTAGCAGCAAGAAGGGTCATAGATCTAAATTAATTTAGTTCTGGGCAAGCTTTCCAAATGCGGAAGGGCAATGGATAATGCCCCAAACATATATACCTATGTTTTGTTGACTACATCATCGTTTTAACTTCTAAATGAAATTTACCACGTAAGCAACAAACTACATTAACCATTAGAAGGGTAATCATTTTTTTAACTGTATTTTTTCCTTTGCAATAGTTTTATTGTTTGTATAAATTTGGACAACAGTAACATTAATTGAACTATCCAAGATGTATATATATAAAGATGTTAATGCTTTAGGTACCTTAAGTTCAGCATTACTCTCTGCATTTTTAAGCATGTGCAGCAAAAATTCAGCACTCTTTTTAGGCCATCGACCCTGTGTCCAGCCCCACTGTTTGGCCTGAAAGAAAAGAGAAGCTATTAGTCATTTTCTCTGATTTAAATCAAATGTTATAATCGAGATGAATTTATTTTACTCAACATCAAGGTTGCTCAGAACATCGTTTTTTTCATGGTTAATCCAAAGGTGTCCTAAGATTGTCATCACAGCAACCAGAAACATCTTAGCCAATTTTAGCACATCCACTTTCCCTTACAATTTCTTTTTCAAATAGCAACTATTAATTCTCACCTGGGCACACCTACCAACTCCACCATTGTAACGACGGAATGGCACACATTGCTTCTGTAAAGTGACATCCTTAAGATACTTGGTGGCTTTTCGGATATGCATACCCTTGATGGCCTGGGCAGTTTCACGAGTGTTCTAAGTATAAATAATATAAACTGGGAGTTAACTATGTTAAAGGATCACAATTTTTAAAAGTAAACAATGAATTCTCAAAATGTCAATATCTGTACTAACAGCTAAAACCTTTCCATTCTTTGAAGATGAGGTAATATAGTGAGAAAAAAAACATCTGTGATTAAGAACCAGGGAGGTTTGGTTTGAAAATAGAAAAAATTAATTCTAAGCCTGTTCATTCACTGTAATGTATTAATTCCATCACTTTATAACTACAATTAATGTCCTACGGCTTGATCTATACACTAGGTTCTGTAATTCTTTGGTAGTTTTTATCCAATTACACATATCCTAAATCAAAACATTCATTTTACACTGATTAAGATCTAGAAGGTGGCTGGTCTGAATTAATTTTCACAGTTAACTTCAAAGGTGTCCTAAGAAACACATCCATGTAACTACCTTTAAAATGGTAAAAAATAAAATAAAAAAAGTTAAAAAATTAAAAAAATGTAACATACAAAATGACTCTTAAAACATAACTACAATTCACATACCTTAAAGTGAACACGAAGATTTGAACCTCTTGATTTGCATGCTAAAAAACAGAGGACGTGTTGGTTAGTTTTGAGTTATCTTATTTTTCTCCTATGCCCAAAGAATACGTATCTCTTGTTCACTTACATTTTGTGGGGTTTTCTGGGTCAAGTGAATAGCGAACCATTTTCAGAGGTCACCTGGAAAGGGGTAGTTATTCTGTCAATAAGTACTTACAGTAACGTATACGGTCTAAGTTTGTATTAATCGCTATCAACAGCTGCTCAGACAGTAGTTGTTTTCATGATTGATCCAAAGGTGTCCTAAGAAATGCCATCATCGCAGCTATCCTTTTCCCCCATCCAGTGCTTTCTCTTTGCATCTACCAGCGACTACAGCAGTGCGGACACCGGACTGCTCTTTTTGGAACCAAAGAGCCTGTTTTAGTGCAACTCTGAATCCTTCAGGCGTAAAGTGACACACGACCCGCTTTTTCTGTCTATAGAAACCCCTTTACTCACACATCTTCACACACTTTGGTGCTTTAACCAACGTTAAACGCTAGCAAATTTGAAACATTCATCTTCTATTAATAATGCCTCGACCCAACTTTACTCCCCTAAAACTTTCCTTGAAGCCACAAACGCGTCGCGTATTCGGCCACCACTCACCACTGGACCTCTAGAGCAGCAGGGGGCACTGACCACTGGCTGCCTGTTCCCCTGAAGCCCCCATTCCCGCTCATCGCGCCCCTCTTCGGGCAGCAGAGGCCACACGGCCCCAGGGCGCCAAATAGGGTGCTCCTGCATACAAGGACACTGCTTTCAGCAAGGAATCAGTAATGGCAAGAGCTCTCCTCCCGAAGCCCCTGAGATCGGTGCCCCCGAGGCCAGGATGGCGGCGATAACCATAGGATTCACCACTCGGAGAAAGAGACCGAAAACGGTCACTCACCTGAGGCCGCTTAGGGGAAAAGGAAGAGCGGTGCTCCCTGGGAGAATTCATGAGAACTCGATCTCTCGCGATATTTTCAGCCTAAGAAACGAGATTTGAAGAGAGGAGAAGGGCGGAGGAGAAAGGGAGTGTAGAATGTGTTTTAGAAAGTCTGAAAACGAATTGTATCTTAAGGGACCGTCTCAAAATTCTCATTTTTTTGTATCCGGGAATAAACTTGGGAATTTTTAATATCAGTCAATTAAAAACAAGTTAGTAGTTCTAGGACAGGATCACATATTATTAGATATACACAAGACATTTATTTGTCAATATTCGTTAAGTTTGATTATGTGATCATGTATCCCTGAAAGTGGTTTGTAAATAGACAATTAAAAAGGTGTAAATAGACAATTAAGAAGGTAATCAAAAAATTCTCAGGATGAGAATATTACCCAATCAATTGTACTGGAAAGTGTAAAAAATGTGCTAACTGAAGGGTCTGGTTCTAGAGTGGGCTCTGGTTCCCCAATGTCACTTCTTGTTCTTTATCAGGTGGAGAAAAACCCTTAGGTATTGTCTCCCCTTTCATTGTTTAAGTCATTGGTGGTTTCGCACTTAGCTTTAGGTTTTCCATTTCACGGCACCATCACTCTAGGCAGATTCAAACTCCAAGTGAATGGACTTTGGACAATGCTCTACGCACCTGATTTTTTTTACCTCAATTCTAGAGACTTCAGTCCCAGGCCCTCTGCCGGAGGCCACTCCCAACACCAAACAATGGATTCTGTGGTATTTCCTCAGTAATTTCCCCCCCCCCCCCCCCAAGTCTTCACCACAGGCTGAGAACTCCCAAATCGATATCCCTGCTCCACATTTCTCTCCTAAGCTAGACCAGGTATCAAACAGCTCCTGGGATATCTTTCTTGGAGGTTCCCAAGACAAATATTTGAAACTGAAAGTGTTCTTAAACAGAATCCATCTCCTTCCCCAGTTTCTTCTTTTCTGTTATACAGTAATAATAATAACAACATCCAATGCTTTAAAAAGGTTACAAAGTTCCAGGCACTATTTCAATGCTTATACACGCATTTCCTTAACTATTCCTTGGGACAACTGTAGAAAGAGATATTACCATTATTCCCTCTCTATAAATTATGAAGTTGAAGCACAGAGAAATTAAGGAACTTCTCCCAAAGTCCCACAGCTCAAAAGTGACATCTGGAAGCAAAGGCAAACTCCAGTAACCAAGTCATCACTAGGCAATCCTGCTTCTCTCTTGCCTTGGCCAGTAGCTTCTCTGTACTCCTAAATTCTTAAACTAGAAAATTCAAAGACAATTTATCCTTTTCTTGTCTTGGCACACGTCAGTACTTAAAATCTGGATTACTGCTAGAGTATTCTGAGTGGTCTGCTTGCCTTTATTTTTCCATACTCTAATATATCCTCCATATTCTTGACAGAATCATTTTTTTCTAAAATAGCTGCCAAATGATCATGTCATTTTTCGGGTTTCTTTTTTTTTTTTTTGCCCCCTGCGATTCCCGTTTCGAATTCCTGGGGATGACTTAAGAGCCCTCTGTGATCTGGCCTGTGCTTTTCTTATTCCTTATCCTTTTTTCTCCTTCCCCTATACACTTCAAGCATATTATCTTTGATTTCAGGAAGAGATCAAACATATGGTTAAAAGATAGATATGATACTGCATTAGATTCTGTGTCAGCTACCATTGGATTAGACTAAAAGGATTCGAGCCTTTTAGGATTATTTTCTTTTGATGGGAATGGTTTATCTTTTAGAGCCTCAGCAATGTTCCTATAGAATTTAAATGAACTCTTTAAATTGTATTTGATATATACAAATATTTCCTCCAATTCATTGTTCATACATATAAAATTTTTAATTGTATTATATTTATTATGCAAAAATCTTAATTATTAAAACAATGGGGAACTACAAATAGGTTTAATCCTTAACAATCAATTTATTTGTTCCTTCATCCATTCAACAAATATTTATTGAACACTTATTATATGCCTGTCATTGTGCTAGTTGCTGAATTGAAATGTACTAGAAGAATTCCTAACGTTTGGGTGAGAATAAGAATAGAAGACTAGGGAACTATCAGGGGAATAGTCATTTAGAACATAATGTGAAACTGCTAAAGTAGGGTGAGCACTGAGGACCTCATTAACAGCACTTAGTGTGGAAAAGCCTTCCACACTATGATGACATGGCAGCTGCCTCATGAATAACCAGGAGTTACTTGGCCACAGAAATAGGAGAGAAATGATCATTGTTATGGGAACTGCAGGTTACTTTAGGGTTTGATTGGGGAGAGCTGAGAGGGAGAGGTGGGCCTGACCTTAAAGGATTCTGTTTGTTTGCCAAGAAGTTTTAAATTTATCTGAAAGTCAATCAGGGACATTTGAAAGCATTTAAGCCCTTGAGGGATGGGTGAGGTGACTTGCTCAGATCACTTTTAAAAGGATCACTCTGCAGGAAGACATTTGGAATGTCACAAGGGCCAGACAAGAGGCCTGCCTAAGATAGTGGTAGCCTGAACTCATCTGATTCAGTTCAGTATTTTTTGGCAGAGAATGGAGAGTAGAGAATGCATTGAAGAGATTTTAGTAAAAGTCACAGGGTTTCATGATTGTAAGCTGTAGAATTTGGTAGCTTTGTAACCTGGCCAACCCTTTCTGGACTTCTCTTACCTGATTGTATTGCCAGCATCTCTTCATTGAGCCTGTAGCACAGTCTTCTCCTGCCTCTTAGTACAACAAAGGAAAACTAGCTTTATAAATTACATCTCCCAGAGGGATTTTGTATTGGATTGAAAGGAGAAGCATGAATTGCTATAGGAAGAATTTCATTCATAAGCAGTTGGGTAAGTGTTTTTGAGAAGCGGTAGGGTTTGGAGTTGGGCCAGAGAGTATTTTTCCTGCCAACCTTAGAGAACACCAGTGTTCTGAGCAGAATAAAGCCATTTGAGTAACAGCAGGATACTTTTTTGCTTTGCCCAAAATGTTTTATTTCTGTGTTAATTTCTCACTCTTTTTTTTTTTTATGGTTTTGTGTTAGAAAAGGCTTCTCCATTATGATAATTTATTTAGATTCTTCCATTTTGGGGATACTTTATGGTTTTATTTTTCATGTTTAAATATGCTATCCACTTATTGTAAAGCCTGAAATATGGATCTGACTTTATTTTTTTCTCAAAGCTACACAATGTCACAACAGTTTGTTCAATAATCTTCATTTTTCCCTATAGATTTTAAATTCCATCGTTATTATGTGTGAATAATAGATAATTTTTAAAAGATGGGACATACTAGAGAATATTTGCATAACTGTTGAGTCCCCTAGTTGAGAGGGATAAATTGACTCTGCAGGTAAGAGGGTATCACTGAAAGCTGAGTCCTTGAAAATGAGAGAGGGGATGCATCCAGGGCATAAGTGAGGGGGTTGTCCTTAGAGTAAGGCTGGAACACATCATCCAAGGTAACAAGGGAGGACCTGGAGACTATAGTGGATGCAGGTAGTTTGGCAGATATGGTGATGCGAAGGTAATTGGAAGAAACATGCTTGCCATTAAATAGCACTTCCTGGACATGGTTCCATAGTGTAGCAGTTAGCATGTTTGCTTTATGCACAGAAAGTCCTGGGTTAGCACCCCAGTGGAGCCACAGTGCATGGTCTATGACCATGCCACCCTGAATAAGCTCAATGTCTGATCTCAGAAGCTAAGCAAGGTCAGGACTGGTTAGTACTTGGATGGGAGATCACCTAGGAAGACCAGGTGCTATAGGCATAAATAATAATAAATAAATAAATACATATATAAGTAAATAAATATCACTTACTGTGAGCTAGTCACGATTTTAAGCATTTCACACTGGTTTTCTCATTGAGAAAATTTTGAAGATCATAAAAACTTGAGGCTGTAGATGTCCTTACAGTTCACATTCTTTTAAACCAGAAGAGGGATTTTGGAGATAGGCTTTTAACTGAGCATCTCAGTGTGCATGTACCTTCTTATGTGGGTCCCAGAGTAAGAGAATACTGGCTGGGTTCTAGGGTCAAACTAGGGAGTGGGTAATAATAAAATCAGGAGAGGATGTGGCACTGATGGTGGGAATGGAAGTGAGTAGATCCTATATGTAGAGAAACTGACAATAGGAGGCAGCAGAATTTTTTACAACAGATAAATCCCTAAAGGCATTGCATAATGTAAAACTAATTACCCATAGCAACAAACCTAAAGAAGGAACATATTTCTAATACACCTAAATGCACCAACATAACATTCTACTTATTATTATTTTTTTTTTAGCATTATCTTGTTGCAGGAAGTGATGCTCAGACAACTTTGTTAGAGGAAGGAGAATTTATTGCCAGTGGAGCATGTGAAGCTTTAAACAGCACAAAAGCAAGAGCTCTCCTTGGTTAGATTTCTTACAGCTTATATTCTTCCACAGTGTCCATGAAAGGGGCACGTAATTCCTTTGTCTGAGGTTCTAGTGCATCTCCTCACTCAGGATGGGGAGGGGAAGTTTCAGGTGGGGCTTCAAGAGGGAAGGAATTCCCTGACCACTAGTCCTATCTATTTACAGATCATTTGTCTTGTAGGTGTGACAAGAGTTTCCAGAAGGCCATTTAAAGATCTATGAGGTGTGGTTAATCTATAATCAACTGTGTTGGTCTTTTCTGCAAGCTGTTTCCTTTGCATTTCTCAGATGCCTCTCTCTTAATCTCTAATATTTTATAGCATCATACTTAAGAATACATACATGGGAGCCAGACTTCCTAGTTTCAACTCCCATCTCTTCATTTTCAAGCACTGCCATTCACTAGCTGTCTGAACTGGAGAAAATTACTTAAGTTACCTACATCCTAGTTTCCTGTCTTTATCTTTCCTTATCTGTAAAATAGGGATGGTGGTAACAGAACCTACCACGTAGGGTCTAAGTGATTTATCCAGCACTTAGAATGGCGCTTAGTACTCTGGAAAATGCTATATAATACTTTTTTAAGTAAAAAGTCATTACCTGTTTCAGAAAAGGATATCCTAAATTAATAGCATGGCATGTCATGAATGAAAAAAAAAATCACCTCCAAATTCTGTTGCAAAGTTATTGATGTTTTTGGTACTTTTCCAGTAATTAGCACCCCCATCTTAGTGGAAGATCTTGTTTTAAGATGTAGAAAATACTTTTAAAGTTATAACAGTGAATGGCTCAATAGTTACTAAAATAAGTCACTTATGTGCTCACAAGCATAGGGGTGAGCTGAAGCAGTCACACATAAGAGTGTGATTGATGTATAAGATTTTATTTATGGAAAAGACAAAAACTAATCTAATCTTTTCTGCATAGTGGTTGCCCTTGCCTCAGGAAGGAAGTGTGTCCTCAGTGAGGCAGTTTTTTTCCTCCAGTCCTCAAAGACTGACAGCTGAGGGCCCAACTGAGGGCGACAGCAGTCCGAACAGTTGGAGATTAAGCTCTTCATTCCTGGAGAGGAATCTGGGAGGCAGATCCCAGGGTCCGCCACAGTGGGTATTATTGTTTCATTTTACAGATGAGAAAACCAAGGTTTACAGGGCCTGGGCCAGGATTTGAACCTAGATTTGCCCTCGATGCCTGCTTTGTTTTCCACCATTCTCACCACCAGTTCTGCACCTTCCTGAAGGCTTACCAGTGACCTTCCTGTTTCCTGGTGACCCAAGGCTTATTATGGGTAGCCTCCCTTCCCCAACCTACCTTGGGGCAGTCCATCTCTTAATTGGCTCTGAAACTTCACCCTGGCTTTTGCAATGCTCTTCAGAGACCTGGCCACTATCCCACTTCCTCAGTCCACTGCTGCCTGCACTGATCAAGATGGGCCTAATGAAAGGAAACTAGAGGAGGGTGTTCTGGCTGTGAGGTGCTGGGTTGATTGGTGAGGCCAGGAACCTAGGATTGGATTGCAGCAGAGCTCCAGAAAGACTATAGCAGATACTCAGGCGTGAGGTAATAAGAGTTTAGCAAGGGCAAGGAAGGTGGGAATGGAATAGCGAACGCCTTTGAGTTCCTCAAATACAATTGAAACACAGCTCTCCTGAGACTTTCTGTTGGATTCTCCTTAACGGTGACTTTCTGGAACTTCATTTACAATGTAGATCTCCAAGGAGCGGCAGAAAACAGCAGATCCTTAGTCTTTCAAAGTAGTAGCCATTCTCCTAGCTGACCTGACAAAGACAGATGTCAAGTGGGCCCAGCAGGAGCTTGACAGTTCGTCCAAACTGTTTCAGTTGAGGCTATAAATAAACCTTTTAGGAAAAGGTTTGTTTGCCTGGCTGTTTAATCAGTTGGACAATATGGATTAGACTGATCATCTCAGAAAGAAATGTCTTGGGGATTTTCAGATGAGTGAATATTCAATGTTCTGTCTTTTAGCATTATCATCCATCCCCCCCCCCCCCCCCGCCCCTTCCTATCATCTTCGGGGCCAGAGGAGCAAAGTCTTAATCCCTTGGCAAAGATTTACTCAGTGCTCCTCAGTCTGAGCCTCCCATACAATGCTGTTTGAGTTTCACTTAGAAATTGGCCTTCTTTGCCAGGAAAGGGGAATTCTCACGACGATAAGGAAAATGTAATCCCTTACTCAGGGGATGGAGCCTCTTTCTTTGCCTTTCAGTACCATGTGCTACTGCCGTCTCTGTCTTTCTGCTCTGTTCCCTCCTGCTTGCTGCCTGTTCCATCTTTCCAGTACCTTCCAAAGCTGGCACTTGGGTGGAGGGATCACGTAGAGAGGGACATCGACATTCAGTAACTGGGGGCAAAATTTCACTGCTTCCCAGCTGGGCGTCTCAGTGCAAGCTATTTGGTTTTGCTGAGCTTTGCTCCTTAATTTTAAAGGAAGACAACAATACCAATTGTACTAGGTTCTGGGAAAATTACAAGAGAACGTTAAAAGACACCGTCAATAGCACAAAATAGATATTTGGTAAATATTGGCTCATTCCTTCTTTATTCTTCCTTCTCCTCAGAATTTATTCATGGACATCATGTAATCTGATTCTTTTCCCAAAGCAGGGATTTCCTCCGTGATGTCCTGCACCAGTTACCCTCTGGGCGTCTCCCCCAGAATTGTGCTCTAATGTTTGTGCCCTGCTCTGTGCTGGTGACGCTGGGCCTCCCTGCCAGCTGACTTCTGGTTGGGTGGGGCCAACAGTGAGCATGGGCAGGCTTGAGGAGGTCATGGGGAGAGGGGTGGGCTCTTTCTTCTCAGCTCCCTTGCTGTCTTGGCACTGAGTTCTGGTATGGTCTAGTCTTTCCAAGACAACAGCCCTTGCCAGATTGCCGCTCCTCCCAAGCTCACATCTCCCTGGACTCTGTTACAGGACGTGCTTGTCCCATCAGTCCTGGATGTGGAAATGCCTTTCCGTTGTTGCCCATCTCTGGGAGCCACCATGGCCCTTGCTGGCTCTCTTAACTGCCCACATCTCTGGAGACCCTTAAAGACTCTTCTGGTGAACTCTTTGTATGGAGTGTTTCCCGCTGACATCCAAACAAAGTTATTCACCCTCTGTTTTAATACTTCTGGGACCAGAGCTCAATAGTTACCTTTTTCAGTCCTATATTTAAAATACAGAGGTATTTGAGAATGGAACTAATATTTAGGGTGCATCTACTGTATGTTGAATGCTATGTCCACTTCTTCACTCTTATTCTCCACAAAGACTTTGTAAGGGAGATTGTACTACAGTGTTTCACAGAGGATGGACTCGGGACCCAGGGGAGGTTTGGTGTCGTGCCCTGGATCCTACAGCTCAGAGGCAGCACAGGACGCGTTTGGTGCAGAGCTAGGTCGCCCTGACTCCAGTGTTTGTTCTCTTTCCATTATACCTGCCTGTCGTGGGAAGTAATTCCAGAGAGAGAAAACCAGAAATATGAAAAAAAAAATTGCCTTGGGTTTCACAATTTTGCTAAGGGCTAGCCCGAAAAGAAACCCTAACGTTCACGAAAAACTTTGGAAGGCCATGTGCCCGTTGTTCCTGTTGTGACACTGTTGACCACTAGATGGCACCAGTCCAGCGTCGGGTAAAGCTTTCGACATTTTTGTGGGCAAAGGGTGTGTGTAGCGAGCTGCTTACCTTGACATATAAATATGACTTTGATTTAAGGAACTACATATTTCCTTCAGATTGAGCTGATTCTAAGTTTACGAAGATGGGGTGGGATGGAGGACGAGGATGGGGATTGGTAAGAGGGAGGAGACAGAATGATGAAGGCCCAGCCCCAGGGACACACGGCTGGATAGAGGGAGAAACGGTACCCAGCCTATAATAACAGACCAAGCAAAACTCTCTTTCAAAGACCAGGAGAGCATCAGAGCTGGAAGGGTTTGATGAGGTTGACAAGAAAACAATCTGAAATGTTCTAAATTATGTAAATCCATAAGTCAAGCCCCGGCTAACATAATGCTTACTTGACAGATTGGACTAACCCCCTATACCTTTCCAGAAGAAGAATATACTCTTTAAGGAAATTTTTTTAAAAATCCTTGTCAGTGGTTAGCTGATAACTTTCTGTCTGTCTGTCTGTCTGCCTCCTTCTCCCTCGTGTTGCCCACGATTAGCCTAAGACATCTCATCACTTGATTTAATCCGTCGATTTCCCTCCTCCATGGGACATGCATGTTGTCCTAGAAATAAGTCTTCCTAGCAACATGGGTCAATGCCCTGAGCCAAAAAAGATCCATCTGAGCATAATTAAAATCATACGGCGTTCAGCACCGATGCTTTCTTAGAAAGATCTGGATGAAAAAGAGGAAATGACAAGAAAGAAAGTTCTGAGATGTTCTAAATTAAAACTACAGTGGCTGGAGAGTGAGAGAAAGAGAACGGCTAGTCTGTTAATAATAGCTGTGGACCAGTTCTGACAAAAGACTGCTCATATTCCTGTGTATCTGTTGGAATTCAGGATTACTTTCCAGATGGCTATTTCTGTGATTATCCAAAAGAGAGAATAGCCAGGCGCCATCAAACCCCAGGAGCCTCCGCTTCTCATTTACACATGAGCTTTCTGGACTCCGCTGCTGCAGTCTGTGCTGTGCCTGTCTCGGAACGCCTGGCTTCACCTTCTTCTGTCCTTTTTGTCGATAGCTAATGTAAAGCCTTTCAGAAGGGCTTACAGCTTTCTCCCTCTTCTGGGTGCACAAAGACACTTTCAAAACTCCTGGAAGTTGGACATGTTATCTTGCCTATCTAGCCATGCTGCTGAAGGTTTAGACTCCATGCCCCAAGACTGGCCTTCTTTTTTTTTTTCCCCTGGCAGTGGCCTAATAGACCCTTTCTTTTAAAAAAAAGATTTTCAGCTGCGAAAGTTGAATTTTTTGTCTGTTCGTTTCTTTGTTTGACAAGGTCTCCGACTCCTACCTTCTCATTACGTAGGTGAAAGAACATTCTTCTGTTGCTTTCTGTGTAGTGATCCTCAACTTACCCTGTTGCTCTAATGAAAAATATTAGCCTAACGTTTCTTGCCTTGTGGCCTTCCCAGTTGCTGAGGCCTTTGGTAAGACAACTAGATAAAGGATACGACTTTCGCTCCTCGCTTTTTGTTTCAGAAGAGCACTTCTTTACTTTTTTTCCCCAAGCCTAAATTTCCCCCAACGGGGAATTTTATTAATGACACTAGTTTATTTCTCTCCTAAAAGATCAACATGAAGTGAACATATGCTCAAGATTTTATTGTCTTCATAATAAAACAAAATATGAAGCTTAGAACGGGATCACTTGGCCCTTTTCTCTTATCTCCTCCCAGCTGAAATGCTTGCATCTCTTAATAGCCAGCATTCTCTTAGATCTGCAGCTGGGCTCCACGCATTCAAACCTCAGGACAATCTTCTTTGTGGTTTTAGCCTTTGTGTGGCAAATCGGCTTAGTCTGCCCACCGTAACCACTCTGCTTCCTGTCCTAACCCACTTTCTCTGCACATCCAGAGAGATGGTCTCTGCCCTTCTCGTACTGCATCACTTCGTGGGCTTGGTGCTTGCCACGCTTCTTACAGGAAGTCAGCGGGTTGTAGGGACGTTCACCGTGTTTGCGAGAGCGCTCCCAGCACGGACTTCTTTACCTTTTGCCCCGATGGAATTCTCTAGATAAATTTTTCAAACAAGTTTTTTCCTTCTTTAAGTTTATCATTTAAATTTTAAAAACAGGGAATATATCCATCTGGTTCAAAAAGCAAAACAATATAAAAAGCCATCTAATAAAAAGTCTCACTCCTATCCCCTTCCCCATCTGTCTCACACTCCCCGCCTCTCAACCTACAGGTAATCGCCATTTTTTTTTACTTCTTAAATATCCTTCTTTAGGCAAAGACGATGAAGTACGAATATGGAAAGGCTTATTTATTTCTTTAGAGGAAGGGATTCATAGTTGTTGCTCCCCGGATGGATGTCGAATGCCCTTTCATTCCCACTTACCCTCAGGGTGAGGTGATGTCTTGAGTGGCCAGATTTTTTTGGAATGCAAAACTGAGACATAAGATCTGACAAGTACCAGTGAAGAGAGCCTAGATGGTGCTCTTGTCTTGGAAGACATGAAAGCCATTGTCGCTGCAGCTAGTCCTCGTCTTTCCCCATGTCCCCAGGCCCTGTCTCACTCCTGGAGGAAGGCTTTGACTCTACTTCATGACACTTGCAAGAGACCCTGTGCCTGGCCTCCTCACTTCAGAGCCCCTCCACCTCCCCACCCTGCCCAGGCTTTGCCCCTCCATGGGGCTACCTCTCTACATTTAGATACGCTCTACTTCTCTTTCTCTTTCCTCAGCTCTTTTTTTTAAAATTTTTACTGCCCCCTTTGTCCTCTTCTTGCCATCATAGTTTTCCAAAGACTAGTCACTTAGATTTCCTCACTAAAATTTAATTCACATCTACAATGTGTGAGTAAAGTGCTAGATGGAAAGTCAAAATGAAAATGATGTGGTCCCTGCCTCTAAGGTTCTTAAGCTCAGACCTAATTAAGTGAAATAGAATGGGATACAGGCTGTGGTCCAATGAGGCTATGTTAGTTACAGGTGTGGTCTAACCAGGCTTAGCACAGAAGGGGAGTTGTTATTTCTGGAAACGAGGATGATTGGCACCATTTATTGAGCCCCCCAGGGGCTAGAGCTTGGGATATTAAAATTCTGATGCTGCCTCCCTAAATAGGGTCCCTGGTCTAAATTGGTTTTCTTTTCTCTAATCCTTCCTCTGCCTTCTGCCACCTGTTTAGATTCCATTCCTCTCTAAAGCCTTCCAAGACAGACCTTGTCCAGATCTAACCTCCTCAGGTACCGCTCCATGAGCCAAACCACTTTTTCCCCATCAAAAACAAACATGTGGGCCTTCCTTCAGAGCGCTGTGTTTGCTTCCCAGGATGGCAGCGTGCTCATAGGAATATAATGCATTTTTCTTAATGGCCCTTCCCAACTATTTTTAGCTGCATTTTACTAAAGATTTGGAAAAGCAAGTCTTTTTTTTTAATTTATTTTTATTTTTTATTTTTGTAAGAGTTTATTTGAGCCAAATTGATGACATGTGCCGGGGAGCAAGATCTCACGCGCTCCTGGAAAGGCAATTCTTTAACATAAAGGAATTCCAGGTCACAAATATGTTTTGAAGATTAGTGACAAAGTAGAACAGCTCTGAAGTGGGTAGACCAATAGGTGGAGGTTTTGGGGCTGGTGAAATGCCATATTAGGAGCAGTAAAATGAAAAGTGTCGTATAACAATATCACCACCAACTTGGTGGCTTAAAACAACACACATCCATTATCTTTCAGTTTCTGTGTTCGGAATCCAGGCAAGATTGAATTCTCTGCAAGACTGAAATCAAAGGCTGGGTTCTCATCCGAAAGCTCTACTGGGAAAGGATCTGCTTTCAATACATGTTTGTTGGCAAGATGGCAAAATTCAGGTTTTTGCTAGGTGCTAGGCTAAGGGCCTCAGTTTCTCACTGGTTGTCAGCCAGAGGCCATCATCAGTTCCAAGTTAATTGTTGGCCAGAGGCTGCCCTCAGTCACTTGCCTCATCCGCATGGTTGCTTACTTCATCAAAGCCAGCACGTACAGTGCCTACCAGCAGGACGAAAGTCAGAATCTTTCGTAACACGATCACGAAGTGGTGTCCTGTCGCATTTGCTATATTTTCTGGGTTGGAAGCATATTACAGGTCATACTCAAGGGGAAGAGGTTACACAAGGGCAGGAGACCACAGGTGCATGTCATAAGGGGCCATCTTAGAGTCTGACCCAGTATCTCTGATGTGGGCATTTCATTTTTCATTATACAGGTGAGGAAAAGGAAGATAAGCATATCAAGTAACTTGTTCAAGGGCACTTAGGTAGAAAGTGGTAGAGAAGAAATTCCAAACATGGCCTGTTGGAGTTGAAGCTCATAGCCATTGTGTTCAACTAAGGTAAACTAGGGTTGTTCAGCTTGGATCAGAGAAGACTCAGAGGTAGGACTTCTATTGACAGTCTTCTGGACCTTGGGTCACCACATGAATGAGGGTGTAGATAGAAATAAAATCAATACTGGGAATTATTAGGATTAGGTTTAATCTCAAATAAAAGACTTCTAGTATTTACAATGACCTGAATAAAATGAGCTGGCTGCCTCCTGAAGTGGCCAGTTCCCTTCCTTATCTGGGTTCAACCAGCATCCATGGCAGAAGGAACCTGGCCCAGAAAACTGGAGGGGACCCCACCATTAGAAGGGGGTCTGCTGGGTAAGATTTAAGATCTCCGAAGTAAAGAGTCTGTATCTCTTAGAGGATATTAAGTGTGGTCATTGAAGAACCCAGTGGAGAAAATGTCCTTGAACTTCACCTTGTTTGTAAATCAATCCGGATCTGAAGCTCTGCTGGAGAGGCCCTGAGAATGCCCTTCTCTTCCCCACTGACAGTCTGTCCAGGCAGTAAAGGTCAAGATGATGGCAGCACTTGATCCCGTGTGAAGTACCCTCTGAGGGCTTCGAGGAAACTTTTCTTAGAGTTTTATTATCCCAACTATGCAGATAAGGAGACTGGCCGACCAGGGAAGAGAAAATGGAGGCCACAGTCCAGTATCCCTTGGTAGGTCACACATCGTTCTTTCCTGTTTGCATCAGCTGGGGTTGCAACAGCGCCCAGTGATAGTGGATCCAAGCCAGTCAGGCGATGCTGGAGCCTTGTCCATCTGGAAGCTCCAGACCAATGAGCTGAAGCGACCACCTCACCTCACTAGTTCCTGCCCCTAGAACAAACTGTCTCACCGATAGTTCTTTTGTGTGTACCTAAAATTGTGCCAAACTTTATCAGTTCGGGTAAATGTGTGTGCCTTTGTACCAAACTTTGTACAAAGTAACTTTGCGTAACTATTAAAGATGAAAAAGCTGCTTTCATTTATTTATTTATCTTGCTGAAGAAATAAATTCTATTACTTTCTCTATGAGTTTCTGACATAAAGTCAGACAGACTCAAATAACAGTTTTTATATCATCATATTAATCCTGCTAAATGGATTTGGGGCTGAATTCCTCGGGACAGGGGGCAAGGGCCTAGAGGTAAAAACTGTCTTTCGAATCCTACTTCGGCTGATGTGTGATTAATGCCTTACTTCTTGCTCATACTCTCTCAGGCAGAAGCGTAACTTGAGGATAACTTTGTGTGTGCATGTGTGTACTGTGGGGGTCGGGAGTGGGCCTCCATTTTTTTGGCTTTTCTTCCTCTGTACCCGTTAGCTCGGCTTATTTACTCTCTCCTTGTGCCTCTGGGCCTTTGAGCCTGTCAATGCCCTTTTCAGGAAAGCCTTGTCCATTTTTCTCATTTAGTGAACAAAGTACCAATGAGGGCATTGGGAAATCTGGCTCCAGTCTCGATTCTGGAATTGATGTGCTGGGTAACATTGGCCAAAGCACATGGCCTCTTTGAATATATGTTCCTGATGTGTGTCAGGAAATACAGTATCAACCTTCACGTCGTTGATAGGTGCTGTGACTTCAAGCAAAGCAATATATAGCTTTATATATATAGCAATATATAGTTTTACCATAGACTGGTAGATATGTTGTAATGAAATGAGGTTGTCTCAAACCAAACCCACCCGGACAGTGGCAAGGCCTGCCTGAACCACTTACCCTGCTGGGTAGCTGTTGGCATTAAATGATATAACAGAAGTGGAAGCAGGATTATTTCTTGACTCCTGTCCTCTACTGATGCCCAGGCCAGAGCCTTCAGATATAGTCCGGCCCACAGTGGCTGCTCAATTGTGATTTGTCACTTACTTAGCCTTATACTGTTTTGCTAATTTATGATCTATTCATGTGTGTGCTTTATCTACTCTTCTTGTGCATAAGCTCTTTTTCTGCTCCTTTGAAACCTTTCAATGTCTCATGTCATGCCTTGATCATAACTGGTTTAGTCTGTATTTGTGGATTGACTGCTTAATTGAAGCTGGGGTCCACGGAAGGAGACTTGTTTTAAAGGGACCACCCATAGCAAGGACCTGAGGTTTGAGATCATTTTATGCCCCCTTTCATGGTGGAATGAAGAATGAATAACACAGGCGGAATGAATTATTCAGTGTGCCATGAGTTAGAAAGGGAGAAAAAAAAAAGGATATCTATACATGTCATTTTCAATCATCTTGACTTGAATTGCCTCGTCTTATTTGGTTAAACAATGAAAGCTGGGAGAAAATGTTCAAACTTATTACTTGGTTCTTTGCGACAAAGTAACTAGCCGATTGTCCTTTCCACTCAGCAGAATTTGCAGGCCCAGGATGCCATGACTGGTAATTGAACTGATGCAAATAGGATCATAGCCTGGGAGAAAAGAACAGCCTGGCAACATCTTTACTTTTGCCTTGTTGGTGAAATCTCATTCACAAAGAAGATATGGAAGAGAAAAGACTTGGAGAGCGGGAGAGGGAAAAGTAAAGAAAGGCAGATGGCGAGGAAGGGCCAGAAGGACACAAAGGAACTGATCGGTGAATGCACATCCCAAGTGTCCATGGGAGGATAGGCAGGGCTTGCCCCACAGGTGGACAGACTTGCCTTCCTCCAAGCCCTGCCCCCAGGGTGAGGTCAGTGGCCATTGCCTGCTCTTTTCCACCAGGGAGCAAAAGTCGCCTCCCCACTGCCTTTGCACAAGTCTGGACTCAGAGGCTCCCTCCAATCTGCAAGTCAGGGTTTTCCAGGGAAACTACATGTATATATATGTAGTTGTAGAGATCAAATGCTAGAAGTTAAAGTAGAATTCTTTCTTGACTCTTGATTCTTTCCTGACTCCCCCTCTCTTTATATATGTTTGTGTGTGTGTATGTGTATATATATATATATATATATATGAGTGCACATATATGAATACATATATACAAGTACATATATATGAGTGTATATATATATAATTGGCTTGCACAATTGGGGAGACTGCTAAGGCCAAAATCTGCAGAGTAGGCTGACAGGCTGGAGTCTCAGGAAAAAGTTGTAGTTTGAGTCCAAAGGCAGCCTGCTGGCAGAATTGACTCTTCCTCAGGGGATTTCAGCCCTTTTTTCTCTTAAGCCTTCACTTGATTGGATGAGGCCCACTCACCTTGTGGAGGGTAATCTGCTTTACTCAAAGTCTGCTGGTTTACCTGTTAATCCTCAAAGAAATATCTATAATAACATTTTACCAGGTATCTGGGTACCTTGACCTATCCAAGTTGACACATAAAACTAACCATTACACCTGGGAAGGGAAGGCAGAGCTGACTTTGGAAGGAGGAGAGTGGCAGAGTGGCTTCTCCCCTCTCCTCTCTCCTAATGTTATTTATTTGTTTGTTTGTTTGTTTATATTTTCAAACAGGAATACGGGCACATAGTAAACAATTGGAAAGGTCTAGAAAAGCATATAGAGAAAGGCGAGTCTGCCTCTCAATCTTAATTTGTTTCTTGGAATTCTTTCAGAGATGCTATATGACTATATAAGCATATTCTCATGTAGGTTGTGTTCAATCTGTTGCTCTTTTTTTAAAAAAAAAAAAAATTTTGTTTTTATTTATTTGTTTGTTTGTTTGTTTGTTTGTTTTAAATGCCTACAGCACCTGGTCTTCCTAGGTGGAATCCCATCCAAGTACTGACCAGGCCTGGCGCTGCTTAGCTTCTGAGATCAAATGAGATCGGGCATGTTCAGGGTGGTGTGGCCGTAGCCTCAATCTGTTGCTCTTGAAAACCATGTTGCAACAAATGTCTTTACACATGTGTCCTTGAAGCAGCCTTTTCCCTACTAAGGCCTGTAACTTCCCCAATGCATCTTGTAGGTAAGCTCAATAAATTCTTTCTGACATAGTCCTCATCCCTCAGGTCACACACTACTTTCATTCAACCTCTCTGTGTAAAGTTACTGCTTCTCCTGCAGGCTCGAGCCCTCTGTCCAATAAAAAGTTAATCTCCCTCTGGTTTTCTGAGACTCCGCTCAATTGGACAGTGTCTGCCTGTGGATCTCTATCCCACACCAAACATGCTTCTTCACATTCAGCCAGGCTTGCTCTTTGTTGAAGAGAGCCTGTATATTTTTTTCCAAGCTTATTTCAGAGGCAATTGCATTCAGATTCAAATTTCTCTTGGCACTTGGCTGTATTCAAAGTAACTGAGGAGAATAAATTGTAGCCAGACAGGCCTTACAATCCTCTTGCCTAACGGAGGATTTTGTTGGCTGTAAATTCTGTCACCAGGCAGACAGACACCCTCATTGCTCCTATGTGAGTCCGGTGGGCGATGGTGGTAAGCAGTGAAGATCTTGCCACCTCCAGACCCTGGAAGTAAGTCCCAGCACCCAAGGGTCCTGATAGTGTGATAAGCAGGAGCTGGAAGAAGTGGCGGATATCTGGGAATGCTGGGAACAGACGAGGACTTGGAGCCAGTGAGCTCTCTGAAAAACCTGTTCTGGTCTGCATCCATCATCCCAGTGGTCCTGAACCATTTGGGGGTCAACATACCCCCTGCGCTCTTCTTCCCAGAAAAATGAACACATGTGTTTAGACACACGGTATTTTTGATACATGGTGTGTTTTGGTTGGGGCGGTGTGGAGAGAGGGTCTGCTGAGCTAGGAGTCAGTGAAGATGATGCCTATGAACTTTTTCTGTCAACATGCTGTAAAAATGCCAGACATTATTATTTTCTTCTCCAGGAGTGCTCAGATGAAAACATTCCTCCACTAACCTGTCTTTAGCTGTACTGGCTTCAAAATCATTGTGTGTCTGGAAGGCACTAGTTGTGATATGAGGGCTGAGTACAGCACCCTTTTCTAAAAGGAAACTGGGTTTTCCCGATTCACAGATCTGAAATGTTGACATGATTAAAGTTACTGTGGCTACCGAAAAACTTCATTCTTCTCACACAGGCTGGCATTCGTCCAGGATGAACCAGCCACACGAAGGGTTCTGACCTGGCCTTTCTTTGGCTGGTTCAGTCTGGACTCACTGAGCATCTCAGAGTAGATACAACAGAACTAGAATCAATGGGCGCACAATAGGAAAGGGCTTATTTCACATCTGTAAGAAAGAACTTTATCTTCCTATTAAGCTCAAAATATATGTAATACTATCTCTTCTTACTTTACGAAAGTAAAACTTGTTCACTTTAGGAAATAAAGACAGACAACAAGAAGAAAATAAAAATCACCAATAATCTTAATCTTCAGAATGTTAATATATTATATTTTTGGTATATGATCTCTCTCTCTCCCTCTCTCTCTCTCTCTCACACACACACACACACACACACTCACATGCCCACACCCTATATATATTTTACTGATTATTCTATTATGTCTCCTGCTTTAGTTCTGTTTATTTCTCTTAAAAAAATATATAGATATATATAAGAATTTTCCAACAACCCAAATGGTGCAGTCATGGAATTGGCTGCCTCAAAAGCAGTGGGGCCCCAACTCTGGAAGTGTTTAAGCAGAGAATTGACCTGGGCACTGCAGAAGAGGTTTCTGCAGTAGGTGAGCAGTTAGACTAGAAGCTTTTTAAGGATTCCAAGCCCTGACTTGCTGAACTCTTAGGCAGGTGGCAGCTGGCTCTCTTCCAGGCTCACCCTCCTTGGTAAGCTTCACAATGCCTCTCCCGGCTCTCTCTGGAGGCCCTCGGGAAATCGGGAAATCGGCATTTTCCACTACTCCCCTGCCTGCATTGTTACCACCCCCGGGGTAACTGGCTGACTTGCAAAGGCTGTCTTTAGTGGAACTGTTTACTTTCAAGCAATGATCTAATTGGTGTTTTTCTTAATACAATAGGAGGATATTTTGCCTCTATTCTATTGCTGTCCTACTGTGGACACCTTGGATTTTTTGTTTGGCTGGTGTGTGTGTGTGTGTGTGTGTGTGTGTGTGTGTGTGTGCGCAGGCATGTGCGCGGCCCCCCCCCATGTGGGCATGCCCCATACATGCGTGAGTACGTGTGCCCAAATCATCCTATTGCATTTATTTCCTCACATTCAAACCTCACGCTGATGCATGCTTCAGTAAGTCGGCAAACGCCTTGATTTGCAGTTACGTCCTGAGAATTAAGTTAGTCAAAACACGTGTCACAAAGGAATTTGACCTTTAGTTTATCAACTTAATTTAATTTTTAGATTTTAGTTTATGAAATATTTCAATAATACATAAAAATACAAAAAATATAATCGACCTTTATATATCCCATTCACTTTATTTAACAGATGTGTGATAATTTGCTGTATGTACTTCAGAACTCTCTCCTTTTATAGGAGACAAAATATTAAAGACCAATATTCTCATCTCTTGTTGTCTCTTCCCTTCAGGTTAACCACTGACCTGCAATTGCATGTTTTCATACTTTACTGCATATGTGAATGTGGCCATGAATAGTATGAGAATTTTTGTTTGTTTGTTTCTTTTTAAGATTTATTGAATGGTATCATACCATAGACATAATTTTGCAGCCTTTGTTCTTCGCTTAACACTGTGGTTTTGAAATTGGTCTGTGTGGATCAATGAAGTTCTCACTGATTCACTGCCAACATTATATAGTGTAACATAGTATAAAGTGGTACAATTTATTCATCCATTTTCCTAACAGGACATTTAGGTTGTCTCTTCTCCCGCTTACTATTGCAAATAAGGCTGCGGTGAAATTCCACAGACTTGCTTCCTTCCTTGTGAGAATATTCTTAAGATATGGATCTTAAAGTAGAATCAATGGTTCATTAGGTGTGGAACTTCATTTTATAGGTGAAAATAAAAGACATTTTACTTGTTAGTTTAGTTATAGTTGATAATTATAGTTAGTTATAGTTATAATTTAGTTATAGTCAGCGATAAAATATACATAACAGAAAATTGACCATTTTAACAATTTTTAAAGTGCATAGTGACGTGAAGTGCATTCACATTGTTGGGCGACCATCACCACCACCCATCTCTAGAAATTTTTCATCTTCCCCAACTGAAACTCTGTACTTATCTAATAATAACTCCTCACTCAACCTGCCCCCCCATCCCTTGTTTTGATTTTAAGTAGAGGAAGTCACTATTATGCCTTCATTCATTCTGTAAACATTTATTGTATGCTATTGTGTTTCAAATAGACAACTAGGTGCATAAAATTTAGTTTCCACCATCAAGAAACTCTCATCTTAGCCAAAGGCAGACACAGGAATAATTATACAGGGAACAAATGGTAGAATGTAAGTGTAGGGAGAGATCAGAGGCAGAGCCATGAATTCAGGGGCGAGACCGAGATGAGGTGAGATGGGAGATAAGAAGGTCCTTAGAAAGGAAAAGCATTTTAAGCTGAACTTTGAAGTATGAAATAAGATTTTCCCACAATTTTTCTAATTTTTTCAAACACTTATTGAAATAATTGGGGTTTTTTTGGTCTGCCTTCGATGTATGAATATGGCCACTTATACATTTTCTTGTATTAAGCCACGCTTATATTTCTAAGTTGAATGTACCTCAATTGGTCATTATCTATTGTCTTTTTAAATGCACTGTCGAGATTTATTTGCTAATATTTTACTTAAAATGCCTGAAATGAGATGTTTATTGTTTTCTTTTTTTTTTTCTTTGCATTTCAATCTTTGTCAGATTTGCTATCAGTGTTATTCTGACTTTGTAGAAAGAATTTTGACTCTTTCATTCTTTGTCTGGCTCTGAAAAAGTTTAGTTTCAGAGTTTATTCATGCATTTATTCAATAAGTATTTATTAAGTCCTGGTACTGGGAATATAGCAATGATCTAAATACACAAAAGTCCCTTTTATCCTATTGGGGAAAGGCAGACTGTAAATAAATAGGTAGTTAAGGTTTATGATAGGTCAGATGTTGGTAAGTATTACAGAGAAAAATAAAGCAGGGAAGAGAGATAGGAAATGCTGGCAGTGGTGGGAAGGGTTGCAATTTTCAACTGGGTGGTCAGGGAAGCCTCACGAATTAATGTGGAGAGGTAAAGGAGAGGGAGGTCTTGCAGAGCCTGGTACATTACTATAAAGACTAATCTTTACCATGAATGAGTTGGAGTGTCATTGGAGGTTATTTAGGGTATTTATTTCAGGTGAAAGATGATGGTGGCTTGGACTAGGGTGAAGGTAATGGAGGTGGTATGCGGTGGTCAGATTCTGGATGAATCTAGAAGGTGAAACCACAGGAATTGTTAGATACTGGGAATGGGATAAGGAAATAAAGGAAGAAGTCAAAGCCGATTCTAGTTTTTGGCCTGAGTGGCTGGAAGGATTGCTTTGCCATTTATTGAGACTGGGAAAATAGAAGCCAGAGTAAATTTGAGGGGAAGATCAGCAATTCAGTTTTGAACATGGTATGTTTGAGATTCCTTTTAGAGATTTAAGGTGATAAACAAGTCTGGAGTTCAGGGACAAGGTTCAAATATATATATTTGAGAAACACATACAGATGACTTTGAAGGCATGAGAGTAAATGAGATGATCAAAAAAGCGATTTTAGAGAAACAAAGGGAAAAAAGGCCATAGATGAACCCTGGGGCACTCCAACAGTAAGAAGTCATTCAGCAAAGGAGACTGAGGAGGAGAGATCGGTGAGTGAGGAGGAAAGCCAAATGAGTGTACAAAGAGGAGGACGTAGCTGTGGCAGGGTGAGAGGAAGGCCGAAGATTGACCTGCTGTGCGGAGGCCACTGGCGACTTCGATGAGAGAGGTCGTGGTGGGGTGTGGCGCTCCAGAGGAAATGGGAAGAGAGGGATTGGAATCAGACAGCACAGGGAACTCTTGAGAGGAATTTTACTGTGAAGGGCAGCAGAAAAATAAGCTGAGTTTGAAGAAGGAAATAGAGTTGATGGAATTTTTTTTTTTTTATGTCTGCATGCTTATTTTCTGGAGATTTTTCTCTTTCTTTCTGAGATGCCTTGTCACCTTGGTCGTTCATGGTGTTTTTTATTTTTTATTTTTTTTATTATTTATGCCTACTGCACTTGGTATTCTTAGGTGGTCTCCCATCCAAGTACTAACCAGGCCCGACCCTACTTAGCTTCTGAGATCAGATGGGATCAAGCTTGTTCAGGGTGCCATGGCCGTAGACTATGGACCATAGACCATGGACCATAGACCATGGACCGTGGCGCCACTGGGGTGCCAACTCGGGACCTTCTGCGTGTAAAGCAAACGTGCTAACTGCTATACTATGGAGCCATGTTCTGTTCGTGGTGTTTATTGGACTATTTCTCCACATTAATGGAAGTGTATCATGCCGTTTTCCAGAAAGAAGGTTTATTTTATAAAGGTCTATCTATCGTCTGTTGCAAGGAAGATGCTTTTCTTTTGGTTTCCAGTAGGTGGTGTCTAAGCCTCTTGATTCCAGCTTTATGTAATGCCTTAAAGTACCTGTGGTAGCTGTTCCGTGCAGATCCCACGCTCAGACGCGCTGGTGTGCAGTTTGGGTGTTTTTTTGTTGTTGAGTTTTAGATGTTCAGCTTATTGTGTTTCAAGGGGAGAGATCTGCGGACGTCTCTCACTCCACCATGTTTTCTGTTGAAATGCGGCTCATAGCACTGGTCGCCCACTGAGAATTGAAATGTAGCTTATGGGGCCGGCCACTTTTGCTGCGATTGGAAAGGCCACTCACAACGATGGCCGTGAACACTTGGTTCTGAATCACTCAGAGCTGAGCTTAGCAATAAGCCAGTAATAGTGCCCTGGGCAGTCTACAGGTTGAGTGGGGTGGAGTCTCTGACAGTGGCAGTCAGATCAAAACAGCCTCGGTCATATTGGAAATTTGGTATTTGTCGTAAGTGCCTACTGATGACCCAGATCACAGCAAGACCAACTGCTGTCTGGAACTGGCCCACAAGTCCTCGATACCTGCCCACGTTCGTGTTGGCAGCAGCAATCTGCCTGACCTTATCTCTGTAATGTGGCTCACAGCCTGGCCACAGTTGCTGGGATTAGAAATGCTGCTCACAACAATGGCTGCCCTGCTGTGACTGCTTCAGTCTGAATCACTCAGCTCAGGGCTTGGCAGCCAACTATAAACAACTGCTCCAGGCAGTCTGCAGGTAAGGTGGGGTGGGCCGATTCCCTTCAGACCAGCATCTCTGAATGGCTCTGTGGCGTGGTCTGCAGCGGGGCTGGACTAAGAAACAATGGTGGCTTCCTTTCCAGCCCTCTTTCTGACTCCAGATACTGGAGACTTTTTCAGAATGAATCCCAAGTGAGCCTCAGACCCACCACCGATATCCGGGTGAGTGAGTGTCCGCAGGACAGAAAACCTTTGCGTGGGTCCTTCAAAGGGACATCTAGGGGCTCAGTCACCTTTCGTCTCACCCAGATGGCCGGAATCTCCTTTAGTTTCTACAGTCAGAGTTACTGGAATCTCCTCTTCCCTGGACTGGGACCCTGAGCTGGGGAGCCTGAGGATGTGACCAGGACCCCCATCTCCTTCAGGAGAGCCTCTGCAGCCTCACTCTCCCTCCTGGTGGTCCTCCACCACCCTTGGGTTCGGGTCCAGCCCAGCTCGGGACCTTGCCCCTCCTACTGGCTTCAGTATGGCTCCTTTATATTATCAAATGTAAGTGTTATGATCAGCTGGACTTCAGGTGATTTTCCAAATTGGTTATTTTATAGTTTGATTGTAATTTCAGTGTGGTCCTGGGAGGAGACAAACCCTACTTTTACCTAGTCCGCCATCTTCCCCCTCTCTCCTGGAATTCTTTCTTTTTTATGGAGAAACTATAACTGGCGTTTGTATGCTGACGGAAATGATCCAATAGAGAGGGGGAAATTGTTGGAGCAATGTCTGTGTGTAGTGAGAGGGGATGGAATTTGGTGTGTCAACCTGTGCGGGTGGTACTTAGAAGCATGGACCGTTCATCCCCAGTGATGGGAAGGGGGCCAAGGACATGGGTACAGATGCAAATGGCTGGATGAGTATGATGTCAGGGGCCTGTAGATGTTCTCTTCTGATTGATATTATTTTCCCAGTAAAATGGGAAGTTGAGTCATCAGCTGAGAGTGAGGATGGAGAGGTTGGAGGTCTGAGGGGAGAAGAAAGGATATGAAAGAATTGTCGAGGAGAAGGAGTAGGAGGCATAAATGACCCAAGAAATATAGTTGATTGCCAGGCAGAATTAAAACACCACTTGAGGGTCCTGGGCCTTAATTTAACCGTGTGTGTGTGTGTGTGTGTGTGTGTGTGTGTGATTTCCAGCTATGATCTGCTATGTAGGCGTAGGAACAGAAATAGGTGAAAAATTAGATTTAACCAAGGATTTGGTGGTAAAGAAAGTTTGTCTGGGGAACGGACATATACATTTGGCACTTTGGGGGTCTGTGTGGACAGGATAGTTGGCCACTATCAATCTTATCTTGTGGTTATTGGTCTGTTTAGATATTCTGGGGTGAGTTCTTTGTCACAAACATTGCTAGAAAACGGACATTTTAAACTTAGGCTTAAATTAGGTTTAAACGTCATCTGTCGCACTCCCCATGCTGAGCTTTGAAAATGTCTAGAGCATTTAAAAAGTGGACATATTTGGTAAACTAGTCCTCCATCCCGTCGTTTGAAATATTTTTAATGCTTCTCAGTGTGGCAACAAGCGCCCTCGCTTTAGCTTTTCCCTTCTCTGGCATGTTGTATAGAAATGCTGGGCAAGGGACATGGCCCCCGCAGGTCGACCTGCCTGGTTTGCTCAGCTGTGCTTCCTCCTCACAGTGCTGGCTACGGTCCTTCTCCTGGGAGGTGCTCATCTCCAGGCCTGCTCAGAATCTTGAAGTCCCAGGCTGATCTCCCAGTAATCATTTAGCTTTTGTGTGTAGGGCCAGTTGGGGAAGATTATTAACATAATGAATTAAAATGACATTCTACGCTAAGCCACTCTGGATTTTTTTTTTTTTGGATGGCGGGTGGGGACGGTGGTGAGTGGAACTTGACAGCCTTTCGCTGGGTCTCATGCTCTTCTTGGTCAATTGATAATGTAGCCCTTTACCATGCATTATCTCTCCCCTGAAAAATGTGCCAGGCCCAGTGGTCTCTCAGGTAAATTCCTTTAAACTACCCCAACTGTGGTTAAACCCACTATTTCACAGGCTCCGTGCCTGTATATATGCAGGAGAAAAACATACAGCCACGCATGAGCTGCATGTGTGAATTTGCATGCAAGTCTCTTTATTAAAGAGAATCATTCAGCTCCTTTTAGAAGTCATTTAAGAGGAAGAATTCAAAGAATTGGAGTTTGTGATTTGCTGAGGAAGGGAAACATAGAAAACAACAACAAAAACCCAAAACAACCTACCTATACCTTCGGCATGTAGGACATCCGAGGTCATTCTGCAAATGGAGATTTAAATTTGGGCTCAGTTAATTTCCTCTGTAGTTACAGCCCCTAAATCCTTCTTGGGGATAGAGTTCTATGGCCAAATCAGTTTGGCAAATCTCCTTCTTGGAGATTCATAACACACTTCATTTATGTAATCATTTAACAAATACTTACTGAGCTCTTTCTATGAGCCAGGCTTTATGCCAGGTTCTGTGAGGAGAACAAGGAAATAAAAGCAAACAAACCCAGTTGCAGCTTTCATGGAGCTTATATTCTAACAGGGAGATGGACATTAATCAAATAGCTAAATAAATAACGTCTAATTACAGACCTAGGTAAGTTCTATAAAAGAAAATAGCATGCTTATAGGTGTGGACAGAAAAGGAATTCTATGGAAAGTAGCCTTAAGGGTGTCTAATCGTAAATTCCTAACTGGGCAGGTGATGGTGAGTAGTCACACTCCGGGCAAATAGCTTCTTTAGTAAAATGTTTATCTTTGCCTTAGGCCAGCCCTGTCCATTCTTTCTGAGCATTAGGGTTAACACACCTTTGAAATGCCCCCTTTCAGACCCCTCCTTCTCATAGGTGACCACCCTCAAGAGAGCACAAAATCTTAACTATTTTGTAATCCAGTCCTTGCCTTGTGTTCTCCCACTTTAATCTCAAATGCATAAAAGAAACTGCAAACAGTTATTCTTGGGAGTGTTTGAGATTTTGCTTCTGGCATATGTCATCAGTTTGCCTCAAATAAACTCATAAAAATTCTCTACAGGTTTGGACATTTCTTATGTCAAACATAGGAAACCTAGGCCAGACGTCAGGTAAAGTTTTACTGAAGACAGGACACAAGCAGATATCCGAAGTTGGATAAGAGTAAGCATTAACTAGGTCAAGGGCCAACTCTAGATGCTTTATGATGATCAATAGAAATATAATGTGAGCCGCGTATATAATTAAAATTTCTCCAGCAACCACATTATAAAAAGTAAAAAGTGAAAGATGAAATTAATTTTAGCATTATATTTTACTTAAGTCGGGATATCCAAAATATTGTTATTTCAACATTTAACCAACATAACAATTAAGAATGCAGTAATATATATATTTATTTATATATAAATATATATTTGTTTTAAGTCTTCGCAATCTGGTGTGTATTTTACACTCAAGGGACATCTCAGTTCAGACTAGCTACATTTCAAGTGCTCGATAGCCACAGCTAGCTCGTGGGTCGGACGATACTGGATAGTACAGATAGAGGAACTGAAGACAAGGCCAGTAAGGCAGGAAGGCAGAGAGAGAAAGGGAGGGCGGTGAAAGATGGGGTGGTGCTGCCCACCTGGGGGTGCTCTGCCTAATTGTTTTGCCCCTAGCATTTGCTCAATAAGCATCTGATGATCAAGTCTTCTTAGTCGTAAGCAATAGGGTCTCTGGCTCATTTATGCAGAAAAGGAACTCATTAAAATGATATTGAGTAGCAACCACAATCTCTGCAGGAAAGAAGAACCGGGCTCGGCAGATGTACTCAGGCAGACTGATCTGGTGGTGACCCCAACTGGTGGTAACCCCATTGCTGCCACAGAAAGCCGGAGCTGGCTGCCCCTGCTGCTGCCCCATTAGCAGAGTGGAGCGTGTCCAGCTGCACGAGCTTCCAGTTCAGAATTTGGTAGGCTGAGTTTAAATGGGAAATTCGAACTACAAAGGAGGATAGAAAGGTGTGTGTTTGCTTTTCAGCCTCTGTAACGGAAAGTGGGCTCCTCTCACAAGAAGGGGATTCATTCCTCCAGCACAGGTAAGTGTATTCAGATGTTGGGCAACCAGAAAGAATGACCAGAGTCCTTTGCTAGAGTAGCCTGAGACCTTGAAATTTTGACTACAAAATGAACAGAAGTTTCTGCTGAAACTCTCCAGGCAGGGACTTCATGCACACAGGAGGCTCCCCAGATCTCCTTTTGGCTCTTCTGGAAAGTATGATGCATGACACACAGTTGATATTATACATTACTCTAATGCTGTGACTATGATTTCATTACGTTCTTGAAAGTTCTCACATGATATTTTAAAATAGAAACACAGGAGGGCATTCTAAGCAACCAGCAATCAAACTTAAATGCTTTCATAATCTCGGTGGTTAAAAAATGGATGTTGATTTTGCCGAATCTGCATGCCACACCCCCCTCCGCTCCCCCAACGATATGACTAACTTTGCAGGAATACCTAGCTCCTTTAGGAGATCTCATTATAACCTGTGACAAAGGTCCCCAACATCTATCCTCCACACAGTCCAGTTACGGTTCTAGGGACTCTGGCTTTAAGCAACTCAGAACAGAGAAGGGGATTTTTTGCCCCATAAGTTACCTACTACTGCCTCAGTTACTGATAGGTGGAGACATTTTTCCCCAGGGGCTCATAGTTAAAGGTTAACGGGCCACATTAAACCTAGAGCGGAGGAGAGAGACCAAACTGTTAAGATTTCGTTCAAACCTGCAGCCTGTCCCCACGACTCAGTTTTTCCGTGTGTAAAATGGAGAAAATTCCTGACTTATAGCTGTGTCGTTTGCCAATAGAGGAGAGCAGGAGAGGGTCAGAAGCAACATACCTGGAGGTGGCGTTTACCATCTCATAAAGTGCACCGAGTTTTAGACTTAAAAAAATTAAGCAACCTGCTTCTTATTAATAATGAATGATAACACACAGGAGAGACACACCGTTCTCCGTGAGCAGCCGAAGTGACAAAAGTAAGGAGGATAGGTCGAAACAGGACCTGCTCCTCGCGACTGGCGTCTCCACGCGATTCCTCCCGGGAGGAAGCGGCGCGGGGCTGCTGGGGCGCTCGGTGTTCCTCCCCAGGCAGGAGTGGGACCAGTTGCCGGGGACAGCCTTGCAGTGCCAGCCCAGGTTGGCAGGAACCCGGCGGGCTGGCGGTGCGCAGCCCTGCGGCGGCGCTTTCTGCCTCTCCCGCCGCCCTGGCGCCCCCAAGGGTTGCCGAGGCGCAGCCCGCCCCAGCTGTCCCGGCCGCCGCCCTTCGGGCTCCGCTCCCGCTCCTCTGCGTCAGACGCGGACTCTGGGCCGAGTTCTCCCGCGCTCGCCACCTTCGGTCCCGGGGTCACCCGGGCGGAGTCGAAGCCGGGACCTGAGACCTGAGCGAGGAGCAGGGACCCGAATCAAATAAAAGGAAAGAGAGAAGGGGGAAATAATGAGAGGAAGGAGCTGCTTAATTCCACTTAACAGATAGTTGCGCGCATCCGCTGAGACCCAGCGCTAGTCACGCGCCCGAGCCCCCTAAGCTCGGCTCACTGTTCCTTTGGGGAGTGTTGCCTGGTGTCCCCCCGGTCCCCCAAGCCCAAGTTAAGAGGGCTTACCACGTGGCAGGCGCCGCACTAGGCGCGCTATTACATTATCTCTTTTAATTTCCCTCAACATCCCTAAGCGGTAGGAACTGGTACCACGGGTATTGGGGACAAAGGAAAGACCTTGGAGAAGTTGAGCGACTCGCAGCGAGTTTTGCAGCGGAGGGCGGGACGAGGACTCCTAGAAAGGCTTGTGCGATCCTGACGCCACGGCCACAGTCCTCAGTCGCTCAGCTCTGCCCGATTATTGTCCTATTAACGCTTTCTGCACCTGTTGCGGGCTTCGCTCGACTGGAGTGAAGGGAGAAGGACCAAAGGGGCCACCAGGTGGCTCTTCTCCCTCCGGACCCTTGGCCAGGGGTGCGGAGAGATCATTTCAGGCGCGAGGGTGGCTTTGCACCTTGGAGAGCATGACCTTCCTTCCCCAGGGATCTCGTCCACAGCGGACGCAGGGTTTCCGGGCAATGGTCTTCCTGGGGCGGCAGGGGAGAACGAAGAACCTGGGGTTCGGGAGTGGGCACTAGGAGGGAGTGGGGTGGCCGGAGCGCGGCGGCTCGCGCGCGGAGCAGGCTGGGCGAACGCAAGGCTGCGCGTGCAAGAGTCCACGTGGTGGGTGTGCGGCGCTTTCATTCAAACTTTGGGAGTCTCGGTTCTGGCGTCAGCGAAGGTGTGACCAATCAGAGTCCGGGGACGGGAATAAATTATGCAAATCACTATCTGGCGATGGGTCAGATGACTCCGATAGTTTAAAAACTTACCTCGCGGGGAGCGCGCAGTGTGACAGTGGCGAGCCCTTGCTCCCCGGGCTGGCGACACCAGTGAGGGCGGATCTGGTTCTGGTTCAAGTCCCTTCACACTCCCTCCACCGCTCGGCTGCTCAGTTTAGCCAAGTTTTCATTTTCTACTTTTTCCACCTTCAGCTGTCTAAGGTGCCCACTTCGAGTCTTATCCGCTCGAAGTACTAGAAACCCAGAGAGCCAGAGAGGCATTTTTTTTTTTTTTTTTAAACCCTGATTCGGGATGTGGCGGGGAAGGATGAGAAAGTTCATTCCTCTGCTCTGCCTCTGGAGTGTCTATTGTTGCTTTGCCGCGGGAGGCCCCGCAACCCTTGGTGCAGAGGGGCCGCTGCAAGGTAACGTGCACTTCTTTTTATTACCCCTCAACTGCTTTTTCTGTGCCGGGCGCCTCTGTCTTGCCGACCGATTTTCAGTCCCTTTTGGTTCCTGCAGAATCCTTCCTTCCTTGATGCGCTCTTTGCTCCTAATCAGCCTTGCAGTTCACTTGTTCCTTCCCGCGTCTGACCAGGGCATCCCTAGCAGAGCATCGAGAGGTCGCAGGCTGGCTTGTGCCCTCACCCGCTAGCTTTCGCCTTACCCTCCTCGCTTCCGTTGGTTGGGTACCTTAATCTGTGCTGTCCAGTCAGCCCAGATGGCTGCCAACAGCTCTTCGAACTTGTCCTCCCTCATCTTTGAACCTGGAGATTTGTGAGTCATGACGGTTGTTAGAAAGAACTCTCTTACAAGGTGCTCCTCCTTCTAGTCTCCGTGTGTTTTGCAAGTTAAGGTGGCAGGAAGTATTTGGTGAGTGACTTGTGCCCAGAAACTGCCGGGTTCATTCCCCCAGGGTGCCAGCCTCCTCCTCAACACTCTTTCCAACCATGCCTCTTCTTCCTACGTCTCTCCTCACCTTCCTCCTCCTAGCTGCTAGCTTGTCTTTTTTTCTGAGTTCTGCATCCCAGCCTCTTCCACTGGAAGAAGCCTGCTCAGGAATGAGGGTAGGGTCATCTAGGAGTGCCAGGGGAATGCCTTGACTGTACTCGGTTATTTCATCTATTATTCTTTTGGGTTCGGGCCAAATGATGTAGGTCCATATCAGTTATATCTATGAGTGGGAGGGTTAATTTGAATGAATGAATGGGAAAGCCTTGCTTTACTTAGCATGATCCCAACTCTGGTGCTAAGTAGAAGTGTGACCTGTGGTAGTTAGAATCTCTAGTTGCTCTCCTGTCAAATGAGAACTTCTCTTTCAACTTCTGTGTTCTGTGATTCTGAGTATTAGTGGGCCATCTCATTCATTCAAAAAAGTATTCATTGCATGCCTGCTTAAATACTTCTAGGTGAAAACCCCTGCCCTCATGGAGCTTATATTTCAGTGGTGGGAAGACAGACAGGAATCTAGTTAAAATATATAAATAGTCCTTACCATTATGGAGAAAATAAAGCAGAGGAGAAAGGTATGGGATTCTTGAGGGAGAAGGTGGTACCGTTTTAATCTGTGGTCAGGCTTCCCTCTTTGAGAAGCTGACCACCAAGAGCAAGGAACTGAAGAAGGTGAGAGAATGAGCCATGAGAACAATCTGGGTGAAGAATAATCATGCAGTTCCGGAAGCTGAAGCGACCAGGATGAGAGTAGTAGAAATGAGGTTAGAGAACTCTGTGGTCAGAGAAGCCAGCTGCTAAGTCAAGTCTTTTATGTCAATATGTGGGTTTATCCACCAATCTGTCCCAGGAAGCCAGTAAACTCCTTTTCCTTTTCTCCTAGAATTCCCCATCTGGTCTCTATGTGAGTGGCTATCTGGGTGGAAATTAAGGAGGTGTCAAACTAGTTATGTCCATGGTTCAAATTTCTGCTGGTTGGGGTTTTTGTTCATTACTTTAATGACAAAGTTCTGCTCCTGTGTATTTAGTTGCATTTTCTGGAACCCTGTCCTTTTTACATCTGGTTCATTCTTATCCTCCACCTCTCCCCTCCTCCTGATTCACCAACCCCCTCTCCACCATTCTGGCTTCTCTTTCCATGATTTCATTTGCTTAACTCTGGGATAAAATGAAGCTCCTGGGATAGTCATTTGTTATCTTTTCTCCTGTCATTTCTGGGTGACGGGAGAGTTTGATGTTTTAATTGTTTAGCCTGTTTTCAAGGAATGGTTTCCTAGATGGCTGAAAAAATGCTGGATGGGTTCATTTATGACCACTGAGAGAGTGTGCTGATGACAGCACCTAGTGCTTGAGGGCCATAGGGTCCATCAGTGACATCGGCTGTGTTTTGGGAGCAGGACCATCTCTCAGATGGCACCATGTGTGAGCAGTGCAGCTGGAGGGAGCGGTCTTGCTTGCTCTTGTGAGTTTGTCCTTGGCTTTAGTCATTTATTGAACAAACTAGAAGAAAGTCTGGCCCATGCCTGGCACCGCAAGGAGCGCTGAGGATGCCTGAGGTTTTTGGAGTAAGTGCTGGAATTGAGATGGGAGCACTAGGGAAAGCCCATTAGATGATAGGTCAACAGCTTCTTTCCAAAACCCCAAATCTCTTGAATTTGGAAAATTTGTTTTGTAACCTGTTTGGCAGCAAGACCTGCCCTGACCTGGCCTTACCAGGTCAGCAAATCTGATTTGGCAGCAAATCTGACTTGAACCAAAAGGAGGCTACTTGAAATTTTCTTTTTGCCCTTGAATGTGATCAGTCATGTATTTCCCTGGAAAAATATTAGTGTGTTTGAGGGAGAATGCTCCCAGACCCTGCTGGAGTGTTATATAATATACTGTGTATGTAGCATAAATTTGTGAAAATTTCTGAATTCTGCAACTTAACTGCTAACTCTAAGCATTTTAGGAAAAGAATTGAGGGCCCATACGCTAAAAGTTGTAACTTGAGGGAAGGAAGGAGAACTCGTTTTGATAGGGAAGAAGAGAGAAAAGCAAGAGAGACCTGTTTATTTCAGAGTCACAGTAATTAATACTAGTGACTAATAAGACTCTTAAATATAAATGAGATGTCCCTTTTATAATATCTTTGCAACTCTTCCCGGAGGTGAGGAGCAAACATGCAGCAGATGTAAAAACGAGAACCCAGAGGGGTAAAGTAATTTAATCAAAGTTGCATTAGAACTAGACCCCAGATATCTCACTATTAGTGCTCATTAGATGCACCCACTCTCTGTTCTTTCTCCCCAGATGAGCTCCACAAAGCCGGGGGTGTACAGACTGCTGCCAAACCCAAGGTGAAGTTTAACCTCCGCACCTCCGAGGATCCAGAGCATGAAGGATGCTACCTCTCCCTTGGCCACAACCAGTCCCTAGAAGACTGTGGCTTCAACATGACAGCCAAAACCTTTTTCATCATTCATGGATGGACGGTGAGCCCAGGGGAGAGAGCTCTGCAGCTTTACACAGATTTGGTTTCCTTTGTTTTGGTCAATTAAAAAGAATACTGGTGCTTTCAGATTCGACTCTGTCTCCCCGCTCTTTTCTTGTGGGCTGCTTGTATTTCAGATAGCTGTGAAGAATGTAATGGGCACTTTGCTGAGGGGGCAATCTGGACTCCAGCAGGGTGGTATTTAATGCTGGTATATAGCGGGCTTTCAAACAGTGGCTCTCCTGAGGGCAGCAGCCCAGCTTCGCTGGCTCTTAAGGACCCCTCTAATTACACTTAATTAACATTGGTCAACCACTGCCTCATGGGGGCCATCCCTCCCTAAGAGCTGAGATGAACTGAAACAACTTGACTGGCTCAGAGAATCTATGAAGAGCCAGCTGGCCTGGCTTGCTGGCCACTGTTGGCGTGGTGCCCTCCTGTTTGCATAGAGATGGCTCCGTTTAAAGGCATTGGGGCTCTTTATGTGCCCTAGCTGAGCAATTCACATTCAAAAGCCCATGACAGACTTCAACAAAAAAAAGGGCTTTAACACTCAGCTTCAGAAGCTTTTGACCAGCAAGGGATTTATTCATTCATATAATGACAGTCTGTAGGAAAATGGCACTATTAAGTGAGCAGGTTTCTGCCTGAGCTAATTGGGAGGGGACATTCCTTCTCTGAATGGTGAGAAATTCATATCCGTTACATGCTTTCTGGGTCTTTAGGTCTATCACCCACTGTTGGGGTCAGGCCTAGGAGGGTGAAGGGTTAGGTGCCTACCTACCTAATGTGATCGAAGAGATAATTAAACGCTTGTTGATTTATCCTCATCCCACAGCCCACAGTTAGAATCATGCATTTGAACTTTTTAAAAGGCCCCCTGTCAAAATAAAAATACAAACTGCCTGCAACTTACAAATGGGTTGCATTGCAGAAAGTTCTTTTGTAATGTTTGGAACTTGGAACAGCAGTTTCCGATAAGAAGCAAGATTGTAAATGGTATTTGGGTTCCCAGGCCAGGCACAGAAAATCTATTTATCTGATAATGTACTTGTGGATAGGTTTACAACTGGACTTCATCACCATTTTTACTTTGTTTCTGTGGGAAAATGTGTTCTGAGTTCTAATTTGGCATTCCTGGGACGGATCTTCTCTACTTTGGGGTTCAGGGGGATGACAGAGAAGGGTTGTGAGAGAGGGTCATCATTAATTGCATTTGCCTAGAGACAGCATCTTCCTGCATCTCCAAGAGAGAAGCTAATTCTCCAAGGCAAGCCATCCCAGTTGCCATTGAATGATGGAGCAGGCCACTTGCCTGACTGTGATAAGGACTTAGGCTAACCTCAGGTCAATATTGCAACCAATGCATATATCACAGTGGCACTATCAGAAAGGGGAGCAGCAGCTATGAAAGTTTTGGTGGGAAAAAATGGGGATGTAAAGAACAATGGAAGACAAACACCCACATAGAAACCCTGCCTGTGGCTGGCCCTGCTCATGTGCAAATATTTTGTCCCTGATCAGTCAATGTGAACGTTATGGAATAGGCTGGGGAGAGGGTCATGGGACCGAATTTCATTTTCATTAGTATTTCTGAAACCGAAAGAATTTTTTTTTTAAAGTCCTGTTTTCTCTGCAGTTGAGTGGCATGTTTGAAAATTGGTTGTAC
The DNA here is from genome assembly GCF_014176215.1 of Rousettus aegyptiacus. Lineage (NCBI taxonomy): Eukaryota > Metazoa > Chordata > Mammalia > Chiroptera > Pteropodidae > Rousettus > Rousettus aegyptiacus. The sequence goes on from NW_023416287.1 coordinate 76,810,292, forward strand.
AAACTCGTGTCAGCCCTGCATACAAGAGAGAAAGAAGCCAACATCGTGGTGGTTGACTGGCTCCCCTTGGCCCACCAGATTTACATGGATGCAGTCAATAACACTCAGGCGGTGGGACGCAGCATTGCAAGGATGCTTGACTGGCTGCAGGTAACTGAGCATGAAAGGGAGTCATCTTCCTTCACAAGCAGGATCCCGAACCCAAACCCTCTTAAGAAATACAGGTCAGACTGTGTGTTACAATGAATTTCAGATGTCTGATCAAAATCTTTGGGATTCGGGTTTTTTATTAGATTAAGTATTGCTTGAAATACTTGAAAACTGGGACTTTTAGAGAGCTTTTCAATTAAATATCTCTGGATTTTTCCTATTACTTTATCTGATGGAGAACAAATTTGCCTTAGGGGTCATTACTTGCTGATCTTACAAACCGATGCCCTTAGGTTGGTTGGGAATGGGCAGGAGCCAGGACTGGCTTATCTTACAAACCTACTGAAGTCTGCTCTTGCCTGAAGGGCGACTGTTGAGAGTGGGGAAGGACAGCCTTACAGACATTAACACATTTAGAGGTCTTAAACTTACTTTTTATAGGTTAATGATTTGCCCAAATCAGTGGACTTATCTAGGGGCAGGAGTGCATTGGCAAAGTGACCCGAATATCTGGGCCCTTCCAGCCTGACCTTCCTTTTGCCCATGGACTCTGATGACTTATTGGCAGAATTCTGGTTAGGGTTCTTGAGCAGCCTCTCAGTCTTCTGCCTTGGTTGTTTTGTAGGGCTTTGTTTCTAAGCTGTGGTGTCAAATCTCCACCTTCTCAAGCCCCTCTAGTGGAGTGTCAGGGTCCAATGCTTCAACTCTGAGGTGCTTGTGAGGGCATTGTTCCTGGGGCCTAAGAGGGCCAGAAAGGAGTTTGCCGTCATAGCCCGTGGCTGGCACTTAGTCTCCAGTGAATCTGGTGGCTCTGACCTCCACACTACCATCCCTGCGCCACCAGAAAGAACAGGCAACATGTAGGGGAAGGGTCAGGTATGCAGCCTCTAGTCACAACCTGCCCCCGGCACTTGGCATTTGCAGTGCGGCCAAGTCCTTTGACCTCTTTGCTAGCTATGTTCCATCTATGTTGCATTGCCAGCAAAGCCAGCCATGCCCTGGGAAGTCTTGCCCCTGGCTCCTCCTTGTCATAATTGAACTATTGAATTATAGGGGACGCTGTGGGTTTGCGACCACACTCCTCACTCACAAACTTTTGTGATTTACTGCAGGAGAAGGATGACTTTTCTCTCAAGAATGTTCACTTGATTGGCTACAGCCTTGGAGCTCATGCGGCTGGGTACACCGGCAACTTTGTAAAAGGCACAGTGGGCAGAATTACGGGTAAGCTCTGCTTCCTCCATGAACAGCTGGTTCCCGAAGCTCCCTCAACATCTCTGACGAGCTGGCTTTTCTGTACCAGAGAGGCAGAATGAGTGATCCATAGAGGGTAAGCTTTGGAAGAAAACTGGAGAATGTCTAATCCAGAGCTTTTTAAACATTCTATTTAGTCACAGAACCCACCTTCCCCACCCCCCACCCCTTTTTTTTTTTCAAAACTGAGCGTATGCAGCACCCAATACGTGAAACAGAACTTATGTTCTGGTTGCAGCTGGGTGCGTGGTGGTAGGCAGTGTTAGCCTTGCTGTTAGGGCCTTCCCCTTCCCCAGGGGAGTAACAGGGTCTCAGGGCACTGGGAATGCAATTTGAAATCCACTGGTCTGGCCTGATAGGTGAGGAAACACCCAGGGGCAAACAGCTAATAATTAAAAGGCAGAAGCCAAGGGGGAGGCCTAGCCTCCCAGCTTCTGGGGCTCACTTTCCGTCTCTGCCCGTGATACTCCAGGACCTCAAGGGAAAAGAGTGAGTGGTTTGAAGTCTGCCTCTGACTTCTATTTCATCCAGCAACAGCCTCTTTCCAATGTTTACCCGGCATATTTATTAGTATTAATGACCTGTTTAGAACGGGTGGTTGAACTTTGTCTTTAAAGAGACCCTTCTGATATTGGTACCCAGATTGTCAATAGAAAATCGAGCTTTCTGTTTTAGCGAGCTTTTGATATGAGAGTTTGGATCTAATTATTTAATGACTGTGAAAAGGGGAAAGATTCTCTTTCCCAGTTCGGGGCTCCCTCCAGTACATATACAGGACTTCCTGTAGGCTAAAATGAATGGCAGATTTGTTGCCCTGAACTTTTATCCCTCCAGCATTCTTTTAATTGTCTTCGCTCTCAGCTTTCTCCTTGTCCCCAACAAACTAAGGGCCCAGTTACTCACCCGAAAGGACAGAGTTGATCTATTACTTTCTCAGCAGTGTTTTCATTTTGAAACGGGACTCAGCTAGAAGGGCATTCTCAGCTAGAGAGAGGTTTAGTAAAGGTAGAAGTGCAGGTTTTAGCAATAAGTTGGTGGGGTAGATTAAAAAATATGTATTTGTGAGGTTTTAGTGCCCTCCTTAAATCATTGTCCTGGGCTAAAGTCTAATGTGTGCACACACACACACATGCACACGCATACACACACACTTCTTTAGATCCAGTGGTTTGATTCAGCATAGCCTGAGACTTTATTTTTGATAAAGACCGTGGGGCCTGAGCTATGTGAGTGGGCAGTGCTCATGTGGCCACACACGACCACTCATTAATTCACTGCCAGTGAAAAGCTGTACCACCTTAAGCCACTGTGGGTCCTTCTGTCTAAGCACCTCCTCCAGACCCCGTGAGAAGCAGCTGATATTCAGAGCTGGGCTAGCACACACCAGGTCCCCACCAGAGAGCCACTGCAACAAAGATAAGCTGCAGAGCCCCTCTTTCCCTATTTCTAAATCTGAAATCTGATGGGGTTAGTGAGGAACATTCCAGTTTTTTCCCCCTGCCTGTTTGGGTGGCAGCTGCTGAGGTGTGGGCTTCGCTGCCAGAATGCTAATTAGTTCTCTGAGCTGTCTGCCTGGAGCATGGCAGCTCCTTCTTTCTGCATGGCCTGAATGCAGCTCCTCCTTTCTGGCCCTTCGATGTGGAGCAGGAGCCTGGGATGAGCATGACAGGAAGGAGCGGCCTCTGTCCAGTTGCCAAGCAGCACCTCGGAGGTTATTTGGCTGACCTGACATTGGCTGTTGCGCATGTCTGATGGCAAGGCTTGCGCACTGTCCTCTCCCCTCAGACTTCTCATGGGCTTGAGAATCAGGTAGTCTTGACTAGTACGAGGACCAGGGATTGCACCTTGAGGGGGCCTGAGAGCACTGATATTGCTGTGCAGAGGCCCAGGGGGTCCTTGGTTTCTGGCCTGCAGGGTGGACACCTGAATCCCAGTCTTGCTTGGATCAGAGGGCTATGGATTGGGGTTTGCCGAGAGAGGTTTGTGACACAGCAGGGAAGAGGTCATATATTTCTAATTGAACGTGCATCCAGTTGGTTATAAATAAGTAAGCAAACATCTTCATTCACGTAAGAAATACAATTTAAGCGTTCGCTCTTCAGTCTCTCGGCTAGATGCTACCTCACGTCAAGTACTTAATGTGTGACAGGTATGTTATGCTGTCTCTAAGCCACAGAACGCCCAGGCAAAAGGGGTCCTTTTGGCTGTATTTTACAGATGGAGAAACTATGAGTCAGTGTTTGAGTAATGGGCCTAGTATCTTACACCCTAAGTAGCAGGGCTGGGACTCAAACCCAAGCTGTCAGATTCCAGAGCTTGAACCTAGCCACGGTGCGGCCTCTCTCCTATTCGTAGAGATGAAGATGCTGTTATAGTGCAGCAGGCTTTGCTCTGCCAGTCCAGGATGCAGAGGCTTTCCTGTGTGTACATGTGTGTGCATGTGAGTGTGTGTGTGTGTGTGTGTGTGTGTGTGCGTGTTCCATTTGTTGGACAGAGCACTTTTGGAGGAGTCTGGCTAACTGAAAAAAGGAGCATTTCTTCATCTTCTTTCTTTTTGGAGGGGATAAGTTCACCCTCCCATTTCTAGTTTAAAAAAAAAAAAAATTGTGCAACTTCTCCCCAGAGTCCACGGGCCCTGACTATGTGTCAGGCCGGGTCAGTCTGGGTAAGAGAAGGCTCAGCCTTGCCGCCGCCCAGCCTGTCAAGAAGCCCCATCGGCAGCCTGCATTCCTCCAGCACAGCCTGGTTTCCATGGCACTGACCGTCTGGTGGAGACTTCTGTTCACATCAAGCAAAGAGCCCTTCTCTTATACTGGTTGCAAAGCAGAATGTTCCTCTTTCTTTCTTTTTTTTTTCCTCCTGAGACCATGGCGAGAGGCAAAGAGAGGCCGCTTGTATCAGTACCCTGGTCCTTGCAGCCTGTAAAACATGGGCTACTCTGCTTTTGCACCACCTTCTTTTGGGTCCTGGGCTGGGGATGAGCCCACAAGCAACCTGGGCTCCCTTTCTGCCTTCATCTTCTGTACTTTTGTCTAAACTTCTTCTGGCAATGACTTAAGAGTTTCAGCCTCTGTCAGTTCTCATGAGTAATGAGTTCTACAGATTTATTGTCCACTCTAGACAATAGCTCTGCCTTTTGTTTATCTTAAAATTCTCGTCTCGGGCCTCTCTGTGTGCTCCTTGGTTCTATGGCACTGGGGTCTGGGGAAGACAGTATTATCCATCTCCTCCTTTTTATGACTGTTCTTGGTCACATCTCCTCCTTGCCTTGCTGTTTCTAGATCAGAGTTTCTCAGTCTTGGCACTAGTCACGTTTTGGGCCAGTTACTCCTTAATCGTGGGAGCTGCCCTGAGCATTGTTGGATGTTTATCAGCATCCTTGGCTTCTACCCACTAGGTGCTAGTAGCTTCTCTCCTCCTTCCCCCAATAGTGACAACCAAAAATGTCTCCAGACATTGCCAAATGTCCCCTTGGGAGCGAAATTACTTCTGCTGCTGCCATGTATTTTTTCCTCCTAACTTTGCCTGTAGTGCAAAGAGCCTTCCAGGTCAGCTTAAATTCAGTTCCCATAATTATTTGGGCTTGGTAATAGCTAGTATTTACATCGACAAACTCTTATTCTCTTACTATCTCACATGAACTGCATGAATTAAGATGTTCAGATTCCACTTTATAGATAATACTGAAGCATGGAGAAGTTTTTTGAAATCTGGTCCACAGCCCACCTAATTTTAGGATCCCCTGGGGAGTAAATACATCAGACCTCCCAATCTCTAGGGGGTCGGGGAATCTGCATTTTATGGTTTGCAAAATCTTATTTTGAATGGTTTTATATTTCTATGGTTCCAAAATTAAAAGATGGTGAAAGTCTCTCTTATGGCTGCCACTACCTGCCCAGTTCTCTCCCCCGCCCTCTCCCCTAACATCCGTACACACAGGTAACAGGTGGCTGGTGTGTTTTTCCAGAGTTTTTTGTAGCTACAAAGTGGAATCTGAATTTGTAACAGGCTCCCCACTGATATTCGTGGTGATTCAAATGTGAGAACTGTGTTCTCTACAGAGCTGCTTGCCTGTTCAATACAAAAAGTTTGCAGGCAAAAAGGTTTTCTCTTTGTAGCTGCAAAGTAGAGGAATTCTGGAGGCCCGGAATATGAATTCTTAGTGTATCTGGTGTCCACCCATGCTCACCATTCCACTCCTGGGCCTGATTCATCACCAAAGGGTAGGGGAGAGAAGTCCTAACACAGATAACTCAGTATGGGGAGACCGAGTCTTTCCTCCAGATGTGGGTCGCTTAGTTATTCTGTAAAAAGCCTGTAAACTGAGGCTGTGGAAGGTGCTCAGGGGCAGGTTAAATGGGGCAAAGGGCTTAGTTTCACTCAGCTTGAGTTTGTTCTAGAATTGCTCTAGTTCTGACAGTCTGTGGTTCCGTGGAGCTGCCTGTCAGGGGGAAGCTCGTGGCTGGTTTACTGAGTCAGCTGAGGTGTCAGGACAGGTGAAGGTGCCGGGAAAGTGTGAGTTCCTGGACTGTGGGCACCATGCGTATTGAGATTCACAGGGCTGGGCTGCGAGGATGGGTCGTTCTCTACACTCGGATTTAACTTCAGCTCTGGACTCTGACTTGGTGCCCCTGACACAGTTAATTTTGGCTCCTCCTGCTGTAGGTCTGGATCCTGCTGGACCCATGTTTGAAGGCGTGGACATCCACAAGAGGCTGTCCCCTGACGATGCTGACTTCGTGGACGTCCTCCACACCTACACGCGTTCTTTTGGCTTGAGCATTGGGATTCGCATGCCTGTGGGCCACGTCGACATTTATCCCAATGGGGGTGACTCCCAGCCAGGCTGTGGACTCAACGACATCTTGGGGTCGCTTGCAGACGGAAGTGAGTTCTTGATTTTCTGCTTCATGTTACCGCATCTCCTCTTAAATCAGCCAGAGCTGCTGGAGCTCCCAGCCACTCTCATTCCGTCATTCCCACCTCCCCCCGCAGTGCCCTCTAACGCTGTGTGCCGTTCATCACCCCACAAGCCTGTGAGCAGCCTTTCTGTGGGCTCTGCTCTGCCTTCTCCTGCTTTGAGGTCACAGTGATTATTGGTTAATTTCTTTTTATAGCAAAAGCTGTACATGTTTGGTGAAGAAAATCAAGCGATATAGAATTGCATAAAGCAAAAGATAAAAATTCCTCCTTATCTTCCACTCCCACTCCTACTATCACTCTTCAGAAGTAGCCAATATGAATGAACAGTTTCATGTGTCTTTCCAGACATTTTCTTTGCACATTTATTTGGGTGTGTATGTGTAATTATATTTTTCAGAAGTACATTGTTCTGTAACTTTCCTTTTTCAATCATAATATATTATGGACATTCTTAAACATCGGAGCATATATACCTACTTTCCTTACCCTTTTTGAAGGCTGCATAATATTCTATAGTGCCCAGATGCACTATAATGTAATTTTTGGTAACATTTTTAAAAAGTAAAACCAAACTGCTTTCTCCATTCACTTATAATTTATCTTCTGACTGCCTGAGCCGATTCCCTGAAGACTGGGGCTGAACTGAATTTGCTGCTGAAATTGAGGTGTGGCCCCAGTGACTAATCCCTTTTGGAGTTTCTCATTCACTCACGGCCTTGGATCCTGGCAACTTTTCTAAGTCTTGGTCCTAGTCAGCTCTCTCCACTCTTATGTTGTGCCCTTGGGTGTCCTACTCCACCACTCAGTCTTAAGACTGTTGCCTTCTCCCAATATGATATTGTCCAAGTAGCCCCTCAGGAGCTCGGTGGTCCGTGTGAGGGGAGTTCAGCCCTGCCTCAGGGGATGGGAAGGTGGCATTTCCTAAAGCTGGTGATGTTAGTGAGGAAGGACTGGGGGTGGCTTTGCCAAGTTTTTCTCCAGGTCCCAGGATTTACTTGAACTATTGACTTTAGCTTCTGGTTATAAGACATAATGATGTACTATGGGCCAGCATATCCAAATTATACTCCTAAGTTACAACCAACCGTGTGAGCCTGAGCAAATAACTTCACCTTCATGACCTTTGGGTCATAATCTATAATTGAAAGGATTGGACTGCAAGGGGTTGGCAAACATTTTCTTAAAGGGTCAGCTAGTAAATATTTTAGGCTTTGTAGGCCATAGAGTCTTTCAGCCACTCCACTCTGCTGTTGTAGCATGAAAGCAGCCACGGATAATATATATAAACAAATGAGTGTGGCTGTGTTCCAATAAAACTTTATTTATAAAAACAGGTGGCCAGCCTGAAAGTTGTAGTTTGCGGAGCCCTGAGCTAGCATCTGATCCATTTCCAGCATTTTGTCACTATACAACCGCATCAGGACCTGGTGACTCCTACTGTACCACTGGTCTTCGTCAGCCTGTTAAGTGCCTATTGTGTGCACTCTGTGTATTCATACTGTCTTCCCTCCCGAAGAGCAAGCAGTTAGATGGCAGGCATAGTCCTTAGTTCTCCTAAATCTTCATGGGAGTCTAGTACATCACCAGGCATATATTAAGAATTATACAAACAAGAACACTAACAGCAACAATAAAAGTAGTTATTACCGATGAAGTGCACAGTGCGTATTGATTGAGTGGGCAAATCATTGAGAAGTGGCTTATCCTGGGTATTCTTGGTCTCTTCCTCCCTCAGCAATCGCAGAGGCGATGAAATGTGAGCATGAACGGTCTGTCTACCTCTTTATTGACTCCCTGATGAATCAGGACAAGCCCAGCTTTGCGTTCCAGTGCGCGGACTCAAATCGCTTCAAAAAGGGGATCTGTCTCAGCTGCCGGAAGAACCGTTGTAATAATATTGGCTACAATGCCAAGAAAACAAGGAATAAGAAGAACACCAAGATGTACCTAAAAACACGGGCAGACATGCCTTTCAAAGGTAACCCTCAATCCCTGCTGTGCTCTGAAGCAGGACTTTCATCTTTACCCTCCTTCCAAATACTACAGGGTGGACCAGGGTACATCCCAGCCCGGGAGATGTGGCCAGCCCCGTTAACTCAAATCACGGCAAATCAGATTCCATTGTGCATGCCTTGGGAAAGTTAGTCTTTAAACGTAAATGATGGGGACTCTTTTGTGATGCGAATCATCACTCCACAATATCAGTATCTTAAATCTCTACCTCGCCTTTTTTTCAAAGCCGTTCCTTATCTATCTCATTTGATCATCACAACGAATCTGAGGTAGGACAGAGGATCAAAATGATATCCTGCTTTTTAATAATATTTTATAAAACTATAAGATTTAATTCAAGGCTGGAAAGTAGCTGAGCCAGGACCCCAAAAGTCCTCCTGTACCCCAGGCTCAGAGCTCCCATACCTCAGTAATCTCTTATGCCATGGGACAGAACAAGACCAGAGAGAAGCTGGAAGCTGGGATGGACCAAAGGGATGACAGTCCCTAAAAACTCAAATGTGATGGGTGACTCAGTTTGAGTCAGGGTGCCCTGGGATGACAAACAAGACTCACGAAAGTCTTTATTCTGCTATTTCTGCAGTTTATCATTATCAGGTGAAAATCCATGTCTTCAGCTATGAGAATGTGGAAGAAACTGAGCCTGCCTTTTATGTCACTCTTTATGGCACCGACGCAGACTCCCAGAATCTACGTTTGGAAATGTAAGTCACGAGTTCCCTTTGCTGGGGTCAGGACAGAGAACAAGTTGGTTTGGGAAGGAGAGAGCGCAGGAGCGTGTGAACAAGGGCAGGAGAGTGTAGTCCCAGTGCCTGGGGGAGGAGCTGGGTGGTTCCAGTGGCCTCTGCAGTCCTCTGTCTCTTTGTACACTCTCCACAAGCCCTGGATGCAAAACATTTCTGGGAGGGAAGCTCCCAGGGTGAATCAACAGTGTGAAAAGCTGCTGGATCAGCGAGGCAGAAAGTGCTGTTTAATTTTAGACAATGCCTGACACCTGAAGCTTTAGGAGGTTTGAGCATCGTAAACGTCCTATAAGGGGCCATTTCTAAATATCTGTGGGAGAGGCACATAGCAATCTGCATATATCTGTTGAACACTCCTAAGGTACAAAGCATCATGCTGAATAATGCTGGGATTGCAAAGCAACATCATCAAAGTACTCGCTCTCAGGGATCAGAGTTTAGTTGGGAGACAAGGTTTGTATGCATACACATGGGGTGAGGTAGCCTCCCCAAGTGCCAGGTGAGAGGGACAGGCAAGAGTGGGCCAGAGAGAGACAGATGCCTGGAGGCTGAAAGGAAGAAGATACTGTTGGATGGGGATATGACTTCCCTGGGCTTTCTCATTTTTTTTTTTTTTTTTTGGTCCCATATCTCCAGGAAGTGGCATAAATGAGGGAGTGCTCAGGAGTGGTTTTGATAAGAAGCTGGGATGCTATAGGCAAACTTACCTCTATGTCAACTTGGCACACGCTTTCACCTTGGTCCTGCTGGTGGGATGCGCTGCGCATGGGGGAGGGACCTCTTGCTCATTTCTTTCCAGTCTGTGGGGAGCAGGTGCTGCTGTATGATGAGGCAGTTCTCCAGGTGGCAGGAGAGCGAGACCAGCTTTTTCTCTCCCCTTGCAGAGTGGAGCAAATCGGGCTGAATGCCACCAATACCTTCCTGGTCTACACTGAAGAGGATTTGGGATACCTCTTGAAGATCAAACTCACCTGGGAGAAAGTATCTCAGCCCTGGTACAACCTGTGGAAGGAGTTTCACAGCTACTTCTCTCAATCTCGCAAGTCCATGCAGGAACTGAATATCAGGCGCATCCGGGTCAAGTCTGGGGAAACCCAGCGGAAGTAAGTGCCTCGTGACCCTTTCCGGCCCCATGTCAGTGGTGAGCAGAAGGCGTATGCCTTTGCAATGTCCTTTCCTTTGCTAAGCAAGCACCTTCGATCCTTCCACATCCAGAGCTCATGGGCCAAACCCCGAATATCTTTTCAAAGAAAAGTGAATCCTAGATCAAGTTCTTTGTTAACAGTGGTGCAGTTTGTGCCCTAATCTCAGGCCCTTGGCTGAGAGACAATTCCAGCGCCTGTTCTGTTTACCAGGCCCTGTGTTGGCCCTGGAGGAAGTGGGGCTGCTCCTGGACAGGGCTCTTTAGGAGTGCTGCCTTGTCGTGGGGTCCATGCAACCAAAAGTTTATGCTTGCTCCTATGCTGAGCAAACCAGGGAGCCCCCAGGATGAGGCCTGTGGGAAGACCTGGTTTCCTCAGCATTCTATTTTCAGAGCATTAGACCCCTCCTTTGGAAGCTCTGAGTCAAGGACATGGGGTGAGGTCGGGTAACAGAATCCTCTATGCCATGCCAGCTGGCAATTTCTTCATGTCCGTTAATCCCAAACCTAGCACGAAAAATCCTTTAGACCCTAGACTGTGCCTTGACTTTCCGAGCAGGTTTCTTTCTAAGCAGAAGTCAGGGGAGCCTGGGAGACCTTTGTCAAGAAAGGGGGCTTCCTTCGTCAACTTCTTTAGCAGGCCTCTGGGAGGTCCCTGCCGGCTTCGAGGTGGTAGCAAGCAGCCTCCAAGCTCTTCATGCCTCATCTGGCATCTTTTCCATTACACTTCTTCCCATGTTCAGATTCCATCCATCACCTCTGGCACAGCTTGACTATGTGGGTGAGTGGAGGCTTGGGTCCCTTGTCTGAGTGATTCTGGTCTAGAAACTTATGAACTGGGGAGGGGGGTGCCAGACGGGGTGATCTAAATAGCCGTGTGTCTTTTTCCTTCTCTTGCTGCTTATTAAGTGGAACCTATGCCTACAGGTGTGGTAGCAGAAAGATGATCATTTAAAAAAATATTTCAAACATAATGAACCACCGAAACTTTACAAATGTTAAGTGGTTTTCCACATTGGTTGCAGATAGATTTCAAAAGGGTAACACATTACTGATAGAGTTGAAGCCCCTTTATGCCTTTCCTCTGTCTGATTCCTCCCCTTTCAAACCATAGGTATGGATCTTCCAACATTAACTAATGTTAGTGTCTTTCCCTCCTTCATGATTTTTATACCTTTCATATGTCTATTTGTATCCATACCAATATACAGAATTGTTTTGGAGGCTCCTGAAGTTTACATGAGTGGACATATTCCTTAACAAGTTGCTTTTCTTTCATTCCACATTGTTTATGAAATTTATCCGATACATATAGATCTAGTCTCTTCACATTTAACTTCTGTATGTAAGCAATCATGGTGTAAACAATAGTTTTATCATCATTCTGCTAAGTATTTAAGTGGTTGCTACTTTCTTATAGTCACAGATAGTGCTGGGATGAACATCCTTGGACATTTTTCTTGTGCATATGTGTGAGGGCTCCTTTGGAGCAAGGATACTAAAAAGTGGAATCCCCGGTTTATCGTACATGTCTTCTCCAACTTGACTAGGTATTAACTCTCTTTCCAAAGTGATTGGACCAGTTTTCAATCTTATTTGAGTTTCCCTTTCTTCTCCTCACTTACATTTGGTGAAACATTTTTGCAATCCCGTTGGATATGAACTGGTCCCCTACTGTTGTTTTAATTTTTTCTAATTGCGATAAGGCCAGAGTCACATTTTTATATGTTTATGTACTGATTGGGCTTCCTAGTAAAGGTTCTTAAAGCCGTTCTGATTGTGGCTTTTGTCCTCTGGGCCAGCAGCAGGGTCAGATGTCCCATACATCTCTTGGTCATGGGGTCAGGCTAACCACACACCACCAAAGCTAGGGTAGCCCACAGGATTTAGCTATAAGTTATAGTTGAAATGGTTGTTAGGTCACTAATTGTTTTGTGATCTTGGTTGTCCATTTCCTGAACCTTTGATTTTGACTTGTAGCCGAGTTGCAGTTACGCTTGACAATGGATACTTATGAGCTCTGGACAGGGGTTCCTCCATTTAAGGAGTTTACAGTTTTCCATAGATATAGGAATCCAGTGCTCACTTTGGCAGCACATATACTAAAATTGCAACAATATAGAGAAGATTAGCAGGAATCCACAAACAATTCAAACCAGTGTATAACGTGTTAAAATAAGACAAAACATTCATTATTAACTCCATGCCATAAGAAGTAACGACAATAGCAAAAGCAACATTTATACATATCGGTATATGCTTTTCTATTGAATTGAGAGGTCAAGGGCTTGGGCAGTCAGGGAGGCTTCAGAGTTGCCATGCCTTGAAAGGCAGGCAAATGTTTAGGATAGACAGAAGGAAGATGGTGGAAGGTGTGTAAATAAAGTCTGCATGTGCCAAACTGTGGCAGATGTCAAAGTAAGACATGGTTTAGAGTGCTTGTAGCTGCAGCGGGGAGTTCTAAAAGTTCTTGAGTCAGGGTGTGGCATGATGAAAACTTTTCCTTTCTCCTCGCTCTGTCCATCTTGGATCCAAAACCACCACCTGGTTAATGCACAGTCGTGTACCTTTCCCTCTGCAGCTTTTGGCTGCCTCACCGGTTTCTTTTTCTTCCTAGATTTGCTTTCTGTGCGGAAGACCCTGAGAACACCAGCATATCCCCTGGCCAAGAGCTCTGGTTTCACAAGTGTCCGGACAACTGGAGAATGAAAAACGAAACTAGGTAACCGGGACTTTCTGATGTGTTCATGCAGTGTATGTCAATGGGCACCTAGCATGTGTGGACTTCGGTCTGGGCGCTTGGACATAGCAGTGAACAAAACAGATGACATTTCTTTCCTTTATAAAGCTGACCTTCTGCTGGGAAGGAGATAGGCAAATCAGTGGAATACACAGGATGTTGGAAGGTATTAATGTCCCTCGGCCTCTTGCTCTGCCTCACCTGTAAGGGTCACAGCCCATGGTCCTGGTGGAATGAAGTCTTTTAGTAACGAAGTTCCTGAAGTTGGTGCCCATGCACTGTCTTAGACGGAACTTCTTCGTAGTGACCAGGGCTGTGGGAAATTCCAGGGTCCCAAGCTTCCTTCTGGGTACCTGGTTGGAGAGGGGAGTCGGGTGTGAGGTAAAGGCGAAGCACATGGTATAGTCTCCCTTGTTAGGTTTTCAGGAACCCAGGTTGGTGTGGGGATATCAGTGAGCAATTCTTCCCCTTTTCGGGAAGCAGGAATGCTCACGTGTGTGGTATTTAATCAGGCAAAGGGGTCATCTTGCATCACTGTCCTATTGCTCTGTGCTGGAGTCCTATTATTTCAGAATTGAGGAAGGTCTGATATCACATGGTAGAAGGCAGTGGGCACATCAAAAGGAGGAATCCATCACATGCTATCACATATCTTGGAGCCTAAACACCTGCTGAGGAGGGAGACCAGCCTCCCACTGGCCCCTGCATCTTGCCCTAACTGAGGTTCTAGATAATGCTGCTGCTAACACACACTGAGCACGTAGCATGTGCCCATCCTGCATTCAGTGTCTTCCATTCAATAGCTCATTTACTTTTATCATCGACACCACGACGTTGGCGTTGTTGACCCTGTGTACAGCTGAGGAAACTGAGGATCAGGGATTTTAGGCCACTCTTTCCAGGTCCCCCAGCTGGTGATGGCAGAGCGCGGACTAAAACAGATTGGTTTACTATAAAGCTTGAGCTCTTTCTTGAACATGGAGGTTCCACTCGTTCAGCTAAATCCCCCTCACCTTGATCTGGGTATCAATTATCAAGCAGCTGCACCTGTGCTGAGGTTCCCTGTGATTAACCGTCTGCCAACCCTGAGGGCCAGGCTGTACCCCAGCTGCTCTGTCTCCTGTTCAGGAGCATCAGTATGACCACAAGCTCGGTGATCACAGGACTTGTGAGACTCTGAAACTGCCCAACTAATTAAGTGACTCGGTCTACTGTAACTTCATGTAATTTTCTGCTATAAAAATAATTTTAATTCTTTACATTTGTATTCAGATCTATATACCCTTCTGAGTGCTTCTGCATGTATTAACTTCATTGATCCTCAGAACAGCTATGTAGATTGGACACGCCCAGGGAGGATTGCTATTCTTATGATAAAATATCCAATAAGATATTCTCCTTATTTTCCCCTTCAGAACTTTCTAACTGTTGAGAATACTATAACTTATCTTATACTATCTCTTTGAGAAAACAAGTCATCCTTTCCTTCACCCACAGAGGAACAGGAAACCATAGGAACCCAAATAATAAAAATTAACGCTTGGAAGCCATGACATCCCTAGGCTTCAGTATTTCTCTGCTGACCCGGACATTGCTCACCTCTCCACTGACAAGGAGACTGAGAGGTCCAAGAGCTTAGCAAGTTAGTGTAGCTAAGACTAGAATCAGGATCTCTGGACTCTGTCTTGTTCCCTTTCTGCTGTTCTAGTCTCTCTTGATCAAGGCAAAGAGGACTCATTAATAGTTCTCCCCACAATTGTGTGTGTGTGCTTGTGTGTGCATGTTTGTGTTCGTGTATGTGTGTTGTGTGTGAGTATGGTGCTAAATATGTACATGCCAGGCCAGCATGAGGAGTATGGAACTAGGAACCTAGAGAGGGCTCTGGTGTGATGTTTCTTAAAGTAAATCTGTGGCTTGGTGGGGGAGGGGAAGAAAGAAGCACTCAGGATCTTGTCCATTCGTTCTGAAAGGGAAGCAAGGAAAAGAGTTCGGTAGGTGTGAAAGACAGCTTGGTTATGAGGTGAACAGGGCAAACTCTCACTAGGGGCTGATGTGTTTGCTAAGCAAGCTAGTGAACGCCTCTCACCTGATTCCTTTCAGCCCAACCCTAGAGCTTCCTTGAGAGTGCCAGCAAGGTCACCTGCCCCGCCTTCCAAGTACATGGAGGAAAGTTATTGCTGAGGACCCACCTGGAAGGACCCTTCTTGGCCTTGACCCTGGAGCACAGCGAAGAGCCTGCTTGCTGGGCCCAGGACCTTGCCTCCTATGACAACTGGGACTTCTTGCCAGAAGGGACTGCACACTGCTCTTCCTGCTGCTGTCCTAGAAGAGCTCTAACGCCAGCACTGTGTGCAGACGGCCGAATGCCTGGGCCTCTGTGCACACTGGGCTGGTTTCTGAATGGCTGGATGAGCCTGTGCTTTGCCTGACAAAGAACACTGGATCTAAGGTGGCTCCGCCTGGAGGGCTGTCAGCTGCCTGGCCTGACTAGAGTCAGAGTGGGTGGTCTTCATGCTGGGAACTGACTCAGGTCAGCATGGCAGACCTGTGACTTTGTTTACCCAGAGAGGGGAGAGGAGGTCTGGGGTGATGCTGAGATCCTTGCTTTTGGGGTTCAATGGGCAGATTTGAAAAAATACCTGTTACTTTTTTGACATTCTCTCCTGCTCCTTAACTCACTTTGTCCCTAAAGCACACGTCATTGGCTTTCTTATTTTTCCATTGCTCATTTTTTTTTTTTCGGTTGGACAAATGTTTATTTAGCACTTTAATGGGGCTGGGATTTGTAGACTCCTTTTCAGTATGTATGATCCATGAATATCCATGTGATATAGGTACAAGGAACATTATTGTGAGGCTATAGGATGAAAGAGTTGGGAACCCAAGGCTTTCCGTGGTTTCTACCTATTTCTTCTTAGTTATTAAGAGCATTTCCCCTGAGAGTGACATGTTCGATCACCGGCAGAGTAACAAACAGAGTATCATATATGCTGAAAAAAGATCAGAATGATGTCCAGTTGCCAGACATGATTGCTTTGTAGTAAAATCTCTTCTGTTCACAAAGATAGAAGGTATTAATTATCTTATATGTATCTGTTTATGTAGAACCATCGCCTGTTAAGAAGCTGGTGCTAAGATTTAACACAATGTTTTTTACCTCTTTGGAATACCTTGTTCTAAAACCAGCCCCTTTTCTGTGTTCAACTTGGAATAGGCTCCAAATTTTCATTTGAATTAATATACATGATACCTGAGAAGCCCTTTTTTATTTTCAAAAGGTTAACATGTCCTTCACCTAATTAGAGACTCACAGCAGGCAGTGAACAGGGCAGCTATAATTATCTCTGTATTACAAAATTGAGGCTCAGTGAGGTTCAGCCACATGCCTAGAATTATGTACCAAGTTGGTGGTGGAGCCAGGTGAAGACCCAGGTTTCCTGGAGACAAAGCCTGTGGTACGTTCACCCCTGCACCTTCATCAAGACTTCTACAGCCATTTCTTAACAACTTGCCCCGGATGTGGCAAACAAGAAACTTTTTTCAGAGCCATTCATAAAACCTTAAGCTCTTTTATTAATATATAACTGGAAGAACAACTATGCCAAAGGGTTGAGCTTTTTATGGATGATGTTTTATTTAGAAGGAGATATGAGTTCAGGTAGGGAGAAGAGTGGTTTTCTTTGTACTTAGGTTTTAAAGGAAACTGTTTTTATCTGTATTGTGCCAAAGTTGTATCATTGTTTAATGCCGCACTTCAGAAGACGTAATCAGTCAAGTGTTAAGTCGAGGTATTTTCTCAATCCGATTGTATCTTCTGTTGCTTCTGTGACTGCATTCTAGCCAAAGTAGAGCTTATATTATTAATGGTGCATCCTGGTTACTTCCAACCTGTTTTTAGCAATGGAAGCCTTGGGAATCAAATCTCATTGGGTCCTGTATTTATACATTCAGCTTGAAGATTTATATGTATATATACGATGATGCTTTTCTATGCTACTTAGAACATTTATTTATTTCTCGAATGTATATAATGTGTAAAACAAATATATGGTTAGTTTTTAAAGATTAGCCGATGTCAAGTTTTTTCCATTAAAACATTTTTAACGAAAAATAATAAAAATTTACAAAATTCCTAGTGGTCTGGCAACCCAATTCTTAAAATTTGAGAGCATTATGGCTACCCAAGCCTAGGGTTTGACAGAAAGTTATTTTAATGTAAGCTATAGCCTTTATTTGGAACTAATTTTTGGTAGGAAGCGAATAACAACTCCTTTCAATAGAGAACAAGGAGAAAAATTATTTAAACTGCAGTAGAAAGGTCTGAAGGTGGATGTTAGGGAGCACAGGGAGGGTGGCTGGACCTTGGGGAACGTCGGTGAGGATATAGGCTTGGTTGCCTGTGACCTAGATAACAGTGACTTAACCCAGGCAGATTTATCTATTGTTTTAAACGCCCAGCTGGTACTGAGGTTTGCTCTACAAGGCCAAAAGTGGGTTATGCTCTTCGTTTCTTGTCGCGTCATTCATAGGATGTTCGCTTATTCTCTACAGTCCGAAGTACCCCCTTAGGTCCCCTTGTAGCCAGCCATGAGAAGGTAGAAAGGAATGATTGAGAAACCGCCCGCATTCATTTGGCCAGAAATCATAGTCACATAGAAAGTTGGGATATACTATCTTTATTCAGGGTGCACATGGACCCAGCTAAAAATCCAATTATTGCTGATTGAAAAAATGGGAAATGGTCTAACCAATGTACTGTATGTTTGAAACTAATCTAAATAAATAAATAAATAAATTTATTTAAAAAAAAGAATACAGTATATGCTACACATAAGGTACAAAAAAAAAAAGGAAGGAGGAATTGGATATTGCCATGTATTCTTCAGGAATTAATTGTAATTTTCTGGAGGCAGGGCGATAGACAAGGGGATCCTATAAATCGTTCAATCTTGTAGTTAAATTTTAGCAATCCTACGCTGATCTAGCACTATGAAGTCGGACGAATCATGTCAATTTGACCTCATTTCTAGTCTTGAATGTTAAAGTGTTTTACAATGAGAAGAAACCTCTGGTAGGGGCTTTCGTGATGATGGGAAGTGGCTGCTCTTTATTTCCGCCTGCTGTGTTCTGCAATGCTAGGCTTGGTGACGTTCGTAGGGGAGGAACTGGGTTAGGCACTGAGAGTTCCTAATTAGATTGCTGGTTCTTAACCTAATTCAGGTAGTGAGAAAAGGAGTGAACTCTCTGGCAGGCGTAAGGGACTTTTATGAAATTGTCCTAAGGTAGAGATGTAGTCTGGGTGACTCCACTGCGTCTCGTCAGACTAGGGGATTCGGTGCCACCTTTTCACTAATTAGAGTCGGGACATTACATGGAACCTCCTTTGACTCTACAAACTGAAGTCCTGCACTCCTTGGAAGGATGGGTGCCAAGGAGGCACTAGAACAGCCATGCTTCCCCAGTGCGGTGTTTCTTAGTTACCGCCTCTGTGTTACAGAGCTGTCCTGGCCTCTGCCGTGTTACCTCCCAAAGGGCAGAGATTTGTATCTGGCTTGTTTGCTATTTCAGCTCTAGAACCTAGACTAGTGTCTGGAACATAGTAGGTGTTCAATAGATATTCAAATGAATGGATGAAATTAGGTACAAGAAACCAGCTGCTTAAATAGGCAGTTAGGGGAATTGGGAAAAGAGTAATTAGTTTGGCGTTGAAGTCCCAGTATGTTACTCAGTATTATGTGAGCTTTAGGCTAAATATAATCTTTCAAGTTTTGCTCTGCTCATCTGAGAGAGACAATACTTTGCAGAGTTATTGTGACTATTAAATATATATAGTGAAAAAAATCATCATTTTGTAAACATTTTAATTAGAAAAAGATAAAAATAAATTTTTATATATATGGGGAAAAATTATATGTGACAAAGGTATTATATTAACCATAGGGAAAGGAATGGATGGTTAAGTAAATGGTGCTGGAAAGTAGGCTCATTAAAGGAGAAACATACTTTAGATACCTATCTCATACCATATGCAAAGATTAATTCCAATTTAATGAATAATATAAATGTGAAAGAAAGCCATAAAGCTAATAGATATAAAATATATAGAACAGGACCCTGAATAACATCATTTTGTCCAACACTATTTCATTATAATATTGACAAGAAAAATAATCACTTCCCGGAAGGGCCCACTGTCTGTGTGGAGTTCGCACGTTTTTTCTATCCGCGTGGGTTTTCTCCAAGGACTGGTCTCTCACTTTCCAAAGATGTGCGCGTGAGGTGAACTGGCGTGTCTAAGTTGTCCCAGCCTGAATGAGTGTGTGAGTCTCAGTGGCCCTGTGATGGAAGGGTGCACTATCCAGGGTGAGTCCCTCATTGTGCCCTGAGCTGCCAGCAGAGGCTCCGGCCAAGCGTGACCCTGAACTGGAAAAAGCAGGTTGGAGAATAATGATCTGACTTGTGTTTATTAATCTTTCTTAAATGTATGTATAGCTCACGTTTATTTCAATGTTTAATATTAGAAGGATTTGGGTCTTTATTTAGAAGTTTGGTCATGTTTTTATGACCAGAAATATGCTGTAGGAATTTAACTCTTATTTATATCAGTTAGCCTAAGGTAAAATTGGTTTCATCATATTCGTTTTGCTTAGAGTCACAGTGTCCAAGAACCAAAGGATGATATTAAGTGAGGACTTACTGTGTTTGAAATCTGGATGAAACCCGAAAAAATACAAATGTCGCCATTGGAAAAATAAGAAATAGAAAATTAGAATAGATCAGCAAATATTAAGGAAACTGAAATGCTAATCAAGTATTTTTCTTTACCCCATACATTAAAAAAACTCTCTAGTCACAGAGGTTTCACTGGGAAGTTCTATCAGTATTTCAAGCAACGTTTCCCCGGTGCTTCCTTTCCTGGCCCCGTTACACATTCACACACTGTTCTAAGTGCTTCCCCTTTCATACCCCTCATACACTGTTTTCCATATTTACTTGACTTCCTACTCCCTCAGCCCAAGCTCTCTTTTATCCAGGTAACTGATATCCACAGGGATTAGATGAAAGCTTTTAACTGAACTCTGTCAAGCTATGTACTAATGACTAGTAGACCTTTAACCAATCAGGAGTTATTTGCATTGTAAAAAGAAGATGTGTGTTAATCCAAATAAATCTTTGATTTTCATTGAGGCAGAAGAGACTATCAAAAGGAAATTTTCCTGTTAGACTAGGAAAATATTGAGTCAGGGCGGTCACCTTATAAATAGGCTAGTCCTGCTTGGGACTCTTTCCTCTAATCAAGTCCCCTAAAAGTATTGCTGGTTTTCACGGTTGATTTCTGTCCTTCACTCCTGATCCTTAACATCTTCTAATCATCCGCATTTGTTCCCTTCCAGCCCACCCCTCTAGTGGTTTCCATGTCAGCAGTTGTTGCCATGGAGAGAGATGTCAAAGCTGCCTTTTGTAACTGTGGGTTTATCTACAAATTAAAGGTGGTCTCTCCCCTCCAAAAGATTAATTAATAAATAAAGGGAATAAGAGTAAAGTTAATATATACCAGGGTTCAAAGTGTTGAGGCCAGAAACCAAGGCTGGGATTATCTCACTGTAAAGGTGAAGATATCTTCCCTTCTGCCCCAGTCATTATCCCAAGACGACATCAGTGGGATTGTTGAGAAGCCAACACCTCAACTATTTTTGCAAAGAAGAGCATTCTGTCACCATCTCAACAACAACTCAATCTTTTCTTTCCATCAGAGATATCAGTCCTACTGTCTGTCATGTGTGTGTGTGTGTGTGTGTGTGTGTGTGTTAGACAAACACATCTTTCTTCTTTCTGACTTTAAGTCACCCCAAGTTCTCTAGACAGGCTTCTTTTTCACCCAGCCAGAGAGAGACTCTCCAATATGTGTCTTCACAAACCCCGCAGGTCTCCCCCTTCTTCAAAAGCAGGCTTCTTTATTAGTAGTTCTCCTTCTCCTTCTTCCACACCCTCTTCTCTCCTCCGCCTCCTCCTCCTCTTTCTCCTTCTTCTTCTTCTCTCCCTCCCACTCCTCCTCCTCCTCCTCCTCCTCCTCCTTCTTGTTTTATTACGCTTTAAGGGACACACAATACACAATACATATAATTTGATGTTTTGATATGTGAGGCCATCATGAAACTGAAGTGATCACAGCAATCAAGATAGTGAACATATCACTCACCTCCAAGTTTTCTCGTGCCCCTTTGTCATCCTTCCTGCCGCCCTCTCTCCAGGCAATCACCGAGCTGCTTTCTGACACTATAGATTAGTCGGCGTTTTCTAGACTTGTATATAAGTGGAATGTATATACAGTGTTCTCTATTTTGTTCGGAATGCATATACAGTATGTTCTCTATGTATATACAGTATGTTCTCTATGTATATACAGTATGTTCTCTATGTATATACAGTATGTTCTCTTTATTAATTACTTTGAGATAGATCATGTTTTTGTATGTATTAGTAGTTCATTCATTTTTCTTGATGAGTAGTAGTCATCGTGTGGATATGCCACCATTTGTTTATACAGGCACTTTGATGCACTTTGAGTCATTTCCAATTTGGGGCTATTACAAATAAAGGTGTTATGAACATTTGTGTACAAGTCTTTGGATAGATATATGCTTTCATTTTTCTTGGGTATATACCTGGGAGTGGAATGTCTGGATCATATGGTAGATGCATGTTTAACTTTTGAAGAAACCACTAAATTGTTTTCCAACATTCTTGTACCCTTTTACATTCCCACCAACAACGTGTGAAAATTTGAATTGTTCTACACCCTTACCAGCAATGGTTATGGTCAATTTTTCCGTTTTAGTCAGTCTAACAGATATGTCAAGGTATCTCATTGTATTTTAATTTTTACTCACTTCATTACTGATGATCTTGAGCATATTTTTGTGTGCTGACTTGCCATGCACTTATTTTCTTTGGTAAAGTATCTTTCCCCCATTTAACGGGAGATCGTTTTCTTATTATTGAGTTTTGGCAGTTCTTTACGCATACTGGACATAAATTATCAGACATATGGTTTGCAAATACTTTCTCCCAGTCTAGGGTTTGTCTTTTCATTCTACTAAAGGTGTCTTTTGAAGAGTGGATGTTTAAAATTTTAATTAAACACAATTTATCAACTTGTTCTTCTTGTATGAATGTTACTTTTAGTATCATCTGTAAGTAAAATTTACCTAACTCAAGGTTACAGAAAATTTTTCTTATGTCTTATCTGGAAGTTTTATAATTTTAGGTTTTACACTTAAGTCTATAATTAATTTTGTTAATTTTTTTTTTACATAGTGCGAGGAATTGATCAAAGTTTTTTTTTTTTTTTGTAGACAGATATTTAATTTTTCTAGCACCATTGTTGAAAAGACTATCTCTTCTCCATAAAATTGCCTTAGCATCTTTGTAAAAACTCAGTTTTCTGCATAGGTGTGGTTTTATTTCTAGACTCTTCTGTTTCATTCATTTATTTGTCTATTTTGACATCTATACCACACTCTCTTGTTTACTTTATAATACATCTTGAAGTTGGGCACCGATGGTTTTCCAGCCTTAATTTTTTTTTGAAGTCATTTTAGCTCTTCTAGGTCATTTGTAGTTTCATATAAATGTTAGAATCACTTTGTCAATTTCTACAAAAAATCTTCTGAGGTTTTGGTAGAGATTGCATTGGATTTATAGATCTGTTTGAGGAGAATTGATATCTTAATACTGATTTTTCCAACTCTTCTTCATTTGTTTTTATTTTGATTAGAACATTTCACTATATTTGGTATTTTACCACTTGACATTTACTGACAAAATAATTTTTGGGGGGAGCCATGGCTTGCTCTTTCTGAATATATATTTTAAAAAATTGGATAAAACAAATTTGAGCAAATACACATTTATTTGCAATGACATTTTCATTTTTAAAAATGTAAAATTTGAACATTAAAAAAAAAAAAAGCCAAGATACCACTTTAGATGATGTAGTGGACACATGGAAGGCAATCCAGATGCCTTCTTCAGGATGGAGACACTTATTCCCCAACTGCCGGAAGCATTGGCAGTTGATGGCTCTCCAGGAATTACCCCTCATCCAACCAAGGGGCTTGAGGTCACAGACCAGAGGCAGTACACATCCACCTCCTTGCCTCTAGTCCAGACAACTCTGAAGGGCCATAGCAGCTGCAGAGCTCCTGGTGGGATCAGCCGTGGCCTCTGTTGCATTGCGGTTCAACTCTTTCCCTGCGCCTTCACTCCTCCGCAGGCGTAGATGCTGAGAGCATCCCTCAGTAAAAGTTCTGCTCGCAAATCTCCATCTCGGAGTCTGTCCTCCAGGGAATCCAATGAAGCTACAGGTGATTATTTCTCAGTCATCTTATGATTAACTCAAGGACTTAAAGGAGTGAAGATAGAGAACTCCAGATTGGCCCCTGAGGCTCACAGATTAGAGGTAGGGTAGACAAAAAACCAGTTATCACTGGCCTGCTGTGACTGTTTGCTTATGGCTAAATGTACTTTCCTAGCTCAGAGGTGCTTTCTCTTTAACACATGGGGCTCTCTGAAACCACCCTGAGATTGGGAGATGAGGGAACATGAGGGAAGTGCTTTCCCTTTCACTGTTTGAAATCACCCTGACTGTGGGAGGAAGAGAAAGCACTTGGCAGCCTTCTGCCTCCTGGGCGTGACAGAGCCCCCCCCCCCCCCCCCCCCATCCCCACCCTGGATGACACAGTGGGAGAGAGAGGGGAAGAGGGAGACTCTCCCACATGCCAAGAAACTGAACGGAGAGGCTGTCCCACAGGGAAGAGGATATTGCAGGGCTGGGAGTGCTCAGAGGAGCATCGGTGGAAGGGGGAGGAGACTCCCTTTACGACTTTCTCATCTCCCATCCCAAGGGGTGGGTGGGAGAAGTGTGAGATGGGAAGTAGGAGGACATAGTACTGTACGTTACCTTAAAATTGAACACTGTGATACTCAAATATAATTTTATTCACTTATTAATGCTAATGAAACCTGGAGTAGTCAGAACTGACAGGTGGGCAACCAGGATCCTAATGAATGGATTTCCTAATTGCTCCCTGCTACAGACATTAGTTGACATTCAGTCTTCCACCTTGACATACATATTGTCCTACTCTGTCCCAATAATATGTGCCTTACAGACTTACCCCACGTTTTTTAAAAAGTTAGAATAGGGCCATTAAAAACAGTCTTGGGCTAGCTCATGTAAGCCAGCTTACACAATAGGCACATTTTCATATATTTAATTATATAATAATAACTAATAAATTAATTGTAACATAAAGTCCACTCACCTTTTCCCCTCATTGGACCTTTACAACCAAGTATTGTTATAGGCACAACAGAGGATAAAACTTGCTGAGGAGAAAACTCAAGTTCCAAGAGGTCAGTGGCTGGTACAGGGCCCCTCAGTGGATGTCCTTGGACTTAAACTTGGGTCTACAGACACTAAAGCCTTTTTTCATTCCTTCCCTTAAAAGCACTAAAAGAAATGACCTTTCAGAAGACTCATAGTGAGTTTGTTTGTCCTCTGGATAAATCCGGATGTTCTTCTATTATTTCAAGGCGTTCCCATAAGAAAATAAACAATAAAGAAATGTCTTTCTGGTGCTCAGATAAGTAGGAGATTGGCAGGCACCAAAATGTCCAAACTTGCTCAGCTGACTTGTGGTTGGATACCAGAATTACATATCTTCCTGAAGATGGCCTAGAGGACCAGTGGAGCCACCTCTCATGGTGGGAGGGAATGCTATCGGAGGAGAGGAGTAGCTACAAGAACTGGAGGTGCTGTGGAGGAGGGAACTGTGAGGTGAGGCCTGGACACTCTAGCTGTCACTTAGGGTTCTGGAAGTAATGGAGGACCCAGCCTGGAACCAGGCCCTTTCCAGTCCCATTTCATTTAATCCTCACTGCATTGCTATGAGGTGAGTTTTCCCCTCTTTTTTATTTCAACTGTGGAAAGTGAGGCTGCACTTTAGTTCAGCTGTGCTTGTGGCCCAAGTGATAATGATACCCCAATCTAGTCCTAACTCCTGTTACTTAATAACTTTGCTGGTAGAGAAATCTTCAGAAAGAGAATGGCTTGGGCTAAACATTCTGCTACACTGATTCATGCTAAGAATGTATGATGAAGAGTTATTTAATGTGTTGCATTTTAAGAGGAAGTCAATCACCTTAAGGAACAAGTTGATGATTCCATACGTCATTGTGATAGCATCTTTATTATTGTTTGATTTTTGTTTTAGGTCAGTGGACTTTATGGATGCTGCTTAATTGACATAAATTAGATCAGTACATCTCTAACTTTAACGTACATAGGAACCACCTGCAGTTTATGTTAAACTTGATTCAGCAGGTCTGGGATGTTCTGACAAGCTTCCATGGGATGCTAGCACGACTAGTAAAAAACAATCCTTTGAGAAGAGGACCTGGGTGACCACCTCCCTACATTCAGCAACACTAATGCACTCAGGCAGGAGCAAAACTACTCTTTCTTGGAGTCCCCTTGACACATTCTTCATCCCACCATTACAGCACTTGAGGCATTTGTATTCTAATTATTTGTTTAGAAGCCAGCTTTCTATTACACTGAGAGTTCTTACAAAGCAGCAACTGCTTCTTGTTCACCTCCTTGTTCGTCTTGGTTTCCACCTCTTAGCACAGTCCTTGGCACAAAGAAAGCATTTAATGTTGGATGATGAGCAAACATAGTCAGCCCTGAAGGTGGTGGGATGAGGTCATAAACTCTGAGAGCTCTTACAAGGACCCTCTGTTCCCACTTGGCCACATGGTATAAACCAGTGCTTTTCAATGTCGACTGTAGATTAGAGGAATTTAAAAAATACTGATGCCCAGGTACACTGTAGGTTCTGATTTAAATAAACCATTTTGTGTCTATGTATGGATGATTTTAAAAGCTTTTCAGGGGATCCTAATTTGTAGCGAGTTTTGAGAACCTCTGGTGTAAGGTAACCTGGGGTATGTGCTCCAATGTTTGCTGTTCAGAAGGTGATGCTGTTCTCAACTTCAGTGCATATTGAAATGGCCTGGGGAACTTTAAAAAGGCCTGGGTACCCCACCCCAGAAGAGTCCAATTTGACCATTCTGGGGTGCAACTTGAATAAGCTCTCTGGAAATTCTAACAGGCAGCGAAAGTGGAGACAATGTTGACAATAGAAAGAAAGTGGAGACAATGTTGACAATAGAAGTTTCTACATGTTAAGATCAGAAAGAGCCCCAGGAAAGTTAAATGCCCTTTTCTGAACGCGGGAGGTTCTAGCTCAGGAGAACTCTTTATTATTAATATACCCCATGTTGATGCTGATGCAGGTGGTCTGGACCGAACTTTGAGAAACACTGCTCTGGCGGAGGCTTCTCAAAATGTAATGTGCATATACATCACCTGGGACCTTGTTAAGATGCAGCTCTGGTTCTGCATTTCCGACCAACTCTGATGATGGCAGGGATACTGGTCTGGGGACCACAGTTTGAGTCATAAGGATATAGGGCCATGGTTCTCAAAGTGGGTTAGGGTTAGTGTTAAGGTTAGAGTTCCAGAACACGTGAGAAATGGGATGGCGGCTAGATGGGCACACGAAGGCAAGGAAGGGGGGCATTTATTTATTTATTTATTTATTTATTTATTTATTTAATAAATGAGACTTGAATGTGTTAAATGCAGGTAGAAAAAAGAACTAGCCCAGGGGGAGGGGCTAAAGACATGGGAGAGAGGGGATATTTGATATGTCAGTGGGTTGTAAAATCCAGGTGGTGGGAGTCGGCTAGGTAGGAGGAGGTGATGGACACCACTTCTGCTGCGGCACAGAGAAGGAACAAAGGGTACAAACAAATACAGGAAGATTTGGTGACAGGAAAGGGAAAGGGCAGCTTCTGATGGTTTCTATTTTCCTTTCCTTTTTTTTTTTTTTTTTTTTTTTTTAAGCAGGACAGGGCTTCATATTTGGAGGATGGGATAGTCCAAATCAGAGGTGATGTTGTAGGGTGACAGGGTTGGAATCTCTGGGCAACCGCCTTCATCCCGGCATGCATCTGATGAAGCCTATGCTGTATCTACTGTTTATCTCAAAAGATACTGGCCTCTAGCCCAGACTAATGAAACGATGCTCTCAGGCTACTAGCTCATGGTGGTAAAAATGTGGACATACATGCCTACAGGTATGGTTCTACAGCCCCGGGCCCGTGTAGTAACCCATCAACCATCATACTCCTAGGACTCTCCCAACAATACTTATCTTAATCCATTTGGGCTGCTGTATCAAAATGCCAGAGACTAGATAGCTTCTAAACAACAGAAATTTATTTCTTACAGGCTGGAAGTTCAAAGTGTGGGTGCCAGCACGTTTGGGTGAGGGCCTTCTTCTGGATTGCAGATGCCTCATTGAATCCTCACATGATGGAAGGGGCTAGGGAGCTCTGTGGAATCTCTTTTATAAGGGCACTAATCTCATGTATAAGGGCTCCACTCTCATGACTTAATTATCTCCCAAAGGCCTCTTCTACTAGTACCATCACCTTGGGGACTGGGCTCCATACACATTCAAACCATAGCAATAACCTAAGCCTCTATCACACTGTGTTGGCGCCTTCAAATTAGTGGTTGTCACAGTCCACCATGGGTAATAACCATGTATACCTATATTCAATATCCTTCCTTGCAAGTTCCTGAAGAATAAGAAGTCTATGTTTTTGATCCTTGTATCTCTGTTCGAAATCGCTCTCTATGTGAAACTAATAATTTTTTTGGCTAAATTCCACAGTTGTGATATGATATTTTGGCTCAGCCACCCCTCAGAGATGGCCTTCGTCTCCTCCTGTGGCATTGGCCTGCTTCGCATAAGAGGGTTTTAACACAGTGATGCCCAGGAATGTATAACCCACCCCTGCCCCACTCCCGGCAGCCAGATCAGAGAGAATCCCAGATTTCAGCCCTTCACAGCTCAGCTGCCTCCCGACCGAAAGAGAGTTTCTGGGTGTTTGTAAGATCCCAAGTCCACGGCTTTCATTATCCAGCCCACGATTCCCTGGTCTTCCCCCTCATTAATTCAGCATTGGGGAGTGCTACGAAGAGATGGGCTGAATGCCAATCATGTTGTTCCTGGGGAAACAATAAAATGCCTGACTGGCTATACAGGCTGTCATTGTCGCAGAGATAAAAACGGGCTGTGGTCCTCTCCAGCAATGACCTTTTGAGAGGCATGGCGTACAGCCCAGGGACAGCTTGGTTTGCTCACGTCAGAAGCCAGGAAAACGTTTCCGTCTTCGAAGCCTCCACTGGCTCTGGTGTGGGGCAAGGGGGCAAGAGAGACAAGGTAGCAGATGGTGCTACCAGGGCCCCACAACCACACACACCCCGCACCCCGCACCCCATAGGCCCATGCGGTCTGACCTAGCAGCTATCTGGAGATGGGGAGAGTCCAGCCAGTCTGCAATAAAAAATCCATCCGTTACCTTAGGACAGCATGTGGCAGCTTTTAAGGCACCTGCTCATTTTAATCTCATTTGACCCTCAAAACTAGCCTGTGAGGGGCTAGGACAAGTATTCTTATACCTATTTTATAGATGAGAAAACGGAGACCCAGGTAGTGAAATGTCTGTGAACCTTAAGCTGCAGAACCACTCAGGTCTCTGACTCCTAGTTCGCAGCTCTTTCCTGTGAAAGCCCACTACGTCTCCTTTTTAGAGAGCCGCTATTGCATTGAAAGTTAAAAACATATCCCGAAGATGCCGTAATTTCTTCATTTCCTCAAACCCACTTGGCAGCAATGTATCAGAAAGGGTCTCCTTGACTTCAAGATGTAGGAAGCACTTCCTAAAGCAAGCTCTGACCAAGTCGCAGAGCACATTCTCACTGCCTGATCAGAACCGGAAGGTGAAAATGCTGCCTTGGCCGCCTGGGCTGTGCTGCAGGGTGGCAGACGCAGGTGGTCTGGGAATACATCCCACTGCAGAAGAAGGACCCAGTGCACAAAGACTCTCACCGTTCAAACAGATAATCTGAACTTCTTCCTTCAGGATCACATCGACATGGCAGATTTCAGTGTAT
Source organism: Rousettus aegyptiacus (assembly GCF_014176215.1). Taxonomy (NCBI): domain Eukaryota; kingdom Metazoa; phylum Chordata; class Mammalia; order Chiroptera; family Pteropodidae; genus Rousettus; species Rousettus aegyptiacus. The sequence continues at coordinate 76,839,352 of NW_023416287.1, forward strand.
ATAATTTAGGAAATATGAAAACCACTTTATCGTTGCAGTGTATAATTAATTTAGTCAACCACTAAATATTTTAGGGGCAATATCTGTTTGTCTAGGCCAATGCTAAGCACAATGAGAGAGGCAAATGCATAAGAAACATGAGCTCTATGCAAAGCTAAGGAGAGCAGAGCCCTGTGATACACCCTCCTCTCTGCCTTCCTGCCTGAGACTTCGAGACCAAAGAGAAGAACGAATGAAGTTTGTTTGTTTTTTTTTTTTTATCTCTGCTCTATTCACCAACTGAGACTCAAAATCAGCCACAAATTAACATCTTCATGATGCCAAGGGTAGACAGAAATTTCTTCAATACTTTTGCTGAAGACCAGGGAGAAGGATGCAGAGGATGAACATTCAGGAGACTGCCTTTTCTCCCTATAGGTTGGGTCTGCTGTGGCCTTGGATTACCTTGAGAGGTTGGTTACAGCACAGGGTAGAACTAGAGGCTGCCCAGGCCCGAGCAGATCCTTTGAGCAGGTCCTTGAGAGAATAGGACAAGAAGTCCTAAGACCACCTCATGGACCTTTGGGTTACCTTCAGGGAAGGTCTGGACTGGTCTGGTCCAAACTGCCGCTTTCCATTGGAGCCATGTACATGACCTCACACGAACTTGCAATCACCAAGATCTCATGGCTGTGGTCATCCTGACTCCTCAGTTGGGTGGGAAGTAATGTGAGGGCAGGGAGGTAGGCAGCTGGTTTCCCAGAGCCATAACCTCCCACCTCTCAGCCCTTCACTGTCCATGGAAGCCTCTTCCCTCTCAGGTGCTTAACGCCCTTCCAGGCTCTTCCCGTCAAACCCAATTTCAAAAAAAGATCTAGAAATTAAGCAGGATCTGAGCCATCTGGAGCTCAGAATCCAGTCAGGAATGACTCCTTGGCTTTCTGGGTGAGGAGACTGAGATTACTGCAGGACTTACTGCCTCTGCAGCTCACACCTAGAGAGACCAGAACCATTTAGGCATCAGTGAGGAGGGAAGGTTATTTGTGAGTGGTCAGATTCTTTCAGTCAGAGCACTCATTTATGAAATTAACAGTGATGGCTCTGCTTCCATTTAAGACATTTCATGACCCAGTAGGGACAAGACTTAGCACACACTTCGCACCCACAAAGACCAGTGCTGGGAACAAATGAGTCTGCGTACACTCTGGGTCTACATACCTGATGTGGACATGCTTGAGCTTGCACTTGAACATTCATTCACAGGGTATTGGCTCTGGGTTAATAAGCAGAGCAACCACAAAGCCATTTTCTTTCTCAGTCACACTAGCGTCACCAGATGCTTTGAGGCTCCAGTGCCAGGACAGTCACTAATCACTCCGCTTGCCTCTCCCCAGGTAGGCAGTGTCTGGGAGCAGGAGCCTTCATCCATTATCTCGCTCACACAAACTGGCTCAAAACACATCTATGGAGCATCTATTTTGTGCCCGGCACTGGGAGAGGTGATAGGGAGCTCAAGTCTCACAGGCATAATTCCTGTGCTGCGTGCAGTCTAATGGGGAAGACGCCTATGTGTCTCAGCAGGGATGCTGACAGAAGGTCAGGGAAGATGTCTGCCTACACGGATAATTTCAGTAAGCTATGGAGAGCAAAAGGATAGAGATACATACAAAAATCTGTCTTAACTCTTCTCTATCCTTGTTCCCCTTTTGCTTCATTTTATTATCTCCTATCCTTTATAGCAAAGTTTTTGGCAACTATTATCCACACTAATTTTCAGCTTTACTGAAATGGCTCTACAATTTCCAGCAACCTCGTGACTGACACTTTAACCTTCCCCCCTTCATCTCATAACCCTGCATGTTATCTGGTCTCTCGGCTGTTCCTCCTTTCTTGGTCTCCTTGACCCTACTTTCCTGTCTCCCTGGCCGCTGGCTCCTTAAGGGTTCTGTTCTTGGCTCTCCTGTTTTTCACACTCTCCCCAGGGCCGCCTTCCCCACATCCAGCTTTTACTTCCACCGCCATGATGATTTTCACCTATTTGCTGAGTGCCTCCAACGTCTCATGCTAAGCATCTTACATATATTATCTTTATTCCTCTCCAATTTAATCAGATGGGACTAATTTCTTTCTTACAACAAAGGAAAGCAACATGCAAATAGCTCGTACGTCAGGTCTTCCTCAATTTTCCACAACTAGTAGGAGGCAAAGCCAGAATTCAGACTCAGCTGGGCTCTTTAACACCTTTTCTAAGCCGCCAGGTTATACCACCTCCAACATTGGCGTCTCTTCTCCTAATCTCTTTCCCTGACTCCAGACCCCTGTGACCAACTTTCCGTTTGTCAGGTCCATCCTTACTATGTCCAAAACAGAACTTGTCCTCTTACCCCTCAGATTGTTGCCCTCAACGTCATCCCTGTCTTGGTTCCCATGGGACCACCATGCACCCAGGCTATCTACTCCAGACACTGGGTCGTCTCATCCCAGACCTCCCTCTCCTTCACTGCCTCCTTCCTCTCCCATCCTCCCTGCCTTTGTCTCACTCCTCAGCAGTTCTGACGTCTTTCTGATCTCCCCTTCCAGTTCGTCCCTCCAGTCCCTCCTCCGCACTGTGGCCCTCTCCTAAAATGCAACTCTGACCACGTTACCTTCTCACTAAAATCCCTTCTGGTTGCCTAGCGCCCTCAAATCAACCTCCCAGCTCTTCAGCGTGGAAGATAAAACCTTTTAGGATCCAGCCGCCTTAGCTACTCATGGTCCCAGGTGTTAAACAAAAAATTTTCACATCCACAGCTGAAAGTCTTTTTGAAAGAAAGGGTTTATTAGACCATTGCTAGCAAAAAAAAAGAAAAAGAAAAAAAAAAAAAAAGACCAGTCTTGGGGCATGGAGTCTAAACCACTGGCAAAACAAAAAGAGAGAGAGAGAGAAATAAATAAACAAACCACCAGCAACATGGCTAGGTAGGAAAGGCAACATGTCTATTGTCTCAGAGTTTGCAAGCATTTTTATACAAGTCAGGAGAAAGAGGAAGAAAGACATGAGCGTTCTGAAAAAAATGTATATTAGCTATAGACAAAAGGATGGGAGAAAGTGAATCATGGCCAGCTCTGAGATAGGCACAGAGTCTGCAAAAACAAACAAACAAACAAACAAACAAACAAAAAAACCCCAAAAAACTCCACTCGTATGGATTGGCTGTGGGCAGCAGTCAGTCTGGAAAGTCCATGTGGATCAAGAAGCAGGGGCTTTTGGTTCACTGGCGCCTGGCTGAAATAATCTGCAAAAATAGCCACCTGGAAATCAATCCCAAGGTCAAACAGCAACCACAGGAATGCGAGCAGTCTTTTGTCAGCCGGCCCGCAGCCATTAACAGACGACAGCTCTGTCCCTGTTTCTCACTTTCGGGTTGCTATAATTTAATTTAGAACATCTCAGAATTTTCTCCTTGTCACAGGAAAGCCCCAAATGCTTTCCTACCACATGACTCTGTACATACTTTTCCCTCTATGTGTAACACTTATGAGATAAACCTCTACTCATCCTTCATGTTCAACTGTTGCCTTTTCCAGGAAGCCTTCCCCTATTCCTCCCCCAACTCCTTCCAAGGCACATTTCCGCACCCCCTGCTCAATCTTCCAAGGGCATCCAATGCATTCCTCTGTTCACCCCTGGTTGGGAACCGTTCACTTGACTGTGTGCCCCTGCACCCCCAACTAGGCTGCACCTGCCTCTTTCCAGATGGGGCCTATTGGTCTTTGCACAGTGCTTGGCAAAGAGTTTCTTTAATAAACCTTTATTAATTGGCCGATTGATTAGTTAATTCAGTATAAAACAAGGTCCCCTGTGAAGGAACTGCAGTTCAGATGGGGAGGAAGCCCAATCATGGGTGAGGTGATGGAAGATACTCGTAATAAGAGCAAATGTGTTTTCCTGACCACAAAAGGCTGCAGAAATTTGGAGGAGGAAGATGCTGAGAGAGCTGGAGGGGCTGCAGGATGAGAAGAGATTTAATCGATGCACAAGCCTCAGCCATGGCTGCATCTATACCTGGTTTGTTTTCCAGCAGCCCCAACATTTGAGCAAGGATTGGTGCCAATAAGCACCCAGGGTCCCTTCCACATCATTAGCATGTCTCTGGGGGAGGCCTGACTCTCACAGTCTGGAATGCAGACAAAGGGGATCTGTTCCAGTTATGCTAATTGTGCCTCTCTCCCACAGAGGATGTAGCAGTGAGAGATGCTAGGAGGCAGCAGAACAGATGGGGGAATTCCTCAGCTCAAGAAGTCTGGCCTCCACCCATGGAGGGGCCCCGCCAGCCTTCCCCAGTGAAAGCTGGAGGCTGGGCAGTATGCATCTGCCCAGTAGGCTGTCTTTGAGGAAGTATGATTTGAAGACCAGGCAAACCCCAAAGTTTACAATTCCACTTTAGAAATAGTGCTTTCTCCTGGAAGCCAACTTTTAAATGCTAATGCCCTTGGAAGAAATAACATGTTAAGTTCCTAACACCTTAGTGGCCTGGGGGCCTGGGAGGTCAGGTATCCTGAGCTATGGAGGGAATGCAGAGAGGACAGAAGGCCTTGGATCTCAAATCCATTCCTGACACAATTGTATCCCTATCCTATCTCCGACTGTTGCTCAGAAGCCCAGTTCTGAGCCAGCCCTTCCTTCTGCCACCATCCTGGGCTGAAGACTTGTTTATCGTCAAGAATGCCTACCATCCCACTCCAATATCTCCTTCTCAAGGGCTTCCTACCTGCAAAACCAGAGACACCTTGAGGCCACAGGTAGCCTTCAGCTCCCCTGTTGGAGTGCCAGCCCATGCTGGGGAAGCATTGTGGGGATGAGAGCCCTCGCTATGCATCCAGCAGTGGCTTTCAAACTCTGCCGTGCATCAGAATCACCGGGAGTGCTTGTTAAAACAGATCGCTGGGCCCCACTCCAGGGTTTCAGTAAGTCTGAGGTGGAGCCTGAGAATGTGCATCTCTAACAAATTTCCACTTCCTCCCTTCCATTCATTCCTGAACACACTGCTTTCCAGCTTGTCCATCTATCTACCACTGTCACCACAGGACCAAATGCCCATTTGTAGAGCCAATGGACATTTTCTAGGCAGAATCGATTCTCTTGACCTTTTCTTCATGGTGAAAAAACTCCCAGCACTTCTGTTAAATCCTCTGACACCAGTCTCGTTCCTGGTTTTCTTAGATCGGTTTTCTTAGATCTCGATCCTCTCCTTCTCACCGCCCCCTCTCTTTTTTTAACCAGCTTCTGTTCCTGTGTCCCGAGTGCTTTCTCTCCTTCTCTGTTTTATACTCTCACCCTCAGCTATTTCAGCTACTTATATAACACGAAGCCACCACCTCACTCTGTTTGCAGCTGGACAGACTTCCTGAGCTCCACTCAGCTGTGTCTAGACACCCAAGTGAGCACGTAAGGCCGGCTCTTCCCTTTCTTTCCCCTCTCCTTCGCTCCAGCCAGTGGCATGTTTCGTAGCTCTGTTCTCAAGTCAGAAACAGTGTTGTGGGTGAAGTGTGGGTGACTGGCGAGCACACGAACATTCCCCGTGAGCCCGCATTTTCTCCCCCCATCCTGGGAGAGCAGGTTTCGGAAGGAGAGAGAGAAAGAGGGGGTGGGGAGGCAGACAGAGACATAGAGTGAGGCGTAAGACAGAGCACGTGGGAAATCCATCGCTGGGCAGTTGACAATAGCAGTCAAGGTCTGAGCAAAGCACCTGAGACAATGCCGGCGATCACAGGATCTGCAATAAATCTCACGCCATAAATCTCAGCCCTCGTATCTAGTTTCCTCTTCTGTTAAAAAGGGGATAATTTGCGGGATTAAATATGATAATAAGGTATCGTCGCCTATTATATAATGGGTGCCATATAAAGGAAACACGATAGATGTCGGTTTTCCTGTTTCCCACTCCTTCCTTACTCTTTCTCAAGGGGGATGATGTTCCTTTCACTCAGTGCCAAGGTTAAGAAAAATAATCTTCTTTGCTGTGTGGGGCAGATACTTTTCTTGTTCTATGTTCCAGTTGAATATAATAGTCCTTTGGGGGATGCAGCCTAGTGTCCTAGCCTACTACCTGGGCAGCCTTCAACTTCGTTTCCGTAATTCCAATTAACAACCGTTTCCACCGATTTTCATCAGCCGTCAGGCCTGGCTGGGTAAGTGAGAATGAGTGCTTCAATGATATAGCCTCCCTGGCAAAATAAATGGTAACTCATTTATTTCAGGAATTATTAAAAGCTTCACTGTGTGTGACTCACACCCAGGATAGCTCATGAGTGAGTAAGTCTTGACTGGTAAATTTGCAAGTTTTCAGTATAAGCCACATGGAAGTAAATGCTTTCGATTCTGTGACCTTATACTTATTTTAGGTAGGAAAAACACAAAACTGAAACAAACGGGAGGTCGCACCTGCCCCGCCGTTTTGCCCAGGAGTGCTAGTCTAAGCCTGATTTTCAAAATCACTTTGGAGAGAAAGGTAGAACGGTTTAGGCAAACAGAAGCTCCAAGGAAAGTAAGATGATGGTTTGAGACTCTGGGCTTGTCTTGAATGAGCCACTGGGAGATGGGATTTCACATTGTCTCTGGCAGGTGAAGTTGGTTGGGAAACATATTCAACAGGAAGGGGAATAATAGCATTCAAGTTTCCATCACCAAATATTTGCAATGGTTGATTTTGTGGGGGGAAAAAAACAACAAAGTGCGAGAAAAGAGGTTCTGTGGAAAAATGGATGTCGACCAATTGAAGGTGATCGATCGATCGATCGCCTGCTGTGGCTGAGTGAGGCAGCAAGGTGCTCAGGCTGTGCAGTCCCTCTCTGGGAGCAGAGCTGGCTTGCCGAGTCCAGGTTCCGAGCTTAGAGGGCTGCCTGTGGCCTTAAACAGGAGCATCACCTGTTTGCATGGAACCACACTCAAATGCAGCAACTCCAAACTCAGGGAAGGGAATGTGCTATTAGAATTCCAGAGGAGCTTGTTGAAACACACACACACACACACACACACACACACACACACTTTCTTACTCCATGTGGGTCTGACTGCAGGAGTTCAGCGGGGCATTTGGACTCTGTTCTTTTATTGTTCACCCTTCCCCCCATGAATGGTCCTGGGGACATTGGGGCGCAGAAGGAGAAAATGTACCCAGGTGGTGGGCCTTTCTCTGACCTGGGCACCTGCCTTGCGGACTAATAGTTTTGACATCTGTACATGTCTGTAGAATGGGTTGTGTAAAGTTCCTCTTGACGGAAGGGGAAGACTTGGCTGAGAGCTGCATCAACCAGTGCCAGCCCATGGCAACTACCTTCTCTTTGGGGTCTGCTCTTTTCTCTGGGAAAGACTTGGGTAATAAAGGAACGGACCTGACAAACTCTGCTCGTTAACGTTGATGACGGAGCTGCATACACTGCAAAGAACGCGGAAGGGTGGTAGGGCTGCAGGAGAGTGTAGGTGCGGCACAAGTGTAGGTACTGGAAGGAAAGGCAGCATTTAGACATGTAGATGAGGATGTGGAAGACCTTCCAGGGAGAAGAAGTAAGAAAAAACTTGATGTTTTGCAGCAAGCAGAGGATGTTCTGGGGCAGAGGAGGGAGCTGGAGAAAATAAATATTGGCTCTAGGCTGCTTTGGTGGATGTGGCAGGCATATGAGCCCACACTGGCCATTCCAAGCCTTGTCTGGGAATCGCTCCGGCAACCAAGAGTGAGAAAGAGTGGCTTGCTGGGGCTATTCTCCCCTCTTCCCATGCCCTACAAGCAGGCCTAGCCGGGCTGGAGTCCTCCTCATCCAGACTCTTGTCGCGCTCCAGGCTCAGATGCAGCAAAAGAAGCTGGAAGGGCGAAGCTGTTCGATTTCCAGGGCTTTTTGAGTTAGCCAGGTGGAAGGCAGCCAGGGAGGCAGCAGCTGGTGACAGCCGGCCTGCCTGCCTTAGATAGCAGGCAGCTACTTAGGGGAACAATTGGGCAGAAACGGGGGGTGGTAGGTCAGGGAACACGGGCCAGTGGAATTCTGAACAGGTCAGAATCTAATTTGGTACAGTGCTTTATTGCCAATTTAAAGCTCGTCTTTCCACCCAGGGTGGCTGCCACCCCTGCGGAAGAGGCCAGGGCTGCTGCAGGAGAAATTTGCATTTAAAGACTCCAAGTGCCTGGCACCCTGAGTGGTCATCCCACAGCTGGGAAGTCATGCTGAATATGCTCCTATTTCGCCTGTATCTGGACACCTGCTTGCCTGTGGGATAAAACCCTCAAATTCTTCTTACTTCTTCCAGTCTGGGGGAAGATCCTGGAGTGTGCAGGGTGGGAGATGGTGAGGTCTTGGAAGGTGGCGATCCTATGTTTTTCTTAACTGGGGCTGGAAAAAAGTCACAAGGGAATAGCAATCAATAGGGGAAAGGGATATTAAAGGACTCAACTGGAACCTGGTAGGGAAAGTCATATGGAATGTGACTCATGGAATGAGGAAAGAATCTGGGTTATGTTGAGGATCCAGCAGGTGGGTTCTACAGAAGTGGTAGATTGGCTTATTCCAGGCACATGATTCACTTTGAAAGAAGGCTCCTCTTCGTGCGTCTCTCCTTGGGGTAGTTGTTTCTCAGTCTTTGACTTCACGTGGAGAGCTTTAGGAAATATTAACGCCTGACCACCAAGACTCCAGAGATGCCACCGTTGCAAATCCACAACTGTCCTTTCCCATCAACCCCACCACCTCTGTGGCCATTGCCGCCCCCGAGGGAAAGGGATGGACAAGCTCCTCCTCTTGTCCTTGTACCATAGAACTCCACAGGTTGGGCTCCTCGTGAGTCCTTCACGATTAAACCAACACACCTTACTGGGCACCTGGGTGTGGGTGAAAACTTAGCCACACAACCTAAAGACTGGGTTGCTTTGGTGTTTGATTTCAGCTGCCCAGAACTGTCCATGAGGAGAGGGAGCATATGGTACAATGTGTTCATGACATCAGGGTTCAATGGGACGATGACCTTCTCACAAGGTGATTTGTTTGTCAGCACCATTAAAGGCAAAGTCTGTCTCAATCCTCTGGCTGCTGGTTGGGCTGGGACATTAGGTGTGGGTTAACCAATACCCTGTGCCCAGGAGTTGCGCATGCACACACACGCACACACGCACGCACCCACACATACTGCTGCCGCCTGAGGCCCATGAAGGTACGTTCTGTGTATCCTGCAGCTAAGTGGATGGCAAGTTGATGGCACTGAGGGAGCGCAGTGCGATTTTCCTGTGGGCCTCAGGGGTTCCTCAGCTGGCAATGGGGAACTGAGGTTGATGTGACAAAGACCCTCTGTTGTCTCTTTTGGTCTGACTAGAAGGAACAAAGAATTCTAGAGATCTATTATTCAAGAGCATTCAGGTGCCTCCAGGCCTCCAGGTCATTCTGGAAGGGCTGAAGGGCCCCCTTAGGCTCTGGCGAGTGTCCACAGCTGGCAGGAGCTCTGCAGGAGCATCACTCAGTGATAGGCGCTAGGCGAGTGGGCTATGAATTATCTTCACGGGGACTCTTTTCCCACAATGAAAAGCCGGCCCCATTCAGCCCCATTTGCCTCTCACTTTGGAAGTGGCAGGAGCTCTTATGGGGCCCACTTAGGACCCCACTGCCTCAGTATCAGATACTGATCAGAAAGCCTCAGTATCTCTAGATTCTCACGGCCTGATTCAGCCCGAAGGTCTTGGGTACCATCCAGGACACTTTATTGTCTACGTCCAACTGTCTTGTTCAGCTTCATGTGCCTCTTTGCTCTCACTTGGATCTTCTTCTCAGACTGACCCACTCTCTGCCCACCTCAGCCCCAGCGCACCTGGGATGTCCCACAGGCCAAGGTCCCAGGTGCCAATCATATACCACAGGTGTGAATACCTGCTTCCTTCTCAGGTACTTATCAAGTTCCACCAGCCTATGTAGGTCCAGTTCTGAGAGGCCTTCCCCAACGGAAGTGAACTCTGCCTTTCTCAAGAATGGTGCTTTGTATTATTCATCTCCCATCCCCAGTGCTCAGCGTGGTGTGAAGAAGCAGCTCGCTAAGATTTAGTTGAATAAACAAATACACATTGATGATCAGTATCATTAATTTGGCACTCTGCCTTGAGTGCGTTTTTTTTTCTCATGGACACATACTATTTCTTTAACTTATGAACTCACAGAAGGCATAGACCCTACATCTCACTTCTCTTCACGTGACAGCGCACAGCCCAGAACATTGTGCGTGAAGGTGTTCAGTGACAGACGTGTTTTGATAACGAGGAGGAGAGATGTTAGAAGTCGGTTCTTTCCCTCCTTTTCCCCCTCCCTTTCTTTCTCTATCTCTGCATCTCTCTGTCTCTGTCTCTCTTCTTTTCTTTCTAATTCACCTCGACTCTCCTCATCCTTCACCCATCCCAACTCGGGTAATCAACGTTAACAGACTAATGTCTATCCTTCCACAACTTTATGTGCATACAAGCATACCAACTCATTTTATAACATGTGGCTGTTTATTAAAAAAAAATAGAACCATTCTGAAACACTTTTCTGCATCATGTTATTCTTATTTAACAATGTAGTATACAAATTCCTCCAAGTTAACTCCCAAATTAACTGTCATAAATATAATGCATTTTTTAAATGGTTAAATACTATTCCTTGAAATGGCTAAACCCCTAGTCATTGAACAGATTTCTATTGATGGTTATGAGATTGTTTTCTGTTTTGTACACTCCAGCAGTGCCTCCTCATCTGCAGGGGATCTGTTCCAAGACCCCCAGTAGATGCCTGAAACCTCAAAAAGCACTAAACCCCATATATACTGTTTCTTCTGATATGTACACACCTGCGATAAAGTTTAACTTATAAATTAGGCACAGTAAGAGATTAACAATAAACTAATAATAAAATAGAACAATTATAACAATATACTGTAATACACGTTATGTGAATGCCTTTGGGGCCATTATTAAGTAAAATATGGGTTACTTGAACTCAAGCATCGCGAGACTATGACAGTCGATCTGATAACTGAGATGGCCACTAAGTGAGTAATGGGCCAGGAGTGTCTATAGTGTGGAGACACAGGACAAACGGACGACTCACATCCCAGGTGGGACAGAGCGGGATGCAAGGGATTTCATCACGGCTACTCAGAATGGCACGCAAGTCGAAACTTACAGATTGTTTATCTCTGAAGTTTTCCCTTTAATATTTTCGGCTTCGGTTGATTTCAAGTAACTGAAACCTCAGAAAGCGAAACCATGGAGAAGGGGTGACTGCTGTACAAACGATGCTCCTGCGTCGGCTGGCTGACTTTCGTAAGGGTGGATGGTCATTGAGAGCGGAGTGTAGCAGCTCGGCCGCCAGCAAGCGGGTGGAAGCCTTGTCAGACGATGGGGTGTGTCTTCTCGCCTGCCCCACACCTTCTCTCTAAACAGGATGGGCGGATCCACCTTCCACCTCCCTGGGTGGAAGCAGTGTGAATCTTTGCCAAGCTGAGGAGCCAAGGTAAAGAAAGGCATACTTTCTGGAGGCTTTGTGTTTGGTGGGCCCTTCTAATGGGTTCTAGAAAGCTCCTGGGGAAGCTTGATTTTCATGCTCACCCAGCTTAAGCATACTTTTTTGGCACGTCTAGGGACCATGGTGATATCTTAAAGAAGCTGGGAAGACATGTGGGGTATGTCTGGGCCAGGTGGTCAGTGGTCTGGATTTAGTCTGGGTAAGTCCGAGTTTGCTTTTACTTCCCTGGAGATTTTTCCCTCCCCCCCCCCCTCACCAAGACCGTGGGGCAGGGGAGACCCAAAAAGGAGCAAAAACCAATAAGTCCCAGACACCAAAGCTATGGGCATGATCTCCAAGTGAAATGAGGCAGCTCTTCTTTCCCAGTCAGTGGCTCATGTGGACGGTATGAGCCAGACCCCTTGGCCAGCCTAATTTCACTGTGGTTCGTGTGACCCACATTGTGCCCTGCATCTGAGCTGGAGCTGGGCTGTGAGAACAGTCAGCACCCCTTGCTGGGCCTGGGCCTGGAAAAAGACATGCTGTGGCCAGCCGTACATAAACAACCAGTTATTTCTGGGCTGAGGACAGTTTTCCACTCACCTTGCTCCAGCTTTCCAGGGCCTGTATCTGTCTGTGTTTATGTCTTAATCATGTGAATGAAGTCTCCTTCCAGGGGTGGCTTGTCCTTAGGGACAAGGATCTGTGGCCGGTCACTCCCCGCTATTTCCCTGAGCTCTGCAGACCATTCCAGCCCTTCAGGAGAGGAGGCTAGAACCGGCGCCCCTGGGTTAGCGCAGCGCTGGGAGGGGGCCAACACGATGTGCTCAGTGGATGAGGGCCTTGCGGTGTGATCCGAAGGGAGGTTGGACTCTCATGGCCCAAATCCATCTGCTCGCCCCTGTGTTGCTCAAATTCTACCCAAGGTGTGACTCAGATAAAAAAAAAAATAGTTACAACAATCATAATGACGATGTTTCTTGTTTGAATTGTGCTTTCCAGGTTTCACTACCTTATTCAGTCTCCATGTCCACTTCGCAGTAGGTGGGCCAGGAATTATTTCTGCTGTTTCATAGGTCGGGCCACTGGGAGGGTCAAGGAGAGAAAGCAGGTTCTGGTGGGGGGTCAGGTGGCCTGGGTCCCCTCCTCATTCTGTCACTGTCGCTGTTGAACAGAACAAACGACTCTTTCTCTGAACTTAGTTTCCTTTTTTGAGCCTATTTTGTGATTTATACGATTCTCTTCATTTAAATATGACACAGTTAAAGGCAAACCTTTATGGAAGGGTCTCCAAGCTAAGGTACTAAGTACAAAGAGTAACATGTGGATTATGGCTATAATCTGCTACTATTTGAGGCTTTAAAAAATTGCTGTCTATCACTCGTATGTCTGATTGTATTTGTGCATCACCATTGCTGAGACAATATGCAGGGCATGTTGTTGGCAGGGGGTGGGGGAGGAGGTGAGTGGCACGAGGGAGGAAGTTGGGGGGTGGGTGGGAGGCTCACTTTTCTCTATATTCCTTTCTACCTTTTAATTTTTCACTACGTATAAACAAAATTTAAAAATAAAAATACTTTATGTTGGAAGGCTTACGGTGTTCTTTTGGAGCCGCTGGGATGATGTAAATGATATGAGATGCTTTATGTGCATAAAAGGATTATTATTATCCAGGGAGGTCCCTTCAAGACTATTATCAACCATGAGACTTGACAACATTGTGCACTGGGAAAATTATGGGCTTAGGAATTGAATAGATGTGAGTGAAATTTGGCCTCTGTTTTCTCGTCTGACAATTTGGAGGAGAGGGAAGGAATAAAAGCTCTTAGGAGGTGCGATAAATAAAATACAAACTCGAAACAGCGTGTGTGGGGGCCTGCCCGTCTCCCTTCCCATGACCTATATCAGCCGCGCTCTGGGGAAGTGGAAAACTGTCTGGTTTTCAAGTCAGTTTTGACAGCAAAGGAGGTCTGTGGGGCAGCACTATGCACTGGAAATGTAATGGAATTCACATATGTAATTTAGGTTTTTTAGTGGGTACATTAAAAAAGGCACAAAGAAACAGGTGATGTTAATTTAAATTAACCCAATACATGTATAACATAATTTTTACCATGTAATCAATATAAAATTATTTCTGGGATTTTCACATTTATTTTCACATTGAGGCTTTGAAATCCAGTGTGTAGTTTACACTTACATATAGCACACCTTATTTCAGACCAGCGTCTTGTCAGATGGTTAATAGCCGCCTGGGCTAACAGCCGCCGTATTGGAGAGAACAGCTGAAGGGCGTGGGGTCTTTGCCAGGGATGACACAGTGGAAGCTTCCAGATCACCCGGGGACCTGAGGCTGGAGCTTAAAGGAGGAAGGTGAGGAAAGTAAGACCAGGATTTCCTAATCCAGGCTGTGATTAGGTAACCAAGGCACAGACATGCTTGAGTAAATAAAGAAGGAGCAAATAAATAAACAAGGGGCTGTATGTTCTGGCCTGAAGGGCTCTCCTCCCATCACCCTTAGAAAGGTCAAGTGCTTTCCCTACTGTGACTAAGTGGAAAAGACAACTGGACAGGAGGCCGAGCACGGGAGACAGAGAGGACTGGGCACCGTCCCTTCGTGTGACTTCCTGCTGCCCGCTCTTCTGGCCTCTCTTCCCTTCGTCTGCCCCAGCCCTAAGCGATAGTTCTCCTCTGGTCTCGCTCCGAGCCTTCTTCTCTCCCCACACTATACACCATTCTCTTTCCTTTTTTCCCCAGCCCCTCTAGCTCTCCTGAGCTCAAGAGTACTGCATTGAGTCCAGTCTTCTCAACATCTCCACTTGGGTCTCCCATCTCCTTCCCCACACTTGCTCCCCCTCCTGTATGAAATGTGACTCCTTAACTCTCTCCCACTTCCAAGTCACCACCAAGCCTTGGCAGTCTTATCTCCCGAATATCTATGGAATGTCAAGAGAGGCTTCTCACTGAGTTGCTGCAATAGCACCTTCATTTGTTCTTCTATGTCTAATTCTGCTAATACACAATCCACTGTCCATCCTGCTCTCAGCATATCTTTCTAAAGTGTAAATTCAATCCCATAACATTTTTTTTGGCCTAAGACTCCTTTATTTCTTACCAATATCCCTGGATAAAGACCAGAGTCTGTGTGCGTCCCCAGCCTTCCACCCTTGCACTCTGTAGTGGGTTGAATAGTGACTGCCAAGTTCATGTCTACCCGAAACCTCAGAATGTAACTTTATTTAGAGATAGGGTCTTTGTAGATATAATTAGTTAAAGATTGGCACGAGTTCATTCTGAATTGGGCGGACCCTAAATCCAATGACAAGTGGCCTTGTAAGAAGAGGAGAAGACACAGAAAACACACAGAGAAGAAGGCCAAGTGAAGACGGAGGCAGAGATTAGAGCGATGTAGTTACAAACACCCAGGATTGCGGGAAGCCACCAGAAACCAGGAAGAAGCGAGGCGGGATTCTCTCCCAGGGCCTTCGAGGGAAGTGTGGAATTTTGGCTTGTAGCTGGCGGAACTGTGAGAGGATCAACTTCTGTTGTTTTCGTACACTAAGTTGTGGTGTTGGTTTTGGCGGCCCTCGGAACCCAGCACACTTGTTCTGTTTCAGTTGGAATGAGCTGCTTGCGTGTCTTTGTACTCACTTCCTTCAGTGCTCTCCCACTGCCCTGCCTCCTTTCCCCTTCATCCAGACTCGTGGAAGCCTCTTAATGTGTGTTCCCAACTGGCTTAAGTGTGTCTCTTCTGTGTCCCCAGGGCACCTGGCAGTCTGCGTACTAATTGCCTCTCAATTTGCTTGAATCCCCCACTAGACTGGGAGCCTTGTGAAGACACAACCATTATCTCCTCATGCTCAGACAATGCCTGGCTGGCAGCAGATCTTAAGAAACCATTTGTGGAGTGACTGAATGTAGCTCCTCTGCCAGGCCTTATTCTTTATGGGTATTATTTATAGTTATCCTTGCAAAAGCCTTGTTTGTTATATATTATTATTATTATTATTTTTAATTTTCTATTTAAAACACAGAAACCAAGATTAAAGAAGGCTGACCAGAGGGGGGCGAAGTTAGGGTTATTAATAGGCCTTGTAGTCAACAAGTTTGGAAACTTATTTTTGGGCTCCACACAGCCTGGCTGTCAAAGATGTATTTTTCATTATCCAAAGTCCAAAATTTCAGACTTTGCTGGGAGACGACATACTTATGACATCAAGTGGGAAACAGTGCTGGTCATTGTTGCGGGGCAGAGTAAAGCTGCAGCAGGAGCTCCAACCCAGAAGTCCAAACACCAGGGAAAGTGCGTGGGAGGTGCTTAGCACCTGTCACCATTAGGCTCCTGTTTGCCACAGAGGACAGAGTTTGAAGTTTAGAAGACTTACGGTAGTCCAGGCTTCCCTACCAGGCAGCTTCGTGAGCCGGGGAAAGTCCTTTTATTTCTCGAGCAGTTGTCCAGCCTTCCTCACCACCTCTGGACCAATCGAAACTGATTTTCTAGGGGAAGGTACCCATTTGTGTTTTTAAAGTCCCCCTGGGAGATTCTGATGCTCCGGAATCTTAGAACCAATGGAAGAATGGGGAAACCCGGAGATCATGGACACTTTTATAGGAGTGGGACCTCCAAGGGGAGAAGCTGCAGAAGACAAAGAGGCAAACACGACTGAGTCATAGCTGTGTTCTGGGTGCATGCAGTCAGCATTCCCAGAGACTTGCCTGCTGGGTCTCTGTGAACCTTCTGACCTACCGAGCTTACTTCTCGCTCCTGCCCCAATCAGGTGCCCTTTTCCAACGGCACCAAGCCCTCGTGTTGACCCCAGTGAGCCCTCACTGGGCCCTGATTTCTGTTGTCTGCTTGCCTGTCTTTCCCATCTGCCATATGCGGCCTGGGAAGCTCAGTGTTCTTGCACATCCTGGAGGCAGAACTCCTTCAGCATGAGTTGACACTGACCCTCAGTAGCGCCCTTGTTCTAACTGTTCCGCCCACGTGCGCTCCGACTCGTGTGCTTGCCTCTTGCCTAGAGAGCTGGTTGGGGCAGAGTCCTGTGGTGCAAAGAGCATGGGCGTTGGAGGCCTCACACCCTCACGCAAATTGTCACTCATTAGCAATGTAACTTTGCACAAATGATTAACCTCAAGGCCCAGCCTCTGTCTCCTTGTCCCTAAAATGGGAATAATATTACCTTCCCATTAGGGTTGTTGTGCAGGTAACATGAGGCAAGGTGTAGCATGTCCTTGGCATATAGTAGATGATTGATAAATTCATGTTGATTAATCAAGAAACTGGGTAATCATTGCCATAATTATAAGTAAGAGTAGGAACCACCGTATTATTTTCTCTTTTAAAAATAGTCAGCCTCTGGGGTTTTATTGGTCTCATTTTGTAGATAAGGAAAATGAGGTTCAAACAAGTTATCAGTTACTCAATGAGCATCGGGGCTGCTCCGAGGACGCTTTTCTCAGAGCCACTGTTTTCTCCTTCATTGTTCCCGGGGCGGGTATGACAGGTGTAGTGAGAACTGTCCCTGTTTTGGCTCTGTTCCAGGGCTGAGAGCACAGTCCTGTGTTAGTCCTGGTTCAGCAGGCTCCCTTTGGTATATCAAGAATTCAGGAAGAAAAAAAAACCCAAACAGAAAATCAATGAATCACTGAAGAAGTAACTAGTAAAAGTTTATTGTGTACACAACAAAAAGACGTTTGCAAACCGAGAGCATTCAAACCCAAACATGAGCCAACAAGGCTCAGAAGTTTATTGTTATAAAGCGGCTTATTTACTGTGGAGGCAGTGGCTGGTTACAATATTAGAATTTTTTTTTAAATCAAAGAGAATTGGCTAGTGTTTACCTCACAACAATACGAGGGGACGACTTAAGTTTTACCTATTATTTTCGGAGGCAAAAGGAAGAAGTGACCCGGGTGAAGTTAACCTCTCTTGTCTCGCAAAATAAGTGAAAGTAAGTCTGGCTTGTTTGACTTCACTGCTTTTGTCTGCTTTGGGAATTTTCAAGCCTGGTCTTCGTCCGTTTTTGGTTTTAACAGACATCTTTTTGACGGAACTCAAGCTTGGAGAGCTCGGCTGGCGCTTCCAGCTGGTCGTGACTGGCTGCTGGCTCCGGTCCTTTGCCAAGGTCCTGGGCTGTGTCGTATGTTGTCATGGTCTCCCGTGTTATTGCATGGGCGGCGGTGGGTCCAGGCACACACTCTCTGCCACCTTTTACTTCTTGGTCCTTTCTGTGCCTTAACATTGGGCTGCCGGTGTGGTCTGGAATCAGCGGGATCCGAAGTAATTTGTTTTGTAGCTGTTCATCTTGTCTCAGGGCAGGGGTGGAGCAGGGGAGGGGAAGACTGGAGGAGGGAGGAAGAGAAGGGGGAACGAGGGTGCTGGGTGGGACCTTCCTGGAAAGGTACTGAGGAGACTGGATCTTCTTGTGCTTTTGCTCCACTTGGCCTGAGGCCACATTGATGGGAAACCAACCTGGAGGATTCAACTCTGAGTCAGCAGAACTTATCAAGATCACTGCTGGGCCTCAGGGGCAGAAGACAGGGCTCTGCTGGGCTCTCGGCCTCCCTTCCTTGCAGGCCATGAGGAGAAGTTTTTAGAGCTGACAAACGTCCATGTCCAGGCCGGGACTCGGCTTCCTGGGCCAAGGGTGGGGAGCTGAGGAATTTTATGACATATTTTCAGCATTCATAGAACTGGATCCCTGGGTTTTGGTCATAGCTGCAGAAATGATCTCACATGTGTTTTTTTTTTCCCTCCCTTGAAGTTTTATTCAGAACATAAAAGGTTATTCTACCTTCATAACCAGTGTCGCCAACCTCTTTTTTTCTCCCCATACTCTGGCTGTGTCTGGTGGAAAGGAGGTGCCTCAGCTCTGGTTTGGAGGGTGTCTCCTAATAGTTCAACTCACACAACTCTCAGCTGAGGGGTGCAGAGCTCAGGGACTCCCAGGTCCTTTTCCATGCTGCTAGTCTCTCTGCTCTCAGGAGAAAGCAGCCTCTTTGCGGGGAGAGACCCTGGAGGAAGCTGTACATACCAGAAACTAAGAAAGGGGGAAATGCAGCCAGTCCTGGGCTTGAGAGAGAGCTGCAAGGAGGGAGCCAGCAAATGATGCCGAAGGGAGTGAACTGGGACCCAGTAATGTCTCCAAGGGCCCCTCCAGCCTGGAGCCATGTCCCTGGTCCCCTTTCTGGAGTGTTGAGCTTAGGTCCCCTGAAAGTCAGACAGTTTGCTTCCTCTTCTCCACTGGGCCACATCCCCAAGGAGACGCTGTGTGCCCGGGACACCTTCTGTGGCCAGCTCAGCCCCTCAGACAGCACTCTGGTTTGAATGGGAAGAAGGAATACAAAGGGGTGAAGAAGAAAAGAAAGCAGTTTGATCTGGTGATTTAATTTATATCTGGGAACAGCTCACGACTTGAGTTCAAAATGGTCAGCGCTAACCTAGACACAGGACAGGTGACCATATAGCTGTCCCCAGGAGCAACCACTGTGTGAAGTGAGAAGAAAGCTGGCTGTCAAGAGATGCACTACAGAGATGCGTACTGAATTTTTTTGATTGGAGGGAAGAATCCTCTGGGAGCATCCTGCGTGGGCTCGGCTGGGATCATAGGAAGAGGACAAGTGTCACTGAATATCTCGAGAGTGTGGGCTGGGGCATGAAGCTTACAGAGGGCTGCTATCCTGGGTCCCCAGACCTCAGACAGAAAGAGAGGGAAAAAGTATCTTCATCCAGGAGCCCGTCTACATTCTATAACAATTCGTTCATTTAAAAACCTTATGGTTCTTAAAACACTTTCACTTTCATTCTATCACCTCATCCTGTGTACAGGTTTTTGAATGCTGGGGCTGCGCTTACGAGTCTCAGAGTCTCCGACGTGCTCAATGTGCGTGTTGTCCCAGACCTACATGAAGGGTCAGCTCCCGGTTTGCTAAACTGCGCGTGTGTGATGCCAAGGACCCCAGAGTTTTGAAATGACTCTTCAAAGTCTGAGAGCCAGACCACCTTCATCTCAATCATCTCTCCTTATCTACTCCCATCCCAATTCTTTTTCCAGTGCTGTCTCTTACTCCTTTTCTCTTTCTGCATTTTTTATTGTGACGAAATATACATAACAAATATTTACCATTTTAACTGTTTTGACTATAGTTCTGTGGCATTAAGAATATTCACATTGTTGTACAACCTTTGCCACCACTCATCTCTAGAAGTTACCTTCCTAAACGGAAACTCTATACCCATTAAACAACAACTCCCCATTCCCCACTTTATCCAGCCCCTGGTAACCACCATTCTACTTCCTGTCTCTACGAATTTGACCACTTGAAGTTACCTCATACAAGTAGAATTATACAGTATTTTCCTTTCGTGCCTCATTGACCCTTAGTCTTTGTTTTGGTTACATCTATACAGTCTTTGTCTCAGCCAGCAAATACCTGTTGAGCACCTGCTGAAATGACCACAGCCGATGTTCTCTGGGCACCTGCTTGAGCTGGCTGTGCACCATAAGCTCCACGCGTGCATTATCCTCTAGTCCTCACAACCACCTGGGTAGTAGGTCTTAGTATCACCCTCATTGCAGAGCTGCGGAGCGTGAGGCCCAGAGATATGGCACAGCTGGGGATGGAGGGCTGCAGGTGGAACCCAGGTGGTCTGAGCCCCTTCCCCACACACCCCTGGCCAAGACCTCGGTTCTGGGTATGAAGCTGAGCCTGCCTAGACCAGGGGCCTGCTTCACACATCCTGACTGTCCCATGGGACCCTGACTGACCTCACCAAAACTGCTCTTCTTCCGTATTTCTGTGGGGACAACACCCTAGTCCCTTTGCCACTTCCGTGTCAGGAAAGGGGGAAATCCTTGAGCCCTTCTTCCAGTCAGCCATCTAGTTGCTTGGATATTATCTCTTCGGTTTCTTGCAAATTGGTTCTAACAAGACTCACTTCTTTCCTTCCGCCTAAATTATTGTGGTGGCCTCTGAACTGGTATTGCTGGCTACTGGTGGCTGATACCCTTCTGATTTAATGTTCTGATGAGGAAGACAGGAGCAGCCAGGCCTGCAGTCCTCCAAGGGAGCCTTGTCCACACAGGCTTCGGGAGGAGTGTGGTCTCACGCCATCAGTCCTGTGCATTTGAAAGACCATTCTGGCTGCAGAGTGGATACAATGATGAGTGGGGTGGAGTTTGGTGGAGTAGTCCAGTTAGCTTGTAATCCTCAACTGACAGTGGTCCAGCCAAGAGATGACTTTGGCCTAAACAATGAGGATGGAGGGGGCGGGGTGACGGAGGTCCGAAATTTCATTAAAGAGATAGAACTTACTTATGTGGAGGGTGGGTGAGGCTGAGAGAGGAGTGGAAAATGATTAATTCTTGACTTGGGTGTCCCAGTGATGGTGGTGCTCATTGGAAAGGGGGACATGAGAGGAGAAAGTCCAGCTGGTATCAAAGGCCAGGACTTAGTAGTCCAGATTCATCCATACTGGACAGGTGACATGGATACACTGAGGCATGTCCAGGCTGGGCCACAGGGGTTCTATTTATTAGCCATACTGGATGGGGGTTTCCATCATTCATGAAGAGAAAAGAACTCTCTTTATAAATAACCTGTATCATTCACTGTGCCTAGTTCTCATTATGGAGCATGGGTTAAATCATTCTCAACAAACCTAAGTTAAAATTCCCTTTAGAGATTTTATTGGTTATTATTGCTATTAGTTGGAACACTGGTCCAAACATGGCAGGCCAGATTTTGGAGCCACAGACAGGGCAAACTCAAGAGAGTGCCACTTATGGAATTCTGTGTGAATGATGAGGTGGGCTGATGGGGAGTGCTAAGACTGTATTACAATTAACTACAATCACTATTTCTTACAGGTCTGTCATCCTGCTAGTCTGTGACCCTCGTGGCTTCTTTGCCTTTGTCACTCTGGCCTCCTCCTCACCTGAGCTCCACCAATATTTGCTGAGTGGATCCGTTGCAGAAAAAGGCCCTCTACTGACAATCTTAGCAAGGAAGAATAACTTGGCTTTAAGATTCTAGTATGAAGTATGATTACCCAGTAGGCCCTCATATCTGATCTGGGCTTCTGCCCTGAATTATAGATGATGTCAAAATTAAACATATCTATGGAATATCTATGGAATGATGTCATAATTAAACATATCAATGTCAATATCCTGCCACATATTGACAGGAACCAATGGCTATAAAAGCATAAAACTTTCGTTCATATGAGATAAAGAATAGAATTGATTCTCAGGTATAATATGGTTCTAATGTTCACATTTGGTAATTATTTTTCTTGCTATAAACATGCCTGAGAAATTTGGTCAATTGCAAACTTTCTTTCCCCCACCATGTGAAGCCTCTCTTGTATCAGCACCTCTTCCAGCTTAAGGAAGTAAGGCAAAATGGAAATTAGGTCAGAAGCAAAGGGTATGAGATGTTGGCTAGAAAGCAGGAAACTGTAAGAAGGGGGTGTTTTCTGCAGGTTTTTACTACCAGGAGTTACTACATTGGGCAGCTGGTCTCCCTCCACTGAGGGGGCTAGAGGAGGGATGCCAGGCCAGGCTCCGATGGAGTCTGAGAGGTGGCACCTTTGTCCCCGAGGAGAGCTGCATTAAAGAAGGGCAGGGTGAGCCTCAGTGTGCGGTCACACTGAAGCCCAGGTGCACACGCACTTTCATTGGGATGACTCATTAGCCCAGGTGGGGCTGGGGAAGAATGCAGCCAAGGCTCCCTTCTCATCTGAGGAGTGTGTTCGCTCTGAGCTGACAGGCTTCCCCAAGAAAGACAGGCGAAGAATCAATTACACGGGATGTTTTTAGAACACAAACAATCTCCCCTTTACACTAACATTCAAGCAAATCAAAGCTGAGACTTCTCATTGTTCCCCTGGCCTGGACCCAAGGCAGCAGTTTGGACTTACCCTCTTCTTAGATTAATCTGGGATAAGTCCCCCGCCCCCACTTTTACTCTTACTTCCCCAGCATACTCTAGAATAAGAGCCTTGACACTATTGATATTAATTCTTTGCTGTGGGGACTGTCTGTGCATGATGAGATGTTGTGGGTGGCCGTCTATGTATTATGAAATGTTGAGCAGCACCCCTGGCCCCTACCCACTAGATGCTAGTAGCACTCTTGAGTTGTGATAACTACAGTGTCTCCAGACATTGCCAAATGTCTGCTTGGGGACAAAACTCACCCCGGTCGAGAGCCCATGATTTATGTTATCGATACCTAAAGCTTTGAGTGCCATGAGTCAAAGTATCAAAGTTGGAACTAGTGGCCTGATTTTGATTAAAGATCAAATTCAAAATGAGAAAATGGCAAAAGGGTCTAGCAAATGGTGTGTCGAATAGAGCGTGATGAGACTAGTTCTACAGTGAACTGTGTGTTGCTATCGGTACCCTTCTCTGGAGGTACAATCCAGCAGTGAGGCAGGCTGTGGCCCTGCTGGCCTCCTGTGCCGAGGGACCACCACGTGTCATGACTGTTTTTTTTAAAATGAGGTATAATCAATATACATTATTATATTAGTTTCGGGTGTACAAAATAATGATTTGCTAATTGTATATTTACTACGAAATCATCACCATAATAAGTCTAGTTAACATCTGTCAGCATACATGGTTACAGAAAGTTTTTCTTATGATGAGAAATTTTAATATTTACTTTTAGCACCTTCAAATATGCAATAAAGGATTATTAACTATATAGTTGTCATATGGTACATTATACGCCCACGACATTTATTTTATACCTTTTGCCTCCCTTTGCCCATTTCACCCACCCCCTATCCTCCTGCCCCTGGCAACCACCAATCTGTTTTCTGTATCTATGAGCATGTTATTTTTTATATAACACTTATCAGTGAGATCATATGATATTTGTCTTCCTCTGACTTAGCATAATGCCTTCAAAAGTCCATTCATGCAGTTGCAAATAGCAATATTTTATTTTTTTTTATTGCTGAGTAATATTCAATTCTATATATGTACTGTGTCTTCTTTATTTATTCACCCATTGATGGACACTTAAGTTGTTTCCATATCTCGGCTGTTGTAAATAATGCTGCAGTGAACATGAGGTTTCTATATCTTTTCAAATTAGTGCTTTTGTTTTCTCTGGATAAATACTGAGAAGTTGCTAGATCATCGGTAGTTCAATTTTTAATTGTTTGAGGAACCCGTAAACTGTTTTCCATAGTGGCTGCACCAATTTACATTTCCACCCACAGTACAGAAGAGTTCCCTTTTCTCAACATCTTTGCCAACACTTGTTATTTCTTGTCTTTTTGCTAATGCTCATTATAACAGGCGTGAGGTAGTATCTCAATGTGGTTTTGATTTGCATTTCTCTTAGTGATGCTGAGCATCTTTTCACATACCTGTTGACCGTTGTCCACAGTTTTTAAACAGCCTTCAACATGCGTTTATTGTGGGAGTGCAGAAAACAGTACAGGCAGATGGTGCTCTCTAAGAATTTACAGTCTGGGTGCATACACTATTAAGGATTTGGGGCCAGACTCCAGGAATCTGGAGTAGGCAATGATTTCCTTGATATGCCAGTAAATGCACAAGTGACAAAAATAAAAATGGATATATGGGACATCATTAAAATGAAAAACTTTTGAACTAGGGGGGGAAAAATGGCTTAGACGATAGAGGCTTTGTTTATCCCTCTGGTTTCCAAAGCAAAGTTGTGACAGAAACAAGGAGCGAACAGAAAGAAAAACTCGCCTGAGATCTAGAGGTACAAGCCATAGAACTAGAGAGAAATCTAAGCATTCACCTTGCAGCAGCAGAAGGTATGACGGACGGGGCGGGGCTGAGTGGGATGGAGGCTGCATGGCGGCAGCAGCAGACACCTCTTAAAGGGACAGAGTCCACGAGCGGACTTGAGCAGTGACGGACCTTCGCGGTGACTGACCTGCTGGCTCTGAGCACCAGTGCCGGTTCGGCTGTGCAGGGGTTACCATGGACTTACAGGGGGACATTGAGTTGTCCGAATGAGGGCTGAGGCGAGACTCGCTCTGTACAGAAGTGCCCATGATATCTGTTGTTTTCTGTTGAGCCCTTCCCCTTACCAGGGCACGGGCACAGTGCCACCATAGCCAAGATGTCATCAAACTGGATAACGGAGGTTGCTCCGCCCAGAGGATTCTTTGAAATTCCGTCTCTTCCAACTTCCTGCCCCACCCAAGTCACATCCAGTTGTGTCCTCGGAGAGTCAGGTGTTCCTTGCTGAGCAGCACCTAGACTCACACTGGGGGCAGCTGGCCTCAGTTTCAGTTCTGAGGCAACTATAAGCACAGCACCTGTGGATTGCTTGCTGAATCTTAACAGGTGGCTCTTGAGGGGCACAGGCTAGAGCTAACTTTGGCCTGCAGCTGAACCCCTCTCAGGACTG
Organism: Rousettus aegyptiacus; assembly: GCF_014176215.1. Classification (NCBI taxonomy): domain Eukaryota; kingdom Metazoa; phylum Chordata; class Mammalia; order Chiroptera; family Pteropodidae; genus Rousettus; species Rousettus aegyptiacus. The sequence continues at coordinate 76,864,233 of NW_023416287.1, forward strand.
TGCCGCTGGACACCTACTTCACAAATTCATACTAATAAGACTGGGAGACTAGGAGCTTTGCTTAGTGCATAGAAACAGACACGGAAAGGCAGCCAAAATGGGAAGAAAAAGAAGCAGAAACCATATGAGAGAACAGAACAGAGATCCAAGAATAATGGAGTCAAGCAATCTAACAGATGCAGAGTTCAAAACACTGGTTATAAAGATGCGCAATGAACTTATGGGAAGTATAGATGAATTCAGTGAGAACTTCAACGAAAAGATATAAAACATAAAAATGGAAATGGAAATTATAAAAGAGAACCAGTCTGAAATGAAGAACACATTATCTGATATTAGAAGTATATTAAATGGAATAAACAAAGTGAATAAAGAAGAGAATCAAATGACCTATAGAGAGGATGGGAAAGCCAAAGACACTTCACCAGAACGGCAGGAAAAAAGAAGCCAAGACTATAATAGTAATTTAAGGAGTCTATGGGACACTATTAAAGGTAAAAATATTCGTGTCACAGGGGCACTCGAAGAGGGAGAACAAGAAGTTGAATATATATTTGAAGAAATAACAATGGAAAACTTCCCTAATCTCGTGAAGGAAATAGACATAAAACTCCAGGAAGCTCAGAGAATCTCAAAAAATAAGGATCCAAAGAGGCCCACACCAAGGCACATCATAATTAAAATGCCAAAGTTTAAGTACAAAGAGAAAATCTTAAAAGCAGCAAGAGAAAAGTAGTTAGTTACCTAACTACTATGAGAGGTAGCTCCTCCCATAAGACTGTCAGCTAATTTCTCAGCAGAAACTTGCAGGACAGAAGGGCTTGGCAAAAAATAGCCAATGTGATCAAGACCCAGGATCTACAACAAGAATACTTTATCCAGCAAAGCTATCATTTAGAGTTGAAGGACAGATAAAGAGCTTCCAAGACAAAAATAGCTAAAGGAATTTATCATCACCAAGCTAATATTATAGGAAATGTTGGAGGGACTTCTCTAAGAAGAAAAAAACATATATCTTTCCTTTTTTTAGTTTTTTTTTTTTTAAATTTGCATTCCTTTAAACCAGGTATCTCTATTCTGTATTTTACAGTTAATAATTTTTAATATAACATAAATTAATTTTGTGGCTGTTACATTTCAACTTACTATTTTAGCTCATCTTTCTGCAGATGAAAAAAGAGAAATATGAAACCTAACAACCTCAGGGGAGTCCTGCGTGGTGGGTCTTACAAATTCAGAGGTAAAAAGTAACAACATAGGATTGTCTGAACATAAAAATTCCTAACTGAAATCGAGTCATGACTTCCTAGGCCTATAGCTTTCTTGACTAAGATCAATCTTTACCTTAAGTAAGCCCGTCTGTTGTCTTTTTGCATCTAGGATAACATAGCTTTGAAATGTCAAAGTAACCTTTTTCAGACCCCTCCAGGCACTATCACCATCATCAGAGCCTTTTCTGGTTATCTTGTTCCCTGCGTACCATCTCTATGTGCTGTGAATGTTTGATATTAACTATCCTGTACCCATCAATGTAAAAAGAAGTACGTGCCTCTCTATTTGGCCTTTTATCCAATCCCAGAGATTTCTCCGCTTTGCTTTCTCCCATACCCTTAATCTACCCTCGATGGATTTCATGTAACCTTTTTTACACCTCCACCTTTGATTCTAATGTATAAAATAAGGGGCAAAACTGCCATTGTCTGGAGCATTTTCTCAGCCCGATGAGATCTTGCTTCCTGGCAATTGTCATCAGTTTGGCTCAAATAAACTCATGAAAATTTTCTACAGATTTGGACGTTTCTTTGTCAATATTTCTAGCCTTTCAAAATCTTATCGAACATGTAATACGGGCGTATGAAATATCTGTGGTCTCTTTAAATTATGTGTCATTTATAAAACTAAAGTGTTTATCTTTCACAAAGACACTGACTAAAAAACATTGAAAAGCATTCTCTTCATGAACAGAATGAGACACTTTATCTTAATAAAATGTTTTTAAGAAATTAAAACAACCCTATAGTATATATGTGATAATTCTATTATCTGAAGTAATTAGGAGTTCAAATCTGTTTTAGTGGCTTCTGCTGACTCTCAATCTTGGTGGCTTATTCCCTTGCACATTTTGAATTTGGCACTATAAATTCATGCTTTGCAGGGTTTCATGTGTAAGATTCTTGTATGATCTCTGGAGAGCAGTATTGCTTTTGACTCTCATAGTGCTTTCAGGCTGAGATGTTAATCTCTTATCAGGATGAGGCAAGTGCTTAGTGGATCACGCAAGTTGTATAAATTTGAATCCCAAACCTAGACGAAGGCAGGAGCCTCGTCGTAAATTGTCAGGGGAAATATGCTTTCTATCCAGAACCTTGAACGAGATAGATAAACGACCTTATTATCTCTTTGCAAGTGAGATTATTTTCCTGTCGTCCTTTTATCTTGGAAGGCCTTGGCTCTATGTGGAAATTACAGTTCCGATGCACGTTGCCTCAGACCCAGCTCCTGTCCTTGTCAGTGGCCGTTAAATCCAAAGCTCTGTGATTATCGGCCTCCCTCCCCCACCCCACCCCCGTTTCATCCGGAGCGGCCACAGCACCAGCAACTGCTTCCTTCTTTTGTTTCAATTTTCTTCTATTTCTTTTTGGCCTCAGGAATTTCCACTTTCTTTAATAAAAATCTCAGTTAATGTATTTGAAAGGATATTCATTATATTTTATCTAGCATCTCTAGGTGCTTTTATAGCAGGAAAGTATGATATTGGGATTTACAGTAAATACATATTTTGGTCTTCTTCCAAGGTTCCTGGATCGCAGCTCTCAAAATCCTTGGAATTCCCTGAGAATTAAGAGCACTGGGACCATCTTTTGTTACAGTGTTTGGTCTCTTGTCCTCATTTCCTAAAATCTCATCAGAGTCATGACAGTAAATGAGTATCTTGTTATTCATAACAGGCCCCTTTCAACTATAACTGGGTTTATATTAATGAATGACTTTTGGAATTCCTCTCAAGATGGAGAATGCTACTGATGGGAATCTACATCTTAAGGAAATTTGGCAATAGTTACCAAAAATGTGGGCATTGTTGCTTACATTTTGTCCCAGTAATTCCATTTCTAGCAATTTATCTTATTGAAATCATCATGGATATGTACGGGTTCAGTTACAAGGATGTTTGTCATAGTATAGCATTTCCAAAAATTATAAGCCATTAAAATATTCCAGGCAAGAAAATAAAAAGGAAACAATAAGGAGGAAGGGGAAGCGCTTATGTCAGGAAAGGAACACTTTCTGAGAAATCCCCAACAAACAAATGCTCAGGGCTTCCGGCCATCGCTAGCTATACAGGAAACTGGGAAATGTAGAATTTTTATTTGCGTACAAAGCCAAGTCCTTCTTAGTAAAAAAGAAGGAAGGACTGGACACCATAGCGTCTGTCTGTCTGTCTACCTACTTACCTACCTAACTATCTTCCTGCATCTGGAAAGATAGACATCAGTTCTTTCGATGGTTATTCCTAGCTGATAGAATTTTAAAAATAATTTTTACTTTCTTATTTTTGCCCACTTGATATTCTAAATTTATTTTCAGTGAAGTTTTATTATATTTATAAACAAACAAACAAAAAAGATGTTACAGTTGTTAAGGATGGGCTGGCACATGGGAGGGGTAGAACCCAAACCAGGTATGGTGCCAGAGAAGCTGTGAGAAGCCAAGAACCAAAATATCTCAGGAGCAGAGAATGAGAGAAGTCTATGGAGACGAAGCAACTGCAGTTTGTAGGGCATCCTTGCTATTCTTGGAGAATATTGTCTTCTTGGCTTTTAATTTAGGGAGAGTTAAAATGTTTCCTGGTGTCTTAAAGGTGCTGCCTGTTATCTATTTGGCAATTATAGGGCAGGAGGTAGCACTTTGCAGCCCCTACAGGCAGCCCTGACTATAAATACAGACTATCTTGAATATATATATATTTTGACACAGTGTTTGATTTCTCATTTCAGCTTCTTAGTTGATTGGTAGGACCTTCATGTCATCCAGCCTCAGAAGGCACACCAGAGGTAACTTCTCCAAGAGGAGTAGGCCATACAGCTATTAGCATCATAGCAGCTGCTTGACCTTGAGACTCTGGCCTCAGGTCAAGTCAAACACGACGTGCTGAGAACTTCAGAGAAGCACAATTCATCCCCTTAACCTGGGATTTAGCTGATAATGATGGCTATCGTTTATTACCTTCTGTATTTTCTCATTCTGTTCTTAAAACCATTTCACAAGGTGGGTATTTATTTTATAAATAAGAAAACCAAGGCTCAGATAAGTCAAGGAAGTTGTCTAAAATCACACAGCTAAGACAGTAGGAGAGGAGTACTATGAGCTGTCTGGTTCCTAAGTCCGTATTCATAATCATTATGTTATTCTGCTCAGGGTGACCAATCATATGGTTTGCTCTGGACAGTCCTGGTTTTAGCATTTAAAGTCTCATACGCTGAGGAGCCCCTCAATCCCAGGCAAACCGTGTTGGTTGGCCACCCCACCTACTCTCCTTTCTCTCCTCCAGTCCAAGTCCTATCTCACTTTAAAACTTCCTTCAGGTCTTCCCTCTTTTCTGAAGGCCTTCTTGACCCACCCAGCTTCTGTTGGGGGCTCTTTGGCATTTACAGTTCTCCTTCTATCCAGCATTTAGTGGTTGATGTGTTCTTCATATGTGGATGCCTTCGAGGCTCACTGGCTGCCACTGAGGCCGGGTATTTTCCACAGTACCTAGGGCAGCATTGGACATATAATTAATACCAAAGGGAAAAAAAATCCTTGTAGCATTAATGAGTGAATAAATTATTAATATCACCTGGAACAAATAGTTATAGAGCATTATGAGTCAAGCATTGTTAGGTGCTGCGTGGGAAATAAATGAGTTTTCACTATATGAATAACCGAATAATGAGAATAAGTGAATTACACTCTGGGTGGAGGCCTGTGCTTTCAGGGATGTCCACACAAGTTAATTGAGACAGGGGTTACCGGGGGAATCTTGGAGGCTGTACCACACTGTCTCTCTGCCTGAGTGCTCTTTCTCTGGTAACTTCAGAGCTAACTTTTAGATTTCTTTAAGATCTTTACTCAAATCTTCTTTATCAGAGATGACTTTACAGACCACTGCTCATAAGATACACCCTTACCCTCATGGCATTCTTTTTCTAAGTATATTTTTTATTTTTCAATAATAGTTGGCATACAATGTTATATTAGTTTCAGGTGTACAATGTAGTGATTAGGCATTGATATAACTTATGAAGTGATCACCCCAATAAATCTAGTACTCATCTGACATCAGTTATTACAATATTATTGACTATATTCCTTACATACTTTACAGCCCCATGACTATTTTGTAGCTCCCAATTTGTACTTCTTAGTCCTCTTCCCTTTTTTACCCACTTCCCCAAACCACTTCCCATCTGGTAACCCTCAAAATTTTCTCTGTATCTATGAGTATTTGTTTTTTTTTCTTTTTGTTTATTTTGTTCCTTAGATTCCACATGTAAGTGAATCAGATGGCATTTCTCCTTCTCTATCTGACTTACTTCACTCAGCATAGTGCCCGCTAGGTCCATCCATGTTGTTGCAGATGGCAAGATTCCAATAATCTCTCATTCGTTCATTCATTCATTCATTTTTATGACCGAATAATATTTCATTGTATATGTGTACCATCTCTTCTTTATCTGTTCATCCATTGATGGACATCCAGGATGCATCCATATGTTGGTTATTGTAAAAGATGCTGCAATGAATATGTGGATTCACATGTCCTTTTGAAGTAGTGCTTTGGATTTCTTCAGATAAATACCCACAAGTGGGATAATTGGGTCCTTCTTTGTCTGTTGTTATAGCCTTCATTTTAAAGTCTATTTTGCCTGGTATGTCTTGCTACCCCAGATTTTTTTATTTGTTTCCATCTTCATAACACATCTTTTTTATCCCTTTGCTTTCAGTCCATGTGTGTCATTTGATCTTAAGTTGGTCTCTTGTAGATAGCATATGTAAGGGTCTTGTTTTCTTATCCATTCAGCCGCCCTATCTTGTGATTGGAACATTTCATCCATTTACATTTAAAGTAATTGTTGCTAGATCTGTAGTTATTGACATTTTATTATTCATACTTTTTCTCTCTTTTATTCTTCTTCTTAAAGAAGTCCCTCTAACATTTCCTATAATACTGGCATGGTGATAATGAAGTCCTTTAGCTTTTTCTTGTCTAGGAAGCTCTTTATCTGCCTTTTGATTCTCAATGACAGCTTTGCTGGGTAGAGTAATATTGGTTGTAAGTCCTTGTTTTTCATCACTTTGAATATTCCCTGCCGATTCTTTCTGGCCTGCAAAGTTTCCATTGAGAAACCAGATGATAGTCTTATGGGTGCTCCCTTATAGGTAACTGCTTTTCTCTTGGTGCTTTTAAGATTCTCTTCTTGTTTTTAACCTTTGGCATTTTAATTATGAAATGTCTTGATGTGGGCCTCTTTGGGTTCACCTTGTTTAGGACTCTCTGCTCTTCCCAGGCTTGTTTGTCTATTTCCTTCAGCAGGTTAGGGAAGTTTTCGGTCATTATTTCTTGAAATAGGTTTTCAATTCCTTACACTCTCTCTTCTCCTTCTAGTATCCCTATGATGTGAATGTTAGTATGCTTGGTGTTGTCCCAGGGGTCTCTTTACATTATATCTTGTTTTTTTTTGTTTTTTTTTGGTGGGGGGGTTATTTTTTCTTGTTGTTGTTCTAATTGGGTGTTTTCTGCTACCTTATCTTTTAAATTACTGCTTTGACCCTCTGCTTCTTTTAACATATTGTTAATTCCTCCTAAGGTATACTTCATTTAAGTTATTGTAGTCTTCACTTCTGACTGATTCTTTTTTATGTTTTCTATCCCCACTTTTATGTTTTCTATGTCTTTGTTCAAGTTCTCACTGAGTTCATCTACTCTTCATCTAAGTTCATTGAGCATCCTTATAACACGTGTTTTGAACTCTACATCTGGTAGATTGCTCATCTCCATTTTATTTAATTATTTTTCTAGAGCTTTGATCTATTCTTTCATTTGGGACATGTCTCTCTATCCTTCCATTTTGGCTGCCTACTTGTGTTTGTTTCTATGTATTAGGTAGGGCTGCTATGTCTCCCAGTCTTAGCAGAGTGGCCTTATATAAGTAAGTGTGCTGTGGGTCCCAGTGGCACAGTGTTCCCTGCTCGCCTGAGCTGGGTGATCCAGGTATATCTTTTATATGAGGTGTCTGTCCCCTCCGTTGTAGTTGAGCCTTGGTTGCTGTTTGCATTTCAGTGGGAGGGATTTAACCTTGGGCTGATTGGTTGTGAGGGCTGGCCACGACCAGTGGAGTAGCCATTGTGTAGGGGCTGACCCTACAGAGCAGGATTCACTTTAGTAGGGTTCTGGTGCCTGCCTTTTGGGTGTGTCGTCCTCGGCTGTGACCCACAGTGGTGCTCTGGCTCGGAACAAAGCCAGCCACCAGGCATGCAGGACAGGGCCTCCTGGGAGGGGCCTTACTGCAGGCCAAGTTCAGCTGCAGCCTGTGCCTTGCCCAGGGCCATGTGGCATGAGCCACCAAGCAATCCACAGATGACCATCATACATGCTGGGTTTGGAAGTGCCTGGAGAGGCCAAGACACAAACCGAGGCTAGCTGCCACTAGTGCCAGGCTTGGTGCTACTCAGCAAAAAGTACTGGGCATACCGAGGCCAGATGCTGCTTGTTTAGGTTTTGTGAACCTTTGAGAGATTTTAGGAGAGTCTGAAGCATAAACCAAGACAGAATGTTTGCATGGAAAATCCACTCTAAGTGGCTTGGGTGGACTTGCATGTTGGGAGTGGCGGAGTTTCAGGGAATCACATGGGCGTAGAGACCAGTGTTAGCTATGTTGGTGGAGATTCAGATATGGCGGCTACCTGTGTCTGCATGCCAGTCAGAGGAGGGCTCAATAAAGGAACAATGGATACTGCCAGCACTTCTGTCTTAGAGAAAGCTGACCCTTTAGCTCTTATCTTGAAGCCAGACAACTCAGTTTCTTCCTCTATGTCCTTAGCACCCCTTGAATGGCTGCCCCAGAGCTGGCGCTCAGAGCAAGTGAGTCTGTTACTAAGTTCGCGCGTGGGCCCCTTAAAAGAAATATCTGTATTACTGAAGCCCTCCATCTTACTCAGTCACAACCTCTGCTGGCTTTCACAGTCAGAGGTTGTGCGGACTTTTTTTTCTGGTCCTGGAATCATGGGTTGGGGAGTGGAGCCGGGACCCCTCGCTTCTCAAGGGAGGCCTCTGCAGCCAAGATAACCCTCCCATCAATTGCGACACGCAGGTGTGGGACTGGAATATTTTGTGTCTCTGCCTCTCCTACCAGTCTTGAGGTGACCTCTTGTGTATGTCCCCAGTTGTAGGACTTCTGTGCAGCTAGACCACAGGTGACTCCCAGTGACGGTTATTCTGTAGTTTTGATGTGGTTGTGAGAGGAGGTGAGCATGGTGTTTACCTTCTATGCCATCTTGACAGGAATTCCTCATGACATTCTTATACCGATTTGCTTTTCTTCATAGTACTTATCATACCTGAAATGTTATACATTTATTGTCTTTCTCTCTCCAGTTGAATGAATCCCCAGCATTTAGACCAGTGTCTGAATGCATAGAAGGGCTCAAGTATTTTCCAAATGAAGACCCTATATGCATTAAATATTTGCTGAAAGAAGGAAATTTTATATCTTTAAAAATATTTTATCTCATCATATCAGGGCATATACTGTCAATATGGTTTAGCACTATTCATATTGAAATTGATCACCTGGCTGAGGTGAGTTTGTTGGGTTTCTCTATTGCAAAGTTACTGGGGGTTTTTTCCCTTTCCATTTTGTACTCATTGTAAGGAAGTCACTATGTGCAGCTCACACTTGAGTGGGGGAGGGGGTGAGTTATGCCCCATCTTTCTGCATAATTTATTTGAAATTCTCCAGAGATTTATCTCTTATATCTCATTTATTAACTAATTCAATCATTTTTTAATATCAGCATGGACTCATGGATATTTATTTTATATTTTGAGTTACAATGCAGTCTTACTTTATTTTGTTACATTGTTCCAGCTTTGGCCATTGAAAACTTTTAGATGGTTTCTGTGCCTTTGGGGCATATTCTCATCAATATGTGTGGGGTTTTTTTGAGTACTTCCTTATTTTCTAGTGCTATAAGATGCTCTAGGCTCACTTGTGTATTTCTTGCCCCAGCCCTAATGTCTCTAAAGAGCCCTGGTTCCTTTTATTAGAGAATGGTATTAGAAACCAAGATCTATAAATATACAATAGTTCCCTTTTACCTGTGGTTTTACTTTCTGAGGTTTCTGTTGCCCAATAGTCAACCATGGTCTGAAAATATTAAATGGAAAGTTCCAGGAATAAATAATTTGGAAGTTTTAAATTTTATGCTGTTTTGAATATTGTGATGAAATCTCAAGTTATTTCCACCCAGTCCCAGCTGGGACATGCGTGAGTCATCCCTTTGTCCTGCATCTGCAAGCTGTAGACGTCCCCAACCCATTAGCCACTTAGTAGTCATCTTATACATCAGATTGATTCGTGTGGTATTGCAATGCTTGTTTTCAAGGAACCCTTATTTTACTTACTCATGGCCCCAAAACACAATAGTAGTGATCCTAGCAATTTGGATGTGCCACCAAGAAGCCATAAAATGCTTCCTTTATGTGAAAAGATGAGTAGACTACAATAAGCTATTTTGAGAGATACCAAATTCACATAATTTTTATTACAGTCTATTGTTATAATTTTATAACAATATATAACAGTACATAATTTCTATTTTATTATTAGTTATCATTGTTAATTTCTTACCGTGCCTGATTTATAAATTAAACTTTGTCATAGATAGGTACATATAGGAAGAAATATATATAGGGTTCAGCACTATCTGCCATTTCAGGCATTCACTGGGGCTCTTAGAACATATCCCCCATGGATCAGGGGCGACTACTGAACTTTAAGTACTTCCACTTCTCCGCATGTCCTCATGCACTACCCTAGTCTAGGCCACCACCTCCCTTTGTGGCAACCTAACAACCACCCATGATGTATTGCCTCTGCATTTCTCTGCTTCTTCCTCCCCATTCCTTCTTCTTACTACAGGCAGAGGCACCATTCTGAGTCCATTTGGCTCTTTCTGAGTTGCATTCTTTACAATAAACTGGTAAATATAAGTAAAGTGTTTTCCTGAGTTCTGTGAGCTAACAAATTGTTGAAACTGAGGAGGGGGTCATGGGAACACCTGACTTACAGCTGGTCAATCAGAAGTATAGGTGCAACCTGGGACTTGTGACCAGCGTGTGAAATGGGGGCAGTCTTGTGGGACCGAGCTAACCTGTGGGGTCTGCACTAACTTTTGGCAGTTAGTGCCAGAATTGAAATGTAGGATACTCAGCTGCTGTCTAGAGAGTTGGAGAATTGGTTGGTGTAGAAAAACTCCCACATATTTGGTATCAGAACTGTTAAGAGTAAAAACAGCTCACCTTTCTTTTGCTAATTCGTTTTCTGTAGGCCAAACTCCATGCTCTGCTCTAGAAACATGTGTATCTGTGTATGCATGTGCCTGTCTGTGTGTATGTGCCTGTGTGTGGTGGGAGTGGGGCTGAGATGGTCTTACCTTTGATTGCCCTGTAGCTGTATTTACCTGTCTCCCCAGGTAGATGGCGTGTCACATGAAGGCAGACACTGTACATTCTTGCAGTCTTAGCACCTGGGCATGCACTTGCAACATAGTAGATGCTCAAGTATTTGTTGCTTAAATTTTTAACAGGATAAATAACCATAATGAACAGTTAACGAATAAATATAAGGATGGGTAAATAAATGATGGGTGAATTGGTTGTATTTTTCTTATTTGCCCTCAGCGTCAGAAGCGGTTTTAAATGTTGACATTTTTAATGCTGAATTGAACTGAACTGAATTTTGAACACTGGTTAGCGGTCCATTGGGACGGGAGTGGTCTTCATTCATTGGTGAACATCAACTCTCCTTTATCTACAGCACAACAGAGGAGAGGAAAGAGGACATACAGCATGTGAGAGAAGGCTGCCTTAAACTCATGCTGGGAGCCTTTTGGGAAAGCAAGTTTCTTTGTTCCTGAAGTACCAAGAGTGCCTGAGAAGGCCATACAAACGGCCAAGCTTCAGGTCCTTATTTGGCTCACCTGGCGTATGGAAGTCCTGGCTGGGACTCTGAGGAGGTGAGACTGTAAACATGGCCGGGATTTAAATAGGTGGAGAGGATGAGAGGGGCCATAGCAGAAAGTGGAGCACAGCTCGGGCAGGAACCAGGAGGAAGTGTGGCCTGAGGGATGGAGTGGGCGGCAAGATGTGGGACGTGTCGTGGGTCCCGATTCTGAAGAGCCTTGAATGTCAGAGCGAAGAGCTGAAGTTTCTCCTACAGAGACTCTTTAAGAACAGATAATCAACAGAGAAATATACCTTTACTTTTTATGACAAATTAATAAATGTTAATTGTAGAAAAGAATAAAGAAAAAAATCACAAGTCAGCAGGTCGCCTAGAATAAGCAATTGTTAACATTTTGATGTATTTCCCTCCAGTAATTTTTTAATTGTATTTCTTTTTTTTAAGTAAATTTATTCATTTAAATTAGTTTCAGGTATATAGTACATTGATTAGACCTCTAAAATGTTCATAAAATGATCCCCACAATTGCTCCCTACCTCCCCTGCCCCTCCACTTAGCCATCTTATCCCTCCAGTAAATTTTACTCACAATCATATGTGTATGGTGTTTTATAACTTCTTTTTTTTTAATGTAATTAATATATTGTGAGCCTTCCTCCATGAAACAATCTTTTAAAATGTAATTTGAAATTTTTTAAAATTAAATTTATTGGAGTGACAATCCACCCTATAGCCTCCAGCTAACTCAGAGGCAGTTTGGTGCCAGGCAGTAACATTTTCCCTCACCCCTCTACCCTCTGTTCCACACAGTTTCACGCAATGCTGGACCCAGCCTTGGGACTCCATCCACATTAGGTAGCCTCTGAAGGGTCCTGAACAAGGGAGAAAGGAAAAGAAATATTCAGGCCTGGGTGTGGCAGTCAGCTTAGCATGACACTTTCTCGGTGTTTCTGGGGTGGCTGAAGGTCAAGGGTGACATGGCAGAAGGGAAGCTATCTCTCCTCTTTACCTCATGGAACCATTGAGGGGTCAAATGAAATAATTGATAAGAAAGTGTCTCATGAAACTCCACACGAATACAAAGGTTTGTTATTAGATTTTTTTACTGGGACATGTAATCTGAGTTTCAAATGGCCACTTTTTTTTATAACAACTTTATTAAGATACAACTTAGTACTCACATACTATGCAGTCCACTTGTTTAACGTGTATGATTTAATGATTTTTAGTATAATTGCAAAAGCATTACAATAAATATTTCTTTATTTTATTTATTTATTTTTAATTATTTCTTGTGGTGACATTGGTTAATGAAATCCAATAAGTTTCAGCTGTACACTTTAACAGGGTATATTTACACTGTCTGTTCATCTCCCATAATTAGATTTCTTTGTCTTCACATATTTGACCCCCTTTACCTCATCTACCTCTCCCCTCCCTGCCACCCTCTGGTAACCACTAATCTATTGTCCATGTCCGTGAGTCCCTGTTTGTTTGTCTTGTTCATTTGTTGCTTTTAGGTTTATAACCCATTTATAAGTAAGTGATATCATGTGATTTTCAACTTTTTCTGTCTGGCTTACTTAGCTTAGCATGATTATCTTGAGGTCCATTCATGTTGTTGCAAATGGCAATATTTCATCTCTTATTATGGCTGAGTAATATTCCATTGTATATATGTACCACAGCCTTTTTATCCAATCATCTATCGTAGGACAACTTCAGTTGCTTCCATATCCTAGCCACTGTGAATAATGCTGCTATGAACATTAGTATGCAAATATCTTTTCAGTTATGAATTTTCAAGTCTTTAGGGTAAATACCCAGTATAGGATTGCTGGATCATATGGTAGCTCTATTCTTAGTTTTTTGAGGAACCCTCATACTGTGTTCCGTAGTGGTTGTACCAATCTGCAGTCCCACCAGCAGTGTATGAGGGTTTCTATTTCTCTACATCCTCTCCAGCATTTGTTATTACTTGTTCTGTTGATTATAGCTAGTCTCACAGGTGTGAGATGGCATCTCATTGTGGTTTTGATTTGCATCGCTAATAAAAGATGTTGAGCATCTTTTTATATATATAATAAATAAATATACATATCTTTATTATATATTTGTTGGCTAACCAACCACTTTCAAATGAACTCTTGAAATGTAATTGTAATGGTTATCTATTGCTTCTGGTCTGCCCAGTGGCCCCTTCCCCTTCTTTTGCTAACAGTATCATCCTCCACCTTCCACCCTTCTTCTGGAGAAGTGCATCCCCCTAACTCTAAACTTATGATACTGTTGCAGCTGGCATTACATTAGTCTACTGCCAGATTAGGGATGGACATGTGACTCAGGCTTGTCCAATGACAGTACCCCCTCCCCCCCACCACCGTTGATTGGTCCATGGAATCCATGACAAAAGTCTGGTTAATTTCCATTGCATCTTGAGATTTGGACATACTGAAACATCAAGAAAGGTTCTTCCTCTGTGGATTGCGGAGCAGGGGGTGACATGAGCTGTTGACAGTCTTGCCTTGCCTTGTCTTGCCTCTTAGAGGAAGACTTCCCCAGTCAGGAACAGTAAAGAGCTTGGAGGCTGCTTGCTACCACCTCAAAGCCAGCAGGGACCTCCCAGAGGTCTGCTAAAGAAGTTGACCAAGGAAGCCTCCTTTCTTGACAAAGGTCTCCCAGGCTCCCCTGACTTCTGCTTAGAAGGAAACCCGCTCAGAAAGTCAAGGCACAGTCTAGGGTCTAAAGGATAAAGGTCTGGATTTTTCGTGCTAGGTTTGGGATTAACGGACATGAAGAAACTGCCAGCTGGCATGGCATAGAGGATTCTGTTACCCGACCTCACCCCATGTCCTTGACTCAGAACTTCCAAAGGAGGGGTCGAATGCTCTGAAAATAGAATGTTGGGGAAACCAGGTCTTCCCACAGGCCTCATCCTGGGGGCTCCCTGGTTTGCTCAGCATAGGAGCAAGCATAAACTTTTGGTTGCATGGACCCCACGACAAGGCAGCACTCCTAAAGAGCCCTGTCCAGGAGCAGCCCCACTTCCTCCAGGGCCAACACAGGGCTTGGCGAACAGAACGGGCGCTGGAATTCTCTCTCAGCCAAGGGCCTGCGATTAGGGCACAAACTGCACCACTGTTAACAAAGAACTTGATCTAGGATTCACTTTTCTTTGAAAAGATATTCGGGGTTTGGCCCATGAGCTCTGGATGTGGAAGGATCGAAGGTGCTTGCTTAGCAAAGGAAAGGACATTGCAAAGGCATACGCCTTCTGCTCACCACTGACACGGGGCCGGAAAGGGTCACGAGGCACTTACTTCCGCTGGGTTTCCCCAGACTTGACCGGGATGTGCCTGATATCCAGTTCCTGCACGGACTTGCGAGATTGAAGAAGTAGCTTCCACAGGTTGTAGCAGGCTCCGTTCATGCCTCTTCCTTGCTGGGGTCCCAGTTTTTGTCTTCTTGGGCAGAGCCAGAGATGCCAGCAGCTTCTTGCTCAAGGTTGCTCTGCTAAGGAGCTGCTCTTTATGCTGCTGCTGGGGTGGGGTGTGAACCTATTGTGTTCCGTGGTGGCAGCGGAGCTCAGCCCAGGATCTCTTCATGCCACGTGACCAGACTGACTACTCAGAGCCTCTCATTACAAACGTGGCTCTTGAGGAAATTTGTTCCCCTTCCAAATAGAATCTGAACCTTAATTTGACTCCATCAGGAGCAGAGAGAAAGGAAATGAGGTCAAGACACTTGAAAGTTCTCTGACCGTGTCATGGTTTAAATAAAATAATGGGAGCTGGATGAAAAGAATAACTTTTCAAACACTACAGCCTGTGCAGGTGGCCCTCTAAGGAGCTAGAAATCCAAAGGCACATGTTTAGGCTGTTTACACTCTCTGCTCCCGAAATGAGAGCCATGGATGGAAAGCACCTGCCACTGCTAAGCCTCTTTCCCTTCCCATCCCTCCCTTGTCTGCCTTAAGGGATAGATTAGAAAGATTGATCTCCCTCCAGTGTGAGTCTGAACTATGATTTGTGAGGCACCAAGATGGAAGAAAGACAGATGTAAACTGGAAAACTAGTTTGAGTATTTGTCCAAGTCAGCTGGTATTGAGATTCATTGCACTCCCTTTTGCTTCAACAACCTAGACCTTCCTTTCCGTGATGCCCTTGGGTCATGTGGGCATGAGGTAATCTGGAATTGCAAAATGGATAAATAAAGAGGTAACATTCGCTTCACAGTTTGATTACTAGTAAGAAAGCAGTCACTCAAAGATTTTTAAAGGTAAATTTCCTAAGTGAATATTTAAAAGAATTTTT
The DNA here is from genome assembly GCF_014176215.1 of Rousettus aegyptiacus. NCBI lineage: Eukaryota > Metazoa > Chordata > Mammalia > Chiroptera > Pteropodidae > Rousettus > Rousettus aegyptiacus. The sequence goes on from NW_023416287.1 coordinate 76,879,770, forward strand.
TAATTCACCACATTCTTTACAATTTTAAGAGTTAAAACAGGCCATCTAGAGTTATAACCACATTGCCATCCTCAACCAATACTTATCAAAGGATTTTGGAGTCTGGCTCTTCTTCCAGTCCTCTGGATTCATACAGTATATATCCATGCAATATATTCATGCAAAATATGCATCTCACTTGTCATGCTCTCTCTTCACCCCTGGGAAATTAGGGAAATCTGACTGAACACTCTGAAGGGTTGTCAGGGTCAAAAGAGACCCTAAATGTAAAAAGATGGTTTATTTCATGGTGGTGCTAAAAGCGTGGCTGGAATAATACAGAGATCAGATCGCACATTGCATTAACCTATCTAACAACCCCAATACTACAGATGAGATCAAGGGAAAGAACAATAATACTGGTACAGTCAAAATAAGAATATTAAAGCTACCATTTACTGAATGCTTTTTATGTGTAAGGTGCTATACATAAGCTACATATATATATTTTTTACATATTTACATATGATAAGCTCTTTACATATATTATCTCCCTTAATTCCCATCTATGAGCTAGTAATTATCATCACCATTCATAGGGGAGGAAACAAAAGCTCAACTCCGGGTTACCAATGGGCCTTCCTGAGGCCAGGTGTGCAGTGCAGTAGTTATGGGGAAGCCCTCTCACACCAGCCTGGCCTCCCTCGGGACCTGCTCCCATAAATCTTGGCAGTCGGGTAGCAGGGTCTCCGGCCTGCAGTAAACAACATGATGGGTGAGCGCAGAGCAGGTAGGTTGCATGGCAAGGAGAAGAGATGGTGGACAGTAGGGCAGCGGCAGTAGGTCTAGGAAAACAGGCCTAATACCCAAAATACCAGAGTGAGTTGGGCCAGCTGGCACAGAAGAGCACTGTCACATTCATGTCATCAATGCTGAGGGCAGCCCTGTGTCACAGGCCAGGGTGGGAATATGTTCAATGGGATTGTCTTTACCCTCATCGAGAATAGGCTCATTTATGCTGGATATATTTTATTTAAAAAGATATGTTCGTCGAGGAGAATTTCACGAAAGCTGGTTTGAACACAGAGGATGCAGAAAGAATGAGGGCTGGGGAGACTTGGAGGGATGGGGAGTACCCGTGAGAGAAAAGGCACAGCCATGGGATTGGGGAAGGCACCTAGGATTAGCCTCCAACTTTTGCCAGGGGTTCTCCATAACTATTCAGCCTGCCCCTTGCCTTACCCTGTTGTCTTCCTTTCTGCCTCCTGGATGACTTTGAGGTGTGGGACCCTAGTCCATGATGCCCTTCAGTGAAAGACAGCCCATTAGCCAACCTTCTGGGCTCTTGTGGTTCATATATGGGACCCCATGTTGTGCTCCTCCACTCTTCTATAGCAATGTCCAAGTGAGTTCCACACCCAGGGAGGTCCCCAGGACCAAGCCAGACCCACTGTTTATGACTTATGGGAGTCATAATAGTCTCGTGAAGACTAAATAAGGTGATACATGCAAAGTTTTTAGCACAGTGTCTGCCACATAGTAAGCACCCACTAAAAATGAGTTATTATTTCCATGGGACTGAAGACTATAGCACTTGAGAGTATATTGAGCTGACATAGTTAATGTAATTGTGCTTATTTTAGAGATAAAGAAATTGGAGAGACTGTGGTAATAAGATGAATATATTCTGAAATCAGACTTAGGGAAGCTGGGGGGCGGCCTCATTTGACACCTATGACTAGAGACCAAAGCTTATGTTCTCATACTTATGCTACTCCAGAGATTAATGCTATATCATTGAATAAATCAGCCATATCCTCTTAATCTGGAATCAGAATGATACCATCAACCTCCTTGGAAACATGGAGTGTCTTGGGATCCAAAGGACTGAAGATCTAAGGAAAGATTTGTAGAATATGTGTTCCCTCCTATTTTATCCACAACTAGCCTAGACTTTGCCTGAGATCCAAAAATGAGGGGAGCCTACTTTCTGTAACCTGCAGAGGCCAAAGACTAACCAAAAACGTACCTAGGATAGCGGGATTGGGGGTGAGAGAAACTTTTGTATGGGACAAGAGCAGTGCTTTTGAATTGAAATGATGAATAAGGAGGCTTTGTGGGCTTATAAACTCAGTTGACATTTTAAGAAAACCACACAACAAAACTCTGGGAGTCCTCCATGAAACCAGGAGTTATCTGTGAATTAGTCAGGGATTTCCAGAGAGACAGGACCGGTAGGATGTCTGTAACTCTATGTCTGTCTGTCTTTCTGTCAGTCAGTCTGTCTGTCTGTCTGACTGTCTGTTCTTCCATCCATCCATCCATCCATCCATCCATCCATCCATCCATCCATCTATCTGTTAAGAGAGAGATTTATTTATTTTTTTTTTAGGAATTAGCTTATACAATTTTAGGGGCTAGTTGAGTCCAAAATCTGCAGGGTAAGGCCAGCAGGCTGCAGACCCACAAAACATTGCAGTCTAAGTCTAAAGATAGTATTCTGGCAGAATTCCTTCTTGATTGGGGAAGATCAATTCTTGTTCTGTTAGGGCCTTCAGCTGATTGGATGAGACCCACCCACATTATGTAGGGTAATCTACTTGACTCAAAGTCTACCAATTTAAATGTAAAGATCATTCAAAAGACACCTTTACAAAAACATCTACTATTTCACCAACTATCTGAGCACTGTGGCCCAGTCAAGTAAGTGCATAAAATTAATTATCACAAACGAAAAATGCAAGGCTGAGACTATTGGTCCATGGAAGGACTCTGTTGACTGTGTAAGGCTTGGGAACATGATAGCAGCCTTTGATAGACATCCAAGGGATCTCATGTTTAGCCTTTCACTGGGTGGAAGGTAAGAGCGTATTTCCTAGGCCAGATTTTAGTTTTCTGTCTCTTGCATGTCCAAGTTCATGTTATTTCCTCTTGATTTAGGATGGTAAAAGAGACCTAAGTTTGCTCAGAAAATTGTCTACAAAGTTTCCATCTCTCTTTCTGGAACTTGAAAGGTATAGTTTTGAGGTAACTTGGCCCCTTGGCATGAAGGTATTTGGAACAGATTTTCTCTGCCAATGCAACATTTGGCAACCATTGTACAATAATTTTATGCTTATGTTCGGCCCAACTGTAAACAATGTAGTCAGTGTTATGAATTCGTGAATAGAAACCCTGGCACTATAACCGTTCACTACCCGGCTCCCAAGCATGGGAAAAGGAGCTCTTCTTGTAAAGAATAGGAGAGTATTCTTTACAATTCTACTCACAGGGCCGAGGATAAAAACGTTGTCAATAGATGGCAACATCATCCTCATCCTTAGGAGGTTCTCATGACCTTGTAACTCCTGAGGCCCAGCTTGAAATGACCCTCCGATGTCACCTAAGAGCTCTAGGGACCCAGGCAAGCAATTTCATAGTAAGTTCTTGGCTCATTACCAAAGCCCCCAAGAAGGGTAAAAGTTGCATGTAAGAGACACTGAAGTAATCAATATCTGATCACTTCAAGAGCCGGTCATGTAGCTGGGAGGACAGCAGTAAACTAATGGTTTCAGTAAACAGTCATTTTAGCGAATACAGAGACAACTTTGGTTTGGCCACTGGGAAACCCTCCTTCAAGGCTGCAGGGGCAGAGGAGTGGGTGGGGGGAGGCAGGGAAGGCCTGACCTCTGCATTGAGGGGTAATTCAACAACCCCTTGGTCCAGGGTGACCCAAGGACCAAGGGGTTGTTGTAACAACATCCTGTGTGGAGATACCCCTTATGCTCACCTCCCATTGTTTTCCTCAGTTTACATGTTTTCTGCATTTACATTCTGGTATTATTACACTCCATGGGCTTTTTCATAAAAGACCAAGGAGACGATGCTGCTCCCTACACACATCCAACCAGGAAAAGAAGCTGTACATGCTTTGTAAATATTTGCACATTTTGTAATTAGTCAACAGATTTCTTGATTATAAATGTAGGTCAATTTACTCTGATGTTTAATACAAATGTAGGTCAGACAAACTGACTAATGAAATCCGCAAAAGTAAAGAAATGGATTAGATATTTTTCATTGGGGAGGGGTGGGGGCGGGACAGACTTACCATTTGGCCCAGAGAAGAACACAGACATTAAGGTTTGTGTGCTTGATAACGGGAAAATTATATGTTGTTCATAATATAAAATTGTTCTTTTGTTCTTTGGGAAATAGCATGATTTAAGAAATTTATCCAGGTCTATCTAGATTTTTTCCGTTTAAATTTGATCCTCTGATTCTGTTCAGCTGAATGAATTGATTTGTTGTATACCTGCTATTTGGAGAGGACAAAAAGAAAGGAAAGAGAATATGTTCTCTTTCTTTATGGAGCTGTTAGAATTATGAGCTACCCAAGTGAAGCAGTCACTAGTGACATAAGTGCCAGTTTGGATAATGTCGTTGGTTGATGTTACAAAGTTATGATGAGAGAGATTGAGGAAAAGAGAGAGAGAGAGAGACAGACAGACAGAGACAGAGACAGAGACAGAGAAAGGGAGATAAGGAAGGAGGGGAGAGAGAGAGAGGGAAAGGAAAGAGAGAGGGAGAGAGAGAGAGAGGAAGAAAGAGAAATTTGGAGCTGGGAGATACTTCACTGAAGAGATGAGTCTTGAGCTGGTTATTGAAAAACAGGCAGGATTTGGATGGAGGAAAGGCCTGTGAAAGACACCCTGGGCTTAGCAAATAGTGCAGGCCACTGGGTGGAGAGACTGATGAACTAGGCCTGGGTGGGCAGCAATGAGGAGAGGACCTGACCCAGGCCAGCGTAAATTCTAGTTAATAGCAACACCTTCCTCGTAGGGTTGTTTTGATGATAACTGAGATAAAAAGTGAAAAGACCTTAGAAGGCTACCTGGCATGATAAACTTAGGATAAATATTAGCTCATATTATTCAGTGTTCGGTGTTCAGTGTTGCAAAGAATTCGAGGAGAAAGAACAATGAGATGTGGCCACAGGATTTGTTCCTGCCAAGATCCAATCCAGGCAGCTGTGTTGAGACCGGTGGTGGGATGGGGATACAAAGGCAGATTGCAGGAGAAAGGCAGTGAGTAAACACACCTAGCTCCTTCCTGCCTCGGAGTTTTATTCATACTGCTTGCCTCTTAGATGTCTCCAATAACCCTCCTTTGAAGTTTATTGAATGCTGCATTAGTGCTTCAGGCTATGTGCACACATATTGTTTTGGTTTTCTTGTTGATACTGTAAATCCTTGGTTCAGCAAACATTAGGCTTTTCACAGTTATTTTCCCAATTAGAGAGATCAAGACAGCAGATATAAATGAGGGACCCTGAGTATCAGAAACTTCATCTCTGCCTCTTTATGCCTCACTGGCTGTCCCCAGGGCAACCAACAGTGGCCTTTGGCTCAGCCGCCAGGGCAAAAGGGAGGGAGGATGTTAACTTCTTTTCTTAGTTCCAGAGGAGCTAAGATCATCTAGGAGAGTAAAATGAACCAGAGGGGGCAGCAGATGGCAAAAGGTATTTCAATAATGCAAGAGGAAGGGAAAGAGAAAGGTCTGGCTGCTTTAGAGCCCCCCAAACAAAGCACAGCCATTTCCAGCTCTTGATATATTTTCTCACAGAATTCCCCAAGGCTTCAGGGAGGGTACCAGATCTGTCCTGGAGTATGATAAGCTACATCCCCCACTTGAATGTGGCTGGGTGGAGAGATAAAAATGTGATCCCTGAGATAATTACAAAGGTTTTCAATGCTATTTAAAAATAAGAGAGCAAATACTTGAAAAACAAGTTCAGGTGGAGAAGGGGATGGGCAAGTGGGCAAGTCCTGCAGCTTTGGGTCCTTGGATGGACGATGAGGGTCAAGGACCAAATGGGAATTGCAGCCTGACCTTAGAGGGTCTGTAGCTCCAGGGAGAAAGAGTTGACAGGGTGAGTCTGGGGTGAATAACCTGGCTCTTGGGAACTAAGAAGATGAACGCTGAGGTCTACCAGCTGTTTCCCGGAGCCTCAAATGCCAGGTGGACAAACAGCAGCCAGAAAGAGGCGGGACGTTTGCCATGATAGGAGAGTTGCTTAAGACATCATGCTAGAAGACCAGACTCTTACTGCAGCCATAAGGTGCCTTAAGCCATCTCCTCCACCACAAACCCGTCTGTCATCTCAGAAATGAATGAGGCAGGGAGAGGGCAATAACGTCTGAGACATGATCATTTTCTTTTTCCTGGAGAGGTAGATGTTTCCCGGAGAACCTGTTTGAATTATGTTATTGGACTAGGCTATATATGTAATACCCTCCTGCCCTCTCCCTACTACATACCACGCAGCGAATGCATGTTCATCAGGAGGGCTAGATCAGATATATAGTGTTACAAGTTGAATTGTGTCCCCCCAAAATTCATACGTTGAAGTCCCAATCTCCAGTACTATAAATGATGACCTCATTTGGGAATAAAATCATTATAGATATAATTAGTGAAAATGAGGTTATACTGGAGTAGGGGGGATCCCCAGCTAAATATGACTGGTCCTAATAAAGAAGGGAAATTTGGGCACAAACACACACCTGGGGAGAACACCATGTGAAGATGAAGGCAGAGTTTGGGGTGATGCTTCTATGAGCCAAAGAATGCCAAAGATGGCCAGCAAAACATCAGAAGCCAAGGGAGAGGCCTGGAATAGAATCTCCCCCACAGCCCTCAGAAGGAACCACCACTCTCGATACCTTGATCTTGGACTTGTAGCTTCCAGAACAACGAGACAGTAAATTTCTGTTGGTTAAGCCATCCAGTTTGAAATGGCAGCCCTAGCCAATGAATACATATAGAAAACAGAAACTGTACTTTCCACAAATTCTACAAACCAATAACTGAGCCAATTCATAGGACCAAAGTGTTTCTAGCCAGTACTACTGTGAGGGAGTCACAGTGAGGTGGCCAGATATTTGGGCTGCAGCACTGAGAGGGGCCAGCGCTGTGCCCTCAGCAGCTGCTCCACAGACGGAACCGGAGCAGAAGACAGGCGGGTACATCTCGGGTCTTGTCTCTGGATGATTCTCTCCTTTGCTCTCTGGGACCTGCTCTGCCTTCAGCAAGGCCTCCATCTGCTTTAGACTGTTAGTATCTCTGGCAAAAACTGGGAAGGAAGAAGATATCTCAGTTTTGCAAGAAATGGAAGTTTGGGACTATAAATGTGACTCACTTCTTCTAGTCTTATTAGGAGTTAGTGAAGAGTGTGCAACAGGTCCTTTTGTGTTTTTTTTTTCCCTAAAGAAAGTAGGGCTCAAATTTGTTCAGCCAATCACTCAAGCACTCTCTGTAGAAACCCTATTCTGATTCTCTTTTCTCCGAGAAGTCTCCCTTGATGAACCCCTGCAAATGTCAATGGGTTCTTTCCTCTGAGTCTCTCAGCCATTCATTGACATGTACTGTTTGTGTCAAAGTCTTCCAGGAAAAAACTCAACCAATCAAAGAGTCTCACTCGGTTCATGCTCCTATATGAGAATTCCGAAGACTGAGTGGCTTATAGACAGTAGAAATTATTTCTCACAGTCCCGGAGACTGGGAGTCTGAGATCATGGGCGCCGGCATAATTGAATTCTGGTGAGAACCTTCTTCAGGTGGCAGGCCATCTGTCTACTTCTTGCTGTGCCTGCAGATGGTAGAAGGGACGAGAGAGCTTTCTAGGGTCCCTTTTCTAAGGGCACTAATCTCATTCATGAGGGCTTTACTCTCATGTCCTAATTACCTCTTAATACCATTGTACTGGGGGTTAAGATTTCAACATGTGAATTTTGAGGGGACACAAACATTCAATCCATAAGACAAACATAAAATCCCCCAGGTACTGGACTAGGCCTGGTTGAGATGGGGTTGCTCAGCAGACAGAAGCAGAACGTCATTGGGAGAAGCTGGCGAGATCTACCAAAGGCCAATCTTATCTTCACTTACACAAGCCATGGAGTGAAAGAAAAGCCACAGGACCCTGAGCCCTGAGAAGAAGAGGGTGAGTCAAAGGTAGGGCCACTGAGGGATGAGTGCAGCTGTGATCATCAGCAGAAGCAGCAGCGAGGCAAGTGCTCAAGTGGCAAGTAGCAAACAGTCCCAAGGTGAGGTAGATGATGCTCGGTGATAATGAGACAGAAAACATAAGGACTCCACTGATATGGAGAAAGGGGGGATGAATAGTACCTGTGCGATCCCTCACCTGGCGAAGGGGAGAAATAGGTTTGATACCTAAGTGCAGCCTCTACAAAACATCAGAATCATCCAGGGGTGGTTTAGAGAGATGACCCTTGGGTCATAGCCCAACCCACTAATCCATTGAAACTCTGTAGAGTAAGTGTGGTTGGGGTTAGGGCATCCTGCTACGCAGGACAACGTCCACATGTTCATCTGTGGCCGTAGCAAGAGGACATTGCGATGGCTGATATTTGCAACGATGGTCTTGTATTATCAGGAAGATTGTTTTCTGTGTGAATCTGTCTAGAGAAGGATAGCATGCAACCAGTACATAGTACTTTACAGTCCGCAAAGAATTTCTACATGCATAAGGCACAGAGTATGTCATTGCCAGGAAGTCATGCACCTTCCCCGAGATTGTAGAGCTAATGGGTACTGCATTTCCTGATGCCAGATCCCACACCTTTTTATAAAAGCCTATCTGTAGAGAAGTATTACTATACTTTAGAAAAGTTTTCATCAAAAGTTGTTAAGTTAAAATCATAATCCCTAAAGGGCTTATTCATTCACTCACCTACAGGCATCACTGAGGGCCCACTATGAGTCAGGCGCTGCAGCAGATTCTGAGTCGACCCTTAGCTACATGGAAAGTCCAGTTGTCCCGAATATCATTCCCTTTACTATTCTTGACAGCTACGGCTGCTGCAAATTTATTGATAAAGTCCCACCGGAAGGCGGGTGGAGGTCATTTCTCTCGCTAATTAAGCAGTAGCCTCCACTGAATACAGGCATGTCTTCTAGTTCGGATGTGTTCTTTCCAGCATGGAACATGATTCCTGACTGACCCTCAGATCTGCGGAGATGTGTTGATTCCCTGATGCTTTCTTCACAGGGAAGCTCACTAGGCTATTTCCTCAACTCTGGAGTTTGTTCCATCTGGAAAGGGCCTGGGTGTGTCTTACTCCTCAGAGCCATTAGGGAGTCCTAGGGGGTCTTTGGGGTGAGGTTTTCCCTATGATAGCATTTGTATTTGAGTCAGAGGGTGACATGACCAGAGGGTGACAAGGGACACGCCTAAGGTGACAGCAAGTCAGTGGGTGACTGCATGACTCTTCCCTCCCCTGGACTCCAGGGCGTGTTCCTGTGTTTGATTATGCACCAGTGTGTTGGGTTATAGTGCAACTGCTTAGCAGATCATAGAACCACAAAACATCTGGACCAGAGGGAAATTCGGAGGTTATCAACTCCAGTTTTATTATTTCATTGCTGGAGAGAGGAAGGACTTTCCCAGGGTCTCACTGGTGGTTTCGAGGAATTTAGATCTTCCCAAGGTCAGGTCCCACGTAATTTACCTACACTGGGTTCCAACATCTCTACACCCCTACTCGTTTGCTTTAATTTTGACGAGGTCAAAACATGGACGTCAGGAGCCTTTGGATGGAAGCAATGAGAAGAGTCAGTCTGGGTGTGATCAACTTCTAAACGAACTGTCCTAGAACCATCCTCAAGACCTCATCTTACTAACAATGTTGATTTCTATGGGGCCAAAGAACAAAAACCACTAGAAATACAAAATCATACACAAGACAGTCCCATGTGCTGGCTTGTGCCCGGACTAGTCTTTTTGACTGTCCACTTTTGAGATGTGTATGTTTACATGACTATTTACCACGAACCAGCTGGGCAAATTCTTGGGCTGCTGACCCGCTTGAAATTTTCCAGGTGTATGTGCCTCTTATATTTAGAATTGTCCCATAGAGCAGGCAGGCTATCAGGCAGATAGTCTGGGGCTGACCCAGAATCCCTGCCAGAGAACACCACAATGATTGTGCTATGTGACCTAAAGTTAGTCACATGACCTCTCTAGGCTACAGCAAACTTCTCTGAACACTGGGGCTTATGACACTTATGACCTTTGGAAGGACCAAGGGAGGAACAGATGGAGATGTGCTTGGAAAAGAGTCAGCGCCAGCAAGCTGGCTTGACTGGAAGCTTTCTGTGTATTTCATCATTCTGCCTGTCCTGAGATGACTTAGCTGTGTGAGCAGAAACAAGGCCTGCTAGCTCCTGCCAAGAGCCATTTTGAAAGTCAAAGGTTTGTTATCTGGGGTAGCTTCATGTCAATACCAGCAGGTACTGTACCTGTTGGGAGGCTGGTGACCACAGAGAAGATTATGGGTTGGGTAGGAGTGATTTCAGACACACAGGGAAAATATATCTCCAGTATGGATCTCCTACCTGGCTTGATATACTTCAAAAATGTTCCATTAGAAATGATGTTCTTGACACCCATTGAAGCTTAAATATCCTTGGAAGCCATAATCTCAGGTACTAGTATGGGTCACGTATATTTCAAAGTTAGTGAGTTTGTCAGCTCCTTTCTGGTCCAAGAGCTTGATTGTGGGGGAGGAGAGAGAAGAGGAAGGAAGAGCAGGAAAAAAAGTGGTGGGGGGGGGGTAGGAAATTCAGTAGGGGTGAGGATCATTTGGTAGATTATATAAATGTCTAGGCACTATGCTATATACCTAAAACTAACAGAATAATGTTGGATGTCAACTGTAATTTAAAAATAACTAAAAAAATTTAATAGGAAATTTGGATCAAGATTAGAATTGTGCAGTTAAAAAATGTTAGTATGTTTCTGGTTTAAAATGAAGTTTGGAGATTGCCTATAACTTGAGAATGATACATATTCTATCATTTTTTTAAGGTGATAATCATGATAAAGACGATGATGATAACAGTGCTTTAATTAGCCTATTTCCCCAGTTCATTTTTCTTAAACAAGTTTTCGTACTCAATGTCCTTGACCTATTTCCATGGTTATCATGTAACATGAAAGAGTGGGTGCTCTTGGCCTTGCCCTTGGCTAACAGCCTAAACCCATCAAATTATCTCTTCTCTCTCAGGCTCAATGTCCTCATGTTGAAGTGAGGGTGCAGGTTGTGAAGGAATAGACTCCAACTAGATGTGCGCAGGGGACAAAAGGCAAAGTGAAATTGTGTAACAGGACTGGCGGGGACTGTGGCCAACTGGAGAGGCTGTGCGGGCCTAATGGAGTGGTGGTTACTGCGTTCCAGATGTCAGCGCCTTGCAAGAATAACAGCCTGGTTCTACCAGAACTCTCTCTCTCTTTTTTACCGCCCCCAAGAACATTCAGAAATTCAGATTTTTAAAAAGTCATCTTATTTTTAAATGTCGGCAATTAATTCAGATTTTTAAAATGTGCTGCAGCCAAATAAAGCTCAGGCTAAGAGTTAAGAGCTTGCCATCTCTGGATGAAAGGATCTAGAAGCCTCCTCTCAATAGACAGACTATGATTTTTTGGATAGTAATAACTCACGGTAAGAAGGGAGATTCTGATTCCCATCCTAGTTTTAAAGCCAAAGGTGCAGTTGGTGCAAGGCCAAGGGAAGGGCCTGAGGACTTCATTCTGGGCTGGTCATCGGAGTTATTTAGGAGGTCCGAATAATTACAGATTATGCAGTTCCAGTTCAGACCCACTGAACAGGAACCTCCAGCAGTGGCACCAAGGCATCTTTATTTTTAAAAGACTTCTCAGAGGATTGTGATGCAAGTGGTTCAAGGTCTACAGCCTGAGAAAGACTGCTTGTGGACATTCATCCTCTAAACACTCACAACTAATATAAGGGATGACGTATAGGCATTTAAAAATCATCCACTTATATCCATTCGTTCCTTCATTGATCCATTTGTCAGTCTCTTGTCAATATATCCATTTGTCCATCCATCTGCCATCCAGAAAATCTTTAAGTATCCACTGCGTATGCGGGCACTGCTGTAGCCAGCATGATAGCAGCAGCTGGTGGCAAGTTCAGGACTGGCTGTTTCCACGTGACTGAGGGGTCCTTCTGGATGACCATTTACCAACAGGTGGTGGGCCCTGGTTCCTATAAGTTTGATACCTGCTAGGATGACTTTGGATAAACCGTGAAACTAGAGAGGTTCAGAATGTTTAGATTATGGCCACTAGCTCAACTCTGGGATGAGGTACATGTGCAGGAAGCAAGATATAACCGATTACCAGATCCCACTAGGATGACTTCGCCATGTTTGAGAGGATGAACACTGTCTCCATACGTAGACCGATTGTCTAGAGTTGAAGCAAGAGGTGCAAGATTTTGAAAAAATAAGCAGGAAATATCCTTTTGTTTCTAAAACGTATCTGTAGGGTAAGATTCCGGGTTAGATACGAAGGCTTCATATTGTTCCACTGATTAGTCATATGCACAAAATCAACTAAACGAAGTCGGGGAGGCAAGACGAGAGGACAGGAAAAAGAACATCAATGAGAAAACCGCCGAAAGTCCACTAGGATATCTAGTTAGTTAAAGGTTTTGTATCGATGTCAATTTCATGCTTTTGATAATTGGAGCGTTTGTGTTATGTGAAATGTTAACATCAGGGGAAGTGGGCGAAGGGCATATGAACATCCTATATTATATTTGCAAGTTTTCCATAATCTAAAATTACTTTTTAAAAACAAAAGTTTCGAAAGACACTTCTTACATATTTGCTGGGCCAAAGATCCAGAGTCTAAAAAAGATAAACGCCCCATGGTTCACCTTGGATTTCTTCCTACCAAAGCTTTGCTGAAATACCACAAATTTAGTTTATTTTTAGGTTATATGCCTAGTTTGTACCCTCTATGGACCCAATCCTTGAAGACAAAAGTTAAAATATAATCATACAGTAAAAGTTTTCATTCACCAGCAATGAAATACTCCAAAGGAATGCAGAATGAAAAACTTGGAAGCAAAAATAAAAGTGACTACTGTTTTAACCCCCTTAAACGTCAGGATAAAAAGAGAAATTGCTACTGCATTTCAGGGCCATGGTTCCTTAGAAAACCAAAAGAACTCGAGTAAGAAGAAATAAATTCCATCTGAGTCATCTGAAACAGCTTGGTTTCTCAAAACTTTTTGCATAACTGACTCCTGCTTCCTTCCTAATAATGTTCTAGCTAAATAATTATTCTACCCTCTCCATACCAACCCCCACCTCCTGCAGAAAATTGATTATCTACATCAAACAGGAAACAGCTTTGTCAGAATTAGTTGGCCATAGCTAGGGTGGGCATAAAGTGTGGGAAAAGCCAGGAGAAGGGAGGAGCATTTGGGGAGAGAGAACCAGAAGGACCTTGGCCAAGAGCTAGTGGTGGCTGCAGACCCTTCACAAGAATCTGGCAGAGTTTCTGATCCTTCCTGCAGAAGTTCTGTGTGAAGAAGGGATGGCTGGAGGGGTGTGGATAGAGAGCTTCTACAACCAGTCAAGGGTCTCTTTGCAGTTAGGGAGTCCCAGAGCCTGTTTTTCTGGAGTACAGTCAACATTTCCTACGTCTCTGCTAGTGATCCCATAGCCAGATAAATAGATGCTGTCAGTTTCCTATCTGGGGAGAGGCCCAATAGGAAACTGACCAGGGTACTTATTGGGACAAATCACCACCGGCCAGATCATTAAATCATCTCCAGCCTGATGGGAGCCTCTGTTCTGCTCCTGAAGGCAGGTAATGGCAGCCCAACCCCAAGTCCCTTTCCCAATACAAGTCAGGTCCACCAGCCTACGCCTAGGTGTTCTAGGTTAACAGCACTTGGTTCTTTTGCTCGTCGGAAGGCCTGAAGTTCCACCTTACGGCTTCGTTCCATCCGATCAGTGCTCTGATGGCTAGGCTGTCGTTGCCCTTTCCCCTACAGGTTTAGGCTTTTGTTCCATAGAGAGAGACGGGAATAACATCTGGTATGATAAGTGGACTGATGTCCACTTCCGCCAGGCTTGTGTCTCAAGGGGTGCTTTCTCAGGACTCCTCCCAGTCTTGGGGGCTTTAGAGTAAAGCAAATTCCCCCTTCACACTTTCTTCAGCCATCTCTACTGGTAGGTGAAGCATTCCGGCCGAATTCTCACTGGCGAGTAGCTGCGCCTGCCCCAGGTCAGTCGGTGTTCATTTCCCGTCTCTCCCTGTAAGCACTCGCCTCTCAGATTTCAGGCTCGTGGGTTGCCCTACAACCTCGGCTTTCTCGTGGGTACAGTAAAAGTTGTAAACTTGATATTTTTGTAGATTTTTAAAAAAATCTTTATAAGGGCGGGTACAGTATTTGTTCCAGGTTGCTATGTCTAGAGTAGAAACTGGGAGACAGTCATATTACTTTAAAGGAAAAGAAAAAGAAATATCACTTTGCTCACTCATGTACGCAGGCTGAATTGGTAACCGCTTCTCACATAGTATCTTGCCATTTGGCTCTTTTAATCCTGTGAGGTAAGTAATCACTATTCCCCTTTACAGAAGAGGTTCAGAGGATGAGCAAAGGAGCAGGGATTCCATTCTGGTCCTGCCTAACTGCACAGGAACCGCTGCTCTATGCCGCCTTCTGAGATCATGAAGTGTGAGCATGAGATTAGGGAGCACCAGGGGGAGCAGGCGGCACCACCCATGTCCTTAGCTCAGGCTAAGGAGACTTTAAGGACTGAGCGGCGGGGGAGTGACAAGCATTGAGGGTGAGGGGAAAGGTTCTGGCATGGCTTGGCGTGGGCTGAAGCTTTAGCTGATGGGCTTCACATGCAGACTCAATAGGAAGTGAGTCTTGGGGAAAAGACGGCGCGATGTGGAAGGCTTTTCGCTGAGCCCTTTGCTGCCCTTATGACAGAGTGGAGTCCTCACCACCTTGGAATGTGGGCTCAGCACCAGGGCAGGCGTGAGGCTTTTCCTGATGCTGGGGAGTCCAGCCTTTGGTCCCGTGTGTGGGGATTCAGGTGAGGGAGTGTGTGTGGGAAAGCTGCCGGATAGCAACCCTGAAGTTTTTGCTCAGTCACAACCTTCTCCCCTTCTTCGGAAGCACTCCCAGCCCCATTACTCCAAGACAAAGGGGGGGGGGATAGCACCTCTTTCCCTACACGCACACGCGCGCGCGCGCACACACACACACACACACACACACTCCTTTTGGCCCTTCCCCTGCAAGGTTTCAATTACTGCATAGTCATCCATTCATGTATTCATTTATTTACTCGTTTATTCATGAATAAATATTCCTTTTTGCTAGGACCTGTAGCCTGTAAACTGATCTTTCTAAGTACGGAGGTTGGAGGAAGAAAGCATGCAGCTGAGTGGTCCCTAGTTCCCTGCTCCCCTCAGAGGTGACCCCAAGTCAGGACTTGCATGTGAGGAGTTGGCAAGGGGCCCAGTTTTCTGGATAAGGAAAGTTCTTGTGTTACCTGGGTGGCTAGCCTAATGCCAGATTCCTGCTGGGGGTATGTGTAAGGGAGGTTCCCCTATTCCCCTACCAGTACACCTCCTCCTAAACAAAAAGCCACAGATCCTCCGTTCTGTCCTGACGTGTTTCTCCTGCCTTCTCCTCCCAGTGGGCCACTCTGCTGGACCATCTCTTCGCGAGGCTGGCCTTCCGCTTCCAGGCCTCCCAGCCTTTCTTCTTCCCCTCTGCTCATCCAAACCATCACACCCTTCAAGGACCAGTTTACATACTACCTCCTGGAGGAAACCTCTGAATCTTCCGGTTGGAATTGACCATGTTACCTCTTGGATATCAAATCAAATTGCTTTTACCTCTGTCCCATACTTGACCTCGTTTGCTTTTGTTTCATCAGACGCAGCTCCTGGAGAGCTGGGTTACCACAGTTCTCCTAGGTATGCTCAACACTGTTGAAATGTGATCAGGTCTTTCCTGCGGAAACCGTCTGTGGCCTCCCATTGCTCTCCCCATCAAGTCTGAACCTGTGATCTAGCCTCCCTCTCCCATCTCACCTGTAAACCAGGGACCAGAAGAGGCCACAACAAATGTAGCTCATCCCAAAGCAGCTGAGTAAACAGAGATGAGCTAGCTCAGCTTAGTGCTGATGGGATCCGCCAAGCTGGCCTGGCCTTTCATTTTCCTTGCAGGAGTGGTGAAGTGAGAATGGACCCCCAGAGAAGCCTCTCCTCTCTCTCCTTCTAGGAGGGTGGAAGACACACAGGCATGATAAGCCTTTTCCCCTGGGCATTGTCTGGCTCAGATTCACTGGAGAGTCCCTAAATTTAATTCCTCGGATTTTCAGCTGTGAAAAGTCCCCTTAGCAATGCCTTCCTTATTCCTTGGCCTAACTCGTCTGCTGTATCCAGCTTCACAAACTTCCAAAGGAAATATCAACATGTTTGGAACATGATTCTATCTGCTGCCAACATGATACTGCCAGCAGCTTCCAAACTCCCCAGGCAGGTGAAAGTCATGAATTGGAAGAGGCCGTGGTCACTGGCCTAGAATCCCAGGCCTAGGAAAATGCAGCAGCTTAATATCCAGTTCATCAGCCCTGTAAACTCAGATCTCTTTATCCATGAAAAGATTCGGGGTGGGTAGTTAGAAGGAGAGTGGTTTTCAAATGCTCTTTTTTTTTTTCTTGGCCGTAGAAACCTTTCTTCAAAGAAAAACTGACAGAGGATACCCTTGGAGCTGCTGCTGTTTTTGAAATGGGGACTGGAACCCTGTTTCCCACAATCCCTTTCCAGTCTAAGCAGAAAACCCAGGGCTCCTTTGGGCTCTGATTAAAAACCCACTAATATAACCTTGCCGTTCTATTTCTAGGTATTTACCCAAGAGAAAGGTAAACTCGTCCTTTCAGAAACTTGTACACAAATATCTATTGTAGTCTTTTAGGTAATAGCCTCAAACTGGAAGCAACCCCAAGGTCCACCAACAGGTGGATGAATAAACCAATGATATATTTGTACAATGGAATACTGCTAGGCAGCAAAAAGGAATGAACGAACTATTGATGTGTGCGATGAGGTGAATAAATCTCAAAATCATGATGCTGAGGTGAAAAAAGCCAGACCAAAAAAAGTATATCTTACACAATTCCATTTATATGAAACTCTAGGAAATTTAAACTAACCTACAGTGACAGAAATCAGACCAGTGGTTGCCTGGGGCTGGGGGTGTGGAAGGAGGAAAGGGTTCTAAAAGGCACTAGGTGTGGAAATATTCCATATCTTGATTAAGGCGATGGTTTATAGGCGTGTACATATACCAAAACATCAAATTGTCCACCTTAAATATGTGCAGTTTATTGTATATTAATTATCTTCAATAAATTTGTAAAAGGGGAAAAAAGCCACTAGATTGCTCTATCTCAGAGAACCATCTTAGAAAGCACAAAAATTCTCACCAAAGCAAGTCCTAGGATCCTGCTCTCTGCAGAAGTCTGCGGCCAGTGTGGAACCCAGTTCCCATCCCTCTAGTAAGAGGGTGATAAGAGGCTCTAGAAGTTTCCAGGAGGGTCCATGAGAAACACTCCTAGCTTTTTTGCTGACAAATAATATTAGAACCCACAAGTAAATGCAAGAGAGAGGCCCATAGTCTGATTTGCAGAGTCCTCACCCACAGGCCTGTTTGCACTCCCATTAAAGAGCCTTTCAAAAAATAAAAAAATAACAATACAGACCCCACCTCTGCCCCACTGAGTTTTATTTTCAATTAATCTTTGAATCGTTTCCTCGTTCCCACCTGGGACTCACTGAGGACAAACATCAGGTTTATGATCCTCTGTTCCCTGGAAGCTGCTTCCCTAGGAAAGTGGACACCGTATAGTCCGTAGATGTGGCTGAGCGCTGGCGTATGGATTTTCTAAACGTTGAAATGAAGTGGAAAAAACAAACTTGTCCTGCCAGATATAAAACAGAGAAGCAAGGCAGACATTTATCTACTTCCTCTCTGCCAAGAGCTTCTATGTGCCTGGCATGATCACAGAACTACTAATCAAGCAATAAGATTTTGATTTTGATTTATTTATTTATTTTTTTCCCCAGCACCAGTTAGTGCCTACCACTGGGCTGGCTGCTGGGGAATGCACAGGAAACTCGTAACTGAGTGGATGGATGACTTCATCAGAGACCAAAAGGTGTAATGAAGTGCAGTAGAGGGGCGAGGGTGGTCATGTGCTACTTCTGGGCCACGCCGAAGACTTTCTAAGCTCCCTTAGGCCTCTAAACTGTTAGGAATAAAAGATAGGGGCGATCCTTTTGGCCCAGAGTCACTAGGTAAGGAGGAAATGGGGTTTAATCTAAGCCCTGAAAACCATTAGGGAAAGGAAAAAATGATAAGAAAGTCCCATGAAAAAAGCCAGAAATAAATGTAGTCAGAGAAATAGAGTGGACTTCAATTTGATTAGACGTAATGTCGACTAGGACACTAATTTTGCAAAAACAGAATAAAAAACAACACTGTTTTTTATGTCTGTGTGTATTACCCAGTACGTATACGTACACCACTGAAAGTACACATGTCTGTAGGGATGCACCTCAAACTGGCAACTGTGGTACTGTCTAATGAGAGCATGGGGTGATCAAGCAGACCTTTTGCTTTGTATTGTTTCAATATTTTACTGTGACAAAATACACACAACATAAAACTTATCATCCTAACCATTTTTAAGTGTACGGTTAAGTGTACCTCCTGAACAAGTCACAGCTATTTTGCTTCTAGAGCGGTTGGAAAATGTCCCCTAGGGCTGGTCACCGCTGGGAAGCAGGCTTTGCACAAGTTAAAGGCAGTTGGTAGGTGGGGATCTGTTTTGTTCCAAGTAGTGATGAAGACACAGTTCAGTCTGAGTTTAGACTTGCATAACCTCGAGAAAACGCCCCTAAACAGCTGTGGATTAATCAAAAAGCTGTGGCAGTTGGGTTTTCTTCACTTTATTGAGTTTCCCATTTGCAGGGTGAGCTCAGTAGTTTTTTCTCGTGTCTACTCATCCTCATCTCTGGTCATGTAGGTATGTAGGTATGTAGGTATGTAGGTATGTAGGTATGTAGGTATGTAGGTTTCTGATCCATGGAGGAGCTGTATGAAGGATGCGGCCAAATTCAAAGTCAGCATTAAAACTTCTTGGATGAGGTTTGCTACCTCTGAGATCAAAAGCTCAAGCCATTTCAGTAATATGACTCATTCTTGATATAACATATTCTTACAAATTTTGCTCAGACTAGAAGCCAAGCTGGATATCTCTCTCCTGCACCCTTTCCTGTCTGTTTTCAACCTAATTCAGCCTGTTAGGGTAGTGCAGTGTTTATTCATTTAAAATAAAAATAATCCCTTCTGAGTACTCAGAAGGAGCGTGTCGCTGTCCTGGGAGATTTCTAGTTGGGGAAGTGACCTCAAAGAATGACTTACTTAATCTCAATATATTCGGAATTCCGTTAAAACAGCTGGAAGAACCCGCCTTTAAGGGCCTTTGCCCTACCATTCCTTCTGCAGGGACCGTCATCTTTTCTGGCAAACCTGCCCTTCAAGGCCAGCTTAGGCATCATCTCCTCAGTAAAGCCTTTCTGGGCTCCCTGAGGCCGGTGGAAACTCCTCTTCCGGGCGTGCTCGGCGCATTGTAGCAGTTCCTGCATCCCTGTGGGATCGGTGTAGACATTTCCTGGGATCGGTGTAGACATTTCCTCATCCCCATTAGCTTAGAACCTTGCGAAGTGCCCAGTGTGTAATAGGCCTTCAGGAATCCGTTCGTGAAGCGTTTTCACTTTGTGCCATGGTTTCTGATTAGGTAGGAACCAGGTTGGACAGGGCACCGCTGTTTTAATCCTGGAAAGAGGCCACTAGCAACACCACAGGTGAGATTCATGGTATTCCTGTCCCCAGTCTTCCAGAGGATGCTGCTCTCAGCTTCTTTTGTTTCCTGTAGTCAGGGACGAAGTGAGGGTTCTATACTGAGAAGAGCCATGGGCCTAAAATTCTATGGAGTTTTCCAAAGCCTTGAACCTGACCCTAGGATAACATTCTGCCAAGCTCCTCTAGGTCAAGACCAGTCTTTGTACTTCCTGGGGGATTCCCGACTCTAGGAAAATATGTGTTCCCTGGTGCCAGGGCCAGAAATGGGCCAAAGACTGCCAAAGGGCTGATAACCGTCAAAGCACAGGCTCCTTTTCTGTTCAGGTTGTGGAGGAAAATGAACGTCAAGGCCACAGCCACTTTGGAATGTCTTCGACTGCCAAGAGCCATGGGCAAGGCTTGCACTGTAAGATGTAGCAGCCTTAACTCTTTTTTGGTTGTCTCCCGATGAATTCGCTTGAGTTTAAAGGACAAAATTTCTCTCATTCTCTTCCTTCCTATCTCCACATTTGGAACAGAGGTTCAGCAAAAACTTTTAACAAAACCCAGTTGGAACTTTAAGTAATTTGGATTTAACCATTGTTATTCTTTAAATCTTTGTCTAACTTTTTGTATACTTTTCCTGTATTTATAAATGTAAAGAATTATCAAAACAGTATAACCATATGGCAGAAAACTGGAGAACAGAGAGAAGAGAAAAAAATTATTCTCTCATAATCCCATCATTGTAACAACTGTTTGGGTTTATTTCTTCCTAGTTTAGTGTCCCTACTTGGCTAAAGTTGGCATGAACATAAAATACTGTGTGATTCATTGTGAGTTCTTCTTCCCCTTTAACACTGTGCCATGAACAGTTTTTCTTAGGAACTCTATGGTCTCTATAAATCATTTTCACATCTGTAGAACATTAAAGGATGGAATTTCACTAAAACTGTTCCCTACTTGTTTTGTTTTGAACTTTTACTTCTAGCAGAGCTCTTTTCAAGAAAAAAAAGAATGTATTGGCTTTCTCTCCCCATGAGAAACTAACTCTCAATGTCCTGGTTAGCTATCTTTGTCCTGGATTTTGGTAGCTAGGTCCCAAACTCTATAGGGCTCCTCATTGGTATAGAAGTTGTTCGTGGGTACACTCAGCTTATGGGAATTCAAACCTGACCTCTAGACATCGCTCCCTTTGCATTGCTATGGTAGACAGCAGGGGAGGCCAAGAGGCCTGGGGCAGTGCTGGCGACCCTGTGGGATGAACGTGTGAGTCGTTTTAAACAGTTCTGACCAGTGGCAGAGAAAATGTAGCCTGTTTGCAAGGGGCCAGGCAGGGAGGTGATGGTTGTGCCAAGGCTCTAGAAAAAGAAATAAAAGAATAAATGAAGGGTCTTAGAGAAGACGCGACTAAAAATTACAGAAACTGGTAAAGGTTTATATACACAAAAACATGAGGGGCGTTTGAGAAAATCCAAGGGCTTTTCGAAGGTAATTTTTATTTAATTTTCCACTTTCGCTCTGACTTTAGGACAAGGTGTGACTTCGTGATTGTTGGAAATGACCTAAGCTGATTCGGTTGGTCTTCTAGCACATGTTACGTCCCATGTACTCTTTCTAGGACACCTCTCCAATAAAGATGTCCTAATCTAGAAAGCTTTTTTACACATAAAACCCTCAAAAATGAAACAGCTCCAAACACATGCCGTTCGGCCATGAGTTTTATCACCTTTGACTGGTCTTCGAGTCTTCAGAAATACCAGACTGATTCATATGAAGGAGTTGTTTCATGTTGGAGAGAAATTGGCTGTCCACTAGGGAGTACAGACACTGTTCTTAGAGACGATTTTGCCGTTTAGAGTAGAGAAGCTGGTGTCCTGGTATCTTGGTTATTTATAATTCTTCCTTGCCTTCATTTGACATTCAAAATGTATGTTTTCCTATGAAATTTCCTATGACATTTCCAGAAGAATAGATGGGTGAGAGTGACAAATTAGACTTTGTTGGGCCATTTAGCCCAGTGATATTCCAAACTTTTTTTTTTTTTTTTAGTAAAAAGAGAGCCATTCGTAATTTTTTCTTTTGTTCTATACCAACAGGCAATTCTCTGACACCAGTTGGGTATCCTAAAATTTAGCTCAATTCTGACACTATCTGCCTGGAGGTGGAATCAGTTCCCATAGGTTAAAGGCTCAGCCCTACAAGATATCCCACCCACTGCATTTTAGAGGCTAGTCACAAGTACAAGTTGTTGCCTATGCTTCTGATTCAATGGCTATAGATTGGAGATTCCAAAGACCCTCTCTGCAGGCTCAGTTAATTTGCTAGAACAGCTCACAGAACTCAGAAACATTTTAATTCCTAGATAACTGGTTTATTATAAAAGGATATAACTCAGAATAGCTATATAGAAGAGATGCATAGAGCAGCTCTTGGGGAAGGGGCATGGAGCTTCCATTCTCTCTAGAGCATGTGATATTTCGATATTATTATAAATCACAGATCATAGCATCCCATTAGAAAAGTTGACAGAGGACAGATCATATAAATCATGGTAGAAAGGATATGTTTGACCAATAACCATGAAAGGATAATGGTATTTATCCATTAATTTAATGTTACTCAGAGAAAGGCAAGTTTTATTTCAATTTTAACATTTAATCCATCAGTTTTAGATTAGCAAAGATTAAACAGAATGATAAAACCTAGGGTAGTCAAGGTCTGGAAAAGTTGGCCATTTCATACCCTATTGGGAATGATCAGAAAGTCAATGATTCAAATCGCGTCTGTGTTCAGGGTCATTATTTATGCAGATTGTTATTTCTTCGTGTTGAGACATATTCAGCATATATTGCTGAGTGGCAAACAGTAGGATCCCAAACTGTGTGCTATATATATGAGACACATACAGTGTACACTGTGAAAACCGAGAGAAGGGTTTAGAAAGATGGTCACAGCAGTTCTTTCTGGATCTTGTTCTCACTTATCAAGTCTGAGAGACCAACTTGTCCCCCATCCTCCATTCCCCTTCTGGGTACCTGGTTGAACTGGATTCTCTAGACGCAGCCAACAGTAGGAAAGGAAGCCCCAGAAGTTAAGCCATTTAAAGGGGTACAAAGGAAATTTTGGCTTATTGAGAAGAGGAAAGAAAAGTCATGCATTTTAATTCTGAAGAACAAATCACCTTAGAAACTAGGAGCAGCTTCCTGGACGAGGCTGTCCTAAAATCAGAGATAGTCATTTATGTAGATTTTCAGTATCTTTTTTTTTTTCTTTCTGGGACATTTATCTATATCTACCCTCCCCCCCCCCACCACTCTCTTTTATTATGAAAGAATCCTTCCCCCCGCCCCCCGCCTTGAGAATGAAAGTTTTACATCTGCAACTCAGCCAAACCACAGCAAGTCCTTTACCAGATGGTGTGTCCCAGCATAGCTATGCTGACCAGCTGGGGATCCAGACTAACATGGAGAGGTTTGGTGCCTGTAACAAACATTTGTGCATCTGGAGGTGGGGAGAGTTTCTCCAGCTTTTCATCTCATTTTCTTGGAAACAGTTGGGCTTATGTAAACTGTGTCTGGATGGAAACTTTTATGAAGAACAATAATGAGAAGTTACTTTAGAAAATCAGAGTTAAGTTCTGCTCTCCCTGAGCCCAATATTCACTATAAGGAAAAGACTTAAGGAAAAAAAAAAAAAGATGAGTCTTGGGTTTTTTCTGGAGAAAGTGACAACTGGTATTCTATAACCCTTTCTTCTGCTCAGGGCCTGGAATCCTCAAAGCAATGGGGCCCAAGCAGATGATGGTGAAGATGATGGATGGGGACTCTTGTGAACTGGAGCGTGGACCCCCTTCTAGGGGGAGACTCTGACATAGATCTGGGAGTGCCCTCTAATCCTCTGATTTTTAAAAGAAGGCAGAGATTAGATTTTCATGTCAAATCTCCCAATATGTAAATATGGGTAACTGATTGGACTGTTTAAAAGATGTTGTATAAACCAAATGAAATAGAGCAGGAGAGACCCTAGAGAGCATCTTGTTGAATATATCATTTTGGAGATAGAAGTCTGAGGTCCAGAGGAAGAAATGACTTGCCGCAATGGTACCAAAAGTTGGACCAGAGTCTGAACCTGCTGACTTATGATGTGGTTTTACTAACATTCAATTAACGGCTTTTTTAAATAGCCAAAGCGTATTTAGTTAGGTTAATTTGTCTTCCCTCACTGCCTCCTTTTTTCCTTCCCTCCTTCCTTTCTTTCAATTACTTATCTTTTATGTATATCTCCTTTTCATTGTTTTCTAGGCAATTTTAAATGTGAATTTCTCTGATGCAGGAAGTATTTAGGAGAGAGTTTCTTAATTCCAAGTTCTCAAGACTTTTAAAGTATGCTATTATCATGTATTTTTAAGTTTATTGCTCTATGCTCAGGAAATTTGACTTATAGATCTCTACCTTTTATATTTTATTGAGATAATATGATAATAATTTTTATTAAATTATTTTATATAATAATTTTTATAAAAATTCCAAGGGCAAAATAAAATAATGTTTATTTTTCATTAGCAAGACACTGAAATCGCTGTATGTAATAAATCAAGCTTGTTGGTTGTCTTATTCAGATCCTCTGTTGTTTATTTTTGTTTTATTAGATTCATCAAATTCCGAAGTAGGAATATTAAAGTATTTCACTATATATAATTGTGTGTGTATGCTTTAAATTAAGTCCTTTTATTTTCAGTTTTCTAAATCTTATAACTATATTGTTTGAAATATCAAAATTTATAGCTGTTGTATTTCCTTCAAACTGTATCTTTTGCCATACTTTTATGTCCCTCATACTCTGATTAACACTTTTGAGTTTAAATTCTACTTTGTCTGATGTTAGTATCTCTATCCACCTGCTTCTTCTTCTTTTTTTTTTTTAAGTATATCTCTTTGGTATTTCTTCGTCATCCCTTTATTTTCTTTTAAGTATGTCATTATTTTAATATAAACTACATTTATAAAACATTTAAGAGACACAAAAAAGTCTAAAGAAGAGAGCCACAAATTACCACAAATTCTACTGCCTAAAAATAACTGGCGACAATATTTGGTTGACATGATTCCAGACGGTTCTCTATGCTTACATAGAAAGAAGGATTTAGACAGAGGCAGGCAGAGAGACAAAGAGAAAGAGACTCCAAAACAGATGTACACAACTGTATAAGGATGGTATTGTTCTATATGTGACATATTTTTAAAAATAAATACTGCGTTTAATTTTAAACACATTTAACAGAAACAAATGTTAAGATCAAACTACTTCAGATAATAAAAGGATAATATGTTCCTAGAAGATACCAGTAAATGTAAGGGAATTTAAGAAGTTGGAATCCTTGTGGGTTTTTTTTCTAATAATGTGAGTTTCAATATAGACAGAATTGATTGATTACTTGCTGGAAAAGTTAAGGAATTAACACTTCGATATATCCTATAGCCTTCCCTCTCTTTCCCAATTTTGATGCTTATATTATTTTAACTTTGTCAGTTTTCATTTACAATCTACATCATAATTCTCTCAGATACTTCATAGTATCTTTATAACTAAGTAGACCCCATGCTCTCCACCAAATCCACTTATATGGCTTCAGAAGAACAGGGCTCTTTCTTTCGATTCATCCTTTAATGAGTGAGATTTCGCCATCAAGCAGATTTTTCTAAAAGACTCATACACAGATGCCATATTTTCTGAGTCCTTTCATGTCTGAAATGTGAGCTCTTGCTTTTATACTTAAGCTCCAACTTGGCTGGATAGAATTCACTCTTTTCCTTGTAGACATTTCTCCTTTGTTCTGGTACTTTCCATATTGCTGCTGGAAAGATATCTGAAACCTGTTTTATTTTTCTCCTTGTAAGTGAATTTTTTTTGGTCCTGAATATACATATGTATACACATACACACGCACGCACATAATTTTCTAAGTTTAATAGTTCAGCCAGAATGTGCCTAAAGGTTTACTGTTTTTTCTCCTAAATGATATGTATTTTTAATCTTGCAGATTTAGTCTTTATTTTAATATTTATATGAGTTCACTCTTTAAATACAGATCTCTCATTCATTTGGAATTTATTCTGATGCGTGGTATGAGGGATGGGTCCAATGTTATCATTTTCCTACTGACTACTTAGGTGTTGTTAGGGGCACTTTGAATTTGAAGGGCTTACAGAGCATGAAGGTCAAGGTGTCTGCAGGGCCTTTGTGAAATTAGGGCTGGGGAGAGGTCCTGGACAGTGGTATGGATTTGAGGGTCATAGTCGGGATTTCCAAATAAGGAAATGACTGGGATTGATGGGTGTCAAAAATTCAGAAATAACTAAATTAAACCCACCAATTCGAAAAACAGTATTTAGTAAGCATTTATTGTGCATAACAACAGTTTACTAACAAAGAACTTTTAAATTCCAAGATGTTTCAACGTGGAGCTAGCTCAAGGGCACGCTATCATAGGATGGCTAATAAAGTGAAAGTGAGGAAGTTGCTTAACCTTGTGATTATTATAATGAGGGCTCCTAGATGGCTGGAGACTGGTTAAAAATGGTTATTTTATGCAATTTTTGGGAAGATGACTTGAATTTCTATTTTTAATTATTAGGCATTTACAGGAAGAGGCCCAAGTTAAGTTTCGCTTGTTTTACAGAATAAGCTAAATTAAGTTTCTCTTAATGTCTTTAATAGTTTTGTCTACTCAGGGAATTTTCAAGTCTGGTCTCCATTTTTTATTTACTTTTTAACAGTTCTCTTCTTTTGGTCATTTTCTCGGTAGGCTGAATATGACTAACTATGATAGCCTTACTCTTGGTTACCAATGTTAGTATAGGTAGGCCAAACAATCACATATTCTCTGTATGCTAGTTGAATTGTCAGAATAGATGGTGATGTAGTCGTTGTTACCAACAGCTGCATCTCCATTATGGACATGGGAGGTCAGATCACTGAGTTCCTCAACTTGTCTAATTCTGATGGATATCTTTCAATGTATGAGTAACTGCTGAAAGGCATGTAAAACCCTTGAGAGAATATGATGCACTAGAGAGGTTAATATGATGACTATAAGGAGAATAATAGCCAAGGATTGAAAAATTCCCCAGAGCAGAGATTCCTAGGAACTAAGATTTAATAAACGAAATAAGTCAATCAAATGAATTATAATTAGATTCAGGCTTTACCTTTTGGAGTCAGTCTACATTTTTTTTGGATGATGTGTAATTAATTGGCTTTCAACTGTTTTTGGAAGAAAGTGATCATATTAATAGAAAAATGTATTCATCTCTATTGTAAAGTACAATTATTGTGACTCCAGGATGAGCTCTTTATATTTCTTATTCAGCTCCCCAAATCAAACTGAACAGAGCCCTCTGGTTTTCCCGGGGTTTCAGTGTTTTGTTTTGTTTTGTTTTTTAGTTATTTATATAAGCACAACATGTGTTAACCAGTTCTATAGCTTCTATAAAATCAACCTTAGTTCTTTTAAATTGTCTGGTAATAAAGAACCTTATGATTACTTAGGCAGGATGAACACGAGGATGTTTTATTTCAGGAGGTGGTATTGCAGGTGAGCTTCCACCTAATTTAGGTCTCTTATGGTGTGAGCAATCAAGTAATTTAATAAGAAGAATTTCTATGGAAACAAAAGAAAAAGAAAAACAACTGTTAAGTTGGAGCAAACTATAAAACACAGTTTCTGAGTTTGGAGAGCAGCCAATTGAGATAATATCTAGAGATGAGGTAGAAGCATCTTTACATGGTGGAATGAAGGTGGCAGTTTCAATTTGATGGATTTTTCTGGTTTACAGTTAGGCCATCTTTGATGGTGCCATCAGGTGTTCTGGGGAACTCTCTTGAATGGCCCATACAACAACAGGCATGGAGGTTCTTCATACATGATTTATTATGGTTGTTTCACTGAAGTTTATAAGTGGATGACAAAATCTCAAAGACAATGAACAGGACTAGAATCTGATAATGGGTACACAATAGTTTTCTATCGAGACACAATTTTTTTCATAGTCATCCCATTTTTATCAAAGGTAATTACAGTAATTTGTTTGTAAAATAAATCTAGTCTTACTCAATTTGGCTTCATTATTTATACAATTATAGTAAGAATAGTGATTCTATGTACATTCTCAAATATGATATTCCAATCAAAGTTTTCATAATATCAAGGGGCTCTAGTGGTTCTATAAAATCAACCTTAGTTCTTTAAAATTGCCTGGTAATAAGGAATCTCAGATTAGACCTTTAAAAGTCTCTTCAGACTAGGAAGACAAGCTTAGGACTTGACCAATTGTGTCCTGTTGCAAGAATAGATCCTATTTAACTTAGGTAAATACATATATATTATCATGAAAAATATGAATATTTGATAAAATTTTATGAATTCTAGAGAAAAAAATGTTTCTAGGGAAAAACCTACTTGGGTTAACAAATTCTGGGATGCTTGTTTCAAAATTTATTATCATGATAAGTTTATTCTAGGTTTTGTAAAAAGATAAATACATAGTAATAGCCAAGTCAATTTAAAGAAATAACGGTGAGCTACAAAGACATTAAGATATGTAAAAAACATCATTTTATTGGTGCAGAAATAGATAATTGGACCAATGGAACAGATTGAGATGTCCAGAAATGAAGTCATATACATATGGGAATATAATATTTGATAAAAAAAATATTTCCAGTAGGTAGGTCAGTGTTGGGGTAGTTGTTTATTAATTAGGAAAAGAAAGTTATAACCCTACCTTGTACCAGTTACAAATATAAATGGGCAATGAATAAAGACTAAAATCATTTCAGAATGCTATAAATATATTAGAAGAAAATATAAAATATATTGATGATTTGGGGAAAGGAAAACCCTTCTACAAAAATACAAATATGTATGGGGACAAAAAAAGACAAAAACAAAAAGTGTGAAGTCTTATAATTTGATTACCTCATAATCTTCTAAGTGGCTTATGTATGCCAGGACACTTGTGTGAGTGTGAGAGAAAGACAGCAAATAAAATTGAACAAGTGAACGTGAAGATAACAGGAAAATTACAGGGTTTGTCTTAGATGATAAAAAGGAAGCTATCATCATCTAGCTGTGTCCAGCTCTGATAAACAATTCCCCACCAGCGATGACAACATGAGTTTCGACCATGAGTAGTAATGCATTAAGCATGACTAGCCTTTGGATGGGTAGATGCCTATGGTATAATATCAAGAGGCCCTGGCAGGGCCTCCTGTCCACTCTTCCCTCAAAGAATTCTCCTGCCTAATAGCTGATGCCCAAATTCTCTTTCAAAAACTACATCCTTAAGTCAAGGCTTGATTCTTGGCAGTGCTCTCCCAAGGCTGAAGAGTGCTTTACACTTCGGAAGGCGCTTCTCCACCCACTGACACATTAATAGCCTGATAACTCTGTGATATAGACAGATACAGCCGGAGAAACAGAGAGATTAAGTAACCGACCCAGGATTAGACAAGAGACCGTTGACAGAGCTGGGGAAAGAAGAAGCCAATACCGTGGATGCCTCATTGGATGCTTGGTTTCCAGACAACTGGCCCTTGGAAAATACAGGGAGAGAAGGTGAAGGCTCCAAAGCTGTCTTTGCTGATATTGGAATTCTGCCTTGGACTGTTTCCCATCATCAACTGCCTTAGAAGAATCAGTGTTAGCTTGCTTGACCTGAAGCGCTGGCCTGTTGAGGGACCATTCAGTTGGGTGTTCAGGGAGAAATGGAATAATTCAAGGGCACATCTGTCCAGAGGCTGGCTCCCAGGCATATCCCTGCCCAGAGACAGGCTTCCCATCATGCCTGAGGACAGCATGGACAGCTCAACCAGGGGACTTCTTACTTCTCCAAGGTCAGGAAACTACAATGCTTCCACCACTCCCTGGGCAGCCAACACTTTATGCCTGGCAAAGGTCCTGCCTTTGTTCTACGTCTGGAGAAATCTTTTCTTCTGAAAACTCAGGAAGATATTCTTCTATGTTTTATTCTAAAGTTTTCTTTTGACATTTAAGTCTCCAATCCACCTGCAACTGTTTTTTTTGTGGCTGGTGTGAGTTGGCAACGTAATGTTTCCCGTATGGATAAATGACTTCACTAGCACCATCTCCTCCCTGCTGACCTGCAATGCCACGTCTGTGACGTGTCAGGCTTTCCTAGTGTTACTGAGCTGTCTCTTTCCTAGCGACTGACACTGAGTCGACGCCACACTGCTCCAAACACCGTAGCTTTCAAATATTTCTTGAGATACAGTAGTGCAAGGCTCTCCTAACATCGTTTTTCAAAATTGTCCTGGTTTATCTTGGCCCTTAACTCCACATATAAATTTTAGCAAGAGTGCATTAAGTCAGGGATTTTGATTAACATCACAACAAATTCATAAATTTAGGCAAAATCGACAACTTTATAGTATTGAGTCATCCTATCCATGAGTTTGGCATAGCTAAGTTCTTTCATCTCTTAACATTGTTTTATACGTTTATTTATAAAAATTTTACACATTATCAATTAGATTCATTTATTCTTTATATTTTTGTTGCTATTGTTAGAAGTATCCTTTTCCAGTACTCTTTTATTGAGGTATAGTTACATATAATAACATACAAATTTAGGGGTACAGTTTGATGAGCTTTGACAATTATACATACCTGCTGTAATGGCCACCATCCCTAACAAAATGTAGAACATTTTCATTCACTCCAAAAGGTTCCCTCATGGTTTTTTTTTTTCTAGTTAATTCCCACTTCCCCCTGCCCCCACCATCCCAGAGATGACCACTCTTCTGATATCTATCAAAAGATATCTTTTAGAATTCATTTTTAACTGTTGGCATTTGTTCAACACATATTTTTATAGAGTCCTTAATTCTCTTTCATTTCTGTAAAAGTACAATTTTCCCCCAGCATGCATGCTCACATATATTATTGGTATTTCATGTGAGTTTCCGGCCCTTTCCTGAGAGTATCTTTAGAAGATGTGAGACTGAGAAAGGCTATCTGGATATGGGATCTGCGGTGGAGAATTAAACTCACTATCTTGGCAAAGGCCCATGAAGGTTTTCTCCAGCTTTCTGATACTTAAAAAAATTAGTGACATAGCTATTGGTAAATCAATAGATCCACTAGCTCTTGATTATCTTAGTGGAAGATAGCAATCTGGCATTATCATCCCAACATCAAGCTTGTCTTCGTGTAGCCACCGACTCAGACATTTGGATGAAAAGTGTGTTGATGGGCAAATGAACATTCTTGTGGGTAGATACATCCAGTCACAAAATATGTCTTATTCATTAACCTATGTTCCCTGGGCTGCAAGAAGAGGGAGCAAATTGTGAGTACTTGAGCTCAAGCCTCAGTTTCATCACCTGTAAAATGGAGATGATTTCAATTTAGAGTTAGTTAATTTGCTTATCTATACCTTCCTTTCCCATTTTATCTCAGTCAGTCCCCAAAGCACTTCTACAGGAGTAGGTATTCTCCCACTTTACAGGTGATGAAACTGAGGCTTGTGGAGGGTAAGCAACCAGTGAGAGGGGGCATCTTCATAATACCCTACCTGCTTACCTCATGAGGTTGCTCTGATGATCAGGTGAGATCATGGATGGGAAAGTGCCCTGAGCACAAATTTGAATTTGCACAACTATTGAAAAGTGCTGTCCTGGTGAGCTGAATCACACCTGCCAAACTCTGCCTGCTCCCAGCAAACCGTGTAACTATTAAGAGAGAAAAACACTTGCTAAACAGTTGTCATTAACATCCTTGCTACCTCTGCCGATTCTTTACTATGTGCCAGCATTGTACAAGGCCTTGGTCGTGCATTAGTTTAGCTGGGAACCTGAAGCCCTTTGACCATGGCCTGCAAAGCTTATAATCTGGCCACTGGGGTTACATTCCTTTGGGAAGCTTCTGAGTCTGCATACTTCCTCATCTTCTTATAGATGACCAAGGAACATGTAGACTTTTAATAGCTCTGAGAAACTCCAGAGTTAAGAAACCTATGACTTTCACTTGGTATTTCGCAAACTTAGCTCACCAGGAAACTCTAGCCCTTTTTTTCTGCCCAAAAGTCGTTGCAGGGATGGGGGAAGCATGTGTTGAGGCCGTGTGGACCACCTGTGTGTACAGAATTTAACAACAAACAGGCTTATTAGGGGTCAGGCTTATCTGGGAAATCCAGGCCTTTAGGTTTCAATGAACGTGTGATGGCCTCCAGCTGTCAGGAGTTTACAATCTGACCAGAGAAAGAACTGACCTTCACATCAACTGTGGGCCTGGGGCTGGGGGCAGGGAGGCTTCTGGGGCTGGAGAGAGGCTTTGGAGCACTAAAGGAGACAGGCTGTCTGGGACAGAGGCAGGGGCTGAAGGCTGAGGGGGTAGGTCACTGTGCCAGGTACAAGGCCTGGTGGTGATAATGGTAGCTTGGTGGCTGGTCTGGCTGTGTGTTCAAATCCTGCCTCCCAACCACCGAGCTCTGTGACATTGGGCAAGCCCCTTCCATTCTCTTTATCTCTTATTTCTTATCTAAAAAGGGAGGCAATAACAATATTACTTGCCCCATATGGTGAGAGCTTGAAGGTCAAATAAATGAATTGAGGCAAGGCTCCAATCGATGTCAGCTAGTGTTTTTATGCAACTCCCTCTTTCCTACCTTTAAAGCTTCTTCCTCTTTAGGTGCTTCACTGGGGTACTAAAGTCAACCCATTTGGGACTCACTTTACAAGACTAGTTTTCTAACACCTGAGCTATGAAACCACAAGGCGCCACTTTAGATATCAGTGCATGATGTGGTCAGGAGACAGGTGTGCGCGGGGCAAGGGCTAACTCCAGCTCTCCTCAAATTGCTCCAGCTGCCCCGTCACGAGGCCCCAAGTCAGTCTGGTTCAAATCACCTGAGTATCTGGCTAAGAAAGTGGTTGTTGAAAGAGCTTCTCACAGGCTTTATGATCCAAGGTGGGGGTGGGGGAGATAGAGCAGCTTCCCCTGGACAGGCTGGCAGAGCTCTCAACCCTAGCCAGATGGGTTCCACACACACACACACACACACATATGTGTGTGTGTGTGCCCCCACGTGATCACACCATGTCCATCGCTGTCCTGTTGACCAGTGGAGAGCTCCCCACTCCCTCCTTGTTCATTCTGTGGTTTAACTTGCCTCCCCTCCGGGAGGCCTGAGACACAAGCCAAGGCCAGAAGACAAGACAGCCAGCCTTGGCCACCCCTCCCCTCCAGGATGCAGCCCTCTCCCTGGGGCGTTGGAATTTCTTATTCTCTCCTGCAGTGAGGCAGCAAGACAGCCCTTGCGACAACAGTCCCCTGTCCTCTCGGGGACTCGAGCTCTTGAATAAACCTGCTTTCCTTCTACTGAGCTCTGGTGTCCAGAGGTATTGGCTTACAGGCGGCAAGCAGCCGGACCAGTAAGTAAGGATCGATTCTCTGCTGCTCGTTCTGTTAGCATCTCTGAAGGCGGAGGATGTCTTACTCAATTGAAGGCAACCTCTTCCAAAGAGGGTTGCAGTCACTTGTGTTGAACACCAAGGGACCGCCTTAAATTCTTGGCTTGAGGGGTTTTTGTTGTTTGGGGACATCGGTAATGGGACTTGAGACGGCAACTCTGTGTGAAGAGGAGCACGGGGGTCGGCTTTTCACAGACTTTCTGTTCCCTCCACTCAGTACCAGGGTGAACGGGAAGTCTCCTTGCAGGTTCATAACTTGTCACCAGTACCCTGAGCCCTTTGCTGTCCTAGCGTCATGTGGTCCCCAAAGAGACCCTTCAATTGGGATTGATTTTCTTTCTCAGGGTTACATAAAATAAAGTCGTATCTTACAGCTCCCAATAGTTTTGATTTGAAAAAATCATGGCTCTCTATTAACCAGAATGTCCCGTCCTCCGGCCATTCCTAAGAGCAGGACAGTTACTCCGTTAATAAACTCCAGTGTGGCTGTGGTCGTTGAGCGTTCTTCCGTAGACCTAGAACACAGGCCTACAAATTGCAGAAGGCAGTGCCAGGCCGCCCACATGTCCTAAGTCGCCCTAGCACACTTGGGCTGGGTGGTTACGAGAGAGCCGCACCAGATGAGACAAACAGGGATTGGCTGCAGAGCTAGGCTGGAGATGTGTGCCTGGGAAACATGCAGCCCCGGCCCCGCCCAGAGGCAGCTCAGGATGAGGTGAACATGATGGGCGGGAAAGGAAAGGCTCCTATGCGTGAAGGGTACAGAGAGCAGAGACTCTTAGCTCAGCTCGGGGCGGCAGGAAAGCTCTGGAAGCGGCCTCCGTAGCCATGCGGTCCATGTCCCCGTGGCGACCCAGCTCCTCCTGCCTTCATTCCTCCCTCTTGGCTTCTATGCCCGGGACCTGCTTCTAGGAATGGCTGACAACGTTAGCTCCCCAGGAGTGAGAAGCTGACTTTCAGGTCAGTTGTCACTACGAATGCACAGTGGCCCAAGGGGCCGGTGTCCCCATGCCTTGCCCCCTCAAGTCCCACTGGCCAGCGTACAGGTGGCTGTTTTCACTTTAGCACCAATTTCTGGACAATCAGATGTGGGCTGGGTCACATGCTACGCAGCAGGGAAGCCCCTGTAACCATGTTTTCTCAGGAAGGGGAAGTCTTTCTGCTCAGACAGTGTATTCGCCTGAAGGTATAAATTAAAGGGCCTGAAGACTTCACATGTCACCCTCCCTAAGCACTCTGAATTTTCACCAGGGGTCTGGAGTTCACCACTCTAATTATTCCTTTTTTTTTTTCTTTTTGAGCTATAATTGATATATAACATTGTATTTGTTTCAAGGACCCAACATAGTGATTTGATATTTGTATACACGTATTGCTTACACGCTCTTCTTGTTCAACCTTCTTTTTCTTAGATTTCTTACAGCCTTCTCAGGCACGAACAGACACTTCTGTAAATTCCAGGATACCCGCTTCCATGGATATCTCCTTCATTATGAAAAACGACAGATATGGCATTGTTATGGATCTACTGTATTAGGCCCACAATCCACCCAGTAACAGTTTTACTCAAATGAGGGACGCTGGCACATGTGCTGTGGAAAGACCTGGCTAGCCTTGGATCTCAACTACTACGGCCTCCTCACACAGCACTTCACGTACTCGGGGCTTGTGGTAACAACCCAGTATGATTCTATCAGATATACCCTTATCTATATTTCTTTTAAGTATATGAAAACTTTAATAATATGAGAAAAAAAACATGTTATAAACATTTAGAAAATAGGGGAAAAACAGGAAAATTACCTACCTTACCACTTTAATACAACCGTTGATAGTATAAACGAGTTGATATGTCATAAACATGATGTACTTACGCTTAAGTGCAGAGCTCTAGGAGTTTTTACACACATGCACATCTGTGTCGCCACCACCCGGATGAAAATGTGGGGCATTCTTTGCGCCCTGGTACGGCCCCCTCATCCCCTCCTCGGGAGATGCTCCCTCCAGAGGTAACCACCATTCCGACCTCTGTCATCACGGATAAGTTTTGCGTATTTTTGAACCTCCTATTAGTGGAGTCATAGAGTACGCAGTTCGATGTCTTTTTTCAAAAACACGGTACCCGCGAGACTCATTCGTATGTCTATCAGTAGTTTGTTTTCACAGCTGCATGGCATTCCATTGCTTGCATCTCCTCCTCCCACCATCTTAACATGAGCACCATTCACATTTTAATGTAATTACTTATTTTTCCTCTGTACACATAGTTTCGAACATAGTTATAAAGCAGTGTGCTACAGTTTATAGTGGTTTTTGTCTCTTTACACGTAACATTTCTGGTCTTTAATTTTCACCCTTTATCGTCTTGGAGAAAAGTTGCTGGAGTTGTTTTACACCCATGTAAAAAACACTTCCTCCTATTTGTTCTCAAACTGCCATTTAGAAAGTTCCAATGGGCAAAACACAACCGTATCCTTCATAAATTGGTGCGTCCTCGCTCAGCCATTCTCTTCCCAGAGGTGAGGTCTTGCCTTTTCCCTCTTAACCATGTAAGAACAGACCGGAGGGCCCAGTCCCACATCTGGGAGCTCACAGCCTTAATGGACACAGAGAAGCACGTGGGAGGGAATTTCTCCCACCTGGTAGGTTGCCTCTTCCCAGGGCTGGGCGAATCTCCACGGTCTCAGGCTCTGAGCCGCACATGGAAACGGGAAAGCAGACTGGATAATGAGCAATGAGATCAGCTGGTCTGCAGCAAGTCTGGGGTGTTGCTTAGTCGCTGGATGCCACTGATTCTCCTTAAAGACTCAGGCCTAGAGCCCTGGGGGTGGCCTGACTAGGGTCCTGGCTCCCACACCCCATCGTCTTCCAGCATTAGGCACATCAGACCAGGCAGAAATCTAAAGGCGGGCTGGGCTGTGCATTCTAGTTCATGTACACTGTGAGCTTCAGCTCCTGGGGACTTTGCTTCTCTCCGCAACCTAGAAATGCCGAGTGAGCAACAACTTGCGTGTGTGTGTGCACGTGCACGTGCACGTAAGTAGCTTGCTCCCTGCTCTTGGTACCAGCATGTTCCCTTATTCTGTAGTTTCTGATTTATCTTGTCTGGTGTTCCTAACAAGGAACTGCATGTTTAAAGCACGAGTCTGGAGTTTACCTCTCCTGCCTGAGACCCTCGTGTCCACGACAGCTTCTGGCCTCTCTGACGTGTCTGTGCCAAGGCGGCACTGAAGCTTGGCTTCGGAGGACCTCCTCTCAGTACTGCCCTCTGCTCTGACCTGTTAGAACGCGGCAGAACTGTGGAGAGAGCGGCCGCGGCAGAGCGCGGGCAGGAGGGGCCTCGTCTTCCACACTGGCCGGGTTCCTGAAAAGCTTGTCATCTATCAGAGCTTGTTTCTTCACTGAGGCTCTCCTACCAGAGGCCCTGGGCGTATGTGGTCTCTGTGGCAGGGTTCCTGTCCCTGGGAGTAAGGCCAGGGCACAGGACACAGACTTCCCCACTGGTCCTTGCTCTGTCTCTGTGTCCTAGTTGCTCCCCACGGCTCTGAGACCTCCCTGGTTATGGACCTGTCAGCTGATGTCCCTGAAAGCAAGGAGGGGAGAATGCGAGCAGTTCCCTGTTGCCCTCGCTCTGTTGGCAGCTGGAGATTCAAATAAATACAAGGTCCAGGGTGAAGAAGAGGATCCTTCGGGACACCAAGTGTCCACCAAGGCAAGCCGTGAGGGATGTCACAGCTGTTGTCCCTTCTCTGCTGCTCTAGACTGTGTCCCCAGCTGCCTCTCACTGTGTCCTCAGCTGACAGGCCTCAGAGGCTGTGTGACACTGGACTCCCTGGTTCTGGGGCTTTGCATCTGTTGTGTTTTCACTGAGGAGGGGGGTGGGGGGAAACCCAGCAGTTTCCTTGGCTAGAGGGACTGGGACCACAGGCCAGTAGGTGAACAGGTATTTGCCCTGCCTCTGCTGCCCTAGGTTTCTTTACCGTGGGCTCCTCCTAGCCCTTCCTCAACTCCCAGGAAGACAGAAGAACCAAGGGTTTGGCCAACTTTGCTAAGAGGAGCGTCTCTGAAGCGCCGTTGACAAAGGGACCGAGGGAGCACAGGCCTGTGGTGCCACCTAGAGGAAAAGGTGTCCCTGGGCTCGCGGCTGGTGCAACCGGACTCCTTATTGCAAATCAACCCAGTTTATGAAAATCCAGGATTCGCTTTTAAAACAAAAAAAATGAGATGGATAGAAAGAGACAGAGGAGTTATCATTGATTTCGTTAAAATTATTTCAATTATTTACAAAGGCATATGTTCTCATCCTACATTTTAAGTTATTTGATTTAGAAAGGAATTTACAAACTCGTTTTCCCCATGAAGGTAGAAGAGGTGGTACTTAGTAAGTACAGTGAGAAAACCTATGAAATAATTAGACCACTCTCCAAAAGAGCAATACAGATAGACTTGGTTTTATATTTTTTTATTGTCATTTAAGTTTTTAAGTCATAAAAACACAAACCTAAGAGTGTTAATACAAGGAAAATTTGTTCTTCCTTTGTTTGGAGCCATCTAGGACCAAAGCTGCTAATCTTTGATCAAATCTCACTTAAACACCAATGACTTTCAGATCCTGCTCCATCCCAGACACCAGACTGCTTTGCCCAAGCGCCTGCTCAGCATCTCTGTTTGGATGTCTGAACTGAACTACTGAACCTCCCCTCAAACTCGCTCCACCTGCAGCTTTCTTGTCTCAGTGGCTAAGATAAAAAGCCTTGACTTCTGGCTTCCTTGACTTCTCTTCCTACCAACAGACAGCCAATCTGCGAGGAAATCTCAAGGCTCCGTCTTTAGAATATAACCAGAATCTGACGACTTCTCATTACCCTACTGCTGACTCCAGATCTGAGATACTGTTATTTCTTGGCCTGGACTGCTTATTGCAAGAGGATTCTAACTGGCCTCCCTGCTCCAACTTTGTCCCCCTACAGATCATTTTAATAGAGCAGACTGAGGCATCCTTCACATGTGAGTCAGATGGTGTCTCCTCTCTACTCATAAGCCTACAATGGCTCCCCATTGTACTCAGAATAAAAGCCGAAGCCCCTACAATCCCTTATGAGGTTTGTGCCCAGGGTGCCTCTCTGACTCCTCGCTGACCACTCGTCATGCTGCCCACTCTGCTCCGGCCACGCTGGCCTCCTCGCTGTTTCCTGAGCACACCAGGCATGCCCATACGTGAGAGGGCCATGAACTGGCTGCTTCCCCTACTCTCCCAGGGACAGAAGACACCCACTGAGGATAAATCCTGAGAAACTCGCCAGCGGAGGTTTAGTGGAGGAACAGCTGCGAACGAAGACCGAAAGGAGGGTCACCTGTGCCATATCTTGGAGGAGTCAAATAAGGTGAAGACAGAAAAATTTCCACTAGGTTTGGCAACATGAAGGTGGCTGGTGACATTAGTAAGATGGATGAAGTGGCAATGCCAGGTTACGGTGGTTTAAAGAATGAGTGAACTGCTCATAAATGTCTTAGCAACACTAAGACTAGAAAAAAAACTTCCTCACTTTGGTAAAGTGCACTTATCTGACTCCTCCTCTAGAAGTGCACCGAATGGTGAACTAAGAACCTTCCTAAGGTTTGGCTCCCCAACCTTGACCCCCCCCCCCCCCCGGCCAACATTGCATTAGAGGTCCCCAGGTCAATGCAAAAAAAAGGCAAGAAAATAAACGAGACATTGTTTACAGGCTTAGAATTAATACCAGGGTACAGCAAGCCAGTTAGATACATAATATCCAAAGCTATTCATTAGAAATTACACAGGAAAGGAAATAGAAAAAAAGATCTCAAATAAAACTGCACAAGACCTTTATGGGGAGAAGCAATGAAACTTTACTAGGGACTATGCCAAGAGATTCCCTAGGAGGGGGCTCTTTTCAGCTGTTTGCTGTGACAGTTCCTGCTAACGTGACCCACGGAGCAGATGTCTGATGCAGAATGAAGAAAAAGCTATTGTTTTTTGGTCATGGAACTGAGAGGTCCTTGACTAATTAGATACTCAAGTTTCTGAGAATTAAGACATGATCTGATGATAAAAAAATGAAAAAGGTGATGGAGGCAGCGGTGATATAGTTGCTGGAGGATAGGACCCGGTGGGAAGCCAGGAGATGCAAATAAAAATAGTGGCAGGGTAATGTCGCTGACTAGCATGAACCTCAAAATAGCACAGGGTTCTGTGAAAGGGAGGGGCTGGCCGGTCTGGAAACGGCACTGGAGGGCGGCGAGGCCACTGACCCACATTCAGGCCCGGGACTGTGGGCGAGAGAGAGACAAGGCCTCTGCATGAGGTATATTGACGACATCTCTGTGTTTCCAAGGAGCTTATGCTCTAAAGAATTAATAACGGTCATACCTGTTCCCATTCACCTCACCTTCCCAACCTTCCGCTTGATCCTGAAGATTGGCTTCTATGTAATCACAGAAGTAGAATTGGGAAAGCTGAATATTCTTATATTAAATTTCTGTGTGTGTGAGCGAGAGAGACAGGAGAGGGGGTGAGTGGATTCAGGGTTGGAGCAGCATCTTCCAACAGCAGTGCTCCTGACGTTTTGAGGGAGGTAGTTCTTTTTCGTGAGGTGGCCCTCCCCGTGCACTGTAGGATATTTAGCGCCATCCTTGGCCTCTACTCACTAGACGTCATCAGCACCCTCCCCTCAGTCATGACGACCAACGTTAGCATCAGCTCAGCAATTGATAATCGCTGCTTCTACTGTTTCAACAGGACGAGTAAAAACAAATGCCGGAGAGGATACAGAGAAAAAGGAACCCTCATACACTGCTGCGAACTGGGACTGCTCATTGGTACAGCCACTATGGAAAACAGTATGGAGGTTCTTCAGAAAACTAAGAATTAATCAATCATATGCTCCACCAATCCCTCTGTTGGATATTTACCCCAAAGGCTTGAAAACCTATATCCAGAGAGATATTTGCACACCAATGTTCATAGCAGCAGCATTCATGGAGGCCAGGACATAGAAACGACCAAAGTGTCCTATGATAGATGATCAGATAAAGAAGCTGTGGTACATACAGACAATGGAATATCACTCAGCCATCAGGAGAGATGAAATACTACCTTTTGCGACAACATGGATGGCCCCTGAGATAATCGTGTTAGGCAAAATAAGACAGAAAACGTTGAAAATCACATATCCCTTATATGTGGGATATAAACCTAGAAGCACCAAACAAACAGGATAAACAAACAGAGACTCATGGACATGAACTATAGACTAGTAGTTACCAGAAGGTAGAGGGTGGGTGGGAGAGGGGAGGTAGATGAGGTAAAGGGGGTCAAATACGTGGTGACAGAAAGAAATCTAACTATGGGAGGTGAACACACAGTGTAAACATATATATGCTTCACTGTTAAAGTGTACAGTTGAAACTTACTGGATTTCATTAACCAATGTCACCATAGATAAAAACAATAAATTTTAAAAAAATGTTGAAGATGGTAAATTTTGTTATGTGCATTTTAATTAAAATAATTAATTAGCCATACACAAAATATTTAATTAACCATAAACCAATAACCATTAACCATAACCAATTAAATTTATTTAGCCATAATTAAAAATGTAAACTACAAGGTGTGACAGGAAAAACTTAGTTGAGTTTAAGGCAATATTCATTCAATTTCTAAGGCATTGTAGTAATCATGTAGGAAGGATACAATTCCTTTCAAGGCCTTCTATAGTTGGATTTTAGTTTAAAACTCAGCATATTTGGTGAAAATCTGAGAGAACTTAGTATGGCATGGGCTCTTAATCACGAAAAATGCATCTTGCCGCATCATCCCATGATGACAATCACTTTCGGCAGCAGGGCATGGTCAGTTTTGTAGCTGCTGAGGGTCACTGGGTCTCTGTGGCCTGCCCGAGTAAAGAGTGGGCCATGGCAGGCTCCGTGCTCTCCTTAGGCCGTGCTCTGAATGATGACTGCAATGCCTTGGCCGCCTCCAATGCAAGCCGATCCAACGGCGTATTTTCCACCTCGACGCCTAAGGAAAAAACAATGGGCAAAATCTACTCAAATGGAGAACTGATTAGACAATTAAATACAATTACTAATGCTAATATCTGTATTATTCATCCTCATTCAGCTCATCATCTCAATATTCTATTCAATCCTCAATATTAGGTTTTTTCCTTTTGGTCTTCTTAGTTTTCATTAATTAATTAATTAAAATTATAGTCGACATACAATATTATATTAGTTTCAGGTGTATAGCACAGTGATTAGACATTTACATGACTTATGGAGTGATCATCCCAATAAATCCAGTACCCATCTGAAACCACATATAGTTATTACAATACTACTGACTATATTCCTCATCCTATACTCTACGTCTCCATGACTATTTTATAACTACCGGTTTGTACCTCTTAATCCCCTCCCCCTTCACCCATACCCCTATCCCATAACCTGAAAATCAAAACGTTCTCAGTATCTATGAGTTTATCTCTGTTTGTTAATCCTGTTCTCTAGATTCCACGTATGACATCTGTCTTTCTCTGTCTGACTTACTCCACTCAGCACGATACCCTCTATTTTCATCCATGTTGTTGCACATGCCAGATTTCATTCTTTTTTTGGCTGAGTAATATTTCACTGTATATATATATGCCACCTATTCTTTATCCATTCATCCATTGATGAACACTTAGGTTGCCTCCATATCCTGGCTATTGTAAACAAGGCTGCAATGAACATATGAACGCATATTACTTTTGAATTAGTGTTATGGGTTTCTTCAGATATTTAGAAGTGGGATAACTGGGTCCTTATTTGTCTTTTGTTATATAGCCTTTGTTTTAAAGTCTATTTTGTCTTGCTACCCCAGATTTTTTTTTTGTTTTCCTTTTCATAAAATATCTTTTTTTTAGTCCTTTACTGTGTGTGCCTTTCAATCTGAAGTGAGTCTCTTGTATGCAGCATATGTAAGAATCTTCTTATTAAGAATTTTCTTATCTATTCAGCTACCCTATCTTTTGACCGGAGCATTTCATCCATTTACATTTAAAGTAATTGTTGCTAGATACACAATTATTGATATTTTGTTATTCATATTGTTTCTCTCTTTCTCTTTTTTCTTCTTCTTAAAGAAGTCCCTTTAACATTTCCTGTGATACTGGCTTGGTGATGATAAAATGTCATCAGCTTTTTCTTGTCCAAGAAGATCTTTACTGTCTTTTGATTCTCAATATAGCTTTGCTGTGTAGAGAAATCTTGGTTGTAGGTTTTTGCTTTTCATCACTTTGAATATTTCCTGTCAATTCTTTCTGGCTTGCAAAGTTTCTGCTGAGAAATTGGCTGACAGTCTTATGGGAGGAGCTCCTTTGTAGGTAACTAAGTACTTTTCCCTTGCTGCTTTTAAGATTCTCTCTTTGTCTTTAACCTTTGGCATTTTAATTATAATGTGTCTTGGTGTGGGCCTCTTTGGGTTCACCTTGTTTGGGAGTCTTTGTGCTTCCTTGGCTTGTATTTTCATTTCCTTCAGCAGGTTGGGGAAGTTTTTAGTCATTATTTATTGAAATAGGTTTTCATTTTCTGTGCTCTTCTCCTGGTATCCGCATGATGCGAATGTTGGTATGCTTGGTGTTGTCCCAAAGGCCTCTTTACACTCTCCTTTTTAAAAAATTATTATTATTTTTAATTTTTTCTTGTTCTGATTGGGTGTTTTCTGCTACCTTAGCTTTTAAATCACTGATTTGATCCTCTGCTTCTTCTAATCTATTGTTAATTCCTCGTAAGGTATTCTTCATTTAAGTTATTGTAGTCTTCCTTTCTGACTGATTCTTTTTTATGTTTTCTCTCCCCACTTTTATGTTTTCTATGTCTTTGTTCAAGTTCTCACTGAATTCAGCTACTCTTCCCCTAATTTCATTGAGCATCCTTATAACCAGTGTTTTCAACCTGCATCTGATAGATTAAGTGTCTCCTTTTTGTTTACTTCTTTTTCTGGAGCTTTATTCTGTTCTTTCGTTTGGGACATGTTTCTCTATCCTTCCATGTTGGCTGCCTATTTGCATTTGTTTCTATGTGTCAGGTAGGGCTGCTATGTCTCCCAGTCTTAGTAGAGTGGCTTTATATAGTAAGTTTGCTGTGAGTCCCAGTGGCACAGTGTTCTCAGAGGCCCTGGAGCTGGGTGCTCCAGGTATGTCCCGTGTATGGGTTGCATGTGCCCTCCCATTGTAGTTGAACCTTGCTTGCTGTTTGCATGTGAATGGGAGGGACTGACCCTTGGGCTCATTGGCTGTGATGATTGGCCGTGACCAGTGGAGGAAGCTGTTGTGCAGGGGCTGGCCCTGTAGAGCAGGATTTGCTTTAGCAGGGCTCTGGTGCCTGCCCTGTCTGCTCTTTGGGTCTGTCGTCCTCAGCTGTGACCTTGGGTGGTACTCTGGCTCAGACCAAAGCTGGCTACAGGGTGTGTAGAATAGGGCCTCTCAGGAGGGGCTCTGCCGCAGGCCAAGTTCAGCTGCAGCCTGTGTCCTGCCCA
Organism: Rousettus aegyptiacus; assembly: GCF_014176215.1. Taxonomy (NCBI): domain Eukaryota; kingdom Metazoa; phylum Chordata; class Mammalia; order Chiroptera; family Pteropodidae; genus Rousettus; species Rousettus aegyptiacus. Next base: position 76,923,543 of record NW_023416287.1, read on the forward strand.
GGGCCACCTGGCATGAGCCACCAAGCAATCTGCAGATGACTGCCACCCGCGATGGGCTTGGAAGTGCCTCCAGAGGCCAAGCCAGAAATTGAGGCTAGCTGCCACTAGTGCCAGGCATGGGGTTACTCAGCAAGAGGTACTGGGCTTGCTGAGGCCAGATACTGATTGTTTAGATTTTGTGATCCTTTGAGAGATTTTAAGAAAGTCTTCTGCATAAGCCAAGATAGGTCATTTGTTCGAAAAATCCAATAGAGGCGGCTTGCGCGGGACTATACATTGGGAGGGGCCGAGTCTCAGGTAATTAATTATGTGGGTGGAGTGACCACTGTTAGCCAGGTTGATAGAGAGAGACTCAGATATGGTGGTTGCCTGTGGCTGCATGCTAGGCTGGGGAGGGCTCAATCAAGGAATAACGGATTTTGCCAGCACTTCTGTCTGGGAGAATGCTACCCTTCCAGGCCTTGCCCTGAAGCCAGATAACTCAGTTCCTCCCCATACGTCCCTGGCACCTTTCAAGCTGCTGCTCCAGAGATGGAGCTCACAGCGAGTCCATCATTAAGTCTGCACGCGGTCCCCTAAAGAGGCAGCCCTCCGTCTCACTCATCCACAGTCTCTGCTGGTTTTAACAGCCAGAAGCTTTAGCACTGGAACCCTGGACGCTGGGGAGCCTGGTGTGGGGCTCTTCTGGAGGGACCTCCATAGCTGAGATATTTCTCTTGATTCTGAATTGACACATGTGGGTGTGGGACCCATCTATTTTGCATCTCCACCCCTCCTATAGTCTTGAGGTGGCCTCTTGGGTGTGCTCCCAACTGTAGGGCTCCTGTTCGGCTAGACTTCAGGCAACTCCCAATGATGGCTATTCTGTAGTTTAGCTGTAATTCTAATGTGGTTGTGAGATGAAGCAAGCACAGCATTTATCTACTCTGCATCTTGGTCTGCTTCTCAATATTAGTTTATAATAACAAACAGGAGAAGGAATTTGGAAAGCTGAGAATTTTTATTTAAAAAAAGGAGTAACACAGAAGAGTGAGGCTGAAACCTACCTATAAGCTTAGATGTGTTATGAGAAAAGAGTAGGGGTAGGAGGTACTTGAAATAAACAGGAAACTGAGGACAGAGGAGTAAACATTTAGCCTCTTTGATTTACATGGTTTTAGAAATTTATGGCAACTTAGAATAAATGTAATTTGTGAAGTCTGTCCAAGTAAAAGGCAGATAACCTAGAGATATTTCATGTCACCCTCATAAAGGAGTCTTCCTTTAAAGTACCACCTGTTCTCATTCCTCAGTCCCGATAAAATGACCTTGAAAAAAGCATCAGGAATTATCGTGTACACGTCAGTTACTCATTTCAACTCAGTGAATCACTCTAAGTAAAATAAGGGTCCCATTCACCTTAACCTGACAGGGAGTCAACGATGATTTTTGCCTTGATATATTTGGTTTCATTAGCAATTTTTCAACTAACAGGGTAGAATGGCCCAGAATACAGAGCGACGAAAAAGGACTTCCATCAAAACTGAAAAGTATCAAATACACGGAAGGCTCCTCCTGGAACCCTGGAAGCCATGAAGGAAACACTTAGCTCAGATTCAAATTATTTGTTTGCTTAGGTCTCTTCTATGAGAGCAACTAGGTCAGAATCCTCTTGGTATTTTCTTTGTTTTCTTAAGTAATTTTATCTTACTCCCTTAGCTGCCACTAGAATACAAGGGCCATGAGGCGTTTGCTCACTGCCGTGCGGCAGCGCAGGGATGGGGCCGTGTGCGCCCCGGCCTCTCAGCGGGCACGCGCCGAGTGCCTACAGTGAACACGTCACAGACGCGAGGAAGAGCACACGCCCAACGGTCGGAGCCGCTAATGAGTCAACTGAGTTATTTAGAAGGTCAGCTGAAAAGAGGTGCCCCAGTAACTTGTTCCTGGGTGTGAAGCAGTGCTAGGGGATCTGAAGCAGAATTAAAAATGTTGGATTATTGTGGGAAAACCTAAATTCATGGATTTCTACAAAAGAGGCAAATCTGAACTGCAACAATTCTAACAAGTACCTTAATTCATAAGCCAAGTGTGCGATAATTCTTGTTCCAGATGCTCCCAATGGGTGACCCATAGCAATGGCTCCTCCATTCACGTTGGTTTTACTTGGATCAAGCTCCAAACACTTCTCAACAGCCAAGTACTGGGGAGCAAAAGCTTCATTTACCTTAAAAACAATTGAAACATTGATAAAAATCCTTATTTACAAACTGATTTTTAACTGAGAATTGTCCAGTTCCATTGATAGCTAATTTTGCTGTTTTTTTTCCTATTTAAATTACCTTGCAAGGTTATTTTATCTTTAGTTGTTCTTTGTAAATATATCAGGTTTGAAAATGGGTATATTTACTAAATTGTACTTTAAATCAAATGCATCCCTTAGAGAAAAAAAATCCTCTGTAATATTAAAAATGGATATTCAAAGCAGTGGGATACTTGTTAGAGGCCATAGGTTCTAGAGCTGGATGAACAGTTCAAATCTTGACTGTATGCATGTCTTTAAACTCTCTTGACATTCAAAATTTCCTTAATAGTAAAATGTGACAGTAGCATCCTAAGAGTTATCGTCAAGGTGAATTAAGTCAACTTTGGGTATTAGGTTAATCATGGGTATTGAGTGTCTAGTGTACTACCTGACACACAGCAAGTACTCCATGAATAGTTGCTATTATTATTATTATTATTCCTCAGTTCTACTACCTATACTTCTAAGAAGAGACTGACAGACAACAAAGAATAAACCTTCAGAGTCCAATACATAAAAGAAATGGCTACTAAGTTGAAATGCAGCAGAAATATTTATATTTGACAAGGCTGGCTACAGAAATTATCTCATTTCAAATTTATAGCACTGTGTTTTCTTATGATTTTTCCTAGAGAATTTTATAGATAAGAAAAGTGATTTTAAGAGTTGGGATCAAAATCCAGTCTTGTGTTCTTTCCTACTATATTTTGTTCTCTCCCAAGATGGTACCTTGTTTGTTCTTAGATTCAACATGTCCTTCCATTTTATATAATCATGTTCAAGGAGGTCTAAGGGATCTACGATGTATTATGAAAGTATGCTTTTGAACCTAGGAAAAACTACCACACGATGATCAAATATCTCAAAGAAAATCGCACCTAGGTATTGAGAGCTATGTCCTTGAATATTTTTATATCTATAAACAATTATGAAAAGCTTTGGAGTGCTGACAAATTTCAATACTTTTAAGAGTAAAATCTAAAGTCAGAAATTTAGTGGTACCTATTTGCTAATACGAATGTGGTAAGTAAGCAGCAACCTTGAGGCTGTGCACTGGTGACTGCCTAAGGATGGAAGAAGAGGTTTAAAGATAAACTGTTTGAAACCATAGTTGCCTGGGCGAGCGATGACCACAGAGGGAATCACACATGCATCTAGAATGAAAAGGGCCCTTCTCTATCAGTTTAAATAAAGAGATTTCCTTTGTCATAGTAATTATTTCCAAATGTTAAGCAGCATATGCTTAATTACCTAAAATTTTCATATGCTCCCAAAATGTAAAATGTATCTACTCCATCTCTAAGTATTTTCTACTCTATCCCTTCTTTTAATTGTGCAAAATACTTAAAATGCCTTTGTTCTAAACCAAGATTTAAAAAAAATACTCTACCAATACATTTAAGTTTCCAATGCCAAAAATTATATAGGTGCATCCCAAATTAAACCACAATTAAAAGCCAAGGTAAGTTTGGTTGTGGCGGTGGGGGTGTCTTAACCTGGGGGGGACAGTGAGAAACTTCTAGATTTGGCACCAAATGTTATTTTCCTATTAGGTCAATTCTTATATTTTTTCACTCTAATTCATAAAATAGGGTTAAAGTTATTTATTTCTCATCTACTTTATATAATAATCATTTCAATTCAATAAGCACATTAATATCCAAAAAGGTAATAGAAGTCTTATACTTTAGTAGGAGAAATCAGGCTATTTTAATTGTTCAAATATAAATAAAACATTTTAATCAGGTCGGGGAAAGTATCAACACAAGGCATGTAATAAAAGTAATACTTATTTAGATGTGCATCATTTGGAAAGACTAACAGAACTAAAACAAAAAGCTATAAAATACCAAATCGAAGCCATTTACGTATAGAAGTTAGTGGTTTATTCATGCTGTGAAAAAGTAAAACACTTACCTCTACCAAATCCATGTCCTTAAGACTCAGACCTGTTTTCTTCAGTGCCCCATTGATGGCAGAGACAGGACCTACATTAGAGCGGAAATCAATTTCATCTTATATTTACTTATGTAACGAATTTCTCCATCTTTACTAAACAGGTAAGTAAGGAGGAAAGTGAGGAGTTGTTAGTAGCCACCAATCTTGCTACTTTTACAGTATTCTATTAAATTATGTGACAATAAGAGCAATCAGAAAATGAGACCAAGGTGAAAGCTGTTTATGCAGTCAAATTGCAGAGGAGAGACTTACATGAAAAGTTATACCATAAATGGCCAAACGAGTCATATATGGGATTTTGCCATCATTTACAGATCATACTTCATAGCAAATGGCAAGGCAGGCTGGGTGCTCTCTCAGAATACAAATTATATGCATTGCCAGTATAGAAGTGATTGTGCCTACATTCTGAATTTTCAGGACGAAAGAGAAGAAATGGCAGTAGCATCTCCATATAGGCATAGCAAAAGAGGACCTACGAGGCACTTAGGAAAAAGATGCTTGAAACATGGAGATGTTTATAAATCCAACAGTAGGCAGAAAGTTTAAATAAAATACAACTTCCACTGAAGAAATACAAACCCACCTAATACAACCTGAAACTTTAGCTGCCAGATTTCTTATGACCACCAATGACAGTTTAATATTGCTCCTAATTTTAAAGTAAATTAATTTTTTTCCCCAAAGGTAAAAATCTGGTTCAGGATGATTATCTACTTCTCTATTTGTTCTTAGAAAGAATGAAATTTCCATAAGTGTCTAAAAAGAAAATATGTGCTATGTTCTGCTGAATTCAAGTAGTCATATATTATGCAACAAGTTTCACAAACAGCAAAGGTAAAATGGGAAATCAGCCTTTACAAGAGCATAATGCAACCTAAATATAATGTAATTTATTTTGTCACCTAGTTAAAATGTTCTTCAGACAACAAGTCTGATGATTGGTAGGACCATGCTTTTCAACTTAAAGGACCAGTTCTGCACTGGCTACTAGTAGATTTAATACAGAATCTAATTCCATATTCTCTTTGTATCTCTCAGGCATTAAAATGGGATGAATAGCTCACAGGAGAGCATAGGCTATCCAGCATGATCAGGGAATGAAGTATCCTACTGAGGTGAAAGATACACAGAACTAAAAGCTAAGAGTATCTAACCACTGTTTACATTTCCCTGTCTTTGTAACCACAGTAAGCATGACCTGATGTGTTCATGCTAACTCAGAATTGTTACAGGTAATTTTAACGATATGCTCTGCCACAGTTTGACTTTTAAAGGATAGTTATTTACTGGGACAGGATAGTTATCTACTGGGACTTAGGAAGGTGCAGTGTTCTTATTGGGAAAAGGCTTTATTTTTAGTCCTGGCTCCAACCAGTAATAGCTGTGTGTCCTCAGTCACCTTTTGGGGCTATAAGCTTCTTATGAGAAGTGCTTAGAACAGGTTTTTAACCTTTTTCTTTTTAAGCAATGGCATCTTTTCTACTAAGGAAGCTCAATATCAGATAAAGCTAGAGCTGCTCCAGCTAAACAGGCTCAGAGTTCTTCCCACCAACCCCCACCACTGCCATCCCCGGGGAGTTTAGGGAGCACCCTCTCCATAGCCGTGTCCTTCATTGGAGCCATTCTCGTCTCTTCAAGTCCTCACTTTCCCTTTTCCTCGGGCCTGTGGCTACTCTGCAGATTCACGGATTACTATATGTTGGGTAACTGCATAACTGAAGAACAACTATTCTCAGAAATTGGATTAACAAACCCATCTCCACTGAATACTCTATAATCTGTTTTTCCCTGCTTGTTCATCTAGTGCACTGCACGTAGCTACCTTGCTTAATCTCATACTACAACCGACGGACAAGCTGTCTAGATGAAGGGAGCATCTGACACTGTGGAGCATTTGGCATATATAGCTCTGGTCAAATCTTGAAGGAAAAAGATAATCTTTCCACAATGCATTCACTGTACTACAGGACAGACATCTGGGCCTGGAATAGAAGGAAGGTGAACCACTACCTTTTCTTTGCTCATTAATTATGTTAATGTATCAGAACCAATTAAATGAAGTTAAACTGAAAAAAAAACTGTAAAATAACTACTTACCTATATCAGATAATTTTGATAGATCATAAAAAACATTTAGGTGCAATGGAGAAAACCTACATCCTAGGCTCCACTGCTGAAACAAAACCTTGTGGGGTGGGGTTACAGGTGAATTTTGATGATCATCTGGTATCAGAACCACTGTTCTAGATACCAAAGTGATAAAAGCCATACCTAAATACAGATATTTAATTTTTCAAGATACTTTCCATCTCTGTGACAAAAGTTCTGTTTTGCTAATAGTGGATACCTGGAAGTTAATAAGCTTCTAAGACTATATATAACAGAGAACAATGGACTTTCAACAGATGTTAGTTTTGGTTGACATAATTAGCAACATCTTGAAAGAAGACAGGTATGGACATGCCAGCTTGCTTTCTTAGAAATTCTACACCAAGATAAATCATCTCTGAAGGACATGTCAGTAAATAGGGTTGAGTATTAACTCAGTCCCAAAGCAGCAGAAGTGGTACCATCTTAGTAGGACCTGGAGACACACTGACCGACGTCTGAACGGCAGGTCAGCAACAGGTTCTCGCCCTTAGATCTTGGGACCTACTGCAACAACCAATTTAGTTTATCAAAAAAAGGCCTAAGTAAGCTCATAGAAAAATCTTTTGACATAGCAAGAATCTGAATCTATTCTCTAGGGTAGGCTATTCCTTGGGGTGTGAGGATATAGATGGAATAGATCGAAACCCGTGGGCACCATTTTTATTTCTGCGAGGTTCCTAATTGGTTCCCTGTTTCCCCAGAGAACAATGGCAGGAACTATTAAAATTCAGCATCACCTGTGGTTCCTGGGAGTGCATCTAACAAAAAACTTACTGTTCCACTTCTAATTTAGACTTTTCTAGCCAAGAATATATGTTTGCAGGGAGTTGCAAATCTTCTCCCGCTAGCACTTTGCCAACTGTGATAGAATGTTTATAATTCACCATTTTCCTGTTAAGCCTCAGCTGAGCCAGGTATTACTCTGACTTCCTGATAGCACTTGAATTATACCTGGATTCACACCCTGGCTCCATCACTTACTGGTGTGGAGCTTTATAAGACAATTATCTTCCCTACACTTCAGTTTTCTCATTCCAAAAGAAGTCTCACTAGAGTTTTGGGAAGATTAAATGATATAATAATGACCATGCATAAAACATCCAGCAAGATATTTATCTTCTCCACACAGCCTTCTCTATTGTGCCTCATGATTTCTCCCATCTCACTTTTCTTTTATCTTGTCAGTACCTTGTAATTCTTTTCTGTTATTTTCTGTGTGTTAATTTTAAATATCTCAAATAGACAATAAGATGTGATTACTGTCCACAAGAGTTTACAGTGTTGGTTTTCCTACTGAGACCAACGTAGTTTTTCACAAAGATTAATTGTTTAAAAGACTGATTACCAATCTCCTTTTCTCAACAAGTGACCTTGATTTGGTTACTATTTCAGGAATTAGAATGCCAAAGAATACTTATCTCTGGAAATAGAACAGAACCAGTTTGTTTCACTACAAACTTACCAATACCCATGATAGACGGTTCACATCCAGAAACAAAATAGCCTACGACTCTTGCCAGTGGTGTAAAGTTATGTTTTTTAACAGCATCTTCACTGGCTATGATAACAACTCCAGCACCATCAGCTATTCCCTAGGAAACAAAAGCAGAAAGATTAACTAGAGGGTAAAAGTTAATCAAAATTTGAACTAACGGAGTAGTACTATTAGGATTATGGCAGTACATAGAAGGCCATATTTGTTGTTTACAACAAAGAGTACCAGTCATACTCTGGTCAATTACAGAGATTGTTTTAGGCACAGAATACAACATCACTAAGGGAAAATAAGGAAGAATGTTAAGGAAAAGCTTATATCCAGTGTGGAGAGGTATAAGGAGAAATCTGATGAGACTGCATACATGAGAAAGAAAAAAAGTGTGAGAACTGAAATAATAAACCAGGTAAATTTCCTTCTAACATTGAAAAGACTAAGAAATTGAAAGACTATCATAAAAGGGCCCCTAGTTAAAATATTTTGTTATGACCTATGAAAACCCACATTAATAGAATATGAATTCTATTAGTTTAAGCTGAAGATTATAATAAAAAAATATCTAAAAGATACCACATGATTATTTTGCATTGCACACATCAAGAAGAGTTCAAGATACTCCATGATGCTGCCTACCGACGAGTTGCCTGCAGTAACGGTTCCTTCTTTCTTGAATACCGGAGGAAGTTTATTTAACTTTTCCAGGGTTGTTTGGGGATGAGGATGCTCATCTACTTGCACTGTCTGTTTTCCTTTCTTTGTCTTCACCTCAATTGGTGCCATCTCGTTGTTAAAACTGCCAGCATCATTAGCTGAAATAGTTCAAAGACAATCATAAGAATTGGGAAAGAAAAAAGAGAAACAAGAAGAGAAACTAAATCAACCATATCCTTTAATTTCTTTAAATTTCTGGCCTGCCCTTTCCTCATGGACTACGTCAACATAAGCTTTTATTTTTCACATAACTTACTCTGCCTATTGGAGGATTTAATATACTGTCATGCAGACATGCAGTCACATTCTGTACCTTTTTAAATTATAATTTTTGATTTTTTCCCTTTTTTAATTATTTAATGTCACCACATATTTGACCCCTTTAATCACATCTACCTCCTCCCTCCCTCCTCTCTAGTAACCACTAGTCTACTGTCCATGTCTATGAGTCTCTGTTTGTTTATTGCTTTTAGGTTTATATCCCACATGTAAGTGATATTATGTAGTTTTCAACTTTTTCTGTCTGGCTTATTTCACTTAGCATGATTATCTTGAGGTCCATCCATGTTGTTGCAAATGGCGGTATTTCATCTCTTCTTATGGTTGAGTGATATTCCATATTGTATATATGTACCACCACTTCTTTATCTGATTATCTATCATAGGACACTTTGGTTGTTTCTATGTCCTGGCCACCGTGAATGCTGCTGCTATGAACATCAGATATCTCTCTGGATATAGGTTTTCAAGCCTTTGGGGTAAATATCCAACAGAGGGATTGGTGGAGCATATGATTGATTAATTCTTAGTTTTCTGAAGAACCTCCATACTGTTTTCCATAGTGGCTGTACCAATGAGCAGTCCCAGTTCGCAGCAGTGTATGAGGGTTCCTTTTTCTCTGCATTCTCTCCAGCATTTGTTTTTACTCGTCCTGTTGATTATAGCTATTCTAACAAATGTGAGGTGGTATTTCATTGTGGTTTGTATTTGTGTTTCCCTAGTAGCTAGTGATGTTGAGCATCTTTTCATATGTTTGTCGACCATTTGTATGTCTTCTAGGGAGAAGTGTCTGTTCAGGTCTTCCGCCCAATTTTTTTGATAGGATCGTTTGTTTGTTTGTTGTTATAGAGTCATATGAGTTCTTTGTATATTTTGGATATCAGGCCCTTCCCGGAGGCATTGCTTGCAAATATCTTTTCTCATTCAGATGGTTGTCTCTTTACCTTAATGACAGTTTCTTTTGCTGAGCAGAAGCTTTTTAGTTTGATGTGGTCCCATTCATTTATATTTGCTCTTGCTTCCCTTGCCTTTTGAGGTCAAATACACAGAATCCTCTTTAAGTCCGAAGTCCCTGAGTGTAGTTCCTATGGTTTCTTCATGCACTTTATTGTTTCAGGTCTTATATTCAGGTCCTGAATCCATTTTGAGTTAATTTTGGTGTGTGCTGATAGACAACAGTCTAGTCTCATTCTTTTGCAGGTGGCTTTCCAGTATTCCCAGCACCATTTATTGAAGAGGCTCTCCTTTCTCCACTGTATGTTTTTGGCTTTTTTTTTTTTTTTTGTCAAATAAACATGGGTTTATTTCTGGACTCTTGACTCTATTCCACTGATCCGTGTGTCTGTCTTGCTGCCAATGCCATGCCGTTTTGATTATTGTTGCTTTGTAGTATAATTTGAAGTCAGGCAGAGTGATGCCCCCAGGCTCGTTCCTTTTTCTCAGGATGGCTTTGGCAATTTGAGGTCTTCTGTGCTTCCATACAAATCTGATGATGTTTTGTTCTGTTTCTTTAAACAATGCCAGTGGGATTTTGATGGGGATTGCATTAAATCTGTATAATACTTTCGGTAGTAAGGTCATTTTAGCTATGTTGAGTCTTCCAACCCAAGAACATGGAATATCTTTCCATTTCTTTGTATCTTCAATTTCTTTTAACAAGATCTTGTAGTTTTCATTATATAGGTCCTTTACGGGTTTCATTAAATTTATTCTTAGGTATTTGATTCTTTTTGTTGCAATTGTAAAGGGAATTATTTTTTCCACTTCTTTTTATGACATTTCATTATGAAAGTATAGGAACGCTATGGATTTTTGAACATTGATTTTGTCTCCAGCAGAAACTTTACTGCATTGGTTTGTTGTTTCTAGTAGTGTTCTTGTGGAGTCTTGAGGGTTTTCTGCATAGAGAATCATGTCATCTGTAAATAGTGACAGTTTGACTTCTTCGCTTTCTATTTGGATGCCTTTTCTATCTTTCTCTTGTCTGATTGCTCTCGCTGGGACCTCCAATGTTACATTGAATAACAGTGGCGACAGTGGACAGCCTTGCCCTGTTCCTGACCTTAGAGGGAAGGTTTTTAGTTTTTCACCATTAAGTCTAATGTTGGCTGATGGTTTGTCATATATGGCCTTTATTACATTAAGCTACTTTCCTTCCATACCGATTTTGTTAAGTGTTTCGATCATAAACAGATGCTGTAATTTGTCAAAGGCTTTTTCTGCATCTATTGATGTGATCGTATGATTCTTATTTTTTAATTTGTCTATGTGGTGTATCACATGAATCGATTTACATATGCTGAACCATCCTCATGCCTCTGGGATGAAGCCCACTCGGTCGTGGTGTATAATCTTTCTAATACGTTGCTGTATTTGGTTCGGTAGTATCTTATATAGGATTTTTGCATCTGTGTTCATGACAGATATTGGTCTGTAGTTTTCTTTTGTGTGTGTGTGTGTTATCTTTATCAGGTTTTGGTATCATTTTATTGGCCTCATAAAATGAGTTAGGAAGTATTGCCTCCTCTCCAATTTTTGTGGAAGAGTTTGAGGAGGATAGGTATTAAATCTCCTTTGAATGTTTGGTAGAATTCACTGGTGAAGCCATCTGGTCCTGGACTTTTACTTTTTGGTAGGCTTTTAATGATTGTTTCAATTTCCATACTGCTGATCGGTCTATAGATTTTCCGGTTCTTCTTGATTCAGTCTCGGAAGGTTGTATCTTTCTAAGTACTGGTCCATTTTTCTAGGTTATTAAATTTGGTGTTGTATATTTTTTCATAGTATTCTTGTATGACCCTTAGTATTTCTGAGGTCAGTCATAATTTCCCCTCTTTCATTCCCTTTTTGTTTATTTGTGTCCTCTTTTTTCTTTAGTGAGTCTAGCCAGCGGTTTGTCAATTTTATTAACCTTTTCAAAGAACCAGCTCTTTGTTGCATTTACTTTTTTTTTTCAATTTCATTTAATTCCACTATAATTTTGATTACTTCTTTCCTTTTGCTGATTTTAGGCTTCATTTGTTCTTCCTTTTCTAGTTTTATTAAGATTAAATGTTAAGTTGTTGATTTGGGCTCGTTCTTATTTTTTGAGATAGGCCTGTAATGATATGAACTTTCCTCTTATGACCACTTTTGCTGTGTCCGAAAAGTTTTGATATGTTCTACTATCATTATCATTCATTTCTATTTATCTCTGATCTTTGTTTCTTCTCTGACCCAGTCATTTTTCAATAGCCTGTTATTTAATCTCCATGTATTTGTGGTTTTCCCCACATTTTTTTTTTTTTTTTTTTTTTTTTACAGTTGCTCTCCAGCTTCAAAGCAAATGATCAGAGAATATGGTTGGCATGATTTCAACCCTCTTATATTTGTTGAGGCTACCTCTGTGTCCCAGTATGTGGTCAATCCTTGATAATTTTCCATATGCACTAGAGAAGAATGTGTAAGCAGCTGTTTTGGGATGGAAGGCTCTGTAAATGTCAATTATGTCCAGTTGGCTTAATGTGTTGTTTAAGGATGTTATTTCCCTATTGAGTTTCTGTTTGGATCATCTGTCCGACTGTGGGGTATTTAGGTTCCCTACTATGATAGCGTTTTGGTCTGTTTCTCCCTTTAGTCCTGTTGGTAATTGCTTTACATATTTCAGGGATCCCTGATAGGGAATATAGATATTAATAAGTGTTATTTCTTCTTGGTGCATGATTCCCTTTACCATTATGAAGTGTCCCTCAATATCTTTCTTTACCTTTTTATTTTGAAGTCTATTTCGTTCAATATTAGTACCACTACTCCTGCTTTTCTTTGAATACCATTTGCTTGAAATATCATTTTCCACCCTTTCTTTGAGTCTGTATTTGTCTTTGGAGCTCAGATTGTCTCCTGGAGGCAAAATTTGGTTGGGTTTTGTTTTTTGATACACTCTGCAACTCTTTGCTTTTTTACTGGTGAGATCAGTCCATTTACATTTAGGGTGATTACTGAAATATGAGGCCTTCTTATAGCCATTTTATCTTTGCTTCCTGGTAGCTCAGTGTCTCCATTGCTTCCTTGTCCTTGTGTTTCTCTTTTCTTTATTTTGGTTGGCTTCTGTGGGTTTTCCCTCTGGTCCTTCTTGTTTTATGTTATATACTTCCGTTCTGAATCTTTGGCGTGTGGTTACCATTACAAATATGTAAAGAACAGTTATATATATCTATATATAGATATAGATATATATACACATACATACATACATACAGTGTCCATTTTCTTCTGTGTGTGCCTTATCTCCATTCCCCTTTGCGAATTTGGATCTTTGAATCCTCCTCTTTTCAGTCATTGTTGTTTCAATTTGTCCCTATGTATGCTTTATGTTCATTACTATCTTGCTATAGCAATTCTCTTCTTATTAAGCTTATAATGCCCTGTTCTTAGTAAGGGTTGCACTCCTCTGCTTCTATTTGCCTTATAGTCACCTTACTCCTAAATTTTTTTTTTTTTTTTTGTCATTTTGTTTTAGGTGACCTGACTCCTTTCAGTATTTCCTGTAATGCAGGCCTCATAGTGGAGAATTCCCTCAAATTTTGTATACCTGGAAAGGTCTTTATTTCTCCTTCATATCTAAAGGAGAGCTTTGGTGGATACATTATTCTAGGCTGGTAGTTTCTTTTATTTAATAGTTTGAATATTTGATTCCACTGCTTTCTGGATTGTAAGGTCTGTGCTGAGAAGTCCTACGATAACCTAATGAGTTTTCCTTTATAGGTTACCGTCTTCTTTTCCCTAGCTGTCCTGAGAATTCTGACTTTGTTATTGATTTTTGATAACTTTAATATAATGTGTCTCGGTGATGGCCTTTTCAGGTTGAGATAATTGGTGTTATGTTGACTTCTTGAATTCTAAGCACCAGCTCATTTCTTAGATTTGGGAAATTCTCATCAACTATTTGTCTGAAAATGCTTTCTAGTCTCTGTTCCTTTTCCTTGCCTTTGATAATGCCCATTATTCTTATGTTTCCTCTCCTGATGGTATCAGCTAGTTCCTGTATTTCTTTTTCATTATTTTTCATTCTTTGGTTTCTCCCTTCTTCCTTCTAATTTATTTCTAGATTAGTGTCTTTGAGATCACTGATCTTTTCTTCCATTTGATAGACTCTATTTCCTAAACTTGCTATTTCATTTTTCATCTCTTTCAGTGTGTTCTTCACCTCCAGAAGTGTTATCTGGTTCTTTTAGAGGGTTTCAATCTCTTTGCTAAAGAACTCATGCTGTTTATCTAGTTGTTTTTTCTATTCCTGAAATTGTTAATATGAATTGTTTTGGCTCTTATTGAGTTTTTTCAGAAGTACCATCCTGAATTCTCTGTCATTTAAGTCTCAGATTTCTATGGCTTTAAGCTTATTTTCTGGACATTTTTCTCTTTTTGAGCTGCCTTGTTACCTTAGTTGTTCATGGTGTTTAATGGACTATTTCTCTGCCTGGGCATTAATGGAAGTGTATTCTGCTTTTTTTTCCCCAGACAGAAGATTTATTATATAAAGGTCTCTCTTTAGCCTGTTGCAAAGAAAGTATTTTTCTTTTGGTTTCCACTAGGTGGCATCTAAGCCTTTTGAATCCCTGCTTTATATAAAGTCTTAGTAATGCCTTTTTTTTCCCTTATAGATATTCAATCATGTTCGCTACCCTCAGTCTCAGTCCCTGTCACTTTTAGTGACAGTTTGGACAACGTTTGCTCAGATCCCCCTGGGGCTCCACAGTGTTCAGTCTTGGAGGATATAGGGGCAGGGGCCCTCGGGGTGGGGATGAGGGCTGCAGCCTTGCATTTTGCAGCCATGGCTGGTAACAATCAACCATTGTTTCTCTGCTGTCCTCTCTCCTCTGCTTTCTGCTCAAAGCTTTCCCAGGCAGGGTTATTCAGGGAACCCGCCACACCTTTTCTCTTCCCCCTCCTCCTGAACGAAGCTCCAGCTGCAAGAGGCAGTTTCTTTGTTTCTCACAGTCTACTGCCTGACTCCTGGGGTTCTAACCTGTGGTAGTTCTTATGCGTAGATCCCACACTCAGACGTGCTGGTAAGCAGTTTGGGTATTTTTTTGTTGAGTTTAAGATCTTCAGCTTATTGTTGTTTCAAGGGGAGAGATCCGGGGACGTCACTCCCCTAATTTTGATTTTAACTACACTTTTTTCATAAGGTACTTCTAGACAGTATTATTTGTCAGTTAGCTATAGATGTGATGGCACTGAGTGGATTTAATGCACTTTTTTAAGTTCTCTGTATGAGATAAGAAGTAATTAAAAAGTTACCAAGTTGTACAACAATAATGGGTGTTTTTTGGCAATAAAGTATAGTTAAAAATTTGTTAAGAGAGATCTCATGTTGTGTTCTTAGCATAATAATGAAAAAAGTTACCAAATTGTCTATGTTACCAAGTAATCTATGACTGAAATTTAATGATGAGTGACTTGAAGAAATTATATGAGCTATCATCGACAGATTTCTAAGTATAACGGTTTATCTGCTTCCACCTCTACTGACTGGAGTGGACCATAGTAATCCAAAGCTTCAAAAGCAAGATAGGTCGGTAATAATATCATCTTAATTTTGATCTCACTTTATAGCAGGCTACACATTTCCCTTATTTGGTTTTCACAACAACTGTATTAGGGCAATAGGGAAGGCAAATATTTTTTTCTCTATTAAGAGATGCATATTTGTCTTTATTTTACAGATGCTCAGTGAATAAATGACTTGATGACTTGACCGAGGTCAGCTGACATGTATGTACGGGGCAAAACTAGAAACAGAATCGATTCTTGACCTCTAGACCAATACCCATCCAACTTTAAATGTATCACTAAAAAACGCAGAGGATGAGTTGGATGTTATTAGCTCCATTACACTTATTCTTCTGAAACGTTAAGATGGACTTTATCTTCACTATGCCAAGTAAATATTTAGTGCCTCAAATAAGAGCTTCCATTTTTTTTATATACTAATTTAATTTCTAAAATCTTTTTCAGAAGACTTACAAATTTCTTCATCTTACCACACTGATAGCAGAACTGCTGTCGTGTTGCTCAGTTTGGACTGATTCAATAGCAGTGTGCAGTGTTACACAGGGCAGCATAGCTAGGGCCTTGGGCTAGTTCTAAGTCTCTGAGTCAGGTGCAATGACTCTCAATGAGGAATGGAGGGAGAAGGCAAAAAAGAATACCCAATGGGTCTTTTCCAAACACATCATCCCTTCCTCATGAATATAATATGCCTTACAGAGAAGGACATCCTCTCTGTCCCTGCAGTCCCCATGAGCCGTCCTCTCTGACAGAGTATATCATGGCCCTCAGTGTTCTACTGACATCAAACGGGAATTTCCCAGTTAATTTTGCAATCATTCATAGAATATCAATCATCTAAAAACAAAGGAATAATTTTAAAATGAGATTTTTCAAAAGGTATAATTTAAAACAAATATTGTATGATCATTATCTGAAATGATCAAAATCTTTCCTATGGTTTTTTAAATTGAGGTATAATTGATCTATAACATTATATCAGTTTTAGGAATACAACATAGTGATTTGATATTTGTATATATTGTGAAACAATCATCACAATAAGTCTAGCTAACATCCATCACCAGGTAGAAGTTACAAAAATTTTCTTCTTGTGTCACGAATGTTTAAAATCTAGTCTCTTAGCAACTTTCAAATATTCAATACAATATTATTAATTAAAGTCATGTTGTACATTGCATTCTGACTTATTTTATAACTGAAAATATGTACCTCTTGACCCCCTTCACCCATTTCACCCATCCCCCAACCCTCTACAATTTTTCTTCTCTGAATACTTATAATATTCAACTTTACTGACCAGCTTTCCACCTCTGCTGTGACTGCAGGGCATATTTGTCAGAGTCTTCTCTGCTTATTTTATATTTTTCAGCAAGATTCTCTGCAGTAATTCCCATGGCAAGCTTGACATGCGGATCTGTTAATGATGTCCACAAAACATCTTCCAGCTATTAAAAGACATTAATAATAAAGTGATTTGTTAAAACGTATCTTTTGAAAGTAATATGCTATAATTTCTTTAAATATAAATAATTAACAGTTTCAAAAAACAAAAGTAAAATTAGATTTTCTAGTAGCATTTACTATTACTACTATTCATGTTTGGTTCTTGGACATTAAAAAAAAAATATCCAATGACATAATAAAATGACACATTCTCTTCTCTCTCTAAACAGGAGGGTCTGAAGAGAACTGAATGTGCTGAATGTGCAGGGTGAGAACACAGGAAGTTATCCAACATTCAAAAGCCCTTATGGTTACATTTTGTAAGAAACCTAACACTGAGTCCTCATGAAATGTTTCTCTGTAGCCACCTTTGTAAACCACAGTTTTGAGCTTTGTAGGAAAAAGGGTATCTGTGCTGCTTTTTTGTACCCTGCCTTCAAGTGACAGGAATAGCTGATTCTGTAAGTTACTATGAGGTTGAAAAGAACCTGGAACAGACTTCTTGAGTAACAGAAAAAGTTGTTAGTATTACTCAATTAGTCAGTCTTTGATAAGTTGCCTGATCTGTTTCTTCTAGAGTTCCTCATCGCCTTTTGAGTCTCTGACATGTCTTTCCAAAGGTTTTCTCAAATATATTTGGTATCTAAAACTATTTCTTCTTTTCGAAGTCTTATTCCTTTCAACTTTCAAAAAGGCAAGATGAGAAACTGGGTCAATAGTGTAAATCAATGAAAAATGCTAAAAATATGAAACATCATTAACCCTTTCATATGGGAAGGATAGCATGCTATCATTTTCTTTTTTTTATTTTTATTTTTAGGCGAGGCAACCCTTGTAAAGACCTTGTCAGCTTACAATTTCTTATTTTTTTATTTTTGATGCCTACAGCACCTGGTCTTCCTTGGTGGTCTCCCATCCAAGTACTAACCAGACCCGACCCTGCTTAGCTTCCGAGGTCAGACGGGATAGGGCACGTTCAGGTCTATCATTTTCAATCAGTATTATTATTTTCGTGTTGTAGCTCTCAAAGGGGTAAAGGTCAGGTTTTGTCTGACTGATTTGGGACACTATACTCTATATTCAAAGAGAATGTTTTCTGTGATGAAAAAGAAATCTATTCAATGGAGATTGCTCCAGAAATAAAACTTCCATAAATCATGGCAAAGATTTAATTACTTGGTTTACTAATTATTCAGTAGAGAGGTTAATTCAATCTTTGCCTATCTTTTTGATCTGCTTCTTCCCTTCCTTCATTTCTCCAAGTGTTAAATCTAATAGCAAAGGTGTGCTAAGATGCTCAGATAGTCAAATTTTATGTGGGTTAAAATGTCAAAACCAACAACCAAAACAGTGTTTTGAAAAAGTTTACAACTTTCCAATCATTCATATCTTCTCAATCTCCTATCAACAAATTGGTTTCAAAATTATTTTTCTTGCCCCAAAATAATGTTATTAAAATTATTAGTATTAATAGCTTGAGAAATAATTTTTGCAAATTGTAATGGTTCCAACCTTGAGATCTGATCCAAGCTTGGTTCCAAAACGTGCATTTCTAACACAGAAGGGAGTCTCGCTCATGTTTTCAGTTCCTCCACACAAGACAACTTCAGCATCTTTAACACAAATATCCTATTTGAAAATAGATGAACAACAACAAAACTCTTTTATTATGACAGAAGTGAGTATTAAAAAGTATGTGTTAAGCAGTAAACTAATAGTAAATCTAATAAGTACCCTATCCTAGCTTATAGTATCTCACAGGGAAATACTTTTAAAGTAATCAGAAGGCAAATGTTACAAGATACAAGAGGGTAAAAAAATTAACAGACTTCAATCATTTATGCATAAGTAACAAATCCTATCTATGTTTTGGCAAGGAATGGTCATTCTTAACACAAGTCTTAAAAATCAGCAGCGATATTGTCTGGCATAAATGTATGAATTGCCAGCAGGTAATATATAACAAATGCTTTAAAAAAGCAAAAGTAAAATTTACCCTATTAAGGGATGAATCCGAAAGAAACTACAAATTTACCAGAACCAGGTTAACCTAGGGGACTCAGAAAAAGGACCCATTTCATTTAACTCTTTCCACTATTTGCATTTTTCAGAAAAGAAGCAAATCACAAGCCTCTAAGAGCCTGGTGTTTAAAATGATTACTAGGAAAATCAGGATCCCTATTTAAGATATATTGTTATAGAAAGAAATTTGAATTAAAGTGAAAATAATTTCTTTGTTACAAAATGTTTTATTTTATAATAAAATGAAGACTTTGACAAAGTTGTATTTCACCGTATGCCTTTCTCTGTGCAACAAACATACTGCCCAATTATACCTTAAAAAGGTCATATTAGTTTGTACTTCCACCAACTGCATCATTCAGGTCTTTATAAAATACATTTCTTATTATCCCCCAAATTCGCCAACTCTCTTCCTAGTCTTACAGTCTTTATTTAGTGTTTCAAACTGCCTCACAGACCTGACTTTAAATTCTGTCACTAATACTTAGTAACCTTGATGCCTTTAATAATCAGTTTCCTTGCCTATAAAATGGGAATAATAAGAGTC
The DNA here is from genome assembly GCF_014176215.1 of Rousettus aegyptiacus. NCBI lineage: Eukaryota > Metazoa > Chordata > Mammalia > Chiroptera > Pteropodidae > Rousettus > Rousettus aegyptiacus. The sequence continues at coordinate 76,942,986 of NW_023416287.1, forward strand.
ATTGCCTCATAGGATGATTATGAACACTAAGTAAGATAGTGAATGTAAACCTAGCACAGTGGCACATAGGAAGCCCTCAATGATAATAAGAGTCATGATTCACTTTTTAAAAAATTGTGATTAAATATACATACCATAAATTCACCACTTTAACCAATTTTAAGTGTATAGTTCATTGAGTACCTTCACATCATTGTGCAACTGCCATCTATCTCCAGAAGTTTTTTCATCTTCCCAAACTGAAACTCTGTACCCATAAAATAACTCCTCACCTTCTCCCCTCTCCAGCCCTGGCAACCACCATTCTACTTCTGTCTCTATGAATCTGACTACTCTGGGTACCTCATCTGGGTGGAATCATACAGTTTTGTTTTTTTCCTTTTGTGACTGGTTTATTCCATTTAGCTTAATATCTTCAAAGTTCATTATTAGCTTTTAAGAAACTTATTTCCCCCTGTGAATATTTTCCCAAGAAAAATCAAATATTGACCTCTCTTAATAAGCACTAAAAATAAAAACCTTCAGTGTTATGTTGAAGTGGGACATTTCCTCTAATAGCTTTTAACATATTTCAGAGAAATATAATTCTGCCCATACCTGACATCCGCTCACAATGGACTGGAAACCAGAGCCACAGAGCCTATTAAGAGTGAGAGCTACGGTTTCCTTTGGGATTCCTACACGCAAACCAACGTTCCTTGCCAAGTACGCAGCATCTGAAGAACTCTGGAACAGAAGGAAAAGAAAAAGAATTTCCTCTATAAATACAGAAAGGACAAAATATATGGAAGTGTTGGCAACCTATCAACAGTTATATGGCTCTAAGGTAGGGCACGATGCACACAGGTACAGCGATTTCACATAATACACGTGCTTACGATTTGAATAAAAACTGTAATTTGGTCTATAGGTTTTTAAACATGCTAAGTATGAGAAATCCTTATATGAAGTCCTCAAAAGAAGACAGAAATTTATAACAAAACTCTCTGAAAATGTGATAGGCTCTAACTGTAACAGAGAAAGTATCTGAGGCTGTGGTATTCACCCTTGGCCGCACATTGGAATAACCAGGAAAGCTTTATTAACATACTCTCAAGCTCCTAACCAAACCAGTTAAATCAGAAAGGTGGTTTCAGTTACTTATGATCAGCCATGGTCTAAAAATATTAAATGACAATTCCAGAAATAAGCAACTCATAAATTTTAAATTGCATGCCATTCTGAGTAGCAGGATGAAATTTTGCACCATTCCTTTGTTTGGCCTATCCATGCTCAGTATGCTACCTACTCATCACTTAGTAGCTGTTTGGAGGATCAGATTGACTGTCATGGTATGGCAGTGCTTGTGTTCAAGGAACCCTTATTTTACTTCATAATGGCCCCAAAGCACAAGAGCAGTGATGCTGGCAATTCAAAGTACTTTATGGCTTCTCTCTGGCAATTCAGATATGCCAGAGAGAAGCCATATCTGAATTGCCAGAGAGAAGCCATAAAGTGCTTCCTTTAAGTAAAAAGGTGAAAGTTCTCACCTTAATAAGAAAAAAAAAAAAAATTGTATGCCATGGTTGCTAAAACCTACAGTAAAAGCAAATCTTCTATCCACGAAACTGCCTTGTTTATAAATCAAACTTCATCAAAGGTATGTATAGGAAAAACATAGTATATATAGAATTCAGTGCTACATGCTGTTTCAGGCATCCACTGATGGTATTGGAAACGTATCCCCTGTGGGTAACAGTGGACCACTGTACTTTTAAAAGCACCCAGGTAATTATAATGTGAAACCGAGACTGAGACCTGCTGACCTAAGGAGGTTGAGAGAGCAGTGAGAGGTGCGACTAGACCACTGCTTCCCAAGCTTTAAAACGTGTGCTGGGCATGTTGTTAAAATGTGGGTTCTCAATCGGTAGGGTTGGGACTGCCTGGAATGCTGCATTTCTAAACATTTTCCATCGATGAAGCCAATGTTGCTGATCCAAGGGCCACACTTTGAGTAAGGAAAGAGATAACAACAATAACAACGATATTTATTGTAGAAAGAGCAAAAGCAAACTTGATAAAAAGTGAAGAATTGGTTCATCAAGGTAAAAGGATTCGGGGTGTTCACTGTCCTATTTTTAACTTTTTCATTGGGGTGTGCTATACCCCTTAGGTAGAGACAGAACCAATTAACTTCAAATACATCAAGGAAATTAATCCATTTAATAAACAATAAATCAAATTATTATGTTCTACACCTAAAATGAACACAATGTTGTAAGTCAATTATATCTCAAAACTGGGGGGTGGGGTGAGGGGACCTAAAAAGCAATGAAATGTATCCCAAATTAGATAGATATATATTTTCCAGAATATATACTCCTTTGAATTATGTATGTCATTGCTTCTGGAATCAGAGAATTACTCAAATTATAAATATCTTTATAATTAACTAATTCATCATTATGGCATGTTAAAGGAATTATTTTTAGAAAGTGATAACATAAAGCAACAGGAACAAATACTGTCCTCTGCCCTACTAACCTGTATGACATTGCCTACAATGACACTGTCAATAGTCTCAGGCGGTACTTTGCCAGCAGCCAAAGCAGCCCTGGCAGCAAATTCAGTCAAGTCCACAGCTGTGAAGTCCTTCAGAAGGCCTCCAAAAGCTCCAAAGGGTGTTCGCTTAGCAGCAACAATAAACACACCTATTGCAATGAGGAGAGATTTGTAAGCAATTAAAGATTAGTCAACATCCCTTAGCATGCTTTAAATAATCTCACTGTGAAGTCTTATTGTAAAGAACAGTTTTCCATTAGATACCTGAAAATCTTTGCACACACACAAAGTCTCCTAAAAACAATCTGAGCACACATTTCCACATATTGTCAACTATGAGACTTTTAACAATGGATTTGTGTCTAGGTATTGAACTATAATTGAGAGCATTCAAACATTATATTATTAGTATCTAAGCATAATACCCCTGTTTATGCCAGTGATCTCTTTCCATGAACTAAACCTATCCTAAAAAAAACAAACTCAACTTCTTTTATTCCTACTTTAAGAAATTTACCATCCAAAAGAATGTTAGGAGCAACATATATAATTTAGAACAGACCTAGAACCATAATTAGAACAGATATAATATTCATATATTTACAAAAGGCCATAAGTATCAAGTTGGTGCAGTAGGAAGACAGTAAAAAGATCAGTGGTGGCCAGGGGTGAGTAGGGAAAAGGGGAGATGCACAGGTGCAGCACGGGGGATTTCGAGGGCTGTGAAACTACTCTTTATGATACTGTACTGGAGGATACAGGTCATTATATACATTTGTCAAAGCCCATAGAATGTATAACACAAAAAATGAACCTTAATGGAAACTGCAGATGTTAGTTAATAACAATATACCAGGACTGGCTCATCAAATGTAACAAATGTACCACACCAATTGTCAGGTGAAATGATTTTGGTACTTAAAGTGACCAAGGCCATTTTCGGAAGTAGGCTGACCCCAGTTCATAGAGGGAGGGATGGGTCCGTATCACTTGAAGGGAATATTCTTGCATAGATAAGTGGGCCCCTTAAGTTTTTTACTGCTTTGGATTATACTGCCCTTACTATGCACGTGTCACGTGGCTCCAAGCTGCCTGTTAGTCCATGGCTACAAGCCACCTGTGTAAACATGTGCCACTCAGCTATCTGTAACAGGCCGCGTTCCTTTTCGCGAGTATCTACCCTCTTCCTGTCTTCCTGCTAAGATGCTGCTTCTGTCGCTAAGTTCTCTTAAACTCTTGATGTAATTCTAGAGTTGTCAGCCTCTTTTCATGGTCTCTTGGCCCCAGGACATTTTTCTAAAACTGATACAAGATGTTAATAATACTGAGGTAGGATAAGGGGTTCTACAACCATTAATTTATCAGAAACGATGGAGGCTAATTTCATGTTTCTCTATAAATTTCCTTTGGTGAATTTCTTCCTTTATAACCTAAGAGATCGTTTTTGTGTTGGCAAGTACTAATGGTGCAATATGAGGTAACTACAAAAGTGTGTGTGTCAGGGGTTTTAAAAACAAAAGCAAGAACTTCCCCTTGGACTACTTTTGCTTCCGATACTTCCAGACTGTAAAGGTTATCTTGAATAAGGCTAACACTGAATTAATACAATATTTTGAATGAGAAAATGTTATTAAATATATTTTTAAAAATAATCTGGGCTGTGTAGATATAAAGACTAGAAAATTTAAAAAGTTTTTTTTTTTCTGTAATTTCATAACCTGGATACCACATCAATAATTATTTGAGCTGATACTATTTTTTCACGTGGCTCACTGTTAAAAGGTCTATGATTTTATCTTTAACTCTGAACTAAAATCTTGTTTATTTTAAAAGGCTCTAAAAATACAGAAGCTAAAACTAAAAGACAGTGAAAAGACATTAGTCCAGAGTATAGTCAGAAATACCAAGAACGGTCCTGCAAGGTAGCGATGTGACTATAGAGAAAAAAACAACAGTAGAAGAGAAACAGGAATTCTGCCTTCCTTTCTATCACATCATTGGGTAAATTTTGACTCATTTAATTAGAGCAACTACAGACAGCAATTAAGACAAATGAAGGAAAATTGCATCCATTTCAGTTTCAGGATTAAAGTAATTTGGCAGCCCAGCCTAACTACCTTGAAAGGATACACAAACATTCCCCAAAAAGGTAAGGAGTAGTAAGAGAACTAGTATTTGTCGGGGTAACCCTCCTGCCAAACACTGGGATGGGTACTAGTACATGACTGGGGGATTGATTCTTGTTGACGAGAATCTGACAAAGTAAGATTTGGGTTGTTGTCACAGCCATGAACTACCTCGGTTATTTTACTTTTCTGGACATCAGTATTCTCAACTGTAAAACAAGGAAATGGCTAAAAATATGATCACTAGCTCTAGAACCATAGTAAACTGTATCACAGATTTATAAACTTTATAACTCCTTAATACAGGTATTGATATACATTCTTTTCCCTTACTGGGCTCACAGTTTTCATCAACTTTTCAGAGGGCTCTGTATTATGAAAAATGGTAAAAACTACTCTGAAAAATATTAAATCATAAAAAAATTACTTTTTAAAAAAGACATTCATTACACTGCAGCTTTCAAATGAATTGGTTTTTTTCAACACCTTGTCTAAGAAAATCGACATGCTATTTTATTCAGTAAATTCGGAATTGGAAAGAACACTGACAAGTTAAATCCAATTGTAAGAAACTGCACACGCTACATTTTGACTCAGCATACCTATTTTTTACTTGAACTGTTCACATGCCATTTTGACTCTTTGGAGCTCCAGACACACCCCCCCACCACCACCACCCCCATCCAACTGCCTACCTGACTTCTGCACTTGAGTGCCTGAATCTTCCCTTCCAAATCTATTCTTTCCCATTTTCCTCTGTAACTAGTACCATCATGAATACAATTCTTCAAATTAGAAATCTGAAGTCATTCTTGACATTTCCTTCTCATTGACCTGTTACTTTCATCAAGTTCTATCAAATCCATCTCCAAATTTGTCAAATCATCTCTCCCCCTATTCCCTCAACTTAATGCCATCCTTCCCCCCGCCCCGCCCCCGCCACCCCCTACTTGAGTCCAAACCACCATTTGTTGTTGCTTGGACCTCTGCAATATTCTTAAATGGTCTTCAACTCTCTCGGTTGTTACATATAGTCTTAGAGCCCTGAGAAAATCAGGGCAGCGGGGAAATCAGATCCTGTCATTCCTCCCACTTGAAAGTCTTCTATATTGCCTTCCACTGAATTTAGAACACAGCCCCATCTCCTTCACAGAGCCCACTGGACTCTGCCCAACAGACACGGTTCATAGATCCAGTCAAGTGTTTTCCTGCCTTGAGACCTTGATATAAAGTGCTTTATCTGAATGTCCTTCAAAGGACACATAAAATATAGACTTTCACATCATTAAAACTAAAAATGTCATTGCCTGTGACCATTTGTTATGAAAAGAGAATTTACATAATTTTTATTTAAAAGGTTAATTTTTATGTACTAAATGCACTTTACTGAAGTCCCTCAAAGGAATGTAAGGGAAAGGGTAAAAGGCAGGTCTTCAACAGAAGGCCAGCAATCATTTTGGAGGTGCACGTCACTCAGAAATTCTCTGCCAGCTCTAAAGCAATGTCAACTCCCAGAAAACCCTACCCACTGCGGTACAAGCCCCAGGTCTCTGTAATGCACTCCTGTCCCAAGATGCATCAGGCTTATGGCTCCATCTCAGCTTTTCAGCAGAACTCTGAACTATGCGGTCACTACTGCTGGAAGGAGAACGGTCTCCAAGTTCAGAAGCAAGGAAACCATGGTCTGAACTCTCAAATGAAAATAGCACTGCAATCACTGTTGCTACTGCCTTACATTACAGGGATTCCCAACTCCGGACCACTTCACCCCACCCCCAACCCCCACCCCAGATCAGTACTGGGTCTGTGGCCTGTTAGGCACCAGGCTGCGCAGCAGGAAGGGAGCAGGGGGAAAGCCAGAGAAGCTTCACCTGTTTTTGCAGCTGCTCCCCAACACTATTATCACCCTTCAGCTCCCCCTCAGATCATCAGGCATTAGATTCTCATAGCAGCACTGGTCCCTGGCGCCAAAAAGGTTGGGGTCCACCGTCCTACAAGTATGTTTTTCTCCTTAACTCAATCACTTCAGCCTTGGGTGTTTTGGTTTTTTTTTTTTCCCCCCAGTCCTCTGTATTGCTGAGAACCCTATAATCCTAGGACCTCCGACTCCCCGAGACCAGATGTGTAATCTGGCCTGGGCAGGGTAAGACGCGAGGGGCGAGGGATGGTTAGGCCGCGGGCGGGACTCACCTCGTAGCAGGGCCATGAAGAAAGCGACACTTGGGCAGCAAACGACTCCTTACACTAGACGTGGGGTCACCCACCACACCCCAATTTTATTGCGCGCAGGACGGCGTCCATAAGGCCACGCCCCTGCCCTTTCACCTAATTGGCCGTCTGCGCCAACCTGCGGCTTAACCCATTAGGGCCAGAGCTCCCGATACCCCGTGGGAACCAGAGGGACTAACCCCCACCTGCTCCGCGGGGAGACGGGCCTGGGAGAAAAGTGTTCCTCGTGAGTGCGTATTCCCCCCACGTCCTTGTTTTTTAAAATTTTGCCTCTCTGTTTCCAAATCGAGAGTGATTTGGCTCTACCCTACTAGCTTATCCCTCGCTTCTAAGTTCCCTCCAACAGGTAATTAATGTTCCCCTTCAGCCGGGCCTCGGCCCGTTCTTAAATACGCGGCCAGGGAGCCAAACACCCGGATGCCGAGAGTGCGGAAATGGTTTGATGGCGGAAGAGAGCAGGGCGGGTGCGCGCGTGCGCGGGGGGTCGGGCGCAGAGGTGGGCGCCTCGGGGTAGGTTGAACCGCCCTTGGCCGGGGCTGCGGCGGGGTTCCGGGCCTCCGAGACCTAGGCTGCTTGGCAGTGGGTGGCGGGGACCTGGCTCTCTGGGGACGGGGAGGTTGGCGTGTGAGGGGTGCAGCGAGCGTCGTAGGGCAGGGTGCCCCCAGGTCCCCGATGTCGTCCCTGGATGAGCCTGCAGATTTTCCTTATATGATTGGGCCCCATGGCTGGCGGCGTCGCTCTGCCCGGAGCCTGAGAGGATTATGACAACGTGTCAGGTGAAGTGGGGCCAGGGGACCGGGGGGTCGGGGAGATAAGAGATAACTGATTAGGCTAGAGATGAGGGAGATCTAGGGAGGCTTCTGACGCTGTCACTGTGAGCCCTGGTCGATGATGACGTGACCACTGCGCAATCTGAGTTCTGGGAACCAGGTGATGGAGTGTGTTCTGCGAACAGACTGAGACCGGGCGAACAGGAGGCGACCCCAGCAGGGATGCGGTAGATCCGCAGCACCGCGGCAAGGAGGCAGGCCAGGCTGCCTTGGGCTTGGATAGTGTGGGTGGAGGGCGTGATGGGAGGCTTTGAGGTGTTCTGTGACCTGCTTTCAAACGTCTTGGTGGCCCTTCACATTGTTTTTAATTCCAATTTGATTATGACGACTTTGGGACATTCAGAAAAGTGAGAGTTCTACAGGGAACACCCATATATCCACCACCTACGTTTTACAATTGTTAACATTTTGTCATATTTGCTATTATCACATCTGTCCAACTGTTCTTCCATTAAACCACCTTCTTTTTTAGGCAGACCTTAGTACATACAGTTCACCCCAGAGGTCAATATTTCCATGCAATCAAATATACAGATCTCAGATGAGTTTCACAAATGTATACACGTGTAACTCAAACCACTATCAGCTACCAAAATATAATTAGAACGTGGCCATTATTACAGAAAATTCTTTCATATCGCTTCCCACCTTCCACTTCTCAACCATTGTTCAGTTTTTCTTATCATCTATTGTAATTTGACCCTCTGGTTTATTGCTTTTCTCTTTTCCTTTGCTTTGAGCGAACCCTGGATTTTGGCAGTTGTCAAATGAATATATAATTTCTGAGGGTTATTAAACTTTAAAAAATATGTATGCTCCTTTTTCACTGTGTGTGTATACATACACACATATATAGTCATACACACATATGTCTAGTCAATAGAATTTGGACTTTGAATAGATCAAAGCTTATCACATACTTGATGGTGATTTTTTTTTTTTACCTGCATCTTCTGGATGATGAACAGATAGTAAATTTAATACTCGTGATATAATTATTACATAAAATAGAATAACATACAGTTCATATACCTCAGACAAATCTGAATTGAGGGACATTCTGTAGCCCCATGAGATAGGTTGGATTTGTTCTTTCTCATTTAATAGATGAGGAAGCTTTGGCCCAGAGAAACCATAGAACTTCCAAGGCTTCAAATCTAGAGAATTCCTAAATTAGAATTTTGAGCCCTTGATTTTCAGAAGCCCAAGGCCCATGTTGTGTCCAGGGCTTATGGGATATGGAATATAGGAGTTGAGGTAGAAAAAGAGACATTATTATTAATGATGTAATAACACACATCATTAGCTAGATGTATGTTATAAAAAAACACGAAAGGGGGTGAATCTTCCTTGGAGGAAAGAATAACATATTTTGGAAGAAACTTGGTAAGGATAACTTTCTATGCTTGCCAGTATATGGTGGCTTAGTTTCAGAAGGTTTGCCTTTTTTTTTTTTTTTGGAAAGGGGCTCTGGAGTGTGAGATAAAATGTGTTTTCAGGTAGGTGGAGGAGTGAGGGACTGTGTCATTACTAGATGCTCAGCCTTTCTCAACCATGGTCCCTATAGAAAATGATTTTGAGTGACTTTTCTCAGTTCTCCTGAAGGTGGTACAGAGCTAGTACCATTCTAGATGCATAGGAGTTATTACATATAATGAATACCTTAGAAGCATTAGAACTTGATTTGTGTTTAAAAGGTAGTAGCGCAGATCCAATATTTCATTTACCATTTTGATTGCTGTTGTGAAAAGATTTTTTTTCTTTAGGGTTAATTGTCATTTGGGATGCTTTTGGCTGCAAGTAACAGGAGATTTGACTTAAAATGGCTTAAAGAATAAGGTTCTTATTATTTCACTTAACAAGAAGTCTATAGGTAGGGGGTCCAAGATTAGTTCAATGGCACCACCTTGTCATCAAGCATCTTGGCTTTTGGTTGCTTCAGCTGTAGGCATCATGTCCTCATAAAACCACATTCACATAGAGGAAGGTGTGTATTTTCTCTCTCTTTTTAAAAAATTTTTCCTACCAACAACTTTTGATAGTAATTTGGCCAATATGCACCCCAAAAAGGAGTGTTATCACTAGGTTCATTTTTACCTTGGGATGATGGTATTACCTAAATGTGAAACTAGTGTGCCTTCAATGAATGCACGTTAAAACTAAGTTTCCCTAATGTGTTTTTATACAGCTTCCAGATACGATTTTACTTATTTAATTAAACAGCCTTCCTGTGCTTAGGTCATTGAAAGCCAGCACTGTCTTTAAGTTACCAACATATCCCAATGCCTGGTACATTGTAAAGCATACTGTAATTATTAAGGGCGAGTGAATGAATGGTCTTGTCTACAATAAAGTAGACCTAGGACTGCAATTGGGTTTTAATTCAGTGCTTTTTTAACTTTACTATCTTTCTTATGTTTCTAAATAATAGGATTGTCAATTTTATCTTTTAAATGTTATTAAGCATATGTAACAGAAATATTCATTATTAATGACAGTGAGTACTCACCTGCTAGGGAGAAAGATAAATAAATGCATCTTTACCTGCTGATGCTATTGAGAAATATTAATTGGGAATAGATGAAGAGAAGTAAATGTGTCATGCTTGGATGATGTGATCTATAAAAATCATTCTCGCAAAGCAAAGTGGAGTAGTAAGACAACAGTAATAGTCATGAATAAAATATGATTTAGGAATTTTGAATTTACTGATAAATCACTGTTGTCTTTTATAAAGTTGCTCGATTTGTGTGTTAAGAAATAAATGCATTTTATTGATTCAGTGTGCGTGAGAGCATATACACCACATAGTAAGTGCTCTGATATGTATTGGATTCAGCATGCTTAGTTACATTTTAAATTACTATTACAGTCTCTTTCTGGTTACTATATCTCCCTGAAGGTTAAAAGAGATATATGATTTGGAAGAGTTAAAGGTGGGCAAATTATGTAATCAAAGAGCACACTTTAAGAATTCGAAGACTTAGGTACCAGTCACAATTTTGGCCGCAAGACTTGAGTAAGTCACAGAACTTCTGAGCTTCATTGATGAAATGGAGGGTTTAAATGGGATATCTGTTAGTTTCCTTCTAGCTCTAAAACATGCTTGTCAAATTCTGGGTTATTTAAGAAACCAGAATTGTTTTCAATACTACAGACAGTTACTTAGCATTTTGCACAAGGTAAGTGGGTACCAGGATAATTAAAACAAGGACCTTGCTGTTTAGAACTCCCAAAATTAACTTTTATTCATATGGCAACATATCATTTATAATAAATTTTAATAGAATTAGAAATATGTAAATATCTACTGCTATTGTATCACAGATATTCCATAATTTGTAAGTTCTCCCACTTGACATTATCCATGAGTGAACTAATTTTGAATTACATGTTCAAGGCAAAGCACTGGATATAGTTTCTAAAACCAACTCTATTATACTTTAGCTAATTTTTAACAGATCACAAGGATATGAATAACTGACGATATCAAAACAACTTGTATAAAGGGTTGATGATTTCCTAAATTTGAATACAAAGTATGCAGAAACAGTGAAAATGATAAGAGATTGATAAATCTTTGGGTTTTTGATATGTGATGGCTGTTAAAAGACATATATAAAATAGTTTGTTTATTCCTAAATTTTCCTTTTTTTCCCCTAAATTTTTCTTTTTTTTCCTTTCAGGTCTCAGAAGAGTTTTTTTTTTTTTTTTCCCCTGGGCTCCAGTTATGGAATGAGTAGGTCTTGAATTTTTGCAGAAGATACTGAGAAAAAAATCTTTAATAGGAACTTATTAGTTTGAAGTAACTTTTATGAAGGGTGTATTTTTAAGTGTTCATGGCATACCTCTAAATGATTTCATGCAAATATCTCAGATGTATCATTTTTATTGCATAAAGCACACTTTAGTTTTTTTTTCTGAACTCCTTAGATAAGAAGCCTTCTGGGAACATATTTGTCATCAAAAAGCTTATAACTGTGTGCCCTAGGAACATGAAACTTCATAAAATTTTATGACTCAGTAAAACATTAAAGTGATTAGAACTCCAAAAATTAACTTTTATTACTAATTTAGTATGAGAACTAAATTCCTTTATTCTACTCTCTAGCTTGGTGAGCATCCTTATGACCATTTCTTTGAATTCTTTCCAGCTAATGACTTATCTCTGTTTCATGAGGTTTATTTTCTGGGAATTTTTCTTGTTTCTTCAGTTAACTCACCATCGCCAAGTATAACAGTTTCCCACTCAATACCCTGCAAATCACTAGGAGCAAGTTCTTCTAAACTTACTAAATTTTCTGTAATTCGAAATGTCACTAGAATGGATGGATCCTAAAACCATGAGTGAAAGGTTTACATATATAAAAACATGTAAGGATATTTACATAGTCTCAAAGTATCACAAAGCGGAAAATTGAGGACACAACCTTACCTTTGTAGGATTTCTCTAAAAAATGTCTGATGTGACTCTCATCATGAGGAAACAATCAAATACAAATACATATTTGAGGGACATTCTGCAAAACAACTGACATGAACTTTTCAAAAATTTCATTGTTGTAAACAAAAAGGCTGGAGATGGTACCAGATTGAAGCAGACTAGAGACATGACAATTAAATGTGATTTAAGATCTTTAATTGAAACCTGGATTAAAAACTTTAAAGAACAGAATTGGGACAATTGAGAGGAACTTTAATATAAATTACATGAGATAGCAGTACTGACATTACTTTTTCTGATTATGCTAATTATATAGTAGTTATATGGGATATCGTCCCTTGTTCTTAGGAGATACACACAGAAATGTTTAGAGATGAAGAGTCATGATGTGTACAATTAATTCTCAAATGACTCAAAAAGAAATGTACACAGTACACTGGCGGAGAAAGAGAGAAAGCCAATATGGCAAAATATGACTAATTAGGGAGTCTAAATGAAGAGCGTATGAGGTCGTTCCTTGTTCAAGTTTTACAACTTTTTTGTAGGTTTTTAACTTTTCAAAATAAAAATTGGGAGGAAAATTACTTTTCAAGTAAGCTACAACATTATCTGGAATTATTTTCTAAACTATTTAGTCCTTTTCATGTTCAGCTATATACTGTACAACACTAAATATATATCAAAATTAGTTATTTTATAATTCTTTTGATTTAGAGTCAGACTGTCTTGTAAGATGTAATGTCATTCTAAGGGCATTTTGCTTTCAGTATTTTTAGAAATGCCTTATATCTTTCTGTACTTATTTTTTTAGGAAACAGGAGTAGCATTAGCTTAAGACTGGAAATCAGTCAATCTACTGTAAATCTACAAATTCTAGTGTTAAGATTTCATTAGGATTTCAGAAATATCCAGCCTCGGCCTTATTGCTCACAGTTTCTGGATAATTTTCCTATGTTTAAACTTCCTATAAAAGCAGCAAAGGTTTTAAAAGTTTCAGTAGTGGAAACTGGAGAAAACTAGTGAAGTCGGTAAAAGCTAGGACGGTGTTTTAAAACGAGTATATGGATTGGAATGAATGAGACAAGTGAGTATGCTAATTTCGAGCAGTTTGGAAAATTGTATATGGGGCTCCCTGTTAACCACTTTGGTGATAACTTCAATAATTTGTTAATTCAAAGTCAATTCTTAGCTTGGGTGTGGTTTTGCCCTTCCAACAAATTCCTACTCTTCAGAAAAGTCCAAGTTGCCAAATAAGCACATCAGAAATGAAATGTAGGCAGAAAGTAATACACCGATTTGCCGGACTCCCTCATTTTGTCTACCCTAAGTCTTGGTGTGTTCCCAGTAACCTTAAGATATTATCACAAACTTAGATGAAAGATATATATTTGTCCCCACTCCCCACCCCTATTTATTTGAAAGTTATTTGCAGCGTCTATATCCTTACCAAGCTTTAGAATTTCATTTAGTGATACAACCTGTCCCGACCCGCGGGACTTGTTATTTGGTGGGGGCGAGGGAGACCCAGCCTGTAAGGAAAAACGGGCGGAGAAAGAGGAGCGGAGGCAAGACAGTATTCTGATCAAGCCTCCTATTTTATTTTGCAAAGCAGCTATATTTATACAGCAAGAACAAAGGGGGGCAGGCAAAAGGGACTTGTCACAATATAATTGATCTTCAGCTGGTGCTGTGGGGAAGGGGCAGTGGAAGGAAAGAAGATGAAAGGGGGTACTGGTCATGTGCTGATAAGCAAAGATAAAAGAAGCTCTCAGAGTTATCAAACAGGATGTCTGTGGTCGGCCAGTCTCTGGAATGTTGGTGTCAAGGGCTGCCATTTGTCTTCTTTATCTTCTGTTCTTGTGAGGCCCAAGCCCAGCACGTTTTATCCTTAACCCTTAAGGGCCCGTTTAGGTTGTGGCGCCCCTAACATCTCCTCCCTTTCTGTTTTTAGAAAGGCGGGCCTTAACCGAGTGGGGGAACATTGACCTGGTTCCTCCCGTGGGCTATATACGCCCATCTATTGTTGGCTCTTGGTATCTTTTGGGGAGGAGAGGCAGAGCCGGTTTTAGATTGTGATTTGGATACCAACCTCTATGCAAACCAGGTATGTTCTCAGGGAAGGACAGAGGGGACCCTCTAGTGGGTCTTCCCTTGCAGTAGCTTTGCATCTGCACCCATCTCGATGCCCATACCTTCCCTTGGTCTATCAAAGGTGAAGGTAGACATTTCTCTGTCCCTTATGTCGTCCCCGTAGGGAGAGGGGGAGGTAAGTGTCTGGCAGTCCCCAACCTTGGGACGCCCCTGCAGCTAGGCGACAAAGGTCTGGGGTGAGTGAATTCCAAGGTGTGGTGGCCGCCAAAGAGGACGTAGAAAGGGCAACATCGCCCGCCTCGTTAATGATTTGCCATGTGTAATTAAATATTTGATGAGTATGGACGGAGGCAAAAAGTCCGCAAAGCAGGAGTAGGCACATTATTATATGCAGGTGCAAAGAGTACACGCTCCTAAGAAGAAAAGTGTAAAGAACAGCAATCCTAATCTGTGGGTAAGGGGAATATTAGAGTCAGTGCAGAGGAGGACGAGAAACAGGAGGAAGAGCAAAATTCCCGTGAGGAGGAGAGGGGCTGGAGACTATCCTCTGCAATGCATCTCCGGAGGACGAGGCGATTATCTGTAAGAGAACAGAGGGGAAGCGAGGTCTCAGGGCTGTGGATCCCTGGGCGGATTATAAAGTTTTAGTAGCCGGTCAGGTAACCACCGGGCGTTTTGAGCCTGATTATCATAGATGCAAGCGTGTCCCTTTCCCCAGATAAGGACAGGGTCAGGGCCCTGCCATTTATTGGTGAGGGGATCTTTCCAAAGTGCTTGTGTATAATCAGAAGCGGTGGCCGGGTGCCAGAGACGATCAGCAGCTGTTTTGCCGCAGGCGTCTAAGGTTAGGAAGTTAAGGACAAATAGGGCATGATTTATTAGGGTTTTAGGGCTGGCTCTTGTGTTATAAAGGGCAGTATTTCCGGACTGTATTTTAAAGAGCATATTTTTTAGCGTTTGATGAGCTCTCTCAACAATGCCCTGTCCTTGGGGGTTATAGGGAATACCCGTGATGTGTTTTATTCCGAGCTGCGCGCAGAATTGTCGGAAGGAGGCGCTAGTGTAGCCTGGCCCATTATCAGTTTTAAAAACTTTTGGCTGGGGGATGACGGCCAAAAGAGCTATGACATGTTGAATAACATGTTTGGTGGCCTCCCCGGTTTGGGGGGTGGCATAAATGAATCCACTATAGGTGTCTATAGAGACATGGATATATTTAAGTTTTCCAAAGGGAGGGTGATGAGTAACATCCATTTGCCAGAGTTCTCCAGGAACTATTCCCTGGGGGTTTACTCCCAGGTGAGGTTCAGGTAAAAGTGTCAGACAACCCTTGCATTGACGGACAATCTGGCAGGCCTGTTCTCTGGTTATGGAAAATTTGAGGCGAAGGGTATGTGCGTTGAGGTGATGTAGAGCGTGAGCTCGTTGTGCGGCAACAAAGGGGGTGTCTTCCTGGGCGGCAGCAATCAATTGGGTGGCCTGGTCTACTATATTATTTCCCTCTGTGAGAGGCCCAGGTAAGCCTGAATGAGCGCGAATGTGTCCAATAAAAAACGGAGCATTGCGATTAATGATTAGTTTTTGTAATTTGGAAAACAAAGGGGAAGCATTTGTGGAGGGACGTATGTAGAGGACCGTTTCAAGTAGGGGTACAGAGACAGCTACATAGGCGCTGTCAGTATAAAGATTGAAAGGAACCTCGCTTAGGAGTTCAAAGACTGTAATTATAGCTGTTAGTTCAACAAGCTGTGCAGATTGAAAGGCTGTCTGTATACGGGTAACCTGTCCATTAATACTAAAGGCTGCTATGCCTGAAGAGGAGCCGTCAGAAAACACTAGCGTGGCTCCCGCAATGGGAGTGGCTTTGGTTCTCCGGGGAAAAACAATGGGGGTTTTCTGTAAGAACTGAATTAATCTGTCAGCAGGATAATGATTATCAATTGTTCCTTGAAAGGAGGTGCAACTAATCGCCCAGTCATCATCGTTTTGAATTAGCCATTGTACCTGAGCTGTATTATATGGGAGGGTTATAAGGGTTATAGTGTCAGGGTCCTTTCCAAAGAGTTTTAAGGCTGACTCCCGCCGCGAGATTAACAGCCTGAGATACCTTGGAGGCAAGGGGGTCTATGGCCAGATGCATGGCTTGGGACATTTTAGAGGTGAAGGGATCAACGTCACGGCACATGCGCAACATTTCATCAAGGGTTTTATCTCGCGTCTTTCCGCGCAGCACCGCGCGGCAAGAGGCATTGGCATTTTCGTAGGCCAATTGTTTAACGAGCCTGTCATTAGAGGCTTCGCCCCCGAGGGTTCTTTCCGCCGCCTCTAGGGGCCTACTGACAAATTCGCTATAATCTTCTTGTGGTCCCTGAGTGATTTTTGTAAGAGGAGTAGTCGCAGCCCCTGAAATAGGGAGTGCCCTCCAGGCCCCAAGCGCAGCGCTAGTGGTCTGGGCGAGGAGTGCAGAAGGGAACCTTCTCTGTTTAGCCTCCGCGGAGGTGGCAGGGACCGCATCGGGCCCCTCCCTGTGGAGCTTATCGTTTAAGTCACGACCTACTTTCTGCCATTTTTTAGGGTGAATTTCAGGTCCATTAACAATGAACCAAGGGCAAACCTTGTCTATAAAAAGAAAAAACTTAATAAGATCCTTTTTCTTAACTCTAACTCCTCTTTCCCTAAGAGATTCTTTTAGGTCTCGAATAAAGACCGCTTCTTTAGAGAGCTTGGGGCCCATTTTTCAGGGCGGGGCTCGTTCGAGGGCGGGGGCCCTTTTAAGGGCGGGGGCCCATTCCAGGGCGGGGGCCATTTACTATGAACCAGGGACAGACTTCATCAATGAAGAGAAAAAATTTGACTAAATCCTTCTTTTTTACTCGGATTCCTCGTTCCTTGAATGAGCGTTTTAAGTCTTTTATGAATAGTGCTTCTCTGGACAAGGTTTGTCCCATCTTTTTGTTTTATTTATCTAAAAAGAAAGAGGGATAGGAACTGAGGAAGTGAACATAGGTATCAAGGCAAAAAGGAGGAGAAGGGAACTTAACTTCTCTCCCGCGTGGGCAGCCGGTTAGTACAATCCGCTAACACGGCTTCTCAAGAGGCGAATCGCAGACCTACAGCTCTCTCCAGGGCGGAGGGAGAGGTCTACGACCGGGATGCCCTCTGAGTGGACGACTTCTGCCTTAAAGTCGACTGACACACTGTATTCTCCCAACTCAGAAAAAGCAGCCTCTAACCTCAGGGGTGGACGGCTTGTGCCGAGAAGCGGGCTAGAGAGAAAAGTCCCAAATCCTTTGAAAAAAAAGGAAAAGACAAGAGGACCTAGAGAAGACAGAGGGAGTTATGCTCAACTCTTTTCCCCGTTTAAAATTTGTTACTTATGATCCTAGCAGTCCGTGTTGAAACTAAACTAAGGCGGATGAACACTCACCGAAGACGGCGATCTCCGGTGAGCCGAAGACGAGGACCTTCCATGAGCGGTGAAAGGCAGTCTTCCCTGAAAAACTTCTTCTCTGAAAAACTTCTCCTTAACGAGCTGCAGCCTCTGTTATTTCGTAGTCCGCCTGGGTAAGGGTTCTGCACTCGAGCCCCACGTTGGGCGCCACTTGTCCCGCCCGCGGGACAAGTTATTTGGTGGGAGAACCGAGGAGAACCCAACCTAAAGAAAAGAGGGGTAACACGGACGAGAGAAAAGAGTGGAGGCAAGACAGTGTTCTGATCAAGCCTCCAATTTTATTTTGCAAAGCAGCTATATTTATACAGCAAGAACAAAGGGGGGCAGGCAAAAGGGACTTGTCACAATATAATTGATCTTCAGCTGGTGCTGTGGGGAAGGGGCAGTGGAAGGAAAGAAGATGAAAGGGGGTACTGGTCATGTGCTGATAAGCAAAGATAAAAGAAGTTCTCAGAGTTATCAAACAGGATGTCTGTGGTCGGCCAGTCTCTGGAATGTTGGTGTCAAGGGCTGCCATTTGTCTTCTTTATCTTCTGTTCTTGTGAGGCCCAAGCCCAGCACGTTTTATCCTTAACCCTTAAGGGCCCGTTTAGGTTGTGGCGCCCCTAACAACAACCTTAGGCAAATGTCACACTTCCTTGTTCTAAGTTTATTTTGGAAAATGCTAATGGTGGTGGGAAGCGAAAGCATGACATCAGAGGCCAGACACAACTTGTTAGAAGAGGTTGGATTTAATGCTTGTCGCAACGAGAGAGGTTGCACACCAAGGGCACACTTTAGGGAACTGAGGAGCCTCTCTGAGAGTTGTTAGGAGTTGGGCTTTGATTAGGTGATTTGAGAAGCAGGGGTTTATTCTGGATTGTCTGGATTGAGGGCCTCCCGAAGTAGGGACAAGTCTTTGGCTGGGTATTTTGATTTGATCCTATCTGGAAGGAGGGCAGATTAGAGCTGCGCTAAAGCTGCAACTGGCGGCGAAGCCTCAGTCACACATGTGAGCTGGGAGAGGGACGACTGATATCATTTGGTGCGCACAGTGATCTTGTCTTTGTGCTTAGACAAAACTGTGAAGTGATCTTATGTCGTCTCCATCACAGTCAGAGTGACCCTGACTGATGTTTTGTTAGACTGTGCAAAAGAACGCCACAGCCTAGCTGGAAGTACCAGGTCAGTTTCTACCATGGCCCAGGCCAGGCCTAGCTCTCACTGTCAGATGAGGTCTCAGATGTCGAGCTGCTTTTTTTTCTCATCTCTTACTAGATAAGTGTATCTTGTATGAAGTTTGGCTCTTTGCAGACATAGTTTTCCTGTTGCAGCCTTGAAGATAAGCCCAGACCTCTCTGAGTAGGAGGCCAACACTTTCCTGAAGAGAGGTTGTTCTTCCATCAGTCACTCAGAAAAAAGGTGAATCTGTCCCTAGGTTAGAAGGGTTACAGACGTAACTTTTCACTGACCAGTATATCCTGAACATTTTTTTATCTATCATGAACTATTTCACTTATGGTTCCTAATAATGGGTGTTTAAGCATCATCTCTAGAGATGTATTATTCTACATAATTGGCTGGTTATGTGAATTTTAAAAAAGATTTCCAGGCGATTTTGGTATATGCTGCTCTTGGGAATAAACAATTTGCCTATGTTTCCACACAGGTGTTCAGTTTCTAGGCTCTCTGTTCTGTTCCATTTGTCAATTTTCCTATCTCTGTGCTGAATCATCTTTATTACTAAAGTTGTAGATACCTGTTAGGGAAAGTTTTCCCTTTTCTTCATAAGGAGAGTCTTCCTTATCCTTGGGTCTTTTCTCTTACATATAAATTTTTAGAATTGGCTGGTCAATTTTTACCAAAAAACTATTGTGAAGCTTTGATTTTTAGTCTATGGACAACTTGGGAACAATTGAGATTTTTGTGTATGGAGTTTTATCCATGAAATATTTCTCCACTTTTTTTTCATGATTGATGTTTTTGACTTATAAATTCTTCCATATCGATCTTGTATTTTTCCAATGATTTTTTAATGCCATTTTTACTATACGCAGAGTTACATATAGTTGAGTCTTTTCCTATACCCGAAGTGCTTTGTTTGAATTCTATAGCTCTAAAGTGTTACTCGATGTCTTGTTATTTTATAGGAAAAATTTCCCCCACCCCAACTTTTGTAGGCTGTAGTTTGACAAACCCTGGCTTAAATGATCATGATGCATGTTTGAATATAGGACCCAGAACAACATTCTCGAGAAAGCATTAAAAAACGACCTTTTCAGCCAATGTGTGTGTACCTGCAGGGTTTTAAATTGCATTATCTGTCACACCACTTCGTTTATTCAAAAGTATTTATTTTTATAAATTTTTATCCACAGCTGAATATTATGGTGACTAACACAAGCATCGTTCTATAAACGAAGGTATAGTTTACAGATTTTCTCAAAATTGAAAAATTTTCATCAGTAGTATTTCTTCTACAATGTTAGATTCACCCCTGAATATGATGTGAACCCCCTTCAGAGAAGCAGGCCATCATGAAAACACCAGTTGGTGGCAAAATGTTATATCCAAATCTGGATCATTCTGATACAATATCACTTTAGAAAGTATCTTAAATTCATTTCTGATCAATCCCCTTTATTAGAATTAGAAATTTGTTTTTAAGAAAAACAATCTTTAGTATCTAATGACCTTTATAATAAGAGGAAAAACAGTCTTATGTTTTATTGTCATTGGCATCAACCTCTGATGTTCTATTTACCTCCCCAATTCTCTAATTATGGCACCAATGATATAAAAAGCGAATTGTGGCTACATGGTTCATGCAGCAAATTAATTCAAGAAGGTGAGTACAGAGAAATATTCTATGAGGATGAACTACAGGGTCCTGCCCCATGCTATCACATTTTAGTGTGTCTTGAGTCACATAGGCATTACATAAAAGTTTCAATTTAGGAGTGATACCCTTGCTGCCTTAGAATTAGGCCAAATGTGTGAAAATGATTAAATTTACTTATGCCAAAGAAATGGATTCTAACTTATTTGTTACTATTATCTTAATCCATTAAGGTTCTAAGTAAATATTTAATGAATTGATGGTAGCAGCTATTATTTTTCTAAGTTTTCCAAGTTTCTAGTTTTGTTTTTTGGTTCTATAGAAAAGCTTTAAAATTTAGTATAGGAAAATCAGAAGAGGAAACACTTATTGACATGCTCCATGGAAAGGGAGGAAAAAGTCTGTTTTCCTTTGGATCTAATCTGCTTGCCAGGTACCATAAATCTAACTGCAGGTGTGACAGCAGAGGGAGAATGCATGAAGGTAATAATTTTTTGTCAGCTTCAACAATTATTAATATGTACATAACACAATTACTATAGGTAAACAGGTAGATCCTATGTAATACTTAAAACACGAATTGTTTAATCTATAAATATTTATCTTTAAAATGCTCCTAATGTTTCAAAAGACAAATCAAAACTCCCCCATGATGTTATATCAAGCATTAAAATTCTTCCCACAGCAACACCTATTTCAGAGAAATAAGTGATAAGTCAGTTATCTTAGTAACTGCTAAAGGCACATTGTGAGAAAAGTGTCAACTAAATAATAAATATTAAAAAATAAAGATAACTAGTGTAGAGTTCAAAGTTTTGTACTGAATTATTTAAATTAAAAATCATTTCATGAAGTTGGAAGAAGTTTGAGTTGAACTAAAAAAAGTTTGCAAAGACTATAAATGCTAACAAAATATTAAAGTTCCCCTACACATACTTCTTCCATTCTCCAAATGTCCAGTTAAATAGGACAGATCCAAACATTAAGTAACCAATTACTATATTTCTTTATTATTAGTGGTCTATAAAAAAGACTATTGGTTTTTAAGCGTGTAGAAGTTAAGTACGGCTCCAGTGAAATACCTTTATCTTTTAGAAAAGGAAAAGGAAATCGGCCATTTCTTAGGCTAGGTAGAGGACTATTCATAAAGTACCCCCGCTCCAATTAATTCTAATTGCCAAGCTTTTATTCAGTGAGTCCTTTGCACCTAGTGATTAATCAGTGACCTCATAGATATAGTAACCCAAAGAGATCGAGAGAATGGGGGTATAAAACAATATGTAAGGACAGTAAGCCATTGCATTTATGGAATCATTGCTTTTCGAACTCCTTAACACTCTTTAACAAGACATTTTGAGTTGTCTTGAAGATTAAGGGCAGTCCTTACATGAAACTCAGTTTTAAACTACAGTGCGGTAAAAAGCAAATTATACTTAATAAACAACCTTAAAAAGAGGTAGCCATGAACCCAATTGGTTTAGAATGGCCTTCCAACAAAGTCAGTGTGTGAGTTGAAGGGTGTGTGTCACGGATGTCAGATTATGTAACCATAACTGGGAAAGAAGGCACAGCGTTCTTTCCCAGTTGTAAGAGTGCAGTACACAAGATTGTTTAGGGCTTGGAGTCTGTTGTGTTTCCAAGACAACAGGTAGGGACTGAGTGGCTGAGTAAAGGAGGTGGGATGTGTGCATGGCAAGGTCTTCCGTGTGCAATTCATGGAGAAATCTTGACTTAACACAGAGGTTCTGTGATTTACAGACATCATCTGGTTTTGTCATAGAAACAGCTTATTGTTACCATCTACCAGAAGTATGGTATAAATAGTGGAAAATGGGTATAAAGGATATGTAGGGTTTTCTAATTGAATGCCTGCTTTGAAGAGAAAAAAAAATTTTGTGAAAGCAAAGAAAATCTATTGTAATATCATTGAATACTCTTAATCTTTATTTCAAAGCAGAAACATTTGGTTATGTGGTAAATTTAAAAAATGTTGAAAATAACCTTTGAAAAGGAAATTGACAAACTATTCTGTCTCCTTAAAAGAACACACACTACCAAAAATCTTTTGGAAAATAACACTCCTCATACTTCTTTAGACAAGTTTTTCAAATAACCTGATCCTAAAGATGAAGTTTGTTTCCTTTACTATCTTGGTTATGTGCATTGTGTGATGTTTTTATTAGTGGTTAATGACATTAAGGGATTAAAGGCTTTCATACTGACTCATTTGGCTTTTGATCTGTAAATAAGTTATTCAACTTTCAGCTTATATAGATCGTGAAATTTTTGTTGATTAAGTGCACGGACTAACATTGGAAACGTCTTTCCATCTTGCTTGCATTTTTGGTTTGAGACAGTAACCTTTCAGCATAATTTCCATAAACCCAAGACTATGAGTCTTCTAATTTTGCTTCAGAAGCCAAGACTCAGAATGTTTGGTGTGGAGGTCCGTTAACACCATCGTCTCTGCATCACCAGGCATTAAACCTTTGGGGAACTTCTCAGAAGGCCTTGGCCTATGTTTTGTTTTCTCAAAACATTTCCCCGCAAATGCATCTATACCTTTGGTTGGTCAACCTAGGGAAATGTACTATATGTCATGGTTTTTAGTATCAATATGTGACTTACATATTTTTATTTTACTTTAGACATTCTCTAGTTGTTTGCAAAGATCAAAACTAGGCAGTTTCCATTTATGGACTGGCATCTTTTATATGGCCATGAGGACTGCAGATTGTGGTATGTATTTGTTTATACTGAAATCATACTTTTAAAAAAATCTTCCATATTTCAAGTGTTTTTATTCTGAGCAGTAGGTACAAAAAATAATGACAGATATGTCTTATTCTGTATAGTGCTGAACTCTGCACAGGCTCTCAATCTCTGATTTGATATACTTTTGCAGATTGACCAGGTCCTTAAAATCATTTACTGTATTTACTTCTTGCTCTCACTGGCAATTGAGCCAAAGTTGGAAATATGCATTTTCAGACTTCATTGAGAAACTCCAAATTGAGACAGGCAGGGATGTGGATTGAGTCCATAGTCAGAGAAGATGGATTAAATGGGAACAAAACAGGAAACATGTGCTTGTAGTCTAATAGCAGTTGCTGAGGGTCATTCCGCTCTTGCAGCTGTGCCTGTGGGGAAGGAGAGGACTGTAAAATACTACACTTATCAATAGCCAGTTTAGGTAAATTCACCCAAGTGAATTGGCATATATCATGGAAGTAGTTCTGTAAATTAAGTAGGGCTAGGGAGACCACATTCTCCTGAAATTCTGAGTAATTTAGCAAGGCGATAAGCCTTGGCTTAGGCTTGTTGGAGATCAGATGATTTTAACCTTGCTCCTAATTCTAGCAGTCTTTTAAAAACTTTCCATCTAAAGAATTAAAAAAAACATTTAGGTGCAAACCATGTGGAGAGAGGCAATGTGGTAGAGTAAGGCCGTGGCCACTGAAGTTCTAATTAATTGGCCTGAGTTCTAATCGTGGTACCACCTTGGGCAAGTTCCTGAACCTTTTTATGCCTGTATCCTCATTTGTAAAATGGAATAGGGAGAGTGATGTCATAAAAATGACAGAATGGGAACCTCTATGGGTCAGTGTCTTCACAGAAGCAACCCTTGAGCTGGAAAAAGCAATTGATATCAACTATCTCAGAGCTCTGGAATCTGATTAGACACATATGAAGGATTAGGAAAATGAATGATGAAGAGAGTGGCCCCTTATCTTTGTTAAGATCAGCATGCATGGACCAGCTACCATTCCCTAGCCCAGTGATGCTGTAGGGATGGTGACCCAGCCTGCTGGAGCAGCTGTCTGGTGCCAGGGCAGTCAGTGGGACCTTGTCCTCCAAAAATGTGGGGTTGTACACTTTGGTTGGTCTGGCAGTTCCCTGAAGGGCTGGCGCAGGTGCTTGTCTCAGTTTCAGCTGTCTTGGGCTGCAATGGCTTCCTCTAGTGGAATTAACTGGAAGATTTAAAGGGACAGAGCCCCTCTACTTAGACCCAGACATTTTAGGAAAAGTATAATAACTGAAATGAAAAATTTCAGTGCATTAAAGTGGCTCAACAGCAGACTTGAGCAGGGAGAAGAAATGATCAGTGAACTTAAAGATAAGGCAACTGAAATTCTCCAATATGAGGAACAAATAGAAAAAAGAATGAATAAAAGTGAACAGAGGCTGAGAGACCTCTGGGACATCACAGCATACCAACATACATCAAAGCATCCTAAAGGAGAAAAGAGAAAGGGGCAGCAAAATATCTGAAGAAAAAATGGCCCAACATTATCCAAATCAGATAAATATACATAGCCAGGAAGTTGAACAAATTCCAAGCTGGATAAACTTGAAAAGATTTATACTGAGACACAGTGTAGTCAAATTATCAAAACCCAGTGACAAAGGGAATCTTGAAAGCATTAAGAGCTGACTTCTCATCAGAAACCACAAAGGCCAAGAGGCAGTGAGATGACAAGGTCCTGAGAGAAAAAACTGTCAACCAAGAATTCTATATCTGGCAAAACTATCTTCCAAGAATGAAGGAGAAATTAAGTCATTTCCAGATAAACAAAAGCAGATGGAGTTACCAGTAGACCTGCCCTACAAGAGATAGTAAAGAAAGTTCTTCAGGCTGAAATGAAAGGACATTAGGTAAATAAGAAGCCAGCACTATACTTTTGGTTTGGAACCCCTCTTTTTTCCTATATGATTTATACAAATGCAGAAAACAATATTATAAATCTGTTAATGGGCACACATGTATAACAGATGTGACCTGTGAAAACAATATAAAGGTAGAGAGATGGAGATATATAGCAACAGAGTATTTGTATGCTATTGAAACTAACTTGGCATTTAAACTAGGTGGTTATAAGTTGTTAATTGTGATCACCAAGGTAAGCACAAAGAAAATAACTAAAAAAATATATAGGAAAGGAATCAAAACGGTACGGTACACCACACACACACACACACACACACACACACACACACACACACACACCCACACCCCCCCCCCCCGGCAGTAATGGAAGAACCGTGGAACACAAAAGACGTAAAACACAGAAAACAAGTAGCTAAATAGCAGAAGTGAATCCGTTATCAGTAATTAAATGCAATTAAAAGGCAGAGTGGCAGAATGGATTTTAAAAATGATTGATCTATATGCTATCTATAAGAGACACGCACAGTGACAAAGATCGAAAGGAAAAAGATATTCGAAGGAACCAAAAAAGCTGGAATGGTTATACTGTCATTCAAGATATATTTTAAGAAGAGATTACTAGAGAAAAGGGATATTATAGATTGATAAAAGGTTCAATCCATCAAGAAGATACAACAATTTATATATATATATATGTATGTATATATAAAATACGCACACATACACCTAGCAACAGAGCCCAAAATATATGAAGCCAAATTGATAACTGAAGAGAGAAACAGTTCTTTAATAATAATAGTTGGACACTTCAATACCCCCTTTCACTAATGGATCGAATAACTAGATGGAAGCTTAGTAACAGAGGCCATGAACACCATTGTGATCCAATTAGACCTAACAAACATATACATGACCAAGTTGGAATTATCCCCAGAATGCAAGGGTGGTTCAACATATACAAGAATAATATTCTCATGTATGTATATACTTTATGCACTGATGGTAGGAATGTAATGTAGCTACTATGGAAAACAGTTGAGGTGCTTCCTCAAACGTTTAAACGGAATTGTAGTAGTTCTCCCTTTCATCTATGGTTTCAATTACCTGCAGTCCAAAAATTAAAATTCTAGGTGTCAATTTAAAAATACCCATGTGTTTAGCATCTTGAAGGATGGACCACCTTTTTAAAGTAATTTTAACAATTTGAAAAAGTAGTTTGAAATAGGAAGAAGCAGAAAGGACATTTAGGGATGAATAAGCAACCAGCTTTAGTAATTTAAGATACCAATGAGGGCTCTGATGTAACCATGGCAGAAGGGGCTCTCTACGATCATTGATAGCTCATATGCAGCTCGCTCTGAGCTTTGCTGCATTTGTTATTTCAACCTTCTCAGCATATGAAAATGTACATAAAATGGGAAATGGCAGGAGGCTCTTAAAATTTTTTTACAGGACTTACGGTTTTTTTATTTCTCTACATCAGTCAGATATATCAATAGGCTCTACTATTTAAAGGGCTTGAAGAAATTGGAGGAAAAATTTAAGAGCTTAGATTGTTTTTTTACGAGACTATTTCTAGTTTCATTTGTGAGTTTAGAAGTAGGGTTGATAATATTCTGCTTACTTTAATTCCATTTGGTGCTCTAGATTCAGTAATGTGTTAGTGGCAAATGAAATAAGACTGTGTCTAAAATCTGAGAGGCAGAGATTATAAAAGTTCAGTCTTTTGTGTATGTTATTCATGGATGATATGGTTTATATTTACCTGAATAATGTAAGATCTTTCATCACATAATGTAACCAGTATTTTATTAATGAAAAGGTTAAAAATCTAAACTATTTATTAGTTTTAGGCTAGGACTTTAAAAAATTAATATTTTAAAACTCACCTGGATTTTTCGTATAAAACTCACTGTTACCCGTTCTTCAAATTCATTCAGGGGAGTATAAAGGTTTAAAATTTTGACAATCTGTTAGAATAAAAACAAAAGTTTAGCACAGAGCTAAGTGAACATAAGCAAACATTTGAATTTTAAAGAGCATATGACAGTGGCATAGGACCCACAACTGAGAGCTGGACTGACATTTAGGAGTCTACAGTTCTTAACTCAAGCTACTAAGCCTTGCCTGGGAGATCGAAGCCTTCTCATCACTGCATTCCTGTCTCCTATACCCAGGCTCCTCCCCTATGCTCTATGGCTTAAAAAATAATGAGGATTTTAGGAAACTGTTTCCTAAAATCTTCAGCCTCTTATCCACCAGTAATTTAAAGGTTTTTTTTTCCCACAAGTTCTTACTTTAGATAACAAAGATCTTGTTTAACCACACTTCCCTCCCTCCCACCACCCCCCCCAAACACCACTTATAAAGAAACAGACTTTTTTCTTATTTGAATGGAGAATCATCTTTATCTGCCTATCAGTCGTTTGGTGGACAGCCTGCCCATATGCAAACCAATGCCAGTTGCATTCTAGAAGTAAACTTAATATATTTAAAAGGGAGAAAAAAAAAATTGAAACTTTTCAATGCATTTATAAAAGGAAGCAGTTTCCTAAAGAGTTTGGTATTTCACCTTTTAGTAGATAGTGGAAGAGGCAAGGAAATGATTTCTTTTGTATCACTGAGCTTGGATTTTGTTGTTCTTTAGGCTGTTCAGGGAGAAGGTGCATGATTTAATTTGGAAAGTTTGATTTCCTTGTGCTAGTCTCCTTTAGTGACAGCACCTTGTGGTGGCCCACTTCTAAACAGGCACACTCACGATGGAGGGCAAGGTCACCTTGTGTGTGGACAGTATTTATCTTTTTGTACACTCATAATCTCTCTGCAACCAAGTCCTAGTATAGTTTTGTTTTTGTTTTTGGTGGGAGGAAAGAACATTTAAGTGTCTCCAGGTTCCTAATGATTTTGTTTTAAAAAACGTAAACGGTTCTAAGTGAAAACGTGATAACACAATAAAATTATAATTGTAAAGAAGCAATTTATTTACTGCCAAATGCCTCATGCTGCCAGTTTCTGAAAAAATTTGAAGTTCTAGATGAGAAACATTCTAGAATTCATTGTGTCTAAAAAAAGTTTGTATGTAAGCTCAATTTTTTTGTGGGTTTTCTACCTTATCTAAGTGAGCAAGAGGAAGCAGAAAATTAATAGAAAACAGTGGCATCTTGTTTCACAGGCCAAAGTAGTCTTTGATTCATCTAGGAATGTTCTATCAGCTGCCACTTCAGAATGACTTCATCAGGGGTATAAAAAGGCTGGACGTGCAACATTTTTTTTTTTTTTAAACCCCACTGGCAAGAACAGACTTGAACTGGAAGCTGGGCGTGCTCCGAGTGCACTGGGTGATGGGGCATGCAGTGACAGTACCTGCTGGGTGCTGAGGGACGTGCACAGGGAGCAGATGGCCTCGGCGTCCTCGGGGGTTTTCTTCTTTAACTGCAAGAGTTGGGCTGCCTGGATCAAAGGTTCCATGGTCTGAACAGCTCCGCTCTGGTGAAGGTTTTTTCCCCGGAGCCACTCCTCAAGTTGACTTATATTGTACCTTAAAGGTAAAAGTCAGCCGCGGTTAGCCGGTCCTCCAAAGGCAGTGAGATGAGCACAGCTGTAGTTCCTTTTGCAACCTCACTGCCACTACTGCTACTCTTCTCACCTTAATTATCTCGCATGGGCAAAAGCTTGAAAAGTGCCTGGCACTCTTTTTGTTGAATGAATAAAAATGAAGTACCTAAAGTGTCTGTCTGAGTTAATGGGGGGGAAAAGGCATTAAGTATACTGCATTAAAACGACTAATATTTAAAATTCACAAACGTATTTATACTTCGGTGTGAGCCTTCCTGGCTCTTAAACTCCTTGATTTTCTTTCTCTGACCTATCTGCATTGTATTTATGTATGAGCTTTAGCATTGTTAACAAAGGCACCATCTCAGTGTTTGAGAAATTTTGCCAACAAATAAAGAGGTGGTGGAGTTGAGCTACATACTGACTGTGACAAGGACCATCAAGTTCAATTTGGATTTCATTTTCAGAGACAAGTGTCTGGTGCTCCGACTCCGGCTGGCGTGAGCGGGTCCTCTACCTGTGTGGTGGGGGTGCCTCTCCTACCTGAGCTGCATGCCTGTGCTCCAAGAGCAGACGTCCTTCCGCAGGAGCAGGTTGTTGAGAGTCACCGCGGTGATCATGTAGAAGAGCTGCTTGAACACCTGCAGGGTGATCTCGGGGTCCAGGCCCTGGTCACACATGACCGTGTGAAAGCAGTTCATCTGGCGGATGATGGCCTCCAGGCAGTATGAGTTCTCCCCGTCCGCCATGCTGGAGGAGCGCTTCCGGTAGCCCGTTGGTTTCACACCGCAGAGACCTTGAATGCTCTCATTCTCCAACATGGCTGAAACTGGAAGAAAAGCGTGATTAGAGGAGCTTTGCCTGTTTCTCAAAGGTCTGGTTTTGGACCATTCAGGTCGCACAGTGCTCAGGGAGCTGGAAGCGATACCATCTGGAGGTGTGCATTGTCGACGTGCTCACAACTCGCAGCGTTCGGGAGAGGATTTCGAATGTGTTGGTCTCTGTATGGAATAAGGTAGTTGTGGGTCAGATTTTCACTTAAATTTATCGGTGATGGAACAAAGAGAATGGGCATGTACCAGCTCAATTCTGTGCTGGCTTTTGTGCTGAGAGTCCACAGTTTGAGAATTGAGCAACTGGGGTGTCTTCCTGGCCCAGCCACTGCGGGTTTGGACATCCTGCGGGTGTCCAAACAGCTCCTCTCCGTGAACCCCTGACCGTGTAAACAGGTCAGCTGGTCCGTCACACCTGCTGCACAGCAGTGGACTACGTGTCATGTATTTTATGTTCAGCAGTTAATCTTCTAAATACCCATTTACTGACGAGGAAATTGAAGCACACAGAGGTTAAACAAGTTGTGCAAGGTCACAGTGCTAGAAAGTGGCAGCGCCAGGATTTGAACCCAGGCCCATCTGACTTCTGAACTAGTACTATTATGTATCGCGTCATTTGGAGTCATAAAGTATCCCAGTTCTCCCTGTGTCTGGAGAGAAAAAACTGGTGCCTCATAAGAAAATTTTCAGATGGGAGGAAGGATTTGGAATGACCCTTATCCCAAGGGATGTATTTCTGGATGGCATGAAGGACTCTGTCCTACTTGGGATTCACTCAGAACCTCCTCTGCTGTAAGAACCTGGGGAAAGCGTTCAGCATAGGTCCAGGGGACCATTCCCTCCTCAGCCTACACGGAGCAGTGAGTGTCATTTTTCTTTTACCTTAAAAAATAACTGCTCTTATTTTTTAGCTCTGGTTTCACATTAAATGCCCACGTGAACTGCTCCGGACAAAGTGAGTGTTCCATGAATATTTATTGCATGAGCCCCTTCCTACTGTGTTCCTTCTCAGGAACACACTTAATGCTTTCCTTTTTTCACGAATTAAGTATATATGGCCAAGAGGATTGTGTATTTGTTACTGTATATGTATACCTTTTGAATTTATCACCTATGAAAATTGGGAAAAATAACATTATACTACAGAAAAAGGAAAAATGGTCTACATTCTCAATACCCAGACTTTATGTATTTGGATGGGATGCTGCTGTATATTTTATAGCCCTTCTCGGACGCACAGCGTACACCTCCTCAATCACCTTCACTGAGGAGGTCCTGGCTTGCTGGAGGCTGTGCCCAACATGCCCAGTTCCCTAAAGATAAGCAGGGCTTACCAAGTCTTCCCCTCACTTCAGACCCCATGATGACTGCTGGAGAGCTCTCGTTGCCAGCTTACCTATCATAGGCTGCAACACACCCTCGGCGATTTTAATGAGCTGCTGGTAGATCTGAATGGAAAGGTCACTAAGCACCTGACGGTATTCGGTGAGGTCGAAGTTCTTCAGACAGTGCTCGTTCTGCTTGGCCGTGTTCCGAGTCATGAAGCCCTGCAGGGGAGAGGCGTGCTTTACCGCGGGGTCTGCGGTCGGGCCGGCTCAGGACTCCCAGGCCCCCAGTCCCTTTCGCGATGTCCTAGCTGTGGGGTCTTAGCAGGCCCCTTGCATTGATAGGATGTTGCACACGGGCCTGTCATGTCACATTCCAAAAAAGGCAAGACAGACTGAGATGGCATATACTTCATCATCCCAGGGAGAAGGGTCTGTCAGAACTTGTTCTGGCACGAAAGATGGAATAAAGATAAGCTTTAGAAATTGTTGCGCTGTTGATTTATACTATACATCTTGACCTTGGGAAGGGTGGAGGGTAAGATGTGAAAGGAAGGGGAGAAAGCAAAGTGGAGGAGACCTTCGGGGATCTCGGAGTGGGCAGTGTCTGGGACGACCGGGGGTTCTTATTGGAGAAACAGGAATAAAAACATGCCAGATGTTACTAGGTCATCAGTCTGAACGCAAAGCCTGGGAAAAGTTCTTTCGTTGTTGGGCATGGTGAGTTCTAGACAAGGCTGGGCCTTGGAGGTCCAGAGTAGAACACGAAACGACGGGACCAGATGGGCCTCAGGCCCAGGGACCGAATCCGGTCGGGAGCACAATGCGGGGTGTCGATGTCGGCTGGCGCACGTCTAGCTGGTGGTGGGGCACCTTCTTCCTTGTGGCCATCTTCGTGTGCTTTCGAATGGCCGGCGTAGGAGGCACACACTGGGCAACTGGGCTTTCTCCCAAGCGTCACTGAAATGAGGCGCTTATCGGGCTCCTTCAGAAATTCAAGGTTATGAGGGTTTCCCTGGAGAGCCCCAGGTGCTCTCAGACAACGAGTGGGTTATGCCAACTCATTGCCCAGTTCCGCTCATTTGATGCAGGGTGCTTTCCGGGGGTTCCCGGGACCAGCGAGGCTGTCCTCATTCCTGCTTCTCGATACAGTACGGCACGGCCACAGCCTGCGGTCCCAGAGGACGCTCCGGAGCCCTCACGCCCTCTCCCCTTACGGGAGAATGAGGGTGCCTCGCCCCTGAGGTGCTCTGAAGGAGAACACACTTTGCTGTGCCCGAGGAAACGAGAATCTAAGTGCTGGAGGACTTGGGGCACTTTGATGGTTTTTAAGTGTGCTTTAGGGCACCGAGTGTATCTGAGCACTCACCTCATCCCCACTGTACTGCTTCAGACAGTGGAGGAGGCGGCAGGTGTTGGACAACCAGAACGTCGTCATCTCAAAGTCGTCGTTGTGCTTCTGTGGAGAGAGAGAGAGACACCCCTCCTTATGAGTAGCGGTTCTGGCCGAAGGCTTCCTTGGTGCCTCTGCTTCCACGCTTTCCACTCTTACCCAGCATGCCCCAGGCAGACCTGATGACTGGCAGGCACTTGTCAGTCACAGAGATGAGACCATTGCCAAGAGGCTGAGTTACTGTTCCTCCATGACTGCGGATGGTACACAGACCCCTCTTCCTGGTCCCCTGATCAGTGGTGCACACACGTGTGCGTGCACAGACGAGGCTTGACACCAGAGGCGCTGGGCTGTACCCTGACCACTGGACCAGCAGCCCTGGCAGGTTCTGAACTCTGTGGTCCAGCAGAGGAGATGAAGGGCGCATGCTGGCGAAACATCCTGGTGCCCCATTTATCTAGAGGTCAGATGTTCAATGGTTTCAACACTCTGGAACATGGCTACAAACTATAACTAAATGAAAAAGGCTGTTCGATAACTCAGCTATGATCTATGATGTAGTTTCTGCATAAAAATCAATGACTTCATGGGACTGATTCTGTCTGGTAACCACATCCATCATTTAAGTATCCGATAGAGATCTGAGCTCTGACAACAATATAACAAGGAAATTGGATAGAAAGTAACTGGTGGTGCTGGGCATGCTCAGTGAGCCTCATGATTAGGAAGGCTTCCCTAAGAAAGTGGCGTTTGCAGTGAGTCGCTGACTCACTGAGACTGGCACAGGGGCCCCCAGTGGACTCATGAAAGAGGTCAAGGGAAGAGATACAAATGTGGGCGTCTCCCACGTGCAGACGCCTGCTTAGAGCCAGGAGAAGATAAAAGCGCCCGCGGAGCCCAACTATCCCTGTGGGCAGGGAAGAGGGTACGGCTCCTGATAAAGCCTGGCATGAGCGAGGAGTCCAGGGCTGTCGTGGCATGCTCAGGGAGGGAGAGGGAAAGGGGGCCAGGCAGCATGACCCAGCAGATCTCGGGACTGGTCTGGATGGCCTGCATCCCGAAGCAGCAGCGTGTGTAGGAACTGGAGGAGATGGTCTCTCAGAGCAGTACCACTTGGGGCTCGGGCCTGCTGAGAGGTGTAAAAAATCTCACCTCCCACCTTCTGGCCCCCCATGTGGCTGGGCCTCACCTCCCTTCAGGCCAGCCGGGTACTGCAGGGGCCGCTAGTGTGTTTGTGAAGAGCCTTGCGCCTTCGGGCGGTGTTCCTAAACCACACCTGCACCTTGTGAGCATCCCTGTCCTGGCTCAGGCTGCCTCCCCTCGGGAGGTGATGCAGGGCAGCCCCCTCCCTGTGCCACCGCCCGGGGCAGCAGGCACCCAGACCCTTGGAAAGGTCTGGGAGAGTGCCTGTGTTCAGGCGGGTGCCCTGAATACTGCTCCAAGGCAGGGCCGGCCCACGTGGCTGAGGCAGGGTGTCGCCTTGATGGCTTTGGTCAAGGCTTCTGAAAGCACGGGGGTTCTCTGGAGGCTTAGCAGAGAGCAGCAGGAGGGCTACACTGGAGTCTGAGGCTTCCCGCCGTTTCTGAGCCTGAGCACCTTTCTCCAGGAACCGCCGGCCTCCCGGCTACACAGGTGGCTGCCGCTGCACAGCTACCACTGACCAGCAGAGTGGGAGGCTTGGAGAACCTGCTATTGCAAAACCCAGACAGAGAAGCGACAGTTCGGCGTTGGCTTCACTCAGTCCACCGCAACTGTTTGCCGTGGGACACTCACCTTGAGGACCTTCTTAATGCCATTGATGGTGGAGGTCAGCAGGGAGTGCACCTTGAGGTCATCGTTGACGTAATCCGCATGCCTGATGCACATGTAGAGGATATAGGCAGGCAGACAGGGCACTGTGCCTGCCAGCGTCTGCGGCTTCAGCTCTGACAGCAGCAAATGGCAAGGATTAGATTTACGGCGAATGCTTGGGGCTATGAGAGTCCTAGTCTGAAATCCAAATGTTTTCAATAGTTTCCTGTAGCTCATCTGAGAATAACCTCTCGCGGGGTAGGGGGCGGCAGGAGAGGAGTCGGGGAGGAGCTGTCCAGAAACACTGACCCTGACGACCGACAGTTTCAGAGGCTAGTTAAAAGCCCTGGACGAAAGCGTTCCTAGTCACTTGGTCTGTGCCATGCTCCTAATGCCCTGTCCTTACAACACAGACGAGAAGAGCCCACAGGCAGCCAGCTCCCTGTCTAAATTTACACGCAAAGGCCATGGTCCCGTGAAGGGGCCTGTGCCCCAAATCGCACTGAAGGCAGGAGCTGGCTCCCAGGGGGCCGTGCATCCCGATAACACTTGCTGCTGTGGGCACAAGGGGCTTTCAGCAGCAGGAAATGAGGGGCCGGTCCCAGGAGAACCTGGCGAAGCATGCACTCCCCAAGACAGCCCGTGTGGCTCGGAAGGCTGCAGCGACCGCCAGCCCATTTGGCTGTCCGTTTGGAGCAGTATACCTGGCAGCACCTGTCCAAACATTCTCAGAGCCAAGAGATCAAGAGGCGGCCGACTGGCCACAGCCACTCCTTCCTCTCCCCAGTGCCATTTAAAACATGTCTCACCAGCCTCTCTTCGCCAGTGCCAATTTGGCGAGAGTCAGGGACATCTATTACCTCAGCCCCTACCATCCCCCAGCTGCTCTCTTCTGCGCCCCCCGCTTCCACCAGGTGTGCTCTGGCAGGACCTGAAGGGGCCCATGACTCTCCCCAAGAACTTTAGCCTCCTACTCAGCCTCTAGGTCCTTCCCCGTCAATGCCCCTGGAGGGCCAGAGAGAAGCTGTCCACAAGCCAGGCTTAGAGCGATGACTGGTGGGACGAGCCCAGAGGAGGAGGAGGAAAGACTCACTGCTAAGGAAAGATGCAAGGTAAGAATGGCCAGACAGAAGGCCCCAGGCATCATGCGCCAGTACTGTATCCCCAGCCCTCACCTTCATTCTCATGACCTCCATCCCCCAACCTCCAGGCCTCCTGAGTTACCTCCTGAGTTACCTCCGGGAGGTGGCCACCTCCCCTCCACCTGCAGGTGGCCCAGGGGTGGGGGAAGGGGCAACGTCCTCAAATCTTCTGCTAGGGCTACCCTGGGACAGGGCTGGGGATATGCTCACAGCATCTCCAGTTGGTCCTTGAGTTACACTGTCCCTTCAAGTATATCCTACCCTTCGGGTTAAATGC
Organism: Rousettus aegyptiacus; assembly: GCF_014176215.1. Classification (NCBI taxonomy): domain Eukaryota; kingdom Metazoa; phylum Chordata; class Mammalia; order Chiroptera; family Pteropodidae; genus Rousettus; species Rousettus aegyptiacus. Next base: position 76,978,501 of record NW_023416287.1, read on the forward strand.
TGACTACAAGCCATAATACTCTGGGTACATGGTTAACACTTGGGCATTTTATAGGCTCAACAGACGGCTGTGGCTCGGCCCTTGGTGTAATTAGAATGCCAGTAACATTTATACAGGAAAATATATTTGCAGGCCCAGACTTCCGACTTAGAGCATCTTGCTCTAGGCCTGACCCACGTGAAGACTAAAAAGAGCTGCTTCTGTCTAGGTATGTTCAATCTGAGAGCATATGACCTGAGTCCCGTTCCCCATAGCTCGCTGGGTTTGCCCATCTGAAAGTTAGCGTCTTGGGGAACGGGCCACGGCTCTACACTCAATCTCCTCAGCAACTAGCCAGTGCTGGGGACCTACGAGGTGGTCAGTGGAGTCTTGGAATTCACTGGCATGGGGTCTTTTGGAGAGAAGGTTACTGGGCACTGTGCTCAGGCAGCGCAGCAGACGACCTTGCCTGAGGCCACGTGAGCAATGACAGGGGTAAGGAGCCACCCATCTTCTGGCACAAGCAATCTCCATTATCATTATTTTTTACTCTAATGCTGTGAATTTGAGGTTCATTCACCAGAAATGAAAGATTCTTAGCAGCATCTGAACAAGATGCAGCCTATGTAAGAAGGTTTGAGATGAACTTATGTAACATTTGATTGTTGGACAATTGTAGGGGAAATTAACCTTTATAGAAAAAGACCAAAATACTCCACTACTAAAAATACCCAAGGCAAAGAGCCGAACAGAATCTGTGCTCGGCTGGAGTCACTCGCATCTTGCCGCAGCCCTCAGCCTTCGGTGCGGTGCTCAGCAGAGGAAAGCCTCGATGAACTGAAACTTCTCTAAAACAGTTTCTCTCTTATTCAAACTTCGAATGCCCCTGCCAAAGCGAACACTTCGAATGCCCCACATCTGAGAAGGATTCTGTGGCTTTAACACAGTCCTGTCCGCTCTGTTACATCTCTGGTGCCAGGGTAGGCGGGAGTCAGTCTCCTCACCCTCAATCTACGGATGAAAGAACTAAGGCACCACAGGAGATGGAGCTGATGGCTCAGGGCCCGGAGGACCAGGCCACCATAGAGTCCTCTGTGTCATCCAGCACCTTCTCCTCTAAGATTCTCCCTCCTGGCTGTGTGGTGGCTGCTGCACTGGGCTAGGCACCCGGTTAGCGGGAAGATGGGCGTTTTGAAGCCAGATGGGGAATGAGACCAGAGGCAAGGGAACCTGTACAATTGAGAAACCAGGCCCAGGGCTGGCGAGGAAAGTAGCTCCCAAGGGCCCTGCGTGCCGGTGCCAAACAGACTACAGCATCACCCAGGAACTCCTGAGAAAGGCAGCAGCTTGAGGTCATGGGTGTGAGGGGGACATGAAAGTGGCAGGGGTCGCGTGGGGGGTGTGGTGGGGGGACTAGAGGACAGAGTAGGGAATGGGGAGATGGAGCTCGGGGGTGTGCGCGGTGGTGGATGGGCAAGTGAAGGGCGGAGGGTGGGGGCAGGTGCCACAGAGGGTCCCGACCTGTCACCAGGTTCCGAATGAGCAGGGCCTCATCTTCCTTGTGGTACTCCAGCATGCCCTGGAAGTCTTTCTCTTTCCGCTGGACAGTGACCTGCCTGTTGAGCTCGTGGCGCCTCTTCTCACTCTGAGCTAACGTCTGGGCAGCTGGACAGGAAAGAGAGAGCTGGTCATGGGGGACGGGAGGGGTGGACATTCGAGAAGCATTTGAGGCGAGGAAGTGGTAGGGCTTCAAGACCGAGCCATGTCGATATGCTACATATTTACTTATTAAATCATATTGGACACCAGCTATACTTAAATAAGTTTTAAAAGGCAGCAGTAGTAGCTGCTGCTGCTGCCACCACGTAAGTGACCCAGAGAACGAAAACCTGAGGGACAGAAAACAGAAATCCAGAAATGGGACCGTGGGGCCTGGGGGCAGGAATGGCCCTGCCCTCTCAGACCCTCCTCTGGAGTAGCAGGCGGACATAAGCAGAGATTAAACCACCACCACCTGTGATGGGAGCTACGGCACATGGCATGTGGACTGCAAAAGGTGGGACTTGGACCCTGGGGATGTGGCTCCTGAGCTGAGGATGAGGGAGCTATCCAGGTGGTGAGAAGGGTTTTCCAGGTGGTGAGGTATCCAGGTGGCGAGGGGTATCCAGGTGGCAAGAGGGACGTATCCAGGAGGTGAGGTGACTGAGAGGGTTCCAAGCAAAGTGGGATGTGCAAAGAGTGGGTGGGGAGTGACATGATTAGATTTGCGGTAGAGTCAGGACGAGGACACTCCAGATGTTTCTGAAAGAGCATTTCGAATCTGTGTGACCTCTCCGGCCAGGCTGCGCTTTTGGAAGTTTAATCGCAGAATGGCCCTCTCCTTCCCGGCTCCACGGGGCGCATGCGGCGAGGCCCCTGTGGTTGGGCTTTTCGTGTTACGGAGCTTTCATTCGCAACACGAAGTCTTGCCTCCCGGCTTTACGCCCTGTGGGGGCAGGACCACGGGGTGCCTATCCTGGCTGCTCTTCCCTCCAGCTCTGCAGCTCACGGGAAACACCCAAATGCCCGCTGTATCTGCGTGGCTTTCGTCCGGATTCCGGCAAACTGAGAATGGCTGAGCTCGTGGGGTCAGAACGGTTCAGTCTCAGGACTGGGCTGGCGCAGGCACCAGGAAATCGGTGAAGCAGGAAGAGTCCGCAGAGCACGGCAGGTGTTGCCCTCCCCCGGGCATGGCGCACACCTGTGTGTCACACACACGCACACGCGCATACCCTACCTTCCAGGTCCTGGACTTTCTTCATGTAAATCTTCAGTTGTTTTTTGAGCTTCCTCTCATTCTTTTCCAGCTTTTCTACCAGTTCTTTAAGGTCCTAAAAGCAGAAGGGAGCAGTGAGAGAACAGAACGGATCTGCAACTAATCAAACACCAGACACTCCGACGAGGAAAAACTAATCTGGTCACATGGCTCTGTCCTCAAGAGCTCTGAAGTCTCAGCCAGCTTCTGCGGGGAGAGCCCAGGAAATACAATACTTCGCCTGGCCCACCTGGGTTGGGGGGCGGGACGTCCCATCCACGGCACCAAAGAGGCACCAAACCGCGGCTTTGCACCGCTCAGCTCCTGTGCCGTCTCTGCCGTCTCTTTAGGCCCCTCCCCTCGAATCCAGGAACACCGTGTTCCCTACCGTGGCAAGGGGGATGGCGCAGGCCGCGGTTCCAGTGCTGCACACTGGAACCCCCTGGGATCTTTAAAGCTTGAAATCAGTACGTTTAGGACAAACAAAAGGGAACACTGCGCTGGCTCCGGTGGGTGGTAAACTTGGGGAGTTGAGGTCCAGAGTCACAGAGGCTAGAATTATATATAGACAGCCGATGAAAGGATGAGGTCAGCGCAGGAGGAATCTTGGGAACAGATGAGCCTGCCTAGGACATCTCTAAACTTTTCCAGTTGCTACCAGGAAGGAGAGTCCCATCCTCTCTTCCACACGGCCCTGTAAGGGCACCTCTCGGACCACTCCCGCTGGAAGCCAGTCCCCCGAATTCCTGTAAACCCGGCCTCGGAGGCACCCAGCACCCGGGCTGTACTCCACATGCACAGGCCTCACTCTCCCTGTGGATGGCATCCTCCCTCATCCGCCAGTGGGCACACACGAGGCACTAATGCTTGGTCGGCAAGGGAACAGAGATGACCCCGGCCCCTGCCCTGGTGGCTATGCTTATGGGCCTGGCCTCTGCCCGGGTACACCGGGTGGACCACGCTCTGGAAGGGTCTCCCATCAGGCTGGAAGCTGAGCCCAACCTGTCACCCTTGTCCTCGCCTGCTCAACAGCCCAGGCTCCTGCTCCAGGCCCAGGGCCCACCACAGGGCAGAGAGCCCACCGGGCTGACTCCCAAGCTGTCCGGTGAGCTAGCATGCTTTCTCCACGGTTCCTCCCCGGGGCACAGCCCTCCTGGAAGGGGGTCGCTCACCACGCCGCTTGGCCAACGGCCCCTCCAGGAGCACAGGCTGCCTCCTTTGCCTGGCAGAAGCCAGTCTAATAAAATATGTAGATTTCTTTCCATAAAGCCACCTGTCTATATTTATGTGGGTGACATATAGTGACATGCAGATGGAGAGAAGGAGACAAAGAGAGCCAAGGCCGATCACTTGTATAAAAGTCCTGTTCAGGGACCTTAGTCTAGGGCCCTGCTTCCCGACCTGGAATTGAGTGAGCTGGCCACCCAGCACGGGGCCACCTGGCTGTAAAGTGGAAATGCTCCTGGACCGGAAGCTCTGTTGGTGGTGCAGGTTTGGGGCACTTCCTACTGCTCCCCCACAGGGACGCCGAGGTGCAGGCGGCCACGGGCCCTCCGGTGCGCCTGTATCCACGCTCCTCTCTCTCCTCTCTGCCTGTCTGCATGTGTGACGCCCCCGTCTGCACGCATGACACCCCCTCCTGCCTCAGCTCCAGCTTCCCCTGGAATCCTTTCTTTTCGTGTAACACTTGTTAATCTAACAGATAATGTTTTCGAAAACATGATCTTCTTTCTTTTTTGTGTGTGTCCTGCTTCTCCTACTGACCCGAGGACAGAATGCCTTCTGTTTCTCTGCACCTGCCAGAGCTCCTTTGGTGACTGTCTGCGAGGAGGGCCACCAACAACTCCTCCCGTGCCTCCTTCTAGCAAGAGTTGTCTACCCCCACAGGAATCTGACCTTCGTGGGATTTGTCTTGATCAAAAGAAGGTGGCAGAAGCGCGCGCCCCTGTACCAGTTCTGGGACAGGGTTTTAAGAGGCCTTTCGGTTCCTGCTTTCATTCTCTTGGAAGTCAGCTGCCATGCAAAGCAGCTCAGGGCAGCCCAGTGAATGATGAGAGCGGCTGTGGAGAGAGATGGACCGCTCGGAGGGGAACGGCCGGCACTGCGGCCCGAGACATGGGACCGAGGCCATCTCAGAGCCCCCAGCCCACCCCAGGGGGACAGAGACCAGCCATGCCCTCCGAGCCCTGCCATCACTGCTGACTGCACAACGCGGCTGCTGTTTCATGCAGCTGAGTTTTGGGGAGGTTAGTTATACCACAACAGGTGCCTGTAGTATCGCCACAAACTCTTGCTGACTGGAGGGTTCTAGATTCTGTTCCTGCAACAGAGCCAAGGACATAAATCATGTCCATTTGGCTAAAGGCCATCCATCCCTGGTCCCATTTTCTTCCAGAATCTGACTTCCCAGAGCTGGGACCCACCCGGCATGGCTACTCACCAGGTTCTCATTGGTCAGCCGGGAGAGCTCCTGCTGGGTGCCAAATTCCACCTGGGCCTCCGGGGACAGCAGCAGCGTCTGGCAGAAGGTCTGCTGCTGCTGCTCCAGCTCTTCCTTCAGTGCCTCCACCTGGGCCTTGAGACGCTCCGCCTCCTCCTCATGCTCGCGGCCCTGGGCCTGCAGCTGCGCCTCCAGCAGCCTGCACCAGGGAGAGGAGGCCAGGTGACCGAGAGGCCAGGTGACCGGGAGGGGTGGGGGCCGGGACGGACACGCAGCAGAGGTTCAGAAGCCAAGCGCGCAGCAGCAGCAGCAGCAGCAAGTGCATGAACCCAACAGGGGGTGGACGCCGAGGGGAACAGATCTGCGGGGCTCATCGGGCAAGCAGGCCAGCCTGTCCTCCCAGATGGGAAACCAGGGCCAAGTGTGACACCCCTGATCACAGGCCTCTTTCTCACCCCCCTCCTCACTCCCTTGTTCTTCATTCTTGAGCACAGTCTGTTGATTTGAGATTAAGAGATTGTCTCCACATCAAAATGTCATCAGCAGAGATGAATTTCTTATAGTATCTTCTAAGTAAAAGCATCCGCACCTGCCCCCAAACTCACAAGAATCTCAAGACAAAACTCTGGTAGACTGAACTAGTTATTTGCATATTTCCCTATAGGAGAGTCTCTGCAGGTTTTAGAAAGGCGAGCTCTTGGCCCCCTTCCTCTTTATTTATCTTCACCGCCAGCGCTCCCACTTTATCTCCCACTTTACATATGCAATTCCGCCCAGCCCCGATGCCCCTCAAAGCAAAATCTAAGACTATTCGCAAATGATCTGGGCGGAAGGTTTAGAATCAACTGACGTCAGGACAAGCAGCAGAGACACCTAGAGAAGATCTGCAGAAGGCTGGGGAGAAGTCTCAGAAGACTCTCTGGGTCTAAAAGGCCCTACCCCAAGGGGCGCCAGTCACCCAGGCGATTCTGGGAGAGCACCTGTTCTATCATAATAGAAGGCAAGAACTTCCTGAAGGTGCCTAAGCAGCCTCCTCTTTAGGAAGTTAAGTCCTAATGTGACGATGATGCTATGTGCATGAACCTGATTACCCCAACAAACTTCCCGATCCAGTAAATTTGGCATGAAAGAAAGGCAGGCGGCGCCGGATGAAAGGTACCATCAAAGCTTCCTGACGGGATCCGTGTGGGGAGAATTCACCTGTCTCTTCCTGGGATGCAGATAAGGACTGAGACCAGGGCCGAGCCCCGAGTGCCTGGGAGACCGCTGGTAGAGCCCTGGCTGCCCCAGAGACAGAAAGGTGAAGAAGCACCATGTGTCTGCAGTTCTGCCATCATTCTGGGAGGTGGTAATTGCCACGAGAGAGCAGGGAACAAGAGAGAAGGGAAAGTCTACACTGTCAACTCCCACAGAGACGTAACCATGTTTCCCTCTGCTCGCTCAGCAATGCTCGGCTCCCGGTGGCTTCTCAACAAAGTAACATGAATGAAAAAATGACAGGGGAATGACAGATTCACCCACTCACCACAGGCAGCGGCACCACCACAGGAAAGCAATAATAATGTGAGCATTGTGGGAGAGTGATTTGGAAATTAAATCAGCATTTTAGAGGACATAAAATATTTGGATAACATCCGATCTTGGCTACGATACACTAACAGCAATCGCCAGGAAGTCACAAGTTTAATGATAGAGGTGGAACAGAAAGATCAGCCTCTGATCTGTGCTGTGACTTTACTTTCCCGTCTTCCCTATCCTCCATTAGACTATAGCTCGATGACTTAGTCCAGGGTTCTGGGCAAGGTCCGAGAACCCTGCCCAGGCTTTGGGCTGGCCACCTCATCCTGCAGGTAAGAAAACTAAGGCCGAGAGAGGTTTGAGGCCACAGCCGGTGGCAGAGCTGGTTCTGGAAGCCAGATCTCCTAATGCAGAGGACTGTGTTTCTTTGTTTTACTACTGTATCGACTTACTTATGTATTCAACCACATCCAATCCGCTGAAAGAGAGCCATGTGGAATCACCTGGTTTCACATATGGGTGCCCCTCCAAGAAAACAAACTTCTAGGTGGGCAAGAATCTGGTCTTACAGAGCAGTAGCCATTACAATGACAGAAGCTAACATTTATTCTGTGCTTGCCACATGCCAGGCATGTACAGAGTGCTTTACCTGTGTTAACCCTCCTCCTTACGACGACCTGATGAGGCATGTTCTATTCTGATCCGCATTCTGCCAGCGAGTACATGCAGGCAGAGATGTCACCCTGCTCACATATGGTGGAGTCACGTTTGAACCCAGAGCCAAGTGACACACTAACTAGAGAACCAGCCGACCTGTCCTTTCTTTTCCCAAGAACAGATGCTCTTGTTGCTGTGATGAGACTTCCGCTACGTCATCAGCGGGCAGAGCTTTGAAGAAGGTGTGCAAGGGCACCCGTCCCAGCTCTGCCCCATCTTAGTTTCCTCTTCTAGGAAACATGCCCGAAGACCACTGCCCATCTATTGTTGGGCGTCTCAAATGCACGAAGCTATGTCACGGCCCCAAAAAGCCACACACTGGCAACAAACACCTGGCGTGACTGTCACGTTGTCACCTCTGTGCATGTCTAACCTCCCTTGCTAAACTGCTCACCCATGGCTGAAGGCCAACGGGTTATGGATTCACACTCTGGTATCAGATAGAACCAGGTTCAAATTCTGGATCTTCTGTTGAAGAGGCAAGTTTCCTCACCTTGCAAGGTTCAGGGCCCTTGCTCCACGCGTGTGCGGTGAGGGTTAGACTTGATACCTGCTGCACGCGTAGCGCAGGGCCTGTGAGCTGTGGTTAGCTCCAGGCAGTCACCGGGGCAGGGACCAGCAGGCATGCTGGAGGGCAGGCTTCCTGGAGCCCTGTGCGCGAGCACAGCCGGCAGCACACATCCGGCCGGCGCGCACGGCTGATCCGGCGGAGTTAGGACAGTCAACACGCAGCAGGGAAGCAGCACAGACTCAGCAGCCCCCAGCATAAAACTTCCTTCTCAGCCCTGTCCTGCACAGCTGTGTGTCTGCGGCCATGTGAACTCCCCCTCCACCCGCTCTGTTCCTTAGAGCCAGTGAGCTGGACCCAGTGGTTTCTACGGTTCCACTGAGCCTTCAAGTGTTATCACCTTGACCCAAACAAGCAGCTTGGCCGAACTCATCCGCACAGCCCGGAGGGCCAGACGGGGGCCCGGAGGGGCTACGCCCGCATCTCCCCGTGAACTGTACCTCATGCCCTCGCAGCCACTCCAGCTGAGGAACAACTAAGCGTGGACACGAGCAGGCAGAGCAGACAAAGCAGACACAGAGAAGAAAGGCATGTATTTGACCTGGCAACTTGCTTTAGGCCTTGGTAGGCCAAGCCGAGTTCTCCATCTTCATTCAAATAGCCCCAATCCTCAGTCTTGCTAGAAATAAAGTACGAAGAAAAAAACAAAAAACAAAAAAACAGGGCATCCAGTGTAGAGGAAAGAGACAGGCAGGCAGAGAACGCAGGGAAGTGAGGGGGTCCTGGCCGGGGTTTGGAAACGAGAGGAGGGAAGGCTCAGGAAGCCCCGGCTCCCCTCCTCCTCTCCTGTCACCAGGACCTGGGTGCCGGCAAACCTCGTCTGTCCTCCAAGGCTCCCTGGCTCCAGTACTGCCATGCGCTCACGTGTGGGACTCCCCAATCCTCACCAGGCAGAACACGTATGGCCGCAGAGAGAGCACAGTGTGCCACGGGTTCGGTGGCACCGTGAGCCCCGGGCTGGCTCGCGCCTTTACCCATTCTCGCACAGTGTCCCTCCCGCCTACCAGAGTCTTTGGGGGAGGAAAGGGAGAACCAGGAGAGACGCAAACGGGCAGGGAGGAGAGGACCCGTGGGACCTGCAGACGCTGAGCAGACATTCACCGTGCAGGGCTGCGAGGCGGTCTCCCAGACGCTGTGTGCTACAGAACAGCACCTGGGGATGTCTGAGCCATCGAGGATGAGGAAGGAGCCTACATACTGTGCCTGCTTTCCAAGGGGCATCTCTTTTCTGTCACATCTTAAGGACACAAAAGTCCTAACTCATCTCAACTCCAGCCCTCGCTGCAATCTTGCAAAAAGAACAGCTAATAAAAACTGTCCCCTTGACCTTAGAGCTGGGGCGCATGAGACCTATTTACTCCACTTGGACAGAAGGTCAGATACCTTCCACTTGGAAAGTCTTTTGTCTTCTCCAGTTGCCTAGTCAGCCTGCTGTCAGCAGGGCAGCTCCCGGAGGCCAGGCGCGCGCACACACACACACACCCACCCACCCCACGAGAGGGAAATGGCCTGGGAGGGCGCGCCACCTGGTGGCGTGCGAAGGAAAACCCCAAACAGCTCACAGGAGTGCTTGATGTCAACTAATAAAATCAACAAATATTCATGGAAAATCTCTTGTGTATACATCACCGGTGCTGAGCCCCGTTCCCAAAGAGGCTGCAGACACACACAGGCATAAGCAGCAGGCCGAATCTCCGACTGCGGGAGGCAGCAAGACACAGCGCTGAGGAAACTGGAGAGCCAGGTGTCCGGAGGGTCAATTCCCAGGTCTGCTGTTAACAAGCTGGAGGCCAGAGCTAACCACCTGCACACCCGGGCCTGTGTCCTCACGTGTGAAGTGGAGGCTGAAGGATCTGAGAGGCTTCGTCTAGAACTTTAGCTACATAACCTTATTAACTGTAATGGCCATGTACCCGAAGAGGCCCAGGACAGCATTTACTTTCCCTCGGTGGAGATGGAAAATCAGGACCCAGCAACCCTCCCTCTGCCCAGCTGAAGGACCTGCCTCCCTGTGGACAGAACCAGCAAAGGTTCCTGCCATCTGGGAGTCGGTCCGTTTTCTGTCTCTAAAACGACCACTCCGTGCTCCATGAACGTGCTCTTATTTCCTTCGTTTGCACCCAGACTTTCTACCCAACTGCCCAGATTTCTCAGGATCTCTTGAGAAATGGGCTGTGGCAACCCCGACACCATGAATGCGAGAGAAACATTTGAAATGGCAGGTGGTGAATTATTCGTGGATAGATGTGGCCACGCCACTGAAAGAGGCAGAAATTATGCTGATGGCTCAAACTAACAGGATCTGGGGGAAGCGTAAGGGAAGAATCACCTTCTAGAAGAAAGCTGAGCGTTTCCGGCCAGGAGCAGGTGAAGGGAGGACCTGTGAGCAAAGCTGAGCAGAATCAGCACTCTGCCCCACCCCACTTTCCATTCTGACCAAGACATCCCGCAGCAGCTGGGGCACCTGGCCATCAACTCCAAGCCAGTCCTAGGGCAGCTAGCTGCGCACACCCCTCCTAGATAAGCCCAGGTGCTCCCATGAGAATCTAATGCCTGATGATCTGAGACGGGGCTGAGGCGGAGATGCGGGCACTGGGGAGCGGCTGCAAACACAGATGAAGCTTCGCTCACTCGCTCGCCACTCATCTCCTGCAGTCTAGGGGTTGGGGACCCCTATTGGTCTGCAGTCTAGGGGTTGGGGACCCCTGCATTCGGGGGTGAGTAATCACCCCCAAGCCCAGGTGGCAATGGCAAAGCTAATCTTTGTGTCGAGGACTTTCTGTTGCTTCCCGGGACCTGCTAGGTGGAGGGCCTGCAGGAGCTGCCCAGGGAGCTGAGGAAGGGACCAGTAATGCTCTCTAAGTCTCGCTTTGGAGCTGTGTGGACTCAGCAAGGCCTGGGTGGAAACAGCCAGTGGCCAAAGGAACACACTCTTCCTGGAGCCTGACCTGAGCCCCGGTCACACTCCCGTCCCTACCTAACTCTGCGGCCTTGACTGCATGCCTAGAGTAAGGCCAGCCTGAGAGTACCAGGAACCTCTGCTCTCCGATCCCACTTCCCTAGCCCTCTCCCACACCCACCCTGACGGACACGGCTCCAGACGGCCCTGAGAAGACACTCTCCAAACACCCACCTGTCGGCAGCAGCCTATCTCTGGGGAAAGGACTAGCCCTCTCTTTATTTAAACTATCATATATAAAATGATAATAATGGCGTTAGCTTCTCTCAGTTCCCGAGATGGGACACGAGAGAGCCTTTTGGAAGCTGTAGAGCTACACACATTCCTGCGGCTATTCCCAGAACCACCAAGAACCACGGGCCCTCAAGACTGGCTTCTCTTCCCCCATCTGAAAACAACGGAAAAGACAAAGACGCATTTGTAAAGATCGAAAGGGAACTCTATAAACTTAAGAGTTCTCAAGTGATAAAAGCTTTGAACTTGAGAGCCACGGGCTCTGAGGCTGCGACTGGACATGGGGAAGTGTTCCAAATCCCTCCGGAAAGCTAACCAAACCTCGGCGTATGTAAGTGCTTCACACCTTCGCACGTGTGATACAATTTATACTTAAGCCAGGAGGACAGTAGGAGAGGAACAGCTGTCCCCGGGGCAGGCCTTGTTCTAACAGGCTGCCCCGGCCAGCGCCGCTCCAGGAATCACAGTCCACGTCCTCCTGCCTGGCCAGCCTGCCCATGGCCGTCCTCCCTCCCTGCTGGGATTCACCAACCTGGAAGAGAGGCAAACCCACGGGTGCTGCTTCCACACTTCCAGGCCCAGGGGAGCAGGTTCCTGCAGAGGCCCCTCCCCTCCCGGGCGCAGCGGCTTCCTGTACTTAACTGGTTTCAAAGGCTGTTAGTTCCCTATTACAGCCTGGGCTTGCTGGGAATGGAATTATTTTAAGCTATCAGAGAAGCTATTTTTATTTTATCACCATCATTACTGCTGCAAAGGAAGACAAATCCAGGGCATTAAGCAGCCCCTGGAAAGCCTACACTTGGGACGGGATCCCTGACAGCCATCTGGATGAAGAAAAAGGGGGCTGATAACAGCGACGGTTCTGAAGATCAGAAAGATAAGCACACCAGCTTGTCAAGACCAGACATGCCTATTTCTTTCTTTCCTTTTTTAAACTTTAAATATCACCTGTGCTCTTTTTTCTTATTTGTCGTGTTTCTTATCTTCACCTAAGGTAATTTAAAAGGACTTGACTCTAGTTTTAGCACTGTGAGATTCACCTTCATTTTCCTCTCTCTGTCCTCTAGGGGAAAAGAATTACATCTCTGTTGAAATAAACTGAGCTTCCACCTAGGGCCTTACTGACAGGGGGCGGGAGGCAGCCCGACCTGCAAGTCAGACCTTCTGGATTCTACCCGTGACTCAGTGACAGGCCAGCTGTGGGCCTGAGCAGTTCCACCCTTCTGGGCCTCGATTTCCTTATCTGGGCCTCAGTTTCCTTATCTGGAGAAAGAGAGGCTACATCAGAAGATCTGGCGATCAGAGCACTAAGAGGTCTTCGGTGATTCGGCGACATGCCCTCAAACGACTTCGCCTCACGCTCCCAGAGCCACCTACCGATGTCTTCCGGAAGTGCTTGCGGTTTTCCGCAATGTTAAATGCTTGGTGATGGCTCAGCATGCAGTGAGTTGAGATCACAAGAGAAAGGTAGCCAGCGAAAAGGCCAGCTCTGTTTTCCCCTGTGCCCGCAGGGGCGCAAGGAGGCAAAGATAATAATAGCGGCGATGGTAACACTGACATTTTTTTTTTGCGTGCTCATCACGTGCAGGCACTGTTGTAAGTGCTTTATGCAAACCAGCTCATCTAATCTCAGTCGCCATATGAGGCGCGCTGCTACGACTGTCCCCAATTCGCAGAGGAGGAAACTGAGGTCCTGAATGGTTAAGAAGTCGTTGCTAAATAGTTGGCGACAGACGGGACGCCAGCGTGCCCATTCCCAGGTCCTCTGCCGCAGCACCTTGGGGTCTCTGCTCTGCCCTACATCCCAGGAGGCCTGCTGTCTCCTCGGACAGTTGCTCTTTTGCCTTAACCCTGGATAGCTCATCCTTGAGGAGGGACCAGTGTGGCTGGTTAAATCCAGGGCAACCTCATTCTAGCCGACATGGTTAGTGGTCAAATTCTCCCATCCAATCTCTGCAGTGCCTTGCTTGGGTTCCCTCTAAAGGTAATGGGGTCGTCACTGAGGAACGCCCCCCAGCTGGGTTGGGTAAAGATGGCAGCACAGTACACAGCTGGAACAGACCCTACTCCTTGTTTAGTTGGGCTACTTTGTGCCAACCTCCTTCTCAGTGAGGAACGCCACTCTCGGCCAGCCCTTCCCTTTCCTTGGCCTCCTGTCAAACCTCCCAGTGAAGCTCCCTTTCTGAATGCTTCTCAGAGGGACTGGGTTCCGGAGGCTGTACAAGGTGTTCCTGGAGCCTTGCCAAAGCTAACAGCAGGCTCCTAAGGACAACGGACTCGCTGCTCCTTCTCATTTACCTCCTATAGCAGATAAGGCTCTGATGCTGAGCGCACGGCGGGTGCCCGAGGGGTGGCCTTCACAGATTAGGTTGGGCAGGGCCCCTTTGCCAGCATCTCCTCCAGGTAGAGTTACCACAAGGTAGGACTTACCTGTTTGTCTGGCAAACTCCATGGTAGGCCTCGATGGCATCTTCCTGATCTACGTGCTTTTCACTGTTAGGCCAGCTTGTTCTGGAATTAATATTTGGTTCCTGGAAGGTCCAAGGTTGAAAAAATAAATAACTCTGGTTATACAAACAGCAGCCATGAAATGACTTCATATATAGACAGAGGTATAAAAATGATCCTTAGGAAAAAGACAATGGCCCAGGACATGCCCAGATAATAGCAGTTAAACCCGGGCAGGAATGTGGCCTTTTAAAGGTCACGCTGGAAGAGTCACAGAATGACGAGGTCTGGCTGTGACAGGCGCCGAGTGTGGAGGGATGAGGATAAGAAGACAAGGCCAGCGTCTCCAGAGGAGCAAGCACCCCAAATCCAGAGGATGTGACTAAAATCTGTCTGTTTTGAATCCTCCACACTCATTCCTGCCCACCATTACGGCCCCCGCCCTGCCATGCTGCTCCGGGGGCCGTGCCCGAGAGTGACCCAGGTGGCCCCCAGCCCCTCGTTCTCACTCCACAACCTGTCCCAGAAGGCGTGAGCATTAGGAACAAACGCTGAGTTGGACGTGCTGCCCCGGGAAGGCCTTCTCCACCTCAGAAACAAAGTGAATCGCGAGGGGCAAGGCATGAGCTGCAAAACCAGGACGAGGGGGCCGCTCGGGCTGTGGCCCTTGTCTCTGACTCTGTGCCTTCTTCCCATCGAACACATTCATATCGAGGAATTTCAGAAGGTTATAGAAGTGTCCAGCAGAGTCTCCCATGAAAGGCCGTGCTGAGGAGGGCAGCAAAGACGTTGCTCTCCCTTTTGGGGAGACCTGGTGCAAAAGACTCTGCTCTTTTAGGTTTAACACCCTGTTTTTCTTATGTAAAGATACGTAAGAAAAACACCAACTCGATTACTTAGCGCCCCCCCAACGGGCCCGACCACGGCCGCCAGGCTGGTTACCGTGTTCTTGCCCGCAAGTCGGCGCTGGTCGGCGCTGACGATCTGAGTCCTAAGGATGAGCACCTCCTCCTTGCGAACCTCGAGCTCCTCGTTGGCCAGCCTGAGCTGGTTCAGGAGGAGGCTGTAGCTGTCTGGGGAGCTGTGGGTGGAGTTGTTCTGGGAGGCCTGGTCCGCCACGGCTTTCCTCAGCTCATTCAGGTCATTCTTCAGCTTCTTGTTCTCTGACTCCAGCTCTTGCCTCTGGAAGACAGCCCGAGGGCCACACTCCATCCATTCCCGCCCGGATCCAGGGTACTCTCCCCATGCGGGCCCCCTCCTCAGCCTCCCTCAACCCACCGGCCCTGTCCTCCTGGGAAGTGAAGAGCAACCTGCCCACTGTAACAATGAAACTCAGGGCGAAAGTTCAGATGGCATCAGTGAGTAGTCAAAGCCGGGGCCTAGATTTGAACCCACCACCCTAAGTTATTGGTGTGAAGCATCTGACATGATGCCTCTATGATAGCATCTCCCAAAGTGATTCCATAGCATATTCTAAGTGTGCTTGGCTAATGAAGCCCTTCCTTGTGGAAATGTCATGTTAATTTTAAACAACATGCTTTTAACACAGGACTTCCTAGAACCTTCACACCTTGATGTGCTTTGTGACTTTCCAAGAGAGGTTATGAGATGCGGAAGTTCCTAAACTTATTTATCTAGTGAGCCCACTCCCCCCTTCCCTAAGAGCATCACATGACCTAATAATTTAGAAAATATACCAAGAATACCCTTTTGTTCTTTTGGTCACATAGAAAGCCACCAACTGCCAATGACAATGTAGGAAAAACTACTTATATTCAGAGTTGCAAGTGCTACTGAAATTCAATTTTGGAAGGTATTTAACTTTTTCTGGATAAAATAACGGTTTGAGATAAATTCTGAACATTTAAAGTCAGACAATCACACATATATTGCTGGTAGGGCCCTGGGATACATGAGATTCAAAACTTCCCAAAGAAACCCCAAAATGTGGATAAGTAGGCATGAGTCGCACATTTGTTACCGAGCTGTAGAGACATAAAACTAGGAGCCATTGGGCATAACTCTTATTTTCCAAATGAGGACGCTGAGGATGGAGAGAGAAGGCCAAGGCGTTCTGTAGAGGCCACGCCAGGACCAGAGGCCTGGACTCCCATCTCGCAGCCCCACCACACACATCAGGCCTCCTCGACTGCTCTGCCAGGTGGGACCAGCCCCAGGCCCCTTCCACCCAATCCCGCCCCCACGGGCGGCATGCCTAGGCCGTGAACCCAGTACCCGAACAGCGTGCTTCTGCCCTAGAGCTGGGGTTTCTTCATACGATATAGGAGGATCAGGGGGAAATTCTGGTAGCGGGATCCTGAGTTAAGCAAAAATCATGACTTGTCAAGGAGTCCTCCCCTGTAGCCTCATCTCACGCACGTACTGTGGGCAGGTTTTTCAAAGTCAATTTGGTCGGGATGAGGTTGGAAAAAAGCAGCCACGCAGCCAGGTGTGTAGACTCGTCACCTGCTTAGATCATTGTCTTCCTGCTCAGGAAGCATCTACACTTTCCGCCAGCAGCGTACACTTCCCACCCTTCCGTTCTCCTCACAAGCATTCAGCCAGACACACAGAGAAGGGGCCCGCTAACTATGTGTTGACTCGGTTTTGCCTAAAAGCCCAATTTCCATTATTTCTCTGAAGGTCCGGGGCCATGAAGTGAGAAGCACCTCAGCTAGTCTCCCTGACATCGGTCCTCCCTTCAAACCAGAGGTCCCCAGGCCAGCATCTGCGACAAGGCCTGTGGATTAAGTCGGTTTCGCTACAGACAATGGAGGGAATACCAGGTCCCAGAACTCAGAATCCTGGGCTGTCCACAGAAGCGGAGTGGGGCAGTGACAGAGTTGTGAGATCTCTGGACAAATATTTACTGGGCCCCCCTGCGTCAAGCCCCGCGCCAGACAGTGAAGATGTGGCCTGTGGGAACGGGGTGGCGCCTTCCTCACAAGGTCGCTGAATGGAGGTGTTGAGGCAATTTTAACACGTGAGTCCTGAGGGAGCGCTTCCCAGAGAGACGAGAGCTGTGGTTCTCAGAGGCGATGGGCAAGAGTCCCGCAGGGCGTGTGAAAACAGATCGCTGGGCCCCACCCCAGAGCTTTGGATTTGGGGGTCTTGGCGGAGGCCCGAGAATGTGCATTTCTAGCATGTTCCCCATGATGCTGGTCCCAGGACAGCCCTTATAGAATGGCTGGGCTAGACAGGCTCACAGTTCTAAACCTGGGTGGGGCTCATGCCCCCAGAGCCTCTCCAGCTCCTTCTCCTCTCCTGGGGCTCAGCCTCTGGAGAAGGGCAGAAGGCTCGATGCCACAGGGGTTTAGCACGTCCAGAGACTCCCCGCCCCCTAGACGGTTTTAGAGCTTTTAAATATCCTATGCGGGAAATAAGTCTAATCAATGACTTAAGAAGAAAACCCCTATAAAGCACCCTCTTCTTACACCATTGGTGTGGCCCTAGCTTTTCAGAAAGGCTTGGGCATGATTTAGGGCTGTTCTGAATTATGTGTGGTCCTATAAGTGGGACCAGAGTGACTGACCCTCGCCAGTGGGGTACATTCCCAATTACAAACTCTGTGGGAACGAGAGAGTAGGACCGCCCTAATGCCCCATTCTGGTGGCCACCTGGTCACCAGGCCATCACTGGATGCACTGGGAGATCCCGGCCTTACATCTCTCCTTGCAAGTCTTGATTATTTTCTTCAAAGTGGTGTTATTCCCCGGACACATTTTAACTGAAACTGTATCAGGTAGGTAAGATATACGTGACATAATAAGAAACAGGCATTTGGTCTCTGGCCCCAGTTCCTGGCACAGTTTCCAAAACTCCTTTGTAACTTCTTGGGTGATCCGGGTGCTAGAGCATCGTTTGTTATGACACGTGGTCTTAGTCCCAGGTTCCCAGCACAGAGCTTCTGATGCCCTCAGAATTTCCAGTGTGAGGGATGAAAGAAGCATCTCCTGCTATTCAAAACAAGCTTCTTGCCACCACACCTGCGTGCGTGAATGAGGTGACTCATGGAGGTGGGGGGCTGGCTGCCGGAGGAACCAGGCTCACGGTCAAAACGTTGGAGCTTTCGGCCCTGGCACCAGCTCCGGGAAGGGGAGGGCCTGGAAACTGAGCTCAACGCCAATGGGTAACGATGGAATCAATCACGCCTATGCAATGAGACCGCCGTAAAAACCTGAATGACAGGGCCTAGAGTTTCGGGTCGGCGACCACATCGTGATGCTGGGAGAGCGACGTGCCTCGAGGGCCCGGAACCTACACATCCCTCCCCGCACCCCTCGTCCTCTGCACCTCCTCCGCTCCGCCGTTCCGCTCGTGTCCTTCCTGATAAACCGGTAATAGTTAGTGAAGGGCTCTCTTGAGTTCTGTGAGCTGTTCTCACAAATTATTGAACCAGAGGAGGGTATGGTGGGAACCCGCGATTTGTGGCCAAGTTGGACAGAAGCATGGGAGGCCTGTGATTGGCATCTGAAGTGAGGGCAGCCCTGTGGGATTGAGCCCTTCACCAGTGGATCTGTGCCAACTCCGGGTAGTCTGTTCCAGAAATGAGTTTGGCTGTAGGATATCCAGTTGGTGTCCACGGGGAACTGAAGAATTGCTTGGTCTGGAAAACCCCCACATTTTGTATCACAGGTATTGTGAATAGAGGGCACGGTTTCCTATTAACATATACGAACTAGTTCCTTGCAGTAAACACAGATTTTCCTTCATTTCAAAGATGAAGAAAACTAAAGTGTTGGAAGAGGAAATCGCGTGCTCGTGGCTCTGCTTATTAACAGCCCCGAGCTTACGACCACGCTGCCTGACGCCCAGCTTTGCCATGCATCCTCCACAGGGCGAGAGTTCGGGAATCTCACCTTCAGACTATTGTAGGCTAGATCTGCATCCTGGTCCACATCTGTGTCACTCTTCAGTTGTTCCACCTGCATGGAAAGAGAGATGGAAAGGTGAGCACGGACTACAAAGCAGATACTCCACGAAAGTATTTCCGACCATGATGAAAACGGGCTGCTTTTGCCCGTGCACAAACGCACGTCCTTCCCGCCTTCGACCTGCAGCTCACTGCTTCAGGCTGCAGTGAAACTCCCCGTAAACATCTCCCTCCTGCCCGACTCATCCCCTCCATAACTTCATTCACGTGATCCTCACAGGCACCTATGGGTTGAATATGTGTAATACTGTGTCAGGGGTTGAATTAAGTTCCCCCAAAAGATACAATGACACCCTAACCCATGGTACTTGTGACTATAACCTAATTTGGAAAGAGGGCCTTTGCAGATGTAACCCACGTTAAGATGCAGTCGTCAAGGTGGGCCCTGACCCACTGTGACTGTCCTTATGTGAAGAGTAGAGACACACATGGGGCAGGCGGCATGAGGTGGAGGTGGAGAAGGAGTCATGCAGCTGCCCGGGGAACGCCGTGGATTGTGACCGACACTGTGAGCTCACAGAGAGGCAGGGAGCAGACTGTCCCCCCAAACCTTTAGAGAATGAGGCCCTGCTGACACCTGAATTCCTGACTTCCGGCCTCCGGAATGACGAGAGAAGAAATTTCTGTTGTTTTAAGCCATCCGGTTTGTGGCACTTTGTTTTGGCAGCCCTAGGAAACTGTGCGACTCACGAACTTATTAAGAAGATTAATTGATAGATAATAATTATGCATTTATTAGTGAGGTTAATGAGCTTTTAGGTATTTGGGGGATGTATGTGTACCTCTGTGTATCCTGCTTTCCCAACTAAATACCTCTACGCCTCCTGTGGAGAAGCCCGCTTTTTCCCTGTCACTCTACAACAGACCGTGCGGCAGCTGGTCCCCACTGATGCTCAGTAAATTCTGACATCGGAACTCCAAAGCTAGAGGACCTGGGTGGCAACGGCTGGAATACCAACCCATTAGGACTCAGCTGAGCTGGTGATTCCTGTCGTTATTTGGCAGCCATTCACCTTGTCCAAGGAGAAGGGACAGAAACACCTTCATAAATGGTGAACTGCTTGGGTGATTTCAAGTAATAGGTGATAGTCCCTGAATAAAGGTGGGTTTGGGGAGCTAAAACCTGACAATGCCTAATGAGATCAGCAGTGGTAGTAGCAACCTTAAATTCAAGGCCAGGCCATGACCAGCTGGATGGATTAGGTGTGCCCCAGGCTTCGAGACTGGGACCAGGGCAGAGCACCTCCGGCAGCTCCCTCCATAGCGAGGACGGATACACTGGCTGTGCTGTTTCCAGCCCTGCGACCTGGGAAGAGAACTCTCCAAGGCACCAGACTCTGCTCCGCCTCCCGCCATCAGCGGTGGGAGAGCTGTGCGAACCTGCTGGCCCAGGGAGAGGCCTGTGCCTGCCACATGCCCACGCACGACTGCTGAGTATGCAGGCTCCTGGCAAACAGAGATCGCTTACTCACATTCAGGTTACTGCGAGCATGAAGATGTGCTGCTGGCATCGTGTTTCTAAGTGGGCGGCCTTAGAGTCCCCCTGGCTAAGGTAACGTTGCCAGGCCCGGCTGGGGAAAGGGAACCGAGTGGATGGGAAGTCGAACACATGGACGGCCTGGCTGGCTGTCACAGACGCCTCATCCTCGTGGAGGGCTTAGTCACTCCCTCACTGATGGTCCATCCTACGGACTTCTTGTCATTCCTTAGGCAGAGCCTGGCCTCTTCCTATAGCTGAGATACTGGGTCATCTCTCACCAGAATGAAGACCCAAGTGGCTCGGGAGTCGTCCTGGGACCAAGGGCGGTTCTAGCAAAATGACCTCTGAAAGCTTGGTGTCAGGGCGCCATAGAGGGATGCCATCACCTCCCCTGTCCCACCCTGCCCTTCTCATTCAACTCTCTTGGAAACGGGGTCATTCTTCTTACGTGGAGAATGACCCTGATACACGTTAGAAGGCTATGGGCTGAGCCTACAGTTTTATCTCTTGCTCAGCGATTATTTTTCAAGCAAAGAGCTCCTTTTTAAAATTTCGTATTGTGATAAGCGAAAGACCTAAAGCCATCTTCCAAAATCATTCGGCGTGCCTGTGGTGAGGAACGCGGGGAGTGACTCTTCGGGGGCAGCTGGGTGGGCCAGCGACTCTCGTGTCAGGCTCTGCCTGGCGTCGTCCTCTGCGCAGCTTTCCGTGGGTCTGATTTGTGCTCACCTGGCAGGGTAGCTTCTCTTCTAATTGAATGAGTCACTTATAAACCTAATCCTTTCGCTTTCCAGTCTGAGTCCAACCCACCTGAGAGATTTAAATCCATCGGCAAGATTTACCTCCCCACTTACTGCTCAGGGAAAAAAAAAAAAACCTCATGAATTTACTAGCAACACAGATCAGCATCTGCAACACATTTGATTGGAAAGGGAAGCCGGGAATTACAAAAGGAGACAGTGTGCAAAGGTGGGAGCGGCAGAAAGACTGAGGATGCAGAGAGGGGTCTGGACCCCATAATCGGCAACACAGGCCTGAGAACGAACCCATTATGAAGTCAGCGAATGACACGACCCAGGTCAGAATCAGCCTTGACTCCCGTTAGAAGTGGTCCTTATCCCTCCCAAGAAACAGAAATGGCTCTTGCCTCCTCGTCGCTGCCGCCTGCGATGGGCTCCCGCTATTCCTACAACACCTGTCAGTGTGCACCCAGCTTGGCATTTATTTGAGCCCTACCGATTTTATTTATTTTTTTATTTTTCAACTGTTTGATGTCTGGTTCTTCCAAACTAGATTATAAATTTTCCAGTGGCTGAGGATTTCTCTTAACGTTTTTAACTCCTCTCATTTAATAAGCATTTTGAACATGAGCCTAGCACTGATGCCCAGAGGGTCCCTGAGATGGAGTGAGTGATATGTCTAGGGACACTAAGATTTCAAACAATCACCTTCTAAGACCCAAGATACGGATGATAATCTGGATTGAGGTGAGGGTACGGTCATGGGAAAGAAGGGTGATCACTGCCGACCTGGTCTGCTCCTGACCCAGCAGGACTAAACTCAAGCCTGTGCCGGACTCTGGCTATGGAAGGGCAATAGACTTTCTCTGCTTTCATCTGACTTCAGCTTGTAATTATACTTTAAATCATACATCCTGGTCCTCTTTGCATGTGGGGGATGATGCCACAGGTTCCCTGATGGCTTCGCCAGTGGAAATCCTTTGCCCTGGGGACGTTGGAAAGCTTACGTCTGTCCAGCTGGGGTGATTGGGGACACTTGCAGAGATAGCTCAGTATGACATCAACACAAGACAAAGCTATTCTCTGAAACCTGGCACCGGAATAACCCCACAGGGTCATGCCCTGCCACGTGAGCCCTGGGGGGACTGAGCTGGAGCATTCTCTATGCCAGCACCACAGGGTGCTGCTCTGTTGGCCTGCAGAACCCTCGCATACCTGGACTTTCTTGCTGTCCTGCTGGTCTCTCTTCTCCAGTTGGACCTGCAGCTTCTTCCTCTCCTGCTCAAGTTCCCGCACTCTCTTCTGCAGCTTCAGGAAGACTGCCATGTCCATGGCTGCCTTCTCAAGGCCAATTTCCTTCAAAGACAGACGAGGAGCAAGAAAGAGGAGGTTTAAACAGCTTAAATGCCTTAGGGAGCATTCGGCACCTCACTGCCTGCTGCTGTATCAGCTAGCTGTCTTTGCTCTCTTCCCTAACATCAGTCCGCATCTCAGATACAAAGCCAATGCCAACCGACCATCATTTCTCATATTAAAGTTGGCGCTCCAGGCTCATTTTCTGTCTCGATAACATCCGAGTCTCAACCATTTATATTCCTCCTGTGTGGGCCGCTTAAGATGACTGATCATATATTCCAAGAACAAACAGATAAAGACACAGTCATTTTATCTCGAAGTCAAAAGAGCTCACTTCTGGAAGATGGAGCCGCACTAGAGACACTGTAAAACTCAGGACATAGTGCTTCCTCATGCAGAACCAATGCGGTTGCTAATCACAGTGCATGTGCTTCGACCACCTGACTGCACCTTGAACCAGAACCAACGCCTGCCCTACCACGGAACCCATTTACCCCACAGATCTTACAGCATTAGTATCCCAGAATTTTTTTTTTTTTCTTTAGATTCATGCCCGGGTTCGCCCTCCAGAGTTCTGGCGTGTCCGGGTATGTATCTGCATGAGCATATCCACACGGATTTTTTAAGTACGTGTGCGGACGCACGTGACAAAACCGTTTGGTTCAGCCAGCCTTAGATGAGTGCTCTGTGCGTAGCCAGCACTGTGCTAGCACCTCTGGCCAGTGTCAAGAACTAGCCTCGGCTTTGTTGAAGAACATAAATGCACCGACGGAAATGCGGATGTCTGCATGTGAACGACCACATGCACAGGACCTGGGTGGTGCATTTGGTGTTCGGGTTGACTGTGGCCTCCAGACTTAAGAGGCTGCAGTGATAAAACCAAGGGTCTTAAGCTAGCATTTATTAAATGCTTCCTAAGTGCGTATAGCAAGCAACCAACCATGTCAGACTATACAAAAATAAACCTTTTATCCGGAGGCCCTCCTTTCTATCCTTCCATCCTTCACTCCGTCACTATCTCTTAGCATCCTTTAGCACTGGCCAGTCCCTGCAATTATATTGCAGACTTCTTCCATCAACTGATTATTGTCTAAGTATCACACGAGCTCCAGCGGGCGGGGGCCTTCTCTGGCTTGTCTCGTCACTGCTGTTTCTCCAGTAGCCCCCAGCCGTGTCCGGCACAAAGACATGCTAAAAATACACTTGTTTTTTTATAACCGTCTCTCCTCTACGTCTATCTTCATGTGCTTCATAAGGTTCTTTATGCTTGTAATTTTCTTCTTTTCAAATGCCAGAGGAAAAACTGTGTATCTATGTACCTTTAACAAACTTACACACAGACTCTGAAGTCCACTGTGTGGTACATTACGTAGTAACTCTAAGAGGCTATTACTGACAAAGACACCATCATTCAGCAAATATTTGTTGTTGTCTGAGTTTATCCAGTGTCCAAGTCAGGGAGGAAAATGTTCTTGCATATTTATTGATATTACTGTATGCGCTGGGATACTGAATGGGGGTGATAAACTATATCTATTTTAATGGCTTAGTGGTTCCTTCTTAAGCCAGCCATTTCGCTTCTCTGCAATCAGTTCTCAGCTTTACAAGAAAAATCAGGGGCCTGCCTTCTTCCTTCCTCTCTGGAGAGAGGGTAGGGTGGAGAAGAATGTAGTGTTTTGCACAGTCACTGTTAACTCCAGAGTACTGTCTGTAAGTTCACTGCCATCCAAGTCCTGCTGTCAGGGACGAGTCTTGGCACTCTGGTCACCACCAACGGAACAGTCTGTGGGGAGCTCCACATGGGTAACAAACACTCCTGGAGCACGGCCAGCCAAGAGCCTGCCTTACTCACCTCCACCTGCTGGAGAGCATCCTCTGTGTCTCCGACTTCAGATGTGGAGATGGAGGGGTAATTGGAGTCAGATTCTAAGCTACTTTGGTTTGATGGGTTCCGCCTGTGGCCTGGGGTTTGCTGTTTAAGGAGAAAAATGTGAAAAACTCATAATGAACTAATGTTAATAAGAAGTATTACTTTTCAAAGACGAGTAGGCCCTGGAGTTGGACTTCTGCCTCATTGTAAGGACTGGGTTCCTTTGTCTTTTAATGAAATATCAATCTCTAACGCTGAGGCCAGTCTCTCTGAAAAGTCCCGGGGAAATAAGCCTTCTCTCCCAGTCTCGCCCTGACAGTCCTGCCAGCAGCCTCTTCTCGAGAAGAACACTGCCAACCTGGCCCTAAATGCCCCCACTTCAACCTGTACTCCACCGGTTTGTTTATGACAACAGTAAGTATATTGGAAGTAGGGGTTACCATTTATACTGTTCATTTAAAGATGCCTTTTTTACCCCTTGTATCTGGGCAGAAGTGCCCTGCTTGCCTTTACGATGGTCATCTCGTCCCGAAGGTTGTCGTATCTCTGCTCCAGCCGTGAATACTCCTTCACGAGGTTCTGGTACCGGGAACGCTCCTCCTCCAGCTCTTTCTTCATCAGATTTTCCTTGACAGAGCTCTGGGCAAATTCATCTGGAAAGCAAGCACGCCGAGCTGCACTTTCTCTTTCCGAACCGATTCCCCTCACATGCACTTGACCTACACTCACTGATTAACCTCTTGTTAAGAGGCTGCCCAGGGCTGCTCTGACACAGACCCTTGAGTTGATCCGGCTCCCTCACCTACTGCAGAGCGAAGGAAAGCTTTTAACTGTGCTTTCGGTCTTCGGAGAGGGGGAGAAAGACGACCCTGGCCCTGGGAAGTGGGGGAGGGGAGCCGGCAGCAGACACGGGTTAACGCTCCAGCCTCTCTTAACGACTGTCACGGCAACCGCAGCCAGCGTTTGCTGGAGAACCTAGGTTTTGTTCCAGAGTTTCTTCCCTACCCCTGATGTTTCCAGTTCTTGGAGCGCAGGGAGATTAACGCAGATTTGAGGAGATAAGGCCGAAGATTAGGAAGGAGCGGGAGGACGGAAAAAGGTAACGTGGATGGGCTTTCTCCCCTGTCCAAACTTATTCGTATTAGTGGAAAGAAACAATTTTAAGAGGGAAATTTAACACACTTTAAGTTGTCGACAAGAATTCGTGCTGGATGGAACTACCCCCTCAGGTGGTTCAAGTCTCTCGGGGTTGGGGGAGGGGCCTGAGAATGGGCAAGGGGAGTGATACGCTGAGGGCCACGCCAAGTCCGGTGGGGACTAGGGTCCCCCACTGCCCCTCTTGTCAAGCAGCATGGGTGGGGGTTGATGTAGTTCAGGGGTCAGTGGGTACTTGACACAGGGGACCTGGATGTGACCCATGACCCTCTCTTTAGCAAATTAACAAATGACCCACTGGGTAGATGAACCCACGACAGGAACCGTGGTTGCTAAAGATGAACTTAAGAACAGCAGCAAGCGCGGCCCCTAAGTGTTGTGTGTCCAGCACCAGCTTAAGCGACTCACACGCGGCATCTGTTCCTCACACGGGCCCTCTGAGGCCTGCGCCTTGGTGTCCGTGGTGCAGATGAAGAAACAAAGGACGACAGTCATTAAGTGACTTGCTCAAGCCCACGCAGTAGCATACGGTCGCGCTGTGCTCTGAGGCGTCATGTCGTCCGTTACGCGTGTCTCACTACATTAAACCAAACGTTCTTTTGCATCTCTCTTCTGTTAGAGCCCTTTTCCCTACTGTAGCATCGTCACTAACTGCGTGCTTGCTAGGAGTCTTTGGGGAAAATCACCGTGGAAAATAAATTAGAGCTCAGAATGAAAAATCAAGCACGTTGGTACTTACCTTTCGACTGGCACAGAATTTGGTGGTTAAGCTGTTCTTTCTCATCTTTCAGGAGAGCGTTTTCTTGCTCCAGGTCTGCAACTCGCTGAAGAGGGAACAACAGAAAAAAAATGTTTCTCCTGTGAAGCTGGGCAAAGGAAAGGCTCCTCGTGTGGGTTTGAATTTCAGCTGGTGATGTTTAAACGCTTTTTAAGAAAACTGAATCAGCCAACGTGGCTTTCATTTCAAGGGAAAAATTGTACACTGGAAAACAAATTCCATTAACACAAGGCAGACTCATTTCTGTTGATGGTCTTCCAAATACCCACTAAAACCTCTTGAAAAGTCTGCACCGAGCTCCCATGCCTTGTTCGGGAACTTACCACAGTAACGGGCGTCCTTGCATTTGGTTGCCTGTCTAGGTAAATTTTGAGCTCTCAAGTCTGAGTCTCAGGAAAGCCAGAAGCTCACGATAAAAAATTCTCTCTGGTCTTCACCCCCCCACTTGCCCTTGCCTGTCTTACTGGACCAGCACAGTCCAGATGCTGGGGAAGGAAAGGGGACTTGCTGCTGACATTCGACTGTCCAATCTAGTGTCTGGCTTCTGACGCTATTGCCAGACGAAACAGGAGGTGAATATTACTGAAAAGGAAAAGGCATACTCATTTTTGCAGGAGGCTATCTAGAGATTTTTCCTACTGATGTCATATCCCTGCCTTCATGAAACAGGTGAGGAAACAATCGTGGAAGTCGTGTGCCCAAGGCCTCTCAATTCGGGCATCCAGACTTGAGCCCCACTTCCCTAGAGGCTGCTTGAACCATCACAAGTCACCACAGAAAGGACTCTTGTGAACATGAAAGCGTGGGCAAAGGCGAAGTCAATGAATGACCTTTACAGCCACGGATCCCGGCTCTGTAAAATCAACACCCAGCTCCCAGGGCTGTTTCAGTATTAAAGGGGGACGACGTGTGTGTGGGGCGCCAAGCGGCAGGCAATGCGCAGAGCAGTGGGTGAAGGTGCAGATGGGTCTACGTTACCTTCATCAGGCGCTAAAGGAAAACGTGCCCTTTAAAGTCATTCCACCACTTGGCAAAAACTTAAAAGTTAATTTCTATTTTTCAAAAATTCTTCCAAAAAAAAAAAACAGAAGAGGAAGGAACACTTCCCAGTTCCTTCCATGAGGCCAGTAATGTCTTGATACCAAAACCAGGAAAAGACATCACTACAGACCATTCTCCCTTATGAGTATACATGAAAAAAGTCTTTAACAAAATACTACCGAATATTCATGATAAACACACTCTACAAACGTCCTCAACCTGACAAAGGCATTTACAAAAACCCACAGCTAACAGCGTACTTTCTGGTGAAAGACGGAATGCCTTTGCCCCAAGAGCAGGAATGAAGACAACAATGTGTGCTCTCACCAACATTATTCAACATTGTTCTGGGGGTTCTAGCCAGGACAATCAGAGAAGAAATAAAAAGCATCCAGATTGGAAAAGAATTAAAACTATATCTACAGCTGACGTGATATTGTATATAGAAAGTCCTAGGAAATCCACTTAAAAATGGATTATCAGAACTAATAAATGAGTTCAAGTTGTAGAGTACAAGATCAACAGACATAACTCAGTGGTATCTCTACACATTGCAATGGATAATTTGAAAAAGAAATTAAGAAAATTCTTTACAATAGCATCGGAAAGAAAATTCTTAGAAATAAATTTAACAAAAGTAGTATGAAACTTATGCTTCAGAAAACTACAAAGTATTATTGAAAGAAATTAAAGAAGATGTAAATAAATGGAAAGATATCTTAAGTTAATGGATCAGAAGTATTGTTAAGATGTAATACCCCTCAAATCAACGCAACCCTACAGATTCAATGCAAACTTTATCAAGATCCCAGCTGATTTTACTGCAGAAATCGACAAGCTGATCCTAAAATTCATGTGAAATATCTAGAGATCCAAAATAATCTTGGAAAAAAAAACTGGAGGATTCACTCTTCTTAATTTTAAAACTTACTGCAAAACTGCAGTAATTAGGACACTACGATACCAGCACAAGGACAGATACACGGACAGCTCACTGGCAAGAATTGGAGTCCAGAAATAAATGCTCGCCATTACAGTGCAATGAAGAAAGAATCATCTTTTCAACAAATGGGACTGAGACAACTGGATTTCCACATAAAAAAGACAAATTGGACTCCTACGTCACATCATATACAAAAGTGAGCTTAAAATGTATCAAAGACCTACATGTAAGAGTTAAACTATAAAACCCTCAGAAGAAAACAGAAGCAAATCTTTGTAACCCTGGATTAGGCAATGGTTTCTTAGATACAACACCAAAACACAAGCAACCAAAAAAAAAAAAAAAGTTAAATTGGACTTCATAAAAATTTAAAACTTTTGTGCTCCAAAGGATATTGTCAAGAAAATTTTAAAAAAGCAACCCACAGAATGGGAGTAAATATTTTCAAATCACATATCTGATACAGGATTTGTACCCTGAATATATAAACACTTGCAACTCAATGATAAAAAGGCAAATAACCCAATCAAAACATAGGAAAGGATCTGAAGAGCCATTTCTGTAAACGGCTAATACATACATGGCAAGATGCTTAACACCATTAGTCATCAAAACCACAATGATACCGCTTCCCACGCAGTTGGATGGCTATTGAAAGAGATCATTGTGAATGTTGGTGGGGGCGTGGAAAAGCTAGAACCCTCACACACTGCTGGTGCGACGGCAACCTGGCACGGCCGCTCTGGAAAGCAGACTGGTGGTTCCTCAAAGGGGTAAACGGGGTCACCACATGCCCTAGCAACGCCATTCCTGCGTAGACATCCAAGAGAAATGAAAACCTAGCTTGGCACAGGCTCCTGTGATAGAGGTTTTTTATCAGCATTGTTCAAAGCACCTAAAAGTGGAAACAACCCAAATGGCCATCGACTGATGAACCAATAGATAAAATATGACCGATCCGCATAATGAAATGCCACTTGGCAATAAAAAGGAATGAAGTACTGATACGTGCTACAACATGGATGGATCTTGCTAAGGGAAAGAGGCCAGACACAAAAAGCATGTATATGATATGATTCCAATTTCATGAAATACCCGGAAGAGGCAGATTTATGGAGACAAAAAAATAGTGTTTGCCTAGGGCAGGGCTGTGACAGCTAACGGGTACAGAGTTCTTTTGAGGGGTGTCGGGGTGGGGGGTGATGAAAATATTCTAAAATTTGACTGTGGTGATGGTTGGAAAACTCTGTGTTTCTGAAAAACCCTTGAACTGTGCACTTTAAATGCGTGATCTGTATGGTACAGGAATTATAATCAGTAAAGCTGTTAAGTTGTTCCACGAAAAAACCAATCTAGTAAGTGCAGGACTCTGGGCTAAGTGTGGCAAAAGATAAAAAGATTAGTAAGACAGGCTCACGGTTAGTTTCTGGTCTGAGTGACAAGCTTCCCCACAGACTGTGCTGAATGACAAACTGAATGACAAACTCTCTCTCTCTGGCTCACGTCATCAGTTCCAGCCATCTGTGGTACATTTTATGTTCTACTTGGGGGAGGAAGGAGGACTCTCCTAAGCCTGTGCAAAGAGAGCCTCAAAGATGGCATCCTCTGTGCAGTAACACAATATATACTAACTAGTATGTGCATGGTGGCTGAGACTAGACAGTGACCTACTGGGATTCCCACCTAGGTGATCACTGCATGGAATTGAGGAGGAGAGATGATCACACTGCTCCCTGGGGACCCACCTGCAGTCCCGTCAAACACCTTTCAAACTCTGCTAGACCCTTTCGGCAGCAAAAGCCAGAAAGGAAGCTCCAGGGATGCTGGCTAAAGGGCAGAAGCCTTTGTGAGGTTTGAATTTCAACTGGTTGTTTAAATGCCATCTTCTTCTCTTCCTCCTGGCTTTCGAGTTCACTCATTTTTACAGAGGTTTTTGTCTCTGTAAATATGAGTCAAGGAAGCAGTCCCCCAACCCTCAACGTCATGCAGAAACAGTCAGGAGAAAATTTCAACAGGCGCAAACAAGGTCACTGGTTCTCCCCTTGTAACTCAGAAGGCACAGACTCCCACCTACAGAGCCTCGGCTCCTCTGGGGAGCTGCTGATGGTGTGCAGGTGGTGTGCAGGTGGTGTGCAGGTGGCCTGCTCTCTACCGCTCCACAGAGAGAGCTGTTGGAGGCTTGCAAAAAGCTCCAAGCACTGTGTCGATCCTATCCAACCCTTTCAAATTTCAAGGAGTTTTCAATTTTGAAAATATGGCTCAAAACTGTCTTCCAGGAAACCGTCCCTTCTCCACCACAGGACACCGCAGCTCCGTTTCACCCTTTCAATTCAGACCGACGTGGTTTCTCCCCGAAGGTTACCCACGATGTTCTGCCACGAGTTACAGAAATGAGGTTCTGACAAGCGAGTACAATTCTGACAACACACTAGTCCGGAACCACCGACCTCACGTCTTTGTATTCGAAGGCCACTCTCCTATAGAGGAGAGCAGAAGCCCCTTCGTGGTCAGGGTGCTCTGGGGAGTCAGACAAGGGGGCATGTTCTGTCTCTCCACAGAACATCAAATGAGATAAAAGTGGGTCAAAAGTGATATGCATGTAACTAATTATGCCAAATTGTTATTCTTCATCAACAATTTATTGTCTCTTATAATTAGTTGAACTGATGTTTTGTGTCTAGAGGAACTAAAACCTGATTTGATGGTGAGGGTGTGGGAAAGAAGAAAAGGCACTGGCTGAGAATGATGCCTTTTCAGCACGGGAGGCTGCTGCTCACTGAGCCTTCTTCCAGCACCTGAGATGACACAGGGCAAGGCTGTCACTCACCCATCAGATACTTTCAGACATGGCTTCTCTGTGCCAGGAGCCTTGAGATACAAAATGAATATGATTCACGGTAGCTACCATCAGAGAGTGCCCAGCCTAAGGCAGGCGCGTAACAATGAGACAACCTATAAGGGCTGTAGCAGATTTCTTAGAGCAGGGTTTCTCAACTATTGATGTTTTGGGCTGTCCTGGTCATGGGAAGATATCGGCAACATCCCTAACTTCTACCCACTAGATGCCAATAACCTGGCCCCAGAGCCTCACCGCGGTCCAGGGGACCACAATGTCATATCACCAGAACCCAGCCCACTGCTGGGATCCCATGCTTGAGTGCAGGTCCAGTCAAAGAGCCTCAGACAAAAATAAGGGCTACTTTAGAGTTTGCTTTTTCTAATGAATGTGTGTATAGTCGACTAAAAAGTCTAGTCTACATGAGCTTGTTTAATCAAATAATTCTATTTAGGAGACATACACAATATGGAAAAAACATCCTTTAAGTGCAACTAATACACTATTACTGGAGAAAGTTCACCGCCTAATGACTTCATGAGCACCATCAAACGAGCTTCGCAAGTAATTGAAATAGCTTCTCTGGATGTTCCAGTCACATCAAACCGAAGCCACCAACAGAGGAAGGCACGTTGTGTGTACCTCTACAGAACACACCCTAGAGTGGGGTCTGAAGTGACTGAGGACAGAAGGACAGGAGGACAGGCCTGCAGACATCCCAGCCAGGGACGGGCTGCAGCCTCTGAACTGGCTGACCCTGGGAGGTGAGGGGTTGCAAGTGATTTCATCATAGTCTATGAAGTACCAAGTTACCACAGAACTAGGACTTTGCTTCCCCCACCAGCCTCCAAAGATGCAGATGGCTCACAGAGCTGGTCGTCACCTGAGAAGGCTTCCAAGATCCCTCACCATTCTTGTCACCTCCCCCTGAGCATCCTGCAGATAGTCATGTCCCTCTGAAATGAAACACGTTCTCTAACCGGTAGAGAGTAAATGCCATTACCAAGAGGCTGGACCTGAAACCTCCATTCCTATGAAGTCTGAGATCACGTAACCTTACTGCAACCACCTGTGACCTAAAATCTCAGGTGAGACTAGTTCTGGGAGAGCCACGGTTAACAGCATGTTCCCACCAAGTCTTCTATTGTGTTTAAGCCTCATTTCTTCCCTCCATCAGGCCTCCAAGGAACACGGCTTTGTTATTCTAAGCCATACATCAAAGTGGCATCCGGGAGCTTTATTTTTCTTTCTTGCCTGGACAATCCTGGAGGGGGGCCCAGTTCCTGCTCTTTAGTGAACAGCAGGGGGAAGGGGTCCCACACTCAGCTCCACCTCCCAGGAGGGCAGAGAGCGCCTCCCCAGTCACACTTCCCCAGGTGCTGGCCACCCCCAGCTTCCCCGTCCCCCCAGCAGGTGGAGAGTTTGTTGGCAGACAGGGCACGTGACAAACCGCTGCAGCCAAATGGCCTCCCTTTTGCAAGCTGTCAGGGATGCTCTTCGCAGGGAGTGAGGCTTAACAAGAACCAGGTGCATCGGCATAATAATAACACCTTTGCTAGGGTTTGGGACTCAAGAACCATCATCCGGCAGCTCCATTTTGGGGGGTGGATGGGAGTCTTTTTAAACTCTTGCAGGCAGTATTACCGGGAGCGTTTCTTCTTTCTAAAAGGTTATTTGGGACAGATCAGAGCAAACACTGGGGTAAATCCCGTTGTATCAGGCTAATGCAGTCCCTGGTAAGTTCCATGAAACAAATTCCCCGGCTCCGTGGTCAAGAACTGCCTTTACCAATGAATCTTTGGGGGCACAAACATAGCTCTGGGCTTTTGTTTTGTTGTGAGCTCTTCTTTTCGAGTTGGATATTTGCACTGTAAAAAGAGCCAGAAGCAAGGTTTCTAATGCAAACTATGGGACAAGCGGATTGGATGCTGACTGGGAAGGCTCATCAGTCCACTGCTGTGTCCTGTGTCCTCGGTCCTCCGTGCTGCACACCTACCATCCAGCAGAGAGCCACAGGCACAGCCCCCCAGCAGGGGCCACACTTCTAATTCTGCAAAGTCTCGTCAAGGGTTACCTGCCTGTTCTCTGAGAGTAAGGTAAGCAAGCGGGAATGCTCCACGTTGTGGGAAGTTATTCAGTCAATGGGAGATTGGCCTAAGCAGAGGAGAAAAGGAAGAAAAGTGACAGAAAGTGCACAGAGCCCGGGTGCCCAACCCCGTGGGCCGCGGACCGGCACTTGTCTGTGGCCTGATAGGAACCGGGCCGCACAGCAGGAGATGAGCAGCAGGTGAGCGAGCGAAGCTTCACCTGTGTTTGCAGCCGCTCCCCAGCGCTAGCATCACCGCCTCAGCTCCACCTCAGATCATCAGGCATTAGATTCTCATAGGAGCACCGGTCCCTGGTGCCAAGAAGGTTGGGGACCGCTGGCATAGAGGACTGTGCAGAAACAAAACCCGAGCTCACCTGGGACACGTGAGTTCCTCATTTCACCGTTAGGGAAATGAAAACAAGGGTGGGACGTGCTCTCTCACTGCTACAGGGCAGGGAAGCATCCCAGAGAAGAGGCTGGCGGGGTCCAGACTCGGCCCAGCATCACGGGTGCTACTGCTGTCATTCGGCATGCGCTGTGCCAAGACATGGGGTGACGAACGAGGGGGGAGTCCAGGTAGGCTGAGACAGAGCTTGTGACCTCCCTGAAGTTACAGGCTAGATGAGTGAATACTAAGCCAGCATTTATTGAGCTCTTACTACATTCCGGGAACTATTATAAATTTACTTAATAGCTTTGAGGTAGGTACCATCGCCATTTTCTTCTAAGGGAACTAAGGTATAAAAACATTAGTGAATTTTCCAAAGGTCACACAGACAGGCACAGGTATGGCTAGGCTACTGTTGAGCAGTCCGGGTCTAGGATCAGGCTCTTCACTACTAGGTCACCCCGTCTCCTGACCTTTCGGAAGGCTGAAAGAACTGCAGTGTCAACAGCCTACAGCAGGCCTCGAAGGACTGGTTCCAACAGCAAGAGCTACAGGGGAAGTTCAGGCAGGGGAGAGCTGCTGTCTCTACAGGGACCGAGTGCCTAAGACAGCTGTTTACCTCCACACGTTTCACGGCTAACGCTGCCGCCAAGGTCAGAGGATCCTTCCCGATCTGACCTCACCACCCTCCTGCCATTCTCCTCCTCGCTCACTCTGCTTCAGGCCCACGGCCTCCCTGCTGGTCCTCGAACCCGTCCAGACTACCACCACCTCAGAACCTGTGCACCTGCTGCTACACTTGTAACCTGTTCCCCAGAAATCCACCATGCTCACTCCTTACCTCTCACAGGCGTCTTCTCAGAGAGATTGTCTCTGGCCGTCGTAAATAAAACCACATCTCTCTCTGGCCCCCACAGGTTCCTCTCTGTCTCCTTTATTCTGCTTTATTTTATAGCACACGATGGATAATTTGTATTTAATTCCTCCCATAACCCCCAAATATTTACACTCCATAAGAATGAGGAGGAACTTTTAAAAATGGTCTATTTTTGCCCCCGTGTGTAGAATACACTCGATAACTATTTATTGAATGAATGAAAGGCAATGGGCTTCCATGATTTCTGCAATAAAACGACGTCCTCCCAAAGATGGGGTGGGGCCCTGTTTCTAACAACCATCAGCCTCCTTGGGAACCATAAATCCTGGAGCTCCTGAGAACACGGCTCTGAGTCTCAGTTGGCACCTTCTGG
The DNA here is from genome assembly GCF_014176215.1 of Rousettus aegyptiacus. NCBI lineage: Eukaryota > Metazoa > Chordata > Mammalia > Chiroptera > Pteropodidae > Rousettus > Rousettus aegyptiacus. The sequence goes on from NW_023416287.1 coordinate 77,013,017, forward strand.
GACGAAGACTCAAACCATCCCACTGTGAGAACCCCACTCCCCCCACAGTCAGAGCTCTCTACTTCTATCTGGAAAACCCCAAAACCTTTACATTGGAACTAGCCAAGGTAACCAGCTAGCGATACGACGCACAACCCCAATCACGCCAATCTGAACACTCAGGGCCTGAGGGCAGCTCTTCACCCCTCACGAGTGTCAAGGACCCTCGCTCAGAGCCAGGCACCTGGCTGTGGGCTGCTTTTCCTCACCGACCTACAGCCCTGCATCAAGCCAGGCCTTGCTGGCCCCACGAGGCAACTGCAGAGCAGATTCTGAATAACAAGCCATTGCCTTTGCGTCAAAAGTGACCCTGGGATCCATGTCTCTTTCATTAGGGACATAAAATAGCTCAGCCATACAAAACAGCACTCCTGCACACATCAGTCAGCGGAGGGATCGTGAGAGCTTTAAAACAGAATGAAACACATACCTCACACAGGCCAAAAGGACAGGAGTCTGAAGGCCTAGGTGTAGACTGCTCTGGGGAGAGGTCAGAGCAGTGCACCCCTTCAGTAGAAAGGGTGTCAGTCAACTTATGCGGCTCTGTGGACACAGGGGTGGGGTCCTGGCCCCAGGAAGACCTGGCCTCCCGCAGCGCAAGGCAGGGTAGCCACGTGGTCTGACATGTGCATCATCAGGGATGGGCAGCCCAAAGTTTTCCAGGACGCCAGTTCTAACGCAGCATTTGCTGACGGCAATATCAAATCCATTAATTAAACATCTCCCAGCAGTCGGCTTCCTCACTGGGCTTTTCCTGTCTCATCGATTTCGCTCAATGCAGAGCAGGCCCCTGGACAAGCCCGACAGGAAACCAACTGTGTGATTATTCAGCATTTGTGAAGCTTGGACTTGGTGGCTTTGATAAATATTAAACCCTGACTAGGCACAGAAGATGTAAAGGGGAGCGGGGGAGGCCAGCATCCTCGCCTCCCTCGCCTCCCCCCAGCCGCCAGAATAAAAAGATTCTGGAGAGCCTAGGAAAAGCAGAAATTTTGCTTTCACTTCTGTTCTTCCTGTAAAGAGGTGGGACATTAATGAATCATCTTATGCGCGACTTTTCTCCTGGGATCCACTCACGTTTGGGCTCAGGACGGTGCTTTTCTCGTTCTGCCGCTGCGCTTATAATCCCCTCTCCTGCAGTGCCCGTGAATATTTCCCTCTTCCCAGTTCCAAGCGCTCACTGTATTTAAGACCTAGATCGGCACATTCCTCAGAAAGAGTAACGAATTTTAAAGGAGGGGGAAGGGGAGTCCACTTCTTTCTTCCACTCTGCTGAGGACGATTTTCACGTAATACTAGGCTCCCCTGGGTGGAGACCTGGAGATTTTGAAAGTGCTCTGAGACCCCGACCACAGTGCCCAAGGGAAAGCAGCAAAGGAGGCCTGGGAACTGATGAGTCCAGCGCTCTCTGTGGGGGCAGAGACAGGAGACCTCGTTTTGTGCATCTGCTAGGTAGACAGACGCCCCGTGCCTCCTTTGACTGGCACCACCAGCAGTTAATTAGCATTTCTATTTCTCCCATGGGAACCAATCTCAAGAGTTTCCAGTTCTTATTCTCTTCTCTCTGCCACCAACTGTTTCCAAGGGTCAGACAACAAGTATGAAATTCTGTGGTTTATACAGGCTGTAGCTCCACTTTAACTGGAACTTCCCAGCACCACACGCTTGGTCCCAAATGAAGTCGACTTCAGGCTCCATGGAGGGTGTGCCAGCAGGCTTATTTGAGCAGCACGGGCCTGCATCTGGGAGTCCCCTGCCACACTTTCTTGGTCATCTAATTCCCATGTGGATCCCACCTCTGACCCTTGGATAATCCACGAGATCTTGGGAAATCAGTGGCAGACAGGGCTGAAGTTCTGCCCGAGACAGGAAAACCATGTACGTACGCCCAGTGTGAGCTGACTCTGCAGGTTCTCACCTCAAACGGCACTCTGTGTGTCTCCAAGTCACGTCTGAAGGCTCAGCTCAGGAGAAGGTAATGCGGCAGAGGGAGCGAGAGGTCTTTTTTCCCTCTACCAGCCATGTAATTCTATGGAGCTGGCCGGTTACAAGTCCAGAAGGGGACTTAGAGATGATCTAGACCACTTTTTTAGAAAACAGATTAGGGGACGCAGGCCACTGAGGTTTCCCACAGGCACCTGGTGATGGCAGAGCAGGCATGAGAATCGGAAATTGTGACGTCTACCCCGGGAAGCTGTTATTCTAACACTAGGAACATTGACTCCCTCTCTTCCTAGATTCTCGACCCACTGTGACACTCCAGCGACGGCTGGGTACTAAACGAGTGGGCACCGGGCCATGGGGCCCGTGGGTCACTGTAGCAATTCAGGAGAGAGCAGCAAATGCCCCATCTGGGGCGGCGGGGGGGGGGGGGGCGGGGAGGCTCCCTCCAGTGGCATGTGGGATGTCTCTGGTTTGAACAGGTATCTTGGGTGTAGAAGAGGAAATGTGTGTCCTGACTTTTGAGATGGAGGGATGGGGCCTATCCCAGGAAGACCTATTTCATGGGGTGGAGAATAAATGTACAGAGCACACCAACCAGAGTCCCCAGGTCACAGGATTTATCATGGCTAGGGATGTATAGGGGTTGCCTATAACCCCTGTAGGCAGTGTCAAAAAGAAAAGCCACGGCCTCTTTGCCATCGCTCTTGCCCAACAAGGGCTCAAGCCACAGAGATGAGTCAGTGCCAATTCTAGACCACATGATGCCCGAAGCCAGCCAGTGCGGATTCCTCTCAGGGGATGCCAGGGTGTCCAGCTAATGGACGCGACTCAATCAATACTTGCTAGGTGAATGGACACGTGCTTCCGGGGGGTCTCCGAAACATGAACCCTTCACATCTAAATGCAGAGGGATGGTCAGTCTGCGGACACGAGCTCCAGAAAAGCCTGTGGCAACCCTACGGCTTGAAGACATCGCCTTGGAGAGTGCGCTCCGTTCGCCAGCCCAGCACCAAGCCGCCCCCTCTGGCCTCACCATACCTTCCTCAGCTCGTCGTTCTCCCTGGCGTGGGCATCCTCCAGGATCTTGCGCTCCGAGTGGGCCCTCTGCAGCTCAGTCCGCAGGCTCTCGACCTCCTCCTGCAGCCTCAGGCTGCTGTCGCTGCCGTGGCTCTGCTGGTAGTGGGCCAGCTCCTTTTTCAGCTTCTCCACCTCCATGGTGTGAGTGGAGGTGACCGCCGACAACTGCTCCGACAGTGTCTTGAATTCTTTGTTCTGTGGAGAGCCAACAGGGAGAGGGGAGAAGAGGTGGAGAATAAGGTTATCTGGCCAGGAAAAAAAACAACACAACGGCGATTTAAAAAAGAAACGTCCAAGGTGGAATCCAATCTCACAATCACTGCATGCTTGAGTGCTTTCCTGGCATCTCCCTAACAAAACTCTATTGTGGACCTGCGAGAAATGTAGAAAAACGAAAATCACCAATACTGATGCTCAAGGAGCGTTTATGAGCAGTGGTAGAGCTGGCAGCTGGCTGACAACAAGACAGCTTTCTATGTCCGGCTGGACAGATCTTGTGTCTGATTTTTAAGCTGTAGGAACAATGGAGCTGGCTTCCTGGGTCTACAGCCTTTGCTTTTCAGGATTCTCTGCTCTTTCGCACTGGGCTCTCCTACCCATGGACTGGACGGCACAAAGAGCTGCAACCTAATCTCTGGCTCTGGAACAAAGGACCCCTTCAGCATCCCCTCTTCCAAGGGGCCTTGAGATCCCTCTCACCACCTGTCAGCTCGCCCTGTAAGACCTTGACTCGAGAAGCTGACGCCCTGGCAGAAGCTGTCCATGTCATGGGCCTGCCCGGCGGACGGGTTGCCGATCACGTACCCACTTGAAGGACAGGTAAGTGAGACGCGTTACCCCATGTGGCTGGCGCAGGTATGGAGGGGGCCTGGGAAGTGAACAGTAGATGAGCCCACACAGATAAAGCACTGAGGACCAGGTCAAGGGCCAATGTAAAACATGGGCTGAAACTGGTCCTATCGGAGCTGAGGGTATCAGTGGAAAATGGTCAGCGGGGAAAGTGGAAGAGAAGCAGGTCTTTCCAAATACGTAAGCAACAAATAGTTACTGACAGTTCTTCCTTGCTAGTTTCTGCAGGAGCTCCAAGTAGAACAGAGACATTGGCCAAAATACCCATAAGCTGGGACACCAGGAATCAATTATTAATTCACATCAGCAATTAAGTTCCACAGAGAGTAGTGAGGAGCAAAAGAAGAGCCGGCAGACCAAGTAGGAGGCCATGCACGCCGTGGGACCACAAGGCTGAGACCTCCCCCCTTTCTCAGGGAAGCGCTACACCAGGGCTCATTGTCAGGTGAGCAGTGTGGGCTGGGTTTCGGTCCTACTTGTCTCCACAGCCGGTTGATTTGTGCAGTGCACAACCTGCAGAGCTGTGCACAAGAGCCTCTAAGTGCTTCCCAACCAGTGGTCTACAGACCCCTGAGGGAGAGAGAGGGAGAAATCACTGTAAGACAGTCTGCATCATGAAAAATGAGGCATTTCACACACAGTACTAGCTCTTAGTGGGTGCTTACTCTGGGGTAGGCACTGTACCACAGGACTCATATATACACTCGTTCACTCCTCAGAAAAATCCTACGGAGGAAGGTAGATTCATAGTCCCATTTCGCAGTTGAGAAAAACAGAGGAACAGACCAAAAAACTATGACTTGTAACATACTCTTTTCAAATGTATATGGATGCTCTTGTGAGTGATAAATATTAACTAATCTAGCATATTTACTGAATGTATACTAAGTGTACTGAATCAAACTGATTTAAAAGGCTGCTGATTGAAACCGTGTGTTTGCGTAAAATTTTTCAGATAAAACATATTTAAATATAGCCTTATATCCATAAAGGTCTAATAAACTTGATCCTCGCTATAAAAAAAATACAGGTGCAACTGGCCTAGTCACACGTTATGCTTAAGTCAAGTCGGACTGGTAGACAGCTGAGTTCTTAGGTTACATCATTTTGGCTGAAAAATGTCACACCACAGCCCTAAACCAGGGACATTGCAAGAAATGGTCCCAGGAACTGTCACTGTATTTATTGCTGAAGAATATTGTGAAGGATGTGGCGTATCACAGTATGAAAACCCACAGGAGACATGTCAGCACCACGGACAGCTCCGACGCTCCAAACCGTTTTCTCTTTCGCCAACTCCCAAGTGACCCTATTTCCTTCTTTTTTGTTGTTTCCCTGGGGACCGCGTGTCACGTTTGTGTTTCTCTCTTCGGGTGCACAACGCCTTATCCAAGAATTGTGGGTGTTAGCCTTACCCTGGTTTTATTTTTTTGTTTCCTCCCTTGCTGACTTCCTGGCAGTGGGGGTTCTTTTTAAAAAGCTTCAAACTCCCATCCCTCCGCTCGCCTTCCCCATGAGTCTACAGTGCTGCTTAGAGTTGGGAACCACTCCTTCAGCCACCTAAGGGTATCAGTGTGTTTTTGAGCGAAGAGTTACCTTGGGTCTCTTAGGCCAATCCCCGTTGAGGAATTCAAGACTCAACTGGAGATCTGGCCATGGTCCCAAGCGGACGGCTCTGTGCAAGTATGACTGAGAAAGAACTCAGGCCTCCGTCAGGCTGGGACTTTGTCCACTATCCTGTGCTACTATGACAATTACTTTGAGATGCCTTCACCTATGTCATCCCTAGCATAAGTGCATCCTCTCCTTCTGGCTTAAAAACCTTGGGTGTCAGGGTAGCAAGCCTGACTTGTCGTCAGGCATTACAGAAAAAACAGAAACCCATTCGTTTCCCAATAGCTGGCCCCCTCTGCTAGGAGTGTGCAATAAATCAAGAATCTCTGAAGAGCTGGTGCCATAGATTATGCTGAGTCTCATCTAATGACAGAGGCCAAGTATGTTCTCTGACACCAGGTCACATGCCCCACTGTAAAATACAAGCCGGTCCAAAGATGATGTTGTCTGTATGAGAACAAACCTAAAACGGGGGTAAGAATCTCCCCTGAACTGAGGAATTCACAGATGTCCCAAGAGTCTCCCAATGGGCAGGTATCTTACAATTTGGTCACAGGGGGCAGATCATGTTCTGGAACTGGACTGCCAAATTTTAGTCCCAGCCATGTTACTTAGTAACTGTGTGACCTTGGGCAGGCTACTAAACCTCTCACGGTCTCTGTTTAAAATGGGAATAATATTATCTCATAGGGCTGTAGTGAGGATTAGGTAAATTCACATATGAGAAGCGTGACTAGCACATAGTCTAGAAACATGGAAAAGGGTGCAAGAAAGCAAGACCTAATCCACCCTTCCCACCCCGTCTGATCGCCCTCTCCGCACGGGCACCCTGCCCAGGGTGGGTAGCACCTGCCACCACTCGCAGATGCTTGCCAAGCAGGAAGCTTCAGGCAAAATGCTCTTTTTAAAAATAGACCTTTGAAAACTGCTTCTCTTTGATGTTCAAGCACATGGATTGTAAAATACCGGATCTATTTTTAACCTTTCAAGTCACTTTTGGAAATCAGCAAAGCCAGTGCAGGGCCCTAGGGTTGCAAACCCAGAGCTGAGGTGACCGGGAGGCGCGCGGGCTCCTGCCTGGGAGGGTGCAGCGGTGCTGACAAAGCCTACTTGTCCCGCTGGCTACACTTTGCTCAGAAGGTTGACTGGCAAAATTTGACCACCTAAGTATCTTTCCTGGTCAGATATCAACAGCCACAAAAAATAATAATACAGAAGGTGGTCATCTTTGTGCTTGTTTTCAAATGGCCAGCCCCAGAGACCAGATCTCATTTTGGACACTCCCGTCCCCCTATACGTGGATGTGCCAAGCCAATCCGGACACCCTGAAGGACTCACACAGAGAAGAGAAACGTCCAAGGACGGTTTCTTCTCAGGAGTCCTGGTCTTTTGCAAAACAAAACAAAACAAAAACAACAACAACAAAAGAAACAAAAAAAACAGAAGCAGGAATATTTACAGCTATTCCTTGTTCTGGGTAGCTGACTACTATATACAACGGCTCATTTATAGAAGTGTACAAAATGCTTAGCATACAATAGGTACAATAAAGTCAAGTGACTTCCAAGGCAATGCCTGATGGCCCTAATTCTAGCACTCTCTGTTTCTCCACAGCCCCACACCACACCCCCTTGTTGGTTCTCTCCATCCCTCTCCTCCTCCTCCCCTTTGCCTTTTCAGGAGGCACCTGAAACCCTCAAGGCACTGCAGGAGTCTGGTCCTTTGGTCATCTCAATATCCTGCATGAGTGAAGTAACAGTGAGCCCACTTCCGGTGCTGGAAACCCAGCTCAGCAATGACGAAGGGAAGGACCGATGTTTGGGTCCTTCTAGTGATGTTTGGGGCTAAAACACCAACATCATCCTCATGATGACTGTGGGCTCGGGCAGCCCTGGGTTGGAATGCTGGTTCTAGCAGAGTCTCATTCTGTAAACTTATCAAGGGACTTGATGTCCCTGATCCACAATTTCCTCATCTGTAAAGTGACCTCATAAAATTATGTGAGGAGCACATGAGAGGGAACGTAAAACACCTCTCTGCATCCCTTGCTCAAGGCCGCACATCACCCCAACCCTGGATTCTGCCTTCACATCTCCTCCCCTGAATCTGACCTTCCTGCCTCTCTTATGAGAACGCCAGTGGATAAACTGGGCACACTCAAACGATCCAGGATAATCTCCCCATCTCAAGGTCCTCGACTTGACCACATCTACAAAGTCCCTTCTGCCATGTACGGTAATACAGTCACAGGCTCTGTGGATTAGGATGTGGACGTCTTTGGGGCTGTTATTCTGCCTTCCACAGTTAGTAGCCATTCCTGCCGAGGAGGGCAACGCCCTGCAGACGTGCACTATCCCGGGTCTCTGGCACGTGCGGTTCCCCCAAGGAAGCCGTGGGTCTCTCTTGAACACATCCTTGAAGCATCCCACAGCCCCGGACCACCAGGCGGGAGCCCCTGATACCCACCTGGTCGTCGATCTTCCGCTGCAGCTGGACCACCTTGTTCTCCATGCCCACGTTGAGACGCTTCAGGTGCTCTGCTGAGCGGGCCTCGATCTTGAGCACCTTCAGCTCCTGCTTGGCCTTGAGCCTCCGGAAAGCGCACTGGATGACAATGGCAGCGCCCCGCAGCCGCTGGAAGTGCCTGCGTGCCATCCAGCCCCGCGTGTGCTTCTGGATGACGGTGGCCTTGTGCTCCCAGAGGACCTGGCGGGGGACAAGCACACGCCTGCTGGGTCTGCACTGCGGGATGTGAGAGGGGTTCACACACTGCCTCAGGGCGGTAAGAGCCAAGCCCTTAGTTTTAGGAGATGTGGAAAGAATATGTCTCCCGAAGACTCATGGCTTTGAGAGCCATTAGTTTTATGAGCAAGTTTTTACTAGGTGTGCAGCCTGGGTGCCTGCGGGGCATTCGCTGTTTGTTTGTTTACTTTTTGTTTTATTGGTTAGGGAATCACCATCTAAAGACCTCAAAGTTGGAAAATCCTGAAGGTTATCCAGCTGATCTCTCTCCATTCGGCAGATCTGGGTCGTGTCCCGGTGATGGGGAGCTGGAGCGATGAAGTGGGATTCTTGAGAGTCCACAATGGGTTAATGATGGCTTATAATTACAAATTTGGCTCGTAACTAACTAGTCATGCTACGAACCACTCGGAAAATTAAAGCATCATTTGCGTCTCTGGCCTAACGCCCTACAAAACAAACGTTTGTGGAATAAATGAAGAAATAAGCAAACACCCCGAGACACTAGCATGCCCAGTATCGCAGCTCTGAGGTGAAGCTGGTGCCAACCCAGTGCTTCCCAAATGCCACCTGCCCCTTCCACGGTGACGTCACACGGCTGTCACCGATCTCTCAGGAACAGTCATAGAAACTTTGCCCACCGGTTTGGGTTTCTCTGCCTGTTACATCAGGGTGTGCTGCATCCTGGTGCCTGACAATGTTTGTTTGTTTGTTTGTTTATGATCAATTTAATGCCTTAGTTTTATCATTTAGAAAATCGCACCTTTTTCTGACGACAGAAAAGAGAGATGTTCATTTTAGAAAAACAAAAAACCATTTTAGACATTTCCTTCCAATCCATCTTTCGTCTCAGCTTTGAGCTTCAGTTGGGAGACTCAGTGGAAGGGGTGTGTCCTAACTCGGGGTCACCTAACCAGGAAGCCTGATAGTGGGCTGGCAGGAAGGGGGTCAGAGGCCCTTTCCCGCCCTAGCCTTGCTGGGCTTCAGGTTGCTACTTTGTTAAATAAGGTTCTAGACCTGATCATACCTAATGTCAGCTCTGGTCTCAAGTCTAAGTGAGCCCCAAATGCGCCACCAGGCTCTGCCATGGGCCGAGTGCCCTCACGGTGGTGATTCAGCTTCTCCAAGCATCTCAGCTCTCAAAGGGGTACGACAGTACACACCCTTCACACCTGTGATGGTTAATCTTATGTGTCAACTGGCCACAGGGTGCCCGGGTTAAACACTGTTTCTAGGTGTGTCTGTGAAGGTGTTTGCAGAGAGGTGAGCATTCGACTCGGCGGACTCAGTAGAGTGAACTGCCCTCCCCAGTGTGGGTGGGCACCAACCAGTCTGGTGAGGGCCTGACAAAACAAAAAGCAGAAGGAGGAGGAATTCACCCCTTTTTCACTGCTTGAGCTGGGACAGCTCATTTTTCTCCGGCCCTTGAACTGGGATTTACACCATTGCCCCATCCCCCACCCCTTCTCAGGCCATTAGACTAGAGCTGAAAATACCACCACTTTCCTGGGGCTCTAGCTTACAAACAAATCATGGGACTTCTCAGTCTCCATTATCATTGGGCCAATTCCTCATGATACATCTACACACACACATACCTATTAGAGAACCCTAATATATCATCTCGTGAGACTTTGGATAGGATTTAGTGAGAGCAACGTTGCGAAACTACTTAGAAAAATTTTAGGAGAAGCCAATAAATGCTCATGCTGGTGACAATCCATCTGCTGGAGGTTTAGTTCCGAGCTGAAGCCTGTGCATCTGGGGGGTGGCCACACACCTTGTGGTAGATCCTCCGCACAAACATGCCCCGTGTGAAGGCCTGGATGACGACAGCAGCCCTGCAGACCCTCTGGTAGGCCCGGCGGGCCCTCCGCATGCGGTACTGCTTCTGAAACACCACAGCAGCCTGGGTCCTCCGCAGATGCTCGGCCAGCCTGGGGAGGGACAGAGTGGCTGGGCCATGCTGACAGCAGCCTCTGAGCCAGTCATGAATGCAAGCCCCTCCCCCCTTGGCCCTGCCAGGATTCCTCCAGGCCAAGCCAACCCTCATCACCCTGACCGACTGTAGCCAAGTCTTGACCATTTGATGGTCAGGCTCAGGACAGCAGAAGTAGCTCTCTTGTTGTCCAAAAATGTCTTTCCACAAAATTAAAACACAGTCCAAGTCTGGCCACTTGTCTGCAACCCCCGTCTGCCTACGTCCCCACCTGCAAACCCCTCGCTGCCACCTGAGCAGTCCTCAGTGACGTCACGTACTTACAGCCCTGTCTGTCACTTGGACCTCACTAGGCTTGGGGACATCAGGGGCCGTGTCTCAATCATCGCTGCGCCCCCTCCATCAAGCACAGGGCCTGGTCTAGTAGGTGCTTGACAAATATTTGCTGAATGGATAAAACCTTCTCAGGCCTGCACCGATCCGTCCCTGTTCCCTTCCGCCTCCCCAGCCCTTCCCGCAGAGACGCGCTGCATGTGGACGTCGACTTTCCTGTTTCACGTCTTCATTCCCCATCCCGCACCCCAACAACACAGAACATCAGCCTAACACCTCTTACCCTCATTCAGGGCTTTGTTTGGGGCCAGACACACAGCAAGTGCTCAGTTAAAGACTCAGAATATTAAAAACTAGGAAGGACTTAGAAATCACCTAGCATGGCCCCGGAGGAGGAGATAACCTGCCCAGCTGTGCTGGCCCACCGAAATGAGTCTGATCCCTAGCCCGGCTCTCCCTAGGTTCTCTCTCCACAGGTGGGCCCTGCGCATCCACTGGAATACAAACTCCCCGCAGGGAGAATGCAGGCCAGCTCTGTTTTGTAGCCTCATCATCCGAGCCTAAGGCAGAGTCCCAGGCACAGGCTAGTCAGTGATGACTAGCTGGCACAGGTTGTCGATGTTACTGACACTCTTCTCATAGCTAAAGCTTTTGTTCCAGAGATCACCTCTCAACTGTTCAGAGGTAAATAACGGCACTCACCATCTCTAGTTATGCTCAAATAAACAGCTTACTGCAAAAACACAAGAGTGAGCAGGAGCAATTTCTGTTAATGATACAAAGAATGCCTGCTCTAGGCTTGTAACTCAGGGGCTCTCCTGTTTTTTGTTTTGTGTGTTTTTTTTTTTTTTCCCATATTCAAGCAGAAGTGACTGTCCCTTTTCCAAGGGAATCCTTATTTGCAGAGGTCACTGATTTTGAACCAGAGCTGGGTCCAAAATCTGATGACTTGAGAAAAGGTCTGGGGTAGATCTAATAAGAGGCCATGTCCTCCACACCCATCTGGAGATGCTCAGACCGTTTTAGTGCTTCATCAGTTAGAAGGGGAACATTTAAAATAAAAGCGTTTTCTTCTGCATGGCGTCAGGCAGGGCAGGGAGCCTGACTGGCACCTAGGCTCTGCCCCTAGGTGGCTGCCTGTAGTTCTACAAGTTACGCTCTCTCTGTGCTGACTCCATGCAGCGACTCAAAAGAGGGACGTCCTGGACCTTTCTGGCCCTGATTGCCAAACTCCCAAAGAATTTTGAAATTGGTGGCATAAATCACGAAGCTGAGTATAAGTTGACTGTGAAGGAAAGGCTGGATTTATTCCTTTTACTTAAAGAAGACTATTTTATTTTGGAGTTTAAATAAAAGGGAAATGGCAGTTTTGTGGCAAAACAAGCCAGTCCTAGGCTAGCACTGGTGGGGTGGGCATACGCTGGGGGAATCAGGTGAGAGAGATGGGCCCCGCTGCTGAGAGGAAGCCAGGGCACGGACAGGGCCTGACAGAAACCACTCTAGTTACAGAGGCTGAGAGACGCCAAGAGTTAAGAGCCAGTCCCTGCTCCGTGCCCCTCATCCCCAACCTGCTGCCCCAGACACGCCCTGGCTTGGCTCACCTGCGGGCCAGATGTCCTCGGCAGTATCTCTGCAGAGTTAAGGTAGCTCCCTTCAACCTGCGGTATTTCACCTTCTGCAGCCAGCCCCGGACAGTTTTCTGGATCATGATGGTGGCTGCCCGGAACTTGTCAGCCCGAAGCTTCTCCAAGTAGGCTACCTGGCCTGCCCGGAAGAAGATCTTGCTGCGGCCAAACTGGAACTTGTCAGGGTCCTTTACAAGGTAGGGAGGGGAGCTGGTTCATCATCGGTGAGCAGTGAGGTGACATGTTCACCACCCAGCCCCTCCAGTGCAGAACTCCCTTGTCAGAGCCCATCTGCCCCCACTCCTGGGATAGACACCAACTATCAGCATTCGTTTAACAGTCACTGAGTCTGCATCTACCTCCAGGCGCTGGGCTAGGTGTCCAGGATGCAGCAGTGAGCAACATGCCAGCCCTCAGCCAACTGACGAGTGAGGGCGGACAGACTGGCAAACCAGGCAGCAGAATGTTTTCAGGTGAGGATTAGGAAGACAGTAAAACTAGGGGCTGGAGGGAGGCTGATTAAATAGGATAATCAAGGGAGGCATGCATCTCTTGAAAGAGGTGACATCTGAGCAAAGACCTGAACGAACTGAAGAAGGCAGCTGTGAGAAAGTCTGGAGGAAGAGAGTTCAGAAGAGGAGCAGAGCGGATGCCAATGTCCTGTGCAGATGCAACAAGCAGGGTGTGTCTGAGGAGCCGGAGAGCCAGCATGGCTGAGCGGGGGCGTGAGGGTGGGTGGTGGGAGAGCTCACGGCCAAAGGCCACAGAACTGGGGCGGGGGGGGGGGGGCTCCTGCGGGTGCTCTGAGCGAGGGAATGACCTGATCTGGTCGACATTTTTTAAAAGATTATCCTCAAATGGCCACACAGTCTGATTGCATAATTTCAGATTGCAAATAAGTCCCCAAATAAATTTTACTTGGTTTCAAACTGTGTTATGAGATTTTTCTGGGGACATATAATTACTCTCTTAATTACATCTATTTACGTTAAAATTAGTTCCCGTTCCCTGCACTCACCCCGGTGGATAAGGAAGGATGTCCCAGTAGTTGTGCTTGTAGATAAGCCTGGGATAGAAAACTTGATAGCTTAAGCCCTACACAGCTAACAGGAACCCAGTTCCATACACAGAGATGGTGCTGCCACTGGGACCCAGCAACCGGCTAGACTGTCACTATGTCCCCCGAGGCCAGGCTGCTGGGAGGAGCAGGGCACAGGCCTGGTTCTCACTCTGCATCTGCTCATCACTGCCTTGCTGGGGGAGGGTCCCTCTCACTGAGGAAGAGTCAGCAAGCAAAGGCGGCAGCTCGGCCTTGCACAGCCAGGGGACAAGCCTGGCTGCAGGGCATCAGCGAAGCCAGGGTCTGGGGGTGCCTGCTGCATCCCAGGAACCACAGCCTCCACGCTCCATTTCCTAGTCTTAAAAACTCTGCCAGGAAGGTGGTGATCTTGACCACACGCTGAGAGGCCAGCTCCTGGTGCTAATAAGGAGAAAGCCCCCCGATGCTCCACGTCGACAGGAATTAGCTGACCTGGAACTCAGATTTTTCTCATCCATGAACAACGACATGTTGAAATGCAGCCTCAGATGCACAATGGCAAAATCTCGGTTAACCAGTATCCAAACAACCAACCGCAACTTTCAGTTAATGAGACTGTCACCCTCCTACTCTCTATTGAATATTTAGCACAATATTCTGTACTGTCTATAGCTACAGACTTGAGCAGCTAACAATGTTCAGGGGGTGACTGCGTCGCTTTTACAAAATAACACTTGCCCTTAAATCCCAGCCATCTGGCAATGAGCTACTTGAGATAAACAGAGTTTCCTAGCAAAATAATACTTGAAAATTAGTCTTTGATATAATCTATCTTCTGAAAGAGAAGATTTTTGATATAATTTAACCCTTTACTGAGATCATTAAAGCAGCATACTCTGCCATACTCTCTGAATACTCTGGAACTAATAAAATGTTTATCACAAAAGGACCCCAATAGCTCTGCTTCTATAGTTCTCTGGTCTCAAGTGTCAGTCAGGTGTGGGTTCAAGTTGTCTCCATTGAAACAAAACCTGCTGCCTTATTCAAAACAGCATCTGAGGTTGGGCCTGGAACCAGCTAAGCAATGAGGAAGGCAGGAGAGGCACGGCTATTTCCCCCTCCACTGGCCCAGGCTGTGCCAGGCTCCAGACCAGAGGCCCCATGCACCCTGCAGCAGGTGGGCTGAGCCACTGAGCCCTGGCTTTGGAGAAGCCGGAGATCTCAGGCCAGCAGCCTGCAGCCAGGAGCAGCCTCGTCAGGACCCCAGTGGGTGGTACAAATAATCTCACTTTCTCCACGTGGCTGAGATGCAAAAAAGGCTAGGATGTACTCTAGGAAGGTGAAGGGGCTTTTCCCTGATACAGGAAAATGGATTAACACCTCAAAAACAGTTGCAATAAGGATTAAGACCCTGAAAGTCAGTTAACCCACCCTATCCCCTTAATTCCCAGGGCATCTGGTTAAGCCCTTCGTGAAGCCCTGGCTACCCAGTGCGGGCGGGGGTGCTCAGTTCACCTTGATGAGGTTTTCCAAGACAGACTTGCAGATGGCCTTTTTGTCTGCGTTGGCGAGCTCCCTCTTCTTGACCAGCACCCGATACCGATTGAAGAAGTCATGGTAGGCCCACCTGGTGAAAAAGAGGTATCTCAGGTGACATGTCCTACTTCTTGGCCACATGATGGCCATGAGCGATCGCAGGTAAAGCCCTCTGGGATCAGTTTTCCCAGTAGAAAGCCCTTCTCAGAGCAGCAAAAACATCCCGTGCCATTTTGCTTCCCTCGTTGCCCTCTGTCCTGAGAATTTCAGTGTGTGGGTGAATTACAGAATCGTGGCTGGAAGACTTGGGGGGACAAAAGGGTTCAGAGGCGCCTCTGAGGGGACTGACCAGAGGCAGAACTGCTCACAGGGGTTTCTGCCAAGCACGTGGAGCTCCATGCTGCTGCTGCTCACGTGGGAGCCTTACCTGGAGTGTAGCTTGCTCTTTAAGTGGTTGTTTTCTTCTTATAAAATAAAAACAACCCACAGAAAACTTTTTTTTTTTGACGCAGAAAAGTATACATTAGCAAATAAAAAGAGGCCATGTCCTCACCCCTAGTGATAACACTGTGTACGCATTTTGGTATAGTTTAGGAGGGAGGAACCATTTTTCTCCCCATTGGGGTGTCCAGACAATCCCCTGGAGGTCCTCTCTGCTGGGGAACCCTTTCCCTCCCGCAGGCCTGCAGCTGTCCCTGTTTCGTGTGAGACATGGAGCTTTCTGTCTTGCATTAAGTGACTTTTTTTGTATACGTATCAGATTCCAGCCTCCTTCAGCCCAGGACTCTTTCTGATACGTTTTCAAACTTCTCGGCACCTATCATCATGGTACTTTTACACAGAGTCACTTCTACATTCTTAAAAACTGGTGTTTTCCTGACCAATATGTTGACGCCTCAGTGTTAAACCTTTCCCTCTAGCAGTGCTTCTCAAGGAGGAAGACACTGCTGGCTTTGGGACAGGATAGTTTTTCACTTCAGTGAGTGGGACGGTCCCACACAACATGGGAGCATCTTTGGACCGTTACCCACCACCCCATTCACAGAGATACCCAAAAATGCTCCCGAACATTTGTAAAATGTTTACTACAGACTATAGTTCCAGTCCAAAAAATTTTCTTCTTGAGAACGACCAACCATGAGTGCCACTTGCCCCTCCAGAGGGAATCCACTGTTTCCTTCCTCGCGGTTCCCACCCTCGCCGGGTGCCCTTGGACATGTCCTCTCCCACTCACAGTCTGGGTCTGCGGCTCGCTGGCCTGGAGGAGTCTTTTAATCCAATCCGGGGCCTGGCTGCTCTTCTGTCCATTTCACATTAATGGCAGGAGAAGAGCTCCAATCCCACCTGTCGCTAGGCCCCAGCGGTGGTCCTGACCCTGGCCTGTACGGAGTTGCAGCGACCTCAGGGGTGTGATGCACGCTCAGCCTTTACTGCATCCCCGCTCTTTCTGGATTCAGACTCGCATGGCAGGGGCCTGGATCAATGCCCTGGACCACCCTGGTTCAAGCCACCATTCTCTCTCATGCATCGGCACTTTTTTGTGGGTTTAACGGTGGACTTCGGTGTCATGTTTCCTCTGGGATGAAGGCCTGGTAAAGCAGTCACAGTCGGGTGTGTGGGGAAATCCCAGGACTTGTGACTGATCCTGGTAGGAACGGGGAGATCAGAAGGAGCAGGCGAGGAGGAGATGGGATGAGCCAGGGCAAGCGTCCTGCTGAGCCCAACAGTCTAGAAAGATGCTCCCTTCTCAGAAGCTTCTCAGGCCTCAAGACAGCATCTGGTGGATACAGCTGCTGCAAACGGAGGCGCAAACCCAATGGGGTGACGCCTCTGTCGACTGAGCTCCCATCCACAGCCCGGTACCGTTCTTCGCCATAGACCTGTGGGGACGTTCTGCCTGAGAGGTCCCCAGTGGACCACTGTGAGCAGATGGAGGGATGTGCCAAAGTGGGAGCATGCTCTGCTTCCCCCCTCTCGGATAGGTCTCATGAGGGGGGGACTGGTTGGATCAGACAAACTGAGAGCCCCTCCAGACCCTCAGCCAACCTCTCAGACAACATCCACGGCATCAGGCCACAAAGAAGAATTCCTAGAGATGGCAAGTCAGGTTATCACGAGGGCCCCTTAGAAAATGGTGAAGAATCCTTCATAGGGCTTTTCAGGTCAGGATTGAGGGGCTCCACCTGTACTTTCAGACGCCCCATTATTGCCCTGTCACATTCGACTTTGGCCGAAGATTCTTAGGTCGAAGACCTCCTTAGGTTACACAGACACAGAAAATAAGGGGTATGCTTTTCTTTTGGCTCGAGAATCTTCAGGACCCTATGAGCCCTAGCGGGGGCCTTGTCCCCTACGATGTCTCACAGAAGGGCCAAAAGAAGTCTGAGGGGCAGAGGTGTGCAGCCATGCTGCGACTCCCGCTAACCAGAACCAACAGACTCTCTCTGGATACTGGGCTGTGGAAATAACCTTCGCCTGGCCACCAGACACTGTGTACTTCCCTTGCTCTTCCTTTTGAAGGAAGAAACCAGTAAAGAAATAAGTGATGTTGATATGAAAGTTTTCCTTGGAACTATATCAAGGATAAACAAAATTTTCAAAGGAACACAAGAGGCAAAAAGTCACAGTGGAAAGGGGTACGTTCTTGAAGACTCAGAGGGCAGGCATCCTTAAGCCCTGGGAGTATAGCATGGTAGTTCCATCCCTTCCTGCCTGTGAGGATTTAACCTGATCACTTTTATGAGACTCTTTCATAATCCGTAAAATGGAGGTGATGCCCTTATATCTTGCCTACTTAAAGAGTCAATGTGATTTTTTCAACAAATGGTACCGGGACAAGTGGAATCTGCATGCAAAAGTACGAGTTTGGACTCCTGCTTTACATCACATGTAAATCAACTCAAAATAGATTAAAAAGCTAAGACTGTAAAACATAGGTATAATAATCTTCGTGACCTCGAATTAGGCAATGGTTTCTCAGCTATGACACCTAAAGCAAAACAACCGGAGGAAAAATAGATACACTGGACTTTTTTTTAGTTAAAAAGCTTTAATGCTTCAAAGGACACTATCAAGAAAACGAAAAGACAGCCACGGAATGGGAGAAAATACATGCGAGTCACATATTTGATGAGGATCTCGTATCTGGGATATACGAGGAACCACAACTCCACATCAAAAAGACAAATAACTGAATTAAAAAGCCAGGCAGAAGACTTGAATACGCATTTCTCCGAAGAAGATACACAAACGGCTAATAAACGCAAGAAGAGATGCACGACTCATTAATCATCGGGGAAATGCAAATCAAAATCACAATGGGTACACCACTTTGACACCCAGCAGGACAGCTATAATGAAAAAAGACAGACAATAACAAGGAATATATAGAAATGAGAAGCCCGGCCCATTGCTGGTGAGAATGCGAAACGGTACAGTCTCTGTGGAAAACAGTTTGGTAGCTCCTCAAAAGAGTAAACAGTTAACAAAGGACTCACCGATCCCACTCCTAGGTATATAACCCAGAAAAAAAAATATGTCCACATAAAAATATGTAAACGAATATTCGCAGTAGCATTATTTATACTTGCCAAAAGTGGAAATAACCCAAACGTCCATCAACTGATGAACGGCTAAAATAAAAGGTCGTGGTGTACCCACACGATAAAACAGCACTGAGCAGCACGAAGGAATGAAGTCCTGATGTGGGCTACAGCATGGACGAGCCCTGAAAACATCCCAAAGAGCCAGACACAAAAGGGCGCTTACTGGACACCTCCATTTATATGAAATGTCTGGAGCGGGCAATTTTACAGAAAGAGAACGTAGGCTCGTGCGTGCCAGGAGCTAGGAGAAGCGAGAAAGAGGTAGTGACAGCTAATGGGTAGAGTTTCTTTCTGGGGGCATAAAAGTACCCTGAAGTTAGATAGTGGTGATCGTTGTGCAACTCTGAACATAATGAAAACCACTGAACTGCACACTTTAAAAGGGCGAATTTTACAGCACATGAATTATATCTCAGTAAGAAAGAGTCGATGCGACGAACGAATGGGATGAGGTTTGTGGGCGGCCTTCATGAAGTAGGATATAAACACTGGATTCATCATGATTTCAGCACTCACTCTCAGGAAGGGGTTCCTAGTGCAAAGGGGCGGGATGATCAGCCTACCACTCATCACCACAGATCCCCCAGGTGTGCCTTCGCCACCTCTGTCCTGGGCCTCCAGGGAAATGCTCAGACCCAGCGGCGGCCCCAGGTCTGAAGGCTGCTAAGCTCTGGGGCAGACAGGAGGGGAACATAATTCCTCCCCACTGGCTCGGCGCTGGGGCCATGAACCTGAGCGAGGACGGAGCATGATCTCGTCAGTCCTGACACTGTCTGGACGCGGCCACGCGGCTGCCGTTTACGCAGGGGCCAGCACTTGCCTCCAGGGAATGGTTCTGAGGAGGAATGCGTTTAAAAAAACATCCGGGAAACCTTGTCAAAGGTTGGAGGGGGTCAGGTGTCAAGTCTGAGACGGGGTCCTGGCTTCTGAAATCGTTACGCACGTCCAGGTGACTGTGATGCGCGGCCCAGGTGAGAACTCTGTGACGAAACTGAGTCCAAGGACAGGAGCACAGCTCTCAGGCAGAAGAACCAGAACTAAGAAGGAGCTGAAAGATCCCGAGACAACCATTTTACTCCAAGATAAGTGTTACATTGTTCTTTCTCTGTGGGGACTTTTAGGAACAAGGCAGGGAACCACGTGTAAGTGTAATCATGATTCAAGAGGAACGTGAACCAGGCCATTTCCCAAGCCTCCATCTAGTCCTACGACCCTATGCTGTTTTTCCCAGATGGGGCTGGGGCCATGGGAGGGGCGAAAGAGGGAACATCTTTTCAGAAAGCCCCACGGCGTCTTTCTGATGTAAACGCGACGAGATAAGCAAAGTGAAGGAGAACTCCAGATGTAGGAAGAAGTGTTTTTAAAAAATATAAACACTGCATGTTCAAGTTCTCTCACCCAGACAGACACTTTTTTGGGTTAAGTGGTATTTGCTTCACAGTTACTCACTCCAGGATGAAGCTGCTCTGAACCACCACAGAGGGAGACCGGGGACTGCACAGACCCAAGACACACAGAGAGGGCGCTGGGAGCCCGCGCCGGGCGGAGGAGCTTCTCTCCGTGGACAGTGCATTCATCACGCTGCTTTATGTACATGATAATGAACATATTTCTTAGCCACTGCAGCACATATCAAATTGAATGATTCATTTTCGTTTTAAATCAGACTCACAGAGAGCCATAATTCTTAGGGAGGATAAAAATAGACAGCTACCCTGACGCCTGAGGGTAGGGCGAGCCAGCGCCAGAGCTGCTGCCGGCCTGCAATTCTGCATTCGTCCTCTCTGGCTGGGTGGGCTTTGGTGGACACTGAGCATACATAAATTTTAGAATAGGGCTAAGAGTTCTGTGCCCAGGCACCAGAGGCTGGATGCCTGAAATCCTGGCTGAAAAGGGCTGCTCTCTGCTTGGACTCCTGGGGAAGAGTCCTGTGGGCCGTCACAAAACCTGTCCCTGTGACCCGGACTATGTGTTTTCATTCCTGTGCTATTTTCCTCTCTGCAAAATGTGCCTTTGGGCCACTTAAGTAGGCGAAATGCAGGAAGACGGTAAAAGTTGTAGTTCTTCTAATCAAAGAAGCCATTAAAGTTT
Organism: Rousettus aegyptiacus; assembly: GCF_014176215.1. Lineage (NCBI taxonomy): Eukaryota > Metazoa > Chordata > Mammalia > Chiroptera > Pteropodidae > Rousettus > Rousettus aegyptiacus. Next base: position 77,033,450 of record NW_023416287.1, read on the forward strand.
CCTTTGAGGACGGCTGTGCAAAACTGTAGCTACTTGACAAACTAATGCAAGTAAAATCGCTGGGCTGTGCTGGGGCTCAGCCCCTGAGGAGGTGGATTTTTATTTATTTTATTTTTGCGACAACCCTCCAATCTGCTCAGGTCCCTCTGGAGTTCTAAGTCACGTCAACGAAACGACTGCTCAATTCTATCCTCTAAGGCCAGCACACATGACACTTACGTATTTCTTTCAATAGCTAATGTCTTGATGGGTTTCTGTAAAACCTCGCTGGCTTTACCTCCAGATGCGGCAGGCACACACCATCCTCCTAGATGAAGCGGGTAGGTAGCATTCCTCCCCCCAAACCAGTGAGGTCACCATGGTTGGCAGGTGCAAAAAGTTAGGAGTCCCGTGTGGACTCAGAAGATGACGGGTGTGATAGCTGCCCACGGCCCATGCCCCTCACTGCTCATCTTCAAAAACAGATGCCGCCTTGGTGCTGTGGCTTGGCAGGGAGGAGAGGGTGAAAGGCCGTGATGAGGGCCTCCACGAAATAATCTGACATGGAGGACTGGACTCTGTCTCGGAACGAACAGAAGTGCCACAAAACCATGGTGCTTCCTCCCAAAAGTTAACATTTCGAATGGCAGTCTGGGGAGGGAATCCCCTCTCTGGCTGTGTAGCAAAATCTGCTGAGGGACTGAATGTGAGGCAGACGCGCAAGGCGCCGTTCTGGATCTAAGCCAAAACATTTAAATCGCAGCATTAAGGAACGTTTACTGTGATACCAGATATGGTCTTTCCGTCCTTCTCTACACTTTCCATGATACTTGAAACTGCAAAAAAAAAAAAAAAAAAAAAAAAAAGAAACAGATGCCCTTGTAATTATCTGCTAGAAAGAAGTCGGAAACAATTAGGGAGGCAGAGATAAGACATCCTCCGGCTGCCCCGTGGGAGGCCGGCAAGTTTGTGGGCATCACACGTTTGCCGGCAAGTCTGACTGCAGCCAGGTGGAATAGAGAGTCTGAGAAGCTGGGATCCACATGGGTCTAAAGACGTGGAGAGAATGCGGAATGCGTCCTCTGAGCCGCCGGCTGAAGAGGAGGTCTGGTGAGGTGAAACACACACCTGGCCTCTCGGCATGCTCCAAAGAGAGGACTGGACAGCGGGACTGGAGTCTGAGCCAGGAGAGGAAGTCTCTCCTGGATCGCTGGACAGGAAAAATAAGCCATCGCGCCTTCCATCACCAGATGTCATGCAGCTCCCTGCCTGGCAGGATCCTTCTAGTACATTCCCACCCATCCGAATACCTCCTCGCCCTTCAAGGCCCAGCTCAAATATCGCCTCCTCTGTGAAGCGACGGCTCCTCCCAAACTTGCGTCAGATTATAGGTAGGTTTCTAACTGCTTTAGGCTTGTTTCACTGCTAGACTGTAAGCTCCTGGTTGGGGGGAGCCATAACTTACATCCTTAATTCCCTCAGAGCTGCTGTTATAAGGCTAGATGCTTGATACAAGATGAGACGTAGAGTAGGACAGGCGGGGACCATGAAGGCAAGAAAATCGTCTCATTCTGCATAAAGCTCATGCAAGACCACAGAACTAAAACCCTCTCCCTCACTTCCTCTGCCACCCCCTAAAACAGATCATTTTGTACTGCAACAGAAAAGCCACTAGGAGTGTGGCTGGCGCGCACTGTCACTCTGACTTCCCAGTGAGAGTGGGAGCAAGCTCGATCAGAGGTGGCGGAGCTGCGCAGGGGCCTCTGCCTGATGTGCGGTCTTATCATTAACCACGTCAGACCCACGGACTTCCACCCTTTCCCCGACGTTCTCCAAGAAGAGAGATTCGCCCCCGTCAGTCCCTTGTCTTACTACTAAATAATTCATTCTATTAGAAGGTTCTTGGTGAAACAGGTGGCTCTTTACATACTGACATGGGTCCCCAAGGTCCCACCTGCCTTAGAATATCGCTTGCCACATGCTTCCCTTGTTTCTTCTCCCCTGGCTTGATACAGTCCCAATGTTCTCACCTCCCACTTGACAAGCCCATCATTAGCACCCAGCACACACTGCATACGAAGAGGAGCTGGGTTTCTCTGATTACCTCCAAGCCTCTACACCGTGCAGCACAGGTGTGGCTGGGAGGACCTGAGGCCCCTAAGTTTCTTGCACAAGGACCTTCAACAGTTTAAGATGAATCAGGATTTCACGAAAACAAAGCTAGAATGTTCTGGTGTAGACATATTCTACCCACACAATTATGCCCACAGGGATGTAGCTTCTTGCTCATATCTGAATGAATAATAAACATTTTATTAAATGCTTAAATGCTCAGCATTGTGCTGAGAACTTTAAATCCATTACCTCATTCATCACAACCACCTATGAAGTATGATCATTCCATTTAATAAGAGAACCCAGTCTCAGAAAGATGAATGTACTTGCCTGAGGTCACCCAGCTAAGAAGTATGAAACCCAACACTGAAATCCAGGCCTGTCACCCAAGCCCAAGGGTTGGATTGCCAGGCTCCGTTAGCTCCAGTGCAGGACATAGTTCTGCAGTCTGAATTTACTTATAAATTGGAGAGAGCTTGGAGCCGTTCACACCAGGCGTCAGGTCTGGGCCCAGCCCCAGAAGGTAGGCCGCGGGATTCTGCACTACCTCTTCCTCCCCTGATAAGCCTCTGCTTGGACGGCAATGCCCCACGGGTGTGGGCAGTAAGGTGCTTGGCAACCGCCACCTGGCGGGACAGAGGTAGGATGGCTCTCGTCCCAACTCAACCACCCACCAGCTGGCGACCTTGAGCAGCTCACTTCCTTCTCTGGTTTTCATTTGTGAAAGTCCATTTAAATCATGACGTGCCCATATCTACATATAAAACTGGTGTAAAGCCATGCCACAGTGCCCATTTTACTAGAAACTGAATCTTATATTTTCTACCCCAAGTTATTTCATTAAAAAAAAAAAAGCCAAGATGTTGATTATAACCCATTAAGCTGATTTCCTGACCCACTAATGGGTTGCGATGCAGCTTTGAGAAATACCAGACTAAGGATGGTGGTCCCAAGAAGCCTTTTTGGGACCCCAGCCAACAGAAGAGCCTGGAGCAGAGTGGAGCCAGGCTGCACGTGGCAGGCGGTTTGAAAACCAGGGCTGCGGCAGCTCCCTAAGGTCCTTGTCTCGTGCTTAAGTCGAACAAGCTATGCCTGATCAGAACCCTGTGCTTGGAGCGGTCACTGAAAGGTAATCTGACTGGCCAGATGACACTGCTTTGAACTCAAAGCTGAACTACTGCGCCAGCGGCCTGAACCCCATTCCTTCCATCGAAAGCCTGGTGCCGGTCACTGCAGGGTAGACAGGGGAAAGGAATGCAGGGCCTTCATCCTAGGAGGACAGGCGAGGCTCACTTTATTAATTGTGGAGTTGGCAGCTATTTGTGTTCACACCCTAAGGTTGAAAAATGAGATGGAGCCCCACTTGTTTTTCCAAGCAGCGAGGAGGGAAGCAGTTGAAAAAGAAAACGGCAGCCTTTGGCCCTGGCTAGAGCAAACGGTTCTGAACAATGCCTCAGCCTGCTGGGTGCCGAAAAGCTGCCTGGATGCTGCAGGTTAGTGGCGGTTCTCGCACTTTCCAGGTCGAATGCAACCCCCTGATTCTATCTTCCCGGGCCTAACATCTGGGGACAGTTGATGGTTAAGTTCTTCCTGGGTAATTAACCACCACATATGAAACGGCTCACTAAGTGCAGTGGAGAAGCTGAAGGCAGAGATGGCAGGGAGGAGGGGCAGCCTGGAGTCTTATCCTCCCAGGTTATGGCTCCACCCACCTCCTGATACAAACGGACTTCTTAGGACAGAGGGGGAACCACCACAGGCTCTGGGTTGTGACAGGGCTCTGCTCAGCTCCAATTCATGGCAGGAGGTGTCTGGCCTATATGACACCGGTACACGGTATGATTTCAGGAGAGCGAGCTGCTCACCGTCCACGCCCAACTCCTATTTCCGGCAAATGTCCGGAGGGGATCCACAGTCTTGGCATACCTTCAAAAGATGCTGGGTGGCTCAATGGCTTATCCACAAATTCAAGTTGGATCAAAATAGTTTAAAAAAAAAAAAAAAACCTCAAATTGTATTTTCTACCATAGATTTGACTGTATTTTGAAAGGTAAAGGGGTCTGCTGATAGTTGAATGGATAAACAAAATGTGGTCTATACATATAATGGACTATTATTCAGCTTTTAAAAGGACATCCTGACACATGCTACCATATGGATGAACCTGGAGGACATTATGCTAAGTGACAAGAAGGCGAACACTGTAGGACTTCACTCATTTGAAGCAGTCCTCAAGATCACAGGGACGGAAAGTGTTATGGCGGTTGTCAGGGGTTAAGGGAAAGGAAGAACGGGGAGTTATTGTTAAATGGAGACAGAGTTTCAGTTTTGCAAGAAGAATGGATGGAGGTGATGGTTACAATATGAATGTACTTAATGCCACTGAAAAGGACACTTAAAAATGGTTGGTTAAGATGATAAAATTATGTGTACTTAACCACAATAAAAAAAAATGGGGGGGAATAAAGGTAAAGGGGACAAGGTGGGAAATGAGTAGAGGAGAAATCCCCTTTGCACCTTTGACTAGCTCAGCACCCAGACCAACACCTACGTGAAATTTGAAAAGTTGCCCCTGGAGATGTCACTGTTGATTCCAATCCTTTTCAGGCCAAACTGAAATTCTTAGTTCCCTCAGCATCCCACTTGGGCCCTCAGCGTTTGGGAACATTTTTGAGGATCTCCTTCTGGTTGATGGCACACAGGAAGGTTCCCAGGGCTACACCCTGAGCGTGGCTGGTGGGCACGTACCTGGACGGGTAGCCCGCCGCGCTGATCCGGATTGTCTCCAGCACCCCGCACGCTCTGAGCTGCTGCACTGCTCTCTTCGGGTCAAAGCTACAAAACAATGAGACAAGCAATGAATGGCCGCCTGGCAAAGAGCTGGAACAGGAGAGCAGGAAAGACCACCTCTTCCTGCACCGAGTTACAGAGCTCATCATGTACCACTGAGTACAAAGGTCAGGGGAAACGCAGAGTGAAAGAGATGCTGACGGGCAGGCATGAGCCATTTCAGCCTCTCAGCAATGTGCACATCCTTATCCTCACCTGGGATACCCTTCTTCTTTGCCTATTTGAATTCTGTCCATCCTGCAAGACTCATTTTTGCCTCCTCTCCAGAGCCTTCCTTTATATTATTTCCATCTACCTGGGCACTTGTCTTAATTCAATGGCCAAAACCTACACACTTGGCACCACAAACATTATGTAGCTCAGGAGTTAAAGGGTTTCAGGCTAGGCAGACCTGGGCTTGCATGGTGACATGGCCACTTACCAGCCGCTGTGTAATTTGGGGCAAGTAACATAACTTCCTTGAGCCTCAGTTTCCTCATCTACAAAGTGGGGATAATGACAGCATCCCTTGTTAGTGTGAAGATGAAATGTAAATAGCCCATAAAAGCAGTTAAAACAGCACCTGGCACCACATAAGGGCATGCATGTTATCAGCTATTACCAGGATAGCTGCTCAGTTAAGAATCACATAGATGAAGAACTTCATCTTCCTGTCTTTAGAGAGAGGAGACACAACTCACGTGCCCTACAATGCTAACTAAGCCCAGCACTGGAAACCCAGGAGTCACTCAGGCACATATACTGACGAGGACACAGTAGGATAAGAAGTCAGACATGGGTAGGCTCTGCCGGAGTGCCCACGTTTGCGGAGGAGGGAGGTGTACCGCGAGAAGCTCCGTGCTACGAGGCGGTATGTGACAAACGTGGTTCAACTTCTGAAAGCAACCGGAGGGAAGATGCCGGGGTTGGCTGGGTTAATCGGGGAGTCTTCATGGAGAAAGGATTAAGCTGGACTAGAATTAATCACGGTTTATAACTTGCTAAGATGACTGCCCGCTCTGGGGAGGAATGAGGAAGGAATGTTCGCTGTGTCCTGGCTGCTCTGTAGCTCGGCCGTCAGTGGCAGCCATGGGCGGGCTTCGTCCCGGACATCGATCCTACGGGCTCCAGCACACACCTTGGCGGGGCAGTCCACAAAACCTTCCCGATTACCTCAGCCCCAGGGGACCCAGGGCGCTTCAAGTGTGTAAGGCACGAGTGAGTGCTGACTTCTCTGCAGAGTCCCGAACAAGACGGTTACTTCAGAGGAATCAGTTTCCTCTTTCTAGTACAGGAAAAGCTCCTTAGCGGACAGGTTTTATAAGACAAAAGGAAACACATGGGCTTGCCCTGCCGGGTAGATGCAGGTGCAGGCGTCTTTACTCCGAGACCACTGATGTTCTTCTCCCAGCACTGGGCCCACGCAGGATTCTGGAGCTCTGCAGGAAGGACCCGGCCTGGGTTCTGCTGCCCTGGATTCACGTCTCTCCACCAGAGACTTCCTCTCATTCTCCTGTCTCTGTATGGCCTGCTCAGCCCCTAGTGCTCATTGCTCTCTCATGCTGAGTTGAACTTGGGCCAGGGACCCAGAAGTCCATCAAGGCTGATGGTGCCCTGCGATGGCCTGGGTCAGTGGACACTTGGCAGTAGGGAAGCAGTGGGCATTTTCCAAGTGGCTGAAGACCGTGCACTGAGCTTAACTCCAGGCACACTGTGTTCCATGAGAGTCTTGGAGCTCGGCACCCCAGGAGACACCCACATTCTATGCCAGGCCTGTGCTCACTTTGACTTCCTCATGCATCCCTCTGCTTGCCCAAGTCCTACCTGCTTTGGACACCCAGCTCCTCTATCAGGTCTTCCTGATTACTCCTGCCCTGAGTCACCCATGGCACCTTGAGCGTGTAAGGCACCACTGAGCACTGAATTCTGTAGTCCTGACCGAGGGTCACTCCCGAGTTCGTTTCGTGTTTTTAAGTACAGATAAAAGCTCCTTAGTGGAAAGGTCTGATTGGACAAAAGGAAAACACACTCGCTGAGACTTTGCTGCGTGCTGGGCCTTTCACTTTGCCACCCCCTTTAATTTTTCTCAGGCATCCCCAGAATGCAACTCAGTCCTGGGATTCAAAGAGGATCTTGAAGAGGGGTGGCAGTGATCGGTCTCATAAGACTTACGCTCCGTGGGACACTAAAGGCTGCTTGTGACATCGGTGATCCAAGGCAGCCTGGGGAGGCAAGGCAGGCTCTGCCGTTTGCAGGTTCGGCTCCTCTCACCTCTAGAGTGGTCAGTTGGGCCCTGAGTTAGGAAGGCGGAGCGGATGCGCTTGTGCTTTGGGAACGGTTTTCCGTGGACTGTGGGCCTCTCCCTCGAGGCACGCTGCACCTGCTGGCTTCCTCCGTTTGGCACAGCTACAGGGTCAAATTCAATCCACTGCGCATGGTGGGGACGGGCAGCGTGCCTGGTAGGCACTTGCAACCTCTGGTCCTTTATGTACTATGGGTCTCCCTACTTCCTCCAGGACCTCCCACTGCTCCCGTGGAAGAAAAATGAGCTGATTCTCCCTGAGAAGCCCTTCCCTCCTTAAGAGGACCATTACTCACCCCCATCTGCCCATCCTCATAGCCCTGCATGTCTGTGACCACATCCTAGCTCTGCACCAGGCCCCGTCTAATGCCCGGGAAGTAGCTTATGGAGTGTGAGCCCCCCACACCCACTCGGTGTGGTGTATGCTTTGGGGGAGGTGTGACAGCCTTCTCTCGGAGCCCCCACACTCCAGGCTGGTCCCATGGAAGGCGCTGGGCGAATAAGTTTTGAACTCGGCTATAACATTTTGCCTGGCTCCTTGATAACCTCGACATCATCGTTTCTTCCCTCACTTTGCTCTCCCCCAGCGGTGGGAGAAACGGGCGGGAATGAAGGCGAGAACTGGGCTGGCCTGAGCTCTGCCGCTAACAGCGGCTGGTGTCGCTTGGGCGACACACTCTCTCTGCGACTCATTTATTCAACAGGAGCTGAGAATATCTGCCCACCTATGTAATTCACGGGTTTGCTGGAATGATCGAGCGCCATAAAAGAGAGGAACGCTATTAGAAAAAAACGAAAAGGCGGTAGACGAAGGAGATACTGTCACCATCCTTCCCTGTAGAGGCGCCCCAGGGGACATGTAAAGACAGCCAGCCCTCTGCATTTTAATCTTATCTCCCCAACAGTAAAGTAAACTCACTGTCAACTGCATCTTGCATTCTGCCTCCCTGCACTCATTACCCCGGTAACTGGGACTGAAAACCAGCCCTTCCACCTATTAAATTTTGGAGGATCACCGTGTGCTCAAGCAACACCTGAGTCTGGACTGAAAAGTTACGAAAGACCTACAGGGTCAAACTGCTGAAACGCAGAGTTATACGTTCCCCTCTCTATGAAACGTGCAGGCTCAGCAGGGCTGGAAGCTTGCCGGATACGGAGCGAGACTCCCGTGGTGGTGGCACTGGGCTCCACCTCAGCAGTCATGTGCCGCCTAACAGAGCTGTGCTCAGGCCGCAAGCTCGCCCGCTCACTTCATTAGGCTCTGCGGCACGCGGCACTCGGCAGTCACACGGCAGGACCCGACGCTCTCACGACTGCCCGCTTCCGAGACCAGTGGACTGGCCTTCAGGAAAGCTGGCCAGTTCTCCTGACCGGCCGGCCATCCCAGATGACCGCACACACTCCGGGCCACCTCCTTCCTGGACGCTTATCCATCCTCTCACCTCTCTGCTCCTGCAGCACTTTTACAGACCCACTGACAGTCACGCTATGTCGTCTTCGGTCACTTGTGACTGGCAACTCCTTCAGGATGAGGGACACAGCTTACTCATTGTCATTCCATCTGTCCTAACCCAATGCCTCGTGAGGTGCAGGTATGATAGTTTTTTTTTTTTTTTTTTAGGTGAGGCAACCCTTGGCTGACTTCACAGACTGCAAGGACCTTGTCAGCTTACAATCCCTTCTTTTTTATTTTTTTACGCATACAGCACTTGGTCTTCCTAGGTGGTCTCCCATCCAAGTGCTAATCAGGCCCAGCCCTGCTTAGCTTCTGAGATCAGACAGGATCAGGCTTGTTCAGGGTGGTACAGCTGTAGACGATGGATGTTTTTTAAATAAAGGAAGAAGCAGAGGGGAAAAGACTTGTATACAGGAAATGCTATAGCGCGGGACACAGTGGTTCTCTGCTGTGGCAACCCTGACCTCCAAAGAACACCTGGCAACGTCTTAAAACACCGTTAGCTGTCACAATGGTGGGGACGCAACTGGCATCGAATGCGTAGAGGCCAGGGATGCTGAGCTTCCTACAAGGCACAGGACAGCCCCACGACAACGAAGTACCTGGCCCAACACGTCGGCAGCGCCAAGGCTGGGAGGCCCGGCTGCCGCGGGCGACAGGGGGGACATGACGCTCTCCTTCCAGAACGACAAATAAATGTTTACGCTTCTCACAAATAATCCCCATTATCTCCTTGAATTCGTTCATCGGGATAATTATTTTTGTTAACCACAATTAACAGATGAAAAGATGAAGCAGTAAAGGACTAGCTTGTGATTAGCCCAACTCTCGGTGGCAGAGCCCAGACTAGAGAGTCCAGGTTTTCTGAGCTGGCTCAGTCTTCTCTCCTCTTTCTTTACTGGGAGGAAGGTTTGGTTCTGAAGGCAAAAGAAGATCTTAGAAAAATGAGATATTAGGACCAGAAAGTCCCTTTCAAAGTCCCCAGAGTCTTCTTTTTGGGAGTGGAGGCCTCGCAAGAGAAAACCGCATGGCAGGCTGCAAGTTCCGATGACTGAACTGTCCCAAGGTCACAGCTGGTGGGGGCCCAAGCTCGGACCCAATGATCTCTTTCCTCTCCTGCTCCTCCCCTTCACACATAATCTACGTCTTTCACACATGCTGCTCTCCTAACAGCCTCTTTTCTTCTGGAGTCAGCCGGCAAACAGATGCCACACCGGGGGCGGGGGGATTGGGAGTCCTAAGTGTGCCTCAGAAATGTGAAGGGAGGGAAAAGGGTGCACAATCAGCACGCCTCACAGAGAGCTGATTCAATACTGTCTTCCCAACCTTTTCCAGCACAAGGCCCATCTGAGTGCAAGTCAAGCTTTATCAAATGATAGGAATGGCAGAAGGCAGTTCGGATCGTTCAGATATTCATTCTGAGAGTCAGAGTTGCCAAAATAAATAATTTCACAGAAAAAAATTATTCAAGGACCAAAAAGCAAATCGGAAAGATGGAAAGAATGTCCTTAAAAAATTTTTAAATTATATCTCCTCTGGCCAGAGGAAAAAGCATGCTAGAGGTTCAGGGAAATGGAAGAAGAGGCTGCAGAGATAAAAGGACTATTCTAAAGGCCTAGGGCGGGATTCCAGGCAAGAAATGAAGAGTCTAAAACAAGGGGATTACAGAAGGAAGAGAAAAGGGAGACCCTTGTGAGAAATTTTCAAGTAGACTCCATGGGGCTGACAATGCCTGGACACTGGGGAGGAAGGAAGAACGAAGAACCAAGGGTTATGCTGTCCAGTGTGGGAGCCGCTAGCCGCCCACGGGTATTTGAATGTAACTGAAATGAAATGAAGAACTTGGTGCCTCCATCACACTGGCCACAATTCCGAGCACTCAGGAGCCGCATGTGACTAGCAGCCATCGTGCTGGACAACGCCGATTATGCGACGGTTCCCCTTGTCCCCCAAAGTTCTGTTGAACGGCACAATTCCAGCGCGAGTCTCAGGTTTCTAGTTTGGTGGTTGGATGAGATGTCGGGGAATGGTTATGCCATTTACCCCAACAGAGACCAGATGCAGAGGAACCATTCTGGGGTGAGAAGGTGAGGAGCCGGGTTTCAGACAGGTAGGATGGGAGGCGGCCCGTGAAGCTGCAGCAGGCCTGCAGAAACAGGGGTCCGGAATTTGGCAGACAAAAATACTGAAGCATCACTGCTGTGTAGATTTGGGTGAAGTCATGTGAGTATGTACAGAATTGAAAGAAATTTTTCAGGATAGGGTAGAGGTAGAATTTGGATCAGAGTAGGCTGAGGGGTGAGAGGAAGTGAGCGAGTGTGGGTGACTGAAAGCTGGGCAGTAGAGGGGACGTGAGAAACAGGACCACTCAGCACGTCACCGGAGGTCAAGTTTCCTCACGGCGGGAAGCCTTCCCTGACCACCACAGCGATCCCCCCATGCCTGTGTTGACCACGTTCTGCGAGACGCACTCACGTCTGCATTAGCAGCACACTCTTACGTGGCTCTCTACCGGATTCGAGTGTGCGCTGTCCTCAGCACCACTGCAAGCACCATGGGATGGGGGGACTGTATCTTCTGAGCCTCTTGAATCCTCCTGGGCAGCAGACAGGTGGCCTTGGTAAATGTCCGTGGGCTTGTATTTGCCACATAAACCATTTGGGGAGGGTAAGACCAACTATTCATCGTGCTGAAGACTGTGGGCCCCTACGAGGCTGTGCCCGCCCCCTCCCTCTACCTCCTGAACTCCTGAGGAGGCAGGAAGATGCTGGGCTTCTCTGGCCTGACTCCGGCCACGAGGAGCCGGGCCGACGCCCGCACACACTTACTGGAAGGGGAGCTTCTCGTCGTTGGGCTTGATACATCGGACGTAGTGCGGCGTGGTGGCATTCAAGGTCTCCATGAGCAGGTGCAGGGAGGTGCGGAACTGGGGAAACCAAAGTCGCACCTGGTTACTCGTTTATCTTTAACGTTTTGTGGACGTTTAATAAAGAAGCGCCCACAGACTGGTGGTAACAGGTGTTACTCTTATTGTTTTTGATTATTGTTGGTAATCCAGAAGGACAGGCAGAAGTGCAGAGACCCGGGGTCCGATTCCAGCTTTGACACGCCTGCCTTGCTGGGTGACCAAAATCAAGTCCTTCCTGTATGCTGACCTTAAGGGTCCTCACACCAAATGAGGAGAGACCACCCCCTGACATGCCTTAGTGTTGGAGCAAAGATGATGTAAGGCAAGTACGTACTACGAGGGATGACCACTGCACCTGGAGGCCTGTTGCTCCTGAGCCTGAGGCCCTAGAGGCTGCACATCCGGTGCCTGGGCACCTGGAAGTGACCACGTTTACATGAAAGGCCCGTCGTAGGCAAATCCACCAAAACAGAGAGCCTAGTAGTTGCCCGGGGCTGGGCAGGCACTCTCATCTCTTCTCTTGTGAAACAATGGACATGACATTCCACAAAGACCCCACAGCAGGAGAAGTTGTCAGTTTCCTGGTCCCCAGGCTTTTTTGATCCTTCTCCCCAAGCTGCGGACTTCCGGACCCTCTCGCCCCTCCCACTAGGCACTGGTGGTGCTGTAGCATGGCTCCACCACAGGGATTAAATGCACTGTCTGGGGCTAGAGTCACCCCCTTTCTCTCTCCTGCCAGTTCCCTCTAGAGAAGGTTTCGTACTTTCCTTCTCCAAACAGCATAGAAAGACAGCTGGGTGGCCAGGACTGTAGGTGTCAAGGCCAGCTTGGCTTCCTTCTGACTCTGTAGCCATCTACAGAGGCCAGCCCTGCACATGCGCCATGGCCCACAGCCTTCTGCCACGGGCCCCAGTGCTGACCTGGTGGCCTACGGTTTTCTTGTGCTCCTTGTTGGCGACTTTCAGTTGGGGTCTGGCAGAGCGAATGTTGATCTTTGAAGACGAGCCCTTTCCAGAAGTGGTGGAGGCAGGAACAGAGTCCTTGTCACCATGAAACAAGTCAGCCACTAGTGGGAACTAGAAACAAACACAGGAAGAAAATGGAACACAAGATCTCTTGGACTTTATGTTGCTTAAACTCTTTCAAAGTAGCTTTCCAATATATACCCAAGAGAACTGGAAACATGTGTCAAAACTTGCGCAGCGATAAACGGATTGTGGTATGTCCATTCGATGGGATATGATTCAACAGTATAAAGGTGTGACATCCCGATACACGTTACAATGTGAATGAACCCTGGAAACGCGCCAGGAGAAAGGAGCCAGATGTGGAAGGTCATAGTGTGTGATTTCACTCACGTAAAATATCCAGGGAACCCAAAGTCGTTCCGTGGGTGCCAGGGGCGGGGGGAGGGGAAAGTGGAGTGACTGCTGATGGGTATACCGTTTCCTTTCGGAGTAATGAAAACAGTCTCACATTGAGAGTGGTGATAGTCGTACGACTTAGTGAATATACTAAAATCCACTGAACTGTATACTACGAAAAGGGTGAATTTTTGGTGTAAGAATTGTATCTCAATTCAAAGGAAGGAAGGAAAAAGTAACTCTCCCAGACAATCTTGCTTGTGAAGAGACTGAACAAGACGACCTGTGTCATGCTTTGTGTGATGAGGGTGAAGGCCAGGCCGTGCACAGGTGCTGGACGCATAGCGAGTCCCAGCCCTCAGGACACTCAGGCCTGCCGCACCCCTTAGGGCGGGCCCAGGGGTGTGAGGCCTCTGGCACGCGCTGCCAGTGGGGAGGGAACAAAGGGAGCACACGGGCTCCATTCACTGGCCCGGAGGCACGTCTAATCTCGACAGCAAAGAGGCTCAAACACTAGTGCCAAGGACTCCAGGTCTGCTCCTTCTAACCCTCCCTGCACCTTTCTTCCTTTAACCCCCGTTAAAAATCAGTGTCTCCCCATTTCCTACCGCCATGTCTGAATGTCCTGGTCTACCCTGGAGAGCTCTATAACCTGATCCCACTCCCTCCTCTAGGATAATGCTTTATAAAGCAAACACGGGGGTCACTCTGCTATCCCACAAACCACCACACCCATGGTTCCTGCCTCCACACCTTTGCTCCCTGTGGTAGTCTTACCTGAAACACCCCGCCCCCTTCTGTCTGCTCACGTCAAGAACCCCGCCTCTCAAGGTCCAGCCCTGCGCCCTCCACAACCCGCTTCCAGATCTCTCCATCCACTCACGTCTGTCTCCCCCCCGCTCAGCCCGTGCCACCCCGGTACCAGCTGAGGTCTGTGCTGGGCCCTGAGCCCTACGCCTGCTGGGCCTACAGCCTCCTAGCCTCCCGTCACTGGAGGACGAGGGCTGAGGAGAGTACTAGAGGACACGGTTGGCATAAGCATACAGAAGAGCGCCTAACATATAAGCACGTAAATGATCTAATGGTATTACTTTTATTAGGGCATATATATACAAATTAATTCCTCCAGCTTCACTCATGGGTAGTATCGTTTTACCTTTGTTTAGGAGTCCAGTTTTAAAGTCAAAAGTAAGTATATACCACAAGTCAGTATTTTGTTTTCTACCGCACATTAGCTAGCCGTGTGGGTTACAACAAAAGCTGAACGACTGTGTGCGTGCGTGCGCACACGTGTGCGAGCATGCTGGAAAGCTCCGCTCTTCCCTTGCACGCCTCACTTCTGCGGACACACCAGCCATCAGAAGCACCCTTCACTTCTCGCTGCCGGCACCTGCATGCACATAAAGGCTGCAGTTCTTTTACTCCATGGTCTGGGTTGGGCTTTAAGTTCAGTCAAAGAGCACCAGCTAATGACCTTAAGGCCACACTGACCATCTCTGTGGAGTGGCTCACACCCATCCTCACTGCTGGTACTCTGGGGCTGGAATAAGCTAGTAAAAGCTACCACATTCCGGAGTAAAGCACCCCCTGAATCCCTGCCAAGGGCCTTGTCGTCAGGCTTGGAGGGTCGCCCCAGTGAGAGCATTAAGGCTGTCTCCCTGTTTCAGCTGCCATCAGGTGACAATTTTGTTCCTATGCTCAGCATCTTTGAAATGGATCCTCTTCTTCCTCATCTCTTCATGCATGGCACTTTGAAGTCATAAATATTATCTCCTTAGAGGGGAAGGTAATTAGGCTGTCTGAGGAATAAAGGCTAAGGAATAAAGAAGACACAGATATGATGTTTTTAAATTTGTGGCTAAAATGTGCATTTCATAATAAAAATGATACTTATATTAGGTACTAGATTCCATGTGCTTTCAAAAAAGAGAAAAGTATTAGTTCAATGAATGTCAAGACTAAATGGACTGGTTCATTCATTCCCTCACCCATACTGACGGCACGTACTGAGACTATGGGGAGTGGTGGGAACAGAAGGGACCGGAGGAAGGGCAGAGGGGAACAGGGGACTCCGTGCACCGGTGCCAGACAGCCAAGGCACTTGTGAGAAAGCGTCAAGTGCCCAGTCAGACTGGCACCAAGGTATTTCCATAGGGAAATAACGGGAGGCTGAACACAGGCTCCCATTTTAAAGACGACACTGTGATTTAGTTTGTCGTGTTCACACTGATTAAAGTACTATAATTCATACACTTTCTAAAATGGATTTCCAAATGTTTGAGGAATCTAATTTACGGAAATCATTAATGTAGCATTTTCTGTGAAAAATCTATTAAGTTCTATGGTCAAGAGCATGTATCAGAAGCATATGAGGAACTGTGAAATGAAGTTGAACAAATAAGAGTATTTTAAAATTTAAGTCCCTTTCTTCTTGTTTCAGTCAGAGAACTATGGAGATGTGTGTATACACACACATGTATACATATACACATATGTATGTGTATATATAAAACATGGGATTTACAACAAGAGCAGAGAATGAAAACTTCTCACGGCAGATTTTAACTTATGCTAGCATTGTGCTATCATTTGGGAACAGACGCAACCAAAGTTTAGTCTGGAGAATTTGCACTTTAGTTAAAAAGCTATGTTCCATGGCAAGTCCCTGCTACTGAGACGGAGTGTGGAAGCGGTGGGCTCTCTGGGATGGAGAGGGAGAGGAGTTTGTCAGGACTTCACCCACGGGAAGGAGCAGCAGGCTTCGCGATCTATTCAGAATTTGTTTTACACACTCAGGACGGAAAGACCAAGGAGTACCATGTTCAGCCTTGGGCTGTAGGCCATAGTAAAAGCCCAGGCAAGAAACACTGATTACTGCACCGCTCACCCCCATCCACCCACCTGGATGAGGCACCCCCTTCTCCCAGGAGGATCCCAACTGTAAATAAACCCCAAGTCTCAATGAAAAGTAGCTGCCAAGCTCTTGCTTGACTAAGGAGTCATGCAAAGAACACGCTTCTGAGTGAAGGAAAGAAAGGTGTTTTTTCTTTAATTGACTAACTCCACTTAGGCTTTTAGAAAGCTATTGGAAAGTTTGTTTATAAGTTGATTACTGAGTAATAGACCTATTATAATTCGTCTTAGGGCAGCCATAAAGAAACAACATCCACCTGGGCCTTTTTAAAAATTTCCTTTCCCTTCGATCTTGAAAATACTCAGATAATACCTCAAACAAACCAGCACTTCCCTAACACCGCCTGTCACTTATTCGAACGCCCATAGGTACTGGCTTCGGTATTCTCTGCCATTCGAGTTTATATATAGATTGTAAAAGCCTGAGGCAAATCTATTTTTAAAGGGATTAAAAGAAGTATGAAAACACTTTCTAAAGACTATTTGACAGTTTAAGAAAAATGTCAATTGCAGCTATACACATGGCTGTTACCTTGGAAATCACGCCTAGTCACTTCTGTTTATAAGAACATAAAATGTATTTCTCTTAAAACGGACACATGAAACTAAAATAAGACATGCTGTAATAACCACTTGATTGAGCTCTCTTGTCTAAAAACTTTAAAAACTCTGTCTGGAAGAATAAAAAATACATTCTTTTCAATCAATTCTTTTACATGGTCAATGCTACCCATCTGGAAAAAAAAAATCTCCAACTTTTAAGTAAGAAATATTTTTGCTTAAAATTAAAGGTTTTAAATGGACTTTGGAGAAAATTCTACGTTTCATTGCCCTGGAAAGGGGATTATGATATTGTTTTACCTACTAAAAGGTTTTCTCTACCTAATAACATGTTTATTCTAAATATTGGTAGAAGCTTTTCAACTACCAGCACAAACTAATTTTAAACAGGAAGCAAATTAAACCTTTAAAAGCAAGTGGTTTATAGCGTGTCAATCATACCTCAATAAATCTGCTATATAGAAAAAGTTAAAAATAGAAAATAATGATACATTTTTTAGAAAACAAACCTATTTGCTTAAAATGGAATGTGTGCGCCACCTGTACAGAACACACCAGTACAGAAAGCAACAGATACGTACACAGATACTGTCATTCCTCGATGAGCTGAAAAGTCAGTCGCAGAGAGAAAGCAGATGGGAGACAGAGCACATCTGGGCCTTGTCTGAGATACTACGTGGTGCTTCTTGGGCCCCAGGGGCTGTCACGGCCCAGGGTGGGCAGCGTTGAGCCAATATAGTCTCCCTGGTCTCCGGCCCATGTTGGTCTCAAGATCCCCTCTGCTGTGATGGAGCGGTGAGACCGCACTAGCAACACTGCCCAGCAAGGCCCTTACTGCCCAGCACTTCCTGGCATCGACTCGATCCACTGCCCGTCCCTCTGACCTACACGCAGTGCTGCCCTAGAATAAGAAATGGTCAGAGGAAAAACATTCTCCTTCTGAGGTTTTCTTTTTCAGGCTGATAAAATATTGCTTTTTATGATAAACAAAAACTGGGAGGGAAAATCCTCCATCCTTTAGTGTCTAAAACAAATTAGTCTATTAATAACGAAGTCATGTTTTAAAGAGGCATTTAAGTCTCTATTTATAGCTCTGTTAGCTGAGAAAGCAATTAGCTACATTATAACCTCTTAGGCAGGGTAATGGGCTTTGCTAATTGCATTCTCATTAACACCGTTTTATTTCACTGCTCTTGGTGGGAGTTCTTCAAACACCCCTTTGGCTGGTAGGCTACATGGGAGTCTTCCATGCTGTACTGTTTAACTAAGCACAATGACTTGTTAATTTCTTATTAGGGATGACATCCCCGCCCCCCGCCCCCAACACACACACACACTACGAGATCTCCCATAAAATAATATTATAAGTTTACACACAAGATTTGAGATTTATCTTTACTTAGCGAGATGAAAACCAATAAAATTAACTCCATGTCATAGGGCCTTGTACCTTTCTAGGCCTTCTTCTCCTCCTATGGAGTGAGAAACATAAACCTCAGGAATACGGTGGAAACTAACAGAGGCTCACTAATGAATGAACTTTGAAAATGCTACGACAGGTGCCGTCGGACACGTCTGTCTGCCCCAACGATTTAACGCACACTTCCTATCTCTGTAGCTTAAGTCTGCATAGAAGCCGACGATCCTTGCTTTCTATCTTCTGGGATGTCTGTAACGGGCTGGAATGGGTCGTGTGGGAGAGCTGGCCCTCTTCCTGTTCGGGCCTGGCAGGCCTGGAGCCAGCTCCCTTGGTAAACACCTGCGTGTCTCTGGTCACCATCACAGCACCTCTGAGGGTTTGCTGGGATGGGGGCGGGAGGAGGGGGAGGCTTGGCAGCAAGGTCATTGGTTCTGGCGAAGGGAAAGCCAGGGTGGTGGCAGGCGAGTAGGGAAAAGTGCACTGGGCACCTCTGAAGAGCAGGTCACAGGCCTGTTTTACACTCCAATTTAACAATATTTATAAACTTTCGAGGTGCATACTCTTTGAACCATCAATTCCGCTTCTAAAAATTTACCTGGCAGATAATAATTGTACAAGGAAGCAAAAATATGTGTAAAGGGCATTCACTGCGGCATTACTTGAATTTGAAAAATACCGGCAGCAGTTTAAAGAAATAGATACGTACTCAGGCGGAAAGATGGCCAAGATATAACTTAAACGGAAAATCAGAGGGGACTATGAGGGGACTCTGTGTAACCCAGTTCATTCCGATCTTAAAAGGTAATAACGTGCTTGTCTATTTTTATACTATGTGAATGCTTTATGAGCCTGTATTTCATTTCTAATAAAAACTCCAGTACCCCCAATCTAAAAATGACACACCCCTGTAGAGAAGGCTGACAGAGCAAGCTTGAAACTGCTACCCTCAGAAAGACCTGCTTATAATGATGACTGACCCTTGGCTGGTGCCTGGGAATGCGGATTTCAACAAGGTTTTCACCAATCCCTGGTAATAGCCCACTGTGCCTGAACTATTGCTGAACGTATGCTCTCCCCTGGGCGTGCAGAGTTTTGGTGTGTGCCAGGCAAAGACTGACTGCACGACCGCCTCCCAGGAAATGCCCTGAATGCCAGGGCTCAGGTGAGCTGCCCTGGTAGACAGTTCACAGGTATCGTCACGACTCACTGCCATGGGAAATAAGCCCATTCTGTGCGGCTCCGCTGAGAGAAGACTCTTGGACGCTGTGCCTGTCTCCTCTGAACTGCACCCCACGCACGTTTTCCCTGTGCTGATTTGCTTTGTAACCTTTCACCGTAATAAATCATAGCCATGGACACAGCCATGTACGGAGCCGCGTGAGTCCTCCTAGCAAATGATTGAACCCGGGATGTCTTGGGGACCCCCAACGAACCCCTATTATTCTTTTCATAGCACCTTCTTCTTGACCTTCGCAGCATCACCAAAATTAGTAATTAAACTGTGTATATTTTTCGCTAGACTCTAAGTTCCACAAGATTAACTATATGTATTTGTTACTACCACATGCTGCAGAAATATCAATAGAATTAAAAATAAAAAAGAATCTAGTTATGATAAAAAATGATCTGCCAGAGAGAGCTAAATTCCATATTGAATGGAAAGTACCTGACTCTCTCTTCCTACTGCTCATCTGTGCTCCTACCTAAAAGCGGAAACTTGTAAGAAGGCAGCACAGCCTGTCCGCCCTCTGCGGACCCTGTCGGATTAACAGAGATCACAGGCCTCTAAGCGTCTAAGCAGCATGCGATGGGGAAATGTGCTCCTAGGGCTCACACCATCGATTTCTACTCTCTCCCTGTGCTTGCGGCTCCTCCCCCTCCCCCTCCCCTTCTTGTAAAGAAGGAAACAAGTCACAACCACCGCCATGGACCAGAGGGTGGGCACCTGGCAGCCTGAGAGGTTAATCTTATGATATTCACGTTTCCCCAAAGTGAATTTGTCTCCGTGAGGACCAAGTCCCTTATGTTCCAGATGCCCAGAGATGACCCGGGGCAGGGGTCTGCCCTGGGCCACTACATGCTGATATTGATTCAAAGCCTCCTTGAACCCCTTGCCTTGGAGCCACACGTTGTAATGGGGTTTACCTGCCTTTAAGTCCTCGAGTCCATTGTGCTGGGTGTTATTTTCTCCATTCCATTATCTACTGCATTCATCTAAAGCTTATCTCAAAGAGAAATTAAGCTGCTCTTTCTAGTGTTATCAGGCCCCTGCCTGAGTTCGGTATCCTGTGGTCTGAGAGAAGCCGCCCACGTCCTGGGGGGCCCTCTGCTGTCTCCTCTGAAGGGCACAAACCAGAACCCCACCTGCACCAGCGCATCGGCATCCGGGCCAGTGGTGCCCACCCTCCCCCCTGGCTGCACAACCCCGCTCTCTTCAGTTCCAGTGTGTGCTCATCTGCCCACTCACAGTCCACTGGCATGCAAGCAACTGCGAGGAAGAATTAGTCTTATTCGTCTTTGTTCTGACACTGGGTGTGTTTAGGGCAGCACCTCACAAGGTAGGTGCTTGACAAATGTTTGTTTACGTGAACCGGTACCTGTTTCCTCGTCCTGTAGAATGGACACAGTATTTGCTATCTTTCTGTTATGGTCATGAGAAGAGAATTCATTCTGGAGATAAGAGAAAGTAACATCCCAAGGCAGTAGATTTCAGTGTCTCTTAAATCTCACCTTCTAGCCATTTAAAGTGCTTGCTTATAGGGAGGTTCTGCAGACTGCTGAACAGAAATTAAATGCACTGTGAATTACATGCACTAGAAATGAATGGCTCTGGCTGTGGACAGTCCTGCTCTAGTCTCCTGCTTCTCAGGCTCTGTACCTTGCTGGCCTTCAGGATGTTGATCTGCTCTTCGTACACTGTGTCTCTGTTTTTCTCCAGAAAACCATCTGAAAGGTACTCCACCTGGGGCCGCGGCAGGAAACAGAAACAGGAGTTAGTGCTGCGCCCGACCAGCTTCCTTCGGCAGCTTCACCTCATCCACACTGTGCTTTCTGAAAACAGGTGTGAGTAAAGGGGAAACCCACGGATTAAATGCAAACTGAAGATGAGATCAGGATATACATGGAGGGAGGCGGGTATTCATTTTGTGGGAAAACACTGTTTTCAAGAGGAGTTCCCTTTAATAGAAGGCTCCCTTTGGGGGTTGTAAATGCAGCTTTTGGGCGACACCTGATTTCCGGAATTTGAACTTGCACTTCTTCAACAAGACCCCAGGTGACTCACATGCAGACTGAAGTTTGAGAAGCACTGGGCTGGTAGGCACAGAGCAGAAATCCATGGAGGAAAATTCTAAGCATCCTCCAGGGAATGGGAAGCAGCCACCCAAAAAAAAGAGCACCACTCTGTTTTCCTCCTCCTCTCAAGCTCTGGAAGACAGACTAGTGACTTTGTTACAGCTGCTATATTCCCAGGAAAGAGACTCCTGATGAACATTTGGTAGGCACATAAGTGCCAGCACCCCCTGGGGTTCCTCCATGCGGTGACAGGTTGGCACACTAGAAAGACGGTGTGGGAAAGGAAGAAAGAGTGGGGAGGTGGCCTTAACTAAGAGACTTTGGCCTGCTTGAATTCAAATGGGACAACTCCCGCATTGCCCAGACACCCTAAGTCTATGTAGGCCGGGCCTAATGGAGTCCCGAATCCCCCAGGGAGGAGACCCACCTTATCCGCGAAGTGGACGACAATGAAGGCCGTGTTGGACATGCGGGGTTTCTGGAAGTGCTGGCTGCCGGAGTGCCGGTCATAGAGCTTTTGAGCCCAATTCTGGTCAGTTCCTTTGGGGACCTGCGGAACCACAAAACCAGGTGCTTTGTGAAGAGGAAAAGGGGAGCCAAGGGTTGAGGCAGAGGGATGGAGTCCGCCGGTACATCGACCTCATGAGGCTGGATGCAGCTCTCGGACTTGGACTCTTAAGTGGACGTGGCAAACGAGATTCCACTGTGGACACTTAGGGTCCTGCCATGCCATGCTCCCCGCACACCGTGGGGTTGGTTCCCGTGGAGTCCGCAGGGGTGTGCTGAGCTTGGGAGAACCTGCTGGTTGGCAGACGCTGGAAGGGTGAGAGAGGACGAGGGTGGAGGCCAAGGTCACAGGAGCAGAGTCACAGCTCATGGAACGAATCTGAAGACCTTCCTCCTTCGGGTCGGGTCAGTGATGTCAGTTTCATGAACGTGCACGCCCACCTCCAGTGCCCTGCTCCCGCCCGCTCGGGCTGAACGCCTGCAGCAGGGAGCTCGCGTGCGCTCGGCCTCTCTCGGCTCACCTCTCACACCACTGCCGAGGCTCGGCTCAAGTCTGTCCTCCTCTCTGAAGCCAGCCTCTCCTGACCACTCCTGGTCTCACTCTGCAGCTCCTCATGACTAAGCTCTTACACGTACACTACCTAATGCTGCTCGTCACTGGTTTTTGTGTATTGTCTTGTAACCACAAACTGTAAGCTTGTTGGGGTCAAGGGCTGGGCCTTACTGTTTTTTCCTGCCCCCTCGAAGAACTGGGAATTGGGTTCTGGTCAGTAGCTAGTGACTGAACGATGCAATACTAATCTCTGCCTCCTCCAAATTTAATATAAATTCAGAGGTTCCAACATATTAAGAATTCTGAAGACCGGCCCCTTTCACTCTCATTTGGAGATGGCTTCCAAAGTGAAAAAGCATCATCTTGCTTTACAACAACACAGAGTCACTGTAACCACCACTCAAATGCTCAAGGATGACGGTAACTCTTCTGATGGGAAGGAGCTCCCTCCTCTGTCATCCCTGAACGGCACGGCACACGCACATTCCTCAGTTATGGGACACAAACTGTCTTACCTTTCATGAGTTTAGACTGTACATTTGGATCAGGCAGGGTTGAAGGTGACCCTTGCACTAGCTTTTTAAAAAGAGCTTTGTTTAGTAAATCAATAAAATCTGTGCCATAAGAAAAAATGCTTACAGCTGAAAACAAATTTCTCAAATATTTTGTAAGCAGATTTTTCTCAATCTTCAATTTGGTACACCTAGTATTGAATATCCAGTGCTAAGTACCATAGAAACTTCAAGAAAAAAGAAAAAAAAAAAACCTCTCAAAGGAAGCTATCGTGTTGGGCAGAAAAAGTAAAATATATCTAATTCAGCATTTTTATATATATACTGTTTTGTACTTGTCTCCAAGCATCCTGTGTTTAGAAACCCCAGGCACGGGAGAAGGAAGGGGTCAGCCTGACCGGGCTGTCAGGTGACGATGACTGAGGACAGGAAGGCAATGGACTCAGGACTGGCAGAACGCGGCAGACAGACCAAGAAGAGGAGGACTGTGTGAGAAGCCCCGCCCACGTCAACGCTTTCATTTGCTGGTGTCAAAATCATCTCGTCTTCACAATAAAATCGGACTTCTGTTCGAAGAACCCACAATCCTACATAGTCACTCATTCAGACTGGCATAAACCAATGAGGAAGGTCATGTGTATACACATTTCATGATGAGGGGTCAGTCTCTCCTCTCACCCTCCCCCCATCCTCAACGAAAAATAAGGGCCAGTAAGACCTGGCAATTGAGATTCCCAGCCGATACTAACAGCGAATGCCCACAGTGCTTACTACTTGCTAGGCAGTTTTCTATACATTTTAGATGTATCTATTTATTTAATCCTCATGCTATTCCTATGAGCTAGGCACTACGTTTATCCATATTTGACAATGCTGAGACAGAGAGGTTAGGCAACTTGCCCAAGGGCACAGAGCTGGGAACCAGCGGAGCTGTGGCTCAAATCAGGACAAGCTCCTCTGGAGCACGAGCTCCTCGCTCCTATGCTCTCCTGCCTGACGACAGTTCTAAGGGCAGTCAGGAAGGCAGCGTCAGGTGGAAAGTACTTATGCCTAAAAATCTTTCCATGAAAGTAGATTTAAAACAGGCACTGGATAAGAAAAGCAAACCTTGTAATTTGTTAAAATCTAGATCATGGCTCTCAGTACCTCTGGAAGACGCAGTGAATCAAATCCTTTAAAAAAGAATATATAAGTGGCTTCATAGAAGCATCTATACTCTTCTCTCGAGTCATGTGAAGAGGGCACTGGGCCGGGAGCCTGGATCCCAGCTCTGTCCTAGTCTGGGCAGGGCTGTCCCTCAGAGGCCTTATCCCTCTGACCTGCTGTGTCGGCCACTGGTCACATCAAAAACCAAAGGTTCCATCTTTAAGAAACGTCCAGAATAGGCAAATCTATAGAGACAGGAAGTAGATTACTGGCTGCCTGGGCTATGTGTGTGTGTGTGTGTTGGGGGTGGGGGGGGGACGGGGAGTGACTGCTCATGGGGCTGAAAATGCTCTGAAATTGACTATCGTGGTATGGCGGCCACACAATGCTGAGCATACTAAAAATCACTGCCTTGTATTTTAAACAGGTGAATTGTACGGTCTGTTAATTACACCTCATAAAGCTGTTAAAAATACATTAAACCTGATTTTACTCTTTGCTATTAAAATAAAATAGAAAAAAATAGTGGGGGCAGAGGAGTTAAAGTCCCTGGGCTCACCGAGCCCCTCTTCCTGAACAGCCCGGGGCCCAGGACAACTTTTCACCAGCTTTTCTTCGCATCCCTGGGCAGAAACCGTGCTCTCACAGCCAGGCTGCCGTCAGCGGCCCGGGCCATCGCCGGCCTGACAAGAGATGACTGGTGAGGACCTCGGAACCAGTTAATCCTTCTCTGCTTCCTGTCCCCGTCTTCCTGGGGCACGGCCGCCAACAACTGCCTCCCTAGCCACTCACTCGTGACCTCGTTCCATCCCACACCGCTGTGGGCCCCCAATGCCGCCACCATTGCTGACCTCTCAAGTGACCAGGCCGCCATGAGCACCTTGGGACCCTTCCTGCCGTCACGGAAGCCTGGCTGGGCCCCCAGGTCCTAACAGCTCTCCGGGTGGCAACGGTTCCTTCCTCCCCACCGGGCAGCCATCCCCAGTGCCAGTTCTGGGCCTTTACTTTTCCATCTTCACGAAACACCCCTCTGTGTTCTCAGCGAAACAATTCTAGACCAATCCAGGTACCCATCTGTCCCCTCCCATACCTGGGTGGCTGGCTAACACCACACCTCAACTCCTCCTCCCTTAATCAAGTCCTTCTGAAAACTGAATATAATTTAGTATTCCTGCCAAAACATAATCAAGTTCCACTGTGAGCATCACCTCTGTGGATTCAGACACTGCACCCCAATCTAAGCTAGGAGTTGGCCTTGGCAATACCTATATCTCAATTTATGGTTTCTGACCTCAGCAAACAAATCAATGCGCTCTGCTATTTCTCTTCCCTGTTCAAGGACGGCCACTCCCCTCTTCCTCCATTCTCCTCAAGCTTCTAACCCTGCCTGCCACCGCTAAGCAGACACCTCATTTCCTCCCTTGTAAGGAAATAGAGGTTGTCAGGAAACCTCAAATTCCTGTTCTACGTCCAGAAGCGCATCTGCATCCAGTGGCTGCCCCTCCGAGCCTCCTCCCGAGACGGGACGAGGTGCTTCTCCTCCCAGCCAGCGCCCCATCTGCTCACCCCTTGCTTCCTGGGGGCCAGGATCCGCCCCTCCTCCCTCTCTACCTGAATCCTCAGATGATCACTCCCCCACCTTTCCTCTCTTCCACCTTCCCCTTTTCACAGCCGAGCCTCCACAGGAAACTGAAACTTGCCACCTCCACTGCCTCACCTCCTAGTCTCTCCTCAGGTACCTGAAGTTAGGCTTCCACTCAGACAACTCCCTAGAAACTGCTCTAAGCAACGACTCTCCGTGAAATGCAGGGGCCTGCAGGCCCTCAGCGCTGAGCTCCTTCCTGAGCCCCTCTCCCCTCTCTTCAAGCCTTGTTCTTCTTCCACCCAGGTGATGGAAATGCAGTCCCGGCTCTCTCTCCAACTTCGCTTTCACGGTTGCGAGAGAGATCTGTCGGAAAATGACTTGCACCTGACCACATCACTCCCCTGCTTCTCTCTCTCCAGTCCCCAAAGCCTTCAGATTCAAGTCCAAACGCCAGATCCTCCTGGCCCCAGACGGTTACTGCTCCCCACCCTCACCTGCCACCACCGTGGGCTCCGGACAAATCAGACCATGCCGGGTTTTGCATAAGTGCCATTCCCCTTGCCCAGGACACCCCTTCATTCATGACTTCTCTGCTCAAACAGCCTTTTGGGGGATACCCGTTTTTCCTCAGCCATCTCCTCCTGGTTCCATTTCCCTAACATCACAGGTGATGATTCCGGTGCTTGCCTGGCCTCCAGGGAGGAGTGTCAAAGGGCAGCAGGTCAGTCACTTATGCAAGAACACGGGGTGAGTTGAATGAAGAGATGCGGGATGAAGCCACTTTGCCTCCCCCCATCACAGATCTCTAACCTGCTCATAAACACGCTAGACAAGGAGACCCTTGGGGCTGCTTCTTAACAAACCATGAACCCTTGCTCTTAATACAGAGTAAGCTCCCCTGAGACAGGCTGGGCCCAGGTAAGGACACAGAAGGGCATTCGCTTCTCCACTGTTGCAAGCCTTTCACTCTATTGCAGCAAGAACGGGATCTCAATTAGGAAGGTCCACTCAGTCGGCAATCAGGGTCGGGGTTCCATGAGACGAAAGAATACCAGTCACTCAGGGCGCAGCTTGCCTCCCCGCACCCCGCCCCATGGCAGCCTGCCTTTGTGGGCCCCTAACACCTTCTCTCTGACCTGAGAGGTGCTGAGGTATCATTTTCAGAAAACTCCTGCTAAAATGCACATTTGTCACTTATGAGGAACGTGTACTAGAGAGCTCTAGGGCAGGGGCTTTAAGATGGCCTGGAAGTTAGCTCTCCCTACAAGCGAACGGCCTTTTGCCCACCCCCTTGCTTACCGAGGAGCAGCTGCAGTTTGTGCTTTGGTTTGGGTCTGACTATAAATCCATGACTACAAAGTAGCTTTTCCACCTGAAGGAATCCACAGCACTTTAATATTCTGGTCCCTATGCTTCGTCTGCAGCTTCCAGCACCAGTCACAGGCTCTGGGGACAGCTACCCTGTGTGCTGCCCCTTTAAATCCATGGCCACTCCATCCCTATGTTTCTAATTTAAATCCTGGCTCACTGGCCCTGCCTGCCACTGGGTGTCAAATCCAGGAAAAGTGATTTTCCCAATGGCTGCTTTTATACCAACAGTTTAATCCTTCATTTGGCTTTATGTCCTGTCACATAAGGAACACAGAACCCAATTCTTCACAGTGCAATCTCATTATTCTTTCTCATCCTGCAGAGTGTATCTGAGCGACAGAGGAGGAAAGGAACGTGTCTGAGGCAGCTCCATGGTCAGCAGGACCAGTTCTGAGGTCTGCCAAGGGGCCCACGCGAGACCGAGCCCACAGGAATTCTTAGCCTGCCCTGGTCCAGGGCCACGGCCACTGCCAAAGGGTACAGCAGGCGGCCCTATTTTTTAAAGTCGGATTTACTGTCATATAATTTCCATACAGTAAAATACAGTTCCATGAGTTTTGACAAATGTACTAACACCTGTTGGTTTGCAATCCACCTGTACTAGAAGCTGCATCAGCTTACACTGAATCCTTTAAACTCCCAGAGCAATTAAATCCAGTAGAAAAAGATTTCCGCATAGAGATTTTGTATTATTCCTTAATTTGATGTTCCTCTTGCCTCCCTTGCTCCACCCACAACCCTGGCCGCCAGTGAGTTTTAAAATGTCTCATTCACAACACTACCTCACATCTCAATGCTTGAGCCCCCACCAGCTCAATTAGGAGGTAATCTAGGGCTTCCTCAGACCCGCCCTTCTCAGGGGCCTTTGGGAGGGAGACATATGATCTAACAGAGAACCAGGCAGCTGCTTCAGTCTGAGTTGGCACCCCTGTCCTGGATTGTTCAGCTGTCATCCTGCTGCCCTTGGGCTGTGGCCCATGCCTCTCCCAGCCTTCTCTGGGACCCTGGCAGGGTCCCACCCCCCACTCATCAGGCCAAGCTCCACGGAGCACCACCCCAGCCCACCCCCACCGCTGCTGGGCAGGGAGATCCCTCCTCCTCTCCTGAGGATTTCCCCCTCAAGATCGGACAAACAGTAGGTGAATAAAACATTCGGGTGTCTGACGAATTGCAGCGGCAGGAGTTTAAATTGCATATGGTCTTAAACCGAAATCACTCTATTTTACAAATCTGACCCACACAGAAGGCTCCACAGAGCATAAGGCAGAGATCATCCACATGGACGCAGTTGGATTTTTCTTTCCCTTGGCTTCTTAAAAGGAAAATATATTCCACCAGGGATGCCCCAGGCAGTGTGCACTCAGTAGGAAGAGTGAGAACATGAGGGTCTGCGGACCCCAACCGCACAGTCTACTATCCAAGGCTGCACGGTCTAGGCATTTCATAATTGCCGAATATCTGCATCTTGGGCCTCCCTGCGGCTGCTGCCTACTTTCCTGTTGCTTGCCAGGACCACCTGTGACCACCTGCCCCCCAGCCCTGCACTACCCTGGGCTTCCCCTGGGTGGCTCGCGTCCCACCCTCTGGACAGCAGTCTGAGGTCTCTGCTCCTCTGCACTGGGAACAGAGCTTTGACCACTCTCACTTGGCACCTCTCAGATCCTCAAACCGTAAGTCAGAACAAACCCCCAGCAGTGCTCCATTGCCTGGGCTGTGACTTTCGCCACTTGGCCGGTGCCACTTGATGCATGGGGTAATTGTCATGTCGGCTTTACTGCAACCTTGCAGGTAGAGCACACCCAGGTACACTCCTTCCACACTGAGGAACTACCCCTGCCTGGATCTGACTCGGGACAAAGTCCACAGCTCTGAGGAAACGCAAAAAATCATTAGGACGTTAAAATGTGCAGCCTGTGGACTTCGGTATGTTTTCACTCTGTCTTCTACTGGTCTAGCAACCTTTTCTTTTCTTTTTCATAGGCAATGAAATTAGGAGAACCCTTCTGGAAGAGAAATACCTCCTACTCCTAAACCATCAAGCCACACTCCCCCCATATAGGCAAGACATGGGAAACCAAAAAAAAAAAAAAAAGCGACTGGGTTCTTCCCTTTTGATACCAAAAATCGTGTGGCTTCGATCCACTTTGTTTAGTGTTCCATCACTGGAGAAGAAACTGATACGCATTCACCTCTTTATCACCAACCACCAAACAAACAAAGAGAAAATTTTGAAGCTCATCGGATCCAACCCCCACCAATTATAGAGCAGGAAACCAAAGGCCAAAGAAGTTAGGTGATAACACCCAGATTCGCCCCTCCCCACATGCCCAAGGCTCTCTGGTTCTCTCCATGTTGGCAATCCAGGACTGTTCCTGTCCAACCAGGCAGAGTCCACGAAGAGGGGGACACGGGAGCTCTGTGGATGTCACCTGCCACCAAGCCACACAGTTCTACTCCTCGCAAGCCATCTGGCACAGCGGAGATGATCCTGAGCAATTGACCCTCACGTCTGTCTAGATGTTGGTGTCATTCTCTGAGCACCGAGGGTATCTGGAGCATCAAATCCATACCGCCATCATACCACGCCAATCACACCACCCAGCCTCTGCCAGAAGAGGCCCACGTTCACCAGCGAGGCAACGGCTGGCAGCCACACTCAGCGTGTTACCGTCTAGCAAATGGAGTGGACGCTGGTGCTTCCCTCGGCTGGCTAGTCACAGAAATTCCACGTTCGAGATCTCACACGTTGCCCTGCACCACACAGCTGTCCTCTGCCCCCACCCCAACCCTAGGGTTGAACTAATTCAATGACAGCATCGTCAGTTTTACCTTACACTCCTCATCCAACAGGTCCAGAATGCCCAGCTTAGCTTCTATGAGGTCGATACAAGGTTGGTTATCATAAAAATCAATCAAGGTCCAAGGGATCTGCTCCTTCATGTACTCTTCTTGCTCCAGTTTGAAGACATGCTAGGGTAAGGAGTGAACGATCAAGGTCAGTGACTGACAGGCACGCCCTAACATTCATCTTCCCTGAGCTTCAACCACGTAAGTTCAGAGTCCTGGAGAGTCCTGGAGGCTAGTGTGCACCCACCAGAAAAGGTTTGGGTGCTGAGTTACAGCCATGACTGCACAAAAGCTCAGCTAGGTGATCCCCACTCCAATGTACACTCACCTCCAGGACATTCTAATCATCATCTGCGATGTCATATCCCAACCAATCACAAGAAGACTTATGTCTGCTTGAAACTGCTTAAATATTCCAGAAGCCCAAGTTCAGGAGCAGTGGGGGGGTCAAAGCTAAGAGCAGGACCATTTACCCTGTTAACCCAACCACCCCATTCAGACCTCTTCCTGAGCATTGGGGAGCACCTTCCTAAAGCTGGGTCACCACCAGGAAATCAAGGACAGGGCAGAGCAGAGCCCACCAGCACTGGGTGGAAGAGAAGCGGCCCGGCCATCGCTCCCAGGTAGAGAGGTCCCCCAACCCTGACGGCCCAGGCCCAGAAACCGAGCCTACCGAGTTGAACTGCTGCTGGAGCTTCTCATTTGCATAGTTGATACAAAACTGCTCAAAGCTGTTTACCTCGAACGTCTCAAACCTGTGGAATGGAAAGGAGAGGAGATAAAGTAAGAGACATTTCCTCGTAACGAAGAAGTCGCTGGGACCTCGTAAGTGCCCTCATCCTCTCTCTGCTCCTGCCCAGCTGCACCCTGAATGCCAGCATGGAAGTCCCAGTTTCTGCTCTTGTGCCCAGAGACCACTGTTGCAGGTATCAGCATGACGACAGAGAGCCCTGTTAAATTAGCAGAGTAAGAATGCATATCCATTTTCATAATTAGAGAAAGGACTAACAGTAGGAAAGTTTAGAAAAAGCAGATGTAAGAAAGAAAAAGTTACCCACTCGTTTCACCACCAGTTACGTTTTGGTAGGGTTCCTTTCATTAATATTACATTTTTGAACAAATTAGAGTTATGTGTAAAATTAGACCTATTTTTATCATGTAGCTTTCCATTGCAAACATTTCTCCATGCCATTGTTCTTCAAAAGCAGCACTTTTAATGTCTACCTCATCAATCGTTGTATGGACTGACCTGAGGATTGCACAAGGTGCCCAGGTGAGGGGACAAGTGGGGTTGAAATTTAGCAGGTACCCCCTTCACAAGCTTGGGAGAGGCTGTTCCAATCAGATGGGGTGCCTTTTTCCAATTCAATCAAAGGCTCCTCATGGGCTGGCAGTGCCCCCCACACAGATCAATCATAATTTAACCAATACCCTATCACAGAACATTTTGGTTCCTTTTCCCGTTTTAAGATGCTATCAATGCTGTGACAAATATTGTACATATATCTTTGAATTCATGATTCCGTCCACAGAATGTTATCCTAGAAGGAGAATCACTACCTAAGAGTATGGTTTCTTAAAGGGTTGAAGCAAATAACTTCCAGAAAGGTGGAACCAATTTGTTATCACCCCATTCCCACCACAGCATCCCAATGTATGAAATGTCTTGTTCTCCCAATACTAGCTGAGAGTGTTTTTTTTGTTTGTTTTGTTTATTAAGAGTTTACATACAGGAAGATCCAATGAATTTAAGGGTATATTTCAATGAGTTTTGACAAATATTCCAGCCCAACTCAGCTATAGAACGTTTTCTTCACTCCAGAAAGTTCCCTTGTGTTCTGGTCTTGGACCTCTCCTGGAGTAATCTTGTATCACAGCTCTTCGGTCCCTAGTGTAGAGTAACTTTTAAAAGTCTCTGGTGACTTACTACGTGAATGATAAGTTAGTCTGAATTTTAATTTCTTTGATCATCGATGAAGTTCAACATTTTTCTGTATATGGGAACTAGTCACTGGTACTTTGTGAATTATCCATGATCACTGGTGATGTGTTTGTTGGGTTTTAACTTTAAAAAAGGACTTGTAGAACTCTCTATAATATCAACGCTGACGCTTACTGCTCAGTTCAAATGTCTGCAAATGGTTCGATCACTGTGGGGATGAAGGAGACCATGGAGCCCATGGGGGGGGGGGCGGATGCTGAATAGAGAGATGAGATACGGCACTGCAGAACCAGGCAGGGTCCTGCTTGCAGGCCTTGTGTGCTACCCTGAGGGGGTTTTACCCACTGAGGGGCAATGGGGAGAGTTTGAATGATTTTAAATTAAGAAATGACAATCAGATTTACACCTTACAACTGGGTGAAGGGTGGAGAAAATTGTGATTTGGGGGAAGGTTTACAAGACTCAAGGCGAGAAACTGAGTAAGGCAATAATTACTAGAGTAATAATCCAGGCAAGATCCGATCAGAGCTTGACTTAAACTGGACAGGTTCTAAAGCCATTAAGGAAGGTAGAAATGAGAGGACTCTGAATGACCAACAAGGTGACCAGGTGAGATTCACCCGCACGACTTGGATGTGGTAGAGCTCGCCAAGCTGGGAACATTATAACAACATGAGCAGCTTCAGCTACAAAGTGTGGGGCCATCCTGTCCCCTGAGCAATGTCATCAGACCAAGACAGTGAAAAAGGGCAGAAATCTAGGAGGAAGAGGTATCTTTTTCTCATTTACACGACAGGCTGAATGAGTTGGCAGCAGCCCTGTTAATGAGTGCCTACAGAGTACCAGGCCCAAGTGATTCATGAGCTTTCATTCATTTAATGCCCACAACGACCAAGAGTCAGCTGAACAAACTAAGGTATGGGGAGAGTAAATAATCTGCCCCAGATCAAAGAGTCAGTAAGCAAAAGAGCAACTATTTGAACCCAGAGAGTTCGACTTCTGAGACTATATTCTTAATTTAGAGACGAATGAAAGTTTCATTAAGAAAAGGAGGAAAAAATGAATTGGAAGCCCTGTGGACATGAACGATCTGAAGTGGAGGTATTTGAGCATGTAGAGAATGATATCACCACCGGGGGAGCTGGGGCTGGGGGTTCAGGCTTCACCCCTCTCATTCTTCAGTTTGGACAACTGCATTTTCTGTCTTATATAAAATGACGTCAGCCTTTCCAAATAGATTGTACTCCCTCATGACCACACCCAAATAAAAACATTGGCATTGCCGATGGTGGGGGCTGGGGTTGGTGGTAGTCGAGAGGTATCAGCCTCTGCAGAGGGACCAGCAAAAATAAATGCATCAGACACCCAAAGGGGCCAGGTCAGTGCCCAGAACACATCAGACTTCTCCTCTGCACACACTTCCCCCATCAAAGAATAAAACATGGAGAGGTGAGAAGTCATTCTGAGATCAAAGGAGTCAACTGCTTGCTGAGAGCCACATTAAAGGACAGCCTTTGGTCATGCCCACGTAGGAGTTTAGGTTAATAAAACAAGACCGAAGACGCGAAGTCCCAGATGGAGCTGCAGTCCAGACCACGCAGGAGGGATGCACTGTGACTGCCAGTCGCTGTCCTGGTTTGGGGCCCTCTCAGCCATACTGTGGTCCTACAGACCTAGTTTTGTCACGTAGAACCTCATTTCCTCCCCTATCAGCCCACTGCACCTCAAGGGAGGTTGCTGAGACCAGCCAAGCCCCAGAGGAAATTTAATTAATAAAACCTAGAAGGAAGATAAAAGAGCCACCCTTGCAAGTGGCCAGATAATAGCAACTGGGTGTGTTTGCAGGGCTTGTACTGAGCTCCACAGATAAAGAATTTAAATATCTCCCACTTATCATTTTTTAAAGGTTTACATTGGTAGCACTTCACAAAGAACATTCTCATTAATTTCAGATGGCCTGAAATTAGCTCATAATTTCCCTATTTCTAAGATATTATCTGGAAACAATTCCTCTGCCATCTAAGGTAATTACTGTAATGCTGGAGGGCCAGAGATAAATGAGGGGTTTGGGTACCTTGGAAAATTTCTAAGATGACTAACCTCAGAAAGCCACAGTCAGGGAGAGAGGGCAACCTCTCTCTGCAATGGAATTATATTTGTAATAATTCTTCCCATCAACAGAGATGACTTTTTAAAATAAACACAACAAATAAATTTATAATTCACAACATTAACATGTCACAAAAAAATTTATATACCTGAGAGATTTAGATTTCCTCTGTAAAATCAATGTTGAGACTATTTAGACCAGAATCCTTGGGTAGAAGGAAGGTCAAAACATAGGATAAGACTCGATCCTAGGACATAAGGCCTGTACTTGTAGTCACACAATTCTCGCCCTTACTTCAATTTCCTCCTATCTCCAAAATGTAGTCGAAAAGTATACAATTTCCATCTCATTCTACCTCAATTTCAGGGTGTGATAAAAGCCACAGATGCCTCTACAAATAAGTCAATGTTTGTTGAAAAGTGAAACTGTAATAAAAACTCTGGAGATTAATTATTAACCTCCATGAACCCCTCACTCCAGAGCAGAGAGGCAATGAGATTCCTTGAAGTGTGGAAAACAGTCCTTCCTCCAGGATATGGTCAAAGGAACAGGACTCTCTTAGCTCAGCCTCATCTTTCTATTTTGCCATGATTACTACTGACCATTCTACCAAAAGTCACATGAGGAGATAAGGGCTATAGATATAGAAGAGGGTTTCCAGAAAATGAGTATGAAAAGTCAAAAAAAAAAATAATAATGTGGGAAATTTCCTCTAGATAATACTTTAAAAACTGGGCCTTCATGTGTTGGGCTCAGAGAAATGGGACAACCATCCTCTTAGGGTCTCGTTCCCTACTGCAGCCCATGAAATCTCACAAGAGCTCCTTGCGGGCTACTAGGGAGACATTGGAGCAGCATGAGAGGGCTGAGGAGGATGTAAAATCCCAGCAAACACCATTTCCTGCTTCCTGGAACCCAAACATCCTGTCCTCCCTCAGCATCCTCCCCACAGGTTCCTCAGGCATGAATCTGTAACCCTGCCTTGCTCCAAAAGTCCCCTAGGCCAAACATCTTCATCAAGAACAAGCTGGTCACAGCCAAAGCCCCTGCTACCTCGGCATTTTGAAGGCTCAAGTCAAGGACAAATAAACATGTGTTTGTCCCAAAATGAAGCCATTTCTTTCTTGTTGCCTCAAGGGGCAGAAAGCAATAAAGGTTTATGGTTGCAATTAATCAAGCCCATAGAGACCAGCACTGGTTAATGCAACATGAACCCCCCCCCCCCCCCCCACAAAAGCTGCCTGGCTCTCACCTATTAACTTCTGTCCCCTGCCTGATAAGAAATAGCCTGCAGGCAACTTCAGGATCCTTGGCTAAGGAAAGAGCCTTGGCTTGACTTGGTTAAATTGCTCTGGGTGTTGCCTGCTTTGCACTTTTTTGGAGCTGGGGCAGGGGAGCAAGGTGGAGGGAAGCCGTCCTGCTGCCGGCCTTTTCTACCATCTCAACTAACCACCAGTTAGAACAGCATGAGGGGAGATGTGTGTTATGCCGGCTCGCGCACCGTTGGCTTACACATGTATAGAAGCGAGTATTTACTCACTCTGACTGCGGATTCTGATAACATTTTAAACATTTATAGAAAAATCTGGAGTGGCTCATCTACACTACAGAACTCCTTTCAGTTGTCTCCAGAACAAGTCTGACTGGTGAGCCAGAAACGCCCCAGATGGCTACAATTCATCTGGGGACAGTTATCCCAGCTGAAGTAATGTGTGCCTAGGTGTGGGGTAGAGGGCAGCAATTCCAATCTTTATTTGCTAGTTTTGCATATTTTTAACCTAATGAAAGAGAGGGAGACAACTCCTGATTCCTTCCCTCTTAATGAATGGGTTTAATGTATTCAGAAACACATCCCCACCATCCTTCCCATTCTCTCCAGCTTCCGCACACCATCCTTCTGCTCACAGGTAACAAGGAAGAATAAGAAAATCAAAGACATCAAGTCATCCCAAGGGCATCTTCTATGTGTACCAAGTATTCCCATAGTAGGGCTGAGAAATGAGTGAGACTATGGTCTTCTCTCTCTTCAGTGTCTGGTTAGAGATTTGGATAGAAAACTCAAAAAAATAAAAAATAATGCTTTAATTTTCTGATGCCCTGAAGGATGGCGGGCTCCCTTGAGAGAATAACTTCCCACGGTTACATCATAAATAAAACCTAAAAATAGGAATTAGCTTGAAACTGTGGTGGTGGTTAGAGGACAAGAGAGGTTGAGTATCACGTGGCATGCCCACTTCCAGGCAACCGAGGGATGACCACATGAACGATAAAGGTTCAGTGGGTTTCTGAAAGGGGTCTGAAGTCTAAAGAGAATAAGGCAGAAAGACCTCATGATTGGGACAGGGAGAGGACAAAAAAAATAGCTCAACGGAAATCATCCCAGGTTCCCACTATTTTCTCCCAGATTAAGAAATGATGGTACCTACTTCCCAGATTCAAGTCACCTGCTTTTACGTGGTGAAGTGCTTGGCTTTAATCTCCTAGGAGTTCATTCCATGCCCTCTGACCAGAAAAGAACCAAGGCCAGTCTGAATTTACATAATGACTTCTAGGCAGGCCAGACTGTTGAAGAGCTCACACGTGCATGTTCACGGAATGTCTGAGAGCTTTCTTGGCAACAAATGGCCCAGGAGTGCAGCCAGCTTGTTAACTCTGAACGCCCCTCGTGTCTAACTTGCTGTCATGAACTCTGCTTATAGGGTGTGAACTTGGCACGGCACCGAGCATACTGGAGGAGGAAGCATGCGTGGCATTTCTCTCTCTAGGAGGAGAATGAATCACTTTTTAAATATGACTTCTTTATGACACAGTTTGAAAAAGAAAATTAGCTTCTGAGAAAGAACGAGAATTAAAAAGAGAGAAAGAGAGAGAGAAAAGAAAGCAGTATAGCATCCCTGGAAGTACAAAGAATAGGAAAATTCCCAAGAGGGCTCAAATATGGCGGGATCTATGCTGCTTGGTCCCGCGACGGGACCCTGCTCTCACTGGGAAGCTGTCAGATGTTCCCGAAGGAACCTGCGGTCACTCTGAGATGTGGAAGATGCACAGGTCAGGAGCTGGCACCAGAAACAGGAGACAGAGACCTCTGGATCCCCATCAAACCATCCATGGACATGTCTTCCTTTCAAACCACTGTCAAGCCTTCCCTGCAATCTGTTTCTCCCCTTAGGGTAGTCACAGAACCTTAGAGAAGATAAACTCGATTGTAAAAATTAAATGACAAATGGAAGCACAAAACCCCCGTTTTCATGAGCCCAGACTCAGTGGTACCAACGGCCCAACTCACAGAGGATCCTCACCAATGTAAAGCCTTTCCCTGGGGACTCCTGGGAAGGGTGGGATCTGTCCAAACTTGAGGCACGGCTGAAACAGTATGCAACTGTAACAACTGAAGCATGAGGTTTTATGTATCAGTAGCACTGAAGTCAAAATAATTTTACATGCTACTAATGAGTCTGCATGTTAATCTTCCCAAATCGAAAACAATAAAATTAGATTCTTGCCCAAGTAGATTAAAGGGTCAGATGCTGCAGCCTAAATTTCTCTGGGTCTTCTTTCAGAAGGTTACACAAAAGGTCAGCTTTTGGAGAAATTCAATTACCTGAAAATCTTCACAGCAGAGGAAAGAATAATCCAGATTACTGACGGATGGGCACAGACCATTCCATGCTCTCTCCAGAGCAACTAGAAAGGCTGAGCATAAAGCAGGCGCTCGACTGACCAGGAGCAGCAGCACCCTGCCCACCTTGCCTAAAACCCTGCCGCTCTGGGAGAGAACGCATTCTCCTGCTTCCCACACCAGGGTGCCTCTCCACTGTCTATCCCCCAGCACCTAGGTATCCTTTCACACTCTGCTTGGGTGCCTCCCATGTGCTACTCTCTCTTCTTTTAAAAGATCCAGCTCAAACCTCACCTCCCACATAAAGCTTTCCCTGACTGTGCTAACAAGCATGCCCTCTCCTGCCGTGAAACTCATCAGCGCTAAGTGTCCCAAACCCCTCCCACTGACCCTGCGATAATTTCTTCCGGTGCACCTTGATCACGGAGACAACTCTTTCGCCCATTCCGGACGCCTTTGTGATACCAGAAATCAAGCTTCCTTCTTCTATTACCTCCCCAGCATGCGACGTGGTGCAATATGAAACCCAATGATGAACAAGAGCAGCAAAGATGTCGCGAGGACGGCCCATCTTGGCACAGAAAGTGGCCGCCTCTAGAGAGGCATCTCCTTAACCACGGCCTCAACGTAAGGCGAGTGCCGGCTCATCATCAGCCCACCGGGCAGTTGCTCCCATGGGGGCACCACTGTTCGCACAACTCTGCACTTCTATGGGTCTGAATTTCTATTTTAAGACGGAAGCCATGACTCCTATGATATAAAGATCCAGGAGGACTTTAATCTATTATTAGCTTAAAGAGGGCAGGACATCGATCATAAAGGAAGCGCGAGGGAGAGGTTGTGGTCCAGCACATGTGATTCCTAACAAGTCTATAAGGGTCTGGAAAGAACCTCAGAGGGACTGTGGCTCAAAACTTCATTTCAAGCTATGGAAACTAAAGCCCAGAAAGGAGCTGTGATCTGCAGTCGTTCGACGAGCTGATGACAGCAGCGAGTCAAAACACCGCTCTCCTGACAACTCGTCAAGTAGACTTTCCACCGTGCCATGCTGGCTCTCCCTGAACAATATGCTGTTATGAATAACAGTTCTCTCCATCAGGCTAGGACTCGGAGAGGAAGCGAAACCTCGAGAATGACCGCACACCACACAAACCTGTGCAGCGCTCGGCAAAATTTAATCACCTAGATTGGTGATGTGGTGACCGAGGCCGAATGGTAGATTTAAATAAAACATAACAGATACAAAACCTGAATGTAAGTTCACAGTAACTTCTAGTCCATTGCTGGGCAAGACATTTCCCTCTCCGGACCTGCTTTGCAGGTATAAAAACGGACGTCCACAGGGTTTCTCAATGGGGGAGCTATGGTGTTTGGACAGGACCCATGCTTCCTTCGGACTGTTCTCCATAACACAGCATCCCTGGCCTTAGGCCACTAGGAGGCAGTAGTGACCCCAGCAGACTCCAAGACAACCCAAAATGCCATTCCCTGGCTGAAAACCACTGAAGAAGTCCCCAAGGCCCTTGCTGGCTCCTAAAATGCCAGCGGGGAGACGCCACCCACCACGGGGCAGCGGGGCGGGCGCGGGCCGACCCACCCGTAGATGTCCAGGACCCCGATGAAGGAGTGCTGCTTGAGGGAGGTGTGCAGGGCCTTGTTGACGTGGCCCACGATCCAGCCGAACAGCTGCGCGTAGATGTGCTTGGCCAGGGCGTTGCGCGCGTTGACCGCCTGCTGCAGAGACATGGGCTTGACGTACGTCTCCGAGGTGGTGACCAGTTTGCGATGGCACAGCCAGTGCTGCATCTGATTGTGCTCCACCCCTAGCAGCTGGCAGAAGTTACTCAGGTGTTCGTCCTGGGGCTGGAAGAGACACGGGGAGACGGTCAGGAGGGGCGCGGAGGCCGAGCCCGGCACCGTGCCCGCTCCCCTCTGCGGTCGGACCCCCCGCGCCCCAGAACCCCATTTCATCCCCAGCCGCTCGCTGCTCCAGAAGTCTCATTCTCACACCACGAAGTGGAAGTGGCAACGAGGGCCCAAAAAGTTGCTCAGACTGATCATCACACCTGCTAATGACCAAATGAGCAAAGCTTGAAAAAATAAAAACCCACCCTCCTTTTGCTGTCCCCTCCTCCACCGCCAGCTGGTTCAGGGTAACTGGTAGGAGAGGGCGTGAATGAAGGGCTGAAGGGCGTGGAATGAGAACCGGCAGCTGAGGAACGGAGCAGCCACCACGAGCAAGGCGCTGGAGGGCGGCAGAACCAGTGCGTGCACCGTTTCCACCTGCAGAGTCCCCCGTGCAGCGCTTAACCCAGAGGGAAGTCCTCATTACAAGCCTAACTTGACAAGCGCCTGCATCTCGGCTCAGTGATACTAAGTAACATGCAGTTGAACTTCATGTTCTTAAAGCACCTGATGCTTCAGGGGGAGAAAGTGAATCCAGGTGGAAAGCTAGGACAAATGGCAAAAGATATGGAGCGAACTTTGACCCAAGAAGATCGCCTGGAACACTGTACCTGAGAACATCACACGCTTAGAGCTGGAGGCTGGGGGAAACTAGGAGTTCCTCCAGCTTAAGTCCTTTCCCTATACAGGTGAGAAGCCAAGTCCCAGAGCAGCACGAAGTCTCACCCAGGGGCCCCGTTACCCTGTGAATCCAGCTGCATTTCATCTTGACCCTCATTCACCCCAACGACCGATCATACCACCTGGCCTTTGAGTCCCTGGTAACTAAACCACCTGCGGGGGCTTCTCTCATTTCACCCGAATGTGGATGTCTTTTGGCCAATTCCTGCTGCCCACTCGGGGAACCCCAAGGAAAACCTGCTTTTCCTCTCAAGTTCCTCTCTCCATTATTCATTCCCTCGTCTAAATCTGCCAGGGAAAGCTGATAACTGGGCCGTGAGCCTGCTATTAACTCCGAGGCTGAGAGGGAGTCCTTTAATACATGATGTGCAGCCTCCTAATGGCCCTAAATGGTTTGTGGGATTCATTTTCTAATGAGGTTGCCTCGTAGGATTTAAATAAGGACTTGTTTAATGAAATGAACAGATATCCCTAACATTTCCCACTTAATATCCCCAGGCCATTTTTTTTTTCTCCTACAGATATTTAAAATCTACCCCAAACAAACAAACTTACAAAATAACAGAATGCCAGAGTAGGAAAGACCCTCTAAGTCATTAAGGCCGGTGTTTTTCCAAAGCATGGTTTGTAAAGCATTAGTTACAAAGATCATTAATTGGCTTTAACAGAAGAGGAGGGGAGGGTGGCACCAGATCAAACACAACTGAACTGGTTGGTCGACACGCCCTACCCCGTAAGCAGCGAGAGATTTTATGAAGCATTAACTGAACTTAATTGACCAAAGTATCCTTATCTTCCTATAATTGGTTCCCAGGAAACTATCTTGGGAACTATCATTCTGACCCGATCCTTATTTTTCAGGTGAGGAAAATGCAATAAGGCTCCGCAACTGTGGCCCAGGCCTCCTAACCCAACCCAGGAGGAGAATCGGCCTGGGCTGCGTGGGTGTGGAGAGGCCTCTGTCGTTTCGCTCAGCAGGTGGGGACGCCAGGGCTACTTTTCCTGGCCAAAAGCCCTTCACTCTGGGGCGACCCCCACCTGCCGGCCCCTGCCCCCAAACAGAAAGCTATACATGCTAAAACGAAGTGCCTGGGGACAGCTTGGCAGGTAACAGGATTAGAGGTGGCAAGGATCCAACTTGTTCAGCTGACCTATTTCCAAGAAATGCTTAATTGCCAGGCGGGGCACTGCAGCTAGATTCCCTGACATGTAAATGGCCTGCCAG
The DNA here is from genome assembly GCF_014176215.1 of Rousettus aegyptiacus. Classification (NCBI taxonomy): domain Eukaryota; kingdom Metazoa; phylum Chordata; class Mammalia; order Chiroptera; family Pteropodidae; genus Rousettus; species Rousettus aegyptiacus. Next base: position 77,074,594 of record NW_023416287.1, read on the forward strand.
CAGCAAAGGTAGCTCCTGGGTCTGCCCACATGCTCCCTCCCCTCCCCGACACCTCCCAGGTGAATGCAGTGGAGAAAGGCCCTCAGTTCTGGGAGTGATCATCAGCCCGGGACAGGTTCCCACCCACTGCAGTGGGGTGCAGCTTAGCCCTGTGCCACCTCTGACTGTTGATTAAAGATGCTAACTGAAACTGATGTAACATCATGCAATTACATTTAAGCTTAATTAAATGATGCTAAATCCATTAAAAATGGTCAGCATCACAGGTAGCAGATTAGGTTTGCAGGCCCATGTTGCCAAATTCAAGAAGCAAATTGCCTCTGGTGTCCAAGTAATTGCACGTTGTTGCATCTCCAAGGCAACTCTGGCAGTCACGGAACACATTTTCACGGCTTAATTAAAAACAAAAACTAGTGAGCAGAAGGAACGCTGCATATGGACAGACGGCGCTTCCCCCAGAAGAGCCACGCCATGTGCCCGAGGGGTAAACAAATGCATTTGAGAAAAGGACCTCTACTGGCGACCACTTAGTGAAGTGTTTCTTGAGCACTCTGCCAGGCACTAGTGGGGACATACAGCCAGGGGAGGACAGACCCGGCTCGAGGGAACGACAGCCCGGGGGACGAAGCAAGGCTGGCAGTGGTGTAGAGGAATGGATTTGGATTTGGCTGGGCCCGGATTCGGCTCTGCCGTTAACTGTCTTTGTGAACTTGGAGGAGGAGTTTCCTCTCTCTGAGCACTGGTTCTTCTAACCCTGTGAAAGTGAGAAGGATGCTCGTCAAGTCTGCTCTGGCTTTAACCACAATAACTCTCAGGAACTCAACCGTGGGAGCCCCGTGCTAAGGTCGGTGCTCTCAACCCTGATGAGGAAACAGAGTTGGAAAGGTCAAGTAACTATCAGTAAGTGGCAGAACCAGGACGGAAACCCGGCAGTCTTGACTCAAGAATTCTCACTCTCAATTAGTTCTCTACACAGCCTCTAACTGGAGAACAATCTAAAACTAGCCTAGACCACACCCCTGTCCTCAAAACCCCCTGAGCTTTTATGTCTAAGAGAAAGGGCGTGCTGTGCCACATGGTACCCAAGCCTGTCTGTCAGGCTTCCTCCCTCCTCCCCTCCTCCCCCCACCACCTATGTCCTCTGTCCACTTTCCCCAAGTGCCTCCAATATTCCCACCTGCATACAGTCTTTACGCAAACGCCCAGTGGGTGCCAGTGGGTGCCAGGGCTGGAGCGGTGAGCACGGCAGACACAGTCCTACCGTCGAGTGGGGAAAGCGGCCCTGCTGAAATAATGCCAATCTACACATTCCTTCTCACCTGAGGGATCAGACGCTGGGTGGGGAAGATCAGCCACAGGATCAGAGAGGCACCTCATTTACAAAGCCCAAGCCCTGGCTTTTCCAAGAGACCCTGGTCCCACCCCACCCCAACCACAGATTTCCAAGAGCTCACTGGCTCTGATGCGCTCATCCACTTGACCTCACTTGCATCGCCACTGAGCCTCAACCATCCATCCGTCTGCTCTCGGGTACCTGCCAAGCGCTGGGCACTGGTGACAGGATAAGGAGCAAAACAGTCCCTGCCCTCAGAGACTTCAGAGTCTCACGAGGCGAATCGGAATAAATGTACAAATTATAGCCACATCAAGTGCCGTGGAGCGGAGGTATGGACGCTGTGAGAATCCACGATGGGCAATGTGACCCCCAAAGGGGAGGGGACTGGGGGAGGGGTGGAGTGGAGGCCGAAAGAACACGTCACCTTTGCTGCAACTTACCAGCCTGAACCATGAATTTTTCAATTCAGATGTTCCTAATCTCACCTGTCCCTGACGGCTGGCAGAGGACGGCTGCCCTCAGGAAGCACGGGACACTTACTGGAGGTGTGCATGTGGGAGGAATGGACCCTGTACGCTTTCTCATGAGGGGAAAGACACGAGGCACAAGACTTCACTGGTCCTAATGACTCTGCCTAAAGGGTGTTGGTCCTGCACTGGAGGCCCATCCATCACCCCGCCAGACACAGCTCCCCTCTGGACACCCCAATCGCTCTCACAGCAGCATCACTGCCAGCCTCATCCCTGCCCCCTGCCCCACACTCAGGCACATACACATTGGCATCCAGGAGCCCCTAACGATGCCCAGCTCCAACCTCCTTCCCTTCGTGCTGGGCCCAGGGTGAGCTTCAAAGCTCTCACGAGGCTGCAGACACCAGGCTGAGGATGGCAGCAGCTCTGAATGGCCCAGGGCACCTCCTAAACCCCAAACCATGTCTCTTTTAGGGAAAATGTATGGGGCAGGAGGAGAGGGTGATCAACTCTGCCTGATGCCAGCTACAGCTCAGGCCTTCCTCTTCCCAAAGGCAGGGCCAGTTTTAACTTCTGATAGCCCCCAACCCTAGACGGCCCCCAACCCTTACCCTCCTAAACAGCAGGAGGTTAAGAAATGTCTGCTCAATTGAAAAAGCAATATAATTGTGCCCACGTCCACATTCTGAAGCATTGTTTTCTGTCTTTTTCCAACATCAGTTATTAGATTCTAAGTCCTTTGGAACGAGAATCGTACTTTGCATCTCCCAGGACTCGGTGATGAGTGGGCACAAAAAAAAGCCTTATGAGGAACCACTGCAGGTTCGCTGATTCATGTTGCTTTGCCTGACGCCATGAACGACGAGAGCCGCCCCAGCCGTGTCTATGCTACAGCCCTGGTAGCTACTCTCAACGTACACACTTAACGTTCTGCCTCATGCTGTCAAAACCTTGGCAAGTGCTGCCCGCTGTCTTGTCTACCCCAACTGGATTACAGGCCCCTGGAGACAGTCCCAAGTAGTGACCAACATTCCTTCATATCCTTCCAGCAGGATCCTCAGTCAGGAGCTCAGACAGTACCCATGGGTTGACTGGAATTCCATGGACCTCAGGGTACTTGAACAATCAAACCCTCAAAAAATAATTTATCGGATACCCACAAAATTCCCTGCTCTCAGTGATAGAAACTGGATGACAGCTGACTTGAAAAGATTTATTCCTGTACAAAATTATCGGCAACGGAAGAGAAACCATTACGGGTAAGAATGAATAACCTATGAGTGTCCTCTAAATGGAAAGACACATTTCCAGTTGTATAAAACTGTAAGAACCATGTGAATTGTGTATGTTTTATCTCCGGTGCTGGTGTGCAACTTACTGATATACTACTCGAATCGCCATCACGCTCAGCCTGAATCTCCACATTTCCAAGGTGCAGGATAGAAGCAATTATCTTAAAAATGCTTATCTGATGGGACTCTCTCACTCCTGAGGAAAAAAAAAAAAAAAAATGAGTGACACTCAATATCCACGGTAGGAAAGAAAGGACATCTTACCTTCTTTAAGAACTTAAAAAAAAAGGGTTGAATTTCCTTTCTGGGCCAGTGACTCTTAAAATGATCCCAACTCCTCACCAGGTAATTACCACTCACAGTAACAGCTCAGAGGGCAAAGGGGCTCCCCGGACGTAAAGAGAAATGCCCTCGCTCTGATTGTCCTGATCAGAACAAATGGGTCCTGCTACCATTTTACCTTCTCCAGGGGCAAAGGAGAGGCGGCAATCATGCAGACTCGTTTTGGACTTGATCTCAACCAAACGCTTTGTGGATGTTTTTGTGAGTTTAACAAGAATGGTCATTTATCTGCAGCCATTTTTCTCCCAACATAATATCCTGCAAACCTCGGTGACACACATCCGAGGTGCCAGCGGGGGAAGGAGACACTTTCAGGAGTGCTGTGACGAGCTGCGTGGCCCGCTGTCTCCTGGCTGCTCCCTGAGGGGGCCTGTTCGCCACACCGAACGCCCTGTCACGGCTAAACACACGCGCACCGACCCTGGAACCAACGTGGCAGCAAACACCTGGCGCCAAATTTATTTACACAACTAAGTTACCAAAGACATGGATCATCTCTTACAGTTCACACTCAGCTTCAAAGCATTATCTTTTTAAATTACAAAATATTTCAGACGTATTAAAAAAAAAAAAAAAAGTTACAGAACACTATAATGAACACCAGTCAACCCCCCACTCAATTTAGGAAGTTATACAATTGTTCCCCATTATTCCTCCACAGCTGCGGCTACTTAATTTTAAGGCAATACTTATGCTAAAACTTCAGTCAGTGACACCTATACAAATGGAAATAAAAATATGTCATGCTAGGATTAACAATTTTATTCAGATAATCCACAAAGTGGACAGCTCACGCATGAACCAGACAAATTAACTGTAGACTTTAATACTGTTAGATGGCCACTACCATGTAAGCTTCGCATGGGCAGCGATTTACTTATTACATAATATTTTCAAAACATATAAAGTAAAAAAAAAAAAAATACAATCAATCTTTGTTGTTGCTTCATCATTAAATCCCCAGCGCCTGGCACACAGTAGGTGCTCAGAAACATCCATGATAGAATGACAGAACTAGTGACTGTTTCACAGACTGCAAATGCCTGTAGGTGTCACTTGCAGGTGAAATGTTTGTGATGTCATTTAATCAAAGAAAGAAAGAAAAATAAAAGAAAGGAAGGAAGGAAGGAAGGAAGGAAGGAAGGAAGGAAGGGAGGGAGGGAGGGAGAGACAGAGACACAGAGACACAGAGAAAACCAGCCAAGGATCAAAGAATTTAGACCTACGTCTTGATTCAATGTGATTGAATGAGACTAGGAAAAAAAGACAGATCAAAGTCAGAGGCTGAAGCCCAGGACAAGGCCGAGGCCTAATGGCTGTGCGCCTACGTGGGGAGCAAAGCGCCGGGCTTCTGATTAGAGCTCAGAGGGTCCGGCTCTCCAGTAGGTCCCATTAGAAGTGCTAGTCAGGAACTGGGTGCTGGAACCATCACAGGGCAAGAGGGACATGTCACCTTTCTTTTCCACTTATGCTTAGGAACCAGTGCTCTGTTAAATTGCCAAACCACCTGGTCATGGTAGAAGTTGAAGTAGATATTAAATCCTAACAAGTGTTAAGATTCCTGCACTATAATGACCAGAAGGTCCCTTCTTAATATGGGATTCCATGAATAAGCAGTACCTCGCTACGGGAAGCTAAACCCCAAACAAACCATAAAACAGAAGGAGTAGAACAAGGGTTTGCAACCTATGGCCTGCAGCCCAGAGCCTATTTTTGTAATTAAAGTTTTATTAGAAAAATGTCACATTTCTTCAATTTATATTTTATCTATGGCCACTTTGACATTACAAAGGCAAAGCTGAGTGGCTGCTACAGAAACCCACGAAATCCAAAATATTTCATATCTTGTTCTTTAAGGAAAAGTTTGCCAATCCCTGGACCCAAAAAACTGGACACCTTTATTAAAGAGGAGGAACAAAGGCTTATTAAAATAATTTTACAAATGCCGTTTGCTTTGCGATTAAAGCGCCCAGTCTCCTTAGAGCCGTGGCAGGAAGAGCCTTCTCCCTGGACCAGCTCATGCCGCCCACTGCGTACGGCAGTGCTGCAGGGGCGGCCGCCAGAGGCCTCCTCCCTCCTCTGACAAACTGGGCAGAATGCTCTCCTGCTCAAGGTAGAGTCCCCTCCTAACCTGCTCCCCAACTCTGGAGAAGAAAACGCTACGCAATGCTGGGGAAGTCGGGGGTGCAGTTATCATTCTATCATCTCGCAGCTTCTAATCTGTCCTTCATCCTTCTTTGCGGTACTGTAGGGGACTCTGGACTCATTTCCCCTTTGCCCGCTGGCGGAATGTGACCCTTGGCCAACAGATGGCACTGCAGACTTTGCGGGGCAACAGCAAGAAGACACTTTGTCCCTGGTTCTGGCCCTCCATGGTTATCGTTATTCATCTTGGGAGCACTGCAGCCTCCCAGGTGAGTTCCAGCTGGGTCCCCATGATCAGCTGCTGTGAAGAAGTGTGGCCCCACCACAGCCTGGGGCAACTGCAGGCTGCTTGCAGAGACCTGAGCTGGCCCACACCTCTGCAGGCTGCTTCACCACCAGCTGGCCTCCTGAGCTTGGGGTAGCCACGTCCTCCTAGAGGTGCTCAGACTCTCAACTTGGGGTAGGGGCGGCTCTCCCAGGCAACAGTTCCTTTACTGGCTGTTCCTCCTCACCCTAGAGACAGTGCTTTTGCACCTGCTACTTCTGGACCCCAAAAGTCCTCTTACTCTCTACTTAATAGTTAATCATCTACTATTGCTCTAGTTAACAAATAGTTATGTTAATTTTTCTCTGTTGGAACACCAGCATGGTTTCTGTATCCTGACCGGTAGGTATTTCACAAGACAAACCATATCTACCCACCAGTTATCCACAGAAGGGAATTTCAGCACACGAAGTCTGGGTCTCCTCCCTATAGAAGGAATAAGGTGTGTCCTGGTTGGCCATGTTTTATTTAGACGCTGGATAAAAATTCCCTGATGCCCACCGAAGAATCTAAAAAATCCTGCTCTGGGTTAGTCACCTGAGTCAGAAGCCAAATGTCTGTCTCTGTCAGGAAAGGGGCTTGAACACAACACAAAGGCCACCCTGAGCCACTTTGTGGCTTTCAGGATGACTTTCCAAGCTTTGTTTTTGCCGACTGCAAGTCCCAGGAATTAACCAATTTCCCAATTAAGAAAGGCTCACCGTCCATTTTACCCCTTGAGGCTCTTCTCCTCCAAAAGTGTCAGAGGAGAGGATGTGATTTTGTCCAGCTTTACTGACTTTTATGCCTCAGAAGAACAGAGAGCTCTTGTTTTAAGGAATCCAGTCCTAAGTTCTATATAGAAACAGCAAGAACAGAAACACTGTATGTACATCAGAGCTACCAGACCTTCTAACTCAGAACCCATGATTGGGGTACATGGGTGGTTTGGCCCCAAAGGCGTGTTCTTTGTGCCAGAACACACTGCCTTTGAGCTCAGACCCCGGCACGAAGAGATGTGGCTCTTCTTGGTTTTCCGCCACTGGCTTCAGAGGCTTAAGGGAGACTGAGTGCCTGAGTGAACAACTCTCAATCCTTATTTTTAGGAAAGGTCGACAAAGCTTCAAGCCTTAAGCATTGGCACCTGAGGAGTGAGATAGAATCAGAGAGCACGGAGACATTTGCCAAGGATGAAGATGTACAAGCCGAGTGGGACATGGCCATGCTTCTCGCCTCTCCGTGAAATCAACCCTCCATTCCCAAGCTCCTTACCAAGGAGTGTGAAGGCCTGTCGAGTCTTCTCAAAGTCCTCGGCATCGTCCACACCCTCGATGGATGTGTCTCCTCCCTGGGACGCATAGAAAAAGTCCTCCGCGCATGCTGTGGAAGGCAAGGAGGTGAGTGAGGCATCGGGCACTGGAGAGAAGCTTCATCCCCAGCTTACCTGCAGATAGTGACTTGGGAGGAGTTCCACTCCCGTAGCAAGCTGCCCCCGGCCAGAGCTTATTCCCAGCTGGATGTGGAACCCTTTAAAAATGATATTTATTGACGGAGGCAAATGGGAGAGAGAACTGAATAGCAAGACAGAAAATTATACTACACTGATGGAAGGAGTTGCTGTCTTTGTGTAAAACTATTACACAAAAATCATGTGAACGTAAAAGATAAATAAGTCGTGGATAGTTCACTTTATATTTGGATTCACTGCGGACTTGTTTTTAGAAAGGATCCAATATACACAAGAAAAATGCATACCTGCCCTAGAATCGCAGGCTTCCATGACCTTTAATAATCTGTATGATGACCTCATTTGATAGGTGCAGTGATGTGGGATTTTTGTTCATTCGTTGGTTTTACCAAGTTGGGGCACCCCTGAGTTCCACAGGTACATGAACAACCGCAGGTTGAAACCCTCCTACGTTTGCTCTTATCCGCCAGCTTCATTCCTCCCCATTCACCAGCCTGGAGACAGCTGGTGAGCAGGGGCCCAGGTTCTCTCTTAGAAGTCAGGGCCAACCTTAGCAGAGGGAGCATATCCAACAGGCCCTGGCTAGAATCCTCACTGCAGGGCTTGGAAGTCAGTATTTAAGGCAACCAAAGCACACAATCACAATTGCCCCTGAAAATTGCTTAAATACTCCACAAAATATAGTACTTTGTATGATAGAACCCTGCCCGGTTCTTGGTATTTCTAAGTGCACAATATTTAATTTTGACAAGATGTCAGACTCTGACAATGGTCTTTCGCCTCCTCTGAGAACACCAGTTAAATTACTTCCCCTTGACCTGAGCGTGTGCACTTGAACACACATCGGCATCAGTTAAACGTGCTTAGATAAAGCTTCTCTGCAACTTCCAGTCCTTCAACACCTTGATTTTCCAATTTGACCCAGGAATTTCTTGAGTCTCTTTCCTTCCTCCATTGTGACTGCCACTGACCTGGGTCTGACCTTTCACATGTGTTGTCTAGGGACTATTGCAAAAGACCAAACCAGTCCCCCTGTTTCTGCTCCTGTCTCTTCAAACTACTGCTAACTCTGATCACATCGCTCCCCTATTTAAAGCCCTTTAGAGACCTTCCCCTACCCCACCACCCTCAAGGCAAAAGTCAAGTGCCCTAAAAGAGCCTCCTAGACCTTTCGTAAAGTGGCCTCCTCCTGCCACTCATGGCTGGTCCTTCCTTCCCCACCTCTTTGTCCCAGATACGCCAGCTTCCTTACTGTCATTCCTCAGCTCTGCCCCCGTTCATGCCTTCGGTGGCCCTGCCTACTTCACCTTCTTGGTCTCTCCCCATTTCCCATTCTGTGCTCCAAAACATGCTGAACTCCATCAGTCCCTCGGGCTGATCAAGGCCTTGCTGCCAGGCTCGGCTGGGAAGGGAGACAGCTCCGTCCCAGACCCGAGTCTCACACAGCCTGAGCTGTAAGCATCAGGCAACATATCTGCCCACATGGACAGCCAAATGTCAGTCGTACTGCAGAAAGGAAGGCTTCCTGGACGAAACAGCTCACACGTGCTCTGATGACGGGAGGCACGTGAACTGGGAGAGCCAGGACATCAGCCCTGAGTTCACGCGTGGGCATGTCAAAGTGAGTCTTGATGAAGGAAATCACTTTAGGTCTTTGTGAAGGTGGCATGTTCCTACCTAAGCGCCCGGAGAGCTCTGATGCAGAGTAACAGTGGCAAAGGCTTAAAAGCACCAATTCTTATTTCTCTTCACACTCACCTTTTGAAACACCTCCTCTGACCATTCACAGTGTCCACATGGAGAAGGTTGAATGTATTGTTTACTCCCATTTTTCTGACAGGCAAACTAAGGAACACAGGGCTTAAGGGGTTGCCCAGGTCCACCCAGGGTTTCCCTAGCCCTGGGAGCCCATTACTTGATCACCAATTGAAAAGATGGTCGTTTATCTATAGCATCCTATGGCTTACCATAAACATAACCTAACTCATTATGAAAAAAGTTATCACCTGAACACACCAGAAAGATAGTCACCTGCTCATAAAACTGTATCAATACACATATAAAATGAAAAAAAAAAGTATTTATTCCTCATTACCTAAAGGCTGTATTTACGGGACAATGGACCTACTACACCTCTTTTTACCACCATTTATTTACGATGTAACGAATTATTCATTAGACTCTTTTGGAAATCTCATCATGCGGTCAGTGTAATGCAACAGACCACCACCGACAGGGCAGAGGAAAATGTGAGTGACTGGATGCCCACCTGCTCCTCATTCTCAAACACACAACCCCTGCTGGACCCAGGGGTCTTAGGACACTTCTGTGCACTCGAACAGCACATTTTAGGCGAAGGAAAGGGGAAGGCAAGGCAGTCCAAACAGTCGCTAGGAGCCACTGGCTAGCCCTTCATTTACTTGACATTTCCGGCTCTTCGACAAGTGGTGTCGGTGGAACTGCATGTCAGGCTTCCAGGCTCACAGTCTACCCACCGGCGAGGCTGAAGGCAGCCTCCTGCCCAAGCACGAGAGCTTATCAAAGCTCTTCGCTTCGCTCCAAGATGCTGTCGGAAGGCACGCGGAGGTACAAGAGTGCAAGACATTGATTGAGTTGGATAGTTTCCAACTGCTCCACTGGGGGACCGAGGCATCTGCACCTTGCAGACACACGGAATAAGGACAAGTAATTTTTCACTTCAATACACTCATACGAATGCAAAAAAATTAGGAAGATTTCTTCCCTATTACCATAAAGTCACATTTGTGACAAATGGTCTAAACACAGCCAGCTGGATCTTGCCAGTATTTGTTCATTTTCTATACAACTGACCTTAGAAAAAGAATTCTCATCTTCTGCAGGTTAGTCCTGAAAAGCCCAGCTGAGTCTGTATTCCCTCTCTAGGAAGCAGAGAGGAAGATGGCAGTGGCCCTCAGTGTGGCTTGCCCTCCTGGCTCGTCACTTTTGACTATAACCCAACATTAGAGCCTCCATGTGGCAGCTCAAGGCAGTGCTCACCAAACCGCTTGTAACAGGCCCTCATTGTCCTTATAGATGATTTCACTAGCAAGCACTAGAGTACAGCACACAACCAGCATAGCAGAACCCTCCTGGGCTTCCTCCTTGGGCCCCGATTTTCATATTACTTCCCCTAGGAACCTTCTGATCCTCCTCAGCCATGCCTCACTCAGCATACCCGTATCCCTCTGCTCTGTGATTGACAGTAAGCTACATGAGGGCAGAACCTGCAACTGTTGTGCTCAATGCTGCGTCCCCAGGGCCTAACACTGCCTGTGAAGGGTTTGCTATATGAAGCAACCAATGCTAAATTGCATGGCGCAGGCACGTGATGCTAGAGGGATTCATGTATAAGTGAGTACAGCAGAGTTAAGAGGGCAGACCGAGGTCTGAACCAGCGGGATGTATTTTAGCCCCTGGGAGCATAGCTGGCGTGGTCAGACGCAGACCTGGAACTGAGCCCTGAAGGATGGCTAGGGTTTGGGTCCAGGACAGCAAAGCCTCAGAAGCCTATTTTTCTCCCGGTTGCACAAAGACCAACCAACCTCCGTCTAGACACCCGACTCTTCACAACGTCTGCTAGTATTGGACCTCCCCATACAGATGACAGGCCGCGGACAAGACGCTTTGCAAACACAAGCTGCTGTGTGGCCCCCAGGCTTGTCCTAATCTCACACATCTGTCAGGGGAAGACTTTGAGGACTCAGTGTCAGGAGTCAGTCAACAACAGTCCACTCCCCTGTGCATAGGAGGGGGAGGGCCAGGCCCCAAGGAAAGGTGCTTCATTGCTACGGTCTCAAGAACGAAAGCCTGCTTGCTCACTCTCCTTGCATGGTCCTGGCTGGCAACTCCACTGGCTCCAAGTCAACAATCTCAAGGCAAACTACACTTGCTAAGGACCCTAGGCAAACAGATTAGCAGACACAAGGGTGACTGGGACCCAATAAAAGGCTGTCTTTTTATCTGATGGGGGCGACATGGCCACGACCCACTGGCTCTGTCTGGTGGCTGTAAGTGTGCCACACACTTTCTGCCCATGCAGGAGAAATCAGAGAACTGTTGCTCACTAACGCTCAGCAGCCCAGTCTCAAACCCCTTCCAAGCCCCTCCCTCTCTTACCGTCCCCTGCGTGAGGCTCAGGCTTTATCTACGGGCCTCTCAGGCCATTCCCACTTTATTCAGGCTTTACCCTCTCACTCCCTTCTTTTTCTGAGTCTCAGCCCTTAAATATGGCTTAAAATGGGCTTACTACAATCAAGCAATGAGCATTAGTTCAATCTAGATCCTCGTGGTTGGGACACATTTCTCATATCAGAAGTGGAAACATTCTTCAAAAGAACAATGCTCGAAAATTCTTTCATGCTCCGCAGGCATTGTTCTCCTCCCTGCTTCTTATCTTCTCAAGCACATTCTGTGGCCGGTGGCCTGGGTACAATTAACCCCATGTTACTAACTGGGCAGCGAAGCTCGAAGAGGTCTAGGCGACGTGCCCACAGGAGGGGCAGAGCTGAGACCAGAAGCCGCCATGGCTGGCTTTGAGCAGAGCGCCCAGATGTACCACCTGCTGCCGCAGCCCACCCAGAGGACTGGCCCGCACCGTCGACTTACTGAGTGCGAGCTCTTTAAATTCCGGAAGACTGGCAGCGGCACAGAGCTGGTAAAAGATGTGGTAATTCCTCTCGTCATCCGCCTGAAGGAGGGACAAAGTTGAACAGTTTTAAGGCAGTGACCCCCCCCCCCCAAGACCGTCCCCTCAGCCGCGCTCATCCCAGGTGCTCTGGGCGACAGAGGCCAAGACTTTCCCTGTCATATGCCTCCACGCCTCTGCCCCTTTCAACTCCCACCCCCAGATTTTCCATTCGCTGTTATGAGGCCTTCTTTTGACCTGAGGATTTTTACCTCTTAAGAGAAAACATGCATTTTCTTTTTCCTCCTATGAAGAACATCATTGCTATTCCACAAATGGCGGGTCCATCAATCAACGCACACTTATTCAGAGGGCTGCGCTGCTGGGCTAATGTTGCGCAGACTGTAATTTCCCTGGTGTGGGCTCCCTTTCTCCTCTGGGAGGCTTGGAACTAAAGTAAAAGCTATGCCCTTGCCCATCACATCAGGCTGGGCAGCCAGGAAAGGTCCACGACTGAGAGAGGACTTAAGAGTGAGCGTTTGGGCCAGACTTCCTTAAGCTGGCAGTTGTGGGGGGCGGGGGGCAGGAGGTGGCCTCAGGAGGCCTGAGCGAAGAGGGCAAGGAAAGGGAACGCTCCAGGGGTGTTCAGTGAAGAGTCAGGCCAGAGCCGTGCCCAGCACCCCAAACTGCACCCGGCACCCCAACCCGCACCCAGCACAGCAGGCTGCTTGTTTTGCTACAGTGAAATGAAGGGTGTGGGGTTGTCACACCCAACCTGGGAGGTCTATAGAAAGCTGGGCAGAAAAAAGAGAGAAAAACAATAAAGCTGGCAAGAAAATTCTCTGTATATTTGGTAAACATTAGCACGGAGACAGGTGCCATTGAGAAAAAAACAGCTGACATTTTTTGATGTCCCCTTTGAATGCAGCTGAGATGTCGAGGCTGGAAGCCACCTGACCCGGGGGAAGAGTGTGGAGCCGGCTCGCAGCACGCACCACGGCACACACCGGCATCGCGGCTCCGCTGGGGAGGACCACGCTCGGGGTGCGAGCTGCAGTGACCACACCGGAGGCCGGGGTGGGGGAGGGAGGGGTCACCGACAAGCGAAAGAGGAGCTGGGAAGGAGGACACGGAAGGTGAGGCCAGAGCAATGAAGAACTGAGGCGGGTGGGAAGCGGGAACCCCACGTATCTGAAAAGAAAACTAGGTGGCTGAGTAGGTTTTCTTCTTCCTTTTATAACCCACCAAATAAGGAGGTTCCCGGGGAAAGCTGAAACCCACGGACACCCTTGAGAATGACTCTGAAATCCACAAGGAACAGGGTCATCTTATTCTTCGCTGTATCGTCGGTGTCCGGCACAGGCTAACACATAACAGCACTCAGTATGTTTGCTGATCGAATATAAAAATGGTACCCACTGGAAACAATAGAATTGGTAAAAGATTTTTCAGGTATGATACCTGTAGCACTTGAACACTTATTCATGGAAGAAAACAAAGAAAACCCAAAGAACAGGCATGTCCAATTCCAGGCTCAAAAGCTGCATTGCCCCTTGGCCACAGGGAGTGGGTCAGGAGGAAACAAACATCATCCATGGGGAAAAAATACGAAAAAAAGCCTCAGTCACACCACTCACCTGGAAGACCACTCTGGACTTCTCCAACAGGTAGGTCCTCATGCTGGCCCCAATGATGTGGTACCTTTTGTCGAAGCCGATCTGAATATACTTTCCGAAACGGCTGCTGTTGTCATTGCGAGTGGTTTTAGCATTTCCGATGGCCTGTTGAGAACACACGAGAGACGTGTGAGAAATGAGGGTTTTCTTAATTTCATGTGGCGGCAGCTCCACTCTCTCCCTCGTCTCCCCTTTCAGGATCTCTCTGCTACCGGGGTGACAGTGGGTTGAACGAAAACAAAACGAAACTTCATTTTCCCGCCTCCTTTACTCCCCAAAACAGCCAGTGAGAGTAATGAGTTGCTTGATGAGCTTTTTTCTTTTATTTTTAAGCACTTAGCTCAGGGCTAGGGGTTAGAATTCCTGAGTTCCCTGAGTTTCTCTAAGTTTTTTGGGAAAATTTGGGTCTTGAGCACTTTGTTGAAATGATATCCTCGTAAGCATTTAATGAATATATATTGTGTTTGTCCAGCGATTGGTGGGCTCTTTAAAAGGGACTGAACAGCTGGAAGGTGCACCCCACTGTCCTTCCTCACTTCTTCCTTTTCCCTGCCTTGAATGCATATGTGAGGGCTGCAGCTACAGCAATCGCCTTGAGACCATGAGGGAAAGGTCTACAGAATCACAGAGACCACTGCTCTAATGCCCTTGAGCCACCAAACCAATGCCAATACCCAAGAGCTCTGAGCCTTTTGTGAGAAAAATAAACCCTCCAGTGCTCCCTCCACTTTGATCAGGTCTCCATGACTAAGGGGTCAAATAAATGGTACTTCCGGGAAAGAGACCAAAAATCAGCAACCACCCGGCCACACCTCATCATTAGGACAAAGCAGGAAGCCATCACTCTCTTGGTGCCATGTCTTACGTAGCTGCAGGCGCCCAGTTCAAAACACTTGATCATAATTTTAAAAATGAGTGGCTTAATGACCGGTCTTGGTGAATATTCACTTTCTCTACAACAGCACACTGCCAATGGATTGGTAATGAATACATTACCATTTTAATCCCTTTCAGATGGTTTGCTTTTTAGGTGGTTAAAGCACTAGAAAAAATATCCACTATAAATTTTCAGTTGTCTAGGAAATTTGAGGCACAAAGAGTTTGAAAGAAAACTCCAAATCCCAATCTACCCTCCACCCCTCCCAACCAAACCCAAGTCTTAGAACTGTCGGTATCTCCTGACATCCGAGAACTATGTAAGGCTCAGCTCACGTCTGTTACTAACACGGAAACAGACGAGGTGAAAGCCAATCACCACCATGAAGAGATCAAAAAGTCGACATATACTCATGAAAACGTCCCGTTAAGTCTTGATGAAGAAAACTATCATCGCTCCCATTTCTGAGCCGAGTAAAGCGAGGCCTTGAGTCATATGACCGTTCATTCCCAGGAACCTAAGCCTAGCTCCACACTAAGGAAGCTACTTAGCCCAGGGTGGCGTGAGCTCTGCATATCCACTCGCCCTCCACGTATAGCTGCTGAGCTGTCCCAAATGTGCCACACATCTTCCCACTGCTCTGTCCTCCTGCCACAAGCCTAAGCCCCAGTTGTCACTGTCTCTCTCCTGGACACTTGAGCGGCCTGTCTCACGGGCCTCCCCGCTCCCATTCTTATCTCCCACTGTCAACGCCCCCCTGACCACCAGGGTTTTGTTCTAAAATGCACAACTGATTCTTACACTCCTTTGGGTAAAATGCACCAATGGCTCCCAGTGCCCGCTGAGATGAAGTTTCAAGCCCTCAGCACAGCTTATGAGGCCCCGTGGGATCTGGCCCAGCCTTGCCTCTCTTGCCCTTGGTCTCCACCCTTAAGTAGTCCTGAGCTCATTTTTCTTCCTCAAGAGCCTGTGCTCCCTCTGCCCCCCACCCAAGTTTCCCCCTTCAGGGTGCACTCTCTTCTGATGGCTCCCTTCACCTGGCTGGCTCCTCCTCTTTCTTCCACTTTCAGCTTAAATGCTGTTTCTTCAAGAGGGTTCCTCCTGTGACATGCTCCCACCCGGGCCTCTGCCTTCCCCTCGTCTCCCCTACCCCCTGTCCTCCATGAGCTATCGCCCTCTGTCTCCATGAGAGCGAGGACTGGACGTCACACAGGTCTCCAGCATCTACCCAAAAGCATGGCGCACAGTAGGTATTCAAAAATATTTGAGTGAACTGAAGAGTAAGTGAACTTGGCTTTCGGTTTTCTTTCTTGTGAAATGAGGGTTTTGCAGTTCTTGTCCTCAAAGGTCACTTGGTACTCTATTGCCCTAAATTCTCCAGTTGGGGTTGCAAAATATACTTTTTCCTTGTGGATTTAAAGTGTATAAAGCACCCAATGCATCACACATAATGTCTACCTTGCAGAGAAGTGGGAGAAAGTGTAACTTTGTCATGTTGGGTTGCTCTGAGGGCATCTTAGAGCATGGAACGGCCCAAGGTCACGGCGGGGTAGAACCCAGCCAAGCTGTTTGACTCTGGAAGAGATGACTAATCAGAATAGTCTACGTCAGAAGCTCTCTCCAGTCAAGGGAGATTGGGACTCACGCCCTCAGTATCCACCAACCTCATCGTCTCGGCAGAGGCCTCCAGGCACCCACTCCTCTGCCACAGAGAGATCTGAGCCTTCAAGACACCACACAACAAGCCGCCATCATACTTTAGTGAGCCGGTTCTGTCTGGAAGATGACGAGGAGGGGCTGTATTCCCTAAATACTGGTAAAAGCGACTGCTTTCCCAGGCCTCCGGCGTAAGCCAGGGGCTGGGCCGGCCTCCTTTCCGTGTCCTTTAATCCTGACGAGAGCCCTAAGAGGCAGGTGTCGTGAACTTTCATCATACTGACGGGAACACTTTGGCCCAGAAAGGATAAGTACTGTGCTCAGGGCCACGTGGTTGGGAAGCAGCAATGCTGAGATAGAAATTCAGATGTGTGCAAGTCCAAAGCCTGTGTTCATCCCGCCAGTTTCATAATCCAAGTCTCCAAACCACTCACTAGCCAGGAGCTGCCGCACACGTGGGGAGCTTCTCACATCTCAATAGCCAGGCCAAATCAAAGGATGAAGGCAAAGTGACATTAACCCTCACTTTTATCTTTTTAGGAAAAAACGAGAGGAAAATGGCATCTCAGAGGAAGGGTAGGGAACCAACTCATTACTCTGACAACTAGAAAGAAATCAAACATCTACCCTAACTTTCCTGTGTAAACTCTATCAGGGTAACTAGCTGGTGAAGAGAAGGTCCTCTTCCTAGACTTATTTCATAAATAAATGTAGAAGAGAGAATGAGAATATCACCACTGTGTAACTCCTGATGAATTAATAGATCTACACATAATCAGTGGTTGCTTGATAGCACAAAAAGACAACTGGATAGGCTCTGCCCCTTGATGGAAACACATAACACTGCCAATAAAGAATTCTTGGTTTTCTTAAAAAAATAAAAATCATACCTCTTATTTGTACTACCCTTTTACAGGAAATAGAGAGGACAAAGAAACATGTTAACAACATCATGAGGATGCAATTGGCAAAGGCTAGTTTGTGGAAAATTCTAAAGGACGATCAAGCTTCAACAAGTCTCCATACCAAAATTTCGAAAAATCCGGTTTGTAATTTGTGAAATGGCAACATGGCTTTTACCATACCCGAGATCATTCCTTGCAATAGCTGAAGAAAACCTCACCCCAAGGTCTGAAGATCACTCCTGAAAGATCTACCCTCCCGACCTCTCTAGGCTGCCTTGAGAAGTAATATGTTATGAAGTGATGCTCTGTGGAAGAACGGAATGGTACCCACGAGGGGAAGAAGTTGTTTGTGTTATTACCACCAAACCCCTAAACTCTGCTCTGGGTATGAAGAACTTCCAACTTCTGTGTGTGTGTGTGTGTGTGAAGAGCCTACATGTAGTTCTTTATTTTTTAAATCTGTGCTAGATTTTCCTGGTTACTGACTCTGGAAACATTTTGATGAAAGAGAAAAGCAAGTCCAGTTGTTACAGATGATGAAAACCCAGGCTTTGACCATCACTGACCCCATAGTACAACAAAAGAGGTAGATATGATACAAGTAGTTAAAATCTGGAAAATGAGCAAATGATATAAACAGGAAATTTATAGAGAAACTCCTATAACCAATTAACATCAGAATAAGATAATTTGCGGTAATTAGAGAAATGCAGACTAAAATGATAGCCCAGAGTAGCAATAATCAAGAACTTTGATACTATGAAATGATAATGTAAGGGGAAAAAAAGGAACTCTCATACACCACTGGTTTAAATGTAAACAGGAACAAAACTTTCTGAAGAATAACTGAGCGTATCTAGTAAAATTGAACATACATGTACCTAACTCTACTTCTAGATACTACCTAGAGGAACTCACTTAAGTGTACAAGTAACTACACACAAGAATGTCCAATGCAGATTGTATTTGACAATAAAATATATATATATGTATATATATATATATATTTGTACATATGTGTGTGTGTGTGTGTATAATCTAAATGTCTACCAACAGACAGAATAAATAAAATGCAATATATTCATATAAGGGAACACTATAAAGCTGTTCAACTAAGTAAACTAGAGCATGATTCGCAGATAATTTTTTTTAAACGTTGGATGAAAAGCAAGTTACAAACTGGTTGAAAAGACTATGACACCATTTACATATGACAACATTCCTTGTGGTTTGTGGATACACAAACATGTAGTAAAACAAAAATGGGCTGGAACGAGGAATTCCCAATTATTAGTAAACGGTAACAAGGTATATAGCAAGTAGTTTGGAAACTGAGAGAGGGGAGCAGTTAGCCATGGCCAGCAGAATGAAAAAGGCTTCAAGAAGTAAAAAATGAAGCAGCTCTTAATGGGTAAGTAGACGTTCACCAGCGGGGAAGGAGAAGGGATTCTACGTAAGAGCACAGTGTGGGCAAAGGGAGAGGATATGGGAGAGAACGGGCAAGTGCGGAGCGGCCTAGAGCGTGTTGAAATGTGAGCGGAAACAGGAGGACGTGGGGTCCGGGAGGTGTCGGGGGGCAGATTCTTGTATGAATAGGTTAACAGTTGTTGGCTTTCTTCTTTATCTTAAAACAAACAAACAAACAAAAAAAGTCAAGCCCTGAAAAATAACAGGGTTACTGGTCTTAGTTTCTATCCATCTCTGTTAACTGAAACACTAGCCTTCTTTCTCTCTCCTAGGTTTGGGGGAGTCTCTGTGACCTCCACGGCTGTATGCCGGCAGACTCGTCACCCCAAGAAGCACAGGACCCTCCTGGCCTGGACTTCGGTTCTGTTCCTGCTCTAACGGTCTATTGATTACCAATCAGCGCAGACTGGGAGTAAGTCACCCTCGGGATGCTGACAAGCTCTTACACAGAACGGGGTCAGGGAGCTCCGGCCCTGACAATACATCAGTCCTATCCATCCTCGAGTCACTTTTGATTCAAACAACTGCCACTTAGCACAGCCCACTGGCATGCTGCCTCCTCAGACCACCCCCGACTCAGTCTCTCCAGGAGGTGTCTGCAGTTGCTGGGCTGTGCCAATAATGAGAGAATGACATGACCATAACTGATTGCTTCATCGGGAGGTCTGTCCTTCCCCAGGACAGAGGCAGGGCAATCAGTAATCAGCTGCTGCCTGATTAAGACAGGCCTTGCGTTGGCTGTAAGCCTCTGAGGAACCACAAAGCTGACCGGGCTCCCTGATTCAAGGGTCCTGCTAGACTCCAAATTTGTAGAAAGTTGGGATTTAGAGGTGAAAAAGGCTCTCTTTCTTTCCTTAGCAACATTTTCTCTAACTGCACTCAGAGTACTCCCTGGCTATAATTATTCCATTCTATGTTCATAGTCAAGATTTCTCTCAAATACAACACGTAATAACAACTCAAGGGACGGTCTATAGGATGGCAAAATTCTGTACACGACAGAATGAGACCTCAGGACTTACATAGTTTCCCAAGTACCAGCTGCACGAGGTAGAAATTTAATGTTGTGAGCCCAAACTACTGCAGTGTTTATTTACATGACATCGTGCAAGATTAGGCCAGTTCGTGTAGACACACTCCTCCTCCTTCAGACTTTAGCAACTGCACCACGTCTTGTGTGCTTTGTGGTGTGCTTACTGCGCTCATGTTTCTCCCATGCCAAAGCGCCCTGCCTCCCCAGCAGCCCACCAGCCTCCTCAGGCCGTAACGGACACTGAAAACATCAGATCATTTTAGACCACTGTCATTTACAAAGCATCCTCAAAGCAGGAACTCAAACACGCACTGTACACCAATGGTCACAGTAACATCATCCGCCTTAGCCAAAAAGTGGAAACAATCTACGTGTCCGTTAACAGAGGAACAAAGAAATAAACTATGGTATATCCTCATGATAAACTATTACCCAGCCATGAAAAGGATACATTCTACAACACAGATAAACTTTAAGAACGTGCTAAGTGAAATAAGCCAGACAGAAAAGGACAAATATTGTATGACTCCACTCATATGAGGTACCTAGAAAGAGCAAATTCATAGAGACAGAAAGAAGAGGTTACCAGGGGCTGGGGGCGCGAAGAAGAGAATTAGTGCTCAGGGGCACAGAGCTTCTGTTTGGGAAGATGAAAAAGTCTTGGAAATAGGTCGTGGTGCTTGCACAACATTGTGAATGCACTTAATAACCCCCAACTGTATACTTGAAATGGTTAAACTGACAAATTTTATGTATGTTTTATCACAAAACACAATTTCAAAAATCATTCACCCTGGGTCTTATACATGTTTAATAACGTAGTCCTCTGCCTTCAGTTAAATTCCCGTCTTGACTAACAACTTTGTTCCATCACCAAAGATCAAAGAGGTTTATTCCCTTCTGTTTTGCCCAGAATAACTACTTACTCTATTTCCAAAAGAAGAGGCACTCTGTGTCTTTGAAATCTTACTGCCTAAAGATGAACTGAACTTTGAAATTTGGAGGCAAAGGAGAGGCCGAAAGCCTGGCTTCACTCCCATTTGAGATGAAAGATGATGCTAACAGTACTGTCAAAGCTGCCTCCACTTAGGTGCAGTCGATGGTCCAAGGGGGAGGCTCAGGCCACAGTCCACAATCATTACCTTTTGAATTGGGAGGCCATGGCCAGGCCCTGCCTCAGAGCTGAGAATCAATGCTCCTGAGCAAATGGCTGACCAATTAAATGTCTGACAATAGTTAAGTGGAACCAGTTATGGTAAAACCATCTATTAACAAATGTTGCAGCAGTTAAGACAGTTCATATAAAGTTTAATGATATGGGGACAAGGCTCATTCTAAACTACTCAGTGGGCCAAATTGTTGAGTGATTATCAGCAGGCTGTAGGACTGGGGAGATTTCCTCATTCTTCCATATTTTCCAATGAGTCTTTCTTACCTTTTTCAATAGGTCAGTGGTTCTTCAAGTGCGGTACCCAGACCAACGGCATTAGCATCACCTAGGAACTTGTGAACAATGTAAATTTGTGGGGCCCTCCCCAGACCTTCTGAATCAGAAACTCTGGGAGTGGGGCCTAGACATCGGCTTAAACAAGCCCTCAGGTGATTCTGATGCAAGGCAAGTTCAAAGACCACTGTAATAGAATAAAAGTTCTTCTTTTTGTTTTTATCTGTTTGTAAAAATTGCTTTCGCTTGTAGTAACCATTTCATATAAGAAATACTTAAAACTGTTTTTGTCAAACTCTTAACACATTGTGTCCTATGACTCCACAGAGAATGAAAGTTCTCCCAATAATGCAACTTTGTCAGCAGGAGATTTTGCCTGGATAATCAACGAACTCCGAATTGAGACTCAGAATTACTCCTGCACTTGATAATGGAAGAGGGCGAGAGAGGGGACCTGGGAGGGTCCAGGCAGGTTCTTGTTCTCCCCAGCTCCAAAATAATCTGAAAGACCAACCACTTTAGTGAGACTTGTGTCTTAATCAATGGGGCTCATGGCACTGCAGAGAAATCTGTTGCTATCTTGGCAGCTGTTGGTGTTAACTGAATTTCTTCTTATTAAAACAAAGGGGCTGCCCAGGGCTAACATAGGGCAGAATCCTACCAGACTGCAACCCAGACGATAATGACGAGCCTCAGCTTCAAAGGCAGGAAATCGAAGCTGGCCCAGGAACTGTGTGGCCAGTCAGTTCTTATAAAGAGAGAAAAGGAGTTCTGACTCTAAAACAAGATTAGTTAAGGTCCAAGTTTTAGGAAATCTCTGTCCCTGCGCCTGCACTGACTGCTCAGAGCCCACCTGGCCCGGGGAGTGAAGGGGAGAGTATAAAGGTACAGACGGGACCTGCCCTGGCCAGCTGACGCCATCACGAGATCTTCGACAGACTCCATGTTACCACGCAGCCTTTGGTTCTACTTCTGCCCCTCTCCCCACGACCCCCTCCAAGATAAAATGTACACATTTGTTTTGGGGGGAGGGGTGGGAGGAAGAACTCTTCTACCTAAGCTTCCCCACCCCCGTGAGAATCGCCCCCCTGGTTCGGCGGGCCTTTGAGCGTCGAATGGCTCGGGCGGAGCACTGATTTGATGACACCTGATGGCAGCAGGGGAGGGAGACGGCAGCGGAGGTGGCCGTAGACGGGGAAGGGCCACCTCTGCGGCAGTCAGCAGAGTCAACGGACAGGAAACCATGAAGAGGACACTCCACCCAGCACTGGGGACCTGGAGGTCGCCACCGGGTTAGATTATTTCCCACCTACAGTCCTGGAGGCATCTTCGTAATTTTTTCCTCGATGGCAGACAATAATGGGCTTTCAGGGAACGACACGAATGCCGACCACGTGAGGTGCTTTCAAGGATTCTTGTGCTCAGCCTTGCAAGGCTGGACGCCCGGCAGCCCTGCGGCCAGGGGAATGGAAGCCGTTACCTCCATGATGGGACTGGACGCCAGGACCTTCTCTTCGATGTTGGTGTCACTGGCTGAGCCACCGACCGTGGCGAAATAGCGCATAGCATACTTGGCTGACACGGTCTTGCCGGCTCCAGACTCCCCGCTGACTATGATGGACTGGTTCTTCTCATCTCTGGAAGAGAAAAGGCTCTGGTCAGTCAGTCGCTGGTCGTGCAAAGGCTTTGTTGCCTTCCAGGGACTTGGCTGACGAGGGCTTGAGCCCAATCAGGAGCATCTCTCCCTTTTTAGAGATCAATGTGAGGGACAGCAACTAGTCCTCCCCCACCCCGACATGCCTGCATGAGATCTGAAAAAGCAGGAAAAAGAAAGGCGTTCTCAAAAGTGCTTGCCACGCAAATGGTATAGATTCTTTACGACCCACAGGACGGGGACGCAGCCACTGGTTACTCTGCTGAGTTCTCTCTGGATGCAGCACCCCCTAGATCATTGCCATACATATGTCAATCTCTTCTGAGAATTTACATATACAACCTTTCAGGTCTATATTCCCACCTTTATTTCTATTTTGTGCCACCGTATAAGTCATAATTTTTTTCAAGAATGAGGATCTTTTCTCTTGTATTTAAGCCCAGCAGTTTTGAACATTTTTTGCTCACATATATGTATCACAGAGGGCAGCCATGGACCACTAGGCTGATCTTGCTTCAAGTTTCCCGGAAAAAAAAAAAAAAAAAGATAAAACAGCTATCAGTTGCAATAAGAGAGATTTCAGTCCGACTAAATGGAAGGCAGAAAGAAGATATTCTACATCAGATCTATATTTATCCCTTTAAAACAGATACTAGGAAGACAGACAAGTAATGGGAAGAACAGTTTAATAGGTCTCCAAGGAAGATGGATGTTCAAGCAGGTTTGGGAAATAAATAGCTGGCGAGGGTTATACTCAGCCATCTACCTCCAGTTCACAAATCCACTGCCAGGAGACAAGCACTTTGCTTTCAATCTCCAGTGCCTGGTACAAAATATATGCTCGATATACAGTGTTGGAGTACAAGCGACTGAGGGATCAAGCAATCCCCCCTTTTCCGGATGAGGAAACGGAGAAGTGTGAAGGTAGGTTAAGAACACAGGTCTCCCGACATCGGCCCGATACTGCTAGCACCAGCTCCTGTGGCTTCCTGAGCAGAGCCGGCTGTAGAAGAATGGACAGAGAGGCTACCGTGGGCTGCCTCTGCCTGCCCCACCTTTCTCATTATCAAAACGGGTGATTTATCGGCATAAGTGAATGAATGTTGGCTCTGCTTCTGACCTGGGCCAACAGCCAAGAAGCTGAAAAAGTACAATGATCTTGATGTCAACTAGAGGTTAACTGGAAAGACAGAAAGAACAGGGCTGGGGCTGGGAGCAGCAGGGAAGGCTCAGGTGTGGCACCTGAGCTGAAGAAACTTTAACATTCAGCCGCTCTTCGAGGTCAGCAAAGAGCCGCGTGGTCTCAGCTCACACAAACTGTCATCAAGGGGAGGGACCTGAGTGAATACGAGTGGCTGGTAGATACTGCGGAAATGATGAAAATGAAAACACTATTATTTTTCAAATTGGCTATATCACCAATTACTTGAAAATGGATACAGAACCCTACGCCAAGCATTTGGAGGGTGGAAAGCGGCAGCTTCCTGAGACCCTTGTAGTCCTAGGATATCACTGTCGTCGTCATAACTTCTCTTTTCACCTCATTCCTGTGAAATCTTTACATTGAAAGGCGGCCTCTAAAGAAACCTGTGGATGCTTACATCTCCCATTCTCATGTTTTTTTTTTTAATTTTATGTGACATCCACTGGGCCCTGGGGACCATGACAGGTGCCATCTCTCTTTTCAATACTTTCGTAATCGACTCCTTAGAGATCTGCTCAGAAGCGCGACCATCCGAGGCCATTAAGAGTCTACCAGGCTGAGTGTCAGACCCTCTGAAACAGACTCCAGTTTGATGCCGCCTCTAAGACTCCGTGAATCTGCGAGGAGAATGGGGTTGCAGGGGCCACACCCAAAGTTTGGAGATTTGCCTAAAGTCTGTATGTTTAACCGAAAATAAGTGGATGAACACAGGATGTCTGAGCCTTAGGCTTCAGCAGAGAACCATGTAGTAGAAGGGAGAGTTACACACTATCTAAAGAACTTAAAAAGTATCTTTGGGAGCCATATATGAAGCCAAGAGAAGATGAATCAGACCAGAGGTGGGATAGGGGTGAGTGGGTGCTCCCAGGCTCCCAGGGACAACACAGCACACCCAGGAAACTGGACTTCGAGAAGACCCAGATAACATATTACAGTTGGCACGAATAAGGAGGCACAGATCAGTGACACCTGTCACGTTTCACTTGCAGTGTTAAGATCGAAATTTCCCTGTGCATCACTGGGAAAAATGACTTGGGGATCAAGCAATCCCCTCTTTTCCAGGAAAGAATGGCTCGGGGAAGATAATGACCCATCCAACAGGCAGAAAAGTTTGAGGAGCGAGGAGCCTATTCTAAGGGTAAGTGGCCAGGAATTCAAAAAGGGGGACTGGTTTATGTGACAACAAAGTGTGAGGAACTCCAAAGAAGCAATCAAGGTAGGGAAGCAAACAAAAAAAATTGGCAAGATGCAGAGGCAAATTTTGTTGTTTTTATTAAAATGCATGTGCATGACCAAGATAGTATCAGGGCTTATAAACACCCTCAAGTTTAAAAATCTTTACATTTGAGACTTTGGGCATGAGGACATCTGGGTAATGGCCATTAGTGCTAACTCCTGCCTACATGGATGGCTATTAGATCTGATGCTGACATGCAGGCTAAAGTCAGGTGAACTCACATCTTCACATCTTCTTAGACCAACAAGTACCTTTTAACAACTTCCCTAACTTAGAACACTTTGGAATACTTTTTTAACTTGATGATTTTTATTTAGCTCCACTGCACTTCTGTGTCTGCTACCCGCTCTCCTTCCCAGTCCATGACAGGGCTAAGTGCCCATTAGGCATAAATGCACTATTTCATAACAGCCTGTAAATTAGCCTTAAGGGATAATGTGTGACAGCACTGTCACCTTATACTGCACATGTTAACTCTGCTCCCAACTTGGTTAGAAAACTGAAAACCAGAATATGGGCACTGAAAAACAAACTTGCTTTGGAACCTCAGTGGCACTACTGATTAACTATCCGACTTTGGACAAAGCCATTAACTTATTTGACCCACAGTTTATCTCAATCTGGTATCTTATGACTTTGATCCCCAACTATGCTCTTTTAAGTGGTCACCCTGACTTAGGTATCTAGGTCTCTAATTCATCTTAACACTCCTTCCAGATTACATGTCTAAAGCATAGTTCTAATTATGTTTTCCCCACTCAAAAAGAGTTAACTACTCATTGCTTATGGAATCAAATCTGAACTCCTCACTTGAGCATTCAAAACCCTCCACGATGCATATCCCTAACACTAAAACCCTTAATGAGTGGGAACAAACTATTGTGCTTTGAAAAGAACAATGGGCTTTTTTAGTCTCAGAGTATGGCCTGAGTCGAGTTCTGCCATCAGTAAGCTCTCTGTAAGCCTTAACCATCTTACCTCCCATTTTACAGATTTGCTGCAAAATTATATGAGGTGACCTTCACACTTCATGTAAGATAATGGTACTGCAGTTCAGCCAAACTGGACTACTTGGCAGTCTGTGAAACTACACACTTCCTCACCACTGCCATTTATAGTTTTCCCTCTACCTGAAATCACCAACATACGCCTTTCCACTGGAGTCCTGCCCACGTCCCAAGTCCACTCTGTCCAGACCCCTGATCCAGGCAGCCCAGCAGGCCCCTACTTCTCCATATTCTGAAGTCCCACATCATTCGCTCTGTGCCACTTTTAATACATCATCACATTGCAAATTACACTGACGCCAGTTTCAAATTATGGTCACTTAGAGCTGCTTGTGAGAGAGACAATTTATAAACACAAAATTCTACCCACTGTCCTTCAAAAATATAGCCCATGTGTGGCTCCATCCATTCAGCCCACTTAGAGACACGACTTAGCTGGGAACTTGGGTCAATCTGCTTTTCAATAAATCCTTTTCTCCTGAGCCCGGTGAAATTCCCTTTATTTAGCAAAAGTACATCATGGCCAAGAAATTACACACCCAGCATTATTCAGGGGCAGGCTACTGTCTGTCAGGAGCCCTGGGGATTCAAGGCAAGCATGGGAGGAAGGTATACACTATTCCAAACAGGAAAAGTCCCTGGAAGGCCTATGCCTCAGGCAAGAGCACAGGATCCTGAGGTAAGGAACCCAGCCGTCCTCCAGCTTCCAGGTAAATCACCAATGGCCAACACGCATGTGCATAGCATCCCCAGTGCACACTGGACCCCCATCCGTGACACCTTAGAGGCAAGATCTAATTGCTGCTAAACCACCTAAACCAGCAAACATTTCCCACCAACCCACTGTAGCATTCGAAGCTCCCTGAACAAGGTCAACCGCTCTCCCCTCCCCGTTCCTCGGTGGGGCTGCGTGGGGAGGGGAGTGGAGCAGATGGCTGTCAAGGCTCCTGAGGCCACTCCACTGCAGGAGAACTCTGATGATCAGCCAGAGACACCCTGCTGGGGCTTTGTTTTGAGAAATCCCCCTGAAGTGTTGTCTTGCTTGGGTTTCCTGTGGAAAATAATTTGTCACCATGGCCTCCCAATAAACGATATGTATACAGACACAGTGAGACACCACTCTAGATGTCCCCAGACTAAGAGAAGCCCCAGAAGAGCTTCAGAGCAACCATCCTGGTGTGGGCAAGGCCAGGTGCCCCACCCTCCAACACAGGTGGCACAGTCCATCCACACACTAGTCATTGAACTAAGAGCTCATGGAGTGCAGGCGCTCACTCCAGCCTTGAATCTCCAGGGCCCCTGGTACTCAACCTTCTCCATCCCCGCCCCCAACACCTTCCCCAAGTAAATAGCGCCAGCCTCCACTCACCAACTCCAGCTACAAATCTGGGAGGCACTGTGGATCCTCCACATCCTTTTGACCTCATCTCCCGATACAGTCTGCGTTCTTCTCTGTACCTCTTAGGCCCAGCCATCATCACATGACATGCAGCGTGACAGCAGACTTCTGCCCTCAACTCTCATCCTCCTGTAATACAGCCTCCGTATGAGACTTTCTGTAGGTGACTACTGGATCACACCTCGCCCCCGCCTTAAGCCTTCTCAGAGCCAAGCTCCACTGTGTTCACGGCCCTATGGCAGCCGGCACCTCTCTTTCCGACTTTATCTTGTATCATTCTTCTCTTTGTTCATGATGTTCGAGCCACACAGGGCTTCTTTCTTTTTCCCTTCACAGTCCACAGGTGCCTGAAGCTAGTCCAGTTCATAGTGATTCTCCCTTCTTTGCTCTCACAACTCTTAATTCCTGGTATTCAATCTTCTCCTGCCTTATGGCAACTCATGTATCACTGCTTTTCGATGTAATTAATTACCTACTTACATCATGCTCGAATGGTGTACATAATACATAATTCTTAGCCATGCATCCCTTGCTTAGAATTCGTAAGACTACTGGGTGCCAGTAGCCCCATTTTAAAGAAGATAAAACGAAAGTTTGGAATGGCCAAGTGGTATGGCCGGTGTTCTCAGCTAGCAAGGCACTGACCACAAACTCCATCTGCTTGCACACCTTCTCTGTGGGACGTGCTGTGACGTCTCTAACATCGTTACACCCTTTCTTGTACAATAAAACATCTCTTATTGAACCCCTCCTAACAAATCTAGCCTCAGTATAAGAGATTCGATATGAATCAGTTGCCCTCAGCACTGTTTGGCTACCTTTACCCCTTCATCTGAAACATCACTTCTGCAAAAGCCCTACCCTACCTTCATGGCATCCACGATACAATTTATGTTTTATGTATCTCCTTGGTAGTGTACCTTACACTCTTGTCTCCCCACAAGCCCATAAGTCCCATGATGGCCAATCTCAAATGCAGGGGCTTGGATGGGTTGGGCCGCACCTGGACCAGGTCAAGAGGAGAGCACCAGCAAGGGCCGCCTCATGCGGTGGTCCATACGGGCCGAGTCCAGGGTCTGGGCACCCCTAGGGGTGTACAAGTTAGTGCCCACAAAATCAGACTTGGTGGTCTCTGCCCTGTGCTCAGTCTCCCACGCTTGCCCATGGGAAGGGAACTAAGAGCAGGGGTCCCATGCCTCAGGCAGGCACAACTCTATTTTCCTGAATTGCGCACTCCTGAGGGAGGATAAAGAGGGGAACAAACAAGTGCTGAGGCCCCGCGCCCAGGGCAGCGGTCACACGAGGGGAAGGGGAAGTCCGGCTAAGACACAGTAGGAAGGAGTCCCCATCTCTAAGCCCCGCCACTGCGTCCTCCTCCAGCGGCAAATCATCTGAAAATCTGGGTGTGTCAGTGGAATATATTCTGTTCACTAATGGGATCATCAATCTACCGTTTCTTGCCTGTCGATGTCTGTCTAGTCTCTCATTATACTTTCCACACCATCATCACAACATAGATCATCTACTGTGGTTTAAACAAAACTACACAAGAGAATGGGGACACGATTTTTAATTAAGAATTCTGTTCAACCAAAATGTTTGTGTCAGTACCATGGACAGCGTTAATAATTGGGAAGACGCGCTAGAAAACTACAATGACTCTTAAAATGAATCTTAGATGCGATGCTAAAAAAAAAAAAAAATGACAATACCGTATGCGATATGACACTATCTTTAAAAACTTGAATAAGTAAAAATAAACAACATAATGCTTAGGGATATAAAGACAGAATTATATTAATACAAAATGATACCAAAACCCTATTGGAGTGGAGAAAATTAGGTAAAGTCAGGTGGAGGGCAGAATCAGATTGTGGGAATAAAATTAGGTTCTGTGGGGAGGAAAGAGAAAAGCTGGGGACAGAGGTAAGTTAGGGTAGGGGTTGAGTTGGGTGAGAGGGGTACAGAAAATTACAGTGAGACAGATTTCAGCTGGATACAGAGCCGCACAACTACAATGAGTCTAAAGTTAAAGGCTTCCTCCCCAGGCAGGAGGCACTACAGAACCTTTCTGCTGTGAGAGGAGGCTGGGCCAGAAAGCCCCAAGCAAGAGACTCGATGAGCCGTGCCAACAAGAAAGCCAGGCCTCAGAGTGGGGAGGAGGACATACTTTCTGGGCTCCTGGAGGGAGGGCATCTGTGTGAGGGGGTCCTCCAGGCCCTGGGTTCCAGCCATGAGGGAGGTGGACAGGCATCCCTGAACATGCCTGACATCAGCCGCTGATGCCCTACACCACCACGCCCTCCCCTCCACCAGGCAGGGCTGTGTGCTCGGGCACAGCTCAGAGCCCAAGCCATTGGGAGGGCCATCATAAATAGTCACTGGAAACGGCTTTAATTGATACTTAACCATCAGAGTCCCAAGAGTCTTCTCAGCAAGAAGAAATTGAAGCTCTGACAGTGTAGGAGCTAAGTACTTGGCACTAATATCCAAGTATCATTTTCCCACTTCAGTTTCACAGCAGCCCTGGGAGTGCAAAGTTCTAATTATAAACTACTTCGGTGCAGTGTGAGACAGGTACCTGCGGAATTAATCCATTCCTTCCACTTACTTGCATTCCCAAGAGAGGCGTCTCCTCTCAGACGTGATAGCATTGCAGAAAGAACCTCAGGGAGATGCCACAAGCCCATCCCTCACTGGCGGAGAGGAAGGGGCGGGGTAAGGCTGAAAACTGGTAAGGGGGCACCTCGCCGTAGACGGGGATGCCCCAGCTTCTCAGCTATTAAAATAATGGGCTGGGAGATAATCCCTAAGACCTCCTGCTCCTCTGTAATTTTGTGATTCCAGATCCAGGTCATGACTGAGCTGTGTGATACAGTCCACCTCAACTGCAGTTACCTGCTAATGTCAAAAAATGTTTTAGAACTCAGAAATCTGTAGGCTTAGGCAGCAGTGAGCAACAGAGGCAAATGTTTTCTGTAATTTTATATTTTCTAGACTTCTTTGGTTGATGCTATTAGCTGGGGATAGATAAACTGTGATTTACATATATGATATGTGTACCCCAGAGCACCAAATAAACATCCCTTTTCAAGCTCTCATTTGGTCCTGGAACCTATTTTGCAGTGAAGTAACACATTCAACTAAATGTGCCAGTAGTCCAGCTGGTATCTGAAGCCAGGTGCATCATCCGAGTACCTCAGTCTAAAGCACACTCTCAGGCTCTCTCCCGCCCTCCCTCTCTGCCAAGCTACCAGTACGATACAGGTCTTTGACTATTTCTTTTCAAGATACTGTTTCATCTGTTCATCGTTTAAGTTTAGAGCACTCCCGAAGGGCCATGTCCACATCTTCTCTCTCACTTCTCCACGTCGCCTCTAAGGTGACCACATCTTCCCTCATGATTGTAACTGCCACACAAAAGTTGTCCACACTCAGATAGTTCTTCACAACTCAGATCTCTCCAGAGAGCCAAACATATGCCAGCTGCCCACCAGACAACTACACGTGGAGGTTACCCAGACTCCCCCAAAGCCTACGTGTCCAGAATAGAGCTCTCCAGCTCTCCACAAACCTGCTCCTCATCCAGCCTCCTGGAGTGGATGGCTCAGCACCTTAGATATGGCCCTTGACTCCTCTCTCTCCCTTACTCCATATTAGGCAAAATTGACTGTACTGCTTTGATTCTTCTTCAATTCACCTCCCAAGTCCTGTCCCCCATCCTTTCTCTCCTGAATCAAAATGGGTCAATTTTACCCCATACTGAATCCATTCTCCTCACTGCTGCTGGAAAGTTATTTCCAAAACACTCCAAGGTCCTGCTCAGCACCCTTGCATGAGAGATTGTAGCCTATGGGATACAGTCACCATCTTGAGTATTCCAGGCCCTTTATGATCTGTTCCCAGAAACCATTCCAGCCAGAGATGTCAGGCTGTGCAAAGGGTGAGAAAGCATGGTCGGTATTCAGAGAACAGGTGCAGGTTTAGGGTTCTTGGATGCCAATATCAAGTCACTGTCTCTGGCAACACTGACTGCAAAGAACCATCATCTTTGTTCACTAATCCTAGCTGTACATTAAAAACACCTGTGGAACTTATCAAACTTCTGCTGGATCCCACACCAGACCAACTGGATCACAATGTCTGGGGAAAGAGCCCAGCTGTTTTGTTTTTGTTTTTAATTCACCACTACTATAGACTCAATGGCTTAATTAAATAGGCCACTATATAAATATGTTTAAGTACCTGCTGCAATTCAAATACTTAGTAACACATACAAGGTCAATACTAGCATAATACAATGTAACACTGAACTTAAAGATTAGCTTTAAGAGGCTAAACAGAGTCCTGAATTTGTGAATTTATTAACCATTCCTCCTGGCTGCAGAAAATAACAGCCTTTACATTTAATCCCAACCTCTAGCTAATAGCTTATAATAAATCACCTAGAAATCAAAGCAGAGTTTACTCATTAACTGGATTTACACTGTTGATACCCACACAGCTGAAATACCAAGGCAGACTGGTCAGCTTTGGATGTTAGTACATAGACACACACACATGTACTAAAAAGAGCATGCTACTGCCTGCTAATGCCTGGAGGCGGGCAAAATAAACCCTTACAAAGTACCACCTACTTGGAGCTGCCGCCAGCTCCAAGGAATACAAAAACTTAGTTCTGGTCAAGTGGAACTATCCATGCTTTTCCACATTTAACCATACTTTCTTAGATCTTTCTTTCTGAATTTTTTTTCAGTTAGTTGACATACAGTATGATATTAATTTCAGATGCATAACAGTGATTAGACATTTATATACCCTACAAAGTGATCATCCGGAAGTCTGGCACCCATCTGACACCATACAGAGTTATTGCAATATTGTCAATTATGTTCCCTCTGCTGTACTTTACATCCCGTGACTGTTTTTATAATGCTACATTTTTCTTTATGTGTAATTCTCTCTCCATCTCCTTCCCCCAAATTCACATGCAAATCCCATCTATCCCTCCAGGCCCAACTCAAAGGGAACCTGCCCTGAGAATCCAGCTAGAAGTAGGTGCTGCGACCCCTACTTCCCCTTGGAGAAAACTGAGTCAAAGAAGCTGAATGACTTGTTGAAAGCCACTCTAAGTTGCAGAGCCCCAACTGGACACCCAGTCCAGCATTCTTCTCCTCTGACATGCAAGGGCGCTTCAAACACCTAACACATTCTACCGCAGGAGAGGTTTCAGGATGAAAGTGTCCAAGCAAAGACACAGCCAGCCTCATGGCCTAGTGGATAACTCATGTAACTGGCTCAGGATGAATGCATAATGAACGGCAGCTCTAATTATTTATCAACAGCACTCTTATTCATGGTCTCTTTGGTACAATGTCCCAAGTCTGTGGATCCTGGGATACAAATAAATTATAGCCATTGTGCCTCTAAACACATCTGAGTCCTCACAAGAAAAACTTGCTTTCATGGGTGGCAAAGACCTATTAGTGGAAAGCAAATCAATCATCAGGCTGTCAGGAAAAGTTGCCAACTCCAAGGAACACAAACAAAACTAAAATTGAGGAAAACTACTCCCTGCTCTCAGCCCACACAGGCTTGATACGGTCTTAGCTTTATCTCATGTGGGAAATTCCACCTACATGTCAACATGTGCCAGCCCCACTCCTCGTGGGACGCCTTCTTCAGGTCTGCCAAGGCATCCTCCCTACTTGTACTCACTCCCTGGAATTTTAAGATGGCAAATGGAACCATTGCAATAGATAAAAAAGACTACACTTATGTCAAGCCCTGGACTTCTGCAGTAGCGGCCTCAGGCAAAAAACAGACGCACAGCATCCTTCAATTACTTGGGCTGGGCAAGACAGTAAATGAGATCTTGGTTCTAACAGACAGTTTCTACTGATTCCTCACCTCCCTGTGCTATCTCTCAAATGCATTTTTATACAGTACAAATATAAGTGGCCGAGAGCAGTAAAATGGGAGACCCGAGTAACACTGGGTCATCAAAACTCACGACATCAGTTGTATCCTCCTACACGACTGCATCTAAAATTTCGGTTTACCTTTCTGCTGACAATGTGAGTCAGATTAGATAACACTCCTTCACCCACTTGACAAGCACGACAACCAGTCCAAAGCATAGCGATTTACCCAAAGCGAGGGTTTCCTCGGCAGAGGCGCATGCTGCTCCGTGCCCCTCCAATGCCAGCCCCAGCAGAGGCTGTGGCGCTGAGTACTTCCCGCAGGTTACAGCCCCAGATGCCTGTGGGCACAGGTGCTGGATCAAGTGGACGAGAACCCAAGAAGTCAAGTCGAGCCCTACTTGAGCGCCTACAAAACCCTTGGCACCATGAAGGAAAGGAGAAAGGACATGGCAGGGGGACTCCGCTGTCACACGGCATTTCTTCATCTCTTTCCTGGCAAAATGGGGTAAAATTGTGAACTTTCTAAGTATATAAAAATTGCGTCCTCGAGGGGCTGACACTCAAGAAAGGGACAGTGAGCGTACCTAAAACGAAGGGCGGCGTGTGTGCTGAAACGTGTAGCAGAGGTCATCAGCACTCTGAGACTCTGGGGAACGGGGACATCTGGGAGGCTCTCGTTAGATGTCACCGTTGACACCCCTAAGGTTGGGCCTGGCCAAAACTCAGATGTTTCCGTGACAGAATTTCAGAGATTTCAGAATTTCAGGGGACAGGGACCAGAGAGCAGAACCAAAGACTTAGAGAAGTTTTTCCTTGTGTCTCCTGGAAGGACAGTTATAGGGTACAAGCATAATTACGTAACTACCATTCCCTCTAGGAAAAAAAAAAAAAAAACTTCTGTCATAAGCTTCCTCCTTTTGGGTCAAATATTCAACAATGGCTCCCTATGAGCAGAAGAACCATTTTAATGCAGATAATTGACAACTACTTTGGAAAGATGTTGGGTTCTAAATATTTACATGCTTTGGGGACTGAGTAATGTAATTAAAGCAATCTTCAGATATTCCCAGGACCACAATTTGCTTGCTGTTTTAATCTTTTTTAAAAAAAAAAAAAAAAAAAACCTTTCTGGACTCTCCTTTAATAATCTTAAATGCTGAAATCCAGGCTATTCTCAGTAATAGTTGTGAGAAGCCCCTCAGCCCATGAGGGATGTGAAAAATCCCAAATGATTATTTTTTTTTTTTTAGTGTTTTTAGTGCTATTTTTAGTGTCATTTATCAAAATCCACAGAAATTTTAAATTTTAAGAAATGCTTGCCTGGCACATCAGGTGTGCTCAGAGTGAAGGTAGCTGACTTCCTGAGGATTGCCAATTTTCTTCTTTGAGGCTGCATGAAGTCAAACGGTGTTATACCATCTATGAGGCTCCTCCCTCTTTCTGCCCCACTGACATGAGCAAGCACCTCCCACAGGAGCATCATGAGCGCCGCCTGCAGAAGAAACGGCTCCTGCTGTAGAAGCAGCACGTTTTCCTGCCGGGTGCCCTCTCGATGAGCGCTCTGTGCTCCACCTTATATTTGTCAAATGCCGACCTAGAACGTATTAAGATCCTTGCTCGTACCACAGTCACCTCCAGTCCTGGTCTCCTGGAGGTACCATAGGCTCCCGGGCTGAGAAGCTTACCTCATCGACCTGCTTAGCAACCACAACCTGTGCATGTTGCTGAGCTATGTTCTGGTTTCCTGACGGGTGGAGAAGGGATACGGGGAAAGCGCCACAGATGGGAGGTGTCGGACAGCAGGTAAGGCCTGCAGAACCCAAGGAAGCACGATCAGAGGGCTGTGCAGCCTTGAGCGTGAGACGGGCCCTTGCTGTGCCGGACTCTCAGTTCCACCGGGACATATGTTAGCCCAGCATTGAGTCCTATATGGACCCAAGACCCAGATGTTTTCTTGTGAAATCCTCATTTTATATTTAATGGAGCTTAAATTGAAAGGGCTGGCTTATGATCTGGAGAAACCCTCTTTTAAACAGTGAGTTAGGTTTATGTGTACATTCGTTATCATGAGTGTGGTACCGAATTCTTTTCCAGGTAGTATGGACCTATTAAAACACAAACACGTCTGTTTGGACAGGTTTCTTTACTATGTATTATTCACGCCTTCCCCCTGCTCTGGTCCTACCTGTCTCAGCGTTGTTTTATCACGTCTAGGCTCAGATGATACCATCTACTGTAGCCCTGTCAATGTCTAACCGCTATGCTGTGCAGCTAAAACTAATATTGAATGTCGACAGTAATTGAAAAAAATTTTTTGAATTTAAAGAAATGTATTTCCTCTCCACCTTCTCTAAAACAGCATCTCTAAATTTGCTACTCTCTCCTCTTTCATTATAATTTTGGGGGGATAACAGCTTCATTGAAATATAATTCACATACCGTACAATTCATTTAAAGTGTACAGTTCGGTGGTCTTTATTATGTTCACAGAATGTGTAAGCATCACCAAAATCAGTTTTAGAACATTTCATGCCCCTCCAAAAGAACCTCACGTCCATTATCAGTCTCTTTCCACTGCCCACCAGTCCTCCCAACCCTGGGCATTCGCTAATCTACTCTATGTCCTACGAGCTTCCCCATTCTGGACTTTCACATGAATGAAATCATTGCTATCTAATGACCTTTTGACTGGCTTCCTTCACTTAGCATAATGTTTTTCAAGTTTATCCAGGTAGCATGTGTCGGTACTTCATTCTCTTTCTGGATGAACAGTACGTATAATATTCTACTGTGTGGATATACCACATTTTGTTTATCCATTTTTCAGTCGATAGACATTTGGGTTGTTTCCATTTTTTAGCCATTATGAATAATACTACTATAAACATTCATGTACAGGGATTTGTGTGGACACATTTTCATTTGTCTTGGGTTATATATAATAGCTTTGTGAATTTTCTTAAAGGATGAGCAGTGAAAATCCCTTTTACTTTGAGAGCCTATCAAATTCTAATGTGTCAAAAGATGAGACATAGAATATTATTTAGAAACAATTCCAATCATTTTATTTCTCAATAAGCTACATTTGGTGATTTTTTTTTTTAAAGCAGCTAAAATGGAATACAAATCCCTTAACTATGAGGTGTTTTGTCCGGCAAATCAAACAGCACTCCTTTTACTTCAAAAGTTTATCAAATAAAATATTTCAAAAACTGTGATTCCCCTAGCCACTAGATTGATTTATTTGACTTTCCAGAGTCCTAGAAATGCCAATTAACATTAAAGTCTAATTAATTGCCTATAGAGATTTTGGAAAATTCAAGCATCCCGTAACATAGAAGTCAGTGTGGAGATTTCAGTGTAACTATTTAGGCAGCTTTGTTTCTGTTTCTTGCATGTGACCTCACACGAGAATTCAAATGGGCTACTTTAAGAGTGGGTATTTTCTCAGTTACTCATATGCTTTTGCTTGATGATACGTGTCCCCTTTCTAGTCTAACTTCCTTATGCTATAAAGAACTTTGCATTTTCATGTAGTATATTTTCTGCTTCTTTTAAAAGATATGTTAATTGGAAACTTATGTGCACGCAACAATTTGCACAAGGATGTTCGTAGCAGCTGGATTCATGACTGCCACAACTTGGAAGCAATCGAAGTGTCCTTGAGTAGGTGAATGGATAAACTGTGGTACAACCAGACAATGGAATATTATTCAGCACGAAAGAGAAATGACTTAGTAAGCTAGGAAAAGACACAGAGAAAACTTAAATGCATATGACAAAGTGAAAGAAGCCAGTATTTTAAAAAGCTATATACCTTATGATTCCAACTATATGACATTCTGGAACATGGGCAATGACGTAGGGACTAATACTTTGGGGGCGCAATGGCCCAGTGAGGGAGCAGAACAAACTAGGGTGAGGATATATTCATTCCCGATATCCTAGATGAAGACTGGTACCTCACATTTAAACTAAATGCAGCTACACTCTAAACAGTTCACATGCCAATATTAAGCCCTCGATAACCTCCCAGCAAACACGAGGTTAGGGGTACAGCTCTATTCTTAGTAAGAGTGGCCAATCGGAGAAGTCCCATGATTCTAGTATTCTTGGTATTGCTCTTCTGAGAAGGTTAATTCCCTTTTTAACCAGAAAGGACGTATTTTTTAAATCAGGTCATCGATCCTGAGGCGTTTTGTTCTGTGGTCCTGGGAATACAGAGGACCGAACACGTTTCTGTCATCTTTTGGCTGTAGGTGTCCCTCCTCCGGCTTCCAACGTTATTAATCTATGATGGGGGCAGGAGCCGGGCAGGTTCCAAAAGCGTTTGGTTTTAAATGTGTCTGCCATGGCTCTAAAGGACATACACACGGGGCTCTCTCCTGGACCCGCTTCATCACCAGCAGGCTCTCTGCAGCATTCCCCATGTGCGGAAGGGTTCTCGCACTTCCCAAGGCTCTGCTGTCGGCAAAGATCAGGTGGATTGCCAGAGTTACACAGGTGGTTTCAGCAAAGTTCTCTTTCTGCCTCACACTGCACCTGGGAGTGTTTAATAAGTATCAACACCTGAGCCCCATCTGTTTAACTTGGCCCCTGGGGGTGAGGCCTGGGCACGGCTACTTTGAAACCTTCTCTGTGAGTCTCCTCAGCAGCTGCTGAGAATCACGGCAGAAGAGGCCGGGCATCTACCAAAACTGGAGGACCTTCTACCTTTTAACCTTGATCAAAATCCACTCTCAGATCCTTAATTCATGCTGACATGTCGAAAACAACCAAGTGGCACTTAGAGACTGGAGACACCATTAAAACCTGTGACAGATTCTTTTGGGGAGCAACAGTTCTGAATCTCAGAAATCATGCTCATCTATTCCAAAAGTTTCCCAAACACTGGTCCAAAGACTTGCTCCTTTCTGAATCAAATGTGGAGTTTTAAAAAATAGATGATTTGGTCCTACCCTTGAAATTCTGATTCAAAACAGTCGGGGTGAGGGAGTGTCACTCAGAGATTCCAATGCAGGGCCGTTAGGGGGACCACTGCTAATTCTGTCCATGGGCAAGGCCAGCCAGTCTTGTCCTGGATTCAATTCTCTCTAACTCCATGATAAACAACCTTCCCAGGGCTTTCTCCTTTTTATTTTTAAGCCAAACAATGTCCATTGTTGTGTACCTCTGTCCTAATATAACCAAGGAGCTACTAAAAATATAGTGCTCTTTAACCCAGTCCGAAAAAATGACACTGGCAGAGAGACAGTGGCCGTGCACTCCGAATTCTGTCTCCAGTGATGGGGATGCGCTGCCCTGAGTCAGCCACTGGTCCTCTCGTCCTCCTGTGGCGCACCGACAGGAACCCCTGCGGGTGGCTGGGCGACAGCTTCTCCTCTACGGACCATGAACCAGTCTACAGACGTTTCATCTGTGGCTTCAGACACTCCCTGGACACTAAACTAGTCATCTCTTTTGCACATGCACCACTATCAGCAGGGAAAACCATGAGCATGCTTCCCCAAGATGCATATTTATGAATTACTTTCTGTGCCACTGTACCAATAAATAGACTGTGCCCATTATAAAAGAAATACAAACGTTATTCTAAATACTAAAAGAATGTGGAAAAATAAATTTATATTTTTCCCACACTCCTGTGAATTATATTCCAAAACCGGATGTGCCCTAGAAGTTCGAAGGCCACTGCCCGAACCAGCTGATTCACCACCACAGGCACAGAAGTGACCGAGCCTCACTTCTGACCACCGCGAAAAGCTGCTTTCGGCCTCGGCCACACTCTCAGTTAGTGGTATGTGGGAGGCTGTCTTTCAAACAACTGCCTGTGAGACAACTGAACAATCTTTTAGTTCCTACGGTGTGATCTATAACGTTCCCTCGGCGTAGGCTTACGACGGCGTCACTGTGAGGGCAGCGCTCTGCACATTCTAGCACCACTGCAGGGGCTGCTCAGCCAGTAACGATGCGATTTCCAAGTGCAAAACTGATATTCGTTGGTTTTCTGTATATGACAGTTTAGATGTAATACAGTTGAGGCTATGGTTCCTCCAGACAGGCTGGCAACCATCTATAAATGTCTATAATTCTAAGCTGAAACGTAAACCTATAAAAACGTTCAAAAGAACTTTCCTAGTCACATGGAATTGCCTTCCTTCCACTGCTCGCTTGGCCCTGCTCTCAGAGGGTGACCTGTAAAGGGAATCCCATGCAGCTCAATTCTCCTACCAGCACTTCCTTTGGACACTGTGAAGTGACAGTGATAAGATATCACCTATTATTTTTCATCACTATTTTCACCACTGCCGCCACTAGTACCAGAAACTTAATTGAACATTTACTCTGTGCCAGAAATCATTCTAGGCACTTTGCGTTTATCGACTCATTTATTCTAGCAATCTTATGTGTTACGCATTGTTATTTATCCCCATTTTACAGAATCAGGCACTGGTGCAAAGTGAGGTTAACCTAAGTTGCCAAGGTCACACATCTATGTTCTGAGAACTCAGGAAGTCTTGACCTTGGACACCGAGCTGCCTTGGTTCATGGTGTTTTCTTTTCCTACTAAGGCACAATGTGAGACCGTTTACAGCCACTCTGTCGTCTGGAATATAAATATAAAAATATGCGGTTAAAAAAGAAAGAGTGGTTAACATGGCATGAAAGGCATTACCGTGATGTAAACAGACATGCCATTTCATCCCGCTAGGCTTCACGTTTTATTAGCTTTTCTCACCGAAAATTATTTCGGACACCTTGAAAAACTAAATCTTACTCGCACGTCGCCATCACTATGAATTTCAAAAGACACTCATGTGGGGTGACAAGTTTGACTCTGACGCCGGAACAAGGCTGTGTAATGAGGACAGTGAGTGGCAGCCACAGAGTTTGCCCTCACTGGGTACTAGCCGGCAAG
This sequence comes from Rousettus aegyptiacus, assembly GCF_014176215.1. Lineage (NCBI taxonomy): Eukaryota > Metazoa > Chordata > Mammalia > Chiroptera > Pteropodidae > Rousettus > Rousettus aegyptiacus. Next base: position 77,114,998 of record NW_023416287.1, read on the forward strand.
GGACTCCTCTTGGCGCTTCGCACGTGTGAACCTGTTTCTCTCCTGCACTTGAGAAGGGAAGTGAATACACACAGCCTCCTGCTGAGGACACGGAGGTGCCTTAAACCAAAGAACTTGACCGAGCTGGAAAACGCAAAGGAAGCGGTGAGGCCGGGCTGCTGGCTGGGCTCCACGCAGGCCACCTCCTCAGACACGGGCACCCCGAAAAGCACATCTGACCAGCCCAGAGTGCACAGGTCCCAACAAGATTTAAAAAGACAGGCGAGTACCTGACTAAATTGCTAGTTCTATCAGATTAAATTATTAGTAGCTAGAGAAAAAACTGCTGTCGGCGTGTTATCGAAACTCATCCAGATTAACATTTCTTAATCAGTGTGTAAGAGCAGAAGCAGCAGATTTGCTCCGTCTGCACATGTATCAAGCCAGGGAGACCTAATGTATCAGATGCAAAAATCTTGATTCCAAAGGATACGCTCGCTGAAATAATGGAAGACGGGGACAAAAGGTGTAATGTAATACGGGTAACTGTTAATCCTGCTCCGCACACAGAAAATCGATGGCACATGTGCAGGAGGAGGACGACACATCTTAAAAGAGGTACAATTCATAGTGACAGGAAGACCAGTGGTTGCTTGGCATGGAGGGATGGATTTCAAAGAAACACACGGAAACTTTTGGGAGCTAAGGAGCTATTCATTATCTGGATTGTGGTGATGGTTTCACAGGTGTATACATACATCAAAATCTGTCAAACTGTACATGCAATTTAATGTGTGTAACTGCAGTCTAAATATGTACAGTTTACTGCCAGTCAATTAAATCTCATTAAAGTTGTAATAAAATAGTTCTTCTGCATATGTGGATGGGGGGAGGGGGACAGAAATTTATTAAATCTCAACAATATAAAATGCCTGCCCGAAATTAATGTGATTTATAGGTTCCTCTAACAGAAATTCTGTATAAGTGGTAAGTCTTCACCTCACCCAGCAGACCATATTGAGAGGACCAAAATCAGAAAGACCAGCCAGATGGCTTCCAAGGGTGACCGCAATGGGAGAGGTCCACGAAAACCACACCAAGGAGGACGGGCTGTGGGGCCAGGGTTTGGGCCCAGAGTGGGGAGAGGACACACGAGAGCAGGGCTGCCACGTGGACGGGAATGACCGCTGCGCTGTGCACGGGGCAGAGCACAGACCCACAGAGCTCGGACCCGCAGGTGGAAGCAAAAGGAGGCCAAGGAGAGCACCGTGGAAGGGAGAAGTTCCCGAGATGAAGGAGGTGAAAAACAGGATACACCTGCGAGACAGGCTCACCTGTGTGGGGATGGTCAACGGGCAACCTAAGGACAAGTTGCCAGGACTTGGTCTCCCGAATCCTTATAGCGCAACCAATGTCTACCAGATTCCTGCAGGCTCTGATGCTATGATGCCCCAGGTAAAATGAAGAGTCAATATTAATCAACTCAAGTGTCTTTCAGCTCCGTGATTTTTGATTTGGGACTTAACTTCACAAGGCGCATTGGGTACATCACAGATAATCAACTCTTAGTAACATTCATGACCTCTGCAGTGTCACAGAAGCTAGATCAAGAAAATGGTCCAGTCCTATTCCTTTCTAAACTCACGATTTTAAAAGGAGATGGCAGCACACACTATCAACCTCTTTTAACATAACGGGGATGTCATCAGCCACATTCACGGTACAATTAAACAAACTCCCTCTATACTCAGACATTTAAACAATAAAACTATGATTTTAAACATGATAGGTAGAAATGTAAAGAACGATATCATAAGGGATTATAAAGGATTGAAAACTGCTGCAGACCTGAGTGCTGTGGCACCCCTCAGGGAGGGCGAAGGGTGCGTACTGGCCCACAGGGCCAGGCAGGAGGGCGTGTAATAGGACAGCAAGGTGACCAGGGAAGAGCAGGTACAGGTGTGCAGCACGGTGAAGAGAGCAACCCTGTGGACAAAGGGAAACTAGGCAGGGCACATTCTAGAAATAAGAGAGAGTGTCAGAGAGGAAATTAAAAGCTGTCCCTGTGTTCGGACATCTTGAGCATCTCCTGTATTTTATCCTAAAGCAAGCTGGTCCTGACGTGAAAGTATAATGAATGGGAAGGAAACCAAAACTTCATTCAAAACTGAGGGCTGACAGAAGTCACGGTTTCAGAATTTACTGTAAAGTTTCAGCAAGTCACTGCTCCCTAATCACTGACCTCCCCAGCGAGTCCAACGGTCACTGTACTCAACCACAGCCGATGAATCCGTCAGCTCTAACATGCATGCCCCACATTTCTACAGTGCTCAACGGCTTTCCAAGCTTCCTCATGACTTCTCATGGGGTCCAAGTCCCTCTCTGAGGCAGAGCCGATGCTCCTTAAAGGAGTAGGGACACCGAGGACGACAGAGGCCAAAGGGTTTGTCTGCACACACACCATAGGTGCATGAGACAGCACTGCCAGGGACAGACCCCTGGGCACTTGCGTACAGCAAATGACCTACAGAACGCGCAACCGGGCTCCCCTCCCATTGGCACGAGGATGTTCTCTCGCTGAGGACATGAGGCTCCATCGGAAAACACTCCACATCCCAAACGCCCTCCGAACTGCACAGCCACCCTGAACCACAGACCACTGTATGTAGGAAAGTGAGGAGGAAACTGACATTGGTCTAGTTAAAACTGGATCTCAAAGCAACATAAATTTAGGTCACCTATTAGAATTCTTTCCAAAAATTCTTTCCTAAAGATTCAAGTTCCAAACAGTCTGCAGCCTCAGAGATCCTAGAGAGTCCAGAGTCCATTCTCCGAGTATTCCATCCCTATGACCAGGATGATAAAGTTGTCAGTTCCATTTTTTTTTTTTTAACCTCCAAAACTAGAAAATGCAGAGCTTCCTCCTTCCGTCTCCCTTCTGTAATGCACTTCTGCGGCCAGGGATCTGTCCCCTTGCTCTGAGAGGGGCCGACGTGCTCGCTTCTGGTGTCACTGTCAGCAGAGGCCAGCCTCTCACTTGCATCAGCCATCATCCTTAAACTCCTCCTGTTTACCAAAGTGAAGTGTTTCTATCTGTTTTTCTTTCTTTTTTTAAGGGGGGGTGCAGTCGAAGTACTTTTTTCACTATGGACACTCATTTCCATACTGCTCCCCTGGAAGGCCTTCGAATTCTCTCCAACCTCTTCATGCTTGTGGGGACCCAAACTGAGCAAGATACCCAATTTGGGGACCTGACCAGGGTTGATAAATTAGACCCCGCCACCCCACAGTGAGCACAGGACCTCCTCCCCATCTTGAGGGACGCTCCCACCCACAAGGGTCTGTTCGTCACCCTCCGGCCCCGTGCCACAGGTGTACCTAGCTGCACACTCCTCCCTCAGGATCCCAGGCGATCGCAGTCCCATCTTTCACTATTAGTCACAGCTTGGCAACACAGCAGAGCCAGATGGAAATGTGTGTGCTCAATTACCTTGGCTACCTGAGCAAATAAATCTGCTTTGCAGCATCCCCACTCTCTTTCAGAAAAATAAACAGCTCAAAAAAGGGATCAGACCCGGCCAGCCCAATACCAATAAGTTGACCCAATCCCACCAGCAAAGCTAGAAAAATGCACTGAACCTCTAGCCTCACTGCAGAACCTCAGACCCTTTGAATCATTCAAGGGAAAGGTCTATCCCTGGACCTTCATGATGCCCAGAGCACCAGAGTCTGCTCTGTTCTGGGAAGACCACCTGACCAATGAGCAAACACCGCTGAGGGAGGCAGCATGGCTCCTCAGCCAACAGGCTGGGGCTGAATTCCAGCTTCTAGCTTCCCCATTTACTACCTTCACACTCATGGAGAATTGTTCGACACCTGTTAAGTCTCCGTCCTCCCTCACCTGCAAGATGGGGATAACAAATCTCACTTGACAGTTGTGAGATGTTCTAGGCCAGCATTTCCCAAAGATGCTGCACAGAACATTACTCCCTTGAGATAATACTTGAACACAGTTTTGTGTTTAAATATGATTTGCAAACCCAGCATAATGCATTCCCCCACCTTGGAGACTCGGAATGCATGTCAGATAACTGCTCTGAGAAGCCCTGCCGTAAAGGAAGATGCTCCACTTGATTAATCAAGGGTTTCCTAAACTCATTTGACCATTTTTGTACCCTTGGTTAACAAACACACTTTTCTCCCAAAGTTCGCCCCGGCCTTCACGGGCCTCTACAGTCTGGCCCACTCTGTCTCTAACTGTACAGCCTACAACTCTCCCCCAGACCCACTCACCACGCAGGTTAAACTTTCCTAGGTGCTGTTCCCTGACCATGCCTTTGTTTATAATAGCTTTTTTTGAGATATCATTCACACAACACACAATTCAGCCATTTAAAGTACACAAAGGGTGTCGGTACGTTGGCAGAGCTGTGCATTCACCCCCATAATTTTAGATCATTTTCATCATCTGCTACTCCCAAAACACACACCCACAAGCACTTATTCACCATTTCCCCTCAAACCTTCAGCCTTAGGCAACCACAAATCCACTTTCTGTTTCTATAGATTCGCTTATTCTGGGTATTTCATAAAAATGGAATCATACGATATGTGGTCTTTCGTGTCTGGCTTCTTCCACTTAGTTTTCAGGGTTCATCCCTGTGGGAGAATGTATCAGCATTCTGTTCCTTTTAGTGGCCAAATAATATTCCACAGTATGAATATACCACATTTTGTTTATCCAACAACTGAAGGATATTTAAACTGTTTCACTTTCTGGCTATTGTAAATAATACTGCTATGAATACTCGTGTATTAAGTTTATGCATGAACTTAGGTCTTCATTTCTCGTGGGTATATTTAAGAGTGAAATTGCTTGGTCACGTGGTAACTCTATACGTTTTACTTTTTGAAGATCTGCCAGACTATTTTACAAAGCAGCTGCACCAATTTACATCCCAAGTAGCAGTGTATGAAGATTCTAATTTATCAACATCCTTGCCACCATTTGCTTATATGTCTTTTCAATCATTGACATCCTAATGAACGTGAAACAGTACTGTTATTGTGGTTTTGTGACCATTTCCTTTAAGGCCCCACTTCTAAGGGTACAAGCACTCTATTCCACCCACCTAGATGCATTCTTCTCACTCTATGTATCCATCAAGATGCAGCTTAAATCCTACAGATTTCTTGGACCATCTTTGACAGTCACATCTCTGAACTCATTTCAAATGACCCCAGGCATGGCTTAGTTACGGGGCTTTCTGGCCTACTGATGTCTTCTTTCTCCAACAAGACTGTCAGCTCCTTAAGTGGGGTCTTACATTTCTTAATGTTCAGGAAGGAGCTTAGCAAATAACTGACACTTCACAAAGGTTCACTGATATGATTTAACGTGGGACCTGAGGCTAGACTTGGGGCAAGTAAAAATGAGGGAGAGAATATACGGGATCTCAGACTGGGAGGGAGGATTAGAAGGCAAGAAGTTCCATTTCTCACGGGGAACTAACTATACGTTCTCATGCAAAGGACAGAATTCACGAATTTGATGTTCCGTACCATTTTAACATTCTTAACTGTGAATCCCCACTTACTCACAAGTCTAGACTTGGTAAGTTCAACAAATCCTCTCGTTTTCTCTCCTCTTCCTTTCCTCCAGCACAGGAAGACTCTGCAGGAACTCCCAGGATGGGGATGAAGATCTGTATTTATCCCCTTGAGCTTTGACAAGAGTCATCCCCCACCTACCCACATACAACATCAAGAGATGGAGAGCCTCCCCCCCACCCCCACCCCACCCCCACTGTGAGCCACATCAAATAAAAACAGTCCCCAGCAAATTAAGAGAAAGAATTGCTGAGTCCGAGGCCAACTGCATCTCTAAAGACTGGAGGTCTTTAACTTTAGTTTCTCATTCCCTTTACTTTACCCCAGCTGTTAGAGACTTAGATTCAAAGCACACTCTGCTAGGTCATGGCTACTTGAATCCCATAATTATTACAACAACTACTGATGAGTCAGGAAAAGCACAACACAAAGTTGGCCAAGCACTATTAAATGAATGTGTTCCAGCATTTGAAATTGACAGAAAAGGCCCACATTGGAAATACAGCAAAACCTTTCCCTGCATTTGACCAATGGGTCTCCTCTTTCCTTGCACAGCAAGGATTCTGTCAGAGCTTCTAATGCATCTCTCAGGTCAGTAACAGAAACCCAGAGATGCTGACAATAGAACGTTCAAAAATAGCTCTCTCCTGCAGCCACACATGCTGGTTTTACACGTCTAATCCACGTTCATGAGCAAAAATTGCTGAGGAATTTCAGCAAAATTATTTGACTACACCCTGGGTCTCAGCACGTAAAATGACCATAAACTTTAAAGAAAACCCATATGGAAGCAGTTCTTGGTCCATTTTTAACATTCAAACCCCTTAATCGTCAAATGCATTATTACCCTAGACAAGATCAGATCACCACCACCCTGGACGTCCACATCCCCTCCCCTCTAATGAGTGTGAATAAGGACCCGAACAAGTGAAATAACCAAAGTCGGAATAACCACGGGCCCAGCTTCAGATGTGGGATAGAAGAATGGAGGCACCTAGTCAACAGGACCTATGGTGTGAATAAAGCTGGAGAGCAGGAGAGTCTCAAAGCTACAGGTGGATTTCAGGAAGTATTTGATAAAAAAGAGAAATGTCTTATACATCTGAGTGCAACTGGCAAAGAGAAGAGAATGGGTATGGAAAACCATCGGATGCCCGTGACATCCACGGAAGTGCTAGAGAGCTGCCGGAACTTCCAGCACGGCACGAAGTCATGAGAACCAAGCCACACTCGCCTTCTGTTTTAAAACCGTAAAGAAACCATCCCATAAAGGAGGAAAGACAGTCACCTTCGGATGAAGCAAATGAAGACTCAGCTTAAACGATTCTCCCAAGGCATAGAAGCTTGTCCAGACCCCAGGTCTCCCTCCACCGTGCCATACACTTGACCTCCAACCGTAATACATGAGCAGGGCTAGGGGCTGCAACACATTCAAACTCAGTCTGCTCTCCACACGATATGACCTTGATCCGCATTTTCAGGTACAAGGTATGCATCAGCAGATTACACCAAGATAAGTGACTCTTAGTCAAGCCCTGATAGCAGATTAATATAGTATGTGGTCTTTTTTATGGCATGTGGGAGGTCAAACATTGCAACCATTTTAACTCCGCAGTCTCTTACCATATTTTGGAGAAATAAAATGGTTATAGATCACTCAATTTTTAAATTGTTTAGTTCTCCAATCATTGCTTATTTTGAATATGGTCAATGTACAAGTATAATCAAGCAGACTTTTTAAATACAGATCTCCACAACCAGCAATAAAACATTGCAAATCAGTAAAGAAGCCTATAAAACAATGTTCCCTTATGGAAATTTAATTGGACTGAAAATTTACCCATAAATTCACTGAATAAACAGCCCACCTTAAATGGGATTCTCCTCTCACAGAAATTACTCACTTCTCACTAAATTAGCCTATGCGGCCCCCCAGCACTCACCTAAAGGACTTTACAACGAATGCTGCTAACTCCACCAGATGTTCTCTGGAGGTGGCAGGAAGAGTTGGCTGAAATTATCCAGCATTTTAGTGTCAACTGGAATATGAATTTCCACTAAAACTTTGGTAAAACTATCGTTGCCTACATTATGCCTCAAAAGTTCAAGACCAACACTGTGGTGGTGAATTTTATGTGTCAATTTGGCTAGGCCACAGTACCCAGACATTTGGCAAACGTTCATCTAGATAATTCTAGTGAAGTATTTTTTTAGATGAGATTAACATTTAAATCAGTAGACTTTGAGTGAAGCAGATTACCCTCCACAATATTGGTGGGCCTCATCCAATCGGTTGAAGGCTGTATGAAGAAAACACTGACCACCCCCAAAGAGAGAACTCTCCTGTAGATGACCTTTGGACTCAAAATGCAACATCAATTCTTCCGTGGATCTCCAGCTTGCCAGCCTTGAGCCAATTCCTTAAAAATCATCCACCCCCTTCCCCTGCTCTCTCTCTCCGCACACGCACACTTCCCCTCCCTCCCTCTCTACATTTGTTGTTTCCCTAGAGAATCCTGACTAATACAATCACCTAGCCTGTCTTCTGAGGAAATAACCTGGACCTATCCTTCAGAGCTGGGGGCAGGGAGGCGGGAGTAGAGGGAAGCGAAAATGTGATCTACCTACATGCCTAAACAGAAATCCACTTCCAGGGGAAAACCCCGAGTACCATCTACGCACGACTAGTAATTTGAAATTTCTATTTCAACCCCAAATGCTTGGCATCTCAAGACGCTCTCTAAGAGCCCTGGTTGCTTCAAAAGGGAGCCTTCGGTGAGATCTGTGAAGTGAATGGCAATGCTATAAAATAGATTCATTACACCAGGAGGGGAGGAGAGAGGCCCCCAAAAAATTCAAAGAAAGATGAAATGCTGAAATGCTAGGCATTTATTGTTCTGCTGAAACAATGAAATAAGTCTCAAGAGACACCAGTCTCCAAGGCTAGGTTTCAGTTCATCAGAATAAGATGAAGACATGAGGAAATGTGCTAAGAAACAGAACCTGGGCTCGTCTTGTTTCTAAGATCTTTCCTCTGGAGCCACCATTGCCGCCATTGAGCAAAAGCAGCAAAGGAAGATAGAAACTCCTCTTTCTGTCCCAACTACCCAGGAAGTCAGCTGGGCTACAATGACTCTTACCTGGCCATCTGCTTATATGCTTCTTCTGCCACAGCAAAGATGTGGGGGTCCATATCCCCCATGTTTTGGCCACTGTAGGCATAGATGACATCTTGTCCGTAGATTGGCAGCTGTTCATAAGGATTAATGGCAACGAGCACGATACCTGCAAACAGACAGCGCCGTCAGACTCTGGTCGCACAATGGCCACCTGGTGTCAGCTTTTAAAGGCCCCGTTCGTATGCATGGAGACTAAAGAATGATAGAGTAACAGGATGAGTCACAGCCAACTATCACTCAACTAAAGCAAGATGTATCTATATGTTTACCAGGCACAGGACTAGGCCCAGGTAGAGAAGAGAATGACAGGGCAGGCCTCCAAACACTCTAAGCATTAAATAAGCACACAGGCGTGCGCGCATGCACACACACTCACACTCACACGTGCATCTTGCATATAAATGTTCGACAATTTGAATTCACAAAACAGATATGTGCAAAGTGTTTCAGGACCAGAGGAAAGAGGATACTTAACTCTAACAGGTATTAGGCTTAAAAAACCATCTCAGAATTAAAATCTAGTAAAGAGACTTAATTTTTCATTTGAGTATGGGTTATCTTAGCTAAAATACAAATAACTTGTAGACAAGGAGTACAAGGTACACATCTTAAAGTTAAACCATGGCTCAGCCAGTTATTAACTGGGTAACTAAGGCAAATTACTTGAGTACCTCCATTTTCCAGCCTGTTAAATGGCATAATTGCATTTACCTGGATTATCCTGAGGATAAAATGATTAATAGAGAATGAGAACACCCAGCCCAGCACTTTGCATAGTAAGCCCAGAGTGTTAGCTATTTCTTTTTATCTCATATCACATTATATCATGTAATATCTTTCATATCGCCATTTTTTCATCTTATGTCCCCAAAAGGATGCAGTGCAATAATAGACTCAAGAAATACGTGGTGATTGAAGAATCAGTAACTCTTCTAATGTTTCGGATCTTCTTTAAAGGAATAGCAAGGTAAATAGATATTTGAGAATATAAAAAGAGAAAAAATACAAATTTGATCTTCAAGACAAGACAGAAATCCACATCTTTTTATTTCACATAGGTGCCTATTCTCGATGTCAAGAGAACTACTGACTGGCCTTCAAGAAACAGGAGCTTTTCCAGTCATGTGGGGAAGAAAAGACAGGACTGGGAAGGTGACTGCCAGGACAGGAAACCTCTCACACTGTGGTCCCTTGTGGTGTTTGAAGAAAGGGACAATCAAAAGAATGAGAAAACAAACCACAGACTGGGAGAAATACTTGCAAAAACCATATCTGATAAAGGACTATTGTCCAAAATATATGAAGAACTCAGGTTCGATGACAAGGAAATAAGTCACCAATTAAAAAATGGGCAAAAGATCTAAATGGACAGCTCACCAAAGAAGATATATTGATGGCAAATAAGCATCTGAAAAAATGCACCTCATCATATATCGTTATGGAAATGCGAATTAAGACACTAATAGATGCCACTACATGCCTAGTAGAATGGCCAAAATCTAGAACACTGACACCACCAAATGCTGATGAGGATGTGAAGCAACAGAAACTCTCAGCCGCTGCTGGTGGGAATGCAAAATGGTACAGCCACTTAGGCAGTTTCTTACAACATTAAACATACTCATGCCATGTGATCCAGAATTCACACTCCTTGGTATTTATCCAAAGGAACTGAAATTTATATCCTTACATAAACCTGCGCATGGATGTTTATTGCAGCTTTATTCATTATTGCCAAAACTTAGAAGTAGCTAAGATGTCCTTCGATAAGTGAATTGGTGAGTAAACTGTATTACATCCAGACAATAGAATATTATTCAGCACTAAAAAGAAATGAACTATCAAGATATGAGAAGACATGGTGGAAACTTAAGTGCATATTACGACGTGAAAGACGTCAGTCCGAAGAGGCTGCGCACTGTGATTCCAACCACAGAATCGTCTTCTATAAAAGGCAAAATTATGGAGATAGTCTAAAAGATCAGTGGTTGCCAAGGGTTAATGGGAAGAGAAGGGTGAACAGGTAGAGCACGGATGACTTTCAGGGCAGTGAAACCACTGCTGTGACTCCATACTGGTGGATATAGGTCATTATGGTCTTGCCCAAACCCGTAGGATGTACAATGCCAAGAGTAAGCCCTAATATAACTATGGACTTTGAGTGACAATGATGTGTCACTGTGGATTCATCAATTATAACGAATGTATCACTCTTGAGCAGAATTTTGACAGCTGAGGAGGCTGTGCGTGTTTGGCAGAAGGGGGTATATGGGAAATCTCTGTACTTTCCACTAAATGTTGCTGTGAACCTAACACTGCCTTAAAAAGTAAAATCTACTTAAAAGGGGAAAAAATATGAGAGAGAGAGAGAGGAAATGTAATAAACCAAGTAAAGGGTAAAGAGAGGAAGATGATGCCCAACATCTGAAGTTCCCTTCAGATGGAAGTTTGTCTGAAAATTAAGACACAGGGCTCTGACAATGTCCACTTGATGTGGGTAATGACTTGGAGAGTTCCCTTAAGAACAGCCTCACATATTCTGCTGATTTCCAAAGTTGTATAAAACCCTAATTCTTGTAGCATTCAATGCAAATTTTGATATTCTACTCTGTGGTCACACACTTGGGAAGAAACGAGTACCTCTTAATGAATTAGGATTCTGTGCTATGTCCACCACTCTGAACAGCTGAAGCATCTAGATAAACATGCACGTTTACAGAGTTCATGTTTTTACCATGCCATTTAACGATACTCTAAAAAAGAAACACCCAATTTGAAACATGGAAAATTGAGAAATTTCAAGAAAAACAAGTAGAAGGGAATTTTAGGACTTCTGGTTTAAAGTGTTTGTCATGGCTTCTGTTCATGAATTTGACAAATGTTCATCATGCACCATGTTTGTACATGGGCGAGTGAGAGGGTCAGAGAAAAAGGCATCTTTTTCTCAAGCAGGAAACTAGAATACACATACAGGACTGCACTCAGTGGTGAGAGCAAATCCCCCAAGACTCCAGGGCTGTTGCCTAAGCCAGTCGAGCCACACAGGGTGGCCCACTTCTTCACTGGTTGAGCTGTGATTAACACCAATCGTCCCGCAAAGATACAGGGCAAACTAATGAAGCCACATTCACTAATTGAAAACCTTTCAAGGGTCTCAGATGAGAGATACTTATAAACGAGACTGAAAGTAGGAGTCTTAACCACTGGAGTTCAATACATAAAGTCTGAAGATTATAAGCACTTTCAAACCCACGCAGCTATTAGATACCCCTCACTTACCACAGTACGTGTAGATATGGTTTGACTCCAGGAAACGGACCTTTAAATTGTGCAAAACTGCAGGCTCGTGTAGATAGCTAAGGGCAGTCAGGTCATTTTCTCCCACCAAGATATCTGGATTCCGCAAGAAGGGCAGCTGGTTGCTTTGGACATCGATGGGGTATTCCCGAATCTAAATGCAAGTAACAGACACAAAAAAAGGCAGAGTTATGAAACATTCAGCTTGTATTCAATTCTTGTCTTGTTGGCTAGGATCACTACCCTAAGCAGATCATAAGTGGTGAAGATAAATACATGTTTTAAAGAAAGGCAAGCTGAACAAAATACCTGTGCTGACGTGAGAAACCCGCCCAGGTGGAAATTTTGCTGCTAACATGATCTCAGGTAAAAGACTGAATGATATGAGGCATTCAGGAAGCACAACGACTACATTAATAAAGCATTCTACTGCTTCTCAATGAAAAGATACTTACCGAGTCTTTAATTCTAGTTGCAACAGAAGTACTGTTCTTTCTCCCATCCAGGAAACCTCCTTTGGTTTGCCCCACTTCATGCTGGTCTTCCCATCAACACACACACTCACTTTTTATTTGGATTATCTTGCAATAAACTGCCCTCCATAACTGCCCTCAAGGTGTACCTAAATTTTTTACAACCTAACTGCAAGCTACTCTAGGGCAATGATTTTACTTTGACCTAAAGTGTAATAGGAGCTTGAGTGGGTGTGGGTGTGGGGGTGTGGGGGTGTGGGTGTGTGTGTAATCAGGGAGTATGACTACACATCTTAAATTCAAATCTCAAATGCAAGGTATTATCTCTGCACTCAATAGCACTTAGGCTACATAAATTTATTGACAGGATATATTTATAACTTTGATTATGTGTGTACAAACATGTAAAAACAATTAATAAAAAAGATGGCGGTGGTGTTTTTAAACGTTTAAACAGGAGGAACTTGGCTGCTACTTACCATGTTTTATCTGAGTAACAGAGATTCACAGACATAGATACTAGACTAGTGGTTACCGGAGGGTCGGGGGGAAGGGGAAGGTAGATGAGGTAAAAGGGGTCAAATATGTGGTAATAAAAAGAAATCTAACTATGGGTGGTGAACACTCAATGCAGTATACATATACGTGTGTGTGTGTTTGTGTGTGTGTGTGTGTGCGCACGCGCGTGCGCCTTACTGTTGAATTATACACCTGAAATTTACTGGATTTTGTTAACTAATGTTGCTATAATAAAAATATTTTTTAAAAAAAACATTGAAAAGAAAGCATATTTGGAAGAAATAAAAATAAATTATGTTGTAAAAAAAAAAAAAGAATCATGATTGTTTGTAAAAACAGTTTCCCAAATGTGACTTATGTTCAGGAACCCTGTGTGGGACTCAGGAACCCGAATTTTTAAAAATTCCGAAGTAGTTCTGATATAAGTGGCTCATGGCTCATTATTTAAGAATAACTACTCTATACGAGACTTTCACAAAATTCTACGGGCATAGCCTTAATTTACTAAGATAACAGTTAAAAAAATATAAATATAAATGTCCCCTCCCATCCCACTCTTAGCAAAACTGTAATACCAGATCTTAAGGTATGTTATTAAAGCCAGCAATTAAAGCACTATGGTGATAGTGCTAAAATAGACACAGATAAATAAAATGTAATAGCAAGTACATATGGAAAATTTGTTCATAACATTGAAATTGCAAATAAATGGTTAAAAGGAATTTTCCAAATAATAGTGGTAGATAAACCAAAAGCCATTTATAAAAAATACTGGGCCAGTGTTCTATTCTCACTCCTCATACCAAAATAAATTTTAGATAAAACAAATGTGAAAATTAAAACCAGAACGAAAAACGAAAGCATTAAAAAAAATGTGGGCAAATATTTGTAAAAGTTTTGGAAGAAATTAGTTTTAAAGAACAAAGCAAAAGCCAGAACAATGTTGGAAAATATTAATTTGACTATAACACAGAACATTAAAACCATCATAAAACATAGCATATGCAGAGTAAAGCTGGAGGAGGAGACAGCACTTCTACAGTACATGAGACTTAATAATCTTAATATCCAAAAAGTTTTAAGAAATCAAAGAAAAATCTATGCCTTGACAAAAAAAAAAATTGTACATAGGCTACAAGTCACAAAATAAGAACTACAAATGAAAAACTATTCAACTTGACCATTAAACAAAACAATGCGAACGAGGATTATTAGCACTAATATCCATCAGATAAGCAAAGGTATAAAAACTAACACAACCCTAACTGGGAAGGCTGTGTGCACACAGGACCACGGCTGCTGGTTCAGACTGATTCGCCCTCTCTGGAGGGCAGCTGGCAACACCTAGTCAGAACTTTTTGTGGACATGCTCTTCGTTGGCCGCAGGAGACAGTCTTATCAACTAGCAAAGATACTGACTCGCCGAAGCTATAAACATCAAAGTAAAACATGACATAGGCCTATATTTACAGTCAGGCAGCTACCCATAGCATTCTGCTGAATCTAAGAAAAAAGTGTTACAGAATGAAATATAAGATTCCATTTATTTAAAACTGTATATCAAGGTCTGTCTGGAATAACAGCCACAGAAAACAGCAATGGTCATCTATGTCAGCGAGGTTTTCAACTTTGTCAGTTTCCTGTGGTTGGTTTTTCATTTTTATGTATTAATCAAGGCTCTTTTCTTTCTGTGAAATGTTCTTTTATTTATATCAAACTTATTCCATAGAGGAGGCCAGGAAACAACTATCATGAACATGATGCAGACAAAATTTCCAAAAGGTGGAAAACAAGGGGAAATGGAGTGCTGAAAGCTGACTTTTATTTCATCATATTCAAGAGCAGATGACCCCCTTCACCTCCTGCTGAGTTAGTGGTATCACTGGGACTCTAACCAGACCTCCCCCACTGAGGCATTCCGAAGCCTGAAGCCCGTCCAATGGAGAAGTCCCTTCCCCGCAGGAGCACATCTGCTCTGCGCCTCCTCCGCGGCTGTCCACCCTGCCGCGGTTAGCACAGGGAACAGCCAGTTGCAAAACCGCAGCGCCCATGTAGCTGACCCCTCGGTTTTCAGATTGGAAAGCTGGGATCTGAGCCCAGTGACTTTAAACACTGAAGCAGAAATGCTGGCATTTCATCTTTTCTGAGGTGAATCTCCCCCACAAAAGGCTCTCCCAAAAGCATGCAGAGGAAAACGCATATGCAATTTTGTGAAAACACAGTCCACAAATAAGCTACTGGTATTGGTTACAGTAAAATTGATAAAGAGTAAAAATGTCCAGAGCAGCAGAAAAGAGGCAGAGCTGCAAACTCAGCATTCAAAGCTACGGATTCCTTGGTGTGTGTGTGTCCAGAGGGAAGGAGAGAATGAAGGACTTAAGGATTTTTTTTTTCCCCCTTTAACAGGAATTTGATTCTAACACTGCTGCTAACATCAAAAACATTTATGGCAAACATGGTTTTATTTGAAATCTAAGCCTTTATGATGTGATCAGGGACCATGGACTTTCTGGCACAAAAGACATCACAAGAACTGGGCCTTCGGAGGTGAAAAAAAGGTTGACTCTTAACACTCATCACAAAATTAATGATCAGTCACTTACCTGGAATAGACCTTGGAGACCCCTGGAGACCAGGAACGGATGGGGGTTTCCAACTGGCCCCCAACTAACATACAGGACTAGACAGCACTTGAGAATGGAAAAGGAGGGACAGGGTCGGGGATGGCTCTGCACCTGCACTCGCCAACTGGACAGCACATATGGCCATTTAAATTCATTAAAATTTAAATTAAATGCAATTAAATGCAATTAAAATTAAATGCAATTAAAACCTCAGTTTCTCAGTCACATTAGCCACATTTCAAAAGCCCAGTAGCCACATGCGGCTAATGACTACCACACTGGGCAATACAGAGAGAACACGCCATTGAAGCACAATGTTCTACTGGACAGTGTTGGGTCTAGATTGCCCTAAACTCTGCGGGTGTGCGATTCAATGATATTTAGTAGGTGCTTAAAAAATATGAGTTGAGTGGAAACTCTAATTTATTCCTGGTCTCTCCTTTCCCTCAATTTGTGTCCATGTTACGAGGTACTGCAGCAAGAAAACAAAGATCTTTGAATGACAACTCCCAACACAGAGATTTGAAGCTAATAGTAATCATATATGGTAGGTGAAGAAAGCTAACTTCCTTCTCCTATTCTACCCACAGAATCTTCTGATTTGGAGAAAAGTCAAGTCAGTAAAAATATGGTTACCAGCTAGCAAGGGGACCCTGAGGAGCTTCATGTATCATACTCCGCTGGAAATGGCACCCAACTCAAGCAGTGGCTCTCGACTGTTCCTGTACCTTGGAATTTCATGGGGAGCTTTACTGTGTCCCATCCCCAAATTCAGATTTACATGGTCTGGCTGCTACTTCAGCTTTATGATATCTTTTTAAGAACTCACCAGAGGGTTCTAATGTGCAGCCGAAGGTGAGACCCACTGAACTCAACCGCGATGAGGCCCTGAGCCCATCACTTCCTTAGACCGCAGGATGAGAGGACTGGTCTCCCACCGTATTAAAAGACTGTTTTACATTTTGTCCTAAACAAGTTTTTTAAAAGCACAAATATTTATTGAATAAAAGTTCTTCTGTCTTACTCTGTAAAAGTTCTGTGTTTAAGTTTAGCACCATCTTCTCCGGTCCTCCAAAAGATGTCTCTTAAAAAGAACCTTCTTATTCTTAACTTCCTACTACTTAGCACAGGCCTAAACTCAAGTGGGTACTTAATTACTTGAAAAATAAAATACCCTTTGCTTCATGTAAACTACTTAGTTATGAAAGACCGGTTAGGTTATGAGAAAGTAAAAAATTAACCCTGAAACCTCAATGGCTTAAAACCACAAAGGTTTCTCTCTCACTCAGGCTAGGTGCCCAAGGCTGGTTGATGTGGAAGCTTTGTTCCACAGGTCACTTAGATGTCAACACACGGCCTTCGCATTCACCGAGCAGGGGAAGGGAGAGCCTGACAAACTCCCATCCGTTCTCCCCTGCTTCTCTCTGGAAGTGGTATCCATCAACTCTACCGAGGGCTTTCCGGACAAAAGTCATCACGGGGTCTCACCTAACTGCAAGGGGGATGAGGACGGTGGTGGAGTATTGAGATGCCATTTCTGCCATGATAAGTGTTCCTGCTTTGGGAAGTCAGCGGAAACTCAGAGGGAACTGCCCGAGCGGGTTTCAAAACAAGTGTGGGGTTGGGGAGTAAAGAGAGTAGTAAGTGCCCTGGGGCAGAGTCAGGTAGCTCACCGTGTTTCCAATAGACTTCTAAAGACGCTTGGCCTTGAACTTGTCATATTCTAAACCCTATATTTGTATTTGTGTGTGTGTGTGTGTGTGTGTATTACATTCATCATAAGTTAGACTGAAAGCTCCACAAAAGTGCGGATGTGCCATTTTCACTGCTGTATAACCAGACACCAGCATATAATTGCTCAATAATAATTGTTTTAATAATGGATAATGAATGAATGGTGATGCAAGCAATGAAAGGAAGAAAAAGATCATAAATTAAAATATACTATTAAAAAGTTTGAATGAATAAAATTCAAACTGAATTTTGCTAATCGAATTAACAAAAAGTTTCAATAAACAAAACTACAGCAGCATAAAATATGGAGTCGGAGTCAATATTTTGATTTCAATTTACTGCGGGGAACACAGCTTCCACATTCTGTTAGAATCGTGGACCCCCAGTTTAGCATCGAACTTGGTGTTTATCCGGACGGTTTCCTCTATGGGCCTCAACGAGGCTTTCTCAGCCTTGGCACCCGAGGCGGGGAAGGAGGCTGCATTTACGAGGTGCTTACCAGCATCCCTGCCCTATGCCCACAAGATACCAGTAGCAAACCTCCCTCCTCAGTCATGACAAACCAAAACGTAGCCAGACATTGCCCAATGTCTGGGGGGCGGGAGGATGAGGGAGCAAAATGACTGCTTCGCCCATCTCCAAGCAGAAGCAGCCAGGCAACATATGCCAACTGATAAGAAAAGATCATGACTACCGGGGTGGGGGGGGACAGGTCGATGATGTTCAGTAGACAGATGTCAATCTGGAGGCGGATGGTGGTGGTGGCGGCTCAGGAATGAGTCCTACCTATACTGTTTTTTATGCCACTGACCTGTACACTTAAAATGGTGACGATGGCAAATGTAGAGGGCTTGGATGTGCCGAGACAAAGGTGGAGCATGTTACTCCTTTTACAGCTCACATATTCCCGTCTTCCTCTCACTCATGAACACTAAGCCTGGGCCTTGCACGCAGGGAGCACTCAGCACCAAGGTGGCTGCTGGGCGGCACTGGATGCAGAACTTAAATGTGAGACCATGGAAACGCGGAGCGTGTTCCGTTCCCTGCCACTAGAGGGCAGAAGCCAAGCAGCCTGTATGGGAGGTGTGGGTAGGAGAGATGGCCTGCCAGGCAGAGTTCCACTCCGGGCAAAGAATGAGGAAGTTACACTTTATCACCAAGGTGTGCACACACTGAGAGGCTTGATCCAGTTTAAAAACACAGTACTGTGCTAAGGGTTCCCACAGAGAGACACCTTGTGCCCAGCACAGCTGTGGGGAGAAAAAGAGAAGACACACCGTCCTCCTCCCCCAAGAAGTGTCCCATCCTCTCATGCGCTTAAATATACACCTTACATTGTGCTAAGCGAAACAAGCCAGATACAAAAAGACAAATGTCGTATGACTCCACTTCTATGAGTTACCTGAAACAATCAAACTCGGAGCCAGAAACTTGGAGAGAGAGTACCAGGGAAAGGGGGAACAGGTAGGGAGAGCTATTGTTCAATAGAGTTTCAGCTTTGCAAGATGAAGAGTTCTGGAGATGGGCGGTGGTGATGGCTGCATGCCATGCGAGTACGGCGGCCCCCCTTATCTGCAGAGGACGTGTTCCAGGACCCCCGGTGGGCTCCCGAAACCGCGGGTAGTACTAAACTCTATATATACTATGTTTTTTCCTAGATGTACATAAAAAAATGATAGTGTTTAATTTATAAATCAGACACACTAAGAGATTACTAACATATCAGAGAACCATTATAACAAGATGCTGTACTAAAAGTTCCATGACTGTGGTCTCTCCCTCACTCGCTCTCCCTGATAACTGATCTGCGGACTGAGATGGTGACTAAGTGACTAACAGGCCAGTAGTGTGTGCAGCATGGATACGCTGGACAAAAGGGATAATTCACGTCCCAAGTGGGATGGAGCAGGATGGTGCGAGATTTCGTCACGCGACTCGTGACAGTGTGCAATTTAAAACTTATATTTCTGGAATTTTCCATTTAACATTTCCAGATCACAGTGGATCTAGGTAACTAAAACCCTGGAAAATGAAACCACCAGTAAGGGGGGAGGGGTGCTACTGTATTTAATGCTACTGAATTGTGCACTTAAAAGTGGTTAACACGGTACATTTTATGTTTTGTATATTTTACCACAATAAAAATAAGTAAATAAGCAACAGGGGACAGAAACGTTCTGGAGAGACAGTGAGGAGCGGGGCCACCTTGAGCAGAGTGCGCAGGCAGGAAGGCAGACGTCCGGAGTTAGGGACATGATTGCCCTAGAAGAGAACTCATTCATTTTCATCCTTTGCTGCTGCGGTTAAGCCTATACTCTTGGACTTCAGAGGGCAGAGTGGGTAGGGTGGGGAAAAGGGGCTGCTGGGGTAGATTTCTGGCCAGACTGGTATATCAAGGATGGTTTCAGCTCCAGAGGGGACTCTCTTCAAGCATGAGGTCAGGCCATATAACTTCTGTGCTCCTGCCTCTGGTCCACAGCTAACTGGGTCGCTCCTAAGGACAGCTCAGAGCCAGCAACGGACAAACCCCAGCAACCGTGAGCAACCTGGACACCCAGAAATTCCAAGCCCGTTTCTTCTGAGAGCTGCTCATCTCCGGCCCCAGGTGTCCCTTCTGATTACATACTGACCGGCCCCTTGGGATGGAGGGAGGGAAAGGTCACGGGCAGCTGCCAGGATCAGTCACGCAGGGCGGGATTTTCAGCGGGGGAAGCAAGCATCTGCTCTGCGTTAGCAACACAAACCATTCCTCACTACCTCCCTACAACGCTATAAAAACACCCGCCCACTTAAAAGATCAACTGCAATGAAATCTGTTGGAGAAGATACACCATTCAAGTGGGTGAACTAATTGCATTTTGTTTCGGGCGTGGGGTGGGAAGTTATTCAACATGGTAAACATGACTGCATCTGCCGGGAATTTTGTTTCTCACTTCAAAACCGAGAGGAGGCTAGCAGAGTCAGCCTGCCAGGAAGGGGCAGGTGAGGCGAGCGCGTCTTGGTGTAAAAACATTTAACAAATTCACCGTTCCAGTTTTACCAAGCGGTATGCTCAAGTTGATTAAAGAGCACAGTAGTTAGTCGGGGAAGGATGGTCAATCTTGGTACTAACCAATGAGTTAATCACCAACCACAGGAGGCAGTATGAGAGCCAAGCACAAGACAAGGCCCATTTCTCAAGCAGGTCATGAACTATCTAGAAAGACAAAACCAAAGCGCTTGACAGAGAAAAAACAGTAAGTGATCCAAGGCTAAACGAGGTGGTACACACTTCCAGTGCCACTGCCGTCCAGGCCACAATCACTCCGGCCTTCCCTCCACAGGATGCCTGCTCCACGGCCCCTCCAACTGTAACCCATCCCACAGCCAATTCTTGACTTCTTCCTGCCACCGTTCAACAAAACCTGCCTCTCTCCCAAGCTCCCCCACGGTAAACCTTGCACAAAGGGCCCCTGGCTACGTGCCTGACCCATTGCCGTCCGCTTTTCCACTGGCTCCCACCAGCTGCACTGGCCTGCTTTCCTCTCCTTCAACACACCCCCGGGGACGCACCAAGGCCCCAGGGCCTTGGCACGCACAACCCCCGCCTGGGACGCACTCCGCTCTCAGCCCACGCACCCGGCCCCTGCGTCTCCAGTGGCTGGCTCCTGGCCACCTCCCTCTCCACGTCCACGCCCTCACCTCAGCGGGTTTCCTCCTTTCTGTCCCTCCCACGCCCCGCACCCTGGCTTCCGTGACCACTGCGGCTTTGCCATGCTGTGTTCACGTTCCCTGCTGCCTCCAGCACTGCGCTGCACCCCCAAATGGCAGGGCCGCGACCCTCACCCACACAACCCCCGACCCAGCACAGAGCAAGCATTCCAACATCTGTGCAACGCACAGATCACAGGGAAGGGTGGGCACAAAGGCCCGTGAAAAAGAGAAACCGAATCAGACCTAGGAAGAATAGTGTTTCATAGTTATCACCTTGTCTTCCTGCCTGGTGAAACCACCCGAAAGTCAGCTAATGAGAAAGGGTTCTCAGTGCGGCAGCCAACACGCGCCGAGTGCCCATGTGCCAGGCGCTACTCTAAGTATGGGCCACGCAGTGACTCGTCCTCTAAAGCGTCCTGGGCAAACGATCGCCCCTATGTCACAGATAAAGGAACAGGCACGGAAAGACTGCTAACTTGCACAAGGGCACAAAGCTGGCAGTGGCTGAGCCGGGACCCCAACCCGGACAGGCCGGGTCCGCAGTGTTCCCCGCCCCCCACCACGGTCCCATTCGCTGTCCCCTGCCCAGCTCCCCTCCCTCATCTCCCGCTGCTGCTTGAACCCCAGGGTGGGGACAGCAGGGGTCGCTCACTCCACTGAGCAGATTGTGGCCTCAGGCACCCATGATCGCCCAGCTGCTGACACCAGCGGGCACTTATGCGACAGCCGTGGAGCCGTGTCATGGTGTAGCACGCTCAGATAACATTACCGTCAAGAGCCACAAGGAAGATGCCAGGGGCTCAGAGGCTCCGAGCTGCGGGAACGACTTGAGCCCACAGGGTACCATCTGGTCCAGCTGAGCAGACCCCAGCGCTGCCGCCGCGCCCCCCACCTGCACTTACGGTTTCATCTTCCAGCCTGAGCTGGAGGCTCTTGTCCCCTTCCTTGTAGTCCTTGGTTAATTCGGCTGAGCGCCACACTTCATCAGGGTCAGGGATCCAGACCCTTGTGTACTGAAAAATTAAAACGGAAGAAACTCAGATACAAAAGGAAGCTTTTGGGTTTCTAAATGTGTGTTGCTATCTATGGGGGGGGGGACCCTCAGGAGAACTTCTGAAGCCATCTGGACACATTTTGCTCCTTTCTCATTTCAAGACACAAGGTGATTGAATACCGCGATAACAGATTAACGCCTCACAGGATTGGTAACAGAGGGCACCCTCTGGATCCTGAGAGACTATCACAGATCAATGAAATGAGAATTCTCCCAGCAGGCTGCTGAGCCTGCATTTGGTTACATCCGGAGTTTTACGCCATCATCTCCACCGAGGATGGTATAAAACAGTGATGTCGGAGGAAGCGTCTAACGTGCTGCAGACAACAAAACATCATGTGTAAAACTCAACAAAATGGCATGACAAATCTTCAAAGCTTGGGAATCTGTTCTGATAGTCTGCATTCAGGGACAGACAGAGCTATTTTCCTGCAGAAGTGAAAGAGTGGTCGACAAGTCAAACGAGCACGTATGTATTCCTTGTCAGCGACCTGTCCTAGCAGCTACCCAGATTTGCAAGGTCATTCAGCTAGCCAAATCCTAGCGGCAGAGAACCCAGCCCTGGGTGAATGGCAACGCACTCTCAATGTAACTCAGGGATCCTCCCCTCTGAGCGTGCATTAAAATCACCCAGGAGCTTTGAAAATCCACGTCTGGGCTCTACCTCAGACCGGCTCGGCGACACAAAAGTTCCCAAGGTGAGTGTAACGTGCAACCCAGGAGACCCACAGACCTGAAGCTCTGAAGAGCAACAGCTGAGTCTGCTGGCCGTCGCTCCTGGCATCGCTTACGTCTGTCAGACAAGTCTCTAAATGTTTGTTTCATAGCTATGCGATTTCCAAGGGCCCGTTTGCTTTAGAAGCTGTCTGAACACGCGCGCACACACACACACACACACACACGGGTCATGGGCACCGAAGATTCTTAGCAAACCGGAAACTAATGGTTCTTTTGACCAAAGGCCAGCCAGAAGCTGCCGGGGGTCCACATAACCCACCTCCCTTGTGGGGTGACAGCTCCAGACACAGACCCTGTGGCCAGTCAGTGGCTTGGACGCAAGCAGCCTGCAGACTCTATTTTGGCCCTGCTTTTTCACGGTATTTTCAAACAGGTGGTCACTGGCCTTTTCTAAGAGCGAGCCCCTGGCTCCTGCTACGTTTATCTCTAATTTGCTATTACACTTATGTCTAATTCGCTATTAAACAGTGAAAGTCATGAGGCAAAGGACTCAGAACAATAAACATGAACGCAAACCACCGCCAACGTGCCTCCCTGACACCCCTGCTCAGAATACAAAGCCAAGGTCATTTGTTTTTGGCATTATAAAGAACCACGTTCACAGAATCTTCTGCCTCCAGGCCTGCCTAACAGAAAGATGTTACTGCATCTTTACAGGAAGATGCTACAGAGCTGTATAGTGTCTGAGAGCTTTAGGTAGGCCTAAGAATGTTCTGAGTTATCTCCAGAGAAAGCTTTGAGTGTCTGCTGCCCTTAACCGTCAACATTTCTTCTCTCTCAGGTGTTCTAACTTACCTCCTCCAGCGTCATTTATGTCTATCATCATCCAGCTGCAATGATTTGTAAGATCCTGTCCCTAAGCTTCAGGTGAGACCTTTCCTTAGCCCCGCCAGTAAACACTTGAGCACCTAATATGTGCTCCTCCTCTGAGTGATGCTTCCCTTCTGTCAGAGGGAGTGCAACACACCCAAGAAATTTTACTCCAACCAAAGTCTCCATTCAGTGTAAATGGTGTCAGGAATGGCTCAAGATAACCACTCAGAGAAGAATGGGGAAAATCCCAACAGAAACTGCAAGTGATGAAGTCTGGATGAAGTCCCAGATCCCTCGGGGTCTCCTCTGGCCTTAACCCTGCACCCCACACGCCACTCACTAAATGGTTAACTGCACCCAGCACTGGGAAATCTCTTTGCCTGGCTTTACCTCCGTTCAGTTCGTACTCCGGGAGGGCCCATTCATCTTTCTAGTTATAAAAATCTCTTCTCTCTAAATTGACTGAAAACACCTGGTAGGCAGAAAACTGTCTTCTGTGTTTTTCCCATATCCACAGAACTCATCACAGCATCCGGCACATAAAGGGACCCTAAAGATACTTTAGCTCTTTGCTATACCAAGTGAGAACGTCAGCCTCTCCACCTAGGGGCTTGTGCGTCCGCCCCCACCCACAGCTACTGAATCGGAATGTGCACCCCTAAGAACTTTCTGCTCCTCCCACCCGATCTCGCACTTCCCAGCCTTCATACCCAGGTCAGCGAACCACGGCCCCTGGGCCGAATCCGGCATGTCACCTGTTTCTGTACAGTCCATGAGTTAAGAATGGTCTTTACATTTTTAAGTGACTAAAAACATTCAATAGAATGATATTCCTATAACACATGAAAAGGACATGAACGTCAAATTTTGGTGTCCCTAGTTTTCTTGAAATACAACCACATTCCGTTTATGTACTGTCTACGGCTTCCTCTGCACTTTGGTGACAGAGCTGTGTAGTTGTGACATCGACCCCGAGGCCTGAAAATCTAAAAGATTTTCTATCTGGCCTTTTGCAGAAAAGGTCTGCTGCCCGCTACCTTTGTACGTGCTGTCTCCTCACCCGGAATGCCCCTCCCTCGCTTGTCCACGGGGGCAGAGTCCACGCTCCAGAGGCGTCTCCTCACGAAACCCTTTCTTCCCTGTGTCCTACAGAGTTAGCTCTTCCCAGTGCAGAGTGGCCACAGTCGATTTCTCTGTGATTAACTTTCTTTATGGTTTTACAGTCATTTCTTCCATGTCGGTTTCATCTCACTACTTCAGGATCTTGCAGATACACTACAGAGCAGCTCTGTATCCCCAGCACACAGCAGATGCTCAATAAATGATCTTCGAGACAAGAATCAAGAGAGAGAAAATGTGCATTTATGGGGCACCTGGTTTACACATGGAACACACTGTGATACGCACCTGTAATCAAGTACAAACATGAAGATCTATCCCCTGACCTTATGGAACTCAAGAATCCAGTTGGGTAGGCAATTCACATAAAAATATTCTCTAAGGGGCGATGGGACCATTTCCTAAGGGAAGTACTAACGGCCACTCGGCAGGGGCAGGCAAGACGAGAAGACGAGGCAAGAAGAGTCAGTGCTAACTTAGAAAGAGAGGAAGTAGATGGTCAACTTCGCCTACAACTTTTTAAAGGATGGTGTTGTATATTACAGATCTCCTCGAGCGAGCTGTAGACTCAAATCCGGTAAACACTTGAGCACCTAACATGTGCCCGCTGTGTGCCAGATGTGGCCACGTTTCCTCCATCTCCGCGATGAAGACACGCGTGGGTACGCATCGAGATGACGGCAGGTCCTTAACCCAGAACGAGGTAAACCCTGCGTTGCGACAGTGTCGATGCGTGACATCTGCAGGCAGGTGTCGCCTCAGCTTCCTGCCTGCCCACCTTCATCCTACTTCGTGGATTCTCGGCTTGATGTGCCTCTGAATTACTGAGCAGAGCTGTTTACCCAACATCATCACGCATACCACATTCGATGAGGGAATTATAGGACTTTCAAGGGCAATTCAACCATAATCAAATTTTGCTTTACACGCTGCCTTGGCAAACAACCTCCACTGTCCCTTTCTCCCCCCAGACCCACCCACCCAAGGAGGATGCACGGCCTCTGTATCCCAGCACGAGATGGGACATAGTGCAAAGGAAACGGCCAAGAGAACAGACGAAGAGAAGGGAGAGACCGCGCCACAGCAGCCGGCGAGGACTCGAGGAAGACAGACATGAGCCGAGGTGGGGAAGGGGAGGATGTGCAGGGGAAGGGACTTCTTCAGGGTAATGAGAAAGCTCTGTAACCGGATAGGGGGTGGGCGCACGGCACTGTAGTCAAAGCCACTGAACTGCTCACTTTAAGCAGTTAATTTTGCGTGATGTGGATTTCACCTCAATTGTTTGAAAAACTGTTTTGGTTGCGGATGAGGCACACGGCACCCCGTACACTGTCTCCCAGCAGGGGTTCTCACTGCTGGTCTCTGGGAAAGCAGTAAGGTAAAAAATATCTTAACGGAAAGCCAACATTTCTATGAGTCAGATGGAAATGCTCTAGAACCAAGGTTTGTTGTTGCCTCTTGATTTCCTCACCTTCAAGGAATTCCTTCACACGAATCTGAGCCCGGCAGCTTTCCAGCGGGCGGCAGATTGTAGAAAGGCAAGCTCCCTCACAGAACTCAACTATAGTGCCGCGCCATGTGTGACTGCCCTTTCAACAATGCTTAACTCCATCCTATCAAAGTAAACAAAATAACGAGGCTGACCTAATTACCTAGGGAAAACTTGTGATTTTTCTTTTGGAAGGAACCCTGTGTATTAACGAGGAAAGGCAGACAGATGTCTCTGGGACAGAGCGCCCTTCTCCTGCTCCCGGCTTGCTTCTTCCACCTCTGCAGGGCCCGCGGGAGGAGTTCTCAGACCTACGGCTGGAGGGAGCGGCGGCCTACGAGCTGTGGTCAACCCGCTGCGAGTGACAATCCCCTGGGAAGCTTTTCCGGCTTCCTGAGCCAGGCCCTCGGGCCCATTACGTCGCTCTCTGGAGTGGGAACCAGGCAGTGTTTTCTCAGGCTCCCCAGACACGTCCCATGTGTGAGCCCGTCTGAGAACTGGCGGTCCCTGCAGTTTGATTAGGCAACTGTAATTTGCAGGGCACCACATACCCTCGTATGCCCAGAGCCCTTCCCCACCAGCCTCTGGTGGAACACAAAATCCCAGCGGTGGACTCTATCTCCTGAGCTCAAGCACCATCTCCAGAAAGCCCCCTGCTGAAATGTGAAGACAATATCAAGGAAGGTAGAGCATGACTCATTTATACAATTATCACGCAGTAGAGTGCTGTGGTTAAGTGTGTGGGCTCCAGAGCCAGACAGCCTGGGTAAGCATTCCAGCCACACGCTGTAAGCTTGGGTAAGTTGATGAATGGATCTGAGCCTCGGTTTCCTCACTTGTACAATGGGGGTAAAAGTTAGACCCATCTCACGAGGTGTTCCAAGAATGAAATGCAATCCCATGGTATCAGAGTACTATAAGTGTTAGCAATAGTGATGACGATGATGAGACTGCATGCTGTCTAGTCTACAAGGCAGGATCCTGATGGGATCTTACATAGCATTAGGGGGTGGGAATGGGCAAATGACAAGCCTAAGGGATTCCATGCTACTGGGATCCTCTGGATGTCCTGCAAGTGACAGTATATAGGTAGCCATGCCTTAAAACTGATACCTGGATATAGCCTGCTTCAACTCCAAAACCCTAAGAGAAGTGACTCTTAATGCTGGCTTGCAATTCAGAATTATCTGTAGATCTAAAAAACAACAAAAAAAACAACAACAAACAAACGCCCATATCCTACACTTGAATAATTAGGATTAAATCTTTGGGAGTGGGACCCAAGCACTATGGTTTTTGTTTTGCTTTGTTTTGTTTTCTAAGCTTCCCAAGTGATGTATGTGCCATCAGAGTTAAAATCACTGTTTCAGAGTGAGCCTCAGAACCAAAGTCAACTTCACAGGAAATAGGGACACTGGACACATTCACTCCTTGGAATTATTAATAATGCCACCTCTATAACCTTACACTAATATAAGTAATTTCAAGTACTTTAATCACTTCATCTTAATTTTAAAACTGAGGCAAGATAAGTAGAGTTACCACTAATATTTCACAGAGGAGAAAACTGTGGGTAAAAAGTACTAATTTTCCCAAGTCCACAGCGAATAGCTTAGTCTGGAGCAGAACCAGAGGAAAGATCTCTGGTCCCCCAGGGTCTCCTTCTCACGGAGAAATACTGACTTTCCTACCGCAGCCCAGGTCCCACTGAGTGTATATTTTATACGAGTAATGTGTCTTATAATTACATATAGGGGAAAAAAGTGCAAACACCGTTTACAATGACACTCCAAGTTAAGCCACCAGGTAGTTCCGTAGTTAATCAGGCAGGTTGACGTTGTGCCTGCAACATAGCCTTGACTTCAAGCATGGTAGTCTCGGCACGGCTGACTGGAAATGGACAAGAGGTGACCCACAGCCTAACGTGATGGCTGGCTGAGAAAACTGCCCATCCATTCCTGCCTGTGTTTAGGGGACAAGGAGCAGGAACACTGCCTGTTCGTGGCTGTACTCCGTGCACTAACATGATGCCATGGCTTAGTGGGCACTCATCTCTATAATTAAAATCAGGGCTCTGGGGTAAAGTGGGAGAGGATCTTTTTGATAAAATACAGAGTTAGTCAATAGTATTTGTTCAGGACATGAATTTTGTTCCAGAACTCACTAGGGAAGATGCAAGACTGAGCTGATCTTCTCTCAAGGAGCACAGAAGCCACCAAATTTCTCCGTGCAGGACCAGTCTGAGATCCAACACAGAGAGTAGCATCATCAAACAAAAGTCACCAGCACTGAAATAAGTGGACAGGCTGCGGGTCCCAAGGGAGATCATAATTGTTAAAAGGCAGGGAGGTGAGACTTGGAACTCAGATGCCGCCAGAGGCAGGAAGGATCACACCTAACAAAAGACACCAAGCTGTTCCCCTAACTTTGCCTGAAACCCCAAGGTCCAATGACAAAGTGATAAGAGGGTAAACTGAGAACCACAGAGGCTGATAAACCCTGAGAGACTAAAAATCCTCTAAGCCAAAAACAAACAAACACCTTGTACCGCTTATTTAAAGAATGGAGAATATAGCTCAGTTCTTCAATGAGGTTAGGAAAACACACTTAAACACTTCTCAAACACGTCATAAATAATGCCTTCTGTTTGCTGCAAAAGTATCCATTTTGAAGCTTCTCCTGTTAAAGCAATAGTTCTGTGGAAGGGTCAGAAAGAAAAAAAGAAAACACTTCCAAACCAAGCCAATAGTTTCATTTCAGCACTATCACAACAGCAGCTTCTCCAGGGACTGGGGACCTGGTACAGTACCGTCACGTTGCAGAGACTATGAAAACACCTGACCTAGCTGCCCTTGTAGTAGGAAGTGGGTCGCATTTCATTCTTTTGCAAAGAGTCTGGAGAACCAAAACTAGGCTTTTTACCCCATCTGAGCAGAACCTCCCATAGTCCTCTCCGCATCTGAAGATCATGTTTCACAGGCCCAGACACCAACTACATCCTGAACTCAGTGGTGGTGATTAGTCCCACAAATTTGGGGGCCAAAGTCAAGAACATCCCCAACCAGAATGCTGCTAGGCATCTTCATTCTTATCTGAGCTCCCACTACGAGAGACAGGAGAGGAAGGAGATTAAGATTCAGGCTTTGGGTACCAGCCTCAGGTCCCATCACAGGCTCAGCTTCCTGATCTGTAAAGTGAGGGAGTATCTTCTATATTAGGGTTGCTGTTAGGATTAAACGATGTATATAAAACATTTAGCACAGCATCTGGCACAAAGTAAGTGTTCAGCAGTTATTGTTACTATGGCAGGAACGGGCCTGGGGAGTGAATGGGACATATGGGACTCCCTCCAGAGGAACACAAATAATCCCAACAGAACCCTGTGCACACAGTGTCAAGAGAACGCAGACACTCCTCCCTCCCAATTTATTCCCAGAGCTTGTTAACTCCACCTCCCCCAGCACCCAGGCCAGCTTCCTGGTCTCCCTGTTTACTCATTCTATCAAAGGCTTTCTGGAGCAGTAATACCTTCTCTTTTCCCTAAATGCTCTTCACTAGGAAGCTGCCTGTAACTCAGAGCCAAGGGGAATTATGTTATATTACATTACATATATGTAAATATACTGTTTATTCAAAACTAAGTAACTGAAGATCCACGTGTAACTTCCAGGCCAGTCAGGCAAGTTCCTGAGGCCCAGCCCAGATCTCTTCCGAATGTGGCTCTGTGTCCTTCTATGGACGAGAGAGAACCAAGCTGCTCCGAATGCTGGGCGGGAGAATGGTAACGATGCACAGAGACAGGGAGAGCAAAAAGCCACTCAGCACTCTTGGGGTAAAGGAGGATAGTGAAGAGCAGAGAAGCAAACTTCATTCTGTGACATATTTAATGTGCAGTGAAACGGCAAAGTTATAATGGAACCTGATGCTTCCTATCAGTTAAACAAAGGTCAAACATGCCAAAGACAGATCCATCTACACATTTCTGGCACTAGCCATCGCGATCCTGTTTTTGATATGTTATTTTACATACTTAGAGCAGCACGTCATCTCAACCGAGTCTTTTGGGAAGATTCGACGCTTTCTGATATCTGATTACATCATCAGTCTCCATGACAACTTAATCGACATTGTACGTCTGAAGCTAATGAAGGACCAAGTCTCCACGTGGCTGTTGAAGGCGACTTTTACCTGGCTGTTTCCTGCCCTGCAGATTTTTTTGGTAGAGGAAGCAGTACGTCCTCAAGTGACGAAACGACAAGATGGGAGGTGCTTGGTGCTCAGGGAACATTGCTGAGTCATTCTGCCCAGTGAGTTTATACCAGCGGTACACCTGGTGATGGGAACTGCGGTGATACTCGAGACTTGGAAATAGCTATAAAGCAATGTGTTCACGAAGTTTTGGAAAGAGCGTTGAAAGTCCCTGTTAAAAAAGGGGTGTGTCAAAAGCTAGCCAGGTTATAAAGCAAGGCTGCAATGTTAAATCTATTAACCTGCTTCCTGAAGAAGCGAAAAGATTTACTCAAAGCTATAACATTCTTACGGCTAAATGTATCTGGATCCTATAAAGAAGCTAAAACTTTGTTGAAATCTTACTTCCAGCAACATGACTACAGCTCCTGGAGTATCCTCTCTGTACACAGCAACCTGGTATATAACTTAACCAATCTATAGGCATATTACAAATCTTTAAGTCATTTAATGCAGTTTTCCAGAGCTTATCATCCTCATTTCCACCTAAGCTCTTTGGAATACTCCAACTTTTTAAATCCGTATATGATGCCATTACTGGATAGTTATTTTCCTCTTTTGTCCCACAGGTATATACTCCTAATCCTGACAATCAAAGACTAGCATACTGCTTTCCCCAAAGAAATAGCCTTTCACAGTTTACAATCACCATAACTCTTATTAGAAAGTCATAGCCCTAGAAACAGTCACCAAGTCAGTTTGTTTGCTTCCATTTTTAAAACTTAAAACCTGTTCCGTTATGTGACCTCTCTAAGCAACCAAAACCAGCACTGCCTGAATCAGTTCAGGCTAAGCTGTCTTCTACAGACAGTATTTCGTTGATCAAGATTAAGTAATAGAGACAATGCATAGGGAAGCTGCTCTTTTCTGGGGTAAAATTTTGGGGAAAATGTCCCTTGTATCTGGATACATTTCTCTTGCTTTGTTTTTAAGATATCACCTGTCTTAGAACTTAAACAACTTAGGCACTCACATTTGAGACTCAAGCCAGCTCTCAGCCTTTCCATTCATAGGACAAAGCACAGCACCCTCCCCATGCCGCGGTATTCAAGCACTTCATTGTTGAGACTGACTCAATAAATACTCTTCACTGTTGCACATCCCTATTAGGTTACAAGGTCCACCGACTGAAACGCGGCCTCTAGTTCATTCATTCTTCCATAAGTATTTACTGAACACCTACCACATGACAGGCGCTGTGCAAAGTGCTGGAACAGAATGGGGAAAAAAGACATGTCCCTGTCTTCAAGGATGTCAGATCTCATTATGCAATTAATCCAGTGTAATGGTCATAACTGCTTGAACAGTGCAGAAATTCACAGCATATAACAGGGCACCCGACCTAGTCTGGGGCATCAGAAAAGGCTTTGCTTAAAGAGCAAGGTCCAAGCTGACACCACGGTGGGCAAGGAGTTGGAAAACTGCAGTGGGGGGTGGGGTTCTAGGCTGAGGGGTCACCTGGGTGACCAGCTTGGGGCAGGAAGGAGTAGTGCTCACTGAAGATGGAAAGAAAGCCAGTGTGAGTAGGACAAAGTATAGAGGAAGGGGCCCAAAATTACACTAAGGAGACATGCAGGAGACACCTCAGGAACCACAGGACAGATTTTTTTATATTATTCCATAGCCAATGGAAAAGTATGCGTGGGTTTTAAACATGCGACATGGTCAAGACTGTTATCATTAAAAGATCAGAACCTACAGATCGATGTATAAGGAAAAAGAATCCTCAACATGAGAGTTTAGTGAAACCTTCCAGCGTGTGTGCTCCCAGTCCTTAACTGCTCGGTCCTCGTGTGAGCACTCACAACGGAAACAAAATCGAGATCGTCATTTATCTTGCCCCTACCCTCAAATAGCCTGACTCTGAAATTCCGCCCGAATATTCCTCGTATACCATTTACCAGGCATTTCGTCATTCCACACCTCTAAACTGCCTCTCCCACCCCACTCCTTGGCGATACGCTTACACAACATTTGAATCCTCCAGATCCAGGCATTCTTTTATTTCATCCTCAACCACGTCCAATTTATTTTTCACACTGTATTTTGCCAGGCGGAGCTTTATTTGGAGTTTCAGTGAGTTAAGCGGACACATTTAGTGCTGAGAATGAAGAGAGGCTGTTCAATCTGGCCACGCTGGCACACAGGCCCTGTGAGAGCATCTGACGCTCTGGGACCTCAGGGAAAAGGGGAAAATGTTCCAGAAGCAGCACACACTCCCACTGAGTAACAGCCCTGAAACTGATTGTGACTTTAGAGCTAAGAAGTGAAAGGGGTGACTGCTGCTTACATCACCATTAACCAAAGACCTTAAAATGATGCCTCCGATTTTCACCCTGGGGCTGAGAAGAATCACTGAGCAGCCATTATCAATGATGCACCCTGTTTGGAACGGAATTATTCTTTAGAAAGTTCTATCCAGTGTTAGTATCAAACAACTTTGCCGTCAGATAGCCATAGATTCTCTAGGATAATCACGGCTAACTCACCTCCTCTAATGCCAAACGATTGTGTTTTAAAGACTGATTCAGATGCACTTTTATACTGAAATGTCACTATGGGTCCTGCTGAAAAGTGGGTCTGCAGTTTGAAAGAATTACTGACCCAGCCCTCTACGTTACTAACCAGAAAAGACTTAGGAACGTTTTAGAAAAACAAGGAAGAACGGACACAGCTGGTGTGACATGGACACTTTATGGGCTCTAATCTGAAGGACGAGGCAGGGAAGAAAAGGATTCGGCTCAATGAAAAAAGCCAAAATGAGAGGATGTGGGTTCCTCTTAAGCTAAAACTTCCTCCTCCACAATAGTTATCATGGAAAGCCACTGGAAGAAGGGGTATGAACTGAGCGAAGGATTAACGGGACTTTCTGTTGAACCGGTATGCGGGTAACCCGTTGCCGGAGCTAATTTTGGACGTGCGAGTGGGAGCCTCACCTTCTACGTCTTCGACTCACCTGAGCAGCACCGACACACTCCTAGGTGAGCAGCGCTGCTCTGAAAGGCTGCTATTCCAGGACTGAATTATCACTGCTACTATTAAAACACGGTGATCATGAGGGAAGGTGACAAAGCAGCACTCGGCCTTGCGGGTTGCTGGTTTCCTTACCAAGTGGACCACAGGCAAGTTCTAGAAAAGTTATGCATATCACACTTTTAAACTAGAAACATTTTAAATCCACGAGAACCCCAAAACTCTGAGGCAACCTGAGTAAGTCCCAGTCTCCAACGAAATTCTCACTTTTATACAAATGCCTTACATGCTAGATCGCCAATAAGCTTTTGGCACAGGTGTTAATGGATTTATGGTCTGTACGGAAATAGGTCTGCATCCGAGGCCTTAAAATAAGAACAGTCAAGGTGTTTGATCATCCGGGTTTCTGGACAAAATAACATTGTATTCTTTCTGGTGTCATGTAGGTGTTAAATAGGGATGCATCTACGTCTACAGCTCCAGCCCTCCCCAGTGGCCCCTGCCACCTCCCTAGTTCCAGAGCCTTCCGGGAGACCCAGCACAGCATGGATGAGAACCTGGGGAAACCTCATGAAGCAATGACCATGACGCCGCCAACGATGGTAAGTGATCTAGGCTGCCCCCACCTTACACAAACTGAACGTGTACAAGAAGAGACCAAGGTAAAGAACAGCAATCACCCTAGTTTTGGACACAGGCTGAAGCACATTTGTTCTTTTCCAGATGACTGAGAACATGGAGCTGGGAAGGTCCTACAAAAGGCAAACTCCATGTTGGTGTGGAAGGCCTGGCGGTCTGAGAGGCAGGGGACCCAGCAGCACGGCCTCCCTCGGCGTCCAAACCTCCAAACCGCAGAACTGCCCTGTCGGATCGCTCACGTTCTCCAGGCCTTGATTGTCCCAGGGAGTAGCTGACGTTAAAGACGCTCTACACACTACATCTGTATTTATCGCTCAATCGCCTCCCTGCTTCCCAGGAAGAGGGCTGCCTATGGTAGAAAATCTTTTAAGGCTGACCTCCAACACATCCACGGAAAAATCATGGTTTGTGGCTCAACAGAAGGGCCTCTCTCTAATCGGAGACCATCCATAGGAGTCCATCAGTTCTGTGCTTTATTTCTAGGTGAACAAGGTTTTCTCTTTATTTAGCAAGTGACAGCAGTGCCTAGCCCAGAGCACACTATCCTCTAGAGTTAAAGAGTGCCCTGGGAACCAGCAGGGAATGGGTGTAAGGAGGAAAGCTCACGGGTAATAAGTAATCATTAGATGTTTAAACCGGACCACTTATTGGCCCTTCCCGCGCCTGCTGTATCCACCATTGGCGTGTGTGTGTTTCACACGGCACCTTCGTATTTTGGTTAACTCTTAGCTCCAGAGTCTGTTTTACTGCTCGCAGAAGGATGAAGCACAGCATCGTGTGATGACAATGCTCCATCCCGAGATGTTAATCACCTAACTGCCAGCAAACCTCTCCCTGCCGAGTCCCGACACCCCAGCCCCACACCCAAGGGCTTCACGTGAGCTCAGTGCGGTCCAGCCTCGTCGTGCACCGGTGGCGCTCAGCTGGACGGGCACACGGCCCACCCGGACCCCCACTGCTCCTCCCCCAGGTTCCCTTTGAGAGCGCACTCGTTTTTAAAGGGCTTTCACAAGCACGAAGCCCTAGCATCCCATGAGACAGGAGAGAGCGCAGGTGTTCCTAGAAGCATGTTACACATGAAGGACACTAAGAGCGGGGGAGGGGAAGGGACCTGGCCGACTCACACACCTACGACAGAATGAACCCGGAAACAGCGCCGCCTCCCGGCCGGCGCCCCTCCCACCCTGCCCGATGTTCCAGGCGGCCACCAGCACCTGCCGGCCCAGCCACACCATGCAGGCCCAGCATGCGCCAGGTGCTGCCGGCACGCCCCTCCTCCAGATTCCTGCTCTGCAGCCTTAGCTCGGGACTTCACCTGCTACCTGAAATACTAGTCTATGCTCAATTGGTCTTCCTGCCTCAGTCTCTTCCTACTCCAACTGAGTTTCTAGACTGCTTAATTCTGAAATAGCACTTTCCAGCTGGGGTGAGGGTAGGGGGACAAAAGTATCCCCGGGGGAGTCACTTTTGGTTGTTATCCTGGCAGATGAGGGGGTGCTGATGGCGTCTAATAGCTAGAGACCAGGGATGCTGCTAAACATTCTCCAATGCATGGGACGCCCCGCCCCCAACAAAAAATTATTCGGCCCCACATATCAACAGTGCTAAGGTTGAGAAACTTTGTTCTAGAGTTATCTTAAAACAACGACAACAACAACAAAACAAACTAAAAATACCCCTCATCCATCATGAAGTCGTGATCCTGTTTCAAAACATCCATGTTGTTTACAGGACCAAGTTCATACAAGACCGTTCGCAATTTGGCCCAAACGGCTTTTCTAGCCGCATCCCTGGCACCCTGCCCCACACCTACACTCTGGCCACACTAAGCGTGTGCCTCCAAATACCTCGCAAGCTCGCCCGCCTGTGAGCCTCTGCTCAGGCTTCTTCCTCTGCCTTGGACCTTCTCCTCCCTTCCTCCACCTTCCCCACCGCTGTTGACCTTTATGGTCCAGCTTCAATCTGATTTCCTTGGTTGAGCCTTTTTGTTCCCCCTGGCCCGAGCGGTCTCTCCCCTCTCCGCGTTTCTACTGCAACGCTGCGTTTTAACTGTACCACACTCACTTGCAGAGAGGCTTCCCTCCCCTCTAGGGCAGGACTAAGATATCACTTTTCTTTATGTCCCATGCATATAGGATAAGGCCTGGAAAGAGCTTCAGCATGTGTTGGCTGAGTGGGTGGACTTGAGCACTGTAGATTCCTGCTACTCACAGCACAAAATGCTCTCTCCCACCAGAAACGCTAAATATAGAACCTAAATGACCCACTGGCACGAGGCTGTCACCGGGCTGAGAACACCTGGGCACAAGGAAGAGCGGCTCTGTCGCCGAACGCCAGCACGGAGGTCTGACAACGCCGCACTTCCTGCGGAGTCAGCACAGTCATGGCTCCTTAACTTCTGAGGCCTAATCCGTCAGAATTCCTGGTTCTGTGGGAACTTCTGGGCCCTGCAGATTTAGAAACCTTTGATGCAATGATGTGTTTTTGTGTTTCTCCAGAGCTAAATGGAAGAAAGCCGAGTGTGGAACCCTTAACCCAGGTCTAACAATTACAGGGGAGCATCCGAGAGACATTCCACAAAGACCTAGGCTCCTGCCCTGCCTGTTAACAAGGGACAAATCACCAGCTGACTTCCAGAATGTACTATGTCACACGGGCTACCCATCTTCCCTCACGGGGAACAAGCAACTCCCACAAGGCTTGCCCTCAAGGGAAGTAGAAGGAATTGGAAGTCATCAGGGGCTCCTTGGCACCACCAGGCCCTGTTCATTCTGCAGGGACCCCTCCTCAAGTCTGCTCCATGGGCTCCAGTAAACACTGACCTCAGCCCTGCAGGAACTGATGCTATGAAGAGGCACTTGGGTTGCCCAGGCAAAAAATGGCCACAACACATCTGCAGCTTATATAACCAGAGGCCATTGGGGGGGGAAAAAAAAAGAACAAAGGTTAAAGAGTGCTTAGCATCTGTGTCTAACCTGTGAGGGCAAAGGAAAGAGGCCATAGCCAGCTGAGGCTCTTACGAGCTTCAAGGAGCCTGTCCGAAGTCTGTGGCTCATCATGAGTGAGTGAAAAAGCAGCATAATTCGCATAGGTGACATCGGTAAACAATGAATGGTCTTGTGCTCAGGGAGGATGGTCCGAGTGGAAGTTGGAAATGGGAGCCAGTGCTCTGAACACTGGTCCCAGTCCTATCGCTAACCACTGTGTGACCTGGGACGAACCTGTCCTCACTGAGGAAGTTCCACTTCCTTCCTCATTTTCTTCATTTGTAGGACCTGCCTGTCCTACCTTGCAAAGGCATCAAAGAAGAAAAATTCCAATCAGATAATAAACCCCTCACAGCGACAGAAGATGACATTACCAGGCACGGCGGTGGGAAGTTTTCTAACGCATATTTTTGCCCTTGGAGCTACTAGCATAATTAAGCAAAATATAAAAAAAAGAAATATTAATCATCAATTAAAGGTAAGTGGCAGGATACAGTCACTGGAGACCAGTACATAATTAAATATAGGGAGTGGTACCAGCCCTCAGAGATGGACTTCTCACCCAGAAGTCCAGGAGTTCCCACAGGGCACTTGACGCACATGACCCAAAGCACACATGGACAAGGGACAACATCCCAGGCAAGAAAGTGCAAGGCCATCAGCTGAGTTGAAGCCAAGGACCTGTGGGCAGGTGTGGTGGAACTAAGTTCAGAAGGCAGATCGAAGTCACACCATAGCAGAGGACTTAATTCCTAGCTAAGGGGTTCTCACCTGAACCTTTACCCAGAAGAAGCTAGAGAAAATGTGAGTAGTTGGGTTGCGAGTTGGGTTGTGAGTATAAAAGTATGTTTCTAGCTATTAAGCATTGCACAAATGCTAATTGTCATCACTGCGATTCTTGGCATCCACCCCTGAAGCCCAGCACCATATAAAGGGTACCCAGATGGTAGAATAAAAACATTAAAAATATAAGATAGACCACTGAATAATTGATGTCAATTTCATCACCTAACAATACGCTGCACCCAGATGGAACTGTCAAGATAAGAAAAGCCAAGAACCTCTGGAAGCCAAGCGACTGAGCTCAAGCCAACATGAGTGTAGAATGAAGTCTTCCTCTCCACAAATGCCTAACAACTTAGCGTTCTTGACCACTCTCATGGTCTTCCTCCTTCCCTGGCCACTTCCTCACTGTTCAGTTCACTGGTTCCTCTCCTCCATCCACTCCTAAATGATAGAGGGACCAGCTTTTTAGATCCCTCTTCCTTACCCTCCCCCCATATATGTGTGTGTGTGTATGAATACACACACACACACCCGATGTGATCTTGTGGCTGCTATCTCTCGTATATGTAACAGTCCCAACCTTTGCACTGAGATCTAAACCACATTCCCAATTTAATGTCTTTATTTTGGTACCTAATACGTGTAAGTTTAAAGCGCCAAACTGAACTCTTGAATCCTATCCTATCTCGTCTTTCCTGGTGTTTCCCCACCTCAGAAAATAGTACTTCAATTCGCTTGCTTACTCAAGCCAAAAGCCTAGTTCTCCTGGCTTCCTCAGATCCACATCCAATCCATCAGCAAGTCCATTAACTCTACCTCCAAAAGGTACCCTGGACCCGACACTTCCCCCATCCACCCTGCCCCTTCTCATCTCTTCAGGACTGTGTCTACACCCTCTTACCTGGTCTGCTTCCACTCAGCTTCCAAACAGCAGTCAGAATTTTTTTTTGAAAAAGAACATCAGATCATATCACCCCTTGCTTAAAATCTTCCACTGAATTAAGAATAAATCTCAACTCCTCATCAAAACCGGCAAACACTACATGTCCTCTCCTCCAACACCACCCCTTCCATCCCCCAGAAAACTACAGTACAGCCCCACAACTGGCCTCCTTTTCTTTCCCTGGGGCCTTTGAACTTGTAATCCACCAGGCCCCCATGGCTCTGCCTTGTCATAGAAATCTTAGCTTCAACATCACCTTTCTAAAAAGCTTTTCCTGACCAACTAATCTAAAAACATGCCCTGCTAATCACCTTCTACTATACCCACTATGTTTTCATAGTATTACTCTGAAACAATATTGTTCATCTCTTGCCTGTGCCAGGCTCGTAAACATAAGCTGCAGGAGGTTAGACACCCAGCTATTTGGTTGTTCCTTCCCCAGGGCCAAGAATGGTGCCCGATATATGATAGGTGCTAAAATATTTGCAAAAGAACCAATCTGAGCTAGAAGAAACCATGTGTATTACAGGTGCTTCACCTCTGGAGGAAACGGAGACACTACAGTTGTCCTTGTCCCAATGTTAATGTTCAGGTGAGAGTTCTCTGGATTCCATGGGTCTGGGAGACCTCACGGAAAATAGACAGGATAGAGAAGGAAGGAAGGTATCTCAGGTACATGCCAAGACATGGGGGATGAGGGAATCCCAGTTTTAAACATCAACTGGATAATGAAGAGTCAGGGCAGTGGGGAGGCTGATACACAGGCGCAGATCACCAATTCCATGGTGTGAATCAGTATCATTTTTCTTCTTCACAGCAGGTGAGAGAAAGACTGACTTTTCTGAGCACCACTATGAGTCCGTCATCATACCAGATATTTTCTATTCATTATCATTTAATCCTCATAGCTCTTCCAGTGAGGCGCTATAGCCTTATTTCTGTAAATTCTGGAGGCTGCAGCCCATAGCTGGTGCATCTCCCCCTGTCCAGGGCTATGAGCAAGTCTGGATTCCAGTGGGTCTGAGGTCTTTCCCTTTCCACCCATACTACACTGCATTCCCAAACAGAACACCACGAGCTCCCGGCTTTTAGATTAAAGGAAGTAGGCACCCAAAGGGGAGAGAGGAATATAGGACAAAAAGCCTAGGTCCCTTATAATGAAGCTGTGACACTAATTTGGAAAGAGGAGAGATGAGCTTTCATCCCTAACATGAGCATGGAGCCAAAAACCTGGGCCAATGACTTCCGGCTCCCAGCTCTCTTTCCTGCCACCACACCCTGTCTCCAAAGACAAACATCAGTTGGCAGTTTGAAGCTCTACCAATAAACGTCCTTCCGGCCAGGGCACGCCACACTGCAGAGTGATCGGAAAGGCTGGACTTTGGTTCAGCAAGTCTGACTGCAAATTGCCATCCAAAGCCAAGAATGTCTCAAGGATAACCCCTGCTAACCCGACATCTTCGGGATGATCTCATTACTTGAAAAAAATAGTCTCAAATGAAGCCACAGCTGTGAGAGCAACGAGAAGGAAGGGACGGCAGGATGTTTTCTTTCTTTCTTTCTTTAATTGCTAAAGATGTGCCAAAAAGCAGTCTTTAGCCAGAGGCGCAGCTCGTTCGCTGCGGTGGGAGAATGTTCGGGATGAAGTGGTGGGGGGCGGGGGGCATGAATGGAATGCCAGCCCAGTTATGAGCCTGCACGCTTGAATGGACCGCCACGCAGAGCTCACTCCCAACTCTCCAAGGGCAGGGGCCACTAGGCATCGGAGAGGTATGGCATGCCTCGGTAGGACGGAGGCGGAAAGGAGGTAAAGCAGCGCTGGGAGGGGACCAACGGGAAGAGGAGGAATAAAAAAAGAAAAAGGAGAGGGAAAGTACATCAATTCCAAGCAAATCTAACTCATGGTCACCTCCTTCTTTCCATTCGGAATTGATAAATATGAGTCAAGATTACGATTAGCTGGTTCATGGGTCTATTTACTTGGATGCTACCAGCTTTCAGCACTAAAGGGATGCGCACTGATGAAAAGAGGTGAGGTCGGTAGCGGTGACCCAGCCGAGCACATACTCTGGTTCTACGTGTCCACATGTCAACTAGTACTGTAAGCTAACCTTGGAAGAAAGATATGAGTCCCCCGAGACTCAAATATGCCTTTCAAGAACGTGCTGGCTGTGTTCTCAAGTGGCTTCGCCAGCATTCCCTCCCTCCTCCTCCACCTTTCAGCAGATCCACAAAGCCTGCGTTTAGGTCAAACTCTTCCGTGGTTCCCTCCCTGAGGGTCAGCAGCCCTCAGGATAAAGCACCCTAACCTAAACTCACAAGGGGACTGGCTGGCAGTGCAGGGCAAAGACACCCTATTCTCAGAGCCTAAGGGACCCCATCGCCCATTCTGGCGATTGGGATGATCCTCAACTCTTCAGAAAACCAACACCTGCTATTTTTAAACAAGCCGCTGACAGCCAACGAAAGCGAACCGATGGCTCAGGACGCTGCCAGATGATTCACGTACTTTACGCGCAGGTGAGTCATCCACCAGTCACCACACAGCAGGTGGTGGGAACGGGAGGGAAAAACCACGAGAGAAAAACATCTTCATTGTCAAGGTGCACAATCACTGCACTGTAATAAAATAAAATAAAAACAAACGCTCTCTCTCCCAAGCAGAGTCGCCACTCTCTGGAGCCGGTTTAAGGGCTTTGATTCTGATCAGAGTCCACAAGGGAGGTGTCCTGGGACATAAAGACTCACAGGAGAAAAAAAAAAAGCCCTATTTTGGGGCAAGTTTTTCAGTGCAAGTTACATTTAATATTCTGATTCATATACAGAACCATCTCTCGCCCTCCCTCTGATGTATAAGCTTTGTTAGGAAACCCACAATGCAGAAACTCACAACTGCCTACGAGAAGCACAGACAAGGGAAGGGAGAAGGGTTCAAAGCCAGCCTAGCGGCCCTTTTCGCCTGTCAACCCTTATTTCATGTTTCCCAAAGTCTTGGTTATACAGCTTGAAATTTTATCAAAGAGCGATTCACTTGGGTTAACAATATTCTTTTCTGAAAATGCAAATACAACTTAATAGGTATATGGCATACTGGTGAATCACACCCTTCTAACATGTCGGTTCAGTGCCATTTGGAGCAAACCAGTTGAAAGCGGCCGCTCAGATGAAATGTCTTTTTACCATGATCAAGGCAACTTCAAGCGTGATGGGGGCTCAGGGCCCATAATGGCACCGAGGGCTGGAGGAGGTCTGGAAAGAGGATCAAATATAACAAGAGGCAGGTAAAATGCCAGACATCACAGATACCCCTAAACCATGCACCAAATCCTATGCCCAGGCTAGACCTTCCAGGACCCAGGACCCGCCTGACCTCACACTGGGAACATAACTCAAGTATATTATGGACCAAATAGGTTGACTTAGTAAGTCTCCCGCAAAAAAAAAAAAAAAAAAGAAAAGAAAAGAAAAAAAAAAAAAATATTTCTAGTGGGAAATTCATCCTAAAACTCCAAACACTCAAAGAACTTTTTATAATAATCTACTGGTATTAGTAGGGACTCCCTACTAAAACACATTCTTGAAAACTCAAACCAATTCAGATCAAGAGCCTCGCTCTTTACTATGCTTAAAGGAAGGACTGTGAGCAGATAGGTGAAAAATGCTAATAACACAGAATTTATTCTGAGCCCTAATCCCTTCCCTCTCAGGGGAATGTCTGGCCTAACATTAACTGTAAAATTAGGAGCTAAATTTCACTCACAGATACCCTCCCCAGCATCTGTGCCTCTCTGAGACCATCAGGCACTGAGGTTCATTTTACTTTGAAGAACTCAAGGCTATCACCCCAATACAAATGAGGAAGCAGCTGCCAGTTTGGACAAGTGTGTTGCATGTGACGGGTGAGCACCAGAACATGGGATGCAAAGACGAAATATTCGAGCCTTATTTGGGGACATTAATTTCACTTTAACCCACAGCCTCAGAGGGTTTCCCTCTATCTGGCCAGCCATTCTGCAAATATACGAGCTCAGTTACAAGGCTGGTACCCAAGGACACTAACCACGGGGTGGGGGTGGGAGTCACCACCCTGATCCCCTAGATCATCCGGGATCTCAGATTCATTCGTCCTCAGGCACAACACTCCAGTCTACTGCGAGGGAGATTTACAATGCAAGGTGAATTATGGAATATAGCTTTGTCACTTCCTTGAACAACTGCCACAGAAGCGTCACAGCAAGACAGACTCTGGAGCCAGACTGCCGGCCACATAGCTGTGTGACTTGGGCCAGTTACATACCTTTCCTGGGCCCCACTTTCTCTTTGGATCCCTCCCCCAGGGCAGAGGGGAGGATTCCATGACATGGTATGTATAGTCTTTAGAACGGTGCCTGGCACCTGTTGGTTAGCACTCAGCAGCACACATTACTCACATGAGCTCGACTGTCTCACCTGTGAAAGTATCAAAAGATCTGTGTTCCTTTTAACCCTTTACCTAGGATGAATCAAGTGTCAATACCGACAAAATGGGATAATTGTCCTTTCTTAGCTTTCTCTTTCTGGGTTACATTCAGTTTTTTTAAAACTCTGCTTTAACCACTTTTAATTGTTCTCCCTGGACTATTACATGGGTTATTAGGTACAAAGACGTGTTCACAGGACACGGAACCTCAGCTCCATCACCTGAGAGTGAAGAGGACCCTGGGAAGGAATTGCCAACTCAATATTTAATTTCCCTCTTCTGAATCTCCAGTAAAAAGACAGTTGTCTAGTTCAGGCATAAATGCCCTCAGGGCTGGGGAACTTATCACTCACACATTTCTTAGCCTTGCTGGAGATGTCCCAAGTCCTTTACGTTCCCACCTTCTAGGAACATGTGACCAAATCTAAGCTGCCATGCAATCTTGACGCTTGCCATGATGGTAATGACAACAGACCGGGTTTACGGTTTGGAGGGCTTTAAAATGTTACATAGTTTGAATCTTAAGACTCCTCCGAGAAGTAAGTAGGGTAGGTAGTATCCCATCTCTACTGAAATTAAGGGGTGGGGGGGAGGGCTTAGCACATTTAACTGGCTGTGCACACTTTTCCTAGGAAACTGTAGCGTCAGGTCGTCCAACTCCAATTCAGGGATTTCAGTCCATTTTCCCTACCTGCCAATTCAGAAGCATGAAACCCCCCGCCTGTAATGAACATAACAGTTCTCCCAGCCTTTCCTTATTGTCTAGATGATTCATGATGACAAGTCAAGGGTCGTTTTTCCAACGTATGAACAGCTTAGCATGTTAGTTTACAAAACGAAAAGCATAACAGGAAAAGTATTTGTACGTCGTATCTTCTTTAGAACTTCATAAAATCTAATCTAAACCTGTAAGACCTAGAGCAATGATTCACTGACAACCAGCCCCATCTCCAATCCCAAGCTAAACAAAGAATATCTTACCCAATTACTTTCCAAATGACACCAGCCATTCGCCTATCACTGCCTTCTTGAAATTATACATAA
Source organism: Rousettus aegyptiacus (assembly GCF_014176215.1). Taxonomy (NCBI): domain Eukaryota; kingdom Metazoa; phylum Chordata; class Mammalia; order Chiroptera; family Pteropodidae; genus Rousettus; species Rousettus aegyptiacus. The sequence continues at coordinate 77,159,398 of NW_023416287.1, forward strand.
TATGAAATTGATATAATTCAACTGGTTAAAACTCTAAGTTACACAATGATGTAATGTCATAAAAGTACAGAAAGATCATTTATCACAGAGCAATCGCACACAGCGAAAGGCAACAACTTACAATAGGGTAGAAATCGCTTTGTTTTTATTTCTGAAAAGCCGTATTTCCTGTTTCAGCTTTGGCCACTGTAGCTATTAACACGGCAGACATGAGAGGGGGCTAGAGAGAGGACAACTGTCTTATCCATCCACCGTCCACCTCAAAACTGCAATGTCTCCGGAAAGGCTTGGCTACCTTGCTGTGAGAATGCGGTCCCTTTTACTGACTAGAGGTCTTCAGGATGCTGCTGCTTTTGAGCTGACAGCAAAGTGCTTCGCATGCCAGCGGAAGTGGGGAAAGAAGCAGGAGAGCCCTGTGTGTTAAGTCTGGCTGCCCAGTGGTACAAGAAAAGAGGCTGTGGCCCTTGGGAAGTGGAGCAAAGCAGCCAGGAAGTGTCCGTAAGCAGCTGGGTCTTGGATCAGTTGCCTACGAAAGAATGTCCACAGCCGTTCCCAGGAAACTCTTTCCGGGAACAAGGTGTCTTTCCAGGCTCTTGGTGACTACCTTTCTAAACCTAATAAATCGCATTTGACTCTCAGCACACAGGGAGAAGGTGTCATCCCCACCTTGATGAACAATGCCACATTAATAAAACATACTTGGAGCCATTAATTCAAATAAATATTTAAGCACCAACATGGCAGGTGTCAGGACAGACCTGTGAACAATTAAGACGTGGCTCCAAGTCTTCACAGGCACCACGCCAAGCTGACCAGCGCTTCCCGATGCCTGGCCCTCCCGGGTCACACACACCGCCCTTGTTGTGGGATTCCCTTAAACGATCCTGTGAGGCCCTCTGCTGTTACTGGGGTGCCAACAGAGATTCTCCATGAAGAGATGTCAAAACAAAGGCGTAAGCAGCCCGGCCATAAATATCATCTGGCTATCCTGTGCCCGGGACGGAGCTCGACAAACACATGCAATAGGCGGTCAGTAGCGACGTGGCTGGAAAACGGCTGATGTTACAAAACGTTGTAACAGGATGACAGGAAGGGATAAAAGATCAGTGGGGTGGGAGCCATGTCGCCGGGTTCTAATCTCTGTACAGGAGTGCGACCCTCATATCGAGTCCCTACTTAAACTTCTAAGTGAGGCTCACTAAAATTCTCTGCGGCTATATACCTGATTTTTCCATTATAAAATGCTGCGGACTTTTTTTTTTTTTTTAAGTACAGAGGAATTAAAGCTGACATTGATATCCCCGAAATATGCTCACATATCTTATAGCCTATTTCTACTTGCTTTATACTTTTTAAACTAACTCACAGGTACTGTTGAGGGTACCTTCCCTTCCATTGCCTTCCCTATACACCAAAAGATAACCATTATCTTGACAGGGGGATCCCTTCGCATCTGTTTGTGGACCATGACCAAATATATATCCATAAATACCCAACACTGTTTGTATACTTCAGATAAATGTAGCATATCCTACATATTCCATCATTTAATTTTTCCACTCACCATTCATTGATATACATGTGGATCTGGTTCACGCGTGTCCGTATTCCTGTGTGTGTGTGTGTGTGTGTGTGTGTGTGTGTGTGTACACACACCATTATTCAGTCATTGTACCATCAATGGGCCCTGACAAGTGTTCATTTCACTTACCATTTCATCAAACATTACTCAAAATCTCCGATATGTGTCATACGCGAGGCAGGCACCAAAGATCTAAAAATGAACTATATCATTCTTTCATGTGGGCCAAAGATAAAGCGCTGCCCTGTAGAAAGGCCAAGGTTGGGGGAACCCCACCAACTACGGGATATTTATGTCTAGAGCTCAGGAGGACGCAAAGGCTTAAGAAATGAGCCTAGAGGTCTTGTGCTCACAGGTAGAGGTTGAAGCCACGAGAGCCTGCCAAAGCACATGACTAGTCAAACCACAGAAGCATGAGAGATAAAAACTGACTTGTTTTTATGCCACTAAATATTGGGGCAATTTGTCATCAGCAACAGATCACCAAAACGGGAGGTTACTCTACCAATATCTCCGAATCAGACTGACGGGGCACTGTAGCCCTCTGCAGAACACCCTGCAAGGAACCCAGCATGGCGGCACACCTGGCCCTTCTGGTGTGGGCGACAGCTCTGAACGACACATCGAGCATGCATCAACGTTACCCACCACTTTACCATCACGTGGCCGATGACACATCCTACTATCTCGGCTTTCTCCTAGCATCCTGAGAGGGCAGGGACTTCCTTAAGTTGTAGCCAGGCAGGATTTTGATGTTTGCAAATGCCTGCCTGTTTATACCCCTACCCCCGCCCCAGCTACTCTGGAAAACTCCCTTGGAAAAAAACAACACCTTGAGGATTCTTAAAAAGCAGAAGCTTAAAAGAATTATACTGTTTGTCTGCATGTGCCCATCAACGATGCAGACAGATACCAGCAAAAACCACCAAACGAACACCCAAAGAGTAGCCAAAAGAGGCCCAGGCATTGACGGGGTAGCTTTGAAGGGCCAAACCATGGACCACAGAGTAAGAACTGGAGGCTACCAGTTCTAATTTATGAGGCTCCTTTCTCAGAGAGGTAAGGCCGCATATGTAGGAAGCACAGGTGATGTTAGGTGCAGGACAACCAAGATGAGAAGAGCCTGGGCACTCTGTCCTCTCTCCGGCAGGGAGACAAACTTCCACATAAACCAACGCAAAGGAGAAAGCAGCAAGGGCCACAAGAGCAGTGGGGGTTGGGTGCCTCAGTAACACAGAACTGGCTGGGATTCTGTGAGCAGGAAAGATAAGAGAAGGCTTCATGGTAGCAGTAACATTTGAGCAAATCTTTGAAGACATGCAGAGATGAAAGAGGGGTACACAAACGAGACCCACACAAAGTGGGTGCTGTAAACTGGCTGGGAGTTTGGTGTGCGAAGGAAGGAAATAAAGTTTAGAAGTCAGGATTCTAGCAGACCATGGAGGACCCTAACACACAGAAGACTTCATATTATAGGAAACCATTGAAAGTTTCTGAACCTGATAAAAATGAGATGAGAACTGAGCCTTGAGAAACTTCCCGTGGCAGGTTATCTGTGGGAACAGCTATCAGACACAGAGGAAAAGTAAGTGATGCGGAGTCCTTGTATCGCCACCCCAGACACAGCTTAAATAACGGGGGGCAACACTGGGGAAACCGCAGAGGCAAAATATTTTTAAGATGACTTGAAAATCGTTCAAGCAAAAATCGTGTTCCTTTCTGTTTAACTCCAGGTTAGCTCGTTAAGAATAAAACAGAGCAATAAAAAAATTTGTTAATCCACCTGTTGGCCCATCCCTTCACACATCCCATAGTCTTGCTCTCCTTCGAGGACCAGATGGAGCCTGTACTTTAGAAATTATCAGCTTTTTTCAAATTGCCTAGATTACATATTTGAGCACACTGCCATTTAAAATGTATGCATTCTCGGATGTATAATTTATATCCCCTATCTTCCAAAAAAGATTTGTAGCAAAGCAATTCATTTTATGCTGTCTTTTCCAGTCATTGTTTTGCATATCTATCTTACCTACCCATCTACATTATAAACTTCTTTTGAAGAAGGGCTGTGTATTATACATCTTTGATTCTTCTAAAATACTCAGTGTAGAAGGCATATGTCAGTGCCTGACAGATTCTGGATGGCTGATTTATGTTGCTCCTAGCATCGGTAATATCATTTGGGGAAAAATTTCTCTCTAAAATGTCCATAATTCCTGGCCAGTCACCTAGCAAAAGTAACCTTCTGGAAGGCAATTCAGCTTCTTTTAAGCATTTTTTTTAAAGTTTATCTGAAGCTCAAGTTAGAGGAACCCTTCCTTCAAGGACTGGAAATGTGAAAAGCACATCATAACGAAGGCGTGCATGTAAGACAGACCTCACGGTGCCCGTGAGAATGAACCACTGCTTGCTGACAGGGTGCTGCAGACTAAATGCTTACGGCTTCCCCAGGTGCATGTGTTGAAACCTAATCCCCAGCGTGATGGCGTTTGGAGGCGGGGCCTTTAGGAGGTGATGGGGTCATGAGGGTGGAGCCTTCATGAACAGGATTAGCGGCCTTTGGGGGGCTGGAGAGAGCAGAGTTCCCCACTTCTGCCATGTGAGGACACAGTGAGAAGACAGCTGTCTCTGAGCCAGGCCCACCAGAGACCAAATCCGTCAGCCTGGATCTTGGACATCCCAGCCCCCACAACTATGATGAATAAATTGCCACTATCTATAAGCCACTCTATGGTATTCTGTTGCAGCAGCTCAAAAGGACTAAGACACAAGGATTCCAAGAAATGACAGCCACAGGATGTTAATATCCCTCATGAGGTCTGTCTCCACACCCAACTGGAATTCAAGTGTGTATATGCTCTACAGTTAGAATTTATATTAAACCAGGAAATCACCACCATCCGGCCACGGGTGACTTTTCTGCTGTTGTTTCTGCTACTACCGCCCTCCTTTTTTTCATCCTTGGTTTAACAAAAATCACCAAGAAGATTTCGAACTAATTTTAAAAATCGAAGCAGAGTAGCTCCCTAGCATTTGCTGCCCCCAAAGTCTTCCTACCACTGACCTGGTGTGCACTACAATGCAACACAGGGGAGCGACTACCTCTTGGATCCATCCCAAAAGGAACTCATTGCACCACCATGTCCCTACACCCTCCTGGCAGCATCGGGGGCGGGTTTCCTTCCACAATATTCAAGCGAGCTGTGTTCTAAGTTCTGAGTCTGGAACTCACTTTTTCCATAGAAACAACCCTAGAAGCAACAGGTTCCTAGGTCAGCCCACACAGCCTACAGGCCCAAATTACAGTAAGCATTTACATTCCTACGAGGAAAGACATTTCGAATCACGTATCAGCAGGGAGTTCTCTTAGTGAGGGCCCCACCTGTGATTATAGATGTGATGCCTTGCAGCCACTTACCGCCTGGTCAAAGGAAACTGGACAAAGTCATCGAATGCATTGGAAATTTATAAAAATCTTAATAGGTGGCAGCCCGTTTTGACTTATCAATGTGTATTTAGGAATAAAAATGTGGTCCATTCCCTTCCTGCATGAGGTTGACAGACATTCTCTCCTCTCACTTTCTTTGGCACTATCTGAAACGTCTCTTCCAATTTTAATTACGTTCAACTTATTTTCATACCCATCCTTGTATTCTCAGAAATTCAATCACCACAACCACAAGTACTAAAGCTACCGTGACCATTTACAGATGGAACGTGATAAGACTCAACATACATGAATCTCACCCACCCCTCAATTGTCATAACCACCCTACGAAATAGGTATGCTCGGAGAAGTGAAGGGAGGTACCTGGAACAGAAAGTAACGGGTAATCCCCTCAAACTTCGACCCAGATCTGGCTACTATTCTGCCTTCTTTCCATCGCTCCAGGCTGCTTCTCTCCTCATGCAGGAGGCTCTGAGGGTACACGGGCACTCATTTGTTTATCAAATAAGCCATGTGTCCCAGAGCCACCTGACGTACTGCCACATGCTGTTCCAGTCCGCTCAACACCCCCTGGCTTCTATTTGGTGCCTGCTTGCTGCTTCCACAAATCTGAACTGCCATTATTTACACACAGGTTTGTACTGAAAATGTCCCAAAGCTTTTATGACTAACATACTAAGAGGAAAAATGGGGGAAATGGTACTAGAAAGGAAGACGGTTGGGCCGAGAATGATGCTGCACTGAGGCCATCCTTTAAAGTCTCTGAGAAACAGGGCACCAGTACAATTACTAGTCAGGACAGCCCTATCGTGAGCTGTCACTGGACAAACCCTCTGACAGTAGACGTGGGCTATTTCAGGCCTGCTACTTCATGAGATTCTAGCATCTGTTATGCTTCTGTGGGTTTCTAATTTCAGCTGCAGAGACAGAGTCCAGGAAATGAGGCAGACACATCTAACGGCCTGCAGAAACAAAGAGACGAATCCAAATGAATAACTCTCTGCCTTGAAGGGATTTCAAATAAGAGGCTCAAAAGACGGAAAGAAAAGATGAGAAGAGGAAAATGACAGCCAAGAAAACCATCATAGAAGGGACAGCCCTAAGCTGAATTCAGAAGAATCATGAAACTGAGAAACACGAAAAAAATCACAAAATCAAGGAATGACTAGGTCTTGCATTTAAAAAATGAGTAGAGGAGACTAGAAAGGTTAAGTGACAAGCCCAAGGTCACACGGCTTCATAGAGAATGGAGACTGGAATGTAGAGCTCCTGCTTCTGGGAAATGATGTGACATATCTCAGTAAAGTAGAGTGTGTTTGAAGCCCATGACATTGGCTAAGAGTCACTTTTTAATGAAAAAGCACCCAATCTGCTCAAAGAGCTATAAAAGGGTGATAAAGGTGCCATGGAAACCACAAAGCTCCTAGAAGAGATAGGTCAAATGCTTAGCTGAATCATAAGTTTCAGGCTTTCCCAACAGGATGGTGAGACTCGATTTCTGAAAAAGTCACCACAATGAAAGAATGCCAGTGACATACTAGAGCTCGAAATGGAATTGAGGGGGAGAGAGAAATGATACTGTAATAAGTAGAAACAGAACACATTAAGTAGATACTCTGATATTATTTAACTTCCTGAGTCACTGAATAAATGCCAAGACTGTTGGGCTCCAAAAATAATTTAAGAATTTGAGAGACTAAATAAGCATGACATCAGATTCAGAATCCATAGAGAAAAAAGACTGACAGATTTGACAGCATTTTTTTTTACAGACTCACCATAAATAAATTTAAAAACAAATGACAGAAGATGAGAAGAAATCTACACAGATGTAGAGAGAAAAGTGTATTATCTATTATTCTCGAAGCGCCTATAAATCAGGAACAAAATATGAACTATCTGTTAACAGAAAAATCACCAAAGAAATACAGAGCCAATCAACATATAAAAAGATGCTTGACCTCACTCGTGAGTCAAGAAATATTAAAAGACTAGTAATACCAATAGATGAGGAAACAACATTCATGCTGTTGACAGATGCAAAATGGATTAAACCTGGAGGGCAACTTGATCTAGTCAGGCCAAGTCTATGAGTCTCTTCTCCCAAAGCTCTCGCCTAATAAAGAAGTAAGTAACTAGGGATACTAACTACAGCATGGTTTATCATTGAGAACTGGCCTAAATTTCCATCAACAGTGGGGTGGTAACATATTGTACATCCATGTAAATATCAGTCATAGATATGTAGTAGTCTAACATGGATGATTTGGAAAGATAGTCAAGGTATACTAAATGAAAAACTTAAGTTATAAAACATTATCTGTAGTATGGTCTTAGTTTTAAAACAAAACCATGTATCCATGCATCATTCCAGAGTAGCTCTTTGCATACACAAACCATGTATCCATAGATCCACACCAAAACTTAACAATTTATCTCTGAGCAGGTGGGATTAAAAGAAAGGAGGAAATGTGTTAAGAGAAAGAGTGGTTAGATTATGGACGATATTTATTTCTATATTGCTTTCTGCATCTCGCCAATTTTCTATAACATTCACAAATTCAAATAAATACTAAATATTTCATAATGAAATACATAGAAAACAATAGTTCATTCCATCTAGGAGAAAGCTACAGTGACGACCCTCCCTCTACACTACTGTCCTGTGGGAACATTTACCAAAAAAGAAAAAAAAAAGATATGCAGATCGATGTTAATCTTATCAAAGACTTAACACGGACTGACTACCCATACACCTGACACATAACGCACAACGCCACTTGATGTGGTACTCACTCGGTAACTGTCAGGCCACTAAAAACGGAAGCTAAGACCCATTGCCTGTGGACCTGCCCAATGATAAAAACCTGTGTTTTAAACATTTCCTGCCCAATATTTCCCACACCGGGACCCTCTTGAGTGCACCCATTTAAAAAAAAAAATTGCTAAACTATTTCCTACTGTCATAGTCTGACTGACAAAGCCATTAAGCCTTTGGGGCTGATGCCTTGGCATGACCAGAAATTCCACCCATGAAATAGAAGCAGGAGTAATCATCTGCATTTCCCACCTGAGCACACCAAGATGAGAGTAAATGATTCCTTGCATAATAAAACTAACACTGACTTCACAATGTAATTTGTTTGCATCTAACATTCTCCAATCACACAGGTCAATGTGTACATTTACTTAGTGGTATACTTTAAAAATGGTTAATAATCTTGGAAACTAAGCAGGGTTGGGCCTGGTTAGTACTTGGATGGGAGACCACCTGGGAATACCAGGTGCTGTAGCCATAAAAAAAAATTTTTAATTAAAATAAAAAAAATAAAAACAGTTCATACTCACAGATTCGTAATACATTGCTTAAAGTCAGTTGTTTATCTCATCGGTATTTTGCTCAAATTGTTTAAGGGCCAAACTGTCAACTGTTGCATTGGAGCTAGGCTCCAAACCTAGTTGCCACGTACTCTGGATTCCAATTACAATGTTCATGTTAGATGTCCCCAAGATCCCCGTCAAAACCAATACTAAAATAGCCGTCAGCTACACCAAGCTAGTTGTAAGCATGAAGAAAAGACAAAGAAAAATACAGCCCTCGCTTGAAGCAGCTTGTGAGCTACAGCTTGGTACGTGTGCTGCCAGAGTGAGCACTGAAAACCACAACGCGGCTCTGAAAACAGGTAAGGGTTCGAGTGTGTGGAACAGAGCGGGAAGCGCAGCAGTGTGGCGGAGGCTGCCAGAGAGAGTAGGATTTCGACGGATGGAAAAGAAAAGCCAAAGGCTTAGAGACAGGAATGGGCTCATGTAGATAACGGTAATGTAAGTCAGACCACGTAGGAAACTCTCCTGTATGATCGATGCAGTGACCCAACTACCTGCTCCTGGAGCACGGGCAGCTCGGGTACCAACAGCGGCTGAGGGCTGGCTCGGGGAAGAGACCTACGCCAGAGCAGAGCGGGTCAGACTGAGGCACCTGAGATCCATGCAGCCTGATTCCTTCGATTCATGAAAACCCTGCGGATGTCAAGCCATCTGTGTTCCCTCAGCACCCGGCCGACTGTCAACACTGTATGCCTTCACACTGCCCTGAACGGCCGGGGAACGGACAGCAGTGGCCTCTGTGTGAAGGAGCCAAGCAATGTGAAGAGTAGGGTGGCCTCAGCAACTGCTGGTAGACCTCAAGCACAAGTTTCCCATTGTGTTTCCACTTAATCTTCTCTGATCAAAGGGACAATCCCCACCCCGCCCGATGTGTCCATCTGGGGTTGCTCCATGAAGTCTGTGGTTGCACATTCCAGCCTAAGACACATCTTTGTCCTCATCTTTTGTACCTTTTGCTCAGAATTAAAGCTACTTAAATGTGAGGAGGGGAAAACAACACCTCTAACAGAAAATACGTGTCAAGCACTAGTGGCAAGTGAGTTCGGACTGGTAGCGGACGGCACTTTAAGGCAGGCTTCTCAACACAGGAAGCTGTCAGAGGTTCCACCACAGGTCAGTGACATGCGAAAACTGTGCCTCGGGGCAGGCTGTCCAGCAACAGTGATACACACAGTGGAAGCCGTGGGAGACGCGAGGAAACTGGCCTCCCACTCCCAAAGTCTGGCTTAGATGCACCGCCACTAGCCTTGCCTTGTAGGGAAATAAAATGTAGCTGGTTCTTGAGATTCTCACCTCCAAGGTTTTACCCTGGAACATAATGATCTTACTCTAAATGACAGGTTCTCAATCAGGGGAGATCTTGACTCCCAGAGAACAAAAGTTGAGATCTAGAGACATTTTTGGTCAAGCTTCAAGCTACTTTCAAGTTGGGGGGGGGGGGGGGTATGGATTTGCACATCCTTCGGCAATGGTCCTGCATGCATTTACAGAACGGTTAGCTGAGGAATACAAGATATCTTGCAGTTACTTTTTTCCTCGTGCAAAGCCAACTGGCTTCATTGATGGTAATGGACATCCAACATTACACACATTATTACCTTTATCTTCTACTAAAAGGGCTAATTAAATGCAGACAAATATTTTATAGGGCCTCATGTGCCTTCCATGAGTTCACTGGGCCAGTTAAAAGCAGCAGCCATAGGCCCAAAGCTCCCTCGTCCACACACAGACCCTCAGTGTCCTCAGGTCACCATTAGGGACCTACCTGCCACTGCCCTGTAGGCATCTTCCAACCTCAGAGCTAAGATTCACAGCCCAGATGCTTTAGCAATAAATACCTTGGCTAGAAACTGAAGGAAGAGCATAAAACCACTTGCACACATGGTCCAGTAATAGCAAAGGAGGAGCATATTTCTTTCTACATTAGCACATCTGTTTGGATACTCACTAGAGTAAATTCTTAAATGACTAATTCACAGTTTCACTTTGTCATGGTTATAAGCAAGTATTTTATGTGACATCTGCTTCTGCTAAATCAGGAGCTTGTTTCCTCCTGAGCTGTCACACTGAAGACAGTCATGCGTGATGCTGGTTCTGCTGCTCAAGCAAGGGCTTGAGAGAATACCTTTCCAGCCATGGGAATCCCCGCTTCACTTAGCATCTGTGAAGCATCTACTACTGTGCAGCAACGGGCCCATGAACAAGTAAACCTCAGCTACCGTGCACAGAGCTACCCTTAAATTATATGCAAGTAAGAAACAGCCTGCATGATATAAAGGGTGCCCATCACCCCCTCCTCCTTGTTCCTTACTCTTCCCTCAAAAACAGAACTGATTAGATTCCGGGGCATTGACCGTTACGACGGTATGGTCGCCAGGGTCCAGAGGTCACGCACAGTGCTTCTCCCTTCTCTTCGCTTCCCTCCAGTTAGAGAGACAAGCACACTGAACCAGAGACAAAGGCTCCCTATTGTTAGACCTGCTCTCTGTTCTCTCCCTCCTGTCTTTGCTCTGCACGATACAACCAGAGGATGGTGAGACCTCTACGTAAGACTCCTGGATGTGACTCAGGGGGAGGAGGAGCCAATATTACCACCTGAACTGCAATGCTCCAACCCAGAACTCCACTTTAGAAGGCACTGGGTTTGAGCCAATGAAAATCTACTGGAACTTTACTATTTGGCAATTGTTTCTTAGGAATGCCACAGGAAAGAAGGGGACATGGTGAGGCAGCAGTCAGGCATATTTGAGTCCTTGACCATATTGTCTCTGTACCATGTAATCTTCACTGTAAGTCCTAAGGCAATCTTGATCCCACGTACTAAGGGGGGACAGAGGGAAAGTATAAAAACCCTTTCCCAAGCCTTAACCCCGGAGAAAGGAAGATGGTATTCAGAGAGAATGCACAGCAGAAATGCGGCCCAGATAGAGATAAGCCAGGTAACAAATCTCCCCAAGGGTCTAGCATTGCACAGTCCCAGTGAGAAACTAGAGACATAGGAGGGTTACACATTAGGAATACGAAACCAGACAAAGAGTCTGCCATTAGTGAAATGCCTGATACCAGGCAATGGCTGCTGAAACGCAGTCCAGCCTGGCCCAGAAGCAAGCATCAGAACCCGGCTGTTCCAGGTGCTGCCCACAAACCAGGAGCAGCAGCACCAGCATCCTTTTCTTTCCTCTCATGCAATACAGTTCACTAAGCTTTGAATGGTCCCCCATGTTAGAACTTTGTCCTCTCTAAGGCTCCAAGAAGAATAAAGTCACTGGGTTGAGGATACTGAGACTAGCTACTTGTACCAAGGCTAACTAGTCACTAGCATTAGTTAAGGCCATAAAATCCTGCCCATTTTAACTCCTCCCAATCCACAGCTTCCACCACAATGAGAAAGTTTCTACCCAAACCCACTCAATCACAGTAAAGACTAGAGCATAAATGACAGGCCATATGCCTCTCCATGACAGCAGAATTTCTGTTACAGGACCCGAGGTTAAGAATCATGAATGCTGGACAACCAAGTAGGGAGAGAAGCAGCCGTAAATTTTGAAAAATGCCCCCAAAAGAGTTAAGGAGTCCTGTACGACACGAACTCCAGATCACCAGCTTGCTGGCACCCACACCTGGTCCACTGACGGTGACTTTTTTACAGGTGGCAATGCTTCATTGACAAGATTCCATCCTAGTTGGTAGGCGCTCTCATATTTGAATAAATAGAATTGTGTTTACTCTTTTTTCATACACGGGGTACTTAATGGGCAAGATTAAGCACCTTGCCAAGAATGTATTACTGACAATTTTCAGAGCTAGGATTTGACCTGGGATCTGTAAGACTCCAGAGTGATGCTCTGAACGTATCCTGCCTTTCCTCTTGAATCAGTCAAATGTGCTTTTTTCTTATTCCTAAACATGTGTCACTCAAACCAGCCAGTCACACTTCATAAATGCAAAACCCTAAAGTATAGGACCCCCTAAAAATGAAAGTTAAGAAACTAAACGTTTATTCCATTAGTAAAGAATTTCTAAACATGTGAGTAGCAAGGAATGGTGAGAATGAGTTTATTAAGGATATTGACTACCTGGCAGATCTTGACAATGTAGAATTTGGGTCTGTCAGAAAAAGACAAACATGGAATAGAGTTAAAAACAGGGTAAAGAGGGAAAATACAATGCCCAACACCTATGAATTCAGATTTAAGAATTCATTACTCAACACTAACACATCAGAAGAGCATCCAATAGCGCACTATAAGCAGATAGTAACAGATATGAGAGCTACTTTAAAATGGTCACAATGAGATTTCTACAATAATGAGACTCTTTCAGATGTCACACGGTCACTTTGGAAAGGTTCTGTCGAGGTGTTCATGCTTTGGTAGAGACTATGAATGAAAAAGGGGCTATGTAATGAACCTAACAAGCTATCAGGCAGATGCATGGTGGGCCGCACAAGCTGTGACCAAAAATAACCACACAGGACAGTCTGATCATAAATCCCTAATGGGGCAAGGTCATGGCAGGTAGTCACGTCCTGGGTGCACAGCTTCCTTAGCAAAGGTCCATCTTTACCTTACATGCGTTCTGACCCTTGTTCTCATGCATCTAGGGTAACATCACTTTGAAATATCAGAGTAATTTTCTTTTCTCGGCCCCTCAAAGCCACAGGCACCAGAGCACCAGACCAGAGATCTCAATGTCATCTTGTTCCCCACATACCATCTCTACGTGCTGTAAATGTTGATTATTAACTATCCTGCACCCATCAATGTAAAAGCAGTGTTTCTCCAGTTAGATTTTTATCCAGTTCTGGAGATTTCCCCCACTTTGTTTCTCCCACGTCAACCTACCACCAACAGATTTCACGTAACCCTCCTTACGTCTTCTCCTTTGACTCTAATGCATAAAAACAAGCTGCAAATCTGCCATTCGCCTGAGCATTTTCTCAATCCCTTGACATTCTTTTCTCAACAAGATAATATGAAGAGAGTAAACAGCAAAAAGAGAAGAAAGATCGCACTAAGAATAGCCCCGAATTACCAGAGTGGGAACCGATACTGTGCCTTCTATCCTCAATATGTTGACACTTCAGTTTAACCACTGCCAATTCAAGAGTATGTAGTCGGGGCAGCGCTATAGGCATCCCTGCCATCATTTATAATCAGTAGCACTTCTTGCTGGAGAAATCAAATAAAAAAAAAATTAAACTGATTTATCTTACAGAAGCAGTTCTATTCATAAGACCACCAAATCTCTATGCTCCAAAGGGCACTGAGCAGTAAATGACTTTGTCAGATCGGTCACAGATTGAAAAGGATATGCATCCAACTTCAAGATAATGATTTAAATGAGTAGGCAGAAGAAAAGGCCTTCTGGGTTTTGTCCTCTTTGCAAGCTCTGGTGTTCTCCAGACAGACTGTATCTGCCACTCAAATACATATTCTGAATTAAATAGTTAAGACAGAACTTGAAAGAACCAGAAATTTGCTAAAACCCTATTTTACTTAAGGGGTCAATCATAACTAAGACCTATAACAGGCATTATAGTTAAACTTCTATTGCTGTATGTTTGCAGAATGTTTTAACAATTACCTCCAGGAAGGTCCTTAAATTCTCTGTAGTTTATGCAGGTAAGTTATATCATTAAATGAACAGTACAACTGGAGTTTCTAAGTCTCAGCCTTTTCAATCTTTTCTTTAACCTACTGAAGGACTGCCTCTTACCAACTCATCCCCTCTTCCAATAAGGCAACCTGAGCACTGCCAAGGGTCACCTGGAGACCTTTACGTGATGCATTTATGGGGCACCTGCTATTCGCCGGGCAGGCTCGAGGCCCTGCATACAAGAGGAGGAAAAGACAAGGTTGCTGCACTCATGGACCTCACATTCTCGTAGAGCAGACAAAGTCAGACACACAGAGGCCGGCTACGAAGAAACGCAAAGCATGTTAAGGGGCTAGGAAACAACCCAAGTGGGGAAACCACAAGTGCTCTTTTAGACAGTGATCAAGAAAGACCTCGCCAAGGAAGCGACAACTGGAGGGACAAGGTGGAAAGGAGGAAACAAGGGCCATAAATACCAAGTGGGGGAAAGCGTAATAAGGCGACCTGAAGCCCTCTCCAGAGGATCCGGGATGGGCCTAGGGACCCACACCCATAACGCACGCCCAGAGCAACTACGTCACAGGTGCTCCAAGAGGCTCACTTTGAGAAACATCCCTGTAGGGTAAATAGGGAGCTCTTTGTACACAACTATACTGACCAGTCACGGGAAGTACAATGACGAACATGGAGATGTCCCATCAGGAGGTAAAGACAGGGCTTCTACTGAGCTGGCCACTGACACCCACCAAACCAGCTCCACAGGAGACACGTGGTGGGGTCTGTGCCCCTAGGCTCAGAAACCCCACAGCGCCTTGACCGGCCACGCAGCACCAGCAGTGCCTTCCTTTGCACACCCACTGTGTGTGATATTTGACATAGTTATTCCTATGAAGAACCTTTTTCTGTCCGCCCCGGGCAGACTCGGGTCCTTCTGGTCCCAACTACCGAGCGTACATACTTCCGCTGCAGAAATTAACTCCCGCTGAAGGTTTCTAAACTAGCACACAGTAGAAGCTCGATATGGGTTTATCAATGATAAATAACAAAGACTAATGACAATAAAATCCCTACTGTCAAGACGCTTATGAAAATAAACCAGTTTCTAACAGCACAACATCTAATGTAGTGGCTTTCGACTTTCACTACAACGACGGTGAATTAAAACAAACTGGGTCATTTATTTCAGTAAGACATTTATGAATGCAACACAGCCATCAAATCCCAAATACCCAAACCTATCACCAACATCAGACTTTCAAATCATTTCATTTGATTAAGGTTATATGGAAGCTGAGCGACTGCTTATGAATAATGTACCATGAGAGCCCTTCCCATCCCAAGATTCAATGGTTGTTTCCCGAAGAGATGGCTTCCACTGTGCCTCTTGGCCCCTGCCCTGCCCCATATCACCCATGCTTCTGAACATAAGTGTGCATTTTCTAAAGCTCTCAGCCACTCTCTCCGAAACAAAAACAAAAACATCTGCTCAGCACCTCTGTGGCCAGCGCGGCTCCAAGTTCTGGGCCCAGAACAATGAACAAAACAGACAAAACCCCCTGCCCTCGGGAAGCTGACCATCCTGAAGCAATCTGACATAAAACCAGAAGCCTGATCCGCTCTCCCAAGTCACTGACACCTCCCTGCTGCCGTGACAAATTCTGCCAACTTTACCGCAGAGCTCACCATGATTGGGAGGCCGATAACTACATTTCACACTTGTGCTAAGGATTAGGGACAAGTGAACATCAGGGGGAAAGCTCGCCACCAGGCCACGGAACACTACTCAGATACGGATTAGTTATTCAAGTCAAGGCTGCTATTTCCTTTTCTTTATGTCTGAACATCAAATGTGGCCTTTTAATTATCGGGCGCAGATAGGGAATTGCAATTCATTTCTGCACATTAAAGAATGTCCAAAAAAGCATCAATTGCCCAGAGACAGGTACTGCAGAGCCCATGGAGACTGCAGTAAGCAGCGGTTTTTATCACAGTGGACCCCACCAGGAGTGCCTCCTAACCCCTCTCTTTTCCACTCCCCTGTGGGCTTTCGCTGTTATCCTCTGTGGGAGCAATTCAGGCTGCCGTTCTTATCTCCCAGGCATCTCAAATGCTCTTCTAGCTTAAAGTACATGGGAGGTTTAGCTTTTGTCCAAAGCCGAAAGAGCTGCTACACCAATTGAAAAAAGAACACACAATTAACTCATTTCATTGATTTCCCAAGTTAAGTCCTGAGACCGAACAAATGGGATCAGATTGTGAAAGATTAAACTTCCATCTCACAGCCCTATTTATACCATTAAAATCTGCCTACCACCTGAGCTTCATCTCATCGTCCTTTGCCTCCTCTCTTTAAAGTACCCAGCATGCCAGGTCCTTACTTCACCTGGCTTGATGTCGGCCCTATGAAGTAAGCAGTGGCAATGGACAGGTGGCATTATCATCATTTTACAGGTGAGTAAACTGAGCCACTGATCTAAGAAGGAAAAGGTGGTGGAATCTGGTTTTCTTTTTAAAAACGTCATGTTATCATAATACTGAATTTTATTATAATACCAGTCACTGTCACCAGGTCGGGCCTGCTGTCCACATTCCGACAGAGGGGAGGAGGCAGGCTAGGCATCAGAAGGGAGGAAGGGAAGTACGCCAAACGCTACCTTTTACATTTTATGGATGGGCACTTGCAACGGCAGAATCCATATCCATGGGGGATATTTTCCCCAAAACCTTAGTGTCCGAAGAAGGCATGACATTGTGACTGAAAAAAAAATACATTCAGTAAGAATGAACAGCAATTGCTGTCATTTAGACCAAGAAACAGTCTTCTGACTGCAGCACGTATTTCATGAGCACAAGCCAAGGGGAAAAGGGGAGGCAGGAGAAACACAAAGAACAACATTGAGGTGCAGAAACTCCTCCACCATAAAGTTCGGCGCCGTGCAGGAACGGACATGCTGACCAGTCAGGCCGCTGTCCTCCCGGGCGACACAGGGCTTCAGTGCAGGCCCCACTGCGAGGGCAGAAGACCTGGTGTCAGGCCCCCGTCCTTCCATTTTCATTTCCTATGCCCCTGAGGCCCAGATTCCGCATTTGCAAGCAGGGATCCTAGTACTCGGGAGTATCGCCTCACAGGATAATCACGGAGATTGAGTAATATGTTTAAACGCAATTAGTATAAAGCCTGACACAGAACATCTGCTTTATATGCATTAACTATTATTATTGCTAAAACCGGGATGAGACTTTGGATGACTGAGACCACAAAATATCTATGAAGGACCACTTATTACATTTCCAAATTATCACAGACCGATGCTTTCAGAAAATACAATAAAAAGTAATCGCTAGAAAAATCACGTGCTCAAATGTCACATCATCAAATCGCCTAACTTCTAGGCACCTTCCAAAGCTGCACTAACTCTTCCAGGTCACCAAGGTAACACTTAGGAAGGCTCATCATGTGAAAGGTACCCAAACAATCCTCGAAGAACCCAGAGGGGCAGCCTGGCTTCTGAGGGCAACTGGCTTCTAATTAAGGGGTAACTGAGGCCTTGGGGAGAATCAGGTTTATGTAACAAGGTTACATAACTCGTTCCCAATTCAGACATTTGTCCGAGCTGGGCAAGCATGTTCAAGTGTCAGCTGACTCCTTCAGAAGCCTCAACTCGCACTGCCTTGGACGGAACTTGGCAAAGAGACAAAGGACCAGGGCAGAAATGAGGGCTCATCTCCCTCTGCTTGAGGGTCAGTGCCATGGCATCTGGGAACAAAGATGCAATGGCTGTGGAAGGGTGGGAGGTGCTGGGGAGACCACCGATGCTGGCGTTAGGTCAACGAGTGGAGCATGTGGCTGGGTGGCTAACTCCTCAGTGAAGCCTCAGCATCAGAGAAAATACACATGGTTACCTGCCCGCCGCCTTCCCTCACACAGGGGGCTCCTGGTCGCTCCATGGAGCATCCTGAAGATCACAGATGGAACAGAGAAAGAACGGGAAAGCCAGAGACCTGGGTTCTGCTCTGGGCTCTACCACTAACGAGGGGCTTGCCCTCAGGTGAGTCACTTTCCTACTATGAGCCCCCAACTCCGCAGCAGTAAAGAAGAGAAAGCTGAAACCTGTCAGGACCCCTTCTGACTCCACGACCTGCTGGCCCGCAGTCTGAGCTTGCCAGTCATTTACACCTGACTCCATGACTTGTGCCTTTGTCTGCTACTCCATCACATCTACCCTGTCAGTGACAACAGCTCTCCACTGATCCTGACCCTCATGGTGGGGTGACAGCCTGAACTGCTTGCTCTCACTGCATCTCAGCTCCTCACACACACTGCAGACTTCCTTCTCCCTCCTGCCCGTCTCTTCCCTACACTCCTCAGACAAGAGCGGGCCCTTGGCTAATCTTCAGAAAATGTCTGTGGAATTGAGCCTTAAGGCTAGACTCAATTAGCCTTACATAAGGGAAGTTGATAGTTATGTAACCTCGTCCCTTCAAAGAGAACTTCCATTCCCCATTTATCAAATAAATGTGTACTGAGTACCTACCACGGCCAGGCCCTTTGCCAGGCTCTAAAGAGACAGTGGTGAAAAAATGTTGCGCCTGTCCTCACAGGGCTGTGGGTGTACCACTGAAGTTCATTAAGTCCACTTAGGATAGGAGTCTGATCATTAATATGGCTTCGAAATCTTACAGAACACTCTAGAGCCACTAAATAGACTAATGTTGAAATACCCATTATCAGATTATCTGCTCTGAACACATTGAGGGATGTTTAGAAGTGAATAGATTTTCCAGTGAGGATTCTGTTTGTGTATAGAAAGGAGTAGTATTGTGTGAGGTTTGAGGGGGTTACTTTTTAAAAGTAGTGGTTACCTACTTCCCTCCCACTTGAAAAAATAAAACAGGCTTGGAACGTTTCCAGCTACAACTATTCTGAAATAACAAGAGACCAAAAAAAGAAAAAGAAAAAAAGAAATGCAACATCACTACTCCTTCTATCTCCTACCTAGTCCCTACCCAGCTCCACCCGCCCCCCTCCAAGGCTTAGACTGCAAATTAAAGTACAGTGACTTTCCTAATAAGTGGGCTACAGTTTTCCTAGAAGATTTAAAGTGGATCAGACACATTTTAGAAAAATTGAGAGTCCAGGGCAGAATCCTAAGAATAATCACACCATACATCCCTGTGGTCCTAAGAGACCAAAGTTCTCAGCTACAGGACGCACAGCAAATACTACCGCTCCATGAAAGACGTGGTCCCCTTTCTTTTGCTCTCAATCCCCTGGCAACACATGGAGCACTGCATCCCCACAGATGCGCTCTGCTTTCGGATGGGGCACTTCAGGAGCAGCGCATCCTTTACAATTTGTCTTCTAATCAACAGCCATCATCTAAGTGTCCTACAATCAGTCATTAGAAGTTCACTGTGACTAAATGGATAAATGGGGAACAGGACGCTTGTTTCCCAGATCCAAAAGAGGACAGCCCAGACATGAGTTCAGAAGCAGTTCTGCCAAGAAAGGACATAGGCGTGATTTCACTGACCCAAACTGAAATCTGTCACTTCTGCAGCAGGAACAGACCTGCGGCATTTACTGAGCTCACCAATGTGCAGAGTGCTCAGCTGATGCGGTGGGAGACAGCAAGGCAGGACAGTGCCTGACCTCAGGGAGCTTGACCTTCGCTCCGCTTAGGGCAGTTCCCAGAGTGTTGTCTCCCTGGATCTGAAGCATCATCCTCACCCGGGAGCTTGCTAGAAATGCACATTCTCAGGCCCCGTCCTAGACCAGCTGAATCAGAAGCTCCAGGGAATCAGTTTAAGAAGCCCTCCGCATGATTCTGATACACATCAAAGTCTGAGCACCACTGAGGTATAAAAACAGCACACCAAACCAACAACACAGAGCATCGGTGTCTGTGGCATCCTTCAGGTATGAATATGTTTCCTACGTAAGCCACTCACATCCAACCTTTTGGCAACGACACACCTAGAAATACTATAAGCATTTAAGTGCTATGAAGTACATCCAACAATTGACATTTTGCTCTGAGGTAAGCCGACATGAGTCCTGTACTCCCTGATAATAAGCAATCTCTGAATATTCATTCATGTATTTGGTAATTCACTTCGAAAATGCAATTCATCAAGACATGATTGAATACATTCTTTGGTCCCAATTTGGAAGGAACTTAATGACGACGATTATGACTAAGCAAGGGATATCAATAAATTTCTACAAATAAGTCTAGAGAGGAAACCTCAAACTCCCATAAAAAATGGCCTACCCAAGAATCCTAAGCTCTCTGGGCTTTTTCTTCAAGGCCCTTCCAAGGAGTTCCAATATCCTGCACTTTTACATCAACGCCCAAAGGCCAGGGACCACACTCCTAGTCCCATTCACAGATCAGAAGCAGCTCTCCATGATCTCTGAGCACAGGACAAGATACAGCTCCAGAAGACATCACTTATGCAATCCGAAAAAGAATTTTGGAATATATAATTCTACACACCATACCGTTGCCCCTTTCTCCCTGGGAGTCTAGATTTCTCCCTCTCTAGAACCGAAACCTATAATCTACAAAATGGGAGCATTAGCAATACCTACTTGTTCCTTAAATGCTCTGAAAAGCCCAGAAAAGAATAAACGCATGAAGAAAACAAGACCATTATTCTCTGTCTGTAGGCCTCGGCACCGCCCAGCAGAGCAGGAGGGAGAGGAAAAGCTACACTCAGCAAATGCTCAAAGAGCTTCCCAGCTTCAGCTCATAAATGGAAATGATTTTGTTACTAAAAACATCCCTCCCTCTCTCGGACCCCTCCCTGCCTCGGGCCTGAGCCCACAGAACAGGTCTCTCCAGCTTATATAATAATACCCCCGCCATGTGTCACACCATGCCTGGCATCCAAGGGGCTCCCAATCCAGCACTGTATAGTAACCACTCGCCGTACAAAAGGAGCAAAAATGAGTGCGGGGCGTTCCAGCCCTTCCCTGCCACCGTGCTCCTGTACTGCCGGGTTTCACATGGAGATGAAAGGAAGAAAAGGATAATGGGCTCAAGCGGATGACAGCCATACATTACCGCGGGCTTAAGGAAAATGGCCTTTCATTACTGCCTCAGCCTCCTACACTCAGTACAATCAAGAAAATGTTTGTCAAATGACTCCAACTCAGAAGGATACAACCAACTTTTTTTTTTCTTCTTCTTTTTAGATGCTGAGGCCAGCTAGAGATGACCAACTACGCTGGTTTGCCTGGGACAAAACAGCGGATCCCAGTTTGCTGCTACCAGAAAACAAATCTACAGATAGGACCACATGCTTCCAATCTGAATCCCAATTAAACAGTCTCAGGAAAGCGTCATCATAGACTTTAGTAACTTAAAATAAGTGTCTCTTGAGATGAGGAGCACTCAACTCAAAGATAGGAGCCTGGGCCAGTGGTTCGCTTGAACACCAGTGTTTGAGAATATCCTGGAAGGCCAGCTGACCCCCTGAGACTCTGACCCATAGATCTGGCCTGGATCCAAGCATTTACATTTCTAACAAGCTCCCAGGTGCCACTGAGGATGCTGGTCACAGACCACGCTAGGTGTCATAATGGCCTAAGCTACAACTCATCCATTTACTGACAAGGCTGGAGTCCCTTACAGCCTTCCCTGGGAAGCCACTGACCACCCCAGCCTTGCTTCTTCACCTACAAAATGCCAATGATCCCTAAGTTCTCTGCAAATGCCAGGCTTCCAGAAAAGTTTCTCTAATTATAGCATGCAGAAGAGTCACCTGGAAGGCTTATTAGAACAGATTGTTAGGTTCCTCCCACTTATTCTAATTCGACGGGTCCAAGGCCAGCCCAGGAAACTGGACTCTAACAGGCTCCCACTGAGGAGACAGCTGAGTAGCGCTGTTCTCCAACCTGGGAGGGCCCTTGGACAGTATTTATACCGACTGAATACAGAGCCAAGTAGTAATTATGCTATGGGCTTTTCATATCTTTCAGCTTAATATTTAATCTTCAACAAATTCTATTTTCTCTCCTCACTCATTACACCAACAGCTGCATTCCATCTCCCTGAACTTTTTGTCTGTGGATTCAGAGACTGCTGTCGCTGCAAACAGAGTAATCTCATGGGCTGGAGAAGTTTTCTGCTCAATGGTCTGCCCAGTTCACGTGACAGGGTCATAGAGAAACTCAGGCGGAAAGGACACTCCCTACACTTTAAAAATGAGAAAGGATTGAGATTCAGTGGCTTACGGGAAGTTCCAGAGTTAGTGAGCGGAAAGAATTCATTCCCTTGATCCCCAGCTCAAGCACCTATACGAGAGAGGATGCATGAGAGGGGAAAAACCCACCAACATAAATCAACCCAAGTTGTTTGAGTCCTGATCTTTTTCAAGTACTTCTCCTAGTGCGCCTTAGAAAACTCTAAAAGAAAACAGGATTAGCTAACCAGGATCTTGCCAACAAAGGGAAAAAATGTAGTTTGCTTTGATACTTTCTAATAGGTACAAATATTTGAAGTGAGCTAGTTAGCTAGACCATAGTGGCCTATGAGGAGGGTTGGGAGGAACAGCCTTCTTCTCATGGCTCTAAAGTTGAATGACGGGTCTGCCGAGAACATTACTTTTAATGTTCATGGAGCATGCAAAGGGGTATCAAACAAGAGGCACCACTGTGTACCCCACAAACGGAATACTGTTTATGTGTATACCTTTGTTAAATTTCTTAAATATTTAAGCAATCCACTTCGACTTTCATGATCTACAGAGATGGAACCAGGACCCAATGAGATGTGGTGTTCATTTTAATTTCCCTGTGGGGACACAGCACTACGTCTGAAACTGGTCTGCTGCCCGACCTTCACAGCCAGCATTCCTCGTCAGTATTTTGAGTCTAAATGCAGAGAGACTCCAGAGGTTTGCAGGCTAGGTCTGCTTGAGACAGGCCTCCTACAGAGCCCCTGCCTTCAGATCACATGGCCTCTAACCCAGAAACCTTCGACCCTCGGCCCAGAAGACCACACCTAGGTTTCTAGAGTCTGTTTCCTGAAACCCTTCCTTGACTCACTAAAGGCAGCAGGAAGGAGACACCTCACTTCTCAGGGCTGCACTCACTGGTCTGTTGCTAGGACCCACAGCACCCTGTGTGAGGTCCCAATGGTCACCTCTTAAGGAAGCACTCTTGGAACGAGGTGGTGTCCAAGCTGCCAGGAGCGCTGTTCCTGCCCGCCCACGGAGGACCGGCAGTATTCCTGAGCCGGCCCTGGCCCTCCCATAAGTGAGCTGCCTGACGTGAGCAGGTCACATCACACCTGCGCCTTCAATGAAAAGCAGGTGATAAATCCTGCCTGGGGTGGGAGGATGCTTTTTGCCAGAGTAAGGGGCTATCCCTGTTTTGGGGGCAGTCTATCCTGCTAGTTTACACCTTGAGTTTGGTCCACCTTCAGAAGAGTAGTTGATGAGATGCGGCTACTACTTCCTGGGAAGCTGGGAGTTGGAGAAAATTTACCCGTGTCTCATTTAAAAGCCTTCCCACGTTCCGAGAGCTTTTAGGCCGGACCGGGCAACTAAGGATCTCTTCTGCCCACCCCCAACCTGCCCTGCAGCCCGACAGGTCCAGAAACTTCCTGGCAATTTGGCTGCACTTTCTCTCCCCTGGGCTTCTGTATACACCACTCCTCAAACCTGAAATATTTTCCACCTACCATGGTTTTCAGATCCTAGGCCTAATCTGGGCCACTCCTCCACAAAGCGTGGCTTCTTGAGAGCTTTTTGCCTTTCTGTCCCTCCAAGTGCCTTCATGAAGCCTTCTCTGAACGCCCCCAGCAGCAGTGTGAGACCCCTCGTGTATACACATGGCCTTTATTTTGCAGTTTGCATATCTGTCCCCTTTTCTAAGATTTTTAAGCATCTTAAAGCCTCAATTATTTTTTCATCTTCAGTGTCAATTAAAGTGGCTTAATGAACACTGTTAGAATACATGAACTGATACCCTTATATAGTAGGATAATTGAGTTATAGTATTGATGACCTTTTTAAGAGTAAATGTCCAATGTTGGTATATCTCACACTAAACAAACTTGATGTGTAAAAATCAGATTTACCTTAAAGACACAAAGAGTCATTATGTACAATGGGATTCACCGGAGGTCTATTTTTTAAATAGCACATTCCTATACACTTAAAATAAAACTCGACCTGCTATTTTTTCAGGAACTTACACTCAATTTAGTTCAGCCAACATTTCCTGAGAACCAACTATCACCTAAAGGAAGGTGTGTTCTTCAGAACTTAACTGTAGTTGGGGCTTGTGCTACATGCTTTCTCAACCTCATCATTCAATGTAATTACGAAGTCTCCACTTCACAGAGTCACTGGGACGAGAGACACACAAGCGGGCACTCCCTTCAGGAGCCGCCAGCCCAGGGATCTCCTGATCCCACCAGCATCTGGGGCCCCGACTCAGGGAGGTATCGGAATATGGCCCAGATTTCCAGAACCCCAAATTATCACCACCATCAGCCCTTTTTCATTACAATCTGTAAAGGCTTTGCTTTTGACTAAAATTTTGGAAATAGACATCTTTTGTTTCTTTTCCCTTACTTCCAAGATTTAAACTCCCTATGAAAGAACATGAGCTCTTGAGAGCATCTGGAGTCAGATGGGCAGCCCTGAATTGAACCCCGAAGCTGCTACTCAGCAGCTACGCAAGCTTAAGCACACAATTTGGCCTCTCTAGGTCTGTTTCCTCATGTAAAAAGCACGGTAATTTGAGAAATAAACATAATATGTGCAAAAAGCACCAGAACACCAGCCGCAGAGGAAGCATTCGCTCGGAGACAATTCTCATCACCAAACCACCTTTCTCCTGATCACACGAAATTCACTTTAAAAACAGTCTGCCCCAAGAGAAGTAAAAATGTGATTCTTCCTTTCTTTCCTTAATTTAAAAGCCGTTCGAAACTGCAAATCAAATTCCCAATGACATACCATTTGCATCCTCTAGGATGGCTAGAATCAAAAGAATTAAAACAAAAGTTTGTAAGAATGTGAAGAAATCAGAACCCTCACAGAAGGCTAACTCGAATGTAAAATGGTGCAGAAAATGGTGCAGAAAACGGCTTGGTGTTGCCTGAGAAAGTTGAACACAGAAATACTTTATGATCCAGCAATTCCCCTCCTGGGAACATCCCCAAGAGAATTGATAACAGGTACTCAAATTCTTTTCCACGACTGTTCACAGCAGCACTATTCACGACAGCCGACCCAGTGGAAACCACCCAAATGTCTATTAGCTGAGGAATGGGTAAACAAAATGCGGTAGATCCCTGGAATGGACTGTGGGTCAGCTACAGAAAGAAGTGAAGTTCTAGTCCATGCAACGATGTGGATGAACTTGTAAAATGTTAAGCTTTGTGAAAGCTCAACACAAAAGGTCACACATACTGTATGATCCCATTTATACGAAACATCCAGAACAGGCAAATCCATAGAGACAGAAAGCAGATCCGTGGTTGCCAGGGTGAGCAGGGGGGAGAAGTGGGCGCAGAGTCTCCCTTGCAGGCAGTGGAAGCATTCGGGAACCAGACAGAGGAGGCGGCTGCGCCACGCTGCGCATGTGCTGAACGCCTCTGAATCGTGCACATTAAAACGGTCGACTGTATGTCATGTGAATTTCAGCTAATAATTTTTTTAAACGTTAAGACCCTACAGGAGGATAAAAGATTTTCCATTTTCAAAGAGCAGGACACCCATGGTTGTCACTGTCTGGTCAGTCATTCCTCAGATACCTATTGGAAGCCTGTTGTGTGCCAGGCACTAAGCTGAATACTGACCCTACTCTCAGATGTCTTACTGCCTATGGATCATTTATACCAAATAGTGTTTGTGCACATATTCCACACACACACACACACCCCATCCACAATACAGTGCGGTTTTCCCCCAAAGCTCAGTCATCTGAGTAAATGCTAATAGGCCCATGAACTGATTATAATAAGGCCACTTTCATTAGCGTGTTACTTGTGATTTTTGTTCTACTTAGGAAATTTGAATTGTCATCTAAAAAAAATCAGTAAAAAGCACTCTAACCTATGATTATCATGAAATTTCCTTAGATTCTGTGTGCAAATAGCAGATATACCCCCTGATAACACTACCTACTTAAACTGGGTTTTGATAGTAGAGAAAGGTTCTAACAACTGACAATTTTACCCTCAAAGTTTTACAGATTTCTTGGTAAAACCATGAGATTCTTTTTTTAAGAGTTTTCCAGCACACAATGCTAAAACATGTTTTCATCATAATGTAACTTGAGTTAAATAGAAACTCATTTCCAAGGGAGACTGGTACACCTTGTCCCATCATATGCCCTCAAGTCATGGGGTAGTGACATTTCCTTTTAGAAGCCGTGCCCATGCTTTTTCTAAACTAATCAAGGGGATCACTTTGTACATTATACAAGCATCTAACCATTATGCTGTATACCTGAAACTAATATAAAAGAATACTGAATGTCAACTCTAATTGAAAAATAAAAGTTTTTTTTAAAAGGCTTAGGGAAAGTGTGAATGTTTTTCTACCTCACCTCTATTTTCAAGTGAACATTAGATAGGAAAAGAAAAATCAAAGAACAAGACTACCACAGACCAGAAAATGCTTTGGAACCAGAAGACACTGTATGTATGAACTGTGGAAAATCTCTATGCAAATCTCCAATCCAGAAGATGCATAAACCTATGAGTAAAGTGTCAAATCTTTATCAGTGTCCCTGACTCAAGAACTCCACATCACTGTTTGCTTTTGGCACATTCCCTCCTGCCTCTTGATAATTTTGAATAACATACGATATTTTTTAAGGTAACTTCAATTGAAAGTATTTCAAGAATACCCATCTTGACAAACTGCAGACATCCAAACAAGAATGCGGAAGGTGTACTTTAATTTCCCCAGAGAGGACAGAGGCAACACTAGAAAGATTAATGAAGAGACTGCAACCTTGGAAACCCGACTCAAATCAAGGACCAGATATGAGCAACTAGAATAGGAGCTTTTAGAAACCAAGCCCCGCCTCCCCAGCCACCCATCACCCAGCCGGCTGCTCCCAGACCCCTGCTCTGAGGTTGGAGGGCCTTCCAAAGACCTGCACCTTCCAAACTTTGGCCTGTAAGGACGGTTACGGGGGATGCCCAGCCGTAAAGGTGGAGCTGCAGGGGGACATAAAACCGCCTTTACAGCTGTCCTGTCTCAAAGGGTGCTATGCCGTACACCTTTCTAAACACACCGAAAATCTCACTCAAGGGATCCAACGAGATAAGTGAGGACACTTAGAGTTTTTTTATTTAGCAAATATTTCTATGTACTATGTGCCAGGAACTGCTCTAAGAGCTTTACAGTGGCTAGATCATTTAATCTTCTAAACAACCCTATGATTATTCAGCATCTAGGTATACTCGAAGAACTGAAAGCAGGATTTCAAACTGATACTTTCATACCAATCTTCATAGAAGTATTATTTACAATAGCTGAGAAGTGGACACAATCCAAATGTCCATTAGTAGGTGAATGGGTAAACAGCACATGACATATACACACATGGAAAATCATTCAAACTTAAGGACTTTCCGACACATGCTACAACATGGATCAACCCTGAAGAGACTATGCTAAGAGTAATAAACCAGAGACTTAAGGACAAAGTGTATACTCCTCTTACATGAAAGACCTGAAATGGGCAAATTCATAGAGAAAGGAAGAATGGTGGTTGCCAGGGTGAGGGAGAAAGGGGAACGGGGAGTCATCGTTTAAGGGGTGCAGGGTTTCAGTTTGGGAAGATGGGAATTTCTAGAGATAGACAGTGGCGATAATTGCCCAACAATGTGAATGTACTTAATGCCACAGTCCTATACAATGAAAAATGGTTAAGATAGTAAATTTTGTTATGTGTAGTTTACCACAATAAACAAACAAACAATCAAAAACAACTCCATTAGGTCTTACTGTAATGCTCATTTTCCAGATGTGGGTCCCTGGCCAGATGCCACACTGGGCACTAGGGACACAGCAGTAAACACAACGGCCTCTGCCCCTGCTCTGACAGAGCCTACAGTCCACAGGGAGACAGACACCAGCGATCATTCAATTACAACCGAGGCCAGGCCACAAGGTGAAGACCTGAGCCAAGTGTGTAAATTAGAGGGCAACTAGAGAGGAGACTGTCTGGGAAGCAGCAAAATCCCGAGTTGTCTGAAATGTCTGTAATGAATCCGACGTGTCATTCTGGCGAGCAAAGGCACTGACAAGTCGAGAGCCGCTTCGCACATTCCTGCTCTCAACTCATTTGTGGCCGAGCCTGGGTAGACAGCATTAAGCATGAACCACCTCCAGGACCTGCTCGAATGGGTCTCAAAACAGCCGCAGAGCTCTCCAAGCTCCCGATGCCTTCCACACACTCTTAAAGCACGCGACAGTGGCTAAGAGTGCGCACTGTGGAGCCAGACTTCCTGGGTTAGCAGCTCGACCCTGCTGCTCCCTGGCTTTCCAACTTTGAGGAAGGTATTAAATTTCTCTGGACCTCAGTCCCTTGACTGAAAAAAAAAAAAGAAGATAATTCAGAGTGTTATAAAATTAAATAAGCTGCCATGTAAAATGTGTGTTAAGGACCCTGTTTACCATATACAACAGTAAAATTAGCTATTATTATCATTCATCATTTTCTTATTCCATCCTCACAAGATCCAAGAGGCAGGTGAGGCATAACCATTTCCATTGACAGACAGGACATGGGGCCAAAAAAACAGCAAGTTGCTTGAGAATACGTAGCTAATTAGAGTGCACTGCTCTCCCCACCAAGCCATGAGACCTACGACAATCCAAAAGCATTTGTTGAAAATTTCAAGGATCTCAACATTTGGGCACCTACTATACACCAAATACGGGCTACCCCTTCTCAAACCGCCTGTAGCTGCAAGATCCCGGAGTGCCCAAACCCATCGCTTTGGTCTGTAATCTCAAAAGCCGAGTTCGGTGTCTTTTGTTTCATCCATTGGGAAACTGAGCTAACATAAGAAGCTTCTAGTGAGCACCTCCCACAGGATCCAGCACTCTATCCCATGGGGGAGACAAAAGTGGCAGGAATGATGGTCTCTGTCCTTCAAACCTGGTACAAGAGGCAAAAGGTACTTCACAAAAAAATCATCAGAGAACAGTGGAGAGGTAGGTGCCATTAAATGCTAAGCTCTGGTGAAGTCAACAAGAGTAAGAGGAATCCAGCTAGATTCAGTCAAGGGTCAGTCGATGTAGTGAGGAAAAATAGGAAGCAAATGGGATTTAAATGAGACTTTAGGGATCGCTGCCTATGATCATGTTATTTGTCAACTTGACCAGGCCACAGGGCACCCAGATATTTGGTCCAACATTATTCTGGTGTGTCTGCAAGTATGTTTCTGGATAGATTAAGAATTGGCAGATTAAGGAAAGAAAATTCTTCTCCTTAATGTGGGTGGGCCGTATCCAATCAGTTGAAGTCTTGAAGAGGACAAAAAGGGCAAGTTAAAATTTCTGCTGCCTGCCTGCCTTCAGGCTGGGGCATCTGTTTTTCCCAGGCCTTGCGAATCACCTGCCTCTTCCTGGGTCTGAGTCTGCCAACTTTAGGACAGGAATGTCCACCCTTGGCTCTCTTGGTCCTCGGGCCTCTGTACTCAGACTGGAACTGTCCGCCAGCTCTCCTGGGTCTCCAGCTTACAGACAGCAGACCATGGGACCACTCAGCCTCCATAATCACATGGATCAATTACATACACACACACCGTTCTATTTCTCTGGAGAACCCAGGCTAACACATTACCATTGACTGGGCAAAGAAGGAGGGGAAAGAAAGTTCCCACAAGTCCAAGTAACAAAATGAAAGTGGGCAAGAAGGTTGGAGCAAATGAATGAATAAGGAAGTCCAGGAGAAAGTGGTTCTGAAGGGGAAAGAGGAAAGCCCAAGGAATGAGGACTGTGAGGTAGACCAGGTAATTTCAGGGCGGTCAGTGGACTCTGAATATGACCCACCATGCAGACAGACAGGATGTTTGTGATCCTGTGAATCACAAAAGCAGAACTTTAGGAAAGGGAAATCCTACATGGACGAGAGTAGAAAAGGCTGGAGCAAAGTGGCTACTGCGTTTGTGCAGGTAGAGGACACGTGCGTGTGTGTGTGTGTGTGTGTGTCAGATGACGGTGCAGGGGCACACTGACGGGAAAGCTTTGCTCCTTTGAGAGAAGACTCACATTCCCTGTGACTTAATCAGCAGCCTGGGGAGCAGTTCAACACCCTGCTCAGGTGCAAAGGCCAAACTCCCAGAGAGAAGGCCACCTTCTGAGAATCGGAGATCGCGTCACACCTCCTAAGTCCCAAGCTTGAGCTGTCTGGCCTCAGTGTCAAATGGAGAACCACCACGCTGTTAACCTCAGAGGAGGAGGACTGCGAAGATGAAATGTGAAATGTAAAGGAACATTAAAGCAGAAAGTGAAAACCTGCAGGGGATCACCCCTATACAACGTACGCACGGCCTAATCAAAGTTACAGAAAAACGATTTGCTAAATCTCAGCAATGAATCACTACCAAACACCCTTCCCTTCCATATTAACCCTATGAGGTCATAGCCAGCTCGGCCAT
The DNA here is from genome assembly GCF_014176215.1 of Rousettus aegyptiacus. Lineage (NCBI taxonomy): Eukaryota > Metazoa > Chordata > Mammalia > Chiroptera > Pteropodidae > Rousettus > Rousettus aegyptiacus. Next base: position 77,190,059 of record NW_023416287.1, read on the forward strand.
GACTAGGTGCCAGGGAACACTCAGCAAAGCTGAGGGACACGCCTAAGTCTCGCCCTACAGCAGTGGAGCTGGAGGCGGAGGCGGCAGAGCTCCGGAGAAGGCAAGGACCTCCGAGCGACACAGCTGCTGCGTTAGCAGCCCTCGGCTGCCATCACGGCCCGCGGCGGCGCACTCATGGCAAACCCAGGGCATTCCCTCCCGCTCCCGGGAATGGTCATGCACAAGACGCTGCACTGTGTGAACTGTCATGCGCAACCGCTGTCACCAAGACACCATGAACGCTCCATGCCTGAACATGAAAGGAAACAAGAAATATCAAGCTCTGAGTAAGCAGAAACTCAAATTACTGGAGCTATTATCCTCCATTCGACTTTAGAGAAAGCAGACAAATGATGAAGAAGCAGATTAATATCGGAGATGTAAGCATCACAGCTACACTTAAAAAGCTTGCCATGTGTGAGGTCCTGTTCCCTAGCGCCTCTACACAGTAACTCCTTTAATTCTCACAGCCCTGTTAGATATCTCCATGTCACAGACAGGAAACTGAAGCACTAGGAGCTGAAGGAAGTTGCCCGGGGTCACCGGTAAGGAGTGGAGCTGGATTCAAACCCAGGCAGCAGTCTGGCTCCCAAATTTGTGCCCTTTACAGTGCACCGAAGTACAGCCTAATATTCTCTACCTTTCACCTCTACAGAGCAAACAGCGAGGCTACTAGTCCGGGGGCCTCTGCCCAAAAAGAAAGGCCAGAGGAGTGGCTTTGTTTTGTCTGACTTCTCCAAATCTTCTCAAATGGATGTGATATACTTCCTTCGGCACACCAACAAAAACCAAACCTAACTAATTTTTTTCAAGGACCCAGCTCCCCTTCAAACCCCTACCAGGTAGCCCCCAGGACAGAGGTCTCCAGCCTACCTGAACCCTCAGCATGTCCAGAGCGGCCTGCATGGAACTAGCTTGTCAAAAACAGAAAAACGCCCGTGCAAGCCCAGCAAGGTAGAACGCCAGGCAGGCTGCCGACAGCCTGGGCTGAATCAGCTTCCAGCTGCTGGTGATCCGATTAAGAATGTTGGTTAATGCTGGGAGTACAATTAAAAATACATCAGCCTCAGCTGGGGAAAAAAAAACTCTCCTGTGACTTTTTCCAAGAAGTTACTTAATAATATAAAAAGTTTTTTGTTGGTTAACTATTAGCCAGCAGAAGGAATTAGGACTCATAATTAAGTCTTTCTGAATGAGGGAACAACTCCCCAGCTGGCCCATAGAATTCCATAGAATTTGAGGGATGAGCGTCAACAGAAAGGGCTCATGCCTGAGAAGATCCTTAGTGCCTCCAGGAGAGTATGGACAACCTCCAGAGTGTCTAGAAGTTACCCTAAGTGCCAGACACGTTCCGTGTTTGTGGTGGCTGCAGAAGACCTTCTGGGCCCTGGCAAAGCTCCTTCAGGAGACAAGAATGAGAACCAACACTGTCCACCCAGCCGGTGGGCACTGGCACAGAAATCAGAAAAGTAAAGGCACTGAGGGTGGCCTTTTTCCTACCATGACCACCTTGGAGGGCTTTTCTGTCGTCCCTCCCACACCACTGGTCAAAGTACTCTGTAGGTCAGCTAGAAGAGTAGTACACATGAGCCAACGAAGCCATCTATACAGGATGCCACCAAGCCCTCCCTGGACATTTTTCATCTGCTTATGTTTGCAAAAGACTATAAAGTTCCCATGGTGTGCTTTGTCAACACAAAACGTTTCAGGAACCCTGAATGAATTCTCCATGAGGACTGAATGTAGCTCCCCTAGGACTTCAGGACTCTCCCTGGGCTCTCAGCCCACTCCACCGGGTTCTGGTGGATTCCACAACCCTCCCTCTCTGCAGCCTCAGCACTCCAGGAAGCATTTATCCCAAGATGAGGGGTTGGGTCGCAGGAATAACTCTGGTCTGGCAATCAGGAACACTGGGCTCAGGCCCCAGCTGTGGAGCTGTGGGACACACCTCTTCCTCCAACCTTTAATTCTTACAACTGCTGGACCTGCTGGACAAGAACCATGTTCTGCTCAGGTCACAGTGTTTTTTGTGAAAACCAAATGAGCTGATGTATGTCATGACACCTTAAAAACATCAAAGCCCTATGCTGGCCAATATTAGTCATTAATTGCAATGAGTCATATAAAATGAAATGCAATGAAACTTAGACCTGAAAGAGAGTCCTAATGCCGAAACCATTAATAAAACTCAGGAGGAGAGACTTAACAGGCGGTCACACTGAATGGAATCCAGTTCTCATCCCAAACAGGAGAGGAAGGAGTCAGAGGGACCTGTTTAGGGCCGACCTTTACAGGGGGCTGTAAGGAGCTCTAGGCGCCATCCCTCTAAAATGACACCTCACCCAGTGCCACGTTCACCAGCAGACTCTCAGGGATGTCTAAAATGCTCCTGTCAACATCTAACGTTCTGAATAAAAAACTGATCCAGTGCCCACCTTTGGGTTAGTCATGCTAAGAGCATAGCATCACCAATACCAAGGATCAAAGGCAAAACCAGGCCCTCTGCTCTTGCCTGTGACACACACATAAGACACAGAAAGCATATGACATATTTCTATTTAAAAAGTGTACTTAAAATTATAACAAAACATTATTCAATGAACCCCGCTAAGATACAAACATTCCTTTAAACCATTATTACGTGAAGGCATGGTCAAACAATTTACACATTGCTATTAACGAACTGATTAGGTCCTTTTCTAAAAGACACTCAGTCACTCGGCCTGGGGACTGGTGTCCTGCCTACCCCACTGCCCCACAGGAAATCACCAGGCCACAATTAACAAGCCATTGGAATGTACAGAACTGTTCCCAGATTCATCGTCTCCCAGCCTCCCGCTGGCCCCAGCCCACCTCCAGTCATGCTAACTTGGCTGCTCCTCCAGCCTGTGATGTGCTGATGGCCTCCTGCCTCCAGTAGCCCCAGGAGTTTGAGCATTTCCTTGGGTCCTCATTGTTCCCCAACTCCCAGTGACAGGAATAGAAATAAGAATTCAGGGCAAGAATGCAGGACCACAAGAGATGGAAGATGGCACTGGTCCACGGGTCAACCTGGATCCAGTCTCAGCTCTGCTTGTAACCAGCTGTGATCCTGTGCGAGTCACTTCTCCTCCAGCTACATACAGTACCTTTATTTGTGGTGGGCAGGGGCGGGGCGCTGCAGGGGGGATTGACATAACTATTAAGGTTCTTTCTAGCTCCAACATTACAGAATTTTTCACTTTCATCTTTTAAGTTTCTTCCTAGGTTCCTCTTAATGTGTCCAATTGTGAGCAATTTTCCAGCGTCGACAATATCTTATTCTACATATATTTTTTCATAAATTCCCACAGGAGAAAAGTACGTCTAAGAATCAGCAGCAGACCAGCCGTTAGAGGGGGCCGCTGCAGGGGCTCCGGCCCGCTCACGAAATCTCTACGAATCCCTCTCCGAGAACATGCTCTGTGACCCCTAAATTCTGTGGTGGGGCTCATGGCGTACACAGATGCCGTGGATACACAGCAGTACATGAGAGCTCACCCCCAAATAGTACTTCTCAGTCTTCTGTTTTCCACCCCTGTCTTCGTTTTCACCACAAATGCCTTCTTTCCTTCTGGCTGAGAAGATCTGAATTGCTAAGGAAACTGTTCTGAAAACTCAATGGGACCATGGATACTCTCAGTCACTCCACTACTGGATTTCAGAGCAAACAAACTCCAGACATTTCCAGACGCACGTCCCCGCTGCATGGCGGCAGGTGACACTACTCTCGTCCTCCCTACCCCACAGTCCCGAACCCCATATGCCATAAGCCACAAGCCCCAAACCCATAAACCCCCAGCCTGTCGACAGAGCAGTAAGCCTTAACCCTGTGCCTTCAGGTCAACTTTGACTTGCTGCTCATAACAGCATTGTCTCATCACTCACTGCCTGACATGTTCATCTGATCTATTCATTGAAACGTAAGCTTGAGCAACAAGACCTTTGTCCTTAAAATTCCCATGCAGTGCCGGGCAAGGACTGGTGCTCCGTCCTGGAGACCCAACTGGGTCTCGGCTCCAGTGACGCCTCTGTCCTGCTCCCTGCTTCTCCACCCCTGTAGTCTCGTGGGTGACCCTGATGGACAAAGGAAAAGAACTTGGCTTTCCTCGTTCGTATCGACTTAAGATAGAGCCCCAGCCAGTGCCTCCTACCCTCACATCCTGCTTCCCACCACTGTCTGCTGACTAAAGTTTCATGTATCACTATTTACAGCTGACTACTAAGTCCAAGAGTCATAAAGAAAAGATTAAACAGCTTCTTTGGACCAGGGCTTGGACCGTTTTCCTTCAGAGACAAGTCAATGCCAGGTGAGGGTCACAGCTTGAGGTACACTCTCACGGGCGCATGCAGAGATGGAGCAAGTCCCAGCTTCCGGTTTTAACGCTACCCCACTCATCCCCTCTCAAGAGAGCATCTAACATGCACAGAAGAGTCATGTTAAACGATGGCACTGAATAAGATACGCAAACACACGTGCGGCAAAAGTTTGGCTCTATTAACTATTACTGGAAAGAAACTACCCGATTCCTCACACCTGATCTCAAGATATCATCACTGAAAATCAGTATTTTCAAGCTTCAAACCTTCAACTCCCTGCCTATCACTGCCAGGCTTTAGCTACCAGAAAGAGACATTTCACTCCATTTAAGCACAGTTTGTATCACAATCCTTTGAATATATCAGGACTACAAGAGAGGCAGCCAAACCCCTATCGGAAATGGTCTTCAACCACATCCAAACTCATAGTCAATGGGAAAGCAACAGGTGCTAAGCCCCCTGCCCACCTGCCACCTCCTATGAACGCCCACCAAACAAGCCTCCTTTCTGACACTGGTCCCAAGCTCTTAAATACTGCTGTGGCACTTAGCACAGTGCTTTGCACTTCCTGGAGCTAATTATCATAATTATGACTATTCTTTGGTAGTAAGGTAAGCTGAGTGGTGCTTTAAAAGCATTTGTAGTTCAAAAACCTATGAGGCAACGAGGCAATTTGAAAGCATTTAGCTGGATACTGAGATCAGTGCAAAAGCCTATTTGTCACCATGACAGGAGGTGATAATGTGACATTTCACAAGTTTCATAACAGCAGGGGAAAACCACCTCCCCTCTATTATTTGTAGCAATGCTGGACTTCCAATTCCAAACATGGTCTCTGCATGAACTATGAATCACTCTAATTAGTCAGCGGGCTGAATACCAAACTAACCTCGGTCTACAATCAGATCTGTGCCCGAACTTTTTTGTGATGAGAACATGCCTGGCTTCTGTACCTGCAGTCTTCCCCACCGGCACCATTTTCATCAACAAATAATAATCTGCAGAACTCTTTATTGAAAGGGGCTCCTGTTTCCACAGTGGGCACTGGCAAACATACCACATTTCCTGTTTTCTCCCTTTCCTGAGCCTGCCAACACCTCCTTCTCCACTTAGAACTAAGTCAAGGACTGAACGTTCGCTCATGAAAATCAAAGACAGAAAATCATCCTCCAAACCACCACCTTTTCTCTGCTGAAATAGTGTCTGCAGTGGTACATTGAGGAGCCTCCAGAAATTTAAGGAGAGTGAACTTCAGAACATGCTGAAATTCAGAACACGCAGTGTGTAATGGTGACAATGTTGGAGGCTAAAATTGGGGTTCTGCTGCTTCCTAGCTGTGTGACCTTATCAAAGTTACTAAACCTTTCTGGCCACAGTTTTCTCTGATATAAAATAACAGAAACTTCCCTCCTGAATGAGATTAATATATGTCAGGTACTATGATATGACTCACATCCGAACAGTCCAATGTCAACTAATAATGCTAATTAACAACAGTAATTCTTCTTTGGACTAAGGGTCCTGATCAATAGCAGTCTGTCAAAGGCAAGAGAAGAAAATGAGCATTAAACGTTCATTTCACTGTGCCCAGTAAGATACTGGTTTCAAGCCCAATTTTTAAAAACAGTTAAGTAGGGATGTGAAATTTACAAACTTTACACTCAGCTGAAACTTGAAATGAAGTTAATTCTATACATAAACACCCTTTGATCCCTTAAAATCATTCACATTTCTTTCCTCCACCTCTCTCACAGCATACGGAGGTTGCATACACATCCATAGGTTCAACCATTCAGAAGAATTTAAAGTCTGAACAACTAAATCATTGGGAAGAGGAGGAATGTTCTCTATAGAGGCCCATTGTTCATAGTTATTTTCTGATAAGCCTTGAAGATGACTCTCCACGGACAGCCTATGCTGCTGAAGACAGAATTAACCCAGGATCTGATGGTTTCCCTCCTATAAAAGCAAAAATATTAGCAAGGAGAAGTGAGTCTCAAGTCATTCCTTTATTCATGCCCCCTTAAAACCACTTCAACAAGAACCACCATGTTCCAGGCAAAATGATTCATCAAACCAGTCAGAAGCCCTGTCTTCCTCTTTTATTCTCTACTTGGGACTCTCAATTGGAAATGGTAAAAATAGCACAAGGATACAGCCAAGATCAGAGAGTTCATAAGGATGCTTACTGCTTTAAATGAGACTAATGTTGGGGTCTTAAGTCTAGTCCGAAGTACTGAAAGAATCTGCAATCGAACCATAATCATCACCTTTAGATATCTTTGAGGAGCCACTGAAAAGAATGTGTGTCAGAAACCTATGAAGGAACCCACTGTGAAATCCTGAAGGGAAGATAAATCCTCTTCCATGGTCTGCAGTTTTCATCATTGACCTTTTCAGAAATTCAAATGCTTGCCTATCAGATATTAGAGAGATTCCTTTAATGAAAAATGAAACTTCAAAAACAGAGGTGACATCTGAGATCCTGACCAAGTCTAACACTCAATGATGACTGAAAAGCATGTTCTTTCCTCAAACCCTGCACCAGGCCTGCCCCAATGCACAGAGGTGGCCCCACTGCACACAGCGGTGGCCCTGTGTCCACACAGGACCAGGAGTCCCTCGAGCCGGAGAGCACAGTGTGAAGAACACCAAGCTGCTTGCTGTAAACCTGGAACAGTCATTCAAAAGGACAAAGTGCTCAGCCCCAGATGTCACTGCATTTAAGCACATTTCCCAAGTTTCACATGCTTTTTATTTTATTTTTATTTTTTTAAGCAAGGCAACCCTCAATTGACCTCACAGATTGCAAGGACCTTGTCAGCTTACAATCCCTTATTTTTTATTTTTTTTACACCTGCAGCACCTGGCCTTCCTAGGTGGTCTCCCACCCAAATACTAACCAGGCCCAACCCTGCTTAGCTTCCCAGATCAGATGGGATTGGGCTTGTACAGGGGTAGCACAGCCGTAGACCAAGCTTCACATACTTTTTAAATAATCATTTCTTCCTTTTTCTATTTTCTACTTCCTCCAGCCACACAAAAGAATCCATTTGGGGAATTACAACATTTCCCTCGGGCACTGCCCTGGGAATACCAGTCCGGGGAGTGTCTGGCTGATTGGCAGTGGGCGAGGAGAGCGGCACCCCTTAGACGCAGCTTAGAAAGGCTGAGGAAAAGAGCAACAAGCACTAGAGGCAGGAGAAGAGACCTGACGTTCACGTGCTGTGGATCTCGGAAACATGACCAAGAAGGCAAAGGCGGGGGCGAAGAGAACAGCAGAAATGTCAAGGAAGTCACTGCACGTAAGCCACTCCACCCCTCCTCACCGCCGCCCTGGTACATCATACTCCAGCTTCGACAGCCTTAAAGGGTTTCCAAGACATTCCAAATAGCCTTATTTTTCCCTCAGGTAAATAAAAATAGCATGGCCATCTAAGGGCATATGAAAGGGCAGTGGTTCTCACCTCTGGTCCGTAACACAATCACCTGGGGAAAGTGGTCAAAATGCAAAGACCGAGGCCCTGTCCTGACCCAAGGATCCTGGATTCCTATCTTCTCTATTAGCTCTCCAGACAATTCGGTGGACATGAAGGCTTGAGAACTTCTGCCACATAGCCATAAAAAAAGAAATTCTTTAAACAAAAGGGAACTATATCCAAGATATGTTAAGGGAAGGAAACAATGTGATACACCACATAACAGAATAAAAGACAATCATCATCTCAATAGATGCCAAAAAGCATTTGATAAAAGGCAACAATCTTTCATGATAAAAACTCAAAAACTGGGAATAGAAGGAACATACCTCAACATAATAAAGGCCATGTAATACAAGCCCACAGCTATCATAACTGTAAAAAGCTGAAAGCTTTTCCTGTAAGATCAGAACAAGACAAGGGTGCCAGCACCCAGCACCCCCATACAACATAGTACTGGAAGTCCTGGCCAGAGCAATCAGACAAGGAAGAGAAAAGGCATCCAAATTGGAAAGGAAAAAGTAAAACTGGCATTGTTTGCAGATGGTATGATTTTATATATAGAAAATCCAAAAGACTACTAAAAAAAAAAAACTATTAGAACTAATCATCCCAGTAAACGTGCAGAACGCAAAATCAACATACCGAAAACAATTGTGTTTCTGTACATTAATGATAAAATTATATGAATTTTTAAAAAATATTCCATTTGCAATAGCATCAAAAAATAGAAAAATAGGAATAAATTTAACCAAGGTGGTGAAAATTCTATACACTGAAAATCTTAAGACTCTGATCAAAGAAATTAAAGGCGACAAATGGAAAGATATCCTGTGTCCAGGATTGGAAGAATTAAAATTATTAAAATATCCATACTTCCCAAAGCAATCTAGAGATATGATCAACTCGTGGTTTGTTGGATTATCCATTCTCCTTTCATTATTACACAATTGATTTCTTTGAGCTCCTCCTATACTTTGTAGGTTGTCTTCTGGATGTACCGAAAACCAGTGTGCCATAGAATTTCAGTAGGCTTCCTTGAAGGGAGAAGTGAAAGTGGGAAGAGATGTGGTCATTTCGAGCTCTCCTTGGAGTAGAGGGAATGAGAATTGGGAGATAGTTTAGGGATTATGAGGTGGAATGCAAACATGAGGGCAGAATTTTGCTGGGAACTTGGTCATGAGGAATGAAAACTATTGTTCTCTGCATTTTCCAGCATGGCATGTGGATTTAAAGAGGAAAAGGAGAGGGCGTTGTCTTAGAGGAATGTATGTCTTATAATCAGGCAGAGCGTTTCAAAGCAGCCTTTATAACATCTGCTCGGAACTTAATTCCAAAGCTCCCTGTGTGCATGCACAGGTGTGTGTAGTGTAATTCTGCGTGTAACCAGAGTAGATAGGGCACAGGATGGAAAGAACACAGGCCTTAGAGTCTCAGACAACTGGTTTCAAATCTCAACCCTGTCACTTAGTTGCTCTTTGAGAAAGTAATATCCTCTGGTTTCAATTCTCTCAAATATAAACAAGGAGACCACCACCTACCTTGGAGGATTATAGCAAAGATCAAAGGCGATAACGGTTTAGGGCCCCCAGCACAGAGCACGTAAGTGTTCAGTAAATTACTATTAGCCCCATGAGGACCCCCTAACTACCCAACTCTTCCATGATCTATCGTCAATTGCCAAGCATTACAGGCTTTGTTGTAGGCACTTGTATATTAACATAACTGATGTCGACAATTTATCCAGATAAAAACACTTTGGTAGGTGGGGAGCTGGAAGAAAGGCTAATTTTTACTTCTATATCCCTCATAGGCTCTTGTTTAAATGAGCTAATTCAAGGAAAAACAAGTTTCAAGCAATTGTGAATGGCCACAAGGGCAGTTTATTTAACAATCAAAAGATTTTGCAGGTAAACATACCATTGACGCGCTCCTGATTCTTCTATAGCATTCTTAGTCCTATCTACCAAAAGGGGAAATCCACACTCCACCTACGTTTTCAGTAAACATTATTTCACAGCCTGCTGTATGCCTGCACTGTGCAAGATCCCAGGAGACTCATCAGATGAAAGAAAAAAAGAAAAAAGAAAAGAAAAAGAAAAAGAAAAAAATCACACAAACAGGGCGCGCAGACAGGGTCCTGCTCTGCCCACCTCCTGCAGAATCTCGGCTTCCTCAGCTGGAAATGAGAGATTACCTCCCAAGCTCTACTGCAGCTGTCGATTAGTCTATTAATAAACTGCCTCTGAAGACATGTTAAAAATATAAATGTGTATTTCTAAACGCAACTTAGCAATACATAACTGTTAAAAGGAATGTTTTCCATAATGAAGCTGAATGACTGTCACTTCAACCCCCAGAACAAAGAAATGTCAGTATTCAGCATTCCTTTCTGCCACCTTTCCCAGCCAGGAAACGAATTATTTATGGTGGGGAGTTATGAAAGAAAGGGAGCATGTGAAGTACGCCCGGCGAGTGGGGAGCAGCAAATGGGAGTCACGCTGCTTGGAACAGGGACGGAGACTGCAGTGAGGAGTGGACCGCCGAGAAGACAAAGCTCAAAGCGGGGGACGACAACAGAGGGTTAAATTAATATGGGTCCCTTTAGAAGAGGTTCAGCCCACCTCATTAGACCCTGAAGGAATCTCACAGCTAACCACACTAAAACGTTGTTGTTTCTGACAACTCCTGAGTCATCGAGAAAATAAAGTGAAATTATCCTCAGTAGCCTCTATTTGACATATCCTTCTGAAAAGTTTATGGAGCACTTTGGTGCCTAAGTAGTTAAACCATTAGCTATCCACAAAGTGAAGAACCTATTACCTTATTTCCTAATATGTCAGAGGAAAAGTTCCCTTGTATTTATAACTTGTTTAATTTATTGAGTACCAAGCCTAGCCGTTCTTCCTCAGGAGGAACACGCAAAGGCCCGGATATCAATTCTGAGGAGTGAGGCCTCAGGGGCAGGGGCCCGGTGCCAGCATCCCCATGTCAGTGGGCCAGCCCCAGACAGACCCACAGTCCTCTCACCCTCGACAAGTTCCTCTTACTTCCATTTTCCCAGGACCTTGTTCTCAACCAATAAACAAGCTAAGTTAACACAGGCTAATAAAAGCCTGGGTTACCTTAACCAAATCACTTACCTACAATATAAGAATGTGTACATAATTTAAGGACTTTTCAGCAGCACTTTGGGCAGGCCAGAGTATGGGAAATGTTTAGGTTCTTGGGCTTTTGGAAAATCCATTCTCAAAATCTGTGTTTCTGTCCTCCAATTCTTTTTGGAGACAGTACTAGTTGTAAAGGTACACAGGTGTGTAGAGGAACCCATAGAGCTGTAGCCAGGATCCTCTCCCAACTCTGCACAGTGTATTAAGGTGATACAGTCACACCAGAAAGGGATGACATTTGGGGCTGGAAAAAATTCCCTTGGCCTAAGCCCTAGCAGATCATGGCTTTTCCCCTAGGTTCCCCAAAAGTGACCAGTGAACATCAAACTACATGATTTCCAACTTTAGTTTTGTTCCAACAACTAAAAAAACTCTAAATGAATCCTTAAGCAAAAATCTTGGCTTTTCAGTTACTGGCATTCCTAGAATTGGCTTTCTTCATGGTCATAATCTAGGTGCACTCGAGTCACAGGTCCTCAGTGGGAAAAATGAAGGTGAGTGAAGAAATCTAACAGTAGTGGCAGAATTTCCAGAAATCACACTACTGACAAGTCACCCTACAAGTACTATTGTTGCATAAAAAATGCAAAGATCAGACCGGCAAGAAACCAAGCAGCACTCGGAGAGCTGGAGAACTCAGGCAGTCCCAGAGAACTAGTGCTCTGAAGATCTGGGACCCGAGCTCAGTTGCAACATTCCTTGCATAGAACTTTTTATGCATGGGTTGATTAATTTATCCTCAGACCATTACAAAGCAACAAGAGTTGCTAGGGATGCAGGTAGTTACATGTGTTGCTTAGATAAAGCGAGCCAAAGGGAGGATGTTTTTAGTTACTTTTGAGTACAGCCTACACAGTAAGCACATCTAAAGAAGCAGAATAAAGTGCAAATTCCTCTTCACTATCAGTAAGGAGGGCTCTGGATTTAAGTGAGGATCCACGCTAGTCCCATGCACGAGTCTTCACTGTTTCCTGAGAAGCAAGCAGCAGGTAACTCAAGCATAATGGGTACTGCTCCTTCTCACCTCCGCCAGCACCCTGACCATTCTCTTGACAGCTCTTTCAACTACTTACGTTAGAAAATCTAATTATATCAGATTAGAACCAATCCAATCCATTTATTATTAAACAAACACCATAGTTGGTTGGGGGTGAATTCTTCAGCTTCTCATCAGAAAAATATGATTTACAAAGTTCCATTTTTAAAACTTATAACCATCCTAGGGAGAAAAAATTTTTTTTTTAAATAGTAATCAGCTGAACTACTAAGAAAGTAGCATCAACAGATTATTGCATGTAAAATTTTACCCCTCACTCTTTAAACCTCACCATAATTGGAAGAAACCCAAAATTTTCATGTTTAGTTCTATATATAATATTTAAAATAACTTTATGCTGCTTGCTCTAGGCAGTCTTTATTAGTTACCATTTTGGGAATACGAGTGTCTGTTCACTTGCTATTTGCAAAATGCCCAAGGAAAGCAACACATTGTCTTCTTCTAGAACTAAGAAGTAACATCTCTTCCCAAACACAGAGGCTAAGTGGGTGAACAGAGGAGAAAACTGAAGGGACGTCCCAGCACACGTAACCGACAGGAGAGAAAAGTCACAGGTTACTGGCGCTGCTGGGGAATACAAACTGTTTCCCGGAGGGGCTGGTGGTTCCACAGGCAGGGGAGCTGGAGGGCAGCATGTCTATGCTCACACCCCCTGTAGGCTGGAACTCCTCCAGGCCCACAGAAAAATATCCTCAGCCCCTCCTTTCTGTGACTGACAGAGCAGCAGACAGTCTCCAAAGAAATAAAAATTATTTTCATTCAGCAGAGAAGTAGAAATAAGATCTAATAAACTCCTGAAGAGTCATGAAACAGGGTGTGGGGCTAAGAATGAGGGCCAACCGTCCATCTGGGAGGCACACAGTCCACCTAATCACCCTCACTTCTGACACCAACTGCAAGTTCAGACGTCCTCAGTTTCAGTAATTCATGAGGACTCATTGAAAGCTGTTATCACTATTACAGTTCATTACGTGGATAGGACGCAGACGGTCCCAGTCAAAGGAAGAGACATGTGGGGTCAGAAGCATCGACCGCACTACATTCTTGGCAGCGGTGTGTAACATACACTCAGCACTGTCAACCAGGAGGTTCACCCCGTCCTCAGTGTTCAGGGTTTTTATGGGGCTCATTATGTAGGCATGATTGACTGCTGTGAAATAACGATTGGTTTCCGCCACCAGCTCCTATTGGTTGGTCTTTGACCCTAGTTCTTGACACAATGCTCCTAAAACCGTTCTAACTTCCATCGTGGTGTCTAACACAGAGCTCCCACATCCCCTGGAATTTCCTGGGTGACAGGAACATCTTTCGAGGTTCTAATGAGGTACCTCTGGGTGTGCTCCTGGATGGGGGCAGGTGAACAGAAAGACCAAGCCATAATTAGAAGTTTGGAGCTTTCGGCCCCATTCCCCATTCACTGGAGACGGGAAAGGAGCTGGAAACCACAAACGTGATGAAGCTTCAAAAAAAACCCCTAGAGAACAGCATTCTAAGAGCTTCCTGGTTGATGAACACGTCCTTTTGGTGAGAGGGTGACACAACCCCAACTCGACGAGGCCATAAGCTCCTGTGATCAGGACCCTTCTGGCCCTCACTATGTATCTCTTCGCCTGGCTGTTCATCGGTATCTTTTATTATATCCTTTATGACAACCAGCAAACGTCTTTCCCTGAGTTCTGTGAGCCCTTCTAGCAAATTATCAAGCCCAAGGAGAGGGGTCACGGGAACTCCAATTTATAGCTAGTTGGTCAGAAGTACAGGTCACAGCCCTGTGCTTCCGATTGGTGTCTGAAGGGGGGGCAGTCTTAGGAGACTGAGCCCTTAACTTATGGGATCCGACGCCAGCTCCAGGTAGGCAGTATCAGAACTGAACTTCATTGTTTGACACCCATCTGGTGTCTGAGAATTTGTCCATGTGAGGGAAATAAACCTACACATTGGGTGTCAAAAGTGTGAGCGCAGTGGCGAGAGTAAAGGAAGACTGTCTTTTCCCAGAGAACAGTCTACATGTCTGAGCTCAGTCTCTGGCCCCTCTGGGCGTGGCCCAAGGTCACCATCCCAATCAGTTTAATCTAGTATGGGCACACCCCACCCTAAGGTGTGGCCTGCTCCCAACCAAAATCATACAGCTAGCCTTTCTGGAATGGCCGGTCTCCACCCTAAATCTCACTGTTAGCTCATGACAAAGGCCAGACCCCTTTGTGTGCAGGGTTAAATTTATTTTTAATATGCATGAGGTACACGGCTGTGTCAGGCATAAAGTCAGATATAGTATTAACTCATTAACGGAGAACCGAGAAACCAGGTTAGTCTGCCTCCTAGAGCTGAAGCCAACCCACTCCTTTCCTACCACACCTCTCTTTAAACTGGGTTAAAGAGCAAGGTAGCAACAATGAGTTGGAACCTTAAGAAAGAGACAGAGTCCACATACCATTTCTTCTCTAAAAGGATAAAGTTTCCCCATGTATTGCTTGCAGGACCAATATGACTTAGTTTGCTCTGATCTCACCAATTAATTCTCCAGCTGCCTTTCAGGAAGCTCATCTAGAAGTCTGCTCACCTAACACATTCATTATGATAACCTAGGTTCTGCTGTGGTCACAAACCACCCAAAATCTCGCCAGCATAAACAAACATCTTTTTGCTTCTGCTGTGCTCCTCGTGGGTTGGCTGAGGATTCTGCTCTGCATTAGCGTCATTCTGGAATTCAGGATGATGGAACAGCACCTGTCTAGACCAGCGCTGGTTACCACAGCTGGGGGAAAAAAGAGAGTTTGGCAAAGTGTGTCTTCTAGAGTGTTAGAAGCTACTTTCACTCACTCTTTCTTGGCCAAACCAATCCCTATGGTCATACCCAAGTTTAACTGGGTGAAAAAGCACAGTTCTACCAGGTGGTCAGAAGAGCAGGACCAGATGTTTGTTGGTGAGCAGCCAAAAACCCCCGCCACAGCCATGTCCCACATCCACAACCAGAATAGCAAACTCCTCGCCCACATTCCTGATGGGGGATGAGGAGGTTCTGACTGAGAATTCCGGGGTGTGTGCTTGGTCCCTAAAACCAAAGTATAGGGATTATTTTCTGAGTTCGGAGAGTAAGGGATAGTTGCAGAACTAAATGCTTCTGTTCCACCGTCCGCCTTGCTTTGTACAGTGTCAACGCCAGGGGTCCAAAGTCTCCATCACCCCCAAAAGACCATTCCGACATGAGACAACGCAATGGCTAGAGCTGTACCAAGAGCCTCAAGGGAAACCTGAGTCTACTAATCAGCAGCAGTGTACTCTTAGCTTCACCTTAATCTGCAAATCCAAGCGTACGTATTTACCAGGTGAAATCACGACACATCATTCCGGTTGTAAGACCGCACAGCGAAGTACAAGTGCCAGGAGGCATATGATAGGAAATGACTCTTTTCTGGAATGGAAAAAAGATGAATTACGGACGCTTGATTGATGACTGACTCAGTTCAGTATGAGGTAAACTAAAACCCCAGCACTTCTGTCCAGCCAAAGGGAATTTGGTACTTACATTATTGAATTGTTTTAACCTAAATGAAGCATTTAACATTTCTATTAAGTTTCGTCTTGCTAGTTCCAATCTATCAAGATAACAGTACCCAGCCCTGGGCGCTACACATTACGAAAGTCACTGGCAAACTCATAGGAGGGAGAGGGTAATAAAGGGTCTGTTAAATGAGTAATGGTGGAGGGGATGGACATGTTTGCTTAGCTTGGAGGAGCCCTGAGAAGGCTGCGTCATCTGTCTAAAAACATCTAACGCGCTCTTCCCTAGAATACGAGAGGCACCCTCCCCAGCCCTGGAGGGCAGAAGCGGAGTCGCCGGTGGGGTTCTGGAGGAAGCCCTCAGTTGAGAGAACTACCTCCTAACGATTTAGAGTTCCACGGCTCAGAAGCACAGCCTTCTGCCGTCGGGAGATGTCAAGAGTGCCCAGCACTGGAACGGTGTTGGAGCTGTTGACCAGTAGGGGGCTAAGGATTCCAGTGACTCTAATCACCTCAATTATTTACCTAGATACATGAAGTTTGGAAATAATAAAAAAGTTCTATAACATTAGTACCAGATCTAGAAAACCCCTGAATGTCTTCTCAGGCAGTGGTCCCCAACCTTTTTGGCACCAGGGACCGGTGCTCCTATGAGAATCTGCTGCCCGATGATCTGAGGTGGAGCTGAGGCGGTGATGCTAGCGCTGGGGAGCGGCTGCAAATACAGATGAAACTTCACTCACTAGACCTCCACTCACCTCCTGCTGTGTGGCCAGGCTCCTAACAGGCCTGTACCTGTCCACGGCCTGGGGTTTGGGGACTCCCGTTCTTAGGAGTAACCATAAGCAGAGACAGGAAGATCATTTTCTGGTCAGCGCCGTGAAAAGGACAGGAGGGAAAGTCAGACCTCAGCACGCAACGCGGAATCTGAGTGCTATCCTGCCTGCGGCTTCCCGTGGCACCCCCCCCCCCGCCCCTGCCGCATCCCTCTGCTGATGGGCGCAGTACGCTGCCCTTTCACTGCTCTCATGGGGTCCTGCGTAGGGCGGAGCATACAGCAGGACTTCCGACAATCCTCCAGCCAGACATTATCGCCTACTCATCTAAGGGCTTCGGTTCACCAAGAGGAAGCTTGGGAGGGGCACGGCTTTAATGAGAACTCGGGCCTTGTGACATTCGCTTTCACTCTCCTACCCAGAAATAGCACTTAAGCGGAAAACAGAAGAGAAGCTTCTGGAAGATGCTCTCCTTGAGCTTTATACATCGAGAAGAGTAGCGAATAACCCCGTCAACAACCCTTAAGAGACCTTAGAAATTTATTCAGAGATATAGAGCCCTGCTCAGGATGAAGGGAGATGCTGGTATTCTAATTGACTTAAACATTAAGTGAAATACCAACAAGAATCTAATGAAAAGTACAAGGATTATAAATTCCTAACGCCCTATGCTACACATGGATGCACATAATTCATCTAAACAAATGGATGCACATAATTCATCTAAACAAACCCCACACACATCCACCAGGCCTTCAGAGGATAAAGACCACCTCCCTTCTCCTTCACATACACAGACCAAAGGAGTCTAAGTTCCAGGTAAAGTTCCTGGCAGGATTCATTCCCACACTTCTTCAAATCCCCCTGAATGTTGGGGACACATCAGGGCTCAATACATACTTTCAATTGATCCTCTAGTTAATTAAAACAGGGATTTCCAGGAGAGGCAGCAATTAATACCTCCCTTCAGGAGAGAAGTTTCTGCCTGGAATTTTCATGTCTTTCTCAGCATGGAGGGAAGTTGAAGCTCCCGCCAGGTTGTAAAAATCTGAGTGATGACAAAGTTACTTACAGGTGTCTTTAAAAGTTTTAAGAGCAGCAGTCCCCTTAGGATCATCATCCAGTGAGATATTTAAATAAAAAATGCTGACAGGAAGATCTTTTAAAATGTGTTTCGTTCATCATAAAAGTGCATTTTTCCATTTGTTATTTTAAAAGTATACTCTAACAATAACATAATCTCTAAAATGATCATCCAAAGTCACAAGAGGTTGGAATTCGACTTACCTCTAGTAGTCCCAGAAAAGATCTCCACAAACGAGGTGGGGAAAAAAGCCATTTGAAGGATACCGAGGCATCTCAGAGGGAAAAATGGATGGTTTTACACTAGGGTGGTGGTTCAGAAACTCAAAAGCCATTCTAATTAAATCTGCAAACTTGTTACAAAATTGGCCTTCACCGATGCCTGTGACATTGATGGAAGAAACCATTTACCAAAAACCAATACGCTTCAAAACATTTGTGTGGTTCCTTTTAAAAAAAAAAACAAAAAACAAAAAAAACCACACACCTTTTCATTTTGTAAATTAGAGTAGCAGCCTTTCCCAACACAAAAATTAACATACCACTTCCCCAGAAGGTAGAAAAGGTGACATAAGACAGCAGCTCAGTTTAATTATGATTTATTGAGGGCAGATTATATAGTATGCAGTCTTTTTTCAATACATTCTCATGTTCTACCTTCACTCTGTCTAACTCCTACAGGTAGGAGAACATCGTGAAATATTTGTGCCAGACACAATTCTAGAGATCTCGGTCAAAAACCCCCACCCCTCCACCCCTACTTTAGAGATGGGAAAGCTGAATCCTAGAAAGGGTGAAGAAGTCACCTGTGCGAGGTCACGCAGCCAGTGAACGCCAGGGTCTTTTCCGGCCAGTGAAGAAGCGTGCGGCACCCCACGCACAGCAGGCAGGGCGGAGCCGGGGAGCCCCGCACGGAGCGGTGCGCCCCACTCTGCGTGCACAGGTGTTTGCTGAAGAAGCCCGAGCACCAGGAAATCTAAGCCCTCCCCGTTTTGCATGAACATTTGTAAAGGCTGCGCTTTGATCGAGGGCTGTTAAATCTGAATGCACTCAGCCATAAGACTCGACCTCTATTTTTAGGGGATCTCTTTAAGTGTTTTTATATTTGAATCATAGACTCTTAGAATTGAAGGGGACGTTATAAAAGCCAAATCCATCTGGGTAAAAATAAAGAACACACATAGTTAGGCTTGTTTAGGCACAGAAAACAGCTGTAAGGATGGATACAGGATGAAATGTTTTCTGCAGCTCCTTCTGGGGGAGGGTTCGAGGAGGGAAAGGGAAGGGGCAATTAACTTCATTCAATTCTGTACTTTTGTTTTAAACCAGAGCATGTTTTCCACCCTCCGTCGATCCTCTGCGCCCCTCTCTCCCCCTCTTCTCCCTGTCCCTTGAGCACCATCACTTCTCAGGGTTCCACTGGGGGCCACAATCTAATCTCCTACATACCGGAGGGGGAGTGACAGCTCAGATTCCATTTCTACTTGATCCCTGATGAATGCCCATTTCCAGCCGGGACTGCCCGCTCATGCTCGAAAGCTCTATGCCGGAGGGCTTACAGGCTGGAAGCACCAGCTGTGCCAGCCTTCTCAACCCAACACGCCCCTAACCTAACTCACCATCCGACTCCTCCGTCCCACACTGCGGTCCTCCTTCAAAGTGCCCAAGTCAGAACCTAGGAGTCATCCCCTCAGGCCCTTCCCCACCCCTACCACACCCAGGGCATCTGTAAGTCTTCTCGGGACCTCTCAAAGCCGGTTTCTCCTCTGATCATCACCAATGCCCTCTCCCGAGTCACTTGAAGTACCATGGCGACTCCCGGAACAGTAGCTCTGCTTCCAGTACCACTACCTCCAACCCAAGTACCATGGACCCATTTAATACACAAGGCAGATGTCCATCCATTTGTTCAGTCTTCAGAGCAACTATTATGTGCCAAGAGCTGATCAGCTGTCTACCAGACACTGTCCCCATGCTCATGGGCCTCACATTTTAGTGAAGAAATCCAATTTAAGATCCATGTAGGGCTCCTCGCTGGTGCAGGTAAAATCCAGACATCTTAGGTAGCATACCTGATCCCAGCCCCAGCCTCGCCCGCCTCACTGGTTGCCATCTGTCCCGCCCCACCCCCAACACCTCCCGAGGTTCTGGACCAGTGCCAGTTCCCTGAATGCACACTCCTTTCTCATGCTTCTGTATAGTTTTCACTGCCCAGAATCCCTCTCATCATTCTGCCTAGTCACCTTGTCCTGAGTCTGTTTATGTGTCACTTCCTCTAAGAAGCCCTCGCCGACATGATTCTAGACACCCTTCATCGGCGTCCCCATGGAGGCCTCCTGCCCCAGCACTCTGCACGCATCCTGCATTTACGGATTCCACTTGCCCCCACAGGCTCAGAAGCGTCTTTGTAAAAAGGCTCTATGCTACCCGTCATCTCTTACCTGTGCCTGGCACAGTCGCTGATCCATAAACGTAAAATATTAAGGGCTCTGCTTCCTGAGGAGCTCAATGACTATGTTGCTAAACCCCAGGATCTTGTGGAGTAGACAAGAAACGGTTACCCGCACTGACAGATGTGGAAAACGGGGCAGTGGGGGAGCCACGGCACATAACCGAAGATCAAGCTCTACTGACAGCTCTATACCCGACGGTCCCCCCCACGCCTCTCCTGCAGGCTCCTTCCAGAGTACTGAACACACAAGGCCTCGCCTCTGCCCCTAAAAAGCTCACAGTCATTAGCGAGTACATGCGACAGATTTTAGGGTTAAGTTTTCAAGCCTAGCTTTCCTGACCCCTGCCTGTGTCTCCCTGGACACCTGCCTTAGATGCCGTCCCTTGGAAGCAAGCTCTGGTCTTCCCCTGGACGTGGTTCAGAGAGACCCTGGCTTCCTTTTCACTCCTGGGTTCAGTTTTAGTTTTGTCTTACTGTTCGAGCACTCTCGCCTCCCACCCATCATACATCCACACACGGTGCAGTCAGCTCCAAAAAACAGATGTGCCAAGGCGTCCTAGGTCAGGACATCCTAGTATCAGAACATGAGTCTGATATTCCAAGGATAAAGAATTTTAATCGCACTACGGCCCAGTATGAATTCTTCCTGGGAACACTGAGTTCTTTCCCAACTCTGACCACCTAGGAGAGGGTTTCACCGTGAAGCAGTCACTGAGTTGTTCTGAGTCTCAGCCCCCTCTAGAAGGGTCTAAATCCCCAGGATCATCATTCGAAGGACAGGATTCTAAAATTCTATTATCAAGCTTTCCTGTATGTTGCTGGGGTTTTGATATTGGGCATATGTGGTTTTAAACGCAGGCTCCATGCCTGAGTGACCTCGATGTTGTCATTACATGTGCAAATCACACTCTGAACCTCCAACACACTATCAGGCCAATAAAATAAGACTGTGCAGGAAAATGGTTGGTTCTAGTAAAAATTCAATACATGTTTCCTTTCTTCTAAAACTCCGATTTGTTAAAAGCCTGAACAGAGCTGGGACTGCACTGTATCAGAGAACTCTGCTTTGAGCACCTGAAGTATGTAATTTTCAAGGGATGGGAGGAAGATTAGCTCTCTGACCTGGTCACTTGGCATCATCATCACCTGCCCAGTTTCTTTGGAAAGGTCCACCCTGAAGCAGCTCATGGGTTCCAGCTTTCTCGGCCTATCTTCCAGCTTCAGAGATGCACAAAACTAGCAACCCTGGGAAACACCAGTCCAGTTCAGGGCCCCTCGCCTTTCTTCTAGGACAGCCAGGACAGCCAGGGGCATGTGAGAGCAGTAAGTGTGATGAAGAACTATGTAAACAAGAGTGCTGAGTCATCATGAGGAGGACATCCTCCCAGACAATTCCTCAACTGAAAACCAATACATTATACAGTGGTTCGATCTTTAGGCCTTCATGGAAAACACAGCCTGCCAATCTCCTGTTGGCTGAGCTCCCCATATTGCCTGCTGAGGGGGCAGGCAGTCAATTAAAGCCACCTGCCTAGTCATACGGTGTAAACTACTTCACAGAATTTCAGAGGCTTCATTGGGTGTTTCAGGACTTGGCCCAAGAGAGGGCACTCCCTGGTGGGACCTGAGCAGGTTATTATAGGGTGAGTCTGGGTTAAGAAACTAAAGGCATCCCTCCTACGTTAAGACAGATGAAAGCTGACAGATATTTTAGTAAGTGACATGCCGCTGCTTTTGCCCTGATTCTAAAAAACTTTTACGTGATTTTTTATTTCAGAATTTGCTAAAATCTCTGAGCACCGAGAGCGTAAGAGAACTTTGAAAAGTATACTCTACCTAGAGTGAGAGATAAAACTACAGGATACCAGCTGGTGTTCATCCAAAGATGAATGTATTTGGCAAAACAAAAAACAAACAAAAAAATCAAATAATATCACGCTGGAAAGTAATTCATGCCCCTGTTCATACATTGGTGAATTCTGGATTCCATCCTTGGACAAGGAGCAACCAGAGTTTATTTTCCTTAGGAAAAATGTAGGAAACAAAACTGAAGTTACTACTAGTGGCATGTTAATGCACATCTAAAGCCGCTGTGCCATTGTCATGGCTGTACAGTAAGTCATCTGAGCTCCTGATTAGGTGTTTCACAAGAATATCAGTTTCCTGTGGCACAAGTTAATCACCAGTTAAATTCCAGCTTACCCAAAAGGATAACATGATGCATTTGTATTTGATACACTCTCATTTTGGTAAGAGTTATGGTCATGTTCAATGTTTGGAAGATTTAAAGTAAGGATGCCTTGGGCAAGGCACAAGGATATAGCACTCCGAGTGCTCACTTCAAAATCATGACTCTCAAGCTAAGAGGGATCCTGTGTACAATGACAGATATCATCTTAACAGTAACACGGGACTTAGACTATAAGACACACACCTAGTAGACGGAATAACTGGCAGCTTATGAGCACAGCAGCATGAGACCTGGGAGAAATATTTCATTTTCCTTATAAAAATAACACCAGGACAGCCTGTGAGTAGGGACTTGAGTAAAACCTATGTTCAAGACCACAGTGTCCTTGCCCACCAACCCTGTGCTCCAAGACCCCATCTCCACCACCATCCGTAACTTCCTGTCATCAGGATGCTCATGATCAGCTGGAACAGCAAGCTGTCAATGAGGCCCACAGGGGCAGTTAGCCCTCTTGGGCTCTGCGAATATGCAGGACCCTTTTGAGTCATGGCCAGGGCTCCACAGGTATGTGGTCACCTCACGAAGCCTCTCCTTTTATGTAAAAATACAAATTCCACACTTATATGTATATATGTATGTAGATGGTATATACCTAGGTAATAACAGTTGCTACCTCTGAGAAAAGAAGGATTAAGGGTAACTTTGCACAAGGTCTTAGTATGGTGATCACATCGTAAGGAATATAAATGTCAAATCACTATATTGTATACCTGAAACTAATATAATATTGTATGCCAACTATACTTAAATGAAAAAAAAAAGGAAAAAGAGGGATAAGGAGATGGGACTTTCACATATTATTCTAGAGATCTCTATATTGCTTAAATTTTTACAAGATCATATCGATTCTGTGAAATTTTTTAAAGCTTAGCAAAAAAGTCAACCAGAATCATCTTACAATACATGACAGCGTAATGGTGAGGTCAAGAGTCTCCTCTTTGTACACTAAATCTGGCTCCTTTACCTTTAAAAACTCAAACAGTTAACTATCCACCATGTCCTCTTTGACTGGCAAAGGTATTTCTAAGCCCACCAGCATACTGGGGAGGGGCAGGTAGCATGCAAGGGGTAACGTCGCCTTGAAGCCCAAAGAGCTTGAGCAGAGTCCTCAGCCATCTCAGTACCTAGTTTCTCGTCTACGGAAACAGTCTTGAGTCCACATTTGTTATCTATTATCTGGAAACACCATGAAGGTATTTAAGACAATAAGCTTAACAAGTAAAAATGCAGATTAATAGTCCATTAGTTTGTCTAACAAATACTTCAAATTGCAACAGGCCACCCTGAGGTGGAGTGACTAGAATTAGTCATGAGGCTTTCCCAACACCAAGGGTTGTTTAAGGCGCTGGGATGAATGGTCAGGGGAGGGTGCTGAAGCTCCCTTGTTTGAAAACCCTTTAAAATCGGGTAGATTCTCATCTGTCCAAGGCAGTGCTACGAGAGTCCTGCCTGACATAACTGATATGTCGTAGACTCGGGTTTACAAGGCCAGCTTTCGAAAGTCTATGTGCCTTCTAGGTACTCTGCCTATAACACAATGAAGAGGTAATAGAACAGATTGAAAAGGTATGGTGTAGACAGACCTTAATCCAACCGAAACTCTTCTAGTGGTTTTAACTTACAGACTAACCTGAAAAATAAAAGTTTAAAAAAAAAAAACCTAATTTCCCCAATTCATATGAATTAATGTATGTGAAGTTTCTGGGAGATACTCCATAAATAGTAGCTGCAATCCCTCCAGGTAGAAGGTAATAAGGTAACACAATTAGCCCTCACTTCATGTAAGCAGGTGAACCAAGAGTTCTCTCTCCCATCATGCCTTTAACTAAAATAAAGCTCCTCATTAAATAGAGCTTAATATAATTTTAACCAGTATTCTCCCCATTATCTTTTAAGATATGACCCATACAAGGGCAAGATTTAAAAGAACAAGTACTTACATTAAAACAACTACATACCCTGGTAATAATGCTTGAGTAAAATATTTCTTTCATCTCACCCTCAATGTTTTAAGAGCTCCTAATGTCTGTTATACACCCATCACTGCTTCTAACCACCTTCCAGCAGTTTATTTACATGCTAATGAGAGGCCTGACTGCTCCCAAATTAATCACAGGCCTGTCATCAAGTTGCTTTGCCCAGTTCTCCTAACAAACACAATGAGTTGCTTCATTCTATTTCCTGTATCAGAGAGGACATGAAATGGAAAAGGAAAAAGTTAAGCGTGTTTGCCTAAGACTCAGCAATTTTTTTTAACCAATCAGAAGAGTAATCTCTGACCAGTTTATGAGAACTAGGCATTTCTGAGCACTAAGGAGAATCTCAGAAATTCCTACAAACTAAGACCCTAAAATACTTTATGAAATATGAAAGATTGTGTTGTCATCAAAGATTACTTCAACATAAGTTTAGTGTGTTTTTAAAAGTAACTTCAAGTCCTTCAAATTGTCAAGAAGATGAACCAGAAGAGCTCTCATCTTCTTCCTGTTGTAGGATTATGAGAAGAAAAATGGCACCACTGTGGATATGCACCATGAGGTTCCCATCAGGTCCCATGCCTTTTCTGGACCCACAGCCTAAAAGAGGCTTCAGGACTTTCCAATTTAAAGTAAAATCTCAATTAACCAAGACTTAAATATCCGGAACAAGCCCACTTGATTTCCAGAAGAAATATGGATTATAAAGAAAATACATTCATATTCGAAATCAACTTTGGGAGCATCTCTTACCAGCATCCACACAGCACCTTCTCCTATGCCTTGCCCCACCCCCCACCTTTAAATAATCTATTTTTAGAGTAGCTTCGGGTTCACAGAGTAAAATTTAGCAGAAAATGCAGAGTTCCCATGTGACCCCTGCCTTCACATAAGCCCAGCCTCCCTCACTAACATCCCGCTCAAAAGTGGGACATTTGATAATGCATCAAATGTAGGTTCATCAACTGCAGCATCGAAGTCCACAGTTTACATTAGGATGTTTTGCAATTCATGGGTTTTGACAAATGTAAACTGACATTTATCCGCCAAGACAGTACCATACAGAATAGTTCGCTGCCCTAAAAAATCCTGTGCTCTGCCTCTCTCCCTCTCTCCCTCCCTCCCCACTAACCTCTTACAACCACTGATCTTCGGTCTCCATTGTTTTGCCTGTTCCACAATGTCAGAGTTGTAATCATACAGTATGCAGCCTTTTTAGAGTGGCTTCTTTCACTTAAGATTCTGTATTTAAGGTCCTTCCATGTCTTTTCATGACTCGACAGCTCATTTCTTTAGTGCCAAATAATATTCCATTGTCTTGATGTACCACAGTTTATCCATTCACTTAAGAATATCTTGGTTGCTCCTAAGTTTTGATAACTATGAATAAAGCTGCTATAAACTTTCTTGTGCAAGTTTTTGTGGAATTAAGTTTTCAACTTATTTGGGTAGATAACAAAGACCATGATTGCTTGATCACATGGAAAGAATATGTTTAGTTTTGTTTTTTAAAAATGCCATCTACAGAACAAGTACAGTAAAATTTGACGTTTCATGATGTTAAGATCCATATTCAGAGAAAGTTGTCTTTAGCTCTACTTACGTAGGTACAGAAGTATAAAAATAGCTCAATACATTCTAGGAGAGTTTCAACAGTACATCTCAGCATGCGGCATTGCCATTGTGATGAGAGAGCCAAAAGCTATGACTCGACCTTGACATCTCTCCCCATCTCCTCCCTCACCTCAGTCGTCACCAAGTTCTGCCGCTTCTACTCAAGTCCAAGCCAGTGTGATCTTTCACCTGAGCCACAATGATCCCCTATCACTGATCTCTCTTCCTCAATGCCTCCCCTCCAAACAATTCTCCACAATGTAACCAGGACAATTCCGTCCATACGAAGCTGCATCACCCCCCTCTATAAAATCCAGCAATTGATTTCCTTCTAAGACAGGATAAAATTAAAAATCTTATCTCACCAAAAGTCCTTATGTGATCCTGGTCTATTGCCCTATCCTCATCTCGAGTCTCCTCTCCTATTAGTTGACACTCCCGCGCCTCTGACCTTTCGTAACAGTCCTCCAACATGACAAGCTCTTTCCTGGCTCTGGGACTTTGCCCTGGCTTTCCCCTCTGCATGAAATACCTTTCACCCCAACTCCAACTAAACTCTTTCCCCTCAACTAGATTCTTCTCAACGTCTGCTTTCTCCAAGAGGTCGTCCCTGACCTCAGATCTAAACAGAGGCCCTGTTACTCTTGTGTCATCCTGTTCTATTTCACGGAAGCACACACCCAGTTGGTGCTCCGTGTACCAGTGTAGCGATTTAGTGTTTCTCTCTCCCACTAGACCAGAAGCCATTTGAGGGCAAAAACTATGTTTTGCTTGCAAATGCTTAGCCCGTACCTGGTCTAAACATTTAAATAAGGGTGGAATTAAAGAACTGATTGAACAAATATGGAATTTACATTTTTTTCAACTCTCAGTCAGAATCCACTGAAACTCTAAAACTTTGGAAGTTTTATTGTAGATAACAAAAGAGGTTCCCAAGACTAAATGCCGGTAATGTCAAGGTGGGAACAGAGGATGGCAGGAACGTGTCTCATGTGGAAAGGAGTACACAAAGCCAGTTCACTGGGACTATGCGCCGGTAAAAGGGACCAGTGGGAGACGAGGTCAAAGCCATCCGTAAGCAAGTCGCGTTGGTTTGATTTGATATCGTCTTCTTGGCGCCACGTATCTAAAGCAGGAAGTGTCTGGCATATCGGAGATAGTCAAATATTTAGGGCACAAAAAAGGGACAGGGAGAAAGATCCCTGTGTCTCCCAGCATAAGCACTGCCAAGTACCTCAGAGCCTGAACCACACCTGCCCTTTCCTGCACCCAACACCTCAGGTGGGCAGGTGAGCTTCCGTTCCCTACTTTTATACATTCATTTAGATTTTTCACCTCCCTTTCTCCCTTCTTGTCAAAGTCCTTTCTGATGATCAGAACTGACAATTACATCTTTCCCTGTGTGAACTCCTAACTCTTACTATCTGTACTGTTCATGTACTAACAATGCCTCTGTACACGGACAATCATGGAATCCTGTGATAAGGGAAGTACCTGGGAAGACCCTTCAAGATCATCTGGTCCAAAATTCTTATTTTCAAGGGAAAATACCAAGGCTCAGGGAGGGGACATGCTTTCTCCAAGGTCACAGTCCATCGCTGGGAGCACGAAAATAGGAATGCCAGCTGCCCGGCTCCCACTCTCAAGCCAGCCTGGTCGCTGTCCCCACAAGGAGCGAGTCCTGAGGCGGGAGCGCTGGTCATCAACCTCTTGGCACACGTGGAAGCTTGCTGAATGTGATGGCCCAGTAAGAATGAAAGTGGGTATGAACTGCCATGAAGTCTCCAGACTAAACATGAACCTGCACCTGGACTAGCCCTGTACCGTGATGTTTGCTCTTACTACTATTTCCAAAGGAGAGTTGGCTTCACAAAGCACTGTACATTCTATAGCTCCTCTCGTGCATGAAGACTAACAACTGTGGGAAACAAAGAGATTTAAATTCATTAGCCAAAAAAAAAAAAAAATTAAAATTAAAATCAAATAAATAAAAAACTCATCAGCCTCCCCAAAGAAGTCAGACGGGTTTGTCTACAGCTGTCAGTCACTTCTGAGAATAAATGGACCCCGATTGAGAAGGTGCACGGTCAGCCTCAAAGTCAGCTAACCCCGGAGGGAACCCCCTACCCCGGACCTTTGGAAAGAAATCAGGCAATACTTTTAGTGTGACGCCTGTTCCCGTTCTCCATGCTATTAAAGATGCTTTCCTCCACTTTCTAAGTCTGGTGTTCAATCATTCCAGTCCCTGCAAACTCTTTTTAAACGTTACCAGCCTCCTGGCAATTTCAAGGTGTTTTCACATGTTTTTCATCTCCTATGACCCTCACGACCACCTTCCAAGGCAGGGCCCAAATTTACAACCCAGGAAACTCAATCCCAGGGAGGTGAAGCCACATCCCGAGCCACCCAGTGGGACAGAAGCAAGGCCAGGCTTCCCACTCCCTGGTGCTCTCAGCCCGCCATACCATTTCATCACCTGGCTTCTCCCACCCACAGGGGCTTCCTTCACCTCCCCTATACAGATTCATCTCCCAAATGTTCCAACCGTAATCTTCGACTCCAAGAAAGAAAGTCCTTTATCTCCAGACCTTAACATTGCTTCCACACCTCATAAAATGACCTTCCGTGCCCCAATGTCTGTTTTTCACGGTCTTCCAAGTCCCTCTGCTTAGACTGCACAAGGTCATAGCGGCTACAGCCTCCTGTATCGCTCGTCCTCTGCTGCACATTCTCCGGCGTTGTTTCTGCTGCTGCTGCCCTATTCAAGACTGAGCTTCAGAAGGCAGGAGCTCCTCCTAATCCTCACCCACCTTTGCACAACTAGGACAAGCACAGAGACATGAATGAATGAACGTGACAAAGCTGGCTCTTGGAGAGCCAACAAAGGCAACAGGATTCAGCCACAGATGGCATAGACAGGAGTGAGCAGAGCTCCCCTCATGTCCGTGGGACCACATGCTAACAAGCACGAAACGCTAAGGTCGGCACTTCCTAACTAGGATGAAATGTCAGGTGAGAACATCCAATGTACGCATGGAAGGAGAAGCAACAAAGGGCTATGTGAAGGGTACAACTATATCCCTACCTTAGGATGCAGCCAGGGTAACTGTTCCCCTGACAATTCTACTTGATGTCAGGGGATTTTTTTAATGTTTAGCAACCATCTAAACAGATCAAGAGTTACCTGTTCAGAGGCTACAGCCGTAGGACCTCAGTGTCCAAAGGGGCCTCTGGGTAGGTCTTGGGGTGCAACCTTGTTCTCCATAAGATAACAGAAAACAGAGGTTCCCTGACTGGTGGATTCTATGGATCCACAACATTCTCTGAAGTAGATATTTTAATTCCCTCAGAAGTAAGGACTACCTTAGAAAAGCACGGTCCTTAATACATTTCTGTGGACAGCACAGAGCAGGCACGCTGCCCAGGGCAGTCGGCCAGCATAGAGCTGAATATCTCCAGTGGCCGGAGCTGGTGGGGGCGGCTGGGTGGGCCGTTCCAGTCATCTGAAAGTTGCGACCTCAGACTGAACTAGAATCTCTTCCTGAGATTTTCATCTGCTAATCATAGCTGTGACTCAGAGAGGGGAAATAAATCTTAACCTCGAACAAAGTCAGTCCTCAATACCATTAACTCTCCCTGGCCACCCCACCCTCGACTCATAAAGCTCAGAACTACATGGAGACAACGTTCCCATTCGGTGCCCATCCCAGGCCTTTCTGAATTCATTTCTCTTCTCTAGGAAAAGCCCCTGGAACATTGCAACCACTGTTGTGGTTTCCTGCCTCCCTCACCACCCAGGCCTTTCTCAAGATAGTCTTCGGTCTGTCCACGTCCCTCTTAGAGCACAGGACTCACTGCTGGGGAGTTGGGTGCAAAGAGCTAAAAGTCATGGTTGCCCCCTTGTGGAGCTCAGGGTCTGGCTGAGAGAAAAAGACCAACATCAAATGAAGGCGAACTACCCTCTCCCCTTCCTCCCCCCACCAAAACAGTGATACGCCTCAACTCGGAACTGCGTGATTAGACCGGAGACACTGAAGGCATTTCGAGGAGGCGGACGTCCATCAGGACTGGGGTTCCCAGGAGCACAACAGTCACGGCTACCATATTCCACCTCCCCCTCAAAAGAGCATTTTGCAGATGGAGCATGCAGCCCTGACCGTGCCTGCTACAGCCCCGCTGCCTCGGTTTCCCCCAGCTCCTGAAGTAGGAACATCGGGGACCCCTGGGAAAGCATCCTTAGAGGCAATCATCCTTAGAGTCCTCATTACAGGACAACCAAGAAGAAAAGGCCAACTGCTCCAGGGGCCTAACTGCTCCAGGGTCCTAAACACTGTCACACACAGCTCAAAGGCCAGGAGTCCCCGTCCCTGCTGCCAGCCAAAGGCAGAGGGAGAAAATTTCTAGGGGGGAAACAACATGAAGTGTGTGTTTGTTTTTAGAATTCAAAGATGCCCCAATTCAGGAAGCTGGGAGGCTGAGGAACCCAGCCAAGGGCAGGGCCACCAGTTTTTTGCTAAACTGGTTTGGCATCTTTTTTTTTGGTTTATGGAAATGACTGCATGCAACGGACTTGCATGCAACTGCAGATGGCTGGTTGGCCATTTTTTCTTTCGGCGGTAGTATTTCTCTGTAAAGGGCAGAGAAGTCTTCCTCCCTCTTGCAAAGAGGCTTCACTACATTTTCAAAATCCTCTGTGCTTCGATCTTACAGGAAAAGGGCTATTTCTAAAACAGTTCTGCTTGGCTCAAATTCTTTCTTTGAATTTGGTTCTAAAATTTCTCTCTGCATGTTAACATTCTCCGATAGTAACAGCGTGAAGAAAATAATCTTTAGAACACTCCCCTTACTTCCCATATGAGTTCCTGCCAAAGCTAGCATACGGTTGAAATGTCGTTAATACTCAAGATAGAAATCCCTGTGCCACAGTTTTTAATGCCGCAAGTTAAAGACAGCAGAAGAATGTCTAATATGCAGTTAAACAATCTGCGAAAACCATGCTGACCTCCTAAGCTAGTGAGGTGACCCTTTCCAAGAAGGACACTTTGTCTTCATAGAGCAGAGTTTCCATATGATTGCCAACACTGCTCAGCCACAGCCTCACGGAACCGACGAGCGAAGGCAATCACCAGAATGTCAGGTCATCAGGAAATCTATGGCATATTCCAAAAGCCAACTTGGGACCCCGGAGCCCTTGACCACACCACATTAACTCCTTAAGCACATTCCCTTGGTGGGCTGACACGAAGGATATCAGATCTGATTATGACATATCCACGGGCTCCTAAGTCCAGCTCTGTGTGACCTTTCTAAGGCATCGCCTGCAGCCCAGGGGTCAGCGTAGCACTGCCCGAGTGACCGGAAGCCACCTTTCGGTGACATCTCCCAGCTGACGCCACCCTGTCCACTCCAGCCTTGTCAAGGCAGTCTCTCTCACTCACCCTCGAGGCAAAGTGCCGTCAGTGGGGACCTCCTCTTAGAAGCTGGTTGAGGTAATAACTGCGCTTTTATGATTTCCATGATTTTTGTTTGGTGTTCATGCAACTGTAGCTAATAAAAGTGACTACATGGAACGCCGTATAATCAGATCTTATGAATTGCTACCTAGGTTGTCAGCTTTCCAAGACACAAAGTGATTGAAGACCTCGTGTATACAGACCTCCACTGAATGAGAAGTCCAACCCGGCCCGCTTATATTTATTCCTTTTCTTCCTCATACCACCTCATTACTCTCCCCAGAGGGAAAAAGTCGTGGATAGGAATTAACCCATCCTGAGGCAGAACCTGGAGTGGGCAGAGCCTGGCCTCACTCATTTCAGGGTAGTATCTTTCTTTTGGGTGCTTTCCACTCCCCCGGGAGATTAGCAAACAGGGGCCCCATTCACGTTCTGAGTTTCCCCTCCGCTGCAACGCCGGCCCTGGAAACCTCAGGTGCAAGGCCATTTTACTTTCCCAGCCTGTCATGTCAAGGGAGAAGGGGAACCCCGGGCAGCAGCTCTGGGCAGAAACAGAGTGCGGCTCTCCTGGGGCACATAATCTTCTGTTTCTCCTCCTATCTCATTTCATTACCTTTGGGCATCGCCAACAGCCCAGGTGCCTGATACTGTGGGAAACTTTCTACGCTGCATTTCTGAGAGGACTGTAAGCACCTTTCCTAACAAAGAACAGAGTCACAGATCTGGTCAGCATCTTTTTAAAAGCTAGCTGGGCAAGAACAGCTTCATTCAGCAGACACCGGCCACCTCTCACAAACCAAGAGCGTTCGAGCTGCGGCAGGACCAATGAGTAACCCAGAGCCGGTCCTGCCACGCCAGCCCCGATGCGAGGCGATTACTCTGCTTGCATCAGCAGCAAGTCATGAAGCAAACTCTGATTTGCTGAGATCCCAAGTGATAGCTAAGATGACCTCTAACATCCCTTCCATGTCTTAATTCTACAAATTTCTTATTACCATGTAGGCAGGAACAGAATTTTACTATTTTTAACAAAAACAGCATCACAAAATAGTTCAAACTATTGGAGTGTGACATTCCTGACCAAAAAAAATTCGAGGAAATTAAGTCTCACTCTCCTGCCTGCAACCACAAGACGGTTTTAGGCTTGAGACACGGTAGTCAATAGACCCTCATGCAGGACTTGACCACAGGAGCTGGGCCACACCAGCCTTTGAGTTTAGATGGTCAGGTGACTCACCACTCCCAACCCTGGGCAGCTTTTGCACTGTTATTTGTACTTCAGTGATCTTTACGTTAGAGTTACTTAGGTCTCGTTTTCCCCCTCTATTTCCAGCCTCAAACATACCTCCTCAAGTCTGTACCTTACTATGGATGGCATTGTCTTCAAATAAGGCATCCCAGCCAATGACACCATTGTCATGGCTGCTAACACATCCCACCTGCTATCAGGAAGTCTACTGAGAGGAGAAAGGGCACACACCTTAAATGACAACTGTGAGCCCCTCTCCTTATTTCCCCTTTAACAGTTCTTTCACTGGAGAAAAACACAGCCTTGACAAGGTATTCGCATACATTATACACCAAATCTGTGGCTCAGTGCCTCCTCCTTGGAATTTGATCTGTTGAATAAGAATCAACAAGGTTTTCAAATTGAGGGGATTTTTAAATTTTTGAGTGTTTTATCAAGAGAGGCAAGTAGAAAATGTTCTTTCCTGTTGGAGCTAAAACTAAGTGTTAAGACTGGGAATCAACTCAGTGTTGACATATTCTCACCATGAGCTGTAAAGTGCTTCATGGAGGGTCCCCACCCCCTTCTACCAGGATGGCGTGCAGCTCATCAGATACCTGACAGGGTTTTCTGTCGTCTCTGGCATGCTGGCCCATGACCCCTACCTTGCAGGGCGAGAACCAGGCGTTGGCTGTGGGCTTGCAGATCGAGAAAGCTAACTCAGGAGAAAGACACATTTACTGATGGGTGCGTATAATGACCTGGCTAGGAAACCAGGGCCAGCCAGATTCTCTTTCCAGGAATCTGTCCACTCACAGGAACAGGACAGGTCGACGGAAGGTGTTACATGGTTCTCTCAAGTTACGAAGCTGGTGGGTGACTCTCCTCTATCTCAAAATTTGATGGTTCATCAACAATCATTCTTTCTCCAAGTGATGGTTAAACCCAAACAACTTGTCCCTGACCTCTCCTTTTTATCAGTTACCGAAGGAATTATTACGCCTTATGCTAGGTATCAGATAGCATGTCACGTTATCTTCCTATGAATCACGCCAGCTTCATACATACTGGCCACACATTTTGAGTGATCTCTGGGGGTGGGGTCACCTGACCTACGAGTAATTGCAGCCATTACATGTGTCCTGAGGTCACTTTGTCCCGACCTTATCCCCAAATTCTATCTATAACCTTAAGCATTCTAGGCCATGAATACTGGAACAGAAGACCCAATTACAAACAAACTAACCTGACACATCCTGATTATAGGCTATTATAGTAGTCATTAAAGCATTTTCTCTAATTAGGATTTTAAAGACAAGCTCGTTGTAAAAAAAATTAAAACTTAAATTTTGTACATAAAACAAACAGTAAAAATCCCCTCTTTACTCCCACTTCCCACTCTCACCTACCAAGAGAAACCACTTATTGGTTTGGAGTCTTGGTTTCATAACATTTGTCACCGGGAGATTAGGCTGAGTCACAGGTCTCATATAAAAATACCACTGAGACTCAGTGCATGGCTTCGGGGGCAGAAAGGGAGAAATTATGGCTTTTCCCCCTGGTATGACCTGCTACATTTCCATCTTTAGTGAAACCAAGTACAAATACACATTTTACTCTATGAAGGTCACGATCTTGGGTATCAATTTTTATTTCGTTTGGAAAGAACAGTAATCTTGGATGCATACAGTGAATCAATGATTTCAATCTTTTAAGTGAATGTAAAACATGCCAAGAAAGTTTTAAAGGAAGAACTCTATAGAAAGGATATTAAAGACCTGTAAAGTCGATGGAACCCCTCTAAGCATATTTTCAGTGACTGTCATCCTGGCAAGCAGACTCCAGCTAGGACTGTTTGAACAAAGATAGAGAATCTCCCATACTTCCTTGGGAAAATCCTTTCTGGGTATTGCACAAAGTTGCCTCTACTTTTGCCTCCTTGTGTGAATTCACAATGTGAAAGTTCTAAGACCATTACCAAGCACCTCTTGAATGAGGCACTGTGTTGAGTGCTTTCACTGGCATTATCACGTCTCCAGGTACTGAGGATGGGTTTTCGTATAAGGTATGAGATTTATTACTGAACCCTGAAATAAGAAGGCTTAAGTTACACAGTGATGGATGTAAAGGACCCCCGGCATCTGTTTCATTCATCTTCCCTCAGTTTCGCATTCTGCTCCAAACCATTCCACCTCCCCCTTCAATCTAAAGCTAATTTATCAAGTGTCTCAACCTCTAGAGACTCAATTTATAGTAGGTGAGAAATAAGTCACACAGATAGCGAATAGCTGTAAATATCAGACTTGGGTCGCCCCATGAATGGTCATAAAAGTGCTTTCCCTCCTTGCTGTCCTCTGGCCCAAATCCTATTGGCTCCTTAAGATCTGGCTTGAAACCCATCACCCTCCATGAGATCTTCTCTAAAGGCCTCTGCTTCCCCAGCAGAGACAGGCATTGACCCATAGTCAAGAGATTATGTCTTACACCTAGAGCTCCTTTCATCAATTTTCTAAAGCAACACACTGGGGCACCTTGTTTTATTGTGCTTCTCTTTATTGCATGTCATAGATATTGGGGTTTTTCTAAACAAATTGAAGGTTCAGGGCATCCTGATATCAAACAAGTCTATCGGCGCCTTTTATTCAATAGGCTCAGATGGTGGTTGGCATTTTTTAGCAACATTTTCAAATTAAGGTATGTACATTGTTTTTTCAGATAGAATGCTATTGCACACTTACTAGACCACAGGATAATGTAAGCGTAATTTTTACACGCACCACAAAACCAAAAATTCATGTGACTTGCTTTTTTGTGGTTTGGAATGGAACCTGCAATATCTCTGAGGTATGCCTGTATGACTTTAGTGTTCAAAGCTTCAAAAGAAATAAACCCAAGCCTATCTGCCATCTGGCCCCATGTGCAAGACAAAAACACATTATCATTTGTAGTAACCTCGCATTCAGGGTAAAGGCCACTGCTGCCCTGGGGGCTTACAGTCTAGGTTAAACCAACAACTCAAATAACATACGCCATTAGAAAAAGTTGTAAATTTTCACATAGGGCAAGGTTCTATGGCATTAATATTGCGCTTACATGAAGTACCACATGAGGCCTTAACTGGCTCTTTGTTAACGCTAAATTATTCAGCATTACATTGATATATTGCTAATTAAAATACTAACCCCTAAGGCACAGACCAAACTAACAGCAATCCTCATGGCTTCATTACTCCAAAAGATCTCTCCCTTTGCCCCCCTCCCCTCAAACTGCGAAAGTACACTGAAAGGCCTTCATCCCCACAAGTCAAACTTGTTAAACAGCTAAGGAAGTACAGTGAAATATATGGTGGCAAGGTGATTTACTGAGGTCCTTTCAGAGGCAGCAGTTCCACAAGACTCAGACAGGCAAGATAGTTCTAAGACCTGGCATTTTAAACAGAGACTATCTCTTCCTTGAATATGCCTGAATTCCCTTTGTCCCTCCTAATGGAAGGAAACAGCTGTCCCCATTAGGGGCCCTTCCCTTCTACCCCTGTAGAGACAACCCAAGGCTTCCCCAACTCCTAGCTCCTCAGCTACACCGGTACCACCTGGGACACCAAGTAAAAACTAAGGAAATATGAATAAAGTATGGCCTTCAGTTAGTAATAATGTATTAACATTGGGTTATTAATTGCAACAAATATGTTACTAATTAATTGTAACAAATATGCATACTAATATGTTAACAGGGAAAACTAAGCCTAGGGCATATGGGAACTGTGCGCTATGTTTGCGTTTTTTCCGTAAACCTAAGCCCGTTCTAAAATTAAAAGTTTATTTTAAAAAATAATGGCAACAGAAAATGCTGATGAGGACGTGGAAGAACTGGATCACTCATATACTCTGCAGTTTATTTAAAAAAAAAAAAAACACTAAGCATGAACCACCATAAAACTCAGCATCTGCACTTCTGGGCACTTTTCTCAAAGAAATGAAAATGTACATTCACAAAAAAAAACCTGTACACCTAACGGCCATTAACTGGAAATGACCCGGATGTCCTTCAGCGGGTGAATAAGCTGTGGTGCATCTATACCACGAAATAACCATCGGCAATAAAAAAGGATGAATTTTCAATTATCACCTAAATAAATCTCCAGAGAATTATGTTGAGTGGGGAAAAAAAAGCCAATTCCAAAAGGTTACATACTGTATGATTCCATATGTATATGTATATAGATAAAACATTCATACAAAATTACAGAAATAGTGGTTGTCGGAAGTTAAAGAGGATATGGGGGCAGGTGGAGGTAGATGTGGCCATCCTTGAGGCGATGAACATGTCCTACACCTCAACTCAGTACCAATGTCAATATCCTGGTTGTGAGACTGTACTACAGTTTTACAAATTATTGCTGTTAGAAAAAACTAATAGTACATGGGATCATTCTCTATTGCTTGTTACAATTCCATGTGAATCTATAATTATCTCAAAAAGTTAAAAAAAAAATTTTTTTTGGCCACTAACCCTGAACAAGGAGGTGCCCTGAGAGATGGCGTGGTGGGGCCCAAGTGGTGATCTGGAGTCAGGGCCCAAACACGAGCAGAGGGGAGTCAATCCAGCCAGGGTGGGAGATGCCCCTGACCGCGGAAGCCGGGCCCTCAGGGGAGCAGAGGACAGATGTGGAAACGTGAGGCCGGCCTGAATCTGAAGGTAGTGTGTGAACCTACATTTCTTTATATCAAAAGCCGTCTAAGCGGAAAACGTAGGTAGGATTACATGTGTGTACACAATCGTTTCCTAGCTCTATCATTCAAAGGACATAGTGGCAGCAACACTCCAAAATCAACTACTAACTTAACACCCAGAAACTGGCTTCCAAGCACCGCTCTCTACTAAAAAGAACCAGTCCTCAGAGAAATGGCCGATCCTGGGCTGAGGAAGAGAAATGGGAGGCGTCTGGGATGTTGTGCCATGGTGAAAAATTATGGGATCATGCTCAGAGAATACGGAAGTCAGTTTAAAGGGGTGCCCACTGACCTGATCTGAGACAATGTGAACAAAATTGGTGACAGTCACGTTTCAGCCAGGGAACAAAATACAAACTCACAGGCCCCCACATTTAAGTGAATAATAAATGGCTACGTATGGGAAAAAGAAAGCGCCTCCTTACAACAGAAGCCAAAAAATAAGCGGAGAAGGAACGACGGTAATAAATCATCATTCGGCCAACACCACATTAAACACAAGTTCAGGTAAGAAACATCGAGGA
Organism: Rousettus aegyptiacus; assembly: GCF_014176215.1. Lineage (NCBI taxonomy): Eukaryota > Metazoa > Chordata > Mammalia > Chiroptera > Pteropodidae > Rousettus > Rousettus aegyptiacus. Next base: position 77,227,730 of record NW_023416287.1, read on the forward strand.
TGCTACAATTAGTAGGTGAAAGTCAGGTGAGAAAAGAAATTTACATTATCTCAAAGTATCTCCCCACAGAGTATTTATTACGAAGGGGAGGGAAAGGCGACTTCGCCAAGGAGAAACCTGACAGACGCGTACCTTAAACAAATGACTGAAGTGACCACCACTAGGAAGAGGACAAATAAGATATCATGTGCCATCCAACAGACTGCAACGATCATCACAGCATCTGGCCGAAACACCCAACTCAAATGCAGAACCTTTCTAGCAGCGACTAGATGTCCAAGTCGTGCAAGGCAAGACTGCAGAAATGTCCCCAGCTGCGGGAAACCAGAGAGGCCACACAGGTGTAATGCGTAACCCCGGACTGGATCCTTTACTGCGAGGTGTTACGTCGAATGGTCCATCTTGAAGCCCAATTCACGGTATAGGAGAATTCCTTGAATTATTCTTGCAATTTTTCTATTAGTGTGAAAACAATTTCACAATGAAAAATGTTTTTAAGGAGGAACAGACGGCCTTTGCTCTTCTCCCCCCAACCCCCCGCCCCCGTTTCTGCCGGGAACACAGGCATGCTGGCATGAGGATGGAGTCCCGCGATAAGTAATGAGCAGAACAGCAAAGCAGGGGCTGCGGTACTGTCACCAAGTCAGCCCCGGACTGCCCACCTCCGTCTACTTGTTATGTGGAGGAAAATAAACCCCTCGATGGCTCACGTCCCTCAAGCAGGGTTTTCTGTCACTCACAACCAAAGCAACCATAACTAACATATTGAATAGGAGACTACTAATCCATTCATATTGTCCCACTATTGCGAACTGGAAAACACACCAAGAAGTAACAGAAATGCTACGACTTGCTCCAGGGACAAGAAGCCAGAGAAGCTGTATGTTTACAGCATCTGTGAGCAGCAAAGGAGGCCTGGCCAGAAACGCCAACAGCAGGCCCATCTCCACTGACAGTTCAGCAACCTGCCCTGCTGAAGGGGAGGATAAAGGACAGGGTTAGAGGTAGGACTCTGATGGTCAGGTTATAAAGGAGGGACAGGAGACATCTTCACTTTCCCCAAAGAAAATGCTGTATGTAATCTGTATAGCACTCGGCACCTGCTCCAGATAAGGCAGAGTTCATTGGGCTTTTGGATACCTGCTTTTCAAATGGAGCACTGCTTAGAATACTGAGAAAAATTCTAAATGCTAGACGATATGAGCTGAACATTCATGTCCCCTCCAAATTTGTATGTTGAAATCTTAACCGCCAAAGTGATGGTGTGAAGAAGTAGGGCATTTGGGCAGTAATTAAGTCATGAGGGTGAAGCCCTCATGAATGGGATTAGTGCTTTATAAAACCCCAGAGCATTCTCTCACCCCCTCTCTGCCTCAGTATGTGAGCGTACAAGAAGAGAGCCATCTGCAAACCTGAAAAGAGGGTCCTCGCAAAACCTGACCATGCTGCCACCCTGATCTTAGATTTCCAGCCTCCAGAACTGAGAAAAATAAACCTGCTGTTAAGCCACCCAGTCTGCGGTACTTTGTTACAGACACCCAAACAGACTAAGATACTTAAAGTAACTTTTAGAATAAACCTGTCCTTAAACTGGAGACTTTCATAAACAGCTATTTCATTCATAATTCAACTTTGTTTCTTAGGCAACCATTTATATTTCCTTATTCTAATCATGATTTACTTTATTCTAATACCTCATGTTGGGCCGGTATTCCTTACTTAACCTTTGACATTTCCTTCATGCCATTATTTTTATTTCTTTCTCACTCTCAACGGTACTGGAAGGTAAATCCGGCTGCTTCCATTTAACACAAAAAGTTGAGAGAGATTAAGCCACCTGCCCAAGTTCTCACAGCAAGGATGTAGCATAAATGGAAGAATTCTGAGCCATGATTCCCACTCCAGTACCCTTACGTCTAAATCACATGGCATACCATCACTAACACTGTCAGCTTATAACATTTCCTTCCTTAAAGATTGGAAGATTATATTGTAAATGGCTAGAACCCAAGGTCAGAAAACAGCAAGCAGTAAGAAATGCATGCATTTTACCTAACCTTAGAAGAATGCACAGGAAAGTCAGCGTTCCTCCATCTCTATTTGTTCACATGTGTTTCAGAAGTGGTAAGTTGCAAAATTGCTCATCACCACAGAGTTGCTCATCCCTATTCCCCATGGTGAGCCCACAGCTGCCTCCCTGAGACTCTTTGCAGCCAGCATCCTTTCGGCTAAGATTTTTCAGGCCCCTGAAAATTTCAGAAATAACGGAATCCCAAATGCCCTGCTCTTTTAATCAGTAAGTACCAAGTGCCTGTATGTAAGGCACAGTGTTTGGCCCTTGGCCTGGTCTCTGCATTCGTGGATAAGTTGAGGAGATAAGACAAATGTGTAAAAAGTTAGGCAGTCACCAAAGAAATAAATAACAGTGCAGAACAATGACAGAGCAAAAGCCTAAGAGGTAGATATAAGCAAATGCCAAGACCAGGTAATGGATGGACATGATTTACAGTAAATGCTTCAGAGTACACAGAAGAGATTTCCTTAGGCTCAGTCAGGAAGAGTTTATGGAAAAAGCCAAGTTTGACTTTGGTCTCGAGACGAAATGAATACAGAAAGAGAGAGGGAAAGGATATTCCAAGTAGATACAGAAAAGCTCAAGATACGTTAAGATGATGAGTGGGCTGATTCTGCCAGTGGGAAAGAGGTGAGTAGACAAAGCAATAATCAACTGCCAGTGTATCAGTCGTGATGTTCTGGCTCTGAGGTGGGCTTCGAATGGGCTTAAAGAGGACACTTCTCTGTCACGTGACACGAAGTCCAGCGATCTGGTGAGTCCTAGTGCTGTTTCAGCCTAAGACACATGGCTGCAAGGGGAGGAATATTTTCAAGATCGAAGTTCTGTCATGAAGTCAAAATGGGGGTGTGGATGACCCTGGATGGGGACCCAACCATCACCAATGATTTCCATTTGGTGAGTGCTGAGCACTGTCCATATAACGCATCCTTAAAACAAACCCGAGAGAGAACATTACAGGGAAAAAGCCAGAAGAGACTCCTTACCTAACAGCCAAATTCAAAACCAGATTTGGAAATATGGCAATAGATCTTCCCCCCTCTACGTATTTGCAGGGTGTGGGGGAGCATATGGGTTCTTAAGGGGATCTAACCAGTATGTAAAATCAACAAAGGCCTTCATTGTAATAATCACTGGCGGCCTGTGTTCATTAAAGCAAAACTGTTAGGCCACTCCTGAACACGTAGGCATGAGTAAATGAATGCAAAGCGATGGCCCAGACGTGCACCCAAGTCCAGACTCAAAAACTGTAACTCCCAATATATTCTTGACACAGAGAGGTCCTAGCACAGTGAACTGTGGCAAAATCTCACTGACATTGTACAAGACCGATCTGACCACTGTGTGGAGAACAGACTGGAAGGAGACAAGGGGAGAAGCAGGAAAGCCGGGTAGGGCTGTGGCTACGATCCAGGCCAGAGACCGTGGTGAGCTGGATGCGTCAGAGTATGCAAAAAGTGAGGACCGGGGTTCTGGCTGGAAGCCAACAGGCCAGGCTGGTAGACTGGGTATTAAGGGGAGGTGCCTGGATCTGGGGCATGCAGGATTAACTGGATTATGCCACTTACTGAAATGCGGAGACCTAGGGAAAAACAGGACTAGCAAGAAACGAGTCTGCTTTTAAGCATGTTTCATTGCAAGGTGGGGACTTTTGGAAATGTACACACTTTGAGACAGAACCATTTCACTCTCCATAGTGAGTCAGGAAAAAAATGCACAAGAGGCAGCACTGTTATTGCTTAAATGTACAAATTCTGACTCAGGTTAAGGGACACTTTCATAGAACCTCAGAGATGGAAAGGATGCAAGAGAGCTGGTCCTACGCCCTTCACTTAGCAAGTAAGGAAACTGGGGCCCAGAGAAATACGACGAGCTGCCCGAGTAACCATCACATAAATCTCATCATGTTAGTGTCAAGTTGGCATCATGAAAGACATGACAATAAAAATCTCCGGACAGACATCTCAGTGCTCTTTCCATTACACACACTCGGTCTCTATGCCACTTACGATACATATGGCAAATCCACATTCATTTCTGGTGCACAGCCTGACTATACCAATGGATTGGAAACTGGAAAAAAAAAAAAAAACACAGCAACGCAACTAGTGACATGGAACATAAGTCCTTTAGATACAAACAAGCTACTGAGTATCCAGCAACACACACACACACACACACACACACACACACACACACACACAGCAAGGAGCTAGGAGACAGTCCTTCCCCGCTCTGCTCGACCTTCAGGTCCTCGTCAGACACACCATCAAGATGCCACATGCTGGAAACCTGGCTTCAGGGCCTAGAGCTCTGCAATCTAGTCCTACCTTGCAGAGTAAGGGAATATGTCACTTAACAGTTCAATGTCAGCTCCTTCATCATCTTCCTTATCTTAGAGGGCTCTTGCAAAGAAGAACAAATGGCAACTGGAAGCACAACTTGGAAAGTATAGAGTGTATATTAAAATAGACAATATTGCTTTAAGAACAAAGAGCTGGTTTTTTTTCTGGAGGGCAAAAGCAGAAGCCAACCCATTGCGGGTTCCTTCAAAAGCTGCTTCTCCCTTCCCAAATGGCCAAAATGGGGGGACTCGGGCAGGGCAGGAATACACTCAGACACTGGCGCACGTGTGTGACAAGGAAAATGCCTCATTTCTTTTTCATTTGATTATACAAATGCCTGACACAGAGTGCTAGGGATTTGTCTGAAACTAACATGCTGCAGCTTCAGAAGGGATCTGACCTCAGAAGCCGGGCCCTGCTCCTAGAAGGACACACTCCATGCCAGGGCTCCAATCAGATGACAGGCAGAGTGACTGCCTGGTGGGGGAAGCCAGCCATGACATTAGCACGTCTTGGATCTCTTACTGATTAATGCTTAATCTGAAACTAAATCATCGGCTTCCAGGGCATTACGGGGAACTGACATCTAAAAAAAAAAAAAAGAAAAAAAAAGGCAAACCAGGTCCTAGCCAGCCTCTCGGGATTTGATCCAATTTCACTGCAGCATCCTTCTCAGGTTGACCAGAGCAACATTCTGTACAGGGGCGGAAGAGGGGTTCACAGAGCACCAGCCCGGCCAGGTGGTACAGCCCACACTGAGCCTGCCTACCTCTTCTTTCCCCTTCCTCCTCCATCTTGATAGCCCTTCCTCTTTCTCTGATCTGCATTTTTATCCCTTTTCTGTCTGTACACAAACTTGCCACCTACAAATGGCTGCATCCTACGAAATAGCAGATGGTCCTTTTACGTTGCCTCTCTACCTCCCCCACGAAATGATCGCCGAAACACGTGACTGAAGCACATTTTAAACTATTTTATGCTGAATCAATAAAGCTATGTAATTCCTCCATTCTCAGAATAAATTCAAGTAAGTTGGAAATCCATTTCTCTAACAAAAACTATGAATGAGTTTCTCTGGGTTTACTTTTACAAATAAGAAGCTCAAGAATAAAAAGGGTTATGCCTTCCTTACTTCTTTTACTGTATTTGAAATTATTCCCATTTACCTTAAATTTATATTTTTCCTTCTCAATAGTCATTTCTTGCTACCTTTCAGGCGGGCAAGAACTTTCAAGGTCATTGGGGTCAAATTCCCATTCGAAGGCACTTCCCTACCACATCCTTGCTGGATGGTGCCAGCCTGCTCAGACACCTGCAAAAATGAAGCCCTCGCTGCCACACAAGGCAGCCCATTCCACATGACCGGCCATGTGATCCTGCACACCAAGCGACATCTACCTCCTGCGAGACCCATTGTTGACCGCTCTGATCTTTGGCAGAACTCAGAGAAGGGCGATATGAGTCCACAGGACAACCCTGCAGTCCTGGAGAGTCACATCTCCTTTGCTCAGGACTATTACGTCCTGGGTCCCCCAGCAGTTCCTCATATGCTAGTTCCCGGGCATTCCCTGCCCTAGGCATCTAGCTCTGGATGAGCTCCATTCACTGAGATCCCCTTAAATGTGTCATCAACATCAGAACATAGCTGAGGGGAGTCACATCTTGGAAGGGGGAAGGGTTCCATTCTAAAGTCGATAATAAAGTCATATGGCACAAAATGCCCCTTGAGAACCCCTTCACTGTCCATCATCACGGTGAGATGTTCTCACTTCAAGAGGCTCTGAGCTGCCTAAGGAAACAAGTTCCCTCCTTCCCTCTCACTCTCATCCCAGCGCATAGCCGCACTGAGCAGGGTGGTCGCTTACACAACTAAACGATTCTTCTCTTTTTTCTTGGTTCGTGTCTTGGGGAGTGTTTGCTTTTGCCTACCACACACAGCTGTATTCCTGACACCCAGAGGCATGCATGAGCCAGATTTGCCCCAGGTGTTAAGACAGCGCCACTGTTAATTAGCTCTCATCAAAGGTCATCTCTCTTCTTTGGGTCTTCGAGTTCGACCTCCCATCCGGAGCTGGTCCTCAATCCCAGCCAGTACTTCATCACGGCCAACAAAGAGCACAGAGCACAGTTCACCCAAAGAACTTTGTAAAACTTACATTCTGAAGTCTCACTTTTGCAAATCATTGTCTTGATTAAAAAAAAAAAAAAAGGTCATAAGGAGGTTAATGTGATAGCAATCTTACTATAGTACATAAAATCAATAGCACTATCCTTTCCTCAAGGCTGAAACAATTCAAGCAGCTGCGTTTTTTTTCTGCCTAGAAGACAACTGCGCACTCTTATGATCATCATTTATCATTCCAAGTGAAAAAAGCTACTGGCACAGGTGTCCTGCCTGTGTGTTTGATTATATTTGAAGTCACCTTAAGCCACGTTAGTGCACCAGCACCAGACGAACCATAGTTAGCATATTCGTTTAGGATAAAAAGTGCTATTTTGTAAGAGAGCTTATGAACACCAAGCTCTGAACGAACTTCATGTGACGCCCCTGTTTAAAACAGCAAAACAGCAAAAATAAATTATGCAAATCAAGATAGTCCTAATTTTATGGGAACAGGCCATTTTACGTAAAGCTGATGCTGAGCCAACTTTGTTCTGAAGAATAAACTGCAACAAAGGATGACGTGGTAAGAGGAAAAGTACAGCCCAGGACGCTGCGGGCAGCCCTACACAGATTCGTGCAAACGCGCTTCCACGATCTGGGTATTATTGTATTTTTATCCTCCAGAGAAACTGATTTTTTAAAAGAAAGGGTGAATGAACTCTTCTAACTGCTTGTAAACATTTTAGTTGGATTTTTTTGTACCCCTACCCTTGCCTTCCTGCTCAAATGGCGTGGTGTTTGGGGGAACCGTTCTTCGATAGCACTATTTGAAGTTTTCTCCGTCTTGATGGGCTGTGCAAACAAAGCTTCAGCCCTACATGACCCAGTGCAGTCAGGCTGTCACCCCCACACCCCGTTCTCCTAACACGCGGTCTTGAGCCCCCGAGGCTGGTGGGAAGAAAAGGAGTGTTCCAGGTGAACAAATAGAGCTCCCATTCTCGTGAGCTTTTCAGCAGCTCAAAGGAGGGAACAGCTCTGGAAGCTGAAAGCCTCCTGGTGATGCGATTCTCATCTCTGTAACCACCCACTGAAACATGGTACTAAATAAGGGGGCCTGCCCTCCTGCATGCCCAGAAGCAGGAGACAGGAGAGTACACGGAGGAACTGACAGGAGCAACAGGTGAGACTTTCTTCCAAACCACGTCTTAAGAGCCGTGGTGACAGCCAAGGAACCTCCCCCGATCCTGACCTCACAGGGGCCACAACCCGCCACGACTGCCATCTTGGTAAAAAAGCCTCATTGATACAATACCCCTGGATAGCACTTATGACACTGAATGAGTTCCTTAACAAGAACAGTGTCTAATGCACCTTTTACAGCCAGTATTGTGCCTGACATCAAGATGATTCTTGCATATTTATGTCTGCTCCACAGCACTGCCCAACTCACTGAGACCAAGAGAGGAAGATGTTTCAGCGGTGAGTGAGGGCAGTTTGGGCGCACACACAATGAGCTGAACCTGGACATCTCTGCATGAGAGCTTCAGGCTCAACGCAGAGTTCACAGCCCAAATGGGCACACAGTAGAATCAGTGCTACTTCCCACCTGTGTAACACAGTTAAATCAAAGTGCAGGACTGAAAATTATCAAACTTCCCATCCCGGTGCCGTGAACCAGCTCCTGCACTAACCACTGTTTACCACAGTGACGAAGTGTGTGAAAAATGATTCCTTAAGGAGTCTGCCTTGTACAGTAACTTAACAGGAGAAAAAAAAAACTTGAGAGACATAAACAAAGCTCAGCAGGAAAAGGTGACCACTGACTCGCTGACAAAGCACAAGCAGCATCAGGCGAGATTTTAAATTCCAGTGTTAAGCCAAGTGTTGACTTACTGAGATCAAGTGGAAAACAGCTGTAACCCAACTAATTATGACTGGCGCTTAGCTCTTTCGTTTTAGGTACAGACGACTGCTCCGGGGCTGCCGGTGTTACTTACAGCCTTGAACGTGTCGTCACTCTTCGGCCAGCACTGAGGCAGTTTCCGATTGCTGAAATGGCTCACGCTGCGACGTGAGCACAGGTCAGACTGATACCCTCAGCCTCTGGCCCATTCAGTAAGAACGCTACACGGCGGAGTGCTGTGTAGCCTCAGCCGCCAGCTGAGTGGGGTTCGGTTTCACACTGCCAGACAGGCTGCAGGGATGTTCATGGGGGCAATCCCTAGAGGCTTTATCAAGGATGGATTACAGAAGGTTAAGGCATGCGGGGCGAGAGAGGAAGAGGAGGAAGCAACTGGAGAAAAAGGAGAAGACCTAGAACACTTTCGGCAGAGGAAATGGACAAAACCCGAAGGTTTATTATCGGGCTGTTTGTAATAGCAAAGGTGAAGGCCCACATCCCAGCATTGTTTCCAGGGAGTGAGGGCAGCTTACACATGGAAACCGCCACCAGAATCCAAGGCAGGAATTGATGATAATCAAAAACCGGATAGAAACTCGGGCAGAAAGAAGGATGCGAGTACCATCAATAACCAATCATCTAGCAAGAAATGAGGCCAGGTCCAGCACGAGCCTACCGAATCCTACTCGAAAGGGGTAAAATGCAGCATCTATATTTTCACTGGCTCTCCAGATCATTCTGATATACCCCAAAGTGGGAAAACCATGGCTCTAGTGCCTGGAACATCCACAGCTTCTGCCAAGAAAAACACATGGTTCCCAGTGACTGAGTCATCTTGGAAAGTTCCTTGGGCTCAGGTGACCAAAGCTACCTAGACCAGGTATACCTGCTCAGGAGCAGACAATGAAGAGGCTGCTTTCCACAAAAACTTAACTTTTATCATTAGTGACACAGACCGATGATGGAGAGTGGAATCGATCAGAACTGGAGATTCGGAAAAGGTATTTAACCCATGGCTGGGATGAGAAGACAGGAAGAGCAGAGCCATTGATGGCATCAACATGGAAGGAAATGTATCTCTGCTGTTGACAGGGTAATCTGGTCCCCAAAGCCTCGGAAGTCATGAGCATCTTTCTGGTCCCCTAATACTGTGCTCACCTGTTAGGCCAGGCTGCTCAGACCAGCCAAGCCTGCCTCCTGAGAGCATCCTTAGAACAGAGCCCACATCTTGAAGTGACCTTGCAACCAAAATAGCCAAGTACATCAAGCGCCAGGAAGGGCTAAAGATAGACACAGGCTCCCCGTTAGTGGTGCCACGGTGAGCTGCACTTCTCAGTTCAAATGGGGGAAGTCCCGCCATTGTAAGCTGTGGAATAACTAGTTAAGTCCGGAGCTCCAGGGCTGAACATTTGAGATTACAGATAGTCCTCAAAGCCAAGACCTTAATACACCTTTTGTTCGTTTCTTCCCCACACCCCAAAAGCAAAAAGCACACACATAGCCCTAACTTCCTCATCAATACTGGTACTTTGCTAGGTAAGAGGATCCAACCCAAGGCTGCGGTCAGGGAGTCAGCACCCAGAGCACCCTTCCCAGCCCTCAGGCTCTTACCCTACACTGCCCTGCAGCTTCCCCAAGGACAAGACCTTCTCCGAGCAACAGGATTAGCAGCAACAATTAGTACTGTCCACATCATTTCTCATTTTATCTCATCTTTAAGTCTCTGAGGGTTGTACTAGCTTCTTGCCCCTGTTCTACAGGTAACTAGAGCCTAGAGTTAAGTACCCAAGGTCACACAGCTGGTTAAAGGGGAAACCTGTACTCAAAACCCAGGCCAATCCAGTCTAAGGGTTATGCTCTTAACCTCTGTATTTTCTCTGCCCATTTCCCCCTCGTCCAGAGTTTATACTTAATTGTGGTTTAACATAATATAAAATTTACCATCTGAATCACTAAGTGTACAGTTCAGTGGCATTCAATAGATTCGCGTTGTTGTGCGGCCGTCACCACCACCCATCTCCATAACTTTCATAGCACAAAACTGAAATTCTATATCCACTAAACAATTCTCTACTCTCCCCACCCTCCCACAGCTACCATTCTCCTGTCTACGAATCTGACTCCTCTAGGAACCTCACGTACGTGGAATCATACGGTATTTGTCACTTGGTAACTGTTTTTATTTCACTCGGCATAATGTTCTCAAGGTTCACTCATACTATACATGAGCCAGAATTTCTTTGAAGGCGGGATAACATTTCACTGTATGGAGAGACAACATTTTGCTTATCTATTCATCCCTGATGGATATCCGGTTGCTTCTCCAACTCTTGGCTACTGGGAATGTTATTCTGCCCTCCTTTCTTATCTTCTGTTCAGCAGCTAACGTCCTGCCTGATACACGGCATGGGAAAGAACCTACAAAGAGCATTCTCCCATCTACTTTCTAAAGGGCATTTCAGGAAATCAGGTGGGATGGACTGTTTGATTTTTCAATCAATAGATATGAATGCTATTATACTCATCGTAACATTGGGACAATTATAGACTCGTATATTAAATTATATTTATATACGTATATTTAAGTGAGACTATAAGTCAATGTAACTATAAAATTCTGTGAGCCCTTAAGTTTTTAAGCAAACTTAAAGACCAGAACTGCTACATTCAAATGAGTTTTTTCCTGAAGCCTTTTAGCTCTACACTGATTGATCACTAAGAGCATTCAAAGCCTGAGTATAATTCCCCCTGAAGATGACAGGTAGTAAGAGGCCACAAAAACTAGGATCGGTACCTGGAAGTCACACTTAGTCTATAATAGAAATATCAGTGAATCTCTACCTTACTCGACCAGCTTATGCCTTTGAATAAATTTTGGCTATTTCCGGAATAGAAAGCCTACTTTCCAGGCATGAAGTAATCATCGCCATATAAAGGAAACAAAAGAATACACCAGCAGTTTCAGAAGAGGTACTGATAAACTCCAGTATCCTCAGCCTTCTGTCAGAGGCCATCCTGAAGGAAACAGCATTCGCTCAGATGGATGGGATCTAGCATGTTCATTATAAAATTAATCACATTTTATGGGCGCTATCATTCTGGTACACACAGCTTGTTACATACTTATACACACATATGCCCAGTAAAACAATTAAAAAGAGCAAGCAGCTTGACAGCAAAGAAACACTAGTTTCTGGCGAGGGAGACATTCCTTCTTTTACAAATTAACATTAGCCCTCATTAGTGAGTGTAGGCAAATTGAGAATGTGATTAAATCTGATAATGAGACAAGATAAAGCAATTTATCTCTTTTTAATGTACTAATACCTCCTCGGTGCCTATTTATACAACAAATAAACCACTCAACTGGAAGAACACAAGGTCAAAAGACTGCCCTGCAGAGATGGGCTCCTCCTCTCTTCTTCCCGTACAGGCTGGGACATATATCCCCAGCAGGCAGGAGGCACCTATACATTTGTTGGCTGAATGATTAACAAAATAGTGTCTGAATTTCCAGATGAAAACCATGAGTAGTGAGATCACCCCTGTGGGAGAGAAGACAACTGAAACAGACTTGATCTAATTTTTCTTCCTTGATTCATCGTTCTCTCTTGAAAGCCACCTGCTTTGTTTGATCTCATGTGAAGGATGGACCATGCCACCCTGAACAAGCCTGATCTCAAAAGCTAAGCAGGGTCAGGCTTGGTTAGGACTTGGATGGGAGACCACCTAGGAAGAGCAGGTGCTGTAGGCATAAAAAATAAAATAAAATAAAAATAAGAGATTGTAAGCTGACAAGGTCCTTGCAATCTGTGAGGTCAACCAAGGAATACCTCACCTAAAAAAATAATAATAATAAAATAAAAATAAATTTAAAAAAAATTTTTTTAATCTTGAGTTAATCGGGGGCGTGGGGAGGAGATTATGCTTTAATGTAAATAACCTTAGGAAGGTAAATGCAAAAAACATACGTGTAAGCAAGATTATATGTAAAGTTAGGATATTCAAACACAAGGTGGTTATATCAGCTTTCACATCCACAAATGTTACTTTGCTGTTATTCTGTATTTAAGCCTTGGCTAAGCCTTTAGGCATAGCAATAGAAAAGAAAAACAACATTTAATTATCTCCTGACAGGGGCTCCACATTCCATAAATTTAGGCAAGTGCCAGAAGGAACAGATGGGCCTTCCACTGGGTACTGTGAGCCAAAGCTCTGCCAAAATGACAGTAAAGGTGGCTCCTTGGTGGAAAAAAAAAAAGGCCTTTCCTCGAAGTGCCAAGGCCTGGAACAGGAGGAGAGTACAGGTGAGCTTTAAATCAATTCAGCGGCATTTACTGAGTTTCCACAATACACAAAACCATACCGTGGGAACTGTGAGGGATGTGAGCCTAAGATTCAACCTGCACTTTTTTTTTTTTTTTGCGATTTTGCAAACCTGCTCAACCATCAATTGCATGCACATAAGAAAAAGTAAAACAGAGAATCGGAAAATCTCAAAGGTTTTTAAATTTTGGTTTTGTAGGCTCCCCCTAGTTCCAGCAGCATCACCTTTTTTGGGCACGTATGTAAGTGATGAAGAATAATAAAACGGATGCCTGTGAACTCGCCACGCAATCCAGCGGACTCCCAAGAGCACGGCTTCACCCCCCACTCCTCCCCCCACTCCTCCCCACCCCAGGAACTACTACGCTTGTTTCTTTTCCCCTCATTCCCTGGTTTTTCCTCATAGTTTTATCACTTGTATATCCTTCTACAATATAGTCCTGCTGGATTTTAAAAATTCATAAAAATGGTTATCATTCCATACATACTCTTTTCCAAAGCACTTTAGATGATACTGCCATCATAAAAAGTCAGGTAACATGTCCTGAACATACATCACATCTTCAGCGGGGACTGTGCTGGGGTCTGGATGGGCAGTTAACAAAAATAAGTTGAACCAAGTCTAAAGTGAGTGGCCAGGGCACACAAAGTCGATAGTTAAATACGCTACAATTTACCAGTTAAGTGTTTTACCTTTTCATCCTTCCCCAAAGACATATAGTATCCAGGTCGCAGTACAAATGGAACTGGCATTCTACTGTCTGGTCTCTATGCCTTGCAAAGGCTGGTCTCTAAGCCCGGGGACCTGAACTTCTTAGTGGTGAAGAGGTTATAAGCCAAGGCTTTGAATTCGATGTAGAAGGTATCTGGATTTTCCTTATCAACGATTTCATATCAATGCATTTGAATTTTATAATGGCTCTCTGGGAAAAATCAGTAACTTTTCACAGGCCTCTTCATTCCTCCCCAAACTTCAACAAAGGAGAGAAAAACCTACAGGGCTTGTGTCACTATTAAAATTGCTCGAAGAAGAGCAATAATGTATAAATCACTGAATAAATGTTAAGAGGACATTTATGAGCCATTAACGTGGTGCTCAGATATGGAAGCTTGATCACTGCCACAGCAAATTAGCAGGATGTTACCAGTGCTCACCTATGCCAGGATCCAGACAACCTGAGCTCATGTCCAGCCTAAGACGCCCCTGCTTGGAGGATGGCCAAGCTGACAACCCGAGTGAGGTGAGCGAGCTCATTTTCCATCTAACACCTACCCAGCCAACAGGAGGTGAGCAGGGCACACTCAAAGGTGAAGACCTCTGACTAAATGGGCAGATAGGAGAGGGCTTCCAGGAGTACCACACTTGATTCTCCGCTCACAGTTTAGAAAGAGGGGGAAAAAAAAATGCCCATTAGACATCAAGCATGGTAGGAAAGAGAACGCTCTCATTGCAGGTTTGTAGGGGGAGATGGAGCCAGGCGAAGTACCTGGAAAGCAGACTGTGCCCTGGAGTGAAAGGATGGTTAAATTTACAATCAGAAATAATTATATATTGTTTGAGCTTCACATACCTCTACTTTGGTCACTTTTAGCCCTTTTTGAAGACGTGAACCTCTCTGGGGGCCTACATAGCCTAAAGAAAGACAAAATCAAGGGTTCTGCCTATGACTGGGACAGTTTTAAGTTGCACCAGAATTCCCACAGGGCCAAGCGTGGTGGTGGCAAAAGAACGCAAAGCCGCAGATTCCCAAAGAAAAGAACTGCATGGCCAGACCACAGCTCTGCTGTCTGCACTTGGAGGCTATCCTTTCTCCCCTCCCCTCTGGGGGGATTCTCTCTGCTGCTGGCAGGCAGGGCAGTGCTAGATAGAAAGGACTCTCCATGCGGAGGCTCTTTTGTGCATGAATGATGTTCTATACCTACCATCGATGGGACAGAACCTCATGGAAGACAGTAAAGAGGTCAGCCAGACCCTCAGCCAGACACCTGTGGGGGGGGGGGCGTCCCACTCCACTATCTACCAGGTGTGTGGCTTCAGGCAAGTCATGTAAGCCTTGGTCCCTCGTTTGTAAGTGGGAATGATGGCTGTGCCTATATTATAATGTTATTGTTCAATGATTTCATACATAGCGCTTAGAAATCACCTGGCTCAAAAGCATAAACGTTAGCTATCATTACTGGTCTCTTTCCAACTGCAGAGCTCACAAAGGTGCAAGCTCCAAACTAACAATGGGAAAGACACATGCCAAGGCGCCTGATCTTAGATACATTTGTATATTTTTCCTGAATATTCTTGTATTCTTGTTCCCATGACTATCTATAAAAACAATCATTAAGTGAGTAAAAACTTACCTATAAATGTCTTAGTACAGGAAATATGAAAAAACTACAAATAAACACACCAAGCATATGAAAAGATGTTCGACCTTCCAATGAAAGTCAACTTTAAATCAAAAATGAAACATTTAGTGTAAGTTTAAAGGGAGAACAATGACCAGTGCTGGGAAGAAAACAAACTTTCTTTTCTAGAGGCTACTGGTCACATAGATGAAGACTCTAAGTGTGTAATGCCAGAAATTCCATCTTCAGGAACTTCTAAGGAAATAAAAGAGGTTCAGGAGTATGTCTGCAACACTTTCCACAATAACAAAAAATTGGAACCAATATTCATCGAGACGGGAATGGTTAAAAACCATTATGGGACATCCACAGAATACCATATCATGCAGCCATTAAAACGGTAAAATTACCTTTATATGCTATGAGGGAAAACCTATAGATGAAGATATAGAGTAACATGTACAGCATGATCCCATTTATTTTTTAAGTACATGTTGTACAGTGTATAAGTCTAAAGCAGTGCTGCACAATAGAAATAAGGCATATTATATATGGAATTTTAAATTTTCTAGTAGCCACATTAAAAAGGGGCGAATCAAATAAAACATTTTGGCCCAATATAGCCAAAATATCATTACTGCACATTTAATCAATATAAAAAGTATAAATGAGATATTTAACATTCTTTTTTGTACTAAGTCTTGGAAATCTGGTATTTTACACTTTCAGCTCATCTATATTGGAGCCAGCCTCATTTCAAGCGCTCAAGAGACGCCTGTGACCAACCTACTGGACAGCACAGGCCTACAGACTACACATAAGTGACTAACAGTAGCTGTTTCTAGGAAGGGTATTACAGAGCCTTTGCCTCTCCTGCATTGTATGAATTGTTTCAATAATCATCTATATTAACAGGGAAAAAAAGCAACATTGTGAAAAATGCTTTTTAATTTTCCTTTAAAGCTATAATAGGAGAACAGAAAGCACAGCTTAAATTTAAGATGTTCAAACTGCTCTTGCTCCTTCCCCAGGGGGTCGTGCAGGAGTGGGAAGCTTTTTCCCCCCATGTCTCTGTCGGGTACTGCTTGGGTAGCTATTTGTAGCAATTCTTCCCTTTCTAAGTCCCGTTATGACCAATACCCCTACAGGATGGCATGAGAGAGTCAGGAGAAAAGCACTACCAGCACCAAGAATAAAGGCGAAACAACCTCATGAGCATTTGCCAAGCACATACAGTGTGCCAGACACTGTGCTTGGCAGACGCCTGACACATATCAGATCACATAATCCTCCAACAACCTTATGACGTAGGTACCGGCTCAACTTTTCAGATAAAGTCACAGCTTAGAAAGTATCTGCTTCGAGGTGTCAGAGCTGAGAGCCTTTAACCACAATACCCAGGATGGTCCACACCACGATCGTGACCATGGATGCCAGGACTGCCTATACCAAGGTCATGATCCGATCTTTAAAAAAATGATGCTGTTATGATGGTTGCATTTCTTCATTACAAAAAAACGAATCCCAGGCACCTTTTGTTTGCAAGAAAGCCAGATCCTGACAGTTCTCCTTTAAGCTCATTCTTTTACCTTCAAAATATAAATGAAGTATTTCCACCTAGACAAATTACTGTCACCCCAAACTCAACACGTCAAAGTCAAGTGTGATCCTCGTCCCGTCCTGACTTCTGTGCGGGCTCAAACTGGAAATTTCAAACCATATTTGACTCTTCCCCATCCCTTGCCCACATAAACATGTCTTGAGTTCCAGGCTCAATAAAACCAACGTGACTATTAAAAAAAGCACACTTAGCACTTAGATCTTAATTCCTAAATATCACTAATAGACATCACCCTAACCAAGGGATCAAAGTGATACTACCAGTAGTGAGACATACCATGTATCTCCTGAGATGATGCATTAAGGCACATCATTTCTGATGTGTTCTTGCCAAAAATTCATAATCTCCATTTAAGCATCAGAAAACACCAGGCAAACCCAAATTGAGGGTCATAGCTAAGACTCTTAAAAGGCTAAGGTCATGAAAGAAAAAACGGAGAAACTGTCACTAACTGGAGACTAGGGAACCATGAAGCTAAAAGCCATGTGGAATCCTAGATGGGACCCTGGCCCAGAACAGGTCATGAGTGGAAAAGCTGGCGGGATTCCAATAAGGCTAGTAGACACTAGTATTGCACAGATGTTCATTTCCTGGCTTTAATAATTGCACTGTTTATATAAAGTGTTAACACCAAGAGAATCTGGAAAAATACACACAGCGACTCTATTTTTGCAACTTTTCTGTAAGTCTGAAATTTCACAATAAAGTTTTGAAATATTACTATGGTTACTACCCCATCTGTCTAGCTTATCCCTGTCACTATGCTTAAACTCACACTCTTGTCTGCTTAAAGTGTCTTCTTCCCAGTATCCATGTGTATTCAAATTCTGTTCCTTCTTCAAGCCCCAGGCACATCCCACTGCTACTAAAGGAAATCTTTTCCCTCTACTACAATCCACCTGACCAACACTTCCATCAAACACCTGTAACTATGAGCACCTGCCCTCCTCTCGTGACACACGAGTGATGCTGATTTGTTAACTTTAGGTATTTAGGTTTTGTCACCCAATGATAATGCAAAATGTGTCTGTGTAGAAAAGTACATCAGAACACACATGTTCTGCTCACTTAAAATCGGTTGCTTTTAAATGTGGTTTCTGGGAAGCTACTGATTTACAAAACAAGTCAATTACCATTTCAAACCCATACAGGTTTACCTTGACAATTCTATATATATATAGTGACAAATACACTATCAATTAGGGAAGGCGATATTTGAACTTCTATACTGTAAGCAGTATAATTTACAGCTGAACCTTACCACAGAAAATGATAGTATTTCCTTTTTAAATTTTGCCAGAATTTAAAATGTCTAGTTAGTTTCCATTCAGAGGTGCCTTGGCCCTGACAGAAAGAGAATGCCATCTCTCTTGAACAAAATAAGTGCAATAATATGCTTAGACTCTAACCAGACCCGGGGCTGTCAAAACGCCTTCTAGTGCACGACTATCCTGCAGCTAATAAAATGAAATGTTAGGAACACATTAACCAAAAGAAAATGGGAAGAAACTAGCAAACAAATGGCTACAAGGAAGTTATGGCAGGACTTTGGGGTGAAAAGGGGATTCAGGGATACCTAGGGTGCAATCTCCCAAATGAGTGCCTGTTAAGGCAGAGTATTAAACATTCTGGAGACTCCCAAAAATGTCTGACCCGGGCCCTGCTCTCCAGGTCTCAGCCTAACTGGGGAGATGTGACGTGATGCAAGCTTGCTTCATGCTCACCGGTAACAAGCAGGCAAAAAACATGCTGTGGGAACTGGATGACAATTGGCACACAAACTTTTAAATTCTGATGGTCATCAGCAGGCCAAATAAGGGCCCACTAGGTTTAGAGGCCCACCTGAGATAGGTGAGCAAAGAAGAACGGAAGTGGAAGCTAGAGGTGGAACAGGACTGATACTTGGGAGAAACCTGCACTCCTGGATGCATAGGTAAGGGACAGTTGGAGGACACCAGCCCAAAACACATGAGTTCTATTTTCCAAAAGACTGGCCCCAAATCGGAGCCCTCAGAATAAAGAAAGGCCCCAGTGCTCAAAGACACCACTGTAACATACAAGGTGTGTCCACCAGTAACCTCCTCATAGCACCCAAAAATCCACTGCTCAGACACCAATCAACTAAAAACCAAGTAAGAAAAGGATTAAAGGTAGTGATTTCAGTCTGGTGATTTCCCAGTCACTCCACTAACTAGAATCGAAGTAGCATACTGAAAATCCCATTTGAAAAAAACAATGTTTAAATTTTTCATCCAGAATAACCTTTCAATAGAGAAGAGTTGTATTATTCAGCCTGAGGGAGAGGTTATATATTTTATACTTTAAAAATCAGATTATTTTTGGCAATTATAATTAAATCATACTTACCATGCTTTGTATATGTTAGAGCCTCTTCCTTAGACCTGTACTAGTCAAGTTAGGCCATACTGTCTTTTCCTGTGAGTTGGAAATAAAGTACTAACACTTGTCACATATGTGCCACTTGAGACAAGAGCCCATCATCAGCTCCACTTTTCAGTAAGAGGTGATGAGGCTGACACACTTTGACATCAGCCTCCAAGTGTGTGACATGGACCTATTATCTTATCCCATTCAACTTCTCAAAGATAAGGTGTTGGGTCTTCTGAAAACAGGAGTGCCTTTGTTAATGGGAAGTGCCCTTTGCCAATGACTAAAATCAACTCCAAAAAAATATTCACACAGCATGTGAGCCACCTGTTGAAGAGAAGTGATAGACAAAAAGCAAGAAAACTAACCTGGAGGGAAGGAAAAGGAGGAAGTCTTTTCCTGGTAACGAGGAATAGACAAATATACTGAGTTCTCACCTGAAACTATACTCATGCTAATTTACAGGCTTAAGTGTCTCATTCTAGTAACGTCTTCCAATTATGTCACTAAAGCAACAGATGTAATCAATAAAGATCTTTAAAATTTCTACTCTATTTACATATGCTGTTGGTATACTGGGTAATTATTTCCATCAAGCATAATACACTGAAGTGTGTGCCTGGCTCCAGCATTCATCACATTAGAAAAGCAGCTTAAAAACAAAAGGGAACTTCGGCTATTTTGATACTACACTAAGCTGAACAAGTCATCTCCCCAAGAAACAAAGTGAATCTGAACAGCAGGCACGGTTTCTCTGTATAATTTATGATTCATAGGCATACTGTGAATCCAGTCTAGCAAGTAGGTGATATTGGTTAGAAAACAATGCAAGTGTTTCTCAAAGTGAAGCATACGTGTGTTTTACTCTGCCAGAAAAACTACTGCTCAAAACACAATTGGAAGCTACTGCATCAGCCACGGAAAATCTCAATTCCAGATTCATAAACCTCAAACTGGTTAAGAACTAGAAACCCATTAACAAAGCGAGGTTCAGTCTCCTTGCCCTAGGAAGAAATTCTAATACTGTTTGTATTATGCCAAATACTAGCACCAATTAAGCTACTTTTTTTTTTTTTAAGTGTCTAGTGCTTCCTCCAAAGACCTTTTCCTGGAGGAACAGTTTTACCCATTTCCAAAAGTACACTAAAACTTTACTCAGACACCCACGAATTCATCATTCCTAATAGTTATCATGCAATATATTTCTAGGTGTGTAATATACTCATTTCTAACATGCAACATTACTCATTTCTAACTAAATCTCAAACTCTCTTCCCTTAAGTGTTGTCTTTAAGAGCAATCCAATATTTTTTTCAAAATCAGGGCTCCAGAAATTAAGAGCCTATTCAGTTGTCCATTAGCTTCATATAACACAGCAATTGTTTGATAAAGGGCTTTATCATACATCGCAGGTATATTCAATTGAGTACAAGTGGTATTTTCATGCACTTAAGTAACAAAGCTCGGCACTTTACACTCCAGTTCAGATTCTTCCCTGCCTCGCTGGCTCCAGCCTCCAAAGTTCCTGATAACGCACTTCAGGGAAAGAACTGAAAGCTAGAGCTTTGAAAGCTCCTCCCACGGGTAAACAGGGTGGGGTGCTTTCCAAAAGCCAAAAACACCAGAGATTTCACCCCGACTCGCACGTCACACCCTGTCTTCTCCCAGAAGCTATCCCCCATCCGTAATAGCTGTCGGGGAGCCCTGGCAGCTACTGGGGTGGAGTTTGTGTCTGATGTTGCTGTGACCCCGCCCCCAGCCAGGTTTCCTCCTCAGCTGCGGCCGTCTCCCTCCGGGAGGTACAATGAATTAGAAAATTCGCCAAACGAAAACTAGCAGCCAGCCCAGCCAGCGCGAGGGCTCGCCCACACGCGGGGCTGTTTCGAGCAACTGCCAGGTAGGGATAAGGAAGAAGCACTTCGCCCTCCACCCAGACCTGTTGGCCCGGGCTGGCGTCCTGGGAAGCCTACATTCACGCATGTGCGTGCAACCCCCCCCCCCCACACACACACACACACCCCCTCTGCACAGAAAAGTGCGCACAGAGGCACTGTCAAACATGTCCCGACCGCCGAAGCTGAACGGGCAGGCACATCGTGGAGACATCCAAAACTTATTTAAGAGCAGGTTGGCGAGGTGGGACGTGCTTAAAAGCTCCTGCTGCCCCCACCCCCACGCCGAGAGGAACCCCAAAGGGACCTGAGCGGCTGCTGCGCGGCCATGGGCGCTTGGGGCAGCAGCGGCTGGTCCTGAACTTTAATCACAGCAACTGCCGTGGAAGCGGGGCGTCTCCGCCCCGTCGCACCTGTTCCCGACTCGGTAACCGAGCCCCGCACATCCACATCCCGGGAATCCACTCCCCACCCCGGCGTCCTGTTATTGCGAGCTCCTCCCCAAGGTAACTGAAGCCCTCCTGGTATCCACCGCAAAGTGCTCCTCCCCGGCGAATTACGAGTGCGCTTCCCCGGGATCTCCAGGGATCCCTCGAGCACCTCCCCCCTGCAGCCGCCGCGCCGCTCAGCGGGTTGGGACCCCTGCTCTCCACCCCTAAGTTCGGCGTGCCCCTCTCCTTGGTACTCAGGAGGAGAGGAAGCCTCACAAGCCTTAGAGGGTCGCCCTCGTGAGCTCCCACTACAGAGCACCCGGGGTAGGGTCCACGATCGAGACTGGGGCTACCACCTGGGGCTGTGCCCACGCACCGGGTTCCGAGCTGGTGGGGACCCCCCCCCCTCCCCGCGGTTCGGGGAACTCAGCCGAAGCGGAGCCGGGGCGAGGATGCGATGGCCGGGCGTCGGGGAGGGGACGACAGCCCTCGCCAGGGGCTGAGCCGGGGCCGGTCAGCGCGGGGCGCTTCGGGCACAGCCAAACTTTCTCCACCACCCGAAGTTAGGGGCGCCGAGGAGACAGAGAGAGGGAGACTGAGAGGTGCCCCTACCCCGGACTCCCGGGGTCGAAGGCGGCTCCCCGGAGGGCCTCGGCGGCCCGGAGCGCGCCGCCCCCTCCCCACGCGGCCCTCACCTGTGCGCGCCCGGCCCGCACTCACCTGGCTGTAGAGCTCGCCGACCGACATGACCCCGCGCGCCGGGCCGCGCCCGGGCTGCCGCGCCCGCGGACGGCCTCCTCGCTGCCCCAGAGGCTCTCAGTCCACGGCGGGCCCGCCTGGCGCCATCTTCCTGGGCTGGCCGAGAGTTGCTGTGTGTCCCCGTCCCTTTCCCCCGACCTGCCCGGCCGGCTTCCCGGCGGCGCGACCTTTACTCCCGCGGCGGCGGCGTCGCTGCGGCCCGGCCGGAGTTGCGAGCGGGCGGGGCAGGAGGCCGCGCGGCGCCGCTCCCCGCGCAGGTGTGGGGGGAGGTGCCGGCGTGGAGCCGGGCCCGGGAGGGGGCACCTGCGGGCGTCGGAGCGGGCGACCCGGCTCTGCCGCCGCCAACGCCTGTGCGCCCGCAGGGCCAGGCTGCACGCGCCCTCGCGCGCCCCCGCCCCCGCCGCCGCGGGGTCCACCGGGCCGGGGGCGGGGCGGCCGAGGAGCTGGCGGCGGCCGCCCCCTGCTGGACGCCGGCGCTCGCGGGACAGGTGCGCGCCCGCTGCCGCACCTGCCGCGCCGAGCTCGAGGTCCTCGCCGGCTGTGCCCGGGGAGGCTGGGCGGGGATGTAGTGCAGACAAGAAAAAAAAAAAAGAGGAAAGTAACCAGAAACAGGGAAAGAGAAATAAAAGGAGGGATGTCTATGACCAAAAGGCTCCGTGCATTCTCCTCTGAATTTTACGTTGCTGTAACCAATGCTTTCTTTATTAAAATTCAGCTATGTTGTAGGTTGTTACGAGGCGGCTTGGCTATACCAAAGGTTATCTCCGCCAGGCTGAGCTCCCCGCGCTAAAATCTTGGTCAGTAAGGGGGAGTCATACCTCCTCTCCACTTTGTCCGTTTCCCCCACAGCTTCCAACTAGGCTCCCTGCCGCCCCCTCTGAGGATCGTTCGCCTTTCTGGGAAGTCTCAACATTTTCTCCCCTCTCTCGGCGACACACATTCTCCGCTACTCCCTACATGACTTATATTTGTCCCCTCTGCCAGTGGCACTTGGCTGCCTACAGCCACTTCAGTGCCTCTTCTACTTTCAGCAAAAAGACATTTCAGCCAACAAGGAAAATAATTGGCAGGAGGGAAAGCGGGAGCTGTAGGAGGAGACTCGGCCTTGGTTTTCAGAAGGTGGCATTTGTACCTGAATGAGGAACAGCCTCTGAAGGTGACGCTCCCCGACAGCGTCCATCTGCACCCGCTAGAGTAGTTGTTCTGCAGTTCCTGCCCTGGAAGAGTTTTTATAACCCACCCTATTTAAGAGCTTCTCACGTGGCACGCGCTTCTCAACTGTGCCGTGGAGGAGTCCCGGAGTCCACGAGCTCATCACCTGGGGATGCTTAACAGCTGTGAGGAAAGCCCCTCTCAGGATTTCTGATATACCGGCTAACAGAGTCGACAAATGCAGCGACCAAAGCTCGGACAATTCCCCCTTGGAGCTGAGGTGGAGCTCTTCATATCACTGGCAAGTGCAGAAAGTAAGGGGTTCCATCCTTTCTCACTCAAAAATCTGTCTGCATACTTTCCTTCCCTGTATTCAGGTAGTTCTTGCAAGGTGCCTCCAGAGCTGTTAGCATCACCTGGGAATGTATTAGAAATACAAATTATCAGGCCTCAGGCAAACCTACCAAAACTCTGAGGGTGAGGCCAGCGCTCAGGGTTTTCACACCTCTCCTCTGGGCCTTAGCTCCCTTGGTGAGGCTCCATCCCCAGTTCTGCTCCAGCCACCCTTCACTTCATGGGTCAGTGGTCCCATCTCTACCAGCAACTCTCAACTGGCTCCTGACTTTTCCTGGTCTCCTTTCCTGCTAAACTTCTTGAAGTGGTAACTTGTACCAGCTGGGTCCACGTACTCACACCCAGTCCCTCCATAATTCACTGGCACTCAATGCTTTATGCACATTAAAATCACTTTTAGAAACATGGAAGCCTGGCTCTCACTCCCAGAAATTCTCTGGGGTGCAACCTGGGCACAGGGATTCTATGAGGTGGTGCTAATGACAGCCAGGATTAAGAGCTGCTGCTTTAATTCCTTCCTTAGTGGTTCCTCTGAGCCCCATCCTATTGTAATTGCCTTTTCCCTCTGAAGCATCGGGCAGTAATGGAATCTCCCATAATGTTAACCTATCTCCTCCTATCACTTTCTCCTCATTTTCCCTGTCTCTCTAACCACACCTTCTCCATGTCCTTCTCTAGCTCTGCTTTCTCTTCCTGGTTCCTGAATAAAACTGTGGCCCATTTCCCGGATGCTTCCTATTTCACCTCTTACCACAAATTCAAGTCTAACCTTAACTTAAACCCACCTTCCCACCTGCCAGGCAGGCAGCGCTCTCAATCCCACTGGGACCCCTGGCCAACTTGCAACTCGTTTATTTCCATCCTTCCTCCCCACCCCCAACCCGGTTCCAACTTTCTGGCTTCCATCATACCTGGTACAAATTAAAAGCCCAATTCATACTGATTGAACTTAACCACATCCCTGAGGAGAATACTACTCTTGGCCAGAGCTTTGTGAATTCTAATCCCACAATTAGATGTGCTCTTTCCCTCCCTTGAATAATAATAAAAACATTTAAAAGCTTATTTTGTGCCAAGGAAAGTTGCCAAGTGTTTTACTTCTTTACTTTTGTCTGAACCTCAGAGCAACCCTATGAAGGAGGTTTGGACTGAGGAATAAATAGCGAGGTCTGGGGGCCCCAACAAGGGAGATGGGAACATCATAACTATTTTCAAATATTTTAAAATCTGTCATGTGAGAGATTAGATTGGTTCTACTTAATGGAGGCCAGACCCAGACCACAGGGTGTAAGTTTCAGGATGGTAGATATTGGATAACCATGCAAGATAAATACAAATCCTAGTGAAAACTGTTCAAGAGACAAGCAGGCATCCCTTGAGAAGGGAGCTTGCTATCTCCGGAGGATTCAAGCAGAAGCTAGAATTATCACTGTCAAGGATACTATAAATTTACCACTGAATGGGAGGGTGGACTGTACCCCCGCTTGGAGTCATGCCCTGGTGACTGCCCTCTATATCTCAGGCTTATGACACCAAAGCAAGCTTAGAGCTTTTGTCACAAATGCTGTATTGCTAACCTCAGGGAAGAAAACCACCATCTCGAAGCCTGTCCCCTGGAAAGGTTTGCTGTTCATCCTTTACGACTCCATAAGACTGCAAGTCCTATGTCCCCTTTAGGAGGGTTTCATTTAAAGCTTTACTTTAATCCTAAATGGAATAAAAGGCTTTGCTTCCTACTAGGCATCCTGACTCTGCTGCAAAATAATTGGATTCTTTTCTGGAGGAAGAGGAAAAGGAGCGGAGTTTATACTTTCCCAGAACCTCTAAAATCTCTGTTCACAGAAGCTGTTCACAAAGCCAAGGGCTATTGCATAAATAACTGTAATGACCCTTCACCTTCCTCCCTCCCCAACCCCACTCTCCTCCCAGAATGGAATGACCAATCTATTAAGGCTTAGATGGAAAGAAGGGAGGAGAAAAATGAGGTGGCGTGGATCAGACTAAATGCAGCTAAAACAGCCCGCATGCCCACAGTCTGCACCTCCCACTAAAGGATTTCTGAGCCTCTAGTCCTCTAATAACTGGTCCCCTCGCTGTCACTTGCTCTCAGGTTAGCAGCTACAGGATCCCCTTCCAAAGGATGGGCAGGACCACAGTATAGTTCATCCCTAGCATCTTGCACCCCCTTCTGGATACTTTTCCCAACAGCTAGTTGGGAAAAGTAATTCCCTGATCTTTCAAAGCGATCAATGTCCAACTGTCCTGTTTTACAAATGAGGAAACTGAGGCTCAAGGAGTCTGTGGGACCCGCCCAAAGCCACACAACTGGTCAGTGGCCAAGCTGCCCTTGGCCTGGACATTTCTACAAAGAACTAGGAAGCTGATAGTGTTCACAAGCCCTGTTTGAGTAGCAGAGAATTTCACTCACAATCTCTTCCCACCTGCCTTGCTCAGCTAGTGTGCCTTTTACCCCCCTCACCCATTAATAAATCAACATTGAACCATTAAACCAAGATCTTGCTGTAGAGCCCAAGTTTTTATCTGATTCCTGGTGAGAATTTCTTATGTCCTAAGATGAAATAAGGAGGAATCAGAGCCAGAGGTTGGGCTGAGGATGGACCACGGGGCTTATATTAATTACATAACCCTGTAAGTTAATGAAACCTGCCTGAAACATGCTGTCTGTTTCCAAATCCTACCCAGCCTTTAAGGCTGTGATTCTTGGTCTCAGCTGTACATCGAAATCACCCGGGGAAATACTTCAAAAAGACCAATCCCTGTATCTTATCCCAAAAGCTCCATTTTCATTTTTCTTGTCCTGAAACACTTATTCTAAAGCAGCCCCAGGGTCGAGAGCCTCTGCTTTAGGGCCAACCCCGTGTTCCTCCTTCTCCATGAGGCCTCCTCCCACACTACATGGATATGTGCAACACTACAGCAAGGTTGGTCCTGTGCAAGTCCACCTGGCCAGGCAGCTGCTTCTGCCCAGAGCCACCCTGTCCCCAACCACTGACTTGCACCTTCGATAATACTTGCACCCCTAGCCTCAGCAGCTTTGGAGTGTGGAGAGGCATATCATTTAGGATTTTATTTTTATGCTCCAGCTAAAAGTTTATGGTCTACTTCTATTTCAACATATGTTACTCCATAAATTAAGCTGTGAGATTCTCACATACATAAGCTGTCTTTTGACTCAAGCATCTTGCCATTCCTGCTCAAGCTGGTCTTAAAGCTTACTCCACAAGTGGTCAGAGAACTGCCCAGCTCCTGGCTCCCTACTCCTCACACCTCTGCACAACCCACGGGCAAGCTTAGCTCCAGAGCTGCAACCGTTTGAAGTCCAAAGTCAGGAAATTGTCCAACTCAGTCTCGATGCTCTTCTTGCCTCAAATTATACCCTGATTCCAGTCATTGGGATCCTGCTTTATTCTCTATCACCAAGCCTCTGTTATGGTGTGATTATAGGAACTGAATTCTTCTCTCGTTCTCGTTTTCTTGTCTTTACCTGGTTCCCTGTCATAAGCAGGTCTTCCCTTGATCTATGATTCCATCTTTAAGCCCATGTCTCACAGTTTTGTCCCAATACTTGCAGAAGTTGCTCCTGGATGCCTGGACTTGCCAATATCTTGCTTCCAGATTCCCAATGCTGTGATCACTCACCGGAGGATCTGCTTGGCTTTTGGGTCAGTGGTTATTAGTGTCCCATGGTACGCAGAGGCAGCACGGTGAACTGTCACTACTGGACCATCAAATTCTGATTACAATGTAAACTTAATTTTTGTTCTGACTAAACATATACACTTTTATGAACAAGATGCCATTTACTTTGATCTAGAGGAAAGAATTAAAGTAACATGGTTGCTGGCACATTCTAGGCTAAGGGTGTGGACAGCGCAATCAAGCACTCAACCCGTATGCAGGAGATCAAGTGCAGAGCGGGCTAGCCTGGGTGCTTCTACAGACACCAGCACACATTGTGCTACTGTGGTAATGACCGTGTTGTAATCACCACCAGGTTTTCTCGTTTTGTGTCTTTTGACCCTTTCAGAGATATCAACAAATATTCTGGTATTTCAGGTGTGACTTGAAACATACACCTTTTTTGTATACAAAAAGTTGAAGAAACATAACAGAGGTCAGGTTCTTCGCACCACTGTGCCTGGAGCCATCGATCAGCCCCTTCTCTTCTAATCAATAGCATAGACGGGGATATTGCCGGCTTCTCGGCAAGAAGGATCAGAAATTGAAATGCACGTTCCCTTCGACCCAGAAATTCCACTGTAGAAATTGACTTTCCTGACATAGTCATGAGTTTATTCATGACAGCGTGATTTGAAATAACAAAAGACCCACCTGAATGTCGACCTACAGGTGTTTCCTGGTGGCATGAAGCCCTAAGGAGGTTTGTTGAAGGAGACGTTGGTCCACACCTGGGTCCTAGCCATCTCTGAGATTAGTTTGCCAGAGCATTTTCAGGTGAGGGTAGAGCATCGCATACATGAGAATTAAGAACATGTGAGTTTGAAGTCAGACGAGCGAGAGAATTGGCTATGGGTTGGGGGAAGGTGGGCAGCTAGGTGTTCTTGTGGGAGAAAAAGGCATAAGAGAAGTGTCCAGGGGGTGGGGTCATCAAGTGGGGTCCTGACCACTGGGTGCTGAGCCTGGGTAAGAGGTGAACGTCGCGGGGGTGGGGTGGGGGAGGGCTGTCTGAAAGCAGACACGGGAACAGCCAGAGAGAAAACTTGATTTTTGTATTTTTTACTGCATGACTTGGGTGCCTTGGGCAACTTCTCCTGCAGGAAACGTAATTTCCCCACTAAGTGATGGGAGAGCCTCCCCCTCCTGCCAGTGCAGATGCCCGATTTCAGCCCGTTGTGGGGAAGGCACGTTCAGTCTGAGTGATTTCCTCTGTTGCCTTTTTGCTGCACACCAATTTTTCCAGTTCCTGGCCCCAGACTTGGAATTTGATTTGCAGCACTTATGATGAAACGATTTGTTGTTTTGTGTGTAATTGTCCTAAATCCTGGTCTGGCTCTATTTTTCCCACCCTAGTTTTCTACAAATCACTGAGCTACCTCCTGCTTCTCTCCTTCTGTCAAGTGCCAGACCTGGCTGCTTCCTGGGCTACATAGCGAGACTGCAGTTAGCCCTTTGGAAAAAAGCTGGAGTGGCCACCTCCAGTTCCTAAGAGAGGTCCTCAAAGCCGGGGCCTGCAGGGGCAGAGAAGTGTGCCTCAGTTTCTACTGCAGGGAGAGGTGTATGCCCCCATGCACAGCAGGGCTTTGGAGTGTCACCATGATTAGTGGCACGCACACACCTCACACATACACACCAAGCCAGCTAACCACCCGCGGACCACTCTGTAGGAACATAGCAGTACTTCTCCCCCAGTATTCCTCAGACTGCAACTATAGAGTTGAAGAACCGAATCCATAACTCCAGGATTTCTTCCTTATGAATCGGGACTGCTAAGCATTTATTAAAAGGCTGCATGGTGTGCATTTTGAGTACATACCCATATTTTTGCAGAAGGATTCCCCCAAAAATAAAGTTTTATTTTTGCCTTTGCTTTTTGAATGAATTTTTATTCTCTTCACATGATTTAAGATACTGTAAGTCATGTAGCTTCAGGTTCTGCAAACTAAAAGAAAACATTTCTGAAAGTACAGCTTCAAAGTCAGAAAGAGCATGACGTTTGGAGCCCCATCACTCAAGTTCAAATCCTGACTTTCTCAGCTGCCTAACTGAGGGTCGGAGGGACTAAGTCACTCTAGCCCTGGAGTTCTTTACCTATAAATTTTGTTTAATAATCCCCACCTACAAGAGAATAAATATGGCTACATTCATACAACAAGATACTAACCAGCAATGACAGAGAAGGAACTGCTGGTATACACAGCAACATGGATGAACCATACAGACATGTTGAGTGAAAGAAACCCAACACCGAAGACTGCGTTCTGTATGAGTCCATTTATACAAAGTTCAAGCTCCGGAAAGACTAATGGACGGCGGTAGGTCAGAATAGCGGTTATTTCTGTGAGGACATTGACCGGATGGGGCATGAGAGCACATCCAGGATGCTGGAAATGATCTATCTCAGTGGGTGATACAGGCACAAACATGTAAAAATTCACCAGGCTGTGCACTTTGCACATTTTACTGTCTGAATGTTACACCTCAATTATAAAAAGAAAAATAAAATATCCTTGTCAAGAGCCCATGGCTATGGTTAAGGCCAGTTAAAACTAGACATGCTCATAAGACACCAAACACATCTGAATGGTTATTGTTATGTAATAAATAATGTATTGGAAAGATGTTAGAGCCTTGAAAAAGCCATACTATTATTCGAGACCAGAACTAACTTGACTAGGAATAGAAATTGAGCACTTCTGGGAAGTTATGTAATTTCACTGGAAGGAGAGGATGCACATTATGGTCTATAATGTTTCTGATGCTGAGTTATAGCACTTAGCATTTGTGGAGGGCTGATTCTGTGCTGTTACCATCTCACTTAATTTTCTAACAGTCAAGGTGGGTTGTCCCTGCTGTCCTCAGTTCTTTGATGTCTCAATGGTCCTTGAAAGTCAGTGCAGCACCTAGGCCCTAACTCGAAAAGCTACTAAGGCTCTGCAGGCACCCTGCTGCCTGTCACCTAATGGTGCACCTCCTTTGTCCTTGTGTTAATAGTCCAGATGATTATGTCTAGTAGTGTTAACCATGCAGTCAAGACCGTGCCCTTAGTGGGAAAGGAGGTGAGGTGGTCTGGTCATCTCATGCCTGAGCTGAAGTGTGCAGTTACTGAAATTCCACAGACCATAACATTCTATTAAAACTGATGGGGTTTTGTTAATGGCCATGCCACCCTGAACACACCTGATCTCGGAAGCTAAGCAGGGTCGGGCCTGGTTAGTACTTGGATGGGATTCTACCTAGGAACACCAGGTGCTGTAGGTTTAAAAGAAAAAAGAAAAGAAAAGAGAGAAGGAAAATACAAAAAACTGGTGGGGTTTAGGAAATGTTCCTTTTTCTCGTTTAGAAAATGAGACTTTGGGGTCTGCCCTGCAATGTTCTGACTTCCAGCTCCCAAGATAGATTCTCCAATTGAGTCAAGTCCAGTTCTCATGATGGACCAGCTCCCAGCTGACTCACCTCCAATTATCCTCTTCCTTGTCTAGGCCCGTCTACAGTTTACACGACCCGTAAGTCCAGCTCAAGTGCCACCTTTGCCTGGAAGCCTCCTTGGTAGCCTCACCTATCTATCATAAACTTCGCCCTTTTCCAAAAGTCACACTTTGGTATGGCTCCAACCTTTGACTTGGACACTACCGCCCCCTCCCCCAAGTCACCAAAAGTTCCTCTGCCAAGCTACTCCAAATAAACATAAAATCTAAACAAAAACTGCTATTCAAACGCGGCTTCAAGATATGCTCTTTCAACCAGGTGCCTTCCTTCAGCCCAAGCTATATAGAAATTCTGGAGCCTTTAAAAGAAGGCTCAACAGTTTCTGTTCTACACACTTGATCATCCTTAACACAGCACTTGATCACATGCTGCCTGGTACTGTTTTCAGTTACTTCTTGAGTCTAGGTCTTGATCTTCAAGAAGACTGTAAACTCCTCAGTCTTATTTTTATGCTCCATAGGGCCTCGCAGAGGCCTTGGCATAGCCAAGAGATTACTAAGGACTTTGAGATGCTCTGTTGAAAACAGACTATACTTAGTAAATTTAGCAAATTATTTTTATTCATGTCATCTATAGTATTAATGCTGATCATCATAGTGAATAATTGTAAGCATTCTCATAATTGCATTTTTAATTGATTTCTCCAGCTGTTAAGTACAATTTACAAAGGGCCAGTTGGACTTTAAACTGCACTGCTGCTATTTTCCAAAATAATATTGTACTTTTTCATTATATCTTTAAAATCTACATTACGTTTTCTAGGCTGATGAAATAGGCTGCTCAAAAACAACACTGACATCTACAGCATGCATATCAATAAACATATTTTAATTCCAGTCACGCATCTTCCCAGTTTAGGATTAAGTTATTTCACATTCTGTTCAAATAGCAGTTGTGGTTTATTTACACACTGGATAATTAGTGTTTCCCATGGTCTTCCTCAAGTTGGCAGCTGTAGGTTTGGTATTAATCCCTAAGTACCACATGCCCACGATCCTTTATCCAAAACCCTTGGGACCAGATATGTTTCGGAATTCTGAATTTTTTGGATTTTAAAAAGGTAGCAGATGCCTAAGCCATTCATTATGTAACACTCTCAACCAGAGCTAGGGCAGTGCCCAACCATCAAAAACATTAATAGTTCCATAGTAAAACTTAATGAGATAATTTGAAGTAGTGCCTCATGCAACAGCTATTACCTATCTGTAAGAGAGGGCCTTGAGGTAATAAGGTCCCAGGGTGTCAGGGCTTCTGGAGTTTTCTGACCAGGAGACTTCCTACTGTGCTATCGAGCAACATCACCCAGACATGTAAGACCCCTTCCTGACCTCCCTCTCCACCAAGAGTTCCCTGTCCTCCTTCCCTTCCAAATGATGACCTTTCATCTCCATAAATCAGCCTCTGGACAGTCTCACGCTTTGAGGGACTAACCTCTCTTGAAACCTCCGCAAACATTTCCCAATTGAAGCTTGTGTGTGCTACTGCCAC
The DNA here is from genome assembly GCF_014176215.1 of Rousettus aegyptiacus. Lineage (NCBI taxonomy): Eukaryota > Metazoa > Chordata > Mammalia > Chiroptera > Pteropodidae > Rousettus > Rousettus aegyptiacus. The sequence goes on from NW_023416287.1 coordinate 77,260,092, forward strand.
CTCGTGGTCATAATGTTTTTTCTCGATCAGCCCCAAGTCCCTCAAACTCCTGCAGAGAGGCAAAGGGAAACCTGCCATCAAAACTCAGCGACCAGAAGGAGTGAAGGGGCAAAATATCTTACACTTTAACCCCTACGCTATCCACATCAACCTGGCTAACCTGCTCCCGACCTAAGTAGCCACTTATCTAAAAGCCCTAGAATTGCATCTAGGATCACAGCAAAAACAGATGTGTGCTGCGGTCACCAGCCTTGGGTGTGTAATCAAGATGTCTTTGAAAATTCTAGCTCTCCCAGTAAGGAGAGAGAGTGCAAACATGTAACACCCCCTTCAGGAGCCCTTTACCTGCTCTATGCCAATGTCAGTAGCTGCTAGAAGCTAAAAGACACTTTCTGTGTGGAGCTAGGAGCTGTAGAAATGCCCGCTTCTTGCTACTGCCGATGGCCCGCCTCCTGGCCCAACTGCCTGCCTGCTTCAGGTCCTGTATGGCCTCATCAACGTCAGGGTTCTCTGACTCCTGACTGTCAGCTTCAGTCTGCTACTGACCATTTCAAGAGTCCTCTGGGGCCTATGTCTCTCAGCCTTTGCTTTATCCCATTTCGGGCTTGCTTGGCCCTATTTTATTTGGTTAATTAAAAAGAAAAATAGGCTCTCTGGTCACCTTTTCTCTTTGGCCACTGATTCGTTCTCCCCTCCCCCCCGCCCTTCCATGACAAGTGAATAGTTTCTGAGGACTTGCTCTGGGCAAAGCCTTATGCTGAAAGCTTGGAATTATCTGAGTGATCTAAAACTTGGTTCTTGCTTTAAGCAACTCAGTGTCTAATTGGAGAAAAAAACACAAACCAAAAAATGCAAAAAGAAAAAGCATATGGTTTTAGCCATGTGCGGGTCAAATCGTAAGTCCTCATAACTTCTCTGGCTTTGCTGGGCCTGTATCACTGCCCCCCTCTGCCTGCCAGACTCTAATGATGGTTCAAAAGTCCTGTTGGGTTATAATGATGGTTCAAAAACCCTAAGGGCACCATCATCACGCAGCTGTTTTGCCCCTGGGGCTATCTCACAGCCTCCTAAGCCTCTTACCTGATGGGGGTGGGGGTGGAGTCAGTCCCTGGGGGCATCCCTCAACCAAAGGAGTGGAGTGATAAATGCCCTAGCTTCCACCAGGGGCAGTACCCCGCTATGGGCAACAGACCCAAGGGACTTTCTCATCTACAAAGTGAAGGATTTGGACTAGATACTTTCCCGGGTCCCCTCCAGCTCTAGAAGCACCTCAGTTTTTAGACAAGAAAAGTGAACCCCAGAAAGTCCTGCCCCAGGTCGCACAGCTGATTAATGGCACATGGAGCAAGAACCTTACGTCAGTTTTCCCAGAACCACATCTATAAAGTCACTTCAAATAAAAGTCCCATATCATAATGCCTAGAAGCACTAAGCTAATTACCCGCAGGCTCTTTCCAAAACTCACATCTCAGAACTACATTTATAGAAAAGAATTAACATTCAAAGGCAATTTTGTCCAGACAACAGCTTCACAGTAGACATAAACAGAATCACATCTTTTCGTGACCTGTATTAGGTGGGATAAAATACACTTTGGCTCATCTCAGGGGCTTCTCTATATAGGAAGCTACTCTATTAGATGAAACTCTCGTTTATATTCTGAGAGGCTGTTTGCCCAGTTTATATTAGGTAGTCAAAATATCAGAAGGGTGGTTTGTAGAAGGAAAAATAGTCATGCCCATGCGTAATTTATGGAATATGTATGCATAAATGTACTTAATAGATTTGCTCCAAAATGCAATGTGAGCAGACATAAAGGTTTGGATAGAGACTACAAAGTGATAGAAATGGAGTGAAAACAGCCTCTTGCTTTATATTTCCTGAACGGCAAGCCTTGAAGGACATATTGGTTGACTGCTTTGATAACAAATTGCATTTGGGTAAGAAAATTATGATGTTATGGGATGGGAAAAGTGCTGAACCAAGAAATGGGAGATTTCTTCGGGCTTCTGTTTCTTCATTTGCAAAATAAAGAAAACTAAGTAAAACATTTGTGGTGGGTTTTTAAACTCTAAAAGCCTATTATTCATTGATTTTTACCTGTCCTCCTTGTTGTGGGAGGCAGCAAAACAGGGAGACTAATAGCATAGACTCTACGATCACATTGGGTTCAAACCACCTAACTGGGATGCCTCCCGACACCAAGAACCACTTCTCTGATTTTCCAAACACCAACTTTCAACAATTCAATTCGGTTTTGACACTGACAACCTGGAGTTAATGCAGACTCCACAGATTAAAGGCTCAGTCCCATAAGACCGCTCCCTACTTCAAAGGCTAGAGGTAAATCCTGAGCCACCTGAACTTCTGACAAACTGACTATAAATCGGGCCTACATTTTTTCTCAATTGTGGCCAGTAGGTTGGCACTCAACTGTGGGTTGCATTAAATGAAGTATAATGCACTGATTAAAGGAGGTGATGGTCCCGCTGTATTCTGCTCTGCAGACCTCTTTGGACGGCTTTCATCTAGCTGGAGCATCCTATTTCAACACAAACCTGGAAAGATGACGTGTGACCACTAGAGGGCATGCTGATGAAGACGGGTCTAGGCTAGATGGATAAATTACAGGCATGTACCTGGAGAATAAATGGAGAGAGACATGATAGTAGACTCCAGATATTCGATTTAACCTGTAAAGCTCCAGAAACCAGTACTGGACCAAAGACCATTGTGGCTGTCATGTTCCCCAACTCTTCCTGTCAAATTTTGGGCTGGTCTACCTGTTGTTTGTCTTAACCAGTATCACAACCTCAGGCTAGCTGTGATGTTGGCCCTCCCTGAATGCCACCAAGATTGCTATTGACAATGCCCTAAGCTTGGACTTTTTTCAAATTCCGCTCTCAATCTAGTCAGTCCCCTCTGGTAGTGAGGCCACAGTTCCTCACAACCTGCCCTGCCCTTGTAGAGCTACTGCTCCATGCAGGTTGGGGGTATATGAAACAAAATGCCAGACTCCCACCATTCTAAACAAGGTTTAGCAAATTTTCTTGAAGAAATGCTTCCCAATTTATTGTATGTCTTTGGTCAAGAAATAAAAGGTATCCAGATTGGCATGAAATCAATAAAACTGTCTTTATTTGCAAATGATGTAATCCTGACATAGTATATCCTACAGAATCTCAACAACAACAAAAAAAAACCTACTAGAACTAATAAGTTTAGCAAGATCACAGGATACAAGTTCAGTATACAAAATCAATTGTATTACTAAGCATTTACAATGAATAATCCAAAAATAAAATTAAGAAAACAATTCCATTCACAATAGTATCAAAAAGAAATACTTAGGAATAAATTTAACAAAAGAAGCAAAAGTCCAGCACACTGAAAACTACAAAACACTGCTGAGAAAAATTGAAGACAACATTAAAGTGAGTAGGAAGATAGATCTCATCAGGGATTGGAAGGTTCATTATTGTTAAGAAGGCAGTTCTCCCCTAATTGATCTATAGATTCAATGCAATCTCTGTTAAAATCTCAGGAGACATTTTCGTAGAAATTGACAAGATGATCTTAACAATTATAGAAATGGAAATGTAAAGGATGTAATAGACAAAACAATTTCAAAAAAAGATATTTGATGACTTACACTACCAATTTCAAAACTTACTGAAAGGCTACAGTAATCACAGCAGCATTGTGTTGGTGTAAGAAGAAACGGATGAATTAATGGATCAGAGTAGAATGCCCATAAATAAACCCATACATTGATTTTCCACAATGCTTAAATGATGGTCTTTTTCTTTTTTGCAAAGACTCCCACCTTTGAATTAGAGATTAACTTTGGCCGCAGGGGGCTTGAAAGAATCCATAAGGTAGAGTCACAGAACTAGGGCAGGAATGAATGAATGAATGAATGGGTAAAAAACAAAATAACAAACAAAATAATCTCTCAGAGTCTAGCAGAAAATTTGCTTAAATATATTGTAAGTCTTCAGGGAAAACACCAATAGGCCCTGAAACCCTAAAAATTCTACAACTCTAAGAACGACTTTTGCAAATTTATCACTTGAAAGCAAAAATATAAAAATGTTCATCCCCTTTGATCCAGACATCCCACTCCAGGGAATTAATTGATTCTAAAGAAATAATTCAAATAAATATTGTTGTTACAGAGTCATTTGTAATAGTGATGAATTTGAAATAAATGTTTAATAAATTATAGTACATAAACTCAGTAAACTACAAGTAGCCATAGTACTTTGTAAATATAATATGTCAAGCAACATGGCAGTGTTTACAATGCAAAAATGACTATTCATAAGAACATCCCTGAGAGAGTTCCCTGGGAGGAAGCTCAAAGAAGTGAAAATAATTGTAATGTTGAACGTTAGGAATATGAGCACATTGATTTCTTTCTATCTTTTTTTAAAGCCAGTAAATGCACATATTTTACAAATGCTTAAGATTCCCAGGCCTAAACCTCCCCCACTCCCACCCCTCCAAAACAGGGTCAGCATTTTAGGCAGCAGAAGAGATAAAGAAAGCCGGGTGGAGATGCTAATGTCATAATCCCAGCATGGGAATGGGAGCAGAACCACTGACTCCTGAATGATGAACCACGTGGAGCAAACAGGTGAAGCTGCCCACTGGACAGTCTAAGTTGTTGTTGTTATTATTATTATTTATTTTTCTGTATGAATAACTGATCTGCTGATTATTCATACAGAAAAATAAATAATAATAATAACAACAACAACTTAGACCATTATCTCATACTATCTCCTGCTGTGCCAAAAAAAAAAAAAAAAAGCTCAAAATATATCATAGTATTCCATGCTAACAGCTAAAACTCTGAAACTACTAGAAGAAAACAAGGGAATACTTTTGTGGCCTTGGGTTAGGCAAAGATTTCTTATATATGTCACTAAACACATGATCCATAAAAGAAAAAAAAAAGACTTTATCAAAATTTAAAACTTTTGCTCTTCAAAAGACACCATTAAGAAAAATGAAGATAAGCCTTGGACTGGGAGAAAATATTTGCCAATTGTACAACTGATAAAAAAAAAAAAACTTGTATACAGAATATATAAAGAACTCTTATAATGCAGTAATCAGAAAACAAACAACCCAATTAAAAAATGGAGGGGAAATATTTAAATAGACACGTCACAAAACAAGATATATGAAGGGCTAAATAAGCCCATGAAAAGATGATCAACATCATTAGTCATTAGAGAAATGCAATTTAAGAAATAAAACGTATGCTCATTGTAGCCATGCCTGGAAATAAATCCACATATCCCTCAATTAGTAAACTGATAAATAAAATGCAGTATCTCCATACAATGGAATATTACAACAATAAAAAGGAATAAACGATCAATGCATTCAATATCATACATGGACCTCAAAAACATGCTAAGCAAAAGGCAGCAAACACAAAAGGCTACACACAGTATACAATTCCATTAATATGTAATTTCAAGAAAAGGCAAAACTATGGAGGACAGCAAGCTGATCAGTGGTTGCTTGGCACTGGGGAGAAGAGTAGAGAGTGATCGCAAACACACAGGAACTTTCTGGGTTGACAGATGTATTCTAAAACTGGATTGTGATGTTGGTGACATAGCTCACAGTGTAATTTATAATAGTGAAAAAAAAATTTTATCAAAAATCACTTGTAATGGGTGAATTTTATGAGATGGAAATTATACCTCAATATAGCTATTAAAAGTGTGTCTAAAAGAATAAATTTAAGTGGTCTAAAAACTTTCCATAAAACATAGCCTAGAAATAAAACACTTTTATTTAAAAGGAGTATCCTGCAGAAAGCTTCTCCGAATGTTCCATGTGGCATGATGTAATGAATAATGTGAACATGTAGAAGAAAGATGAGCACTTCCCAAAAGGTATTGTATTTTAATAGATTTTGGATTTCAGGAAAAAGTGTGGGTAACAGGATTAACCCATTTCCTGTTCAGAAAAGAAAAAAAAGTGCAGCTTGTTGCCAACATTAATTTTACATAAACACACTCTTTGAGGCTGACACAAATCTGACTGGTTTTCAATGTGAAAATAAAACAGAAAAACTATTCTTGGAGTTGTTTCTAAATGAACTTATCTCTAATCCTAATGTAACAGAAATGTATACGTAAATTGGATTCATGAAATGAATCTTCGGCTAACAACTGTTTAAGAAGGATGTTAATTAACATCAGGCATAGGGATGCTACGTTTCCCAGGGTTTGACATTTTCAGTGATCGAGTATTACTACATTTTGCAAATGAAAATACCACTACTAAGAACAGAAGGCTGTAAGTAGAATGATGTCATTTGTTTCCAGAGACTATCGATATGCTAGAGTGAAGCGAAAGTAATAATAAAAGCGAGACATTTTGCAGCAAACTTTGGGGGTAAGGTTAGGACTGTAATCCTCGAGTTACCTCAGGGTAAACGCTGCAGCCGCAAGCAGGGCCAGCGAGTATCCTTAGGACAGATGGGAAATGGGTTAAACAAAGGCAGCTGGGTTTCATTATTTAGGGATTCTCAGAGTCTAAATATCTCAGCTGTGCCTAATGACTCTCCAAGCAAGGGATCTAGATTGTAGACTTTTCCAAGTTTCTCTTTCATGGAATGTCTTCAAAAACTAGTGCACCGCAAAACACATTTTCATATATGAAATATGTTTTGCAGAGCAGAACCCAGGGGTAGAATCCCAAATAGAATATTGACTAAAATTACCAAGTAATTTCCTAATTGCTTTGAATGCACTTGGCTGAGAACACTTCAAGATTAATAGTTTGAGAGATGTCAACTGTTTCCCACCATAAATACAGTCCACTCATTTGTCACTCAGACCAAAAGTATGAAGGTCCTATTTGACTTTCTAACTCTACATTCAACACATCCAACCATCAGCAAATCTAGTTGGCTCTACCTCCAAAATAGAGTCAGAATCTGACCTCTCTCACAGTGCCCCAGATCCTACCCTGAACCAAGATACCAGTATTTGTTATCTATTGGGGTATCTTTCTCAGTTTCTGGGGGTCAGAAATTTGGGAACAGCTGGCCTGAGCAATCAAAATGTCAACCAAGGGCTACAGTCAGTCATCTTAAGGCTCAACTGGTGTGGGAGCTAAAGGGTCTTCTTGGCTCACTCATATGACTAGCAAGTCATGTTGCCTTTTGGTGAGAGACTTCAGTATCTCCTCAATGGGCCTCTCCAGAAGGCTTCTTGAGCATCCTCGCCTTACAACATGGCGGCTGGCTGCCTCCCCTCGGAGTGAGAAATCTGGGAGACTAAAGTGGAAGTTGCAGTGTTTTTAAGACCTAGACTTGGAAGTTACACCCTGTCACTTCTGCAGTATCCTATAGGTCACACAGGGCAGGCATGATTCAGGGTGGAAGGGGACTGGACGAGGGCAGAAATCCAGGAGGGGATCATTGGGGTCATCCCAGGGGCTGCCTACCACACTATTGTCACCTTCACTTGGGTCACTGCGATCGCCTCTTAACTGAATCCCTGTTCCCGTCTTCCTGACGTCTATTCTCAACACGGCAGACGGCAACCCTCTTACCCCAATCATGTTGCTCCTCTGCTCAAAACCCTCTAACAGCTCCCTATGCCAAGTAAAAGCCAGTCTTTACCGAGGCTCCAAGGTCTTACATCATCCGGCCCCCAATACCTTGCTGATTAATCCTCTACCACTCTCCCCTCATCACTCTATGAACGCTATGCCTCAGATGTGCACGCAGACTTTCCCCCCAGCGCCCCTATACCGGCTCTTTCCTCTGCCTGGGACGTCTTCCTTCCAGATAACCAACCACGTGGCTAGTTCATTTGAATATCACCTGCTCAACTATCACTTGACCACCAGACAAAAGAATAAAATAGCACTGCTGCCATTTGCTGCTTTATAAGCACTTTAACACTTATCTCTTGGCTTCCTCCAATTGCTCTGTCAAATCGAGACGTTTGTTTGGTTCTTGCCGAAGTCTCAGGATCCAGAATGGTGCCTGGCACGTGGGGGGCACTCAGTATATATTTGTTTAATGAATGTATAAGTGGGTTAATGATAGCGGTTGATCATCCCAGCTCCACCTGCAAAAATGCCCTGTTAATATTGTGATTTAAGCCTATGAGACAGAAGAGAAAGGAGGCAAGAGGACATGGGCATATGGCTAGAGAGATAAAAGTAAGTAGAGTTTTTAATAAATAAATAAGAAAGGGAGGCAAGGGAGTAGGTCAGGAAAATAACTGTGATATGAAGATAATTCAGATTTGTAAGTCTATAAAATCTAAAAAAGGAACAAAGTTAATTTGAAGGAAGAAAATAATGTATCATTATGCAAACTCAAAGAAGACATTTATCTATGAGTTACAAAAAAACATATAAGCACACTGTAATTAAAATATTAAAACACTGGAAGACTAGGGCGGAAGCCCCTGAGCGCACACCCTCCGCATGGGATGGATGTTCCGGGGCAGCACGGGGTGGATGCGCAGGACCTCCTGGATCTTCTCCAGGCACAGTTTGTTGGCTGCTATCCCGGCCTCCACCTCCCGGCGCTCCTCTTCCTTCTGAGCTTCCCGGGCCTGCTGCTGGTGGGACATTTGCATCTGCAGTTGCTTCCTGTACTGCTGGGCTACACTGGAGCGTCTAGGGTATCAGAGACGTCAAAGCATAAAATTATAAGAAGTAAGCATTTGGATTCATTTAGGGCGTTACGATTAAAATGCAATTCGTGAAGTCAAATTTAAATTCCCATTAAAATCAGGGTGAGTGGGGAATAGATGACAAGTTAAATAATATGTTTATTACACAATAATAATTAAGATAATCTTAAAATATTGATTTTAGGGAAGAAATATTTCGCAATGTTTACTGCAATGTGGAGAGAGTCCTTGGCCACTCCTCAATGACTGAAAAAACTGGGATCAGGCTGGGCTGCCAGTTTTCCACTCTGCTGTCTATCAGAGGGCCAAGCTCCCGCAGGGGACCTGCCGGCGACTGGGTGCGTACGTAGGCCTCATTCTGCTCAGTATTAATGAGTTAAGTTTCTAGTGTGATTATTTTTATTGTGGTAGAAAAACACATAATGTAAAATTTACTATCTTGATTTTTTTTTAAGTGTACAGTTCAGTAGTGTTAAGTATATTCGCATTGTTGTGAAACAGATCTCAAGGACTTTTTCATCTTGCAAATATGACACTCTATAGCTATCAAACAATAAAAACTCACCCGTTCCCCCTCTCACCGGTCCCTGGTAATCAGCATTCCATTTGCTGTCTCTATAAATTTGACTATTCTGGGTACTTCGTATAAATGGAATCACACAGTATTTGCTTTTTTTGTGACTGGCTTATTTCACTTAGCATAATGTCTTCAAGGTTCATCCATATTAAAGTATGTGCCAGAATTCCCTTCCTTTTTAAGGCTTAATAATATTCCATTGTATGCATATGCCACATTTAGTTTATTTATTCTTCTCCTAGTGGACATTTGGGTTATTTCCACCTCTTGGCTACTATGAATAGTGCCTCTATTAACATGGCCATACAAATATCTCTTAGAGGCCCTGCTTTCAGTTATTTTGGATATATACCCAGGAGTGGGACTGCTGGATCATACTGTGGATGAAAAAGGGGTTCTATGGAAAGTAACCCAACAAGGTGACCTGATCATAAATTCCTAAATGAGCAGGTCATGGTAGGTAGTCACACCCCAAGCATATAGCTTTTTTAATGAATGGTTGATCTTTGCCTTAAGCAAACCCTGTCCATTGTTTCTGTGCATCTAGGTTAACACATCTTTGAAATAAGCCATAACCACCCTCAAGAGAGCACATGATCTTAACTAGCCTGGAATCCAATCCCCGCCTTGCTTCTCCTACCCTCATGTAATCTTCCTAACCTTCTTTCTTTTATTCCAAAAGACACAATGAAACTGTCATTCTCCAGAGTATTTGAGATCTTGCTTCCTAGCATTTGTCAGTTTGGGTTCAAATAAACTCATATAAATTCTCTACAGGTTTAGACATTTCTTAAGTCTATAGTATGATAGTTCTATTTTTAATTTTTTGAGGAAACGTCATACTGTTTTCCATAGTAGTTGCACCATTTTATAATCGATAAGCTACATTTTTAATATCAGCTTTTATCAGAAATAAAGATTATAGCATGTATTACTTCCGTAGCACATTCTATTTTCCAAAGAGGACCGCAGGAACATCTCCCCTCCCGGCCACCCTTCTGCAATGTGAGCTTCTACTCCCCTTATCAGGAGGCGGGGATTATTTCTCCATCCCCTTGAATCTGGACGGACCCAGAGAGTATTTTATGACCAATAGAATAGGACAAAAGTGATGCCACGTCCTAAGGGTAGCCCTTAACTGGCCTCACAGTTTCCTCTTCCTGTCTCTTGGAATGCTCACTGTTGGAACTCTCCCTACCAAAACCAACTGCTACCACACTGTGAGAAACCCAAACCACATGGAGAGGCCACATGCAGGTGTTCTGGGTGATAGCAGGAGACGATATCCCAAACTACAGTTGGCAGACATGCAGCCATATGAGTAAGTATCTGAGGTGCCCACCTCAGCTGAGCCTTCAGGTGAATGTATCCCTAGCCAACATGTGACTTGAACCACATGAGAGGCTCCAAGCAAGAACCACCCACCTGAGCGCCGTCAACCAGAGAAACACAAGAAATAATCGTAACTCACTTTAAACCACAAATTTGGGGGTGTTTTATTATGCACTAATGGATGACTATAATATCTTCTGCCCACACTTTTTTTTTTAATCTTTCACTTGATCCACAAGTGGGGCAGGGAAGACAGTTGCTATTCATTAAGTCCCCCTCATATCTCTAACAACAAACTTCACAAAAATGAGAAGGAAAAACCTCCAGAGCAGAAACTGTAGCAGGAAGTCAGTAGGGTAGCTGCCCCAAAGTGGCAACAGGCTCAGGTACATAAACCATACTCCTTCTAGGAAAAAAAAAAGAGCTTATTTTTATGCATCAAATATGGGTAAGTCAGGGGGCAAGACCCAGGCACAGGAAGGGTGACCAGCAATTAGAGGAGACAGGTCCTCCTCCTTTACCACACTGGTCACCTGAATCGAGTGTCATGGCCAGCAGTTCGAAGAGACTATTACGGTCTGAGAAAGGCTGCAAGATGTCTGCCCGCTTCCTCCACCTGAGTTTGGCTGTGGTGACTGGAGAGACCTCCGTCAGAGGAGGGAAATGGTGTTTCCCAAAGCACCCAGGGCATTTCAGTTTTCCAGCCCAATGCAAAGATCCTCCTGGGGACATTTGCATGGACTCCTATCTTCATAAGCCATTTCTGCTAATTTAACTAGGCTACACTGTATTTCAAGGTTTATCTTATGGGAGGAAAAATCTTCTTGTTATTTCATTAGAATTTAGGATTGATTCATGTTTAAAAATTTTTTGGTTTTAATTTATATTATTTTTAAAGATCTTTGTGTGCAAAAAGCCACAGAATTTCACCAAGACAATGGGTGCTTGTTTTTATGTGAGATTTTATAAATTTGAGCTCTTTGTAATAGTCACATGTTGCTTAATGATGGGGATATGTGAGACACGTGTCATTAAATGGTTTCATTGCTGTGTGAACATTACAGAGTGAATTTACACAAACCTAGATGGTATAGCCTATTACACGCCAAGGCTATATGGTATAGCCTATTGTTTCCAGGCTACAAGCCTGCACAGCATGTTACTGTACTGAATACTGTAGGCCAGAGGTCCTCAACCCCCAGGCCATGAGCCAGTACCCATCTATGGCCTGCCAGGGACTGGACAGCACAGCAGGAGGTGAGCGGCGGGCCTGCAAGCGAAGCTTCATCTGTATCTGCAGCCGCTCCCCAGCGCCGGCATCACCGCGTCAGCTCCACTCACATCAGGCATTAGATTCTCACAGGAGCACCGGTCCCTGGTGCCAAAAAGGTTGGGGACCGCTGGTGTAGGCAACTGTAACACAACAGTGTTTGTGTACCCAAACATATGTAAACATAGAAAAGGTACAGTAGAAACACGGTATACAGTCCTTTCATCTGACTGACAGAGCACCAGCAATGAGTTGTTCTGCAACATGGTGGCTCAGACATCGCTAGGCGATAGGAGTCTGTCGGCTTCATTATAATTTCATGGGACCACTTTTGGCTACTCAGTCTGTCATTGGTCAAAACAATATCATACAGAGCATGACGGTACTGCTGTAAAATAATGTCAATAACACAGGAATTATGGCACATTGTCCTCCATGTTAAATATCTCTTTTTTTTGTTTCGGTGGTAAATAATAATAAAGAAAACAAAATCGTACCGTGCAAAATTCTCACTCTCTTCCCGGTTAAGCTCTTTAAGACCTGCATTTATGTATTCTTGTTCCATAGCAAGTTCTTCCTGTTCTTTTGCTTTTCGTTGCACTAAGAAACACAAAAGTAATTTTTGCTAAATGGCTTTTTTTCAGACAAGACTTGCTGACATCAATTCCATATTGCTTTTAGAAAGGCAGAGCTTAGAATAGCTGGGCTGGATCATAGATCAGTAAGGTAGTAGTCACCTCCACTGAGGAATGAACAGGGTTAAGGCTGATATGTGCTGTGATCTATAGATCATTGTTTATTTTTAAAGGATCTACGATTGGCCTTTTTCAGACCAGATTACCACTGGCACAGTTCTCACCTTTCTCTTCTTGAAGACAAATGGTTCAATTGTCATTTATGTTAACAAGAGATATTATTTATTACAAAATGACTTTTTAAAAGTATTAGTATAAAAAGCTTTTATATAAATAAGACAGACTAAAGCATGCCAGCAGACAAAATGACAAAGGAAACAGAGTTCACAAAAGAATAACTACAGCTGGGTAACATACATCTGAAAGGTACAGAGTTTGGGTCCCAAAATCCACTTATAGTAATTTATCTTAAACTATCACATTTGAGCCAAAAAAAATTATTTACAGAGATAGTAACCTGCAGTGCTAAAGTAGTAGTAAAAAAGATTCAAAACAATCTGAAGGTCCATTAGTTTGTATTTAGAGAAAATAAATTATGGTCCATTTTTATAATAAATTTCTAGGCAATATTACGAATCTTATAATTGGAAAAAAATGACTTGGAAAAATGTTTATGATAAATAGAAAAATCCAGATGTAAAACAATATATACACCATGATCATGATTTATGAGGGAAAATTATATACATAGTAAAAATACTGGAAGGAATACACCAAGTTGCAAATAGCTGCTATTCCTGAGTTGGTAGAATTATAGTTGATTTTGTTTCCTTGTCTATAAATGGTCTTGAATACTTAAATTTCTATGTTTTCTCAATATATTCTAAAACATTTATCCAGAATGAATAAAGATATCTTTTTAGCTTGTAAGCTTCCTTCTCATTCGTCAAACTCCATCTAAAATTGACCTAATTTCCAACCATTGTTCTAATTCCTGGAGCGGAAAATTAATCAACGGAACCAAGATGAGCTTTCTCTTGCAAAAACAACTCGTGTGAAGTCTAATGGTCCCCTAACAGTAAATCTGTCCATCTACCGCCTCATGGTTCATCGGGCTGGACATGAAATGGTGGAAATCTTGAGGTGGCAGTTCATCTTCTCTACAAATATTTTCTTTTGAAACCAAGCACTGTTTGAAACTGAGGGAGCACAATGGTATGCTAAGACGTGAGCAAGACAGAGTGAGAGCTCCAGAAAGAGGATTTATTACTAACATGGGAACACAGGAGACCTCTCAAGGAATGAGATGTCTGAGCTTCCTTGAAGGATGTCCAGAATTTCTCAAGAACCAACGCATCATAGGTGTACCCAAGCCAAGGTACACAGGTAGGGAGGTATGGAGACACCTGCAGAAAGAAGAGGGGTAATGAAAGGGAAGAGGGGGAAACGTGTCTGTGCCCTACCTTTTCACTGTCCTTAATTACTAAGGCATGCAGACTATTTATAGGACATACTATTCCTTTAACCCATGACTGCTCAGTCTTCCAGGATATAAAACTCTTCATATGCTTACTTCATGTATTCAAGTAAATAAGTTCTGCAAAGCAGGGATCTTGCCTTAATCCCTTCTCCATCCCTCGTAGTATTTCACACATAATACCCACTTAATATAATATTTTTAGTTACTACTTAAATTGAATTAAGGCCCAGCTAAAATATAATTATAATTCATTTCCTTACGCTTTTCTTGAACTTGAAGTTTTCTTGTACACATGACCTCGTTCACAAGTTGTTTCCTTGCCTCCTTTTCAAGTTTCAGCTGCTTGTCTTTCTCAGCTAACTTCTTTTCCTTCTCTTCCTCTATTATCCTGTCCAATTCTTTCTCCTGAGCTTTTTCTTCCCTGCGTCGCTGTGCCAAATACTGATGATATATCTTCTGTTCCCTTATAATTTCTTCCTACATGACACAAAAATTACCTCGTTACTGCTACGTGTAATAACGATATCGAGGATGTTTAAAAGCAATGTTTTAGAGTTACAACCTCAGTATTTTAGAACTGCATACTAAATTACATGCATAGATGAAATATGATGTCGAGGGTTTACTTCGAAATATTCCGAGGTGGTGGTGGGACACGGTGGGAGTATTGGGGAAACAAGAATGGCCATTCGTGGATGCTTGTTGAAGCTGGGCAAGGAACGCAGAGGGGTTCACTGTGCTATTCTTTGTTACCCGTTTGAAATGTCTTAAAATACGTTGTTGAATAAGTTCATTCAAACGTTTTCCCAAAGTGTTTCTCGAAGCGGTTCCCAAATAATTTGCAATTATACGGCTTTAATTTCATTTAAGTAGATTAAATCTTAACCTGTTAAGTCACTACTATTATTATAGCACTGTCTCTGACTAGAAGATGCATCACCTGATCCTTTATAATAGTCATTCTCAATCTTAGCTACACTTAGGAATCACCTGGGGAGCTTTAAAAGGTAGTAAGGGCTGAGTCTCATCCCCAGAGATTCCTATCTAAGGAACAGCTTTTAAGTCCCCCAGGTGATTTTAATGTGCATCTAAGGCTGGGAACCGGGTTTTGTAACAAAACGTTTCCAGTTGGCTTCTCCATCTTGCATGGTATTATGATTTTCATGGAGGCTGAATCAATCACCAGTGGCCAATGATTTAACCAATTATGCCTGTGTAATGAAGCTTCCACGAAAATCCAAAAGGAGAGGGTTCAGAAAACTTCCAGAACACTTTCATGTTCCGCTGCGCTGGGCCCCAAACAACATGAGGACAGAAGCTCCGTTGTTTAGGACCTCACCCTATGTATCCCTCATCTGGCTGTTCATTCGTATGCTTTAATATCCTTTGTAATAAAGCTGTAATCTAGTGAGTAAATGGGTTTCTCTGAGTTCCGTGAGAAGCTCTAGCAGTTAATCAAACCGAAGGAGGGAGTTGTGAGAACCTCTGATTTATAGTTGGTCAGAAGTACAAGCAACCTGAACTTGTGACTGGCATCCTGAGTTGGAGCAGGTTGTTGGAAGCTCCAATTTGTAGCCAGTTGTCAGAAGCACAGTTAATAACCTGGGCTTGCAGTTGGCGTCTGAAATAGAAACTGGTCTTGTAGGACAGCCTTTACCTATGGAATCTGATGCTATCCCTGGGTAGTGTCAGAATTAAGTTGAATTGTAGGACACCCAGCTGGTGTCCCAAGCATTGCCTGGCAGTATGGGGGGCAAACCCCTACATCCACACATTGAAATTGGGTTCAGAGTCTTTAACACTCTACATTTTATGTTATCAGAAAAACACAAATTAGTATTATTTTTCCTTTTTCAGGCTCGCCCTGCTCTCCTCAACCCTCTCAAGCTACCCTTCAACCCCACCTTGGAGTCTCCTAGTCCTCTTCAGTTCTATGCCCAAGGGCTCCCCAAAATCTCTCGATGCCCCCAATCTTTCTCCCCAAAATGAGGGGTAAAATTTTTATTCATATTTAGGTTCACAAGATTGAAATCTTTATCCCACAAGTGAGCATGGGTACATAATTAAATTCTAATTAGGACACTATCAATATCCTATTTAGCCACATAGCTTTTGTGCCCCACAGTCCAGAAAAACACAAATTAAAATAACAATGAGATACCACTACACACCTATTAAAATGGCCAAAGTCCAGAACACTCACAACAGCAAATGCTGACAACAATGTAGAGCAACAGGAACTCTCATTCATTGCTGGCGGGAATGCAAAATAGTACAGCCACTTTGGAAGACTGTTTGTCAGTTTCTTATAAAACTGAACATATTCTTACCATATGGTCCAACAATCATGATGCTCTTTGGTAATTTGGTACCCAAATTAAAAACTTACATCCACACAAAAACCTGCGCATGAATGTGTACAGCAACTTTACTCATAATCACCAACACTTGGAAGCAACCAAGGATGTCTTCCAGTAGGTGAATGGCTAAACTGTGGTACATTCACACAATGGAATATTATAAAGTGCTAAAAGGAAATGAGCTATCAAGCCATGAAAAGATGTGGAAGAAACTTAAATGCATATTACTTAGTGAAATAAGCCAATCTGAAAATGCTACATACTAAGATTCCAACTATATGATATTTTGGAAAAGGCAAAACTATGGAGACAGTTCTAGGCCACTGAAACAGCTCTGTATGATACTGTCATGGTAGATACATTTGTCCAAACCCATAGGATATACAACACCACGTGGACCTTGACGTAAACTATGGACTTTGGAGGATAATGATATCAATATACGTTAATCAATTGGAACAAATGTACCACTCTGATGGGGGATGCCGATAATGGGGAAGACTATGCATGCGTGGGGGCAGAGGCATATGGGAAACTTCTGTATCCTCTGCTCAGTTTTGCTGTGAACCTAAAAAGGCTGTAAAAAAAAATAAAATATAAAAAAAAATAATACTATAGGAAAGGCACTATGCCCTTGAGTGTTCAATACAAATTTCAAAGGAAACAGACAGCTAGATAAATACTGGAATGTTTTTCTCTTCTCTTTTTGCCTGATAAAACTTTACAGATCCTTCAATGTCCAACTCAAATACCACTTTCTCAGTGATGTCTTCCCCAACTTCCAGGCATACTTACTCCACTTCTTGTGATCTCATCCGGCTATCCCAGTGCTAAACACGTTACAGGAGTTCCCAAAATTCCGTGAGCAACAGAATCACCTGGAGGAGCTTGTTAAAACAGACTTCTTGCTCCTGACAAGATCTGGATTTACAGATTCTGATTCGGGAGCCTACGAATTTCTCTATCTTCCATCCTCCCAGATGATGCTGATGCTGTTCACTCTATATGTGGTTGGCTCCCATAAGACCGACAGCCCAAGGATTATCATACGGCTCATAGTAGGCACTGAATAAACATCTTACTCTTTTCTGCTTCTTTTTATCGGCCTCTTCCTGTAAGTCTTGCAGGGCTCTTTGTACGAGCTTCATGTCCAAGTCCTGCTCTTCTCTGTATTCCTGCTGAATATGTTCTATCTTCTCTTGGAGAGCTTTTTGCAAAGTGGTCCTAATTTCCTGTTTTGTCTTCTGTTTCTTTAGCTTCTCCTGCTCATTCTCAAGTTTCACCTGAGCTTTGTCTTTTTCCTAAGGTAAAACAATAATGAAGACAATGCATCAGTACAGCTGGACAAAACAATAAATTAATGCATTTCATTCAAGCGACAGGAATAAAGGGTTTCTTAGAAATATACACACCTGGATTTAGAGGGACTATAAGAAATAAAACTCATCTTGTCATTTCCGAGTCAGCAATAAACCTTTGTAAAATTTCTCTGTATGTGTAATTATAAAGTAATAAATAGTTGTTCAAAATGCAAGAAAGTATGAAGAGAAATCACCTTTAAACCCAGTACTCATCACTCACCACTATGCTTAAGTTTTCAGTGTACTGGACTTCTAGACTTTACACTTCTATGCAAATCTGCAATCTGCTCGTCTTGATTTGGATACATTAGCAAACAACAATAAGAGTCCAAACACAGAAATGTGCACATTAGCTAAATATACAAAACTAAACTTTCCGCATTTAACTTTTTACAAATATCCCTCCATTCCTCTGACCTTTTCATCTTTCTGACCCTCCTGGCTGGCTTATTGCCTGGCCTGTCAAGCAGTTTTAACTAGGGTATCAATGTTGCGGGGCATTGTGGGTTTGGTAGAAAATCTGTGGATGGTGTAATGGAGGCATTAGTCCTCCTGCCAGAGACAGCTGAGCTCTCCTGGAGGGATAAGTACTTGTCCAGCTGAGACAGGAGATAACGTAGTAATACTGAGGATGAAATACAAATCCCAATTTGACTTGATTCAACAGCCATGATTACTGGTTTATGAGAGGAGGGGAGGTATGTACTAGACTTCTCCATTAATGCCATGAGCAGTACATCCCCACTGAAATGTAAAGATCAAATGAGATAACATAAGTGACTGTATCTGGCAGTATCTAAAGAAAAGCAATGGGTAGCAAAGATGAAAGCCAGGCCACACTTTTTAAAAAGATAAACCATGCGAGGAGGAAGCAATTAGCCAAATCCAGACTAGGAGACAGGTGGAGAAGGGATAGAGAAAACATGTTCAAGACTAAGAGACGGAAAGTGTTTTGCCATGTTTTGGCCTCACCGGGATAGTTCTAATTTAGCATCTGTTGTGCCACTGTCATGAACTGATCGCGCCCCTTCCCGCCTTAAATGTGCCCCGGTTTGAATAAACAACAAGTCGTCACTCTTTCTAAAAGAGACTTATAACCACCATGTTCAGATTCTGATTTAACAGCAAATAATTCAGACAATGATGGAAATTCGATGCTGATTTTAGATGATAAAAATGAATTATTATTAATTTTTTTAGGTCTGACATTGGCGTCGTGTAAGAAAATGTCCTTAATTGTGTTGTTGCTGAGATGCACTAGTTGAGATGTATTTAAGGGGGAAATGAGATTTCTGGGATTTGTTTCAAAACATGAAAACGGAGGGGACAGAAAAGACAGGAGAAACCAATACGGCAAAATGTTAAGCTGCTGAAACTGGGAAACGGGTACATGGAGATTCATTTTGCCCATTGCATTTAAAGTGTTCATAATAAAACATTTAAAAAGGTGGAATTTATGTAACATTCTCAAAAATCACAAAATAATAGTGACGAATAACACATCAGGGGCGGCCAAAGGTTAGGGTTGAGGGAGTTTGAAACTATAAAGGAGTAGCTGGAAGTAGTTTCTCTGGGTGATGGAACAGTTGTGTGTCCTGATTTTGGTAGTGGTTACGTAAATCTATCCATGTGATAAAATTCCATAGAACTATACCATTCCCCCGAAGAGTGCACGTAAAGACTGGTGAAATTCAAAGAAGATTTTAGTTTAGTTAAATAAGGACTAATTTTAGCTGAAAGTATTATATCAATGTAAATTCCCAATACATACATACATACACACATACATACACACACACATACATACATACATACATACATACATATGTACAGGAATGTTTGGTTATAAAAGGGCACATAGGAACTCTCTACTATTTTTTGCAACTTCTTGTGAATCTAGGAGTTCAAAAAAAATTTTTTTTAAACGTTTTGAAAGAAGTGTAGAAATAGATAGCTAACTGTGTGATAATAAAAAATAAATATTTGATCTTTGTCCTAGTTCCTAACACATAGCTCCTAAAACCCTTGGAATCACCGAAGTGATAAGACTATCTTTTGTACCCTAAGATGACTGGTGGCTGGAACTTCAGGATGGAGGCTGGTAAACAGAAAGACCAAACCATGTGATCAGAGGTTTGGAACTTTCATCTCTGTCCTTTGACACCCAGGGAGGAGAGAGAAACCGGAAATGGAGGTCAATCACCTGTAGTCAGTGATTTAATCAATGATGCCTACATAACGAAACCTCCATAAAAACCCCAAATTAAAGGGTTCAGAGATCATCTGGGTCAGTGAACATATCAGGTGTTGGGAACGTTGCACGTCCAGAAAAGGCATGGAAGCTCTGTGTACCACCTCCCATACCTTGCCCAATGCATCCCTTCCATTTGGCTCTTCCTTTTATATCCTCTACAGTAAACCAGTAATGGAAAATAAAGCATTTTCCTGACACCTACAAGTTGTGTTAGTGAATCATCAAACTTGAGTGACAGTCATGAGAACCTCTGACTTTGTAGCCACATTGGACAGAAGTGTAGGTAACCTGGGGACCCACTAAATTGTGACTGGTGTCTGAAGTGGGGGCAGTCTTGTGGGGCTGAGCCCTTAAACATGTGGAGTCTGACAACATCTCTGGGTAGTTAGTGTCAGAATTAAATTGAATTGTAGGACACCTAGTTGGAGTCCACACAAAATCAGAGAATTGGTTGGTGTGAGAAAAAAGCCAGAAAAAAGCCACATACGTGGTACCAGAATGCCAGGAGTAAAAATGGCTCACTAGGTATCTTACCAGAGGTTGGCGATAGATATAGATATATAGATATATATATATATATGTATAGATATATATAGATATATAGATATAGATATCTATAGATATAGATATATAAAGATATAGATCTATATATCTATATATCTATATATATATGGCAGTCTGGGGGCAACCATTTTGATTGTCTTAGAGAAGCTAAAATATTTATACATCTTTTACTAAACTCTTTGAAAGAAAACAGTCTCAAACCCAGAGAAGGCTTCTAGGACTCTGAAATACTTGACATCTGTTATGGTTCCAAATTTCAATACTTGAGATTACCCAGGAAAACGATACCTTTTCCCTAAATTTAGTGGTAATAAAGTATCAGTTGCTGAAAGCTTTATAAACATATAAAATTGCTACTTTTTCAAATGTTTTCACATGTTTCCAGTGATAGCTCTAACTTCTCTACAGTAGGAATAGTGATCTTGTTGAAATGAAATTAAATTATCGATATTGGTGGCCAGAGGGCCGAGGTAGCTGTTGTACAGCACTTTTTCATAGGATTTGGAAACTGTCAATTTCTATATCAAAGAATGGTAAATGTTGCCAGATTGTCACCAGACCTCCGCAGTACAGCCAGTGATTATCCCATTTCATCCTCACGACAAATGCCTTTTGCTTCTTTTTTCATATGAAGAAACTAAGTCACAATAGTGAAGTAACGTGCCCTATACGATGGGATGGCACTATTCGCTGGGCCTTGAAACGCCCGGCTCTGACCATGTTGCCCTGTGAACCAGCCCAGGCCATCAGGTAAACCGTACAGTAACGGGCCCGCAAACTGTGTCGCGCACCCACTGAGTTGATCCTCCCGCGACAAGCATTCTAACCGGCCCACCAGAAAGCGCGCCTCTTCTTCCTTCAGCTGCTGCGCTGCCCGCCTCTGCGCCTGGAGGCCCGTGATCTGGGCGTTCAGCCCCAGGCGTGTGTTCTCCACCAGCTCTTTCTGTCTCCTCGCCTCTTCCGCTTCTCGCTTTTCCTTGGCTAATCGGTCTTCCTCCCAGAGCTTTGCGAACATCTGCTCTTCCACCAGTTTTCGCCTTCTCAGCTCCTCATTAAACGCAATCTGTGCTCTCCGCTCCTCGCACACCTTCTTCTGATGGATATCCAACAATTCAATACGGAGCTCCTCACAGCGTTCTCTGAAAGGAGAATTTTTAAAAGGCAAAGCCAAGCTTTTCATGAGACCCTGTGCTCATTTAGGCACATACCTGTACAGACAGACACTAAAGTAAGAAAAGTAAAAGATCTGGATGTAGGAATGTGAGGGGGCGGCCTGGGGGTAGGTGCCATGGTGTCACAGACAAAATACAGGCACTGGAGTGAGACCCAGTGTGAATCCTAGTTTTGACATTTCTTATGTGAACTTGAATCAACAACTGGACTTCTCTGAGCCTGTTTATCTGTAAAACCTTTCGAGTTTCTGGTGAGGAAGGATCAGAGATAATGGCTGTAAATGCCCGGTAGATAAGAGGAGTTCGATAAATGGTAACTATTATTATCACTGTAGTGGAAAGACAAGAGAGAAGGTCCCTGCAACATTACAAGTGGATTCAAGCTTTGTTGAGGAGAGACCCCACATGCACATCCAAGGATAGATCCAAGGTTAGAGCCAGCATAGCATGATGAAGCTTCCCTGGTGCCCCTGGGCTCACTC
Organism: Rousettus aegyptiacus; assembly: GCF_014176215.1. Classification (NCBI taxonomy): domain Eukaryota; kingdom Metazoa; phylum Chordata; class Mammalia; order Chiroptera; family Pteropodidae; genus Rousettus; species Rousettus aegyptiacus. The sequence continues at coordinate 77,282,266 of NW_023416287.1, forward strand.
CCAGGCAGGGCACATGCCACGGAAGGGGCTCCTCCCAGAGCTGAGAAAACAGCCCTATTGTTGCCTTTTCACACCCACACTTATGTCACCATTCAAGAAATGGTCTCTCAGTAAGTGTTTAGACCTCATCCTTTCTTTCAGTCTTAGTAATTCAAGTCTCTTCAAAAGTTCTTTAATGAGCCCTTCTTAAATTAAAGGGCTGTGATTTTCAACAGTGTCTACACTTTAGAATTACTTATGGATATTTTCAAAATCCTACTCTCCACGTCTTCCCTCCCCTACTCCCAGACCAGAATAGCTAAATCAGAGTATCTGGGGGTAGGACCCAGGCAACTGTATTTTTTTAGAGTGCCTCAGGGGGTTCTGGCAGACAGCCAAGTGTGAGAACCTCTGATTGAAGTCAATGTTTATCAACAAGTCTTCCTGTTTTCTAAATCAAAATCAGCGTCAAGAAGCTGAAGTTTAAGAATGGGCACAATAAAGAACTTTTGATGAAATTTTAGTTGCTAAGACTGAAAGAAAGGATAAGATCTAAACTCTTATTGTAAGAGTGATTAATACCTCACAAATTGACACTTATTAAATACTATTAAGTACTGTTCACCATTTGACCAGGATTAGTCTCATTTCCCTAACTAAACTGGAATCTCTGTGAGTTATGGGACTCAGGAATACATTCCAGGAATACATGCCCCATGTTACCTACCCCATGCCCAATAAATAATTATTGATTTAACTGATATACAGTCGGTCATGCTTATTAGCAACATAAATGATACAAAGCAGTTACCCATATTCTGTGGAAAGCTCAAAGATAACAGAAGCTAAAATGACTAGGTTACCAGAGAAACAAAACACTTTAACAATGAAAAATGAATTCACTTGTCTGAAATTCATCAGTGAAATTCTATCAGAATTGACCATGATAATTTAATACTCTAGGAAAGTTGTTCAATAAATAAAATTCTAAAGCCTAAGAATAACAAGTACGGCTTTCTTCCTAACTACAAAACAAATACATAGTCATAGCAGAAAAACTGTATGTATATAGAAGAGTATGAAGACACTAAAAATACTTAATCCCACTACCAAGAGATAACTGCTATTAACATGTTAGTGTATTTCTTTCCAGTCATGTGTCTGCATTTTTATTAGAACTGGGATCATTCTGCATAACTATAAACCTATATCAATAACTTCTTGTACTTTAATTTTTCTATCTAATGTTATATTAGGAATGTTTCCTCATGAAATATTTTTAATAATAATTCCTAACTTCAAAACTTTATTATAGTTCACTAAGCTCTGTAACATAGGATGGAGCTGATAAATATATCATAGTTTATTGAAACATTTCCCTATTCGATGAACATATAGGTTACTTCTGACTTCTATTGTAATGTTGCAGTGAATACTCTTAAATGTAGCCCTTCCTGCTTGTCTCTGATGATTTCCTCAAGGCAATTCCCCTCCTTCATATAAAATCAGAGTACAAAAATGTTGTTAAGGCAGTTGATGATGCATGTTGTCAAGGAAGCCAGAATTAACACTTCATGAAGGTGCCCATATCAAGTATTTCTTTAAACCAGTAGGTCTTTAAATGTTTTTAATTATGTATCCTTTTCAGTAAAAAAAATTCTACGCACCTACAAATATGATTATTACTTATAAACTATATGAAGTTACTACTAACAAATTATTAAATACATGCAAAAACAAAAATTAAAAAGAGATGAGATAAAGATGAATATCAAACATTTTTCCCCTAAATCTTAATGATTCACCTATTCACTTGACCTTAAGAAGTCTTGATTTAGGATGCTCACTTTTATCGACAGATAGATAGAACAGCTACCTATTGTAATGATAAAAATCATTGACAAGAGGAAAACTTTTTGTTTGTGAGTGCTTTCCATGATCCTTCCACACATAAAATCTTATTTCATCCTCACAGACATCTTACGGCTTAGATGTAGCAGCAAGTATTATCCCCAGTTAAGAGTTAAAACAATTGAAACCCAGGGAGCCTAAGTGTCTTCTCAAGCCACATAGCCAGTAGTAGTGATATTATTAGCAACAGTTTACTCAGTGCTTATTATTTGCTAAACACTTTATATGTATGTACTGTTTTAACCTTCATAAGAACTAAAGTTACAATGAACATTATTGCAAGTTCGTTTTTATTATTATTATCCCCAGTTTACAGGTAAGAAAATGGAGGCACAGAGAGGTTAGGCATCTGAGATAAGTTCCTACATTTCATACGTGGTAGAGTTGGGAGGGAAGAGCTGGTAGGCTGAGCCTAGAGTTTAGGTCCTTTGGCACTTCATTATATCACCTCTGCTAGTAACTGACAAAGGCAAGACCCTCAAGAGTTCTGATCATGTATCCTAGGGTATCTGTTTAATAAAAACATCCCCAAAACAAATGTTATTCGGCATAAAAAAAAAAGAAATCTTGCCATTTGAGACAACGCAAATGAATCTGGAGGACATTATATGAAGTGAAATAAGCCAGAAAGAGAAAGACAAATACTGTAATTCACTTATATGTGCAATCTAAAAAAAAAAAAAAATTAAGTAAATTCCTATACTGAACATATATAGAAATGAAGAGTAGAATGCTGGTTGTAAGGGGCTAGGGTAAAAGGTGAAGAAATGGGGAGATGTTGGTAAAAGAATATATACTTTTCTTCAGTTATAACATGAATGAATAACTTCTGGGGATCTAATGTACCAGTATGGTAACTATAGGCAACAATACTGTATCATATACTTGAAATTTTTTAAGAAAGGAAATCTTAAGTGTTCTTACCACAAAACAAAGCAAAACAACAACAACAACAACAACAAAAAAAACCCCCGATGTCCACATTATTCAATGATGTGTACATAATTAGCAAGACTTAAAAGTACAACTACCATGTACATCCTCTTAAGGCTACACTTTACTGTAAATTACCATCCCTAAATCTTGTTTAATACACCAAGTTCAGATTCTGTGTGTGTGTTTTTCTGACATCATTACCTGAATTGCTGGTCTAACTTTTCTGCCACAAAATCTTGTCTCTCTTTTTCTTTCTTCTCTTTTAATAATCTGGTTTTATCTTTCATTCTATCTTTCTTCTCCTCAACTGTTTCTTCTTTCAATTGCATTTCGGTGAAATACTCATTTTCTTCTGATGCTAAAAGCTCACGTAGCCTGAAACAAAATGAAAAAAAAAAAATTAAAACTGTGATGCCACATGCATCATTTACTGATTTTCATTTTGATAAATTTAATTCAGAATTACATGTTTAATCATAAATTTTATTAGATATAAAAGATAATTGCAGTCTTCCATAAAATAAAACTAGTTGTCATTTAAAGCAATAAAGAGACTGATCTGTGCCGTATTTTATTTGATAAAAAACGGATGAAATATATAATGTTCATCTTCAACAAGGGAAATAAAATGAGCAGATATTAATAAAGTTAACAAAATATAAAACAATTATTCTTTTGCTATCATAAAAATGTAGGTTATATCACAAGTGAAAATATAAATAAGCAAAAGCTATTAATTTGATAGAAATATGAATATCTCAACTATGATTCTTACTATAAAATTCACTTGAATTTTGATTGGTCAATCTTAAGTTGTGGCTTTAGGACTATTTCATAGTTTTGGTCATCAGGTTTGTGAGCCTTACTTATTTCGCCTTTCTTCAGTGTTGATGATAAACCCTTGCATGGCATCGTTGATTCTTGCTTTCACAAGACTATCCACAAACTTGCGATCATTGTGCTGGTCCCACTCAACTTTCAAGCGATCCCTCTCCATTGCCTTAATGGACTCCAAAACAGCATGATGTTTCTGGTAACTGCGTTGGATCCTTTCCAGTTGTTGCTCAGCCCCTTGACTTTTAGGATGCTTGGCTCTCTGAAAACAAGTAACAGCTATCACTTATAACTGCTCTAAAATTAATAGCAAATTTTCAATTAATAAAGGCCTTCACCAATACTCAATTAAAATGTGGTATATACAACTAATACATCCTGCTACAACTGCAAACAGCTTAAATGCCTATGGTATAACTTGTATGATTCTTTTGAACCTATACCCAAGACGTCATCAAATCAGTCTCAAATATTTCTCAAGTACTATTTAAGTAAAAGTTCATGAAATAATAAAGTAAAAAATTTAAACAGGACTCTACAGATTATCTAGTTAAACAAGAGACATTAACTGATTTGCCCGAGGTACTTTAAATAGGGCAGACCTGGTTAGAATAAGAATTAGAGGTCTTCTCATCCCTAACCTTGATTTTGCCCCCCAATATCCCATTGTTTCTCAAGGGTAGACAGCATAGTTACCACCATCAAAATACTTTCAATTAAAAGGGGCTACTATCTAAGTACAGTTAACTCTTGAACAACATGAGGATTAGGGGCACTAACCCCCATGCAGTAAAAATCCAATTGTAACTTTTGACTCCTCCAAAACTTAAGTCATTCCTCAGTGTCCACAGAGAATTGGTTCCGAAACCCACTAAAATCTGCAGATGCTTGTCCCCTATATAAAATTGCATAGATCAATGCATAGATCAATGCCCTCTGCAGTCCCAGATTTCCAACTGTGAATCAAAAATAGTACAAGTATTTATTGAAAAAAAAAATCCATGTATAAATGAACCTACACAATTCAAACCCGTGTTGCTCAAGGGTAGACTGTATATAGAATGTACATAAAGTGAGTTGTAGCAAGAGGAAAAGAAAGAGGAAGAAAGGGAAGAAGGAAGGAAAGAAGAAAGGAAGGGAAAAGGAAGGAAAGAAGGAAGAAAAAAAAGAAGGAAGGAAGAAATGGAGGGAGAGAGGAGAGTAAGAAGGAAAATTTATGATAAAAGGGGGGAAAACACTGGTGGTAGAACTTTATTTCTATTTCTTTTGTGCCCAGAAGTTTAATGCAAGGGCTGTGCTCCCGACGTTTTGGGTAACTTGAATTTCTCTCAATATGTTCAGTTTATACCAACATCCACTCAAAAGTTGGAAATGTGTACATAATTTTGAATACATAGTAATACGTTTAATAAAATCGCATGGACGATATCTTTTTCATTTCTGTATTCCTAGCATTGAGCACGTCTACCTCTGTTGGGTTCTCAGTGTGAGAGAGCAGGAAAGGAAGGAAGGAAGTTGGGAGAGGGAGAGAAGTGGGAAGAGAGAGGACGTGAGAAAGGAAGAGAGAGAAAAAGACAGACAGACAAAGTTAGTTTCTGGGTGGGCTTGATGTAATTTCTGCTCTTCCTAGAGCTACCATGAAATCCATTATTTTGAGCTTTGTTTGTATTTCTGGCCAGTGTTATCAGGTCATCCTTAGGTGAGCAAAGAGACTCTGGGGTGCTGATTTACAGTAATAAAACTCATAACTCATATGGCAGAGAGTCAATTTGATCATTTACACTTAAAACATCACTGTCAGGACTACCTGAATACTAGGATTGGGTCTTGGTAAACGAGTCTCCTGGGAAAAGAAAATCGACATTTGAACACAACTTGATAAAGATTCAGGGTTCAGCATACATATAGAGGTACCTAGATTTAGTTGAATAAGGCAGGGCTGTGGTGGGTTGGAGGCAGATGATGTTGGGGCTTATATCCTGGGAAGAAGCTAATCCGTATCAGAAATATTGAGTGTCTAGAGCCAGTTAACAAATTACTGTTCTATAATACATATAGCATTTTACAAATGCAGACCTAGTGAAAACAAAGCAGGGCAGTGTAAAGACTACACCTTGGGAAGGATATACATAAGAACTCAGGCTCCCAATAGACATACAGGCTAAGAACAGGAATCAAGCACCAAGATTATCAAGAATCAATTGTCTTAAATTATCAGGGCAAGGACCAGGCTCTGAGGTACATTTTGGCTGAAGAGGGGACTAGGTTAGAGGGTGGTGAGAAAGAGCCAGAGCAGCAGCCAGGGGGTCAGGAAGACCTTTAAGGCTCGGGGCATCCTGGGCAGGACTCCATGGTCATCAGGAAAGACCAAGTCTCTGAATATAGTATAACCTGGAGTTCTTTAACAAGGTAACGCCAATCCATGCACAATCTGGGCATTAGTCACAACCTGCATTGTTTGACAGAAATATAATGTAAACTATCTGTAATTTAACATTTTTCAGTAGCTGCATTTTAAAAAATAAAAAGAAACAGGGGAAATTAATTTTAATAATATATTTTATTTAACCAATATATCCAAAATATTATCATCTCAACATGTGACTAGGCATATTTCAAGGGTTCAAAAGCCATGTGTGGATATTGGACTCTAAACCACGCTAAAGGCAGGAGAACAAATAATTTTATAACTACCTTGTATTTTCAAAGTCACTGAAGGCTATTGTTACTATAATATCTCAAATTATACTTTCTAGTATTACAGTTTAATGTATTAAAGAACAATGTCTTACACACTAGGTTTGATCTGACCTCTACTCCTCCACCCATGATCACAAAAAAAATGTCCTCCTAAAACACTATTTTGAGAAGTAAATAACTGGGTCCCTAGGAGGCACTCACCAAATAGCTGCTCGTTTCACCTCTCCATTACTTCAGACATTACATTTTTTATTGCTTTCTCTTGGAGTTCTTCAGCATCCAAGTCTCGTCTATGGTGGTTTTTATTCTTCCACCACAACTCTGCAACCTCTAACATCCACGCTTCTTCCTACATTCTTACTACATTCTGACATCTGAGGTGCACCAATTCTGAGGTCTTCCTTTTCCTTTTTATTATTCTATGCGCTCAAAGTATTAAGTAGGCCTGCTTCTCTAGTTCAGTGGTAAGTTGATATAATATAAATTCCCAACATATGTGATGGAACCTGACCAATGGCATCAGCCCCTGAGCTCTGTGTTTGGATACTGAACTTAAGTAGATTAGTTTCTGTCCCTTACGAAGTCTGTAATTATCACCTTGAACCCTTCAGTCTGTAGAAGCCTCCACTGTACTTATTTACAGACCCAGATCCTACAGTCCTTGGACCTAAAGAAGAGGGAGTAGGTCTATAGAGAATTGCTACATGCACCATGGAGCATAAAAGAGTATCCTCCATTATTTCACAGACAATATAGCACATCATTACCTACTGTTAACCTTTAATGGTTCTATGCATGAGCAAGTCATTTCTACAATTAGATGATGAGCAACTTGAGGCAGGGATCAGACTTCCACAGAAGGGTGGACCTTCCAGGGTCATTGTATTCACCCTTGTATCTCCCACAGTGCAGTGAACACAGCAGGTACTCAAGTAATACCCTATAATTGCCCAATTACACATAGAGACTTTCTAGTCTGTAGAAACAAAGGAATCCAGGTGCATGGACCAAGTGTCTGGGGTTCTGAGCTGGACCCATAAAATTCTGCAGTAGGCAGCACTCCCCCAGTGGCTGACCACCACCCCAGCCTTATAAGCAACAAATGGTCCTATTTCCATCCACGCCTGCAGGGACACTTCTGCTACAGTTGAATTCACACAGGAGGGGCTCTATAGCCACTCACAACCCCTCACAGCCCAGACAATTTTCCCAGGGTGAGGGATATGCCCAAGATCACAAAGCTGAATCATGGCCAACCCGGACTCCAGATTTCCTGCTGCCTGGCCCAGCACCCTTTCTGTGACACACATTCCACATCACAAGGGCCCGACCTCCTTTGGGTGTCTTGGAGACTGAAAACCCTCAAGATCCCAAGTGGTGATTCTCCAAATAACGATTCTAAATATTGTAACTGACGCAAGGGACTGGAGGGCGTAGGGGAGGGATGGAGTAAGCGAGCTTTTAGTTAGGTGAGCGACCTTATCCTTTCTTCTTTCAAAATTTAACCCACTTCATCAGGCGCCTGCTTCCCTTGAGAGCTCGGGCTGGGGGTCAAGTTGGGATCAGCTGGGCCTGGAGTGACAGCAAAAGCAGAAAGCGGTAGGGTCCCACACACACATCCCGTGCTTACCACAATCACCACTTTGGGAGTGGGGCCCTTAACCTCCCGCTGTACGATGCCAAACCGCTGGCTGTACATTTTCGCGTCCCCTTAGGATGGGGGCAGCATCCACCGCAGTTACCAAACCTCGGCGACCTACAGGACCAGCTTCCGCGACACACAGAAGTCTGGTTGCCAGGGTCCGTGTAGCTGGGTTAGCGCCCGGTGAGTGGGCGGAAGTTGGTCCCGTCACCATGGTAACCATCGAGGCCGGCACTCACAACTTCCTCTTGGAGCGGAAGAGCTGAGACTGCACGGTCTTCACCCCGCCCTTGCCAGGCCTCCTGCCGACCTCTCCCCCTTCCTCCAGGATTCGTCAGAATAGCAGGAAAAAAAGCCTCCTTTACCAGCAGTGAAGTCGAAGATCTAATTATATTCCAATTGACTGTGCTATTTATATCCTGTAATCGGTCTAAATGCATGAGAAAGGTTAGTGGACATTTCGTGGCAAGGTTTAATTTCGTGGTCATCTAAAGGTTAATCTTTACGTAAATCACCACAGGACAACCTTCTATTTGTGTAGTTCTTTACAGCAATTTGCAAGGTATTTTCACACATAAACGTTTGAGAGTCACATATATTGAGTTGATGGTACAGCAGGTCTTATCTTATTACAGCTAAGACAAGGCTCAAAGAGCCTAATTGCCTTGTCTACCCAACCAGTAACAATAAACCTGTTATTAATAAAATCTTATTGCACTGGGCATAAACCAGGGCTTAGACTCCAGGTACCCTATGATCAAGGTGATCAGATGGGCTAGTAGTGCAGTGACATGACTGGCTGGGCACAATAAATACCAAGAGTCTGAATCAAGGGTCACAGTGGACCAGGGTCAGGACATGTGGATCAGAAGTGCAGGTAATCAGGCCCTGAGAATCTGGATTCCAGGCAGGGAACCTAGAAGGGGCCTTCAGCACAGATGGAGACCACCTCTGTACTTCCAGCCAAGAGCAAGGTAGTAGTTAATACCTAAAAGCCAGTTATGAATGACACTTTGGTACTCTCATTCTAAAGTGGGGGTGAGCATCTAACACCAGCATATATAGAGAGCACAGAAGAAATTCAGTACCTAGTCATTGTCTTGTAACAATAACCAAAGGACAACTACTGTGCATACCATCTTAAGGCCGCAATTTACTGTAAATTAGCATTCCTTAATCATTTGTAATTCACCCACTTCAGATTTTCTATATGGTATGTTTCTAGATTTGGATTCCATTTCCTGAATGCTGGTTCAGCTTTTCAGCCACAAAATAATGTCTCTTTCTTCTCTTTTAATAATCTCTTTTAATAATTCTCATTCTGTCTTTTTTCTCCTATAATGCTTCTTCTTTCAATTGCAGTTCAGTAAAATACTCATTTTCATTTACTGCTAAGAGTTTATGTAGCCTGAAACAAACAAACAAAGAAAGAAATTAGATCGTCATCTGGGTTCTCTGGACGGAGTCCTGAGGGCCAGATTCCTTGATCTTTGAGTCCCGCAAGTGCCTGGCCCACCAGCTGTCTAGGTGGAACCACCCCAGACACCAGACCCTTGGGGAGGAAAGGAGGCAGTGAAAACGCCCTCAACCAGCCATGGGGTTTGGGGAAAGCCGCTGAGATCCAGGGGCACCCTTAGGGCAATGCCGAAGGTCGTTACAGCCTGGAAGGTCCCATCGGAATCCATTTCTGCAACGTGAGCCGCCCTTTGATGACAACGGGCTGCCCTATAGGTCCATCTTGAGCTTGTCGTGACGCAACCTCACCCTGGGCAAGCCCCATAACTTAACTCCAGTTCGGTTTGCCCATTTAAACAAATATGTGAAGGTGAGTCGACTTCCCTTCGGGCTGGCGCAGGAACAGACAGCTGGGCCAAACGGAGGCCACAACCCTGAGCCGCCCAGGCTAGGTCAGGGTTGATGGGCAGTGTCTCCCCACCCAAGGCAGGATAACCGCGGTCCCAGCGCCCCCTGGTGGGCCTAGTTAGCAGGCAGAGGGGCCGGGCTCCACGCCCAGTGCAGTGAGCCTGGGCCTTCAGCCAAACCAAGGCCACCCCCGCCCCAGGCCTAAAAGTGATCTGCCCAAGGTCCTTAGAACCTGACCTTTATCTTGCCACCCACTATCCCTCTTTCTCAGAGGCAGTCAACACTGTTACCATCACCAAGACATTCCCCAAAGAAACACTAAATATATGAATCAGAAAATGGGACAATAAAAATCATTTAAAAATAATTTTAAAATAGAACAGCTTAGAGACAGAAACTATTTATATTATTTCCAATTCCTATTGTGCCCAACAAGGTTCACACAAGGGCTGTCCTCCAGATAGTTTCCTGAATTCTATATTTCCACCATTAAACTCCATGATAAAGTTGGATATCGATTCACCATTGGTAATACAGATTGATGTATTTAATAAAATTGCATGGACTATATCTTTCTCATTGCTGTATCCCAGTATTAAGTTCAGTGCCTACCATGGGCCAGGTGCTCAATACTTGAATGAAAAACAAAAAGAGCCAAGACCAGCATTTTTACTGGGTGGGCTTGACAGAATTTCTGTACTTGCTGGAGTCACCATGAAATCCATGGTCTTCAGCTTTGCATTTCCTGCAATGTAGGTTTACCAAGGTATCCTCGGGTGAGTAGTGAGACCCTTGGGAGCTGATTCCTGGCAGGCTGGCTTTGTAATGTGACACCTTGACTAGTCTTGTTTCCCAGGACTCCCTTCCCATGCTTCTGGTTAGGATGGGCCACAAGAAACATTTTACATAATTGGAGGACAGAAGTGAAGCAGCAGCATACTGTTTTTACACTTGGAAGGTTGATACAGGGGCACCAGGTACTGTTGCAGTTCACACATGTTGTCATTTATCTGCCGGCTCGCCTCCTTGGTGTGGGGCAGCAGCCAGGCTTGCAGTTGCTCCACCTTCCCCAGGATCTTCCCTCAGCTTCTCTAATTCCTAGGCCAGATGCATATTTAACTCTGTGGTGAAGGGCACCAGCTTCTTCTGCAGGACACCAACATCATCGAAGCTGGACGTGATGAGAGACTGACGTGGGTTCTGGGCCAACGTCGACGGTTCCATCTTGTGCTTGGGGGCGCCAATGTGTCCTCCGTCTCCCACGCTTTACGTCCACCTTCCTTCCTCGATTGCCTGCCCTGCAGACTTCAAGCTCCAGCATTAGATGCAAAGACAACAGCCTTACAGACTGTTTAACCAGCTCCCACAACTGCATATTGTCAAATCCCTACAATACCCCTTAATGTACATATACACATATACATAAAATCTTTATATTAACGATGTTGCTTTTCTAATTGTACCCTGATACACATGGTGAGTCAGGATACTAATCAAATAAATTTCACTTAGGACATCACTGTCAAAACTACCAGAATACTAGGGTTGCTGGTTGGATCCTGAGGGGAGCAAAACAGTAACAGATAATTATCCAGTCAATTCTGGCTAAAGTAGGTAGGGTGAGGCAAAGAAAGGGGCAGAGGAGAGTGGCAGAAGGCTTTATCATGAATTACAGTAGTAAAATGGCTAATCCACATCTGAATTATGTAAATAAAGTTACAGGGCTGGAACTAGAGTAAGGCAATGGAGGTACACAGGCTACCAAATCTGAGGAGGCACACACTTAGTCCCAGTCCTATAAAGCTGGCTAAGTAATGAATCGCAAGTCTAATTAATCACTTTTAGCACTAAGGAAAGAATTGAAAAGTGAGACAGGGCAGAGCCCAAACTGGCCCTTAACAGGGGCTGAGAGCAGAAACCGAGCACAAAGGTCATCAAGGGGCAGGGGACACAAGCTGTGGAGAAAGATGAGCCAGGCTGGCAGCTTTACTTCTGAAGACTGCTTTGGCTAAGGAGGAGAAGTGAGGGGAAGTGAGGGAAATAGGCAAAATGGACAGCAGACGGTGGAAAAGGATGCCCTTTAGGGTTTGAGGAATCCTGTGCAACATCCGAGGCCTGGAAAGAACCCAGTCTCTGAATGCACAGGGGCTCTGATAAGGGGACCCCATCTATATACAACCCTGGCACTCCTTAAACCATGCTAAAGGCAATAATGAAAGAGATTTGTTAAAATGCTTAAATAGTACACCTTGTTTTCAGGGTCACTGGAAACTTTTGTTACTACGTGATTACACATTATTGAATATAGGATTACAGTTTACAGCTTAGCGGCTTAAAAAACAAGGCTTTACAACCTGGGTTTGAGTCTAGACTCTATCAATACTAGGTATTTGATACTGGACAAGTTATTTGAATCTGTTTTCCCATCTGCAAAAATGGGTAAGATCAATGTCTTTCTTAAAAAAAAAAAAAAAGCAAACTGTTCTACATTTGGTCCATAAGGAAGAACTCACCAAATATCAATTCCTTCCCTTATTTGTCTTATTTATTAATGTTACATTTTCAACTGCTATCTCCCTGAGAAATTATTTAGAGACACTGCCAGGTCTCACCCAAAAGCCATTTAATATGATTTATGAAGATGGCTTGTTTAGGTTGTTTATGAGAGCTCTAATTCTATCCCCCAACCCAACTTCTCCACCTCTAACATCCAAACACCTTAACATGCTCAGGCTCCTAGGATTTGCATGAGTTGGAGCAGATGCTCCAACTTTCTACTCTTTCTCTTCCTTTTCTGCTTACTTCCTCCATAAACTCAAAGAACTGAACAGGCCTGCTCCTCTGGTTTGGTGGTAGGTTTTTCCAGTTCCTACTGACTCCTACACGAGCCCTGGCAATCGCTTTATGGTCCAGCCTCTGAGTAGATCAGTGCTGTCTCTCATAATGCCAGTCGGTAAATACCACCTTGAATCCCAGTCTGAAGAAGCCTGCAGTCTACTGCTTTCTAGTTCCAGGTTTTTTTAAGGTCCTTGGACCTAGGAGGGAGCAGGTCTTTATGTTGAATGAGGTTTATTTACTATGTGAAAAATGGAGCATCACAAAATCATTTCCTACTATTCTATTGGCCATCCATTGCCCCTTAATTATTTCTTAGCTCCTAAAATTTCCATTACAACGCAGCATATCATTACTTCTCCATTACATGTAATGATTTCATGCACAGGGAAACTGTTTCCTCAGTTAGATTATAAGCTCCCTGAAGGCAGAAGTCCTCTATCTCCTGAAAGATAAGACTTCCCCAGTCAATGTATTCATTGCTGTATTTCCCACACAGCAGTGTATCCAGCAGGGACTGAAATCAGTACCTTTGTAATTACCCAAGTACTGACGGAGGGGTTTCTAACCTACAGAAACTAGTTTGTAGGACCAAACCCAGGTGTTAAGGCCAATAGTTTGTTGCCTATGTCTGGTGCTCTGTGTAGCGCATCAAATTCTGCAGGCAGCTGCATTCCCCTCTCCTCCTCCCACCATCCCAGTCTTTACAGGCACCTATCCTTCATCCTATTGCCAGGTCTACAGGGAAAGTTCTGCACAGCAGGTGAAACTGTTAAAACCTCAACAGCATCATGAAAGGCTCAAGAAATACAGCCTAACCTCCTCTACAGAGGATGCTTCAAAAGGTGCAGAACTAGAACAAGATCACAGAGTTGCAAGTGAACACAGATCACAGAGCTATCTCACAACCCAGATCTCCTGCCCACTCACCACCTGGTCTTCTCTTAGAGACTCCAAAGGTATTCAAGACCCCAGATGATGATTCTCTGAGTAAGAACTTATATATCAAGTCTGACACCTTCTGGTTTTTCTTAGGAAGATAGGTACCAAACTTTCCTTCCCTTTTCTTTCTAATCGCATCACAAGGCACCAAGTCCTCTCCCTCCACAGTTCCTCATCCCCACCACTCCCAAACAAGGACAATCCTGGCCTGGATCTCAGGAAATCTCTAGGGTCATACACATATCTCCTTACTGATCGTGATCAGCAGTGGTGTGGGGCCTTTACCTCCCACTACACCATGCCAAATAGCTGGCTAAACTTTCAAAACTCCCACATCTGTCCAGCACCCACCACATGCCCACCCCTCACTGTGTGGGGCACACCTTGGCAACCAGACTGCTGTGTCCCGGAGGCGGGTTCCACCCAGGCTGAAAATCTCGGTGATCTGGGGAAGAATTAACATCATGGGTCAACATGGCCAGGAGAGCTAAAGCAAGGTCAGGGCAGGGTGAGGTGTCCCCCAGCACTGACCACTGGCGTGCCAGGCCCTGCTGCCTCCTCTTCTGGGGCCGAATCAGAGGCTGAGTCATCCTTGCTCTTCTCTTTGTCCTCCTCAGGGTCAGGTGGTTCTTGCTTCACAAGTGGCAGGCCTGGGCCTACTACCTGGGAGAGGTAGGAAATGGGCAACAGTCAGAAAGGCAGGGTTGGCTGAGGAGAGAGGTTTTTATTAGCCGACCTGTCACTGTGATGACAGATCTCACTTCTGTCACACTTCGGCACAGAAAAACCAACTGTCTACAAACCTTTCCCATTCCTCACAGATTTCCATTTTTCTGTTAGCTGGGCGGCAAAGCCAGCAAAGCTAATTGCCTGGGGAAGGTGGGGTAATTCTGTGGAGAGGCTGCAATCAGCACACCTATTACTCTGCTCAAAGAACCACCATCTTGGCTCACCATCACTCTGCTCACAGATCACCCATCACTGACCCCCACCTTGCTGGGCAGCAATACAGGAGAAGTCAGGATGGCTGTGCCCGGTGTCCAGTCTTCCTGGGCATCCGCCTTCTCTTGCTTCACCTGGGGTAAGGCCACAACCCAACTCAGGCCAGGGCACTGGGCCTCCTGTGTGAAGGAGGATTGCAGTAGACTTGGTCCCAGCTTCCTGGTACAAGGCTGGGTAGGCTTGGGAAGAACAGAGTAAGGTGGGGCCCTCACCTGCAACAGGACTTCTGTGGAAGTTGAGGCAGGGCCAGGAACCTGCACAGGACTGCTTGCACCCTCCCGTAAGAACACAAGGTCAGTGCCAGGTGGGGGCAACACAAAGCCTGCTTCCTGCTTCATTGGAGTATGGGCATGATCAGATCGGGCTCTGGGCGTGGCCAAGGGGGGCTTCAGGGTATGGCCGAGACGGGGCCGTCGAGTAGAACCAGGCCTCTTTCGACGAGGGTAAGGTGGGGGTGGCTCTGCCCCATCCTCGGACCCTGCCCAGACACTTGGCAGCAGGCGCTTCTGTGAGGAAAGGTGAAATGTTTGGCCACCTGATGCAATACCCAATCACACCAACCTGCCCTGATCAATATGCTTGCTGATCCCCCATTAGCACCAACACAGAACCTGCTTACATATGAACCCCTCATCGCTAACCCTGCTAGTCTCCTGTTAGCAATGCCAATTCCGCCCAGATTCCTTATTTACCCCAGCACAATGTCTGCTAATCCTTACCCAAACCCAATGCCCTACCCACCCCTCTGAAGCTACAGGACCCATCTGGCCTGATCCACCAACCTACCAGGCCTGCCCACTACTCCCAGGCACTGAGGGACTTGGCTCAACTTATCCCACCCACCTGACCCTTCCTGCCCCACACACCATAGCAAACTGCAGGCATTGGCGCCAACGACACTTCTGGCGCTTCTGGTTGCTGCCCCCGAATTTGGGCTTGTCACAGCAGAAGTCGCAGTGGCCACAGTCCATCCGCCGCAGGCAAGCTGCACAGGTCCCACACTTGCGATTTTGCCGGCGATTTGTGTAAGGCTGCTGGGAGAAAGGAAAAATGCCGGGTACTGTCACTAGGACTATTACAGTACCGTTCCTGTTGTTTCTCTACTAGCTCCATCAGAGGGAACTGGTTGAACACTAGTCTTAACCTGACTCCCACTAGTCACACGTCAGCGTCTGCTAGCACTATCACTGTACCAGATGGCCTACAAACCACTAAAACTGACTGCTCCATCACAGTATCCATCACTCTATCAAGCTACCAAGACAATGTCCTTGACACTCCGCCTCCAGTGGGATTTTGCTGACCCCGTATTAGCGCCCATCATTGCACCTGCTACATCTACTCATTCTATATGAACTCTGATCACTTATCTACTTCTCCTCTTTCGGCTCCACCAGAGTTTAGGTTCATCTGACATTATGTACTAACGGTCCACCTGTTGCTCCTGTATTAGTCCCTCCCCAACTGTCTGCTCTCCCCTACTAGTACCCATTACTGTGCCTTGCTCTTCCTCTATTAAGCCCATTGCAGCAACTGCTTCTTGGGCTTAATCAAGTGCCCTGGGAGAGTCTAGGCTTGTCCAGGTAGGATGGGGCCACTCACTAGCTCGTCCTCGTCTACACAGTAATAGATGAATTCAGCAGGTGATGAGGGGATGAGAGATCTGGGGTGCTGCAGAGGCAAATGGGGTGGGGTCAGGGTAGGTATTGGGTAAGATTAGGGGGTTGGGCCTTCCCCCTGCCCACCAGGGCCTCACCAGCTCTGGGGACTCTGGAGGCTGTGATGGAGGAAGCGGAGGCAGTGGCTGGGTTCGGGGACGCCGCCGGGCAGCCATTTTGGAGTCGCACCCTCCCCTGAGACGGCCACGTTTACCCTAGGAGGAAGCCAAAAGGGTAGTTTAAGCTTGGTGGCACCAGACCGACACAGGACCCTCCCAACCCGGGAGTGCAGAAAGCATGCATGGGACAGACAAGCAGAGTATAGGATGGGGCACTCACAGCAGGGGGAGCCACAGCTAAGGGAGGGCGTCGTTGACATCGCTGATGGTGGCGACGAAGGCGGTGGGCAAGGTGCTGGCAGACAGGGGCAGGCAGGTAAGGCCAGGGACGTGAGCGTGCGGTGGAGGAGAAAAGAAGACATGAGGTGGACAAGGCCAGGTTGGGAGGAAGCAGCAGTAGCAGCAAGTTTAACAGCAAAATGAGCTCTGCCCCAGCCCTGGCTCCACCAGCACTGGCCCCCTCCAGCCTAACTCACCCGTAGGCAGCGCCTCTGGACGCACCTCCACTGGCGCCTGAGACCAGGGCGGGGAGGGCGAAGGCAGACTCGACAACGTCCACAGTCTTCTCTGGTCTGACAGCCCCGGCATACTCCACACCCTCGGCTCTAGGGGGAGAGGGGGCCAGAGGCACAATGCATGGGGCCAGGACTATGAGGGCCACAGGCTAGGGTAAGCCTTGGTCCCGTCCCACCTGCCCGACTCACCTTTTCCACAATCCGGAGGCACCGTCTCCGCTCGCACTTGCAGAACAGCCCCGAGGCCACATCATGGGGCAGCTGCAGAAGGCAGGTAGAGCAGGCCCCGCAGTCCTCGGTCACCTGGCAGGCTGCACACTCCCCGCAGCCCACACGCTGCCAGGAATGGGTGGGGCAAAGTCATAGACCCAAGCAGAGTGACTCCAAGAGCACTAACCCTCAAGTGTCTGCTAACCCTCTATATTAGCTCCCATCACCATAACTGCCAGCCCCCCATTTGCCTCACCATTGCATCTGATGACTACTAATTAGGCGCCATCACTGAGGCCATCACCAATGTCTACTGGTCCACTCACTCTTCACTCTGTCTAATACCCCATTAACTCCCATTACCTTCTGCTGACTACAACCAGCTCCCTATAAAATGACTCTGACACCTTGTAAATCCATCACCATTTACTAGCCCCCATCATATCCTGCTCCCACCGCATGCTTGTGGGGAGGTGGTCGGTCATGCTTACCTTAAACATCCTCTGCTCCCGATTGAAAGCAATTCTCTGCGCTGCGGAAAAGGAGAAGTAACAATAGAAGTGGAAAGGGAGCATCAGATATCAGACCTCATCCACTGACTCTGCCCTGACATTCACCATTCAACCTCTAGCCTGACACCCAGGTCCTAGCCTGACACCGGGCCTGCTCCAGCTCCTATCTCCCAGTGCCCTGAGGGCCACTCACCTCGGCAGTCCTTACACAATGTCTTGAGCCGCTGCCTTCGGGTACCATCCCCTGAGAAGCTGATTCCACAGTTCTCACAATATCTGGAATGGGAAACATGAGTGTGAGGACCCGAGTGCATGCCCAACCACAACCCTCACCCACTTGGCTCGCTTTAGACTAATACTCACCCAGGCGCAGGGAGCGAAGCTGGGACTGTGTCAGCACCAGCCTTGGTCTCATCCCTTGGGGCCTCCTTCCTGACCTCGGCCCTCTGAGATCCAACCTGACATTTTCGAGCTTTGACTGGCTTTGAAGGCTTCTTCCGCTTTTTGCTAGGGACAGCCAAGGAATGGGCCTAGAGATGAGAACAAGGGCAGAGAGAATGTAGGTAGTGGATGGGTGTTAGGTGGCTCAGTCACCCCATACTTGGGTACCCTACATTGTGTAGTACCTTACCTTGGGAGCTGGATAGCACAGTATGCCTTGCTTGAAGTCGAAGAGGGAGAGGTCGCATGAAGGGCCCAGGTATCGGGTCAGTTCAACTTTGCTTCGGATCCGATCTCCTGTGGGGCTGGGGGTAGGCCAGGATGGGATGGAAACCAGGTGGAGCCATTGCCACTCCACACATGCAACCCTCTCACTGGGCTAGGGAACAGGCCTGAAGGTCTGGTGGGACATGGGAGGCAGCCTGGGATCTGCCTATGAGCCCTGACCTGGACCTACCCCAACTAAACCTGGATAGCAAGACTATTTAAGGTAGTATTACTAAATATTGTAATACCAGCAAATATACACACATTAACAAATAATATGAACATAAAGGAATGTGCATGTATTTATAACATATACTACTAGTGGTATGCTATGTAAGTGACAATATAAACATATTGAATAATTTGTAAATGTTTTAGCATTGCATACTAAGTACTCAAATTAGGAAACTTACATAAAAACAAATGTTTAAAAATATACACATAAAAATGTACATATAAGTATACATACAAGCAAATGTGTGAACAAACAAATGTAACTACATACAAAACAAAGTGAAAGTAACTAATGTTGGGAGACAACACTCCACAGGTCTCTTGCATTTCTGCACGTCTTGTAAGAGAAGCACTGACTGTCCTTTGCTACTATCTTTTCGAGGATGTTTGTACAGCAAACAACCTTGGAAGATAAGAGAAAGGGTCTCCCTCCAAAGCAAAAGGAAGACATCCTAACATTATAAAAAGATTAGATTCCTTCAGCTCAGGGTTCCTTTCCTACAACACAATTCGGTGCATGTGCAGGTGCTAGCTAGTCCTCTTCATGTGACGCTGTAGGGACTGGCATTTGGAAAACTATAACAAAAATAATGATCTAGGTATTGTTCTTGCTATGAGTAATCAATTGTCTTTCATCTCTGACTCAGGAGTCTCATATCTCCTATCAGCATCCACAAAACTGTAAACTGTGACATATCTTGACCTAATTAGGGTAAAATCTCTGATCTTTTACATTCTTGATAACTGAACTATATATAAAAGTTTTATACAAGTTGTAAATATGTGAGTAAATGTCCAACTAAATATGAATAAATGTAACTGCATGTGTAATTTTATTATAATGCTCCAGGAAAACAGCAACTTCGGCACAAAAAAAGTTCAGAAGTACAGAAAATTTAATTAACTTGTATATCATTAACATATCTTAAAACACTTTAAATTCTTAAGTGTAAACTGTTTATAAAAGTTTATGTTTATGTATTTATGGTCAAATTTCACTATTTATGTAGTTATGTTCTATAAGTCATCTGGAAAATTGAATTAGTGAATACAGAACCACTGTTCCCAGTGGAACTACAGGTTAGGTTCCTCCAAGTCACAATATTTTTGTAAACTAATCCTACGCAACCTTGTTTTACGTGTTTCTGTCTAAAGATACCCTATATAATATATTCTTCTTACAAATAACTAATTGCATGGCTTTTTTAAAGCTAGGAGCTTTGGAGGACATCTGTGTTATACAGCATTGCCAATGTCCTTGTAAAACAAGCCAGTCTCATCACCATTGAAAATGTACTCTTCTACCTAACGGTTTTCCAGTGTAGCACTGAGCAGGTATTTTTAAAAATATTCTGCAGATTCTTGATCTGCAGAACTTGCCTTGCATGCAAATTTAACATTTTAAACAATGTATCACCTGAAAGGTGTGAGACGGCCAACACTACCTGCAATAGGTTTAACATTTTCTTAATCCTGGGTAACATAACTATCAATGTCCTTGGCATTGAGCCTCACAGTGCTGTCCACTACACTTTATTGGTGATTATCTTCTAGATCCACAAATTTAGCCACTTTTCCACCTTTTCCCTAGGTTCATCATGTACTACAGATGTTACTTTAGCACTTTCTGGAGCAGCCTCAAGTACAAACTGGCAAATTTCCTCTCCTTTTCTAGATGTACCACATTTTTGATTCATTAACCCTGAGCTCACAGCCAACAACACTACAACTTACACCTAAATGAAGCTTATTTAACATGTATCTTCTCCTTCCCAGCACACCACACACTTCTTGCACATAAAACACTAAATAGCACTTCAGCACTACACTTGGGGGCCATTGTAAATAGCAAAAGCACCAATAGAAAGAACAAAACTTTGAAAACCATAGCACTAAGTAGACCATGAAACAGACTTGTTGACAGTATGAGTGCTGAAATAAGAAAGCCTTGTTCAACTTCTGCTGAGAACGTGTGCATCAGGGGACGTAAATTTTTTTGCTGCTCTGTGCATGCCCACGAATGACCGTGAAAGCACAGCTGAGTAATGACTTTGGGGGTATAAACAAATTTCAGTGAGTTTGCAAATACAGAATCTGCAAATAATGAGAATCAACTGTATATGCATAATTTCAGCCCCCCTCCCCATAAATTTAACCACACTCTGATTTCATTCTGCTTAACCAGGCTCAACCCTACCCCTTACTTTGCCCACAACCCACCCAGTACCTCTGGTAATAGGTGTCTGAGCGTCCGCAGGTGGCACCTGACTTGCGAAAAACCTCACGGCGCTTCCAGCCGGGGCCCAGGGCTGGGCAATCCAGCCACTCCTCAGCCATGGGGGCCAAAGAAAGGAGCAGTGGCCTGCAACATGGAGGGGGCAAGGTGAGAAACTGAGGCTTTAAGAGGTGACATGTTGTGCCCCAGGCCACGCAAACCATGCTATTTATTACTACTTGTCCGAGACCTGGAAACTGTCACAAGCAATTGGCCAACGTAAGGAAGAGAAAACCATTCCCACCCAATTCTTCCCTGTCCTGGGCCCAGGAGCTTGACATTCCTCACCCTCGACCTGGCAGCCCATCCTCAATCCAAGGGTACTCATTCCTCATTCTCAGTGTCCTGATCTCCTTTTCCTCCTCATCCTCAGCCTGGGAGCCCATCATTTCTCCCCACTGCCACTTAGAAACATTTCATTTTCCCCACTCTTTTCTGCCTGTCCTTTGTCCAGGAGACATTCTCTATCTTTGCCCTACTGGCCTTCTATTCCTCCCCTGTGTCACAGAGCCCTCCATATTCCCCATCTTCAGCCTGAGAGGCCTCATTCTTCCCATCTTCAGCCGAAGAGATCCACGTTCTGCTCATCCTCAGACCAAGGGCTCAGCACTCTGTCAGTGTTCTGATTCCCATTCACTCCTTTCCTTGACCCAGGAGTCCCCAATTTCTCTTTCAGTCTTTTAATCCTTCTATTCCTTCCCTGTCTGATATATCCTTTAATTCTGTTACCTCGGTGTTATTGCCTCAATTTCCTCTGCGTCTTCTGCCAGAGTCCCCAACCCCTCCATGTCCCTGACCTGAACAGTCTCTCATTCCTTCTGTTTCTCAGCCTGAAATCCTCCCCACTTATTTTCTCTCTGTCAATGGTCTGAGCCACAATTCCTCCCCAATCTCAGCCCCAAACCTCTCTATTCCTCTCCTCTGCAGCGTAAAAGTTCTCGCACTCCTTCCCTTCAGCATCCTTATCTTCCATTCTGTTCATCAGCCTAAGAGACCCTGATTTCTCCTCTCAGCATTCTAAACCCCTCATTTCTCTCTGCTCTTGTCCCAGAACCATGCCATCCCTGTCAGTATTCTGATCCCCTATTTCTCCTAGTCTTCCATAAGAGCCCCCTGCCACTCCTTTTCAGTATCCCAACGCCCCCACTTTTCTCCATCATCAGCCTGGGGGCCCCTCATTTATCCCTCTCAGTGTTCTGAACGCCCGTTTCTCTCGCCCTAACTTGTGAGGAGGCCCCGATGTCTCTCCCCCCTCAGCGTTCGGATCCTCCCCCATTTCTCTCCGTCCTCGTCCAGGATCTCGACACTTCCACTGTCAGCTTTCTGAGCCCCATTTCTCTCCGTCCTCCGCCTAAATCTACCCATTCCTCTCCTTCAATATTCGACGCCGCCATTCCTCCCACTCATCGGCCTGAGGGCCCTCTCCGTCAATGTTCTGAGCCTCAATTCTTCCCCATCCTCCGCCTGAGCGCTTTCCACTTCCACCCCAGGACTGTCTCACCAGCTCGGCACCGGGCCGGTAGCTTCCTCTGTTCTAGGTCCGCGGACCCATGACGAGGGTCCCGCCTGTGACTCCCGCCTTGCTGGGGTCTTCTTCTTCCTCCTCTACAGCCGCTTCCTCTGAAACGGTAGCTGTCGCCGCCGCGGCCGTTCGTTGCCCCCGAAACCGGAAATCCGGGGCCCGCCTCTCGGGTTCCGCTCCCAGTGAGACGCCTGCGCACTAGGGCCGGGCTGGAGCTTGCCCTTAGTAGGGAGGATCGCGCCTGCGTGCTGAGTCCCGCAGCGGCGCGCGCCCCTGGCCGAGACCCGCTGCGCTTGCGTGCTGGAGTCCAGCTACCGCTCGCGTCCCTATCGGGGAACCGCAGCGTCTGCGCTTCTCGCTTCGCCAACCGGTGCCTTCTCCCCACGCCGCCCACCTCTTTTGCGCCTGCGCTCTCCAGTCCCAAACAAAGGGGGCGTGGAGGCTTGGGGCTGGCCCTGTGTTCTCCGTTTCTTAGGCGGTCTCCGCAACGAGTAACCGGGAGAAAGGGAAGGCGAAACCTGGGTCTGTGCCGGAGCCCTCGTCTCCCACCTCCCGCATAGGTCACGCCGGTACTCTCCAGCCCCTGCCAAAATCTCCCCCAGGGCTATTGTGTTCTGCAGAGACCAATCATGCCGGGCGCTAACCCCAGCTCCTTCCGCAGGAACGGGAAGGGGGTGTTGCCGCGCTGGAAGTAAACAGGCCAGGTCCATCCCAGAAAGCTGTGTGCGGCTGACTGGACCCGACGACCAGAGAAGGCAAAGTGGGATAACTGGCACAAAGTCAGTGGGCTCCTGCTGCATACAGGTCCCAGAAGAGGGGTTTGTGGAGAAAGAGGGGACTTTTGTGTCCATCATCGAATACACCTTGGGTCTGGAGAATATTAATGCTTACACAGGAGTGGTAAATCGATTAGCCACACACGACAGAGTGCTGCCTGAATACCCCATCTCACTATTAGAGGCCGTGAATGTAGGTTATTGGGCTCTCCGTCAGTAGGTCACATGCCCACAGCTCAAGGGTACAACCTACAAGTGGGTGCCGGCTGAATACTCACAGTCTACACGTGTACTACAGCACCTCCTGAGTACGGACCTGCCAATGACCATCCGCCGGGGTGCCAGGTGTTTAGGAATACAGTTGCAACTGGGTAAAGTTTGGAGACCATCAATAGTTAACCTTCTTGATTCAAAATTTTATTAACAAAACCAGGGAAGGAGGAAGCAAGAGTGAACAGTCTCCACAGTCCCAACCAGGCAGAGGGAAGATACAGAGGGAAAGACAAGGAGAGGAGAAAATTCTGAGACCCTCTGGTAAGGGCAGATGGGCAGTCAAATGGTGGATGGGCACAAGGAGAAACTCAGGGACCATTGAAGAAACAGACAAATGGGGGATTTCAGGAAGCTTCCCTGCCTGGAATGCAGGGGGTGAGGATGTCTGGGCCAGTGAGGCTCAGCGGTCAGCACTGGAGCGCAGGTCGGTAGTAAGTGGGTCATGCTGGATTGTTTGGTGCAACATCAGAGCCAGTAATCCTGCCCGGTTTGTCATGGCTGTGCGTACATTGCGCTCCTGCTCGAACAGTTCGTCCAGCTTGTACCACTGCCAGGGGAGTAGAAGGACCCATGAGAAGGAGCTTTGGAAGACCCATCTCCCCCTGGCCACACCCAGCATCCAAACCTACCACACGCACGCGTTCTAGGTCCACTTCGGCACGGCGCAACTTCTCCCAGCAGTAATGGCGGTTGCACTGGCGCTTGGGGAGGCGGCAAAAGTCCCCTGTGAGCTCAAAGACATCACGTACAAGGGGGCACCCGCATACCTCATCCGCTGGCACCTGTAGGGAGACCGGGGTGGAGGCGAATGGCAGGGTGGTAAGGTAGGAAAGAGATTAAGAATGGGGAGTGGTCAGAAAGGGAGGAGGGAAAGAATGAAAAATTCAGGGGAAAGTGGAGAGGAATGGAAGAAGAAAAGGCAGGGCAAAGGGGAGAAACAGGAGACGATGAGACAGGAAAAAGATGGTGATAAAGCAGGGATAAGTGGGAATTATAGAAGTGGTAAGGTAGGAAAAGGAAAGGAAGGGGTGAAGAAGGGAGAAATGTGGGGCAGTGAGGAAGAAGAGGGACAGAATGGGGGGAGTTGAGGGAAAAACCTTACTTTGGGGTCTCGTGAGTGCTCGGGGCACAGCACCTGGAGTCGCTTACAGTATGTCTTGCTCTGAGGATTGTAGACATCACAGAAGAGTCGTGTGGCCCTGGGGGTTTGGAGTAGAGAGAGGATCATGGGAAGAGAGAAGGAAGGGGGCTCACCTATCTGTAGCCATGCCCATATCCTGCCCCAATATTCCACTTCTGACCCCAGCCTTAACCTCCCTGCTGTAACTCCACATAGCTAGCACCCGCACTCACCCTTCAATGCGTGTGGGGTACATGGACCCAAAGGACGTCTGGCTTTCATACTGGAAGGATGAGCACAAATGGAGGGGAACTGTGGATGTGTGCTGCATGCCCTCCCAAAACAATACCCAGACAACACATCTGTCCCCCACGGACCCACTGATATTCCCAAACCATCTGACCCCCTCAGGCTGACACCCTGACCTTGGCATAGCAGCGCTCCATATGGCGCAAGGCAACACGTGGGTTGATTGGGTGTCCGCAGGAGACACAGAAGATCTGCAGGTCCGTGTCGTCACTGTCACCCTCATTGCTCTACATGGGGTGGAAGGAACAGTGAGGCCAGGCAGGATTAGGTGTTGGGCCCTGCACTGCCATGCCCATGCTTGCTCACCTCCTCATCCTCGCGCACAGCTTGCTGCTTGGCACGTGCAATGATGGACTCGAGCTCATGGAATCGGCGCTCCATTTCCTGAAGGCGGGTGCGGGCGCTCTGCTGCTCACGGCGAATGCGTTCCAGCAGCTTCTTGCCATGTTCCTCAGCAATACAGGGGCTCTGCTGCCACTGCTGGATGCGCTGGGGGAGGATCTCATAGATGCGGCTACAGGAGCAGTGGGTGGAGTGCAAGTGGAAAAGTGGAAAAATAAAAGATGAGGAAATGGGATAAGCCAAGGATGGCAGAATGGATGGATGACTAAATGGTGAAGTCAACAGGTGAATGGTAGATAGACAAGCAGATGAATGACTGAATGGTAGATGGATGGGTAAACGGACAGGGGAGTGCTTGGTCGACTGAATAGTGGACAGGGAACTGACTGGCAGACATACAGAGGGATCTGTTCAAGCCCTACTCTGTACTCCCTTACTCCCTTGAATCTTCCAAGAATGACTCACTTGGCTGCCAGTTTCATGCCACAGTCGTCTGAGCAATACTTGGAGCCCGGCTGGGCAGGGCGCACACAGCCAGGTCCCAGGCACTGTGGTAGCGATGCAGGATCCTTGACATCGGCACGCTCCGGGTGTTTCCATTTGTCCTTGTGCTTCTGCTTCTGCCGATGCCGCTTGTATCTCTCCTCCTTCTACGGAATGAGGCAGGTCAGGACAGGGAGGAGTTGAAATCAGCCCCAGACCCGTCTCTCCCTGCATCCCACCCCTTTCTGACTTTCACCCCGGTTAGCCCCCAGTTAGCCCCTGCTCTCCGGCTTCCCACATCCATTTCTTTCTCTCCATCACCTTCTTCTCAGATTTCTTCTCTCGACGTTTCACATGCTTCACTTTCACTGCCCTCTTCCTCAACGCAGGGTCCAGAAAAGGAGACTCCTCTGTGTCGCTCATCCAGGGCTGCAAGTGAGGCATATGCTGATTAACATGCCCTACTCAGGACTAGCCACCACCTACTAGTTCCCAAAGCAGACTTCCATACCCTCCGCCTCCTCTCTCCTCATTATGGGTGCTCTGCTTCTGTAACCTCCACCCTTCCACCATGCGATGCTCTGCCTGCTCACCAGGCCATGGTCATCAAAGGCCCCTGCACAGAAGTCCTGGTACAAGTCAGGGTCCAGTGGCAGGTCCTCATCTGAGAGTGGCTCAGGTGTGGCTGTAGCCTCAGGTGGCTCCTTAACTGCTGATGATGCCACTGCCCCCTCGTCCTCACGGGTGCGTCCCAGCTTCTGTGATGGCTGTGGCTGCTGCTGGGTGGGCAGTGGACGGCGAGGCCTTGGCAGGGATTCTGAGGGCGTCACTGGCGAGAGCTGCAGGGCAGAATCTCAGGACTGGCCCTGAATAAACCTGCCCGCATGCCCCGCCCCGCCCTGGGGGGCTGGACTCACCGAGGAAGGGAAGTACTTGTACGATTCCTGTGCCGGCAGGAGGAAGGCCCAGGTCAGCCCCAGATGGATGGAGGGTGACCTGGCCCTAACCCCTCCCATAAGTGCCTGGCCCCACCAACTAACCCTGCCTTGCCTCCCCAGGCACATCAGCTCCCCCACCCCTCATCAATAGGACATGCTCAGCTCTGTCCCATCTGCCGACATGCCTGACTACCCAGAAACATCTGGCCCGACCTGGCCCACCTAGGGTTGGGGGCTCCCGTGCTAGCCCAGCACACCTAGTCATGACCCATTCATCTGAACAGGCCAGACTCCTTCCCACTTGTCTGTATGCACTTAGACCCCACCCCACCTGGCTGACCCACCTAACCTCAACCAGCTCTTACTGAACACACTGACCCCCTAACCTGACCCTTCCCAGCTCTGCCCATGCTCACCCGGGCCCGAAGCTGGCACTGACGCAGCCGGCACTTCTGCCGGATCTTGTTGGGGCCCCCAAACTTCTTCATGTCCCGGCAGAAGTCACAGTGGCCACAGTCTTCCGTGCGCCGGCAGGCCTCACACTCGCCACACATGCGGGCTGACCGTTTGATCTGCTGCTGCTGCTGTTGCTGCTGCTGCTGCTGCTGCTGCTGTTGCTGCTGCTGTTGCTGCTGCTGCTGGTGATGCTGAGTGAAGGGGCCCAAAATACAAATCAGGAACTCAAGTAGGGTCTGAGATGGGATCACCTTACCTATCCCTGCAACCGCAGCCACTCACCTGGCTGGGTGTGGCCCCCAAGGGCTGTGGAGAGGATTTGTGGGGCGAAGCTGAGCCCCGAGCAAGTATGGCCCCAACCCCTGTCCCTGAACCCGCCCGGCGCTGCAGGTCTGGATCCGGGGCAGGCCTCTTGCGCCCTCCACCCTCATCCCGGGGCTCACTGCCGTCTCGCTCATTACTGTCCCGTTCCCGTGACTTCTTGAGCCGATAGCGGATCTCCAGCTTGGGGTCTTTCTCTGTTGGATAGAGAGTGGGGCCAGGGTGGGCTGGCACTGGGAGATTCTTTCCTTTTCTGTTCCACCCACAATTACCCAATAGCTCTCTTCCTCCAATCCAAGGAAGAGCTGCCCCCGCCCATGGAACCCACTATTATGGCTCACCACAGAACAATCACTCTGCCCACAAACATGTATCACTACTTCCCATGACCCGGCATCCCATTATGGCTCCTCCTCCGTCAATGCACCCCCTGCCTACCTTGTCCATTCCACCCCCCTCACCTTGGCACTCTCGACAGTACCACTCCCGGATGGCCTTGGCCATCTTCTCAGTGATCCGGATGCAGTCCCCATGGAACCACTCATTGCAGTTGTCACACCCGCTGCAGAGGATGGGGCGAGTGGTGGAGATGTGATGAGCGGCACCAATTGGCCTCACCCAACCTTGCCAGGTGACAGCCCCGCCCACCTTTCCCAGGCTCACATCATGAAGCAGTTGATGTCTGGTTTGCGGCAGATGCAGTAGATGGGCGCATTCTCCCCATTCTCCGACTTGCTGTCCTCCCCAGCATCTGCAGGCTCTGGGTCTGAACCATCCCCTTCCTGCGGGATCCCCCCATTATTGCTCCTTAGAGAATCCCCATCATGGCGACTCGTTCCTCCATTACAGCTCCATCAGGGCTCACCAAAGACACAAACACTCTGCCGATAGACTTCCCATTATGGCTCCTCATAAATCTCTCCACTATGGTCCCCACAACCCCCCCCCCATCACTCACTTGTGACACCCTATTACTCTGACTATAAACTCTCATCACTCTACCCTATACTTACCCCAGTGACACCCCTCACTCTATCCATACACTCGTAAAGACTCATTACACAAACCCTACCACTGAGCCCATCACAAGTTCTCACAAATGCCACGTGATTTATCTAGACTTCCCATCACAGTTCCCCACAGATCCCGTTGTTAGCTCCACGGACACCCCTGCCTCCACCATGGTTCTCCATGGATCCTTGAGAGAGTCATCATGGCACGCTACAGACTACCCAATGCGGCTTATCGCAAAGCCTCTATCACTCTGCCCAAAGAATTCCCCGTCCGGACCCCAAGGAACTACCATCAGGTATTCCCTACTAAACTTCCATTACGGACCCCCACAGTGGATCCTCACAGAACTCCCAGACGGTTCACGCATCAGAACAACATCGGAGTATCAGACCCCCATCATTTTACCCACAGAAGCCTATTAAGGATCCCCACAGGCTCCCGTAATTCTGCCCAGACCCGCGTTACTTTTCACCACAAACCCCACGCGTCTGCCAAAGGACCTCACCATTTACCAACTCCACTAACATCTACCACCGACCCTCTCCCTGGACCCCGTACTCACCATCTCTCGAATGCCGGCGCACCCTTTCTCGACCCCCGAGAGCGACCCGCGAACCTACACAGACTACTCCACCACGTCCGCGGCAGTTGCAAAGGTGCCCACAACTACTTCCGCTTCTGGCAGCGCCTCCCGGGCACCGTACTCCTATTGCGCAGGCCCAGTGCATCGACCCCGCGACAAACAAGCGGCCGCCCGCCTACCATCCTGACTATCTGTCAGGCGTCGCCATTTTGACTACCGAGGCCGTATGGTGGCCGAGTCCATACGTTCTCAGGAAACATGGCCGCGCCGTAGCTCTGCTTTCCCGAGGGCGCCGCCACCTTGTCAGTCGACTCCGTACGGCGACTGCTTGTACGGCCTCACAAAGTTAGAGGCAATATGGCCGCGCCTACTGCGCGACTTCCATGCAGACGCCATCATCTTGGAATCTGATTCTGTAAGATGGCTGAGTCCGTACGTTCACAGGCAGCACATGGCAGCGTCCTGTTTGCGACTTCTACTGGGACGCTGCTGTCTTGACGGTGGATTCCCCACGCCGGGAGTTTGTCTTACGAAGTTCACAGGGAAAGCCGCCGCTCCTGCAACACTACCTGGATCAAGTCGCTTTTACTTCTCCATTCAATCACTTTTCACTTTTCCGCATGTATTAATGGGGCTCAGCCAACATGTCTTCTTGTGCTGCGCGGGAAACCAGGCCCACTGCATGTCTCTGGCACCATTTCCTACCACTCTCCTACTCTGCTTGCAGTTCTTCAACCAGGTCTGGCACGGTTCAGCCCCTGGGCCTTTCCAAGGTGACTCTCACTTGGCAGAATTAGTCCTGAACAACGATGGAAGACCATAAATGATGATGGCCTGACCATCTCTGGTGAGAAGTGGCCGGACCAAAGTAGATTTTGAAATCAGGTGCAAACGGCTTCACCAAATCCTCCCCTGACCCCACCACCATCAGAATGTAGATTTGCCTGGTTACTAGTGATGTACACTTTGGTTCTCATTTCACGCATATCCAACAATCTCTCAAGTAAGGTAATATTTTAAATTTTAAATTAAGTACAATAAAGAAAATCTGTACAGGTCAGAGAGCTAGAGAGCTCAGGGTAATGCTCTAAAGTGGGCAACTATAAATGTTAAATGAGATACAACATATCAGTGTTATTTTATATACAAATATTATAATTCCACTCCTTACCCTCCACACCCCACCCTCAAACACACTACATGCGAGTCATAGTAAATGTCCGCAGTCAATGCCAGGAGTTTATTTTGGATTGGGGTGAGGGGTGCGGTCAGAGAATTTTCACCATTGTCACAGTTTTTCTGGATTTCCTGGCTCTGGGCATAGGAGCAACTCATTTGCTAATGAGGATTCTGCTACTTGTGACTTAGAAGTTCCGAATTTTTCCCCCTACCTTTCCTAAACATTTTTTCCTCATGGTCCCCTCCACACTGTCACAGACACCAAGACACAGGAGCTACAACATAGGTTCTGTGACCTTCCCTTAAAAGAGGTTTTTAATGTTTCAAAGAACGAATTCTTTGTTTCATTGGTTTTCTCTATCGTTTCTCTCATCTTGATTTCATTCATTCCATTTTCATCTTTATTATGAGTTCTTTCTGCTCTGGGTTTAATTTGCTTTCCTTTTATTCATTTAATGTTGGAAAGCTAGATTATTGATTTGAGTGGAATGGACTCAGAGAAATTAGAGAAGTGAGCAATCAAAATTCAGTTTTCCAGTAAAGCACACAATAAGATAGGTAGTAATGTGGCAATTCCAGGAAGCATACCTCAACTTGATAGATTGCTCAACCTCATGGTTGGAGAAGGGCATAAAAGACCTCAATTGGCTTCAAAATCCAAACCACATTATTAACCCTCTGAGCTCTTCTTTCACCCTTCCATGCATAGCTCTGGGAAACTGGGCTACTATCTTACTTGCTTTCAGTGGCCAATCAGTGGCAAATAAGAGCAGAGTGTCCGTGGGAGACTCAAATGTGCTGCTTTTACCACTTGACTATGCGTGGATTTTGTTGACAATGACTGTGTGTGTGAAAGCTCTAGTATTCTCGTTGGCAACAAATACCATCAATTATTTTGTTTGAAGTGATGGTCTCAGTTCATTTTTCAAAAAACGTCTGCCAAATCTGAATAACTGCAGTTGTTTTTTTCAGATAAAAATAGTGTTCCATGACACAAGTGGCTAGTTCAGCTCACAACTCAAACAATTGTAGAGGTACTTTTCCTCAATAAAACTCTTGCACCGTGGTATGCAGTAATGCTTTGTGCTTCTCGCTTCATCATACATAATATTACAATGACAGATAACTTTTCCAGGATTGAGATTTAATAAAATTATTTAATTTTTTTGCTTCATCAAAAATATTCTTGGCTTTGCAGAAGCCACCACCCCAGAGCCACTCATGCCCAGCATGGTCAACCCAACCATGTTCTTTGATATCACCATCAACAGTGAGCCTTTGGGCCATGCCTCCTTCGAGCTGTTTGCAGACCAAGTTCCAAAGACAGCAGTACAAGGAGAAAGGATTTGGGTATAAAGGTTCCTGTTTTAATAGAATTATTCTGGGATTTATGTGCCAGGGTGGTGACTTCACACATCATAATGGCATGGATGGCAAGTCCATCTACGGGGAGAAATTTGATGATGAGAATTTCATCCTGAAACATACAGGTCCTGGTATCTTGTCCATGGCAAGTGCCGGACCCAACACAAAAGGTTCCCAGCTTTTCATTTGCATTGCCAAAACTGAGTGGTTGGATGGCAAGCACGTGGTCTTTGGCAGGGTAAAAGAAGGCATGAATATTGTAGAGGGCATGGAGCACTTTGGTTCGAGAAATGGCAAAGATCAGTAAGATCATCATCATTACTGAATGTGGACAACTCTAATAAGGTTGAATTGTTTCATCTCAACCATCAGACCATTCCTTCTGTAGCTTGCAAGAGTACCCCTCATCCCACCTGCTTGGAACACCCTATAATCTCTGCTTTCACTGCAGTTCATTGCATTCCGGATTTTCCGTGTCCCTTCAAGTCTAGCTGGGTTGCAGACATAAGTTTATGCCTATGAAATAAAAGTTAAAAAAATTCTTAAGTTGGTCTGGATTTGCGTGTGTGTGTGTGCGCGTGTGAATGTAAATGCTGAGCAATATGGTAAATGCCAGTATAGTTTAGAGCAACTGTAATTTGTGCTAGATTTGTGCTAATGCACCTGCAGTTTTAATAACCATTGATTTTATCCCATTTGGTATAAATAACATGGTGAGACAGAAAAAAAAAATGTCCTAATGTTACTATGGAAAGGTTTGATCTTGCAGCCCACCTGAAAGTATCTCAGGTATCCCAAGGGGTCCACAGGCAACACTTTGTTTGATAACTTATTGTCTATACTACAAAGATTAGTATTAATGAAGTATTGTTAATTAATTGAGATCGTGGATGAAAAAGGGGTGTTACAGAAAGTAACCACAGGATGATGTGATCATAAATTCCTAACTGGGCAGGTAGTGGTGGGTAGTCACACTCCAGGCATATAACTTCTTTAATAAAAGATTTATGCCAAGCGAGCCCTGTCCGCTGTTTCTGTACATGTAAGGTAACATACCTTTGAAATAAGCTTAACCGTCCTCAAGAGAGCACATAATCTTGACTATCCAGTAAATCAGTCCCCACCTTGCATTCTCCCACCTTCGTGTCATCTTCCTTACATTCACTCCTTAATTTCAAATGCATAAAAGAATCTGCAAAACTGTCATTCTCCCAAGCTTTTGAGATTTTGCTTTCCTGCAGTTGTCATCAATTTGGCTCAAATAAACTCTTATAAAAATTCTCTACAGATTTGGATGTTTCCTGTCAATATTTACTTGGCGTAGTCAGCAGGATTCCAAGAAGCTGACCACCCTGTGGCCAGGACCTGGTTCTGGGTACAAGTGAGGGCCCATTGTGCCCCACTGGCTCCCCTCTTCACATTGGGTGAACTTTGTTGAGTTTTCTCTCAGAATCCTGACCCTTCTTGTTTTAGGTAGTGGATCCTGACTTTATTTGAGCTGTTCTTAGAAAATCTTCGAGAGGAATAAGGGGTGAGATAACCCAGGGAAAAGAGAAGGAAAAATGGGTGGCTGCTTTTAATTTCAGCCTTTTAATTAGATAGCTTACTGAGAGTCTGAACAAATTCTTTGCTGGTTAAATAAGAGACGGAACTCTTTTAGCTCCAAAAAAGAAAGGACATTTGCTTCCTTAACCTGAATAACCAATGGAGTGACGACAGTTGTTTCAGATCTCCAAATCTGGAATGGCAGAGAGAGGTGCCACAAGGCATCCAGTGCAGTGTCACAACCAATCCCAGAGAGGCCAGCGGGGTCCCCAGGGAGAAACACAGGGCACTCTGGAGTGCGTTCACCCCAAGAAAGGGGCTGTGCCTTGAAAAGTGCTATGGTTCCAGTGACATCCAGTAAGCTCTTGCTGGCCTTTGCTCCAGTATTCTTAGGTGATTGTTGGGTTGCCTGAGGAGAAATTCCCTCTAGGGTGTGAAGAAGTTCTTTAGGGATGTTCATGGCATTTATTTGGCTCATCTGGAGATGTGCACGTAAAGGCTGGTTACCTCTAGAATTTTGTTAAGACTCTACAGATCTTATAGGAAAAACTAAATTAACATGGGAGATCATGCCTCCAAAGCTGAAAAGTGCCAGGACAGTCAGCCTCCCATTAATACTAAGATGGCTGAGATTAGGATCCTTTGATACTTCTAAATTGATCTTTGTGCACACAGTTGAAAAATGCCACTATAAAATTAGGCAGAATGAATGGAAAGCATATATTTATTTGGTCTTTCGAAGCTTCGAAACAAGGATTTAGATAAATAGATGAACTGACGATGTCATTTAAGTATCAATCCAATTCTTTTAGGTATTAAAAATGGCTGTCCTTACATTAAAAAGGGGAAGGTTATTTGGAACTTGACTTGTCAAGGACAGATATAAATTGTAAATGCCTCCCAAACAAAATTTGGATCCAACTGTTCTTTTACAAACTAGTGAATTTTCTTCATGACTGTTTGTGTCTGACTCTGCGTGTTTATATAGGTATTTTGCAAATGTGAGAAAATTTTCTAACTCTGGACGGTGTTAAAATTAATTTAAAGACAGGTGCTTATAACAATGGGATATTCTAAAGTTCTCCGAAATATAGAAACCAACTCAAATGCTTTTCAAGATCACATGATCTAAAATTAATCTCTAGTAAGTAAAAGTTAGTGTAAGTGTGTTGGTTTAAGCAAAACAGACATCTTTTGAGTTACTGATATTAAATATAACATTTATATTTTACCTAGGCTTACAAAAATAAATCCATGTTAATAACTGACTTGTTTCAGACTCAGTGTGTATACCCCTTTGTTTTGCTTAAAGCATGTGCAATATATGGCACCAGGCCAACCCCACTACTATATCCCACCAGGAATGGAGCCCTTCATCGGCAGCACAAGAGGGGTGCACATGGCCCATCACTCACATAAGGAACAGGCATATATTTCATTTCCGTTGAGTATAGAACTAACAGTGGAATCGTTGGGTCATATGATATCCCTATTTGTAACTATTTGAAGAAATCACCGGATTGTTTTCCAAAGTGACTGTGCCATTTTGTATTCTCACCGGCAGTGTATAAGGGTTCTAGTTTTCCCACATCCTCACCAACATTGTTATCTGTCTTTTGCAGAATAGCCACGTTAGTGGGTGTGAAATAGCATCTCATGGTGATTTCGATTTGTGTTTTCCTGATGGGTAGTGATATAGAACATTTTTCCATGGGCTTATTGGCCGTTTTTATATTTTCTTTGGAGACTTATCTAATCAGATCCTTTACCTATTTTTTCATGTTATTTGTTCTTATCATTTACTTGTAATAGTTCTAAAAATATTCTGGATACATGTCCCTTATCACACATGATTTCCGAACATTTTTTCCCATTCTGTGGATCGTTTCTTCACTTTCTTGATGGTGTTCTTTGACACACAAAAGTTTTAAACTTTGATAATGTCCAGTTTATCTATTTTTTTCTTTTATCACCTGTGCTTTTGGTGTTACATCTAAGAAACCATCGCCAAATCCAAGATCACAAAGATTCACATCTATGTTTACTTCTGTTAGTTTTATAGCTTAAGCTCTTACATTTGGGTCTTTGGTTCATTCTGGGTTAAAAAATCCATTTTCAGTTTCCTATACAGTGTGAGGTAGGGGCCCAGCTTCATTCTTATGCATAAGTATCCAGTTGCCCCAACACTTTTTATTAACTATTCTTTCCCCAATGAATAGTTATGGCACTCTTGTCAAAAATCAATAAATACGAGGGTTCATTTCTGTACTCTCAGTTCTATTCCATTGATCTTTATGTCTATTTCATACCAATACTGCACGTCTATATGTCTTGATTACTGTAGCTTTGTAGTAAGTTTTGAAATCATGAAGTGTGAGTCCTCCAACTTTGTTATTCTTTTTAAATACCGTTTTGGCTACTTCGAGTTACTTAAATTTCCATACAAATTTTATCAAATTGTCTAATTTTGCAAAGAAGTCCGCTTAAATTTTGATAGGGGTTGTGTTGTATCTGTTAATCAATTTTGGGGAGTACTGCCATGGTAACAGTATTAAGTCTCCCAACCCACAAACATGGGATGTCGCCCTTTCCTCTTAACATGAGCCCTGCCTTGTAGGTCCAGTTGGGCTAGGCTAGGCCGAGGAATGGGGGCATCTGGACAAGTTTCTAGGGCCTAGGGCCCAGGTTATTAACGTCCTTCTTGTCTTCCTCCCCCCCACTTACAGCTCCCTTTCCCTCCAACCCCTTAACTGCCACAGTTATCAAGATCGCCAAGTAAGGAGTGTGAGGTCTTTCACCTCCTCTTGCCCCACAAGGCCGGTAAGTTGTCTTTACATGTTGGGGGCCACTGACTGGTACCTGCAGCCGCCGCCTCACAGGCAGGATCCCCCAAACTGAAGCGACCAGTGAGCACTGCTTCAAAGCGCGGCGTTCTGGTTGCCACGGGCTACCCAGTCCCTGCGGAGGGTGGTTGGAGGTGTGTTCGTTCCGCCGGAAGTGGGCAGCATCACCATGGGGACCGACGCCGCCGAAACTAGCTAGTTCCTTTTGGCGCCGAGAAGCTGAGTTTGCGCGATTCTCTCCTCCACTCACACCGCTCTCTCTGCGCGTTTTCCAGGTTCTGTACGTCTTTCCTCTTGGAAAAGTTAAGATCTAACTACGACTCCCATTTATACAGCTAATTGCATCTTATAATAGATATAAAGGTCTGGTTGGATCTCCTTTGGTTCCAAGGGTGCACAGTT
This sequence comes from Rousettus aegyptiacus, assembly GCF_014176215.1. Classification (NCBI taxonomy): domain Eukaryota; kingdom Metazoa; phylum Chordata; class Mammalia; order Chiroptera; family Pteropodidae; genus Rousettus; species Rousettus aegyptiacus. The sequence continues at coordinate 77,318,612 of NW_023416287.1, forward strand.
AGGACTTTCTTAGCACGTCCAGAAGATTGTAATTACTTTGCTATTTATTGCATCGGCTTAAATGGGAGGTGGGCAGGCCGGGACGCCCTTTTCGGAGCAGGCGGGAGAGAGCGGGAGTCAGGGTGGCAGGCACGTTGCTCTCCCCGCCACCAGCGCAGCAGCCGCAGCCCTGCCCGCGCCGGGTCGTCTCCGCTGCAGGTCGGTACCTCCACTACGGTACGGACAGAGGGACCCCGACCCGGGATCCTGGGCACTCCAAGAGCTGGGCATCCCGCAAAGGAGCCTCCCAAAAGCTGGTTCCCGCGTGGGGGGTCCCTTGGCTCCATGGAGCTATGTCCGACCTCTGAACCCCCTTCCTCGTTTCCATAATGAAATCCCGCAACTCTGGGAGGTCAAGCGAGCACCCGGGGCAGGAGGGACCGCCACTCAGCGACAGGAGACTCGGCTGTCCCAGAGCCGTGAACTGTCCCAGCAAGACCCTGTAGGCGCTGCCCACCGCCAGGGTGGCTCTCTGGAGGCCACGCACTGCCCGTCCACCCTCACTGGGAAGCTCATGTCAGCGTACGGATAGTTTAGCTAAGCTACGCCATGGTTTTGCTGCCTCCATTTTGTTTGGCTAAGTGGCTTGCAAGGGCCTTAAACTGACACTAGTCCCCTCATACGAGCGTGTGTCCAAGATGGCAGCCAGAGTCCCAAGCAAATGTAAATTCCTGATGTGACCTCCCCAACGGCCCTTGTAACCAAGTCTCCCCTGCCTCCCAGTGCCTGTTTGCTTTATGCAGCCCTTAGGTCAGACCCTGAGGGGCTTACCAAATCCCCCCTCTTTTGGTTTTAATTGACCAACCCTATCCCGGGAGCCCCAAAGCACTCCACCCACGGTCCCTAATAAGGGCGTGTAGCCCAGGTCCTGCCTCTCTGTCTGTACCCTGTCTGGACCTCCCCGTGTGGCCTCTGGAGGAATGAGTGTACTTCCTCCAGAATCTGTAAGTGATAAACTTCTGTAATCCGGTTTCTCTTGTGGTTTGTTATTGAAGGGCAGGGAGTGGGGGGTGGGGGGGGGGAGGCTCACCATCGGGTAACCCGTGCTCTACTAATTATTTTAACAAAGTCATAAGTTGGTGGCATAAGACAGGAGCCTAGAACCAAACCACTCTCATCCCCCTCAGGGACTCAACCATCTGCCCCCATGTGGGAAGAGGCAGATCACACAGTTGGGGCAGGAGACAGGTGAAAGGAGGAGGGTTCCGGGATGGGAATGGGGTTGACCTCAGGAAAGCCACAAAGGCATCCTGGACTTCTGCAGATGGTGACACAACCGGTGAGCGGGAGGCTAAGAAAATCTACCTCACTGTCAGGCTGGAGTTTATGGCATATCAGAGATAGGTGTCACCTGGCTCTTTGGGGTAGGTGAACCTGAGGTCATTTCTTCGGGATCTGACTGTGTCAGACCCCATCCTCCCCGCCTGTGGGCCTACTAGGTTAGGAAAGGGAATCCCTTCTGGAGACATCCTGCTGTGATCATTGCTATTGTCTCTCAGGCACTGACTTTCACATGACTGAATTGAAATTATTATCACTACTTGCCAAATTCTCTTTTTTCAGCATTGTGATATGACTTTATCGCCCTGCTGTGTACCCTGACTTACCATTTCTTCTGATGATTTAGGAAAACAAATGTTTGCAATTTTCAGAAGGTTTATGGTAGGCTGCCAATGCTATGTCTTTGTGGTGTTTTAAAAGCTGTAATTATTCTAACATTCTTTTGATCTCAAGCATAGCAGGGAATTGTGTGAAAACAAAACAAAGAACCCAAAAAATCATTCTTGTGTAATTTCTCTGAATAGTTTGTAATAGTTTTCAGTATTCTGTCTTAATATGGACAATGTTTTTGTTTGCATTTCAAAAAACAAATGTACCTATAAAACACTGTATTTTTTGTTCTTAAATATTTTGATGTAATCCTATATGAATTTATAATATAGGTGCTTATATTTGCTCATTATGTAAAGGTTTTTTGCATAATCATTCATAGTACTACAAAGAAGCATGGCAAATATAAAGGTTTCTGTTTTCATTTGAATAAATATTTTCTTTAATCTAACAAAAATGGGAGCAGAGGTAAGTCTCTGATTTTTTTCTACCACTATATTATTTTAAGATACAACTCTTCCTTAGTAAGGTAATCGATTTTAATCTCAGCACTATACAAGTAGCCTCTTCAATTCCAGGAAGAATCTTTGGGCTAGACTCTTCTTTCTAGTGTGGTTAGACCCTTTTTTGAAACATATTAATAATTATACTATTTATCAGAGTGACCAACACAAGAAGCGCCATGTTAAAACTTGCATGGATTGTGTAAAACAACACAAATAGGAATGGCAGACATGAAACGCTGTACCCAATTGCTGAGCAAAACAGCCGCTGGCGTGCATATTACTAAAAGCTAAATGCGGTCACTAACCACGTTCTGAGATCCAACAGGCGCTTTTGCTAATTGGCTTTAGATATGGAACTTGTCTTTTTTCTAGTTGTCTTGGGTAGGGATACAGGGCCCCTGTAATCTATTGTGTACCTCCTAAATTGGATTTTTAAAACATATCAGTTGTTCTCACGATTATATCCTTTAGGCTCATTCTCTCTTAGTATTTTCCGAAAATGTCAGCCTCCTCATCTATGCAATGATAGCCACACCTCTGTAGTTGCTGCACCCATGCCTCCATGTCTTGGCCCCATAGATGTCCCAGGTTCTCCTTTACTAACCACTTTCCAAGATAGCAGATAAACTATCTGCCTAACTTGACCACAGCTCACATTTCATTTTACTAACTCTTCACCAGCCCTCCCTACACATCATTATATGAGCTGAACTCACGTTAAAAGTAACGCTGAAAATCCTTGTTGTGTCTCTAAACTGCTGCCCTTCATTTGTAAGGATGGGAGCACTATCCCATAGTCAGAACTGAATGTATTTTTTTAGTTCATTTGTCATAATTTGTATACAAGAAAATTCACCTCTTTTACTGTATAGTTCCACAAATTTTAACAAATGTTTACAGTCACTTAACAATGATCACAATCAGGATATAGAACTCTCTCATTACCCCCCAAAATTCCCTTGTTTTACTCCATTATACTCAACCTCTCTCCCCATCCTTAGCACCTGGAAATAACTGATCTGTTTTCTGTTCCGATAATTTTGCCTTTTCCAAAATGTCGTATGAAAGGAACACTTTACATAGAGCTCTTTGACTTGGATCAATGCTTTTGAAATTTATCCTAGTTATTGCATGTATCAGTATTTCCTTTTTAATTATGGTAGTATTCTTTGTATGGATGTACCATATTTTATCTATCTATTGAAAGGCACTTAGGTTGTTTTTGGTTTGGGATGGTTATGAATAAAGCTATAAATAATTGCTTAAATTTTTTGTGTGAATATCAATTTTCATTTTCTTGAATAAATGTTTAAGTGGGATTGCAAGGTGATAGAGTAAGAGTATGTTTAATTTTTTTAAACTCCCAAACTTTTCCAAAGCGTCTACACCAGTTTCAACGGCAATGTATTTTATTTACTTCATTGTATTTTCTTAAAAAAAAAAAAGCTATTGAAATATAATTCTCATAACATAAAATTCATCCACTTAAAGTTCACAATTCATTGATTTTTAGTATACTCACAGAACTATGTAAAGATTACCACAATCAATTTTTAGAACATTTTCATCACCTCAAGAAAGGAACTCTGTACCTGTTAGCAGTCCCTCCTCATTTCCTCTCAACCTCCTCAGCCCTGGGTAATCACGAATCTACTTTTTGTTTCTGTAGATTTTCTTGGGCTGGACATTTCACATTAACGGAATCACACAATATGTAGTCTTCTATGACTGGCTTGTTAACACGACTACAAGGTTCATTGATGTGGTACTAGGTATTAATACTTCATTCCTTTATGTGGCCAAAACACTGTTTGGATATATTACATTTTATTTATCCATCCATTCACTGACAAACAGTTGTTTCTACTTTCTTGACAATGATGAATAATGCCGATATGAACATTTGAATACAAGTTTTTGCATAGAAATATGTTTTAAGCACTTGGTAATATACCTAGGAATGGAATCACTGGATCGTATTGTAACTCTGTTTAATTACTTGGTGAAGTAGAAGGCTGTTTTCCAAAGTGGCTGCATCATTTTACATTCCCACCAATAATGCACAGGATAATTGTGACCACGTAGGGATTTCACTGTGTATACACACTGCAGGGACTAAATCAATATCTCCGTAATTGCATAAGTGCAGGTGGAGAGGTTTTTGGAGAATTGTGTTGGCTAGGCAGAAACAAAGGGATTTGAGTACTTACACCAACAGTCTGCAGCTCTACGCAAAACCTTTCTACATTCTATGGCAAGCAGGCTTCCCTTGGTCTCCTTCATAACAACAATCCTTTCAGCCATCCATCCTTCCTCGAATTTTCAGGGTCAGTTCAGTCAAGCAGCCCTCGGGGTTGAACTGATCACATAAAGAAGTCGTAGAAGACTGAGAGGGCTGATACAGGCATGACACCCGCAGCTTCATTACATCACAGACTATGCTCCAAGAGATGCTGTACTAGTTCCATATGTCAGGCTGGTTATCGGCCAGCTCAGAGCCCAGATCTTCTGCCTCCCAATCTGTGTCTCTCCTGGGACCTATCGACCTATCACCCTATTGCAAAGGGACAGCCCTCCTCGGCGTCTTGGAGACTGAAGGGCCTTCAAGACCCCTAAAGCTGATTTTTCAGACACATAATTTATACAGTAAAGCTGACTCATAGACAATATTTTTTGGAGGTAGGGTAGGTGGTGAACCCATCTGTCAAATCCCCTTACTATATACCAGAGCACACTCCGCTCTTTACCCGGAGCCCTTGCTTCATTGCAATTCGGTTTGGTTGGGTTAGGCCTGGGGGCGAGGATAGCTGGAGAAATCTCAGGGTCTCGCACACTCTCCCAATTCCCTCATTTTAACTGTGATCACCCCCTCGGGAGTGAGGCCCTTCACCTCCCACTTTACCATCTCTGATGGCTGACTTTATATTTTTGCGCTTTGCGCTCACAACGGATACCCAAGAGGTAAGAGATTGGAGGTAGGCTCTGTCACTATGGGAACCGAAGACGCCAGGACTCGCGACTTCCTATTGGGGGTGGAATTGCTGAGTGTGCGCAGTCCTCACCTCACCATTGATCACGCCCCCAGTCTCCGTTGCCCGCTCACTGGTTTGGATGGAGACTCTCAGGAAATCTATTTTTGTGAATAACACAACATGCTTTCCCATGAGAAACTCACGATGTAGCTGGAGAAGAGACATAAAATCAAAAAATTTCAGTAATTTTAAAAGTACCATTAAATAGAGGAATGGGAATGTCAGAAAAATTTGACCCAGTCTGAAGGGATCAAGGAAAATTGCCTGCAGAGAGAATTATTGAAAAAAACTTTGAAAGGTGATTCAGAATTATCCAGGGATGATAAAAAGGGTTTGCGGGCTGAAGGGTATTCCAGATAGAATACCATCATGAACAGAGAGGTAGAGGCGTCAGAACAGCATGCATGTATTGGCAGGGTGGTGTTGGCCGGCTTGCAAGAGCGGCAGCCATCACAAACAGCTATGTTGCCGTGGGGTCGACTGCCGGGCAGGTGGGGCTGGTTGCTCAGGCTGGTGAGGTTGGCAGGAGCTGGGACAATGGTGAACTAGGACTTCATGCCAAAGAACCTGGGCTTTCCTTTGAAGATGCTAGGGAACCATGAAGGCACTTCTGTCAGGGAAGTCTTGAGTCCTGCCACAACCACCCTGCTCACCTGACCACTGGGCTTCAAGCCATTCCTGATCTGGTTCTCCTCCTGTCCACTGGACTTCTATTCTGACCCTGTTTTTCCCAGCAATAACAAATCTAAATGTGATGGTTCATAAGAGGACATTGTTGTCAATTCCAAGGCTGTTGTGAACATCTGTGGGGCATGGCAGATGGAAGGACCAGATAATCCAGACATGTCATTCTGGAGGGCAGTTTGTCAATGGAAGGGATAGGTACAGTGGATGCTGTACTGAGCCACCCCATTTCCCCTAAGGGACATAATCTCCCAGCTGCAGATCTTGTTGCTAGGAAATTCACCGAGACTTAACTGAGAACCCAAAGCAGATACTATTAAAAATGGTCAACGAAAATAATGCTAAAAGCAAATGGATTAAAGTCAGGGATATTTAATTGTATTGAATGACGTATCAACTGGCTGATCAGATTTGGAAGAAGGTTCGAATTTTAAAATCCTGAGGAAGAAGAATTACACAGTAACCAGAGGGCAGAATTTAAAAGACAAAGTCCTGGACACAGTAGGGAGACTGGGCTTTAAGGGGAGGGTGACTGCCTCTTCCTTGCAAGTTGGTGGGAAAATGAAAGGGGAATTCAGCATTTCTAGGTTTGTCCCTGGAAGTCTGAAGATGCCCGTGCTTGAACATTCTATATCATCTTTGAAATCAAAGTCCATGGCAACTCGTGGGCTCAGAGGGGTTAGATTTAAGCTGGAGGTGAGACTGGAAGGATAATGCTGTCTATGTACAGCCCGCTGTTTATCTTTTTATATGTTTGGGCCCATTTGGTTTGGGTGTGTCTCAAACTATGTATACTTGAATTGTGGTTTGTTTATTTTTAAATCTGAAAATTTATCATATTGAGGGTTAAATCCATTTGCTTACATTGTTAGAGTTTGCAAATCAACATCAGAAGTTGGTATGAGATTCAGGGCTCAAGGAGCACTTACATGTGCCTAGATTTGGGTTGAATGAGGTAGGGCGACGCTGGGGTGGGGGAGAAGCAGAAGGTATATACCGGAGAACTGGGTCCCGTGGGAGTTAGAACTGGGAAGTGACTAAGCCACATGAGAATTATATAAATTTTAGAGGCTATAGACTTCTAGGAAAGGAAGGGATTGGATAGCCATCTTGTGTTTTCAAGGTGACTTAAATCTTTTATTCCTATTTTAGTATCTAAAGTTATAGTTTCTAGGATTCAAGTGTACAATTCGGTGGCTTAAATAACAAAGTCTTATAACCTCAGTTTGACTCTAGATTCTGCCATTACTAAATGGTTGATGCTGGGAAAGTTCATCTCTTTTGAGTCTCAGTTTTCTCATTGTGAAAATGGGTAAAATCAATGTCTCCCTAAGAAGACTGATTTGAGGTTTAAATAAATAGTGTCCAAAGGAAGACCTCACCAAAGAGCAGCTTCTTCCCTTATTTATTCACATTACATTTTCGACTGCTGTCTCCCTGAAGAAATGTTTAGAGACACTGCCAGGTCTCTTCCAAAGCCATTTAAAATTATGAAGGTGGCTTGTTTAGGCTAATTGTGGTGGCTTTAATCACATGACTTTTCCCACCCTAGCTCCTCCATTCTTAATATCTATACTTTTTGTCACACACAAGCTGCTGGGATTTACATGAGTTGGAGCAGATGTTCCAACTTTCTACTCTTTCTCTTTCTTTTCTGCTTGCTTGCTGCACAAATTCAAAGTACAGAACAGGCCTGCTCCTCTGGTTTGGCAATAGGTTTTTCCAGTTCCTACTGACTCCTACACAAGCCCTGGCAATCACTCTTGAGTAGATCAGTGTTGTCTCCCATAAAGCTAGTCTGTAAACATCCCCTTGAATCCTATGTCCTACGGAAGCCTCCAGTCTACTGCTTTCTATTTTCAGGATTTTTTTAAAGGTCTTTGAGCCTAGAGAAGAGGGAGCAGTTCTGTATGTTGAATGAGGTTCACTACATGTAAAATGAAGCATCACAAAACTGTTTCCTACTATTCTGTGTTGACTATTCATTTCCTCTTAATTATTTCTTATCTCTCTTCTAAAATCGTCCATTATGAACAACATAGCACATCACTACCTTCTCCGTTATATGTAATAATTTCATGCACAGGGAAACTATTTCCCCAGTTAGATTATAAGCTCCATTAAGCAGGAATCCTGTGTTTCTTGAATGGTAAACCTTCCAGGGCCCTTTGTATTCACTGCTCTGTCTCCTAATGAGCTGTGCACATAGGTGCATAATGGCCAGCTCAGGACTCAGATCTCCGGCCACCCAGCACAGTAACTTTTGGTGATACCTGCTCCCCATATTAAGGTGCCTTTCAATAGGATTCTTAGCTGTAAAGACCTTTAAGATGCCCAGGTTATACTTATTTAAATACAGATCTAAATATAGATCATCATAAATATAAAGTAGTGTATGGAGATTTTGTGGCGGGGAGCGAGAGGCAAAGATTCTACTGCTTATATTTTCTCATCTTTCAAATCTCAACACAACACTCCAGTGCATGCTCTTTTCTTAGGTATCTTCTAAGTGCAGGTCCAGGTAGATTGGACATAGCCGAGGCGGTAGGCCTGCAGAAAGTCCCAGAAACGCACTGCCCACCTGCACTTAACACGATTACCAGGTAGGGAGTGGTCATGTTGCCTCCCATTGTCTGCTGCCCACGTCCACTCTGAAGTAGGGAATCCCATGACTGGAGCGACCTGCCAAGCCCAGGGACCCACTCTGGCACACGACAGTCTGGTTGCCATGGTGTGTGTATCCTGTGAGTCTAGAAGCAGCACTGTCACCATAGGAACCAAGGACACAGGAACTGGCGACTTTTTCCTGGCGAGGACCTGAGTCTGCACGATCTTCACCTTGTTTTCACTCATCCCTCCACTTCAGCATGAGAGGCGGAGTACGAGCTTCTTTAACTCAAAAAAGAAAAGTCAAGGGTCTAATTACAATCTCTTTATAACCTGTAGTTTATACACTATAGAAACTGTTAAGCCCTCAGTAGATCACATCTAGTTTAAAAACAATGCAGTTAGGGCTCTCGTAGCCCCCCAAGGATGCTTTTGTTATTTTGCTATTTATCGTACCAGCTTAAACTGGGGGTAGGCAGGCAGGAGTGCCCCTCTCAGAGGAGGGATGGGAGAACCAGGGTCAGGGTGGTGGCCACAGTGCCCACTCCTCCCCCCACACCCCATGCCAGATCTCACAGTAGCCTCAGCCCTACCCTCAGCCGGGTCCACACCACTACTGCTTTGTGCCTCCACTCTGGCACTGGTGGGAGGGACCCCAACCAGAAACCCTGGGCACTCCAAGAGCTCAGCATCCAGCAAAGGAGCCCCCAAAAGTCAGGTCCCAGATGGGGTTCCTCGGTCCCATGGAGATGTGTCCAACCTCTGAACCTGCTTCTTGGAGGATGGATTTCCATAATGGAAATCCCACATTCCCCAGGTGGGCAGCATATACTTGTAGCAGCAAGGGCTTCGGCTCAGTAACAGAAGACCCAGCTGTCCCTGAGACAGGTACTGTTCCAGAGAGACCCCTGCAGGCGCTGCCCACAACCAGGGTTCTCAGGGAAGACCTGGGGTCCTGGTGGGGAATACAACACCTTCCTGGCCAGGATCTGCAGCTGGCTACCAGCTACCCATCACCTGCAACAGGAAATCTCAGGGCAGGAGAAAGAGCCTACAGCCGAGCTGCTTCCACTCCCCCCGAAAGAACTGGACCTCTACCTCCTTGTGGGGAGAGGCAGATTGCAGAGCCAGGGCTTAGTCAGCTCATGTTTGGGGACTTGTGGAAAGAGGATCATCCACAGGGGGGAATGGGGTTGACCTCAGGGAAGCCAGGAATGGTATAACGGGCATCAGGAGAGGGTGAAATAACCAGGAGCAGGAAACCTAGAAAACCTGCCTCCTGGGCAGCAGACTAAAGCCGAGAGTTTGTATCACCAGCCCCCTCCTGCAGCGACCTGAGCCCAAAGTAGACAAAGACATCACAAGAAAACTACACACCAATATCCCTTATAAAAACAGAGGCAAAATAACCTCAACGAAATACTAGCAAACTGAACCAAACAGTATATTAAAAAACATTATCTGCAATGACCAAGAGAGATTTATTCCAGGAATGCAAGGGTGGTTCAACCAAAGAAAATCAACCAATGCAATATACCACAACAACGGAATGAAGGAAAAAAGTAATCACCTCAGATGATGAAGAAAAACATTTGCTAAGACCTAATACATTGTCATGGTAAAAAAAACACCAGAAAACGAGGAATAAAAGGGAACTTCCTCCGCATGATAAAGGCACAAATGAAAAACTCGCAGCTAACATTATACTAAATAGTGAAAGCCTGAGAGCTTTCCCCTTATGATCAGGAACAAGATGAGACTGGCCACTCTCATCACTACTATTCAACAGTCTACCAGAAGTTCTAGCCAGAGCAATCAGGCAAGAAAAAGAAATAAAAAGGCATCCAAATTGGAAATGAAGACGTAAAACTATCTCTATTCTTAGATAACATGATCCTATATATAGAAAATCCCAAAGGAAGAAAAAAATAAAAAACTACTAAAGCTAATAAATTAAGTAAAGTTGCAAGGTCAAGAACAAGATCAATTTTTTGAACTGATAAAATCAACTATAAAAAATTTATAGCTAATATCACACTTAAATAGTGAAAGACTAAATAATTTCTTCTTAAGATTGTGAATAATACAAGGATGTTGCTGTTGGGAAAGGCAGTCACATGCGGCTTCTTGCCCTTTGGGCCTGGAACATTTCCTTGCAGAGAGATAAAGAGCATTTACAGCCCGTGCTGGGTGTATCTCTTTGTTTTGGGAATATCTTTTCCTGTTCCTGGCTTAATGTGTACTTCTTTGTTCTGTGTGTGTCATATGGCAACTGGCCAACGCCAGTGCTATATCTGTTCCTGGCGGGGAGGTAATAGGTTCTTTTGCCTGCAGCACAAGATGGGTGCGTGCAGACCATCTCCTTGTGTTGGCTGCGGGGCAAGTCCTGCTGACCATGGGGGCAGACACTCATTATTGAAGCTGATCTTGCTCTGTCTCTTCTCTCCGTGAGTAAAGCATTGTTACATCCAGTGCCTACGTGAGTCATGTCTTTCTTGGCTATCACAACATCTGTAAACCATGTGGTCAGTTGACATCCTGGGATTGTTGCTCCTAGGCAACAGGTGTCACTTGATTGACATCTACTCTCACCATTCCTGGTCAATATAATATTTAGGTCTTAGTAAAACGAGATCTTCTCCACTCCCTCTAAAAAAAATAAGTAAAAGTCATATCAATTGGAAAGAAATAAAACTTCCCTATAACAACACAATTTTCTACATGAGAAAACCCGAAGGAATCTTAAAATTAAAAAAAGCTCCTAGAATATATAAGCAATATAAGCAGTTTAGTAATGTCACAGGATAGAGGACTGATGTACAAAATTAATCATGTCTATATAGACATCATATCAAATTAAAACCAAAAAAATTTTAATACTATTGAAAATAACTCCAAAATAATGAGATATGTATAAATATAAAATATGTGCTGTATCTGTGTATTTAAATCTTCAAAATACTAATGAGAAAAATCAAAGAGCTAATTAAATGGAGAGACATGTCAGATACATGGATTGGATGACTCAATATATTTAAGATGTCAATCATCCCCACGTTGAACTACAGATTTAACACAATTCTAGTCAAAACATCAGCAAGATTTCTAGTGTACTTATACATAAGTTGATTTTCAGATTCTTACAGAAATAAAGGAACTAGGATAGCCAAAATTAATTTTAAAAGAAGAAGAAATTTAGTGGAATCACATGCCTTTATTTTAAGACATAAAACTACAGTAATTGAGACAGTATGGTATTAGTAAAGAGACATATTCATCAATACGAAGTCCAGAAACAGACTCACTCAAATATGTCCAATTGATTTTTTTGCACTAATACAAAGGCAATTTGATGAAGAAAGGACAGTATTTTTCAACAAATTATGTTGGAATAGTTGAACATTCACATGCAAAAAACAAAAATGAACCTTAACCCAAACCCTACACCTTATACAAAAATTTACTGAAAATGGACCATATATCTAAATGTAAAACATGAAATTATAAAACTTTTAGAAGGAAACATAGCAGAACAGGAAATCTTCATGTGCTGGAGTTAAGCAAAGAGTTTTAGATGTCACATCAGAAGTACGCTACATTAAAGAAAAAAAACAGACAAATTAGACTTCATCAAAATTCAAAACTTTTGCTCTATGAATGACACTGTTCAGAGAATGAAAAGACAAGATAAAGGCTAGGAGAACAGATTTGAAAAATACATATACAAAAAAAGGACATCTTTCTAGTATACTATATATAGAACTCCCAAAACTCAACAGTAAGAAAACTAGATGACTAATTTCAAAAATAGGCAATAGACTTGAACATACATTTTACCAATAAGTTCAAGAAAAGATGCTCAACACCATTAGCCATTAGGGAGTCATTTCGGGGTGATGGAACCCTTCTGGATCCTGACTGTGGTGGCATTTACACAAACCAATATATTTGTTAAACCTATACAAAATCTATTTTACTGTATCTTAATTGAAAAAATATATAAATTTACATTTAATCCCCAAAATAAGTAAACCTATGTATGATCACCAAAGGCGACGTTTTGTTCTTTTAACCAAAGTCTAATTTCTCTGTGACATCTCTTCAGATGTTAGTTTTTATCTGTTTTAAAATGACAGAGCTTAACAATTTTAACCTAGATTGGTACTTACTGCTGTAGTTGTCCCAAGATTTGGTATTCATGATGAGCATTGTGAGTGGTGAACTTATCGTTTCACCCACGGTACTAACAAGTTCCAAAGAATAGCCATTATACATGTTAAAAGGGGAGACTGTGGATTGGGGTTAGGGTTAGGTTGAGTTGAGATTAAGGTTAGGTTTGGGTGAAACTCATAGTGAGAGAGGAGAAAACCCTGGGAAGGAGGTGTTTTCAGAGAATGCTGGGAATGGTCCACACTTAGCCATTTTATCCTCAGGATCAGGACCTGGACCCTGTGTTTATTTCTGATAGGTAGACTAATAGGGGTTTCCATTTTACTCTTTAGACTTTTTTGTGTTCAACTTTTCAATTAAAAGTGTTCTCCTTTTATAACAACAACAACAACAACAACAACAACAACAACAACAACAACAACAACAACAACAACAACAACAAAGCGACTGGTAAGAAAAAAGATAGCGAAGTCTGGCTTCATACACTTTTAAAGCAGATGGACTTCCTCTCTCCTGCCCCACATCTGGGTTTGCATGGTTTGCAGGTGCTCCCAAGCAAGGTGCTGCCCTGCCATCTAGTGGCCACATGGCAAGGAAGCCTTACAACCAGCACTCCCAACAAGTCAAATATCTAGTTATCAAGTTTGAAGATAACAAATACACAGTGTTCTAGGTAAAACTTTGATTTGGTTGGAGTCTCTATAATATTGAATTTGTCTATTTTTCTTCCATTTCTGTTGGTTTTGCCTCACGTATTTTGATACTCTGTTATTAGGTGCACACATATTTAGGATTGTATGTCTTCTTGGAGAATGACCCCTCTACTATTACGTAGTATCTCTGTTCATCTCTGATATTTCTAGTTCTGAAGTCTTCTTTGTCCAAAATAATATAGCTACTTCAGCTTTCTTTTGAGTAGTATTATCATTGTATATCTTTCTCAATCCCTTTACTTTTAATCTATTGGACTCTTTATATTTCAAGTGGTTTTCTTACAGGCAACACATAGTTGAACCATATGTTCTTTTTAAATCCAGTCTCTGACCATTTCTGTATTTTAATTGGTGTAAACAGACCCATTGACATTTAAAGTGATTACTGGTATAGCAGTCCCCCTTATCTGTAGGGGATCTGTTCCAAGACCCTCCATGGATGCCTGAAACTGCGGATAGTACCAAATCCTATCTATACTATGTTTTTTTCCTATATGTACAATAAAATTTAATTTATAAATTAGGCACATTAATAGATTAACAATAACTAAATAGAATAATTACGATAATGTACTTAATAAGTTATGTCAATCGAAAACCATTTTCTGTTTATGTCTTCCACTCACAAATTTAATGCTTTTTCCATCTTAAGCACTTATGACACCCTGTGGCTGTAACTCTTGCAGTTTGAAGTGACAGCAAAACTAGCACAACTTTCTTTTTCTTTCACAATTTCACAGATTTGTTTTACCATAGATCTTAGCAACATTTCCTTATAAACTCAAGAACTTTCACCTTTTTACTTAAAAGAAGTATTTTACAGCTGCTTTTGGCATATCCGAATTGCCAGCATCACTACCCTGAGCTTTGGGGCTATTATTAAGTAAAATAAGGGTTGTTTGAACATAAGGATTGTGATATAGCAAGTTGATTCCATAATGGAAAAAGCTACTAAGTGACTAGTAGCACAAGATGCTAGACAAAGGGATGACTCACTCCCATCCAGGGCAGGACAGGGTGGGAAGGCATGAGATTTCATCAAGATCCTCAGAATAGCGAATAGTCTTTCTGTCAAAGTCAGTTGGGTGTCAAAAACTTGGGAGTTCATAAGTAATCTAGAATTGATCATGTGGTGATTTAAATGACATGAGGGAATTAAACAATAATGGAAATTGTTTAACACACAACACGGGAGCAAATGACCCCGTGCCCTGAGAGAAAGAGCATCATGGTAGAGGACAGGCTCTGGGATGACTTGGGCAAGTTAATTATGTCTCAGTTTTCTCATCTGTAAAGAGCAGATCATGATTGTAAGTACTCATAAATTTATTACAAAGATTAACCAAGATAATATTCCAGTAGGCAGGGAGAGAAGAGGTACATATGAAAAGAGTTGCATTTAATTTAATAATGGTTGAAAGTAGGTAATGGGTTGGGCATGGGGTTTATTATATCATTCTAACTTTGATTTCCATCATAAAAGATTTTTAAAAGAAGTAGAAATGGCCAAGGCTGCTATTGCCTACCCAGAATCTATGCTCTCATTTTCCATTACAAACTGAACCCCTATATTCTTGGGGAGGCAATGGACCTGTCCAGACAAACTTTTAATGATTTTTTTTTTTTCAGTTTCCCTTGTAGATGTGGGTGACCAGAGAAAAGCAGACAGAAGCCACTGGGTGTGGCTTACAAGAAAACTCTTTCAAGATACTGGCTCAGCTGGTAGGTGAGCCTGTTACCCTTACCTCTTCCTCTTTCTGCAGCCTGTGACAACACCTGAGGAAGGAACTGGCAGGGTCATCTTGCATCACAAGCAACCTGAAGGCCAGAAAGTGTGATGCTTTGAAAGGTGGCGCCAAAAGATAAAAGGAACCTGGACACTTGATGACTGTGGAGCTGCCACAACTGCTCTGGAATGCATTCCCCTTCTGTTCAACAGGGAGAACTTTTTCTTATTGTAACTTGGCATTTGCCCTTACAGAGGCTGTAAAAGACAGGGATTGTTTGTTTCTTTTGTTAAGCTCACAAACGCCGCTGATTTTTGGAATTATCTAGAGTGTTTTAAAAAATATTAAGGCTTGAGCCCCACTTCCAGAGTGCCTGATTTCATTGATTTGGGGTAAGGCGTAGGCATTAGAATTTGTAAAAGTTGCCCCTGGTGATTCTAACTTGGAGACCTACCGTTTCAGCTCGCCTTTTGATCTCCGGAGCGCTTTGCTCCTGGCCAGGCAACGACCAAGACTAAGCAACTAAGATCAGCCTTGACGGTACTGCGTAGGAGGCGCACGAGTCTTGGTAACCTTTGGCCGCAATGTCAACAAAGTCCGCCGTTTCCCCTCCCCTGTGTGGCCTTGGATGACGCAAAATACGCGTGCAGTCCCAGCCGGCGCTCCGAGAACGCCGCTGTGCGCCTGCGCGGCGCTAGAGCCCGGCGGGCAGTTTGAATTTTGCTCGCCGAGTCGCGTCTCGCGATCCCAGGCTTCGGCCGAGACCAAGGTTTGAGTGGCTCGCGACTCGGCCAGGAGTGGGCCTTTTGCTCACGGACTCGCGCAAGGTTGGAGACTGGTGTTGGGGATCCGGCCTTCGGAGGCAGGCGGAAGGCCTTCTTTGGGCGGGATGCGGGGTGTGGGGTCGCGCCAGGAGGGGCGCAGGAGCAGGGCTTGACGTTCCTCCGCTCGCTGGGGTGGTTGGAGTGGGTGCTTTAGGCGTTCTCACCTACTCTCGGCGTGCTCGGTAACTGGTTGCTTTCCTTCCCTTCCCTCCACTTCCTTACTAACCCCAAATAGGAAAGGCCCTAGTCCCCCACAGCGTAGGGGAGATGCTTACCTGCACCTGTTTCTTTTCATGTATTGTGTTTTTCCTTAAAATTCGTGTGTATTTTGTGTTTTTAAAGAAAATACCAATTTTTGTCTTTATATACAAATACTGTATTTGTGCTGCTAAATCCTTTAATTACATAGGCTTATTTCCTGTACCCTGGTTTGGGATGCATTGACTACAGAAGGCTTTAAAACGAGTCAATACTGGACTTTGGTTAGAAACTGAATTTTGTGGAAGTGAAAGAAATTGCTCTTGAATTTTGTGCTTTCCTTTCAAGGGGATGTGATTTACTAGATATTAACCATTCTTGGATTTTGAAAATGAACAGAAACTTGTCTTGCTTTTCTTTTCTGATAAATGTGTTTATATTTTTTTCTTCAGAGCCTTAAAAGATGGCCTCTTCAGATCTGGAACAGATATGCTCTCATATTAATGAGAAGATCGGCAATATTAAGAAAACTCTGTCATTAAGGAACTGTGGTAAGTAGAACAGATTCCAGTAATTTTGTGTCTAATGCATTTTAATTATTGTTCCACTTTGAAAGATATCTTATGCCTATTTAAGTGATTATATCTTAGAAAAGTAATTTTAAGTTTCAAATAGTGATTTTTAAAGCACTCCAGCATCAGTATTTTGAATATTGCCAGAAGATACTAAAATGTAAGTTACATTGAACAGGAAATTGGATAGTTATTAGATTTATTATGTTTTTTTCTGAGACACATAAGGCACAATAGTAAGATTTGAAGGTTATGTGGCATTTGTGGTTCTAGAGCTAAATGGAGATACTAAAAGGTGAGGGATAAAAACAAAAGTGGATAAGACCCAGGGTAGTAGAAGTAACCCATAACCCTACTGATAGCCTGCTTTAGAGGATGCTTGTCACTATATATCACCAGGAAACAACTAATCGAAAATGAAATCCATTTTTTAAACAGCCCGAAACTTGCATGTTGTAAGTTTTTAGGGGCTGAAAGAGGATGATGCAACGAAAGCGCAAAGAAATAAAGGATGCTTGCCAAGTCTGAGAAAATGTTGTTTACAAGAATGATATGCTCCCCAACCTACCTAAGAGAGCTAAAGATTTATTGATAGCCAGCACTCCATCTGCTGGGAAGATTGTGTTGAACTTTTACTGTAGTTTGTATTATGAATTGATAATTTTTAAAAAATTCTGATACGGAATTATAAGGTTGGAATGCCTTTTTGAATTATACATGTTCTCCAAGGCACTTGGATATTTTCCATCTCTTGTTAAGAGCCTCTAATGAAGGAGCCTCATCCATTTTATAGTTTGTGGTTAACATACTTTGTAGAAAGTTAAAACCGAAGGAACCGTAGGTTCTTTTCCTCCAGCCCCCTCACCTCACACATGAGGAAACCAAGACTTTGAAGTCAGGTGACTTGCCAGGTCCCCAGCTTGTGAGTAGTCAGTTGAGACTACAGTTTCTGTGTCCTGATTCCCTGTCTAGTACTCTTTCTACTTCTATACCACTTTTATTGAGAATACTTAAAAAAAGTTTAGATTTTTAATAATTAGTCTTATTTAGTCTTATTTATTCTGAGGGCATGATTACTGTTGGATAAAAAGATATAATTTGGAGACCTATAAAACTATCAAAGCTTGAATTCAGCTGACCCTCCAAAGCATGAGGCCTGGCCAAAGCAGTCTGACTTATTTATTATATTACATCATACTGGGTAACTGTCATTTGCGTGTGGGGAGAATAATTTGTGTTTGGTTCACAGCCTATTTAATAAAGCCCAGTAGTTTGTTTACACTCTGGCTGCTGCAATTCACTAGATCACTACTATCAAAAGTAGTGAATTTGCTCAACTGTTACATTACTGCAAATCAGTAAAAAAGGCCCTAAAATTTAGGTGACTAAAAGTTATTTGAAATACCAGTGTATCCAACTAGTTATTTAACCCCTGAAATTAATCTCAGTAGAGACATCAGTACTCTCGTTTACTTACTAACTGGTTTTGCTTGTTATGAACCTAGCGTCAGATATAATTAGCATCGCTCTAGTGGATAGAATAATATACTGCTTCTTATGCTGATGCGGAATAGTAGTTAGCTTTGACTGAATGTTTTACTAGGTTCCAGACACAGCACTTAACCCATCTTATAGGTACTTTTTTACTTACCTTTGCAGTAATTTTGAGATGGGTACCGATGTCTCTTGACTTCAGGCCCAAAGCTTCTAGCTATTTCACTTTACTGCCTCCATAATTTACAGATGCGGTGAAATTGCTGTTATTTTTGTGTATTTCACTGTTTGGTTGCTAGAAGTAAAGATGGAAAGATTTGATTATGAGGATGGTTTTTCTTTCGTGCTTTTGAGCTGCCCTTAAAATTTTTTTTTTCTAAATTACTTCTTTTATTTTTAGAGAGGAAGAGATGTTGGTTTTCCCAGCCTCAGATTTATGAAGCTAGAGAGAGGTGCCAGGAGGCGGGGTTGGGAGTGTGAGAGCATGCCACTTTATCAACTCTGGGGTTTGTTTCTGTCAGACGTCCCAGGGTTATCAACAACCTGTGACTTTTTATGTTACTTTCTCAGCTTAGGGATCGTTAGTAATGTGGATAGTGTAAATATGGATCCCAAACCTCTATTACAAATTCTAAAGTGGAACTCACCCCACCTCCCGCACATACCTGAGGGTCAGTCCAAAACATAGGCTTATGTCTCCCTGGCTAGTGATTAGAATTTTTAGGTTTATACTTGCACTGAAGATACATCCCATAAAGAGGGGTCCTGGCTTCATTTGGGATTCTCACTTCCAACACCCAGTGCTTTGAAGTCCCAAAACCTTAACTCCGATTCCCATTAAAACCAAATATATTAGGTCACTGAGATTGACAACCTCTGTCCAGTTTCCCTCTGAATCCCCCAGCTCAGGGCTGCTATGACATCAACTTACACATGCCACCTGGTCTGTGGTTCTCTCATCAAGTTAGATCCCTTGGGAATTTACCTTATTGTCCTGAAGCTCTGCTATGCATGTAGAAGAGTATTTTCTGTAGCATTTCTGGGTGTTTTATCATGGAGAAATTTACCAGAAACTAAAGACTCAGGGAGTATGTTCTACTTACCTTTCCCTTCCCTTCCATACTAGTACTTAGAAATGAGATCTTAAGATTATCCGTGGAGGCAGGTCCTAGGGCCTGAAACAATAGTTCTTCCTCCACCTCCAAGTGTCTCTCTAAGGTAAAGCTCTGCTCCAAGAGTTCGGTTGGGTATGTGTATGTTATCGCTTTTCTATATACTTTATTTTACATTTTATCTTTGTTTATTAACAGGTCAAGAACCTGCCTTGAAGACTATATTAAATAAAATAGGAGATGAGATCATAGTAGTAAATGAACTTCTAAATAAATTGGAATTGGAAATTCAGTATCAAGAACAAACTAACCATTCACTGAAGGTAATGTTTTTCTAGTGAAGAAACAAAATAAAAAGGCAATAAATACAAATGCTGCAAGAAAGCCATTTTTTACTTCTTAGGATCTAAGGGTCTTCATTTGGAAAATAATGGGTCTTGCTGAATTATTTTTTAGATCCCTTCTATTCTGCATTTCTGACTTTCTGTAAAATGTAATTTCTGAAGAGAAACTTGAACTTCATTCACATGTACATTTTGTTCTAAATAAGCCTTCTAATTGACTTAGCTAATAAAGTGCTCATGTACTTCCTGATAGTAAAATACTCAGTCTGTACCATGATTACCTCATGTTCTTAGAGCCATTGACTTGTTCAGTGGGATCGAACAAGGTGGTCTTTACAGTCCCTTTCAATCTTAGAATCCTTAAGGTTTGTAAAGATTTTTCACCTATAGGAATATACACGATTATGCCTATGCTGTAGCTGAAATGAAATCAGTATCTATGAACATCATTCAGCTCTTTAAAAGAAAGATGTTATGTAAACTCAGAACAGAGATCAATATTGGTTTCAGTTCTCACCTGCTCAGGAATGCCCACGTTTACATGGGGGCCCAGAGAATGTTCAACACCGAATCGAAGTCTATTGGGAATTTTTGTTTACATTATGATTGAGAATCAGATGACAGGAACCCAAAGGTATAGAGCATTTTTCCTATTGGCATGAGTTTATAGCCTCAAGTTTTCGTGTAAGTTAAATAACAACAGAAAAAGAAACAGGCAATTTTGATCAAGTAGAAATTTTCATGAAGCTGGAATATATGCATATCAGCAGTGAAAGTCATAAGCAGCATCTCATACTTGAATCCCGGGCATGCATTATCACTCTGGTGCTGTTATACATATGACACTGGAGGACCGTTTGTTAAGTCAACAAAAGCCATTTACCAGGATGGCAAAACATAAATCTTTCATGTGTTTTTTAGTTGCTCCCCAAGGTTATTTTAGAAAGACTTATTTTCAACCCTGCCTGTTGTAATGTGATTATAACAATTGTTCTCTGAAAAAAATCCAGTAGAAAAAAAAAATTATACCACTATCCCAAAACAGCTCTGGAAACCAAAGGGCTCTTTTTAACATTGCTGCATTTCGAGCCTTTTCACCCGTTCTGTGTCCGAACGCTGATGGTTGTGATTGTGACGCACAGTCTTTCATGTTCTTTTTAACATCTTAAAATGTACCGAGGCAGGACAGATGCTTATCTGTGAGCATTTTTTAAATTTTAGGAACTCTATGAATCTCTTGAAGAAGATTATAAAGATGTGGAGCATCTCAAAGAAAACATTCCTCCACATTTGCCTCAAGTAACAGTAACCCAGAACTCGTAAGTATATTTATAATTATTCTTGCTATCTGGATTTATAAAACTATTAAAACAAGTACCTCAAATTTTGCTTTTTCATGTACTTGCAAGTTTGTTAGTGACTTACCCAGTTTTTTGTCACACTAGAAATATTTATCAGTTTTCTTATCCTTCTGTCTCTGAGGAAAATGTCACTCCTCTTTCCTAAAGGCGAGTCTTCTCTAGGTTCTCTTTTTCCATTTTTTCTCATTTCTTTCCCTTAGAGCAGAACTTGTCAACCTCAGCTCCATTGACATTTTAGGCCAGATAATTCTTTCTTGTGAAGGTAGGCTGTTTAGTAGCATCCGTCATTTCTACCAACTAGATATCAGTAGCACCCTGCACCCCCACTTTACCTCGCCACCACCACCTAGTTTGACTATGAAAACTCTCCAGACATTGCCATATGTCCTCTGTGGGGCAAAATCTCTCCTGACCCTTAGGGTAAAAATAAGCTTAATGAGCTTCCAATCTTAAAAACAGCCAAAGGAACAAAAAGCCCTAGCTCTGCTTTCCCCCTCAAACTACGGTCCTACCTCTGTTTGTGCACTGCCAATATATGTTTGTGCCTCCTCTTCCCAGAGCCCCTAAAACCTGGCTTCTGGCTGTTAGTACAACCGCGCATATGGAACTCAGTGCTTGAAAGTCACAAAGAGGTCAGAAATCCCTCTTCAGCTCCAATTCTTTTCAGGTTTTATTTTGTTGTCCATTTTGTTTTTGAAATTCTGTTACTTGCACCACCGCTGTGGTTTCTTGGTTGTCATCTCACATCTGGCTGCCTCTTCCTTCTCAGATCTTTAAATTACAAGTTATTTACTAAAGCTCTGTTTTATTCAGTCTTATACCATCGTTAATGCTTTAAAATGTCCAACTTCAGCCTTGACATGACGCCTGGTTCTGCTGTTTTAATTGCTTGCTGGGAGTCTGATGGATGAGCTGTTTGCTCCTCCAACTTTGCGTGTCTAAGACTCAACTTACCCAGCCATCCATGCCTGTTGCTCTCATCCTCCCATCACCTAGGCCGGAAGTTAGCATCGTCAGCCTGTCTCACTCTCTCATAGCCCTCAGCTGTTCGTTTTGCCTTTGCGGAGTTTTTTCCATCCCTGTCCTCCCTTTCATTCTCATTGCCCGCTCTGAATGAGAGCTTCCATCATCTTTTGTCTTTATGATTTAGGAGCTCCTGTGTTTTGTATTTCCAGTATTTCTTCACCCTCACCTCTCCAGTCCTTTGCCACCAAAATTATATTTCTAAAAGGGGACTGCGAGTATGTAAAAAGATTCCATGGCTAATTTAATTTTTAAAAAAAATTTTAAATGTATGATATATACAGAAAAGTGATTAAAGTTTTATTTGTACAAATTAAAGAATAATAAACCAGTGTATCTACCAGTCAGATTAAGAAATAAGACTTATCTGTACCTTATAACACTTCCGTTGTAGACCCTCCCTCAGGTAAAGAAATGATCATCCTGCCATTTATGATAATCACACTTGCCTATGTGTTTCTATAAATAAAACACTGTTTAAATGTTAAAAACTGAAAGGAAGGCATAAGCCTTGCTGTGTAGGAAAAGAGTCACGTTACTGCCAACAGTCCAAGGTCTCTAGAGGTTAAGCTCAGTAGAGTCCCTAGTATGGCCAGGGTGCCTCAGAATTTCCCTACAAGAAGAGAAAGTTAGTGGGCAAGGTCATGAATGAATGCTAGGAACAGTGTGGGCTGGACATTAGACACATCCAGCAGGAATATAGTCTTGTGAATGGGGGGAATCTTCTAAACTCACTGTGGCCTGGCTTTAGCTTTCAAGGCTAGATCAAAGCAGCAGCTTTCTGTAGGTTGAGCTGATCCATACAGTAGGGCATGAAGGAGAAATCAGGAGTATCCTTTGCACAGGGTCAAGACAGGCAAGTGCGGGTAAGAATCAGTCAGGCTCACCAAAGAGCCTCATGTTGGAATTCACTTAAGGATGGTGGTTCTATAACGTTGGGCATCTTCATCTTGACAAGCACAACATGTTCATCTCCTCAGGCCTGATTGCCTTCAGTGTCTGGTGCTCAGCTGTCATCTTGGGATCTCACTGCCCTGTCTTCCCTGGGGTTTACATTACTTCTGGGTTGGATCTGCTCTTTCCTTATCCCATTTCTTTTTTGGAATGGTCAAGCCAGCATGACTTGACTTGCTGCTGGCAGTAGAGGTTCATTCCTTCCTTGGCAGTTAAACAACCTAGAAGGTACAGTCTCTTTCTAGGCTTCCTGTGGGTAGGAGCTATATCAGGCTTCTCACAGGCTTCTCCAAAAATTGGGCAGGACTGGATCTGAGGGTGACCCATGCTCATTGCTGGCAAATCAAATGAATCTACAATAGGGAGGGACCGATCCTAGCAACCAAATGGGATAAATTAGAAAAATAGAAGTATAAGATGACTGATGTTCTCATGTCCAGAAATAGGGAAGTGAGGAAGAGAGGTTGTTTGGAAGTTAAGCTCAGTTCAACTTTATACATATTGACCTTGAGAAACCAGTGGGATAACTGATGAAGATGTTTAGCATATATATTACATGCATCATTTTTGGGTAAGTACAATTATATTACTGAAGATTTGGGGGCAGCTTGAATTTTCAGCATTCTCTTCACTTTTCAGATCTTCATGAGCAGTAGGGGTAGGGGTAGAAAAAAATGTTGGTATAAAATTGTAACAAGATAAATCATGTGTTCGATACTGATTATTTTCAGTTAGGAAAACTCTAGTATGCTGCATAATTCTGATGATTACCTGAACATCTGTGCATCTCTGTTCCGTAGTGCTAATGTATCAGATCTTGACTCTGAAGAGCCAGTCAAAGTTGAGGAACCTGTATGCACCAAGAAGCCCACTAAAGAACAAAGAAACATTAAAGAAATGCCATTTATAACTTCTGATGAGTTTAATGGCATTCCCGCGTAAGTATTTAAGATAAATTTTAACATTCAACTCTTTAACAATCAACATTTATGACTGTTTAAATCATAAACCTTGATTATATTCATCATAGTATGCTGCGTTCAAATATTGATCTTTTCTAAAATAAAATAGTTTTACATTGTATTATGAAAATGCAGTCTTTTGTTGAAAAATGCTTAAAATCATGTTTTCTATTCAGTTATAAAACCTCTTTTTATAGAGAGATCTAGAGATGGATCAATGTATTGCCGAGTCCTCTCCAGGACCATTTCGTGATACAAATTTATCCAGTTATATTTTAGAAGTAGTCTCTTTTGTACTTTTAAAGAAGGTATGGTATGTTGTTTGTATAGATTTGAGAATAAGATTGGACAGCGTTATGTTTGTTTTACCATTCGTACCTTATACCGCACACCTTTTTGAGTCTGTGCTCTATTCTGGGCCCTGGGTCACTGATGAGAAGTCTACAAGGGTGAATAAGGGAAGATGCCTCCCCCTGAGGGAGGTTTCCTTTGCTCTTTACGGGTGACAGTAATGGGAAACCAATGATAGAAATCCATGTTTTTAAACTCTGACAATTCCAGGGCTTTGCCTAACTTCTTGGCTTTATGTTTTTCATTATTTTTTTATAATACAAATAGTACATGTTGTTAGAATGTTCGTTGTAAGAAAATAAGTCATCTGTAATTCTACCACTCAGATAATTTCCTTCTAGTTTTAATTTCACATATGTAATTGAGTGTTTCTGATTGTTATTACAACAATGTAATTATGCTATAAATACAGTTTACTTTTTTTTTATCATGAGCATTCCCCCATCATTAACTCTAATTATAAACTTGGATTTTAATAATTTTATAATATTTCATCATGCTGTTACCCTATAACTTATTTAAGCATTTTCTTATTAAATATTTGGGTCTATTTCCTTCTGAGAAATAATGGTACAGTGAAATTTCTTTTAGACTAGTCTATTTTGTAATTCCTTATTTCCTTGAGGTAGAGGCCTGGGAGGAGAAACTGTGGGGCAAAGGGCAGGATTATTTTACTTTCCTAAGAGTTGTCCATACCAGGTGTTGTTTATTTTTTAATAAATAAACTTTGTTAGAACAGTTTTAGGTTTACAGAGAAATTGAAGGGATGGTACAGAGTGTTCTCAGACCTGAAAACAGTTTCTCTTATTAACATCTTGCATTAGTGTGGCACATTTGTTAGAATTGATAAACCAATATTAGATACATTAATAACTAAAGTCTATAGTGTACAATAGGTTTCACTCTTTATATTGTACATTATTTGGGTTTTGACAGATGCATAATGTCACGTGTCTACCCTTACAGTGTCTTACAGAGTAGTTTCGCTGCCCTAAAATTACCCTGTGGTTCACCTATTCTTCCTCGGAGCCCCGGGCAACTGCTAATCTTTTTACTGTCGCCCGTTGTTTTTGCCTTTTCCCAGTGTTATATAAGTGGAAACATAAAGTATGTAGCCTTTTCACACTGACTTCTTTCACTTAGTAATATGCATTTAGATTCCTTGCATGTCTTTTTAGGACTTTATACCTGGTTTTTTTTTTTTTATCACTGATTACGATTCTATTGTCTGGATGTATCACAGTTTTTTTTTTATTCACCTACTGAAGGAACTCTTGGTTATTTCCAGTTTAGGGCAACTGTGAATAAAGCTATAAACATTCATGTGGAGGTTTTTGTATAGACACAAGTTTTCAATTCATTTGGGTAAATACCTAGAAGTGGGATTGCTAGATCATATTGGTAACACTTTAATTTTGTGAGAAACTGCTAAACTGTCTTCCAAAGTAGCTGTACCATTTTGCATTCTTCCTTTGCTTCACATCCTCACTTGCATTTAGGTGTGTAATGGTATCTCATCATTTTAATTTTCAGTTTCCTAATGACATGTGATGGGGAGCATCTTTTCATGTGCTCATTAGCCACTTGAAAAATATCTGGCTGTTTCACAATTCTGGGACCAGTAATAAGGCTGTCATTTCTGTTTAATCTTATTTTGGTCACGCAGTCGTTTCCATTATTGACAGCTTTATTTTCATGGGAATTCTGTTTGATGCTATTCATATTTTTAAATTGTTGTTGCTCATTGGCTGAACTAAAGGGAAGAATAAATGTCTGTGAGGAGCTGTGGAGTAGGAGAGTTTAGAAAATGCTTTCATGAAGAAGTAGAGGGAGGAAATTAGAATAGTCAGGGTTGAATGTTCAGTTTGAAACTAAGGTGTTTTTTAGTGAGTAACAGAAATTAGATTAGGATAAGGAAGAATGTATTCCAAGCATAGGTCTCTTATTTATTTACTTTAAAAAAGTAATACTAAAGATGCAAGTAAAGTAGAAAATATTGGCAGAGGTGAGAGATGGGTATTGAATAAATTAAAGTGTTAGTTCAAATATTTTAATTGCATTGCGTAGAGCTGTGGTATCAACAGTTTGTAGAAACTATGGTTTGAAAAAACAGTAGCAAAAATGAGTTTAGAAAAGAAGACAATAATGAAAATGAATGTTTCTTGGTCAATCTGAACATTTTTCTCTAAACACATGTTATTGTATATTAAGGAAGTTTTGTTTAGAACACTTCCCCTTTGAAGAGATGTAAAGGACAGAGTTTAACATAATGAATCTACAAATTGTCGGAGGGAAAATTAAACAGATCATTAAGTTTTGTTTCTGGTACCTACAGACCGCTCAAAATCGAGTCTCCCATTTTTGTCTTCTGAGACTCTAGGATGCCTGGGAGGAGATGGGACTGAGCGTGGGATGTAGAGTGAAAGGGACAGTGCTCTAGGAGAGTTGGAGTTAGGGAACAAAAAGCTTGCCTCCGCATGGGCACTCCTCCGCATGGGCGCTCCTCCGCAGCTTCGCTCAGAGCGCCCGGTCCCCTCGGCTCTTCGTCTTCGTCAGCATTGCCATCTTTGCTGTCCTTTGTCTTCCTCTCCTTGTTTCTTTCTCTCTCTGAACAGACAACGAGTGGTATGAGTGATACGACTTATTAATATTTAAATTTTTCTTTCCTTTGCTCACAGACATTTTAAATTGTTTAAATAAATGTCTATTTTGCAGTTTGTCCATTTGAATCAATTTAAGAGCTCATTTTAAATTGTAGTATTAATTCTGTAGGTGGGAAATAGAGATTAATGCATCCAGATATAACTAGAGAAGATAAGCACTGATATGTTGTGGCCTCTGTAACCTTTCAACTGTTGAGACATGTCTGGTTTATTTGAAAGTTGATATAACTTTTTTTTTTTTAATAAGGAATAGTAATCGCTTTGTTACTATAGAAAGTCATCATAAATATTTTTCAAAGAAAATATTTTGCATAATGATTCTTTTAATGTATTTTATATAATCATTCTTTAATGATTCTTTAAAATTCATCATGTATTTACAGGTACATGAAATTGCGCTTAACCTATTGTCAAATTAATGATGTTATTAAAGAAATCAACAAGGCAGTACTTAGTAAATATAAGATCCTACATCAACCAAAAAAGTCTGCTATGAGTTCTGTGGCCAGAAATCTCTATCACAGATTTATTGATGAAGAAACAAAGGATACCAAAGGTAAATTGATAGCATATATATGTGTACATGTCAGTTGTTTGGAGTGTAATTAAATCATGAGAAATAAAACTAATTCTAGAAAATTCTAAATTTAGAGAGGCAGTTCTCAACCAGGGGCAATTTTCCCACCAGAGAACATTTGGCCATCTCTGGAGACATTTTTGATTGTTACAAGTGGGGTTCAGGATGCTACACATTTTTGATTGTTACAAGTGGGGTTCAGGATGCTACTGGCTTCTCGTGGGTAGAGACCAGGGATACTGCTGAAGTACCCTATAAAGCACAAGACAGTTCCCACAAAAAATAATCATCTATTCCAAAATGTCTGTAGTGACGAGGCTGAGAATTACCATGTCAGAGTTTATTATGGAGCTACACCCAGTGTTTCCTGAATTAGAATAGTAATGACAACAGCGGGTCATGCTCACATAGCACTTACTATGTGCCAGGTGGTGTGCTGAGAGCTTTAGTCCTCACGACACCCTTAGGAAGTACGTCCTGTTAGCACTCCCATTTCTAGACTAGTCAAAGAGAACTTAGGTTACTGGTCCAACGTCAGCCAGTTAAGTGGTAGAGCTGCCGAGGGTTTCATTCTTTTGACCACTATCCCATGTTGCCTCTTGAAAATTTAATTATTTAAAAGGTACCAGCAGATAGCTAGTGATATAATAAGCAGGGCTACCTTTCTGAAATGCTGCCATATACATTATGTAACTTCAGAATACCAGTTCTTACTTTGGTTAGATAACGACAGTAAAAATGCTGAGTGCCACTCATAGTCATGGTGTTATGCATTAAAGACTCATCTTGAAAATTGTCCTTGTAAAAATTAGCACTCATATCTTTATTTTCAGGTCATTATTTTATAGTGGAAGCTGACATAAAGGAGTTCACAGCTTTGAAAGTTGACAAGAGGTTTCACGTGATACTGAATATCTTACGACACTGCCGGAGGCTGTCAGAGGTTCGAGGCGGGGGCCTCACTCGATATGTTATAACCTGAGGCCCCTGGGAGCTTTTCAACAAGCCAGCAGTAGGGTATAGAGGTTATTTCTCTAATTTCCTTGTATGTAATTTTTAAATATATAATTTCTTTAGCTTTTTTATCATCTCGTTGTAAAAATAAAACTTTTTTTTAAAAGTATGTATATTTAAAAATAAACTTTGAGCAAATATTTAACCACCTACCATATGCATCTCTGTGCTAGACATGTAATAGAACTAAAAAATGTTCATGTCTACTTTTATGTGTTTAGTGATAATGCAACAGACCCCAGTAAGAGGCGCACGGGTGTGATAATGGAAGAAAAGGTCAAGAAGGTAAGGTCAAGGATACCCAGCCTCTTCGGAATGAAAGGTCATTAGTGTCTAAATTCCATCAATGGCATTTCAGTCTATAGGCGAAAGTTGGATTTAGAGTCAGCCCATCCATGCGATTATTCTGCTTTCCCCACCTGTCGTTAGGAAGCAGCTCATCTGGAATGCACTCAGTGTAAGCCAATCTGTGAACATCGACCTGTAATGAACTTGTAATAAAAATAGATTAAGATGAAAAAGATGGTAAAATAACGTGTAGGTAAGTCAATAGAGGTCATGAAAAACGGGTAGTTGGATTGTAAAAATGTCACTTTTTCTTCCGTGCTTGGGGAGACCGTCTTATCTATGTTTTAGTCAGTGTTCTCCAAAGAAACAACTAACAGGAGATATATGATTATGGAGGCTGGGAAATCCCCAGTCTGCTGTCTGCAGGCTGGAGACCTGGGAGAATTGGTGGTGTAATTCAATCTGAGTCTGACGGCCTGAGAACAGGGGGGCCGGTGGTGTATATCTCGGTCCAAGGGCAGAAGTGCAATGTCCCAGCTCACGCAGGTAGGCAGGAAGCAAAAATGGGGAGAATTCCTCCTTTTTCCACCTTTTGTTCTGTTCAGGTCCTCACTGGATTGGGTGATGCCCACCCATACTGGGGAGGGCGGTTCACACTACTGAGTCCACCGATGCAAATGCTGGCCTCATCCGGAAATGACCTCACAGATACACTCAGAAATAATGTTTAACCTGGGCACCCTGTGGCCAGTCACATTGTCACATAAAGTTTACCATCACAATCTATGCATCTGCTCGGCAGGCTGATCCTTGTGTCAGAGGAAGTGTCTTACTAGGTCCAGTGGCCTGGCTAATACTCACTCTGATGACTGCAGAGCACATTATGGGCACTGAATATTGTTATCCTTTGTTTCTCCCTAATTGAGATGAAGGTGTGTTTAATTTTTCATTCTTGCTTTAGACAAAATTAATAGCATTATCCTTAATTTGTTTTAAGTTTGGCTTTATTTTTCTCTGAATCATTTTTCCCCATGAAAAACATTTTCTCTGTTTAAAATATTTCTTCCTGAAACTCATATTGAACAATTGTTTTGGTAAGTTTGTTTAATTCTGGTAGACAGGATACCAAGGTGAACAGTTAGTCTCTATTTTAATTGTTAGCATGCAATCAAGTGGTTACATTAACTTAGGTTTACAGTTGGTAAAATCATTCCTCAAAGAATAAACACATTAATTTTCAAACAAGAACTAATTTCTGTTACTTAAACTTCATTTTCAGGCAAAATGACAGCCTCGTTCTACTTATTTAATTTTGAAAATAACACACAAAAAATCTAATTTTGAACGAATTTGCAGCCCTAGGTCTCTGCTCTCAGATCCATTCCCGGCCCTTTGTTTGCTGTCCATCTTCTGTCCATCCATCTTGCAGCCCTGAAGCACCCTTTCTCTCCAGTCTCACAGATCCCCAGAGCATGGCTCTCTCCAGAACTTTAGGCACTGAACCTTATGCCACAGCTCTCTGCTGCAGGTCCGGTGGCCCGGAGGGGAACAAATTTGAGCTGCCTGTCTTGAGCTGGCTGCCATGAGCCTGAGACCTGGTTTATAACCTAATCCTACTGGCCTGTGGGCCTGGGCAGGAGAGGGGTTGACGGTAGAGACCCAGATCCTTGCTCAGGCTTCTAGATCGAGATAGTAATTTTTATGTGATAAGATCTTTAATCTGTTTGATTATAGGTTTTAGTTTTAGGAAAAGTTGGTTATTTATGGATAAAACATTTCCTGGTAATGAGCTAGTTAAAAATGACTATGGTAGATCACCGTCTCTGTCCTGTTTACCTCTTCTAACTATGTTCTGTCCTCTTTTACCTCTCCTAGTTGTATAGGTACTGCCTCAGATTCTTTTGGCTTCATCTAGTTTGTATATCCAGACGTGAATCATGTGCTTATTTTATTTGCTAATTACGAAGGGGGAAATGTAACTTTAAATGAAGAGATCTGGTTAAACTACTGTGGCAAATTATATTTTCCAAAAATGGATGGATGGATGGATGGATGGATGGATGGATGGATGGATGGATAGATGGATGGATGGGTGAATTTCATATTCCATCAAGAAGCAGGATCTTTGTTACCTCCTTTTGCATCTGGGCATTTCTTTGTACTGCCTCAGTCAATAGAATGGAGAGGAAACGCTACTGCATGCTTTCCGGGCTAGCTATTAAAAACAATATGAATTCCATCTGGTCTCTCTTGGGATGCTTGCCTTTAGAGCCCTGTCACCATGTTGTGAGAAAGCCCAAGCTACATGGAGAGGTCACATGAACTGTCAGCACTGACTACCAGACCTGCAAACATGATTCCAGCCCCAACCTTCATGTGTTCTTGCTGAGGTCCCAGACATAAAGGAGCAAAGACAAGCTACCCTCATTGTGCTCTGTCCGAATTCAGGACTTGAAGAAATCATGAAAAATAAATGTTTATAATAGTTTAAAGACAATGTTTTTGCATAACTTGTTATACAAGAGATAATGAAAAAAAAAAGAGGTAATGAAAATACTACCTAAATTTAGCATCACCAATAGTGAGAACATCCTGACATATTCCTCCTAATGCAACACAACATGAAATTGTACTAACCATGAAGAATTATTGTCAAAAATATTAGCCCTGAATCTAATGAAAACATTAGTTCTATCATCTAGTTTATAGGAAACACAGAGGATAGAGAAGCTAAGTGTCATCATGAAATAATCGGACTAATCCAGTTTAACAAATCACCTACCATATGCAATGACATGGATCGACTTAGAGGTTATTATGCTGAGATAAATACCATATGGTATCACTTACATACGGAATCTGAGGAACAAGAACAAACTAATCAAAGTCAGACACAAATATAGTAGACAATTTGGAGAAGGGCCATGGGCCTGGGAGAATGGGGTGAAGGGTTAAAGAAGTATAAATTAGTAGTTGATAGCTGGCCACAGGGTTGGGGAGCACAGGACAGGGAATGCAGTTAGCATTAATATGATGGCTAGGTGGAGGGAGCAATTAGGGGGATCATTTTAGGACATATGTAGATGTCTAACTGGTGTACTGTATATTTGAAACTAAATAAATTTTTTAAAAAGCAGAGAAAAGGATCCTGTTCTAATTAAAAATAGACTTACAAGCATAGCCAGATAGGAACCATTAACCTTGATTGGATTGAGTTTTGAAAAGATTTAGGGACAATTGTGGAAATTTTAATACAGGTCGTATATTAGATGCCATTAAAGAATTATTCATTTTGTTAGGTATGATGGTATTGTTATGTAGGAGAATATCCTTATTTTCTGCAGAAGCATGCTGTTACTATGGATAAGATGTCACGTAATGTCAATATTATGCTCTAAAAGATGGCCCAGCAACATAATTACATACGTGCATACATATGTAGAGCACACATAGCAAAGTGTTAATAATTGTTCAACCTAGCTGATGGTTATAACTGTATTCGTTGTATTATTCTTTTGTATTTTCCGAGTGCTTAAAATTTTTTTCCTAGTAAAATTTAAAATACTCATGTGAAACACGTGTACTAATTAGATGTTTACATGTCATGAATATGCTGATAAGGACTTGTGGGTAGGTGAAGTTGGGAAAGAAAAGAGTTCTTAGTGACTGGTTACCAGCTCATGTGCCACTCCAGGCACTCGCAAAATTCAGCTCTCCTGCATCCATTCTTCTCAGTACTGCTCACAGCCTAGCCTGGAGGTCTGAACTTCATGCATTAGATGAAATGCGTGAAGATACGAATTTCTTAAATTATGCTGCATGTAAATATTCCTTTGTTTACATACAAAGTAGTGTATTCGTCATCTCACTTTAAGTGTGGAGAAATGATATATGGTATATAAAGCTTGATATGTGAAAAATGTGTCACTTTTAATGAACCATATTTTCAAATAAGCTTAGGCAGGATAGTACCCCTGTAGGTGATTAACATGGACACATTTTAATTTCTAATACAGGTTTAATTTAATTATGAGGCTGTCTTGTTTTTAACAACTTGTGCAGTTTCAGACCGATATTTTAAATCAATGCAGCAACTCAAAAAGCTCAGATAATTAGTTTCTTTCCTCCTGATGGGTCAACATGACATATGTGGAGTATTCTAATTATAAAAGTTTTCTTGGTAGAGTAATTGTGAACCGTACCTTAGCTGCAGACTTAAAATTGCAACTCGAATCCTTAATTGCAACTCAGAAATCAAATTATTTATCGGGAATACTCTCTTCAACTTGAAAAACTAATTCAGCAACATGGTACATTAAAAAGAAAACTTAAGCATCAGAAACCTGGATCCTAGTCCTACCTCTGCCATTTACTCCTTCTTGGTTCTTCCTTCCCAAACGTGACCTCTTCTCACAAGCTACAATCTACCACTTGGTCCCAAACAGTATCATTTCTCTGCTGGATTAAATCAAAGCTTCCTAAATGATCTCTGTTCATTGTTCCCCCCTACCATCTATTCTCCACATGAACCAAAGTTAGAGTAGGTCACTCCACTGCTCATAAACGTTCAATAGATTCCAAATTCTTACACAAAAAAACTGGGTCCTTACAGAGGCTTGCAAGCCCCTTTGTGGGTCCCTCCTCAACTCAGTGGTACCCTCTGCTCCTTCATTTTCCAGCTCTGCTACAGCCATGCTGGCCTCCATACTGTTTCTGGAACGGGCCCATTATGAGTCGCCCTCAGACCTTTGCACTGGCTGTTGCCTCTGCCCAGGAAGCTCCTCATCCTTTACCCGTGTGACCCTTCCCCTTACCTCCCTTACAGATGCTCAAATGTCATTTGGCCCTTTAGGCCTTCTCAGACCACCGTATGTTTAAAATTACAGCTCTCTTCAACACTTCCCCTTCTCTGCTTCATTTTCCTTCATAGCACATTTGTCTATGATGGTTTATGTATTTTACCTATTTATTTGTCTTTCTCCTCCCACTAGAATATAAACCCCTGAGGTTAAGAGTTTTTGTCCTTTTTATTCACTGCTGTGTCCCCAGCCAGTCTAACAAGGTTTTACCATAGAAGGCACTAAATATTGGGTGCACATTAACTGAAACAGTTTGTGGTTGTGGGTAAGCGATTTCACCTTTCCATGCTTCATTCTCCTGGACATTTTGAGATGGTTGAACAAATTCTCGCAGGACCTTCTAGTTTTAATACTCTGTGATTCTAGTATGCCCAATTCTGGTTAATATACTCTTGTTGAAATTAAAGAATATTCTGTCTGGCTGGAATATAAAAAGTTGTAAAAATATATTCTGCTGATAATTACATAGAAATTTCATCTTTTAAACAAGGTATCTGTTTCAAGAAATACTGAAATTCTAAGTTGTTAGTTAAGTAATAAAAAGGTTTCATTGACTAAGGGCCATTGACAAAAGTTTTTTCAGCCAACATCTTTAGTTTTCTAACTTATTTTGCTTATTAGATACAGTTTTCAGTTTCACAATTTATAAATGTTTACTTAATCATAAATGAAATTACTGCGGTATGTTAAATAGAACTTTGTGTTATAGCATGTAGTTTTGTTTCACAATATTAAATTATTTCTTTTATGAAATATCCCACTCCTAATAAGCCATTACCATTGTTCCATAAATATGTTCTACTAATACAAATGGCAAAAGAAGATGGGTTACTCAATATATTAAGGAATCTTCCTGGATATATTTCAAATAATGTTACTCAAATTGGACCCAAGACTGTCTATGATTAGAAAGCAGAAATAATAATACCGATTGAATTCTGTTAAAGTTAAGCTGACTCAAGATAAGTCTCTAAGGACACACACACAGTATTTATGAGAAATTATAGTATAATTACTAATTATACCTCAAATTCTTTATTATGTGCACTCTTTTGCCCCAGGGTATGGAAAAGCAGTAATTTAGGCAGCTAGGAGGCTTATCATTTTTTAAAAAGAAATTATGATTAAATCTACATAGCAGAAAAATGCACAGATCTTAAGCATATAGATCAATGAGTACTGACCAGCAAATATACCCATGTAACTCGCACCCCTATTATTTTATTCTTTTTCTTAGTTAAACTATTAATTCTGAGGAAACTATAGGGTCACATAAAGTTGTAAGAAATAATACAGAGGGAGCCTTCGTACCCTATACTCTTTATCTTGCCCAACTATAGCACAATATCACAAGCAGGATATTGCCATTGATGCAGTCACCATGCAGAACATTTCCGTCTGCGCAAAGATCCTTCACAGAGCTGTTTTCTGGCCACACCTACTTCACTTCCAGGGCTACCCCCTCCTTAGCGTCTGACAGCCACTCATCTGTTCTCCATTTCTGGAATTTTATCATATCAAGACTGTTATATAAACGGTACAATACAGTATGAAACCTTTTGAGATTGACTTTTTTTTTCCCCTTTCAGCATAATTCTCTGGAGATTAATCCAAGTCGTTGCACATATCAACAGTTTGTTCTTTTTTATATTTGAGCAGCGTGCCACGGCACGATGGTGTGGCTGCACCGTAGGCACTTAAATCGTTCCACCTGTTGAAGTACATCTATCTGCGTCGTTTCCACTTTGCGGCTGTCATGGATTAAGCCGCTGCAAACATTTGGGTACAGGTTTTTGTGTGGACATAAACTTTCGTTTATTTGGGAATGCAGTTCCCAGAAGTTCAGTCGCTGGGTCCTGTGGTAGTCGCATGTTTCATTGTTTGTTTTAAACTGCCGAATTGCTTCCCAGAGTGGCTGTACCATTTGCCATTCCCCTCTGAGCACTGCTTTCACTGCATCCCACGAATGTTGATAAAGTTGTATTTCCATTTTCCTTCCTTCAAAATATCTTAATATTTCTCTTGAGAGTCCTATTTTACCCATGTATTGTTTACAAGTGTGTTTGTTGTTTAACCTGCAAATATTTGGGGGATTTTCCAGCTATCTTTCTGTTATTAATTTTCGGTTTAATTTTGTGCTGTCTGAGCGTGTACTCTGTATGATTTCTATTTCATATTTGCTAAGGTGTGATGTATAGCCTAGGAGGTGGTCTGTCTTGGTGAATATTGCACGTGAACTTGAAAAGAATGTGTATTCTGCTGTTGTTGGATGAAGTAGTCCACAAGTGCCAATTGAATCCAGCTGATCGATGGTGCTGTTCAGCTCAACCGATTTCGGCCCTGCTGCCTGACCGAGAGGTCGGGGTCTTCACCTATCGCAGGGGCTTTGTCTGCGTATCCTTGCAGTTCCATCGGTTTTCGTCTCACATATTTTGATGCTCTGTTGTCGGACACGTAACAATTGTCCTTTTACTCATTAACACCCCTCTTTATCCCTGGTATTTTTCCTTGTTCTGAAGTTGGCTTTATCTGAAGTTAATAATAGCTACTCCAGATTTGATTTGTATTCGCAAGGTGTATCTTTCTCCATCTTTAATTTTAATCTGTGTCTTTGTATTTAAAATGGCTTTCTTATAGACATGATATAGTCGGGTCTTTTTTTTTTTTTTTTAATCTACTCTGTTAGTCTCTGTCGTGTAATCGGTATATTTAGATAATTCACATTTGAAGTGGTTAGTGATATATTTGGATTAATATCTGCTTATTTGGTGCTGTTTTCTATTTATTGCATTTATTCTTCATTTCTTATTTTTTTAAAGCTCTGTTTTTCTCTGGTTTTAATCATAAAAAACACTTTTTGTGATTTAATTTTCTCCCTTCTTTTACCATATAAATTATACTTCTTTAAAAAATTAAATGGTTCTGCTAGAATTTATAATATACATTTACAACTAATTGAAATACACTTTCAAATAACATTATGTAAATTCCAGGATTTCTTCCCAGTTCAAGTTAATTATTTAAAACATTTTAAGTTATATAACTTATTACTGCTTTCCTAATAATGCTATCAATGATAATCTGCGTTTATAAGCTTTAGAGAACTCTCAGTTGAGTCACAGGAGCTTATGAATCCCTTAAAATATTCATGGAAAAAAGCTGAAAATTTACCTTGTTAATAATGTCCATTTGATTTTGAATTTCTCTTAAATCTCTATTTCTCTAACAGCTTGATATGATTTATGCTACCTCAAGATCATTAGTAGTTAGATCAAAGATCATTTTTTGCACCACAGATACTTGATCATCTGGAGGCTTCCACCCAGAAGCCACGTGCTACAAACACCCTTAATCCTGAGAGAAGAGCTGAACCTTTCGTAATTCCATCTGGGCCCACAGTTTCGTTTGCCGGAGTTAATCATGCTGACTGGGCAGTCACGGCCAGCTTAGAGCAGCTTGGTCCCAGGCCGGCCGCTTGCTCTCGGCCCTGGCCTGGTTTTCCAGGACTCCTCGCTCGAGTCTGCAGTCCTGTCGCACCTCCCTGTGTGCTGTTCAGAATTCGGGGTGGAGGCTGCCTCCCCGAGCTCCGGAAGGCCGAGCTGGTTATCACCGGTTGTCCCATCAGATTTCACTTACAAAACACAACCTCACAAATAAAATCATTACGAATTTCAAGATGGTGATAGGGTCAGGGGGAGGGCATGAACCCCCAACCACGAGGCTTTTCTAAGAAAGAGGAAGCGGGTCTGTGGGATTGCACTGGTCGAGCACCCTGGAGGCTGGCCCTGCGTGCACATATGATTCCTTTAATCCTCCTTTTACAGCTGTGGAAAGCACTGCACTGAAAGGCTAAGCAACTAGCCAAACATCACATAGCAGGGATTTGAACTTGGGTAATACACCCCACAGTTTCTGCTCTTGACCCTTAATCTGGCCCGCCCCCTGTGGTATGGGAGTAAATGCCAGAATTCACACTGGGACGTTGGAAGCACAGGGAAGGAAGCCATTTCTTTGTGCGTCTCCTGCAAGTGTACCTACTTTGGTGATGAGTCTGTGATTCAGGTCTCAGGTCTTTTTGCTGAGGATTGATGATGCCTCATCTATTCTTTACATCTGACGATGCTAACAAGAGAAGTGGCCTGTCATATATCGACTTGTCCTTATTTTTAAAAAGCTCCTCTGTACATGTGTGCATATACATATATAGTGTGCAGTTATAGAAACTTCGCAATTTTGAAACGTGTCATGTTTTTAAAATATGTGCTGTTTTTTCTAAGAGTTGAGTCTGTATTGCCCTCTAGTGGTCATGAAAATTTGAAACGAGCAACCCAGAAAGGAACAGCTGCCCTTTATTAAGTGCCAGTTAGAAACTATCATCACTCCTGGTTGCAAACACATATGTCAACAGTGACCAGGTGGGCAATGCCACAGGAAAGTGGGCTAGGACGACATGAAAACTAGATACTTGTCCTGTCTAATGGGGGAGGCTTCCAGCGAGTTCCAGCTCGTGGTTGCCCTAGAGGAGGGCAGGCCCAATTATTAAAGAGAAGCCCTGGATCCAGATATTTATGTAAAAGGTCTTAATTTCTTAAGTGTAGGTAATTAAGTGATTAAAAAGATTTCATATTTTCGTGGGCTGCATTTGGGCTACTCACTTGTGACTTTGGGTTTATTGGTGCTTACTGCCTGCTAGGTGCTGTGCAGAAGGCTTTACATCCAAGTTCCCACTTCAGCCCACAATATGACCCCAGGATGTGTGAGCCCCATTGCATAGATGAGTAACAGAGGCACAGAGAAGTTGCATTAATTGCCTAAAGCCACACAGCTAGGATTTGAACCCAGCTCTTGCTAACTCCAGAACCCTTGGTTTTTAACTACTGTCCTTAATGCCTACCACATGGTATATAAAATTTATTCCATTAAGAAATACATATTGAGTTGCTAATATACACCAGAGACTATTTTTGATGGCAAAGATACAGCAGTGAATAAGGTAGTTCCTGCCCCTACTCTAGCCTGTGTTTGCAAGTCTAATGCAGTAGAGAGTTACTGGGGCAGGGATTTGTTTTGTACTGCAGGATTCCTTGGTTTCCACACCTTTAGAGCATAATTCTGTGTTTGGCCTCCGGTTTATTCTACCAGTTCTCTTTGCTTCTGGCCCATTTTCAACCTGCCAGCCTGATTTCTCTGTGCTTCTGTCCAGCCTGGCTCACTATTTTGCGTCCCACTGTTTAGTTCAGAATCTGTTCCCATATCTCTGCTCTGCACGTTCAGCCTGACCACAAAGCAAGGTGGCCTTCAACTTGGCCTTCGGGACATGCCCCTCATTCCCAGACCCCACTCCTTCTCAGACACTGCCCTGGAAGGAGGTGTCACATAAGATTTCTTGCTTATTAAGCTAAGGGGCACTTGTGCCATGAGGGAAAGGGGGACTTTGTTGCAGCTAGCTATAATTCTATCTAGAAAGTCGTGAGATGTTCTTGCATGCTAAGTTTTGGAGTTTTACGTTACTTTTAATTTTTCTTTTTTTGTGAGCCAGGTCTTTCAAGGTATAAATTAAATATGGTAAAATTCTCACTTTTGAATTGTATACTCACTTTGAATTGAATTCGGACACAGTCATTAACCTTTACCATAAAAATAGAAAACATTTTTATCACTCTAAAAAGTTCTTTCCTGCCCCTTTGCAGTCAATCCCCTTCCTTCCCTCCCAGTTTCTAGACACCGCTGATCTGTTTTCTGTCTCTATGGTTTTGTCTTTTCCATAATGTCATATAAATGACCTTTTCATCACTGAATAGTATTCCTAATTGTTTTCGAAGATGAGTATTTTCTCAGTGGCAACATTAACTTTGAAATTCTCATGAAAACCAATGGGGAATTCTGATTCCTGTTAGAAACATTTGTCTTACAAACTACTTTCAAAAGTGTCTTAAATGTTACTACATGAAGCATACCATGTTCAGTAGCACCTGTTGATCTATGCACGTAATCCACCGGCACGAGAGGCCCTGCCTGGCCAAACTAACAACGTTTGGGAGCGGGGGTTGGACGTGAGGGAACCAAGAATTACGTTGGGAATTTTTACTAAACTACTCGTCTCATTCCTATGCCACATAGACATATGTTTCAATGCCATGAATACCGCTAGCGTTTAGTGAATGCTGCTGCTAGGGTCTACACGGACAATTAGTGTTTCTGGGGCACCTTCTTGCCTAGATTGATTAGATTCACCTCATCTGACTGAGTCAGTAGTCAACAGTCCAGTGAAGAGGAGAGAGAAATCATTCCAGGCAAGGTGAACAGCGTGTGCAAAGGCCCTGCGGCATCGTGTTGCCTCGAGGAGGGCATGAACTCAGGGCTGACTTTCAGCTATTTGCACTGGTCAGACCATCAAATGGTCAGTATTCATTCTGATTGATGAGAGCATGGGCCTTATTAGTTGTTAAATATTTTTAAATATCCCTAATAGGTGCTCTATTGCTAGCTAGCCTCGGGCACTTGGGCTGATGTATACTTGAGCCCAACTAGAAGCAAGAGCCCAAGGAAAGACACTTGAACCCTGAGACTCCTGTTCATAAAGTGCATGCTAGATTGAAAGCCACTTCATAGGAGGACTTCCTAGAGAGGCCAGGCCTGCTTAGCTTAACCATAATAAGCGCCATGGGCAAAATTTGGGTCCTCAGAGTTCTTTCCCTGGGACCACCAAGGAAACAAGCTGAACCAAAACCACTAAGAAAGTGCCTAATGCAAAGCAGGTCTTTGCTAAATATTTGTTGATCTGCCGTTTGGCACAAGACATTCAGGCATCTCTGTTATTTAATTTTTTTCTGGAGTCGTGTCTCTGATTAATGGTTGTTTTACTAAAATAGGCTAAGTTTATTAGGTTTGGCCTAACGGAATTCCATTCTGATTTCCAATATTTAGAGACTACCTAATCCAAGCCTAATTTTGCAAATGAGAAGGAAAGTAATTTGGCTAAAGTCTCCAGCTGGACCGTGGATGTAACTGTGACTAGAACTCAAGTACAACAGTTCAAAGTCAACTTGCTCTCCCATCTTAATGAAAATAAATTCTTTCCCCCCCCAAAAGAAAATCGTGTTTGTATTCCTGGAAGTAGCACTGACTAAATTACTGTTTTTAGGATTCAATGCAGTAAGGTCCTGGTTTGACCTACAGCAGCAAATCAATGTCATAGATGAAGTGGATATAAAAAGAAAACCCACACATTGAAGAAACCAGTACAGCATCTCAGAAAGGCTTATATCTAACAATTTTATGGTACCATCCTTAGGACAGGCCCTCAATCTATCGCCAAGAGGTCCCTGGACCTGCAAATGTATGGGGGGTTCAGTGCGTGCTCACTGAGTTTCTGGGATAAAGAAACTGAATTAGGTTTGGCTAGGCAAGTGTTATGTCAATGTTGCTGGATTGCTCTTTACTGCCTAAACACATT
Organism: Rousettus aegyptiacus; assembly: GCF_014176215.1. Classification (NCBI taxonomy): domain Eukaryota; kingdom Metazoa; phylum Chordata; class Mammalia; order Chiroptera; family Pteropodidae; genus Rousettus; species Rousettus aegyptiacus. Next base: position 77,359,753 of record NW_023416287.1, read on the forward strand.
CTTTTTATTATATTTTCTTCCTACACTGATAGAAAGAATAATTTATAGAATCTTACACATCTGGATTTTGTGACAGAAACATGGGTGACTTCTCTAATTCCAGGCAAGGGAGGGAAGACTTCAGTGTTCACTACTGCACAACAGCTGGACTCCTTGTTGAGCGCTTTTGCAGTCTAATTAGAGCAAGTTATATAAAATGCAATTTGGACTGAGCTGCCTTCTCGCAAAGGTAATTTAGACTTTCTGCCTGATCTGAGCCTTCAAAATGAAACTGAATGGAGAGCGAGAAATTAGCAGATTAAAAAAAAAAGCTTTTCGTTATTTTTGAATTAATGAAGATTAAGTGAATGAATAAAATTCAGCCATTAAAATCCTCTGAAAGGAAAGTATCTCCTTCTGAAGCCTTTGATGCACCTGTCCCCCTAACTGGTGGCTGTTGTATTCAGTTAGGGCGAAAGTGAATAATAAAGTGGTTAAGGGTTCTGACATTTTAACAGGCCTCGCAGGTGCTGGAGAAGAACAATAGAGTTCAGGCAGGGAGTCCTTCTCCTTGTGGAAGAAATGCCATGGCAACATCTCCTGAAGCTGCGCGTGGGCGGCAAGACGGAGTCGCGTTGATGCGCAAGTTCACCCGGCGTGCGCTGCTACTTTCTGCACGGCTCACCCTTTCCTGTAAATTCTCATGTAACTATATATATTTAGTCGCACATACGTTTACATCAGCTACCGCAAAGCAGCTTCTAATTGGTACTTCAAGCTAAGCACAAGGAGTGAAACTGAATAAATTTATCAGTGAGGGGGACGAAAAAAGTCTGCACACAAGCCTACGCTGTATGAATGAACCCGAGAACAAAAAGGCACTTCCGAGCTTGGGGATGTGCTCTATGTGGAGGTATCAAGAACAGGAGCAGCTATAACCAGCTGGAACTTTCAAAGCGGTTTGGATTTTTTTTCTGCAGGTAGAACACAATCGAAGTCTTTTTCAATTTAGTAAGTTAGTTTTGACGACAGAAGATTCGGTCAGAGTAACTGAAGTTTTCACAATTTAGTTGCCTCCATATGTTATCATTGACTGTGTTTTGAGGATTTATAAAATATCCTCTTTTATAGATAATAGAGCTGAAGACCAAGAAAGGATTGGAGATAAGTTAGGGAAGTGAGGGAAGACAAGCTCGGAGGAATGGGATGAACATCTATGAGCTACATCTCTGTGCCAGAAATTCTGATGTCTGCTTTACATACATGCTCATTTTATTCCTCATGGTAATCCCTTGACTTGTTAGAGAAACATCTTCAGTTTCTTTCTTCCATTTATCCATTCAACAAATGCTTATTGTGTGCCGCTTATGCTCCAGGCACAGGACTAGTCCCTGGAAACATAATGTTGACCCAATCAGATGTGGTCCTCGCTCTCAAGAAGTTTTTATGCTAAAGGGGACGTGCATATTAATCAAGTAGTCATGCAAAGGTCATAACTAATGGGAGGAAGCGGTAAAAGAAGGTACAATGAGAATATTTAATGGTATATCAGAAAAGATTTCTTTAAGAAGTACAATTTAGCTCATCGCCTAAGAATGAATAGGAAATAACTGAATATGGTGAGAAGAAAGCATGTTCCAGGCAGATGGAAGAAAACACATATAAATGTCCTGTGACATGAGTGAATGTCCTGTGACATGAGCAAATAAATGATAGCTGGTCTATTATTCAGGGTTCTTAACCGAAAACAATAGAGATCAATTCTGACTAATTTTTGCTAAAAAGCAGTTTGTTAAAAGATTGAGTAGCTTACAGAATATGCTAGAATGCTACAAAAGCCAGTCCAGTAATGATGCCCAAAATAATTCCACGGGGCCTGTGCCATAAAGATACCACTTATACTGGTAACACTAGTACCATTGATACTGGCACTGGACACTATTGTAACCCCTAGATACTGGACACAGCGACTCCTATTGCCACCACCCTGTCAAGAGTGGATTCTTGCTTCTCTGTCGTTAGTTGCTGAGAAATATCCTCTCTGGTGTGTCTGATTGGCAGAGCCTGGTTTACATGTCAACCCGAGCAGCAAGGCAGGCTTAGAGAGCAAAGTAGACCATGAGATACACAGCTTCAGGGTCTGCCTAGTAGGAGGAGTTCCCTTCTGCTTTGTCCTTAGGCCAGTTATGTCATTCCACTGGTACCTACGCAACAGGCAGAATGGTCTGGAAAGCGAACTCTCTGGGAAACTCTCCATCAATTGAGGGAAGGGTGTCACCGTGACAGGTGTAGGCCCATGGGAATGTGAGCTTCCTCGTGATCCTTGCACGTGCACAGAGCCGAAAGCGCCCTCCCTCCTTGGGGCTCCTCATCAGTGACTAATTGGAGCAAGAGTGTAAAAGCACAGCTTCCCTGCCTGGACTTGGCACAGGCTCAGATAGTTTAAACCCCAGACTTCCCTGTGGGATCGGGCAGAGGCTGAGACTTCACCTGACCTTACACCCTGCTTGCTTGCTTTCCCTCTCCCATCATGCTTCCTCTTTTCCTTACCAGCTTCTCCTGAGAGCACTTCCTTAGTAAATTATTTAATTAGAAATCCTCATTTTAGGGTCTGTTTGCAAAGAACTTGACCCTAAGACAGAAGCCATAACTATTGTGGCTCAGGTCTCTAATCATCATCAGACTTAGATCTTGTTTGTTTGTTTTATTGATCAAGGAGGAACTAAGTAGACTGGCCACCTATTTCAGTTCTAAGAAACTCATGATCTGTGACCACTGCCAAAGATTCCCGTGGATCGGACTATTACTTTGGTCCCACATCCTATTCAGTAACTACCTTTATCTTGCCTCTGGGAGTTAAATGCTACTTTATCTTCCCTGGAGTTCCAACATTGTCCCTGAAACCAGGAAATCCATTTCTATTTCAGGATCTCTCACCAGCATCCCCAGCCTGTAGAGACTAGGTCGTAACATGGCTTTTGAATAACGGCAGTACGTTCACCAATGTAATTCTCAAGACCTTGGGGAAGAGTGCGTCTTCTGGGTTCCCTTGGGATACAAAAGATGGATGAGCGCGATGCACATGATGGATCCACTGCAAAATTCCTGTCTCCCCAAGGCATTGGATCCTTCCTCTGTATCCTAACTGCTCAAAGTGGGTGAGGACCAAGAACACTGGCATCACCTAGGAGCTTGTTAGAAATTCAGAATCTTGGGCTGTACCCCAGACCTTACTGGATCAGAATTTTAACAAGACCTCCATGCTATGCATTTACACATTAGAGTTTGAGCAGGATTAACTTACAATTTGGCCAGCAAATTTCTGGCATCTCAACATCCTGCAGTTGGGCCACCCCTGAACCCAGGTATCAGTCAGCTAATTGAAAACACAGCTAAAATCACTTCCAGCTGAGATATTGAATTCAGAGTTTCTGGTACACACAAATAGCAATAAATTCAGCCTGATCTGAAATCGTTTCTCTCTTTTATAGTCTAGACCCACGTTCTGCAAGTTTTTGAAAATAAAAGTTAGCAATATCTTGCGTATCTTTTGGTGTGTACATCTCCTCCTAGGTTTGTCTTCGTAATTACATTCTATGCCATGCTGGCACTGGAAACTGGAATCTAGTCAAAATCCTGGAAATAAATTTGGTGGCAGAGCTAACTCACAAGGGAAATGGACTCATTTGGCAAGGTACCTGCCTCAGCCATGATCTTTAGAAGTCCTCAGGCAAGGCAGGTGTAAATAACTTCACCAGAAGGGAAAGGAAAGGCTTCTGCTGGGTTTGGGTGCTTCTGAGGCATTCAGATCCTCCTATTACATCCCCTTCCATCCAATTCAGTTTCCTGACTGATACTCAAACTTTTCGATAAGAGTGAATGAGGCTGCGAATTAAACTAAGGTTGTAATTCAGCAACCTATAAGGTCAAATTTAGAGTTTAGTCTTTGGATAGCTCAGCCTTGAAGCCTCAAGTGATGACAAATTATTTCAGTAGGCATTATTTCTGTTCATGCCTTGAGCTGACAATTTAGGACTTAGAACTTGTTCTTATTTAAATCATTCAGTGTTGTTAAGAAGCAAACACCTCTCCACCTGGTGCTTGAATTACTTGTGTTTTTTATAACTTCTGTGGCAAATGCCATTTAGTCCCCCTCAAAGCCCTACCTTTAATAGACACCGTTTAGCTGATACAAGTAATAATTTAACTATCATATTGTATGGATTTGCTGGACTTGACTGATTTTATCCTCAATCATTCTAGGTAATCAATTTTGGATTCCCCCTATTATTGCAAGGGCTCATTCCTTGCAACCTGGAACCAATTTCTTTATAAATCAGGGTTTTTATCCCAGGCAAAAGAGATATACTTTGCTAATTTAAATACAAAAAAACATTGATTGCAAATACTGAACAGTTCACAAACTCCCAGGAAGACAGAAGAGACACAACCAGGAGGAGCATTCAAAATCCTGCTGCGGACCAGGCCTCGGGCAGCCCCCCTGCTGCTGTCCTGGGGTGCAGCCACTGCTACTGGCTCTGCTGACAACTTCTTGGCCACGGCCATTGCTGCTGTGACTGCTTCCCTTCCGATCTCCAGAGACTGGTTGTGACCTCAACTATGACTTTCATACTTATCTTGACAGATTCGATCATGCAGTAATCCTTTGTGTCAAGCTCCAGAGTCTCGCGTGGGGGCAACTCGTGGCGGGAGTGAAGGTCACATGCCTGCCTGTGCCTTAGCTGCAAGGGGCACAGTGGAAACAAGTTTTCAGCCTTAATAGTGGGGAGAGGTCTCTGCTGCTCACACAAATTCATAAGGGGAGACATTTTCTTTCTTTCCTTCTTTTTTTCTTTCTTTCTTTCTTTCTTTCTTTCTTTCTTTCTTTCTTTCTTTCTTTCTTTATTTTTTATTTTTGCATGAAAGAGCTAGGAATTGTTTTATTTAGCTTATATAGCCTAGTTTACATAATAGGTGGAAAAAAAAATGTATTTTTTACGTGTCCCAGAGGGCTGGGGTCAGGAAGCAATCTGGCTAGATTCTCTCCAACTAGTGATTTCAGGGACACGGGCACTTCCCAGGATTCTGTGTAGGAAGGCTGAGTGGTAATAAATGCAAAGACGGAACTCTACGTGAAGCATGACCTAATACCTCTCCTGTAACCTCCAAATCTTTAGTAAATTTAATCAAAGCCACAAGATGCATAACTTTTTAAAATTTTTTTTTATTTTTTAGGAAACTGATATTGAAACAAGATGACAAGAAACAATGGTGAAATAAGGATGCACGACTAGGAAGTGGGACATTTATCCTGTCCCAGGTTATGATAGTAAAGTTTGGATTAAGTTCACGAGAGAGAAATTGGCTCCATATGACAGGGCTTTAATTCTATTAAGCAGCAAGTACCTTTATTCTTCCTACCTATGGCTTTGTTCTCGCCTCTGTGACTTACCTTTTATTCTCAGTAACTCATCAAATGCTCTGCTTTCATCAAACTGAGACTTCCAGCAGATAACCAAATAGTTAAAATTTCTTGTTGCTGTTCTGTCAAGCTTCTGTGCTAATTTTCTTATTTCTCTTAGCCAATATGAGTTCTGTATTTTTTTTTCTTGGCATTCCATAGCGTACTTGTTTAATGCTTACTGTAATAACGAATTACATTTACCACCATTCAACTCGGACTTCGTGAAGCATTCTGACTCTTCACCGTAGCTGCACCAGCAATGCACCCATAAAAAATAGAATCGGCATAAGATAACAGATGCCTTTTAGCTACAGTTTGACTGATTTTTTAAAGATAAGGTGGGATATTTTGCAAACAAAGAAAGAGCGTTCAGATGTTGGTCCGCTGTGGTGCGTGGGGTCCAGTACAGACGTCAAGGGTAAGTGGGTGAGAAGAGTTTGAAGTGGTCAGCAGGAACCAGACTTCTAATAGTCAACGCTCTCCTACTATTAGCTTGACCACGTGGCCATCACTGAGAGGGACAGAGAGAGATGCCGGAAACCCAGGGCCTCAAGACATGGCTAAGCCTGACTCCGTTCACCCTGGAAGGCTGCTTTACTTCTGTGCTTCCTGCTATGCGAGATGACATCATTTATAACCTTTTAGCCTGTCTGAGTTGGGATACGTGTTACTCATGGCTGGAATCTGGGCACAGGAGGACAAGGCCGCCCATTTATGCCAGATCCCACAGCTAGTGACAGACTCAGGTTTAAGTGGGCCTGAAGGCAGAGCCCACGTTTCAGGACTGTTGCCCTACACACAGAGGAGCATTCAGGTTTTTATTAGCTACCTCTTGGTAGTGCTGGGGCAGGGGAAGACAAGGGCCAGAGAGTAAATATTTCAGGCTTCGTGGGCCATCTGTTCTCTGTCCCAATTACTCAACTCTGCTGTTGTAGCAAAAGTGGCCAATAGTCAATAATATGTAAATGAGCGGGTATGGCTGTGCTCTAATCAGGCTTCATTTACCCGAACAGGTGGTGGCTTTATGGGGTTGTAGTGTGCCCACCCTGTTCTAGAGTAAAAGATTGAGATAAAAAAATTATGAAATTATATTCTGTGTTTTAATTACAAGTGTCATTATATGAAATATTGACTGAGTCTGATTTAAGTGTTTGTGGCGAAATGTGAAATTTCGGCACGCATACTGCAAGTCTCATATTGCATTTTCGAAAAGTTTTTATCTACATCCTTCAATAGCAGGATTTGATTTCTATGTACTGAGTGAATAAGAACAGTTCACAAATAAAGGGTTATGACCAAGTACCCTAGGGCTGTGATCTCCTACCTTTTTGGCACCAGGGACCGGTGCTCCTATGAGAATCTAATGCCTGATGATCTGAGGTGGAGCTGAGGCGGTGATGCTAGCGCTGGGGAGCGGCTGCAAATACAAATAAAGCTTCACTTGCTCGCCTGCAGCTCACCTCCTGCTGTATAGCCGATTCCTAACAGTCTAGTTTGCTCTGGGGTTAGGGATTCCTGCCCTAGGGTATTTGCAAAGGCACCATGGAAGGCTGACTGTGCCTGCCTAAGAATTCTGGGAGTTGAAAGTGTCTTTCCCTCTGATTCCATCTGCTGCTCCCCACCCCCATCCCCAGCCCCCAAGGCAGCCACATTGACAGATACTCTCCAGCCAGGAAAGCCTATTGCACAGGGTACTGTGGGTGGAGTTTAGGAGTTGGGGTGAGGAAGGAGATTGGGGGGTGGGGATCCTCCCCTGTCTTTTCCCCAGATGATGTTCAACTAATTCTAGACAACAAGACCTTTTGACTTGTTCCACAGCAATGATCAGAGGATTAAGTGCTCTTTGTTGGGGACTTGTAAGAGGAACATTCACAACCCCTCTTAATTTTGTTTCGATCCCAGGGCTTACAGCACTAATCAAGTGTGTGTCAGTGAGGGTCTGGATCAGCGTGTTGTCCAGAGTTGGAAAAGAAAGGTGAGACTGGAAACTTTCTGAAGAACAGAATTTAATGATGTTGTGATAGCTAAAGAGAGTAAAAATGAAAAATGCTTTCACTTTCTGCATAGTGGACATTCTCAGGGTAGGCACGTTTTCGATCCATTCTCCAGAGCAGAGTATTTAATAATACTGTCGAGAGCAGCCAATAACAAGTGTTACTTTTCTACATGCCTTGGATCAGTCAGTGCATTTGTGCCTGGCCTGTGCTTGTCAGCGTGGGGAGCATTTGAGGTCCCAGCTCCTGCTCCAGCTGGCTTCTTGTCATTCACCTCTGAGTTGACTCATCTTGCCTCTCACTGCTGGTGAGAAGCCTCGTGAAGCTGCAGATCCAAGGACACAGTGAAGCCAGCTTAAGCTTCCTACACTCTGGATTAGGTCTCCATCCGTGTAGGTAAATTTCAGCCACAGAGTCCTACACAGGTGGCTCAGGAGGAAGGATGGTCATAAGACCCAATATGACAAATGTTTCATTTTACAGGATGACTTCTGAAGCCTGCACTAGAAGAAGAAGAGATTTCAAATGACAAAATGATTACCTGCAACATCCCATGTGTTGACTAAGCACAGCCTACTGGCCAGGAGCAGCCACAAAGTTGAGGGAAATGGCCGGGAGCAGCTGCTTTCCAAGGAGATTCTTAGAGAGTGGTAACTTATTCGCGCTTCATAAACACATAAAGGCTTTCAGGTCCCTTAAACACAGTATGCCACTTCACTTCAATTAACAGCAAAGGGGTGCCATTTACAGCCCAAATTCTGCCAGCTGCTAGTGGTTGGGAGAGCTCCTGCAAAGAGGCAGTTAGCTGTCAAGGCCGATGCTATAGCAACCGACTTGGATACAGGAAATGCTAGCCTCCTTGGTCACAGGAAAGGTGTTTTGGCCATTTCTGGGTTTTCCTAACCTTCGAGTAATTTACAGTGATAAACCAAAAGTCTTAGTATCTGAACTTAACTTGATAGCTAAGAGGAAATTAGAATACAAATTAGAAATAGCAAACCTGCTAGAGAAGGCAAAGCAGCAAACTCATGATGTCATGAATGGGTGTTCTGTCAGGTAGGAATAAAGAGCGGGCTGTCGACAATAACCTTTTACCTGGGCCTAAATGTCTTCAGTTCAAAGCTCCATACAACCATAGGCATTCAGGTGGAATAAAAGGCCAACATTAAAACACAGAATACTTCAGCACACCTGGCCACCAAGTAGGTCTTTTTTGATAAAGCTCTTGCAAGACCTTGTTGACACAGCACACCTCAAATACTTCAGAGAAATAGCCTGGAGACAACCTTTTATTCTAACATTCACCGACTGGAATCTTATTGCTGGAAGGCCCTCAGTTTAGCGACTAAGTCAGTTCAGTGACTCTTGCTTGCTCCCCCCACCCCCACTGCCCAGCCACGGGGGCACTTGGAACTGTTTGGAGGTTTTGGTTTTCATAGTGACTGGGTGTGGGGGGTCTATAACTGTCAGAACTCAGAGGTTCAGGGGCACTAGACATCATGCCATACATAAGGAATTCTACCCAAGAATCATCAACTCAGCTAAAAAGTCGGTGGTGTTCAACCTAGACCAGTTGCCACATTTTGCAGATGAGAAGGCTGAGGCTCCAGGATATGAAGATCATTCGTCCAAGTTGGTACCAGAGTCACAAGTATGGGGACCATTCCAGTCTTCTTTCACTCTTCAAGGTATCAAATAGATATGGAGTCAGATGGCTGGAATTTGAAGCTTACCTATACCACTTATGGTGTGACCCTGAGAAAATTACTCAACCTCTTTGAGCTTCAGGGTCCACATTTGTACAATGAGCATAATACTAGTACTTAGCTAATCAGGTCATTATGAGTGTTCGATATGGGATAATACATGTGTCGTCTTGGGGGTGTTCTCCAACACCAACAACCAGTTCTCCAGGACACTAAGTGGGTGCTACATAATTCAATTCGATTCTGACAATAACTACCGTGGATTTAAGAGTTCAGTCCCACAACACTGCCTTCATCTCAGGCACCGGTCGGAAGTCCCAGGCCACCGTACTTCTGACCAACTAGCTGTAAATCAACTAATTGATGTTGTGTGTGTGTGTTTGTGTGTGTGTGGGGGGGTGTTCCCATGATCCCCTCCCTGGGTTTAATAATTTTCTAACATGGCTCACAGAACTCAGGAAAATACTTTATGTTTACCGGTTTATTATAAAAGATACAACTAAAGGACAGCCAGATGGAAGAGAGGCCTAGGGCCCCACGTGAGGGGAAGATGGCGTGAAACTTCCACGCCCTCTCTGGGACACACCGCCCCTTCAGCGTCTCGATGTGTTCCGCAACTTAGAAGCTCTCTAACTCTCACTCAGGAGTTTTTATGGCGCTCAATCACCGGCCCCTTCCCATTTCTCAGAGGTTGGTGAGTGGGGCTGAAAGTTCCGACTCTCTAATCAGTGGGTCTTTACGGTGACCAGTCCCATTCTGAGGCTGACTCGAGGCCCCACCCTAAGTCACCTCAATCGTGTAAACTCAGGTGCGATTAAAGGGGCTGCTCGTGAAGAACAAGACACCCATCACTCAGAAAATTTCAAGGGGTTTAGAAGTTCTTTGTTAGGAATTGGGGACAAAGAACTAAGATTAATGTAGAATAATATGTCATTATTCCACAGTAATATTTAGCGTCATGCTCGGCATGTCGTAAATCCTCAGTAAATGTCACCATTGTCAACATCACCACTACTTCCTGAGTTAAGCTGATTCTTGCAAGTGAGTTTTCCTAGAATGTAGATTGAAGATATGAATTATAGTTTCTAATTAAAACAGTCGAGCAGTCAGAAAAATACAAGGGTCAGTACATTAAAACTTGACATTCAGAATCTGTTAATTCCAAACAGAATGTCCCTGCTCGAAAGGCCACACTCAGTGAAAAAGGCCATATGGTGGTTTAGATGGTGACATCCAGCAGATTGCTGGAAGAATTATTCTATGGCCCAAATATTTTTATTTTAATGATCTGGGAAAGAGAGTAACCCATGAGTTATGTACCAAGAGGCGTGTCAAACATTAAAGACAGCTCAGAAATAAGAAATTGAAAAAGATTTGTCTCCAAGATGGTAAATGAAATATGATTTGATGGAGAATGTTGACAATACCAAATTATGTTAATGAGCTTCTGGGTCCCTGGCTTGATAGATGTAATTTTTAGGCAAGCTAAATTTTACTTAAAATGGAAAAAGGCTCACTGTACTCCCTTAAGTATCATTAGGAACAAGGCACTCGTAAGGTTGGAAAAAGCTGGTGAGGATTTGCAGGTAGTTGAAATAGCTTTGCATGGAATTTTCCATGATTGTAGGAGTCCCTAGGAATTATTTAGTTTAAAATGATTATTTTATGAGAAAAGAAACTCAAAATCTAGAAAGGTGGTATGACTTGCCCACATCCTCCACGGTAAGTTATACATAAGTCAGCTCTCCCAGCCTCCTCAAAACCCCGCCTCAGTATACCATTTTAAGAAGCCTTATATAAATTAGCGTTTATGCCTCTCATCTCTCAGTTTTCTTTTTTTTCCCCCAATCTTAAAAGGGGAGATTTTTCAAATGCAGAAAAATTTTGATATTCTCATTATATTTCCTGAGCTTTTATATGCTTCGAACATTTGTATGTAATAAAATGATCTTCCATTGTGAGAAATAATGTCATTTTTTTTCCTCCTAGAATCTTCTCTATTCAGAATTCTTGATAGACATTTACCTGTAGGGTGGATGTTTTCATCACTAAAGGACACTTCAGGTTTTCATGTCCTGTGAGACCCCACTGGGGGCTCCAACAGGACCTCCGACCCCTGAGTGCCCTTCCTCCCTCTGAAGGGACACACTGGGTTGGAGGGCATGGTGCCAGACTGGTCCTGCCCTTCCGTCATGCTAGGCGATTCATGTCACCACCCCCCTCTGTGAAAAGGGAGTTGAGCAGGTTCAAAGCCAAGGTTCATTCTAGTCTCATAACTGTTCTCCCACATTCACCTTCTTCAGAAGCCAGGCTCTGCTCTTGCAAACTTATTGAACAAGCTGCTGCTGAACTGATTGTGTAGCCAAATAAAATGTGAAATTAATTTTTTTTTCAATTAATAAATTATGTATGATTTGGGGTCATATTTCCCTTAGAAGCCAGTTACTTGAGTGGTAGAGATTTCTTCCCCTATGTTAAATATGTCAGAAATTAAGCTGAAAAGAAATTACATGAACTTGTCTATCAGTGAAAGAAAAGTTCACTCCTACAGGAAGATGGAACTGAGAACTTCTTAAAACCTCACTGGGTCGTTACATTATGTAAGGAGGACTGTGAAGTACTTAACACAGCTCCAAGCACCTAGTTAACATTCAATAAATGGGGCCTATTGTATTGTCAATATCACTACTACCATTCTCTCTGATGTAGCCAGACCACACTATTTAGAGAACTTTCAGAATGCTATGCAGAAAAGAAAATGCTCTAGGCTTTTTTTGTATCCCCAACTTTAAGCTCTGTCTTAGTGTGTAGTAATACTATTAATAACAATGACGAGGGTTTGAATATTGTCCATAAGGTGGGTCTAGATGCCTTTTAAATGTCAACTCTATCATCATCATCGTCATCATCACCATCAATCACCACTATGAATGTAGGAACCATCTCTGCATCCATGAGCATGGCTGATGCCTTAGTCCATTTGGGCTCCTGTAACCAGACATCACAGATTGGGGGGCTTGTAAACAACAGAAACTTATTTCTCATGGTTCTGGAGGCTGGAAACCTGAAATCAGGGCGAGGGCTCTCTTTGGGGTCGCAGTCTTCTCATTTTATCCTCGCATGGTGGGAGGGACTAGGGAGATCTGTGGGGTCTCTTTTATAAGGCACTAATCCCGACAGTTGGGATTCGTGAGGACTCTACCTTTTTGACCTAAGCACCTCCCAAAGACCCTGTCTCCTAGTTCCATCACACTGGGCATTAGGATTCAACGTATGAATTTTGGGGGGAAGCAAACATTCAGACCATAGCAGGTAGTGAAAACACTGTATGTATATATGTATGTATGTATGTATGTATGTATGTATGTATGTATTTATTTATTTATTTATTTTACCTATTCTTGAGTCCAAGGCCAGAGTGGTAGTAATGTGAGCTGTGTATGACAATGAAATGGGCTCTTGGCATGAAAATTCAAGTCTGCAAAGGAATTCTGAGCTCTTTTTTACTGTCCTTAAGGTTTCCTGACCAGCCGGAGTGGGCATAGCTGAGTACACTTGGTGAGGTCAGACCCAAGACAAACTCAGAACATCTTCGATCCTCTCAGACTCCTGACGTCTCCATCCACTAAACTGGAGCCTTACTTCCTCAGACTCTTGTAGAGGGGCCTCTAAGATCCGCGTGGGGTTTTCTGTTCTCCTGCTCCCAGTCATTTGGGACTCAAGTACACTCCAGAATGGACAGGGAGAGTTTCCAGGCTCTGAGAGAAGAAGACTGACTCCAGGGCTCCCTCTTTCTGTGCTGATCTTTGGTGGGAGGTTAACCAGAATTGTATGTAGTTGGAGAAGCATGGGACCCATTTAATAATGTATTCAGCATTCCGAAAGCTCTCAGAGTGGTGACACCTGGCTACATCAGAGAGCATGGTGGTTAGTGCTCTCAACAACACCACAGGCCTCATTTATTGAATGTTTTACTAGGTGCTTGGAACTGTGTTAAGCACTTCGCAGTCTTTCTTACTTAATTCATATAGCCACCCAGTGAGGTGAATAATATCTCCGTTTTACAGGTGAGGAACTTGATATTCAGAGAAGTGAAATAATTTGGCCAAGGTTATATAGCATGTAAGTGGCCAAGCTAGGATAGAAATCAGATTGTCTGATTCTGAAGCTACTTGGTCACTGCTTCCTACTGCTCCGAAGTGTTCCAATTTAGGGAGAGAGTCAAACCATCCTTGGAAGTCACTGGGCAAGACTCATAGGCAGAAAATCTCTCTCTTAATTTGGTCTGTTAGGTGAGACCAAGAGCCTCAGGCAGTCTCCCTCCTAACATTCATGGGGTTTAGGACAGGTTAGTAATGGCAGCCCACAGGGACAAGTGTCTAAGTATTTTAAAATTATAAATCCAGCTAACAAATTGTTAAATAAAATACGTTCTGTTTCTGCCTTAACAAATATACCTTTATAGCCCTGCAAATAAATAATGTGTGTGTGGTATAATAAAAATAAGTATTTGGTCTTTGTCCTCAGTTCCTGGTACAGAGCTACTAAAAGTCTTGGAATTTACTGTCTTTTGTATGCTAATGAGGTGGCTCCTGAGATGGAGTGGCGGTGGGAGTACTAGATACTCAAGATGACGGCTGGTTGTCAGAAAGATCAGGCCATGGTCAGGACACTAAAATTTTTAGCTCCATCCCCCAACTTCCAGGGAGTGAAAGAAAGCTAAAGATTGAGTTCAATCACCAGTGATTTAAATGACCAATGATTGGCCAATGATTTAAACGACCATGCATATGTAATGAAACCTCCATAAAAACCCCTAGTGATGGAGTTCACGAAGCTCCTGGGTTGACGAACACGTTGAGATGTTGGGCGATGTGCCTGGAGCAGGCGTGGAAAGCTCTGTGACCCGCTCACATACTTTGCCCTGTGTATCTCTTCCAAAGGATACAGTTGTATCTTTTACCGTAAACCTGTAATAGTAAGTAAAGTGCTTTCCTGAGATCTTTGAGTCGTTTTAGTGAATTATTGTACCTGAGGAGGACGTTGTGGGAACTCCTGAATTAATAACCCATCACTCAGAGGTACAGGTGGCCCCTGGGGTTTTTCCCTGGCTTTTGAAGTGGGTTGGTCTTGTAGGACTGAGCCCTTAACCTGTGGAGTCTGCACTAAATGAGGATGGGTAGTGTAAGGATTGGACATCTGGTTGGTCTTGGAGAGTTGGAGAATCAGTTGCTGGTATTTGAAAAAGCCTACATTGGGCACTAGAAGTGGTGTCAGAACCTCACCCCCTGCAGTGTGTAAAGCTATATCTTTTTAAGTGACTATAGGTTGGGTGACTGGGGCACAAGGTTTGATTGTATGTGTGATCCGTGGGCCTTCGAAAGCACAGGTCTAGGGCTGGGGCCTCCACTTTGCTCAGGTCTAAGGGCAGTACTGGCCTCAAGAAGCACTGGGGGTGGTCTAGTGCAAGTCTAACTCTGTGACTGGAACACGACTTAAACAGTATCCTCTTTATACAAGACAACTTACTGTGAATTTGGTGTGATACATTTTGATGAAGCCACAGTAAAGCTTTACACTGAGCTCTATGGTTTGACCTCAGTTTTGCTGTAATAATTCAGTTGTTGAATTACCATTTTGCATGAAATTATTTATCCCTAAACTCAGGCAGAATGATGGACCTTTCTTGTCAGTATATTTAAATCCTACTAGGCAACACAAGTTCGAGCTTTAAGACCTAACAGAAATCTGGTTTTACCTTTGGGGTTTACAATTTCTCACCGGTGCAGAAACACTCCTTTGCCGTTTGAGAAGAGCAGTTCTCCAAAGGCAAGTATGATTTCTGATTTTAAGCATTTCAGGTCAAAGACAAGAGGTTAAGATCCCTGATATATAGAGAGCTTTTACCTGTGAATAAGAGAAAAATAGAATCGCAGTAGAAAAATAGGAAAGGACAAGAATCGAAAATTCACCTAAGACATATAAATGGTCAAAACACAATATGAAAAGATACTCAGTCTCACTAACAATTTTAAAAACATAGATCAACACAATAGATGTTGTTTTGTAGATTACCTTTTAAATATATATACTATTAGATGGAGGTGGCCGAGGAAAGATTGATAACACAAGAAAAAGACTTCTCAACCTGTAGGAGGAAGTATCAACTGGGTAGACTTTTGGGGGGCCAGAGGTAGTGTTATCTATTATAATTAAACATGTTCAAAAACATTGTCTTGGCAACCAACTTCTAGGAGATTTTACTAAAGACACATACTATTGTCCAAACATACCACTGTCCAAACGTACCATTGTCCAAGCAGGAATAAGGATGTTCCTTGAAAGTGTTTATTAAAATACAAAACTGCAAATTCAAGACTCTCCAATCCCACTCTCTGTTCTAATACCAACTGCAGGTTTGGGGGCCCGAGGCCACCGTTAGTTTTAATAATTTGCTTCAAGGATTCATAGAACTCAGCAAATTACACTTATGGTTGTATTTATTGCAGCAGAAGGCACAGCTTAAAACCAGCCATAGGGAGAGGCACACAGGGCGAGGTCCAGGAGACACAAAGCAGTTTCTGGATGTTCTGTCCTGATGTCTCCTCAGTGGACAGGACAGAGCACCAATGTCTCCCAGCAACAATATGACAATATGCACAGAATATTGCCGACTGGTGAAGCTGACCTGACCTTGGTGTTCAAAAAGATTTTTACTGGGGCTTAGTAACATGGCTGGTCACCTGCATAGCTGACTTTAGTCTTCAGTCCCTGTAGAGGCTGAGCTGACACCATGTGACACAAAAGCCCCCCAGCATAAATCACACTGTTAGCACAGACCATCCAGCATGGCCCATGGTCCGCAGCTAAGCAAGGACACTTATCAGGCTGGAGAAGTAGACAGAAGATATATATTATGGAGGTCCCACCATGCCATGCTAGGGAACTTAGATTTTGTGCCATAGATGAAGAAAATTCATTGAAGAATCTTAACAAGGGGCTACCAGGAAATAATGTGCACTTTAGGGAGAATGTTCTGGCGGCATTAGTAATAATGAAGTGGAGTGGGATAAACCTGGAGGCTGGGAGGCCATTGTGCTTACGCAGCTTAAAGACGCGAACGGGGTGTCAGTGCTTATTAATTCCTGTCCTTGGCAGCACTGCTCGCCCACCGAGGCCCTGCCTCACACGCACATCTGAGCAGGCTGCCATTATCTTAAAATGTCCGGCTCCACTAATGAGTGGGGTCTGGAATTGGTCTGGTAGCCAAGAGCTCAGTAGCTGGGGTACATGAGGTGAACCCAGAGAGCTCAAGCCTTCCCTGAGGCACACCTCCTTTCACTTCATCTTCGTGATTGTGTGTGCCCCATTCTCTGTGTCCTGATGTGTGTGTGCTCCGGGTGTCCCGAATGAGAGCTGCTCTGAGTTGTCCACTGCAGTCCTGGACTAGGCCAGCTTTCTCTGGCATGAAGTGGAGACCGTTCTTCTTCATCTTCACTTCTGAACGTGGTTCTGCGCCTCGCAGGAGGAGCTCCTGGAACCATGAATTATGCCATTCACCCAACTCTAACCTCCCAGCACTGTCCAGAGATGGCCATTACATGCTCTCTCCCCTCCCCTGGGCCCATGCAATCAGTGCCAAGAGGCCGGCAAACTCTCTGGGTGCAGCCTCAGGATCTTTTTCTAGGGAGACACTCTTAAGGATGAGCATTGGCCATCAAGATGAATGCCATTTGTCATTCTTGGCTAGAGGCCCCTGCCTCCTTGGATATTAGTACTAGCCAGGATGACTTCTACTTCACCACAATCCTCTAGTTTGGATTGCTGGAATGCCTGGGGCCTCACCTGGCCACAGATCTACTTAGTCCTGGCTTCTCTATTCTACTTAAGTGTCTTAAGGCCAAGTCTACTCAAGCCACAACAATTCCAAGATATGAGTTATACAGACAATTTGTGACTTTGGGAATTTTGAAAGTTTTGGAGACCTAGCCAAGCCTTTTGGCCAGTCAATATGTAGTGAAGTCGTTTTCTCTTCACTGTGCAGCACTTTGCAGGAGAAAAATGACCCAGGTGACATAGGCTTGCTTTCCCAGGAGCTTACTATCTAGCTGGAGAGAGATGATACGGCGCTGTGAAATGAATCTAAAACTCCAGTCATTATAAGATAAATGAGCAGATAGGGTAACAAATGCCAGAGGAATTTAAAACATAGGAGGAGATATTTTTGGAGACATAACAGGGTTCCACCCTTAATTCATCACTCAGTCACTGGCACTGATCCCACAATGCCAGATGATGGGGAGGCAAAGCCAGGCACTGCAGAATGAGCAGGCAGGAGGAGGTGGTGCCCTGGTGGCTAGGCTGGGCCCACGGGGCTTTGGCGATGCCTCCTGGTACCGGCTGAGGCTGCGGGAGGCAGGCAGGAGTGGGCGAGCAGCAGGAACATCAGTCACCAGGAACATTCACACAGTTCTCTGTCATTATTTGAACTTCAATTTTCTACACCCACAGAGGCCTGAAATTCATGGGGGTTGGGGGAGAGGAGCAGCAGGCAGAGGAGCCATTTCCGGGTGGAGGAGGCAGGTGTGTGCTCTCTGAGGTTTCTCGGTGGCTTCACAGCAGCTGATTGATACATGTGGGCATAGAAAAACGAAGAAAGAGAGAGGCTGAGGCGAGAGGAGCAGGGAGCACCAGCTTCCTACAGGAGAAAGAGCACTGGCTCAGAAAGAAAGGACTGGACTCTAATCTGGCTCTGTCCTTAACCAATCGGGCGACCCTGAGCCAATTGCTCAGCTTCCCTGGATTCCAGTTCTTCATCTATAAAATAAGAGGATTGAACCTAGAAATGGCCCAAGGCTTCTTCTAGCTCTTAGTTATATGCCCTCAGCTAGTAAAGAAATATTTTCCAATTGTTCAGGTCCCATAGGGAAAGCGTCTTATTCCTATAAATACCAGAGGGATCCTAGCACACTTGTTGCCCTTCAGCCACGTTATCATATCGGTTGATTTCTTCGAACTCAGAGAAATAAAACAGGGAGAAATGCAGGTGGCAGAAATGTCACTGCTGGCCAGAGCTGCCCTGTACCGCTCCCGCCTGCGCCCTGCAGTAGCATCAATAATAGATGAGGAATGTTCAGCATTTGGGGCAGGTGCCCACTCTCTGCTCTGTGTGGATGGAGGATGTGGGATTTCTGTAGAAAGCAGCTCCTTAGCGCTCCTAGGTGAGACGGTGCTCTTGTGTGGCATTCTGTCTCAAAAGTATTTGATGGTTAGTTATTCTCTGTAGCACCCCAGGCTTTGCTGTTGAGAAAACTATATGTGGGGACTGGAATTCAAGGTCAACAGGAGTTAGTTCATGAGTCTAGAACAGGGTGCACCAACTTTTTTTTTATTAAAGGCCAAGTAGTAAATATACTCATCTTTCGAGCTACACAGCCTCTATAGCAATTACTCAACTTTGCCATTGTAGCATGAAACGATACGTAAATGATGGGCATGGCTGCGTGCCAATAAAACTTATTTACCAAA
Organism: Rousettus aegyptiacus; assembly: GCF_014176215.1. Taxonomy (NCBI): domain Eukaryota; kingdom Metazoa; phylum Chordata; class Mammalia; order Chiroptera; family Pteropodidae; genus Rousettus; species Rousettus aegyptiacus. The sequence continues at coordinate 77,378,424 of NW_023416287.1, forward strand.
ACAGGTGGTGGACTTGGCCCATGGACTGTAGTTTGCCAGCCTCTGGCTAGGATTTAAGATTCCACATTCAGAGATCCTCCAGGATTATGTGTGGAGTTATTGGGCCGCTCCTTGGATCACCCAGTAGTAAATGTACATTATGACTTACCCAAGGTCACACAGCTAGTAAATGAGCCTGGGATCCCAATCCAGGTCTCCTGATCCTTGTCTTCCTACCATTCTCACCGTAACTACTATACTCATTGACGATCCTAAACGATGGGAAAGTGTGTGATGTTAGGTATAGAGAAGAGAAAGGAAACAAGGTTGATAAAAATAAGCTCCTTTTCATCCCATTTACTTAGAACATTTAGAAAAGAAAGATTTGTCAGTCACTCTGTGCTGCCCTGCTTCCACAAGTCAAATGCGCAGTGACCCCTAGATCCACTGGAGTGCAATAAATCAGTATTCAATGTGGTTCACTTCTAAGCCCAGCTTTCCTGGTAAAAACACCTTTTCCCCTAATCAGAACAGAGCAGGCCAAACGAGCGTTGTGTCCAGAAGATTAACTTTAATTTGCCATTTGTTATTTGTTTCCGTCCACCTGACCACACAGGTGCAGAGGTTTAACCGCGATCCTGCTTTCAGGGTTCCTACAGTCTAGCTGGGGAGACAAGGCATAAATACATCAGAAGTTAAATAAAATGCAAAACCTGGAGAACATTTCAACGCAATGAGGAAGAAAATGCATGCTCACATGTATACATGCATGCGCACACACTTCTAGTGAGCAGATAATGATGAGAGACTGCATAGTATTAACCCACTTTAGGAAAGAGAAATTTGTTTTCCACGACTATAGCACAATCTGTCCCAATCCCTCCTCCCCATTCCGCCCTTTCTATTACTACGTGGGGCAGTTTCGGAGTGTTCTTTCCAGCTTACAGACAAGCCCCAGAGAGGGCCAGTGGTGCCTAAGAGTTGATGAGCATGTTAATGTCTTGCCAGACAGACCATCTATCCCTGAGGGATGCCTTTAGTTACCTAAAATGCATGAAAGCATTTGAAATGCATAATAGATGTTCTAGCTTTTAGGCAAAGACAATTTGTGGGGTAAGGTATCCTCCTTACAGAAGGAGGGCCGTCTAAGGGTCCAGACTCATCCTGGCCACACTAAGGGCGAAGGGGCCAATTTTGACTGACATGCTCTGGATGTTTCAGCTGTTCAGTCCGCAGCATAGTTGCTGCTGTTTACTCTGTGGAAGGAGCTGTGTGTTCCTGGATGGGTTTCTGTCTGAGATGAACTTCTATAGAGAAGACATTTGTGAAATGTCTCCGAGACGAGGATACCAGTAAGAATAAATGCATACATAGTGCTCTCATGACAAACAAACAAACAAAAACACTAAAACCAGAAAGACAGCAAATCGAGACTTCTTTGATTTTCATGGGACATTTTGCATTTTTTCAGTTAACCACGCGAATGAAATTATCGGCCTTCCCCTAAAGAAGCAGCGGAGCTGAGACGGTGGTGGAGCACTGGATCGAGATTGCGCGTGTCATGTGTGTTTTGGTCAGGGAGCAGCAGCTGCCCGGCTCCACAGCCCCTGGCCTGGGGATGCTCCTGGTTGCTGCTCACAGAGAGCGCCTCCACGACAACACGTCGATGGGCGGATGTGAGAGCTGACAGGGCCTTCAAGACCGCATCTGTTACTGTTCCTCTCTGAGCTGCTGCACAAGGCCAGGAGCTCGGGGAGCCAGCACTGCCAGGCCCGTGGTCACTGGAAGAACCAGAGCACTAGGGCCAGAGCCTGTGGCTGGCATAGCACCTGTCAGAGCGCTGCTTCTCTGCCCACTGACCGCACTCTGCACCTGTACCTCTGTCTTGGCTGCGGGAGCCTGCGCTCATTTCTGACTCTCCTCCTGGTTCCCTGGCTCCCTTCCTCTGGCTCCCTGTCTGCTGGCTAAACTTCCAGCTCTCCAGACAACCCTCCTGACAACTCCAACTCCAGTTCTTTTCAAAATCTGGTGGCTAGGAAACGCTGAGGGCAGACTCCAGCTCTAGCTCCCCTAATCCCACCGATGGTCCCACTGTGCCCCAGCTCAGAATCATTAACCACCACTTTCTGGGACAAGGCTGAGACCGAGCCTTCTGGCAACTTTATATTAACAATTGCCACACTCAGAAACAACCAGGAAAAACTGCTTTGATCCTCTAAAAGCCAAGACCGCTGAAAGAGAAGGCCATTAACTTAATGTCATTTTCAAAACAGGTGAATTTACCTTAGCAATCCAAATGATTACAATTCAGATTTTCTTTTTCTTTTTTTCTAGTAAATGTGTTATCATTTAAAAGGCATCAGCTATTACAGTGAAACTCATAAATTTGTCTGGAATCACGATGCTTTTGTCATTCATGTTTTAACTTATGCATATCTTAACGAGCTGTATTGTAACAGGGCAATACTATACTTGAAAAGTGACCTCGTTTAGCTCAGATGTATAGAAAGACACTGACTTAATGGGAGAAACCCTGGTTTATCCTTCTGTGTCTACTGGATTTGGATTTGTCATTTCGAAGGGGCAGGATCTGCTGAGATGATGACAGAGCCATGGTCCACATTGACCTGGTTATTCCCAGACCTGGTTTTCGCCACAGAGTAAGGCTTCCCAAATGTCAAAACAAATTCGATCCTGGCCTGGGCTGGTCCCTTGTCCTTGGCATAACCACTAGCAAACGTGTGTCAGATCCACATTTTGTTGGACGCCCAACCTCTTTTCTGTGGTTTGCTTCTGCATTTTATCAACCTAGCTTCCTAAGTGTGAATTAACCTTGCAATTCACGCTGAACTGGGATCCCACCCAGTTTTATAAAGAATAACTTTATGATTTTTGTAAAAATTACTTTTCCTATTGAAATCAATTCAAACAATACACAAAGATATGAGGAGAAAAGTTTAAAAGTCACACAACTTTCTACCACCCAGAGACAGCCACTGTTAACTTATTGGTAAACATCTTTCAGACCTCTCTCTCTCTCTCTCATCTATCTATCTATTGTTCGATTTTATCGAAACAGAATTTACCATATGTGAAGTTCTGTGGCCTGCTTTCTTCATTCAACCACGTGGCATTGTTGGGAGAAAGAGTTTTCCTCAGGTCTCTTGTGCTCCTACACGTCTTTTCGGGTATGCTAGAAATGCAAGGGCATTTCTCAGGATTGTGACTGTGGCCAGCAGTCTTGAGGACATTTTCCTCCTGGACAAAGGGCAGTCCTGCTTACTGCTTGCAATAAAATGGTGGGTTCAACTGAATATCGATTGAACATCTGACAGGACAGAATTTACCTGTCTATAGACAAAAATGATTTTGCATTGCTATCAGTTACCTGCAATTTTTCAGGAAGTAAAATCACCTTTCATAGAACCAAATAACCCCAGGAGTGTACTTTAGAGCAGTGGTCCCCAACCTTTTTGGCACCAGGGACTGGTGCTCCTATGAGACTCTAATGCCCAACGATCTGAGGTGGAGCTGAGGTGGTGATGCTAGCACTGGGGAGCGGCTGCAAACACAGATGAAGCTTGGTCCTTGCCCACCGCTCACCTCTTGCTGTGTGGCCCAGTTCCTAACAGGCCATGGACCAGTACTGGTCCATGACCAGGGGTTTGGGGACCCCTGCTTTAGAGTCTAGATAATACACAGTTTTCCACTGAAGTAGATCTTCCTCTAGAGCACTCGGCTAACACGTAACGAACTCCAGTTGCCTCTCTCAGAAGGCAGCTACTAGTTTTGGGCAAAAAATAGGAGAACGTTAATGGGCAGGGTTGACTTTATGTTCAACTAGAGGACAATTGCCTTCAATTCTTCGTAAGAGCAGGATAGGTTTCAGAGAAGGGGGTAGGAGTGGGGGAGGCCAGTGAGGGGAGGGGAGGGCAAAGGAGGGAAAGCCAGGTTGTTACAGACACTCCCGCCGTGCGTGGTAGTACCTGATTTCTATCCAAACCTATTTGAATTTTATCAAGCAAACCTGATGTCCCGTCAGTTTTGTTAAAATTGGGTTTTAATCAATAAATAAAAACTAAAAGTGGGCAAAACCTAAAACAAGGTAAAGAATTTTGGAAGAGGGGACTAGGAGTAGCTTTATTTTTCCTTTTGTTGTGTTTCAAGTTTTATTTCCAGACACAGATTTTCTCAGTGGATGTGCCCACAACGCAACAGTCTTGTGATCTGCCTTGAATTTCTTTTTAGCACCGTTTTCATGGTAAAAATAAATAAATAGATAAAATAATAATAGTGATTTAAATCTCTATTGTTTTCCTCAGACTGGAAGGGGCCTTCCCTTTCCTCCTTCTCAGGAGCTGCATTTTAATGAGACCCCAAGGGACAGCTTTGGGGGATTCAGGGAGCCAGCACAGCACTGAGGTTTAATTTAAGATCCTGGCCCTTTTAATTTAATGTTTTTCTTTTCTGGGTTTTGGGCAGCACCGTGAGCTCCAGCTGCGGAACTTAGCTCATTTAGCGCTCCAGGTGCTACCCATTCTGAAGCATCACTGCTTGTGGCTTGTGGGAAAGTCCTGAGGAGACTCAGGGGCAGAACAACGATGTGTCCAGTGACCCTAAGGCTGTCTTTCCAAGAACAGCTTATCAGTGAGGAAAAGTTCACTTCTGCCACTTGTCCTGCAGTCGCCTTCAAGGACTAATTCAAGTGTTTCTTCAGCATTCATTCAGCAACACTTTTATTAAGCACCTGTTGGAGCTTCCAAAACCTCAAATGTGCGCAAGCACAGAACTCATCTCTAATGTGGCTTGCTGTCTAAAACACGATAAACTCCAAAACAGACCCCTGTAAAAAAAAAAGGGGGGGATGTACCAGCCTAAGTAATATCTAATAAGAGTAACAAAAGTTATTTATACATATAGGGTGATATAAGACATATGATTACATATGCAGAGAACATTTCTGGAAGCATACAGGATAACTGGTTATTTCTGGAAGCTTGGCTTTGGGGGAACAGGCAAGAAGGGAGATTTTTTACTTTCCACTTCACACCCTCCATATGTTCAAAAAATATCCTTTTTACAATAAGCATACATTACTTATATAACAAAACAACAATACAGGGTGGCGATGCCATCAAAGAGACATACGCAGAGTTATGGCAGCAATAAAATAAGTCCCCAGATCCAATTCAAGAATTTTCCCAATTACTTTAGCCGGGATCAATTTTTCTGCCTTCTGGACTCATAGCTTTTTTGCTGACACGTTTATCACATGTAGCACTTACCATTCTCAACCAGTGCCTGCCTGCTTGCCTTCCTTCTGCAAATGTTTATTAAGAATCTACTATTTGTAAGGATATGAGTCAATATTGTATTATACTCAGGTTTGGGTGCACGTGACTGAAAAAGAAAAACACTAAAATAGTGGCTTAAATAAATAGAAGTTTATTTCTCTCCCATGTTAAAAGTAGTCTGAAGGTGAGGACTCCAGGGCTCATACGGGAGCTCCATGGTGATCAGAATCCAGGCTTGTTCTAGCTTACTGTTCTACCAACCTTGGCATAGCAACTCAGGGTCTAAGGTGGCTGCTCCAGCTCCAGCCCTCATGTCCAAATCCCAGCCAGCAGGAAGGAGAATAGAGAGGGTCTCATGCTCTCCTTTTTACAAGACTTCCCAGAACTATCGCACCACACACTGCTTAAATCTAATTGGCCAGAACCTCAGAACTTAGTCACATGGTCATCTCTAGCTGCAAGGGAAGCTGGGGCATGTAAGAAAGTTGGGACATGTAGGGAAGCTGGAACACATAATATTTTAGCCATTGAATGGTTTCAAGCAGGGTATGGGATGACGTTACTACCCTCCTGTGATTATGTTACGGAATGATCTCTCTGACAACTCAGTGCAGAATGTGCTAAAGGAGAGTGGATGTGAAGGGGGAGCATGTGCACCAGCAGAAGTCCAGCCCAGTTCAGAGGGGCTTCCCTTTCTGGACCTTGGTGGTGGTCAGTGGTGGGCTGCTCAGGGTTGTGCCGTTTGTCTTGTCTTGTCCTGGCTGACTCAAGCAGAAGGAAGGGCCTACAACCATGAGAGGAAAGTCTGCACTGAGTCACGTGGGGCTATGAACTTCCCAGGGCTAGCGCAGCCTGGTCAACACTGTTGGTTGCTTATCCAACAGCCATTCTACCCACCTTTTCTTGCTGACAGAACCCTGATTTACTCAACTGCATTTCAGTAGAATATAGTTCTCCTCTGGCCCTGGGAATGACTCATGATTGGTCTAAAACAGATGTGGTTATCCTACACCTCTTCCCAGATACTTTTCTAGCCTGCCTGTAGCTGCCTGTAGTGGACTGAAAGGGGGTTTCTAGCCTAATTGCCCTGGCTAGACCTTCCAGTGCCATGTTGAAATAGCTGTGGTGAAAATGGATATCTTGCCTTGTTACTGATCTTAGAGGGAAAGTATCCACTCTTTCACCATTAAGTATAATATTAACTTTTTTTCATAGATGCCCTTTATCAAGTTGAGGAAGTTTCTTTCTATCTTAGTTTGTCGATTTTTTTATTTTTATCATGAAAAGTGTTGGATTTTGTCTAATGCTTTTTCTGCATCAATTGAGATAATCATGTGATTTTTTTCTCTTTCCATCAATTTATATTACATTGATTTATTTTCTTGGTTGACACATTTTTACATTTCTAGGATTAATCACACTTGGTCACAGTTTATAATTTTAAAAATATTTTGCCAGATTAGGTTTGTTAGTATTTGGTGATGATTTTTGCATGTATATTCATAAAAGCTATCGGTTTGTAGTTTTCTTGTGATGTTTTTGTCTTGTTAGAATTATACTAGCCTCACAGACTGAGTTGAGACTTGTTCTCTCTCCTCTTCTACTTTTTGGAAGAGTTTGTGAAGAATTGATATTAAGTTCTTTTGAAATACTTGGTAAAATTCATCACAGAAGCTGCCCATTTCAGCTTTTCTTTGTGGGTAGTTCTTTTTTTAAAATTAAGTTTATTGGGATAACATTGGTTAATACAATTATATAATTTTCAGGTGTACAGTATTATTTGACATCTGTATGTTTTCTTGTGTGTTTACCACGTCTTTGTGGGTAGTATTTTAAAAATACATTATTAGTATTTCAATATCTTTCTTTGTTACAGATCTATTCAGTTAGTCTATTTCTTCATGAGTCAATTTTGTTAGTTTGTGTCTTTCTAAAATATTATCCATTTCATCCAGGTCATCCAAATTTTTGCATATAATCCCATGCATTCTGCATACATTTTCCTTATAATCAATATTATTTCTGTAATGTTGGTAGTAATGTTCCCTCTTTCACTTACAATTCTAGTAATTTGAGTTTTCTGGGTTTTTTTCTGGGTCAGTGAAGCTGAAGTTTTGTTAATTTTATTAATTTTTTCGAAGAACCCACTTTTGATTTCATTGACTTTGTTTATTGTTTTTCTATTTCATTTCATTTGATTACTTTCTACTCTAATTTTTACTATTTCCTGCCTTCTGCTAGATATAGATCTATTTCCAGTATCTTAAAGTGAAAGGTCAGATCATTGATTTGAAATCTTTTTTCTTTCTTAATATAGGTATTTATATTATAAATTTCTCTCTAATGACTGTTTTAGCTGCATACCTAAGTTTTGGTATATTGTATCTTCATTTTCATTCATCTCAAAGTATTTTCTTATTTCTTTTTTGATTTCTTCTTCCCCATTGTTTATTTAGGCGTAAGTTGTTTTTCCATATATATTTGAATTTCCTAAATATCTTTCATATAATACATAGAATATGGCAAAATTGAAAAAATATTACTTCTGGGATTAAATTTTTAAAAATACTGTAACTTCCATCCTGTTTGCATGTTCTTTCTTTGGCTCTTTCTACTTGCTTTCTCTAATGAAGCAAGCTGACATGTTATATACTGCCCTATAGAGAGGTCTGTGTGTCAAAAACTGAGGGTAGCCTCCAGCAAAAATAAAACCCCGCAAGGGACTGAGGCCCTCAGTCCAACAGCTCACAAGAATCCGAACTGCAGCTGTGTGAGAGGCCCTGAGCCCGAGGACCTAGGTAGGGCATGCCCAGATTCCTGACTCACAGGAACTGTGGGATAATAAATGTTGTGGTTTTAAGACACTAGGTTTTGGAATAATTTGTTACACAGCAATAGATAACCAATACAATGGGGTCAATTGAGAAGGAGGGCCTCGGTCCTTCAGATGGGTTAGTCATTTCTTTCTTTTTATTTCCTGTCTTTATGAGGTATGAAGTTTACCTCATACATTCTCTGTCTTCCAGCATTTCTACTGGGAACTGAGTGGTAAATCAAGTTAGATCTGCTCTGGGGAACTGACCACCTTAGATTCATTCAGGAGAGGAAGAACCAAGAGGCCTCTTCTTAAGTTCACTTCTCCAACCTCCTGTTCAGTATTGGGTAGAATGGAAGCTGCTGTTTCCAAAATGTTCCTTTCTTTGCCACTTGGTTATTGTCCCTTGTAAGTAAATTTGCTTGCTTATAATCCTCAGTGGGGGAGAGTGGAGAATAGATTAAAACTCCCAAACCCTGCACCAAACCCTCAACAGAGATAGTGAAACAGCATTCGGTACATAGTAGGTACGCAACAATTGTTCATTTTTCTTCCTGTTATGTTCCTCTATCATGTACGGTCTTCCAACCCAGCTCAAGCTGTGACACAGAGAAAAGACTCAAACTGCTTGCATTACATCATGGGACTACATTCTAATGACAGGTAGTAAAGCCCTTAATTTGTCTGCTATTGATATACTTGTTGATAACCCTTATTGAAAGAAGAATTCAACAAAATTCAACTCAACAAACATCTAGGTGATAGGCATTATGTTAAGACTGCACAGAGATGAATAGAACACAATTTCTGCTCTCAGAGCTATCAGTTCAGAACTAGTACCTGAATGAGGTAAATTTGTCCTTATAGATCATCTCATAACTTGACAGTTAATTGCTAAGAATCCACTCATTTTTTTTCTACACACTTTCCCTAACCCATACTGCTAAGTAATGTTAGAAAGTCTAATGGTTCCTCCATGTTAGCTTCAATCCTAGTGGTGGGTCTCTTCTGAGATAATTTATCCGGGTATCTCCTGAGTTTACCACACCTGGAACAGAGGCTTGCTCTAAAGGAACTCTGGGGTAAGCCCTCTGCTAGCCAATATGGCAACTCTGTGGAAATTAGAAAAAAAAGCTCCTGAATCTCGTCACCTCACAGCCATTTGTCACAAATATTGCCAATAATAATGCAACTCTATGCTGTCTATGAGGCGAATAGCTCTCTGTAATTGTGTAATATACACTTGCACAGTTATATGTAGTGTATAACTTGTGCAGCCATGGAAAGCAAGAGTGCTGTAGGGGAATGATGTTTTCCATCTGTGGAGCTGGAAATCAGGGGATGCCGGAGAGAGCTGGAGCATGCGTATAGGAAGAGGAATGAGAGGATGGCCTCTTCTCAGGCCTCCCCGCCTGGTGGGCACACCATACTCACATCAACACAGAAATTTATGAGCTCACAGCTGCCACCTATATGACCTCAGGATTTTCAACGTCCCCATTTAATTCCCGTCTGGGATATGACCCAGACCAAGTTGGCTGTTGCCTCCTCACTGGGATCCCCAGGTCGCAAGCCACTTGAGGGCAGTGTCTCCCCACTGCCGCTGCCTCCGGGCCTGCTCTGTGAGAATAGTGCTGCAGCCCCGCCCCCACCCCCACCCCCCACCCCGTTTGGGCTGCTGCTTCCTGGGTGAAGGGCAGCAGAGCCCTTAGGACTGGCTCTGTGACCGTGGCTGCTGTCTGTGTTCCCTTCCACCTCGCACCGCATCCCAGGCCAGAATCTCCAACCCAGGTCTACTGCGGCTCGGGCTCCGAGGCTCTGCAGCAACAAAGCTCGTGCCCTAAACTTCATGCTTCCCCTTGTGAAAACAGCACCCCAAGGTTGTCTCTCCTCTGATCCACTTTCCCTCGAACGTATACTTCCAACTTCTCCACCAACTAATCACTGCCTCCAAGCCTAGTTACTGCCGCAAAAGGCTGTCTGGGCGTCACTGCCCCATAGTTTGTTAGATACAACCAGATTCTGAGTACCTGTCACAGGGTGTCTGACACTCAGAACATCCTATTGGAGTAATTCTGGGCAATGGCTCTTCATTTCCCTGCTTCAGGGAACTTTTTGTTAGTTAGAACAGTACTTCCTCCTCCCCCCCCCCCTCCCCAGCTTACAGATGTTAACTGGCATAAGAGGTAGATATGGGTGAAAAGGGCTAAAAGGCTAAAATCCTTGAGTCCGTCATGTTTGATGCGACCGACTTTGTGTGTACGTGCGTGACATGTTGACCCACGTATACCTTAGTGCAGGATTAGAAGATTAAAATGGAAGTCTTATCAGCTTCACTCTTTTCCCTTCTGGAAATCCCGTCACTCCTCGGGGTCTAGGCTGGGGATGAATCACGGCAGGATAGCTAAGGCCAGTAACCAGGTTCCAGAGGAACTGGACGGAGTTTTAGAATCTGTCCTGAAGGAGTTTCTGTGCTAGATACATTGATGCTGGGGGAACGGCTTCCAACCAGAAGAAAACACAAAGTTTAGTTTTCAGGTAGGCAAATAACTACGTGTAGGCAAATAACTATGTCAGTCAGATGCTTGGCTGAAAATTTCCTGTTTTTTTTTTCCCCCTATTCATCTAAATGCATCCAAACCGTTCCCTCAAAATTTTCTAGAAGGCAATTGCTTCTATTCTCATGAGTTAACCCAATTAAAAATTAATGAATGTTAAGAAAAAAAAACAAACCAAAAACGAATGGGCTTGCATGTGGGGGAAGGAGGAAGGGGAAGAAACAAAACAAAACTGAGCAAGGGCTAGGAGACCATGGCTACAGGCTTTGTCATTAGCTACATGAGTGACGCAGTGCAAGGTAGGTTTTCTGTGTCTCCATAATCTCCCCATTAAAACAAGGGTTAAATGATCTGTTCTTCAAGGCAACTTCCAATGCAAATCCTCTCTGAGGGCACCCTCCCTCCCTCTTCCCTTCCTCCTCCTTCCTCCCCTCTTGCCCTCTTCCCCCTTGCTGTCTCCTCTCACTCTTCTTTTTCCTTTCCTCTTATGCCTGTTGTTTTTATTCCCAGACCTTTTACACAAGCCCTTTTATTTTCATCACCAGGCCGATTTGTGCCAACAAGTGTGATGCAAATAAAGTTAGACAGGATTTTGGTTCTGACTGAATAAGAATTGCTCCACTTGATTTTTTTTTAAAAAAACCGACCCAGTCCTTCTAAACGGATTCTATTCAAAGTTTCTTGGCTTCCGAATTTACAGAACAAGTTGTTCTTGTGAGAAGTTAATTATAAAATGTTCGGTCCACCCCCTCCCCCATTAGTGACCAACCCGCAATGTGAATCCCCAGGAAAGAGTGCAGACGGGAAGTTTCTCAAGGCGAGGACCTTCCCCTCACCTACTAGGTCAGTGAACCCAAGTTCGAAATTTTAAAATTCTGTGAAGCCCACTCTATCTAAATGATATGCGTCGAGAATTCTCAGGAATTTTTAGTACTTTCTGGCACACACACACACAAGGCTTTGACCATTGCTGTCAAAACAGACTGGAATTAGCAACTCAGACTTTCTAAACTGTCTCTCTTGCTTATGGAAACAAGTGGCAGTGGTGGGGTCGTGAAATTGGGATGAATAAGAAAGCCACAAAAATATAAAGCATTTCGAACTTTCTAGTATGAGTGAGGGGGAGAATAGAATTTAGTTGCCTGAGGTAGATGACATACTATGAACAAATGATGAAAATAAGACATGACTCTTTCCTTTTTTCACCATTCTTATCAAGAAGATGGAAAAATCGAATTGGAACAAGTGTAATAAACAGTAGTGTGTTGCCAAAAACCCAAGGTGGATCAGGAGAAGTTAGAGCTCCTAATTGCCCAGCTGATTTATCCCCCAGGGAGTTAAGGTTGTCATATCATCATAGCAAATGTCGATGCCTTGCCCCATATCCCAGGGACCCATGTGAGTTTGCAGCTAAAGTAGACGGTTCCAGTATGCTGCCAGCCTCCCACCCAAGCACCCAAGCCTCTCTTCTTCTCCGTGTGATGGCTTTCTCTGTCTCCACTGGACATGGCTCGACTACTCTCAGGCATGACCCAGAAAGTGGGAGAGGAGTTAATGCCCCTAGAGGCAAGTCTCAACCAATGCAGAATGGAAGTCAGTAAATGCTGCAACCTTCCCAGCCTCCAGGGAGATGCTTGTAAGTCATGGTCCATAAAGTTGCTCAGGCAACAGTTGCCCACAGCTGGAGCCTGCTCACTGGCGTCCCTTGCATTGGCGGTTTGCTTTCCCTGATTTACTTTCCTTACATCCTCACTTGAGCTTCGTGGCTTTATTCCCCAAGTAAATGACCTAAACCTAAGTCCTTGTGTCAAAAATCTGCTTTTCTGGGAATCCAACCTAAGGTTCCAATATGTAACATTTACCGTTTTAACCATTTAAAAATACAGTTTGGTGGCATTAATATTGCTGTGCAACCATCACCACCATCCATCTCCAGAAGTGTTGCTCCTTCCCAAACTGAAACTCCACACCCATTAAACAACAAGTCCCTGTTTCCTGTTCACCACCTGTCCGTAGCCCTTGGTAACTACTAAATTCTGTCTCTGAATTTGACTACTCTGGCACCTCGTATAAGTGGAATCATTTAATATTTGTCTTTTTGTCACTGGCTTATTTCATCATTTTATAATGTTTCTAAGGTTCATCCATGTTGTAGCATTATCAGAATTGCATTCCTTTTCTTAAAAAAATTCAGGTCTATTGAACTACAATTTACATATAGTAACATTCACCTCTTGAAAGTATATGCTTCGATGGGTTTTGACAAAAATCCATGTACACAGTTATGGAACTACCATCATAAATCAAAGTATAGAACATTTTCCTCACCTCAAAAAGTCCCCCTGTGTTCAGATGGCCAACAGGTATATAAAAAGATGCTCAATATCACTAATCATCAGAGAAATGCAAATCAAAACCACAATGAGATATCACCTGACACTTATTATCAGGATCGAAAAGAATTTTATTCCTTTTTAAGGATGAATGATATTCCATTGTATACACCTACTATTTGTAATCTTTAAGAATTCACGAAGAACACTGAAAATTCTGAAAGCCTATAGATCGAATCGTTTTGTCTAGTCTTCAAAAAGGAGAGTGTATTGGTTTTTGCTGCACAGCCGAAAACCTCGAAAATTTCAGTGGCTTACAACAACGAACATTTATTTTCTCGTTCTCAGAGGTGCAGGTCAGCTGGAGCAACTCTGCTTCAGGCCGCGGGTCTGGTTCAAGCCAGCACCATGTGTCCCTCCTTCTCTTGGACCAGCAATCCCTGGAATAGGCGATTTCATGGCAGGAGAACCTTAGGGTAAGTGAACACTTAATGCCTCTTCCACGTCTTATATGCCTGCACCCACTACGGTCTCTTCCACCTGCCTTCCTCCCATTGGCCAGAACAGACACATGGTCAAGTCTAATGTCAATACCTCAGGGAAAGAGAATCTGCCAATAAATTCCAAAAGGGATTATTTAATGGATGGTTCATGAGTACTTAGAAAAGAAAATGATGGCTTATAAGGAGCCAGTATAACTTCATTAAGAATAAGTCAGGTCAATCTAATTTCAGATTTTTTTTTTCTCCCTTAGATTTATTTTATAACTAAATCAAGGGAATATGATGGTTATACTTTATTTGGATTTTAGAAAGGCACTTTAATTTTTTTCCATGATATTCTTGAAGACAAAATGGAGAAATATAGATCATGTAACAGGGTGGTTAGATACAGCAACATATATTCACACAACTATTCTTAAATATTTTTGATGAATGGATCATGTGTCATTTTTGAAGGGACTCTTTCGCAGCATGCTACAGAGCTGAAGCTCTGTCCTGGCCACCAGTGATTTGTGTGAAGATAGAGATGGGAGTGAAGCAAGCACAGACGGAAAGTACAGATAAAAGCCCAAAGCTTGAAATGTAACGAGAATAAACGCCAACTATTTACTTAGATAGAACGAACGCCAACTATTCTGCTTAGACATTTTTAAAGCACCAAACAAAAGAAAATCAAACACAGGGTGTGGAACCCCATGAGAATGACATGGGAGAATGAACAAAACGTTAGCGCTCTGCTGGAGATCATGAGGAAGACTTGCTCGGAGGGAAAATATAACCAATTCTTCCACAGCAAGATTCAGTGTAATAAATATGTCAGTTCTCCCTCTAATAATATGTATTTTAATAAATGAGTTTAGCTCACTCACATTTGGGGGAATTGCTGATATGTTTGGAATTCTTTCTACCAGTTCTTTTGAATAGGAAGAAGCATGTGGGAGGCTGGCGATGTTCTATTTATGAACCGAAATGGTGGTGTACAAAGGGAAAACCGTGTTTCCCCTGTGTTTCTCCTTTACCCTCACACTGCTACCACACTTCACTTCTGACACCAAGATGCATGAGTGTTCCACACATCGAGAAATTCTCCAACACCAGCCAGGTGTTCTACAATTTAACTCAATTCTGACACTACCTGGAGATAGTGTCGGATCCTACAGGTTATGGGCTCAAGTCCCACAAGACTTGTCCCCCCCACCACCACATACACACACTTCAGATGCCAATAACAAGTCCCAGGTTGTCATCTGTACTTCTGCCTGACTGGCTATAAATTGGAGTTCCACAACTTCCTCTTTGAGTTCCATAATTTGATAGAATTGCTCAGAGAACCCAGGGAAATACTTACTTATGTTTGCCCTTTTATTATATAATAAAAGATGGAACAAAGGATATAGATAAACAGTCAGGTGAAGAGATACTTAGGGCGTGATCTGGGAGAGTCCCAAGAGTAGGACCTTCTGTCCCCGTGGAGTTAGAGTGCGTCATCCTCCCAGCATATGGACGTGTTCACCAACCCAGAAGCTCTAGAAACCCTGTGCTTTGGGGATTTTTATAGAGGTTTCACCACATAGGCATGATTGATCATTAACTCACCCTCTAGCCTCTCTCCCCTTCCCAGAAGATGGGCGGTGGGGCTGAAAGCTCCAAGCACCTAATCATGGCTCAGTCTTTCCGATGACCAGTCCCCATCCCGAAGCTATTTAGAAGCCCACCAAGAGTCACTTCATTAGAACAAAAGATGCGCCTGTCATCCAAGAAATTCGAAGGGATTTAGGAGCTCTGTGTTAGGGACTAGGGACAGAGACCAATATGTACATTTTCTGTTATTTCACATGGTTCCACTGTATTTCCTTTAAAATATTGCATTACATGTTATACCTTCCCAGTTACAACTTTCTCCCTCTCCCCAAATGCAGCCACCATTGAAACTTCCAAAGTAATCAATTCCTAGCACTTAATTTGTACATCTAAGTAAGATAATTTAATTTTGCCTATTTTTGAACTTAACACAAATGGAATGAAATAGTATGTATTCTTTTATGTCTGGCTTCTTTTGTGCAAAATTGTTTTTCAGATTCATCCATGTTGCTGTAGTTCACCTTTATTGCTGTTTAACATTCTATTGCTTAAATATAATGCAATGTATTTTCTGCTTTATTGTTGATTATTTGATGGGTCCAGCTGTTGAATATTAAGAACACTGCTACTATGCACCTTCTTGTACATGCATGTTGGTGCCTATGTACTTGAGTTTCTCTTGTATACATATCTAGGAGTAAAAGTGCTCATCCACAGGGTATGAGAAACTTCAGCTTTAGTAGATAATATCAAACTGTTTCCAAACTGATTATAATAGTTTATATTATGCTTAAAAGTATTTGAGCATTACTGTTCCTCCACATCATTTCCAACTCTTGGTATTGTCAGACTTTTAAATGTTAGCCAATGTGGTAGGGATAATTCTCCTTAAAGTTGTCACATGCATTCTTAAGTTTAGATTATTCTTAAAAACTCAAATTAGTCAGCACATATTTTCTCCTGAGAAATAGAAGAACATCAGTATACTTTTACTTTTTATTGCTCTCTTGCTGCCCCTGCAACTCTACACATACCCACTCATGTTGTTATTATCTAAAATTTTAGACCTAATTATTTTTAAAATAATATTTTTACAAGCAATACTTATTATATGTTTTACCTTTTGTTTGTATATCATAACTTCTTCCATCCCTTTACTTCTGTCTGGGTTTCCAATGAAGAACATTTTTTGGTAGTTATTTCAGTGAGGGTCTGTGGGTGGTAAACTTTCTGAGTCTTGAAATGTCTCTATTTCATGAAAATAGTACACAGTAAGGTGTCATTTCATATCATGGGAAAAAAGATGAATCACTTAACCAATGATGGTTTAAAATTGGATTCCTACTTCACTCTTTACAGTGAAATAATTTCAGATGTATTCAAGATTTTGGTGTCTAAAAAGAATGAGATCAGCCTGGCTTCACCTGAATGCACTCATCAATCCTTAAAAGTGGGACATTCATTCAGTAGGAGTCTCCTAATTTGGTATATTAGGAACTATGGAGGACTTTCTGTGATATTCTTGCCCCTCCTAAATTGAACCTAATTCCAGTCTACTTCTCGACCTATCATAAAAATATATAAGATAGTGATACGCATTCAGCAACACCACAAAGATGCAATCAATGAAGGTCAAAAGTGGGAAATTCTAAATTCTACCAAAAATTTCCCACATTAATAAAAATTAAGTGACACACATACAGAAAAAGAGAGGAAACTGCTATGGATTAAAAGGGATTTAAGATACAATAGCAAAATACAATGTAGAGACTTCATCCAGATCCTGCATTGGACAAACCAACTGTGGAAGAACATTTTTGCCACAATCATGGATTGAGAATGAGACGATATTAAGGAATTATTATAAATTTCATTGGTTGTGACGTGGTTTTGTGGCTTTTAAAAAGGTCATTACCTCTTAGAAATATACACTGAAGTATTTATAGATGAAATGATATGATGTCTGGGATCTACTTTAAAATAATTCATTAAAAATGTTAACGGGAATGAGTTAAAAAAATAAATTTGATGTTTTGTACAAGAGGGTGTTCTATATTTGCATGTGTTTGAAATTTTTCATAATAAAAAGTTAAAAAAATAATAAATCAACCTATGTAAAGTATTCGCCTCTTTTCTTAGGGAGCACTCAAACATGTTAGCTATAACCACAATAACCATAAGCATAGAATGTTAGAAAAATATTCTACTTTTTACTGATAAAGTTAATAAAAGACATTGAAGTTGACAATATCGATATGATTTGTGTGAATGCATACCTTCCTGAGAGAAACAGACTGGGTTAAGTAAGGGTTTTGACTCTCAATCCAACATATTTATTTAATGTCTCAAATTCTGTATATAAATAAGTCCTTGGACTGTGATTAAGAAACTTAAAAAAATAAAATTTTCAAGTTAGCAGTTTAAGTTTCCTTGGTTTAACATTTCCAGATTACAGTTTATTCCTGGCATTTCCTGCTTAAATAATTTCTTTCTTTTTATCATTAATATGCTCACATTTTTAAAACTCAGCATGAAGAAAGAAAATTAACAGGAATTTTCTCTTCAAATTATCATGAAATAAAAAGCAAAGTGTCTTGTGTGATAAATAAATATGAGGTCTAAATTTTTTCACTCTTTTGATCTCCTCTCATGTGTATTATCTCAATGCACAATTAACTCTATTAGCTTCTGATTAGTCTCTAATAGGTTGGGAGGGTTCATTACATTTTGAGGACCATTTGCTAAACAAGGCAAAAAGATACTTTCTTGTATTCTTCCTCTTCACATGTAGGTTCTATAACAAGGTAAGGATAAAGATGCCATGTTGAGATTATCCTATGGTCCACGCATCCCCAATGAGGTCTCTGTAAATACCTTCAATGAGCCGTGTCTTGGGGGCCAGAGTGAACCTGGCAAACTTATAGGTGCTCAAGGTAGTCATGAACTTCCAACTTTTTCGAGTCTGAAACCTTTGATACTCCTTTGTATTTTGAGAAGATAATATTGTAAGAAAGAAGGGAAATGCTTTTCAAAATTACAACTATCTTTAAGGAATGTAGATGTCCAGAAGGTCAAACACAGCAGATTCTTTGCCAGTCTTCTGGGCTAATATGCTAATGAGCCCTATTTTTCAACTGAACACCATGATGACTTTTAATGCGGGCCTCGTGCTAGGTTAAGGAATAGGGGCTGAAGGGAATTGAAGTGCCAGTCATAATAAATAACGAGATCTTGAAAAAAATATAACAGGAATTTTTAGTTCCTGGGGACAGCGTTAGAGGTGAAGGGGGAAGGAAAGGAGGCCGATAGAGAAAGCGGGAGCCAGCTAGTTGGCACAAAGCCTTGTATGCAAGGAGTCTGGCCAGTGAAACGTTCCGTGGCACAGTGGCTAAATGACCTTATGGAAGAGGGAGGTCTAATATACAATTTAAAATTGTGTTTCTGCAATGTAAATGTCTTTGGTTTCCCCAAGCATTTCTATACAAAGACCTCTATAAGCAGACTATGTTTATTTCTTGTCATTTTCTTGATAGGGAGAGGGTAAAGGAGATGAAAGAAATAGGTTACTTTCCCTATCAGGGTGGATCCGATATTGAAATAGTGTGAAGTTCATAAATTCAAGTCATTCATCAGAAGAAAAAAATCAGGGCCAGAGGTGACGATGAAAACACAAGCCTCTGGGAATTTGCAAAAATTTGGGGTAAGGGCTTAGACTTTCTACACACTGTGGAGTGAGCATTTGAAAAATCTTCTCTAGCTCTTGAGAGGCTGATAGTGAATCACATGACCCTGCTGTTTGTCCTTGTGCTAGGACGACATTGCCCAAACTTCAAGGAGGTCATTTCTAGTTTTTAATATTGAAATAAAAGCTAAGTGTTCTTCATCAGTCTCTTTCAATCTGTTCCCTTTGAGCTTAAGTAGTCAAAATCATGTCAGCCTATTTTGCTATCAAAGTGGTTCAATCTCCATAAGCATATAGTTGAACTTCTCTGATTCCTTTTTATTATGACTTTTTTCTGTAAGACTGTTTAAAACAAATATTATCCAGGTTCAATACTTTTAACCTTTACCACTGGCATCAAGAGAGTTGCGTATATCCTGGATTTGGTCATCTCAGCAATGCAGAGGACTTCACATCAGGAGTGTGACAGTCAACGTTTGAGTCTCAGCTCTGCCACTTAACTCACAGTGTGACCTTGAGCCCTCAATTTCCTTATCCGCAAAATAGAACAAACCTTCAATGCTTACCTCGTAAGACCATTGAGAAGGTTAAAAGAGGTAGTTTATACTGATGATCTTATTCAGAGTACAGCATTATGCAAACAAGTAATAACCGGGCTGATGATATTTAGACAATGAAATAATGTGTTTTCTTTGTTAAGGACTAATTGATTTAGCAATGTACCTCTGAGAAGAATTACCGAACCCTGAATGTTCTTTATTAATGGGTGGTCAGTCAATGGTCTAAACAATTACAAAAATAGAAACCCCTTTAAACCTTCCTAGTTGTTAATTTTCCTTCAGACATTCAAATAGGCCAACAACCCAACTAACTTCCAGTCTCCTTCTTATGAACAAACTGCACAGAGAACTTCAGCCAAATTGACTTCAGCACTTAATACCCCGAGGCTCTTAACACGCCTCTGTAAGCCAAGAACTATATCTTCAGACAGGGCCAATCTCAATTAAATAGCCTCAGGGCTGTAGTGCTTTAACTGAGTAAAAGAGACACTTCACTCAGTGCTGTCTTCCAGCTCTCCTACTGGTTCATAAACTGTTAGTTGACTTTGTCTGCCGTCATCACTCGGGTTGAAGTCTCCTGCAGGGCTCAACCATGCACATGTTTTTCAGACTTAGGTAACTGGGGCAGATCTTTTTATGGGAGGTGGAGAAAGTGACTATGTTGTGACACAGTAAAAATGCAAAGTAATTAGGGCAGAAGAAAGTGTATGATACCATGATGGATACCTGTCATTATGCATTTGTCCAAAGGTTAACTCTGGGCTTTGGGTGATTATGATGTGACATTGTAGGTTCATCAACTGTAACAAATATACCACTCTGGTTGGGGAGGCTATGCATGTGTTGGGGCAGGAAGATATGGGAAATCTCTGTACCTTCCTCTCAATTTTGTTGTGAACCTACAACTGCTCGTAAAAAAAGGCTTTACAAGAAAAACCAATGAAACTATAGTAATCTAAACAAACATACCCTTAATGCTAATATTAATACATCCTTTTAAAAGCTAAGCGTTAAATAAAAGTTCTTGGTACAGCATACCAAAAAAAAAAAAAAAAAGGCAAAGTAATTTCAGAGCAGCCTCCTTTCCCACCTTCCAAGGCACTAACTGGTTCCGGGTGAATGGCTAAGACTGGGGGCCTCGTGCTGGCTCTTGGCTCCACCTGGGTTCCCCAGTGTCTTACTCTGGAATATCAAACATTGTGTGACAGAACAGAACCCTACTCTTTGTTCTTCCTTTATTTTTTTCTTTACTGTGTCCTTTCCTCATGCTTACCTCTTTTCTCCTTTTACTTTCATTCCTAAGAAGACCAAGTATGACTTATTTATACAATTTTATCTTTCTTGTCTAAATATCATCAGCTCCATTTTTGATCATATACTCAATCTGCTGCACAAAGTGAGTCAATCAAGGGAGGAGCAATAAGTTGGATTCTGGTTACCCCAAAAATGTATGATTGGGAAAATGAACATCGGAAGTAATTATTAAGTATAGAACTTGGAAAAAATATAAATAGCCTTAAAACCCTTTTGTTGGAGGTGTTTGTGCACTGGGCTACAGGACCCAGATATAGATAAATGTTCCTTAGCCTGAAACACTTTTGCATGATGCCCACAGGAGAAAAATGCACAAAGGAAGGAGACAAGGAAAGGCTATTCCTTACTATTGGAAGGGGCTTTAGATCCAAGTCTAATACAGAACTCTCGTACCTGTGCTGGTTCACATGAAGTGCTTTTTTTTTTCTGAAAATAATTGGGGCTTAAATGGTCTTGAACCAAAGAAGGCTATAAACTGCTCCATCTGGGGCCTCTAATTCTGAACCCAAAAGACATGATGGCTGCTCCTATTAGAGCCAAAGGAAGAAAGGAGTCAGAATGGGGGCCACCTAGAACCTGCTCTAGCCCTTCTCCAGTGGGCAGTAGCCCTGTGCTCAGTGGCAGGTGGAGATAGCAGTTCTAGAGAGTGGGAGCGGGACCTGGCATGGCACCCCACCCCAGCCTTGGGTGGTGGCCCAGAAAAAGGTCTCTCACTGACCTGGAATCTGACAGGTGCAGATCTCCCTTGACCTTTTTGGGGTGTGACGAGAGGAGTGTGGGTGTGGAGCAGAGAGATAAGGGAATAGGTATTCTTACCCCAGAGACCTTTACCTTTGATCCTACAACCCCACTCCAGGGAGTCGATTTAAGGAAATAATCAGATACATGTGAAAAGCTTTATCTATAAGAATGGTCATTACAGCATTACTCATGATATTTAAAGTAATTCAGATATGAAGTGTTAAATAAATGATGACGACTAAATCATGAGGTTTTTAAAGGCAGACGTATTAAAGGATTTTAACATATCAAATTAGGGTCCATCATCCTATCAAAGTTATTTTATGATGACAAAGCCATTTTCAAGGAGTTTAGCTCATAGGTCAAGAATACTTATTTTTCTAAACTTAACGTGATTAAGCCATTTTCTCAAAATTAAAACATCAGAAAAGAGACAGTGAAATGTCTTTCACAGATTCCCATTCTCCCCCACCCCCCATATCTCTCATTGTACAGGTAGTAAAACAGGCCCGGTGAAGGGACGTGACTTACTTAAGATTGGGTCAGTACCAGAATCTTGTTTCTTTCACTCCTCACCAAGCCAGGGCTTCCTCAGCTGCCCCTCCCAGAGAATGTGGGGACCTTTTCCATCTTGGGAGAGATTTCAATCAGATCCTTTCAATTTATGTAACGTCTGATTAAAATTAGCATTCAAATAGAGCCTACAATTCAGCAAACAGGAATATGAGATGCCCAGTAAAAATTGAATATCGAATAAACAAGAAAAATTTTTTAGTGTAAGTATGTTCCATGCATGTGTGTGTATATATGTATATATACATATATACTAAAAGATATTTGTTTATAAATTATAATATATCTTAGTATACAAATATGTATGTTATATATATGTATATCTATATACACGCTAAAAATTGTTTAGCTAACATTCAAATTTTTGGGGGTGTATTTTAAAAAATGGTGTATTTTTATTTGCTAAATCTGGCAACTCTACATTCAAACAGAGATAGGAGTGAAGGGTTGTTAGCATAAGAAAGAATGGTCCATTTCAATTTCCTGATTTTTTATAGATGAGACACTGATAAGCAGGGAGAAGCTGTGACTCGCTCAAAGTCGCATAGCTGTTGGGTGACCAAGTTGAGACTAGCACTCAGAGTGGATGACCCCCAGAGTCCTACAGCTCCGCAGTGAGGGCTTTCCCTGTTGCCAAAACAACGTTAACGCAACAGGGCACACTCTGAAGATCTTTTAAAACAGAGGTTCTCAGGCTCCAGCACGCCTCAGAATCACCGGGAGTGTTTCACAGATCGCTGGGTCCCGCCTCCAGTGCTTTTGATGCTAGAGGTCTGGGGTGGGGCCCCCGACTTGGCATTTCTACCGGGTTTCCAGGTGATGCGGACACTGGTTTAGTTGATGCTGTTATGCCTATTCTACATGAGTTCTCTGGTTAAACGAGAAAAAAATCCTTGTGGTGGATAATACCGTATGCCAGTCATATAAAAATCTTATCCCGTGTGTTTTTAAAGACTTTGTTTTTAGGGACAAAACCAGTCTGTTTAAGTTTGCTGAGCTGAAACCAGTGAGATTGGACTGCAGCAGTGAATTACATGATCATAAGACAAATTTGGCTAGGAAAGGAAAGAGGGAATAAGGAACGATAATTAGTTTCAGGAGTAGGGAACCACATAAACACATTGAAAATACATGAGTCAAAATGTTCTGTGACTATTTCATACCTTTTATTTTTTTTTCCCCCAAACATAGCCACCCAATTACGTAGCTAATTGCAGCCGAATCAGACATTCTGTTGAGATTATTAAGGCCAAGATGCGAAGTTTGAGGCTTTTGTTTCATCACTTTTGTGGGAACTTGTTGCCCTATTTCCAGTCGTCAAAGCTGCAGGCTCCAAAACAGTTTTCCATTCTCCACTCCTTCTCCTCACCCGTCAATGCCGCCTCCTTTACTGCCCACATTGTCACACCTCTCTTAGCTACTGAGGGCCATCACAAAACTGAAATTTTCAAATCTCCCCTTCTCATCTTTGTCCTTCTTCAACTGGCCCCATTGCAGCCCTGAGTCCCAAAGCTGGGAAGTCATGCTCATGTGTCAGCAGCTCATCTTATGCTCTGCATGTAGCGATGCACGCATGCAATGACTGATTATCTGACCTTGCACCAAATCACATGGCTCACTTTAAAATCACTAAAAAATACTTCAAAAAAAAATCATGTTATATCTCTAGACTGAGGGGTCTGATAGGTACATCCCAAGAAAGAACAGTCATTTCTGGGAAACTCGGGTGGTCATGGTGTAATTCCATGGATGAAGCTTAATTGGAAAATATTCATGGCAATAAATAAAGAGCGAAGGGGAAAGAGCTCTACCAGCTGGGTGCTGAGGCAAAGCGGCCCGGCTCACAGCTTATGGATCCCCAGGAGTGCATTCTCAGCTTGCCTGAAGGCAGAGGCAAGTAGCCCCATGAAGTCAGGAACTAAAAGCAAAGGGAAATCCTTCCTAGCTGGAACCGCAGTTCAGCAGTCCTCCCAGGTAACAAGAATAGCACCTTGCCTCCAAGGGAAGTGCAGCAAATGCAGATTTCAAATTTTAGCTGGGTATTAAGGAAATGGAAATTAGAATGAACTCCTTCAGGGGTACCAGCTTGGTAGGGAATTTAATACGGGGTTCTGATTTCCTCTCTACCTCTCAAATACTATGCCTAGGACTCCCTGCAGGGAGCCCGATGAAGGTCAGGAATAAAGAATTGTAATATACTCCTAATAAATGAGGCCACATGAGAAGCAGCTTGCAGATTACAGCAGTGAAATGTGAAGCAGGCTTGTCCCCCAGATTTCCTCACTGCCATCTCTCAGAGCCTTTATGGAGCTGAGCAGATGCATTCATGGGGAGGGGTTGGGCCAAGGCATGCCATTCAGAAGGCCACTATTAATTGTTGGTTAAACTGATGTGCAAGAGAACTGCGTTGGAGCAGAGAGGCTGACCAAACCCATCGTACAATAATGAGACATTTTTACTTCTTCCTGAGGTAAGAAGCTGATTCAGCCCCTGAAAATAGCTGAGCTCAGACCTGAACTGTGGTCTTCTGTCTACCCATCCCATCTGTGGTCCATGCCAGTCCACTGTCATATAGCGAAGAGTATTTCAATACAGAAGAAAACGGGCAAGAGAAAGAACTTGATCCCTGAGTTCACAATTAATGAAGAGGATCAGAATCAAAAGTAATTGGGCTGAAGATACTTTGGGCAGAGCACGTGAACAAGAGAACATAAAAGAGAGAAATTGAGTGGCTTAGAACAGAAGAGAAGCACAGGGAGTAGGGGGGCAAGGGGGATAAATGATGAAAATGATGAATAAAAGTAGTAGCAAATACATATATACCTGTGTGTGTGTGTGTTTGCTATGCGCTTTAACTATATATGGTGTTTACATTTCATAATTCCAGGATGTAGTTGGTCAATTATTATTGTTGTTTTAATAGTGAGGAAACCAAACACAGAGAAGGCAATTAGCCCGCCCAAGATCGTGTTGCTTGGTCACATTGTCAATAAACAGTGGAGTTTGGAATTGAACCTGTACAGCTGGGTTTCACCTCTGTGCACTTACCTTTACACTACCCCAGCTCTCCCAATGAGTAAGTTAGCTCTATTAATACCACAGACGTGGAAGGAACACTGAGGTTTATGAGGTCCAGGTAAAAATGGTCCAGGTGGGGCTAACAGTCAAAGGGTAGCAGTCTAGGATGAGGTCAGTTGGCGGAAGAGCAGAGGGATACCTCTCCTCAATGAAGGCTTGGAGCATGCGTGTGTTAGTAAAAAGAGCATTGCTTTGGACCTTGCTCTGCCTCATGTGAGCTGAGTCATACCCGACAGATCACAAAACGTCACTGGTTCTTTATTTAAATAACAGAATCAGTAAAACCTCTTAGAGAGGAATCCAATAGAATCCTTACAATATTGGACAAGTAGTAATCAAACAATATTGCCCTTTGCTACCCCTAAGGGCATTCAACGGTGTTTCACAGAAAATGTCATGAAATTGAGTAACTGGGGATCCCTCTCTAACCCAGGAAATTATTCTTCTCCCAAGAGAGATTTAAAACATGTATCCCATTGCCGCCACATGTGGAAAAATGCTGGCCCCGCAGAGGGGATGCAGCCAGCAAAGAACACAGGGACACAGATCATCCATGTTAGACAAGCAGAGATGCACTTTGCACTTTGTTTATTACAGAAGTAGGCAGCCAGCATCTCCAGAAGGTAGTGGTGAGAACAGCTTTTGTATAAACCACTTGAAAAAGGCTGAGCTTAAAGGGAAGTTGATTGACATGTTTTAGTGGGAAAATCACTCCTGAGGGTTCAGCATAACTCATGAAATAGGCATCTCAATATAGCAGTAGAGAAGCATAATGTCAGACACAGCAGAGAGACCCCAGACTGGGCTCAATAGGGCATGGTCTTGGCTACACTGATTAAGCCTGAAACAGTTCTTTGTGAAAAAGAGCTGGAGGTTGGGTCAGAACTCATTGTTTCCCTCATAGTCACTTTGTATGTGACCATATCAAAATCTACATATCCATCTCTCTGTCCATAAATACGCGCTCTTCGAAGAGTATGTTGCTCAGTCCTCATGTTAAAGAAACCAGCCAGAAATGTTGTATGTAGCTGTCCGACCTTGGTAAACCCTATTACTGTCATGATACTGTGCCTGGAGCAGACAAAACAGGCAAGTGGCACCCTTTAAAAATCTATACTGGTGAGGTTTATTTATTTAAAATTATTATATAACACTAAAATATTATACACAAAGCTCTTCCAATAGTGTTTTATCTTGAATGGGTACTTTTTATATGTGAATCTCTTAGACAACACCATATCCTAAGTACCCCGGGCCTATCGATGACTGTATTTGACCTGATGGAGATTACAAAGGGAAACTGGGCAGACTAACCACAGCTGATCACACACCTGCATAGTTATCCATGGCTTGGTAGAATCATCAGAAAGAGAAAGCTCAGTGAAATTCATTAAGGACATGGATTTTTCCATCAAGGCTATGAACTGATGGAAAAGGAAGGACCCGGATTAAGAGAATGAGATATGTATCTGTTCAGGATATGTATCTTAAATTCTGGCAGAGGCGGAAGATAGAGTAAAGCACTAGCAGAGTGTTACGATAAGAAAGAGCTGTTACTGAAGTAGCTAGAACATTTGGTTGGGGAATGTAGTCAGGGGTGGTTAGGTAATTCACTGAGAAGACGCTTCTGGCAGGACCAGGAATGATCTACACCTTCAGGAGCAGGAAGATGGGCTTCCTGCCAAGGTTGTAACATGAAAGAGAAGGACGAACGTTTCCTTAAGAGAAAGGAGGACAAGTCAAAAGAGGAGTAGGCCCAGGACCCCCAGAAGAATCTGTAGTAAGACAGGAGCAGTCAAGGGGCAGATGGTGTGTCCCTGGCTATGGGAAAGCCCAGCATGCACGGTGACCTGATGATGTCACAGGAAAAAAGAGTTCTGTGTGTGTGTGTGCGTGTGTGCGTGTGTGTGTGTGTGTGTGTGTGAGAGAGAGAGAGAGAGAGAGAGAGAGAGAGAGAGAGAGAGAGAGAGAGAGATGCGTGCTCCTGCAGGATATTCTAGGGGCAGGGTGAATATGGGGTTTTTACATTGGAATGCCCATTTAGGTAGCTTTGGCCATGAGAGCCAAGACAGACAAACATAGAATACGGAAGAAAAATCGATACAAGGAAGGATCAGATCCCATGAGTGGCACATGGAGGGCGAGGCTAACAAAAGCAGGCAAGACAAAAGGCAAGAGGAAGGAGTGTGTGACCTGGCTTTTAAAGGAAGGGGCATAAAAATGAGCAAAAAAAAAAAAAAAAGTAATTCAGCTTGATGTTCTAATTCTCTAAACCAGTGGGTCTCAAACTTGAGCATGCATCAGAATCACCTGGAGGACTTGTTCAAATAGTATAAAGAGGGGGAAATTTCTCCTCTTTTCCCCTCTTAGTTCTTCTGACTGGTTTAATAATCAAATTGACATGAGACAGATTAACAGGAGAAAGTAATCAAATTTAATTACATATGTACACATTGGAGTTCTGTAAGAATAGTGGACCCAAGGACAAATCTAGCAGGCTTATATGTCACCTTGAACTGAGGAGAAAGGGTGGGGGTGGTAGTAGTTTGGGACTTCAAAGGGCAGGAAGGCAATTTACACGGAGGTGGGAAAGCAAACAAATATCTGCTGGGCCATCTTTAACAAGGCAACCCAGAGAGGACTTCCATGAAGTGAGCATTTCTAGGCCCCTCTCTGTCTTTTACACCTTCCTGGTTTATATTAAACTACAGCTACCAATGATGACAGCTCCCTTTCGAGAGCAGGTTCTCTATCTAAATTTTTTTTAGGCAGTTGTGGGGAAGGTCAAAGGTTTTCCCTGAGTCTTTTGTGTCTTTGAAATAACCAGCTTAAAATAATCAATATCCCAAAGTAGCGTATTTTGGGTTGGCAAACTCTGCTCCTTTTCAACATATTTCTAGGTTCCCACCCTAGAATTTCTGATTTAGCAGATCTAGGATGGGGCCTGAGAATTTGCATTTCTAGCCTGTTCCCAGATGACCTTGATGTCACTGGTCTGGAGATCAACTCTGAGAATCACTGATCTAAAATAATAGTGAGGAAGAGGTTGAAGTTTTATTTTGCAAACTTGGCACATCAGTGTCCTTTGGAAAGACCAGAATTAGGCCTGGCCAGGGACAAGAATAAGGAAAGGTCACAAAGCAGGATGATGCTGGGAGAGGATGGAGCCAAGAGATGCAAACCCCAAAACAAACTTGGGAAGCAGATGGAAGAGAACAAGAAGACGCTGCCTCTCAGTTGCCCATGAAGACCAGGCAGCCGCAGAACGTCTGTTTATGCACCTGCAGTCCAGGGACACTCAGGAAAGGGGCCCCGAAACCAGAGACATCATCCATTGCCTATCACAGGTGTCTGAAATGCCAATATGAAGGTTCAATTTAAAACAACAACAAAACCTCTGGCCACTTCCCTCTGAATTTTTAATGCATTCAGTCAGAATAGATAGTTGGAACCTAAATCTTTGTTCAACCCCAATTCTGCTGTGCACTGGTGGATTCTGTTGCCTCCAGCTCACACCCTCACTGAGCTCTCGACTTATGTGAAGGCTTTGGCGGCTGAGATTACTCCCACTTTTACATCTTGCCACCCCCCTCACCCTTACCCCCACAATGATTTACACATAATAGGTTCCTTTACAGCGTTAACAGTTGTTAAATATTAATAGCTAATGGTTGGTGAATTAAACAAATAAGCAGGGGGCTCTTTTTCAGAAGATGGCTATTTTAAACTCTTTGTTTTATGCACACATCCATGCTGTATGAAGTTATAACTTGGCTTCTGGGCCCAGCTCCGACACTGAGAAGCTGAGGAAGCTTCGCTTCTCTCAGGTTATTTGATCTTCCGTCAGTCAACTGAAGACAAATGCTCAGCTTCTCTCATGGGATTGTGCAGAAGAGGCTAAAGTGAGATGGGTGAAAAGTGCCCTTTAAACTCTCAGGCATCTACAGCCATGCCACCCTGAACAAGCCCGATCTCATCTGATCTTGGAAACTAAGCAGGTTCGGGCCTGGTTAGTACTTGGATGAGAGACCACCTAGGAAGACTAGGTACTGTAGTTTTTTTTTTTAAAAAGTAAATAAATAATAAGGGATTGTAAACTGACGATCCTTGCAGTCTGTGAGGTCAACCAAAGGTCGCCTTGCCTAAAAAAAAGAAAAATAAATTAAATAAACTCAGAATACTGCAAATACAAGGAGCTTTTTTTAAATATGACTTCTCTCCACTGTTCACTTTGGTGTGAATTCTTGGCTGATTTAGTCATTGGATGACAAATGTACCTGCCCTGTCCTTGAGAAAGGAAGTCGACTCACTTCGAAGCTCTTCAGGGAAACATAGTTTGTATGAGAATTGAGATCAGGTTGCGGATCCCCTTATAACCAATGATAAAATTAATAGATTCATATCAAAAAGGGAGCAGAGATCCTGCAACGTGATGATCATCATCCCACAGTAGTACTTGCTACGAGAGTCTTTTCAGAATGAGGAGAATCGTTATTAACTCTTGAGAGGTTTATAGTGCCACTCTAGCTAAACCACGCTTTTTGTGTTATAGATGTGCGGCTGATTCTTCAGACCAAAGTACAGAACATTATATTTATCACTGTTTAATTTTATTAAATTTCGCCCCTTGGTAAATATAAACAAATATAGTCTGGGTGCAAGGACAACTAAATTTAATGGTGACAGTTTGGGGACAGGAGCAGATTAAAGCAAGAGCCCCGAGGAATGTCACCCAAACTCCATCTCCAGGTGATGCTGCTGCAGGTATTTTTGCATAGATGCTCTTAAGTGTTCATAGTATCCAATATTTTGCAGAAACCCAGATATACCACCTTCTGTACATTCCTATTTCCTAGCTCAGGATGCCTACTAAGGAAAGAAATGAGGTTAGAGTTTCCATGCAGGTCCTATGACCACTTCTTCCTTTACACTCGATGGCCACAAACGATGATCTTAATCATCTAAACTGACATCAAACTCAGCCTGTTTCTAGTTTCTGGCACCCTTCCCCTTCTCTGAGGTCCTCTGAAGTTATGGCCTGGACTGATCCCTCCTGTTCATGGATCCTCCTATTTCCCCAGGATGTAGCCTACCTAGAATGGGAGGTCCAAGCACTCGGACCAGCTCATCACTCATGCTCTTAACTCATCACTGATTATCTGGTTTGCTTTGCCCTTTGCAGTCTGACGGAGAAAACAAGCACATGAGGAAGGAGTTAGGAGTCTATTTGTTCAATGTCATTCCCAGCACATCATTCTCAGTTTCAGACAGCTTATGGAAATAAGTTTTGCAGTATTCCTCCCTGATATCCATTTTCCACAAGAAATACAGAATTACATCAGACTCTCAAAAACGCTTGTGAGGTTGATGAGGTTTGTCTCCTATATTAGCTCTCACTTCTCCCACTGCTGCCACTCCTTCTAGTGCCGAGTCTCTACAGATTTTCTATCCCATCTCTGGGGTTACTTCCTGGCACACCTGGAAGCTAAATTAACAGAGGGGGGTCTTTGGTAATAAAACTGGAGGCAGAGTAGGAAACAGAAGTTCTTTTTAGCAGTCCAATGTCCAGGAAATAAGTTGGCAGGGGTTAACACTGGCAGGATGAAAGATCTGATTGTTTACCCACCTCTCTCCTTGAGGTCAGATCATGATAAGGGTCTGTCTCCTCTCCCCTCCTCTCTTCTGCTCTCCCCACTGCTGGATCCCACTGAGCAGTAAAATTGGATGAAACTGAGTGATCTACACCACACCCTGACAACCTACTACAAGAAGGTATGGGAGTCTGGAGTGGACTGAGGATGATGGGGACTGTGAAAGAAACAAAGGAATTAAAAATGACTCAGAGGCTGTGGGAGAGGAGGTAAGAGAGAAACAGAGAGGATTCCAGGAGCAGATGTTCCTCTAACCCCATGCAAAGGGATGGCCACTTGGGGTACCTGAGAATCTAGAGAAAAGACACTGAATTGATTGAACAGTCTGGAAGGTCAAGTTGAACAGAATGGATAATTTTCAGTCCTTAAATTCCCCTGTCCTGGGAATGCTGTGTGTTATAACAGGACACTGAAATGAGGAGCAGAAGGACTGCTCATACATAGTCCTTCTGGGATCCTGAGCATGCTTTCCTGGCTCAGCACAGGACTCCTTGGCAATGGCTGTGCCATTTCTACTCCCATTGCCCCGCCCTGCTCCTGTGATAAGGAGCACCGCGCATGAGGCACACCTGGGCTACATTCTTCCTCTGGCAGGCTGTCAACTCTTTCTTACTAAGGTGCCAACTGGTTAGTAAGGTGTTTTCTGGAAGACCTAATTGCATTCCAAAATATTAAGTCTACAAATATGTATTCGCCCCCTGCCATACATACGGACTGTGATTGGTACTGGGACTAGAACATTCGACAACACAGTGCCTGCCTAGATGGGTCTCACATTTTAGTGGGGGAGTCAAACAGTGAGCAATTGATCACAGAAATTATAAAAGTAAGGTGTACACAAAAGAGGAGCCCTGGACGTTTAGGCCTCATGGGGGAACTTATGCGAGCCTGGGAGGGCCAGGAAGACTTCCTTCAGGAAGTGACATTTCATCTAAACTCTGAAAATGAGTATGACTGAGAAAGTACAAAGAAGGGAGGATGCAGAATGTTCCTAAAAAGAGACGAGCATGTATAGGACTGCCCTGAGGCAGAGAGAAACAGAGAGAAGCTTCTATTGAGGCAGTGTGGTGAGTCACTGGGGAGGCTAGAGAGAAGCCAGGTCACACGGGGCCTTGCAGACCATTTCAACACTTGAGGATTTTCTTCTAAGAGCAATGGGAAGCCAATTAAAAGCTTTGCATGGAGGAGTGAAACAATTAGATTTGCATTTTAAAAATGCAACTGGATTGAATATGGAAAATAGACTAAAAAGGGTCAAGAGAGCGTGTGGTGGGTGAGACCAGTTGGGAGTCTGTTCTCATAGTATGGATAAGCAATAGTGGCATATTGACTGACGGTGGTGGCAGTGACTATGAAGAGAAGCAAACAGATTCGAAAGCCATTTGGGAGGTTAAAAATCTAGACATGGAAATTAATTGGACATGGTATAAGGGAGCTGTCCAAAATAGCATGGGGAAATGTCCTCTGCTGATGGAGGATGATGGAGGGAGAGGATATGGGAAGAAATTAGGGTTGTGTTTTGCAAATTTGCATTTGGGGGGATGTTGGAAAAAACACCGTACTTAATGTGACAATCTGAACCTGCCAACAAGACTCATGGCAAATGCCACCCAGAAAGAGGCCTCCAATTAAAGACCAGCTCATATAATGAACTTAGCAGACCTGGAATTACTGAGTTCTGGGTCTAAAAGTAAAAGAGAAATTGCTGGGAAAAGTTGCAAAATGACTTCATTAAACAAACTATAAAGCAATGCTCCAGTGTACGGCTTAAATATCTATTTTGCAGTGAGTCATATTTTTTTAAAATAAAATTCACATAAGATAAAAACCATCATTTTAACCATTTAAAAATGTACAGCACAGCCGTTTCCAGTGTGTTCAGAGTGCGTATAATCATCGCCGTAATCTAATTCCAGAGCATTTCATCATCCCTAAAAGAAGCCCTGCACTCAGTAAGCAGTCACTCCCTATTTCCTCTTGCCTGTGTTTGTTTACACGCTTTGTAATTTTTTTGTTGAAAACCAAACATTTTGAATGTTATAATGTGCCAACTCTGGAAGTCATATTTTCCTTCCTCCTCAGGGTTTGTTGTTTATACTCATGATTTCTATTCGTTTGTTTAGTGACTTTTTTGAACTTATTTTAAAAATCTGTATTCTTTGTCATTTGTGCCTATTGAAGTCTCTCTTTGGTTAGCTTAATAGTCAACTAGTGATTCAACAGAGAGTTCCTGAAAAGCCTAGCACCGAAATCAGAAAAATATTTACGTCTTTGCAGATTGTGTGTGTGTGTGTGTGTGTGTGTGTGTGTGTGTGTTAAGGCATGCCATCAACACTCAGCTGGGCAAATTACAACTCTGCCTTAGCCTTCACTTCCCGTTTGCACAGCCTGAAGTTCAGCCAGAGGTAAAAGTTTTGAGGCCTCGCTGATCTTTTCTGAGTATACACCCTATCCTGGGCTTGTGCAAAGTTTTCTAGATTCCTGGGAATATGTGGGAGCTTTTCAAAGCCCTTATTCCTAAAGCTTCTCACTCATCATCATTTCCTCCCATTTTTTTTGTGTGTCTATTGTGCACCCCGACTGTTATCCTTTACTCTGGCAGAGTGGCTAATACATTTGCCTCTAAATGTTTCTGACAAATGCCCCTCAGGTCACTGCCTCTTCATTCTGTGAGAGACAAACAAGAAGCAAGCCGTTTAGGTCAGTTTGGGGAACCACCAGACAGGTCAAAGCAAACAAACACAATTTTTTGAGCACAAGTTCTGCTCTGTTTCCTCCAGCACCAGGAATGCACACCAGCAATACAGACAGATTTCATCTTCAAGACTGCTGCGGATCCAGGGAAGTAGGGATGGGGCCAGGAGAAAACGCCACAAGGATTTCCTCCTGAGATTCAGCCTCTTTTTTTTTTTTTTTTTTTTGTTGGTTAGGCATTTATCTGGTGTCTATAAACCTTTGACTCATTTCCAGAGTTCCAAGAAAATTGATTTTGCCAGTTTTTGCCAGTTTATTCATTGTGTTTATAGAGGGATGGGCTCTTGGAGTTCCCCACTCCACCATTTCGCAGGCATCTTAACAGTGTGTCTTTGCCTATAAGAATTATAGCCTTTGAGTGTTGGCAGATTTTGTAATGGTTGGTGAGAAACACAGAGACAGAGAAGCTAACTATTGTCATTAGCTTCTTCAGGACTAGCAATGTCCATGTGGTGTAACTAGGGGACAGGAGAGGAGTAGATCCATTGAGTATGGATACAACGAGTGGGGTGAAGAAGAGGAAGACAGGAAGATCCAATTCTGATCACGTATTTCCTCTCACTTCTCCCTCACATTATCCACCTTAATAAATAATGGCGATTAAATATTATGCGGCTAACTCTGTGCTCGATGCTGTTTAAGAGTCAAAAGAAAGAGCAAACTACATCTGTACCCCTAGGAAATACTTATTTTTGCTGATGAGATGGCGTTTATTTGCCTTAAACAGTTCTGGAATTAATACAGGGGAGGTGGACATGGGTTGCTGTAACATGATTAACATTAGAATTCGTAAGGACTTATTTAGGATTTATTAAGGGCTGGACCTATGCTGTCCAAATGGGAGCTACCAGCTACATGGGGCTTTTAAAATTTAAACTTGGATTAGTTAAAATAAAATAAAACCTTAAGTTCATTTTTTCAGGTACACTAGACACATTTCAGGTGTTCAGTTGCTACCTGTGGTTAGTGGCTACTGTATTGAACAGCACAGCTATCATTGCAGAAAGTTCTGTTGGACAGTCCTGGGCTGGGGTGTGGAAAACCAACTCGGTGTGCAATTTACTCCTTTTGAGAAACTTAAAACTCCTTGATCAAAATCATATACTGCAACCACAAACATCAGAAAGTTAGCATTAAATGTATGCTTCACTAGGTCAAGATTATGTCTTTACACCTTTGTGACATGGACTCCTTGAAGGTCTTCCTCAAATTCTGCATGAGAGATGGAGGTGTCACCTGGGAAAGAATCCCTCTGAGCGTGAAGGCTATCAAAGGGAAGGGGCTATTCTGAGCTTTCCAAGAATCTGTCCCACAGATGTGTCACCCTAAATTGCATGAATTTACAATTCTCCTCCACAACCAGGCAGCCATGATACTGCCACAGATGTAACAAGAGCAGTCACCTGAGTGCCAGGAATGAGGGGGTCTTACCTCCTCTTCTAATCTGATGTGATATGATAGTATGTGCTCTGAGCAGATGAGGATTAGTTGTCCATCTGCTGAATATTGTTTTCAGTCCACATTAAAGTTCTCTGATCTGAGTCTTGCCATGAGGGATATTTGCTGTCTCTTATCTGTTTCTTGGTCAAAGGGGCTTTGGGCCGTGGTGGGAGGCCTTGACACATCCCACTGGGCTAAATTATTCAACATACCTCCTCTTATCTTTGCAGATGAGGAAACTGGAGCCCAAGAAAGGGGACAAACCACATAAGCAAAGAAAAGAGAATAACATCCTTGCGACTAAACATCAGGTTTGCTTCCAAGGTTCCTGGCAGGCTGATCTACAAGGGAAATATGATGAGCTATATAGACATCATTTTTTGAAAATTAAAAATACCTACTAGTTCTTCAGGTGTATGTCCTTCCAGAGCCAACCCCGCAGTCACAACTCTTTCTTTTTTTTCATAGCAAATTTCATTTTTTAAAAAATAAGTTTTCCTGATTGTAAAAATAATAAATGCTAATAAACATAGAGGAAAACAAAAATTTAAGAGGTTCTCCTATAATTTTTGATATCTTTATGTATTTCTTCCCTGCCTTTCTCTTTGCATATAAGTAATTTGTTATACCAACAAATTTATAACTATTTTTATAGCCTGTTTTTTTTAACTTGATCCATTATGAATACTATTCGATGCCATTAAAACATTTTTTTTTTCAAAATTTTATGTTTATTCGTTGGAACAGTATTTCATCATGAATACATACCATAATTTATTTAAAAATTTCTCTGTTGTTTGGTATTTACATTGTTGCCGACATTTCTCTATTGTAGATAAAGCTGCAATTACCATCCTTGTGCCTAAGTCTTTGTCAGTATCTCTAATTACTTCCTTTGGGTAGATTTCCAGAAGCGAAAAATGTAGGTCAAAAAGCTCAGCAACATTTGAAAGCTCTTGATCTGTACACAGGCAGAACTTCTTGAAAGAATTGTCTATATTTGATGCCTCCGTTACTTACACTCAAGTGGTTTATTTTGAAATAATCAATATGCCATTGTGGGATATCTTGGGTTGGCCTGGCCTGAACTTGGATAGTCCCTATGAGTGTGAGCTGCTCATCAAACTATGGGTCACTTTATAAGTATAAGCCACTGTTGATGATGAGGAGAAAAACTCAAGGTAAGCTCCACTATTAGGAGAAAAATTCAAATATATTCCAATAACAGTGAGTTGTTTGCGTAAGAGGAACAGGATTTTTTTTTAACATGTTAGAGGTGAATAAAAGTGACCTCAATAAAGGAAATAAAGTAAGTCAGAAGAGTCAGATCTCAATAAGTTTAAATTCCTACTACGCAGAAGACGGGAGGAAGGAGGGTAGTGAATCTTCAACTTTTTTTTTTATCATGACCCATAATTAAGAAAACCATTTAATGGTGTGACCTATGGTGTTTGTGCACACACACAACCTAATCTCCACAGAAATATGCATCTGAAAGGAAAAGTCATCAAGTGATACTCTTTATCTTGTCCAATGAATTTGGGTATTTTCCATTTTATTCTATTTCAGTGTTTCAAAAATCCTGGCAAGATCTGCTAAACTGATTTCATAATGGATTATGATGTTGAAAAACAGATGACTGGGTGAGGTAAGGACAGAGCAGGGAACATGTAGTTAGAATTTCAGTTAGGTCTTATCACAGGTTGAAAGAAGAGAATGCTGGTATGGTCCAAACCGGCCAAGAAACTTCTGGGAAGTTAGCAGACTGAGAGTTTGGCTCTGCCTGTGATAATTAGCTGAGAGTCAAGATCTGCCCAAACTACCGTCTTCCTGGGTTGACTTGTCTTGAAAGTGCTACAGAATTTCCAGGAAACCTCTAGGGTAGAAAGCACTTACACGGTCATGAGGAAGAGAGGGATATTGGTAGCCAGTATCACTGAATGATGCCAGGGACGAGGGATGGTGGAAAATGCCACCTTGCTACATGCTTATAATTTTTGCAGACCTTTCAGATGAAGTAATTTATGCAGTAGGGGCTCAACTCTTCCCTGTTTAAAATGCCAAAAGGTTTTCCCATGACACTTAGGATTAAGGCCGAAATTCTTGCCATGGGCCGCAAAGCCTTGCACAATTTGGGCCCTGACTCTTTCTCTCTGGCTGCTCCCCCTTCCACCCACCCTACCCTCTGTGTTGTGACATTTTCAAATGCTTCAACCTTTTCCTGGGCCCTTTCTTACACTGTTCACTCTGCTTGAGCCACTCTTCTGCTGTTCTATATACAGCTTAATTTTTGCTTCCTCATGAAGCCTTTCTTGACCACCCCCTCCCCCAAAGTGAGATTAGGTCTGCCAGTTAGACCTTTCAAATCAATTAATTGCATAAGCATGTACAGTCATGTGCCACTTTAATGACAGGGCTCTAGTCTGAGAAATGTGTCCTCAGGCTATTTCATCCTTGTGTGAACATCATAGAATGGCTTATGCAAACCTAGATGGTCTAGCCTACTGCACTCCTAGGCTGTGTGGGATAGCCTACTGCTCCTGGGCTACAAGCCTGTGAAGCATGTTACTGTACAAAACAACACTAGATTAAGTTAAACATGAGAAAATAATGTGGTAGACATGAGATGTACAAGGCTGCTGCCGGGGTAACGCAACGTACTGCTTTACAGCAAACTTTTCTTATAAGTCGAAGGAGTACACTCTAAAATAATGACAAGACGTATGGCATAGTAAATCATAAGTAAATCATATAGCATAAATCAATAATGTAGTTGTTTATCATCATGATCAAGTATCAGGTACTGTATATAATTGCATATGCTATACTTCTACACGACTGGCAGTGCAGTAAGTTCGTTTACACCAACATCACCACAAACACACGAGTAATGGGCTGCTCTATGACCTCACGATGGCTGTGGCATCACTAGGCAGTAGGGATTTTTCAGCTCCGTTATAATCTTATGGGACTACCGCTGCATATGTGGTCCACCCTTGAACTAAATGTCATTATGCGGTGCATGGCTATATTTAATACATATCTTCCCACTCGCTCCACGAACAGTGTCTGATAATAAAAAAATAAAAGCAACTAATTTAAATGTCTCACTAGAGAATTATGCTTAATTTTCTTTAATAATTTTTCTATCTCTTGAATTTATGCTTCTATTACCTTTTTTATTTATAACATTAATTTTTTCTTTCTTTTTTCCTTAATTAAGCTTATGAGAAATTTACATATTTTATTGCTTTTTCCAAAAAAACAGCTTTCGGTTTCGTTTAAACTTTATACTATTTCTTGCCACGTTACCACATTTTTATTAATTTTAGTAGTTTTGTAAAAAGGAAAAAATTTACCAGTCTAAAGTTTTTAGGTGCACAATTGTAGCATCTATAAACACGTTTTTTGTATCTTTCTTTTGAAAATTTGTGTCTCTGATTTCATTTTCATGTTTTATTGCTTTATTTTAGCCTCTAAAAAATGTTAATAACAGTGATGATAGCAAGCATCTCTGTCTTGTTTCTGAATATGGTCAAAATGGCTTTAGTACTTTTCTATTTTGTATGCGGTTTGCTGTGCTGTGGTGTGTAGTGAGCATTTATTGTTCCCTGAGGGGCCAGTAAAGTTGAATAAAAACCAGAAGTGTCCTGGGAACCAACCGAGAAAAGTATTTTAAAAAGACAAGTGTGATTAACTATGTCAAATGCTGCGTAGATCAAGTAAGATAAAGCCTGAGAACTGGTCATTAGATTTAAAAACATGGAGGTCACTGATGACCTTGACAAGGCCAGTTGCGGTGGAGAGATGACTGGAATGGGTTAGAGAGAATGGAGGAGAGAAATTGGAGATAGTGAGAAGAAGTTTTGTTTTGCTGAGGTTTTTTGTAAAGAGGAAAAAATTGGGAAAGCAGCTAGAGAGGAATGGAGTCAAAAGAGTTTCTGTTTTTGTGTTTTGTTTGTTTTTTAAAGATGAGAGACATTAAACTGCATTTGAAAGCTACTGCTTATGACCTAGCAATGAGGAAAAACGGATGAGCAATGAGAGAGGAGAGCATTTATAGAGTGATATATTTGAATAAGGGAGCGGGAATGGATTCTTGCACACTAGTGGAGGGTGACTTGCAATAGAGCAGGGGCAACTTATCTATGACAAAAAGATGAAAGGTGGAATACGATAAATGGGGCCAGACGTTGGAAAGTGGGTCATTGTTGTCAACTATTGCTTTTTTTTTTTTTTTTCTCAATATACTTAAAGATTTCCTAAGGGATTCTAGTGAACATGTAGGTTTGAAATCACTGGCCTATAGTTAACACCGAGCACCCTGAGAGCCTGCTGCTTCCTTCCCCCACATCTATGCCTGTGTCTTAGATCTATCTCATCTCTCTGCTGATGAGAAAAGGCATTTCCAGAGCTGCCTGGAGTGAAAGTGAAGATGGAGTTACTTCTAATTTCTAGACCTAGAATAATTTGACGCCTGTTTCACTTTCCCAGCCAGAGGGGCCGCACATATGAGAAAAGAAATAAAAGAGGTGTGTGTGAGAGAAAATGAGATTGAGAGAGAGAGAGAGAGAGCGCGCGCACAAGATGCCTGGCTCGGCACAAGCTTCTTTATGTGCCCCTGCTGTGGTGACTCCATCTCCTAGAAGTCATGGCTCCGCTGGTTCTTTAAAACATTATCAGCTCTTATCCCTAGGAAGGAAGCCACATGTAAAGTCATTGGCTTTGATGCCAAGTCCTTCTTGGAGTAGAAGAGGTGGGGTGGGGAAAAACTGTGTTTAATAAGTCTAAGTTGCTTCCCCTCTTCTACCTAGACCCAAGTCAAAAATGGGTGTCGTGAGAGATGAATTTGGTCAGCACAATTGTCTTGGTTCATTTGGGCTGCCATAACAAAAATACCATAGACCGGGTGGCTTAAACAAACTTTTATCTCCCACAATTCTGGATGCTGGGAAGTCCAAGATCGCGGTGCTGGCAGATTTGACGTCTGGTGAAAACTGACTTCCTGGGTCTTAGTCTACTCTCTTCAACCCGTGCCCTTTCATAAGGCACTAATCTCATTCCTGAGGGCTCTACTCTCATGATCTAATCACCGTCCGAAGGCCTCATCTCCAAATACCATTCCATTGGGGATTAGATTTCAATATATGAAGTTTTGGGAGACACAAACATTCGGTCTATATCAGCAATATTAAAAAAAAAAAAAAAACATCTTAATATCCTAAGCAAGGCAGGCATGGCACTTTCCTGCTCAATGCAGCAACTCCCTGCCTTCATGTCCTCCAGGACCACCACAGATGTTGGTACCCCTGGCCTAGCCTCTGAGGTACAGCTTGTGATATCTGGTCAGAGGCAGTGTGGAAATGCTGGTACATTTTTTCCCTGAGGGAAAAAAAAAGGTCCTAAAATGACCTGATGAACCTCCTAAACCCTGGGGCTCTGTATGGTTATTTTCTGCTGACTGATTTTACCTACGCCAGCAATTTCTTTAGGAATCTTCCCTTGGGGGAAAAAAAAAATAAGGAATGATCCATTTCCTGGTAGCAGCAGGAGACCAAAGGAGACCAAACCCATGTGATCTACATGGGATGGAGAGTACCTAGATAAACATCCCAGTTCCCAATCATTCTCCTGGCATTGTGTGGCAATGGACTCTGATATTAAAATGCATATTTCACACTCTCGTTCCACAGTTTGGAGGGTGGCCATTCACTATGCGTGAGCCTTTCACTCATGCTCATCACACAGATAAAATTACATTTTCTCAGGTGCCAAATGGAAGCGATGAATTATCTCCCATGGACAAGAGCATTGCTCCCAAGAGCAGTTTCACAAACCCAAGAGACTGATCTAAAAACACCCAGGAGGGAGATTGGAGCTTTTCCGGTGTCCTCCTGGGTCAGTCTCTGCATTCCTACCACCCGCCCTCACCCTAGTGGGCTTCACGTGGTGGGACATTGGACTTTCTCGCTTTTTTGAATAAAATGAGCATCCTTGGAGCTTCTTGTTCTTCCTTCCTAGAAGAGATGCTATAAAAATGAATAAATCAACACATTTCATATTTATGCATACTTGCTGAATTGATAATACTTGTAATGAAAATTAAAGAAGCAAAATGTTAAAAATATTCTCTTTGGGAGAGATACATTGGAATGCCTTAAACACCCATTTGCTATCTCTAATTTAGCACGTAATCTTTAACCCACTACCTATATACATATGATTAATAGCGATCGTATCTATATAATAATTACAGCTAACATTATTACCTTTCATATGGCCATCACTCTACCCACTTTATGCATTTTCCAATAGGATCCCACAATTTAAGATTTTTATATTTTTGCCCATATTACATTAGCACAGTAATAGGATCCATACGTTATTTTTTTCAAGTTATTGAGCACCTGTTATGCACCTGGAATTGTACCAGGCCCTGAAAGTGGATAAGGGAATGAAACAGAAATGACCATCATACACAGTAGACCCTATGAAGTGTCAAAGTGAGAGTCTCTGAATGTTTTGGGAATTGGGAGAAGGGAGGGCTCATGGGCAGCTAAACCCACTAGTGACCCAATTATACGATATTTGGGTCATCATATTTTTCTCTGCCTAGAAGAGCGGCCCCTCAACCATTCCACCGGGGTGCTCACACCTAACTAGTGTGGATCACTTTGGATTTGCTGGAAGGCACACCTAAACACCGGGTATTACCAGTGTGTCGGGGATGGTGGCTTCTCTTTCCTTTTCTGTCTTTCGAAGTGTTGGTCCCCTTCCGTTAGTTTTATCCCGGCCGGTGCAAGAGAGCACAGATTCACAGCCCAGGCTGCGGGCTCCGAAACCAGGGCGCGCTCAGGCCCCGTGCACGTGCGTTCTGCGCCCGCTGGACCCTCCACCGGTTCCCGCCTCCCGTCCACCCGGATCTCCCCAGGCCCGGCGCCCGCTCGGCTCCAAACCGGCCACCGGTTCCCGTCAGCCCCTTTCCCCCCCCGCGCGCCCACCCCCGGCCGCTGCAGCAGCGCGGGGCTGACCGAGCGGGGAGGCCGGACTTCGGCCCGGGCTGAGGAGGACCCCGGTTCCTGCCGCCTCCTCCCTCGCGGACAGAGCTCGAGGGGCCCCCTCCCCCGGGCGGGAGTGAGGACTCCCGGGAGCGTGCGCCCAGGCGGGAAGGCCAAGCTACGGCGGGGCCGGGGATCGGCTCAGGTGAGGCTGACTCCGAGGGGGCTCGGCCGGGAGGGCCCGTCCACCCTGCGCGCGCCCCGCCCCGGAACCGCGCGGCGGAGCGGCCGGGAGGCTGTGGCGGGGGGAGGCGGGGCGCACCGGCCAGGCGGCAGCCCAGGGCCAGTGTCCCTCTCGCCCGCCGCCGCAGCAGGTGGGGGTCCCGCGGGCCGCGGCCGGGGGCGGGGCCCGGCTCGGGGCGGAGCCGCGGCGGAGGCGGCGAGCGCGGGGCGGCGCGGGCGCGGGCGGGAGCCGCAGCCGCAGCCGCAGCGGGAGCGGGAGCCGCGAGCGGGGCCGTCCGGGCGCCCGCGGGAGCTCGCCGCGCGCCGGGGCTGGGACCCGCCGGGCCGAGCGCGCCGGCGCCGCGACCGCAGACAAAGGCGCCGCTCGCGCCCGGCCGCCGCGCGCTCGGGCTCCGCCGCGGGTAAGTGGCTCCCCCTGCGCCGGCTTTCTTCTTCCCGCCGCCTGCTCCCCGCGGAGTTCCGCCGGCTCGGCAGGAGCCAGGGAGAAGGGAGGGAAGGGTACCCCCCCCCGCTTTCTGAACCCCCACCTCAGCTTTAAAAAAAAAAAAAAAAAGATCCCCAAACAAGAAACCAAGCAGATACGAAAGTAGCGAGTTTCCGGAGCCGTGGGGGAGCCCCGGGAGCCCTCGGTGACCCCGTGCTCGGCGGACGGCACGCCGGCGTTGTCCCCCGGTCGGGGGCTGGGATGGGAAGGTGGCCGCGAGGCTCCCGGGGAGAGTGGTTAGCGGAGGAGAATCTAGGGACGGGGTGCCTCGAGGAGACCCCACCCCAAGGGACAGTTTGGCGCGTTTGGGGGCGCCGAGGGGCGCTGTGCGCTGTGAGTTCAGACGTCAGCCTCGGTTGTGGCGTCTGCCCCGACCTCCTCTCCACCTCGTCTCGTTCCAGGGTTCGTGGAGCGCCCCTCACACCGCCCCCCACCGCCCCCCACCGCCCCCCACCGCCCCCGACGGAGGCGCCCACTTTGCCCCTCTGCGGACCCAAGGCGGGGGCTCGGGGCGGGGGCCTGAGAGCGGGGAGGGAGGGAGCCCCGCCGCTGTCCCCGGCTGGGTGACCCCTGGCCGGAATCTGGCCGGATCGGGTTTGACATCCCCGCTCGGTCCGGGCGGCTCCCCCAGCCTCTGCCCCGGGCTGCTCTGCCTCAGCAAAGCCTTCGGAAGCCCGGCCGGCGTTTGCTTTTGTTCTGCCGGCAACTCTCCGGAATCTAGGGAGAAGCTGGGGTGGGCGGTTGCCCCGGGCGGGGGCCGTGGCGGGAGCTCCAGGTGCGGCCCTAAGGCGAACATTGGCGGCGGTGGCCGTTTCCCGCACCTGGGTGGGGAGTGGGTCCCGGGAGCTGGTCAGTGCGGGGAGCAGGCAGTGGGTCTGCAGCTCGCCGAAGAGCTGGGTGTCCGCCGCGGCCGCGCACTGTCACGCGCCTCTCCAGCACCCTCGAAAGCGCTGGCTACCTTGGGACGTGCATGTCCATTCAAGGATCTCTGCCTGGGATTTGATTAATGTCACCTCTGCCTGGGTTCTCTAAGGAGCGAGCGCGTCCGCTACTATTCGATTTAATAGCCATTTACAGGGAGCCTGTCGTTTGCAAGGTAGCAGTCCTACGATCATTTTCATTGAAAAGATATTTATCGAACACTTACTATGTGCAAAGTAGATGTGTTACAAACTTTTCAATTTAAGAGATATTTATTGAGTACTTATGTTCAAGAGAGCTTTGCTGTGACCTTATTTGAATAGTGTTTGCTGAGCACCTACTGAGTAGTTCCCCGCCCCCCCCCCCCCACCAACCCCTGGAGGGTTGCCCAGAGTGTACTTTCAGGGCAAACAGACAAGGGTGAGCGAATAATTCTTTGGACCCTTGAGACTTCAGTTCCTTTAGTAACCTGCATTTTAACTTTTCTGGACTGCTTATGTGGTATAGAAAGAGCTTCTACATTACAGCTGGAGGGTTTGTGGGGGGGGGGGAGCAGGACAGAACAATGGAAAGGCCTGCTCGGGGACCCCTTTCCAATTCAGTTTCCTTACACGG
Source organism: Rousettus aegyptiacus (assembly GCF_014176215.1). Lineage (NCBI taxonomy): Eukaryota > Metazoa > Chordata > Mammalia > Chiroptera > Pteropodidae > Rousettus > Rousettus aegyptiacus. Next base: position 77,422,541 of record NW_023416287.1, read on the forward strand.
AAAAAGAAGGCAAAGCACTGTGCTAGTTATCAGAGAATCAAAGGTTAGTTAGTAAGGCAAAGCCCTGCCACTCAAAGGGATGGAGAATCTGTGGTGGGGACAGAAAGATGGCAAAGGACGGTCAACTAAATCAGGAGTTGGGGAGGGTGAAGCATGAAGCTAGGGCCAGCATGGACCTTTCAGCCCCTGGCTGCAAACTGGTGACAGCAATTGGGGTGAGAGTATTTTAAAAATCTCATTGAGATGGCTAGAGGCAGAATCAAGTGGTCTGAGGGTCCTTCCTGTTAAGAGATTTGACTGTTCTTTTATGCAGATAAGCTTGAGGTCCTTAGATACACTTGAATATCTAGATTGGCAAGAAAACTGTGGGTCTTCAGTCTATTGGCAAATATTCGAGCAGTTATAATGTTATGTATATAGGCTGTTATCAGACATATCTAGTCTAAGACATGGTCTTTGTTCTAAAGGACCTCACAGAGTTATTGAGATAAACACACAAAGCGACTACACAGTATATATGAAAAGCCAGGAGCAAATTCCTCCTAGAATTTAATGTCAGAAAATAAAATTCTGTCCTCATGGAATTGTAGCTTTCCTTTTATCAGAGAACAAGAACTTGCTATATGTCTAGTGTGTTTATCTTTTTACCTTAGCCTCCAGCAGTTCCTGGTAACTGCTTTATCCTAGCTTCTTTATACAATGATCTTTTTCTTCTAAAATTACTTCTGATCTCTCTTTTAAATTCTTTTAAAACTACACAATATTATTTTTTGTAAACTTGAAAGCCCTCCTCAAATCTTTTCTGGAAGTAGGCCCATTATGAAAGATGCATAGGAAATATAGTAGGCAGGAGATGAATGATTTGGAGGCTCTTAAGAGAGGAAAAGCCAAGGGAGATAAAAATAAAAACTGTACAGAGAAAACATAAATTGGGCTCGCAAGATGGACCAAGATTCAGACAGGCAAAGAAGACAAGACTTTTCCTCCCAAATTGAGGCAAATGGTATAAAGCAAAGGTGTGAAGAAAGAAATAAACCATCTTTAGACTGCTTCATCTGGAATAGTTGCCATTCGTTCAACAATGATGGCCCTGCCTGAGCATTTTGCTTTGTGTCCGTGACTTTGCTAGGTGTGTATATGTGTATGGGGGTGGGGAGGGGAAGGAGGGCTTCACCCAGCACGGTTTGGGGTTCACTGTGATCCCGCAGCTGGTGAGCGTCCTTGTCTCCTGCTCCAGCTGCAATGATAGCACTGCCTCCCTACCATTCTTTCAAGCATTCTTGGAGTTTTTTTCACCTGAGATGAACTTGATTGTAATCTTGAAGGACAAGAATGTGACTTTTTTTTTTTCCCTCCACTGTTTTCTCCCTGCAGGCTGAGGTGCAGTCTGTGCAGCAGGTGACATTTGTCTGTTTCAGAACCCCGTATTGTCCATGTCTTCGCCCTTCCCCTACCTCAGCGGGGCCTGTCCTCTTTTCCTGCCCACCACTTTCAGCCACTCAGAACCTTTCATGGTACAACAACTCTGGGGAAACACAATCTGTCATCTTCCTCTTGAATATGAATGTAGGTCACTGTTCTCTTTTCAAGGGTGGGGGGAGGTCTTTGCACATTAAGCCTCATTTCGGAATGAAAGGCTTTGTCCACCATGCGAGGACTTCAAGCATAGACAAGTGGGCATTGGAGGTAATTGGGGAGGCAAAGTGCCTTTCCTGGTGCTCTTGAAATTATGCTGCCACCTCCTCATGTAGCCATTCTTGGCAAGGGTCCTTGCAGTCCCATGACCCATAAGTCTGGAGCCTTCATTGCTTTTTAACATGGTGTGGTGGTTGAAGTGAGATAGCAGTTTTTCATGAGCTACCTATTATCTTGGCCTTCTAGTCTTTAAAGGTTAATCGTTTGCTAGACAGAATCCTAGCATGTGCATTATTTTAAGGTCAGGATTCCCAACATGGGCACCATTGATGCTGTGGGCCGGATCATTCTTTGTCATGGGGGCTGTCCTGTACATTGCAGAATGTTTAGTAGCATTCCCAGCCTCTACCCACTCGATGCCAATAGCATCCGTACACCCCCTCCCTGAGTCGTGACAACCAAATGTCCCCTGGGCAGCAAAATCACAGCTGATTGAGAAACAGTGTTCTCAGGGGTATTGGTTATTATGTATTATACTATATAACCATCCCCACTTTTCTGAGAGAGGTCTTATTTAATGTAACTTGGTTCTTTTTTTTTTTTTTTTAATAAAAGTGACTTAGTAAATGTATAATTAGCATTGTAGAACTTCCCATATGAATAATTTCATAAATCAGACTACACGACCTTTTTTAGGCCACATATTCTAATCTGGTCATCACATTAAGTCAATCTTTTGAGACACACACCAAAACATCTCAGATTCTTCCCCTAGCATGTGGCTGATTTATATCTCAGAAGTGTGGGTAGCAGAACTACGATTGGCAACCACTGCCCGCAGGGTCACTGCAATCCACTGCTTGGGCAGAAGCTGCTGGGCAGCAGTGGGTGAGGGAAGTGGCGGGGGAGGACCCAGTTCTGGTGGGACAGGACACTATTGTAACTTGAGGGGTCCTCTTTAAGGGAAGGACAAAATGACCAGGTGAACACGTTGCTAGGGCCCCTCTCAGGCCTGGACGGGTCCTGTGTAACGGAGGGGTTCTGAGGTTTCAGTTTCATTAGCTTCAGGTAAAGCTACCTCTCAAAAAGGATTTAAGGAGTGACAGGACAGCTGTGGCTGCAGGATCAGGAAAATATGCAGTTTCTTCTACCAAGACTAGCAAGAGATTAGAGGAGCTTCTCAAAGACTTGACTTAAACAGAGGGATGGATCAAAATAGAATTGTTAAATATAACGTAACCTGTACTTCTGTGAAATCTGCCATCAAAAATAAGAACTTCCGAACCTTCAGAAATTCTAGGCCAACGTCAGTAGCATCGCTGTAGGATGGAACAAGGGCCAAGGTTAGTTCAAGGTTTACAGGGGCATCCACAAGTTCCACTAGTGGATAGAAGTAGCTTAATGCACACTGTAGGCGAGGTTGGCTCCATGCCCGTTACTACTTTAGAAAGTGAATGAAACTCTTTTTTTTTTTTTTTTTTTTTAGGTCACTATAATGGTATTTGGAAAGTTTCCAATAAAATTTTCTTGATTAAAACTTCTATTTTGGAAAATCCAAGCCTAGGATGAGATTTTTCCTTGAATTGAAATAGGCCAGATAGGAAATACTTTTTGGGGGTGGGGGCGGGCAAGTAATTCAAGGACTTAAAGACTTAAAATAATAAAACTTATTTTTAAAAAAACAAACAACAAACCTTTATTTATCAAACTTTTCATTCATTTGCAGTCTTTTCCCTTAGTCTAAATCAGCCTTTCCTCAATGAAAAAGAAAGTGCTAGGGTTATTGCTTTAGTATCTAAATTTGCCTGGCTGTAGGTGAGGCTGATCTCTCAATATGTCAGTGTGCAGACTGAACAAAAATAGAAAGACTGTATACGAGAAGATTTGCTGTAGGTGGGATGTAAAAAAATAGCTAGTTTTCTATTTCTGTTTAAACTGATTTGATTTTGATAAAACTTTTCAAGAGTCCAGATCTGTTTGGAGATTTTGGATTAAATCTATACAGAGTCACAGAGATTAGACCTGTAAGAGATCTTTGAGCTCAGTGAGCAGCTCTTATTGCCCCATTGGATAAAGGGGAAACTGAGGCTGAGGCAAATTAGGTGGCTTGCCAGGTTTACACAAAGGTCAGTGCTGGGGCTGAGCAAGGAGTCCGGAGTTTGTGCCATTCCCTTTGATGCTCCATGATGATGCTGGAGTACCTTTCCATCGTCCTAGTCGCCAGAGCGTGTTGGTGGAAGGGAGGTCCAGGAAGGAAAAGAGTTTGATAACCTGTCATTTCTAGGTCATCTAATCCTGATAGAACTAAGCGATTCTAACTGATTATATCTATGCCAGAGGTGTGTGTGCCTATGGGTGGTACTGGAAAGAACTGTGGGCCAACTGAAACAGTTGGATTAGCAGAAGGAGATTTTCATAAAACTTCTCATGTTTAGCATGGTGAATGTAGGTAATAATGCTGTATTATGTATTTGGAGGTTGCTAAGAGAGTAGATCTTAAAAGTTCTCATCACGAGAAAAAAATTGTAATTGTGTGGTCATGGATGTTACCTAGGCTTATTGTGATCATGTTGCAATACATACAAATATTGACTCATTGTGTTGTATACCTGAAACTAATATGTCAATTATATGTAGTTTAATTTTAAAAATTAACTTTTCTTTATTCTTTCATTTTTACAGTAGCTAATTAGAATGAAAACATTTCCTATTTGGGAAAGTAATACATAGTCATTATGGAAAGTAGAAAGAAGAATTTTAAAATCTTATCTGTGATTGATTGACTCGATTATGTATATATTTCTGATTATATTTTGCTATGTTTATTTTTAGTGTTTTTTTCTCAACTCGTTTTAAAACACAATTTAGATCATCCCATATTAATTTTTATCTTTTTTCAGTTAATATTATAACAAACAATTTCCATGTTATTACAAACTCTTTGTAAATATTTTTAATGACTTATGCAAATTCGATACTTTAGAAGCCTTTTAACTTATGACAATATTCTGGTATTAGGGGACATTATTATTGCCCAATTTCTCATTGCTGTATCATTGCAATGAGCAACTTTGTGTCCATGCTTTTTCTACAGTTTGGATTGTTTTCTTAACATACATTCCCAGCTAGTGAAATTACTCACCCAAAGGTGGAATACACCATGTTGACAAATTGCTTCCAAAAATGGAAATAATTTCACCACATCATTCTTAACTAGGTTCTTTTATTTATTTTTTAATTGTTTCTTTGATAGGATGAAAAATATGTCATCGTTGCTTTCATTTTCATTGTGGTTAAACATTTCTCTATAGAATTGTTACCTGCTTATATTTTCTGTTAATTATCTATTTTTCTATTTACATTTAGTTTGTTAAAAAAAAGTTGATCTGCATGTAGAGGACCCATTTTTTAAAAAAAGGAAAAAACAATAAACTGCTGATTTTGTGGATATTTTATGAAGACTTCCATCCAACCTCAGTGTTCCAGAATTCTAACACTTCAAGGGCTATGTTTCAGGCTAAACTTTTGTTCAAATTGGTGGAGCTGCCCATTCAGTTCCTGAGGCAAGTTCAGATGGATAGGAGCAATCTCCCCTTGGAACTAGCCAACACGCAGTGAGCATTTTTTCAGTGCTCCCCAGCTTGCAAAATGGGTACTGTTACCATATCTATTTATATATGAGGCAAGCGTTGCACTGAAAGGTAAAATAACCATAATCACATATACTTTTAAAGGGGTTCTGATCACCAATTCCAGTATATCTGTGGGGGATTCACCATACATCGAAGCAATGCTCGGACACCAGCCAGGTGAACTACAATTCAACTCAATTTTGACTCTACCTAGAGATGGCATCACATCCCACAGGCAAAGGTCTCTGTCCTACAAGAACCCCCTCTACTTCAGATGTCAGTCCCAAGCCTAGGTTGTTACCTGTGCTTGTGACCCACTGGCTATAAATCAGAGGTTCTCATAACCCACTCTGTGGGTTCAATTAATTTGCTAAAACTGCTCACAGAATTCAGGAAACCTGTTTACTCCTAGATCACCTGTTTATTATGATGGATAGTAAAGGATACAAATCAACAGCCAGTTGAAGAGATACTTAGTCCTGGATGAAGGAGCTTCTGTCCTTGTGGAGTTCAGGGCTTGGCATGTGGCCATGTTCTGATTTCCCAGCCCCCTCCTTTTGGGTTTTTAGGTAGGCTTCATTACATAGGCATGATTAATTAACTCATTGGCCATTGGTGATTGATTTTAACCTCTCCCCTCCCCAGAACTCAGGGGGTGGGACTGAAAGTTTCATCTGCCTATTTATATTTGGTTCCTGTGGCAACCAGTACCCATCATTTGGAGCTTTCCAAAAGTCACCTTCATTAACGCAAACCCAGTGATGATGGTGTGGAGCTTGTTATAAATAACGAGACACCCACTTCACCTTGGCTGTGAAGGGATTTCATATCCGAAGACGAGACTAAATATTTTGACAAAAGATGGTCTCATTACTCTTATTGCTCAGGAAATTCCAAGGATTTCGGGAGCCGTGAGCCAGGCACCGAGGACGTGAATGAAGACCAAATGTATGTGAGAAATATATTTTGTTCATCCGAATAGCCAAATACATGTTTCTTTTAAATCACAATTTTGCAGCGTTTAACCACTGTCATACTACTTGTGCGTCTTTGTTAAAGTGACCTGCCTCAGTTGTGTAGTCGGTCTTTGAGGGAGCCGAGTGGGCTTAGGAATATTAGCGACTTCCTCCTAACTCTACTGCCTATTTCTGGGAGAACTTCACAGTGTAAAGTAATTTTACTATCTTAAACTTCCTCACTGTATCTTCTATTTCTCTTACCCCCTCTTCTGGATTTTCGATCCTAGCTACATTCTAATAGTTTCTCCTGACACGTCTTTTAAGCCACACCGTGTCTCTTCAGCTGCATCTCATCTGCAATTAAATTCATCTGTTGCATTCTTCACTTTAGTTTTAGAATTTCTAGTTCATTTCAAATCTTTAATATAACTTTATGTAGTTCCTGGTTCCTTGTTTTGAAAATTTTAAGCCTGACAAATCTTCTGGAGTACAGTAAGTATAGTTATTTTACATTTTGCGTCTGGTAATTTTTCCATCTGTAATACTTACGTGTTTATCTCTTCTCTATTATTTACTGATTCATATTTATGTTGCCTCATGTACATGGTTATCTTTGATTGTGTGCTAGATATTGTTTGAAAAAATATTTGCATAAATACCACATCATGAATTTTAAGATGTACATTTTGTTCACATTTTAATCTCTGAAATTCAGATATGGTTTACAATTGCTAGAGACTTGTATTTATAGTTGGTAGCATTTCCCCCTTTCACTGGTACTTAAAATAATAGTGCGTGATATATTTAGTGATTTTTAAGATTGATGAAATACAGTAAATTGAGGATTTGAATGATAATAAAAGTGACAAGTTCTAGAGAGGACTTTAAATAACTTTTGCAGACTTTTTGGGGTATCAGCAATCCTGGCTGAATCTAGGGGTTTGGGGATTTCTAGGCTACCCAGATGACATGAAGCCAGGCTAGTTTATTTTTGGTTTTCTCTTACTCCTAGGGTCTAGCTCTTTGGGGTCCTAACTGTAAGAGTGAAGTAGTTTACCAGGCCTTAACCCTAGGGATGCCCTGACCCTGTGAGGCCACTAAGAGTGCTGCTCAGCTTCCTCTTTCAGGTGGACAGTTTCCCCACCTGGGTAAAAGTGGTCCCTAATACCTAGACCCACTTCTCTGGATCTCTTGCTCCCAGATCTTAAGCCTGAAGTCCCTCCCTATTCTTGTTAGTTCTTTGATGCTTTAAGGAAGAATTAAAAAAATATTTTTCATCCAGGTATCTTAGTTGTGATCATTGGGCAATTTGGTTTGAATTACCCAGTTCACTGGAAGGAGGCAGAAGTAAGCCTGATCTATCTTAGAGACTAACAGGAGAGGAACATGAAACATCAGCTGCTCTTCGTCTGCTCATGACTAAAGAACTTTCTCCATCAACTTGAAATATGTCATCCTGGTCACAGCTGGAAAGCAGAGGTTGGGAAGAACAAATTCCCACAAACTAGACATATCTACATTTAGACATCTTTCTTTATATAGAAAAAGCTAATTCCTTAGGCTTTTCTTAATAAGGCAGGTGACCTTGCAGGAGTGGTATGTGGAGCCCCATTAGTCATCAATTTCCATCTGACTTTTTCCTTCTCACCCATTCCATCTTGCGGGAAGACAGGAATTGAGGACCACAGGACGGGATGAGGGAGGAAGAGGCTTTCTATTTCAGCAACTGTTAGGAAGTAAAACAAGTAGGCTATACTTTAGTGAGGTAAGATTCCTTCCAGTGTGGTCTGCAACATTTCTATACGGAAATCAAAATTTCCCATCCATGGCCAAGACTAGCCCTTGTGGAGGCAGAACTATCATGTCCAGGCTCAGGAGTCAGGATGGCCTTTCTAGGGTACTCTTCTTAAATCTAATGTTTCAAAAGCTTTCTGACCCTTTCCAGCTTTTAGAAGGCACGTGCTTACCCATGTGTTCTCAGTATCTGCAGCCAAATCTACTTTCCCCTACCTCGCTCTGACTCTCATAGATGTGTTCGTCCAACTTTCATGAAGCCAGAGAAATTTATAATGAGAAAAATATATTTGCTGAGTTTGTAGCAGTTCGGCAAGGGGTATGGAATGGTGGGAGACCTCCTTTACTACCTTACCAGAGCCTCCACAGGCTTTTTTGAGTGCACTCTTGTTTTTATTTTGGGGTACCTTTCTCCCTAGAAACCCCAGAGCTGTCCTCTCAGGAAATTGCTATTCTTACAGGGAACCACGGGTTCTCTTTCGCCTTTCAGGTGTGTAGCCATTGGGTAAAGTGAAGGAAAGTATGGGCAGCAGGGATCTGCCCCCTGGAAGGGGCTTGTTTGGGCGGGGTGGGGGGGGGCTCCCTACCAACTTTTGGGAGACCACATCATACCTTTTATGTATTGCACGATTTTAATTTAATTTTACAATATTTCACACAATGGAAAGATTATATATACCTTAGACCACCTATCTCTAGAAATAGAAATCCTCTAGTTAGGTTTTAATAACTGTCCTAAAAGGAACAAATCACTCCCAGGTCATTTTAGATTGGGACTGAGCCCTTTGGAAGAAATGATAAGTGACAATTCATTTTGAAGAAACAAATTTTCTGTTCTCCCAGAAAATGTGCCTGTCCACAATTATTTTTGGAGGCAGGATTACTAGAGAACCCCACCAGCCCCAAGAATTTGTGCACCAGGATGTCTGAAAACTCTTCAGCCTGAAACTAAGTTAATTCCGCTAGCATGATTTGCTTTAGGTACAAGCCAAATTTCTTTATCAGTGACTTAGGCTCTTAAGCTGATTTTTCTAAAGATCAAGGTCACTTTTATATATCTACTGTCAAATTTTCCATTTAGGTGAAGTTTTTTCCAACCCTTTTTGAGACCATTTTATCCGCTAATAAGAGATAATACACTGTGACTTCAGTAACATATATGAGAGCCATAAGGAGTTCAAAGTTAGCCGAGCAAATTCTTTTTCTTGTCACAGAGACCGGGACATTGCTTTCGGGATGTGGTGGTAATGGTACCTTTTAGCAAGAATGCAGAACTTTTTAGAGGACTGAGAACAGTAAAGTATTATAGCTCTTACAGAATAAAGAAAGGGATGAAGAGTTCAGAAATCTGAAACGATTTTAGGAGGAGAATAAGGAAGGCGATTGTAGCAAAACACTTAGTTAGAGGTGAGAACTATATCAGAATGGAATAACTACGGTGAACTGCTTTGAGCTTTCCAGATCAGAGGAGAGAAAAATGAAAAAATTTTGACCAACACCCACTGTATAGGACTCAGGGCTTTAACAATCCACCCATCTGCTGCTGTGCAAGAAAGCCAGTGAAATCTGTGCTATCAAAATGATAGAACTTTAGGACATACAAAGAGATGGTTTTTTTTACACTGTGAGTGAGAATATGTCTGGTCAGTAGTTCTGGGCGTGTTGCGACCTAAATAACTGTTTGTTTTACTCTACTTAATCAACTTTTTTTGAGATGAGTGGAGACTAAAGACAAATAAAAGACTTAGGTCATTATTTTGTGGGGTTTCTGGATGAAGAATGATGGGGAGTGTGAATTTAACGTGAGAATGCTCTTAGTTTATTATTAAAGTATTTTAGTTAAAAGGTAAAATCTTATTTCTAAATTTTTGTGCATGCTTTCATTCTTTGAAAGTTATTCAGTGAATTTGTTAATCCTGAAAACCCCTTTTTTTTATGAGCAGTCTTTGAAAGTGAACCTGAAATGCATTTATGGAGCAAGAGGCACTAAAAATCGTTTGGCTTCTTTCTTCAATTTATTCAGAAGCTGATTCCCAGAACCAAAGACCTATTAGTCCTTTAACAGCTGACTTTTCTCTTATTTAACCAACAAACAATACAGTGTTTTTCTCGACACTCCTGAATTTAGGATTTGGCTTCCATAACATATTAAATAATCTTCTAGTCTTCCACCTTTCCTATTGGTAAGAAATTATAAGAGCATTATTTAATTATCACCACTAAAAGCAATGTCAGATTTCAGTAATCTAAAACCATATCGCCTTAAACTGAGATTATTTGAAATAAGACCTTTCCAGTAGTGAAGAACTAAAAAAGAAGCTATACATCTGTAGATACAGGAGCATATACATAAACAGTTATGATTATGGGGTAATCATAAGCCTTTTTTCTGTAAGGACATGTAAGACGTAGTAGTGGTAAAGCAAGAAGTAGCTGGTTAAAGGATTTTTTATTTTTATTTTATGATTTTTAATACTATTTCATTTTTATTTATTATTTTTAATTTTTTTGTTGTTTCTAATGAAATTTTATTCATCACCTATCAAGGCAAGTCATTTAAAGTAGAGCTTTTGGTGAACTGGTAATAATTTTATCTTAAAATTATATTCTAACTTCACAATTCTTTTTTATTTTTTATTTTTCAATTACTTTTTTCAATTATTTTTATTTTTTTTAATGAATAGTTTACATTTACTATTATATATTAGTTTCAGGTGTACAGCATAGTGGGTAGACATTATTATTATTTATGGTGTGATCCCCCAATTTTTCTAATACCCGCAGGACGCTATACATAGTTATTACAGTATTATTGAGTATATTCCCTTTGCTGTATTTTACATCGCTGGGACCATTTTGCAACCACCAATATCTACTTCTTAATAGTATTTTTTTTTTATTATGGTGACATTGATTAACGAAATCCAGTAAGTTTCAGCTGTATAATTCAACAGTAAGGCATACATATGTTTACGCTGTGTGTTCACCTCCCCTAGTTAGATTTCTTTCTGTCACTACGTACTTGACCCACTTTACCCCATCTTCCTCCCCTGTCCTCTGGTAACCACTAGTCTATTATCCATGACCACGAATCTCTGTTTGTCCTGTTCATTTGTTGCTTTTAGGTTATATCCCATATATAAGTGATATCATGTAGTTTTCTTCTTTTTCTATCTGTCTTATTTTGCTATCCATGTTGTTGCAAATAATAGTATTTCATCTCTTCTTATGGCTGAATAATATTCCATTATATATATGTACCACAGCTTCTTTAGCCAATCATCTATCATAGGACACTTCAGTTGCTTCCATGTCCTGGCCACTGTGAAAAGTGTTGCTATGAACATTTGCATGCAAATATCTTTTCGGATGTGGGTTTTCAGGTCTTTGGGGTAAATATCCAGTAGAGGGATTGCTCGATCATACGGTAGATCAACTTTTAGTTTTCTGAGGAACCTCCATACTGTTTTCCATAGTGGCTGTACCAATTTTCAGTCCTACCAGCAGTGTATAAGGGTTTTTTTTTTCTCTGGGTTGCTAGTATCTTTATTTAGGGTTTTCGCATCTACATTCATGAGGGATATTGTTCTGTAGTTTTCTTTTTTGTGTGTTATCTTGACCAGGTTTTGGTATGAGGGAAACGTTGACGTCATAAAATGAGTTAGGATTATTACCCCCTCTTAATTATTTCATTTTAAAAATAAGGACATATTTTTGTTTAGTAAATAAAGAAAAATTAAGAAGGTGCAAAAGAAAAGAAGCCACCATATATGAGATCCTGCAGTTCTGAATTTAACCTCTGGATGTCTTTCTCGGTGGAAATTCTGTGTTTTTTTATGAATCATCGGATCAAAATCAATAGGAGCACATGTTTAGCATACATTGTGTGTATCCTCCATGGTTTTATGCAACTCACATCGTGCAGCGTTTTATAGTGTGCTCTCAGGGCAGTGTCTTCTTTGAGCCTCCCAGTGCCACGGTCCAGTATGTTGGGTCAGTATTCGATGATTCCTATTTATGGGGTGGTGAGGGGGGTGCAGAATGTAACCTTGGGGAAGATGGCTGACTTGTCCGCGATGACGTAGTCACTACCTGAGAAGTCCAGAACCGGAGCCCAAGTTCGATTCCAAGTTCGGTGTTCCTTTAACCCTGATAGAAAGAACTTTACTATTTATTCTGGACATTCTTCTTTAAACACTCCAAAATGCCTCCTCTCTGGTTTTACAGCCACAGCATGCATTTCACTCTGTCTTAAATCATGGTTAGCTATATAATTGTTTTCCTCATTAATTTTAGCAGCACAGGCTGTCTCTCTTCTTTTTGTAGCCTTACTGTGTCTAGTACATCATGGTACATGTCTTAGTTATTTAATTTTTGTTTTATGAAATTGGATACTCAAGATACTTTCTCCCAAATAATTATCTATTTTTAGGAAAACAAACTAATAAACTTAGCCATTTCCACAAGACTAATGTTATTGTCCGCAAGAGAATTAGAACCACATGATGTTTGAGCTGGAAGAAAACCATCTTTGTGAGTATTTATTCTCTGGTTTTTTAAATGAGGAATCTAAAGATAAAATAACTTGCTCAAGATCACATAGGGAATTAGAGTTGACATGGTGCACAGAGCCTAGTTCTCTTAACTTTCAGCCCTGCTGCAATAATTATTACAGAGAATAATTCTCTTGGTTATCAGGCATTTAGATGAACTGTCATTGCTGGCAAAAAATAAGTCACACTGAATTAAAACTCCAACTGTGAAGAGGTAATCTCAAAAAGAAGAGATATTATTGGGTGTATTTTTCTAAGTTTTAATGAATGATTTTGCAGGTGTACCTCTTTTTAAAGCAAACTTGCTATATAAACATCAGCATTTCCACAAAAGGATTCACAGTAGGAATCCTTTAAATGAGAAGTATCTCAACCATGTGCTTTTGTTATAGAGTAAAATCATCTGCACTTGGTCAAATCAAGGCACATAGGATAGAAGTTGTGAAATGAGGAATTCATAGTGTTTTCTATCTTACCTACTGGCTTCTTAAAATGTGAGTGAGCCCTCGATGGCCTGGTGAAAAAGCCAGCTATCCTCCTCTTCAGCAAGGAATGGGGATCCCTCCAATTTCTCAATTTACCCCTGGACACCCAAGTGCTCGAAAGCTATTTCTAGTTTTCAAACATGCTAAGAAGGGAGCGGGAAAGATATTTTTGTCTGAAGCCATCCAGAGGAGGAATAGAAGACATTTCAAAGAGGGAGACAGTTCCCAAAATGTGGGGCCAGTGGGAGTCCTGGATAGCCTTCGCTAGTGAGGAAGTAGAATACAGTTTCATGAAATATGTTTCATGACAAATTTTGGGCCAATCCCTGCAGTCCTAGGAGACACTAGCTCCACTAGACATGGTTTGTAAAGGACATTGTGATAACAGATGTTTCTAAAAATTCAATTTGGTTTAACAAATAGCTAAGGTAGGTCCTGTAGGGGAGTTACAGTAAAGTAGCAGAAAACGGAGCTCACCGTCTTGGAGGTTAGCATCTGTGCTGCACTTCCCAGCTTTGTCTGCACGTCGGAATCATCTAGGGACCCTCAGAAAACACTGGTGTCTGTACCCAGCTGGCCACCCTAGAGCTTATGATCTGATGAGTCTGGGGAATGGCCTGAGCTTTGGAATTTTTAGAGATCGTTGTAAAGTGCAGACAGGTTTGAGAAACAATGGTCTATGGAGTGGTTCTCAACTTTGACCGTATTAGAATCACCTGGAGACTTTATATGTATATGAATATATATGCATATGTATAAGTATGTATGTGAGTAGACATATATGTACATATATATGCATGTGTGTGCATGTATACATGCATACATGAGTACATATGGATATACACACATGCATACATATATATATGTATACCACATGCGTGTACATGCACGTTATACACCCATGCTCAAGCTATAGCCTCAGAGACTGATTTATATCATTTGAGGTAGAGTCCAGACATCAATATTATTTAAAACCCTGGTTCCCTAAATTGGCTGCACATTGGAATCATCTGGAGAGTTTAAAAAATACTGATGCCTGGGTCCCACTCCAGAGATTCTGGGGTCTGGTCTGGGCCTAAAAATATTTTCAAAGCTCCTCATACAATCCTGGTATGCAGCCAAGGTTGCAAACCACCAGGTTAGTGAGCGAAATCTGCTTACCATGTGCATAATAGGCGCTCAATAAAAATGACTAAGTATGAAATGAAAGATATATAGAAGGGTTTATAAGACATGTCAGTGCTGAAAAGTAGTACATTTCTGGTTCTTTGAGCATTTCCGTAGGCCTGAATATATTATGCTGTGATTTGGGGTGAGGCAGGCTGCAAAACCTGATGAATTCAGCTCACGACCATTGCCTTCACTGTGGCTACCAGAGAAGCTGACAGCCAAGATCTTCCTAATTACTCTGTTCTGTTCTAGCTGCCTGTGGTATGAGTGGCAGATCTGTCTGCCACACACACTTCTGATGTGTCCAGCACTGTTCTTTGGAGAAAAATAACCAGGAACTGGCTCCTGTAAGATCAAGGTGATGGATTTAGCCTGAGGTGAACTCTGTACAGTGCAGCAAGCCTCTGCTGAGAGCCTGCCCACTGCCCGGGGTTAGTGAGAACTCTCTGGAGCACGAAGCACACACGTGTCGCCTAGTTTCCTTTGTTCCCTAGGTGATTCTTGTTTATTACAAGGGGTATGGGAAGGGAAGTATTTCCGCATCTGGCCCTGGTGAATGCAGCTGATTTCAGCTGTGGAGAGGCTCCACCAGCCTGGAAGAGGGGAAATCACCAGGCAGAGTTGTTCACTGCAGCTGAATCTGAACTGCTTCTAATGGTCTTTGGAGGCTCTAGGGCACCAGGGCACTGGTTCTCAGAACGGAGTGGACATCGTAATTCCCTGAAGGCATGTTAAACTACAGCTTGCAGGGGCAGTCTCCAGAGTTTCTGATTATGTAGGATTGGGTGGGGCCTGAGGATTTGCATGTCTCACAGCTTCCAGGGCGATATCGATGTAGATGGCCCAGGGATGGTCCTCTGAGAACCAGTGCTCAAGAAGGAAGGACAAGGACGGCATAACCTGTGTCATTTAGGGAGAGGACACTGTTGGATTGTTGCAAACCTGCCTACTGATCTCAAGACCAAGAATTGAAATGACTTTCCACCCAACTCTAAGACTTAGATTAATTGATTTTTAGAAAAATTTTGCAACACCCACTACACGTCAGGCATTGTGCAAGCTTTCCTGCGATAAGGAAGAGGAAGATAACAGTTACTTACTAAGCAGCTAGTCTGGGGTGGGCGAATGATGGACCAGTAAAGGGACAGCCACAGTACTGGGCCTTTAGTCTTCTGTAGAGGGAGCACAGGGCTTCCGTGGGATGCTCACGGGCAAGAGGAAGAATGGCTCAGAGGAGGTTTCTAGGAACAGGTGATGCCAGGGCGGAATCTCGGAGTATGACTAGGGGTTTGCCAGGTGAAGAAGAGGGGCAGTTCCACCTAAGAACAGCATGGGCAAAGCCTGGCATGGGAGCCGCAGGTGGTTTAGGAGGGCTAGAATGAAGTGCTTGATGGGGACAAGAAGCTTAGTCAGGACAGATAGGCAGAGCCAGATCCCAGGGCCCTGACCTCCACATGGAGGAGCCTGGGCTGATCTGAAAGCAAGGGGAGTTGTTGAGGGGTTTTAAGCAGGTTGAGTAACATGATCAGATTTACCTACAAGTTAAAAAATGGAGTGGCGGGAGCGTGTGCCTGCAAGAGACGCAGGGGACTGTCACTAGAGTCCCCCTAGGAAATGATGAGGCCACAGGGGATGTGACCTTTACATCATCTTCTCCTTGGATCGCCCTCTGCCTCTGCTCAGAGTTTCATACTTTTCAAAACCATTTCCAATAGGTGCATTAACTGGCTTTTTGAGCATTGACTCTGTGTGCTTTTAGAGTGGAACCAGGCACTCATCCTGGTGCTCCCCTACACAGATATTGTTTTTCAAGGAAAATCAAATTAAAGTGGATGAATGTCAAAGGCAGCCTTGGAGCAGGTGGGCCTCAAAAATGCAACCACAGGAGGGGCCTGTGTGGAAAGGAGCAGGCTCACCTACTCGGCCTGGTTGAGGTCAGTGAGCGATGTTCTCTACATGTTGTGTATCTGTTTATCTCTAAATTTTTAAAAATATTTTTTTTAGTTTTTGATTCTGGCTGAGAGTCATGTTTCCCTCTCCGTCTCCTACCTTGAGAACAGATTATGAACCCTGAGTCATAGCCCAGCCTCCTGCTGGCTTCTGCATCTCCCCACCTGCCAGCCCTTCAGTGGGGGTGGTGGTCTCACTCAGGGCAGTCTAGCAAATTCAGAGCACCCTAAAGATGTCTCTTGTTCCGAGCATGATGGAGGGTCTGGGATGTCCAAAGCGGATAAGACCCACTTCATGGGGAAACAAGCTGTGCATAAAGGAAATCGCGTACAGGGCTGCAGGGAGCTAACTGTAGGAAGCACAAGGGCAGAAGGAGTTGGAGGAGCGAGTCCTCTGTCCCTGGCCCATCTTAAAAAAAAAATCAGCAGTGATGGATTTCACTTGTGGCACCTCTCACCTCAGCCGGTAATGAAAATTTGATTTGTGGTTCGCCTCCTAGGGCTCTTCATCACACCATAACTGACACATCTCCAACAAGTGGCTCTTGAGAAAATCAATTCCAACAGGTCTCATCAGCATCCAGAGAGCCTCCCAGGCGTTTTTGCTGGTTCCATCTCCCCTGTCGCACCCCTTCGTCCTTCAGGCTGTGCGGTTTCACCTTTGGCTGAGGTAGGGGCTTCCTCAGAAGGCTGAGTAGGCTGCTGTTGGGGATGCACTGGTCACACTGAATAGACCGATGACCAGCATCAGGGAGCAGTCTGTGCTCTGAGGGAAAGGCAGCAAAATCGATAGGTGACCTATGTCAAGGTGGCTTTGTTGCTTCAAACCAGCACAGTAGATGTGAGAGGCAAAGTGCAGGACACAGAGCTGGTAGCCTGCCTTAGACCGGAAGAGTGGGTAAGAGCAGAGAGTAATGACCGTGATCCATTGTCCATGTTTGTCCTGGTGGTCACTGGTTAGGGGAAGAGAGATGCTGTCCAAAGAGACACATCCTGAATGCCTCACTGAGGGCTGTCCAGGCATATTGCTAACGGCAAGGCCCAACTGGGAGTTTCTTTCTAGAGGGTTTGGCCGGGTATCCAAGGGGATTTTTACTGACCTTTGCTGCTCACAGCAGAGCTGCTTTTCTCCTGATTCCATCTGCTGTTCGTTTCCGAATGAAGTGCGCCATACAGTGGGTGCCATCTTGGAAATCTGTTCTTGGGCGATTTGAGGGGACCTCTGCCTCCTCTCTCTCTTCTTTCGTGGTATTTGCTGTCAACCTGGCTCAGTAGACCAACACTAGAATATAAAACTGTCATATTCTCTAATGGCATCGTCTCTTCGGATACATAGCAAACCTGAAGGGCAAGAATGTAAAGCTATTACAGAACTTTTCTTTTTTACCATCCTCTTGCTTTCTGTTTTGCTTGCTGTTGTGCAGTAGATGTTGTATAACTGATGCTTGACTGAGGTGCCTGAATTTCTCTTGGCTCTGAATCAGCTCCATATCCAACACATCTACCTTTCCAGTGCTCGTGGGACTTTTTGCCTTGTCCACACCCAGTCGGACTGCTGGATGCATCCTTCACTCTGTGGGCAATAAGGGTTATAGTTTGTATATTCATTTTGGGTCCTCATAATGCTCCAAAAATACACTAGTGCTTTTACTTAAAAGTGATCCAAGACAGAGCAACCAGGAAGTAGCAGTGCTTTTTATGGCCTAGACCCTGAAGTCTATCATACCATTTTCTTTCTTTTCATTGGAAGTGAGTCACGAGGTCCAGCCTACAGTCTAAGAATTATGCTCTACCTTTTTTTTTTTTTTAACACCTACAGCACCTGGTATTCCTAGGTGGTCTCCCATCCAAGTACAAACCAGGCCTGACCCCGCTTAGCTTCCAAGATCAGATGAGATCAAGCACGTTCAGAGTGGCATGGCCATACACTATGTTCTACCTTCTGAAGGGAGTGTCAGACAAATTTTGAACATATTTTAAACCATCACAAAAAGTATGGCTTCTGGGTGTGACCAAATGGATGAGTAGAGATGGCTGAGTACATTCTCTGCTCAGGACTCAATTCCCCATGTGGTTGGCTTGGAGCCTGCTCTGGGGAACTCCATGAGCCTGTAGGTTGAGGGTGGGAAAGGGCTACGATCCTCAGTTACAGAGTATATAGTCTGACAACTGTCATTGACTAAGGTATTATAAAGGCTTCAGTACAGTTACTCCTGGCAAGTTATTTCTACATAATCTTGGGATTATGAAACTTGTTATTTTTTATTTAATCTTTACCGTTGGGTTTTTTATTGCGTTCTCTCTATATACCATTGCCATATGGAGGTGGCATCCTCAAATTGCAGGTTTTTATTTTTTGAGAGAGATGTGTATGTCTTTTAGAAATTTTCAATCTGAAAACAAACAGTTATGAAATGACGGCTGCATCATACCTTTCAAAGCATATTAAACATACTCTACCTCCTTTGGTTACTACAAGAAGCCTGTAGAGTAAATAAGGCAGGTGTTACTATCTCTATCTTATCACTGGGAAACAGGCAGAAGAAATCGAAGGCCTTGCCCAAAGTTTGGAGTAAGTCAAGGCGCACGAGTGAGAGCCGGAGCTTAGGCCTGTAAGTCTGCACCCCCAGAGCTTTTCCGGATCCCGTTAGGTATAGCCCCTCTGTGAAGGTATGGGACATGCTTCCAGAGCGTTTATCAAGTGAGGTAGGAGTGGGATCATGCTACAGACTGCTGAACTTCCCAAAACTGCTGCTGAGTGCAAAATTTTAGCTATTTGCTCTACAGAAGCATTTGGAATTCTTCGTCTAGGTGGCCAGTGATGTCATTTATGTCAGTATTTCCGAGTGCTCTTTTTGTGGTAGAGTGAAGAGACATTGCTGTTTCAGTTACTTGCTGCTGCATAACAAACCATCCCAAAACTTGGTGTCTTAACACAACAATGACTTATTATTTTTCACAATTGTGTACTTTGGGCAGTGCTTGGCCTGGTGATTCCTCTGTTGCTTGTGGCATCAAATGTGATAACTCATTTGCCTCTTCTCAGCACCTGTCTGAGTTGTGCTGTGCCAGAAGGTTTAAGAAAGCTTTGCTCACCTGTCTCACGCCTCCATCTTCCTCTATGTGGTCTCTCTGTATGTCTTGCTTGGGCTTCCTCACAGCATGGTGGTCTCAGGGTAGCTGGACTTACATGTAGACTGGCTTCTGCGGAAATAAACAGAGCTGCCAATTCTTTTAAGACTCAGGCTCAAAAATCTCAGAATGAGCATCATTTCTACCACCTTATGTTGATCGAGCAAGTCATAAAGCCAGTCCAGGCTTACAGAGAGGAGAAATGGATCCCACCTCTTGACATGCTGGGCGGCATGCACATACAATGGCGGGAGTTGTTGGTGTCCAAATTGGAAGCTTGTCTACCACAAAAATGTTCATCTGTCTGCTTGCTGAGAGAATCTCAGACATTTTTACTACTCTGTATCATCCACAGATACAAAGAAGACTGTTAAATCCACCAGTGTGCAGGAGACGTTTTTGAAAATTCAAGAATAGCAGGTTCAGCCCCGTGTAAAAACAAGGTGGAGGAACAGCCTTGGAGCATGAGCTCTCTGCCTGTTGACATCCATCTGGGCTTCTCTCTGGGACCTGCCTATAGCTCCAGGCATCATGTTCTTGGTCCTAAAGATTACTTTATGCATCTAACCCAAACTCAATTCAGACAGACATTCATGGATAGAGAAAAAATATGGAGAAATGGCCAAAAAGTTAGCCCATTAGATGGTAGAAAAAAAATGATAATGGTGTGTTCAGAGCCTTTTGGAGCTAAATTATGATTCAAATACAAATAATATGGTCAAATGTGCACTTCTTCAATTTCTTGTGGCTAGAAAATGATCCTCTCTTTTAGCTTCAGTCCATCCATCCAAGCACATTCTTCCAGAGCAAGCTTTTGTTAGCTCCTAATTGCATTGAGAGAATTGAGTACAGGAATTCAAATTGCAATTAACAGAGAACTCACAGCTGGAGTTTCTATTCTGTGTGGTTGTCCTCTCACCTGCAAATTTGCATTGCCAATATATTTGTAGAGCTCATTGTTTTTGCCAAGAGCTTTCAGATTCATTATTACATTTCATTTGATGGCAACTCCATGAGATAACACTGAGTAAGATTGCTCTTCTTTCCTTGCAGAAAGAAGGAAAAAGAAATCTAGGAATGTTATGAATTCGGTCAAAGAGTGGCAAACCAAACTGACACCCTCTATTTCCCTGTTTTCTCCTCCATTTTACACTTCCAGCTTGTAATATGCCTATTCTAAGGCCCAGGGAAGGGTGGCCCACCCGGATGAGGAAGGAGTAATTCTTGGGACTAAAGCACCTATTAGTAGCATAATAATGGCTGTGGTCATGAAGTTAATATACAAAGACAGGCATTTTTAATTTGAATTTCAGTTAGTGGTGTAAAAACTTGATCTTAGCAGCCAGTGGAGGGACCACCAGTTAACTCATTTTTGCCCAGCCCTGATAGTGGCATTCTTTCAGGAGGGGATTTGAGCTTATTCACTCACGGACCTGAGCATCATGTAGGAGAGGGTTAAGGACAGCCCTCTTGTTAGCTGCCGAAGCGCTTCCTTGATACCCACGTGGCTGTGGATCCGAGCAGATCAGGAAGGGCACAGCTAAGGGCCTTTTAGCAATCCTGTGGACCCATCAATCTGGCTCAGGGCACCTCACACAAGTTAATAAGGAAGCTTTCTCAATAAGAACTAATGGGCTTTCTTGCTGTGCTAAAAGTAGAGCTGAAAGGTAAACACAGCCATGTCATAGGGGTGGAATAACGTTATGCCGCATGGGAAAATTCTAGTGCGGATTAGTGATTCTGTTGTCCTTGGAGTTCTGCAAAGCTTTGCTGTGTGCTGTGCAGAGAGAGGGGAATGATGCATTTGCCTGAGACAGTCTCATTACAGTGTGTTGCCCTTGCATAATTATTAACATGTCTCCTTTTACTCTGGTAAGTGATCAGGTTTGGGTGTGAGTTTAGTCCCCCAAAGCACTGAGCAGGCACACTCAGGAAGGGTTAGTTCCCTTCCTGTGCAAGCCAGTAACATCTGCAGTGAAGTTACTGCACTTTTTTTCCGTGCATTTAGTGAACCTATTTTTTTTGACACTAGAGGTCAAATCAGGGCCTCTTCCTTGATTAAGCTTTTCTTTTAAAAAGTGATCACGCTTATTCAAATTCATATTGGCATGAAAAGTGGCCTGACTTCTGCTAGGTTTGGATTTGGTTGGGCACATAGGGAATGGAGTCTTTGGTTCTTCATGGATGAATCAGGAAAACATCATAACAATATTGTCCACTGTATTTATAACTTAGTAAATCATTTCTCATATACGACCTTATCACACAGCAACCCTGTTAACCGGGAGAGTCTGGGGAACTAGAGACACAGAGACTATCTCACAATTAATTAATAATACCACGAAACCTGGAACCTAGGCTTCCCACCTGTTCATTCTGCATCTTACTGTTAATCCTGCTTCTTGTAGATATTCCCAACAGCTGTATCTGGCCATAGTCATGTTGATTTAAGAAGTTCCTTTTAAAATCCAGTAAAATTCAGGACCCAGTGAAATTGATGAAGATGTAGTATGCTGATTTAGGTGACAATGTAAAATTTGGTTACTCTAGAACCGTTGCTAGTTTATTCATGCAGTGTGGCCAAGGGACGCCCTCATTAAATACTCCTTATATTTGTTTAGTACTTTTATGGTTTACGAGGCATTTTATCTGCACTGTCGATTTGCAGCATCTGTTTGATGCATCCTAAGTAGAAGGCACAGGTAGCTGTTAGAGGTCTTGCTATTATCATTTTTCCCTATCAGAGGAGGAAAGAGGCTCAGAAAGATTCAGTGGATTGCTCAAGGTGACACTTCTGGTAAATGGCAGCACAGTGACTCAGGGCTCAAGCATTTCTGATATTTGGTCCTCCATTGGCCCCTCATTCTTCAAAGATCTTCTCCAACATGTTATCAAGCCGAGGAGAGATGGTTTGATTTTAGGGCATGAGGTGGATAATGAGCACCTCATGAAATGCTGAGATCGATTCTTCTCTGTGAAGAGGAACAAGTATAACCTCTGCCACGGTGGTGAGAAATGCAGCTGCCTCTTACAGGGCACGGGTGATTTTCATTGACCCAAAAGACCTGGGAAGTTAATTAAGCAGCTCGTTCTCAAACGGAGTCAAGTAGACGGAAGGCAATCAGAGAAGGACAAAGGACTTGGGAATGAAAGTGACAAGCTAGCAGACCTTGCCCGTCATGAATAAGAAATGCTGCTGGGAAAACTCTAGAGGCCTATCAGGGTTAGAGAAGATAAAAGCCCAGAAAAGCGTTCAAACAGACATGCCAAATGACTCCTTCTATAGAGAAACTTTGCTTGGTTCTTTATTTGGAGCAGGGAGTATTTGAAGCGCAAGAAGTTTTAGATAAGTACAAACTTACAAAGTCCAGAGCTGGAGAAGAAACAGTCCCCAATGGGAGACTAAGGACACAAATACCCTTTTCCTCTGAGTTAGAATAATCCCATTCCCCCTCGCCATGGACCTGGACAGATCTCAAGAGAATCAGACACTGGCTCACATAGAGGGGGAAGCAACCAGCTCAATGCGAACAAATTAATTGTAACTCCTCCTCGTGGTGTCTGTCCTTTCTTACTGTTTTATTTTCCATCACCCTTGTGAGACTGAAGGCACAGACTGACTTAGATTTCCTTACCCCAGTTCGAAGCTTTTGTTTCCAACCAAGTTGGAGTTTATTGGTTGAATGAAGCAAGAGTGTATGTTGATTGATTGAAGAAAGAAGGCCATCACGCTTGTAGTTTTCTTCACAATTTCTGAAGGATTTGACTTAGAATTATTGGATCTTGGAACCGAAAAAAGGAGCTTTAGAGACCGCACAGTCTAACTTTTCCTCTGATGCAGGAGTCTTTTCCGTAGCTACATGAATAGATGGCAATTCAGACATTTTTGGACCACTCTCAGAGAGTTAGAACTTACCGTCTCACGAGAGTGCTCCTTTCGTTTCTAAAATTTTTACCTGTTAACCCTTTCAGAGCAACTGCTATTTACCAGACGTACATTGTGTGAATCCTTTACAATTACTAAATCATTGAGTCACACGACTTTCATCTATATTAAGTGACTTGCCAAGGCCACAAAGTTAGTAAGTGACAGAAATGGGCTTGGAACCTGGGCAGCCTGACTTCATAGTCTATGTACTTAACCACTGGCTTTGCTACCTCTCTGATAAGACATCCCTAGTAATTATTGTTGTTGTTTTTTTCTTATTTTGCATCAAAATTGGCCCCTTACAATTTCTACCCCAGGGTCTTTCATGTGATGATTCATCAGTATTGTCAGGTAAACCATCAATTTGTCCTATCATTTTTTTTCTCTAGGATGGCAATCTTTAGTTTTCTCTTAAATTTCTAATGTGATTTCTGTGACATGATTTCTGTGCTCCTGGCGCTTCCTCTAGTTGCATGACCTGGAGAAAAGCACCTGAGATTTAAGGTCAGACCTACCTGGGCTGGAATCTTGGCCTCCCTACTTACTAGCTGTATATATTTGAGCAGATACTCTGTCTTTAGCATGGGTCCTATATTTGTTAAATGGGACTATTTCTAAGCTCCCTGTGTCATTGTAAAGGTGAACAAAGGACAGAATTCATAGTTTGAGCTTTATAAAGGTTAACTATTATTCATTCTCGTTGTAACTATGTAACTAGCCACAGTGACAAATATATTCACTCCCCCCAAATTGATCTGTAGATTCATAAATCCCAATCAAAACCTTAGCAGGTTAATTGGAAGAAATTAACAAGGTGCTCTAAAACTTCAATGAAAATGCAAAGGATGTAAAATAGCAAAACAATATTGAAAATGAAAAACCAAGTTGGAGGATTCACATTAGCTGATTTCAAGATTTACTGGAAAGCTACAGGAACAAAGACAGTATGATCCTGGCATAAAGACAGACAGATCAATGAAACAGAATAGGGTCTAGAAGTAGAGCCACATGCGTACAGCTCATTGATTTTGACAAAGATGCAAAGTCAATTCTACAAGAAGGGCTTTTTAACAGATGGTGCTGGAAAAAATGGATATCAGTCTGCAAATAAACTAAACCTCAACCTCGACTCCACTGTACATATCAAAACTAATTTGAGTTAAATTGTAGACTCAATGTGAAAGCTAAACATAAAACTTCCAAAAGAAAACAGGAGATTTGGGATTAGGACACAAAAACACTAACCAAAAAAGAAACAAAGGATACGCTTGACTTTATTAAAAGTAGGTCTTTCTATTTATGAAGAGATGCTGTTCCTGAAGAAAATGAATAGGCAATCATAAACTGGGAGAAAATATTTGTAACTTTTAAGTAAGACTTAAAATATAATAGTTAAAGAACTCCTACATATCAATAATAGAAAGACAACCCAATGAAAAACATGGACAAAAGACTTAAATGGATATCTGACAAAAGAAAATATATAAATGGCTAGTAAGGGATTTACATCTTTCGTCATAAAGGAAATGCAAATTAAAGCCACAAGGAGATATTCTTCACAGCTGCTAGAATGGCTAAAATCAGAAAGACTGGCAATACCAAATGTTGGCAAGAGTATAGAAAAACTGGGATGCTCGTACAATACTGATGTGAGTAAAAAACGATACAACAATCTTGAAGAGCTGTTTGGCAGTTTTTTAAAATTTACATTTTTTAAAGTTTATCGGGATAACATTGGTTAATACAATTATATAATTTTTAGGTGTACATTATTATTTGACATCTGTATACTGTATTCACCCCCCAAAGTCCAGTTTCCTTCAGCTACCATATATTTGATCTCCTTTACCCACTTCTCCCTCTCTCTGTCCCCCTATATTTGACCCCCACCCCACTAGTAACCACTACTCTATAGTCCTCTGGTAACCACTAGTCTATAGCCCATGTCCTATTCATTTATTGCTTTAAGGTTTATATCCCACATATAAGTGATATCATGTGATTTTCAACTTTTTCTGTCTGGCGTATTTCACTTAGTATGATTATCTCAAGGCCTATCCATGTTGTCGCAAATGGCAGTATTTTATCTCTGCTTATGGCTGAGTAATATTCCATTGTATATATGTACCACAGCTTCTTTAGCCAATCATCTTTTGTAAGACACTTTGGTTGCTTCCATATCCTGGCCACTGTGAATAGTGCTGCTATGAACATCAGTGTGCAAATATAGTCTTCGGGATAAATATCCAGTAGAAGGATTGCTGGATTATATAGTAGATCGATTCTTAGTTTTTTGAGGAACCTCCATACTGTTTTCCACAGTGGCTGTACCAATTTGCAGGCCCACCAGCAGTGTATTATAACTATTCTAACAGGTGTGAGATAGTATCTCATTTTGGTTTTGATTTGCATTTCCCTAATAGCTAGCGATGTTGAGCATCTTTTGATATAGTTTTTGGCCATTTGTCTGTCCTCTAGGGAGAAGTGTCTGTTCAGATCCTCTGCCCATTTTTTTATTGGATCATTTGGGTTTTGTTTTGTTTTGTTATTGAGTCGTATGAGCTCTTTGTATATTTTGGAGATTAGCCTCTTATCGGAGGCATTGCTTGCAAATATATTTTTGCATTCTGATGGTTGTCTCTTTATGTTGTTGATGGCTTCTTTTGCTGAGCAGAAGCTTTTTAGTTTGATGTCCCATTCATTTATTTTAGTTTTTCCTTCCCTTGCCTTTGAGGTCAAATTCATAAAATCCTTGTTTCTCCAAGTGGGTCTATATGCAGCCCTTGAAGGAATGACTAGAACTAAGATTAACTTCTCTTCTTCTTCTTCTTTCTTTTTTTTCAGAAGAGAGTAATGCTGTGAATAATGATAGCTTACAATTAAATAGTGCCAGGCACTCTTCTGGGACTTTATACATATTCACCAATTCTTAGAACAACTTCATGGGATAGGTGCTAGTATCTTACCCATTTATAAATGGGCCAATTTGAGGCACAATAAGGTTGAATAGCTTGTATGGTCAATAAAGGGTGGAGCCAGAATTCAAACCATGGTAAGTCTGATGCCAAAATCTGTGCTCTTAATGCTTGTGCTACACTATGCCTGATCCCTGTTTTCTTCTGCTTGATGCTTTGACTCTAATTGACTTGATCTGTCTCTGGTTAATCCACTTACAATAGCTCAAGCCTAGCTCACTCCCCTAAAGAACATCATATCCAAAGCACTTCGTAATTCCTTATGGGGACTCTTGTGGGAGAACCTGCTTATAAAGGAGTAACTTATGATCTGGAGATATAAGAATGGCTCTCCAGACCTCATTCCAAGTCCAGCCTTCTTGTTCTCTCTCTGTACACAGAAGTTCAAAGAGTCTCTTAAATAGCATCATTTATACATGAGGTGCATGGTACTGTTCCATGTAGCCACCAAAATAGACATCGGTGGTATAAAGTCAGGTGGGGGAAGTACTGCTTGGTAAGCAATTCATGCCTAAAAGGAAGAGAGACTTGGCAGTTATCATTATCCCCAGATTCAGTAGATGGCAAGAGTGTGAAACAAACAGACAAACAAATAACCAAAAAAAATACCCGACTCAATCTCAAGCCACACTCGTGGAAGTAGAATGTTCAGGTCACAGGAAGAACAGCCCCACTGCACTTGTTACAGTTTAGAATAAATGACAAGTTCAGATGTCCTCATTATTATTTTTAACAACTAGGTAGAACTTATACGGATCTTAAGTATTTAAATTAATGAGCATTGATGACTGTGTCTACCCACACAACCATCATCCCAATCAAGAATGTTTCTCTTACCCCAGAAAGTTTCCTCATTATCCCTTCCAGTCAATTTCCATCCACTCCTGACAAAGGTGTATTTTGATTCAAAGAGAGAGAAGAGGCCTTCTGGACCAGATTGGGATTATTCTTTACTAACCTTTGCCACTTTGTGTATGTCGCAATCCCAGAGGAAGAGTCCCTTGGAAGTGAGTGGTGCTGGCTGGAGACAGCTTGTAGTAGAGGCATGTCTGGAGATCTTACCAAGTGGAAACACCGAAAGCCAATGTTGACACCTAACAGCTAGTCCTGGAGGATGCTCACCTGCTGCTAAAATCAAAACTATTCCTGCTCATTTTCTTCCTAGACCAGTGGCCCCAGGGAGTCTTTCTAGATCAATGTATAGGTTTCTGGTTTTACGTCCCAAAGCATTTAATTAACTAGAAAGTTCCAGGTGGTGTGCTATATTATTTAGAGTCAATGCCAAATTGGCCTTAAAGTCAGACAGAAAGAAGACAGGAGAACATGTTGGACCAGGAGGCACCCACAAGACAGAGTGGGGTATGAGATATGGGGGATGAACCCTAATACATATGCTCATTTGAGAAGGCATACCTAGGTTTTTCTGGGACTCCATCATAGTTTACCTCCATATAGACATTTAAGTTCTTTGGGCTGAAAAGTCCTCTTCTGGAAATTCGGATTAATGCCGTTTCTCTATCTCAAGGTTATTGATAAGGTTAAATGAGATATTAAATAGTCAGAGCTCTGAAAATGTATAAAAGTGGTGTGACATTAGAGAGCATTGCTAGTTAAAGCCATCACTGCGGCTCCTTGAAGAAGCTGAGTTGGGGGGAGGGGCGGAACTCACCGTGGGATTTGGGACCATAAAACTACTTTTTCAGTCCTTCTATGTTTGAAAATTTACCTTTTTTGTCATTTATCCTTCAAAGAACCCTCCCCTCCTGGTTAAAACCTCCTGAGAAATGTTAGACCTTGAAGCTCGATCTAACTCGAGTCAATGAGTTTAATATTAAACATCTACTGTGTGCCAAGCACTGTGAAGTTTATAAAAATGAGTAAGAAATCGCCTCTGCCACCCAGGAATTTACAGCCTGGTCACATCACTTACATCGGGAAAAGAATCCCAAACAAATTGTGTCTTCCTGTTTCATTCACTAACCAACAGTACTGGTCTTCTTGCTAGTTTATCTTGATTCGTCCAATCTTTGCTTTTTCCCACATTAGGTAATTCATTTCTGAGTTTCCTCTCTACAGTGAGGAACGGCCTAGCCAAGAAAGAATTCTTTCATGAACTCCTAAGATAAGATTAAAAAATTAATTAATTACTGTATCTTGTTAGAGAGTCAAAGTAAACCTGATATCGTGTTCTCAATCTATGGACAGCTTTGGTTTAAAAAATTTCCACTTACCTTTATCTTCATAATTCAGGTCTGAAGCTGACTCTCTTTTTAACTAAATGCCACACTTTATTTGGATTTTATTTAATGTCCTTTTTCTGTTCCAGGGTTCAGTCCAGGGTATAGCATCATACTTAGTTGTCATATCTCCTCAGTCTCTTCTTGTCTGTGATGGCTTCTTGGTCTTTCCTTGTTTTATCATGACCTTGACACTCTAGAGTGCCCCGTAGCATGGCCCCCAATGTGGGTTTATCTGATGTTTTTCTCATGATCAAGCTGGGTTTATGTGTTTTGAAAAGAACACGACACAGGTGATGTGCCCGTCTCATCACATCCTCCCAGGGGGTACGTGATGTCCACAAACGTCACTGATACTTAACTTTCACCACTTGCTTAAGGAGGCGTTTCCCAACTTTTCCATTGTACACTTCCTGTTTTCCTTTTCCATACTCTCTTCTTTAGATGTGGACCACTAAGTCTTGCATCCCCTAAGCCTCACCTCCCAGAGAAGAGAGTATCTACATATCTTATTTGGATGAAAGGTTTTTTTTTTTTTTTAACAGCATTAATATTCAGACTCTCTACTACAATATAGTTCAACCCTGCACTGCATTTCATCCTCAATCTGTGCTTTGAGAACATTAGCTAATTAATCCCAATTAGACATTATAGCAGAATCTTACTAATTCTCACTTCACTGATCTGTAAATAGAACAGTTTTTATAAAAACCCATCAGTCTTCACTTCACTTCTAAGCTGAGATTTATATAGCTAAAAGTGGAGGTATCAGCGAAGTCTATTATCTGTGAATGTGTTTCTAAAGAGCCAATCTGCAGAGCCTCAGCATGAATAACTTTCCACAGATATTTTACTTTGTATTTTCTGCTTTCCTGGGGAGCATGATCCTCAGTCATTTAAAAGAGTATATTTGGTAAAAAAATAGCCTTGGATTTAAATCTATTTATTATATTACAACCTCTAAATGGAACACGTTTCTCTAAAAAGTGCAAAGCCGATTATGATACATACACACACACATATACACACATACATATATACATATGTATATATAAAATTATGATATATATAATTACGATATATATAATTACAATATATAATTAAGTAATATCTGCATTCTCAAAAAAATTCCAGTGTCTTTATGACTTTGTTTCCGATAGAACAGAGTTTGGTTTAAGATGAATCTGTCTCCTCTTCTGTCCAGTGGAATACCTTGTATTTGGTACTTAACGTACATTGCCTTGTATATTATAATTATTTTTTATTTATATACATCTATGCTTTTTCCCAACCACACTCTAAATGTTTTGAGAGAATAGTCTGTGACTTAAGTTTTGTCTCCTGTGGTGAGAAGTTTGTGGCGTTTTTAATAGGTGTTGGTTGTCTATCCCACATCTGTTTGCATCTTTCCTTCTATTCAACAGAATCCCAATTTATTCAGGTACATTTTCCCCCTCCACAACCAGGGGTCTCTGGAGAAACTGACTCGCCCTTAGCTGCAGGAGTGGATCTGATTGGTTTAAGGGCACTCGTCCTCCTTGTTCATGATCAGCTAAGAATGTGCACAGGACTCCAACTAGTCTACCTGAGAGGGGCTTAATGGAGGCTTCTGAGAAAAAAATTCCTTCATCTTAAGAAAAAGGTACAGGGAGAAGTGAGGTGGTCCTTCTGCCTAAGGACATTGCCGTGTGTAGCTGTGAAGATCAGAGCTTCAGGACTCTCCACCCCCAGTTGGAGCATGAAGCCAAGAGACTCTCAGGGAAATGGCTGTGCCTTCCATATTTGAGGAACAGTAAATGTACCCACTGCTTAAGCCAGTTTGAGATAAGTGTCTTGTTGCTTGCAGCCAAAGGCATCCTGAATGATACAGAATTGTCAATGAATATTTTTATTTGATTGATTTTAGTGCCAAAGGACCTCTTTGGAAGAAGACATTGAAATTTAGTTGAAAGCACTACTTCACTTTGATTCAGAAAGTAATTTCATACTGTCAGCACCAAGCTGATCAAGAAGGGAAGGTTTCGGTGGTGAGACGCCCAGTTGAACGATGCTCAGGGAGCCAGCATGAGACTGAAATGGCCGGCACCAACTCTGCTGCAGGGAGCCCGCTTTGCTGCTCTTCTCATGCTCTCTAGGGGACCACGTGGGCTTTTTCATATGTCGGAGACAGCCGTGGCATTCAGCCACACATGCGTGATGCAATAAGCTGAATCATGCTTACGTATGTTAGGTGCAGGCGCACTACTACGCTGATGTGACATTCTAAATCTGGGTCCTATTCCTAGCCAGGCGCCTGGATCACAGCCAGACCCGGGACCAGCCGGGCCTGGAGCCCACACATACCAGTTAAAAAGTTTTAAAGAGTGTGTAGTTTTTATTCCTATCTATTCATTTTTCATAAACATATCCATTAAATGTTACTTTAAACTTTGGTACTGTTCATGGTTCGTGGATATAAAATTAAAAAGTTGGGGCAGAGTAGATTGTTCTAGTGTGCCAACAGCATAGGTTCGGGGGTCGCGAAACAGTCTAGATTGTAGCCTTGGAAACACATGCAACTCCTCCAAAAGTCTTGTCTTGATCCCTTCCACCCTTCCCCTGCCGTGCTCCTCCTCTTCTCCTTGATTCCGGGTGTCCTCGTGTGGGTAGGTGTCCACTGAGCCGTCTTCCCAGATGCAGGGTTAGCCTCCTCCCAGCCTGCCTGGATCTTTAGAACAGGACGAAATCCTTCCTTGAGCTCCCCCGACTACTCGGAGATTCTGTCTGCTACTTTAAGATATCAACATATGACGATTTTACTTATCAAGACTTTGCATGCTGACATCTACAGGCATTCAAGCCCAGGAATATTGTTTCTTCCCTTTTTCTGTCCATCATTTTCTTGATGAGTTGGGCACATTCTACACTCTACTCGCCTCCCTGCTGCCCTCCAGTAACGGGTTGTGAGGGGTTTACAAGAATGTTCTCCCCACCTCCAGGGATACCTCGGTTGGTTTTCCCTCCATCCTGAGGAAAAGACCCATTAATTTGGTATCTTAAACCTCAGCCTAGTATAAAAATATTCTTTTCTCACCAGCCAACAGCCCAATGTTTCCTAGCTGGTATGATCCAGCTTTATCCCCTATATTTTTAAATACTGTGTTTCTTAAATTAGCTTTCTCAGAATAGAGGTGCTCTTTAGAAAAGCGATTCCCCTAGAGTGAGTAATTTGAGAAATGCTGCCGAGAATCATTACTCATATTAGCACATTCTATGTCCTGATAACTCTATATAAAGACAAAAGACAACTGCTTAACGTATGTGACCATGACTCCTCACATACTCCGTATCGAAGTTGCACCTGGAGTGTGGATGCAACATAGCTCCGATCCACAGCCTAGGGTAAGTGCTTAGCATTCGGTATAGCCTAATCAGGAATCAACATTCCAGAGAGAGTCATTCGGCCTTCCGGGTATCCTTGAAACCTATACCAGGGTGTTAATTAGAATAAGGTATGTGAGAAACGAATTCTCTCTGTGTCATGAGTGACAGTCTGTGACTGTAAGGAAGGTCGTCCAGGCTACACTTCTTGCGTGAAGGAGGTGGAAAAATCTGCAAGCCCAGGCATTGGGTGCTCTGGGGTCCTGAGGGACCTTGCTACCTGTGTCTGAAACCTACCCGGAAAGAATATTATTGGCGCCTCCTTGGAAGTAAAGTGCTGGCTGAGGAGTCAGAGGGCCGAGATGGAGACTTTCCTGAGCTACAGGAACTGTTCATGTGACTGTGTTTGCCGACTTGCTAATAAATGTTAAATAATCGGCTGAATTTCATCTAAGACTTGCTTAAATCGTATCATACCACCGGTCAGGGAAGTGGTGGAGAGGGGCTGTTAGCCCTTAGCTAAACAAGAGGTCGCTGATAGTTACCAGAACCTGGCAGGGAATTTGGCCCGTTGGTAGAGGGGTCAGTCCCCCACAGGCAGTGACAGCAGGCTCAATTCCCATCTCAGTCCCCCAGTTCTCAAGGTGATGACCAGGGCAGGGGTCATCAGTCACCCCAGAGCTCTGCCAGCTCAATGGCCTTTCACGTCCAGTCTCTCTCTTGTTCCCTGAAGTAAAAATGACTGTATTAGGGACCTGCGAGTCACTAAGTCACCTGGTTAAAGGATACCCACATCTCCTCTTCCCCTACAACCAGCACAAAGAGAGGGCTTTATTGCTAGGCAACCACATGGCAGTTTTCTGCTAGTGTCCTGCCTCCTCATCCTCCGGTTCCCTCCCATTCCCCCTGTCCTTGGGGTTCTTGCAGGAGCCGTGCCTGTACCAGCAAATGCCGCACCGTCACTCCTCTAGAAAGAACCTAAGCTTCCACTCCAGCCCCTCATGGTTAGTCTTCTCTGTGCCTCAGAGACTGACCTGTAAATTAGGTATAATAGTAGCATCCCCTTTATGTGCTCGTTATGAGGGAAACTAGTTCATACATGCAGAGGCCCTAGACACTACCCGGCATCATGTAAACATTAGTAAGGTGTTCATTATTCCTCTCTGGCTGGCTGGCTGTCTCATTATTGAAGCTTTGTCTTAACAGACAGGTTCATTACATTGGTGCTTTACTCATTTTTTTTTTTTTTTTTTTTTTTACTCATAACAGAGTCCCTTGCTTAGAATTTATGTGTTCTTGGTTTACATGGAGTTCTAATAAGCTCGATTTGCTTTCCTTCTTCACAGGAGGTTAGAAATAGCAAAGTAAAAAGAGTTTATGGCAGGAATACTCAAAGTGGCAAGAAGTAATCGCTGATAGTGAAGGAAGTCATACAAGTAAGTATAAAAATCACACAAGAGAAGTTCTATATTCTGGGGTCACTTGGGTAGAAAAAGACAAAACAGTCCCATACCTCAGTAGTTCCTGAATAGTATCATTGTTCTAAGGCCCAGTGTAATGGTTGATTTTATAATAATGGCCCTTGAGTTACTGAGAGATGATTAAATGATTTTTTAGCATGCTTTGTTTAATGAGGCGAGAAAGTATGTGATACGCTTTAGAACTTCCAGCAAAGTGGTGCATGTTAAAGTTGTGATGCTGAAAGTGATAAATCATCTTTCTATGATTTGTTAAAGGCCATTTATCTAACATACCCAGTACCCGGGTCGTACTGGATAAATGGGGCATCACTTCACGTAGTCACCACAGTTGATGTTTGTAAAAACACTCCCTGATCCACGAGGTGCAAGCTTCCTTACACTGTTAGAAACAATTCCCAAACCTGACTGCTGTTAGAGCCAAAGGTGTTTCATAGACACACATGACCACACAGAGCATGGAGGATAACGAGGCCTGTAAATAAAGCCTCCCTTTTCTAACTTCTATTTTTAACTTCTGCTTCGTGTCTTGCCCTAGAAGGCCTTATCCACTATTCTGTTTTGCTGAGTTGTGGGAGCAGATATATTTTGGAGGTACCAGGGAGTGGCCTGTGGAATATTTCGCTTTGGGTTGCAAAGACTGCCCCTGGGTATCTGTGTTGAAGTTTGCCTTGGCTTTTCAGCAGCAGCTGGTTTGAGGGTAGAGTGGGTTAGAGCAGGGGCTTTGCCCTAGCAGTGACTCAGGCATGACTCAGTCTGGATTTTGAGTTGTGTTTCCCACAGAGATACGAAGTTGGCAAATAGGTAAAAGAGTTGAAGTTTTGTGACAAATGATACAGCAAGAGATAGAGCCTTAAATTCCTGCACATGTGTCCCCATTAAGGAGGAGGATGGTGATTATAGCCCAACATCACGGCCATGCCACTACCATTTATTAAGCTCTTACCGTTTACCAGGTGCTATGCATGCATCAGCACTTCAGCTCAGATGCTATCAATACTACCAGGTGGACACTTGATATGAGAAAATCAAGGCTCATAGAGGTTAAGTGACTTATCCAGAGCGACACAGCTAAATAGAGAAGGAGCTAAAGTTGAAATGTAGAGCGGTCTGCCTCCAGGGGCCATGCTTTTAACCATGAGAGCACCGGGTGACATCTCCTTCCCCAGGAGACCAGTCTAACCTTGATCTTTTGTGGAGAAAGGGGCCTAGAGAGAGCTTCCAGGGAGATGCAAGTACTGCATGGGTAGAAAAATGCCAGGGACAAAAATGTGGATGTTTGGGTGGTGCCCTGGCGAGACACCGCCTGGTCAACACACTCGTCCCGGAGTGTGCACTCTGCTCTGTGGCCAGAACAAAACGTGGCAGCAGTAGGGACGGCCCCACCTCTGTGCAAAGGAGACTCTCTGCCCCCGCTTCGTGACTGATCTGTCCTTACGCAGGGCATTTTGGGGGTCACTTCCGACTGGGCAGTTTGTTTGCTGGTCTCCTTAGATACTCAGGCCAGGCTTGAGGGTGTTTTTGTTTGGGATGTCTGTCCAGGGAAGCTGAGCTGCTGTTCCTCTCAGGAGGCGGGCGAGGAGGCCCAGCAACCCAAGCTTCCTTCCAGAGGCCAAGCCATCCGTAGCAGGAAGCCTGCTCTCCTCAGAGGACCTGGCCCTCTGTTTCTCTTATTTCAGTTGACTTGGCTACTGCTCCGCTTCCCCAGGGAACATGGCAGCCTCTGTCTATTGCCTCTGCCTGGTCCCAGTTCTGCCAAATCTTCTTGAACTTCAGGTAAGATCAGAAGTGGCTTGGGGCTGTGATCTCAAAGGGGAAGAGAGGTGTGGGCAGATTACTACTTAGTCCCAATGCTCTGTAAGGAATCCTGAGACACAGAGAATTCTGGGATTATGTTCCTCATACAGTCCAAGATTAAAAAAGAAAAAAGAAAAAGAGGCCATTGTGTGTCCGTGAACATTTTCTTAGTTTGTGATGGAGGTTAGACAGAAGAAAAGGGATCCTGGCAAGGAACAATGGGGAAATACAGGATAGGAAGAAGGGGCCAGCTTTTAGGGGGTCTTGAGTATCAAACAGAGGAGTTGGAATTTTATCTTTTAAACATTGGGAATCTACACAAGGTTCCCAAGCAGGGATGTCACCCAATTAAATAGTGCTTGAGCGAGATTAGCCTGGCAATATCACCTTCCATTTAAACCCCTGCCTGCCCTTGGAAAAAGAGCTTGTAAAAATGCCGCCCTATTAATAGCCTGGTCTGCGTCACTGTGGTGGTTATTGGTGCTGCCCACCATGTATTTCTAGTTCTCTGCTTTCCAAAAACAGTAGGATTGCATTTTCCTGCCTGTGTCAAAGTGACTTGCTTAGACCAATGCAGGGGCCAGTAAGCGTTTTCTTACAGGACTAGATAGTAAGCGGTTTCAGCTCAGGGGTCCTCCAGTCTCGCCTGCAGTTGCTCAGCTCTGCCGTTGGAGCGTGGAAGCAGCCACAGACCATGTGCAAAGGCGTAAGGGCAGCCATGTTTCAATAAGCCTTCAAGTAGAGAAACAGGCGGCTGGCCCACAAGTGATAGTTCGCTGATCCCTGGACCCATGAGTTGTGAGCAGAAGTGACACTTTGGACAGAAGCTCTGATCGTGGTGTGAGATGATTGTAGAGGCACATAGGGAAATGAAGCCTCTGCCAGCCTGGGACCCTGAGTGAGTTCATGGCATAAATAGGAATTAAACTTAGCAGTGTAAGGCCATTGAGATGTTGATGTCGTTTCTTCCTGTAGCATAGCCTTTCTCTGCGGAATGATACCATATCACCTTTGCATACAAAGCATCACTGTCCGCATCCTCTTAGTCGTCTTCACAGCTGACATTTGCTAAACACTATGTGCCAAGCACTACGTAGAAGCTTTTACCAATTGTGCTTCAATAATTCCTTTCCACAGCCGTGGGCCATGAGTACTGTTATTATATCCATTTTACAGAAATAAGAAAGGAACTTGCCCACCATCTCACAGATGGTTAAGTGTTGAAACTGGGACTTGAGCCCAGATCTTCCAATTCTGCATCCTTAGTTCTTAACCTCTGTGTATCCTGCCTTGGGTTCAGGTCTTGGGTTTATTTTTTTTCTTTTATCCCTTCGCTCTTTGATCTCTGCTCTTGGCCGTGCGTGCTGTTTTGACATGACTCACAGTGGGCCTGTCAGCAGAGTGAGAATGAAGAGCCTTGCTTCTAGGAAAGTCCTGCTCTGACCAATGGAGGAGGTCCATGGGCATAGCCAGAGTCATGAATCGGGTTGTCAGTGCAAACACACGCGGGAAGATGACCGCTTTGGAGACTGGCAGATTTTAGGAATCACTCTCAGTCACGTCTTTGTCGTTTCCTAGGCCTGTCGTCAAGAACAGTCTCAGCCATGTTCTTGTCTTTCTTTGAAGAGGAAAAATTCATTGATATTCCGGAATCGTCTTGAGAAATTTCGTTACTCCCCTTTCTGGCCTGAAAAGCACTAAAAAAAAAAAAAAAAAAAAAGCGATGACTGTCATCTCTGATGGTTTTGCAGATAATTTACCACTCTCGTGTTGCGGCGCCCGAACTCTGTTTGATCAAGTCATAAGAAGCCATATAATGAGTTCTCGTGACTTCTGAAGAATTACCACTGAAGACGCTACCTGAAATTTTCAGCGGAGTTTCCTCTTTCAAGACACCCGGGGGAAAAAACGGAACTGGGTTCAGATCCATAACCAGCCACAAACTATAAAGTGACCTCGAGCCAGTTACATTGCGGGTCTTGGCCTTAGTTTCCTTTTCGGTAAAATGAGGGCTTTGGACTAGACCGGTGGTTTACGAACCGAGTTCCGTGGAAACTTAGGGGCGTATCAGGGTCTCGGGGTTGATTCCAAACTCTTCTTCCCTGTGTGTTAGCCACAGCGACTCTATTTTTTACTGGTTGTGTCGGGGAGAGAAAAACGGGCAAGAGGCTTCTGTAGCTAAAAAGAAAGTTTTACCATGCTGGGGCCCTGTGGTGCTTAGTGGAGATGGCGTGGTATGGAGTCAGATTGCCTGGACTTCGTCCCAGCTCTGCCGTTTACCCTCTCTGTGACGCCTCAGGCAGAAGTATTTACCTTTCCCGAGCCTCATCTATAAAGTGTTGTTCCTATTATTTAGCTCTTGGAATCGTCTCGAGGCTTAAATGAGATACTATAGTCAAGAGGGCTTATATAGGGGAGTCCGGCCTAAAGGGCCTGTTTAGTAATTACTAAATCGTCACTACCATCAACCTCGTCTCTAAGCTTTCACCTTCGCGTTCTACGGTGTTGTGTTTCTGTGAATTGTTTTGCCAAACGAAGGACCCTTTTACGAAGTGAATAATTATCAGTGGGTTTTCTCGTCTCTCTTGGATTGTTGCAGGTTTTCTCACAGTGAGAAAACCTAGGTTTAGCCCATTCCGAGTAGAACAATTTAAACTCAAGTAATATATAGGTTTCTGGAATTTCAGAGGCACTATCGAAAGAGCTCTTTTTTAACAAAGAAAACAGCTTCAATCTTTAAATCAAGGAGAAAAATGATTCATTTTTTTTGAATGCTGTGCATGGCAGGAAATAAAGTGAAGAATTTAAAGCACTTTAAACAGTTAACGAGAAAGATAAGCCCATGGAAAACCCCATGATATTACTTTTGGTCAAACTTGACTTTCCAGGGATTAAACTGCCTTTGATTTTAGACCCCTGCTTATTCCAGTTTCTTAAACCCTTGACAAACTCCAGTCTGTTCCACTCAGTAGTTCCATCTAAGGGGGTCATATTACAGACTTCAGCACAGAGCTGATGAAGCTGTTTTGCTGAACCGTATGATCCTGGAGCTGAGAAGGCTTGGGTATCGTTGACTGCAGCCATCCTTCTGGGTCAACTGGATGTCATACCAAGAATTGAATGGAAGGAATGTGACAGGACTTCTGATCCACTCACTCATGATTTCAAATTCTGTCTAGAACATTCGCGTAAAATCTTTACTCCGACTGTAGCCATAAGGCCTTTAACCACTCCTCATTTATCTTGTTTTCTAGCTCTGTAACTATTCTTGTTTACAGACTCCTAAAATCTTAGTGCTGAAGGGATGCTCAGCGTTTATCCAATGATGGTCTTCTTCGTATACTCCTTGACAGATTGTCTTTGTTCCTTCTTGAACACATCCCATGGCAGGCAGCTCACTGCTTTATTAGGAGTCAGCCATTCCTTTGCAAGAGAGTGCCTGAAAACTTTCTTCTTTAGTCCTGAAACTTGCTTTTCATATATATATGTATATATCTGACAGCCCTCTTTTTCCCCCCAGATCAGCCCCATATGAATTTGATCCCTCTTCCACAGGCAGTCTTTCAGGTATCCGAAGCCAACCCACCTCCATCTCTAGCCTTAACATGCTTAGTTTACTCAACATCCCTCATTATCACGATGCCCCTGACCTGCCTGGCCAGTGCCCTCTAGGCTTCCTTGGTTTGTGATGAAACGCGCTTAGATTAAAATGAGTTAACCAAACCAGTGATGCGTTGTGCCGGATCTCATTGTTCTTCC
This sequence comes from Rousettus aegyptiacus, assembly GCF_014176215.1. Lineage (NCBI taxonomy): Eukaryota > Metazoa > Chordata > Mammalia > Chiroptera > Pteropodidae > Rousettus > Rousettus aegyptiacus. The sequence continues at coordinate 77,461,384 of NW_023416287.1, forward strand.
TCCCGCTCCCCGTTTCTCTTCATTTCACTTTTAAAGCTGTACAAGATACCCCCGAATAATGGCTGGATTAATGCTGGGAAAAAATACGAGGAGGTATATATACAGGGCCAGGGTCCTACTTTCTGTTTCTATTCATTTCTGTATCAAGACGGCTTTTAAAAATAATCTTCCCATAACAATTCAGATATTAATCTGGGGTCCTCCAAGACCCTCAAGCCTTTTCCAGTGGCCATTCCTGGTATTTTAACTATTTCTAATAAAACTGAGGGCAAATGCTGCATCTTTTATTTGTCCCTATTAAATTTCCCTTGGCTTTGAGGATGCTTGTGTTTTTTAATTATCTTTAAACGTGTATCGGTATGCTTTAAAGATGCATTGCTTTCCTAAGAAGTGTTAGAGACCACAAGTAATGGGGAACCAACTGCAAGCCTGATGAGAAAGCATTTGCTCCATCGGTAAGAGAGTCATCATCATAATGGAGCAAGCCCCCATGGGACAGTTGTTTGAAGGGATGGATCAGAATGAATAAGACCATCCCGAACCTCAAGATAAAATGCAAAGGCTATGCCCTACAGAATACTGTCTGAAAGTCCGTGTGTTGGACTTTTGACTCTGCCAAGACTCAGGCACCTGACTTGGGTAACTGCCTTTCTGTAGCACGTGTGACCCACGTGGGTTAAAGTCTCGTTACACCTTACTTAAGCAAGAAAGTGAATGTAAACTGAGCAGCACAAACTGTCGTTTTAATTAGGACAGCCCTCTGCGAAAAGAAAGAACTATTTGAAGGACCTGTTGTGAAGACTCAAATTTCTATAAGCCCGGACGAACGTGATCCAGCCAGAGAGTCCTAGCCGAAGGTATATGGGATCCTATCTCATATACCAATGAGTCTGTAGTTATGATATCTGTCACGCCTATCAGAAAAAAACGAAACGACCAGCTGTGATTGTTTTTTCTGTGAGTCATTATGGTATTCACCCAGCGTATGAACTGCCTCATCAAAATTCAGGAGTTTACATTAAACAGGACCAAGAATCCTTGGCTGACCCAATGAGACACGCAAATCTCAATTATTAGCAACAGCCTTTCTCCTCCTGTGTCTTTTCAGTAATCGTTTCTTCTCCACGGCAGCGAGCATACGCATACTCATGGAAACCTCCTTTAGACCTTATTTACAACCACTTCATCTATTTCAGCAAAGCTGAGAACCGTAAGCCAACTTGGTGTTTCTCTCGCTTTCCCCTCCGCAGTGAGAGAGGAACCACGACCTCCGGCTGGACCGTAGGGGGGTTGGTGTGAGTAGGGAAGCAGAGTTGCCAGCCACAAAACAGGGCTAGGGTAGTGACTCTCCAAGGAAATGCAGGCCATTATTTGGGTTGGCAACATTAGTCATGAACTTCACTTTTGCTGAGGCCTGATCACTTGTTGAATATTTATTTGTCCCCAAGATTATTTAGTTATCCTCAGGAATCCAGGCTCTCCAGCCAACTTTTCTCCTTTGGCATGAGTTCCCAGTGGGGAATGTGACTGACCCCTTCTCTTTTCAGAGGGAGCCTTCACGGTCATCCAGTTGGACGTGCTATAGTGGAAAAGCAAAATGGGTCCAAGGAGAACACGTGACTTGCTAAAAGACAGCAACAGAGCTGAGACTAGAACTTGGATTTTCTGACTCCAAGTTCAGGGTTCTTTCTAGAATCTCTCAAACTTTTGGGAGCATATAATTACCTGAGGTACATATTAATAAAATGCAGATCCTCGGGTTCCCTCTCTAGAAAGTCTGGCATGAAATCTGCGTGTCAAACTCTTACCTCCGGATGGTCCAGGATCTGAGATGCCCTGTGTGTACTAGATCACTCTGGCTCATCGACATTTCCTTTCCCCTTGTATGTACCTAGGCAAGGAAGTGAGGCTACACAGTTAAATATGCAGACCATTGTATACTCTTACTCATTAAAAAAATTGTAGCACAAGGAACATGAGAACGTTATAATTACAGAAAGAAAATTTTCCACCTGTAGTCTAGCTTCTCATCAAACCATCTGTCTACCTACCTCTTCCATCTTTGGAGAGGTTACCCATTATATTTGGGTAACTATCAAACTAGTAATTATTTGACTTTATTTTATTTTTTTGAGCCACGTAGCCTCTTTATCTTGACTTGCTGGGAAACAAGGCCCTCGAAAACTATTGAAGAGGAAGAATGGTATTTAATAATATTTTGTTAAGCATTGGTTATATCACTGGGCACTATACTCAGTGTTTTATGCACATTCACTCATTGAATCACATCAACCTTATGAAGAAGGTCCTATTATCTCCATTTTCCAGATGAGGAAACTTAGTAAGTAGCTCGAACCAAGTTCCTGGTTGGTAAACAGTAAAGGTGAGATCCAGATCCTCCAACTTTGAAGCTTATGCTCTTCCTCACCACACTGAGTACAAGACATGCAGACAAAAGACAGAACAGGTCCTCACCTCAGTGAAGAAAAGAGACCTAAACAGAAAACATCTAGGGGACAAAAATAAAGTGTCCCTAAGTCCTAAAAGGTGTTAAAGATGCATGGTGCTATAGGTAATAGGAGTAGGGCAATATCTATGTGAGCCGGAAGCCTTTAATGTAGGGGGAAAATGGGACCGTATCCTAATGGCTAAATAATAGAGGCTGATATTATAGATTTGAGGGCAAGGGACTAACTCAGTGAAATTAAGTCACAGAGAGTCACAGTCTGCATGAAGCCCCAAACAGACCCTTTGCTGGAGCCAATAAGATCTGAAATTTGACTATTACTCTCCAGAGCTGTTAATTAGCACAGAGAACATTTCCCCAAATGGTAAGAAAAAGGGATGATGAGCTAGAGAACGAAGGTCTTAATACCTCACAGTAGAGGTGCTACCAGGAGCAAAATTCTTCCCAGAAATGAAATCTCCATTGTCTCTGGTGAGGACCTCTTAGTTATTATAAAAGTTTTTTTTAAAAAAATCATTTTCCTGGGGTTTCTTCGCTCTCTCCCTTCTCTAAGTATTCACGATAATTTCTCTGTGCACCACTCATCTGGCACTTAGTGTGAGTATGTGCCAGGATTTCGTGTGCTGCTCATCATTGCCAATGCCATCAACTGGCATTTGTGATCCTGTGCATAGAAGATACCAAAGTCGCTGTCGTCGGGTTTTTACAGCCTATCTGGGGAGACGGGCCATGTCCGGAATACCAGTTAACAGCCCTTATCGTTCACGTGAGCTCAGTGGGTTTTAGGATACGGGGAGGCAGGATGTAGGCCACAAATTAAGAGGACAAATCATGGCCTGGGTGTGGCCTGGGATGTGAGGCCATTGTCTTGTAGAGAAGGCAGGTGTCAAAAGGAGGGTTCGTGAGGAGGAGTTAAATGGCAAGGGTGCTTCAGACAGGTCTCTCCCTGCCTGTGCCATAGCCTCTGGGAGGGGCGAAGGGTCCCACCACATCTCCCCTGGGGGCCCGCCCCATGCATAACACAGTGGGGTTCCCTGGGCAGCAGGCTCTCTGACAAGACTAGTGTAAAGGGCTTTAGGGAAGGCTCTTAGGAAAGAAGAAAGAGGGAAGTAGGATTGAGAAGTTTGGGCTGTGAGGCAGTCCTAGTGATAGCCTCGGCTGACACTCTGGGGACTTCTGCAGCTAAAGCGGTCCTCCAGGGTTGCCCAAGCTACAGCCCTTCATACCTTCATGTCAATTTGTCCTTGGGCTGCCCCAGGAAAACGAGCATGACCTCGGCTCTACTCGGCTGACACCGTCTTAATGGGGCAGAACCTCCTGCAGCGATGGCAATAAGTCCTTCATTCCTGAAGAGGGACCTGGGTCCACATAAAGGGTTGACAGGTTACCGAAAACAACTCGGATGGCACTGGGTCCCTGATCTGTGGCTGCCACGTAAGGAGAGGAGGTTTACAATAATTTACCAGGCCAAGAAAGACTGTTTCGTGAATGGTTGAGTAGCAGCCACCACGAACTGCCAAGTATGTGGGTTTCAGGCTTTACGATATGAGCATCATTCATAAGGAGTGTGATTAACAGTGCTCCCAGGCCAATTAAAGATCCTTGGGGAGAAATCAGCAACCTATACAGTCAAATAAATGGTATCATTTCAAATACTATCCAAAGAATTTTTTTTCCAGAGACAAAGCCTTTGGAGTAAGATAAATATCTCCGGTGTACACAATTGTTAGTTAAGTCAAGAGACAGCTGAGGAAACGAAATAATTTATAGTATGCCTCCTTTCCAGGAGCTGAAATAGTTCTGTGGGCATCTTTTATCAGCTTTTAAGAGAACTGTAGGAGTTAAGAAAGAGGCATTTCTTCTATGTATTTAGTTAAAGATAGGGGACATCTCCATGGAGTGAGGTCTCAGGTCAGGAGGTGGCTAATCCCAAGGCAGAACCTGGACCAGCATGTCTCAGTGCTCGAAGCACTAAGGTCCCTGGAACCAGTGGGAAAATGGGTCTCAAAAGAATTATAGACATTGTGCAGCAGTGTAGGGTTTTCTACAAACTCATTTAGACTCCTCGCAAATCTGCTCGTCTCCCGGATTTTCCCATCTGTGTAAATGAGACCGTAAACACTCAGTCAAGCTAAATAAGTAGGAGTCTTTGGCACTTCCTGTCATCCTTTCTTACAGCTGATCTGTCAGCAAGTCCTTAGTTCCACTTCCAGAAGGCACCTCACATCTCCCCACCTTGACCCTGACCTCCAAGTTCAAGCCACCATCTTGCCCACCTGGATGACCTTGGTGGCCTCCTTACTGATCTCCTGTGTTCATGCTTGCTTCTCCCCCCTCCCCCAGTACATTCTTCACGCTTCAGGAATCAGCCACAGGGAACTTGTAAACATGCAAATGAGATCACATCACTCCCCTATTTGGAATACTTCATGGCCTTCCAGTACACTGGAATGAAGGTAAAACTCCTTACTGTGACATACAAGACGGTGTGATCTGTTCTTCAACTTCGTTCCTCACTGATCTTCTTGCTTCAGCCCCCACTGGTCTCTTTCCTGAATATGCCAAGCTCGCTCCTGCCCCAGGGCCTCAGCACCTACCGTTTTCTCTGCCTGGATTATTCTAACTCCCGCTGTTTACATGGAGGGCTCCTTCTTACCTTTCAGGTCCCAGGGCATATGACACCTTTTCAGAGGGGGCTGCGAGCTAAAATAATCCTCTTCCCTGAGAGATGCTGTTACATCACCTGATTATTTCTTTCATGGTCCTTATCGAAATCTGATTTTATTTTGTCTCTGTTTTCTTGCGTATTGTCTGTCTTCTCTCACTGCAGTGTTCCGCCAGAGCAGGGACCTGTCTGTTTACTGGTTTACCGTTGTATCTCAGTGCTAACACAACGGTGGGAAACATAGTAGGTGTGACATCAGCCTTTGGTGAAAGAATGAATGACTATATGAATATATAGGCTTTTTAGGGCCTGTTGTGCAAGTGGAAACAGAATACAAGAGCACCAGCCAAATTATGATTCCCTAACTACATTCCTAGAGAATTCTACGTTGTTTTAATTTGCAAATATATTATTTAAGGTTCTAGAAGAGTATACTGTTTAAAGGAAATGGACACGAGTAAATTGCAATGATGCTACGGAGCTATTAAATGATGCAGCAGTCTCCTCATTCACAGAACTTTTTCTAGTATATTGCTGTATGATACTATGTTTCCTATTTTAAAAATGTTTATTGTATATACAGCAAAAGCTAGAAGGATGTTATCAAAGGGTTAGCCAGGATTATCTGGGATGTTAGGGTTATTCTTTCTGTTTTGTTTTTCTTTTATTATCTGATTTTTATATGGCAAATTTGTAATTTTTTTTAAAGCAGCAATTGTTTTTGTTGTTTTTTCTTTTTAAACATACCAGTGTTGAATCCTTTCATGGCATCAAGAATGAGCATCGTTGTATTTGCCTTTTGCTTAAATCCAACTTTTTATACCTTGCTTTACTTGCTATTTATAAATAAGGTCTGAGTTAGGAGCTGTGTGGAAGTGGTGGTAGTGGTGTCATTGGTGATAATATTATTTTAAGACAAATCTCTTCTAAGATATGCAGGTGTCCTTCCCGGAGGACCCCGCCTGGTACGCACTCCTGGTGCAGCCTCCTGGGAGCTTTGGGCAGCTTCTGGGTTTTCAGAGAACTTGATGCATTCAGAAAATGACACTTGAGAGCACCCAATGGCATAAATAAAGAGTGTTGAGTCAGCTCTCAGTTTTGTTAAAGCATGAAGCCAGGCCAGAGAGTCGCATCCTCCCCCTCAGCCTGTGGCACTCAATTCCATTCGAATTCACTCTCTGGGGTACCTGGAAGGTGAAAAATACCTGGACACCAAACACACATCCTGGCTGACTTGGACTTGCCCAGCACATCAGCGTCAGAGGCTCAGGCTGCCCTGAATACTCAGCCAGCTTTGTGCTTCCTTGAGCCGAGTCAGGGCACAGTCAGGGGAAGGCACCGAGAGGGAGCATGGCCTGCGTTAGGGGCGCCTGGCCTCCGTAACCAAGGAGGCCGATCCTCAGGTGACCACAGTCCTGGGATGACGCGGGAGAGCAAGGTGCTGGGCGTGAAATGCGGCTAGATATTTCTCCCTCCTGGCTTTGCCCTCGCCTCCAACCTTTCCCCTTTCCCAGGCCCCCAGCATTGTTCTTTGAGAAGCCCCAGTGTAGCCTTCTTCCCTCCAAGACCCACAGGAGTCAAGAACCAACATTCTGTGAACGAATGCGAATTAGGCTCCTAGCAAGCAGTGACAGAAACTGCAGAAGAGGCTGAGGGGTGGAAGGACAGTCCCTTCCTTCATGGGGCTTCTACCTGAATTAGAGGAGATGCGCTGTCATGGAATGTAAGGCCTGGACACCAGGGTGGATACGATGTCTCGATCAAAAAACAGGCCGGGTCCAAGATAGGCGAGGTCTGAAGTTTATACCATGTTGGAGGCCCTCTGAAAAAGCAGAGGCGCAAACTGTGAGGGCCCTTCCCAGGATTCCAGAAGTGGGGAGCTCTCAGTTTAAGCTTCATTAGTTTTCTGGTGTGGCAGCCAAGGTTCTCCAGAGACACAGAACAAATAGAGTATGTACGTATATGTATATGATGTGTGTGTGTGTGTGTGCGTGCGCGTGTGTGTGATTTGTTTTAAAGAATTGGCTCACATGATTATGGAGACTAGCTCTCCAAAATCTGCAGCAACTCTGGGCAGGCTGGAGACCTGGGAAGAGCCAGTATTGTAGTTGAACTCCAAAGGCCAGCTCCCGGCTGAATTCCCTCTTACTCGGAGGTCAGCTTGTTGTTCTAGTGAAAGCCGTCAACTGCTTGAATGAGACCCACCCACATTATGGAGGGCAATCTGCCTTCCTTAAAGTCCACTGATTTAAAATCTCATCCAAAAACACCCTCACAGAAACATCCAGAGTAATGGTTGACCAACTATCTAGACACCATGGCCCAGCCAAGTTGACACATAAAATTAACCATCACACCTAGTAAATCCCCCTCTGATTGTGAGGTCAGCGGATGGAAGGAATGATGGGGACCAAGTAGTCAGAGAAGGTTTCTTGGGACAGGTGGGCTTGAACCAGCTTTGGTGGACGGATTGGGCTTCGTGGCGCCCGCTGTTCGTGCATATTAAGTCACAGATGGACTGGGGAGTTTGTGTCCCATGGCCCTCTACCAAACATCTCCCCAGAGGCTGAAGGATTCTGGGATGGTTAATCGAGTCGGTGGTCTCTGGCACAAGTGGTCATTAGGCCATTCCTTTGGGCCTGCTTGTCCTCATACGGCCCCACCACAGGAACCTATTTTCCTTTTTCTCGTCCTCTTTCCTCTCCCTTTTATCTTCCTCACACTTTCCCTGTCTTTGCCCTCCTTCCTCAGTCTAAACCTCAGGCCCAACAAGGCCTGTCTGGCCCACAAGAGGTCCCAAAAGGCTCCAACAAATGCATTTCGTTCCGAATCCCCAGAACGAAGCACAGCCTTGGGCTCATGCGCGCAGGTCTCCGTGATGTGCAGGAGGCTTCGTCTCCTCCCTTCTTGTGCCCAAATGACTCTTCGCTAATGTTAATCGACACATAATATCATTTATCATGTGGGTATAATTTATAATTTAAGAGAGCTTCTCTGTGCTCCCTGCGCAGGGAAACCAGCCTCCTGGTTATTCTCAGCCCCCCATCAATCCGTAAGACAAATGGGTGTTTTCATTAGTTCCTGTAACTAAGGGAGGGACGGAGGGAGGGAGGAGGCATTACCGCTCCAGCTCAGCACTGCTGCCCTTCCCCCCACTCGTCTTGGCCAAGTGGCCTCCATTTCAGCTCCTGTTGTGTTTCCTCGGCTGGATCCTACCTGGACCTCCCTCTGAAGGGGAGGTTCTGAAAGCAAGAAGCCGACAAAAACCTAAGGGGGTGCAATGACTAGCAGTGGCTCAGTAAGGTCATGGGCACTCCCTTCTGGAACGTTCCTTCCTGCTCCCCACCACTAGCTTCAGAGCCAGCCTGAGCCCCAGAGGAAGAAGAGCCTTCAGGCATGCTTTCTACTCCGTGACAAAACCCAGCCTTGAGAGATCCTTCTGATTTGAAAATGGAGACAAAACTCCATACCGCTAGGGTGTATTCACCCGAAGTTGTCTGCTTATCATGGTCCTTTGAACCAAAGTTGTCTGCTTATCATGGTCCCTGGCCTGCGTTTGGCACTTGCAGCATTCAACACTCTTCCTCACAGTAACCTGACGAGGAGGATGGAGCATGTCATCATCCGCATTGTAGGGAGGAAAGGCAAGGCCCACGAGTGCCAGGACTGGCCCCAGGCCCCTCGCCTAGTACTGCCTGCCCAGGGTTGACACAAAGGCGGGGTCTTACTTCACCTTGAGTTTGGATGGTGTTTTTTATAGGCCACATCAGAGACCTGGCTGCCCAGGGTGCTCTCTCCCAGTTTCTTGGGGCCTAATGGAAGAATCTTCATGAGGTTAGTGAACCAAGTCTGGTGGCAGCAGCGTTGTCCCTGGGATGCTGGGTTCCGAGTGTGAGCCGCAGGGCTGGAGGTACGTTCGGCGTCAGCATCAGATAGCGGGGGAGGTGATCCAGAGGTGATTCTGTCAAAGCAGAAGCTCCCACCAGGCCGCCCCCACCCATCTGTCCCTGTGGTGATTTCTGAATCTCACTCCGAGGTCTCGGGCAGTGGGGTTTGGGGAGGAGCGAGGCCTGGTTTCCATTGCGGCTCTCCCCAGATGCCAGGTTGCAGCTAGCTCAGCTAATTGGCAAGAAAGGGAGTAGCAAAAATAGTGAAAATCTGTGAATTAATAAAACAGCCTTGAAGCAACCGCCAAAATGTGTACAAATCATGAAATAATTAGAAGTGTGAAGAATTCGATCCGGTTGGCTGTTTCCAAGTGCAGCATCTGATCGCGTTAAGAGGCTGAGGGCTGGCAGGCCGTGGGGAGTAGAAATTCTTTCCATTGCTTTCAGCTCTTGCCTCCCTGGCGCCTGGGTTCCTTGAAATCTTTTCAAGGTCCTGGCAGCTTCCCTGGGAGCCGCTAGAATCAAATGTGGACCTTCTACAGACCCATCGAACATGTGCAACATCTTGTCCCAATAGCATCTTACGTTTTAGAAGAAACCTTTAAGGTTTCACATTTTTTTTGGATCCATAGTCTTATTTAATCTCACTGTCACCAGATATCTTTGTCAGTATCTTTCAGGGGAGGAAACCAATGCCCAGAGAGTGAATCGATATAAACCCAACTCCAAGAGCTAATCAGTAGCAAAACGAGGGAACCAGGGTCTCCTGACCATCCCGCCTACCTCTCCTCCACCCATATTCTTCCTTCAGGCTGTATTTCTCAACAGCGCTCAACTTTTACATCTCAGAGTTCTCACGGCTAGTTGCCACTGCTGTTCTGTTTGGCCATGGCATTAAATTTAGATAAGTCATTCACCCCATTCATTTGATTAATAAACTAAGGCTTGGGGACAGTTGGCTATTTGTCGATCTTAATTTCATTTTATATCCAGACGGGGAAGGAGGAATAATGTGTTTTCCTTATTTTTTTTGAAGACACTTCATGGAAAGAGATTTCAGAACTTAAGTCTTGTCAGATACCTAGTGTGGAAGGATAGAAAGAATATGTGATTCGAATTTCATCGTTTGGCTTTGTTCTTTTTGGCCTGTGGGGACTTTTTAAAGGGGAGGTGCTTACGTTCAGTAACTCAAGGGAGGGCATCGCTCAGGGCTGAAATGCAACATGCTCAGGATTAGAAATTCTGAGAGCAGAAATTGGAGCAGAACCCTGATAGAGTCACGAAACAAACTTGACGTGTGTTGTTAATTCCCCTACCGGCAGCGAAATGGGAATTACACGGTTTACAGCCAGATTGAGCAAACAACAGTGTGATTAAGTTACACGCATTACTTGGCTCCTTAACCAGAATAGAAACGTACGTGTTAATTTGGGATGGAAAGTTTTCAACAAGCCAGTGGCTGCGTGCACAGACTTGTCTCTGGTCCTCAGGTTTGGCCAACAGCAAAGCACCCTGTGGGAGAGGAGATTGGAGAGTTAGGAGCAGGACTGGCTGCAGAATTTAAGGAGTCCGATGCAAAAGGAAGATGAAGGCCCCTTGTTTGAAAATTACTAAGAATTTCAGAACAGCCACAGCAGAGCATTAAATCAAGTGCAAAGTCCTTCTGAGCACGGTGGGGTGCTGTGGGACTGCGTAGGTCATACACCTTTAAAGTTGGCCCTAGTAGAAGCCACTAGAGGAAGGAAGATATGAGCCCAGATCTGCAGGGTTCTGTGTGCACCAAATGCCACTCGCCTGGAAGGTCAGAGTGGAAAGTCATTCAGCCTATATTTCTGGAGCCACTTGGATGCCCCAACTCTGTTCCAAGCTGAAAGGATTCAGCAGTGAGCTGCATGGTCTGCGATTATGGCTGAGGACTCTAGCATCAGACTGTCGGCTTCTAGAGACTTTTAAAAGCTTCACCTAACCTTTTCTATTTCCTGCCTATAAATGGGCCGAGTAGCGATAACATCCACCTCTGTCGTGAGGACTACGCACAGTGTCAAGCATCTGCAAGTGTCTAGACACATCGAGGGCGTTAATGAATGTGGACAAGAAGACAGGCGGGTAACCCGTGATGTGCGACAGGGAGCGCTGGCGTTCGGGGGGAGCCGGGGGACGGAGCTGGAGGGAAGGCCTGCCCTTGGGACATTTGTCGTGCTGGATCCTGGCTTTGTTCCTTTTGGATGGATGCCGGTACTTGGGGGTCTTACACAACAAAGCTGTTTCCTCCTCTTGCTCCCTCTACACCGGCCTCTCATCGCCATCCGGGGGTACACCGGTGCCCTGGGTAGGGGCCCCGCGGCCCTGACAGAGTCCCCTCCTCACCCATCCTTAAGCTGCTCTCCTTCGGTTCTGCACTTGACAGGTTCTCCTCGAGCTGGGGGCGGCGCTCATACTCCCCGTCCTGACGGTCACAGCCCTCCCATCCGACCACATTTACTTGCTGGCCATTGCCTCCCATCACTCCATTACACAGAACCAGCTTCTCACCTCCACATTCATTTTCTCCACCCGCCTGTGAGTTTCATTCAGTCCCACAGTCATGGACCGAGCGCCTTTCCTCACACGCCCGCTGGAACAAAGTACAGTCCATCCTCATCATTCACGGATTCCATATTTGCCCATTTGCCAACCTACTGATATTTATTTTTAACCCCACAGTAAATACTCGCGGTGCTTTCGCTGGCGCTCACTGACAGGTGCAGAGCAGAATCTCCCCACATCATATCCCCAGCTGCCCAACAGGTCCACTCTGCCTTCTCGTTTTAGCTCTCGTGCTGTAAACGTGCATCCTTTCTGTGGTCTACTTAATGCCACTTTTGTGGATTTTTGTTTATTTAATGGGAGATTTTGTGGTTTATAACGCCACTAAGCATCTGGCAGAAGTGCTGTCGAGTGTTCCCGAGTGCGAGAAGGCTGCGATGTGCCTTGCGGAGGAGGGACATGTGTTCGATAAGCTCCGTTCAGGCACGTGTGATAGTGCCGTTGACCATGAGTTCGGTGTTAAGGAATCGAGAGTCAGGTACCTCCAGAAGCACAAAGAGGAAGTTCACCAAAATGTACGTGAAGCAGCTCCATTGTTCTGACCAGAGGCGTAAAGGAACCTAACCCTGTATTTCCCCTGGGAGCCATGTTTTGAGAGTCAACTCAGTGTTCATGGGGTTTATAGAACATAATTACCACAAATAATGAGGACCAACAGTACAAAAAAACCCCAAAAAACCCAAACCTTGTGTTTCTACTAAATGTCAGACATCATTCAAGCCCCCGTGGGATTTTGTGGCACCCTGCTCAGTCCAGGCCAGTGGTTTCTCTATCTCGTGAGCTCATTTCACATCAGTGCCTGCCCTTCTTACCTGACACTCACTCAAAGGCTTCTTTCTGATGCCCCTTAATTGTTATTTTAACTCTGCAGTTATGGCCCCCGGATAGACAATAAGTCCTTGTGGGGAAAAACACTTCATTGGCCCTCACAGTGTCCTTCCTGGGGAGGTGGACAACGAAGACGTCATGCAGCCAAAGGCGAAGAAATTGTTTGAATGGAATGTGCTCACGGATAGATGCCGGACAAAGCAGGAAGTAATAACAACAGAACCTTTATCAGCAAGAAAAAGTTCCGAGAATCAGAGATGCTTGTGAAAGCATAACGTGGACTTTGAAAGAGCCACGTGAGTGTTAGACGTTCTTTGCTGTTGACATCCGTGGGTGGCCCTAAGGAAGAGATCACCGGGGAGGCCGCTGGTGATCTCCATGCTGACAGGGCCCCCGTGAGGCTTGGAGAGGCTGACTCAGTACTTTTCCAGCCAGGACCCCACAGTGCCAAACCCGCCAAGAATTTCGTGCAGCTGAGGGGGATTTCAGGTGAGATTTCAGGTGGCCCCAAGGCGGATGTCCTCCGGCAGCCGCCTGCTTGGACTGCCTTCTCCTCTCTGGCAGAGGCCGTATCTTTTCCCAGCAGCCTTCATGGGGCCTGGAGTGGTGAGGGGTGGGGGCTCCCTGCCCAGTTTCTGTGAGGATTCTCAAGACCCAGTAGGTGGCTGACTGTGGTGGGCTTGCAGAGCATATGCGCCTGTTTCTTTTTCTTTCCATTTGGAAGAAGTCCATTTTTCTTGTTGTTGTTTGATTCCTGAGTAATTAGATTTGCAAGGTTTTTCTCTGTGTTTTGTCAGAATCTACCATTCCCGGTCTTTCCCTTTAGAATGAGTCCCTTCAGCATCCCCTCTTCCTGTGGCATTTGCCTCAACCGTTTCTCCTGGATTCTCTCATGTTGTGTCGTATTCTCTCTGTCATCATGGAGAGACATACGGTCATTATTGTGAATAATGTTAGCACCTTCTGGACTTTAATTATTCCTCGAGGGCAGAGACTGTGTCCGGTTTGTTTTTTATATGTACCGCTGTGCCTAGTACAATGCCCAGAATGTTATAGATTTATTATGGAACAATTTAGTGGAAGCCTTAACAAAGGCTAAGGTTCCACGTTGGGGTCCCAGGGGCAGCAGGAGACGGACGTGTCCAACTCTCACTCCTCATCTGTCCCAGGTGTCCGTGTGGCAGGGAAGAACTGCCAGCTCTCCTCCGCTCTGCAATGAGGGAGGAGGCTGGTTGTGGCGTGAGATCGGTGGGAAGAACACAAGAAGATCTTTCTTGAGTCTGGAAGTTCCTCGAGGGCACTGGGGAGTCCCTTCTTTGGGAAAGATGTCATCCATCTGCCTGGAATGGTTGCCCGGAAACAGGGGTCTGCTTGGGAAGGGACAGCTGTCCTCATGCAGCTGGGCTCAGGCAGAGGAGTCTGGGCCTGGGCTGTGGTGGCAAAGGGTCCGAGGAGTTCCTGTTTCTTGTAGCAGTGAGCAGATACCTTACTTGACTCAAATATATCACGTACTGGCTCAGAGAATGTTCCAGTGCATCTCCAGTAGATTTGCAACACTGTGGGCTTCTGAGCATTCGATTCTTGTCAGTGGCTTCCTTTGGTTTAGTGGCTTACCAGGCCAAGCCACTTGGGCACAGTATTCCCAGATTAATCTCACTAAAACACTTCGACCCCATCCCTCCAAAACTATACAGCTCCACACAGACTAAAGGACCAAACCTAACTCCTTACATCCTGCTCTAAAGTCCTTGAGGTCCGGGGCTCCATCTGATACTCCTCACTAGTCTCCTTTGGACAGTTGATATGGCTGGTGATGAAATGCTCAGTGTCGGTTTGATTTCATCTCTGGTCACTTCTGGAGAACTGCAAGACTGTGGAATTGTCTCTCAGTCATCCAGCTCTCCGTCTTAAGGTAGAAAGCACAGTCCACCACATTTAGGGTGTTACTTTGCTTATGATTAGATTGGGATGTTTAGGGAACATTGCCAGTAAACCTACAGTTTGAATTTGGGGCAAGGGATGGGAGAACAGTAGTTGTGTTGGAGGCTGAAGTTCAGGGTTTGTTTTTTGCAGGTCCCCGCTGCACCTAGACAGATAGGCCTTTTTACATCTCCCAGGTGCATCATTTCTTTCCTTTCCAAATAGGCTTAGTGGCAACCAGTGCCTCCCTTCCCATCAGCCTGCAGCAAAGATGGGTGGGAATGTTCTGATCAGTGCTGGGCACTGCTCCTTCAAGAGGGTGCGATGTGAGCGCCTGGCACAATAGTTGAAGTGTCGTTTGCTGGGCACATGCAACCTTTTCTCAGCCTGGCTGTCAGGTTTTATTTCTTTTCAGGAAAATTGAGAAACGCATGCTCTCAGAGTGAGTTCAGTGGTGAGGCAGGTTCAGTTCCAGAAGTAAGAAGCCTGAGGGGTCCGTTGTAGCGACTTGGAAAGGGGCATAGAACACAAGAAGTCTCTTGCTTCTCCGCAGTTCCTTGGCATTGATTTTGTTCCTTGACCTTTGGCATGATCACACCCTGCTTGTGTTATATTGGACTGATATCTCGTATTAGAGCACCGGCTCGTTCAGAGAAGGGGTCAGCTGTCATCCATTTTTCAGCCCCCCGCCCCACCCCACCACTAGGCATAAGAGGTGTTTCTCTGCATCATGGAAGACGCTCTACGATCTGCAACAGCCGAGCTCTGTTCTTAATAAGGGAGCCAGGGACAGCTAGGAACCAGGAGTTTCTAAGGATGAAATATTGGTTTAATCAGCAAATAACATTATTCCCATTACACTCGTGTGCTTTAGAATTCCTGTTCTAAATCCTTAAGGCCGACAATCATGAGTCATTTTGCTACTTCCCCTTTCTGTATGATTAGACGCAGGCCGCACTGGGTCCTGCACGCTTCAGAGCTGTGGTTCTTCACCGGGACTGCGCTTAGAACCCCCAGGAGAGCCCTTAAACACCCTGACACCCAATTAACTGAGACTCCCTGCGGGCAGGATCCAGGCATCAGCAGTTCTCAGACTCCCAGGTGATCCCAGCATGCAGCCGAGGCTGAGCACGAGCTATTTGAGGGCAGGGAGTCTGTTTTACTAAATCATTTTATCTCCAGGGCCTCATCGGGTGCTCGGGACAGAGCGAACATTCAGGAAACGTCAGTGCCTCCCCTCAGCATCTCCTCGTGGATGTCACATAAATTCACGCAACGTGATTCCAAGACCAAGCCCAGAGACGCTTTCTCTTCCAGGGCTCCCTGTCTGCATATTTCCACCCCCCTCTGTCCAGTAGTACCTGCCAGAAACTCAGGATTCCTCTTTGATCCGCTCTCTCCCTCCCTCCCCCACATTGCACGCCTTCACTCCGCATGGTGATTTTACCTCTGCATCCCTCTCATATCCGGGCGTTTGCTTCCATCCTCACCCAAGCTACTGTCATCGATCCCCTCCATTCCCTCCGAAGCTCCCTAGCCAGGTCGCCCATGTGCACCCCAGCCTCACCGATCTGTTCTCTGCATCGTCGTCAGAATCGTCTTTGTAAAATACACGGGTGAGCTTGTGATCTGTTGATTAAAACTCTTCAGTGAGTTCCAGCCGCTGTTAGGACACCAAACTCCTTCATCTGGCCCACAAGGCCCCATGGTCTGACCTGCTTTCTCAATCTCAATTCACTTCGCTCTGCCACATTCTTTGCACTGGAGAGAGACCCTCTAGCTTGTTTTCGTTTCCTTGAATTCCATGCTCCCTCCAGCCTTGGGGCCTTCGTGCATACCTTTCCCTCCTCCCAGATCACTCTCCCATCGCCCTCTCCCTCTTTGCCTCGTTAATTGCTGCCGATCCTTCAGTCCTCAGCGTAAGAGCCCTTATCTTGGTGAAGGCTCCTCTGTCCCCTGTCCTCGTAGCATCAGGCTCGCGTCCCTGTAAGTGGTCACCTCAGTTAGTAGCTCCCCTTTCATCCGGGTGCCTATTTGCCCCATGTCTCTCTGCCCACCTGACTGAAGCCCATGAGAGCAGGGGCTGTGTCCGATTCGCTTATTTTATCCCCAGTGCCGACCAAAGGACAGAGCACCCAGAAAGTAGTCAGGAAGTGCAGGTCGACCGAACACCTGGATGCTTCTGCAGAACGGCTGCAGACCTCTTTGGTCCTGGGGCTCCATGACCAGCTGTTGCCTCTGCTGCCTGAGCCCCCTGTGGTGGTTCCTCCCAGCACAGTTACGTAAACCATTCCACGTGGCGTGTCTGCTTTGCCCTATTTCCAGCGACCTCCCGAAGATCTATTAATATCCACGTCCATCATTTGCTTTCCTTTGGAAATCTTTCGTGTTTCCTAATCTCCTTAGAACGTTCCCAAATCTCAGTTTTTAGGGTCTTGACCTGAGGCGTATCCTGTCTTCTGCCCTTCGGCCCACGAGGATTTTCAGGAGTGGCTCTTTTTTATTTCAAATCCCGTGTCCTGTGTCATCTAGGTGCTTTCACATATTAGTGCTTGCGGCCTCACAGTGATGCCCGGGGGTGGCTGGTTGGAGTGTGTGAGTATTTCTGTTTATAGATGAGAACACAAGGCTCAAGGTCACAGTCTCTCAACTCCCAACAGCCTCCCGATTGCGTTTACTCCACCACACACCCTCCCCTCATCTTAAAAGCCACTAGAAACAAAATCCCGCATCCAAACCGTTGTGTCTTTGGGCCTTGCCAAAGCAATGGACAGAACTTTGGACTAGACCTTAATTATCTGGCTTTCTGACCCATTTCCCATCTCCAGGCCTCGATTTATTGATTTTGGAGAATGAGAAGTTTGGACCAGAGTATTAAGGATTCTCAGTAATAATAATGATAGTAACAGTAATATTAAATAGCATTTATTGGGCACCTACTGTGGGTCAAGCACTAAGCATTTTACATTGTCTAGGAAAAACGCAGCATTTTCCTTTGCTCTCACTCATGACACTTCTGACACTAGGTGCCTGGGGGCTTTTCCTGTAGATCAGCCAATTCTGTGACACCAGCTCAATGTCCTACAATTCAGTTTGGTTCTGACACTGTCTACCTGGAGTTAGCATCAGAGCCCACAACCTGGATTTGCTATTGGTGCCCGAAATGAAGATAAATGGCAGTTTTGTGGGCCTGAGCCCTTAACCTGTGGGCTCATTTTACCTTAATCAACTCTTTAAAGACTTAGCTATCTTTAACACTATGTCCAAACAGTCTTGAGTTAGGACTTCAACATATGAATGGGAGGGGGTGGGGGGACACAACTCAGCTCATAACGAGCGAGTTTTGAACACTTTCAAGGACAGTGCCTGACACAGGGTAGGCCCTCGGTTAATGCCAGGTCTCTTTCTGCCAGTTCTGACTTCCTATCCATCCCTTTATTCCTGGGTAATGATGAGATCTGATGCTCTGTTGGCAGTATGCGAGTGAGCATTAGGCGGAATCTGTCTGTTTGGCAGCTATTTCTAGAATGGAAAAAAAAATCTCTCCTTCATTTTACATCCCTTATGGCATGGTTTACAGTCCTAGAGTTAACACTGCAGGCCTTGAAGTCTTAGAAAAATATTATGATAAGTCACAGTCCTTCCAACTTGCATGACATATTTTATCCAAGGACTTTAGCTTGCCTTTCGAATGTGAATTTATCCTCCTTCCCCTCGCAGCCCAGCCGAATAGCTGAAGGCATTAGCACTTTTCATACCAACAACAACAGGCATCCTGGAGCTGCCAAGTGCTGCTGTGCCCTGAAGTTTCCCACGTTTACTGCTGGCCTCACTTACCCTCCTGGGAGCCCACCTTTCCAAAGTCACAGTGTGTTAGAGGTGAACTTCCTGATACAAACCAGGGGAGTTGAAACGTGATTTAGTGCTGTTGAGTTAATGAAGATGCTCCAACGTGATAAAATGAACATGAAAAAAATGCGGGAGCCTTTTTAGAGAAAGTTCAAGTCCTGGAAGAGAGAACCGAGAATCAGCAGCAGCAGCATGACACCAATAGCAGCCGCTGTTGACTAACCGTGTGCCCGTTACATGCCAGGCGCTAAGCAGAGCTCCTTAGGCACACTGTCTCCAACGCGTGTGCAGCCCTGAGAGCAGGTGTAATGATCCCCATTCTTCAGAGAGGAGCTGAAGCTCAATGATGCTGAACAGCTCACCTGAGGTGCCAACAGCTTGTAACCAGCAGAGATCCACAGCTGGGGGCGCTGCTTATCTGCAGACCTCGCTGTAGAGGAAGTCCACTCAGGGGCTCCCATGACCAAGTGCATGGGGGAGAAGAGCTGCCACCTCAATCAGGAGGGAGTGCCCTGCTGCCCAGACCTGACATGACCTTACCCTTCAGATATCCACACCTCCACCTGTAGGTAGAAGTGAGCAGCCTTGAAGAAACTAAAGTAATTCCCTCAGGGCTGGTACAGAACTAGATGACTAGAAATGGGAGTGAACCTGGAAAGCAGAAATCTTTCTCTATACTTGAACCAAATTAGCTAAGTTCTAAGACAGAAATTTGTCATCTGCTTTTTCTGTGTATAGTTTGCACCCTCAAAGGACTCTGTTCCATAGTTGTTCACTTGAGTGAGCTCGGAGAATTTGATGTTCTCTTGAGGGAGGTTGGGAGGGGAAAAAAAACTGTAATCTTAATGTCAAAGCACTTTTCCTTTATTCGTTTTTCCTTTCTGGTTGTAAAATTATGGTTATTGCATAAAATTAAGGAGAAAAACAAAATTATAAAGGGAAAAAAATTTTGTAATCTACCACTTGTAGATAACCATCAAAATTTTAAGACTACCTTGCCAATCTCTCTTCTATATAATTTTAAAACCAAAACAAGGAGCATACTCTGCATCATTTCATAACCTTTCATCATGTAGTGCTATATTAGGCACCTTTTCCAATATCTTTAAATGCCCTTTTTGAACAGAACTTTCTTTCCCCCACTGGGTGATGTACCATCATCAAATTAGTCCTTTCTCTTTGGGCATAGGGTTAGTGGAGAGTTCCCTCCCTTGATTAGTTTACTAGGTAGGACACCCCATCAGGAATCTCCTGGCAGCAGAACAGGGTGTCTATTTTGGAAAATCTCTGCTATTTATATATAATTCACTGTGTTATTAGTTATCTCTAATATCAACTAACAGATCTGAACGAGTGTCTGTATCTGGTATTTATAGCCATTTCACATCCTTTCTTCCTCCTAACAGAAACAGTTTAAATTGTCCCAAACCTTTTATTCTGGAGGTGAATATTAGAGAAAGATGATTCACCTTGAGAACCATGGGCACAGCCCAGTTATTTATACACATTCCCACACATACATGATCTTCACAAATGCACATATGTAAGAACCACCACACTGGGAATAGAAAAAAGTTCCTGTAACTAGGAGGTGTTTTGAAAGAAATCGACAATCAGACATACTGCACAATGGGCTCTTTACCCCCTTGGGTAAAGAGCAGAGCAGTGTGGCCATTCAGGGGCTATGCTCTGCCTCTTGGTCTATCCCACCAAGGGAAACTGCGTTTATACCGCAATCTCAATTAGTTCTGGTTCCCAGGACATTTTTCTTTTTGCTCACAAAAAAGTCCTATGAATGAGCTTGTCATAAGAGCAGGAATTATGACTGCTTTTATCCCTTCTACTATATCCTTAACATACAGAAATTGAGAGAGAGAGAGAGAGAGAGAGAGAGAGAGAGAGAGAGAGAGAGAGAGAGAGAGAGTGTGTGTGTTAGTGGCCGGGCAGCCTGGAGAGGATAGAGAGGACAACTTACAGAGCGGTGGAGGAGCCTTCTATGAATCTACCTTAAAAATAAGAAAAAAGCTCATTTCCTGAAGCAAACGAAAATGTTTTTGCAAATTCACAAATCAGTTTTGTTGTTGTTTAACTTCGCAGTTGCCTAGAATCATTATCAATTTCAGGTGGTATCATATATGAGCTGCCACCTGAAAAATGTTGATTGAGTGAGAAGTCTAGTTTGTGACACACAAAATCAAGCTCCATTCTCTGTCTTGTCACTAGTTCACTGAAGACCTGGAGGAGTCACTTTTCATAAAAAAAAAAAAAAAAAAAAAAATCCTACAGCCCTCCCTCTGGGAAGCATGGAACATAAAAAGTTCCTGGACGTATTGTCAGCAGTTGGTTCTCCTCTCGCCCTGTTGCTAAGTCCCTACCAACGGTGGGATTTGGACAAGCCTCCTCACCTTTCCTGGGCCTCGATTTGCTCATCTATAAAAAAAACAAACAGCAATTCATTTAGATGTGTAATAGATTAACTTATGTTTGAAAGGCATTACAGAGATGTTTGATTTGAACTTCTTGTAAAATATATTTTTAATTTCTTTTAAGAATTATAACAAAAAAAATCACACTCAAATGTGTTCTTTATCAAATTTTAACATACTGGAAACTTCAATATGTTCATTTCAGTTTTAGCCCACTTCAAAGTTGATTCTGCCATCCCTTTTTAAGTTAAAAATAGTGAGATTGTCAGTGTGAGCTAATGAAAAAAAAAAAAAGCTGTTACACATTTGCTATAACTCATCTCTATGAATCAGGACTTTCTCAATCATATATAATTAAATAAAATTTAAAAATAAACTGGATAAGTATTACATAAGAATGGGTTTAATGTTCTCATTGATTTATCTATAACTAAATGGTTAGAATTTATACTAAAATTGAGTAAATTAAATGGCATAGTTCGGTATGAGTCTCGTAGTGAGTGTTCGATCGCTGAAAGTAGTTATCCATTGTATGTATGGGTTCCTATAAGATTCTGTTTTTTGAAAAAGGTGTTCTGCAGCCTTGTTTCTGAGAATACTTCAGACGTGTCAGTCTATATCAATTACACTTTTATATATAAACGAAATATATTTGTGCCCCCCCCAACATAATAGTATATACTAATGACCATTAATGGTTTTAGTAGAAGTCAGGGGACTAGAATAATTGAAATGAGTCAATGATAACCATTATAAAAGAAATGTAAGCAGCATCTTAATTAATGAATTTGCTAATCATTTTCCCACCATTTGGTTGCTCTTCGGTTGCCAGCTGAAACATATTATTGCGTATTTGGAAAGAGGAAATTTACCTGAAGACTACAAGGCTAGCCTACACCCTGGAGTGCGAGAATTCCACCCAGGGGATTTTAGGGAATAAGTTTGGGGCAATTGCTCAGTAGATCATTCTAAATTAAATTGCTAAATGCTGACTCCAAATTCGGTTTAGATCAAGTTTGCTGGTGTATGCATTTTGCCTTCCATCCTTTATCTTATTTCTAAAACAACCACCTGACATATTTAGTGAAGAAAAACTTCATGAAATTGCCCAAACCCAAGTAGTCAGGACTCACAGGAAGTTGTTTTCAAGAAACTTTGTCCCGTAATATAAATACAGGGAAGCATTGAGTAGAATTCTTTTTTAAGGTTTGTGTTTCTGGACAGAACAGATGCCCTCATTTGATTACCTTTTTATTTTTTTTCAGGAGTCAAATGATATTGGGGCATGTGATCCAACATGGCACATCTGAACAGAGAACATTGCAGCTCCGTTCAGCATACAGTGTTCAAAGCCCAGTGGTCCCTCTGTAATTAACACCCTGCAGGGAGTCATTGGTAATCTCAGTCTAGAGCCTTCACAACTAGACTAGAGGGGCTCTTGTGTCTTCATCCTCTTAATGGTTGCCCTTTGTCTTGGGAAAGTAGGTGTCTGCACCCCTCTTCCCTCCAAGTCTCTCTAGGTCAGCGAGTGGTTCTCAAAATCTGGTCTCAGGACCAGTAGCATCAGCACAACCTGGGAAATTGTTAGAAAGCAGATTTCAGGTCTCAACGCAGACCTCCTGAACCAGACATTCTGGGGCTGGGGCTGGTCATCTGTGTTTTAACGAGCCTTTCAAACACAGCATCAGTAATTCTGATGCTCACTCAAGTTTTAGCACCATTGCACTGGGTAATGACTCCCATGGGCAGGGTGGCCACTCAGGAGCCATGTCTGGGGACTTCTGTTGATGTCATACCAACTGACTGTGAGGACACTCGGGCTTAGACCCCCAACTGCATTTGGCTCTAGTTCCAGACAGTCCTCTTTTTGCTTACCAACAATGATATAGGCGATCTTGCCAAAGGAGCCTTAACACACACATACACACGCACACACACAGGTGTATCGACCAGGGCACTCTATGATTGTCTATAATAGTGAAAGGATAGCTCCTCTCAGCTGCGTGCTATTCGGGAGGGTAGTCATTTTGCAAGCTGGTCTTCATCTTCTGTGGTCCCCAAACTTGGCTGCACATTGGAATTACTTGGGATCCCCAACCCATGGACATTCTAATTTAATAGTCAGGTTGCTTTCTGGGCATTGGGATTTGTTTTCCCACTAAGACTTTATTTTATTTTTTAGAACAATTCTAGGTTCACAGCAAAATTGAGAAAAAAGGTACAGAGATTTCCTATACACCCCTGGCCTCCATCCACATGCATCCCGCTCCGAGTGGTACATTTGTTACAATTGATGAACCTCCATTGACACATTATAATCACCCAAAGTCCATAGTTTACGTTACAGTAATGTGTGTAGTGGTGGTTTTCATTTGCATCTCCCTGATGACTGATGCGCAGCATCTCTTCATATGCTTATTTGCCATCTGTATATCTTCTTCAGTGAAGTGTCCATTAAGTCTTTGGCCCATTTTTTAAATTGAGTTGATTATTATTTTTTTTTATCCTTGAGTGTTGAGTTCTTTGAGTATTTTGGATAACAGTCATTTTCCAGATATGTCTTTTGCAAATATTTTTCCCCAGTCTGTGGCTTATCTTCTCCTCTTAAAGCATCAGGATTTCAAACACTTCTTAAGTGGCCTCTGGAGTTTGAGAATCAATGGGTTGTAAAATATAAAGGGCACCTGAGGAAGTAAGGATGAGGATGGGTTAGGCCATGAGAGAAAAGCTCCAAAGCTGGTCCCCAGGCCACTGTCATCAGGTGCCTCCACTCCTTAACAACAAGACTTGAACTGGGTCCTTCCCAGCATCTTGTCCATGGGACGGAGACAGCCTCCCATCTCTGGAGCATCTTCTCACTTTGTCCTGGTGACCCTGAGGTTGACAGTAAGTGAATGACTTGCAGGTCTTTCTCATTTTAATCAATGCAAGCCATATATATATATATATATATATATATATATATATATTTTAAGAAAACCATTTAAAAGAGGCTCACGAGAAGCTGTCATCCCCTATCCCATCCCTGACCCCAAATGTCAAAGCATTTCTTTCTTTCGTTGTTTTGTTGGTTAGTTCCATTATCTCTAAGTAATATTCTTCACCTGCTTTTTGGCGTTTTGTTGTTGTTGCTGCTGCTCATTTTGTTGTTAAGGATTCATGTAAATAGAAAGAGCAAATCTGCTTGCCTGCCTTTAAACAATCTGGTATTATGTCATGTATTTATTAATATTTTTTGTGACTCCTTCATATCCCTCACTAGAATGCAGACATCGTGGTCAGCATCTTTATTTGATTTTGATACTAATTATCACTTCTTTAAAAGCTTATATTTATTATTCTTATTCTTTGACTTCCTTTCTCTCTCCATCAGCTTTCAGCCTAACTCCCAACTCAGCATGAGACTATTGTTTCTTCTCCTTTCTTCTTTCCTTCCATCTCCCCAACAGTTTTTTTCTACTGAATCTTTTCTTTACATGTCAAAGTAGATGACATTTACATCTTGTTGTTTGTGACTTATTTATCTATAGACCGATTCTAAAAGTTGAAAACTAGTAAGTAGCATTTACTTTATGAATTTGTAAAAAAAAAAAAAAAAAAAAAGCAAAAACAAAAAACGTACCCTCCTTGCTCACTCTCTTCTCAGCAATTATTCTCCATATTAGTCCCCATTGGAATTCTCGACAACATCTCTTCAGAACTTGGGGTTTAAGAAGAGATTTAAGGATTTAAGAACAGGATTAAAGGAAGAGGATGGGCAGGGGAGGGAGGCAGGAACTGCTTGCTTTTATAAGAGCAGACGTTGGGGTGGTGGGGAAGGGCTCTCCAGTGGTTTCACGTTCAGACCTTCAGTGATTCCACAATTTCAGGCCCCTCCCACCTGCTCGTTGACCTCAACCTGGGGCCTCTCCAGCTGTCAGTGAAGCCATAAGCATCCTCTTTGGCTGCCCCCGGCTACTGCCCTCCGCCCTCACCATGCATTCTGGGCTGAGGCTTCCAAACTTTCATCCTTTCAGAATGTGTTGAAATCGCCTGTTTCCCTCCTGGTCTCTTTGTTATGGGTTGATATTGATTTAAAGACCCCCTTACTATCATTTCAATGCCATCTAAGTGGAAGGGGAGGTGAATGCCTGCTTGGTCCACCCCTCAGTACAGTAGCTGAGTTGCCTCCCCCTCTCTCCGCCGCTGCCTCCCAGGAGGACTTGAATGCAAGAAGGTGTGGGATTTCTGTGTTGGGGAGGAGACCTTTCTTAGCTAACTTTTCATTTGGATAGCAGAGAAGAGGGAAAAGGAGAACAGAATATGATAGTGTAAAATAATGTCCACATTTGGTTGCCTTGGTAACAGCATCCCTCTGTAAATAACACCTGGGGAGGTTGAGGGAGCAGAGGGGAGAGCTGCTGGCAGGCAGCTGATGGGAGAAGGGAAGGTAATCACCAGATTGGAACTGCTCAGTGGCTAGGATCAGCTAGATGGCTGGGAACAAAGTCACACCTGTCATTGGTATCTGGAAGGCCCCAAACCTGTTCAATCATGAAAGCAAAAGACTCGGGAGTTTTTTGAGCAGGAAGAACAGACAGCAGGGCTTTGTGGGTGTGGGGCACTGCTTTGGTTACATTATCCTTTACCTGCTCAGAAGGCCTCCTTGACTCTCTTTTCGCCTTTTCTTAACATCCCAGGAAATGACCTTCAGGATGCCAATTTACAGTTCCCTCAAATAGCCCAGGTGATGCCTAACCTTTTCTAACCAGGACACAGGTTTCCATTCCATGGTTAGAGACCAAACTTAAATACAGAACCCTCAGGAGAGGAAAACCGGTGTCGTAGTCACACAGAAGTATGGATGGCTGGGCTCAAATCCTTACATAGGCGCCAGCGGGGAAGAGTAGGAGTGTTCGCAAAGGCAGTAGAGAGGACACCACAAAGGAAAGGAGCAGAGCATCACCTTGGAACCATCCAGATAGGTTTCTTCACCATTTGTCTGTGATTGGCTGTTCTGAGGGGATACTGCTCTTCAGAATCGCAGTGGGAAATAAAGGATGGCTTGAGGATTATCGAGAGAACCGTCTGGAGGGGGAAGATGGAGGCAATGGAAGAGAAGGGTGTTCACAGAGGAAATGGGGTGGCTGAGAAGGAGGAAGGAGGCAGGGAAGGATGGAAGGTGGGATATAGCAAAAAACAGTAAAGTCGGAAGGCGAGGGAGCTTTCTGTGGAACAGTTAAAGCTATGGCATTAAAGACGAAGGATGAAGGCAGACGTGCCTTCCAAAATGGCCCTAGAATTTGGCAGGGCACCAGGAGCTTTCAGAGTTGGCAGATGGTTTTGCTGTGCTGGGGTTGGAGGAGGGACGCGCCTGTGAGAATCCACGCAGAATCCTGCTGCTGTGTGATTATTAAACACTATATAAAGCCATTCGATGCTAGCGGCGGGAACCAGTTATCTTTCTTGGGGTTTCCTGCAGCAAGCCCATTAATCTGATCACTGTCACTGGTCACAAAAGGAAACAGAAGCAAGAAAAATGCAGTCCCTTGAGAAGGGGCACTTGGCAAACTATTGGCAATTGAGCGGTATCACTGAGCACACCAGCTTCATGGCCTGATTACTGGATAGCTCTGAGCTGTGTGGGGCATTTAATTCACTCCGGCAGCCTAATGGGGTCTGGTGGCAGACGGCTGGGGTTCCCAGCTCTGCTGCTTTCCAGCTAAGTATGCGCGATCAAGTTCCTTCACCAATATGTGCCTCAGTTTCCCCATTTTTAAGACAGAAGCAATACTAATATGTTCCTAAGAATGTTACTGTGAAGTTAAATGAGATAAAGTCCATTGTTACCTGTTGTTATTGTGAGAAGGTGAATAACATCTCTGTGATCATTACTTCAGCGGTCTTTTGTGGGATATTTTTATTTTTCACACTGCCTTCATGCCTATTGTTTTTACCTGTCACAAAACCCCTGTGAGACAAATGTGGAAGGCATTCAAATTCTGGTTAACAGATGTAGAGACTGAGGCTCGAGGCCACGTAATCTACCAGTGGCAGGAATCAGACTTGAACCCAGAGTGTTTTCGTAAGCCAGAGGTTCTCCACTCCACTGCACCTTAGAATCACCCCCACCACAGATCCCGTTCCCGCGGCTGAAGCCCAGGCGGTCCCTGAAGCCTCCCTCCGGGGGAGCCTGCCTCCTCCTCGCTGTTTCCGAGAAATTACATGAGGCTCTTCTTTAAAAAATTAGTGGGGATACTGCAAGGGTCATTTACCCCTGGCCGTTTTCTGGTGGGTGGGGTGGTCATTCTGCTCTATACCTGGGAGCACACCTGGCTGGTCAGAGAGAAGAGTCCTACCAGGAGCACGGAATAGAGCAGGGTGGGCTCAGCTCAGACCACCTCAGTATAGACAAGGTGTAAACCACAGCCCGTGGGTCTGGGCATGAACCGGCAGAGAACCTGCAAGGGGCCGCTCACCCCAGGCGCCCCAGCAGCTTCGGGCCAGGCCGCGCTTGGGAGAAGGCTACCCTGGAGCCTCGTCCTTCTCACGGGGCAGATGAGGATGACCCCTCCCGCTCCAGCTCTCCTAGGAGGAATGAAAGACCCTCTCGGCCAGGCCTCACCTTCCTTTCCAGCCCCATTTCCCCCCATGCCACCTCTGGCCCAGCACATCCAGCCCTCCGACTGTCTCTGTTCTACCAACACCAGACTTCTCAAGGCTCTCGTGGTTCTGACGCCCGCTGAGAGGGCTCCCCCTTCCCCCACCCCACCTCCTGGGCGGCCTCTACTCACTCTTCCTGTCTCAACCAAAGTGTCACTTCTTAAGAGAATCTGCCGTTTTCCCCCAAAGTAATAACATCTTGTACTTTCCTGTCATACGTGGATCATGACTGTCGTCGTACGTAGGCGCTGTTTGTGCCGTGTGTGTCACTACTACCCTGTCACCCCTGGAGTGTAAGTTGCACGGAGCCAGGACGGTGTCTGCGTTATTTGCCCCTGGTTCCCCCGGCCTGGTATATAATGATGCTAAGTAAATATTACATGAAAGTATTAAATATTAAATCGTACCGCATGCAAGTGCTTCGGACAATGAGCAGTTGCTTTGCAAATGTGTTTTCATCTTAATTTTATTGCTATCCGTGGGGCTTCCAAATAATAAAAGAACTGGCTATGGCCGCTGAGGCTTCCAGAAGAATCAGGCAAAACAGGTCACACAGAGAAGTCTGTTCCTGAAGGCGGGAAGTAGACAAGCGAGCCCGAGGAGGGAGCTTGTACTCAGTCTTGGTAAACAACCTGAATTTAGCATCCTGAGATTGTCAGCGTGATGATCTGAAAGCCACCCGAGGGAATGGCATGCGGTCGCTCTCTGGGTTTATTTTCGCTTATGCGAGTCTGTTCATACTGTGTTCATGACACCTTGACTTTGCTGTGTGCTCAAGAGAGCATGCAGTCACCAGGATTCTACCAGAAAAATCCTTTCTGTGATCCCGGTTTCTTTCAGTTCTGCTGGACTCTCTCCAATGCTCCTCCTAAATCTATTTGTTTGCACATCTCCACTCAGCTCTCACTTGACCTGACCATCATCCACACCTTTGCCACAATTCCTGGATGCTGTCCCATGGCAGTCTATAAACCCAGCCTGGTTTTCAGAGCTCACCCACCCATTCAGCCACATCCTTGTGTCATTCAACCTAAACATTCTGGGAAGCTGACCACGCTTCCACCAGCAGGTCGCCCCTCCAGGGGGTGCATCTCTATGAATTACTTCCCCCAAGCACCTCTTCCACACATTTTCCACCAGCCTCATTGCTACCCCTGTCTCTTTATTTGTTCGCCAGCTTTTTATTGAGCACCTACTGTGTGCCAGAAACACGGCGAGTCTGGGTTAAGTGGGAGGAAGGACCCACAGAGACGTACAGTCCCGCCTGCCATAGGTTCTGCATTGTGCTCCGTGAGCTTGGAGAAGAGTGACATTTGGGCACAGCATGAGCAGGGTTGCTTCAGGAGCACAGAGAGGACAGTGTCACCAGCAGATGGGCAGCATGGCTGGGAGCGTAGTGAATCGGGGGCAAGCCCTCCAACCTGTGAGGTTGCAGAATGGGCTGCAGTTCCTGCGAGTGGCTGGGCGTGAGGCAGGAAGACAGACGCAGGTCTGATGTGGGGCTGTGTGAGGAGCTTGGGCTTTAATCTCTGTGCAGCGGAGAGCTATTACAAATGTTTCAAGATGGGAAAACGAAACGATCAGATGTATTTTGGATATACTGGAGGCAGGAAGGAAGATGGATGGTGGGGATGCCAGAAGCTGGTAGAGACGGCATGGGGCGCCGTTGGGACTTCATTGCTTCGTTCTAACTATGTTGATCGAGGGACGCCACAGATGCCACAGTGCGCTCAGCTCCAGGGAAGCAGAAGTGGACGGTTCGCTTCCCCTGCTGCTACTGTCAGGGCAAAAGCTGAAGGTAGCAGGATGCAGGCTCTGGACACGTAGGGATGTCCAGGACCTAAACCGAGACAGTATGAGTGAAGGAAAAAGGACAGGTTGCAAGACAGGATCTTACCCCCCTCTCATGTCGCCACCTTGACCCCGTTCATTCCGGTCACAGCCCTCACCACGCTTTCCCTGGGACCTGACCTCCTAGCGAGACCTTGGAGGGGGGGTGACAGGGAGACCACGTCCAGCCTGAGAAAGTACCCTGAGCACCAGCACGGGGCTCGGCGAAAGGTCACCGACATTCTGCCGGGCCCCAGTCTCCTTTTCTGGCGATTTAAAAGAAAACAGTAACGCTTGCGTCTTTGGAGCGTGGGCGAGCGTGGCGTTGATGCCAGCGCTCCGCCCCTTCGGCGGCCGCGTCCAGGGCAGACAGGGCGCCCGGACCCCCGGGGTTCACAGAGATCCCTGTCAAGGTCGGTGTTTCGTTTTGCCTTTCGTTTTATTTCAAAGAGATACTTCCCTTGTAAAACTAAACAAAGGGATGGGGAGGCGGGGCGTGGGTCCCAGACCCTGCACCCCAGTTCTGGTTGAGGAGAACCCTTGCCCCCATCCTCACGAGACCCCCCATTGTCTTTCTGAGGTTGTCCCAAGGCTCTATGTCTGCCCACGCTCTGGATCCTCACTGGCAACTTAAGTGGCGTATTCGGAACTAAAAACAGTTTACATCGCTACTTGAAAAAAGAAAATGGTTTTTTTTTTCATTGGCAATATAAAGCCTTACTCTAAAAGCAACAGTCTGCCTACCGTGAAGGTTCTCCCTGGAAGGGTGGGAGTTCTGTCCCCTCTCACCACCCTCGGTGAGAGGTGACCAGTGCAGGAGGGGGCGGCCCCTTCCAGCCACCCCGGCCTACTAGCCAGCTTGGATGTCTTCCCTGCATATTCTAGAGGGCAGCTCTGCCCATGACATGTAGCCACTCAACTGCCTTCCTTACTCCTCTGAGCCCCGATTTGCCCTGGCCCCCCGGCACTGGTAGGTTTTGAGGGCAATATCTATCAAGTAGCCTTTCTCCCAAAGAGTGGCTCGGAGGCTGGGTCTGCATGTAAGCCTAGGAGTGGCTGAGACCGTCCCCAGACCGCCCTCTGCCCAGACCCGGTGACGTCCTTCTTGTTCCAGACATGTGAGAACTCCAGGTCATAACAAGGAGACAGAGCCTGGCTTGAGCTGGTTTCTCAGAACTCATTAAACCCTGAGATTCATTTATCTGGAGTGTGTGTAAAGAAGGGGAGAGGCAAAGGAATGCTTCACTGCGTCCCTCACGCTGCCTCGGCTGGGCTGCCGGCCCTGACCCAGGTTTCCAGCTAACTGTACGGTGCAGGTAAAATCCAGTTCCTGGCCCAAGACTCGCCCCCTGTACCTGGGAGAACTGTGGAGTTCTTGGCCACCGGCACGATTACATTTGTCAGGCTCATGCACCGTATTGTGTTGGTCATACTGACGCTGCTGTTGTCAAAGCTCCAGCATTTTCTGCAGTGAGGACTTTATCGGTGTGTCTGGCTAAGGCTCCCAGGCATTGGGGAGGTCTGGGTGTGTCAGGTGCTAACAACAGCCAAGCAGCTCAAAACGAAGGCGGGAGTGAAGGTGGGCTTGCTCGCCCTTCTCATCACTCTCCCTTCCTCCTCATTCCTCCTCCCTGATCACCTTCTTCCTCTCTCTCTCTCCCTAGTTCCTTCTCTTAATTGCACTCCCTCAATTTGGGCCCAGACCTTGCCTTGTGTCATCAGAATTCTGAGCGTTCGGTTTCTCGCAAATGCATACGCACAAGACTCTCCACAGCCCTGTGATTCATTTGCTGTCTTGGTTATATCTGAGTAGACAGAGGTGTCTCTTGCTCCTGGCCTTATGGGGCCCATCCCTCCTTAGACTAAATGCAGTTGGGACTTTTCTTATGCAGCAGACACTGGCTCAGCCCCTGTGAGGCCGGGCGCTGCACCAGGCACCGGCCCTGCATGTCCTCAGTGGGGACAGAGAGACCGATTCGCATCCCCTCCTTGCTCCGTCCCTGGAGGCAGCCTGGCTCCCAGCTCTGCTCTCAGCGAAGGGACAGGCTGGCATTTGCTGCCATATTGTCTATATGTGGCTTATTTTTTTTTTTCCTGATACAGAATAATGACTTAGTTATTTGAGGAGGAAGAGCTGCTTCTTCACAGACAGCCCGTCTTCGCCATGCACGCTCCTTGCCAGCTGGGTCAGGATCCCCTTGCTCATTTGACAAAGGGAGGCTGGGTGTCCACCAAGCCACCCTGAGACCCAAACAGCGCCTGGAAGGGCCCGTTCCCAGAAAATAATGGCAGCCCGGGCACTCTCTGAAGCCCGGTCCCCATATCTCTGCGTGACCTTGGAAGGGCCGTTTTCCTTCTCTTGGCCTCAGTCTCCTCACGGGGCCGCAGAGGGCGTGCCAGTCCCTACAGCAGTTAATATGAACTGACCCGGAACTACTCCGATGCCTGAAGGCCGGAAGGTCATCTTTCCCCAGATGGAATGAAACCAGCCAAGAAGGCACATGCCAGATGGCGAGAAACCCAGTGTCGCCATGTCGGGTCCGGCTCTGGGAGTCATTTAGCTAAGAACCCCAGGGTGGGGGAGGGGCGAGTTCATCAGTCCGTCGCCCACCTGCCTG
Organism: Rousettus aegyptiacus; assembly: GCF_014176215.1. NCBI lineage: Eukaryota > Metazoa > Chordata > Mammalia > Chiroptera > Pteropodidae > Rousettus > Rousettus aegyptiacus. Next base: position 77,493,102 of record NW_023416287.1, read on the forward strand.
GTTCCTCTTCCTCTACCGCCTCGATTGCTTTCTTTTCCAACCTTCCTCCAGTCCCTTCCTAGGCAGAGGAGCCACCTGTCTTCTCCTCCAGGGAGTTCATAATCTGAAGTCTGATCAACTTCCTTCTTCTCCCTCCCATGTCCAAAGGGGGTTTGTGTGTGGACTCCCTCACAGGCTTGCCTGGGATTCATTGTTCCTAAGAGAGACTCCCCGTATCTCTCCTGCTAGAGCAAGGAAGAAAGTAAAGAAGCAGGCACCCAACAGCACACCTTACCTCTCCCGTGGGTCACGTTCCTGCGATGTGATCTCTGTATGTAGCACATGGTTCTGACTTCCAGGGTCCGATCGCCTGTCAGTGAAAGAGGTACTCACTACGAGAGCAGGAGAGAGAGGGCTTCGGACAGGCAGAGGTGGAGTACAGTAAGCCAGAACACAGCTGTGGCCTCGCCGTAATGGACTTGGTTAATGTCTTAGTCGGTTTGGCTGCTGTAAAAAAGTGTCATACACTAGGTGGCATATAAATAACAGAAATTGATCTCCTATGGGAAGTCCAAGATCAGAGTGCCAGCATGGTCACATTCTGGTGAGAGCCCTCTTCTGCTCTGCCGATGACCGACTTCTCATCGTATCCTCACACAGCAGAAAGAGGGAGAGAGACAGCTCTCAGGGGTCCCTGTTATCAGGGCACTAATCCCTTTCGGGAGCGCTCCATCCTCATTACCTAATTAGATAGGGATCATTGAGCCTAAAGTTCCCCCAATCCTACCACCTGCCAAGAAAAAAATAAGAAGGACTCAGCACACAGGTGCGACGGCTGCTTGGGCCCATCCTCGCCTCGCCCCACGTGAAGGCCACTCGCTGTTGGAGGAGTGTGAAGGACCAAGCCTGAGGGATGAGCGAGGGCGACGCTTCCAACCCCCGAGCTAACATCCCTGCGGAAACTGTTAATTTGGGTATAATTGGGTTGCGGTCGTGACTTATCTCCAATCTGTGCTTTCTTCCTTTGAAAGGACATCTGCATTTCCAGCCTCCGTTTGTGTAAGTGGGGGTAGCGTGGTTATTCCCACTTCATAGATTTGAAACTCTTTGCTTGAGAGGTCCCCGGCGGCAGCGAGAGTAGAACCCCGGCCTCCTGGCTCCCAGCCCACGGCTTTCCTCCTCAGCTGTGACAGGGTCCACGGACTGCCGTCGAAATGCCACCTCTGTCATTCGTGAACGGGGAGATGCAGTCACCAGCAGAGGGGCATTTTTTTTGTGTGTGCCCTACGAATGACTTCTTTATCCCTCCGAGCACGACCCCTGTAAATGATTAGCCTCCGTGGGGTAACGGGAGGTAGCCCTGTGCATATATTCGCTGGGTAACGGGGCAGGTGACTGGCTGGGAAACAGGGCTGTGGAAAGGGAGTCAAGGGCGCTGCGAAGTTTAAAGGGACTGAACGCAGCGTTAGAATCAGACGAGGCCTGCGAAATGGTCGCCTCGGGTTGGCCGCGCTCGAGGGGAGGAAAGGAGCACGTGCAGCATATCGCGGATTTGAATTTGTGACGGTGATCTGGAGCGCGCCGCTTCCCGGAACGTATTCGTCCTGCCCCAATTCTGTTACTGACTATTGAGTGCGTTAGGAATCGGGCACCAGGGCTAACGGTCACGCAGACGGTGGGGTCCCTGCCCTCTCTGGGGTCCCTTCCAGTCAAACGCCGAAGATAAGCAATTAAAGCCGAAACGACAAGGGAGAAAAGTGACACGAGACAGAGAGAACAGGGGACCTGGCCTGGCAGATGAGCTCATTTGAGGAAGGAAAGGAGCCTCATGGGAGGCTTCCTGGACAAAGGGGCGTTTAAACGTAGACCTAAAGGATGAGGAAGAATGATCCGGGGGAAAAGGAGAGGGGACACTGTGTGGAGGCCCCGAGGCCAGGGAGAACGTGACATTTTCAGCGACTGAAAGACCTTCTGTACAGATGGTGAAGAGATTCAAGAAAACCATGAGATCAGAGGCTGGAGAAGTGTAGAAGGGATGTCACACTTTCCCAAGATGACTTAAGGGAGTAAAGTAAGTCTACTGGGAAAGTAGAAAGACGAAAGCAGGTGCTCAGGTTGTAAGAGGGGTGGGTGCGGGGAGAGCCCCCGCGGGAGAGGACAGAGTACACTGCTGTTGGAACCCCGGCTGGATTAGGACCTGGGCTCTCCCCCGCTCTAGGGGGTGATCTCGAAGTCACTCCAACTGCAAAAAGGACGATGAGGAAGAAACAGGCATCTGTCATGCACAAGGCATACACTGTGTTTGTTCACTTAGGGGATTAGCTACATCTGCTTAAGTCATTGTTGAATGTGCGTTACTGTGCCCAGCACATAGTAGGTCCCCCCAAAATGCCGTCTGAGTTAGACCGTGTGCCTGGGGAACAAGGCAAGATCCCAGTTGTAGCAAAGGGAGTGTGCGGTCAGAGAGCGCCATGCCGTGGACCCTGAGTGCCAGCTTCAGGCAGTTGGCAGACGCTCTGAGGGTGCTGTTTGAGAGGGGTTCTGGTTTTCCTGTTTGTCAGAAAAGAGAGAGCGAACATTGGTGATCAATGTCTGCTATGGTCGCATGTATGACACAAATTTGCCCTTTCTTATCTAAAAGCGTGATAACGTGATGCTGTATCTTTTAGCTATAAACCTGGACCCTCAGTGTCCCTGCCATGGGCTGACCCTGCAGGTAGGAAGTAAGTGTACGGGCCCCACAGTTTGGCAGGAAAAGTAAGGTCTGAACACCTGAGAACCACAAGGATCAGTGACTCTGCTTTCCCGTGATGAGCTCACAGGAAGGAATCTTCCAGTTCAGGGAAGGTACAGGGGCCTGTGGGCTCTGAGCAACGGATGCTAAAGCAAGTCAGGGGGAAATAAAAGATGCTGGCTCTGCCTTGAGAAGCTTCGCCCCTGGCTGGGATTTCTGTCCTTTAGAACACAGCACAGACTAAGCAAGCCCCAGAGGGGGCCTCGCCTTAGTTAGGCGCTGAAGTCACAACTGTCCTGATTTACATTTTGAAAGTGGCCAAGATCTTCTGCAATGCCAGCTTTCCTTCCTTAAGAAAGAGAATGAGAAGTTTCCCCCTGGACCCCGCAAAGGTCGAATGCAGCAGTCATCTCACATCAGAAGGATTCGAACGCTTGCGTGCACACACCCCCTCGCACACTTGTGATCCAGAAGTCGGACCCCCAGGCTTGAGCCTGGGCAGGTGCAGCCTCTGCAGTCCGTGCTGTTCCCGAGTAGGACCCACACTTCACACGCAGGGACCCAAAGTGCCCTGTCTCCCCAGCTTTGTGCCGACACGAGCATGGCGTTCCAGTGAGGCCGCCGGCATTGCTTTCTGTGCTATTTCAGAATTGTGGCGAGGCCCGGGTAGGCTTTGTTCTCCCTGGCTGGTTACATAATTTTCAAGAGAGAAGGCAGAGCAAAGACTCAACAGAAAGCTCACAGAGTTTGCTTGTTGGGGAGGAGGCAACTCCCCCCCACGCCACTCGCCAGGGCCTGATGTTCTCTCTGCTCAGTTTCTTCCAGCGCTCAGTACTTCTCCTCTTGCCCCCTCAGGGCGAGAGCAAAACAGCAGGGCTCCCTTCCTGTTTCTCACTGGGCAGCAGCCCCACCGGCATGTTCTAGAGGAAACCCTATGAGGAAAATGAGTGGGTAGCATCGCTGACTGCCTCGCAGGGACGTCGAAATGTTTGCACATCCCAGGGGAGGATGCTCACTGGGGCCTGGCCTGGGGGCCCCGTGTCTGGCATAAAGGCCTGGTTTAAACCCATCACGAGTCACATAGGCCCTGCCCCAGACATATTTATTTTAAATTAAGCAGCGCGTTTGGCTTGGGTTGGCTGCTGTCCTCCGGTTGGTGTGTGAAAGGTTACCCAGGATCTCGCCCGGGAAAGGCGCTGGGCGTGAGGGCACGGGGTGCAGGGAGGGCAGCCCGAGCACACAGGACCAACCATCTGCCCGCACACCTGGGTTTCCGCAAAGAGAAAGGGCTTCCTGGCACAGGCGAGCTGTTTCACGGGAACTCCCAGCCAGCTGGCCTCCTGCGCGGAGGGAGTGGCGCTTCGTTTCACCTGCTGAAAGACCAGGAAGAGTTCTTTCTCCTAATTCCTGGGAGCTCTACTGCTGCCTGGAGGGTAAAGCCAGCTGAGTGTCAGTGCTAAAAGTCAGATAACACAATGATACCAGCCCCAGGACCTGCAGGTTCTTCCGGTCACTGCTCTTTTGGGGACTGTGTGGCATCCTCGCTGACTTCCCCCCACTCTAGGAGATTCAAAAGCTTTCCTTTCTAGACCCCAGGGACATGTTCTAAACTTCTCTTCCCATCCGGGTCTTACTTTGTCATAAGCGAAATCTCACCGCTAACGTGTAGCCACTCCTGTGTCCCCTGGAATGTGTTTGTGCCCCTACTGTATGCCAGACACTGGGCTAGGCCCTGGGGCTACATCAGTGAGAAGAAGAGAGGTCAGGTGCCTCCTGAGGTTCTGGCTGGCTCTGGAATCTGATGGGATCTAAGCCAGGTAAGACCCAGGACCCTGGCCTGAGGACTTTTCAAGGTCTCAGGCCACGTTTGCCTCTTTGCTGTCTTCGGAGCATTAAGAACTCCAAGCCTCTCCTCTCCATTAGTTATCTACTGCCGTGTGACAAACAACCCCCAACTCAGCATCTTAAACAGCATTTATCGTCACATAGTTTCTGTGGGTCAGGATTCTGGCCATGGCTTAGCCAGGTGCCTGTGACATCTCTTGTGAGACCTCAGTTGGGCTGTACCAGGCCCGTAGTCTTCTATAGTCTTTGGGGAAGATCTGCTTCCAGTGTCACTCACGTGGTGGCCGGGGTCTCCCCAGAGGGCCGCCTCATGACATGGCCACTGAATTCCCCAAGAATGATCACCCAAGATGAAAGCCACAGTCTTTTAATGAGCCAATCTCAGACGTGACATCCCATTACTTCTGCCATATTCTGTTTCTGAGAAGTGAGTCAATAAGTTCGGCACACTCTCGAGGGGGGAATCATTGGTGGCCAGCTTAGGAGCTGCCTTCCGCATCCTCTGCAACCTTCTCTGATTGGCCAAGTCCTAACTCCTGCTCTGCTTGCAGTGGGAATCATGCCGTTAGCTCCTGAACGCTCTCGCTTCTGTAACTGTCATGGTTGTGGTTCTTCTTCCCCTTTAGGGATACAAGCCCCTTGGGGTCAGGAGCCATGTGTTCTACATCTCTTCATTTCGCACTTAGACCACACACATGCACCAAGCTAGTTACTGTCATTAGAGAATTCAGCCTCCAGTCGAAACAAAAAAAAGACACAGTAAAAATGTCTTAACAATTGGGCTTGACGATCTCACTTGGCAAGAAAGCTGGAGGTAGGCATTTCAAGGCTTGGCTCAGCTATGCGACAAGGCCCCAGGCTCATCTGCCAGCTCCAAAGTGCTGGCTTTTGTCCCCAAGCTTGTCATCATGTGGTCTCGAGGTGGCCGCTGCAGCTCCAACACCACTTCCTTCCACAACTGCATTCGAAGAAAGGGAAGAAGGCCGACCCCCTCCCCACCCAACCCCGCCCAGTGGACTTCCCTTTAAGGCTCGTTGTCCAGAAGTAGATCAGATGACCACCCCCAAACCAACCGCTGTCAAAGGGGAATTGACTTACCACAATAGGCTTAGACTCCTGGCCTTCAGCAGGGATAGGTGTGGGAGGTACCATCGGCCTCTAGGATTTTGGAAATGTGTGAGGCTGTCACAGCAACCAGGAAGTGCTGTTGGCACTCGGTGAGTCGGGATTTTGACAGTGGTGCACCGTACAGCTTTATAAAACAAATAGCTCTTCTTCTCAGATGCCAATACTGTCTCTGCTGGAAACTGCTGGTTTAGATCAGTGGTTCTCACCCAAGTATGATGTTGTGCCTCCTCTACTGGAGATAGTTTTCAACGTTTAGAGAAATTTTGGTTGTCACAACTAGGGGGTGCTTCTGGCATCTAGTGGGCAAAGGCCAGGGAGTCTGCTAAACATTCGATAGTGCAGAGAACAGCCCTGCAGCTAAGAATGATTTGGTTCAAAATGTTAGTTGTGCTGAAGTTGAAAAGCCCTGGTTGAGACCTGCCGTGAGTCATCCTGGAGTCGGGCTCGGCCCCCCGATGGCTGACCCAGGCCTGGTTTCTGTTAGTTTGGAGGAAGTTAGGGATGGTTCCTGGGTCGGTGGCCAGTGTCGCTCTAGGATCTCTGTGGGTTCGCCAGCTAGGCAGGTGCTTAGCCCAGCTCACCTCTAGGGTGGCCAGTTCCTGCAGCCACAGATGGACTCTGGTGTACCTGACGGTCAAGTTAGAGAAGAGACCAACAACTAGTTGGATAGCAGGGCTATGGCTGTTTGAACTTGGTGGATTTTTTTCCTCAACTCTTAATTTCATTTCGAAGTTCTATTTCTCAGTTTCTCTTTCCACGAAGTGGGCTTATTAACTGTGGCCTCTGCAGTGTGGCCTAACACAGACTGGAAGGTGGCCGCCTCTGACTTTAATTTGAAAAGGACCATAACGTGCCCACGTAGGGTCAGATCACACGTTACGGTGATGAAAATCGTGGGCTTTGGAGTCACGCAGACTTGAGTTTACATCCCAGATTCACCACCAGCCAGTGGTGTGATTTGGGGCAAGTCACTTCCTCCTAAAGTTTTCACGAGAAAATGATGACATTTTCATCGGGTTCTTCTGAGACCCAACTGAAACAGGCAGGCAAAGCCCTGGCCCGCAGCAAACCTTCCATTCATTAATGCACTCACCCCGTCTTCATCATGTTGCTTTGCCACCTCTCCAGAAAGCCCTTTAAAGTGCAACTGGGATTTAAGGTGAGAGATACCAACGGTTTCATGGAATCACAGAAGTAGAAGGTAGCTTGTGGAAAGCAGAGAGCTGGGCCCGGAGTGCATGAAACCTACAGGTGAGCTTAACGAAGCCTGGGGTGGGGTCCCAAGCTCAGGGAACCTCCCCGGGTAGGGGGGGCAGGCCTCGGATAGTGCAATAGGAGGGCTGAGCCCAGGAGGAGGAAACAGTGCGGCAAGAACTGGAAAGGGGCCTGAGTTACGTGCAATACTTCAGTTCCTCCTCGGGAACAAGCGAGAGGATGTTCCTACACAATCTAGAGTAGGGGCTGGCAAACTACAGCCCCCTAGCCAAATCCAGCCCCCCACCTATGTTTGCAAATAAAGTTTTATGAAATGCAACAATGCCCTTCGTTTGAATGTTCTCTATGGCTGCTCTTAGGCTTCAAAGGCAGGGTTGAGTGGTTGCAGCAGAGACTGTATATCATGCAAAGCTGAAGATATGTCTTCTCCAGCCCTCCATAGAAACAAGTTTGCCAGTCTCCGATGTAGAGGACTTCATTCACAATGACTACAGTGACTAGGGTCACGACCTTAGAATCAGACAGATGTGACCATGCTATGAATGGTGGCACCTGGCACTGTGCAGTGCACAGCCTGTTCCACTGTAAACATTAGCCCTGCCTGGGCAGGATTTTCTACGAGGCTTTGGGTGCTCAGGAGAGGGAGGGCAATGGTGTCCCTGAAATGCCAGCACCTCATCAGGGGCCGTAGTTCCTACTGAAAGTCAACAGCACGAGGTTTGAGAGGATCTGAGCAGGCAGAGGAGGTGAGTCTAAATTTAGACTTTCCTAAGCTGCTTTGTAAACCAAAGCCCCGGGAATCCCAGAGAAGGATGCTTGGCGCATGTCATCTCATCTCTGCTGCGCCTGCACGCGTTAAAAGGTTGGATGTGTGAGCGGATCATTCATTGGCCTCCAATGCGATATTACTGGGGACTCAGTAAGGAATCAGTGGAGAGATGGAGCTTCCCTGTTAGGAGTCCTGGGGTGGGTATTTCCACTCCTGTGTTTTATTACGGCATTCACCATAGAATCACGGGAGCCTGAGATTCTCACGTGAGAGTTACGTGCATTCATCTTACTGGGTGTCATTCGAGCAAAGCTGAACCGATGGCCTTTCCTTCTCTCAAGGTGAATGCCAATTCCCTGGTTTGAAGTCACACTTTATGATTCAGAGCAGCTCTGAGCCCCAGCTGCACCTGGAGAATGATCACCTTTCGCCCTGAGAAGCTGCAGCACTCCCCAGAGCTGCCATGCTCACTCCTCTGCCCAGGTGGGCACATCCAGAGGCCAGGTCTTCCCCTCTCCAGGGCTGCGGGGCCTCTAGGTATATCACATAACAAACAAACCGCTAATTCAAGACTTCCTTGGCAATAGGTGTTTTGTAATCAGTCCACCTGTGGAGAAAGACAAAGGGTTAACAGAATTATAGAGAGAAACTTAGAAAACAAAGATTGAGAAGAGATGAATGACAGTAAACTCAAATGAGAACAGAGAAACTGTCAGCCGAGAGCTGCCTGCTTCGTGGTGAAATTCTAGGAGAGGCAGCACCTAAGCAGAAGGTGATACTGAGAGGGTCGGAGTTCAGATGTGTTGGTTTGTCTGAGTGGCTGAGGCTCGTGAGAAGAACGCTGTCGAACAAGTTGCATTGGAGAAGCAAGCACAGGAAGGGGAGGCCGCCTGTCTAGGAAGTGTGGGCATTACACTTATGGAGACACACCTGAAGTTCCTCGGGTAATTCCAACCTACACTTATTTTCTAAGCGCTTCTTTGTGCCCTGGACTTACGCGTAAAGTCTAGTTGGGAGAAGGACATGTATAAAAAGTTAAACAACAGCCCTGATTGGTGCATGGCCAGTGTCCAATACAGAATGCACACAAATGCTGAGGGAGTTTAGAAAGGGGAGAAATGTCACTGAGGCCTGGGATGGATACATCGGAGGGGAAGCGAGACTTCGTCTGGATTCTGAGTGGCGGACAGGATTTCAACACGCGGGGAGGAAGCAGGAGAACATTTCAGGAACTGGGAAGGTACAAGCAAAGAAACAAGGCAGGACGTGAGAAGAACGTATTTAGAGGCCCAAGAGGAAGGTGGAGTGGTTGGAATAAAACCTTCACAAAGTGATTTGGTACCTGCCCACCAAAGCGGACAGTGTGCTGGGAAGACTACTCAGGCAGACAGACAAACAGACACACACACACACGCACACACACACTCATTCACACTCACTCACTCACAGGGGAGACAGTCCCTCCCGTCTGTGAGAGGAAAGGGAAAGTTTTAAAAATAAATAAAGCACCTCTTAATTATTCTCAGATTACCTGCATTGCAGCTGAGCTCAAACAGATCTTGCTTTTAGCTTACTGATGACGTCATCTCTCTGCTTAGGTACTCATCCCCATCTCTGTTTACAACCCTGTGAGGACTGGGAAGGGAAGAAGGCTTAAGTCTCTCCTCAAAAAGCAAAATATGGAACGGCCTCTGTTTGCCGTGCCCTTGGGAACCAGACCAGGCCTATGGGCAGAAAGGGAAAGAAGCTCCAGTTTGGTTTCTGCTATGTGACTTGGGTGGCAGGAGTCATAGGAGGGAAGGAGTCGGGCCCTGGGGTGGCTCTTTCGTTCGTTCCCCTGAATTAGGTCCAGGAGTGGGTGGTCCCAGCACTGTCTCTGTAACTGGCTAGGACTCCTCAAACAGAGTGAAGGGTATTCGCTTACCATCTCATCAAATGTTTATGGACCCTGTTTATGCTAGAAGTACTGAGCCGGTGTTCTCTGAGCCTCAGTACCCTCCTGTGCAGAGTGAGAACTTGGGCTAGAATCACTGCCTCTCAGTGGAGGTGCTGGCATTTGGAGGTGAGTGTCGGTTATTCACTGAGGGAGATGCTCAGCAGGATGAGTAGCAAATCTGGCCTTGGCCATTAAAGGCCAGCAGTGACCCTTCCTCAAATGAGCCAAGGAGGGCAGGACCATTCCCAGCTAAGGACCCTAAACTTGTTTGTTACAATTGCTTCCCAGTCTGAGATTCTGCTAGACCCAATAAGAACATGCAGAGTAGAGTTGCTGAAGATTTTACGAAACTCCAGAATAGTAGGTGCCTGTTACTCAAGTGTAATAAAATTTTCAACAACAACAATAGTAGGTAACATCTGTTGAGCAGTTACTATGTTACAGGTCCTTGGCAGATTTCTTTCATTAGAAGTTTTTAGAAGGGATCTGATTATTTACTATTTTGGATCATCTGCGTCCCCAAATTTGCCTTTATAATTTCAGAGCGCTGACTATTATTATTTTGCTTCAAGTTGAATAGAGTTGGTTTTTTGTTTTGTTTTGTTTTGTTTGCAGAGTTGTACAGAGTTCAAATATGAAAGTACTCCTACAGGGACCCTACTGTCTGGGGAAAATTAAGAAGCACCCCTGGTTAGATTCATTTCTTTGTGCCGGATGGACTTAGTAGACTTATAAAACCTGCCACTTTCTTAGAAGCTTTATTACCACTTTTACTTAAGAGGTCTGAATTTACATTGCAAGTTTTACAGGTTTTTCTCCCCGTTTATGTCCTGTGCTTGTAATTGGAGTCAGCAGCCGCCAGGGGGCAGTCAGGATTGGCTTTGACTCATTGCTTTGACGAGCTAAGGGTCCATCATCAGAGTTAAGTTCACCATGCCAGTCCTAGTATCATGCTAAGAAGTCTGTGCCCTGGTTTGCTGGGCAGAGTCCTTTTATTAGGGTGGCAATATAATCTCTTTGTAATTTAGTATGCCACCTACGCAGAAAGCAAGAGATACATTGTAATTAAATCTCAGCTCATGGCAAATTCTCTATTAAAATATTCAAAGATATTTGCAAAAGAAGGAAGAAAAGGGGTCCCAGTGGAAAAACAAGATGATCGATCCTTTATTTTGTCTGCAACTAGTTACATTTTAGCCTCACCCTTTCCAGCTAGTGCTGATGTGTATATTTGGAGAGCGTAGAGAATAAATTTCGCAAAGGTCAGAGCTGATCATTCCCACCCACAATTTGTGCATAGTAACCTTCGGGGAGCAAGCATTTACATAAAAGGCACACCATTTGTTGATCTTATCAAATCAATCCATCTTCTCTCTCTTCCAGGGGAGCGCTGCACACAGCAGGAGGGGTGGCTGGGCAGTGCAAAGCCTGGAATCCCCTGAGCAAGCAGTGTTTCAGCTGGCTGGACAGATCAAATAACACTTGCGCTGGTTAACAAAAGACGCACAAGTGGGAAGGTGTTGGAAGCCGGAGTGTGGAAATTTACCCGTTATTTTTTTTGACAGGGAAGGAGACTCTATCCGAAAGATGCCGCATTCCTGCAGCCTCTCCGAGTCCAGCAGAATACAGTCTTGGTCCAGGTGGTGTGGATAAGGAGGTGACAAAGGATGCTGTCCCCATCTGAAGCCTCCAGAGGATCCTGGCCTGGCAGCTGAGCTTTCCTCGGATTCGGGACTTCAGGGGTAACTTGGTAGAACTCAGGAAAGGTGTTCGGGTTTCTCCAGCTTTCTGCACCGATGCTCACCAGGCTGGTTTGGTTTGCAGAATCTAAGGTGAGCTGGTAGAAAGGGGAGCTGACAGAGGTAGAAAGAAGCCCCTAGAAGCCTTCAGATTCCGTTGTTGGGAATCCTTTCTGCTCGGGACACAGAGAGCGGCTACCAAGCTGCCAGAGACTGTGATACGACTGAGCTTTGGACCTCGTCAGTAAAGGAACACAGTTCATCATCAGCTTCACATTTCATCCAGAAGGAACCTCTTTTAACAAAGGATTTAAAGGGGAAAGTTTCTACATCTTCATTTTGTGGTCCATTATGATAGAAAACTTCATGCTCGTGTAGATAATGGGACTGGCTTTTCTTTCCAAGATGCTATATTTGAAAGTAGCATGAGCCATTCTCAGGGTGGAGAAGGGCTTGGGATACGCAGGAGTTGGTGGACAGCCCTCCCAGTGCAGGTCAGGAAAACAGTGTGAGCCTCCAACTTCTGCAGCTCAGCAAGCATGGACATGTGCCACTCTTGTCTCCAGAGAGCTGGTGGCAGTGACATCACCACGAGAAAAAGCATCCCTCAGCTTTGGGACTTGACAGAATGAGGTGTGCTGGGGAAGCCGTTAGCTGGGACTTGGCCTTTCCTCACCGCCCCTTTGCCGCACGGGCAGCCCCTGACCACCACTAAGCCAACAATGGCCGAAAAGGGTGACTGCATGGCCAGCATCTATGGGTATGACCTCGGCGGGCGCTTTATTGACTTCCAACCCTTGGGCTTCGGTGTCAATGGGCTGGTGCTGTCAGCCATGGACAGTAGAGCCTGCCGGAAGGTGGCCGTGAAGAAGATCGCCCTGAGCGATGCCCACAGCATGAAGCATGCGCTCCGGGAAATCAAGATCATCCGGCGCCTGGACCACGACAACATCGTGAAGGTGTATGAGGTGCTGGGGCCCAAGGGCGCCGACCTGCAGGGTGAGCTGTTCAAGTTCAGCGTGGCCTACATTGTCCAAGAGTACATGGAGACCGACCTGGCCCGCCTGCTGGAGCAGGGCACGCTGACGGAGGAGCATGCGAAGCTGTTTATGTACCAGCTGCTCCGTGGGCTCAAGTACATCCACTCTGCCAATGTGCTGCACAGGGACCTGAAGCCCGCCAACATCTTCATCAGCACGGAGGACCTTGTGCTCAAGATTGGGGACTTCGGGTTAGCAAGGATCGTTGATCAGCATTATTCGCACAAGGTACGCCTGCCGGAATGGCTGATCGGGGTGGCCCGTGGAATTCTCAAGAATGCTCATGCTGTTCCCAAGTGTATCCTAGCTCCATGGGAGGCATGGGACTGGAGTCAGTGTCTGGGGGAGCTGGAGGGTGCAGGAGAGATCGCTGGTTTGAAAAGTTGTCATGGAGAGTGTCTGGTTCTGTCTTGGCTCTGCTACAGTGCCATGACCAGTAACCCCGGGCCGTATAAGAAGGACTTGGGCTAGATGATCTCTAAGATTTCTTCCAGCTCTAAACTCTATGGCTTTAAAATTGTGCTGTTGGTGAGTTTGCCTCTAGCATTCTCTCACCCCTATTGTCTCCTCTCATCACAGCTGACCCACCCTGCGCATCATTCTGTCAGTGGACAAGGCACAAACAGTTAATCTGATCAACTAGTCTTCAGTGTCCGTTATCCGGTGAATGCCTCAGGTCTCTCAGATCCCATGGTGCCCTGGCCCCTCAGTGCTATACTAAAGCTATGAGTGTCAGGATGGTACAATTGAGACCCCGTGTGGGGGTGGCTAAATGCTCCACCATCTGCAGAGATCAGAGCTGACCCGGCCACACTGGTGGAGATACTAACACTCGTTCTCAAGGCCCTAGACCTCTTCTTACCTAATCCATTCCTCCTTTTCTGGGCTGGGAGACCTCTGAAATTCTATTCCCACCACCTCCCACCCCCCAGTTCCTGCCACATTAGGGGAGCCTCTGAGCACCTCGGCTTGAGCGCATATCACCACGCGCCCCTCACCAGAGCTGGGGGCTGAGTGTCATTTCCAACCTCCTGTCAAAACCTTCGTGCAATGAATTTTAGAATAAAAACATTCCCTAGGTGCACCAGGAGCTGTTATCAGCCAAGGGGCTTGGGCGCGTGATGAAAGTGGAGGGTAGCTCTGACCTTGAACATGTTTCCTTTGCCTATTTTCTGGCATCCAAAGTCATAGATGCACAGAAAGGCACTGACCTGTCGGGCACAGCTGCAGCGGGAGGGTTTCTAGGGGACAGGGGAGGCAATGCTCCCCGTTCCTGCCTCACTGGCTGGAACTTGGACTCTGGCCCAGATTTCAGTGCCCAGATCAGCCCAGCTGGCTCTATCTAGCTCCTTGGTGCCACCTTAACCACGAGCTTGCCCTCTGCCCCGCCTCCTGCAGCCAGTCCATCTGTCAAAACTGACAACTGAGTATGTAGACAGGGATGTCCATGGTAAAAATGAATAAATAAATAAATAGAAACGTCCTCCTGTCTTCCTAATGCCCTGTGATATTTCTACCATCTCTTTCTTCTAAGGAGCAATGACTCCAAACAGTTGAACCAAAGGTTTTAACTCAAATTAATTCTTATTTGGTACACTTCTTTCTGGGATGCACAAAACCACCTGAATTGGAATAAACCAGTACATGGGAAACAATGAGAAGATCCCCCCTGGCGATAGGGTCTGAGTAAGTGAAGCATTACAGAGGCAGCGCTCAGAACAGCATGGAGTCGGCCTTCGGGAAAGTGAAGGAAGGTAGTTTATTGGGGTACGATTGGCCGTAGGAATATGATAATTTCTAGGAGGTGCACAGTGTGAGGAAGCGACGCTGAGGAGGCAGAGGTCTGGGCTCCCCTCCGGTGGTGCTGGCTTGGGACTCGAACGCTTCCTTCTGGGAGCCTTAGTTTACCCATCCTTGACAGAGATGAAATAGGTGCCCTGACTGCACCATTGGCTTGTGGTTATGAATCAAAAAGTGGAGCGTGAGTGTCAAGCCTCTTGGAAGTAGGAGGGACCCCGTCTGTCCATTTCGTGAGTGTTGACTGAGCGCACACCGGCTGCAAGCCCAGTGCTGGGAGCCGGGGAGGACACCCAGGTCCCTGTTCTTCAGGGCAGGAAGCCACTTCTCCAGTTGGGACTTACAGTTTCCTGATGCAGAGGAATTTAGATGCTTCGACGTACTCTTCTGGGGCTCTCTTCAATAAAAGTAGCTGTTGGAGGTTTAAAAAAATCATCAGAGCCCAGCAGGTGTTCATGTCAGCCCTGCGTTTGGCAAGCTCCACCCACCCCGCCCGCTTCCTCCCTCATACACCTGCTTTACGCTTCCTCCCCTTTTCTCCCCAAGGGATGGCAAAGGGCTTTATATTTGGTGCTTTGATTTATCCGATGTGCATTTAAATCAGTTCTCATTTAATCCTCATAATGCTGTCAGGCGCTTAGGGCAAATGGTTCATTTTGAAACAGAGAGAACTGGCTTTTTCAAGATTATTTATCTGACGGTGGCAGAAAAGGTACTAGACCTTGGACCTTCTTACGTCTTGATGGATGGTCTTTCTATACGCCATCTCCTTCACGAAGGCGTCCTGGGTCCCCAGGTGGAATTATTCTTTCCTTCCTCTGAATTTCCAGGTTGCTTTTTCCCCATCCCATAACCTGGATCTTCTTGCACTGACCATTCTCTGCTCTTTCTTACAAGTATTTGTGTCTGAGTCCTTTGTGCTCTCCTAGGCCAAGAGCCCCTTGGTTCCTTGAGGGCCAATTCCTGTTCATCTCAATTTTCCCAGGGGAGTCTAATCACTGTGCCAGAGACATGGCCCAGTTGATTTTGTTGGCTGTCAGTCATTTACCAGCACATCGCAGATAGGAAGCTAGTTGAGTTCATTGGTTCCATGTGATTAGGAGGTTTGAATCTCAGAAAGAGAGCAAGCACATAATTCTTCCAGCCAATGGACTGGTTGGGGTCAGACATGTACATCTATTCTTCTTGGTAGGAGTGGAGGATGGTGTCTACACGGAACTGCTCTAAACCCCTCCTAAAGTTTTGTGGATCCTACACTCGCCTTGAAGAGATTGTGCTCACCTGGGCTGCCGCTGACAGCTTTGTGTAAATTACATAAAAAGGTACCCAGTGTTTTCAGGCTGATTCAGCTCAGTGCCAGGGACGGGCTTTGTGATCCAGCTGAGGGCTGGACCCACCGCTTGGCCAGGCACAACCCACCCAGCAGTCGGCAGCAGCTGGGTTCTCACTCCTCATAGGTGGGCAGTAAGTTTCCTCCACTTCCACATCCCGTCATCTAGCACGGGGTGGGGCCTGGCTCAGGGTAGGTGCCCACTGTGTGTGTTTGGTGAAGAAAGTGCCAAAGGAAATGGCCTACTCTTCTCTGATGAGCAGCTGGCAGCACTGGGGCTCCCGTCATAGTCAGGGAGCACCCTTGGGCACCCCCGGCAGTCTCGGTCTTTGTGAGCTCCAAAGAGCAACCAGAGCCCCCAGGAGCACCTCGCTGTCAGGGAAATAGCCATGGGTGGCAGTGGAGGTGCTCAGATGGCTCGCTCTCAGCAGAGGTGGCGTGGGGAGTACTTGCCTCTCTCCGTGTCATAATGACTCACCTCACTAATTGCATGACCTCAGGCACGTCTTTTCCTTACGCTGTTTATTCCTAGAATACGAGATCTATAGGAAGACCTCACCATCATCTTATTTACTCCCTTTATTTTACACATGATAAAACCAAGGCCTAAGAAGAAAAACAAACAAACAAACAAAAAGACCCACTCAAGGTCACAGGATGAATGGCTGAGCCAGAAGTAAAGCATCCGTATTCCATCTCCATGTCCACTGTTTTTTCTGAGCCTCTCTTCTCAGTTGTCTTGTCTGCCAAATGCGGTCATCATTCCCATTCTGCTTATTCCATAGGATTCTTGTTAGAGTCACATGACAGTGGGGACGTCAAAGTGCTTTCAGATGTAAGCACAATCACTAACAGAACTATCTGCCCAGTAAATGCCATGGTGATACCAGGCAGACACCCGGATGTCAGCGTCCCCTCCACTGAAATATGGAACCAACTCCTGCCATGATGACCGAAGTCACGAGGCCCTCCCCGAAGGGCGGCTTCCCAGCCCGTGGTCCTGTTAGGCCTTCTTGGCAGGCCTGCTAATGAGTTCCATGTCGTTTGTATTGAGAAGAGGCAGATGAAGGGTCAGATGAAGCATGTTTTCCTTTTAATTTATCCTATTAGAAAGTAGGTGATCTCAAAAGAGAAAAAAAAAAAAGTTGTTGAAGACTTCACTGAGTCCTGTGTAAATTCTAAGAGATGCCAGGAGCTCCCGGGAATCTGCAGAGGGCCGAGCAGCGTGTGGACAGCCTGATTAGCTGTATGAACACTCCCCTCTGGGAAGGGCCCACCCATGGCCAGGGAAAGGAGCTGCCTTTCATCCTCGCTGGGGCCGCCGGGAGGTTGCCAGCAGACTTGCCTTTCCCGGGGGCAGCAGGCAGAAAATACCTGGAAAAGAAAGCGTGAGTAGGAAGCTTATCAGAATTTGGTCAACGAAAGAAAGGCTTTTGTGTTTAGGTGGGTCATACCAGAAAGTCTGTTTTCTGCTAAGCTGGTCTTCCTTTGAGTCCTGACCCTTCTCTATTTCTTACAAAACAGAGCCCTCTGTTTTCTTACATCGTTCATGATCAGAATGCTTTCACACTCTGCTTCTGTGTCTCATGAAGATTCCTTAGAAATCGACTTGTACAGTGATTCTCGAAGTGGGTGCTGGACCGGCAGCATTGGCTTCACCTGGGAGCTTGTTCGAGATGCAAATTCTCAGGTCCTACCTCAGACCTACTGAATCGGGAACTCGAGGTGGGGCCCAGAAGGTGTCTAACAAGCCTCCAGGTGATTCTGATGCTTAACTTTTCAGAACTACTGATCCGAAGACGTGGAATAGCTTGTGTGTGCACAGAAAGCTGACGTTCCTGATGCGTTCGCTGTTGCTTACAGCTGTGGTTCTCCAACTTCAGTGCAATGAAGAAGGCCAAGAATGCCTCTTAGTTAACACAGGTGTATTTGAAGCAGATACCTGGACTGAAATGGGACCGTCGGTGGTGGGGCTGTCAGGCAGTGTGGCAGGGAACTGTGAAGATCGTTTCAGGCAGGATGGCATTTATGACTTTTAGGACCGTCACTCAAATTTTGCAGAAAACTACACACACCAACGACCTAAAGCAGAAGGAGTGTCAATTCTTTTTAGGTTTGATTTTAACAACAGTTAGGTGATTCAAACAATGATTTTAGAAAACATGTACTCATTCTGGTGTAAACTAGTTCACTAGATGTTATTTAAAAACAGAGACATTGGTTTTCACAATTCAGTGAGACTGAATGATTGAAGGCTCAGCAAATGACTGTAGTTTGTTAAGGCTTGTGCATTCACGGTCCCCAAGGAGCCAAAGAGGTACATGATGCCACGCACATACAGCCAGCTTCCAAAGGCTTCGTATGGAGTTTTGGTTGGCAGCATTTATGCTGGTTTAATTATGTTGTTCCACCTCATCTCCTTCCTCTCTCCTGGCCACTCTGCCTTCCTTCGATGCCCTCTCATCTGCCCTGTCTGCCTGGGAAGACACACAGAAGCCCTCCCTAAAGCATACATGCCCTTTCAACTGAACCTAGGAGGAGGAATGCTTTCTCCTGTGGCTGAAATAGAGTCTTTGCTGATGGCCAAGAGAGTGTCCATTTGGTGTTCCATGTTCTTACGCTTTAGATTGCAGATGGAAAGGCCCAAGGTGGAAGGAGTGAGAAAGGGCTTCCCAGGACCCTAGACTAGGATGGTGCTAGCATTGGAAGAGGCCCGGCCGTACTCAGAGCCCAGGGTTTCATGAGAAAGTGGGCTCGTGGAAGGACAACTTGCTGAGGACCCAGCTAGAAATTCTTAAGCTGCTAAGCATATTATTCCAAATCAGTGGAGCTGAAGAGATTTATTTAAAAGGCTATGAAATATCCCTTTTTAAAAGGGAAAATATGACCTAGGGGATTAGAGCAGAGGTTGTACTAGAGAATCAAGTGTCCCTGAACACTCAGACTTGGAAAGCTAATTTTGTTTGCTTTCAGTGACTCCCTTCCCCTTACCACTGTAGCCCCAACCCCAGGAGCAAGGTCTTCATGCTGTCCCTGGGCCTCTTGGGGTCCTCTTCTCCCCACTCCCGGAACACCACACCCAGGACTCCCTTCCTTGGAAGGAACCCCACTTAGCTCCAGGGGCAATATTCTAAATCTTTAACAACTTGCATGGCCCAGGCCCCAACCAGTCAGAAAGGAGTCCAGCCAGAGGCCTAAGGCAAGGTCCTGGAGGTGCTCCTCCTGCCAGGGATTGACCTTGATTGCTGGAGCATAGGGAGGACTGGGGGTATATGGAAATGGAGCTAAGATGATGAGTAAGAAGATCGGGGGATTGGCGCAGTGGCTGTTTTCCAACCACTTTGCAGATGTCGCGTTATTCCAATGACGGCCCAGCTGTGCCAGTGCATACCACCATGCTTTGCTGCCTTCCTCTTCATTCCAATGTTCACCCTTTGTATGGGCCTGTGACTCTGCTGTGCCCAGAAATGGTTTTCTTTGTATATATCCTATTTGGGATTCATCGAGATTCTTGGATCTGAAGTTGATTACTTTTTTCTCTACCAATTGGAATGTGAACACAGGAATATTCTGTCTATGTGCAGAATATTGTCATGTTCCTGAGATATTTACACCTTGGGAGTACCCAGGAGTAAGGACAATTGTTTTTTCTGCCCACTTTCTTCTTCTCTAGACTCTGATTACATATATGTTAACTCAGCTTGGTATTGCCACAAAATATTGTCCAATCTTTTTTCTCTTCTCTTTTTAGAATGAATGATTCCTATGGCTCTGTCTTCAATTTCATTGACCCTTTCTTCTGCCATCTCTAATTTGCTGTCATTTGGTAAATTTTCCATTTTGGATGAAATTCCCTCCTGGAATTTCCATTTGGTTCTTATTTATAGTTTCCATTTATGTCCTGAGATTCCCCATCTCTTCACTTATTGAGACCATATCTTCCTTTAAATCCTCGAACATGTTTATAATACCTTCTTTAAAGTCTTTGATAATTCAACATCTGGGACACCTCCGGGTCTGTTTTCCTAGCGACTATTTTTTTCTTGAATTCGGATCACATTTGCCTGCTCCTCCACAGTTCTAGTAATGTTCGGTTGTTTGTGGACAATTATTTTGTCTTCCTTTAACAAGTGTTGAATTTTGTTATGGCAAGCAGTTAATTTACTGATGCTTCTCCTTGATTCTGCTAAGGCTTGGTTTGAGGCTTTGATAGGGCAGACCTAGAGGAGCTCTTTCTCTAGAACATAGTCCTTACTTTTGAAGATTGGCCTTTCTATTATCTCGCCTGAATGCCTGGAACATGAACAAGGTTTTTCCCCTCTAGCTGGGCTGGAACTCTTATAGATCCAGTATCTCTGAAACCTCTAATATCCCTCTTCTGCTGTTAGTTCCAAAGTAACTAACTCTTTTTTTCTCTTCTAGACCTTGCCAGAGTCCCACCCTGTGTATGTGCAGCACAGGCCTCAGCCCGAGGGCTGTGGAGGAACCCCTGCCCCTAACAACAAAATTCTCTTGACCCTATGAGGCTTCTTCCTTTCCAGCCTGCTTCAGCAGCCCCAGACTCTGGTCTCTGCTTCCGAAGCTCAGTAGATGACTTTGTTCTGCTTTGCTCCACCTCCTTGTGCTTTGGTTGGGAAATCTACCCAGGCAGAGTGCCAGGGTGAACATGAAGTTCGCCTTATGTTTTTCCTTCCCTTCTCGCAGGGATCCTGCATAGCCAAGTGTCCAATGCCTGAAAACATCCGCTATGTAGAATTGTCCAGTTATATAGTTGCTTTCAACAGGAGGGCAAATCCATCATGATCAGAAATGGCCAGCCCTAACATCTAATGACATAATGCTCTACGTAGCTAATTATTTTTTAATACTAGATTTTTAAGCACGTTGGA
This sequence comes from Rousettus aegyptiacus, assembly GCF_014176215.1. Classification (NCBI taxonomy): domain Eukaryota; kingdom Metazoa; phylum Chordata; class Mammalia; order Chiroptera; family Pteropodidae; genus Rousettus; species Rousettus aegyptiacus. The sequence continues at coordinate 77,513,503 of NW_023416287.1, forward strand.
GGAAATGTTGATGGCTTACTTATCTCTACATTCCTATAGTATGCTTAATGAATACTATTAAACAGAATTAAGTGGGAGAGTCTAGGGGATAAATGTTGAATAACGTGCTCCTCTTTCCCTTTTTACCAGTAGATTTTCTGGTAGGGAACTCCCTTTTATATGATATCTTTGGTCTTGCTGGGAAGGGTCCCAACCTCCAGTCTTTGCTCCATAGTCTCTCCTCTTGAGTACTCCCAGGTTATAAATGTCTCAGGAACATGACACTGACTTACTCCAGAGACAGAAATTCCTGTGTTTATACCGAAGAAGGATGATTAGAAAATTGAATCAAATCCTTTTCAATTTTCTCCTGAAGTGTGGTTTCTTTTTTTAGCCTTTGCGATGGTTTCCTGTTGAGAAGGCAGTAGTATAGGAATAGAAGGCTCAGGGGGAGTATCGTATTGCTATGATTATCCTGACTTTCCTGGATAGCTTCTACACCAGTACCACACTTTTGTGAGCTGGGTGAGGCCAGCTCTTATCTCCAGCTTCATTTGCTGCCACCTCACTCACCTCATGCTGTAAAGTCACTGACTTTTCACCACTCCTTGGAGAACAGCAAACTTCATGACAGCTCCGGACCCACACACTGTTCTCATTGCACCCACATAAATTCCTGCTTATCCCTATAGATCCTGTTCAGAAGTCCCACCTCTGCAAAGCTTTGCCCAGCTCCCTAGGGGAGAGTTAAATGACATCTTCCTCTGGTTTCCCAAAGCAGTTATACTTACATTATTGTGGTTATATGTTTGCATGCCTCTTCCCCAGTAGACAGTGGAGCCCTTAAGGAAAGAGTATGGATCTCATTCATTTCTGTATTCCTAAAACCTAGCACAGTATCTAACCCATAACATGTGTTCATTAAATACTTATGGGCTGACTAATGTAGAATCCAAGCTTCCGCCTTTGCGCTGAATCAAGCATGGTCCTCAAGAGCCTCTCAGGATAAAGCTTGCAAATAAATATCTGAAGCCATCTATCATGGCTCTTTCAATCTCTGCAGCCTATAATATTCAGGCACTGTTCTTCACACAATAATATTCTTCTTCTTCACACGATAATATTCAGGCGTTGTTCTAAGTGCTTGACAGGTATTAACCTACCTAATTTTCATAATAACCTACCATAGTAGATGCTGTTGTTGTCCCCATTTTATAGATGAACACACCGAGGCACGGAGAGTAACTTGTTCAAGGTCACCCAGCTAGTAAGTGGCAGAGTTGGGTTTCAAAGGCCAGAAGTGCCTTCAGAGGCCATGCTTTTAGCCACTGAGTAACACTACCTTGTTGGCTATTCACATGACAGTGTTTCCAGAGCTCGCAAAATCCTGATCGTCCTTTCATTGACCTCCCTTTCTTAGAATGTGTCTTCTAGGACAGATGCTACGTGATTTAACTAGCAGAGTCGGTGGGAGTGTGGCACCTCTGCTCTGTATGTGACTCGCCGTTCGTGGGGCAGGTGGATCTTTGGGAGCTGTGTCATACTATTAGCTCATGTTGAGCTTGTAGCCAGCTAACTTCTGTTAAAGTCAGTATTCTCTAATTCACACTTATATGGTTGATTTTTTTAGCCCAAGTATAAGACTTTATGCTTATCCCTGATAGATTTCATCTTATTGGCTTCAGGCAAATGTTCCAACTGGATGAGGTCTTTTTGGATCTTCTTTCTATCACGTAATCTTTACCCTTACATCTTTAAAATTTTAAGCCTGTCTTCTAGGACTTCACTCATATCACTGATTTAAAAATGTATAAAGAGATTAGGTGAAAGGCTTAGCCTCATGGCCACTAGACACCTCTCTCCAGGGTGGCACTGACCCTAAGCTACCATTCTTCGGGTTTAGTTGTCTAACCAGTTGTGAATTTACATAATTATATAGTTGTCTGGCCCATGTTTCTTCATTTTCCACAAAAATGTCCTAAGAGATTTAGCTAAATGCCTTATTGAAATTCAGGGACATTTCCTATAGAACTTTCTCATTCTACTTCAATACAATTTTAAACTCATCCTAAATTTTAAAAAAGCCCAATTCAAACTACATGACCAGCTGTGACACTTTAATTTCTAAAGACATGGAACTCAGATGTTGGCAAACTCCACCACTTTACTTAGAGAAAACCTGATACATGAAACTCTGAACTTAGCACATTCATGTTGGAGGTTAGGGCATGGTTAAGTAAACCATGGCTCGTCCACTAAGTAGAATGTTATACAGCTTATTTTCAATGGTGTTTTTGAAGAGTTTACAATAACATAGAAAATGTTTATGTAATAATGATTAGGTTAAAAAAGAAAGAATCGGAGTTGTATAGATGGTATGATCGTAACAGTTTAAAACAAGGAAAAAAGAATGACGATTAAAACATAGACTTAGGTTAAAAACTTCAAAATGTTAACAATAGTTGGACAACACATGGCTTTCTCCATCTTCTTTTTATTTTTCTATAATACCCCAAAATGTGCAGCACGAACATGCATAATTTATCACAGTGAGCTTTTCAGGTGGGAGGGCAGAGAAATCGCTGTAGGAATTAGTTTACCAAGAGCATATTTACTACAAAAAGTGTGGTCAACCTGACTTACTCGGTTCCTGAGAGAGAAGGGTCGAGCACACCGGCTCCTGGGCCAGGAGTGCGTGCAAGCCGACCCCTCACCCCCGTCTTCTCTGCAGCCTCCGCCGAGTCACACATGTGAGTCTCACCTCCCCAGTCTGTGTGGCAGCCCAATGTTGGCTGCTGCTTCCCTGGGGACCATGGGACAGGTGTGCCATGTCACCTTCTCACAGGTGGACTGGGCAGACGCTGACTGGTGCCCTGTGACCCTGAGGAAGTTACTCAACCTGCCTGGGGCTGGCTCCGTACTCTCATAATAATAAATCCTTTCTCATAGGGCTGTGTGAGGAGGAGACGAAATGTGTGTGAAATGCTTAGCACTGTGCCAGGCGTCTGGGAAGCGCTCAGTAAATATTAGCTCCTTTTTTTTTTTCACTATGATTATGAATCACTATTGGGGGGAGTGTCTCTGGCCTCAGATACCTGTGATTCCACCACTAACTTTATTGAGGGAATTGACCATACTTCAGTTTCTCTTCTAAGATACAAATGGAAGGTGTGAAGAAGAGTGGGAATATATTAGGAAACCCTTATTTGAATGAATTTTGTCAAAATGGATTAATGAGGAAGCACTAGGAGTGTGTTGGGGTCAAAGGAGACCAAAAAAGGAAGCCCCCCTAAATTTCAACACTTTTGCAATTTGGCCAAAGACTAGTTCTAGTACCGAAGTTAAGCACTAGGGGTGATATTCAAAATATTTAACAATTGGTGAGCTTGGAGACCAACCAATCAGAACAGACATTGGTGGTGACCAACCAGAATGGGTCCCTGCCGTGAGCACCCGTCACCGTCCCCTTCCACCCTTCACCCTGCAAACACTAGAGAGCAGGGCCTGGCCTCCCCAGAGGTGCTCATTTAGAAGTCCGTCAGCGACTCCCACGTCCGGGCACACGGAGCCCCCACCGAGAGCCCCACCCTGGCACAGCTGATTCGAGAAGAGCAGGCCCTCGTCCCACAGCTGCCCCAGCTCTCTTATCCTTGCTTCCTCCTCCTCTTTTCCATAATAGCTTGTTTGTCCTCTACTGTCCCTCAAGCACTTGACAAGATCCCCTTGTTGTCTGTGGCACCAGGAAAAGACAAGTCATCCTTACTCTCCCTCCTGTGCCCTACTGGCCTCTCCTGTGTCCCCAGATGACCTGGCTAGCAGGTTTTGGAGAGCATGGGGGCTCTAGAGTGTTGTCACAAAGATTTTATTGCAGCATCTTCTACGCAGAACCACTACCATCTGCAGAAACCATGTGCCCCTCCCAGTGGCGAGCTCAGTTAAGCAGTTGTGATCTGCGGGACTCATCTTGGGGATGAATTTTTTCTGTTTTCAATCCCTCAGCCTTTTGTGATGGAATTGGAGTTGCAGTTCCCTGTGCAGGAGGACAAGCACGAGATCATAGCCTGACCTGCCCCGCCTGGCTTCCTAGGCCTGAGGAATCACCGCATCAGAAGGAGGTTGTCAGTAGACCACAAGCTGAGCTCAGAGGCGCCCAGGCCAGGAAGGCTGAGTGGTGCATCTGGTTCTCTGCAGCCCTTTGTCTTAGCTCTGTTCTGTGGTCACTAGCTGCCCTCAACCCTGACCCCAACCAATTTGCAAATGCCGTGTGGGTCAGAAGCTAATGATAGAGCACAAACAGCCAAAGGCTTCCTTAGCTGGGGGATCAACATCATCATATCTGCCCTGACATTTTTCCTCCGACTCGCGATAATGCGCCCTGGGAGTTCTTCCCACCCATGCTCACTCTGAGTCCTCACACCAACCCTCTGAAGGAGGCAGGGCAGGTTAATTATTGTCCTCAGTTGATGGCTGGCGACTAGGGAGCCCCTGGGGTTGAAGAGCTCATCTGAGACCCCACTGCTAATGAGAGAGACAGAGCCAGGACCAGAGCTGTCTCCAGGGACCTGGAGCAGCTGATGCAACTGGGCTCAGCTCCAGGGCTGGAGAACTCCCCTGGCACCTTCTGTGAAGGAAAGAGGGAAGTCATGAAAGAGGAGGCACTTGCTTCTGCTTCCCCATGAGGGAGTCAGAGAACAGAGCAGTTCTGAGACCTTCTCTGGGATCCACAAGGAGCGGAGATGGAGCCAGGACCAGAAGTTGCAATCCTTCTCTCCGGGACCTTGCGTCTCTCTGCGGGTCCGCCTTCCAGCAGCGCTCCCTCCTGGTCGTGTCCCTTTGCCGTCCTCGCCGTCACTCCCGCAGTGCTCTCTCCTTCCACCTCGCTGAACTAGAAATTTACTGAGGCCCAGGGCCTGCGGATTCTTCAGGGTTCAGCTTCCCATCGAGGGACCAGAGCTCGCCACCTGGGTGCACAGCCAGCTGAACAAAAAGGCTACTGGCCACGACATCCCTTTCAGTGGAATGATGGTTTATATTTGCCTTTAAATGCTTTTTTATAAACAGTTTTATTTATATAAGCAACATATACAATTGACCATTTAATGTGTACGATACGATGGCTCTTAGTATATTCACAGGTCATGCGTCTGTTGCCAGAATCAATTTTGGAATGTTTTTCATCACCGCCAAAACAAAGCCCACGCCCCCACCCCGAGTGAGCCCCCATCCCAAAGTCTTCATCTCCTCCAATCCTAGGCAACACTCGTCTACTTTCTTTCTCTATAGATTTGCCTATTGAGGATATTTCATGTAAATAGAATCATATAATGATGTGGTCCTTTACGACTGCTTTTACTTAGTATAATGTTTTCAAGGTTCATCCATCGGCAGCAGGTATCAGTACTTAATTTCTTTTTATTGCTGAATAAGATACCATCTATGGATATACCACATTTTGTTTAATCTGTTCCTTAGCTGATGGGCCTTCGGTTTGCTTCTGCTTCTTGGGTATTATGAGTAGTAGTCCTTCTATGAACATTCATGGACAAGTTTTTTGTGTAGACATAGGTTTTCATTTCTCTAGGGTTGAATTCCAGGAAAAGGAATTTTTAGGCTTCAGCCAGCAAGTAGGGGCACTGTTTTTCAAGCAATCTTTCTGTTGCTCCAGAAATCACACTGCCCGTTGCCAAGGTTTTAGGTATACTTACCTGGAGCCTCAGTACAGGGCCTCACCCAGTCCTAGTGGGCACCCCCTCTGCTCTCTGGATGAAATCTTTTATTATTCTTCAGGGACTAAATGGTGCATGTGAGATCTCTTCCACCTGCTGCACCTTCTATAGGAAAGAATCCAGATGTTCAGGACTCAGCAGGGAGCACCGTGGACTCACCGTTAAGAGCCCAAGAGAAAGAACTCTGGTGAGAAGCAATCAGGGTACAAGCCCTGATTCTGTTCCTTAAAAATTGTGTGACCTCGAGCAAGTTATTTATCCTAAACTCAGTTCTTTCACCTGTAAGAAGGAAATAACAGTATCTATTTTATAGGGTTGTTCTAAGGACTAAATACGGTAAAGAATGCAAAGTGTTTAGCAAGGAGGAAGCGCTCAGTACATGGGGGCTCTTCTCGTTTCTGGTGGTACAGAGCTGGGCATGTGGGAGGAACGAGAACAGAAGGACCAAAGCCAGCTAGTGCCTGGGGTTGGAGAACTCGGGGTAAGGATACCTGTTTCTGTCAACTCAGCTTTGACCCAGCGTCTCCTTTGCTGTCCGTGGAGGGAGAGCATGGAGTGGTGTCGGCTGGAGGCTCCCAAGTAGAGTGCCAGTTTTGGACTCATGAGTGAGGACAACAGTCCCTCTGTTTTGCCGCCTCATCCATCTGAGCCACAGGCAAGATGGGGGTTAAAAAGATTTGACGCTGCTAAACAGATGGTGGACGGCCCAAGCATGAAGTGTCTACATTTTACCTGGGCCAGTGTACCCTCTTTTTACACACGATTCTAATAAACTTAATTATCTGGTTGTCAAATCTACAAGGGGATGAGACAGGCACCCTTAAAGCAGAGAGAAGTGACAGCTCATAGTCCGACAAGAGACAGGAAATGCAAAGGTGACAGCAGAATTAACGAAGAGTCGCAGCCATCGGGCTCTTGAGAAGCGTTTTTGCCTCCCTTTGATTTCTGAGAGCTGTGTGTGTGATGACTCAGAATCATGATGCTCAAAATCTTGACCCTGCCGAAGGGTGTTAAATCACATTCAGTATATTTTAAGAAGCCAGCTGTGATATAATGACCATAGAACCTTGAATGGGGGAGCATTTTCCAGTGTGCATGTACTTCCCATGCATTTGATTTTCCTGTGTTTAATTGTTCAGTTATCGTTTGATCCCCATGATAATCCTATGGTATAGCTAGGGATTGTATTATTGTCTCCCACTTTATAGCTGAGGAAACTAAGGCTAAGAGACTTGCCTAGGCTTCTATAACCAGTAAGGGGTAAATCTGGGCTCTGCTCCAGAACCTGTGCTCTTTCCAGGAACCACAATTTCAATCTGTCCCTGAAGCTCTCGCCCACTCCCATGCACCCAGGTCCTCAGGCCACCCAGGGTCATCTATGTCCTTTACAATCCACATCTCACAGGCCAAGCATGTTCCTCTCCCTCACCTCTGGTGTCCTGTTTCCTCAAAGTCATGCTAGCAAACTCCTAAATGATACCCAACTGGAAGAGCATGCTTATCTCCCATAGTGCCCTCTCTCCATCTAACAGGGCCCCGTCATAGACTCTTTAAAGTAGGCTTATGTCTGTGTGTATCCCCTTCATGTGAAGCGAACACTTGATACTCATTGAATGAATGAGTGTTAATTTAGTAGAGGCCTCGTGCACGCCCACGCTGTTGCTCTGTATAATTTATTCTGAAGGTGGGAACAACAGGCCCCACAGCAGACTCCCAGGAAGAGTTATTGGTATAGAGATGGGTTCAGTGACACCGTATACATGGCTTCGGATTCGCCCAGGAAGATCTGTCAACCTCTGGCTCTGCCCCCTCCTTCACTCCGCACCTGCACCACCCTCACTGATAGACAGGGAGAGTGTGAAAGCGGCATGCAGATTTCAGTCATTAACGTGTAATCACTGTCCTGATCACCAGACACTCACTGAAGGTGAAAAGTCCGCGCTGAGTATTGTAAGAGAGAAATTATACTACTCCTTCTCCTGGTCACTCTAAGAAACCAGCCTGTAGCAAACGTGTTTGACAGATGGTGTTTACTATCCTGCTGCTCCCTGCCTGTCGTGAGCGAATGATCAAACTAGAAAGACAGAGCATAGACCAGAATCTTAGCAAATCAGACAAGCTGGCATTTACCCAGTGCGGAATGCATGATACAGATGTGGTCTGTAACGAAAACTTTCCTCCCTTTCTGTCCCCATGTTCCCCCTAAATTAGAGGTTGTTTAGAAAGAGGATTCCCTGAGGAGATGGGGTGGGAAGTGAGCCTTGTGGGATCTTGGAATCTAGGCAGGAAGGGAGGGAGGATGCATCCCAGGGGAGGGCAAAGTTGGTGGGCATCTCATACACGGTAGAGCGTGACCCCAGGAGAGAGGAGAGTAAGGTTGGGAGGGAGGGGAAAAAACAAAGAACCTGAGAAATTAGGCTGGTGAGTTTGGACCTAATGGAACAAGCCAAAGAGAACCTTTAAAGTCTTAAAACAGAGACTGAGGAAGGGAAGGCAGAGTAGTGTCTATTCAGAGCTGGGTGCTTCTTGTTCATTTTGTCTAATCCTGAGAGCGACCTTATGAAGTATTTTCTTCGTTTTGCAGAGAAGGAGCCTGAGGCTCAGAGAGGTTAGGAAAGTTACTTAAAGTCACCAGCAAGTAAGTTGATTTTATCCCAGGTCCAAAACTCATGTTCTCAACTCAGATACACAGCATTCTGGGAATCTTTGTCTGACAGGGGAGTGAAGTCTGTGCTGGGTGAGGCCCCCAGGTCCTCCTGCTAAGAAAACCCCAGAGCCTCTCAGTGCGCTGCGTACCCCAGTGCTGGGTACCCGAGAGTCAGGGCACCTGCAGAGCAGGGACATCCAGAGGTTTGTAAGGAATTTGACTTTTTCTATTTAAAAAAAATAAAGCAATCATTGTGGGAGGAGAATTAGACCGGTGTTGGACTTTGTATGTTGCTAGGGCTGCTAGAACAACAGAAACCCATTAGAGACCTACTGTCTCACAGTTCTGGGGGCCGGAAGTCCAAGATCAAGGTGTCACCGGGTTTGGTTTCTTTTGAGGGCTGTGAGGAAGAATATGTTTCTTGCCTCTCCCCTAGCTTCTGGTGGTTTGCTGGCAATTTGGTGTTCTTTGGCTTGTAGAAGCACCACCTTGATCTCTGCCTTCATCACACGGTGTTCTCCTGAGTGTGTGTCTGTGTGCAAATTACCCCTTTTAAAAAAGACACCAGTCACGCTGTGTCAAAGCCCACTCTAATGACCTCATCTTAACCTTTCATATCCACAAGGACCCTGTCTCCCAATAAGGCCACATCCTGAGGTATTCGGGGCTAGGACTTCAACATATGAACTTTGGAGGACACGATTCAACCCAAAACAAATCTCCTTGCACTTACTTATTTTATAGTTTGTGTGGGTTTTATTTGAATTACATACAGGAGAAGAGCACCTAAGCGCCTCTAAAGAGCTTCTCCTGTCCCTGTGTCCCTGGGTTTTTTTTTTTCCTCAAGAAACAATATTTATAAATCATACTACCTCTGTTAAACACACCCTTTGAAAGACTGCTTAAATTGAAAAGAACGCTCTATTTCTTCCTATTAGACCCCCCCCCTCAATTCCCTACTTCCTAGGCCCCTCCAACACAGAGGAAAAATAAAGAAATGAGACCACCCAAGCAAAATAGGGACAAGCGAAGAAGGGTGAGGACATGGATGATGAGGTCCCACTGTGAGGCGGGAGGAGGCTGAGACACTGGAGAGCCAAGAGAGCATTATGGGACGGTGCTCCCCGATGCCGAATCCCTCCATCCAACCAGGGGGACCACTTAAGGAATGAGACTGTGGACTTCCCTGGGGAGATGCAGGCGTCAGTCAGCAGAACCTGCAGGTCTGGGAGAACAAGACTCAGCAGCACTCAGCCTGAAAGACTGTGTGGTTCCCTACGGTCTTTTCTGGACCTGGAGAATCTCCTTATCAGCGGGCGGAGAGCCAAGGCAGCCAGCCTCTGCTGGTGCGAGGCCTGTATGTTGTTCATAACACAGCCTGGGAAACCAGGTTCAGGAACAGCCCTTTCTAGCAGTGAAACTTGTTTACATGGATTGTAAGCAGGAACCTGTTTAATGAGGGTAATTATATACACAGACACAGATGGTGACTGCAGTGCTCAACACTGCTGGCTGGCGGCGATGGGGTTGAGTCTTGGGATCGTGCAGGGGGTCAGCCAGCCTGATAGGGTCCTTTGCACACACACAGTGGGGAGCCATGGTAAGGAGAGAAGGAGTTGAGTGTGAAAGAGGCAAGCACTCTTCCTACTCCGGGCTCAGACATTTGGCTCTGTGTATAGAGCAGTGGTTCTCAAAGTGTGGTCCCCAGACCCGCATCGTCACCGGGGAACTTGTTAGATGTGCACATTCTCTGGCCCCACCCCAGACTTACTGAATCAGAAACTCTGAGGGGGAGGCTCAGCCATCCGAGCTTTAACAAGCTCTCCAGGTGATTCTGATGTGCGCCTCTATGAGAATTGCAGACATAGAGCGTAGCATAGCTGTTCGGAACGAGGCCTGGGTTTATTCACAGCTTCGGCACCTCACTAGCTGAGTCGCTGTATCATTGTCTAAGCCTTACTTTACTCCTCTGTAAAATAAGAAAAACAACCTGCCCTACAGGAGTAGCATGTGGATGCCACAGGGTGGGAGCTTATTGGCTTTGTTCACTGCTCTCCCAGCACCCAGAATAGTGGCTGGAATGGAGTAAAGCTCAGTAGCTAGCTCTATATTAATTTAACCGGGCTATTGTGATGTATTCGTTGAGGTCTTTTATGTACAGTATTGCTACAGTGCTTGGTGGGGCATAGAGGAAGTGCTTAGTAATCATGGCCGTTATTGATAATCATAATGATGATGATGATGATGATGATCAGGAGATCCTCTTCTGCAAGACAGACTTGATCAACATGACCTATAATGTCTCTTTTAGAGGAGGAGACAGATCGGATCCAAAGCCTCTGTGGATATATCTAGATAGGGAGAGAAAAGAGGGTAGGCTGTCATTTGGTCCACAGAGGGGAAGAAAAGGAGCCGGCTGACATCGGTCACCTCTGGGCCTTGGGTTCACCAAGGACAGAGCCCTTCACAATCATCTAGAGAGTGCCCAAGGGAACCCTGAGTAGTCGGGCTGCTTCACGGGTCTGTGCTGTTCATATTGGCTGAGTCCTAAACCCTCAACATGAGGCTGCTTAGGGCCGGACAGCCTGCAGGTACAGTGGGCAGTTTTCCAGAGCTGCCTTGTGGGGTGGGCTTGTCAATCCTCCTTACTCACTCTAGTTAAAGGCAATCACCCACCTCCCCCTGTCGCTCTAAACAGTACTAAGCTGTAGTAAGAGTGTCAACATCAGCTCCTTAAACTTCAGTCATATCCTTTACCCCTGAGAATCAAAATGACAGTTGGTCACGGTTTTCATTCTCCCAAAGGAATAAAGAAATGCAACCGTGGCCTAGATTACATTCTTGGGCTCTACCCTAAACACTCCTATTTGTGAGTATATCTTTGACCAACAAGAAATAAAATCAAATCAGGCAGTGAGTCAGCAAGCTTCGAAGTGTCAGCCTTCCATGGAGAGGCCAGTTTGCCTGTAGGATCAGACAGCCATAAATTATCAATGAACGTAACCGCAGATGCAGCAGAGATTCAAAACTAAGAGAATGCTATGAACTCTTTGCCTGTAAATGTTCATTAGTAAAAAATATACATATAAACATAAATAGTGAATATATTTTTAAAATAATTTCAAAATAAACATGTATTTACATTCTATTTTTAAAATAATTACATGAAATGAATAAATTCTTAGAAAACTGTAATTTTATGAAATATGACTGGAAAAGAAATAGAATACCTGAATAATACAATAACTATTAAAGAAACAGAATCAGTGTTTAAAATCTTCTCACAAAGAAAATCTGAAACCTAATAGTTCTATAGGCAAATTCAACCAAACTTTTAAATAACAAATAATTGTGAATTTATGGAACTCCTACAGAGAATAATATGGGAAAGGAAAATTATAAACCTATTTCACTTATGAACATAATTATAAAAACCCTGAATAAACCAAATTCAGCAATATATAAAATACATATCATGTCAACATCGAATTCATCCCAAAATGTTAAGTTGGTTTAAAATTAGAAAATTTATTATTTTGATTTATCAGAAGCAAATTAAAGGAGAAAAAAAGAAGAAAAAAAAAGACCACAGGATCATTTCAATAGACACTGAAAAACATTCTAGAAAATTCAGTATGTGTGATTGATGAAAACTCATACTAATTAGGAATGAAAGAATTTTATCTATAAATGGTTTCTACAAAAAAAATCTTCAACACATTATACTTAACAATGAAATGTTAAAAGCTTTTTTCTTTAAAACCAGGAAAACACTAGAGTTACCCACCACCATCTCTTCTGTCCGTTATCGCAGTAGTCCTGGCAAGCAAAATAAGATGGAATTGTTATTATTCACAGATGATTTGATTGTCTAAATAAAACCTCAATCTATACACAAATTAATAGATTTAATAGAAAGATTTTAGCAGTGTTGCCAAATATAATCAATATACAAAAATCAATTTCATTTCTATACAACGGCTGAAAACATACTTTTAAATAATATATCATTTATAGTAGCAGTCAAGCAATATTTGATAATTTGGCAATTGAAGCCTGACCCAGAGTTAGGACAGACTTCACAGGTTAAGGGCATTCCCCTCAAAGGAATGCCCTCACTCTGGTCATCAGCCACAAACTCAGGGGTTCCCAGGTCACCCACATGTTTGACCAGCTAGCTGTAAATTCAGGGGTTCCCATATGCCCTCACTCAAATGATTCATAGAACTCAGAAAAGCCCTATACTTAAGACTGCAATGTTGTTATAAGGATATAAATTATGACCAGCCAAAAGAAAAGACCTGAAGGGCAAGGTCTTGGAGGGTCTCAAATATGAGATTTGTCAACCTCTCAGCACATTGATTTGTATCACTAACCAGGGACACTCAGTCAGCCTCCAGTGTCCAGAGTTTTTATTGGGCTTTCATTTTGTGGGCCTGGCTGATTGAATCATTGACCACCAAATGAACTGAATTTCCAGCCCTCCAATGCTCTAACCACACGGCTGGTCTTTGGGGGCATAGCTGGACCCATCCTGAAACTGCCTAGGGGCCCAACATGAATAGCAAAGACACTTCTATCACTCAGGAGATTCTAAGGATTTAGAGGCTCCCTCCCAGGAACCAGGAATAAAGGCCAGCCAACTCCTTTATTATATAACAGATAGCTAGAAGTAATCTAACATAAGTATACCTAGTACCTCTTCATAAACTCTCTCTGTAAATATGCTGGAATACTACACAGCTGTGAAAATGAATAAAATACAAGTTCACACATTAACTGTTGCATGTATTACACTTTTGAAAATCAAATTTAAAAAATTTGCTTTGTCATAAACAGTGAATCAAAGATCACCACTCTTCTGTGGAACCATCTGCCAAGGATGAGCAGGGCCCCCTAGAAAATTGTGCAGAAGGCAGACTTTCTCTTTGGGGCCCACAGCCACCTCCTGTGATCCTTTTCTTCCTCCATCTAAGTGTCCAGGGCTCTTGCATTCTCCTGCCTTCCATAGCTATCCTTAAACAGTTCAGATGCATTGATGAGTGTGGAGAATAAAATCATCGCATATTCCCATGGGGAAGGCAAGGAATTTGCTTTTATAACTGTTCTTCTAAAAGTGAAACCAAGGGTTTCGGCCCTTGGTAAAGGAATTTAAAGGAGCAAGGTAGCAAGTGGAGGAGATCAGAGAGACCTTTTCTGGTGACCAAAAATCATACCAGCTTGTTGGTGTGAGGAAGGAAGGAAACATCCTTCAGAACCACCCTGGCTTCCTCCGTAATCCCCCGTGGCATGCAGATTCCTCCTGGGGCCTCTTCACAGACACTCCAGGGTGTCTAGACAATTCGCCTCAACCTGTGAGAAGACAGGCCCTCGATGCTTTATTTCAAGGAAGGTTCCTAGATTATGTACCTACTTTCCTATCTTGAAAATGCTGACAAGATGCCTCCCTGTTGTCCTCGGCCATTCGCCTCTCCTGTGGCCCCTTTTACTCCTGGAGGGAGCCATCTGTGTCTGTGAATATAATTACCCTCATTAAACAGGTTCCTGCTTACAATCCATGTAAACAAGTTTCACTGCTAGAAAGGGCTGTTCCTGAACCTGGTTTCTCAGGCTGTGTTATGAACAACATACAGACCTCACACCAGCGGAGGCTGCTGCCTTGGCTCTCCGCCCGCTGATAAGGAGGTTCTCCAGATTCATGAAGCTCGACTCAGGGCCTCTCACTTGCATAACTCCCCCACTCCCAATGTGCTAGAAGGGACCCTAACAATGTGTTCACATAGTCACATATTTCTGGTGTGTTTGCAAAGTAAGATATTTTGGTGGAAATTTATTAGGAAGTGGCCTTTTTTCATCCTGACTTCCCCTCATGTTGGGTGGTACCAATGTGGCATTTGGAGGGTCTAATGAAGGGGAGGTTGGGCTAAAGCTAATTCTCCTTATCGTTAATTTTCCTTAAAGTTAATTCTCCTTATAGTTAGGTTATTGCCAGCTGTCTTGGTATAGGAATAACTTCCTTTCGTGGGCCACCCTACAACTCCTGGGAGATCACGGACAGCCTAGTTAATGAGCATTATCAATTCAAAGAATAAAAGTTTAACTACTACATAAGAAAACTGGAAATGCCCCCAAATCTTACAGCTCATATTCAAATGAATACTTGATAGGGTTTTTCCCAAATTTGACAATAATCCTGAAAATTTATATGACATTACTATGATATTAGTTTTGAAGTTAAGAGAAACTTCTAAAAAATCAACTGTACTAAGTATCATCCATATTAAAGGAAAGATTGAATTATCTTTTCAATTATCTTTCGAAGAGTGAATTAACTTTAAATTCTCTCTGTGAAAATTATATTGTACAATTGTCACAGAAGAAATGATCAGAGATTATGCAATGCATTCACGTGTTTGCTACCTGTGGTTTGCCAAGCAGCTAATTAGTAAAAATGTTATTTTTATGAGTTTCGTGATGTTTGTAGTACTGCATTGCTAGCTTTTTAAAATTTGCTGCAATTTTCTGATTCAAAAATACATATTTGCTTTTATATCTAATTTTGTGTTCATAATTTTGTCTTTTCTATGAGGCCCCCCAAACCTCGATCTACCCTGGCCCCCTTTTTGCTTCACCTTCACACAGTAACTGCTCCATCCTCCATCCCTCACCCACTGTTGACTGTCCCCTGGTTTAATAATTGACTTTGCAGTTGAACCAGCAAGTTCAGTGCCCAGAACTAGGTGACAAGCTCTTTGAGGACAGTCCCTCAACTGGGACCACCATACACTGGTCCAGACCTGCTGGAAACATTTAATAAGCACCTGTCAACAAAGCCTCTGGAGTGGGAGCCAAATCCCCCGGAGCAGGGGTCCTGAGCAGCCTTGTAGCACGTGGGGCAACTTCGAAAGTGGGATACGCACCAGGACAGCAGTTTTTTTAAGGAGGAGAACAGTTTCCACTGAGAAAAGATGTGGTCCCTGGTTAATAATTTGATCCAGGCAGGCTGCCAGGTCACTGAGGAGAGAAGATCCTTCTTGAGGTCAGGGTGTAAGACAGGGTTACTGAGCCGAGAGCTGGGTTAGGACCCTGACAGAAACAGCATTGGAGAAGAGGTCAGATTGGTCTTGGAGCCTTTGCGCCTGCCTTTGGGATCCCAGAAGGCACAGCAAGTCCTATTAGTCCCTGCCCTCAGGGGCTCAGAGATGGGGGTGGGACAGTGTGAGTTTCCTTTCACACAGAGCCCGTTCAACGGAGCCATAACATTAGTCTTTGCTGATGTCCTAGAACACAGTGGACTGACAGGTCAATATGGTTCCTCTCCCAGGTAAGGAGGTAAAGGTGTTAATGAGGACCATGCTCAGTATTCCCATGATATGTCCTGAGAAAGATTCGTCCCCCACAGGTACCCAGAAAAAGATGGTTATGTAGACACAGAGGCGTGGCAAGTGTTGCATCCTTAATCCTCATCTAGAAGGTCCTGAGACTCTGTAAAGAAGCTTGTTGGTCGTTGCCAACCTGTCCCAGGGGTATTTAGCCACATGCCCTTATCTCTCCCCTTTAGCATCTTTGGGACATGAACCCATTCCAGGGAACACTGATATCTCTCTGTCATACTCTTCTTAGTCTACTGATTCCATCTTCGTTACCGTCAGCGAAGGTGATGGTTTAGACCCCAGAGCCTTCTGAGAAAGGAATTCTCTTTTATTCTTCTGAGCTGTGCTTTGCAAGCTGAACAGGGGAGAAGTCTTATCCTGTAGTGAGGGGAGGGTGTGCACACAGCACATAGAAATGCGGTGGCTGGTAACGAGAGAGGAACTTCAAGGACTGAACATCTTCCGGGGGACTTGGTGACCTTGGTAGTGTGTCTTTGACCACCCAGCCTCAGCCCCCGCCCAAGGCCTCCCATACAGCAGGGCCAGTAACAGTGCCCACCGTGTGAGAGTATCATGTTCATCAAATGAACGAATACGGACAGAGCTCAGGGTGGTACCTAGCATGTGGTTCAGCACCTGACGAATATTTATTATCGTTACACACATTACTCAGAAGTGTTTTGGGATTAACATTCTCTTTCTTTTTGAGAGTGGAGGTGGAAGGGACAGTAAAGCACTGAGTCTGAACTCCAGGCTGGCCCTGGCAGGGTTAGCAACCCACAGGGCCCAGCTACTGCACAGTGGCATCAAGATAATTCACGGCCACAGCTCACACCTGAGGGAGCCCCTCGATTTCCGAGGACTGGACTTTAACATGGCGGCCACCTTTGTCCTGTGGTTTTAACATGGCCAGCAAACTTCAAAATAATCTCTTGACTGGCGGTCGATTCCTGGAATTCCACCATGAGCATATCAATCATTCCTTTAGTTTACGGTTTTTATTCCGTTCGTGCACCACATTTAAAGTGAGCATCTACCCTGTGCCCTGCAGATAAAAACAGCTGATCCCTGCCTTCAGGACCTCTCCTACTATAGAGCTGTGAATTTGGAGATGAAGGGGTCAGGAATGCAGAGCCTGGCCAGCTAAGCCAAGTGGGGGCAGGAGGGGGGGACTGCAGTAATTTTCCTAGATTTAGAATAAAAAAATACTTTTCTTTCAGAGTTGTCATAGGTAAGCTGAGCTAATGCTGGCAAAACCTCTTGTGCATAATGCTCAACAAATATAGTTTCCTCCCGTCCCCCCCCCCCACAAGCTGTTCTCAGTTATTTACACTTGGATATTAATGAGGGATCTGAGAGGAAGGTTAGCCAGGTGGGAGGAAAAAGAAGAGAGGGCTGCCCCCATGGGGACAGCGATCGGGGGCAGAACGGGAAGACTCGGGGCTCAGAGATCAACTTCTCCGATGCTCTTCCCGACATGGCCACATGGGTCACTCCCTTGATTCACTCTGCTCACATGTCCCCTTATGACAGAGGCCGTCCCAGGCCACCCCTGCGACCCAGCACTCTGTCTCAGTGCCCTGCTTTATTTTTGTCGCTAGCGCTAGCACCACCAGACTTCTTATAGGTTCATGGGGTCAGCTGTCTTTCCTACTAAAATGCATGTTCCATGGTCACAGGGACTTAGTTTTGTTCACTGCCAGGATCAAATCTCAGCGCTGCCAGTTATTATGTAATTCGCTCTTGGTCAAGTTACTCTCCTCTCTATTTTTTTCATAGGGTCATAACTAAAAGCACTTATAATAAGGCAGCACTTGGCACAGTGCCTGGAATATTCTAAGTTCTCAGTAAACGGCAGCTATTGTTATTATCGGTCATTTTCCAGTAAATTTTACTTTCCTTGCGTCAGCCATCGGGGGGGAGGTCCTCTGACTACTCAGGGATTCATCGGATCTTGAGTGGAGCTAGAAATAGAAAGCTGCAGTGATTGGGGAGCTGAAAATATGTCTTACCTTTGCAAAGCAGGTAAACGAGAGGAGAGCTCTGGGATGCTGGCTCTCAAATACAGCTGCACATTGGGAGCACCTGGGGAGTTTTAAAAATTGCCGATGCCTGGGTCTGCCCCTCAGAGATTCCGGTGTAATTGGTACAGCAGGTGGCCTGAGCATCAGGAGTTTCTTCAGTGCCGCAGGTGCTTCTGAGGTGTAGCAGGCTGCAGAGACGCTGCTCCAGGGTGCCACCAGATTTCCCCTTGAAAGTCAGCGAGACAGATGTCTATTTATGGCTGGGCAGTTAGTGCGTCTTCCTAAAAGAAAACATGTGCTCACAGACCGACCGGCCTATTAAAAATGAATCACTTTAGCCCAGCAGGGCCCGTCACTTAAAGATGGCTGTTGATTGTGAGGCAGCATCTAATGATTCTAGTGTCTTACAGAGGAAGGCTTGGAGACCCGCAGTGCAAGCAGATGGGGAAACTGAGGCTAAAGCAGCTGAACCAAGCCTTTCCTCCAGCCACCTTTCTAATTAACCCAGAAGCCAGTCCTGGCCAGGAGGGTGGGATTAAAGCTGGTGATCTCGGCACTCTCCAAATAAACAAAACACTTTGTCTTGTCTTTGAACCGTAATAGAATTCAGAGTTCTTGATTTGGACCCCATGAGGATAATGCCCCAAGCTTCTGTCTGTGACGGTGAATTCTAGTTAAATTCGAAGACAACTCTATTTCAAGAAAGTGCTTTTTAAAAGGAAGCCCACGTCAGGGGACAGGAGAGGTAGATAGGGACAAAAGGGGTCAAATACGTGGTGACACAGAGAAATCTAACTATGGGCGGTGAACACACAGTGCAATGTATGTACGACTTACTGTTGAATTGTACATTTGAAACTTACTGGATTTCGTTGATCAGTGTCGCCCCAGTAAAACCCATCTCCATTGCTCTCACTTTCCTAGTGTTTCAAAGTAAGGGGAAGTACATTATGCTGAGTGAAATAAGCTCATCACCAAAGGACAAATACCGTTTGATTCCACTTACGTGAGGGACCTCAAGTAATCAAATCCACAGAGAAATAAAGTAGAGAGGTGCTTGCCGGGGTCCGGGAGAAAGGAGTGCGGGAAGTTGTGTCATGGGTTACAGACTCAGTTTTTTGAGACGAAAAGAGCCTGGAAACGGGTGGTGGTGATGGTGGCACAACAGTGTGACTATGCTTAATGCCACCGAACTGTGCACTTAAAATAGTTAAGATGGTGAATTTTATGCCTTGTGTATTTTATCACCATTAAATATAAACCTTTTTTTTACAAAGCGCAATTCTATCGTAATTTTTTTTTTAAGCAACGTGAACGCATGGGGGCGGCAGGCCTGTAGGAACCTAACTGGGCTTTTGGTTGATTTCCATGGGACCTGGGAAGAGCCGGTCGGTGGTGGGCAGGGTCCCCCAGAGCTTGGAGTGAGAAAGCGGGGGCAGCAGCAAATCAGCTCCTGAGGCACCTTGGAAGTTAATGAAAAGTCAGCGCGGCTGATTTAGCTGTGCCGTTTTCTTCACCCATGTGTGTTATAGCTGCATAAACAGACTGTGCCAGCTGACTTACAAATGATCGCGCGGGGCTTTCATGATGGTGAGTTCTTTCCCTCAGCTTGAGAGGTCCCTGCTGCATAGTTTCATGGAAATGAGTTTAATAGAATGAGTTTGGAGTCAGCAATAAGAAAGGCTATTTGGCTGTGGTGTTCTTTCTCTTTAAAAAGGCTGCTAACATGCCTGATATGGATATTGGCACCAATAAGAATTATACCTCCAGAGGGAGAAGACGTTGGAGAGGGAAGCCGTTTATTTCTGCTTAAACTGGGCCGCTGGGATGCTGTTGTTTGTCTAAATGAGCTTTTGATGAGTGTCCATACCACAAAGAATTAGCCCCTGTGATAGGTCAGACTGCTGTTGGGTTGGAGAAACCTGCCTGGCTGGCGAGCAAGGCAATCATAAGTCCTTGGGGCAGGGCATTAAAGATAATCCAGGGCCTTGCTGGTCTAAGTGCATCACCTTGTTCACCAGATGAAAAGGAATGTGCATTTAATCCAGATGGAAGTCCCTGAGTAACCGCGTGCACCCCAAAGTGTGAGAAGCTGTGCTCTGGCATCCACCAGGAAGGTGGGTGTTGGCACACTCCCCACGAGGTTGTCTATGCTGTGCTTGGATGCCTCTGCCTGTCTAGGACTCAGTGCCCCGCTGGACAGCCCTGATGGCTTTAGAGCACTCATGTGAAAGCCAATAGAGCCCCATATTCAGATCAAAGGTGCTACACACCTGCACAGCCTGGGGCTGAATCCCAGCTGTGCTATTTACAACAGGTGTGACGGGAATAGGTTTGCTTACCCTCCCTGTGCCTTTATTTCCTCACTGTAAGATGACTATAATGACGGTTGTTGCGAGGGTGAAATAATCCACATAAAGCAGTTGAGCAGTTTGAGGAGCTCAATAAATATTAGCTATTAGCATGGTACGACATAGATTTCCATCTCACACCTGTTTCTCGTCTGTCCCCAGAGCCTCTTGAGGACAAACGTAACTCCTTGTCTGTAGGACAGCCTTGCAAATATCTAAGGCAGCTTTTGTGCCCCCCAGAAAAGTTCTCCATGGTGAGAGTGCCCAATCATCACCATTCTTTGTGTGACATGTCTTTGATTCCTACCACACATCCACCAGGAATTCTCCACAAGAATCACAGCATCAGTTCAACAGCCTCCGCTTGCCCCCTAAGGCTAAAAGTTGTACTTTTCCATAGCCTGATTTCTTCTTCACTTAACCTGGTTTCTTCTAGACCAGACTGGGATGCATATATGCATTCCTACTCCCTTCCGAGGAAACGTGATGGCCAGGGGCGTTTCTGAGCCCATGAATCCCTTGCTATCCAGGCCACAGCATCTTTGCTATAAGCCCAAGTGGTGGGGAGTGCAGAGCCCAATCACCTTGCTCCACTAACACGGCTCCCACTAGTAAGACTTGGCAGGGGCCCTACCACAGGGCAGTGTAGGTCTGCCCAGGGCGAAGGAGAAAAACAGGTGGCCCTTCCACAGCCTTCGCTGAAACTCCTGTCCTACCCACGATCCTTCCCTCCCAACTCTGCAATCCTCCATGCCTTCCTTTGCTCTTCCTAGGGTTCTCAAACTGGGAGTGGACTTAAAGGTTCCCCAGAGAGCTCATTCAAGATGAAGTTCGGAGGACTCCAGAGTCAGTAGCTTTGGTCAGTCTGAACATATCACAAGCATGTTCCCTGATTCTGATGCAAGAGGTCCTTGGGTGGCGCTGTCAGCCCCTGCCCCATGTCCTCTTTGTCTCTGTCCCCTGCACACATTCTAGGTCTTCCCACCCAGTCACCGGTACTCACAGTAGCTCTGCAGCATCACCTGAAATATTCCCCAGCACAGCTATCCAAGATGTCCCCATTCATCAAGACCAAGTTGAACCTCACTCCCATGAATATTGCCCCTCTGCGCTCTGAGCATGCCTCTCCTTGCTGCCTACCATCAGCCCTATCTGGTGTGCAAGGGTCCAGCAGTGTGCAGGTTAGAGTATGGGCTCTGGAGCCAGACACCCTGGACCACTTCCCAGGCACGAGACCTTGGGCAAGCTGTGTTTCCACTCCATGAAGAGCCTGCATTGGAGGATTGCCGAATGAATCTGTGTAAAGTGCAAACATAGTACCCAGCACAGAACAATCCCTATGTAAACGCTGACTGAGATAATTTCCTGGTCCTTCCGATCATCTTTCATATCGAACTTTTCATCTTTAACTACATTGTACACTCTTTGAAATCAGAGATGATCTTAATCATCTTCAATTCTACCACACAAAGAGGACACATGGCTCCCAGGACACATGCCACAGACTTCTGGCTGGGAAGGCGAAGCTGTCAGAGTCCTCCACCATCCTGGCCTGGAAGCCCCCATTCAGTATGAGGGGCAAACGACTCTTCCCACCATGTCAGCCACCACCATAAACACACACACACACAGCTACAGATGACTGGGCTTGCATTCTGGGGAGAATGTTGTCCCCATTTAAATTTGCTCCATTCCTGTGAGGGGCCAGGAGGTACATTGTCATAACGGGTGGAGTAGGAGACTGATTGGGTCATGCCTTCTCCCCTAGCCTTCCACCTCCCAGACCCATGAGATCAGGCTCAGAGCAGTGGAGGCATAAAGAAGGCAGTCGCATAGAACTGGAGCCCGCCCTTCCAGAGTGAGTCTGAGCGAGGCTGTCCCGCATTCCCGGGCAGGCCGCAGGGACTAAGTCCACCCTCCCTTGCTCCCTGTGTGCTTCAATGTCACCTCCCCTCTGGATCTGTTGGGGGCTCCTAATTACCCTCTTCCTAGGGCAGCCGCTACTAGATTATTTTCCAAACACTTTTGAAGCTTTCAAAGTCTAAGCCTCCCATCAGCGAAATGGGCTGGTTGGAGTAATAGCTAAAGAAGCCCCAAAGGCCCCCTGTGATGGTCTGGACGGGAAACTGTAACGCCTCCCAATGGCTCCTTCAGAGCTAGTTTCTCAGCCCCAACACCAAAGGACTGGGAAGCCAGGAAAAAAGGGACACTTGGAAAAGGGCAGCTCCAGCCTTGCCTCGTGCATGCTGAGAGGAGGCCACCAGGAAGGGCAGTGTCGGCTTCCTGTCTCCTCAAGCAGCGATGCTTTGAAACTCACAAGACAGTGTTCCAAGTGTGCACCTGCTGTCCTACCCAGGCCCTGCTCTGGCAGCCTGCTGCTGGGTGAACCCTCCAGAGACCAGGTCTGATCCCTGAGGACAGGGTCCTATCATCTCTGCAGACTCAGGCAGGAAAGCCATTTAAGGACTTGTGCTGAGCCACAGTACTTCCAGATTTATGATTCCTTCTTTTAATAAAATTGAGTCTCCACTCCTGGGTAGTCTTTAAAGAACTTTTTTTTTTTTTCTAGAAAATCCCGACTTTCACCCCATCCACTCAACTGAAACTCCTCTCTTGAATTCAGATCACCAGCATTGTGTTGTGGGCCCCCACACCTCTCCTGCTCAGATACCCAGGGCTCATCTCAGCTGAGGGTGGGACCCCCGGCCTCCTGGGTCTGCCTCATCCCCCTAGAAGGGGAGCCTCCTGTTTATTCCCATCTCCTCTGCCCCAGGGCTCCTCTCACTCCAGAGCCTGGCAGAAGACGCTGGATCTTCCCAAATCCTCTGCCCCCAGCTTCTGAAACACATCCATCTGTTCCCTTTGTGTTTCCAAAGGGCTGAGGGACAAGGAAATGTAGGGAAGCCGCTGTGCTAGTAGTCAACAAGAGTCCAGCAGGTTCTTGGTTTACATTCAAAGGTCAGGAAGAGCTGGGGGTTCACTTCCAGGGCAGCTCTACCCAGAAGAGTGTCTTCCTTTTCCTTTCAGGACCAGTGTTTCAGAAGGAAGCTTCCCAGTGTCCCCAGCTCTCTTTAGCCGTAGACACTGCAGATAGGCAGGTGTTAATTATAGGGAACTCCATTCCCTAAAAGATTGCTCATTTACTTATCAAGGGACACTTTCCTTTAAGTCACCTCCCCTCTGGGTTATCTTCCTCTGACAGTCTCAGCCTCTGACTGGGAACAAAACCAGACCATTCTTTATTCACAACCAACACCACCACCGCCGCCCCTGCCCCCAAGAAGTGACCTTCTACAGACAGGTTTGCCTGTCTCTATAATTTTTAGAATCAAACTTCAACCCATAACAAACCACAACATGGATGAGTCTAGATGCATTATGCTCAGTGGAGGAATTTAGACTGAAAGGCTACATGCTGTGATTCCATTTACGTGACATTCTGAATAAGGCAAAACTGAAGGGACGGAAAACAGTGGTTGCTAGGGGGCTGGGGAGGCCGGCTGACCAGAAGGGGCTGCAGGGAATTGTTCGAGATGATGGAATTATATTTTCTTGATTGTGATGGTGATTATATGATTCTATGCTTTTGTCAAAACTCACAAAACTTTACACTAAAAAAGGATGAATTTTACTGTATGTAAATTATATCTCAAAACACCTGGCTTTTAAAAAATTACTTACATTTTCCAATCCTTTCTGGAACAAGGCAAGGCATAAATGGCTGGCAACTATTGTAAACTCCTCATCCACCTTTGAAAGTGGGAATTGGAACTCTCTGTAAAGCCAGGTATATCAGAGAAAAGGATCAGTGGTTCCCTGAAAAAGGAACCTCATTTTTGAAAAGGGCTCAGACCATAGGAGACATTTCTTATTCATTCATTCATGCATGCATTCATGCATGCATTCATTCACTCAATAGCATTTATTGAACACTTCCTAAGGGGCAGACTTGGGACTACATAATGTGATAATGGCTTGTGGAACAAGATACAGCTGCTGCCCATGAGGGGCATATTGTCTGGTGGTCTGGGGAGTGGAGGATGTTAGCAAGAAAAGAAACAGGAACCAAACAAGGACCATGGAGCTCCTGGGAGGGGCGGGGCACTCACCTCATTTCAGTGAGTCAGGAAGCTTCTGAGAGTCAGCCAGGTAGGACAGTGGGGGTGAGGGCCTCCATCCATGACATGCATACATGCAGATCCCCAAAGAAGAGAGGAAGAGGGGTACACTTAAAAATTATAAGGGGTTAATTTTGGTGGGAGCATTGAGGCCAGGGAATGGGTTTGCTGTAGTCATTTCCAGTTAAAGCGTTTTTTCCTCTTTTCCTCCTTCCTTCCACCAGTTTTAAGTCCTCTTCTGGAGAAATATGTATCACAGAGGAAAGCAAGCTAGGCTCTCAGAAGGTTTTAAATGCTTAATAAGTCCTTGCTCAACAAAGGAAGAGATTTCAGATTAACTGATCAAAAGCTCTTGGGTACTTGGGCTTTCTGACTTTTCATCTGTTTTAACCTGGGTCTGTGACACTTTTCACATCAGTTAAAAAGGAAACTTTGCTAAATGCTAAATGGAGAATTACATCAAGAGATAACAAGACCATCCCTAGAATCTCACATTGGATCCTCTTGGTCAGAATTGTCTCACGTTGAAACCCAAATGGGTCTATTTTCTCACTTTAGAGAGACTGTCCAGGTATTCCAAATGGACATCTCCCTAGTTTCATTGTTGGACCAGCTTTCTGAATTACTTAAAGAACAATGTGCAAATTGCCTGGCTATATTTTCCTATCTGTGCTAAAACACCTGTGTCATCACTGTATCTCATAGGTAGAGATTCTATTCCAGGCCACAAATCATTGAGCAGTAGCTAAAATCAGCTAGAACATCTATTCCCCCAAAAGACAGTCTGTACAACTCCTGGAACCCTCTGGACCAACCAGGCTGTGTCTACTCTGCCATCTAGGGTTGACTGCATGTGCCCTCTACCTACATGCATTATGAAGCTGGCTGTATCCATTCTCAATTGGGGCTGGTGTCTGGCATTGTAGCCACATTCATTCTAACCATCAGCATGAAGGCAACTAGCTTGATTTCAAATGTGTGGCATTTTCTGAGACTCAGCCACTGGAGAAATGAAATTCCAGCATTTTGTCATTACTCTGTTGATGATGATGAACTTGAGTATGCTTCCTATTAATCCGTCTTCTTACTAGATGAGGGCAGATTTGCTTTGCATAGTTACATCAAGCTGCGGTTGGAAATCATTTCTTCTAAAATATTGGTATCCTGCATCCCTTTCTACAGAGAACCCCAGGGTCTCTTGAGATTCCTCCACCAAAGACTTTGAGCCCCACAAACTATCCTGAGCCTCTCTAACCAGACCTCTGTTCCCTAATGATCAGCATGAAAGAATCGAGGGTAAAAGGGTCCAGAAAGAGGTCCTGTCTCCAGGGGAAGAGAAAGGAGATAAAGCATGGGAGGGACTCTGCACAGGACTGATTGCTGGAACGGGGGTTTCGTCTTCCAGGGTTATCTGTCAGAAGGCTTGGTGACCAAGTGGTACCGCTCCCCGCGCCTGCTCCTCTCCCCTACCAACTACACCAAAGCCATCGACATGTGGGCTGCTGGCTGCATCCTGGCCGAGATGCTCACAGGGAGAATGCTCTTTGCAGGTAAGCCACTCACCATGACACCTTCCTTCTCCTCTGGTGTCATTCTAGAAAAAGAGAGAACTGGCGGGGGGGGGGGGACACGCTAATCACAAAACATGCTAGCCTTTCTCTTTGAAATAACCTCTGTGCATTTTACAGCACTGCTCAGAGTCGCCTTACTATCATTTCAAGCAAAATGTTAGAGAGGCTAAAAATAACATTTTTGAGGATAGAACTTTCAAAATCAAGGAACCACTTGTATTCAAACACATTGAGATTGAGATTGAAAGCACCCGCCCTGTATTTTCAGCCCCTTTCTCCTCTGTCCCTGCTACTGCGAGCGGTCTGTCTGGAGTGTTCATTTCGAGAGGGGAACCCACAGAGGGCTCCCAGAGTTTCTGAAATGACCCTCTATGATCCCACTGCAGGGAGAGGAGGCAGAGACTCCTTGAGTCCTGTGGCTACAGGCACTTTCTGGGTCATCCTTCACAGAATTCACATGTGCTTAGTGCTGCATAGGGCATTGTGGGGAGGGGGGGGACACAGAAGATCCTTATCTTGGGCCACCAGCTTCCGGCAGAATGGAATCCCACAGGCATAAGTGGTAAGGGAAGGACTCTCTGTGCAGCTGGGTGAGTCAGGGGGGCTCCTTGAGAAGGGAGAGGCTTGGTTGAGGATTCAACCTGGAAGAGGTAAGGGGGAAGTCTACTTGTGCAAAACAGGAAAATGGAAGTAATGAAAGTAAGAGTGACCTGGAGGTCATAGTGGGACAGCAAGGAGGCAGACCTGACCCATACCAGCAGTGCCGTAGCCCTGAGGCAGAGGTCAGAGGTCGCCTGGGTGTAGATTAGTCACGTTTCTGAAATGCCTGAAGACTGAAGTTTCTCACAAATGAGAATAGTATTCATTGCCAGCGTGTAGCATGGAGACTGGCAGGGAGGAGGTGCTCAATAAATATCTGTTAAATGAATGAATGCTTCAGTCCATCTTGGTCCACAGACCCAGCATAGCCTGTCTTCCCCCTCTGCCCAAAGGAGCACAGAGGCAGTATGCTCAAGACACATCCCAAACCCAATTTCTTATTCCTGATTTTTCCCCCCTCCTAATTGGAATCTTCCTAATTGGAAATGAAAGGTAAGGCTCATTTCTAACCTTAAAATCACTTCCGTCCCCAGCCTGGTAAACAATGTGCAGAGAGGCATTATGGGAAGGAGCATGTGGAAAGCCTTGGGCCAAACTAGCTGACTCAGTCTCCATCAGACTATTCCATTACAGAGGCAGAGACATTTGACAAAGCCAAGCCCCAGAGACGGCAAGCCACCTGCCTATAGTCACACAGCAAGTTAGTGGCAGAGTGAAGGCCAGAACCCGAGGCCCCTGGCTCCCAGCCCAGTGCTGCTCTCAGGCCTCCTGGAGCCGCTTTGGTGCTTCCACACCAAAGTCACACATCCAGGACAGCACGGGACCCATCTGGTGTTTGCCTCCCCAGGGGCTCACGAGCTGGAGCAGATGCAGCTCATCCTGGAGACCATCCCTGTGATCCGGGAGGAGGACAAGGACGAGCTGCTCAGGGTGATGCCTTCCTTCGTCAGCAGCACCTGGGAGGTGAAGAGGCCACTGCGCAAGCTGCTCCCCGAAGTGAACAGTGAAGGTACCTGAGCCTGACAGCCAGGCCAGCATCCGGAGGCTGCACGCTGGCCTCGCCTTGGGGGCGGGAGCAGGTGGTCTGCTAAAAGGAGCAAGCGCAGTCCCTAGACATAGGCGTGAGCCCCCGTGCCCCCGCCCCTGGCAGTGGGCATTGGACTGGCTACTTCCAGACTGAGGATGATCAGCCCCTGGAGTTGGGCCGTCCGGCAACTGTCGAGCCAGTCATTAGTGGTCCTGCATGCCACCACTGATTCTGCTTGCTTTTCATCTTACTTGCCTTCCTCCTCCTTTTCCACTCTTTACTCGTTCCTCTTGGAAGGTACGGTATGGTACAGAAGACGTGTTTTATCAGCTCGAGAGCCAGAACCAGGACTCAATTCTCAGTCCTACTAGTGTCTAGCTGCTTGGCCTTGGGCAAGTTTCTGAATTTCTCTGCATCTCAGTTTCCTTAACTGTAAAATGGGTATAATAATACATGTCACATAAAGTCGTTGTGATGAGTAAGTAAGATAGAATTTGTAAAGCCCTGGGCACAGGATAGTTGCTCCATCACCCTAGATGTTACGTTATCACTGGGCCTCATACCTGCCAGAGGGTTCCTTAGGAAACTACTATATGAGGTAGGATATTGGTTCAGCCGGTTGAAAGAGAGACCTAAATTCTCAATGGCTTAAATAAGATTTAATTCTTATGTAAGGAAAAAAAGGTGTTAAGAAGTTTATTTCTCTCTTATATAATAATCCAAAACCAGACAGTCCAAGGCCAGTATGGTGGACCTGCTCTACAGTCACCCAGGGGCCCAAGGCCCCTCTGTCATGTTCCGCCATCGTAAGGTGTTACACCTGGAAGAAGGTGAGGAAGGAGGGTGGGTCCCCTTGTCCTTCAGGTCATAAGCCAGAATTTGTATATCTCACCTCCGCTCATCTTCTCTTGGCCAGAACTTAGTCACACAGCCCCACCTCGCTGCAGTGGAGGCTGCAAAATGGGTATTTATTCCATTGCCCTATGTCTAGTATAATGAAAGAGAAGAACAGGCAGCGGGTACGAACTAGCAGTCTCTGCCACGCTCTTCCCCATCGCGAAACCAGGAGCTTGGACTAACACTCTCTCTGGCCATGATCCCCATTCCATCAGCAAACTGCCTCGGCTTCCCCATGCTTAAAGGGGAGGGGGAGTAATTTGACTCGCCACAAATTAAGACTCAGCCATCCATATTTATGTTGATTCTTAGGCTTCTGTAGAAATCCCACTACACAACAAGACATGTGGTCACTCACGTCTCAGGAATTCTGGATAAGGGATGTGTCACCCATGTCCCCTCCCACAAGCAACCAAACATACGGCGGCCCCTTGGTGACTCGACCCAGAGAGTGGTGGGTCTGGTCTCGGCGAAACCAGAATTGGTGCCTGACAGGAGATAAAGCTCTTCACTGTTGCCGGCAGCAACGGCCAACACTTATTAACCTACCGTGGCTGGAGCACTGTGCTAGGGATGGCAATTCAGAGGAGATAGTACAGCTGGGAAAACAGGGAGTGCCCCTCAGAGACGAGAACAGAGATTAAGGAACACACCCTACGGGGCCAGTGAGAGCCCTGGGTATTCGGGGAAGGGGAGAGAGCCACCAAGCACTGAGAAGGACGGACAAGCCGACCTGGAGCAGTGGTGAGTCACAGATCAGCAGGATGAGTCACTAACCTGATCGCAGGACATGAAGCTGGACAGGGGAGACTGGTGGAGAGGCCACGGGGCTTTGAATGCCCAGCCGATGAGTCTGGACTCGATCCTGTAGCTGAGCAGACGTTCGCTAAAGCCAGGCTTGCTTCACCCTCCCAATGTGCCAGCTTCAGCCAAAATGCTCTCCCCTGCCTCTGGCCTTGAAAAGTGACCCCATTTGGCCTCTGGCCTTAGGGTAATGAGGTATCACTGAAATGACATATTGGCGGGAGAAAGCATAAAGCTCACCTGCCCGGAAGAGCCCGTCAGTGACCCTCAGTTCACTCCCTCTGCTGTGCTAAGGCTCCAAAGGCCTGGAAAGAGGCAGGGGGTCTCTCTGGCTGTAGCCCTCAAAGGCTGAAAGGACAGAGTCTCAGCGACTATGCCCTTCAGCAGCCGATACAGCCAGCACACCACAGGTGCAGAAGGGAGGCAGGTCCTGAGACCGCAGTTCTGAGCTCCGTTTACTACAAGAAGTAAACATACCACAAGCGACCAACCTGATGAGGAAATCTAAGATATAAGACGCGTAAAAGGACTGCTGTGGGTGAAGCAGGGTTGAGGGCCTCAGAGCCCTGCCCACCTGCCTCTCAGTTCTCTCCGAGAACCCTTCCGGAACCCCTGGAGTTCTGAGAAGTCCAGTGTGGAACCCACTGGGCCACAGGAAGGTGATAACATGGTACAGAAGCCTCATTATATTAGAAACACGTTAAAAACACCTAGGAAAATTGAGCCCAGAGAAAAGGAGCTGAGGGAGGGAGGTATGGTGTTTATGAGTTAAAGTAAAGCCAGTGGGGGAGTCTGGGGGCTCTGCCTGGGATCCAGGCTGTCAGAGGGGCTGCCATCCTCAACATGTAGCTTTCAGAGTCCCCCTGGGCACCGGCTTCCAGCTGAAGCCAGTGGGAGAGAGCAGAGACTCTTGCGTGAAGTTTTCATGGGTCAGGCCTGGAAACAGGTGCACACATCACTTCCACCCCCATTCTGTCGGGCCCAGGCACACGGCCACGTCTAACTGCAGGGGAGGCTGAGAGACATATACCAGTCGTGTAGCAGGTGGAGAGCGGGCTTGCGTGGGGCATGACTGCTGCCTTGAAGCATGAGAGGGGCGGTCGGTCACGAGGAAGAAAGAACCTGCTGGTGTGGGGGACCACAAAGGGCGGAACTAGGCTCAGGGGTAGAGATTAAGGGGGCAGATTTAGGCTTGATGTAAGGCAGGATTTTCTCATATTTGGGCTTCCCAGTCAGAGAGAAAAGAGGAGACTCATCCTCACTAGCCAGGGGAATGACTTTCCAACTTCAGGGTTTTCTGGGTCTTTTTTAAACAAAGATGATAATGGTGATGATGTTCTGCCATTCAAAACTTTAACTCTCCATTTCCTTGTCAAAAAACTCCAGTGCAATAGATGGGGCTCAGGGAGGTGCCCAAAGAGGGAGAGGGACAGTGGCATGGCCGGGCCGTGCACTGCACTGCCTGACCCTTCCCAGGTCAGGGAGTCTGCGAGGCTGATCCTCTTTCAGGTCTGCAGCCCTGGGCCCCAGAACATTTGGGGGCGATCAGAGTTACTGCTGCCTAACTGATATTTTGGTCTAGGGTTACGGAGCAGTAATACATCCTCCCTGGAGGCCAGTGACCTCCAGAATCCATCGATTTCCAAAATCACTGATAATGGTGTAGGATAATGGTGTAGGCTGATGCCCACACAGGAACCCCCCGGAGGGGACAGCAGCCTGGGCCTTGAGCTCAGCTGCACCCCTCCTTTGCACGTGGGCTGTAACACGATTATCCGAGTCATGATTTAAGTGGAGCCTCCAACGCTGAGAAGTAATACAAACCCCCAGGCTAGAACTTGCCCTGAGATAACCCAGGGCCAAGTTCACGAGGCAGATGGGTACTCAGACTGCGCTCAGGATAAAGGGTGCCGGTACCTATGCCCAGAGCTGATGTTCAGCCAGCGCACACCCATAACACCCTACTGAAATCTTAATATACTTGCATGCTGGTTGGCAAATAACTACTATAGAAGGTTTCTGAGCGCCTGCCCCTTCCTGTCTCAGGTTCCAGGCGCCAGGATCAACCCTTGGTCTAGCTACTCAAGGGTTACTGCCTGGCACAGCAGGAGGGCTTCAGCCTGACAGCCTTATTTGTCAAACCTCCAAGGGCAACATATGGTAGAAAGAGTTCTGGACTTCTGCTAGGAGCTCTGGGCTGTCAGGCTCTGGCCCACCTGCCTCATCTCTGCTGACCTTTCTCACTGAGGCCCTGTACTGCTGGCACTTGGGGAAAGCAGGCCCCCCAACCCAGCCCAGCAGCACGCAACCAGAGATAAATGGGAGTGGGCGTAGAGATACCCCAGCTTCCCTCGCAAGTGGCGCCACCTCTGAGGTGAGTCCCGTGATGACTCCCGGAGGACCCCGGTGGAACTGAGCCCTGGGTGCCCGCAGGAGGAACCTGCTCATTGACACATCCTCTGCTGGCTTCTTCCCCCTGCCCCTCCCAGTGCGCTTCCTGGCCTCACCGCCCTGTAACTACCTACGCTCCATTCCTGGTCTCTGGAGAAATCCAGCTCAGGCTGAGTTCTAGCCCTGGACTTCCTGTAATCAACTATGACCTTGAGTAAGTCCCTTTCCCCCCTCTGGGCCTTTATTACTTCATTTGTGAAGTCAAAAAAGCAGCATCTGCTCTGAATTTATCACTGGATTGTGGTGAGGCTCATAAGAAAGAAAATGGCTAAAACCTTTTTTACCAATGGAAAAGTACAAACAGCAGAAAACATCGCCATGTTAAGAAGTCTCTTTCTCAAGGTGGCCTGGGGAATGAATGACCTTCATGTGCTGCTCTGCTCCCTACAGCCATTGACTTCCTGGAGAAGATCTTGACCTTTAACCCCATGGATCGCCTAACAGCCGAGATGGGGCTACAGCACCCCTACATGAGCCCGTACTCGTGCCCCGAGGATGAGCCCACCTCACAGCACCCCTTCCGCATCGAGGATGAGATTGACGACATCCTGCTGATGGCCGCCAACCAGAGCCAGCTCTCCAACTGGGACAGGTGTGGTTCCAGAAGCTTCCAGCCCTGGTATCTAGAGCCCACATTCCCATCCTCCCTTTTCCTCTGATCCTCTGTGTAGCCCAGGGGCGCTTTCCCCAAGCTTACCTTCCTGCCTTTCTCTCTCCTGTCCCTTGGCACGCCCAGTACCATGTCTTGTGTGTGGGGGTCAGGGGTCGGTCCTCCTCTGTGTAACAGCCACCACCAGCTTTTATCCTCACTCTGTGTATACTGAACACAGGGCTCAATACGATGTGTGGCAAGCATTTAATGAGCACCCCCTGTAGGAGCTGACTTCTAGCAGGCCGGGAGTTTGCCCCAGAAAAGCAAACGGTGGCAACGCAAGACAAGGAAGCAACGTGAAATATACCACTACCCAACACACCCATGTGCCTCACATCACTTGCACCGACAGAGAGTGCCATTACGGGAGGCGCCGTGATTGTCACTGCAGGTTGGCACGCGAGGAAGCTGCAGCTCAGGGAGGTTAGAGATGCGCTTCGTGTCACACAGCTAACACCTGGCCCACGTGGTGCCCTCCCTAATCTGCATCCGTGTCGGACACTGCTAAGCAATCGCAGGACGCTTTCCTGCTAAACTGGGCTCGGCCTCAGAATCTAGCGACCGTGTGCTCAGAAGTCACTAGCAATGAATCAGAGCTGGGTAAAAGATACATTTTTAAACAGCCTCCACGTAGGCACGTAATGATCTCTTAGGGCCCTTCCTATGCTGACGTTCTTAGATCAGGCAGCTAAACGTTTGGGTATCACCATCTGCTATTGCTGGGAGGGACAGCTGATAGCTGCTCAATTTAGAAATAAAGTCAAGGGCTTAGCGCTAGAACTCGGAGGAGCCTAAGTGAAAGCCCCACCGTTGTGGGAATGTGACGGTTAGTTACATAAGTGACAGATGAGCAATTTTTCCTTTTTAGTCATTTGACAGATGACGGGTTTCAGATTAAGGAGGCACTGAGGGAGGGTCAGGACAATGCTGCTATTTTTAGACAGGTTTGTTGTTTTGTCATTGTCAACTGTTATCAAGAGTTGCCAGCAAATGGAGATTAATGAAGGATTCTCCTGCCACCCCCCCTCCACCCCCGCCAGTGCTTGTCCTGCTCCTGACCGTGGTCCCTGCAGCCCTTCCCCCTCCATTCCACAGTATTCGGGGCTCAGTGAGGTTTGTCCCGTGCTTATCGTGGCTGTGGCATGGAAAAACTACATCAGGGTTCCTTTGGCTGCCGCCCGTTACCTCTGACCACTTCCGAACCTGGTGCACCTCTGCTCCTGACTTTTCCCGTCACCCCTGCGCGGGGGAGGCGGATGACAACATGCTGCACACCCTTTCCTGCAGGCCCTGCTGCTGTGGGCAAACTGCTCAACCTCTGAATGGCAGCGCCCTCATCTACAAGGCGGGTGAACACGCTGATGCCCACAGCTGCCGTGAAGACTCCAGACTACTTAACGTTTTGCCCTTGGCGTGTAGCGGCCAACGGTTAGGGTTTTCACAAGTTCTTCCTCCTAGAAATATTTGCAGTTTCAAGGGCTGTCATGGGAAGAGGCAGTATTCACCTCTGGAAGCGACTCCTGCCCTGATGGCCAACCTGGAGGGCAGGCAGGACTGAGGTCTTCCTGTGCCTCGCACACGGGATCATGTGGACTACAGCTTCACGTCTGTCCTTTCGCACAGCCAAACCTGCCTGTGTCCTTGGCCTGTTGGTTTTTCCTGCGCGAGCACTAGCCCCCCTGTTCCATGAGCAGCTGGCGGATGCCTCTTCTGTGCGTCCTGCCTTCCCCGCCCTCCCACTCCCACAGGATCTGAATAGAGCCCCCGGCCCAAGGAAGGGAGGGCACTATTAGCCTGAGCTGATGGCTGGCCCTCTTGCCCACCTGCCCTTCATTTGCTCTTGGCTAGCTGGCTTCCCTCTCAATGGCTGCAGGACAGTTGACGGAGGGCAGGATTCCAAGGACCTCTGGCCTCTCCCGAGGTGTCTGTAACCTTTCTGGAGGCCCCACCTTCTCTGCATCTATCATGGGCATTCGAGCAGACCCACTAGGACAGCAGTTCTCAGCCCTGTCTATACCTTAGAATCACCTGGGGAGGTTTTAAAACCATGCTGATGGAGGCCTCCCTACACGTACTGAATAGGAATGGAAGGTATGGGGCAGGCATAGAATTGCATGTTTAATCCTCTCAGGTGATTCTAATCTGAGCCAGGGCTAAGTAGCACTCATTAGGGCCCCGTTGCTCAAGATATGGTCTCTGGACCAGTAGCAGCAACATTACGTGGGAGCCCATTAGAACTGCAGAACTGCAGGCCCCAGCTCAGATGACCGCTGGATCAGGATCAAGGCCCCAGGTGATTTGCCTGCACATCAAAGATTGCCGAGCACTGCACAGGTGCATCCATTAGAAAGTAAGTTCCATGAGGATAGGGATTTTGTTGTTTTCACTGCTGTGTGTGATGATGCCTGGTACATAGTAAGTGCTCAAGAAATAATTTGTAGGGTACTGAATGAACGAACACTCTCTCTCTCTCTCTCTCTCTCTCTCTCTCTCTCTCTCTCTCTCTCTCTCCAAGAGTTAAGCCAATCAGTCCCCATACCTAAGCTCCGGAGGCTCATCATTACCTTGTCCCATCGCCTTCCCACGTTGGGGGTGGGGCAGGAACTGGAGACTCACAGTTGCGTCTGTACCCTTGCAGGTACCCTGTGAGCCTGTCATCGGACCTGGAGTGGCGGCCAGACCGGTGCCAGGACACGAGCGAGGTGCAGCGCGACCCGCGCGCGGGCTCGGCACCGCTGGCGGAGGACGTGCAGGTGGATCCGCGCAAGGACTCGCAGAGCAGCTCCGAGCGCTTCTTGGAGCAGTCGCACTCGTCCATGGAGCGCGCCTTCGAGGCTGACTACGGACACTCCTGCGACTACAAGGTGGGGTCGCCGTCCTACCTGGACAAGCTGCTGTGGCGCGACAATAAGCCGCACCACTACTCGGAGCCCAAGCTCATCCTGGATCTGTCGCACTGGAAGCAGGCGGCCGGTGCGCCCCCCTCCGCCGCCGTGGCCGTGGACCCCGGGGCACCCGAGGACGAGCCGGCCAGCCTCTTTCTGGAAATCGCGCAGTGGGTCAAGAGCACGCAGGGCGGCCCCGAGCGAGCCAGCCCGCCCCACGACGGCCCTGAGCACCGCCTGTCTGCCTCCCCTCCCGGCCGCCCGGCCCCCATCGACGGGGGTGCTAGTCCCCAGTTCGACCTGGACGTGTTCATCTCCCGCGCCCTGAAGCTCTGCACCAAGCCTGAGGACATGCCAGAAAATAAACGGGGCGACCTCAACGGCACGTGCATCTCCGAGCACTCTGGCGACCTAGTGCAGACAGAGGCCTTCTCCAAAGAAAGGTGGTGAGGGCGTAGGGGGCGCTCCAGCACCCCCCCGCCGCCCGCCCTACACACACACACACACACACACACACACACACACACACACACACACACACACACACACACACACACACACACAGAGTGGGAGGCCACACCGGCTGGCCTAGCAGGAGGAGGCCCCCTCCCTTGCACCTCCACCACCCCACCCACCCCTCTCTGCTGGGGGGTTAGCAGAACACAGGAAGGATCCCAGGAGTGAGAGGAACGTCCTTTTCTTAAACTGCCTTAATAACTAGCCTTTAACCTCTGGGAGCGGGTTTGTTCAGGAGCTTAGTTGGGGGTTGATCACTTTGCCAGCGAAGAAGAGACCCTCGCGTTTTGGAAGTGGCGGCTTGCAGGGAAGCAAGGTGGCTTTGACAGCAGTCTGTAGGCCCTGGGCCGCTGGCTGGGTGCAGGGGAATCTCACAGGTAGAAACTGACAGAGGAAGGACAGTGAACCCAAGTGAAACCCAGAGAAGCAAAGTAGCCAGTGTCCCTGCCCCCAGGCCAGCGTCTGTCCACTACACAATATCTTCCTCTGCTGGGCCACGCTGGCCTTTCGGTCAGAAAACAGTCCAAGATGTCTTCCCTGTCCATTACCATCTGACCCCATTCGATGTTCTTTGATTCAGGGCAATGTTTCTTGTATTCCAAAATTAGAAACGGAGCCTTTTTCTTTCCCCAAGTCACCAAGCATATTTTTTCTGGCTTCTCAAGTGCGTAAATCTTCTTATTTGGAATGCCCTTATGTTTGCCTCACTCCTTCATGGTCTGAAATCTGTTTCAGATAAGACCAGTTCGAGGTCTGTGGGTAAAATAACTGATTTTCCCAGGCCTGTGTGCACATACCTCCTCCAGAATTTCCTATGCACTTTTCCTGACACATGCTCAGACACAGACCCAGCCCTAGTTCCCTAGGGGATGTCATACACGGTGAGTTTGAAGACAGCGATTCTGTAAACCCCTCCAGCCACTCCCCCTCACCCCCTGCCCGTTGAGGTGCCCACCATAGAGCAAATGTGTTAGGAGAGAAGATTTCACTTGGGACCTATCAGGCTTCATTAATACTGCCCTTAATTTCAATCGTCCATTTAGCCCTGGCAAAGAGCAGGCCCTAAAGAAATGCATTGAAGAGCAAGTGGCCTGGGGGACAAGGAATCCAGAAAGGAAGGTGTGAAAGGTGGGGTGCCAATATTAAGGCCCTTTAGGGATCAGGCACCAGCATGAGGACCCCACAGAAAAGGAAGGCACCCTAGGCATCCATGCTTCTCCTCATTCAGGCCAGGATGAGTTTGGAGCATACACACCCCGAGGTGCACTCACACAGAGCCTGCGGTAATGGCGTTTGGGCACAGCAGAAACATAGCCCAGGCCCCTGGAGTGCTGTGCCATTTCCACCCCTGGTGTTTAGCTCCACCACCTCTCTCCCAGCGTGCCCAAAGATGCCCACAGGAAGTCTAGCCACTCTAAGCAGAGGGTCTTGGCCGTGTTCACCCTCACCTCATGGCACCTTAAATCTAATCAGCTAACTAGGATTTGTACATTGGAACCTGCAACACATTAGAAACTTATATTTAAAAGCGATTAATCATATTGACTAATTTTTAAATGGAAAATATGTAAATATGAAGTATTTGGTTTGTTTTTTCGTTTTTTGTTGTTTTGTTTTAAGAAAAGGAAGTGTACACCGCTCCTCATGTGCCATTGGTCCTCAGAGGGCGGCTTTACTTTTTTGGTAAAGGAACAAGCTGCTGACCTTGACCAGAAGTTCATATATTATTATTATTATTTCAGAGGAACTGTTATTACTCCTCATGTTTCAAAAAAAAAAATCTATTAAGCATTATTAAACTTGATCAGGACAGGCCAAATAAAGTTTTATTGGAATGACGATGATTGGTTTGTTCATTTATGCATTATCTCATTCATTTATGTATAATCTGATCCTGCCTTTGACAATGGTTGATTCATCAGAGCCTGGCTGGCTTCTTCCTGTACCCATGAAGGCCAGTGTTTTGAGGGGTTGCAGTCAGAGGGGATGGGAGAGGAGACTCTGCACAGATTGGTGATCAGGAAAGCGATTCCAGGATCATCTAGGTCCAGCCTGGTCTTTATACTGTAGATTTCAAACCAGATCTAAGAGCCAACTCCAAACCTTCTGACCAACGTTCATCCTTTCCTCCAGTCACTACGAAAGGTGCCAACATCATGAGATTTGGGAGACCCAACCACCCAGAATGCCTGCCTGAGCCGCACCTCACAGATGCCTGAGAGTCCACCCATCTGAAGTTCACCCCTTTGTAATACTTGAGTCAAAACATTAGCCCATCTTCATTCATTCTTCAACATATATAAATATAGACAATAGGGTTTTAAAATTTTGTTTCTGTTTCTTTTGACTTCTCTGAAAAGCTCTTTAATTAAAGGAACTTTCTACTGTTGAAATGCATCTGAGCTAAGAAGAGCACCCTGCTAAGCCAATTATGGGATTCTCCCCAAAGTGTCAGCTCAGAGTAACTACCTCACATCCCTGGCTGTGAATAAAGAGAATGGCCCAGAGCCAGGCCAGAGTCCTGGTTGAAATTTTATCTTTGAGAAGCCTTGAGGCCTAGGCTGCTAGAATGTAGGAAATGGGGTTTGAGGAAGAAGGAGCTGAGAAGCCCCAACAGCAAAAAGCACAAAAAGGTGTCCCCTTCTCAAAGCAGTTACATGGGGACACGCTTAATTCTCCCTGCTGTGATGTGTGACCACATGTCAATTATCATCAAGCCATTAGTGTCCTGAGTTTTTATTGGGGATAAATTGCCTAGGACTCTGTGTCTGATAGGAGTTAGTCTCTGGTCCCTCAGAGATCAAATTGATATAGCATGGCCCAAGGCCTCAGATGTACAAAACCACTTTTACCAGGCAGGATATTCTGAGGGCTCAGAGTTTATCTCCAGGAGCCAGTCAAGGGCCAGTCCTTCTGAAGATCGGCCTTCCTTTGGAATGAACAGGGTTTGAGCAACTGGGGCCTGCTGAGTTAATCTTCTACTTGTCAGTGACTGAATATAGTTGTGTCTCCTGAAATTCTAAAGTTGCGTGAGAGTTTGTCTCATGTGAACATTACAGCAAAGCTGAGGCAACACAGCTATTTATAACAGAGATCATATTTGGTAAAATACATGTACGTATTTTTTAAAATATGCAACATTATTAAAATGTAATAATAAAAACATGCGTGCTGAGGCAGATGTTAAGCCATCTAACATCTGAGATACCTTTTCTTATTGAATCATGGTCTGCCTATGAAAGCCAAGCCCGTGGGAAGCTAGCTCCCAGCTCGTTCTGTTAGTGTGGTTACCGCCGGGGCAATTGTGGCACATGCATGATGAATTGCTTTAGGAAGCAGTCGTTTCCAGCTCCCCAGAGCTGCACTGGAACACCAAGCTGAGAGCTTCAGAGCTCTGTGGCTGAGGGAGCTCTAGCTGTGTAGCTGCCTGAGGGATGGCCACGTGAACTGAGAGACAAGACTGAGAACTGAAGATGTCAACTGTCAGGCTGAGCCACACCCAACTCCAACCCTCGGAAGATGGTTCTCTGGGGGCTTAGAGGTGAGAAGGAAGAGATCAGACTCCTCCCCTATGGGATCCTACCAGTTATGACTAGAAGGGGTGATGGTTAATTTTATGTGACAACTTGGTTGGGCCACGGTCCCTGAATATTTGGTCAAATAGTCTGAATTATTTTTTCTGTGAGTGTGTGTGTTTAAATGAGATTAACATTGAAAGCAGTGAGCTTTGAGTAAAACAGATTACTTTCTATAATATGGGGTGGGCCTGGTCCCATCAGTTGAAGTTCTGAATAGAACAAAACATGGACCTCCCCTGAGCAAGGAGGAATTGCAGCAGATGGCCTTTGAACTTCAGCTACAACATCAGCTCTTCCCTGGTGTCTAGCCTGCTAGCCTACCCTGCAGACTTCAGGTTGGCCAGCCTCCATAATTATGTGAGCCAATTCTCTCTCTCTCCCCACTCCCCCCACACCAGATAGATATGTTTCTCATTGGTTTCGTTTCTCTGGAGACTCTAATACAGAGCAGCAGAGCTTGGTATGTGCCATCTATTTTAATCTTCGCAACTGAGGAGGCAGATGTCATTATACCCATTTCCCAAATGAGAAAACTGAGGCACAGAGAAGTTAAATGACTTATCCAAGATCAGCATGACATGTAGGGGTTTGGAGCAAGGATAATAGAGCCAGACAGCCTAGGCTGAAATTTTAGTTCTCCCACTTAACAGCTGTGTGACCTGGGACAAGTTACTTAACTCTTCTATGCCTCAGTTTTCTCATACGTAAAATGAGGATAATAATGTCACCCATCTTGTAGAATCATGAGGATTAAATAAGTTAAAATAAGTAAAGCACTTAGACCAATACAGTGTTTGGCATGTAGAAAATACTATGCTATCAGGTGTGATAAATAATTTAAATAAACAAGATTATACCAATAGCAAATGATGGATCCGGAGTTCAGACCCACTAACACTTTCGATATTATGTGTACTCTGGGGGTTTTTACATTACAACAAACGATGTGGAGAATCCACTTCCTAAGTCAACAACAAAGACACCAGCCTTTGGAGAATTTGCCCAGCACACACCCTCCCTTCTCTGAGAAGTAGGCTCCTCACGCACAGGAAAAGCCCCTGCATCCAGGTTCCGTACCAAGGTGACCTTCCTGCATCACCCCTCACCCGCATCGTAGTGCCTGGACTAGGGTGAACCTGACCCAAGTTTGGCCAATCATATTCTCTCTCCTGGGGATTTAGAGCTAAGATGCTTGTCAGTCTTTGCGGTTGCTCGAACTGAAGACAGGCCAACTTTGGAACTATGGAGTGACCAAGTTCATCATGTGTCCTTAATCCAGGAGGGAGAAGAACGAAACAGGAGGATGACAGAGAGAGAGAGAGAAGGAAACTGCCCCAGTGCTGCTGGTCAGGTTTCTTTCTGTTTCAATCCCTTGCAGGGACCTGACTGTACCTCCCACTCCTAGTTTCCATTAGATACCCCACAACTGTTATATAACACCCCTTTATGTGCATCTTCTCCCTTGAGTGCACTCTGTTAGTTGCAACCAAGAAGAGTCTTGACTCAGCTGCCTGCCTTTGGCTGGCCTTGCTAGCAGGAGCCCTGTGCTGAGCACCCATACCTGACCTAGATGTGAAGGGGAGCTTTGATAAAGCTCTTCCTGTATCCATTCTACATGTCGGCATAGGTAGCTCATCACGGAGACCCTCTGTGAGCCGTGCTTTGAGAAAAGGAAGGAAGCTGGGCCAGAGTCAGGTGAACCCAATCATGAGTAATGAATGCCAGGTGGGAGGGGAGGACAGGGAGGGACTTTCAGAGGCCACCTCATCTCCACAGTTCTGCCTGGGGCTGACCCAATCTGGGCAGAACGGAGGTCAGTCAATGCCAAGAGAAGTCCCTTTGGCTTAGCACATACACCGAGTCTAACATTCTCACTGAGGATAGACATCCAGAGACCAAGGACACCAGGTTATTGGTGTAATTAAACTTCCATCAAAATCTGTGAGCATAAGAGTTTATCCAGCCAACAAATGTCCCCTGACCATAGAAAGGAGAAGAGCCACAGCTGTTTTTACCAAATGGATTGCATTAAATTAATTACATTACCACTGGACAGCTCATTCAATGCCCTCGAGGAGTTTAAATAAAATCAGAGGCGTTAGAACAGAAGGAAATCTAACACATCCAACCCCTCGCCCTAGAAATAAGGTTGTAGGATCAGAAAGGCCAGGTGACAGGGACAAGATCACATAGCAAGCTGGCGACTCCTGGCTCATAATCCACGCTCTTCCCTCTACAGAAGAACGCCCGATCTTGGGACCTGAGACATTCATGGTGGTTGGCTCTCCAGTGAGCCATTTCCAGCACCTTCTCCCTTGTCTATCTCCTTCTCTAGAGACTGGGAACATGAGCACTTGAAATGTGGCTGGTCAGACTGAGATGTCCTGTGTCAAATACATACCAGATTGCGAAGACTAAGTACCCCCCTGAAAAAAGAATGTAAAATATCTCATTCATAATTATTTAGATTGATTGCATATTGAAATTATAACATTTTTGATATCTTGTATTAAAACTAACTTCACTCATCTGGTTTTACTTTTTTTTTTTGGTGTGGCTAGCTAACATAAAAGTTTTAAATGACACAGGTGACTCACATTATACTTTTATCGAACAGTACAGTTCTAGAATGCTACGAGCTGATTAAGGCCTTAATCCTTTTCCAACAATATTACATTCCAGTGAGGTCTTCGTCTTCTCAAAGTAAAGGAGTGACCCTCACAGGAGATCTCCAGGCCCCATGCAGTCTTGCAGTCTTTGTGGGGGCAGGTCTCCTTCAAATCAAATCAGATCATAAAAGTGTTGGCCTCTTGTCTTAAAAATCATTTGTAAACCCACTTACACTGCCCTAAACAAAAAAGAGGTGTTTATTAAACTGATACGATAACGTCTCTTGAAATCTGAAGGCAAGAAGCAGAATCGAGCCTCATAAGGGACTAACCATAAGCCCTTGAGAAGCCAAGAATCAAGGTTCTTCTCTCCACCTCCCTTCACAAAAGTTTTCATGATCTCATCTTGGCTCAGCCACTTTCATTTCGTTGGAAGCCCTTAACCTGAACATCCTCCTGCTTCATCTGAGTTGAGCAAAATCAATCACTAAAGTCACCAGAACGAAGTGGAGGATCAAGACGACCTGCTTACCAGATTCCAGGTAATTTATTTTGTCTCCAGTGGTGCCAGACGTTGCATTTTACATTTGGGTCCCGTGGCTCTGAGCTGTGATTTATTAGACTTGACAATGAGATGAGTCTGCCTCGAGCATGCGAAGGAAATTTCAGTCTGAATCTGGAAGTGGAAGGAGCTGCTGCCAAGGATGGCCACTGATTTAACGGAAGGTAAGCTCCAGGCTGGAAGGGGCCAGAAAGCTCAGCTCTCTGCTTACAAAATTAGGTCAAAAGGAATGGAACATTCTTATGATAACTCGTAATTACGAAGGTCTGCATATATTGAGGATTGTGGAAACAAAACTTTGTTCATTAAAAACATAACGGGACGCGGTCAGATAACAAAGCAGTCAGGGCTGGACCTCTTGTGACTGGCAGATGTCCCCCGAACGGAGTAAACAAAGCTCTGCAGAGAAGGCCCCTTCACCCCCTCCTCCAGGCTGTCCCAGAGAGCCCACATCTCTCGCACCTCCTTTCATTATCGCATGCAACCCGGACGAAACGACGTGTTGCGCCAGCGTGAAATCCCTCGCCAGCTGAGCTAGACGCAGAGCAAGGCCTGAGAGAAAGGGACAGAGGTCACGGCAGTCTTGGATGAAACGGGGAGGAAAGGCGCGAGCCTGCAACAGAATGAAAGACAGCAGAGCATGTCACGCCCAAGCTCGCCACTTGGGCATAACAATTACTCTGAGCCGAGGGCAAAGAGGAAGCAGCAGCTGCAGGAAGGGCTCTCTGCCTTTCCTCTTTTCTGCCGGAAGGCAGGATATAAACTTTCCTCTTACTGGGGGTAGACTTATCAGCCCAGACAGGGCACC
This sequence comes from Rousettus aegyptiacus, assembly GCF_014176215.1. Taxonomy (NCBI): domain Eukaryota; kingdom Metazoa; phylum Chordata; class Mammalia; order Chiroptera; family Pteropodidae; genus Rousettus; species Rousettus aegyptiacus. Next base: position 77,556,681 of record NW_023416287.1, read on the forward strand.
AGAGGGCTCTGAAAACAAGCAATGCTCCCGAGTTTCCTCCCATACTTTTACCTTCCCACTGTTTGCTCTAACTGCTTTCCTTCCTTCGTCCTGTCATTTCTCTGCAGATGGATCGTCCTGTGTTGAAATTCAGCCAAAGTCCCAAGCCACAACTTTGAGTTACTCTCTGTATTAGGTTTCGTGCGACGTGTTACACACGTTAGTGCATTGTTATTTCTTCTCTTGTTAATCTCTCTTTTCGATTGAGTCCCACTGCAAACCTGAGAGGGGTAGAGGCAAAGTTTTGCCTTCCCTGAGAGGACCTTCAAAGGAAGAGCGATGAAGACCAGGTAGAAGAATCACTGACCACTTTGGTGAAGGAGCTGGAGGTTGAACGGGACTGAGAATGAACAGGGGAAAATTCTCTAGGGAAAGGTGGAGAAAGGCCTTCTGGGAAAAGCTTTTTCTGGATGGTGAATCTGAAATCCCGCTCATGGGACAGAGAGTCAGGTCAGGACAAGAGCCCGTGAGGAGGCAGAGGGTATGAATCAGTGGCGACGAGGAAGGAGGACCATTCAGACCAGAAACCCCAGGAATGCGGAGCAGCAGACCTTGGCCTTCACTGCCACAGCGGGAGCCTTTACCGTTCCAGGTGTTCCTTCCCTGGGTTGGCTGGTTACTGATCTGAACCCTGAGAGGATCGTCTCTCCACCTGAGGACCGTATTACCATGTTCCCAGGCCACGCGGCACGAGAGCTGAGCCAGCCTTGCGGTAGCAACAGCAGAGAAGCCGTGTTCTGTCTCTTCTCTGGCCTGATACGCCGGACGTTCAGCCTTAGCCGATTTCTTCTCCAAGTGTGGGCAAAGAAACCGTCTTGGGCACCTCGACCCACACCCACCCTGTCCTCCTCCTTCCTCTCAGGCTCTGAAAGGCCATGCTTACTGTTGAGGTCAAAGGGACCCAATGTCCAAGTGGCAACTGCTGGGGTGGCAGTAGCCACAGGGAAGTCATGGTGAAGCCCGGCTCAGAGCCCTTCCCGTGGCTGCCAGAGCTGCTGACAGACCCTACGGATAAGCTGTTTCAGCTTTTCCTGCCTCTTCCTACTGCTTCGAGGCTCCCTTCTCTATAGGGAGGAAGGAGGGCGGGCAAACGGGCTCCTGGCGGGGCGTCCCCACCAGCCTCTGAGCAGGAGCAGACCTGTCTCGCTCGCTGAGGCTCAAGCCGCAGTCTCTGCTGTGCAAGTGACAAACAGGTCGCTCGAAGGTTCCTCTCTTGTGGAAGGAAAGTCTATTGACTTATGAGAGGGAGGAGGGAAACCTGCCCGGGGCATAGAATTAGACCTTGTGACGGGGCTATTAGAGTTTCATGGACACCCAGCCTGCTGTGAGGATGATTATCCCTCCAGCCCACCAGCCGACCTCCTCCCCGGCTCTCTGCTCCGGGAAGGCGGAGCCGGACGCCTGCCCCCGTGCCCAGGCCGCTCCCGGCAGAGGGCCCTCACCGGCGCCTCCTCCGGCGGCCTGCCAGGAGCACCCCCCCCCCCCCCCCGCTGCCTGGTGCCGTTTTTGCTCTCCCTTCTCTTCTCACACCCTCCGTGGGGCCACCGGCCCGAATCAACCCCTCAGTGTCTCCCATCACTCATTCTCTTACTCGTTTCAACCCGGCCTGAGGGAGACATTTCGTTTGCACAAACCAGCAGAACGACACAGGCCATCGGTGTTCTTGGTCTGAAGGCCCAAGAACTGCCTCTTTAGGAGGAAGTTTCCTGGAGAGGCTGGTCTGAGAATCGAGCTCAGAAGTGCCGACTCAGTCCTATTATCTGTCAAACGGGTCTCACCGGCTTGGCGCCCAAATGTGGCCGACATGCGCAAGAGTGCCAGGGCTCTGGAAGTGCAGCATAGTGTGAGGTCCTGCACACACGTGTAGTGTGACGGATGACCTAAACACGGGGAGTCAGGGTGCACACGCACCTGCATGGATGGCTCCAGCACCCACAGGAGGTCTCCTTGGGACAAGTTTCCACAGCAAGAGCCTTCACCCCTGCCCCCCGCCACCGCCCTCGACAGGCCCAGACATGGTTCACGCAACAATATCACTGGTGAAGTGTCCGCTATGGGCCAGGCATAGCACTAATAGCTGGGGAGGCAGCATGAACACGACCAACCCTCTCCTGCCCTACAGGACCTCACCTCCGGGCAAGGGGTGTCAGAAATCTACCCACCATCGCTGCTCCTATGCTTCGAGCATCACCCGTCTGACTCAGGCAAAGTCTCAAGCCGGCTCTCCCTTCGGGGACTCATACCGTCCATCTGCCACTCCTGGGAAGCCGTGGACCTAAAATTGGATCAAATGCCTGGTGATGGAATTACCAGGAAGAACGAGGAGTTTTGGGAGGGGGAGAAACGCGGGCAGCAGGCAGGAAGGAAGAGGGGGAGAGTCGAGGAGGAAGCAGTCAGCAGCAGCTGCAGAGGCCTGGAGGAGAGGATAATGAGGTCCGACGGGGACAGAGTGGAGACAAAGGACCGGGCAGGAGGAGCGGCCTGTCCCCTGTCTGCTGACCACCTGCTCCAGGCCGGAAGGGGGCAGCGAGCGTCCCACGGGCCCACGGCGCCAGCCGGGCTTGCTTCTGGACAGAGGTAACCTCGACCCCTCCCTTTCCCACCTCCCCATTGCTTCTACTCAGCCGAATTCTGAATTCGCCAGCCTTAGGTCCACGGTATGATTTCAAGGACTCCAAAATAGGCCTACACGCAAAAAGCGCCCATAAGGTGGGGGAAATTTTTTCCCTGTTAGAGACCCCCCCCCTTCCCCTTGAGGGAGGGGGTTTTGAGATGCCTGTCACCTGTCAAAAGGCTGCAACAGATTTCATGCCTTATCAGTCTTTCTCACCTCACTGTTATAGAGTTTGTCTTTAAAAAGTGGAGACACCCTGCACGGGTCTTGTCAGAAAGCCTTAGGGAAAGAGAGAAGGGGCCTTGCCCCCGAGTGATGGAGAGGGAGCAAGGAGGGGAGCCTATCCCAAGATTAAAGGAGTGGGGAGAGGGAGAGAGGCAAAAAGGGGGGGACGCAGAGATGGGGGGGGGGACGAGGGAGGGCCAGTGCCTGAACAGTGGCATCCTGTTTTCCACTTACCTCATCTGGCACAAGCCACTCAGGGGCTTGTTTTCATATGGATTAGGATGTTACTCGATTTGGTTTTGGTGTATTCACCCCCACGAGCTATTCGTCCTAATGTGTGTTGTCTCTGACAGCTCATTCCCCAGCAGCTCCCCTAGTTCACAAGGCCAAGACCAGATGGGAAAGCTAGAGGTCATGAGAGATGGGGAGTGAACCTTCCGTGCCCTTGGAATGGGCCCCTGCAGAAGTCGGTGCTGATGGTCACCCACATCAGCACTTTTTCCAGCAGGCCGGTTCCTGCTCTTTCGTGCATGATTAAGCCAGAAACATAGTCCACTGTGTCTCCGAGATCCTGACTTACAGACCCAGCACCTGGAGCCAAACTTGCATCAAAATCAGGGAAGAAATGAAATGAGCAGGAACCAATTAGTTTAGGGGGGAGAGAGAGAGAGAGAGAGAGATGCTGGTTGTGCTCTGTTGAAGCCACAGTTTGAATTTGATTCTTGGGCCTCATCGAAACGAGGACATCTGGAGGCCAAGAGACCATTGGTGATTCAGCAAGTATCCGTCTGAAACTTTTCCTGTCACTCAGAGATCGGGTCAGGCCTCTCGCCCTCCCGGGTCTCTGTTTCCTGACCCACAAAACAAAGACAATTAAAAATCACTTCAATTATTCCCTCAATGAACAAATATGGAGTGAGGATTACTATATCCCAGGGCTGTGGAAACAGATAAACACGACATGCCTTGAACGAGTAAAGGCTGAGCTAGTTGGTTCATCCACCTCCAGCTCCAGGATCTCTGAGAGGTGAGCTCCCCCCGAGAGGCGTTGGTGGAGCAGATCAACAGTCAAAGGCTAAAGGTAAACTATCTACCCCAGGATTCCCAAAAGACAGTGGTGAAGAGAACAGGGAAACCACAATACAAACAAACAAACAAACAAAACTGCAATACAAGAACCCATTTGGAAAAAAGAAGAATGTAAACCACGCATGGGAGTCACTGGAGTGCAAATAGCTAGGACTGCCCATGCGGGTGTGAGCCCAGTCTGGCTGCTCACGGTTTTGCTCCCTCAAGGGATCTCCCTTGAAATTTGCCTGCCATGGGTGTTGGAAAGCATGTCCTTTCTGGGGATCGTCCAAGATTAGCGGCCCATTCTCTGGGAGCGGTTTGAGGACTGCCCTAGACACTATCTGCCAGCTCTGGGATTTCTTCGGCAATAAAGCTTCCTTTAAAGGTAACAGACTTCCAGCTAATCCTACATACTAGTAACTGGAGTTCTTGGCTAGTTTTAATATTATGGTCTAGAATTGGGACTGGACTTGGCCTTGGAGTTCTGTCCACCCCACCCCAGCTCCCTGTCCCTCAGTTTAACAGCATCCCACCTTTGTAAGTCAAACCTGTAAGTGGGGGTGACCAGGCTGGTCACCCTCTCTAGGCTGTATCTCAGCTACATCTTCAAGATAAAGGAGACTTTATCCTTTGTCTGGTGGAGGGCCATTAACAGGCATTGCTTAATGAGTTCTTTGTAGTTAGAGTGTATAAGTCCTTGTTTTAACAAGAGAAATACAAAATTAAGATGCATGGGTCTTTTTTTTTTTTAATAAATAAGTTTTTCATTAAAAGAGAAACTATGAAGCAAATCATTTGGATCTGAAAGTGCTTTGTTATTTAGTGTCATAAATCCTTTCTGACAAAAGGATTTAGCAGATAGAGAATATTTACAACCCAGGGAACCAAAAGAAAAAATACTTTGCTTGCTAATCAGATTGACACAGGTCTCAAGAACGACAATTTAATTATGCTCTGTTCAAACCACACACGTTTCTTTTGCGCTGTCCTGTAATTCGAAACGAAGAGATAACTCTTGCTAGCAAATTGTTTCATTCCAGAATCATCCACGTATTATCTCACAATTTCTGTGGGTCAGGAGTCCAGGCACAGCTTAGTTGGGTCCTCTGTTTAGGGTCAAAGGCTGTAATCAATGTACTACCTGGGCTGCATTCTCATAGAGGCTTGACTGGGGAAGGATTTGTTTCCAAGCTCAGTTGGTGGTTGGCAGAATTTTATTTAATGACCGAAGTTTCTGGATTTTTGCTTCCAGCCTATGAAGGCCACCCTGGGTCCTAGAGACACCCTGCAGTCCCTTGATTCTCCAACATGGCCACTTACTCATCAAGCCAGCAATGAGAGTCCCTCTAACACCTGAAGCATGTTCTATTGGTTAGAAGCAAACCACCCATCCCACCCACACTCAAGAAAAGTACACATTAGATTGAAAGAATGTGGAGCATTGGGAGTTAGAAAACCAGGTGAATCACAGCAATACCACTTTCTAGATGTGTGATCTTGGGCAAGTAGCTAAATCACTCAGCTTACTTATGTACAAAATGGGCTGATTATCCTTATACATGATTTAAGATGTTTTTAACTGCAGGCAAATGAAGACCAATTACAAGCAATAAACAACGAGAGATTTATTTTCTTACAAGAAATCTGGAGATGGGGCAGTTTCAGGGTTAGTTAATTTTACTCTTCTAGGATTTCCATTTTATTTTTTATATTCACATCCAGGTGATGGTTATTATTCTCAGGCTTATACCTTCATAGTTCCAACACCAATACAGTAGTTCTCAGCCTTTCACCCACATGTAAATAGCATTCAAATAAATATGAAAGAAAATTATGGCACAGAAGCGCCCAGTCACCCTTTTGCGGGTGGGGCGCTGTTGAGGTTTTTCAATTGTTTAATGGAATATTGCTTAGAGCAGTTTTAAGTTTACAGAGGAAATGAAGTTCCCATATACTTCCTCCCCCTGCTTGTTTCCCTATTGCTAACCTCTTGCCTTGGTGTGGCACATTTGTTAAAATCGAAGAAATATTATTGATATATTACTAGTAACTAAAACCCATGGTACATTAGGTTTGCTCTTTGATTAGTACAGATCTCTGGGTTTTGACACATGTGTGACCTGTATCCACCATTACAGTATCATACGGAATAGCTCCGCTGCCCTAAAAATCCCCCATGCTCCACCTCTTCATCTCTCCCCCGCTGCCCTCAAGCCCCTGATCTTATTACTGTCTCCACAGTTTTGCCTTTTCCAGAATGTCGAGCAGTTAGAATCACACAGTACATGGCTTCTTCACTTAATATGCACTGAAGTTTCCTCCATGTGTTTTTGCAGCTCAATCGCTCATTTCTTTCTATCGATGAATAATATTCCATTGTCTAGATGTGACATATCTTGCCTATTCATTTTCTTTTGGGGCGATGAAAAAGCTCTGGAACTAGACAGGGGTGATGATTGCATAACATTGTGAATGTGCTAAATGTCACTGATTTGTATACTTTAAAATGATTAAAATGGTCGATTTTATATTTTATGAGTTTTAGCACAAAAACAAAAACAAGACAAAGGGGAGAGTTCTGGAAGCGTGAGTAGGAATTAACCAGCCCCCCTCCCAAAAAAACAAGGCAAAGGCCTTCCTTTGGGGCTGGGCAGAGGCACCCGATGGCCGGCCCGCCGGGAGGTGCACCTGCAGCTCACATAACAAGGCCTGGATAACCCTTAGGTGATTACCAGCTAAGCACAGAAAAGCCTTCAACAAATACCTATTGAAAGGCTGGAGACAGGAATGAGAGAAATTTCCTGCTTTTGCTGTGAAGAGTGAGACCTTTCCCTGCCCCACTGCAGCAGCAGCAGAATAAACTTAGCTTTCTTGCTGTGAGAATTCCAAGTGTGTCCTGGAAATCCTAAACCGGTCTTTGGCCAGACCTGGAGAAGGCTCTCGCGAGGTGGAAGACGGGATGTTGTCGCCCTCCTCTGGTCACTGAGCAGCTTTGCTTTGCTCCCTCTGGCTAAGGCGGGTACCACCGCCAGCCAGAAAGGAGCTGGCTGGAGTCTCCCCTTGCTGAGCGGCAGGACCAGGGGCTTGAGGAGTTCAGGACCTGAGGTTCCAGGGGTCATGAAGGTAGCACACTCTTGGCCGTCCCTCCCCTCCTCACACACACTGGGGTCCTGCCCCCTCCTTCTTCCCATGCAGCTGGCTCCTGGGTCCCAGCCTGCCCTCTCTCCCACATGGCCCTGCAGACACCCACAGCTCTCTTGCTCAGGGCTTGAAAGACAAGTGCACGCCCTTTCCGTGAAAGAGGTTCATTGCTAATCCCTACCAGGGATCTGGAGAAATTACAAAGGTATAATGCTCCCCATTTATAGTGCTTGATTTCCTCCTTTTGAAGGTGATAAATTGGGCTTCTCCCCCAGCTTTCATTCCTGGGGAGGGCACTCTCCAACATCCCCTCCTCCAATCTTCCCAGACATACTGAGGGCTGGAGTGACTCCTCACAAAGGGGGCTCCTCTTCCCAGGCCAGTGATAGAGATCCGACTGGGAAGAAGTGTCCCCTTTATCTCAGATGGTCTAAGTTCGTTTACCATCTGAGATAGTCCATCAGAGCCTCCACCCTACCTCCTGGATCTGAGATGGCCTGGCCTTTTATGTAGATAAAGAGCTGTCTGCTCAAGGTGACTGGACGGATCTTGAATAGCTTGCCCACCGAAAGGTATCTCCTTTACTAGCTGATCGCTTCACCACGAAGCACCTATAAACCATTAGAAAGATGCTCAGTCTCACAACCGATAAGGGAAATGCAAAATAACACTTCAATGAGGTGCTACTTTTTACTACCAGATTGGCAGAGATCAAAAAGCCTGGATACATTATTGTTGAAAAGAAAAGAAAAGAAAAGAAAAGAAAAGAAAAGAAAAGAAAAGAAAAGAAAAGAAAAGAAAAGAAAAGAAAAGAAAAGAAAAGAAAAGAAAAGAAAAGAAAAGAAAAGAAAAGAAAAGAAAAGAAAGAAAAGTCCCATAATTCACAACGTTGGTGAGGCCCAGTCACTCATCCAGCTAGTAACGCCCCAGCCTGGTTCTATCATCCCAAATGGCAAAATGACGTAGCTGGTATTTCCCCAGAGGCAGAGGGACAAATTAATGGAGGTCTCAGGCCTCCCTTTGCCCTACCAGTCTGGGCTCCCAGCCAGTAGGGCCACTATGAGCCAGGACCCCGATCATATTGTCCAGATTCAGGAATTTTTCCCCACCTGTGGCTAGGTTTCTCTTTTACCTCCTCCCTCGTCCCTCCTTGCCTGCCTCCACGCAGGAGACTGCTGAATTAGCTCCAACCCATTCAGTGCCAATCAGAGAGACCCTTATTCTCAAAAGGAGCAAGTGAGCAATGTGAAAATATGCTTTCTGGGAGATCTCTGTCTCAAAAGCCCCTCCCCACCTGCCTGGCTTTTTAAGCATTTACTAGAGCAGCACGGCCCGAGTGAAATAGAACATGAACCACATACGAAGCCACATATATTATTTTAAATTTCCTAGGAGCCCAGATTAAGAAATGGTAAAAAGAAGCAGATGAAATTTGTTTTGAATGTCTTTTATTTAATCCAGTATATCTAAAATATCCTTCTAGAAATATAACTAATATAAAATATTATTGAGATGAGCTACTTTACATTATTTTTTCATACTAGGTGTGCAAAATCCAGTGTGTATTTTATACTTACAGCGCATCTTAATTCAGACTTGCTATCTTTAAAGTATTCAACAGTCACAACGGTGGCTGTGGACAGTACATAGTAGAGGCACAAGATGCCAGGCAAACATTCCTGAAAAGGGTACCAATGCACAATCACTGCTCACATATAATAATTCAACAGCTCTGTCTCCTTTGAAGTCAGAGGGAAAGGGCCCTTGGGAAACAGGATATAGACTTATTGATTATTGATTGTAGCAGAGAAGTCAAGACCCGGCCGAGAAGAGCAGATTCACACAGGGCTGTTGCCACCGCCTAACTCTGAGCAGGGGTCCCACACTAGAAGTTCTCTTCCTGGATCCATGGTCTAAGATTGGCCGGTTAAGGGAATGTAAGGGGTATCTACACTCGGGGCTGAGGGCCCCGAACTTTCCGAGCAGGAAGCGAGAAGGGATGTCACAGGGCCATACAGAGATGTGAGGAGTGCCTCCCACGTGCCTCTGTCCCCAACCAGCTGAGACTGCCTCTGACTGACCGACTCACCATTAGCTGTAGTCGCACACAGAGCAACTCTCTCCCAAGGAACATTCCACTGCAGCCGAAGGAGCGGAGACATTAGCTCATGCCGAGCCAGCCACGTAAGCAGAATCCTTCAGGCAGCACTTCCACATGGAGATCCCAGGAAAAGATCAGCGGTTCTTAATATAGAACGCTTCCTCGCTTCTCGAAGAGATCAAAAGAATCCAAAGGCCCGATCAAAAGAATCCGAAGGCCCGATCAAAAGAATCCGAAGGCCCTGGTTGGTCTCTGAGGGCCCTGAATTCTTAAGAATGTAATGAAGGATCAGAGAAGAGATTTATCCCTAGAGCCCACAGTTAGTTGTCAGATGTTAAGTGCCTCCAGAAAAGACACAGAGAGAGAAGATGAAAGGAACCTTGGCTACACTGGGCTAATTGTTATTGTGGGGTAGAGGTGGTTTAAAAGCAGCTCCATTGAATTTCCTAGCACTCTTTGAAATATGGGCTTCTTGATAAGTAATGTGTACTTGGAAGAGTTTTTCTCTATGCGGTTACCCAAACATACCTTGTACACACACACACACACACACACACACACACATCAATTTTTGGAATCACTGGCACTCGACAGTGTTGAAGAAGTCAATCAAAGAAATGTGCTTAAATTTGGTAAGAAATGACATTCTGATGGCAGGAGAGGCTGTACAGCAACAGTAACTGACGACGTTTGCCTTCCTTGCAGATTCCGGTCCTATGTTAATACAAACTCATGCTGTTAAATAGTTCTAGAAAAGGCAGGGCCACATGAGGTACGGGAGTTCCTCAGGCAACCGTCAAACCTTCTGCAACAGGCTACGGGATGCCGTTAATAACCCAGCAGAAGGACCTGAAGACTAAACTGAATAATAGATGTTCATTTATAGAGCTTCCCTCAAGTGAAAGGGCTGTATTCAAAAGAACGAGGAAATGTGCCTGATGGGCCCCTGGGGTGGCTGTGCTCACAACAGGAAGGAGGAATTCATTTTGAGGCCAGAAATAATTTCCATCACCCGCCACACATATCCAGCAGGAAAATCCCAGCCTCTCCCAATCCTCCTTCACAGTAAACCACCCGTGATGTCCTGCCCACCACCCCTTTCACATATCCTCATCATCTGTATTTATTCCTCCCCGTGGAGCCAGGGCAGCGGCAGAGAGACCAGAGAGAGGAGAGGAGGCAAAGGGATTGCCAGCTGTTTACTGTTTGTTTATTTTTAATGGCTGTTTTATGGCCGCCCATGAAAAAAAAATCGATGGCCTGTTGTTTTCCTTTGATGAGAGATCACCCTTCACTACCCTCTTATCTAAAACGTTTTGAAAGTGGAAGAAGCTTGCCGCTCAGCCCCCTGCTGTGCACCGCCTGCTGTTTGCCAGGCTGCGGGCTCCAGCTGCAGAAACGCTTAGAAGCACAGAGGGTGTCAGGAACCAAACTCCGCATACTGAATAAAACAAAGCAGACATGAGTTTATTGCAAGGCTTTCGACCTGCAAATGGGGAAACTCAGGGCTATGAGAGGAATGAGTTCCAAATTGCTCGCAGACTAAGGGATGTTTGTGGGATAAAAAAGTTATTTGGCCTGTTTTCAGCTGATAGGTTGCCTAGTGGTCTTCTTTCTTATTTGGATCGGGGTAGCTGAGTCAGGGGAACAAGGAAGTCCAGAGATGGCGTGAACAGACGCGGCGTTTGGGGGATTGGCTGGTGTCCTGTGCTGATATCTGAGAATAGCTGTAAATTTCTGTAAAATTATGTTAAATTTCCTTTTATGTGCCTGTGTTGACCTTCTCCATTTTGTCATTGACATGAAGGACTCCATTTTAGTTTGATTCTATAAAGGAACGCCCCCTAAACAGTGTATAACCCAACCTCTTCCACTCAGACACCTCCCCATTCTACGGGCTAAGAAGGGAAGTGACTTCCCTGGACCCAGCTGGGGACAGTCCTGCATCAATAAAAGGGAAAAGAGAAGTCCAGGCTTTGACTTCTCAGGCAATCTTCATTTATCGACATGTAAGTTTAAATCATATTTAATGAAAAGCCTTGTGAAATCCAAAATGCTGAGCCAGCCAGTCCTTTTCTTGGGAAAGGTAAGAGCAAGGAGGTTAATCAACCCATATTTGGATCCACTTGTAACCCCAGATTCAGGTAGGGCAAAAGTCTTTTGAGATTAAATAGATGTAATTGTGCATATTCCATTAACTTCATGATAAAATTATTTCTTTGTTTACTGACAGTTAACGAGAAGCAAGGCAGACCAATAAAACAGGCTGACCATTGAAACAAGTAAACCATGTTTAATATAAGAAATTGTGTTTATTCCCTTAAAGTATAAAATTTTTGCTTAGGAAATTGAATTCGCTCGCTAAGGTTGTAAAACGAGCTCACTAGCTTTGAATTGATTTAATCCAGCACTCTGTCCATTGCTGGGTTGGATTGCCTCAGTTTACTTTTCTCAAGTTTATAAAGGTCTAGTAAGCAAGCTGTTACTCTAGCAGTTTTAAAACCCCAAACTGGTTAAAACTTTCACTCTTCTCTAACAAAGTCATAAATATTTTGAGTTAAATTTGATCCCAATATTTGAGTGATCCAAAGGAAGAATGACATGTTTTTCACAATTTCTGAATGTTACTCTTCCTATCACACTGAAGAAGTTAGAGTGTAACTAAATTTTACCAAATAGGCACATGTAGAACTTACATACTGAATCCTATTCACATTGTAACAAGGGTACTTGTTTTCTGGAGAAGCATCCTGATGTAAAACGAAGTGTTTATTACACCTAATTTTACCATTTTTGTATTTTTAAGATTTTTGCATTTAGATTGTTTGTTGCTTTTAAATTGGAGTCTGTGTCAATATTGCATTTCATTTTCCCGCCCTTTCCCTGTATAAATGGGCTCTGATAATGAGTGAGAATGAGTAAAGCTACCATGTCAATAACATCAACCTCATTTCTTGGGGTAACATTTTACAGTTTACACAGACTGCCTCATTTGATCATCAGAATATCTCGTGTGGTGGGTTTTCCTCCCATTTTACGGATGAAAGAAATGGAGGCTCTGAGAGGTTCCAGGACTTGCCAAAGATAACCTGCTGGTTAAGTGATACAGTCCGGGAGCAAAGCAAGGTTTTCTACAACAAATTACGTGTCTTTCCGGCACACATGTTGTCACATTCGGGAATTGAGCTTGACTCCTCCACAGAGGCTGTACCTGCTGATGTAGCCAATGCAAGATGTTTAAAGCTTTGAATTTCTGACTGCATTTTTGGTATGGCATGTGCCTCCGGCAGCATGGCTTAGGAAATGACATTTTAACTCTGATCTACATTTCTCAAAAACATTTTCTTCTTGCAGGGTGACACTTGGGCCATCACCTGGCTAACATGTGCACATTGCTGCAGGAAATGCATTAGCTTGAAAGGAACATGATTACAGCTGAAACAGAAGGTGGGGTGTTAATTATTAACAAGAGATCACCCAAAAGATAGGAAACAGAGTTACCAGCGGAGCGGTTGGGACTGTCTGTTGGGATGAAAGAGCTCATCGAGCCACTTTGGGAGCATAAGAGGCACCGCTCCTGCCCTGAGCATCCACACGACCCCTCCAAGAGCCCAGGGGGAGAGAGCAACTAGCAATACTCATTCAGTTATGATTCTCCTTATTGAAATGCATTGAGCCATTCCAAAACCTATGCGGTGACAGATTTATGCTTGGTCAAGGCACCAGCATTTGCAATTCAATGAATTCAAGCAATCTTTGTTGAACATCCATGGCAGGTAAGGCTGAAAGCCACATTCTTGGGGTCCTGGTGAGGAGCAGGATGCAAGGCTGCCCATGGGACTACAATCATTCTTTGGGAAGAATGAAGAGAACACTCATTCCCATACTGCAAGTCAGAATGGACGTCTCTGAAAACCTGTGCAGCTCCAAGAAGAGAAGAAACAGTATCTGGAGAGCTGATTTGAGGTGAGGAGCAAAATTAACATTTCCTGAGCACCTCCTGTGTGCTAAGCATGTGCCAAGTATTCAGTATTACGTAACTGAATCTTTGTAGCACAACAATGCTATGAGTTGGGTTGTTACTTCCCTTTCACAGATCAGCAAGTTGAGGTTTGGTGACTAACTTACCCAGGGTCAGATCAGTAAGGGGCAGAGCCAGATTCACACTGGGCGCTCCAGATTCAAAACAGGAACAAATAAAGTCCATTCATGCCTGGCTCCTGCTGTTCCTTCCACCACCTTCCACATACTTGTCTCTCCTAGGACACACCGCCCCCCCTCATCTGTGCTGGGGCCTGGGTCTGGAGAGCTGGGGCAGAAATTCGACTTTCTGATTCTCAGAATGACATTACCATCCCTCCGTAGCATTTATAACCCTCTTGTGTTTTCCATTTTCAAAATGGACATGGGCGGTCCAGGGTATATGACCTGAATGCCAAGTTCAGTGGTAATATCAGAATTTCTGTAAGAGAAGCTCTAGCGGCAATCTGGTTGGAGGAAAGGTGGAAAGGACTAAGAGATTTTTCTTGAAACCTTTCGTAAGAGCGCTGGGACCCCCTCATGCAAGTAGGATCGATCAGCAAAACATGGACATAATAGCCAAAAGATGATTAATAAAAATATGTACTTAGCTCATAAATTAAATTAACAAAAATGTGTAGTTAGTACATAAAAAAGCAAAAGTAAACTGAGTTAAATAGAAGATCAGAAGCTGAGGAGTTTTTTTATTTAATTTTTTTTTTCTACATTTCTAACCATCCATCAATTATTCCATAACAAGGCAGTATGGTATGTTCGTTGAATGCAGGCTCCAGAAGTCAGACCACATGGACTTAAATTATGGCTCCATTATTTACTGGGTCATCTTGAGCAAGTTACTTAATTTCTCTTTGCCTTAGTTTTCTCATTTATAAAATTAGGATAATAACAGCACCTTTATCATAAGGTTGTTGTATTAAATAAAACTTGCACAGCACTTAGTGTTCAATAAATTATAAACATTCTCAATAAATGGTACTTTTAATTATTACTATTATTCCATACACTGCCATTGGCCTGAGGTTTTCAGCACATGCTTTATAGATTGTTTTTTCTTTTGATCAATTTTTATTTGGAACGATCTTTTAGGCAATGGCTGTTGAAGATTATGAGAAGCTAGATACCCCTCTAAACCATCTTCTTAGTACCTTGACCAATTTTAAATAGGTCTTGCCAAAAAAAGATGTCAACAGCAAACAGCAAAGTATCAATAGCAGATTTAAAAAATACTTAAGCTAATAGTTATTTTCCTAAGCCTTGGAAATTAAAATTAAAAGATAGATGACAGCGTTGAACTTAAGAAGAAAAAAAGCTGAGACATAATCACTAAATCTACATGTACTTTAAGTGTCTCAGAGGAAGTATGTACTTTCTCACCCACTTTGCCTAGGGAGACAATGACATATATATAAGCCATTTAAATTTACTTCAGATATAACTATACGATTCCACATCATTGTTTTTGCCATCCATGGCTCTCCTTTTCTAGTACAATCACCAGAGGCAAGCAGAAGCATTTAAAGAGTTAAAAGTGGGGAACATCAGCGCCCCCCGCCCCAAATGTGCTCACGTGGAACCCCTGCCCCGCTGCTGTGCTTACAGAATTTTATTTGCGTAGAAGTACTGCAGGAGCTCCGGATGACAGTGGCTCTGAAAGAAATTAGCAAAGGTGCAGATGAATGGGGGGAGTCGGCACACCGCCTCGAGTACAGAGTGAGTAGGCAGGGGTCAAATGCAAAGCGTAAAGACAAGGAATCTTCGGATTCTCAGAGTCGGAGGGGCCCGTTGCCTGTGTCCATCAACTGATCAGTACTGGAACTGCCACTATGTTATTGTGCATAATCCTCCAGGCGTTTAGCTATTTACATTTTGTTATGGGTCAATTGCAGTTGAAACATAATTGGCCTGAGTGGTTTTATGGGGGGTAACTCCCTGGGGGTGCCCAGCCACCTTCTGCGTTAACACGGGGAGCGCAGAGACCTCTGGGAGAATTCTCTCCTACCCTCCCTCACTCACCAGCTGCCGGCAGAGTTTGGGGTTCCTTTGATCTTCTTCACTCTGGAAGCTGTATTCCTTTCTTTGCTTCAGATATGGAGCACAGGCTCGATACGCTGTTTTGCAAGCCTGAGAAAAAATATTACCATCTTATTGTCAAAAATATTAGAGAATTCTATAATCTCAAGTGAAGAAGATTGCACCCAATCTGTGGGTTAGGGGCCTCTGAGAGTGTGAAAGTGACTGCCAGGAAGTTTGAAAACTTGAACCTTAAAGGGTCGATGCTTATAAAATGGCCATGTCTATAATTTGGGGGCATTGGGAAGGGCATAGCTTTATAGTTCACCATAGCTTTGTTATTGTCCCATCAAAAGTGATACTGGATTCCTAAATCTAATTTCTCTCTCTCTCTCTCTCTCTCTCTCTCTCTCTCTCTCTCTCTCTCTCTCTCCCTCCCTGCCTCCTTCCCCCTCTCTCCCTTCTTCCTTCCCTCCCTCTCTCTTTCCCTCCTTCCCTCTCTCTCTCAACTTAAAGAAGAGAAGTGGTTTGGTGAAACCCTTTGCTCCTGATGGTTTTGAAACACCCAGTGCAACTCCAAAGCAATCCTGAGGTTGATTCAACCCTGTTAGGGCAGGATTCATTCTAGAAGAATAAAACAAAAGCTCCATAGGGAATTGAGAAGCCAGAGACTGGAAGTCTATACTAGGTGCAGAGACAAAGGCTAAACTGGGCGTGACTAAATATCTTCATTACGTGGGCTGCTGCCCCATGGATTAAACCTGGGCCTCTCTGCCCTCCCTCTCCAGTAACCAGAGCTCACCTAGTATTGACAGGTGCTGGGATTAGACAGGTGAGGCAGCAAATGGAAAATAGCACTCTTGCTCAGAGAGCAATTACACATTGAGCAGGCACTTTTTCCAAGATTCACGTGGATATGCTGCTAAGTGTTTATAACTGAATTGGCAGGAACTGAGAGTTTGGCATCTCAACTCAACAGCGCTGCATTATGACTTCCTTTGTGAATGGCACCGAGATTTTATGCAGTTGGTTGGAGAGTCAAGGACTTACCTTGGCGACCTGGGGATTTCTATCCTGTAAATGGGTCAGGAGGGACTCTTGAGTCTGCTTAACCTGACTGGTGAAAAATTTCTTCCATTTTCGCCCAGCAAAGGTAGCCAATTGCCCGAACAAGACAAAGGCCGAGTATCTCAAGCCGTCGCTCTCCTGTGGATCCCCCCATGAACAAAACAACAAATTACAGGTCATCATCAAAAAGCTCTTGCATCAGAGAAGACCACAGCCATCTCCCTTGCCTGCATGCTACAGGGTGGGCCATCAGATCCAGTCTAAAGCACTTAGCTGGCCGGGGTGGGGGACAGAGTGGGGATGGGCGGGGTCTTCAGGTAAGAAAGATTAGACTCAGGATCTTTAGTGCTGCTCCCAGCTTCCCAGCTTTCTTCTTCATTATTTAATGTTTTGGAAATAGAATATATTTATATGGTTCAAAATTCCAAATAACCAAAAGCATTTATTTAAAAAAGTCAGTCTCTTCCTACCCCTTTCCACCTGACACCAAATTTCCCTCCGCACAAGCTAACAAAGCGAATATAAATTTCATTATAAACTTGTCATATAAACATAAATACATAAATTTTGTATGTATCCCTCCAGAAAATTAAGAAGGAAAAAAATACGTATCACATAGTCCTTTCTCACATTTTCACACGAATGCAAGCATGGCATACCACAGTTCTGCATGCACCTTGATTTTTCCATTAAACAATATATCCGGGAGCTTTTTCTATGTCAGCACATTAAGGAATTTTTTTCTTTCTTTTTGGCTGCATCATAATTCATTTGACACGTTCTCTGTTTATTATCCCCAGCATTTTTGCCTGGTCATCTCTCTTTACCTTTGGTCTGAGTTTCTTCCATCCATAGTAGAAATAACAGTTAGGTTTCCTCCCTGACACCCTGCCAACTCTCCCTGCTTTTAGTCTGACTGGCTCGTTCGTCCCTGAGTGTATGTCTGTGGGTTTAGTCCTCTCTAAGGTGAGTGTCCAGCCCAAGTATTTCCCTTCCCAGGTGAGGAGACCGAGGCCCAGGGCCTTTCTGTGACTTGCCATCACACCATCAGGTAACAGAAAACCTGGGCAGTAACCCTGCATCCTGACTCCTGGTGCAGGCAGGGACTTGTATCAGTGTTTCCTGGTCCTGTCCAGCTCCAGGTGAACCAGAGGACACAGGGCCGAAGTGGAGGCAAGGGGCATCTAGAATTGGGGGTCACAGAGACTTGGCAAGACTGAAGACTAATGATCATTTATTTGGTTAATTATTTTAAAATATTGTTTTAGTACAAGTACACATACAAAAATTGCTTTAGAGTTGCATTTTGTTCTCTGCTGTGTGTGTGTGTGTGTGTGTGTGTGTGTGTGTGTGTGTGACTAGAGCAGGCTAACTGGTTAGCTTGAAAGGAAGGTATCTCGAAGTCCTCACAGTTTCAGACCAAACAGATGCATCAGTACATTTTTTTTTGCTTAGCCTGTCTGGTCACCTGGCAGTTGAGAGTACAGGTCCTGTAGTCAGAGAGCCTGGTTTCATAGTCACTTATTGGCTCTGTGAACCTTGGGCAAGTTACCTAACCTGTCTGTGCCTTGGTTTGCTCATCTATAAAGTGAAAATAATAATAGTGCCAACCTCATAGGGTTATTGAAGACTGAATGAGATAATCCATGTAAATTGCCCAGCACCATGCCTGGCACACAGTAAGAGCTCACTAAATGCTAACCATTGTTATTGTCACATTTATAAGAGACCATTGACTACATACTGGTATTGTCGCCATCCTCATCAGTGTACATATATTCACTTCCCTATTACAAGGAAAACTTGAGAAGTAGTTTTGGAATCCTATTCTTCTTTATATCTTCCATAGCCCTCAGCACAGTACTTAGTCTTTCAGTAAGAGTTGTGAACAAGTAAGTGAATAATAGAGATCTTGTGCCCTGAGCAACACACTCCCCAGGGCTCACATTTCTAATCCCACTTAGATTTTCATAGCCTAGTATTTTTCTGGGTTGTCTCACTTACATCATCTAATAGAGTCCTGGTCTGAAGAGTGATGTCTATGAAGAAGGAGCCCAAACCTTTCCCCTGGCTCTTTCCCAGGATGGTGGTCAGAGTCTTCATACTCTCGTGGATGACTTCAGAACTCATGGGGTCATACAGTCCATGCACCAGCAGGTCCAGGACAATTCTCTTATACTTTCTCACCTGTTTTCAAGGTTTGAACAGCATTAGTAGTAGCACAGGAGTTGCTCCCATGAGTTGAAAAGCAACTCCACTTCGAATGGTCCAATAATCTAGAGCTTGAACTAAGGGATTATGGCTTTCTTTGGGATCTGCTGCAACAACCCCCATCAAAATACAAATGCTTCCATTTACATGACCCAACAGCCCAAGTCAGTCTTAGACGGAGAATAGAAAGAGTGATCTGGAGCATGGCTCAAGGGTGGACAAGGCGGGGCACAGCTTGTCAAGGAGCAGGGTGGACCTGGATGATCTAGGTTTCTGGGGCAGACTGGGGACCTTAACAGGGACAAGATGACATGGTCATTGAAGTTGACAGATGCTAAAGGAGGAGGTGGGGAAAACATCTTTTACTCAACAAGTATTTTCTAATAATTTTCTAAATTATTATTAGAAAATAAATTAAATTCACCAGAAAGGGTGATGTCCAGCTGTGTGTTAATCCTTCCTGCAGTTCTTTTTCCCAAGGCTGATAATGGTGAGGTGCGATGACCGTAAAAGGACCCCTAATGAGTCACACCCTTGTACAATCTCCTTCCAGTAGGAGGAACTAGTGACTTGCTTCCAGCTTTTTGAATATGATGATGGTCTTTGGATGTCATTCCCATGGTTACTTAGATGTCATAAGACTCCATCTTAGCAGAGAAGAGTGGGTGACACTCTCTTGCTGGCCTTGAAGAAGTGGGGAGCTGGTGTTCTCTAGGACCTGAGGGCGGCCCTCAGCTAACAGCCAGCAAGTCCTACAACTGGAAGGAACGGAATTCTTCCAACAGCCACTTCCACTTGGAAGAGGACCTAAGCTTCAGAAAAGAATGCAGTCTTTCCTACATCTCGACTGCAGCCTTTGAGACCTCGAGAAGAAGACCCACCTAAGCCATACCTGGACTCCTGACCCAAGGAATCTATGAGCTAACAAATGCAAGGCATGTGGTGATCTGATACATAGCGATAGATAACTAGTGTACGAGGTACCATGTCTCAGTCCTGGAGACGCAGGCCATGAGGACTGGCCGAGCACCACCTTCCCTTCCTACCTTGTCCGGGGTCTCACAAGCTATGGTTCCCAGGCCTCTCATTGCCATGTGACGCTTTTTAGCACTGGGGTCCCGGGCTCTTTCTGCCAAGATGAAAAACACATTCTTCAGAGGCTCCCACTTCTGAAACCTCAGTTTCCAAGAGACCTAGTGATGAGTCAAAATGTGTTATTGATTTGAGAGTGTTTAGAGTCATACCAAGCCCAGCCCCAATCCCTCCCTCTGAAGAAAATCCTGTGCTGCCCACTCAATTTTACCCCTTCTTTCTCCATCTAAAGATGTCTGATTTTTTTGCTGGAAATATATTATTTCAATCTACCTAATAAAGAAATTGGTGGGGAAAGAGAAAAGGGGTAAAGAAAAATAAAAGCTGCTGTTGAGGCAGGAGGACCTCATGGGATGTCATTTGGGGGGATTATGGAGAGGGTGCTCTCAGGCAGCTGAGGGTGTGACAGAGCTCAAAAGAAGGGGGGCTTTAGAAGAGCTGGTGCGAGCTGAAAATGGGGAGCCCTTCCACAGGACAAGGTTCACTGTATTCCTCCCATCTCAAAGAAAAGAGCTTCCTGGCCCCTTCCTGGCCCCTTCTTCCTCCTCCGGCTCTTCCCCACTTTCCTGCTCTACTTTGTAGCTAAACACCTTGAAAGACGTGTCTATACTTGCTTTCTCCAAATTCCTCTCCTCCCTTCTCTCTTGAGCCTTTTGCACTCAGGTTGATGTCCTCCCTCCCCAATATGGCTAAATCCAAGGGTCAATGCTCAGTACTTAGCCTCTCAACAGCATGTGGCATATTAGCACATCTACAGACATTTCAGGACACTTGAAGGATGCCCCACCCCGGAATGCATGCATCTGAGCAATTAAGATTAGGAAAAGAAATGTATATATGGGAAATGCTGTGGGGCTGATACAAAAACTTGGACTTCAAGGACTTAAACTTGAAGTAACTGCAAGGCAAGAGATGAATCATCCTCTGTAGTGAGCATATGAGCCCTGACACCAAGAAGGCCCTGGCGACATGTACCAGAGTCAGAACCAAGGCAATGCAAGGTGCAGACAAGACCCAAGGACTGGATCCGCAGCCCTATTGGGTGTTTGGGTGATTACCAGTCTCATCCTTATTTCTGAATATTCATTGCACTTCAGTCTATATTTCTATTACAATTTCACAGCAAGCTAAATTTACCCCAACTCGTCTTTTTGTTTTTCTGTAAACATTCTCTCCATGTTAAAAGAGCTATCATCGAACTTCTTTTCAAAAGAAGGAGCCTCAGAGGAGTGCGCTCATGGCAGAACAGGGCAGCACACATTATAAAGCAGTTACTGGGAAGGGACATTCATTAGTAATATTTTGTGCCAAACCTTGGAAAAGAAAGACATCATCAATGTCCTTTTCTTCTTGGGCTGGGCGGTGGGGATAGAAAGGGGCTGGCCCGGGATTCTTCTCTGTGTTCGGTCCATGGAACTAAAAAAAAAAAGAAAAAGCGAAATCATCAAATGAGCTATAAACATTCTTGGAAGCCTCATTATCATCAAGAATATAGAAGAGCACCATTTCTAAGGCCTCTCCTCAGGAACCTGTCACCTTAGTGGGGAGATGGAATAGTCACATAAAAAGATAAAGAGCAATTCCAGGCACCCGGGGAGGAATCGCAGTACAGGGGTCAGGACGTCTGGCCCTGGTTCCTGTTCCCTCCTACAATCGTCTTGCAGCAGAATCACCGAAGACATCACAGACAGATTCTGGACCCCACCCACAGAGAATTGAAGTAAAAAGTAGCCTGAAATTTTGGAATTTTTTAAAGCTCCCCCAAGAATATAAATTGCTACTGCACTTTAGAGGAGATTTTTACATTCTCTCTTACAATTTCAAAATACACATCTTTCGGCAACTTTTCATCCTACAGATACACTGGCACATCATATGCTCAAGGGTGTACACGGAAGACAGGCATCGTAGCTTTGTCATGAACAACGTAATGTCCTTTAATAGTTGTAATATAAATAATTTACACACATGTATGTTAGAATTACACAACTTCAGGATGACCGCTATGCAGCCATTAAAAAAGAATATTGGACAGATCTACGTGTGCTAAAATGACCTCCAAAATATACTGATGAGTGGAAAGTGCAAATTAGTATGGAAGTGTGCCACTATTTGTGTAAACACAAAACGAAGGAGATGAATCTATATGCACAGTTATACTTGCATATGCATAGAACAGGGAAGAATACCCAAGAAGCTTTAATAAAAATTGCCTCTGGGGTAGAAATCTGAGCAACTGAGGGGGGAGAAAGACTTACTTTTCTCACACTTTTTAAAAAACATATATATCCAGTTTTTACCACTTAATTTTTACCATGTAATATCCAGTCATTTTACCACATGTATATGTTATTTAAATTATATATTATAAGTAAACAATTCTCAAAGCGATTCTGAACGTCGGCCTGATTCAAGGCCGCGCGGGCCCCGGCGCAATGGCTTTGACCTTGCCCTTCAGGCGCGGATCTCTGCGGCCTCACTCCTCAGAGCTTCATTAGCCCTGGTGCACTCACGTGTGGCAAGTGGGGGAGGAAACCTGGGTAGTCACGTGTCCTTCCATGGTGTTTATAAGTGTCCCAATTAGTCACTTCCCGGGATGTCGAGAAGTCTGTGCATTGAAGTCTCAGAAGCACAGATGCCGAGAAGTCTGTGCATCCATCACCTCACGCGGCCTCTCAGAGCTCGGCAGATACGGGGCATGAATTCCTGGTGGGTTCAGGCTCTCTGATTTATTTTCCCCAAGGTACTTAATCAAGGAGCGCAAGTCATTTGTCTTATCGAAGCTTCCTCTCCCTCCCTGGAGGCTGTCGTGGAGTCTTTCTCGTTTGTCCTGCTGCTTCTCGACCCTCTCAGGGACTGGGGTGTGGGCAGAGGTGACCCAGACCGTTATCCCCTAGAAGTCACCCTGGACCCCGGCCCAGTGGGCAGAGCCCCTGCTCCCCGCCCGGCCCAGCGGAGCCAACCCCGGGTCAAGCGGGACCCGCGAAATGAACGTGCGTCTGTTGTGTTTTGTTCCAGAGCTGGTGATGCTTCTGGAGAGGTGGTCCGGCACGGAGTGCGTGATCCACACGGACCCCCAGGCCTACCCCAAGTTCGGGAAAGAAAACGCCATCGTGGTTCTGAACCACAAGTTCGAGATCGACTTCCTGTGCGGCTGGAGCCTGGCGGAGCGCTTCGGGGTTCTGGGGGTAAGTCGGGGGCCCGCTCACCCGCCCCACACACCCTGCCTCGCCGCTTTACGTTTCTACTTGATGAAGTGTTTTGAACTAACTGCTCTTCCTTCTTGCTTGGAGCAAAGATGATTCTTTCATGAGCCATATAATACTTGCTCAGCGATTACTCTAGGCTAGGCAATTTACATACCGTCGGTTTGTTTAATCCTTGCAGGAGAGTTTAGGAGTAGGTAAGACGCACTGCCTGTGTTTTAAAGGCTGAGTTTAAACCCTCCGCTCAGGATCACACAGCTTGTAAGCAGATTTGGGGCTGAACTGGTCTTGTTTGACGCAACTTCATATTCTTAATCATTTGTGTTCTGCTGCTTCCTGGAGTATCTACTTCCAATTCTTTTGGGAATGTATCTCGGTGCAGAATAACTGAGTCATATGATAATTCTATGTTTACCTTTTTGAGGAATCACCAAATTGTTTTCTACAGTGAATGCGCCATTTGACATTTCTACCACCAATGTGCAAGAATTCCAGTTTCTCCACATCCCCAGATTGTTATTTTCCAGTTTTTAAAATTATTATTACATCCATCCTAGTGGGTACGAAGTGGTGTGTCATTGTGGGTTTGATTAGCCTTTCCCCGATGGCATCTGTTTGTGCACTTGTTGGTAATTTGTATATCTTGAAATATCTATTCATATCTTATGCTCATTTTATAACTGGGCCGTTTATCTTTTTGAGTTGTAGAGTTCTTTATGTATTCCGGTTACTAAATCTTTATCAGATATATGGTTTTAAATATTTTCCCCATTCTATAGGTTGTCTTTTCATTTTCTTAATAATATCTTTGGATGCATGAAGTTCTTAATTTCGACGCAGTCTAGTTTATCTATTTTCAGTGTTGGTGCTCAGGCTTTTAGTGTTATACCTAAAAATCCGTTTCCATATCTAGATCATAACAACGTGCCTCTTTGTTTTCTTCTAACATTTTTGGAGTTTTAGTTATATTTTGGTCGTTGATCCATTTCGAGCCAACTTTTGTTTACAGTGTGTCTCACCAGTCCAACTTCATCCAAACCATTGACTTTTGTTTGTTTGGGGACGTGGGATCTTCATTTCTAAGACTGGGAAAGTCCAGGGCAAGCAGGGACAAGCTGACCATCCTAATAATTGTTCTTGAGACTTAAACGTATTTACATGCAGCCAGTGGCTAGAACCCAGCCCAGTTAAACAGCTGTGCTCTGGCACATTTGACTGTTTGACCTGGAGGCGTGTGGGGATTTGGCCTCTTCACTATTTTTGCCCCCATGTGGTTTTGGCAATGCTCCCTTGGTCAGAAGACACTGGAGACGTGCATGAAAATACTTCCTCACCCACAGCCCCCACTCTCTATTTCTTCTTCATCTCTAGCCAGCAGACTTCCCCCAACCACTGCAATGACGGACCTAAATTAAAACCCGGAACACTGCACCCCTTCGAATCAGCCAAGTTTTTTATTTAGTTTGAGTAAAGGCGTTCTCACGTGCATTACATGAAGCCAGAGATTCTCACATGTGAGCATGCACTGGAATCACATGGAGGCCTTGTTAAAACACAGGTGTCCGGACTCGATCCCCAAAATTCTGTACATCTGAAGCAGGGCCTCCCATGTGTATTTCTAACAAGCTCTCAGGTGCTGCTGGTCGGGGCCACACTTGGAGAGCCACAGTATTACTATGCCAACGCTTTCCAGAATAAAGGAATTTCAAAATTCACAGAGGCAAAGCACATGGACACACACACACACACACACACACACTCACTCACAAACCCCACCTGCTTAGAGGTTTCTTTCCTTGGTTTTCTGTACACAATCTGTTTCAACAGAACCCACCACTCTTCAGGCCGAACGCTCTGGGTCCGAGCTGACTGTGCCTGTCAATGCGTATGAGGAGTTTGAAAGAAGCAAAGCTTCCTCAGGCTGAGGGCCCTATGCCAAGGAGGGCACAGGCCTCATTGTAAAACAACTGGCATCTCTGTCCTGAAGCATAAGACAGTCAGTTTGACGCTTCTTTCCATTGGGAGGAAAGCACCCCTGGTTCCCTGTTCTTTACACTTGACTTCTCTTGCAGGATCAGCAAAGCCGCTGAGGGCTGCGGCCATCCAAGACAGCCTTCATAGGCCTCAGAAGCCAGGTACTCAGGCTTGTCACTTGGTAACGGCACATGTCTAGACTTTAAGATCTTGGAGGCTCTAGAGCAGGGCAAAGTAAATGAGAGCTGAGTGCTGTGAGTGGAAGATAGAGCATGTGGTTAGAGACACACGGGGCTTCCCCTCCAGCTCACCGCCTCTGCTAGCGAGCCCCTCCTCACCTCCCCACTTCCCCATCGCAAGATAAAATCTGCGATCTAGTTCAATCTCACAGGTTGTCAGGCTCGTCTCAATAATATCTGGTGCCAGAAAAGTATTTCTCATAGTTGGCTAGACCTCCTACATCTGAATCTTCTGGAGTGCTTGTTATTAAAAAACCTCCAGGCCTATCCCATAATTATTGGATCTGAATCAGAGGGAGCATCAGCCTGAACACTGCATGTTTTTACAAGGTGCCTGGTGATGCTATATACGCACTGCCATATAAGAAACTCTGCACTGGAAATGAGATCACCCCAGAACTGACACACACTATTAACCTGAGGCCATGCATCAGGAGAGGCCTCGAAGCCTGAGGAGTGGCTGGGGCCCACGGTAAGCCAGCGGCGAGCATCAGTGTCTACGGATAACAAGGGACCGAAGGCATGTATTTGTGAAGCACACTGAATTTCCCTTTCAAAATAAAATGAAAATCCCATCGAGCTGTACAGGCATGATGTGTGCCCTGTTCTTGGGTACTATTCTTAAATTGAAAGCTTCCTTACAAAACAAAATAAAGCAAGTTAATTCGGGGTCCCCAGGACCATCAACTGGAGCTTTGTGTCTCTTGAGCTCGCAGCTTCTTACAGGACTCCGCCACCCACCCGCCCTCCCTCCAGCCTGGAGTGTCCTGCCTCCTCCTCTGCAACAACGGAAGTCCTTCAGGCCCAACCCAACGAAAGAAAACGATATATTCCATTTGTTGCAATACAGGATCTCAAAGGGAAACATTTAAGGTAAACTATGAATAAACACTGGCTCACGGATTCTAAGATTTCTTAGGTGTTCTAACTGCACCCCACCCCCAAACAGCTGTTCTTTCCTAGGAGAGTTAATTTTTTTTCTGATGGAACAGGTGTTCCAGACTAGTGAGGCCACGGCCGGGAGGCCACCTGGCCACCTTGAAGCCAAAGGCTTGGTCCTGCTTGTAGTTTCACACATCCCTGTGCGTGTTCTTGAACGAACTCTTCTTCCCGTGGGCAGCGCTTCTGAGTGTGCCAGTGCCCTGTCCCCGCATCTTCCCCAACCGTCCCCGCCCCCGCCCCCGGGGCCCTTGGAGTTTGGCTTCTATCGTTCTACCTGGTCTTCCGGAACAGACGCGGGTTTGGGGTGACTTAGGAGACTGTTCAGGGCTTTATGCTGAATCCTAGGTGCCTTTGCAAACTTAACTCCTTCTGACTCAAAATATTAACTTTATATAATAATCCTTTTACTTGTCGAAACCAAAAGGTATATATAAAAGCCATAATTATAAAACACTTTGATTTTATCTGTAAAGTGAAGAAAAGAAACTATTCCATTTTTAACAATCCTTTCAACTCTGAACTTTTTAATGATAATAATAATAATAGCACCATTTATTTGACACTTATATATGGTAGGCACTATATTTACCACTTGTATACACTGCAGGAGAAGCTGTTTTAACTGACCTCCGCTTAACCAACCGGCCAGGTTAACCATATTCTCCAAGGCCTCTGTGAATTGTACCAACTAATGTTTGTGGCTGATAGTAACTCCTGACTTCTACTCCGCTAGTCCTTATATGCTTACCGGGGATCAGTTTATGACAGCTGTACTTGACTGTTGTAATGGAAATTTAAATATCACAGAAACTGATGAAATATGAGTATACAAAGAAAGGTGTTTCTATGAAAGCAAGGTTGAATGTTTTGGAAAGATTCAACGATGGGAAGCTGTTTTAAAAAACTGCTATCAAATGAGGTGTGGACCATAAAAGTTGAAAACGTTTTAATAATCTGGAATGATGATTGGAATTAGAATGATTCTGCAGAAAGTGCCTTCCCAGATGTCTTTACATTCTCACTACACTGAAAGAAACCCAAACTAGAACTAACTCATAAATGAAGTTCTATGTTCATGGTTTATGCAAGGAAGACAATTCAAACAGCACCAACTAATGAAAAGGCCATTCAAAGAAAAGGCCATGGCCCTACATTAAAGATTGGGAAATTCTATATTTTAAGGTAAAATAAAATATCTGAGGTCTGTGCCATCTTTTATAAATCTCTGATTTAACCAACTTCTCCCATTAACTCTCTAAAATCCAGTTTTGGCCTCTCAAAGAAGAGGCCTTTTTTGTATTTCCTTTAATTTTCACAACAGCCTTAAAGGGTAGGTTTAATTATGCCTGTTTTAGAGACAGGGAGGGCCTTAGAGTCACGTAAACAATTTACCCACGGTCAAACAGCCAGTAGAGGCAGAGCTGCGTTCCAAACTCCCAAATCTACACTTTCTGTCACTGTGTTACAAGATATATCCCGCTCCTAGACACACAGTGTACTGATACACTGTAGACACTTCAGTTTGAAGCATAAATATCTTCCCTTCCGTCTGCTCTCATTCTAAAGCTGTTTGTCGAATTAATATAATTCTCTAATCCATCTATAGGTTGATAGAGATCGGATTGACATAGTTTGTGAAAAGGAAAAAAAAATTGTCTCGATGGTCAACATTGCCCGCTTCAGCTTTACGAAGAGAAGGTCAACTCCCTCTGATACCAGTGGCCTGAATGACAGTTCAGAAAGACTGGGGAGCCCCAGTGGGCGGTGGCTTCTTCCCGCTGCAGTCTGGGCTGGCCCTTACCTGCGGCTGGCTGTCACGTGGTGAGGTGATGTGCTTGTGTGTGGAGTGCTGGTTCGTAGCGACTTGAGGGAGGGGCTGTTGTTCTTAGGGTGGCAGCCAGATGGGATGATTCGGCTCAATTTTTTCCAGCCCCGAATTCCTAACGCAGAAGAAGGGAAATGAGAAGGTGAAGCAAGGTGTGTTCAGGATAATGGGTCAGCGCCGAGTGTTGGAAAGTGAAGGAAAAAATCAAAGTTTAGATGATATTGGGGTGGAGGAGGGACTTGCCCTCTGCTACCGACAAGGTTATTCTAGATGGGCACGAGCATCACTTGCGCCCTTTACCTCCCCAAACATTGTTGAGGTGTTTTTCCTCCCCCTCCCTTCTCCCACTCCCCCCCGGCGCTGTGTTTTCCCTTATTCTTCCCTCATTCCGAGTCTTACCCACACTTTTCTAAAGAAAGGACTGCAATTTTGAGGCTCTTCCGCACCAAATGAAACAGCTCTGCCCAGAACGGTTCCCCGTGCTGCCACCAGATGGCAGCATCACTCAATGGACAGGTTCCAGGCAGCCTCCGCGCCCAGCCGCCGCTGTAGCGTTTCTTTAGTCCCTGTTAGGGCTGCATTTAATAAACGGATGGGGACGCTGTGTTCCAGGCCAAGTGGCCTCATTGTGACTGATTGGTGCACCAAACACTAGAGCTTTAACTGTTGAAAGGAGTGTTTTAAACTATCAGCAATTTAAACGATTTATTGGTAAAACAAAACAAATCAAAAACCTGGGTGTGATGGTATTTGCAGAATTTGGGATCTTCCCTCCTCCCGTCATTCCTCCTTCCCTGGACTCTACAACCACATGCATAAATCTACCAATAATTGTTTATTGTCTGGCCCTGTGTTGGGTAACATGGGTAATATGTGTTAAAAGGGGGGAGGGAGTGACATTTTCAAAGCTCTAGGAGCATAGTAGTATGCTAATAGATAACATTGAATATTTCTATGCACCAAACATTGGAGTAAGTTAATATTACATAGACTATCTTGTTTGATTCTTACAACAAACCTAAGGCAAGTATCTTGCCATCTCAATTTTAAGAATGGGGAAATTGAGGCACAGAGTGATGACCTTGCCACAGGCCATACATTTAATTAGTAGCAGAGTTAGAATTCAACCACAAACAGGCTAATGTCAGAGTTTAGATTCTTAGACACAGTGCTTTGCAGTGGGTGAGCTTGGGAACTCTCGGAGATAGATGGACAAGGACAAAGCGAAGGAGTACGTCGGAGCGCAAGGTCGAAAGAAAGAAGCGGAGGGAAAGAACCAATGTTCCTGAGGAAACAAAAAGAGGTTGAAACAAAGCCCTATTCGAACCGGGCCCACAGGGGCATCCCCAGTGACCTCTGCGAATGCAATTTCAGCAACGACAGAGAAAGGAAGCTAGCGAATCTATGGGGCCCTGTGGAAAGAGGAAATTGGGATGTCTGGCTGCACAAGGAAGGCAATAAATAGACTCGAAGAGACAGCAAGGTCAAGCAAAGGCATTTCGGTTTTCCAGCGTGCTTCATAAAATAGACTAAAACTTGGGCACATTAGAAAACTGTTGCAAGGGACATCTAAGATATGGTGGTGCAAGTAGTGAGAAGCGGAATAGGAAGAGGCAGAGGGCCGGCCAGGGGGCCAGGGGGCCAGGGGAAAGAGCGCGCTCTGGGGAGCTGTCGTCTGAGACTGAGAGACGCCCACACACGTGGAGAGATGTCAACACAAGATGCGAGGGATGAGTGGGCTCACGTTATCAAATTAGCCGTAACCTTCCCACTAAAACCAGAATTGGGGACACGACTGCGGAAGACGTCCTGGCACCGAACGAATCCACGGATTTCTTAGGACGACCAAGAAAGCAGAGAAAATTAAAACGGGCAACAGAGGAGGCTGACGTTTCTTCGTATTCAGGTGTCGAGACGTTTGACAGAGAAACAGTGTCTTCCTCGTTTGTCAAATAAGAAAAATGAAGTGCAGACAAGTTTTCCTGTTTGACTTAAAGCCACAAAGAAAGCCAGGTTCAGAACCAGGATTAGTACTTGGAAGCCTTTCTTTCTTTTTTATTTTTCCCCTCTTTTTTTTTTTTCCTCTTTTTTTTTTTTTAACGCCTCCAGCACCTGGTCTTCCTAGGTGGTCTCCCATCCAAGTGCTAACCAGACCTGATCCTGCTTAGCTTTCGAGATCAGACAAGATCGGGCATGTTCGGGGTGGCATGGCCATAGACTTGGAGCCTTTCTGATCCGACTTCACCTCTATTATAAACACTTCTCACAAAGGACCTGTACATAGCTAATGGCCCCAGAGAGTCCCAGACACAGCACAGACTTGGGGAGTATCCAAACCAGGACATGATGCCCAAGAGAACTAAGATTCCCCAAATATGGCATAAGGGAATTCTTCTGGGAATTGGGTTTCTTCCATAAATATGGAAGTTTCTTCCATAATTTGATTATAATACATTAATATACTGATGACATGATGTCCTTCGCATATCATAATTATTTAATTTTGTTTAACGACGCTAGTCATTCTCAATTTATATTTCTTTACCGTTAGAAGTACACTGGGACTGATGCAACTGGAAAATTCAGAGAGAGCCATTATTTAGTCTGCATCCCTAAGAGAAGGACAGCAGGCAGAAGTCAGCCAATCAACAATTCACTTTCGACTTAGACTCAGAAAATGAGGACAAATGACAGTGCTTTCTCTGCAAGTGTCAGGATTTTCAGAAGCCCCTCCTTCTGTGATTGCACGTTGCTTAACAGGAAAACTTGTCGAAAAGGAGTGGTTTGTAGTTTCCTCCCTCTCATCTTCTTTCAGAAAACACCCCTTGGCCAGACCAAACCTGCTCTTGATTTTCACTTCCAAAAAGAAATAAAATCAGCCGCCTCCTAGGACCCAAATTAGGAATACCGGCTTCTCACTCATTCACTCATGCACTCCTTATCTTCAAATGTTTACTGAGATCCTCCCTTCGTCAGGTGCCACAACACTTAGACTGCACCCTCCAGGAGAACTGGCCAGGAGAGGAGTTGAGACGTGGCCTTACATGCCCCTAGGAATCAGTAAGTCCATAGAGAGGAGTTGACAAAGAGCACAGAGTCAACGGGCAGCGCGACAGGAAATCGTTTGTAAAGGAAGGGAGATCGGCACCTGAGCTTGTTGGAGACAGACTTCAGCGGGGAGAGATGGAGAAGAAAGGCATTCTAGAAGTTACGAACAGCATGGGTGTGGGTGCCCAGCCAGACACCCCCCGATGAGCCGGGTCACCTCACGTTCCCCCAGACTCTTCCACAAGCCACTTGCACGGATGGCGGAGCCCAGAGCTGCCTGCAGCCAGCAGACATCCCTCGGGAAGTTCATCTCAAACCCTGTTTGCTTCCCACATCTGGTTTGATTTAACACAAAAGCAATGATCTCTTTGTCTCAAATCTTTGAATGGAGTAGATGTCACAGGGAGAAGCACCGGGCTCATCCCTTGGCTTCGCACGCCCGCTGTCAGAGAGGAGCACAGCCCGAGCCTTCCGACATCCAGATGCGGAGTAAACGGAAAGCTCTCCGGCTCTGCAGACGCTGTGGACAGAACGCGGCTCTTAGCTGCGCCCTTGTCCAACCCACCGCCTGGCCGTCCTGCCTTCTGTCTTTCTGACTTTATTACTTGACAGCCCTTAGTAGTACCAGGATGCAAAAACAAGTCGAACCTCATCCATAAGGATCCTGAGATAATCTCTGAAAATGGTCCGCTACTCACTTGACCCAGAAAACCCCACAAAATCATGCAAACCAGGAGGTCCAGATTTTCACGTTCACTTTATGAACATCTGTGAAACTGCCCAGACCATCAAAAGTTTACATAGCTGAAAAGCCACCACGTCTCTAAAAGAAGTCACTTGACGGAAGCAACACATGCCACCTCATCACTTTGATGGTGGAGTGCCCAAGCTGAACAGTGGGGCAGGACACAAAGTGGATGGCCCCAAAAGCATGCCGAGTTTTTCCTGCACACGCTTAGAAATGCAGAGAGTAATGCCGACCTCGAGAGTTTAGATGTCAGTTCTCTGGTCATTGAGCTCATCTTGATGAACAAAACCTCCAAAATACATCTCTAAGGCTTACAGAGCTTATGGTCGGATTAACCCCTACGTGAACCCCTCCCGCTAGATTGAGGTGATCTTTACTGAAAAAAAAGAGTAGATTGTTGCCCAGAAAAAAAAAAAAAAGTATCCCCAATGAAACTGAAGAAACAAAAACTTACGGCCTGGGAATAAATTCAGCATGAAATAAATGCAAATAAAAGTTAAAAAAAGAGAAAAGTTCAAGCGTTAACACCTTTCCTGTCTGAGACATTAATTACCCCCACCCACACCATCGCCAATACTCCTACTTCCAAAAATAATCATAAACTTATATAAACCTTTTCAGCCAGATTGGTTAAATCGATAGCAGCCAATGAGCTCCGTCGAACTGCAATGTTTCACGGAACAGGGCGAATCCAGAAAGCGTTCGGTGCTGTCTTACCCGAGCTGGGCAGTGAGGCGTGCCGCGGGGCTGGCCGCTGCTTCGGAACTCGCCCTGAGGAGCGGCAGATGTAACGAATCGCAGGAACATCCCCGTCCTTTAAACAAGTTTGGGACCCGCCGTAAACTGCGTTTTGTCCCTGAAGATAAAACATAGAACAGATTAGAGTTTCACCACAAGAAGGAATTACATAATAAGACCTTGTTAGGCTGTCTGCCCCTGATAATTGCTGAAAATAAATTACAGGCCATGCTGTTTTGCCGACTTTGAGGATTCTCGTGTTAATCTCCTATGTCTGCAAGGGCTCAGCGAGACAGCTATACGTGCTTTATTGTGGGAGAGAATTGGATCACTATCCAGCACCGTGAGAGGCCAAGTCAGCCCTACGGACATGACCTTGTGTCATTTTGTCCCTGCTTTTGACATCCCAAGCCCTCTTACACTATTTGGTGATTTTGTCCTCCCAACCTTAGAAGGGGGCGTCGCTCTCAGGCCTCCTTGACAAGTAGGAAAAGTGAAGAGCAAGCAGAGTGAGTGGAGGACTTGTCCAGAGTCTCAAAGCAGGTCCATGAGACGGGGGTCTACACATTCAACGTGCTTTTCCTGCTTCGACCGGCCAAAGTAGTTCCGTAGAGTCTGTCACTTACCTCTGAAGACAATTCTTTTTCTTTCTTCTTATTTATTTATTTATTTATTTACTTGCTTACTTATGTTCCATTTCTCCCTGCTTTTTTTTTTTAAATTTATTTTTATGTTTCGAGTCGACGTTCGATATTATTTTAATACTATTCTCATTCTCTGTGCTCTTCCTTCCTCCCATCTCTGTTATCTTTTCTCGCCTTGTTTTCTTCTCCGCCCCTCTCTTCCACTTTCCTCGTCTCCGTCCTAAGTTCGTTGTGGACATTGCTTAACCATGTCCTTCCTCTTGATGCAACCATAGTCTCAGGATTGCGTTTGCTTCTCCTGCCATTTGAAATTCACGGTAGCATCTAGTAGAGAGAACCCCACTGAGTGTCAAATGTGGAGACATTTTATGATAATGAGAACGATGTCGGGCATAATTTGACCAATGGAACAATACGCCTATGGCCAAAAGTGCTTTATAATGTGTGCTGCTGTCATTAAAAACCCAGTCTATTATTGGAACAGCCTGTTATTGGGATTAAAGAAGACTACAACAGTAAGGTATGCTTTTCTATAACCCACGACGGATGTACTTCAACAACCCCCTCTTTGATCCCATAATGCCAGCCTCCCACCATTACAGCATTACCGCACCTTTCCCAATACTGCTCATTTAATTTCTCCAAGAAAGAACAATCTTATCAACACATATATGCTCAGGAATTGACTCTGCAAGCTTTAGGTGCTCTGGGCCACAGCGGCTTCTTTTCTCTCCTGCTGATCTCTGCTCCTTCATTCCTGGAGAGAAAGGGAAAGGAAGGTCAAGCAAATCATTCCGTTTTACCCACTGGGGATTTTTTGGTAGCTTTTAAGTGTTCTTATTCTCACTCTTTCTTAGGACCTCGGGTAAGTGAAAGTTGACCAGGGCTTAAAACAACACAGTAAGTTTTAGATCTCAGGGTCAACCACCATATCGGTCCGAACTGGTGTCTGTGGGTATGATCATTTCAGAGGGAAAGGTGGCAACGGGTGTCAGAAATCCAGGTGTAGGTGTCCTTTACTTCAGCAGTTCTGTTGATAGTCATTTACCCAGGGCCATGATGATTTTGTATCAATTAGGAAAAGGAACTCCTTCCTCGAGACAGTTTATATCTAGCTGCCAAAAATTATCATAAATATTTAGAGTTCTGATGTCTTAAAAGTGACTGGTGCCCATGTGGATGAGACACTTTGTGCAGTTGTATGCATTGGTCCCAGTTAATTTATAAATACTTAGCATAATTTATAAATACAAATCCGTACCTCTGTTCTCTGTAGGTATTCCATCCACCTGTCAATTCTTGCTTCAAGATGTATGTTAAAAGGTGTTCACTGAAGCATTATCTGTAATAGCAAAAAGTTGTCGCAAATGTCCAGCAACAGGGGGCAGGTTAAATAAATAAACTAGGGTACATTTATACAATGACATACTAGGGAGTGTTACAAAAAGAATACAGTGGATGTGCTGAGACAAAAAGATGTTCAAGGTATATTCTTAAGTGAAAAAAACAAGGTGCAGAAGAGAATATATTATAATTCAGTGTACGAAAGTTAAAAAAAAAAAAAAAAGAGGAAAACGTGCTGAGATAGCCTAATTTTGTTTCTGAAAAGACACTCAAGAAATGATTAACAGGAGTTTTCTATGAGGATAGTTGATTGCGTGAAGAAGGGAGCTTTTAGTTCAAATGTATTCTTTTACGTATTGTTTGAATTTTCTTACCAAAAGCATTTATTGCTTTCGATTTAAAAAAAAAAAAAATCAATCAAGGTTACCAGAAGAGAAAATCATAGGTCTCTTTTCTTCACTTTTAAGCATGAAAAAATAAAATCCTAAAAAAATATATTTTAATTGCTGTGTGCATCCTCCTACAGAATACATTAAAAAAAATAGACTGTAGGGTTTTTCTGTTCTGTATCTCATAGCCGTGGAGCTGGGGAGGCGAGGCAGGAAGAGGCCAGTGGTGAAGCAGGAGGCAGAGCCCTTTCCGTACCTCTGTTCTCTGTAGGTAT
Source organism: Rousettus aegyptiacus (assembly GCF_014176215.1). Classification (NCBI taxonomy): domain Eukaryota; kingdom Metazoa; phylum Chordata; class Mammalia; order Chiroptera; family Pteropodidae; genus Rousettus; species Rousettus aegyptiacus. Next base: position 77,591,666 of record NW_023416287.1, read on the forward strand.
ACCCATCCACCTGTCAATTCTCGCTTCTGAAATCAAACAAATAACACTTTTATTTATCTATTGGACAACCAACATATTTAATCATAAAACAAGAGTGTCATTCAACTCACTTTCGTTTATCGATTCAGTTTGAACTGAGTGTAAACTCAGTGCTTCTAGAGTTACCATCATTTCAAAAACCAGGGACCTGTTAGAAAGCAACTAAGTAGTGCTGCCTTCATTTTATGGTCCTAAGTGAAAGAATAAGATTAGCTGTCTTTCTCACTTCGATTTTTTTATTCTGTTAGAATAAAAGTAAAGCTTGATTCATTATTACAAATTTTATACTAAGAATTCATTCCCCCCAAATGAATATTTGTTTAGGCTATACATACATCATTCCAAAAAAAGAAGATGAAAGTAAAGATTTTTCTTGGATGAGCACAAATGACATTTAATATAATTAAGTAACATAGCACCCCCAAATCTAACAACAGAGTGACATTTATATCTTAAAAAAAAAAAAAAATTCCCTTCAGGAACAAATGTAGGAGGAGAGCATTGTGAATGTTATAAATTTTACAGAAAGTTTTTTTACTTTGGAGTTTTGCATTTTGAATCATGCATTTGTTCCAGGGTCAATGGTATGAGACCTTGATTTTGATTACAAGTTATACACATTTTGATTATGTTACATGCATTCTATTCTGTTACATGTTGGAAAATAGATTTTAAATACTGAACTCATTCCAGGGTGAGGTCTTCTCTGGACACATTAATGTAACAAATGCTCTTTTATACTTTGCTGAATTCTGTTTGGAGACTGATTATTTAGAGCCCTAGTATTTTACTTATCATACTTACCTTGGTTACCCTATGTCACTAAACAAATACTTATTAATTCAATAAACATTTATTGAGATTCTTTGGTGCCAGGCTCTCTGCCCAACACTAGGGTGTAGTGAACATAAAGATAAAAATACATATAAAAAACTGTATTGTCCCTGCTCTAAGAGAGGTCACGAGCTGTCAGCCCATAGGTTCTTTTGTCCAATATCCATCATGTTTTCTCTGTACAGTCAGGGACAGAGCTAAAGTAAGACAAGAGAGACACCTAGGACAAAATTTTAAGAGATACTCTCAGGAGTGTGCAAATGCGGGTGAGCATCTGAGAGTAAGGGTCTCAAGAAGTTTTGAGCTCTAAGCCTCTGAGCTTCACCCTCATCCTGGCCCTGAATGCAATAGTTTTCATTGGCAGGCAAATCAAGATTGTTTCGTGTCATTTTACATGTGACAGAACAGAAACTCAGAGAGACTTAAGTAGGACTACATAGATAGTAAGTGGCCGAAGCAGGACCTAAGCCCATGACACTGGCTCCCAGTTTCGTTAGTGACTGTTTCGTTAGTGACTGTATATGTATTAGTCAGGGTTCCCCAGAAAAGCAGAAGCAACAGGGTGTGTGTGTGTGTGTGTGTGTGTGTGTGTGTGTGTGTGTGTACATAGAGAGATTTATTTTAAGAAACTGGCTTGCAACGGAAGAGGCTGTTGAATCAAAAATCTGACGGGGTGGGCTGGTAGACTGGAAACACGGAAGAGAGTTACAGCCTGTAAGCGGTCTTCCGGCAGAATTCAGGGGAGGCCAGTCTTTGTTCTAAGGCCTTCAAGGGATCGGATGAGGCCCACCCAGTCAGCTCCTTTCACTTCCCTGAAAATGGCTGCACTCCGTGTCTATTTTTCATGCCTAGGAGTATGCAACCCTCCCTGTAACCACTTCTTCCAGGCCTTGCTCCAATTGCACACTGAAAGGCCTCCCTAGAACTAACAGCCTTATCAAATTCTCCCCCTGTACTTTGCACTCCTATGGTGGCCTTTTATCGCTGGCCAATTTGTATTCAAATTATTACGTAGGGAGCTATCTCCCCAACCCTGGGTTGTGAGCCTGTGGAAAGCAAGTCCTGTGTCCCGGTCTCTGTGAGACCTCACTGAACCTGTGGCACCCTGTGGCACCCGGCACAGTGCTTTGCACATGGTGAGCGTCTTAGTCTGTTCAGGCTGCTATAACACATTACCATAGACTGGGTGGTTTAACAATAAACATTTATTTCTCACAGTTCTGGAGTCTGGAAAGTCCAAGGTCAAGGTGCCAGCAGAGGCAGTGTCTGGTGAGAGCCAGATTCCTGGTTTGCAGATGGCCACCTCCCGATGTGTCCTTGCATGGAGGAGAGAGAGAGAGCAATCATCTCCTATGTCTTGTCTTATAAGGGGACTGATCCCATTTCTAAGGACTCCATCCTCATGACCTCATCACCTCCCAAAGGCCCTACCTCCTAATACCATCTCACTCAGGAAATGTGCCCTAAAGTGAAACAAGGTTTCAGCTTGGGGGTAAATGGGGAGAAACTCACACTATTCAGTAAACGTGCTTCTGGAAAGGAATGTGCTTGCTAAAGACCAAAATTCTATAAAATGAATGAGATTTTAAAATGAGTTAATGGGGGTGGAGCTGATTGTTTTAGAAGAAATACAGATGAAGAATCATCAATTTTATCTGCTTCCAAGTTTTGACATTAGGGCTTTCTAAAAGTATGGAGTTTCTGCAAAAATTTAAAAATAGAACTACCTTACAATCCAGCAATTCCACTTCTGGAATTTATCAGAAGGAAATGAAATCACTACGTTGAAGAAATAACTGCCCCCCTCCATGTCCATTGCAGCATTATTTACAATAACCAAGACATGGAAACAATCCAAGTGTTCATCAATGGATGAATAAAGAAAATGTGGTGTATATATATATATATATATATATATATATATATATATATATATAATATATAATATTATAATGTAATATTATATTATGTCATATAATATTATTCAGCAATAAAAAAGCAGGAAATCCTGCCATTTGCAATGACATGGATGGACTTTGAGGCCATTATGCTATGCTAAAGAAAGATAAATACTATATGATGTCACTTATATATGGAATCTAAAAAAAGTGAACTCAAGAAACAGAACAATCTATGGCCATGCCACCCTGAATGGTAGGAATGCTAAGTTCCTGATAAAGTAGAGTAAGAGTTCTAAGAATCTGAGTCATCAACATTACAGACTTTCTCCAGAACCAACTTTTTCTGGATTAATTGTACTTTCAGGGAGTTTGTTCAGATGTGTTTTTCCTTAGTTAAAAATACACTCTTTAAAGATTCGTTAGCAGGGGAAAGTCTTTGTGTTTTCCATGATGACAGATTTCATCATTGCCTATCATGATGATCTCTAGTCTGTGTGAAACTAGTCAAAGGGAAAAATTGATTTCCCAGTTTCCTTCGAGGCCAATGGGAAATCACTCACTATTTTGCCCTTGGCCACCCCGGTCCACATCTGTACAGGACACCAGGAGTGAGTAGGCATCTACTTGTGATCACCAGCTCCTGAACTCACTCCCTCAACTTTCAGCTAAATGAAGATGGAATTAGAAATTCAGTAACTAACTTCACGTATCGACTACCGGTTTCCAAGCTGCAGATTATGGCTCATTAACGGGTCATGGGATCAATTCAGTAATTCTTAATTCGTTGTTTGTTTGTTTGTTTTTTTAAAGAAGAATAGGAAAAAATAAGTAAAATAGAAAAAATCAAAACACATTTCACCTAGTAAGATAAAAATGGTTTGGTGAAAGTTTTGTTGCAGTTGTGTGTGTATGTGAGTGTGTGTGTGTGTTGAGTCACAATGTAAAATGTATTTCTTACTGTGTTGCAATGAGAAAGTTAAGCTACTGAACTAGACTCTAAACCCCAGGAAGGCACTTATTAGCCCAGCAAACATTTGTTGAATTGAACCGATTTTAATGTGTGTTTGTGGATTTACTCAACAAATATTTACTACATCTAACTGTGTACACGACATTAACCATGGCAACCCCTCATTTAAATTTTTTGAAAACACAGGGCACCAACAGGTTCTCAAAATCTTACTCAGATTTAGAAAACGCTCCTCTTTAGGGAGTCACTTACCAGGACTGCTTCATCATCTTTAATCTGGTTTAACCCCAACCTGCTCTATAAATAGACCCGAAGCTCTCTAAACGGTGTCTAAAAAAAGATTGTATGAAAGCGCGAGGTGCAAAAAGTCGGCAAACAAGGCCTTCAGACCCCTAGCAGTCCTATCCTGGTTCAAACCCCTCCCTCACAGTTAATCAGAGCAAATCTGCACAGCGTCACCGCCCCCAGAACAGATGATATCACAGGATCCTGTCCCTAATGTTCCTTTTTTAGGGTTTGGGTGCTGAGCACTTTTCTTTTCTGGCTGTAATGTCCACCCCCATCGCCACCAGCACTGCCACCAGAGGTTTCGCTCTTCCTGGGAGAAACATACATTCTCATTGTCCCTCCATGGGCAGAGCCCCCCACAGTCCAGAGCCATCACAGGTCTCAGTGCTCAAGTTGTCGTCCCGAGGATCCTGTGCTGTGCCCAGGAGACTGCAGCTGGCCAGATCCGAGCCAAGCCCGAGGATACCTGCACCACCTGCTCTTCCATCTCCCTGACTGCCTGTGGTCAGGTTCTAGGCGTTCCTGAGTTCTCTGCCTGCCTTGGACAAGGCGGCCCATTAGCGGGGACCGGGACTCTAAGGCCTTCACATCCTCTGCCCCAGTGCTTGCCGATGCTTCCTGGGGCAGGGGGTTTATCATCTCCTTGTCCTGGCCCCTGAAGCTGAGGACACGTTCCTAGCAGCTAAGCTCCGAAGCTCAGGTGACCCTAGTGAAAGTCCGGCCTGGGTCAGTCAGGCTCCAGACCACCTTGGCTGCATTCCTCCTGAGATTTCTGAACTCCCAATGGGCAACAGGAGAACAGGCAAAGGGTGTAAGCAATCAGCATTCTGAAAATCATCTCTTCCTCCGTCCTGAACTGGATCTACCCTACACCGAAGGCGAGTGGATTTGCGAGTCTTTCTCGGCCAGTGTTTCCAATCAGAACTTTGGCTGTGGGCTGGCTCTTCTTCCTCCTCTCTGCTTAGACTTCCCCCAGGCCCCAGGAGCCCTAGCAGCCTCTGTTGCCTCTCCTGTGAGCTCATTCCCATCCTGAGTCAGAAAAAGAGCACCCGGGTCGACAAACAGCTAGGGCTGAACTGTCTAAGGAAGCACAACTTTTCTTTCAAGTGTTATGAACTCCCTCCAATGGTTCTTCACCGTGGATGCAACCTCCTTGTTCTGCGGAGAACTCAGCCCTTCAAGGGGCCTCCAGATCCTGCGGGGAGAGTGGGGGAAGGGAGAGCAGAGTGCCTGGCGGGATGGAACCCCAGAGGCCACCACCCAGACAGAAAGTGCAAAGGGGTCCATTTGGGTGTACTTGGTCCCAAACCCAAACATCCCACCAGTCTAGAGACATAGAACATAGTATAGTGGAAAGAACATGATCTTCGGAGACAGACTGTGCTCATATTACTTTCTTCTACTTCCTGAGAGATTTGGGCAAATTACTTAGCCTCTCTAAGCCTCAGTTTACTCATTTATAATATGGAATAATAATAACTTGCAGGATTGTACTGAAGATTTTAGAAGCTGCTTCTCACCCTCATCTCCCCAGGGACTGGCAGCCCTTCCTATGTGCACAGACAACTAACCCAGCTTACCCCATGGGAACCCTCATCACATGGTACCATGCAGTCTCCCCCTCTATAGCTTAAACATCTTGATCGAAGTGAGTCTAGTTTGTTTTCTCAGTCTCTGATATTTGGTGCAGTCCGTGGACATAGCTGGTACTCAGTACGAGCTTGCTAGCTGATTGAACGAAAGAATAACTGAAAATGGCAAGAAAAGATGGTAGGAAAAATGAAATTTCTTTATTACATGTATTCCAGGGAACAATCTTAGCAGCTACATCATAAGCTAACCGTGTTGTATGCTGAGATTTTCTCATTGTGGTAGGTGTAATTTGATTTGTGTTCCATCCTAAGTGGTATCACAATGCATTCCACCATATCGCTAAACGAAAGTCTTCTCTTAAATTTTCATTATGCAAATCACACATGGCCACACACACACACACACACACACATAAATCACAAGTCTGGAGAAGCTAAACTAAAAATAAATCTAAAGCACTCTAAATCCTACTATCAAATAATTATTCTTAATATTTTGGATGTGTCCTTCTAAGTATATTTAACGGTCTTATTGAGATATAACTCACATATTGTATTAATTTTCTAGGGCAGTATACATTACTCAGGTTTTTCCAGAGAAACTAAACCAATAGGGTGTGTGTGTGTGTGTGTGAGAGAGAGAGAGAGAGAGAGAGAGTGTGTGTGCATACAGGGGAGTGGGGGAGGGGGGAGAGAGAGAGAGGTATTGATTAATTTTAAGGAATTGGTTCACATGATACTGGAGGTGCAAGTCCAAAATCTGCAGGGTAGGCAAGCAGGCTGGAGACCCAGGGAAGAGTTGCAGCCCAAAGACAGTGTTCTAGTAGGATTCCCTCTTGCTCATCAGTCTTTGTTCTGTTCAGGCCTTCCAGTGATTGGATGAGGCCCACTCACATTAGGGAAGGTAACTAACTTCACTCAAAGTCCAAGGATTTAAATGTTTTTAGTCTCATCCAAAAAACAGCTTCACAGTAATTCCAAAATAATGTTTAACCAAATATCTGGGCACTGTGATCCAACCAAGTTGACACATAAAAAGAACCATTGCAGGCTGTCATAACAAAGAACAAGACTGGGGGCCTTAAACAACAGAAACTTATTTTCTTACAATTCCGGAGGGAAGATGTCCAAGATCAAGTTCCCGGCAGGCCTGATTTCTCCTGAGGCCTCTCTCCTTGGCTTTTGTAGGACCGTCTTCTCCCTGTATCTTCACACAGTCTTCCCTCGGTGTGTGTCCTAATCTCCTCTTCTTACAAGGATTAAGACTCACACTACTAACCTCATTTTAACTTAATTTCCTCTTTAAAGACCCTACCTCCAAATACAGTCAAATTCTAGGATACTAGGGGCTTAGAAACTTGATATCTGAATTTGGCCCATAACATGTACATACAGTTCGCTCATTTAAAGCGTACAATTCAGTGTTTTTAATATATTCGTAGAGTCGTACAACCATCACCAAGATCACATTTAGAATGTTTTTATCACTCCCAAAAGAAATCCCATGCCCATTCACAGTCACTCCCTATTCCACGCTCCCCATTCCAGCAGCAGAGGGAAGATTTAAAAGCTCTATTCATAATTGAGGAAACTGAGGTCCAGAGATCACTCCTGAGCTAGAATCTAGCTGAGAAAACCACAGGGCTTCCTCCAGGGAGGAGGAATTTCAGATACTGCGAGACAGTCACTTGCTCAGTTATACTAATTGTTTTAAGTGTCAGAATAAAAATTAATATCCCCAAAAACCTTTCCATCGATCAATAAATCCTATGGCTAGCTTAACTGTATGATTGTGCTGCTAGATATTTGCTGCTTCTACTCTGGTTCATCAACATATTACAGCTGCATAGTTAAGCATACTATGTATAACCCCTTGGTAGCAGGTACAAAAGTGCCCTTCTCCGGGAGTGAAGAGCCATGCAAAAAAAAAAAGTTAGCTTTTTATCCACATACCCAAGGTTTAGCTAGTAACATGAATGTCAACAAAGAACGATGATGTTAATTATTCAGAAATGCTTCCACAATATCCCCACTTGGAAGAGATAAACTAATCATTTTTAAGAAAGGACAGTGTGAAATGTCACGATAAATTATGTCTTGGGTTATATGGTCCTTGGATTGAAACACTAAACAAAACACAAGGAAGAGGGAATTTCCATTTTAATTGTGTTTTGTCCCTAAGGTGCAGGTTACTTTTAACTTTTAGTTTTACTTACTAAAGTGACGACTTTAAGCACAGCCTTCAGCAGCTACCTTTAAAATTCTAGCCTCATAAATTTTAAGCATTATCACTGCAGTTTGAAGACACCTATCCAGGATACTACTGTTTTATAAAATACATAAACAAAACGAGTCAGTAAAATTATTCTGGGGTGGTAGGAATTCTAATAAAAGAAAGCATCGTGAGTGACAAAAGTTACAAGAGATCTTAAACATTGTTTACAGTTCATTGTGATGGACTAGATACTGGTAAAAGTGAAAGCAGGCACCTTTCAACTGGATTAATGCATTTTTTGTAGAACCTAGTTTACTAAATTTAAGGGCTTCGATATATTAAGAGCAATATATTCTGCAATGTTATAAATGCAGCTACGTATTTTTGTCCTCTCTTTAACTGTATCAGAACATTTGAGACACATCAAAGAGTTACAGAATTACCTAGTAAACTCAGAATTACCTGTGGTTTGCAGGGTGTATTCAAATTTTTAGCCTAATTACCAAGGTCAAATAGGCTTCAACCTTGAGATAGGCTTATAGCCACATTTGCTTTATCGGTACTACGAGAATATTCTAGGCCTGAAATCTGGGAATGGGCCCAATTCTTCTTGAGTCAAAAGTCAGAGAGCAGTCAAAATTGTTGTTATAGTTCTGTTCCAATTCCTCTTCTGACTTGATAAGCCAGTCCACACCCAAATTTCCAGCTTTTCAGGTATAAGAATAGAACCAGAGATGCGAGCCACCCTCTTTCTAAAAGGGGTGCTACAAAGGTACACACCTCCGCCCAGGTTGTATACCTCTCCCACCAGCCAGAACAAGCACAGACCTTGTCTATTCCTGACATAGGTACTCAAAGAAGATAATCCAGAATTTACATATTTTTTTTTGCTTCTCTATGATGCAATTACATATTCGTAATAAATAAGAAGCTACCATTAACAGAATTGGCTTTCAGATGAACTCATGAAAATATAGAATCCTGAAAATATAGAGAGATTCATATCAATAAGGAGAAGAAGCAAGAAGTACTAGGACCCCAAAAGTTTCTTCCCTTCGACTTAGGGTAGAGGCTTCCTTCCCAGTTCCCCTAGCTTTATCTAATGCCATCACCAATTTCTCAATCACTTAAAATTCTGAAAGTTGGAGGGGAGCATCTTTGACTCACTCTTCGTTTTTGTCTCCTTTACCCCAGTAGTCATCAATTTCTAGGCAATATTTCTTTGAAAAGTCTTGGGTCCTCTCATCTTCTATTATCAGCCAGAGCAGGTCCTCAGTAATCACACGTTGATTACTACAACTCTTACTCAAAGCTTCTCTCCACTTAATCTGTTTGGCACGTCTTTGTCAGGTATCCCTGAAATGCCATCTCCATTGAGTCATTCCTCACTGCAAACACATGATATGGAATCCCCCCTGGAACCTCCAACATCAGTCTATAATCTAACTACCAAGTTTTCAAGGTCCTTCAAAATTGAGATTCCCCCATTAGACTTCCACTTCTTGGATGGCAAGCTTGGTTTTGCTGATTCCCCACTGTAAGCTGGCACAGTGTGTAGTACAGAGGGGGCAGAAAATAAATTCCAACCAAATGAGCCAACAAACCATGAAGCCCATGGAACAGGTCATATCCCTATTTGATGATAATTACCAGAGCAGAGTAGTTAATGAGCGATAGGGATGTTTTGCCTTTGCACAGGTAAGAAAGCACAAGAAGGGCATTTTGAAGGATAAATGCTTTGCCTGATCTTGTAAACTCTTGAAATCCTTCTTGAGTAAAGAACAATAAAGCACACTTATTTTATGAGTACTTGTAAATAGTAGCATAGACTCAAAGGCATTGATATGAAACATTGCTTAAAGTTTGCTATACTCAATTTGAGGTTATGATAAATACCCTAACGCATAAGAGCTCGTTGATTTTTTTGGATCATGTATGCTTACACACAAATCAGAAACACTAAAAATAGGATCTCTTGAAAATATAAAAACAAAAGGACAATTGACTTTAAGTAAGCCATTTGACATTTCTGTGCCTCAAATTCTTCATCTGCAGAATGAGGAAGTTGCAAAACCAGATGGTCTCAGTCTTACCTTCAATTCTGACATTATTTTATTCTATATGCAAGAAAAAAACCACCCTCTGCTCTTAAATCAACAAATCTATTAGTTTGAACATTTACTTTTAAGATTTCATAGGCCAGTGATAGTCCCTCATCTCTAGTGTTTTTCTATGGGCTTCTCATAGGGTTGGAAGCTTTTTATTTCGACAAGGAAAGAGAGTTTTTTATTGTTAACACCACCATCCTACCAAATATTACCATCGTGTAATTTTAACAATCATTTTAGGACCAGAAATTTAAGTTCTGGATAAAAGATCTTTGTGTTTAATACATTTAGGTTTTCTTCCTCTCTCTCTTTCTTTTTTTCTTTTTGTTTCTTTCTTTCAATGCTGCAGGCTCTTTATTTTTCTCATCTATCACAAGCTAGTGAAAACTTTGTCACAGACTGATATCTGTTGTCATTCTGACTTGCTACTTCAGCTTCCCCATCTGCAACATGGGGATATGAGTAGATATGAGTGAATCCACCATTTTATCAACTATAAATATTACAAAATCTAAATGTTTAGCATTGGAAGGTATATTAAATAGAAATAAGGCTAATTGAGTGAGTCCATCCACCCATGAGAAGATATTTGCATTCTTTTTACTGCATTGCCACCAGACAGTTATCCAAGCTGCCAGCTGACACTGGGCTGTTCTCAGATTCTGAACGTGGGGTTGGGGGAGTGAAGCCATAGCAGCTGGTTCTGCTTAAAAATGCTTATTTACCACCAGCTTCCCTTATATCAGTGCTTTATGCATTCTAAGATGAGAATATGAAGGTCGCTAAGTGTATGCATCTAATGTAATACAGATAAAATGCCCCATTTTGCATATTTAAACATTCTCTATTATTCAAGGCTCAGGGAAGTCTTCCTTACCTTTCTAGCCAGAAATAATCTGCCCTCTTTTGAAAAGTCCTCAGTATTGTCTGACTCTACCCTATGGCACTTAACAGTTCCTCCCACCTTTGTGTTATGGTAAAATATGTAAAAACCTTATTTTCTTTACTCAGTTTGTAAAGTCCTTGATGCCAGACATATTTAGCAGAATGTCCTATAGGAAATGGATTCTCAGTAAACAGAGGGGAAAATGAAGCACGGGAAGAAGAAAAAACTCTGTTACGTAAAGGAGAGACCTCCTACAGGGAAAGTCCTTTAAAGAAGTATTCAAGAGAAGAAAGTGAGGAAGCAGAAGAAGAAAGTGAGCTGGGTTAAAAGCGAAGAGATTCTGTCTAAACAAATAAGGAACAGGTAGAGGAGGAAGAGGAAGGGCCTGGTCATGTTCTTTTTATGGGTGGCTTTACTTCGCAGCCTGAGTTTCTTTCTTATGTCACCTTTTGGTTTTCAGGTCTACTTCCTGCATGGGTTTACTTGCTGTCCTTAAAGAAATCAGTGCTAGGCATATGCAATAACCATAGGGCAGCTTAAACTCTAAAAAGCCAAGTTAATTCCTTTCCTAAAATGTAAGCACTATCTCTCTGAGAGCAATCGGCTGACTAATTTACAAACTTTTCTCTACTGCAAATGAGCAGATTTGTTCCTACAACTAAATCACTGGAACATCTTGTTCAGCTGAATTATTTCTTCTTCAAGGAAACCTACATCAGTGTTCACAGTGCCAGGCTGTTCCTTCCTAATCAAGACACTGTCTTGACAAATCAACTTAGCTTGAGTCAGCAGGGGTAGAACCTTCCTCTGTCACTAATTGAATGAAAGGTCATATCACCCACATACTGCCTATGAGACCGCCCTTCCCAACTTAGATCTTATTTTCCTTGGGTGTTAGGTTGGTTTTGACCATTGAGCCCCATCGGTTCAGTTCTGGCTCCCCATGACTGGGCTGTCTTCACAGAGCCAGCACCTCAAACTCGAGTTGTACAGAATGGAAACTTGTACCTTTCCACACACCAAGACTGCTTTTCTTTCTGGTTTCTCAATCTTTGATAAACCAGAGGAGGAAGCCACACTGACCTTTCTGTTATTACTGAGCCCCAAGGGATCTTTCTTTCCTGGGCCCACTCAGATGCTGGGATCTCCTCCCATACTTCTGTCAATCTCCAGGGATGAAGCCAGAGTTCCCCTCCTCATCCAAGGGTTGCCACCAAAGCCAAAATTAAGTCTAAGAAAACTTAATCATTTTCTAGGAAATCCATTAATACACTAGTGGTGAGTTGAACCAACAACTTTTGTTTATAGGTAAAAAGCTTCAACCTCGACCTATAAATTTTTTTATCTTGGGTACATTTTTCCAGGAAATTATATTAATCATTTATTATATAATTATACTCTCAGTCCAGAGGTTAATCTATACATGAATGAGCTTTCATTGTAAATCCAAGTGAGCTCTATTTGAGATAACTGTGTAGTGCCTACCTGGCACTTTACAGAAGAACCAACTCTTTTGTATTCCCTGTAAGTCACGGGAGGAAAGGAAATGGGAGGGGTAAGGAACACAGTCAAAGTCCCCAGCAAATGAGGGCAGAGATTAGAGTTGCAAAGTTGAGGGAAAGGTTTTGCTGAGATCCCAGGTTCTCTGAGTTGTTGGTGAGTCATCTGCAAAGGTGCTGATCAATAAACTATTTGGCAACATAAAGAACAGAAATCGGGACTTGGTGATAAATTCATTAGAGAGAGTGAAGGAAAAATCACAGATTCCATTAATATCTATTGAGCATTTATTATATTCCTGGTTACACACTTGGGTGCTTTGACATACCCATTCAATGTGCTCTTCAGAGCAGCCCTGCAGGGATAAGTTTTATAAGAACTGTTGAGGGAATCGCTCTGATCCATGGCTAGGAAATGGTACAGCAGAACTCGAATTCAGGTGTCCTAACTCCCAGTCCCATGTCCTTTTCATGACATTATGAATCTAGAGAAGTGACATTTACAAAAATGGCCCAGTTGGGAGGAGAAGCCCACAGAGGGTATGTACGCTGAATTTGAATTTGGTCCCATGAATCCGAACTGTGGTGGGACATCTGAGTGGGGACATTCTGTACTGACTAGGTTCACAGTCTTCTTTCCATCCTGACTCACATGAGCTCAGCCCCTCCACAGAGCCTGTGACCTCCAGTGCATTTCTCCTCTTAGATCATACTGCCATCTCAGGCAACTGCTTCACCCAATACTCTGCTTTCTGTGTATGACCCCCCAGCCTCTCAGGTTTCCGGATGCCTTTGACTTTTTTTAGAAACATCAGACCTTGATCTTTATATTTTCTTCCAATTTTTTCTTTTTATTAGTTCTTTCAGGTTTTTCCATCTCCGCAAATGACCCTAGACTCCTTGGCTTATTATCTAAATCCCGCTTTTAACCCAGCATCCTAGATTCTTTTGCACTCCATCCCTCTGTAGCATCTCTCAAACAACACCCCAAGCCTAGCTCAGTGTTATAATCTGCCTTCACGCTTACTTAGTTGTCAGAGGAAAATTTCTGTCTTTCAGAGAACACTCACGAATCCATGATCTCCAACCTTGCCTACGCCCTCAACACTCTCCTCAATCCTTCCCGTCCTGGAGTCCCTTTCTATTGCCTCCTATATCATGGAGAACACCTGGATACCGTCACGTAAGCTCTCTCCATCACCCTTCTATCTATAAATGTATCAACACCCACCGTCTTCCTTGCTGCTTCTCCTCCCACGATGGCGAATCAGCTGTCCATTCTGCCCAAGGTCAGGACCTGTCCTCTGCTTCTTCAGGTCTCTGGTTCTTCGTAGCACTTTATGTCATTTCTCTTCCTCTGCCAGCTCTTTTCAGCTTCTAAGCATGCTCCAACCTCTTGACCTCACGGTCCCCCTAGCCCTTGCCCAACTTCTCCTTCCCTGCTTATCCAAACGTCTAGTCAGCTTCTACTTCCTCGCCTCACACTTGCTCCTTCACCCACTGCAGCCTGAGTTCCAACTGGCTAAGGAACTGCATTCTTAAGATCTTAAATGCCCTCCTAAGTGACACATATGGTTTTTACCGTCCTGGATCTCACAGCTCTATTTTTTATTTTAAATTGTGGTAAAATACACATAACATAAAATGCACTCTGAGCCACTTTTTTTGTCCATTGAGGCATTTTATGTGAGTGTATGTATTACATCTCTAGAAAAAGAATCTCAGGATTTTCTCTCTTGTGCGTTTTCATCTTTCTTCTTCATGGTCCACGATGCCCGCAAAGTGGTCAGTACCATGAAACCAAACTGCCGGGAGGGGAGCAGGTCGTTCCGCCATTTTTCTATATCTTTGAATCGTACGTTGAATCTGGGGCTGATCACTCCACACCCGTTTAACCTGCCTGTGAGGTTCACAACGATTTTCCCAGCTCTGTGATCATCAGTGGTTTCGAATTCGCCAGTGTCACCACACTTCATCGTCACAGTCAAAAACTGGACGGTGACTTTGGAGCATGGCCTGATAAGAACCTGCCATTCGCCGCTCTTTTCAGCATTGCCGACGCTCTTGGTTGCATTGGCCAGGCCGTTCATGCGCTTCATTACGGACACACAGAAAGATGGCAGAGAGAGCCGGACCATTTTTCAGTGTCTACTTCAACAGTGTTAAGTATATTTACGTTGTTGTGCAATCATCTTGCAAAACTGAAACTCGGTACCCGTTAAACAACTTTGTCCATTTGCCCCTGGCCCTGACAACAACCATGTCACTTTCTGTCTCTATGAATTCGAGTACTCTAGAAACCTTACGTGAGTGAAATTATACAGTATTTGTCTTTTTGTGACTGGCTTATCTCACTTAGCATAATGTTCACGAGGTTCATCCATGCCATAGTATGTGTCAGAATCTCCTTCCTTTTTAAGGCTGAATAACATTCCATTTTATGTATATACCACATTTTGTTTATTCATTCATCTGCCGATGGCCATATGGGTTGCTTCCACCTTTGGCTATTGTAAATAATGCTGCTCAAACATGGGTGTATAAATATCTTTGAGACTCTGCTTTCAATTTTTTGGATATATAAAAAATTGTATATCTATAAGTAGTACTGCTGGATAACATCATCTGTTCCACTTTTTTGAAAGTCTGTCATTTCCTCCTTTGCTTTCTGCTACACTGCTTCGTGAGATACTGCCCTCATTTTCACTCCCAGTCCTATTCACACCCTTCCTTCCCTGTCTCCTTTGTAGGCTCACCCTCTGCATGCCCTGGGGGTCTGCATCCAGCAGGCTCCAATCAGGAAAAGAAACCTCCTTTCAAAGAGAGGGTGTCTGTTATATCAACATCAGAAAGCTGCAAAAAATACAAAGGGGAACATTTCGGTAGCCAGATCAATAACTGCAGGAAGGCACTCCTGCCCGGAGGGCTGGGGAACACAGAGGTGAGGACAGCTTTCACATCCAAGGTGTGATGAGAAGCTCTCAAAGAGCATCCTGCCCCATCCCCCACAGCGGCGGAGCTGGTACTTGGCCCCTCGCCCTTGTGCTCAGCTAGCTGATGCTCGTGGCTCTGAGGGAGGTACCTCGGTTGGTGCTGGGAGTGAATGAAGAAGCTGGAGACTGGTGCTGTGGCAGCATCTGTGACTTGAGTGACAATCATAACAATTAGAAGCAGGAAAAAAAAAATCTCTTCCACCCTCTTCATGTCTTCCCAGCTCCCTTCAGTGGCTCTAACGGGCAGGAGCCGGCGGGAATCCAGCTGGTAAGGGACATGGGAAGGCAGTTTGCAAATCCTGGCCAAACACTCAAAGAGAAGCATCTGGAAGAGTGGACTTGGAGCTGAGAGACAACACACAAATGACCAGGGCTCTACCCGGGGTACGCTATTCTCACTGAACGCACTTTCCAGGAGCGGCCTCAGTTTTCCAGGAGCAAACCCGCAGGGTTGTGTGCTGTGACATGCAAACCCACTCGTCCAGTGCAGACCTCTACTGAACTTCAGGAGCATTTTCACTTCCATCGTCTGCTAGAACTCTCCGGTCTGGCGGCCCTTGAGTTACACAAGCTTCACATCGTACTTGTCATCTTTCCTCTTCACGCTGCTTCTATTCTTCTGTTCCCTGCCTCAGCTGGTGGCCTCGCCTATACCGATGAGCTGGTCCCGAAGGCTGGGAGGCCTCCTCCCTTCCCCGGCTCCTGCGCCTCCCAGAAATCTCTCCCCCTCCTCCTCCCCTCTGCTCCATCACTATACCACTGTCCCAGGCCTTCAGTCCGTTCCCCTGTACACTCCTCGGCGTTCCGCGGGGCTTTCTTCTCGGCCCCATTAAACTCACAGAGCTGCCCAAGTGATCTCTTCCAAATCCAGAAATGGCCATCTCTCTCCCTTGCCTAAATAAAACTCTTCCACAGCTCCCCAATATCCTTCCCTCATCTGGCGTCAGCTCTTGCCCCACCCTACCCTGTCCCCTGCTCCATTAATTATGAATTGCTTGAATTATGCTATTTCTCATATTCTCTTCCTTCTGACTAGAAAAACGTTCCTCCTCCAAACCTCCTCTGAACTAACCATGCTCATCTTTTGAAACTCAGGTGAAATCCACCTTCCCAAATCGTCCTCAACATTCAGATAAAAGATTCTCAAGTCACGAGGGATGACAAGTGGTGAGGTACGTAGAGCAGTGTCTCCAACTCTCCAGCCACCGGTCTCCAGGCTACTCCACCGCTGTGGCCATGGCCACAGCCACCGCTGGACTCCCTCACCGCCCAGTCCCACTGCCTGCCACACACCGCTCCAGCCCCGGCACGCAGCACTTCTAGACCCTTCTCGTAAAAGCAGCTCCTCCTGTGAGGTTTTCTGTCGACACCCCTCATCACCAACGTCCAATCACTAGGCCCTATAATTTCTCCCTTCTACACATTTTTAAATCTGTTCACTTCTCTTCTACCTCCCAACACCAAGTCATACTTAACTGTCATCTAGAAGATTGCAGTAGCCCCTCTCCTCATTGGCTCCTGCCCGCTCTCCAATCTGCCATCTCCCGGTAGCCAAACTGACCTTTTCTGACTGGAAATATGATCTTGTCAATGACGTGCTTAAGATACTGTTGGATGGTTAGCCTTCGTTTTTAAGATAAAGGCTCAATTATTTAACTACGAAGCGCTTCGAATCACCTTTTACCTGTCCCTCTCACCTCTTCATCTTCGTCTCAAATAGTCCTTTGTCAAATTCTCCTTTGAGTCCTGTTACAGCCTGACTACTCTTTCCTCACTTTGGGTATTTTCTACTTGGCTTCAGGCCTTGGCTTAAATGTTACTTCCTCAGAAAAGCCTTCGTCGATTCCTGGGCCCCATTAGGTCTCCCTATCGAAGACTCTCTGGCACTTTGTGCTTATCTCTTTGTACCACTTGCCACCATCATAAAATCGTATGACTCATTTTAACGTCTTTCTCCCACTTGGTAGACTATGAGCTGCAGGAAGGCAAGGATAAGGCCTGTCTGGTCCCTCTTACAGTCTTACAGCCTAGCTTGATAACTGGCACATAGTAAGTCCTTGCTACTGTTTGTTGAATGTTAATTAATATTTGTTGAATTAAAATTAATGCGTTTCCTCATTCCCATGCCAGATTGGTTTGAGTCTCTTCTCTAAGCCCCCATTAGACATTGTAATAGTCATTTTTGTTATTGCACTGACGTAATTATTCGTGGGTGTGTCTGCCGCCCACCTCTCTTCACTCTTTAGTCCTTCCTCAGCTGCCTTCTCCTCTCCCCGAAAATTCCTCGAGGGCAGTGTTTTATGCCAGTCTCCTTCTATTAATAACTAGTGTTATGGTTGGACCAGCCCTTGTGGTTCTTTATTGTGATTACAAGATGCCTTTCAGCAATAACCATATGGAAACTTTGAAAAAATAAAGGCTTATTACTTTAAGAACCTGGAAATTACACAGCACACCTGGGGCCACACAGCAAGGTTGAGGGGCGGGGGTGGGGAGTGTACAGGCCTGAGGTTCTGCTTTAATTGGGGTCAAGGGTAAGGGCCTAGGGTTTCCCTGAGCTCACTCTTAATTGGTGAATTAAAAATATAAGAGTAGCAGCTTAAAATATGGGAAGAAAAGAAAAAACAAGTGGCCTAAATGGTCTGTTACTGAAATCAATCAAGATCCCTAAAACAAAGGAGCTTCAGTGGTAGACACAGTCTAGTTTTTACCTAGTTGTAGGGCTGACATGTGTTTAATTCAAAACAGCCATTCCTGAAGTAGATGACTATTAAAGTGGGTATCTTGGCAACAAAGATCAAGTGAGGCACTTGCAATACAAAAAAAGAGAAAAAACTGTCATCGTTTATACTGCAGCCAGGGACAATCACATGTTTGTCTGAAACCAAGTAACACTCAAAAAAATGTTTACTGAATGAATGCAGCCTTTGGGGGCTGGGGCGGGAGTTTGGGGAGGACAGAATCAAAGGTGAAAACTCACAATGGAGGACCCAGATTTGTGAGCCATCTCCATGATTATATTTCAGATTGAATCTTGGGGCTCACCCTTCATGATGGAGGAGGAAGAGGAGATGTCAAAGGAAGGCCAGAGATTCAGAGGAATATTGTGCCAGGGGAAAACTGAAAGAAGCAGTTCAAGGAGGGAAAGTTCAGTTGGGTCAAATTTTGCTGAAAGAATAAGGAAGTTGGGGACTGAAAAAAGGTTGGATTCCACCAAAAAAAAAAAAAAAAAAAAAGGAGGACGTTTTGCACAGTGTTAATAAAATTGTGGAGATGGAAGCCAGTTAGTATGAGATGAAGAACGGGCTAGTTTCACTGGAGAGGGAAGAGCTGCAGGCTGTTTGTTGAAAGGGCTTGGCAACTCCAGGGTGAGTCAAGCTCTCCCATTGGACAAAGTAAAAAGAGCTCTAGAACAACGTTTGTTATCACTTTTTTTCTACCCTGATAAGTGCAGAATAGACTGAATTCATGACAGAGAATTTCGACTTCCCTCTTCTCACTGTTGGCATAATGTTGTGTTCACAGCTGGTATGAAAAAAAATTATACTCCTTCCCCAAACTGATACAAAGATTACTGTTGCTTTTCATGCCTATTCAGCGAATGTGAATCAAGTATAAAAATACAAAGTTATTTTTCTTCACAAAAGGAGCTATAATACATTTTTTAACAAGAAAAAAATATAAAATTAAAAAAAAATCCTTAGTAGGCTTCCAAAAAATATATTCTAAAGCAATTTCTCCAAGAGTGAGAATGTCAGTAATAAGTTACTTTCTTAGTATGTCTAACAATATGTGTCCTTGGCACACGATTCCTGAACAAATCCCTCTTAATAATGAACAAAAAATGACTAAGAGAAGTTTTCTAAATTATAAACCGTGGAAGCTGGGAAATTTGGCCAGTTTTCAACTTGAAAGCAACCTCTATAATGCAGCAGGTAAACCTGCATTTGTGTCAGAATGCTGAGTCACCAGGCTACAGAAAAGCCCAGGTAATACTGTCCCAAGCAAAGCTCAACAAAACTAAAATGGAGTCGAATTTACTGAGAATCACAAAAGACACGTTGACAGAGAATGTCTCCACATACCCTTGAAATTGAAATCTGAAAAAATTGCTACAGGAAACTATTTCACAGTATTACAAGTTGAACTCATAAATAGCTGATAGGCAGAATGAGATTTTTCTCTGAACTCAAATAAAACAGATGGCCTACTACAGGGAGTATGTGAACTTGGACTGAAAAAAAAAATTTATTTTCAGTAATCTCTAAGTGTGTTTTAGCATTTTCTTCAATTACGAATGGAGGCAACAAACATCTAGGATTAACTGAAATCATGAATTTTTCATATCACCTTACAATTGTTGCAGATACTGTAAAGTAGTATTTATACTCATCATCGTTAGTTATTAGACCCACAATTAGATTTTGATTTAATGCATTATAAGGTAGCACATGTATTATTATGTCAGAAATTTGGGGTTTAAAAATATTTTCATAACTTTATTTCATTATAATTGAATTCGCTATTCAATGTATTTTGTTTTATGCATATAAAAAATATTCTGTAAGCTTTAACAGACAGTCAATGCTGTCCATTGCACAAAAGAGATTAAGAACCTCTGGGTATTTTATGAACGAAGCTTACAGTTCAGCATTTCTACTTGCAGTCATAGAGATATAAGCAACAGTCTGCACCATTTGGTGCCCTTAATAAATTGGAATAGATAAAATTTTTGCAAGGTTGTGTTAAGACAAATCATTCAATCCAAGTTCTTCTGTGCAATATAATTTTGGTTCAAGTGTAATGAAGGAAAGACATTCTACCTCCTTTTGGATGGCTGTGAAAACAAAATGCTCCCAATTAATTGCTATACCTGGTGCAGACCCCCAAGACAGCAAGGTCCCAGTGTGAACATTGGAACGAAGTTAAACCTCCAGGGAGGTCCTGAGGTCCCCAGACATTCCTAAGGTAACTAATGCCATAGAAAGAGCAAGTGGAAGAATTTCCAGTCCAGGAGTGCAGCTTGGTGTGGGAGGTGGTTCACTTTGTGAAGCACTTCAGAATACTAGCAAGTCTAAAGTCAAACAGTATTGGGAGGAAAGGCATGTCTAGGAGATTTCTTTTGTGGTCAGACCACACCTTATTGATGTGAAAGATATGAAACATTCAACTTAAAAATGTCAAAAGTGTTTTTGGGGTTCTGACATCTCACATACCAAAAAACCTACCATTTATTGTTCAGTAGGAAAATATACTGTATGATCAAAGCCAATTTATCAATTTAGTTTCCCTTAAATTACCGTATCTATTGTACCTACTCTCTTGGCCAGAGAAATCTTGAACGATATAGAAAAAAATGTCCCTGTACTGCCCCCAAGAGATAGAATCTCAGAGGTAGCTTATGTAGTCTTTGAACCATGAATCCCGCAGGGTCTATTAAGGACCTGCATGTAAAGTTATGCTCAAGATACCAGGGATACTATTTGGATGATAGAGGCAAACATTCCTAGGACTTTTTTCCCCAGGCATCAAGCCAAAGACCACATCTATCCTATTTGGTGCAAATGGTCTACCTGATGAAAAATTCATCTGGTGCACAAATAAAATTGTATTGTTTATGGTTTAAGCATAACGTAGTCTCAATGTGGGAAAGAAAGAACAACTGTGTTTGCCTTGCTACAGGAACTTTTTTTTTTTTTTAAGTGAACACAGCCTCAAGATTTTGTCTTCATAATAAAACAAAATATGAAGCTTAGAACTGGATCACTTGGACCTTTCTCTTCTTATCTCCTCCCATTTCAAAATGCTTGCATCTCTTAATAGCCAGCATTCTTTTATCTCTGTAGTTGGACGTGACACATTCAAACCTCAGGACAATCTTCTTCATAGTTTTAGACTTTTTGCAGAAAATCAGCTTAGTATGTCCACCAGAACCACTCTGCTTCCTGTCATAACACTGCTTTCCCTGCGCACACACAGAATCCTAGTACTTCTTGTCCTGTGTCACTTCGTGGGGCTGGTGCTTGCCGTACTTGTTACAGAAAGTCCGGTGGGTTTCAGGAACATGCACCATGTTTGTGAGAGTGCTGTTGGCACAGAAAGAGGGTACAAGAAGTATCAGGGGCTTCTTACTATCTCATCTAGAAATAGAAATCCATTCCTGTCAGCCTGAGTTGAGACTCTAGAACTTCAGGGCTCCTCCCTGTTTCTCTGATGTTAAATGTGAATGGAGCCACCTAGGCGTGTTTGAGTCTGTTGCAGTAGGTCTGGGGTGGGGATCCAGATTTCCTTAATCTAACAAGCTCTCAAGTAATGCCAATGTTGCCGCTCCTTGAGTCTTCCTTAAAGGCTTACAGATAATGATGGAGCCAGGATGAGGATCTAGACTAAGTAATTCCAAGCTACTTATGTCTCCATAAGAGACGTCTTTATCAAGACTGTATCACTTTCATAAATGAAATATTATTTCCGCAATGACATGATGCTAGTAAATTTTTGCCTTACTCTTTCCAGGTTACCGAAAAGTCCTAGAGAAAAATCAAATGTGGTACAATATTATCCGTAAATATCAAAGTGCTATTTTTCCTTGAGAAGTAAAGACTCTTCTATTGTTAATAAGCCTATTATATTAACTTCTTTGCTCTTCACAAAAATTTCTAGAATTTTAACATATTTTGGTAATAAAGACATGCTTATTGTGGTTTTACTTTACACTTTTCGATAGCCTGAAAATTTCTACTTATTTTAATTATATAAAGAATTGGTGGTACTTTTTTTGGAGGTCATTATCATCTTTAGCACTTAATTTGGGAATAACAAAAACATTAGTTTCTTCTTTTTACATTATTGTTTCTTAATGACAGTACTTACCTACACCAAACGCTTTATGTCTCACATTCTCAGTAGGCTGACAGGGTTGTCCCTGCAGTGTTTAGCATAAATGCCTTTGGCTATACTGTTTACTTTCTCTTGTATTTTTAAAGAGTTTGCATTTTTAATGACCTTAATTTATTGGAGGATAATTCCCAGTGGCAGCAGTCAGCATTCATTATTAATGTTTTCTATTTTAAGGCAGATTGGGTTGTATAAATCTAAACATGTGATTAGCACAATCTATCTGTTTTTGCTATAGATAATGTGCCAACCTAAAACCTACAATCCTACTCCTGTACACTTTCATTACAAAGATAATGACCTTCCATAATTCTCTGAAACTCAGTAATATGGATTTTCCTTAAGGAAACACTTTGTGGTATTGGAATGAAATAAAGCTACTCTATTTTCATGGCAATTTATATGAAAGTTATTCCAGGCATCTTTGAGTTTGAGAAAGGTGGGTAAATATGTGTCCATCTTGAGATAACTGGCATACATACCATTTTAAACTCTACCTATTGAAGAGTTTTATGGAGAAGTCACGTGGCCAGGTGTGGCCTGGCAGCTTGCCCTTCAAGGCCCCTCTCAATTCACAGGCGAACCACCCAAACCGAAGATATAGCATGAGACAACAGCCTCAACTCCCAACAATGCAGGTACACACAAACTGATCCACACCCACATCTCTCCCTGAGAGCTAGCAGCATCAGTCAGGAAAGTGGGTGGCTTCAAGAGGGGAGGCAGGTAGCTGACAAGAGGCACAAGGGCAAGTCTTATACCTCAGTCTGGACGATGACTATGCAGGTGAGTACATATGTAAAAATTCATGGAGTTTGAGTGAGGTACTTTATACACTTCACTGCAGGAATTTTATATCCATCCCAATCAATATATGAAATAAATTCTTTGCATTGTGCATAGCTGTTTCTTTTGGAGTAAATGGCTCCTTTAACAGTTGTGGCTCCAGTGCCTTCCTTATGGGCTTCTTCCTTGGTGTACTCCTCTGGACCCTCTCAGGAAAGAGGAATCATTCTTGGCTGCCCAGTATGTAACTCATCAGGCCTTGGAGAATTGTCAAATGGTCATGCAGACAATACAAACAATACCGAGCCCAGAAAGAAGATAAAAGTTCTTCCTAGAAGGATTCATTACAAGGCAGAGGATCATTTAAAACAAGGTGCCAAGGTCCAAAGCAACAAGAAACTGAAAGGAGGAAATAGGTTTCGGGCTTGGTCACTGAACAAATCAGTTCAATCACCAAAGTGACTAAGAATAACAAGTGAATAGAGTGGACCAGCCAAATAGCAGTGTCTGCTGCTGCTTTGGCATTAACAGGTATTTCATTTGAGGAATGAACTGACCTCAATTTAACCAAAATAAATCCTATCTACAACCCTTCAACCTGAGATTATTCTAATGTAGGACAAACTGTCTTACAAATACAAAATACTTTTACCTCTATTAATAAAGCATTCCTCATGACACTTGTAATTTTTGAAGTTCCCTTCATTCGACTTACTGCATTGTGACAATTTCTGGCAAGCAGGGTTATTGTAGGTCATGCTATTTATAATCCCTCTTTTACTGCGGTGGTTATAGCAGCCATACCTATCATTTATCGTGTAACTACAGCATTCACAAACATGCCTCACCCTTCAATCTTCAGACTGGCACAGTTGCTCCAGATTTTATAGAGTTGTCAAAGTGTTTCGGAGGGGACAATTCACTTTTCTCTGCTTCTGCTCAATTTTCTCTCATATTTCCTCTCTTTCAATTTTCTTATTCCATTTGCCTTGCTTCTTTTTTATCCTTTACATCTTTATTTTAAAATTATAATTTATACATATTGTTTTAAGAGTACACAAACTCAAATGATTTTTGGTGGTAACATTTTCTGAAAAAAAAAAAAAGAATAAAGGATATTATCCAATAGCATAACTATGGGTGGGTATAGATATATTAACTTATGGTCCCTTCTTTCAGGAGGACAATTTAGTGTTCCAGTGCTCTACAGCCTGAGAACATTGAATATCTATTTATGGTGACTGTAACGGTAGGGGTCATTTGTAAATTCCCTGCGGGTCAATAACAGTGCCAGCAGCAGTGGAGAGTGGCAAAGAATTTTGCAGAAGAGCGGGTTCTAGACACACAAAAATAGCTCAGAAACATAAACTGTTCCTAAAGTGCAGAGGCTTCGCATTTCCTAGGTCCTCCTTCTTCCGCTTCTCTATTCTCCTGACCTGTAACCTCCTCTTAAACCTCTCTCTCCTCCATCCTCTTGCAGCCTCCACTGACTGTCCAGGATGACCCCGAACTCCCAGCCTTCCTCTCGCTTCCTCCAACCAGGCTGGGTGACTGGTACCCACCAACATTCCCCAACACCGCCCGCGCCTGCGCCTGCGCAGAGCCTCTTCTTGAGCGAACCCGCTGCCATCACCCCGGACAACCACGCCAACACCGAGGATGCACGATCTGCGCTAAGCCAGCCTCGGGTCGTTTTGTAGACCGACGAGTGTCGCCTGTATCTTCGGACTCCTCCACATCCACTGGTCCTTCTCATATTCTTTGGATCCACACCGGCGCTCCCTCGACCTCAAAACAGTAACTTCGAGGATCCCGACGTAGGGATGCCCGGCGAGGCAGGAATGCGAACGCGCGGGCCTTGAAGCCTTGAGCGGAGCCCCGCCCCTCAGGAGCCGACTTCCTGCCTCCGCATTGGTCCGCGCGCCCATCAGTCTCCGCCCATGGGGTCGTGCGAGCTCCGCTCCCAGCTCTCTTACCGGATTCCTCCTCTCGCTACGCTGCTTTACTATCTTCCTCCACCGGTGACTGGCTCCCTGTGCTAGTCTGAGCCTCAGCTAGCGCTGCCTCCGGAAAGTTCGGAGAAGGGGAGGGCCGGGCCCGGCAGGAGCCGATCATCGCCTGGGTGGGCGGCAGGTCTGCGGCCTCTTTGCCGGCAGCACCACCTGTCGCCGGGCGAGACGTTGGGTAAGTCTCCGCGCGGCCGGGCCGCGGCGGTAGCTCCGGGAGAGGAGCGGGCGCCAGTCTCCTGTTGTTGCCGGGCCTGGGGAACCGAGCGCCCACCCACCGCGGGCTTCCACGCCTGCAGCCGGGAACGTCCCCGTTTGGCAGATAAGGGTGGCGGGGTTAAGGGAAGGGTTTCACTGAGGGCTGGAAGAGCGGTGAGGTCACGGCGAACCCAGTTCGACCGTCCGCCCCTCTTCCCTGGCCTTGAAGAGCGACTTCCCGTTTCTCGACTCACTGGTCCCAGAGCGACCCCCTTCCCGCTCCGGGGTAAGGCCCTGTGGCCTCCAAAACGCGAGCTTCTCTCCTTTCCTCTCCCGCGTCTTTAAAAAACCGATTTTGTGGTTCGAAACCCCTTTGACAAATACATCTCTTTCTCTGCAGGGATGAATTAATGATGAGTTAAGCGTGTGTGTGTGTTCATTGCTCGCTTAAAGGAAGTTTGTTGCAGGCTAGAAAGTTCTAAGATTGGAACGGTTCTCTCCATTCAGATGAAATGCCATCTGTGGACCAGGATTGACAGGTGTTTGATGCTGAGGATAACCATCTCTTCTTGTGTTTTGTTACATTTGTGGTCCTGGGTTCAATTTTCTTTCTTGGTTCTGAAGATAATTCTCGAAAATATGTGTTGCCCTTTAATGAGAAGCATAATCAAAACATAATAAATCTCAGTAGAAATGTTTCCTTTACAGAATGTGTTATCTCATATCTGGTTTACCTTTGTAATGCTTGTGGCAAAACAATTAAAAGCGTTGTTACTTCTTTTAGTATTGCAATTGATGATAACAGTAGATGCACGTATTGGCTAATTATGGGCCGGGTGCTATTCTCTAGATAAATTATCTCAGAATAACCTTTGAGATTGGTGCTGTTATTCTGTCCAATTTACAAGTGAAAAAAAATTAGGCTTAGGATGTTAAGCAATTTGCCCAGGATTACAGGTTTTAAGTGGAAAAGCCTGGATTCAAACTCAGCAATCCAACTGAATAGCTCCAGACCCCTCTTAACTGAGTATGCTCCTTAAACATTGTTCATGTTTTTAAGCTAATTGCAATGTTTAGGTTTTAATCTTTAGTTGCCAAGCACTCTGAAAGTTAGAAAAGAAACAGTTCTCTTTATATACATGTGTGTATATATATATCCACACACACATATACATACACACATATATATGTATGTACACACACATACATATACACACATACTCTTACAGACACACGCTAGTTATAGTAGTTACACAATAGTTAAATAAGTGTATGTCAATGTAAGATACGTCCAAACCCATAGAGAATTTTTATGAGTTTGAACTAAACTGATGACGTTTGCCAAGGAGCAAGATCTCAAATCTCTGCAGAATAACAGTTTGCAGTTTCTTTTACACATTCGAAATTAAAGAGAGTAAGTAAGGAAAATTACTTAGAGGTGGGGGAAAGCAAGGCAGGGCTTGGATTGTATAGGATATATATATATGTGCTTTCTTGAGGGTGGTTATGGGTTATTTCAAAAGTATGTTAATTTAGGTGCACAGAAACAATGGGCAGGGATTAAGGCAGAATTAAGCCTTTTACTAAAGAAGTTATATGGCTGGAGTGTGACTACCCACCATGACCAGTTAGGTGTTTATGATTAGCTCATCCTGTGAGGTTACTTTCATAGAATCCCTTTTTTTTTTTTTTTTTTTTTTGTCCACAATTTCCCTTTTGGTCATAAATCAGTCTGAAGGATTCATTGATAGGGAAACTTCTGGTCAGATAGTGTGGTCTCATAGCACCTAAGAAGACTCATTGCTAGAAAGTCATAGTATTGATGTTGTCTTGTTGACCACTGGGGATGGGGCAATACCATAACCGTGGAATCTGAGTAGAGGCCGAATTTTTCCTGAAAAGGAATGGCAGGTAAATGGGAAGGCAGTCAGGTCTTATGGTCTTCATTGTGAAAAAAACACCCTGGATCATTTCTATCCAAGGAACTATCATGATCCAAGTTTTGCCCTCTGTCTCATTTTTCTGTATTTGGCATCTGGTATAGCATTTACATAAGCCATAAAAAGAATATTAACAGTTATCTTCTGTTCAGTAATCATAAACAGATGGACTATATAGAAAAACCCAAAGAACAAGTATAACAATTATTATGAGTACTATTATCAGCAGACAGGTAAAGACAAACAAAATGGATTTTGAGTTTCATTATCAATCCATAAGTATACAGCCCTTGTTGATGTCTTGGAATAGCTGTCTACGTCTGGTGTCAACGGCTTCTCACTTTTAAGGAAACGATGTCCATAGACAAGAGAGTAAATGTCCATTTGCGGTTAGGCGCCTGATAAGGTCCCTTCCATCGAAGTTAAAGAGTGTCTTTTATTCGATGTCCTTTCTAATAAATAAAATCTGGAGTCTGTCTTCTGGGAGCTCAATGTGAAAGGAAGTGATTACCAACTTGGCATTTTCCTCAAATGACTTTATCACACCTTGGCAATAGTGTAAGATGTCTCCTTTCAATGTCAGCTCATAAATTCCTTCATCTAGGTTCAGCTTAAATATACTGTGATGCACAAAGGAGTGTACAATCTGAAAAATGGAGATTCAGGGAGCAAGGAGGAACCGAGCGGCTGCCTTGGGCTTCCCATCATCCTATTTAATTTACAACCACTGTTTACCTGTAGAATATACTCTAGAAGTTTTCCTATATATAAGCAGACTTTTAACCCTTGAAACCTCAATGTCTAATGAAAACTAAAGAAGTAATCAATCAGCATTCTTTATCTGGACATTTTATAACCTCTAGAAACATTTTTCATAGACATAAAAGTCAGTTATTAACACGGACTATTTTTGTTACACCCAGGCAAAATAAAGACATGACCGTTTTACTTAAACCAGTAAACTTAAGCTAACTTTATTTACTAAGGATCGATCTTAGATCATGTGAATTGGAAAAGCATTTGAGTTAGTTTCTATATTTCTGAGAATTTTAGAATACCCAATTCTTATAAGTGCTTGTCTTTAAATTTGTTTTAATAATACTATCCAGAGGCAGAAAATTATCTCATATTTACAACATAGGTATAGATATACAGATAGACCTTTTAGCCATAAGAAAAACTAGTTTATAAAAGAACAGTTGGATCCAGATTTTGCCCTAGAGGCACTTAAAATTTGTCTGTTCTTGACAAATCAAGTTCCAAAGGACCTTTCTCCTTTTAAAGTAAGGACAGCCATTTGTAATACCTCAAAGAATTGGGTTGACACCTAAACGACCTTAATCTATTTATCCAAATCCTCTTTTTGAAGCTTTGAGAGACCATTTAAACGTGATTTCTATTCATTCTGCCTTATTTTATAAGTGGCTTTTTCTAATTATACCCACAAAAATTAATTTAGAAGTATCAGAGTCTTCATCTTGGCCATCTTAGTTATAAATGGGAGGCTGACTGTGGCGAGCCGTGTTGGCCTGAAAGGCGCAATTTCCCATGTTAATTTTGAGATCATTAAACAAACTTTTAGGAAAAAGCAACTCTTACTTGCGCGTCTTATAGGAGCAAAATGCCGTGGATAACCCTTTAAGACTGCTTTAAGCCCTACAGGAAAATTCTTGCCCAGGCAACCTCACAAAGATTCTGAGTCACCTAAGAATACCTGAGCAAGGGCCAGTGAGAGCTCGCTCACCAGTCGCTACCTGGACTGTGACACTTTCCAAGGTATGGGCTTCTCTCAGGGGAACTCATTCCAGGGTGCCCCTGCCTTTCTCTCCTGGGCTCCTGTCTGCCTCTCTGGGATCGGCTGCGTTACCTCACTGGGCGACTTATGTGTCACTTGAGATTCAGAGATCTGAAAACTGTGGTCATTGCATTAGTTATTTGGGTTGGGGAAGCTGTTGTCCTTTTTCTTTCAGAGCTAAGAGAATTCAGGCTCTCAGTTAACCAGCAGACGTTTTGTTCAGACTCTCAGTAAGTAATCTAATTACAAAACTAAAATTAAAAGCAGCAGCCCGCTTTCTTTTCTTTCCTTGGGTTATCTTAGCCCTTATCCACCTTGAGGATTTCCTAAGGACAGCTCAAATAAAGTCATGGCCTGCTCCGTAAAGCAAGGAGGCCTGCAATTCCAAGACAATCTCACCCAGGTCCACTTAATGCGAAACGAGGAGCTAGTGGAGCACAATGAGCCTTTGCTTGTACCCAGCACCCGGGCCTGATCCGAAGGGTGGGCCTGGGTGGGCCTCCTTAGAATCCTGTTGCCTGTGCCAGGTAAATATCCATGTAAGAAAAATCCAATCCCATAGAAAATTTTTATAAGAATTTATTTGAGCCAAACTGATGATGTATGCTGGGGAGCAAGATCTCAAATACTCGCAGAATAACAGTTTTGCAGTTTCTTTTATGCATTTGAAGTTAAGGAAGGAATGTAAGGAAGATTATATGGAAGTGGGGGTAAAGCAAGGTGGCAGTTGGATTAGGGTAGTTAACAAGATTATGTGCTCTCGAGGGTGGTTATGACTTATTAAGGATTGTTAACCTACAGGCACAGAAACAATTGGTAGGGCTTATTTCAGGCAAAAATGACCTGCCCAGTTAGGAATTTATAATCAAATCACCCTGTAAAGTTTCTTTCCATAGAACCCTTTTTTTTCATCCCCATAGGTAATCTATTGTGTAGCTGCTCTGACTAGTTATACATTGCTATGTTATGTGGTTTGTAGCAATAGGGAAAAAGTAGTTTAACTCTATGTTCTAATTTTGGACCTTTAATCAACTACGAGCACTGATTGTAAGTTGTATTTGTACATTGTTACTTCATATAAAAGTAAGTTATTTTAAATTAAACTTTATATAAAGTTAAAATAAATTCTAATTTATGTTGGTGAATTTCAGACAGACTTAACAGCCATATTTTAAAACATATTTACATATATAAAATATTTTAAAACATAACACTAAAACCTATACTTTATTTCCCGAAGATCAATGAGGACAAAATTCATACTAAATTTCAAAATTACATTTAAATTTATAGAAAGGTAACGATTTTATGAAAAGCTAATTATTTGAAACTCACTATTTTGATTATATGGCTGCATATTATACCTCCTTTGATCAATATGTACAAATTTCAAAAGTAATGAAAAATATTGATTCTGTAGATATCATTTATGATGACATTTGATGTTTCCTGGATCTATGTATGTATCATCCAAATTCTCATTTTTGACCTAGAGATTAAAATAGTTTAAATAAATGTTAACCATATTATCCATGATTATCCATGATTGTCATAGCCCACAATATGGATTTCACATTAGAAAATGTTGATGCAGGAACTAACAGGCTTTTAGAAAGCACTTCTGAACACCTTAGTCTATTACTAATAACAATGCTTAGATAACTAACATTTACAGAGTACTTAAGAGGGCACCGTGATAAGCATCTTACATGGATTATATAATTTAAATCTGAAAACAGCCATATTTAATAGGTCCTATTGTTTATCATCACTATTTGAGTGATGAGATTGTAATTTACTCTGATTTACTCAATCATGGAGCTAGCAATGGCAAAGCCAGGATTTTTATCCAGCAGTTTGATTCTGGAGCTTGTCTTTGACAATGGTGCTAGACTGCCTGGATGTGGATTTGATTGAATAAATCTTCAAATCAGTCAAGCTCTTTATGATGATGATAAAGCTCTAAAGGCTTGATGCTTTATATATATATTATATCATCATGTACACACAAGTCTGCAAAATAGAGTTTCTCTTCTCTTTTTTAACCGATGGGAAAAGTGAGACTTCTAAATCAGTAGTTCCCAGACTTTTGGACTTCATGGGCAAGTAAAAAAAAAAAAAGTGTGTATGGGGGGCATTTGGGACCAGACATATGATTACTAACTTTTAATTCTGTTAAGATTAAAGACCTTTTTCTTTTTCTTTTCTTTGTTATCTACTTTTCTTCTTTTTCTTCTTTTTTTTTTCTTTCTTTCCTTCCTTCCCCCCCCCCCCCACCCCCGGTTGTTTTGTAGGCCTGTGCTTGCTATTTCCTTCTCCTGATTTTCCTTTTGAGTGTGCAGCCCTGACACTTGGACCCGCGGACCTGCTCTGCTTTCCCCAGCTGGATGCCAGCCCTCTGTGTCTCTGTGTGCAGGGCGGCAGGGAGCTGGTACCCTGACGGGAGTCACACTGTACCTGGTTAAGGACCTTTTTGAAAAACTACTCCTGTTCCCATCCTTTCATAAAAGAAAGGACATTTTCGCCACTAAAAGAGAAAGATTGTAATTACTTACATGAACACAAAGATAAATTTAGTATTATAAAAAACTATGTTACATCGTTCTGGTTTTTCTCATTTGGTCACAGGCCAATGAAAAACGTGTTCCAGACTAACACCAATTCAGATACCATTTGGGAATGCCTGGGTGACACAGCTGATTTCAAATTGGTAATTAGTTGAGTCCTTGATTCAAATTCAGCTCTGACTACAAAGTTTCTCATTGCACCAAGCTGTGACCTCTCTGTAATTCTGATATCCAGTGCATTGACCTTTTTCTTTCTACCCTTGGATAGGGAGCCAAGGGGAGCAGTCGCCAACACCCAGTGGCTTAGCGGTTTCAGTCCCCGTCTAGTTTATGAACACCACACAGAGAGTATTTTCCTCTGCTTCCCAGGACAAGGCAGTGTGAACGACACACCAGGCGGAAAAACTACAGGTGTATCTCACTCACTATCCAGGAAACTCTTAAAGTAAGCTGCTTGATTTTACATACTTGTTCAAAGTTAGAAGCCCCGCCTTCTTGTGTTACCTGTTTTTACTTCACCTGTCTCTTCCCATCATATCTGTATAACATGAGTTAGCTGTGATTCCACCACCACCCCCATTTTATCTTGTTGCCTCCAGCTAGTCTTCAGCCCGTCTGTCTGTTTTTCAGTCCTTGGCTCACATTTTGGCAGAGATTTTTTCCTTATGCTATTTTTTTACTTATTGTAAGGTAAACGCGTGACACGCCGAGAGAAGTTTTAAAAGCAAGCCTTTATTGGGAGAGCGCTCTCGGGCGAGGTTCACCTGTCCCGAGAGAAGATGGGCCAGATGGGAGGGCGTAGTTTTTGTAGGGTTATGTGGGAGAAGGGTATAGAATGGGGAGTGTCAGTTGAGCATCTGGGTTGGGGTAGTGGCGCCAGGCCTTTAGGGTGGGCCCTTATCACTTGGGTGTCAAGATTCTGATGTCAGGCTGGGAGGTCTCCAGGCAGGCATCTGGTTGGCCCTCCCTGCCGACCTAACACTTATGGTTACTTGTTCTGAAGATACTATTAAAAGTATAGTTGACCCTTGAATAATTTGCGAGTTAGGGGAGCTGACCACCCGCACAGTTGAATTTCCATATATAACTTAAGTCAGCCCTCAGCATAAGCAGATTGACAACTGCATCCAAAATACAGTTGACACTTGAACAATGCAGGTTTGGACTGTGCGGGTCCACTTATATGCAGATTTAAGTCTGTTGCAGAATTAGATGCATTATGTGTCAACTGTACTTTTATATGTTATTCTTTATCACTTAGTAATAAATAATGCGAGCGATGTAACACTTTAAGTCTTTAATTATAATGCTTTTGCATATATTCTCTCATTTGAAAATATATGGGGTAGATTTGACAGGTTGGAGGAGGAGGGTAAAAATGAGGAGCAGGCAAGCAGGGGCAGCCAACTGAGAATATCAAAGAATCATTTCAAAGATCTCCCTTGAAAAAGTTCAGCAATCCTTTGGAAAAATCTCAAAGATTTTTTCAAGTTAAGAAAAAGACTAATTTTTGAATTTCGAGAAGTTTATCAAACATATCAAAAGTCGTGTAACAGTCACGTAAGATGATGGGTAACTATGAAGCAATACTTTGTTATGATGACAAAAACTTCACAGGTTAATGTAGAAGGTTAAACAGTAAAACTTTGCTCTTTTAATAATAAGACTTGGTTTACCTAAGCAATTAAAAACCTAAAGAGCACAGGAAGTAATTTTAATAAAACACAAAATCTTTGCTTCCTCTTTATAATCTTTCATTAATAGCATACCAATAGTGCAGGAAAACTTTGTCCTTTCAGCAGATAAAAGAACATTGAGTTTTAATTTTACGTAAGTACACTGTTGATATTAAACCTTATGATGAATTCATTTATCTCATCTAGTTTGATTGTACACAGAATTTCCTTTCTCAAGCTTCCTTTTCTACAACTTTTCCTTGTAATTCCCTCAAAAATGCATTTCTATACCTTATGCCTTCTATTACTGAAAACACACATCCTACTTTCCTTGGATTCAAAGTTGTTTCTCTTATTATTTCTAGTAGTTTTACTTGGCATTTCAATATTGTAATTTTTAACCCTTAAAAACCTCAATTTCTAATGAAAACTAAGTAATTATAACCTGTTACATCAGTATTTTTTTTTTCAGATTGGCAAGTTTATTTGTATATTTCAGAATTTTTTAGAAACAGGTTCTTTTACTGTAAATATATTTCATAATTACTTAGAAATATACCCTTTTCGATAGTACAGTCTTTCAACCCAAATTTCTTTTAGTTCTTCTGCAATAAGAAACTAAAAATTGATAAATTTAGACTATTTAATAATTAATGTTTCAGTATTTTATCTTATTTGGACAGGAGCTAAATATTCAGTAAATTTCCATCATTTAATTTAGCAAAATTTAAAGTTTCAAGTCACCAAAAATATTCTAGGAAACTGGTTCTAAGAACATACATTTATTTGAGATCCAAAAGAATAACTATATCACCAAGGCTTTGACCAAACTTGAATTGTAGATAAAGTCTGATGGCCAGTCATTGGCTTAGCTTCCTGGCCTCAGAGGCTTTTACAGGTTCAATCAGATTCTTCCTAACAGAAAGCAGTCTTAGACAGCTTATATGATCAATCACTATTTTTGCTGCACTTAACTGTAACTAATCAAGTCAAGTTTAATGTAAACAAATTAGTTTTACTGTGATTATCTTTGGTAAAAAATGGGGGTAGTTGTAGAGAGAAGAATTATATTTGTACCTTTGTGGATATTAGATTCTTATCCTGTTGATTATCTTTGTGGTTTTGTTATGTACTTGAAAGCTGGACTGGATCCTGAATTCTTCTCATTTCCTCATATATTTGTCTATAAAATGGCTCTAAAGTGCACTCCAGACATTGGGAACCATCTTGCTCATAGTAATCATAGAAATCATCTTGGCATGCTTTATTCTCTCAAAGGCTTTAAAGGCATGTTTGCAGTGGCTAACCACCAAGCAAATGATCTTACCAAGACTGGAACATCAGAAAAGGAGAAAGAGAATGACTGACATAAAAATTGTGAATTTGAAGTCTAAATGCCATAGAGAATTAGCAAAGAAAATAATTCCACAGAGGATCAGTAAAAGCCAGGAGAACTATAGAGTGATAGCTGAGAGTGGTGTGAATGAGTTTATTTTTGATTACATCTCTGATCAGAAGGGGGGAATTGTTTAAAAATAAATAAATAAACAGGCCCCAAATGGAGTCACTTGCCCCTGAGGACAGCAAACCAAATTTTAAATGCTGTTTCAGCCTCTCCCAGGAATGTGACCTTTAATCAGTGATTGTGGCATTTTCTGATAAGACAAGTGAGGTGATCTGTATGATAGATCCCTTCCTTTCACCAAAGGAAGGTGACCTTGCCTGAAATAACTTTCTTTTGTTTATGTCTTCCTTCTCCCATTCCCTTGCTGCCTTTAATAGTTTTGTTTTGTACAGCGCCTCAGAGCTCCTTTCTGATTGCTAGCTGGGATGCTGCCTGATTCACGAATCACTTAATAAAGCCAATTGGAATTTTCAAATTTACTTAGTTGAATTTTTGTTCTTATCTGTCTTTTGTGTCATTAACATTTTTTAAAAAGAAAACCAGTTATTTGTTGTATGTCTCATGATTCTTTTTTATTAGTATTGAAACATATTTGACATATAACGTTGTGTAAATTTAAGGTATACAACATGTTAATATATTTATATATTATAATGTGATTGCCATTTTAGCGATAATTAGTGTCTCTGTCACATTGCAAAATTAATGTGTCATTTTAGTGTTTGGAATAATTAAGTTCTCATCTCTTAGCAAGTTTGTCGATAGTAGTACGATATTGTCTATATTCACTATGCTGTGCATTCGATCTTTTGGATGGACTTATTTACTACTTGTTATAAGATTGTACCCTTAAACAGCATGTGTCCCATCTCCATTTCTCATCATTCTCGATGTGCTTGTGACCATGTAGAGTTCTTGTTTTTGTGGCCATATTTAGGTACCACATTTATATGAAATATCCAGAATAGGTAAATCCATAAAGACAGAAAGCAGATTGGTGGTTGTGTTACTGAACTCAAAGGGTTCTTGGTCTGTGTGCATCACAGCCCAATGAGACACAAACAGGAGTTTGCCGCAGAGAAAGTAGAGGTTTTTTTTTAAGGAAATGACACCAAGTCTGGAGACACAGGTAAGCGAGTGTTCTTAATATCTGGCTCCCTGATGTCCTCTGGGGGTAGGTTATATAGGGAGAAAATCATTAGTCTTGGTAGCTAAGGGAGTTGGGATTGTGAGCTCTACTGATTGGTTGGAGGTGCTATAAAGGTAATGAATCATTTCTTCAGGTCTTGAGGACAGTTCAAAGGTCTTCTTTGGAGTCCCTCTGTCTGGTCTCATGGGAAAGTAGCCATGGGGTTCGTTCTGGAACTGAAACATAACTTAGGTTGAGATGTTATCTGTGGCCTGCCAGAGGTTCTGTACAGGTGACCATTAGTTAGGTCCAGGCTACTGTCTTCTGCTGCCTCAGGGGTTGTAGATTATCCAAGGAAAAAGTCAGGTCTCTGAGGGGTATGTATGTATGTATGTATGTATGTATGTATGTATGTATGTGTGTGTGTGTGTGTGTGTGTGTGTAAATAGAGATAGAGGATATCTAGAGCTAGAATTTAAAACTGAGTTTAATCAAAATCGTAAGGACCCTTGGTTTCAGTTGAGGGGACTGAGAGAAGGAGAAAAACTGCTTACTGGGTATGGTGTTTCCTTCTGTAATGATGAAAATGTTTTGTAACTAGAGGTGGTGGTTTACATAACATAGATTTTTAATATCTCTCTAGTTTACTTCAGAATGGTTAATTTTATGTTGCATGAATTTCACCTCCATTAAAAAGAACTTTAAAAAACTTCTGAATTAGTGGTTTTGTAGTACCCCCATTTACAGACCACAGGTGTCTCAGCAAATAGAAATTCCATTTAAAAAACCTTTTTGCGTAACAATTGAAATGATTTCTAATGATTAAAGTAATAAATGGACATTGCAAATTGATTTTTGGTAGGAGAATTGCTATGTAGAAGAATCTATTATATTTCCATCAGTAGATATGTAAGGTTTAATTTATTATGTAGTTTTTCATTTTGAAAAATTACTACATTTAGGATAGATGTGAAAGAACAGAAACATGTTTTCTATAGAATTTGATTTTTTTTTCTACTAATAACAGTTTCTTAAAACAATTTTAGTGCATTAAATTTAAACCGAATATAGTATATGAAAATTCCAAGTCCGAATAAGAATCTGGATAGCTTCTCTTCCTCTGAATGTGTATGTTCCAGGCTTTCCGGTTGTTTACTTTTCCACCTTCAAGCTAAACTCCCACACTCATTTACATGGAACTCATTTCAGTCTTTACTAAATGTTACCCTCTTTCTTAAACTCTCAATTTCTTTCTCTCCTAAATGGGAGATACATACTTTACCACACTTGTGTGGATTAGAAGAAGGGCACATGTTTAGCTAACTGTTGGAGATGCCTAAGGGTAGCAATGATTATTATCCTAGGACTTAGAGTGTTATCAGGAAAAGGAAGTCTTTGTCTTCATCTATTACATAACCTTTATAACCTGTAGACATTTGAAAGTGTTTTGGAAAAGATTTTTCACATGTGGAAAGTTAAGCTTTCTAAATCTACATTTGAAAACCGATAGCTGATGTGTACATGCATGTAGTTCTATAATATGTCTCTCAGCAGTGCTTTATTTACTTTGTTCTTCTCAGGTGAAAGAAAAGATGTTGTCCCGGTTAAGAATAGTTGCAACTCCCTGTACTCTGGCATGTCGCCATTTGCACAGAAAGGAGAAAGGCAAGCCACTTATGCTGAACCCAAGAACAAACAAGGTCAGTGACATGAACACCAACATTCCTGTTCTCTCTTCCTGGTAAAGGTTTGATTCCATATATTTTAGACAGATAAATGGTAATTTTTTTTTTTTTTTTGTATTTTGTCACTTTATATTAAAACGTTTAGCGGTATTTGCTTTTTCTGCATGAACTTTTCACTTTTCTCCATATGGCAAGAATCATGGCTGCTTTATAACTCCAAAATTTCACACCTTACAACTTCTACCACCAGAAAAGGATTGACTTTATTTCCTAGTTCTATCTAGCTCAGAAAAATCCCCAGAATGGCAGCCTGGCCAGGACTTTTGGCCAGATGTGGAACGTTTAGATTTACTTAGCTTAAATCAGATACTCATTCTGATTTGACGCCCTTGGAAGATGGGGTCAAAACTGTAAAATGAAATTTTATCTAACTTCTACCCCCCCCCCCCCTTTGGACACAAACCATTACACTCAAGTGATTGTGCTCACTAATCATACTACTGTTTCAAAGGAGAGGGATCTCTGACCCTTTTTATGCTTGTGGGCCAGAGGTGTTAGGCAATACAGAGATCTTGTCCATGCCTTTATTCCTTATCCAAGCTGGGTTCAGTGGGCAAGTCCCTCTCTGTCTTTTGGGGGCAATATTAAATAGTAAGTAAAGATAATTCTGGAAAGAGAGTTCTTATGTGTGAGAGAATATACATCGTGTTTATTGTATAATATGAAATTACCTTTTGGAAATAGTGCATTCAGATTAAGTTGTGATTTATTTTAAAACAAGTCAAAAATTTGCCGATCCCGTTTTTTTTCCCATCATAAGGGAGATAATTAATAGGATAGTATGATGTGTTTTGAGGGGTTTCAGGCCTACAAAAGGGAATGTAAATTCTGACTAAGGGTCACACAGAGTACCTTATCTTTACATCTTTTGGTACCTGGCGCAGAATGATAATTCAGCAAACAGTTAGTGAATTAAATGAAGCCCGATGAGGGATATTCTAATCTGCCGTTTTTTCCTCACCTCTCCAAATCTTGCTTGCTCTTAAAGATGCAATTCATTCAAAGTCCAGTTCCCCAGTAGAGACTTTTCACACCACCATAGACTGGAGTAATCACTCTCTTAGAAACCCTGCAGGAGTTTTTATCTTCCTGTTCTATAACAAATAATCAATATATGTTGCTTTGTGTTA
This sequence comes from Rousettus aegyptiacus, assembly GCF_014176215.1. Lineage (NCBI taxonomy): Eukaryota > Metazoa > Chordata > Mammalia > Chiroptera > Pteropodidae > Rousettus > Rousettus aegyptiacus. The sequence continues at coordinate 77,630,262 of NW_023416287.1, forward strand.
CTTTTCATGTCTTGAGCTGTCATTTAAATAATTGTTTTAAATTCATTTTCATGACTTTATATTTCCTAAGGTTCCTTTGGGCAGCGACCCTTCAGAATTTCTTTGTATCTTTTATAAATGCCATGGGTATTGTAAACATTTGATTAAATATATTGGTTTAATTTTATTTTTATTCTTATAGAAACTATATAAAACCTACCTTTTGGGTTATAAGAAATTTTTAAAGTACATTGTGGCAAATGAATTTTAAAGAGGAAGATAGTCTAAAATGCATTACACTGCTTCTGTAAAGAAAAATAAAATCCGATGATCTGGCCTTCTGAAATCTCTAAGGTTGGATATCATCTGTATGGTTACCTCATTGAAGGACCACTTCGTGAAATCCCTTAAGCATCAGGAAGTGTTTGTGTCATCTGTTTGTTTAAGGAGGAACATAGACTAGTGATTCCCAATTTGAGGGTCATGAACTCTTTGGGGACTTACCATGTAAAGAAGTCAGGCTTGTGCTTTAAACATTGTAGACTAAATTAATAATTTCTTGCATATTTTTAAATACTGTTTTAAGAGTATCTTGCTAGTGTGATTAATAAAATAGTACTTAAAGGCAGCACTGAAGTTTTAATCCTTTTGCTAGAGTTGGAGAAAGGAAGTAGGAGTGACAGTTTTGGTTTTACCTTCTTTATATTTAATAAAATCTTAAAAGGTAAAACATGAGACACAAAGTTTTTAGTGATTTGAGTCCTCCCTTTTTTCTTTTATAGTTTAGCTAAAGGTTTGTCAATTTAATAGATATTTTCCAAGAACCAAATTTTGGTTTCATTGATTTAAAAACATTTTCAGTTGCTTAATTTTCTATTTCATTTATTTCCACTCTAATCTTTCTTTCTTCTGGCTTCAGGTTTAGTTTGTTTTTCCTCTGTCTCCCGCCCCCCGCCAGTTTCTTTTAAGGTAGAAGGTTTGGTTGCTGATTTGAGACCTTTCTGCTTTTTAAATATGGGTGTTTACAGCTATAAATTTCCCTCTAAGCATTGTTTTCACTATAGCCCAGAAGTTTTGAAATGGGTGTTTTAATTTATCTTAGTGTATCTTCTAATTTCCCTTGTGATTTCTTCTTTAACTAATTGGATAGTTAGGAATTTGTTGTTTAATATTCAAATATTTGTGAATTCTCCAAATTTTCTTGTATAATTGATTTCTAATCTCATTGCATTGTGATTGGAGAAAACCTTGGATGATTTAAATCCTTTTAATTTTATTGACACTTTTTTAAATTGCCTACCATACGCTCTGTCATGGAGAATAGTGCTCGTGTGCTTGAGAAGTGTGAACGCTGCTTCTGTTGCGTGTAGTGTTCTATAGGTGTCTCTTAGGATTACAGTTACTTTATAGTGTTGTTTGAGTCTTATATTTCTTTGTTGATATTCTGTGTAGTTGTTTTCTCCATTATTGAAAATGAGGTGGTGAGGTCTCCAACTTATTGAATTGTCTTTCTGCCTTAAATTTTTTTTGTCAGTTTTTGTTTCAGATATTCTGTGCCTTTTTTGTTATACATGTATACATTTTTAATTGTATCTGCTTAACAGATTGAACCTTTCATCATTATAACATGTCCTTGTCTAGTAACAATGTTTAGTCTGTTTTATTTATTATTAATATAGCCACTCCAGCTCTCTTTTGGTTACTATTTACATGGTATACCTTTTTTGTTGTTGTTGGTTTACTTTCCATCTGTTTGTGTCTTTGAATCAAAGTTTCTCTTATAGACAGCTTTTCTTGGGTCATGTTATTTTAGCCATTCTGCCAATCCCTGCACTTTCATTGTAGAGTTTAATCCATTTACCATTAGTTTAATGACTGATCAGGGAGATTTACATCAGCCGTTTTACTATTTGTTTTCTAAATGTCTTAGATCTCTTTTGTTCGCTTTTTTATTTCCTTCCCTTTCTTTTTTGTTAAATAGATGTTTTCTAGCATACCATTTTAATTTCCTTGTCATTTCTTTTACTGCCTATTTTTCAGTTATTTTCTTAGTGGTTTGCCTTGGAGATTATAATTGCCATCTTTATAATGAACAGTCTAGTTCAGATCCATACCAACTTAATTGCAATAGTACACAAAAACTGCTCCTGTAATGCTCTATCACCCTCTTTTATGCTACTTTGTCATACAAATTACATCTTTATACATTGTGTGACCATCAACACAGATTTATAATTATTGCTTTATGCAGTTGCCTTTTAAATCAGGTAATAGAAAAAAGAGCAACAGATGAAAAATACATTTATACTGTCTATATTTGCTTATGTAGTTATCTTACCCATGTTCTTTATTTCTTTGTGTAGATTTGAGTTACTGTCTAGTGTCTTTTCTTTTCATTCTGAAGGACGGCCTTCGGTATTTCTTGTGGGACAGGTCTGCTAGCAATGAATCCTGTTTTTGTTTTTTAATCTTGGAATGTTCTTAATTTCTCCTTCATTTTAAAGGATAGTTTTGTAGGATTTGGCAATTCTTGATTGACAGTTTTTTTTTTCTTTCAGCACTTTAAATGACATCCTATTGTCTATGGCCTCCATATTTTCTGATAAGAAACTACCTCTTAACCTTTTTGAGGATATCCTGTGCACTGATGAATCCCTTCTCTCTACTTTCAAATTTCTCCTTTTGTGTTTCTCTTTCAACGATTTGAATACGATGTGTCTAGGGGTACATCTCTTTGAGTTTTTCCTCATTGGGAATATTGAGCTTTTTAAATGTGTGGATTAATATTTCTCAACAAATTTGAAAAGTTTTTCGCCATTATTTCTTCAAATATTCTTTATTGTCACCTTCTGGACTCTCGTTATACATATGTAGGCACTCTTGATGGTATCGTTACCAAGGGGTGAAAATCTCCTTTTTGACGACCCCAAGTGAAGTCCTTTTCCCATTCAGCATGGGGAAGCCAATTATAGACCAAAAGTGAGAGTTAACAGCACAAGCTTTTATTCTATGGCCAGAGAATGGAGAAGTGGAAACTTAGTTCTCAAATCAGTTTCATCCCTTAGCAGTCCAGAGGTGGCTAAAATGGGGTAGTAGAAATGAAGGAGAGGTTTAGGTAAATAATAGGAACAGTCATGGATTTTCTGGACAAAGGTATGCTGGCTCGCTTGGGATCAGGGTTCCACGCTCTCTTTATGGTTTCTTCTGCCATTGTCATGTGATTGTTAACTATCATGGCATTGGTAGGTGTGTTATTTAGCATAAAGATTTAGCATAAGGATTATATTATAAAGAGCTTTAAAATCTTTTGGAGGTCATTTAGACAGCAGGCTTGGTTCTTGGTTTCAACTGGTTTCAGCTAGTTTTGACAAGTTCTTAACTGCTGACTAGTGGGCCTCCCTGTTTTCAGAGATAGGGTTAGAGTTGGGGAGAGATTCAGCCAGGCCCTGCAGGTCTGTCACTGGGTAACAATCCTACAGGTCTCTGAGGCTCTGTTTATATTTATTCATTGTGTTTTCTTTCTGTTTCTCAGGCTGGATAATCTCAATTGACCTGTCTTTAATTGCTGACTTTCAGCTGCTCAAACTTGCTGTTTAGCCCCTGTAGTGAATTTTTAAATTTCGGTTATTGTACTTTTGGCTCCAGAGTTTCTATTTGGTTCCTTTTTATATTTTCTATCTTTTTATTGACATTCTCAATCCATTCTTTGCCAAGTGGCTCTGCATATGTTGGGACATACCTTCAGTACTCAGCCGGGCAGTTTACAACTATGCATCAGCCCTTGCTTCTTGCTTACAAAGAGCCTCAAAGTTAGCAAGAGGTGAGCCTTCTCATCTTTCATGGACATGCCATAGCTCATATACATGATCTAGATTCTCAGGAATATGTCCAAGGTTTTTAAACGATCCCCCCGCCCCCCCGCTCCCATGGTTATCTCCTTCCTCAGCTTTTTGGTTAGCCTGTTGTTTGGCTCATCTGTTATTTGCTGCCTTAGGGAGTTGCCATATTAAATAATTACCTCCGATTATTTTTAACAAGCTCTTCTGAGGAAAAGGGTATTCATACTAGGCGAGCTCCAAATCAGGTCAAATAAAAACAGCCTTGCAAATGGAGTCTTCCAGGGAACCACCAGGTCGTTCCAATAATAATGGTGGTTTCCTAGGTATGGGGCTTTAGAGGAATCTCAACCCCTCTGCCCTCTCTAATGGCGGTCAGGCTGTGGTTCTCAAAGTGATTATTTCACAGTGATTGTTCTTTTCAAGGCTACTGTGCAGCTAGGGAGTAGACATAAGGCAAGTTAAAATGCCTTGAAGCTTACTATTGCTAAAATTCCACTGTTTTTCTTGAATAAATGCTTCCCTATTGCTGAAGACTTTGGTTAATTTCCAGAATTCTGAAAAAGTTGATTCTGATCATTTGGCTAGTGTTCTTATTGTTTTTGTGTAGGAAATGAGTTTTGGAAGTCCTTATTCTGACATCACTTCAATGCAAAGAATTTAACCCAGGCTGAATACCAGCAATAAAAATTTTTCTTATGACATAGGTTAACTTTTTAAATATCATTTCTTCCTTCCCCCTTCTTCTACTCAGGCTTACTCCTTTCTAGTGGGGGTAGCCTCCCTTATCAGTTTGGTTCATGTTTTTTCAAACTATTTTCTGTTGATTTCATTTCTAGTGTATGCATATATCTGTGCATATGTACTGTAGGGGGTTTTCTAAACAGAACAGTATGTGTTTTGATCTGCAGCTTGCTTTTTTTTTTTTTTTATTAACTGTGTGTTTGGGAGATCATTCTACCACACACATAAGGATACATGTTTAAGCGTGACGATATTTCATGGTTTAGAAATAATATACGTTTTTTAACTGTTCCATAATAGATGGACTTTTAGTTTGTGATAGCTAAGAGACCTAGAAACAGTGCTAGAACTAATCTCTTTGTATATGCCTCTTTATATTTATTGAGGGTGGCTTTCTAGAAGTAGAATTGCTTAGAACATACTCTTATAGAGTATGTTCACTAAAAAATTTTAAATTTTTAAAAAATTGTCTACTCAAAAGCCTAAACCAGTTTACATTTCCAGCAGTGATATATAATAATAACTTTTACAGTACCCTCTCTAATATTAGATCTTACACATTATTAGATAATATTAGATAATATTAGATCTTTTGACATACTGGGAAAAAATGATATCTTATTGATTTGTTAAAAAAAATTGTTTCAATTACATTGTGAGGGATAGCACTGTTGTACCCCAATAAGTAGTAATCTTTAATCTTTTTATTTCTCTTTTTTAGGGAATGGCATTTACATTACGGGAACGACAAATGCTTGGTCTTCAAGGACTTCTACCTCCCAAAATAGAGACACAAGATATTCAAGCCTTACGATTCCATAGAAATGTGAAAAAGTTAAATGGGCCCTTGGAAAAGTAAGAGTTGATTAGATGTTTAGTTTTTTATCGATGTTCTGATCTGAAAAGTTGGGAGTTTTATAGTTATTATGGCATAGGGAATGTATAGTATAATAAAGTTTGTATTTTAGTCAGTTAACTGTTATTTTGATAATACTGATGTTTCCTTCACTACAGTGTATACTTCACTTGTATTTACTGTTATAAAATTTAGCAGAAATCAGTTTTTTTATGTGTAAAATCAGAGAGCATTTCAGATTTGAATAGATGTTAGAAGCAAAGGCTATCATCTGATTTGCACCATTTGTATTCAGGAGCTTTTATTGATTGCCTACTTTTTGTGTACCACTGTATTAACCACTGAGGATATAAAGTGAAAAATAAATAGAGTGATCATATAATACGTATTACCCAGTTCAGGACACTGAGGAGTGAAAAAGGAGTAACTGAACTGGCCCAGGCAAATTAGAATGTATGGCCTCTCCAATAATGCACAGCCCTGTTTTCCAGAAGCTCATCAATAGATAGTTGAACACACTTGTAACTGTGAGGAATGAGCCCAAGAGAAAGAGTAATTGATGGAATAAGATCCCAGAAAAAGGAAAAGGGCTTTGGGTCAAGCGCAGAAGTAAAAAACCTGGCCTTGAACAAGAGAAAAAGAATAGCTTATTTTCTGAGGCAAGAGCAAAGAGGACAGGAATAAGTAAGGATAAACTATGCAGGTGATGGAGCTCAGGTTGTAAGATCTTATCATACCTGATGACCTTGATTTTCTTTATGATATAGAAGATTTAGAAGGGCCAGGTTGAATAGAGCTAACAAGGAGAGTGATAAATGCTTGGAAGAGCCAATTTATCCACAAGGTAAAGGTGAACAAGAACAGGTTAAAAGGGCGAGAGTAGGCCCTGAAGGCCTAGTGGCATGATCTTGTTTGTTTTAATGTCATTCTGTCCAGAAAACATGTAAGGTTTGGGGTTTACTGGGCTGGCAGAGATGCTACATTTATTCATTCAGCTAATATTAATTCAGGGCCGTTACGTACCAGGCATTGCTCTAAGCTCTGGAACTTAAAATGAAAAATTCCAGCCATTGCCTTCAGGAGTTCACAAATGAAAGGAAAAAAGAAGAGCCAGAGGGAACCAATAGAATGGGAGAAAATGAAGCCATCAGGAGCTTAAGATCCCTGGAAGAACTGAAGCGAGAGCATTGTATAGCTAGCCACAGGGTAGAGAATCACACAGTGAAATAATGGCCTTCAGGATATCTGAGCCATAGCAGTCTTAGGTGAGGACAACAAGATCTAATGTGAGATACTCAGAAGAGTGACTACAGTGAAATGAAGGTGAAAGTAATAATATTAAGGAGCTCCAGGAATCACATAATTCTCCTCTGTCACATGCATAAGTCATCTATTCTTTCCTTACCATTTCTGCTGTGTCTTTCATAAAGCTAATAGTCTTTATAGCCCAATTGTTAGTTTTCTTCCCTATAGTAAAGAGAAATCTCCTTCCCTTTCATTTCTACCTATTGGTATTTTTTTGCCCATGGTAGCTATATAGAAAATATAATTCCTTTTCTAACTGGAATCCGTTCTCCTATTTCTTCATTAAATATTTGTACACTGGTTGTATTCCACGTACTTTGCTAGTTCCTGGAAACATGGAAATATATAAGGTGATAGTCCCGAACTCATGATATCATCTAAGCTGAAAGGAAGGCAGAAAGTCAGAAAGTGGAGTGAGAGTTACAGAAGAGGGAGGAGAAGGGTGTTTTAGACCTGAAAACAGGAAAATCTAACATGCTTTACATATGGTGGGGATGGGGAAAGGGCAGAAAAGGACCTCAGAACATGCCTCCCTGAGCTGCTTTCATCAGTATGGATAAACTAAGCCTGGACAGAGGGCGTTCCGGGTAAAAAAGGTGCCTCACAGGCAGCAACTCCAAGGTATGTGCTGTGATGCATTTGAGGAATTAACTTCACTATGAAAATGAGGCTGAAAAGTAGGCGGAGAGAAGGATAGATTGGAGCAGAGGAGAAAAATTGTGTATATGAAAACTTAGTTTGAAAGTTCCCGAGGTTGCCCAAGTGAGAAATGATGGCAGCTTGGACTGGGTGGAGATGGAGAAAGGAAGTAGATAGATTTGAAGGATATTTAGCAGGTAGACACTGTAGGACTTGTTGATGTAGTAGATTTGGGTATGGGAGAATGGGAGAGGAAGAAATCAAGAATGGACTCTGCAGTTCCCATGTTCAGATGATAACGGGAGGAGATTCATATTTGAAGACAAAAATAATGAATCTTTTAGACATATTTCAGGATGAATACAGGTTTTTCAAACTAACATTTTCCTGTTTTCTAAACTTTATTATTTAAAAGCTGTTATTTATGTATTTATATAAATTGACCATTGTCTCCTTTGTGCTACCTCTGTTAGGCTTATAAGCCTACAGGATTATAAACTCCGTGAGGACAGGGTCGCTTCTTATACATCCCTGGAGTTTTTAATAGTGCCTGGCACATAGCTTTTCTTTAGGAAATATTTGAACGAATGTCACTTTATTTTGCTTCCTTATTTACATGTCAGTCACCTTGAAGATTGAGTCCTTAAAGCACAGGCGGAAAGGGGTCATAGTAATCTTTGCATTTCCAGTGCCTGATACAGAGCCTGACTCACAGTAAGGGCTCAGTAAATGTTGGCTGTTGTTTCTGTTGTTATTCTCTTAATCATAATCATCCTCTGCCATTTAAGTACATTTTAATGTTTGTTCATTTTTGCTCCTGAGTGTTAAGTTATGATTAATTTACAGTTTTATTTTCTGGGAGAGGGGTGATCCTCAATTTAGATAGTTAGATTTAACTTTCAAAGGCCAAAACTTTGCATGTTATACTGGTTGATATAGACGTTATTTACTGTGCTTAATTTCAGATACATCTATATAATGGGAATACAAGAAAGAAATGAGAAATTGTTTTATAGAATACTGCAAGATGATATTGAAAGTCTAATGCCCATTGTATATACACCAACAGTTGGTCTTGCCTGCTCCCAATATGGACACATCTTTAGAAGACCTAAGTAAGGCTTATTTTAAAAAATATATTTGAAAATGATTATTCCGTAGGAGAAATATCACTCCATGGCACCTATGACATTTCTCTTTTACTTGTTGCTGTCTTATCTCAACCACATTTCTCACCTCACAAAAGCTTAATTTGGACAAAAAGGGATTAATAAAAATGCATCATATTCATATCTTTTATTTTTGTAGAAATAGCATCATTCTTTCCTAACCTTGTTTAAGTTATTTAAAAAAAAAAGGTACTCAATTCTGGTGGCACATTCTCCAGAATTAGTAATATTTTTGATAATCTGGCCAAATTAAGAGATTGATTTTTATTTTTTTCTCAGCTTTAATTTCTACTGTTTGTTCTTTTTATGAACTTTTATGAATTTTAATTTCAGGTAGTTCTAGCACTTCTAAATATTTTAAGTGGAAAGGGATTGGATTGGGTATTGACTTGAGTCTTTGAGCAAGTCACTGTATGTCTCATAATAAAATAGGGATACGAGTACCTAACATAGAGCTACTGAGAAGATCAGATGAGGAAACTGATGTGATAATTGTTTATAAACTTATAAGCATTATATATAGCTGCAATTTTTACTTAATTTGAGTTTTCATGTCTTTTTCCTCTAAACTGTCATTTTCCTTAATCCTTAAGTATTTCCCACGTTCTACTTGCACATTGATAAAAATGTAGAAATTCATTGTGTAATAGTATTTATCTTCATTCTCCCTCTATCTAGTCTAGTGGCTTTCAGACTTTAATGTGCATACAAAAAACCAGTGGGACTCATTTAAAATCTTGATTCCTGCCAGCTTTCCTCTTCTTTTCATTACCAAGATTCTCATGAAAAAGAGAAAGGTCTGGAGTCCGGACTTAAGGAACACCGTTGGTGATGGTGTTGCAGGTAGTCCCTAGAAGACATGTTGAGAACACTGTCTTTTCTGTCCTATGTGATGCCATCAGTTAATGTGGCTAAAACATTTCCATGGTTATTATTCCAGGTGTTCAGCTTCTTTTTCACTTAGAATAGTGGTTCTCAATCCAGATTAAAAAACAAAGGGAAACTTTAAAAAATGCTGGTACCTGGGCCCCACTTGCAGAGATTCTGATTCAGTCAGTCTGGAGTTGAGCCCAAGTGTTGGTGTTGCATAAAGCTCCTGATGTGATTCCAATATGCACCCAGAGCTGAGAACTAATATGAAACAGAGAGAGCATCACTTTTGGGCGAGGGCAGATACTTTGCGTCATTTATGGTGGTTTTTCTGTTTGTTTTTTACCTGGAAGATGGTCAGTAAATCTTGGTGGGTTAATTAATCTGAACTCCAGGCCAGCTAAATCATTATCTCTGGGGGTGGGACCCTGGCATTTTTTAAATAAGCTCATGAGATGATTCTATTATGCAGCCATAGTCGAGAAACTGTGTAAGTTGATTTGAGCTAGGATAGTAATGTCAAAGGTAAGATATCAATGAGAAAGTTAGGTTTAAGAACCAGTTTGAAGGCCCTGGGGACCTGTTGGCTGGCATTGCTGCCTAGAACTGATGTTTCTTTCTCCTTCCCTTCCTCCCTTGTCCCTTCTCCCACCCTCCCTCTTTCCCTCCCCTCCCTCCTCCCTCCCTCTCTCTCTTCCTTTTTTGAAATCTAGATTGATTATCTCAGTTGGATAACAGTATACTGTGTATTTAAAAGAACTCTTCACTTTTTTCTAATGCTTTAAGGATGTCATCTTTTATGTGAAATTAATGTAATTTTCTTTTCCTTCAGCTCCTTCCAGCTCCTTCAAATTTCAAATGTTCAGTTTTGGTGCATTTTAGCAGTAGTTTATTTAGCTATTTTATGCTATCCTGCACTGGTGGTTTATTTTTATATTGCATTTTATTAGAGGTGTATTGAGTTTATTTGAAAATGATATGTGGATACATTTCTTTTTGCATAAAATTATCACATCATTTAATAATAATCTTTGTTGCAGCTACTATGTGAGCAATGCAAGTATAGTTTGAAGTAGTTGTAAATGTTCAAAAATAAACCAGTGTGACTTTGCTAAATCTGCTTGGAAATTATACTGTGCCTTTATGCTTTTTAAAAATATCTAACTATTCCAATTATGAACAAAGACTTAGAAAAAGCAAAAAAAAACTGTTGTGAAATGCAAAGGTGTTTTTGTTCTGTTGCAGGGGATTATTTATTTCAATCTCAGACAGAGGTCATGTTAGATCAATTGTGGATAACTGGCCAGAAAATCATGTTAAGGTACTAATAGCACAACCTTCCTTTTCACAATGTTTTTTCTTTCCTTGTGAGTTACCTCTAAATTTCCAGAAACAGTTTTTATTGTTGTTCTGATTTTTTTTTGCACTTCCATACATGCAGATTTAGTGCTTTGAGGAGAGCATGGTAGTAATAACTACAAAATGGGTTACTGGTATAGAGTTTGCCTTTGGGGAAGAAACTGGAGCTCCATCGAGCACACGGGGCGAGCCCGCGCGCCGTCAGCACCGCTGGCGCTGCCTGCCTTCTCCGTGTTCCTTTTCCAATGCAGTCAGTATTATTATTTTCTATTTCAATTGAAATGATTCCATTTCAAAATAATATTAATCAAATAATACCATATTATTTAAATGTCATGAAAACTTTTATTTGGTGGGCAGTAGGGAGGATTCATTATGCCTTTTTTCTTCTAAATCTAAGATAGGTTCGGATCCTTAAATGTAAAACTTTCAGAGTTGCAAATCTAGCAAATAATATTGGTCAATCTGGCTCTCATTCGTAAAATAAAATCTAATGACTTATGATCTGTTAGGCATTAGTGTTTATTACACGCAGTAATCTTATGTGCCTTTATTACATGTCTTCTTCACTAAAAAAGTCTTTGATGAATAATCATTAGTTCTAAGAATCCAGAAAAATTTGGTCAGATAATTAAACTCATAGTATTATCTTTAAACCATCGTAGGTAGATATAGTTTTTATTCAGGTTCTTTTCCTTCATCATCATTGCTAAGGTTTTTCTTATTCAGCCTATGTTGTTATGTTAGAATAACATGTTGTTTCTTTCTAAATCTTATTTTTCTCTTACAGTTAATCTCTCCCTTGTTTAGTCTTTGAGAAGACATTTAAGTTGATCCTTCAGTCAGAAGCATTCTGTTCTTAAACCAGAGACAGAGGAAATCAAATCATGTTAATTTTCTTTTTGACATCTAGAGTCTAGAATTCCTAGAATCTTAAGTATGCTTGATTGGTGTGCTTTGGAAGTTAGACAAGAAGCAATTTTATTTTTAAAAGTGAGAGTGAAAATATAAAGAAAATCTTTTTTAAGTTCTTTTCTTTAATGTGCTAAATTTCACAGCTTTTAATTTATTTATTTTGATTTTTTGTAACCAAGGCTGTTGTGGTGACTGATGGAGAGAGAATTCTGGGTCTCGGCGATCTGGGTGTCTATGGAATGGGAATTCCAGTAGGAAAACTTTGTTTGTATACAGCTTGTGCAGGAATACGGCCTGATAGATGCCTGCCTGTGTGTATTGATGTGGGAACTGATAATCCGGTGAGTAAAATCATTTTCCCCCTCTGATCTTCCTCCCATATTAAAAAAAATTTTTCTTTTTACGTTTCTCGTTTGAAAATGTTAATCTTTGTCTTAAACTCTGCTTTTAATATTTTTACAAATACTAGTAAATTAAGCCCTTTAAACATTTCCTGAAGAAGGGCATTAAGGTTTAGAAAACTATAGTAGTAATTTTTTTATTTTTCAATTTTTAAAAAGTTTTTATATACATTTATTTAAATTCATTTCAAGTATATAGTACATTGGTTAGACAGCTATATTGTTCATAAAACGATCCCCCCAATTGCTCCCTCCCTCCCCTGGCCCTCCACTTAGCCATCATATTAATGCTGACTGCTTTTCCTCTGCCGTGCACCCCATCCCTGTGCCCAGCTGTCAACTACTAATTTGTACTTCTTTAACCCTTCACCCCATTCTCCCAGCTCCCCAACCCCCCTACAATTTTTATTGTATAGAATATGTTTGAAGTGGTTATGTAACAAAATGACTTATTTCTATGTTTGGTCAATTTTGTAGACACTCTTAAAAGATCCATTCTACATGGGCTTGTATCAGAAAAGAGATCGATCACAACGTTACGATGATTTGATTGATGAGTTTATGAAAGCCATTACTGACAGGTACTTTTTTTAAGTTTGAATATATCAAAGCATCTTTAGTTTTTTTAAAAAATTACCATTTTGTTTTGTTTTCCTTATCTCTCATTAAGATAGGTAGAACGAGATTAAATTTTTGAGCACTTCGGTTCTTTCTTGCCTGATCAGATGTGCTGGTACAGGTGATACACGCCTTGCTTTCCTGAGTTATCTGACATCTTGACTGAAGTCTGCACGCACTGCTCTTACACCTTCACTGTCCAGTTCTTTCCGCCCTTGGCGTCCAGGCTCACTTCCCCATTCCAGTGAAACTCTTCACACAGCTTTCATCTTTTAAACTCACTTCCGTTTGGCCCTCTTCGCCCTCCACCTCTGTGCAGCATCTGACCAGGTTTTCCGCTCCTATATCCTTGAAGTTCTCTCTTCTGACTGTTAGAAGACTTCCCTAACTTGGCCTTTCTCCCACCTTTTTCTTTTTTTTTTTGTCATCTTCATTGGTTCTTCTTGCTCTCTGTTATTAAATGTGGATGAGTAGTTTTCTTACAGTCATGCAAGCTATGACCTTTACGCATGTGACTCTGAAACCCATGAAAACCCATCTGTGTGGCCCCACCAGTCTCTGAGGGCTGCATTTTTAACAGCTGGAATTGACCATACAGACATTCTGTTGCCCGTTCATATTCGTGTCCAGAACAACTCCTTCCCTTTCCAACTGCTTATTTCCTGTGTATCCAGCCTCTGTTCGTGGCAGTAACATTCACTCTGTTGCCAGAACTGACTTGGTGTTATCTTCGAATCTTCTTTTTTCTCTGTCAACCTCCTTCACAATGTCAGTCCTCAAATCCAGTTGGCGCGACCACTTAAACGCCTCAGAAATAGAACTCTTTTCCATGCCACGGCCTTTCTGCAGATTCTCCTCTCTTTTCTGGATTCTTTTAAACCTTTCTCCAATTTTCCTCTTCTCCAGTTCATCTTCATCCTTCCACCATAGTAATCTTTTGAAAATATGTACTTCATTGTATCATTCTTTTGCTTGAAATCTCTCTGTTTTTTAATCACCATAGGATAAAGTCCAAACTCTTTACCTTATGACCTAGCCCTGCTCTCCCTTTTAAATTACTGGTACATAGACGATCTTAAGAAATTAAATTTTTTTCGGAGTCGAAGTTGACGTATCTAAAACTAAACTTTTCATCATCTGGGAAATTTCCCCCACCCTTTCTGTCACTTGACTACCTTAGACAATCAAATAGTATCTTCTTAGTCATCTACGTTGCCTTGGCATTTTAACAAACTTCTCACTTAACTTCAAGTTCCGTTTGTTCATTCTAATGTCTCATAAGTGTCCCTTTTACTTCCTATGGCCTCTACTTTAGATTTTTTTGGCCTCATACCTCAGTAGCCTTCTAGCTGCTCCAGTCTTTCTCATCTCTCCCCACACTAACATGTTCTACACATCCTTCCTGAAGGGAGTCTTGATGTGAATTCTTCCCTTCTCTGAAGCCTTTAGTGATTCTACATCAGATACAGAATAAAGTCCCCATTCTCTAAATTGGCATTCAGGATTCTCCCTTATCTGGCTCCAAACTACCTTAACCAATTTCTCCATTATCTTTTTATATAAATCCTCAAATATATAGTCAGACTGTTGAAAATTTAGGGCCACCAAAATATACCTTGCTTTTCTCCCTACCTCTTGACTTTCTGTTCTTCTTTCAGGGCCCCAAAAAGTCCCACCTCCTTTTCAAGCCATCTCTTATTACCCCTTCTTACCAACATGACTGATTTTCTTTTTTTTTTCCTGAATGCCAGTGAACTCACACAGTAATAATTTTTAAACCTCATTTATATATTTCTTGTGTTGCTGTTTAACTGCTAATGTAATGAAAATATACATAACAAATACATACTTTTTGAGATGAGGACAAAATCTCTTTTTAGGAAGTTATTTAGTACTTATGTGTGCCTGGCACTCTCGTAGGCACTTGGAAAGAGTTATACAGATGGACATTCCATAGGTTCACTGTGGTACTGCATTCATTTTAAGCACCCCATAAATTTTTTTGAATGAGAAATAAATTTCCAGATTTTGAGTCTAGTCTTTCATAGGCTCTGAAAATTGCCAAATGGCCTTAAATGAACTAACAATATATTATTTTTTAATGCTATCATGAGGAATATTAGACAGGAAAGCTGTTTAATAGTGATATTTTCAACACAATCATTTGGGGTTTTGCTGTTTTTCAGATATGGACAGAACACACTTATTCAGTTTGAAGACTTTGGAAATCATAACGCATTCAGGTTCTTGAGAAAATATCAAGAAAAATATTGTACCTTTAATGATGATATTCAAGGTAAAGCAAAAAGAAAACTTTAGGATTTTGATTCCTACGTTTTAAAGCCTTTGCTTGTGACCAGTTTAAAAATTTTTTAAACCTTTATTTGTCTCATAGGGACAGCTGCAGTAGCTCTAGCAGGTCTTCTTGCAGCACAAAAAGTTCTTGGTAAATCACTCTTAGAACACAAAATCTTATTTCTTGGAGCAGGAGAGGTAAGTTTTTGTCAGCTTTTTAGAATTTAAAACCAACACTTTCTTTAGAGTTGGGTATTGGGGCATAATGAGCTTGTAATTTCATTGAGATAGAAGGATCTTGTCATTTAAGGTCTCTTTTGTAAAGTAGGTAATTTAAAATGTGTTTAGAGAATATCACAAAGAACCACCTTTTGTGTAATTTGTAAGGAAAGAATAAAGCAAAAGTTTTTCTTAAGATATAACATTCATATATAAAGTAATTCAAATTTTGCATCATACTCTAGTCTTTACTTTTTAAATTTATGTTTTTTTGGACAGGCTGCTCTTGGAATTGCAAATCTTATAGTTATGTCTATGGTAGAAAATGGCCTTTCAGAAGAAGACGCACAAAAGAAAATTTGGATGTTTGACAAATTTGGTTTATTAATTAAGGTAAAGTATTAAAAACTTGAAGAAGCAAAAGAATGTTGTAATGATAGTTTTAGTTTGATTTTTAAACTATTACCAATTCTTAAAATCTTGTCTTTCGCTAGACTATCCGTATTGGACTAGTTGTGGACCTTCCAGTATTCTCTCACAGAAATCCTTCAGTCTCAAACTTGTGCCCTTTACGAAGACACTTGCTTCATATTCAAATCATAAACTCTATTTTGGCGCCAGACTTATTTGTTCTTGTTTTATCCTCTGACTCTTCAGAGATCAAATAATCATACAAATAAGATTGTACTTGACCCTTCTAAAACTAGGTTTTTAATGGGAACTTAGAAATTTCTAGTTAAATGGTTAGCAGGACATCTGATGTTTGATCAAAAATTCATTAATTCTTTGGCGATCATAATTCCCTTAGCAATTTAATAGAAGTCTATGGACCCTTTCCCCACAAATGGTTCATATTCCTGAAGCCAATTCATGGATAACAAATAGCTTTTATTTCAGGTTAGTTTAGTGACCTTTGGACATTCTTGCCAGTTTAGGTAACTTTCATAATTAAACCTATCTTGTACACAATGCCGTTATATTTTTTGCCATATATAGTGATGTGGCAGTTACATTTCATTTATATCCTTTTCCCTCTAAGGAAATTAAATAATCACTCTTTGTTTAAAATAAATAAGCCCTCTTATAGGAAAATATGAAAGTAAACTTCTTGCCTCCTCACCTCTGACATAGAAACCGCATTTAGAATATGTTCATTTACAAAAGAAGAAAAAGTCATTTATGCCTTTGGAGCAATCTTATCTCAATGTACTTTGCTCTAGTTCTGAAATCTTTTCTTCTTAATTAGTACCAATATTCTATTGGTACGGAAAATAAAATAAAAAATTAAAGTGTGTGAGTGAAAAATCCTGTGTGCTTTAATTAAGCATAATTTAAAATACTAGTAGTTTAAAAAATACCAGACATCATGCTAAAACTACATATATTATTTCATTTGATCTTCTCAAAAATCCTACAGAATTTTACAAATAAGGAAACTAAAATGTAAAAAGGTCAGGTGACTTTTCCAAGGTCATCAGATCATAATTGATGGCGATAGGGTTCATACCCCAGTAACCTGTGAAACCTGTGCTCTTAGCCATTCAGGTGAGCTCCCTCTCAGGTGAGCTGTAACTGCTACATTTGCTTGTATCAAAGATGCAAGGATTGTAAGACATCATACTTTTAGAAGGCTATTGGGAGGATGATATGTATTTCTACTGGTACACAATTAGTTTGATGCTTCTTTTTGTGATGTTAGTTTTTTCAAATGTTTTGTAATGATCATACTTATAACAAGTCAGGTCTTCAATAATTATAGTATTGTTTAGCACAGGTGAGAATCCCCTGTTCATCTGCAGGTTAAGAGTATATTTTCTTTTTAGGCCGTACAAGAAGCTTGATCTATAGATTTCAGTCATTCCTGGTGACCTAAAACACTGCCCTCCTTTTGAGACTTTGAGAGTTTCCTGTTGAACCACCGTGCGAGAGAGCTCTGGTCCTCATGGAGTACAAGCATAAGAAGCCACTATTCTAAGAACCTGACTCTGATGAGGCTATAGTTCAGTGCATTTAATTAATTTCCCAGCCAACCGATGATGGCGTGCAGTTTTTCCCAGCCGCTGCTGGTTTTATATCTGGGGTTGTTCTGGAGCTGCGATGGAAAAATTCACCTTTGCAGGGGACATCTTCTTTTTTGCCCTAATAAGGATATAGATTTCTCAGCCTGGTTAGTTTTTGCATGTAATGTGTTTTGCCTCCTTTAACCTATTGAGAAATTCTTCATTGTTTTAGTTTGTCACTGGACCTCTCCTGGCTTTGTGACACTGCTAAGGACTTACTTCTTATAGTTTGTGACTAGGGTTTTGGAGAGGAAAGCATTTTTCTTTATTTAGCCATCTAGAACCATAATTCCCTATTCCTCTTGTTTCTGAACTCTTGATAGTCCACGTGCAATTCTGAAATTCTAAAAGCTCTGAAATCCCATTGTTTTTTTTTTTTCTGAAATTCATCTGGTAACAAATCTGACTGACCTGAACTTATCTGGTAACAAAACCAGAGAGGCTCTTTGTAGTCTTAACTTTTTGTACTTGGTGTGACTCTTCGTAAGTTTTGTTCCATTGTGGGTTACCCATTCAGGAGTATTTGTAATATTTGATACATTATCATAACACATTCCTAAAATATGAAAAATTCTGAATTCCAGCATCAAGCCCAGATAAGGGATTGTAGGCCTCTGTGCCATAATGGATTTAGGAGAAATTTACAGAGTAAATGCATTTTTGAGAGGGATTAGAAAGTTTCTGGTTGTATAGGAATTTGATTTATGTTTTATATTTGAGTTTATGGATACTATGAAGATAGAATTAGAGGATATGGGGGTTGAAGGGGAAAGTAAATGAAAATGCATTCCTATTGTAGTAGTATCTGATTCAGTTAATCCTCAGTGAGCATTTACCAAAAAAAAATATTGTATTTTATGTAAAAATTCAGGGACGGAGAGCTAAAATAGACTGTCATCAGGAACCATTTGCTCACTCAGCCCCAGACAACATCCCTGACACTTTTGAAGAGGCAGTAAACATACTTAAGCCTTCAACTATAATTGGTAAGTAAAGTTGTTGACAAATCATTCTCTTAACTCTGTTTTACCAGTCATAACTACCATGTGGGATTAATAAAAATGAAATGATAGATTTTCCATAGTTTTCAGCATGTATGATGTTTTCTGGGATAGCATTTTCGTTACAGTGTGTAAAATTCAGTTAATGTACGTTGCTTGTATTTTAAATTGCCAGAAGCCATCGAATCAATCTTGCTTTGTTTTTAGAATTGGTATGACTATTGGTCTCAAAACCTGGAAAAGACCAAGGT
This sequence comes from Rousettus aegyptiacus, assembly GCF_014176215.1. Taxonomy (NCBI): domain Eukaryota; kingdom Metazoa; phylum Chordata; class Mammalia; order Chiroptera; family Pteropodidae; genus Rousettus; species Rousettus aegyptiacus. Next base: position 77,648,779 of record NW_023416287.1, read on the forward strand.
CATTTGACAGACTGTATCAAGTAAATCCTATGCGGAGTTAAAGATTTTCATTGGCAACAAAGCTAAAAGCTTTGGTACATTTTCAGAGTCAGGTATTGCATCGCTGCCCTGAGACTATGCCAACATGGCATTATCTTCATAGCAGAAAATGTAACAGTCTTTAAAAGAGGAGCTATTTCATTTCCTGTATAGTTGTAAGATTCGTATCTATAATTTTTCTTTGAATTTTATCAGATTCATGTAAGATCCCTATTGAATGTTTAATAGTCACAGTGAAGTTTCTATAGTCAGGAAAAGTATGTCATTATTAGTTTCTTTGTTGATTATAACTCATAATTTTTAGAGCAAAAAGAAATTTTAAAAATCATCTAGACTAAGAATCTGTGCATTGACTCCATCCCTGGAGAGTCAGGAAACAAAAAGAGAAAATTATTTTAGAACTGATAGACTCCTAAGAATATGACCATAAACCTCCACATGCTAAAACACTGACTATAAATTCCTTTTTTACATAAGAAAAACAGGCACAGAGATGTTAAGCAACTTGCCCAAGATTTGTGAATATTTCATATAGTCAGGAGTGACAGCAAGCACTAAAACTGGGCTCCAGCCAGATCAGTGTTTTTCTTAATTATATGACAGTCTATAATACGGAATTAAAATTTAATTATGTTAACTACTGAGTATAAGTCTTTCTACCGGATGAACTGGATAAGTTCTTAGCAGAGGCATCACTTAAGTCATCCCTGGATTCCCACACTGGGCAAAATATTCTTCCTCCATTCTGTGCCTCCTTTAACAATGCATACTTAGCACCCGTTCCAGGTTTTATGGTTTTCTGTTTACTTTTTTTGTTTTTCTTTTAACTATAAGGCGCTTGTATTATACTCAGTTTTATATCCTAATGGTCTAATACAGTGTCTGAGACATTGTAGGGGCTTACTAAAAAGTCATTAAACTGAACTGTATTGAGGATGTGGGTTGCTTTAGTCAACATGATCTTTTATCCCTTCTAAATTATTTTGTAACAAGTACCACAGAGTTTAACAATTTAACCCTTGAGTTGCAAGTTATCTTCTTTGTTTTTTACATTTTTCAATTGCGATAAAATACATGTAACATGAATTTTTAAGTGTACAGATCAGTAGTATTAAGTATGTTCGCATTGTTGTGCAGCCAATCTCCAGAACTCTTCATTTCACAAATCTGAAACTCTCGGCCCATTAAACAACTACATCCCCCAACCCCTGGTAACCACCATTCTGCTTTCCATACCTACAAATTGGGCTACTCTAGGTACCTCATATAACTGGAATCATGCAGTATTTGTCTTTTTGTGGCTGGTTTACTTTACTTAGCATAATATCCTTAAAGTTCATCCATGCCATAGCAAGTTTTATCTTCTTAATTAGACATAGTGATGTATTAGTCTTATACTCTTTTATTTTCCACAGTTTACTCTGTCTGGGGTGGATGGTAGATATTTAAGTGAAAACTTAGCATTTTGTTGTCTTTTCTTATTTTTAAAAATTTATTATTATTTTTTTATTATAGTGACATTGGTTAATGAAATCCAGTAAGTTTCAGATTTGGGATTTTGTTACCTATAGCATTATCTCAGCAATGCAAAATCTATCTTTGTAATGGGATCTAAGGCTCTGCTTTTGTTATGTTAAGCCTATTCTAGAAATGCCGTTGATAAGAATTGCTTTATTTTACCTGTAATGAAGTTGTTCTTTTCCCCCTTATTTATTACAGGAGTTGCCGGAGCTGGCCGACTTTTTACTCCTGATGTACTCAAAGCTATGGCTGATATCAATGAAAGGCCTATAATATTTGCCTTAAGTAATCCTACAGCAAAGGCTGAGTGCACGGCTGAAGAAGCATATACATATACAGAGGTATTAATCAGTAAAAACTGCATGAATTGGTTGTCTGTTATTTTCCCTCAATTAGCCTGGTAGTTATACATTCTTGCATAATTCTGTTCTTGGTTACTCTGGAAATTACAACATGTGTCCATGAATGATCAAATTCTGATATGTTATTGCTTGTAACACTTCTGAAAAGTAATGACCTCATAACTGTATTTTAACATCCTCATGCCTTTTGTGCTGTTGAACATTTTAATTCTCTATATTTTAAACCCCAAAAGACATTGTCGTTTTAAACAAAAACTATTTATTTAGATTTACCTACATTTTAGTATTTGCTGTTGCCACTCATCTTTCCTTCATATTGTGCAGAATTCTATCTAAGATCATTTTCCTTCTTCCAGAACTTTCCTTAATATGGGTCTGATGAATTCTCTTGATAATTTCTTTATTTTGCCTTCATTTTGAAGAATATTTTCACTGTGATTAGAAGCAAAAATTGGTAACTACTTTATTTCAACACTTTAAAGATATCCTGTTGTCATCTGACTTCTGTTTTTCTTTTGACACACATCATTTTGTCTTGGGTTTAAGCAGTTTTGCTGCAGTGGACCTACGCGTAGTTTTCTTTGTCTTTATTTCCACTTGTGGATTGTAGAGCTCTTGGATATGTGGCTTAATATCCTTTTTTGGAGGGTAAGGGAAGTTATTTTGGAAATATCCCTGATTTGGCCACATCCTCTCTCCTCTCGTGGGACTCTAATTATGTGAATGTTTAGAGTTTTTCACCATATGTCATATATCTCTTACACTATTTCCAATGTATGTCATCCTGTTTGCTTGCTGTGTGTTTCAAGCTGGTGATTTTCTTTTGACTTATTTTCCAGTTTGCATAGTCTCTTTTTAGCTGTGCTAATCTGTTGTCAAGGTCTTAATTTTACTGTATTTTTCATTTGTAGAATTTCTATTTGATTCTTTTTATAGTAATTTATTAATTTAGTGACAAAGACTTAAAAGCACATGTTATAGAAATAATCAGTTTACAAATACTGCTTCCTTGCCCTCACATTTCAAGAAACAATTCTTACCCTCTTTACCTGTTTTTCACCAGTGTTTATCTTTATGAGGACTATTTTTTTGAGTCATCAGCTGTCTGTAACAAATTTTTACTTTTATCTAAATTGTTTAAGATTTAGTTCTTTTGCATTCTTTGATACTGCCACTTATTGGGTTATATCCCAGTTATAACTCTCTGCTTATATACCATTAGGACAATTGTTTTCTTCCTAGTGTTCTGTAGGAATATGCTTATAATTTCTACAATGTAATCACTTTCTGTATTGTTCTTGTAAGCGATTTTTGTGCAGCTCTAGGAAGTCATTTTCATTTTAACACAAACTTTTTGTTTTTAATTTTTTTTTTCAATTAGAGTTGACATTCAGAATTATTTTATATTAGTTTCAGGTGTATAGGAAGTGATTTTTAAAGGCTTCTTTACAATGATATCCAGCAGTAATCATTGTTAGATAAATGTGGAGATAAATGTTTTTGTCCCCAATCTATTTAAAAAGTTTTTTTATAGAAGATTTCAAATACATACAAAAGTAGAGACTAGTATAATTAACTGACATGTGCCAATATCTGCCTTCAAAAATAATCAACTCTTCGCCAGTCTTGTTCTACATTCTACACACCCCAGATTATTTTGAAGCAGATCACACAGACATCATATCATTTAATTTTAAATATAGTATCTTCCTCAAAAGTTAAGGATTTAAAAAATTATAATCGGTATCATCACAGCTCACAATTTTAATAATTTTTAAATACTTATTTATTCCTTTTGATTGACTTGCAATTTTTGGCCAAAATTTTCTCTCTTGTATTTAATTTCTTGAATATATGAATTCTAATCAGAGTTAATGTCTGATAGTAAGAAATATCTTACTCAGTCCATTTCTATTATCTGTCTTTCTTTCCTATTGGTTTATGCAGTCCTTGTCTTTTTTGTTAAAGTTTAGTTTTATTTTTCGCTTGTTTCTTTATTGAGTGCTAGATAGCATGGATGAAGAACTATAGCAGTAATTCGAGGCTCTGGATGAAGCTTCCTTCCTTCAGAGGGGCTTTTGCCCTTATCTCTGGTGGCCGTTAGCCTGGGCCCCTCGTCATAATCTAATCACAACACAGTCCCTGTGAGACCTAATCTCGTTCCACAGTTTATCCTTTCTCCTTACGTGTACCACTTTAGGTATGAATCACAGCCCTCGGGTATTTATCAGCATCCCTCACCCTAGTGGTCACTGAACTTTTTCTCTCTCTGACATCGTGAGACTACTGATATTTTTGCTGCTCAGACTGTCAGGCACAGATTTTGCTTTTCTATATTGCCAAAATAAAGTCTCTTGAATATTTATTTCCAACGGTTAAAATACTTGTTGAAATCTTTTTTTTTGAAATCATCCTCAAAGTCAGCATATACATATCAAAATGAAATCAACCTCTTAAGTATACTGTCTTACCTTTTACCAAAGCATGGTACTGCTTTTAGCTTGATTGTTCATTCTATTTGCCAGTCTTTACTACTTAAAACTATTGCTTATTGCCCCCAAAATTAAATCGTGTCTTTTTTTAATATAATTTAATAAAATCAATGAGTTTCAAGTGAAATCTGAGTCTTATGCAATGACTATTGGATAAATACACCCAATGTATCATGGCTTTGGCATTTCCAAAAAACAAAAAAAATTTAAATATTTTGAGCAATAGTAGTATGTTACTAGAAGACTGTTCAAACATTTAAGAATTTTAATTTTTGAAAGAATAAATATGATTGTGCTATATATACATTATTGGAATAAATAAAAACTCCTCAAGGAGACTAGTTTCATGTACTTTCTCCGGATTTAAGATGAAACTTTTTTCTTAATTTTTATAACATTGAAATTGGGTCATCTCTTAAAAATGATAAAAAAAGCATTGTGCCATAGTTTAATTTCTTGATATTACATAAAATAATGGCATACATTTATATATTTTGAGTTACCGCTTACATTTTTCATCTTTTGTTTTCAGCAGAGAGGTGTCTTGGTGTTACTCTTTAACAAGGCAACATGCTGTTTTTTCTAGGGACAGTAGTGTGGTTACACCAGTGTCATTATAGCATAACAAAAAGACCATGGGCTTTGGAGTTATAAAAAATCTGGATTCCAGTTTAACTGCTACAATTGTGATTTATGACTTTTTACAAAGTACTTGGAAATATTTAAACCTTAGTGCTCTGATTTTATTTTATCAGTGAACTGGAGATGATGATAACCTCATAAAGGTTTTATGTAGGCTACATTAACTGAGTTAATACGTAGAAAGCCCCCGGTACACAGCCAAGAAAAGCAGATGTATAGTAATTGGTAGCAATTTAATTTTTGATCTTTTCCCCTTCATTCACAGGTATTTACATCAGTCTTTAATATTTAGGATGATAGTTATTGGCCATTTACATTTAAAAAAATTTTTTTAAGGAAATGGAAGTGTCATGTTTTTAAAAATTTAATGGACATTTTCCAACTTTCTTCAAATATGTGATATGCATGAAACAAACCTCAGTATGGATTTTAGTGAAAGGATTATGTTATATATAAATTATGTCTGTCTGCAAGTAACATTGGTCTGCTTTACTATAGTCTTTATTTGAGTTTACTTCAGTTTTCTAGTCCATGTAAAGTAATAAAATTGAGGTTATTTTGTTTCTTAACAGGGAAGGTGTTTGTTCGCCAGTGGCAGTCCATTTGGGCCAGTGAAACTCAGTGATGGTCAGCTGTTTACACCAGGTCAAGGAAACAATGTATATATTTTTCCAGGTAAGTGCCACCATTATTTATGTTATAGTGTACTAATTAATTACATATAAATACTTCATTAAATTCTTTAGAATTTAAGATTAAAATGAACAATAGTACTTATAGGATTTTGGTATGAATATGCAGAGAAACTGAAGGAATTCAGGAAATCTAACTTAATCTGTTTCCTCTGAAAATGTATATGTTCATATTGTTCATTAAATTTGTTTTTATTTTAGAAATAATGTATTACATGGTTTCAAAATATGCAAAAGGAACAGAATGTTATAAAATTATTTAACCTTCTTTGTTTCCTCTTGGTGTACCTCCTTATCACAGTACTCAACTGTGATCACGGTCCGAGGCACACACATACCTTCAAATACTGTACTTCCTCTCTCCGACTCTCAGTTTTTGTTATTACTACTTTTAGTTTTCCTGGTAGTTACCTTTATATAATAACATACTTAGAGAGCTTTCGTTAGCAACTTGAGATAGTTTTTAGCTTGCCACAGTGAAAAATGAAAAAAAAGTTTTTTTTTTTTTTTTCTCATTCCATCTCTCAATTTTGGTTAGTGAATATTTCTCATTGTAGAGAGATTTTTGGATATTTATGTTGTATTCTGTTGTCTTCCATGCTTTATTTTTGGATTGATTCTGAAATTACATGATCACATAAATATTATTTATTGTCTAAATGAGAGTGTGTTTTGATGACTAGAATATGCAGTTCTGTATCCCAGAATTTTGAACACTCAGTCTTTCAAGTGTCAAATATAATGAATTTTTTAATTTCTTGCCAGCTTTCTTCATTTTTGTCTTGCTTTCCTCTTCTCTCTCTTGTACATGTGTGTTGTTCCTCTCTTAGTCTTTTTTTTTTTTTTTTCTGGAATACATCTTTAAGTACTTTCTTTTTTTTAAATAAAGCATGGATGAAAATTTCCTGAGTTATTACACCTTTAAAAATGTATTTTGTCCTCTTGCTTGATAGTTTGGTAGATTCATAGTCTAATTAAGATTTCATGGCAACCACTCTTGAGAACCACCCGAAAACTAGCTGAATGGACTCCTATAACTAAAGATATAAATAAAAAGATTGGTAGGAGGGGTGGTCCCACACCCACATGTGGCAGCTGGGAGTCAGAGGGATATCTGGGCTACTGAGGTCCCCACTGAGGAGCAAGGGGTCCCAACCCAGTGCCAGGAAGAAGAGTCTTCACAGCACCTGGCTGGGAAAATCACCAGGGACTCAGTCTGCATGAGACAAAGGGCTGCTGTAGATTCAGGTGTCCACTTAAAAGGCCCTGAGCACAGACTAGCTGGCTTACTCATAAACACTCCCCATTAGCTCCAGAGAAGGGACAGCAACTCGAAAAGCACCAGGGATATATATAGGGAGGAACTGAATTATCTTGCTTCAGGATGAAGGCTAAAGGGGGAGCTCTCTCAGGACTAAATTGCCAGCAGGCGCTATTGGTGAGCCCTCCACCTGCACATCCTGCAGGAGCAGATGGCAGCAGAGGGTGGAAGAGGGCAAGTCTGAGACTCCATGAACCTGGATAACACTGCTCTCACCCTACCCTGGTGATTCTCTGAGACCCACCCACCCACACAGTTCACCTGCCCAACCCATCCTCTTTCAGAAACCTAGCCTGGGCCACCCTGTGGACTTTCCTAAAATATCTTAAAGGCCACAAACCCCAAACAACCGTCAGCCCTACCCCTGGCACTAGTGGCAGACAGTCTTAGTTCATAGCATAACCACTCCCTGGCACCTCTGGGCCCAGCACAGGCAGCTACCAACCACAGATCACTTTGTAGCCCTTACCGGTTAGCCCCAGGCCAGATATAGGCAGTAACTGACCTTGACTTGCACTGGAGCCCCTCCCAAGAGGCTCCAGAACCAACAATTGGTAGTGGTTGGCTTCAGACCACACCAGAGCACCACCCAGTTAGCACCACAAATGACACAGCCAAAGGGTAGATGTAGCAGGCGCCAAAGGCCCACTAAAGCAAATCCCGTTCTATAAGGTCAGCCTCTGCACAGCAGCTTGTCCTCTGTAGTCATTGCCAGTCCTTACAGCCAGTCAGCCTGAGGGTCAGTCGCACCTACTGATGTATCAACAGTAATTAAGGCTCAACTACAATAGGATAACACACATAACCCACACAAGGGATACCCCTGGGCACCCAGCTCAGATGACCGGAGAACATGAGCCACTGGGCCCCACAGGACATAAGGCTACTCTGCCAAGACTTGGAGATGTAGCAGATATATCTAATTCATAGAAGCAAGCACAGGGAAGTAGCCAAAATGAGAAAAAGAAACATGTCCCAAATGAAAAAAAAAAACAAAAACAGGACAATACTCAAGAAAGAAAAACTAAACAAAAAGGCAAGCAATCTATCAGGTGCTTAGTTCAAAACACTGATTATAAAAATGTTCAGTGAACTTGGAAGAATAAATGATCTCAGTGAGAACTTCAGTGGAGACAGAAAATGTAAAAAAGGAGATAGAAAGCATAAAAAACAGTCAGAAACGAAGAATACAGTATCCAAAATGAAAAATAATACAGCAGATTAGATGAAGCAGAGGATTGAATCAGTGATTTTGGAAGACAAGGTATTGCAAAATATCCAATCAGAATAGCCAAACAGAAAAAGAATTTTTTAAAATGAGGATAGTTTATAAGACCTGAGACAACATCAGGCGTAACAATATGTGCATCATAGGGATTCAAGAAGAGAGAGAGTGAGGGATAAAAAACTGTTTGAAGAAGCAATGACTGAAAACTTCTCTGATCGGGCAAAGGAAACAGCTACACAAGTTTAGGAAGGGCAGAGAGTCCCAAACAAGAAGAACCCACAAAGGCCCACACCAAGACACATCATAATTAAAATGCCAGATCTTAAAAGCAGCAAGAGAAAAGCAGTTAGTTGCCTACAAGGGAGCTCCCATAAGACTGTCAGTTGATTTCTCAACAGAAACTTTGTAGGCCGGAGGGATTGGCACGAAATATTTGAAGTGATGAAAAGCAGGAGCCTATAACCAAGAATACTCTACCCAGCAAGCCTATCATTTAGAATCAAAGGAGAGATGAAGAGCTTCCCAGACAAAAAGCTAAAGGAGGTCATCACTGCCGAACCAGTATTATAAGAAAAGTTAAAGGGACTTTTTAAGAAGAAGAAGAAAAGAAAAATCAAAAATATGAATAATAACATTGCAGTAACTACATACCTATCAATAATTATTTTAAATGTAAATGGATTAAATGCTCCATTCAAAAGACATAGAGTGGCTGGGCAGGAAAACAAGACCCATACAAATGCTATCTACAAGACACCCACTTCAGATCAAAAGACATACAAACTGAAAGGAATGGAAAAAGATATTTCATGCAAATAGAAATGAAAAAAAAAACTGAAGTAGCAATACAGGAGACAAAAGACTAAAACAAAGGCTATGACAAGAGACGAAGATTTCGTAATGATAAAGGGATCAATTGCAACAAGAGGATATAGCCCTTGCAAACATGTATGCACCCAATGCAGAAACACCTAAATATATAAAGCAAATATTGACAGCATCATTTACAGTAGCCAAGATATGGAAACAATCTAAGTATCCATCAATGTGCAATTGGATAAATAAGGTATGGTATGTATTTGTAATGGAATATTACTTGGCCATAAAAATGAATGAAATCTTACATTTGTGACAACATGGATTGACCTAGAGGGTATTATACTAGGTGAAACATGTCACCTAGTATAATGTGTGATTTCACCTATATGCGGAATCTAAAAATCAAACAAACAAACAAAAACTCATAGATACAGAAAACAGACTGATGGGAGAGGTGTTGGGGAGCTAAATGAAAAAGGTGAAAGGATTAAGAAGTACAAATTGGCAGTTACAAAATAGTCATGGGGATATAAAGTACAACTTAGAGAATTTAAGTAATAATATTATAATAACAAAATTGGTATCAGGTGGGTACAAGATTTATCAGAGGGATCACTTCATAACTTATATAAACATCTAACCACTATGTTTTATACTTGAAACGAATACAATATTGAATGTCAATTATAATTGAAAAAAATAATACCATTATTTTACAATCTCTAATGAAATGAAATAATGGATGTAGGCATTAAGCATCAATGGCTGCTAATGTCACAAAAAGTTAATCAACCAGACATTTTATACCTCCTGGCAAAAGAACACAATACCATCAGTGAGGTAGTCTCCCCACCAAAATCAAACCTGAATCAGTTGAAGCCTGTAGGCCCAACCACAAACTAACTGAAGCCAGAACAGAGGAGCATGGGAGTGCAATCAGCAACATCCGGACAGTGGAAAAACTCTTTAAGTCGAATGATCCTATTTCTTCAGCAAACATATTGCAAAGAGAATTGGTGGTCGGGAGTGGTAGTGGGCAGGGAGGGAGAGGGAAAGAGAACATGTAGATTACAATAAGTATTAAAAACAGGCAAAACTAAACTGTAGTGTTTAGGGATGGCTACATGGATGATAAAACTACAAAGGAAAGCAAGGAAGTGATGACTCTAAAAGTCAGAATGTTTTTACTATTAGGGCTGAAAGGGGTCGTGTTTCAGAAGGGTGCTTGGCAACGTTATATTTATTTCTTGACCAAGGTAGGTAATAGTTTAAAAGATGTGTACTTTATAATATTTATTAAGTTCTAAATTTATTTCATGGGGGAAAAAAGTGTTTCTTAGGCAGAAGAAAAATAATCCTAGCTAGAAGCTTAGATGTAGGAAGGAATGAAGAGCAAAGAAAGTTGTGAATATGTGAGCTAAACAAGATGAATGTTGTATGTAGAGAGCAAAACAATAATGACGTGGGATTCTGAAAAATATAGAGAAAAATTAAAATGTGCAACAATAATAGCCTATCAGTTAAATAGAATTAAACTAAGAGGGACTTGTTAAAAGGGACTTGCATTGTCTGGCGGGGGGATAAATTATAAAGTAATGTGGAATTTAGATAACAATGCATATTACAAATTTTATTATAGCCATTAGAAAACTAGAAAAATGTCCAGACTATGGTAAGGGAATGATAGGGGAGGAAATGAGATGAATTAAAAAAAAAACAAAAGACCAGAAAAAAGAGGAAAAGGATCATGGAATAGGCAAGACAAATATAACAAGACAGTGGATTTTGCCCCCAAACATTTAAGTAACTGCATTAAATGTAGGTGGACCAAAATCTGTACTTGAAAATTTTATATATTTTCTGGAGGCTGGATTAAAATAAGGGAGCTAATAACCTCTTCTTTCAATCCCTGGGTAATCAGGTGACCATCCTCCCCCACTCTGTTGGGATACTCTGAATAATTTAAAACATTTTCCAGAGTGAAAGACAACAGAAACAGTCGAGGACAGAGGTACCAGAAAGTAGGGAGATTAAAAGCCAGATCACCCTACAGGAATGCTCAGAGTGGGCAAGCCCCATGCTTGTGTTCATGGCTACCAGTTGTTTTTTTAGTTCCTAACCCTTACAGAGGAGAAACACGTAAAGATTACTGGTGATCTAAGGAAAGTCTCTTATGCAAAAGACTTATTTTGTAAAAGACACTAAAGTTGACAAACAGAAAAGGACAGTTTAGGAAAAAGCAGCAGTTATGTGGGAAGAAGGAAAGTTAAACCATCAACATCCTCATAGGGACAAAAAATATATCCCTGAAACAAGAATATTTTATTTTTTTTTTAAAATTAGTAAACAAACATAAGCTCTTAAAAATGAAAAATTTGGTGGCAGAAGGATTAGAAGGAAAAGTTGAGTAAGTTACCTAGAAATAGAGCAAAGAACAGGAGACAGAAGATAAAGAGCATTAGAGGACTAGTCCAGAAGGTACAATATCAGAAAATGGAAATTTCAGCGAGAGAGAATATAGAAATGGAGGGAAGGACATTATCAAGACTTCATTAACATTTCCCCAAACTGAAAGACTCAAGTTTCCAAATAGGAGGGGCCCACCCACCAAGTGCCATATATTTTGTATGAAAATAATGCACCTCAAGCCATATTGTTATGAAATTGACAAAACAGTAAGTACAAAAAAAAAAAAAAAAGATCCTATATACCTTCAGAGATGAAATAAAAAGGTAATCACCAGAAAAGGATCTGGAATCAAATTGGCACTGGACCTCACTAACAGTGCTGGAACTAGAAGGAAACTTATTTCCAAACTAGAATTCTAAATCCAGACTAACCATCAAAAAAGTGGAAAGTAGTTGGGGCGGGGGGGAGGAAATCGGGCAGGGGTCTTCAGGAACTCAAGATTTGAAAGAACGTATCTCCCATGTATTGTTTTTCAGAAGACTGCAGAAGAATATATCCTACCAAAAAGAGGAGTAATAAAAGACTAGGAAAATGTGGGATTTAGGAAGCAGATTTAAAAGCAAGGGGAATCCCCCATGATGATAAAGGGATTTACCAGGATGAGGAGCTGCCAGACCAGATTGGAACTCCAGCAGAGATTAGAGGACAAAATAAGAAAATGCATGAGGTAGCCGAAATACTAGAAGACAAGTTTAGGCAAGTGAATGAGTGTTTTGGCATGAGATAATTTGAAGTACTGAAAAACCAAAGTCAAGGATAGTAACTTCAGAGAGAAAAAATGTTATGCAGAAGAGGAGGAGTAATCATAATACAGTTTTAATAATACATGGCTCAGCTGCGAACAGCATGTATGAAGTCATAAACACTGAATTCTGATTCAACCAAAATTATGTTCTAACAAAATTGGGAAGAAGAGAGAAGGCTGGAAATGTGAAAGAATGCGAAATACTTATTTTCCACAGAAAGGAGCCAGCGATCTCTAAAACTCAAAAATCAATCAGAAAAATTGTAAGCAAGCTGTTTAAGGGTGAAAGAGATGAATATTAAAATAATCAGCTAAAAAAATTAACAACAGTTGCCTCTGTAGAGCAAGAAATGGAGGGTTAGAGATGGGAATTAATGTTTTTTGTAACAAGTATTGATGAATTGTATGCTTTTCTAATTTTGATAAATATAAAAACAATTAAGAAGCCATTTGATATTTCTAAAATTATTTCTTCTAGTTAATAAGAATTGTAGCGGTTAACAAAGACCATTTGATTTTAACTCTCAAATTTCTATTTTCTCTTGGCTGCTTTGTTTTTTCAGGGGCGGTATTTGTGGATAGGGGTGGATTACCATTAATTTACTTTAAATCTAGGAATCTATTTGGCTCCTTTAATCCCTTTACTTTTAAGTTGAATCTGTTTCCTAAATCCCACTTCTTCATAGTTTTTTGTTACTCCCTCTTTTTGGTAGGATATATTCTTCTTTAGTTTTCTGAATTTATTTTCACAATTTAAAAAGTGACATAACTAAATAAACTATTTTAAATGTTTTCTAGGAGTGGCTTTAGCTGTTATTCTCTCTAATACCCGGCACATTAGTGACCATGTTTTTCTAGAAGCTGCAAAGGTAAATGTTTTAAATTTTGTTTGGTTATTTTATAAAGAATGAATTACAAAGATTAAAAGCAGAGAAAAAGAGAGAGAATGTGTTAAAGCTGCCTTATGAATGGAAAGGAAGTTACTCATCTGTTGCTTTTCTGACTTGCCCATCTATTTTTGCATAAAATTTTTTAATCATGATTTTTCAAATGTTTGATGGTAAGCTGTCAATCCTTTATATTTATAACACATCTACTGTACCTGTATTATATATATCTGAAGGTAATATATTGTGACAGCATAGATAAAATATAACTCCTTGCACTTTTTTAATGACAATTACTGGTTTATTTTGAGCACTGGCCGATTAGAACTTCATATTTCGTAATGAGTTTTGAAGAACTCAGAAATATTAATGTCTATTTTCATAATAGCTGTTGTAATTATGCCAAACTCTTATGTTAAGTAGAATATGTCAACAAGTCTTTAAATATGGTTATTTCTTTATTTAGTAGTGAATAGTTTTAATTTCTGCAGAGGTTTAATTATATTCCTGCTAGAAATAAGGAGAGTTGTATTACCTATATTATTTTTCGCTCCCCCAACCCTTTTTCTATTTTATTGGTCTGTATTATTCTGATATGTAAATAAACAAAAGTAAAATGAAGTTTTCCCTTTAGGCGCTGACAGATCAATTAACAGATGAAGAGCTAGCTAAAGGGAGTCTTTATCCACCTCTTGCTGATATTCAGGAAGTTTCTATTAACATTGCTATTAAAGTAAGTAACAAGTTTTACCTCTTCATTTAAGTTTAATGGCGTTTTCTTATGTAAGTAAATGTAAGTAACATAAGTTTATTAGAGGGAAACTTGAAATATGTAAAGGGTATAAAGAAAACTTAGGTCGCCCATATTCTCCCTACCAGAATGTAACCCACATCATCTTGGATTTGTTTCCTTCTAGTTTGTATATACATAGCAGCACCATGCACAGTCACCTGTGCCAAGTTTTATGATTGGTTTCTCACTATACTTTTTTCCACTTAATATACTGTAAACTTTTCCCCATATAAATCAATAATAATTCTCATATGTGATCACTAATGCTCCATGTAATTTTCTTTGTTATTATAGCTTAATTAGTTTAACCATTTCTCTATTTTTGGACATTTGAATATTTCCCATTTTGTTAGAAATAATATCGTAGTGAACATCCTTAGGTAAGTTTTAATATGTATATGTAGTTATTTTTCCTTAGGATAAATTTCTAATCATAAGGACAAAGGTATTAACATGCTCAGGCTTCTGATACATATTGCCAAATGTTCAGAAAAGAAGGTACCAATTTCCATTACACCTTTGCCAATCCTTAGAATTATTATTTTTTTAAATCTTGCATATTTAATAGGTGAAAATTATATCTCATTTTTATTTGAAGAATTTTAGATTGAAGAATTGTTTTGTATTTATTGAAAAATTATATCTTTCATGAACTGTCTGTTTATGACGTTTGCTTGTTTTTATGATATTTGTGTTTCTATTTTCCAATACTCTTTATAAGAGCTCTTTATTAAGGGTAGTGATTCTTCTCTTTGTTGTGATGCAGGTATTATCCCATCTGTCATTAATTTTGACTTTTGGAATTGTTTGATGTGCCATTTTCAAAAGGTTTTTCCTGGAATGATCTCTTAATTATATGGATTGTTTACTCACGTTTTTATGAATGTTAAAGCCTTCTCCCCTTCCAAAATTATATAAATATCTACCTGCATTTCCTAATAATGTAAAACAGTTAAGAGATTACTGGTACATCTAAATGAAAGGTGTACTACACGAGGAAATGGGAGGTCTGTGCTTGGGTTGGTATAGGAGCACCACCTCAGGATCATCTCTTCCCCCTTTCCCGAGGGTAGAGAGTTTGCTCCTTCTCAATTGTTTTAAGGCTTTCCTTTTTAAGAGCGAGGGATCAGGAGAGTAGGCAGTGCTTTGTATCTGGTCCCCAACCCCAGCCCACAGCCACTGAGCAACTCCAGTAGCCACTAGTCACCTCCTGCATGCTCATGTGCCCGGGGAGTACTCCAGTCTCACGCCTTGTCCCAGTCTTTTCTGTGGGTGCAAATATGTTTCCTACAATAGACTGGAAAATAATCGAAACACATTTTTCATCACAAAATATAGTGAGATTGAGCTCTGAGACCAAAGATTATTTTTAATAACCATCATATTTTTGTTAAAGTTTTTCTTTAAGAAAACTGAAATATAAACTTTAATAGTGGTTATCATTCAGAATTGGAGGAGGAAGAGAGATATAACTGTTTGAAATAATTTTTTTTACTATGTATTACTATTTTTTTTTTTAAGTTAAAATAAAACCGTAACTTGAACTTCCTGTTAAACAGACGGGCATTGTGCTACCCTGCAAGGAAGCTTTTCAAACTACCTCGTTTTACATTAAAACTAAGACTCACCACAGTCATGTGTGGCTTGGTCACAAAGATCAGAAATTCACTGAAGTCTTTAGGTGGGAAGTTAATCTAATTTTAACTGTTTAGGATCTTGGATCTAGATCCCATAAGAATGCTTTGGGTTTGAAACAGCTCACATCACTACCTTGAGCAAGTAACTTAAAACTCTTCACACTTTGGTGTCCTCAGATGTAAAATAATAATAATGATAACACTTACCTCATGTGGTTCTTGTGAGATATCCACGTAAAGCACACAGAACATGACTGGCACTCCATGATGGTGAGTTGCCATGTCTAGATTCTAGCCCTAACTTTACCTTATGCTTCTAGTGCCCAACCCCCAATTTATAATAGTTTTGATGTCTTTTAATCCAAATTCTAGAGAAAAAATAACTAGCTCACTTTGGGTTAGGTTTTCACCCCAGTCAGCTATGACTAGTAAATAGACTCTCCTACCTACGGTTTCAGCAGGCCTTTGGGGGAAAGAAAGGGACCTGGGCCGGACAGGTCACCCAAGTAGATCTGCTTGACTGAGACAGAGTAGAGAGCTTAAAACTGTTTGTTGAATTAAAGTATTAAGGAAATGCAAGTAATTTGAGGTGGGAATGACATTAAAGAAGACGTATGGTAAGATTTCTGATGATTTTTATGTCATCTTTTAAACTTAATAGTTTCCAAATGTTTTTAAATGAGTCAAAGTACTGTTTTTATTTTGAAAAAAAAAAAATGCCATTCTTTTAAATTCATTTCTCTGTGTTTACATAGTACTTTTTCTCTCTCAGATAGTTTTATACTCAGAGCCTACATAGTAGTAATCTTATTTTATTTTTCAGGTTACAGAATACCTGTATGCTAATAAAATGGCCTTCCGGTATCCAGAACCTGAGGACAAGGCCAAGTACATTAGAGAAAGAATATGGCGAAGTGAATATGACTCCTTGCTGCCAGATATGTATGAATGGCCAGAATCTGCAGCAAGCCCTCCCTCAATATCGGAATAGATGTGCCCACTGATAAATACTTTCCATGCTTCAGGGAACCTGTTTTTTTTTTTTTTTCCAGACAAAAAGTCAGATTTATGGTTTTTTCTGTGTTTTGCTTGACTTATTTTTCCCCGTGAATCACACTTCTGTAGAAAGTAGATGAACTGACAGTGTTTTAATGTCCAACGGCGCTCTGCCATCAGATAACCATAATGCTTTCATTTCTGATTTGTAGCTCATACCACGTCAGAGATGTTAAAAATGTATTTGTAAATGTTTTCACTTGTGTTCTTGTTCATGCTTGCCAAGGTATCTGCAGTTTACTATTATAGGTAATAATCTTCTCTCACCCAGCTCTTTTAGGGCTACTAAAATAGAAACAAACTTCTGTGGTGATGAACACAGAATTTTGAGAAAAAGCTGGATTAACCAAATTCTCAAATTGTCAGTATCTAAAACAATGTTCTTTTATTTCTTCTTCATGCTCCGAAATCCCTTTCCAGTAGATAGATCAAAAGAAATATGAAAAAAATCTACCTTATTATTTATTTCCTGCAACTAAATTGAGATAACTATTACACTGTAAGAGAGAAATGAGAACTACTGCTGCCTTTAGACAAAAAACAACAACAAAAAACAAAATAGTCATTGTTTTCAACAGTGTATAAAATCATAGTGTAACGTTTTTATTTAATAAAGGTAATATCTTAAATTTAATTGCTTCTATTATGCTATTTTATTGCCCAACTACAAATTTAGGTTTGCTTAGCATACATCTTAGTTTGCTTTATTTCTAGATGATTCTAAAGAGTGGGAATAGGATACCTAATGCATAAATTATGATTGATGAATGAATTTTAACACATTAGTCATGTTTCACACCTAAATGAGTAATATGTAACTTAAGGGATTACACCTACACCCCTGTTCCAGTAGTGATGCTCTTTATTATTTGAGATAATTTTGGAATGTTCTTATGAGATATTCCTTTGAATATCATTAGTGACAACCCTTTCCCCATTAAAGACAGATTTAATTTTTTGAAACCTCAAAATTAATTTAGAACCAAGCAGAGATGAATGAAGGTGTTCAGACCATTTTTAATGGTCCATATTCATGCTATTTTTAATCCCAGTAAAATGGGTAATAATTGGCTAGTGAGACTAGTTTCTTTTTAATGTGGCTTATATACTAGACAGTTCTAAAGGAAAATCCGAAATCATTTTGAGAAGTAGTAGTATTGCTATATGTGTGTCTAGCATGGTTGCTTTGAGGAAACAAAACTTTTTAAAGTTCTTATTGTAGAATATTAACTACAAAAAGTTATTCACAACTACATATCAGCATGTACGTTATTTGACATTTCCACCATCCTTGGTTTATTGGATGTGATATTCTTTAGGGAAAAAAAGGGCTTCATTTTTATATTCATCTTTTCTTCTACCTAAAGGTAGAGATTAATTCATAATAATTTTAAGTACAATTCAATGTTTTAAAAGAACACTCCAAATCTCATTGCCATTTGGAGTATGGGAAATGCAATTGTTTAATTCATTTAACAGATAAGTAAAGTCAGAAGTCTTAAAATTTGTTTCATAAAATACGCCACTGGATCACAATTTTTTTCTTTTAATTAAATATGAAAGGTTTATGTTTTTTCATATTACCTTTGTCAAAACAAAATCACCCCCCAAAATATTCGCTGGAATCTTTATTTTAGTTTAACATTACAAGTATAATTATAAACCTATACTTGTAAAATTTATTGACTATAATGGGAAAAGGGTTAAAGAATTGGGTTAAAATCATTTTAAAGGATGGATTCTTAACCCGAAAGTTGCTTCAGAATCACTGTGCTATATGCTAGGTGGCAGAGGCCTCTGCCTTCTCCTCCTACTTTCCCTGAAGCACCAGGTGCAGAGCCCTGGCAGGTGTGTTTTCAGTAGATCCCCAGGTGATTCTGACGCACACACTCCCCCTGCCCTCCCAGTCACTCACTGCCTTAAAGTGGATATCTGAATCTCTTGGAGAATTAACCGATTCCTCCTGCTGATACAGTTGGCCTGGGGCAGGTCCCGAGATTCTGCATTTCTGATGCGCTCCCAGGCGATGCCCATGCTGCTGGCACAGAGAACGCACGGAGTGGCATTGCTCCAGAGTACTGAGTGTGCTGTGCAGTGTAAGTTTAGTGCTCACAGAACATATACTCTATATGAAAAAAGATAACTGGAATTGTGTTCGTACACACATTGGTTTTATTTATTTTTGTTATGTATAGTTTTTAAAGGATGCTTATAAGAACAAAAATTAATACATATTTTTCTGGAACTGCATAACTAGAATACTTTTCAGTTCTACATTGTGGATTTTTAATGTACTTATTAAGTAAAACCTAGCAATCAGTTTTCATTTATAAAAGCTTAGCTATTAAATGGATATTTGTTTCTTTATTCTTGATTGTCTTATGACATGACTTACCCTATTCTTTGTCTTTTCTTTCTCTATATTATCAGCCTCTAGAGAAATAAGATTCTACATTCTCTTTTGCAAAGGAGTTCCTATGAATTAAGACCAAAGCATAATAATTATTAAGGGTACAGAGCATTATTTACTGCTTCCAGATAATTCAGATGACTAAGAAAGCCCAAAAGAGATGGCAGAGGAATGGGAAAAGCTTTGCCTTAGGAAAAATACTTCATTGAAATGCTCTCTCGAGTAGCTTGTTTTCCAAAACCATTCAGAATCTCTCAAAGATAACTTCTTCAGACTGTTGAACAGCTCCTGTGTTCTGTTGCATTCTCCCAAATGGAATCGGCTCTGCTGAGCATACATAATACTTGAGAATATTAAATCTTAAAGCTCTCTCCTGGGATTCCATTTAAAGGGACTGTCCTAAAGTTGAATAGAACCAATATCATATTTCCACCCAAGAAAAAACGACACGTGTTCAGGTACCAGCATATTGCTGACTACAGAAAATGGCATTGATTCATTATCAGAGTACTTTGGTTCTACCGATTGGTGAGTTATACTTTGATGGACATCTAAATGAAAGAAATCCTCTGTAGACAAGCTAAATCAAGTAACTTTCTTAATGTGTAAAATATTCAAGATAATTCAGCTATAGAAAACTCCCCTCACCTGAAATCAGGATATTTTCATGTAAGCAGAGAAAAAGCTCACTGCTTTGTTGATTAGATTTTAAAACTAATTATTTCCCTTTTTTGAATAAGGAAAATTGCCTTTCAAAGAGAAAAATAAGGGTATGATACGGAAATGTGTTCATAGGTGAGTTGCATAAAATATAAAAATTAAGTGAAATAACTGAAATGCTTTGTATCTTTCCATAATAGGTTTTTGCCAATAAACTCATATGTCTATTTAATCTTCTTTCCAAAAAAAAAAAAAAAACTTACCTGCCACTTGGCTGTTTGGGAAGTTATCCCTACATTCAGCACATTATTTTTAAAGTTTTAAAACTAAGGGGAAATTTGTGGGTATATATTCCCCAGTTTTCAGTATATTCTTTTATATTCTAGAAAAATTATTTTCCCTTACTTTCCTAATTTGAAGTGTAGATTCTGGCAAATTGTCGATTCCTATGTAGTCATTGAATTATCACCAACATGTTAGGTATGCACAGTTAGCAAATAATGATCAACTAAATTTTATGGATAGCACCCGCTATATGCTAGGCATTGTTCTAAGCATCGTACATGCATCAGCATATTTAATCCTCACAATCATCTTCTGCCACCCAATCTGTTTTACAGAGAAGGGACTCTAAACACAGGGAGGTTAAACGCCTTATCCAAGTTCTCAGCTGGTGAGTGACAGCAGGGACTTGGTAGCCTCAGGCCTCTGGGAAGAAGGGCCTCTGTGATAATCAAATTTATTAGGATCTTAAATACCTTATCTTCAAGAATTATTATTTCAGATGGAAATCTTCACCTATTATTAGTCTTGGGTCCTTTTTAATGTGTTTTATCAGTTTATTTGATTTTTTTTTACTTTGTTCCCACTCATGATTCAAATACAGTATTAAACCTATTTTACATATTAGTCTCCAGCATTTAAAGTATTTAATGTAAACATAAAAGAGTGGTTTTTGAATATGATAAATTATACCAAAAGTTCTTAGTAGCGAATTCACTAACATCTTTTGATTTGGTAATCTTCACAGAACCACCAATTGCTATCACTTCTGGGCAAATTGATTTCAATAGTGCGTATATATTTTGTGACTCTGCCAATGTCAATGTGTGTTTGAATTGTGAGATATTTTAAATGATATCTATTGTATACGTATGTACAACTTCCATTAAAAGGTGAGAACAGTGAGAATGTAGTAATATAAAATGTATGTGTGGAATAAGGAATTTCTGAGGAGACCTATTTTAGCTAAATATTTGACAAAATTTCTGCCTGATGTTTCATTATACTTTGCCTAATGGCCTTTAAAATGAATTGAAATTAAAACTATATTTTTGCAATGATGTTGTGTTCCCTTTGATAACATCCCAAGCATTAATTATTGACTTCAAGGAACCCACACATTGCAAAAGTCACTGCTTAGCCTTTCTCACCTTTGTATTTAAGATAAAGAGGTGGAATAATATAGTCTTACAGTAATTGTTTATGAGAATACTAGTTTAAGGGGAATGTCTTTTGTAGAGTATATTAATACCAAATCGACTTATTACAGATGGTTCCAGGAATCAATCTGAAAACTTCATAATGATGTGAATTGTTTTTCTCTTTTGTGATATATTGTAATGAGATGTGTGTATTTTCTTAGTAAAATTTTCCTATGCATAAAAAATGTGTTATGACCTTTTTTAAAAGGTAGCTATATATTGGGCACTTTTAAAACTTGGTATTATCAAACCTTAAAACACACACACACACACACACACACACACACACACACAGAGAATACTTGATCTTTTGGAAATATATCATTAGACTTAAATTCACATGTAGAGTACTAGTCTTGCTCTTCTTTTCATTTCATATTGTTCAGCTTTATACTCTATTTCCCTCCTTAGTTTAACATTGCAATCAAAGAATTATTTCTCACTTTTTCCCCCACCACGTACACACTGCAAGACCCTAATATTAAAACACCAAATCAGAAAAGGTTAGAATACTAAATTAAACAGTACTCAGCATCATCTATGAAGCCAACTTGCCAAAAAATAGAACTTGAATCAGATCAGACTCCCATATGATAGGAAATACAGAAGATAGAAGAACACGTTACATGATACCATGGAGATATAACCAGCCACGTCCACGATCTGCAAAATTCTACAGGACAAATGACCCAACTTCTTCCATAAATGGCAAGAAAAAAAATGAAGAATAAACCACTAAATTGTAAAAGACACTTAAGAGACATCTCCCAATGCAATGAGTAAACCTTTGGGTCCTGATTCAAACAAACCAATTACATATGAGATATTTGGGGTATAATAAGGGAAATTTGAACATTGAGCAGTTAGGACATTAATAAATAAGGATGTTATAACAAAGCTATATTAAGGACTTACCGTTAACTTTCAGTGAGGTAAAGTAAGTTTTTTAAAGAGTGATTTTTTTAAATTGTGTTTATATTTTCTGGGAAACAGGCTTTAAAAAGTTATAAAATGATCAGGAAAATTTGAACTGTAGCTGGATGTGATGGTATTAAAATATCTTAATGATATGATGGTTGTAATTTTTTAAGTCCTTTTATATTTATACACTGAACTGCCCACCATCATTATGTAGTGATGAAATTTTAAAAAAGAAAGGATCCTTAAATGCTTATAGAATCCTTTATGGATAAAGGTTCCTTTATGGATAAAATGATAGTCTAGAATTTGCTTTAAATTTATTCAGGGTTTTGTTGTTGCTTTTGGAGGGGCATGAGTTATAGGTGAAATAAGATGGACCAGATGTTAACTGTTGAAGGTGAGTGATGATTACACTAAATTAAAGTTCACTAAACATTTTCTCGACTGTGTGTATATGTAAAATTTCCCATAATGGAAACATTTTTAAATGAACAAAAAGTTCTATCCACTATTCTCTAAAGATACAATATCTCCAGGGAGTTGTAGAAAGCTTTGCTAGGTAGACAGAAACAAGCCATGAATCTTTGGGAGGTATACTGTGGGGAGGAGGGAACCCCCAGCTGAGTTGTGATCAAGACCTAGCTGTAGAATGATCCGTGCCTTTCTGAGCCCTTATTATCTACGCAAGTATCCAGATAAAGATAAAGTTCTTTGTTAAATCCAGTGTTTAATACACTTCTAAATCAGACCCAATGTGACCAAATCCACCGTATTTTCCCATTACCACAACATTGATCTAAGCCATCCTGTAAGACTCAGCTCAAGTCCTAATCTCATGACTAGTGATCCCCTTTTCCCCGTATTCTTATCATTCTTGCCTTCTCATTTGTTCCCTCATCTTCTTAGTTGATTGTTTCCTGATACATCTTTTTCCAACCTCAGTGTATGCTACTAAAACCAGGGGCCACAGCATATTTTAAAAATTTTCTCAGCATCAAAAATAACGCTGCCCACAAAGTCGGAGCTCAGTTAATACTTGAATAAATAAAGGCGTTGGAGAGCCTCAAAAGTAGATTACTTAACGGATTCTTGAGCAAAACGAGGGGTGGGAGGAAGTGTTCTTGATTCCTCTCTCCCTGAGTTTCAAAAAACTCCACAGACATAGCACTTCTATTTCTTATGTTTGGCTGCTGTATAACTGACCACCTCGAAAACATCGAGCAAAAATCAGTGTATCTGGTATTGCACAGGAGCTTTAAATACATTTTCTAAATGTTGACATTTGAACCGAATGAGTTTTTTCCCCTCGTGGTGTGTATTACCCCGTGCAGTTTCTGCTCACACGCAGGCTCGCGTCCAGCAGGCTATGCCGTGCACTACCTAAGAGAACCCGTCTGCAATGCTCGTGTCAAGTATAGCACCGGCAGCTTCGGATTTTCAGCAAGTATTCCGGTGTATTCTTGGAATAGGTTTAAAGGCACATTGCTTTTTCCTCTTAAGGCACCTAAAGCTTAAACTTTTAGGTTTAGCGGCTGAAAGGAAGAATCGTTCCAACGAAAGATTAGGAATTAACACAAACGTAGGCATGAGCAAAGCATCAGGGACAACACTCTTTGAAAACATTACACGAAAAACAACCAACCAGAACAGTAAACGTTTTCATTTTGGGCGCTCAGGTTCTCACGGGTTCCCGCCACCACCCTACCCAGAGAACTGGTGCGGGCAGGGAAGGAGGAGAGGACCCCACCGCGGGGCAGGGAAGGTGTCTCGAGCCCACGTCCAGGCTCCCCACGCAGAAGGGCCGGGCGGGAGCCACTGAGCGCGGACCTCCGGCGTGTCCTAGAGCGGCCGCACGCGGCCGCGGCCGGCGGTGCACTTCCGCCCGCGCCGATCGCCGCCCGGCGGACCGCTGGGCCTCCTTGTTTTTGGCTTGTGGCTCCCTCGGCTCTCGCCGCGGGCCTCGGGGAGTGGGTGAGTGGGGAAGGGCGCTCCGGAGGGGGTCGGGCCAGGGGCTGCGCTGCCGCGGCCTCCCACGCGGCCGCCGTGTGAGCTGGGCCGCCCGGGCGCGCGCGCGCGCTCTCTGCCTACTCGCGGCCCCGGCCGGGCGCGGAGCACCCAGGCCCGGGAAACGCCCGGGGCCGAGACGCGCCTGGTCCGCCCCCGCGGGGGCAGCCTTCGCTGCCCCGCGCTTCTCCCGTCGCCCACCGCCCCTTTTGGGAGACTGACACCGACTTGGAAGGGAGTCTGGACTCGCTAGTGGCTGGAAACCGGGCCTCTGGTCTTGGCTACTCACCCTCTGCAGGCCACGGTTCTTTAATCTCTAAAATGGAGGTTGGCAGTATCCGCTCTACCTACCTGTGCTGCGGGCATCGCAGGGTGGGCATTGCCTGCCTGGAACCTGGTTCTCAACCCGCAGCCTTTAGAATCATTTGGGAAGCCTTCCTAATGCTAAGGCCCCAGGATCACCAGGTGATTGTGATACGCAGCTAGGACTGCGAACCACTGGCCCAGATAACAGCGCAGTGGTCGGGCGCTATGTTCAGTCAGAATACGCACTTCGTCCGAGGTGGATCATAGTCATGTGAAAATGAGCGGCTGGGGTTTTTTTGTTGTTGTTGTTCAAGAAGACAGGGACCTAATATGCTTTGGTTACTTTTAATTCCTGGTACATATCACAAAACATGCACCATTGATTAAATAAATAATTTCTGATGACTTATCGACTTAGTGGAGGGGTTTTGATTGTTTGGTTTGTTTTTAAACTATTACGGGATCTTTCAAAAATATACGAATATAGGATAGTATACTGAATGCCTAGCGCTTGATCAATCTTGTTTTATCTATCACCTCATCCCCACTGAATTATTTTAAAGCAAATCTGAATGTACCATTTCACCTGTTAAATACTTGTTTAGATGTTTATAAAACACAATAACTCCTTTTTAATATATAAAGCCATTATCAATCTAATAAGCATTTCATATTATCATCTGTCCAGTTAGCATTTACATTTCTCCAATTGTCTTTTTTCCCCTCCCATTATCAGTTTGTCCAAATCAGGATCCGAACAAGCTACATGTGTTACATTTAATTGACCTCTCATATTTCTTTTAATCTCTATCCCTTCCCTCTTTATTTTTTGTCACTGTATTTTACTTGTTGAAGAAATCAACTTTTAATCTAGTATTTAGATGACAGCATTGTTCAGATTCAGATTCCACTTTTTGGCAAGAAAACCTCTTAGGATTACTATGTCCTCTCTTTATACTGCATCACATCAGAAGTTAGATAAAATCTGACGTGTGGACCTTTCCTGTACGAATTGCACCACAGGGTAACTAAATAATTGACCGGGGAATTACAGAAGGGTGCCTGCTAATGACTGCAGAAGGAAGGAGAGGATATCACCTTTTGGCAGCTTTTAATGAAATAACATCCTGGCAATGATCGTTAATGGCTGTTAACATTAGAAAAAGAGAGACAGCCAGACAGTGCCGTGCTTCCCAGTGGAGATATGCAATACCACTCACCAGGTATTCTTGGATGAATACTTAACGAGGATTCTTGGATAATGGGTGGGGGGTAATTGATGGGTAGGGGATATAGAGAAGATTGGCCATAAATGGATAATTGTTGAAGCTCGGTGATGGGTATGTAGAAGTATACTAATCTCTCTACTTTTGTTTGTGTTTGAAATTTTTCATAATAAATAGTTTTTTTAAAAAGATCGACTAGTTGTGTTGTGAGTTTGGGTCAGCCTGGTCCATCCATTATAGTTTTCTGTTCTTCATTAGCCTTTCACTGAGAGGTTCTTAAAACTGCACATCAGAGTCACAGGGGAAGATTTTTTTAAATATTACCAAAGCACATCTCGCTTGAAGAATTTGCTGTTTTAATGGTTCTGGGATGGAGCTCAATCATTGGTATGTTTTAAAAGCTGATTCTAATATGCGCCAGGGTTGCATATCACGGGCCTGGATCATTATGTTAAGAGATTGCAAAGTGATTATATTCTATTATTCCTTCTGCATTTATTAGCATTTAATATTTTTAACTTTATTTATTCTCATCTCTCTTGCAAACTGCAATCCAGTGGGAAGCCTTTGCAAATTAAACTACTTACTTATCAAAGGAAGGTTTGATCTCGGAAGTGAAAATGTGGAGTAACACGTGGAAGGGACACTAGCGGTAACCTAAGAGCTTGCATGTGAGGTGGACGGATGTACCATCTGTGTGTGTGGGCTGTGTGCGGGGGCGGGAGCTGACTATCCCCAGGTAGTTAGAAAAGCATGTTCAGCCTAATGACACATTTTAAAAAGTCATCAATATTAAATAAATATAAATTAAAATTAAATCAAATGCTGTTTATTGCAACCAAAAACAATTCAAAGATTTAAAAGAAAAAGTAATCCCCCCACCACCATTTTAATCAACCCCTGAGATAACCAACATTAACAACAAATACCCTTCCACACCAGACTTTCTCTGTCTTATATAATGTATTCAGGTGTTTCCCCATTGATTTTTTTCACATTGCTTTCAAATTTTAGCCACCTTAAAAGTACTGCAAAAAACATTGTGCATAGATCCTTTATTTTTGTGGGGTAGATTTCCAAAAATGAGACTGCTGGGTTAAAGTGTGTTGTTATTTACAACATCATTATCATTGGTAATATATATATTGCCAGATTACTCTCACAAAACATAACAGCAGTTTACACCTTTACCACTTGTAACACGAGTATTCATTTTCTCTTGTTCTGGTGAGCACTGGCTAGCATTATTATTTGCCAGCTGACGTGTGAAGTACGGTGTCTACCTGAAGACTGAACACTTCATGCTTATTGGCTATTTGGATTTTTTCTGTGAATTTCCTGTATATATCCAATTTTTCTGGTATCAGTTATTTTTAATGCATTTACATAATTGGGGGGGGCATTAACTCTTTTATCATACAGTACAAACAGTTTTCTCCAGGTGTTTCTTTGGTCCTTTACTTTTTGAGTCTTTTTTTACTGGTTGCTTAGTGAATTATTCTCTTAAGGTTCCATCAGCAGGTGGAATGGAAGACCACTTCCATCCTTGAGCAACCAAGGCATCATACTCCTTCACTGCCTGCTCTGTCTGGAGGACCCGTGCATCAATCAATGCCTTGTTTCTCAAGGCATTCCAGAGCTGATGGAGGCACCTTCACGGCCTCGCTCATCCCTCGGCCAGTCGCAAGGGTCTGCACATGCTTCTTGACAACTTCCTCCGATCTGCAGGCTGCACTCCAGGAGAATGCTCAGTTCCTGTTTCTCTCCAATTCCAAGTGCAACTTCCCCTGGCCACACTTTGCAGTCCTTGTAGATTTTAGTAGAGTCTTGTACTTTCATTTGCCCCCATGAAAGGGAAGCAATTTCAGGGGAAGACACAACGAACTTAGCTGAAATCCAAAGCCCTCTCCACAGAGTTGCGATCCCAAATGGCTCTGTGCTTTACCTCTCACCTTGGTTAGTGTAGGCCTTCTGTTATGAGTTCTTGATATATGTAATTTTTTATGTGGTGAAAATGTCTATTTTTAAAAACAATTCTGGGTTTCTGTCTTGCCAGTAGAGCTTTCCTATCCCTCACATTATGTACATATTCTCCTAGTAGTCTAAAACATATTTTATTAGACCTTTTACATTCAAATTTCTAAATCACATGGAATGTGTTTTTATATACAATACAAAGTGAAAATATTTACTTTTTTTCTGCAAAAATAGCCAATTATGCCAATGTTATTTATTAAATAAGTCATTCTTTTTACACTTTCATTGAATATTGACTCCCATACATACGTAGGTTTATTTCTGCCCTTGCCCTACTGTTCCACCTCTATTTTTGTGCCAATAGTACTATCTTGTAGTTATACCTGTTTAGTAAGTATAATATCTAGAAAGATATGTCACTACTCACTACTTGATGTAATTTTCTTGCTCATTCTCAGACATTTTTTCTTCCATGTGATATTTTGGTATTTTGAGATAATTCTCACTGGAAATCTGATAGAATTTGCATTACATGTATTTACATTAATTATGAAAAGATGAACATATGAAGTCTTTTAAGAAACCTAATGTGTATGTGTTTGAGTCTTTTAGTGCCTGTTCCTTTCCTAATAACTTTATTTCTAGTGATTTTATAAAGTATTTTTTTCTTGTGAATGAGAATTTTCCCACTTCTAGTTAAGACCAGGACTGAGGAAAGTTATTGATGGTTTTGTATATTTATCCAGCTCACTTGTCAAATTTTCTTACTTCAGTATTTTTTCTTAAAATATTTACATGTTTGTTTTCTGCTCTCAAAGTGGCTAATTTATAATTGGTTATGTGTAGGTTTGAGTTTATTCTTATTCTGTTTGATGCACATCTCCCATCATGGAAATATATCAGATATAGCAGATGTGCCCAGACAGAGTGAAAGGAAAAAGAGAGATGCCAGGAGTTAGCAAAAATCTACACACTGATCAGTTTATTGCCAATCACATAATAGCAGAAACCCAAGTCCTAACCAGTTGTGAACCCGTCACTAGGCATTACTGTGAGGTATCAGTATTACCGTAGTGTTGTAGAGCATTGCTGTATTTATGATTGTTCAGAAAAAGAACTGATCACCGTGGGCACCGCAGATACCACATAGTAGGTTTACATCTCAGTATCTCAAATAGAGTGGTTATTGTTTAGTGGTTATTAGAAGGACATTAAAAAAAAAATTCATGCTTGGAAAGTACAAGATTCCTATATACTCCCTCATGCACACACCCAGATCCCCTCTATTGTTACCATCTTGCATTAGTGTGACATATTTGTTACAGTCAATGACCCAATATTGATACATTATCATTAACTAAAGTTTACATTAGGGTTTCTTCACTCCTTGTCTTGTACATTCTGTGGATTTTGACCAATGTATAATGCATATGTCTATGTCATACAGAATAGTTTCACTGCCCTAAATAATAGTAAAACTCTCAGGAATCTTTTTTGATGGTTTTGAGCAGTAATATGAAATAATCCCTAGGTGATCTTTCCATTGCAGGGTAGAAGATGTCTATGGATGTGACGTTTCTGGGGACAGGCGCAGCATACCCATCCCCAACTCGGGGTGCCTCTGCTCTGGTCCTTCGGTGTGAGGGCGAGTGCTGGCTCTTTGACTGTGGGGAGGGAACCCAGACCCAGCTTATGAAAAGCCAACTTAAAGCAGGTTAGTGTGCATTCAGCTATCTCATTAAGACTGTCTCTCATTCTACTTTATTTTCGTAGCTGTCCTTGGGCCTTTGCTCAGAAACAACCCCGACAGTTGCATCCCACTTCAGTGCTGGAGTCCTGGCAAGACGTGGAAGGCCCTCAGAGTCTGGCTACGCCCACTGAATTTCATTCATTTATTTACTTTTTATTTATTGCATAAATACTGAGAGCAAAGATTTGTAGAGGTTCAGGGAGTAGAGGATGGAGTGAGATACATCAAGCATGTTAGATGGACACTGCCCAAGCAGGAACAGTGTACAAACTTATTTCCACCGGGAGAAAGTTGTAAGTATCATGAGCGATTGCAAAGGGCAGTAGATGTTCAGAGGAGGGGCATGTTCTTTTTTACTTGGAGTCATCAAGGAAGGTATTTCAGTGAGTTGTTGAAGGGAGAGGTGGGATCCCCCACGCCACGCCGGGGAGAAGATGTCCCAGCCATAGGGGATGGAGTGAGCAAAGGCCCGGCAGGAGGGAGACCTAGGAGTATAGAGATGAAAAGCTTCAGCATGGAGTCAGGCAACCCTGGGTTCCAGTCCCAGCTGTGTCTTGGCTTGTGACCTGAGCAGATCAGCAAGCTTAAGCTTTGCTTTCCTCATCTCGAAATGGGAATAAAAACTCTACTTAGAAGGGATGTTAGGAGAATTATATAAAATAATCCCTTCTCTGTGTGGTCGTTTCCTTCTCATCAGTGAACTCAGATACCATCTCCTCAAAAGCTCTGCGAACCTCCAGGGTTAAGTAGTTCCGTCTTCACGCCAGGCATTCTATTGCTCCATCCTATTTTTATTGACTTCTTAGGATCATCAATATCTAAAATTATGTATTATTTCAATAGTCATTTCTGTGTGTACTACCTCCCTATACTAAGCTCAGTGATCACTAATGTACCTGCTAGCAAATATCCGCCCTAGTAAATATGCCTAGTAAATAAATATCTATTCAGTTAATACATGAATAAGAGGTTCAGCACTCTCTCTTATTGGGTCTTAATAAATGGTGGTTATTGAAGTTACTCTTCATATGACTCAACTCAGTGCATGGCATTTGATGACTAAAAGAGTTATAGCATCCAAGGATCTGTTGGTCTATTGGTAGAAACTGACGTGTAAACAATCTTACTGCAATGTGGTAAGTAGAATAATGGAGGTGTTTTCTAAGTACTTCTGGAGCACTAGGGAGGGGAGCACTGACTGTATCTGCGTGTTCAGAGAAAGCTTCCCAGAGGTAGTAACACTTGAACGGGGATCTAAGAGATGAAGAGATGTCTCTCTGGTGAGAGAAGTAGGGCCGGACGTTCCAGGAACACACAAGAACGTGAGCAACACAACAAGTAAGGGAGTTCCTGGGAGAGAAATGACATGTTCGAGGAATGCTAAGCCACCCTGAACACTGAGTATTTGGCTAGGATAGATGAGAGAGAATATTGCAAGTAAGTGAGGGCAGACTATGAAGTCTTCTGTGGTATATTAAGGTATTTGGACCTTATTGTTTTGTTGGCAATAAGAACCATTAAAAGTTTTAAGCATGGGAATGACATGGTCCGGTTTGTGTTTTAGGACAGTTTTCCTATGGCAGGTGTATTGGGAGAGAGAGAATAGAATCAGGGAGACCAATTCCAAGGAAGTTGTGTTCATCTGAGAGGAGAGAAGATGAGGATGTTAAAGCAGGAAGTATAGACAGCAATGAAGAAGACTAAGTCTAAGAGGTGCTTGTAGAGCCAGCAGGAGGTAGTGACCATTTGAATGTCTAGGGTGTGAAGAAGTGGAAAATTATTACAAGTTACAGATGGTGATGTCCCAGCTCTAGACAGGAAGGCACTATATCGTTTGGGACACATGGCCTTAAGGTGTACACAGTTCAGTCATAATTATGTACTATCTTGTGCTGAAACCCCGAAGTGAGGGCAAGTACTATGCTTTATGTCCCTTGGGTCACATAGGGATTCCTTTTGTGAGAACTCTCAGGGGAAGCATAGACCAGAGTGGAGGCTGTAATATGTAACAGTTTAGAGAATAGGAATTGAGGTGGCAGAATGATTAAAATAGAAACAACGAACTATTAAGTGTGGGTGCTAGAAGTTTGGGTGTGGGAATAAGTCTTTACTTTTTATTTAATAGTGTATATATTATCTTATGCTGCTTAATAGATTATAAATTTCATGTCCTATTTGCATTTATTATCTTGTGTCTTTGGGTCAGAGAGTTTGGGCCTGGTTTATTTGGGTTCTCACTTCAGGGCCTCACTAAGCTGCAATCCTGTTACTGCCCCAGTTGAGCCTGGGGAAGAATCTACTTCGGAGCTCACTCAGGTTGTTGGCAGAATCCTTAGAGTTGTAGGACTGAGGCTGCCCACAGCTCTTACAGACCTCCTGCAGAGGCTAGCCTTGGGGGCTTCTGCTTCATGATAGCTTGGTGTGATACCAGAAAGGGAGAAAGATACTCAAGAGGAAGTCTGATGGAGTCAGAAGAGACGGCAAGACAGAGTCTTAAATAGTGTAATGGCATTTCACCCTGTGCTGTATTTTATGGTTAGAAGCAAGTCACAAGTCCTACCTATTCTCAAAGGCAGGGAATTGTAGAAGGACATGAACAGCAGGAGGCAGGGGCCATGGGTACCACCTTAAGTCTCATCTGCCACAGTACCTTTCTCTAATATTTTGTATTTTATAGCCTCTTTACATAGTATTTTTTAAAGTAAACAGTTTGTAAAACTAAGCCTGACAAAAAATATTTTTAAGAGAACCTTTAGTCAATGAAATTTTTATTGGCTTAAAAAAAAATTCCTGGCCTCAGAGGAGAGTGAGATGGTAATCACAAATGTTATCTATGACTTTAGCACTTCGAAAGCCCCCAGTCTTAGACTGGAATACAGCACCCTCAAAACACCTTGGCTTCTCTCAGTAACCCAATATGAACCTATCACTATTCATTTCATCAAAACCCTTTAAAATTGTACAACCTCCTTGGGTAATAATAGATGACTTTCATAAGGAAGTATTTTCTTATTTATCTAAACATAACTTTCCATGGTCTTAATATGCAGTCATCTGATTAGCAATTATAGGTTTGCTATGTCTATATTTCCTTCGTAATTTTAAAGACTGAGTTTAAGCCTTCCTTTTTTCCCTTAAAAATGATTATAAAAAGTATATATGCTCACTGTAAAAATTCAAACAAAGCAGAAAAGTATAAATAAGATAAATTTTCTGTACATATATACATGGTCCTGATGTAGGTATATTTGTGTATGTGTGTGTGTGTAATTTTGTATAAATGGAATCACACTCTACTTGGTGTAACCTGCTTTTTGTCAACTCAACAACATATACAAACAATATATTGCAGACATTTTCCTAGGGCAGTGAATATAACTGCATCATCATTCCATTCCTCTGTGGATGACATATTCCCCTGTAACTTTCTTGTTCTCAAGTGAAAGGGAACACATGCATTTTTCTTCCTTCATTTGATAGCTTTCACTTACCTTTGATAATTGTGGTTGCCATTCCTTCTCCCTCTGAAATCAAGTTTCCTGAAAAATGAAATGTTTGTCTTCCCTGAACATGTGATAACTGTGGGAAGCAGTTTTTTAATTAACTTGACTCATTTGCTTTGGGTCTACAGATTGTGTTGGAGTTCGGTTTGGCTGTTTTGCAGTGGAAAGTCTGATGTGGCACTTTTGAGGTCAACGTGAGATCAGGACTCAGCAACTATTGCAGTTCTTTAGCCTGTAGAGATCTCAGGTCACGCTTACGGGGTGCCTTGGCATCCCAGAAAGCAGGAAAGGGAAAATGAAAGGGTTCTCAAAGTAAAAAGAACAGCAAAAACAAGGACTACAAAGAAAACACAAAAAGGAGCATATTGAGCCTTCTAAAGTGCCACCTGGGGAGTCTCAAGGCACAACATCAGCCTCTGCCCAATCTATTGTTTTCTGCCACAGCCGTCTGGGCTTGGTGTAGTAACCGGGAGGACTCTTGGGAGAACATTTTTGTCCTGATTTTACAGGACAAACTTTTTCTGTTCTTTTATGACAGCAAATGTTTGAAATATGTGGGCCATGAGGTAGGACCCGAAGCCTCTGTTATACTAAAAATGTGTTAATTATGATTGTTACTTTAAAAATGCCTGTGGTGCATCTTAGAAAAATGCTAATATGGCATCCTGCCACATACCAGCAGCAAATTTCATTTACCATTGGGTAAATCAAGTTACAGCCTAAGCCAGAATGTGCTGAAAAAACTGTGTGTTAGTTCAGGCTGAAGGTAAGAGACAGACTTTTACAAACCACCATAGGGGATCCACCTTCTGCTCTGCATTCTGGGGTTGTCCACCTCCTCCCCTCTCAGTTCTTCACCCAGCTTCCTCTGCTACCTCCTTCATCCTTCTCCCCTTGCCTCTCCCTCCCTCATCATCTTCCTTTTTATCCTCCTCCTTTATCTCACTCAGACAAGCGGGCTCAGACTTGGTTAGTTAATCTCTGTCAAGTGTAGAAAGTCCTTAAAAGGCAGTTGTGGGTTCAGGCACTAGTCCAGTCAGTTGGAGCCAGTGGAACTCTCGTTCTGCTGGAAATACCTATATTTGCTATTCTCAGAGGGAGCAGGAGGGGGCAGTGTAACTGTCCGATGCGTTTGACACATGAGGCCTATGTAGTTACTTAAGTGAATTATTTTGGCACACTTCCTTATTGCAACTTGTTTTAATGATTAAAAAGATATGTAGAAAGACACTCTGAAAACTAACACTGTAATTTGAAGATGTCTTATTTAAAAAATTATGCCTTAGTAAAACTGTCTAGTGAAATAAAGCCTGTCTTTCTTGCTTCTGGAATCACTTAGAAAAATATAAAAAAATAAGTTTATGGTGATAACTAAAACTCTAAATTCATTTTACCACTTTCTCTGTAAGTTGTTATGCATATTTCAAGTGGCTTTATATGGATTTTTATTTCTGAAAAGTTCCCAATCTCATTTCTCTCCCTCAATCAAAAGGGAGAATTACCAAGATCTTCATCACGCATCTTCATGGAGACCATTTCTTTGGCCTTCCTGGCCTCCTCTGCACGATTAGCCTGCAGAGTGGCTCCACAGTCGCCAAACAGCCTATCGAAATCTATGGCCCTGCAGGACTTCGGGACTTTATCTGGCGAACCATGGAACTCTCTCACACAGAGTTGGTCTTCCCTTATGTAGTTCATGAGCTGGTGCCTACAGCAGATCAATGTCCCCCAGAAGAACTAAAAGAATTAACAGACATGAGTAGAGTGGACCGCCCTCCCAAAGAAGGGAAAGGAAGAACTATCGTGTTAGACTCAGAAGAAAACTCATACCTTCTGGTTGATGATGAACAATTTATTGTAAAAGCATTTCGCCTCTTTCACCGAATTCCCTCCTTTGGGTTTTCAGTTGTGGAGAAGAAACGTCCAGGTAAACTCAATGCACAGAAACTAAAAGACCTCGGTAAGTGTTTTTTTCCTTCTCATCAATCAAGCTGTTGTTAACTAAAGCTGTTAGAAGTGTCATAGCGACCTTCCTTTCCTATCTCGTAGGCCTAAAGCCGACATTTTTTCCATTCATTTCCTTTGCCTAAAGTTTGCTTATTATGGGAAATTCCTGGAGCCAAAAGATGCTATTCAGAGCAAAACCCAAGTATATGTTTGAGTCCTTCTCTCTTCAGCTTCCCTGATGCACACTCTTAGTCTTGTCTTCAGCTTTCACTGTTTTGGTTGGCAGTGTAGCGCTGTTGTCTTAGGTCCAAGCTTTTATTTTGTCATGTCTTCCTCTTGCAGTATGTTTTCAATGACATCTTTGGCCTAAGAATGTTTGCCATGTATTAACTTCGCAGCTGCAACCACTTGCTCTCAGGGTTTGCCTTCTCTACCCCGCCTAAGTTAGTTTGGTGTTCAGAACACTTCCCTTCAACCATCTTACGTAGCCGGGTTCATCACAGCTGGAAGCAGGCACCCAAAGATGGCTCGGGGCCCTCCGTGGCTTCATACCCTCTCCATGCTGGGCCTTCATGCATGAGGGGGTCTTCAGCACCTCTCTCAAAGCAGTGTTCAGGTCTGCCGTACCTCTAGCATCACCACCTTCCTTGGCGTGGCCATGGCAGAGCCTATAAAAAGCATGATGGTGCCTTTTTTATGTTTGTTTGTTTCTTTACCTAACCTCTCCCTTCTTTACCAAGTAAAACAAAATACAGACTTATAAGGAAAAGTGACTCAGGCCAAAGGTATTTTTATTATCTAAAAACCTATGGAAATACTCTTATGTTGGGAAACTTTGAACATGATATATGTTAGAATTAGTAAACACAATCTGTTCGTTTGTATATTTTGTCCAGAGTGATGATCAGGTATTATTCTAGATGAGATTTAAGCACAGTTTAGTAAATGTGGAACTGCCTCTATCTCCAAAGAAGATTATGTATGTGTGCCCTAAATGCTCCTTGATTTTGTCATCCAAACAACCCTAACAGTATTAAGTTAGCTTGTAGGTACCTCGTCATTATTTAAATGGACTCCAATTTTGCCCAAGGTGAGCTTATAGAATAAAACATTCTCAAAAACTTTTATTCCTGTACAAAGCAGAGGATCTAGGCTGTTATCTTGACTGGAATAAGGTCTTAGAGGGACCTAAGAGCATAAAACCCATTTGACACTTGTGCTTGGGAAATGTTTTAAGTACTAGGGCATTGCCAACACTGAACTTTTAACAATGTATAAATATTCCAGTTTTCCACAAATAGTAAAATATTTATAACAATTATGAAAAGAATTGGATGCCTTTGCCATTTGCTATTTGCTGTGTTGCTAAAACAGACTCTCTTAACAAGTCATAAATTCCATCCCCATGATGTGATGTTATCTGCCTCCATCATTAGGTGTTCCGCCAGGTCCTGCCTATGGGAAGCTGAAAAATGGAATTTCTGTTGTTCTGGAAAATGGAGTTACAATTTCTCCCCAAGATGTCCTAAAAAAGCCTATTGTTGGAAGAAAAATCTGCATTTTGGGTGACTGTTCTGGGGTTGTGGGTGATGGAGGAGTGAAGCTGTGCTTTGGAGCAGACCTGTTGATCCATGAAGCGACCTTGGACGATGCCCAGGTTGACAAAGCAAAGGAGCACGGCCACAGCACGCCACAGATGGCAGCGGCGTTTGCAAAGTTGTGCCAAGCAAAGAGGCTGGTTCTGACTCACTTCAGTCAGAGGTACAAACCAGTTGCCTTGGCCAGAGAAGGAGAAACAGATGGGATTGTAGAACTAAAAAAGCAAGCTGAGTCAGTGTTAGATTTCCAAGAAGTGACTCTAGCAGAAGATTTTATGGTGATTGGCATTCCAATCAAGAAATGAAACCAGTGTTCCTGACTGTATACCGACATGTCTATGACTATGTTACTGAACCAGCAGTTGAGTTTATTGTTGTTATTGTTGTTATGTCGTTGTTGTTTTGGTCTAATATTATTTGGGTCCTAATAATCCTAAAAAGGGCGGAGCTGCATTGCTGAGTTGACTCAGCAGCGAGAGGGAGCAACCTTTTTGATAATAAATCATTTTAAAAAGAAAAAAAACCAGCATCCTTTTTAAAGTCCAAATTTGACAAAATGATAGACTATTCAGGTATACCTTGTGTTTTGTGGCTGCTTCCTCAGATACATGCCCGTACCCCATGCAATCCCGGGCTTAGCTTCTGCCCAGCTTTATTGCTGTGGTTGGCACAGTACACAGGGCTTGGCCCTCTTGGCTAAAAATGGTATTTTGGCAGTTTGTGTTCAATCTGTTCATGTTATTAACAGAATAGAGAGAAATGTAATGAGACATCAGACATGTAGAATTGAAGCTGGCATGTTAAATCTTGAATTCTTTGCTGGAATGCTGAATGCATTGTTGGGCTAGGTGTTTATTCTTCAATTAATATGCTATCGAACTTTCAGGTTTACTGTAAACCTGTGGTTCTTCTCTGGGTGAGATACCACTCCCCTAGATGGAGTTTTGAAATTGCGGGGATGTTTCTTGTCAAAATGAGTGGGGGATTGATGGTATGTAGTCATTAGGAGCTAGGGATGCTAGATCCTGCAAAGTTTGGGTCAGTTCTGTGCAATAAAGAATTATCTCACCCCAAAATACAAATTGCAGGCTAATTGAGATACATAGCAACTTAAAACTTATACTCCCAATGTGAATATAATTTATCAAAATTAGTGACATAATGAATTGAACTACTCAGTAAGTCAAATTCTACAACAAATCCTAAAGAACTAGCTAAGTGAATATGTGGGAATTAGAATGTCATACCAAAATGATTTGACAGAAATGAGCCCTTAGCTGGAGCTTATGAATCCAGTGGTAAAGAAATGATATTTATTCAACTGAGGGTTAATTTTACATGTTTCTGTTAATAATTTGAGGACAATTTTAACAAATGGCCTTTCTAGAATAGCTTTTCCTTCTGAGCTGCCTTCCACCTTCCTTCTGTCCGCCCTAGGATAGTTCTGATTCATTTGCCCCACAATATTTCTCAAAATGTGTTACATGAAAGCTAGTCTCAAGTACTGATTCATTCATAATGGTTCCCTAATCAAATCAGTTTGGGAAGCCCTTTGTGCTATGTGTTTCTCTGGGAGTTTACAGTGTCCATTGGTATATTAAAAACAGTACAGCTTGAGTAGTCATAAACCAGTCTTTGATGCCTGATAGGCCCGATTTCAGAGTCCTTTTCTGTACCTTATGGTGGTACCTGTGTGGTCTGGAGCAGATAATTTACTCTCTGCACTTCTGCTTGCTTATCTCTCAAATGGGAAAAATAATATCTATGTCACAGGGTCACTGTGAAGATTAAATAAAACAGTGCATAAAAAGAGGGTGGCCTGTTGCGTAAAGGCATTGAGAGGTCTTGCGGTGCAGAGGCCTGTCAGCTCTGCTGAACCCCTTTCTCAGCCCCATTTCTCCATATACTATCTATTAACATCTCAAGAACCCTGAGAGTTTTATAGTGCACATATTTAAAAATATTGTCATGGTACATGCTGTTAAATTCCTTTAGGTTCTGGGGCTTCTCTAGTAAAATTTTGACTCCTAGATAATTCTAGAGTCCCTAAAGTAGCAATAACGAACATAGGTCTAGTTACTTAATATCGCCACCATTCTGAATCAGGCTCCAGAATGGGCTGGTTCTGCCCTACTCTAGGCTCTTGGCCCACCAGAGTACCAGACTTAAAGTATAACTTGGTTTCTGAATTTGATTCAAACAAACATTTATTAGACACTTACAGTATGGCTAAACCTACAAAAGAGAGAATGGCTAGTACTAGTACCTCAACTGCATGGAGCTCTTGAGTATAAAGATTGTATCTTAGTCACCTCTACACGCTTGGAACCACCCATAGTGAGCACTCAGAAATGTTTATAGAACGAAACGAGGCCCCAATAGCATAAGGGTGCAAACTTTAGAACCTAAAGTTGAGGATCTGTGCCTAGCCCATTTCACTACTTTATGTATCCAGAATCTTTTGCCCAGTTGGGGGTGCTCCATTCACTGAGTACCGACTAAGAGCCAGGCTTTTCATGTTGGGAGTATGTAAATGAATATAAGACAAAATTCCAAGCTTACCGTCTAAAGGGTAGAAACAGATAAGTAAAAGCATATAGTTCCTTCCACAGTTCTCAGTTTTGCTGCACCTGAGCATTATTTGGTAGCTGACTTGAGATGTGCCTTTAGAATCAGGCTCTATTAATATATGTGAGTCAAGCCTTGGGAGACCATGGGAATGTGAGAATGAATTGATACATTGAATCAAGTGTAGAGTATCAGTGCCCAGTGAGAATTTTTTCTTGGACTCACTTCTGGACTAGAATTCGTTCTCGATGGTAAGACACACTCTAAGAATCTATGGTGCTAGAATTAAGAGTGGAGCTTATATTGGACTTCCCAGAACCTATAATCTGGTTGTAGGACCCTGAGAAGGGATTAGACTGTATTGTGCCCAAACTTCTTCAATCATTGAATCCTCTTTTGCCAAGGAACATCTTAGAACACTGAGAAATGCTGTTCCTTGATATTTCTCAAAATTATATTTTTTACCTGCATAACTTATTGAGGTAATGAATTACATATCTACACCTAGTATTTTCTTTGTCCTAAGCTGACTTTCAAGTATCAGGAATCCACAAGTATCTGCTTATTTTAGATGAAAAAACATGCAGTTTTCAGTTCTTTTTCAAAAGGTGTTTAAACTCACCCAAATAGACCCCCAAATCGCTCTTTTTTCTAATACTTATGCCTCATTAATATTGCTTTTAATCATAAAAGCAGCATATGCTTGGTAGAGAAATTTTTTTAAAGATTCAAGAACAGAAGATAATTACTTATAATTCCACCATCCAGAAAGCTACAACTTCTGGTCCAGTGGTCCTGAAACTGAGGTGTGAGTATTACATAGGTGGACAAGGATGTGCGTAGACAGATCCTTGGGCTCTGAAGTAGGTCTGGGATGGGACCCAAGAATCTGCATTTATTAATAGGCCCCCAGGTGATTTTGAAGTATATAGGTGGCAGATCACACTGAGGGGAAAAGCTCTTTTTTCTATGCACTAAAAAAAAATGGGGTGTATATAGATACTTTATACATATTTAAACATACGTTTATATGTGTTTATTATACACATGCACACATCCATATTTTTACATGTAGGTTGACCTCAACTATTTTTCTAATTTAATATCATGAACATTTTTCCATAGCATAGCATTAACTGTTCTTTGAAAGTATGAATTTAATGACTTTATATTATTCCATTCAATAGATATAATTTAACCATTTTCCTACTTTTGGGGCATTGAGATTGTTTTCCTTTATATGGAAATGATGCTATCATGAATATTCTTGGGCATAAATCTTTGTATCTCTGAGTATCTTCTTAGGATTGACTTCTCTGAAGGTCCAACATCTGATTTATTATTTTAGAATCTGGGTAGGAATCACCCACTTGTTTTGTAGCCTACACTCTGCAACAGCATGACAAAGGCCTGTTTCATTACTCCATCAATAGATGGTACAGGATATCATCAATTAATGACCTTTCCAACATACTTCTTCCAAGACATTTCTCTTATAAGGATTATTTTTGCCTCCTAGTACAAATAACTTTATTATGTCTTTCAACTAGCACTTGTAATTCAGTGATTTTCTTGAATATTCTTAGGCCAGCTTAAAAATGTGGTAGTTTTTACTTGAAAGAGTATAAAAGTCCTTATTGCTACAAATGTGTTCATGACATACACAGTGAAAACGATCTTGTCTTCACAAAGGTGTAAACTTATAGTGAAATGTACCAGTTCTGTTCTTACTGATTGATGGTTTTTTCAGGTAATGGATGACTCAGTATTTTTTTATATGGGAAGAATAAAAAGGAAATGCTGGTAATGCTTTGAATGTTTGCTCTTGGCCGAGTAAAAACAGAGTTCAGTGGGGTGGAGCGGGACATGGGGTAATTTCAAGAAATTCTTTTCTTCCATAGTAGGAACTAAACAATACTTAAAACTGAAAAATAAAGAGCACTTTAAGTATATGTTTTAAAAGGAGGAGTAGTAAGTACCAGAGGAATAGTTGGAGGAAGGGATCCTTAGTGGAAGCTGCAAGAAATATGGGTAAGGACAGAGGACTACTATTTTTCATAAGCCTAATAGAACCAGTACTATTTGATATTTTGAATTATTGGTATGTGTTTGTATCCGTTTAGTTTAAAAATGACATTAAAACACACAATAAGACATTGCTCTGAATAATATAAATTACTAGTTTCCAATAGTGCGCCCTGCCATCCCCCCCCGCCCCCCCTCCCCCAGCGCCCTGCACAATTGAAAGTCTGTAATGAGCTTGCCGTACCCACCCTTTCCAGCCTGGTCTTTCCACAGTACCACTCATTTTTGCAGCCCCAGCCACACAGGCGTTCTGCAGTTCTTTGTCAGGGGTTTCTGTTGCACAGTCTTGGCGGACTGCTCCCTCTCCTCCCTCTGACCTGGAATGCTCCTTCTCCTCTCCCCAGGTTAACCCTCACTGGGCCTTAGGATCACAGCTCTGCAGTCACATCCTTATGGAAGCCATCCTATTGATTGATGTTTCTCTTTCCCACTAGGACTGTAAGCTTCAGAAGAACAGAACTGTGTCTGATTTTGTTTCCCTTTGTGCCCTAGCTCCTAGCTTAGGGCCTGGAACATATTAGGCATTCCATAAATAGTGGCGACTGGCTCAATGTACCTTGACAACCTGTTATCCTATTAAGATGCAATACTTTGTTCTCCTAGGGATTTTTCCTGATTAATAATAAAAACAAACAAAAATCCCCACCCTTAATCTCTCAGCTAAAACCGAAGAGGGAGAGATTGGTGACCTTAATGAGGCAAATCCTTATAAATACGAATTCTAAAGATTTAGCTTGGTGTCCTAAGATAGGTGGACAGTTACCTAGAGTCAGGGAAAGGGCTGGAAAAGGAGTTTCTCTGCCTAAGAAATTGGAATATCGGCTTTTGCTATGTATAGGGAAGTTAGAGCAAAAGTAATAAAGAATGAGGGGAAAAGGCCAAGCCCCATGCAGGAGTCTGGAGCTCCATGCATGGTAGAGAAATGGCGGGAGAATCTGATAACAATTTTATGGTGGCTGTATTATTTGGAAATAAATCCCTCTGTTTTCCCCAAACTTTCTTTGAAGTCAGCTCGACTCAGTGCTTGGGGATCCCTCCCCAACCCTCCATACCACCAAACAAGAACGAGTTCTGAATTTCATGACTGGGTTGACCTGGTTGCGGGGGTGGGGTGCGGGGAAGACAGCAGGAGTGAGAGAGTGAGACAATCCAAACCTAAGACAATTCACAGGAGCTGGAGTCAGATGACCACAAAAACCTAAGTCTCCCAGGAATTTTCAGAAAAGGGTAGGGAGGGCATTGACCTTTACATAACCCATAAATGGGAGTGGGGGCCAGTGAGGATTTGAGCCAATTTCATATATATCTTAAAGGACAGGGTAACACCAGCTGACATGTGGACACAAATATTTCAGTGTCCTTGATGGACATAGTACAAGGATTAAAAACGGTCATATCCAGGGTAACAAGTTGAGGAGGGTACCTAAGTTTATCCAAAGTAAAAAAATATTTCCACTCCTAAATAAAACAAGCAGAGAAACACTATTGCTCAGATGTCAGCATGCTAATTATACACCAGCAGACTTGGCAGGTACAAAGATTAAATTCGCCCACAAAAAAAGTAAAAGGGGAAAGGCAAGGGATCAAGTTTCCCAGCTATATAAATCCCAGAAACTGTAACTGCCAGAAACTGTTCCTGCAGCCTCAGGTAGAACTAAGTAACATTTAATTCAGTGCCACCAAAATGAAACCAAGGTTATTTTGTCTAGGTGGTTCTCTACATTGTTGTGGCTTCCTGAGATTATAGGCTTGACCATATCTCTGTCAAACATACTGGATTGGAGCTGACCTTGTAGAAAGACCCATGTCTGGGTAAGCACCCCAAACGCTGATCCTAACTGGCTTACAAAGGGCCTTACGCAGAGCACATCTTCATACGGCTGGTGGATACTGGAACACGATTGATTTCCTCCCCCACATGCCTTTATTGGGAGGCAATATAACTACTGCAGCGGTCTTAAAACAGGTATTTATGCCCCTGGGGATATGTGAAGACTTTTCTAAGTGTATACAGACATACTTTCATATATTTCCTAAAATCAGTCTTCCTGAGAATTATGATATACACAGTGTCTTGCTGGTTCCATTGCATAATGCTCCGGGAGAACAAACATCTGAGAGACCGAAGAAAGTAATCATTGAAATATTGGTATGGGGGTTGAAACATGAATGATTAGATAAGATTCTTTTGCAGGTTGAGTTGTTTCTAATTTGTTGCTTTGTACAAAATTAAAGGAGGATCTAATCAAATCCAGATCAAGGAATATCATCTGTCCAATGATAGATATTTAAAACAGTTTTATTGAGATATAATTTATATACCATATAATTCCATGGGTTTTCATATTTTCACAGAGCTGTGCAGTCAAAAACCACTAGCAATTTTAGAACATTTTCATTATCCC
The DNA here is from genome assembly GCF_014176215.1 of Rousettus aegyptiacus. Lineage (NCBI taxonomy): Eukaryota > Metazoa > Chordata > Mammalia > Chiroptera > Pteropodidae > Rousettus > Rousettus aegyptiacus. The sequence goes on from NW_023416287.1 coordinate 77,692,326, forward strand.
CCAAAGGAGCCCTGCATCCTTTGGCAGTTGCTCCCACTTTCCTCCCAAGTTCCCTTGCCCTAAGCTATTTTCAACCACTAATCTACTTTCTAACCACTAAGGTACTTTCTGTTTCTATAGATTTGCCTATTCTGGGTATTTCATATAAATTGAATATAATATGTGATCCTTTGTGACTGGTTCAGGATGTATCCAAATTGTAGCTTATAACAGTACTCTGTTCCTTTTTACAGCCAAATAATATTCTGTTGTATAGATATACCACATTTTGTTTATCTATTCATCAGTCAATCCAATGATAGATTATTTACAATCTATGTAAATAAATTATTTACGATATAGATTATTTACAATATACAGTAGATAATTATATTAAGAATGAAAAGGAAGAGATTGCTACAGATATTTACAAATATTTATTAGTTGTTAAAGGAGATATAAATAACTTTAATCCTAGATAACATTACTAAAATCACTTCCTTAAAAAAAACAATTTGCTAGAATTGATCCAAGAAAAAATATAGAAGCAGTCAAATTTTCTATTTATTAAATAAAGTGAATTTGTGATTAAAACCCTTCAAAAAAAAAACCAAAATACACACCTCCAAGCCCAAATGGTTTTGTTAGTGACTCATTCTAAACAATTAATGAAGAAATATACCTTTCTTCCATGAGCACTTCCAGAAAATAGAAAAAGAGGGAACACTTCCCAGCTCAGTTTATGAGGTCAGCCGTAACCTTGATGCCAAAACTTAAAGATGTTACAAGAAAGGAAAATTACAGACTAATTTCTGTCATAAAAACCTTAAAGAAACTAATTAGCTAATTGAATCCACCAAATATAAAGAGTACAACATCTTGGCAGAGGAGTTTATTCCAGGAATGGAAGTTTTGTTTAACATTTGAAAATTAATATTATTTGTCACATTAACAAAATTAATGAGAAAAAGTGGTAAAATGATCTCCATAGATATATTTTTTATAACACATATTAATTATAAGAACTCTTGCATATTAAGAATAAGAGGGAATGCCCATAACCCAATAATTATCTGCAAAAAATACAGTAAATTTTACAGATAGGTAGTAATAAAATATTGAAAGCTTTCTCCCTGAGAAGAGAAACAGATAAGGATGCCCACTGAATACCACTTCTATACAACATTGCTTTGAAGGTCTTAGCCAGTGTAATAAAGCAAGAAAAATGAGTGAAAGGTAAAAGGATTGAAAAGGAAGAAATAAAACTGTCATTTTTAGCAGATGATATGATTATGTACATAGAAAATCCAAAAGAATAAGCAGGTAGCATGTTAGGATTAACAAGTGAATTGAGCAAGGTTGCTGGATATTCAATCAGTACAAAGGAAATCAATTTGTTTCTATAGTCCAATATTAAACTGATTGAAAAAGTTTAAACGACACCATTTACAGGAGCATCAAAACCATAAAAAATTTAGGAATGAATCTAAAGAAAAATACACAAAACCTCACTGTCAAAAACTACAAAATATTCTTGAAATATATTAAAGAAGACTCAAATACATGGAACAGTATGGCATGTTAATAAGTGTGGGAGATTTAGTACTGGAAAGATGCCATTTATTTTAAAATTTATCTAGTTTCAATTTCAATCCTAATCAAAAGGTCTTCAGGTTTGTATGCAAGTATATATGAGGAAATTGATGAGCTATTTCAAACGTTTACATGGACATGCAAATAGACAAGAATAGTCAGGAAAAATCATGGAAGAACAAAATTAGAAGACTTCACTACCAGATAACAAGACTTATTGTAAAACTACAGTCATTAAGACAATGTGATATTGTTGTAAGGAAGACAAACAAATCAATGGAGTAGATAAAGTTCAGAAAAAAAAAAAAACCCAGACATACATAGTACTTCATTTATGACTAATATGAAATCCCTATACAATGGAGAAAGGATTGTCTTTTCAATAAATGGAGGGTCAATCAGATGTCCATAATGAAAAAGAATTACCTTGACTCCTATCTTAATACACTAGAATCAATTTCAGAAGGATTTTACATATAAATGTGAAGATAATATAGAATAACTCCTTGACTTGGGATAGGGGAAGATTTCTTAAATAGAATACAAGCACTAACAATACAGGAGAAGATTGTTAAATTGGACATTGAAATTCTATTCATAGAAGATACTCTCAAAAGAGTGAAAAGGCAAATCACAGAGTGATACGACATATTTGCAACAACAATAGCTGATAAAAGATTTGGATTTAGACTTCAACAGTAGTTATCTGTTACTGCATAACAAATTGCCACAAAACATTGCGATTTATTCTCTTACAGTTTTGGTAAGTTAGGACTCTGGGCACAGCTTAACTAGGTGCTTCTGGCTCTAGATCTCTCATGAGGTTGTAGTCAAGCTGCAGGCTCGAGCTGTAGATTCATTTAAAGACTCAGCTGAGGGAGTCCCCTTTTAAGCTTCTCACATAGTTGGCAGACCGTGGTCCCTTGTCACATGGGCCTCTCAGTGGGGCTGTCTCATGCAATGGCAGCTGGTTTCTCACAGGGCAAGCAAGATAAAGTGAGCACTCAAGACAGAAGCCACAGTCTTTCTATAACTTAACCTCAAAAGTAGCATCCCATTACTTCTTTCGTATTTCATTCATTAAGAAGTGAATCAGTAAGTCCAGCTCACATTCAAGAGAAAGGGATTCCACAAGGGCATAAATACCAGGAGGCAGGGGTGATTGCAAGGGCTGTCTTAGAGGCTGCCTACCCTTAGAATGGATTTTAAAAACTTTTAAAAATCTTAATCTGGGTGAGGATTATATGGGTATGTTTACAGTATGAAAATAATCAAACCATTTAGTTGTGATTTAGGCATTTTTTTGTATGTAGCTTATACATCAATGAAAAATTGGCTTAAGAACATTTTTGAGTTATGTGTCAATTATATTGCTGGGGGAAAAGAGAATATTTTTGATGAAAAATTCTAGGCAGCATTCTAAAGATTCATATTTCCTGATTATTCAATCAGGCACCAGTCTAGGTACTGCTGTGAATGGATTTCACAAATATGATTTAAGTCCCAAGTCAGTTAACCTTAAGATATGGAAGTTATCTGGGTGGGCCTGACCCAATCAGGAGTGTGGTTTGAAAGCAGAGAATTTTCTCTGGCCAGTAGTAGAAGGGCGAGTTAGAGAGGTTTGAAGCATGAGAAAAATGTGACAGTCCATTGCTAGCTTTAAAGATGGTGGAGGTTACATTCAAGGACCTGAGAGTAGCTTCTGGTTGCCAAGAGAGATGCCCAGCCAACAAGCCAGCTAGAAAACATTTACTTCGGTCCTATAATTGTAGAAAACTTTATTCTGCCAACACCAATGAAGCATGTTCTTCCCCAGAGCCCAGCCCTTGTAAAACTTTAATTTTGGACTTGTGCGACCCTAAGCAGAAAACTCAGTCAACAACCACTGACTTCTCAGCTACAAAATGGTGAGATAATAAATGGGTGTTGTTTTAAGCTGCTAATTTTGTGGTATTTTGTCATGCAGCAATAGAAAACTAATACAATCACAATGTAACGAAAAAAAAGCTTTATTGAGATATAATTCACATATCACACAATTTACTCATTAAAGTAAATTCAGTGGCTTACAGCATATGCATAAAATTGTACAACCATCACCACAATCAATTTTAGAACATTTTCATCATCTCGGAAAGAAATCCTTTACTCTTTATCTATCACGCCTCAGTTTCCCATCTCCCAAGTCTTAGGCAACTATCAATCCACATTCCTTCTTTATGGATTTGCCTATTTTTGGAATGTTTTGTGTCTGGCTTCTTTCACTTGGCATGATGTTTCAAGGTTTATCTATGCATCAGAACTTCATTCCTTTTTATAGCCGAATAATGAATATTCCACTCTGGATATTCCATACCCTATTTAGCCATTATTCTGTTGATGGATCAGGATTGACCTTTTTTTTTTTTTTTTTTTTTTGGTAATTGTGGTATAAAAAACAAAACAAAACAAAACCATGTAACATAATTTTACTCTCAATAATTTTTAAGTGTATGTTAGCATACTGTTAACTATATGTACATTATTGTAAACAGATCTCTACAACTTTTTCATCTTGCACAACTGTAACTCTTTATTTACTGAACAATATCTCCCCATTTCCCCTCTCCAGCCCCTAGCAACCACCAATTACTTTGTAATTTTTGTCATACAACTTGGACATAGTTTAAAAATTGTCTAGTATTAGTATTAGAAAACCATTTTCATTCACATTCACTTATTTATAAAACAAAATTCTCAGTGCTCACATCTGTAAAAATGAAAAATAGAGATAGCAAGGATATTGAACTTGGTCAGCACTAAGTAATATTTATTGACAGGTATAGAATTAATTGTTAAAAAAAACACCTATCTTTTTTAAGAAATATATTTCCAATGAAATTTCCCTTTTATATTATTAATTTGTATTTAGGTTATTTTGATCAATTATAACTATTTATAATTTTAATGATAGTTTGACCATAAGAAATTTTATAACTCTTGACTCTTGTGGTCACAAGAAATAAAATTTTTCAAAAAATATTCATATTTTGTTGTAGAAAAATATGACATGGTGACCAATAAAAGATGTTGAAGCTTAAGAATACAGTAGTCCCCCCCTTATCTGCATCTTGCTCTCTGTGGTTTCAGTTACCTGTGGTCAACCTCATTCAACTGCAGTCCGAAAATATTAAATGGAACATTCAGAAATAAACATTTCCTAAATTTTAAATCGTGCACCATTGTGAGTAGCATGATGAAATCTCATGTTGTCCCACTCCACCTCACGAAGGATGAGACTCACCCGTTTGTCCAGGGCCTCCACTCTGTACAGGCCCCGCATCCATTATTCACTTAGTAGCCATCTCTGTTATCACATTAACTGTGGAGGTATCTCAGTGCTTGTGTTCCAATAACCCTTATTTTACTTAATAATGGCTCCGAAGCCATTCGTGTAACTTTTATTATAATATATTATTATGATTGTTCTAATTCTTTACTAGTTATTAATCTCTTACTGTGCCTAATTTATCAATTAAATTGTATTACAGGTATGTTTGTATGTATAGGCAAAAACACAGTCTATATATAGGGTTTGGTACTATTCATGGTTTCAGGCATCTGTTGGGGCTCTTGAGACATATTACCCATTGATAAGGAGGGACTAGTGTAATATCAACAAAGGGAAGTAAAATGGAAAACAAGCACAAGGAGAAAAAAGAATTCTGAAAAATTTTATCAGGAGGACCACTGGTATATATACAGGTGAGAGCGCGGACTCTCAAATAAGACTGAATGTGGTCTTGGGTAATTATTTCATCTCTTGTATGCCTCAGTTTCTTCATCTATAAATCTGGAATAGCAATAGTATTGCTATGGATAAATTGTTGTAGAGATTAATGATTTAACATACATAAACATTTAGAACCGAAAGTGCTCTATACGAGTTAGATATAATCACTATTAAACCTCAAATTGGAGCCTAGGTTGTTCCCTCATCATTTAGACGTGCTTTAACTCCCATGGAGTTGTGGAATGCCCTCAGAGTGCTCCAGAGGGTGGGTAGGGAATCCCAACTTGCACAGGGTTGGGCCAGGGCACATCACTTTCCATTTGTTTTAAAGCCACTAGCCACATGTACTATGGAGCACTTGAAATGTGCCTAGTCCAAACAGAAATATGCTATAAGTGGAAATATTAACAGGATTTCAGACAGTATGAAAAGAAGAGTCTAAGATATTTCAATCGTTTTTTACATTGATTATATGCTGATGCGATATTTTGGACATATTAAATTAAAGAAAAATATTAAGATTAATTTCCTCTGTCTCTGTTTACTATTTTTAATGTGGCTACTAGGCGATTAAAAATTACATATGTGGCTTACATTGTACTCCAATGGACAGTGCTGCTTTGGACAGTCCGTCTCAATGTCAGCAGTCAGATGATGCTTTAGAAATATAATTGAGGTCATGTCTTTGCTCTGCTCAAAACTCTCCAATAATACCAGATCTCACTCCAAGAGTAAAAGACAAAATTCTGACCACAGTCTACCAGGTCCTATGTGATTAGCCCTACCCACTGCCACCCTCAATCTCTCTGGTCTAGGGTGGGATCCAGAGTTTGCTGAACCTGAAGCTTACACCATGGGCAAAGGGAGGAAGGGGGAAGAGGGTATGGGGTCCTCGCTAAGAGAAAGAATACAAATTATGAATATAAAATTGGGTACAGAATTGAATGTTAATTTAGAATGAGAAAATAAATCACAACAATTTAATGCAGGCCCCTTTCTTCTGATATCTTTTCAGGCAACTGACCTGACACGTTTACGTAGAAATGCTTCCAGATTGCGGCCTGGCTCCACCACCCCACCTCGAACTCAAAACCACTCCTGAAATTCCACTCAAGAACAGCAGTTCAGGCAAGTGCTCTTGGCTTTGCGGTAAATCCTCCTCTGCTCCGACCTCATCTCCTATCATGTCCCCACTCCTTCTGCCTGCCTGCTGTTCCACACCAAGCCCCGCCGTAGGGCCTTTCCACTTACTGTTTCCTAAGCTTGAAACATTCCCTCCTTAGCTATTCACAGAGCTCACCCTCTCATTTCCTTCAGGTCTCTGCTTAAATGTCATCTTATCGTTGCCGCTTGGCCTGATTATCCTGTAAAACCCCAAACCCCCTCTCCGGTACTTCCTATTCTCCTCATCCTGCTTTAATCGTCTCCATAACACTTATTACCAGCTGACATAGTATGTATTTGCATATTCATTTATTTATTATCTGCCTCCTTCTTTTAAAATGGAAAATTCAGGAGGACAGGGATGTTGTTTCGTTTCTGACAGGTATACTCAGCATCTAGAACGGTGTTTGGCCCTTAATAGACACTCATAGAATATTTGTTGAATGAATGAATGAATACAAACTGAATGACAGGGAAGCCCTACCATTTTTAACATGGAATCAATTCTTTAAGGAAATAATTCACTCTGGACCCTCAGCCCGTATCCTCAGTCTTCATAATTTAAGGCCTACTAGGTGTGTGGTAGCCATTGTTTTTGACTACCTGGCATGCCTCCACATCCTCTCCTCAGTCCCACACTTGGCTTCTTCATGGTAGCCCACTTCCCAGCCCCCAGGGATAAGCCACATTCTAGGCTTGGATAATGGGAGTGCTCCAGAGTGATTGGCCAGAGGTGTGATCGTAGCTGAGGGCCAACTGGGGTTTTCCTCAAGATGGTTTTCACTGGAGCTGGAGGTGAGGAAGTAGCCCCTTGACTGTTGTGTCACATCGACTGACAAGAAGTCTGTAAATTAAGGACTCTGGGGGAATGTATTTTCCCCAGGCAGAGGCAGAAATGGATTGAAAGAAAGGCGGCCCCAGCAGCGCGGAGCCCTAGTCCAGTCTCCAGAGTTCCTCTGATCCTGCAGCTCTTGCTCTTCCTCTTCCTTCAATCCGAGAGCTCCCCCAGTATCCTTCCAACACATTTCTTTCTGCCAGCTGGGCTTCCGCCATTCACCTTTCAACCTCCTCATAGGTGCTGGGCTGGTCACTGAGGATGTGACGATGACTTGGACAATATCCTTGACCTCATGGAGCTTACAGTCTCCAGGAAAGGATGAGGAGGGAAAATGACTTGCAATGCAGTGTGACCATACGTAATAGGCACAAGCTAGGCAGAATCAAGCCTCTGAACATCTCTCGAGGCATTGGTCAGCTTCTTTAAGTTCTTAAGATGATTTTATGGTCAAAGCAACCTAGGTATCAAAAATAGTATTGCCCATGATCAAATCAATAAATACCAACTGAGCACCTACTATGCGGAAGGCTCAGCATGAGTGCTGTGTACAGACCTGTAGAACATTCTAAGAGGGGTAGGTGTGCTTCTAAAAAACAATGAATAAATAGTAAATATAAAGCAAGTCATAGGGGCAGTCTATTCCTATCAGTGTCTTTCTAGAAGAGCACTTTAGCATGGTGGCTAAGAGCTTTGGAATCTCAGCTCTGTCACTAGCCATGTGACCTTGGGTAGTCGCTTAATCTCTGTGAAAGTCAGTGTCCTCCTCTATAAACTGGATAATATAACGGTATTTATTTCATGGGGTTATTTCATTAGTTGATATGAGTAAAATACTTAGAATAGTGCTTGGCACATAGTAGGTCCTCAATAAATGTTAGCAAACAGTAATATTGTGCCTAAATTATATAGATTATAAGCTCTTCAAAAGCAGGAGGCCTTGCCTTCTTTGTAGCTCAGCTAACATGTAGAGACCACTCTAGATTTTTCTACTTGCTTGGCTCAGTGGTATTAATTTATTAGCAGATGCAGTCATTGTCTTGCTTGCTCGTTTCTCCATCTGCTCTAAATTTAGTACTAAATAAAGACAGCTGTGGGGGTGGAGAAGGTTTTAGAGATCTCCGATCCAAATTCATTGGGTTCTTGTTTTGTTCGAAAGCTGCAATCCAGAGGGAGTTTAGAAGCATCTGCTGAAGACCATTTTTAGGCATTTTTGCAAAAATCTGTAGCATCTATTTACATTGTTATGTATATCCATACTTTGAATCTTCAATCATTTGCATATAGTAATATCCTAACTGATGTTCCAAAATTGATACTACTCTATATATGAACCTGCATAATTCCTAATTACCTAGGAATTATGGATATTAAACAGATTGATTTATAAAAACCAATTCACCTTTTTCAATCGTGATAAGTGTAGTAATCACAATCCTACAATCTCAGGTTTGAATAAAGGTCCTTGCTCAAAAGTCACTTTCTCAGACAGCCTTCCCTAGCACCCAATCTAAAATACTACTCTACTCCCTCTCCAAATCCTATCGTTCTCTATGATCTTATTTTAAAATAGCAGTAATCACTATTCAATATCATATCATTCCTTTGGCGCCATGTTTATTATCTCTATCACCCACTAGAATGTAAGCTCTTTAAAGACAAGGAATTTGACTCATACACTATACCCCCATGTAAGGCAGTGCCTGGCAAACGGCACACAAATTTTTGTTGGATAATAAAATTTTCATTTTACTCTCAGGGAAAAAATAATTTAAACAAGTGTGATGATACCTACTGTTACAGGCAAAGTAACTAAAGCTGAGAAAGAGTCATTAACTTGCCCAGGAACACAGAGATGGAGTCAGGATTTGAACACTTGTTCCTTTGACTCTAAAGCCCATCCGTAATCTCTGCCTGTACCTACTGTCTCCTAATGAAGTAGGATGTAAACATCCCAAACAGCAGGAAGTCAAGGATGAGATCAGCTGGGATGGAGTCATTGATAGGAGGAGGGCTGGGTCTCATGATGGGATGAGAGAGATTGGGAAAGGTGGGGGCAGAAGGGAGGGCAAATCTTGGGCCTGGGCCTGACTGTCCACAGTGGCCTTCTCCTTGGCTGAAGAATCAATTCCAATTTGCTCCTGGTGGAGCAGTGATGATGGAGGGCAGGCTATAGGGGAGGACAGCAGACGTCCACAGTCCTGGGCCTTTGGGTCAAACCCGCCAGTAAAGATCCTGTTCCAAAGAGCCTTTGCAGACTGTGGTTAGGACCTGAGTCAGAGCCAGAACTCTAACTAACCCGTGTAGCCTCAGGCAAGTTCAGAAGAACTCCAGTTATCTGTGTGCTGGGGTGGGCAGACAGGTGTCCAGGATGGAAAGGGCCTTTGGAGCCAGGGCATTTTCCTTAGAGTATTAGTGTTATTTTTAAGCCAGGTAGGAGCTGACCTGAAAACTAGCCTCCCTAAAATGGAGAAGGGAGAGAAACAGCTTCTACCACGGGTGGCCTCAGGGGCCTGGGGCCATAAGGGTATTGAGTTCTCATTTCCTTGCATGCATAGATGCTCAGGTACTCAAGCCTTGGATGAGTCTCCCTGGGCCTCAAAGAAGGCTGTGGCACATTTTAGAAGCAGATTCCATAGAGCTTCTCTAGCAGGTCACAGGGTCACTAACGAGGGCCAGCCTTTGAGCTGAGCTGTAAGCATTGTCATAGGTGGGGAGGGAGTACTAGGAGGGCAGGAAGTGTTGGGAGAGTTAAAAGGCAGCAGCTGGGTGCAGCTTGTCAGAAGTGCCAGGGAAGTGAAAGTCAGGGAAAGGAAAGGGGAAGAAGCAAAAGCCGAGAGGCAGCAGCAGCCACTGGGAGGAAGGGAAAGAAAAATCTCAGAGCGGCAAGTGTTCAGAAAGCCTCGGAGAGGTGAAGTCTCTGCTGGCCACATTCTCTTGGAGGGGGACTAAAAAGGCTGAATCTTGGAACCAGCCAGCTAGCCTTATCCTTCACATAGCTGGTTCCCGAGGAGTAGATTTGAGGTATGTGCTACTCACATGCTCACAGCATCCTTCTTTAAATACCTCATTTCCAGCTCTAAAAGGTAGCACTTGATTATCCTTAAATCTTAAAACAAACAAACAAACAAACAAAAACACTAGCGACTTTAATTTTGGTTCAAGGTAAAGTGAATTATTTCCCTCATGGTCTTCCAAGAAAAATGCTTAAAAACAAGAAAAGATTTGGGCGAAGTTAAGGTAATATTATCTGCCCCCGCAGAGTCGAAAGCTAAAAACTCTTCTTACAAATATTATAACAAGATTTTTTTTTATCACCTAAATGATGTCACGGCACAAATGCCAATTCTATCTTTTTTAAAAACCGTCTGTGTTGTTTGCTTTTAGTGAAATCGTCATTTCTAGCACTCCCTGCCTGCAATGTTCCCTCTTTTGCCTGTGACACTGAGTGAAACTGTTAGATGCCAAGTTCACTTGTTGGACTAAAAACTCGTTAGCTTTAAGGCTGATTTGGAATCTCCTGGGGGTGGGGGAAGGGGAAGATTGAGTAAATTATAACTCCTTCAGTAGTGTTCATTACCATTCAATTCCTCACTCTAAAGTATGGCACCCAGTAGGCTCACCGTGTGCTAATTAAATGAAAGGATATTTGAAAAAAAGAAAGCTGAGCATCTCATTGAAAAGCATTTGAAGTGTGTAGAATCACAACTGTGCACAGTCTCTTAAATCATTTAGTGTTCCTTTCCATTATTCCCTTCTCCCAAAAATTTGAATTTTAGGTCCTAGCTGTCTAGGGCCTTGCCTCTTTGTCCAGGGACCCACAGTATCAGCTTCACCTGGGAGCTTGTTAGAAATGTAGATTGTCTGGCCCCACCCTGGATCCACTGAATCGGAATCTCTCTTTTAACAAGACCCCCAAGTGGTTTGTGTCAGGTTAATGCTGAAGAAACACTGCTCTAATACATGAGGGCCACTTCCTTTTTGAGACACCTAGTCAGGAGGCCATCTTAAGCCCTGGCCTCAGGTTATAGCTATTTGGGTGGCAGGGGACCTCCACACCAAACACCGTGTAGAGGGCTGGAGGCAACAGAGGGTTCAAATTCCAATTCCAGCTCTTCGGCTAAGAGAACTCCATCACATTGACAAGTGATGTTTTTAGATTTAATTTCTATGAAATTAAATCTAAAAACATTTTTTTAGATTTAATTTCATAGAAAGCTTGCAAAAGTAGTTCAAAGAACTTCTGTATACCCTTTACCCAGATTCACCGATTATTAACATTTTGCCACGTATGCTTTCACATTTTCTCTCTTTACCTATACGTTGTTATTTTTTCCAAACAGTTGGAGGGGTAGTTGCATACATTAGTATGCATTTCCCTTAACACTTCAGTGTGCACTTCCTAAGAACAAGGACATTGTCTTCCATCCCCACAATGGCAGGGCCAGATCCAGGGGGAGGCAAGCAAGGCCTGAGAGTGAGTGGACCTGAGAAGGCATCCTTAAATTTTGCATCCTAGGAGCCTTGCTCTTCACACTCTAGTTCTGGCCCTGCACACTAGTTATCAAAATCAGGATCTACCATTGATTCAATACGATTGTCTAATCTATTGTCCATATTTTGATTTGTCAATTGTCCCAATAATGTCCTTTATGGCAATTTTTTCCCCATACCCAATTCGGGATCATGCGTAGCATTTGTTATAGCTATTGAATTTTCTTCAATCTGGAACAGTTCTTCAGTCTTTCTTTGTCTTTCAAGACATTGACATTTTTGAAAAGTATGAGCCAGTTCTTTTATAAAAAGTCCTTCAATATGGAGATAAGTTATTCTTAATCTCTTGATGGTTCTAGTTTCACCACCTATAGATTGAGCATAATTCCTGCTTCATGTTGAATCAAATAAATTAAGACATATAATATACTTGATATATGGCAGGTGCAGGGGGATTAAAAAGTAGCCAACACTGATTAGGTGCTTGTCAGTACCATGCTAAGGGTTTTACATACATTATCTCATTGAGTTCCCCCTGCAGCTCTGGGACATAGGCTCTATTTTTACCTCCGTTTCACAGATAAAGAAACAGAGACTTAGAATAATTTATTCAAGGTCCAATAGCTAGTAAGGAGTGAAATGGGCACCCGAACCAAATCAGTCTGAACCAATAGCCTCCAAGGACTATTTGCTTAGTAATCATTGCTAGTAATGCTTACTGAAAATGCCAATTTTTAAGATAAAACTTATATAACATAAATTTCACCATTTTAACCATTTTATTTTCCTCCAGCTTAAATGAGATATAATTGACATATAACATTGTATAAGTTTAAGGTGTGTATACCTTATATATCTGTCTCCCATGCATATAGTGCAAAATGACAACCATTATAAGGTTAGTTAATGCGTGCATGCATCACCTCACATAATTATACTTTCTTTTATGGTAAGAACATTTAAGATCTATTTTCTTAGCAACTTTCAAGTATCTAACACAGTATTGTTAACAATAATTACCATGCTATATATTAGATCTTCAGAATTTATTCATCTCATAACTGGAAATTTGTACCCTTTGACCAACATCTCCCCATTTATCCCAGGCCCCCACCCCTAACAACCATCAGTTTGTTTCTATGAGTTTTAACCATTTTAAAGTATATAGTTAAGTGTCTTTTCGTATATGTACAATGTTGTACGACCATTAGCACCATCTAATTCCAAAACATATCTGTCTCATCCAAAAGAAACCCCGCATCTCCCAATCTCCCTTTCTCCTAACCCCCAACAACCATTAATCTACTTTCTGTTTCTATGGATTTATATATACACATAATGGAATATATAACAAAGTGAACAATAAGAAAAAGGAACTAACTGCTTGATACACACAATAACTGCATACTGTAAGATTCCATTGTGGTTTTCCAGGAAATTCTAGAAAAACCAGAACCTTAGCAACAGGAAGTATGTCAGCGGTTGCCTGGGGCCCCAGGAGCATGGGGGTGGAGATTGACTGCCAAGGCTCACAAGGGAAATTTTGGGAGTGATAGAAGTATTCTAAAGCTTGATTGTGATGCTGGTTGCACAGTGTATACATTTACCCAAACTCATCTAACTCTGTACTTAAAAAGTTTATAAACGTAAATTATACCTCAACTAAAACTATAAAACAAAACAAAACAAAACAAACCTATCTGTCTCCCAGTGCAGTTCAGATCATCAGCAGGTCTTCCCTTCGTAGTTGGGCCCCAAAGCTATTTTTGCAGCCTTATCTCCCTCTTCTCTCCTCCATGCATTCATTCAACAAACATTCTCAGACGCTTGCTGTGCGCAAGGCCCAGTGTGAGGCACTTGGAGAAAGTGAGGAAAGAGAATCTCTGTCCTCAGGGAACTCATTGCCCAGTCTGGGAGCAGAAAGGACACCAACCCTGACAAATACTGTGGATCCTAGAGGATCAGTGAGTCTTAAAGGAGAGGAATCAGGATACATTTTCACATTGAATTTCAAGTTAGAATCATTTCGATTTAATTTTTTTTTGAATAGGTAATACATTTACAGGGTTCAAAAATAAAAGAAATTATATAGTGAAAAATTTCCCCTCACCCATCACCCGTCTGCTCAGTTCCCATTCCATTCCATACAACCATAATTCTTATAAATATATATTATATGTCCTCCTTTTTAAAAGAAAACATAGCATAATATACACATTGTTCTGGATCTCATTTTGTCATCTGGCAGTAACCTTTGAGATTTTCCCATATAGGTACAGGGAAGAATTTCACTCTGTTTTACGGTTGCATATTGTTCTATTGTATGGATGTGTCATAATATATTTATCCAATTTCCTTGGTAAACATTTGTGTTATTTCCAACAGTGTGTTATGGTAAACAATGCTGTAATGTGTAACATCTTATGAGTTGTGTTTATATTTTGTTTTGTATATGGCAAGTATCTATGGCTACATATTGATTTTTTTTTTTTTTTTTTTTTTACCATTCCACAAATACTTCAACCAGTTTTGTATCTCTAGGCTGTTTTCTCCGCCTTGAAAGTCCCCACCGAATCCTTTTCTACTGGCAAACTCCTGCTTTATCACAAGATCTAGCTCAACTGCTACTTTCTTGTGAAGACTTCTGAATTCTCTTAGGCGAGATTAGGTGACTCCTTGGCTTTTCTCTCACAGTATTCCATTCTCACATCATCAGAATTGTCTTTTAACACTTCACTCTTTCCCCAGGGGCATGTGCTAGTTTAGGTTTACCTCTGAATCCCTTAATACTTGGCACCTATATTGAGTAAAATGTTCATTGCGTGAATGGTAAGGACTGACAAAGGGTTGTTGTATTGCTCCTGTCCCTCATTTTCAGCTGCCCCCTAGCTTCTGTTAATATGTAGAGGCCTGCTGCTAGACAAAGGTGGGCTGTAATTTCCCTTCCCCTCCCACCTAATTCCTTCCTGCCTGTCTCCACCCTTTTACCCCCTATCCTGTCCACAGCTACCCTTGTGGCCCTTGCTGGATCTGGCATGGATAGCATCTATTATAGCTTTTTAGAAAATAATTAAGTTAAATAGAGCATTGGCTCCACCCATCTTCTTTCCTCATCTTTGCATCAAGTCTTTGGCCTTCTTTAAAACTGAAAGAACAAATCACTTGATAGTCAAATGCACATCGGTCACCTTCAAGCATAATTTCCTACACTTTAAGCCAAAGGAGATGACAAAATTTACTATAGTACTTTTTAGGAATGTGGGAAACACTATAATTTTCAAGGGGAGCTTGAATAGTTTTTTAAAAACATTGGGTTAATCCTAAAACGTCATGATGGTAGTGTGTGCCTGGAGCTGTCAATTGCTAGGTCACTTCCCTATTAATATATTATTCCATTTCTTCCTAACTGGATGGTGCTACAGGTGACAGCTCTCTGTCTCCACCACTGGATGAAAAGGTTAAAGCTCTATATTTTTCTTGAGCCTGGGAAGCTGCAAGTCACAGAAAGTGGAACCATCAACGAAAATAAAAGGGAAAGAAAACTTTAAAGCCTTTGGCTGCCCAGGTCAAAGACGGATATGGGAATTGAGATGTTTCTCCTGGAGAAGTTTTAGGCAAGGTGGTAGTTTAACTTCCTTGGAGTGCTTTGGGACTGTGGTCTTCCAGATTTCTTGCTTGCTTACCTCCTCAAAGAAATCTGAGAAACTGTTTCTTTTTGTACGTTTAAAGATCAAGATCTAAGTGGTTCATCTTAAGTTTTAATAGTGGCAAAGCTTGTTATTTCTGGCATAAATATTGACATTTTAAAATAAGACTGTTACATTATTCTTTAAGTGTAACCAAGGGAATCAAGATATTATAATGCATCTGTCATCTATTTTAAAAATACATAAACAAGCTTTTCTTTAAAAGAAATTTTATATCATTCTTTTTCTCCTTATCTTGCCCCTGAACATTTTAATAAAAGATTTTTAGGCTGAAAAATTTTATTAACCAGTATATCATATTTCCTTACATAAACTTTAAAAAATTTTTTGACTGAGTTTCTAAGTTTAAAAAACTCATCTTGATTTTATTATTGATGCAATTTTGAATACCTAATTGATCTAAACAACATAAAATATTACAAATTTTGATAAACTATTAATATTAAAGCCTAGAATACTTTCACTGGAATAAAATAGGATTCAGAGTCAACTCTATTCCTAGTTTTCATTTTTATGAATAGAAGCATGAAACACCTTGTTCATTCATCAAGTATTTATTGAGCACTTCCTCCTATGTGTGAATAACTTCACTATGTACTTGGGATACATTAGTAAACACTACAGATAAATCCCTGTCCTCACGGAGCTTACATTCTAGAGGGGAGTTATAGGCAATAAGCTACAAACATAACACATAAGTAAATGATAGGGTATGTTAGAAAATAAGAGCTAGAAGATAAGAGAAAAGAGAGCAGAGTAAGGGGAGTCTGGAGTATAGAGTAAGGGTTTAGATGGGTTGTGATTTTAACAAGGTCAGGATGAGCCTCACTGAGAAGGTGACATTTGACTAAAGTAAGGTGAAGAGGTTAGTAATGCAGATATCTATGGGAAATGTGTACCAGGCAGAAGGAACAGATGATGCAAAGGCCCTAACTTGGAAACATGGCTGGTGTCTTCCAAGGTTAACAAAGTAGGTCACTAAGGCTGCAGCAGAGTCATCCAGGAGAATAACAAGAGATGAGATTAGAGAGCTAATGTTTGTGGTAGGGTGGTAGACTATTGTTAAGGACATAGACTTTTACCTTGAGTGAAATGAGGAGTCACTGCAGAGTTTTAAGCAGAGGAGTGATATGATTTCACAAGTTTTAGCAGGATGCCGCAGGCTGTTATGTTGAGAATAGACTCTAAGGGGCAAGACTGAGAGCTGGGAGAGCTTTTAGAAGAGTAATCCAAGCACGAGATGATGGTGGCTCAGACCAGGGGTTAGCAGTGGATGTGGTGAGGGATACTCTGACTCCAGACTAGATGTGAGATGTAAATGAAAGAAGGATGTCCAGCATTACTCCAGGGGGTTCAGTCTGAGAAACTTTAAGGATAGACTTGTCATCAATAAGATAGAGAAGATGGTAAGTTGAACAAGTTTGAGGAAGGATATTGTTCAGTTTGTGGCACGTTAAATTTGAGATAGGCAGTCGATCGCTGGGTATCAGAATCTGGAGTTTAAATGAGAGGTCTGAGCTGAAGATACAATATCATATATCTTAGTTGTTATTGAAAGTCAGGAGACTTGATGAGATCACCAATGAAAAGAGAAAAAATCCAATAAATGAGCCCTGGTCCATTACAAGGTTAAGAGGTTTGGGAGAAGAGATGGAATCAACAAGGAAGAAATGGGGACAGAGGAGAGAGGCACTAGTGATGAAGGAGATAAATGACCAGGGTACAGTAAAGAAAAAATGAGGTGAATCAAGTGATTAGCTGTGTCAGCTGTTACAGACAAGTCAATTATGATGAGAATTGAAATTAGATCATTGGATTTAGGCAATGTGAAGTTCATTGTTGACCTGGACGAGAATAGTTTAAATAGAGTGCTAAGGATGAAAGCAAGAATAGAATGAGTTTAAGAGAGGGTGAGAAACCCTCTCAGCCGAAGACCTAAAATATGCCACATATGTAACCCTGTGTGTTGTTATGATTTGATTATGTATGTATGTAGTCTTATCATATACATTGTATTCAGCATGTTTTTGAACTTTCTGTAAGTTGTATCATATGGCATGTATTCTGCTGCTACAGAATGGGAGAAATACAGTCAGAAAGTGTGGAAAACTCTTAGAGGTTTTGTTACGAAAAGCAAAGAAATGGGGCAATGGGTGACAGTCGAAGAGGGTCAAAGAGAAGATTTTGTAGGACTGGAGAAATACAGCTACTTGTAAACTATGGGAGTGACCCAGTAGAGAGTGAAACACTGATAATATAGAAGAGTGGGAATAATTGCTGGAGTGACAGTGATGGTCTTGATTAGAAGGCATATATAATCAAGCAGGCAAGGCAAGATTGGGATCTGTTGCCTTAGCAGAGGGACTAGCTTTAGCTTGGAGCATGGAAAATGAAGTGGAGGTTACAGATGCTAGTATGTGGCTATGGGTAGATAAGGTGGAAGTTTTCATTTCACTGTTTCAATTTTTTCAATAAAATAGGAAGCAAGGTTATTAACTGAGAATGAGGATGGGAGCACAGGAGAGGTGCAGGTTAGAGGACAGGAAAGGTATGAAAACCAGAATAATGGAGGAGAGAAATAGAATTCATGGGCGTCACTAAAGGCCCACTTGAGGTTCCTAGTGACGAAATCAAAGTGAAACTAGTCAGCGTGATTGAGTTCTTCTCTAGTCACGTTCAGAGGCATGGATCCTGGCGTGAAGAAGTAGAAAACTGGCTTGAATCAGGACTGTGGTTTAGCTCAGCAAGCATGACAAAGGGGGAGGAGAGTAGGGGGGTTGAAAGTGTGTGCAAAGGAGTGATTGTAATGATTGGCCAGGGTAAGGATGGGAGAAAATAGATATGTGGGTTGAAGAATTGTTAGAATTAGAGCACTATAGGGAAATATGGAAGTATGAGGTGGTGTTCAGAGTGTGACATGTTTAAATTGTGATTATGTAGAAATTGCAGTTTGGTAAGTTTCTGTGATTGTGCCCATAGAAGTGAGTGGCTGAATTAAGGAAGGACAAGAGCCTTGGAGGAGAAGTTAAGGAACTGAGAGGTCAGGGTAATGGGAAGATCATCTAACCATACATTATAACAACCTAGGATTAAGACAGAAGTGGCATTGGAATGACTGGCCGGAGCAAATGGTGAAAAAGGAAGAGGAATGAAAATAAGATGGGGTGTACTGGATAACAAGATTTAAAGCTGCAGGTTAATAGGGAGGAGAGAAGAGGATGGTCTGGAAGCAATGCTGAGGAGCAAGGAGGACACTTAACCTCACCTTAAGGCACAATCTAAGGGACTTAATGGTTGAAAATACAGTTGCCACTATTTGAATGAGGGACAGGGAAGCAGTGGACTGGGAGAAAGTCAGGTTTCCCTTAGCAAGAAGATGACGGGAACCTGAAGAAAAATTCTGAGGTTGAGCCTATAGGGGTTGTCATTTGCATAATTAGGTGTGGTGGACAGACTCTAATGTGATCTTATGTGATTCTCACCTCCTGCTGTTCATACCCTTGTAGTCTCCTTTCCTTGAGTGGGGGTGGGACTTGTGATTTGCTTCTGGCCAATAGAGTATGGCAAAAGTGATGGGTTGTATGTGATTACACATATGAGTTTATGTTCCATAAGGTTGTATTCAAAGTCTTACACTGAGACTCTCCTTTTTGCTGACTTTGAAGAAGCCAGCTGCCATATTGTCAGCTTCCTTATGGAGAGAGTCACATGGCAAAGAACTCAGGGAGCCAACAGCCAGCTAGGGACTAAGGCCCTGGGTCCTCCATCCTGCAGGGAACTAAATGCTGCCAAAACCCACATGAGTTTGGAAGTGGATCCTTTCCCTGTCAGGCCTCATCTTGTGATCTCGCAGAAGACCTAGCTAAGCCATGCCTGGATTCCTGACCCACAGAAACTGTGAGCCTATAAATTTGTGTTGTTTTAGGCTGCTGTGGTAATACTGTTATACAGAAATAGATACCTAAAATAGAATGGAATGAAAAAAATTTAGTTATAGCAATGTTATTCAATTCTTTTAATTCCGACTGAGGTATATTGCCTAATAATCACTTAGATCTTCCTTCAATTTTTTTGGTAACAAAGCATTGGAAATCACCTGATTTGTGAAAGAATTTATAACCCTTTAATTCAGGTTGTTTACTTTTTCAGCACAGACACCAGTCTCTGAAATGTCTCTTTGAACTGCCCTGGAGGTTTTTATGTCTTGGATTGAATCACCTTAGTACCAAGTTAAAGTTTTGACTTTTTTATCTAAGGTGGGAGAAGGGCAATTTTGAAGAGGAACGCTGTGTCATCAGGTGCTTTCTGAAGCTGAGCAATTGTAGAAAATAGTGAATATAGCAGTGGAAGATCTGGAAATGAATTCCCTTAAAACTAGACTTGGAAATTCTTCATGGACTCTAAGGATAAGGGAACACTAGTGAAACGAGCGTTTTAGAGGCTTTCTAGTAGAAGAGGGAAGAGCCTGATCTGTGATGACAAGGACGGCATGGAGTTAGGGGGTGGGGCACTGTGTGAAAGGTAGGAGGGGGACTAGAGAGTTTCTGGGCTCTATGACTTAAGAAATGACTTTAGAACTTTCTAATTAGTCTTGGTGAGACGCTCAACGGAAGTATTTCCTGGTGGGTGAAAAATCTATAATTTTCTGAAACTTTTTAAACATAAAAGAAATACATGCTTCTTGTAATATTTTCGACTAAAAGAAGTATAAAGTCAAAAGCAGAGTTTATGCTTTTCTCTACCCAATAGTTAACCTAGTTAACAGGTGTGTCGTAGGCCTTCAAAGGTCCCTTTCAACTTTGACGTTCCGCCTAAATCTCTTCCAACAAGAACCACTCACTTTTCGTAACACCTGGCGAGGATCTCAAATGTGTGGGAGTCTCGTGAGTTGAAATACCTTTGAATCTAGTAATCCAGAGCTAGAGGAAGGGAAGAAAGGTGCAATCAACGCCAGTTTCTTCCCAAAGTAAACCGCTAGCAGCTGCCGAAGTCTAATTTTTGTGCCCACAAAGGTCCTCAAAAACAAGGTCTGGCTGATCGCTGTTTATTAACACTTGCTGGACGCCCACTATTCCGCCGAGCTCACCCGCGCTGCTAGGGTACTTTTTGCAAAGGGATGCTAACTTATCCTGTGACCGTGCTCTCCAAGAAGCCTTGCCCCGCACCACTGTCGGGAAGCGCCTCCCTGCAGGGCCGGATCGCAGCCCGGGACTCTGCGCAGTCCGCGACTGGAGCGTCTCCGCGGGCGCCTGCGCAGAGCGACCCTCCCGTCACTTCGGGCGGGAGGCGGGGGCAGCCTGGAGAAAGGAAAGCTGCGGGGGGAAAAGGGCCAAACCCTGAAATTACCCGGATGTGGTCTTCGCGCGCGCGCATGCTCAGTGTCCTCTCGACAAGTTGGCAGCAACACCTCGGCCCTGGGTCGTCGTCGCCGCTGCGGTAACGGAGCGGCTCGAGTGGCGGAGCCCGCGTTCGCGACCGCCTGCTTTCCTCGGGAGGCCTTTCGCTCTCTCCCCTCGGCTCCGTGGCCGCCTAGGGGACGGGAGCGGGTGAGGGGAGCCGGACGGCCCGCGAGAAAGGCCCCCCCGCCGCGGGGCGGCCCGGGAGCTCGAGGCGGCCCGGCCCGCGCGGGCAGCGGCGCGGCGCCGAGGAGGGGCGGCCTGGCCCGGACGCGTCGGGGCGGGGGCCGAGGAGCGCTCCGGGCCGCCGGGGGAGCGACGGGCCCGGCGCCCCCGCGGACTAGCCCCGGCGGGAGAGCGAACTCCCCTCGTCATCGCCCGAGCCCAGGTAACGCGCCATGTCCCCTCCCCTTCCCCCGGCCGAGCCCGCTCACCCCGCCCGCGGCCTCCCCGCCCGCGGCCTCCCCGCCCCGGGGCGGGTTCCCGGCGGCGGCGGCGGCGGCGAGGAGCGCGCGGGAGGCAGGCAGCCCGCCCGGAGAGCGAGCGCGGTCGGCCGACGGGCCGCGCCGGGCCAGCTGCCCTCAGGCGGCACGGGCTGAGCCTCGGTGCCTCGCGTCCCTCGGGCTCCGGGGTCGGTCCTCGGGTCCCGAACTCCCTTAGCAGTTTGTCGCAGAATCAAGTTAAACTCGGGCAGGGACTCCTGCTGCGGCCAGCGCTCCTCTTTGTTGTTCTTGAGTCGTTTCACTGTCCTCCCCGCCCGAGCGCCTCGGGTCGGCTCGAGCGTATTGCCTTAGGTGTCTAAGTGCAAGTTGTGAATGGTTTGTCTTAATTTCTTTTCTCAGGCAAATTTTTTGTTTTCTCTTTTTCTAATTTTCTCTTCCTGGTTGTGTCATTCTAATTCGTTTCTGGCTTTGATTTGTTTACTTACTTTTTGAGTATTGTGGGTGATGGCGCTATGCGGGAAACAATCTTAGCATCTAACTGACCCCCCCCCGCCCCTCATAAAAAAGTAAAAGACATAGTTTATTTTATTGCTAGGACTACAGGTACTGGATGTGTAATTGGTGTAGGATGGAGGGCGGTGGCTCCGTCACATGCCGCAAACTAGATTTTTAAAGATTTTCAAAGAAATGGGTGTGTTTAGTTAACTTGAAAGGTTTCTTTGCGGAAAGAGTTTTTAAAAAACCCTGTCGAAGGTTGAAAACCCTAGTGAACTTTAAAAATGAATATGTTTATTTCTCATTTATTTATTTTGAATTTAGTTTCTTAATGCCTTTATTTATTTATTTATTTTGCGCCAGAGTTTAAGGTGAAACTGTCAGTTATTTAGGAATAATAAATATAAGATAATGTGGAATTATTTTAATCACTTCGAATTAACTTTCTATAAAGACATATAGTCTTGGCTGATTTTTGTTAACAACCTTTGACTTTTGTCAGAATTAGCATCTTTTTAGTCTCAGCAGTTTGATTATTGGGGTGTTCAGTACTTTTTTGCTGGAAGAAACCATCTAGTCTTAATAGAAAATACAGTACAGAAATATATGCTTTCATAAAGTGATTTGGAACATTGCATTTGAATAATTTTTATTATGGATTTCATAAATTGCCTTTGCCATGTCGTACAGAGACTATTTCAGTTGAAATACAGCATATGAAGTTCTAGTGTGTAATTGTTCTTTTTCTACTAAGGATTTTTCTCTTTAGAAAGTTAGTACATTTCAAATTGTAAATGATTGATAAAACTAACATTTAAAATTCGATTTCTTATTAATGTTTCTTCAATAATGTCATGGTTTTTGTTTTCTTTACTGAGTTTGTTACAGAGCAAAAGTAATGCAGCAGGCCAACCATTTAAGATTTGGAGTATCTTTAGGTGTTAAGGTGGTGATGAATTATGTAGGTTTAAATTGTAGGAGTTAAAACTAAAAGCTTTCTAGACAAAATTGATATATCGTTTTGTGAGTGTTAATAGAAGTGGCATTTTCTTTGCTTTCCAGGTTTTTGGGAAGGTTGCTTTAAAGAGATATTACATCTTAATTGTGTTATTTTTTGAAATGGAGTGCATAAGTAGAAATTTCTCTGTTGAGCTAAGTGCCCTCATTTTAAATCTTGAGCTTAGGAAAAAAAAAAAAAACTTCAAGTCGGTTTCAGTTAATGAAAATTTGTGCTGAGAAAGTCACTCTGAAATTTTTGGAATAAGTTTTATATGGATCATTGACCTTTTCTGATGGCTTTGCTACTTGAAGCAATTCTGCTTCTACCAGGAAGCAGCAAATCTTATTTAAAAATCTGTGCTTCACTTTTTTAAGCTACATTTTAGTTGAGCTGTTTCTCCATTCGTATGAATTCTTTTTTCTGCATTCCCCTTCAGATCCCTCCCCTACCAATTAGGGAGCAAGTATAAAACTCATTTATGCTGCCCACACTCCTGCTCTCTGGCTTGGAAGCTGTTTTTTTTCTGAGTGAGCTGGTGTTATAGTAACATCATTAGACACTATTCTAATTGAGCTGTGAATTGCTGAGGCTTCTAGCAGGGCAGTTAACCCTACATGTTCTGCCTTGTTTATTATATTTAAAATATGTATTTAGTCTTGCCTAAAATTTTGCCTCTTTTGGTGAGAACGTACATTATTTTTCTTATGCTTAAAATTTACTTAGTTCTTTTTTGTTCCTCTCTACATCACACCTAACATTTTTTCATTTTTCATTCATTGATTTTAGAGTGAATGGTTTTTTAAACATCTGTGCTTTAGCCGTTCAGCGCATTGTACATGTTTGGATTCCCTTCCCTGCCCCCCCACCCCCAAGAAGATAGCGTAGTTAGGCAGGTTTTTTTTTGTTTGTTGTGTTTTGCTTAAGGGATGATTAAAGATGAC
This sequence comes from Rousettus aegyptiacus, assembly GCF_014176215.1. NCBI lineage: Eukaryota > Metazoa > Chordata > Mammalia > Chiroptera > Pteropodidae > Rousettus > Rousettus aegyptiacus. The sequence goes on from NW_023416287.1 coordinate 77,716,145, forward strand.
TCTGAGGTAATGTTTAATCATGTATTAAACTAACCAGTTTCAATGATTTTATTGTTTTCTACACTAAAAGAAAAAAAGAGGTCAGCATAACACAGAATTTAATACAAGTTTGTTAAATTACCAAGTTTTGAACTTTTTTTCAGTAGTTGGAGATTCGATTATTTTAAAAAGAGAAATCCAGTTGACAAATATGTTTCGATAGTCATTTGAGTGACTTTCAGTATGATACTTTTTACGTCATAATATGTCAAAATATGTGCTTGATAATGAGTCAAATTTAGAATTTTTGGATTTTTTTTCTCATTCTAAAATGTGTAATTTTGGTGATAGGAAATGTGGCTGAATTTCAGTTTCTCGGGAACAAGGTATTTTAGGCATGTCACCTTGACTCTATTATGTGGTGTGATTGGCATCCAGGAAAATTTATTTTAACCATGAGAGTGGATAAAAATGAGGGTAGTGCTTACCTATGTAAAACTAGGATAATAGGTGGTCAGAATCTTATAACTTAAGTCTTGATTATTTGCTACTGCAAATCATGTCATTGCTAAGATAGAAAGCTACCAGAGACTGATTGTAAAGAGTGTCTATTGTTACATCTTAATTTCAAGTTGGAGATAATTGTAAATACCTTTAAGGTCAAGAACTATATTTTATTATTTACATTTTAAATGAGAATTGTTTGCAGGTTGGAAAGCTTATAACTGTGTGGATTTCATCTTTTTATTGTCTTTTTACTCTCAAGGTTTAAGGCAGTGGTTTTCAACTTTGGCTGCACTTGGAAATCCTTTGGAGAAATTTACAAAACACTGATGGCTGGATCCCACCCCCAGGAATTGTGATTCATTGGCTTAGGGTACAGCCAGATTGGAATTCTAAAGTGGTTGAGCTTATTTGGGTCCCCTAACTTTTTTTTTTCCACTTGCGTCTGCTTTATATGCTTTAATATGGTGATATACATATGCACAATGAAATCATCTTACATCTAACTTAATGGGCCCCTTGAAGTTATTGCCACTTTTGTTTTGCTTCCAAGTCTGCCTCTTCATCTATCCTCCTCTCTCTTTTTTCCTCTTAATTTTACAATTTGTTTGAACTGCCTGGTTGCAGGTTTTAGGACACTATTATTTCCCATGATAAGTTTGTATATCATCACTATTCTAAAGAGGAAGTTGATCTTTCAAAGTACTCTAAAATGCTTACTTGGGCTCCTTTTAGAGATTAAAGACTTTGTATAGATGCCATAATTAACATCTGAACTCTCAAGGGAATTCGGTCTTCATAGGAGGTTGATCTGTTTGCAAACATTGAAATTTTCTAGGCACCTATTAACTGGTCTCTTCATTGGTTCCTGAGATGCTAGTTGCATTGATTTTAGCTTTGGCTGTTAGGATTTAAACACTTGTGAGAAAGTTGCTCAACAAGCCCAACTAGTTGGTAGTTCTTTAAGAGATTATTTATGCAGACATGTTCATTTCTCCATCTACATTACCCGAAGCTCTGGTCTAAGAGTAGCTGCATCTCTGTTTCTGGAAGAGCGATTTAAAAAAATTAAAATATTCTTTTCTCCCTCTGAATGCCCCGCCCCTCCACACACAGATTCAGAATGGGAATGGAGTGGAAGGGGCATGGGAACCTGTATAGTAAAACAAGTACTTCTTGATTTTAAAGGCTTTGGATATTTTAATATTCTTATCCTATTGTTTAATTTGTGCTAATACAGTATAGATTTTACTTGACAGTCATTGGTGTATTGGAGTAATTTACTTAAAATTCATCGATCCCCAGTTTGCATATTTAGAATGCAAATCTTATAATTTGAGGGAAAAAAAGGACAGCTACTGAATATTTGTCTTTGTAGTAAGGTATGATTTCTGTTATCTTGAGGTGGATAAATGTATATGCAATTTAGGTCTTTTTCAAGTCAAAATGTATTTCTAAATCTAAAACCAATTTCAGGATATTTATCAGTGGTATTCACTAGTGAATTCTAGAGCATTGGATATGAATAGAGGGCCAGTCATTGTAATTGAATCATCTGGCGAAAGGATAACCAGAAGTAGTACTTAATGGGGTAAGATAAACCAGCAGTCATAGTACATAAACACACTAGGTGCATCTATAGCATAGATATGTCTTACTAAAATTAGTTTAAGGAAGAAGTTTATGTGTATGGATTTGAAACTGGCTAATAGTAAAGAAAAGTGATATAACATCTATGTAATTAGTCTTTTAATCAGTTGAATATATTCATGATCTTGTAATTTGTTTCACTATCTTTTGATTATTTGTAAAGTGAAGAATATAGACTAGATTAATGCTTTGTAAAACTGACAGCACCTCAGACGTGAGTGCTTTATAAATACAGGGCCCTACTCTTGATAATATATTTGGTAGGGCTGGGCTAACCTGACGAGGATTCTGATACAACTCATTTTGAAAGAATAAGCTAAATAACTTAATAGTTTTCTTCATTTAAAAGTTTTTGTGAAATGTATTTTTCAGTTATCAGTTATTAAAATTTACCTTAGTTTCCAGTTTTTAAAAAATGTTTCCCAAAGTGTGGCCCTGTGACTCCTGGGGGTCCCCATGACCCTTTTCTTTTAGGAAGTTCATGCATTTCAAATTATTTTCATAATAAAACTGAGAAATTACTTGCAAGATCTGTGTAACTCCTTAAACCAGTATTCTTCCAGATGACCAATGCTTGACGTTACAAAATCATGTGAGGTGGGGAGATCCATTTAAAGTGCAATACAGACCAGTGGATTTAACAGAGCTAGGAAGTATGTTGATACGGATTCAGATTTCACATTGCAACTAACCTTTATGAATTGCCATGTTACATTTTGGTATTGAATAAAGGATGAATACTCATTATTATCTTAAAAGGCTGTTAAAATATTCCTCTCTTCTAATTATCTATGTGAAGCACGTTTTCTTCATATACTTTAACCAAAACAACATATCACAACAGAGTGAATGCAGAAGCAGATGAGAATCCACCTGTCTTCTCTTAAGGTAGACATGAAAGAAATTTGCAAAAATAGGAAACAAAGCCACTTGGAACACCGACTCATTTTTGTTTTAGAAAGTAGTTATTTTTCATAAAGCATTAATATTAACACCTTATGGGTTTATTATTTTAAATTTAGTAAATGTTTAAACTTTTTTTAGTAGTAATTTGTAACATGGTAGATATCAATAGATGTAACACAGAAACAGAGGTTATTTGGAATTCTCAATAATTAAGAATTAAATAGGGGACTTGAGACCAGAGAGTTTAACAGCTGCTATTTTAAAGTAACAAATTATCTGTATTATTGACTAGATTACTGATTTGTTCCATCGTTTATATGGTTTTATTGTATCAAGCTATTTCTGAGAATGTTATTAATTCAATTATTGTTCAGTTATTACCTACTGGGAAACATGTAGCAGTCAAACTTAAGTAAAAAGGGAACTTCATTGGCTTGGTTTGGAAATAGTGCTGGCCTCAGTGTTGGATCTGGGTCACAACCAGCCAGTATCATCAGGACTGTATTTCTTGACTTTGCTTTCCTTTTAAAATCTTAGGTAGGCTCCAGGCTAACTACTCCTAGCTTCATCTCCAGCAGAGAGAACTTTGTTTCCCTCTGCAATTCCAACAGAAGTCCTGGAGCCCTCATTGGCCTGACTTCGGTCCTCTCCCATATTTGAAATAACTAATGTGGCTAGGTGGTAGCTCTGGTTAGCCAGGCAGGAGATTGTCCCACTTGCTCAGATGGGGAGATTCTCCTCGGAAATGATGAGTACTGTTACAGAAGGGGAAATATATGCTTGCAGACAAAAAGCAGATGTCATCTAGAGCGTGGGTCCCTAATCCCCGGGGCTGCACAGCAGGAGGTAAGCGTCAAGGAGAGAGTGAAGCTGCTTCTATATTTGCAGCCACTCTCTAGCTCTAGCAACACTGCCTCAGCTCCACCTCAGATCATCAGGCATTATTAGATTCTCATAGGAGCACCAGGCCCTAGTGCCAAAAAGGTTGGGGACTGCTGAACTAAAGGCTTTGTTGATTGTTCTTTTAACAACCTCAATTTATCCAGAAAGATGTTAATTTTTAAGTAAGATTATTTAAGGTGAAGCTGGTGTAATAATACGATGTTTAAATATAAGACCTTTGGTTAAACAAGCACACATCTAAATTCATCTTAAAAGTTCATCTTAAAAGTTACCACAAAAGCATTCTGATTATGTTATCCCCACCCAGGTTTTTATAGTCATTAATACCTGTATGTATAATCCTTTGTGCTTTTGGAGGTTCTCCAACTGCCCTCAGTGAGACGAACCATAACTCAGAGGTTCCTCTGTTTAGAATCTATCTAGGCTACAACTTGTGCTGTAGGCCAACTTGCATACTCCTTTTTTTTTCTGCTTGTAAACCTGTGATTAGAATTTCTTCCTGGTGATGTTTCACCAGGCCAGGCCTTTTCCTCCTCCTTTCTTGTTATACTTAAGCACTTTTCTCAAATGTTCCCAATACTCTTGGTTTATTGATCATTCATCAAAATACCTATAACCTCTAGGAAATATATGTTTGTTTCATATGTAAAACAGTCAGCAATTCAAAAGTAAACAGACATCTGAGAAATAAAAACATGTTAACATTTATTAGCTAAAGTTTATGAATTTCCATGTTAGCCCTTCAGGCCAGCACTCAGCCTCTCTATTTTATAGAGTAAATTAATTAGCTTGGTTATCTGGCTTTGTGGTCCATGGAGTGCTGTTAGACCTATGGTCACCATCAGGTGACAGTTTTTGATTAATAACAAGAATAGAGACAAAACACATAGGAAGATAGATACAAGGACAAACCTCTGTCCCTCTTGCTGACTCTCTACCTCCCATTAACACTGTCACCATGGGATAGTTTGTTCTATTACAGTGACTTCACCCAATATGTTAGAGACTTTCAGATAGGCTTTACTTCTCTTCTGAGCTCTTCAAAACTTAGCATACTTAACTGCTTTTAAATCTTATTCTTTCTTCATCATTCAGTTAACTTAGGAAATGGGTCGTCTTTTGACTGTCCTGTTTTTTTCACACCTTATACTTAGTTGATTAAAAAATCTAGTCTGTTCTACCTAGAAGTATTTCATTGGCTCCCCTTTTGTTTTCATTGCCCATGCCTCTGATCTAGTGCCCTATCACTCTTCAGATCACTGTCTCTTAACTAGTTTTCTGTTTCCCTTTCCAGAGCTATCCTTCATCCTCTCATTATAGTTTTCTTTTTAATGCAGTTCTCATGCTGTGATTTCTCCCCCTCTTTCCCATCATGAACCTACTCTGGACAAAACATCTGTAGTCTTATTCCTCTGCTTTTTCCTATGATTTTACTTTAGTCCGACAAATTTTTACATGTGGTAGTTATTAGTACTGTTCTACCAATCTGATGGCTCACTCCTGGCACATAGTAATATTGCACTTCTCTGTCTCTCCCACCTTGAAATTAGATGTAGTTCAAAGTTTATCAGCCTTGGGACTGTTGACATTTTGGGCCGGATAAATTTTTGTTGTGGGAGGCTTTCCTGTGCATTGCAGGGTGTTTGGCAGCAGCCCTGACCTTTACCCATTAGATAACCAGTAGCACTGTGCCTCTGACTTCCCTGTTCCAGTTGTGACAATCAAAAATGTCTTTAGACATTGCCATATGTTCCCTGAGGGACAAAGTTGCCCTGGTTGAGAACCAGTGATATGACTTTATGACTTTGGCCAACCAAATGTGAGCAGAAGTGATAGTCAGCCTATCCTGTTTAAGTTATCCTGGTTCTTCTCCTGCCATTTAAGGACATATGTAGAAAGGAGCCTTTGTTAGCTTAGTGCCTGAGAGATGATGCTGAGCAAAGCTTCCAGTTTATCTGTGATAGACATATAGGTTATGCAGAAAATTACACATAGGTTTTAAGCTACTGATGTTTTGGGGGTTGGTTCTGTTGTCACTGCAACATAGTCAACTTTGCCTAACTGAAACATCATTTAAGACAATTTACCTGTGGACTTTCCATGCTTTCTCGTTCATAGTCCCAAATCACTTTAACATCTACCTCTTTTAGCATCTGTTCCTTAAGGTAATATGTTTGAATCTTCTAGATTAGAGGTTGTCAGTAGAATAAGTATTGCTCTTTAAGGGCTGTTGTGGAAATTAGTGGGCAGAGCTTTGGCGGATGAGAGCCAGGGTTGCTATCCTGCAATGTGAGGGGCTTTGAAGAATTATCTGGCACCCCACAACACTTTCAGATGCTCCAGAAATTCATATAGGAGGAAACATATGATAAGCCTAGAATCCAACTCCATCTTAATATGTACTCAACTTTTCAGAAATGAAGTTTCTCTTAATTCAGTTTCTTAATTGAAGTTGTTTTGCTTGGAACTTTATCAGGAGTTCACCATTTTGGAAAGTCTGTGCCACCAACTGCAGTGACATTGTGCCATTTGAGTTGCCAAAACAACACACCTGTCTTGGAAGGTTTGAATTTCTAATCATCATATTTATGATGACTCTATATATAGTGCAAGCATCTACCATTTTTATGATACTTTTTAAATTTGTTGAGCACTTTCATTAAAATGCATACTTTATTGTATATTAATCTTTTTCTTTGACAATTGGGGGGCATTGTTACATTTTTTAAAACTATGTATAAGTAGGTTAGAATTGTTTCAGGATAGCTAAGTAGGGCTTAATATAAACTATTTGTTACAAAAACGGGATGTTGGTCTGATAGAGTTGAGAGCCACTTTCTGATTATGTGCTACTTGTTTTTGTATCTGTATTGATTTGCATGTAGTAGATACAATGTTTGTTGAATTGATCAATTTATGATTCCCAAATTGCTTTTATGTACATTGTTACATTTGATTACCATAGCGAGTGTTTAGTTGGTAAGGCAGATACTGTTCCCATTTTATAGATGAGATAATTGAAAGAGGTCTTAACTTGCCAAGTCAGGCTGCTAGAGCTTTAATTAGAACATGTAATTTTATTTATCCCAGTCTAGTGCCACTCCTTAAAAATATTTTAATCCAGAGCTATTTAATATAGGAAAATATTGGTATACCCTTGCTGATATTATTTTTTATACAAGGAACTTTTTAATAGTGTTTTGGGCACTTGTTAAGGAATACAACAAAGGCATACACATATGAAAAAGCTATTTTGTTTAAGAAAGCAAGGATATTTTCATTCGTTTTCAAAGAAATGTGCAATTAAAATAGTTTCTGAGATACTAAGACCCAAAGATAGCTTGCATTTTAAAAATGATAACATCTGATGGTGAGATTGTAGTGAAATAGATGTACTCAAATACTTTAGTTACATTATAAAGTGGCGCAAACTTTTGGAATGTAATATCAGAAAATGAGTTCAACAACAAGGTATTTGCACTCTTCAAATTTTGATGCAAGGAAATGCCTCAGAATAAAAAGCTGTAGTCAGTCCACAAACTTGCCTGGTATATGTCAGGAACTGCAAGGTGCTGGGAATTTTTAAGATGAGAAAAGTGTTGCTTTCTTGAACTTCTAGATTTGTGGCCACAGAATATGAGACAAGTACATAATCAAATAACTATAAGTTGAGTTGTAATTGGGGTATATTTTAAATTTGAGGAAGGGATCAAGTAACATACCAGGAACAGACAGTAAACAGACCAGGGAAGTAATTCTCCTCCAGGAAGAGGAGATAGTGTGTTATGGAACAGTCTTGGAAGAATTGAGACATTTAAATAGTACTTGAAGGATGGCTAGGACTTACCAAGGGGATAAAGTGGGACTGAATGTCTTAAGCAAAAGAAATAGCAAAAGAAGGAATCTGAAAGCGCATACAGAAATACATTTATTTAATAATAAAGAGCACTTAACATGTCCTAGGCATTGGTATATAGTGATGAATAAAGTACAGTCCTTGTCCCCTAGAGCTCTCAGTCTAGAAATTAAAATTGTTGTGAGTTGGCCTTAGAGATTTCAAACTGGTAGTACTCTTGGGCCAGATTTAAGTTGAAGGTGTATTTCGTTTGGCATACACAGTGGTTTCTCCCTCTCCCCCTTTCTTTCTCCTCTTTCCCCACAAATAAATTGCCAGTACTTAAAATGAGATTTCACATACAAATGGGCCTTGACGACCTGGCAGCAGTGAGCAAGCATTTGCAAATGCCACTTCCATTGGAAGTGAGTAATGGCTATCCATTTAGATGAGTGAGCATGCACTTGTACGCCTCTGTACTTTTTTGTACACCTGACACATTTTATTCATTTATAAAATTTGCCCGGCTCCGCCTATGTATCTTTGAGTTTTGAGTCCTTGGATGAGTGGTTTATTTCAGTTTCTGCCCTCTTAAATTTTCTTGTGAAAAATTTTAATATGAGAAAGTACAGAAAAATATATAATGAATTTTAGGAAAATATCATTTAAAACAAAATAACAGTATTCAGACAATAGCTGCTTTTGCCTTTCGATTTTCTCATTTGAGCTCTATACTCTCCTTTTAAGTCTAAGTTCAGAGTAATTTAAGTAACCTAATTTGGCCAACTAGTGTGACAGCCGAGATTCTAATCCACATCTCTGCTTCCAAAACCTCTTGTGCAGATAATCTTTGGTTATCTGGAAAGTTATCTTCAGCATGTATTTATTGAATACAGGCATGTGCTAATAACAGTAGGGAGGAAGCACATGTTAAATACCAAGTGATTGATAAATTCTGAGGAGGCCCCAAACAGCGACGGTGTCAGGGAGAATAGAAAGGAGGAGACTGATAGAAATGACTATCATAAGGTAAAGAATTACTTAGAGAATGTGGGCACAGTGAGAGAGAGAGAGAGGTCAAAGATGTTTTACCAAGCTTCCAATCCTGGGTAATTGGATGGAATTAATGCTTTAGGAGTAAAGGTCATCTGAAGAGGAAGAGGTTTTGGTATAGACTGATGAGTCAGTCTTACTTATTTGGTAATGGGAACAGATTTTTAAAGATTCAGGTAAATAGCAAAAGAAAATAAAAGCAAAATAAATATGGAATGCAACAACATCAACAAACAAAAACAACGCAGCATAAAAAGTACAGCCTCCACTTCTGCTTTATGTCATTTATTCTTAGGCCAGTGGCCTTTTCTTGTTCCATGTGGGAATTTGAGGTCAGATAAGTTATTTTAGTTTTGTACAAGTCGAGTGGAGTCTTCATTAATATTCCTTTTCTATATTTTAATTCGTTTTGAAAATATTTTGCTTAAACAGGTAAAATCTTTTGAGGAATTTAGTGGTCTTTTTAAAAATAATTTTATTGTGACATAATTCATGTATAACAAAATGCACTCTTTTAAAGTGCACAATTCAGTCGTTTTCATTATAGTGACAGAGTCTTGCAATCATCACAGCTATAAATTTTAGAACATTTTCATTACTCCCAAAAGAAGCTCCATCCCCATCATTCTTTATTCCCCTTTTTCCCTATGCTCTGGCAACCACTAATCTACTTTTTGTTTTTATGGATTTGCCTATTTTGGATATTTCACATAAATGGAATTGTATAATATGTGGCCATTTGTGACTGGCTTTCACTTAGCATGTTTTCCAGGTTCATCCATGTTGTAGCATGTATCAGTACTTAATTCCTTTTTATGACTGAATAATAGTACATTGTATGGATATACTCGTTTATGCATTTATCAGGTTGGTGGATATTTGGGTTGTGTTTTTGGTTATGAATGATGCTGCTGTAAACATGTACAGGTTTTTATGTGGATATAGCTTTTCAGTAATCGTGTCTTAGTGATAAACTTTTAGATTTAACTAGTTATTAATTGAGTCTGTTTTAAAGTGCTGGTCTTCATAAGTATTCATTTTAAAACATCGTAAGATTTTACTTCAGGGTGACTAACACAGTCAAAAAGATTTGATTAAGCATGCCTCTATAATAACAAAGGAGGCCTAATTTTAGTATTTTTGGAATGTCAAGAACAGCATTTTAATTAAGTCATTAAAAAAATCTATGCACCAAATTTTCATTATGTGCATTGAGTCTTTGACTTACCTGGAGCAATTTCATCTTTTCCTAAGTAATTGAATTTATTTTGTAAAATGTATTCTAATATCTGTGTCTCTTTTTTTTAGGTTATCCTGAATACCACATGTCTAACACTTTCCCTTGCAACGTTAGCCAGTGTTTTTCACTGCCGCCAAAAGATTGAAATTGCTCTGGACATTGGAAACACATTTGATTTGAAAGAAATAACATTAACAAATGGACAATATGTCTATTACAAATACACCAACAAGTAATGATGCCTGTCTGAGCATTGTACATAGTTTGATGTGCCATAGACAAGGTGGAGAGAGTGAAACATTTGCAAAAAGAGCAATTGAAAGTTTGGTAAAGAAACTGAAGGAGAAAAAGGATGAATTGGATTCTTTAATAACAGCTATAACTACAAATGGAGCTCATCCTAGCAAATGTGTTACCATACAGAGAACATTGGATGGAAGGCTTCAGGTTAGTCTTGTTCTAGGGTTTTTTACATTTTTTGTAGTGACGGATTAAAATTCTTGTTTCCTCTTAAGTTACTTTGGGATAATTTAATCTCTGCCTCATCTCTTTAGGTTCTGTATGTCCTATACCAATACTCATTATGGGAATATATGGAAGACTATGTCTTCCATATAATAGATATATTTTAAAAGTTTTTTAATGTTTTGACTTAAAAAAAGTTAAATGTAAAAAAATTGGAACATAAACAGCAGAAGAAAACCCACACCTTTAGCACTTTAGTATTCATCCTTCTCTCCCCTCCCCTTTTGGTGTTAAATGCACATTTAAAAAACTGAGTTCTCCTTGGTCCTTTTATAATTAAGAAATATGGTATTATAAGTTTGGTACTATTATATGAAAATCAATCTAGAAGAATTAAAGTATGTCTTTAAAACTTGAGTTAAAAGTTTATATTTTATAAATTTTCTTTACATTTTATTTTGACTGGTCACATTTCTCATGTAGAACTATATAATACATCTCTTGTGCTTAATATTTTTAAAGAAACGTATGGAAATCGTATGTTGTTAGATTTAAAAATTTTATATCTAGGGGCGTGGTTCCATAGCATAGCGGTTAGCATATCTGCTTTACATGCAGAAGGTCCTGGGTTCACTTCCCAGTGGAGCCACGGTCCATGGTCTACGCCAATGCCACCTTGAACAAGCCCGATGTCTGATCTCAGGAGTTAAGCAGGATTGGGCCTTGTTAGTGCTTGGATAGGAGGCCACCTAGAAAGACCAGGTGCTGTGGGCATACAAAAATAATAATAAAAATAAATAAAAATGTTATATCTAGATATTAGGCTTAGTTTCTACAACAAACCCCAGGCTTCCTCCTCTCCCTCCTTTTAAATCCTGAGCATGGGCCTTGAAATCATACTAAGCTCACTGCTTTGTGACTATGGTGAAGTATGTTATTTTGAGCTTTAGTTTTTCTCATTTATGAAATGGAGATTATAATACCGACTTGTAGGATTGTAAGGGTTAAATGAGAACATGTGTAAAGTACCTTGCATAACGTGTGATGCATAACTGATGCCCAGTCAATGGTCGTTTATTTTTCCTAGGTTGCCGGTCGGAAAGGATTTCCTCATGTGATCTATGCCCGTCTCTGGAGGTGGCCTGATCTTCACAAAAATGAACTAAAACATGTTAAATATTGTCAGTATGCGTTTGACTTAAAATGTGACAGTGTCTGTGTGAATCCATATCACTATGAACGAGTTGTATCACCGGGAATTGGTACGTAGACTTTGTGTTTATCTTTAGAAGCACAAAAGGAAACGATCTCAATTATGTTTTAATTTTTCTTAGTTAAATCATAAATTTGGAGATGGCCCATGACTTCAACTAAGGTTAAAGAATCATACATTTCTAATGAAATATAAATATTTAAATTTGAACTTCGGAATAAACTCTCATTTGACTGCTAAAACTAAGTATTATATAGTTGGTATTATGCCCATTTATTGGACAAATATTGTTTTTGAAAAATAAGGAAAGCATGATAGATTTGAATCCTTCTTGTATTGTTAGATAGCATTTATACAACTATTCTTGAAATGGTTCATAAAGTTTTGAATCTTATATTTACATTCTATAATTTTAAATATAATAGAAAATATTTTCATGGTAATGATTAATGTTTCATTTTCTTTTCCCTCTTAAAAAATTAAGATCTCTCAGGATTAACACTGCAGAGTAATGGTATGTAATCTGTTTCTCTCTTTTTTTTAAAAAAATCTTGTTTCCTATATTTTTTCTTGACTTAAGATTATGTGGATATTGGTAACATTTACAAGAAAAAAACTTAATGCTTTGGCAATGTAGATTTGGGCGGGCCCTCCAGCATTTAAAACGGGATTTAAGTAGGCTGTTGGCTCTTTGGATTTGAACTGCTATTTATGAACTAAAGAAGTCTGAAAAATATAATAGGGGAACATAAAACATTTTCTAAAGAAAGAACACGTTTTAATTGGTTAAAATTGGTTATTTTGGAAGAGAATCTCAGAGCTAGTTTAAATGGGTATACATACCTACAATGTTTGGTAATTTGGAATCATATATGATGTCTTTTAAAAATACCAGTATTCTATTTTTTTTTTCATTTTAGCCTTATTTTTATGAATGATAATTTTAAGAATGATTTAAACCTGCATATATTAATATTTTTTCAGTCTTGTTACATTTTGAGTAAATAAAACAAGGCTACTTTAAAGTCTATGCTGATCACAGATAACCTAATCCTGTTATAAAAAGGAGAAAGTGTTCTGTTAGGGCAATTAAATGAGGGTGTGTCTGCATGCACACACACACACACACACACACATTTGTTTAGTGTGATAGTTGAGAAGAGAGATATGTTAAAACTTTAGCTCTGTTACTTAAACCATGTTAATGAACTCAGAATTCTGTAGGAATTCATTAATTTGCAGAGAAGTGCTGATAAAGAGCCATTATAATCTTAGAAAGGTGTTCCATCATTCTGGAGGGAAATTAGTGGCTTGGCATCTGTTTTGTTGCAGAATTTTAGAGGTGGGTCAGAAATATCATATGACCTTAAAGAAAATGTAAGAAGAACACGAAAGTCTACTTGTTTTTATTTTCTACTTTTCTTTCATGTAATTAATAATAGAAGACTTTAGTGCCTTTTGGTACTCGTTAATGGTTGGTAGGATTCTGAGAACAGTCGGTTGGTAATGGAAGCTCCTGTGGTGGTCTGGGAAGGTTAGCTTTAAGATTGGTTAAAGCCCTGTTGCTACAGATATTAATATCATGTCACTTCCCGTCTTCACCATTCTCTATCCATGTTTTTGGAGAAGTAAAGCATTTATTTAATTCAGGGGGTGTTTGGGGTTGGGAGACTATAGTGATAACTATATCAGAATCTCCCTAGGAGGGTGATTGTGAAGGGATCCAATCCTGAAGACTCATCACACTCCTCCCCTGTCCTGAAATACTGTTGTTATTGAGTACCTGTCATTTATGGGATTGTATGGGTTGATATCTTTTTAGTAGCTCTAGGGCTGTCTTCAGCCTTGTAGATAGATCCCCTTGCTCATGGTTATGTAAAGGCTGGCTTCAAAGGCTTATTTTCTCAGAAAACAACAGGTTTCTCATGACTCCTTCTAGATTTGGACAAAGAAATAATCCAAGGCCAGGTAACTAAAAGTTAAGAAAATGGGACAGTTCCTTCACTTCTGAGTTGGGATCATGATGGTAATCATTTTCAGCCTGTCTCATCTCTTTTGTGAAACTATCCATAACCATATCGACCTGCGTATTTATTTTAACAAATATTTAATGAGCATGTATTGCCTGGTACTGTGTTAGGTTTCAGGGACAGTAGAATAAATAAGGTATGTTTTTTCCACTTAGGGAGCTCATAATCTAGTGGAAGGAAGAAAAGATAAGTAAGATAAGTAAGACAGTATCATCAGACAAGTGCTGTGGTCTGCTGCTAGTGGTGATAAAGAGCACAGACCTAGGATAAGCCCAGTGGCTTCAGCCTTTCTGTTCCCTATACACTCTTTACCCCTCATCAAACATTTTACCATTGTTATATACATGTGTGACTGCTCTAAAAATATGGCTAAATCATAATGGCAGACATTAAGTACTCATTTTGTATCAGGTACCGAGCTAAAAGATTTACAAGTGTTGTGCCATCATTTTCATAATACCCGTACATGGTAGGTGGCATTATCCACATCAGATGATAAGATTGGTACCTGGAGAGGTCAAAGAACTTGCCTAAGATTAGACAGCTAGGAGGAGCTGGAGTAATGAGTGCTCACTATTAGATATTTAAACAATAGGAGAATACTATAAAATAGTATAAGCTCCTTTCATTTATTGGTGTGCCCCAAGTGCTAGAACAGTACCCTGGACATAGGTGCTCAATAAATATTTTCTCAGTGAATGAATTTGTTGAATGCTAGTCCATAAAGAGAAATACTTAATAGCTTGGTGTCTGTTTTTCTGGACTTTAAAAATATATACTATATGTTTTTTTAATTTTATTTTTTTGAATAGGCAATACATGGTCCATAAATCAAAACACTATAAAAAGGTATACAGTGAAAAGAAGTGCTCCCACCCTTGCCCCCATTCCCCCCTACCTCAGGTAATCACTTTTATTAGTTTCTGGTGTTTCCTTACAGGGTTTCTTTATGCAAAAATACATGTATTATTTCCCTCCTTTCATACACAAAAAAGCATATTGTGCACTTTTCTGGACCTTACTTTTTTAATTTACAGTATATGATCTTTAAACATGCATATCATCATGTTTATAACCTTTTTTTCTCTTGGCAAAAATATATTGCAGACATCTATCATTGTTGATACTTACAGTTTTACCTAAGAAACATACGTTTTATGTTATTTGATAAAAGAGACTGGTAGAAGTCCCAAACTTACATTTGGGAAAGTTTAGCCAACATATCAGGCAAGAAAAAGTTATGAGACATACTCCTTTAAGAGCAGAATTTAGTCATTAGGATTGCACATTAAGCCAAAGAGTCAACTGAAAAGCAGAAGCAGTATCAGTTTGACTAGCTATATCCTCAAATCTATAGCTTTCTCCTTATGTATTAGCAATACTAGTATCTTGGTAAAAAGATCCCAGTCCCTATAACAACAAAAAATTCTAAAATATCCAGGAATTAATTAGAGATATCAGGCTCTATGTGAAGAAAATTATAGAACTTCCTTGGAGTATAATTTTTTTAAAAAAAGATTGAATAAATTCAGTCATACCCACTGTATATCCCAAATGGTTTTTTTTTTTTTTTTTTTTTTGTATTTTTATAATTGGCCAACATTAGTGGTAAGTGGTTGGGTTTTTTTACTGATATATAATCATGGGTTAAGCATCCTTTTGGTTATATTTTGTTTTCATAGAATTTTCTAAAGAGAATCTCTTTGGAGTGGGTTTTATGGGTTTTAAAAATATCAATGTCTTCATGATTTTTGATGCATGAAAAAGTCCTTTAAGAGATTGTACATAGGAATTTGTATGGTGAATTATTACCATTTTGAAATATTCTCAGTTTAATAACAAAATAGTCATTCAGCTAATCGATATTTATGTGTAAGATCAATCTTCCTAAAGATTGATGTAGGGGAAGATAAGGAGCACTATTGCTGGTTCTTAATGAAAAAGAGAATATCTTTTTGTGGACATTTAACTATCTAAAAAGAGAACCTAGTATTAAAGTTCAATGGATTGTACAATTCTGGGATAGTCTTAGTTCAGAAGCAGTAAAGGATTATTTGCTAAAGATAAAAAGCAAATCACAAAACAGTAGTGCAAAAACAAATATGGAGATTCTGGGTAGAGAACAGTTGATATTATAAATGCAATTTCACTTTTTTTTTTTCCTCACAACAAAGCCAACTGTTCCCTTATTTGTTCAAGAAAAGGTGTTATTTTGTATCGGCTAAAGTCTAGTTTTGTTTATTAAGGTGTAACAACATTGGTTAAAGATGGTGGTTGCTGAATGTTTCCATACCACGTATTTATTAAACATTATTTAGATTGGGTTTCTAGAAGGAAATTTCAGTTTAACTTAACCGTTTAGGATTACTCTGTCTGGTTCTAACCCTTTAAGAAATGTTCAGTACACTTCACTTTCAAAGACTATGTTAATAATTATAGCTCCTGGAATTGAGTAACTATCAGATCTCATTCATACTTCTACAGTGCGAAATTAGCAAAAAGATATAGCTAAGTACTTGATCTCAACTTAGTCTTCTCATTACATATTTAAGGTGATTATTCTAGGTTAAACAAGAAACTAAGGAATACCTCTTTAGGACCATTGCTGGAAGTTGTTAGAATGTAGTCTAACTTTAAATTTCAAGGAGTCAGTCAAATCGATAAAATTTATCTGATGCCACAACTTCTAAATGAATAGCTTTTGCTAATAAAGTAGTATGCTTTTAATATATGAAAAAATTTCAAGTTAGACTTATTTACACTTCAGTTGATTTTAGGTGTTATTTATAAGATTTTTTTTCTAGGAATAGATGCTTATAAGATTTTAAAATACGTTTAATTTTCTGTATAGCTCCACCAAGTATGTTGGTGAAGGATGAATATGTTCATGACTTCGAGGGACAGCCATCGTTATCCACGGAAGGGCATTCAATTCAAACCATCCAACATCCACCAAGTAATCGTGCTTCAACAGAGTCATACAGCACCCCAGCTCTGTTAGCTTCATCTGAGTCTAATGCTACCAGCACCACCAACTTTCCCAACATTCCTGTGGCTTCCACAAGTGAGTTGTAGAATCAGATATAGTCAGCAAGTTGAATTTCCCTAACCATTGACTATTTATTTATAATCACTTGGAGGAAAACTCCTAGTAAGTAAAAATTAAAAGTACTGTAGTATTTTTCATAGGTAAATAAGTATTAAATAGGCTTTTGGGTTGGTCCTGGAAACAATGGTGTTTAGTTTATTTAAACGTTTTTATGTTGTATAGTCACTTGGAATTTAAGTAATGACTTTGATTATGATATTTAAATTAATGGTCTGATTTATACTTGACTATTACATGAAGAAGGTAGGAAGCCTTTTGAGCTTTCAGATACATTTTAGAGAAATATTTAAGTAGTTAACAAGTAGTTTTAAACCAAGATGTTTATTTAAAAATGTGGTAATGCAATTCTGTGCTTTAATCACTGTTTTTATTTTGCTTTATCTGGTAGAATATTACTTTATAATAGTCATCTCAGTCTCCCATTGTGCAAACTTAGAAGCAGTCTTAACAAACTTTTTATAACTTACAATCCTCAAGATAGATGTTAAGTATTTTAGTCAATTTCTAAATAAATCTAGATTCTACATAACTATATATGTATTTTTTTTAAAAAAGTCTATTTCAGAAAGGTTTTTCCCATGATAGAGGTGCCACCATCCCTGCTAGAGGGCTATTAGGTTCAGCTTTTCCTGGGGCCTGATCCAAGCAGTAATGGGCTGGTTCTGTAAATACTATTTATTTTTTTGTAGTCACCAAAGGTTGGACAGTTTACTGCTTATAGTGCCTTTCTTTTTTTAAAAAAAGTTAATCACAAAGCAGAGTCTTGGCATGTGTATGATGTTTTTACACCTGGTTGCTAAGGAGATTGTATCTAAGCCCCCATCAGCACTAGATACTGCTAGATCTAGACTAATACTTTGTTAGCTGCTACCAAAGGGAACATTATTCTGTTCAATATCTGATCAGATTTGGTATAGAAATTTGATCTTTGGAATAAATGGCGGACTGATTTATATAATTGAGTTTCAAGTAAAATATACCAACTTTCTCCCATTTTATTTCATCTCTTCAAGGTGATACCTTTTATATTTGCTGCATTAGATGACAGTCTCAGCATAGAGACTCATAGTCTCTATGTGAAAATATGTGAGCATAGTTTCACATATTCTAGGTAGGTCATATAGGTTAAGCATGTACTTTAGAACCTGGACTCTTAACTGCTTGATGATTCTGTTATGTTTGCTCTTTGTTTACCGATTTGGGAATATAGTTGACAAAGTGGGTAGTGATGGAGAATTAAAAAAGGTACATTGCAGCATAGATTAGTGCTAGAGCGCAGATACTGTCTTCTGTTGATAGTATCTAGAGGTTGAATTTTCATGCCTTTGTTGATACTTGCTAAAGTGACTGCATTTTAACTGTTTTGTTCCCTGGGGCTGAGTCCTATGATAACCAGAAAAAGTGATATGAATGAAATGCAGATAATTTTGTCTTGGTATTTTTGGATATATTTTCACAATTGAGTAGTAATTTCTGTAGGTTTTAGAATTTGTTGCAAAAAGTTTCTCCCATTAGATCTCAAAAAAATTATTGATAAAATTAAAAGAAAAGAAATTGGACTAAAATAGAAGAATTGGAAGACTGTTTTACGTGAGCTGATTTAGTTGTTTAATTTCATCTTACGTACTTGGAATTGTGTAATGGAAACATTCAGTACAGATAACTGCAGTTCATGGGGTACTTGACAGTTTATGTTCATTTGGCACCTGAATGTCTTCAGGACTTCTTTCTAAATATCTGGAAATTAAAATTGTTTAACTTCTCTTATATAGTGACAGTTTTTTAAGTTAGCTAAGAGTATGTAGCATGTACAGTTGTTAAGAGTAAAATAATTAACCTTTAAGATAATTTGCAGAAATTTTTTTGAGTTGAGCAGTAAGGGATATTACTAAAAACATTCTTTAAAAATAAGTAATTTGGGGAGTGTTGAAAATATTCTCATTAACTTTTTACAGTCTTAGCCTTAAGGGAATGTGATTTGTAGAGAAATGTTCCTTTTCTTTGATACCTTGAGCAGTGGTTATTTATCTCTTCTTTCAGATTATACACCCATTTAAACAAGAAAAGATTGTAGTAATGCCAGTGATAAATAACAATTAGGAAACTTCAGTGCTTTTCAAATGAGATAAACCATTAATTAATGCTTGCTTAAGGAAGTTAAGCTTTTTCCACTAAAAAAAAAAAGGAGACTTAAAATATAGGTCAGTAAGCAATATCATAGAATGGTTTTCAATTGAGTAGAAACCAGAAGAAGCTTAGTCCTGGTATATTACATATAGAGAGGGCAAGTAATTTACAATAAATCTAGGAATATGATAATATTCTTGGAAGGAGATGAGTCTTAGTTTTTAAAAGTACATGAAAAAGTTTCAAAGTAGAATGATAGTCATACATTTATATTTAACTAGCAAATGCACTATGATTGGACAGTGGAGCTTGACCTTTTTTTTTTTTTTAAACTTCTTCACCTTACTCATCACATTCCATTTACAATATTTGCCTGCTCTGCTTTTCTTTTATTAAACCCTAGCATTCTGCCATTACTAGTACCAGTGCTGATAATAATGAACTTTCCAGTTTTTAACATTTTCTTGAGCCTGGACTTTTGGAGTCCTACTCAGAAAGGTCCAGAGCTGGATGGAGTGGCCAGGGGCGAGCCGACGTGTTTCTGAAGTTGTTTTGATAGGCTAGACGTATAGTAGGATTTTGCTGGCATTTGAAGGATATCGTGAAGAAATAGGCCACTAAAATTAGGTAGACATTACTTAAGATAGAATAATTTTGAACTTCTTCAAGTTAAGGTTTGCCTTTATAGAGGACTGCAGGATTTTTTATTTGATGGGCCATTTGAATGAGTTTCACTTTTTGCCCATCTGTCTAGTTGTGAGTATCAGATGTAATTTGGTCCTTCATTTGCTGTATAAAACCATAGGATTGCATCTGTAAATGTACCATGTTAATGTCTTCTCATTCCTCTAGGTCAGCCTGCCAGTATACTGGCAGGCAGCCATAGTGAAGGATTGTTGCAGATAGCTTCAGGGCCTCAGCCAGGACAGCAGCAGAATGGATTTACTGGTCAGCCAGCTACTTACCATCATAGTATGTACATGCTTTTAAAAATCTTTTAAGTAGTTGAGAAAAAATAGGCAGACTTTATAAAAGCAAATTAATCCGTGTGGGCCTTAATTTCTAGACAGCACTACCACCTGGACTGGAAGTAGGACTGCACCATACACACCTAATTTGCCTCACCACCAAAACGGCCATCTTCAGCACCACCCGCCTATGCCGCCCCATCCCGGACATTACTGTAAGCTCTTGTTTTTGTTGTAAGGGCCTTTTCTTTTTGAGGATTTTTTTTTTTCTGTTCTTAAAAAATGTTTTTACATCTTTTATTCATCTTACTATTTAGTTTTATTAAACAATTAGTGCTTTTCAGTAATTTTTATAAACAGTATTTATTTTTCATAATTATGTTATCATACCTTTGTTTCACAGGAGTGATGTTTACTAAATAACATTTCTCTGTTGCTGATGTTTCATAACGCTGCATTGAATTCCATTCATTTGTTTGTTTGCTTTGTAAATGTTCTGTGATCTCGCATGTATCTGTATATCCACCCAGACTGAATTGAAAACTGTTGAGTGTCAAGATCTCAAGGTTTTCCTCACTATAGTATTCACCATACTGTAGACACTCAGATGTTGAATCTGTCATTACTCTTCATAACCTCGATTGGGAGGGATACCCTACTGATAAACCATAGCTTATAGTTTCAAGCAGAATAGGAACATTGTTCATTTGGCTTAGTAAAATCAAGAGTATACATCTTTCATATATGTTAAATCTTTTTTCTCCAATGTAAGATTGAGAATGCCAAAGAAAACTTGGACAATACAGAAAAATGTAAATAAGAAAATAAAAATTACCCAGAATCCTACTACCTCTTCTAATATTTCGACATATTTTCCTTCCAGTCATATAAATGAGTATACGTTAATTCGTGGGGAGGAGAAGATCATACTGTCTATATATACATATATATTGTTAAATCCTGGCCTTTTTTTTTTCAGTTATGTTACTATTTTTCTATGTCTTAAGAGAATATAATTTTTAATGGCTGCTTATGCCAGCATAACAAGTGGTTAAGGGTTCTGAGTTTGGACCCTTAACTGTCTGTGTGACCATTGACAAGTTATTTAAGTTCCCTAAGCCTTAGGGGTAATAAAAGTTATATCTATCTCAAAGGATGTTCTAAGAAGCAAATGTAGTAATTCATGTGAGATATTTAGCACAATGACAACACATAATAATCTCAATTATGTTAGCTACTGTTCCAGTATGGAAATATCCTTAATGTAATAAACCATAAATATTTATTTTTAGAATAGACTTAATAATCTTGTATTGCATTATAAATTATACTGTATTATATGGTACATGAATAATTTACATTAAATTTTGCTTATACAACAATTATAAATGACTTAACAGCACTTGGCACATAACAATAAAATATTAGCTATTAAGTATCCACAAAAGTAACTCAAGAGTATTTGTTTATTATAATTATAAACTAAGCTTTTTAAGTTCTCAGATGTTGCCTAAGCTTGATCTAAGCAACTCCTGAGGTGTGATAGTTATATTTAAGTAAGGTTAATAAAAGTTTTAGCATTGGTAAACTTTTAGTAAATAAAAGTGGGATTTTTATTGTCTTTTCTTTAGGGCCAGTTCACAATGAGCTTGCATTCCAGCCTCCCATTTCTAATCATCCTGGTAAGTGTATTTCAAAATTGATTCCCTATATTTAGACTTTCTTTATGGTCATAGAAACATACATACATACAGGTTTTAGTATAATTACGGAATAACTTAAGCTGTTAGATAAGTACATTACTCGTTATGGCATTAGTTAATCCATAGTTTATGAGTAGCTAGTGTAGTCATGCATAAACTGTTTTTATGTGATTCTTTTTAACTGTCTCCAAAAGAAAAGAACTGTGTTTTCAGCTATAATATAAAATACTAAAATGCCAGTTTTAGCATTGAATACATAAATATGCAGCAGAAGAAACTAAGTTTCAGAATAGAACAGCTATAAAACTAACTGTAGCTTAAAAAGCCAGGGAAGCATCTGAAGATGCTGAAAGAAAAACAATTACTGTATCTGCCTTAGAAAATAGGTTCAGGAATCCCTGGTTAACTAGAATTTAGAAACCGATTAAATTATTTTCAAAAGTGTAAATAGCTAAGTAGATTTTCTTAATTCGAAGTTTGACTATAACTTTTTAAACTATAGAAGTAATAAAACAAAGTTCAGAAATAAAATACCAAAGGCTTCTTAACATAAACATAGGATTTTGATTTGTTTTCATTCCTTCCATCTTTTCATATCTTTTTTTAGCTTCAAAAGATAGAAATGTATAATTTCAGCTCATCACCTTAATTAAAAAATTTTATAAAGAATTTCAGACATATACCTAATACCATAATAGTATAGGAAATTATCCTCCCACCCTAATTGTACTCATCCCTGTTTCAGCTCTTAACAACTAATGGCCAATTTCTTTTTATTCATACCCTAATCTACTTTTCATTCATACCCTCACCTATTATTTTAAAGGGAATTCCAGAAAATCATTTGCTAGGTAAACATTCCTGTATATATTTCCAATAAGGATTTAAAATATATAACTATAGTAACCATAATGATCAATTTTAAGGAATGACTCACAGTTCCTCAAATAGAGCTACATAAGTTTCTTAAATAGTGTTCTGTTATTTATTATTTATGTTGGTTCAGATTTTTCTTCTGGCTTTAAAAAAGAAACTGAGTATAAGATCTTTATGCTTATAACTCTTCTCATATTTCAGTTTAAGAGATTTAAACAATTTATGGATCAGAAGGCTAAATTGCTTTACAGTGATTACATTAGAGTATTAGAACCAGTTTTACTCTGCTCATGAGCAGATGTGATAGTTTAATAAACTTTGTGCTGATTTAACGTGCAGTCAATGTTTGTTATGATTAGGAAAAAAATTCTGCTGGTGGGGCAGAAACATTTTTTTTAAACATAAATTGTGGATGTGTTTAAATTATCCTTGCTAGTGGATTTTCTATATATTTTCATATTTGTTTCATATTTGGTTTTAAACATTTTTGTGAGTCAAAGTCTTGTCTTTTTATACATTTTTATTGAGAAATCTACAGGAAAGTACATAAAGTCTAATGAATAACTAATTAAAGCCAGCACCTGTGTAACCACCACCCAGATTGAAAACTAAAACATTCCAGCACCCTCGGAAACCTTCCTTATGCATTTTTTCTCAGTCAAAAACTTTTCCTCTCCTCCCTCCAGAGATAACCACTATCCTGCTTTTTTATGGATATTAATTTTTTGCTCTTTGAAAGTGATGAATGTATCCCTAAACAATCTAGTTTAATAGTTTGGTTTTGTATTTGAAATTATCTAATTAAAATCATTGTACCAGAATCTTAATTTTGTTTGTGAATAAATATATTGTGATAAGAGGGGGAAATCTGGAGTCATTAGAATGAAAAAATTTTTTTTTAATTAATTAACTTATTTTTATGGTGAAATCTAGAGTCATAAGAATGAAAATTTTTGCTGGCTTCAAGGTAGCATCATTAAGAGTCAGAGGTGGTCCCTGGTAACTTGTAGGGGTCTTAGTGGCTTAGTAGAAGGTGATCTTCAGTAATGAGGGTTATCAGGGTTCTGAAGAAAGACCTACCCTGGATGGAATCACGGTGGGGTAGGATTGGGAGTGGTAACATTTAGCTAATTATTTGGACTCAGTTGTGGATTCAGCAATTGGTTTTGGCCGCTTGATAGATTTACTTAATTCTTCCCAGGATTTAACTGATGTTGAGCTCCTGGTGGTTAGGGAACAGCATTAACTAGTTCTGAGGATATGTATCTATATAGCACCCTACATGGACACTAAAGCCTCTGTCTTTGAGTAGGATAGAAGGTGACTTAATGGTGAAAGTGATCCTGTCTCTGTCCAGGTGGTTGGGGAAGTGGATCAACTCTGCTGACCTTTAAAGGAGTCACCTGCTTGGGATCCAGATGGCTTTGAACTCCTTGCCTGTAAATGCTAATGGGCCCCAGAGCAGTTTTACTTCACAGCTGTTAATATCTCCACTTGCATTGTTAAAAGAATATTCTAACTGATCTTCCTATTGGAGACTTTCTAATCATAGTGCCTTCTCCCCACCATTTAATCTCTACTGATATTCAGTATTTCTCTTAAAATTTGAATCTAGTTCTTATTGCTCTGCTGAAGAACTTTCAAAGAGTCTCCTACACATTGCTTGCCATAGGATGAAGTCCAAATTCCTTAGCGGGGCAGAAGACAGTGTCTGATCCTGGTCTGTGTGTACTTCTCTAGCCTCATCTGTTTATTCTTTAACTATCCTGAGTTGCTTAACCAAGCTTGCTTGGTTATATCATCCCTCTATGCTTTTTTTGCACATGTTGTTCTCTTCCTTATATGTCTTATGCTCTATATATTCATCAAATCTGTTGTTCTGCAACAGATTAAAAGAGCAGTAACAATTTGTTATTTTATAGGTCAGGGACCTGGGAGTGGCTTAGCTGGTTTGCTTTGGCTCAGAGTCTCATGAGGTTGCAGTCAAATTGTTAGCTCGAGCTGCCATCATCTGAAGGCTTTTCTGGGGCTGGAGGATTCATTTTTGGGGTGGTTTACTAACATACCCAGCAAGTTGGGGTTATTGTTGGTAGGAAACTCCAGTTTCTCTCTGTGTAGACCTTTCTGTAGAGCTTCTTGAGTGTCTTCACATAACAGCTAGCTTCCACCAGAGTGAGTGATAAACTGAAAGCCACATGGAGCCTTGGAGTCTTTTAAGACTTAGACTCAAAAGTCACATCATTTCTGTAAGATTCTATTTTTTAGGGAGGGGACTATACAAGGATGTGAATATTGGGAGGTGAGAATCATTGGGGGCCATCTGGAAGCCCATACTCCTCATCCCTACTCTCCCAAATGTGACAAACTGTTTGAAGATCCAGAAAGGCTTAATGAACTTAATGAATTCCTATTACCTTCTCCTGTTCTAAAAATAAGTGTTATGAGATTTAGAGTGAAATAGAAAAGTTTTTCACATGGTATTTTATATTTTAACACTGTCAAGGTCTTTGGAACCCACTTAGGTTACTCTAGCCCTTTCTGTCCTTGTAGATAGTAACCCCCTTCCTCCTGCTTTCCTAGGCCTTAATCTCTCTTAATCTAGGCCATTTTTCATCCCTGGTCTGTGGTGTGATTCTGATGCCAGTTTCTTTTTATCCTTAAGTCTCTTAAAACTCTTCTTTCCAGTGCTAGCAGGTCAGCTCATTCTAAACTTATTTTAAGATGCAGCTTTATGTAACCATCATTGTTGAATGGTGTCTGAACTATTAGGCAAACAAACAACAAAAAAACTTTTGGTGATTGGGAAATAATAAAATAAGGTTTAAGTGCAGTTGCAAATGTTGCGATTAATGATGATAAAGTATATTTCTCTTATTTAAACATGGAGATTATACAACTCTCCCCACCCACCCACACCCACCCCCATCCCCTGTTTTGACTCTCATGGAAAAAAGTTGATTATCGTGGAATTTTACTTCGGGATAGTGTTCTTCATTGTGAACTAGGAAATGCATGTCCTTGGACCTCATTTTTTTTACTGAGCATTGTAAACATTCGTAACTTAAGGGCATTGTTTGTAACAAAATTTACTGTTTGGACTGATTTATAGAAAGGCTTTTTTTAAGTGCTATTACTGTTTTTTGTTGCCAAAACATTGGATAATTGATATCTTGTCTTAGAAACCTCTTTAGTTTAAACTTCAACCAGTATACCTGCCAGTTGTTTGCTGAAGTTTCGTGTTCATAGTATAATGTGATATCTTTAATAAATAATTTTACTATAAGGAATACCTTCATAAATATTTCAAAACTGGCTTTTTAATGAGGTACTTTAGTATATTATACTTTGAGATTCTTGCAGGGTTTGAAAAGATCTATTGTTTTTGTCATTCTACCCATCTTTTCAGATTATTGAGAGTTTTATTGCTTCGAATTGTAGTTCGACCTTTGTAAATGGCACATCGAGATGCAGAGAATGATTTTCCCAATCATTAAAATTATTTTAAATTTATTCAAATAAATATGCTAAATACATCTTCAAAGTTAAAATTGTAATAGTTAACATGAATTGACTTCATTAAAAATAGAGCTAGAACAAATGACCTTTCACCCAAGAGACAATTGAGAATTTCTGTTCACAGCAGTTGTGTAGTTGGAGTATAATTAACCTTGACTCTGATCCGATTGACTGTCTCGTTTAGGTCTTTTCTCTCAATTAGGGATCTAGAAAAATGTGCCATAGATTGATGTTCTTAACATTGCCCTGGAATATGTCTTAGAGTCAGTGTTATTTAAAAAAATAAAAGTTTAGACTACTTAGAAAATATGTGCAAATGAAACATTATGGTAAAATAATTTATTTTAGGTTCTGATTACTTCCATTCTTTAAAGTCTCAGTTGACTGGGTCCTTTGAAGTAAGAACCAAATTCCAGATTTTTAAAAATGACTTTAGAGTTTCAAGAATGCTAGGGACTAAGCTGAAAAATAGAAGACATAAAAATGCCACTTCTTTGTTTCAGAGAAGTTTATATTTGGGCCTTAAGCTTTTGAAAATAAAGTTGAGGCAAAACATATGAATGCCTCTGTAATACACATGAAATACTCTATCAGACCTTAAAAATTAACAGAAACACTCAACAAAATTGTGGCTGGGTGCCAGTTTTATTAGATAAGTTGGTCACAGCATTTTAATTATTATTTTACGTATATCTATAGGTGTAGTTGAAATTCGAAATGTGCCCATCAGAGTAAAGGTATCAAAACCCAATGCCATAGTGATGAATGTACTTGACTTCTGCAGAATTCTAGTTGGGCTTGATTTCCACTCCTTCTCATGGCCCAGGTGGCTTTGACACGAACAGAGGAGTTAGTGCTGATCATCACACAACATACCACTTTCTTTTTTGTAACTTCTATAGAATTTTAAGGGCAAGTGGTGACATTGGCTCTGTGGAACAGATCTTGCATGATTGCATCAATAATGCTGGCCCAGTATCTGTCCGGTAGAACCCATTATGAACTAGTACAAGATTGAAAATGCCTACTTTTTAATGCATTGTTATTTTAATCAGATTCTTTTGGATGATTTTCAGATGGCTCTCCTGTCCCTTCATCCTTTCTTTTAGGAAAAGCTTTATCTTATGGAGTGATGATAGCTCACATTTATCTCTCATAGCTCCTGAGTATTGGTGTTCCATCGCTTACTTTGAAATGGATGTTCAAGTAGGAGAGACATTTAAGGTTCCTTCAAGCTGCCCTATTGTTACTGTTGATGGATATGTGGACCCTTCTGGTGGAGATCGCTTTTGCTTGGGTCAACTTTCCAATGTCCACAGGACAGAAGCCATTGAGAGAGCAAGGTATTGATTGTACAATTAGTTACTTTAAAAGTTGTTTCGAACATAGTATATTGTCCTTTATTCAAAGTTATATTTTCAATGTAGATTGTTATCAAATATGTTAAAAGAATAAAGTGATCTTGAAAATTCAGAATCGTAAGAATTCCATATTAGTTATAGATGTTTGTTATTTAAAATATGATAAGATGGTCTTTTTAAAAGTAGTTAGGTTTCTCTGTTTTGAATAGTAGCTAGACCTTTTGGAATTCAATTTGAGAACTAATTTTTATTTCCTTTGCTCATATATTATTTCTACAAATCTATTGAAAGGAAGTAATATAAAATGGAAGTGTTTCTGCAAGTGTTTTTATAATGTTGAAAAACTAATAATAAAAGGGAATGGTTAAATAAAATTCGATGCTTTGATGTTTTATGTAGTCATTAAAATGTTAAAAAGTTTATATAATCAGATATAAATGCCTCAGATGAAATATTATAGGAGAATATACATAGTTTTAAGTATTGTGTAATTTCAACTCTTTAAGAACTTGTGTGTTTGCATAAATACGTAATTTTGGCTCTCTCAGTACCTGTGTGACTCTGGCAAATTACCAACTCTAAGCCAGTGCTAATAGAATATTCTGTGATGAAGGAAATGGTTTATATCTGTGTTGTCCAGTGCAATAGCCACTAGCCACATGTAGTTGTTGAGCACTTAAAATATGATCATGCGATTAACTGAATTTTAAAATTATTTTTAATTTAAATAGTTATTTATAGCTAGTGACTGTTGATTTGGACATTGTAGCATAAGCCTTTGTTCCATTATTTATAAAATGGGAATAATAGTAATTAGCTTATTTGTGAGAGTTAAGTGAGAATTTATGTTAAACGTTCCTGATACACAGTAAGCATTATATATATATGTTCATCATCATTACATATGACTAAGATATTAAAAAAGGATGAGATATACAAAAAGATTAACAATGGCTTTCTTTCGTTTATGGTGTTATATAAAGTCCTTTATTTTTAATTTTTCAATATTGGGTATGCTGTATAATCTGAACTAATATTTTCAAATACTTATAAAAATGAAATATAATCTCCTTTTTCTTTCTAAGGTTGCACATAGGCAAAGGTGTGCAGTTGGAATGTAAAGGGGAAGGTGATGTTTGGGTCAGGTGCCTTAGCGACCATGCAGTCTTTGTACAGAGTTACTACTTAGACAGAGAAGCTGGGCGTGCACCTGGAGATGCTGTTCATAAGATCTACCCAAGTGCATATATAAAGGTTAGTGGAAGTTTTACTCAACTACTTTAGACTTGGAGAACTCTATTTATTGTTTAAAGAACTGAGATGGAGGTGGGAGGAGTGGAAAATGTCTTTTTATGTATTAAATATCAGAAATTATGTTTGCGTATAAAACGCATTTCCTGGGGGTATTATTTATTGACATAATTGGTTATCTAGTTTTATGGTTGCATTCATACCCTGTTATTTTATTAGCAGATTTGTCAAATGTTTTAAAGTAAAGCACAGACTCTTGAAAATATTGAGTAAAACCTCCAAACTTATATTCCTTTGTTATAAAATATGTAAAATTTTGGAATTTTAGCGTAGCCAGTTCAGGATTTTATGGAGGGGAATTCTAAAATTAATAGATTTTCAAATTAAGAACCTAAGAAATGAAAAATTTTTCAACATCAGGTTTTTTAAGGTTAGTCATTTTTAGCATTAAATGAGTTTTATTTACTGCATCATTTTACAGTTTAAGCCTAAGGTATTTTTCATTAATTATTATGTATTCAACTCTTTTAATTTTAGTTTATAACATACACTGAAAGCGAAAGATAGTTGTAATTAGATAGCCTAAATATATTTTTAATATCAGATTTTTCAGTCATCCTAAGCGTCTTCATTGTTAGCTATTATAAATTAGTAGAATTAACTACATCACTTACTCCTGGGATGTTTCTTAGCATTACAAATAATACAACCGAGTAGTGTCTGCAAAAATGGAATCACTTGATTGCCTCACTGCAACAAACCAAATATCTCATTCTCAGTCACTACAGGTCTGTTAAAGGGTATAGGGTTTGTTTGTTTTTTTTTAATGAAACTTTCAAATATATCAAGTATAGAGAAAATAAACCCCCATGTACCCATTATCTAGGTTTCACAATTGTCAGCATTTTATCAACCTTTACTATGTTTTTTTCCCACTACTTTTTTTCCTGTAATAATTAAAGCCAATTCAAAACGTTATAATAGTTTACTCATAAACTACACTAGTATAAACCTTCAATTTATAAATATTTCTAAAAAACAATCACAGTGCTATTTATCCTACCTGATAAAATTAACAGGAATTCCCTGTTAAGAGTTTCGACATTAGAGGACCATGTGTAGTTTTGATTTCTTAAAATAATGAAATATAACAATAAAATATTAAATTATATTTATTGATAGGATGTCACAGTGTGGAAAGTTTGGTTATTAAACAGTACATAGAATATAATCCCCTTTTTAATTAAATAATGTCATGGATATTTGTATTTGTTTCTGTGTCCACAAGTCTGGAACGGTGTGTACAATGTCTTAGCAGAAATTGTCTCTGGGAGATGGAATTATCTTTTATTTGTATTTTCCAGTTTTTCCACAAGGAATTTTATTTGTGCTTTGTTACTATTTTTAAATGGTGTTGTATTTTCTCATATGCTTTATAATCTATATTTGTTGGCAAGTTTGCCTTCAGAGAATTAATTCTTTTTTTAAATTTTTTCTTCTTTTGTTTGCTTTTCCCTATAGAGCAATTTTGCCTTAGTCTGGCACTCAGGTATCCACATTTCAGAACCAATTTTTATAATTAGGAGATAGAGGAGTTTTGTCCCTTGAAGAAGTTGAGTTCTAATCTCCAGGTATGCTCAGGACCTAAATCCTGTTGCATAGATTTTTCTGCTATTTACCTCTGCCATAAGTAAGAATTTTATTCCTAGGTGCATTTCTGAATTAGCTGTCAGAGTATTTTACCAGCAGTTAATTCATGGACATCTGCCCAGTTGTTAGTCCTCAAAGAGCTTGGCAATTGTCTCTTTCCATATTACTCTAAGAAGTTGAATTCCAGTCCTCTACATCTTCTGTTTACAGTTCTGGTACCCCAAGTACGTCCTGTCTTGGTTCCTACTCTATATGTGAGTTTTGTTTGTGCATCATCAGTTAACAGACATAGGATTGTTTCCACTTTTTGACTATTATGAATAATGCTGCTATGGACATTGATATACGAGTCTTTAGGTAGATGTATGTTTTCATTTTTTTAGATATATACCTAGGAGTGGAATTGCTGGATCATAGATAACTCTATGTTTAACTTTTTAAGGGACTGCCAGACTGTTTTCCAAAGTGGCAGCGCCATTTTACAGTTCTACCAGTAATATATAGATAAGGGTTTCAATTTCTCTATGTTCTCAACACTTATTATCTGTCTTTTTTATTTTGCCATCCTAGTGGATATGAACTGGTATCTCTTTGTGATTTCTGTTTGCATTTCCCTAATGGTTAGTAATGTTGAACATCTTTTCATGTGCTTATTGGCCATTTGTGTATCTTCTTTGGAGCAATGTTTATTCAGATCTTTTGCCCATTTTTAAATTAGGTCATCTTTTTATTATTGAATTGTAAGAGTTCTTTGTATATTCTGGGTATCAGTCCTTATCAGATAGTTTACAAATATTTTTTTCTGTTTTTTGGCTCGTCTTTTACTTTATATGATTTACAACACAAAAGTTAATTTTAAAAATAATTTTATTTATCAGTTACAGTTGATATACAATATTATATTAGTGCATACCATAGTGAGTAGATAGTTATATAACTTATGAAATGATTGCCTGATAAATCTAGTACCCATTTAACACCATATGTAGTTATTACAATATTGATTATATTTCCT
This sequence comes from Rousettus aegyptiacus, assembly GCF_014176215.1. Taxonomy (NCBI): domain Eukaryota; kingdom Metazoa; phylum Chordata; class Mammalia; order Chiroptera; family Pteropodidae; genus Rousettus; species Rousettus aegyptiacus. The sequence goes on from NW_023416287.1 coordinate 77,747,499, forward strand.
ATGCTGTACTTTACATCCCCATGACTGTTTTGTAACTACTAATTTGTACTTCCCTTCCCCTTTTTCACCTACCCCTTCCAGTCCCCTCCCATCTGGCAACCATCTAAATAGTCTATGTATCTATGAGTTTCTGATTTGTTTCCTTTGTTCTTTAGATTTCACATGTAAGTAAAATCATATGGCATTTGTCTTTCTCTGACTTACTCCACTCAGCACAGTACCCTCTAGGTCTATCCATGTTGTTGCAGATGGCAAGATTTCATTCCTTTTTTAATGATTGAGTAATATTTCATTTGTGTATTTGTGCCACCTCATCTTTATCCATTCGTCTACTGATAGACACCCAGGTTACCTCCATATCTTGGTTTTTGTAAATAATGCTGCAGTGAACATATGGATTCACATATCCCTTCGAAGTAGTGTTTTGGGTTTCTTTGGATAGATACCCAGAAGTGGAATTACTAGGTCCTTCTTTGTCTCTTGTTGTAGCCTTTGTTTTATTTTATTTTATTTTATTTTATTAGCGCTTGTTTTAAAGTCTATTTTTTTCTGGTAAAAATTTTGCCACCCATGCCTTTTTTGTTTCCATTTTCATGAAATACCTTTTTACCATCCCTTCACCCCCAGTCTGTGTGTATTTCTATCTGAAGCGAGTCTCTTGTAGGCAGCATATGTAAGGGTCTTATTTTCTTATCCATTCAGTCACCCTATTTTTCGATTGGAGCATCTAGTCCTTCACATTCAAAGCAATTGTTGATACATATGTATTTATTGTCATTTTATTATTCATATTTTTAAACTTCCTTCTTAAAGAAGTCTGTCCAACATTTCTTGTAATACTGGTTTAGTTTTTTCTTGTCTGAGAAGCTCTTTATCTGTCCTTCGATTCTAAATAATAGCTTTACTGGGTAGAGTGATCTTGATTATAGATACTTACTTTTCATCACTTTGACTATTTCATGCCAGTCCCTTCTGGCCTGCGTAGTTTCTGTTGAGAAATCAGCTGACAGTCTTATGGAAGTTTCCTTGTAGGTAACTAATTGCTTTTCTTTTGCTGCTTTTAAGGTTTTCTGTCTTTAAGCTTTGGCATTTTAATTATGATGTGTCTTGGTGTGGTTCTCTTTGGGTTCATCTTGTTTAGGACTCTGCACTTCCTGGGCTTGTATGTATATTTCCTTTGCCAGGTTAGGGAAGTTTTCAGTCATTATTTCTTGAAATAGATTTTCAATTCCTTGCTATCTCTCTTCTTCTCGTACCCCTGTGATGCAAATGTTCATGTGCTTGCTGTCCTGGAGGTCCCTTAAACCAGCAGTACCCAACATTTTTAGCACCAGGGACCGGTGCTCCTATGAGAATCTAATGTCTGATGATCTGGGGTAGAGCCGAGGCTGTGATGCTAGCTCTGGGGAGCAGCTGCAGATACAGGCGAAGTTTCCCTCACTTGCCTGCTGCTCACCTCCTGTTGTATGTCCTGGTTCCTAATAGACCATGGACCAGTACTGCTTTGTGGCCCAGGGGTTGGGGACTCTTTTCTTAAACTATCCTCATTTTTGGGGGATTCTTTTCTTCTTCTTGTTCTGATGGGGTGTTTTCTGCTACCTTATCTTCTAAATCACTGATTTGTCCTCTGCTTCATCTAATCTGCTGCTGATTCCTCCTAAAGTCGTCTTTATTTCAATTATTGCATTCTTCATTTCTGACTGGTTCTTTTTTACATCTCTGTCTCCATTTTTATATTTCTCTCTAAAGTTCTCCCCGAGTTCATCTACTCTTTCCTAAGTTCATTGAGCTTCCTTATAATCAGTGTTTTGAATTCTTTCTCTAGTAGATTACTTGTCTCCATTTTGTTTAGTTTTTTTTTTTTTTTTTTTTTTTTTCTGGAGCTTTGTTCTAGCCTTTCATTTGGGACCTGTTTCTTGGTCTCCCCATTTTGGCTGCCTCCTGGTGTTCCTTTCTGTTTATTAAGTAGGGCTACTGTCTCCTGGTCTTAGGAAAATGGCCTTTTGTATAGGTCCTGTGGGGCCCTGGTCACTTGAATCAAGTGTTCCACATATGTTCCTTGTGCGGATTGTGTGTGCCTTCCTGTTGTAGTTGAGCCTTGGTTGCTGTCTGCATGTCAGTGGGAGGGAATGATCCTTGGGCTGATTGGCTCTGAGGACAGGCTGGTGAGGGGCTGACCCTGCGGAGCAAGATTTGCTTTACAGGGGCCCAGTCTGCCCTTTGGGTATGTGGTCTTTGGATGCAGTCCTGGGTGGTGCTCTAGCTTGGTCAGAAGCTAGCCACTGGACGTGCCAGCCCTGGGGCCTCCTGGGAGAGACCCCACTGCAGACTAAGTCCAGGCTTAGCCTATGCCTTCCCCTGGACCACCTGGTAAGAGTCACCAAGCGATCTGCAGATGGCTATTGCCTATTCTGGGCTTGCAGGTGCCTGGAGAGGCCAAGCCATGAACTGAGGCAGGCTGCTGCTAGTACCGGGCTTGGGGCTGCTCAGCAAGAGGTGTGGGGCATGCTGAGGCCAGATGTTGCTTGTTCGGGTTTTGTGAACCTTTGAGAGATTTTAAGAAACACTGAAGCATGAGACAAGACAGGTCATTTTTATGGAAGAGCCACTGGAAGCGCTTAGGTGAGCCCACAAGTTGGGTGGGGTGGGGTCTTGGAATCACTAGGGAGGGGCGACCAGGGTTAGCCATGTTGATGGAGACTCAGATATGCATCCACCTGTGTGTCTGCACACTGGGAGGTAGGAGGGCTCAACAGAGGAACAGTGCCCTCTGCCAGCACTTCTGTCTGCCCCACCAGCCCTTGCCTTGAAGCCAGGTCCTCTCCATATGTCCTTGGTGCTTTTCGGGCAGCTGCCCCAGTGCTGGAGCTCGGAGTGAGTGAGTCTGTCAATAAGTGAATCTGTGCACTGGCCCCTTAAGAGGAACATCTGCGGCTTTATCTGCCCTGTGTCTCAGCCATAGTCTCCTCTAGTTTTCACAGCCACAAGTTGTACAGGTTTCTCTTCTTGGCACTGAAACCCTGGACTGGGGAGCCTGATGTAGGGCTGGGACCCCTCGCTCCTCTGGTTCTCAACTGCCACAAGCAGATATGGGGAACAGCACATTCTATATCTTCGCCCTTCCTACCAGTCTTGAGGTGGCCTTCTCTCTGTGTCCCCAGCTACGGGGATTCTCTTCAGCTAGACTTCAGGCAACTCCCAATGATGGCTGTTCTTTTGCTTAGTTATAATTTTGATGTGGTCATGAGAGGATGCAAGTACAGTGGTTACCTGCTCTGTGACCTTGACCAGAACCTAGCCAAAAGTTGTTAATTTTGATGTAGTCCAGTTTATTAGCCACTTGTGCTTTTGGTGTCAGATTTATCTATTCTTTGACTGCTTTTGCTTTTGGTGTCATATCTAAGAAATCATTGCCTAATTCAAGGTCATGAAGATGTACTCCTGTTTTGTTTTGTTCCCCTCCCCCCCAAAGAGTTTTACAGTTTTATCTCTTACATTTAGGTCCATAATTTATTTTGAGTTAACTTTTTTATATAGTGTAAGGAAATTGATCCAGCTTATTTTTTTGCATTAGAATATTCAATTGTTCCAGCAACTATTTGTTGAAAAGATTCTTTTTCCTTTGTTGAATTATCCTGACACCCTTGTTGAAATTCAGTTGTCCTTAAATGTAAAGATTTATTTCTGGGCTGTCAATTCTGTTTCATTGATCTGTTTATCCTTATGACAGTACTACTCTGCTGTGGTTACTGTAGCTTTGCAGTAAGTTTTGAAATTGGGAAGTGTGAGTTCTCCACCCTTGTTCATTTTCAGGATTGTTTTGGCTATCGCCACCCCTCTTGTATTTCCATATGAATTATATGGCTTGGAGGGAGGGTGTCCATTTACAATAGTTTTTTTTTTTTTAATCATTTGTATGTGTGTAGAGCAGAGAGAGAAGGTGATTATGCATACCTATTCATCCATATTGACTGGAAGTCTCTGGATTCTGTAATTTGAAATAAATCGATAGAGCACTGTAGTATTGAATATATATACCATGCGCCAGACAGTAGTAATGAACTTACCAGATATAGGATAGTATTGAAAACAATTGAACTTAAAAAACGTGGAACCCTGTTGTATAATTAATGTCTAGCATTGTCAAATAAGTGTAACATCTCTACTTTGGTAGACATGACCCTTGAAAAGCCCTCAAGATATGAGACATATCATTACTTGATAAACTGCTGTCATGGATAGATTTTTATAGTAATATCAGGCTTTTACCATGAACAAGAAAGAATTTTTACTAGAGTTTAAAAAAAAAAATCTCATTTTTGTCAACTGTCGAAGATTAAAAAAATTTCGTTTACCAAGTATTATTGCTCTTCAGAAGAGTCTTCTTATTAGCTCTAAAGAAAGAGATACAGGGTATATTCTAAAACTAGCATTAGCATTTTCTTCATTTGCTAATTTTGGGGGCAGCATTAACTAAAGGATCTATTTAGGTTGTCAGATATATTCTCACCAGAGATGGTAATACTGGAGCAAAATGTATGCAGATAACAGGAAACCATGGAAGGAAGGTCTACACATTGGAACTATATCCCCCAGGATATACACAAACATATTTTTCCCTTTTAAATTAAACTGAGGAAGATACAAGTTTGTAAAGCCATTCTTTCATTTTATAAATCAAGAAGCTAGACCTAAATTGTGGAGTTTTTTTCCCTTTAGGATGTTCTTTTCCTGCCTCTTATGACATAGTAGTCATCATATATTTATGCAAATCTGGTGTGATGAAATGTCATTTTACAAGCTTTAAATGAAGCAGATGTTTGAATTCTCTTATAGTTACCTTGCTCTTTTGCTTTCAGAAGTCAGTAAGCTCTGTTTTTAGTGTTGCTTAGCACTGGGCACTCAGGTTTTTTAACAGCTTTATTGAGAAACATTTAGAAAATTTTTATACTATATTCTCTTATTTAAAAGAGTATAATTTAATGATTTTTAGTATGTTCACATTTTTAGAACATTTTCATAACCCCATAAAGAACCTTGTACCCATTAGTTGTCACCTCTACCTCCTACATTTCCCACAGCCCTAGATAACCATTAACTACTTTATATATAGATTTGCCTATTGAGAACATTCATATAAATGGAATCATATCATATGATCTTCTGTGACTTTTTTCCACTAAGCATAATGTTTTCAGGCTTCCTCTATGTAGTGTGTTATATGTACTTTATTCCTTTCTGTGGCTGAATAATAGTCCATATACCACATTTTATTTATCCATTCATCAGTTGATGGACATATAAGTTTATAATTTTTGGCTGTATAATGAATAATACTGCTATGAACATTCATGTATAAGTTTCCATGTGAATGCATGTCTTTATTTCTCTTGGATATGTACCAAGGAATGGAATTGCTGGATCATAATTTTATATATAGCTTTTTGAGAGACTATCAGACTTTTCTAAATGGCTACACTATTTTACATTCCCATCAGCAGTGTGTAAAAGTTCCAGTTTTTCCTATAGTCTTATCAACATTTGTCATTATCTGTCTTTCAGCATTGGCCATCATAGTGGGTGTGAAGTATCTCATTGTGGTGATTTTTGATTCATATTTCTCTGATGATGTTGAATCAGGTTTGTTTTTGAAGACACATATGTTAGGAGAAGAGAAGGCAATGAATGCTTCTAAACCGGAAGTAGGCTATGTTGAAGGTTATTATGGTTCCCACATAAATTTGTTCCCAATTATATACTATGATTCTTAACTCCAAGTCAGGTAACCAAGTCCTTCAAATGCCCAGTATACTAGCACAATCATCTGTTTCTCTAGTTCTTGGTGTTGATTCAAACTGAGAGTGTTATGAAAGAAAAATGCCAAAATTTGACCTCTGGTTGAAAGACAATATTCTGAAGATGTTGACAGTGATTTTTTTATAAGACATCTGTGTTAGGTAATAAATTTGTAATAAACTTATATGAAGAATAAGCACAGGAAACATGTTTAAATAAATGAAAGGAGAGGTAAGCTGTTGGTTTGCTCAGGATTGGTGATCAGAAATACCTTCTGGATCCAAAAAGAATATTTAAAACCTTTGGTTCCTTTGAATTGTCTTCATCAGTAACTCAGCCATATTCTGAAAGGAAGATGGTTGCATTTCAGTGATAGCTTTAATTTTACCATCCAATATAACAGCTGAAATCTATTATGGTATAGTGGGTCAGATACAGTATATAGTCAGGAGGCAACCCAGGTATCAGGTAACAGTATAGCCAATAAATCATAAGTCTTCTGATTTGAGTGCTGTAATTACATAAATAATCCACTGTGGAAGGAAAGTTTGCTGATGTGCTTAATGAATTATTTTTACTGCATCTGCAGATAAAAATCATTAAAAATTTTTTTCTTTGTGGTTACTTATAATATGTGCTGCTGTTATTAGCATAGATTTAGGTAAGACAGTCATCGTGATTTTTTACAACAGATTGTAAAGAACCTTTGAGTGAAGATCTTTTGGTTATTTTTAATGACTCAAAGTTGAGAGCAAAGTTGAACCCTGGAAATTTATACGTAAGTTTTATTCCCTGCTCCCAGATAATAAGATTATATATGTGCCATATTTCATTAGTGATGATTAAAAGCTTTTTAAAAGTGATTGTAAAGACCTAAATGTAAAACACAAAACTATAAAACTCCTGAAAGAGATAACATAGGAGAAAACCTAGATAACCTTGGATATGGCAGTGACTTTTTAGATACAGTACTTAAAGGGATGATTATGAAAGAAACAATCGATAGGTTGGATTTCATTAAAATTTAAAACTTCTGCTTTCAAAAAGACAATGTCAAGAGAATGAGAAAATAAGCCATAGACTGGGAGGAAATATTGGCAAAAGACACATCTGAAAAAGGACAGTTATCTAAAATATAGGAAAGTCTTAAAACTGAACAATGAGAAAACAAACAACCTGATTAAAAATGGGCAAAACACTTGATCAGGCACCTCACTGAAGAAGATATACAAATAGCAAGTAAGCATATGAAAAGGTGTTCAGTATTTTGTATCATTAGGGAATTGCAGATTAAAACAACAGTAAGATACCTCTGCACACCTAGTAGAATGGCCAAAATCCAGAATACCAGATGCTGACAATGTGGAGCAACAGGAACTCTTCATCATTGCTGGTGGGAATGCAAAATGGTACAGCGACTTCTGGAAGACAGTCTGATAGTTTCTTACATAGCTAAACATACTTTCACCATACAATTCAGCAGCCATGCTCCTTGGTATTTACTCAAGTGAATCGATAACTTAAGTTCACACAAAAATCTGCACATGGATTTATGTTTATAGAGCTTTTTATTCATAATTGCCAAAACTTGGAAGCCATCAAGAAGACCTTCAGCAAGTGAATGGATAAACTGTGTTATATACACACAATGAAATAGTAACAGCAATAAAAAGAAATGGGCTATCAAGCCATGAAAAGACATGGAGGAAGGAACCCGATGGCATATTACTAAGTGAAAGAAGCTAATCTGAAAAAGACTACATACCATATGATTCCAACTCTGTGACCTTCTGGAAAAGGCAAAACTATGGAGACAGTAAGAACAGTGGTTTCCAGGGGTAAGGGGGAGGGAAGGATGTGTAGACAGAGCACAAAGGATTTTTAAGGCAGTGAAACTACTCTGTACAGTTCTACATTGTTGGATCCATGTCATTATACAGTTAGCCAAATCCACAGATTATACGAAACCAAGAGTGAACCCTAAATGTACACTATGACTTTGAGTGATAATGATGTGTCACCATAGGTTCCTTGATTGTAACAAATGTACCATCGTAATGCAGTTTGTTGATACTGGGGAATGTTGTTGATAGTGGGGAATATTGTACTTGAGTGGGGCAGGAACTCTCTTTACTTTCTGTTTAGTTTTACTGGGATCCTAAAACTGCTCTAAAAAGTAAAGTTTATTGATTTCCTTCTTTAAAAAGAATGGTTGTAGAGCTATTCAGCTTTTCAAATATTTGAGTCTCTGCTTTGTGTTATGCTAGGTAATGCCTTCCAAGAGGTCATAGACCAATGGAAAGTTTCAGAATCTAATGGACTTTTGGGAAATCTTGAAAAAATAGTGGTTTCTGTTCTGGGCATTGTGGGATTTCTGGTTTTCAGACCTGACTTTGTTATGCTTTCTGTCCTGAAGCCTTTTAGGATTAATAGTTTGGCCAGGTAATACATACATATATATTTGGGAAGTTCTGTATAGCTCTTTAGGGAATGAAATGGTCTGTTTTGTTCTTCATTGATACTAGAAGATAGGTATTGAGTGGAGAAATATATAAATGGCAGTGTGATTTGTAATCGGGAGAGGATTGTTTTGTTTACTGTTGTTGTATGGTTTGTATGAATACCATGATTAAAGACAAAATTATTTCAGGCATCTGAAAACTAATAGTTTGAGTTCCAAACCTGTTGTTTATCTGATAAAGTATGTTATTCATTCTTTGACTTCTTTTATTGTTAAGGACAGTTATGCTCATATTTAGGTTTTGTGCCTAGTGGGAGGCTTTTTTTAAAAAAGTACAATTCGAATGAGGAATATGGTCACACAGTTCAGTTTGAAAAGTTTGCCTTGTGCAGCCTTGCTCCTACTCCATCCTTTTCCACAGCTTCTACAGGTGACCACTTGGTTCATGTAATCAATCTTCCCATGTTTGTTTTAAATGCAAATATAATCAAACACATTATTTTAGGAAGTTGGTTTTTTTAGGAAAAAGGGTGATGTGATTTATCATCCGTAATTTGTTGCTTACTGAAAGAACATTCCAGTACTTTTATGAAGATAAGAATAAAAGTGTCAACCCCTTATTTACTATGTCAGCCCCTGGCATGGCCGATAAAGAACCCTGAAATTCTTATGAACTCTTTAACTCATTCTGCAAGGTAAATGGCTACAGGGGAGGCCAAAAACAAAATAAATAACTTTATTGACAACATATTACATATTATGCCAAGTTTACAACAACCCTATGAAAAAGCATGTACACTTAGCATTCCTACTTTATAGATAAGAAAATTGAGATTCTGGAGAGGTTAATAAAGAACCCATGTAATAGATAGTATTATCAGTGATAGTATTCAAAAGTCAAGCTGTTTTTGAAAAATGAGCATTTTTTTTAAACATGCAGGAAACGAGAGAACCTGGTTTAATAAAATCCCATTACTCATCACTGAGATTCAGGAAAGATTTTATATTTGCTTTGTCCTTTTTTGTTTCTTTTTTGTTTTTGAGTTTAAATGCCTTTTCTTTCTTTCTTCAGTATTTTAAAACAAGTCCTAGACAGCTTGTTATTTTACTCCTATGTAGTAAAGTATGCGACTCTAAAAAAATGCAGATGTTATATAGTGACAGTGCCATTTGTTAATGTTCCTCCAAATAGCTAGAATGATAAAGAAGTTGGCCATATGACCAAGGTCATCAATTCAGCCTACAGAAAACTCAGCAATTTGGTTTGAAAGGATGGGGTGATTTCTTAAAATGATTTCATTTTATACAAACGGGTGGTTTTTCAGAGGGACAGTAATGACTGACTCACACTGAACCTAGGTAAAGGATACAGAGGCATGTGGCAGCCACATCTGTCCTGATAGTGAAATGTGCCTCTTGGTGAGCTCCAAGCCACCTTTCCTAACTACTAGTTACAGCACACATAAAAACTTAAAATGTTTACTTAATTCTTTTTATTTATAAGAGAGTTTAATGAAGCCGAAAGTCTAGATAAATTGTGAATTGGTTTTTGATGAATGGAATCTATTCTGACGGACTCCTAACATTAAACCTATACTTTTTTTAAAGGTCTTTGATTTGCGGCAGTGTCATCGGCAGATGCAGCAGCAGGCGGCCACCGCACAAGCTGCAGCAGCTGCCCAGGCAGCAGCCGTGGCCGGAAACATCCCTGGCCCAGGATCAGTAGGTGGAATAGCTCCAGCTATCAGTAAGTATGCTTTTGGTTTGTTCATTTGTTTGAGCGTAATAGTTTGTGTTTTATCTTGATTCACTCATTTGATTAGTTAGTTTTAGCGATAATAGAAATTAAAGTTCTTTTTACTGGGATACGAACATTTTTGAATTTGTAAAAAAGTGTTCTTCTATATCATTTGCCCTTTGTCTAGGACCCTGTTTTCATTCTTTTTGTATCAAAAAGGGAATATGGGATGAAGAAGGAAAAGGGTTATTGTTACATTATTGGTCGTCTCCCCTTTTTTTGTTGATGCTTTTAATTCCTACCTCACCAGCCAGGGTGGGTTGTTATATCGCTGACATGCTTGGCTTTATTCTGGAAGGAAAGCATATTTCAATTTCAGAATTAGGTACTTCCAATTTTTTTTTTTAAGTATGCTAAGCATGGAGAGAAAACTAAGTGAGGGTGGTATTTTGATAACTTGTAGACTTTTTTTTAATTTTAGGGTAAAATTGAACTGTGTGCCAGGTTTCACACTGATGGGGAATTTTTTACTGCAGAGTTAAACTCCTGACTATAGACTTTTATGATGGAAACACGTGGCACCCATCTTCCACGTCTGAAGGCATAACTAGTGATTCATTCAACCCCTGTTCTTAACCTCTTCAGTGTGGTAAGCAAATCACACTGGCTAAGAAAACTGCAGTGGCCCTGCAGGTTTCTCTACAGTACATGCAAATTCCTCCCATTAGTTTCATTGTAATATTGATGAATGCAGATTGACTATATATGACTGTATGTTCTGACTGGAAAATTAGATGCAGAGTCTCCATTGTGACTTACATTCAGGAGTTTACAATGTAGAGGTAGATAAGGCATTACTCATTTACAGAATTCGATTTTTTAAAGAAATTCGGGCATCTAAACCATTAATTTGCTAGTTTTGATGTTATAAACTTGTTTTTACTGAGGAATCCAGAACTGTTATTAAATTTCTCATTCTCACCTACTGCCCCCATTGAGTAATTGCATATTATCTCTGTTATCTTGTGAAATTGAGAGACAGACATCATCTGGTCATCCAGGAAGTTTTAGTGGAACCAGGACTGTTAACTGTTTCATTTTTAGTCATGTCTTACTCTGAACTAGACTGTTTAGAAAGACAGGAAAGTTCTTAGAACCATTCTGTGGAGATGCACTACCTCTTAAAAACAAGTTGTTGCTTATTCCTTCACCTCCACTTCTAAAGAGAACAATTGGTGGGGTGCTGGTAGATGGTAGTAATTTACTTTATAATTCATGGGAGCTAGAAAACTCATGTGGAATGTAAATTGTCTTAACCAAAAGTTTTCAGTCTCTGTTGATAAAGTTTAGATCTGTACTTACTTCTTGTCACTTTGACAGAGAAGTTATATGCTGGGGAGAGTGAAGTAAAGAAAGCTGGTCACTTTATTAATGTAAGATGTAGGAAGGATGGGAATACATCAGCCTGTCCCTCTGACGTCTTCCAAATATTTTCCATTAGGTTTGTCCGCTGCTGCTGGAATCGGTGTTGATGACCTTCGCCGCTTATGCATACTCAGGATGAGTTTCGTGAAGGGCTGGGGACCGGATTACCCAAGACAGAGCATCAAAGAAACGCCTTGCTGGATCGAGATTCACTTACACCGGGCTCTCCAGCTCCTAGATGAAGTTCTTCACACCATGCCTATTGCCGACCCACAACCTTTAGACTGAGGTCTTTTACTGTTGGGGCCCATAACATTCTTTGTCAGGATGGTGGACTATAAAATACAATCCTGTTTATAATCTGAAGATATATTTCACTTTCGTTCTGCTTTATCTTTTCATAAAGGGTTGAAAAATATGTTTGCTGCCTTGCTCCTAGCAGACAGAAACTGGATTAAATCAATTTTTTTCCTATTTAGAACTTTTCAGGCATGGCTCAGAGCTTGAAGATCAGGAAAAACACATTCTTATTAAATCTTCACCAGTTATATATGAAGGAATCATTCCAATGCTGGAAAATTTAGCCCTTTAAACCGTCTTAGACCCTTTTATATGCAGAACATCGATATGTGTGTTATTCTACAGAATAAATTCAATATTGCTGATTTTAAAGGCAGAGAAGCTCTCTAAGTTAATTCACCTATGTTATTTTGTGTGCGAGTTGTTATTGTTGAACATACTTTACTCCCAAGTATTGTGCCATGTGGGTGAGTTAATTTTACCAAGAGCAACTTTACTCTGTGTTTAAAAAACAAAATAGTAATGTATTATAACCTTTTATCCAAAATATTTTTTGCAAGTTAAACTAGTGAAGATGATTTCAATTCAGAATGTCTTACGATTTCAATTTTATTTTCGCCAAGGCAAAACACTAATCTCTGTGTATACTGAGAATTCTTTAAAATTATCAAAGAAATATCATTTAAAATTACACTTGTTATCCCTGTTGGATAACTATTTATCAAGTAGTATACTTTTGCCCTGTTAAACAGTAGATGTAGTATATATTTCTAGGCACAAGGTTGGTTACTAAGCAGCCTAGAAGAGGAATTTCTTTTTCTTCATTAATTCATAGGGAAAGGTTTTGTATTTTTAAAAACACTAAAAGCAGTGTCACTCCACCTGATATCTTACCATTCTGCGAAGGTGGCAATGCTTAAACTAAATGATGAGTATTTTGGAAACTGCTAAATTCTGTGTTAAATACTGTGCAGAATAATGGAAACATTATAGTTCATAATAGGTAGTTTGGATATTTTTGTACTTAATTTGATGTGTGACTTTTTTTTCATATACTGTTGAAATCATGTATGTTATGACATTGTTTAAAATTCAGTTTTTGTATCTCGGGGCAAGACTGCAAACTTTTTATACCTTTTGGTTATTCTAAGCCCTTTGCCATCAATGAGCATATCAATTGGCAGTAACTTTGTATAGAGAATTTAAGTAGAAAAGTTGCAAATGTATTGACTGTACCACAGACACAGTATGTATGCTTTTTACTTAGCTAGTAGCATAAATAAAACCAAATCTCAACGTAAAAAGTTGAATTCTAGGTTTGATTTTTAAGTTTTTTTTCTTTTGCACTTTTGAGTCCAATCTCAGTGGCAGGACACCTTCTACTAAATGACAGCAACAGCCAGTACTGCAGCTTTGGTTTTTCCCTCACACTCTACTGGGACTTCCCCATGAACATTATGTATCAAGTCAAGAGTTGGTTGTTTTTTGAACTTTGATTTTACTGTAGCAAAAATAGTCCTGATTGTCTACAAGATAAGTTGCCTACAAGATAAGTAGTTTGAAATAAAATCAAGGATTATTTTTCAGATGCTTTTACTGTTCGTTTGGAAGGCCTTTCTAAGTGTAGTAAGATCCTTAGGTGTGTTGCAAGTTTGAGATAATGAGAAGCACTTATGCATGATAGTCATCCTTATATTGACTTAGGCGAACAAGTCTTCAACTTCCTTGCTCAGAAAGTCTTAAGACCACCTAGTAACCACTGAGTTTGCTTATTGCTGCGATTTAAACATAGGTGTGGATTCAAGCTACATGTCTTTTGTTTTTGATTCAAGCTACATGTCTTTTGTTTTTAAAATAACTTCTGTACCAACTCATTTGTACTCGAGTACTTACAAATACCTTTGTTAAAAACTTCATTTTAATTGTTGTAAAAGTTTGGCGATCCAAGTTTTAATTGGCAGATTTTTTAAAAAGATATTTTTATTCCTTAGAGATTATTGACTTTAGGTCCATTTTACTGTGAATGAAAAGTAGGAGTGAGAGTAGAGAGTTTTAGAATGACAGATTTTTAAAATCCAGGTTATTTGATTAGAACCATAAGCATGTTACGATATAATCTGTTGCCTCCTTTTCTACTTTAAGGAAAGTTTTCATGTCTGGGGAAAGTACGTGGGAAATATTTGCTAAGAAGTCTGTCTTTGAGGCCAAGCCACCTGTCTTGGTTTCTTTCTGCTAAGAGCCATAAAAGTACTAAAAGTACGTAGAAGTACTTCTAGTTATTAGTTGCTACATATTTATACCTAGATGCAGTCACATGCTTTTGAGAAAACATCTAGTATGTTATGATCAGTTATTCCTGAGAGCTTAGTTGTTAAATGGTATTTCCATTTCTTAAAGATAGTCATCTTTGATGAATAAGACTAAATCACTAGGTTTAAAATTTGTGGCTGCTTTAAGGATAGAATAGTTTCTACAGTTCGCAGAATCTGATTATTATGAGGATACGACTCTGGGTGGGTTTTCTCTCGCTAGTTCATATCTCAAAGCTTCTCAAAATGTTGAATTTCCATGAAAGCTGAGTGAGAGACGCACCAAGTACGTACCTTTATAATCCATTATGAGGCCAATTCCACTTTTGTCCAGTGCCTTCCAGTGCATTATCAAAGGGAATCCTTAATGGTGTTGCCTTTTTTTTTTTCCAGGGAGTAGATTCTTTCATGAGATATAGTGTATCTCATTTTTTAAAGTATACTCCACCTGGTATACAAAGATAATGACAATAAATCACTGCCATATAACCTTGTTTTTCCAGAAGCATGGCTCATTTGTATTGGCCTAACTATTAAATAGCTTGCCTATCCCATTCCTCTTGTAAACATTGTAGGTTTACAGGTTCAGTGGTCTGGCTTGGAGATAACCATACTCAAAACATCCAAGTAAACTGAACATACGTTAGTTCAGTAGGAAAGGATGTGGTGTAAAGGGAGATATATGTAATAGAAATTTTGAAGGCAAGTAAAATGTCCAGTCTTCCAGATGATAAATATTTTAAAAGTTTACTGTAGTTATCTTTTTGATTGTGCCCGTCTGGAGATGGGAAATTTTACATTTTCCCAAGGTGCTCCTGCACGGTCTGTGGAAATTAAAGAATATAAGGTGGTGAAATATGTTTATTCCTGGCTTGGTGGTAACTCATTAGCTATTATGCAACAACGGATTAGTTCAGATCCTTTTTGAGACCCTTTTGGAAGAAGCAGTTTTCTTCTGAGTAGGGTAGAATCCTGTTTGATGATAGTTTTTATAGTTTGCTCCCTTTATCACTAGTCATTTTACTGGAATTTTATTCTACAGTAGCAGATTGGGAAAATGGTAAATTTTAAATCACTGAGGTAAATGAATATATGAAAGCAATTACCTGTAAAGTCAGTCAGTGAACACCTCGTCTGGAGATGGGGCTTGGCTAGGACTAGTAGATAATAGAATGAAGAAATGCATTCTTTTTCTTCCCGAAATCAGAACCCATCTTGTTGCAGGTGGCTATCTGTAAATAATTGCCTAAATCCTCCTTTGCAAGATTGAAAAACATAGGCTGTGAGAAACTTTTGTTCAAACCTTTCCATTTTTTTTCTGACAGCTAGATAAGGAAGGGTGTTAAGTTAGTGGCCTTATTCAGCGCAGCATCCTCAGGCACAGCTTTGTTCCTAGCACTTTTCCCAGTGTTGTTGCTAGATTGTTTATCTTGTTTATCTGGTATCACTGTGGAATGGGATTTTCCACATAATCCAAACTCGCCCTAAGCAGTAAACCTTTATTTTAGCCATTTCTTTGATGGAGTTATCTAATATAGATATCAGAGAACATACTGGATATAATGTTTCTTTCTGTGCCTAGCTGCCTTTGTAGACTTCAGGGGCTGCTTAGACAGGCAGGACTGTTGTACCTTTACGAAATGGTTACAGACTGCTATGGTTTTGAATGTTTAGGTTTTTTATCCACCCACCCCATTCTTCTCCCTTCCTGACAGTGACCACTTCCTGTGTGCAGTTGGTGTACCTCCCCTTGGTAGTTTCTTCTTCCATTTCCGATTCATTTTTTTTCCAGCTGCTCGGGCAAGGAAACCAGATAACCATACTTATTAGAACTTTCTTTGAAACCCAAGGGCAAACCGGGACAGGACCCAAGAAACTTTCCTGCAAAATATTGAAAAGGACTTCAGTGCTTTGGCATTTGACGCTCAGAGGGCTTCCTGATTCTTGC
The DNA here is from genome assembly GCF_014176215.1 of Rousettus aegyptiacus. NCBI lineage: Eukaryota > Metazoa > Chordata > Mammalia > Chiroptera > Pteropodidae > Rousettus > Rousettus aegyptiacus. The sequence continues at coordinate 77,763,476 of NW_023416287.1, forward strand.
TGAGTTTCAGGTAGTTGAAGTAGAGAGAAGTGAGTCATATTCATATTTTCCCCCTTTGCAAGATTTTGAAAGGTTTCATTGCTTCCACTTGAATGCTGCTCATGGGGGTTTACAAGGGTTACTAAATTAGTATCGATAGCCAGAGACAATACCGTTGCCTAGAGAACACCAGCAAAAAACAAACAAAAAACAAAAACTTTAGAAAGTGAGAGGGTCATTTTTGTTTTGGTGGTTCTCTTTTGAGCCCTATGTTCTGGCATTCCTCCTCTACAGATATTTTTGACCTATCGGTGCCTTTATGAGAATTGAGAGTCTGATATCCTGCCCCAAGTAGTAGCTAAAGTAATTGCTGATGATTTCAGGGATTTTAACATCAGACTCAAACGAGTGAATGAACCTTTTTTTCTTTTTTTGAACTGTAGGAAGAACTGAGGAGAAAACTCTGGTGAAGACAATCATTTCTCTCTGTCGATGTGGATAGATTTCACCGTTTATTTAAGAGACTTTCTCAGCAGGAGTCAGAGCCAGTGTTCTTGTTCAACCTGAAACTAGTGGCTCTTGGCTGGGGCCAGACGGTTGCACTCTCTAGTTTGCCCTTTGCCACTGATTTGATGTATGACCTTAGGCAAGTCATTTATCTTCTCTGGGCCTCAGTTGCCTCATCTGTAAAATGAGGGAGTTGGACTAGATGAGTTTTTCCAGCTCTGAAATTTAAGTGACCTTGCCTGCCTTCCAGCAGTTTTTGATTTCTTCTTTACCTTTGCTCTGCTGTTTGAGGAGGCTTTTTACTTATTTCCATGTTATTCAAATGAGACTAGGCTTGATATTTTATTACTGTTCTTCTGTGGACAAGAAGTTACATAAGAATGTCCTTAAGACTTAAATTCAACCAAAGGCCTAGCACCACCTTAGGGGCTGCAATAAATACCTTAAAAAAGAAAAAAAAGGGGGGGGGGGCTTTCATTTTATTTTTCCATCATCTCTATTAAAGGTTTATTAAGGCTTTTTTTTTTTTTTTTTTTGAGTCATAACATTTTACCTTTTGGGTTGGTTTGTGTGCAACACCATCCCCTTAAGTGCTGTGTGCTGGTAAATTTTTTTCAGCTAAAATGAATTGAAAACTTACTGTAAATGCCTAATGATATTAGAGGTCATTACTTTGAATCTTTGGTTTCTTTACTATGCTCAAAACAGGGAAATTCCTTTCAAAAGCATAGATTAAAATGGTTTATATAACTCAAGAAAACAATACCAGTGGATGATTATTCACTTTATTCTTGGCTCTTTTTAGGTCCATTTTGATCAGAAGACTTGGCTGGAACATTCCTTTCAGAGTTCTCTTCCAGCCTATCTTTGGATGAGTGTAATTAATGAACTTGGCTTTTTCAAGGACCTTGAGAGCCTTCCTTGGGGTTGGGTCGAGGGTGGGGTGTTGGGGAGTCCTGGTAGAGGTCAGCTCTGTGGTAGCTGGGAGAGGAAGTGAGGAAACCAGCTGCTGTTGCTCTGGCTGCTTGTCATTGATAGAAGGATTCACGAGCTTGGATTAGTTAAAAGGCTAAACATGGAGTTGGTAAACTTCCTCCAGGTATTGGGTTCTGGCCAATGCCTTGGACACGTGATTTAAGGGACGCATGTGAACGCTCGCAGATAATGAAAACCCGGTGGGCTGCAGAACCATTTGGAGGAAGTGGGACAGATTTGGTGGTGATATTTCCCAACTCTGTCTCCTCCCCTGAACTCAGAGGAATGCAGCTATGCTAACACCCAGAGAAGAGCCACACTTAGCTTCTGCTTTTGGGAAAACCGGTCAGCTAAAGTTGTGGTAGTTCCTTTGTGGCTTTCTGTATACTTTTGCCTGGTTGAAGTCTGTGGCTAAAATATAGTCGAACCTTTCCTGAGAACTCTGTAACAAAGTATGTTTTTGATTAAAAGAGAAAGCCAATTAAATCATGTGCTCATTCTTTTTCTTAAGCTTGTGGATGTTTTGGATCTGGAAAGAGTTCCTAATTATTTAGACATTTCTCAAATTTGAGGACAACACTTCATTGCTCTGTGACCATTGAAATGGGGAAAATGACATTTCAAAATATGTCGATGGAAGAGCAGTCCCCGTTTTCTCATTTCTAACAGGAGAGAGTGGAGTGGTGGTGGTTGGAGAAGACGTAGGGGCTAGGAGATTATGAGAACCAAGAAGAGGCAGAAACCAGAAGTCGGAGGCCCTGTCATTGCCCATCTGTAGATTGAGGAAGGCGATCCCCCCCCCCAACCCCCAGCTGCCTCCTGTATGGGGAGGGGGAGGGTCAGCGTGGAGGGTGTATGTCAGGTTAGGCGAGTCTATGGCGATGGCTTATACAAAGCACGACCAAATTAGTATCTTCTTTCTAATCTTGCTGGCATGAATTCCAGAGATGTTTATAAGGCCAAGAAACTCGTTCTTACCTGACCTAAATGTTGGTGTTTTAGGCTAGACCTTGAAGAGGGTAGTAGATTGGCATTCTCTTGGGGGAAAAAACATCCCTTTGTGGAGCACCTCAGAAGCAAGGGCAGTTGTATGTATTCTTGTATGTATGTGCTCTCTGCCCTCTCCTTTTGACCCTTGATTCTTTGTGCTTTATTCCATCTCCTGCCTTATCACAACTCCTATAAATGGCACTCTCAAAAGTTAGGACATTCCCAGCGCCCCTCGAAAGCCGCTTCACCCCATCTCACTGTGATAAATCGTAGTACTCTTTTCCCTCAGCCCTTTCTAAAAGACTAATTCTTTTAGTTCTGGCCCTACTTTGGGGTCGGCATCCACGTCTATATTTCGATGTCTTCCTATTAGGCCTCCATGTGGTCTCAGAGGGACAGGATGGGTTAAGAGACCAGAGAATTTGTCTCCAGCAGGCTATCCTAAAAAAATGGTTAAAAGAAGTTCTCTAAATAGAAAGGAAATGATAAAAGAAGAAAAGTTGGAACATCAGAAGAAATTAAAAACATGGCAAGCAAAAATATGGGTATATGCAATGGGCTTTTCTCGAGTTTTCTAAATTGATAATTGTGAAAATAACACAGGGGATTCTAAATATAGAAGAAATACTTAAAACTGAAAAAGCTATATAAAGAGATAAATACTATGGAAAAATAAAATGGAATACTAAACGTTTAAATCACAAAGCAGGGAAAGAAAAAGAACAGAAAAATGAGAAAAAATATGGCCTACTGAAGCTCTAATATGTCAAAAATTGCATTAAATGTAAATGGCTTAAATATACCAATTAAAAGATTGGCAGAATGGATTTAAAAATATCCAACTGTATATTGTTTACAAGAAACTCACTTTGAACGATAATATAGGCAAGCTGAAAGAAAAAGTATGGAAAAATATATATCGGGTAAACATTAAAGAAAAGCAGGAGTGGCTGTGTTAGTATCAGATAAAGAAGAGTTCAGAGCAGAGAAAAATACCAGTGACAGGGCCATAATGATAAAAAGGTCAATCCATCAAGAAGATATAATAATCCTAAATATGTATACACGAAACAACAGCAAAATATGAGAAGCAAAAAGTGATAGGACTGATTGGAGAGAGAAATCCGCCAACTGTAGTTGGGGACTTAATATCTTTTTAAACCGATAGAGCCACCAAACAAAATCAAGGCTACCGAAGAACTCGACATCATCAACTAATACAATCTCATTGACACTTATAGAGCAAGATATCCAACAGCAAACTACATATACTTTTCAAGTGTAAACACAACATACATACTAAGATAGACCATATCCTGAATAGACCCCAGACTCAGCAAATTTAATGAATTGAAATCATAGAGTATCCTCCAGCCACAATGGAATTAAACCAGAAATCAACAATAACAGGAAAATCTCCAAACACTTAGGAACTAAACAACATACTTCTAAATAACCCATGGGTCAAAGAAGTCTCAAGGGAAATTGTTAAAAACAAAAATACACTAAACTGAAAGAAATGAAAATAAAAGCAACTTTCGTGAGATACGGTTAAATAATACTGAAAGGTAAATTTATAGCGCTAATTGTAAATATTAGAACAGAAGGAAAATCTCAGTACTCTAAGCTTCCACTTCAAGTACCTAGAAAAACCGAAAGCAAGGAGAAAAAAAGGAAAGTTGGAGCAAAAATCAATAAAACAAACAAAAACAATAGGGAAAGTTAATGAAATACAGAGCTGGTTATTTAAAAGATTAGTAAAATCAACAAACTCCTAGCAAGAAAAGAGAAGACACAAATTAGCAATATGGAGAATGGAATGAGATATCACCATAGACTAGCCATCGAAGGATAAGGGAATACTACAAATTTACACTCAAATTTGACAAATTAGGTGAAATTGACAATTTGTTGGAAAAGTACAATTCATCCAATATGAAGTAGATTATTGGAATAACCCTATAGCTATTAAGGAAGTTGAATTAATTTTAAAATCCCCCCAAAAAGAAATCTCCAATCCCAGGTGGTTTCACTGGAAATTCTACCAAACGAAGAATTAATATCAACTACTACAGTCTTCTCCAGAAAATAGAATAGTTCCCAATTTATTTCATGAATCTACTCTTAATACAAAACCAGACAATACAAATCAAAGAAACCATAGACCAATATCCTTCATGAATATATATGAAAAATCTTTAAATATTACCAAATACATAAGAAAAAATTATATACCATCACCAAGTGGGGTTTATTCAAGGAATGCCAGGCTGGCTCAATATTTGAAAATCAGTATAACTATATCAAGACTAAAGAAGAAACATCTCATCATAGCAATTGATGCAGGCAAAGCATGTCACAAAATCCAACATCCATTCATGATAAAAAGTCATGAGGGGCACACCCTCAATTTAATGAGTATCTACAAAACCCTACAGATAACATTGTACTTAATGGTGAAAAACTGCTTTCCTCCTACAATCAGGAACAAGTCAAGGATGTCTGCTCCCACTACTCTAATTAAACACAGTGCTGAAAGTTCCAGCCAGTGTAGTAACACGTTCACATTGGAAGTAAGAAAGAAAACGGTTTCTATTTTCCCAAGGAATCCCAAGGAATGCATTAAAAACTAGAACTAATGAGTCCCGTGAGATCAATGAATACAAGATTTATATACAGAAATCAATTGTTTTATTATAAACAATGAACATGTGGACACCGAAAATATAATACTATTTATAATCACTTAAAAAAGAAACAGGTATAAATCTAACAAAACACATAGGGCTTGTATGCTTAAAGTTACAAATGCTGATGAAATAAAAAAGATCTAAATAAATAGAAAAACATGCCATATGTTCATGGATCGAAACACTCAGCTAGTAGAAATGTCAATTCTCTCCAGATTGATATACAGTTTTAATGCAGTTCCCATCAAAATCTCAGCAAGATTTTTGTAAAGACAAGACTATTCTAAAATTCATATGGAAAGGCAAACTAGACAAGCTAAGATAATTTTGATAAAGAAGGAAAAAGTAGGAAGAGTCAGTTCACCCGAATTCAAGGTATTATATGGCTACAGTAATCGAGACTGTGGAATTAGAGGCAAAGACACACAAGCCAGTGGTACAGATTCGAGAACCCGGAAGTAGACCCACAGAAATACGCACAGCCGACTTGACAAAGGTGCAAAATTAATTCAGTAGAGGAAAGATAGTTTGTTTGTTTTTTTTTCCCAACAAGTGGTATGGAGAAACTGGACACACATAGACAAAATGAACCTTGACCCAAATCTTACGCCTTATGCAAAAATTAACTGAAAGTGAATCACAGACTTACATATAAAACGAAATTACAAAATTTTTAGGAAAAAAATTTTGGGATCTAAGATCAAGCAAGAAGTTCCTAGACTTGACGTCAAAAACATAATCCCAAAATGGAAAAATTGATAAATCGAATTCCATAAAAATTAAAGATATTTGCCCCGTGAAAGACCTTGTTAAGAGGCTAAAACAACGAGTTATGGACTGGGAAAAAATACTTGCAAGCCTCATATCTGATAAGGACTAATATCTAAAATATATAAAGAATTCTCAAAACAACAATAAAATAATCTAATTATGAAATGAGCAAAAGATATGAAGAGACATTTCACTAGAGAGGATCTGCAGATGGCAAATAAAAACGTGAAAAGATGTTCAACATCACCAGCCATTAGAAGAATGCAAATTAAAACCACAATGAAATACCATTACACACCTATCAGGATTGGTGAAATAAAATACAGCGATATCCTATGTTAGCAGGGTTGCAGAGAAAATAGACCATGCATACATTGCTGGTGAGAATGTAAAATGGTATAGCTGCTCTGGAAAACACTTTGGCAGTTTCTTTAAAACAACAACAACAACTAAACTAAACAGGCAACTACCACATAGTCCACCAGTTGCATTCCTGGGCATCTATCCCAAGAGAACTGAAAACTTATGCTCACACAAAAAAAACTGTACCTGAACCTTTATAACAGTTTTATTTCTATCGCTTAAAACTGGAGACAACCCGGGTATTCTTTAGACATTTAGACAAATGGGTAAACAAACTTTGATATATCCACCTCGTGGAATACTACTAAGCAATAAAAAAGAACAAACTACTGATATATGCAACCACCTTGATTAAATCTCCAGAGTATACTGTTGAGTGAAAAAAGACTACAGATTATTTCAATTATAGAACATTCTTGAAATGACAAAATTACGGGAATGGAGACCAGATTTATGGTTGCTAGGGGTGAAGGAAGGGCCAGGATGGAGGTCAGTGGGTGTGAGCGTAAATCGGTAAGAGGAATCCTTGCAGTGATGGAAATGCCTATCTTAACTGTATTAACGTAGATAACCTGCTGTAGTCTTGCATTATAATTTAGCAAAATGTTACTGTTGGAAATTTCTCCATATCATTTCTTACCACTGCGTGTGATTCTACAATGTCAAAAAGTTTAATCTAGAAAAAGTCATTTCTATGAGGCTTATCGTGAAAGACAGTGTTTCTTACCTCATTCCTCCCTCCTCCCATTCATGTTTCTTAGCTCTTTTTCTGGGTTCTTCTTCATCTTTCTAAATAGCATACTTACATTGCCATTTCTCGATTTTTTTTTTTTTAATTTAGACATCCATTGACTTTCTACTCTGAAAAATGAGGCTATAGCTCTCTCACACCATTACTACCACTGTTGTTTACTCATTCAGCAATGGAATTAAATCATAACTTTTGATTAGTTCAATATTCACAGCTCAGCCACTTGATGTACATTCCCTCTCTTGTATAACTCTTTTTTAAATTTTTGCTTTTTTCCTGAAGTTAATTGCTTTAATATTTTAATTTGCTTTTTTTTTTTTTTAAATGTAGCTCTTATTTTAGCACCAAACTTTGCAAAAGAATACTAAAATTCCTTTCATTATGGTCAGTCACATCAGATACACTTTCAGTTCCATTAATTAATTACTTTTCTGGAGGTGGCCCTCTGCTTACTGCTTCCAGTTTGGACAAGGCTTACCTCATAGGTGTCATTTGTGGATGTCCCTTTACCATGAACGATAGGATTCATGAGGATGACTCTTTTGGGACCAGAAGGTAAAGGGGGGAGGGAGGGATATCACACCTTAGTGAGTTGCCGGTGAAAACCTAGAGAAGTAGGCCAAGCGAAAGGCATCCCTCAAAGATAAATTTAAGAGAAGGTGCAGTAGGTGGCCATGTTTCTCCACAAGCAGCTAGCCGATGGGACCGGGACTCAGGGGTTCCAGTAGGGACAGAATCCATCCCACCAGTTCTGGCCGCAGTGACAGCTGGCATCATCAGCCTGGAATCAGAGTAGCCTGGTGTGGCTGCTAACCCGGCCTGCAGCCAGGATTCAGCACAGGCGGCAGGAGCAGGCCACACTCATAGGCTTTCCACTGTGCACAAAGAGTGTCCAGTGCCTGCAGTTGTGTGCCTTCCAAGATCCCTTATGACTTTGTGAACATCTCCACTTGCTATAGTTCTCGGCAGTAAACGTTCTGATTAAATTAAACCGGCACCATGTAATCTTTGACATATAAAAAGGAATGAACATGACCTAAAGAATATGGAGTGTAGTAATAAAATGAACACCCGCAACCCCCCTCCTCACCTTCAGAGCTAGAACAGTTATGGAAGAAACAACTGAGTACTACGTCACGTGGGTTCGGGTGCCCAGGGCTGCTGGGGCTTTGGGGAGACCTTTCATTGAGCACACCCTGCGGGACTGCCATGGCAACAGCCACTACCACAGCTGCCATCTTAGTCAGAAAGCGGGGACAGCTCAGGGAGCAGAAACAGGGCGAGGGTGGGGCCCAGACGCCTGTGATCGCCACTGTCCCCTTTGTTGTTCCTATAGGACAGAGACCCTAGAAAGTGCACCTTGGCTGTGGAGTGGCCTGCAAGGCTTTTCAGGGCATCCTTCCTCACTTCCTGTTTGCGAGAGAGCAATTACACTTGGTGTTCCACACCTGAAACCTAGAAAGTATTCACAATACATATATCTGATAATGGACTTTGATATAGAATATATATATATATCTGTGTTTATATATATATATATTCTATGATTTAATCAGAAGGCAAATAATATGATTTTTCTAAAGGCAAAAGACTTAAAGACTCACAGAAACCTACATAAGTGGCCAATAAGCACATGAGAAGATGTTTGATATCGTTAGTCACAGCGTCCTTACTAGAATCAACCCTCTGAACTGGATGGAGCCTCGGTCTGGAAAGCCGGTGGCTGAGAAGGGATATGGGCCGGATGGGAGGGTGTCTGTGAAATCTCCCGGGACAGAGTCAGGGCAGGAGGACTTGGCTGATCACCTCCTGGGTCCTTGGAGGTGCCTTTCCGTGGTACATTGAGGACCAAGCAATAGGACTACTCAGACAGGACAGGGAGCAACATGAATTCCTCCTCCCAGGATGAGAACACCCTGTAGTAGTTCTCTAAGTAGTAGCGGTTTTCCTAACCCAGTAACTGGCAGCACCTGAGGCCTGGATGTTGGGATTCAAGGGTCTTGGCACCTCAGACCTGCAGTTTCTCGTTTGTTGCACCTTCAACAATGCCTATAAATTTTTGAAGTTTCAGGTTTTTTTTTTTTTATTTGTAAAACATTGACAGGCATACTTAACATCTTAGTTTTGATGTGAGGATAAACAGAAAAAAATGCATGAAAAGTATTTAATAATGTGCCTAGTGCATAGGAAGGGGGTTAAGGCCTAGCCTACCATCGTCGTCATCCTAAGACTCTTAATGGAAAACAGATGTGTTTGGGGGTTGCCCCTGACCTTTGAAATGGAAATGCCGGGGTTTGACGATCAAAGTGACCACGGGAGGGGGACTGATTCTGCGTCTTCCGTTTAGGCGCTCCTCCTCTCACCCACGCCCCGCCACGCCGCCCCTATCCCGAACATGCCCGGGGAGCCCCTGGTCTGGGGCTCCCACTCCTGGCTTTGGGCACGGCACCCGGCTTTCAGGTACAGAGCAAGCAAGCCCTTTGCTAGGAGACAGTGTGAAAGAGAGGACACCTCGGTCCCCTGGGGAGGCTCTGTATTACCACAGAACTGCCAACAGGAGCCAAGGCGAAGGAGCTGGCAGGAGCGGTGTTTACGAGGAGACCACAGGCAGCCAGGGGACAGGTATCCTGAGGGGAGACAGGAGTCAAAGAGTCGCAGCGAGTTCGGGGCATTCTGCTAGCCAGTGGCCTGGGTTTGTCCCCAGGAGGGGCGGAGGAGCTGGAGCGCACAGCGTTGGGGGCGAGCTGGAAAGGGACAGAGGAACACGGTCCCAGAGCAGGGCAGAGCTGAGGGCCCGGGCGCGGGCGGCTGCGGAGAGGGGATGGAAGGAAGGAGGAGGCGACTAGGGAACCGGGAGGCGGGCAGGGAGAGGTCCCCGCGGACTTTCCGCTTCCTGCAATGACCACCAAGTGTCGCCATCGCTCCGCGAAGGCTACAGGAATGGCCTTCCTCTGAGGCTCCTCCTTTCTCTCCTTCCACAGCACCTCCCGAGTTAGACTTCGTACTGCAAAGATGACACACAGGGTCCCAGCTTTGAGTCGCTCGCCTAGTGAAAAAGCCCGGTGGCCAAGGTCTGCGCAGTGTACAGCCTCCGCCTACAGACACTCAGGCCTGTGCATCCCCTGTCCCCTGGGGTAGGGAACCAAACTAACACTGATACTCCTGACACCTAGATTTCGGTGTGTTAAGGATCTTTAATTCCATGTTGCAAGGACTCCTGGGAGATAGCCTATGACAACTGTCATTTTAGTCCTCAAGAGCCTCGGTCTTGCAGTGGAACTAAACCAGGCGCACATTTGCCCATAACCTGGAAGGTGGCAGAGTCTGAGCTCCGCTCAGGACAGAAGCCCCGCTCGCTGGGCACTGTCCAACCTGAAGCTCTGCACGCCTCCTGAGCACCTTCCCCTCCTGGGGCCCAAGTGGGCTTGGAGGGGCCGATGCTAGCAGCTTGGCTCTCAGAGCACCGGAAAGAACGTCGTTACCTCCCACCTGAGTCAGCTCTCCAAAGACCCCCTGTTACTGAGAGGCTGGGACGAGGGGGGGGGGCAGGGGGATGGAGGGGAGAGCTCTAGGCCTAAGAGGAAATCCCATAGCCAGGCCCAGGAGACATGAAAAACAACAGTAACAGCTAACATGTAGCGAGCACTTGCTATATGCCAGTTACTGTTCTAAGCATATTGTTTGTAATTATTCACTTAATCCTCACGAGAACTTTATAAAGGAATATCATCACTGTTTTACAGATGAGGAAAGTGAGGCACAGAGCTCTTAAGTATCTCTGGGACTCAGTTGCCTGAAAATTCAACAATTTTGAAGAAAAGTGCCCTGAAGGATCCCATGCAAGAGACCTGTGGATCAGGAAGGAAGATCACCACCCCTCACCATGTTGGCTAACGATTATTTTCCTGAAATAGCAGGAAATTTCATGATGCGTAAGTGGCAAGGTGTAGACGTGAGACCAGGAAAATGTATTTTTGGGGCACACTGCAATGGAACGGGAGCATGAGAAAAAGTGCTGGGGACTCTAGAGGGAAAGGCTTCTAACGAGCAGCCTGCGGCGTTCTCGCTCACGGCGCCCCCTGGTGGGGAGGACGGGAAATGCCGCCGTCTCGGCAAATTCCCTGCAGGTCAGCCCAGGGAGGGAGGGATGCGTTCCCACGCTGCTGACGGAAAGGCCAGCTTCGTCCTCAGCGTGGGAGAGCCTCGCGGAGTGGACAAGGGGCAGCTTGGCCGCCAGAAACGAAGCTGGAGGGGTTACACTTAGAATTACCGTCCCGACTGGTGGCCCACTAAATAAACGACAGGCCACCAAATAGAGGACCGCGCAGGCATGAGTGGTGCGTGAACCACCTGCTGGTGGCGGTGTTGCGCTGCGGTGGACCTGGAAGGCGCTGGTTAGTGGGTTGAAGCTCCACGACAGTCCCAGAACTGCCGTCAGAAATTCCATCACCAGAGGGGAGAGACACGGCACGAGGCACGGCACAATTTAGAAGATCCCTCCCAGGCCTGTCGCAAGGCCAGTTCCCCAGTAACTTCCTTCCAGGCTCAGAGAACCGGTCCCACAGAGAGGGCATCTACTGCCGGAGGAGGAATGATCTCATTAGCCGCTTTGGGGGTGGGGAGGCGCGCGGAGTGGAGACACCTGGGGCAGCTGGCGAGGGGAGGTGATGGGTGTCCATCCTGTGTAAGAGCTGCCTCTGCAGTTCAGGTGCAAACGGCCACCAACCGTTACCCCGGGTGTGGCGGCGGGTTGGGTGTAGTAGGAGCACTGTCACAAGAGCACTCACATGGTCCTTTCAAGACAGCAGATAGATGTTGGGGGACATTTCTCCTTGAGAATGATGTACGCTCTTCAGTCAGGGTGCAGGGGCCATCAAAGCTTTTCTTACAGAAGAGTCCCCTCCGCTGCATTGGATTGCCTTCTCCGGGGCATGTGTATCCTGTCTCAAGCTGCTGCTCTGGTGGCCAGGGTCTCTGTGTGTGAAGTCACCACGCGTTGACTTCAGCCTCCAAATGATATTTATCAGCTAAAATAACAGAGCAAGGTTCCTCATTCATAAAAACAGTGATGGCGGCCATGGTGGGGAGTGAAAACTGTGTTATGGGATGTCGAGAAGATGAAAAGAACACCCCGTCCTGGAACTTTTCACAAACAGGAGACAGAGGCCACTGGGGCACCTGATTCTTCAGCAGCAGTGTCTCTCCACACCCCCCCGAACCCCCCTTGCAGGATTTTGGCAGGGGCCCTGCCCCCTCTCAGCGGCTTCTTGTCCCTAGGCCCTTTTGCCTGGCCTTAGGGAACACTCTCTGTAATGTGTCATTCCCTCCACCGCCATGGGCCTTTGCTTGGCCTGGTCCCCAAAGCGAAGGCTCCCTCACTGTATGCCCAGTTTGGAATTACCGTGGGGGAAGGCGGGAGGGGATTTAGAGAGAAAAGAAAAAATTTAAAATAACAGAAGCTACCACTTTTGAGAGAAGTCTGAAAAGACGTAGGTGATTAAGTCTGCGGAAAAAAAAGACTTTAGAAAGGAATGAAGAAAGAGAGTGAGGATTCAGGTCCGACACAGGAGAACTTCCTTCTACGGAAACTGTGGGAGGGGGAGGCCGGGAGGCCGGGAGGCCGGGGAGCTTGCCCGACCGACAGACTGTGCACCAGGGACCAGTTCAGTCTAATAATCCCAGCCAACTGAAGAATGGGGACAGTCATTCCCTCACGGGGCCGTTCTAAGGATTAAATGACTAATGTATATGAATCGCTCAGTGCAAAGCCCGACTTGTAGTGAAGGCCCTGTACGTGCCAGCTTGTATTATTTTTCCTTTGAAACGAAAACTCAAGAGAATTAGGGGAGAGGAGCGGGGAGGGCCCAGAGGGACAGTCAGCCTAACCGTTTCTTTTACAGGTGAAGAAACTGAGCCGGGAGAGCTGCCGTCCCGGTTAGCGGATGCCCTGGCCTGGGCTTCGTGCCCACCACCTGCCACCTCCTTCCTTTGCCAGGTTGCAGCTAAGTAAGGGCCGTTTCCACAGCGTTCCTGGAAGTCTGGGTCTTGCCTTAGCGGGGCACCTGGGCCGGGGCGCCATGGCTCATCTGTGCATCTGTCAGGGTGCCAGGGAGAGACAATTCAACCTAAAACAGGTTAAGAAAAAAATAAAAAGGCAATAGCTTATGTAACTAAGAAGTCTGGGTGCTTTTCAGGCACAGGTGGATGGGGGCCGAAAACGATTCCATCAGGACACACTGTCCCTCCTCTGTATTTCTTTGGGTGCATTTCATCCTCAGGTGGGCTCTCCTAATGCGGGGTAAGGGTGGCCACTAGCAACTATAAGTGTACATCGTCTTCACGTTTTAAAATGTAGCTTTGTATTGCTCAGGTATGGTGAGGCCAGCTGATCAGGAGACAATTGCCATTGCAAAGACAGTGTGTTGCTCATAGTTCCCAAGAGGAGAAGGAAGGCTCATCAGGCCATACAGGGCCACACGGGGAAGCATCAGGGTTGGTCAGAGGCAGAGTGGGCAGGAGGTAAATGTGGGCCACAGCCTTTATTACGGTTTTTGTGGAAAGAAAGGGGCCAGCAGGGTGAGCAGTTTAAGATTGGCTAGTTTGTACAATTTCCGAAAGTTCTAGGGTAGAGGGGCCCCTAGGCGTCTGAGACCTGGCCCTGGGGTGATTAGAACAGGGGCAGAGTGGCCTGGAGTATAAGAGCCCAGCAAAGGAGGTGGTTGGAAAATGTGGGCTCTGGTTTGGTTAGTCTGCATCTCCCGCAAGGCCCACTTGCTGGAGAATCGTTTGCTTTCTCTAGGCTTCGGCTAGGCCTGGGAGGGCCAGTCCCTCCAGTGTCAGTCAGCGAGGCCCCAAGATGTCAAAGCACCAGAAATACAGAAAATAAAAAACATAATTAATACGCCTCACGGCCTCTGTCAACACGGCCGGCTAACCTCTGGGAGAAGCGCTGATCAACCCCCTCCTGTGACATGCTCGCCATGGAGTGCTGGCGAGGATGCGGAGAAACTGGGTCTCGTATGTTGTTGATGGGGATGTAAAAGGGGACAGACACTCTGAAAAACAGTTTGTCTGTTTCTTAAAAATCTAAGCAGACCCTTACCATGTGACCCAGCAATGGTATATTGATCCTAGAGAAAATGGAAGCTACGTCCACACAAAAATCTGTACGCGAATGTTCACAACTGTTTATTTGGAATAGTCCACCAAAAAGGCGGTCTCAAAATGTCACATACTGTATGATTTCATTTCTACAACAGTCTTAAAATAACCCAATTGGAGAAGACATGGCTGATTGCCAGGGGTTAGGGATGGGGGTGGCGGGAAGGGCAGTAGGAGGGAAACCTTCGTGGTGTGGTAACAGTTCCTGATCCTGAATGCGATGACGGTTACCAGAATCCGTACGTGTGGTACAATGGCATAGCACTGCACACACGTCGAATCGCTGCCGATATCCTGGCTTTGATGCTGCGCTGCAGTTATGTAAGATGTAACCATGGCGTAGGGGGTGAAGGGGGGACTAGATGAAGGGGTCCTTGGGACTTCGGTCCTATTTTTGCAACTCCCTGTGAGTCTATAATTATTTAAAAATAAAAAGTAAACATCGTAAAGAACACTTTGCTCTGAAGGGGAATAAAACCCTCGTGGTGAGAGCTCCAGTGAACAATCACACTGCCTTGGGGAAAAGGCTGGGTCCTGGCTCTATTTTTCTGCTTGTGTGCAGGGAGAAGAAATCTCTGTTTTGTTCTTCCGCCCACCCCAGCTGCAGTGACGATTGTGTTGAGTGATGAGCTTTAGGGCTAATCCACCTGGTTAACTTTGGAAATAGAGGAATAAAGACCCTGGATCTTTAGAAATGAGAAAGTTGATGGAATTTTATGTATCCAACCTGGCCACATGGGAAATGCTTATGATGTTCAGTGAAGCGATTAGGAGACAATTTTATGAGCTCCGTGATTGTGTGCACATATTAAATATAAAGCATATGGATAATCCGGTGTTGTATGTCAATTACTTCTCAATAAAGTTGTATGTCAATTACTTCTCAAAAAGCATTGGGTAAAAACGGGAAGAGAGTAAGCATGAGAGAATATCACAGCAATAAGATCAAGAGTGTTTTCTGCCTCTGCTCTTTAAACTATTTATGATGTCGTTTGAGGTATTTTTATTTATTTAAATTTCATTTTATTCTTTTAAATGTATACTTTGAGATTTATTCCTTCTACCCTGTCTCGCAGCAACCACTTTTGTTAACTTCTTGTGTATCCTTCCATATTTCCTTGATGTCAATCCAAGCAAGCCTGAATAATAATATTGTTTTCCCTTATTCTACCACAAAAATAACATTCCACATGCATTGTTTCTGCTCTTTTTTTTTTTTTCTTTCACTTAACGATCTTTCTGTATCCAAGTACGGACTTTTTTTTTTTTTTACTAAATGAACAAAGAAGGGAGAAAAAGCAAGCAAATAGAAATGATGGCCAAGGGAGGATTCTGAATTTAGAGACTCACCTCGTTGGTCAAAATAGTCAGGCCACCTCCCTCCACTCCAAATCTTTCTCTCTGCTCATTTCCCAGTGAAATGAAGAATTCACGTCCTCTGCTGTTTACCCTGCAGGCATGGCTACCCAGTCCAGGCAGTTGGGCAAGTGTCTGTTTCCATGTTGGTTCATCAGGTTTGGGGACAGATATGAACGGGTTTCTGCCCTCTGCTGGGGCATCCACCTGCTGCGCACCTCTAAATAAAGTAGACTGAATTTTAGCAATATCCATCAGCCTCATTTATAACTCAAACCCAATTCCCTTCCCGCTCCTCCCCTTCTGAGGCGGCCCGCCCTGTCCTGCCTGCTCATTTGGCTAGAAGAAACACCCCACAGGTCTCTTGGAACAAGAAGGGACTTCCAAGCGCTTTAGTGGGGTTGCTGAGAGGGCCCCTGGATCTGCTGACTGCCCTGTTCCAGTCTGGGTGCCGACCCCACCAGGCAGGCCTTATGTGGGACTCTGTTTCCAAAAGCTGGAGGTGTCTAGGTGTGGATGACCTCTCAGGTTTTGAGAGACAGGACCGGGTCCTGAGGCCCTGATGGTAGGATGCCTTCAGGGACAGAGGATGTCTTGATAGCCGAGAAAGCAGCAGAAATGCCAAGCTGAATATTTCATCTGCGATGATGGCCGTCCTGGTGTTTCCTGCCCCCGTATGGCTCAATTTGTGTCTCCTTCCTGCTCCTAGCTGTAGCCTTTGGGAAAAGCCGTGGGGAAGCTGACTGTATCAAATTTTGCCTCCCAGAGTTACATTATCTGTCCAATAAATCCTGGTGCCTTTGCTTTGGAATGTTAGTGAGCTGGAGAGAAGCCCCAGACCTCAGGACATCCTGGGCCTGGGTCCGCACTCTGGAGCCAGCTCGTTACATTCATTCAGTGGATGGCGGGGTCTCAGCACCTCGGTTTCCTCATTGAAAACGGGTAAAATGGCCAGCTTCCCTTTTGTCTTGGGGTGCAAGAGAAACAAATTAGACCAGATGGCAAATTCAAATTCCCATGGCGAGTAGGGAGGTGAGGCAAATGGGTAGAGCAGCTGAATAAAATAAAATACATTTTTCCCTTTAAAACATGAAGCCTTCCTTCTCCGCCGAGCTTTATTTCTTCTCCTTCTGATAGAGACAGAGCTGTAAAACCACTTCACTTTCCTCTCACCTCTGGAGATCAAGTTGATTACAGCAGGCAGCCGCCCCCCGGCCTCTGTGAGGGAGCCATGGGCAGCGGAGCAGAGGGGTCCAGGCCACATCCAAAGGGGCAGCAGCTGTGGGGTGTCAGCAGGCTGTGGCCACGCAGGAAAACAAGCCCAGTGTGGCCAGATCTAATTCTTCAGAAGTTGGGACCCGTATTTCTATTGACATTTCCTCATGTTGAAACATTGGCAAATGATTCGAAGAATTGTAAAACGTCGCAGGCCAATCGTAACAGGTCCGAGGGCCAGGTTTAGGCCTCAGGCTGCCAGTTCGTTGACCTGAGACCTAGACCTCTCCAAGGCCTTGTGCTGTCCGCTGGCGCACGCCCAGCCGTTTCCGCCGGCAGCCAGCGGGGAAAAAGGTCTGTGGAGTCACCCTGCTCACCCCCAGGTGTTGTTCAGCACGAGACACTGAAACACTTCATTCAGAGACAGAAATGTTTGAAGGGTTTTCCGGAAGCCTGGCACCCATCTTCTCCACTGGTTCTCAGGACTGTGCTCTGCAGTGACGCTCAGTGACCCGAAGCCAAGCCAGTCACATCTCTCCGCGCCTCAGTTTCCTCATTTATAAAATGAAGGGGTCACAACTTGATGGGTTCTTAGACCAGTTTTTTTGAGGGGAGGCAGGGGAGCAATATTTGTAACATGGTATTAAAATGCAACAATTTCACTCGTGGTTTTAGCTGAGTCTCTAAGGCTGCCCTGTCCAGCAGAAATATGAAGCCTTAGATGTAATTAAAAATGTTCCAGTAGCCACATTAAACAAATTAAAAAGAAATAGGTGAAATTGATTTTAATAATACGTTTGATTTAATGCAGTACGTACAAACATTATCGGTTCAACATGTAATCAATATCGAAAGCTATTAATGAGATATCTTACTTTATTGGAAACCCAGCGCGTATCTCACAGCACAGCACATCTCGTGTGCTCAGCGCCCACCGCTTCGCTCAGTGCCGATCCAAGGCAAGAAGTGATGATTCGCACCTTCCCACGCGAGATGCTAGGTCACCCGAGCGGGAACGAGGGCCCTGCCTTTTACCTAGTTGGTAAAGACGTGGGCGTACTCTCCTCCTGGCCACTGAGATTTTCTTTCCAATAATAATAATAATAATAATACATGTCTTCATAGTGAGGGCCGGCCACACCATGTTCAGTTTACCCAGCATGCACTGCTCCCTGACCCAGACAATCAGACAGGTGTCAGTCTCCACCTTCTGTCCCTCAGCTCCGAGGACAGTTCTGAGTGGGCAAGACCTGTAGAGGAGAAGTGAGGAGCCCGGTTTGGGACTTGGGGCTGACTACTGCCGAGAGCCTGTGAGAGCCAGGGGAACACCTCCCCGGTCCCTTACTCGCCCCCTGAAGGAGGCAGCTCTGAGTGGTAGAAGGAGAAACTCAGATAGGGAACAGAGAAGACACCTGCCCGGCCCCCTCTAGAAAGGCAGCTCCCAGGCTGCAGCAGCGCTGGGTGGAAGAGTGAGACGTACCTTGGAAGGAAGTTCCGAAGTCCTAGATTATTTCACCAGGCTGGGTTTACTCAATACTAAACTATGTTTCTAAAGGTAATCAGAGGATTTGCTTTAAAATATTCCAGAAAAAACAAAGTGTGTGTGTTGGGGTGAGCTTAGAATTGAAAAAAACAAGCACAACTGTTGAAGCTGGGTGATTGGTTACACCGAGGTCCATTACGCCATTTTCTTTATTTTGGGTCATGTGTGAAAATTTCCATAATACAAGTTTTCAAACAGCGAATAGGGGGGCTTTTTAAAATTGTCAGTGAACAGGAGAGAAACAGAACCTGCTGGAGATTCACTTCTGGGTAGGCCCAGAGCAGGTTTCAGTGAGTAAACAAACTATGGGCAAAAATTATAAAATAATATAGCTGTTTTCTGAGTACATCCCATGAAACCCATTTGTCCAACACACCTGTTATTTTTTTCTGTGTGGTCGAATTTATCTGTTCCCATCCACCCGCTCTCGCCTTCCCTGTTTCTGGAGACACGCCTTCTCCCTGAGGCTCCCCCAGTGCTCACCCCAGTGGGGTCTGGGCTCCCTGACTTTTGTGACTGATTCGATGACAGAGAAGCTCCTTGTGACTGACATCCAGATGGATGGTTCCAAAGTGCTGAAGCCCTTGGAGCACAGAATGACAACCTCTGTGAAGATACGAGCACAGCAGGAGCCATTAGTCACCAAGGATCATTTGACATTTTGAAACGAACTCATGGTCTCCCATAAATAAGCTGGAACACTGAATAATGCCTGGGGCAGGGTGGAACTGACTGGGGGTTGGGGGGCCCCCTCATTTCTACATAAAGTGCTGTGAGACGATTGATAAATGACTATATGTGTGCAAAGAGAGCAGTGTGTATGTAAAGGGGACCTTGTGGCCCTTTTCAGGCCCCTCTGTTTGGAGCCACAAACCCTGGCAGCTCCAGCCGTGTGGGCAGGTGATTTCAGTACTTCCCACATTGGTGACAAGTCTTTCTTGGCTCCCCCAGGTGAAATTACCCTTTAAGTCTGAGGCCCTGACCAATGGGCCTGCCTGACTGCCTTTCTCAGGCCTGGAAAGAGCTCAGGAGAATAAAACCATCACTCGTGTTGAGTCCATACCTGGCACTGAACGTCACAACGAGGGTCCATGGGCAGTTCCGTCCCTCTGAGAAACACGCCTTTCACTTACAGTTTTGACTTTTTTTTTTTTTTTTTCCCTGAGAGAATTAACTAACACTTTTTGAAGACTACCTGAGTGGGAGGCATTGTTCAGTGCTTTGAGTGAATTATTTAATCCTCATCCGTAACCCAGTGAGGAGGTGATTACCATTTCCTGCTGGGTAGAAGAACAGCTGAGGTTTGCAGAATTTCCTGCTAAGTCACTTGCCTAAGGACACACAGCCAGTGAGTTGTGACCAGACTCAGCCCAGCAACCACTGTGTGATCCTGCCTCCCAGCGAACCAGGCTCATTACGGATACAAATCAAAAAATGCCTGATGTGTAGAAGGCTCTGGAGTGGAGTTCCTAGCTGAGGTCCTGGAAAAGTCCAGGAGTGTCACATTTCTAAAGCTGCACAGCTATAGACGTTCAGATAGTGAATGGCAAAGGGTGACCTTTGCCAAGAGGGGTTCTTGGGTGACCTGGGAGCATAATTGGTTAAGAATAATTTGTGATGAAGTGGAATGTTTCTTTCGAAGTAGCAGGCGTTTTAGACCCATTTTAGAGATTAAGAAGCAGAAGCTTAAGGCCAGATCCATAGCTTGGCAGCTCAGCTAGGATTGAAACCAAAATTTGAAATGAGATTTTCAATTCGAAAACAAAACAAAACAAAACAAAACAAAAAACCAGAAAAAGAACAGATGCCAAGCTGATGGAATTTTAGAACAACCACCCTATGTGTCTTAAGGATTTCTCTCTAGCCTAGTTCCCCTGCTCTTTCTTGTCATATACATACTCTTTCCCTTCCTCCTCCCAGGCCTTGCTGGTGAGTAAACAAGACCCTTGACAGTCACTCACCTTGGAAAATGAGGGCCGCATTATAGCTGGACTCCCCGGCCCATGCACGCAGAAGTCTGGGTGAGCAGGCTGCTGGTCCAGATTTGATATGGAGACCCTGCCAGGCTGAATGCTGATATAGGATTAAATTTGAATTGTCATTGGAGTCCTTAGATCCAGCACAGGGACATAGAATCCATTGCAGCCTCTTTACTAAAGGCTGAAGAAGACCTAACTAAGGAGACAGTTGGGTACGGAGGGGATGGGACTTGCCAGACACAGGATCATCTTGTGCCTATTCGTTCAGCAGGAGCCCAGGGCAGTTAGAAGGCCCCTCTGAGAGGCGGGAAGCCTGGCTTGCCCCTGTTCAATTTCTGTGAGTTCTTGGGTCCTTTTTTCTCCCTTTTAACTATGTCTCCTTGACCTCTGTCCCCTCCTCTGCCCCCACCAGCCTGTGCAGAAACCTGAGCTGTCCAATCAAGGGGCCTATAAAGAGTTCCTGTTGACAAAGGGCTTTGGTGCAAGCCTTTAAGGCTTTCTTTGCCACGGTGACAAGGAGGATGCAGAAAGCTAGAATGGACTGCTCCAAGGTCACATAGAGCCAGGATGTAACCCCAAAGTCTTCCGCTCCATCTCTGAGAAACCCCTCCCTCCTTAACCACCTACTGCCCATGATGCCTTTAAGGTTCATCTGTCAGTGAATATGTGAGGCTGGGGTTGGGGTTTCTGCTTCCAAAATGATTCTCACAGGTGCCTAATATGGACTTGTGGATTGAGAGCTCCCCCAAATCTGGGTTGTGCTCATTTGTTTGCTCATGTGGGGTTAAAAAAATAAAAAATAAAAAACGGATGCATGTTAGTCATGTATAGAGAACAGAATCTGGTTGATGTGTTTTATCCATTTCAGTAATTATCCTTGCTACTCAAATTGCCTCATATTTGGCCAGGTGAAATTCTACTTGTGCCTTCGATATCTTCTTTTCCATCTCCTGTGACAAGTTACTCTAGGCTCATTTTGTACCACTCTTGTCCCAGACATTTCTCCTTGAAGCACAGGTTTCTTTTAGTGGGAAATGGTACACACACACACACACACACACACACACACACACACACACACACATTGTTGTTTTGGTTCTAAACTTCATTCTCTACTAGTTTCCTAAGCCATGTCCATAGAACCAATATTTCCTGAATTTTTGCATGTTGTTGTCTAATATGTACATTCAAAATTCGGCCTGGCTAGGAAAAAAGTCCTTGGCTCTCATTTCCTTTCCTTGAATATCTTAAATATCTAACGTATTTTCTTCTGGCATAAAATGTTGCGCTCAAGGTGTTTTTCAGCAATAGAATTTTCTTTTCCCTATAAGTTACTTGGTCTTTTTGTCTGGATGCCCAAAGGATTTTTCTCCTTTTTATTTTCAGATTCAAATATTTTACTAGAATATGTCTTGGTATTAGTCGTTGTGGTTCAGTCTCTCCAGTTAAGTGGTGTGCCCTTTAAAGTCCTTTCAGACTTTTCGTTGGTTTTTCCCAAAGTTTCTGGGAGACATGTGTTACTATCTCCTAATATAGTTATGAATTTCACTATTTTTTTCTTTAGTTGTCAACATTTTCCTGTCTACATTTTTGAGGCTATTTTATTACGTACATAGTAATTTAGATTTGCTGGATCTTACTGGTTAATCAAACTTTTTATTACAAACTACCTCTTTACCTTCTAGTAATGCTTCTTGCTTTTAAATCTGTTATCTCACTTATATGTAGGATATAAAACTAAAATCAACAAACAAAAGACAGAGTCTCATGAACAGGGACAATAGTTTAGTGGTTCCCAGAGACAGATAAGGGTAAAGGGGCTCAAATATATGGTGACAGAAGGAAATTTAACTTTGGGTGATGAATATACAATGCAATATATCTATGATGTATTATTGAATTGTATATTTGAAATCTATATAATTTTGCTAACCAATGTCACCCCAATAAATTTAATAAAAAATAAATAAATCTATTTTTTCCTGCTATTAATATGGCTGCTTCAACTCGCTTTAGGTTTTCGATTGCTATATCTTTCTTCATACTTTAACTTTTAACCTTTCTGTATCTCATGATTTCAGGTGTGCCTCCTGTTAGCAGCTTATAATTGGATTTTGTTTTCATCATCAGACAACCGTTACCTTGTAATTGGAGCATTTAGTCCATTTACATTTAATATAATTACTGATTCACTTGGGTGTAAATGTTATTATCTACTCTTTTTTTGTCCCAATTAGTTTCTTTTCTTTCTCCCCCTTTTTAACTTTTTAAATTATTCTATCTTTTTTTTTCTTAGTTTGGCAATTATACTTTTAAAAATATATATAATTTTAGTGGTCAAACTTGGAGATTACAATACTTTTTTGAGTTATCGAATGCTAAAAGAAATGAGTGCTCTTACCCTTTCTTAGACAATATGAGTACCTTAGATAAACTTTAATTTCATTTACTCCACTTCTGATATGTATTCTATTATTATTGTGTATCCTTGCCCAGCAGCCTATAAAGCTTTCACAAGCAATGCTCAGTCTCTCACCTGCTCTCTGTATAATCAGCAAATGCATCTGGGCTCTGAACACCTGCCTTATCCATCTGAATGTCCCCTCTCCATCAAATGTTGGCCCAGCACTTTTTTTACTCTCAGGTTAGCTCTCTGATACCTTTGATGGTTTTTCTGTTTGGTCCAGCTTTTATCATTGTCCTTGGTAAAACAATTGGTCTGATTTACCTATTCTGTCATAAATGAAAGTGTAAGTCTAGTACTATCGATTTTACTCTACTAGATGAAGGTCCATTGAGCAGGGACGGAGGCAGGTACTGCTCCTAATGGTGTCATCTAAATCCCATGGCTCCTTGGCATCTTTGGTGTCTGGGAAAGCTGACTCACAGACCCAGCATGTGATGGGGGCGGAAGTGTGTGTCAGACAGCCCCGGGTGCTGCACTTATTGCTTAGCCATCTGAGTAAACATAATCCAAAAGGGCGCCTGAGGTGACCTGTGCCGTCCTCAGCAAATTTAGGTTTGGTGCCCAGGGCCCAGTGCCACTGAGGCCCACCTGGCCTCTACAGGTCAGTAGGAAAATAGTCTCTTTGTTCCACCTTCACAGAGATGAATGGAAGTGCTCAGTGCTGGTTCATCAGCCTGTAGTTCAAGGACAGGAGACTGGGCCAACAGTCAGAGTCAGCCCATCCTTGCCAGGAGCAAAAGGTGAAAGGCAGGCCATTCCTGGAGCTATTGCGTAGTGTTCTTATGAATGAAGCTGCCATTGCAGACGGGGGCTCTGTATGACCTTTACTGGCAAGGGCACAGCTCAGGTCTGGAATGTCCACACCTTGCACAATGTTATTTTCTTGGTGTTAGGGACTGAACTGTGTCCCTACCAAATTCATATGCTGAAGTCCTAACTCCCCATACCCCCACAAAACCGTGACCATATTTGGAGACAGGGCCTTGGAAGACCTAATTAAGGTTAAATGAGGTCACGTGGGTGGTCCCTAACTAATAGGATTGGTATCCTTACCAGAAGGGGGAGAGAGCCAGAGAGAAAGCTGTGTGAGGCCACGACAAGATGGCCACCTGCGAGCCAAGGAAGAGGCCTCAGGAGAAACAAGCCACTTCGACCTTGGACTTTTATCCTCCAGGACTGTGAGAAAATAAATTTCTGTTGTGTAAGGACCCCCCCCCCCTCCTCCCAGTCTGTAGCGCTTTGTTTTGGCTAGCCTAGCAAACAAATGCACTTGGAGTAGGGTCAAACCCTCTCAAGCGACAGGGAGGTGAGGGTAAGAAGCTCTGACTTCCCTGGACACCCCCACTCCCCTGCACTGCCACTACCTGACTTGGTCCTGAGTTATCTGGCTTTGGAAGATGACTCCCCAGTGCTTCGCCGCCCCGTCTGTGTCTGGGCCTGTTTGCCAGCTGTATTTTATCTTCCTGTACCAAACATCCCCTTCCAAATGAGAAGGTTCTAGCAGATGCCTGTGTCAGAAGGCAAAGAGCCTAGATCTCTGTCCCAAGGGGCACCTGGCACTAGAGTTCTCAGTTCTGCTGGGAGCACCCGAAGGGCTGTCGATTGGCTCTGCTCCTCGGTGGGGACCCCCCACTGCAGACAGCAGGGGCACCTTGCTGTGTTATAGACTCGTTCATGACTTGCATGAACTTAGGGTTTCGAACTCGGTACATCCTGCACTGCTGTTTCTTGTTTTGCTCCTGAGGACAGAGGATCTCTTGGGAAGTCTGAGAGACAACTCAAACCGAGCTGTGACCTCCAGCCACCCGTGAGGGAGGCCAGTGAGGGCTCAGAGCTGCAGGCCCCCAGAGGGGAGGCGGGGAGCTGCAGGCCCCCAGAGGGGAGGCGGGGAGCTGGCCGGGTGCCAGCTTCCCCGCAGGATGGCGATGACCTCACCTGCCTGCAGCTGCCGGGAGACCGTGCGAGTGTGTTCAAATCATTTTTTATTTGGTTCATTAGGTAATGGCACATACACCAAATCCACTTTTTACTTATTGACCACAAAGCATTAGAAACTAAGATTTTGGGCACAAGTAAGGACACCGGTAATCAACAGGCTGCTTAAAATCAGCTCCTAGTAAATGTCAAGCGATCACTGCCTCCCTCCTGAGCCCTGTCTTTGCCGACCCTAAACCCTGAAAGACTGCTCTGTAATCTTCCAGTGGAAACCTTCATTCTAGATAGTTCTGGACATCTGATTCAAACACCGAAGTGGTGATTTTTACAAAGGAAACCAAAAGTTTTATAATCCCTCCGGGGTTGACTTAAATGATTTTGCTTATTATACTACTTAAACAAGTATGAATACAAAATTATTTCAGCTCTGTAAATGTAATGGCTCTTACATAACTCTAAAACTGAAACCGGTGTACAAATGAAATACAGAAAATCCCTGCAAAACCGCTGAAACTCAAGTTAGCACACTTATTTTTTTTAAACAGTGATTGTAAAAAATCGAGATATAATTGACATATAACATTGTGTAAGTTTGATTTTTTTATTTTTTAAAAGCACATGGCATTTACTTTAAGGTGACCTGCCACGTTATGTTTCCAAACCCGCACGCTGACTACGGCGCTCGGTGACGCCAGGCCGAGTCGTTCCCGCACTAGAAAAACTGCAAACGTCTGACGTGCACAGAACACCGTGATGTTTGTGAATGAAATCTTCTCCATTTGTTTTAAAAATGAATACTATTTAGCCCTGAAACCTCTAGAAACGGTTATGAAATGATCTTTCATAGGATGTGGAAAATGTTTACATAAATTCTTAGGATTTTTGTTCACATGAAAATTAGAATTTTTAAAGAAGGGCCACAGACCTCCTGAACGTGTCCAGTGCTGAGTCAGGGTGTTTGTAGATCCCACTTTTAAAATTCCTGGATTTGAGCTTCTGGTTTCCCTCTGGCCTAAGGTTACTTCTAGTTGCTTGCAATACCTTGGGGGCTGAAGTCCCCTTGAAGGGGGTGGGGCCTGCCTTGCTTTTTGTTTTGCGTTTCCTGGGTGGAGTCAGGTGCACTTTACATGTGCAGTTCAACCCAAACACAGAGGGCTGTTTGCCTTGCCCAAGAGAATGCTCCCGGCTCTGCTGGGGCGTCCCAGCTGTCGGTGGAGTATCCCCATGTCTCCAGGCTGGGGCTGGCCAAGGGAGGGGCCTCTGCCACACAACTCTTCCCGGCTGGGGAACTGGCTGCTAACTGCGCCTCCACCAGAGGAAAAAATAGCAGTTCGGTACTTGGAAAAAACTAGCGACTCACACGACCGGAATAGCAACTGGAGACATTTAAAAACAGAAACACCTGCCTCTCGGAATTGTGACAGGAAATGAGATTTCAGAAATGCCATGGCGAAGCTGGTGAAGCAGCAGCCCCTTCTTTGTCTTTCCTCTGCTTTTTGCTGCCAGCTGGGGCCTGCCCCCAGGGAGAGCTTCAGCCCCAAGGCCTGCCCCGCGACCCGGAGTGGTGGCACTGAGGCCGGTGGTTGGCCGAAGGGTCAGGGAAGCATGGCCTGCCCAATGTGTCCAGCAGCCAGTCCTGCTGGGCTTGACTCAGTGAGACTCCACACTCCCGTGTTGCTAACCTCTTGGTGGTGACAGAAGTTCAGGGAGTGTTGGTCACTGAGGGAAGCGGTCGTGCTGGCCCTGAGACCCACCCACACTGAGACCCCCTTCGGTGTACTGTCTGGCTATTGGCAGGTCCTCTTGACGGATGCTCTCTACAGGGGACTCCCCAGGGCTTTTATGGCAAGAGGAGGGGTGCTTTGTTCAGTCTAGGGCAAGGGGTCTCCAAAGTGGGGTGCGCATATCCCAGAAGGTGTGGAAGATTGTCTGTGAGGTCACGGAAAGAAAATAATAGTCCATCTATTTAACATTTTACTTAAAAAATGAAAGCGAAAGCCAGGCAACGGTTAATGTTGCATGCTGATGGGCTCTGGCGCCCTGGGGTGTCCTGTGGGAGGGCTGCCTGAGGGAGGGAGGGGTCGCGTGGGAGGGACCGGTGGGTACTGAGGCTCTTTGCAATTTACTTTTGCCCACTGAAGGGAACTGAGAGATTCATTCTCTCTCTCTCTCTGTCTCTCTCTGTCTCTCTTTGTCTCTCTCTCTCTTTTCTTTTTTTAAGTAAACTAACTGTCAGAAAAAAAACTAGTGGCTTTAAAGCATTGCAGAAAAGGAACTTTGGGGTGAAAGTAACACACAGAAATCATAGCGAGCCGCCCCAAATGGCACATCGACCATCTCCTAGCTTACTTACTATAAGCTTATTGTCAGCCATGTCCTGAGGTTGAAAACAATGTGATTTTTAAAAAATCTGACAAGGAGTTGGCAAAAATTGAAATTATCCACGAGACTAAATAAACTATGACTTCATATCCACAATCATTCATGTTAATTGTTGCCTGGTGTATATTGCACTATAAGAGAGTACAAAAAACACATTTAAAAATATTGTTAATTTCATCTTTTCTCTCCTTTAAAATCTTTTTTCTTTTTTCTTTTGGATGTTTTACATTATATGTAATAATAGTACGTAGGTATAATTTGTAAAATAAGATAAACTATCGGAACTTGTGTGGATGTATGAACAGTCTGGTAAGGGTGAGTGACACGGAAGTTTGAGGACGGCCGATCTAGCGCGGTGGTTCTCAGACTCAGGTGCCTCGGGATCACTGGGAGGCTCGTTAAAACACAGGTGGCTGCGTCCACCCCCAGAGTTTCTGGTTCAGGAGGTCTGGGGTGGGGTGTGAGAACTGGCACTTACGCCAGGTTCCCTGGTGATGCTGATGCTGCTGGGCTGGGGACCAGGCAGGCTGCTGGTCTAGAAAAATGACAACTGCTCAAGAAGAAGCCGGCTGAAGGTGGGGGAGGCCAGCTTCCTCTCAGTAAAGACAAGCGTCCCTCCTGACAGTCAATGGTACCCCTTCCCACACCCTCCCAGCCTGCCGCACTGCCTGGAAGTCACCCTCAGAGATGGATTCCTGAGCATTAGGACTTCTAGAAAGAAAGGAACTAAAAGCAGTGGGATGGGAGCAGCAGGGGCCTGGCCCTGGGGACACTCGGGCTTCCAGGGCAGAGGGATCCGATGGACTCCCTGAGCGACCACTCTCTAACTTTTGACCTCAAATCTTCAATAAGATACATTTCTCATTCTCTTGCGGCCTTCTGAGAAGGGTGGGTCTTGGTAGCTAAGGCTCTGGTGTGCTGGGCTCAGTACGGTGGTGGGTACGCCGGCGTGGAGGAGGGGCTGGGCTGCTCTGTGAGGGAAGCAGGTGGGCGGCAGGAGCTGGGCAGGTCGGAGGCTGTGAGAGTGGGAAGGAGGAGGAAGCCGTGGTCAGCAGTGAGGAGAGGGGAGAAGGAAGCTGTGAGCAGTGGGGTGCGCCTGTGCCCTGGGCTACCTCCTTCCTGAGCACTCCTTCTATGGGACCCAAGCCTTTTCTTCATGGTCAGTTATGGAGCCTCCTTTATCACCATGATTAAGAGCCCAGAAAGGGCTGATGAGAACGGTGTGGACACAGGCAGTGGAGCCTGTGAGACCAGGGTCCAAATTTTCACCCAGTCACTAAGCCTCCATTCCTTGGTCTGTAAAATGGGGTGATGAGGGAACCAACTACGCAGGTCACGAGAATGAAGCGATTGGGAGAGAACTGCCCATTGCACGCTCCCTTGCAGCTTCGTTACGTGCTGATTCAATTCAATTAAATTCCGAAAACACCTGTAGGTTCCTCCAGTGAAAGCTAAACTTGGAGGATCTTATCCAGGCATGCCTGGGGCGTCCGAAGATAAGAGAATTAACTCGTTCATTCATCCATGCAACAAATAAATATTGAATGCCTACTGCATCTCAGACAATAAACTAATAAATATGTAAGACCAAATAACAGTAAAACTAGGAGGGCTGTTCGTGCAGAAGGGGCCTTGGAGCTCTGGAGGCCTCCGTGGAGACGGTGCTGCCTGGCGGGGTGGGAGGCATGCGAGCGGCAGGCACTGTCAGTGGATTGCAGCACACTTCCACCCCCAGGCGAAGCAGCAGAACCAGAGAGTCGCTGCCAGGACTAAGGGCCCACAGCGGGACATGGGGGAGGCTGAAGCTGGAGGGGCCGGCCCAGCCGCCTTCTTGCTCTGGGCGAGTATGAGGCTGCTGGTCCCTGCGGAAGCCCTTCTCTGCACACCTAGCCCCTCGAGCCCCTCGAGCCGTCCTGCCGCTCTGAGAGCTTCCGAGTCAGGGCTTCGAGGGGTAGATCTGGATGTAGACCCTGTCGTGGGGAAGTCAATTTAGTGCTCTGAATCTCAGTTTTTCCATCTATAAAGTGGCGATAATTACATCTCCTTATTCACTTTTGCTCAGGAAAACCAAATGAGATAATGTGTGTGTGCGTGTGTGTGTGTGTGTATATATAAATGTTATATATATATAAATGTTATATATATATATAACATTTCATCTTAAATTTTTTTTCTAGTCTTTAAAGTTTTTTTTTTATTGATTTCAGATATATGTATTCTGGTAAGTAACTGGCTGCCTTTCTCTTGCTGCTTTTCTCTCTTACGCTTTGGCATTTTAATGGTTGTGTGTCTCGGTGTGGGTCTCTTTTGGTTCATCTTGTTTGGGACTCTCGGTGCTTCCTGGGCTCGTATGTCTAGTTCCTTCATCAGGTTAGAGAAATTTCCTATCATATTTCTTCAAATAGGCTCTCAGTCTCCTGCTCTCTCTCTCCCCTTTCTGCTATGATACAGATGTGGGTATGTGTGATGTTGCCACAGAGGTCTCCTAAACTTTCCTCATCTTTTTTTGATTCTTTTGTTCTTGTTGCTGTTCCGATTGGGTGTTTTTCTACTACCTTGTCTTCCAACTCGCTGATTCAATTCTCTGCCTCATCTAGTCTACTATTGATTCAATTATTATATTCTTCATTTCTGACTGGTTCCTTTTTATGGTTTCTACATCCTTTTTTATGCTTACTATCTCTGTTGAAATCCTCACTGCGTTCATCTACTGTTCCCCTAAGTCATTGAGCATCCTTACGACCAGTGTTTTGAACTCTGTGTCTGGTATGTTGCTTGCCTTCATTTCATTTAGTTTGTTTTTTTCTGGAGTTTTTTCCTGTTGTTTCATTTGTGGCTTGTTTTTTTGTTTTCTCATTTTAGTTGCATCTCTGTGTTTGTTTCTATGTATTAGGAAGATTTGTTACGTCTTCCAGCCTTGGCCCATGTGGCCTTATGTAGCAGCTGTAAGAACTTTCGATTGGTACAGGAGTCGGGTGGGGTGGGGACCAGGGAGCCACCAGGGTAGAGTGTGCAGATTTCAGCCAGCTAACACAGTGGAGCAAGCCAATTCCATCAGGTCAATGTGGATTGCTGCCAGTGGTGAGCCCACTGGCTCCCATAAAAGTCGCAGATCACAGGCCATCCTCCCAAGAGACACTGAAGTTCGGGGGTTGCACCAGTGGCTTGCCACTAAAAGTCTCCTCCTGTGATGTGTGGGCCACAGGTAGGCAGCGTCCGCTGAGGGCTGCTGCCTGTTCATGAATGCCCAGCCTAGGGAAGGTGCAAGGCGGAGTCGCTCTCTGGCAATGGACCTGCCTCAATGAATGTGTGAGCTGGGTGGGGTGGGGTCTCAGGGTGACACAGGGTGGAGCAGGCCAACCTCCCCGGGCCAATGCAGCTTCAGAATTGGCTCTGCGGGGGCGGGGTCAACACAGGCAAGATGGCGCCTGAGCAGACTGCCCCGGAGTGGCCGGACAAAGGGGCAATGGCGGCTGTCCCTCCAGCTCTCACTCTGGCGCCACGCAACTCAGTCCGTCCCCACATGTGTCTTGTGCCTCCTGAGCTGCTGACCTTCAGCCAGAGCCCAAGGTGAGTATCTGTGAGAGAGTGGGTCTGTGCATCGGCCTGGGTTTTCAGGTGCCTTCCATCTTACCCAGGTGGACAGAATTCCCCACTGATATTTAAATCAGATTGTGTGGGAACTCCTCTTCCTGGGATGGAGATCCCCTGTGTGGGGCTAGATCTCCTCATTCCCTCGGGGGGGCCTTCGCAGCCCTGCTCTCCTGGCGCTCAACTGCCCCACGCAAGTGTGGGACCAGCCCACTTCATGGGTCCACCCATCCTACTGGTCTCGATGTGGCTTTTTCTTTATATCCTGAGGTGTATGTGTAATGATCAGCTAGACTTCAGGTGGTTATCCAAGTTGTTTGTTTTATAATTTGGTTGGAATTTTAATGTGGTGGTGGAAGGAGGTGAACCTTGCTTTTACCTAGCCCGCCATCGTGACCCGAAATCCCGGGTTTTTATATTTTGAAAACAAGAAAGCAATAACAAAAACCCTTAAATGTAACAGCCATATGGAGTAATCTGATCTTCTAGCCTGGCTATGGTGTGGCAAGGATCTTCACAGCTAGATGTGGGGAGAGAAAAAGAAGCTGAATAATGGTATAGCTGTGAGCGACATGGGGGAACAGTTGGCTTGCACTCAACCAGTGGACGCC
Organism: Rousettus aegyptiacus; assembly: GCF_014176215.1. Classification (NCBI taxonomy): domain Eukaryota; kingdom Metazoa; phylum Chordata; class Mammalia; order Chiroptera; family Pteropodidae; genus Rousettus; species Rousettus aegyptiacus. Next base: position 77,794,742 of record NW_023416287.1, read on the forward strand.
AGTGTTAAAGCCACAGCTCTTGTGAGGTCTGAGCAACTCCAGTGGGTGCCCCAAAAGCAGTGGCTGCACAGACAGCCCAGTGGGAAGCTGCCTCCTTCTAGATGGGCCTACGAGACTGCACTGTGAAAACACTGCACCTAGCAATGACCTGTCTGCATTCCCCACCTCTCTGCCTGGGGCACTTGGCGGTCCCCTGCTCAGTTTCCCCACCCAATCCTTTCATCAGAGCCTTTACCCACAAAGCACAGCCACTGACCTAGGACACCTTACAGCAAAGGTCTGACCTTTTATATGACAAATCAGCTAAGAATGGTTTTTACACTTTTAAATGGTGTGAAATAAGAAGAATAATATTTTGTGACATGAGAAATTTAAATGTCAGTGTCTATAAATAGTGATTTGTTCATCTGTTGTGTGATCTACGGCCACTTTTGTGCATTGCTGTGACAGCAGCAGTATGCTCTGCAAAACCCAAGGTATTTATTATGTGGCCCTTTGTCGGAAAAGTTTGCTGATCCCTGACTTAGAGAAACTTTCCTTTTGGAAGCATTTGCACTTTAATTCATACTCAAGCCTTAAGCAAGAGAGATGAAGCTCTAATGGTGAAATTTAGGCATCCACCTATGACAGATGGCTTCCTCTGGCTGAACTTTCCAGGCGAGGGTGTGGGGAAAATTAGAGCCAGGTAACAAAGAAGCAGCAGGAAGCAAAAATAGAAGACTAGAGTTTTTAATTCCAGTTTCAACTAATAATTATGTGATTTTGAGCAAAAAAGGCTTTTTAAGTTCTGGTGCTTTTCTCATCTGTCCAAGATCTCTCTTGACCTCAAACAGTGACAGATAATAGCTGTGAAATGCTTTCAGATCTAAAGGGTCTCAAATGCAAAGATCAACCCATGCTAGAGCATCCTGTTAAGGTATATTTCTTCCTTTCAAGGCAAAGAAAACAAAGTTGGCTCTGGGTGTAGCGACCCTATTTTCATCTCAAGTCAAGATCTTTGACTTGACAATGAAAATATGATAGCTCCTCAGCATTTGTGCAATTGACATTTTATTCATTCCCAAGCCACTCAGAAGGTCCCTGAGTGGTATATTTGCCATTTTGCTGAAGCACAGACCTGAGTTACTCACTTGTTACTGAGTAAAACTCGTGGATGATCCAGCATCCTCGTCCCGGGACAAATCTCTTTTCTCTCTCTGTTATAACAGATGTAGTAACTATTAAAGGATTTTAAAAAAATCCTTTGTAAATAAATGCTCTGCATTTATGATGTTGGCCCTCTCAAAAGTCTCAGGAGGGACTATCCATTACTGATGTGAGTCTGCAGTGAAGTATTTATTTGTAATCAGGAGACTCTGGCCTGTGGCAGCCATTTCTAGGCACTAATATATATGCCTTATCAACTACCCAGGAAGTGCCTTCCTTTTATGGCAGTCTCTGCTTTCCAGTTCTTAGAAACAGCTAATTTCAATAGCACCTGATGACCACAATTTACTTGAGGGGATCTGAAGCCAAGAATGAATGACAACCATATTTTATTTGGACGCTAAAGCACATTTGCAGCCTGAATTGCAACCATACCCTACAATGGACCTAGAGCATGCAACAGAATTTTAACTTGATGTGTTTACTTCTGTTTCACTAATGGAACATATATGCTCTTAAAAAATGCAAAGACACACCTGAGCCCATGCCAAAGACAGTTGCACCAAATTGCATCACCTGGATTTTTTGTTTATAATAGCTCCACATTGGTGGTGCAAATTGGCCAGTTGTGTGCTATTTTAAACCTTTCCTGCTCCTTTTCTCACTTGTGCCAAGGGCACACAAAGCTGCCCAGAAGGAAGGCATTTTATCGGCATCATAAGAATGCACTGAAGTCCTGTTGCCTAAACCTCAGGGGAGAGACGAGTGGGAAGGAGGACCCAGCTAACTGAGGACAGAGTCCTTTTCATGCGTCTGTTTCCGTAAGCTGAATGCTGGGTCCAGCTGACAAATGTTAGTGGGAGAGAACAATGGCGGGGGGCCGGGTAGCAAGGAGAGGCCTGGGAGGAGGAGGGGGTGAAAACACTTCCTGAGGATTCATCCTGGCTGAGTTTCCAGCTGCCACCTGCTGAGCCCCATCCCTCTGCCCGGACAGATCCAATTGGCTGTGGAAGAAACAGCTGCAGGCAAGACCGACTAGTCATCACCCTGTCCTTACTAGGACCCCCATGCGGGCCAGAACCCTCATCTAGCCAAGCAGCTCTCATTATTGGATCTTCCAGTCAAGTATCTGGAGTGCTAGGCTGAAGGTCGACTTTATCTCAGCTGTCTCCCCACCCGCCCCCGTCAGTCTTAGAGTTTATACATTTGTTCCTCTCCTAGTCTCCTGCCCTTTCTGAAATGGCACATGGGTGCCACTCTAAATTCACACAGGGTTCGGGCTGGATGCCCCGCATGCTGGTACCTCACGTGGCCAGCCAGCCCCCTGCCCGGCTTCATTTTGGAAGCTTAGGACTATACCGCCAGCCTGCCACCCAACTCTGCACAGTGCCATTCCTCAGGTCCGCAGCGCTGCGTCCAGGCTGTCGAGTGCAGAGTGTGTCGTGGGGATGGTGGTGGGGAGGCCGTGATGTCCACCCAAAGAGAGGCCCCACACTGCTGTGTACTTGCTAAGGGGGCCTTGTAGGTCGGTAGTAGGATACGCCCCCCAGCACAGTGCCTGCATGAGCTCGGTGCAGTGATGTAGGGTAGCAGATACACTGACACCCAGAGAATCTGATTACTGTGAACACCGCGGACTAGACAGGTGGTTTTATGAATGAAAAATTTCGCACCCGAGGGACTTTGCTTCACCATAGTTAACATAAACTGTGAACTCAGAGAGCTTTAAACGCTGAAATCATTCTGAGGAAAGGTAGATTCCAGGTTGGCACTGTGGGAGGTCATTCCAACCAAGTGCCTCGTGCGAGCTCAGCTCCCCTCGTCCTGGCCTCCTGGTTTCCAGTTCTGGCCACCTCGCAGGGCCCCCTTTACCTCTCATCTATAAAACTGGGTAACTTGCCCGGTCTCACAGGACTGGAAGATGAGTCAAGTATAATAATACAAGGAACTCTTCCTGGAATGCGGGAATAACAAGAAAGCGAGGTGCTTCAGTGAGAGCAGCAGAAGCCCCCAAGTCTGAGGACTCTGGAGGAGAAGATTCTCTCCCTGGCTTGGGCCTCAGTATCCCCTGCTGTACTCAGTCAAGGCCCCCCCGCCCCCCACCGTTGGTCAGAATGGAATGTTACTCAGGCACAGGGTTTTTTGTTCCTCTTTTACTTGTGCTTAAAAGCAACTGCAACTATGCAGCCTGCCAAGCCCCTAAAGAAGCTGACCACGGGGAAACCCAGGCGCTGATTCAGATGAGAAAAGTGTTCCCAGAAGCCGCAGGAAAATCATCAACTGCTGTGAAGCTGGAAGATTTCCTCCCATGACAAAGCTTCATAGATGGCGAACACGAAAAGGTTTTTAAAGCTCTGGATCCCACCTGCCTTGGAGGAAAGCAGCGACACCGGAGGCACGTGATGTGTGATAAACACTTTCCAGGCACGTCGGTGTTTCTCTTGGAAGGCTGTGCAGGGAGTTAAGTCTTTAAAATATCTTAATATCGAGTATGGATGTTGCTCAGAAAATGCACATTGTTCGTTGATCAAGATTAAACATGAGACTCTAAAGAAATTTTGGGCTTGCAGCTGAGTCTACAAGCCTTGCTTTGGAGAGTTTAACACCAAGACCCCCACCTCCTCACCACACACATCCTGACCTCGCCCACCCTATGCCGACTGTGCCAGGACCTCAAGGGGGCAGACCCAGCTTCGTCCCTTCCAAAAAGGCTCCCAGGTGACTCTAATGCTCAGGTGGAATTAAGCATTGCTGGCTCAAGGGTGTGTTTGCTCTTGAGACTCAGGGTGGGAGGTAGAAAGGTCTGGAGCCCACTCCCTCAGCACTGGGGTGTGGTCCCTTTGCAGACAAGCTAGTGATTTCTTCAAGATCTGTGTGACAGAGTGACAAAGCCCCCTGGAACTATGCTGGACCAAGCGTGTTAATATCGAGCCCTAGAGGATGAGGAAGTCCACCAGGGTTTGCTCTCAATGGCTCTGGCAGTGCACAGTGCACCCCGAGACACTGCATACAGATCTGACAAAGAGGACCAAGGACTCTCACTTATTGGATGTTTCTCTGTCCCTCCATCTTTTGATAATGGGGAGTAAACAATCTATGGATGTTTCTCAAAGTGCAGCAAAAGACAACAGTCCCCAACCCTTCCTGACGCCTGGAGGTGATGCTTTGAAGACCTGGTTCCTTCAGGGAACCAGGGACAAATGGGGAAACCAAGGAAAATTGAGACTCCTCAGGAAGGTGCAGATGTCCTAGATTCTTAAGCAGACTCTTGGCACCCAGAACATGGGTTCTTAGGCAGCTTAGATCTTCATTGTTTTTTTCCATAAACATAGTGTATTTTCCTAAGTAGATTCTAAAGCAAACTGAGGAAGCTGCCAGGCTTATGGACCTCACGGCAGAGTGACCTGGGGTCTGGCAGCAGAGAGATCTCGATAGAGTCCCTGGAAAGTGCGAGAAGACAGTTTTGTGAAGCAGAGGGGCATGAATGACACTCACGGATCCTGGCTGTTTGAGGGCAAGGAAGCCGTACTGAGCAGGGCTGGTGTCAGGATCCCACATACTAGGGCTGAATGCCGGTTCTGCTCCTCACTGTGTGACCTGGGACAAGTGCACTCATTTGAGATGGTCTCATCTGTAAGAGGGGGTTCTACTTTCCTTGTGGAGTTTATAGGATTAAATGCAGCTGTACATAACACATGTAGTAGCATGCTTCATTCAAGTCCTAATACATGGTGGTTCTTTTAGCCATTTAAAAACACTTTCTTTCACGTGCCCATAGAATGTCTAGTACTTGGGACTTGCTCAGGTTGACTGAATAAGGGTTCTGGTCAAATGTCTGTCTAAAGCGGTGGTTCTCAACTGTCTCCAGACCCCATCTGCGGGGCACAATTGGCAGTGTTAGGAGACATTTTGGATGGTCACAAGTGGAGGTGTGTGTACAACTGACACCTGGTAGGTGGACAGGGGTGCTTCTAAACACTCTATAATGCGAAGGACAGTGCCCCGAGCCCCAAACTATCCAGCCCAAAATGTCAGTAGTGCTGAGGTTGAAAACCCCTGATCTAAAGGAAGAAGCTGGGATTAGCCCAAGCAGACAAGGGAGGGAGGGAAGTTTACAAGTCTAGGATCCAGCAGTGAATGAAAACTCCTGCAAACATACTCCAAAGAGGAATCTTCTTCTCACTTAGGACATCTTTAGCATTTATACCTCACAGGGTTGTTGGAGAAATTGGACTTGCACTATTGTGATTTCTAAGAAAAAAATATTTTTGACCATTCAGATGACCAAAACATATTTCTCATATATATTTGGTCTTTGTCCAAGGTTTCTGCCTCACAGCTCTCCAAACCCTTGTAATTTCCTAAGTGTCAAGTGACAAAGATGTCTTTTGTTTTGTTAATGAGGTGACTTTCTGAACCTCACCAAAGAATGGGGGCCAGAGGTTGAATCACCAATGGCCAAAGATGTAACGAAGCCTCCATAAAAACCTAAGGACAGGGCTTGGCGAGCTTCCGGGCTGACAGGCATGTGACTTGGAAGGGCACGTGACTTGGAAGAGCGTGTAGTGCGTGGAATCCCTGTGGCCCTTGCCCCACACGATGCTCTATGCATCGCTTCCATCTGGCTGTTCCTGGGTTATACGCTTTTATAATGAACCATCGATCTACTAAGTAAACTGTTCCCCAAGTTCTGTGAGCCACTCTAGCAAATGAACCAAACTCAAGGAGCGCATCACAGGAACCTCTGATTTACAGCCAGTCAGTTGGTCAGCAGCACAGGTAAACGTGGGCTGGTGACTGGACTCAAGTGGAAGAGGGAGCAGTAGGACCCAGTCCTTCACCTGTGGAATCTGATGTTATCTCTGGGTAGATAGTGATGAGAGAAGATTCTTGAGATGTTTTACATAAAATTACAGTGGGCCGGAGAGAGTGAGAGGAGCGGTTAGTCTGTTAATAGCTGCGGGTCAGCTAACGAGACTGCTCACATTCCTGAGTGTACGCTGGAACGGACTTAACTTACAGGTGGCTATTTCCGCGTTTGTCAAAGGGAACAGCCAGGCGCCACTGATCCCAGGACCCTCCGCTTCTTGTTTATACATGAGCTTTCCAGACTTCCGGACTCTGTTCCTACCCCAGGCCTCGCTCTGCTTCACCTTCTCCCACCCACTCCCTTTTCTACAGCTAATGTAAATTCATTCAAAACAACTTAAATCTTTCTCCTCCACTTAATGTATAAAAAATGCTCGCCAGCACCGGGACAGTGGCGCTGCTGCTGGCAGTGTAGACTTCAGGCCCCGGGACCTGGGTTTTTTTTTGTTGTTAGCAATGGTCCAACAAACCCTTTCTTTTTACAAAGACTTTCAGCCTCTGAAGTTAAAATTTTTAACAATAGTGTCAGAATTGAGTTGAATTCTAGGTCTCCCTGCTGGTGTCTGATAATTGCTTCTTGGTGTGGGACCTGTGGGACGCCCCCACCCCGCCCACCCCCACCACAGTACACATTGAAATTGTGACCTCAGAACACAGGAGGCTCACGGGGCGCTGCTTTAAGCAGCCTTTTGTAAGATGAGAAAAAGCAGTAGAAATTAGAGGGTCAGAATGGGAAAGCAGCTGGAGGTTGAAGTGTGGTCCAGTAGAAAAATGTGGTCTATTTTTGATTTTCTTACTAGGATAAGGCAAACTACACACTACAGAGACTAAGCATTAAGTAAAGGGACATTCCATGACTCTGGACATTCTTCAGAAAGTCAACCAAGTTATCTGGATGGGCCAATATCTATCTGTTCATGGTACGGTCTCAAAGATGAAATTAAAAAACCCAAGTAAAAATCCTGATTCATTCAGTTTTGGCCAATTTTGACATTTCTCTTGCTTGATGGAGCACTCTAGTGCCCAGTATGAGTCCATACTGGTGCCTTAATCTAGCCCAAGTCCTTCATGGTCAAGATGGTATAAAAATACAAATCATCCCATTATCTTAAGATCTACTGGAATTTTTAGACTGGCTCACCTAGAAATTAGAGCATCATCGAGTTAAGTGAAAGATGCTCATAGCTCCGTTATAGGCAACTGAGATGTTTTCTATGAAATACTTTTGAAAATGCGTTTTTTTTTTTTTTTACTTTAAGCCAGTTAAACTCTTAAATCTCAGCTTTTATTTCTCTGCAAAATGGAGACAATCCCTACACCCCTAAGGCTGTGGTAGAGATTAAATAAGATTATGCACGAGTTCACTTTGTACTAACTGGGTCACCCAACCAAAAGTAGCGTTCTAAAACCCAAAGGCCTTTTACTTTAGTTTCTTACTTGAATGTCATGTCATCCTCACAAGTTATTTCCATTTTACAGATAAGGAAAATAAGATTCAAAGTACATAATCTGCAACATATAGGATTAGATGCCCTCTACTGAAGCCAGAAATGGAAGGAACTTGAATTGAAATAGAATCCAAAGCTGGAAAATAAGTTTTGTAGACTTAACCCGGGAGCAGTTTTGAAAACGAGGAAAAGCATGAGAAATGACTGAAAAATCAGATGTACCCTAAAAGGTGGTATATCCAAGGGACTCAGTGCCCTACTTGGATTTTAAAAGCCTGAGAGGCAGATTTGGAGTGTGACTGACTCCATCTTTTACCTGGAAAGGATTACCTAAGGGCAATGGCTGGGATGACAGAAGGATGCTATCCTGGGGAAAGTTAAAAATACAGGGGGCAAGAGCTGAGGTGAAGTCACAGAAAAAGTTGAAGAAATGAATGGAACATCAAGAAAAGGCTTGTCTACTAGTAAAGAAAATAAAAGGGCCATTTCTGTATTCCTTGACCACAAATACTATTGTTGACACGAGGATCTATTTTTGAAAAAGTACTAGGAACCACCCATTTGCAAAGAGAAAACAAAAAAAGGATCCTGACTCAACGGTCCTTACCACAGCTTCTAGGTATAAGAGCGCACTGGTTTTCATGTGGTTTAAAAAATACCACTGGGAACAGACCAGGAAAATTAGACTTTTGGTTTGCTTTCTCAATTTCAAATGAGACGGCGGCTTCTCAGAGAACCTGCATCCATATACTGAAAAGACAAACCTAGGAAGATATGTCTAGCCTGTAGATAACTGCAACTTCCAGGATTAAAAGGAAACATCCTAAGGAATATTATTAGATGACTTAAAAAATGTGCAAAGTTCCCAAGAAATACAAACTTGGTAACGTACAGAGTAACAAAGGAATGTTGCTATTTAATCCAAACAGAAGAGTTCAGCAATAGTCCATTCTTGGTTTTTGTCAATAACCGGATATGGGGGTGGGGAGTCCTTAACTGAGGTTGTACAGACTGTTTTAAGAAAGTAACTTTAAGAGCTTCTTTCAGACACCTGCACATTTTCACACATACACAATTCTTAAAATCATTTTCAGCAAGTTCTTGTATACTCCAGTATGAAAGAAATTAACTAGCCTACCCCTCCCATTTTTCTCTGTGGTTTGTCTTTCAGAAAAATTGAACTTTATGAGCATTGACCAGTTACAATTTCTTCATAAATAATAGGCATGGCTATTTTATTAACTCTATTATCATATTCTTTTAATCATCACCTGATAGTGACCCTCAAAGACTTTAAATCTAGGTAATTTACAAATGTTTTGCATTAGTGAAATCCATAGATTATCAAGTATTCCCTCAATCCTTTTTGAAATCTTGGCTCTCTAGTTTTAGATTTATCTTTTAAAGTACAGGGCCTAGTTTCCATACTTCAGCACTTTACATTCATGATTCAAATAGGCTTGAAACCACTATCCCAATTTGTCTCTTGTTATAATGCCTTGGTAATTCCTCTGAAATTGCAGAAATAAATCATGCCAAAGGTTCTACTGTTTGTTTTTGATCTTGGGAGATGTCATGATATGACCCTTGGTGCTTTAATATACAAAAATAACAAATTTATTTTCCAGCTTTAAATAATTATTACGTTCTTATAGTTCCAGGATCACATTTTTAAAAACTCTCAACTTTTCATTTTAAATAGAGACTATTACTGACTTATCCAAGAACATTCAAATTTAACAGACTCTTCATCTATTTCTGGGGCATACACTGTCGTATTTTGAGGGTTTTTTGTACAGCTTTAAAGATGGTGAGACTGACTTTCCCCATCTTTGCGTTCAATGTTAGTGTGTGCAGTAAATTATAAACTGGAATATTGCTGGTTGGCACTGAACAAAGATTTATGTAATTTTGGTCCTCACGGTCTCTTCTTAAACTAGTAAGCTTATTATTAAGCTAGTTCTTTTCAGTTTGTTGCTGTATATATCATAGCTGAGTATCGTAGCTCTTTCTGAAAACTCTCACATTTAAAAAAGGTATTTACCCACACTCTTACAAAAGACTGAAGATTTTTAATTTTAAATAGACAGCAGGAACTCATTTGGGCATCAGGTTATGAACATCTCCATTATTTATGAGACATCTAAAAGATACCCTGAGGGGCCTGGAAATGGGTGTTTTCTCTTCAGCCCTGTCTCTCTTTTGTCTTCTAATCTCCATCAATAAATTGATCAATGAACTGGTTACTATTTAAAACATCTTAACCATGAAATCCTCTGTGGAAGTTCTCTCATACAGGTGTACAAACACTACCTTTAAAATATAAAAAGCAGATACTAATACAGAGGTAGCATAGAAAATCCCAAAGTGGGAAAATTTGACATTCTTTCACAATTTTCAATTACTTGATATTGTCAGCTAGATAAAGGGAAATACTTTTTGAGATATTCAAGTATGAAGGTATGACAGTTTAAAGAGAACAGCTATTCTGAATCTTTACTAAATGGAATCTTATTAGATTTCTCTATGTCCTTCCCTATTTCATCAATGCTCCACTGCCTACAGTAGTAGCTTAAGTCACGGAAACAAAATGGTTAAGGTATGGACCAGCCATAAAACAAAGTATTACTGCAACCACTAAATTATATTGCGTATACTGACATGGAAAAGAAGTTCATGATATATTATAAATGTCCCTAACCCCTACTATTTATAAAAAGTTTGGAATGAGAAAAGTAGAAATTTGAGGAACAGGTAGCAGATTGAGAACCAGTGTCTCTACGCTAACAGGTTCACTGATAATAATTGGAAGTGTGATAGCATCCCTATACCTATTTCCTAAACCTAATTATTCTAGCCTTCTTCACACTTGCTAAAAACTTATTTTGGAAGAGGATTCTCCTGTTAAAATACTTTTTAGGAAAGACACGAGTAGCTGGAAATGGGAAACTTTGTAAAAGGAAATTTTCAGTTTTGGTAAATAGGTATCTTCCAGTCTAAACTAACAACTACACGAAAAACACCAAGGAGAATACATTCAAGTTAATGGAAACAAGTCTTTATTAAGTAACTTTTAATATCAGAAAAATAAAACTCTTATAATTCTCTTTACAGCAAATATATAATATCAGTGCTTTGGCCATCTTAAGTTAAAGGCCCTTTATCATAAAATATATGGTTTTAAACTTTACTCAAGTTGAATTTGTAATCCCTATGACTTCCCTACATATACATAACAAAAGAGTGTAGTAAAATTAGCAAATACTAAACTATATTGATAATTTATCATTCTTAGTTTGTGGTTTTTAGAAACAGTACACGCACCTAATATATATGTCGATTCCTTGGCTTATTAGTTGCAGTGTACAATGCAACAAAATACAAAATACATGCTTGGTGAACATTCGTTCATATCTACAAGACGGCAGCTAAAGATTAGGTTTCAATACTGACATTTAACTATCCTACAAGCAATTAGCATTACATCATAATATGCCATCAAGGCAATTTTTTTATACTGAAAAAATCAAAATAAAAACCGTTATTTGTAAACTTTTATACGAAATGTAACTCTTCAAGTGGAAATAAAAAATAAAATTTGTCTATTTACTATTCAATACACATAGGATTTCAACTTTTGTTATACTGAGAAAAAAAGCTCTTTTGTGTTGGGAAAATAATGCTTCAAAAAATAATTAGTAGAAAACCCCACCAGTATAATGTTTTGTCCTTTCAATGCCAGCATAGATTTGGGAACATACTGAGGATGAAGTTATAGACATCCACAGGTGAAATGTAAAAGTGTATTTTAAAGAAATCTTTCCTTGTGATTGGAAATAGTTTTGAAATGAAGTAAACTGATTGGAAGTCGTCACAGCTGCTTTTGTGAATTATGCTAAGGGCATTATCCCTCTCTCTCCCTCCCCCTTCCCTAAATTACTAAAAAATAAAATATTTATAATGTGCAAGACAAATATGGATTGAACATAAAATGTTTCACATTTTGATCTAGAGTCTAAAAAGTAATCAATAGCTTGATCAGACTAATGAGTGGAATGTTCGCATCTTCAATTATTAGCCAATACAGGTGCATCCCAAAGCACTTCCTGCAATGGGAAAACCCAGGTGGCATTTCCACATTCACTGAGGGAGGCAATGGGTAGGAATTCACAATCAACACAACTGCATTCCTGATCCACTGATCATACCAACCGCGAGCACTCTGGGCGAGATGAAGGTCAATGTAGCAGTTTTTGTCCCAAATTATAACCAGTGATTGAGTAAACTGCCATCAGCCTATTATTACCAATAAGTAATCACAATGCTTTAAAAAGTTATTTGCAATCCTGCAGAATTAGGCATAAGTTGTTGTAAAATAAAAAACAAACCTGTTTTGTCAAAACTGGCAGTGTAAAGAAGGCAGCACTGGAAGTGTCTGAATCATCTGTAATGCCAAGTACCCTCCATAAATTCTTAATGTGGTTAGGCTTTGGGACTCATTGTTTTTAAATTTTAGACGTATACACTTTTCTCATAGGCTCACACAACCTATGATCATCTTCACTCAGCCGAGCTGAACTTCAGCTTTAGCAATTCTTGTACAAGCTTTGTCTCTGGGTCTACAGGATATTAATAATTCAAACCAAACTAATAGACAAGAGACCACTTAGGTTTAGTGTTACCATAGCAGCCTTTTATAAGTTTACTAACAACTTTAGCCTAATCCCAATAAAGCCTGATAACAGTCATAAGAATTCATTAGGAAGTTTACTGGGGGTACCATTATACCCATGCCTTTACGAGTCCATATAGAGATATAGTATTTATGTATATATATATAGTTAAGAGTGAATTTGGATTGCCTGAGTAACAGCTGTCTGGCAAACTGGACATGATGGCGTTCTCTTTTCACAGATCTTGTTGGCACATTCCATGCAGAAGAGGTTGTGGCCACATGGAACTAGGGCAGCAATAACTTCATTCTCAAAGCAAATCACACAGTCGTGCTTTCGTCTTGATTCTGGAGGTGAACTAGAGGTGGAACCACCATTGGAAGAGGAGTAACTATTGGTACCATTAGAAAAAGCAGGGATGTATATTGGAAGGCCAACATGGTTGCCTGTACTAGGTGGGTCGCTCCTAACCCTCCGAGCAAGTGGGTGTTCAATGCTCTCAGGAAACGTAGGAGACAGACGAGGAGTAGATGGCTGACTTCCTCTACGCTGAGTCTTCATGTTGCCAGAAGGATCACTCCCAAAGCCAGAGAGTGGGTTCACTGGTTCAAATGGAGTCCAGATAGTTTGAGCGGATGTTGGTAAAGAGTCAAAGGCAGGAGAATCAACGGCAAGATCTTCTGAGCCTACAGATGGTAGTGTATCTCCAAACCAAAAGTTTCCTGTGCTAAATGGGCTTGTTGGACTAAAGTCAGCCAGCCTGTTGCTTCCAAAGTAGGAATCGGTGGAACCACTTCCCAGAGAACTGGAACTATCATTTCGATAATTGGATATCATTCTTGCGCGGCTAGGAGGAACCGGATTGGAGGAGAGCCACGCAGAGCTAAGAGTGCCACTTTCAAAGCTTACGTCAGTACCGTTGTAATGGAAATCATTCTCTTCATTGAGCTCGATATAGTTTCCTGTACGCATGGCAATATGCATTTCTATTTCCTCTCGTGCTCGGTCAACATTTTCAGGCATCCCTGTCACTTCGAAGACAGGCTCCTTATCTCTGCTTGGAGTTACTATATATGTGTGGGTCTGCTGCTGAATTCTTTTAATAGTTGCTCCTTTGGGTCCAACTACTAATCCTACCACACGATAGGGGACCCTGACTTGAACGGTGGTTTGGCCAGGCAGATTAGGACTACATGACAACCCTCCCAGGGCAGGGCCATTTTTGTTTCGAGATGCACGAATCATGGAGAAGTGCTCTGCAGCTGAGAGGATTTCTCTTTTGGCCATGGCAACATCTTCCTTCCGTCCAGTGACAACAAAAATGGGCTCTTCACCACGAACAGGTGTTTTGATGTACGTGTTTGTCTTGGCTCTCAGTGCTTTAATTTTACAACCTGTTAGAAAAAAAGAAATCATAAGAATCAACGTCTACTTCAATAATATTGATAAAGACAAATCACAGAAAGCTCCTTTCCAGCTCAGCATCTGCTTCTGGGCAGCTAGAGTTCTCTACAAAGGTAAGCTATGCCATGAGTGGTCTGAATCTCAGACTTCTGAAGGCTTAGTATCCCACCTCAGGATGTCGATGGCAAAGAGAAACCATTAATGTACATGTCAGATATTTAATAGCACTTGTCTCATTTAATCCACACATTAACCTTAAGAACTAGACTCTTCTATTCCTTTTACTGTGAAACATACATGAGCACAGAAAAATTGTATAACTTGTCAAGGTCGCACAGCTAGTAAGTGGCAGAGCCAGGTAAACCAAGTCAGATTTCAAAATCTATGGTTTTTTGGTTAGTCCAAGAACCTCAAGTTTCACACAACTATACCATATGGTAGACATTCTAACCGATTTCCACTTAACTGCCTTATTTTAACTTAATATTACTCCTTTCTGTGAAACTCAATGGTGACAGCAGCAAAGGGCTCATGACTAGTAGGAGTAGGGCATCTCACTTTTGCTCCCATCAGCTAAATTTTAGACTAAGAATCAGTTTTGTTTATTTCCATATCTGTTTATGGTAGTTGTACTCATGTGTTAACTAAATTAACTATTACATAAACCGGTGAAGTATGAATACAAAGAGACATTGTACTTATGTAAAAAGTAAATTATTTTTGAAAATTTCAACGAAGATGAGTATCTTAAAGGGAAAAAAAAGGTGCAGTTGAATTATGTATGGGTGAGACAACTATAAAAGCCTAGGACTTTGCACTCCCTAAAATTCTTAGAAATTACATGGAATATGGGCATTAAATGTGGTTTTATTGAAGGACTATTCTTATTGGAAGACCCATTCTCAAATAAAAGGCTTTGGCCCCAAATAATCTGAAGTATATTTAAGTTAAAATACCTAAGACATATATGCATAACTACCCACCATGATTCCCTACTTTAACTCTTTGGAAAAATTACTCATTACCACCAGTGCCAGCTGTGTAAGATTAGAGGGCTTTAAATTGTTAACTTAAAATGTCAAATACACAACTAAGTCACAAAACTCTGGGGTTATAATTTTGCAAGATCTTAACATGAAGCTTGCCAAAACAGATTTGCTCTCATGAATATATTATGCTATTCCTAGTTCCTCAAAATAATGAAAAAAAGGTGCTGTTGAAGATATTCGTCACAATCTGGGGAAGTCTTTTTCTTAAACCTTCCCTTTCTTTTTTGTGCTCCGGTATATTCATAATGTACAAAAACTAAGTCTTTGTAGACATCAATTCTAACCTGCATAACTGCAGTGGTACCCAGCTCCCACCATAGGTCTCCTGTCTTGCCTCACTCAGTCATTTTCTATATTCACTTTAGTCAGATGATGCTTTCTAAACAAAGCACAGATAGCATGATCGCTTCTTTGCATACAGTGGTTTAATGGCTCCCTTTTATCTTTAGGCAAATATGGCACGCAGGCCCCTCTTCACCCGATTACCAATCTCTAGCTTTATCTCTTTACCACTCCCCTTTTCCCCAGTCATCACTTCTTAACCTCTGCAGTGTGCTCCATCATATTAAACTCCTATCTGTGTTCCCTTGCTTCTATGACTAGAATATTCCTCCGTCTTTGGCTCTTTACCACTTGTACCTCTTGGCTAGGTCTGCTAACTCCTGCTAGCTCTTCAGATTTTAGTTTAGGTGCCTCATCCTCTATGAAGCTTCCTCTCCCTTAGGACTGGTTTGTGGATCCTTCCTAAGCATTCCCAAAGCACTGAGTGGTTGACTGCGAGATTTTCATATTCTGGCCCCATACTGCTAATCCAACCCTTTTGAAAGGAGTTGATTATGCTATAACTTCCGTTATAGCATATTCAACACTTTACTCAACTTACCATTGAATTTTCACATCTTAACCACAAATGACGACCCCTTTCCAACAAACTGTAGAAATTATAAATAGCTGCTTTCTCACTGTTGGATCCTGGGTATCTATCATGAAAGCACTTTTAGAGTAGAGTTTAACTTGAAGGCTATATTCATTTGAGAAGACTACAGGGGAGACACGGCAAAAAGCAAAACTGTAAGGAAAGCCCTTAGTGCAGTACCTGGATCGAGTTAGAAAGGCCAAGGGGAGGGGGTGGCTTGGGGGCTATCAGGAAATTACAAGTTAAATGCTACTGTAAAACACAGAAGTTTTTATTATAGAGTGCTGCTGTAAGTTTACATCTATAATGAATTACCAGAAGATTGATATGCTATACCTGCTTTTGCTCCACAATAGGAAGTAAAGATCAGAGCAACGAAACTTCCATATTTACTTATTATTTATATAGGCTGAATCTCCAGAAGACTCCCTGATTCAGTGCAGAAAGTGATGCTTGGTGCTGAGAACTGAGATCATTTTCCATTGGCCAATATGTGGCTGATGGAATGACATCTAAGAAATTCTGAAAGGGGTGATGTGACTGTGTAACTGTTGATACTATACTCATTTTTACTATATCATACACTTATTACTCAGATGAGTTTACACTCTGGGCTACAACTTGTCAAAAAGGCAGTCTGACAGAATCGCATTCCTAACAAACAGGATCCAGACCATCCTGCAGAAGAACACTGGGCGATTTCTCTTAAGGACAGAGAGAATTAGCTTAAGGATTGGCCCCTCTCCATCCTTACTAATCTTGACCATTAGAAACCTGAATTAAGAAATTTCTCTAAATAAATACTTCTGAGAATATAAGCAACTATAAGTTTCACCTTAGAATACTTATTATTTAACACCTAATAAATATATTATTAACTAAGAAAATATGCCTAAAGGTACACAGAACACCATTTGGCCTCTGGTTGGTAATACATGGCTCATTAGAGAGACAGAAGATGAACGTTTTGAGCATGAACTATGTCTGAGATTGGGAGTTAGGACAGGACTTACCCTGCCCAAAAGGGTCATTGCTTAGGTTTTGTGGATCAGGAAAAAGTGGTAACAGAAGATAGCAAAACCAACAACCCCTTTTTAAGCCACTGCCAACAAAAACCGAAGTATTTCTTCTCCTAAGTTTTATAGGACAGTTTTAACATAAGAGCTTAAACTCAGATCGGATTAGGACTATAAGGAAACCTCATCAATCATCATGTTGTTTCTACAGGAACACAGATATTCCAGCACATAGTTCTAAGTAGGTGACAAACTAAAGAAGAAAAAACTTGCTTGATTTT
The DNA here is from genome assembly GCF_014176215.1 of Rousettus aegyptiacus. NCBI lineage: Eukaryota > Metazoa > Chordata > Mammalia > Chiroptera > Pteropodidae > Rousettus > Rousettus aegyptiacus. The sequence continues at coordinate 77,811,544 of NW_023416287.1, forward strand.
TCAGGTGGAGATAAAAAAGCTTTTTGTAGCATTTTAGATGGAGTTTCTATTTGAAAATTCAAAGACATTAAAAAAAATCATGGAGTAATTTATAATCTCAAAGCAGCACAAAACTCAGAAGCTATAAAAGTACTGATAAATTAGACTGTACTTTACAGTTCCCATTTTCATGTGAATTGAGGTACCATTTTCCACCTGTAAGACTGTCAAATATTAAAAATAGTGCTATTAAGAATGGGGAAAAGCATCCTCATATCTAGCTGCTGAAGAGCCTAAACTGCCCGAGGGCAGTCTGTAATATCTATTAAAATTACAACTGCATATACCTTTTACCCCTACAATCCCACTCATAGAAGTGAATCTGTAGAAATACCTGAACAGGTGCAAAATGACTTTTATTTTACTTATTATTTGTATTAGTGTGAGGCTCGTACAGATAAATAATGGAATACTATGCAGTCATAAAACTGGTTGACTTAGGGGGACAGGGTAGAAGGGAGATAGTTTTCCTTGTACACTATTTTTTATTAATTTTGAGCCATAAAAATGCATTAGCTTTTCAAAGAAATATGGTTAAATTAGAAGAATTAAAGAGAAATTAAACATAAATGATACTGTTTACTAGATTTAGCATTATTGATTAGACTTTTGGTTAATACTGAGATTATTTTCAATTGTATAAACAGCAGGGAAATGATTTCATATCCTCAAAGCTTAAAGGGTTTTAATTCGAAGAGGTTTAAAAGACTAACAATTGTTTTCTTACAACTACAGATAAAAACCAACATAGAGCAAGTTGTATACCAGCCTGTTGTATAGAGGTTAAGAACTAAGGTAGCACCAACTTTCAAAGTTGTAATTTTATTGGGAAGTAAATTACCCCCAAACAAAAAAGTTTCCTATTTACCTCCTTGGTGTAGGAACCCATTTCCCCTTTCTGCATCACTGTGGCTGGGGCTGTTTCACCTTAAACCCTGTAGTGGCAGCCAGAATTCTGGTCCTCTCAGAAGCAAAGGCCCTATCTTGCTTTCACAGGGTCAGAGGGAGACCTAAGGTCCCTGTTGCTGGGAGAGGAGTTGAAAGGAAGAAAAGGAATTGAAAGGATGGTATCTTGAGTGTTTCTCAGACCAAGGGTTTGCAATATTAATTTAATGGGTAGCAATCAGCATAAAAAAAGAGAACTCCATGTGTTCTAAATGTTTCAGTGAAATACATGTACAATGGGCTTCAATGTGAAATATTCTTTTGCTTGTGTGTGTGTGTGTGGGGGGGGGGGGCGGGGGGGGGGGTGTCACAGTCCCGAAAAGTGTAAAACTACTAGACTAGATCATCTTAAAGGCCACTTTTAACTTCCTTTACACATGTCGAGTGATGTACTTATAACAAAATCAAGGTGTTGGCACGGCTGTGTTCCTTTTTTAGGGAAGCTCCAGGGAATGATCTGTTTCCTTACTCCTACAGGTTACCGGAAGAATTTAGCTGCTTACAATTACAGGACCGAGCTGAGCTCCCTGTTTCCCTGCAGGGTGTCAGCTGAGGGCCATTCCCAGCTTCTATAAGCCACCCACATTCCTTGGCTTATGGCCCCTTTCCTCCATCTTTAGAGTCAGCAATGGAGATCGAATCCTTCTCATGCTACAAATCTCTCCCCTTCTCACATCTCTGACCCAATTAGGAAAGGGTTTCTGCTTTTGAAGACTCATGTCATTACACTGGGCCCTCTAAGATAATCTCAAGACATCTCCCCATCTCAAGGTCCATACTCCACATACATATTCAGTTTGAGGGGAAAGGGTTTATTCTGCCCACCACATTACATTACCATTTTCTTTTCTTCCATTTTTTCTTTTCTTCCAAGTCCCTGGCTTTTGAACCTAGGAGAGTAGTTGGTTTGTGAACAATTTAAACCCTAAACCGGGGCACTGGGGATGGGGGGGAGGGGGAGGCGGCTGGAAAATTCGAGGATCACAGGCACTGGAATTATGGTGATAGGAGAGAGCTAAAAATAAAAACAGGCAGAAAAATAAGCAAGCCACGATGTTGACAAAATATAGAGTGTTTATGTTGAGAAGTGAGTGATCTGGCAGGAGATGCACATGTAAAAGCTGGCCTCCACCTGTCCTGAGGGCTTTGCCTAGCTGTTCCTAGCTAAACCACTCCTTCTTCGGTCCAAGAATAATGTACCAAATGTGAGAAAAAGGGTCAGCCTAATGCTTGGACTTACTATTCAAGTATTAAATTCCCTATGAAAGTGCAGGTGCTAATTCTGGGTGATATAAAGGAACTATCATAACTTTTGCTCTCAAGGAGCTCAGTCTAGAAAGGGTACAGTCAGTCACATAAACAACAAAGATATAACTGATATCGTGAAAACATACAAAGCAGTGGGAGCATAGAAAAGGATGACTTTATCGATTATAATAAATGAAAGAAAGCTACAAAGGCATTTGAATTTAGGTTTGAAAAAAGGTGATTTTGCCAGGCCTAAAGGGGAGCGGAGAGAACTGCACATACCCGAGCAGAAATTCTAACGTACAACATAGCAGTCAGGTGCCCACCCCTGGCATGGTACTGTGAGAGCTTCAAGTGACTGGAGGGGAGAAGGCTAGATGAGGAGGTGGACATCTTCGATATCAAGCAAGGGTTTAAACTCTATCTTGTAGGTGCATAAAGAATTTGTTTTTTTGTTTGTTTGTTTTTTTAAAGAATCCCCTAATGTTATATGAAGTATTGCTGATTTTTGACAAAGATAATTTTGGTTCCCCAAAATTAAATTCACTGTATTTTCCATTTGCTTCACAAATTACCTACATACATAAGAGATTTACCTACCTTTTCTCCCAGACTTTCTCATCCCCTAAATATGCCTTGTTCCTCTCCTCTACTTCTGCTCAAATATCTCCCTACATAACCCAGAAAACCCTCCTAATACTACTACTGAGTAACAAACATGGCCATTTGGAAAAGATGAGATTGTATGTGTGAAAGGCTCTATGAACTCAAGAACAATACAAACATAGGTATGACTCACTATTTTAGCTACCACATATGAACCTTAAAAGGTCCACTTTGTTTAAATTTATTGAAGTGACATTGGTTAATAAAATTATATGGGTTTCAACCAGGTCCAGTTTAAAAGAAACAATGTAAGGAACAAAAAATTGATTGCCTGTAGGTCTGAGTTCTAATCTATCACTAGCTATTTGTGCTGTGAACGTTAGGTCATTCAAACTCCAGGTCCTTTCCATGCTTATATTTTTTGACCAAGCCCCTCTTCTCCTAGGAAATACAGTCACCTCTTTTTTCTAAAATCCATATTTCACATATGAATATCTATTTTTTCTTTCCTCAAGGAAAGGCAGACCGAGTAATGGTTAGGAACACAAGATTTTGGACCATCACTAATCAGCTTTGTGAACCTTAACAGGTCACTAAACCCCTACCTCTCTTTCATGAGTGAGGAACTATGATTAAAGATACTTCTCTCATTTGGTTATTGCAAAGGTTTAATAAAATATTAAAACACTTATTACAATGCCTGTTATTCAAGTAGGTAGCTTTTTAAACTGTCCACCACCCACCCCCCTTTAAGTGATTTCACGAATAAAACTAAGATATTAGGATTAATTTTTAAATATTAAAAACTTACAGCACACTTTCCCAAACTCTATTTATACTCTCATTTAATCATCATAATAGAGCGTTTTAGAGGTACTCTTTAAGGGCAGGAAAAGAGCTTAAAAGAATTGCTCAAGATCCCCTAGCTGCAAAGTCAGATTTCACACCCAAGTTGTCTTAATAATTCCACACATTCCTCAGTATGCCATACTATTTTTCTCTAAAAGCATTAGAGAAATACACTAAATTCATGTTTTGTGATATATTAGAATTAATGAGGTGTGGTCATATTATTTAATGATTTTATATAAAGTAAGATCAGTTTCCTTTTAGAACAGTCGAGAGAGACTATTCAAAAGCTCCTTTAATTTTCCAAGAGACTCAATTTCAGTATTATATCTTCAAAGAATGATGACTACCCAGTAAAAGTGTTTCTTGTACACAACTTAATCCAACATTTAAATAAAATGTTTAGATTGGCAGTGCAATGTATTCCTAAATCACAATATCGAAATAATAGTTTTCTCCTTTCTAGGGTTCAAGTGTCTTTTTATAGCTCTTTCCAGTCAAAATTCTCTGAAATTTTTAAAGAGACATTTCAAACAGCTTCATTTATGTGATTTTAGTTTGTATTCATATAGACATCTAATGCTTTAAGTCAAGTAGTATTCATTGTTCTTAAAAGCTCTACACAACTTGAGGCTGACTGGCTCCTAAGGTAAAGGGTTAGAGATAAAGGAACGAGGGAAAAACACCCTAATTACCACAATACGGAAATTAAAACAATAAATAATAAAATTGCAAGTTTCTAATCTAAATTCATTTCAATAAAACAAATAGTATCTTATTTTGTTTCAGGTACTGTGATATTAAGGATGTAAAGATGACTACGAATCACTCTTGCCCTCACTGACTTGTACCAACTTCAAGCACCAAAAGATCCGGTGGCTTATAGGTACCTATACGTGGTTCATGTACAGGTAACGAACTGTCATTTTCTTTTCTTTTATTGGTGGTGATATTGTTAAAATATTTATATACTTGCTGACTTTATGTCTGCTTGTCCTACCACATTTTGAGATAGGAGTGTTGAAGTCTTCAATTCTTTCTGCCTGACACTCTGGTAAGTTATTTATTATATCCACAGATCTGTTTCCTTATCTATATGGTGGAAATAAGAATGGACGCGATGAGATGATACACTGCCTGATACACTTAAAAGTTTTTAAAAGAAAATAAAAATGAATCAGTTTTCTATAGAAAGTTATAAACATTGAAAGACTAGAACTCCTAAAAATAATAGATTTATATTGTGAAAATCATGTTAAATTTACAAAACTGGAAGGAGATATGAAGTCCATCTAACCGGTAATTTGAAACCTGGCTTACTCTTGCACGATTTTAGGAACCCTTTTTGGACAAAAATCAGAATATAAGAGGAACAAAAGATAATCTAGTTTAATATTTTATAGGTGAGAGAAAACTGAAACCCAGAATTGCTCAGTTATAAACTATTATCTCCTAAACACACCATTCTCTCAGCCTACCTTATTTTTCTACTTGAGTCTTATAAGTGGAGAATTCCCTGCATGTACAGGTGTATTTAAAACAGAAGTTAAACTATATGTAAATCCTCCCCCCTCCTTTTTTTTTTTTACCATTTAGAGTACTGAAATTCTTAATTAAAAAAAGGGCTCATTGGCCTTTCAAATATGAAACACCTAGAAGAGGGTGTAAATTAGAGATGAAAGGCCGAATAAATTTCCTAAGTGGGGATTTTAAAATTAGGTTTATGCCCTTTAGAGGATGTTAATAGAAACCTGTCTGGGTATCATACAATGGAATCAGATTCATTTGTAAAGTAATTTTTCCTCCAGACTAGCTTAGTTTTACCATTTATATTTCAAAAACCCTAATTTTACATAGATTTGAAGGCACGTTGTAAACTTTTAAAAACATAATGCAGACCATTTAGTTAGTGGTATACTATAGGAAAAACTTACTAAAATGACAATTTTTGGTTTCAACTAGCATTTGCTCAGAATACAAATCTAGCAATAAAAATTATAAACTTTACCTTACCTCATATACAATTTATTATTTCTATACTTTCAATTTTACAGTGAATTTGTACTAATGGGATCTCAAACTTGATCCTCATAACAAATGGGAGGTGGGAGGGACCAGGGAAGGAAAGCAAGTGGAATAGGTTTGGTTTTATTTTCCCCACAAGAGGAAAATTGGAGACTCAACAAGGTTGATTTGCCCAAGGTTACAGGCAACAAAGAGCAAAACTAGGTCTCCAACACGTTTTCTGACTCCAACTTCAATGTCCTTTCCTGCAATAAACTAAGTAGTACTGGTGGACAGGTAGAAAACGAGCCAAAGGGGAGAGGAGACTGGTACAGAAAGGGGGACAGTAATACAAAGGTCAGTTCAAAGTATAAATACTTTTACATCAGTTACTTTTTGGGGAGATTTCCTAGTTATTCAGTACTATCCCTTCCTGCTCTCCTCCAACCCAACCATGCTCAGTACCAACCACCTTACACTTACCTTCAACTACACCTGCAGTTCATATTATTCCATGATAAAACTTTACTTGTGGTCAAGTCAGGCATCCCTGCATACAATAGTAGTTTTTGCTTACTGTACAAAGTTAACAAACCATGTGCACATGAATTGTTCTTAAATCCCAAACACTGGCATAAAAGTGGATCTATAGTTATGCAGTATAACTTAAAATTCTCAAAACCAGTCATAGACTAAAGACTTGAACTCGAATGCTATTCAAATAGCAATAGGCTATGCATACATTCAGTTTTATAGATGGGCTTGGAAATAGTAACACTGGAAAATGGTAAAGGCTTAAACATCAGATTTAATCTTTCTAAATGTCTCTACAGTAGCTAATGGTATACAGCATGGGAAAAAATTCACAAGTAAATTCACAAATTATGGTATATAATGTGAGAAACATTAAGATGCAGCCTAATAAAAAATATATCACTTTAGAATCACCTAAACATCAATGGGGTTCTAAAATAAGATTATCCATAATCTACTTGAAGTTTCCTAAGTGAATTTTTAAACTGCAAATATACTTTCCTATTTAGTATCTTATGAACATTATTATCTATTTTTTCATTTTGAGTTTAATTTTAAGTTACAAATTCTACATGGCATAATTTATATTTTAAGAAAATCCTGTAACAACCTCACAGATTACAAACTAATACTATGGTAGTCATCATGGCTGTTCACTAATATTCTGGCTCTCTCCTTCTGGGCACGTGGTTGTAATGCACTTTCTTGCTCACATGAATTTAGGTGTGGCCAGATGACTTGCTCTGATTAATGAAATATGAGCAGATGTGATAATTATTACTGCCAGGTCTAAAACATTTAAAGACTAGCAGGTGCTATGCCATTGTCTCTCATCCCTCTGGCACAGCGGGAAGGACCAACAACACTTGAGGAAGTTGCTTCCTTGGCCTGCGTTCCCTGAATGACTAAAATGAGCAGAGCCTCTGTGAACAGAAATAAACCTTTGATCTTTTAAGATTGGGAAGTTTGATATCAGAGCACAATTTAAGCCGATCTGGACAGAAGTGCTAAGTATCTAACAGGCATTCAGATGTCAGTTCATTCTTTTCTATCACTGGAGAATAAAATGTGTGTAACTGCTGAAGCCAAGAAAGGCAAACAAGATTAAACAGTGGTTCTCATTAACTTTAGATTTGACTTGAAAATGTGCTTATCACTTAATTTCATATTTATCACCTTATTTGTTTATCATTCAGTCTCTTATGAGGAAGAAGAATCCGAAGCCTAGGGAGTTTAGCCTAGGGAGTTTAAGTGACTTGTTCAAGATCACAGAATTACTGACACAGAGTAATCAGAATTTAGAAATTTTAATTTCTGATTCCTGGCTCTTTCCAAAATACCACAACTGAGCAGAGACTGTTAGGAACAATTTGAAGTCATTTACAATATGTATTTTTATATTAAAACATATATTCTAGAACATTTTTAAATCAGTTTAAGGCAAAGCTATTAAATTCTTTAATCTGTACAAATATCAAATTCATTCAAAACTAAATACACAAAATATTAAGCATTACCCTATAACTAAATGCTACCTTTCTTTAAAAACTTAAGATGTTAAAAGAACATCTAACCCATAAACTGTTGCAAATTTTTCTAAATAGAAATCTCTGTAACAGAGTAATTGTTCTCAAATACTTGACTCTCTGGATCATTTTCAGATTGTTTGGTAACTGAGGGTAGAAAATACACCCTTGATTTACCACTGTATTTTCCATATCCTCCCTAGTGAATCAAAATAGTTCATGAGCTGAATAAGACAGAAAGAAAAGGCAGTAGATTCCCCATCCCTTTGCAAGAACAATTATAACTGAATCTTTCCCAATGGTCCCAGAGCTCAATCAAACTATTATCAACTAAATTTAAAATTTAAAGCCTAGAAAGTTAATTTTAAAAGCTAGTGTGTATATATACACACAAATTAACTATAAAATGGCAGTGAATTTTTAGACACATTAAAACTAGAATATTAGAATAACTCTGCCTTCTGTGTAGTAGAGACACCAAACTTTTATTAGTGATATTTTAAAATTATACATACTAGACATATAGTATCTCAACTTATGATTAGAGCAGAAATTAACCCAAAAGAAATACTATTAACCTTCGAGAGCAGGATGCTTCAATACTGAGGCAGCAATATAGAGTAAGAATTTTATAATGTCAAATGAACTGGTCAAATCCTAGTACCATTAATTGAGAAAGTTACCTTTCAGAACTTCAGATTCTACATCTGTAAAATGAGGATAAGTGCCCAGAAGGGTTAAATGGCACCAGTAAAGCACCCAAGATAGTACCAGGCAAAAGAGATATCAACCACCCTCCCAGGGCCCCTAAAGAAAGACACTGTGTTTTAGCATTATTCTGAAACTGTTTTTCCTCCTGAAATATGCATTTCTTCTTGAATAGGGAGTATATGTATAGCAAGACTAAGCCTTTTCTTTTTCTCTCGGACAAACACGCACATACCTTATTTCAGTTGTGTCAGAACTTAAAAACTGAGAAAGTTTCTATGAAACTGGGAAAAATTGTCTCAAGGATGCACTTAACGCAATTTGAATTAATGTAACATATTGTTTAAAAAGTGACAATAAACACAACTACTGGATATCAGTAAAGGCAGAGTAGCTTAATAAAGACAAAAAAATTTCCAAGAGTCTAACTCAATGAAAGCCAAAGTAGGGTGCAAGAAAATCCAGTGGAGTTCAGAAAAAAAAAAAGTGTAACTCCAATTTCCATTTTTACCTTGCTCTTTTTTCCCCATGCTTTATAATGTATATTATATCAGCATACATGTTATTTATACATAAATGTTTAGATTTGGGAGTATAAACTTAAACTTTTTTGAAGGTATACAATAAAAAAATGCTATAGATGACTTTTTTAGACTGTGAGGCTAGAGAACACATGTCCACATCATCAATACAGTCACTAATGAAAACAGTTGACACACATTAATTTTAAACAGTGGTATAAAACCTTGGGTTTTAATCTTTTAAAACAACTGGATCTATGACATCAATATTTATAATGTAGTTAAGAATGTCTTAACTACATTATAGAGAGTCCTACTGGATAGCAACTGACTGCAAATTGGAACAAAGTCCATTGACTTTAACCTGTTAATCACTGTGTATATGTCTTGCAGGTACTACATTTTTGAAAGGCCTTAAATCTGTTGTCAAGTGTATTGTCAATGTCTATATTCTAAAACTTCTTTTGATTATCAGTAAGCCTCTTTAGTTACTGGCAGTCTTTTATACATTTTAAAAATACAGTTGGTTTAAAAATAAGATACAAAGCTTAAAAAATGGGGCCAGTTTCACACTTGCAAACAACCATACACTACTGGGTAGTATAAATATGAGGTCAACACTCTGCCAACTTTGATCAGTATTAAAAGCAGTGTTGGTTTTTTGAAAGACACTGGAACCAGAGGCCCATCTACTCGAGTTGCTTAATCTATATGGCTCAGAATTCCATTTCTGTCCTACTCTTCACTTTAGAGCTGAAGTCATAAACCAATTAAGAGATGTCAAACAAAATTATGACTTCAGGTAATGAATAAAATGGCAGGAATAGAAAATTCCTAAGGATGAAAATTTAGTTCATCCAAAGCAAACAAATTAAATTTTGTTTTGCTCTTATTCACTAGGGGAAACTATCACACCATAAAAGGATACAAACATTAGAAGTTACCTAGTTCTCCACAGGAAAGTGAAAATACTTTACAGGTTTTATTATGGTGCTGCTGAGGGGTCGGGGTGGCAAAAGGGGTCAATGAACCACTTAGCAGTTGAATGGTTCAGAACAGCAAAGGAGCACGGATTTTCTACTCTTAATAAAACAGAGAATGATGACATACTTTTAACAATACTATCAATTCTAGGAAAATATTAAGTGCAAAAGGAATAGTGAGCAATTTATCTCCATGGCCTAAGACACAGATTCACATTTCCTTATTAACCAATAAGCAGAGCCCTAAAAAGAAAAACTAAAGACTTTATTTCATTTGTTGTAATTTAATAGATACAAAATAAAAACTTGGAATGAATTCAGCTTACTTTTAAATAATGGATTTGTATAAACATTAAGTTTGCACAATAAAGGACCTATTTTATAGTGCTTTAAAAGGTATAATATGGGAACAAAAGTTTGTATTAAACCAAATGTACAAAAAATATCTTGTCCTTTAGTAAAACTGACATGTAAATGCTCTTTGTTATTCTAAACCATCACCATAAGCATATTGTTGTAACTTGTGCTTAGAAAGTGACATCCTAGTATGGCAATAAAGGTTTTTCATACTCTGGCTTAAACATAAACCTTCCTGGCCCCTTTTCATATCCTTAAAAAAATAAAAATAAAAAATGCAATTTTCCAATCATACTTAGAGATTATTCCTCCACACCTTTCCTTATTGTTCCTCAGTCTTTCTTCCATCTCCACTTGTTAAAGTCCTGTCCATTCTCCAAGGCCCTCCAGAGTTGATGTTCTCTTATGTATGACTTGTGCATGTCACACATTATAGTTAGTGCCATTCCACTGTTTATTAGACTGTTAGTTATCTAGGGCAGCAAGTTTGCCTAACCAATTTCACATTCTCAACTACCATAAACTCAATGCCCGGAAAAATACAAGCTTGATACATAGCAATTGTTGGATGTTCTTAACTGAATGGCCAACTCATTCTTCATCTGGAAATTACAAAAGCCCGAACAAGGCATGCGAAAGTTATTTGCCAAACTATGGTAATAAACTCTCAGTTGAATGGCACCAGCTTTGAACAGTGCTTTAAGTACCAATCATCAGGTGGTCCGAAATAAGCCATTTCCTCTATCCAGATTTCGGATGAGTTTTTCTTATTAAAATCCTAGAGGTAAGAAATGAGCCAACTCTGATATCTGAAACCACCATTTCAACAGACCTCTTATTTATGTGTACTTTAGACCACTTGGGAAAGATGAGATCATTTAAGCAGCAGCGCCATCATTTCTTTATTTGACCCCAACAATGCTCTCAACCTAACAGCAAAGAGACACGCATCAACCAGGCTAACTCATATTGTAATAAGGTAGCTGCTGGTATATTTACTTTAATAAAGGGAAAAGAACTATACTAAAGAGCATTGGACCGTCTCTAAAAATGTCGGATTCAGAGGTACTCTGAGCATCCCCTTCCCCCACCTTCACAAATCTACTCCTGGAATCTGAGACATAGGTCCTTTGTCTGAACAATGTGGGAGGAGTCTGTCTGCAGTACTGGTGTGCTGGCAAGAGAATTTACTGAACACGGAATAAACGCATCAAGTTCCTTAACTCAATTGCATTACTGTTGAATTTTCACACATCGTGTACAGTAAAGTGCACTAAAAGGTAGGCAATGTCCCTTTTCGAGTTAAAATGTATCAAAAGGAACACAAAATTAACGAGAGAATTAGGCTGCACTTCAAAAGCTAAGTTTCGGAATAGCAGAGGGGGTTGTTTATGAAACCGACCACTTGAACATCCCCTTCCCTCTCTAAAGAACTCGCTTACAAGCCTCCATTTGTCCATTTCTTTATCTGAACAAGCTGTTGTAAAGGAAGCCGAGCGCTTTTACAAGAGTTGGGGATCCAACTTGCAATCTCGGAGGTTTCCATGCAGAACACCAAATGCACAATCCACCCAACCTTTTACCACCTCACTGAGGTTTCTGGTGCCACGCCAGCCTGGTGTTCCACGAACACTGCATGAGTAAAGTGAACACCGCCGGATCGGGTGGCTCAAGAAACTTAACACCTTTTTCATCATACAAAAAGAGCGGTACACACCGTGCGTTTTCGAAAGGGCCCATCTTCTCATCCCGTCGACCCTCGGCTCCTCCCAGGTCCCTTCGTGGTGGACTTGGGGGGGGGGGGCTCACCAGGTTCGCTTGTTCTGCCCCAAGCCCTTTTCTCGCGTTTCCCCACCCACGCCCGGGGCCATGCCCAGTAAATCCTCCTCCCTGCACTCACCCTGGCGACCGACAATCTCAGCGACATGCTCGGAGCTGGGAACCGGGACGCACTCGGTGGTGTTGACGCTCTTCCTCCGCAGAAGGGCCGCCTGCTCCCCGTTCAGGGCGGCTGCCGCCGCCCCGCAACCGCCGGGGCCGTAGGCGTGGGACAGCATCGCCGCCATCATGCCCTGGGCATCGTCCCCTCCGTACAGCACCCCTGCCGCCGCGGCTGCCTCCCGGGCATCGAAGCCGGGAGCGGGCAGCAGAACCGACCCCAGGGACCCGCCCGGAATCGGCTGGGTCTGGGAGGCGGCGGCCGCGGGCGGCGACAGCAGCAGCAGCGACGGCCGGTCCTCCTCCTCTGCCTCCTCCAGCTCCTCCTCCTCCTCCAGCAGGTCTCCATCCAGCTCCGCTTCCTCCCCCTCCTCTTCGTCCTCCTCCAGCTCCAGTTCGGCAGTCTCAGGGATCCCGGGCCGGCCGGGCGGCGCCCGCTCCTCCGAAGACATACCCGCCGCCCGCCTGGCTTGGCCCTGCGCTGCCGCGGCCCTTAGCGCTGGCGCTCCGGGTTCCGCCGGGCTGGGGTCGTCGAGGCCTAGCGCGGCCAGGCGCTCCCTCAGCAGGAGCCCGTCCCCCTCGAGTTCCGGGCCGGTCGCGGGCGGCGGCAGCGGCGGTGGCGGGGGCGGCTGCGGCAGGGGGGCCGGGGCCGCCGCCAGGGCCAGGGCCGCGGAGCTGCCGCTCGGCATCGCGGCGGCGCGCTGTCAATGGCGGCGGCGGCGGCGGCGGCTGGGTCAGGCGAGGCGGGCGGCGAGCCCCATGGCGGACAGGGCCCGGGCCCTGCTCAGCGCGCAAACACCTTTCCTCTGGGGAGGCAGCAGGGCCGGCGACCCGGCCTAAGGAGCGCCAGGGCCGCCCGGAGATCGGAGAGGGCGGGGTGGAGGGGCAGGGGAAGGAGGCAGAGGCAGGTAACTAGGTGGGTGGGTGGGGACGGCAGCGGGGCGGGCTGGTGGAGGTGGCAGCGGCTCCCCTCTCAGGGTTTCTTTTGTTTCATGGCCTTAACCAGCCCCCGGCGCGCGCGGCGGCGGAGGCGACGCCCCACGCCGCTCTCCGAATGAAGCCGGCGCGCTCTGATTGGGCGCTTTTAATCTCTGGGAGCCCGCCCTCTCCTCCCCTCAGCCTTCTAAGTCCTTTCCCGAGCCCCCCTACTCTCCTTTTGAGCCCCGCCCCGCTCCTCCCCAGAGCTCTCTGATTGGGTGACCGGGACGGGCCAGACCCCGCAGCCTGCTCCTTTCGTCCTCTTCCCTCCCCCCTCCCCTCCCTCCCCTTCCCCTACTGGCTCGCGAGGAGAGGGACTGTGATTGTTCGCTTTACACGTCACTCTTTGTGACGTACCACAGCGGGGCGGGAGAAAAGGGGGCGGGACGAAGCGCAGTGGCAGAGGCTGAAACTAGTGACCGAGTAGGGGTTTTTGCGCAGGCGCGTACAGTTGAAACGCACACCTGGGTTTCTTTTTTTCCCCGCGTCCCTCTTGCCACTTGGGTCGGGTCTTTTAGCGCAGTGTGGGAGCAGCCTTGGAGTGGAGCCTAGACAGGGTCCGGAGGGCGTTGTTTCCCCTGGTTGAGATTTCCCTCTTTCAGGGTAAGGGCCTAAGGGGAGTCGAAGGAGGGGCCAGTGAGTGCCCTATCCAGCTGCGGGGGTGGTTTCCTGAGCCGCGTGGCTCCTGGGCCTTCCCTGCGGAACCCGGGAATGCTCCTCCTTTGGGGCAGGGCCCTCCCACGTCCAACTGGACGGGCTTCCAAATGCGAGCCTGGTTGTTTTTACATCAGGAGCCTTAAACTCTGAACTTCAGTTCTTTGGGCGTTTCAAGGAAATTAAATTTTTTCCTCCAAGACGCTCTTGCCTAGGTGCACACAGTAGTTATCTTTCCTAGGGGTTTATTTTTAAATAGCTTATTCCTCCATCTTAGACTATCTCACTCCCTGCCCCCCCCACCCCCGCCGGTGGTAGGTTATAGCAGGTAATCTCCCCAGGTTAGTGTTAACTAGCATTGTCCTATAGAGCTATAATGTAACCAACAGTGTAATTTTAAGGTTTCTAGTGACCTCATTTAAAAAAAGAAACAGTTTTAAGTAGTGCAATAATTCAAAATATTTTAACATACAATCTATAAAATTATTGATGTCTTACGGTTTTTTCACGCTGTCTTTGAAAATTGTATTTTACACTTGCACTCACACAGCATATCTCAATTCAGTTCGCTTCACATTAGCCATGTATCAGGTACTATAACTACTAGCAGCTTTGAGACCTTGATTTTTGAGTCGTAACTTGGGATTCTTTTTACACAGGATTTATTGTGTCTCGCTGCTTCACACTTGTTTGTTATGAGTGAACTTTAACTGAACACCAATTCCTAAATTGTCTAGGATGTTACAAAGCCAAGAGAAGGCTGAAGTATGTCTTCTGGTTTTTTTTTTTTTTTTTTTTTTTTTGCCTTTGGGCCATATGCCCAATTCTACAACTTGTCCTACTCCAATCAAATGCCTAGAGAATTTTAATGAACACTAAAACCTTTCTTGTAACTAGGATTCCCTCCTATAGTCCTGTATGTTGCTTCTTTAACAACTCATAGCAGTAGCCTCTGAAGCAGTGATTTCGACTTTGTACATCAGAATGAAGAACTTAAAAAAACATACAGAGCCAGGGAGAGGCAAACTTTAGATACTTGGATTTAGTAGATCTGGAGTGGGGACCTGGACAAGTTTTTAAAAAGCCAGGCTTGAGAACACTGACGTAGGGTTTGAACTTGGGGTTTACAGAAGGAATCTTGCTATTAATTCTACCGAAAAGTGATTTTTTTCTCTTCTACCTTCTCAATTAGGCACAATTTTCACTGATTTACTACAACTACACTTTTTGTGATATCTCCACCCCAAGGACATTTCAAGGCGTCTTATGAAGGTACTGAATCTTTTGTAATGTACCAGCGAGTAGCTTATATAATTAGACATTTACTTACAGAATATACAGATATGCTTGCTGTCTGATATTTCAGTTTAAACAATATTTGAAGTGTAGTCCTCTTGCAAAACAAATTCAAGAGAGAAAGTAAAATAAAAGGTGCAGTGGCCACTCCCAGGATACTTTGGTCATTGGGAGGAAATGGGTAGTAGAATTTCAAATGAAACTCTCAGAAGTTCCTTTTTTTCATCTCTTTTCATGAGTATTGTCATTTAATGCTCACCTCTTGGTCTTAAGTTCTCTTCGCTAGGGCCCACGGTGAAAGCTATAGTGGGAGTGATCGTTTATAGACGGTTTTTTTTTGAGAGGGGGAGATGTAAAAAAATAGATTTATATAGGTAAGATTCATTCAGCTAAGATTTTTTTAAATGCTAAATGGCTTAATTTAGGTGTTTGTAATATAAAAATTGCTTTCTGCTTCATTCTCACATAATAAATGTGTTCTCATAAGTTCCCATACACAATTGTATACATTCATGCATTATTTTATATTTGATCAATATTATGATTTATGAACAAGGCTGGAGATAATGAAGTTCATGCAACTTCCCCTTTGGGTCTGTATTTATTGTCTTGTATTAAATCTTGTTTATGAAGTAAATTTAAGATTTGTCTTTGTTCTAAATATATGACTGGGATTCTTTCATTTAAATTCATTAAACAAACCTAATCCCTTCAACCTCTCCCAGCCACATAACACATTAATTTGCACTTGAATAGGGTGTCTCTTTCATTCCTATGCTGCTGTTTATGACATAAGTTGATATCCTGGGGCAGAAGAGTTGCTTTAAGAATTTTAGGACAAAAAACTACAGAATTGGCTAGATTTCATCAAGTATCGGGCTGACTGCTGAACTAGCTTTTTAAAGTAGATTATTATGATATAAAGGTTGGAACAATTGCAAACTAAACAAAGCTTAACAAATATGTTTGTCCTAGTAAGAAAAACAGATAATTAAGAACAATTTTGAAGCAAAACCTTAAAGACTGCCACAAAAATGTGGTGAAAGATTCTGCTGACACTTTCACCTAGAACCCCAAACTAAACATCTGCTTTGTTTCAAGGCAAGATGAGTTTCTTTAGGATAGGCTGTCCCCAGGAATCAACAGTCCCCAGCTCCAAGATAAGTCTACCTAGGGCATGACAATAAACATGCCATTCTTCTACTTGAAATTAGGAAAATGGCATGTTCTAATTGCCTAAGAATGAAGTCTCCTACCGAGTGTTCCAGGCTTTCCACATTCTGGAGTCATTCTTCCAAGTGCTCCAAATTGTTACATGAACATGCTTAAATCTCTTAAAACAAACAGAAACTCTTCTTGGATGGCACATCTCCCACCCCTCACCACTCTTTATTCTCTACTCCAAATCACCTGCTCCGGTAGCCGTCTGCTGTTCTTTACCACTGCAGTGCTCTTCCTGCCACTTCACTGGAATTATCTTCATCTTGCCACTGAATCCAGTGAGCATTTTTTATCCTTATCAATCTTAACCTTTCCACGGCGCCACTGCTCCTTAAAACACTCTCTTTGCCTTCCCTCAATTTTCTTCCTACTTCCATGGCCGTGCCTTAGTCTCCTTTGCAGGCTGTGTGTCTGTCACTCTTTAGGGATTTATCGAGGCCGCTTTCTGCTTCCTCCATACTCTCCACCTAAAAATCTTATTTGTTCCCAAGATTTCTGCTACTTTGTTGACAATTTCCAGATTTATATTGTCATTCCTGATCTCTCCATTGAGTTACAGACCCATAAATCCCACTGTTTTATGGATGTCTCCACTTGGCAATTCGAATTCAACCTCACTTTAAGTTCAGCTTCCCAAACTGAAATTTCAGTTCAAATCAGCTTTTTGGCTCAGTATTGGACAGTGCCACTCTTTTCTCAGTTCCTTTGACCAAAAGCCTGATAGATGTTCTTGTCTTCTCTAACCTACATAGCCTGTAAAGGCCAAATTCAGTGGGTCACATCTTCCAACTCTCACATCTGTGTATCTTTCGGCTTCTTTACCACCATTACCATAATCTGGGCCACTAATATTCAGACCATGAACTATTACAATCGTCCACAAAACAATTGCTGTCCTCCAATTCATTTTCCGTTTTGCATTTGGAATGATTTCCCTGCTTGAAACTCTTTTTGTTGTCCTTAGGATAAGGTCCCAATTTCTTAACATAAAATCTTCTGTATCTGGGCCTTGTCTACCTCCTTAGCCTCATTTCATACCATTCTTCCTCTTGCCCTCTTGGCTTCTGCCATAGAAGCCACCTAGAAGCCATTCATATATTCTTCATACTCTTATGCCTCCAGGCCTGGAAAATGACTCTCCCCTGCCCGCTCTTAGGTTAGCTAATTTCCATTTGTCTGTTTGAGACTCAGTTTATACATCACTTTCTGTGGGATGTCGTCCCTAACACTCTAGGTAAGGTTAGGTGTCCTTGTAGTAGGCTCCCATTGTACCCTATATGTCCCTAGAAACACTCTTCATACCTTGTCGTTTAATTAAACCTCTTTCTCTGTTTTCATCCTTATAAAGTCAGTGCCTACTATAGTCCCTGGCATGTAAGAGGGGCCAGTGTATACTTGCTGACTGACTAAATAGATATTTTTCCAAATAAACTCAATTCTTCAGCAAGTCTAAGTTTTTGGCCATTTTTCAAACACAAGCTTGTAATCTTCCATCTTTGGGCCTCTGCAATTTTTTTTTTTTTTTTTGCCTAGATTGCCCTCACCTTCTACCCCCACCCTGCCCACCTTTACCAATTTTACAGCTTCAGTTTAAATTCGACTTCTGCCAACGTACTTCTTTTCTAATCAATACAATCAGGGCTAGTCCTTCTTTCCCAACCCCTTGGAAAATGCATGTGAAGACAGCATTTCGCATATATCTTCTGAATGCTTAATTAACTTCATAAAGTCTATCCATGGCTCCCTTTGGGTTCCATAGACCTGTGATACAGACAGGCTAAATGTTCACTAACTCATTTCCTTTTCTTCCTGAGTACACAGCTAGACTGCATTTCCTGGCATCCATTGCAATTGGGAGTAGCCATAAGACCGAGCTTCACCAAGTGCACACCAGTTCCAGACCCTTAAAAATCCCTTACACGTCATCTTCCACACTCCTTTCCCATCTGTGCTGTAGATGAACATGATGTTAAAGATGGCAGAGCCGTAAGAAAAGAACCTGAATCACCACGTGGAGGAGAGGTGCCCTCCAATCAGATATACCTAATTTAGACTTTATATGAGAGAGAAAATGTTTCATCAAATTTGAAGTATTATATATTTTTGTGTATGTTTAGCACAGCAGTTAACCCTTAACTAACAAAATGCTTAGTTAAAAATCTCCGGTTTGAAAGTAAACAGTAAAATGATCAGTGGTTCCCAGGGATTAAGGGTAAAGGAGGGATAAATAGGTGGTACCTAGGGGACTTTTAGGGCACTGAGACTGTTCTGTGTATAACTATAATGGTGGATGCATGTCATATTTATTTGTCAAGGCTCATAAAATATACAGTACCAACAGTGAACCCTACTGTAACCTATAGACTTTAGGTGATAATGATGGGTCAACACAGGCTCATAGACCATGACAAATGTACCACTCTGTTGCAGGTTGTTGGTGGTGAGTGAGGCTATGCTAGTGTGGAGTCAGGGTATATAAGAGAGCTCTCTGTACTTTCCGCTCACTTTTGCTGTGAACCTAAAACTGATTTTGGGGGGAAAAAACTACTTAAAAAAAAACTGACAAAAAACCTGTTTTACACATTTATAATATTTAGTTTGAACTGCTTATATGATCTGATCACACATTGCCTGGGACCATCCCACTGTGTAGCATGGAGCCTGATGTTATTTATTTACATGAGGATCAATCCACCAAGATGACTCAGCAATCCTAAATGTGTATGCACCAAACAACAGGGCTTCAAAATGTATGGAAAACAATGAATGAACAAACAAGTACAAAAAAATATGATAAAGCTTGCAGAAGAAATAGCCAAATCCACAAATGTAGTTGGGGCCTCCAATACCCTTTTCTCAGCAATTGATAGAACTGTTAGAAAATCAGCAAAAATATTGAAATAAATAATACCATCAGCCAACAGGATCTAATTGATATTTATAGATTGCAACATACAACAGCAGGATACACATTCTTTTCAAGTGGCCATAGAACATATCCTGGACTTTAAAACAAATTTCAAAAAATTTAGAAGAATTGAAATCATATACTGTATGCTCTGTGACCATAATATAATCAAACTAGAAATCAGTAACAGAAAAGGAACAAGAAAATTTCTAAATACCTGGAAATTATACAATGCAATTCTAAATAATTTATAGGTCAATGAAGAAGTCTCAGGAGAAATAAAAAAAAAAACCACACACATCAAACTGAAAATAAAAATACGACATCAAAATTTGTGGGATATGGCCGAAGCAGAGCTCAGACAGTAGTTTATATCACAAAATGCTTATGTTGGAAAAGAAGAAAAGTATTAAATCAATAATTTAAGTTCCTATCTTAAAAAAAGAAAACAGAGCAAAATAAATCCAAAACAAGCAGAAAAAGGAACAAATAAATAGCCGAAATAAATGATAATGAACATAGGAAAACAGTAGAGAAAATCAATGCAAGAGACTGATTCTTCAAGAGGAATCAATAAAATTGATAAACCTTTAGCAAGACTGACAGAGCGGCAAAGACAGAAGACACAAATCACCAATATCAGCAATGAAACGGACTAGTACTACAGGTCCTTCAGCTATAGAACTATAAAAGTAGAATACTATAAACAACTTAATGTTCATAAATTTGACAGCATGGAAGAAATGGACCAATTCCTCAAAAAGTACAAACTACCAAAGTTCAAGCAATATGAAATAGACAATTTGAATAGTCCTATAACAATTGAAGAAATTGAACTCATAAAGGAAAATCTCCTGAAGAATAAACCTCCAGAGCCTTATGGTTTCACTGGAGAATTATACTAAATATTGAAATAGGAATTAAGATCTAGTTTATGCAATATCTTTTGGAAAATGGAAGAAAAGAGCATACTTTGCAATCATTTCATGAGGCTAGCACAGATACTAAAACCAAAGATAATACAAAGTAAACTACAGACCAAAATCTCAACAAAATATTAGGAAATCAAATCTAGCAATGTATAAAAAGAATCAATCATGCACTACCATCAAGTGGGATTTTTTTTTCATATATTTAAAATGGGTTTAATATTAAGTCTGTCAATGGAAAACATGTTTATACAAAACCTTGGACAGGAATGTTCATTGCAGCAGTATTTATAATGCTCAAAAAGTGGAAACAACCCAAATATCTACTGCTGAATGGATAAACAAAATGTGGTATATCCATGTTATGTAATATTGTTCAGCCATAAAAAAAATGACATACTGATATATGTTACAACAAAGATGAACCTTGAAAACATGCTAAGTGAAATAGATCAGTCACAAAAGGCCACATGTTGTATGATTCCATTTATATAATATCCAGAATAGGCAAATATATAAAATCAGAAAGCAGATTAGTAGCTACCAGAGATTAGGCAGTGGGGAGAAAGCAGGTAACTGCTGAAGGGTAAGGATTTTATTTTGGGGGTGATGAAAATATTCTGAAGTTATTGGTGATGGTTCAAACCTAGTGAATATATTAACCAAGGAATTGTACACTTTAAATATGTAACTTATGTTGCAAATATATTTCAGGTAAAAAGCCAACAAATATACGATAGTCAACATTCTAAAGAAGAAAAATTATATCATCCTGTCAATTGATACAGAAAAAGCATATCACACTATCCAATATCCATTTATGATAAAAACTCTCAGACTAGGAAAACTCTCATAAAATCCACAAAAAAACCTATCACTAACATTATACTCGATGGTAAAAGACTGAATGCTTTTCCCCTAAGATCGAGAACAAGGCAAAGATGTATGCTCTGATCCACTTTTAGTCAACACAGCACTGGGAGTTTTAACCAGAGCAATAAAGCAAGAAAATAAATAAAAGATACACAGTTTGGAAAGGAAGTAATATTTACTTACATGAAATTATCGAATATAAGCAAAGGAGAAGACTATCTCAATGAAAAATTTCAGGTTTCAAAATAAAAGGAGAAAAATAAGCAGAATTGATTCCAAAATTTATATGGAACTAGTTTAAAAGACTCCATGTAAAGGAGGAATTATCATAAAAAAAGTATAGTCAAGGAAAGCAATATACAGGCACCAAGAAGTTGAGAAAGGTGGAAAAATTTAATTGGCTAAATATAGAGTTAAGCCGATTGAAACAAAAGGATAAACTATGGCATATGCCACATAAAATGCATAAAACAGTAAAAAGGGATAAACTAGAAAAACTAAAGAAGGAAACGAAGAACAAACCGTAGAAAACAGGGAAAGAGAAAAATATTGGAATGAATCTAAAATAAGTACAGTTGATGGACTACAGAAAATGAATAAGGTTAAAAAAGGAAATCTGATAATACATTGGAAGTAAACAACATGATTTGAATACATTTTAAGTTTGTGCTTAATACATAATAAATAATTAATAAATATGTAATTATATTCTTTAATTTCTGCCATTATTTTAGATGACATCAGCATGGCTCTTCTAATTTCTAATATCTACTTGTCTTTAAAATTTAATCATTGTGAAATGTTGGTTTTTCTAACTTTTGAGGTTCATCAGTTCAGAACTCATCATTCCTATCACTAAGTTCTAACCCACAACATATGTCTTATGGAGACAATGGGAAATATGTACCCCTTTACACCACACAAAGGGAATTTGCTACTTTTCAGTTTCACAAATCACTTATCCTATTGTGCCTCAGTTTTTCTTCACAGATACACTTGGATTAACTTATTCAATAGATAATTATTTAGCTTCTACTCTGTCCTCGGTGCTGTTCTAAGTATCTGGAATATATTAGTGAACAAAAGAAAAATTTCTGTTCCAATGGAACGTACACATTCTATGAAAGGGATACACAAGAAGACTAGTAAATACGGTATGTTAGAAGGTAACACTCTTAAAAAATAAAGAAACAAGATCGGATGAGGAGGTTATGGACTACAGAAGCTTGGGGTATGACATACTTTTAAACAGTGTGGTCAGGGTAGGCTTAATGGAGAATGTAATGTCTGAGCAGAGATTGGAGGTTAAGGAGTTAGCCAAGTGGAAATCTGGGGGAAGAATGTTCCAGAGAGAGTGGTACTTCTAGGTCTAAGTTGGGAGCAGATCATGCAGAGCTTTGTAGGCCATTTCAATGACTTTAGCTTTAATTTACTCTGTGTAAAATGAGATGCCATTGCAGAGTTTTAAGCAAAGAAGTGATATTTTCAAAGGTGTTGAGATTTTTTTTTTTTTTTTTACTGTAGGAAGCATGAATAGGAGCGGGGTTATAAGGAACTGTAGGATTCAGGACATAGTTTTGAAGACATGACCAGCTCCAAGGTTTGGACCTGAGCAACCTTGAGAGGATGATGATGCCACCAATAGGGAGAGCTGCAGGCAGAGCAAGTCTGGGATGAGTATTTCTAGGGTTTTATGATCTTTGGTGGCCTCTGATGTGGCTTGAATTTAAAGGCCTCTTCTCTGATTTGGTGTTTCTCACCATCCCTACTAGTCCTCTTTGTTCACTTTTCCAAGTCTTAGCTCTCTGGGAGGTAGACCAGTCAGATTTTTCCAGGCACCCTATTGGCTGGTTCCTCTTACTCAGACCTTAATTGTAAATCTCTCTGCTAAACATTTGACTTCTAGTTGGAAAAAACAAGACAGAGCAAAATCTCCTAATACTTTCATTGTTTTTCTTAAAAATTTTTTCATAAGATTAATTAAAAAAATTTTTTTTCCTTAAAATCATATTTCACAATAATTTAACTTTCAGAAAGAAATTTGATGCTCATTTTGCAATACTGGAGAGGTAATTGCTCTAAATAAGGAGAACATGGAAGCATTTCTTTCAGCTTTTAGCGGAATATTTGAACCTTGACTGGGAAAAACTCTTAAGGATGAGCATGAAATACACTTTCCGTATCAATTCAGTCTCTGCCTTACTATTTTGGGTCACGTGTAGGAGCTGTTGAATTTACAGTGGATAGAATGAGTTTTAAAATATGCCAGCTGTCCAGGAGGACTATTATTTTATTCAGATCCCTGCGTAATTGTGATATGGGATCTGGTCCTGATGGTCAGGTCTGCACTAAAGTCCTTGCAAAGCAAAAGTTCCCCAAGGCTACATTTTTTATGCTTCATTTTCAGACTG
This sequence comes from Rousettus aegyptiacus, assembly GCF_014176215.1. Classification (NCBI taxonomy): domain Eukaryota; kingdom Metazoa; phylum Chordata; class Mammalia; order Chiroptera; family Pteropodidae; genus Rousettus; species Rousettus aegyptiacus. Next base: position 77,835,072 of record NW_023416287.1, read on the forward strand.
TTGGTGCCACAGGAGCAATTAAAATTTGTGAATAATGCCTGTTTCCCCCTCTGTAAATAATGTGGATGGCCTGCAGTCTGTTAATATTCATGGCAGGGGACTTAACAGGCTATTGTGTTAGTAACAATGTGGATGCAAATGGTAAACATTTATCATCTCCAAAGTTTTCAGGCAATTTGCAAAGCAATGTCAGTTGAAACAGATGCTCTAAACTCCTCAAATAAAACAATCTTTAGATGATTTCTCCACATTCTCCAAAAACATTTTGTCTCCCAGTAACTTCTATTTATGTCAAATAACATTATAAAATCTACTAGAAAGTGAACAGTAATGGATAAAAAGTTTAATGTTCTCTGAAATTAATTTCCTGATTCTTTAGATGCTATGAATTATTATTAAGGCATATCAATAATACCTCCCATATGCGGGAATGTATTAGTAAGTTCCCTCTGCATGTTTATTAGCTGGTAAACTACATATCTGCTAGTGAAAATTTCCCAATATATTTATCTACAGTCTCCAATTTTTACAATTGGTATTATCTTCACTCATGAAAATCATAAATCCTAATGAGAAAGTTCAAAGATTTGAAAGTCTTAAAATTGAACTAATATTTTGCCACGAGGAGAAAACTCTTTAAGAATTATAATGTCTCCTAGTACAGGTTGGAGAAGACAGACATGGATCAATAAATATTGACTAATTTCTTCTTGTAAGGCTTGGACTATGCTCGTGGGAATATAAAGAAATATAAATCATGTACTTGACTGCAAGAAGCTCACAATCTAGTTGGTGGGATGGTCAGAAGTTAAAACATACGTGGACATAGAAGACAATAATCTAGTGCTTAAATGGATCTCAGAGGAGCATCTTTTTAGCATTCTGAGAGGAAATATTTTTGTGAGATAATTAGGAGAGACTTCATGGAGGAAGTGAAGTTAGGCAGGGGTGCAGGGGAAGTGAACACTAAAAAGAGAAGCTTGCAGGCTTGGGACTAGCGGTGGTAGGACTGGGAGGTAAGTAGAAAGTTTGATTAAAGTGAGAGATAGATATATGGCAATGAGAGAAAGCAAAGTCCAGAAATATACAAAAGACTAAGCCATTTAGACTCTCCTCTGAGGCTCATCTACTGTCGAGAGGTTGGTTTCTTGTGTAAGGATTCAGGCCAAATAGAGATTAAGCCCCAGAGATTAAGTCCACCACCTGTAAACAGTATGCTATTTAATGATTTAACATCTTCGAACCTCAGTTTTCTTCCTATGCAATGGAGATTATATCTACCAAGCAAAATTATGAGGGCTGCATGAAATAACATTTTCATTGTCGCATTAGTTGTCATCTCCTCCGTAGCAAATGGGCGGGGCTGGGAGATTACAGTTAGAGTTTGTGAAGAGGAAAGTGACATCATAAAGGGGACAGCTGTGGCCTCTGGGGAGTGTCAGTCTTGTGTTGGTGTGCAGGATGAACCAGGGCAGGGGAGCCGGTGTGTGTTGGAGGTGAGGGACCAGGACGACGAGCTCATTAAACCTCACACGACACAGGGCCCTGAACTAGCCATACCGGCTGTGGCCAAGCCAGTAGAAATGAAATGAATTCGGGAGGGAGGAATAGAGGGGTTTGGTGAACATAAAGCCAAACATAGAAAATGAAATCATACAGAAAAATTTCATGATTTCAGGATGAAGAAACATCAAACTAGTAGATGAAAGTATTAAGGAAAAACCTCTAGTGGACATTTGTTTTGTCCGCCCCGTGCCCTAACCCACTCTTGCCTTTGGATTAGCTGTCCTCTTCTCTCTTTGAGGACATGCCATTTATTTGGCTTGGTGATATGGTCCCCATTATTATTTTATGTGCGAGCATATGTATATATGTATTAGGATGTGAAGCGGGACTTTTTCTCTTGTCTCGAACTTTTGACAAAAGCCCAAAGCTGAGAATAATTGGTAACAAGTACCCTACATTCACTCCCAAGAAAGGGTTTAAGATAGCATTCCACAGAAAATAGTCACGAGGATATTAAAGTACAGCATAGAGAATACAGTCAATGATATGGTAATAACTCTGTTAGTGCCAGGTGGGGACTACACTTATCGGGGGATCACTTCGTAAATTATACAAATGTCTAAGCACTATGCTGTACACTTGAAACTAATATAAATGATGTTGAATGTCAATTGTAATTAAAAAATAAAAATAAAAAATACCATCCCATCGTATTTACTATAAAATTGAGAGGAAAAAATAGAAAAGAAACCTAGTAATCGTCATTTCCACCAGTACTATTCTATATAAGACATTTCTCAGAAAGGATCGTTGATAGCGAATTTATAGGGGGTCTATCCTTTTTGGCATAGACCCTTGTCCCTGATGCTGCCCTGGAGGTATCTGAAAGTGGAAAGTTGGCTGGAGCAGTCCACAATGGTATGGAAAAGAGAGAGAGGGCAGCAGTGAGATGCAGGCCTCACTTTCACCTGTGGAGTAAAGGCACGTGGCGTCTCCCGCAGGTCGAGGGAGGCGCAACGAGGAGGATGAAACACCAGACCCACCATTGCTTCCTCCTTCGTCCCAAGTTCTTGAGTTATGGAAAGGCCTGCGCTCGGAGAAGAGGGAAGCGCTGGCTTGCTCTAGATCAGACTGGACTTTTTACTTCCTGCTCATGAAATGATTTCACTATCCGAAAGTGACAGGAGAGCCAGGGGCTCCCCCTGGGTCGTGGCTGAGGGCAGAGAACGGAGAGCTGACGAAGCAAGCTCGAAGGCAGCGGTGGGGGAACGAGATCAAGCTGCTTCATCTCCGTACTCCACCCAGTCCATCCTGTTTAATAATCATGCCCACAGGCATGGATCAAGATTGGGACAAAATACATCAACACGGTATCTGAAATCATCTCTGAGTGGTGAGAGTATGGGTGTTTTTAAATACTTCCTTTATATTAAAAATATTCCAAAATAAAACAAACAAGAAAGATGTACAGGAAATGGCTCAAGATAAGAGAGAAGAATGAAGATCAAAATTTTAAAAGGGAAGCGAGTTGTCTCCTACTTAGTCTAATAGCCACACATTATATCTGTATTTCTGTTGCAATGCCTTTAAATCTCTCCTTCTTTTCATTTTCATGCCACCACACTACTGCTGACTCTCCCTGTCCCCCGCCTTTAGAAGACTGAAGTGACCTCATAATTGATGCAGTTTCTTCCTGTGAACCACCACACCACCAGCAAGATTATTGTCCCCAAACCTTTCATCACTTCCCGATTGTTCCAAACAACCCCCCCCCCTACCCCGGGTTCAACCAGGCCAGTTTTCTTCACAGTCTTTTAAAAGGACTAAACTTAACCCTACTTCCTAATTTTTAACATCCAAAGGGACCTTTTGATCTATTCAAATTATAACCATTTCTTGGAGTCCACCTTGGTTCCCACCCCTTCACTCATTTCAGACAGCAAGAGGCTCTTGGCTTGGGAGCTGGTTTACACGCCAGAGTTCTCCACTTTTTCATACATGTAAATTGAATAAAGACTTGTAAAGTCCACAACTGATGGGATCATGCAGTGTACATTTGTACGTATATCCCTATGTCATATACTACATAGTTTAGCACATAATAGTCTCAGAAAATAGTGTTGAATCTAAGTAGTTATCGCAAAAGTATTCCATCTGTTAATTCATTACTGGTACTTAAAATGGCCCATCGGTTCCTTTCCTGAACCTGGTAAACTTTCTAAACCATCTTTTCTCTCTTTTCACTTATGGTATGTGGTCATGTCAAAGTAATTTGACATAATATCTAAAGTGTAGTATAAGACAGTGGACCTAGATAAAAGAAAACAACCCTTATTTAAATCCATTCGTATGTGCGATGAAAAGAAACACTTTCATACTACTCTTGTCATTTAAAAATAACTTTTTTGAGCCTCTGAACAAGTTACTAAAAATAAAGAAAACTTTCCCCTCTCCCCTACTCTACTACCTAGGAAAACTTTTTTTCCTTGACGTTTCTGAATAGATCCTAGAAAGTAAAATAAGGGCTCATACTTGTTTTCACCACACTTTTTTTTTTTATTTGTAAGTAAATTTATCCTGACTCTACACAAGCCAAGAATTAAAGTGCAAATAAGAGAGAGAGATTGAACATAGACAAAGGTCAAGCGTTCTCTCAAGTCTACAAAAGGGCCATGTCCAATGGGATTGACAAACACTAAATATTTCTGAGCTGTGTGTTTCAGAAGGCTGTGATATAATGTATTACATTTGATTTGACCTCATTAACAACTACAGTACTGATTGAAATGCTGAGCTAGGTTCAGATTAAAAAAAATTTTTTTTTAACTTCTTAGAGTTATTATTATTATTTTTTAACTCCTTTGACCTCACATAGAAGCCTACCTATATGTCCTCCTAAGTCCCCAGCCCCTCTCTTGTCATCTGCAGCAGTAGTGTAGCGTAAACCAGCCTTGACTGCTGGGTTGAAGCTCAGGAGAGCAGCCCAGTCTCTGGAACACTCTAAAACCCGAAGTCAGCTGGGCTCTTCCAGCCCCAACCCTTCTGAACTCTCCTCCCTCGAAATCCTGGCTTCACCTTCCAGAGTCACCCCCCCCCGCCCCCCTCCCATTCCTTTCTTAAAAATAAAACCTTACGCTTTGAGTTTCCCTACCATTGAGCTGACAGGCCGCGGACGGTGAGAGTGGGCTGTTGCTGCTGATGGCGGAGGCAGAGGTTTGCTCAGGCCTGGAACTCAGAACTCATTTTCCCATCCCATAAACGCCATAGAAACCATAATGCAGTGTTAGGTAGGTTCTAAAGTACGTTTAGAACTCCAGATGAGGTATGTGATTCCAATGGACTTTTGTGGGTTCTCCTGGTTACCCACCTATTCATTTTAAGCTTGTTTCCTTAGGAAAATGGCTCTGTGTTCTAAACAACTGACCACAAATTGGGTAGAGGGAGTCCTAGGGGTGCAGGCCTAAACTGTTTGTCTGCCGTGAATCCAGACAGGTATGGCCTTTGGTGCACTTGGACAACTCTACCCCAACTCCAGCCCTGAGACTGCTGAGCTGTTAGAAAAACCAAGAGCCCTGGTAGCGTGAGCACCCTAGAGGGAAATAACAGACCTAAGCAGGGAGAGGGTGCTCATGAACTTGGTGCAAGGACCATGGGCAGGGCAGGAAGGGCAGAAGGCTCAGGGATGGAGGGGTGAAGTTTTCCAGAAGGTCTTTGGGCCCAACTAGAGATTTTAACAATGATATATTGTTAAGGTAGTTTCTATAGACTTGTACCAGAGTTGTTGGCAGGAAGTTTGCAAAGGAAAGCAAGTGGAAAAAAAACTGTATCTTTAGAGTTTTCTATGCAATGGAGTCCAGGGGCAGTGTTATCTTGTGGCCTAGAAATAGAGTACATAGTGTGTGTGCGTGCGTGTGTGTGTGTGTGTGTGTGTGTGAGAGAGAGAGAGAGAGAGAGAGAGAGAGAGAGAGAGAGACAGAGAGACAGAGAGAGACAGAGAGAGAGAGAGACAGAGAGACAGACAGAGAGACAGAGAGAGAGAGAGACAGAGAGAGAGAGACAGAGACAGAGACAGAGACAGAGACACAGAGAGAGAGAAATTCCACTGTTCAGTCGGAACAAAATAAATATGTAGCTATAGCCTTGGCCACAACCTGATGATAGCGGGATGCGTGACAGTAGCAGTGGCAGGGAAAGGGAGAACTGTTATGAAATGATGAAAGAACTGGAAGCCACTGTGAAGTAGGAGAAAGAATGATCACAGCCGTTAATGAATCTGTGTGGAGCCCTATAGGATCAGAAAGAGGTTCAGGGGAACTGGGATCCAGAAGTTGCAATGGAGGGGTCTGATCTGGATTTAGCAAGTAATTATTGTTTTTGTCACTCTTTCTATTGTGTCCTGGGGAAACTTGGCTCCTTTTATACATCCCTTGGTGTATAATGTTAACATGCATAATAACATAGCAACATGTATAATAAAATCGCCCTGAATAGATGTTACTGACAGCCTAAGCAAAATAAAGCTAGAGCAAAACTGAAAAAAAAAATGTCGAGGTTTAGACAAAAGGTAAAAAAGTATCATGTGCTGTAACACTGAAGACACACTGACAAGATCCGGAAGCTGATCTTAGCCTTCATGTTTATTATTATAACTATTAAGGGTGCCTATTCAGTCTTTGCCTTCGGAGGAACTCAATAGAATTAAAAAGAAAAGACAGCCTTTACTGTGATAGTTTAAAGTTTGTTTTGTGGTGTTTATAAGCAGTCTGTAGGGCTCTTAGGCTTCTGTCCTGGGAGTATGGTTGGTAATATAATGTGGGGGGTCAGTCAGTTAGTTGCTGGCAAATCTCAGTGGTGGTGGTGATGGTGGCAGTGGCGGCCATGGTGGTGACGGTGGCGGTGATAGTGGTGGTGGTGGCCGTGATGGTGGTGGTGGTGGCGGTGGCAGTGGTGGCTGTGATAGCGGTGGGCAAGAAGGAAGTTTCCATGGGAGGCATAATGTGTGTTCTAGTCATTGACTCCTGTAGCCAGAAGGAGCTCTCCTAGGCATTGCGGGTGAAGCATGACTGCAGAAATTGGCACCTCTCTCAAAAAATTCAGCCTGCATGTTACACTTTGGCACATGAGTTTGGGCGGAGATGGAAGACTGCCTTGCTCTAGTCTACGGAATAGGCAAAAATGTATGCAACCAAAGTACTTCATAGATGTCAAACGATCTTACTCATGTAAAGTTCCTATTGATTATCCTTTGATTTAACAAACTCCTATGATGCACCTAGATCAGGGTCAGCCCTCTAGAGGTACTGGAGATGATCTCCAGTTTCTGTGCCTTTATAACTATAATTCCTCAAGAGCAGGGATTTAGACTATCTCATTTTTTTTTAATTTTTATTTTTTAATTTTTTTATTCCTTGGGGCCCCTTTTCTGGAATATTTGAACATGGCAGTAGAAGGTGTCACTCTCTTCTATCTTAGATTCAAGAACTATTGGCAGAAACGTCCCTTGCCCCTTAGTGTACTCTGAGAGAATGAGCCCTCAGTGCAGTTGGAAGCTGGGTGGAGAAGGGAGAGCATGAAGAGGGAAAGAGACACAAGGGAGGACAGAAAGAAAGTCCTGATGATTCTAGAGTTTAGCCGTGAAGTCTTCGCCACCCCCACCTTCCCATCATCTGATCTTATGAACCTGTGAGGACACCTCAGGTAGTTTGACATGGGTTTCCTGAAGAGTCTTGATTTACACCATGTTCGACACTGAACCATCATCTTCCTTTCCGAAAGTTGCATACCTTCCTGTATCCTGGTTAATGGTTCTGCTCACCACCTTGTCCCCTCAGGCTGGAACCCTGGGAGTCATTCTAGAATCTTTCTTGTCACCCCTGCCAGTCAGTGATAATCACCTTGTCCTCATCATATTGCCCGAAATATTCCTTGACCCCATTCCCTTCTCCCTATTCTTGTCATCATTACCTTAGTACAGGCCCTCATGAACTCTTGCCTGGGGTTTTGCAATGACCTTCTACTTGGGTTCCTTCCAGTTTCATCCTTATTAAATCCATTCTTCACGTAGAAAATGTAGTAAGATATCTAAAATGCAAACCCGACTTTATCAGTACAATGCCTATGTTTCCCGTGACCCAGTCTTACCCTGTCCAGTTTCTCACCTTTCATTTTACACTGCATTGATCAACAGAAAGCTTATTATTTCACACACGAACCAAGTCCAGGCTCTTGTGTCAGTAGCTATGACAGCTTTCATACTTAGAAAGAGAGGTCGTCTGTTTCTATTGACTTACTCTTCAACAGTCTTCAGTACTTTATTTCCTATAAGATGAGGCCTCCCTACCTTTTACCATGCCCCCTTCCCCCAACTATATGAGAATCATTGCTTCAGCCAGACTGTTCTACAGTACAGTTACCTACAATTGTCTTTTCCTCCTCTTGTTGTTTCTTTACGCAGATCTTTCTGTCTGCTGAGCTCTTCACTTCTTTTCTGCCCATCCCCTTGTACCTACCATCAAGGCATTCCACCCCAAGCTGATTTCTTGCTTTTCCAGTATCTAAATTCTTATCATATTGCAAAAGCCATCCTGGGAAAAAAAGAACAAGGCTGGAGGCATCACTCTGAGCAACTTCAAATTACACTACAAAGTGACAATAATCAAAATGACATGGTATTGGCAGAAAAACAGACACACAGACCAGTGAAACAGAATTGAGAGTCCAGAAGTAAACCCATGTTTATATGTGCAAATAATTTTCTACAAAAGAGTTAAAAACATACAGTGGAGAAAGGAAAGCCTCTTCGATAAATGGTGTTGGAAAACTGAAAGCTACCTGCAAAAGAATGAAACTAGACTGTTGTCTATCACCACACACCAAAATTAACTCAAGATTGATTTAGGACCTGAATATAAGACCTGAAACAATAAATTACCAAGAAGAAAACACAGGAACTAAACTCATGGACCTTGGACTTAAGAGGATTTTATGAATTTGACTTCAAAGGCAAGGGAAGTAAAAACAAAAATAAATGAATGGGACTACATCAAATTAAAAGCCTCTTCACAGCAAAAGAAACCATCGATAAGGTAAAGAGACAACCATCTGAATGGGAAAATATATTTGCAAGCAATGCCTCTGATAAGGGCTTAATATACAAAATGTACAAAGAACTTATACAACTCAATAACAACAACAAAAAACCAAATGATCCAATTAAAAAATGGGCAGAGGACCTGAACAGATATTTCTCTCAAGAAGACATACAAACGGCCAATAAACATATGAAAGGATGCTGAACATCTCTAGCTATTAAGGAAAAGGAAATCAAAATCACAATGAGATACGATCTTACACCTGTTAGAATAGCTATAATCAATAGGACAAATAATAACAAATGTTGGAGAGAATGCAGAGAAGAAGGAACCCTCATACATTGATGGTGGGACAGCAAATTAGTACAGCCACTATGGAAAACAGTATGGGGATTCCTCAAAAAACTAAGAATTGATCTACCATATGATCCAGCAATCCCTCTCCTGGGTATTTACCCCAAAGACTTGAAAACGCATATCCATAAAGATATTTGCACACTGATGTTCATAGCAGCATTATTTACAGTGACCAGGACGTGGAAGCAACTGAAGTGTCTTATGATACATGATTGGCTAAAGAAGCTGTGGTACATATATATATATACAGTGGAATATTACTCAGCCATAAGAAGAAATGAAATACTGCCATTTGCAGCAACATGGATGGACCTCGAGATAATCATGCTAAGTGAAATAAGCTAGACAGAAAAAGTTGAAAATCACATGATATCACTTATATGTGGGATATAAACCTAAAAGCAACAAATGAATGGGACAAATAAACAGGAACTCATGGTCGTGGACAGTAGACTAGTGGTTACCAGAGGGTGGGGAGAGCAGGGAGGAGGGAAGTAGATGGAGTAAAGGGGGTCAAATATATGGTGACAGAAAGAAATCTAACTATGGGAGGTGAACACACAGTGTAAACATATATATGCCTTACTGTTAAAGTGTACAGCTGAAACATTGGAGTTCGTTTACCAATGTCACCATAAAAATAAATAATTAATTAAAACTATTATCATTTGCACAACTCTTTTTTAAATCATTTATTTTGTATTGCTTTATATTGATATTTGACTCATCATTATGCCCTACCTCTGCCATAAGTTCCAGACTCTGTGAGGACAAAGACCATGCCTCGAGTTTCTGAGTATGCCTAGCATGTTGTCTTGTATGTACTTAGTAGATGTTTGTGGATTTTCTACTGCATCCATTCTCTTCTCTTGAGTCATGGTAGCCTCACATTTTGGTAAGTTTTTAATAAATGAGTTCAGAGAAGACAAGGCCAATAAATTTTAACTTCCAAATATAGAAGTTATTTAAGGTCAAATTCCTCAGTTCCCACAAAGGGATAATCACTTTTGTGAGGTTCATAGCAAGTCTTAAGTTCAATTGAGCAGGAGCCTATAACTTTTGTGTTAATGAAAATTATAATTACTAAGTACATTTACAATGCTGTGGAAATCATGAATTATAGTTCATGCATCTGTAAAGTTGTCATTTTAAGGCTCATGAAAGAAACAAACTCGAGACAAAGGAGAACAAGAAAACATTAGAACCAGATTTCTGGTCACAATAAAGAAGTTGCTTTCAGATAGCCAAAGACTATAAATTTTAATTCTCTTTACATATATTCCTATTTATTTCTGAGTGTTTTATCTTGAATTAGAGCTAATGAACATAGAAATTCTTCTGGCATTTCTATTTTATTTTTCTGTTCCTAATATTTGTTATCTGTTTTCATAATCTCTTATGATTACAGTGAGAATTTTAGTCAGCACCCTGATCACCTTGGTATGTAAGTCATTTTTCCTCTAAAGATCTTAGACATAGGTTGCGTTTCAGTTGTCTTTCCGTAGAATTTAGTATTCTTTTCATTGTAAGTGACATTTGTACTTACTTGGCTCGATCAAAAAGGGAATTTATTGGCTCATTGAAGTTAAAAATCTAAGTCTGGATCAAGATTTAGGCACAGCTAGAGTTAGAGCTATAAAGACGTCATAAATATTTTGTTTCCACCATCTTTTCTTTTGCCAAGTGTTGCCTTTTGTTCTAGATTCTATGTAGTAGCAAGATTGTAGCAACAGCTTCAGGCCCTGTGTCTGCTGAAGTTTCAAGACGAGAAAGCGTGACACTGTCTTTCCTAGAAGTCCTTGTCAGGGGATCTCATTGGCTCTCAGTGGTTTTGTGTCCACCCTGAAACCAATCACCATGACCATGATTTACTTAAACCTGATGGGGAGATATGATAGACATCCCTGGCCTCACCAGAATCTAATGGACCTAAAGTGTGGGTGAACTGGTACTGATATTTCAGAAATCCACTTATTGAACTCTGAGGAGCAATTCAATTTTTTGACTAAGTCCTCTTTTAATGATGTACTTCCTTGGCTTTTGTGATGCTTCAGATTCTTGGTCCTTCTTGTATCTGGTCCTTATCTCCTTTTTCTGGTCCTTAAATGTTCAAGTTTCTCAAGGCTAGATCCTAGGAATTCTTTTAACTGGCCTCTATTCTATGTGATTTCATTCGTACACAGTGCTTTAGCGATCATCTAACGAAACAAGGATTTGAAATTTACTCTGCAACCCAGAGAAACTCTGCACTCTATATTCTATCTCTGCTGTCCACTGACTTTTCTATTTGGTTCTCTTAAAGTCACTTCAAACTCAACATGTTCCAAACCACAACCCCTGTCCCCCAGATGCACCTGTTCTGAGCACAGTATTTTCTGTCGCAATGAATTGAACCACTAACTATTCAGTTCAGCAGGTCGGATATCTAAGCACTACCTTCAAAATGACCCTCACCCTCAGTCCTCGTTGCTTAGCTGATATGTCACCAAGTTCTACAAAGTTTACTTCCTTGATATCTCTCAAATTCTTCCACTCCTCTCCACCCATACAGCCTCCTCCTTAGTGCCAGCCATCATCTTCAGTTGTCTAATTACTATAAAACTTCTCAACTCATTTTCAATGTGTTCCTGCCTTCTTTCAATCTGTGTTTTATTTTGTAGCTAGAGTGCATTATTATTTATTTTTTTCCAAAAAATGCAAATTCTGTGACACCACTGGTCTTAAAATACAGAATACAATCTCGTCCATGGTCTACAAAACTTCGCTGTCAGGATTCTTTCCTAGCTTGTTATCACCGTAACACTCTATATCCCCCTTCCCCTCTTGTCCTTTACCTTAGTGGCCTCCTTTCACTTTATTGACACTGTGGTAGACATAATAATGTCCCCCTCCTCCTCAAAGATGTCCACGTCCTAATCTTCTAGTCCTAGTCAAAACTTCTGAATGTTATCTTACATCACTAGAGGGACTTTGACAATGTGATTCAGTTAGGGATCTTGAGAAGGGAAGATTTTCTTGGATTAGCTAGGTAATCTCAATATAATCACAGGAGTCCTTATAAGGGCAAAGCGGGAGAATCGAAGGCAGAGAAGGAGATGATGGAAGCAGAGGTCAGAGAAATGTGAGGAGGGGCCTTCGAGTTAAGGAATGCAGACAGCCTTTAGTAGCTGGAAAAGGCAAGGAAGCAGATCCTCCCATAGAGCTTCCAGAAGGAACACAGCCTTATCAACACCTCAATTTTAGGACTTCAGAAATATAAGATAATAAATTTGTTTTGTTTTAAGTCACTAAATTTGTGATAATCTGTTACACAGCACCAATAGCAAACTAAGACATACACCATTGAGCTGAATCCAATGTGTGTGTCCAGATTTATTCTTTGCCTTCTTTGTGCTGCTCTGTGCCCCAAAGCTGACCTCTATGTTCTGCATCACTGAGTTCTCCTCCCTTCTAGTCCTGGTTGGGCATGGCCAATGGGAGGTACACAAAGGAAATTGGAGGGCAGAGGAAAGTGAACCTGGGCTGTTTATTTCCTCTATTACTATCCTGTTGGATCTCTGTTGGCTGTTGCACCCCTTCAACTGAAGACCACAGATCTTCTCAGATGGTTCAACTACACAGCTACCTGTTCCAAGTTCTAATAAGTGCTTTATTCCCCTGCCCTGTTTAAGCCGGGGTGTAGTGGTAGGAGTGGTGGTAGTTAACTGCTCCCTGCTGTTGCTAGCCTAGGGCACTGCACTGTTCTGTGTTATTTTCTCTATACCCTGGCCTCATCTCGTGAAATAATCTATTTGTTAAACACTCCTAAGATTACCCAGCCTGAAAGGGACATCTGCTTTCCCACAGGATGCTGACTAATATAGACCTCATTAATTTCCCCTCTGCCTCAGTGCCTTGATATATGCTGGTGCTTTTGCCAGGAAAACCCCTTTTCCAATTTGAGCTCTCTTCCTCTATTAATCCTCAGATTCTTAAATAGCACTTCCTCAAGTCAGTCTTTCCTTCCCCCAAAGTCAAGTATTGTACAACCTCATAATACTCTGCAGCTATACTCCATACCACATCACACTTATAACTTCATAGTTTTTATGAGTTTATTTGATTATTGTTTATCATTCCATCTAGAGCTGCATTATCCTATATGGCAGCCACTAGCTACCTATGGTTGTTGAGCACTTAGAATGTGGTAAACTTAACCAACTAATTCAATGTTAAATTTTATTTAATTTCAATTAATTTAAATTTAAGAACTAATAACATTAGCAGAAAACTTTTAAGTATGTTTGGAACAGCTTGGACATGTGAATCTTATCAACTGTACAATTTATGAAATCTAAATACAGATAAAATATTTCTGATGAAAATTTAGTGTCTGAAAAGAAATGGGCTATAAGTATAAAATATACACTAGATTTCAAAGACAATACAAAAAATTGTAAAGTATGTCATTAATAATTTCAAAATATTGATTACACATTGAAGTGATGTTTTAGAGCTATTGAATTAGATAAAATATAGTATTAGAATCAATTGCACCTCTTTCTTTTTATCTTTTATAAGCATGGCTACTAGAAAATTTAGAATTACATAGGTGGCTCACATTGCTGATTTTCTTGGTAAGTTCTTTAACACAGAGAACAAGGTTCAAGAGGGCAGTTTTTTTTATCCTTGTGTTTCTCAGCGCACTGATTGATGCTTCTTAGAAGATCTTCTACAAATATTTAATACATGAGTGAATGAATGGAAAAGCAGGCACTCCCACATTGCAGAGCAGCCTCAGGGAACTCGTCACCTAGAGTATCAGATTTCTACTCTGCATCACTGTACATCTTAAGAGTCAAAGTTTGAGGAGCAACAATAATAAAACAAATTTAACGAGGTTCCAGTGTGTTTCTATCTCCTGGAAGTTAAGATGCCTATGGCCTGGTAGGTATAGTAGCAATGTATCTTAGCAACAAAAAACTGGGCCTTATCTAGTGATGGAGTAGGGTGTGTGCTGGTGGCAGTGGAGTAGACTCCGCTGTACTTGGCAAGAAGCAGGCTTCTAGGTGGTTTTGAGAGAAGAAGGTGAGACGCAGCTGTGCCACAAAGTCTCCTGGCACTCATATGTAAGGATAAACCAGGGCTGCTCCCTGCCAGCAATGCTCCCTTCCCTACAATGCCCCTGTTTCCCTTTTGTGATTCTGCCCTCCTTTTCCCCAGCAAGGTCATCCTGGTCATTTTACTCTGGTTTCACCCCGCCTAATTCCACAGGGTATCCCACCCAAGTCCCTGCATCCAATTGGAGAGGCTTATTTTTGTAGACTGTAGACCCCTGCTTCCCAACATGGACCCTTCAAAAGATAGCTTGGTTGGAGTGACAAATAGATCATTTGATTTTTGTTGGAAGGAAGACAACCATGTTAAGAAGACCTCTGCATTGCAGGTCACACACCTCCATCTTTTCGGCCTCAAATACCTCTTTTGACTTGCAAAGTGGCATCCTCCTAGGGAATTTATCTCTCATTCTTCATTGACCTTCTCTTTGAAAAGAAATACATATAGACACAGACAAGGCAAGGCCTTCATGTCTCTAGGATTAAGGTCCTTTGAATGTTCGCTCTGCCTGTCTGGCTAGTAATGTGGTAAGGTCTGAGTCATGGGAAGGCTCATAGGGGGACTTCCTTTGCTGGCCCTGCCCTGCTGCTCTGCCCATCTCTTTGCGCTTTCCACAGATCTCACACAAGCCAAATCCAGGCGCCTATTTTTTTTCATTCATTCCATCTTTACACTTTCTTTAGAGCAATGACCCACTTAAATGAAAGGGAAACACAAATCCCCAAGGAAATTTGCTGACAGCTGTTTCCGTGGTAGAATTAGGTTGGGCATGTGTCTGAGAAGCTTATGAGCTCTAAGATTCATTTTGGCTTGGGGCAGAGGTGGAGAAAAAGAGAGAGAAGATTTTTCAAAAGTGTCAGGTGACAAATGTTCCTGGGGAAGTTATTGGAGGCTGATGATAGAGGGCTGGGTAAAAAGTAGTTTCTCAAGGGCAGACCTAAGCTGACATTTCGCTATTCTGTTTCATCTCCCTCAGTGTCCTGTTCAGAAGCTCTGTTCCTAAGGTCACAGGTCTACCATTCAGGTCTAGATGGAGCAGGGAAAGCCAAACCATTTTTAGAGATAAAATACACTTGTGGCAGGCAGTAAATGGCAGTATGGTTTGGAAGATAGTTTAAGGACAAAAGATCACAGGTACAGCTTCAAACCAAGAGCCTGGAAACTAAAATTTGTTCTTGAATTTTCCAGGAACTGTGTGTGTACTTTAAGCAAGTCATTTTGACCCCTGTAAGCCTCACATATCTGCAGGATGTGTGGTTTAGACTAGATAATGGCTAAGATGCTTTTTAGCTTTTCACTTTTTTGAAACATATGAAATGATTTACTTATTGGCTAAGATAGCTAAAAATACTATTATTTAGTAAAGTTGTTAACAACTACTCAGACTGAATTCTGTTTCATCCTTTTCCTTTTTCTGATGGAGGTATTTTGTAGGATGGCCAAAAGGTGGGGCACAGAAAAGATCAAAGATCCAAATAAGCCCCCAAATGGACAATCGGCCTCTGAGTCACAGACCACCGATGGGCTGTGGAGTGTAGAGTCCTTTTGGCATTCTTTGGTATGAGTCACAGGCCTCACCATCCCAGGCATCCAATCACATCCTTTCCTTCCCTTATCTGTTTGTCTGGTATGTGGGAGGACCAACCACCTCCATGACTAACAGCCTGGAAACTCCTGACTGAGCCCTAATGTGCACTTTGCATGCTGTCTTCATTCAATTGCAATGGTGTGAATGCAGTGGGCACTGAATAATGTCCGATGCTAAATTTCGCAATAAACCATTTGTTGTTTATTAGGGGAACTGCCAAAACTAGGTATAGCAGATAAAAGTACTCTTAGGTCAGTTTAGAAGCTTAAACTTATAGTGTTAGAGAATTTCAGCGTTATATGAGACTGGAATCTATCTGATCTAATACTAATACTTTAGAGAGGAAGTAAAGACGAAATTACTTGCCAAAGTTACAGGTTAATTAGTGCAAAATCAGGACTCTAAAACACCACTAGATTCTCAGGTTTATGGCCTTTCTACTGTACAGTATTGCTTATGTAAGAACCTGTGTCCATTTTAAATATAATTAATTTTAAATATGCAGTGCATGGCACTACAAAATTTAAAAGACACGAAGGGTTTACAGCGAAAATTTAGTCTCATATCTGTTACGATCTCTAACCACTTAGAATTCTCCTTCTTTGATCAATCTGGACTTTATTTTAGTATAAAGTATGAGGTAGGGACCCAGCTTTATTTTCTTTCAGATGGTTATCCAGTTATTTTACTAGCCGCTAAGGTATGTTTTGCTGATTTGCGACTCTCTTTTGGAATTTTTATGATTATGTTTGCCTTTTCTCCCTCCTATCTGAACTTGAGAGTCAGCTTGCACGTTAAAAGATTATATTGTTTTTTAAAAATAGAATTGTGTTAAATTGGTAGATTAATTTAGGGAGACTTGACAGTGCTATCAAGTCTGCAATAGAGCTTCAGGACATCTTTTCTTCCTGCATAAAAAGAAACACAATAGGAGATAGTACCCTTTCCTCCTTTTGATGCGATTCTGTGAGGGTGTGGTTGTCACATCTTCAAACACCACACCTGACCTCACACCTTAAACTAAAATGTATTCTGGCCACTCTGGCCTCCTTGCTGTTTCTTCAGTTCAGCTGGCAGGTTCTCTCTGTTCAGAACACTCCCCCCACCCAGGTGTCTGCATCGCTTGCTCCCTCACTTCCTTCAGGTATTTATTTGCACGAAGGTCACCATCTCATTGAGTCTACCCAGGCAGCTCTATTTAAAATTGGTATTGCCTCCTCTCCCAGCTCCTGCTTTTCCTTATCTTGTTCTACTTTATTTTCCACACCACTTACTGCCTCTAACACAATAGGAAATTTACTTATTATTCAATTGCTTATTATTATGCTTATTATTTATTGTCTGTCTCCACCATTAAATGTAAGCCTCAAAAGGGCAGAGATTTCTGTTTATTTTTTTTCACTGCCATGTCCCAAGTGTCTAGAACTGTGCCTAGCATATAGTTAGTATTCAATAAACATTTGTTTAATTGAGTAAAAGTAAAGAAAGTATTTCTCTAGTAAGAGATTTTATTAAGAGCACACATTATGTTTTTATCAAATGTCAAATATATTTTCAGCATCCATGGAAATAACCGCATGACCATTTTCTCCTTTCATTCCCAGACATGGCAAATGACATATTAAATTTCCTAATAGTGAAATATTCATACATTCCTGGAATAAAACCAGCTTAGTCATGGTGTATTAACCCTTTCTGAGTTGCCTGATTTTGTTTACATCAATTATATTTAGGTTTTCGAATTGAAACTAAAAGTGAGATTGATTTGAAGTTTCGTCATGACATATTTGTTTGGCTTTGTTATCACGTTATGCTAGCTTCAAGAAATAATTTAGGATTTCCTCACCCACTTTTTTTTTTATTGCCCTAGAATAGTCCAAGTAGTATCAACTTTATACTTTCTTTGAAGTATAATTACTTATGCCTTCTCGTGATTGTAATCTCTGGGTCCTCAAATTTTTTATTTGTTGTTCTTAGTATTTTTTAAATGTAGTTATATTGTTTTTCATTTACATAGTCAAAATTAAGCTAGAGTTAATTATCTCAGGAAATTATCAAGAACAAATCATCTCACACCATACATTCTTTTAAATCAAGTTTCAATTAACTTGAGAGTTCATATAACATTGTTGTGACTCCCCTCCCTTCCTTCTTTCCTCCTTCCTTCCCTCTTTCTCTCCCTTCCTCACTCCCTCCCTCCCTCTCTCCTTTCCTTCCTTCCTTCCTTTCTTCCTTCCTCCCCTCCTTCCTTCTTTCCTTTGAATTCATCAAATTCTTGCTGCAGTTTTAGTTTTATTTTTTGCCTTGACACATTAGAAAAATGAACCCAACTCTTAACTATGCATTTTTCTTCTTGTGTGCTCATGCAGTCTTAAAGCCGTGAATACCTTGTTTTCTAGATGATAAAACAGATGCCCAGGAAGTTCAGTGTCCTGTCCACTTTCATTCTCATCAGAGAGTCAGAAGTAGGTCCCAGATCTCCAGTGCCTTTTGCATTACACCACTGCTTTTTTTTCTTGGGTTTGCATATGTGTGCACATGTGTGTGTATGTGTGTGTGTATGTTCTGCTCTTCTTTCCAAGACTTCGCCCTTCCACAAAGAAATGTTAAATACCAAGTATAAATACCAAGTTACTGTTTAAGGTGTTAGAAGATATGAAAATGAATAAGGTAGTCTTTGTGTTTTAGAAATTTACCATCAGTAAGGGACTTGGACAAGTAAACAGATAATTACAATATTGCACAGAGATGGTGCATATAAAATATAAATGGATAGAAATCACAGGGGTGGGCATCACTAAATGTAACTAGATGGTTAGGAAAAGCTTGACAGAGTCTTGGACTTGGCCCGAGAAGGAAGACTACTCAAGTTTGCCATTCCTTAAACTCAAACGTTCTATCAAGAACCATGCATATCTAAACATATTTTCATTCTAGGGGAGTTACTTCTGCCTAGAGAGCCCTTTGGTTCGAGGCGCTATGTTCTCTGTACTACAATCTCCATAGCTCTTCCTTTCTGGTGATAAATACTGGGCCCCAAAGCACTTTGGAGTTCTCAGTTCCATCCTAAATGGGTTTTACTCTCAGATGCTCCAGATAGAACCATCCCTTTGGCAGTCTTCAAAGACTCCAGCAGTTCTAGGGAGGTAGAAGTTTATTCTTCAGAAGGTGAAAGATAGTGTTTTCTTTTATGTTTGACACTAGAGTCCTCTGGTAGTTGATCAAACTCTGTTCACTTAGTGATTGAGGTTGACACTATCCATTTATTTATTCCAAGTAATTTCTCATTTATTTTTATCATCATTCCTAAACTGGTTCTTTTATTTAACACATTGTGAGTGCCTGCTGTGTGCTTATCTCTGGATTAAGCATTATGGGTGTATAAAGAATTAGAAAACATACTCCCTGCATTGTCTTATTCCTGACTGCCCAAAGGAGTTTTTAGTCTAGTTGGGAAGATAAGACAAATGGAAATCAAAGATAAACAAGAAAGTAAGTCATTGTATAATATGTCTCAAATGGATGATATAGACAATTACTACTATTGAGTACAGGAGAGAGAGTGATTACTATAGGCTACATCAGTTCTTATTTGCCCTAGATTTGCCTATCTTCAAGCCTTTGATGGCTAAGTTAATAGGCCATGTTGGCTAAGCTGTGATACATAACTGTTTGGTCAAACACCAGTTTAGATGTTGCTGTTAAGATGTTTTTTAGATGTGATTAGTACTTAAACCAGTGGACTTTGAGTAAAGCAGATCATCCTCCATAAGATGGATAAATCTCATCCAATCAGTTGGAGGCCTTAAAAGAAAAAAAAAAAAAAACTGAATTCCCTGCGTGTGAAGAAATCCTCCCTCCTGACTGCCTTTGGACTCAAGACTGCCACATCAACTTTTCCCTGGGTCTCTAATCTGCTGGCCTGATTTGCAAATTTTGAACTTGTTGGCTCCCTACAAGCGTATGAGCCAATTCCTTAAAATGAATCCATCTCTCTTTATACATGCATCCTATTGAGTTTGTTTGTCTGGAAAGCCCTGACTGATACAAAGTCCAAAGATTGTCATCCTTTTCCAATGTGCTCTATAAGGCGAGAAGACCTGGTGCATCATAGACGTTCCCATTGAAATGTAAAGTCATACATTTCTTTATTCTTTCAAGAAAAATTTTATTAACTGTCTATTAGTATGGTGGATTAAGAGTATAGGTTTTAAAACCAGCCTATCTAGTTTTTTTTCTACTTGGACCCTAAGTTTTCTCACCTGTAAAATGGAGATAATAATGGTACTGTTGCAGAAAAATTGCAAAAATCAGACTGACGAGAAACCAAGCAACACTTGGAGAGTTGGAGAACTCAGGTTTATTATGCCAACAGTCCCAGGGTAGCTCTCGCTCTGAAGGTCTGGGCCTGGAGCTCAGTTGCAACATTGCTTATATAGAACTTATTTGACTTGGGCTGATTGGTTAATTTGTTCTTGGACTGTTACAAAGTGCAGAAGTTGCTATGGTTGCAGGTAGTTACATAGTGTTACAAAGTGCAGGAGCTGCTAGGGGGTACAGGCAATTATGTTTGTTGCTTAGGCAGAGTTAGCTAAAGGAGGATGAGTTTTTAGTTACTTTTGAGTAGACTTATGGAGCAAGCATATCTACAGAAGCAGAACAAAGAGCTGATTAGCTATTTTGAGTGCAAATTCCTCTTTAGTGCCTCCTTTTTATGGTTGTTTTGAAGAATAATTGAGTTAATAAAAATATGCTAAGTGCTTTGAACATTTCCTGGCATGCTGTAAGCATTCGATACATGTTAGCTATCTTTATTATGACTGTATAGTAGGAGTACTGTGCCTGGCTTTCTGAGACAATGATAAGCATCATACAGAGTTAGCCCCTAAGTTGCTGAGGGGTCTGGACAAGGAAAACCAGTGGCCTGAGCTATGAAGGCAGAGGGAGTAACTTGTGGGGAGGCTGGAAGCTGAGATACTGTGGGTATTCAAGGGGAACTGATTGCCTGAAGTAAAGAGTGTGACGGGTGAGTTGGTGGGAGATAAGACAGAAGAGGTAAGCCTGGGGCCAGATGATGGAGAGCTTTGTATGTTGGAGGAAGAGATCACTTGTCTTTATCTTGTTGATACTTAAGAGGAAGAAAAGCCTGCTCTGTCTCTGTACCTTACTTATAAGAACTACTGCTGGGATTCAAGCCCTTTCCCTCTAGCATCTCTCTTCCCATCTCCTTGAACTTCTGACTGTACTTTAAAGCTCTTAGTTCAAGGCTGCCTCCTCTGGGAAGGCTTCCTGCCAGTTAGGCTTAGTGGGAGCCCCTAGTGTGCTCCTAAGGACAGTGCTTCTATCTTTGAAGACTTATCATATTTAGTCTATGTCTGTTTTCATGTTTATCTTCTCCACATTTGCTAAATTTTTTAAGCGCAGAAATAAAATCTTTTGTCTCTATATACTTTAAGCCTTTAGTCTTGGCCCACTGTAGGTCCTGAGTAATATCTGTTGAGCAAATTAATAAAGAAAATTTAGAGGGCCTATCAGAATCTCCTGGGTAGAAGTTTCAAAAGACACATTGCCAGATCCGCCCGTAGACATGAGATTTCTCTCAGTCTGGACTGGGATTCTTGGGTCTACCTTTTGAAAATGCCCCACGTGATTTTGAGACTCGCTCTTGTTTAAGAATCACTGATATGACTCAACCTGTTTTTCTGTCTGCTCCAAAGTTCACCGAGGGGAAGTGACTTACCCAATGTCACAAAGAACTAAACTACCAAAATATCCTTACCCTCAATCATGCCCTTTCTTTTACATTATATAAAAAAAACAGAGATGTGTTGGGAAGAAGAGATTTGATGTGAGGCATGAAACAACATATTGGTATGAGATGACAGTTCTCTGGTACTTCAATAACAATAATTATCATTAATGATAATAAGCCCCATTGTATTTGAAAGTATAGACATTACTGATGATGGTGCAGATGTTTGGGAGAAAAAATGAGGCACCGCTTGGCTGGCGACAGTATGCGGGGTGACTCAGCCCTGACCAGCCCTCCTTCCTTGTTTGTAAGGCACATGGGCAGCATCTGCCTAAGTGAACATGGTCCGAAGAGCCATTCTCGGGCTTTTGGAGGAGGGAGGATGCAGAGAGCATTTAGTCTAGTGACCCCTTTTTACTGATGAGGAAACTGAGGTGCAGGGAAACTGAGTAGTGCCCTCAGATGCTGCAGCCAGTTAATGGAAAAGCTGGGCCTACAGGCTAGTTCCCACAGCTCTTTGCCAAGCACACGTACAATGGCTGCTCCTGAACAATCTAGTTAAATGTTCCCAATTTGAGGGATAGCCATTTGATTCCCTTAGATGTCCCCAAAATGTCCCAATCAGCCGAGTTCATGCCCCAATCTGACCTATACAACTCCTTTCAAACCTTCTTCTGCCTTTGCTTCCAGTTCGTTCTCTAAAACTCAGCACTGGTCAGTGCCTTCCTCTTCACCACAGAGACTTTTGCTGGTTTCTCATGATGTAAAACTCCAAACTCCTTAGCAAGGCACTGCAGGCCCTTCAAAACTCACCTGAACCTGTCTCCTCATGTCATCTCCCACCCCTGTTCTGCATGGCTGGTGTGGACACTGTTGCCTCCTGCCCCATACTCACTCCAGATGCTCCTTTTCTGTCCGTCAGCGCCCACCACGGACTAGAGAGGTTGCAGGTCCCAGGTACTCTCTCCCTCTCATCTCCCTTGGGCCTAGAGCCTAGGTTATGAGCTGGGCTGGCAAAAAGAATGAAGCCTGTGGAAGTCTGAAGAGGAAGCTATGGGGTCACTTCTGGTGAAAACTTTTCTCCTTCTAAAACAGAGAAATAGACACAAAACATCCCTTCCGTCTCCTTTCTCATTTTGGAGGATGCAGCCTGAGCACCTGGTAACTAAAGGTGCTGCAGTTATTTTAAGTTCAAAACAATCACCGAGTAGCTGACCCACAGCCCAGATGTCACTGAGCCAACTTGCCCAGCTCTGGAACTTCCTGGACCTGGGCTTGCTGTCATATAAGATATAAAGGTATCGTGTAATACTATATTGAAGAATAAATCTCTAAGTAACAAACTTGAAAATGCACAATGACTCTGGCCTTCCATTATTTGTATCCTGACTGGTACCGTGACTCTTCTTTACTCAAACTGGGACTTGGGGAAGAAATGTGCCCCTCCCTCAGCTGACTCATAGAAAGGAGGCCAGTCTTAAAACTACAGAAAAACTCAAGTCTCCTCCCTCACTCCCACTTGCTCCTCAGGCCTGCCATTTGGAAGCCGTCAGAGGAGTCATTCCTACGTCCGCAGGCCACCGGCATCTGGGTGCAGGAGGGGCTCAGTGCCCTGGAGCTGCTCAATACAATTCTGGGCTGCCTGGTCTATGGCTTCACTTCTTGTTTTCCCGTTTTCTCTTTAATTTAGCAGTTCGAGTTTGATGGAGCCCTGTTACTTCCATGAGGGCTTTAGCTCTCTCCCGGAGATATTCTGCCTCTCCACTCACCTGTCTCCTTGTCCACGTAACAGGGCGGTCTTCCAAATTCCACCCGATTGCCTGATCCTTATTGTTTTGACGCCGGTCTTCATGGCCGGAGTTGAACAATGCTAGTTCTCACCTCTCTCTAGGCGAGAGAAGAACGGGAGGAACAAACCCGTTTGCTTGCGTACTTCCAAAAATCCACTTTCTCTTCCACTCCACGGTATCCTCCGCCCTGAACGCTCCTTCGTGCCAACATCTCCCCTTGTTGAAATTTTTCTCACCCTCAAAACCCTCGCCCACGTGCATGTCCCTTGTGAAGTGATCCTCGTTCACTCCAGTCACAGAACCCACATTTCTTGTAGCACTTGCAGGAGCCTGCGTGGTCTGCACCAATCAGCTGGCGTGTGTCACACTGCCTTGTGCTGGAGTTGTGACATGCGGCCCCGCACTGAACCATAAGCCCCCCGGGACCTCAGTTTACACATGTTTTTAATCCTCTGCTGCAGGGTGATGCAAGTCGACACACAGTTATTGTGCTCTGCAGTGATATCTCAGGACTTCCTGTCATGGGGAAGAATAAATGTATTTATTGTTCGAAGCTACTTTTATTTGGGTTTACGATTCCTTGTAGAAGACAAAATCACCATCACTAATACGTATACCAACTAAGTAAATAGAGGTGGGAGTAGAAACAGGAGTTTTCTACTATTTATTTCAACGTGGGGTGTGTGCGAAGGGGAATGACTGAGAGAAGGGATGTTAAGAGTGCGTATGTGTGTCCGCGTGTCTGTGTGTGTGTGCGTCTGTGTGTCTCTGTGTATGTGTCTGTGTGCAAAAGCACAAAGCTAAAGGAAAGGAGTTAATATAGGAAAATGTTGGGGGGGGGTGCAAGGAGGACTTTTTATTTAGAAACAAGACTGAAATAATAAACTCCACAAACAGTGT
This sequence comes from Rousettus aegyptiacus, assembly GCF_014176215.1. Lineage (NCBI taxonomy): Eukaryota > Metazoa > Chordata > Mammalia > Chiroptera > Pteropodidae > Rousettus > Rousettus aegyptiacus. Next base: position 77,859,153 of record NW_023416287.1, read on the forward strand.
TACCCCAATATGGATTAGTAAAATCTAGATGTCCTTTTTAACAATAAATATTGCTTGGTGCCCCAGGTCTGCTAAGGATGGCTAATAATACTCTATTCTCTAAAATTTTAACTCACCTCATCCAAACCAATGCTTCCTAACAAGAAATTTGATTTTACTCTCAATAGATAAAGAAAATAGTTTTTATTCTCCATTTAGGTCAAAAGCAATTTTGGCAGCAGTTCAAACACTCCTTGGGGCACCAAGAATAACTAGAAGCTTATCTTTGTGAATGTCGTTTTTGGGTGATTCTCATTTTCTGGTATTTTTCTTCTCCAGTCCTTTACATTTTCTTTATTCTATTAAAAATTTTGCAGTTTTCATTTATTTTTCATCACAATTCTTTTCTTTGACATCTCTCCACACTTTCCTTATCTAGGTCTTTTTTCATTCCTTTCTGGGACGATGGTACCATTTCAATAATTCACATTAATGGAGGTGGGAGATTTGGGGTCCTCTGAGCAGCAAGAATGCAGTCTGGTAACGTAGAGGGGGTCCTGGACTGGAGCGCCAGAAACCTGTCTTTTTCTGTAGCACTTTATCACTAACTAGCTGGACGACCTTGGGCAAAATAGCAACTTTTTAGAATCTTGGGGCCCTTATCTCTAAAAAGAAGGATTTGACAAATATTATCTGTAGGCATTAACATTCTGTGACTTTTTGGGGAAAAAAAAAAACCAAACAGCTTTATTGAAGAAGTGAGATTTGCACTTGTATTTGAAAATATGCTTCTTTGGTGATAATTAACACTGGATTTAAAAGTCGTTTTGTATTCTGCAACTTTGTGGTGACTTGAGCTTTATTAATGAGGGCTGGGATTTGGCACCAGCATTTCCCAGGTCGTCATCAATCAAACACTGGAAACTTTCCCAGATAGGAACCAACTCTGAAGGAAATAAGGAGATAGAATAGTAACAGTTCTTAACTCAGGTTCTCTCTCTCTCTGTGTCTCTCCCTCCCTCCCTCACTCTCTCTCTTTTGCTATTGTGATAAAGACATAGAACGTAAAATCTACCCTGTTAATGAATTTTTACATGCACAGTACAGTATTATTGCCTATGATCGTACAGCAGATCTCTAGAACCTTTTCATCTTGTGTGATTGAATCTCTATATTCATTGCATAGCAACTCTCCATTATCCGCTTTACCTCTAGCTCCCGACAACCACCATTCTGCTCTCCGACTCTGTGAGTTCAACTACTTTAGAAACTTCATGTAATTTGTCCTTCTGTCATGTGCTAATTTCACTTAGCATGATACCTTCAAGATTCATCCTTACTGTAGCATGTGACAGTTTCTTTCTTTTTAAAGGCTGTGTAATATTCCTTGACTTATGTGCTAAACTATATATTTTTTCTGAGTTTGATACAAATAAAATTAAAACTCACATGTTTTGCCTCAGTACCCTTTGCTGCTCCTGCCGATGGTTCATGGTGCCCTCATGAATGCAAAAACTCTGGGCAGATTGGCCTAATACTCACTTATACCCAGAGATGGCTCTCTTTACCTTTTGATATATTACCAATGTTATGTAAGTATCCTTTTACTAATTTTCATTAGAGTTAGGTTTATACAAAACAGAAGTCTTTGTCTGAAAACATGGCCTTTTTGATTGAATCATTAGACTTTTGAGGGACAGTCTAGATTCTTGTCTTGACTCTGAGCAGCCTTGGGCAAAGTTCCCCCCATTGTGGGCCTCAGCTTCCTTATCTGTAAAATGGAGAGGTAAGGCTGATTCCATGGTCTTCAGTGAGGACTGTTTTGCCCTTCAGTGGACATTTGGCAGTGTCCGAAGACATTTTTGGTTGTCGAATCTGGCCTGTCATTACCTCTACTGGGTAGAGGCCAGAGATTCTGCTAAGTATCCTACCATGCACAGGAAAGGCACCCCCACTTTGCCCAGAGTTCTCTAGCATCTATAAAATGCCCTGACTCCTATGCCTTCAATTTTCCTGTAACTCTCTGGCTTGGACCTAAGACAAAAGTGTGAAATAGAAAAGTCTATCTAACGTCTCCCTTCGTCTTTCACCGTCTGTCCTTTCAAAGCTATCATTCTCTTTCCCCTCCCTTCACTGTTCCGTCATAATCTGGGACAGGTTTAAGAGGCATATGCATTTGGACAGTGCATAAACTCTGGGTGGCATCAGGCTGGCTTGAGGGAGGAAGACATTTGATCAGCCTAGACCTTTGCTGCCACATTGCTTCCACCTCATGTTTTGAGTCCATGTGTGACACCCTCCCCTTCTCTTATGTAAGCTGATGTTTTAGTTTTTAGTTTTAATTTTAGCTACTGTTAGATTTTGTTCCTTACGCGTTCCTATCCTGACAGTTGCTGTCTTGTGCAGAACTTTAATGTGTAAAAAATAATAATAATAATAGACATATCTGCCTATGTAGGTCTGGTCCCAAAGAACCAAAGACATAAAATCCCTTACGTTTATCTTCCCTTTAAGATATAAGCTTTAATAATACATTTCTAACTTGTCTTCTGTGCTGGAAATATATTAATTATTTACACATAAAAGCTAGAACCTAGGTGTTGTCTTTGATACTTCTTCCTCTCGTCTTCAGCCCTAATCTATCTCCCAGTCCTGTCAATTTTACCTCCTAAATATCTTCCAAATCCACTACTTAGTCCCACTTCCATCAATAACTCCAGCCCAAGTTTCTCCCATCACTTCTTCTGGGACCACAGCGACCTACTCTTAACATCATCTCCCCTGGTCCCCTCCAGTCTTTCGTTCACACGGAAACAAGAGCCACCATTTTAAAACACGAATTGGATCCCATTAACCTCAGTCATGAAACCCTTCAATGGCTTTTTATTCTGCTGAGGATAAAGGCGAAGCTCATTTATATGCCTGTAGGAGGTGCCTCCCTTCCTCCCTCTATTCCGCCCCCTCCTCCTGCTCCTCCTCCGGACACAGCTACCCCCACTTTTTCCCCATGTTCTTCACTCCAGCAACAGTAGCCATTTTTCAGTTCCCTGAACTCTCCATGCCCCTTCAGGGCCTTCGCACAAGCTTCTTTCCCAGCTTGGGATGTTCTTTCCACCCTGACGTCTACCCTCGTGTGTTAGGTCGGGTTCCAGGAACAGACTCTGATGACTGGGACCTGAGTTTCTAACAGCCGTCTTCCCTTATCTGGGGCTTAAGTTACCTGCAGTCAACTGCGGTCTGAAAATATTAAATGGAAAAATTCCAGAAATAAACACTTCCTGAGTTTTAAATTGCACACTGTTAGGAGTGATGGATGAAATCTCGCACTGTCTGGCTTTGTCCTGCCCTGGACGTGGATCCTCCCTCTGTCCGGAGTCTCCTCACCGTAGCTGCAGACGCTCCCCGCCCCTTCGCCACTTAGTAGCTGCCTCGGGTGTCAGACCGACTGTAGGTCGACTGACTGACTGTTGTGGTGCCGCAGTGCTTGGGTTCAAGTAACCCTCATTTTGCTTCATAATGGCCCCAAAGCGCAAGAGTAGTGATGCTGGCAATTCGGATATGCTGAAGAGAATCTGTAAAGCGCCTTCTTTGAGTGAAAAGGTGAATACAGCAGATCCTCGAATAATGTCACTTCGTTCAATGTGTTTTCATTATAATAACATTGATGAGAAAAGAAAAACTGCTTCTGACACTGTCTGTGCGGAACGTGCACGTCCCCCCCATGACTGGGTGGGTTTCCTCTGGGTCATCTGGTTTCCTCCCACATCCCAAAGCCGTGCACTGGAGGTGGATGGCTTCTCTGCGGTCTGAGTGACTGCGGGTGTGAGTCCGAGAGGCCCTGTGATGGAAGGGTGCCCTATCCGGGCTGCGTCCCATGTCGTGCCCTGAGCTGCTGCGATCGGCTGTGGCCACCCTTGACCCTGGACTGGAATAACTGGGTTGGAAAATCACTGTCTGACTTGTTTTTATTCATCTTTCTTAAATGTATGTGTAGCTCACATTTACTTTAGTGTTTAATGTTGGAAATGTTTTGGGTTTTTACTTAGATGTTTGGTAACGTTTTTGTGACCAGAAATATGCCGTTGGAACTTAATCACTTGTTTCTGTCAATTAGCCTGTGATATTTTGACACAAAACTCCTGAATGTTGAGAATTAACATTTTTCTAATTTGCATAAGCTGTTAGCTTAGTTATGATATAGTGCAACACTTTATATCAAAGGTATTATTTATTTATATTGCATTTATGTTTCCTGGTGAATATTGGATCAACTCCTTAATTAAATAGAGATAATTTTTCCTTTATGTCTTCATATTCCCCAGCAGCTGGTAAAATATTGCAGCTGTTCCTAAAACACTTTGGGATGACTTCAGTATCTCACTGAATCTTGGTGGAGACAAGATGGAACTCTGTCCGTCCTGTGGCTTTGCTTAAAGTCAAAGCAGCCCGCTCCTGGCAGAAGCCCTCGGGCAGCTGTCTGCTATACTGGAGCCAGGGTGGAGGCCTGAGCTGCTGTTTGTTTTGCTGCTGTTCTTGGCTGGAGGTCAAGCTCTGATTTTCTTCTGACTCGGGGAGTGGTTTAGGCAAATGTGGCCTATTCAGCAATCGTCAGGTTCCTTGAGTAAAAGAGTAGCAGCTTCTGGTGATTACAAGGCATTAGAGTCCTCTATAACCTGGCTAATGGTGGGATGTTGCAGTGACGGCAAATCTTTGATAAAATTCTGCCAGCGATACCAGCATAAAAGCAGTCATGTAACCTGCTCCTGTAAGCTCAGGGGATGCCCCTGACTTCGTGAAAGTGTTTCTTCAAGGGGAATGCCATGATTTCTTTCTTTCTTTTTTAAAATTTATTTTTGTTATGGTGACATTGGTTACCAAAATCCATTAAGTTTTAGGTGCACAATTCAACAGTAAGGCACATGTATTGCATTGTGCGGAATGCCATGATTTCTGATGACTGGACTTAAGTCAAGGTCAGAGTCCAAGATTGGCTATCCTCATCATCATAAATCATTGCATCCACATTGGGTTAAGATGCTCACCAAGAGTGCTTGTTGGAGTCCCTAAAGTGTGGGGGCAGAACTTCTCTAAAGGTTTCTCCAAAGGTATTATTAGGTCCCGGGCTTGCCTGATCCTTATACTTCATTCATGTTAGCATGGAAGGGCTTGGATAATTTATTTTTATTTTGGGAAAATATGCGTAACATACAATTTTACCATTATACCCATTTCTAAATGCCAGCATTCAGTGGCATTAAGTAAATTCACATTGTACAACCATTGCCTCCACCCATCTCCAACACTTTTCATCATTCAAAACTGAAACTGCGCTTATTAAACATTCTCCTCAGTTCCTCAGCCCCTGGCAACCACCTTTCTGTATGTATGAATTCGGCACTCTAGGAACCTTATTTAAGTGGAATCATACAGTACTTATCCTTTTGTGTCTGGTTTGTTTCAGTTAGGATTAATGTCTTCAAGGAACCTGGATAATTTTTTTATATCAATCATATTCCCCGAATACCACTCAATTCACTAAAATAAATTTCTAACATCCTTTATGCTGTTTAAGAAACCCATGGAGCAGATTTAAGAAACAATATTTAAGGGGCTTAGTAGCCATCTCTGAATTGCAGATCCTCGGCTTGGAGTTTTTCATGTGCTAAATAATCACTTTTTGCACATTATATAGTTCAAACCAAAGTCTTTTTAAAGTAAATGACCACACTGACTGCTAATGCATAGTTAAAATTCAAAAGCTCCTGACAGGTCAAGTGCTGAGTGTTAATAAGAAAGGGACATCCTAGTCTAAGCCATGCCACCCTGAACACGTCTGATCTCGGAAGCTAAGCAGGGTCAGGCCTGGGAGACCACCTAGGAAGACCAGGTGCTGTAAAAAAAAAAAAAGGGGGACGTTTCTCATTGAAGAGCAGGGTCACTTTTTTGGTTCTGTGACCCAGTAGGGTTTTTGGGGGTCAGTTACAGGATGTCTGGGGTTTTGCACAAACTTTCCTCTCTCTCTCTCTCTCTCTCTCTCTCTCTCTCTCTCTCTCTCTCTCTCTCTCTCTCTCTCTCATGTGTGTTTCTAGGGTAAGAATTCAGAACTTTTATCAAATTCTCAGATGGGTCATGGTCACCCTAAAAATGTTCTGAGCTATGTTAAAAGCAGAAATACTATTTTCTGTAGTGTTTTGGAGGAAACAAATAGAAAAAGGTCTATATATCCAGGTGTGGCGTACAGTGCACTGAATGTGTATTTCCCCAAAGCTCATATGTTGAAATCCTAACCTTCAATATGATGGTATTAGGAGGTGGAATCTTTGGGAGGTAATTAGGTCGTGAGGGCGGAGCTCTCATGAGTGGGTTGAGTGTCCTTATTAAAGAGACCTTAGAGAGCTCTCTCGCCCCTTCTGCCAGGTGAGAGCACAGCAAGGAGATGTCCATCTACGAACTAAGACATGGGCCCTTGCCAGACACCAGATCTGTCGACACCTGGATCTTAGACATCTCAGGCTCTAGGACTGTGAGAAGCACAATTTTGTTCTTTGTAAATTATGCCGTTCTGTATGGGTCCCCATGTTTTATAATCCCTCTTCTCAGAGTCAGCAATTTTATATCAGACCCACAGCTGTAAAGCTTTCCCTGCCCATGAGGGCAGCTGCTTCTCACAACTCTAGGGGGCACTGTTCACTTTCACTGTGTGTGGACGAACCGTCCTGACGCTGGGCAGCACGGCAAGCAGCCTCGTTAATCACCGAGGCTTTCTCGTACCCACAAGACTCCGAAGGCCACGACACCATTTTTCTCATGGCCAATTTACTCTTTCGCATAAAAATGTTTAGCACGGGCTGTGAAAAAGATAAAAGAAGAATTGAGAATGGGACCCTTCCCTCTGGGTTCCAACTTAGCAAGGTGATTCTCGGTGTTTTGAAAAGATTTTTACTGTGATTGGCTAATGAGGGAGTTCCGGGAGATCAATAACATCAGGAGGCTCTCAAGGCTAATCAATCATACCATGATTTTCCGTTATAGACTTCCCTCCCTACCAATTTAGCTGATAAAAACCATTCCTTCCTACCTGGAATGCTCTTCTCACTGTGCCTGTTTAATTTCTCTACATACTCGAAATCCCAGTTCAAGTCTCACCTTCTCTGTGAAGTCTTCCCTGACCACTTCTTCCCGTAGTCTCTGTTCCTTCTGAATCCATTCAGTACCACTCAGACTGTACAGCTTGTTATAAGCATTTACAGTGTATTTGCTATGTACTGTTAGTTATACGTATCTATGATAGGATCATATTTTGAAATGTTATTTGGTGTAACTATTCTTGCTGGTAACTTTTGTTGCTCTGCAGCCCTCACTTCCCATCGAGCTGAGGCATCCAGTGAATCAGGGGGTGCAGAATTAGAGGAACAGTTCCCAAGATAATCCTCATGTCTGACACCAGTTGCAGGTTTGGGGTGGGGGTTCTCAAGACCATCCTTAGATTTGGTAATTCACTCAAAGGACTCATAGAACTCCCCGAAAACTGTTGTACTCGTGGTTATGGCTTATTACAGGGGAAAGATACAGGTAAAGAAAGATAAGACCAGCCAAGGGAAGAGACACATGGGGCAGCATCTAGGAAAGATCTAAGTGTGGAGCTTTCTGTCGTCTTCTCCCAGTGTCATGGATAGTGTTACCCTTCCAGCAAAGATGTGTGATAATGTATATGGAGTACTGCCAACCAAGGAAACTCCACTGAGCCTCAGTGTCTAGAGTTTTTATTGGGGTTCTGTGGTTGAGTGTCCACATGGCTGCTTTAGGTGCCAGCTCCTTTAGAAGGTGAACTGATATCATGTGACTCAAAGCGCCCACCATAATCAAGGACACTCTTATCAGACAAGACACTCCAAGGGCTCCCCAGGGACCAATGGCAAAGGCCAGTGGTCTTAACTTTGCTCTTTGGGCAGAGTTAAATTCTTTACTATGTGGGGGTGTCACAGAATCTGGCTGAAGAGTAGAGTTGAATTTCCCTTCCCAATTTCCAAAGCAAGCTCTCAAAGTGCGCTTCAGAGACTGCAGCTGTCATTTTCATTTACAAGATTTTTATGTGTAGAGCCAGCTTCTTTGAGAGAAGGAGAGTTTGTGAATTCTATGGGAGCCGACACTGGAGGACTAGAGTTTTGGGATTATACAGGTAAATAATAGAAGAGAGAATGAGGAAGGCTGTGCTATAAGGGTGGCTTCTCAACACACAGGAAGGCAGTAAGAACCTTTCCCGGGCTGGAAGGAAGAGCTTTGAAGATCTAGAGAGGAGAAAAGGGAAGGGCTTTGGCTTGACCCATTTGTGGGGTTGAAACCAAGGGCTGAAAGTGGAGGTAGAAGCTCCCCTGATGCATTAGAAGATCTGGATGCAGAAAGGAGACCTGCCCTTCTTTCTGCCTAGAAATCTTAAAGGAGACCGGCTCACAGAGTGACCCACACTGAAGATGGAGTACACATAAAAGATTTTCTGGGATGTAAGCAAACCCTCACCTCAAAATGGCATGTGCGGGACCACGTGCATATCCATTATTATGCTGCATGATACATAGACAAACAGATGTCTGCCCACATCAGTGGCAAGGATTAGTGTATTTTCTCAGGCACAATAGGCGATTTATAGCTTTCTTATCTTTCTTGGTTAGTTGTCTAATCTCTGAATAAACACAGTTGTGTGCAATTTATAGCTGATCACATCTGACTATGTTTTCTTTGTTCAGATGCCTATGATAAAACTCCCTGCTCCTGGGCCTGGCATTTAGGCCCCCGGAGTTTGGCCTCAGCCCTCCTGCCCAACATTAGCTTCTGTTCCTCCTCCTCAGACAGCTTGCCCTCAGCTTAACAGGACTTGGCAGCAACTGAATGCACCTTCCCACCTCTGCACCTTTACTCAGGCTGTTGTTTCTCTCTGGCCTGACTGTCCCTGTCTCCACTGGGCTTAAATTCTACTTCCTCTGGGAAGCCCTCCTCAATTTTCCAAACCTGAAGTTGACCTCTCACAGCACATTGGCTTTACCTATGTTATGGGATCTACAAAATGCTGCTATTTGTCATTATTATCTATTACCTAAATATAGGTCATGTCTTATGCTTGACTGTTAATTCCTCAAAGGCAAGGACCATGACTTTTCTTATTTAATCTCCGTGTCTCTAATAGCACCAGACACAAGTCCCTGTATGCTCAGGTGCTGAGTGAGCACCACCTGAATTGACACATATATACACACACGCACCTTCAGTCTCGGTCTGCTAGTATCTGGGGATATTGAGGAAGAAGGAGTGAAATGTAATGATTCAGGGAGATTTTGGGAGGAGCTGAGACTGAACTCTGATGCCGAGGGCAGGGGATGCAGCCAGCAGATGGTTGGGATAGAGCTTGACATTTTAGTAGACTTGTCAGGTGGAGTGGCTTCAAAGTCCTAGAGTTAGAGACTAAAAGAGCTGGCACTTTTTCCATCGGACCAGACCCATGCTTTTGTATCTCTGCAGTCAAATTTGGGTGGCAGGCTAGGGGTATGGGATGGACCCCATGAGGCCCGGAGAGCTTATCTTCCGATTCTTGCAAAGCCTCCAGAATAGAGAAAACCAGGTTTCCTTTGTATCATCCTAAGGTGTCCACGTGGTGGGATGTCAAGAGGTCCAGGAGCAAAGGTCAAGAACTCACCATTCACAAAGAAGAGATAAAAAAAACAACCTATAACTGTTCTCGGAAGTGGTCACTCTCACTAGCAGTCAAAGCACTATGAATTAAGGCAACTTGGGGTTGGTCGCCCCCTCTCTTATTTTTGTTCAGTGGTGGTGAAGGTGAGGATAAGTTACAGGTCATTCCTTTTGAGCCTTTTAAAACACAAGTCTAAAATGGACATAACCTTGACCAACTTAAAAGTAATAAAATTGCAGCCCTCTTAGATACAGTAATTCTACTTCTAGAAATTTATCTTTAGGAAATATTTATGACAATGCACAAAGACCAAGAAAACATTTATAGTGATTCATTTTTAATAACTATTAAAAAGAAACACACTAAATGTATGAGATTAGGAATTGGGTAAATAAACAATAAACAAACAAATGTAAATACACATTCTTACTATAGACTACTCTGAAGTGAACATGATGTTGAAGATTTTGGGCAGCCTTCCTTAAAACTCTATTCCCTGAATCAGGGCTGTTTTGTGTAGATGTACTTTCCACACAAGACACGTCTTCTGTGCAGTCCCCAAGAAATGTGGCACAGATCCCTTTACCTTTGGGAATGTCCTATGCTTGCTTGAGTCAAACCTCACCAAGGACAGAATGAGTGGAAGGTTGGGTGGGGCTGGGTGCAGATGCTCCCAAGCCTGCATGTCAGGGGCTGGGTTTGTAAACGGGTGCTGAGCAGGCCACTGCGTGATCAGCTACTCCCAGCAGGGTACAGCTCAGGAAGGAGTCTGGTCTTTATCTTTGGTGGCTTCTTTTTCTATATCTAATGGATGGAGGAAAAGGCATGGACGTTAGACTGAATCACTGACCCGACTGATGTTAGAGAATGCTTCTCGATATGGAAAGATCTCAGTATACATTGTCAAATGAAATTAGCTGTTCACAAAATAGCATAGTACAGTATTATTTCATATTTTTCATAGAAGCATTATCTATTTCTATATCTACACCTACACTTACACTTCTATCCATAGCTATACACATGTAGAACAATGTCTAGAGAGAAGGCTTACCAAAATGTTGACACCTGTTATTTCTGGGTGATGAAAACGCAGTGTATTTTATTTGTGTTTAATTGGTATTTAAGGTTTTGTCTTTTTTGTTCCTTCCTCCTTCCCTTTCTATTTTCCCTCCCTTCTTTCTTTCTTTTTTTCTTTCTTTTTTCTTTGGGAGGGAGGGGATGTGGAGGAGGTTTTGGGGAGGACGGAGGGCGTTTCGATTGAGGATGGATGTGCTTTATGTTTCTTTTGTCGGAGTGAGGGTAGTCTTTCGCTTATCCTTCTCCTCTTCCTGCCTTTCCTTCCTTCCTTCCTTCCTTCCTTCCTTCCTTCCCTGCCTCCCTTTCTTCCTCCCTCCCTCTTCCCCCTCTCTCTTTACTCAGAAATATATATCACTTGTGTAATAACAATTGAAAAAGAATAATGACCTCTGGGGAGATCCGCCTCTGATTTTCTTCTCTTCTGCCCACTAAACCATAGAAAGAATTCCCGATTTGAAGTGTAGGTGGCCCGTAGTGAGAGTCTGGCGAAAGAAGCCATTCATTCTGATTGGGGCACCTGGGAGTGTCAGGGAGAGATGGCCTTTGAGGAGGTCGGTCCTGTAGAGAGGGAAGGGGAGGAAGACCATGCCATGGTGAGGGCGCAGAGGTAGCGATGAAAAGTGCATGGTTTTGTTGTGGGTGATGGTCTACTCCAGGCCTCTGAGGATGTGGATGCTGAGTGTAGGCTGCTCAGAGATGCTCGGGGGGTCATTGAAATTTGGTAAATTCTTACACTTATTGTCTCCCCTCAGGACCTTGGGTACTGCTTGTAATCATCCTGGTACCCTTTTCAGTTTGAAAGTCTTGATGTGAAAGGAACGTCAGGTTCACGGGAAGCAGACACTTTTTATGAAATTCCCTCAGCACGTTTGCCAGTGCTGAGTAGAGGGGAGAGGCCCAATGAATGGATAGGTCTTGAGTTGGCATTAACTCGAGTTAATGCAGCTACAGGGAACAACTCCCTTTCTCACATTCTTGGTCTCGAGGAGTTTAGAAGATGCCTATTTACAGAGTTTCCTTCTCTAATGCTGTTGTTAATAGAAGCATGAGGGGTATTATGAGTAATTTGGTACCCATAATAGTTAAATTTAGTTTACAAATAATTGCCTTTTTATCCCCAGAATGGATTCAGGGATACTTACATAATAAAATAACTTAAGCTCACTTGCACTCTGACATGCTGCTTGCCGCGGATGCTGCCAGCCTGCTGGGAATTATGTCCACCTGCTGTTTTAATGATCCACACGGCACAGCGAACCAGTTTCACTGATGTGCCCTTTATAGTTAAATTATTCTCATACTTATAAAGTGTTCCTCTAACTATCAAGCCAGGAACAAAGAAAGCCGGCTGTACTATTTGGGGTCTTGTCAAAATCTAGTCCTGGCATGGAATGCATTAGCGGTTCCCTGACTGGCCTGCCTCAGTGTGTGGAGGGCGGACAGCGTCCAGGGCTCTGATTTCCACGAAATGGGAATGCGGAGAGGTGCCATGTGCAGTGTTGGTACAAGAGAGACGGTCAGCAGGTTGAGGCTTGGAGGCCCCTCTCCTCTGCTTTCCAGAACATCCCTGTGGCAGCTAAGGGTGGCTCTCAAGGCTCTCTGCCAGGCAGGGAGACTTGGAGGGGGTTATTTTTTATAGTTGGTAAACTTGGCTTAGTGGTAGGGGCTGGTTCCCAGGCTGTTGAAGGGAATAACTAAACATGGAAACCACATGAGAGGCTGAGCGTCTGGGGTCCCTGGGGAGGAGGGGGCAGTCCCAAACCCTGTTCTCTCACAGTTAGGCCCTAGAGAGCCTATTGTCAGCAGGATCATTCACTTCAGACAATTTGCAAATTGTACTTTCTCTTCGTTCAGTTCTCTGGAGGTAAAGTGAGTCCTGCGTATTCTGCAGGGGAGTTGCTTTGCCGCTCTCCTTTGTCCTAGCCTGACCTCCAGAAACCCCTGGGGGCACGTCTGAGGGTTTTTTAGAATGTTCGTTGTTTGCCAGACACCAGAGAAGACTATCTTCTTACAAAATGGTGACTTAAAAAATGTGTTTGTTGATGACAGGCAGATGGACCAAGTCTGGAGAGCAAAACTATATTCATCTGTTAACCCACATATAACTCGACTCAAGACTAATTTTATCCACAGTTTCAATCCCAACCTACATCGAATGAAGAAGATTGCATTACCTAGGAGGAAAATCTTACCCAGAAGCCCCTCAGTGGACCCCTCCTTAGGGTTTCTTAGGGAGGGTTGGGTCATATGCTCATTTCCCAGCTGCACGGGAAGCTGGGAAAGTGAGCGAATGGCATTTTGCCGCAGTGGGCTGTGGGTTATTCAGCGAGGAGGAAGTGTCAAGGAGATGCTTGTTGCATAGGAAGCCATGAGTATCTGCCATATTTCCCCGGTGTCTGGTCCTCCAAACATCTGATCCTGGCCATTGGCAGCAACGTCCAAAAGTCCAACGAATCCCACTCGTCTGTCTCGGCTTGTTCCCTCTCTGGTTTGGAAGCTGTTGCTGGGATGGGGAGATCCTGGTTATAGCCCATGGCAGACCATCTCCTGCCACCCTGTTAGCTAGAGCCTGAATCACAGGTGCCAGTCTGCTGGCCCCCTGACGAGTGGCCCTGATACTTGTTCCACTCCTCTCACTGTCTGCTGGGAAAGCTCTCGTCCTGCTACACCTTTATTCCAGCAGCTCCATCCCCCATCAACAAACTGCCGGTCCCATCTTCAGGCAGCAGGGTGACTGGCTCATGACAGCCCTGGTGGACTGACCTTAATGGGGTCCGGCAACACCGCGTCTCGTTCTTTCTTTGGTCGCCTTACTTATGCGTCTCAGGGACCATAATTTATAACTCGTGGGAGTGCGCCCATGGGAGTGCCCCACTGTGATTCGCCTCCCAAAGGGCTGCTCTCCGGGAGGGGGTGTGTGCGCTTACTCCTGTTGTGTTTCTGACTCATCGGTTATAATTACATCCGACAGTTTATAACAGTAACCCAATTGTGATGAACCAAATACAAGTTTTATTTTTCTCGTATAAAAAGAAGTCTGGAGGAAGGCAGTCTAGAGCTCATGCAGAGTATCCATAATGTTATCAGGGACTCAGACCTCATGTTTCTTCTGCTTTGCCATCTGTAGTGTATGGCTTTTGTCCTTCTGATTTTAAGTGCACCTCAGAGTCATAAAACCTTCCCATTGTCTATATTCCCACAAGACACTGGGTCCCCCTTTGTGAAGGACACCTTGCAAAACTCTCACATTCCCCAGAGATCTGATACGTATTTGCATTTCTGCAGGGTCTCTGGCTTCCAAAAAGGACAGTTTTTCACTTCTGTCTTTTGTCATGTTCCCTTCCCTGCCCTCCCCTCCCTTCTCCTCCTCTCCCCTCCCCTGCCCTCCCCTCCCCTGCCCTCCCCTCCCCTTCCCTGCCCTCCCCTCCCTGCCCTCCCCTCCCCCTCCCTCCCCTGCCCTCCCCTCCCTCCCCTCCCCTCCCCTCCCCTCCCTCCCCTCCCCTCCCCCTCCCTCCCACTTCCCCTTCCCTTCCCTTCCCTTCCCTTCCCTTCCCTTCCCTTCCCTTCTTTCCTTCCACAAATACTTTTTGAGTCTTCAGTCTATGTCGGACAATGTCTTAGGCTCTTAGGGACACAGGCTTCCTTTGTTGAACGAGATGCCAAGTGTGGCCACTGGCAAGATGAGTGGCTCCCTGGTGAGCATCACCTGTTTGGATGTAGCCAGGCACAGGATGTATGCCTGTGGCTCATAAAGAGTTAAGGGCATTTCTGGAAAATGTGTTTGAACAGCCTGCAATCTTTCTGAAAGATTGCTCTAAGAGGGAAGACACAAGCCCTGAATTTCCCTGAAGGGCTAAAGCCACCCAAGTCCTCCATCTGTTGACTTCGCACACATGTGTGGGAAGCTTGTTTTCCATGTTACAGATGGCTGGACAAGTTAAATCAACTCGACACAGCTGTGGCACAAGACGTCCCCCTGCTCCTGATCCCATCAATAGGGAATCTTGCTGGTGACAGATACAGGGAACAAAGCAGCCACGAGGCCGGGCTTAAAGAGGTTTGTGGCAGTACAGTCATATGTTCAGGTCTGTGTGAAGACTCTGTTTTGAAAAGTTTTCAACCTGTAGATGAGAAATATGTGTATATTCCATTACACATGAGCTGGAGAAACTCTGAATTAACCAGGAATAACTATTAATATTTTATGATATTAATAATCACTTAACAATTGTCTAGTTAGTTATACCTTACAAAATGCTAATATATACCTGATCTCATTTGATCTTTAAAAGAATTTTATAGTAAAATCTTATATATTTA
Source organism: Rousettus aegyptiacus (assembly GCF_014176215.1). NCBI lineage: Eukaryota > Metazoa > Chordata > Mammalia > Chiroptera > Pteropodidae > Rousettus > Rousettus aegyptiacus. Next base: position 77,874,217 of record NW_023416287.1, read on the forward strand.
ACTGTTTACAGTCCTTTTCCTACCACCTGTCAGGGCCCAAAACAGGCAGCCCCAAAACATCCTACGATGGCGTATGATTCCTTTGAATTAAGGTTGCTTGACAAGCAGCCGGTGCCAGAAGGGCACCTTGACCCTCCCTCGTATCCTTGAGTAAAGGAGATAAATCTCTCCTGTGAAAGGTGCCCTCCCTGCTTCAGGAAGGCCGAGAGACAACCTTATCACTCGAGCTAAGAGATCCCAGCCAAAGAGCTTGTATAAACACTTTATTGTTTTACTACCCAAGCCCAAACTTCGTTTAGATCCCTCACTAGCAAATACCCAAACCTGGCTTAGATTTCTTTCTCATGAGCACTTTCTTTGCCTTGTCAATTTCCCACAAATTTATTGTTTCTTTGTCTAAAGAAATAAAAAAAAGTGCCTGGTTTGATCATTTCTTTTGCGCTTCATTTTATGATCTGAGCATCGTATTGTGATTCTCCCATGAGCACGCGTTAAGTTGTTTCTTTTTCTCCTTTAATCTAGTCTTGTGTAAATTTTATTATTTTATTACATCTCTAGCCATAAAAACTTAAAAAGAGTAGAAGGGGGGAGTTCTTCCCTTCCCTGACATACCTAACAAAGCCAATAAAACTTCCACAGATACGGAATATCAATATTTTAGGAACAGTAAACCCCAGCTGTTTAACTTTCTCCTACTTGCCTCACGATCCTGCTTTATGACATACGTTTTGCACATCTAATTCTCCTTCTGGCCTTTTACATTCCTGTCACTCCCATGTCTTTATCCCTGATATCATATCTTTGATGTCCCAGTCTAACCCATTTTATTATTTGTTTTTGCTGTTTTTTTTTTTAATTATATTGAGGTGTAATTGACACAAAGTAAACTGCATGCACTTAAAGTGATAACTTGTAAGTTTTGACATAGGTAGAAACCCATAAAGCCATCACCACAGTCAAGGTAGTAAATATATACTTTTATTTCAAGTGCCTTAAGTTGGTCTTTATTATTTGCAACCAAAGGAAAACTTATCTAAGATGCCATTTGGTTTACATTTTCTGGTTCTCTTTCTGGTTCTGGACTCTTAGGGGCTGTTGGTTCCTGGTGGACCTCAGCTTTAATAAGTGATTTCATATTCCATGTCTTGCTACCCCCAGTTTCTCTTTCAGCAAGTTTGTTCACCCTGTGTGTTAGTTTGGAGCTGGGAGACCTAAGTCCATGTCTCTGCCTTGCTACTTTTTAGATTTCTGACCCTAGATAATAATGATAATCATGTTACACAAAGCATTAGGTTATTTAGGACCACATGAGAACCTCCTTATATAACGGGATGCTAAAATGGAGGGTTCTATACAGACACCAAGTCATGGTACATGCCATATTTTAAAACTAAATCACCACATGGGCAATTTACAAAGAAAATGTCGCTGAACTGGTTCAAGGTCTCTTGAACTTTTCACCTGCTTTAAGATAATAAAAAGAGTTGAGGAGCTGACAGAGTGTGCGAGGAAATTTTCTTGAGAGAGGGATGTTGCCCTGGTGTAAATTCCTACCTCCTGTGGAGTCCCATAGGGACAGGTGACTTTGTGGGGACCATTTAGAGAGCTTGATATGTGTTCCTGTAGTTGGGGGAGAAGCTGACATAGGGGTACCTGATTCATGCCTGGGAAAGCAGGGGCATCAGGGTAGGTGGTAAACACGAGCTGTCACTATTTGGTACCCTGCCCTTCCCCTAGAGAATGTGAGGGAGGAGCAAAGGCCCCAAGGGAAACCTGCAGAGCGGACTGCAGATGGCCGTAGGCGATGGCAAGCAGTTCCCTGGGGAGTAGAAGACGGGGCTCATTTTGGGAGTGTGTCTGGAGAGGTCCAGGGATCCCAAGAAAGCACCTATGGGGGAAGGAGTGGCTCTAAATGTCCACCTATGGCCATGAGAGTGAAAGCTGTCAGTCACAAGGAAACCTCTTTGCCCCTCCTGATGCTGTCCTCTCTTTCCTCCCTATGTGCCATCCTATGAGGGACATCGTACTATCTCTTAGGGGTTTGGGAGGGCAGGGGAGAAGTCTCATCTTTGAAGGTGACTTATAGTGTCAGAATTGAAAGATGTTATCTCAGAATGACCAAAGAAGCCATAAGACCTGACCATATAGGTGAAATTTACTCCTATATTTTAAAGGAAAAGTGAAAGATAAAATAGATAATAAAATTGTGTTTTAATTATATCACCAGTTATCCTTGTTCATTATACAGGTTACGTTCAACTAGTAAAATATCACACAAATATTAGTGACTATGTTTATTACCTCCTTTACCATCGTGTCTTCTCTTCCTGAATACTAAGGCTGCGGTTCTCAACCTTGAGCTGCATCGAATTGCCTGGAGGGCTTGTTAAAGCACAATCACTAGCCAACATTGCGAGTTTTTATTTAGTGTGTGATATTGTAATTTATAATAAGAAACAAATACTTGGTATTCGTCCCAGTTTTTAGCACAGAGGTCTTAAAACCTTCAGAATTTCTTTAGTCAGGGTTCCCCAACCCCTGGGCCATGGACCAGTTCCAGTCCGTGGCCTGTTAAGAACTGGGCTGCGCAGCAGGAGGTGAGTGATGGGCGGGCAAAGCTTCATCTGTATTCGCAGCTGCTCCCCAGCACTAGCATCACCGCCTCAGCTCCACCTCAGACCATTAGGCATTAGATTCTCATAGGAGCACCCGTTCCTGGTGCCAAAAAGGTTGAATCAAAAAGGTTGGGGACCCTGTCCTAAGTGACTAAGTGACGCAGTAAAAGTATCTTTTGTTATGCTGATGAGGTGACTTTCAGAATGCCTGCAGTTCACTAAGGAGGGCGGTTTGTAATGTTATAAGTCCCCTTTCCTTGCAAATACTTATTGAATATCTGCACTGGTAAACAGAGGGAAGTAATATGTTCAGCAGCCGACTAGCTGAGTTGTCGTGAATTCTTCTCCCTTCCCAAACTGCCCAGAGACCCTATTTATCATAGATTGATTTTTGATAACTTCCCATGTGTCCACCTTTTTTGAAAACCCAATTGAAATATTCTTGTAGGAAAGATTACTTTTGGCAGTTACACTGTTTATTATTCCCAGGCTTCCATACATATGTAGCATTGTAGATATACAACTGGCAACTGAGATTCTTTTTCTTAAAACATTCTCATTTTGTATATTAAATAAAATTCCACTTTTATATGATTCCCTTTCTCTATTGTTGGCTTCTGGGAAGACCCCTAAACTTACTCCCTTTACGTACACTAACGTTCTCTCTAGATACTAAGCTTTATTTCTTGTACTAAAATCATATTCAGTTTTTTCTCTCTCAGGGCCATACCAACTGTGACTTTAATGTTTTTCATTTTACTACTTTTATGTATTTCTAAATTGTGCTTTTCTGTATGGATGTAATTTTATTAAGACCTACAAAATTTCTTTTGGTGGTTCTCTCCTCATGACTCCCAATTTTTGTTACAGAATTGAGGCCCATCCATCCTGAACTCAATATTCTTATTTTCTTTGGCTCTCTCTCTTTTGATTTCTCTGCTGTCTTGTTTTTTTTCCCCCTCTGTTGATCCATTCAGATATAATTGACTATTTCCTTTCCATGAGTTAGTTGTTCCTCGAAGCTTTTGCCCATTAAGATTTTATTATAAAAATTTTCAAAACGAAAATGTTTAAAGAATTTTATGGTGAATATCCATGTACCTACTATTCGGATTCCACCATTAGTGTGTTAGTATACTTTATCACATCTATCCACCTATCTGCTCCTCTTCCCACCTATCATACCACCTTCTTTTTGCTGTGTTTCAAATTACATGGCAGGCATCAGAACCCCTTACCCTAAACACTTTAGCTACATAATTAGAGTTCTGTATTTGTTTATGGTTCTTTTTTTTTTCCTTTTGAGGTAAAATTTCTATATCATGCAATACATAAATCTTAAATTTACCATTTGATACATTTTGACAAATACCTGCCACCTAGCCTGACTCTACAGACTGGGAACACAGTTCAGGGTACACAGCGGCTCTCCTGACCACGGGGCTCAATGACGGCCCATGTGGTGTGGTCATCTGGCTCTTCTTTAGTATCAACACCATATTCACACTTCAGCTATTCTCTCTCTCTGCTTCTCTTTGCTTCTACTGTCCGTCTCTCCGTATACTTCTCTACTTCTGCTTTATGTTTGCCTCCCTCTTTGTGTATGTCAGGGTCAGACTTGCTATGAAAGAGAATGTAAAGGGTTCAGCTAGCCACCAGCCAGTATAAGCCATCCCTGTCGGGTAAAGCTTACCAGATTTCAGAGGGCTGTTATACTTGGTACCACAGGTAAGTTGTTGCTTTGGCTTCTTCCTCTTAACGGAACTATGGAAATGGTAGGCTCAGAGCCACACAGTAAGCTTAATTCTGCGTTCACAAGCCCAAGAGTACATAGTCTCTAAATAAAACTTACCAATCTTATCGCTCTTTCTTTTCTTTGCTATAGTTTATTTTATTTCCCCCAAGTCAAACTCCTTTGTGTCTGTTACTTTGCTGGAACTATTAGTCCCTCTTAGTACATAACTCAAGTGAATTTTCCTGGGGGAGGCAGGCTATAAGCTGCAAGGGGCTAATCACTCTAATATATAAAAAACTTCCAGAAATCATCAAGAGAAATACCTACAAACCAATAGACAAATGGGCAAAGGACATGAATAGCCAGCATACAGAAAAATAAATGAAAAGGGTCTCAACACATAGAATGATGGTCAACTTTGCTTTTACTTATTAGTGAATATATTAAATATACATACAAATATATAATTACATATATTATTATTAATATATACTTATAATAAAATATAAAAGGAATAATGAGGAAAATATCTGTCAACACTACAATATTATTTCTCACCTATCATACTAGCAAAATCCGAATCCTCTAACTTAAGAATCCAATTCAGTTTCATATGCTGTATTTCTCCATGGCATTAGTCAATGTTAGGAAATACTGGAGAGATGTTTAGAGCAGTGATATTAAAATCCTCAGGGAAAGAAAAAAATAATTATATACCCAGTTAAACTGTACAAACATAAGTAAGTAACTTAGAAATATTTTGGAATATGACAGAAATTAAGGAATGTAGTCATGGCTGCCACACGTGGCCACTTATTACATAGAGTATAATAAGAATGGTACTCCCTGGAAATGTGCAGTGTACAACCTGTACAGATGTATGCAGCAGTCTCAAATGTAGTTCCCATATGACCTTGAAGAATGTTAAAGGATGAAATTGTCTAAAAGGTGAATGGAGAAGTTATAGGCAGTGGAGATTGAATCTGTCTAAATGCAGCAATAAAACCAACGGCAGTGGCAATTATGGTTTTAGAATACAATGTGAATGGATAAAGGAAGGCGATGTATAAAAATAATTAACATCATCAGATGGTGGAGAATGAGAAGGTGGGCAATCGTGTAAGTATGTATTTATTTTCTCATTTTTCATTGTAGGTGATCAAAAGATATTGTTAAAATCTGCTCAAAGAACAAGCTATAAGTACATATAAAGATATAAAATTTTAAAAAAAAGAAAATAATATAACAACCACAACTGGATAATATAAGGAAAAGAAATGTGGTAGGAGGAAATATATTAATTTCATCTTCATTCATAATGCGGAGCCAATAGTTTTCCTAAAAAAATAGAGAATTAAAATTTGATTTTTTTCACTACATATTTCAAAAATTTATTAATTAAAAATTGTAACTATCAGTGTCTAAAAAACAAAAACATCTTGGTTAAAAGACTAGGCTTTGAAGTCAAACTGCCTAGCTTTGAATTCCAGGTCACTTGCTAGCTGTGATAGCTTGAGCAAATTCGTGAAATTTTCTAATCTTTAGTTTTCTCATCTGTAAAGTGAGATTATAATAATATTTATTTCATAAAGTTGTGAAGAGTAAATACAGTAATGCATCTAAAATGCTTAGCAGTAAGTGCTCAATAAATGTTAGCTGTTATTACTGTTATTTATTATTTTTGTCACTAACCATGTGTTAGGTTTGTATGGAACACCAAACTGAAATAAATTCTGAGACATCGGGGTCCCAGTGTACATTAAAACAGAAATGCTACACTGGCATGTCTCAGATAGGCTGAAAACAAAGTAGCATTACCATTAACATAGAGATTAGAATTTTTGAAAAATTCACAATATCAACAAAATCAGATGACCTATCATTAATCTAGTAGGGGTCAAACTTAAGTCTTCTTCAGACCCCTATCATGATTTTGTAACATTTGGATGGAACTTATATTTATATTTACCTGATAATTTCTCTTTACTATTTACTTCATATTTTAATTATTTAAATAATAATTTACAATTTACCATTACAATTTAAAATCTATTCACTTTAAAAAAAAACTTTCCTCATACCAAGCAATTGTATGTATGGAATCATTTTTGATGTTCTAGTTTAATTTTTAAACACGTAATATTAAATATCTGAATATCAAAAATTGGTCCACTTACAAACACTCCTGTTCTCGTGGAGTGCACATTCCACCAGCGGATAACAAAGAAAATAAAAAAATACAATTTATAGTATGTGAGATGGTGATACACATTATGGGGAAACATCAAGCCGGGAAAAGAGGTAAGTAGTGTTGGAAGAGGGATGATGGGTGGATTATCATTTTAAATAGTGTTTAAGAAATTTTCCCTTTGAGAAACTCCTGAAGGAGAGGAGTGAATAAGCCATGTGCCTGTTTGGGGAAGAGCCTTCCAGACTGGCAGAAGAGTTAGTTCAGTGGCCCTGAGGTGGAAATATGCCTGGTTTGTTCGAGCAACAGGGAGGTCAGCGGTCTGGAGTGCAGGGAGCAAGGGGGAGAATGGTAGATGAGGGGAGTCAGAGAGGCGACAAACAGTGAGTGGACGACCGGCAGGACTTGCTGCTACTGCTGCTGCTAAGACTATTGCTGCTGCTACTGATTCTACTATCATTTTAGGGAGTAAGGAAGAAGAACCCTCTCTTACAGCAAGGAGACATAAAATTCACAGGTCAGTTTGTGCTTAGAGCCTGATTCTTCAATTTTTGCTTATGGGTCTCTTGGTCCATGCAAACCACCAAACCTGCATACCACTTAAAAATCCACTGCACCAAATCTACCACCTAAAAATATCCCAACGAGGAATAATTTAATAAACAAGAGAAAACGTACTGACCACTTAATGTCCTACCACTCTACTAGGCTCTGTTCAGAATCCAAAAGAAATAAGATTTGGTCCCTGACTTTAAGGCATCCACAGTCTTGGAGTGAAAACAAACTTACAAACAGATAGGGATATTCTCAGCACAATGCACTATGAAATTCTGTGTTGCTGGCTCAGTGCTGGAGTAGGAGGGAAGGATGACTCTAAAAAGGATGGTTAAGGGGAGTTTCCTGGACAAGGCAGGCCTTGACCTGCACCTTGAAAAGTGAATGGGCAGAGAGGGAGGGAATTCCAAGCAAGAAAAAACAAACAAACAAACAAACAAACAAACAAACAAAATGCATAGCAATAGCAATGAGCTTGAGCTTGAGTGCCAGGTGGGAGATGAGGTTAAGGAGTTAGGTTAGGTTAGGAAGGACCTCCTCGAAGGCTCAAAAATAAACAGATTACCTTACTTTTCCATGAGTAGAAGAAAAAAATTACTGGTATATTATAAACCTCGACAGAGTAGGGATTGGCCAGAAGCCCACTTGGATGAACTCACTTGGAGAACTGCCGTGGGGAGCATTATGCTGAAACGAGTCCCTTAATGCTTTACACTCACCCAAAATTCCATTTCCTATCTGAGGGCAGTTAGGGAACTTCTCTTATCAGACCCCTATTTCTAGCGGCAACAGGCTAGGCTGACCGAAGCCAGGTACAGTGAATTCCTTTTTCACAAGTTACCAGATTAGGGATTCCAGAATGGCAGAGATAAAGGCTGTACTTGTCCCATTTTCAGCAGATGGAGAGGAATTCAGTGGGCAGAAAGACAAAAAAATCTGTTGGCGAAGGCAGGCAGCCAGTGGTAGAAATAGGCCTGTCCCACACCCTCCTGAACTCAGAGTCTCGCCTCAGGCAGAAACCTTTCACTAATCTTCTGCAGGTTAATTCCTTCAGCGGCTCCTCCAGCCCAGAGAATCCCCTGAGTTTTCCCCCTTAGACACATGGGTCTGATTTTCCACCTCCACGCCTTCCATAGCCCAGAGGTGACACACCATCTCTTCAGCTTCCCGTAGGTCTGATCTTTAACCTCTTAAGGAAAATGAGCCAGAAGAACAGAGATAACCGTTGTGGGGCAAGTTTCAAGGTTACCCCATCTACTACGGCCTGACTCACAGGGCCCAGGTCTGCTTCTTAAGCAGTTCTTACAGACTTAGAGTATGTCCAAAGCATCATGAGCAGACATGCAGAATCTCAGCCCCCTCCCAGCCCTACTGAGTCAGAATCTTCATTTTATTAAGCTCTCCCGGCAGATGTTTCGTATGCACATGAAGGTTTGAGAAGTGCTGGTCTAGTCTAGTTCATGCTGGGAATTTGTGCTTTGGGAAGAGGCTTCTCAGACTGCAGTTTGAGAAGCAGATGGGTTGTTGCTGCTGTTTGGTTTGAAGAGCTTGGCTCCCTGGACTTGTTTTTGGAATGTCCCTCCCCTTCCTCTCTTCAGCCCGTAGACATTTGAGGAATACTTGCTGAGTGCTAGGTACCAGGCTAGGCTCTGGGTTACAAGCACGAAAGGACCAACTCTGGCTTTTTGGCAGCTAGTGATCCGCTGGGAGGGAACAAACATGCATATGCCAAGGTAGAATACAGGGAAGTACCTGTGTCCCCTTAGGTGAATCACATGATTTCCTAGCAGCCCTCTTTCCTCCCGAATTCCTTGGCAAGCTTCAGGTCAGCTACACGGATTCCGAAAAACCCTTCTTCCTTCATTACATGTCTGCACAACCACTTCCTGGGATGCTAGATTCTGTAGCCGATTATCCCTGCTCATCAGTGTTACTGTCAGTAAAGTCCCTTCCTTCCCACGGAAAGTCCTGCCTGTTTTGCCTGTGCTAATTCTAGAGGCTGTCCTTTTTCTCTAACTTCAATTAGCCCGATCCAGGCCCTTTGTACTTATCAAGAATAATTCATTATCTTTGTAACTGGTCTTCCGGTCTTGTGTCTTGTCCTCATCAAATCCGTTCTCTATAGCAGACGGAGCGATCTTTCTGATACACAAACTGCGTGCTCATTAAAACCCTTCGGCGCCTCCCTGTGCGGGATATGCTCTAAAGTCCTGATCGAAGCATATGGCCCTTTTCATGGCCTGCCTTCTGACTGTCTGCCCTCATCTCCCACGACCCCTGTCTTGTATTTCAGCTACCGCAAACCCCTAGACATCTTGCTCTTCCTCCCCCCCGCCCCCAAATCTTTCTCCAGATGCACTCATTGTCGTCCTTCTGCTTAGAACGGTGTTCTTTCCTGCTTTACCAGGTTGATGCCACACTCAGTTCGCCTATCCTTTTCTGTCGGTTTTCCAACCCTAGCCGCACGTTGGAGTCATCTGGGGAGCTTTTTTCAAAGAAATATCAAAACCCGGGCCTCACCCCCCAGGGAATCTGATTTTATGGATTTGGGGACTGATGTCTGGACATTGGCATTAAAAAAAAAAAAAACTTACCTAAATTGGTGCTTCTCAAAGTGTACCGAGCGCGTGAATCCTCTAGGGATCTGGTTAAAATGCAGATTCTGATTCAGCAGGTCTCAGGGGCGGGGGACTGTGCGTAGCAAAGCAGCCGCTAGGAGCTGCTGGTGCTGCTGGGCCATTGACCTCACTTGAGCGGTGAGGAGGGTCTGGAATGGACGATCCCACAGTGCGGCCAGGGCTGGAAGCCCCTGTTCTCCAGGACCCTTGAGGCCTCTCAGTCGTTGATCTCCCTTAGCTGCTCTATCCTCATGTGTGCTGCCTTCTGGTTTTCTGACATATGTCAGTAGGACTTCCTCTGACTTTCAGTGCATCCATCCACGATGAAAATGCAATGAGCTGCTTCAGGAGGGAGGAAATTTCACATGTCTTGTTACTAAGCAAACATTTTGGGAAAAAGATATAATTTTTCTTTAAAATGCTTGTGAGTAGATTGGTAAGACATCAAAGAAAGACATTTTTCAGAGAAGCAAGAGAAAGGATGATTTGTTTGCTTTAGAAACAAAACTCATGGCCTATTTGAAGTATTTGAAGGAAACAGCACGTACAGATATAAAAAGAAACTGAAAAATTGACAATAGCAATGATGGCAATAATGAAAATAGCTAACACTTACTAAGCATTTATTACCAAAGTACCGTGGTCCCGCCTCGTGTGCCGTTTTGCTTTCTGTGGTTTCAGTTACCGTCAATCAACCGTGGTCCAAAGAAATTAAATGGAAAAAAAATTTGAGAAATAAATAATTCGTATGTTTAAATTGGTCACCATTCTGAGTACCGTGATGAAATCTCTCCCCGTTCCTTTTCGTCCTTCCTGAGACGTGGATCGTCACTTCGTCCAGGGTCTCCATGCTGTGTACACCACCCACCTGTTAGTCGCTTAGTAGCCATCTCGGGAATCAGATTGACTGTCACAGTGTCACAGGGCTCATGTTCAGGTAACCCTTACTTTACTTAATAATGGCCCCAAAGTCATTCATATAACTTTTATGACAGTATATTGTTATAATTGTCCTTTTTTATCGTTAGTTATTCTTGTTAATCTCTTAACTGTGCATAATTTATAAATTAAACTTTATCATAGGTGTGTACATGTTGGAAAAAATACTGTAGAGAGTGTTTGGTACGATCCATGGGTTCAGGCCGCCACTGGGGGCCTTGGAGTGTATCCCACGTGAATAAGGGGGTGGGGGATGACTGTACTGTTCTAAACACTTTATATGTAATAACTCCGTTGCTCCTAAAAGTATCCTTGGAGGTAGTTTCCATTAATTATTCCCATTTCACAAGTGAGGTAATGGAGACACAGAGGTGTTAAGTATCCAGCTGCTTCAACTAGCAAGTTGCTTAAGTGAGACAAGTGAGTTAATAATAAAAGGTATTCAAGAGCGCTAGAATCATCCAGAGGTTAGAGACATCTTTTAACATTCGTGAAAGGAGATCGCTGAGGAAATCTTCCAGAAAAATACCCTTTCCTCAGCATGTGGTTTCCACACTTTCAGTGGTATTAGTGAACATCATATTGGCAAGGAAAAGTTTCGACTCACGACTTTGAATGTAGTTTGAAAATCCTGAGAGCAACGAAGGAAAAAATGCTTATTCTTGCTTCAGGGAGATTACCAAGAAGAGATGTTATCTTCTGTGTAACCTTTATTGCTTTCTTATTTTCAGATACTTCAGCCAGTCTAGTTCATGTTGGAAAATTCTCCTAAAAGGTTGTTTTAAAGATTACTTTAATATTAAATATTTGGATTTAATATTTGCATTTAATTTTAGTAGATATCTAAAAAAGTATGTACCAGTAGTTGCGTAAAGTATATATGCTATTTATATGGTCTAAAGAGCTTTCCAGGAATGAAACCTACATTTATACAACTGTATCTATAGGACATAAACATTCCCCTTACGATGGCTTGACAACTTTCTTTATGACTGTTGGCTAAAGTCCAAGAAGGTTGTAAGTAGGTTTGTGCACACGTGTGTTCCTTAACACTTTATGTGCATGTGTTCTCAAGGGCCAGGACTAGATTTATTCATCTTTTTTATCCAGCTCCTGGCACAGTTTATTGAACCAAACCAATACCAATGGCTACTGTATATTGAGTGCTCTCTCTGAACCAGGTGCTATGCTACGTGATTTTGCGGGGGTTAGCTCATTAAAGCCTCTCCCTAAAGCCTTGTGGTGTGCGCAGAAGCCTACGCCCTCTGATGACAGAGCCACCCTCCTGAGCACTACTTGTCAGTGCTTCTCTACCTGTGCGCTTGGCTGCCCTGAGGCCACCTGTCTCTCCAGCTGCCAGACTGCATACAACCCCCATGCCTGACTCTGCCCGAGAGACCTCTCTCTTCCTGAGCCGGTGGAGGGGCCTCGCTATCACACAGCTCATGATCTAGGTGGAAAAGCTACCGATACACCCTTCCCTGAGCCCAGGAAATCAAGTTTCCATTTTATCCACATTCTGAGGTTCTCTCTCAAGCCTAAATCAGATACATTTTTTCCCCATTTAAATTTTTGAAAATAAATTACAGTTACATTCCAAGGTTCTCTCTGAATTCTAATTCAGATATATTTTTTTCCCAACTTGAATTCTTAAAGAATGAATACTACCAAAGTTTGACATTCAGAGTCCGCGTTTAATTAGAAACTGTCTTAAATGTGGCCCAGCTCTTGAATAGCCACGTAGGCTTATGATTTCGGTATTTTCTCCATTCTACAGGTGAGAAAATTGAGGCATAATAGTGTCTTATCCAGGGTCACACAGCTTGAGTGGATTTCTGTCCTTGAAATCCATCGATTCCTGAGAGAGCGGATTTGACCCTGTGATTCTCCCTGGCTGAGGGGGTGTGTATCCCCAGAAACTCGGCATGGTAATTGATGTAAATGGAATACAATGTAAGGTCTTTTCTTTTTCTTCTTGTTCCTTTTTTCTTTCTTTCTTTTTTTTTCCTTCTTTTTTTGGCTGAAGTGAAGTTGTGTTTTCCTCGACAAGGTAGTATGAACTTTCCAGAGCAGAATCCCCGATTCTCGTTCAGCAAATAATATTTGAGTTGCTGCCTCGTGTCAGGGAATCACATGGGCTGGACCCACGAGACCTTCCTCCGCACAGCTTTTCATCAGCAGCTTCTACGTACCTAAATCCTGATTGGTAGTTACCATCACCAGCTTCTGGAGAATACATACTGCTTGCTTCTCTTTCTTCCTGCTCCAACTGCCCTTATTAAGTTCCCTGCTCCTAGGCACTTCCGTCACTGGATAGAAGAAAGAACAGAAGAGATGCAGGTAAAAAAACAAAAACAAAAACAAGAAAAACCCAGCCAGTCTTGCTCCACACTTTGAGTTCCAGTCTTACGTTTGGTGGAGGACAAGGTTTATAGACTGGCCAAGAGTATGTTGAATTAAGAGACCTTTGACTCTGAATCCTCCCTCCCATCTCCATTACATTCCCTAAGTTCCTCATTCCTGGAGGCATCAGAATGAGGTGGGAAGAACCCTGGCTTGAGGTCTCTGTCCTTTCCAGTCCTAACTTTGCTAGCTGAGGACTTGGGTGAGGGTCACTTCCTGTCTCCAGGCCTCTGTTTCCCCCATATGTGAAAAGAGCATTAATAATGCCAGTTCTGTCTAGCTCATAGGGTGGTTGTAGGATCATATTAGAAGATTGATGGAAAGAGATTTCCAAGGCATAAGGAATAAAGAATGTGTGTGGGATCATTAGCAAGGCCATAGTGGAGAAAGGACTGTGTCCGGGCAGCACAAATTATAACCAGCCCCGACTTGCAGCCAATTCCAAGAATTCAGACTTCTGGTTAACTTCCTCCCTCCCCCCTGACCTGCCCCACCTACTGACTTCCTGAGATTTCTTTCTCTCTTATCTTTTTTTTACGGCTCTTTTTCAGGGGGACAGAAATGTTGCCAGCGATAGGTACAGAATGTAGAGACCAGTTTTCACTTAGGAATACTCAGTAAAATGTTTCTCTCTGTTGAAGATTCTTGAGGTAAATCTTTGTCAAGTTGAGTAAAAGCCATTGAGCTTATTCCTTCCAACAATCTTGTTCAGAAAGAAGGTGAAAAAACAGATTCATCAAAGGGCTGGCTGTTTTCTTGTGTGCATCATCCCTCCAAGACCCAAGGCCCAGCTACTCTGTCTTAATTGGTCTGGGGTACGGCCTGGACATCTGTACATCCAGGATTGAGAATTTATCAATCTTGTCTGAACCTTCAATTTACAGGCGAGCTGTTGGAGGCTCTGCTGTCTCTCCGACTACAGTCTTTCGTTTAAATTCTTATTGGCCTCTCCCTGGACATTTGGCCAACCCCTAAATCTCAAACATTCTGAAATGAAAAACTGTTTCTCTCCAACAAGCTTAGATTCTCATTGTCATTACCGTCATTATCTTGAATGCCTCCTTGGAAACTTCAGGCATCTTTAATACCCTCCTCATCTCCACGCTGAACTCTGGAACGTTGAAGAAATTACTTTGTCGAATGTCTTGCTTTAGTGCATTTCTTTCTGTTTCCACTGTCCTCATGCTAGCTCATGTTTTTTTAGCTTACATCTGACCTCACCTAGCTGTCTGAAAACTGGTCTCCCGCTCTCTTCTCTCCTTTGCTTTATTTTACCCATAATATAAGGCCAGACAGCAGATGGGGGTCTCAACCTCCCAGCCCAGCCTTTAAAGACGTCTGTTTTTGGTTTTAGCTCTACTGTTTGCTCGCTTGACTGCATTGGACCTCAACTTTCTGAACATGTTTTCATTATATTGTCCAGTTCTTGATCCTCCATCCCCCTTTTCTGTCTGTTGAATGTCACTTATCCCTTAAAGTCCAACTGGACTGTGGCTCTTGCCCTAAGTTTTTCAGGATCTCCTTCTCCCAAAGGGATTTCTCTCTGAATTCCTGTAGAACTTTATTTGTGCTTGATTTTGGGCACTTGGCAGAACTGAGTTTCTCATGGAGACTTTCATCTCCCCGGGGATCAGAGCCCTGTCCTATACATCTTTGTACCTCCCTGCCGATACACAATACAGCCTTCTTTGCCATGGTGGGTGTACAGCAAGTATTTCTTATGTGAATGACTATAAGATTAAAATACGGTTAAGTGACTTTTGCAAGATCACCCAGCTTGTTTGAGGGACCAACTTGGAAGAGAATTCATATCTCTGACATGTGCACTCTATACCATTTCAAGAAGCCCATTTTGCTTAAAGATAAATCACAAATGGCCCACCTCAAAATTTTTTTTTTAAATTAAAAAAATTAGTTGTCTCATCAAGGACATCTGTTTGTTAATTTAGAAAAAAAAAGATGAGTAAGAAAAAAGATGAATAATTTGGGAGAAGAAAAAACAATCTTGTGAGTAGCTCAACCCAAGCCAACCAGAAAAACGAATATTAAGATTTATGGAGAGTTACATTTTCCTGTCATTCCTGAAGAACCTGGGAAAGCCGGAGGTGGGAGGAGGGAGGAGGGAGGGACGAGAACCAGCTGCTTTCAGAATATTAAGGCCTGAGGCTTTCAGAAAGCATCTACTCTACCTGGCCACCCTGTGATTGCTGTGTGCTTTTGACAACGCATGACAGACTCTGTACAGCTTGGTTTAGTAAGGGTTGGGGCAGTTTCTTCCTCATTATCACCTCATTAAACTTCTGAATGCTGAAGCTTTGCTAGCAGACTGTGTTAGGATTAATCTCTTCTAAATTCCACACATATCATTTAAGCTGCATAGTTAATTGCCTAAGGGGTAATTGAAAATGCAGCATGAAATGTGTGGTGAGTGAAGGCTATTATACAGACCTTAAATTCTACATTTCTGATTAACTTTGTGAGCTTAGTACCCATTAATGGCATTTCCTTTGGTTCAGGCCAGTGCATTAGCTCTAAATGTGTGCTTCTTAGAATTTTAACTCCCACCTGGATCCTTCTCACTCCCTGTCTTTCTGTCTCTATTTTCTGTCTCTCTGTCTCTCTGTCTCTCTCACACACAGACATGCACATGCACATACACACTTTCCTCTTTTCTTTTCCTGGGATAGTTGATTTCTTAAACTATTCACTAACTTAATAAATCGACTCCTTTGAAATGAAGGTTAAAAAACCAATTACTTGGTGCTGATGGGTAGAGTGTGGGGACATATTCATCTGACATCCTTGGCTTCCCATCAGGTCCCTGACCTGCAGTTCACAGAGGCGCCTTGTGAGTAATGGAGAAGCACGTGGCCCTTGCTCTGTTTCTTCAGCTCTGTAATAATGGGGCGTGAGGGTTCTGGCGAGGGCTCCCTACCTCACAGATTAGTACGTAACCACCAAGCAGAGCGTTATATTCCCTTAACCTTCTTTTCTCTGATTCAAGTGGGAAAGTAAATCCTTGTCATCTCTATTTTTTTTTTTAGAAGAAAGGTCTTGGATCTGTGAGGTCCGATTCCTAAGGGGACTCTGGAACCGAAGAGCTGTGTCTGCCTCTCTGGGCGTCCCTGCTGGAACATGCAGCTGGCCGGAGGGGTGTGAATAAACTCATGGAAGAAGGTAGATGAGTGATTGTACCAAACGTTTGTTCCTAACTGATTTATGCAGGATCGTATAATATTGGGTGCTTATTAAGACATGCCGGCGAAGTGTGTGATGTGTGGGTAGGGAGGTAGGGCAGGAAAGTAGAAAGAGCTTTGGGCTAAAGGTTAGGGGCCTGAATTCTGGCCCCAACCCTGTCACTGAGCGTCTGGCTGTTTGGCTAGTTGCTCACTGCCTCCACGCCTCTCTTTCCCCATCTCCAAGACGATCTCTTGGGGGCCCTCCAGCTGTGGGAGACCGCGATGTTTAAGAAGGCCCCGATATATTATCTCTAGTGCTCAGAAACCATATGGAAATAACTCAGCATGGCATGGACTGCCAAGGCCAAGAAACAGAGACATGGGCAAATATTAATAAAGCCCAGCTAGGTCTTACGCTATGCAGATGATCAGCATCGGGTCACCTGACCTTCATCATTCTATTGCATAATTTAGTTGAATCCTAATCCTTGTTTGCTAACCAACCTCACTCAGGACTGGTCATTATAGATTTGCAGATTTTTCCTCTTCTCCTGTAGGCTTAACTGTCTATAGTGATTGAAGCCTGTGCTTAAGGTGATTGGG
Source organism: Rousettus aegyptiacus (assembly GCF_014176215.1). NCBI lineage: Eukaryota > Metazoa > Chordata > Mammalia > Chiroptera > Pteropodidae > Rousettus > Rousettus aegyptiacus. The sequence continues at coordinate 77,891,052 of NW_023416287.1, forward strand.
AAATAGCGATTAAATTAATAGATTTTTCCAGCAAGGACAGACTTAATGGAGGTAATAGATAAAATGTCTAATTAAACAGGCCTATTGTCTACTTCGAAGCTAAATAAATTTACCTCTTAACTTGGGTAGGCTAAGAGGTAAATTAGGAAATGGAGGGGGGGGGGAGGTGCTCTTATCCCTGTGTGCTCACTGGCAAAGCAGTATCTGGGTGTGAGAAGTTGGGGAGAGTGATTCCATCCAGCGTAATTTCCGTCCAGTGTGAGACTTTTGGAAGTCACAGGCCTAGCATGGCTCACGCTGTGTCTCCACACGTGGGCAAGAATGGAGTGAGGAGCGTTCGTCTCTTGCGAATGAGGGTGAGTCACAAACACAGAACCGAAGGGAGGGACAGGACCCGTGGAGAGAGTTTCGTCCCTGTCTGTGGGTGATGATGGCGACGTGAGGACAATGGTGTGGGCTCAGCCACATTTCGGGGAAAGGAGAACTAACCCCTAATGTTTCTTCTCCTTCCATCTCCAGGCAGCTGACATTTTCGGTCTACATTTTTTTTTTCTTTTTTTAAAATTTAATCATGGTAAAATATGCAAACATAAAATTTAGGAACGTAACCATTTTCAGGGTACAGTTCAATAGCATTAAGTACATTTACATTGCTGTGCTATTATCACCACTGTCCATCTACAAAACTCTTTCACCTTGTAGAGCTGAAACTGTACCCATTAAACAATAACACCCTATTCTGTCTTCCCCCCACCCCCACCCCCGTCCCTGACAACCACCATTTGACTTTCTGTCTCTATGAATTTGACTACTCTAGGTACCTCATATGAGTGGAGCCAGACGGTGCTTGTCTTTTTTATGCGTGGCTTATTTCACTCAGCACAGTGTCCTCAAGGCTCATCCATGTTGCAGCAGGTATCAGAATTCCTTGTTTAAGGCCGAGCAATATTCCACTGTATGCGTACACCAAATTTTGTTTATCTTTTCATCTGTTGATGGACACTTGGGTTGCTTGCACCTTTTGACTTTTGCAAATAATGCCACATGAATATGGGTGTACAAATATGTCTTTGAGTCCCTGTGCTTCATTTTTTGGGGGCATATAGCCGAAAGTGGAATTGCAGGATCATATGGTAATTCTATTTTCAATTTTTTGAAGAGCTGCTTTACTGTTTTCATAAAAGTTGCACTATTTTACATTCCCACCAATAGTGCACAGAGAGTCTAATTTCTCTACATCCTAATATTTGTTGTTTCTTCCTTCTTTCCTCTCTCCCTTTCTCCCTCCTTCTTTCCCTCTCTCCCTTCCTTTTTGCCATCCTAATGGGCGTAAGATGGTATCTCATCGTAGTTTTGATTTGCATTTGATTTGCATAATGATTAGTGATGTTGAGCATCTTTTCATGTGTCTTGTGGTCTACATTTTACTACATTCAGAATTACAGTTTACACTGGAACCAGGAAGAAGCCACTTATACAAAGACATACCAAAACACCTTTGCGCTGAACCGAGGTTTCAATCGCAACTTTACACAAAAATTATTAAGAGGAGATGGGAAAGATGGTGAATTAGCATGTTCAAGCTGTGAAGAGGAACTGAATCTTTGAGAGGGGAGGGGACTTGCCTGCGGACCCATGGCTGGTTAGGGGAGGCCTCCTGTCTTCCAGGCACTGTGCTCCCTGTCAGTATCTTCTGGCCTTCACTGTGCATAAGACTGATTAGGGCATTCTGGGGTCCTACCACCAGAGAGTCTGATGAAGCGAGTTGGAAGTGGGCCTGGTACCATCCTTTATAGTCAGTAATTCTGATGCAGATGGCCAGTTGGCCCCAGTTTTGGAGATTTGCATGTGTCCAGCCTCCCTCTTGAGTTCATATGGGGGCATGGTGAGTTTGATGGGTCAGCAGATGTATTGATTTCCTACTGCTGCTGTCACAAATAACTACGAAGTTGGCGGCTTAAAATAACGCAAAGTTATCTTACAGTTTTGGATGTCAGAAGTCCAAAATGTATCTAATTAGGCTAAAATCAAGATGTAGGCAGGGCTCTGTTCCTCTTGGAGGCTCTAGGGGATCATCTGTATCCTTATCTTTTCCAATCTCTAAATGCCACTCCTGTTCCACGGCTTGTGACCCCTTGTTCCATCTTCAGAGCCAGCGGTGCAGCATCTTCAAGTCTTTGATTTTTACTCTCTCCTGCCTGCCTCATCTACTTTCAGGGACCCTGTAGCTATGCTGGGTCCATTCAGATAATCCAGGATAATCTTCTTATTTTAAAGTCAGCTGAAAAGCAACCTCAATTCCATCTGAAACCTTAATTTCCCTTTACCATGTAGCATAACATATTTATAGATTCTAGGAATAAGGATATTGGTATCTTTGGGGGCCATTATTGTGTCTATTACAGAAAAGAAAATGCCCGACAGGCTGGAACTGAAGGAAGAGATGGAGAAGGGGAGGCAACATGCTGTAATTCTCTTCTTCCTTCTCTTGGGCCCCAACATTCTCCTTTGACCCCCGCCTTTAAAACATTAAGTTTATTTGGGTAACATTGGTTAATAACATTATACAAATTCCAGTTATAGGAGGTGTAATTTGACATCTGTATACTCTACGATGTGCTCACCACTTGAAGTCTAGTTTTTCTTCCATTGCCATATATTCGACTCCCTTTACCCACTTTGCTCTCTTTCCACCCTCCTTCCCCCTTGGTAACCACCATTCTGTTGTCTGCATCTGTGAGTTTTTTTTGTTTGTTTTGTTAGTTGGTTTCTAACTTTTTGTTTTATAGTCTATGTATGAGTAAAATCATATGACTTTTGTCCTTTTCCACCTGTTTGATTTCACTTAGCATAATAGTCTCAAGATCCATCCACGTCGTCACAAAAGGTACTATTTCCTCTTTTAAAAAAATGTCTGAGTAGTATTTCATTGTGTAGATATATACTACATCTTCTTTGTCCAATTATATATGTTAATGGTACTTAGGTTGTTTACACGCCTTTTGAGTCTAGTCATTATCTCCTCATTTCCAGAAGAGGGGGCCTAATAGCAGAGATTCTTAGTATGCAAATCTGAAAGTTTCTGGGTTTGTGGCACCAGTTGGAAAATTGTCTATATCTCCTTCTTTGTACCCCAAAATCATATCTGTGCACACTCATGCCCACCTATATGCCAAGTATAAGTAAAAGATGGACAAATCCAGGCCATGTGACCCCTGATTTATTTAATTCAATCCAGTTTATCAAATATTTATTAAGTGCTTTAGCTAGCACTCTGCTCTAGAGAATAAAAAGAAAAAAAGTTTAGAGATAGTCCTTAACTTGGAAATGCGTGGGAAGACAAGTTTTACTGATAAGAAATAATCAGAGAATAATAGCGGTCGGTATATAAGCAGCTGCTAAGCCAAATATCATTGAATTCCAATTCAATCGATTAGAATAATGTACTGGAGGTTGGGGAGAGGTGGAGCTCAGTTGTCGCAGCTGAGGAAGTTACAGAAACCAGGAAGGAGGGATCAATTGGGACATAAGAGAGGAGGTCTGAGAATATTTATGGGAGAAAGGGAGGGACAAAGTTATCAGACAATCACTGTACTCTCTGTGTGGAGTGAAGTCTGTTCTACTCTTGTTCCAGAAACAGAGAAAACCCCACGTCTATTTATTCCCTCTGTTTGATGACTGTCTTGACTATGAATTCCGAGGGAATACCCTGTGGTCACCAGGTTCTCTTCAACCCTGATGGGAAAGCACGCATGTAGACCTTGTAATTAAAGAGATAAATTTCCCACCTAGTGATTTGTATTATCTCCATCCAGATGCCTCCCCTATCCTCTTTTTACCTTTTACTACTACTTAGGGGTTGAATTTCTGATTTCCTCTTTCTAGGTATGTCAGACCTCTCCCCTGGGGAAGGGAGGGGTGGAAATACAGATACATTCAGGAAATTCTTTCCTCCTAGTGATTTTGAGTGAAATTGGCCTCTTTCTAGGGACCTGCTGCTAACATCCAGCTCTAGAGACAAAAAAAAACAAAGAAATATATGGCTTGCTCAGTGTAGAAAAGCCATTTGTTACAGAATTAAAAGTGTTGCGGACACTCAGTTGATTGCATGGCTTGTCTTTAAAACCCAGGATATGTTAATACTTCTCTCTATCTTAGTGGAAAATGATCTAACCAACATTCATAGGTAGAAGCCTTGTGGGCTGCTCTTTATTGTTGGTTTGTCAGAAAAGAAGGTAGACAGCAAGAGGTGGAAATATTGGTCTTCGCTTTTATTTATAATCCAAAATGCTTTTTTTTGTTGTTGAGAAGATGGCAACTTTGCCTATAAGGTTTGCTTGTATAGAGAAGGGCATCTCTTTATAGAAAATAGGGCAAATTGATTAGGTACTCATAGTCATACATCATTTCAATATGATAGTTGAGTGACTTACTGTATACTAGCTCAGCAGCTTAAAGGTCACGTCCTGCTAGTGGGTACCAAACTTCTCTGACTACTGTTTATCTTGTCTTCGTTTATTTATTTTTTTTAAAGTGTTTTCTTTTTAAAGGCAGCCCAGAATTAACAATGAATAATTTGCTGCTGTTTGCCCAGAGCTGCTCTTTTTAAAGGCTGTTTTCCTATACTGTGTGGCAGAGGCTTGATAGTAATATAGCTTTATCTTTGAAAGCAAAAGTCCTTTCTATTAATAGGCATCCAAAATCCTTTCCAGAGTTAATTAATGCAGCTACAAAGTGGAAATAAGAAGTGACGGCAGAGGGGAAGGAAATTGTAGCTCATAGCTGTAAGTAAAGGAGAATAGATATCACCTCTTATATTCTAAAGGCATGCCTGGAAGAGTTAGTCATCCCACTGCGTTACAGACCATGTTGGGCCAACTTAAACATCTGTTAATCAATTTAAGTGAAAGAAGAAACATCCAGGTACCAATGTGCTCAGGTCTCTTTTGGTGTTACAACAGTAATGATGATGATAGTATGGCAGCTAACAGTGTAGAGCATAGTCCACACACCAGGCATTGTGTTAGTGTTCTGTGTTAGGATTTCTCCACTTCAGCACTATTGACACTTGGGACTGAATAATTTTTAATTCCGGGAGGCTGTCTGTGCATTATAGGATGTTCAGCAGCATCCCTGGTCTTGCTTACTAGATGCCAGTAGCACCCCATCCCCCAATTTGCGTCAACTAAAATTATCTCCAGACATTGCCACATTTCCCCCTGGGGGTAGGTAGGGTGGTGGTGGGCAGACCCAGACTCTACCTGGATTATGCCATTTAATCCTCTCAACACAGTGTCACAGACACTATTGATATCTCCATTTTATTTTTTCTTCACAGAGAAATGTGAGAAACGAAAAGGTTAGATGGCTTACCCGAGATCATAGCATATATGATTCTAGGCAGTGAGTGTCCTAACCACAAAACCAAGTGCTCTATAATGACAAATTTGTATGTTCTTCCTGTAAATAACTAGCCATTTTAGCAGTGATATGCTATCTACCGCCCAATCACATACAATTATTTATTATGACTTTCCACTCGACAAACACTACTCCTTGAGGTATGAAGTATCCTCAAATGTTGCCTGATTCATAGTTTCTAACAAAATTATTTCACACCTATCAAACATTTAAAGAATAATATGACAAATGCCTTGAGACACATGCTTGGTTAATTTAATAGGTTTATTTAATATAATATTTACTTTAGGTTTTTTTTAATTAACAAAATATTGAGGGAGTTTATCACCGCTAGACCTGCCTTAGATGTTAAAGGGAGTTCTTCAAGTTGAAATGAGAGGACACTAATTAATAACATGGAAATATATGAAAGCATAAAACTCAACTGATAAAGGTAAGTATATAGTCAAATTCAAGATAATCTAATATTGTAGTGGTAGTAAGTAAATCACTTTTAACTCCAATATAAAAGTTAAAAGACATAAATATTAAAATTAGTTATAGCTACAATATTGCTAATGGATACATAATATAAAAAGATGTAAATTGTGACATCAATAACAGAAAATTGGGGAAGGATTAGAAAAATATAGAACTTTTATATGCAATTATAGTTGTTATCATCTTAAAATAGACTGTTGTAAGATGTTTTATGTAAGCCTCATGTAATCAGAAGGAAAAAACCTCTGGAAGATACACACAAAATATACAGAGGAATCAGGGCACATCACTAGAAAAAAAATCAAGTCACCAAGGAACAGCAAGAGAAGAAAGGAACAAAGAAACTACAAAACAGTCAGAAAGCAATGAACAAAATGGGAAAAGTACATCCTGACCTTAAAAGTAATAAATAATTACTTTAAATGTAAATGGATTAAATTATTCAATCGAAAGACATTGAGTGACTGAATGGACAAAGAAAAAACAAGATACAACGGTATTTACAAGAGACTCATATTAACTTTAAGATGTAATTGCCAATATATAGAAATAAACTAAGTGTCCTTCAAGAGATGAATAGATTTTAAAAAGTGGCATATGCGCGCACGTGCGCGCGCACACACACACACACACGCACATAGAGGTGTATTATTAAGCCTTAAAGAAGAAAGTCATATTGCCATTTGAGACAACATAGATGAACCCGGAGGTCATTATGCCAAGTTAGATAAGCCAGACACAGACAGACAAATACTGCATGAGCTCACTTAGATTTGGAATCTGAAATAGTCAGACTCACAGAAGCAGAGAGTAGAGTGGTGGTTGCCAAGGGCTGGGGGGTACGGGAAATGGGGAGATGTTTGTTAAATGATACAAAGGGTCAGTTACATGGAATGAATAAATTCTGGAGATGTAATGTACAGCATGATGACTATAGTTAAAATACCATATTGTGCATTTGAAATTTGCTAAGAGAGTAGCTCTTACATATTTTCGCTGCAAAAAAAAAATCATAACTTTGTGAAATGGTAGATATTTTAATTAGCTCGATTGTAGTAATCATTTCACAGTGTATCCATATATCAAAGCATCATGTCGTACACCTTTAATATATACCATTTTTACTTTTCAAGTATACCTCAATAAAGATGGAAAAAACTAATCTCATGTAGTACTAGAGCTAATTAATATGTGTTTGTAAAGAGCTTTGAGATCTAAAATTGAAAGTAGTTACGAAGCACAGAATATCATTACAATTTATTTGTGTTCTGTTATTTAATGTTATTTTATGGTTGAGGTTATATAATTTATTATCATAAGGTAAAGGAGAGCTCAGCGCATGCCAAAACAAAAATATATTGCAAATACAGTAATATATCTATTACCCATATTTTAACAGGGAAGCTACCTGCTTGCATTTATCACCTGTGTTATGTGAGGATGAGTTATGAGACCTCACAAAAAAAGATGTGTCTCTTTAGAAATAATTTAGAAATAGTAGCTGACTGGATTTTGGAGAAGCACTTTCTTGCTCTCTTTCCTTCTCTCTCTCTCTCTCTCTCTCTCTCTCTCTCTTACACACACACACACACACACACACACACACACACACACACGAGCACCATAGGACTCAGTCAGATCAGTTCAGGGATTTGAATGGCTAGAACAATTTCTCTGCCTAGGGGTGTGTTGAAGTGAACTAATGAGGAAGCGCATGTGAAGAAGAGAGGCTATAACGTTTGTCTTTATTGCTGTGGTCCAGTGTTACAAGCTGAAGCCTTTCAAGTTAATATGAATATTTTGAGGTATCAGGCTAAATAGGGAGGCCATTTTTATTTTTAGACGCAGATTCATTCATTATTCCCATATTATAAGGTGAAAAAATCCAAGCCAGAGGAAGATTTTTCATTTGACGTCTGATGGAGAAATTGCTTCAGGTCTTGTAACTTTAGCACTAATCAATGAGAATAATCACCACTGCAGTTTACTGAGTATTAATCATGCACAATCCGTAGTGTAGACCCTGGCCCATGGTGACTGGGATGCTGCTGTGTCAAATATCGTGCTTAGGGCTTTACTTAGGTTACTTCATTAGATCCCCACAGTAGTCCTCAGAAGTGTTAGTTTCCATTTAAGAGATGCAGAAACTGAGGCACAGAGAAGGTAAATTAGTCAATGATGGGTCAGGCTCCAAATCCATGTCCACCTGAGTCTAAAGTCTGGGTTGTTAGCACTGTTCCGTGCAGTAGCCACCAGCCACGTGTGGGTAATCAGTACTCGACATGTGTCTAGTCAGATTTTAGTACAGAACTTACTGTAAGTGTAAACTACATACTGGATTTTGAAGACTTTACAGAAAAAGAAGAATGTAAAATGTCATTAACATTTAAAAATATTGATTACATGTTGAACAGATGATAGTTTGGATATGTTGGGTTAAATAAAAATACAAAACATCGATTTCGTTTATTTCTCTTAAATTCTTTTAATGTGGCTACCAGAAAATTTTAAATCGTATATGGCACACTTTGTATTCTTACTGGACGACACTGCTAGAACTCGCTGTAACTGTCCCCTTGTCCTTCTTAGCACAGTTCTCTGCCCACAGTGAGCCCTACACATGTTCCGACTCACTCATAATTTATGTAAGCGTGGCTAAAAGCCAGGGAGGAGGAAGAATAACACAAACTGTCAAGTGATTTCTTTAGGTGTGAGCGGAACACAGCTTACAAAACTCAGAAGACAGACTGTGAATTGGCAATTTTCCAGGGATCAGTCCCCCCCTCCCCCGCCCCTGCCCTGCTCCAGCCAATCCTTTCCTTCTTTCTTCAAGAAACATTCGAGGAGCACTCAGAACAGACCAGGGACTGTGCAAGGCCCTATAAGTTACAAAGATGAATAAGACCCAGTAATCAAGGAGTTTACTCCCTAATAGAGAAAACCGATTTACTGTATATTAGTAGTTTGCTAGGGCTGCAGTAACAAGATGCCATAGCCCGGGTGGCTTAAACACCAGAAACTTTTTTTTCTCATGGTTCTGGAGGCCAGAAATCCATGATCAAGAGGTTGGGTGTTGGTTTCTCCCAAGACCTCTTTCCTTGGCTCGCAGATGACCATCTTCTCCCTTGTCCTCACATTGTCTTCTCTCTGTGTACATCTGTGTCTAAACTTCATATAAGGACACTAGTCACTGGATTAGGGCCCACGCTAATGACCTCGTGTTAACATAATCATCTTTGTAAAAACTTTGCCTCAAAATATGGTCACATTCTAAAATATTGAGATTAGGACTTAAACATATTAGTTTTTGCGGGGACGTAACTTAGCCCGAAACATGATCTTTGAAGCAAACGCAATGGTCATGTGGAAATGGGGTATCTGACTCTTTGTGGCTACATCCTGAAAGGTGGTCAGGGAAGACATTACAAATATGAGGCGGAGATCGGTGGGCTCTTGGAGATTAGCTTTTCTTTTTTCTCTTTTTTCTTTAGTCTAATAAGCTGCCAGCTGCTCTCAGTACAGATAGAGCTAAATGCAGATATTGAGGGCCCTGCTCTGTTTTGAAGGTGTTCTGAGGTAAAGGTATAACAAGACCCTTGGTTTTTGTGAGTGGCTTAGCAGATGCTGCCTCACACTTTGGCATGCAGAGTTGATAGTCAAGGAGGTGGAGAGGAAACCAGTGGTGGAGGTAGAAATGAGTAACGGCCTCCTAAAATAAAATTACTTTGAGGAAAGGAGTTTTTGACACTTACAACTGGGTTTCAACCCAAAAGGCTGAGTGTTTTTTTTTCAATATTGACTATATTTCTTATGCTATACTTTACATCCCCATGACTATTTTGTAACTACTAATTTATACTTCTTAATCCCTTCCCTTTGTTCACCGCCCCCCCCCCCCCCGCAACTCACTTCCCATCTGGTACCCCTCAACATGTTCTCTGTATCTATGAGTTTATTTTTATTTTGTTTATTTTGTTCTTTAGATTCCACATGTAAGTTAAATCATACGGCATTTGTTTTTCTCTAACTTAACTCTACTTAGCACAATAACCTCTAGGCCCATCCATGTTGTTGCAAATGACAAGACTCCATTCTTTTTTTATGGCTGAATAATATTCCATTGTATATATACATACCATTGCTTTTTATCCATTCATCCATTGATGAACACCAAAGTTGCCTCCATATCTTGGCTATTGTAAATAATGCTGTAGTGAACAAATGGATGTACATTTGCCTTTGACGTAGTACTTTCAGTATGTTTGCGTAAATACCCAGAAGTGAGATTACTGGGTCCTTCTTCATCTCTTGTTATAAACTTTGTTTTAAAGTTTATTTTGTCTGGTATAATTATTGCTACTTCAGCTTTTTTTTTTCCATTTTCATGAAATATCTTTTTCCATCACTTTTAGTCTGTATGTATCTCTCAATCTGAAGGAAGTCTCTTGTAGGCAGTAAATATAAGGGCCTTGTTTTCTTATCCATTCAGCCACCCTTTCCTTTTGATTGGAACATTTAACCATTAACATTTAGAGTAGTTGTTGATAGATATGTGGTTATTGCTATTTAATTATTAATATTTTTTATCTTATGTATTCCTTCTTCTTAAAGAAGTCCCTCTACAATATTTATAATATGGGTTTACTGTTCATGACCTCCTTTAACTTTCTCTTGTCTGGGAAGCTCTTTATTTGTCCTTTGATTCTAAATGATAGTTTTACTGAGTAAAGTAATCTTGGTTGTAGGTCCTTGGTTTTCATCATTTTAACTATTTCATGCCAATCCCTCTGTCCTGCAAAGTTTCTGTTGAGAAATCAACTGACAGTTTCATGGGAGCTCCCTTGTAGGTAACTAATTGCTTTTTTTTCTTGGATTCTCTCTTTGTCTTTAAGCTTTGGCATTTTAATTATGATATGTCTTGGTGTGGAGCTCTTTGGGTTTATCTTGTTTGGGACTCTCTGAGCCTTCTGGGCTTGTATGTCTATTTCCCTTGCTAGATTTTGGAAAATTTCAGTCATTATTTCTTGAAATAGGTTTTCAGTTCTTTGCTCTCTCTCTCTCCTTCTGGTATCCCTGTGATGTGAATGTTGATATGCTTGGTGTTGTCCCAGAGGCTCCTTAAACTATTCTCGTTTTTTTTAGATTCTTTTTTCTTGTTGCTGTTCCGATTGGGTGTTTTGTGCTGGTTAATCTTCTAAATCACCGACTTGGTCCTCTGCTTCATGTAATCTACAGTTGATTCTCTCTAATGTATTCTTCATTTCAGTTATTGTATTCATATCTGATTGGTTCTTTTTTACATTTTCTATCTCCATTTTTGTTTTTTGTTTTTTTTTAAATGTCTTTGTTGGCATCCTCATTGAGCTCATCGAGCATCCTTTTAACGAATGTTTCGAACTCTGCATCGGCAGATTGCTTATCTCCATTTTGTTTAGATCTTTTTCTGGAGCTTTATCTGTCCTTTCATGTGGGACATGTTTTTTTGTCTTTACATTTCAGTTGCCACCCTGTGTTTGTTTCTGTGTATCAGAAAGGGCTTCTAAGTCTCCTGGTCTTAGAAGAGTGGACTTATGTCCTGTGGGGCCCAGTGGCACAGTCTTCCCTGGTCACCTGAGCTGGGTGCTCCAGGTATGTCCCTTGTATTGGTTGTGTGGGCCCTCCTGTTGTAGTTGAGCCTTGGTTGCTGTTTGCATATCAGTGGTGGTGGGTAGGAGATTGGTTGTGAGGACTGGCTAGTGAGGGGCTGACTCTGCAGAGCAGGATTCGCTTGGGCAGGGCCCTGGTGCTTGCCCAGTCTGCCCTTTGGTTGTGTGATCCTCGGATGCATCCCTGGGTGGTGCTCTAGCTCAGGTCAAAACTGGCCAAGGCATGCTGGTGTGCTGGGCACCAGGGCCTCCTGGGAGGGACCCCGCTGCAGGCCAAATTTAGCCTGTGGTCTGCCCATAGCCACCTGGCAAGAATCACCAAGGAATTTGCAGATGGCTGCCACCTGAGCTGAGCTTAGAGGTGCCTTGAGAGGCCAAGCCGCAAACCAAGGCAGGCTGCCACTGGTGCCCGGCTTGAGGCTGCTCAGCAAGAGGTGTGGGGCACGCTGAGGCCAATGCTGCTTGTTTGGGTTTTGTGAGATTTTAGGAAAGTCCACAGCATGGGGCAAGACAGGCTGTTTGTATGGAAAAGACACTGGAGGTGGCTTGGGTGGCTCGCAAGTTGGGAGGGGCGGGGTCTCAGGGAATCACGAGGGCAGGGCGACCATGTTAGCCGGGTTGATGGAGGCTCAGATATGATGGCTGCCTTTGTTTGCAGGCCAGGAGGGGGGAAGGGCTCAACAAAGGAACAGTGGCCTCTGCCAGCACTTCTATCTGGAAGAAAGCCACCCCTCCAGCCCTCACCCTGAAGCCAGACAACTCAGTTCCTCCCCGGTATGTCCTGGATGACTTTCAATCTGCTGCTCCAGCTCTGGAGCTCAGAGCGAGCGAGTCCATCACTGAGTAAGTCCACGTGGGGCCCTTTAAGAGTCTGTGACTACTGCAGCCTTCCGTCTCAGCTACAATCTCCACTGGTTTTCACAGCCAGAGGTTGTGGGGACTTCTCTTCCTGTCATAGGAGCCCTGGGCTGGGGAGCCTCGCTCTTCCGCAGCCGAGACACTCCTCTCGGTTCTCAATTGTGGGATCAGTCTCGAGTCGGCCTCCTCAGTATGTCTGCAGCTGTAGGACTTCTGTTCAGCCAGACCTCAGGAGACTCCCAGTGATGGCTGTTCTGCAGTTTAGTTGTAACTCTGCTGTGGTCGTGAGAGGAGGTGAGCAGTGTTTACCTACTAAGCCATCTTGACTGGAAGTCTCATGAGAATATTTTTAGAATCGTGTCATTGTATATATTGATGAATAATATAAGTTTTTTAAACAACCAGTTAGCAAAAATTATCTTAGTCCCTTAGCTCTTGTGTACAGTTTGTGGTGCTCAGTCGAGGGGTCCAAACCAGGTCACTTCTCCGAGTCTCGCTGACTCTCCCAGTGACCCGTCCGACAGCCCAGCAGGTGCTGGCACACAGAAGAAACTGAAGATGCAGCTCCCTTTATCCCCTCAGAGTATCACTGTCGCGCTTGTCTCCTCCAGGCCACTTTGATTTAATCTGCCTGCCCTTTAGAGCCAGGAGCCAGGGATGACTTTTTTCAGCGTATAGTTCAGTGAAGGTAAACTCATCCAGGTAACGTTGAAGGAAAAACCAACTTTATTAGTTTGCTCTGGCTGCCGTAACAAAGTACCACATATTGGGTGGTCGAAACAACAGACATTTATTTTCTCACAGTGCTGGAGCCTGGAAGTCCAAGATCAAAATGTTGGCAGGGTTAGCGTCTCCTCGGCTTGTAGATGGCTGTCTTCTGATGGTGTCCTCACAAGGCCTCATCTGAGCACGTCTGTGTCCTAATCTCCTCTTCTTATAAGGACACTCGTTGTATTGCATTAGGGCCCGTCATAATGACCTCATTTTGCCTCTTTAATGACCCTATCTCTTAATATAATCATGTTCTTAGGTATTAGGGATTAGGACTTCAACATGTGAATTTGTGGGGGGGGACACAGTTCAGCTTATAACACCGACTAAGCACCTGAAGGTATCCGCGTGAGTGTGAGCATCCATGTGCAGCGCTGGCGGGAATGGCTGGAGTCCCAGGGCAGGAAAGCTAAGGTGGAGGAACTGGGAGTCTTAGTTGAAACTCAGAGTTAAGATAAATCAGGTTAACAAAAACCGAGTAGGCAGATGCTGACCATTACAGTGCTGGGCATTGGATTCTGGTCCCCATTCTTAGTCCCAAAGAGATCCGACCCCAGAATACCCTGCCATGAATCAAGGAACCAACAACAGAAAGTTTGCACCTAAAAAGAAGTTTTTCAATACTCCGGTCAACCCAAAGGACACATTAAATAGAAGCTCTTATTTAATATTTTCTTAGTGATTGGAATGATGGACTAGCAAGAGAGCCTGTCAGGTTTCCCGGTGACACTGTGGACATCATTAAATAACATGCAAATCATTAACTAGGAATGTAGACAGGATGCCCAGACTTAATCCTTTTTTATTCCCACCCCTGGGGAAGTTTGGCAGCATAAATGCCTTCACTCCTGCCACGAGGAACTGCTCTGAAATGCAAAGTTTGACTCAGCCCGCAAAGTAAAAGAAACTGTAATGGTCTCATTTCTATCTTTTTGAGTAATGATATGCCGGTTTCCCAATAAACTGCATAAAGGTGAAGAAGAAAAATAAGTCTTTGACCTTTCTCGTTTATAACCACACTCAGATATTTCTCATATCTTCTGCTGGCCACAGAGTTTTGCATAGAGGAGATTTAATTTCCTGCTGCTGCAGGCATTAAAATAGATAGGACCTCCTTCCTGTCTTCACTGCAACCTGAAGCCTTTTATTTGGCTGTCAATCAGGGCTTGTCATTCACAGGACCCTAGTGAAGAGTGTTGCGGGTGAAATCCTTTCTAAGCAAACTGTTCCCACAGTGTAGAGCAAATAGGTACCCCATGGGGAAGAATCGTGAATGCTGAGCAAGTGGAATATGGCAGTCACTGTCTGGGTGATGAATACCTTTTATCCAGATAAATGTGCTTCTAATTTGTTAGTTTAATTACTGCAGCCTTGCAAAGTCTTGAGCCAGTAATTCCTTTCTCAACAAATTAGAGGTCTTGAATAATTCTGTGGGAAGACTAATTCTTCACTCTGGTTTTTGGACATTTCTCTGAAACATATTTCCAGAACTCAGTTGGATGCCATTAACAACTCAGTGCGATGGTTCTTGTTGCATTGTGATGTATAAACATCTCTTTGGAGTGGCTTCTGCGTTTCTAACATTGAAGCATGAATCTCTTTTGGTTAATTACCTTTCCCAGCTCCCTTTTAAGGATGTGAAAAAGATTTCACCTAACAACCAGCAATTGTTGTTCTAGAGGAAGAAAGTAAGGAAGTGATTCCCTCAGCCCAACCCCGGTTCTGAGTCTGAAAGAAGGGTCTGATGGGAACACCACCCACTCTTCACCCCTGCCGCTTTCCAAGGTTGGGGACTGGAAAATTCAAAATTTGCATTATAGAAAATGTACGCTTTCTACCTTACTTTCTACTTTCAACTGCTGCTTGCTCCTTTGGCCCAGATGTACTAATTACCTGCCTTCTCATTTTCTCTATTTTGCTAATGTCTTTCTGTCCCCCAAGTGAGAATCAGCTTAGCTGGCTTTCTGTCAATAGGAAGTCTCTGTTAATTGGCATTTCTCTCATTTGCAAGCAGAATAATAACTGATATTCATAATGATTCCAGAGGCCTTGCAAGATCCTGAAGGGTCTCATGAATTCTCAAGAAATGATTGACTTCTGTACAGAATAATTTTAGTATCAGGTGTGTTTTATGGTTTTCTGATTCATTGCAAATTGGACGTCTGTTTATGGGATATAACTTTCTATTTACCAGAGTAACTGTTAGGTGGAACTCAAATCTCTTTTGAGAGAGATGGAAAATAGGACTTTTTCAATTGGGAAGCTTCTGGTGACAGGTCAAGGGTCAAGTCTAATGCTTTTTTATCTTTGGTGCAATTTGTAGGGGCTCAGAGGGTGCTTATTAAATAACTGAGCGGTCCAGGGGCACGGGTAGCTGTAGGCTTGACAAAGGATCATCCCCGAAGCAGGCCTGAAACAGAGGCCTGAACATTCGTGTTAAATCTGAAAGGTCAGATAGATGAGACTAGAACAGGACGCAAAAATGTAGGAGTCAGAGAAACTCACACACGGAATGCAGGTTAGAGCAGACAAAAAGATCTCAATTTAGGGGTTTGAGATGTTGAAAACAATTCCAGAAGGTGGAAGTACCAAGGTGGCCCCTGAACGGTGCCACTTTCTACTGTGTGTGGGTAACCGTTAGGTCATTCATTGTCTGTCACCCAGAGTCATGTGGGACCAAAGATGCCAGATCCCCAAGGTCCTTGTGGAATAGAAGGATGCAGATGACTGGTTGTTGAGACTATAGCAAGAGAAACCAGCTCTTTCTTCTTTCTTTGTGATGGATTTTGAATGCAGCAGCCAAATTGATCATATGTCCGTCTGCTCTGCTGGTCAAGGTGGCCACATCTGTCCACTCATCTTTGCTGCTGTCTGTCTAGTTTGCATGCACAGGCAAGACCTAAAGTCAGTATGACTTGACTCCAGGCTAAATTCCCTGTACTCTGTGGGAGAACATTTTCCTTTATATATTATAAAGCATGTATTATATCCTTTCACCTATACGAAGTAACTAAGATCTACTGCTTTATCTGGGTCAAAGCGCCTGTGTAACAGAGAGGAGATGAGAAAGAGTTCATGATCCTTGTTTCACATATGTATACCTCTGTGTAACAAAGCACCCCACAACTTGGTGCCTTAAAATGACAATTTATTATTTCTCTTGAGTTTGAGCATCGACTAAAAGTTCTGCTGGCCCCCTTGGGGTCTCTCATGTAGTTGCATTCAGTTGGTGGACTGGCTGGCTAGAAGATTTAAGAAGGCCTCTCTCACGTGTCTGGGTGCTATTTGTCTGCCGGATTGCCCCTCTCCGCGGCTCATTGTGCCCGAGCTCACATGCTTTCCCTCTCCCCTCTCTCTTTCTCTTACTCGCGCTCTCTCTCATGCCTTGTGCTCCAAGGCTTTTCCATGCAATCCTTCTGTCCAGCAGGATAGTTTGGACTTCCTTGCAGCATGGCAGCTGGGTTCCCAGAACGCGAATAGAGAAGCCACCAGGATAAGGTCTTAGCCTGGAACTGGCTGTATGTAACTTCTGTCACCTTTGTCAGAATAAGTCATGGGGTCAGCTCACATTCAAGGGTGAGGGAGATATCTCCCACTTCTTGATGGGAGAAACAATAAATATTTGTGGCCATCTTTATCACATCTTCTTTTAAAAAGTTATTATCAGCCAAGGGGAGAAATACATTAATGCTTGTCTCGTAGTTGTTGTGAAGATCAAATGAGATGGATACAAATGTAGCATTTAGGGCAGGTCAATAAATATATTTCTTTTGACTTGAAGATCTACTCTCATGGGTAGAGACTTTTCAGGAA
This sequence comes from Rousettus aegyptiacus, assembly GCF_014176215.1. NCBI lineage: Eukaryota > Metazoa > Chordata > Mammalia > Chiroptera > Pteropodidae > Rousettus > Rousettus aegyptiacus. The sequence continues at coordinate 77,908,040 of NW_023416287.1, forward strand.
TCTGTATTGCAGGGGTTGAGCATCTTTCTGCTTTAGTTATCCCCAAATGGGGATTAAATGAGTCGATATATGTAAACTACTTAGAATAATGCCCAGGGCATGGTAATCATTCCTAGGCTCTGATGGTTCTGATAATCGCATCACCTTATTTTCACAGCCATAAGGATTGGTCCATGGGGTAGACAGTTTACCCAGCTTGGCTAGTTAGAGTCCTTCTCCAGGGTTGATAGATACTCTAGCAGTAAAGGGAAGACATCTCAAGCAAGGTTAGCTTGCTCTCTACCATTTTTTAGTGAAATCTGGCATAGACAGAATAGCCATGTCCTAAGAAGATATCTTGGCCATGCCTTCTATCTTCACATATCCTGTCATTCCTTTATTCATTATTCATTTATCAAATATTTAATGACTTTTTGCTATGCACTCAGTATCATAATACAGTCATAATTCTTTCACCCATGAAATCTACATTCTTGTGTGTGATATATACAATAAAAAACAAACAAATGATTATGAGTTGCAGCAAGAGCCTTGTTGTAGGCTGAGTAATGGCTCCCAGAGATGTCCATGTCCTAATCCTCAGCACTGTTATTATGTTACCTTACATGGCAAAATATGATTGCTTAAGGATCTCGAGAGGGGTAAATTATCTTGGATTATCTTGAGATGGGTAGGACTAATGTCATCACAGGGTCTTTATAAGAGGCAGAGGGGTCAGACTCAGAAAAGAGGATGTGGGGGTGGATGCAGAGACAGAGGCTGAAGGATGCTGTGCTGCTGGCTTTGAAGATGGAAGACAGCCAGTAGCCAAGGCATACAGGAGGCCTCTGGAAACTAGGAAAGGGAAGGACACAGATTCTCCCCTAGAGCCTCCAGAAGGAATGTAGTCCTGCTGACACCGTGATTTGAGGACTTCTGACATCCAGAACTATAAGAGGATGTATTTGTATTGTTTAGTCACTAAGTTTCTGGTAATTTGTTGAGATGAAGTGATCAGCGGGCACACAGCCGTATATCTATCTATCTTGCACGAAATAGATCACCTCAGAGGTTCATTTGCACCTCTTTCCTAGTTAGCTTCATGTTTTTGTTGATTGAGCTAACGAGCTGCAATTTCACAATGGCGCTGTGTTCAAAACACCTCACCTAACAGTGAATTCCGATCCCACCAAGGTCCTTTTCTCCCTTCCTCTCTAAGGCCCTGCAGGTTGGGCTCTTTCTGGAGACTTCTGCTTTCAGGACTCGGCACAAGTCTCACCTCCTCCTAGAGTCCTGCCCTGACTTCTCCAACCTGTCATGAGCTCTCCCTCCTGTCTGAGCTCACTCTCTGACTTATTTTCCTTTCTGTGCTCCTCATCAAGTAGCAGTTGTTTTCACTGCAGGGTTTCCACAGTGATTATTAATTACCAGCCGCTCTCTTTCCCCCCTCCTCCCTTCAGCTCCTGTTGCTGGCCAGGGCAGGTCCATCCCGCCCAGGGGTAGGGCTTGAAATGATGGAACCAGAGCTGCACAAATGGAAACAAACTGCTCAGGAAGCGTCTCACGGTTTACATTTTCAAAAATCTTTCTTGTCGGAAAAGTGTCCCACAGCCTCTTCTGTTCACCGATCATACTGATTTGCGTTTACCCTCTTGGATTTCCGGATCCTGCTGGGGTTAACAGAGAAGGTTCACAAATGTATTTGTCGGAAACAGGAGCCTCTCAAATCAACCCTTGCTCTTTATAAGTAATGTCGTCCACTACCCTCCCGGTCCCCTCCCTTAAGTCTTCTCACAGGGCATTAGGTTCATCACCCCAGTGACCCAGAAACTTCAAACAGTCCTCTGGACTCCACTGAATTCTGATGATGCCAAACGGAAGGCTCTTTCTGCAGAGCGGGCAGCCTGCAGGGTGCGCACCCAAAGCTCCTCTGGGATGAGCTTCTGAGCTGTCGGGAGGCCGCCGCGGTCCGAGCCTCTGCGACACTACGCTTAGCGGAGAGGTTGATGACGGTACGAATCTGATCTATTGTCAATCTTTGCTTAAAACCCATGCTTCCTTTTTGCCATATGATTTGGTTCAGTTTTCTTTTTAATTTTTTGTTAAAGTTAAATTTAAAAATTTTTGAGATGACTGTAGGTGCACACACAGTTTTGTATTATTAAGAAATAATACAGTGGGAACGCCTGCACCCTTTCCCTCCGTGTTGACTCCTGTGAAGTTAGAGTGTAGTCTCACAAATCACATATTGCCATCCTGCGGGAGGGGAGGGGTGCCCTGGCAGAAGTGTGGGTGCCCCTTCTTATGCCGGGTGTGGGTGGGGTGGGAGTTCTGCCCCCTATTCCAGGTGTCTCTGTTGACACTGTGCGTGTGTGGGGTGTCGTTAGTCCCCTCCTGGTAATGCTGCCTCACACCTCCACTCGGCCTCTCTGGCACCTCCCCAGTGGTCACGGCTGGTCAGGGTGGACTCTGGGCTCCTCACTCAGCCTCTGCTGGCGCGGGTGGCATGGGGCGTCAGTTATTTTCTTTGGGATTTGGTTGGACTAGAGCGATTATCATCTAAACGTTTGTTTGTTTGTTTGTTTGTTTGTTTTTTGTCTTTCTAACCTGCCCTTTTCCCAGTCCTTTGGCTAGAGCGAGCACACTTTTTCCGGGGCTGTTTTCGTTTGAGCTTGTTGGCATTTCTCGGTTGCCAGGTATATCAGCTCCAAGTCTGAGATATGTGAAGTTAAAAATCCTGTCAACTTATTACTGTGTCATTCCATGGGTCTTGAGGTCCCTCTCTGTCTGCTTTTCTCTCTCCACTTTTCAGAATCTTATTTACAAGGTCCAGGTTTTTTTTGTTTTGCTTTGTTTTGTTTTCCCAGTTGTACTTATTGGGAGGAATAGGACGAAGTACATGTAAGTCCATCTCTTTGGAAGCAGAAGTTCCCAAGTGTTTTTCTTTGTGTATGTGTTTTACACGAAATGCCATGATCTGTCCTCTGCTGACCTCTCCATCACTCTTATCACACTTGGCTTTATGCCCGATGCTCAAAGAGCAGCTACCTGTGAAACAAGCCTGTCATTGCTTCTGCTGGTCCCCTCACCCACACTATCACTAATAAAAACACACGACTACAGTGCTTGTTATGTGCTAATTATATGTAATACTTATGAGTTGAGTACCATTATGATAGAGGTGAAGGAACTGAGGTCCAAAGAGATTAAGCCATTCACTTCAGCTCCCCCAGCCAGTAAGCGGCAGGATTTGGACCCAGGCAGGCAGCCTGGCTCTGACGCCACACTCCTAACTGCTCCATTCTGCCACCTCCCTGCCAGCTCTGGTCGTCTGACTTGAGTGGGCATCAGCATCACAGGCCGAGGGTTTGGAAACAAGGGCTGCTGAGTCCACTCCTAGAAATTCTGATTCAGTAGGTCTGGGGCTTAAGAATTTGCATTTCTAACGAGTGCTCAGGTGATGCTGATTTTACTTTCTGAGACCCACACTTTGTAAACCAATCTCCTTCCCAACCTCTCCGTCACCCCAATGTGCTCTGACAATGGCTGCACAGCCTTTCGATTTGACACAGGTGTTACCTCACCTGATTCGATCTACTCTTTATTCTTCCACCCTCAGATATTTCTCTCAAACTTCCTCAGAAGTCTGCATCTCTCAATTGCTGTAGTTGCCACATGATATGGAAATGACCTGTTTATATCTATATCTATATAGATATAGATATATAGATATATATATAATGATATATCTATATATCTATATATATATATCTCATTTCCATCTCCCACCCCTTCTGAAGGCAGAGAGGTTAGTGCAGAACAATATATATATAATTCATCTTTGTAGAGTCGCCTGGGGTGACTGTCTAAAGGAAGATTTCTGAGCCCAGTCCCTTGATTTTTCTAAATCAGTTGATCTGGGGCAACACCCAAGAACCTGCACTTTAAATAATCAACTTGTCTGATTCTGATGCATTTGGTCCACTTTTGAGAAACTGCCCTGGAACTTTGCATTGTTTTTTGGCACTAAGTGCTCAGTAATAATTTATTAACTGGATTTTATTGATCTGAAGTTTGAGATGAAATGATAACCCCCTCATCACCTTTTCTGTGCTTTCTCTCTCCCTACCCCCCCCCCCAAGCTCTATGAGGGCAATATTTTCTGCTCTTCCATCTAAAAAATGATATGCCCCTTCTCCCTCCCCCTCGAGTTCTTTCTTTCTTTTCCTCTCCTATCAGAACTTTCATTCACATGCTGCAGCTGATTTCAGCTAGCTGTCGAATAAGCTTGGAAACCCTGAAACAATTTTGGGGTGCTATGTTTTTAAATATTGAGACACAATTAATAGAGAAAAGTGCACAAGTCTTAGGCATTCAGCTTGATGCATTTTACCTGTACACACCTGTATAAGCACCACTCAGATTGTGACGAGACATTGACAGCACTCAACAGGCTGTGTCGTGATCCCTTCCATTCAATACACCTCCCCTGGGGTAACCTCGTTCTGACTTCTGTCATCACAGATTAGTTTTGTCTGTTCTTGAACTTCATATGAATGAAATTGTATTGAATTTACACTTTGTACCTGGCCCTTTGTGCTCAACATTATGTATGTGAGATTCACTTATGGTCTTTACATACAGTTAGAGTCCTTTTTTCATTGCCGTGTTGTATTTTTATGAATATAAAACAATTATTCTTATAATTGCTGAATATATTTAAAACATTTTTTGGTTGTTGCTTTAAAAATTGTGATAAAATATATATAAGAAAATTTAGCATTTTCATCATTTCTAAGTGTACAGCTCAATGGCATTAAGTACATTCACTATGTTGTCCGACCATTGCCATCATCCATCTCCAGAACTTTTTTTTCATCTTCCCAAATAGAAACTCTGTACTCGTTAAACAATCATCCCCCATTTCCCTTCCCCTGGCAGCCACCATCTACTTTCCGTTTCCGTGAATTTGACTATTCCAAATATCTCGTATAAATGAAATTATATAGTATTTGTCTTTTGTGATTGACTCATTTCACTTAGAATAATGTCCTTAAGGTTTATCTTTTTTGTAGTATGCATCAGAACTTCTTTCCTTTTTAAGACTGAATAATACTGCATTGTATATATAACACATTTTTTTTTTTTTATCCATTAATTTACTGATGGACATTTGGGTTTCTACCTTTTGGCTATGGAGATTGTCTTTTTTAGTTTCAGGGTGTCCAAGGCAGGTCAGTGCTATCCGAGAAGAGTGCACACATGTGGAGTCCTAGGGCCATGTGACGATGGGGACAGTCACTGGATTATCATTCTGTGGAGATCCTGCAGCTGGAGGGAAGTATTAGATAGAATCTGAGACATAAAGCAGGAGGATCTGGAGCCTGGGAAGCGCGTCAAGTGATGCGCCACCCTGGGAACATGTAGGAGAGCGGGCAGACAGTGCGCAGGGCCGAAAATAGACATTGGTGAGTCTAGCCGCCAGTTGGAAAATCGTTTCCAATAATTCATCCAATTATTTAGTGGACATTTTTGGTTTCCTTATTATGTGGCGGAGTCCTCTCGAAGGCTGGGTGCTGACGTTTGCTCTTACAGTCATGACTTCTACTATTATCTATATATCAGTAATCCGCAAATATGTCTTATTACCATAACTTTCTCTTGGGCTTTAGAACCATATTTCCATCAGCTTACTTGGCATATACACCTCTATGTCCACAGGTACTTCAAATTCAGTATGCCCTGAATAAAAAATTATCTTTTTAGCCTTGAAGGAAGTCCTAATAATTTACTCAATTATAGAAGCCAGAATGCCAAGATTTTCTTTAACTCCTTCCCTGGGCTCCATTTCATTGATTCTACTTCGTGTCTTTTTTCTTACTTTATATTGTCATACCCGAATTTCATCCCACATCTTCTTTCATAGGCATTCTTCTCTTCCTGTCAGGGTTATTTTTCCAAAACAGATTTGATCATGTTATTTGCAACCCCTCCTCTTGTATTTAAACCTTTAAGTCGCCCCATTGCCAATGGGATGAACTTTATGTTTCATAATATGGTTAATGTGGACCTCCAGGACCTGTCATTCAACCAGTATCGTATTCTATTTTATGTATTTCACCATATGCTTCACTCGTGCGGATAAATTTTCACATTCTCTAATATTGGAAATTATTTTTTTCCACAGTATCTCTGCGTGTGCTATTCTTGCTAAGAGCAGAACATTTACAACTCCACTAATTTTTGAAGATGCAGGCCCCTCTGCCATTCTCATCTTTTTTCTTGGAGGAAGTAGAACTGGAATCCAGAGTGAAGGCTTTTATACTGTGTTACACAGCTGAGTGTAGTCCCTGGGGGCCACAGTGAGTGTCTAGGCTTAATAATGCCCCTGAATTTGTCCCAGTACAAGCTGCCCTGGACCTTTGGTGGAGGTGGCAGAAGGAACTGTATTTGAGTCTACCTTCTCTCTCCTAACATTCTGATCTATGGCATATGAAATTGGGGTAATATTGTCTCCTGTGTAAGAGTTTTGAACAATACACAAATACATATATGTGAAAGCCTTTTATAAGCTGTAAATACTGTATCTATTAGTTGTTAATATATACTTTACTCTTTCACTCTATATTTTTTGTCTTCCCCACTTTCCTCTTTCTTCATTTTTTGGTATCTTTTCCTTGGTATCTTCTGGTATCTTCTCTTCCTATATTTTTCATATATATATATATATATATATTTTTCTTTTCCTTCGGACTGACAGTCATACTCATAAGCAGTTTTAATACTACTGGGTACTCTGTAGATTTGACCCCCACACTTGCATAAAGTGCCGCCAAACGATCCTGTGATCTTAATAATTCTTACATTTCCTCCATTTGTTCAAAATTCTTTTCCAGGAGTTAACAGCTCTTCCTGGCCTGGGGAAGAGTTCTCCAAGTTACACAGTCTTCTTGTTGTTAGACTTAAGAAAAAGAAAAACTTTTAGTGTAATATTGTCAACTGCTTAACCTTTAGGACTGAAGGAAAAAAAAGGGCATGTCAAAGCAGTAATGTTTTCAGCTGTTTTTCACTGAAGGGTTCATCAGTCATAGAAATGTCTTCACCTCCTGTTTGGTTACTGCACCAACAATTGGGTATAACTTTCTGAGTTAGACAGAGTTAATGGTTTCTCGGAGTAATAAAGCTGTCAGGAGGAGGGAGACTTTCATCTAACACCATAAAAAATGTGAAAGCAGTGTGTGGTGGTGTAAGGACATTGAGATGGCAACATCTGGAGAATCTAAACAGACTGGTAATTTATGGCCCCGAGGGAAATGCATTAGACCAGAAACCTGGAGACCTGGGTTCTATTCTCATCCTCATCACTGACTTCCATAGTGACCTTGGGCAAGTTAAATTGCCTGACCTTTCTTTGCTTGTGTTTATTCTACAGAAATGGATACTACTACTACTTGTATTCATCTGTTTGTTATCCTAAGAGAGTTTTTTTTTTTTTATTTTTATTTCCCTCTTTTCCTTTCTTTTAGTAGATAAATGCGGCGCCCTTTTGAAGCTGTTGAATAAGGTCAAGGTCTTATTCTCTCTCTCTCTCTCTCTCTCTCTCTCTCTCTCTCTCTCTGTCTCTCTCTTTCTCTCTCTCTCTCTCTCTCTCTCTATATATATATATATATATATATATATATATGTATGTACATATATATGCATACACATAGATACATATATATGTACTTATATATAGATGTGTGTATATATATGTGCATATATATTTTGGAAAGAGCTTTAATTTATTTTAGTAAGAATTCATCAAACACAGAATGCCAAGAAGTTTACTATTAAGGCTATGCCAATTTTAAAAAGGAAGAAGGTGCAGCTCAGAGAAATTAATATTTACAGAATCAGAACTTTAAGTTCCTATTAATTACATTAGTTTTTTTCTGCTTAATTACAGATCCACAGAACAAAAGAGAAACTTTGCAAACAAAATCAGAGGATCTTGAAAGAATAGCGACCTGTATTTAATTATTGGCAAGTGGGTCATATTTGGTGTAATAGCAGTGACACGTCCACACAACAGAGTGGGGCAGGGACAGGTTTAGGGCTCCCCTCAGGTCCCTCCTTCTTAATGCAAACTTCCCAAGGCACAATGACATCACTTACCTCGGTACTCATATGTCTCATTACTTGTATTTTTCAGTTATATTCTGTTTTTTCAAAATTGCCTTCTTTCATTGTAATTTGATTTTTAAGAGACAGTTATTACTGTGGTTACAAATTTGTCCATTCATTCCACAAATATAGTTAAGTGCCCATGAGGTATCAGTCAATACGATGACCTGGGAGATAGAGTGCTGGGCACGGCAGATGTGGCTCCTGCCTTCATTGCCTTTGGTAATGATAAAGGAGAAAGACAGCAAGACATGCCTACTTCTGACATAGAAGTGAATATAAGATCATCAGTGATAACTGGGATATCAAGGGAAGTACAGTAGGCAATCCCTCCTTATCTGGATTTTGCTTTCTGTAGTTCCAGTTACCTTTGGTTACTTGTGGTCTGAACATATTACCTGGAAAATACCAAAAATAAACAATGAGTAAGTTTTAAATTGTACTACATTCTGCGCAGTGTGGTGAAATCTCACACGGCCCTGGATGTGAATTGGCCCTTTCCCCAGCATCTTCATGCTGCATCCACCCTGTGCCCATTAGTCGCTTAGTAGCCTCCTGCGTTTTCAGATCGATTGTCCTGGTATCACAGTGCATGGGTTCAAGTGACCCTCATGGTAGCCTAACGCTGCATCACAATGCCGACGTCATTCATCTAACTTCATCCCATCCCCTGGGCATTTTACCACCTCATATCATCACAAAAAGAAGGGTACGTACAGTACACAGGTCGTCAAATTATGTCATTTCAGTCAATGTCGTTTTGTTATGATGTCGATGAGGAAAACAGTTGCTCCCAGCCAGCCACATGTGTCGCGTTTGTGGGTGCTCCCACGTCTGGGCGCATTTTCTCCAAGTACTCAGTTTCTTCTCCCATCTCAAAGCTGTACATGTCGGCTGAATGGTGTGTCTGTGGTTGTCCCAGTCTGAGTGTGGGTGCAAGTCTGCGTGGTCCTGTGATGGAAGGGCATCCTGTCCAGTGTGAGTCCTGCCTTATGCCCTGAGCTGCTGGGAGAGGCTCCGGCCACCCTTGACCTCGAACTGGAATAAGTGGGTTAGAAAATCATTATCTAACTTGCTTCTATTCATCTTTCTTAAATGTAGGTGTAGCTCACATTTATTTCAATGTTTAAGAGTTAAAGTGTTCTGGGTCTTTATTACAAAGTTTGGTGATATTTTTGTTAATTGTAAATATGCTGTAGTAATTTAACTCTTGTTTCTATCAATTCGCCTGTGGTAAAATAACTATCATTGTACATTGTTTTTCTTAAAGACAAACCTTCTAAGGGCCTATCAAAAACATTAAGTGAGGAGTTGCTGTACAGTGCGATAGGTATTTTGAGAGAGATTGCACTCACATAACTTTTATTACAGTATATAGTATAATTATTCTATTTTATTATTAGCTATCGTTATTAATCTCTTACTGTTTTTAATTTATAAATTAAACTTTATCATAGGTATATGTGTGTAGGAAACAAAATAGTATATATAGGGTTCAGTACTAACTGTAGTTTCAGGTGTCCACTGTGGGGGGGGGCGGAGGGGAGAGTCTCAGCATGTATCCTTTGTGGACGAGTGAACTACTATAAAAGTTTTCTGTTTGAAAGTAAATGTAAAAATCATAAAGGATAAGACCATCAACCTCAAAAGCCCTTGGCATGCCCACAGCCTCTCAGAGTTTTTACAAGCTTTCCTTGCTCTCCAACCTGCTTTTAATTAGTTCTTTTCCTCATACTTCAGCATTCGTGATAATGAAAAACAATTTCTTACTCAGCTCCATTGTTTTTCTTTGCCGTTTCATCACCAGTTCTGAAACAGGTCGTTTTCTACTATTTTTCATTGCAAATGTGCAGAATTTCAATTTTGTTAAGATCTCTTGCAAGCCTGGAATTCAATAATTTTATATTATAGAACAAATGGGCCTTTTGAAGGCTGACTTAAGAACTTAACCATAGTTGATAACGTTGTTTTCCTTATGGGAAAAGCTTTCTTGAGGCTTGAATTCTAACCAACAGACTTTTAAATAAATATTTAGAATATGACTTTTTTGTAAGTAGGACCATCTTTTTGGTACTGGACTGTTTTACATACAGTCATTTCTTCTGGAGTGCCTGCTTCAATGCCTTACATACAAGGTGTTTCATGGATAGCAATTGAGAGTTTGAAATAGGGCGATTCCACATTCTCTCTCTGGGCACTTCAAGTTTAGTGTGTCACAGCTTCTTTTGTCTTTTATAGTACAACCGAAATCAACTTTGATTTGCTTTGCCCCTTGTTAAACTAGAAGCAGCTGATGCCATTTATACTTAATAAATAATAATATTTTTCAACATTTGTTTCAGACAGTTTTGCATTTAAGAAATAAAATGGTACAATTAAGCTCTTTCTATATCGACCCCCATCCTTGTCCCTTCTCACTCTTTCCTTCATCAGAGATAACTAACATCTTTGGCTTGTTTTATACTTATCCATAAGTTTGCTACATATGTATTTCCATAAACAATATTGTTCCATGCATTAAAGGAGATATTAATAGTAAAATAGTATAAGTATCCTTTAACACTTTGCTATTTTTACTTAACATTAATTTTGAAATCTACCCATGTTAATACAGATAAACTTGGTGTGTGTGTGTGTGTGTGTGTGTGTGTGTGTGTGTGTGTGTAGTTACATAGAATTCCATCACATGACTAAAGCATAGTTTATTTTTCCAATCACTTTTGATGGACAAGTTTCCCCAGAAAGCAAACCTAAGACCAAAGCTGACATGAAGCCAAAGCTTCTTAGGGAGTTTTAGTCCCAGGGAAGCAGGAGTGAAGGTAAAGGTCGGTGAATTAGGAAAGGAGGGAGAGCTGATGTGGGAATGCTGGCCACGCCTTGCCGTCCAGGGCTGCCAACCGCTTGACCTTCCGGGACTATCTGCCACCTACACATCATACAGTATGAACTGTTACGTCTTAGGACAGTCCTTGGGAAGGAAGAATCTGACAGTCACCTGTCTACCATTCAGCCAAAATTTGCCCCATGTAGGGTTACCAGATTTAGCAAGTAAAAATATAGGATACTAGTTAAATTTGAAAATCAGATAAGTGACAAATAATTTTTTAGTATAAGTATATCCCATGCAAGATACTACAAGTTATATGTCACTGATCTGAAATTTAAATTTAATTGGGATCTTGTATTTTATCTGGTAACCTCTCTATCAGGTAATAATACCCTGCCCTTACAGAGAGTACCTGTGGGAATACTGCCTGGGTCTCAGCATAATAATACCTTGCACATTGGAGAATTACAGATCTGATGTTGGAAGGCATCTTAAAGGTCATCTAGGAGAGCAGTTCTCAATTTTTTCCTACTTCCATTCTTCCGAGGCTTATAAAACACTCCTACTTATAAAAATGGCTAATGATAATAATTAACGGCATCTCGACTGGGGCATATGTATTAAATAAGAATCTGGTGATAGCGATGATGGTGGTGAGAGAGAGAGAAGAGAAGTGGGTGTTAGTGCAGAGTTGAGAGAAACGTATTGAAAAATTTTCCACTCGATTCTAATATATCCCCAGTTTCTTCCTCACTGATCAATCAGCTTTAGGCACCATGGAAGACTTTCTGAGAAAGGATTGTTAGAGCTGAAATTTGGGGCTTGATTGGGAATTATCTACATGAAAAAATTGAGATTGAGGAAAGCATTTCAAACTACAGAAACAGCTTTTGCAAAGGCCTCTACGTGGGAGGGAGCATGGTGTGTGTGCGGAAACTGAAAATTGGCAAGACTGGCTGCAGGAAAGGAGGGGAAGAGTAACGAGATCTGTGGCTGGAGGGACAGGTGTCGTCCTCATTCCGGAGGGCTTAATATGCCACGTTAAGGGTTTTGGACTCAATCCTAACAATAATTGGAAGCATAAAATGAACTAAATAAAGGAGAGACATGAATTAATCTAATTTTTATAAGAACAAAATTTGGTTCCAGTGTGGAGAGCAGATTTGAAGGGATACCATTTAGACAGTGAATGTCTAGCTGAGATGTGACGTTTCTTGGGCAGTGGAGATTCAGAGGTAGGTGGATTGAAAAAATTCATAGTGGGTAAAATGGACAGGACTTAGTGGTTTTGAAGTGTCAGAGAAATATTAATAATAAAGGATGTATCTTAGATGTCTGGCTTACATGGTTGGATGGTTAATGGCGCCAGTCATCAAGACAGGGAACCTTGAAGCAAGATGAGTATGGAATTCGTTTAGACCTGATTATTATGAAGTGCTTTTAAGACATCTGAATGGAGAAGTCAAAGGCCACTGAATATCTTGGGTGTGATGTTTGGAGAAATTGTTTGGGCTGGAGTTAGAGGTTGTGATCCAAGCTATGGGCATGAATGAGGATGCCAAGCACTGTCAGTTAAAGAGAGACCAGATGACCAGAAGTTCTGAATAGTAACTGGTTAATCTGGTAACCTAACTGTTGAGCAAATCTCTTGAAAGAAGAGACTGCTCTCCACAATCCAAGGTGACCAATGGGGCCCTCTGGAGAAATGCTTTAACCCAAAGGGGTAACTTTAATAGAAAAAATTTAAGTCATGTGATAGGGTTAGGGGAGGGCGTGTTTGAGCAGACAGGGCTTTGTGGTGTCTTATAAGCCTCATTAGGTTGGAAACTTTCTTCTGGTTCTACAACTGTAAGAACTTCTTCCTGTTTCTTTACATATAATGTGTACTAGACAGAGAGTAAACAGAGAGGCATTTAAGACATTTAAATTCATGGATTTGTGAGACCAGAGAAGCAGAATGTAGTTCTTTCTGTCCTTTTTTTTTTTTTTTTTTTTTTTGAGAAAGAAGCAAGTAAGAGGAAAATAGGCAGATATTGAAGTCTTTTTGGTAAAGGAACTTCTCGAGGGCCTCCTGGCATCGACGCCAATTCAGCACCATCTCCTGCACCTTCTCTTACACAGACCTAAACAGTGAGCCTGAAGGAAAAGCCAGATGCTGCTGTTTATTGTGTCTTATATGTATCAAGCACATGGAACCTCTGTGGAACGCTCATGATGTAGATAATATTACCTTACCTCACGAATAATAAAAATGGGAGACCCAGGTTAAATAACTTAGCTAGTGAGTGATATATGAGTGATCCGAATATAAGCCTGACTCTCAAACAGTGTCATCTCCTACTCACTATACTTCTCTTAAGCGCTCAGCATGAAGCCGACCCAAAATCTAGAAGAAACTGGATCCCAAAACAAAGGTTGTATTCTGTCCTCTTTGTATGTTGGAAACTGGACTCAGATGTTTTGGAAACTTCATGGGACAGGAAGGATTGTTAAGAACTAGGCTTTCTTTAACTAGAAAAATTCAATCAACTAGCATATTCCATTTCCCACATGCTGCTATTAATTGCTGTTTTACTGTGCCACAGGGAAAAGCGAAGGGATGGCTCTGGGGAAGGAGAACGAACGATGCAAAGTCTGAGTAACCCCTAGAGTTCTGAGGATAAATTATCTGCTTAAAACTGGGTCTCTCTCTCTCTGTGCTTGAAGTTTTATTGACTTCGACTTCAGATTGAATCTTGAGTTCTTCACATCAGAGTTAACTGTGTCGAGAACGATCACTGTGCCTCCTGTGGGTTGCGAGCAGCATCTTGGAAGCTTTTCTTGGTCCTCTTGGGCTGGCCAGCTTTCTCATTTATTTCCCTGATACCTTTTGGGGTTATCTATTTTATTCTGCATTTAGACCTGAGCAATTTTTGTGTAATTATGACCTTATTGTTTGATTAACTTCCTTCTTAAGAGGGGAAAGAAAGAGTAAGAAAGTCCACTCCTCAACTAGCATGTGTTTTGTGCTCTTTTGGTTATTTTTAAATAAGGCTTTCCCTGGGGAGTGAACAGTAACACAGAGACACTTTGCAAAGACACGCAGAGGTCATTTCAGAGCTGCCGAGAAGCCCAGGGTCTTAGATGTCATCAAATCTGGAGATGCTCCAAGATATGAGCTAATAGAGGGGGAAAAGACAACTCTTATACTGCTGGGTCATATCTTCAGACTTGAGGAGGAAAGCGTCCAAATAATAACACCACTTAGAGCAATGACAGCCAATATCCTTTGTGCGCTTGCTCTGTGCCAGGCTCAGAGCTAAGTGAGTTTATATTTCCTTTTTCTCTTTTCATTTTCACAGTTGCCCTCTTGGGTGGTCGTTGTATTGGATGTTGCAAATCCTTTGGGACCCAAATCTCTCATCAGCCTCTATTGTAGTGACAAGTTTGAGCAGGCTTCAATGAGTTTTGTGTAGGCGCAATTAGAGGGAGCCTCTCTTTGGCCTAAGCCTCCTAACTCTCACTTCCTACCCTGAGGCTTCTCTGATATCTGGGCTTGGGATGTGGACCAAGTCCATAGATGAATCAGTCAATAGGAGAATGCTTCCCCCTTTCATTCTCCAGGCAGACTCTTCTTTCTTTCTGAGACTTATTTCACAGGTCTTCCCAGGAGGTCTTGGATCGAGCACCAGTCACCTGTACCCCCAGCAATGTGCTAACATCCTCCTCGTTCCAGTCTTTTTGTCCTGCACGGCCGCTCCCTGGGATTACTTTCCAAATGAACCCTCTGCAGGCAAGCCTTTGTCTCAGGCTCTGCTCTGGGCTGTGAGGCAGTGGTGGAAAACTCAGGCTAGATGAATATTACGGGGAGGCTCTAATACCAAGAGGTCCTCTTTGCCGCTGCTCCTGCAGCCCCCGTCAGCGACTCCCTGGTCTCCATCCTAACAGGAAGGACACGCGGTAGCTTTCTCACTGTGGAAACCCAGTATTGGCTTTTACCCAAAGGGTGCAGTAGCTAGTGCCATAGGAGGCCTGTAGAGCTACAGCATTTGACCCTCAATTCAGAAATTTGCATTAATGACCCTCCTTGAGCTCCCCAGTAGCAATTCTATCCAGATATCCAATATAGGGGGGCTTCTGTGTGGGAGCCCCAGATGGTAACCTCTAAATAGTTATCCTAAAATCATGTTTTGTTGCTCTTCACCTTTTATCTTATTCACTGGGAACTATGGAAATTCTGGAGAGATTCGTGGGTGGGGAGGTTTTGAGAGGCTGAGCCTGCCAGGGGCCATGGTTTTAGCAACATCCTCCTCAAAGCGAGTCTCAGGCTTCAGTTTGCTCCTCGTGGCTCAGAGCGCTATTACCCCCATGTCACGAATTAGGAAACCAAGGCTTGAGGAAGTTACATAAGTAACTTGCCCAAAGTCAGATAGGTCCTAAGTGCTGGAACTAGCATCTGCTGCCAGGTTTCCCTGGCTGTAGGTCCCGTGTCATAATCAGAATGCGACACTGCCTTCTAGATGACCTTCCCTCAGCACAGGGCTGTCTCGCGAGCTCCATCCCCAGGAAAACATGCTGAGGACTTCTCAGCTGAGACCTCTGAGAATGGGCTCTGGGCCCGGAGATGAGGGATCCCTACACTGAGAACTTTAGCAAGCTCCATATCCCATTTGTTATCTTCATTGCCCTTTGTCTCAGCACAGAAATTAAGAGTGAAATTCTTAACAGGAAAAGGGCGGTGCGCTTGTCTTTGGGTACAGGAGAGAGAAGGCGCCTCCTTGGATGTAGCCAAGATTGTGGGAGAGGATGGAGAGTAGGTGGGTGCAGAGGCCACTAGGCAGAAAAAAGGAAGGGGGGGGGTGGACATGGACCTTTGGCTCCAAGGAAGGGACAGCCCACGGTGCAGCTCTGGGCCTAGGCAGGCCCCCAGGCCGTGGTGGTGAAAAGTCCAGCGTGGGCAGGCCGGACTTCAGGGACTGCAACCTCCGTGGGGTTGCATAGTGTCCTCTGCTTAGAAGGGCCCTGTGCTTGGTTTTATGCTCTGCTGTCGTGGACTTGAAATTCTTAATTTCTGAACACAGGACCCTGCATTCTGATTTTGTACCAGGCCCTACAGATTATGTAGCCTATCCCGAGAGTGGGATTTCCTAACATCTCATGTACTCCACTGTGCCCGTCAGAGGCCCCGTACTGGTGGGTTTCAAAAGGGCTGCAAAGGACTATTTGCTTCAAAGCACCTTCCCACCTTCCTTTTGCTTGGGAAGCAAAAGAAGTTATCAATTTAAAATTCCCCTGGGAGAGAGAAAAAAACATAAAGAGCCACATACAGCAATCTTTATTGGGAGCAGGTTTTAATGAGGGTGGAAAGAGATGGCTCAGCCATTCCTGGCGCTTAAGGCAGGGGCGATGGGGTGGGGGAGGGGGCGAGTAGGGTCGACACAAAAGAACCATGGGGGGCAGGGCGGGGGAGGGGGTTGGGGGGACGTGGAAGCAGCATATATTAAAGATTTCTGTGAATTCCATTGCTTTTCTGGAGCTCCTCTTCTACCCAATTGAATTAAATTAAATTTTATTCTTCAAACTCTTTCACTCAGAGCCTTTGTCATCTTTCATATAATGGAAATAATAGAGAACTCGAAGGGTTCGAGTGAGGATTAAATGACCCCACACACAGGAAACACGGGCCACACCCTCCCTCGGCCAGTGTCCGGCTTCCGTTCCCTCTCACAACATTGAGTGTGCATCCCAGACAAATGGGCGGGCTCACGTGTTCATCTGGGTCATCTGGGCCAACGCCAACTATCGAGGGGCAAGTGGGGTTTGAATGTTAATTATCAGGTCGTCGCTTTACTTGATGACAGTGACATTTGTCTTTTGTGACTTTAAAGGCACAGCTTCCAATGACAACTTTGTTCTACCTAAGCTATAGAATTTCTAGAGAGCCTCTACGAAGCTCCTGTAGAAGCTGCAGCGTGACTCTTAACAGCTTCAGTTGCTTTAATTTAACCGACGTGAGTATTGCCGTGGGGTCCTGTTCGGGGCATTCATCCATGTTACACATGCTGTGTATTATTTCACTGGGGCCTCTCAGGTTGTGTGTGTGTGTGTGTGTGTGTGTGTGTGTGTGTGTGTGTGTGTGTGTTTATTCACTTGGGTCAATTTTACTCTTTTAGCCTGATAATCAGCTATTTGGATGTAGTCAAAGAATAAATAAATATAATAGATTCCATATTTTTCACCATCAAATACCCTTTCAGGCATGTTCGCCTTTATTTTGTTCACTGTATCTAATTTTCTCTGGTAGTAAAAATTTAATGTAAAAACACGTAGATTAAGGAAAAAAGTGCTTCACCTTAATCAGCCGGACTTCATGTTTTTGACCAGTATATTCCTCCCATTTAAGAGTTAAAATTTGGTTTATCTCTCAGCTAACACCAGACTAAAATTTTTAGGTTATATAAATTGGAAGTAAGAACCAAACTCAAACAAACCAACAGAAAAATAAGAGAAAATCTCTGGTGATTTCTTCCCTTCATTTAACTCTATTTCACTTTTCATGTTTTTATCAAAACATGATATATATATACATATATATCATATATATATGATATATATATGATATATATATATATATATCACATATATATTTTCCCCCAAATGGTATTATACTATACATTCTGTTTTTGTATCTTCTTTTTAATGCTTACCAAAATATTGTTAACACAATTTTTTATCTGTGCAGGTTTTCTCATAATACAATCACATGCTCATCTTAGCTCAACTCCATATGATAGCTTATAGATTTAATAGCTATAATTTATAGCACCACTTTAAAGAAAAACCGATTGACTCAGCTGATAACTGTCACCTACCTCTTTTTTCCAGAGAGCTTTTGTCATGGCCATTGGTAGCCTATGAATTAGCTACCTTTCAACAAGGTGACCTTTTCTGTCCAGTCAGAATTGACTGAGAAAGAGGATGCCCTGTGGGCAGGAAAGATTCTCTTGAAGAAAACATGGGTAAAAAGGGACCCTAAAATAGATTTTACACAAGCATATTAACTCTTTTTTTTGCCACATTTAGGAATCCGCATTTGTCTTTAAATTTTTAATAATGTTTAGCTACACCCTTTTTCTTCTCTCCTGGGACTCCAATGGCACAAATGTTAGATCTTTTATAATAGTGCACACAGGTCACTAAAGCTCTCTCTCTGTTCATTCTTTTTCAATCTTTTTTTTTTTCTTTTCTGCTGTTTAGATTGGGTCATTTCTATAGTTCCATTTCCAAATACACTTACTCTTTCCTTTGTCATCTCCATTCTGCTGTTAAGCTCATTCGTTCTGTTTTTTTAAATTTTAGTTATTGGATTCTTTATTTCTAAAATTTCCATTTGGTTCTTCTGTTTCTTTGTCGACCCTTTCTATTTTTTGTTGGTGTTGCTGTTTCAAGCATATGTGTAATTGCTTCTTGAAGCATTTATATGATGGCTGCTTTAAAATCCTTGTCAGATACTTCTAACAGCTCTAACGTCTTGGTGTTGGCATTGCTATTAGTTTCCTAGAATGACTGCAACAAATTATCACAAACTTAGTGGCTTAAGATAACAGAAATTTA
This sequence comes from Rousettus aegyptiacus, assembly GCF_014176215.1. NCBI lineage: Eukaryota > Metazoa > Chordata > Mammalia > Chiroptera > Pteropodidae > Rousettus > Rousettus aegyptiacus. Next base: position 77,926,605 of record NW_023416287.1, read on the forward strand.
TTTTGAAGGTCAGAAATCTGAAATCAAGGTTTGAGCAGGGCTGTGCTCTGTCTGGAGGCTATAGGGGAGAGTCTTTCCTTACCTCTTCCAATTTCTGGTGATTCCAGGCATTGCTTAGATTGTTGCTGCAAAACTCCAATCTCTACACTTTGTCTTCATATGGGCTTTTTCTTTGTTGGGAGGTTTTGATTACTGATTCAGTCTCCTTATTTGTCATTGGTCTGTTCAAGAGTTCTGTTTCTTCTCCATTCAGTTTCACTACATTGTATGATCCTAGGAATTTATCCATTTCTTATAGGTTTTCTCTTCCTCTGTGTTCACGTGCTCCCTTATGCCTCTTATAAGGACACATGTCATTGGATTTAGGAACCACCTGGGTAATCCAGGATGATCTTGTCTCAAGATCTTTAACCTAGTTACATTCCAAAGACTTATCCGAATATGGTAACGTGCACAGGATTACCTTATTTGGAAAATAGGGTATTAGGATGTGGGTATATCTTTTTGGGGGATGATAATTCAACCTACTGCACTGTCTGTTTCTTTTTTTGACCACTTAATTGAGTTATGTGTGACCTATAAAAAGCTGTACCTATTTAATGTATATAATTTGAGGAGTTTGGAGGTAAGTATGCAGCTGCGAACCATCACCACAATCAATGCCATAAATAGATCCATCACCTCAAAAGTCTCCTCCCACTCTATTTATTTACATTTTTTTGTGGTAAGAATGTTTAATGTGAGATCTATCCTCTTGGAAAAATTTTAAGTATATGATACAGTCTTGTTAACTCTAAGCAACATGGTTTATAGCAGATTTCTAGGGCTTATTCATTTTGCATAACTGAAATTTTGTGTCCTCTGACTGACACCTCCCTGTTTCCCCAGCCCCTGGTGACAACTACCCTCTATGCTTCTATGATTTGACTGTTTTAGACTCCTCATTTAAGTGGGGGTCATGTTCTGTGTCTGGCTTATTTCACTTAGCATAATGTGTGTCAGGTTCATCCAGGTTGTTGCAAATGACAAGATTTCCTTCTTTTTTATGGATGAATAATATTCCATTGTACACAAATACCATATTTTCTTTATTCATTTATCTGTTGGTGGATATTCAGGTTGCTTCAATGTCATGACTATTGTGAATAATGTGGTGATGAACAGGACGGGGTGTGTGTGTGTGTGTGTGTGTGTGTGTGTGTGTGTGTGTGTGTAGACGTCTAATTTTTGGAAGACTTTAAGAAGCATTGGTATTAATTCTTTAAATGTTTGATAGAATTCACTTTTGAAGCCATCTGGTCCAGGGCTTTTCTTTGTTAGGTTTTTGATTACTGATTCAGTCTCCTTATTTGTCATTGGTCTGTTCAAGCCTTCTATTTCTTCTTCATTCAGTCTTGGTAGGTTGTATGATTCTAGGAATTTACCCATTTCTTATAGGTTTTCCAACTTGTTGATGTATAATCATTCATAATAGTCCTTACAATCCTTTTATTTCTGTTGTGTCCTCATTTATTTTTTGCTTTATTTATTGAATTGTCTCTTTTTTTTTAATCTAGCTAAGGGTTTGTTGATTTGATCTTTTCAAAAAAACCAACTTTTGATTTTGTTGATTTTTTTGTTTTCCTATGTCTATTTTGTTTATTTCTGTTCGTTTGCTAGCTTTGATGCATAAAGTTATGTGGTTTGAAATCTTTTTCCTTTTTTAGTGTAGGCATTTCTCTCTACATACTTCCTTCTTAGTACTGCTTTTGCTGAATCCCATAAGTTTTGATATATTGTATTGTTGTTTTCATTTGTCTCCGGCATTTTTTAAATTCTATTTTAATTTGTTCTTTGATCCAATGTTTGTTCAAGTGTATGTTATTTAATACCCATGTATTTGCTAATTTTCCCATTTTTATTTGTGTTATTGACTTCTCATTTTATTCCATTGTGGTCAAAAAAGAGACTTGGTATGGCTTCCGTCTTTTAAAATTTGTGCAACTTCTTTTGTGACCTGGCATGTGACCTCTCCTGTGTAATGTTCTGCGTGTGCCGACGCAGACTGTGTATCCTGATGGGGCCCATGCGTGCCGGTTGTCGCGATGTGAGAGCTGGTTGCTGGGATCCCCCTGCCCTTTTCTTTGTTCTTAGGTGCCCCTTCATGATCTAGCCATTCCGATGTCCACAGAGTTCTGGGTGAGTGAAATACAAGTGGGCCTCTTAGGCAGTGCCCCAAAAGGCTGAGGAAACTGGAGGCTCATTGCGCCTTCTCATTTCCCTTTGGGAGAAATTGTGGGCCAGGGAGGTCTCTCTTGGCCCTGCCTGGGCTGGGCTGGAGGAGGAGTGATGTGGGTACAGTGGAACTGTTCTTTTTACTATTTCAGTGCAGCCGTTCTTAGGTTTTGTGCTCTACCAGGTGCTAGAACCTCTCAGTTAGACTCTGTAGTTCTCACAAAGGTATTTTTGTCTGTGGATGGTTGTTAGGTGAGTGTTTCTGTGGGTGAATGAGGGCTGAGACCGCCTATTCTGCCATCTTGCTCTGAAAACAGTGCCCGTTGAGTTTCCTTTCTCATCTAAGTTGAGATCTTACCAGTTCTTGGTGTAATAAGTGATTTCCAATGGAAACTTAGATATTTTGGATGTTATGTTGTGAGACTCTGGATCTTAGTTAAATCTTCCATTGCAATGTCTTGCTTTGTTTTGTTTTGACACTGCTCTGGCAGGGAAAGAGAAACACTGCTGTGTTACTGCCAGGTATGGCTAGAAGTCGAGTTTCCCCACTGGTCTTTGTTGACACCTAGAGTGAGAGGTTCCTTGTTACTGCTGGCTGGGCATTCAGGGCCACTGGTTCCATCCTGGCTGGCGAGGGCAGAAGTGCCTTGTTACTCCTTTCTCATGGCTTCCAGTGTCATCGTGGGGGGAAAACTCATTACAGCTGGGCTGACTCTCCAGTAGGCCTTCTCTGACACCACACAGGGTGTGGGGGCCTCGCTTTCATCAATTGGGGGTGCAAGTCTAGGCCCTCCACTCAGCCTTTGCCGGTGTGGGTAAAGGTTACAGCTTCTTCTGTGGTGTTGACAAAAGTAGACTAAATCATGCATCCCCAACCTTTGGGCTGCAGACTGGTACCGTTCCGTGTCCTGTTGGGAACCGGGCCGCACAGCAAGAGGTGAGCGGCAGGAGAGCGAGCGAAGCTTCATCTGTATTTGCAGCCGCTCCCCAGCGCTAGCATCAGCGCCTCAGCTCCACCTCAGATCATCGGGCAGCAGATTCTCATAGGAGCACCGGTCCCTGGTGCCAAAAAGGTTGGGGACCGCTGGTCTAAAAGTTTCTGGTTTACTAGGCTGCCGCTTTCCTGATTCTTTGGTTAAAGGAGCAGGCTTTTGTTATGGCTTCTTTCGGTCTGTACTCATTGGGGTTTCCAGGTTGCTGGCTTTTCTACCAGTCTAGGCTGAACGAGGCACAAAGAGCACCCAGGAAGCTCGCTTCAGGTCCCAAGGTTTCTAGCCAGTCTGCCTTCTTTCCATCTTTCATTCTTTTAATGTTTGTTTTATATTTAATGTTCAGAGCTTTCCACTGTGCTCAGTGGGAAGAATAGGGAAAGAATTTCTACTGTTCCATCTTTTTAGAAGTGGGGGTTTCTTTATTGGTGTTAATATGATATAAAGAGTATTTAGTTTTTTGGAGTAAAATCCTTTTTTTTTTTTTTTGATGTCATGTGTCTCTCCTAAAAATTATGTAAACATTAATCTACATTTTTTAGTGTTTTCACAGTTTCATCTTTTATATTTAAATCTCTAAGAAAGTGTTTACCAAAGTATGGCCCGTCACAGTTTCTGGGTCCCATCTATGAGCAACTGAATCAGAATCTCTGTAATTTCCCTTTACATAAAACTCTCCATGTGATTAAATGCATGTCAGATTTAGAGATCTACAGTTTTATTCATCCATTCAAAAAAATTGATGTAAGTTGGAAGGCAGGAATTCCACCATGTTTTCCCCCCTAAGTGATTAGTCAATTGTATTAAAACCATTTATTAAATTGTTCTCTTTTCCACACTGATTTAAAATGCCACCATGATAAAATATTAACTCTATGTATAAATATAAATATTTGGGTCTGTTTCCAGATGTTCCATTCTGCTTCATTGATCCGTCTGACCATTCTGGCGCCAGCAACGTACTTTTTTTTAATTGCTGTAACTGTAGTCTGTGTAGACATCTGAATGTTGCCCTACATCAGTCTCTAAAAGCTTCCTAGGAAACCATTTGCCAGGAGAAAATTAGATGACTCATATGTGAAGATGTTTTGTAAATTGCAAAGATCTCTAGCTTCTCAACCCACCCCTGACACCAGCACTTCCTATAACACTGATCTCATCCTGTCCCTTCCTGACTCTAAAACCTTACTCATAAGACAAAGCTCATTATCCAGGCATCCAGGGCCCTTCCTCTGCTACCTGGTCTCCATATATCTCTTCATTATGACCTTTTACCTGGCCTTCAGTAAAGCTGCTTCCCTAAGCAAGTTTATCTGCTGTCTATTTTCCAGATCCGCCCGATGTATTTCTTGCATTTGTTCTACTCACCTTGAAGTGTGTCCTTCAAGGCCAAATTCTTTCCAGAAATCTTTTATCTGAATGTGTAGCCACTGACTTCTCTGCACTCACGGCACTCCATGCTTAACACACACTGACCTATGACGGCTCTCATATGGTGAAATTGCTTTGTTGCTCATGTTTTCTGGAGTGTGTGTGTCATCTCACCCAGTGATGCGGTCATATCCCTACATTCTTTGCCTTCTTCTCCTGCGTATGCTCCTGTACTGCCCTTGCAAAGCGTGATGCACACGGTGGTCATTCGCTCACTATGTATTTACTGGCCAAATAAGTCAGGGCAATGCTAGATCTTGACAAACGTCTGTGATCGATTTGTTCACACCCAGGCAGAAGATTGGGCTCTACATCTGATCAATTTTCAGGTATGTGTTCAATTCAGAGCAAAGTCACAGGTAAACTGTGGGTTCTGAGATATCACTGCTTTATATTAATGAGCAAGACAGTGCTCTCATGGGACACAGCGATCCTGTGCAGAGATGTGTAAACCCATGACTGTCTTTCTTAGACCCTCGCAAAGATATCCCCGCAGCTCAGAATGATCTCCACTGGACAAAAGGAGGATGTTTTGGAGATGCTGTCATCGCCTGCCTTGTCCACAACGCTGTGCTAGGAACTTACCCCTCTGAAGCCCTTGGTACTTCAGCAGCCATTAAAAAAAAAAAAAAAAAACTGTTGTTTAAATCATTTGATCTAATTTCTCTGTGGCCACAGCTGATTGGATTGAATAAAGGGTGTACCGTGATATACTGGGCCGATCTGGTTCTTGTTCTGGTGAATCAGAGCTAAGAAACAAAGGATAGTTGCCAGTTGGATATGGGTACTGTGGCTGAAAGATTCTGTAAGAAAAGTCAGGGCCAGGGAGGCTGTGATGGCAAAGAGAAGCTGAAATATGGAGGATTGGGAGAATTAGGGAGTGAGCCAGAGAAAGAATGAGAATGATGCTTCTGGCAGGAGGGCCGGTGAGAATGTATGTCCCTGGAGCCACGCTGATTGCGGAAATACTCTCTACCTACCAGGGCTCTCTTGAGCTAATCCCTTTCCCTGCTAATATTGAGTCTCTTCTCTTCCTGTTCTGGAATCCTCATGAGATCACTGAGACTAATAAAAACCCCACTTTTCTTGACCAGACTTGAGGGACCAGGGTGTCTTTGCTCCTTTCAACCAAATAAGCCTGGATAGAATAGGCGATACTGAGGTGAATACACACACACACACACACACACACACACACACACACACGTGCGCGCGCGTGTGTGTGTGTATGTATGTATGTAATATATATATATATATAATTTTTTGTGTGTATATTCTGTCTGGAGAATATATATTTAAATTGTATCAGGAGTCATATAAATAAGAAAAGCTGGATGAATTTTTAAATTAAGTTGCTCTCAACAAGATTTTAATTAAGCCTTTAAAAATTTTTGTCATGAAAAATTTCAAACATGAGGAATGGTAGGAATAATAATAAAATAAACACTATCAATCTACCACCCAGATTCAATCATTGTTAACATTTTCCCATATTTGCTTCATCTCTCTTTTTTTTTGGTTGCTGAATCATTTTAAAGTAAATTATAGCTATTTTAATACATTACCCCTAACTACTTCAGCATTCATCTCCAAAAGAGGATGTTTTCCCACTTTTAATGCTATTACCACATATAACAAAATTGACAATATTTTCTTAACATCACTAATCACCTGCCTATATTGAAATATTCCCAATTGTTCTCACAATGGTCTTTTTTTTCCTTTTTGGTAGATGTCTTTGAGCCAGGGTACAGACAAAGACGACACTGCATTGGATTGTTATGGTCGTTAGCCCTCTCTTAATCTAGAACAGTACCTTCCTCTTTCTCTTTTGAATGAAGAAATTAGGCCAGATATTTTGTAGACTAGCCCACATTCTATATTTGGCTGATGGTTCCCTCACTGTGCGGTTTATCTCGTTTCTCTCTTCCCTGTGATTCCAAAACGAAGCAAGTTAAATTTAAAGGTTAGGTTGGATTCCAGCGAAACATTTGGATAACAACATGCCATCATTGGTCACGATGCTGTGCACTTTGTCTTACGTCACATCAGAAGGCACGAAACGTCTGGCCAACTGCTCCACTGTTGGTGAGGCCAGTTTTGTTACTCTGCTAAAGATGGTGACAGCTGGATCTCTCCATTGTAAAGGAAGCTGCTCCCTTTTGTGATTAGCAAATAAGCTGTGGGGAGGTACTGTTCAGTTTTTTAAAATTAACTTTCACCTGTGATTTTGATATCCATTGTTAATCCTTTCCCAAATGGATAAACTTTCTCACCACTTGATGCCTTCTGACGATAGATCAGGTTATAGGAGAACTAAGAAGAGGGGACGTAAAGTCACCTTGATTGTATTTTATTATGCATGTCACCACTATTACGGATATACTTATTGTTACCTACTGCAGCCTAATAAACTATGCCAAGGCATAGTGACTTCAAACGACTGTCCCATTGTCTCTCATAGTATCTGTGGGTCAGAGATTTGGGAAGTGCGTGGCTGGGTGCTTCTGACTTGGGGAATCTCAGACGGTTGACGTCAGACAGGGTTAGAGCTGGAAATGCGGGAAACTGTAATATCTGGGGGCTGGCCGGACATCTTCATCTCTTTAGGTACTCTCTGGATGGGCTAGTTTGAGTTTTCTCATAGCATGGTGGTGTCAGTTTGCTAGGACTTTTTTACATGGTGGCTCAGAATTCCAATTTGGTTGCAGCAAATGAAGTGGAAGTGGTGTCATCTTTAACTTAGCCTCGGAGGCCATATAGCTTCAGTACACAGTGCTGTATCAGTTGACCTGTTATTTAAGTTGGCCCAGATTTGAGGGGTAAGGGCATCGATCCCACCTTTTGATGCCAAAAGTGTCAAAAACTTCTCAGACATTTTTTTTTTAAAACCACTGCATTATTTTTATGAAATAAATGTATATACATCTGCATTTATTAATTTTTGTTTTGTTTTTTAAAAGGATCTTGAGCGATCGATCAATGATAACACATATGGAACAATGAAAAAAAAGATTACAATAAAAAAGATCAATGAAAGGGTGAACGATACAGACGTACCAGGCACCTGGGCTGATTCTAGTTTCTTCCAGTGAGCACTGTATTCACTTCCTGGAGGCGAAGATGAGACATGAAGAGCTTTGGTGTTCATAGCTCTACCTGTTCAGTAAAAGGAAGTTTACAAATTTATCCGAAGAGTCAGTCACCTTTTGCCTTTGACGCTGAATTTTTGGGAAGACTTCACTGGGTCCTTTCATCAGAGCCATTGAGAAACAGAATAGTCCATGCCTGGCTTTGGTTGCTTGACAGAGAAATACTCTTTGAAGTGGAAACTTATGACATCACTTCTCTGTGAACACAGAGAGATAAATACTCATGCTAGCCTTTAACTCATTTCCACAGGGAATGTGATGTGGGTATGTTGCTTGTTAAAGATCTAATAGGGTCTGCCTCAGGGAACCCATAGCAATGATTTTTCAACTCTGGCTGCACATTGGAATTGGAGGTGTGTGGGGGGTAGGGACACCTTTTAAAAATCCTGATGTTTAGGTTGTTTCTCAGACCAACTGAACAAAATATCTGGGGCTGGGACACAGCTATCATCAGTATTTTAATGTACAGTCAGCATGGAGAACCACTGCGTTAGTGCAGGGTTTGGCAAACTTTTCCTGCAAATGGGTACAAAATAAATATTTTTATTTGGGGGGCCATACTGTTTCTGTTGCAACTACTCAACTTTGCCTCTGTAGTAGGAAAGCAGCCACAGACAATATGTAACAAATGGGTGTGGCCGTATTCCAATAAAACTTTATGTATAAAAAACTGATAGAGGCTTGACATGGCCTGTGGGCCCTAGTTTTCAGCCTCTGATTTAGAGGGTCTGTTGGTTTACAGTTCTTTTCAACGACATCATCCTCACCCGTGCTGCCCCGTATATGCAGATGTGAAAGAACGGAACACTTTTATGACTATTGTGGTTCAAGTGGGCAATTTGGCAGTTCGAATTATCCTTTAGTATCTCTTTTAAAAAAAGGAGAGGGGTTAAGTCACAAGGTATTTGCCCATGCACGCCCACCTTCCAGATCTCCTCCATGCAACTTTTCTGTCCTTAGGACGTAGAATTTTGGAGCTAGGAGTGGCCTTAGAGGGCAGGACCAGACCTCTGGCGCTGCTCTCTGGTCCGCAGGTTCAGCTCACAATTCCCTGTTGTTTCCCCGTGTGTGCCTGACTCCTTCTGTCCAAGTTCTCAGAACAATGACCTGCCACTGTGCTCCTGCTCTTCTGTCTCTTTAGATTACTTCGTGCTCTGCATCCTGGACCTTGGCATGGCCTCGATCTGTTTCCTCATCATTGTAAATTATTTGAGGACGGGGTAATGCTCTTCATAACTATCACGTCCCACTTCTCACCGTCAGCAACACTCCCTTCAAACCCAAGTCCAAAAACTTCCTCTTCTTCCTAACGCTCCTTAACTTCTCTGCTTGTCAAGGCCAAGAATCTTCCCCTCCCCAAACTTATCCCCAAACCATTTTGCTGGGGCTCAGAAGGCCCTACCTATCCTCTCCTGGCCATGTTTGCCATGCCGTAGGCCTCTCTCTGGTCTTTTAGCGTCTTTGAAAAGAAAGTGCACACTATGTTACTGTCAGTACTGGCTTAATCATGAGCCAGCTTCCATCTGTGTAATCTTGTGCTTAATCTCATCTGCATTCATGATTTTAGAGTCCAAACATACACACTGTCTTCATGAATATACTCAAAATGTTCAGGAAAAGAAAATAAAGCTGTTTGGATGCAAAGGTAGGGATATTACAGTACTCGGTCAGTTCAAAGATAACATTTAGATTTTCTATGTGCTTGGATGGAGGTAGAGCTTCATGGACTCAAGCAGAAAGGTCAGGGCCCTTTAATTTACCTCTTAGTTGATTTTTTAATTTAAAAATTTTTTTTTAGACAACATGTTTTTGATCGAACTAATGTCTCTCTTTACCAGTGTTGCAATTATTATGTCTTCCCATCAAACTTTCCAGTGGAAAATAGTGAGGAAGAAAGGGAAAAAGTATGTGACTGGCAGGGGTGAAGATTCTCTAAGTGCTCAGGGTAGCTGGTCACCAGTCTGGCTAGTAAAGTTTTCTTCCGAGAGAAACTTTTCTTCTGAGGAAATCAAAAGGCAGACCATGGTGAAATATGGATGGCCTGGTGAGTCATCTTCAAGGTGTACTCACACTGACCAGCTGGACTAAGGGTTTTATACCTTTATGTAGGACCACCTGAATTAAGCCAAAATATACCTGGAATCTTACACATTTATTCCAGATTTGATTTTTCCCAGTATTAGCCAAGCCAATAAAAGTCTGAATATGTGTGTGTTCCAACAATTAGCTGCCTGTATTTGATATGGAAACAAACAAGGGTTCACAGGCTTGGCTCTGCCATTTAGTGAATTGATTGTACCGAGTTGGTTGAGTGTTGTGAACTGATGGAATTTTTCACACATTAGAAGAAGCAGGTAAAACTCTGCTAACCTTGTGGCAGAGTTGAGAAAACAGAGACCTGGTCCAGCACCATCTCATTCCTTGAGTTCTCCAGTAACATTACACTAACTTCCTCCGAGAAGCTCAGCAGTTCACTTGAAGGGGGAAGAAGTACTTGACTGCACCTGATTCCTTTCCAGTTAGGATGAAGAAAGCTAATGATGGGGTGCTAAAAAGTCTGAGAGTAGAGTCATGCTTCAGTTTTTTGACCCCGAAAAAGAAGAGAAAGTCATTTAGTAAATAAGGCTAAAGTGAGGATTTCTCAGAGTTGCCAGCAAGACTATGTCAGTTATCTTTTGCTGTGAAATACAAGATTCCAAAACATATGGCTTAAAATAATGATGTATGATTTCTCGTGCTCTGCGGGATAGGGGTTAGGGCAGGGCTTAGCTAGGTAGGTCCTCTGCTCTGTGTGGTGTTGACCGGGTGGGTCACTCCTGCAGCTGCATCCATTCCGGTGGGAGCTCGGCTGAGGTTGAACATCTAAGATTGCCTCTCATCTTCCAGGATGAGGAGGCCTCTAAACATGGCCTCTAACATTTCAGTAGCCTAGTCTGGACTTCCTCACGGCATTACAGCTGGCTCTAAGAGTGTAAAAGTGGAAGCTTCCAGGCCTACTTAGGCCTGGTCCCAGAGCCAGCATCGTATAGGTACTCATTCTGTTGGCCTAAACAAGTCTCGAGACCAACCCCAACTCAAGGGGAGGGGATGTGGCCCCCACCTTTTGAGGCCTACAGAAGCAACTTACCTTATGGAGAATCCCAAACATTGATAGTGTTAAGGGTGACAACTTTCAAATGGCCAACTTCTGCTTCCATTGTTTAATGTTAAACAGGGTGTAGTTCTAGGAGATACTCTGTGCAAAGATATGCTAATGTTAAGGGTGTAGTTATCCTGTGTAAAGATGTGTTAATAGCCAGCCTCTGCTTCTGTAAACTTGCTTGCTTGCTAGAGGGGCTATTGGGGCTTTTTAAGCTATTTCTTCTAGAGGCTGGGGGCTGATTCTCTAGTGGGGAGAATCAGTCTCTGGCCAGCTAATAAAGGCTCATAATTAATCTCAATTGGCTCCGTGGGTCTCAAATTTAACCGCACCACAGCAATAGGATTGTAATTTCCTTCAATTTAAATTTAGTATGCAAATGCAATTAATCACTAAATAATTAATATTTATGTCAACAAATGAAATAATAAATATAAAAGAATTTTATGAATGATAAAAAAAGCTATAATAAATCAAGTTCTAGCTTAATGGAAAAAGCATAATTGAAAAGGCTTCTAGAAAATGTAAAGCTTAGGGGGGACCTTATTTGACATATGAGGAAATCGCAACTCCTGTAAACACTTAACTTGTTTAAGTTGATTTTTTTTTTTTTAATTTAAGTCATTAAGTCTCATAGCTCTCAGTTCAGTGCTCATCCCTTCCCTCTTCCTCCTGATCATATGGATAAATATTCTGAGGCTCATCAGTGTAGTGGACAAAAGTATTTCCTCTACCCTTCTAGGTTCTTTCAGCTGGTCTAATAATTAAATTGACTTAACACAGATTGATAGGAGAAAAACGAATTTAATTTCATGTGTATGGGAGCCTTACAGACACGAGAGGCTCAAAGATGGTTAGGCAACTAAGGCTCATGTGGCACCCTGAACTAAAGAGGGGCGGGGGACAGGGGTCTGGAGCTACCCAGGGGAGGAAGACAATTCACCGGAAGATGGAAAGAGCAAATGTTTGGTAAACAAATGTGTGTCACACCATGCAGAGACAATGGGACACAGAGAGGACTTTGAAGGAACAGACCCTGCTGAGCTGCCCGCAGTTTACCCTACCTAGGTCATGCTCTTTGTAGTTGTCTCGGGTGATTGCTCTCTTCCTCTATTTAAATTCTTTTAGTCAGTTAAGGTGGAGGTAAAAAGCATCTCCTGAGTCTTTTAGGTCTTAGTTGTCTTCAGCTCAAAATAATCCACATGCCAAAGTGGCACATTTTGGGGTGACTTATTCCCCTTCAGCAGTTATGCCTGAATGAAATCTAACCAGTTGGTTTTCTTTTCTGTAATTCAGAGGTTTTTGGTTTTTTTTTTCTTTGCCTTTGATACTATTGACCTTTGGGGTTAGATAATTCTTTGTCCTGGGGGGATGTCCTGTGCATTGTGGAACCTTTAGCGGCTTCCTGGTGTCTGCTCACTAAGGAGCCTGAAGCACCTTCAGCCCCCGCCTCGTCGTGACAACCTAAAATGTCTCCAGACATTTGTCAGCTGTTCCGGTTGAGACCCAGTGCCATAATCCAAGGTACTGACTGTTTCCGGGTTGCAGCCTCTCGAACTGTCTACATAATACTTATGAATTAACTATTTTCAAAACCAAAAACCAGGGCGTCAGTCTGATAAAGAACACCCCTCCCTAACTGTACATTCATATTAAAAAAAATACTTTTGACTTATAAACTAAACACATAAAATTAAAATCGTACTTGGTTACACACACATCTTGAACAAAAACAATGATTTAAAATTCAGTTGTTTTGGAAATTCTAGTTTATAGGTCTTTTCTTGCAAAGCTAAGTTCGTAAATGTTGGCAAATGTCAGTTATTATTTCTTTACCTTATTTTACCCTGGATAGATCTAACTAGAGAGATGGTGTTAAATAACAGTGTGTTTGTAAAACAAAGTGAGACAGAGGTTTGGCAAAATGTCTATTTGATTTGAAACAAGTAGACCAGAAAATACACAGTTTAAAAACACCTCCTGATTCAAGTATTATTTAGACTGACTTTCTACACTAACCAAATTGTTTAAAGTATTCATTTCATTTGTTATCATGTCAAAACAGCCAAAGTGTCTGATACATTATTTTGTTCTAGTTCTTTATGACTCCCAGCGTATATATATTACAAAACTGGATTTGACCTGACCGTTTCCATCTCTCTTTCCTATGGAAATGATAATATTGTTGGAACTCTAGAAGCAACACCAACAATGAAATTAAATAATTTCAAGGTTTCTTGCGGAGGAATTCTAAGGCACTACCAAAAAGTGCCCAGAAAGGCAAGGCAGAATGCACCCAAATGCTTCGTATGTCTTGACGGTTTAATAGTGGTTAAAAACACAAGTCAAATCACATTTATTTCTTCTTAGATATTATAAATGGACCCACAAAAATGGCGAATAAATCTACACAGCTTCCCCTTATATAAGTGCATGCTTAAATTTGTTCCTTTATTGGGTTTTTGAGCTTTCCCACATATACAAATACCTGTAGTATCCAAATATGCTGTTCTGCTCATTTGGAAGAGCTGCCTGATGGTTTCCCCTCCGGCATTTTGAATAACTGTGAGCTGAAGATGCCAAATAACTCTCAGGTCTGTGCAAGTTAATATTTCTGCCCAGTTCCTAATAAAATACAGCTGAAATCTCAACCAGAAGATGTCCATCATCTGACATGCACTTGATTGTGATAATGAAACGCTGCCTGCCCCATCCCTAACTGTTGGAGCTGAGATCCATGTAGAATAATTTTCGGCATTCTGGTTTCCCTCAATTTTTTCACCGCATGTGAATTAAAAATTGTTTCGTTCAATGATGTGAGGTAAAGACTTGATACAGTTAAGGTGAATTTGGCGACATAATACACTCAAGTGTTTATCGTGTTAATAACTTGCTTTCCCGGCTGTTTTTCCCTCTCCCTTTCCTTCCCACACCCCCGCCCAAGAGATTTGATGCTGAGCATCGGTCCTGATCTTCCTTTCTGCCTCACACCTGGATTTGAATTCCCTTTCTTTATATCCTTAAGGAGACCAGTTTTCTTCAAAGAAGTATCCTCCTACAGAGTTCCATAGTTATATAAGAATACGGACCATTAATTTCTCTGTTGATTTTACTTTCTCTTGAGTATCAGATCTTTGGTGAACGTATAAAACTTCACTGACAGACTAAGACAAAAAGACAACCAGTTCAGCTCAGAAATAATTTGTATAAAGAGATGGATCAGCGTAGCAGTGCAGGCATTTGGTCCTCTACACCTGAATATTGTTAGCCCAGCTGCACAAAATTGTTATCTGCCCAGGCTCCGAAAGACATTTAATAAGGTCTGCTGCACCTTTTGATCAATTTCCTGTTGAACTTTCCTGGAAGGAAGATGAGGTTGGTATAGGGATTCACTCACTACCTTTGTTTCCTGAGGACTTTCTTCATTTCGGAGTTGCAAAGTAGGATGTTTTGGAGAGATGAGTCTCTGGATCCATCTCAGTGCTGCACGCAAAGGAGGAAAGGGCTGCCTTTGTGAAGACTGGAGTCTCCCCGCCTCCAGCTGAGGGCTCATAGAAATTCCTAACAAATAGCCTTGGAAGGCCTGGCATCGTTAAGGTAAACACATCCAGTTAAATGTCTTATCCCAGTGAATTGCACAAAAGAGGTGTAAAATAAATATCAAATCATCAACCCGGCATTTAAGCTTAAATTGCTTTGTGAAAGCTCTTTACGTTGCTGACTCAACTGCTATTTTATTATTCTCATAGTTTGGTGTAGTTTTAGGCGGAGTATCACAAGACATCTGCACACACAGGACCATTTCCTCAGTTTTATATGTTCAGGGATGTATCAGGGCACCTGGACCCTAGGGAATTTGGGGCCTGGGAAAAGTGAGTGGGAGTATTCTGTGGGATATTACTCGGTCTGTTAAAGGATTCTCTCTGTTCTTCTGGAGCATTTTCAGCAGAGGTGATATTGTCTTTGAAGGGATGAAAATTGATTCTTGAGGATTAAAAAACCCTTAGATATTTCAATAGTTTGCGGTCTTCTAAAGCTCAACTGAAACCGACAAAATCGTAGCTCTTCATACTTAATTTCTCTCCTTAGGGATAAATTTAACTTATTAAAATGTATTAATTTAAATTAATTTTAAATTCAACTTATTTTTTTCTCCTTAGGGGGACAATAATGGGCAAAAAGAGGCCAAGGAACACTGCTGTAGTGCAAACATTTCTCTGTGGCTTTGGAAACCACCCATGATAAGCAGATGTGTACTCTTTTGTTATCTTCATGAGATAAAACCGACACTTAAAAAATATTCCCCACTGTGGCTCTTTTAAGATGACTTCCTGGGAAAAGAATTGGAATCTGCAGATGCTGGGAACAGACAACAAATATTACACCAGCCCCGAATCTCCCCCCTGTACCTGTTTAGCCTGACTCCCCACCGTAGTCCCCCAAATGTTCCGTCTCTTTTATGTGTTAGCTTTCTCCAAATGACCAGTAAGGGCCAGGCTTTGTAAGAGTCAACGAGTGCTAATCTGGGCCAACTGTAAATTTTTTATGTTTTCTTTTTCTCCCTTGGAAATGTTTATATGATTCCTTCCAGTAAAGATATACTTTCTGGAGGCAGCTGCCTCTCTCCCTGGCATGGATGGCATGGAGCTAATCTGCACTTAACGTTGGAGAAAATGTGCAGATAAGTCCAGTAACCCCAGGGGCCCATCGTGACCTCCATTCATGTACTCATTTCCTGCCAGGGCACCTATACCCAGGGATATTTAAGTCTGGACTCACCTGGTCATCTCTTTTGAGTCCCTCAGTGAGAGGGTGAGGCTAATAGATATTATCTTTTCTTTATAAAGAACAACACCAATATTGGTTGAAATAGACCTAGTGACTTATCTAAGATCACACAGCTAATAAATACCAGGGTGAAGACAGCCCTCTCCCCAACCACAGGGCGGGAACTGTATTTTTTACTCACTATCATATCCTTAGAGCCTAGCACAGGGTCTGGCACATAGTAGGAGTTCAGTCAATATTTGTTATGAATACATTTCTCCAAGCTCGGGGCTATTAGATCATCAGTGTATTGCAGGAATTTTCCTAAAAACTCAGGCCATTTATCTGGCCCATGGTTGATTTTATACTGTGGTAGCTATCTTTTCCATTTTAAAAGGTATAACACAACAGCTGTGGTGACTTCTTTAAGCACAAAGCTTACCCAGACTTCTGAGAAGTTTGCCCTGAAGTTCAAGACAATCTTGTTGTCTTCTAGGTTATATTGCATTTCAAATTCATTAAATGAAGTTAGTGTTAAAAGGCAAGATTTTATTGTTATTAAATTTTGTTGTATTAGGAGGCCCAAATTATATACAGAGTTGAAGACACTCTCGTTTCTGTTTCCAGTACAGTTTATACACAACACAAATATACTAAATAAGAATATGCTTGTATTCTGGAAGATAGGAAATGCCCAATAGAATTAAGTTCGCTTCTTTTGAAATCAGTCATTTGTTATGAGAGAGGAGGAAGCTATAATGAATTGTCACAGATTTGGTACACAAACATCAACCAACTTTCCTCTGTCTTAGCTTATGATAGGGAAATGTGTTCTGGTTAGCCCAGTAGGTGTAGGGTAAAGAAATTTCCAGTCAAAGAAAATCAAGCATTCATTCAGTCAGCTATGGGCAATGGAAAGTTAAAGATGATTTGAGAAAAAACATCTTGTCTTTGAGAAAATTATAGTAGATTAAGGTAAGTGAAACATAACAATAATTAAGTTGCAAGGCAGGAAGTGAGAAGTGTAAAAGGCTATTAAGTGTTTAGAGGAAGGAAGGATTATTTCTCCTTTTTGGGAAGTAGGGACAGGATAGGGAGTATCAAATACAACAGTGTGGAGGCAATATTTAGGTTAGGTCTTAAATTAAGGAGTAATCTAGGTATAAATATTAAAACTAGTGGAGAAAGAGGAATCCGACCATAGAACATTACCAATGTCATGGATGCAGAAAAGCGAAGGTGTACACAAGGGGACAGAGCATATTTTAGTGTGACTGGGGCATGTGATTCCCAGGAATCGAGAAAGGCCCAGGAAGCTGTGGGAGTCAATAGATCAGGAAAGGCTGTGTGGATAATGGTGAAGAGTTTGAATTTTATTTTTTATGCAACAGAAAACAGGTATTCTGTATCAAGAATATGAAGAACATGACAATGAAAATTGTCAGAAACATGTAGAACCCATTCTAAAGATTCAAGAAAAATATCTGAAATGTAGTCAAAAGATTTATCTATAATATTTTTTCCTAAATTATAATAGCAAAAAGTCAAAAGAGCTCAAATGTCTAAAAATGCAAGAATGATGAAAGCATAATATTGTTATTACTAAATAGATGTTTTCCTAAAGGATTTTAAAGACAGAAATTCTTATGTTGCATTTAGAATAGCAGCACAACTTAGATATAAATTAAAGAGTATGTAAAAGATCTTTAATGAAGGATAAAAGGATTACCTGAATAAATAGAGAGAAATATCAAGTTCTTGTATTTAAGAGTTTAATATTATAAAAATGTCACTTCTCTTATTCAACTATCAATCAATAAAATTCCAATTAACATTTCTAGAAAATTTTAATTAAACTTCACAAATGAGTTAAAGTTCACCTAGAGGAAAAAAAGTATAAGAAAAACTAAGTTTTAAAAAAGAATAATATGGACTCCCACACAGCTATGGATATTAGCTCAGTGACCATAGTAGGAACCATAAAGAGACCAATGCTTACATGAAAATTTGGTGTATGACAAAGCTAGGATTTCAAAGCAGTGGGGGAAAACATACTATCCAATAAATAGGTCTGGGACAATTGAATATCCATTTACATGAAAACATAGTTAGCTGTGTCTAGCACACAATACTCAGAAAAATATTCCATATGGATTGAAGAACTTCATCTTTTAAAACCACCTGCTATAAAAGCAGTAGAAGAAAATATAGGTGTAAAAAGCAACAAGGAATTCCTTAAAAAAGTGAAACGGAATTATGATATGATTCAGAAATTCCACTCCTGGGTTACCCAAGAAATTGAAAATGGGTGCAACCAGGTGCTTGCATGCTAATGTTCACAGCAGCATTATTTACAGTAACCAAAAGTTGGAAACAACCCAAATGTCCATCAACAAATTATTGGATAAACAAAATGTAATAGAGACATACAACACATTGTTCATCCTTAAACAGGAAAGGAATTTTGACATATGCCACGGTATGGATTCACCTTGAAGGCATTATGCTAAGTGGAATAAGGCAGTCACAAAAGGACGAATACTGTGTGAGTCCACTTGTGTTAGGTATCTCAAATAGCCAAATTTATGGAGATGGAAAGTAGAATGGTGGTTTCCAGGGGCTGGTGGAGGAAAGAGGAATGGGGAGTTATTTATTGTTAATTAAGTACAGAATTTCAGGTTGTGATTTCTGGAAAGTTCTGGAAATAGATAGTTGTGATGGTAGCACAGTATCGTGAATGTACTTAATGCCACTGAATTGTGGCATTTAAAACAGTTAAAATGGTAAATTTTATGTATATTTTAGCACAATAAAATTGAAAAAAAAAATGAACACCAGGGAGAAACTTAACCATGGAAAATTGGGACTGTGTGTCAGAAATGAACACTGTTTCATAGTACAAGGAATATTTGAGAAGCAGAAGGTTTTAGATCATTGAGAATGAATACAAGTTGCTATTGTACAGAAATTAAAGATGACAATATAAAAGTCAGAAAAATCAAAAAGCTATAGAAAAAAAGTTTCAAAGAGACGGTGTGCTTAAGTTTTTATAAACTGAAAACAATAATAGGGATCAGATTTCTACTGAACGTGATCCATGTAAGATTTGCAAATAGCCATTGCAAATTTCTTGTTTAATGAGGATTTCATTTTTGGTCAAAAAATTGAGTCAGACAATTGTTCTAATTGAATTCATTACTTGAGTAGATCAGAAGCAATTCTTTAAACTTCCTATTCTTCCCAGAATGAAGATTTAATTACAATCATGAAACCTCACTTGCATGCAAAAAGACTCACATGCAATTAGTAGACTGGAACAAAATGGCTGACTGCATAAGATAGTATTCCACAAAGACAAGTAAATGCAGAAAATCGACGGGGATTGAGAACACTGCCATGGCGTTCTTAAAAACAAAGCATAATGAGGATTTAGTGGTGTAAAATTTACTGGAAAAAAAAAGAGAAAATTTTCTAAGTTCAGTAGAAATAATTTCAAAATGTAGTGCTAGAATGGCCAAACACGTAAGACGGACTAAATAATTGTAAAACAAATAATCACTATGTAGGATGGAGAATTCAATATATCGCTATTGATTTAATAGGTAATTAAGTGTGACAAAATACTATATGAAAAATTTAAAAACCACATTACTCAGTTCAATCAGATTGTGGCAGGAATACAAGTTATATTAAACAACTAAAGCTTATTGTACATATTGTTGAATAGAAGACGAAAAGAAGGAGGTCGAAATGAGTAAATATTGCACTGATTTTACACCTGTTGCAGAAAGTACATTTTTAAAAATTAACTGAAGAACTGAAACTCTTCTTTAGACTTTAGACATTAATTTAAAGACAGAGACGGGCAGCCTGGGACAATGGCACTGACATGGTCAGTGAAGGAACCGATGCGCAAGCTAGACTTTTGTCTGCCACATCCCGAACCAGTCTTTGTGCCTAACTAAATTCCAACTGTGCCTAGTTGAATTTATTATTAGGAGACGTAGTCTCAACTGTGCCAATTACAATCACATGTTTTGGGAACATTTCAATAGGGATTAGGTATGATAATGTCTGGGCTAGTGTAAGACGGCATATTTTGAAGAAACTCCTATCAAATTTGATTTTGCAACCAGTCTCAGATAACGTGATGGGGAAATGTGAAAGCAATTAGATTTAATTTAGATACGACACAAGATGCATTCAAGAGTTAGGCTGAGCAGCAGAAGATTCTCAAATTGAGCGAAGTATGAACTTTGGGCAAAAAAAGAAGTTGATATTGAATTTGTAACATGGTTGCTATTTAGTGTGAGCTGACCTTTGCAGAAAGTAACAAGAAACACAAAGGGATCTAAGTTTAGCTACTTTAAAAGAATTAAAAGTATTTTCAAAACTTTTAGAGAAAACAATTTTTTTTCTAAATAAAAATGATGTGAAAAATATGCAATAAAAATAATATTGCAGTAAATAAAAGGAAATTAAAATAAGGAAACAAAAACATTTCAACGACCCTTAGGAACAAGATTTACTTATCAAATAATTTTAAAACTAGTTTCTATTGAGACTATCTCCCAAGCATTATAGCATAGACACAAATGAAGATAGATATGAAAAAATTGAATAATGTTGTTGTAGTTTTGGTTTTCATTATAAAATCTGAACATGTTATATTTTAGTAGACCTTAAGAAACATAGCATGGATGTAGCTATTGCTTTAAAAGATGGTGAAAAATCACAATATAAGTAGATTTGGTGCCTATGTTTCTTGCTGTTGAAGCAGATCAGAATATGCCACCCAAAACATGCCACTTTGGCATAACAATTGTTTTGAACCAAAGACAATTAAGAAGCAGTAAATGCAGGAGGAGTTCTCTACCCTCCCTTCAAAGCAGGACATACATTTATTTCTGTGAAGGTGTCTACTACCTCTTTCCTCTCCTGCACTGAGAGGAAAACAACCCTATCCCTGGAAACAGAAAGTCAGCCCCGAGGTGGGGCTGCACAAACAATCTTGCTAAACAACCCTTGTCTTCCATTTGTTTCCCCCGTATTTACTTTCCCACAGTTTATCACACCTAGGTGTCCAAGACCATTTTCCTTTGGTCTTGTCACTTCTCTACAATTTATTGCCCTTCGTTAAAGAAGTGTATAACCCTTCTGTCACTCCCAGTCTAACTGCTCCTTTGGGTCTTCACTTCTTTTCTATGAAGGCCTCTGTGCGAGTGAAAATTAAAATATTAACATAAAATAAAATTCGCATGCCTTTTCTCCTATCAATGTCTGTCTGTCAGTCGAATTTGACGGTCCCAGCCACAGCACCTAAGACGGTAGAGGAAAGTTTTTGTTCCCCTACACTGTGCTTATTCTTTGATGTTCGTGTCAGTTATAAAGTTATTGTCTGCCAGCTCCAAATCTACTCTTTGGAATTAGGCTCCTTGATGCTGGAGCTGGGAAGGCGTGGGGGAGAAAGGACGTGCTCCTGCCTGTTGGCTTCCTCCTCCTGTGACGGTCGCTGCACTCTGCAGCGGCACGTCCTCCCGGATGAAGCCAGTGTGCACTTTTCCAGCGCCTGTAGGAGCAGCAGCCCCCTGATGCCCCGTCTCTGATACCCAGCACCAGCCGTCTGCTGCCCCGTCTTTTGCGATCCGGGTCCCAGGGTCTTGGGGCCTTTTTCTACTTCCTATGTTATTATAATTCCAAACTCTTCCTTTTGTTTTCCTCAAGACTTAGGGGCAGTAGCCGTTTCCTCTGCAAGTCACCTCCTTGATACCTTAGAGTTCTCTGAAAATATTTTATATATTTAAAAAATTCAAATTAAAGCAATTGTGGTAAAATATACCTATAACATTTACATTCTTAACTGTCTCAAAGTCTACATTTCAGTAGTGTTAAGCACATTTACTTGTTGTGCAACTAACCTCTCAAACTCTTCATTTTGCAAAACCGAAACTCTACCCGTTAAACGGTAACTCCCCTCTCCTCCAAGTCCCACCACTCCATTCTACCTCTATGAATCTGACGACCCTAAGTACCTCGTGTAAGAAGAATCCTACAGTGTTGTCCTTTTGTGACTGGTTTAGCATAATGTCCTTAAGGTTCATCCATGTGGTAGCAAGTGCCAGCATTTCCTTCCTTTTTAAGGACAAAAATACTGTTCTGTTGTATATACAGACCACATTTTGTTTATTCTTTCATCCGTCCGTACACCCTTGCATTAAAGTTCTCTTTACTTTTCAATTGTCTTTAAACGTTCTTTCTATCTAGTTAGCAATTCTTCATATTAAATTCTCTGTTCAAATAAATGATATGATTTCTGCTTTTTGACTGAAATATGACTGATAAGATGATCAATGATTTTGAAAATATATCTTTCATATTTTACTGAGGGTAGGTAGTCTGTGATTGGGGCCACTTGTGTAGGGAAACTGTTTTCTGGGTATAGGACCTCTTGTCTCTGGGGAGACCAACCTGCTTCACATAGGTGGCTTCAGAATCAGAAGACCCAATTCACACCGTTTGCATGAATTTAGCAAGAGAACATGCTAGAATGTGCTGTTTCCTGCTTGTTCTTCCTGCTGCATTCCTTGTGGTTCTTCAGGGATATCTGTAGATCTGTCTTTCCCTCTGCCTTCAACCCTGGCACCAGGAACCCTTCCCAGACAGACTGGCCAGTGCTCAGCCCTGTTTTAAAAACATCTCTGCTTCTCAGAATTTGTGGACATTGGGCTGGTTTGGCTTCTAGGATTTCTCTGATTTCTGCAGTAGTTTTCTCCTGACCTGCGTTTTTAGATGTTTACTTCTTTCCAACTAATATTTATGCTTTGTATTTTGCAGGAAATCTCTAATCTCTCAATGCCATACCTTTTGGTTTGCAAACATTATATATATTTATTCTTTTAAAATAGTATATTTTTCCCATGTCCAAGGATTTTGAATTTGAGTGGAAATGTTCTTAGCTCACTATTTTAATACATTATTCTATATAGTTCTTTATAATTGTTTTTTACCCCCCTGAAGTTTCTATAAATAGGTTTTACTTTTATAATCAGGAAGAAAAAAGAAAGCTAGATTCTCCTGAAGATTGTGTTATTTTCCTTCTAAATATTAATCACTCAGGGACATAAACTTTTAGTTACTTTAGAAGGAAACATAGCTATTATAATTCATGAAATCTTTAGAGGCAACACACTGCAACTTAATTTTTATATGGTGTTTAATTCATTTCATAATTGTATGGATAAATAATGTATGAAAATGAAATGGCAATTATAATCATCATATCAGTGGGAATATTCTCAAAGTCATTTGAATCAATTCAAGGCTGATAGGAATTTATTGTTATTAAAAAAAATCTTGCTTACCTAGATATCTTTTAATATTAGGGCTCTGAATCTGCAAGGATTTTCAGGAAACCAAAGTAAAATAAAAATCTCCCCTGAAATAAACTGAGAGTGAATGAGGTGTTTGCAAAAGTAACATGTAAATCTTGCAAATGCAACATCTAGGTATTACGGAGATATTCCGGATTCCTCAAGCACAATGGCTCGTAAATAAGTGATACTCATTTTCTTGACAATGCTTACTGAATGCCTACTTCACATCCAGTATTGTTCTCATGCTGGGGTTACAATGAATAAACAAAATAGACATATCCCTGCTCCCTGTGGAACTTCTGTTCTTGTGTGGGGTATAGATGTGTAGATAGGCAATTACCATTTGGTGTGCCAAATAATAGGGTGAGAAAAATCCAGGGAGCTCAGAAAGCACAGAGGAGGGACACTTCATTTAGTCACGAGTATCAGGTAATAGTAGCTTGTGACATAAAGAACTAATAAAGAAGCCGATGAAAGAGCATTGAAAACTTAACAGAGGTGTGTTCCCTTTTCTTTGGGCTCTTGCATTATACTGTGTACTCTGCCCTGCGTCCTATAACAGATAAGGGATGGAAACATCTTTCAGTTATCAGTTAGATGTTTTTACGCATCATTCTCTTCTTGGTTCCATTGGATTTCTTCAGTGGGAGCAAAGGAGGAAAAACATTAGGAGAAGAAGTCTGAGTGCGTGGTTTTCATCTGGCTGTATGAGCTGAGACTTCTCAGCCTATGGCCAAAGCCTAGCTCATATTAAAAATCCTCTCCTAGTAAGTACCAGGCAAGCTCTTGTTTAGAATTTAGAATGTCTTTTTTATTTTAGAGTTTAGTTTTGTAAGTTTTAAAACATCCTTTTGGGCACATCATCCTTGCTAGTCATATAAAGGCGTTTTAAGTTTTTTTTATTTGGAACTATTTTGCCTCATAAAGAAGCATCCTGCATTTACAAGGGATCATACTATCCCACCACGTCCATCATGTAATTTTTCCCCCCTGGCTTCTAGTGTCAGAAATGCTAATTGCCTCTAAACTCGTCTTTAGAGGCTTTTCTCTTTAGTAACAAGTAGAATGTATTCATTACATCCATAAACCTGGAAGTAAACATTTGGAAATCACCTCATTTTGACTTAGAGAAAATGCCTCATCATCTAGTTTACTAGATATTCACCAATATCTCCTTGGGCTTAGGAGATGGAGAAAGAAAATATTTACATTAGGCAAAAATAGCTTCATCCTAGGCAGAGTAGCAATTAGAATTTTTGTCTCCTTGCCATGTGGGATATTATTTTAATTCTTGCCCTCTCTGTACAAAAATTTGTTAATTCTGGTAGATTTTCTCTTACAGTTAATAATAATAGCTAACGTTTATTGTGAACCTATGGCTCTCAGGCATTTAACATACCCTTGCTCATTTAATTCTCAGAAAAATCCTATGAGATAGATGCTGTGATCTCCATTTATAAATGAGGAAATTGAGGCCCAGCCATGGTTTGAACTCAGAGAGTCTTCGCGATTCTCTTTGCAAATAACAAGTCTCAAGACTGAGTAATCTTCTGCTGTACAAGGACAATGAGCTCTGCTGAGAATCTCCAATAACTTTGTCTTGACTAGTATCACATAGATGAGGATGGCTACTTTACAAGGCCTCTTCCCTTCTCCATGTAATAAATGTTGCTGATTAGTAGTAATAGTGGACACAAATGTTTCTAACTTGTTTAGGCCCATGGAAAACTAGATCCTTCTATTACTCAACTCATAGCTTCAGAGGTCATAGCATTTACTCAGTGGGAATGGTACTCAGTGGGAATGACCAGACCTTGGTGGTACTGGTTGTTGAAATCATGACACAATAGGTAAATAGCCATGGCACTAACCCCCCAACCGCCTCGCCCTCCCCCGGGATTTCTGTATCTTTATGCCATCCAGAATCCGAAGAGTTAGTGTCTGACACAGCAGGGGGTTTCCTGGACCCTGCTCCTGCTCTGCAGCCAGTATCACTTGCCCTAGATTCCTATTAATTCATCTACACCCAGGGGAAGCAAAATCTGCCTGCTTTTGTCACTGGGCTGAGGGGAGGATCATGGGAAAGAAAATGGCTAACAACTCGCTTCAGAAACTGAGAAATACAAACACCAGGAATGTCACCAAGTGGAGGAGTTTCATTCTCAGATAGGCAGGGGGCAACAGAATGGCTTCTGGGCCCTGCCAGTGTTCCTTAAAGAATGGCTAGGAATTGGCAATTTTCACAAGTGGAATTAGGTGTTAGATGTTTTTATGATGCTACTAATGCTTTATATTTTAAGTTCTTGGCAGGGGTCCCCAACCTCTGAGCCGAGGACCTTATAGCCTGTTAGGAACCGGGCTGCAAAGCGGGAGGTGAGCTGCAGGCCAGCAAGCGGAGCTTCATCTGTATTTGCAGCCGCTCCCCAGCGCCAGCATCATTGCCTCAGCTCCACCTCAGATCAGCAGGCAGTGGATTCTCAGAGGAACACAGGTCCCTGGTGCCGAAAAGATTGGGACCACTGAAGAGTATATAATTTTTTATGCTGGTTCTTTTCTTTTTTTCCTCCAAATTATATTTTCATTTTCACTCATTCTTGAGTGTAATCGGAGTGTGTGCCAGAAAGTTAAAAGCATGTGGGTAGGAAATTGAAGGTTAAAATATTTTTTTTTGGTTCGTTAATTGTACACTGAGAAACAACATAAAAATGAGAAAGCAGTTTTAAAATTTATTTTGAAATTCAAGTGTCCATCCTCCAAATTACTATTCTACTTTTTACTCATTTCAAAATTTATGTTTTGGTCACCTTTTCTACAGCATAGATGTTTATTTTCTTTACAAATATATTTGAGTTATTTCATTGTTTTTTTTTTATTGTTGTTAACATTGTTAACACCTCACCGCTTTGCTTAAAATTTTACAATTTTTAAAGCAAGGATTCTATTATTTTAAGATTGAACATTTCTTTTCTGTGTTTTTTTTCTCTTTTAAATAGCTTAATTGAGATAAATTCACATATAACTTACCCATTTAAAGTATACAATTCAATGAGTTTTAGTATGTTCAGAGTCATGCAATCATCACTGAAGCCAATCTGAGAACATTTTCATTTTCTACAAAAGAATCCCACACCCTTTAGCAATGACTCCCCATTTCTCCCCACCCCTGTCTCCTCACCCCCCACCACCCACTTTTAGACAAACACTAATCCATGTCCTGTCTCTGTAGATTTCTCTAGCCTGGACATTTCATATAAATGGAATTATACCATATCTACTCTTGTGTGAATGGCTCCTTTCACTTGGCATAACGTTTTAAAAGTTTCTATGACATATTTTTGATGAGATCACATATTGTCTTGGAATAGCCCCTGCATTTCATTGCTCTTTACAGGTTTATGTAAAATAAACCATAATAGACCATAAATGTTTAGGAACCGTTTTGGCATCGTTGGTTTTCTACACCTAGAACAGCACTGCCTTCTGCTAGGAAATGATCCAATGACCCTTTCAGCCATGGTTTCAGGGAGAACCTGATGAAGCCTTTGACAGGCCCTTTACCCCCAGTATTCCATCTGGGGAAGGATCCTGGTCCCAGCCGATCCTTCCCTGGGATTTTAGAACCGGGAATCAAAAGGTAGTGTCCCAAGCCCTCTCTAGAGATGGAGACAAAGTCATCTTGTCTGCTGTTGTGTAGAAGAAGGTGGTGTGCAGGTGAAGAGAATTCCCCCCACAAAGAGATGCGCCATAGGGACACCTGGCAGCATTCACATTTCTGGCTCCATTGATCTTCAAGGCCCAGCTACAACTCTGGCCCTCCATGTTGCCTAAGGAACACACTGTTGTATATTTCAACATATTCTGCAGCATGTATTTAGATATGGGAGTGATCACTGCATCTAAAGTATCTGGAGAGAGTTCCGAAGTGTGGTTAGCTCTCTCTGGGGGTATGATTTTAATGGATAATCACGACCTAGATTAATTCATATTAATATTTAGCATCCTAGGTATTTTATATTAGTTGAAAATGTCTTCCATGAACGAATTTAAGTTCTCAATTCACAATTATGATACATCGCCAAATTTTGTGGGTATTTTTTTGTTCCTTAAAAAATGAATTATATAGCTACCTGCCTATATAGAGCACGATCAGATTTTTTCCTCCACATTTCACTGGTTTGAATGAATAAATGTTCTTTCCCATTCTGATTTGCTTAGTATCATGAAATAAGTAATTGGAAATAGAAGACGGGAAGAAATTTCAGGCATGCAGAACATTTTCCTACTTTAAATGTATATTGTAGCATTTTGTGCATGCACTGAGTACTTAAAAAACTCCCCAAGTGCAGAGTTATAATCTGTTATTACTTTGTAACATTACTTCTGTCTTCTTGCTGTTTAAAGAAAAGGTTTGGGTCTTGACACCTTAAAATTTATGAGACTATAAATATTCTTGTTTATTCAGGTACACATAAAAGACAAACTCTAAGAAAAAAAAAAAAAAAACCCTGACCCCTTTTACTACTTTTTTTCTGAGTGGGCATGTGTTGCAAAAAGAAAGTCTTGGCATTTATAACAATTCTATATGTTTGGTGGAGATTCCTGGCCTTTTTAATTTTTTTTATTTTTTTTATGCAGCCTTTTTTTCCCTCTCTTTCTCTCTCTTTAGTGTTCTATTTTACCACTGTTTGCAGACAAACCTCAGCATCAGTTCTTTTTACTAACTTACGAAACGGCTGCTTGGGTAAAGGTCTGAAGGGCAAAGATAAGAGAAAGAAAAATATAGGTCTAGGGAAGGAGGATGTGGAAGAGGAAAATATGATGGGTCAGGAAGGCAGGATGAGATCCGAATCAGATATCTGATAAGCCAGAGGGCACATCCCCTGGGGCAGGCTCAAGAGGCATGTGGCGCTGGTGCCAGCAGGGGAGAGGTCCCAGATCTGGGGCTGTGGTGACTCAAGCACTGAGTCTCCATCAGGGGTAGGGTCCAACCTTAGAATTTGCAGTCAGATCTAAAAGGCGCAGGGCTTCAGATATGCAAGTTTCTCATTGAGGTAGAATACAGGGCTACAGGTGGATTCATTGTGATAAGACTCAAGGCTGGGAAGAGCCAGGATGCAACCCTGCAAAGGTTCCCCAGGCCAGATTTACCACTCTGGGTGGGGACTTCTCAAGCCCTTTCACATGGAGCACCGGCAAGGGGTGGTGGAGGCAGAGCTGGCTGTGCTCTGGGCTCCACATGCCGCTTCAGCTATTAAAGTTCCTTTTATTATTTATTTAATTTAATTTTAATTTTAATTTTATTGTATTATTTTATTTTATTTTTTATTTATTATTTTATACAAGTGTATGGGGCTCAGGAATATGCATTCACACCAAGTTCCAAAATAACTCCTTAGGCATTCCAACCTTTGAGGTCTGAAATGGCTCAGATATGAAGCTTTAAATCTGGAGCAATGTGATTTCACGTTGCCCTTTGTGGTGTTATTCTCCAATAACAAGGACTCTACACATTGTACTACAGAGAAATTATTGTGTCTCAGGAATTGCCGTATTGATGGTGAGGGACGAATCTTAGGGTAAGACCAACCTTGGATTTCCCACTGGAAGAAGAGAGAGAGGAGAGGAAAGAAAACTCAAGACGAGGAAGAAAGATTAGAAATTAGGAAAGAAAAAGGTGAAAGTAGATTATTCAGAAATATTTTTAAAGGAGAAAGAGGAGTCAGAATGTAAGACCGTGAGAAGGGTCTCTTAATAGCCCGGGGAGCAGAAAATTTCAAGGAGGAAGTGATGGGCACAGTTCTGAAGGTGCAGACTCTGCGGTTTCGAAGTGATCACTAGATTTTGGCAATTAATACCAAACAATTCATAACCTCCGAGCAAATAGTTTTTGTTCACTGGCGGAGGTCGGGTAGAATAAAGTATCAGAGGTTTGACCAGAGAATGGGGAATTATGAATGGAGGTTTCTCTTGGAAGATGATTAACAGTAAAGGAAAGGAGGAGAGTAGAAGAGCTGGAGAGAAGAGGTTTTTTTTAAAAAAAAAAAAAAAAAAAATGAGAGATCAAGAAAAGGAGCCCAGCCCCAGAGCTGCAGCCCCTGGGTCTCTGTAACGTGAGCTTGGAAGCCTTGTCGAGGTACTTTCATCTCCGCCTTAGCATTTTCTATGGTTTTGCTGCTGTTCCCCCCCCCCTTTTTTTTTTAAATGGTGGTTAAAGGTGTACAGACCATGTTAAATTAATTTTTTTTTAAGATACGATTTTGTTTTCAGTTCACTTAGAACATGCAAGTCTGATATTTTTAATCAACCGAAATGTTTATAAAATGGATTTTCTAATTCTGCATTCATCATGACTTTACAATACCAATTAACCGTGTATGATATTTACATTTGCCAAAACTGAAGAGTTTTGCAAGTTCTAGTTTATCATCAGTGTTTCTATAATAAACGGAGCATGTAAAATTTGAAATTTAAGATTGGCACCTAAATTATACATGAACTATGTTGTTCATAGTATTTCAAAATTCATGTAACTTCTCTGAAAAACATAACTTCTTTGGAAACAGACTATAAAACTTAATAGATTTTCCACTTTATCAGCTGAAATGCTTTATCTTTGTTTTTCACTGCACGTTCCTCATTTTTTGTTCATTTAATTTGCCAATCATTTTTTTTGTAAAGTAGATTTTAGTATGCGCTTTTGATTTTAGTGCCTTTTCAAATTGGCATTCTTCGAAATATTTTTCTTCCTTGATTGAGAACGTCTCTATGTATGTATTTAGTCATATCAGCTTTACCAAGTGAAACTAAGCCATACTGTTTTAAAATGTAACATTTTGAAATGATGGACACATGCGAAGTGACTGACTGTATCTTGACTATGGAAAGAAACTGCTTCGAGAAAGTCATTGAAAGTTTTAGCATTGTCCGAAAAGCAAGGGAGAAGGCAAATTAGTAATAAGTTTTAAAAATGGAAAAAAGAGACTAGTTTTGCTTTAACGTAAAAATTCTGGTTGTGCCAAAGTGTGAAAGAAGAGAGTCCAAGCAGATTTGGGGTGTACAGTAAGTTGTAGAAGGCTTGAGGTGAAGTGAAATTTATCTACCTGAAAATAATAAGTTTGAAAAGAAACAATGAAATGTACAGAAAATTCGACAGTATTAGATCAATTTTGATGCATTTATTTATAAAATGGAGAAGAT
Source organism: Rousettus aegyptiacus (assembly GCF_014176215.1). NCBI lineage: Eukaryota > Metazoa > Chordata > Mammalia > Chiroptera > Pteropodidae > Rousettus > Rousettus aegyptiacus. The sequence continues at coordinate 77,956,867 of NW_023416287.1, forward strand.
GCTGATGAATACTGTAAAATATTACATGGGTGATATGCAGAAAGTGAAATTATAGTTTAATTTTTTCTTCTGTTAAAATAACAGCAAGATCATAGTCTTTAAAAAGGGGGATGGGGTGGAGTTGATCAAAAAACCCGTGCCCTGGCTGATCTGTAATCAGTGAGAAGTTCAAATACATTTTAACATTATGGGAAATATATCTGGCGGATAGAAATGAAAATTGGGAAAAGACTAAATAGATTAATCCAAATGAATTCTTGGTATAAATGAATAATATAATAAATAAACAAAAAGCGCACACAGAAGAGAATGGGAAACCCCAGTTTGGGGTGTCGGATGGAGGGGGATGAGGAGCGAGGAGGAGCCAGAGTGTGCCCTGAGGCTCCTTCTGAGACTGGAGGGATGGAAGTGGTAGCGAAATACTGAGAGTCGTGGAGGAGAGAATTCAGGGAGTTCTGTCAGATGACCTTGATCTTGAAATGTACAAGGAGGCAAGGGCAGAGTCTTGATGGGGAGAGATTAGACTGGAGGCGTAAGTTGGGGACAAGGGGTTTGTACAAGTGCAATGAGATGTGTGGCAGGGAACCGACTGGAAGCAATATGAGCATGGTACAGGTGCTTCTCAGAAAGTGCTGGAGAGGGAGGGAGGACATGAGGTCAGGGGCGCGGGTGGAGGAGTAAGCGTTAGGCTCTTTCACTACCTTTAAAAAGTGCAGGCTCGGGTGGTGGTGGGGCTGTCCCCTTCCCCAGCCCCGCCGTTTGCCTCTGACTTGTGAGGGGATTACACTTCAGTGCAGGTGCATCGGTCAGCATCCTGGGCTCTGAGATTGCTTCAGCCTCTTGTCTTTTTCCCGGATGCACTTTTTTTTTATCCTGTTACAAGCACTTACCTGAGACACAGTTGACATGATTTTGGCCTCACATACTACCTCTTACGAATTTACTCTGATCTTGGAAACAAAACGTAGAACCAAAAAAATAAAAAAATAAAGAGAGAGAGAAGAAAGGAAAAAAAAAAAAAAAAGAAAGAAATCTCCATCCACATATACCTTATCAGAAAATTTCAGAGTTGTTACCACACATGCTTGAGGCAGTTTTCCGTTGTCTGGCTTAGGAGGGGGGATGGAGTTCCCAGGGAGGGGACACAAGGGGATGGAGAATTGAGAGCTAAGGTGGTTTGTCTAACTCCAATTTCCCTTTCCTGATGAAGTGGCGACTCTTACGCAGTAATTTTCTCACAGTCACTGTGTCCTTAGCCCATGTTGGCCCCTCTTGTCTCTGTCGCTCTTCACCGTATTTCTCCTTTCTCTTAACCAACGACAGTTCTTCAGGCTCCGTGATGCAAATTCCCCTTCAATTAACAGGAGAGTTATTTTGTTTGGTCCTTGATTTGATTTTAGAAAATTAAGCAAACATTTATGGAGAGGCTGCTGTGGGCAGACACTAGGTCTAGTGCTGTGAGCAATACACACAGCTGTTGAACAAGAAGACACGACGTAGCGAGAGAGGCCAAGCCCGGCGGAGAGGCGGACAGCAGCCTTGTGCAAGGCCCAGAGAGATGGCGACCAGCTGGGAGGGCCAGGGAACAGTGCAGCTGAGGGTGACTTTAGAACTGGGCTTCAGGGTTGAAGGGATGAGGTAAGATTTCAACCAGGTACCACAGAGAAGGGGCCAGAGCATTTGTGGTGGAACAAAGCCGGTGAGCAGAGGCACTGGGGGCAGGAGAGGTGAGAGAGCCAGGCATGGTCTGGGTTGGAGTAAAAGCAGCGCGAGGAGGCGTATGGCGCACTATACGCACCGTGCTCAGGAGTTGGGATTTTCTTCTGTGAGCGTTTCAAAGCCTTTGAAAGCTGCCTGTACGTCATTGCAAAAGCTTTCTTATTTATCTGCCCATTTGCAGTTAAATCTGTGTTTCCCGGTTTCATCTGTTAAGAAGGAAAATCGCGAGCTGCTTGGGCTGCTGCGATGCCGTTTTTGAATCCTGTGCTTTCCACTCCTTTTTATCTGGGTCTCGCTGCTTTGCTCGGCTGTTCTTGATTGCCTTCCGGCGCTATCTACACACAGCAGGTTCATTTGCTTTGCTGCTTTTGAGAATTCGGGATCACGATTTTGCCAATTTTAAGTTTTAATAAGTTTTCTCACCTTTTCATGACTGTCTTTAAAAAGAAAAAAATGTATCTATGCAATGAGCCATAGACGGCATTCTGAATGTTGTTTGTGATGTTACAGCTGAGATGAAAACGTGAAGAAACACAATGAAATCTCATTCCCTCGAAAGGCTTTTGGCCCTAAAACCACTTTAAATAAAAATAGACAAATAAAAAAATGAAAAGAAGGATTTTGATCCATACAATGTTTACTTAGCAAGCTCAATAATAGACATTTGAGAAGGTTCTTCTCATGGCACTTAGTAGGTGCTTAATTAAATACTGACTGTTAGTTCTGCTCTGAGAGAAGAATTATGGTTAGGTGGGAGGCACTCGGAGATTGTCTTCCATACTGGGTACAAGTAGTTTTTATTTTTCATTTAGCCCCAGTATTCCACAATACAATGTTATGATGTTATTTTTCATAAAAAGTACCAAATCATTTAAATGTTTAATCAGAGGGAACAGTTTGGTAAATATAGGAATCCACTTGATGGATGCCTCTGTCATTATTAAAAAGGCGATTACTAAGATCATTATGGAAAAATATTATCACGTAATGTTAAAAGGAAGAAAGCAGAATATAACATGTCCCCTGAGACTGAAACACTTTAAAAATGAAGCGTGTCTATTAAACACAACTGAAGGCTGAGTCCAGTGACTGCTCAAAGATGGCCCCCAAATGCAGGACTGCGACCTAAATCTGAAGTCAATATTCAGCAATAAACATTCCTGAATATAAACAAATATGCTTTCAAAAGAGACCCACGTTAGGCAAACAGTATTGTTTACCCACCATCTTGGCATCAAGAAAAACAAATTTGCTCGTTAGCTCTTCTCCTTCACTTTCTTGTCTCCCCTAATACCTTCTGTTGGGTTGTTTCCTCTAAAATTGATGCAGAGATGACCTTCACCACTAAGTTAATGTTGTTTGCACACCTTCCAAAAAACTCAGACTCTATGGATAGGCACACTGCCGCCTGTGGCCTTGAGCTTTCTCAGAATCATGGATTATATATATCTGTCTGTGACTGGTTAATAAGTGAACTCATTCACATTAAGACTCACAGCTGCCTTCTTCCCAGAGTGTCTGGGAATGAAATGGGCAATAACAATCAATTGCCTGGCTCTCACAGATGCACAGATTCTGGAAGGTAACTTAGGCAGATGAGCAGGTGATGGGTTTATGGCGGAAGACCCTTGGCAGAAAGTGAAGATCCAGAATAAAATCCTGCTTTTAAAAAAAGGAGAGAGGAAGAAATGGCCACCGGTTTCTTGGGCTTTGATCACCCTGTTCTCAGATGGGCGTGTGGGTCATCGCAAGAGGTTTTTACCGTCTTCAAGGAAAGGAAGTTACTTCAGTGATTCTGAGTCTCTGGTGTTCAGTCCTATTTTCTTCTCCTCTCCCTTCTGCTGTCTATTTTATGGGCCGTGCTTTCTGGACGATGCCTCCCATCTAGGGCTCTCGGAGTCCAGCTGCAGCTTGCCCAGCCTCCCTCGCTTACTGTACTCACACAGTCAGTAAGGGAAAAAGCAAAAGCAAAAGCAAAAGCAAACTCTCAACTCTCCTTCGTTTCTGCTTCTGCAGTGGTGGAGTTGACACATTGCCCTTTCCAGAGACATCCAGGCTGAGAAATTATTAAAGTTCTGTTGAAGTAAGCTTATCTTCCTGCTCCTGCCATCTACACCTGTCAACCGATGTCTGACTGGCAGGCCTCTGTGTGTGCATCAACAGGCGCACCCCTGAAATATCGCTTACGAATGGTGGCATCTCTGATCAGAAGCACGCTGTTGAGTGTTGGCTAATGACACGCCTGGCTTTCTTCCTGATCCTTCACCTCCTGATCTGGGAGCCGAAATGCAGAACCAAATGGGCTCTCGAGATGATCTGGCCCACCCTCCATTTTCCAGATGAGGAAACCGATACTCAAAAAACATTACTCGAGATGATCTAAGTGACAGTCAGGGGAAAAGGTCCCAGATCACTTCCACCCCAGTCTGGCAGCCTCTTCATTGTGTCATTATGCTTCCTCAAGTTACTTTCTTGACCCAGAAACTTTAAAGATGCTATGCGGGAAACCCCAGGTTTCCTTCATAGCTTTGTCCCAATGCCATCTCTTTCACCAAGCTTTTATAGACGGACCCAGTCATAAGAGAACTCTGCATCCTCCAATCTCACGTGGCATTTTTTAAAACCATGCAAAGCATTATAGTCTGCAGTACTACTGTCAGTTAGGGTTGATTATGCACATATTTTACCCTCCCTACTGGATGATAAGAGTTGTACCTTTTTTCATTTTTGTTTGTGCCATAATGTTGGCACACTGCTTGGCAATGGTGGACACTCAATAAAGGTATGCTGCACAAATGAATGAGAGAATGAATGAATGAACAGTGAACCCATTGGAACGGCACCTTTGTTCCCTCCTGGAATGGAGTGCTGTAGATAAAGCATGATGCATCTCTGGGGACCGGGAGCTTTGTGAGTTATGGGGAAGTCTCTGTCTCTCTGGCTGAGCGGGCAGTGATAACATGAAAACTACAACCTTGGAGCAGCGAGCAGTGATTTAGGAAGTACATTCATATGGGCTCTTCATAAATAAATCAACTCAATTGCTGCCAGTAGCCAGTCAGGCAGGTGTGCCCCTCCACAGAGCAGGTCTCTGGTATTCGCCTGGCTAGGATGTTGACTGCTACTGAACATTACTCCAGCATCCGTGTCCCTGCACAGACTGTAGCTTCTTGTCATCGGTCTCTGCCTCTTTGAGGACTTTCTTCACCCAACTAGGAGAGGGCAGAAATAGCTCATTGTTTAGTCAAATTGTTAAGCAAATGATAGTAATCCCTTAGATTGGTACACAGCTATAGTTTACAAAGCGCCTTATGTCCAACACCTTATTTACCCGTTACAACTTTTCGCTCATCTTTCCTCCTCATCACCCTCCCCTAAAGATCATAGTTCATGCTTCCTGTCATCTGGAATAGTGTCACCTCATCTCTTGTTTGAATCTTGTCCCTTCACTGCGCTCCAGACCAAATGCCATCCCCTGAAGCTTCACTGGGAATCTAAGCACATTCTGGTGACTCCAGAGCACTTTGGGACTTCAGACGGTCCCTGCCTATAAGACAAAGTGACTAATGCTGTCTTGGGCAGAGATGCCACAGTTTTCACTGCGTATCTGATACTTAGACATTTGGGGTGAACAACCGAATGATTGAACAGTATTAATATTATCTATAATTTACAGGTGTGGATGGGAGAAGTAGATATGTGATTAGTCAGAAATGGGTAGGTTAAGGGGAACTTATGAAGCGGTTGGTGAGTAGAGCCTCTTGAAGGCAGGGCCTCACTGGTATAATAATCACCATATCCGGTGTCTTCCATGACACTTGGCATATAGTGGGCTCTTAAAAATGTTGACTGAGTACTTTTGTTTATTTATTCATTCCCTTTTGGGGAGAAGATGGTCCTCAGAATGTAATCTCCCTGAAGACAAGGACCGTGTTTCTCTCCTTCCCCAATGCCTTTGCAGACTTCCCGGTGTAATTCGTCCTCCATCAATATTTGTTGAAAGAGTGCTAACTGAATTGAGTAGAGAGGACGTGAGCTTTGGGCTCTGACAATTCTGTGCTTAAACCCCCAACTCCAGTACTCACCAGCTGTAAATAAGGGAGATGGATAAACCCAACTTCACAGTTTAGTACTGGACGCGTTGAATAAATGATAGCTGTTATTTATCCATTCAATAATTATCAAACTTGAACAATGTGCGAAGAGCAACAAAAACAACTCCCTCTGGCAACCTACAATCATCTATTCCTTTGCTTTGGTCACGTTAACCTGGCTGTGTATTCACGTATTCGTTCATCCAACAGCTATTTATTGAACTCTTACTATGCGTCAGCTGCTGATCTAGGAACAATGGGAATCCGCTGGATGATTGTAGACAGAGGAATAACATGCTTAGATGAATTACCAAGGTCCCTCTGCTTTTCTGTGTGTGGAATGGAATGGCTTAAAGGCTGGCAAGACGAAGTGTTGGAGAACAAGAAAGCCTGTCTTGCACTTGTCTTGATGGAGAGTGAGGAGGCTTAGGCTGCAGTGGAGGCAGTGGAGCTGGCGAGGCGATTCGGACTATGTGCTGGATGGAGGCTGACCCAACAGGACATGATGATGGGTTAGGCGGGGGCGGGGGCGAAGTAGAGGAAGGCATATGTTTATGGTTCAAATAATGGGGTGAGCCGAGCTGCTATTTCCTGACTGGGTGGGCATCGGCGGTAAAAGAGACTTGTAAAGGAGTTTTGACAATCACAATTTAGACACGACACCTTTAAGATGCCTATTGGCTATCGATGTGGGGTTCGGTAGAGAGAGCAGAGCTGCGCAGATCTATTTAAAACTCGGTATAAAAGGCACTTAAAGACATAGATATTGATAAGATCCCCGTAAAAGAGAAAAGGAAGACAAGGGACTGAACTATGAGAGGCTTCTGTGTATATGGTCAGGTAGGGAAGGAGCCCAGCATGAGGGCTCAGGGAATGTAAGGGGAACAGGTAGTTTCTAGCAGAAAGAGTGGCATCGGTCTCAGCGGCTGCTGAGAGGACTGAGTAAGATGAGGGCAGAGAGGGGATCGCTGGAGCTGGCTCTGTGGGTCGAGGCAGCGGCAGCTAAGTGGAGGGTACGGGAATTCCCAGGGGTGGGCGAATGGGCAACGGGAAGTGAGGAATGAGCACTGTCTCTGTGAATTTTGGCGTTGACGGGGGCCGCAGCTCAAGGGGGATGCGCGTTTCTGGGTGTTTCGCTTTTTTCGGTGCAGATAAAACCCTAAAGCACGTCCGTAGGTTGACAGGAAGAATCGAGAAGACGGAGAGACTGATGATTCAGAGCGTGAGGCAATGGCTACAGGAGCGGAGTCCCTGGGAGGGCGAGGGGCCCAGCTCACGGGCGTAGGGTTGTGTTTTGAGAGACTATTCTGGAAAGGTGGAGAGCATAGGTAATGTCCACTTTGAGAGATTCTGGACTTGAGAGAAGTGACTTCTGTGGACCAGTTAGTTACATAAGCATTTTCTTTAAACAAAAAATGTCATCCTGCAAGTAGAGGTCAGCCACCTCCTAGTGACAAAATGTTGCCAGGAGATCTGAAGTCTCTAGGCTCGAGGCACAGAGAAGGGAAATAGTAACTTCCAGAGAGGGGGAGCATGGAAAAGGAAGGGAACAGAGTGCGAGGGCAGGGAAAGAAAGCAAAAAGGGAGAACGAGGAAAGAAAGAGGAGGCAGGAGAGAGAGAAGCCAGCGGCTATGTCAGAGGCGCCCCAGGGACGGTGCGGCTCTGCCCTTTAGCTAACAGCTAAGGACAAGAGGCGCCGTGAGTCACAGGAAACCTCTGTGACCAGCACAGGTGTGGGTACACGGCCCAGCTCTGCTCCTGGCCCCAAGGAAGGAAGTGCAGTGACCGGGGCCTGGCTATAATTAGCACCCGCCGGTAGCCTAGAAAGCTGCCTGCTCTGAGGCCTGTGAGTTCAGAGCCAGCACTTGAAAACAGGGGCGTGCACACAGCCCGCGGAAACCGCTGCTGGAGGTCGGCCTGACAAGTGTCGCCCTGCAGCCCTGCAGGCCGTTGCCCTGAGCACGGCCCCTGGAGCCAGCAAGGCTAATGTTAGAATGCAGGCGCCCAGGATTCCTGGACTATCGCTTATCTGTCTGGGCAAACGTCCTCCGTGGCTGGCTTTCCCGGGCTCCTGGGGCAGCCCCAGCCCGTGGGGGTGGCGCCGCCCTGGCAGACGGGGGTGGGGGGGACCGGCCTTGGCAGACACAGGGGACAGCGCTTTCCCAGGGCCTCGTCTCCTTGGAGAGCCTTTCTAACGCCTTGGTACACCCATGCTGTTCTCCCCTACGCAGGCCCGTCTTTGGCTTTGCTGCTTATTTCCCACATGGGGACATCTTTTACAAAAATTTTTTTGCAGTGAAATAGGGAGGAAACCCTTCAACAGCCCCCTGCTGCTGCTGCTCCGCTATTCATGTAACCCTGTGGGTAGGTGGCAGGGACTCCCCGATGACTGGTGTTCCGGCCTCCTCCCTCTCTCCACCTGTCTAACCCTAAGAAAGTTCTTCCTTATCCGATCCCACGTTACTTTTCTTGTCACTCTCTATCTCCAGCCTTGGGTCTCTCTCTGGACATCCCAGAATTAGCTGTCTTCCCTTCTCCAAATAACAGCTTTCCTTTACATTTGCGAAACAAATCATTGCTTCCTGCCCGTTTTCTCTTTTCCAGCCTGATCACCCCTACTTACTCTGAGTACCCATCAATGCACTAAATATCTGGTTCTTGCCTGCTGAGTGTTTTCTCCTGTGCTAGGTAGGTTTTGGGGCGTATCCACTAACAGAATGTAGCCCTGGGAACCGAAGGAACTCACGTTTTTGTTTAAAGGAACGCTAGTGGACAAAATAGAAACATGTCATGAAAGGAGGGTATGAGGTGATAAGAATCATAGTAGAGATACGAAGTTTCTAATTTCTCTCGAGGCTTATCGTATCTTGGCGCTAGGTGTGCTGTGCACACGATCATAAAATTCGTGACATCGTCGTCAACTTATGCACAGGTCAAGAACCCCGCCAGCCTCACGGGGCTGTTTAAGGAGCTGCCAACCTTACGTCAAAGGGCAGTTTTAGGAATTCAGACCACCGAGACCAGTGCAAAGTTTCACCCTGACGTTCACACACCAAGAGCGAGGCCTGGAACTCAGTCCGTTCGGGTGCAGAGCGCGTCCGTTTGACCACGACGCCGTTGGCTTTCCTGGAGGGCTCTGGGAATACGGAGGGAGCAAGGGCACAGGAGGGTCTTTAGCCGGGCCGCTGCCTTCGACCTGTGCCGAAAAGATGTTTTCGGATACTCCCCCGGCGGGAAGCACGGTGCGCTCGCTCGGGCCTGGCTGTGCTTCTCGGCACACACCGTTCCGTTTCATGTTCCTGGCACCTCGCCGCTCTGAACACAGACTTTCTTCCAGCTTCTCTTCACTGTGGTGGAGCTAGCACGCGAAGGCGAGGCCACCCCGTGCCCTTCTGACAAGGGTCCATTCTCGGAGGAATCACTTTCCAGAGCCATCCTGGGAGCCACTGCCTTAAATCCTGCCACTTGGAGCCTGTCAGTTTTCCTGGAGAGGAAGGGTGGAGCTTCGCACCATCATCTGGCACCCTCCTTCCAACTGCCTGGGGAGACAAGGATGTCCGGGGTGCTTCTGTGACATAATGGCTCAACACCTGTTCACGGTGCCCACTGCGAAGGGCACAGGGTGGGGACCTAACAGCTGCCTCCCTTCGTCCCTCTTGCCTGCCATGGCCGCCAGCAGGCAGTTCTTGGCCGGGTCCATCAGTGCTCTGCAGGCTTGAGCAGCCCAACAGGAGACCACATTCTCTTCCATTTTCCTGGCTCCAAGCAGCTTTTCGGATGATTGCATACTTCAGTACAGGGTGTGTGTCTGCTTATTATTTCATTCTGGATGGTGGTGTGACCCATACTGAGCATAACATGCAGGAATAATTACTATTATCTTTATTATTTTTAACATCAATTGTGCACCAGTGGGTGTTGTTAGAGAATAGAATCAGACACCCCCACCCCTCTTTTGGCCCAGCCGGCTCTCAATTTAAATTAAAACAGGATTTTGGCATCAATAGGAGGTTAGGATACTGGTGCTGGGGGATGCTTGGAACAGGAAAATGTAATTTGTTTCTCTGTTTTTTAGGGGGCAGATATTAAGCCTTGTATTTCTTCCCTCTGGATGATTTTCCTTTTTTAATAAAAAACTACAACAATAATAATGATATTATGCAGAATTTGGACCTCTCAGGCAACACATTTTTCAATGGTTTCAAACACCGGGTAAACTAAGATTCATTTGAATTTACATGTGCAAGAGACAGGGACAAATGCCATCGTGGTCTTGGAAAGTGTGGGCTGATGGGGGCCAGAGACTTTGCTGCTCTGAAATCTCCTTGTTTTCTTCAGAGCAGAGCGAGTATCTAGTTTCTTTGTCAATAATGATGTTTATGTCTCTCTCTGTTCTGCGTCTCCTTTTTGTGAACCGCCGCCCCCACTCCTAGTACCAGTTCTAGAGAAATCTTCCCAAATGAGCAGTTTCATCCAGGCCACCCGCTTTCTCGAAATTCTTCCCCAATTCCCTACTGCTCTGCTATCTCAGAGCCAAACTCTCTTGTCGGCTCTGCTCAGCTTTACGGATCTGCTTCCCTCCCATCCCGTCAGCCTCACGTGTGTTCTTTGTCCACGAAAACTCGATTTTCTCATTAGCCCACAAGCTCATCTTGCTTCCTTCCGGTCAAGTGTACCAGTTGCAACATTCTTTATCCAAGGAAGTCTTACCTCCAATAAATTCTTTACTGCCGGAATGTGGCAGACCTGATCTCTCTTCGGTTCCTTTGTAAGTTCTGCCTGGATGGTCTAGCATCTTGCTTTAGAATATGGATGCACTTGGCTTATGTTAAAATGCCAAGACAACAAGGCAAGGGCAAGTGACATGTAACAATTTGTTTCAGTGAGGGCATCTGTGGTTTCAGGTCTGGCATTATCTAGCTATGTGACATTAAGGATATCATTTAACTTCTCTGAGCCACAGTTGAGTATATGTGTGTGTAAGTGTGGAATTCTGATGGTCACTTCTAACTCAATTGTTTTTTTTTTTTTCTTTCTGTTTTATCCTTATCCTGCGTTTTTACCCTGGTAATAGGGGGGTACTTATATCTCCTGACCATAGCGTTTCACTCTAGGGCCTTGTAGTAGATTAAATAACGGCCTTCTAAATCCTAATCTCTTGCCCTGTGAATATGCTCATTTAGATAGCAAAAGAGACTTTGCGGATGTGATTAAATTAATGATCTTGCGATGGGGAGAGTGGCCTGGCTTATCTTGGTGGGTCCAATACAATCATAAAGATCCTTTATAAGAGGGAGGCAGGAGAGCCAAAGATAGAGAAGGAGATGTCATGATGGAAGCCGGGGTCCCAGTGATGTGAGGAAAGGGCTATGAGCCAAGAAATGTGGGAGGTTTCTAGAAGCTAGAAAAAGCAGGAAAATGGACCACCCCTTCACCAAAGCTTCTAGAAGGAGGGTAGCCCTGCTCACACCTCAAGTTGAGACGCCTGATTTTCAGAATTATAACAATAAATTTGTGTTGGTTTAAGCCTCTAGGTTTTGGTAATTCGTTACTGGAGCAATAGGTAATTAATGCAGACCTAGATGTCTTTAGATCGATTGGTCCCATAGGCTCAGGTTCGCTCCGCTGATGTTTTAGATCCTGGGTCCACACCCTCTTTCAGCTGACTGATAATTTTTCTTCTAACTTCCTCTATTCTTAAATACAGGAGAGTCTGACCTTGTTTTGAGGCACCTTTTGAGGCATTTTACAGATGGCCTCATGTGGGCATCAGAGGATACAGTGATACTTTCTTTCCTAGAACAGATCATAAAATCATCGCTCAGGCATAATGAGGAACATGTTAATCAGACATTTTCCCCAAACTCTCCACAATCAGTTCTTGACGGGTCCTCATTAAGCACAGTGTTAGCTCTAAGAAGAGAGAGAAGGCAATGAGAGAACTGCCGGGCTGACTTAATTTTTACCAAAGAGAGGGCTGCTGCTTAGAGAAATAGCAGGAAACCTTGGGGGAGGATGCCATCGCGATCTGGAGTTTTGAAAAGCAGGGCTCAAGAAGAAAGGCAAAAATAAGCATGTCTTCATATCTTTTACTGTTCTGTAGATATTTATAAAACATGTTTTATAAATACTCTTAAGTATATCCATAGATAAATTCCTATAGTTACTCAATCGAAGTGTACGTGCATTTTAATATTGCCAAGTGTCCTCTGATATGATTCTGTCACTTTATACTCTCATGAGCATGACGTGGAAATGTTTGTTCTTCCTCATTTTTGACTACTAGATTTCAGCATTAAAAATTTGCCCACCTAAAGGGGAAAAATCATATTCTTGTGTTTCGATGTTCATTTATTCATTAATAAGTTCAAACATTGCTTCAAAAGTTTGTTCACCATTCTTATTTTTCTTTTCATGAACTCTTCCTTGTATCCTTTGTTCATTTTTAATATGTTGCTTAACTTTTTGTTGTTAATTTGAATGATATTTAAACATTAAAGAAAATTGTCCTTTGTTCATCATATGTTGCTAATATTTTCCCAGTTTGTGACTTGTCCTCTAATTTTGCTTATGGCTTTTTGTTTTGTCACATTGATTTAAAAAAATTGTGTAGTCAAATTTATTGTCCTTTTCTTTTTTGGCCTTGAGCTCATGGTTTTAAAAATCTAGACGGGGTTTCAAGATTGGTAGATTAGGGAAATGATGCAAAACAATTTTATAAAGACTTTATCCATGTACTTTATGAAACTGGCCATGCTATCCTTGTGGACGAAATGAAGAATGAGAGTTGGATGATGATATATGTCAAAGTGCCTTTTTAGTTTATTCAGTGGATGTATGTGAAGGGTGCAGATTAATGGACCCATGTCAACTGGATTCTCTTGTCCTTGATAAAGATAGAAGACATAATTCTCATATTTTTTTTTTCAGAAAAAGAAAGGTCAAGATGGGATATTTAATCCCCTGAATAACAAAATCAAGATTCTAGAAGATCTTCACAGGCCAGAACAATGAGTTTAAAACTAACAAGACAAATTTCAAAGAGATAAATCAAAGATTTGTATTTTTCTAAAAGTTCAAGAATGCCAGGACAGATGGAAGGCTTAGATACCAGATATTCCTGTAAATGACACCACAACAAAGAGACAGTGCAGTGTGATCTTTAGTACAGTTAATGGTGTACTAAAAATATGAAGAAACTCAGTGCGGTCTTAGGTTCTTTCTGGACTACTCGACACTTTTTTAAAAAAACATTTTATTTTGAGATAATTATAGGCTTACAGAGACTTGCAAAATGGGCATAGAGAGCTCTCGTACCTTTTCCCCGAGTTTTTTTTTTCCTCAGTAGTAACATCCTACATAACTACGGTACAATATTAAAACCAGAAAATTGACATTTGTATACTCTACACACCTTATATTTCAACAGTTTTTACATTCATTCGTATTTGTATGTATAGTTCCATGAAATGTTATCATATATATATATAGACTCATGTATTCTTGACAGTTTTTAATTGATGAGTAAAGTAAAAATAGACTTAATCTGTAGAAAAAATGTATTCCTCTATTTCAGACAAATCAACTCTGGAATTTTACATAAGTGACATTCCCTGGATAAAAGTGTAAACATGGAGTGAACTTGCACAAAGTACTTCAGTTGTACTTTAATCATGCTATACTTGTATTCTTAGGATTATGTTAAGCTGTATATTGACAAACTATAAAATGAAGGGAAATGGGACTTTACGCAATGATTTTCAAAGGTCCTGTGAAGGCTTGTCATGCCACACAGGATTAGGCTTTTTCCATGTTGTTATAGTGGTGGTTAAAAGAGGTTGGAGGCAGTTATAAGAAACCAGCTTTTTGAAACTTTGACTTGGTGAAACTTCTGTTAGGAAGACATGCTATAAAACAGTGGAGTTTGTCTGCCATGAAAACAGTAGGAAGGAATTATTTAAGTAAAAGCAGAGTGACCACATTTCAAGAGAGGCTTAGGGAGGATTCTTAAAGTTTGGATTAGAAGACCACTGAAGTTCTTCCCAATTTAAAGACCCTAAGATTCTATATTAATGAATATAAAAATGTTGGAATGTTTGAGAAGATGGAGTTTTCTGTGTATCCCAGAAGGGGAAAGGAAGTGGAGGGGGAGGAAAGGAAGAGAGAAGAGGTAGAAGGAAGTGCTGATGGTCCTAGTGGCACACATGGAGTAAAGAAATAAGCAAAAGCAGTTTTGAAGATATACCTTTAATAGCTTTCTCTGTTGATATGAAATTTCCCCATCAGTTTTGTAAAGAGAAATAATAGTATGCAGCTTTTGTGCCTATTAATTATGAAGATAAAGAGGTTTGATAGATATTTTTGTTACTCTGTTATTCTCTCTTCTTTGCCTTTCTCTCTTTTCTAAGTTGATGAAATATGTTTTGCTCTAAAAATGCTATATCTAGTAGACTCCTGATACTGTTTTGACTGCTTTTTCAAATCTAACTTGAATACACTTAGATTATTAGCTGGTGAGATAACAGTTCTCTATGTCACGCATGTTTGTTGATGGTAAGGATCCAAAGAGACAGGGTGGCCACTGTCCTTCTCTGAGCCCTAGAATAATGAGGGGCCTGTGTAAGAGTGGAAGCCTCTTCCATGGAGGTATAAAGAACATCATCTGCTCTAAAAGCATCTTGAGTAAGAGAAAAGTGTATGTATCAGTTTGGATCTCATCCAATTAAATATAATAGAACACCCAAATACAGGGACTTAAACAACTGAAGATTTATTTATTTTTCACATAACAACAAGTTGAAAGGTAGCAACTGCCAACTTTATTTCAGTGGTTCTATCATGTTAGGGATGTGTCTCCTCAATTTTCTGGGCTTTTTCCTCATGGTCACATAAAGGCTGTTGCAGCTTCAGTCAGCATGTCAGAATTCTAGGAGGGAAGAAAGGAGAAGAGAGTAGGAGGAAGGAGGAAAGGGAAAGAAGAATGGTTGACATCAGCTTTTATGAAGAAATGCGAATGCCTTCCCAAAGCCTTCCCTCATGTTTCATTGGCCAGAATTTCTTTCTTTACCCACAGTTTTGGGTCCCACAGTTTGGTTGAGACATTTGTACAATGCTTTAATAACGTGAGAGAAACAAAGAGAAGGGAACAGAGAGTTTTCTATAATGTGCAAATGGTTTAAGAACATTAACCTGTGAGGAAGGACTATAGATATCAGAGATTTAACTCTCCATTTATCTGTAGAGCTCCCCTTATACACACTCATCCATGTCTGTGGTTAAGAGAAAGGAGGTAGAGAGAGAAGGATTTTGATAACTCTCCATTGAACTGAAGTCATCTGCAAGATAGGGTATGAAATTGGTCATAAAAACTCTTCTTGAAGCAGCCATTCTCTGGAAAAAATATAAACTTAGAGCAATTTCTTCATAGTCTCTGTTTTTTATTGCAAACAGGGTGAGGTGATGTTCTGGGCTGTTGCATCCTGGAGCCCAAGCAGGTTTCAGAAGATTGTCCCTCTCCATTTTAGAGTTGTTTTTCTGTAATTGAGACCAGAGCGTGACTCCTTGTGTCCACAATGCTACTAAATTGAATTAGGGATTTCTTGGAAAGAACAATGAAAGCCCAAATTCTGTTACTCTGCTATTTACTTAATATGTATGAGCTTGCAGATCTTTTAAGTGGTAATATGAAACAGGCTCTGCATTCTTAGGCTCTAAGTGCTGGTTTTAGAAAATGTGTTTGGTAACATAACTCTGATTGTTTGAGGGAACTTTGTGAATTTGAGCATTTGAGAAAGGAGGTTTTAATTAGCTCCTTTTTATAAATGAAGCTAAGGGTCAGGAGAATTTTTTAAAAATTGCCCAAAGTTTCCCAAATAGCCTGAGGTTCAAAGTATGTCTTGTCTGACATATACACCTTCCTCTTCATATGGAGGACTCCCTAAACTACTACTAAGTTCCACAGAATGAGTAAAATATGGTGGATCTAGGTAAAGAAACAAGGCCCAGATTGAAAAGATTGTTCTTTAGGTCTGAGCTCACGTGGCACTCTGTCCTTGCGATTTAGTGCTCTTGTGAGACACAGTGAGTTAGATGAGAATCCTTGAGCTCAGTTTTGCTGTGGATGTGGGTGTCCTCTGTCTGTTATGTCCTCCAGCACACTGGGGACGCTGGCCTCAGATGTTTGTTCTCCCTGATGTCTACCTGGTCCTGAACTGATGCCCCTGTGGACATTGTCATGCCCTTATATTGCAGCCATCATTACACACCCAGCCACTAGGGGCACACCGACCCCACTGATTCATTCTTGCCGGGGGAGGACATAATCCCCCTTCCCTCTTAGCTACCCAGCCCTTCAGAGGAGACTGACCATTTCCCAAAGAGCCAGTATTCATAGAGAAGGATACAGAAAGAGGTGCATTTAGCAGGGATAGTTCTGGCCATAGTTGGGCTTGGCTGACACGGCTCATTTTTCTTCATTTTCATCCTGTCTAAGGGACCTGACTCCAAGCCTGCCATTGGAAGTGTCCCCTTTCTTTTGTCTCTTGTAGGTGCCCATCCCTTCCAGCTCAGAGGCACTGCGGATGTGATGGGTGAACATGTGTTAGTGCAAGGTATGTGTATTCACATCATATTCAAAGCCTTTTCTTCATGGATGGCGAAGGCTGGTTTTCCCATATATTTTTTTAGTGCCATGACTTTGAGTAGATACTAATAGTACTGGTCAAATAAGACTAAAGTAAACAAAAACATTTTATTTACATTCCTATTTTTGTTTCCAACTCTCTAGTGTCAGGCTTGATGCACCTCAAAACAAACCATTCTATATTATGTATATATATATATATATATATATATATGTGTAAATAGCCACATGCACGTGTACTTGCATTTTGTGCACACACACACACATCTCTGTGTTTGTGATATAGTTGTTTAGAGTGCCAGAGTAATGGATTGAGCATACCTTTATTCATTTGTTTTTAATGTAAGCAATTTAGCCATACCTATTATGAGTCATAAAAATAGACATGTTTGGACGGGTAAGTAGAAAGTTCAGGGACCCTGTGAGGTTTAGCATGTAGACTAATGCTGTGAGAAGTGGGAGTGATCCTACTAGTGTGTGGAATAGAAGTGTAGTTCTGTGTTTAGTGGTTGTGTTTGACCTCCCAACTGAGTGATGATAATTAGGGTTGGTACTAGGGTTGCTTCACAGTGATCTTCCTTGGGAAATGATACCAAGGAAATCATTTGAAAGAAAGAGAAAGTTATAAAGTACACTGATTTTTTTTTAATATAAACTCCAGGGTATATTTATTTACAGCTTACAGGCCTTTTCACACATATTATCTTCACAGCACTCTGGGGTTGGTGGTTTTATTGTTCCTCCTTATTTTATAAATGAGGGAACAGGCTTAGAGAGATCGTGTGGTTTAAGGTTGTATGAGTGGATGAGTGGTAGTTTGGAAAGTTTTTCTTAGTTTGAAAGGTAAGGAAACCCAATCAAGAAAGATAAGACATTAGTCAAAAAGATCCACAACGAAGTATTGAATGTATATGTACTTTGAGAGAGGAAATGGGAAATCCAGGTCTTTAGGCCCGAAGTTCATTGTTCCCTTTACCACACTATCACCATTCCAGTGGGGATGCACTTAATGAACATCATGGAGGCCTTGTGTACTATAATTACAGAGACTGTGAAACGAAAGGAAAGTGTTTATGGCATAATTTAAGCTACAGTATGAAACAAAAAGCATACATGCATCATCTAATTATAAATGTGTAATATGTGTATGTTTAAAAATAAAAATTGGAAGGGATCATGGAAAAATGAATAGACTGCTTTATAGGCGATTCCAACACTGAGCCCTCTACACCTCTAGAGGCAGCATTGACCCGAAGTTTAGCTCACGTGGTATGTGGTAAGGTTGTTTGATAAGCCGTGGGATGCAGAAGGTGGGGCGTATCTTCCATCCTAAGGAACAGTGCTAGCCCCACAGTTTTTCCTACATCTTCACGAAGAAAGCCGGTATTTTGTTGCTCTTGGTTTGAATGGGCAGGATAAAAGCATCAGTTCTCTGCTTTGTCCAACCTTTACCTCTTTGATGGGAAGAAAAGTTGTTTTCTCCTGGTAAAAGTGAGCAGCCTGAATTTCTTGGTTCTAATGGGGCTCATATTTTTCCGGTGGCGTGAAATTCTTCCTGAGGCTTGAGTAATCCCGTGTAGAAATATCTTTTCTTACTGCAGGGTACAGTGTCACTGGTCTGTGGGACCAGATTGGTCTTTGAAAGAGAGATTAATAGAAAGCTTTAGAGAATTGAACACAAAGCTGTTCTTTCACACAGTCCCCATGAAAAGGCTGGCCTCCCAGGTATCTTTCCTTCCTTAGATAGAGTTTGTAGTCTGTAGGCTTCAGCTACCTTACGCCTTACCTTTCCCATTTTCTCTTTCTAAGCATATGCACTTTCAAGTGCTTTGTTGTGGATCTTTTTGATTAGAGTCCTTTCTTTCTTGGTTATGTTTCTCTGCTTTCCAAACTAAGCAAGATACAATCGCCCTGCTCTGTCCCTGCCCCCGTTTATTTACTGCTTTCAGCTACTTTAAATTTTGAAATGTGTTCTCATTCCAGGGCTTTAATTTTTTGGTGTGAAAATTGGTCTAATATTAATGCTCCTTAGCACTATGCATAGCATTTCTCCTCTGCAAAGCACTTCGCAAAGACTTACCAATTAATCCTCTCAACACCCTTTGTCTTGTAGGGACAATTAAAAGTTGGCTAACAATAGGAAGGAGAAGGAAAATGATTCTTATTCTTTTCCTAAGTGTCTTCAAGCTTCAGAGCACATTTCCTGCCATTAACTAAAATGTGGAATAGCTGGGAGAGAGGGGAGAGGAGGGATTTTGAGAGGAAATCCTTCTGATACCTTCATGAAATTCTCCATTAAGAACTTGGGTGCAGGTTCTTTAGAAGATAAACTATGTGGAGCCAGCTTTGTCTAAGGACTTGCGTATGAGCTTAATTCTGGTCCTAGTTTTTGTTCTGATTTAGAATCATAGAATGTTAGAGGTTTAGACCTTAGAGATATAGTAATTGAACTCCTTGGCTTTACAGGTATGAAACCAAGGCAGAGAAAGTTTAGATTATCTCAAGATCATGCAGGGCCAGATAACTTTGTTCCTTGGCAAGCCCTTGGCTTCTCTTTTAGATAAAATACCTGTTCACCTTGAAGGTCTATGACAATATATTCATTGATTATGTCCCTGGCCAGTGCTGGGCTTAGATATTGGGCTACGCTCAGCATCTGCATGGTTCCTGAGAGAAGTGAAAGTTACTTGCTGTAGCCAGCCCAGCTGGTGTGCCAGAGAAAGATAGAATAACTGTTGCTGGGCAAAAATGCTCTCTTAGTACATTTGGGGAAAATGGAATATAGAATACATCATTCATCTTCAAAGATATTCAACGGATATTTGATTTAAACAAACACTTCATTATGGTGTTCACTGTAGCAAATTCTGTAATTATAAGTTTTATGGCAACTGCCATTACTAAACCATTTTCATCCCTCTCCTAGTTGTCTGAAAAACCATAGATTGGGAGAAAATTTTCATAGCTAGCCCCTGCCTGGTAGAAAACGGATGGCTTCTGGGAGCACAGACAAGGCAAGAAAACCTAATTAGCTGCCTGTAAGTTATTGTTGACTAGAAAGAGTCTTTTTCCAGTTTGCAAAATAGTTGAAAGTTTCTTTTCTCTTTATTGTGAAATTGTGAAAAATGAGGCAGACAGAACTCATTTTCAAAGCTGTATAGAATCACTAAGAAATGTTGGGGGAAAAAAGCTTTACCGAGTTACTTGTAAGCATGCCGTGGACGGAGCTGCTGATGATTTCAGCATCTTCTGTACCGCTGTTTCCATTTTCCCGTTTCCTCTGCTCTGTCTTGATCATTGTGTCCTTGTGATCCTGGGTTCCTGGAGTAAAGGAACCTCACCTTGGGGGAGAGAGGCTTGATCTGCATCCTGGCTCTTGGTCATTTCTGAGGTGATAGAGCTAGCCTCGAGGGTTAAGTGGATCAAGTTGGTTTTGTACAGGGTTGATATAATGCCACATGACAACAGGTGATTGACAGACACGTTTTGAGGACACAGTTCTGGAACAGGATTCCAGACATGTAAAAAATTCTTCCCTTACCTTGTCTTGAAATGCGGCTTTTATTAATCATGAGCAGACTTCTTACCTAATGGAGCAGTCTTCATTCTCCAAATTCAGGGAGCATTTATTTGCTGTACTACCAGAATAAAATACTTGCTTCTAAATGATTTATGTGGTTTGTAAATTGTTTCATACATTTTTTATCTCCTTACCTAGATTATAATTCTCTGGGGACAGAGATCAACTTCTTTTATGTATCTAACTTTACTATTAGGGTAATTCTGAGACATAGTATATGCTTAATCAAGAGTTGTTGAGTTGTAATATAGTACTGAAGGCCTGATACAAGGACCCCCATATGATGAACTTCACTTCTTCTTACCCTATGGCTTAAAACTGCACATAAGTTTAATTTCTGTAATATAGTTTTTTTTCCTTCTTCTTCTTTCCCTTCGACTCAAGTTAGTGTTACCCAGATAAAGACTTAATGACTTAACTTATCTGCTTCTCCAACCCGCCCCCCCCCCCCACCCCACAATCTGTTTTCCTATTCCCACTCCTTAAATCATCAAGCTTTGGAACATAATTAACTCAGCCTCAGGTTTGTAATCCTGAGGACAAATAGATGTCAGTTGGACTTTAGACTAAAGATAATATCTTGGCTTCAGATGTGTTCTAGCTCTGGGCTTATCAAAGCAGAGCTACAACCCCACCAGCCAAGGAACAAGGCCACGAGATCAGACGAGATGGTGTCACAGCTGATACCAGGAGTGGACACCTGGACACAATGATTAATGACCTCATCCCTTCCTTGTTATTTCTTTTGCTCCTCTTGCCTCTCCTCCAGGTGGCTGGAGAAACACATCAAGGCCGAGAACTCAAGATAGATGGCTTTGGTCACCCCCTCTTGGGTGTCCAATCGGTAGCACTGATGACCCAAACTCCCTTAGTTTCCATGACTACTGAGATACAAGGGTAGGGGTGGGGACTGTGCCTTTGAGCTCCAGCTTGCCCATGTTTCTGGGAACTGCAATTCTCCAATAACCACTTATTCTATTTAGCCCAACTCTTGTGTTGATTTTTGACCAAGTTGGGCAGGCAGCATGAGACTCTGGACTAGTTCATCCATTGGTTTCAGTATGTGTGAGAATGCTTTCTTTCCTTTATGGGCTAGAAGCCCTTTAAGGATAACTTTTTTAGAAATTCATCTTTTTGTGCCTTATACTCACTTGATGCTTCATAAATATTTATTAAATGAATGATTTGTGATCACCTGAACTTTCCGAAAGGCCATTTATGTTTAGCTTCCCCCCAAATTTCCAGGTGCTCATCACCCTTACAGGCATTGATGACTGTACTTCTGATGCAACGTTTATAGCTGATTATTTGTAGTAAGCATAGGTGTTTGAGATCATTTTGGATACTGTCGCTTTTCTTCTAATACCCATGTGTTCTCAAAAGTTGTTACTGTGGAAAGTACCCATTGCGCATTTTTTCTTCATTCTTCAATCTGAAGACATGAACTTGAAAAGGTATAGTATTGCTCTATTATGCACTTTACTCCCTAGTGATATTACTTTTAGCATTTTTAAACCTTATTTGGAAATAAATGGAGATTAAAAATATTGAATAAAAGTATTCTCAAAGCACTGACCTAAAACAAAAATTCCCACAGCTGTCTCCCAGCCTCTAACCCTTCTTCGCTGTAGATCTATAGCAGTAGAGCTGTATGGGGTTGTTCGGGGTGGTCATCCAGCCTTCTTCTTCACAACTCGGTCTCACGAACACTTAGCCTGAGAATCTCAGATTCTAGCTGCTCTGTTGGCCTAGTTAACCTCTCTTGAAAATTTATTTTTTTACTTTAAAAAAAAAAGCTCACCTATTATTTCCTAGAGTAATAATAAACTTATTTTTGAGTTGAATTCTGTTATCATCCTATAGCTATTCCTTTGCTAATAAAATTATTAAAATATTATAATTTACATAGTTCCTCAGACATACTAAATATTTTTAAAAATATTCAAATAGAGAAAGATATTTCACTTATCTCTTTAACAAGCAGGTACTTGATATCTACTCTGATGTTTAGTGAAACACTAAAAGAAGGATATATTTATATCTGTTTTCTGGAGATTTGCAATCTAGAAGGCGATTGGAACAATATCTAAGTTTAAGGATCTGAGACCTGAGATAGAGACAAAGGCTGCACATCTGAGGTCTGGGGTCTCGGAGAAAAGACTATTCGTTATGATTTTGTGTAATCTGAAAAGCCTTTCGTGAGAGGAATCTTCTAAATGAAACCTTGGTGGTTGAGTAGATGAAGAAAGGGATGGGGTAGGAATTAGGAAAGATTTCTATAAGCTGAGGAAGGAGCTGGGACAAAGACTGAAGGATACAAGTGCGTGAGCAGTTTAGGGAGAGGAAGGCCGGCAGGCTGGGATGGGATGTCAGGGGCCTGCTATCTGGATATGTGAGGGATCTAACGACAACAACAAAAAAAAACACAAAACATAAAGTAAGAAGCCATACTCATTTTCTGTTTTATTTCTTGTCGCTGAAATGATTAGTGTGGCAACGTAATTAACTTTGTCCCTATAGATGGACCGAAAGTGCAGATGCCATTGCCAAGGGAAAGAAGGTATTTTGGAAATACAGCAGTGAATGTGGAGTTATAAGATTATTGGCTGGAGGGGCCTGGGTTGCAGATATTCAGTCAATCATTGGAATTTTCTTAACAGACTCCATGGAATAGCGCATTGCAGACTCAAAATCAGGGTCCTGAGATCTAAACTTGCTCTGTGCCTCCAGGGAAATTATTTCATCTTTCTAAATTTTAATATCCTCATCTGAAAAAGGTAATGGTTGGACAAGAAAGCCTCATATGTTTATTTGGCTCATCCTGTGATTCTCTAGACCAGTGTTTCTCAAGCTTCCTTGCACATCTGCTCCATTTGAGAGCCTCACTCCTGAGAGGTAGTATTAGGAGGTAATTGCACTTTCAACTAAGACTCTCTGGGTCTCTTCTGTGCCTCCAGGATTCTTCTGCAGGTAGTCTACACTAAGAAAATCTGCAAAGTCTTTAGATCAATCCTGCGTACACTGATCTTACCCTTTCCAACTCTAGAGTGCTGATTCTTGGAGGACGGAGATCTATTTTAAAACTTTTCTTATTCAGCACTGAGCCTCATGGAATGTTCGCCTGGTTCATTTCAAGAAATCTTTATTGAGAGTTCCTGGATGCCAGGTACTGGAACACAGAGACAAAAATTTCCTTTAAGGAGCAATGTCCAGTGGGTACAACATCCACGAAAGTGAAATAAATACCTGGCTGTTTGTTGATTGATTAAATAGGTATCTAATACTTTTAAAACCTAAAGTCCTAAATGTCTACTGATTTTCATCTATCCCATTAAATAACAATTCTCTAATGTTTTTGAAAGACCATAATGTCAGAAGAGGGAAAAACTCATAAAACTTATTGTCAATTTATTGAAACACCCACAAAGGAAAGGATAATTTGTAAAATCCTGGTACCAACGCATTCTTGATGAGCTGGCCATACATTATATGCATGTTCAGTTGATTTCTAAAGCTTTTGCGGGGAGCGGTCTTGTTTCACGCCCCCCCCCACATCCTCGCTACTTCTCTTTCCCCTCAGCTTCCTCTGGCTTCTCTAGTTTGTATCCATTTTCTCTCCTTTCCCACTTTTCCCTCCATTTTTCTACTCTTTGACTAATCACTTCTCTCATTCTCTTAAAGGAACTTTTATTAAGAGTTAACTATGTGCCAGATTCAGATCGTTATTTTACTTAGATTGTTATTTAATCCTAATGACAATATCTTCATGGAGAAGGAAACTGAAACTCAGTGATGCTGTCACTTGACTGGGGTTACACAATAAGGGGTAGAGCTCCAGGAAGAACTCAGGTCAGTTTGACATGTCAAAATCCAGCCTATACACCTTCTTTGCAAAGCAGTTTTCTTTCATCATTTAAATGTGCCTGGAACATTTTCAGACATCCTCCAGGAAGTTAAGATGGCTGTGTCTGCTTTTACAACAGATACAATTATTTGAGAAACCCATGGCTAAAACTTGCAAAATCTGCGGGAAAAAACTTCTGGGTCATTTGGAGTTTTTCACTAGGCACCAACAAAGGCAAGGAACAGCAATTATGATGAAAGACACTAGGAAATAAAAGGAATAAGCAATGTAGTGATTGCTCTGGAAAAACCATACCCTATCTTATATTTCCATTTTAATAATGACCCCTAATCTTTCCAGGAGGTTTTGGAGCATGTATGTTATCTTAAAATGCTTCTCAAATTTTGGCATTTTCATTGCTTTTACATGCATAGCCATAATGAAGGGAAGACTCTCTTAGCGCCAGTGAGTGGAATAATTAAATGTGTTTACCTGTTGACATTCCGAACTACTTTATGATTGGATGAACCTGCTCTGGTGTTTACATGTAAGGGATATTGTGTCTGTGTGTGTTTTTTTAAAATCTTATTTTCCTCGATGCTGCTTGGAGTGTTATACTTTTGATTTTCTTTAGTTGTCCTTGAAAAAATAATGAAAATTCAGAGTGAAATATAATTCCTGTTGCCACTTTAATTTTATATTGTCTACTTACCCAATAGTGGTTGGGAATTAATCTTAGAATCATACTCAAGCTTAACTAGTTATTGAATCCCACTGAATTTTACCTTATTTCATGAGGTTCTCACATCTGGCAGTAAAATTACCCTTAAGTCAGAAAGAAGAATTGACTTGTCAGTTCCCTTTGAGACTTGATCAAGAACCCTCCTGATTTGGGAGTTATAGTGTTTAATATTCTTTTTAGTTATGACTGCACAATCTTAGTCTAGTGCAACAGCCCATGCCCTGAAGCCAGACAATTCAGTTCCTCCCCATATGTCCCTGGGCGCCTCCTAGGCTGCTGCCCCAGTGATGGAATCAGAAAGTAAGTTCATCAGCAAGTAAGTCTGTACATGGGCCCCTTAAGAGGAATATCTGTGATGCCAGAGACCCTCTGTCTCACTCAGCCACAATCTGTACTGGTTTTTACAGGCAAGAATTTGTGAGATCTTCTCTTCCTGGTACTGGAACCCTGGGCTGGGGAACCCAAGGTGGGCCTGGGACCCTTCACTCTTACAGGGGGAATCTTTGCAGCTAAGATATTTCTCCCAGTTCTCAACTGCCACATGCAGTTGTTGGACCAGCCCATTTAGCATCTCTGCCCCTCCTACCAGTCTCAAGGTGGCCTCTTCTGTTCGTTCCTAGTTGTAGGACTTCTGTTCAGCTAGACTTCAGATGGCTCCCAATGATGACAGTTCTGAGTTTAGTTGTAATTTTGATGTGGTTGTGAAAGGAGGCAAGCATAGCGTTTACCTGTTCCACCTTCTTGACCAGAATATATATATATATATATTGACCAGAATATATATATATATATATATATATATATATATATATATATATAGACCGGAAAATATATATATATAGACCAGAAAATATATATATATATATATATATATATATATATATATATATATATATATATATATATATTATGTTTGAAATTATGTTTAGTAGATAAGTGTCCTAGTCTGCCTTCTTACTGATTTTTTTCTTTGGGGAGAGCACTTCATAATCTTCATCTTAGAGTCAACATTTAGGCACTGAGCCTAAGACATCAGCCCCCTCCCTTTAACCTCTCCTGCCACCCAAATACTAATCACTGAAAGTAACTGGTAGTATGAGCCTTTGTTTCCACTCACATCATAAACAACTCTGATTCCCAATTTCTCAGGTAAAACTTTTGGTGAATTCATGACTTTAATCAATGAATATTATACTCATCATTAATATTTAATGTTCAGGTTTTTTCTTTTTTTTTTGAAACAGTTACAAAACAGTTTTTAATCCAAATAGTAATGAAAGTGCAAGGGGCTTTTCAGGAGCTCTCCTTTCCCAAAGGATGTGTGAGCCCAGGTATAGGGCAGAAGGAGCCAGGAAGGTAGTGGTCTGGACCCTGGGAGGGAGACAGGCACTGAGCCTCTTCTGGAAAAAATATTTCTGTGACTCCTGTGGCTCCTGTCCCAGCCTCTGCCCAGACCATCAGTCCAGATCCAGGGGTAAGATCCAAGCTCTTATATTGTACTTTTTAGGAGCTCCCCCTTCCCAAAGGATATGTGAACCCAGATATGGGAAGGGGATAGTGGAGAAGGGCAGGGGTGATCTTGGGCAGGGGAGAGCTGCATGAGCCAGGCCTGAAAACAGCCCTAGGAAAAAACTTGAGAGCCGACATGCTATCACCCCATTTAATGTGGTGAATATTCACCATTTAATGTTTTCAAATTGATTTAGTAATGAAGAAATAAGTCTATTGTTTCTTGTATACTGGACATAAATTTGTTTAATTATTTCAAGAGTTTATCAGTTACAATTATTTTTTGTTCAGATACTGAACCTTTTTTGTTGGCATTTGACTCTGGTTCTTAAGCCTGGGTAACCCTAATGAAAGATTAATCTGATTGTGACAAAGCTCTTAGGAAAGGAAACAGTGGTTATTGATCAGAGAGCTGGACGTGTTCCCCCAGGGAGTAAGTATTAATATTGGTCATCTGGCCTTGAGACGTTCACTGGTTCTTCCCAAGCCCATTGGAGGAGGAGGTTGCAAAGCAGTTGAGTTAAGCCCTTGCTGAGATTGCTTTCTCTCCTTGGGATGAAAAACAAGCAAACGTGAGGCACTCTGGCTGAAAACTGGGAAAAGCTACCATTGAATTTATCTCCTGAAAAATAGTCTGTTCTGATTCCTAGCCTTTGAAGAACACTTTCCAGTCTAGGGTCAACTAAGAGTTAGATGAGTAAGGGTGTTATTTTCTGAAGTTGATTTTAATCCACCCTGTAGCAGAAAAACTATTTACTTAGGTGACTTTTGCTTTGGAGGACACATCTACTTTGGCTGGAGTCATCGGACTTGAGAGATAATTGAGGAGTGATTGGATATATAATTACCTCTCAGTAAAATCAGTGTTGTAACAGAGTACCTCAGCTTGGGCTAGGTATGTACAAGGTGCAGAATTAGGAGACATCACCTATTTCCAAGTATATGTTTACATTCACTGAGTAGCCTCCTGGATAAACATGACAACATAAAATTTGCCCACAATTGTGGCTGCTACACAGGGACCCTTCAGCTGAATATAGGAGAAGAATGGGGGTGTGGAGGAGTAGGGGCGTTGGGTAAGCAAGATGGCGGAAAGGAAAAAAGGTGTCCCTAAAGTTTACTGTAAACAAATAAATTGTTCTGGAGAGTAAGCCAGATCCTTCAACAAGTCCTTTGGGTCTGAGAGGAACAGTGGTTGGTTATGGTGGGCTGCTATTCAAGCTATCCTTACCCAGCTACCCTTGTGACACCTATGGGCTCAGGGTCCCTCACTGTATACAAGATTAATGGCAGAAGTTGATAGCATCATGGGGATCCAGCAAGACTGCTGTGACCACTCTCCCTCCAATTTTAAACAAAGCATAAGTCAGAGGAAAGAGCATTGTCCCTGTGGATTTTCAAGAGCATCACTGACTGCACCTAGTTTGAGGGGCCAATGGGAACATCATGGCTCCATTTGCAGGAATACGTCCAAAGGCCAGGAGAGGCTCTTGCCTGCAGAATGCTGGCTCAACTCATTTGTACTCACAGGTGGATGAAGCAAAGTACAGGGAGGAAGAGTGACCCGGATGTGAGATTCCAGAGGTGGCCTTTGGTTGCAGGAACATGTACTAGTAGGAAGTGCTTAGAGTGGGGAAATCTGAATGGTGACTCTGGGACACTGTGAGGGAACTGGACTTTTCAAGATTCCATGAGCTAAGAAAGGGGGAGGAGAGAAAAAGAGAGATAAGGAGAGTTTAGGATGAATTTAGGGTGAAACTCTACGTTCAGAGAAGCTTGGGGGTGGCTGTGAGCGATTAACAGGAGGAAGGACATTTCTCTGATCACCGTCTGAATTCTTTTTGAAATGGAAGATGGCAGTGGGGTGACCTTGAAAGAACAAAAAATAACTCAAGGGTCTAGGCTGGAGAAAGAACTGGAAGGATAATTGGAGAAGCAGAAGAACAGAATGAGCTTTGGGAAATTTGTTATGCTTTAAACTCATGCCAAGCTGACTTAATTAATGAGCGTATATGTATATAATTTATAGAATTCATATTATGAAATTCAAGATTTCATCACAGTGTCATATAAGTACCTGTGCACTGGAATGGCCTCAGTCATCATGCAGTGTGGACCTGTTTGGGGAGAAGAAAGAGGGGAAAAACTGGTTCTAAGGGCAAACTTACTTTAGAGGAGGAGAAACCTTAAAGAACAAAATATGCAACAAATAGCACTGAGCAGTTATCCATCACAGTGCAATATACTGGAAGTTTAAAGGTCTCTTTTCTCAAATGATATTGTCTGTTATGGGTTTACAGTAACCAAGTGCTAGGGTGATCAAAGGAGAAGAAGCAGAAGGAACACATGTCACAGCATGGGTGATACCAGATTGATTAGTGACTATCGACAAGACCTTTTCCTGGGCATAGTCATTGCATATCTGGAAACATTATTTTTAATATAATATTTCAGGCATAAAAATTTATAATGGATTCAAAAACGGATATCTATATATTTACCACCCAAATTAAGAACCAAAAATCCAAAAACACAGGTGAAATCCCTTGTGAAGTCTTGAGATATTTCGATAAGTTCTTAACTTGTCTTTAAAATGCTAGCTGGGCGAACTTATAGGACCTGTCTTAGTTTGTGCTGCTCTCACACAAAAGCACAGACTAGAGTAGCTTATAAACAACAGAGCTTTATTTCTCGCACTGGAAAATCCAAGATCAAGGTGCCTTCAGATTTGGTGTCTGGCGAGATCCATTTTCTGGGTCATAAATCTCAGTCTTCTTTTGTTCCTCACAGGGTGGAAGGGGTGAGAGAACTCTCTGGGACTTTTTTTTATAAGGACACTAATCCCATTCATGAGGACTCCACTCTCATGACCTCATGACCTCCCCAATACTATTATATTGGGGATTAAGTTTCAACGTGTGGATTTTGAGGGAACCCACACATTTAGTCCACAGTAGGACCTTCACACTTGTAGGCTCCTGAATGAGTTCAGACCATGATGGGCAAGAGGGCCATGAAACAAGGAGGATTAACCTCAGGGGTATCTAACAAGAGCAACCTTCCTTTTAAAAGGGAATCTTGTTCTTTCAGATCAGAACTTGGGGATCAGGAGAGCTCCTGCCTAACACCCAGACTGGGGACTTGATTTCTCTGAGAGTCAGGGTTTGGAATAATCCAGGGCAGAAATAAGACTGTCAAGGAGCACTTAGTCACCCCATAAGCAGGTCTAAGCTGCTTATCTATGTTAGAACATGGAACTTCCAAAAGGAACAATTGTCTCTTTTTGAAGAAACTGTCAGTGGAAAAGCTTTTAAAAATAATTTCCTTGCAAAACGCATAATACTCTTAAGCAGAACCCTTTGACACTGCTGTTTAGCAGCCTCTTCCATTTGTATGAGCTCCGGAGTATGAAACATTCCTTGTGCAGACTCAGAAAATAGCTTGCTTATCACACTGCACCTGTCAGTTGCATTGTGGGTGCCAGGCCTAGCACAGCGGAGCTGCGGGCAAGGCTGTTTCTGTGTGATACATGTGTGCTGCTGAGATGAGAGCCTTTAGAAGTCCTGGCACTCGAGGATTTAAAAAGGAGTGGATGGGTTAGCAGATCGTTTTCCCTAGCAATCTTCTTGCCTTCCTTCCTTGAGTTCTGGTGGATTAGTAGTTCTGTTAGGTCCTCAGGGCTGGGAAGAGCCTGCCTTAGAGGTTCCAGGGAGGGTAACAATGAATCTGGCTAATGTGGGCCTCCCAGTTTCGGCTTTTGTAATCTGCAGCCGGGATGTGACTAGAAGGTTCCAAAAAGATTTGGCAGGTCCAGGGATCAACGGTAGGTTTTACATTTCATCATTTGGCTAAATTTCATAAAACTATGGTGATGATGATAGCAGCCTTTATTGATGGCACATGTGACATGTAAGCACATACAATGGACGGAACCGTTTTTATATGTTGTCGTATTGATTCTTATAACAATTTAGAACTGAAGAGGCTAAATAACTTGCCTAGGTTTACATAGCTTAGAAGTAGCAGCACTGGGCTTTGAACCTAAGTCAATGTGGCTTCAAAGTCTGTGCCTTTTTCATCTTGCCAATGATCCCCAAATTCGTGTGCATAAGAATCACCTACAAGTGTGATTTAAAAAAAAAAAACCTGACACTCGGTTCTTATCCTTGCAGGGCTTCTGATTTATTATGTCTAGGGCTTCTGATTTATTAGATTGATTAGGGCTGCTTTTTTTTACATGCATTTTAAATGTACTTCATGGGTGATTTTGATGCAGGTTGTTGAGGTACCGTACTTTGAGAAACACTGGAATGTGGCTATACCAATGGCAAAGCCACTTTCTAGGCATCTGTAGTCATGCAGGAAAGGGAAACTGTTACAGAGAGTGGAATGTTAATTCTGGTTAATTTCCTTGTATTTGAGACCCATGAGTGGTGGACTTCAGCTGCCATGATGGTTTGGCTTCCAGGGCTGGGTTGGCACAAGTGTATGTCATCACCCTGGGCCTCCAGATCTGCTGAAGAAAAGCTTGAAGGCCCAAGTGTTTCCTAGAGCTTCTCTGCTGTCCACTTATGGTCAGAAATTCTAGGGGGCAAGCAATGGGGTCAGGGTCCCTTTGGCCTTTCTGCACCCCATTTATCTCAGCTCCAAGTCCATGTATTATAATTGGTTAGAACTGAACTGATTTTGGGTGGGATACATAACCCCCCTTCTTGGCAACATGCTCCCAATGGCATATGGTCCAACCCTTCCTGGAGAGCCATTGGGTCCAGTTCTGCTTTAGAACGAGGCCTGTGGGGGACACAATTCAAATCAGTTCTATGGGGTCTGGCACAAAGTCAATTTTCAAAAACTACTTATTGAATAATTTTCCTTCACGAAACCATTTTAGCAGATCACAGTCTCCATCAGCCTTCGTTGTGAGCAGACAGGAAAGGTCAAATTGGCAAGAGTCTCCATTCCCCTTCCTCTGTCTTCTGCTTTGCTGCATAAGCTTTTATTTATTCCTTCATGTGGGGTCCTTGTGCTCACAGATGATCCTTGTGCTGGGAGGCCTCTCTCATACAGTACCTACTTACGATATTCTGGGGTTTGTTGGGTTGCATAATAGGATTTAAAAAACTCTCCTCAAATTGACACACTCACAGTCAGCCAATTTCATCCTGGAAGGTAGAAGATATGGCTGTACGGCCACCTATTGAAAAGATCTGGGAGAAAGAGAAAACTGGCTGACATGTGTCTAATTTCTATAGGACCTTGAGGTC
This sequence comes from Rousettus aegyptiacus, assembly GCF_014176215.1. Lineage (NCBI taxonomy): Eukaryota > Metazoa > Chordata > Mammalia > Chiroptera > Pteropodidae > Rousettus > Rousettus aegyptiacus. Next base: position 77,988,262 of record NW_023416287.1, read on the forward strand.
AAAGGATTTGTCAGCTAATTCAAGATAAAATGTCAGTGATTTACTGTGCTTTCCTGGGGAGCTTCACGTTTTAAAGGAGACAGCATGAGAAAAAGAGAGACAATACTCTAATAAAAGCATTTCAGGAAGTGATGGCAGGCAGGTAGCTGGTAGGAAATGATTAGGGAATAAAGTCTATGTCTGAGCCGTTCAGATCAGAGCTCAGGGAGGATTAACCCATAACTTAACCTGTCATGGGCCCTGCTACAAATATCCTAGGACTCTGGGCACACTTTGATGGTTAAACATTTTCTGAGTCTCTAGGTGAGCTTGGGCGTCTCAGAGCCGAGCCTGTGGATGCTGGCTGCAGCGGTCACTTTTACAGTCATCTTCTGAGGTGGATTCCTGGCTCCACTGGGGTCTCCTCCTCAGAGTGGCTTTTCTGTGGCACTCAGGTGATGTGGATCCCCAGTTAGTACTTTGGAGATGGTGCAAGTAATTTCTGGTGCACTAAAGCAATGGTTTTTAGTAGGGAGTTTATTCCCCCACCAGGGAATATTTAGCAACGTCTGAAGACATTTTCAGTTGTCATAACTGGGATGGCGCTGTTGTTGCTACTGAGATGTAGTGGGTAGAGACTGTGGCCACTGCTAAATGCCCTACAATGTACAGGGCAGCCCTACAAAGCAAATAGTTGTTCCATCCACACCATCAATCACTGAGGCTGAGAAGCCCTATACCCACAGAAGTCTGTTGGGAAATAAGCACACACTTCATATACCTGACAGCGGGAACAGGTGAGTTGGCTGCGTTTAGGAATGCAGTGGGATTCTGAGTTAGGGACCTCAGGAGCAGTTTTGAACTCCAGCTGTGATCCATAAATTCGGTAATGGGAAGTAGCCCTGCTTACCATTTTCCCTCTAAGGTAGGGAAGAGGAAACTGAAGCCCAACCTGCCATTTTCTCCATTTTCCCAGGCCCCCCTGAAGGAGGATGTGTTTTCCTTCCATGGGCCCCAAATGTCCTGAACTAAATGGTAGGGCTGTGAACAGACCGTGCGTGGGGCTGGGGAGGCCACCTTCTGTCTGTATGTTGAGCGTTTCCTGGAGAGGAGCCTTAGCTTGTAGGACTGTGGAGACTGAAGAAGAAGTCAGGGCTCAGACCAGGTCCGTTGTGCTCACAGTTGTGTCCATGGATTCTTGCACGAGATTTGACACATATAGGGCACTCGTTAAGTAGTTGCTGAACAAATTAATGAAAGAATGCCCTCCTGAGCCTGAATCATTCTTAGATGCTCCTTACTCCAGCCCATCAGAGCGGTTCCTGGTTCAAGAGGAAGCAGGCCGCCGATGGAGCGGGCAGAACAGGCCCCTATTTTCTCTTTCATTCTGGTCTCGGTTAGGGATGTGCCCCTCGTTTGTTCGGTGTAATGTGGCGGTTGGTGCACGGGCTTTGCCGTGAGGCCGACTTGGGCCTGCATCCCGCCTCTGCCATTTCTAGGTGGTGTGAGGTAGGCCAAGTGTCTTAACCTCAGGGAGCTTCTGTATTCTTGCCTGAACTTAGCAATGATTGTAGTTCTCTACTTATTTCGTAAAGTTCTAGAGGATTACGTGAAATAATCCATGATGAACGAAGATGTCCAAGAGATTTTTTTCAAGAAGCTTGTAGTTGGAGTGTCAGATAGAAAGGTAAACAAGCAAAATTAGGACAATGTAAATGTCACAGTGGAAATATAAATGAGATAATATATGAAAACACCTAGCATAAGCCTTGCACTTGAGAGGGATTTAATAAACATTAATTCCCTTCTCCTTATGAAGAATACAGTGAAGCTGCAGAGGAGAAATGGACATGAGAGCAAAGCTTGGTGTGCGTTTTGAGCTGTAGACGGAGATTACCTGTTTATAGTTGAGGGACTCTATTTACTCCCTGTAACAGAGAACAATGTCACGTCAAGAGGGAGGGCAAGAAATGGGGACGAGGTTTGAACTTGAGAAGGGTGGGAAAAGTTGGGAAGTTGATATGGGAAACGGGAAATAGAATCTCATGGGAAGGAGACTACACATGCTAAGACGCAGCCGAGACTATAACCATCATTCTTTTGGAGAAGCACATAGGCACAGGCGTGTGCTTTTTTCCAGTTTTCTCCTCTGACACAGATCCGTGGCTGGAAGAGACAATCCTCAAGCAAGATGGGCACACGGGCGGCCAGGAGTGCAGGGACACCGACAGGATCAGGAGGTGAATTAGTGGGGACCAGGGTGGTAAAGAGGGACGAGAGACCAAGAGGTGGGGAGCAGACTAGGAAAAGGAACTGAGGGACCAGGACTAGGAGTTGGATAAAGGAGAAAGCAAAGGAGAAAGTAGGGAAACCGGGTTCAGACAAGAGCACCCCAGAGTCTGCTATTCTGTGGGAGCAGAAGTTCTGCGTGTTGAAGCGTTCCACAGTGAGACTGACCAAATGGAGTGCTGAAGGGAAGGCGAGGGCCTCGGAGAAGGGGACACCGAGGTCTGTGCATGGTGACTTTGCCTGGGTGGCGGAAGGGGCTGAGGGAGACCGGAAGTGAAGCCGTGTGGAAAATCTTCGTCGCCTGTTATGGATTGAATTGTGTCCTCCTGAAAGATATGGTGAAGTCCTGCCCCCCAGTGCCTCATACTTGGGCCTTATCTGGAAAGAGGGTCACTGCAGAGGTGATTAGTTAAGGTGAGGTCATGCTGAAGTCGGGTGGGCCTTTAATTCTGTATGACTGGTATCTTTATAAGAGAGGGGACTGCCATGTGAAGACGCAGAGATATACAGAGAGAGGGACGATGGTCACATGATGACAGATGCAGAGTTCGGGGTGGTACAGCTATAAGACAAGGAATATGCTAAGACTTCTGGCAACGCAGTTCATGAGACTTGGTATGGCACTTTTCCTCCTCGGTCCAGCCTGACTTACTCGCCACCGTTTGAGGTCCTCCTCAGTCTCTAGTGCCTCCAGCAACCTTGTCTGAATCATCTGGTCACTCCGCCCTCCCCTGCCTGCCTTCTCCGCATTCCAATTACACTGAAAGTCTGGAACAATTATGCATAATTTCAGCATGTAATTCCAATCTGTTTAATGATTTCCATCAAATTGATTCAACGTTGGTCTTTACCAAAGGTGTAAGCACCTTACCTTTTCGAATTTCTCACCCTGCCTAAGGCAGTGTGTTGATTGAACATCTGGCCGGCAGCCACTCAGTCACTACTTGTGAATCTCTTGCTGGCAGTTACGTAATACAGTCTAAACCTGATCCTCTCTCATTTAGGTCACTTGCAGTGCACTTTTCTGGGGCACCACTATCCTGCTGGGGTTTGATTACTGATGGGCTCTCTTGGCTCATTACAGAAAACTATAAAATGCTCATTGTTTAAAAAGTCATCATGTATTATCATTATTATTTTTTTTTTATCATGAGAACGATTCACATAGAGGAGTGTTCAACGTTAAGGAAACCCCGATACCAAAGAAAACACATAGCTGATTCAATGGTAAAGGTGGTAGAAGAATCTTTTATTAACACAAATATAAATATTTTTAAGTTTTAAATTGCTTAATAAGACACAGTGCCTTGTTTAAAAAATAACTTTTATAACTTTTTTCTATTGTGCCTATCACAATAAAATTTGATTTATTCCTCTTTCTGGGCACACGTGCACTGAATAAGCTCTACCGATGATGAACAAAACTTAGAAAAACAAAGCAGAACCTTTTATAAAACAAGGGCGTAAACCTAAGCTACCCAGGCAGGATACCTCTGCTGGTGAGACTGTCTATGTGCAGGTCTGTGCAGAGAATATCTTTTGAAGTTTATGCAAGAAAATGGTAGTAGTGACTATTTCTGGAGGGGGATCTACAGAACTGCCGGGCAGGGGGAGAGGAAAGGAGCCTTTTATCTATATACTATTTTATGATACTTTTTAAATAGTCATGCTCCCTCCCATGTGTGCTTAGGAGAGAGAGAGAGAGGATGGAGAGAAGAGGAGGATGGAAAGAGAAAAGAGGAAGGAACAGAGAGAGTGAAGGAAAAGGAAGGAAAGGGGAGAAGAAATAAAGGTAGCCTGCACGACAGGACAGTTAGAAAGCAGAAACGAGGTCCTTAAAAGCATGATTTAGGCTTGGACATGGGGTAAAAACTTGCACTTAGATGTAGTTGGGGAGACGTGTACACGTACACACACACACACACACACACACACACCCATTAGTGATCAGGTCTGTTACCTTCAACAAGCCATATTCTCATGAGGCTTTTCATGGGGTATTATGATCTCATTCCTGATGCAACCCTAAGCCAGCCAGGCGGGATTTCTCTGCTGGTTTAATTGCCCTTTGTCTACACTCCAGTCCCTCTCCTTAGGGAGCCTCAGTACCTTGATCACTTCGAATACCACAGACCTTTTTTGGGCCCTCTTCCCCTGAAGAGAGTAATTTCCCATGCCATTTCTTCAGCTTGGCGGTCTCAAACTATGCCTTCTTCTTTCTGTAATGAATCGCTTGCAGCAAATACTTAATGGGGACGCTGGAAACAATGGGCTCCAGCGACACAGAGAGGGAACTTGCCCAGGTCACACTGCTGGTTAAGTGGCAGGGCTAGGGCTGGGCTCTAGGGCCCCTGACCCCTACCCAGTGCTCTTTCCCCAATGCCACGGCCTGATACCCATGTTACAGACTCTCTGCTATATCAGAGTGATGGGCAGGGCGGGGAACCTGGGCAGAAATGCTACGGAGAGCATGTTTGCAGTTCAGACAGCAGCAGAACCAGGTTATTGACAAGACTCTCGAGATGATCATTAACTCGAACGTATTGATCACTTCTGTTAAAGGAACAGTTTCCAGACGCCTCGCCCCTCAGTGGTTCGGTCTTTAACACTCTGGCCTGTGTCAGAGCCATCGCCGCACTCATCCCAGCCAGCCCAGTGCCTGACACATGGTAGTCATTTCACAAATTTGTATTGAGTTTATGCAGTGACTTACCATTTATATAGAAGGGAGACATCTGGTCTCTCACTCTAGTTTTACAACCAGACCGAGTTCATTTGAAAGAAGAATCCAGATGAAAGATATGTGTCAAAGGCAGAGGGATGGCGGAAACGGAGGCTGTGTGAACCCGTCTCCTGCTGTGTGTGTGTGTGTGCAGTGAAAAAGGAGAGGGAGGAGACCAGAATTGGCTCCGTGCTCTTTGGCCCTCGGTGACAGTGGGAGCGCAGCCTCCGTGGGCCGAGGGGCACGGAGCCGCTGGGGAAAGAATGCAGCTCTGGGGGAGGCGGGCGGGCAGACAGCAGCAGGGCTGTGTGTTCCAGGGCTGCCTGTGGGAGAACGGAACACCAGCTGGGACACGAACCAGCCCAGGAAGCAGGAACGCGTGCGGAAAGGCACGGACGTCGGCAGGCGTGGAGCGAGCACGTGCTGGAGAGGCACGGGGGCGGCCGCGCTGAGCCGCAAGGCGCCGTGCGCGTGGCGGGCCGTCCTCCTCACCCCTGCTGCCCCCTCTCCTTCACGGACCCCCCCAAAGCAGATGAAGCAAACCCGCCCTTCAGCTGAGAGTCTGGAGAGGCAACGGCGGTTCAGGGACTCTGTGGACCAAATTCAGAACCGGAGTTCGCCGGCCATCAAGGCTCTTTGGTATATCATCATTCTCTCGACTTCATGAGAATTTCAGGGAAACCCATGGCCTCGTCTGTAGAGAAATATAAGTAAGGAGCGCAGCAGCCTGTGTGCGTGGAAGGAAAACTTTTCTCTCTGGCCATACGCTCTCTCTAGGGACTCCTAGAATCAGAGCCTGAAGGAATCTCTGAGCTCACCTGGTCTAACCCTCATCTTACAAATGAAGACAGAAGTGCAAGAAAAGGATCATGACTTACTCAGGGTCACAAAACCAGTGACAGGCGGGTACAGTAGTCAGACTGGACCTTCCTGTTTGAAATGGCATGTGCTTTGCCATCCCATAGCGATCTTTCCAGTCCCGCAGTGACCTCGCTATGGCCTCTGCAGGGCAACATGGATTCAAGGTCAATCTAATCTGTGGGTAACACTAATGCTGACTACAGAGGATGGTCACCAGGGCTCCTAGCAGAACAACAAACTGGGATAGAATTTCCTTCGGGCCCCTTCGCTTGCTTTTTTTTCAAGTTCTCTTTCGTTTTGGGGTGTCTGGTTTCCTCTTGCCCTCTCTCCTTGTGTCTAAATGGCCACGCGCTGTGTCCATGAGGTCAGCCTTCCTTCCCCTGAAGTGTTCAGATGCCCAAACACCATTTCTTCTTCTGCAGCATGGGCCTTGGGTCAGAACTATTATTTCTAACCAGCAGAGCAGCTCTAACTGTGGGGTTGGGTGGATTCTGTGACTAGAGTAATTGATCTGCACTTAACTCCATCAGAGTTAAGGCTGCTGACTTACCCACTGGCACACTCTCTACTTTGCTGGAGTCCCCTCTCTAATCCGCCCCACTCTTATGTCAGAAGAACTTAGAGGGGGAGGCAGAAACCTGGCAACAGCGATCAGCTCCGGATGTAATAGACAACGAACAGTCTCTCCCTGAACAGTGTTCTGGGTGTGGCATACACATCGCTTCATTTGATTCTCTCAGCCTGAGGGACAGACATTGTCCTCCATCTGCAGATCAGGACAGAGGCTGAGAAGGACCAAGCACACTGTTAATGAAAGGAGCCAGGGTTTTAAATGCGGTCTCTTTGCTTGGAAGTCTTCCATACTTCCATCCTGCCTCCCCATAGCCAAAGCTTTTTGGTCTTGCTTCTCCTATGATTCCCATAAAAAGTTTTTTTTTTTTTTTTTTTTTTTTTTTTTTTTTTTTTTTTTTTTATCACTAGCTGTGACAGTGACTTTCTGTGGACGAATGATGTAACCTACATTATTCCAAAGAAAAACGACTTTGGCAAGGGAGGGACCATCTGACTTCAGTGTGTTGTGCAGTGTTGGAGCTCGGCACTGAGCTCTGGAATCATCATTATCTTGCTTGACCTCCCAGGAATGCCAGGAGCGGAAGTGTGTGGGTTAATTAGAAAAACTGTTCCATGAATATCCAGCATTGTTCTTGTTTGCGGTGAAGAGAATGGCCTGGGGGAATACCTACCCGGGCTGGCTCTGGACAGCCGATTTGCTGGGTCAGCCTGATATGGATGGCTGGGGCTGATGGAATACAGCCAGGAAAATAGCTCTGCCTTGCTCCCTGTGGACAGGGCTTCAGGACAGGCTAAAAACTCAACGGGCGAAACTGCTGCAGAGCTTGTGGCACGGTGAGAAGACACAGGCTGGGAATCCAGAGACCTGGATCCTCCCAGACCGTTGGAAATGTCCCCTCCTGGGCCTCAGTAGACTATATGGTCTTTCCATCCCTCCCCCGCCTAGGTTTCTGTAGCTCCGGTCTCTCACGTCGCATATTTAAAAAAGACTTGTCAGCATTCACTTTCTCACATGATACTCATGTGACCCTAACTCCCCATGCTCACTCAAGTACCAGAATTGATCTTTGTGCTCCAGGCGGGGTTAGGCTTGATGGAGAGAGTGCAGAAGACTTTCTTTGACCCGACTGCTGTTCTTCAATGACACCATCGTCCCTGAGGTGTCCCCCATCCCTCAGGTGACCTGTGGGCACCAGTCGTAACACAACATGATCAGCGGTGCAGATTACGTAGTCCTCACGTTGCGATGTGTTAAAGGACTGAGTAAGCTGGGAGTGACTACAGTTCTGCTTGAAGACCATTGGTGATTTTGACGGATTCTCTGATTTCTTCAAAAGCTTCCTTTTAAAAACAAATCCTGTCTTTCTATTATTGACAAGGACCTAGTCTCATTCTAGCTTTGGTTCCTGAATTGGGAGAGATGGAAGAAAGCTTAAGGGATTTAAAGAGGAAACAGTAAAAAGTGAAGCAGGGTTTAGATCATTTAATCACGTGGAAAGCTGGGGACTGTCTAATTGCGACATTTAAAATAGCTAATAAGCTCCACCTGGTAAGGCACCTTATTGTAGCCTACCTCACATCAGTCCTAATTCCTTCATTTGACAGATACAAGAGATCCCTGCCCCATATAAATGAAGATAAACCTGTTTTCCAATAGGGGCAGAATTCCTAATTAAAGGGTTAATGCTTGGAACACGCAGGACCTGACCTGGCCAACTACACCACAGCTCCAAGAAGAAAAATCATCAGCCTGGGAAAGTTTTTGTCACGTCAAGATGGCACTCAGAGCTTCCACTGAACAGCCCAGCACTTATTTCCGGCTGGTGACAGAGGAGGTGGTGTCTGTCACTTCAGCCCTTGGTTTCATGCCCTGTGATTTTGCCTTTCACTCTGGTCAATTAATTAATTAATTAATTAATTAATTTATCTTTAGGCGAGGCAACCCTTGGTTGACCTCACAGATCGCAAGGACCTTGTCAGTTTAAGATCCTTTATTTTTTAGTTTTTACACCTACAGCACCTGGTCTTCCTAGGTGGTCTCTCATCCAAGTACTAACCAGGCCTGACCCTGCTTAGCTTCCGAGATCAGATGGGATTGGGCTTGTTCAAGGGGGCATGGCCGTAGACGTCTCTGGTTATTTTAAATGGCGCTATTCTTGCCCCTCTACTTATGAACTGTACTTGGACCCCTCTGAGCCCTGCAAAGCCAGTCTGCCTCTCCACTTAGTTTAGCACAGGGGTAATGTGGCGAAAGTCAGAAGTTCCCACCTGTCACCCAAAAGTGAAGATTGCATTCTGCCTGGGCTTTGTGCATAGCTCTGTGGATTCATGGCAGGAGGCGAGAGAACAGCTCCTTGTGTGGGCCTCTTGGCCTACCTTGGACACAACTATGGAGTCCGAAGAGCCAGACTTTGTCCATCTGTCTCACGTCCCTCAGAGCCCTCGCCCAGGCTGCCCCGAGCCTTCTTGGGAATTGGATACTCTTGAATGCTTTACCTCCTTCCACACCGGTAATCAAAGTGAGTGCATGCTGAGGTGTGTTAAGGATCTCTGGGGTATTTACATTTTAGCATTCTCTAATGTAGGAGTTGGCACACATTTTACTTAAAGGGCCAGATAGTAAATACTTTAGGTTTTGCAGGCCACATGATCTCTGTTGCAACTACTTAACTCTGCCATCATTGCACAAATGCAGCCATAGACGACAATATGTAAATCAGTGTGGCTGTGTTCCAATAAAACTTTATTTATGGGCATTGAAATTTGAATTTCATGTAATTTTCATGCATTTAAGATATTACTCATCCTTTGCTTTTTTAAAACACTATTTAAAAATGTAAAAACCATACTTAGCTTTTAGAACATACAAAAACTGATAGCAGGCCAAATTTGGCCTGTAATTTGCCAATTCCTGATTTAACTAACAGCAATGGACACCTGGCTATAATCTCTAGGCATCTCCAGAGACTATTAGCTCCTGCCTTTCTGGAACTTCTCTCCTTGAGCCAATTTAGATCAGGCCAGAGAGGCCCCAGAAATGCTGGGAGCTGGGGTTACCATTGTTGCTGTAGGCCTAGCTGTGTCTTAGTCTCCCCTAAACCCTTAGAGAAAGTGTAGAATTTGTGTAATCACTTTTCTTTTTTCTTTCTAGAGCTGGCTTGGTGCAGGTATTAGTTTTCTGTTGCTGCCATAATAAATTACCACAAATTGAGAAGGTTAAAATAACACAAATTCATTATGTTACAGGCCTGTATGTCAGAAGCCCAGGTTGGCCCAGGAGGTTTAGCTGCTCTGGGTTTCACAGGCTGAAATCCAGTTGTTGGCCTTTCTGGCCTCTGACAGGAAGGTAGGAAGGATCTGGGAAGAGTCTCCTTTCAAGCTCATTCAGGTTGTTGGCAGAATGTAGTTCCTGTGTTTATACGACTGAGGTCTCATTTCCTTGCTGGTGCTGGGGGTTGGAGTGAGGGAGGTAGGGGATGGCTGCTCTTAGTTCTTAGAGGTCTTTCTCTGGTCCTTCCCTGTGGGCAGCTGCATCTCAGAGCTAGCAATGGCACATGAAATCCTTCTCATGCTTGGAATTGCTCTGCCTTTCTCTTCTATCATATCTCCTTGCCTCCAGCCAAAGAAAGTTCTCTGCTTTTCAGGGCTCATGTGATTAGATTGAGCCAGCTAGATTATCCAGGATAGTCTCCTTATCTTAAGGTCCATAATCTCTGTTATATCTGCAAAGACCTTTTTGCCTCGTAATATAAAGTAGCTTCCAGGATTAGGGCCCAGCCATCTTTGAGGGGTCCTTATTGTGCCTCCCACAGTGAATTTTGGAAAACCTAAGCCACCGGACAGAGATGTCATGTTTGCTAAACAGCTGCTTCTCCACGTGAAGTCATTTGTGACCTTTTCTGTTAGGAGGACCCATTTCCTCTTTGGAATTTCTGTAACCGTTTGTCTTGAGCGTGACTCTAGTGCACTGTGGTGGCTTTTGCCCTTTGCTATTTTTCTTTTTCAAGTTACGACATCCTCTTTCTTTTGGGGACTCCTCCCCCACGGTCCACCCAGAGGGGCTGCCATCTCATCCCCACAAGGGATGGGCATATGACTCAGCCTAGCTGGTCAGAACTCCCAACTCCCTCAGCATTTTGGTCACATGAGCCAAGTGAACCAATGAAATCTTCCCTGGAATTGGAGTTGATTTATGGACATTGGGAGAAAGAAGTTTCAGTTTAGCTGTTTTTTGTGAATTGAAAGGATACGAATCTGGTGCCTCTAGCAGCCATCTTCTCTGCCATATGGGAAAGCCATCTGCAAAATGAAACCAAGGAGAGGAAAGATGAGGAACATCTATTTTGCTGCTTCTTGTTTTTCCTGTGCTAGCACAGTGTGTGCCCCACAGTAGGTGCCCAGTGAGTATTTGTTGAATGAATGGAATTTTGGCAGTTTTGAGTCACAGGTGCTAGTCTCTGAAACCTTAGTCCTTACAGCTCATTGTTCTATCCCATGAGCTACTCCATATCTTTTATAGCTCAGTGACTTTCTTTTCTCTTTAGACCATGGCGAGTTTGGCATCAATTACTTTCTAGAGAAAGAATTCTGGCTATATGGTGATGCATAACATAACTATCCTATATTCTGTTTATAATGCCTCTGCCACTAGAGCGTAAACTCTTTGAGAGCAGGAATTTAGTCTTTTACATCTGTGTATCTCCCACAATACTGGGAGCTTAACATGTGTCCGATCTAAGAAGCATTGACTCACAGCGGCAAGAGAGCCTGTTGTGAGGGAGAGAGACCACTCGAGCACAAGAAAGAGAAAGAGAAGCAAAATAAGTGTGTAAGAGTCAGCAAAGGAATACGTGTGCTCTTACATAGAGGTTTGAGCAACAGAAAACTCAGGAGAAATCGGCGGCAAATGTGGCTGTTAGTCCACTGTACCTCTCACTCCTGTCTATGTCTGTCAGTCTGACTGTCTATTCAACAGCGAGGGACACTTAGGTACAACTTCCCGATACCGTTAAGTTTTCCCCTCTTACCTTTTTGGAACTTTTCTACTTCCTGAGTCAATTCAGAACAGGTTAGGGAAGCCCCACTGGTGATAGGAACTGAAGTTCCTCTTGTTGCTGTAGGTCTCGATGTGTGCATACTGCGTACACTCACCCCCTCCCTCTCTCCTCTCTCTGTCCCTCAGTCCCTCTCCCCTGCCTGCTTCTGTGCCCACATCATTCATGGCTTTTTTCAGTCTCTGAGTTTCCAAAAGATTTTTCTTCACCCAGATCAGCACTTATCGCCTACCATTTTCCTCCCCTCCCTGGGGGACAGAAAGGTTTATGAATTTATCTCTGTGGTTGAGGTGGTGAGGGTGGGAGGCAGGAGAGGAAACCTCTTCTGGGTTTGACACATTTGAGCAGACAGGGCTTCTTCATTCATGTTCCAATAATGACTCTAGTGCCTGGCGGTTAATTGCTGGGCCCCAGGGTCAAGCCCTGTCTCTTCCCTTGATTTCCGTGAGACCTTAGCCTCAGCATCGTTATTTGCATAATGGGTAAAACAATATTACTGATATCATGGGGTTACTTATGAGGGTTAAATAATTTATGGCATCATTAAATAATGTAAGATGTTATTAAGTAATATAAAAAATATAAAGTGCTTATAATATGCCTGGGACCCAGCTCAATAAGTATAACCTTTTATTATTTTTGTTGTTATACATTTTTGATTCTTATCCAAAATGAGTGAAACTGTCAAGTGGGCCCAGCTCCCCAAATATTTTGTGTTGACCAGCTCTAAGGATGCCATATGGCTTTTTAAAAAAATTATTGTATCTTGTGAGTAGTACAGGAACAATATTTTAGTGGTTAAACCACTTACCAGCTCTAAGGATGTATTTTATAACAAGGTGAAGAATAAATCTAAAATTTCTGTTAGCTGTAAAAGACAATTTTGATCTATGGAGGTAACTTTTGCACAGAAGCTGTGACTCTAAAGGGACAAGACATGTGGAAGTGCGGTTCATATACAACTCTGGCAAGTCACATTGGATTCTGAAAGATGGGCTGCAAAGTTACAAAAGAAGGATTATCAATTCATGGGCTTTGAGGAAAATTATTACTATCTTCGTTTCTGGGTGCCAAGAAAGAGAATCAGAAGTAATTTTCAATATAAATAGGTATGAATAGGAATTTCTGTAGTCCATTTGGGGAAAAGGTTTTATCTTCTCTTGTATATAACAGTCATTCGAAGATGACTTATTAGCTTTTATATCTCCATCTGATGTCACATATTCCAACTTTATTGCTTTGATTTAATATTCTATCTTAAGCACGTTTCCAATGAGCAATAACAGAAGAATTGTTGCTGGAGAGGAGATTTCAAGATTTCCAAAGGGTGATCATGAAAGAGTCATTAAAAAATGGATTTCTGTTTTTTGTTTTTTTTTCTCCTTTAAGAGTTTGTAGATGTTTCGGAGTTTTATTATTTTTTTTTTCTAGAGCAGGATAGATGTGGTTTTGGAAAGTCAGATCACTGGACACAGCTGTTTGATCACATTAGTTGAAAGGGATCGCCACATCCTTTGATTTCCTTTAAATACTACGCCAGTATGACACATGCTGTGACTTCTCCCTACATTATATTTATATCCGTGCCTTATTTTTCATTCTAGATTCTAAACTCTTTAAGAGAAGGAGGCACATCATAGTCCATGGTTAAGATCAGATATCATCTACTTCCTAGGTGAATAGCTTTGGGCCTCAGTATTCTGATTATCCTGAATCTGTGGGTGATAGCACTGACTTTGTAGGGAAGATTAAGATTCAATGCATGGTGGAGCCTTTTACCTGGCATGAAATAAGCCCTGGATTACACAAAATGTTAAAATAACCATTTAAGGTAATACGGATTTTAAAATAGCTTACACAGTATTTTCATTTTCTCTCTATTGCCCACCAATTGAGAAAACATTCTTTGAAGAGTTTAAGTTTTCAATTTGTTCTACCTTCAAAGAAAAATTTATTCTTTGCATCATGATATGTTAGAGAGGATATTTAAGATTACCTTAAGCCCTGATGAAGAAACTGAGTCTGGCTTCATGGCAGGGAGAAGATGGGCCAGGACTTTAAAGAGAGTAGAATTGGCTGAGTGGAAAACTGGGAGAAGGCGATGGTATAGATTCCAGCAGGAGCACGGAGGGAATGGTGGGGCGTGGGGTATAGGGATGAGATAAAGGTAAGTAGGAACTTACTAAGTGTGTTTTAGAAATAATGAGAAGACAAGTCTGACTTCCGAGCCAGGCACCATGCCAAGTGCTTTACTTGATGTTCACAATAATTATGTCCTTGTGGATCAGTCCATTTTATAGATAAGGAAGCTATTCGTAAAAGCTAACTTGCCATTGCTCACATAGCCATTGTTTTCCTATTCTTCTGTGAAGACTCGCGAAGGAGAACAGTTCAATGACGTTAGACAGGAAGTAAGGTTGAGACTGTTTGACAAAGGCTTTGATGTCAGGCAAAGGAGGATAGGCTCATCTTCGAGACAATGGAGAGACATTCAAAGTTTTCAACTTGGGTCTTGGGAAATGAGGTTTATGATACTATAAACCAGGTGAGTGAGAAAGCTTTAACCCGATAGCTATAAATTCTTTAGCTCATCTTTGAAATGTGAGCTCTCCACTTTAGTTCCTGTCAATCCTAATTTGTTTATTAGTTGGTTTATTAGTTTGCACCCATTCTTTGAGGGGAGTGGGGAGAGAGAGAAAGTGTCTAAGACTCTGCTGATCCACACTGGCACCTATTAAAGGTATCGTAATGAGGAGCAGGAAGTTGTTCCACTTGCTGTTGGCAGAATCACGAGCGGAGAAGGGCATGCTAATGCCTTCTTAGTAACATCGAACAATGGTGCCCCAGATAGCATTATAAGTATTCATTTTGAATTTTTCATAACTTCCATGTTCCAGTTTTATCCCCTCAAGTCATGTACCAAGTTCAGGACTTAAAATTTTTTTAGCTCACCGTCAATTGCCCTGCTGTTGAGGAATAGAGATGAGTCATTGACATTATTACGATATTTCCCATAATAAGTTTAATGTGAAATGGAATTATGTGACAGGACTTGATGGCTGTCTATTGCCTTGAAAATTAACGCCTCACCTTCACCCTGGTGTTTATATCTAGGAAGCGTTTTACCTCGCCATTTGTCTTTCAGCAGCACTGTTATCCATCCCATCGGGCAATTAGAGCAGCAGACGGCCTCATTAGCCACAAAACCATCTTGGCATGGTCTGCTTCTCCTGCCGTCCTGTGAGCCTGTTGAGTTTCAGATCTCCTGGCACTGCCCCTGAATGGCCAGAGTGACCCTGGAACACATTGTAAATAGTAAAAGTTGTTGACAGTGTGTTTCTCTTTCTGGTGACTTCATGCTGACTCTGCCAGGGCCCCGCCCTCACCCACCCCCATCCCGCTAGGGATTCCAAGCGCAAAACCCCCAGAGGCATGACATTACTAAATTCTTGGGACTTTCTTGGCTGCCTCTGCTCTATTAAAACCTAGCTCCCCCCTTTTTCTCTCTATTCCTGCTGGATTTTATTCTCAGCTAAGTGACCATAGCAGTCAATAAATCAGCCCCAAAAGGTTTAATTTCCACTAATGAGCAGGTGAGTTAATGTATTAAACTTTCAAGGTAACGCAACACAGGCAACCTTCTCTTCATTTCTTCTTCTTATGGAGAATTTAGAGCTGCAAGGAACTTAACACACTATTTTAGTCCAAGCACCAGTGGTTCCGAGTCAGTAAATCTGGAGTGGAGTTAAGTAGATAAATTGCAAAAAAGCTTCCGCTGATTCTCACATGTCACTCTGGATGAGGATACGACTCTCATGAGATAAGGATTGTGAAGTTCTGAAGCTGCACTGTCGAGTGCGGTAGCCACTTCTCACATGTGACAACCTACATTTGAATTAATTAAAATTAAATAAAATTGAAAATACAGTTCCTCAGTCATACTGCCACATTTGAAGCGCCCGTCACCACATGTGACTAGTGGCCACCGTCGTCAAGGGCACAGACGTAGAACCCTTCCATCATCGCAGCAAGTTCTGTTGGGCAGTGCTTATCGTGGCTTCGAAATGTAGAAACAGCACCTTGGGAAGCAGAGCAGGATGAGAAGCAGAGGGAGCTCTTAGGACCCACCTTCTCCGAGGGGGGAAGTACCGGTCATTGGGTTTTTCACTAGTGCTCTGAATATCAGTCCGCTCTGGTTAGATTGTAACTTCCAGCCTGGCTGTGTTTTTATCAGGTTTTTAAGAATTGGCATAAATACAACCTTACAGTGACATATTAATTCTAATAAAACTTACATTCTCCTATTCACGTTTTTAGTTTACAAAGAGCTTCATATGCGTTCATTTACACGATATTCACAATAATCGTAGGAGAGGTCATATTATTCCTATTTAAGAGAGCACACGAACATGAATACTCATCAATAGCAGAGTAGCTACATAAATAAACAGCTGTAAAAAGAACATATTAAAGCTATGCATATTGATTTGGAGGGATTTCCCCAAGGTAGCATGGAGAAGAGTGGATCTGGGAGAGTGTGCATAGCATTATCTTGGTTATTTGGAGGTGTGTGTACTCCCTGATCCATTCCTCACTCTGCCCCTGCTCCTCCCTGTGCTGCAAAGTGGTGGACCTCTGAAGATCGTGTTTTCCAGTCTTCTGTGTCAGTTGGCTTCCAGTTTAGCCAATGGGTATCATGGTGGATTTTTGTGGGTCTGAGCAAGAGAGGAGCCAGGGCATCTACCTTGGGCAGCATCTTTTGTTTCTCCTCCATGGCTTTGGTTCCCCTGAATAGCTTCGCCATGGTACCAGCTTCTACTAGGTGACCATCGCTACTGGGATGAGATAACATTATCTCCTTCCTTTGCACCTATGGCCTAGGGCTGGTAGCAGTTCATTGCCCTTATAAAGTTCTGGACTGACTCACCATTCCATGTTTAGCTTCTTAGCTCTCCTGTCTCCAATATAAGCAATATCCTGCACTAAATGTTCTGTTTGAATTATCTTAGAGTAGTTTCTGTTTTCCTGATTGGTTGCTGACTGAAACAAATACGATCCGTCTGTGTAAAAAATGATAATCTATGCAAAACGAGTCTGTGTGTGGTATATGTGTATGATTATGTGAGCAGAGGGAAAACCAGAAAAGCATAAGTCCTAGGTTGTTAACATGGAATATGGGGACGGGGGTGAGTGCCTATGGGGTGTAGGGGTGGAAGAGGAAAAGGATGAAAATAAACTGAAAAGGAGGAAAAAAGACTGCATTAAAAATACATGATATGGTAAGCCATACGCATTTACGTAAAATCATAAGAGAGATGATCGACTAGGTGGAGTGGTTTCCTGACCTGCACATAGGTCAATAAGTGGTGGAGCTGGAACCTGAATCCAGGTCTTCTGACTCCAAATTTAGGTACAGAACAGTGGTCAAGAACCCCGATTCGGAGCCAGGCCACCAGTGTCCACGGTCGAGGCTTTGTCACTTATGGTTCGTTCAGCCTCGGCTTGGTGTCCTCACTGGTAAAACAGGGATAATGACAGTTACTACTTCTCAGAGTTGTTTAGAAGATTAAATGAGTTAATATTTTCAAAAACACTTAGTTCTGGGCTCGACACACAGTAGGTCTGATATGTGTCAAAGGGTTTTTTTTTTTTCTCTCTATATCACTTAGTTGTACTAAATGTATCAAGAAAATGCGAATACTGCTTCCACCATTTTAATCTTTGTGCTTGCATTTTGAGGATTTAGCAGTTGTAAGATACGATCAAAGGACTCAATCCAACATAAAGAAAAAATAATGTTCCTTTGCCAAGAGACCAAGAAGAGAAAAAGAAAGAAATTGGAATAGAAATTATACTTTGGGGAATCTATCTTTGTGAAATAAAGCTATGTATGGAAACAGCTCTATGTACAGATGTGTTTATTGCTGCATTTTCATAATAGCAAAAGATTGGGAGCCACTTAAATATCTTACCATGAGGGATTAGTTAAGATAACTGAAATATCTTTTTGAGAGAACATCATAAACTTGTATAATTGCTGAAGGAAGTAGGTAATAATATATTAAACACTCATGTTATTACGTTATGTAGAAATACAGAACTTTAAATTACACACATAATGATTATAGTAAAATAAAAATTCTTGCGTAGGGAAAAAGGCTAGAATGATATATGCTTTTTTTTTTTCTTTAAATTAAACCTTTTATTTGGGGATGATTTTCAATTTACAGAAAAGTTGCGAAGATATACCCTTCACCCATTTTCTCCACTGCTAACATCTTACATTCCGATAGTACAATGATCAAAACTAAGAAGTTAACATCTGTACATTATTATGAACAAGATTCCAGTCCTATTCAGATTGCACCTGCTTTTTTGTTAATGACCTTTATCTGTTCCAGGATCCAGCCTACGCACGGAGTCACATTCAGCCATCATGCTTCCTCTGTCACCTCCTTATCTGTGACGCTTTCTCAGTCTTTCGGGTTTTCATTACCTTGACAGTTATAAAGAGTACTGGTCAGCTGTTTTGTAGATATTGAAAATATATATATTTTTTGATTCTCAAAAATGACATACACTTTTATAATGGTGGGAAAAGATCATATGTAACTTTGGATCAAGCAGTGAGAGACCGATGAGAATCCCGGTTACTGGCCGTTCGTATCGGCAGTTCTGTGGTCTCCAGCCTCCCCACTCATGTGTGTGTCAGTCCTCTCTTTGGGCTGAGAGTAGAGGTTGGAGGCAGTGCATTGGGCTGTGCATCCTCTTCATGAGCTGATGTTTCTTTGGAAGGTGTGTGTGTAGAGAGGCATCTATTTACTGGAAGGGAAAGCTGTCCCTGGATTTGTGGAGTGACCAGGGGAAGAATAGAGGAAGTGGAAAGAAAGTTTTTTTTACTATCTTGCATGCCTTTTTCTTTCTCCTCACAGTAAAGGCTTATTTCTGGGTCAGGGTTAGAATGCTAATCTAATCAAGTCTGAACCCTTTCCTGGCATCAGCAATCCAGATGACCCTGGGTCAGAGCATCCTGGAGACAGTGTGGTTCCCTCTCTCAAGCACTTTATTTTTTATATGTATGTATATATGTATAATGTGTGTGTGTGTGTGTGTGTATATAATTTGCACTTTTTTTGTAGTTATCTTCACAGTGAGCTCTTGGGGGAAAGGCAAGGGCAGTGTGTTCTTTTTTTGTAGTATCTTTATTGAGATATAATTTATATACCATAAAATTCACTCATTTAACATGTACATTTCAGTGGTATTCACCATATTCATAGAATTGCACAACCATCCCCACTAGCTAATTTCAGAACATATTCATCACCCCACAAAGAAACCCCACACCCATTAGCAGTCACTCTGTGTTACCACTTTCCCCTAGTCCCTGGCAACCGTGAATCTGCTTTTTGTCTCTAGGCATTTTCCTATTCTGGACGTTTCAGATAAATAGAAACATACAATTTGTGCCTTTTTGCATCTGGCTCATCCATGTTGTGGCATATAGCAGTACTTTTATTTACTTTTATTATTTATTATTTTTTATCGCAGAAGAATGTTCCACTGTAGACTGGAGCATCCTTATCTCTGTACTGCTACTGGCTAGCACAGTGCCTGACACATAGGAAGCATGCATAACGGTTTCTTAGGAAATAATCAATGAGATTCTTCTTTAGATATCACTCTTTTCAGGCAACCTAGGAAATTTCTTCTCTAAATATAGCATTCAAATTTTCATCTCTGTTCTCACTGCAAGTATCCCAAACTCAAATTTACCAAATCACTAACTTCCAGTCTCCTCTGATTCCAATTTATTCTCTGCTCACTGACAGGATTTAGCTTCTTAAATAATGACTTCGCATGGTCAGACTCTTGTACAAAAACATCCAGTGGCTTTCCATTGTCTATAATCCATGTGGCCATTCATTTATCAACTATGGTGTGAATGCCTATTACATTCTAGGAACTGAGTTAGGCACTAGGACATCGAATATGTGGTTCTGCGCTCAGGAAGCTCATAGTCATTAGACAAGTAACCACATGAACAAATAAGTTTATAAATTATAGAATTTATATGAAGAGAAAATTAGGATTATATTTTACTTGGGGGAAGAAGAAAGTCTGCTTGGTGAGGGAGCACGTAGGATTAATAATGATGGGTGGGTGGGCAGACAGCTAGTCAGGGAAAGGGTGGAGGGACACAGGATTTGCATGCAAAGACCTAGTGGCAGGAAAGTGCATGGCGATTTCCAGGAAAGAAAAAAATGGCCGTTGTGGGTGGGCATCATGAGTAGGGAATGGCTGGTGAATTAGGCAGACCATGTGGGGGTCTTAGTAGGGTTTTTAATTTTATCTCCAGCACGGTAGAAAGAGATTAAAATACTTTAAGCAGAGGAATGTTAAAGTTCAATGTTTGTTAATAAAAAATCATTCTGGAGACCGTGCAGAGAAGGGAGACCAGATAGGAGAGTTTTTAATAATCCAAGGGATTGCTGACAGTAGTCAGACCAGGGTGATGGCAGTGCAGATGGGTGGGGTCAAGGTTTATATTGGAAGGAGGACCTACAGGATTTTGTCATTGGTTAGATATAAGCTCTGCGAGAAGGGAAGGGGCTAAGAATGACCCAGTTTTTTTGGCATGAGGCATGGCATGGGTAAATGGGCCATATACTGAGACCAGACAAACTGAAGGAGGAGCCGATAGAGGGCTCAGGGCTGGGAGGATTGAGAGTTCATTTTTGGACACATTAAGTTCAAGATGCTTATGAGACACAGCATCCCATAGTGATGAGCAGGTAGACAGTTGAGTAGTTCTATCCGAAGCCCAGAAGAGAGACGGTGGCTGGAGATTACACACACACACACACGAATCTTTGGCACATAAAGGGCTGGCGAACATTTGAGATTGCCAAGGGAGAAAATGATGAGTAAGGAGGAAAGAGGGCCCAAGTCTCAGCCCTCATTAACTCTAATATCATCCAGTTAGAGGAGAGCCCAAAAAGCAGGCTGGGGCCAGAAAGGCAGAAGGCATGCCAGGAAAGTTGGGTGTGGAGTCACGGAAGCCACAAGAAGACAGGTTTTCAAAAAGGAGAACATAGCTGCTGAAAAGGCTAGCAAGATATTGGTAGTTATGTGATTTTTGATATGCTTGATAATAGATTTTATAGAGAGTGGGAGGTGGGTGCTGTATTGGAGTAAGTTGCAGAACAAACTCGAAATGAAGAATTGGAGAGAGGATATGCAGACAATTCTTTTGAGAAGCTGGGGTATCAAGGGAAGTACAGAAGTAGGGAAATCTGTAGGTCAAAAAAAATTTTTTAAGTGTCAATTTTGGCTTCTTCATTTTCATTTTAAGATTAGAGAGAATAGAACCTGTTTGGATGCCGATAGAAAGCAAGTCGAAGCTACTCGAGGGAGGGAGAGGCAATACAGAGATAATCAGTTCCCAATGGGGGTGGGAGGGCCAGGGATCCAGAATACATGGGACCGGCTGGGCTTTTTGAGGCTGGAGTGATGGTGACAGGAGGAAGCCAGGAGAAAATGGGGGGGCGGGGCAATGCAAACCAGTGAGGGGACTTAGTGGTGAGAGGAGACAGGCGTTTCCTTCTGGTGGACTTCAGGCTGGTTTCCTTATGAAGGGAGAGATGAGAGTCTCCAAAAGTAAAGAGCTGGGCAAACCTTTCAAGAGAGGTGTGAAGAAGGAATAAAATAATCATTGCGGGGGATGGGAGGAGCACTCACTCACTACAGTGACAGTAAGGAAAAAGTCCGAACTCCTTTGCCTGTCTTTCATTCCTACAAATGTTCCCTGTCGTATGGCAAGATGAGTAAGATACGTTTCCTGCCCTCGAGCTGCTCGCTGGGAGCACAGCCACAAATACTGCACGTAATTTAAATGTGGTTAATGTGGAGACAGAAGAAGGCAGAGTGAACTGTGGAAGAAAAGACACGCATCTAAAGGAAAGGCGGTCTAGGCGTCAGGGATGGTGATGGAAGGGTTCCTGGAGGAGAGAAGATCTGAGTGAGCTGAGAATAGAACACTAAGGGTTAGCCAGGCGAAACCCTGGACAGGCGAGAGAGCAGGGTGGGCTTGAGACACTCCACAGTGTTTGTCAACCCTCAGGCCAGCAGGAACTGGTCTGCTCCCTACCCTGAGTTTTCAAAGTCCAAGTTGCCTCCCGGAAGTACAACCCCAAATAAGAGAGGAAGCTGAAAGGTCTCAGACACGGGAAGAGCACCAGCTTCCAATTCAGTGGAACTATTCGCTGTGTCCTGAGGTGGCAGCATTTCCCCCATGTGGGCTGTTACTACTAAAGCAGCATAGATGAGCAAAGAGAGATGCCACTCCCAAGTTCACCTTTTGATTCCTAAACCTGAATCTTCCTACTATGAGAGACAGAGCACCATATATTGAGTGTTGGTCCTATTCCATATCATGTAATCTTTTAGGATATGCACCTCAATTTTGTAAGGAATTGTGTCCAAGATAGTGGTCTAATTGTGTCTTTGACAGGAGAATCAACACCTTTATAAGATCAGTTGCTTCTGCAGATGAGATATATGATAAGACCAGTAAATCCTTATGTTTACTAAAAATTAGTTTCTTGATCAGAAGCGATGTTGTGGGATATATTGGCAGTGAATAAGCAGTCAGTATCTTTAAAGATGGTGGTGTTGGCAGAAGCATGGTGAGCAACGAAGAATGTATAATTCCAGAGTGTCTACTCCAGCTAGAATTCTTTCTTGATGGGAAAGGGTCAGTGTATTCAAACTGCCACCAGGTGGCAGTCTTGGCCATGGGGGACATGGTACCATATTGGGGGCAAAGGGCTAGGCTCTGCTGCTGGCAAATTGGGCACTCAGCAATTGAACTACGAAAGAGAATTTATATTTGTGTTACTGTAACTTGTAAAAATCCTTTTGATAAAGATAAAAATCTCATTATCACTCTATACTGATTTTGGATCTGTGCACCCAGCAGGGCATACTTCTGGTTGAGAATCATTGCTTTTTTTTTTTTTAATTCTGTCTTCACTAGCTAAAAATAGTTTTGTGAAACTTTATCATTTCAAAAGAAGTGTTTTTTCAAAAAGAAAATAACATATTAGTAAAAAAAAAAAAGTTCCGTTGCCAGAAGTCTTCCCCTGTCCTCTGCCTTCCCACCAAGATTTTTTAATGCCCTCAAAGAAGGATATCTGTCTTCCTACTGTGTTTACTTGTGTTGGTTTAAACTACTGCTTGAAACATTATCGATGGTGTTTTTAAAGAACTGCTGACCATGCGTCCTGATTTTCAGTCCTTCTTCGAGTTATAACAGGTAATTTAGGAATTTTAGTAAAGATATTGTAATGACTTGTAGGGACCATGAAACATAATATTTAAATCGAAGACTGTCCTAGAAAATCCAGTATATGGTCACTGTGAGTATGAGCTTAACGTATGACTTTGAATAAGGCGTTTTTGTTCTCCAGGCCTTGGATGCCTCAACTGTGATTTATAGAAGTTGGTCTATGCCAGTTGTTTTCATTTTTAATATAGATGAAACATTTTTAAGTGGCAAATCTTTTGAATGTCTCTTCGACATTACTGTACTTCAATGTTATCTTTGTTGTCCTGAAATAAAATTCATATATAACATAAACCACCTATACAAATAATCTTATCTATGTAATATCCTAAGTGTGATATAGAGAAGAAATAAAAGGAAGTAATTAATCACAAAATGATGTGTTTTAAATATGTAAATGACTGGTATTTGGCTATATCAAAAGAGGAATAAAGTAATCAGATGTTTGCACCTATTTAGACAATTACTGTAATAACTGTAAATGTAGATGGATTAGGTGTGTTGGAAAGGTGACTCAAACTGTGAGAATTGTTGCTGTTGATGTTATTTTGCAAAATATTTAAGATCTCATGATAAAGTTCTGAAGTATAGTCTTCTTTTGATTTACATGGTAGTTGTATTCCTGACTACCATGCAAAATTATTTTGTGTTTTTGTGTATATTAAAGGTAGGGTCTATGTTGAGATAATTATAAACAAGTTTTTAATGATAAGTTTTTAATCAATTTTAGTCTTTTTAAAATTAGTGTTTAGGTCATTTACATAATAAAATTAACATCAATATACTTGGGCTTAATCTACCTTTTGTTATTATCTGTTTTTCCCATTTGTTTGTTCCTTCTTCTTTGTTTTTGTATGAACTGAGTATAATTTATAGTTCCATATTGCCTCCTGTGTTATATTATTGGCTATACCTCTTTTTAAAAAAATTTTTAGTGGTAGCTTTAAGGTTTATGGAATACATCTTTAACATGTGGCTTCAAGTAATATTCTACTTCACATGTGGCATACATTATTATAGCATAGGTTTAGTTTTATTTCCCTGTCCTGATAATTTTGCTATTATTATTTATAAATATATATATATATGCTTCTAAGATTTGTGGATTCATTTTTCTTCCTCAAACTTCAAAAAATTTCAGCTATAATATCTTCATGTATTTCCATCTCCTTTAAGGACTTCAACTATATGCGTATTAGGCTGCTCGCTGATGCTCTGGTCATTTTTTTTTCAATGTTTTTTCTCTGTGTGCTTCATTTTGGATAGTTTCTATTGCTAAATTTTCAAGCTCACTAATCTTTTCTTCTTTAGTGTCTAAAATACTAATAATTTCATCCAGCATATTTTTAATAGTCTTATTTCTCATCTCTAAAATTTCAAGTTGGGTCTTTAAAAAAATACATATATATATTATATACATATTATATAATATATATATATAAAACATGTCTCTACATAACATACTCAGTCTTTCCTCTACATTTTTATACATATGGAATATAGATCTGTTTTAATATTTTTATTTACTAATTTTATAATTCTGTCATTTATGGATCAGTTTCCATTGATGGATAGTACTCCATTTTATTGCCCAATATGCTTGTTTCTTTGCATGCTTGGCAGTTTTTTAATTTAATGTCATATATTCTGAATATATGGCATCAAATAAAAGGTTTTTTGTATTCTTATAAATATATTTAAACTTTGTTCTAAGATGCAGTTGAGTTACATGGAATTAGTTTATTCCTTTCGAGGATGGCTTTAACTTTTGTTAGGCAGATCTTGAAAAACCTTTGTCTAGGGCTAATTGTACTGCACAACTGAAACAATATCACTCTGTGTACTGTGTACTCTACTTAAATGCCCCATATGTTACAGGGATTTCCACTCTGGTTGGTGGGAAAACATCCTGTTTCTGGATTTGTGTGAGCTTCGAGAATTGTTGCCTCTGCTTCTTCAAATGGTTTTTCTCCAGCATTAGGTAATTTCCTCACGCACATATGTTGACCTGTACTTAACTAAAGACTTGACAGGGACCTTCTGCTGATCCCTGGAGTACCCCCACCACCACCATGCAAGTCTATCTCGTCAAGTATTTTGCCCTGTGAACTCTTGTCACCTTGGTCTCTCAGACTCCCAGCTCTATGTCCCCAGCTCTAGAAGATGACCAGACCCCACCAGTGAAAAGGATCTTCCTCACCACATAGCAGTCTGGAAAATCTCTTCAGGCAATAATCTGAGGGCACTCATAGAGTTTTTGTTGTTTGTTTCCTCCCTCTCAGGAATCACTGTCCTTTGTTGGCTGATGCCCAGTGTGTAAAAACTGTTGTCTCATATATTTTATCCGTTTTTAAAAAATTGTTTCAGGTGGGAGGGTAAATTCAATCCCTTTCACTTTATGTTGGTTGGAAGCAGAAGTCTCTTGTTGTGTCTTTCTGGATTTTGTGTCAGTATAATACTAATCTCAGTAGAAAATTTGGGCAACTTCTTTGTCTTTTTCCACTGTCCATTATATATCTATAACGTATAAAATATCTATTCCTTAAAAACGTGATTAACACCTCTCGAGCCATTCATGCTCGACTTTGTCTTTGTTTCATTTTGCTTTTGTTTTCTGGGTTTTACATTGGTGAAGAGAAGAAATAATTTTATTTTTCATTCTATTTTAAAATTATTGGCCTTTTCAAATATATATATAGTTCTTATTGTACATTTAACATTTGTCCAGTAATTCAACCTTTGCATCTAGGTTTTCAAGGAGACGGGTGCGTAGTTACTCATATGTGCTTTTATGATCTTTATTTTCTATCTGTAGTTATATTCCCATTTTCCCTATAGTTTGTTCATTTGTATCTCTTATTAGTCCTTCCAGAAAATTGTTTGCATTAGACTTTTCACTGAAAAAATCCCTTTTTAAATCAGTAGCATTATTTTTTTTCTTTTTTTAAATTTATTTTTTTATGGTGACATTGGTTAATGAAATCCAATAAGTTTCAGCTGTACATTTTAACAGTAAGGTGTATATGTATATATATATGTGTGTGTGTGTGTGTGTGTATGTATATGTGTGTATATATATATATATACATATACACATATATATTTTTACACTGTGTGTTTACGGCTCATAGTTAGATTTCTTTCCTTCACCATATATTCGACCTCCTTACTCCTCTCTTCCTCCTCCTTTTGGCCTTCTTTCAATTTCCCCCTCTGTTTTTATAATTTCCAATCTTGTCTTAGATACATTTCATTACTATTTGTCAAACATAGCTTTCATTTTCATTCATTTCTAGGTATTTCACAACTTCTTTACAATATCCTTTTTATCTAATGGTGTATCTAAAAATAGTAATTTTAGTTTCCATATATATGGAATAATCCAGCTATGTTTTTATTGAAAAATATCTGAGAATATAGTTGCCTTATGATGATCATTTGAAATTAATTGAAATTTCCCTTGTTAATATATTTTTTGAATATTTCATAGGTGCTTCTAAAAGAATCATATACTGTATCTTTGTGAGATGATTGTTCAAATATCTATTCATGTTTGGTTTTGGTCTGCCTGATCTATCATTTTTGGACATAAATGTGATAAAATCTTCAACTCTAATGTACTATAGACTTAGCTACTTCTATAATTCTATCCATTAATGCATGATATAAAATATTACTGACATCTGTTTATGATTGTCATAATTTCTTATATTTGTCCTTTTGCTGTTCGAAAACTTAGAGTTATTTTAGTATTTTTACTTCGAATATTGTCACTCATGGGTTTTTGTTTTTGTTTTATATGTGTTTTGTGCATGTTTAAAAAATCTTTTCATTTTCTTTTTTTAAAATCTTTTCATTTTCAACTTCTTTGTGCCTCCCCTTTTTTCATATCTGTAGGCAACACTGCATCTATTTTAAAGATCAAATCCGATAATCTTATTTTATTTGAGTTTAACTTATTAGTTACTAAGGTACCGACTTATGACATCTGTGAGCATGAGGGTGTGTTTTCTATTTTCTATATTATTTTCTTTTTCATTTTTTAATGCTTATTCTTCTATTGTGCTGTCATATATTTGAAAGAACCAGAATTTTTGTTAGCTTTTTCATTTTTTCTACTGGTGAGAAACATATGTTCTAGTTTCGTATTTTCTGTTCGTTATCCCTACTCACTAGGAGCATTCATACTCTCATTTGCCCCTATTAGTGTCTTAGGCTTATCACTAACAATGTCTTCATCTCAGACGAGCAGGGGTTCTCATTACTTTCAGCTCCTTCGGTCTCTCCTCCTGCTCTAGATCTCTTGTAAGTATTAACTGGAATTCTATTTCTAGGCAGATGTCCATCCATATTTTGTAGTTATTTAATTAGATATGTCTTTTATTTCAACATATCTACTTGTATATCTATTACTACTCTTTGGATTATTATTTTTTCCTTACTGAAATATTTTTAAATTCTGGTACGACTGAAAATATTTTCCATCCCCTGTCTATAAACAAAAATGTATGTTATTCTTTATTTTCCATGAACGGTGTTCTGTTGAGAATACTGATATTTATATAATTTTCCCTGCCTTTTCTAGATTTTTTTTTCTGTTTGTAATGTTTCTAAATTCTGATATACCTGGGTTTGGGTTTGTTTGCTTAATTATTTGTATTTATTTTTTAAAATATTGTTCATCCTTGGTATGCATTCTATGATCTCCTTCAATCTGCACTATAATTATTTTTAATTACTAGGACATTTCTTTCTTATTATATCTTCAAATATTTCTTCTCTCCTATGGCTGCTTTTTCCTGTCCTTTGGTAATTTTTATTAAGTTGCTATTGGCGCTTCTGTTCCTGACCTCAGATCTCTTAGCGCTGTTTATATAATTTACATTTTTTAAATTCCTTCTAATGTGGTATTTTTTGTGAGTTTCCCTGTTTATAAATGTACTCTTTAGCTTTTTCCAGTCTGTGTCTCATTAAGTACATCAAAATGTTTATTTTGACAAATGAATTTTCATGGCCACTGTATGAATTTTCTATTACTGCCATGGCAAATTACCACAATCTTAGAGACACAAGTTTGTTATCTCCTGTTTTTGTAGGTCAGAAGTCTGATTCAGGTGCCATTAGGTTACAACCAAGGCGTGGGTGGGCAGGGCTGTGTTCCTCACTGGAAGTTCTGGGGGACAATCTGTCTGTTCATACAGGGTGTTGGCAGAATTCAGATTCATGTGGTTATAGGACTGAGGTTTGTGTTTCATTGCTGATTGTTGACGATGTATAGTTCTCAAGTTCTGCTGGCTGCCCACATGCCTTGGCTCACAATTCCCTTTGTAAAGCTAACAACATCAGCTGAGTCCTTGTCGGGCCTCATCTCTCTCACTGCCTCTAGCAGATCTTAAGGGTTCATGTGATTAGAATGGACCCACCTAGATAATCCAAGACACTCTCCCCATCTCAAGATCTATAACCTAAATCTATACACACCTAATCTATCTAAACCTAAATTTAACCACTTGCAAAGGCTCTTTTGGCATTTATTATAGCATATTTACAGGTTTCGAGGATCAAAAATTGGTACTTTGGGGGGGCATTATTAATCCTAGTACAATCATTTATTCTTACTTTGTATTCTCAATATCCATTCTTATCTCCCTGGGACTATTACAATGGCTGGGTTTTAATTTTCTTTTCAATATATTTAGTTCTAATTTCTCTATATAGGGCATTTTATTTGTTGTCTTTCTTATTTTGTGCTCAGGCCTGTGGTATTTCCTCGGCAGTTCATCCATATGACCTTGAGACTGTTGGCCGCCTCCACTTTTCACATGCTGCATGTGTGCTTATAAAAGCTGTGACCTGAGCTTATGTTTTTCTCCCTAAGGCTGGGGGTGAGCAGGCTGTGCCGTGCATTCGATGGCCTCTCCTGATCTCTTGTGTGAGATTGGTTTGGGTTTTTGAGACCCTCTGTTTCTAGCTGGCATTTCTGTTCCCCTGCTCACACTTGCCCAACCCCATTGAGGCAGTGCTATTTAGGAGGGTGAGGCTTGAGGTAGGTGGGCTGTTTTGCTAAGACTGTGTGTTTTAGGGATATGGAGACACAATTCTGTCCCTGATTGTGGAGGGCAGGCTCAGCTTAGCAATCTTTGCAGCTCCCTGCCCAGGCAGTGTGGAGTGATGCTGGGAGAGGAGAGTATACACCCAGAAATCTCAGTCTGTGGCCTTCTGGTCTACTCTCTGTTCCTTTTTCACTCCAGGCTGTCTTTTCGTTCTACACCAGGTTCCACTGGCTTCAGATGCTAGGGTTTTTTTTCACAGCTTTCTCCTAGCTTTTTAAATGTAGCTAGGTATGCCCTCTGCCTCCCCATGGCTTTTCTGGCCAATTATAGGGCTGGTGCATGGTAAATGATGCAATGTCAACCTTATTCCCTTCACATCACTTTGGCAGTGTCTAACTGTATCAGCCACTGCAGTAGGGACTGTCTATATCCATATAATGCTTTCAAAACCCCCAAAGATTCCTGCTTGAAAGTAAGAGGGTCTGTGACCTGTCTAATAGCAGTAACGTACAACTTACTGCCAGTTAGGACCCTTCCAGCTGCAAGAAACAGAAACCACACTATTTGGTTTAAATAAACCTGGGATTTGTTAGTTCTCACATGGAAATGTCCAGGGATGGTTCTGTTTCATGCACAGATGGATTCAGAGGCTCTCATGATGTTACTAATAATAAAATTTACTCTCTCCATCACTTGGCTCTGCTCTGTTGGTTTTAATACTTAAGTTGATATGTTAGACTCTGGTAGTTCCAGTGGAAAACTGAGCATGCCCACTTCTGACAGTTGGGGCAAAAGGGTCCTTAAATCTTACTGGCTCTGGTAAGGTCATGTGCCCAGGAAGATGTGGTGCTCTGATTGGCTAGGCCTGAGTCACATGCTTCATCCTTGGAGCCAGTGTGATGCTGTTTTTAATGCCTCAACCTGGGAGGACAAAAGTGATTTCGGCCCATAGCTATTGGCCAGAACAAGGTACATGGCCCTGACTCAAATATAAAGAAGACTGGGAATTGTAGAAGAGCCTATGGAAGATATGGTGACAGCTAACTGCTTCTGTCACTGCCGCCTACATATAAATTATCTGGGAAGTCTTTAATAAACATACACATTACATAAAATACCCTATTGTCTGAAACTTGCTTTAATCTACTATAAAGAAAAAAAATGTGTAGAGGACTGAAAGAGAAGATTGGCATAATATTGTTAAACTGTTAAAGGTGAGTGAGTATGTGGGAATTTGTAATATTATTCTACTTCTGTATATTTTTGGAGATCTCCATTATAAAAAGTTAAAAAATAAAATAAAAGAATAAATGCCAACCCAGAGACCCCTTTTTCTGTATACCTGAGGTGAGGGTTGGAGATGAATATTTTGCAAAAATTTTTCAAGTTATTCTGTGGTCAAGAATCTAGGTGATTTAACCACGTCACCCATCAAGGTTCATATTCATACTGTGAATCATATGGTGTAATATATACATATATATGTATATGTATATATTTATAGCTCTTGGACTTTTCAGCTCATGAATAATTGATTTCATTATTTTTTTTTTTGATTCCACATTTAGTACACCTTAATCTTGGGTATTTTGAATACCGATGGTCCTGATATTGTCACAAAATGAATGTTGTTTTCCTACAGAGTAATTAAGAAGAGAAAAGAAAACTCTGCTGAGGTCAGACTATTTATTCTCCTCCTCTGCGTTTTAGAAATTAGATAGTGTGGTTGATTTAAAAGGACTACAGATCCTTTGCAGTTTCTCCCATCAAGAGTGGTCTCTATTTTTCTACCCTTGCATTTGTACTGATCTTGTGGCTTCTTTGACCAATAGACTGTAGCTCAAGGGACACTGTGGAAGTTCTAAGTCTAGGCACAGGCTTCTGCTCTTACTCCCTGGTACTCAACTGCTTTGTGTGGAAGCCCAGGCCAGCTTGCTTGAGGTATGTGACCCAACTGACAGCCACACCAAACACCCAACATGTGAATGAGGCCACACAGACCACAAAGCTGAAGTTGAACCTCTAGACTCTACATGTCCATGAGTGACCCTAAGTGAGACCAACAGAAGAACCACCCAACTGGGCCCAAATCAAACTGTTAACCTATAAAATCAAGAGCAAATAAAATGGTTGTTATTTTTAAGCCACTAAATTTTGGAATGGTTTGCTCTGTAATGAAAGACAGCAGATCAGATAGTGTTATACCCACAGGTCCTCAAGTCAATGGTTCAGATTTTAAAATGGGGTTTCTCACTTTTGTTTTCCTCCAACCCCAGTTCTTAAAAATCTCTAGGCTGCACATCTTAGAAATGATAAGAACTGAGTCTCAGATGTCTCGAAGTTAAAAAAAACATACAAAAAAAAAAACATATCAAACTATATTTCCCTCCAAGGAGAATTTTATTCACTCAGTTTCAGTTTTATCTGCTTTTATGACATCTGAATTGCACTAGGATGTGATTTAATTTTGGGTCTGGAACAGAGTTTACATTGGCATTTGAGGAGTTTTCCTGAGAGATCAACTTTCAAGGAAACACATATTGTAATTCAAGGGAAAGTATGTTTCAAACTAGTGTGATTTTAAAAACAGCAGAGTTCAGTCACTGAGGCATAACTATTCCCCAGCTGCTGTTGATGATATTTACTTCTTCTGGGATTAACCCAAGAGCCCCATGAGGCAGGGATAATATTAGATGTTCATGACGGAGGTGATGAAAATAGCATTGAATAGAGAAGCTGTTTGACTTGTGCTAGTTTCTTACCATCCCAGTTGGGAGAGGTATAACGTTCTGCAAAATCACACCAAGAACCTTAAATTTAATGAAGAAAACACTTCCTTTTCTCATTTCAGTCCTCAGACAGAGAGAACCACTATTTCCCAACCATTTTGTTCTGAGTCTTTTTGGATGAAGAGAAGTTTGAGTGGGAAACTTGCACTCCAGGTGAAGCTATGTATGTGTCCCAAATGAGATGAAAGATGTCGCGAATTCCTGAAAAACACCAGTGGGTCTGAGCATCATGAGAATGATTTGCTAAACTGCTGTTTTGAAAGTGAAGGTGACTTTGCCACAGACTGAATCTTGCCTGTGAGAGCCAGCCTAAAGAGAAACGTGAATTAAAAAGCATCACTTTGGAGAGTGCCATTTATCTTCAAAATGCTCAATATATCTAGCTGAGTTTACAATTCAGAATCTTTGACCCCAGGTAATCATTTTCCAAATATATTTTAACCAAGAATAACTCTTTTTCCCTGCCTCAAAAAGGCCGTATTAAATTTATTTTTAAGTGATATAGTTCACATCTTTTCTACTAAAAATAGTCATGAATGAGAAGAAAGCATTTAACATGAGAGAAGTCTGAGCACTGTATGAGGGGGTAAGTGGCAAAGACAGCCAACTTATTCAAGCCTGAGAGCCTGCTGACGAAGAGAGTGTATGAAGCAGCAGGAAACCTTTTTTAGAGAAATCTAATAAGAGAATTTGACGAACTGTGTCTCTATGCAGGGCCCTGAACCTAGGGCAGCTGCTGACTCCCAAAATAATGAGACACAGCCCCATCCTCAGGTGCTTACACGCTATGTAGGCCCGGAAGGCATGATGCATCTGAAAAGTTAAGAGCATGGCAATAGGCAAATGAAAACGCTGGACAAACATATGCTATCACCACGGTACACGATAAACGTGAAATGAGTATGTGGTGTACTCTCTGAGAACTCAGATGGAGCAGAGAGTGGATCCCGAAGAATGGAAGAGCTGAAAGGCACGGGGGAAGTAATTCAGCCCGGAGCAGGATATAGAAATTGGCACATGGGGTGACAACGGAAAGAGGCAAGAAAGCATATGGCAGAAGCACGTTTTGGAGACTGGTAGGAGAGTTTCGTTAGGACAGACCAAGATGTGTGCTGAAGGGTGGTTGGGCGACAAGCTGTGTTTGAGCCTAACTCCAGAGGCTCTTGGTCAAGGCATTTGATTTACATTCTCTTGGTAACTGGGATCTTATGTAAATCTTTGGATGTCTTCAAACATTGTTTATGATGCCCCAAAGAACAAGAACTATGCGGGGCCTTGATAAATGAACAGGAACTTTCCTAAGAGTTTTCAGTGGAGATAAGATGCACCACTCATTCAGGCAACTTTGGGCTGAAAAAGTGATTAGAGGCTCAGCCGATTTATTTAATTTGGATCAGGCTGAGAACTTCTCTACCAAAATATGAACTTGGTTCCATAATCTAAGCTCATGTTTCTCTTACACAAAAATGGATGTAAAAAAATAAAACAATAATATTTACCATGCTCCCACACCAAACATGCTTGCGTGTGTGTGGAAATATATAAATGTGTACTCAAAAGTGACATTCAAAATATTTAACATTCAGGAAGTAATATAATACATCAATGTTCTAGATAATACATGTATAATATATATGTATTATAACATTGCTTATTGAGTGATTTAAAATGAGGTGTAAATTGTTTATCAAATCATGATAATTTCCAAATAATTTATTGATAATCTGAAATGGTTGTTCAAATCTTTTGTCTGAAGTGACCGTCATCCAAAAAATAATGCCCTAGAATTTGAACCTCGATTTGATGACAGAAACTGTTTCAAAAATTACTTCACCGAATTGTGAGCAAGTAGGTCCTTAGTGCCCAGATGCTTCGTGGCAGCCAGAGGTAACTGGATGCCTAATCTGCATTTTGGGGCTTGATACACACCTGGGTGCCAAGGCTTTCTATGGGGCCTCGACCTGGAAGTCCTGTGTCTAGGCCCTAATGACGGTGCCGCCGACCTTCTCCCCCCACCGCCCGCCAGAGCTGGCCTGAGGATCAGGAGGCAGAGACGCATACACACTGCTTCCTCATGTGTGCCAGCCAGTGTGAACCTCGTCACCGCTAGGGTTGTGTTTAATAACGTCACACAAGAAGTGACAGTAGCAGATCTCTCATGTACTGACCATGAAGGCTCCAGCTTCTGCTTTGATTTTGATAACAGTGATTTTAAAAGAATGCTACCAATTGTAATAAGAGAGAACTCAGGCACAGGCAAATCTGTATTTTCTTAAGTCAAGTGTTGGAAAAATGTGCACAAAGATGAATATACACAGTTCTAGCAGTAGAGAGAGCATCTATGTCCCAGGAGAAGAGAATGCGGACTGGAGAAGCTTTAGCCTCTTAGTTTTAAAGGCGGTCATCATTTTTTTCAATTAGGAGATTATATTAGAAACTCAGTTACCTGTAAGTGTGTATAGAAAATGGAATATGGTGTTCTCTATAGAATACCTTGAACTAATTTGTCATCTTTATAAAATCCCAATAGAAATAACCCTTTTTGGATATTGTTTCATATAAATACTTGGGCTAGGTGGACCCTTCTTGCTATAAATGTCAAGGTCAGGTGCCCATGTAAAGCTAGGTAAACAGCTTCCACTGCAGCCTTCTATAACCATAAAGTCTGTTACTATCTGGATATACCGAATTTTGTTAATTTCTGGGTTAGGTAACCAAGAATTATGGGCGAGAGGTAAGCCTTAAAGTGAATTGTGATTGAATTGTGATCACCAAAGAGGTTGTTAAAAGTGCACATCTTGGGTCCCGCCCCCAGAGATTCTGACTTAGATGGGAAGAGATCTTTTTTAAAAACGCATAAGGTGTTCTGATGCCCACGTGGTTCTGCACTACACCTTAAGAAACACTGAA
Source organism: Rousettus aegyptiacus (assembly GCF_014176215.1). Classification (NCBI taxonomy): domain Eukaryota; kingdom Metazoa; phylum Chordata; class Mammalia; order Chiroptera; family Pteropodidae; genus Rousettus; species Rousettus aegyptiacus. Next base: position 78,022,839 of record NW_023416287.1, read on the forward strand.
CTCGGGCTTTGTTCCAGGAGGTTGTAACTGCAGATCTTTTGAATGAAGGAGTTTTCAAGGGATAGGGTTGAGGGAAGGTAAAGATGGTGTTTTTGATATCTAAATCAAGGAAGGAAAACATCAGTGAGTAGCCTCTCTCTTTCCCCAAAACTGTTCAAAACATCGCCACAGTTTTCTAGAAGCTGTGCAAAACAGGAAGCTACTATAATTAATTTTGTACAAATTTACAGTCAGATTAAGACAGAGGTCATTACGACAGAGACAGCAGTCAGGGAAAGAGGGGGAGAAGTGGGTGCCGTTATCCTGCCATTCTCTTTACTTTCCAAACTATTATCGTTTACAAATGAAATAAACACATTGCCAATTCTGATTCTAGGTCATTAACCAAGTAGTTAAATTTAATAAAATCTCAGACTAATCCAGACAATTGGTTGCCAACTAGCGAGTTCCTCATCAAGTTTTTCATTATATTTACTTTTATAACATGCTGATGGCTTCAAAGTCAATTATCATGCCAGAGAAAACTAAGCATGAGTCAGAAGAAATGAGCTAGATTTCCATGTAGCCACATGGATGGATCTCAAAAACAAAAGACTAAATGAAAAAAAAGGCACAGAATGAGATTGACCATATACCAAGCATGCACAAAACAATGCCACCTGTTTTTCAAGGCTGGCTATACATGTAAATGAAAGTATGAAAGATGGAATAAGAATGTATTAAATAGACTAAAGAGAAACTGAGATTGGAGATAAAGGGTAGAGGGGAAAAACAACAAACCAAACCGCATCAGACGAGAACCTTGCCACAGGTCACTGAGGATTGTGGATCTTGAGTTGAAGGAGGATGAGTGACTCAGTGCTGTGCCTCTGAGGGAAAAATGTGTAAGACTTTGTCCCTGTCCATATGCAATTGCAACTTAGTTCAAGCTACATACATGAAATACATTTTTAAAAAAGATATAATCAAATGGTAGGAGGTACCAGTGAGTACTATGAGAGCTCAGAGAACAGAGGGAAAAAAAGGAAAAAAAATTACAGAAAATTTTAGGGCAAAAGGAAAAAAAACAAATGTTCTTTGGTATCTGGTTGTGGTCCTCAGATGCATTCCACTGTGTGACCATCTTTGGATGTCACCATTTTCCAGTGGTCTGCAGGAATTTACACCAGTATAGACCCCTTCAACCTACCCCAGCTCCTGAAGACTGTTCTGTTTACTTCGTTCTTTTCTATATGCACAGGAAATAGGATACAACTTTGCTTACAGGAGAAAAAAAATGTTATTTTAACCTAATTTTATTTATTTCTTCTTATTCCCTTTTTCACATTGGTTTTTATCAAGTTCTGTGAGGTCAGGCAATATTTGCAAAGATGTTCTAATACCGAAGTGTGCTCTTCTACCTCACATTAGTTAAGGTGATGCTGACTGCTATTGTAGAGATGCCCCCCAAATATCAGAGACCTTAAACTCCTATCGGAGTGCAGTGATGGTTCTTCTGCTGACTCTCCTTCATGCAGTGATTCAGAAACTCAGTTTCTTTCGGTCTTGAGCCTTTGACATGTTATACACATGACTCTCAATTTGCCCTGGGGGTCTTTTCCATTCCCGACAGTTGAAAGAGGAAAAGAAGATGAAAGAGTATGTTTGGAAAGTTTTGATGGGCCAGGATTGGGAGAAGCAGTATATCACTTCCTAATCCCATCCCATTGGCTCAACCACAATTATAATGGCTGATAGGAAAGGCTGGGAAAGGTAATATATCTGTATGCTCAGATACATGGAGAGATGAGTCTCCCAAATAGCTACTATTTATTTATTATCTACCTACCTACCAGTATATTTATTTTTATGTATTTGCATCAATCTCTTACGCAAAGGAGGTATAGAAATAGGGTTTGATAAAGGTAATAGGAAATATATTTTTGTTTTAACTCTATATTTGATGTACTTAATCAGAAGCTGGAAGAAGAACCTTAGGGTGTCTTTTTAATATCTTCCTCACCCACATTCATTGATCATGAAAGAAAGAAAGCTACATGAACAGAATAAGCCACACGTATGAATTAAAAGGTCCAGCAAGGCTTCCCTTGAAAAACATGCTGGTATGTGGCCGACAGGGGCAGTGATCACCTGTGCGCCTCTCTTCTTTCACCTGCCTTTTCTGATTTCTCTGAGCCAATAGATTCTTCCGGTCCTGGTTACATTTTCCAGATTCTACCCCTGACCAGGCCACACCTTTGAGACTCACTTGATCCTTTATGCCTTAGCTGATTTTCTTGGACTCCACTTCTTGACAGCCCAAATTTCTATGCCTTATTGTTTCGGCCCTAGCTGTGCATGTATAACTTGTTTGAGTCATTTACTTCCTAAATAGCTAAATTCTGGGTTGTCGTATATTCTTATTAGTATTATTTTATTGCTATCTTCATCTCAATGTGACTATGATATAGTAATAGTTGGGATTTCTATGTGAAATTTCCACGAAAGAGCTTAACATTATATCCTACTTATATTTGCATATATATTTTATCTCATATATATAGAAGAGTGATGAGTCATCCAAATATTTCAAATAAAAATTTAAATTTGAATCATGAAAGGAAGTTTTCCTGGGGACATTTGCTCCAGTGCTTTTACCACGTGTTTAGGAATTTGCTCATCAAAATTGGTAACTTCAAAAGGGTCAGGAGGGAACTGAGCTAAGTTTTCAACTCAGACCCAGGAAAGTCAATTTGACTAAATAAAAACTTTGTTTCTTAGGGTAACCTGGGGTCTAAAATGTGTACCGTTAGGTAATCAATTTATGATGCAAATACTGATATCCTTTTCTCACACATTTACATGATCTGATCAATAACATATAGTGCAATAATTTCTTTGCCTTTGATTTATAAAGGTCAGGCATTTGGCAGCTACAGCCTACAGGTGAAATTTAGCCTGCTGTCTGTTTTGGTAGATAAAGTTTTATTGGAACACAACAATACTGGTTTTCACATACTGTCTCTGGCTGGATTCATATGGCAATGGCAGAGTTGATTAGTTCTGACAGAGACTATGTGGCCCCTCCAAGCCTGTATATAATATGTACTATCTGGCCCTTTGTGGAAAAAGTATGCCTACCCTTGCTTTAGGAGGACTCACTGAAAGCAAGTATTTAATTTCTAACACAGAATCGATGGCTAATAATCTAGCCGAGTCTTTTCTTTTTCTTTCTACGTGGTATGCTTTAACTCTCCAATCATTTGTTCATTTCTCCGCAAGTATTCACCATGAGCCTATTATACTTTTGGCACTGGGCCAGTAAAGATAACATACAGAGTTTCCATCCTCATTATTTTCATTTTCTATTGGGGTGGGGAGACAAAAGACAGATAAACAAGTCTCTTCGTGATTAGTGTCATGAAGGTGACTGGAGCAGGGTATGGAGCGGGACGTCTCTCACTGTTTAATTCCTACTCATACTCCAAGGTCTTGCGTAAGCCCAGCTTCCTTCACGAATCATTATTGATCTCCCCATTTGGTCTCTGCTTTTTTGTTCTTCCTGCTAACTCACAGCTTTTTCCATGTTGAGGCATTTATGTCATTCTGCTTTGAACTGGATTTCTTCGTGGATGTTTTCCTTCTCCACCATAGATCGTGAGCCCATTATAGCGAAGGCAATAGGGCAATTTTTGTTTCTTAGCAGCAACTAACACAGTGCCTAAAAATTACTAGGAAATAGGTAAATGTCTTGAATTAAGCCAAGCTTGGTTCTAATAACGGAGGTTTTCAGTACACAACAATTTGATCCATGCCTCCACAGCCCGTAGCCTTCCTGGGTTTGTGACCATCACTGTGGACCATCGTCACTTAGAAAGGAGGGAATTTCCCACATTTTCAGGAGCAGAGGCTCCTTCAAGAATTAACTATACCCATTAGGACCACAAGATTTATCTTTTGTCTTGATATAGATATCAGATAAAATCTTAATTGGTTATACCCTGAATTCACCCAGCAAGTGGGAAAAATCAAACCAATCAACCAAATAAGTGGGAGAAAGGGAAGAAGTTTCACAAGTACTTACCAAATAGGTAATTAAATGAGAAATACTTGGCTTTTTGTTGCTGTGTTAACCTCCTCCACATCCCCCCCGCCCCCACTCAGATTTCATGGGCTGATCTATTGGGAGGAAAACAGGTTACTTTGTTGGAAAGAAAGTAGTATTGGAGGTTACATTAATCAGCGCCTAGGGATCAGAAAATTTCTCCCATGTGTGGGATGAATGGGGTTATTCATGAAGGGGCATCTGGGCAGGAAGTGGGGGAGTTGTGGCTAACTGAGCTGGGCTAGCCTCCAAGAGCGGAAGGGAAATCTTTCATCAGAACAAATGAGCATCAGCTAGGTAAGGGAGAAGGCCAAAGGTGCTCGTAGAAGGTGAGTGAGAAGGAAATTAAGAGTCGTGACCCGTTACCAATTGGCATGATTCTTGAGGCAAAGCCACAGACAAAGCTGGGCTACGTATGGGTCGTAAACGTCCTATGTTACAGTCATCACTGAGCCTTCCATAGGAAAAAAAAAAAAAAAAAAACTAGTCTCTGTGATCCTTGGCCTAGAAGAGACTGATTTTGTTACTGTCTCATTTTCTTCAGAACTGGGAGGGAAGAACCAGTATTGAGATTCTATAATGCCTAATAAAAAAAAATAAAATTCCCAGATGCCCTTGGCTTCAATTTTAGGACAACCAAATTCTACTGAAATAAGTCTGTCAATTTCTATTTACCGTGGGCGTGTTTACATGACAGAGACATGGCAGAGCAGCCAACTTACTGTGGGGACTCGGGCGAGACACTTTCCTCAACCCATACTGTACACCTTCCCTTCGAACTTGGGAGGGTTGCCTGGATGACCCAAACTTGTTCCTACTGTGATATAAACACATCCTTGAACAAAGCGATCAAGGCTCTGGTTTCTTGGAATTCGGGCTTTGTTTTCAGGGAACGGCCTGTTTTCTGGACAACCTTAGGCACCTGGGATAGGGGCAACATCTGGGGCAGGTAACGTAGCAAGAAATCAAGCAATGGGCTTGATCGCCCTGTGGGTTTATACCCCTGTGTGTATAAAGCCTTTCTCATGAAGATTGTATCTCCAGATCCTCATCCTCTTGTTTGTGCATATTTATAAATAGAGACCGATTCTTTTTCTGGTATCCTAAGTCCATGTTCCTAGTAAAGTCTAAATCGCCTAGCTGAGCCAGTAGAGAGAGAGAAAAAAAATATGATCTTTGGCAGATGAAGACAACCTATAGCCATCACTGGTGAATTTGTGGCTATCTTTAATGATAAGCACAATGACCTTTACCCTGTGGTAAATATAAGTGCATTTGTATAATAACATAAATATTACGAACATAATAATAGCTATCGTTTATTGAGCACTTACTATGTGCCCGGCATTATGCTAAGCACTTTCAAAACAATGTAACATTTACAGTCACTCTGTGAGGTAAGTACTAATGTTATTCCCATTTTCTACATGTTAAGTAGCTTTCCCAAAGACTTGTAGCCAGCAAGGGGCAGAGCCTACCAAACTAATTCCAGAACCCAAGTTCTTAGTTTCTACATAAAATCGTCTCCGTTCATACAGTGAAAAAATGAGGCAATGGAGGCTACACCCAAGCAGCTTGACTCCAGTGGCCTCCTTTTTTTTCACTGCGTTATGTTTATATTTTTGTCTGTGTTTAAACATATTTTCACCAGCTGTGTTTGAGTGGTAGCTCTTTTTCTTCTTTGGCTCAGCTGAAAGTCAAGAGAACTCTTAGCCTATTGCTGAGAGCTACGAACTCTCCAGTGCAGACTAATTATATGCACTTATGGGAGAATGAGACTTTGTATTGTGTTTAGATGTAGAAATAGAAGCACTTTTTTTTTTTTGAAATTCATGTTGTAAACAACTGTGGCAACAACATTGCAATCGTATCTATTTCCAACACTACCAAGTTACACTGACCTTTTTAGACTTTGTATATCAATGGACTCAACTCTAAGTGGAAAAAAAATTACAATCGATGGAGTGAGATCATTGTCAATTATGTCTTACCAGAAATGATTACCTTACTAACATAAAGTATGATTAATGAATAATTGCAGGCCGCCACCTATGATTTTTCAAAGTTATCTAAAATGTCCCATATTTCAGGCTGGTATAGCGAGATATATACTGAAAGAATTTAACAATAAATTCTGTCTTTATACTGAATGTCAGGAAATGCACAGAGATTTCTAATTTGTGAAAAAAGTTAGAAAAGTCAAATGCAATCTTACTTGAAACATCTTCCATGTGATTACCCAGCAAACAAGTTTTCTGTTTAGCTAACAAAGAGAAGGGGTTTACAACACAGTATCTGGAATGAAGGAATTTGAGACTCGAGTGACCTGCTTCATAATTTTCCTTTAATATAAGCAAAGTGAATCCATTCTCTGATGTAATAGTTTCCACTCTCAAGGTGTGACATATTATATTTCCATAGGACTTTCCATAAGTTTATTTAACCCATGTCTTGATTTAAATCTAAAATTTCACAAAATAAATAACAAATTAGACCCTGGGCAAAATGACAAAGTGAGATTCTTTAGATTCTGAATTTCGGCTCTTGAGCCTCCACACTGTACTATCTTGTGAGCCTGTTAGAAGGATGCTGAGGGCTTTGAGGTAAAGGTGCATCCGGTAGTTCAACAGTTGTGTTTAACTGCCTTCCAGACACATGGCTAGTTGCACTTCCAGGCTTCCTTGGAGTGTGGTGGGGCCACATGATCAGTACTGGCTAATAAGTTGTGTTTGGAAGTCCGTGTGTGTGTGACTTTTGTCATAGCGTTGCATTGACAGAGTGCCACCCTCCAGAGCTCTCTTTCCCCGTGACGTGGACTAGCAATGAGCCTTAGACACCTGTCCTGTTGGCCTGATGTCTAGAGTGAGAATGTTATGGAAAATGCTGACACAAAGGACTATGTAACATGAGCAAGAAATCAACCTTTTCTGTTTACATGTTTTAAATCACTGAGATATGGGGATTGTTTGTTACTGGAACATAAGCTAGCTTATCATGGAGACATTGTTATTGGTTAGAATATTGTATGAAACAGTCAAGCCCAAGAATCACCAAAGTTGTCCCGAGGAACAATGAGGTGGAGAAATGGGGGAGACTTTCCTGTTAAGATTTATTATAAGGCTACAGTAATTAAAGCAGTACAGTATTATTAATATGATAAATAAAATGGCCAGGGAAGGAAAAGTGAGAGTTCAAAAGCAGACCCAAGCATGTTGGGGAATTCTATATTTGATGTAGGTAGTCTTGCAAATCACCGAAGAAAAATAAAATGTCAAGAAATGGTGCTGGGGATGTCGTTGTTCACTATGGGGAAAAAAGGGATTTAGTTCCCTAGCTGATACACAAAAATCAGTTCCCAAATGGATTATAGACTTAGATGTGAAAGGTAAGAATTTAAAACTTCATTGCAAGCTCCAAGTGGCAAAAAGAACTCTTAAAAGAGATAAAAATGTTGATAAATTAGAGTACGTTAAAATTAAGAAGTCAAAAGCCTCTATCAAAAAAATATGAAAATATAAGCCATATCACATAGCAATGCATATAATTTGTAAAAATTACATATTGGAAAGAAAAAGATAATTGAGTAACAATTTAGTTCATATGCAAAAGATCATAGCAATTTCACAGAAGAGGAAACACAATTGGCAAATAGATATAAGCCACTCAACATCATTAGTTATCAGGAGAATGCAAATTAAATATGGATAAAAATTCAAAAATTAAGAATTTTTTATCAATAACAAGTACAGTTGAGGATGTGAATCTATGGGAATTCTCATGTACTTCTTATAGGAGTATAAGTTGGTATAAATACCGTATTGGAAAGCAATTTTTCATTCTTATAAAGCTGAACATTTTATTACTCCACAACTGAGTGCTTTCATTCATAAATATCATGAAGAAATACTCTAAATGTGCATACTAAGACACACTCAATGGTACAGTCATTATGAAAAATGGTATAGAAATTCCCCCCAAAATGAAAAATAGAATTGCCATATAATCAAGCAATTCTACTTCTGGGTATATGTTCAAGGAAATGAAATTAATATCTCAGAGAGATATCTGCACTCCCATGTTCATTGAAGCATTATTTACAATAGCCAAGATATAGAATTAACCCAAGTGTGCATTGACAAATGAATGAATTAATGAAATTATATATATATATGTAATGCAATATTATTCATCTTTAAAAAGAAGGAAATCCTGTCCTTTTTAACATATGAATTTAACTTTTCAGATAATTCTTCCATCGCTGTGTGTCAGGGCCTGGAATTTCCTGGAACTCTGATAATCACTACAATAGCTAACATTTATATAACATGTACCGTGTGCCAGGTTCCGGTGTAAGGGTTACCTCATCCAAGCCTCACAAAAGCCCCGTGGTATCATCCCCATATTGCAGATGAGAATGCTGAGGCGCAGAGAGGTCAAACATCGTGTAGAAAAGCTGGAATTCAAAGCAAGGGGTTTAGTTACAGATTTCATGCTCCTGACGACCACACCATCATGTTGCCCTTTTGATATTCTGTCGATAAAACTATCTGTCGCTTATAATAAAAATTTACACTGGGTATCTTCCAACACACCTGTGGGATGTCAGCCGGATGAGACGCATGCCTTTGCCAAGATTGTTGCCTAGTTTGCAGGTATTAAGTTGGTTCTGTCTGATCCTGGAACATGCAAGTATAACTAGTATAACCTGCCAGACTAGTTTGAGGTACAAATATAGTCCTGTTTCTTTTTTTAAAAATCTAATTAAACTTAGTTCTTCATTGTATGTGTAATAAACTTACATTATTCAAATTCCAAAAATATGTAGTCTGAAATATCTCCCTCCTGCATCCTTTGCCCAGCCAACCAGATTCTCTCTCCCATGTAATAAGCCTTATCAACTTTTTGAACCCTACAGAGAGAATATGTTAGATACAAACAAATATGTACGTTTTAAAAATTCTTTTGATATTAAAACATTCATTTTTTACTTCATGTCAGGCAGTATGCTAAATCCTTCCAACAGCTCAACAAAGTAGGTTTTACTAAATCTCATTTTGCAGACTTGGAAACAGAGACACAGATTGATACAACTATACAAAACACAGTTGACATTTGGACCTACAGAGTCTGACACCAGAGCCCAAGATCTTAACCATGATAATATGTTTATACTGCCTCCCTATGCTGAATCTTTTTATGAGAACAATGAGAAAAGTGGATGCTTTGAAGTTTATATAGGAAAAACATTGTTTCCATTTCTCTAGAGAGAATAAAGTATATACTTGTGTATTCCTTCTTTTAAAACATCTTTAGCGAGGCATAATTTGTACACCATTAGATTTACCCATTTAAAATGTACAATTTAATGATTTATAGTATATTCACAGAGTTGTGCAGCCATCACCACAATCTAAGTTTAGAACATTTTCATCATGCCAAAAAAAAAAAAAAAAAAAAAAAAAAATAAGCCCTGTACCCATTAGCCATCACTATCTACTCTGCCCTAAGCAGCCACTAACATACCTTCTGTCTCTGCAAATTCACCTATTCTGGACTTTTCATATAAATGGAGTTATACGACATGGCGCCTTTTAATTTAAACTGAGTTCTCTCACTTAGGATAATGTTTTCAAATCAGTTGTTCAATCCCTGACATGTTCTTTTAGCAGACAGTTAATATTTTCATCTTATGAACTTTCCCTTGTCTCCAATTTCTCAAACAGTTCAAAATCCTGGTGCAATAACTGGAGAAACAGGTTAGACCTGCTGCTGCTTTTATGGCTGCTACAGGGGATCTCATTTGAGAGCTCGTCTTCTACGGTCCAGTAGACTCTCCTAGACATGGAATGATGCTTTTGTTCCCCCCAGATTCTGCCTATAGTGGCATGTGCTTGATCTCATGCTTTTTGTTGCTGTCAATGGCATTTACATGCTCATTCATTGCTTTTTTAACACAGTAATCATGGTACCAGGTGGCTAGGTTTAGAAGTACTTCTGGCTTCAGCCTGGACCAAAACTTAAGCGTCTTCTGTTGGAACTGGGACGCCAGAACAGTCCTATTAGTGAATTTACTTTTAGCATCCTTGAGGTCTCCTCTGGCCTGCAGAACTTGGGTCATATAACCCTAGTCTACTCTAATAGTCTTTCTTAACTTTAAATTTTAGGGAGCAAGTGTTGAGGTCTTTGTTCCTTCCCTGTCAGAACCCTTGAGAAAAATCACTCGCCTTGATATATACTCTCCCGGCAATAATTCTACATTTTAAAGGCCTGCCTTTGTTAGAATATGAAGATACTTGTTATACACATTTCTAGAGGAATGAAAACCTGGCAGATGTGGGAGTTCCTTTAAAATTCTTCCTTGACTAGGGAAGACCCTTTCTGTGATGATGTGCTCTGTACGACGAGGCACAGAAGTGGAGCATGACTTCGATACCTCATTACACAATGTAAAGTTTTCCATCTGATAAATGATTTCTTTTTTTTTTCTTTTTTTAAAAAAGACTGTCTATTGCACCAGCTCAGCACTCTTCATAGTCGTCAGCTATGTTTCCTTGAACGCCAGAGTTGTGTTTGTGCTTTGAGTGTGACAGTCCGGACTCAGCAGTTTGCTCGTTCACAGTCATTTCTCCTACCCTTATGTTAAAACTCTCACATTTCCTTTTCAAATAGTCAGATCGTCTTGCCTTTTTGGGGGATGGGGTGGGGTGGGGTGGCGATTGATTTAACATTCTGCGTATTCCGTCAAATTTTATTTTTCTCTGACACCGTGAAGAGCAAATCATTTAAAAGTTAAAGAAAATTTGCAAAAATAAAGTGTAGAGCAGTCAGAAAGAGATTCCCTCACTCCACATATGCCTGCAGTTGTTGTGAGGAGAGTTGATAACCAACTACAGTAAGCTCCTCAAGCTGCCAACTGCAATGCTGAGAGCATTGTTTGTAGAAATTAGAGCTAATAAATATGGGGTATGGTCTTTACTGAAGTGGGAAAGTAGGGAGCATCACAAGTTCAGCAGGTTTAAATCTGGGGTCGCCTGTATTAGAATTAAATGATATGTATTTGCAATTGGAGGTTTGTTGTACTAATTTTCGTGAATTTTTTTTCTTCTAGTTTCTTGCAAGCTGCATCTACATTTATTATGATGAATCTGAGCCACCCTAGGCGAATAAAGAGAAGCTAGGTGAGTGGACTTGCAAGAAATTACTTTTTTTTTTTTCAAGGAAAGTAGATATTCCACATGTTTGATTTACTGTTCTCATAAAATATTACTGACTATATTGACTATTTTGGCCCCAAACAAGCCTACATTTTCTTAAGATTTAGAAAGAGCAAAATACAAATAACCACATGGCAGAATGTTCACTAGGAAGGACTCGAATGCTGGGACTTCCGGGGGGCCAGGGTACGGGTAGGGCATTCACCGACCAGATGGGAAGCAGAGCGAGTCCTGTTTTTCCTATGCCCGAGCTCCTTCTTTGGGCCAAGTGCTGTGCTAGGCACTTTCCATATGTGGAGAAAGATAATTAAAAGCCGTATTTTTCTATTCACGATTTTACTTGGTCACAGTTGTGGCTGAATTATTGCTTCAAAACTCAACAGATTAAAAGGAAATAGGAGAAAAAAAGACAATCCAAGTGACTATGGTAATAGAAAGGCTCAGGCTAGTTTAGTATCCTCATACACTGTTGGTGGCATTGCAAATTGGTGCAGCTACTATGGCAAACAGTCTGGGGGTTCCTCAAAAAATTAAAAATGGATATACCTTTTGACCCAGAAATTGCAATTCTGGGTATTTATCCAAAGAAAACCAAAACAATAATTCATAAAGATCTATGCATCTCTATGTTCACGGCAGCACAATTTACAATAGCCTAGATGGAAGCAACCTAAATGCCCATCAACAGACCATTGGATAAAGAAATTATGGTTCACTTAAACAATGACATGTTACTCAACCATAAAAAAATGAAATCCTACCATTCTCAATGACATAGGTGAACCTAGAGGTTATTATGCTGAGTGAATTAAATCAGGCAGAGAAAGGTAACTACCATATGATTTCACTTATATGTGGAATCTAAGGAACGAAAAGAAAAAACTAATTGAAAACAGACTCAGAAATATAGAGGACAATCTGGTGAGGGCTGGAGGGAAGGGAGGTTGTGAGGCTGGGAGAAAGGGGTGAAGGGTTAAAGAAGTACAAATTAGTTGTTGGTAACTGGTCACAGGGAAGGGGAGTATAGCATAGGAAATGCAGTTAGCATTAATGTAATGGCTAGGTGGAGAGCCAGAGGAGAGAAAGAGCAGTCAGGGGGATCAGTTCATAAACTAAATAAATGTCTAACCAATGGACTGTATACTTGAAATTAATAATAAAATAAAATTTTAAAAACATCCTTTGTCTTAAAGAGAAGAGAGGAGGTTAAAGAATGTTTACAGACCAGTTACATAAGATGGCAAATGAGAAATAAGTTTAGCCAGGTGTGACAAATGTTCTAAATTATTAAATTAAATTTCTCACTACTTAATTTGTTGAAAAGGATACACTCTCCTGTGAAGGTCTGCCATTTATGTACAAATATTTATTACTGTTGCCTATGGAATATAACTCTCAACCACATGGTTATGATTTCTGCAAAAGTTTACATGTTTTTGTTAAGAAATCTTATTTATTCATTATAAGTTCCAGGAGAAAATGTAATTTATTAGAAAATGTTATAGAATTTGAATTAATTTACCTCAATTTTAATGTATACACTGTGAGGATTAACTCACTATTTATGACGTTGTTAATTTGATTCTCTATGGCAAGAATTTGTTTGTTAGTGGAAACCACGAATGTCCCATATTTTGATGTTCCTTCCTCTGCCCCCTTGAGCAAAACAAATTAGTGATTCAGATTCATTTCGAAACACCTTGTGAAGCTTGTTTTGTTGTCTTATATGCGATTATTTTGAGTCTTTACAAAATCCCTGAGAAAAATAGCATTATTGCCAGGGAGGGAGATATCTCTTAGGAAAACTGCAACTCAGAGGGGTTAAGCCCTGGTCCAGGGGGCATGGGAGGTGTCGGAGCCAGACCTGTCTGTGCTCATGGCTCAGCCTTTTTCATGTGTCATGTTGCCTCCCGAGGGTTCTAGCTGTTAAACTGCACCAGTTAAAACACCTACAGGAAAAATTCGTGCACTGGTAATTCCTTTCCAAGGCTATGGGCTTAAAGTGTTCTTTATAAATCGCAAAACCAGCAGCTCAGAGTTAAGACTTGTAAGTGGTAGGGATGCAGTTGCTGTTTCTTCTGCCACTTCTGGGAGACCCACAGGATTTGGGTTCTGTTTACTTTGACACTTTTGGTTTTATTGCTGTGTTGGCAGTCCTGTTGGGTCGGCCACGAAGGTGGTTGAGCATCAGTGGACAGTTAGGACGCTCTAATTCCAGTAAGAATTCAGATTGTCTTTTACGAATCCTGCCTCCTTAGCATCACTCCTCTCTAGTTCTTCAGCACCAACCGCATTGCCAGTGCTTTTGTTCCTTTGCAAACACATTAATCATTCGTGCCTGAGCGATTGTCAGTTTCCTCACTGATATTTCTGCTCCTAATTTTTCTTGTATATTGACTATAAAACTGTATTTTCTCCAAATCAGAACTTGCCATAGTACCCCCCAGCTTAAAATCCTTTTATGACTTATCATTGCTTTCAGGATAAAGTTCCAACTCCTTGGGGTATCACACAAAGTTCTCCATGACCTTCAATCTCCAATCTCAACCTCTTCGCCATACACATCCTGTTCTCCAGACACATCTAAACTACTTGTGGCTCTCTGGACACATTGTTATTTAACATCTTCATGTGTCTCTTCATGTTTCCTCTTCTCCTGGGAACACCTCTGGACTCTCCATCACGTGAAAAATAATGTAAATGGAGCCATTTAAAAATGGACGCAGAGCCACCATGCCAGGGGGCTGCCTTGCACGTTTTGTTCCTTGAATCATTAGACTGAGCCAGGCCTTGGAGCCGGACTAAAACCAACATTGTTTTACAACCAGGTGTAAAGCTAGCAGAAAAGTCGACATCTTGACCACGAGGACTAATGATTACGGACGCTCTACCTGAAGATAGACCTGTGACTCTTCATGTGTAGCCATGAGTAGCTCAGCTTGTCAGCACCTGTAGGAATTCTTTCTCCTTTTCATGTAAGTATTGCTTTCCTTTCCTCGTAACAATCTTGTTTCACCCTGTGTTCGGACCCCGTTTGGGTTTCTGCTCCAGTCTGTGCTTCCCGCATTGCAGTTCTTTGTCACCTCGCAGTTTGGCTTTTTAAATCTCACGCTGACGACTCTAAGGTCTATCGCTGTCACAAAGGCCGACCGTGCAGGTACCTGTCTTTGTCTGCTACTGTCCGTCCAGTTCCTTATTACAATAATGGGATTTTGGCGATGCCGCCAGTCATAGCATCTGTTCTATTGATCACAGGGTGGGTGTGTTACCTCAGGTATGGGCAACCATAGAACCTTCTTGAGCACAATGATGGGCCCAGGGGTGGGCATGTGGACCAAATAAGGATAAGGTCTTCCCTGGGATTTTTCATATGTAAACTGGAGGGTTTCCCCTTGACTCATAACTGTATGGTTATTGCCTCAGAACCACTTTTTCCCAGGTCTCCTGACTCATGGAGGAGGCTGAAGAATAAAGCTCATGTTTAGAATGTGATAGAAATGAGAGGTAGAGAGCGGGAAAGGCCTGGGAGTGTCGAATCTCTGAGATCTATCCCTTATTAGATAGCAAACCTGGGTGAAGTTAACTTCCCTTAGCTCTACATTTTTAAATCTGTAAAATGGAGAACATAAAAGTAATACTGCCGACCTAATATGGTTCTTAGGAAGATTATGCGAAATAATGCATATAAATCACTTACCGCAGTCCCTAGCATAGAGGAAATGCTCAATAAATGTTAGCAGTGACTGTAGTTATAGCTAAAAGTAGAAGAGAGGGTCCTCTTCTTTGTCATCCACAGTGACCCTGGGGCTTTTCTACTGGAATTTAGACCTATTTATCATTAACTGTGGGCTAATCATGGGACCATTTCCTTTTCTCTAGTTATCTTTTTGGCCCATCCGTCAGGCTAATTATCATTTTTTAATGGCTCACCTTACTCACCTTTACTTCAGTTGTTTGAAACCCTTAAGTGACTTAAATCTTCATTAACATATGTAGAGAACATGTTCACGCTTGCAATGATATTAAAATATTTAAGGTACTACAATACATGAGGACCAGCGAAGAGGCTTTTTGCTTTTTCCATTACTAGAAATCTAATAACGTTGTAACGCAAAATAATTTTGATTGTTTCAAGCACCAAATTACTAAGTGGGCACGTTATGGTAAGGATGTGTGCACCGAGCGCGTTCTGCAGTTCGGTGTGCTCAGCACAATTGCTCTAAGAAGTCGCAATATTTTTTTCTTATTAACAGACTGACCTCATCATTCTATGGGCAAGCTGATAAACGTTCTTTCTTAGCGTCCTCTTAGGATGCATGTGAACTGTATTTTCAAGTGGGTATCACCAACCGCATTTCTTTTCTGTCACTCTGTCTCTGACCCAGCTCTTTAGAGACCTGCAGCAGCAGCATCTCTCTCATCTTTTCTGTTCCCCTGCCTCAGATCTAAGCGAAATTCCCGCCCCCCCCCCCCGAATCCCTTGGTGAGGTTGAGGTGGGGAGACACTAATGATCTCTGCTATTTCTCTTGAACTTTGACCTGTTTTGCTTGCCCTGGAGAACACGGTCATTGGAAAGAACAGACTACCTGACAGCAAAGTAACAAAAGAACCTGGGACAATACGAGTTGACCCACGTCCTAGTCTTGGCTCTGCCATTTGCTGTGTGACCTGGAATAAGTCTTTTCTTCTGTCTGGGTATCATTTTCCTCATCCATGAAATGATAAGCTTTTGCTGGGGGATATCACAAAGCACAGGTGTGATCTATGACCTAAAAGCGACTTTAATAGTTTAGAATCCAATGAATCTGTGTCGCTCATCCTTTTCTCTTGTTTAACTGAAAAACATTGGGCATGGTTTTATTCAGTGCTTGCTGATTGCAAGAAATAGAAACCCATCAGAATAGTCTGCACAGGAAGAGGGGTTGTTGAAGGACTGCGGGGACCATCTCGCAGGCGTCTCGAGACAGGAAATGAAGCTCTGCCAGGCCACAAGGGAGCGAGGGAAAGTAGGAACTGCGCCGACAGGACCGTCTCTGGGGACCTGACGACGTCTGTCTCGGTGCTGCTCCATTTGGACGTTCTCTCCATCCTCCTGCTTCCTCCTGCAGACTGGTTTCTACTACTTAACTTTGGATTTTCTGCTTTCTTATAATTCTGCATTATCTTGGCACAATGCCGATGCTGACCAGACTCTGTGATCTTCAACAAGTTCTGTGCCTCCCACGATCCAGCCTCCTCAGACCCTTAGGGACGCTTCCTTTCGCCACCTTAATAAGAGAGAGCTGGGTTTGGTTCAGGCGTCTGTTCCCGGTGCAGTCACTGGTGGCCCAGAGACACATGTGTCAAGGGCTGTGGAGAGGGCGGTTGCTTTAAAAAAGAAGGGAGACAGTGAAACAAAGACGGGCACATCTGCTAGAGGCCTAAGGAGAATACAATCCAGGGACTCTGGGTCTTGAGCTACATCCTTGTGTCATTTATCAAAATCCATTGGCGAGATTTGGGATGGACCGAAACCAATGATCCTGCTAGTCAGGCGTGCAACAGTACTCACCGAACCCCCACAGAGGGGCGACATCTACGCAATCGGCCACCTCTATAGAGTACCTACTGTGGTTCCAGTTTGAGACTGTTCTGCTGGGATCGAATAGGTAATGTTGCCAAAAAGCTTTCATTAAAGGCGACAATGTATTCTGTATTGCAAATGCAAAACTTTTCTCTTTAAGTTTCCCCTTCGCCTAAGACTAGAGTATCTTGAGTTTAAAATCGCTTATGTTTTTCTTAGTGAATATAGGATCCCCCATCTTGGGAATGATAGAAACTTACACAATTCTGTACTATTGCTGTGTCATGCCATTGTGAAACACATGTAGTCCTATGTATCAGCTATCCATTGCTATGTAACAAGTTACCCTTAAACTTAGCAGTTTTAAACAATAAATGCATATTATCTCCCAGGAATCCAGGGATAGCTTTGCTGAATGGTTCTGGCTCACAGTCTTTAATGAGGTTACAGTTAAGCTATTGGCCAAGGATGCAGTTATCTGAAGGTCTTACTGGAGCTGAAGGAATTACTTCCAAGCTCATTTGTGTGGTTTTTGGCAGGCCTCAGTTTCTTGTTGGCTGTTGGCCGGAAACTTCAGTTCCTCATTACTGGGCCTGCCACAAACTTCCTGAGTGTCCTCATGATATGATAGCGGCTTCATCCAGATTGAGGGGGAAGAGAGAAAGAAAAAGAGAGAACTCCTTAGATTGAAGCCATAGTCTTTGAAGTGACATATTATTTCTGCCATTTGCTATTGGTCACATAGCCCAATCCTGGTACAATTGGGGGCCATCTTGGAGTCTGGCTATCACACCCTGTACCTTTGAGCAGGACAGCTAATTTCTCTGAGCCTCATCTTCCTCTTCGTTAAATGGGAATGAAAGTGATGGCTAGAGGTGATGACTTTATGGAATGTTACTGAAGATCTAGTGAGGTGATGGATGAGAAAGCCCTTTGTAAATTGTAAAATATACTGGATGAAAAATTCGATGTCACTGATCTGGAGGTGAGGGGTGAAAGTCAAAAGCAGTAGAGTAGGGAGAAACATGGCTATCTTAGGCCACAGCAATTTTCCCCCCACACAGACGATCTAAGCTCCTTCTAGTGCTGGGCAGAGTAAGAACATGTAGAGTTTGCGGTTAGTGTGGTTACGATGTTTTTTGACATAGCAAAATTTTATTTTTCTAAGAAAAATAACTGGAGAAACAAACCTCACTGCAAGGTTTGAAAAGTGTGAGGACATCGATTTATTCTTACAATATAATTTGTTAATGAGTTGATTGTCCATGAATTAAAAACATATGGATTCAACTTTAATGGCACGATGCAGAACTTGAAAAAAATGCAAGGACATTGAGTAGTGTGACCTAATTTAAAAAATACCCTGTGTCCCTAGATCACCCTTTCGCAGATCAGCATGAGATCTTATCCACAGGCAAAATGGTCTTGCCAACAAACTGGCTGGTACCATTTTTTTTTTTTTTTGGCATGTGTAGGGCCTGTCTCTTGATAGTTGTACGTGTACAGACAGAATTTATAATGGAGGCGAGACTTCGATGCTGAGAGTCCAGTGTTAGAGGCTGGTTAAGCCTTTGGCTCCTAAAACAACCACCTCATAATCAAGTCATATTTTCCAGTTCTCACTCTTTGACTTACTTCTCTGGCCTCATTATATTTTTGTTATCTGTGTATCATCACAGTTCTCAGGTGCTTCCTTTATAACTAGAATCACAGGACCGTAATAGTTAAAGTCTCAAGAAAATCTTCGAGAACTTAGTACAAGGAAATAATATTAAAAGGACCAAGGGTGAGAGTCAAGGGATGCAAAATTCTCCATTTATATTGGAGGGTCCATAATTTCATCAGCTTCCCTAATGGCACAACCCTCTATATTACAGATGAGAAGTGTTATGGGCTGAATTGTGTCACCTCAAAACTTGTATAGGTCAAAGCCCTGACCCACACAGTACCTCAGAAAGTGACTGTATTTAGAGATAAGGCCTATAAAGAGGTAATTAAGTTAAAATAAAGCCATTAGGGTGAGCCCCAATTCAGTATGCCTGGAGTCCTTATAAACAGGGGAGATTTTGACACAAAACGAGACCCTGGGGTGTGTGCACACAGAGGGGTGACTGTGAAGAGGCAGCAAGAGGACAGCCATCTATAAGTTCTCCCAACATTTTTATAGCAATTCTCGGGTTGAAACAACTAAATTTCTCTCTGTTAGAAATATCTACAGGCATACCTCAGAGATATTGCAGGTTTGGTCCCAGACCATCGCAATAAAGTGAGCTATAATCTTTTTTGCTGGTAGAGCATTTTGCCTTCAATTTGTAAACAACCCCCTCCAACCCAAAAACAAACAAACAAACCCACACAGTATCCATGAAGCACAATACAGCAAAGTGCAGTAAAATGAGTTTCCTTTTCTTTTCTTTCATTGGTCATTAGCTGGGATAATATCTGAGCTTCTGAGCTGCACTTTTGCAGTTTTCTGAAACAAGAGAGAAAAAACGATAGGAATCTAGGACTTATCAAGGATTTCACCCCAGTAGGCAGGAGTTAATCAAAAATAAAACAGTTCTCACATGTACCACAGCTTGACTTCTTCTAGTCTCCTGAGTAGACCAAAAACTTCAAGTCTTGTTATTGGATTAAGATGGTCCTGGACTACTTAAGCCCCTAAGCTTCTTGAATTAATCAGTTTTGGGTATTTCTCTTATATTCTCAAATATCAGAAAATATTTTTTTTGCTTTTGCTTCTCTTAGGAATAGCAATTAATTATGTGTGTTATTATGCTCACTGCATATGTTGTGGGTCTTACCTGCTCCTCTGTATTTCCTGTCTTTTGATTGTCTGTAATTAATCTCAATAGAGTATTTTAACCTAATTTTCAACTCAGTAATTCTTTAGTTATGTCTCATTTGGGATTAAAGCCATCGTTTTAATTCTTAATTTTTGTTATTGCTGAATTTTTAAAAATCTGGCTTTATCTACATTTTTTAATTTGTGTGTTCTTAATAACATGCTCAAAATACCTAAATCAAAAATTGATAGAGCTACAAAGAGAAATAGACAAATCTGCAATCATAATGGGATACGATAAAACAACTTTCTTAGTAATTGCTAGTAGAGAAAACTTATCAGGAATACAGATAATTTGAACAGCACAACTTACAAAACTACTTACTGTTCCCAAGAATGGTGCACCCAACAACTGGAGAATCTGTTTTACTTTCCAAGCCCACAGGAAATACTTAAACAGAAATTGACCACAGACCTATAGATTTAGAGATCCATTGGGAAGATTTACATCAAAGATGTCAGTTCTTCCAAATGGATCTATAGCTTCAGTGCTATCCTAATCAAAATACTAACCAGGTACTTTCCAGAATTTGAAAAGCTTATTTCAAAATTTGTACTAAAATTAAAACACTGTGAATAGTCAAGATGCTGTTGAAGAAAAAAAAAATAACCGTGGGAAAACATGGCCTACTCACTATTGAGACTACATATTTATAGTAATTAAGAGAATGTGGTATTGGCAAAAGGACTGGAAAATAGATCAATGGAACAGAAGAGATGACTCAGATATTTATTGCTGTGTATATGGATACTTGATTTATGACAAAGCTGACCATAGAAGGCTAGGAAGAAAACTTTTTTTTTTTCAATAAATAGTGCTAAGGTAACTGGATATTCATATAGATAAAAATAAAATAGGACCATTTCTCTCTCTCACACACACACACACACACACATATATATATACATATATATGTGTGTGTGTGTATATATATATGTGTGTGTATATATATATGTGTGTGTGTGTGTATATATATGTGTGTATATATATGTGTGTGTGTGTGTATATATATATATTGTTTTATATATATATATATATATATATATATATATATATATATATATATATATATATAAACAATTCCAAGTAGATACAGACCTAAGCGAATGGCAAATCATAAAAGCTTTTAGATGCTCAGTATCTTTAAGACTTCAGGGTGTGGAAAAACAAGACTCAAGAACTCTCACCATATAATAAAGGATTGATATATCTAACTATGTTAAATTAGGATTTTTTGCATACCAAAACACAATGAAAGACGGAAGGCAAACCACAGAGTGAGGGGAAAATATATATGTATAGTAAAAATACATATAATAAATGAAAAGTTTGTATCTATGCTATATTTTAAAACTCCTTCAGATTAATAATAAAAATATATACTATCCAAGAGAAAAATGAGGAAAAGTTAAATGATAGTTTATTGTCTAGTTTCTATAACTTGATTATAATCTCATGAGGAAAAGATCTTTTTTTTTTTCTGTTTTATCTAATGTACCCTCATCCTTAGGACAGTGTCTAGCACGTAATTGTTGCCCTCTAGACACTTATTGCATGTTCTCGTTTAACTCTCATAGCAAATCCAAGAGTGAAGGATTACTGCTATTCCCAAATCACAGTAAGAAAACAGAGTTAGAGAGGTCATAGATGTCTAGCCAAGGTTCACTACAAAGCAGATGATAAAGTCAAGACTCAAATTCATGCCTTCGGACATCAAAGCCTACTTTGTTCCCACTATGTTAGCTGCAACATTTTCCAGTGCTGCTAATGGCCAGTCGTGGGTAACCATGTATTTCAAAGGGAAATATTGCAGGCCCCAGGTGACTTATGCTTTTCATGGAGGGCTACACCAAGCCGATGTGTGTGGCTCAGAAACCTGGGGATGGGCATCATCTTCTCCATGGAAATCGTTGCATCCTTTTCATCTAACTTAATAGTTTTCAGATGAGATGGTGCCCACAGAGGGTTGGGCTGGGTAGTCCCCATGCCACAAGGTGAAGGCAGAGGCTTTCTTTTCTGGCTTGGCCAATTTACTTATTCCTGGTGAGACAAGCGAAATGAAAACCACAGCTTTCTTCATCTGCCAACATTCAGAATGCTCAGCTAAGAACTATCTCCTGTTATCATCACTCGGCACTGCCAGTATTCATTATCAGAATAGCGAATAGTGAGTTCAATGTTTAATGAATGCAGAGTGGATTATGGGGATTATAAGACTTTACATTCACTTATTCATTCTTAGATTTAAACAATGTGATATAGGATAAAAACTTATGAAAATGCCAAACCATTTATCTCAAGTTCCACATATGCTAGTCTGTGCCTTACGAAGTCAGATACAACAGCCAAACGCAGCGTGCTGAATTATAAAGCCAGTACCTGCATGGAGGATGGACGTGCTCCAATGCTCCTGAACAGAAAATGGAGAGAGACTCCTATGAACAGCCAATTTAATGAAATGATCTTTGAAAGAAGCCAGTAGCACTTTTTAATTTTTTTGCAGGGAATTTTTTTTTTCAGTATTTTAAGGAAATTAGTACCCAGAAATTTTAACAGTCATGCATAAAAGATACTCCCTTTGCTTTTGCAAAAATTCAAATATGTTACTGCCATGCTGAGCTTCAAGTTAGATTTGCTGCTTGAGTAAAGAATAGGGCTATTCCCATACGTTACCACTCTTCCCGTCTAAAATCTTTTCCATTCTTTAGAGCCTGTATTCCTTGCTCTATGGTTTACTGTCACATGCTGCCTTGGGTCAGCTAGTTGGGAGAATAAGAAATCATGGCTGGGTATTGTCAGAGCGGAGACACGGACCAACCTAGGTAGTTAGCTGCCAAACAGTGTGACCAGAAGTCCAAGACACAATGGCTCAAAGCCTGCTCTCCCTGGCATTGCGATCTGCAAGGACCGATCTGCTTGGTCAGGTTGCCTCCAGCAGTCCCTGAACTGTGGCGATCCTTCTAGAGAGGTGGCTGCCAGTGTCTTGGTTTCGAGGGTCTGTCTCAGTTGAATGTATAGGGACAAATTCTGCATAAAGCTTATAAGAACTGGTGGGTTTGGTCTTGCTGACACCTTGGTTTTAGATTTCTGGTTTGCAGAACTGTGAGAGAATGAGTTTATGTTCTTTTAAGCCTCCCGGTTTGTGATCATTTTTTATAGTAGCCCTTGGAAGCTGATACAGCAGACCCTGGGGCTCAGACTCAGGCGAGGTTACAGGCCCACTAGGGACCAGGTAAAACCAGTAACCAGGACCGAAAGAAACCCAGTTATAGGGAAGAGACCTTCAAAAGAGACCAGGCATAAAGTAGAGGCTCAAGCGCTCATCTAAGCAGTAAGACTAGTTCCAAACATCCCACTGATGGGAATATGATTTATGTGAGAACAATGAGCTCAGTTATTTTTTATGAAAATAACTATTATTTCCCAAACTATGGGTCACTACCCATTAGTTGGTTGTGAAATCAGTTAAGTGAGAGACAATAGTTTTTTGTTTGGTTTGGTTTGTGTTTGCTTTTAAGAATGCAGTAAAGTGTGTCAGATTGCATCACCCATGGTCAGGGGAAGGAGTTTTATTAGTGAGATGCTGTCAGAGAAGAGATGGCACTCAATCGAATCCGTTAACAAAAAGACGATGCAAAAGCAGAAGCAGCCAGACACGGTGCAATGTCTGGGCCTCGTAACAGCAGTGAGAGATTATCATTCTTAGGTCTGAAGTGGTAAAGGAAAGAGAACTTCCAGAATACCGGAAGGACAGAGTGGCCTGACAGGAGCCATGATCTTTGGAAGAGGCAGGCAGACATCCCATAGAAAGCTGGTAGGTAGAAGCCAGTATGAAAAATGCCCAGTTCCACTCCCCTCCTGCCACTCGCATTGCCTGCTTGTGCCCTCTTCCACTGGCCAAACCCAGCTTTGGTTGGGGTGGGGGCGGGCAAGAGAGTCTCCAGATATGATCCATGTGCACCTGCTGGAGAAAAGTGGAGAGTGAATCTAGAAGAGCTAAAGAAACTGATCCAGAACAGTGCCATTTCTTGATGCTTTGTATGTGAGTCCAAGTTGCAATAGAAAGTATTTTTCTTACCGTGTGTTGTGGTCAAAAAGTTGAGAAAAACTGGAATAATGGACAGAATTGTTCTGAAGCTGCAAGTTGAAAGCTTTCAGAAACAGGGCCAGGGCTGCAGCTGGGAGGGTCGGAATGGTTCTGTGGAACGTCTTTCCTGTGACTCTACAGGCAGATGGCCGTGGGTCCTTCTGCACAGTGTGACCTTGATTATATTTTATGAGCTCTGTATTTTATGCTGTCATTTTGTCAGATGCACACCTCAGATCTCCCATGATAGTCTGAACTCCTTGAGGGGAGAAGCAGTGTCATGGGCTTCTTACGTAATGCCCACAGTGCTTTGGGGATAATGGCACTGCACATACCACAGTCAATTACGCATGAACTGGAACAGACCGGATGGCCTTCTGGTCTTCCAATCAAACCTGGTGCTGCAGACCTTCATTCACTCTGAGGAAACCATAAGAGTTGAACTTAAAATCTGATTCCTCCTAAGAAGAGTTTCATTTTAATGGGCACTGAGGCTGTAAGCTAAAGCCAGAACTCATTTAGCTACTAGACTCATTGCAACCCTCACAGGATTCATCTTTGAATTTTTTTCCTTCGACTCTGACATTCGCATCGAAGCTCCAGTTCCAGAAACCATCCAGACCCTACCTTTCTGATTGGATTTCTCGGCAACTTGGTTCTCTCTCTAGAGTATGTAAAAGAAAGGTCTGAACCTGAAAAAGTGGATGTTCTACACCCCAGGCTTGATTTTTGCCAGTAACTATTTGGGTTAGCCTGAGCAGGTCAGGTGGCCTCTGAACCTCAGCCATGGTATCGTCACAGCCACAAGCAGATGCTGCGATGCCAAAGGGAAGGGGCCAACAGGATGGTCGAGATTAAGAAAGGGAAGGGCCAAGGCTCTTTCTATCTTTCAGATTTCTATCAAGAGGCCAAATTTACTTCCGATCTCCTTCAGATCCTTCTTTAATCCTTCACAACACACACACACACACACACACACACACACACCACACACACACACACACACACTACACACAAGGATCTAACTGACTGCTAGTGGGGTGGGACCTCAGTTGTCTTCACTGACAGCAGGGGTGAATGCGAAATCAAATTTGGCTTAAGGAAAGCTGCCCCCTGGTCTGTAGTGGTTGGTTTATACACACAGATTGGGCTTCTGAACAAACAACGTGGATTCTAGTTGTGCCGCACAGGGAGGAAGTAGAATGGGGCTCAGATATATATTTTATGTCCCTTATTTTTGAGGAAGACAAATGTTAAAGAGTTTTGAAAAGCATGCAGTTGGTTCACAAATTCATAAGTTTGTATACAAACTGTGTGTGTGTTTTCCAAAGCTCTTAAATGCCTCTTATCTCAAGAATAAGCAGATAGGGAAGATATCATTGCCTGTTATGGTTTGAATTGTGTCTCTCCTAACCCCACCACCTGTGAATGTCACCTTATTTGGAAATAGGGTCTTTGCAATGTAATTAAGTTAAGATGAGATCATATTTGATTAAGGTAGACCCTAAATTAATATGATTGGCGTCCTTTAAGAAGAGGAGGAGAGCCATACACAGAGGGCGATGATGAGAAGAGACAAGGAGAACGCCATGGGAGGGTGGAGGCATCTAGAGGTCAAGAAATGCTAAGGACGTCCAGCTGTCACCAGAATCTGGGAGACTAGAGACATGGGACAGAGTTTCCCTCACAGCCCTCAGAAGGAACTAACCTTGCTGACACCTCGATTTCTGACTTCCTCCCTCCAGAACTGTAAGAGAATACATTTCTATTGTTTTAAGTGACCCAATTTATAGTGCTTGGTTTCAGCAAATCTAGCAAACTAACACACTATCTCATTTTATAGCTTAGGAATGTAAGGTGGCTTTAGTCACCACCTGCTCTTATACAACTTTTACGATCTCTACTCTGAATGTTCCAAAAGTTACAGTTTTTAACATTTTATTATACAGCATAATATATCTGGCACATGTTATATTTTTAGCACTTTATTATAGCACTATGGTTTTCTTTTCCGAGAAATAGTGGGGCTGGACTCGGGCTCCCTTTTAGTTCATCCTCTGATCGTAACACCCTGCTTAACAAAACCTCTGGGAATGAAGCTTGTTAAAAATGAAGTCAGATAGGCAGAGTTGGAGAGTGACCCATTTAAAACTGCCTCCTAGAAACTGAAGATCATTACACACAGACGTTCTTGGAGAGGCTGTGGTAGGCGGGGAGTCTGCAGCTGAGGGAGAGGGTCTGATAACAGACAGGGAGTGTCGGGTTCCATCAGGAAGGACGGGGAGCAAGATGCAGGCAGACTGAACCATGACGGACAGATGGAGGCGCAGAGAAGCCCTTCTTCAGATATGCTACCTGTGCTTCCTCCAAAGGGTCCCAGGCGTTTGACTGTCACACCTCTTCAAAGGGTGATGACAGTTGCCTTAGGGAATCTCAGAGCCAGGCTCTAGGTACAGGCTTGGCCCAGCTGCGTCCTTCCTCTGAAAAGCTGCCTTCAGTCGCCTGGTGTCTGCTTCCCATCTCACTGCCGCAGCTTGCTGGCTTTTGTTTTCTTTCCTTTTTTCTTTTTCAGAGCTCCTCACAGGAACTGTTTGGCAGGCAGCTCAGGGCCCTGCAGAGAAGGCAAGTCTAACAAGCTTGTCCTGTTGATTGATTAAATAGGACAGGCCAGGGGCAATGGGAGTGGCAAAATTCCTCTCTGATTGTCCTAAGGGTGGGGCTCAATGATGAATGGGGTCTGATTGTGGCCCAGCCTCTGGAGAGCCTGCTGGTGCCCCCGTCTGGAGACCCTTCTTGCTTTGAGTGCATCTTGGAAAGCAGTACAGAGCTCTCAGCAGGATCTGGTGCAAAAGGGCCAAGACTATTTATTTATTTTTTAGCCCAGTTGTTGCCCTCAAACCTTCTCTGTGCAGTATGGAGGTGGAAATTGATTCTCCCCAAACCAAGTGCCGCAACCAAAGCCAACTGCTAGTAAGAAACAGGGAAGAGCCAGCTTCATACATACTGGGTGTTCCAAACTGGGACCTAACTGGGATCTCCAAGAGTCCGCTGGGAAGCCTCAAGTGTGTAATTTCTCCTCCAGCAAGGTCATCTCTTCCTATCCAGAGCTGGCTGCTTAAAGCTTGGAAGACAATGACATTGACCTGTAGTTCTACTTGTACATGACTTTTAGTCAGCAACTGGGCAGGGAAGTAAATGCAGGCATTAACTTATTTCATTCTCTCTTCTCTTCTCAACGCCTCCTCCCCACCCTCCAGCTCTATCTCTGGATATAATAAGCAGATAGAACTTGGTTCTTTATTTGTAAAATAAGGGGATTGAAGATAATCTCTAAAGGAACTCTGGCTTTGAAAAGTCTTGTGTTTCTATTTTAACTGGTTTCATCCACATCTCCTCTTCCGTGGGCTCAGGAATGCATTTCTGCATGTCTGTCCTGACAAGCAGTGCCTGAGAAGTTGAGCAGAAAACTTGCCTCAAATTAGATTTACTACAGGACATGATTAGACATGAAGGCCCGAAGTGATGCTCTGCACTGCTCTTGCGGGATCCCCAGCCTTCTTCCTGCCCTGAACACAGGCACCTCCCTTCTCCTGAACTTGTCTGGTCATCCCAGGTATCTGTCCATTTGCCTGCTTTGACCTGTGGTAATTTCATATTCTGCACCTGTGCCAGACTCTGAGAATTTGTAACTTCATACCATACTCTGCACAGATTCTTCAATACATATATGACTCTCCACGACAGCAGCAGCCTCTGGGTTCTCTTGGAGGAGTTTGGCCTGCTTTATTTCCTGGGGCTGGTATCCCATTTATACCCTTCTGACTCCGTTCTCCAGATCAGCGGTGAATTTTCTGGGCCTGGGATTGGTCTCTACTGAGGCTAGTTTGCTACGGGATTAGTTTGTCAAACTGACAGAGATCGAGAAGTCCAGTGTGCTAGTAATGCCTAGAGTGAATGAATGAGGAATAGGTTTCCAGGTGACATTGCTGTAGACACAGGCCAAAGTCTAGAGACATAGAGAATCTGTATCAAAGAGACTCAGGAGCGGTCGGGAAGGGACACTCTGGCAGGGCTTGCGGAGGCCAGGACTCCAGTTCCAGTAAAGACACAGAAAAGGCAGTAAGGACCTGTGTGTAAAGGAATAAGACATGAGCCCTCTTCCAGGCCTTATTGAACAAGGCTTGGTTTTAGATCGAATTATAGTAGGTCAGTTATAAAAAACTGGCTATAAGACGAGAACTTCCTTAGTAGCTGCTGTGGATTGAATCGTGCCTCCCCTGCTCCCCAAATATATGTTGAAGATTAACTGCTTATATCGGTGAATATGATTTTGAAAATAGCCTTTGCAGTTGTATATAATCAAGTTAAGGTAAGGCTCCACTTGATTAAGGTGGGCCTTAAATCCAATATGACCGATATCCTTATAAGAGGAAAGAAATTTGGAAACAAATACTTAGAGAGGAAGGTCATGTGAAGATGGAGGCTGAGATTAGAGCCAAGCACCTACTAGCTAAAGATTTGCAAAGGCTTGTTAGCAACTCCCAGAAACCAGGAGAGAGGCATGGAACAAACCCTCTCGATAGCCCTCAGAGAAGCCACTCACTCTGATTTCAGACTCCTAGCCTCCAGAACTATATAAGAGAAGAAATTTACTTTGTTTTAAGTCACCCAGTTTGTGGTAATATGCTACAACATCCCTAGGAAACAAATACAATAATCAAGTTAACATAACGTGGACCCACTGACATGCCGGGTCTTCTTACATATTCTCTGCATGAGAGTAGGACGGATTTCAAAGGTTGGTGAAGGACTGAACCAAAAGGTGTGATGACCTTCAAATGGTAGGGCAGTGGTTCTCAACTGATATGTATGGCTAGAGTGTTGTGAGAGTGGATGCAACGGGCATTGGTGTGTGCCAGGATTACAACATTATGACCAAATTTGTGTGTGTGCCATAATTACGAAGATGGGATGTGTTTGTGAATGGGCTGGAGCAATCTGATACGCACTTCCTATATCCTCCTTGCCTGTCCTTTCAGGCTTTACATTGCAGTTTTCCATCCTCCCACCCCAACTCCCTCACCTGTCAACACACAGGTTGAGACACACTGTGTTAGAGGAATGTAGGGGCAAAGAGAGAAAGAGATCACTGCATAGTTCATCTGATACCTTGTCTTAGTTAAGAAAATGGTAGATGACGTAACAAACAAACCCTGAACTGTTAGTGTCTTACATAAGAGAAGTTCTTTTCTCGCTAATGTAATATGCACTATAGGTGTTCCTGAACAGCAGACCGATCTCCTCCACACAGTGATTCAGGGACCCAGGCTCCTCGCAGCTTGAGACTTACACTTTCTCTCGTCTTGGAGTTCTCTGCTCTAGTTTACCAAGGAAAGGGAGTTGGTGAAAGTCTCACGTACTTCTCAAAAGCCATGGTCTATAAGTGTAAATTATTACTTCTTTCATATTCTGTGAGATAGACAGCCCGACAGCCCTACCTGGAAGTAACTGGAGTTGTGCTAAGAAATGTGGTACCTGGCTGTGTTCACCTTCTAGCAACACTTCTGCTACAGATGGGCACAAAATTTTAGTGGTGAGCTATCCATCTCTGTTATGCTGCTTCAAATAGTTCTCAGAAATTTCACATCATAGATCTCAGAGATTACGTTCTATTCTTTGTTTGAATTTTTATGTAACACACAATAGAATTGGCAGCCATTTATAGTAAAAGAGAGGCAAACATTTCTGAATAAAACCTGTGATTGAATCCTGGCTCCAACATTTAATAATTGTATAAATTTTGGGCAATTTACCTAAATCCTCTGAGCTTCAACTTCCAGATTTGTCAAATAAAGATAATAATATTTATTTACATATTTAGTAGCTAGAGATGATATATATAAAGGACTTGGCATATAATAAGCACTTATTAAATGGTACCTTTTATTTTAATTTCAATAGAATCCTTGCCAGTAGATTTTTGTTAGTTAACACATTACTGTCAGACTTAAAATTGCCTTAAGTTAGAGATATTTTCTTGTAACCTAAATTAGTTTCCACTTAGTCACAGAAAGTTAGAGTTAGAAGTCCCTTGGAGATCATCATATTTGATTTCTGGGGACACTAAATGACTTATTCAAGGTCACAGAAGCAATTAATGGCCTAGATAAGACTAAACTTTAAGTGTTTTTTACCTGTAGTCCAGTGTGCTATATAACCCTTCTTATTAAATTACTAAAAATTGAGCATACCAGAACCGTAGCTCTTAAATTGGAACTTTTAAATGACTCATATGTCTGGTTTGGTTGAGTAGGATTTCTGGGCTAGCTGTCATTTTTGTGAATTCTCTGTCATTAGTATCATAGTGCAAGAATTACCTTCAAATAAAGAATTTCGGTGTTTCCAGAGAGGTTAACTCTACTTAGCCATTAAAGTGTGACTTCTAGTACATTTCCTTCTGAAAAAAATAGTGTGTTTTAAATAGCTATTTAAAATTTTCTAAATGCAATGTTTTAAATGAATATTTTTCTTTTTATTCCTTCTTTTCTAAACCATCAGGGCTCTTTTCTTTCAATGATTTTCTGATTGTTAATATAACGTATCATCTCCATGTAGGGTGCGTGTGTGTGTGTGTGTGTGTGTGTGCATATGTGTGTGTGTGTATGTGCGTGTATTTTCTCACTCAGTAAATATAATATTTTGTAGTGAAAATCCCAAATGACCTAGGGACATTGTTTTGAGATAACTGAATTTCTGACAAACATTACTCATAAAGGTAGAGGCTTCAGTTCTGACTACATGGTCATGTGTTGAATATTAATAGAAAGTATGAGAAGTCATTGCCAACATTGTCACATATAACCTGAATTTAGCACTGTCTTTTTTTTTTTTATCTCCCTAAATTGGTCTTTGCCAGCCCCATTAGAGAGGGCTTAATGATCAGAGAATATAATCTTACTGCCTTGTGTGCTTTGAAGAGGTCTTCTGTAAGTCTCCCCACAACCCGAGACGACTAGGGTAGAGTCACCACCTCCTTAACTTCATCAAGTCAACACTCGAGGCCATGGAAAGGTACAAAGAATTCTTAGCATTAGGGGCCCATGGGTCAGACTATCAGAGATCTGTCTCCAGAGGGATTAATTCCTCTATATCACACTTCCAAAGGGTGATTCAGGCTTAGGTCTTTCCTTGAATGGAGGGTACTCCATGAATGTTCCCTCTCCTACCTCTGTCTCTCCCCTGTTTTCATGCATCCCCTCCTTTTAAATTCATCAATCTTAATCTCTCTACCCTCAGCTTCATGAAAGGCCTCTCTCTCCATCCCACCCACAGAAGTAAATGTGGGGTCCTTGGTCCCTCCATTTCTGTATCAATTAAAAACTTTATTCTTTGGCCAGATATTAATAGAAGTGCTCCTTGGCTTAGCTGCAATAGATTGGGGGAAGTGTGTTCTGGTCCCAATAACTACAGCCCATTTCCTCATTGCTCACCAAGGAGGCAAGCACATTTGACCAACATGAGAGTTTTAAAAGATAGCATGGTTTAATATCACATGAAGAATAGAGTCCTACAGTTAACATGGATTTCACTTTACCAGTTTGGAAATGTTAAATGCTTGTATTGCTATGTGAAGGCCAATGTGACTTCTTCTTAGGCCTAACTGACCTTACAAGGGTTGCCACACCCTACTTATTATAAATGCCTGGCACGCTCCTATTGCTGTACTGATAGTGAGGCACCAGTTATGATTATTGTCTTCTATTGAAATATACCTGTGTCCTTATACACGGAGATCGGTGTCCCCCTTGGATGATGGCTCCAGAAATGATCTGAGTTTAGGATGCTTTTAACTTCAGAACCATTCACAGTGAGGGCTAATTTTGCTGATTAGCTAAATCTGAGTCTTATGTCCAGTTTTGGGTGGTGGGGGGCGCACCCACCTCAACTATAGTGATCAAGCAGAATTGCCTTAGGATGGGGGAGAGGATATTTCACACAGGAAGGCATGCTATGCAGACAGCAAATCTCCACATGTTTACTCTAGAAAAGATGGTGTTCTTATGGGAAACAATTAATAGACAATATCAGACAGTGTGTAATTAAATACTGGAGACAGTGTGGAAGGAGAGCCTACAAGTATGAGGATAATCAGAGAGGGCTTCATACAGAGGCTCTTTGGCCTAGATTTTAGAGAAAGATGTCAGATCGTGGTTCATAACAGAAATAAAGACACAGGCAGGAAAATAGAGTGGGGAAGCCTGAGACAGGGAGTAGAATTCATCCTGTGGCAATAGCATGGCCCATCGAAAACAAAGGATGGTATAACACACAACTCCTACCTTTGCAGCAAATTTACCTATGATGTTCTGCTTCTCAGTGTTCTCTTGGCTTCCCCTGGGATTGAATTAAAACTCTGCTTACATCTGAAGGATCTGAGATCTATTAAATGGTGGAGGTCTTGGTGCCCGGAAATGAAGGGAGGAGAGAGGTTTTAGGACTAAACTTCCTCATCAGCAAAACAGGGACCACCTAGGAGGAAAGGCAGCCCCTTTCTCCTCAAACCTGCTGGTGAATGCCTGAAATTGCATCAAGGAGATAATGCTTCTGAAATGGCTTATATGATTATTCCTAGATAGAGGGGCTTCGTGACAAATTCTTTCTTGTTATGATGTTTATAAATGAGCTTAGATCCTTGGAAGGTCAGGATGATAAGGTGAGTAAAGGACTGGAATGAAATAAATATTACCAAAAGTGAACAATGGGTGTCTAAGGAAGTGGGGGAAGACTTCAGAGAAAGGAGCAAGACTTAGTCAGGGACAAAAGTGCTACTTTCTAGTACGCTGATGCTGCTGGTGTGGGGAGGAACGTTGGGTGCTTGACAAAGCCATGACCTTCTGTGTGGTAATATGGTAGAAACTCCTTTTACAACATGTTCTGGAAAGCAATGTAAATATTTATTTGCAGGCACATCATGTTTTATATACTGTGTGTGTGTGTGTGTGTGTGTCCTGTTATCTACAGAACTATGTGACCTTTTGCTCTTAGAGTCATGCTGTGGTTTGGGAGGAATGACGCAGTCTGATGGCTGTGTTCTTAGTCTTGTCCACAGCACATGGCTCGGCAAGTGAATGGAATATGCAGACGGAGGTGCAGAGTGGGAGGGCAGCTGTGAATCTCCAGCCTGCTTCGGGTGTAATCACGAGAAAGGCTTTGCTTCCGGGGAGCCTTTGCGGCTACTCCAAGCTGCACTCCCATGTTTATTTTGGGAACTGCAGAGACTCAGAACCCAGCATGACACTTGCATGACGATTTATTTTTTTTAAGGGTTATAAATATGTAACTCCTTTTGTAAGAAATCAAAGCTCTTCTGGTACATTTTATAATCACTTACCAGTACCCTCCACCTCTCTGAAATAAGCTAGATTACATGTTAATGCAATTTGCATTAATGGTTTCATCTTCATTAAATTATCAGCATTTTCTCCACTGGCATATAGACATGCTCCCCACAGTTGTCTGTTTCAAAGGCATGCTAACAGACCTGACACAGGTGCCCGGAGTGAGTGCCTTCCGTTAAGACCAAATCGAAGTTAATATCTCCTTTCTCACTTCTTGAGACATTTACTCCCAGTTTTCCTTTTTGTTATGAGGTTTCCTTTCTAACAGCACAAATGGAAACCCTGGTGGAGAAGAAGGAAACATAAAAGATGGAATGATGGAAGTAGGTATATTTCGAATGACTTTCTATGGTAGAGACTGTGGACTTGAGAATTAGACATGGGTGGTGGGTTCAAGTCCAAGATCAATCATTCGCTACTAATTTGAGGCAAGTTACTTAACTTTTCTGAGTCAGAGCTTCGTAATTTATAAAATGAAGATAATACGTGCTTCCTCATGGGACTGTTAAAAAACTGAAAAGACACTGTATGTAAAGCACGAGGCAGGTAGTAATCACTTAATAAGTCTTAGTTCCCTCCTTTACTTAAAGCAGAGGTGGTAGGAATCTTCCAGCTTATGAAAGAGATGCAACATTTGTTTTATTTTGGGGGAGTAATGTATCAGTCAGGGTAGGCTAGATTATGCTGCAGTAACAACAATCTCCAAATCTCAGTGACTTACAAAATAAAGGTTTGTTTTTTGTTCGTGTTACATTTTCACTGTGGGTCAGTTGCATCTTTCTTCCTCTCACTATGAGATTTAGGAGAATGGAGCAATCTCCATCTGGAATATACTAATCATGAT
Source organism: Rousettus aegyptiacus (assembly GCF_014176215.1). NCBI lineage: Eukaryota > Metazoa > Chordata > Mammalia > Chiroptera > Pteropodidae > Rousettus > Rousettus aegyptiacus. Next base: position 78,056,876 of record NW_023416287.1, read on the forward strand.
GGCAGAGGGGGAAAAAGCTAATAAACCATGAGCTGACTCTTTTACCTAACGTGACATGTATCACTTTTCTCACATTTCATTGGCCAAATCAAGTCACATGGCTAAACACGATATTGATGGCAGTAGAGAAGTAGAATTCTTTATTTCTTTGTGGCTGATGGGACTGACTTGTTGAGAGCAAAAGTTAAAACTGAGGCCTGAACCTCATGAAAATCACCTATACTCATGACAAAGCCCTAATGAATCAACCCTATGGTGGGCCCAGGAACACACATTTTTGCTGCTTTCTGTAGGTAAGCCTAGTTAACAGCCACAACGCTAAAATGTTAAGGTTTACTCAAGAAACAAGAAAATTAGCAAGCTGATTAGCTTTAGAGGGAAATGTTAAAACAGATAACTCTGACTTTTTTTTATTTTTATTTTTTTATTATTTATGCCTACAGCACCTAGTCTTCCTAGGTGGCCTCCCATCCAAGTACTAACCAGGCCCAACCCTGCTTTGCTTCCAAGATCAGACATTGGGCTTGTTCAGGGTGGCATGGTCATAGACCATGGACTGTGGCTCCACTGGGGTGTGAACCCAGGACTTCTGCATGGAAAGCAGATGTGCAGACGTGCTAACCTCTACACTATGGAACCATGTCCTGACTTTTTTCCTAAGTCTTACAAGTTTCTCTTTATTCTTTTTCCTGTTACACCTTTATTGAATTGTTCCATGGCATCTTTATTTATAATTTAGGAAGTGGGTGAGTTGAATACTTTATATGTCTCCGAGGAAAATAAAGAACTAGGTTGTTTTTGAGTCTTTTATGGCCCTTCATTGATTTTTTTTTCAATGAGTCAGTGGTTCACAATGAAAAAAATGCATCACCACCTTACACTTAAATCTTTCTGGGATACATGAAGATGGACACCGAGGAAGAGTCGGGCCTTGATTAGCCATTTGCTTTGGGTACTGTCTACCTTTTGCTATACAGGTAGTCATTGGTCTGCTTTTTATTGCTTTCTGAGTCAATCAAGAACATTGGGTTTACCTTTCTGCCATACTCGTTGTTTTTCTTTGGCACAAAATAAGGCCATGAAGGAAAACCACTGGGAAGGAGGAAGGCACAGAAAATTGCAAAAGGGCAAAGAAGCATGTCTACACTGAGCGCTCTCACTTCAGATTGCCGTTTGGACAATGCTAGTTCTTCAATCTCCATTAATCATATCCTCCATTCCCATTTGGCCTTCGACCAAAAAGAGGGGCCTGAGTCAGCACCTCCCCACATCCCACTGGAGAAGAGACCCAACCTATAGGCCAGCCCTTGTCTTGTGGTTGTTTCATGAAGGCATCTTCCAGAGGAAGGGATTGGCCACAAATATTCTCTTGGATCCAGAGAACACACTGAAGTACAAGATTACGAAGAGCTCTCAGTGGGAGTACTGCAGTCAATGTGATTTCTTCGCAGGCTGATTCTTACTCTGGGGTTTGGCCTATTCTTACGCCTTCAGAAAATGAGAAGCTGAACTGCAGAATGTTTAAGCAAGTATTCAAATATTCTTAGAAGTCAGAGCACACAATTTGCAGGACCATGGTCTAGCATTGCTTTGTTCTTGCATCCTTCACAATTGTCTCTCTTTGTGTGTTTAAATGCCCTGGAAAGTGCCTGACAGGGCTGACCCTTTGTCTTGGCAGAAACTCTGCACTGAGGTATCAGAGCAGCAGAGAGGTCCCTTAGCTGTCTGTGCATACTGCCAGGTGAAAAGCTGACAACTGGAATTCCACTGGCTGAAATACTTTTTGGCTGAAGTTTTCAGTTTTCATTGAAATGGAAAGGCCTCTGGGAAGAGTCAGATCTCATTTTATGTGGTGTGTGTGTGTGCGTGTGTGTGTGTGTGTGTGCGTGCGCGTGCACGTGCGCGTGTTTTTCTATGAAAATAAAATGCAGTGCTGTCTTATATGCCAGCAGAGAAAATGCTGATAATGATTTTTTTCCCCTAGGAGTGTGGCTTAGATCGCTAGCTCCTCTTTGATTATAAATATTCATAGCTGGGGGGTTCTTGCTTAAGACCTACCATCTACCATACTCTCTTATATATAAGTGTGGCCATGTGATTGAGTTCTAGCCAATAAAATTGGATTGGAAATTCTTGAGCAGAGTACCATGCACTGATTCCCAATGCCAAGGGAGGACTCCAACTTCTTGGAGGAGAGCAAAGACTGTCACAATGCCAGCCACCAGGAATAGAAGTCCAAGCACTTCTGCCCACTGAATCTTAGCATCAGAGTCACCAAGGAAAATACAACACAGTCAAGCACTAGATGGAATAACGCTTATTCACACAGAGAAGACACAGAGCAAGATCAGCTCCAGCAGTGGGTATTAGTCCCTCATGGCCAGTGATGAGCAGTGGGAGTAACCTGCTGACCACGAGAGGTCAAAAAAAAAGCTGGGCTGGAGGATTTTTTAAAGGATATGGAAAACTCAGAGGTTGACTGTAGATACTTTTTCCACAGGGTCTCAGCAGGTCTGATTTAAGCCGTGGCTCTACTCAACAAATAATGCACTAATGCCCTGGGGACAGAGGTGAAAGAGGTATAAATAGTTAGCCAGGTAAACAAGTAGTTTCCACACAGTGGGCATCAGAACCATGGGAGCCCAAAGGAGAGACATCAATCAATTACATACTGGAGAAGTGACCCGAAACTAAGTTCTGACAAGTGACTAAGATATAGGTGGACAAAGAAAGGATGGATACGAAAGGCGAATACACTGAGCTATGGAAAAGGAAATTTCTTTCAAGCCACCTCCATCCTCTCTGTTGGGTCTGGGGAGAAAGGTATGTTGTGGGAGAGAGCCTTTCTAGACTGAGCCTCTCTAGCCAACACCATAGACTGAACCTGTCTCTTTCTTATGATGCTAACTAGAGGCTGACGGTGTGGTAAAAGCCCTGCACAATGATCCTCACAGACAGCCTTCCCTTGATACCTGTGCCGCTGTGGAGGCTGAACTTATGGCTCCGTAATAGGAACTCTGATCCCAGGCTTTATAGAGTATAGGGCACAACCCTCATTCAGCCCACATGGATTCTAACTCTTCATAGGGAATCTAATTCATTAGGAGCAGAGACCACACCTAGATTCGGGTAATGGGTAATGAGTGGATGATGGTAGGGATCTGAGCTTCAGAACTGGGGAACCCATTTCCATTTGCTCTGCTTCCCAACTTATAGTCACCCAGACCTGTCACTTCTGCTGAGATACCTGCCTGTTTGGACACACTTACAACTTCAGCTCTGCTGGTGTAAGTGTCGAGTTCAGACTGCTGGTCCCCTGCTTACACATCCCAAGCCCAGGTTAGAGCTGAAGCTTCTTTGCTCTCTTCTGGCCTGGATTTTACCAGCCAGAAGAAGCCCACCACTTAGTTCTGGTCCTCTCTTTCTGATCTCTCCGAGTGCCCCCAGGTGAGTCCATGCAAATCATCAGGATGCTTCCCAGCCAGATCCAGAAACAGACTTAGGAAGTGCATGCCCTAAAGGCCACGTCATTAGCAAAGGCGGAGTTTTTCTTTGTTTATTGCAATGTTTCTCATGCATTCCCCCTTTGTCACCCACATGAGCATGATTTTTGGATACTTTATTTATTCAAAGGATAGACAGAAAACTATAAAAGAAGGCTCTTATAGTGTATATTTAGCAGGAACGAAAGCCTTGATGCAGAGGTCTCAGAGTGGAATTTGGGTTTTGCCAGTTTGTGGGGAAGATGTTGGGGGTATAGTGTCAGGAAGTTCCCATTCCTAAAGTCACACCTCATAGTCTGAATGCCAGAAGAAAGTCAGTCATCTAGTGAGTGGTCGTGCCTTTGAAATTCAACAGAGAAATGGAATCGATATCTGGAAGGGGTAGGATCTGGAAAAAAGTGTTGATTTGCTTTGAATTTTTTAATTGGCTTAACTAGAGCATACATGTATGTCGGGGGAATGATCTGGGAGAGAGGGGGGAAGGTTGCAGGGACAAAGGTCTTGGTTAGCAAGAAGCAATGGTATGATGAGTACAGGTGTAGCAGTTGGCCTTTCATAGGAGGAGGGACAATTTTTTCCTTGTGTCAGAAAAGAAGGAACAGAATTAGGGTGGATGTGCAGGTGACGTGGTAGATTGATTACCTGGTGGGAAGATGCAGGTGCTCTATCTGCTTTTAGTCTCTCAATGCCTATTGGGTGATGTTAAGTTCTGAATGTGGGATTTTTGACCTGTGAGCATGCATTGGAAATTTGAAGAAAGAGAAAAGATGTAAAATAGATCCAGGGAATGTAAAATGGAAATTACTAGGGACCTTTAGGATTGCTGGGCAGTGTGGAGTGCTTATTTGGAATTCATGTCATTAGATTAAGGTGAGTTGACATAATAATGTTTTGGGTTTTTTTTTTGTTTTTTTGTTTTTTTTCCTTAGGAACATTTAGTTGTAGGATAGAAGGTTCAGAGCGTGGAGGTATTTCAGTTTAACAGGGTTGGGGTTTTTCTAGGTGTGTAAAAAGTAGGGAGGGGACAGTGGAGCTAAAGATGTTTCCAGCGGAAGGCTCAGAGAGGTTACTTGACCCATCCCAGGTCACACAGCAAGTTTAATGGCAGAAACTCAGAATATAAACCCTCTCCCATTGTCACAACCTATTAAGAGCCCTGACAGTTCAGGCTGGATAAAGAGAGAAGGGAGACAATGAGGGGGTGATATTCAGTCAGCCTCAAGTGTCTGGTCCACTATTATTGTTATTTCGCTACTACTTTGAAAAGATCTGAATTGCAAGTATTGTGCCAAATAAACCTTGACATGTCCCTTTTAAGTTAGCAAGTATCTGTTTGTAGTTAAGAAAAACATCCATACACACTATCTCTGTGCTCAGCGAGACCTGCTGCACTGAATCAGGGAGGATCGATTTTAGAGGGGGCACCCAGAGCTCCGAGGAGCCTGAGTGACACTTCTCATAAACCGACAGTGAGGCATGGAGTCGGACAATGTTTTTATGGGAAAACCCATGAAAACTTTAAGCTTTCGATAATACTGATTAAGAATAATTTAAATCATTCATTTTTTATTAGAAAATGTCAGTGGCTATGAATTCATCAATTCCAAATCGATTTTATTTGTGTAAAATTGGCATTTTAGAAACTGGATTTATTGCTCACAGTTACCTCTCTCAATGTGAAAGTATTGCAGTATTAGTGGTAAATGTACTCTGATTGAACCTGTATCATTAATCAAATGTTCCCAAATTGAACTCCTAATCATGTCTTACAAGATTAAGTAAAGAGCCCCAGAGGATGCTGGCTGCTTTTCAAGGCCTCGGCCAAGTAGAAGGAAATGGTGACTCTAGAGGAAATTTGCTATTTTTTTTTTTTGACTGCCTAAAGTCTGAAACCCCTCCTATGTTTGAGGACTCTGCCACCTTATGAATCGTGGTGGGAGGCAGAATCCTTCTTCTACTGGAGAAGGCGGCGGTATGGCAAGCTGAAAAGAACAGACACTTTCCCAGCCTCCCTTGCAGCTAGAATGGGCATGGGTCCAAGGCCCCATCAATCGGATCAATTGAATTCCTCCTCCCCAGACTTTGAATAGTTGCTAATGAAGCATGAGAGGAAGCAGTGGAGAACCCAATTTCCCAGCAGAGGCAGTGGCAGAAGCAACTCCAGGTCTGAGGGGCAGTGAATGGTAGCATGAGTGCTCTCCAGCTCTAGCAAGGTAAATAAAGTCAGTCATAAGTAGGATGACAATACATCCTAGTGTGCCTGGGACAGTCCCAGTTTATGCCTGTTTTGTGTAATTATTGAAAGCATCCCCCTTTGCTTCCAGAATTGTTCTACTTAAATAGTAACCATTTAATCATTGTTAAATTGTTAATTTTAATAATATGATCATCTCAGTCATAAGTTAAATCCCTTATATCATCACCCTCCTCTCAGATTGTTCCCTTCAACCATCTTGCTTTGAAATTAGGCTCTTTTCTGAGAACACTTATTTGCATCTCTCTCCAATGACAACCTTCTTACCTTCTACAATCCTCATTTTTTGGGGCCTGGAAAGGAAGATATGTCTTTCCCATGATCCTTGCTTCTTAATACCACCACTAAATCATTCCTTATTTATCAATGACCCTCCAGACCCAATGGAAGTGATGTCATCTGACTCTATGTCTATGTTGTGGTCAACCACAGACCCCTTGTTCCTTGATGATTTTAATCCTTGATACTGTCTCAATCTCCAACCCTCTTCCTGTGAATGTTCTGGATGATTTCAATATCTAAATAGATTGTCCTTCTTCTACTGCCCCTTGATTCCTTCAAAGATCTCATCTCACCCCCCACCAAGCCACCCATTCCTGCGATCATGCCCATGACCTTGTTATACTAAGAACTGTTTTCCATTTTCAAGCATTCTGCTCTCCAACTATTGCATATTATTTTTCCAATTCACTCTTCCTGGGATTCTACTCCAGCATCTTTTTGACTCCACTAAGACCTCCAATGAAATAACCCTATCACTTTCTTACCATCTATTGCCCTCCCCACGGCCTCATTTATTGTCTTTCTGGGCTTGAATCCCATGTGTTGTTGTTACCACTGTTCCCTTGTATACACCACTGTACACCATTGACCACCTTTATCCTTCTCCCTCTGACGTACTTGCCTGGCAAAACTTTTGCCCTGATTCTCACCAACGGCGAACTTGAGATTAAGTAAGAGGAAACCACACAATGATGCTGTGACAGAAACTGCTAATTTTCTACTCTTGAAACTTTTTCCCCTTTTTTTCCCCTTGGAATTTTACCTGGAGTTATGGCTGTGTGGAAAAAAAAAAACTTCTGCCCATTGCTGTATAAGCAGAGGTGTTTAATGCAATTTCAGGAAAATGTTCTTAAAGGAAGGGTATGTGTATGTGTGGACTCCTTTAACTTTTTTCCCTTCCACTTGACTGAAACATGGTTGTGAAAGCTGGAGCCTGAATAGCATCTTAGGCAATATGGTGGCATGTTAAGGATGTAGAGTTTGTGTCATAATGATCATAATGTAATGTAGGCCAATACCTCCTATCTCTGGACTCCATGAAGGAGAGAATTGAGCTTCTATTTTTGTGTGGTAGAGGAGTAAGTACTCCTAAAGATATCCATTCCCTAATCCCCCAGATCTACAAATATGTTCCTTTGCATTGGCAAGAGGGACTTTGCAGATATAATTAAATTAAGGGCCTTGAGCTGGTGAGAGGATCCTGGATTACTCAGGTGGGTCTAATCTAATCATGTGAGTTCTTAAAAGCTGAGACTCTTTCCCAGCTGTATCAGCTGCAGAGAAAGTGTGAAGATGAAAGGTCAGAGAGACACAATGTTACTGGCTTTGACAATGGAGGAAGAGGCCATGAGACAAGGAATGCAGGCGGCTTATAAAAGCTGGAAAAGTCAAGAAAATGGATTCTCCTTTAGAGCCCCAGAAAGGAAAGCAAGCCCATCAACGCCTGGATTTTAATCCTTAAGACCCATTTTGGACTTTTGACCTACAGAATTGTAAGATAACACATTTGTGTTGTTTTAAGCCACTAAATTTGGGCTAGTTTGTAATGTCTGTGATAGAAAACCAGCACACTGGGTTAATATGTTGGTTTGTGTTTTCATGTTACTCAAAACTCTAATCTCAAATAATAGACACACAAATGGTATTAATTGAATACAAGGCCACCATCCTCAAGTGGGTTCTTGGAACTACCAAGACGTCCTAACTCATTTCCCTGATTAATTCGTACTTCCACCCTTCCAAATGTCATCTCTCACCTCTCCTCCATCCTTCAAACCTCTTGCATCCCCTCCTCGTAACTTACCCTCAGTTAAACGGCCTTGCTCCTTCTTTCATTTAAAAAATAGAGGCAACCAAAGGGCAAGCTCTTCATGATCCTACCACCAGATATTCTAACCAACTCCTATTTTACCCATTTTCCGAGCCTTCTTTCCCTCATTAAAGGGTTAACTATGTGCTCTCTCAGTGCAGACCTTCACCCCTACGCAAAGATTGTTCCTTCAATTACACCTTCTTGATCCAGCATCACCACCATTTTCCCTCTGTTGGGTCACTCCTGCCCTTTTTTTTTTTGCTATGGTAAGGCAGACACGTTAGAGGTCGTGTGTGTGCACGTGCATGCATGTGTCGAGGAGAGCTATCTATGAATCTTCATATTTATTTGCTGAGGCCTTAACTAAACAAATCAGTTCATAACTACAGATATTATATATAATCTATAAAATGAACATGTACTTAGTAAGGACTTATGAGGTTATAAAGTAATGTGAGTGCTTATCACAAGAAGTTTGAGTGCTTGACCCAGAGAAGTTCTGGTATAAGACACCTTTATTCGTTGCCTCCATAACTACATCTGTGTCTGTCAGCCTACGTAACCAATTTGGGGTTCAAAAATAGTTAAATCACCTAAGAATGATCTCTGTCTTCAAATTCATCTGGGGACATCACTCATGAAATGCCAGAGGATAAAAGGTGCAGCAGGAGGAGGCGGTCTGACATGAATGGATAGGATTTGAGGGTAGAAGTGTTCCCCTAAAGGGTCAAGGCTTCTCTTATCCAGATCTGAGGGTGACCAGTGCTAGACAGTGGGTGATTTGAGTTGAAGCATTGTGGTTTGGCTGAAACTGTCCTTCAGCGTAGGCAGGAATCCAGCTTTGTTAGAGGTTGCCATTGGTTCTCCAAAGTGGCTGCACCATTTTACATTCCCACAAGCGACGTAAGAGAGTCCCACTTATCCCACATCCTTGCCAATGCTCGTATTGTCAGCCTTTATAATTTGTAGCCATTCTGGTGGATATGTTGTGGTATCTAACTGTGGTTTTAATTTGCATTTCCCCGATGAGCAATTATACTGAATGTCTTTTTATAGGTTTATTGGTCGTTTGCATATCTTCTTTTACAAAGTGCCTGTTAAAGTCTTTTGCCTATTTTTATTGGATTGTTTGTCTCATTATTATTGATTTATAGGAGTTCTTTATATATTCCAGATACAAGTCTTTTGTTGCATATAAGCCAGGATTCCTTCTGAATACCAATAACAGAATTTGACTAATGATGACTTAAATAATAAAAACAGCAGTGATCTGATAAAACAAAAAGTCTGGAGTCAGGTGGTCCATGGCTTACTAAGGAGATCTGTCATCTTAGCAGTTCAGCTCTTCATGTTTGTACCTGTAGCCTCCAGGTTGCAAGATGAAGTTCATTGCTTCAGACACTGTGCCTACATTCAAGGGCAGGAAACAGTGGGGTAACCAAGGAGATAATGTGAAGAGGTCCTAGTATGATAAAAATTACTTCTCAGAAATGCTCTCAATTTCCTTTTTATTTCTGATTGGCCAGAGTGACAGGAAGGCTGGGAGAATGAGCATTAGACAGTGGCGTACTATACTATAGCCATGATTGGATTAGGAGTCATGATTCATACCCTGGGGTGGGGCACATTGCATGAACACAGGTGCTGTTATGTAGAAGAGAGGAACAGCTGCTGGATAGTAACATGTCAATATCGAAATCCCCAAAGCTGTATGTTTTCTCTCTGCTGCAGTGAGAGATCCTTGGAAAATTCTGAGAGGTCTTGGTAAGCTTATTGACAACGTAGAGATATCAGAAAAAAAAATGTTAGAAAGTCAAGTTCTTTGACTAAAATGCAAAATACAAACTTCCATTAAATATTTTTTCTCAGAGAAGCCCACCTGGCTTGAGGAGTTGAATCAGAGTGTGAGCTGTGATCACATTTTATTGTTGCAAAAGGAGGTGGGATTCATGGTCACGCGGGGGAAAGGCTAGATGACGCCCCATAGCAGTACTGAAGACAAGTGGGGGCTGAGGGTCCATGCCTTCGGCTAGGTCTTCTGCAAAAGTAGAGCCTGAGGTAAGGACAGTTTAGGAAGCGCATTTGGGAAGTGATCCTAGGAAACAGGAGTGAGGGACTGGGGAGAGTGAAAGGAGCCGGGAAGGCAATGCAAAAGCACATTAAGAGTTGGTTGTTTCTGTGAGTTGCTGGTTCTTGATTGTGCTGGGAGCCTCGGAGGCGCCATATAGAATCCATGGCAGAATTATTCTCCAAGTGTGGCCCTCGAAGCAGCTGACTGGCATCACCTTGACTGTGTTATACATGCAAGTTCAAGACCCCCGACTTGACCTCCAGAATCAGAACGTCTGATGGGGAGGGGGTCAGGATACTATATTTTAACAAACTCTTCAGGTGGTTGTTATGCATGTTCGCATTAGAGAACCGGAGGGAGCAGTTACCAGTCAGCTCACATCCCCCAGTGGTCAAACCATGTGGGGTTAACTTCCTTTTACCTTCAGATTGCTCTGCATAAGTATGCCCCTCACCACCTGTCAGAGAAGCCCATGGTGCAATGAGAGAGGTTTTCATTGCAGCCGAAGCCATGCCTGTTCACGAATGCTCACAAAATGCTGTTGTCTGCCACTGGTGGCGCAAACGGAGGGCCAAAAGGATGTGGCATAGGAGATGCCTGACCTGTAAGAGGAGAACAGGATTAGGCCAGTTTAGATCATGACAGCTCCTTCAATGCCAGAACTTCATGGAGGAAGTCAGAAAATCACTGTCTAAAGCATCAAGCTCTTTATAAAGGGCCTTAAGCTCTCAGAAGGAAATACCCTGTGGAATAGCACAGGATGTTAGTGTATAGGAGACATTAACAAGGCCCCTGAGTCAGTAGCTATTTATGTTCTAGTATATCCTTGAGGCGGGTGGGGGTATTTCCATCTGTCAAAAGTGGCCTCAGTGATGTCTTGCTGTTGGGATCAAGTTAAAGAGAATGGACTTTTCACTTCATTGGGGAAGAGCTTCTAAACATAGCATATTCATCAACTCTTTCTCCATTTCTTTGGAAACATAAACCTGTGCAGGTTTCCATCTCTATTTTTTTTTTTTCTGTCACCCCAGGAAACTGTCTACTTCTTTGCCAGACATTGCTTTTCTTCCAGTTTTCTCCTTTCACCTTTGATCCTAAAAAAAATGTCACTGGTAGTCATGATCTGATTTGAATTATCTGAAAAAAAGGAGAAAAAAAAAACCCATCCCGTTGAGACTAGAATTAATTTGGGTTGGTGGGGCAGAGATGATTAACTTAGAGATGATAAACTTGTAAGGAGATTTATGCTACAAGCCCTTCGTAACAGATATTTGATTCAACACAAGACGTTCCAGGTTTTTATTCAGAACTATCATTAGGCTAGGGAGGTAATGTGAGCTGCAAAGATTGAGAGAGAGAACATATCTGTAGGCTTGTTCTGCAGTGGACGGGAGGTACTGTAAAGCTCAAATGAGAAAGGTACAGCCACTGTACAGAGATTTCCCCCAAGGAAAAAAACAGTCAGCGTTTCCCTTATTTTCTTCACTTTAAGATCCCCCTTCCACTGCGTGTCGACTCGTCGTCACCAAGTATATCTGGTGATGATACTTAGTGCACTCCTGTTGCTGGGGACTGAAAGTTTTCACTACAGAGGTCGTGACACAGGGTCTGAGAAAAAGTGATAGTGTTTTGCTAGCTTCCTTTGAAAGAAGATGTGGTAGGATTCCAGGAAGAAATAATTCTCCATTGGAGGGAAACTATCAGACTCGTCTTCCTAAAATGTACCTTATATCATCTTTCTACTCAGTTCTAGAACTTACAGTGCATCTCTAATAGAATAGCCCAGTCACCAGCCTGGGCCTCTGCCCTCACTATCTAGGCAAAATTAATCCTGAACTTTGCAGATCATCAGGCCCCAAGGATGCTCATGGCCTCTGAGTGACATGCAGGATGGAATTGTTAAATCAGACTCACAGCAATCAGGATTTTACTCTGTATCCAGTTTTACTAATTCAATTCCAGGATACAGGTAATCAATGGGCAAAAGAGCTCTGAGGCCTTAAGGGTAGCTCCTTGGGTCTTTCGTTTCCTTGTTAGAGAAGTGTCTTTGGCCCAGGGTAGATGAGGTCTCTAAGGGAGATTGACAGGGGTCCTCCCACAGCAGCATCTTCATCTTACACCCAGGGGATGGTGCAGCCCAAGTGCCTTCCTCTAGTGGCCAGGCCTTGCACATCTGGGTTCCACTTACTGTTGGTGATTTTGAGCCTGGGCATCCTGCTGAGGGCATTTCAGAGATGGAAACTCTTTCTCCTAGCTTTGTTTGTCCTGAGTTTCAACTCCCCTTTGGGATGCTCTTGCGTGCATTACTGGTTCCCTTCTCTCGCTGGCCACTAGGAAGTGGGCCGTATCTCTTTAGATTTGTAGTCAGAGCAGAGATGGATCTCATTCTTTCTGTTCCTTTTATTACAACTAAGGCAAAGTCAATTTTCAAAAAGGACCATTCACTTACAAACAAAACAAACAGGCACATACAGGGAAGATATTAAAAATAAGAATATAGGCTTGAAATATGCAGATTTCTGAAATTACATTTTCAACTTCACTCTTAGTCTCATAGTCTCTTTTATCTCCCCAGTCCTATCCTAGGGAACAAGAGTTCGCAGTTTCTCCCTGGTTCCTACCTGCCCCACATTCATGGTTCCATTCATGGTTCCACAGGTCTAACAGTGTAGGTCTCACTACCTGGACCCCTCGATGTCTCACAGTCAAGGAAGCAGAGAGTCTCCCCGCCTCCCGTTGTTTGTCTGGGGCTGTGGGGCCCACCAGGGAGTCCTCTAAGGAGCTGTTTGTCCTCTTTCCCTATCGACTGGCAAACCTGCTGAGAACGAAGCAATGCATGAACTCAACATTTCACAACCATCCTTCCCGTACACTGGGACTCTCTTGGAATCTCAAAGAGGCCCAACAATTTTAGGCTAACATGAAAATAAAAGTACTGTCCAAACACCGAGTGCTTCGGTGGAAGAGACTTTATCTGGGAATCTAAAACATTACCATCTCTGAGCAGTAAAATTATTCTAAAAAAAAGTAAAACTGATTTTCTCTAGTTTAAATCATAACATTGCCATAATTCAAGATTCATGTTATAGCACAGTTCTCTCAGGCTGTGTTTGATCAGTCAGATTCCACAGTTGTTTAATCTGACAGATGCTCTGGCAAGGAAATTCTCTTTTTGAATAATAATTGTGAAAATATAAATTATCCTTCTTATTCCTTAATCCTACACAGAATGTAAATTACAAAACGGAATTGGATCTCAGCTCTGTTTGGTCTCAAGTTTGGTTTGAACTTTAGCCACATTAAAAAGTGCTACCAAAAGAGACCGCCACTACTAGCAGTAATAATTAACAAACACCCCAGATAATTCTGGGAGAGTTCATGTATTATCTTAACAATTGCTTACTCCCCGGGGTCAATTAATATATTTTATCCTTTCCTTAGAGTACGGTGTGTTCGAAGGGAGAGAGGACAGTGACACATAAAGGGCTGAGGGACATCAAGTCTGACAGTATCTTCACAGGTTATCATGATTTCTTTAATTTGCAATTGTATCGCAAATGAAAATTGTATGCTCCCCACCCCCAAATGTTACTGATGTAGCTTTAACACTTCTCTTTCCCCCCCATAGTGGGTTCAGAAAGCAGCTTTTTCCCTTGTCGATTCATGACAGAGGGTGATAAAGAAGTAATTCAGTTTGCTTTCCAGCATATCAGCCCGGGAATAAGGTTTCTAGCAAATGCATTGCTTTTACTTAGATTCCAGCAGATCAAAAAATTTTGCAGGTCTCACGGATTTCAATAGAACATTATTTTTATGTTGAGCATTTCTTGTGAATACTTGAGGAGGAGTCAGCTCTTGGGGACCCACAGCGTGGCCTGCCATGGGGATGGGCAGGGACAGACAGAACAGCGAGAGGCTCCGACACACCAGAACACAGACCATATTGGAAGATAAGTCAGCAGGTTAGTTTTGTGACCATGTACCCCTCGCAGAGGGAGAAAACAGTGCTGAATACTCTCTCATACTACCATTTACCAATGACTAAAAGACAAGTAGGCTCCTTTAGGAGTGTGGTCCTCAGGATAATTTAGAGACCTTGGCTGGAAGTTAGATCAGGTCCTCAGTCCTAGTTCATGAATCAACTTGAAAAACTCCCTGCCCTCGTCTGAGCCCAAGGTGGTATTTTGTTTTCTGGATTCCCCCCACCCCACCTCCCATCAAATAAATGAGGAAGTTGGACTATTTCAACATTTTCTAACTAGATCATCATTTTCCAAAGAGTGTTACACTTGAAGAGTTATTAGGTGTTACAAGAAAAAAGGCTTCCGTGGTTAAATGTTTGGGAAATGGTGCATGAAACAATGTTAACAGTTTTCTTTACCACAGAACCTTTAGTCTCTACTAGACAGGTGTGCTTCTGACCCTCTGATAAGGGAGTTAAAATGATGCTTTCCCCAAAGTTATTAAAAAAAATTTTTTTTGAGAAGTGTCTTATGACGTTGTGTTCACCAAAGTTCCTTCGGCTTTATGAACCCCCTCGTAAAAGAGTGTACTGATGGTGTAGAAGGATCGTAATGTCCATCAAACCCCTCCAGGACCCCAATGAAGATTCACATTCTCTGGGAAGTCACTCTGGATTTCTCTCTTTTCCAACAAAAATTGTCTACTTGCTTCTATAGAGAGAATGTTTTCTATGACTAACCCAAATGGGAATTATTAAGAAGAGTTCTTCTGAAAAATTCGCTGCAAGTTTCCTTGATTTTTATTGACTCCCCCATCTCCACATAATGACTTTCTCCTCTATTTCCTGAAATACAGTCTTATATAGAAGTCAATGCATGAAAATCCAAACATAGAAAGCATTAAAAAATGACAGGAAAGCTGTTCACATAACAGGAGAATTCTTCACTTTACAAATGATTCTTCCCAGTGTCTATTTTAAAGAGAAAGCTGGAGACACTGGAAGAAACTCCATGGTATCACAATTTTCCCTATGTTCTGCAGCGTTTATTAGCCTTTTAGCAACCTTAATTTTTAAAAGTCCTCTTTTAGATGTCTGTTTCGCTTCACATGAAGATGGAGGCCTTGGTTCCCTTCCCTCACACGGTTGAACCCGGAGGGTTGATGTAGCACATCTAGCCTTAGTTCGGCCTGCCTCTTCTCTCACAGGGGCTGGCCTGCTCCGAAGACTCTTGCCGGTCCAGGAAGACCTTCCCAGCACCTGGGAACCACTTTGGAATGGCAGACAGGCTTCTAGCTAGAACTTCATTATTCATTTTCTCAGTGCTTCTTGTGTCTTGGAGACATTTCTTTATTTGCAGAGATTATCATCCTTCACTGAAAACAAATATTTGAATATTATTATTATTTTTTTTTTATCACACATCTGAAACATAAGTTCTGTTTTGCCCGCTGTCCAAGTTTCGAAGATTCCCTCTAATTTGGGAAAATGGTTTCTATTTCAGACAGCTACAATGAATCAAGGTGTACACAAACTTGATTTTAAAGGTGGTTCCTGCTTTGTTAACCCCATCATGAAGACAGAGGAACAGTTGGATGGTTGATATGTTGGTAGAAAGCATTAGCTTGCTAGTAAGGGTGATTTGTCACTTCAGGTGTAGTGAGGCCACTTAAATACTTCTCTTTGTTAGTTAATGGACTGAGCATTCTTATCCTTATTATGAGCAATTAGTTCAAAGAGAATCTCAGCTCTAAATGAAGATGCCCTCTCAGGACAAGGTAGCTCTGACTGGGTGACTAGACACTGATTTCTAGACCTAACCAACAGCCTAGTTTATGTGTCCCTGGAAGACTATTACCTCTCAGATATTTCTTCAGTTCCTCAGTAAGTAGAATTTGGTATTCTTGATCATTCTTTTTTGGAGGGTGGATGGGTACGCAATGCCTATTCATAAATTCAGGTAGGAGTAACCAGTCTATTGACTAATCAGTGGCCACATATTCATGCCTTTATATATTGCTTTTATTGAGGTATAATTTACAAGCAAAAATTCACAGATATTAAGTGCATGATTTAATGAGTTTTGATACATATGCACATTTAGGTAATTATAACTCCACTCAGGATACAGAACATTTCCATCACCACTTCACCATTCCTCGTGCTTCTTTCCAGTCAAATAGCCTGCTTCCTTTCATTCTTACACAGGAAGTATAACATTCCTACCAACCGTTCTTAATCATATCACATTAGGTTCATTGTGCTTGTCCTGAACACCTTATAAATAGAATAGTGCAGTATACATACTCTTGAGTCTGGCTTCTTCACTTAGCATTGTTTTTGATATTCATACAAATTGTTGTCTGCACCGATAGTTAATTGTATTTTCATTTCATTTTATTACCACAATTTATATTTTTATTTCTCTGTTGTGAGACATCTGGATTATTTCCAATTTGGAGTTAAGAATAAAACTGCTATCAACATCCTTGCACAAGTTTTTCTTAAAATATATGTCCTGTCTAAGAAATTTTTGCTTAGCCCCAGGTCATATAATTGTTTCCTTTTTTTTTTTTTAAAGAAGCTTTATTGTTTTTCTTTTATGTTTATGTCTATGGACTATCTTATATTAGAATATATGTATAGTGTGAGGTGGGGATCAAAGTTAACTTTTTTCCTCTGTTATCTAGTGGTGCTAGCCCTATTTGCTCAAATAAATAAATAAATAAATAAATAAATAAATAAATAAACCCTCTTTCCCCCCTCTATTTGAATCTTGGCATCATCTCTTGAAAATCAACCAGCTGATATGTGTAGATCTGTTTCAGGACTTTCTATTTATTTCTATTGATCTCCGTACTTACTCTTACACCGATGACATATTATCTCAATTACTGTAGCTGTAAAGCAAGTATCAAAATCATGTGGTGAGCATTTTTTAAATCTTTAGGTAACACTAATGCATTTATGGACCTCTTTACAGTAGAGAGGTCTAGTGTCCTAGATGATAACTCGATTTTATATTTGATGAGAGATCACTCGGATTTCAGAAAGCTTTCAGGTAATGTACCCAAAATAGAGAGGTGTCTATGCTACTCCATAAAAACTTTACTACTGTTTACCAACAGTAGTAAATGCATTTCTTATGACTCTGTTGACATTTCTGCCTTTACAGAAAAGCTGGTTTTGAGTAGTAACTCTTTCCATGTTAAATAGCAACCTTGGGGGTATAGTAATTGATGGATTTGCTTTTATTTCATTTTGGTCCCCAGTATCACTTTCCACACACTTGGGTGCCCCAAATATCTCCCCTTTTCACTTTTCTTCTTTGCTATTTTTCAATGCTTCATTTTCTTCTTCTTCTTCTTCTTCTTCTTCTTCTCCTCCTCCTCCTCCTCCTCCTCCTCCTCCTCCTCCTCCTCCTCCTCTTTGAAGGGCATGCTACAAATAAAGATTGACCTTAAAGTAAATAGGTCGTCTCATTTCCCCTTTGTCAGAGGGCGGTTGAGATATGGGAGTGTGGCACACCTCTAGACAGCGAGAGGTCGTGGGGGATGAAATTTGGAATTGCTATGACTGATTTTCTGGGGGTTGGGGGCAAGGTACCAGTTTCTCTCCTGCTGCTGTTGCTGCAGGATGTTGTGATGTTGGGTGTGGTACCTGGAACTGTTGCCGCTGGCTCCTGACTATGAGGAGACCCACAGCTGACTTGTGGAATTCAGCAGAGTGGAGAGAAGGAAGAAATCTGAATCCTCAAAGAAATGAGGGAGCTAAACATAATGTCCTAATCCATCCCCAATCTTTCAGTTATGGGATTTAATAAACTTTGTTTATTGTTTAAACCATTTTAGTTAGGTTTTCTGTTACTTGCTCATTAAAGCATGTTATCTATTAAAACCATATTGTATTTTAGCAGCTCTTTGATGTGCTAAGAACTCATACTGAGAAAATTAAATAAATAAGGCATTACATTAAGAACCAAAATACGAGCAACGGCATAATTTATTGGTGAAATTTAATCATTGGAATATATAATTCTAAAAGGGGGAAATGCTTACCTTTATAAAGTATGAAAAAATTGGATGAACTTAATATTGCTAGGTCTTGAGATACAGCTGCCTATGACTCGGGTAACAATAGATGAATTCAGTAGAAAATTGGGATTTTCTAATGTAGATTTATTTTTTTAAAAGTCCGTACTCATACATTCCCCTTACCTGAAGAACCACTGGGCTTTAGAGACTTGATTAAGGAAGGCCTCAGTTCATAAGAGAGGTCAATTGGCTTAGCTCAGAAGGCTGAGAGCAAGACAGGACAACAGAGTCCAGAGTTTCTGAGAAGGAGAGGCGTCAGGACTCCAGGCAGGTTGGGACTTGTAGCTGATTTTGGAAAAAAAAAAAAATGTTTCTTATCAGTTGTCCATATCAAAGAATAAGGTGGCTATGCTGTTAATTACCTCCTTTGGTACACTGACTAAGGCCAGACTAGTTTTTCTGCCTTGGGTTGAGAAAATCCACCTTTATTAATAGCAAGCCAACTTCAAATTCTATAGCTGCTTTATTTTTGAAATGAAGTCATTATTTCAAGTCAAAAGTACATAAAGAATTTCTGGAGACTTTGCAAGGCAGAGAAATTCAATTCTGGTTGGTGTGAAATTGCAGGTAGTCTTTCAGTTTTCAATTTCATCAGAGGTGATGATCCATAATTTTGAACTTCTGATGCTGAAAATTGAACTGAAAATGAGACTCTTATGTAGTTAACCATGGCCACTTCATTGTCATGATTATTATTACTGGGTTATCCCATCCATGTTAAGGAGGATGAGAAACCAAGTCTTTGCCTTCTAGGTATTCAACCACAATCCCAGGAAGTACCTTTTTCTGAACAGCCTGTGCCTGTTGGGGAATGGGATCATCCATTGGCCAGAGTCATGGTCTTTTCCATTTCAAGCAAAGGTCCTTTTTGCTGAATTTCTACATTTTAAAAATTGTCACAATATGAAGGGGTCAACATGCCTGTCATAGAGAAGATAGGCACACGGAGTTCACATTCTGGATTGCCTGGGTTCCTTCTAACCATTGCACATAGACATGGGTCTGAGGTTTTATTTTATTTTATCTTATTTATTTATTTATTTATTTATTTATTTATTTATTTATTTTTAGGCGAGGCAACCCTTGGTTGACGTCACAGATTGCAAGGACCTTGTCAGCTTACAATCCCTTATTTTTTATTTTTTGACACTTAACAGCACCTGGTCTTCCTAGGTGGTCTCCCATCCAAGTCCTAATCAGGCCCGACCCTGCTTAGCTTCCGAGATCAGACAGGATCGGGTTTGTTCAAGGTGGCATGGCCATAGACGACATGGTTATGAATTTATTGGGGGACCTGTTGTTCTTATTAACATATTAACATGATACTTTTCTTTTGTTCGTACGTTGACATATTTGCAGGAGTCTCTGGAAAAATAATCTCAAGTATTCACAACTCATGCATACCCTAGCATGGGTTGAATTGAGTTTTTTGTTTGTTTCTTTTTCTTTTTCTTTTTTTTTTTTAGAATAATGTATCTTTAGCTCATCTGAAAATTGTAGACTAAGGAAAAAGACCCCCAACAAATATTTTCCATTTTAAATTTAACACTGGAGAATATTATCTTTGTATTGTCAAGTTTACTCTGTGTGTGTGTGTGTGTGTTTGTATTTGTGTTTGTGTGTAGGGATTGTAGCCTCCAGAATAAATTTTTTTTCTATCAACTTTGAGCATATTTTTTAACTTGGAAAAAAAATGCTATCAGCTTTACGAAAAATTCAGGCCTACATCTCAGAAAATTGTACAGAAGAATTCAATCTTATATGTGGGCCAAAATTGTACAAAATTGTATAAACGTGTACAAAAGAATCCAGTCCTATATGTGGGCAATACTGAAGTAGATGCTCAGAGCCTGTTCATTTCACTTCTGAGTCATTAGTGGAATAAGAAGTTAACTTACGCTGCATATTGATATTATTGAATGATAAGTAACTTTTTGCCCTTATTGTACATTTGAAGCACT
Source organism: Rousettus aegyptiacus (assembly GCF_014176215.1). NCBI lineage: Eukaryota > Metazoa > Chordata > Mammalia > Chiroptera > Pteropodidae > Rousettus > Rousettus aegyptiacus. Next base: position 78,076,815 of record NW_023416287.1, read on the forward strand.
CCTGACCTGACTACTATATATGGAAGGAAATAGGAACTGTTATTTAATATTATCATTTGACAGAGGTAGAAATCTTGAAGCCCTGGCACTATGGCCTTTATGGTACTCATCCATATAAAGGGGGGCGGGAATGAAAGTGGAGAAACCAAGAGATCAGGCCAGTGTTACAGGGAGTGAGGATGAGGAAAGGTGGGAGGGGAAGAGTCAGGAGAGGATGAAGTGCTTACAGAGGGTTTGTGGAAAAGAGAAGACAGATTGTGGGGGAGCAGCAGCCACAGGGAATGGGACTCCGAGGAGATAAACATGAAAACATTAGTATGTTTTTCTTCCTGTCAATGTTTTTCCATTTTCTGAAATCTTTAGAAAAGATCTGTTCAATATTATCTTTTGCTTCTGAGAACAGCAGGAGGTAGCCTAGTTTAATATATGTGTGATTATTTCACTTTATACAAAATGTTTCTGTTATTTGTCTGTCAAGTTTTCAGATCAGTCATTGAAAAGTTTCTTGAAATTATTCCTTGGTTTTATTCAGCTATTAGGCAGAAGTTCTTGTAGCTTATTTAGGTCTGAGTGGGCATGAGGCCCAGATCTGGCCAATTAGACATAAGAAGACTCTGGAGAAGATGTTTGCCTGATACAGAGAGAGAGAGAGTAGTTCACATAGAAAGAAAAGGTCTCTTTCTGTCTTGGCCACTGTTTGCTCCAGTTTTTTTGATGGTTCATGACCTTGAAGTGGCTCCCTAGGAGTAAAAGGACAGCCAAGGGATGGCAGAATGGAAAGGTGGAAAGATCTGGGTCCTTGATGACACTGTTAAACCGTTAAACTGGGTCAGCATTTCCTACAACTGGGGTATTTGTTTAGGTCTCCTAAGATACTGTTTCTAACTGATTACTTCTCTATATTCCTGGATTTTGTTAATCAACCATAAATATCCTTAATGGCTAAGCTTCTGACGTTTAGCTCTGTACATGCAGCCAAAGGCATTACTAACTGGTACATAATGTGTTTAAAGCTTTGGCCATTTGTAACCACTTCTTCATAAGGTGCAGCCAAACAAAACAGAAGTAATAGAAAGTTAGAGCATGCAGAAAATTGCAACTGTCATTCATAATATCTGATTTCAAATGTCTATTTATCCAGAACCATTTGGCCTCATTGATTGACTTTACTATAAGCAAATATCAAAATTGAACTCGAGTGATAAATATTCATTAATAAAAATTTGTAATTTGTCCGTTTTACATATTGGTATTCCAAGTAAGATTTCGTTTGAAAACAAAAAAAAAGCTAAAATAATTTTAAAACCACAGCAAAAACCAAAGGGAAACAGAGTAGTTGAATGTTTGTGTTTATATATATGTGCATGTATTAATCACTAGATCCACCCAACCATTTAAATATATTAGACCCATTCTCTGTGGGATCCGCTGATCTGAGGGTTAGAGACTCGAAGCAAGATTTGGCACAGATTCTGACGTCTACAAGACTTTAATTTGATCGGTGGTGCCACCGTTTGACCACCTGTTCAGGATGCAGACCATGCGGCCAACCTTGAATCGCATCTTTCTCGAACATCCCACAGGTTATTCATCGGCAAGTCACGTTCCCTCCGCCTTTGCGACCCTTCCCGGCTCCAGTGCCTTCCCACGGTCCTCGTTACTTCCGCTCTAGCTTAAGCCGTCAGCATCTTCCGCTCGTCCGCTGCGGTTTCTTGTCCAAATGGTGGCAGGAGTGATTTTTTTTTTTTAAACATAAAGGAGATCATGATGTTTTTTTCTTTTCAGCTATTCCATGGCTTTGCATCATTATTAGAAAAAAAAAAAATTCCAAAGTTCTGTCCCTCGTTTAGAAAGCTTTGTGATCTGGCACCAGGCACCTCTCAGCATCGTTTCTACCCTGCTGGTCGCCATTGACTCTCTTCTGCGTATTCTGGCCTCCTTGCGAGTGTTGACCATGCCAGCTCTGTTTCATTCTCAGTACCATTGCCCTTCACCCAGTTCTCTGCTCAGAGTTACCCCAGGAAAGCCTTCCTCCAGCTCCTAATATTCTTCTTCACCCCCTTACACTATATTTATATTTATTAGTCTATAGTCTTCCTCAGTTGAACATCAGCTCGAGGGCGAGAACTTTTGCCATTTTAACAAATGAATAACTGGATGGATGGATGAACGAAGTGTGGACGAGTTGCTCATTGCTTTCCAGTTCTGATTCCTCCCCGACTGGGGATGTCTTACCGGCCAGTGCGGCAGCCGTCTCCCTGTGCCGCTGTGTTTGCATTTGTTTATTGAGGGGAAATTCCAGGCCTGAGAGCGGGGAGATTTTCAAGGACAGGCCGGTTGGCTCCCTTCTTTTCACACTGCTTGGGTGGCTTGCTACTTTGTTTATGCATCAGACTTGCCTGTTGCCAGGCAAGATAGGAAGCTGGTCTACAGAAGATGCTGACTAATGCATGTGTTTCTCTACTTTTCCCTATGAAGAAAAGCCAGCTCAGGCAGCCTGGGGCAAACAAATATGGAAAGTTGGCAGTCAGCCTCTCTTCTGGGTTTGCATCTTTTCTGTACCTTCCTCCCCCTGTCATTGCTCCTTCTACTAGGAACTAAATGGGATCCCAGATGCTTTGTTTTCTCATTTTAAGGGGGTGATATGGATATTTAACTTACCCACAAGTATTCAGCATGTAGTTATTCCTTCTGTAGGAGTCTTTGTGTGGAGTTGCAAGAAGAGCTATCTCCTTGGATTCTAGAACCATGCACACCTGTGTCCATCTTTGGCTCTTTATCAGCTGTGTGAGCTTGGGTAGGTGTCTCTACCTTTCTGAGCCTCAGTTCTTCCGTCCACAACATGGGAACGCTAAGACCCATCTCATGTTGTTGATGTGGTTGTTAAATGAGATGATATATAGAAGGTACCTGGCACAATGACATCACTAAAAAAACTATAGTGAGGAGGCAAAAGAAAATTCAATAATGTTTTGTCCTACTTTGCCTTTCGATCATCCTTTAAATTCACTCTGTATGCCATTTCTATTCAAATAAATGGCCAGTCTTTCTCATAAGCCTGAAACTGGGGAACTATTGAAAATGAGGCAGAGACAAATGGAAAACAATGTTGTGAAAACATTAATATATTTATACACCTGGACCCATTTCAGCAGAAACTGCAGCCTATATGCTGTTTGCAGCACCCACACTCTCAGGCTGCAGATGCTGTCGAGTCCCAGGCCAGGCTGCTTTCTCGCCACCACGTTATCTATCATGATTTCCCTTCAGGGTGAGATGACTTGCTCCATGGTGCGGTGAACTTGCAGGAGGGCGGTCTGGACGGGACTGTGCCTTCCTAATCTGTGTTCCCAGCCTGGCTCTGGGTGTGTGTGTGTGTGTGTGTGTGTGTGTGTGTGTGTGTGTGTGTGTGTTGGTGTGTGGCGGGGGAGGGGATACCCCTCTTCCTCCTCACTTCGGACTCCCCTCCCTGTTGACTCCCCTTCCTCCCTAGAGGGTGAGGGTTGGGGCCAGGAGTTCACTTACTCATTGATAGTGACATATGTCAGGCCTGAGAGAGATGGGACAGAATGAGCACACCGCCAGCCTGTCCCTCATGCAGCTCAGCAATTCCTTGCCTTTTGGGTTTCTAGCTCCTTTGTGGGGAGTGTGAGAGGGGTTGGGGAGGGGTCCGCCTGGAGACAGGTGGCGGCTTGCCAGCAGCTCTACTTGATTAAGGAGTTTGTCAGCAGTGGAAAAGCTGAGTTGAAAGGCCAGTAATATGCAGCTTCCTGTCTGTGGGTGGACAAAGGGGCTTTGTTTATTCCAGAGAACTAGTCTTAGAACTCCTTCCAACAAAACTTTCTGGGGTGGGGTTACTCTGAGATGTCTGATTCATACTGAGGGCTGGGAAGACTCTGGATCTACCAGGGAAGAGGAGTCTGGCTTCTGGGCTACGATGGGTGTTGGGATTTTAGCCAAGGCAAGGGAGGGGATGGGGATGGGGAAGAGAAGCCCAAAGAAGGGTCTTCTGTGTCCTGACATGTTCAGCTCATGTCTACCTCAAGGCCTTTGCATGAGCTCTCCCTAGAATGCCCTCCCTCCCAAATCCTCACTTCCTCACTTCCTCCAGGGCTTCTGCAAAGGACACGTTATTCGTGAGGCCTTTCTGGACCCTCTTTCTCCCAACATCAAATGTTCCCCACCCACCATCCCCCGGGGTGTCTCTCTGAGTGTTTTACTTGGTATATTCAACACATGTATGAGGTTCTAACGGTCAACCGTTGGCAAATAAATGAATTTTACACCAGGAATTCCAGAAAATGATAAATATATCCGCTTGGTAACCAGCTTCCAGAATATGAGATAGCTGCCCAGGTGCAGAATAAAACATAACAACTAAGCAATTCATTGGCCGAAGCTTCCATCTGGCCAAAAGCAATGCTACTCAGATGGGGCCTGATGCCTCCTCTTGTCAGGAGCTGATGCTAGTTCGTCTGCAGGTGTTACAGGGTGACCCTCTCGAGGCACATCTGAGGAGTTAAGCATAGGCTGTTTTTGTAAAATCTTTATTAATCTAGTATAAAAGAAGTCACAATGATGATTTCCCTTTTACCTGAAATCTTTTTCTTCAAGCAAAATGATGAAACCCATTATCAGTGAGACAAGATTCACTTTTCACACTGCAGACGTATGGCAGGCTTAGGTAGAGCAAAAACATTTTGCCTTAACCATCCATGTATATTTTTAAAGAATTCAAAGAGGAAATACTGTAGGAATGTTAATGACTGTGTCTGTATGCCTTATCAGGCTTGGGCGATTTCTCACTAACCGAATTGATCACTGTGAGAGAGTTCCACTTTGGTAGAGAAGAAATGCAGGCAAACCGGCCACATCCAGCTCTCTCGTGGGTCCCACTTATTAAGCAGTGATTGGCTCAGCCACATTGCCAAGCACATAGCAGTCTCATTCATTCACTCGCAAAGCATTGATTGATCACCTGCCACCTGCCAAGCATTTTTCTAGAGGCTGGGGATTCAGCAGTGACAAAACCAACATGTACATCTGTCCTCGTGGAACTTTCATTCCAGTGGGGGAGACAGACAGTATCAAAGTAAATGAAGTATACTGTATGTTAGAAGGTGACACGTGCTATGAAAAAAAGGCAGAGAAAGGGGGAGGGGGCTGCACTGTAAAATGGGGTCATCGGGGCAGCTCTCAGGTGACAGCCGGGCAAGGATTAAAGGCGGTCAGGGGACCAGCGGATGGAGGGCCGTGCAAAGCAGAGGGAACGGCCAGTGGGAGGCTCCAAGCATATCTGCAGAGGAGCCAGGAAACCAATGTGTCTGGACCCGGGTGAGAAAGGGAGCAGAGTAGGGTGAGCCAGAGAGGAAAGGGAGTCCTGATCACTTACGGCCTGTGCCCGTCGCAAGGACCCTGGTACACTCTTCTAAGTGAAACATGAAGCCAGTCCAGAGTTTCACAGAGGCGTCACATGATATGCTCAGTGCAGGATTCCTGAATTGAATTTGTTCACAGCCTGTGTTATTTTGGTCAAAATATCCCCCAAAAAGGGACTGGTAGGCAAAGTTATCCCTGGGTATAGTGGGTGGACTGATGCCGATCCCTGTACATGCTGTTAACACCCACCACCCTCTAAAGCCTCAGTGTTTTGCTCTCAGTGATGCCAAACCGGAGGCCAAAAGGTATGAGTTTGGCTCCACAAGGTCAAGATCTTCACCCTTCCCTTTTGCATCCCTAAGGGAAGGGTAGAACAGGGGAGCGAGACAGGGAAGTGCAGCCCGGGGTGTTCATGCTGGTGCCCTGCTGGGATGTCCAGGGTCACAGCCGAACTCATCCCAGAGAGTCTCATGCAGGGACTGCCTCCATCTTTCTTCTCTCCTAAACTTTTGATACTGACGTAGATACTCATTTCATGGCTCATGATCAGCGATTTCCGTAAAACCTGGGATACTCTAACATGATTTTTGAGGTATTTTAAAGCTTGACAAACAGCCTGGGCGGTGTGGTTTGGATATAAACTTTTGATGTAAGTCACTGGGGTTTTTGGTTTGTCATGAAGACAGTGGGCTCCTGGGTCAGACGCTTGGGACAAGTGGAACGGGGCAGGATGACCTATCCTGCATGTCCTCAGTGAGGCAGAGGAAGTTATCCAGAAGGGTTGGGGAGATGAGAATGCCAGAACAGATTTATCACACGAGACCGCTCACCCTCCTCTAACTGTGTACCCCACAGCGTCCAGAGGGCATTTCCTTCACCAGCACGGGGAGGAGCCCAGAGATTCGAAGAACTCTGTGGTAGCTCTTCTCTGTGGGCCAGGAGCGACAGTGGACTGGACTCCCTGACTTTGGTGGGGATGATGGAACCTGAAACCAAGAGGTGGTGTTTGGTCACCAAGGACAAGCAAGGTAGCTGTGGTTATTGCACTGGCTAGCAGAGCTGAAGTAATTATCACAGTAGCATGACCTGCAGAGACCACTGCATTGGCTGGTCGATCATGGTATTCCTTGAGTAGAAGTAGATGGGCAGGCTAATAAAGGCTTACTTGATTTGCATGAATGGAAAAAGGTCTAGATCTGATGAATAGAATCACCTCAGAGATGCTCAAAGCCCCTCAACAAATTTCCAGACCTGAGCCACTTCATAGACCCAGAACCCCTTGAATGGAGGAGGACAAGTCCGGTTATGTAATCCTGCTGCTCAGCCAACAGTTTACACTAAATATTCCTCCTCCTTTTCCCTAAAGGCACCTGTGGCTGCTGATTAGGGTGATTGTACATTGGGGAGGGGGAGGTATGTAACCAGACTTTTAGGGACTAGTGGACACTGGAGACTCAAAGTGCCACTGTAGTCCCCTAACAAGGTGACCAATGGAGTTTGGCTCTGGTCCATCTCACAGTGGCCGCAGGGGCTCCCCAAACCTACTCTGTGGTTATTTCTCCCATTCGAAAAATCATATTTGGAAAAGACATCACCACTGGTGAGAATTCTTTAACATTTCTCCTTTCAGTTTCCTAAATCTTGCGATCTGCCCAGTGCTAAGAGCTCTTCCCATACACAGAGGGCCACTCAGACGGCCATCTCTGGAGGCTGTGTCCGCGGGGCGCGACCACCTGGCTATTTGGATGGTTGCTTGCGAGGCCTAGGATGCTACACAGCGAGCGTGATGCAGTAGACTGTAGCAGGAAGCAAAGGGCAGGGAAGAAAAAACTAGTTCCGGTCGTGCCATCCTTCCCCGTGTGTCTCTCGGGAAGTCTCTCTGCCTTTCCGAGCCTCAGTGTTCTCATCTCTAAAAAGAAAGTTCAGGCTAGTTTGGTGGTTCTGAGCCTCGGCTGCATATTGGACTCACCCAGGGAACTTAAATACTGATATCTAGGCGCTACACTAGAAACTTTGCTTTCATGGGCCTTGGGTGGGGACCTAATGCTACTGTTTATTAACACCTCCCCTGTGATTCAAATGTGCATTCAGGGTGAGCTCCGCTGGATGAAGTCATCCCTGAGGTCCCCTCCAGCCTTGACAGGCCCAGTCTCTACAGTGTTCCCCACCGAGAGAGAGAGAGAGTCGGACACATTGGAAGTCAAAGCGCCAAAGGACATTTGGAGGAGGAAAGACTCCAAACCTCAGTTTCCACAATTAAAATCCAGAATATTTCTCCCTTAAGGAAAAAAATTTGGTCAGACCACAGAGAGGTTGAGTGGGGGAATGGCTCAAATATTTGCTCTGGCCATTTCAATGATATTTTGGAGGGTTGCTCAAAGATTGGTCCACCATGTCTGCCTATGTCCTAGACACAGGCCAGAAAATGTCCCTGTGTTTACTATACACCTCGTCAGAACCCTGTTATCATTACATCAGGGACCCACACCTTTGCTTATTGGTGGATGCTCTCTCTTCTGTGTCTTATTCCTGCCTTCATTTCTGGCTGGCCTTTGAAAAAGGGATGCTCCCACTCCGTGAATCTTGGGATTAGTTCTGGTCTTTGAGCCTGACTCAACCACAGACCAGTTGTGTGACATTGAATCGATGCCTTTTTCTCCCTGGACCTCCATTTCCTCATCTTTTCAAATTGTAGCTCTAAAGCATCTCATGGAAATGCTTTATGCAATTGCAATTTTATGAAACCTTGTTTACTCATCCAGAATATTAAGCTGAGCAGCTTTTCTGAAGCAAAATGGACTCGAGACTGTTGCAAAGTGATTGTGCTCATTGACAGCTGAGGCGAATTTGTGGGGAGCATCTTTCCAACTCGGTCAGCCTCAAAAGAATGGTAGGCCTTTTCTACGATAAACCCAGCTTTGAAGCACTTTGAGCGAGGGCTGCTAGATGGCGCTGTTTCCCCAGATTTCCAGGGAGTGTGCGTTTTTAGCAGATGGCTTTTGGAGGAGAATTAACAATTAATGTCCACTGTTATCAGCCAAAGCCCGCAGAAAATATGTTATACTCCAGAAACTACACAGAGCTGAGATTGCTCAAAGACATTCTGCTGCCAGCCTGGTCCTCTGCTGGCCCAAAATGTAATCATACACAGCCAGTCCCATGCACAAATTGATCTCACGAATAAGGGACGTTAATAACGAGGGTGAATCAAAAATACGATAATAAATGATTTGAATGCTTATTTCCTCAGCCTTATTATATACTTTATTCTGGAAGTTTTTCTGCACACAGCAGTTAGAAAACAATTGCCACTGTGATGGAGGGTGGTTATAAGGTAAAACCAATTCTGATGGCAGTTCACTTTCAAACAGCTTAAGAAAGGAAACCAACAGATGAGATGCATGGGCTGCTTCCCTGAATCCATATGGAGGCTTATAGGGTATCATCCAAACGGGTGCATGGATTGCGGTGGCAGGCAGGAAAGATTTCCTGTTTTTTCCCTTACCATTACTTTTCTATAACAAGGCCATTTGTGTCAAGAATTTTAACACTGCAGGTATTACTCTCTCCATCAAAAGGCTAAGATATTCCTTGTCACACAAGGAGACTGTTAGGGAAGTCAGGAAGAGCAAAGGGCAAAAAGGTCGTTTGGCCCATTCTTAGCTCTACTTCTTGCATTTTTTCCCTTGGTGCTTGTAACCTTCACCACCATTATTTCCATTGATGCCCACCCAGTGGGGTAACTGAAAAGTAAACCCCTTGTTGATAGCAGAACTTTGGGGGAGGAAGGAGCCGTAAGGTACTGCTCCCCTGCCTGTCCTTTTAGGACCTTTTTCCTTGTGGCTGTGGCCATGTGGAGGGGCAGCGAGTGGTGCCAGGGGCGAGTGGGCTAGAAGAACCACAGGCAGTTCTCTCTCGCAGGCATTGGCCTTGCTCTGAAATATAAAACCTGCACCTTCCCCAGCGCCCCGCTCCCCACCGTCTGCCTCCTGACTTGCCCCTTGCCCAGAAGCAGCAATCTGTCACAATTAAATCACTAACTGCTCCACCCTCCCTCTGCCACACCGTTTACAGTTTACAGCTTGGTCTTGCAGGCTCGGGAGACAAAAAGAATGAAACCAATGCATTGTCTTCACGCTTCTCTTCTAGTTTAATTCTGCTTTCTGCGTATTCACGGTGTGCGTTGTTTAGATTTAGAAAAATGTTCCCAGTGTCAACACCTCTGCTGTGCATCTTAAAAAAAATTATTTTCAAGCGACAGCATCAACAACTCGAACTCCAGTTGGTGGAGAGGGCGAGTTGGGGCACCACTGCTGGGAAGCAGAGTATCCCCCCTTCCTGCGCAGAGAAAAGCAAGGCCCCTCGACCCCAAGGCGCCAATTACTATTTTAACTGTCCTCCCCCATAGCCCCAGAGGCAGCTGGAAAGGAAATCGCACACTGGGAGTTTCCACAGCATTTTGCTGGCTCCCTGAGGCCTGCCGGCATTTGCCCATCTGGTGAGGCCTCCTAGCAGGGGGCCTAATTAGGCGTCATCTGGCCACCTGAGAAGGCCCTGCCGGCCTCCCTGGCTTCCCCCTCCTCCAGGCAGGACTCCACTCTCCCAGCTGCAGATCTTTGGAGCTTGTTTGGTTGAGCAGCTGCCCTGGCTAATTATTGGATAGCGGGGTCCCAGGTGGTTGCCTCAGACTAGAGGGGGTGGGCAGAGAGAAGGCTGAGGAACATAAAGGGACATAGAGGGGTGGTCAGAGAGGGGTCTGAGCGATAAGAAACCGAGAGCAGAGTTGGATTAGTCATCACTCAGATCTCCCGAGCTGGAATACGAGGCAGTGTCTCCTTGCCTGCAGCAGGAGACTTGCTCCCATAGGTGGGCCCATCCACGAGAGGACACTCTGTCCCCAACTCCCCACCTCCCAGCGCACCGCGATGTTCTGTATTCCTGCCCTTTGCTTCCCTTTTGGCACTGTCCTCCCCCCAGCCTTGCTCCTTCAGTCCAGGGACTAACCAGCAGTTTTTCATAGAGAGAACATGGCCCTAGAGCCCTCGTTTGGGTGGGGCACGGCACGGGCTCTAGGGAGAGGAGGTCGTTCAACTCAAAATCATTCTTTGCTCTTGTTAGACTTTTAGGCACGCAGGCGTGTGTATAGTTTAAAGGGCTTTGCAGCTCGATGTCCCTGAACCATGGCACATGTCCAGAGCATTATGCAGTTGCTGATACGTGCACCACCTCTCGGGCATTTTCCCTTTGTGGGGGCAATCACGCCAGGACACAAGGCAAATAGGAAAAATAATGGGACAAATTAAGGGGAAGCAGAATGGAAAATAAAATCATCCACAAGCAGTGGTATTAGCAAAAGATGCAGCCTCCAGGTCACCGACGTCCACTCTGATCATCACTTGCTAGAAAGCTGGGCCGAGGCACCGAAATACTTAATTATATGGTTTTCTCTCTCGTGACATAGGATCGTTGGCAGCATTAGATTGTGCTGAGCGGGGGAGCGTCCCCGGACTGGGTCAAAATGAACTCTAGTTTAATTTCTGGTCCTGTTGTATCCGGGGCGTATTTACCCACGAGTAAATTGTGGTTTCCTCTGTTCTCCAATGTTGCCACTGGAGAATGTAAGAGAATGCTTTTAGTGTTTCCATTTTCTGAGCATGTTAGAGGTTAGAGTTCCATGTTTCTATATTTGGTTTAACAGGGCTCCAGAGGAAATGGCTTTCTCCCCACCTACTCCAAAAACTGCCACCATGAGATTGAAGGCTGTTTTGTTCCAAGAAAGGAAAGCTGATGGACGGAGAATAGCTATTTTGAGACTCATTATTGCACGTGCCCCGAACATCAGATGGGTAGGCTGTACAGATGTGCACAAGTTGTTGACAGCTATAGCAAGAATTGGAAGGGTAGCGGATTTTCAAGGTGACAGGACGGTAACCTCATCAAGATTTCGATGTCTTGTCTGGTTCCCTCATAAATGCCTGCCCCTCCCTTATGAATCCTGGGCTGACATGGGAAGCCTTGGCTTGTGGTAGAAGGATTCAGAGATTTGGATCCATCAAATAAGATTCACAAGGATGAGCTATTCTCTTCAGAACGCCGGAATCCTTTGGCTCCATTAGTTGTAGGCCATGGTCATTTTTGGCCCTGCCAAAGGGTCTCCGGGCATAAATCCTAGGTGCCCAGAGTGGACCCAGTAGAAGCAGAGTGGGGTGGGGGAGAATGAAGAGAATCTCCCTACTAATGGGTGTCAGCTTTCACTTGAGTGTAGAATGGTGGGAAGTTGACTTTTTCAGTCTTAGAGTAAGAATAGGGTTGTTTTAAATTACTCTTGGGGCCAAGATAAATCCTAGAGAATAATCGTTTTCTGCAGGTCACTAAACATCCTAGACCGAGGTCCAATAGAAAATGACCAAATCTTTAATTAAAGCCTATAGATTTTGCAGTGGGATTTGGGGGCTTCAAGAGGCCCGGCATCTCTCCAGTGTCTCTGACGAATGGAAACCAATTCTCTGCTAACTAATCCCCAACAAAAATTGCCCAGTGCATTTCATCGTGGACAGTTCGAGTGCTGTTTCTTATTTTAAGCTGAAACTTACTTCCTTGCAACCTCTGCTCACTAATCCTAGTTCTGCCCTCTGGAACAACACAGTATAATCCCCTTTTCAAATGAAAACTCTTCAGATGGTCGAAGCTGGTTATCACATTTCTGGAATTCTCCTTTATACAAGACAATATTCTAAGTATGACATGGTATCAAACTCCCTCATCACCTCACTGTGGATGCCACCTGGGTTTTTAGCATTTGCATCATTCAGGATCCAGAAAGGAAAATAGAAACACTCTCAATGTTTCCAACAAAAGGAAATTAATGTAGGAGCTTTTTATGTAGCTATAGGACAGAAGGAGGAAAAAGGCAAATGTGAGACAACCCAGACGTTCATAACTACAGGAAGCAGCTACCATTCCTAGAGCTGGAGAATGAATGAACGAGAGGAGGTGTCCCAGAGCCCAGAGTCCCGGGGGAGGCCCCATGGCAGTGCAGGCACTGGGCCTCTGAAGGGGGCGCAGGCTCTCTGAGACGGGCAACCCCAAGGCTGTGTTGGCATTCCTGCAGCCAATTACACCCTTTCTTTACGTGAAGCAGGTGAGGCCAAACGCGTATTTTTTGAAAAATAAATGTTTGAAGTTTGACTCTTTAGTGGATATATATTGTTTGTACTTTCTCAGCATATTGTCCCATTTCCTTCTGGTAACAGTCCCTTCTTCTTCCTTTGGGGAAATCACCCTCTTTCATCCATGTGGCTGGGCTGTCAGTCACGTGATGACCATGGCCTACAACTAATGGAATCAAAGGATTCCAGTGTTCTGAAGAGAGTTGAGCAACATCCTTGTGAATCTTATTTGATGGATCCAAATCCCTGATCACGGGCAGGCTGCACATGAGACGAGCTTTGAAACTTAGGCAGAGATGCTGAGGGACAGATGGCCGGTGAACTGTGGCCATTGGTGGCACTTCCCTACAGAAGCAGTATTTGGGTTCTCAACTGACATCCCTGATTCTGGGCTTTCACGAGACTGGGCTGTCTTATTTGCTACTGCAAGCACTACCCAGTATCTTTCCTTGAAAGTCCTTTCTTACTTAGATTAGCCAGGGTCTATTTCTATTGCTTACAACCAAAGAAACCGGAGTGATATGCAGTCTTTATTTGTATTCCCCATAGGCAAGAAAACACTGTCTTGGTAGAGATCTATTGAATATTGACTTTAAAGACAGCATACTGGCTATCTCTCCATCTTTCTGTCCTCACAAACATTAGAAGCACAATGAATTACTGCCAACCTGGAAAGTAAACTTCTTATGGTGTGCTAAAGAGATCCATCCTTATTGTTATGGTGCTCCAAAAATCTGTAGTGCCAATTAATGTATGTAAATCAGGTCTGGAAAAAGATTTTGATGTGACTATTTTGATTGGGTCATATTGAAATGAGTGTATCAAAATATAAAAACATCTTTTTTCATTTCCTAACAACGTGAATAACAAACATCTCAAAGCTTCATCCCATACCTGGATTTGACCTACCTGTATCTCTAAAATTCACTCAAAAACAGGATGAATAACAGAAAATGAGGGTGTATGTAATTAGGTTAATTGGCACTTTAGAAAAATTTCTTAAAATTATTTTGCAGGGCTGTCAAAATATCTTTAAAGCAGTTGCATCAAAATATCACATATCCGATTTCTACATATCCATAAAAGTCACACAAAATGTTTTTACAAGAAGAGCACCTTCCCATCACCATACACTACTTTCCAGGTAGACAGCGTCGAGTTTGTCAGCAGCATATACGTCTAGTCGTTCAACTAGTTAAGAGACTCCTTTTTTACTTAACTGTCATCCAGTCCATGTTTATCCATATTGTCTGTAGAGAGATTCCTTGACAGTGAATTCTTGGAATCCTGACCCATGAAAATGTTGGCTTCCCTGGATAATGTCTCAACACAGAACAAGATTAGTTTAGTAAACCTTGATTAGCATGAGTCACATTGGCACAAGTAATTATGTTTAATACTTATGTTTAATAATTATGTTAATAATAATTATCTTTTAAAGATGAAAAGATATTTACTCTTAAAAATTGGCTAGATCTTGGTTTCCAGTAGGGAAGCCGTAAACAGGGGAGTCCCGGAAGACCACCCACTGGCTGCCCTTCTTAGTACTTGAAGCCAAACCACGCTCATCGTTTGATGGATCAGCCACTCTGCCCCCAGAGGTGTTCATCTTTTGCTATGAGCGGGGGTAGGGGAGGGGGCTGGACAACATAATGAGACATTTTATGAATTTCATACTTACTGTCTTAAACCCATAAAGATAAATGTGTTTCTGGAAAACATTAAGAAAAACATTTATGTACAGACAGCTCATTCTGAATAGGTTGGATTCTGGAGTGCAGAATTCGGGGGCAGAATGAATCAAGTGTTTCATGTTGGGAACATGATAGTTTTGCTCATCAAACTGACATTCAGAAAGGTTTCATTAAAAATAAGGAATGCCAAGAACAATTTCTCATTCCAAGTCTGGCTCTTATGCATAAACAAGACTTTGCGATCACTTATGTGCTACTGTGGTGCAAAACAGAAAACACCCCAAAAGGAGTCTAGGAACTGGTTATTTGCCAGGTGAAACTTGGTGGGCCAGGTTTATGGAGTGACACATTTAAAAGGACAGTTAGTTGATACTCATGTTGAATTAGACTATACAAAACTAATTGGAGTTCTCCGTCCAGAATATGGAGCACCCAGCAGAGTTCATGTCCTTTGGTGAATTGAGAGTTTAGATAGTCGTGCAGCTGGGAGTATAGTAACCTGAGGAGGTGACTTGTAGCCGCTGTTTGGGAAAACGTCAACTACCAAGTGTCAGAGTAGACTGCACTTCTGATTCCCATGCCATTTTCACTGTTGAAATAGTTTTCTACTGAAATATGAAGCATTTCATTAATTGCTCTAAGATGTGTCTGCTAAGGGGTTTAGATTCTCCCAAGAGATTCTCACTTTTATTTGAAGAAGGTGGTAAGTTAATTAATTAGTTATGTCCCTTGCATTTATGAAAGCCACCCACGTCCTTTGTCACCACCAGTTGAGGAGATAGTTCTGTTCATTTCCCTCATGGCGTTTCAGTATCTGTTACATATTAGAAATAGTTGCCTCTGCTTCACGATCATGATTTTTCATTTGTTTTAGACTAATTCTTCTTCTGTATTTTGAAAACCCTTTGCTTTTAAAAATTTTATTATGTTCGAATGCTGATGTTATAGTTCCATACCTATGACAATATTTCGACATTATTTATACATATGTCTATAATTTTCTCATGTCCATTTTTTTCTGAGATTTTTTGAACAAAATTTTTTGCCCAGTAGCTTATTTTGTGATATCAAAAGTGATTCATAAAAATATATCAAATATATTTCTTTACTTTGGAAAAGTACAATATCATTTATGTCATCTACATTATTTATGGTTTTCATGTTAATTATTAGTCACTCTAACTTGGAAAATAAGGTGATTAGGCCTCTGTTAAAAACAAGTTTAGAAGCTTCGGTTTATATGCTGAAATATGTTCATTTATAATTAATTTCACTAATTTTTACTTCATTTTAGATCACTACTAGACAAAGATACTAGGGCTATCTATTTGTTTTAAAGAGATCTTTATGATTATGGAAATGCTGGCCCTAGTGAAAGTCTACATATTTATAGAAAAATATATTGCCAAGTCTCGATACTTTTCGCCTTTCTCTAATGCCCCCATTCCTTCTTTTTAAAAATAGGAGCATATTCCTGTTCTCTAACCCCCACCCCCCAAATCCTCCCAAATAGCATAGGATGTTGTTCACCTGGGCCTGTGGACTTGAACTCATTCGAGTGGCTTTGTGTTTTCTTATCATCTCCTTGCCTATCTTAGATTTCAGTTTCCTACTAGCTATATTTGTTAAAGCTTTCTCAATTCGAAGCTCACTTTCTTGGATAGAGAAAACTATATTGACATTGAATTGTTCTAATTTTCTCTATTGGCTTTCAGCATGACACCGTTTGCCCCCAAGAAGTTGACTCTTCCATTCCTCATTCTTTTTTTCTGCCCTGAACCCAGTTTAGAGACCCCTCTCAGTGCCCTTACCATCTTTTTAAGCTCCCATGCAATCCTGGCTCTGTTTTTCCTAGTATCATTATGACTGATTTGGATTCTTTGGTTACATGCACTTCCTTTTATATTTCAGGCATTAAAAAAAAAAAATCTGAGATCATTAGAGGGCTTTCTAGTAGCTTTCATGTTTGTTTTTTTGTTTTTAAGACACTTCCCTTTTGTCTTTTTGATCGATGTCATTTGCTGTTCTGGATTGTCTCCCTGGGATTTACATGCTGAAATTTAATCTCCAATGTGATAGTATTTGGAGATGGAGCCTTTGAGAGGTGATTAGGTCCCAAGGGTGGAGTCCTTATATATGGGATTAGCGCCCTTATAAAAAGAAGCTGGACAACTAACTACCTTACTCTCATTCCGCCATGTGAGGATACAATGAGGAGTTGGCAGTTTGCAAATTGGAAGAGGGTTCTCACCAGAACCAGACGATGCTGGCACCCTGATCTCTAACTTCTGTTGTTTGTAAGCCACTCAGTCTATGTACTTTGTTACAGCAGCCCAATAGAAATAAGACACTTGTGATTGTTCAGGTAGAATTCTTTTCTATGAACCTTTCCTCTTTCAACTATTTTAACTTTATAGTGTCACCAAGGAGATATACCTACTTTTGTCTGATGTTTAAGAAACCACATTTTTCATAAAGCCTAGAATTTATGTCTAATTATAGCCAATGCTTTCTTCCTTCTTTAGTTGTTAAAAGTTCTATGGTGATGACAGTCACTTTATTTGAGTGTTTATTTGACTATATCAGATTGGTTGTGCTGAGCAGTTAGTAAGAAGGCTGCAAGTTATATTTGAAAGAGTAGAGGCCTTTGAATTTGGCAGATTTGGGTTCAAATCTCCACTGACCTGCTCATAATCTTGAACAATCTGTTTGACCTGTCTGACTCATAGGGCTAAAAAATTGGGTCAGTTATACAACTTTGCAAGGATGCTTTTAAAATAATAATGCAAAATGCCATTAGTTTAATAAATGACAGCCATTATTATTACTGCCTAAATAGTATATTTGATCTTTTGGGAAACTATCGCTCCAGCATATGTGTTTGAGTTGGTAGCGTTGCGTGAATAAGTTAAAGTTACAATGGGTAGCATTTGGGTCAAAGTACAGACTTATTGGTGGTAATTAGCATATTGGTTGAGAGCACAGGTTCTGAAGCCAAACTGTATGACTCAGAGTCTCGCTGTGCCACATATTAGCCTTGTGATCTCGGGCAAATCACCGGAACATTCTGTGTTCCCATATCTTCATCTATAAAACAACCTCATTTCATGGAGTTGTTACAAAGATTTAAATGAGTAAACACATGTAATTGCTTGGAACATTGCCTGGCACATAGTCAGCACTTAATAAATGTTAACTCTTATTATTATCATGCTGAGGGTGGCATTATATGTACACAGAACTGAGGATGCCAGAAACACCAGCATTTACATATAAACCAGAACTTCTAAAGCAAAACTGAAAAAACCCTTAGAAATAAACAAGGCTACAGAAATGAACAGAAGAAAGTCACTGAAAAATGTTGCCAAGAAAGCTTAGATTGATAAGTCATTCCATTCGGAAACATACAGACCCTTTAGGAGGGAAAGGTTTCATGAAGATGCTCTAAGAGATTAGGTTATAAGCACACTTAAACTTTTACCATTGATTTTGGAGTATTTCTTGCTGAATCACTGAAGCCCTCATCTAAATGGGTTATCCAAGTGCCCCTTGCCCTCTTAGGGAACTGGAGGTGTGCGTCATTCTCCAAGACAGGTTGTCACTGAACATACAGGTAGGCGGTTATACATTTTTATAAACCTTTCTCTTCCCCTTTGCTCTTTGGCACTCAGTCAATCCAGCTTTTAAAATATGGGTCCTCAAAGGCTAAACTGTGGAATTAAAGTCAGGGAGAGTCTCAAAGAGAAGCACTTAATACAAGGTCAGTGCCCTCCAGGACTATTCTCTAGGCTCTGAGGGAATAAGTCGCTGCTCAGAGATGAAATAAGCATGTTTTCAAATGTGAGAAACTCTTCAGGGAATGAGGTTGTTTGCCAGATGGAAAAAGACAGATAAACAGATATCCTCTCAAGCTCATACTCAGGCAGTTTACTCCACAACTGATAACCCGATGCCCTTAACTTTCAAAACATAATCATTTATGCTCCCCACGAATACCACCAAGTTCTTTGCCACATAGGATCTTTATAACATTTCTCTTTTAATGAGATAGACCAGACCAGATTCCCCAAATCTCCAACCACACTAGCTAGTCAACATGGGCTGTGGTTAGAGGGAGCACATTGGCACTGAACTGTGAGGGTCTAAATCCTGTGTCTACCATTTCCTACCTGTTATATCTTGGCCAAGTTCATGTCCTTTTAAAACTGAGGATGGTCCTCTGAGGGCTATCGAAGAATTGGAGACTATAAACTGAGAAACTTTTCTTTGTTCAGGAATTCCTTTCTGTCATCCAGGAATATTCTTGTTTATGAAGAGTAATATTTGCGATGGATTTTTTTTTTTTGAAATTCTATTCTATTTAAACCGAGGCTCGATATAAGGTTGAATTCATTCAAAATTCTACTGACTCTTCAGAGCTGATTCAAAATGCCACTTCCTCTAGGAAGCCTCTTTAGTGACCCTGAATTATGTGGTGAGGCCCCTGCCTGGGTGTCCATTGCACATGTGACCCAAACTTCATGTGCTGTCTATTGATTTACGTCACATTTTGTGTTTCTCTCTATGTCTGAGTGAATCTTTTATTCTGAAGTGTATTGCCAGATCATTAAAGATAATATATGCTCAGTATTTTTTTTTTATGTATATAATGGATGGATTTATTTCTCTGTGCAATTCACGTTTGGCATATAACGGGCAGACTGTGCAGTGTAATTTTTAGAAATGCATGGGTTTTGAGTTAGGGTGACTGAATTTAAGGCCTGGTTCTTCTCTTTATTCTGCTCTATGACCCTATGCAAGCCCTTTAAACTCTCTGAACCTTGATTTCTTCATCTTTAACATGGGGACAATTGAGAGAAATTAAATAGTATAAACTACACGCTAAAGTGCCTGGACTATAGTAGGTATTGGGCAAATGTTGGACTCTCCCTCCTCTCAATCAGTCCGACAGTCTTGAACCCCACTCACCCCCTCGGGTCCTTAATCAATTGAAAGCTCAATCTGGTGATCAGTTTCTGATACCTTTTTGTATCAGTCTCAGGGTTTGGTTGTATGCCAAAGACCTTTTCTTATGGCCATTCTCCTGGGTGATAAAGACCACCCGAGTGCTTATTAAAAATGCAAATCCAGGGACCCCAGCCTGAGTGATCCTGATTCCACGCAGAGGCTCAGGAAGCTGCATTGAAGTACTAGGTGACTGCACCAGGGAATTCTCACGTAAGTGTTATAGAAACCACACTTTGAAAAACTGCTAATGCGGGTACTAGGGCCTATAAATAAACTCATCTCTTCTATCTCAAAATGCCCCTAAAGCAGGGATTCTCAACCTTGAGTGCATGTGCAGGCTTCCCTATGAGTCCCCAGAGTTGAAGGCAAATTGTGTATATACATTTCTTTGGGGAGAATTTTGATCTATAGCTTTCATTTTACATACACCCATTTTACACCCGGAGCAAACAAACAAAAACTTGAGAACTGTATCTCCAGGTTCCAGGCCATTTTCTACCCAGCCCTTAGGGTCTGTCTTTCTCTAATAACCAACCAGATAGAGTTGTGTCAACAACTAGGCTGTCTTCTCACAGACTGGTCTCACGCCCAAATCGCATTGGTTTTTATTGCTGACAGGTGGTTCTTCCCTGCCAGGCACAGCTGCACGCCATGAGAAGCAGCAGACCGTGCAGATGTGGCTAATCTGGACTGTCTTCAAGTCTTTTCCAATGGTTTTGTGCCTCTGCCGAGCGCAGGTCTTAGAGAAACCCTGATGTGGCTGCTCCGCGGGCCCTTCCAGTTGCCTAAGACACTGGTCCATTAGGTCTTCTGTGGATTGAAAGTTGTCTGTCAAAGTCCACTAGCAAAAGTTCTGTTTTTCACGGGGAGCTCACAGAGAACCTCCAGAGGTGTCCAAATAGTCTACCCTAGGGAAGGGTTAGGCCCCCATTCTTTGCCTGGTTATTTTTTCTCTGGGGGATACATGCACATTGCAACTCCCGTGGGCACCCAGGTAAGAGTTCCCTTTCTGCTCACTAAGGAACACAATCCAGATGCATCAGCTCTCTTGGGAGAGCTGGCTCGCTGCCTATACTCACAGTCCCCTTAATTCCACTTTGTCTGCGGTAAGCTCGTGTACCCACTTGGACCCATAATCATTTAAGAACTATGTCCCCTAACCTCTTCTATTGATAGCAAAATGCCAGAATAACCCACCACCACCACCACCAATGCCTGACTTACCATTTATGACAATCCTGTTTCCCCTCTAATGACCTTTAACACAGACCTAGCCTTTGGGACACCTGTAAATGGCTCAAAGGTATTTGCTAAGATGCACGTTTCCTTCCCCTGGGCGGACCCTTTCAGTCCCAGTCTCCAGACCTGATTACCTCTGGGTTTCATGTTGCACGGCACTGAGGGATGAATAGGGGGACAGTGACATATGGGCATGGCCAAGCAGCTCTACCTGAAGGCCCTTGTGATCTCTTAGTTCACCCAAGTTGCCACCTCTTTGGTCCCTTTTCGTCCTTCATTCCTATAATGAAAGCATCCGTAGAGAAGTCTAACTTGATTCCTATGCTGCTGGTGTCCGCCCTGCTGGTAAAGATGGCACGCTGGGTCTGGAGATGGTGAAATGCCTTTTGTATTCACCCTCAACCTTCCAGTTGTTCTGTTCTCCTGCCTAGTAGCTTATTCTGTATGAAGAGCTTAGCAGCACTGGGCTTTGAAACGAATCAGGCAAATATGGTGATAAAAAATGCTAACAACAGCAGATGGCAGGAAGAGTTTCCTTGAAATTCAGATGAGCAGTTGCTTCTTCTGGTGGGTTTTTATTATTAAATTTACTTCCACCATTTAGCCAGATAGGTCTTTCCTTGTATTCGCTTATCATGTACTGAAATGATCTTGCTTTTAATATCTGTAACGAGGAGCTGTTCATTATACCAATTATAAATACATCCATATGGTCCTGTGTGTAATTGTCAACTTAGTTACATGGATACAGCCTTTGTATTTGGAGGGAATGAATGCTCACCTTAACCTAAGAAAAATGGTAAGATTCTGAACTTTCAGGCTCCTACCAACCATTTTCCAGGTTGAAGAGGATAAGGTGAGCCTTTTCAGGGGTCAAACATTAGTGGTCCTTTAACCGATTTCAAATACATTATTTTAGGTCTTGAATATGCTCCCAGTTTTACAACTTTTGAAACAGCTATCTCTGCTCCATCTGTGAATGTGTGATTTTTCATTTCTGACTTCTAGTAAGGGGAATAAAAGTTCATCAAGTTCTTTGGAGATTGAATGTAAATGATCCTTATATCTGATATCCCCCCTCCCCAAGCAATGGAAACTTCCTCACTATCTGTGATCAGCAGCAGCTTCTCCATTCTCACTGTCACCTTCC
Organism: Rousettus aegyptiacus; assembly: GCF_014176215.1. Taxonomy (NCBI): domain Eukaryota; kingdom Metazoa; phylum Chordata; class Mammalia; order Chiroptera; family Pteropodidae; genus Rousettus; species Rousettus aegyptiacus. The sequence goes on from NW_023416287.1 coordinate 78,098,453, forward strand.
TGCTCTATGGTAGTTACCATCAAAATTGACTAAATTCACAGGTGGCAGAAATGACATCATATTATATATTTTTTGACTGTTTCCATATCAGGAATCTAAGAAACATAGGATTCCAAGGATAGGGGGTTAGGGGTCATCTAACCCAATCCTCTGCTTTCTTGAAAATAAGTGTTTAAACAATACAGAAGGAATTTATTTTCAAGCAAAATATCCTTTGCGATGAGGTGGCTAGTGAAAGAATAATGGACAATGACGGGAAGTTAGAATGAAGTGCTTTCCCCCTTTTTCACAGGCTCTCTGGTTAGTATGAAGGACCTTCGGCGCTGGGGGGGGAAAGACCGTCATCGGTAATTGCGTGAACTCAGTGATAATCTTCCTATCGAGAGATGCGCAGTGAACCTGATTATTTCCCAGAGAACTGTCATTTCTCTAAGAGCTGGCATTTTCAGCCTCTTGAACAACACCAACCACTGTTATCAGAGCTCTAACTCGAGCAATCAATCAGGGGTTTGAAACATTAAACTCGAATATATAATTTAAAAGGGGATAATCTTAGCAAAATTCACCTTGAACTGAAACAGCTTCAGTCAGCTCTTCTTCAACAAGAGGGTCACTGCCTGCTCTTCTTGTCACTGACAATTCTCTCCCAGCACTCACCTGCCCCCCCCCCCCACTCCATCCCCTTCCCAGCCAGAGGAAATGAGATGCCAGGCCATGAATTTATGAGATTGCCTGAAAAGAATACCCAGAAGCTTCCAAAAAGGGGCAAGTACAGGCTACTTAGGGGAAGCCCAAGAGGGAGAACTGACTCCCCTCTTCTTGCATTGCTATACAAGCTGTAATTTCCAAAGTAGTGATAACGCAAGTGGAAAAGGTGGTTTGGAACTTATCTCTGACCCCATCAGGTATCAAAAGTGAGACAACTTCTGCCCTGGAAACATAACAAATCAGTTTAAATTTAAATTCATTAGTAACGTAGTCACATAGCCCTTCATTTCTTCTTGGCTAGCTAACGGGAAATTTGTGCTATAGCAAACACTTTTTGATGCACCTAAGTAGAAGTCTATAATGAGACATTTTAAAAAGTACTATTCGGATCTCAAGAAGACGAAGGTAGAATTTGGGACATGTTTTCATGGCTTGGGTTTAGTAATCTATATCCCTGCCTTTGGGGTCTGTTACAAGAACTAGTAACCATTTTTGTTTCTGTTTCTGGTAATTACCTGTGTTGCCCTCGGATGATGCATCATGTCCAGAGTTATAAATGTTACTGCACAGCAATTATTTCGTCAGATATTAAGCGGCTCGTCTTGCCACAGAGAGAGCAGCAGTGAGAAACCCTCGTCTCACCACAGACCACACTGTGTAGTCTGTTTGAGCTCGTGATAACCAAAAGCTCAGCAATGGTGATGACCTAAATATTCTAGATGAATGTCCTGCAGCCCAGCTTTAACTGGCTTTGGCCAGAAAGGAGACTGAGGAAGAAGAAAGCAGCCCTGAAACGGGACAGCCTCAGCTGGCAATATTGGGCAAGGGCACTCAGAGAAGATGCGAACAAGATCATTCTGTGATCATGTCTGAACACAGATGGAAACATAAACGTTGTCCTTAGCACAAAAATCAGCCATTCGAGATCAAAAAAGTGTGATTTGTCTTTACCAATCATGGCTTTAGCCTCACTCCATCCTTATGGCCTTCTAGGTAAGAATTATGACATTGCCCAGTTGCTGACTTACTCCCATTTCCTGACAGCATCCAGAATAAAGCAAAGCCCTCTTTCCTTGTATGATCCCCAAATCACCTCAGACAAGCTCAGATTCTATAAGATGTCCCTGCTAACACCCTCTTACTGAGGTACCCTACCATTCCCCACTGCGTGGTTCTCTCTTGTTGCAACAAGTTAGAGCACCCCACTCTGTTCCATGGCAGGTGTGTTCCCGGTGGTCTTTGGAGGAAGGGCACCAGCATCCTCTTGCACAATTTCACCCTCGTCTCATAAACGTACAGGGAACATAAAGTCATACTTCACATTTTCCACTCAACCCCATGCTGCATCAATCACAAACCCTGATGATTTTACCTCATAAATAGCTCTCATAACCATTTCCTTCTCTACAGCTTCAGAGCAACCTCTGTGGTGTAAGTGACAAGACTTTCTCGTTTTGTCTAATGCAGCCGTCTTTAAACTAGCCTTCCTGCAGCTCCATTGCCTTTCTCTGGTCCCTTTCTATGCTGCGGTCAAAGTAATCCTTTCTAATTAGAAATCTTTTGAAAAAGCCATCCTCACATTGAAAGCACTTTAATGCTTCCCAATGCTTTAAAAATAGACAGTTACTTAAAATGGCTGAGGAGGCCGTAAGAAGTCTCACCAATTCTTGTCTCTTTAGCTTCACCTCCTGTCACTGCTCACCTCTTTCTGACCCAGCCACATTGGCCTCTTCTCATTTTCTTGAACACTACATGCTTCCTGCTGCCATAAGGTCTTTGTGGATGCCTTCTCTCCGGAAGTTCACTCCTTTCCTCCTTCATTTAGTAAACTCATCTTCGGCGTTCAAATCTCAATTCACTTCTGTCTTGGAGTGGCCTCTTTGACCATCCTGAATGAGTTAGCTCATCTTATTTACATCTCATAGCACTTAACATCTCTCTGGGGTACCACTTATCATAGTCGTGATTTTTTTGGGGGAGGGGTATTGGTGCGATTCTTTGATTCATACCTATCTCCTCTATAAGATTCCTTACATTTAGTGGGTGCTTAATAAATTATTGTGCCATAAGGGATGAGTCCCTGGTCTGCCACAAGTTAGCCACCTCATTTTGAACATGTCATTTAACCTTACTAACTGTCTTAGTCTGCTCAGACTGTCATAAATGGCTGAGAAAACAGACATTTGTTTTCTTACAGTTTTGAAAGCTGAAAGTCCAAGATCCAGGTGCCATCAGGGTTGGTTTCTGGGGAGATCTCTTCCTGACTTGTAAATGGCCACCCTCTTACTGTGTCCTCACATGGCCTTTGCCTTATGGAGAGAGAGAGAGAGAGAGAGAGAGAGAGAGAGAGAGAGAGAGAGAGAGCGCGCAGGAGAGACAGAGATCTAATGTTTCTTCCTCTTCTTATGAGGACACCTTAATTACCTTCCTAAAGACCCTATCTCCAAATACAGTTGCATCGGACTTAGGGTTTCAATATATGCATTTTGGAGGGACACAATTCAGTCCATAACCCTAACCTTCGGAGTCCTCATCTGTAATAGGAATGACTCAGCAGGCCTACCCCCTGGAAGATGTTCTGAAGGCAAAATGGGACAGTGACTGCAAAAGCCCCTTAGGCACACAAAGTACTAACACACAGAAGATGGAAAGAGTCCACTCTTTGATCAGGCAGGACTGTGGTTAATGCCATCTTGGTGTACAAAATGTGTGTGGATAAAAAAGGCTGTGCTGGGGTGGGGCGGTATTGTTTTAGTGCACCATCAGAAGCACAATAGTTAGAGTTGACGTGTTCCATAACAGGCTGGGCTTCTTGTGAGTCCTTAGTCCTGGATGGCTCCATTAGGACATTTTGTGGAGTGGAGGCTGGTCTAGGAGCCTTCCAAACCCTCTTCCATCTGCAAGCTTTGCGCCTTGTACTATGTACCATGTTGCCTTTACATCATTAGAAATGGGCCCTGAGCTAATCTTCTCTGACCACATATATTAGCGGTCAGCAAACCTCTGAAAAGAGCCAAATAGTGATATTAGTACATATTTTCAGCTTTTCAGGCTACGTGGACTCCCTTGCAGCTACTCCACTCTGTCACTGTAGCAGGGAAGCAGCCTTAGACACTGTGTAAATGAATATGTTCCAGGAACATTTTGTTTATGAATACTGAAATTCAAATTTCATGTGATTTTTATGTGTCACGGAATATTGTTCTTCTTTGGATTCTTTTTTTTTCCATCCATTTAACAATGTAAAAACCTTTCTTCTCTGGTGAACCTATAAAACAATCCAGTGGGCTGGATTTGGCCCATGGACCATAGCTTGCCGGCCTCTGATCTATGTCATTAACTCTACCTGAAATGCCATTAACTTCCTGGCTATCTTTAGACCATCAAACTACATTGATTTTCAGGCCTGATTGGGAAAGATCTCTTCTCTAATTTGACTCACTGGCTAGACAGAACATTTACTTTATTGTCTCCATAAGTTTCATTTTTCTGTTGGCTGTGAAAGAAATTATCTATTTGCCAGGTAATAGCAGCTGATACTAAGGCTCTCAAAACAAGCCTGGCCTTTTCCACATTTCCTCTGCCTCTGGCTGGCCAGTGCTGCCATATCCTCCTCCAGGCCCCACAGCTGCTGCCAATGCCAAGCCCCCAACCTGTGAACCAGCTTCTTCCAGTAAGTATTTCCAATGTCTAGATTTTAAAAATACCCCAATGCCTTATTTAGATTCAATTACAAAACACAGACATGCATGTAGAAAGGATGTATAAAAAGTGACTGACGTTCCATCCTATTTAAGAACCGTGGGTAAATGACTGTCACATTTCCCCCAAATATTCTCCAATAGGAGTACACAAAAGCTTCTCCAAATGCCCAACCAGACATAATTCTTCCAAAGATGATTTTAATGCTGGCAAGTTCTTTGGTGATCAAAAGTTGTAAAGAAGCATAAGCTCTGAATTTCCTCTTGGCTACTGAGTGGTAAGCTCTGCCCTCAAGCATTCCTCTCCTTAATGGGTTTGAGACTGGTTAGGGGGTTGTTGTAGGTGCCTAGCAGTGACCACCTGTGGCTCATGATGTACACTTGGAATTGCTTCTGGCTGGCCACAGGGAGATGTATTATTCTGACTATAGAGCTTACACTTTGCAGTTTTAGTCTTGGGGCTATTCTGAGAAAAACTCTCAAGCTCATTTACTGATCAATGTTTGTTGATAATTTCCCATGTTCAGTGTCCTGCAAAACTCTCAATCAGATGACTCCATGTCTACATCCTCATTTTGAAGGCGCCAATTTGTGTTACAAATGAGTGTGTGGGCAAGTCTCAGGTATTACTTGAAATGCTTCTCAGGCAACTCTTTTCCAGTCATACGCCCATGATTCATTCATTCACTCATTCATTCATTCATTCTAGCATAATTTCAATAAATGTTTTGATCATGCACCAAGTACAAGGGAAGTATTAGATAAAAAATATAAACAGACACAGGCCTTTTTTTTTTTTAAATTAGCATTTCATTTAGTTGTGAGGGAATCAGGCATTTAAAGAAATGTCAGTTCAGTGTGAGAAATAGCATACAGCAAATATATGGACTAAGTGCCTTAGGACTAGTAAGGAAAGAGGTTGAAGTTTGGAGGTAAGGGAGGTTATGGAAAACTTCAAAGGTGGCTTATAAATTGGGCCATGATGGATGAGTCATTTACCAGGGAGAAAATGGGAAAGAAAATTTTAGCTGAGTAGACATCACAAGCCTGTTACTAATTCCAGACATGCTTTTTTCCTACACCCAAGCTCAATCAAAGGCTCACTTCACCTATAACTCGCTTTCCTCCTTCTGTTGCTCCCCTTACTTTGTGAGCCTTCCCTAGCCAGGCTGGCATTCCACGAACTCAAATGAGTAGCTAGTGGAAGACAGGTATGATAACAAGCCAAGGGGCTTGAAAGCGAAGCCAACCATTTTCAACTTGTGGTTGTAGATAGGTTGCTGAGCAGAGAAGTACGTTGATGTGAGCGATGTTACAGAACGATTTGCATCACCATGCGTGTAATATAAATTGGAGGGAAGAGGCTTGTTGTTGGCATGTCACCTAGGCAACCGTGTTGGGGGTGTACACTCTTCCTGCTGCAGCACAGTGCCGGCCATGCATTGTGTGAGCGAGAGGCCGCGTGGGCCCTGCATCTGCATACTCCACTGCAGCTCTGATAGTAACTGAGAACAAGGCAGAGCCTTGGAGAGGAGGCTTAACCCGCAGCTTGCTCAGCCCTTCTGGGAAGAGCCTGAATTACTTAGCAATCAGGGAAATTTGGCCAACGTGGCAGATGGGCAGGAGCAACACTTGTGCTTGGCCTGAGGTTGAAGATGAGATAGACTGCCATCATGCTGAGCAGGGGTGGGAAGCAGAGGCCCACAGGGAGGAAGCCGCGAAGGCTGCCGAGGTGCGAGTCAAGCAGGACTGACAGAGTTCCAGAAGCCTGAGCCAGGAGGAGGAAGCCATAAATAGATACAAGGTTCCCTGCAGACCCCTGCCAGGTAGGAGGGTGTTATCAGGAAATATGCTGTTCTTACCATAGAGGGGAATTTGTTATTTGCCAGGATCAGATATTTCAAAAGCTGCTTCCCTTCGAGGTATAATCAGAATTAAGATGTCAAGCGATGGCAACTGTGCAACACTGCTGTTGAGCAAACAAATAGATTGTAAAATTGTTTTTAGAAATGGGGGCCAGCAGACCTGGCTCTAGCCCAGCTCATCTCCCCAAATCGCTGTGACCTTGGGCTGGCCATTGATCTGGCAGGATTTCCGTTTCCTAATGTATAAAAGAGAGAGGAGGGGGGCCTAACTCGATCATCTCTAACGTTTCTTTCATATTGCAATTCAAAACATTATGATTCCTTGTGTGTATCTTAAAGAACTTATCAAATTTAAAATGATGGGAAAATCCAAATCAATATTAGTGGAGAAAAAATTTAGTACAACTCATTTGGAAAGTAATTTGGCAATCTATGTCAAGAGCCTTGAAAATGTTCATACCCATTGACTCAATAATTTCTCTCCTAGAAAAGTACTCTAAAAAGTATTTGAAATTCAGAAAGAAAGAAAAAAATGATGTTCACCATACCATTATTTTTAATAATGAAAAATTATTCAGCAATTAGAGGTCTGTTTTATTGACAGTCCATACAATGGATTATCCTTTAGTTGTTAAAAAGATGATTATTGAGCATGAAAAATTTTAAGTCATTTTAATAGTAAATAGAGAAATTATTGAAATTATTGAAGTAAGTAGGGAAATGTTTATGTTATAATATTAAGTTGCTAAAACAGGATCCCAAGTTATATAAAGACTAATATCAATTATGTAAAAAGGCATAAATATATTGGAAGAAAATGTTCATTTTAAACATTTTGGGATTATTGAATTGATTTCTTTTCTCTTCTTTCTAATATTCTATAATAAGCTTGTATTGCTTCATTATAATAAAAACTGAAATAACTCAAGTTTATGATTATTAGTTGATAGTATATATTAAGTTGTCAGAAAAAATAGAAATAACCACAATTATAGAACTTCAGTCGTTGTATAGTATGAAATGATGTATCATGGAGCTCAGTGGTTGATGGATTGGTAGAAAAGTCCCTGAACTCACAACCGAAACTCTGATTTGAATTAGAGTTCTTATATTTCCTACCTATACGGCTGAGAGTAAGTTAGTTCCATCTCTGAACCTCAGGAGTGTTACCTGTAAAATAGAAATTTAACAAACATTTATTGACTACCTACCATGTGCTAGGTATTTGTGAAATGTAGAAGGTATACACAGTTCAGAAAATGTAATTCATGCTTATAAATTATTACTACATTAATGGGCATCTTTACCGAGTCTTTAGGCTTAAGTAATGAGTGAAAGTCAGATAAGGAAATTATAGGTAGATTACACAGCAAACCCATTTTCGAGGACCCGTTAATGTATTTCATGCAGGGAAGTGACTTGGCTGCATGGCATAACTTAAGGACCACAGTGTTGGCATCATAGGTCTGTGTTTAAATTCTGACTTTGTCTCTCACTGTGTGGCCTTGAGAAAGTTGCACAAGCTTGCTGCGCCTCAACTTTCTTCACCTTAAAATGGAGATGATGTTATTTACATCTCATGAGTACTGTGATATTTGAAGAAAGCTTTTGTAAGGTGTGTGACAAAGCAGTGATCTGTCTCTTCAAAAAAAATGTTGAATGCCCAGTATGTACAACGCGTGGTGACAGATACTGAGAATAAATAATAAACCAGATGGTCACCTTTCCTTGCTCTTCTATATAGAAGTGATATTATTGCTGTTATTAATATTAATATGATCATTGGAAAGAAGTTCTCAGCATTTTCTATGTGCCATGTGGTCCCATCAGTTTTCATTACCGCAGTGATTTTCAACCCATGGGCATATCAGATCATGGTATCAAACATCGTGATGTAGATTGTTACTCCATTGGTGGAAATTGTCCCTCTCAGATACCCTGCTGCCCTTTCCCCCTTGCTGCCCCATTAAGTCTCACTGAGGGGAGGACAGATGTTGTGTTGATGAGTTACAGTGGGGAGGATGGGCTACCACAATGGCCTCTGGGATATGGGGCACCCCCAAACCCCCACTAGCCAGGGATGGCTGTCACCCAGCCCAGAATGGGAGAGATGGAAAGAGCTAAACTGCAGGCTCCTTCCAGAAGGCTCCTTAGAGGCACAGGGAATAATTATGGCAAATGTTTCAGCAACCACAGGGGGCAGTAAAGGGGGAGGAAGAGGGCGGTGGAGGGGAGAGCCTGGTTAATTATGGAACAGATGTCCAGCAGCACCTTGGGGTGAGTGCATGAAGGATGGGAGCTGTCATCTCACTCACCCCCTTGCATTTATTCACAGACTTCCCGGGCTCCCAGCTGGGGCTGGTTTTCTGTGGGTTTTGCCTCAGCTGGAGAGATCTGTAAGTTCAAAGCCTTCTCCTTATTTCCAAATGGGATCTCCCTCCTGCCTTCTCTCCCTGCCTTCCCCATTGCCCTCCCTACCCTGACTCTCCCAGTGTGTCATAATGCCTCCTTGCCTGCAGACAATTTTAATTGTTTTGTCTGAATTAGTTCAGGACAGGGAACTCCAGACCCTCAGGCAAATGGGGGGAGGGGGCTTCCAGGCCTCCTCTGGTGCCCAGCTCACTCCCCTTCCTCTCTGACACCAGCTCATGGCCACGTGCCAAGTGCACCCAGCAGGCCCAGTGCAGACTGCACCTCTGAGGGAAGTCTTCAAAGCCCTGCTCTGGACCTGCTGTTCAGCCTGAAGCCCAGAGAAATGCAAATCAGGCAGGAGCGCTGTGTGCCCAGCACTGCCATTCACCACCTTAATGCTGCCTGGTTCATGCTCTGGCCACAGTAGGTTGAGCCGCGGCCCACACCGGGACAGAAAACAGGACTGGGACTCAGGGTATGCTGGGCTCTCCTCCCATCTCCTTCACTGCCTTTCCCCACACTCCTTCTTGCTCCACAAACTCCCAAGCTGCCAACTGGAGATGAAACCTGGAAATCAAAAGAGAGGAATGACTTGTAGTTCACGCTCTCTCCTCCTCCCTGCATTTTCAGATATGATTCACTTCCCCAAGGGCCCAGCTCAATCCTCCTCTGCTGTGAAAATATTCAAACTGTCCCAACAGCTCTCCTCTCTCATCCTGCTGAATTTGTCCCTAAGTTAGCACTTGCTTTTCTGCTAATATGGGACATTCCTTTCCCTGACCGGATCGTTAGTTCCTGGAGAAAATATGGCCACTTCAGAGCCACCCTGGTGAAACACACTGTAGAAATGGCCATCTTTTTGTACAATCTGCTTTGTTCTGCATGTTCTCATCTTCTGAGTAACATTTATGGTTGGAAAAGAACAATACAAATTATTAGGCATGTTTATAATCTGTAGCAAAAGTATCAAAAAATTGGATGGAGAGATAAGCAGGTCTGGCTTATATTTTATCCATAGTGCCTAATTCAGTGATAATTTGTCTCATATAAATGAGATGATTGAATACTTTGAGTAATTTAAACCAGATAGCACAGATGAGCTCTCTGGAAATAAAGTGCTTAGTACATCATTGTTATGCCATTATTATTCTCATAATTTCAAGTCGTGGGTTGTCAGATTCAGAAGTGACCTCTGCGGTCACCTAGTCCAGTGTCCTACTCAAAGGAACAACTCTTCAGCTTAGCAAAAGCCAAGGGAAAATGTTAAATCGGTCTGTAAGGCAGAAACATACAGAGGATGTGAAATCGGTGTAAGGCGTTTGCCATGCCGAGGAGGAAGCCCAGGGTGTGAGAAGACGGGACCTGTCTGGCCCTGTGCTCTGAGGTCTCTCACCTTCCAGGAGACCATGTAAAGTGGAGGCTGCAAACTGGCTCCTTCCGGGTTGTCTCCCACTGGCTGAGGTCTTTGGTTTGGCCTGTATAGAATGTATTAATTCTTTAGACGAGTCAACATTTAAAAACCGGGAGAGTTCACCTACAACCAATCAGACTTTTTTGCTTTTCCTTAAGAAGTGACAGCTGTGGAACCCATGGCCCAGCAATTGCCCTTGGAAGCCATTCACTGGAGGAGTTTCCTTTAGAACTGGAGTGAGCTCTGAGTTTACACAGTCCTCACCACACCCTCATTTCCTGCCCCTAAGGCCAGGTGCCAGTTGCCTCTTATCCTTATGCCTTTTACAAAATCTTTTCTCCTTCCATCCTTCCTTCCTCCCACCCTCCCTCCCTTTCTCCCTTCTCTCATTCATTTCTCTGAGTAAAAATGGATGACGAAAGGTAGATTGATAGTACTTACCCTTCAAATGCTACCTCGTGTACCTTGTGCTTGCCTCGATGTTACTTGCTTCATGCTTGTCTTCCTCTCTGCACTGTGAATTCCAGGCAGTCAGGAGCTACCCGTGTAGCTCACGACGGTACCCAGCCCTGTGCCCAACGGGGTCCACAGTCAATAAATATTGGTAGACTAATATTATATTTCTCTTACTATGAGTAGTGATATACTACTTCAGGCAAAATTGACTGAAACCCTGCCATAACAAGATAAGTGGGCTCTAAAAAATCAATAATATAAAATGTGGGTCACATCATTCAGAGGTAGTAAAAACAGTATTTTTTTTTCAGTTCTGTACAAGGAGCTAAATGGGGCTAGACTAAATGGTCACAAATCAGTGACTTCCTCACTGCCTCTCCCCGCCAGAAGATAAGGAGCCAGCCCACCCCTGTTGGAGAATGGGGGCTGGCATGGCATGGGAGCCAACAACCATCATTCCAGATGTCCAAATACCCATTGTCACAGTGATGCTTTTTCAGGACCCATAATCAAGGGGTTTCAGTGAATACTGAAGTTCTTGCTGGTAGTCGTGCAATAAAAACCTTGGGTCTTGGCTGGCTGACTGATGTGCTCGTACAAGTAGCCCAGCTAAGAGGAGGCAATTCTCGATGTCATTTCATTCTTGTCTCCTTCACTTGCTTTTGAGCCTTAAGAGACGGTGCTTTGTCCCCAACCCTGAGCAGAGTGTTGGCACACAGCGCACAGCAGAAACACCTGCTTCTTGGTCCAGTGTGAGGTCTCCAGGGGAGGTCTTCTGTGCCTGGCCCTGACCTCTAACTCTGAGTCCTGAGGAGCTTGCCTTTCTCTGGGGGGCCTTGGGACACTCTGAGCAGGGAGCTCAAGTTGAAAAGAGAATGGTCAGCCTTTCTTTGGTTCTGTGTCAAACTCCTTCATTTTGGAGCTTGAGGGAATATGGCTCCTAGGAGACTTAGAATCTACTGCCACCTGTAATTCCTTGCCTGAAACGAATACCCAGCTCTTGTACCTGCCCACTACCTCCTCTCTTAGGGCTTCGCTGAACTCCTGGGTAGGGAACCTGGCTGGAGTAAGTGAGGCTCGCTCCTCGCCTGACTCTGTCCTAGCGCCTGGCTGAGGCTGCTTGCTTCCACGTAGACACTTAGTATCCGCTCGATACCCAGCCCTGTCTCCTTTGATCATAGGTGACTGTTCAGAGTTGGACTCTCCGATATAAAAATCTAAAGGGAAAGTCACTTAATCTGTTTGGCTCTCTGCTTTACGACTACGATTATTATTGTTGTTATTATTTCTCTCTTGCCTATCCTTTATGCCCTTCTTGAACACGGCACCTGGGTAGCATCTAACAAGTCCATGCAGAGGCCAGAGGTGGCCGAGCTCTCCTGGGTCTTGCGGGAAGCCATGGCAATGACTGACGGGACAAATTCACCTACTTTAGAAATAGTCTGCTGCTTTAGCGATTCCGATGATTCTACAGACTATTCTTGCCCAGCAGCAGGGACTGTGCGTCCAGAGGGGGCAGTTGGGCCTTTTGATAATCCAAGCTACCTAGCAGGCTCCGTGGGCATCTATAAGGAGTCAGTGGAAATCCCTCCATGTTAGGTCACTGGCAGGTTTTCCCAGGATTTGAAAGTCACCTGGGGGGGTCATCTCTATGTCTTCCACTCTCCCCCTTTGGTCCCCCTCTTTCTCAGATCCCACCTTGTCAGGAACTGCCTGCTTCAATTGTGGCTTTATCAAAGCTCACACTGATGCATTTAGGACCTTACTCCTGTCCAAACCTTTCAGACAACCACTGCCTCAGCTACCTGGAGTCTGTCCCCACTGAGCAGATCCCTTCGTGAACACCCCATTTCTCTGATGAGTTCCCTGCCCTGCTTTCCTCATCTGTTTCATGTGTTTGCTGTGCACTTTGACCCTTCTCTGGAAGGCATGACATGACACCGTCTATTCTTATTTAAACCATTATTCAGGACATGTTCGAAAGGTGCATTATTTGTGTATTGTTCATGGGCATTATTGGAGATCGGTGTACAAATCAGCTTTATTGGGCACCTCAGGGACTGCAGCAGAGACCTGTGCACTAACAAAATGCGTAGCGTCATTTCCTGAAAAGTGGCTTGCTCTGCTTTCGGTGGGGGGCGGGGGAGAATGACAGTTTGATAGAACTGCCGAGAACAATCATGCCTTTAAAAGGGATCATGTGGCTATTTCGTTTGTCATTTGATGCACATACTTCAGCCAGGCGAGGGAACTCCTCAGACAGGTTTGATTCATGTGGTTTTGAAATCTGATTCCGACCCAGGCATTGGCCAGGACCTTGCAGAAGTCACAGGAGAGCTGTGGCTCTCAAAAAAAAAACAAAAACAAAAACTTCAGTCTTTTTTTCTCAGCAGGAGATGGGAAGTCTATCCTTGAGAACTTCTCCAGTCTAAGCACACCCATGAATAGCAAAAGGGACAGGCGTGGCTGTGACGGCCAGGCAAGTGTCACACGGGTGCCCTGCTTCCCTTTCTAAGTTCATCCTCTCCATTCAGAGTTCCCTTCATGCTCTGAGGACCTTCGTCATGGAGAAAGTGATCACCAACCGGGTCGCAGAAGTTGGCCACACAGCCTCTCCAAGAAACACGTGCTGTTCAAAAGACTACTGCAGAACCCCACTCGAGATATTCCTGTTGACATAGATCAAGGAGACATTTGGGGGGAGAAGATGGCTTTCCCAGAGTCTCTCTAAATCATATTGCAGGTATGACTCAGATCCCTTCTTAACTTTCAGGAGGCGGTCCCTTCTCAGCCCATGGGTAGAGCAGGCTTTGTGGCAAAGTGAACTCATCCTCTGGTTCCGTTTTCTCTGCACTAGTATTGTACATGCTTCAGTAGTCCCTGGGGATAAATTAGGGTTTTTGGAAAACACTCACTCTTTGAGGCTTCCGTACCGATATGTACTAGATAAACTTCTTTACTTATGAGCAGGTTGAGTTCTAAACACTATTGAAGTTGGTTTGTTCCAAGAATCCAAAGTGGCATGCATGATAAAATCCAGCCGTCTATACCATTGATTGGCGATGTGCAGAGTTCGCATATCTCTGCCCATGGGTTCTGGCTTTTCACGTGAAGTTCTCACGTGAAAAATTTTAAATGAAGAACTTTTGTAGAAGGGGAAATAAAATAAATGGTTCCCTTAGAGAGCTAAAGGGGAAATATATTTCTATATGCATTTAGCTCCTTACAATAATATCTCAAATTGTCAGAGCCCAATAAACCTAAAACTTTGGTTCATTAATTTATTAATTAAATAAAAAAGTTTTCGAATGTTACTCTTTGCCACTACTGTGCTCGGTGCAGGGGATAAAACAAATGGAAGACGGAGGCTTTAGTGGATTAGTGCCCCCCACATATACGCACACACGTGTGTGGCAAGGCATTCGTCTAACAGTTGTGATTCGGTGGGTTGAGGGCTCGGATGGAAAGCGAGAGGGCTTTGGGAGTGAGGAGAATAAGGCACCCGACCCAACGCTGGTGATCTGTGGCCGGGGACATAAACCAAAAGAACTGATGCTTGAGTTTGGTCTCGAAGGATGGTGAAGGTCTAGGGAGAGGAAATAAGGTGGCGAAAGCAGAAGAAGCATTTGTATAAAGATACAGCAACAAGAGGCAATGAGGCTGTTTAGGGAAATGGAAGACGGTCCTGCAGGAGGGAGGCCTGAAGCATGTAGGGGCGGTGGGAGGAGAAAGGATGGAGGAGACAATTGCATCACAACAGGAGGTTTCCAGCCATGCCATGTTGAGGAATTGGGGCCTTATCCCTGAAATAATGGGAAATTGCTGCAGATTTTAAACAAAGCAGTAGGCTTTTGTAAGGCCACTCTGATGGTCATGAGACATGACTAGAGGACAGGAAACCAGAATCAGGGGGCCAATTATGATCCTGTAACAGTGGTCCAGGTGGGACAGGCTCAGCAAAGAGGGATGGAAAGGAAGGCATGGTACTGAATGGAGCATCGAGTCACTGAGTCACTGAGGAGGGAGAACTGGCAGAACTGATGGATGATCGACGTAGCGGGGGAGACAAGATGGTTCTCTGGCTTCACGTCTGGTGACTGGATGGCTAGGGGACCATTTGCTGAGATGAGGAACTTGAGGAGGAACCTCCGTTAGGAGCAAGAAACCCATATTGGAAGAATATCTGTCACCTCAAGGAACTATTAGAAAAACAGAATTAGCTTGTACTAAGAAATGGGAATTTTTAAAGATAGAAACAAACAGCCCACAAGAGTTAAGTGTAAATTCTAGGCTTAGTGGGTCAGTGCTCTTTAGTCATCATCTCTCTCCATGGGGGACAAAGACAACTTATATTTAGGATGATGACCTTGAGGCCTTGTGAATCATTATCAAGGCAGACAGATTCAATTATTTTCATTAAAGCAGGAAAGTGAACTTGGGCATTTGAATTTGAATTTATTCCAACTCTGCATGCTATCCACTTCGAGACCGTTTACAAGATAAGATATTTCTGAGGAAAGTGGAAGGAATAGGAACTTTTTAGGCATCAGAGCCCAATAGACACCACTATTTGATGATAAAATATCACAAAAGTTTTGGGTTCTTTCTACTGAGGCGAAAAATTGAACTGATTCCTTTTTGATAATATAAAACATGCTTTCATCAGTGGCAAATAGTATTTCTGCAACAAAATTTAAACAAGATCCATTAATCATTATTTTCAGTAAGGTAGCACAAGTTTTGAAGTCACTCAAGGTTAAGCACTGTTTGACTTTGTCCCTAAGGCCAGAGAGTCATCCTTCAAAATCTTTAAGAGCCTCTCTCTTTTACTCCACACCCAGACCTCCATCACTGTGTACCTGGACCCCTGTGCTGGCTTCCTCATGGCCTTTCCCCCTTCACTCCCTGTCCTCTGACCCATCCTGTGTGTATCCCTGCTTGCTCATCTATGCATGGATGACACCCTAATTTATATTTCCAGCCCTAAACATTTCCCCCGATTTATACATCCAGTACTCTACTCAGCATCTCCAAAGGGCCATCTTAGAAACATCTTTACACTAATGCATCCAAAACCAAGTTACTAGTTTTATACCCCGAACTGGCTCTTCCTGTGATCTGCCCATCTCGAGTAATGGCAATTCCATCCTTCTCATTGCTTATTACAGCAAATTCTGTTGGCTCTACCTTCAAAATAAATCTGGATTCTGACTTCCGATTACCTGCTGCCTAATCCATTTACACCCAGATTGCAAAAAAAAAAAAAAAAAAAAAAGCCACATTTGAATGCTCTGCTTCTACTTCCAACCCCTATAGCAGAATGGCCAGAGTGATCCTATTAGTATACAGGTTAGATCATGTCCCTCCTCTGCTCAGAGCACTCCTGCAGTTCCCATCACATTCACGGTAAATCGGTAAATTGAAAGTCCTTACAATGGCCTTGTGGCCCTCTTTCTCTGATCTCTGGCCATTTCCTCATTCTTTTTTTAGTGCTAGTCTCCCCATCACTGTGTTCTAGCCACATTGGCTTCCTTCTTTCCTTTCATTCCAAATCCTGTCTTGCCTCAAGCGGAGATCCCTATCCTGCCCTCTAATCTTGGCTCATACTGTTGTCTCCTTGGATCCTTTCCCAAAACTTGCTATTACTTTAAAGGTCATCTCAGGCTCACTTCCTCCATGAAGACTCCCTTGACCCTCCAATGATTGTCCCTTTTTCCAGACCCTGATGTTATTTTTTGACATCTCTTTGCTCATGACAAAAAGCCTGGTGCTCTTGTTTGGGCAATACAGCTCGTTTGGTGCTCGCTAGCCAATGGGATGATAACTTCCCTGAGGCTGATGACAATTTATTTTGTTTCTATCTCCTAAAGACCTATAGTATGGCATTCCCATAAATAAATCTTTTTTCGATTCAGTATGCATTTGTCCCAAGTCAAGCTGGAAAGACGGTCCAGGAGAAATGATAGATTGCACGTAGTTCTTTCAAATCTTAAAACAGTTCTGATAACTACTCAGCAATGAAGAAGAAGGAAGTACTGATACGCACAGCAGCATCGCTGCATCTCAAATGCATTATGGTAAGTGAACAAGGTCACAACCTAAAGGATACATAGTATACGATTCCATTTATATGGTATTCTTGAAAATGCAAAACTACAGGGATGGAGTATAAGCCAGTGGTTGCCAAAGATTGCAAGTGAGGCAGGAGTTCACTGCAAAGGGGCAGCACGAAGGAATTTGGTGGTGGTGGTGGTGATGGTGGGTCGGGGGGGGGGGCGGTGCTGGATCTGCCCTGTATCGACTGTGGTGGTAGATCTGTGACTCCATTTGTCAGTATTCGTGGATGTGTACACCAACAACAGTGAATTTTACTGCTCGTATGCTAAAAATGAATTTAGAGAATACACAAAAAGCACAACATTGACTAACACATTTAACTGCTTAAATGCCTCTATGAATAAGGAAAAAACAATCCTGCTTTGTAGAAAATGAGAAATATATCAATGGCAAAATTTATTTACTTATAGAATATTATATGGACAAAACATAAGATTGGTTGCAAAATGATTTTCCAATTGATGAACTACCCAATTGTATTAATGCTTTATAGGGATAACAAAATCCTGAAAACATTGCAACTATGTGCTAATTATTTGAAATAATCCAAATAAAGCAATAAAGTTCTGATGTCCAAAAAAAAAAACACACCATTTTTAGTGTTGTGATAAATGTGCAAAAAAAAAAAAAAATGTTTGGAAACACACACATACACAAACTTAAGTAGCTATTTCATATTTTCTAGAGTTAACAACTGTGAAGGGAATTCATATGGAGTCTGCTTGCGCTATGGTCACTGTTGGCTTCCATTAGTTCTTATAATAATCCCCCGAAGAAAGCAGTACGATCTTCATTTTATAGCTGAAAACTATGAGACCCAGAGAGGTTAAGTGACTGCACAAAGATTACAGGGCTGGTTAGTGGCTGGGCCAGGCCCCCATGCAGGTCGGCCTGCCTCAGACGATGCGCTTGCCACAGACAGGGGCTCCTCCTAGCAGGGCAGACAGAAGGCAGCCAGCAGGAGCAGTTTACACGGAGAAGGCTCCAGCTTGGACAGCACGCAGCCCCCTCAAGTCTGGCCTCTGCTGACGGCCTCTGTCCAGCCGGGGGGACCTGTAACCTCAGCGCTCCTGCCCACTGAGTAGCCTCACTTTAGTCAACATGGTAAGGGAAATGAGTCCATTTGCAGAGTCACTGAGGTGTGTCTGGGTCTCCGTCCTATCTTCCTCTGCTGTGGTGCCAGCTCGAAACCAAACAGCCTCTTAGGGGGCCGTTCTGTGCAGGAAGAAAAGCGCGGCCTCGTTCGTTGCCTCGCTGAGGCGCTTGTCTGGAGCGGCAGCCGCTAAGACTGAAACGCTTCAAAGACTGAACCCAGGAGTCCAGTCCCAGCCTTTCCTGCAGTCTCACCTCACAATTCAAACTTGCACGACAAATTTCAGTCTCTGTCACGGGCTAGGAGAGGAAGTAAAATGAACGAGCGTCACACCTCTTCCGAGGGGCTCCTCAGACAGTCACCGGTGGTCGCCAGGGCTGATCACGCTGGGTACTCCTGATCACAGTGTCTAGAGCCATCCACCTCAGGATTTACAAAGTTTATTTAAAATGAATTTCAAGGACAAAGGGGAATCCCGAAAGCAATGAAGTCAGGAAAAGGGAGAAAGTAAAGCCTCCCCCTTTGTGGGAGATGGTGAAAGGTGAAGGGTCATTAGGATGTTGTGTGTGTGTATGAATGTGTTTGTATAGACACAGGTGTGTGAGTATCAAGGCATCACCTCTAATGGCATCACCCCTTCCCCTGTCAACGGTCTCTCCCGTGTCACTGCCTTGCATCACCCACGACTCGTAGCAAGAGTCCTCAGAGGGCGGGGACATGGGCAACTGTCCCCAATTCCCCAGGTTCTAGGAAAGTGGCATAATGTCATGTCATGGATGAGATGGGGGTGGGGACAGGTGCGGCTGTTCATGTCCGCGCTGCTGTCTACCTGGCCTCCCGCGATGACGGAGGCTAGTGCAGTGGCACATCTCTCCACTAGGTGGCAGCATAGCTTAGCTTTGTTTTTATTTCTATTCATGGAAAACTTTACCCACTGTCGTCACTGTCAGGGAACGCTTAACTTAGGCTTCCCATTTCACGTATTGACTACAATTATTGTCCTGTTTGGGATTCTGTTGTCTTCTGTACAATTACAATTTATTCTTCCCCTCTGGAACCTTGGCAAGGGACGCCGTAAGGAGATAGCCGTTATAATCTCAGTGGGAAGGGTCATTCTCATCAGACGTGCATACACATACACGCACCCTACAACTGTTCTAGGGATGAATCCTGCCATGATTTGGCTTTTCGTTTTTATTATCCCCTGCCTCTCTGCCCCTTCCCTGTTCCTCTCCCTGGTCAGCATGGTGTGACCAGCTGGCAGACTTGGGTTTTCTAGAACCGAGCACAGGGTCACTTTTGCAGTATTCATGTCCATTACACAATGGTCAGGGCTTGGACTGGCAACCCTAGAGTCTCAAAGACCAAAGGCCAGAGGGAAAAAGATAATTGTAGTCTTGTTTTTGAGGGAGGACATCAGAAGTACCTGTGTTTGAGATGTTGCGACTGGATTTTTAAGGTCATTCTCCCCGGGGAAGCTGTTTGTAGGGCTGATCTGACAAAGGTTCTTGGAAGCCTCACAGAGTGTTTTTGGATACGATGCAGTTATTTGAGTTTAAGACAAAAGATGTAAATAGTCACCGTCCTCAAAGAATTTAGTCTACTTTGGAAGATAAGATATTTAGTCATTCCATTAGTGTTATTGGGTAAGGTGATCTCTGTGAAGAGCTTCATGTTAACAGATGTGCTCTGAGAGTTCATAAGAAAGCATGTCCTAAGTCCTAGGATGTTAGGGGGAAGCTTTCAGGGAAGGATAGGCCTTAATAGGGTTAAGGTGATAGAAGGGTGTGCGAGAGGGAGTACCCAGGGAAGAAGGAAGGCATTTTGCAAGAGAAGCATAGATGTAGACCTGTAAAACCACAGATAGCTGGGGCTCAATTAGTTGGCACCTTCAATGATAAATGGTTCCTTTTAAAAATTCTGTCATTTAAAAAAAAACCAAACGACAGTCAATTCCTAGTCCCCTACCCCGTGAAATGATGATGTTCCCAAAGCCCAGCAAAATTATTGATCTTTAAAGCAGTATTTATTCCTATTCTTATTAAGTACGGAGAGTAACCTCATTCATTCAACACATAGTTATAAAGTATTTTTATAGTGCTGGATGATTTGTGGGAAACCAATATAGACGAGGCATGATCGTTTTCCCTGGAGCCTTCATGCTAGGAGGGAAGACAAGAAATGTGACTATAGTAGTTATAACAGCAAAGAGAAAGACAACGTCTTAAAGGGAAGCGTGGAAAAATAGAGGAGTTAAGAGTAGGATACAAATTTTTTTCAGCTGGGGGTTCAATGGTGGGATAAGTTCTTGTAAAAATAAGGAGGAGGGTATTTTGCATGGGGCGGGGAGTGGCATGCACAAAATAAAGAGGTTGGAAAGAAAAGAATGAATAGGGTACGAGAGTAGGATAGTGAGAAAAGATGTTGAAAATTTAGGCTAAGGCCACATGACAGCTAGCTTTGCATGGCAGGTTAAGGAATATGAGTTCAGCACGAAGTTACTGTATCCTTTTGAGTAGACAGCTAGATTGGTCTTTAAAAAGACCTGTGTTTCAAAAGATGAGCATCTAACACCAACATATCAGATGGATTGCAATGCCAGGGGAAAGAAGGGAAGGCTCTGGTTAAAACGATGCCCTGTCAGCTCCGGAAGGAATATAGCATCATAAGTTGGCATTTATTCTTATCGTTCTAGAGGTCATCAACATTTCAAAACCAAGATTAAAGAAACAAAGTCCTGGAAATGATTTTTGGTGAAATTAAGACATGAATAATTTAGATATCAAAATATGTGTTAAGGGTACCAAAAATAGCTGAGAACAGAGAGAAATGATGCAAGAAGTGGTGGAGAAGAGGCATGGAGAAGGGTGAGATTGCAGCTATTTCAGAAAGTGCCAATATTTCCTGAAGGGGAGGGCTATGGCCTGAGTGCAGAAACTATACCCTTTGTTTACAACAATGAATTTGAGAACAGGGTTAATCAGAGATGTTAGCAGGAAGTGTCATAGATTGAATATGGTACAGAGAATCAGAGGATGAGGGCTTCATAAATAATTGTACCAATGTACTGACGTGCCACATTTGCAGAATGTGTCTTCTCTGTGGCATCCTAGGTTGTGCCATAAATGCCTGCTAGCCTGCCCCCTTCCCCTAAATGACATTCTTCCTCCAATACAGGGACTTCCTGCCAATAGCTGGCCCAGGGATTCAGTAATGACTGAGAAAAAGATGAGCAAGTACTAAATCGATACAAAGGTAATTTAAGAATAAAAGAAGGAGTTTCACATTTTATTAATAAATAAAAGACATTTACCAGGAAAACGTTTTTACAAGTAGAAGAAAATTGTGACCAAGTATTGCACTACAAATTGAAACAAAAAAGAAACCCAAACAAAGCAATCATCTCTACAAATAGAAAATTTAATAAAAAACATGAGAACTTGAGAAAGAGATGGCCACATAATAAGAGAAGACAAAAGATAAAGGGTCAGATCTCAGGAGAGAAGTAAAAAAACAGACCAACAACCATTGCTGAAGTGAAGACAAATTGTAAGAAGCACAATGGAGAACTTACCTCATGGAAGACACAATAATGGACCCAGAGGAAGAAATGAGAGAAGCCATAAAAATGAATACAACTCTCAAAAAGAGATGCAAGTTTAGATAGAACATTAAAATTAGAGAGGAATGACAAAAGAATGAAAAAAAGGTTTACATAATTGAAGTATGTGAAGATGAAAGTAAAAAATGAAAAAGAAAAACATTTAAAACATGCAATTTAATGAAATGTTATTTAATTAAAAAGACTTAAACACTTATGTCAAAAGTTCACACGATGCAATAAGAAACATTGACCTAGAATGGTCGAAACTGACACAGAATGAAGTAAATTTTTTAGATGTAAAGATTTTAAAATATTTCTGAGCATCCAGGTAAAAAAATCGAAGCATGTACAAAAAAATAAATATTAGGCAGGCCTCAAATTAGGCTATCACAAATTTCATGCCAAACTCTCACCGTACGACGCTTAAATAAACCTGGAATAAGTTAAATACATTAGAACTGCTTTCTCACTCAGTGTGAGGCAGATACCTATTTTGGAGGATGCCACCCACAGGTAATTTAGGGACCTGGTCTCCTTCCATCTTGTGCCTTTCCTGCCAGCTTGCAGAGGGAAAGGAGAGCCTGGTGAAGGCACTCTTTGTAAACAGAAGTAACACAACAAATCTGTTCACCCTCTCTTGGCTTTTGTCTGCTCACCTTCACAGAGCAACCTACGTAGAAGGGTGGGTGGAAAATGTGGTCCCTAACGAGGCAGCCACTTTCTAGCAGCAACTTCGAAATTATTTTGGTGAACAGCTAGGCATCTTTCACACATTCATATCCTTATACAGGCAGACTCAACATTTTAAAAATATCAGTTCTCCCATGCTTAAATTTAACATCATCAACATTACTAATGTTTTTTTTTTTTTTAAGCAGAGAAGGTGTTTTATAGCTTATAGGGGAAACTAAAAAATAAGTATAGCCAGAAAAATTCTGATAAAAGAGGATAAATCAGGTATAAATAGTTTTGCCATTAAAATGATATTACTTAGTTCCAATGATTAAAATATTAAATGATTAAAATAGTGGGGCACCAGTGCATGACTTATGAATGGGCCAAAGGAAAATAGCTTAAAATGAATGAGAAAATTTAGAATACAAGTGGGGGAAATGATAGAAAACCAAGATAAACTGCAAACAGATCAAAGATTTAAGGATAAGAAATAAAACTATAAAAATAAAAAATAAAATGTAGAAACACTTTTAATCTTAGCTTGAGGAAGATTTTCCTTGGAATTCAAAACTCGTGAAGTACTAAAAAATGTTTGGTTAATTGGACCACATAAAAATTGAAGAAAAAGTTTTCATGGCATATTTGGTCTTTTACTACATTGTCTTTCATTTCAGTCCTAAACAAATGACTCAATGTACTTAAAGTAATAATAACAGAACATTTATGGCCAGGTTTGTGAATAAGACGGCAATGGCAGCTCCATTACAACTGCCACCTGGTTGACAGTTCTGCCATTGATTGTAAGAAAAGAGATGCAAAGAAGTTTTAAACAAAAGTGTCAAATCAATGACATATGCTATAATATATATACTTGTACTGTTGAAAGTAACGTAAACATCTTATACACCCAAAAAGAAAAATTATCCAATAATTGATCATATTTATAGTCTCAAAAGGTTGCCATAATAATTTGTGTATTGAAAAATTATAGTAGTAATCTTATCTAAAAAGTATATCATCAGTAATCTTAGCAATAGTCTTAGCTCTAGATGAAAATTTTTGGAACATTTGTCACATTTATTTGCTAAACACGTATTAGATACTATTATTTGGTGTTTAGTAAAAAATAATTAGTTGCGTTGCATTCTATCGACTATTTACACTCCCACACATGTGCACATGTACACACATACCCCCCAAACACACATACACATGCATGGTCTTAGATAGCACTCTCAATATGTTCCAGGGCTGAAAAGGACTAATAATGCCCACAACAGGGAAGAGTAAGTAAGAGCATATTCATGAATTGGATTTCTGTTTTTAGTTCTATTGTGAAAGATAATTGTTTGTTTCCATAAATAACAGCATATGCCTTGTTTGCAGTTTTCAGAATGGAGAAATATTAACTGTCTCTATCCCTTCAGGGAAGTGCAATCTCTCCTGATTTACTTCTGAGTGAATCTAACACAGTATCACTTAATGTCAAGCACTGATTATTTAATTTAAATGGACACAAAAGATTTTATTTCACCTAAATAAATAGTGAATGTCAGTTGAAGTAACACAGTGGCCCAAACCACTGCCTCTGTCACCTAGAACTTCATTCAGTACAACTACAAACGATGAGCCCATTTGAAAAATTCCAGCCAGCATTTCTTTTCATGATGACTGATTGACCCCCAAGTCAAATTCCAGAGGTTTTTGTTGTCATTTATTTGTTTTTATGCCTTTTTGGGTTATAAATTTCATCCAAATCAGTCAATTCTTTTGAAATTTATTTTGGAGTAAACAGCCTATAATGGGCAGAATACCAAGCAATTCTGCTGAAACCAAAAGAACACTTTGTTTGGTCATTGAAAATGTGTTAATTTTTTCCTTTTTGCCTATCATTTAGTTCAGCTTTTGTCCTTAGCTCTGGCACATGTGAAATACTGATTAGAAATCAAAGCAATCTATGGATTTAATGCAATCCTTATCAAAATATCAATAGCATTTTTCAGAGAGCTGGAACAAATCCTAAAATTTATATGGAAACAAAAAAGACCCCAAATAGCCATGGCAAACTTGAGAAAGAAGAACAAAGTTGGAGGTATCACACTACCTGATATCAAACTATACAACAAGGCTATAATAATCAAAATAGCATGGTACAGACATTGATCAATGGAATAGAATAGAGAGCCCAGAACTAAATTCACCTGTACGCTCACTTAATATATGACAAAATAGGCAAGAATATATATTGGGGTTAAAGACAGTCTCTTCAATAAATGGTGCTGGGAAAATTGAACAGATATATGCAGGGAAAAAAAAAAGAAATAAAGAAAAAAAGAAAGAAAGAAACTGGACTACCTTCTTATACCATGTACAAGAATAGACTCAAAATGGATTAAAGACTTAAATGTAAGACCCAAAACTATAAAACTTCTAGAAGAAATCATAGGCAGTAAACTCTCTGATATCGCTAACAGTAATTTCTTTTCAGATATATCTCCTTGGGCAAGGGAAACAAAAGAAAAAATAAACGAATGGGATTACATCAAAGTAAAAAGTTTTTGTACAGCAAAGGAAACCATCAACAAAACAAAAAGATAACCACTTGAATGGGAGAAGATATTCACTTATGATACATCTGATAAGAGGTTAATATCCAAAATATATAAAGAACTTATCCAACTCAACAACAAAAAACCAAACAATCCAATTAAAAAATGGGCAGAAGACCTGAACAGGTATTTCTCCAAAGAGGAAATACAGATGGCTAATAGACATATGAAAAGATGCTCAAGGTCACCAATTATTAGATAAATGCAAATCAAAACCACGAGATGTCACCTCACACCTGTCAGAATGGCTGTCATCAATAAATCAAAGAACAACAAGTGTTGGCGAGGATGTGGAGAAAAGAGAACACTCATACATTGTTGGTGGGATTGCAAATTGGTGTAGCCGCTATGGAAAACAGTCTGGAGTTTTCTCAAAATATTAAAAATGGATATACCTTTTGACCCAGCAGTTGCCTTTCTGGGTATTTATCTAAAGAAAACCAAAACAATAATCTGTAAAGATTTATGCACTCTTATGTTCATGGCAGCACAATTTGTAATAATAGTCAAGATATGGAAGCAACTTAAATGCCCATCAACAAATGATTGGATAAAGAAGTTATGGTTCATATATGCAATGGAATATCACTCGGACATTAAAAAAATGAAATTCTACCATTTGCAACAACATGGATGGATGTTATTATGCTGAGTGAAATAAGTCAGACAGAGTAAGATAAATACCACATGATTTCACTTACATGCGGAATCTCAGGAATGAAAAGAACAAACTAATCGAAAACAGACTCACAAATATAGAGGACAATCTAGTGACGGTCAGAGAGGAGGGGATTTGTGGGGCTGGGAGAATAGGGTAAAGTGTTAAAGAAGGACACATTTGTAGCTCAGGGATGGGGAGCACGGCATAGGGAATGCAGTGAGCATTAATGTAATGGCTAGGTGGAGAGCCAGAGGAGAGAAAGAGCAATTAGGGGAATCATTTTATAAACTATATAAATATCTAACCAAGGTACTATGTACTTGAAACTAATAATAAAATAAAATTAGGAAAAAAAGAAATCAAAAGAACTAGGAACATGGAGCCGATGGCTTTAATACTTCTATAATATCTAATGCTAACGATACAGGTTTTTCAGAAGTGGCTTATGGATATTGCTTTTAAAATGGAAACCTCCAGAAAGCATATACAAATCTTCTAAACATACAATCTTCTAGATTTTTTTTTAAATTTGAGGATTCAAAAAAAAATCTACTTCAGGGTGGCTGACATTCTCATTACCTATTTTTGGGTCCTGGTGGCCTTCTGGTCTGTTGACATGGCATGCCGCTAAAGAGTTAATCCAGCTGGCATGTTCGTCATACCGGTGCCTAACGGCCCCTTACGCAAACCACAAATCTTCCTTGCTCTGGGTGACAGTTAATGAACTATAAAAGTCTTGCACCAATGTTTCTACTTCATCTGCAGGCTTGAAGAAGGCAAGTTTGTTTTTCATCCTCAAGAAGAACCAACTGTATTTCTTAGGCAGACAAGGATGATTTGTTTGCATGGGCTTCTTTTTAGTTAGAAGGACATCCTTTGAGTTTGGGAATGTGGTTCAGAAAATCACAAGCGTCTAATTATTCTTCGAATGGTTTTATGTTTCTGGGCGTGTCTTATTAGTATAACTAACTATATTGCAAGTGCTTTTAACTCACTCACTGTGACTTTGAGCAAATGACTTTACCTCTCTTGGCCTATTTTCTCTTCTGTAAAATGAGAATTCTAATACCTCATAAAATTCCTTAGAAGGTCAAATGAAGTAATGATTATTATGTTTTTTAAAGATCACTTAAAATTAAATGATGAAACATTATTAATTCTCAAAAGTTTTAAATCATGTTAATTGTAATACTATATATGTCCATATATATTTGTGCATATATGTACATTTGAATAAGTACATATTTCTATATCTGAGCAAGTTCTCTGAGATGTAACTTTTTGAAGACTAAGAGAAATAAAACATAATTTAACATGAGAAAGCAGCTATTTAGAAACAAGAGGAATAATACATTTTAAGAAGCATCTATTGCATATTCTAGAATAATTGTAACATGCCTGCCCTTAGTCACACTATACTTGGCCTTAAATTATAATTGGAGCCACCTCGCAAATTCTAATGTCTTTTACATTATTGGTTTAGTTGAGCTCTGTTTAATATTTACCAAAATGGTGCCATTAGAAACGTGGCTCACTTTTTAATTCCACTTCTAATTTACCCTTCTGTGACTTTACAAAGAATTCGGGTCCTCTCTTTTCCTCCTCCATTACTCAGCATCATCTCTTATCTTACTCAGTAGGGATGGGGCAGCACAATAGTCTTAAACCAAATGCTCAAGTTGATTTTTGACGCATTTTCTTAGCTACTAATTTTTTTCGGGCTCCTACTAATTTCATTATGAATTTTATCCAAAAAGAAAAATTCCTGGGTCTCCTTTTAAGCAGATTTAGTTCCACATGTTCTTGCTGGAGAATTTGGTCTACATAGATTTTCCAGGTCTGATTGCCGGTCCAAATTATAACTTTCAGCTCAGGCAGAGAGCACAGTGGACCACCAGATAGAATTCTGCACATCTGTTGTAGAATCCGAGAGAGTTTTTGTTTAGCAGGATTGTCCATTCCAGTGGCTGGGCTTTGTGTTTCTAAAATATTGATATCAATAAGGCTTTTGTCATTATCTCCTCTTCAAAAATTTCTTCATCTACTTTTATTTAAATTAACTAAAGTCCACACTTTATTCCTATTTGCTTAGATTTCTTTTTTTTTTTTTTTTCTGATCCAGGATCCCATTCAGGATACACTGTATTTAATTGTGATGTCTTCTTGGGTTTTTACAGACTATGACAACTTCTCAGACTTTCTTTATTTTCGATGACCTTGACCGTTTAAGGAGTAATGGTCAAGTATTTTGTAGCTTATCCTTCAATTTAGATTTTTCTCTTGTTTAGAATAGAGTTATGAGTTTTCAGGAGGAAGATCACAGTGGTAACAGCAATTCTCATCACATCACATCAGGGAACATAACACCAAATTGACTTATCAGTTGATATTGACTTTGATCAAGGCTGAGATAGTATTTATCAGCTTTTTCCACTGCAGAGTTACTCTTCCCTGTCCCCCGCCCTCCCGCCGCTTCCATGCTGTACTTATTAGAAGGAAGTCACTATGTCCAGCCCATACTTAAGGAATAGAATTACCTTCATCTCCTTGAGGAGGACTATGTACATAAACTATTTAGGATCCTTCAGCTCAACAGATCTATTTCTTCTCCCTTAATTATGTGCTTATTCAATCATTTATTTGTATTAGTATAAACCATGGATATTTATCTTATACTTTGGGTTCTAATCCAATACCACTTTATTTATTTTGGTGCTCACATTATTCCCGCTCTGGCCGTTGGGAGCTTTTGCAGTTGGCTTTTGTGTTCTACTGGCATACCCTGTTGTTATGGGTTTTCTCTTTCTTTCTTTCTTTCTTTTTTTAAAGTACTTCCTTAATTTATGGTACTAGAAGATGCTTCACTCTCATTTGCTATATTTCCTTCACCAGTCCTAGAATCAGCCATTTTCAAAGAGCCGTGATTTCTTTTATTACAGAATGCTATTAGAAACCCATGAGGTGTTGTTTCTTTTAAGTCATCTCAGCTGATAGAGTAAAGAAATATTTTTTATATAATAACCCATGTATATGTACCTATATATAAAAATTTCTACAGTCGACCCTCTGTGTTTTTATTAAGCTAAACATGAGTTTATACTGATGTCACCAACTGTAATCCATTACCGCATGGATCCTTCCAGACTTCTCTCCTTATCTGTATCTCCCACTCCAACAGTGAAAAACCTGGCTCCCACCATCTGCCATCCATCTACTCGATTGTTCAATTCCACTACATATGTATAACAGTATCAGCATTAACTCATATTCCTTCGGAAAAACTTTATCAGCTAGAATTCAGTGATTATGTGCAGGTTCTTCCGTCTTCAGTCTTACAGTGTCTGCTTATTTCCAAAGTTGCTCTTCAGCGAGGTGATTTCACAAACTCGTGTTACAGATAGTTTGTTCACATTATGCATTTCCTCCTGTGATCCCTTGGCTCCCTTCACGATTTTTTAAAAATGTGTCTTCTGTTACGTTTCCATTTAAAATAGTATATGATCCATCAAAATACTGCTAATTTCCTGCACATTTTTATCCTAAGGTTGTTGGCCTTTTCTGGCACAAACACATAAACATGTTAATGCTTCTTTACCTGAAAAATCAAGTACAAAGGATATGCTCTTTGTATTAATTAGTGTTCTTAGTTGTAGTCAGGAGAATCTACTCTAGGAGTTAGAGTTATAATAACAATATATAACAGTAGCAACAACAATAATATAATGGCTGACATTAATATGTTTACTGAGTGTCAGGCTGTATTCTAAATAAATACTTTACATATATTAATTCCTTTATACCTCACAACAATCCTGTAAGATAGCTTCCTATTTGTTCCATTTTTTTTAGATAAGGAAACCGATACATAAAGCAGTTAGATAACTTGCCTGAGGTCACACAATTAGCAAGTGGTAGAGCTGGCACGGAGCCCGGGCTGCTTGCTCTCACTCCCGGAGTTATTGGAAAGGCCAAGAGATAACTGCAGGCTGCACAGAACGGGTCCTGGAAGCGCCCTGCAGCAATAGCCTGGTAAAGAAGCTGCCGCTGCTGCTAATCTCAGGACCACACTGCCCCAGCCGGGATTGGAAAGTGGCCTCTGCTGCTGCCACCCCTGCATCCAATCACAGAATCATGTGGGTTCTGCCACCAGCCTAGGCTGCAGAATAAAAGTTTCATACCTGCCATTCCTTTGTTTCCAATCAAAGGCTCTTGCAAATGGGTCTGATGAGAGGACCTTAAATCACATGTCAGGATGTTAGTGTAGCAGAAAGCCGAGATTTGTATTTATTCTATTAAGGCCATTATATCCTTGTGCTATTCAAAGGGGGGGGGTAGTTGTAATTATATTTTGTAATCAGTCAAGCAACAAGAATATCAAACATTTATAAAACATTATGTGCTTTTTTTTTTTTGGTGGCTTAAGATTCACAGCAAAGTTGAGGGGAAGGTACAGAGAGTTTTCATACATCCCCTGTCCCCACACAGGCATGGCTCCCCCCATTGTCAACATCCCCACCAGAGTGGAATATTTTTTTTACAATTGAAATCTACCTCAATATATCATAATTACTCAAAGTCCATAGTTTACATGACAGTTAACTAATGGCGTGATATATTCTACAGCTTTGGGTAAATGTTTACTGACATGTACCTGTCTCGATGGTATCGTACAGAGTATTTTCACTGCCCCCAAATTCCCTGTGCTGCACCTGTTCATCTCTTTCCCACCGTAACCCCTGGAAACCACTGATCTTTTTACTGTCACTATAGTTTTCCCTTCTTCAGAATGTCATATCGTAATTAAACGGCATGTAGCCTTTACAGATTGGCTGCTCTCACTTAGCAATATGCAATTAAAGTTCCTCCATGTCTGGCTTAATAGCTCATTTCTTTTTAGTGCTGAATAATATTCCATTGCCTGGATGTACCACAGTTTATCTACCCATTTACTTACTGAAGGACATCTTGCTGCTTCCAGGTTTGGGCAATTATGAATAAGATGTTATAAGGATCCATGTGCAAGTTTTTGTGTGGACATATTTTCACCTCCTTCGGATAAGTATGGAGGAGCATGACTGCTAGATTACATGGTAAGAGTATGTTTAGTTTTGTAAGAAACTACTAAAGTGTCTTCCAAAGTGGCTGCGCCATTTTGCATTCCCATGAACATTTTATGAGAGTCCCTGTTGCTCCACATCCTTGTCAGGTTTTGGTACTGTCAGTCTTCGGGGTTTTGGCCATTCTAATGGGTGTGCGGGGGTATCTCATTATTGTTTTAATTTGCATTTCCCTGATGACATGCTAAAGGAAGCATCTTTTCAAATGTTTATTTGCCATCTGTATATCTTCTGTGATGAGGTGTCTGTTAAGGCATTTTGCCCATTTTTAAATCGGATTGATGTTTTCTTATTGTTGAATTTTAAGATTTATTTGTATATTTTGGATAACAATCCTTTATCAGATGTGTTTTTGGCAAATATTTTCTCCCAGTCTGATACTTGTGTTCTCATTCTTTTGAAATTGTCTTTCATAGAGCAGAAGCTTTTAATTTTAATGAAGTCTAGCTTATCAATTATTTGTTTCATGAACTGTGCTTTGATGTTGTATCTAAAAAGTCATCACCATACCCACATTTTTCTCTTATGTCATCTTCTAGGAGTTTTATTGTTTTGCGTTTTGCATTCACGTCTATTATTCACTCTGAGTTAACTATCGGGAAGAACACAAGGTCTGTGTCTAGATTCATTTTTTGTCATGTGGATGTCCAGTTGTTCAAACAGCATATGTGAGAAGGACTGTCTTGCTCCACTGTATTGCCTGTGTTCCTTTGTCAAAGATCAGTTGACTATATATCTTTGTGGCTACATTTGTGGGCTCTCCATTCTGTTCCATGGATCTGTGTGTCCATTCCTTCACCAATACCACATTGTCTCAATTAATCACTAGAGTAATAGAGTAAACACTGACGTAATCACTTTAGCTTTATGGTAAGTCGTGAGGTCAGTCCTCCAACTTTGTTCTTCTCCATTATTGTGTTGGCTATTCTGGATCTTTTACCTCTCCATATAAACTTTATAAGAAGTTTGTTAATATCCATAAATAACTCACTGGGATTTTGATTGGGATTGCATTGGATCCAGCCCTAGTCCTGGAAAGAATTGACATCTTGACGATATTGAATCTATCAACATGGAATATCTTGCCATTTATTTTTTTATTTTTTGATTTTGTTAATCAGAGCTTTCCTCATTTTGATCTAGTACATATTTGTTAGATTTATGCCTAAGTATTTCATTTGGGGGATGCTAATGTAAATGGTATTGTTGCTTTTAAAAACAGAATGTTTTTTAATTCATATAACAGTCTTAGGTCTAGATAGGGAAACTGAGGTACACAAAAGTAAGATAAAATTTTCAAGGTCACACAGCCATTGAGTAAAGAAGCCAGGTTTTGTACCCATATAGTCTGTTGATAAGAATTTGAGTTTATAACAACTCAGTAATTCTGTCTCTCTAGAATTATTTTTCTAGAAAGTAAGGCAATGCAAAATAATGTCTGGAGAGGAGAATGTATCCTTTTTCTGTTAGATTTCTTGGTAGATTAGGTATTTTAGCTGAGTCTTGTCTCCCAAACTTTAAGCCCACAGACACAACCTCCTAGACTCAATACCCCCCATGCCTGGGTGCTACGCCTTCCAAGCTCGAAAGTATGACCAAGGTCCCCAAGAACAGACAGAGATCATGGAGGAGGGCCTCTTACACTTTCTTGCCCACAGTGGCATCTGCTTCTACACCTCTGGCCACATGTTATGAAGCACTTTAAAACATTCAAAGTGCTTTAAAAATTTTAAATCTTATCACTACTAGCAATAATTTTGAAAGGACAGAGATGGTGTTTCCGTATTACTTTTGGCTTCCCCTGCAGTATTTGCAACCAATAGGTCCTTAATCACTCCTTAATACAGGAGTGAATTAAAAAAAAAAAATTGTGAACTGAGGCCAAGGCCTGCTGTAGGCTACAATTTGCCTGAGGCCTCGGTGGCCAATCTTGAGTTTGCTTCTTGGGAGACAACAATGAGGCTGCCATAGAATCAATAAATGGAGAAGGAAGTGAATGGTGTCATGAGATTTGCTGTCCCTCAGTCACTGTGTGAGGTGTAGAAGTCTGCTGGGAGTAAGCCCTTACTCAGTTGTGCATGTGTGAATTACTTCCTTTTTTTGGACCAAGCTCATCTTATTTAGCCACCTGTCACCCAGCAGCCCTTTGCAAGACCTTCTTGCCATCAGCTGCCGTGTGCCTGGGGAACACTAACCAATCTTCATATTGATCTCAGCGAAGTGCAGTCAGGAAGGAACTTTGCCAGCTACAAAACGTACAAAAGGCATAATTAATTAGCCAGGTATAAATGGATTTTGAGTTACCCTGTTTTAGATGATCTGTGCCGCTGCACACCTCCGTTCCCCTCTGCTACGTGAGTAACCTGCAAGGCAGAGGGCGCCTTTTTAGTGAGCTCCCATGCACAGCACATTTTACGGAGCTACTGTCTGTCCTCCATCTGACTCTACTCTCTCCCCGCTTTGCACTTAAAATTTCTTTACTCCTTTCCAGCGCCAGGGGAGGATTCTTCAGTGTGTGGCAAAGGTGGTATAGTCTCACTTCAAGGACTGGGACAGACTAAAACATTTATAGGTCATGTACATTAAAATATACTCCATGATTTACTGTATTACTGTTCCCAAGTATCTGCTCCTTGCTTCCCTACAATAGGATATGCATGCCCACCCGTGGCCACATGACTCACAGTATTCCTGCAGGTCAGTCTACTCTCCTCCTTGCTTGGTCATGTGACATACATTGGCCAGAGGAATGTAGTCCATATGCTGTGTGAATGGAATAGATTCTACTAGTTCTCTCAATCTTTTCCCTCTTCCATAAGTATGGTATATCCCTTCTTCAGCCTTAGTCCTAGAAAGAGAAGACATGAGAATCTGGGCTGGGAAGAACCACAGGAAATAACCTACAGCTGCCAACAGTGAATACGAGCCAGAAATAAATGTGTTATGGTAAGCCACTGGGATTTTAGGGCTTTATTGCAGTAACACTGAACTGATACTCCCATGTGTAACGTGAAATAAGAACTATACTAAAGATTGGAGTGGCCAAAATATTATTATTTCCCTCCTCTACAATGCCTACTTTGATGGTTTATTGGGAATTGTCTCATATCAATTTATTTCCAAAATTCGTTTCCACATTTTGTTATTGTTCCTGTGTGGGGTACTTGAAGCATGAGCTCAGTCTCCCTCTTGAAGAGTCGTGAAGAACCCATATTTCGATGGACAAAAGAAGCTCTTCCTGGGAAGTTAGGAGACCCAGTGGTTTATATATTAACCAGCTCCTTGTGATTTTTTTTTGGTAACTAACAAAACCTGTTAACTCAGATGTTTCATCTTTATAAGAAGTAGCTTAGACCAAATAACTTAAGATTTGATTCAGCCATAAAATGTATAAGGTTTGGGGGACCGATAAATAATGCTCCACATCCCACCCATGTTTGGGACCTGTTGTAATAGAGCCACATTCTGGAATTGTAGATAGTGGAGATAAAAATAGCTTTTATCGTGATCAAAGCTCCCCCAGAGGACATAACTTAGCATGCAGCTGCAGGACCTGCTAACCCTCCTCTGAAATCAACTTTCGCCCCAAACGGTCCCTCCTGCCACATGCCAGGGCTGCGTGCAGAGGGGCAGATGCCCGTTGTGGAGCAAGGAAGGGACCAAGCCCAGGGCGGTCATCTTCTACTCCCAAATCTTCCAGTTAGTTAAGTCGCCCTTCTCACTCTCTGTTGGGGACAGTGAGTGGAGACTGAGGGGAAGGTCTTTTCACACACGAACATATGTCCCTGGGAAAGGAGGTTCCCCACTGCATCTCCCACCCCACCCAGAGAATTCTGAGTCTATGATTCTGAAGGAGGTTTCAGATCGATGGACGGAGCACAGGGCAGGAAGACCTGTGTTTTTGGCCTGAAGTCATCACCGACTTCTGTAATCCCAGATCGATTCGCTATCTTGTGCTGCCTACCAGAAAGGGTTGTTCTGTGACTCCAGTGAGAGAATATGTGTGAAATGTTTTTCAAATAATAGAGCACCATTGTTAGAATTATAAAGTAAGATACAGTCAAAGTGAAAACTATGTCCTATTGACTTTGTGGAAATTAGGGATTGGGTAATATTTCTAGCCCTAATTTTAGCTTCACTAGTAAGAAAATTGAGTGTTACATTCAGGGTTCTGGACGCCCATCCAAGGCTCTCTTCATGGTTCCTGAGTCAACCTACTCCTGGAATCCAAGAACTCAGCTTTTCCAGAAATTTGGTCTTGTTTAAGCTTCCAGGTCAGCCTGAGGCAGAGTCTGCTATAGTCCGGTGAGCTATGTAGTCACTTTCTCCTTGGACAGGAGCATGCAGCGTCCCTTTGGGGTGCTCTCTCAGTGATGTGGGTAAAGGCATCTTTGTCTGGGCCGCTCTGCCAAGGAAGAGCGAGCAGCAGGACAGACACCCGGATGCCCTGGGCTCTGCCTTCATCCAGGGCCTTATGCTGGTCTTGGCATTGGCATTGGTTTAGTGTTTTCCGAAGCGGGTTCCTCAGATTGTCAGTTTGCCAAGAGAGTCCATACTCAAAAAGTGTCTGTGTTTATATCAGTTCAGGAATTGCTGATGTGGAGTTGCCCTCAGGGAGAACAACGATGTTCTTTAATATACCAAAGGCCTTAATAGTCCCATAGCAAACAGAGGTTGTTTATTATTTACTGTTTTATGATCCAAGATTCTCAAAATGTATTTACTATTGAAACACTTTTTTTTTTTTAAGGAACATCTACCAACATCCTGGTTTCTTGTGGTGAATGAATCTAACCTTCAAACTCACCCCCACTTCGCCCCAAATATGGAGATTTGAGGAGACTTCTCAATCTTGGCTGTGCATTAGAACCACTTGAGAAGCTTAGAATACTTCTGACACAGAGGCTGCCCCCAAATTAATTAAATTATGTCTCTGGGGGCGAGTCCCAGGCATCTGAACTTTGAGACGCTCCCCACCCCGGAGTGGTTCTAATGGAAAGCCAAGGCTGAAACCCGCTGGGTTAGAGAAAATCACTTTGGCAATGACATTCATTGCCATAGTCTGCCAAGGTCAGGTGAGTTAACCTTTCACATAATAAGGCCAGGCTTATTAAATCACAAGAAATATGAAGAATGTAAAATTTCTACATTAAGCGGAAATGTCTACTGAAGGAGAAACTATTAGTTGCAAACGTTTATTACAGGGCACATAAGCATGAATTCCAAAGGGGCATTTCAGCCTGAATATAGGGACAGTGCCTAAACCCCAATGCCTTCTACAGGCCTGCCTCCCGAAATTCAGGATTATGCAAATAAGCCCCCAAGGCCTACTTTGAGCATCTCAGAGTTCCCCTAGGCAAGTATGTAAATGAGACAGAAATAGCGACTCCAGCTTACAAGTGTGAAGTCAAAGTCAGCTTTACAGTGTGCTGCTTTTCTCTGCCTTCTTACCTCAGTCTCCCCACCTGGAAAAGACACATGCTTGGTTTTATGCACCAAGGAACTATAATGACGCTCCGTTAGGCAGCTGCTGGTTAGGAATCCTGTTACATTATTGTTCCCTACACTGTATTATACACAAAAAAACATATGTCTGTGGGCTTTGGGAGGAGGCGTGAGGCCTGCAGGGCATAGCCTCAAATGGAAGAGGCATAACGGAAAATCTGCACCCTCACTCATTATAGAATTCCGAATCTGTTGTTTATCATTGCTCCGCCTTTCGGATGCAGTGTAAAACAGACAACCTGGAATTAAGACAAAGAAGCCTTTGCTTTTTCCAGTGTGGAATTGATGGTTTGTATCAGGGTCCCGTAAGCCTCCAAGATGAATGAGAGGGACGGAGGCGGATGACGTCAGGGTGATTTACACATTTGCAGGCTCCCTTGCTACCTTTCCAGCGCTGCTCTTGGAAGAGCAGGTGATGCTTCCATCAGTATTCTTGGTCCCTTACACATGCAGGGACATACAACAATACACACGCATGGCCTAACTGTTCCTCAGGCATTCTACAAGGCACTGTGCATACACATCCCATTCAATCTTGACAATACCAGTGAAGAAAGTATTATTAACTCCATTTTCCAGGAGAATTGTAGAGAGGCCGAGTAACTTGCTCAGAGTCATAGCTACGGAGCAGCAGAACTTGGACTTGAAGCCCTAAAAACTTCAGGCCGCCAGCTGCCTCCCACATGCTAAGTTGCGTTCAGGGTGTTTCTAGGTCCCATAATGTTTTTTCATCTTCCCAGTTGCCTCCGGATTTCTTAAACTGTCCTGGTCTTTCTTAGAATGCCTCGAATCCCTCTTTCCTGCCCACTGCCTCTTCTTCTGCCTCTTTGAGAACCGGAAATTTAGGGTGTTCATGCCTTCCCCATAGGGGTGTCTCATGACTGGTATTGAATAGTAACATAAGGAATGACTCATGGAATAAGGTCTTAGCAGGTTTGCAAGGGGAAAGACTGCAGAGCTCAGAATCCCCTTGGGCCAAGAATCTCATCCTCCTCCTAGAGAGGAGGGAGGACAAAAATGGGAACAAATATAGAAAAATTTGTTGGGGAATGTGGAGAAACAAACTGGGAAGTTCAGTGCTTCGTGGCTTTTATTTTCTTTGAGTAATCAGAGGCTCTGTTTCATGTGGTATCTCCTTCTAAGTCTCATTTCATTTGAATCTCTGTCCTTAGCCTGCACCATTGTTTTGAGCAAGGCAGGTTTTGAAGGCTCCCTGCCATACTTTATGGAAGGGAGGCCCTGGCTGGAAGTTCTGAGTGCTGCTATTTGGTGGACTGGATATTACACCCTCTGAGAGGAAAGGACAGTCAGCTTCTCTAAGGGAATCTATAGAGACTTAGAATTGTATTTACTAGATCATAGTAAACTATAACAGATATGCCTCATGCTACCAGGAGGAGAGAGAGAGCGTTTCCAGATGATTAGTGACTTGTCTATTAAGCACCAACTTAAAATAATCAACCATTTTGGATAAACTATTTCTATGCATTGAAAACTTTCTCTTGAAAGGAGCACAGTAAATATAAATGAACATTTTCTTGGACCTCTTATGGACCAAGATTCTCCTTATATCCATGAAAATCCCACTGGGCTGTGATGCTCGGAGGATCTCTGGGGTATTAGTTTCAGAGCTGCTGAGTCCTCCATCAAATGGTTTAGGAATATGCAGTATTGTCTGGCTCTGAGTTAGCATTTGTAGTTTTTCCGTCTCCTCTCCATGATCATGCTCTGTGTAGTGTGTAAATATGCCTGTATGTATGCATAGATAGAGAAATCTATATAATGCTTGTTGCTATGAATTTTAATGATAAGTTATTATTATAATAAATATCATTTCTCTCAAAATTGTAATGAGCTTCATGGCCTCCTTGTCTTACCTTCTTTAAGCAGATACAATCATAGATACAATCTTAAAGATGTCTACAGACAGCTTGGTGACTGTACAACTTTTTAATTGGTTTTCTTTTGGTACCAACGAATGGAAGCTGCCATCTTTCTTTGAATAACTCCAGGGTTTCATGCCAGGAATTGATTCTGTAATCAGTCATTCTGGTAGCACTTTAAATTAATGTTCTCACATATGGATTTAATTGGAACTTAATAAGACAGCGCATAATAAGTAAAAACCATGTGATACTAAAAACATATTTACTAAAGATTAACCATCATTGAGATACAAATCTATTATGCAGAAACCCCAATAAATACTTTTAGAATGTTAAGTCATATATAAACATTTTGTATTCCTTCAAGTAAATCCAGATCTTTAGCTTCATTTGTCATTCTCTCTTCTAGGTAAACATAGATGTTTACTACAACTAAATTCATTTCCATCTTATACATTTGGTTCAGCAAAATTCAGCTCAGGGAAAAATATCCTCGAACTTAATGTAAAGCCTACTTTCTTATTCAGTAAGTCTGAGGTGGGACCTGAGAATTGCATTTCTAACATGTTTTGTGGTGATGCTGCTGGTCTGGGGACCACACACACCGAGATGCTCTGATGCCAAGCGTGGCTCTGTTTTAAGATTAAGGGAAGACTTTGGTTTCCTCTGCCCTTCGAGGATGTGTTGCAGCATCTGAAGAACACACAGTAGTCTCCCCCACCCTTGTTTGCGGTTTCACTTTCCATGGTTTCTGTTACACTTGTTCAACTGTGGTCAGAAAATAATAAATGGACAATTCCAGAAATAAACAATTCATAAGTTTTAAATCGCATGCCATTTTGAGTATCATGGTGCACTCTCTTGCAGTCCTGCACTGTCCTGCCCTGGACGTGAATCATCCTTTTGTCTGGCCTCTCCTGCTGTATGTAGATGGTCCCCACCCATTAGTCACTTAGTAGCCATCTTGTATGACAGATTGACTATCTTGATATGATGATGCATGTGTTCAAGTCACCCTTAATAACGGCCCCAAAGTACAACAGTAATGATGCTTGCAATTTGGATATGCCAAAGAGTAGCTGTGAAGTCCTTCCTTTAAGTGGAGAGGTTATGTATGGAGAGGAGAAAACAGTATGTATAGGGTTTTCTGCTCTGTGGTTTCGCGCATCCACTTGGGACGTCTTGGAACATATCCCCGTGTGGATAAAGGGGGACTACTGTATCAACCAAATAAGTCATCTAGGGGCAAAGTTTCATTTCAAAATTTTATTTTTCCATTTTCCCAGTCCCCAGGGACAAAATAAGCAGCTGTCAACAAGGACACCATTTCGGGGTGTTGAAAAAGTCTTTTCATTCCTTAATATGCCGATGATGATGTGAGGTGAAATTGAACAATGCGCAATGACTTCCTTGTGAAAAGTAAACACTTTATTTTTTTATATGGCCATTCGTATAACTATCTCCCTTGGCCATACTTCTCCTTGAATAGTGGTCAATCAGATCTGGCATTCGAAATAACTGGAGCAAGGCTGAGAGGTGTCGCTATCAGTAGCTTATGTACGTGACAGGCCTCAGTGCTTGAAAGGGCTTCCATGGGTTCTTCCCCAGCTATTTCCAGTTGTACTGATAATTTCAACTACCAAGTCCAACAGTCAACTCTCACCAGGGGTGGCTCTGAAAAAGCAACGTGTATGGCGCCACCTGCTGGTCATTTCTATTTTATGCCTGAGTGTGCTCCCTGGAAATCAGCATGTTACTTCAATTCAGTCCGAACCCCTATCTTTGTCATGTTTATATGCTCGGACTCCTTTTTTTTTTTTTTTTTTTTTTTTTGTATATTTCTTGGACTAGAGTCTTGCCCTCAACTGAAGCTAGATGGAGACTGAACATGCTGCGTAGCTTGTATCAGCCCTTCGCCCAGGGCTAGTTCTTATACTTTATGCTTTCATTACCCGGCTTGGATTTTCTCATTCTGTCTCCACTCTGGGGCCTGCAAGGAAGGTCTTTATTCAGCGAGTGGGGCCCTCCGCTTACCTAATGTCTGCCACGCTTGGAAGGCAGAATCTATACATTAGCGTTTGACCAATTTCTTGCTTCTCCGTGAATCATAGGTGGTGACTTTTTCTCTTTAAAGCTTTGCCGAAAGCAAGCCATTTACCACTTAAACAAGAGGAGGCTTATTACATTTAATGGAAAGGATAAAATGTTTCTACAGCAATACTCTGTGTAGCAGCGAAAGTGCCGTCTCAGCTGTGGGTGAGTCAGCGGCAGCGCCTACCTAGACACCCGTCCTCCTTTACCCCCACCAGACAGTAACCGTGGGTCCAGCTTTCATCCTCCAGAATATCATGAAAGGGCGTAGTGGATGTGTCAGTTTCGGCATGCAGAAACAGAAAATGCACGCGTGTGCATGTGCACGTGTGCGTTACATGTTAAAAGAGCCCTCGAAGTCTGCTAAAGGTCTTAGTGCCTGTTTTTGTTACAGTCTAGGGAATCGTGTTATCCTCTCGTCTTTGTCCAGGTCATCACTGGATGCAGCGATGAGCCGAGTTTGAGCTCAGGTTAAGCTCAGGTTAACCAGACCCCTCCGCACATCCTGATACGGACCCCTCCTTGGCCACCCCCACAGCAGTAAGCTAGAGCTGGATTGCTGTTCCCAGTCCTGCCTCTCACTGCTTTCCCTTTTTCCCTATAAGCCTGTGTTGCAAAGGTCCTGGCAGACCTCACAACGGGAGACCGAACCAACCGAGTCATCATTCGGTGTCAGGGAGGGGCGCACCCATCATCCTCTTGATTGTCATCCATTTGATTGCCTGTTACTGCATGCCTGGGATCAGGGTAACAAGGTGATTGTGCAGCCAGACTTGAGTTCCATTTCTTTTCTTCCATACCTTCCCCCTCATCCCTTTCTTCTGGACAGAAAAAAATATGTTTTTCTATTAGAGCCAAACAAACTTATAATGTTTACAAACTACATTTTTTTCTCATTTAAAATAAAAATAGATTTAATGAAGCCCATGGACAAATTTAGAGATTCATTACTTTATCCAGAAGAAGAAGATGCAAAATAGTCCTGCTCTTTAGGTGCTACAATACTCACATCTGAACGTATTTGTGAAATAAGAATACAGATACAATTTTCCGCTTTTCATTCTGAAATTAGATCAAAGCTGGGGACAGGGGGAACTTAGGTTGCTTGTTACTCTTCATTGTTCTACAGCAAATGTCATTTGAGTCTCTAGTCAAAAATTCAGGTTCCTGCTTTGTCTTCTGAAGATTTGGGGGTAAAGATGAACAATCTGTATATGTTTTGAAAACCAGTACCCCGGATGATTCTTAAGGTCTATCAGATTAGGAGAACACAGATCTGAAAGAACCAAGCTTGCATTGTACAGAGTCGTAGTAGTGTCGAGGGGGAAGGGTCCTGGGGGCCATCGCTTCCCTTGATTTCACAGACATAGCTGCTGGGGTACAGGGAGTGCCTGGCCCTCATTGAGACCATCCTGCTGACTGGTGGAGCAGCTGTCCCCACCACCCGGGGTCCTGGCAGAGGCATCGTTTCCACCTGACCACGTTTTCCATCTAAGTAACACCGTGATGGACTCACATGCTCAGTTCAGAGAAGCACCAACAGCAATGTTTTACTCTGAGAGAA
The DNA here is from genome assembly GCF_014176215.1 of Rousettus aegyptiacus. NCBI lineage: Eukaryota > Metazoa > Chordata > Mammalia > Chiroptera > Pteropodidae > Rousettus > Rousettus aegyptiacus. Next base: position 78,139,928 of record NW_023416287.1, read on the forward strand.
CTCTCCTCTACATTAATATCTGACAGGCAGCTCGGAGAAGGCTCCGCCCCTAAGCAGAGTTATCCCACTGCAGAGGGCTGTGCACACCGAATGAATCCTCCTCGCCGGTACCCAGCGAGAGGCAGGCAGTGCTGGCAATGTTCCGTCTTGGCGACATCTTTCTCTGGAGGGCTTCTCTTGCCTTTCTTTATGTTTGCATCGAGGCTATTAGTCAAATTTAGATTATGAGTCTGCTGGGCAAAAGCTGCAGGTGATTTTGTATTCTGTACACAGCCAAGGAGGGGTCTTCAGAATATGGGGAAAATGATACAAAATTAGCTTTTTCCATTGACATTTTAATGGTGGCTTTAGCAGAGTTAAAACAGCAAAGTTAACAGGGTTCGTTAAAAAAGTGTCCTTTGACAGCAGCTCTATCTGCACATTATTGCAGGAAAGTCTGCTGTCTTTGATGAGGTCACTCGGTCACTTTTACGATGTATATGAAAATAGAGGAAAAGAGAGTTACCGCTTGTGGAAAAAATCTGTTTATGTTTTTCGAATACATTTATGTATTACAACGTGGCATAAGTAGCGAGTCATAGGGCTATTCATTCATTTTTTTTGTTTTAACAAATGAACCTGTTTTCATACCCTCCCAAGATATACTCTTGGAAATTAACTGTGAATCATATTTTTAAAAAATCAAAGAAACTGACCTCAGTTTTTGATTCTAGACTCTGCATGATCATTCCATTTACTACTCAAATTCCAGATGACTTTTAAAAGGGATCCAAGAGTCAAATTTTCCCATGAACATACAAGTTTAAAATACTTAAATGCACGTGTCATATGTATTGGTGAAATAATACTCTCTCAGTCAGTTCGGGCTTCCATAACAAAATTCCATAGACTGGGTGGCTTTCACAGACAAGATTATTTCTTATAGTTCTGCAGGCCAAGAAGTCCAAGATTAAGGCCCTGGCAACTCTGGTGTCTGGTGAGAGCCTCTTCCTGGTTTGCATATGGCTGCCTTCCCATTGTATCTGCACATGATAGAGAGAGGAGTCATCTTGTGCATGTTTTTTTTTTTTAAGGGCACTAATCCCATTCATAAGGGCTGCACCCTCATGACCTAATCACCTCCCAAAGGCCCTGCTTCCTAGTACCATCACATTGGGGATTAGACTTCAGCATATAAATTTTTTAAGGACACAAACATTCATAGCAAATGAATCCTGACAACAGAAGACCCCTCTGTAACAATACAGGAGAGAAACTGTTACTATATAAGCATTCTTAGATTTACATGTATGTAAGGGAGCAGAGACGTGACTATGAAGTCTGGACAGAAATGCTCACACATTTATGCAGTAAATGAAAGAAAGAAGAATTAAAACATTTCATCTCTATGAGAGGCAAATAAATGCACCTCGTGATTGTCTCCCATGCAGCTCGTGAGAGACTCTTGTGTTAATTTTGCAGGTATGTGCTTCCTGTTCCAAGAGTCAGAAGACCTTGCTTTGTAAAATAAAAAGTTCTCTGACCTCTTAGTTTTCAAGGAGTCATTTTAAAGAGGTGAGAGCGGAAAGTTAGCCACATCCCTCCTCAAAGAAAATTCCATTTTCCACTTAACTCCCCTAGCCAATTCTCTGAGGAATGCTCTAGCTATGATTCGAGCAATGGCTGTATAATTGGAAGAAGTATGTTCCTTGCTAGGGTGATTATTTAGAATAAAAACACTAATTTGATATATAAGCCTAGGTTTGTTTACTTAAAAAGTCAGTCTCAGTCACAGTTTGCATGTGGGCTGAATTGCTAGATGTGAAAGCTCATTTAGAAAGTCATTTTGCTGAGTCACTCATTCCGTGAAAGCCTGAGGAAGGTAATTAAACAGTGGAAGTCTGGGACAGTGGGAGCAGATGACTTGGTTTGCTCGAGGAAAAGAAGAGCAAAATGAGGACTGGGCTTGGGGAGCCAAGGAGATGCTGAGCCATAGAGATGCCTGGGTGTAAACTGGGTCGTTTTACGGGCAAGGGGGAGCCCAGACATCCCCAACGCTGAGGAAGCAACTCTCTTCTGTTTTAACCCTGTGACTTTGTTTACTTAACAGCTGAGTGTGAGCTGTGAGGTGAAGTTCTAAAGCCAAAGAAAACAGAAGTGGCAGAGGATTAGCCAATGAATAGTAAAAATTAAAGCTTTGCCCTGGGTGAAAAGTGACACAGGAGGCTGACTCATTGTTGTTACATGGATTATTGTTCTTTGATCTCTTTGGCTTTTTGAATCAGCTGGAGCCAGTAGAATTTTCTGTGATGACAGAGATGTTTTATCTCTGCACTGTCCAACGTGGATACTGCCATGTGACTAGGGAACTAAGCTTTTCGTTTTTATTTAGTTTTAATTAATTTAAATGTAATTAGGCACACAAGGTCAGGGGCTACCCAATTGGATTGTACCTTAGTAACGAACCCAGTACTTTTGTAGTACTTAGAAAGTACATATGCTTTTTTCTTAGAAGTGCATTTTGCTAATTTGTTTTCTTCTTTTACACAGCTATATTATTTACTAGGAACATAGAAAGTCTGGGTGTTTTAAACGTTTTTCCCCCCTTGTTCCCTGTGGCTGCAGCATTGCCGGTGACAAGGTGAGGCTCATTCTCCAGGACAGTACTCCAGGCCCGTCCCCAGCTGCCATCTCAGGACTCGATGGTCCCCACCCTGACCACAAGCTAGGAGAACAGACACCTCGTCGCTGACAAAGAAATCATCAAGTCACCTTTGTTCCGGTCACCGCCTCTTGTGTCCTTTTCTGAGAAGACACGGGGTGAGTGAGAAATTGCATGGTTCCTCGTGGGATTCTGGTGCAGGACTTTCGTTCCCGAAGCCAGCAGATGTGCGGCGGGGGCCATCTTTCAAGGAACCGCTGCGGGCCAAGGCTGGAGGAGGACTTATCTTTCCAGATACGATCCTTTGCCCCACCACAAAACTGCCAGCTCTGTTGTCTTAATTTGTCGGTGAGATTTAAAAATCTCTTCCAACACAGGGCCACATGTTCAGCATATACAGGTAGAATAAAGGAGCAGAGTATTCTCGCTTTCGTTTGCAAATCCTGCCGGCTTTGTTTACATTGCTTAAACTAACTAGAAGGACATTAAGGGATGTTCTGACACAATGTCTTCGTTTTCCTAACTGTGCCTGAGACCCAGAGAAGGGAAACACCTTGTTCAAGGTCAGGGTTGAACAGCCGATTCCTACAGAGCCTATACTTAGTTGATTAATTCTCAGGAATGATTTGTATTTGATTATATTTTCTGAATCGTTAAAAATGTGATTTATTCGATGAGAGGTAGAATATTTATAATAGTCATCCCAGTCTCCTCTGGAAATTAGAAAAGACCGTGGCTTTGCATTTTCTCAGGTCACCACCTGTAGCGAGCTCCTGCAGTAGATACTCTTAGCTGGGGCTGTAACCATGGCTTCGTGTCATTACTTTAATTGGCATCAGAGTCTAGATGAAAAAACCCCAGTACCAGGACTGCCGGCCCAATGCTGGGAAATAAATTCAATAAATGTGACTTGAGCAATCCAGAGTGTTTACCCATCCCAGAGGTAACTCGCTGCCTTCACCGGAACTCCTGAGCCAGAGGAAAGCCCCATCCCCTCTGATGATTGTTGCTTGTTAGGACTGAGTTGAGTTTCTTGGGGAATCCCACAATACTCTGCCAAAGCAAAGAGAGGCATGAGCAGTGAGAACTAGTTTTGGGGGAATAACATTGAATACTGCCTCTGGTCTCAGCAGAGCTGCTCTCTCTCTCTCTGGCTGCTCCTGCTGTGAGTTTACGACTAACTTTAGCCTGACTTCTGTGGGCAGGTTTATCCTCCACGTCTATTCTTCCTAAGGTCCTCTTCGCTCTTCACTTTCCTGCCTTATTCGTGGCCGCATTCCTGGTCCATGCCCTAGTCTAGCCCTGTGCCCCTGACTAGTCCACCACCTTACAGCCTGATTCAATATAGGGTCATATTAACTTTAGGTTTCTCTCTGCCCTCCTGCGTGGTCACCCTGGCCAGTTTGTCTCCACCACAGAAAGCAGATTCTGATTCTCTGTCCTCTGTTCTAGTCCCAATAAATATTTTCCTAATACTTTTCTGGGTAACGAGGGAAGATGACTGCTCTGTGGTTGGGCCTCATTATTTGCCCTGCCCCAGCTGCTGGTGAGGAGGAGAGAAAGTGAGATATGGGGGTTGTGGAGTGGGCACTTGGCACAGGCTCCCAGGGCCTGGGGATCTTGACGTAATACGTTTTTGTTGAATATATACTAATTTTGATTCTCATTTGCATGCATGCTCAAACATTCCCCCAAGCACTTTTATATGCATCGTCCTATTTTCCCCTCTTGACCTGTAGCAAAGAAATTCCTAGGTCACAAAGCCAGGTAGACAATAAAACAGCAATAACCCAGGTATTTGGATTCACTGAGTTTCGAGGCCTCTCCCTGGGTTTTCTTTTTCTTGCAGTATTTCTGAAACCCGGTTACTGGCGCTGCTTTCCTCGTTTCGGTTAATATCGTCACGGTCCACCCCGTTCCCCGACTTAGAAGCCTCGGACTCATCGTTTATTCCTCTGTTGATCTTCCCACTCGCACCCAGCGGTCACCAAGTCTTATTGATTTTACCCTCTATTTTTCTCCAGTTCACTCTTTCTCTACTTCTTTGAGCACTAGTAAGGGTATTTCTCATTTGATCTTTCTCACCTAGCATCTGGAAAACTGAAATTGTCTCCCAGCTGGACCTTCCCTACCACACCTACCAAACAATTTAATAGGCGCGTGTGCTACACAGCTTTCAGTTTTACGCCGACCCCCCCCCTCCCCCCCTTATTAAGCCTATAGAAGCCAACAGGGCAATGTCCCAACTTCTGGTAAGTTTCTCTCAGACCTGGTTTACAACACGTTCATCACATAGCCTAGGATCTTTCTATGTACTTACTAGGCCTTCCTGAACCTTCGTGCAAGCTGTTTCCTCCTTTCCTTTCCTTTCCTTTCCTTTCCTTTCCTTTCCTTTCCTTTCCTTTCCTTTCCTTTCCTTTCCTTTCCTTTCCTTTCCTTTCCCCTTCCCCCTTCCCCCTTCCCCTTCCCCCTTCCCCCTTCCCCTTCCCCCTTCCCCCTTCCCCCTTCCCCTTCCCCCTTCCCCCTTCCCCCTTCCCCCTTCCCCCTTCCCCCTTCCCCCTTCCCCCTTCCCCCTTCCCCCTTCCCCCTTCCCCCTTCCCCCTTCCCCCTTCCCCCTTCTCCCTTCTCCCTTCTCCCTTCTCCCTTCTCCCTTTTCTTTCCTTTTCACAACCTAAAGGCCCACTGGTTATGGCCAAAGGACTCCTCCCTAGTCTTTAAGAAGCAACTCAAGATGCGACTGTTTCTCCTCGGCATATCTGTCCTCATTCCTTCCACCCCAGGCACCTGCGGCTTACCTCTCTAAGAAGACAGTGCGTCGTCTGTTTGTGTCTTTTGCTCTTATCACTGGGTGCTGCATATACTTACTGTCCTGTTGATCTAACTTAGTCAGTGGATGGGGTGAAGATAAGTTTTAGTACTGTAACTCATTGTATCTTGCATCAGCCTACGGAAGTATTAGCATAGTACCTAACAAGTATTAAATGTGAATTAAATGTAATTTTTTTTTTTTGCTCACTCCAAAAAAAGTAAAAGCGATTGTCATTTATTTAGGGATCACTATTTTAGTCATTGTGCTTTGTGTTCCTTATTGCGTTTTGGTGTTTTTATCTTTATGTTCCTTATAAGGGTATTGAGGCTTCTTCTCTATTTGCCTTTTCTTACAGAGTATTACAGAATGATTCATCAGTCAATCTAACACGTTAATTTGCCATAAACTGTTTATAGATGCTGTTGGATGACTGTGTTGCCCTTCTCAGACACAATACGCTATTCATTAGGACCCTTCCAAGCTTTCCCTTCAAACAGTGACACTAATGATCAGAGGGGGGCGGTTCAATGGTGTGTGAGAGTCAGATGGTACTGGTTCCTCAGAATCAATTGTTAACATTTTCGTGAATTTTATAAGCTGTATATTAAACTCAGCCTTTATTAAAAATTGAATTATGTAAATTAATAAGTTATATATTTTAAATTTAATTTTATTATTAGTTTCAAGTACGCGGTATATCGATTAGACATTTATATAGTTTATGAAATGACCCCCTTGATTTCTCTTTCTCTCCTCCGGTTCTACACATAGCCATTACATTACTGCTGACTGCATTCCCTGTGCTGTGCTCCCCACCCCTGTGACCTCTATCAACTACTAATTTGTACTTCTTTAACCCTTTATGTCTTTCTTCCAGCCCCCCAAACCCCCTCCTCTCTGGCTGTCCCCAGGTTGTCTTCTGTATTTGTGAGTCTGTTTTTGATTAGTTTGTTCTTTTTGTTCCTTAGATTCCACGTATAAGTGAAATCGTATGGTATTTATCATTCTCTGACTTATTTCACTCCACATAATAACCTCTAGGTTCATCCATGTCGTTGCAAATGGTAGGATTTCATGTTTTTAATGGCTGAGTAATATTTCATTGTATATATGAACCATAACTTCTTTATTCAATTGTATCATGGAATAGCCCATTCTGTGCATTACACACCACGGTGGGTCACGATTTTCATCTAACCGGTCGATTCCCAGTCTTGGCTGCATATTTGAGTCTACTGAGGCACTCTTAGGAAAAAAAAAAATAACAACTACTATGCTCCAGTTAAAGTGGAGTCTATTTCGGAAAGTGCAGCGGGGGTGGGGGAGAGCAGAGCCATGACATCATCGTTTTTAAGAGCTCTCTGAGTGATTCCAATTAGTAGCTACTCATCCAACATGGAGGATGAGGCCCGAGATTAATATACTGGGCAAATCAGTTAAACTCTTTGAGCCTTGGGTTTCATATCTGTACAATGGTAAGATTAATAACCTGCCTGGCAAAATGCTATAGAGATTACACGAAAGTGTAAGGGAGGACAATTACTGAATGGCAAAGTGCTAAACAATACGAGCGATTTTGGCTGCTACCACATTTTTGCTTCGCCCGACAAATAAAGCTTGTAGCCAAGTTGCACGTATCTGTGTTCGAGTGCTTCGAGTGCTTTAGACTAGCCCCAAATCCTCTGCCTGTTTTTGAGGAGACAGGGAGTAATTTTAAGCACCCCCGGTCTAATTGTGGAATCTAGTTTGAATGCACATCGCCTTCCTACACTGTTTTTAAAAGCCAGGTAAGATACTGGCCTCGGTAACATCACAGGGCCGGGAGCTCCAAAGGTTAATTACAACTGGATGCTCCTGTACCATTTCTAATGCCCTGTCGTTACGTGTCACCTGGTATCACCTTGTTCTTTTCATGGAGCAGGAAAGCCAGTCACCCCCGGGACCTTCGATTCTCTTCCCTTCATTTTAGAAGCAAATACATTTTAGCTTCCAGAATTACACAAGCAGAGAATTGTGAAAACAATGTTCTAATTTCTTTGTTTGCTGAAACATGCAGGATCTTGGCTAGAGGCTTCTGTCTATCAGGTGAAGAAGGCTCACTCTTTAGCATCAGCCCAGCCTGGCCAGAGACTGGGCCCCAGATTTTTTTTTTTTTTTTTTTTGCATGTACTGAAGCATCAGGAGGGTAGAGGAAAGGCAGTGGCCTGACCTAGAAACCCAGGAATGCCTCAGCTGATATTCAAGAACAAGCTGTTGTGTGCAGGCACACAAGATGTCTCGATGCCAGAAAGCGGATGTCACAGATCCAAAAAGAGCTCTTGGCAAGAAAGAGCTAATTGACAAGATTTTTTTTCTTTTTTTTTCTAATTAATTCTGATTTTCTGATTAATGAATGCTTGTAATGAAAAAAAAAATCAACACAGAAAGAGATAATACATTTAAAATATTTATAATTATACCTAACAGATTATTATTTAAAATTTTGGAGCATATTCTTTGATTATATATATATATATATGTTGCAGAATTTCTGCTAACATGATTTTCATGATTTTCTTCAAATAATGAAATATTATGAACAGCTTTATAATGTAAGGCCAAACACATTAATATCGTCTTCTTTCCCTGTCTCCACATGTACCACACACACGCCGCATACCCACCCACATGCACAAAGAGTGTGCTAAGCACTGTGCTAATATGCTAATTTTTAATTAGAGCCATTTCGAAAATGGGAGTTTGTTGTTAGTATCATCACAGAATTCCTGGGCTGGCAGAGATAGCCAGCCTTCATCAGAAAGCTGTTCTGTGCCAGGCAGATTTCAGGTTTGAGTTCACAGTAATCCCATAATGCATACACTGCAGTGTCTGCCTCACCCTCTGCTTCTCATCTTGGAAAACCAAACGAGGTTAAAAATACCTTCCCTCCAGCTGATATTAGCTAGAAAGCAGATCTACCAGCAGCTCTGCCATGCTGTTCGGTCCTAGCTATTTGTGAGAGGTGCTAATGAGTAGGAGCTGGGAGAAGACTGCTAGGATGTGTGGTCAGAGCTCCTGGTATCCATCCTTTAGCAGAAGTTCATCAGCAGGTTGGGGGAAGGTCAGTTCTCTTGCAGTTGCTTCTAGCAACCATAGGCAAGGGCCTGCATAGAGAGCCAGGCCTGGCCAGAAATAGAATCACCACACTGGAATAGTCGAGTTAGCTTACCGACTGGGTCAGTCCGGTCTTTCCGTATGAGATAGAGGAGACTTGTCAATTTGAGGGATTGTTAGGGTGTCTAAAGTCTAATTATCCTTGCCACAAGTCCATATCAGCCTGCCCACGTTTTGCAGTGTGGAATCCCACCGCTAACTATCTGGGCTCTATGTGGCTGGCCTTGGAGGATACCTCATTTCCTGTAGCAGGTCCCTTCCCAGATTCTGCTCTTGGTTCACACTTTGTCATGATGTGCCCCCAGCAACCAGTGGACATGTCTTAGGAGAGCTGAAGGACATTTATTTTCTTTTAGGCTTGATGCCTTATCCATGTATGGTTCCTTACTTACCCATGAAAATATATTTATCATCCATTTAATCGCCCATTAAAAGATATTTACAGAATATCTGTTAAATGCCTCGAGGAACACAGAGAACCGTAGGACCTGATCTTTACCCTAAAGAAACTTCCATTCTGGAGACGTAGAATGAACACATATGAAACATCGGAGTTGCTAAGGCAGAATATGATTGAAGATAAATTTACATCGTACGCGTGAAAACATAACAAAGGGGAACCAATGAAAACCAAATGGGTCTGCGGGGCTTTCTCCCAGAAGGAGGCTCTATTTCAGCCCTTACGAGTGGATGAGACAGACATGCACAGACTGGGGTAGGGGGAGGAGAGATATCTTATTCCTTACACAGAAATAAACAGCAAACATGCCCGATTAATGAGACAGGGAAGAAACTGGACAAATCTGTAGCAGAAAAGTACGTTGATTACTATCTATACATGGCATAGATTGGATTCAAATTCGAAAGGAGGAGGGGAAGACAGAGGAAATGAGGATCTACCTTGTAAGGAACCATGGAGAGGTAGAGGAGATATATCCTAATGATATCTTTGTGATGAATTTTTCTGGCTTTTTTGTTCATAGTTAAAATTCATGGGGTGAGTCTCTCTTGGTATTCAAATATCATGGTACCCCTTGTAAATTTCCTGGGCCTGAAATGGTCGAGAATAGAGTTAGAGAATATGTAGTTAATCCCTTTCATAGTCCCAATGAGAAAACCGAGGACCTAAGAGGGAAAGTGACTTTTTACGTTTCATTAAGAAATTTCCCAAGCCCTACTTGCCTGGTTTTACTTTACTGTACTATTTCTGCCTTCAGTAAGCCCCTAGCTGGCTGCGCATTTTTCCAATGACCACTTATTATTTAAGTTTATAAAATAAAAATATTTAAATTAAAAAAATTAAATCACCAACAACCCTCCTGTAATACTATAGCTGTTAATATACTATTAATATTTTGATTTATCTCCAAACTTTTTCTTCATGGATATGATAATTGGATGTATAACATATATATTTTCTTCAACTCAAACCACAGTTACATGTGTTCTGTGACTTTTCTTACCTCCATTTATCATGTGTATCTTTTCATATCACCAAATATAGACTATCATTCATAATTTTAAATAATGCATTTTATTCTATTTTATGGATGAACCATAATATTTGAATATATTTTACTGCTGTATTTTTACATTATTTCCAGTTTCAGCATATATCCATTTATTTTCTTAGGACAAATTCCAATAAGTGGAGTTGCTGGGTCAAAGGATATGTGCATTTTTTTTTTTGAGATTTTTGATACATATTACCAAAATTCTCTCTTTAGGGTTTGAAAAATTTTTAATCTCACTAGGCAAACATGCTTTGCCCACACTCTCATTAGCAGCAGAAACTAACATTTTCATCTTTTACAGTCTGATAGGTAAACCATTTTATGTTTTTTTCTGTTTTAATTTGCATTCTTTGGGAACTGGGGAAGTTAAATATTTTTTTCATTATAAATTCGCCGGCCATTTGTAGAATAGAAATGTAATCTTGAGGCCTAATAGGCTCAGATTTTCCAAAACATGATGATCTTCATGGATCAGTTACAAGGTTACTAGAAAGAGGAACTAACTGGTTTATTAGATCCAGTACCCAGGAGCTGGAGATAATGTGCTGTATTACCTTTCAAGATTTTCTAACTGAATCCACATGGATATCAAGGTGCCTTTAGAGTCCTAAGGCTGCGCAAGCACTGATTTATACCCTAGAAGTTAACAGCAGAATTTTAGATTGATGTTAACAGAATACTAGATTGATCCTTTTCTTTTTTTTTCCCCTACTATTGCCTGACTATTTACATCTATGTCTTAAAACTTAGCCAGATCCTGTGGAAACCCTCTGATACAGTTTTTTTGTTTTCGTTTCTTTTCTGTGATAGTAATATCAATAGCAATCATTAACATTTTCCAGTTATTTTTGTCTATTATCACTTAACTACTACCCTCTTTGCCAACTATAGCCAGTTGCAGCTGATCAGCCTTTCCCCAAACACCCTAAATTGTGTGCATGCAAAATAATAGCTACCCATCTTTGTCTAGATACATTTTTCTTATCTAGTCTGGATATCTTTCTCTTTCAAATAGTCACTGTGGAGATAGATACCACATGTGTAAATATACATGTGTATCTATTGATGCCTAGAAGTTTATTCCAATGATACAATCCTCTCACAAGCTTTTGTAACTTATCACTGGAACATAAATCTTTTTTACTATAGGGAATCTTACTCAGAAACCTGGATCCTCTTTCGTGGGGAGAGATCCTCTTCTCTCTGGCTTTGTAACCATTTCTGTAGTATACCTTTAAGATTACCTTATGATTTATTTTCCAGGGACCTGTCTCCCTCATTAGGTATGGGTATCTTGAGAACCAGGGAATTCTGTTATTCCGTATTACAACACCTGGCATTTAATATCTGATTGATAACTATTATTTGAAAAATCAATGAGATTCTCAGTGGGAGTTGCAAAGAGGTAGGAGCAGGTCTTCGAGTCTTCAGAGGAACTAGAGGGAAATCCAAAGTAGCCCGAAAGAGTAAGGTTTCTGAAAAGAGAGTGACATGGTCAATTTTTGTTTACTCTGCAATTTTGTTCTTAAACGTGATTTCACAAAATAGTAAAATTTCAAAACATGACACCTGACTGAATAATAAAAAAACAAAATTTTTATCATTTTCTATAAGAAATTTTTATATCCCGAAAGGAAGAGACATATAACACGAGGATAAAGGATAGTTGTTTTTTAATTGGCCATATTTAGCTCATGAAGAAGTCTCTATACTATCTTTATTGTTCTGTCTTCTTTTTTGAGCTTGTGTGGACTTTGCTGCACAGTAGCACCAACATGCAGACTGCATTTTAAAACTACTAGTATGGCCCCATATTTGGGATGTGCGAGGATATACTAAATGAATACAGAGGAATGTCATCTGGCAGATGGACCATGTACCCTCATTCTGGCCACAGGGATAAATACTAATAAGAAGATGAATGTCACAAGAAGAGGCTCATGTGCTTCTAATTATTTATGGAATAAGAGAGAGGCTTGATGCCATATTTTTACTGTCATTGTGTTTTGTTTTAAAGAGCAAATGAAGGGGATGTTTGGGCGCCATGCTGGATGGGCTCCTAGACAATAGGCAATGCCCTCTACACTACTCACTGACTTTATAATTTTCATCTCAATCGGACAAAAATCTGGGACTCTATTGCAGCGTTGATGTCAGCCATCGCTGTGTCAGAAGCTGAAAACAAACCAAAAAGAGTCTCTGATTTCTCTAAGTCCCCTTATTCAGAGGAGGGAGCCCAATATTTGGAGGCCTTGAATTTGAATCAAGTGGGAGTCTGAGGACTTACTATCAGTCATTTTTGGTGGTATTCCCTTTCTCAACATGCTTTACTGGGAGTTTGTGGAGACTAGGGAGGAATCCTGGCAGGAGGGACACCCTCCCATGGATTGGATGTGCTCTCGTATTTCACTCTGAGATTAAACTACTGTAAAAATATAAGTGCTATTGGGTGAGGGAAGCAAACCAAACACAAGGAAGCTCCAAGTGGAATGAGTCCTGTGCAGATTAGCCACGACCTTTGTAAATGTGGACAGATAGAGGAGATTAACAGGAGAGGAAGGAAGAGGCACCTTGCTAATCATATCCATTTCCACTTGCTGCATTCATTATGTCATAACGATTAAATGTTTTCTGTGAGAGACATTGCAAATATCTTTTCATAATGGTCTCAGTTAAGCTAAATGTTAAGTTTGGGAATTTTTATCCTTGCTTTCTATGTAAAGCTGGAATAATCACTTCTCCTTAGCTGTTCCTAAATCCTCCTTCCTGAAAATGATGTCCACTCTCCAACATGGAATATTTTTTTTTCCCCATAGTATGTAACAAACAAAATGCAGTGAACTGGTTATAGAATTTCAACCATATGTATATCCCGCAGGTATTTATTCAGCACCAACTGTGTGCCAGGCAATGTGTTCGGCATTAGGACTGAGAAGCAGCAAAGATCTTGTTAGGAATTTGCCCAATAATCATTTAGAATATAGTCCAGTGGAATAGTGAGCAGTAGAACTACTGACTGGGAGCTCACTTTGCATGAAGAAGAGCATCTCCTAGGTACCAGCAAAGTGACCACTCAGCTCTGCTTTCTGGAGGACTCCCCGCCAAGCAAGACTCAGTTGAAAAGCAGAATTTCTTCTAGTCCACAAGTAGTTGTATACTGGTTAGTACTGGACTTCAGGAGGATGGAAAGCAGGAAACATTGATTTGCCATACACTATGCTAGAAGCTTACACATACATAAATGTTTCTATTGCTTTGGACGGAATATTTGCATTACCCTCTCCCCCAATTTATATGCTGAAGCCCTAAGCCCCAGTGCGATGGCATTTGGAGGTGAAGCTGTTGGGTGACAATTAAGTTTAGATGAAGTCATGAGGGTAAGGTCCTCATGATGTGATTAGTGTTTTTACCAGCGGAAGTTGAGTCATCAGAGCTCACTCTCTTTCTCTCTCTCCTCATTTCTCCCTCCCTCTCTCCCTCCGTCCCTCTCACCCTTGCTCTTGCTCTCTATTACATAGTCTCTCTCTCTCTCTCTCTCTCTCTCTCTCTCTCTCTCTCTCTCTCTCTCTCTCTCTCTCTCTCTCCACCCTCACCCTCCCTCCCAAGTGAGGACAGTGAGATGGAACCAATCCGCAAGTCAGGAAGTGGGCTCTCACCAGTCCTCTTGATCTTGGACTTCCCAGACTTTAAAAACATGAGAAATAAATGTCTGTCCTTGAAGCCACCCAGCCCATGGTATTTTGTTAAAGCAGCCTGAGCTAAGATGTATGTTCTCATCTAAAACATCATATGTCTGTGAGTATCTGTCACTATGCCCATTTTATGAACAGTAAAACTGAGGCCAAGAAAGCCTATGATCTCAGAAAAAGTTTCAAATCTGAGAGTCAAATATGGGTAGGTACCTGATGTCAAGCACAAGGCTTTGTTCACTATAACACAAATCTGATTGTTTTGATCAGGTGAATGTAATAATTTTATTTCTGACTTCATTCATTACACATTATAACTTGAAGTGAGTTAATTATTAACCTGTCAGTCACGGTTCGAGAATTTGTAAATGAGACTAGTATTTGTAATTTATATTTCTCCTGGAGTCTAATACAAATCAAGCAAAATTAAAAACACAAATAAATGAATAGGTAAATATTCCCTCCCTGCAAAACAGACTCTTTAATCATGACGTGGTGCAAGAAGGGCCCAAAGACGGTTCTCCTGGCTTCCGGGAAAGGCCTCGTGTTTGCAGATTCTGAGCCCTGTGGACAGAGTCCTGGGAACTCCACTCCCTTCTCTCCCTGCTCCCTACAGAATCCGGTGCCCAAGGGCCTTCCAGCAGCTGATGACATGCCTTCTGGTAGCTTAAGGGAAAACATTCTGGGAGCAGGGCATAAAAAGCAGTAAGAGAACCCAAACACTGTGGGGAACTGGGGGTATTATTTTATGAACTATATCAATGTCTAACCAATGTACTGTATACTTGAAACTAATTAAAATAAAAAAAATTAAGAAAAAAATGAAATGACATAAATGAAAGCTTTAGAACTACTAAGTCTACACAAATTAAGGTGGAGGCTTATTTGTTTTTTTCCTTGTTTTTGAGGGAATGCTCCAGTAAAGTACAAACCTTTCACGAAAAGCATTGTCTTGCCCTCAAAGACTCATTCTGTTGAACACATAGGAAAACAAGAGGCTCGCGGTACCAGAGCAGAAGGGTTGACTGCAGTTTGACTTGAAACCTTAAAAGCAACAATGGCACAGGGACTACGCATTGAGGGCGATTATGTCAGCTCCCAAGTGTCTGATCTCCATGTTGCCCAGCTGGTTCAATGTTTTCGTTTGGTCCAATCCTGCATTCTGCCTAGATCATGGGGGTATGCTAACAGGTCCCTTTTCGTCAAGTCACCTGTCTTAGGCTGTCACTCGTGGCTCTGTCCCCCAAACCTGGCCTTCCCATCTTCCATCACACTGACAACCATCACACAAACTCTACTTTAAATTCATTTTTGCTTTGCTCCCACCTCCATGGGTTTGATATTTCAGACTTTTTAGCTCCCAACAAATGCCGGGTTGTAATAAACTTTTCTTTCTACATGTTGGTACAAGTTAGCTCTGCCCACTCTTTTCACTGGGCTAGAACGAAATGTGTCCAGCACTTACTGAACAAATATTTATTAATAAAAACTATGTGCCTGACAGGTACTGGATTAGATTCTGAAGTCAAAATAGTAAAAAATAGCACAGACATGGTTCCTGTATGCATTAAGTTCATGACCTCATGGAGGTCTATGTGAAAGGGAACGTGGATAAGGAAACAGGCAGCGATAGTGCAGTGTAATAAGGGTTACGTTGGAGGAAGTTAGTGTGTACTGAGAACAGATAAGAGGAGTCCCTATTTTGATCTAAAAGGGGTGGTAAAGGAAGGGGTTTGGAGGGGAAGCAACATCGAAGCAGAGACCTAAATAGGTCACGTGGGTCGAGTTTTACCAGGTGGAAGGGATGGGGAAGAGAGAACAACCTACTTAAAGAAAGAGTCAGCTAAAGGCCCAGAAATATGAGCCAACATAGTGAGCTCTGGGAACTGGGCGGCGGGAGGTGACACCGTAAAGCTCATGTTCATGATTTGGTCCTCTGGCATGAGATTACTGGAACCTATTGAATTGTTTTAGAGAGATAGTGGAGGAGCAGTTGAGGATAGAGAGACATGCTCCAAATTCAAAGCAGAAGAATTCAGCAGAGAGAAAAGTATGATCGATAAATTTCTTGTTGGTTACAAAAAAAATGAATGGGTTCTTGGTAAATATTTTTCATGTCTCGGTAAAATTTACACACTCCGTTCTCCACGTCTCAGAGGCAGTGACAATCGAACCAAATTATCAATTCATCAGTCATCATCGATACTTTCTAGAAAATGTGTGCTAAAATTCATGCCACTATTAAGATTTAAGTTTCAGTTAAAAACCCATTTCTTGTTCAATGTAGATATTGTCAAAGAGACACTGATTGTCACCAGCCCTTTTGACTCCAGCGAGGGATCTGGAAGTCGAAGAGAAAGAAAACATCTCTAGTGTCTGGAGACAGTATAGTGGCCCGGGGACGGGGGAAAGAGCTGCTGCTTCGTTCTTCTGACACATTTGCTCTTGACTCTGGGTGTTTCCTTATCAGAGACTGAATGTCTCACAAGAGATACTTGTGACTTTGCAAAATACTATACATTAGAAGCAGTAAGTCAAGGTTTAAAACTGGATATTTATCTGTTTTCAAAAGCCTTTTGTAGACGACAGTATTCAAGGCAGTCCATGATTGAAAGCAAGCTATCAAAAGACAGAGCAATCCAGGTCGACGAATGAATGACTCTCCACACATTTCACTGTATGGTTTTTCTTCTTAGAAAACAAAAATAATGAAGGAGCAAAGGTTATTTTGTTACTCTGATGATTTAGAGGGGTCAAAGATGGTTGATAGATGGAAGTATTTTTATAATTTTAAAAATTTCTTCTTTTTCAAAAAAAAATCCCACCTTCTTCATATTAGAGTATAGTCTGAGTAGAGGTCAGGGGCCATGCTGATAGTTCTGTGTTAGCTCTCTTAATCCTGAATTTGGGGATTAGAACCCAGATAGTATATAACAGACATTTTGCAAATGAATAAAATGATACCACCTTTCATTTCTTCCATAGTTGTTTCTTCACGTTTCACAGTATTTCCTGGTTCTAACATTCTGCTCTCTCTTGAATTTATTGTATCATATAAACCTGAGCTATTACTACTGTTTGTTTTTTGTCTTTGATAATAAACTTTTTTATTTTAAAATTTTCTCCCAAACTAAAAAATTCTAATCTTTCTATCATGTCAGTTGCCCACCTTCACCGTGATTATATGTTTTTTAAAAAAATTTCTTTATGTGATATGTAGCGTCTTACTCGCAGATGGATAAATGATGGCTATGATTAGGGGAATGGGAATAATAATTTCTCTTGTTTCTATCTGTTCACCTAAAGATATACGTGTGCTAGACTGAGCTACAGTTCTCAATTATTCTCTGCCCTCCCTATAACTTGTCAGATAGCATTTGTTGCCTCCTAGTGAGAGAAGAATACTTTCTCACCTCGGTGCTATCAGGGGTGGTCCTGTGATTTGACTTGGCCAGTGGCATGTGAGCAGATGTGACCTAAGCCATGTCCAAACAGAACCTCTAAAAGCCATTTCATAGTTTACTCATTAGTGGTTTACCCCTTCCATGAGACCAGAAAGGTGGCTACATCTTTAGCCTAAGTCATTCATTCTCAGCAGGGTTCTATTACTCCCATTAGGGTAAAATGGATTCTTTTAGGGGAAAAAGAAATCTTACCCTCTTTATCTATAGAGCACAGATATACATATAGTACATAAACAGATATAAAAAATGTAGAGAAACATTGAACTTGATCCTCGGGATGGAGAAGATGCATGCAGCAAAGCCACAGAACCACAGCTACCCTATAGCTGATGTGTAACCTGAAGGAGAAAGAAACCTGGAGTTGCAACCACTCGGGATGTAAGGTTGTTACCATGGCAATGCGTAATGAAAGCTGACAGCCACAAGTAGTAACCTCTTGGCTTTTACGGTCCTAACAGTACTCTGGGCAATTTTCATGGGCCCTAAGTCTTGGAAGTTGGGTTAGAAGGTCTTGGTATAGGGTCTGGGAATACCTATTTTTGGAAAGTTCTCCTGGTAATTTTGATGAAAATTTAGGTGTGAGGCCAGTGATGTTGGAAAGGTCAAATTTCTATGCTTCATTGGCAGAATCTAGACATCTAAGTAAATTTGTCTCAGATGTGATATTAGGTGTTCTGAGCTATTTAAAAATGATCACCTGAGGGACATAGCAAATGCTAAGTGACAAAAAGTAGCACTAGCCAAGGGGTACTTTGCAGAACTCACTGGAAACTACCGTCCCATTTTTCTAGCCAGAATTTCTGCAAGTCTGTAGTTGGTTTTAATATTCTTTTCTTTTTTTTGGGAGGGGGGGCGGATTCTGGTTTGAGAATTATATATATAATTTCACAATTATCTACTTATATAAATACATTTATATAAAATAATGATGGTCATTTATATCATTTGTATCACTTGATCGCAGAGTGTTTAGTGCTTGATTTCTACCACAGCCTCGGGCCTCTACTCCCTGGTTTGTGTCCTGCCTGTGGAGACCACAATCTGGGGACGGGAGCCTTGCCTCAGTTCTTGGTTCCCTGCTGAACACCTGTTCTCTTTATTGCTCATTGGGATCCTGATTTGGATCCGTGGCCTATGGACTCAACATCTTCCAGGTGCAATGCAGTAGCCCATGGCTGGGCCATCATGATTTTCATTCCTCTTTACCAGTGACTGCTTCAAGGAGCAATTCTGGCCGACAAGATGTGAAGGGAAATAGGTTGGAGATTTGTGGGGACCTGTATCTCTTCCTCTCTAAGAAGGGCTTTTTTCTTTTTACCTCACTCACTGACTTCCTGCTAGGGATGCCCATGGAAGAGGACGTGATGGTTGGAGCTACAGCAGTCACATACATAGCGATTACATATGCAACCAACATTTTGAAGAAGGAAGAGAGGAAAAGACAGAAAGCATTTTGGGTCTTTGACAGTACCGTTAAGCTGCTGTTTCATTGCTGAAATTTCCTAACTTCAAACTTTTTACGTATGTGAGATTTAAACGCCTTCACCGTTAAAGTTAATTAGGCATTCTATAATTGCAGGCAAAAATATCTCTAACTAATCCAAATTGCCTTCTCCATAAAGACTTTCCCAATTAGTGCCCACATTTTCTTTCTTTCAAATTCTTTATTGTCTCTACCACGTATTTGGTTCTCGTGTCTTGCTAAATATTTCCTGTATATACATCTTGCTTCTCTAAAGGTTTTGTAAGCTTCTTGTAGACAGGAACAAGATTGTCTATTTGTTATTTTAAGTGTCTGCACAAGGACTTTTCAGGATAGAACAATAAAAGTCTTGTTGACTGCCTGAATGATGTTTCTCTTACAAAGTTAAACATCTCAAGCCCACAGCATTAAAGTCTACTACTTGCCCACCTCGACAGTGTCTGAAACCAACTGAAGTCAGCCTTCTCTTCTTGTCATTTCGATGAACTATGAATTAATAGAACCAGATACTGAGATACACAACAAAGTTCCTAGGAAGCAGAGGCTAATGCCCTTTGGGTAATTGTGGAATCCAGCATTTTGTGTTTGTTCTTTTTAACTTCTTAGTTGTATGTTTCTATTGACTTCCTTGGTCTGTGGATATTTGAAACATTAACATAATTATCTAACTTAACATATTGTATTTACCACCTGCTGGGGAAAAAACATTGAAACTATCACTAGTAGTTCATTAATGATAACACTAGTCACTCATTAACAGTGTTGACCCAATTACATGTTGTATATCCCAGAGACAAATAACTATAATTGCAACTCAACAGTGATTTCATAAACATGACCATTCTTTTTTTTGAAATGCAAAGCAGAACGAATTATTTGAATTTGCCACATAAATACAGGTTTAAATGAAAGAGAAGCGTTCAACCAAATAAAATAAAAATCCTATCTAAAGAGAGGCCATTTGGAATCAATTGGTACAGTGTACATTCTGCTTTGAAGGATCAAAACATTTTCAGTGCTGGATGCAGAAATTAAACAAGTTAGCAACAATGAAAGCCAGACATCTGGTAAGTGACATCTACCCTGGTTATCAGCAGGTAGTGATTTTCTTTTGGAGCCATTCAGAGTATTGTCTGTTGCCCGGACAATGGAAGTCTGATGAAGCATTGATAAAATCTGCCTGGAGGTTTTAAAGCTCCATTGAAGAGATGGAAAGCCAGAGAGATTTGTCTGAAGAAAAAAAATCATTGTATATACCATGTGTGTGTAGACAAATAACTATGCCTCTACCCGTCATGTGGAAGAGACCTATATAAACAGAGGAAAATGTAGTGTGATATATTTGCAGATCTAGGAGATGTTCTTTTACAAGACAATTACCGGGATGTGAAATTAGGCAAAGATAGCCCAGGGAAACCAGGAAGAGACAGCTCTGAGAAAGAAAATCTGTGCTCAAGTCAAGATGTTAAAAGCTGAGACATTTCTTCAATACAAGCAGACTGCTCCACGGTCTTTTTCTCTTAATAGAAACCAGAGGAATGGGGCTGAGAGATGGAGAAAGGGAAAAAACATTAGAAGGGAGGGTACAGCTTTGGAACTCACTGTCCAGGGAACCAACTTCCGAGATTTCTTAGGGTCTCAGTTTGACAAATGCTTAGTGCAGTGGTGGTGTTTGTCTCCAAGGTAACAAGGTGACGTGGTTGATACAATCAATGCCATATTTACCATTTATAGTATCAACATAACCAAACACGGATAGAGTGCCAAAAATCTTCCAGGCACAGTTATGAGTGCTGGAGGAGGTGCTCTAACTGTGAATACGGCTTGGGCCTGCCTGTCAGAAAGAAATATATATAAACATATACACACACATACAGACATACACATACATATATATATAATTGTGAAATGTATATATATCAGTATATGTATATACACACACTGATGAGAAGATAGTCTTTCACAATTTTACTTGTCAATTATGTTTCAATAAACCACAAAAAAAGAGAAGATAGTCTTGGTAAATACTATACCTAAGGAACAAATAAAGGTCTAGAACCACCCTTGCGGGAATATGACAACAGTCAGAGAATCTGTGTTCTGGGTCTGACACTTACAAGCCGAATGACGCAGGGTGAGTACTCAGTCTGAGTCCCACTTCCTTGTTTTCAAAGTCCTCTGCCCTACCCACGGGCAGTTGTGGTACAGGGTTTAAGATGGCAGAGCACACGGCGTTAATGCCATCTCTGGGAGAGCAGGTGAGGCTGGAATTGATTCTGACGGAGGAGGGCACACCGTGGGAGCCCCATCAAACTCTGCAGCAGAGCTGGGGTGCTCAGCACACCTAGAATGTGCTGAGTTTGAAAGTTAATTTGATCCAGTGAATCAATCGTAATTGACTTATGTCACACAGATTTTGCCAATTCTGCAGGAGTCTTTGATGGAAAGTCATTGGGACTTTATGTAGTTTCTTAACACGTCCAATGTTAAGGAAAATATTTCTGTGCTCGCTTTCTAAAATGAGACCCCCTTCCAGCTCTTTCTTCTGGATCATTGCTGTGTCTTTAAGGCATTTGTAGAAAAGCATGTAATTTGAGCCACCTCATTCCGTAGCCGGCCCCTCCCCCCCCGCACTTTTGAAAATGTATCATCTATTAGTTTGTTGCAGTATTTTGTCCATTTCACTGAGGAAGCAAAAACATTTGTCAGGTGACTCAGTGCTTAGGAGGGACAGAGTACACAGAGAAGTCATACTTTCTACTGCCCACCGTTTTTACAGCATTGTTCTTTTTTCTGAACTCTGCACTGATCTGGATTTTTTCATATCCCAAAAGAAGGGCAGAGTCCGAAAACTGCCATCTAACTAACTTGCTGTTATACCACCATTATGTTGTGTTATGCCTACCTCCTCCCCAAAATGAAGTTTATTGTTATTTTGTTTCTCAAAGCTGAAAATTTATTTAGATAGCCATCTGTGCTTTCTGTACAATTAAGGTAAATGATAAGATAAATCAAAGATAATACTCATCTTTAAGGTTGTTTTCATACTCATCCTAATAGCATAGCAACCATGAGCATTTATTTTCTGATTTCTGCTTTGGTCGAAGTCTCTCTCTGTCTCTGTCTCTCTGTCTCTGTCTCTCTCTCATTCCCTCTCTCTCTCTCTCTCTCTCATTCTCTCTCTCTCTCTCTCTCTCTCTCTCTCTCTCTCTCTCTCACACACACACACACACACACACACACACACACACACAAACACACCCTTCTGAATGGGCCACTCAACTTCTGACTGAAGTGATTCTTGTCTTCTAGATTTGACTGTGTGAGTTTTCCCCACCAGGGGTAAGGCGATCACGGCTTCAAATTTGGGATCTAATGCATCATAGCTCCCTGGGTATGCGACAAAAAGGGGCTTCTTCCTCACCTTTTGAGTCTTGAATTCAGGTCAAGATCTCTTGACTTTGTTCCTTACAATTTTTTTCAAAACAATATGAGTGAAATAAGTCAGACAGAGACAGACAGAGAAAGATAAATACCATATGATTTCACTTATATGTGGAATCTAAGGAACAAAAAGAACAAACGCATCAAAAACAGACTCACAAATATAGAGGACAACCTGATGGGAGGGGGGCTGGGCGAATGGAGTGAAGGGTTAAAAAAGTCCACATTAGCAGTTGCTGGATGGTCACGGGGATGGGGAGCACGGCATAGGGAATGCAGTTAGCATTAATGTAATGGCTGGGTGGAGAGCCAGAGGAGAGAAAGAGCAATTAGGTGGATCGTTATATAAACTATATAAATGTCTAACCAATGTCCTGTGTACTTGAAACTAACAAAATAGAATTTAAAAAATAACAATTAAAAAAAAAAACCAATATTGTGCAGCAGGGACTGCTCGGTATAGGAACATGAAGTTTTGCCTTTTTCAAATACATTGGAACAGCAATTAAAAACAAAATTTGGTAAACAGACTAATGTCATTGTAGAGTTCTAATCGTTGCTTTTTCCCAAAATCAATCTCAAGATCAATCCATAGGATTGTGTTTCAAACACCAAAAAAGTCTGACTTAACAGTTTGAAATACCAACAAAAAGTTTTGCAAGATAAAGAGACCGAAAAAAAAAAAAAAGCCTCGCAAATTTTAATTCAATAAATGAAGTTCTCTTGGTAGAGTTTTGATTATTTACAAAAGAAAGAGAAGCTGGCTTGCGTTATATGTCTGTATGTAAAGAAATATTAAACCAAACCAAAATACCAGAATGAAACTTATCCTTTTATACTTGGCAATGTTGAGACTCAAGATAATGTGTGTGTGTGTGCACACGCGCGTACAGGCATGCGCGCGTGCGTGCATGTGTATAAAGTGTCAACAACAGTCTTTCATATCTGCTCACAGCTCTGTTACAAAGCACTGTTTTGCAGGATATCTCAGTCAATCTTTCCATTGACACTGAGGAAAACCCAGCCAGTAAAATACTGTGCAGATGTCAGGTAATACGCTAATGTTTTTGATGATTAATAAAGAAAAGGGAAAGGCATTTGTAAGATTGTTCACCTACCACCCCTAACCTCAGCTTTGGTAATAGCATCACACGTTTTCACTGAGGACGGCTTTTCTCTAGCTCTGTGTCCACGTGACTCAAGAGTTGCTAATCAGGTAAGGTGACTGAAGTTTGACTGATGAGAACATATCAAGGTTTTTTGTGTGGTTTTTTTTTTTTTTTTTTTTTAAAGAAGTATCTCGAAAAGGGTACATTCCCCTTTCCGGATTTTGGGCACCAAAGCGAGCCTGGGGCCGGCCAGCATCATCTTGGTCACTACACGGATGGGCTATCTTTGAATAAAGCCATCAGAGAGGATAGCAAAATGGGAGCTGGAGATAGGCAGATTGAATCCTGAAAGCTTGGCCTTTGCCTGCTTGAATGGAGAGATTTTTGGTAAGGAGAAAAGATGATGGAGGTCATAGAGAGATGACTGTCAGATGACCTGCAGGCCGGACCTGGGCAACCAGAGGCTCCTCACCCCCTTCTTTATTTTTGGAATGTATGTTTTCCCCACAGTGGGAACCATTTTCAAAGACTCAGTCTTGAGAGAGCAATGTGTTGTTGAGACCAGCGGCGCGGTGTATGTGACTAAAGCCTGTTAAGGCTTCTACGTAAACTTTTAGGATTCCGGTAGGTGTGGGGAGCTACTCATCTTGTGGCTAAGACAAGCCTTGTAAGTAAATTCCCTTGTTAAAATTGTCACCTCCCGACCTGGAGTGGCCTATCTCTTTCTTTGGTCTCTCCTTGCCTTCTGTGTACAGGGTCCAGTTTCAGATTTCACTCAGGGAACTCTGAACCAACAAACACCTTTGTTCAAAGGAAAGGAGGCCTCTTCTTCTGGGTGGATGCAGCTCATGCCAGAGGGAATGATTTTGAGAGTGGGGTGTGGGCTGGGTACATATGTGCATTGCACATGCTAAATCATCATTTCTTGCATCCCTGGATCCAGCTATTCCTGCAGCCACCACATTCTTGGACTTTGCTGTAACACGAGTCAATACTTTCCCTTTCTGCCCAAGGAAGTGAGAAAGTCACTTGCAATCAAATGCATCTTACAGTTGGTAAATGGAAGTCAAATGCTGTAAGTGTCAGATCTTAAAATGTGTAATTGGTAGAGTCAGATGGGGCATGGGCTGGAAATGTCTCTGTTATGTGTTAAGCTGCAACTAAGTGGTTAAAATATGGCTTATTGAATCTTGGGACTCAGAGAATAATTCCTGTTAGGACTTGAATTTTAGAGTTTGGGTAAAATAGTCTGTGGTTTTAATTTTGTTTTACTTTCTAACATTCTTATGCAAAGGTTATGCCTTCTTTGCAAAACGAATTGGGATTAATTTTAATTGAATCATCTCTCCCTTAAATATGTGATCAAACTTACCAAGACAACTGTCTGGGACAAATTTTTTGAAATAATTCATTGGAAACAATTTATTTATTCCATTGTCCTTGCTCTGCTCAGTTTCTCTACCTATTATTAAGTATAATTTGCTTGCTTATATTTTTCTAGAGAACTCTCACCATTCCTCGTGTTATAATTTATACTTTCATTTATTTCTGGAATAATCTCTGGCAGAAATTTCCCTATTATGTAATTTTAAAGAATCAAGATCTTGCACTTTTAAAAAGAATTTGTTCTATGTATCCCTTAAAATTTTATTGCTTTTTTCTTTTATCATAATTTTCTTGTTTCTATTTTTCTTAGATATATTTTGTTGTAATTTTTCTAGTTTCTAAAGTTGACTTTATTTTTTCTTTTAAAATGAAAGAATTTAGGCTGTGGATTTTCTGCTGAATATAGCTTTTGCATATCACTTAAATTTTGATATCTTCCATTCTCAGTATCATTACTTTCTAAACAGTCTGCAATTGTAGTTTAGATTCTTTCTTTGAAACATAAGTAATTTAAGAGTATGCATTAGAGCTTTCTCTCTTTGTCTCTCTCTGTCTGTCTCTCATTTCCATGTTAATGAATTTGTTTTTGTTAACCTTTTCTTATTATCTTAGCTACATTGTACTCATGACACAAGAGTTCCAGTATATAAAAATAAATTGGAGAAGAGTCTGGTTACATAGTATTAGTAGATTTTACTGGCTTCAAGGTATTTTGAGAAAATATGGGGGCTGACTCTACCTGTTTTCAACACTCATTAAAACAAAAGATGAGATCGCCAGGTGTTATAGATGAATCGACCTGCTCAATATTCCCACTTTTCCCCCTAATCTTCTAATTTCCATCTCCAGCTTCCATCTTATTATCATAACTACCTAAAATTCAAGATAAACAACTAGAGTCACTAATGAATAGAGACCCAGGGGAGACTTCTGAGGTTTGCTTTTAGAGGGTTTGCTTTCTAATTTTGGTTGCCCGTGTTCTATACGACCACTAATTAGAAAGATTATTTTGATCGCTTCAAACATTTTTGAGCCTCCCCCCAATAGTTTAATTCCATGTGGATCCTCCCCAAATCCACCACCTAAACATAAAACTATCCTAAATTATGGGCATTTATATATCAAGTAAAGAATGAGTTAGTTGATTTTGTCTGGAAGTTAAACAAAATGTGATTGAATAATAACAAAAATGTGTTATCTTTTAAATCTGAAAATACAGGTGTTCTTGGGGTTAAGTTTATACTACAAAGTCATCAAAAATTCAGATTTTCCTTATCTTCCTGTTATAGCTAATCTTCACATGTCATCTATACCCCTTCCCCTGACTATGTTTACAAGAATTCCAGCAGCTCCTGGTGCATCATGTCTTATACAATATTATTTGGGGAGTAGAAAACCTAGTTTTACACTTTAAAATTGTCCCAGAATGCCCCCAGCAGATCACCTCTCAAGTCTCTTTGTCCACAATGTTGTCACTTGTCCTTTCCTGAAAACAGTCACTGACAAAGGGAATAGGTTACATTTATTAGCTCAGAATAATCAAGATTCCTCTCCTTAGGTGAGGGGAGGGGGCCTGGCTTCCTTTGAGCCCTGGGGTGGTTGATAATTTAACAGAATGAGGGGTGGGTTTTCAAGAAAGGAGGAGGAGGAATGGTAGTGGTTTAAGCAGCCAATGATGACTGCCAGGAGGAACGTGAAATTTCCGTCAGGAGGTCCAGGATAACATTAGATAAAGAACAGACGGTGTTCTTAACCTGGGATAATCAGACAAAGAGAAAGAGAGAGATGAAATAAATTTTAAAATCCCTTGCTCTTCAGTAAAGTTGACTTCATTTCTATTTGAATGGTAAGTCTCTATAATGATAAACAACATATAGGTGGGTTTTGACTTAGCCCAATTTGAGAACTTTTGTCTTTAGTGGAAGAATTGAACCAATTTAGATGTATTGGGACTACTGCTATAGTTTTTTAATCTTTTTTTTTTTATTTAATTTTTGTTCTACTTTTCATGTACTGTTAATTTTTCTTCGGCTTATATCTTCTTTATGTTTTACGAAAGCTCTCTTCATTTCTCCAAGTGTCAAAATCAAAAGGGAAATACTGATGTATATGCCACCGATAATTAAGATTATTGCTTGTTAACATCTGTTGTATAAATCAGGCTGTTTCTGAGGTTTCTCTACTACTGGTCTGGTAAGTAAGGTGGCTGTTTCCTATTTACATTTCAGGTTTTGAAATTGTGCTGCTGTTTTATTTTTTTCATCTTCTTTTCTTCCTTTTGGTCCTAAGTCTGAAATAAAAATCGATCCTGTAGTTTCAGTAAGAATTCAGACGGGAACAGAAGTAAAAGCCTGTTTTCACTCTGCCATTTTCATCCAGAAGTTGAAAGAAGCATCTTTTATTAAGTTACCTCTTTCCTGAAGCAAAGTTGAGCTGTGCTATGTGAGTTTGCCCTACTCTAGTTCTATCTACTTAATAATTAGTGTCAGTTTCTCTCACATTCTGTTTTTATGTTTTCTGACAGTCTTAGTTTCCAAAGTTGTGGTGAATCTTTTTTAAAAATAATCTTTATGGGTATCTTAGTGATAGGTTGATAGAGGTTATATTGAATTTAATGTTAATAGTCTGACCATTTTGAACCAGAAACCATTGATTTTGTTTAGAAAATTGTTACCTGATTGGATGAAAAACTAGAATTGGGGATGCTAGCTTTGGATATTATATTCCTTAAGAGAAAAAGCTACATTTTATAAAATGACTTTTCCTATCACCTGAAGCCTATTTCATTACATCCAGGTCATCACACATCATAGGTGTTGAATGAGTGTGCTCAGGCAACTACTTTCTTGAGAGCTTCTTTTATAGCAAAACTCCTCAAAAAGAGATGTGTATAGATACTTTATCATGCTCATTTCCTAGGTAATATCAGTCAATTTCATCACTCTAAAATGCTATCCATAAGATGATGGGGTCCAAACTCTGACTCTGAACCTCTTTTTTAAGTTTGGATTATTTTAAGCACCTACCTCTTGGATGCCTAGTAAACATTTTTTTAAAAAAAATCTTAGTTACGTCCTCCTACCTGTTCCTCTCCAGGTTGTTTCTATTTTAGTAAATGACTCTAACATTCACCCTGTTGCTTAGGCCCACATCTTGAGTAATTTTTCTAGGGGACCCACCATTCTGGTTTGACTGAGAGTTTTCCCAAGACATCAGAATTTTAATGGTAAAACCAGGAAAGCTTCAGCAAACTGGGTTGAGTTGAACACCAACTCCAAGGTATTAAATATGTATTGAATGAATGAATGATAGTTTCTTGACAATCTGGTACCTTACAGAATCACAGTATAATAGAAGAGGCCAATTTAAGCTAGTGGCGAGCTATAATCTATCTCCCTGACCCTTTTGTAACCAAAATCAGAAATGTTGGGAAACAACTGGAACTTCATGTTGAAAAATAACAATCAGTTACTGTATTGAGGGAGAATTCTGAATTTGCCATCACTTACATTGTTTCACTTCTTCAAAATTACATAAGTCCTCACTTAACATCAACATTAAGTTCTGAGACTTTAAGCAAAATGATATATAATGAAACAAATTTTACCATAGACTAATTGATTTAAATAAGAGTTAAGTTCCTATGACATGTCATCAACATTATAATGAAATGATGTTGAACAAAAGATGTTGAGGACCTGCTATACTTGAAATGTTGTCCTATGCATCAGGTTCTGGTTTAATAAAGTACTGTCTGGAAGAGATTCTCTGGCATGGTCTCTGTGTTATTGGAGTTATAGTTGGGTAAGGATTATTCTTCATATCATTAAGTAACAGAAATAACAAAAACAAGCATATATTTATTTTTAGTTCAAATCTATTGTTTTCTGGTGACAGAAATTCAACTCCAACTGGCTTTAACAAAAATTAATTGATTAAGAAACAGTAATTTACCTCTGGGCACCAAGTTCCCTTCTAGACACTGAGGATAAGACAATGAATAAGAGAAAATGTATTATAATCCATTGGGAGAATCAATATGATTTATAACAAATACATAGCGAGAATAGGTAGTATGTGGAAAAGAAAGTTGAGCGAAGATAATACAGAATGAAGGGGTAAATTTAGCAAGTAGTATGATGGGGGGTGGAAGAGAGGGAAGAGCTGCTGTCTTAGATAATGTCAGAAAACCTCTCTGAGGAATAATTGAGCAGAGACCTGAATGAAATGAAGGAGTGAACCATGCCAAGGTCTCAGGAAGGAACATTAGAGCACAGGAAAGAATAGGAGCAAAGGGGATAACGGGTTGGTCAAAGGTTGTCGAGAAGGGAGAAGAGCAGCAGAGGATGAAGCCTGGGAAATAGTGGGGGTCAAACCACTGCAGGCCTTTAAGCTGTAGAAAGGGCTTCGGGTATAATTTCCACATGGTGAGAAGCCCGTGGAGGGTTTTGTACCCCTCTTGCTTTTGTGCAAAGAACAGACAATGGGAAGGCAAGAGTAGAAGATGGAAAGCTCTTCTTTTTATCCAGATGAGAGATGTTGGTTTAAACTAAAATGTCAGAGGCGAAGACAAGTAGCCAGAGTACACGTCCGACCAAAGGAAAGGATGATGATTTAGTTGAGGGTTGAGAAAGGAATCAAATATAACTGCAAAATTTTGGCCTGGGCAACTCAGAATGAATGCATTTGTCATTTGCCTTTGTAGGATACTGGTGATGAGGTGGAGGGCATATCTGGGCAGGTAACAGTTAATTTTAGACACAACAAATTGTCGGATTTTTCTGTCAGATGTACAAGTGGAAATGTTGAGCAAGGAGTTAGGTAAATGAATCCAGAATTCCAGGGAAAGACTGGGACCAGGGATGTAAACTGGGAGATACCAATGAGTAGATGGTATTTAAGGCCATGAGCTTGAATGAGATAATCTAGAGAGCTGAAAATAGGGACAATGTCTGAAAACTGAGACTTGGGGTGTGATATCTACAAGGCATTAAGAGCAAATGTTATTTAGTGAATATTAATGAGAAATGTTACTTGTTTATTAAAGTGAATAAATAAATAATAATTCCAACACTTAGGAATCTGGCAGTGGAGACTGAGAAAGAGTAGCCAGCAAGGTAGAAGGGAAAGTGGGGAGCGTGAGACATCAGTCGAGTTGAAGGAAAAGTGGTTTAAGCATGAAGATGTGATCAGGTTTCATTAAGAGCTGCTGAGAGGTCAAGTTACACAAGGTTACAAAATCTCATGTCCTCGGCAGCCCTTAACAGGACAGTCTGAGGGAGAAGGAAGGGGAGTCGTTGTGCTTCATGTTGGAAAAAAAATAAAATAAAAGAGCAGCCCAGTTACCATATGTTTAAGGCTGAGATCGTAGCGGAAAGAGGGGAGGACAAGTTCCTGAGCCCTGGGGAGGCTGGGCCCTGAGGGTGGGGCTGGCATCCAGCATGGGTGCCTGGAAGAGCCACGTCTTAAGTACAGGTGTGTTGAGAGCATGAGCGAGGGATTCCCCGTGAAGAAAGTCAAGCCACCTGCAAGGCTGCCTATCTCCAAATGGACAACTGTGATTTTGGCAGTGACCTGGGCAAATGAGATTCTGTTTTAGATGGAATGACAGTGCTGGACAGATGGTAGAACCTGGCGCTGGTGGCACATCTCAGGGCTGCGGCAACAATAGTTGCCACTGAAGCTGTGAGTCGAAAGATCTCTTTTGGAGAATCAGGATGACAATGCTAGGACTTGAATATAATATCAGGCATGCTGAGAGTTGAGCAAGATTTAATTCGAGTTTGCCAAGTGAAGGCATGTACGTTACTGACACTACGAGAATATATGGAGCAATTTATAGCTAGTTTACTGACATCTCTGCTCTGTGATTGTGTCTCATCATGAGAGTTCCAGAATTGCCTCCATATGTCTGCATATGAGCAGTATAGTCAGTCTTGTCCATGTTGGGGTGACCTGAATTTCAGAGGCTTCTTTGCCTTTAAGATGATTGAGAACGGTCAGGGGCGAACATGTAATTGACAGAACTTCAGTTATAGACGTGTGTGATGCAGATCTACCTTTAATGATTTTGTTTCCTGCCAACACAGTTTTTCTACAGCATCGTGAAGGTGTTTGCAAGCTGTGTCTTATGGTCTGTACTCCCTGGCACTGGAGAAGGTCTCATGCACATTGAATATGCCAGTCCCCCCATGAAACTGCTAGGGACATCTTTCTCACTATAGGTAAATGTCTATCAAAGGATTGCATTGTTAGATAACCTTAAATAGCCTCAGGATTTAAGCATAAAGTTTCCCTAAAGTCTGG
Organism: Rousettus aegyptiacus; assembly: GCF_014176215.1. Classification (NCBI taxonomy): domain Eukaryota; kingdom Metazoa; phylum Chordata; class Mammalia; order Chiroptera; family Pteropodidae; genus Rousettus; species Rousettus aegyptiacus. The sequence goes on from NW_023416287.1 coordinate 78,170,926, forward strand.
CAGCATAGAATTTCTGACCTTCAAATTATTACGAATGGTAGCCAAACATTTGACAACATCATAATGGTCATTTGGCTGAGTAACTCAGATGCAATTATAAGATATTGTGTGAAAATATTTACATTTTAAGGTTTTGGTCTATTTATACTGTATGATTATATATGTGCATGTGGCTATATGTACATATATACTATCCATTTACTTTGTCTTGTATTCTTGCTTTTTTATTTTGGTATCTAGAAGAACAAAGTGTTTTAACACCAGTGAAGTAATTCTTAATGGCAGCCTTGATCACATCTGTTGGCTACTAACTTGCCATGTTGACATCCTGGTGGCTGCTGAGATAGGATAGTAGATTAGGACTGGATAGACACGTAGCTTGGTCTTGAGATATTTCCCCAAACCAGTGGCCAAGCTGCTGCTGCTCTGGAAGGACACACGGTGTCTGAAGCAGGGGCACGTCTCAATCAGAGTAATTCGGCAGGCACACATCTATCTGGCAGGGGCACGTCAGGAGCAAATGCGAAGTTACAGCAGTCATAGTAGCCAATTCCAAGTCTTCAAGCAAACTTTGAATGGCTTTCTGGAGTTTAAAGGTTAGGGATCAACACAGCTAAATAAGGTAGCAGGGTCAGGAATCCAGGTGAAGAAAACAGACAGTTGTTTAGAGTACCAGTGGCAGGCAAGGTCATTTTTCTTAACTGTTTGGTCTCGACCAGGGGCTTTTGTATCTTCCTTTTTAGTTCAGCAGATAGACTTCCTGTGTGTCCAGCCAGGTCACGATTCAGTCATGTATTCATTCATTCAACTGGTGTTAGATAGAGATTCAACACTTGACACAACAGATGTTGGCCTATACAAAGTGAATGGTCTGCTGGGTAAGATGGACATGCAATATATATTTTAATATTGAGAACGAGGGTTATAGTAAGTGCAAATTCCAGACTGGAAAGGGAAGTGAGAGGGAGAAAAGGGAAGCCTGTCACTGCCCTGCAGTTTGAGCCATCGATGTCCCTCAGACATGAGTTTATGCTCAATTGCTGGGCTGTTCCCTCTGCCCCATAGTCCCAGAACACTCCAAGTTGAGGTGACTTTGACATGATTAGTTACGTCCGTTGTTCCATGTGCTAATCACGGACCTGCCCGATACTTGACCCTGTAGGCACAATTTTATTTCTTACTCCTTCTCAAGTTGAGTGGACACCCTTCATCACAAACTTGGTAGAGTCATCCTGCAAATCCTTGTCTGCTGGTGCTTTCAGATGGATTTCTAGGCATTTGAATACTTTTTTTTCCTTCATGTATCTCAAATTTTAACCTTCAGCATAAGGCACACTTTTTGTCAGTCTTTACTTGACATACACATTTCTTTGGGTATACCTTCTGCTCAGGATTGTGTGTCCATCATTCTGGGCCCTAGTTCTGGCACTTATCTCAAATGATTTAGGGAAGAAATGGAAATATATGAGTAGATTTCCAGCTTGTCATTTCTAATTATAGAGTTCCACAGGGCAGGACTTATCTTTTCTACTTTGGACAGAATGACTAACATTTGTTTATTTTGTTTCATGTCAAGTATTTCCAGGGGCAATATGCTTTTGCAAATGCTGTGCAACAGAAAAATCTTCCGAAATAAAAGAATTAGTGTATTTCATTGACTGAATCTGATTGTTAATAATTTTTGTTCTAGCTTTTCTAGTTTAAAAATATATGCATGTTGAAAAAATAAGAAAAAACCCTAAAAGTTAAATGAGAAGAATAAATACTCTCTGCTTACTTCCACGTATTATTTTTTTTTGTCTTGCACTGAAGTCTAAACTTCTCAGATTTTTAATTTAGAAGGAAATTCATTGGTTTCTCATTCATATTGATGATTATCACCACCATAAATAAATATCAGTTCTCATTAGAATAGATTTTCTTAGCGTACTTGAATATCAAGGATAATAAGCAGATTTTTGTTTAGAAAGTAATCAGTCTTTTCTTTTTTAACAGCCAGATGTTGAAATAATATTTAGTATTAGGGAGAAATTGCTACAGTGTTGTTCAATGAAATATATTTGAAATCAAATCAAGATTTTCAAGTATTAAAAGTGAACATACCAACATGAACTATCCCTTTGAGTACATACTCTGTATGTAAGTATTATTTGTAAAGTTGTTCTTATAATATATACGTGTGCTTTGAATTGATTTATCAGACTGCTGATGGGTAGAAAGCTATGCTTGGGGGTTGGGGGCACAAGGCAAAGGGAAAATGAAGAGCTGTGTCATGGCAATAGTGCATAGGCAATTAGGGTTCATTGACTAGAAGTAGATGCAAAGCTCAAAACTGAAGGTTGTAGAATGACAGAAGGTTATTTTCTAGGAACATTCTCATGAATATTTATGTAGTTCAGGACTCTCCTTTGAGGAAACCGAGACCCAGTCAGGGGGATGAGATTTATATATGTGTGGGTCCCAGGTCTGGCTGCGATCCAGGCTCGCAGCTAGGGATAGGACTCTGGATTTAAAATGTTACATTAATGCAGTAGGCGCCTGCGCCTATCTTATGTAAGTATGATTCAGCTTATTCTATCACGTAGGTGTGGCACAATGCCACTATTAGTTTCCGATATATGTGGAACCATGCGGTCCCCTGGGGAGAAGAAGGAGAGCACAAAAAAGGGGAGTAGAGGAAGAGCAGAAGCAAAACCATGCTCCCCGCAATAGAACTGTGCTCCCCACACTCAAGTGGGTGCCTGCTCTTTCAGCCTCATGTTGGTCCCTTGTGCATTCCTCCAACTGGGCATCTCACCACTGAAACCTTCCCTACTCAATCAGCTGAGTGCCGACAGTATGTAATGTTGTGTACCCCATGCTATTATTTTAAATAACGGTGTAACACAGTAGAAATTAGAAGTGGTCAGTTAAGCTCAACAGCTATTTGTTGAGACCTACTATGTGTCACATGGTGTCCTAAGAGCTAAGGATACAAAGATGAATGACAAAATTATCTACACGGGTATTTGGAATAGAATACTTGAAGAACAAGGTATTATGATGACTGAAACTGTTAATGCCAAAGCAGAGCTGCCTGAGTTCAACTTCTGTTTCTAGTACTTACTAGTTCATGAATCATAATAAGGTACTTAATATCTTTGTGCCTCGGTTTTCCCATTGGAGTACTACTGTCACCTACTTAATAGAACTGTTGTTTAAGGAGTTGTGTATAAAGCACCTTAGTACAATAATACTAAGTAAGCAATAAGAGTGCCTTATAATTATTCCTATATAATTTTAGAACAGTGATGTTTAAAGTGGATTTTGTACTGAGCTTATACAAAACAATTTTGGGATCTAGAAAGAAAATATTAAGGTTTCTATTTAGATTTTTAACCTCAAAATGAGAAATTAAGCTTCGTGAATTTTAGTATAGAGGTTTGAAACTGGTGCCCTCAGTTTGGCAGATAGTTATGGGTAACAAGAGTGTAAGGGAGGAGCTCAGAGCATTGGAAGTATGTCCTTAATCATTGGTTTGCTTTCAGTGTATTGAAATATGTTGCATTAGACATCTGCTTGGATAAGTGGATTAAGAGATTATTTAGTTTTTGAAACATCTTATTTTGTAAGTTTTTATTTTTATATTTCAAACTGAAAGTTATAAGAATAATACAAATATTTCCTGTACATCCATTACCCAGATAACCAATTATGTAGATTTGTTTCCTAATTTACTTTATCATTCTATTTACTGTGTTTGTATATTTGTGTGTTATGTGCGCGTGTGCGTTTTTTCTAACTATTTGAAATAAGTTGGAGACGTTGTTCCCTATTAAACCTAAGTAGGTTACTATCTCTAAATATTTAGTATACATTATGGAAGAATAAGGAAATTCTGTTAAATAACCATATTGCAGCCTTACTTGGTTTTTCCTGACTTTGACATTTTTGATGAGCATAGGCCAGTCATTTTGTAAAATATACTACAATTTTCATTTCTCTGTTTCCTCACAATTAGATTCAGGTATGCATTGTGGGCAGGAGAAAAAGAGAAGTGACAATACGAACATCTCCATGCCTCCTGTCCAGAGGTGTTTGATGTTGCTTTGTCCTATTACTGGTGAAGTCGGCTTTGATTCTTCGGTTAAGATGATGTTTGCCTAGTTTCTTTTCCACTCTAAAGTTACTGTTTTGCATTTTGTTTATAGTAGTAATTTTTAGAGATTATTTTGAGACTAAGTAAATGTCCTGGTCCTCAAATGTTCACCAACTTGTTTTAGCATTCATTAATGATTTTCTAATTGAATAATTCCTTCTATGTGGATTAGTTGGCAATCTACTGTAAGAAAGAACTCTTCATTCTCTTATTCACAATAGTATGAACTTGTGGATTGTTATTTTATGGATTATAACCCATATTTGGCCCTTGTGTGGTCCTTAAAGTTGGTTCTTGTCTTTTTGTTTTTACCTATCCACATTATTCTTTGAGCACTTTTTACTTTCTTATATAAAAAGATGTTCCAGGTTTGTACCTACCCTGCCTCAGCCCTGGAATTAGCCTTTTCTCCAAGGAATTCTGGTTACTTTTAGTATAAAATGGTAAGAGTAGGGGGACAAAGTTCTGTATCAAAGGGAGATATAAAGTAATTGTGCCCACACACTTTAGGGTCTTGATAAAAATAAATGTCCCTTAAGAGTTTCTGGATATAGAAATGCCATTATTCAGGTTTGAGGTTAAAATTTATTTATCCTGTGTGGTTTAGGAAACCTCAAATGTACACATTAACAAAGATATTTATATTAAAAAGGTCCCTTGCTGGAAAGCTGCTTAAGTAACTGGCAGAGAAACTACAATACCTGTCAAGAGGGATGAAACCCTCAGTCTAGGCTACATAATGTTCTCACAGATAAATCCTCACTGAATATGAGCTCACAACCCAGAATTATGAGCCCCATAAGGAAACAGCCCTTCCTGAGCTAGAGTCAGTAAAAGCAACAAGCGGATGTGACTGTGCCTGTCACCTCTCCCAATAAAACACTTCACTTAATAGAGTTATTGGACTTCTTGTTACAGGTAATTAGGTCTAAAATAGGGCATCAAACACATAAGTAAAGGGCAGGATACTATTTTTAAAAAATCAAACAAAATTTGAAAAAGAACCAGATTGGATTTTAGAAATTAAAAAAAAAAATTATTGAAATTAATCTTCTTTTAAATTCATCCATTGACTTTTAAGATACAGATGAGAAAGGTTACTGAACTGAAAAATACATCTGAAGAATTTACATATTACGTCTTATAAGAAGGTCAGAAGGTGATGTGAAAGAAAGACTAAGAGGCACGCATACAAGGCCCAACATCTATTAATAAGAGTTCCCAAAGGAGAGAATGTGAGAAGTATTCTAGGAGATAATGCCAGTGAAGTTCTAGAATTAATGAAAGACATAAATCTAATCTATACGTATCACAGGGCAAGTGCAGAACATCAAAAACAAATAGAAGATCTTCAAAGCATCCAGAGAAGAGCTATTGGTTAATTATAGTATTTAGCTGTAACAGTGAAGAAGTCATTTGAGCATTAAATACCCAGAAAAGAAAGGGCATGCTTCTATAATTTTGTTCAGCAAACTTTAAAGTTGTTTACTCTATCTGGCATTTTATAAAATTTTACTAAACAGAAGCACACACAGGGGGAGCCTCATTTGAGACTGCTTACAGGGTAACAAAGACAGAAAGCCACAAGCCAGTGGGGGAAACACTCATTCTTCTTGTCATGGCAAGACTGGCTGATTTAATCCAAAGAAAATAATCACAAACTCAACTCATTTGTCATGGAATGCTTGGATGACACATTAGAAAACCTTGCTGGTGGTTTAAAGAGACAAAGATTTAAATATAAAGTATGGGAGAGGTGCTATGTATTTGAAGAAAAGTACATATGTTTTTAACAAATTTCAGTGTTTATACAATTTGCTAGATTAAGTTTAAATATTGAGATAGATAAAGGACAATTTGTGATTCAAAAAAGGAAAGATATCCTAGAGAAGACACATTCTGCACAATAAGAATATGTTTAATATTAAGCAGTATTTTGTCAGAGAATGAAGTGTGGCCACTGATAGAACAACTGCTTTTATTGGAGTCAAAAAATTAGATTTGAAGTTCTAGGTTAGTTTTACAGAAGACCCCACATTAACTGCACAACTTATAGACAAAACATTTTAGGAAACAAATTGAAGTCTGAGGTGCACAAAGTTGTAGGATGTCATCAGTATAGTTAATTTTAGATATCAAGTCTCTTTAAAATTCACCTGTTTGTCATGTTATGTAATGAGATGTGCGGTTACCATGAAAATCTGTTGTATCACATAGAGATTCATGGGTTACCTTATGACAAAGTACTTAGACTTATCCCACTTATAAATATTGAGTACGTATATATGTTCTTAGATATGTGTTATAGATTGGCCAATGTTTTTCTATGGTGACAAATGGCTCTTTCTAAGGTATTGAATGATATGCTAGTAAGCAAATAGATAAAAATTAAAATAAAAAATTTTTCTGCCAGGTAAGGTGATTAAAAAAAAAAGAATAAGGAAGTAATAGATCTCTCTCCTCCCAAATAAATCAAATAAAAAACCAGAAAAATCATCACTACCTATATCACCAATCCACCAAAGCATTCCTAAAGGAGTTAAAAAAAAAAAGCTGTTTCATAGTGTTTTTATTGTTACAATTTTTTTTGTAGAACTTATCAATTAGGTTGTAAGAGCAACTTTTATAATTTTAAGGTATCATTTTTAGCTTTACACCCATTAAAACAGGTATTGAAATACCATGAACTTTGACTCAGACTTCTAAGTCACTATATTACAAAGTAGTTAACCGAGATCTTAAAAAATATAATGAAGTGTATTCAGTCCCCTTGCTTTCTCTCTGCAGTAAAATAGCTTGAGTATAATAATTTAAATACTGTAATTCTTTTCATTTGTTTTTGAATGTTTTCTGAGCGAATCAAATGTATTACAACGGTTATGTGTATACACAATTTAGGATTGTTAAACATTTTTTTACTGACACGGGCTTACCTTCAGGTCCAAGGCCGGGTGCTTGGAGAAGGGAGAAACCGGCTTAGATGAGGTTGCCAGTGGAAAAGGATGTAACAGCACAGAAAGAGTAAGAGTCAGAAGGCGGTCTTCCCACGACTGCAGAGAGATCAGTTTTCCCATAATCAAGGGGGTAATCAATCAATCAGCAACCTTCATTATTTACCACGTGCTCTACTCTGTCCTGTGACGTTGAGCCATAGAAAGCCCTGTCCTTAAGTAAGGAATTGGAGTCTTTCACTCAACAATTATTTGTTGAGAACCTTTCATGGGCTTTTATTGCTAGGGAGTACTGGGATTCATGACAACCAGGATACTTGCTCTTGTGGAAATTCCTATGTAAGGAGATAAGATTAAAAACAAGTGGCACTTGTAGACAGTTTATGCCAAAGAACCCAATGGATGGTACAGATGGTAAGAGATAAGTTCATGAGAAAGACAGATTTTTGCCAACTAGAAAGTTTGTGGGATTTCTAACCTCACTTCCTGCCACTCTCATCCTGGCTCTAGGTCTTTCACTATCCAAAGCCTTTGACAGCCCTGTTAATTCTGACCTGGAATGCTCTTGGGATATCTGGTTTCTTGTCATATTTTTAGTCTTATCTTAGATACCTACTCTTCAGGGAGGTCTCTGACTACCACTGTAAGGAGCCATTACTCCATTGGAATAAATTTTTTTCTATCATAAATGATCTTCATGGCAACTTTTGTAGTTGGCTATTACCTGTTAATTGTTCTCTTTCCCCACTCTCAATTAGGATGTGAGCTGAAAGCACCATTATATACCCAGTTATACCTAGCACATAGTATAAGACTTGGCATAAAAGTAATATTCTTTCAACAAGTGAAAAAAAATAATCAGAATGGATTTTGGAGGGTGGTTAGAATCTAGGCAAATGATAAAAGAGAAAGAGGCATCTGAGGATAGGGAAAACAATGGCCTCAACAAAAATGTGGAGGTGGAATAGTATAGGATATGCTCGGAAGACAGATAAGGCCAATTTAGCTCAAGTAGAAGCTTAGAAAATGGAATGGCTGGGCAGACCATGAAACAAGAAATTCAGGCCAGAATGTGGGAGATTTTGAATGCGAGCCTAAGCATATCGCAAGGCAATTTGTGCTTTATCCTGTATGTGGTCAACAGGGAGTCACTAAACTTTGATGGAAATTACAAATTAGAACACTCAATCTAACATGTTCCTTGGCAATGAGAATGAAAAACAGTACCTCTCTGGGTTGGTTAAGAATTGTTGCAGAAATTTCTGTTCAGACAGTGTTAGGAAGAGGGTTGCCTGAGTGCATGTATTAGTGGGGAAAAGACATGGCTACCTACAGGTTAGGACTCCAATTTCATTGAATCCCTTGGAGAGAGGGGAGGTGGGTAGTGTTCTTGGAAATCCAGGATGTGGATCTCTATTTCATTTTTTCCCCAATACATCCTACTTTAAAAGGCTTTTTAGAAGGCATGACTCTAGACCACTAAGTTACAGGCTAACCACTTGAGTCTCTGTAAAAATTTAGGCTCTGTCACTTATTTGGGAGGATGGGCAAGTTAGAATAACTTTCTCAGTTTCAACTTCTAAAACTGTAGAATGCACAGAATAATACTCTCCTTATGAGGATGAGAGAACATATCTTTATCACTGGCATGTTCTTACACAATAAACTTTATCATCATCTCTTTGGGTCAGTCCTGCCGCAAATACAGTGAAACAAGGTTTAGGAGGGTTTCCTATTTGGCACTTATACAGCCTAACTAGGAAACCTATTGCGTAATTTTTTCTATAATTATGATTGTACTATCTATACACTCAAGGCTTTTGGTTGGAGTTTTCTTACCATTTGCAAACCTCTGAACCTTTCAAAAGCCAGAAATGTTTTCCCAGGACCAGGCTACCTGGTTACCAAACTGTTTATATTAATTTTAAGCTGGAATTCCGTATTTTTTTTTCTTATAACCTCCCAGTTCCAAACGGCATTTTTCAAATTACTTGTAGTGAAAAATGAATAATGGAAGAGTCATCTGTAAATTGCTGATTTTACTTTTAAGATCTTAAATTAAGTCAGTGCAGTTTGAACCTAAGTGGTCCACTTCTGGGCCTTGCTCTGGACACAAATGGTAGGTTGCCTTGAATGTGTCACTTGTCCGCTTTGGGCTTTAGATTCCTTACCTGTCATTTGAGGGGCTGGATTAGATGATTTCTAGTATGCCATCCTCTTGTGAGGTTCTAGGGTTTTTGGAGGGACTGTATCCTCTGAAATTTTTTGTCAGTTGCTGCAAAAAGATTCTGGCCAGTGTAGGAGGTGACCGCATGACCTCTAAGGTCCTTTCGGTTTCCAAATTCTGTGACTAAATGGGTTCCGCGGATTGTCACAGACATTGACATCATCCACTTACCCATCTTAGTAAAACTGTTCATTTCAAAGCTTATAAATATTTTAGAAACATGCCAGGATTCCATCTCTCCATCCCTGCTTAGATCATCCTTAGGTAATTGTTCCTTTAAGGTCCCCATGACCTCTATGTAAAGAAAGTTATCCAAGGTACACTGGATACTGTCCTGCAAACTCAAGCTATGCAATCTTTAATCAAATCTTAGATGGCTTCGTGTCTTTGGACAAACTGACTAACCTCTTTAATATCTCCTGTGTTACCAAATATATCATAAAACATGAAATGTTATTTACCTATTAAATGATAGGAAGATACACCTGGCATGGGGCAATGAATAGAGTCTGAACACTAGAACTTTCTCCACATTGGTGACAGTACCCAAGGGACCAGACTCGCTCCCCAGGTTGCATGCAAGTTAGAAAAAGTGGAGTTATGCGTAAGCTTTACAGAAGTCCTGACTGGCTAAGCTGAGATGTGAATACTAGTTAGTACCTGGTGGGATATTTGTAGTTGTGATTTTATTTGTCTATTAAGAAGTTTGTCCTCAGCTTTTGTCTTGATTCCTCCTGCCCCCCCTTAGTTTCCACCAGTGACCACCTTTGTATAAATTTCTTTCCATATCACCATTCCTTTGCCTAAGTAAGTGCAAAGACATAGCAGCATCTAAATATATGTATATTTGTTGAATCAAACTTTAATGACAGGTGAGCAAAGATAAAAAAATAAAATGAGCCATCATTTAAAGAGCACTTATATCGTTGTTATAGTGTTATCAACATATTATACCTCATTCAGTGCCACAAGGTAGGAACGAACTATTGTTATCTGCCTCTTAAAAATGAGGAAACTGGGACTGAGAGAAGTTAAGTAGCTTTTTCAAAGTCCAAAGCTGCTGAGTGTGGCTTAGACTAGGTTTTACTAACACTCTGGCTTTTTAACTACTACAATATAACTACTTCTGTGCAATTTGGTCCAAGCTGGATGATCCAAATGCAGTAATAACTCTCGAATAAGTGTCACTTTTACTCATACTCACAGCTGACATTGATAACCGTTCATAAATTTCTTTCCCACTGATTTCGCATGCGGCTGCAAAATCAGACTTAATACAGTGTCACAGTGTTAAGTGTGTATCTGTTGGAACGACCGCATAGGTTGAAGCTCATTTGCCACCTCCGGACTGGGTATAAATTGTGGTGTACTTGACGTAGCACCTTTGCACCCTCAGCCTTCGCAGTTGTGACTTCTCCCCTGAGGACCATAGCTAGGTGTCCAATGGCCTATTGGATGGCTATACTTGAATATTCAACAGATACAAACATGAAATTATTTGTTTGCTCTCTAACTCCACTATGCCCAAACCTCTTCTTTTTAAGGTCTCTGTCTCAGTTGATGAAAATATCATCCATCCAGTTGCTTAAAAAGAAGTGTCATTTGTGCTCTTTCCTTCGACCCCTGACAAGCCACTCAGCCACTGAATCTCACTGACTTTCTGAAAGGTTCTCATATTGGACACTTTCTCTACACTCCTTTACCTACTGTATTCGATTAAGTCTTTATCTACCGGCGGGTGGGTCTTTTTCCTGCAGGATCCACTCCTTCCATCCTTTCTCCCCTCTGCGTTCTGGGTCATTCCACTCCTTGGTGAACCCTCAGCAAGTCCCTAATACCCCCAGGATAAAGTTCAAGCTTTATCCTGTGTCTTGCTGCTTCTCACCCCTTCACTCAAGCCCAATCTCATACCCATATCTCAGGTCTCTCCACTCCCTCTCCCCGCCAGCTATCGAAGGGGATTTATAGCTCTGAAATACACTGAACATTTTCATACTCTTTTCTCAGCCACTCCTTCTGCCCCAAATATTCTTCATAATTTCTTCTAATAAACGACTACTCACCTTTCAAGATCCAACTGAAGGGTTGTTTCTGTCTGTCTGTTTTTGACTACTTTCATTTATGAATCCCATTTTGAAATCCTATTTTAATTTAATTATTGACTTATTAATCCACCCAAACATATTTTAATGTTTAGTACATATCAAACACTATGCTGGTCTGGTCAGAGACAGCTGTTAATCAAATAAGCACATAAACAAATATAAAATTTCACCTATTATGAGGCAGAGATTTTTAAAAAGTATTTGATCGGGCTTTAAACCAGCAATCTCCAACCTTTTTGGCATAAGAGACTGGTGCTCCTGTGAGAATCTAATGCCTGATGATCGGAGGTGGAGCTGATGCTAGCACTGGGGAGTGACTGCAAACACAGGTGAAGCTTCGCTCGCCACCTGCCACTCACCTCCTGCTGTGCGGCCCAGTTTCTAACAGGCCATGGACCAGCACCTGCTTTAAAATATGAGTAAGCAAGATGAAGAGCAGTGGTTAAGGGCAGAAGGACTGTCATGTTTATTTTAAAAGTCCATGGCAAGGGAATAGCACAATGAAGGGAAGGGGCCTCTTGGCCTTTGGTGAGACTAGAGGAAAGAAAGAAATGACACAATCAGATTTGTATTTTGGAAAGATAACTCTGACTCTAGTTCGTAGGATAGATTAAAGGAGTGCCAGAGTACATATGGGCAGAGCAGTTAGAACCTGTTCTAGTCCTTGACCATGGTGTGCATTCGTGAGCTGGGGTGGTGGTGATGGCGGCTACTTCAGACAGGTGTACAGGCTTACAATACGGTGAGGTGGTTACATCAAGCCACACAGTGAAAGATTGGATTTAAGGGGGTGGGTTATAATAACCATTGGGTCTCTGGTTTGCATTTGTGTAATTAGATATATAGTAACAGAGAACATTTTATTTTAAATTTTTTAGAGGTGGTAATGACGTGCAAAAGGGAAGAACCTCAGTTTGCCTACTGCATTCATTAGGGTAGGTCATATTGGTATTTCTGTAATTAGCTTGTGACCTCTTTGAGTCTAGGGAACACTTTATTTATTTTTACTTATAAACCCAAAGCTTAGCTCATAGTTGTGTTTGATAGCACGGTTTTCCTTAAATTAAAAAAACACAAACTTAAGCATAGCGATAAAAAAAGAACTTTCAGTATCAGTAAGACATAGTACAAGATTCAAAGAAATATACAGAGGCATTATTAGTATCTTGTCTTTCTATTTTGGATCATTAAACTTAACCTAACCTTGATATTATTTTTCAACTTTATAATAACACTTTAAACAAATATTCAGAATCCCCATTCTAGAGTCAGAACTAATTCCTAGGGTTAGAGTTTGTCCTCAGCTACCTTCCTCCTCTCCTTTCAGCTTTTGACCTCAGGTACTCTGGATACAGAGGTATCTAAAGACTGCATTTTCCACTCCAGGAACTTCTCTGCTCAGTAAAGCTCTCATACTTAGAACCCTTTCCACACAACAGAATCTGCTACATCCATCCTTCTCCACCAGCTATGAATGCACTGAGGACTGCATTCCTAATTTCCGTCTCTGAGTTGTCCTCATTCTTCCATGGGGAAGAAAGGAGGAAGAAAGTTATGGCGACAGGAAAGTATACCAGACTCCAGTAGTCACCTCTGTCAGAGTGTTTCTTAGTTACTTGATTCTTCTTCCTTTTGAAGATGCTACTTATGCCTCCCCCGCCATCAGAAATCGCTTTAGTTTCTCCCAACCTAGATCTTCTCTTTCTAAATGTGCATCTTTTCATAAGGTTCTATATAAATGTGATCAGTATCCCATTGTAGTCTTTATAATCCATTTATTCATTCATCTTGGCCAGAGAAGAACGGTCACATAGAGCCCTTCCTCCAGGGCATGCGTTCATTCTAAGCACCCATCAATATTGATGGAGGGAGAGGTTCTTTCAAAAGAATGGAACTGATTTTGAAAATCATTGAGGGTAATCAGTGGGACAGAGCCATGGTTAGAATGGCTTTTTATGCCTGAAGGAGATGAGAAAACCTTCCTGAGAGCTGTCAGATGATGGATAATTTGAAACCCCTTGAAATTATTTATTGGAAACAGCTACTAAAAACTCAGCTACAGTTTTCAGCTTGACAAGACAGGGTTGTTTCATATTTTAAACATTCAAAGGAAACAGCGGGAAAGCTGTCATTAAGAGATCAGTGAATCAAGCCAATGAGTGAGATAATTGTTCACTAAGAAAAGGCAGTTGCATTTTAAATGCCTCCTCAGTGATAGAGGATGAGAAGGGGATATATTACTGGCTCATTTCAAAGTAAGCCGCCTGATGAAAGCAGGGCCTGGGCGATATAAAGCAGAAGAAAAATATCTTTGGGAGCCTGGAAAAATTAAAACACAACAACCCTGGACCACTTTTCTGATGGTAGTGCCAGATACAGCTGTGATAATCTGTTAGTGTTTATTTTCCTGTTCCAATCAAAATGAAGAGCTGTTTGGGAGAGATTCCGTTTAAGTGGCTGCCTTAGAGAGGCAGCCAGTGTTAGCACTGCTAATTGAAGGAGCTGTGGTCTTGTGAGTGGAACCAGAGGCGACTCAGAGTGGTAAAATAGTAATAAAACAGCATCAGCAGCAAAAAACGACTATATAGAAGTAGTAACAGGAGGAGGAGACAGGAGGAGATTCAGGGGCCGCTAAAACCACCAAAGGACAGTCTCCCACCCTTGTGTCCACAGAGGCTTTTACGGCCATGGAGTGGTGGTATCGTTTGAAGGGGTTCTTGGAATAACAGTCTTCTTTTCCCCATTGGAATTTAGAACCAATGGAGAAAAGAGAACAGAAGTCAGCAGACATACATTTTATCTTTAATCCAAGTTAATCTCTTTGGAGAACGTGCCTGACTCACATGAGGGAGGCCTGGTTTATTCTGTGCCCCAGAAGGAGACTTATCTATCTCGTGTCCGAAAGAGTAGAAAAATTGCAGACCTGGCTTCCTGGGACTGAGCCTTTAATGCAAAGCTTACTGCAGGCCAACGTAGACCAAGGTCCCCAAGGAAGGCAGATTTCAATAAAATGTAGGGGAGATTTAGCTGAGTTCTGCCATTCCTGCAAAGCAATCGGCTTAGTGCTCCTCGAGGGAGGTCACTGTTGCAGAACTATGGGGGTGGGGCGGGGGGACAGTGTCACCACTCCAAGTAATTCAGGCCATAGGTCATATTACTTAGTGTGTCATTTAGTTGAATTGTATGTTCTCTACTTTTATTCCATAAGTTTGTTTGTTTAAGAGCAGCCATCACACAGGAAATCACTGGATTGATTTCAGATGTACCTGTTAGAGAAAGCCTCAAAGGAGAAAACAACGATCATGAAACTTTGGGACACGTAGCACATCACACCTTGCAGTGCATGGTGGCTTCTCAGTAACCACTTCGTTGGGCGCGGATCAGGGGCTCGCACTGTAGGCAGGCAGCTTGCTGCTACTCGTTCCACTGGCATTTAGAACACAGGCATTTCTGCCAGATGTTCAAAGGGGTTGTGTAAGTGCCCTTCTCTCCATTTCGATTTGGAGTCACAAATTTACCTAAGTCTCCCAGGAGAAGATTCTAGGAGAAAAAGACTGGGTCCGAAGCATCTTTTTGGTGTTCAAAATACATCTGATTGGGCCACGGCGTGCTGGGAACTGGTCTTGGAGAGAAAGTTACTGTCAGGAAAGGGAGCTCATTTAATTCTCCTGACAAATCCCATGAAGTAGGTATTAGTCTCATCTTTCACACAAATAGAAACTGCAAAGAGAGATCCCATACCTTGCCACAGAGCACAAGGGAAAAAGGAATTAACGTAGGCAGAGCAGTCTGGCTTCAAATCCTGTATTTTTACCTACTGTGTTATGCTGCCTCTAAAAGGGGAGAGAAGCAGAACATCGTTTCTTCTTATTGTGTCCCTTGTGGGTAACCTGGTCGCCCATACAGATTGGTCTTATTTGCTTTTGAACTTTATATAAATGGAATCGAATAGTTCATTTACTCAGACGTCTGACTTCTTTGGTTCATAACCACATTCGTCTGTGTTATCACATGTAGTGGTATTTTACTCATTTCATTGCTGTCTCAACAAAGTATATGAATACCCCATAGTTTAGAAATTCTGCTGATCCCAATTTGGGGGTACTATGAAAAAACTTGCCCCGATCATCCTTGCACATGCATTTTGATGCCCATATATGTGCATTCCTGTTGGCTATATGTTATTTATTATTATTATTCTTATTTTTATGCCTATTGCACCTGGAATCCCTAGGTGGTCTCCCATCCAAGTACTAACCAGGCCCGATCCTGCTTAGCTTCTGAGATCAGATGAGATCGAGCATGTTCAGGGTGGCATGGCCATAGACTGGCTATATGTTAGAAGTGTAATTGCTGAATCACAGGGCAAGTATAAGTTCAGCCTTAGTAGCACCCGCCAACTTTTCCAAAGTGAGTGTAACAATATGTACTTCCCCAAATGGTATATGAGAGTCCCACTTGCTCCACGTGCTGGCCATCACATGGTCCTGTCAGTCTCCCTTCTGCTTTATTTAAAATTTTAGCCATCTAACACCAGTGGTTCTCATCCAAATCCCTGTCTCCAGATGATGGAATATTTATGTGTGCAGAGTCAATGAGATATTATACTTGCAGTGGGTGCTCTCAGAGGAGAACTTCAGACATCTTGGACAAGTCTTCAGAGTAAAGTTGCCTAAGCAGAATTGATGAAATGCTCTTATCTATCAGAGCTCTTAACCCTAATTTGTTATAGAATACATATTGCTTTACTAGTGTAAATTAGGGTTTTAAGCAGAAATCTGTGTCAGATGGCTTGGAGGGCTTTTGTTAAAAGAACTATGCTCTTGTATGAGCCTAAACTCACTGAGCTAGAATTGCTGTTTGTGCTTTTTAAAGTCTAAGGTCTTAATATTAGTTACTACTACTATTACTAATTTGTTGTCATCGCTGAATCTAAAAGTAGATAATACCATGTGTATCTTCTTGGGAAACTGGGTCTTTCATTGTAAAGTTTTGAGACAAAATGCCCGTTAACAAAGAGAAGTAGTGCCCAAGAGTTCAGGGAGATACAGGTAAGGAGGAAAAGGATGTTCTCTTAGGGCTGGGAAATCTAGTCCCTTAAAAGTGGTGGCAAATAAGCTGCAGCTGTGTGAATTTGGGGTCTCTGACAGGGCTTACTACCTCCTCTTATAGCATAGTTCCTTATCTATCTTTCCACCAGCCAATAGTTCAGCTGGTAGCCAAAGGGAGATGGAGGGAGCCTTTTGGAAATGTATCCTAGAGAGGAAGTTTGTTTCCTGCAAAACAGCCTAATCTTATCTGCTATTTTGCTCTTTGTTTATGAAGCTTCTGCCAAGGTGGTCTGTCTTGGGAAAGCTATTTTGCCTTTTAATAGGTGATATTATTCTACAAGTGTCAAACTTGCATTGGCATGAATTCTAGCTTTCCTGTAATCCTTGTGATGATCCTGACTTTCTTGGGGAGCTGAAATTAGAAAGAATGTTCTAGATTCACTAAGGAAGAAACCAAATGGCCACTTTTGGGGACATGGTATATTATTTTACATTTGTCTCTTCCTAACCAGAAGGTGCAGTCAGGACACTCACATTAGAACATCCTCCTTTCTAAGTATTTGAATCTTAGAGTTGTAAAACTAGTTGCTTTTGGGTGAAGGATTTTTTCCCATTGTATTTTCCAGTTATCCAATATCTATTTATGTAGAATGGAATTTAATCTTGCCTAGACCTTTGCATTTCTGCTTCTGAAGGAAAATCTCTAAACACTGTAATGTCTTTGGTCACCCGAGTACCTTAGGTTGCACTAGATAATCTAACAATGTGATTTAGGCTGGCCTCATCAGATAGTCTAACAGTGTGATTTAGGGTGGAGACTGGGGTCATACTGTATCAGCTTGACTTCTACAGGGGCTGGAAACTGAAGTTGAGTATATAAGTAGTCAGCTATGTCTATGTGATGGAGCCCCAATGAAAACTCTGGAAAGCAAGGATCAGGTTAGCTTCCCTGATTGGTAGTATGCCATGTATAATGTGACTCATCATTGCTGGAAAAGGTAGCACTGTCCACGACTCTCCTGGGAGCTGACAACTGGTAGCTTTCCTGGACCCTGTCCCATGCATCTCTTCCTTTAGCTGATAGAATCTGTATCCTTTCATTGCAATAAACTGTAATTACAAATAAAAGCTTTCAGTCAGTTCTATGAGTCGTTATAGCAAATTATTAAATCCCAGTGTGGTCTTAGAGACCCCTGAGCTTGCATTTGGTGCCAGAAGTAAAGGTGGCTTTGTAGACTCTTCTAATTTTGCATTATTATGTTTTTTGGCCAAAGAAAGTCTCATTTTTATTTAGGGACCCATCTGCTTCTGCTGGAGTTATCTCATAGCTGTTTAATTTTAACAAGGTTTCCACATTATGGACTTATTATACTGAAGGTTCTTTTCTACCAGCAAAGTCCTTGGCTTCAAGAAACTTTTCAGTTTGTCCCAGGATAGGTGAAAACTGCCACATGATTAACAAATTTGAGGTAGGCTGGGGAGTTAAAATGAAGAAAAGAGAGATTATAGCACATTAGAAGATTCAGCAGTAGGACATTGTATTCAAGTCTTGAAAGTATAGTAATTTTGGAGATTGTTGTGCTTTCAAGATTACATGTAAAATCATAGAATATGAAAACCGAAAGGAAATCATAGTATGTAAAAACCCAGAAGTCTCCAAAATTCTCTAGCTATGACTGAGATTTTCCCTGAAGGGTTTGTGAGGGACCGAAGGCCCCCAGTGGAAGTCTAATTGGGAAGAGTTCATGCTAGGCTTCCTAGTGTCATTAGGAGCCCTCTGTTTTTTTGCAACCTATCTTATGTGACTTCATTTATATATATATATATATATATATATATATATATATATATATATATAATCACTATTAAAACACACACACACATCCAGATGTACAGATCTAGCATCCCTTTATCATACAGACTTTGTAAGCAACACGAAACCACTGAAGAGTTTTGAAAGTGGAGTGCCATTTTCAAGACTGTACCTCAGAAGATTTATCAGTGAGGCATACGGGCAGTTATAAGGGGAAAAGAGTGACAGCATATATGACAACCACCGAAGGATGAATGAGCACAGTGAACGGAGAGGCAGGGGTTGAGGTGCAAGACGTCTTGGAAATAAGATGGACTTGTCAGATGTAGGTAGCTAGAGAATGGAAAGCAGAGTTGAAGGTCCCTCTGAGGTGATTGGGAATCTCTATTCAGAGACAGTGAGAGGGCAGAGGCTGCCCTTCATGAGAAGTGACAAGGTTAGTTTTGTACTAACCTTGAGGGTAAAAGTCCCTGACTCTTTGTTGTGAGAACCAAGAGCAGCAGTAGGCAGCTGGAAACATGGCTTCAAAGAGTTATCTACTCAAAGTCACTCCACAATTGACGAGGAAGACCAGTGTCATTGAAGAAATGAGAAAAATTCCACCCCAAAGACAGGTGCTTTAAATGAACTCAAATGCTTGAAAGATGTGTTTTCAGTGCATTTGAATTGTACTACATATGAAAGATGACTTACTGACACAGAAACATTTAAAAATCTCATGTTCTACTAGAAATGATAACATTTTTGGCTTTTTCTTACCTTGGAGAGCTGAATCATTACAAAATATTGATCACGTCATTCTCTGATTAAAGCATTCAGTTGTTGTTTTCATACCTGCCAAAATTAGTGAAGGCTCCTTCCTTGGATTAGATTTTATTTCAATTATTTGAACTGCAATGAGTGTAAATCTCAGGAAACCAAGACAGAGAGACTGGCCAGAAGGGTCCCAGATTCCCATACTGAATATCAAATGTAACGTGAAACAATGTCAAGACGCCATCTATGCTGCTTTTGTCTTTCTGCAGAGAGCATAAATCTTCAGTTGTTCTGAGAGTCCTAAGCCCCTTCCCCCTCCCACTCGTCTCTCCCTAGCCAGGAATATTTTTTTGCTTGCTGGGAATGAGGAGCTGTGCTAACGACAGAGGTGGCTTTTTGTAGCCCACGTGTGAATGTTGGACAAAGGCACCAGAAGAGATCATTAGGTTTCCTGAGGCAAAATACATACATACATACAAAATTACTGTGATCTGTATCCAAGGTCACAGATTTTGGAGGCATCCAGAATCTATAAAACATGTATCAAAAGGAGGCCTTTGCCTGTGCTATTCATCCTCTCCCAGTGTAAATATGCTGGTGTTACCTGGAGAAGGAATGGCGACCTAGGATTTCAACAACATTCTCCAGTCTGTTCTCGCAAAGTTCTCCATTAACTTTAAGAAAAATTCCGACTCTTTGCTGTGAGAGCCAAATGACACATACTAAAACCAATCAGTGTGTTCCCCCATCACAGCTCCCTTTCAGCCCCCTGGAAGCTGTGGGGCCTTCTTATAGCTTTCGGGAAGGCTGTCTGAGAAAGGGACAAAGGTATCAATGTTCATTCAGCTTTAGTTTGTCAAATTGGTACCTTCAATATGCGGTAAAGACAATAGACAATTTAATTACAATGGCCAGACTTTGAAATATCAAAACCTAGACTGTGATGGGTATAGCTGTGTGACTGAGCTGTCCTCAGTGAAAATGAGTGGCAGAGGTGAGTGCAACTTCCAGGAAGTGTCCTTATGGGAAGAGGACATCCCATTTCTTCCTTCTCAGTACACTGCATGTGGAGACCATGCTTGTAAGTACAGTGAGGTGCCGAGAAAGAAAGCCTGTCTCTAGTCCCCAGTCCTGGACTGCCAACATTTACATGAGAGAAAAGAAATTTCTACTTGTTTAAGCAGCTGTTAATCTGGATTTTTCTGTCACAGTCAAACTTAATGGATAAAGTTAGGGCTTTGCAAATCTGATAAAGGTTATTCTATATTATAAATTCATTTTTTTAAAAAACTACCTTTTAGCATTGTTATAAAGTCCCATTTTAAAGAGAATTCACATCAAATACTGCTAAGAAGTACTGGTAAGAGTCTTGGCTAAATCCTGGTAAACGGCAGGCATTAAAAATGTTTGTGGAAAGAATGTGTGAATGAAACAATGGACCCAACTGAAAGTTACTTACTCACTTAAAGCCTAGGTTAGAGATGGGCTGCCTAAAAAGAACATTTTAAATCTGTGTTTACTGTTCATACCATTACCTTTCCAGATCACTGGGCTAGTCACTATTGTCTGTTTCTTCACTTTGTACCTGCAATTCCAGGGACTTTCACAACAAAGGCAACAGGAGATTAAGGAGGAGTGGACCGGGTTGGGAGTAAGCCTTAACCCTCCTACTGCTGAGTCAGTTATTCTCTTCAAACCGGCTTCCTCTTCCAGGGAAAGTAGTTGCCGGGCTTGAAGTTTTCTAAGGGAAAGCTTCTCACATTTTACCGTGCATGTGAATCACTTGTGGATCTTATTAGCATGCAGAGTCTGATTTAGTAAGTCTGCACAATGGGGCCCGAGATCCTCTATTTCTAATAAACCCCAGGTGATGCTGATGCAGAGCAAACTTTGAGTAGCAAAGTTCTAAGGAGGCACAGTTCTCAAGCCATGTGACAGATCTTTTAGTATATTTCTGTAAATGCTTTGCCTCAATCTACTTGATTTTTTTAAAAAACCACATTGGGACATCAAGATTGAGACACCAATGTTGTCGATAAAGAGAAGAATGTAATCAGAGGCCCTGGGCTTCTCAGGAGTCAAGAGAGGCCCAGCCTTTTCATTTTTCATATTGCTAGTATATTTTAAGGTGAAAAAATGCCAAAGGTTATTTTTTTTTAATGTGGTAAATTTTGAATATTAACATTCACCACATTGAAACTTTCATTACTTAAAATATAGCACAATAAGATTTTTCCGCCTTCGAGATGATTAGAAGAGTTGTATTTCATAGTATACTCTAGGTGGTATGATTGAACATGAATTTAAAGAAGTAAAACATCTTTTTTAACTCGGCGAACATATATATCTTGAAATTAATAGCTTAATTTTGAAATTGCTTCGTAAGTCTATATTGGAGTTTTCATGCCCCTGAGGCCAGCACCATCGGCTTCTCCCTCTTCTACCATCGACGGGTTCTGCTCCCTGAACTTTGAGATTTCACGAGCAGCACTACTTCTCTCTTCTTGAACCTCTCACTTAAAAGTGTTTCTGATGACAAGTATCAGAGCTAGTATCCCCACCGCTCCTGAGAGATGAGGAATTCTGGGGGCCTTTCCTCTGCCATTCTGGAAGTCCCATCCTCTGACCAAGTGGTCTTGGAAGAAAGTCCCTTCCCACCACAAATACCAGTGAACATACAACTAAGTTGCGGCAAGTAGCATGCATACACAAAAAGAAAATTTGCTAGAAGGTCATGAAAAAGGTTTCCATCACTGAAAAAAAGAAATACAAGTCTCCCTTGTGTCACCTCTCGCTTTCTGACTTTGAATGCAGCTGTGTGTGGGTACAATGTTTAGAACTGTTACAGCCCTCTTGTAACTGTCTGAGATCAACAAAGACCCTTCCCCACCACCTTAGTTTTCTGACATCCCTGAGCTCCAGATCCAAGTAAAGAAACTACCCACATCTATGGGATTTCTTACAGTATCACTCAGAAATGTCACTAAGCAGGCCTTATTTAATGGGAAGAGGGATTAATAGAGATGTGAAATTTCCCTTCTTGTAACTTTTGTCTGCTGAAGAGGGCGGTGGAAGGAACTACGGAAAGCTAGATCTTCCCTTGTGTAGATTGAGATGATACTTAGTGACCACTGAGGCAGGACATTGTTGTATAGGTCAGAAATAAGAACTGGAGCCCAACCTGTTCTACCATTGACTAAATTCTATGTAAATCGATGTTTCTCTCTGAGATACAACATCTTTCTTTGTAAGTTTAGGAACTTGGAATAGACACTCTCTTGGTTGCTTCTAACTACAGGAGTCAATTATCTCACCCCTGTGTGCTTGGTTCTATATCATCTTTTAAAGTATCAGATAAAATATAACTTAGATTTTAAGATACAACTATCTAGAATTATTGGAATATTTGCTTATTTCTTCTTTATTTATTAATCAATTCAGCCATTCCATTTTTGAGATATAATTGACATATAACATTATATTAGTGGTAGCTGTACAACACAATAATTTCATAAATTTATATATTGCAAAATGATTGTCACAATTGTACATCCGTGAAAAATGCCTTCAGAATTTTGATAGTGATTGTATTGAATCTGTACATTGCTTCGGGTAATATGGACACTTTAACGGCCTCAATTCTTATAATGTAGGAGCATAGAACATCTTTCCATTTATTTGTGTCTTCTTTCATCATGTCTTATAGTTTTCAGTGTGTAGGTCTGTCTGCATATAGTGACAGTTTTACTTCTTCCCTTCCAATTTGGAAGCTTTTATTTCTTTTTCTTGCTTAATTGTTCTGGCTACGACTTCCAGGACTATGTTTAATAAAAGTAGTGAGAGTAGACATCCTTGTCTTGTTTCTGACCTTAGAGGACAAGGTTTCAGCTTTTCAATGTTGAGTATTCTGTTAGCAGTGGGCTTGTCATACACGGCCTATGTTTTATTAAGGCACATTCCCTCTGTGCCAAGTTTGTTGACAGGTATCATCATGAATAGATGTTGAATCTTGTCAAATGATTTTGCTATATCTATTGAGATAATCAGGTGATTTTTATTTTTCATTCTGTTAATGCAGTGCATCATATTGATTTGTAGATGCTGAACCATCCTTATATCCCTGGAATAAATCCTATATGATCATGATTCTTCTAGTGTATTATTGAATTTTGTTTGCTAATATTTTGTTGAATATTTTTACAACTATATTCATCAGACATTGACCTATAATGTTCTTTCTTTGTGCAATCTTTGTCTGGTTTTGATACTGAAGAGGAATTTTCACTCAAAAGGCTAAACTTATAATCAGCTCTTTCCTCTGTTTCTGTAGATATGCTTGCCACATAGGCTGTATGGCAGGGAGACCTCGGAATTAACTAAAGACTCATCTTCCCTTTTGCTTGTTCTGTCTAAATAACAAATGTAACTGCCTGTAACCCATAGCAACTCTCATAGTCTGTGTAACTGCCTTCAACCCATAGCAACACCTGCACTTCGTAACTGCCTGAGAATAAATTACCCAATTGGCCTAGCCAACTAAGCACTATAAAAGCAAAGTTTCCCCTGAGCTCGGGGCCCAGATCTTCAGAGCACTTGCTCTTCTGGGACCGCCAGCATAATAAACCTGAGTTCTCCAACCTTCCGAGTGGTGCTTAATTTCTTGCTGGTTTGATCTTTGCAACATTTCTGCAACAATATGAGGATAATACTGGCTCCATAAAAAGAGTTTGGAAGTATTATTTTCTCTTCTAAATTTTTGGAAACTTTGAGAAGGATCGATATTAATTCTTCCTTAAATGTTTGGTAGAATTTACCAGTGAAGTCATCTGATCTTGGACTTTTATTTATTGAGAGATTTTTGATTACTGATTTCAAAGTTCTTACTGGTAATTAGTCTGTTCAGATTTCTTATTTCTTTATGATTCAGTCTTTCATATTTCTAGGAATTTTTCTATTTCTTCTAGGTTATTCGATTTGTTGGTGTATAATTGTTCACAATAGTTTCTTAAAATCTTTTGTATTTCTGTGGTATCAGTTGTAATGTGTCCTCTTTCACTTCTAATATTACTTGAGTTCGCTCTTTTTTTCTTGGTGAGTCTAGACAAAAGTCTGCCAACTTTGCTTATTTCTAAAATTATTCCCACTCAGTTTTGCTTCTTACTTAATGTTATCTTTTCTCTGTTTCATTTATTTCTTCTCTGATCTTTGTGTCCTCCCTTCTACTAACTTTGGGCTTAGTTTTCTTTTCCTTTTCCAGTTGCTCAAGGTGTAAAATTAGGTTGTTTATTTGAGATCTTTCTTGTTTCTTAACGTAAGCATTTGTTATTATGAACTTCCCTCTAGAACTGCTTTTGTGGCATCTCATAAGTTTAACTATGTCATATTTCTATTTTAATTTGTCTCAAGATATTTATTTATTCATTTTTCAATATGTGAAAGCCCTGAGGGAAGATGGTTACTCTTTAGATTTTTGTTTTCATTCTTTAGTTACTGGTGCTATTCCATAGAGATTTCATATTTGGCTTTCAGAATAACTAAACTTCCTGCCCCCCCCCACAATCATGTATGAAATATTTGATAATAATATAATTATTTGTAAGTATATTATGTGAAATAGAATGGGAAAAATTATCTGAGATATACAAGGAAAATGTAGGAAAATATTGGATGAGGAGTGATAGTGAAAGAGATATTTTTGGAATTGGTATAGACAATGGTTTTTTTTTTTTTTTTTGGATATGACGCAAAAATACATGAAATAAAGGCAAAAAATAGACAAGAAGGTTGCATTAACCTAAAAGGCTTCTGCATGGTGGGAGAAAAAGACAACCAATAAAGTGCATAGGTAACCTATGAAATGGGGAAAATATTTGCAAATTATGTATTTGATAAGGGGTCGATATCTAAAATATAAAAAATTCATACAAGTGAACCAAAAAAACAAATAACCCAATTTAAAAAATGGGTAAAGGCCCTGAATAGACATTTTTCAAAAGAAGACATGCAAATGGCTAACAAGTATATTAAAAGGTGCTCAATTTCACTAATCATCAGGGAAATGTCAATCAAAACCACAAGGAGATCACTTTACACTATTTAGAATGGCTATTATCAAAAAGACCAAAGTTAACAAATGTTGGCAAGGCTGTGGAGAAAAGAGAACCTTTGTGCACTGTTGGTGGGAATGTAAATTGGTATAGCCATTATTGAAAACAATATGGAGGTTTCTCCCAAAATTAAAAATAGAACTGCTGTATGACTCAGCAATCCCACTTCTGGGTATATATAGGAAGAAAATAAAAATAGGATTTTGAGGCAATATCTGCACCTCCATGTTCATTAGTGTTGTTCACATAGCCAAGATATCAAAACAAGTGTCCATTGACAGATGAATAAAGAAAATATGGTGTGTATACGCAATAGAATGCTATTCAGTCTTATAAAAGAAGGAAATCCTGCCTTTTAGACAATGTGGATAAACCTAGAGGGCATTATGCTAAGTGAAATTAGCCAGATGCAGAAAGACAAATTCTGCCTGATCTCATATGTGGAATTTTAAAATAGTCAAACTCATAGAGACAGAAAATAGAATGGTAGTTTCTAAGGGTTGAGGGGAGTAGGAAATGGGGAGATGTTAGTCAAAGGGTAGAAGATTTTAGTTATGCAAAATGAATAAGTTTGAAGGTCTAATATACAACACTGTGATTGCACTTAACAATACTGTGTTTTATACTTGAAATTTGCCAAGAGAGTCCATCTTACTTGTTCTCATCACACCCCAAAAAGATCATGACTGTGTGAGGCAATATGTTAATTAGCTTGATTATAATGATTATTTCATGATGTATACATATATCAAATTATCAAGTCGTATACCTTTCATATAAACAATTTTTAGTTGTTGACTATACCTCAATAAAGCTAAAAGAGACAGGTATTTTTGAGTCTCTCATTATTCTGTGCACAAAAAGTAATTGTGTTAAAAAAGTTGCAAGCATTTGTATAATCTTTTTATAAATGTTGCTGCTGATGTTATTTACACTGTGTGTGTGAGCGTGTGTATGTGCATGAGGGAGAGAGAGAGATAAAGATAGAGGTAGAGATAGATTCCGGGTGGGGAGAGGAAGAGGAGGATTGAATAGTCCTAAGAACAAGTGGCAGCCATTTCTGAGCTCTTCATCTGTTAAGCAGTTCTTACACATAGAGACAATGTTGATTTTTTGAGACATTTAAGATTTTGCCTCTTAGATATGACTCTCTCCATAAGGAAAAAATGAGATAAAAATATTCATTCTAATAATGATTTTTAGCTGTCTATTCTAGGACATAGTCAGCAGTTCTTCAAATTAGCTGTCATAATAAAAATATTTTATTTGCAGACGATTAGCATTACCATGTCAAAACAGATTTCTTTTTTGTGACTCCTTCACCGTGGATGTTGCAAGATCACAGAACAATAGCAGGGAACAAACTTTGCAATGTTCTGGAGCCTGGCTAGATGATGCTGTGCTCCTTTCAGTTTTGGTAATGGGTAGCCAGAAGATGTGCTGGGCCTTTAAGTGCTACTTTTTTTTGACAGGTGGTGTTTATTGGAGTTCTGGATGCAGTGTTCAAGAAAGTGGCATCATATGTTTTATTATGTTGTTCTGGAGCTGAAAGATGGGTTGCATGCAGACATCAATTGGTGGGCGCTATTCTAAGGCCTTTGGACAGCCTCAGAATTTAGGACCTGAATCTTTGGCAAAATGAATAATATCCTTGCAATTTAATAAGATCAAGTTTTGTCTGCATACACCATGTTTTCTCATCTCTTGCTAATGTAGAGGATACATGCCAAGCTTTTGAGAGAGAAAAGCTAGGGAGAACACAACAACAGCAATAATAATTCCCTTGTGTCTGTCAAGGCTGTTTAATGTTGTTGTTTACTTAAATTTCATTTCCTGAAGTCAATGACTTTAATTCAACTTATTGAAATGTCCCATAGGACCCAGAGTGTGCCATATTGAATGGGGTAGCTCATAAATTTGGGATCTCCTATGAGAATGGCTTTCTCATACAGCCTTATGCCTCTGACATTCCAATTTCAGTGTGAATAGGGAAGAAAGTCTAGTTCCTCAACAAGAAGAAAAAGTCCCAGTGCTACCCATTGTTAAAGGTGCAGAGGTAAAAATATGAAAGACCCATTTTTGAATATCTAGCTGCAATTTTTATATTTTTGTCATCTCTTAATTTAAAACCCAAAGTAGACAATTTGAAGCACACTGTCCAGCCATTAGAGAGAAATTGCTTAAATCTCGATACAATTTTTATGGCATTTTAAACAGTCATTTTAACAGTACCTTTAAAAATGTTTCTTAGCTAAGAGGCAGTGTTCCTTAACTTCCTGTCAGAGGATCTGGAAAACTCAACAAGCCATTATTTATTACTTTTATTTGCAAGATTCTGGTACTTTAAACCTAGAATTTGGCTGTTTTTGCGTGGATATAGTAAAATAGCAGAGTAACATATTGAGGTATTTTAAATAGAAATTGATTGTTTAATGACTATTCTGTAAGATACTTGCAGATCATGATTCTCTGGAGCCTTAATCTTCCTTCTCACCCTTTTACTGCTTTCACAACTTCTCTAGTTATGATTAAATATGATCAAACACAAGCATTTATCTCTGTCTTCTGAGAATCATACTAAAAACAAATAAAAGACAAAAAACAAAAAAACAATTGAAAGCTTGAAAGATAAAGAAAAGGTAAAAAAGACAAGCATCAAAATATCAGAAGCAGAGTAGTTTATGGCCATACGGTAAATGACATAGCAGATCTTGGAGGAAGGTAGGCCAGCAGTGGGAGAATCTGACAAGAGTTTGATTTGTAAACCCTAAAAGACAGCAATTGACATGATCAGCTATTCTGAAAATAAGATTGAAAATTAGGAGTATTGGCTGAAAATCTGATGAAATTTAGATCTTGAATCCCATTATCATTCTTCTCATCTCCCCTAACCCCAGATAAAAGAGTGGAGGTTTATCCTCAGGAGAGTGGACACCTTGACTCTTCATATCTGAGGGTAGGGGTAACATGTTGCTAAATAGAAGATGATGTGGAAGTATTGTTAGGAAATTTGTAATTCCCAAATCTCTTCCCTCACTCTGTTCCCTCACTGCAGCTAGGCTAATCTCCTTCATGTAGAGATTAAAATGTTCATTTTAGGGATATGACTAATACAAGAGGAAATAGTTAATGAAAGATCTGATTATTTACTTTCTGAGCGACCCGCCCTTTCCTATGAAAGGCTAGCCAACGGTCATCAGTCACGTTTCTAGCAAAGCCAACATCACATGTGGCAGAAGGCAATACACCCACACAACAAGCAAGCACACAGAAGAATACAATTTTATTAGCATTCCCAAAGAGCTAGAAGATACATTATCTCTGACCCAAAACAAGATGTTATTAGAAAGTATCTTTCAGAGGGGGAAAAAAAAAAGGTTTTGAAAATTAAATAGCTGGAAAGAAAAAATTCAGTAGAATGATAGGGAGATAAAGTTGAATATCTCTTAGGAAGCAGACGTTAAAAATGATACTAACAAAGGTCCTTTAAAAGGAGAGAAATGGTGAGAAAAGGAAGCTCAAATAAGTCTACCATCTGGCTAATGGGACTCAGGCAGGAAGAAGAGGGAAACTGATGGGAACAGATTATCAAAGAAATAATTAAATTTCCCAGATCTGAGGAGCATGAGTTTCCATCTTTAAAAAGCCCACGAAATGCCCAGCAAAATTATGTGAAAATAGATAGATAACAAGACCCATTATAGTATAATTTCAGAACATAGACGTTTATGCTAAAAATTCTAAAATTTTCAAGGCATTAAAAAACAACTTCAAATACAACAACTCAACAAAAGCAATTGTCTACAAAAGGTCAAAAATTAGAATTGAATTGAATTTCTCTATTAGAACAATTGAGGCCTGAACACCTGACTTCTATATCTTCAAATCTTCAAGTACAAGGCATTTTTCAAACATAGGAGCTCTTAAAACATTGTCTGTTATGCTCTCCTAATTAGGAAGATACCAGTATCATTAATCCCAATGATATACTTAGCAAGCACAGAATATACTATGTAATAGAATAAATGCACAATAAATGAATGAAAACCAAGCTTGATCTTATTAATTCTAGGTCAGTGAATTTAGATTGTATCCTCTGATGCAACCAAAGACTTCTGGAGGTGGATTTTGAGTTAATTGTAATAGGGTTTTTGACTCTAATCCTAAAAGGAGCTTTCTGGGCTTTCAAGAGAGGCTTTGTATATGTGGGAGAGCACTTCTTCATTCCCTTCTCAGAGGGACACTAACAACTGAGGGCTGAAGACAGCAGGCTCTTCAAATCTGGGAGGTCACATAGCTAGCCAGTCAACTGAGAGCATCCAGGGTTAATCTACAAGGTCAAAGCATTTACCTAACTCACTTTCCAGTCTGCTTCTTTTGGAGTGTTATTCTCAGCACCATGTGTAAATAGTCTTCCTTCATTTTGTGTGTTCGATGTATCTACTTTTTATGGAACCATTTATGATGCATCTTTGTGTGCTAAATAATGCTGCTTCGTTAAGGCAACAAGTAACTGGAAGAGAAAGCTAACCAATGACAGTATCTTACATTGGAATCATTCTTTGATTTTGTAAAGTACTTCAACAAGCTATTTTATTTGACCCTCAGAAAAGGACAGTGGAGTAGAAAGATTGGCTCTTTTTATAGTTAAGTGACTAAGAAAGTTCTAAAGCTAATTGGGAGTTGAGAAAGAGCTAGGTCTTGGGACTTAAGTCTCATTCCTGGGCCCTTTACCCATTTTCATGGGAATTCAAAAGAAGAAAAGCAGAAGCAGCAGAGGTGTACCTTTGTGGTATCAGTTCCCATCATCTTTACTCATTCCCATCTCACAACGAGCACTTTCTTTAGGTATCCAGGTCAGTATGTTTTTATTTGGTGACCATTATCATTTCAAAACTACAGTACTTATAGGGGACATTAATTTCTCGTGTCCCTGCTTCCCCACAAATAAGGTAGTCCTCTGTATTTCCCAGAATCTTCTTCCCCACCTGTGACCACTAACAGAATATTTCGTTTGTGTATGTTCTACATCCACCCATCCTTAATAAGCCAGGACCTTCATTCAGCAAGTCATACTCCCTCCCTTGAAATTGTGGCAACCATTGTATTTATTTTTAAATAGAACAGAAGAGTTGGATCGATTCTCTAAGATTCTTCTGGAAATAAAATATATTTCATAATTCTATTCACTTCTTAGTTTTTATGGGATTATATTACTTAGATTTTGAAATTAAGAACATTTTGTAGTCTTTCTAAATGATCACTTAAGGAAGATGATGAGAAAGAAGGAAGCTGGTGGTGGGGTGGGAAAGAGTGGTTTTAATTTTTTTCCCAAAGTAAATATATATTAAAAAGACATATTTTTTTGATGATTTACTAAACGCTAATAAATATTTGAGATATTATACATATTATCACTAATATTCATAACATCTCTTTAAAATAAGTACAGTTGTCTTATTTTCATGAACCATTTTTGAAGGTAGCAGAGCAGTCATATTTGCACATGACAGAAACACACATACACAAACAAAAGAAGAAGAAAAAAAATGATACAGAGCATTGTAACTTAGAAAAGTAAATGGATCCAACTACTATTGACCATTCCTAGACCAACATATAAGAGCTAATGGAGTTTTCTATATGTCCTCCCTGCCACTGGGAGAATAAATGGCTAAAAGTAGTGTGCAGAAATGTTGCAGAAATTAGATCAAGCACCACTCGGAGTTAGAGAACTCAGGTTTATTATGCCAATAGTCCCAGAGGAGCTAGCTCTTTGGAGATCTGAGCCCCAAGCTCAGGGGCAACTTTGCTTTTATAGGGCTTAGTTGGCATGGACCGATTGGTTAATTTGTCCTCAGGTAGTTACAGAGTGCAGGAGTTGCTATGGGTTATAGGCAATTACATTTGTTATTTAGATAGAGCAAAATGGAAGATGAGTCTTTAGTTAATTTCAAGGTCACCCTGCTCTATGGCCTATGCGGCAAGCATATCTACAGAAGCAGAGCAAAATGCTGATTATAAGGTTAGCCCTTTGAGTGAAAATTTCTCTTCAGTAGAATTGCTGAGATGATTACTAAAGACATTTTAAAGCTGATAAATAGGGCCAGAGTATTCTCTTAAAAGTTTGTACTAATTTACGTTTCTACTAATATGCAAAACATATTTTCTGACACTCCTGTTTCCCTCTGTGGCTTATGACTTAAAATCTAGTCAATACTAAAGATTATTCAACCTGTAAATCTATAGCAAGCTAATAGTTAGGAAATATGTTTCATTTAATTTAAAAAAATTTCGGTGAACATGTTTTTCTTATATTTATTTGCCAATGCATTATTTCATGTGTGAAATACATTCTTCTCTACTTTGTTTCTATTGAGTTATGCATTTCATTTTCTTGATTTATGAAAGCTCTTTATACATTAAAACCTTAGGCCCTGTTCTGTCCTCTGTTAGAAATGTTTCTCAAATTTGTCATATATACTTTTCATGTTTTTTTTTGTTACTTTAAACACTTCTCATGGCATCTGTTTAAATGATTTTTAAAAACCTTCCCCTCACCAAAACTATAGAATTTCAATGAAGACTTTGTATATTTTTATTGTTACTTTTTATACTTGCATCTCTGATTTATTTTTTTTTAATTTAGGTGTTTTTACATAAGGATGAAGATTGGGAATCTAACTGCCATTCTTCCAATCCCATCTCCCCTTGATGTTAGTGTTCTAACATTATGCATTTATTGTCCTTTTCTCTCTGATTTCAAAGCTACCTTCATGATAAATTCCTGCATATATTTTGGACAATTTCTGAATTATTCATATTCAATATAATAGTCTAATATTCAATAAATTTCTGTTCAATTTATGTTTTTCTTAGCATTAAATTCTTTTTAATTTAATTTTAAATTTTGGGGGGATAAAATTATCATATTTTTTTTCTCACCATTTTCTGGCTTATGTTGACTTTATCAAATAAATGTGGCATTTGTATGCTATACTTCTGGTCTACTATAGAATTAATATTTTAATTTCTTCTTTGTATCAGTATTCACATGTAAATATAGTAGGTAAGAATTTTTTTGGTTGTTGTTTTTGGTTTCTTTGAAAGCGTGGATGGTTGTATTTGTCTGGTTTTGGTATATTTTGCTACCTTCACACACAAAAAATTTTAGTCTTACCCAAGATAGGAATAACTAATTCCTATTTTAAAGACGATGCAACTGAAGCTACAAGAAGTTCAGTAACTTGCCCTAGCTGATACATCTCTTAAAGGACAGAGCTGTGAATTTTTCCCACTGAATATAGAAATATTTAGACTGCAGCATTTGCTCCAGAGTAAGACACTAGGCATTGAAACTCTTTAAATTTACAAAATTTACATTATGTATAATTTTATAATTTTCATGAATAATTAGAATATATATATAAAATTACATCATGTTTTTAAAAATAATGCTTATGCCCATTAAGACATCTTTTTCTTTCCTTACTTTTTCTAGTATAGGGAGCAAACTAAAACCCACAGTGATTTCAGGGCTTGATCAAGATGATGTAGCAGCCTGGTAGTCAGACCAGAGCTAGAAACCAAGAATAATAATGATACAGACAAGAGCTCTTTCTGTGACTCTAGATAGTCTTCTCCTAAAAGAGTCTCTCCCCACTAGGAATTAGCAATAAATAGTCTTTCCTTGCTCAGAGGAATGTGAGGAATATGACAAGTTTTGCCACAAAGAGAGTCAACATATTTTGGTTGAAATTTCACCCTGTCGGAGAGGCTGCTCTGCTACCATTAGAGCTTTTAAGCAAGGATGAGATAATCACAATAATTATCTTCCATTAGCAAAATGATCTGGCACCAGAGTCTTCCTCTAGCTCCCACAGCCTCCCTTCTGGAGCAGAGAGCATCTAAAATGGGCTTCAAGAACATCGCAGTGGAAAGTAATCAGAAGTATAAAAATGAGCTGGAAGAGGGTAAATTAATCAAAAGATCATAGTGATTAAGTTCCCAACATCAGGAAAATCTGATAATTCAAGCTGATATAATTTAATTTTTGTCTTTCCAATAGATTCACCATAGAACAGATTTCCAATTAGTATGCTTGCATCATAGCATCAATAAGGCAGAAAACATTTCAACATATCAATTCAGCATTTATCCATCAAATTCATTCCCCCTTAAGGGAAGTAAATAAAGCTTATAAAATTATACCGATTGCTTTAATTCAAGGTTTAACATAAACTTGGAGAATCTATATTTCCAAAGGGGCTTCAAAAGGAATTCACAACCTTTTGGCTATGTCTTTCCTCTTTTTCACCCAGATCCAATTAGATACTGAAATTTAAAGAATTTTTCTATTTGGTGGCTCTTATTTTTTCAATCACTTCTACCACTGCTATTATCATCATCATCATCGTTGTCATCATTTTCACCATCACCCTCATTATCATCATCATTTTCTACTGTGTGCACATGCGTGCGTGTGCGTGCATGTGTGTGATGCTGTTCTGTGTTCTTCGAGAATGTTGCCAAGGAGTCCATGCTTACCCAGAGAGTATTTATAAAGCCAAGGGAAAGTACATTGTCACACACGCTGATAAAAGTTTCAGTAAATGCAAATGACACACATTCTAAAACAGTCATCTAGGACATTAACAGACGGGAGTGCTAGCGAAAGACATGACTGCAGATTTACTTGACTCACCAGACTGCACTTTGTTTCAACTGTTTTTTGAAATCAAAGTTGGGGCACAATTAAATGGAAGATCTAGCTCTAGTTGAAGATAATATTCTTGTTCCCAAACTTTACTGCACATTGAAATCCCCTTGGCTCTCTAAAAAAGTACTTATGTCTGGCTCTTGCTCCCAGACTTTCAGATTTAGTTCGTACTAGGTGCAGCCTTCTCAACCAACGTTTTAAAAGTTCAAGAGATTTTAATGTTCAATGACTTTTGGGGATCACTGTGTTAATACAATTAAAAGAAGCCCAACTTTGCACACAGGGCTTTCCTAGCTTATGAACTCATTAGGTAATTGATCAAGTTTGCAAACATTTACTTAGTACCTGTTATGTATGAGACATTCTACATGGCCATAGGGAATATGGAGAACATAAGATATGGCCCTTGGAGTTTCTTATTGACCTGGGAGACAAACAAAACACTAAAACAAAATGCAAGCTAAATAATATGAAATATTACTAAATATTAGCATGTAACTTACAAGTGAGCCAACAAATATTTAGTGGCTTATAGGAAGGAGAAAACTTTCTCAATGTAGTTGTCAAGTAAGTCTCACCAGAAAAAGTGACTTTTAAGCTGAGTCTTGAATTAAGTGTATGAGAAAAAAATATTTTGGAAGAGAGGACGACTTAAAGTAAGGGCACCACAAGAATCCAAGAGGTGATGTAATGTCAGAAATGATCGTTTCAAAAACATTACTAGATAGACAATTCAAGAGTCTCATTCTTTGCTATGGTTGTTAGGGGTCATTGAAAGGTTTCTGGAGCTATGTCAGTGTCAACACCAACCAATATAGAGTCAGAACACCTTTCAGACCCAGGGCTAAAAGTCTTAGTTGAGTGTTAATAAAGCAGTGAAGAAAGGAAGAGTTCAACAGAATGAAGGAAATTTATATTTCTAGCAGAGGTAAAGGTATAAACAAGGACAGAATGGTTGGAATGAGGTCGGGGGCCATGGAAGCAGATTCTCTTGGTAGGCAAGAAGTGGAGATGGGGTGGCTCCAGCTAGGTGGTAATAACTTAGACCTTGTCTTGTACCCTCTGCCTTTCCAGATGGCTATGTGTTGTCAGACAAAATTTAACCCAAGGGTTAATATGGCTTAATTATTACCTTTGTTAAAGTCTTGCTGCCTTCCTATTTTTAATAAAGTTGTCATTAATTATGTTTCTTCATTAAATGTGAAGATGGTGAGAAAAGGAGAGGAAGCTTGCCTTGGTTTTCTCTCCTGTGTTACTGTCAACCAGACATTATTGGAAACTGTTCCTTGTCCATTGCTTTTGAAAATCTGTTCCTTGGGAAAGAAAGGATATGCATTCTAAAGGAAAACAAAGAATGCTAATTCTAGTACTTTTAACCCACAGCTTAATAAAGAATAAATTGTAAAGAATTAGAAATATGGAAGCAAGGCTCTCCCTAGGGTCTGCTAATTTAGGTACTTGCCTTCAGGGGACCCTGAATTTATAAACAGAAGGGAAGAAAGAAGCAGATTAGCTAATTACTACTAAAAAAGATATAGTTTTTATGTGTAAAAAGCTTAATGAAAATCTTCAGTTATTGTCCCTATAAATAAGATGGGATTGCCTCTCTCTCCTTCTTCACTCTTTGCTTAGGCAGCTCTTTAGAAAGTTGTTTTTCGTTTTGTGTTTTTTCATATTCATGGATTTCATTAGTGTGGTAGATTGACAATGGGAAGAGGAGATGATTGGGAATTGGGGAGGTTAAATGGAACCCTAACCTCTCATTCATTTCCCTAAGGATGAGCTGAGCTGGAAGATTAGAATTAGGGTGTTCACACACCCAAACACAGTGGAATCAGCAAACGTTTTCTGTAAAGGGCCATCGGATAAACATTTGGGTTTGGCTGTACATGTATAGTTTCTATCACTCAGTCTTTTCTATGTTGCTGTTGTTGTTTTACAATTCTTTAGAAACAAAAAAATTTTTTTTTTGTTTGTGGGCTGTACAAAAACAAGCCACATACCTTCATTAGGGGATATATTGTCTAGATTGTTTTCTTTGGTATAGAGAAAGGCTCTTCACTTGCAACACTCCACAAATCCGAGAAAGAGAAAAAACAGTTGTCAAGAGGTGAAAAGTACTTTATCTTTGCTCTCTAAACTGCTCATTCCTTTTCCTTTTCCTGCAGAGGTACCCTGAGACACGAAGAGGTTACTTGCCAAGGTCATACAGTTTAGGAATGGCAGGACTTGGATTGGCATTTCCGTATTCTAGCACCACATCCCACTCTCTTAATTACAATGCCCTCTTATCTCACTCACCACATTGAATATTGAATATTGAATACTGAATATTGACTTACCTACAATTTTCCATAAGTTTTTGGCATTTATATCAGTCAGAATAAGCCAGATGGATGCTACAATAACAAATTACTCCTACATCTTAGTGACATAACACAACAAAAGTTTACTTTTATACTGAGGCCATATTTCACTTGGTAGAAAATTCTACTCCACATAATTACTCAGGATTTAGGATGATGTCTACCATCATGTATCTGTATCTTCCAGAACACACAACCTCCCTAGTCTCTGCATCAGGGTAAGAGAGACTGAGAATCTTACGTGAAATTTTTACTGCTTCTGCCCAGAGATGATGTATGTCATTTCTCACATGTGTTGTTCATACTACTTCCTTTTTTCCACCTAACTGAATAGGGGCTAGAAAATGTAGAGAAGCAAAGGGGCTATTTGATGTGTATTAATTTCTCTGCTATCATACTTCATAATATTCAGTGTATCTTTATATACAATAGCTTGTTCAACCTTTGTAACTCATTCTTATCTCTGTCTCATAGATGAGGAGGCTAAGGTTAAAAGAGTTCAGTGATCCGCCCTAGAGCAATGAACAATAGAAGGAAAAGGATTTTGGGTTTAAAACAAATTTTGGTTTAAAACTGGCTTCCATTGCTAACTTGTAGCAAATTACTTAACCTCTTTAGACCTCACTTTACTAATCTCTGTGGCAAGAAGACTTATCCCTACCTTAGAGATTTGTTAAAAAGATTAAATAAGCGATATATAAAGTGCTTTGCCTTATGCCTGACCCATAGACTAGGTTCAATTAAAAGGTAGCCTACTTTGACATTTTTCTCAAGGTTGCCTATCTTGTTAGGGCAGAAATGAAAGAGGCATTCAGGGCTCTAGGTTCTAGGTGTTTTCCTCTACTACCAGTCACAGTGCTGTGTATAAAAGACCATCTAAAGTGAACTTGAGACAGAGTGTCTACATAGGGAAGAGGTGAGATTTTCATACATGAAACAATGAGAGAATACGATCGTTCTTATGAAATAAGGTAAAGATAGTTATTATCATGATATTTCAGAAAGGAGTGTATGTGGCTTTAAATAATAAAAGATTACAGAGAAGATCAGTTGGCCTCGTCTGCTGTCAGAGGTTCTGCTATTTGTCTAAAGCGTGGTGTTGTACAGGGAAACCATCCTCAATCCTTGTCTCCTATTCTATATGCGATCTCATGATCATTACACTGAAATGCTTAGCATTGATTACTGGCTATATAATGATGCCACAAGCCTACATCTTTTCACTGAGATCCTGGCCCATATGTGTCTACTTAATATTTCTGCCTGATTTTCCTACATATGTATTGAAGGTACCATCTCCAAAACTCGGCTCCTCATCTTTCTTACCCACACCTACTCATTCTGCTCTATTTTAGTCTCAGTGATTTGTACAACCATCCATCCAGAAGTCAAGCCAGAACTAGTGGGTTTATTTTAGGATTCTCCCTCAAATCTATTTTGTATGTCACCAAATTCTGCAAATTTTACCTTCCCTTTAATATATTTTCCCCCTATTTACTTACTCCTTTCTATTCCATGCCACTCACCAGTTTCAACCTGGAGGACAGCATTTATGTTCCAAGTAAACTCTTTATTGTGTCTTTTATTTAAAGTCCTTCAATAGTTCCCAATAGATTTTGGGATTAAAAAAAAAAAACACCTTATTTTAGTCACCCAACTGTTTATCAGCTCCCGACTGCCCCAACCTCATCTCTGGTCTTGCCCACAAGCTTGGCATTCACTTGAGCCGGATCAAAAAACATGTAGTTTCCTGATCCCAACAGACTATTGGGATCAGTGCCTTCATACCCAATAATTTTTCCCTCAGATGTCCTTTCTCCATATCTACAGTTCCTATCTGACCTTCAAGACTCAGCTCAAGAAAGAATTTATCTCTGGTTCATTTTAAGGTCCTCTGTGCTCCTTCAATACCCACTTATGACATGTACTATAATGGATTGTTGGTATATTTGTCTTTCCCCTCACTGACGGCTAGACAGGTTCTATCTCCTGGTTAAGAGCAGAAGAGGCACACTCAGATTTCCTTAGGATTGTAAGAACACCAAGGGAATAAGGGAGGACAAGAAATACTTCGGTGGTTATGTATGCAGGCCTACTGGAGAACTCGAATGCCATTTATCATCATTTAGGTTACAATAACTCTGGATGTTCAGTAGCTGCTCTCGTGAATTAATAATAAGTTCCTAGATTGCCTTGCTTGTGACTCAGCAGCACTCCAATCTTGGCTTCTTTCTCTCTTTCCTATCTCTTTCCTCTGCTAGCAACTCTATATTATGACTTCAGCTTGGCAAAAGATTCTGTTTGGTTGTGGCTTCTAAAATCTCATGGCTTCTGATTAGTATCTTCTGTTGGTGTGTCTTTCCGATTTTGCATTTATTTTTTTGCATATACAACTATGTCTCTTACATTAAAAATCCCATTTATTTGGTTTACATGTTACTTCCCAATATTGAGTATCACTGTTTCATACCAGACAATTGCAGAAATCTCTCTGGATCAGTTAGCTGTAGACAAGGTGATGAGATTCTATGGTATAAACATAACCACCTGTACATAATATACCTTCAGCATGAGTCTGGATGGATGGCAAAGGCCCTAAAGCATATCAGAAGGAGATATTTTAAGCTAATTAAGGCTGCCCAGTGTAAACTGATTAGAAATATGTCCGGTACCTGGTATATATTCAATAAATAATACATGTATAAATTAATGCTGAAGGATAATAGGATGAGGCTGAAGGGAAGGAGGAGGAAAAGGCATTGCTAACTGGTGGTGTGAAAGAGTAACCATAAGCCAAATCACATGTCTGAGGTCATTATTCAGAAGAATTTCAAAATTACCAATTTTATGTAGCCTTATGCTATTAGTCATCTTTGAAATGATTTTGATTAGTCAATGGGACATTTCGATAGTTGCTGGACTGAAGCCTGTATAAGACTTAATTTTGTCCTTCCTGATGCCATTAACTTAAAAAAAAAATTGTCTCCTTACCTATATAGCCTACTACTTCTTTCTCTCTCTCTCTCTCTACCTCTCGACAGATTTGTATATATGTATGTATGTATGTATGTATGTATATACTTTATGTTAGGTAAGTTCTATGTCTAAGGATTATGGTATTAACAGCAATAATGTTCATCTAACAATCTCATTGTCATTATCCAGGTCTTCCAATTCTTGGCCACGTGGTTAGAATCCCTTGGTCATTCTACACATAGTGTCATTCTGAGGAAAGAAAGGGCAACCGATTGACAGGCGTGTGGGCTGCTGCTGCAGATGTGAAAAGGCTGTGAGACTCTGCCATTGCTAATGGGCTGCCCGTTTGGGGATGTGTAGGACTTTAAGGTCTCTTAGAATGACATAATTAGACAATTGAAGCAATTATCTGAGGCTTTGGGTTAAAAGTAACTTCTCTGTCTCAAATTTCTAGACATTTCAAATAAAAACAAGATTTTTATTTTCTTATTGGATAAAACTAATTTATAGGCAAAGTTTGTTGCCCACAAGATGAAGACTGAACTGAGTTCTAACTGGAAACCTTTTGAGCCACTGATCTTGTGTTTGGATGTACTCTACAGTTCTTGCCTGTATCATCCAGACCTGGCGCTTCTGGTGTGTGGTTAGGGGTTTCCTTGTGTTGATGGGAGGTCTCCTAGAAACACTAACCCCTGGCTCTACCTGGGATGGTGCTGAGGACTGCAAGTAGAGCACAGGGGACCCTGGCACTTTACCATGAACAGGTACTCCAGGTGTCATATAGGATAGAGCCATGTGTGGTGGGGAAAAGGAGAGGATTAGGAATTGGAAGAGTCAGCCTTGTCACTGTTAAGCTGTGTGATCTTGAGTAAGTCACCTAATCAATCTGGGCCTTTTCCCCTAGTCTATAAAAGAGGAGGTCTGAATTGCAAGGTCTGGTCTCCAAATGCTAGTATCTAACT
Source organism: Rousettus aegyptiacus (assembly GCF_014176215.1). Classification (NCBI taxonomy): domain Eukaryota; kingdom Metazoa; phylum Chordata; class Mammalia; order Chiroptera; family Pteropodidae; genus Rousettus; species Rousettus aegyptiacus. The sequence goes on from NW_023416287.1 coordinate 78,211,097, forward strand.
TAAGTCAGCATAACAGTTCATTCTCGGCTGATAGAGACAGTATCCCAGCACGCACCCACACCAATATCGAGTTCTCTTCCACATTCAATTTTGTGTTGTAATAGGATAAGAGTTTTGGTGGAAAGAAGGGAAAATAAAGATGTGAGACTTTGTCCCCCACACCAGGTCCCTTAAGTGGACTTTGGACTCTCATGGAATAAAATGTTAAAGAAGGAAGATGTTTCTATTTACTATGGGCTGAACTGTGTCCTCCCCCATCCCTGGCCGTAATTCATGGGTTGAAGTTCTTATGCCCGAAATCTCAGAATAAAACTGTATTTGTAGATAAAGCCTTTAAAGAAATAATTAAACTAAAATAAGGCCATTACTGCGAGGCCCTAATCTAATACGACTGATGTTTGTATGAGAAGAGACAGCAGGAGAGCACACACACGAAGAAAAGGCCGTGTGAGCACACAGCTGGAAGGCGGCCACCTGAACGCAAAGCATTAGAAGGAACCAAGCCTGCCGACATTTTAATCTTGGACTTCTAGCCTTCAAAACTGCAAGAGAATAAATGTCTCTTGCTTAAGCCTTAAGCCACCCAGCCTGGGGCATTTTGTCACGGAAGCCCTAGCAAACTAATATGCCATTGTTCAAGAGAGCTGTTACAATGCAAAGTGGGTGCAGAATGGGGCACAGGGTGGAGAAGAAAGTCCTAATTCCTGGTGCCCACAGCTCCTAGAGCCCCAAAGTTTGGGATCTGGGAGCTTCCGGAGGCAGCATTACTTAACTGAACATTGGTATTCTTATTATGGTCAGTGGCCATAGCTCATCATCTCAAGGAGCTTTGGAGGAAACAGTTAACATGGACAAGGAGAAGCTTCAGATGAAGTGGGAAGATGAAGCAAGAGATCAGTAAAAGTGTACATATGCTGGGGGACTCCAGACACATCTGACAGTTTTTTGGTTTTTTTTTTTGTTATGTAGTTTGATAGTCTACTCTCAGTTGGGTATTGTCTCTTAAAGCAGTGGGCATTTAGATCACACAAGTATTACAAAGAACTCGTACCGGATCATTTCTTTGATATATGCCTTGAATATGCAAGCCTGTATTAGGAGAAGCTTGCATAATTCCTTAGGATGTGTTACTTCTTCTTTTGGTTAAGATTTCTCCAAAAGGAGTCCAAATAAAAAATTTCCAAATGATTGATCTTCAAACTATCATAATGTCATCACGTAGCGTAATTATTCTGCACTTAAAACACATCTTGTGTGCTTTAATTAGATTTTCACCCCCTTTAACTTATAAGCAAAATTGATTCTTCAGATCAATATTCCCAGGGGCACAAGAATCTGGGCTGATAGTGGAGTCTGAGAGGGGCTGTCTGTCTGAATGTTAATTGTTGCTTCTCATGTCTCCAGGAGCACCAATGCTGCTCTCATTTTCAAAGCCAGACTCTGGCTACATGTCAAAATCTATAGTGAAACACCAGAGTCATTTTTCTCCAGACCCCCAAATAAAAGGAGATGAATCGCATTTGTCTCCCTTAGTACCTTTATGAGAGAGTATTTTTATTTTTAAAAAGCTGCTTGTCGACTTCACTTTGAAGGCCATGGAGCATGGTAAACAGTGATGGAAAGGTTTGAAAATGCTTGTGAAAATTCTCTCGGACTCCTCCACTCAGTATAAATTCTTCGCTCCTCAGTTCTTTGTCAATAGATCAGCTTGGGAAACTGAGGCAGCTAATCAAGAGCAGTGGTTCTCAAAGTGTGGTCACCAGACCTGTAGCTGCTGTAGCACCTGAGCACTTGTTAGAAATGCAAGTCCTTGGGCTCCACCCCAGACCTACTGAACCTGACACTCTAGGTGACGAAGGTGCTGGCAATTCATGCTTTAATGAGCCACCTAGGTGATTCTGATTTAGTTTAAGAACCACTGTTCTGGACAGTTCAGCTGCGAAAACTATTTTCTTGAGATTTCTGAGGAAAAAATAGTTTCTGAGGTTCTTTCTTCACCTTTCCTAACTCTGACTCACACATAAAAGTTCAGATCATCATACCCCACCTTCTTCTCTCTAAGAAATGAGATGCTTTCTTATGGATTTGTTACACTTATTTTTATCACTCCAGTTCTTAATCTACCTCCCTCCCTTCTAATGTACACAAGAACTCAGAAGTGCATCACGTAAGTTCCACAATTGAGTCTCTACTTTCCTGTGTGATATTTGTTTACTTTTTTATTTGAACTCCACATGCTTACAAATAGGGATGAATATATGACATAGAGACTTTCATATAACTAATGGTTATTTTAAAGTGCTTTTATATGCTAGGCACTAAGCTAACTACTTTATAAGTTTTGTTTTATGAGAGCTTTAAACAACCTGTTTTGTAGATAAGGGAACAAGGTCATAGAGAGGTTAAATAATTATGCCAAGGTCATACGGGACAGTTTAGTACTCATGTAGACCCATCTAGACCCTACTTGGAAAAATGAGTCAATATTTATTGACGGAATTAGAGAGACTTGATGGCCTGGATTATCTGTATGTTAGCCACATGTCTCTACTATATAATCGAAAATGTTGCAGAATAATCAGACCAACGAGAAGCCAAGCTCTACTCAGAGAGTTGGAGAACTCAGGTTTATTATGTTGGCAGTCCCAGAGGAGCTAGTGCTCTGAAGATCTGGGCCCCAACCTCAGGGGTAAACTTACTTTTACAGGGTTTATCTGCGCAGTTACAGTTTTACAGTTGGCATGGGCCGATTGGTTAATTTGTCCTCAGGCAGTTACAGAATATGGGAGTTGCTATGGGCTATAGGCAGTTACAGGGCATGAGATTTTCAAACAGAAACTTAGGCAATACATCTGTTATCTAGACAGAACGAGCAAAAGGGGAGGAAGAGTCTTTAGTTAATATTGAGGTCACCCTTCGGCCTGTGTGGCAAGCATATCAGCAGAAGTAGACAAAGAGCTGTTTACAAGGTTAACCATTTGAGTGAAAAATTCCTCTTCAAAAATAGAAATGTAATGTCTTTGGCATGTGATAGTTTTACTTTTCACCATTTTGTTCCTTTAGGAGAAGTATCGAATTAACTATAAGAGATCCATAGTCTCCTGCCTGATGTTTTTGGTAAAGAAAGCACATGGTCAGATACCCAAACTTAAAATTTTAGTCTCTTGCAGGAAATAAAAATTACCCGATCCTTACTTAAAGGGCTTGAATTTGTGACAGGGCTTCAATAATAATATTCATTATGTAAACTAGTCTGTTCTTTTATCAAGGAGTGAAATAATAACTTTAAATATTTTGATTTCAGTTTTTCATTATTCATGTAGGAATAGTAAACAATTGCTAGATGTGTAAAAATACCAAATCTAAGTTAGAAAATTAATTGGTTTGGGGATTTGGGGCATAAGCATTTGCAGATAAGTTTATGTGTGAAAGTGCCAGGTAGGTACGTAAAGATTCTGCTGGGCCATGACCTGCGCATGACGCTGGGCAGAGCTCTGGGACACCCTGTGATTCAGTGTCTAGTGCAAGAATTCTTAGGAAGATGACATATTTCTCTCTTCAACAAGAAAATATCTCCATCTACTTGCCCTACAGAGGACAAGGCCTTTCTACTCCCCTGATTCTATTTCTTCCCTCTGTGCTGTTATGGTCCTGAAAGAATTCTTCTAAATCCTGGATGACAGGGACCTTGTAGAATAACAGGGAACAAGGCTGATTGTTGGAGGAAACCCTGGAAAAGGGAAATTTCTAAGTCCATTTCTGCACTCTTGAGTTCTCTAAGGAAAATTACTTAAAACTCATCAGACCTTAATTTTCTCATCTGACAAATGAGAAGCCTGGAGCAGATATTGTCTAGGACTAAGTTGGCCGTTATGAGGGAGAGAACCAATTCTTAAGATTGACATTAGAAAAAAGTCCATCAAGACTGATGTCACTATCAAGATCTATCATTAAGTAGAGCCATTCTCTCTGTATTTCTGTCACTGCTGTGTTCTATGTTTTCTTAGTGGGGAAAGAAACCAGGAGTTCGCTTTTTTTTTTTTTTTTAACTTTCAGTTGTGTAAATTTAGTCTTCAATTTAATTTTATTCACACATATACATTTGTAAATGCAATCTATTTGTAAATGTTACCATATTTATGTTTTTTACTATAAAAGTTTGTTACTTTCTCTAATCCACTAATATCACTGTCCCCTTCATTTTCCAGTAACCACTCCCCGCACGCAAATGATCTGATTTATGTCCTCTCATGTTTTGCTTCTACTGGTAAAAAGAGCCTATACACATACATATACTGGGTTTTCGTTTTTGTTTTTTTGAGTCTGTCTTTGGAATTAAACAATATAAAGAACTTTTCATTATATCTCTCTTTTGGTGGCTTTAATTCATTTTTTAAATGACTACATAATAGTTCATGACATGCCTGTACCACACATTATTCAGCCACTTCTAACAGAGAGGAGTGTAAATTCTTACACTTTTATAAGAATTTCTAGTTTCTGTCCATTTCTAAAAATTTTGCAAGAAGTTTCCAGGAATAATTTGGAACTACTGGGTTCAAAACTTTATTATATTTTAACAGGGTTTATTAGATTGTTTTCTCAAGGATCCATAGCACTTTATGATCTACCACATTTTAAGAGTCCGTTTTTCCCATATTCCACTGTTTAGTTTTAATCATGTAATTAGTCTGATGTAAAATGACAATTCTTTATTAACTTATTTAGTTATATGCAAAATAAATTTCATCAATATAAGAATCTTTTCACATATTTGTTGGACATTTTTATTTTTGTTCATAAATTGTCTGTTTATATTCTTTACCCATAGTTTTTCTTCCTGAATTATCTTCTTTCTTAGAAATGTATAAAAATTCCAGGTATATTAAATGAACTGTCTCTCTGTTTTATACCTGTTACATTTCCCCTCCAGAGATATGATATTGACTTTGTTTATGGTATTTTTCTTTATGTACACTTTTTAAATTTTAATTTTCCAAAATCATTTCCTAATTTTTAATTTTTAGTATCTAAGTTTTCCTCACCCCTCCACTACACAATTGCCTTCTTGATTTTCTTTCACAACGTTTGTAATAAATTTAGTTTTTCAATTTAAGTCTTTAATACACATAACATTTTAAATTTAAGATAGGGGCTCACTTTTGTTTCCTTTTGAGTAGATGACTAGCTGTATCATCATCACTGATAAAATAGGTGATACTTTTCTCACTAATGTAGACTACTGATTTTGCCACATATACAATATACTGGGACCTGATTCTGGATTCTCTGTTCTGTTTGAATATCTAATTGTTTAATTTTTTTTTCTATCTGGAAAGGCAAGTTACCCTTCGTGATGCTCTATTTTTCATAGCTTACTGTCTATTCACAGCATTTGTTCTTTCATATTAACTGTTTTCCTAACTGTATTGAATTAACTGCCTATTAATTTTGGGAGAAATTACATTTCCATTATATTGGATCTTCCATATATAAACATGTTATGCCATGTCTTGTCCTATTAATTTTAATATTCTTTTATTTAAATATTCTTTATTTTTATTTATGTAAGTCATGTAAGTCCCATTCATTTAAAATGTTTTTAAGTATTTATTGATTTTTCTCAGATTGTAAATATTAATATTTTTTCAATTCGTGCTTATTGCTAGAATAGAGAAAAGTTATTGATTTTTTATGTTTGTCCTGCATTAATCCATTCAACCAAAATCTTTAGTCTGATAAGGTTTAAAATTTTTTTACTAGCATCTCATGAGTTTTCTAGCATAAACTCAACAGATTATATCTTTTATCTTTTAATATATGTAGGTTATTTAATTTTTTCTTTTATTGCACTTACCAAAACTGCCAATTTAGTTTTTAAAGTAGTAATAGTGATTGTGGATTTCTTTTTCTAATTCTAATTTTAATTGAAATGATATTTTGCTTTTGTTGCATATGATATTGTGGTTGATTTTTGATAAACGAACTTAATTAAAGTCATTTGTTTATATTATACTTAATCTTTTATTAGATATAGCTGATAAATTTTATGAAATGCTTTTCAAAAACCCATAGGTATAATTATTTTTTCCACTTTTATCCTTTGATGTGATAGTTTATGTTAATATATTTCCTGATTGAAACACTATCACATCCATTGAATAAATTCAGCTTCTTCATAATGTATTGTTTCATATATTGAGACTATGTTTTATAAAGTCATATTTAGAATTTTTAATATATTCATAAGTGAGATTGGTCTGTAGTTTTCTTTTTTATTCTATCTTTTTTATTTGTCTGTTTTTTAGTTGTCTGGTTTTTTTCTATTATTTGAAACAGTTTGTTTTCTACTTTCTAAAGTTAACAGATATCTAAAGACTTTGTAATAGTTTCTATAACTATCGATATATGCTCACTTTTTATTATTCTTAATAAATTTTAGCAGTTTGTATTTGACCAAGAAATAATCTATTTTCTCTAGGACACCCAAAATTTGCTGCCCCAGAGTTATAGGTAGAATTCCTTTTCCTATTATCTGTTTTATAACCTCAGTCTTATGTCTAGACTTCTTATTCATGATCAGGAATGCAAGAGGTCTTTTATAATGTATTAGGTCTTCAAAAATCTAGGTTTGGGTCTATTGGTTTTTTCTAATTTTTTGTTTCATATTTTAATTTCAGTTTTTACTTTCCTATTTCCCTCTTTTTGAAGTCAAGAAATTTAAAGATATTTCCCCAAATATCTTAGATAAGTTCTTAGTTTTAGGTTTGTTTTTCTTCTTTAATTATGAAGATTTTTAAGACTATATATATTTTCCTAAATACTGTTTTTCTGTATTCTGTAAGTTTTTCTCTCTTTTCTTTTAAATTAATTGCTTTATAGATAAATAAAATTTTCATTGTAATTTTAATCAGAGACATATGAGTAGCATTTTTTTAAATTTTGAAGCAGCTAAAATAATTTGCCACTTAAAAAATGTATTTTTTTTCTAATTTGATTGCCTTATGATTGGAATATAGCCTATAAATATCTACTATAAATTTTAAGTGTTTTTTTATACATTACAAGATTTTATAAAAAAATACATTCTCTGAAAGATTTAGGCTCTATTACAGTATTTAACTCCTCTATATTTTTATTTTATGTTTTTGATTTATGATCTAGTTTTTGAATTATGATCTGGCAGAATTGACTAATCTGGAGTTATTTAATTTTCCCACTTGAATTATATAGTTTATCAGTTTTATCCTTTTCTATTAATTTTTGATTTATATATTTAATTGATATAGTATGTGATTTACATAGCTTAAGTTTAGGACAATTTTGTCTTTTTTAAGGTTTTTTTTCCCCCACTCAAATCAACTGTCTTTATCTTAAGTGTATTTTATCTTTAGAACCAAGTTGTTTGCAATTAATTTTGCCTCTTTTGTTTCCGTATTGTTTATACTGGACTGATGTCCCTTTGTCAATTTCTTATCAATCTTCTTCATCGCTTTATCTTATGGATGTTTCCTTCAAATAGGCTATCTTTAGGATTTACTTTTAATCTGATCTGACAGTTTCTTTTTAATGGGATAATTGAGTACATTTCCATTTAATGTTGTAACTTTTATACTCGATCTTGTTTTTTCAGACCAAGGTATCTCAACTTGGGCATGCTGTTGTTTTGGGCCAGATAATTCTTTGTCCTGAAGGCTGTCCTGTGCATTGTAGGATGTTTAGCAGTACACATGGCTTCTACCCACTAGATGTCAGTTGCATCCCCCCTATAATTACAACAACCAAAAATGTCTCTAGACATTAATAAACATCTCTGGGGTGTGTGGGGGAAGGAAATTCCTCTACCCACCCTAGCTGTGATCTGCTTTAGGCTTTTTAAGAACTTCAGTTGTCTCACTCTGGGTCTGGCAGTTCTACACGTAAGTTGTTTTTGATATTTCTTGAGTGCAACTGGGTTACATGTACTTATGGAGACCAACTATCTGGTTTGTCTGGACTCAGTAGATTCCTGGGACATGGGACTTTTAGTGCTAAAATCGGGAAAATTTTAGGAAAACCAGGATGAGTTGGTCACCCTGTATGTACCCCTTCAATCCTGTTGTACAATATAGATTTGAACAAAGAGAACAGTACAATAAGGTCTGTTTAGCCACTAACGCAATTCTCATTTTTCTCTCTCAAGCACCCCAACAAGTGCATCCTGGTCTAAGTACATTCTGAACTCAGAGTCGTGAAATTATATTAAAAATCTTTGGACATTTGTCTCTGGGAGTCATACTAACATGCTCCTCAGAAGTTATAATGCCTATCTTGTATCATTTTTGATATAGCCATATCTATATATTATAATATTTGTCCTTGATCATTGTTCTCTCTACTCTTAATCATTCCTCAATCTTGAAATCCTGTGTAGATTATTTGTTGGTTAATTAGTCTCCCACCCCCCCAACCCAGTATTTTCCTCAGGTAGGCTACTGGGGTAAAATACTTCCTGAATTTTTGTTTTTCCTTGAATAATTTGATGTGACTCTCATAAGTGCATGATAACTTCACTTGGCTTAGAATTGTTGAGTTTCAGTTCTTTTCTCTGATGAGTTTTTTTCTCTCGTGGTTTTTAAACTTCTAGGATTGCATATCAGCAGACTGATGCCAATTTGCTTCCTTTAGATTTGTGCTTATTTGATTTTTTTCTTGTCCTTGTTTTATTTTTTAAAACAGCAAGAACATATTACTCTTCAATGTCAATTATTTCTTTACTCCTTCTACCGGAGACTTAATCTTGTGATGCTGGAAAAAGAGTATTAGGGGAATGAAAGAACTCTCACTTTCTTTAGCTAAACTATGAGTATACATTGATCAATAAGCATTTTGTCTGGTTTTAAGGAATTTTCTATTTGTTCTTTTGTAAAAATCCATTTAGCATTTTTCAGGGAGCTCTCAGCTTCTACTCTGCATTTCAGCTACTCTGGAGTGCCTTCCCAGAGGAAATGGATGTGAGCGGGGTGTAGGAGGTAGGGTGTCTTTCTGTCACCCATATTCTGACAGTTATGAAGAGTATGAGGAGCTGTGCTTGTGGAACCTCTTCTGGTTCAGAATACCATCTGGGTGTTTTTATGAGAATGTGATGCCTGGAGGAATTATTTAGGAATTTCAGGTTCTGAGTCTAGTGTCTGAGCCTCTTTGGTGTACACACACTAAATGCAGAAGATATATATATATATATATATATATATATATATATATATATATATATATATATATCCCTTCTCTCTTAGAGATTAGCTTTTCTTCCTATCAAAGCACTTTTTAAAAGCACATTTTATACTAATCTCATCTTCTGAAGAAACTATAGAGGGTGGGAAAGAAATCAGGTAAAAACTGAAACCTATGTGACCTCACAGCTAGAAATGAAAGAGAAACAAGTTAATTATGACACTTTCAGCGTATTAGGAGCCATCAAGAATGCACAAAGGGCTTTTATTTCATGCTCTGGGGGCCCCCATTTTTGGATGAGTAGCTTTGAAAGTGAACTCATCCTGTAAGGTCCCTTTTCTATATAACATTCATTATGAAGGTCTTAGCAGGAAATGGTTTCTCCTTGCTTCCAAGAACACTTTAGGTCACTTATTAAACTCACACTCTCTTGGGTCTTGGGTTATTTTTACTCACATCTTTTTCCTTCTCGGGGGTAATTGTTATAGGCATAGGCCTATCTTATCCATAGTTGTATCCTCTTCAGCATAATTACAAGTGCAATGCTGGAAGAGAGGTAGATGGATGGATGACTAAAAGAAAGAAAATTGAGTCCTAGTTGGTTGTTATTTTTTCTTGTAATCAATCCCTTTATCTGTTTGGTTAACATTAGTTTTTTAGGTCTGTATTTGATTCTACTGGTATATGTCTTCAAGCTATCCATCCTTTTTCTTCTGCTAATTTAGTTTGGTGCTTATTTAAAACTAGATCAGAAAGATCTTGCATTAAATAAGTCTCCATGGTGTCAGTAAACATCAGGTAGCTATAAAGTATCTATGATCATTTAATTTGCATTCCAAGTGTTCCAATTTCTCTTTCTCTCCTCTCTCTCTCTCTCATCTTCCTATCCTTGTGTTATCTCTGTCTGCCTTGGCCATCCTTTCTTGCCTACCCTCATACAAATACATATTCTGTTATTTTGTTTATGGACAGATACTGATATTGTGTTCCATTTCTCTTGTGAATGTCCTTAGGTTTTGTTGTTGTTAAGATTAAAGATACTCTTCTCTTAGTAAAGAAAATATCTTAATAAGATATGGATTTTAACGTAGGCTAGAGAATAGGAGAGAATTGGATTTTATAAGATTTTACTGTGTCACAGGGCTTTGAATACATATCTCAGTTACAAAAGAAAACATTGACTGGAGTATTAGTCTTTAACCCTTTCTTATTTTAAACTATTTCTAAAAATCCTTTGTTCTGATCTACGTTTAAAAACAAATGAAAAGTATTTTTCAAGTTCTAATGATTTCTACCAAGAATATTCCCTTAGTTGCAGGACTTAATTTCTGAGCTTACATTATGATTGGATCTATATGTCAACAGGATTCTCCACTGACCTTCCAAAAAAGATGACCAAATGCATAGGGAGTTGGAGGAATTACGGGCCTATGTGCCATAGGACTTCAGTTACTAGATATTTTATATTCTCTGTTAGTTAGTATAACTCTTTTTGGTTGAAAGAAAGAAAAATTAGCTCAAACTAGAACACAGAAAGGAATCTACTGGGTTTCTGTACCTAACCACAGTGTCAGAAGGACAAATGCATAGTCGTGCCTCACTGCAGCTGAATATCAGACACAGACAATACCAGCTCTTCTCTCTTCTCTGCTTCTCTCGGCATGTTGGCTTCAATGATGCAAACTCCCTTCTTCCACAGGGCTGGAAGCGTAGACACCAGCAGCTCCAATGCCCCTTATCTCTCACCTTTGCCTCTGCAGAGAGACTGAAGGTCAATCTCTTGATTTAAACTTAAAAATAACAGAGCAACACCTTAAGTTGACTCACCTTGGATGATAAATCAGGACCGGACCCATCAACCTGGGACACTGTCAGTAAATCCATGGTGATACCCACATATTTGAACCCCATGTTTGAGATAGGGGAAGGACCATTTCCAGAAGATTAGAGCTGCTGCTCTGGGCAGACTGAATAGTAGGTGTCTAGTTTTCCTTGGAAGGATAAGGGACAGACTTGTGAATTTATTAAGGATAAAAATTGCTTCTTGCTGCTTGTGAGGAAGTCTCCTGAGAGCAAGTATTCTAGGAATGAGTGTCGAGTAGTTTTTTTCCCTCTGAGGGTTGATTCAACCATCTCTCTTCCTTTGAATTCTAAAATTACAATACCAGGTGTAAAGGGCGTGCTCAGTAAACCCTTATGAACTTGACTTACAGCTCTTAGCATCTGAACTCCTTAGTGCTACACATCATAATACAAATGGCTTCAGCATTCGTGGAATATGACTTCCTCGTGTCTGTCAAGTCGTTCTGTGTATAAGATTTGTGACATGAGGAAATGGTAGGTACAGATGAAGGGGACATTAGACTCAGATTTTGCAGGAACTAAATGTCCTGACTAAAAAGACCCCATGACTTGGTCAGGCTGGGTCAGATCCTTTCAGTGTATTTAACCATGTGTTTCTCCAAAGGTCTATGAAATAGTCAAAATTGATATTTTCCAGTTTTAAATTTCTCTTTCATGTTCTAAGAAAGCAAATCGTCACCTGCCAATAATGGTAATTCTTGGTGATTTTTGTTTGGAATGGGGCTAAGAATGTGTCTATGTAAGGTGAGAGTACCCCAGCTTGTCACAACCCATGGAAATCACGTCGAGAGAACTGGCATTGAAGAAAGTGGACTGTTCTATATAAAGAAGCAAATTCCTCATTAGATATTAAAATTTATTTGGGGTTATTATGACCCTAAAGCTTGCAGACGTCTATTCACTTAAAATATCTTTATAGCACAGAATTGAATTAATTCTTGTGGGGAAACTGAGACTAGATCCTACTGTTTTTTCTCAGAGCCTCTTGGCATCAGAAAGAGCTTTATGTTCATCTAGTTTAATGTTTCTCAAACTTTAATGTGCATCAGAATAATCTGAGAAGTTCATTGAAAATATAGATTCCTGGGGCCATCCAAGAAGTTCTTTTGCAGGAGGTTGGTGATGGAGGGCAGTAAGGAATCTGAAAAATGTTTTTGACAATCAAATCACATAATCTGAGGCAGACATCTTGCAACCACACTGGAGGAAATACAAGTTTGGCTTCATCTTCCTCCCAAAGGGTTGGCTTTTCTGTCAGTGAACATGTACCCTCATCAGCCGAGTGATCACGTGGCAGGGGATTTATGGAAAGGATTCAAGGATAAGAAGTAATACTGAACTATAATGAACTTTGAGTTCTGAGATCTGTTTTGATCTTTTCTATAACATCCATGATTGATTGTTGTCCACACTCCGTTGGAATATTTCTAGTGAAACGATGTCCACTACATTACAAAATAATGTTATTTTGTTATGCAATAACTCTAGTTATTCATTATTTATTAATCCTAAGTTGTCCTCACACTAACCCTTGTTCTACTCTCTATACTAGGAGAGCAAATCTGCTTTGTCTACAAGGTGGCCCTTCGGATATTTAAAAACATCTATCACATCCTACTAAGGGTTTTCTTTTCCAAGATGAACTTTGCTAATGAACTTTAGCCATTCTACAGTTTGGTTTCCAGGTTTTGACCACTCCCTACGCCAGGTTAATCCTCTAGACTTACTTTAATTATCCAAACATGCTTTTAACGCAACACAATAATCTAGATACAGTCTCACTATTGGGGAAAGCTACAGGCTGAGTTTTGAGAGATGGTATGTGTGGAGTGGTAGGGAATGGAGACAGATTACAGCCATTGCCCCACTCGATCTGCAGACCATACTACTACTGACTTTGTATAAAATGGCATTTGCTTTAAGGAAAAAATAGTATTTTTTTTTTTAACTTCTATAATGTCAGTGGTAAACAAAAACTCACAGATCATTTTTTTCTATGGGCTTCTGTCAAGCCAGTTCTCTTCTGTTTGACGTGTATTTGTTTATCCAAACCTACATGAAGTCATGTAAATGAAATAATGGATTTATTTTAGCCAGGTAAGCATCCTTTAGAGAACTCATTCCTTCTTTGGCAACAAATTTCTTTTCGATGTGACTTAGACAGAAGAATTGTTAGTCCATGTAACATTTTGAAATTTACTTACATGCACTATAGGCTCCTTTAAAACCAGTGTTTTAGCGTGAGAGCATACACACACACACACACACACGCACACACATGCACACACACATGCACACACACACAGCAAATAACCATGTGAGATGATGGATGTGTTAACTTGATTTTGGTAATCATTTCTTAATGTATATTGTATCAAATTAATACATTGTATATCTGATACACATACACACATACATATATATATATATATATACATAATTTTACTTGTCAATTATACCACAATAAAAATGGGGGGAAAAAATGAATTCTGAGAACTAGCTTGCTTCTGAATCTGTTTACAGATTAGCAGCTCCACAGACCAGCTGGGTCATGCTGGCTAAGTTCTTTCTCACCATTCCTATTAGAGTAAATCTGTTCAGAAATGGAACAGGGAGGATCTGTCACTCTGAGGAAACATACATCAAACGGGATGATTAATCTTATATATGACACTTTAGATTATATTAGAGGCCCCGAGTTTTGACTACCAAGGTGCAACACATCCCCTAGGTACCACTTCTAAAAAATAAAATAAATTATTTTTGTTTTCAAAAAGACAAAATAAAATCTTCTGATATATGGAAATTCTTTTCCTTAATTTTCTAAAATGTTCGAACCCTGACAAACTAGGGAACATTTGGGTCATTCTTCCTCCAATTCCCACCTTTTCTATGTTGGATCATTGCAGGATTTTCATATTTTTATTTTATGATAGCTTAGACAAAATCTGTGTTTTCTTCCTCACCACAAAAGTCCCAAGGACCTTGCTAAGTATACTACGTGGAGTGCCGATGCAATTTCATTAATGTTATTATTTCAAACAGTAGCAGATGACTTGCAGTTAAATAATTTAAGGAAAGAGGAGAATACAGTTAATATAAAAATTTGGTTATGCATTTTTGTCTGCCTTAATACATTTGTTTTATGTTATTTTAAATTAGCAGGTTTATATAACATCTGGAGGTTATACCAATATATTCCCCTATTTGTATCTATATACAAATTGTATATTCTGTGTGTAGCTTATGTATGTAACATAATATTTACATCTCTCTCTCTCTCTCTCTCTCTCTCTCTCTCTCTCTCTCTCTCTCTCATCTCACTCTTTATATCTAATTCTTAGGTATGTTTGCATAAAAATGTGACTTACGTCAATTATACTTGCTTTAATTTAACAATGATACCAATGACATCAACTAATTTCAGCTATGCTTAGAATGAGATAATTTATTTTAATTTAAACATCTAAAATTACATAACAGATTTAAATTCATCTAAAATGAGGTTCTCTCTGGGATATGAAAGTTAAAGTGACCAAGTATGTTTTCCTCAAACTCACCATCTAGTTTTCTGAAACTCTCTACCCAAGACCCACCCCCAACCACCTATTTAGAATGCCATTCTTCAAATATGTTCTTTGCCATTTTAGGAATACAGAACTGAGAGTATTGGGAATTCAGTTTTGGTTTTGGGTTAATATCCAGCTAAGTATTGGCAGGAACGTGGCATCTTGACAATACAAATGCCTTTTTGAATTTCTCACAGCACCATTCTGAACTTTTTTGTAATCAAGAAAAGAGCAAATAATTTCTCTTTTCCATTAAATATTCAGTGAGCAAATACTAATCTGAAAGAAAATTGAAATTCTTTCTGTGGCATACTCAATAAATGACACTTTAGATTGTATTAGAAATATTATAATTCTCTTTAGGTCAGTTAACTGGGTGAAAAACAGAAATATAAAATGAAGCTTAAGCATTATATTAAGTATTACATTGTGTGCCTCCATCCCTAGGCAATGTGGGATGGTGGAAGGGCTGATGGCTTTGGAGGCAGGACAGACTCCAGTGAGAATCTGGCCTCTGACACACTGAGCTGAGTGGCCCTATCTGATGATACTCTTTGTGGGTCAATTTTATTTTTCTCCTGAAATCCATCAGTTCTCTGGAACCTCCAGCAAGTGGAGGCTCTGATGAGATATTTGCAAGTCCACATCGAAATCTAGTAGGCTCTGGACCAGCATGGGTTTCTTCAGGGGCAGTAGGTATCCCCTGTTGATGGAGAAGCCATGGCAGGATACTCGCACATGGTGTTAGAAGCTCAGCCCCTCAGTGGGCCATGGCCTCTGCCACTCTGTACCATTTTGGGGGCTGGAATGCTTTCTCCATAAAAGGCTGAGATGATTCTCTGAGCAGCTTTCTGTTCACAAATCATCCCTTTCTTTATAAAGTAAGACGTATTTTAGGGCTCTTTACTATTTCAAAGAGGCATTTGTTCTTATTTTCTTATGCATTGTTTGCTTGTAGGTGTCTTTGTTGGAGTAGAGCAATACCAGAGTTCCACTATTGGTTTCGTGTCAGGCTCTTTCTTCTGCTGCCCCATTGGCCACCTGATTGAGTGACTACATTCTCTTATCCACAGTGACCTCTCCTTTCCAGTACCTGGAGCAGGATACTGTACTGCACCTGGGCTTATGGCTTCCTTTCCCTTTTGACTTGCCTCTAAACATACCTGAAAGAGCCACCAAGCTTCCTGTTGAAGATGTGAGCTTGAGGGTGACTGGAATTACAGTCAGTCAGATAGAGGAATGCTTTTTTTTCAGACTTGCCCACCTTTCTCCTAACACCCCGACCCCACCCCACCCCAAACTTTCATTCTTGAAAGTTTCTTTGTTGTCCAAGGACCACTTCTGTTTTCAGGGTCCCCTTTAAATTTCTCCTATCTAAAAAAAGGATTGAGGCTCTCCTCTCCATATCTTCCTCAAGTCCCCTAAGTGTGATAGAATTAATCCAGGGGTTGGCAAACTAAAGACCTATTGGAATGTAGCCGAATCCATTCCTTTGACCAATGGCTATTTTTGTTCGGCAAAGGCAGACTAGAGTAGTTGCAACAGAGACTGTATGTCTCATGGAGCCAAAAATGTTTACTTTCTGGGTTTTTACCAAAAAGTTTGTTGAACCTTGAGCTAATCTAAAAGAAAATGTCTGAGATAACATGACAATGGTGAACTATGGCTCCTGTAGCTATTTATCATACATAGCCTATTTCCACTTTAGTAGGAAGGAGTCTCGTTTAAACCCAGAGGAGTGACTTCAGGCAAAGAACAGAAATAATACGTAGGGAGCAGTTGTCCTGTTCCCGGCATCCCGCAGTTGCTGGTGATCAGTCGGCTTGACTTGACAAATGTCGGGGGTTCTCGAAGTGCGGTCTCCAGGCAATTGATGTCTCTTGCAATCCTGTTGGAAATGCAACTTCTCAGGCCTCACCCCAGACCAACTAAATGAGAAACTCCAGAGTGGGGCCAAAATCTGTGCTTTAACAAGTCCTCTAGGTGATTCTGAAGAATGCTATCATGTGAGAACCAGAGATGTATGTAAAGGGTTTTGTAAGCTTTAAGGAGTGAGACAAATAAAAGCTTGTAATTCTGTTACATGTTGAACCAGTCTTGATGATACAGAAGGAAGAAGGATATTATTGGGAGAGAATTCTTATTTTTTTTCTGGTATCCAAGCAAAAAAGGGATGTCCAACAGGTTGTAGTGGCAAGCACAGAGAACTAGAGGCGGGGAGAGAGGTCAGCAGGGAAGGAGAGGGATGGAAAAGAGGAGTGGAAAGAGAAAGAGATGGAAACAGATGGAGAGAGAGGCTGGAAAGAGAGAGACAGGTGGAGAGAGAGAGGGGACATTGAGAGAGACAGACAGACAGACAGACAGACTGAAAGAGAAAGGAAGAAAATAGAAAAGGTGAAATGAAAGTAGCCATGAGAATTGTGTTAACTTCTCTGGTTTGTAACTGGAGGCAGGGTTCAAGTGCAGCCACCCTGCAGCCTCTTTCGGGTAAGGTTTCCTGGTGGAAGGTGAACTTGGAGCTGACCGGGTCGAGTGGTCCCTTTGCCCTGACCAGTTCAGGAGCTGTGCAATAACCGTCCAAGTACCTGAGAGTGTATGTAACTTACTGGGCGGCCAAGCCTGGTAAAGATGTCAGAATGAGTGTGTGCTTATTTTAAATGTTAAAATAAAAATATGTGTATAGAAAAAATAAAAAGTAGTTTGAGCAAAGATTTCTTTACAGAAACTATCTTCAATGACCTTTCAGATTTTCTACTTGAGATTGACACTGTACTGCAAATGGCCTTTGACCAGTGGGTTCAACTGTAGCTATTATGATGATAATTCCCATTTCCTGAAGTAATCAAAAAATGGAAATAAAGCTCAGACATTAAGGTATCCAAGTAAACACACCCAGCCCAGCGCCTGAACCAGGATAGGACCCCGGGACTGCTTGTTGCCTGAGGCTGTCCTCTTTATATAACACAAGGTGGGAGGGACAGGAGGTTCCCTACTACCTCACTGGTAGCACTGTTACAGCTGCGTCTCCTGAGCTGTTCTGCATTTGGCTGGCTGGGTTTGGACTTCCTGGAACTCCGATGGAATACAAAGTGATTAGAAGTCCTGGTGCTTGACAGGAAGCATGCTGGGTCTACAGGAGCACAATGTGTCCTTCCTAACTTCCTAGAAGAAGTGCCCTGCTACATTCTCTGCACTGTGAGATTGATGAGCATGGCAACTTGGAAAAAGGCTTCACTGCACCGTAGCTTTAATATACTCCTTTTGACCATGGAGTCTCCAGAAAGAGGCATGCCCAGCTCACCCAGAGACTGACTGTTCAACAGAATCACTGCAGGGGTCGGCAGGCTGAAGGTTGTCAAAACGTATTTTAAAATTCAGTATTCCTGTTGTTTTTCTACAACAGATTACTGAATTTATCCCTTGATGAAATATTTTTGGGAATATACAAACAGTCTGTTACGAAAGCATGAAGCGAACATGAATTTTAAAAAGTTGAGGAGACGCTGCAGTAGATTGTGAACTCCTAGAGGATTCTAGGCTTTGCCTGGAGACTCCATATCCCCATGCCTGCCTGCCACGAGACCCTGATCATAGAAGGTGCTCAAAACATGTTCGGAGAATGAAAATGATAAACCTGTCAAGAGACGTTAATTATCATAGTGATGCTAGAAGGAGACTCCTAAGCACAAGAGGTCTATTTTCAAGACTATTTTTAACACATGTCAAGGTCCTAAAGTATTATGATGGACTTTAACAAATGGGCATGCTACAGACGTTGACAGGGTCTTAGTCTCTTGCCTAGAATTCATTACCTTGTAAACAAGTCTCTTTTCTCATCTTATGACTTCATGGTGGCCAAGTCGTGGTAAACTTAGAAATGCAGGTCGTTTTGCAATTTGGTGCCTTTGGCCAATGCCATCCAGCCCAGATACCCTCGCAGTGCAGCAGGCAG
This sequence comes from Rousettus aegyptiacus, assembly GCF_014176215.1. Lineage (NCBI taxonomy): Eukaryota > Metazoa > Chordata > Mammalia > Chiroptera > Pteropodidae > Rousettus > Rousettus aegyptiacus. Next base: position 78,229,694 of record NW_023416287.1, read on the forward strand.
AAGACTGTGGGGGAGAGAGTTGCATGGTATTAGGCTGTAGCCTAGACCTGGCTGCCCCCGGTCCAGGACCAAAGCTGAGGCACGAGAACCCTCTGTGTTAGGTTTTTATTAATGCTGTCCTGTTGCTGTGGATGAGAAGGATGAAGAGGCTTAAAGGGGACAGAGCTGCAATCTTAAACTCTGCTAGTCATGAAGAACGTTGGAAGTAGTCCAAGCCGGTTTGGTATAGATAAGGTCGCAGCTGCTGCTGCTGCTGCTGCTAACATAATTTCAGTGAAATTCAGATCTCTAGAAAACAGATAGAAGCAAAAGTGAATCCAAATATAGTATTGATCTTATTTCCCACTCGCCTCTTCTGGTGAAAAATCGGCCTGCTCTCAAATCACAGCTCCCTCGTGCTGAGGAGAACTTTATTTCTTTTCTTTTACATTAACGTATAGTAGACATTACAACGTTGTATTAGTTTCAGGTGTACAACACATTCGACCATGAAGACACATGCTGTGGCCTCATCCACGTGCGAAAGGGATGGGCCTTTCCTGGGATTGAGATGGAGGAGCTGAGGACAGAGCAGGGACGTCTCGCAGAACCCCAGGGTGTCTGTGGCGAGGAGCCTCTGTGAGAACAGCTGGACTCCCCTGAGCAGTCAAGGGCCCAGCATTGCCACAGTAAGAGTGGCCACTCAGGGCATGGCAAAGAGACTGGGACCTCGTGGGCTGCCTACCAAAGCAGTGTCAGACCCTTCTCCCTTGTCCCCAGTCTTGTTTTGAGCAGATAGCGATTCACTCAGGGAACATTGGCCCTCTCAGGGTTCCAGAGGGTGCATTAGAATGGAGCCAAACTAATCATGATTCTCATGTTTTCTTTCCTTGTGATCGAGTTAATTGTAGGCATGTGACATAATTCTGGCCATGGAGACCTAAGGAGAAATTCGCTGGAGCTTCCTTGGGAAAGACTTCCCTTTCTAGTTTTAGTTATTTAAAGAAGAGGATTATTGACATGTGAAAAGAAGTTTTCTCTCTTCTTTCAGAATCAGTTGTTTGAGGAGGTGATCCCTAGATCTGAGATAGCCATTTTGAAACTGTATTAATTATCTGTCGCTGCCGTCTGTGCTTTACAAACTTGGGGGTTTAAAACAACTGATTTATTCTCTCACAATTCTGGTGACTGGAAGGCCAAGATTAGTGTCACTGGATGAAAATGAAGAACCCAGAGGGCCCCGAGGAGAACCCTTGCCTCTTCCAGTTTCTGGTGGCTGTAGGCATTCCTGATCTTACCTCCTTATAACACCAATCATCAAGGCCAGGACCTTAAAACCTTCCTCTGCTCCATCTTCATGTCTCCTCCTCTGTGTGTTATAAAATCCTCTTTTTCCTTCCTCTTATAATGATACATGCAATTCCATTTAGGGCCCACCTGGAACCTGATGGTCCACTCATAATCTCCCCATATCAAGAATTTTACTTCGTCATATAAGACCCTTTGTACTATATAAGGTAATAGTCACAGGTTCCAAGGATTAAGGTGTAAATATCTTTTGAAGAGACGTGTTTCAATTTGCCACTGAGTTTCTGAGCTAGGCAACCTTGGGTGTATTTATCTGTGGACTGGGGGTCATGTGGATAAGAAGCAACAAGATGCTAAAGATGATGCTGAGGGTGTTGGGAACACTCGGGCCATCCTCCGAGTGCACGACCTCACTGAGCTTGCTTGCCCTCCTATGCCAGGTCCCCACCCAGGCGGCTGTGCTGGGGTTTGTTCCTTCTGCATGGAACATAGTCTGGCCAGAGTAGATAAGTCCCACGCCAGACTTGCAGGTGACAGCTGGAAGGGCCAGATGGTAGTCACACTCTTCTCAATCCTCCTTGCCAGCCACTTCCTCCAAGTAAGAGCCCAAGCTGGTCTATGAGGATCATGCACAGCTTGACTGTTACCCTCGCCCAGCTGGGCAGTGCTGCCTGCAGCTCCCAGCTCTTTCCTGGTTCTTGGCTTCCAGGTGCCCTGGGAAGTGACATCTCACCTCGCCTGCATGTGCAGTTGGCCAGAATGACTTCACCAACATCAAGAACCTCTGACAAGCATTGAACGTGAGAATGTGCACGCTGCCATGTGTCTTCATGAAGTCTCACAATGTCTGGGTGCAGTTCTGGCACATCGGCCAGTAGAGCCTCAGGTAAAGTGAGGCTGCAATAGGCCATGATCCCCTCCCTGAGCATCCTGGTGGCAGTACAGCAGCTGGGGACTGGGGTCCACACGGACAGGGTCTGCACAGGACTTGAGCCCGCCGTAGCCTTCTTTTTATGTGAGATAATGTACTCTTCTTTTTAAAAACATATTTTATCAATTGTCTTACAACTTGGACTTAAAAATACTTGGCTGGAAAAAAATTTTGCAACAACTTCTTGGAGATGTCTTAACATATTTGAGGTAGAGTAAGGAAAGGGGGTTGCATTTTGAGGGGATTGATTTTTAGTATATAAATTGATAAAGGCTAAGCAGAGTTTCTCAACCTTGGCACTGCTGATATTTTGGGCCAGATAATTCTTTGTGCGGGGGCTGTTGCATGCATTGTAGGATGTTTAGCAGCATCCTTGGCCTCCATCCACTAGATTCTAGTCCAGTTATGACGACCACAAATTCTCTAGACATTTCCAAATATCCCCTGGGGAGCAAATTTTTCCCCAGTTGGGAACCATCGGTTTAATGCTATAATATTGGGGATATTTAATAGAAATGTGAATTTATTTTGTAATTAGAGATGCCTGAGATCAAATTATTCAGACTGTACTTGTCTGGAGAACACACCTCCTAATCTTTCAGTCTTTTGTTGGTTTAGGGGAGAATGTACCTAGAGTATGAATGCCACAATACTTATAAGTATAAATTAGTTGATCCTGTTTAGGGTATATACAACTAAAAGTAACTGCATTTGGTTATATAGAACATATTCATCCAGGTGTTTTCTTATTTGACTTATTGTTGTCGGTGCCTCGTGCATACCTAGAATATATAGTATACAAGGACTATCATGTTTTTATGACGGTTGTTTTTAAGACTTTACTCCATAGCCTTTCGACTCCTCGGGCCAGGAGGAGAAAGATTCTTCTGGCGATGAAATATTCTCCATGTCAAATCTTTACACCTCCATACTTCTTTTGCTTATAGTGACACATGTGTGAGCTTGATTATCCATGTGTCCACCAAACTCCGTATGTACATGTCTGTTCAGTATCCGTATCTCTGCAACTTGCTCGTGTTTCTTTTGCACTGTCCTCCAGCGTAACTGCATTCCACGTCTCCTTCAGAAGCCGGCTACGTCCACGTTCACCAAAGGACGTTTCCCATAACTCCAGTCAATACTACACTCGCAGTGTTTGCTTGGCATTTGTACTACTTCTTGACATTTGCTTGGAGATTTGAGATCGATCCGTACCTTGTATTTTTCTTTAATTATTTCATATGTCCAAGCTTTGTTTAATCCGTCAAAGCATCTGCTCCTTGAGGGGAGGACCCCTTATCTCTACTATAATAATCTGTATCCCTCACTCCCAAGCAATTCTGATTTAAAAGATTATTGGGCACAGGGCAGGTACTCCATTGGCAAAGTACTCATTGAACTTATCTGAATGAAGAACATCTTAGCAAGGCAGCAGCTGGATTTTCATTTCACCTTAAAAAAGCTGTTTCCCAAAGGGATGGCCAACATGGCTATTGGCCAGGAGTCCTGTTTAAGCTAGGAGAAGGACTGGTTTTCTGCCAACCTGGGACATGCTCAGTTTGTTCTGTAGAGAAAGCTTGACACAAATATATGACATATACAAAGAAATCTGATACCTGTAAAAGGCTTCGTTTGCTGAGCCCTCTGTGCTACTGAAGCAGTTGATTAAAGTCATTGACTATTCCAGAGGCAGCAGTTGATAAGAGTAGCTTAGGATTTCAAAGTGCGGTGTGCTTCAGCTCAGAAACTCAAAAGGAGAGTTTCCTTCAAGAGAAGACACCGAAGAAACAGGGTTTTTCATCTCATATGGGGGCTTTATTTACACTGAGCAAGGGCACCTTCCATAAACAAAAGTGAGATTGTGTCTCAACTCAGGGACATTGCTCCTCTGTGAGCTCTCAGTAATATTAAATGGAATTTCTGTATTTCATAAACCCTAAGGCATATTTAAGAAATATTTTTACATCTTTGAATTCAGGGTAAATCTTGCAATCAGAGCCAGTAGTACTGGGCTATAGTGGTTATTTTGGGGAGTGGACAAGAAAGCTTGCAGCATGAATGGAGTTAGAAGAAAACCCTAGCATTAACAGTGCATCGGTTTTTGTTTTCGTCCTGTTTGTTTTTTTAAGTCGGTCAGTACTGTTGAGCTAAGGCATGGCGCAGTGTGGAAAAGGGCATGTATCACGGAGGAGTCAAAGTGGTAAGTGTAAGGTGTGGAATGAGAAGTAGTGGTGGAATTCGCTTCTTTTTCCTCATGATGGATGTACAGAATAATATATGGAAATTGGCTAAGTCTAAGTGAGTTTAAAAGAGTTCTTTCTGCAAGTTCAAAATTCTGCTTTTAAATGGTAATAAAGCGTTGGGCCATATTTTTTGTTGGCAGAATTATTTCTTAGTGATACATCCTCATAATGGTACATCTAGCATACTGTGTTTTCTTAGATTCAATGAAATCAGCATCAGGGGGATTTTGGTGACATGAAAAAAATGAGTCAAATAAAAATTATTCTTATACAATAAAAAAGGCAGTATCTTAAGATTCAGGGAAGGAATCTGAGTTCTAGAATCCTTAGTTACTATTTAGTAAAGAATGTTCACCCTTTGAATTAATTTTTTTTCTTTTGTCCTTGCTTAAGATTTTTCTATTTTAATTACTATTTTTGATCATTGTGATTCCATTGCTATTGCTAATAAGAAGGAACCAGTAACGTTGGTGGCCCTACTATGTTTAAAATGTCTAATCTTAATACTGAAGGCTCAGCTCCCCTGCTCGCTGTGTTTCTGTTACAGAGCTTTTTTCAACCATGCCATGAATCAGTTCAGGTAGAAGAAAACAGTCATTCCCTTAGTTGCAGAGCCTGGGGTGTCCAGACCACACAGAGCCTCTATTTTCACTCCAGTGTTATACAGACCTTATCCTTTTCTAGATACTTCCTGACACAGGAAAGTTTGGGGAGCCCTGTTCTAACAGACAGGTTGCTGGTGGCTGCTCTGAAAGAATATGGGACAGACAAAATTAAGGACCCCGTCGCCTCCAAGGTCTTGCTGCTGTTTGCACAGGTTTTATCCAAAAATTTCCTAGCAAGAGTCACACCATTACTGCACCGGTTCAGGAATATTTCTTTCCACATTTGCAATCCAGAAGAAGTCTGATCGAAACCTTTACTCCTCTTCCCAAAAGATTGGAAGGAGGAACTTGGTATTAAAGTAAAGAGTTAAAGCACTAAAATCAGCATTCACTCTACAAAGGTCTTTTAAATGTGGTCTCTGGGCCAGCAGAGTCAGCACCGCTGGCAACTTGGTGGAAAGGCACGATCTCAGGCTCCGGTCCACATCTCTGAATCTGACACCCTGGGGTGGGGCCCGTCCTTCTCTCCTTGAAGAAACCCTCCAGATGATTCTGATGCTTGCTTAGGTTTGAGAACCACTGATCTGTAGAATTTCCAGAACACAAAAGATAGGAAAAATGGAGTTCTTGGTCTCTTGCCCAAAAGACAGTGGAATACCAGTATAGTGGTCTTTTTGTTTGACTTAGGGCAAAATTACTTAGCTTTCTTTGCTGGGCCTGTTTCTTCCAGTGTAAAATGAAGGCAACAGGTTAGATCTTCTCTTTGTTCTTTCTCTGTGTGTGTGTGTGTGTGTGTGTGTGTGTGTGTGTGTGTGTGTGTCATGGCCCTCTGTGTTTTTAAATTGCAGCAGGTACTGTGTAGTATCCTTCACAGGACTATAGGGGTGGAGGTAGGAGTGGGAGTTGCCACGTATGTTTTCAGGATTCTTTCATGATGTTAAAGAAGGGAGGAACCATCTTTCCACACAGGGGTGGTAGGAATTAGCCCAGCCAGGGTTTTTCCTGCTTGATGAGTAGATTACTGAGTAAAGGATGAGAGCTCAAGCCTTCCTTTCCAGTCTCCGGGGGCCAAGCCCGGCCCTCACAGTAACCCTGACGTGCTGTGATGTCAAGCACATCTTACTAATTGCCTGTATCTCAATTCTTCTGCCTGTGATGCAAGAAATCAATGAAGGAAACACTTTATGTGTATAGTACAATGATCAGAGAGCAGACACCCAATAAAAGCTCTATTTTCTTTCCTTTTCAACAGAAATATTGGAGTTCACTCGTGTCAAAGACTGCTTTTTTAGACGTTGAATCTTCATCCCTGCATTATTACGTAGGTTCCTACGGTCATCTCTTGTGTGAAACATTTGTTGCTGGACAGTTAGTGTTCTTGCCAGCTCATGTGATTGTCCTAGGCCAATAAAGCCCAACTACTTGCCACCAATCCAATATGTATTGAGAGCTCTAGGCACTTTTGATGACTTGTTGCTTATAAGCACCCGCGGTTTCAGGATATCCCATAACTGTAGGTTTCCTCTCTGAAGCTGCTGGCCAAATCACATAGCATGCCCTTGTTTAAGTGGAGGCAACATGAATGTATGATGTCAATAAGTGAGAGATTTGAAGCAGTTTCTATTAGCGCTTACATATTTTATTTATTCATGTTATTATTTTCCCCAGGATCTTATAATTCTTCATATCAACAGCAAAGAGACAATTCCAGTAGTTTGTATTGACTCCATTTAAGATGTGGAAACTAAGGCTTAATCTGAGTAATTTACCAAAGGTCACTCAGTCTGTGACAAAACCGGAATATGAGCCCAACTGTTTTCCATTCCAGGGTCAGTGCTCTTTCTACAGAAGCAAAGATCTCCTAAGAACGAATGTTTGCTTGGTAAATCGTTTTAGTGTTTGCATAAGGGTTTCTCTGATTCAGGAAGGTGCTGAGAGAGTGTTAAAATTCAAGTTTAATCAATCCACCAATTAGTATCTGTTGAATGCCTGCTGGGTGTAAAGATCACACTTGGTACAGTAGGAAATAACAACAAAAAGAGATAAAACTGATCACAGTGTAGTGAAGGAAGAGAAAAATATGCACATGAAATGATGGCTCATTCAATGAGGCATCAACGAGTGTTTCAAATGAGGTGAAAAGGCACATGAGCCCTGGGCAACTCTCTTGCAACCAGGCTGGTTGGGATAGATGTTTTCTGACATGGCGTCTCTATAAAGTTTTACTATATTTCTGACATTCAATTTTCACAACAGCCCTGTCCCCATTTTACAATTGGGTAAACCAAATCATGGAGAGGTGAAATTAAACTCCCCGATGTGTACATTTGACAAGAAATAGGGATGGGAATCAAACCTGGGTTTTTCGAATCCCGGTCTTATGCTCCTTCAATGCAATTATTTATTAGAACTAACTCTAGAAAAGGCTTAGCATTTATGCTTCCCCCCAAGCAGGCCTGTAATCATTTAAATGCCAAGAAACAAGGATTTAAAGACCACAAGATTGTATTAATGAGAATTTTAAGAAATTGCATAGAGAATGAGTAGTGTTGCTTTGAAGGAAAGCCTTTTTTTCCCTTTTTCTTTTAAAAGCGGCTACGTGGATGTTTGTTCAGTTATGTGCCAAGGATTCAGATATTAAGAAAAGCAGTTGAGAATTTGTGTAGCTTTAGAGAGACACACATCCCCCACACCCCAAATACTTCCAGTGGGAGGGGTGTGCAGCCTTGGTGTGTTAGAGACTTCTGAAAGCTGTGGGCAGGGTGAGGCTGGTTGGGGTGAGTGGGAGCCTCCCAGGGGTTAGGGTACCATGAAGCTCAAAGCACTACCTTTGAAGTAAAGGGAAGTCATCAGCAAGGCCATGCAGAGGAGCAATTTTCAAACATTTTAGAAAGTTCAGGCAGCCGCTAAGTAGTCTATCCCTGGGGTGGTACCAGAAGCCTGGGAAGTGGCATCCATCTAGTTACTTAACTGCAGCTGTAACTTTCATGGGCATCAGGGCTTTGACGGAAGGCAGGAGAACCCGACGGTGAGTGAGTGAGGCTTTTTCACTGTGTGAAAAGCAAATGTCAACACAGCCTGGAGAGAAATGAAGCTGACCCAAAGGGAAGCGTAAGCACAAACTGTTTGCTTAAGGAGAAGGTATCTGAGGGAAAATTGGAGGTACCTGTTTTTATTTTATTTATAAGGAAGTTTTTAAAAATATCAAAGTCTTCTTTTGAAGCAGGGACTTACTATTTTGGATAATAATGTCTAATATATTAGCAAAGAGTAACTTAAAAATAGGAGGATACTTTCTGCTCATGGTAGTTCCTGGTAATGGAGCAAAATATAACCTCCATTAGTAGCCACAGGAATGGTCCAATTTAAAACTTCAAAATATATTAAAATATCCTTTCAAGTCCAGACAGATTAGAAAATTGAAGTCTGTAATACCTACCACAAAGATCTCTGTGTAATAAACCCTCAAATATTTATCGATAAAGCAAATTTAGTTTTTCCATTTTTGAAGGCTTTTCTCAGAATCCTAATTTCCTTCTGGATTCTCATATCTATGTTTAGTCTACTGTTACTTTTCCCCTATTCATAGATAACCATGAATACATACTGAAATTTAATTAATAGAAATACTCAGAGTGCTCCATATCTGCAACATTATCATTAAATGGATATACTATAATATGCACCATTATCAAATAAGAATACTCCAAAGTGGGCCTAGCTAGGAACCAGTTTTCCTTAATGAATCACCGATAATACAAAGTTCTGTCGTTCATTCTCATAAAATTTGTGCGGATCACTACTTCCCGCTTTTTAATTCTACTCTGGTTTATTAGCTTAGATATCATGAAAGTCTCCCCACCTAGACCCTCGAGCTATTTTGGCATATATGTAATAGGAACTTAGATTTCCTCCGTTTCAATCATCCTAAGGGTGGTGATATTAAAGCCCAAAGAAGGTAAACAACTAAGAAATAATTCTAGTGTTTAAATTTTGAATCCAGAAGGATCCCTAGTAATGATCAAAACCAGCCAAGCCTCTTTACAGATGGAATCTGAGGCCAGAGAAGGTTAGGGTCTTGTTCAGTCTCGCCCAGCACGTGGCAGACTTGTGGGGACCACCCAGAGCTCCCCAGAGTTATCAGATCAGTGCTTCGCCCATCAGGCAACATTTGGCTTGTGTTGCACCTGCCTTAGTAGCAGCAGGTTTTCCCTAGAAGGCAAAATTTTAGCTTTGAAATTTAGCTGACTAATATTCTTTCATGGGCCATGTTTGTGCTGTTATATCTAGGAAGTCTCTGACTCATCCAAGGGCACAAATATTTTCCATTTTATTTTAGAAGTTTTGTGGTTTTAGTTTTTACTATTAGGTCTGAGATCCTTTTTGAGTTAACATTGCACAAGGCATAGTAAATGTATTTAATTTAATTTTTTTTTTGCATACAAATTTCAATTATTCCAGCAACATTTGTTAAAGAGACTATTCATTTCCATTGATTCATCCTGAACCTTTGTCAAAAATCAAACCTCCCCCTCTCTGCCCCCACGTCCCACATACACACACAGTTCTATTTCTAGACTCTCTATCCTGTTCTTTTGATCTAGGTGTTTATGTTTTCATTAATACCACATTGTCTTGATTGTGGTAGTTTTAAATAAATCTTCAAAATCAGGCAGTGGATGTTTTTCAGCTTTCTTCTTTTTTGAAATAATTTGGCTATTCTAGTTCCGTCACCTTTCCTTATTAACTGGAACTTTAATTGAAATTGTTTTTTGTTTGTTTGTTTATAACGTAACTTAAAAAAAATTAATTAGTTTCAAGTATACCGTACATTGGTTAGATATCTATATAGTTAGTAAAATGATCACCCCAATTGCTCCTTCCCTCCCCTGACCCTCCACCTAGCCAATGTATTAAGGCTAACTGCATTCCCAATACTGTGGTCCCCATCCCCAAGACCATCCATCGGCTACTAATTTGTACTTCTTTAACCCTTCACCCCATTCTCCCAGCTCCGCTTCTGTCCGTCACCAAATTGTCCACTATATTTGTGTCTGTTTTTGATTCGTTTATTTTTTTTATTCCTTAAATTCCACATATAAGTGAAATGACATAATGTTTATCTTTCTCTGTTTGATTTAAATACCTTCTAGGTTCATCAAAGCAATATATTTTTTCATTCTCTTCCTTTTCATATGTAGGAGTCTTGTTTTCTTATCTTTTCAGCCACTCTATCTTTTGGTTGGAGCACTTACTTCTTTTCCATTTAAGGTAATTGTTGATAGGAATGTAGTTGTTACCATTCTTTATTTCTATTTTTGATACATGTTTTTTCTTCTTAAAGAAGTTCCTCCAACATTTCCTATAATTCTGGCTTGGTGGTGATAAATTCCTTTAGATTATTTTTGTCTGGGAAGCTCTTTATCTGTCCATCAATTCTAAATGATAGCTTTGCTGGATAAATTATTCTTGGTTGTATATCCTGAGTCCTCATCCTTTTGAATATTTTTTGTCAAGCCTTTCTGTCCTGCATAGTTTCTTTTGAGACATCAGCTGCCAGTCTTATGTGTGTTCCCTTATATGCAATTTTTCCCCTCTTGCTGCTTTGAATAGTCTTTCTTTGTAGTTAACCTTCGGCATTTTAATTATGATGTGTCTTGGTGTGGGCCTCTTTGGATCCCTGATTTTTGGAATTTTCTGAGCTGCCTGGGTTTTTATGTTCATTGTCTGCACCAGGTTAGGGAAATTTTCTATCATCATTTCTTTAAACAGCTGTTCAACATCTTGATTTTATTCTGTGAATGCTGATATGATGAGTATTTGGAGCCTTAATAGTGTCCCATATCATCTTTAAATTATTTTTATAGTCTTGGCATCTTTTTTCTTACCATTCTGATTGAGTGTCCTGACTGGCTGTCCTGTCCTCTGCATAGGGCATCTGATCCTCTTCTTTATTCACTTTGTTTATTCCTTTATTTATTCCATTTAATATACTTCTCATTCAGATAATGTGTTCTTCATTTCAAACTGGTTCCCTTTTATAATTTCTACTTTCATTTTTATGTTTTTTATCTCTTTGTTGAAGTTCTCATTGAATTTATCTACACTTCCCAAAAGTTCATTGAGCATCTTTATAACTGGTGTTTTAAACTTTATACCTGTTAGATTACTTGACTCCCTTATATCTGGATCTCTGTTTTGTTCTGTCATACGGTTTCTTCTTCTTTGTCTTCCCTTTCTGGCTGCCTTTCCATGTCTATTTCTATGTATGAAGCAAAGCTCCTAAGTCTCCTGGTCTTATTAGTGTGGATTTGTGAAGTAGGTAGGTGTCCAGTGGCACAGTCCTGAGAGAGGTTCAGCTGCAGGGAAAATTTAGTCCAAGCCTCTACCCCTCTGGAGCCACCCGTTAAGATTCAGCAAGCAGTCCACAGATGCTGTGCTTATAATTGCCTCAAAAGGCCACACCAGAAACCAAGGTCAGCTGCCTCCATGAGTGTGAGTCCTAGCAAGGAGCGTCTGACTTGCTGAAGACACACCTGGACGTGGCTTGGGTGGAGCTGTGAGTTGGGGGAGGTGGGGTTTCAGGGAATCCTCTGGGTGGAGTGACTTCTGTTATCCAGTTTGACGACATCACAGGTGTGGTGGAGCTGTGTTGGGTGGACTGGTAGAGGGGAGGGCCCAACAGGGAGCAATGGATACCAGCGGCACTTCTGTACTGAGCAAGTCTCAACTTGGCCCTCATTCCGAAAATGTCTCCCTGTAAGTCCCTGGTGCCCACTGAATGCAGCCGAACAGGCACTGGTGCTCAGAGGGAGTAGGTCTGTCACTGTGAAAATCCACTCGTGGACGTGGCCCCTTTAAGAAGCATCTGCCGCTGCCACAGCCTCTGTCTCACGCAGCTGCTCGGGACCTGGCAGCCCCGCATCCTCACCCATCCTCACCCCGTCCTACCTTCTGCTGTTGCAGGTGCTTTCTTGGATTTTTCCGTAGTCGTATGGCTTGTTCATCTAGATCCCAGGTGATTTTTCCTTGCTCTTTGCTTCTTGTTTCCATCACAACTTTGATTTGGTCGCCAGAGGTATGAACAGAGCCTCTATCATCTACGCCATTTTTTTCTTTCTCTCTGATTGGGATTGTTTTTAATGGTATAAATCAATTTGGAAAAAGTTGACGTTATTAACAATACTAAGTATTCCAATTGATGATCATGGTATATCTATTCATTTTTTAGATTTTCTTTGACCTCTCTCATCAGTGTTTTCGAGTTGTTAGAATCCAAACCTTGCACATATTTTGTTAGATTTATTACTAAGTATTTCATGTTGTTTGATAATTTTGCAAATGGCACTTTTTTTATTCCAGTTTTACTTATTTATTGCCAATAGACAGAAATATGATTGAAGTTTAAGTATTGATATTCTGCAACTTTGCTAAATTCACTTTGAATTCTAGTAGGTTTTTTTTTTTTTTTTGAGATTCCTTGTGGTGTTCCATGTAGATAATTTTGTCACCTATTAATAGAGATGGTTTTATTTTGTCTTTTCTGTGTGTCTTTTCTTTTTCTTTTCTCTTATTGTACTGACTAGGATCTCCAGTATGATATTGAATAGGAGTGTACATTACTTTTTAAAAGTTGGTTAAATTCCCTTAAGTCCGTAGTCTGCTGAGATTTTTAAAAATCATGAATGGATATTAAATTTTGTCAAAACATTTTCTCTATTTACTAAAATGATCACATGATTTTCTTCTTTAGTCTGATAACATGATAAATTGCATTGACTTCATTTATTGAAGTTTGAAACCAGTTGCACATCCCCAGGATAACGCCACTTGGTCGTGTTGTTTTATCCCTTTGTAAGTCCTGACTTTGATTTCATAATACTTATTGAGATCGACTCCTCTTTAATTTCATTTTCCATTCTTCAATCTATGTGCGGTTTTCCTGCCTTGCTTTTGGTCCCTAACCTGGGTTTATTGTCTCGTATCTTTGTCAAGCAACTTCTAGGATGTCTGCTTAGCCCTCCAATTCCCTTATTCATTAAAAGTTGTGTCCTCATCTCTGTCAAGGGTTAAGATTCTGACAGCCATGTTTGTATTATAAGCTGATTGTGCCAGTAGGGGGCATCTGATCTAAGCTGAACCAAACATATTCTTTCCCAGGAATTTGGATTTAAAGTTTAAAGACACCAACTTAGTTTGCGCTGATTGCTAGAAATGAGAACGTGACGATTCAGGAGCAGGCTACCATCTGGGACAACTAAGTTCGGCCATTGTAAGAATAAGAAAAAATATTCTGGTTTGGGGAGAGAGAGAGATAGGACACTATTGAAGTTCATAGTTCTTCTCTTTGGGTTTCACGATTTGTACTGCTCTTCTCCATATATTTTCTTTCTTGCTTAAAATACTTTTCAATCAAATACTTGGAATCACAACTGACTTGGGCAAAATATGCTTCCGCGTCCTGGCACATTCTATTCCAGCAGCCTGGAACGCCGCACTCCCAACTGGTTTGCTACTACCGAATCTTCTAGACATCTGTGTATCTTCTGTTTGAGTGAAACTTATTTTGACTCTTTTCTCAGGTAGAGGCAGTATTCCATTACAATACCTATTGTTTACCCGTTCCATCCTCTCACATATACTATATATATATTTATAGTACTTGAGCTAGATTCTGAGTGTCAGGATTTTGGTCTTTAGTACATTGTATGCCCTGGGACTATGTTCGATCCATGCTTATATGCCGGTAAATGTTTGGCATGAATTAAGTAATTTAATGAATTAATCCAAATACTTTTCTTTTATAACCACCTCAAGGGCCTTTTATCACTCATCTTCAGAAGGAAGGGTTAGAGAGGTAACACTTCCAATATTTGTCTCTGTCCTCTGTAGGTGTGGTTATACATTAGAATCCCCTGGGGAAGCTTTTAGAAAATTTCGTTGTGTAGGCTTTTCCCTATACCGATTAAATCAGAATCTCTGGTGAAAGGACCCCAAATTAGATTTTCTTTTTTAAAAAAGTAATCACCTGGTATAGGGATGCCTAAACAATATGAACAATGCTGATAGCTGGGTCACATTACCGTAAATGCTGAAGTAATTGGTCTGAGGTGTGGCGGGGGGGGGGGGGCAGGGTTTTTAAAAGCTCCCTATTCTAATATGCAGCCAACTTTGAGACCCACAGCCCTCGAGGTGACCTCATTCTCTGGTTCATGGAACAATTCTTTAGGAACTTAAAATCTATGAGAATAATAGAAAGTCATACCTTCAAGGTTGCATGGGAAGCAGGTGGGGAAATCTGCAATTCAGATAATATGACCTCATTTTGTAGGCCTCGGAACTTGGTACTAACTACATTTGTCTGATGCAAATATATCAGTTATACAGCTGCCCCAAGATTATTCTTCTCAGAAACTGTATCATAACCCTGGTTATAGTACTCACAGATCCGTAGGTGGGTAAATGTGAAGTGGGCCACAGATGCTAAAGTGTGGCATCTAGAAAGTTGCTGACAGCAGCCTACACGCTTCTTCATTGCTGTCCTTGGTGCCGACTCTGATAAGGAAAGCAGAGTCCCTACATCTTCTGGCCCCCTCTGTTTTGACTGTAGGAATTAATGGTGTTTCTTTGCTTGCAGTAATTAATGACATTTATACTGGTGGGGAAAATGAATGCTGTTGCATTGTTATGAAACACAAAGCAAGGATAAGAAACATTTAGGTTAGTAATGAAGAACATATCTTCTGATGAGTTTGACACCCCTTTTAGCTAGTTTTATGCATGGCTCCTTCCCAAGACTGCTCAGCAGATTACAGCTGACAGAAAGGAACCAAAAATTATGACCACTTTACTGAGGCATGGCAAAGCTGCAAACCAGGCAGAATGTAACAGTGAAACAAACCAGTAATGGGATTTCTTTGTTCTCAGCATTCGGTCTAGACCTCCTCTGCAATTTGAATCTTTGAGCATCTGAGAATCAGCTCTTTTGTACTTATGCCTAAACTGTGATCCAGCTACTATGGTTTGACTATTTGGTCTCTCCCTTATCATTGGCCTTTCTGGGCTCCACCCTTATCTGTCCCTACATCTTCTGGCCCCCTCTGTTTTGACTGTAGGAATTAATGGTGTTTCTTTGCTTGCAGTAATTAATGCAACACCAAAGCCTTCATCCTTGTTGTGATTGGGCAAACACTTGCAAAAAAAATATAACATAATCCCTTGCTTATTCTTACTCTACTCTACTTCTAACAGCCCACCCAAATGAGAATCTCTTTGACATGGAGTCCTATCAGTCAAATCTCAGTGGCTTAACCAAACAAATGTTCCCTTCATGCTCATGGCCCTTATTGGTTGTTGGTTGGCTGGGGGTTCCTCTCTGCTTTACTTGCTCTTGGACCAGGACACTGGAGCAGCCAGTGTCCATAATATTGTCAGTAGCTGTGGCAGAGGGAAAATAATGTAGAAGAAGATGGGCCCCCTCTGTCTTCATTTATCACATTTCATTGCTAAAGCGTGTTTTAAGATCATGCATGCCTAATTCAAAGGCACAGAGACATGTAATCTTATCTCTGCCCAGCAGGAGAAATGGTTTTTTTTGGGGAAAAGCACAGGAAATCCTATTTTGGGCATTTTGATAATGGTTCACCCAGAAAAACACTGAGGATTACACATAAAAAATAGCTTTAAAAATATCCAAATCTCTGAAAGCAGCACTCTAAAATGAGAAACTAAGCAATCCCAAAGATGACCTTAGGGTTAACTAAATGAGTGTGTGTATGACCTTGGGGATAGAGACCTAAATGTTTAGGCCCCGCATTAGAAGTCTGTCTACGTAATTAACACTGAAATTTAGAACCAAAGGATAATACCACTGGGTGTAGTAAAAAAGACAACTTCGAAACCCTCATGTAATGGATGAAGTAACTGGAGTCCAGAAATTAGAAGCACCTCCCCCACCCCCCGTTCTCCTCCCCCCCCCCCGCCCCCAGTATTACACACAGAGTGAGAAGAAGCAGAGCCAAAAATAGAACCCAGTTCTGAACCTGGTCCGGTGGTCTTTGTGTTCTGTAGTATTATTTGTTTTAATTTATTGATTCTAAGGAAAGTCTGAAAAAATAGGTTCTCCTGTTCCAACTATAACAGCTGTGGACTCAGAATATGTGAACTTTGAACAGATTTGCTTCCAACTGTTCTTTCTGACACTGCTGTTTGGCTAAAGACACAATTCATTTCTAATAGGATTTAGAATTCATTGCATATGACTTCTAAGTGTTGATTTGTGATGTAGATTTTTAAGCACTGTTTTGTTTAAGGGTCGGTTTGGTTTGAACAACATTCTAGTAATGTCTTATAAAAAATATAGGTTGCGAGTACATAATCCAGTGGCTTGTGGGAATTATTTTCAGGAAAAATGAATTGTCTCCAATAAGAAGACAGGATTAGTCAGACTTGACCTGCTAAATTGAATGAGTTATACAGCATCAGATGTTCTTGGCATTGATCTTTTTAATGAGAAATGGGTCTATAAGGTCTGCTTTAGCCCTCTGTGAAATGTTGTATCAATTTGAACTTTTCATCATTTGATACATATCAGGATCTGGAGATGGGTTAGGCTGAGACCAAGTAAAATTAGCTCTGGGTGATAGCTTGGCCAGGTGGAACATGTCTAATTTGTTAACTTGCTGATCTCTTTCTCTTCCCTAAGCCAAAAGGTTCAAAAGACCAGACTCTAGGAAATACCTTTTATAGAGAGAAGAATAAGACCAAAGCCATCTAGCAGAAGCTTGTTGGGAAAATCTCAAAAAGTGTGCAGTCCCTCCTGCTAGGGGAAATAAAGCATCTGGGCCCCTTCACTTTCATGTCACATCCACAACTTCTGTCCTTAAATGCAGCTTTGGGGCCTAACAACTGGAGTTGGCTAGTTAAGTGAGTCTGAAGTTCCGTCTTTAAAATCACCCAGCTGTTCTCTTTTCTCCAAAATAAAACTAACCCAGCTGGTAGGTGTGAGTTTCCCGCTGTGCCCCAGGAAGCTAAGGCCTGGAGACAGGTGCAGAGGGAAGAGGGAGCAGAGAGGGGGTGGCAGGGGTTGTATCTCTCGGAATCAACCTTCTCCTGGTCTGCTGAAGCGTTGTGGGTGGGGCAGCCCACGGGGAAGGGGCCGAGTGGTTAGGGGGGAAGGAGCCTTATTTCTTGCTGTGCTGTACAGACCAGTGTGAGTGGAAGGACAAGGTTCAATAGACTCATTGAATGATAGAGCTGGAAAGGGCCCTACGAACCGAGTCAAGTCCTTTTAGAGATGATGGAGCTGAGGTGCGCAGATGGATGTGCTTGGCTTATGGACACATAACTGGAGTCCAGATATTTCACTTCTACTGAGCTCTTCTTTGTCTTATTACTCCCAAGGCAGCATGGGACAGACATGTATGATTTAGAACCTGGTGTCAAAAACCCCGCACTATCACTGGGAAACAGTATAGTAATATAGACAATATACGATAAATAACGTTTGTAAGCAGCAAAGCCCTTATCTGAAATACCACTGAGTATGCTGAATGTACCTGAACAGGTTACTTAACCTCTCTGTTTCTTTGGTGCCTCTTCTGTAAGATGTTACACACACACACACACATGCACACACACACAAATATAGATAGGAAAGAATACAATTAAATATAAAAACTTAATATTTAGAGAAGCCGTGTTCCTGGCCATGGTGATAGTGGCTAGGGAAGGACGAAATGCCCCAGTGCGGCTGCTCCCAGACCAGAGGCAGAGCGCAGGTTCTCCCTCCCCTGCCTGCAGGTAGGGTCCTTCCCTGACCACCCATCGTTGGGGTTTTTTATTGTAGATAGAGCCCCAATATATTCCCTTGCAATGTACCCCCATTCTGCCTGTTAACTAAGACCTCGATAAAGAAGCATGTTTCTCTCACTCTTTGAACCAACCTAGGCAACAGCGTGATGGTCTAACAGAGTGGTCAGACTAGAAGGTGAGGGCCAGAGAAGAGGGGGCCACTCTGCTTTGCCCTCCCCTTTCCAAGATGACAAGTGATTTAGCGGGTAACTTCACGGTCTAAGTCAAGAAATGAGGCAAATGACAGTAACCGAGGGCCGTGTCTTGAGCGCTCTGATAATGCTTTGTGGACTCCTTCCTAGATCCAGTGAGCTCCCTGTTTGTACATAAACACCCTGCAAGTCCAGACTGGAGCCAGGAGATCTGAGTTCGAGTCTTCACTCCACCACAGCTGTGTGGTCTTGGGTGAGAACTTATTTTTGGTTCCCACTTTCTTGTCTTTAAAAGGGAGACAATTTTGTTTTTACTGTGTTACTTACAAGCTTGTTAAGTAGATGTAATAAAACATGTATGTGAAAGCACTAACTATAATGAGTAACATATCTAAAGTGTCTGTTATCATGAATGTCAGTGAGAGAGGCAAGGCCCACCCACGTGTTAAAGTGCAGGCGCTGAAATGGGAGAGTTATTTGTGACTTGGTCGTCATTTTCCCCAGGTCAGTTTTTAGGTGGGACATGCTGCTCCTGGAGCCTAAAGTGCAGGTGGAGGACAGAGCTAGACAGGAACATTCATTGGTGTTGAGAACACCTTTTCTTTTTGTCTCTATTCCTCATTCTCTTACTTCCCCTCTTCTACTCACTCATCCCAACTTTTTGCTTACTGTTTCCCTCTCCTTACCTCCCTGCGAGGCTGTCTTTTCCATAAGCATCAGTCAGTGCCAGTGTGAAAGTGCCCAGCAGGGCTGGAAAGGAAACCTCGGGTGAGTATACACCTGTCTCCCACACACGTGTGGGGGTGAGCTGCGTACCACTGGGCAGCGGGCAGAACGTGCTCGGGAGTCGAACCTCCTCTCTGTGTCTTGTATAGGCTGTCTGCCTCTGAGCCCAGCAGATGAACTGGGCCACGAGCCACCTGTGCATTTGGAGGAAGAACTGGCTCGAGCATGCCTTTGCCTGGGTGTCGTGACAGCGAGTGTGTGTCTGAACTCTTTTCTGTGGAGAGATTGGCCCATACATGGTTTTTCTGGCTGGAGCATCTTCTGACTAAAGATATCAAAAAATGCCACAGTCTAAAATGGCTAATTTTAGGACTTTGCTGGTAGACCCTGGCCTCAGGCCATTATAAATGGTGGCAGAGGACTGCTGAAGTGGAAGTTAAAGGCCTTTGAGGAAGGGATATGGAAACAGTCTTTCCTAGGAGGGGTGTCATGGCTAGTTGTGGTATTTGGATGAAAACAGCTACAAAGACATCCGGGGCTGTGTGGGGCTCTTGCAGAATAACTATTTTCAGGTGCATTCTCTGGTGGAGGGGAGCTTAGGGGAACGTCTTTGACTTCTGCTCCTCAAGGCAAACTCTGGCCGTCATCAGGTGGGCCTCAGTTCTGTGGGCTTCGTCCCTCCAAAACTTGAAGAACTTCCACTACGGTACAGTTTTGCCCTGGGATCTACTGTTGGAAACAAAAGAAGCCCATAAACAAAAATCAGACAGACAACAAACAAAGAGCCAGAATCTAACTTTGTATTTCAACCTGGAGTCATGAGGCTATTGCTTTATTCATTAATGCACTTATTCTTTATCACGTATTTGAATGCTAATAGGTGCTAGGTATGCATAAACTGATAGCTCTTGCCCCCTGATCTCACGGAAAGTTCTCACGTAGCCCAGTGCACACCCACATGAAAGTCTACCCCTCAACATCTTGGGCAAATTCACTTTGATTTTAGGGGGCAGAGATCAGTTGTAAAAAAAAAAAAAAAAAAAAAAAAGCACATTTGAAATACTGTGAATTATGCCCAAATCTTATGGCCAAAGTTTTTCACCCCTGGAATTCACTTTAATAAATAGATAAAATACTTGCAGCTGGGTCCTCTAGGTATAGTGTACATTGTAGGAATGAGAATCCTAGGGCCTTGACAAACACCTTGCTTTTCTGGGGATGGGGTTAATACCTTTGAACCGAAGGGGTAGAGTTCAAGTGTCTGGGCACTGTGTCCAGTGGAAGAGCTTAGTGAGAGGGAGAAAAGTAGGGCGTTTGGCCCCAGCGATAGCAAAGCGGGAGGCGAATGTGTGCACATCAAGCAGAATGCAGATGGCCCTGAGGAGTCCTGTCCAATGGTGCTCTGAGCCGCCTACAAACCCGATTACAAAGAGTAAACGTCTCTGCTTCTGAGCATGGCTCCTGCAGCTTTGGTTCCTCCAGCCTCAGTACTGGTCTGGTCAGAAGTGCCAGTGAGTCATCCATCAGTCAGGGGGAGTTTGCTCAAGTCATCTGCCTCATGAGTAGGTCTGGTCACACCTTTAAGTCTATGGGCTTCAGCAGTCAGGAGGCAAATCAAGGTTGGTTACAAGCTTTAGAACAGAAAAATGAGCTAAGATAAAGAAGTTACTGAAGCCGTCAGAGAAGTGGTGATCAGCTGTTTGCTACCATGTAAGAGAGTTTTTCTTCCTCCTGTCCCTATCCTGGTCCTGGGGCAGCATCCTCGTTCTCTGCATTACCCACTGGGGGATTCATGTCCCCATGGATCCATACCATACCAAAGATGTATGAGGCCTTGAAGGTGGCTAATTTCCTCCAGACCCTCAAATCCTGGACTGCTCCAATTGCCTCTGATAGCACCATGTTGGGTAGGACGCAAGGCTTCTTGCCATGTATTTCTTGGCCCAGCATTATATACTGTGAAATCAGACTCAAAGGATGATCAGAGAGAGTATCTTTACACATGAAAAGGAGTTGCAGGATATGGAAGCGAGGAGCCACATTTCCCTTTCTGCTTTGGAAAGCAGAGAGAAGCTGATTACAGTATATGCATGAGCTTCACATGGCTGAGCTCGCTGAGTAAAGAACTGTTCATACTGCCAGGCCCCGGGCACTCCCCCAGTTGGCTGAGTCCTGGGAGGGTTTTGCTGGCTACAGACATCCCATCTGGCCTCTGGAGCAATTTCAACAGCATTGCTTAGAAGTTATGCCGAATGGGATGTGACAAGAAAGGGTTTCTGCTACTTAGATCCCCGGCTGCAGTCAGGCGCCTCACCCTTTAGCCTTTAAGGACACACAACTCTGAGGAGCCATTGCTCTGAGAAGTAACAGCAGGAATCCAAACAACTCAGTGTGATCCTGAGTGTGGGGACTAAAAGTGAAAGATTGTCGAAAGGCTTATGAATAAACAAAGTGACGGTATGCCATCCTGCTACGAACTCCCACAGCAGCCAGCAAGGGGGGACGAGATGTTCTCTTTGAGCAAGGTGGTCAGGACTTGGTTAGAGTAAGCATCGTTAGGTGCCGTGTCCCATGTCTGACTTTGTTTGTCCACTCTCACAGGTACTCATTTCAATTCAAAAAACTTATTTTGGACCAACTGTCCTAACAGCTGTGCTGGTGTGATAAACAGAGTATACTCCCTGACAACAGGAGACTATCCATCTCTTCCCTGCTTCTGCCTTAAAAAGACCATATGCTGAGAGTGGCCTCTGTCCTAGAAAGATGTTCATGACGGATGTCTCACTGGGCGATCTATGGTTGTCTCAGCACTGATATAGGCTTTCTCTTCTCTTGCCTATATTTTCTACCCAACCAGTTTCTGTGATTTTATTTTTTCTTTTACTGCCCAACTGGAATTCTGACCAGAGTTTGCCTTGACTCTTAGTATTTATATGCTGATTCATGTCGGCATACCTGTTTTCATCGCTATTCTTAAAATTTTACTTAGATCATTATTTCAAATAATAAAGGCGTCCATAGAATGGACACATGCGCTATCAGATATTAATGTTGACCATGTTTGTTTCTGTTATTTTTTAAAAGAGATTAAACATTACAGAATCGAACCTCTCTGTATCCACCTAAATATTGAACTACTGCTTGCCTTGAAAACTGACATTCGATTTGTAGAGGAATAGCAGAGTGGCCCTTTGCATACCAGACAGGGAGACAAGAGGCCTTATTTGGCAACCTGGAAGCTCTTGATTATGCTCTCAATTTCTTCCTTGTTTATTGTCCTTTAATGGCCTTGAGAAGAAAAAAGAGGAGGATCCTACTTTTTTAAGAAAAACAGTACTTTTTTATTATGTTTCGCTTCAAATAAGGTGACTCCAGAAAGCGAACTAGTAGTTGAAAAGTCAGTGCCTAGCCTCTTGGAATAAAAAAATTAGCAGATGTTTACTGAGTACTTGGTATGTGCTGGTCACCGTTATGAGAGTTTAACATGCAGTCTCTCATATAATCTTGAGAATGGTTTTTTAAGAGAGAAATAATCGTAACTCCATTTTACAGATGAAAAAACGCGAGATTGCAAATATTATTTGCCCAAATGCCCCACATTTAAAAAGTGGTGGGCTGAGACTCAATTCAGGCAGAAACTACTCTATTAACTAGAGATTTCTGTGGGTCACTCTCTGTAGGCACATGGGTACTCCTCTACCTGCTGGTGTGATTTGGTGGTTCCCTGAAGGTTACCTGCCTATAACTTCCATCCCTTCCGTAAGTTTCCTGATGACCCAGATCCCATTGTGTTGCTTTCCTGGGCCTTCCATAACAAATTACCACAACCTGGGTGGCTTTAAACAACATATTTATCCTCTCATAGTTCTGGAAGACAGGAGTCTGAAACCAAAATGTCGGCAGGGCCATATTTCCTCTGAAGGCTCTTCCGCATTCTGAACGGCCCGTGGTGTTCTGTGACTTCTAGTAGCATAACTCAGTCTCCGCCTCCATCTTCACATGACCTTCTTCTCTGTGACCTCTCTTCTTGTAAGGACACAGGTTGTTGGATTTAGGACTAACTCTAAATCTAGGTTGATTTTATCTCGAGGTCTCTAACTAATTACATCTGCAAAGATCCCATTTCCAAATAAGGTCACAGGACACTACACTTGCCACTGAAGATTTATTCGTTTGGATTTAGAATTGCTCTGTCCAGACTCCTCTTTTAACCATCAAATTCTCCTAGAAAAGGCTTTTCGTGGATGTGTTTGGGGTTGTTTGCTCTGGGACTAGGGCGATCCAGGAGTCCTAGAAACAGGCAGGAAGCGAAGATGAGACACATGAAGGGCCAATGAGAGGGAAGGAATTGAACACAAATTCAGTTAATCTGTAGTTTGAATAAAGGTTTTGCCGAGAGTGTATTCTCCTGAGAGGCTTTCACAGAATGGGATAGAAGAGTCAGTCAACCACCCAGTGAAAAACTCCACCTACCAGTTTGCTAACATGAGCTCTAATCGCACCAGAGTCTGCATAATTTGAAATGGTATTCAGAAGTACAGATTGTAAATCTCACTTGCAACAATATAAACAATTTCTAATTGCGTGGAAAGCAAACTGCCACCAGCAAAGCATTTCACAATCGTTAAGTACAATGCCCCCTCATTTTATGGAACATGTAAATTGTCTCTCAGTTACTTTTAAACCCAAAAATGTGAGTTTCGCAGAATCCATCTGGCCCTCTTCATGAATATATTTCTGGGAGCATTTTAGGAAAAGCACTGTTGATTGACTGAAAAGAATAGTACTGAGCATGAAGCCGAAATCATTTCCCACTGAGATCTCAGTGACCGCAGGCCAGTCTTTCATGTTTCATTGCCTCAGTCTCTCCATGAGCCAGTTTGTCTCCCAGGTATCCTGTGAATATTACAGATACACATTTAGACAAAAGCAGGCAACCTCAATGCCACAAATATGTACAGAGCTGTGTGTGTTAATTGTGTGCCTCCAAGTGCGTATCTGTGCAGTGGTGGGAGGTGTTACCTTCTTTTCAAATAAGCAGGGATTTGTAAATCTCTAAGAAGTGGGCCTTGTGTACCAAAATAATCCCAATTCCCTAATCCGATTTTATGTAAGAAGAGCCACCAGAGCTAGCACTTAAAAGCGTTAAACTGGAAAAAGTGCCGCACAAAGTTTGCAAGTGTTACTAGTGTCTCAGTTTTAAATTGATGAAGGTCATCCACAGTGTTCAATGACTTGCCCAAGGTCAGTGATTGCATTATGCAGTTTAGATTAGGACAGAAAGACTCGGTATAACATTCGTTCATCCAGCACTTACTCTACTGTTCTACCTTTAAGGTAAATCCCAAATCCATTCGCTTCCCAGCATAGCCACCATTAGCAGCCTGTTCCAAGACGTTATTCTTCTTGCTTGTGTTTTTGCAACTGCCTTCTAGCAGTTCTTACTTTTTCTCCCCTTGTTTATACTCCAGATGATAATCTACTTAGCGGTCTGAGTTAACCTTTTAAACTGTTAGGTCATGGGTTTCTACACTCAGAGCCTTCTATGGCTTTTCACCTCACCCGGAGCAAAAGCCGACATCTAAGTGGTCCTCGATGCCCTATGATTTGATCTATTCTCTAGCTTTTCTCTGTCCTGTTCATTTCAGTCCAGCCATATTTACCTCCTTTCCATTCTTTGAAAATGCCAAAACGGCCTCTTCTCAGGCCCTTACATTTACCCTTCCCTCTGCATAGAATACTCTTTTTAAAGGTAGCCTCAGGTCTTGCTCCATCATTTTCTAAAGGTCTCAGGCCTTCCCTCACCACTCTTCATAAGACAGCACCCCTCACTCCCCTTACCCTGAGTAGTTTTTATCTATAGCATCGATCCCCTCAGGACATAATATGTATTTCATTTATTTCATTGTCTGTCTCCACCAGAATGTTAGCTTCATGCGGCAGGGTCTAGGATTGTTTTCCACCTCTGTATCTCCAGTGTCTTGAAAAGTGCCTACCAGGTAATGGAAATTTAATAACTTTTTAGCTAAGAATGACCCCCATTTCCTTGTTTCTAATGGGAAATAATAGTGATGACTGTGCCTTGCTTTCTTTAGGGTTCTGTGGGGATCACATGAGATGTTAGAAATAAAAGTGCTGCATAAATTTTAAAGTACTATAGACAAACATAAGATGTATAATTACACTTTTGGTGTAAGTTGTACTCTAGAGTTCAGCTTTACCTTGAATTCAAGAGAGCAAGTCAAATTCCCTAGATAACTTTGGGATACATTTTGTAGTATGAGCTAATTAAAAATATTAGAATCTGTACATTTGAAAAATATCTAAAAATTATAGAGTCTAACAACCTACTTGATATTTAAATTTGTTTCAGCACATCGCTGTCATCCAGTCTGCTTGAATGCTCCAGTGGGTAGGATGTCTGTCATTTGGCTCTCCTTTAAGACAATTCCTTTTGGTGATGGATATTTTAGCTGCGAGAATATTCTTGACATCCATACAGTGATTCCTTCCTCCCAACCTCCAGCCCAGAATCTTTGTCGAAATCTTCTATTCTGACCCTCCCAAGTTTCTCAGCCATATTTTTTTGGTTCGAGTTTGCTTAGGACATACCGCTCCTCCCACCGAGGACACTAGAAATCTGGGGACTGCTGCTGTGTGAATCCACTAGACCATCTGACACTGACAATGATCGCTTAAGCTATTAGAGTTCAGGAAAAACATGTGCCAGCTGCTTCCCACCAGGGTTCCCATTAGCTTGTCATTTCTTTGTCCTACTTACACTTTCCATGACAGGGACATTCCAGATATCAAACATTTCCTTCAGGTCCCCATTTTTGTCTCTCCTCAAATGTTTCAAGTAACAACCTCTTAATTTTTTTTCTTCTTTGTCCCGTGCTCTCCAAACCCTCCTCTCATTATCTACAAGAGGAGAAATTGTTCACCTCCTGCCAAAGTGGCCTGGATTCCCCATTGTTTTTCCTGGTTCTGCCACTAACTGGCTTTGTAACCTTGAGCAAGTCACAGCTTTCTGTGACTAGCTATTCTCTCAGTTCCCCACCCCTCTCTCCGCTGCCAATCTTAAGTGTTGAATTTAACATTCTCAGTGAGTCCAAGTTATAACAAAAGAATTAAAAAAAAAATACTTAGACTCAAAGTTGGTTAAGAATTTAATTGAATAAATGTTTATCAAGCACCCATTAGGGGCCATGAATTGTTCTGAATTCCAACGATGGTACAGAACAATCCTGTACCAGCTTGCAAACCCGTTAGTTTTCATAGGGAAATGATAATACACATATAAAACAGGAAACTCATTAACCTTGGAATTCTACTTGGATAGCTCAAACCAGCGAAAAGTTATAGAAGACTTGGCTCTCTGTATTGGAAACTTGAATTTTGTATTGCTTCTTTATGGTGAGGCTTGCTGGTAGAGGGCACAGAATTTGGAATCACATTGCCTGTTTCCGAAACTTAGCATCTTTGTCACTAGATAGGTTTAAAAAAGGGAGGCACTTTCTTTACTCTCTCTATTTCTCAGTTTCTTTATTTGAAAGTGGGTATGATAAGATTACTTTGTCGATTAGATGTGAGGATAAAGGAGATAATGCATTCAGACTCCTGGACAAAGAGCCTACTATATAGTACGTGCTCATTAAATGGCCACTCTACTGTTATCAGCGTTCTTAACTCCTTTACGTCCTACAAAGTTTGCGTTGTATTTCCTTTCGTATTTGTTTTCCTACTCTCAGCATTTCTAGTGTCCCATTCAATCTTTGCTAACTCAATGCCTTGAAGTTCTAAGACATTCAGAATACAAGAAAGGTCAGTACTTACTTGGTTTGCAGTCTCGGAAGACATACGGTAAAGCTGATAGAGTCATGAGCTTGGGAATGGAGGCGTAAATTTCTGGAAATAATGGCAGCTTAGGGTGTTTGAGTGATATAAATAAAAAATCATGTCTTCATAAAAATATGATATACTTTTTTTTTTGTTTGACTGCTTTTGCATTAAACAACAGCAGCATGAATTTCCTTTATATTTCAGGTAGAGGAATCGAAATGGCTAAATAAGGTCATGACTCTTTTGTGAGAGGATCAAAGATTTTTCTCCCTTCATGACTGAAGACATACTAACAAAGAATATAATGAAAATGCCTTAATGCTATACTCATGTTACTCCAGGACCTGAGTATGGTGTCATAGTTCTTTCCCTAAAGAAATAAAAGAGTAACCATAAAATTCAGATTTAGGCACACATACTGATCTCATGGTCAAAATAGTGTTTACACTAAAAATGAAATATTCTGTATTTTGGCCATTGGTCTTTCATGTTTGAATATTATACTACCTTTACCCAGCTTTCACTGGGGTGACATGACTTTCACAACTCCGTAGAAGTATAAATATAAATGGTAAAGTATAACTGTATATATAGAAAAAATACAAATGGGGCAGTAATAAATTGGCTTTTAAAGTTTTTGAGACCTTGCTCTTTGGATCAATGATATGCGTGGGTTTTCATATACAAATTAGTTACGGTTGTTAAATTACAGTGATTAAGTTGGAAAAATAGGCAAGAAAGCAATACTTATGTTCTGAAAATCTCAGGAAGGATTTATTGTTCCTAGAGGGGAATAGAAAGATGTCAACTCAAGACGGTGTTGATGTTTTGTGAATCCATCTAGACACCTTGAAGGAGGATGAAGTGTTTCTATTCTATCTGGGTTAGAACAGACATTTCTCAAGCTTGGCTTAGAGTGAGTGTTTTTAGGGGCGGGCCAATACCAAGCAAACATGAGCAGTATTTTGTTCAGCACCTCAGGATATACATCAAAATGTCTTCTAGATACACAATTATGTAGTAGTCTAAAAGATCAAAGAATGCTTCATTCATGAAATGCTAAAATATTGTATTATCGAAATTGAACACAGTGTGATATATTTAGAGGGACAGTGATGTATACAAATTTAAGTCTTCCTCTAAGTTCTCTTCCTTTTCTAAAGTGGATTATACATTTTAAAGAAATCTATTTAAGTGTAAATGATAGCAGTTTTTAAAATAATTTTTTTTCTAATAATTTGGGTTCTAGACTGTTGAATAGACCAAAATTCAGAAGTTGTTAGAAAGGATGGAACTCTACACCACTTTAACAAATAAATGAAGATTTCTACAAAGAGGAATTACTGATTGAGTGCATATTTAACAATTTTGCTTTTGAAGTCTCAACATGCCTGATCTTGAATTGTAACAGTGAATGCATATATTTCTTTAGAATATAAGTTTTTGGATACAAGGTCAATAGTGTGCAATACACAGGGCTGTGGATGATAGGTTTGTAGCCTAAATGGGACTGAATGTAACCTTGAAGTCACAATACTTCTTGAGAAGAATTACTGTGGTTTTTCATAATAGTTACCTGTATACCCCACTAGAGTGGTTTCAACAATCATTAACATCAACAATTGTTAACATTTGTCATTCTCTTTATATATACCCCTCCCTTATTTTCTCCATCTCCTCCATCTTCTCACCCACCTATCATTTATTCTTTTACTGAACCCTTTAAAAATATATTGCAAACATGATGATACTTTATCCTTCAATATGTCTGATAATTGTCCTAAAAATAGGGACTTATCCTAACTAACTATATTACCATTATCACACCTTAAGAAAATTAATATCTTACCATCATCTAATATTGAATTCATGTTCAAATTTCCCTATTGTCCCCCTCAAAATGTTTTACATAGAAAAAAACTAGTCAAGGCTCACAGATCATATGTTCTTGTTGAAAATTACAATTGGGAAAACAGGCTAAAAAAAAATGGAAATCATACAATCGATAACATATTGTCTTGAAGTTAAATCAGGGCTGATTGGCCCCAAGGCTCTTGTTCACTTAATGGTGTTGTAGAAGATTCCCAATGATTACAAGACAAAGAATAGACAGTTATACCTGGAGGTCACACCTTAGTGAATTATACTTTTAGGTAAACTTTGGGCAAGAGAGAATTAGGTAGCAATGATCCAACATTGCCTCAGCTAGGATATAGGCTATAGGTTTTAGCCATATTGAGGCATGACAAGAAGAGGGTAAAACACACACACACACACACACACACAGACACACACACACACACACACACGTGAGAATTCCCAGTTTGCTTAAGATTTTTGTAGACCCGAAGACAAGGCAAATGTTTGCTATAAGCACTTCAGGAATTTTTCTGTTCTCTCTGCCTCTGAACCTTAAATGGCTAGTGTATGTTAGTGCCATATAAGCTTGGAGAAAAGCGTTTTAGTGTTTTCTACTTTCAAGACCTCTGTTTGTACCTGACTCGCCAG
Organism: Rousettus aegyptiacus; assembly: GCF_014176215.1. Taxonomy (NCBI): domain Eukaryota; kingdom Metazoa; phylum Chordata; class Mammalia; order Chiroptera; family Pteropodidae; genus Rousettus; species Rousettus aegyptiacus. The sequence goes on from NW_023416287.1 coordinate 78,258,840, forward strand.
TGGAGTCCCACTGGCTAATGTGGGGTTTTCATCAGCTTTGTGGTAGTGAATTTTTCTAATACCACAGGGTCCTAGTTGTTCATGTCTATTTCTTCATAATTTGAAAGCCCTTAGGAGTACTTTCCAAATTCTAATAATCAAGTTATTTCTCTGAGTCCTCTCATCTTTTAGGATATTCTTGTGTTTCTTTTGTTTAAATGGAGGTGTGCGATCTCAGTGATATAGACTTTATCCATTCTTTGTCCCAAGGTGGTTCTTGATTATATACTACAAGCCAAAGGTGCCCTGGAATCTGACATCAATTTTAGAGCAGCTTAAATAAGCCATGCTTCTCCATACAGGTTTTCAAAGTGTGTGAGTTAATTCTTCTGGAACTAAGATTTCTACCAAGTCCCTCGGTCATGTCTCAATACTCTCTAAGTGTAGACTCTCAAATTCTCTCTAAAAACCATTTTGATTCCTGAAACTTTCCATAAGAAATTAATATATTTCACTGTTATTTACACTTAATGAAGGTGAACATATTAATTAAGGGTACTTAAGGGACAATACCTCCATTGTTGGTCTTTGATATTTAACACTCTGATGTTTAAGCCCTGGCACCTCCTCTGTGGTTGGATGAAGATGCAGAAACCCCTTGGTCTGAAGAGGTGCTTTTGGGTAAATAGGATTTTAAGTCATCTCTCTCCTTTGTAAAGTGAGAATTTATTCTTATTCTGAGGGTGATGCCTTGGTAGCCGGCTCTACTTCCCAGTATTCTACACACAGGTTAGAGAAATTTTTATTAGTAGTTCTCTTGAAAAAATAAATGGTATTTCACTTAGGCCTTCTTAAACCAGTATATCAACCTTCCAAGGTAATGCAGAAGTAAAATCATGCCATGATTACTAAATAATGAATATTTAAATTAATATGTTCTTATACTAAAAACAGAAATATTAATTGATAAAATAGAGCTCCATGGTAATTTTTACTCTTATAAGGGTATATGTCTCTACTTTTTGGTAATTCCTTTGGTCCATGTTGAAAAGAGCTCTGAGCAAGCAGATAGTTTCAGTGATGAAGGAGTAACTGAACCGGAAGCTGATAGAGTGAGTTGCTACTGGCAAATGCCATTGTCAAGTAGAGGTAAAATTATATTTTTAAAAATCCCCTCAAAATAGTTTCTCAAGCTTTAAGTAACTTAGATGACATTTAGCAAGCTCTGGAAATCACTTAAATGGGTACAGAAATAAAAGAATTACAGAGGAAAATGTCACCATCTGAATTTGTCTCGAGTCTTATTGAGTCAAGACATCTGAGGCTCTTGTTAGTACTTAGCAACTATTTACAGCCCATAAAATATAATGTGTCATTGTTGTGTTACATTTAGCTTATTGTGTGGGGAAGGTCTTTTGTTGCTGTCTAGAGAATGTAATGGATTTAGTGCTCTAAAATATGAAGTCTGTGAAAAAATAAAAAGTATAAATTATCTTAAATTCAGATACAGAAAAACTCACTGGAGCTTTTAGAGAAAGGTAATTAATGCAATTGAAAACTACAAAAAAATAGTTCTTTTTTCATTTTATAGTTTGTTGCTGTTACTGAATAAGGCCCAGCAAGAATTAACTGTGAAGTTTTTTCATAACATTTAGAAACATTGCAAATATTGCTGGGGAATCTAAGATTTTTTTCAGTGGGGGAATATAGTATATATAAAAGACCTGAGAAGTATACTCAAAAAATTTAGAGCTAGAACAAAGGTGCAATTATTAAATTTAACTTCTTGTTTTATAGGTGAGGAAAGTGAAGCCCAAACACGAGCCAGAGCTGTAACTCTTATCTGGCGTCAAGGTTGTAAACCTTTTGCAATTATCCAAAATCTGAAAGATTTCATGGACAAATATTCTATCTCTCCAATTATCTTACTGCAACCATAAGTATTAGCCAAGATCAACATGCGAGAGCATAAGGAGGCAGGAGATGGTACTGATGAGGGCAAAGGTTTGGGATCAAGCCCTAGCTCTATTCCTTATTAACTTAAATTAAGCTACTTAACTCATCTGACCTTGTCTCTTCTTTTCATCATGTGTAATTATTACTAGGGCCCAAGAGCTTTCTTTCAATGGTGGAATTATTAAATGCCGAACAATGCATGGTTTTCTCTCCAAACTCTTGGGACCAACTATTCAGTTCCTCAGTTTTGGCTCACCACACATCCCATTCTAACTAGCATTCTAACTAGCCACAAATATTTTTTTTAGTATCATCGAATCTGCTAGACCATAAGTAGCAATGCTACTTATATTAGAGCCTGAACAAAGCGAAGCACTTTTTTTCTTATTTTTAGGACAGTGTTTCCCAAACTGTGATTCCTGGACCAGCAGCATCAATATCATATGAACACCTATTAGAAATGAAAATTATTAAGCCCCACTCCAGACCTACTAAATAAGAAGCTCTTCTAAACCAGAAATCTGTTTAAGCAAACTCTCCAGGTGACGCTGATGTATGCTAAAGTTTGATAATCGTTGGTCTAGAGCAGAAAGTTGTCAGCTTTTTGTATCATCTGGTAAATGGGTCAGAAAAATATGTCCAGGTATGGTATATTTTGCCACCATAATTCAGAGAGCTGTATTAAGAGTGCAGAGTGTGCAAGGCGTAGCTACCTGTTCTTTTCTTCACGGTGTATTTCTTGACATTGACCAAATCATTCCCCTAAAGAGTCTGCTGAAATGTCAAGCCCTTGTATTTTCTTGGGATCATCTCCAATTCTATTCTATATTCTATATTCTATTCTATTTAAAAAAATCGATACTTTAACTTCCCTAAAGAGACCTGATAAATTCATCTGACATATTTCAGAACCTGCAGGATCAAACACCGAGTTTGAAATTTTCAATTATTTTAACCATTCAGCAATAAGAGGTAAGAGATTATTATTATTATTTTTTTGCCTGTGCCTTGAGCCAATAATTTAGTATATCGAACTTGTCATGCTACTTCTTTAAGTTGTCTAATACTATTAGACAACTTAATTTCTCAAACTCTTAATTTCTTTAAAAAACAGAAGCCATGAAGTTCTCTCAAGCCTTGTCTTCAGTGGGCACATCATTCCAAGTGACCATGGGAGACAATTTCTATTTCTGCACTTTGTGCCATGGACTGTTAGATTTACAAATTGTCTTTTCCCTGAGGCCATATTTTCCCTTTTACCTGAGGCCTCATTGCCTGTATCAATCAGGTGTCTTAACTGCGAGTATCATATATCAATATAAGGTAACTTAAGCCCCAGAAGAATTAACTAAAATATATTGGGCAAGCTGTAGAATCTCTAGAAGTTTCAGGGGACCAGACTTAGCTGCTACAGTTAGGAACAAGGTAAAAACTTTATTATTGATCCTGACATGCCACTTGCCCCACTGTCATAGAACACTGTTGCTAGAACCACTGTCACTATAGTCTTGGGGAAGCGATGCCTGCTGTCTCCACTAACCCGGAAGCATTCAGTATTTTGTCTGTCACTGGCTTTCCATTAAATTTGACAGGGATGCATATGGTTGATAAAGCCCAGCTTCTGTGCCTGGGCTGTAGTTGTGGGAGCATAGAGAATGAGTGTTTAGCATTTTCATCTTTCAAAGTGGAAGGTAGTCTCAGAGATTTATTCAGAAATAGTACATAAGGTAAGGTTTGTATTGCACTTACACAGTTCTTGGACATACAGCCAGCTCTTAAAAATGTGAAATATATAATACATATTATACGAGTGACAATTGTACTACGAAAATTGAGTAACAGACAAGGATGCTATATGTCTTTGTAAAAGTTTTCAACATGGCTGCCTTGTGTTTTGGGAGCTTAATTAAGATTTCTGCCTTTAATACATGAAGGCTAATTTTGCTGCATTTTATCATGCTGTGCTACTTACTCATTCAACACATAGGTGTTTGCCATTTTCCATCTATTTCTTCTTTAGATAGTCTTAAGGAATTGTGGGAGAAACACACAGGGAGAGTACTCACTTCTTGCCTTCAGATTGCGTATCATCTAAAGAACAGAGAAAGAGAGATGCTAGCATTTATGGAACATGTGTTACGCATTTTGGGGGAATTACATGCATTCTCTTATTTAATCCTCTTAAGAGCTCTATTGGATAGGCATTATCTTATTTGACAGGAAATGGAATCTCAAAGGGTTTAATTAACTTGCCCAAGGTCATACAGGTAGGAAAGGAAAAAGTCTAGCTGATACCAAGCCTGGATTGTAACTTGAAGAGACAGACCTCAAGAGCTAAAAGTCCCAGGGCAGAGGAAATAATGTAGATTTGAGAATCTGGCCCTAAAGCAAAAGAGTCTGACTTTAGTAAAGTTGTGCCATCTTCAAAGATGATACTGGTAGAAAAACTGAGTTAATTTTTCTTAAATTGCCAAGACAAGAGTGAGTCCCTGCCTGGAATATTGGATGGCCTTCTTATTACTAAACTTCCTAGAAGATGAAGAGAAGGTGTATCAGGGCTCAGGAACAAAGGTCAGGTTAGGTGGTCTGGACATATCCTCCTGTTAAATGAGCCAGCCACGGAATCATGCCCTACCAGTACCCCACGGACCTTCCCAGCACACAGAGGCTCATTATAACTAACCATGCAACTGACTATTTCTAGACTCAAATTACTAGTGGATTGATTGGTCTGGTTTATACTGGTTGCCTCAGGGCTCCTGCATTGACCCTGAATGTGACTTGACAGCTCAGTAGCTCTTTGGGATTGGGCCCAAAAAAGCCAAGGACTGGCAGAGGGCAGCAACCACCATTTCTCATTAAAAAAATACGAGTGCTCTGGTCAGAGGTAGACAATCGCCCCAGATAGATTGGAGTAATTTGTAGGGTGAGCATTGGGGGCGGTTTTTATGATGGTAGCAATGGTCAAAATTGTGTTGGTGGGCGTGGTAGGGCAGCGGTTGCATCTGAGAGGTACATGTGAGAAGTCTTCTCCTGTGTGATGACTGTGATGCTCTTATAAAGTCCCTGTAGAAAATTTCCCAATAGAATGGCATCAAAGTGACTCATCGTTTACTAATAGAAGTATCTCTTCTCTGTGGATTTCAGAGGTACAGGTTTGAGGCCACACTTCTTTCTAAGATGGTTATGAGTAAAAGACAGTCCTGCTGTTTGTTCATAATAAATCAATTGAACGGCTTGAAAATTCTTGCGTTTTGACAGCCAATTGGTATCTTCTAAACCATCTTTTGTACCTTATGGGAAACACTAAAACTGTTTATCATTATATTTCATAATTTTAGCAATGTGTATACATACATATAATATACATACATGCATATATTTATATTCATTTTGACATATTCATATTTAGCCATAGAATGTCAACTTTATACCCAGATTCTCAATTACTGGTCTAAGGAGCCATTGCATTTGCATTCTAATTTGCCTGTGAAAGAAACACTGTATCATGTTTAGTGCAGTAAGCGCATCTTCTAGGAAGTATTATTTGTATTTTGTGCCTATATGACAGGTATATGGAATTCTAAAGAGAATATTCTTAGTCTCTGATTTCCGCTCATTCTGGGTATCTCATGACATAGTGTCACTGTCTATTTTGAGATTAGAAGGAAATTGGGAAGCACTGTGTTTTATAGTCAAAAGATCCTGGCTTAAATCTTGGTTCTGCTGTTGACTAATTGTGAAACCTTGGGTAAGAAATGCAACCACTTGGCTCAGTCTCTCCATCAGTAAGATGGATTAATAATTCTTTCTCTTTAGGTGGCTGGGAAGACTAAATGAGTATAGATATTGCCTAGCACATATCTGGCATATAGCTAATATTATAATAAAATGTCTGACCTGCAAGGAATCTCCTCTTTAATCATGTAGACCACCTTTTACATTCTGAAGATGAAGAGTCTGAGGCCCCAAGGGATGAAATAAGTTACCAGAGTTCTTAACTAACCAGTGATAGAGTTGAAAATGGACTAGAGATAATTAGATTCCCATGAAATTCCAAGGAAAAAAGTCAATGTCTTAATTCTAGGAGGAGACAAATCATGCAAATAGTGCAAAATATAAGGCATTTCTCCTTACATTTCCTAAGTTGGAAAAAAATTCTATAGTATTAACAAAGCATCCCAAATCGAACATCTCCTTTTGGATTTTGGAATATACATACATTTGCTTCTTGATATCTGTTTCTAGAATTTCCAGTGAGCAATCAACTTAAAAACTTTAGAAAGCCTGAGTTGGCTCTTTTGAAAAACAAATTTGTGAAGGTTTAATTTACACACTATAAAATATGCCTCTTTTAAACATACAATTAAATGATTTTTAGTAAATATATTAAGTCGATCATCACAATCAAGTTTTGGAACATTCTCATCAACCCACTGAGATCCCTTGTACCTGTTTGTGGTTTACATTTTCTACTCCCATCCCCAGACAACCACTAATATATTTTCTGCTCTTTTTGCTTTTTTTTTTTCTTTTCTGGGCATTTAATATAAATGAATTTATATAATATGTGGCCTTTCATGTCTGGCATCTTTCAGTTAGTGTGATGGTTTTGAGGTCATCCATGTTGTGGCATGTTCGGTGTTTTGCCTTTCTTTATTCCTGAATCTGTGTTGACTTTCAATATAGGTTCTATTTATGTAACAGAGAAGTGGTGGTGGGGGAGGCAAGAAATGGGTTCAACCTCTCCAAATGTGTCACCTGATAAGCCCGATTCCACAGAGTTGCCCAAAGCGCAGCTTCCCACAGGGAAATCACCAAGGTTGTGTCCTCTGGCCCTCTTCCCAGGCTGCGGGGAGGAAATGTTTACATCCTTGTTTCTGATGATTATGCCACTAAATGGTTGGAAAATTGCCCAAGTGGGAGGCAGCAACTCCGATTCCAGCAGGTTAATAACAGCCTTGAAGTGCACATTAGTGAGGGGACAGTGATGCACCTGCCATTGAACTTGGGCGTATGGGGAAAGGAGTGAATTCTCATGGGGAAGCCGAGGAATGGGTTGTGTAAGTGCCACAGCTGGGGGTGATTCTGACAGGGGAAGGTATGTTTTCTGGCTTTCTGGCTGTGAGAGAAAAGGAGTATTGGGGAGCAGTTCAGCACACAGGTTTGGAAGTCAGACAAGACTGAGTTGACCTCGTGACTTTGGGCAGATTGTGAAGCCTCTTGGAACCTTTGTTTCCTCAGTGCAATGGAGTATATAGTCCATAATTTGCAGAACTGTGAGAGTTAAATAAGATGATGCAGACAAAATATTTAGTAGAATTCTAGCACCTAGAAAATATTTAGTAGACATTTACTCTTTATTTTTAACTCCTTGGCACTAGAGAGTCAAGTCTAATCTAGTTTTATTTATTTTTTGGCCCTTTTTCTGTGTCTTTAAACTAAGATTAATTATCTGGAATTAATGAAGTACTACATTTCTAAAATAAAAATATTCAAGGGGTTAATAGTTTTAGAACTTATAAACTGATTTTGCTTTCTCTTTTTCCTTCCTTTTCCTTCCCTTCACACATTTCCTTTTCTCCCCTTCCTTCTCTTTCTTCCTCCCTCGTAATATAACTGAAATCATAACTATAATCCCAACAGCTAATATTTATGGTACTCATTTGAGATTATAATGTGTTTTTCAAATAGTTTTACCACATTTTCACCTCACAGCTGTTCTGAAGAGGAATATTATTATTATCTCCATTTTAGTATTGAAGATAATGTGATCTGCCCAAAGTCGCACTGCTCATAAATGGTGGATGCCACCTGCATTATTAGATATTGGGACTTAGATATTATATTAGTTTCCTATGGCTACTGTAACAAATTACTACACACTAGGTGGCTTAAAACCTCAGAAATTTGTTCTTATATTTCTTGGAGGCTAGATGTCTGAACTGAAGGTGTCAGCAGGGTTGATTCCTCCTGGAGGTTCTGAGGGAGAATCTGTCCCATGTCCTTCTATCTTCTTGTGGTTGCTGGCAATGCCTGGTGTTCCTTGGCTTGTAGCTGCATCACTCCAATCTCTGCCTCTGTCTTTACTTGGCTTTGTGTCTTCCGTGTCTCTCTGTCTGATTCGACCTCTCCTTTCTCTTATAAAAACACCAGCCATTAGATTTGGAGACATTATTTCCAAACGAGGACACATTCTGAGGTTCTAGGTGGACATGAATTTTTTTGGGGGGGCGGGCACTATTCAATTTCCTGCAAATCTAGAAACACAATTCTCAGTCTAACATGAGAGACAGGCATTTAAATAATTATTGTTAATGTAAAGTTTAATCAGTTTGTTAGAGAATGAAGATGGCAAGGAGGATATTCTGGGAAGAAGTCGCTGCCAGAGCAAAGGTTGCTGTGTCCTGAAGAGTTTTTGTTGAGTAATGTCCTTCAGGCCCAGAAGAGGGACTGACAGGAAGAAGCAAAGGGTACACCAGATGCCTTCCAGAAATGGAGGCCCTTGCATATTTACCAAACAGTAGAAAATAGCAGAGCCACTGAGCATTTTGGAAGCATTCAATGACTTGACTTCTTGACTTATAAATCATTGAGAGATGACCTTCTTTGATTGTGTTCATTTACTCAGGAGCTGGGTGGAGTCAGGAATAAAAGCAAGGAAGTGAGCTCAGCAGGTATACCCAGCAGAGCTGAAAGTGGGGGAGGGATAGAGAGGGAGGGCTGGGGAGAGCAGGTTGCCACCCAGAGACACTGAGGCTTGTACTTGGCCTCCTTGAATGAGAAAATTTGACCTTCCCAAACTAAATTAAAACAGAGAAGGAGGTGGCAGCTGTCTGATGGAGTGAAGGGCATATGATAAAGGCCAAAACAGCCATATTATATAAAGGTAAAACTCCAACCAAATGTCATCCAAAGAAAGATGTTTGAAACTAATAGGCCAAGAACCATAAGTGTAGCATTTCACAGGATTGCTTGGCAGTAAAATCTTAAAGAGTGAAGGAGCTGAGTTCACAGAGGGGGAAGTGGAGAGTCAAATTCCTATTCTGTTGTTGAATGGGAAACTCAGGGAATAAGGTGGACACAGGCAGCTCTATGGGGGACTCTAGTGCTGGGCTGATGCCTCAGGCCTATGAGAAGGTGAAGGGTTCAGTGGATCCCAAGGAATCAGAGAGCAAGGATGGTATCTGCTGCTGTCACTGCTGTGTCCCCAGTGTCAGATAGTATCAGAATTTAGTAAGTCCTCAGTGAAAATTTTAAGCAGGGGGGATAAAGGCAAGTCAGAGGTTCCAGAACAGCATGGAGGCAGGAAAGAGCAGAGTGGAATAGGTTGCAGGTGGGCCTCTACCACAGGTGGCTGGGAAGATGCTCCTCATTTGGACCTAAACTCCTAATCAGCATACTCAAATCTGGCAGGTGTGCTCTGAACAGGGGCTAGCCTGGCTCATCCTGCTTGGCCGTGGCAAAATTCTAGAGCTGCTCCATTTGATTTGTTCTTAGCATATAGCCCTGCTTGCGCTTGACCCTTTCGGATGCCAACTCTGCCCCTCTTTTTTCTATGTCTATGTGTTGCCTTTGGATTAGACTCATTGTTTCTTCCCAGTTGGAACTTTGTCACCCTCTACTGTGTTCCAGCCATGTACACCAGGAGTCTTGAGCCCACTCATCGTGGGTACCACACCTGGGTAGTGTCTTTACCCGAATATCCCGGACTCATGAGTAGGACTTAGGCAGATAGGGATTGGAGGATAGTAGGATACAAAGACATGGCTGCAGAATAGGGGCTTAGACAAAGGAGAAAAAAGGAAGCTATTGAATTTGTTTTGGGAAAATTAATCTGTATGTTTGAGCATTGAGCATTGAGTATTGATTGGTTTCTATCCACTAATTTCTTTCATATTGAAATAAAGAAGTAATCCCCCAAATGTAACCCTTGAAAGCACCATAGGGTTTCAGTTTTATGAAAAACATGACTCCTTTATTGCAGTTTATTCATTTCAGAATCATCTCTTAAGTACCTAGCTACCATGTGCAATGTGATAGACTTCACATAGGTGAAAATAGGGAAGAGGACACAGAATTAGTGTCCCCACAGAATCCAATAGATTGTGGGGACTCATGATTTGTGTGCATTTAACTAAAATACAAGGCCAAGTAACAAGGGGTAAAGAGCATTCCCTGGGGGTATTCTAAAGCCGTGTTTGAATCCAGCTGCACTGTGGCTTCTCTATCTACCAAAGGGTGCCTGGGTCAAGGAGGCAGGTTTTATTGTCTGGAATTTTAGATCAAAGCCTGTCTTCTGCCTGGCCCAGGAGTGCTGCTCACGGTGGGAGTGCCTGCCTGCACCTCCAGACAACTGCTCTTCAAACTTGCCCGGATGATTGGCGGAAGCATGCAGTTGGCTATTCTATAATTAACGCTGCTGACGGCTCCCCAGGTCATCTTCCTGGCAAGAGGCTTCATCAACAGCAGCTCAACAGGATATCCTCCTGCTCCACTCCCTTTCAATGCGGGAGGTCTTATTTATAAACTCTGATATATCCCTGAAGGAGATTTCTTCCACCCAAAAGCAAGGAAGGAAAAGGGCCTTTTGCAGAATTTCAAACGTGGAAATCACAAAATGAGAGTGGGAAGAGACTCATTAACCTGCATAATTTGTCCCCTGGGGCCCAGCTGGGGTGTTTTCTTCTCTATATTTGTCCTTTCTCTGCCCAAAGAGGTCAAATCTCAGAGCTCTTTCTGTCTTCAATGTTTTCTCCTGAACTTTTCCTTTTTCCTTTGGCCCTTTGGCATTTAACTCATTTCTGCAGCACATGTGGAATATCTCATATTTGCACTGCACTTAGGAAGGTGAACTAAGACACAGTGCCTGGTCTCAGATTGTTCACATCATTTGGCAGGAAGCAGACATGTCTCTTTCCTTCTGGTGCTAATAGTAGACATTTGGAAGGTCAAGAAAAGTTGCTCCCACTAACAGCCCACACCACCCAAACTTCGCAACAGTCAGATGGGTTTTTATTATATTTGCATATATATCTTATTTTTACATTATAATAAATAATAAATCTGATATAAAAACTAGCTTTCGAGTCAGAGAAATCTCAAGTTAGGCCATAGACTTGGTATTTATTAGTCGTGCGACCTTGACCTCTTTGATTCTCATTTCCTTTAAGTATAAGATGATAGGGCTGTTCTGAGGATTAAACTAACAGCATAATGCAGCAGCAAAACAGGTGCGCAGAAAATGTCTGTTCTCCTCCATCCTTTTCTTTTTGTCCTCCTAGAGAGAGCAATGACATTTTACCCAGAGCTTTCTGGGACAGGTCCATTGAACAGTGAGGCAGGCGGTTTGTCTGACCTTGAGCCCTTGTCTAGGGATCCAGCTCCTTGTGACTACTCCATGGAAGGCTAGCAATTTTTACTGGTAAGCCTCTCTGTTCCTTATTCACACCTATCTCTTCTTCTGGTACAGTCCTTGAACTCAGGCAAGAGAGGCACCTGCTGTGGGTCATGCCCTTAAGTGAACTCCACAAATTACAAACACACGCGCAAATAAAAAAGTTAAACATACTTCATTACCTTTATCATTTAAGATCCAGCATGACCTGTAATTCTAAATGTCTATGATTTGACTAGTACAGTTCAGGCCCCACAGGGACAGTTTCTCCACATCCTTTGCAAGTTATCTTCCAAACAAAAGGTGATTATAAAGGGTTATTTGAAGGTTTGTTGGCTGTGATCTGGCTGGTGTCATAGACGGATTCTGTTTTGGCATGCAGGAAGAATTTGAGCAGAGGCACTTAAGTAGGAGGAAAGACAAATTAATTTGTCAAATCTTTCCTCTCAGACAGCATGAATACGACACATTCTTGCATAATGAACCATCGTTTCCCAGGAGTGCCAAGTGTCCATTTCCTTCTCTTTATGTTCTAATCTATAGATGCAGAAGTACTCAAGTATCAATGCAATGTCTTTGATGGTTACACATGAAGGAAAAAGAACACTTTACAATATTGAACAATTTATATTTTCAAGTTGTTTTGAAGGAGGTTTAGCTATAATGTGCATGAAGCATGATACTGATTCTTTACATAATTCTATGAGCTTAGATATTGCTTTATATATGGTGAAAATCATGGCATAAGTCAGGGTGGTGAATTGCTTATTGAAATTAAAATAGAACATTTTTACCATGATTTTATTTCTGTGACCCATATAATTCTAAATATGGTATGGACGATCCCTCATTCATTTCTAGATCTAAGTATTGCTTTGAAATGATTTTTATTTTTTAATTAAATGTATTGGTATAACATTGCTTAATTATATAGGTTTTGAGTGTACAATTTAATAAAACATCATATATTTAATAAAACGTCGTTGTGTCTTTACCACCCAAAGTTAAATCTTTAAATTAATTAATCATTATAATTTTTTTTAATGGTGACACCGGTTAATGTGAAATCCAGTAAGTTTCGGTTGTCCACTTTAACAGTAAGGCATATATATATTTACGCCGTGTGTTCAGCTCCCATAGTTAGATTTCTTTCTGTCACCACATGTTTGACCCTCTTTACCCCATCTACCTCCCCGCTCCTCCTAGCCCCTACCTTTTGGTAACCACTAGTCTATTGTCCATGTCCATGAGTCTCTGTTTGTTTTTCCTGTTCATTTCTTGCTTTTAGGTTTATATCCCGCATATAAATGATATCATGTGATTTTCGACTTTTTCTGTATGGCTTATTTCACTTAGTATGCTTTTCTTGAGGTCTATCCATGTCGTTGCAAATGGTAGTATTTAATCTCTTCTTATGGCAAAGTAATATTCTACAGCTTCTTTATCCAATCATCTATCATAGGACACTTTGGTTGCTTCCATGTCCTTAAATTTTTTTACTGCTTTGAAATTGGCAATTCCAGTTACCAAGTATGAGTGCAGAGTTAGTATTTGCATGACCCTGAGTTTGTGTTTCCTTAAATTTTGCACCCCGGGTGCCTTACCTCACCCTAGTCCTAGCCCTGCTATAAAGGGATAGCTGGTAAATATATTCTGCTTTGCAGGCCATATAGTTTTATCACAACTATTCAACTCTGCCAATGTAGCATGAAGCACGTGTAGATAATATATAAAAGAATGGACATGGCTGCATTTCAATAAAATTGTATTTACAAAAACAGGCAATTGACCTGATATCAGTCATAGTTTTCTGACCTCTAGTTTAAACAGCAAAACTTATTTTTATTCATGTCACTTCTACATTTTGGTTCACTATAGTTTCTTTCCCATATTTCTTTCTGAAACCCAGGAAGACAGAGCTGTGATCATCGTGAATATTGGTTGTTGCTATGTCAGAGGGGAGGAAAGGGCTTTTGGCCTTTAACTTGCCTTAGCAATTAAGTGCTCGGAGCCAGAAGGGACACACATTATTTCGGCTCACAATTCATTGGCTAGAATTAGTTATAGATTCCCACCTTACACAAAGGAGTCATAAGAGCTATGGTGAAGGTTCAAATTAGGTGTCATAAGAATACAGAGGAGGGAGACATAAAATTTAATTAGCGTTCACAGAAGTTATGTTTGTTCTGGGCTTCCAAGTATAGGTGTTTTACAGATTTACTTTAAAATTAATAAAGATGATAGTATTTAATTGGTATGTGTGTTCCAATGAGAGTTAACATAGTATATAGGTGTATATATAAGTATATATGTACCATATTAACTCTAATATATGTATTTATATTCATATGTGTATATATAGATATGTCCATGTCTTTATTTACAAACTATATATGTCTTTATATATTAAGTTAGTTTCTTGTAGACAACATATAGTCTTGTGCTGCTTTTTTTATTCATTCTATCTTTTAACTATTGACATGCATGATAGATTACCTTGCTAATTGCTTTCTGTTTGTTTTATTCTGCTGTTTTTGAGAGGGGGGTCCTTTTCTTTTTTTCTGCCTGATTTTAGATGGATTTATTTTTTAAAATAAATCTCTTATCGTCTATATTAGCTTTTTTATTTAAACCTGTTTCAAAAAAATTTTTTAGCAGTTTCCCTGGGGTATATAGCATACGTCTTTAATTAATTATAGCCTATCTTCAAATAATACTATACCACTTCAAATCTAGTGTAATAATCTTAAATTATTTTTCTTCCAATTACACACTTTCTTAATTTTTGCTATTGTCATATACTTCATTTTAACATATTCTGTTTACCTAAAATACATGGCTATTATTTTGCCTTACTTAATTATCTCTCAGAGTGATGAAAAATAAGAAAAACAGGTATTTTATATTTACTTGCTTTTGCAATATTTACAATGATTTCACTTTTTTTAGAGATCTCTGTCTCTGTAGTGTAGGTCTCATGGTAGTGAATTATCTAAATTTTTATTTTTCTAAAGAAAGTTTATTCATTTTTGAAAGATACTTTCACTGAGTTTGAAATTGTTTCAGTGCTTTAGAGAAGACATGTGGTCTTACAGCTTGCATAGATTTTGACAAAAGTCTGCTATGTTATATTTATTTCTTCTTTTGTGTCTTTGTGTGATTGCCTTCAAAAAAATTTGTTTTATCTTTGAGTTGTAGTAGTTTGAATATAAAGCATTTTAAGTTTTGGTTTGTTATTTATATGACTTGTGGTTCTCTGAGAGTCTAGAAAATGGCCACAATTTCTTTAAATGTTTCTTCTACATTTTCTTTTTCTTCTTTTCTTGGACTTCCAATTATTTGTGTGTTTGGTATTGCCCTTCAGCACTTAAATACTGTATTCTGTTTTTACCCCATACTCTATTTCCTCTTTCTTTTTTAGTTTGTAACTTATCGGACTATTTTCATGTTTACTGATTCTTTCCTAAGTTGTATTGAGTCTGCTGAAGAGCCTGTGGCAAGCATATTTTTATCCTAACATTTTTATTTTATTCTTTTTTATAGTTTCCACCTCTGTTAAAATTTCTCATTTGTTTATATATGTCATCCATATTTTCCACTAACATATTAATAATAATTAATTGTTTTTCCGAATTCTGTGTCTGATAGTTCCAACATCGGGATCATTTGTGAGAGACTCTTTTGATTGTATTTTCTTTTGGTAGTGGGCTGGCTGCGAGCACACACACTGTGTGTGTGTGTGTGTGTGTGTGTGTGTGTGTGTGCGTGTGTATGTGTTGCATGCCTTGTTATTTTTGAGCAAATGCTAGATATTTTATGTATAACAATGGAGACTGAGGTAAGACTATGTATGTCTTCTGGCACATCTCTTCTGCTAGGCTACTATGGTGGAGTATTGACTAAATTTAGTCAGTAGTTCAGTTGGATTTAGAATCTGTTTTTGCTATGCTTACCTTCGATGTACCAGTGACTTCAGATTTCCCAGTCCTTACTTTCTACTTAGGGTGGAGTCTTGTTTGCTGAAAAATTTTTCTCGGTGTTCTCAATGAACCCTCATCATCAGACCTCCCATCTACTTTTCCCTCATGGAAGAATTGTCTATTTGTTCCTGACCTTCCTATGGTAGGAGACATCGCTCAGTTGTTATTTTGTACTTGCTTATCCTGATGGTCAGGGGCCATCTTGGTTATGCTGGTCCAGCTTCAGCCTCAATCAGGCCCTGTGTCTGGATCTCAGGAGTAACTAGCCCTCTCTCAGTGATACTTATAATTGTATTACAGATATTATTATTATTATTAATTATAATTCTCATTTAACACATTCAAGAAACTAGTAGTATACACCTTGACGTTGAATTCTAAGTACAGTATATTATTAAATTGTGGCATTTGAGATTGTTCTTGAAAGAGAGTGGAGTTGGATCAAAACAGTAAATAATTGCTTAGCCTGGTGATCTCAGTGATACTGCCTAAGTAGAAGACCAATGGTCTGGACACAAGATGGTTTCTTACCTGTCTCCCATTCTTTATCTTGCTCTTCACCTGCAACTCAAAGGGCCTTTGACTGTGTCCTGGGGTCACAGAGTTTCATATCTTTCTCTCAGGAGCTTAAAGCTTTAGTTTCTGAGAGGAAAAGGCTGAAAGTAGGACTTTTCTGCCTTTCCTATAGCAATGGTTGCTTCCTTCCCTGAAGCTCACACTGATAAAATTTCCTCTGGTTTCCTACCTTGTCTCCATTTTTTTTTCATGAGCCGCCAGTGGAGGTCTGTGAAGAAAAGCCTGAGAGTGAATAACAACTCACTTTGTCTTTGCAGCTCCCTCAAACCAGGGTTTCTATATCCTCACACTATGCTACATTCAGCATCTAGAAATTCATTGAAAATTTTAGTCAAATTGTTTGTATCCACTCGGCCCTGTCTTCCTCGTATGCTCTGCTGAAGAAAAACTAGTGCCTGACTCTCCTAATATTTAGGATAATTGGTTGCCCAGCAACCCAAGCTCTCTGATGGGCTCAAGGAAATTTATGATTTTGTAAATTAAATATCTCTTTCTTTTTGTTATGGTGGGAATAATATTCTTCCTAACTTTCCATATCCTAGTCAGAAGTCTCTATTGTTGTTTTTGAATGACATCTATTCTCCATGAAGATTGTATTCTGCTTTATACATTTTGGACAACATTGGTTGAGAATGAGATCATTTTCTGTGGCTTCACTACAATATCTAGTTTATAAAATGAAACCGAGCTATAATTATGCTGTGAATTTATGTAAAATTACTTTGCCAAATTATTCTTACCCACATTTGATTGAGTACTTTTAAGCGGTAAAAAAAAAAAAGGAAAAGAACTCCTTTTTAGGCATCTAAAGACTTAGGTCATGATCCTGCCTCTGTCACTTTCTAGCTTAGTGGTCTTTGAGAAAGTCACTGGACCTCTTTGGTTCTCAATTTCCTCTCTGTAAAGTGCTGAGCTAGTGATTTCTGTTGTCCATAACCTACTGTAAGGTCAACGATGCTATATTAATCTCCTTTTATTTATATAATTGTATTAGACATATAATTATTATTATCATTTAGCAAAAAAGCAATTCAAGAAGCTAGTATCATTCGTTTTCGCATTGAATTCTTAATACAGCATAGTACAGAACTATGGAGTTTGAGATCGTTCTTGAAAGAGAGTGGGGTTAGATCAGAACAGGAAGTAGATGGCATATTTTCAGCACATAAAATTCGAATCCAAAATTGCATTGTTTTTGTCTCTCACAGAAGACCTAATTCAGTCAGTGTTAAATATGCTGGATAAGTTACATGCTATTGAGTGTATGTGCAAAAGAAAGAAGGAAAAGGAGAGGGAGAGGGAGGGAAGGGGATGAAGAGAAAGAAAAAGAGATAGATATGGGGGCTAGTCAAGAGTAGTGGGTTGTGTATGTCTGAGCACCTAAAGAGTTAGAATAAGATCTGAGGCGTCTCAACTCTAACACCAGTGTCCTTTTCCTGGGTCATAATTCCTACATGGGAGTTGCCATTCCCACCTCTGAGTTGCCTTAAAGAATCCTTAAGGAGCCTTCTTGTTCAAAATGTTTTTAAAAGTTAAAGTGCATGTTTTCTAAAGACATCTTCATTGTAGTCCAGGAAGTTCAGCACAAAACGAACTCTCTTGTTTGGAATCACATTTCAAAGAATATAAACCTTAGAAATATAGCTCTCTCTTTCCCCTCAATCATTCTGAATAAGAGAGGTCATCTCACTAGTTACACAGAAAGTGTGTGAGTGTGAGTGAGTGTTTGTAGGCAAGAGCCATGATATTCATCTGACATGAGAATTCACTCCCAAATTCCTCTCAACCTATCCATGTATCCATCCTTCAGATGTAATTCAAATCTTACCTATTATAAGACAGCTTTCTTGACCAATTTCAGTCCCATTTCTGAAGTTCTATAAGACCTATATATTAGTCAAGTGGTTTAACTTGATAAATTAATGGAAATTGTCTTAAGGAACTTTCATGTTTCTACCTTCTACACCCTTAGCAGATGAATGTTAGGACATAAGAAGCACTCAGTAAATACATTTTTAAAGCCTACTTTTGTTGAGCTTTTTAACCTTGTTAAAGATAAGAGCAATACCTTCTTTATTTCATTTTAAAATAAATATATATTGAACAATGACTATGTTCCAAGCTTTTTTCTAGACACCGGGGAACTAAATGAAAATGACAAATTCCCTATCCTCAAGGAGCTGAAGACACATGATAACCAAACAAAAACATTCAAACGATGATATGTTCTATGAAGAAAAACAAAACAAGAGTAAGGGCTCCAGACCATGACTGGAGAGGGTTGTGTCTTATTTTCTACAAGGAAGTCATCTCTGAATAAGTGCATTTTGAACAGAGAGCTGATGAAAATAAGGCAGCAAGCCATGAAGATCTCTGCAAGATAGTTCCCATGGTAATACTGTACAATGGCACATATAATATTTAATAAAATATTGCATTATATCAAATTCATGAATATTAATGTTTAGAAAGGTTGAGGTGATTATGCCCTTGATTAAGAATTTGAGATAATTTGTAGTGAAGAAACTCACTTTTCCTCTGTCCAGAAACCAGAGACAATAGACACAGAGAATTTGTTTCCTAGGAGGCTGATCTTATTAATACAGTTTCCAGTGGACAAGCCTTTTCTTTCAGAAGGATAGGGTTACCTAGAGGTAAAAAGATAGCTTCTGCTACACCAAACTCAAATGGAAAGAGTGGTAGACAGTATGTAAGGTGGACGTGTCACGTTGGAAAATGAAGTACAAGAAGACTTACTTTGAAGCTCCCAAAACAAGACAAGAGAAAGATACAGAGACAGCAGATTCAGAGTTATGACAGCTAATTTATCAGGGAAGTAGGAGTTGAGGTTTGGGAGTTATTATAAGTTAAAGCTGTTGAAGAGAACCGGTCAGTGGAACGAAGACAATAAAATCAGAAGCCACACCCAGCTCCCCTTGGCCTGAGGATTGCCGATTGTTGCTGTCAGTTCCCTGAGTGAAGAGGGATTTTGCCAAATATAAGTGCAGACACAGTAATAAAGCTCTTCTAGTTATGAATGCTTTATTTATGTTCATATTATATTATATTGTCATTTCATTAAGGAAATAGAGTGTGGCTTGTTTAACAGTTAAGAGCACTAACTCTAGAGTCAGACTGCCTTGATTAGAAGCCTGACTCTGCTCCATCTAATTATGTGACCTTGGCAAGTTACTTCATCTCTCTGTGCCTCAGTTTCCCCATCTAAAATAGAATCATAAAAACACATCTCTTAGGGTTGTAATGAAGCTTAAATTAAGTAAAATAACTAAAATATTTAGATAATATTGGTAGCATTTGTATTAATCCCTTTTGATTATGTTGCAACTTAGCACGATATTGGTTAGCTTGATACCTCCATATGTATAGACCTTGCTATCCTTTTCTGCTACCTTGACATCCAGGCTGACCATCTGCTTGAATCTACCTATATAAAATGACTTGATACAAAGGGGACTGAGATGTGACCATTTTTGTTTAAGTTAAAGGGGGATGACTACAATTGCACAATTGCAGTTTCACCATTAATCACTAAAATATGTCAGCAGTCATAGGCTACCTGAAACTTAGAATGATAAAAGTGTTACTAAAACTAATATAAGTTCTATCAGAGGTATATGTCTTTCTTGATTGTTGTTTGTAGCTCAGCATCACATTCAGTGTTGAAGCTCAATAAAGATTCGTTAAAAATAATGAATACTTGCATATTTTAACCTGTGTACTGAAACTTAGAAATCCATGAGTCATCTTTAATAGAAGCTGTACATGGCCTTACTGATGGCTGAATGAACTTCAGGTCCAGATTTCAAAGCATGAGACAGAACCAGTCACATTTTGATCAGGAAAGCTGTAATGCCCAAATGCTATCATTAATCTTACTTACCACACATGGATTGTTATAATTAAATGGATATTATTTTTTTTTTAAAAAAAATGCTCTCAAATGTAAGAATTGGTCTACTGATGGGTTATTCACACCTGTGTATTTGGGGAAGCGAAGGACCTCTTCTAGACCAGATCTCAGATAGCTGGAATTTATACACTGTGGGAACACGTGAACGAGGGTCCAGGCTTCCAAAGTGCCATTTGAAAGGTTGAAGGCGTGAACACTCCTTTGAATATGCAAGTCCTAGGAGGTCAGTCATGTTATTACACCTTACGTTGCATCTCTAAGAAGACCAAATGAAAAGAGATGTAAATATAGAGCAAATGAGTGAATCACTGCAAAGCTCTGAAATTCTCTGGGGCTCATAACAGAGTATTTGTGAATATTGTTGAGTTGAACCTTTTTCAAGGTGTACAATGTGCAGCTGGAATTGTCTTTTAAAATTGATCCTATGCATTATTTGAAAATGAAGAGTTTTATTTGCAGTCCAGTTTCCTGTTTCATGTTGTAAATTATTTATGAATGAATGTTCTAGGGTCAGTCATATTGGCCAGCGCAAGTTGGTGGTCTGGTCTATTCTCAAGAATTAGATGATCAATTCAATTTTGTAGATCTGATGTCCAGATTTATTAGACAGTAAAGGATCCAGCCAAATAGAAATTACCACTTGGCATCAACCAATTTGACAATTTATAAATGGAATTGACTTAAAATGTTTAATATAGTGCCTGGTACAGAAAAGGATATAATAGTTATTATCTAGAATAGTGGTTCTCAAACTCTGGGTGCATCAGACTCACCTGGAAGGTTTGTTAAAGCAGGTTATTCGGTGGGGAGAATTGGCATTTCTAACAAGTTCCCAGATAATGCTGATGTTGCTGGTTCCGAGATCATACTTTCAGGAGCATGAGCATTGCCTCTCCCAAATCTCCCCCCAAAAAGCTATGTTAGTTGAATTTAACATACCAAACAGGTATAAGTTATAATTATTTTCAGACAAGAGAGACTAGAGCTGGGATTATATTTAGATATGGACTGAGAATATGGAATGTGCACTATTCATACCTCAGTATCTTGAATATTAGGTAGCAGAATCTTTTAGTAATTATACTTCCAAACTCTTGTTTCATAACCAGAAAATTCCTATTGACGGAACACAAAGTACATTTCAAATGAAGTCTTCTGGACAATGCAAGTTATTGGTAAAGAAGAGTTTACTTTTAATGAAGTCAATAAGCATTAATAAGCATAAGCAGTGAAATCACACTTAAATCATAATAAAGTATTTGTGCATACAAGAGTATGCCATACACTGAGAGTACTTAAAAGACTTGGAGGCTACTCCTTATTATCTAGAAGCCTACAATCTGGAGAAAAGAACATGTTCAAAACACATGGAGTGAACAGCATCACTAAGAAGTAAGGCATTATTGGGGCCCTATTGAGTGGTGCTGAGAATCTATTTTACAGAATACAGAGGGAAGCAGATACTGGAGATTCAAGTGGGCAGGCCAGGTGTTACAGAAAAACTGATATTGGCTTTCATTCAGTACCATTCACCAGTAATGACAAATAAAACCAAGTATCGAGGAGACTCTGCCTGCACAATTTCTGCTGCTTTGCATTTCTTGTATGGAATATTCCCAGAGAAATGAAGCAGGTTAATTAAGATGCTAATGGCTGCCACAATTTCTGAGCGGATTAATACCACACAAGACTTCGGTGTAACTAACTGGTGTTTGTTTCTGCTTACAAAAGCTGTGTTTATACAACTGGGGCAGAGTCCAAAAGGACTGAAAGAAGTTAATTAGTTTAATTTTCCAAGGCCTTGTCATCTGGTCCCAGGACTAGAAAACAGATTAACCCAATGAATATGCATCTGTACATATATGTAAAAGATTGTGGTTATGATTAAAATTAATGTAATTATACATTTTCACATTATCAAAGCTTTGATTAAATTATTAGCAGCACATGGAACACAGGTCAGGAATTTTATGGTAGAAAGGGAGAGAGAAGAAACAGTTATTCAGATATTAGTGGTTCTCTGGCCATTGTCCAGTGTCTCAATAATCACCTGGGATATTTAAAAACAATAGAAATTCCAGGTTCTCATCCCCAGAGTCTAATGGAATTCAGAGTATGGAATGTGTCCTGGCAATCTGTATCTTTTAACCAGTTCACCTAATGATTTGGTTTCATAGCTATATTAGAAAAATATTGGTCAAAATATGCACACAAGGTATGTACACAGCACTGTACCATGCCCCGAAAAGATTGGAAAGACTTGCAGGCTAGTCTTTCTGGTCTGAGAAGCACATAATCTGTTAAAATGGAATATTTTCTAAACATATAGAGTGATTAGCAACCCTCTGAAGCGATGTATTATTGGGGTTATATTGGGTGCTACTGAGAGTCTGTCCGGGAGAAGAGGAAAGGAAGGTACAATATCCTAGGAGCAGATCCTCGAGTGAATTCGTTTCCAAGATATCACAGTCAAGAGATGGTTAATTAGGGATCCTTAACCTTTTCTGCAGCATGGCATAGTGGAAGAGTTATTAGGCTTAGAGTCTTAAGGATAAAAATGTTTTCTACTCAGAGTGCCTAGGAAAGTGTCTAACACAGAGTGGGAGCTCGATACAAATATATGCATTGTTCTCTCTGGTCACTCCTATAATCTGTACCATCATTCGTGGCATCTGTGGTTCAGTGTTGGTGACACTGAAGTCTGTGGGTAGGAGGCATCATGAAGGCACAGCACATGTATTGCCCTGGAGAAGGTGGTAACAGGGAACCAAATGCTAATGGCAAAATGCTAATGCCTTAAATGAGCTGAAAATGATGATGTAGCACTTGGTGATTTCCAGTTCTTCTAGTGATAAGGCAGGGCCTATCATTCATTTGATATATCAGTGTGCCTCAGAGAAGTCTTCCAGGGATGTTTTTCTCTCAGTAATAGAATTCATCAGCATATGGAGCCTTCTCCAGTGACAATTACCTGAGGATGCTTGTGGGCTGCCTTTGCACAGATATTGCAGTGTAATTGTGCTTATGGGGATATTTTGAAAAAGAAGGCAAACCCATTATTTTTATTCATCGACAATAGCATATTAATCGAACAATTAGTAGTAATGGCTTGAATGTACCAAACAAGGCTTCTTGTATCCCAAATTACTATCCTGACAAAATGTGAGCGCTAATGCTCCACCCCTGAAAGAGGGAGTAACCCTCTTCACTGTTTCCAGTCAATAGAAAGAGAATAGCATAACCAGCTGAAAGGGAAGAATTTATCAAAGCAGATAAGGCTGAAAGATAAAACTGGCTCCATATGTGGCTGTTGGATTGCTACAAAGAGAGTAAACTACAGGTTGATTATGGAAAGAGGTTGACATCACCAGTTAAATTTGCTGTAATTTCAAATATAAAGTTGAAAGTAATACTAGAACCAATTTCTATGTCTGTATACTTTAAAACGGAATATTTATGGATTTGGGGGGTTTTGAGAGTGGGGAAGAGAGTAAGGGTCAGGGAGAGGGTTGGTTTCTGTTTTTATATGAAAGCATCTCTCTCCTCACAAGTATTCTCAATGAGAGAGTTTGATTGCAAGTCATCATACAATCGTCAGCAGTGCCATGCTGTGACTGGAATAGCTCTTCGGGTCCCCCTGTTCTGTAGCAGGCCTGTGTTATGCCTGCTTCCATCCTGCTGGTCGCACTTAAACACATAACTATTAATAAATGCCATTAGCATACGTCCCCATCCTGGACAGATAGCCCTATGTGCTAGTGTTGAAATACAAACCCATAGCGCTCTGGACTTTGATAAATTGAGAAAAGATAATTTTCAAATGATAGAATGGCATTGTAATGTCTTCTTTTACAATAGATTGATTCACACAAAATAGCTGAGTTTTATGAACAGTTGGCTATTTTTCCCCCAATAGAAGGGATAAATAAATATCATCACTAAGTCCCTCTTCATAGCACATGATTAGATACCTATACACTTATACAGTGCCAGAGAATATGGGAGAAACAGAGCTAGATTCTGAAGACCTTAGTTTAGGCTAAGATTCTGTTCTAAGGGCACCCTAAAACAAATAGGAAACAATTACTATCCTCAAATTTAGGCATAAATTAAATTACTTTTTTTGTGTTCTATGACTTCCTTAGTCTACCCATATGTTATCTAACTCTGGTTGATGTAACATTTCCCAAACTATCCACTTGGCTTCTCTTTGCCTGTTAAAAAATATTATAATTTTCCTTCCTGCTTAAAAAAAAATTGTCTGTTTAATGCATAACTTCTTTTTCAGGTTTATTGAAATAATTTTTCCAAAGTATTGCTTTTACAATCTCATTCACCTATTATAAAACTCTCATGGTTTTTTTATTGCCTCTCAAATAGGATTCAAATGTGTCTCTCTGGATTTAAAAACCTTATACAGACTGATACCAGTTCATCTTCCTAGAATTTTGTTGCCAGTATTCCTCTTGAGAACACACTTCATTCTAATTAGACTGCTTAATTATCATCCTTAGAAACCTCTGCTTACATTCTGGTCTCTAGTCTCTATATCGTTAGCTTATACTGCTCTTCACCATTTGAAATAGCTACTTCTTTCTAGTCTAGTTATCATATAAATCTCATATAGCTTTTCAGATTCCACTTAAGTATATATCCATTGATCTATGGGAGATAAAATTCATGTGTTCTAACCAGTTTCAATATCCATGGAGCAGAGAGTCCAAAATAGTGTAGAAGTTTTAGCATTTTCATGGTGCTTTGGAAGATTAAAAATTGAAATTTAGAATCCTTCATAAATGAGAAGCTGTAGGAAACTATCCAGACTCTAAGACGGATATATGCTTGAATTAAGGATAGTCCAGAATTAAACAGACTTACAAGGTGCAGCTCAGCCTGAAGCTATCTCAATACCAGATTAGACTGAAATAATATGCGCCCCTACTGCTGCCAGAAGATAAAATAAGTCCTAGTTGGAGGAAGACAAACTTTTAAATTTTTATAAATAAAAGGGATTCAATCAATAATTACCAGCCATGTAAAAACGAGGCATAGAGAAGACATAGATAATAGAAGCAGACCCACAAGTGACCTAGCTGTTAGAGTTATGAGACACAGTCTTTAAAATAACTGTGGTAATATATTTAATTAAATATATCTTGATTTCATCTGACTTACATAATTTTTTTTTTTTAAAAAATCAGAATCGAAATACCAGAAGGGAAAATTTTAATAACTGACATTAAAATTCCAATAGGTTGGTTTAACAGCAGTTAAGGCACAATTAAGAGATTAGTAAATTGGAATAAAGGTCAGTAAGAAGGAAAAAACTGATAGAAATTATAGACAAAAAAGTAAAAGAGATAGGGATCTATCGAAAATATACAGAGGATTAAATTTCCAGAAGGAAAGGAGAAGAGAATGGGAAAAAACAACATTTGAAGAAATACTATTTGAGAAAATCCACATCTCAAAAAAAAAAAAAAAAAAATCGAGCTACATATTTCAGAATATCCATGAGCCCCAAGCAGGATAAATTTAAAAAATACCCATAGATATTGTTATTTAATTGCTAATAACCAAAATGAAACCTAAAATCCTAAAGATAGCCAGGGGGGAAAAAGTCACTTTAATTTCAAGTAAAAAGATAACGAGATTGACAGCTGTATTTCCAACAGAAACGAAGACTACATAATGACGCATTTAAAGTTATTTTTAAAGTGCTGAAGAAAAATGACTGATAACCTAGAATTCTATATCAACTTAAAATATCATTTAAAAATAAAAATACATAAAGACATTTTCCTAGACTATCAAAAGTGAATTTGTAGACTCATATTGAAAGAAATACTAAAAATAAAATGATCTCATCTGGAAGTTGTATGACATAAGATAGAATGAAGAGCACTGGTAAGGGCAAAGACATTCATAAAACTCTCAGAAAAAGAAACAGTACAAGCCTGGAATGTGGTAAATGGAGTTAAAGTATTTTAAAGATCTTGCATTGTCTGGTTGGTTACAACCCAGACGATGTGGCCTGTGTACCATTATTATAACTTATTAAAAGTTACTATAAGTTATTAGGTTCTAATAAGTCAAGGAGGTATGTCGTAACTTTTAATGAACTACTAAAAGAACAATTAGGTATATTTAAGTAGAAAGTAGAGGGGAAAATATAAGAATAAAAAAACTTGTTTGTTTAAAAAATTAAAAAGGAAAAAGAACAAAGAACAAACAAAACAAATTTTAAAAAATAGATACATAGATTTAAAACCGGCTATATTAATAATTGTGTTAAATGTAAATAAATTACTCCATTTAAGAGAAAAATATCAGGCTAGATTTAAAAAAAAAAAAAACCCTCAAATCTGCTCAAGAGATGCACTTTGAATAAAATAAACTCAAAAGCCAATAGTAAAAGAATGATGAAAAATTTTTCATATAAACACTGGCTAAAGGAAAGCTGAGTATAGCTGTATTTGTACTGGGAAAAATAAACTTTAAGAAGCATTACTAAGTATAAAGGGTGACATACTTCATAATGAAATGCTTAATTCAACAGGAAAACATAAAAATCCTAAATTTGTCTGTACCTAGTAACTCAAAAACATAAAGCAAATAAATAAATAAATAAATAAAATGAACCAAACTGTCAATTATGAAGGTATATTAAAGCCATTGTATACCATAAGAATTCAGAGCGTTTATCTCTTATAAACCCTTGCTTTGGGACATAGTATGTACTACACAAAATGAGGATATTATCCAGGCAAGAAGATGGCCTGGGATTTAGGAAACAGCATCTAGTGATCATGTCAGTGAGCAGGCCTGGAGATCAACCACCTAGATTAGAGCAGAAGGACACCAGCTCTGGGAGAGACATCTCTCCGACAAATGGGGCATGATAGGTTGCCTTGATAAAATATCTGTCAGGGAACTAAAAATATTATTATATGAAAGACATTGGAAGAAGGTAAAAAGACAACGAACTTGCAGTTATGAAAGAAAACATGAAATGAGAAAGGGAATGTAATATATTAATGTCCTATTTGACTCTGCAGTGAATAAAAATGATAATAATAGAAATACTCATGAAATTAATTGAAAATGAAATAACTACATTATGAGGATGGAGTAAGAGGAGACGTATTGCATATGAGATCTAAGTTGACCTTTAGTAAAGCAAAGGGGATATTTAAAATTAGTAAACAATACATGCTGTGATATCAGTATTATTCAGCAATATAAAGGTAACTGTGAGAAGAAAAAAACTTAAAGAATGCTAGTGATTGCCTCTGGGGAGCAAGATAGGAGTAAATGTGGGTTAATACAGGGGATAGTTATTTTTTATTTATTATGTTTATTACTTTGAGATGAAAATTAAAATATTTTTAAGTGGGAAAATTAACACGCTAGCTGTGGGAAATCTGAGAAAAAAAGAATAAAATGAAAATTACCCTAATTCTGCCACCCAGACTGTTCAGTGTTAGGTCATTTGTAAAACACATACATACAACCTTTTAAAACAAAATTAAAATTATATTGAATTGCAAATTTTTTAGACCTAAAACTTTATTGTGAATATTTCCTCTCTTATAAATCAAAAACATACATTTTAATATCTTCACAGTTTTCTAGCATCTAACTGTTGTGATTTTAACCATTAACCAATGGTTGAATATTTAAAGTGTTCTAAATTCAGAAGTATTATAAATAATGTTGCAATAAATATCCTTTTACATAAACATTATATACCCTTTTACATAATCAGAGGTTATATAAATAATGTAGCAATAATTGTCCTTTCCTCATAAAAATACTGATTGTTTCCTCATGATAAATTCTTAAAAATAGAAATACTTACTCAAGTATCTGAATCATTTTAAACTTCTTGATGCACATCATTGCGAAATTGCCTTCTATGAAGGTTGAATGAATAACAATACTAGTGCGAGGACACAGGTGAGTGGTACAGAGAATATGTGATACAAAGGAAGGGGCAGATCAGGTAGGCTGGAGTGGGCAGGAAGGGCCCCCTGCGTGAGCTTTGGCCCTCACATCTTTCGGGAATGTATACTGTACCACTTACCAGTGATGTAAAATGGAACCGATAAATGAGGAATTTTCTACAATTCCTGCTTCTTCACATTTATGAAGATGTTGGTGTAACAACGCAGGCTTATTCCTACCTGCAAGGGCCATGTTTACGCAACTATCACAGAGTCCACCAGGACTGAAATGAAAAAATATAGGGATTGGTTCATTTCACTGCAGCCTTGTCACCTGATGCAGTCCAGAGGCTGTATGAGTATGATTATTACTATTCATATAACTCTTTATTATCACTTTATCAGCACTCTGAATTGAAAAAAACTCTATTAACTGTAAGTAGGATACAAACTGGATATCTTATAATGAACATTAAGGGATGGTTTACTCTAAAATGGTCCATACACTAGAGGCCTCAGAATTAGCTTGGGAGATTTTTTAAAACTGTCGCATCCCAGATCCATTCCCAGAGATTCTGATGCTCTTGGTATGGAGTAGGGCCTGGAACATTGGGATTGTAACAAGCTCTCCAGGGAATTCATTTAGTTGCCCAACCAGGTTTGAAATTATAGCTCTGCATCATAGAGCAAATATATCCGAGTGCCTATTCTACTTTACCTTCGCCAATCCTGTATTTTGTGGGGTAAATAAGGGAATTTGACATAGTTAAAATTTGCATTTCTCTTGCTCCTAAAGGAAATGAATATTTTTATATAAATTTCTTTGGTATATTTTCATCTTGAAGTTGTCACCTCGCATTTCTTTTTATCATTTTTTTTCTATCAGGATGTTTTAAATTTTCTTTATTGGTTTTTAAGAGCTTTCGAAATATTAAGATTTGTTTCCATTTTCTAAGGATCTGGAAATGGCAAAAATAAAATTATACTCCGAGTAGTCAATTTAGGAATGAACACATAATGAAGTGGAATATAAAGATGAAAATTTAGGCTAAAAAGAAAATGGCTACCTGTCTGTCAAAAATTGACTGAATAAATAAATTTATTGCCATATCTGAAGAAGGATCATGGCATTTATAAAATAACCTATGGAAGTGAATTAAAATCTGAGTTCAAGTATCAAATATTAGGCAGGCAGTTAACATTGTGGTTTTGAAAGCAGACTCAATCCAATCAACTAGTTATTTTAGGTCAAGGTTATTAAACATTTAAATCATGCTGCTAACTAGTATTGATTTGATTTCATTCTCCCGGAGGAACTCCTTCATTTGTTCCCTATACGCCTACAGGGAGAACATGTGTTAGGCAGAGGACTTGATGGTTTGAATTCTCAGTCGTTTTGATTCTCATTACAAATTAATAAACCAACATCCTGATTATACTTTGCATCCCGGGCAAGAATGTTTTGGGTGGCATTTAAAACTGACTAATTCCTTCTGCAGTTATTTTTATTATTACTGGAAAAAAGTGCCCTTCTGATTTTATACATCAGTCTCATGAACTGGTAAACACGAGCCCAGCCCTGACATATGGACTCACCCCTGTCTCTCTCTCTCACACACACACACCCATCCCTCTCTCTGGAAATATGAAGCACAGCCTCAGGACCCCAACATTGTTGCTCTGGGGTCCTTCTTTGGAAACAGCTCACTGCAGCAACTTGTACTAAGTCTTTTTGAGTATCAGCAAAGCTTTACCCTATTAATTTAGGAATAATTTTTATAATTTATTATTTGCCTTTTAGTTTGTTTATAATGTTTAAAAATACTCAGAGATGTGAATTGTGGAATACAGTTAATTTACACATAGTTGTATGAATATGCTCATATTGCATGTTTAATTTGGTTTTCTGTGGATGCTTCATAAATGCTTGATATTACCGAGGAACCCCTGGTCTCTGTATTTTTCATTCTTCCCGTGAAACTATTCTTTTCTCAGCAAGAAGGGAAGTGAAAACATGAACTTGAGCCCAGAGGTTTGGCTCCTGCTTCTACATGTTTTTTTGTGCATTCTTGATGATTTTGTGATACTTAATTTCCATGAGTTTAGTTGTTCCAGTAGATTCAAGATTACGAGACTTGGCATGATGGGTACAGGAAACTACAAGCAGTTTGGTGTTGCTACCGGGTGAGGTGTGAGCCGCCTGTTGACAGGAGCAGAAGGCAGAGGGTTAAGCAGCCACTGGAAGAGAAAGCCCTCATGAAACATGTTAAGACACTAAGAATTTATTCTGTAGGAAATTGGGAGCCATCAAGGGACTTTGGAGCAGAGGAATGGCAAAATGTGATTTTTGTTTTTTAGCTCAACTCGGTAGAATTAGAGGGAAGAAGAGAAGCCAGTCGGGAGGCTATGGCTATAATTCAGGAGACAGAAGATGAAGACTGGCACGAGACCAATGTGGGGAGGACTGTAGACACAAGGGTGGATTTGAAAATGATGTATGGGGTGAGCAACAAGTAAAAATTAAACCTTTTTGAATGCAATGTGTTATTTTAATTAGAGGGGGTTGTTTGAGGAGAAATATCATTAAGCCCAGATCAGTACGAGTCTACACCTATCAGAGCACTCATAACATCCTTTAAAATTTCACACAAAACATTCAGGTGTGATGCCTGCTTTTATTTAAAGTCACAAGGAACACCATGGAGCAGGCTAGCCTTGTTTTGGGCACCCCTGTATCTCTCTTTATCTTTTTGCCCTTTTTTCATAATCCTCACTTTTGGAACAGTTTCAATTTTTTCAGATAAAAATCGGCACCATTCGTATTACTTCTCTACGTCTTTTATTCCCTTTCATCGCCATATTCTTAAAACTTCAAGTTCCTATTCTCTCCCATTGCCAGGTCCCTAATGTTTGGAGGAAAAGCTCCGATAATTCAATAGCATCCAAGTTAAGCTGTATCTCAGGAATTGCCTTTGGGATAAGATCCCAGGAAGATAACTCTGAAGGGACTAAACCTTAGGGGTGGGGGTGCAGATACTGGCAGCTTAGTTGAGCAGACATATTTGGGGGTGCATGTGCAGAGCAGTAGTCCCCTCAAATATCTTCACACTGAATGTCAAACTATAGCTATCTGCTTATCACCTTTCAGAAACGGCTCATGATCCAGGCTCTGCCACTTTCTTTGAACATCTGTGGAAACACAGAATATTTAAGTAACTGATATGAGCCTTTTGTCTAGTTTGAGTCCACTGGGGACAAAAGATGAGTAACTGGCAGTTTCATAATTAACCGGGTAGACCAGGAAATTGGTTCATTCAGACTCCCAAGTGATTCTATGTTCAAGGCCAAGAATTAAGTTTTACAGCTGAGACAAGATCCAACCCTTCCTCCTTAAGAGTCCACTGCTGCTTTAACAGCTCCATTTATCTGCATGGTCCATGCCTTCTGTCACGAGGCTCTGTTCTTTTGCCGGTCTTGATCAAGTCGTGTGTGAGATCTTAAGGGACCTCACCTAGGCCTGGAATTAGTCTTACATTCATAAGCCCGGCATTCCCGGAGTGGGAAGTTGTCTGTCCATATTGTATTAACCTGCTGTGTGAAACTGTGTGGTGCAGTCTCTAGAATGGGTTTCATGTCTTTATTTCTGCTTAATACTTCAGTTCTCTGCTGGGTTCGGAGTCTCACCTTGAACTCCAGCCCAATTGATTAGAATCTGATCAACAAACCGAGCACTTGACATTCCATGTAATTCGGCAGCTGGATGCTGTCTCCGTTAGTTCTAGCCACTGACAGCGGTCTTGTTTCAAATTAAATGGACCACCCAAAATACTGAGGCTGCCACCCACCTGACTTTTTGCATTGGGTTTGCTTGGTGACTCCTGGTGTCCAGCAGATGGGATCCCATTAACATCAGGGAAGCTTGGAATGAACACCATCCCTTTGGATTATGATGTAAATTGTCTTCTGTTCCTGGAGGACAGGCACTTCTAAAGCCGGGCTGGTAGTCTCCCTATATCTGGTGCTGCCCATTCCTAGCTCCTTGTCCCCACCTTTATCCTACACATATCATAGCTTATCATGCCCTGCTACTCACTATATGAAACTAATATATTTAGGTTTCTAGTTTTGTCTAAACTAGCTTTATTGACACCAAATTTAGCCTCAGCATGACTTAATATTCCTGCTGGGTCTATATTATGTTCAGCCAAGCATATCAACTTACAGAATAAAGATTTGAGGGTTTATAGTTCAATGCAATATATTTGGAAGGCAGTAGTCGACAAACCAATATTACGCTGTACTCTCTTCTAAAGTTCTTATTAGAAATATAGCCAAGATTGATGAACTCTAAAAGATAAATTGGAGGAGAGGACACATAGCTGTTCTTGGTACAAGAGTAAGAATGCAGAAAAGAGATGCTGATTGTTTGATTTCTCAGTCTTCTAAGGGGAAAGAAATTCTTAGACTTTTCTCTTGGAGTCATTTGTGTGGACAATAAGTGATACATAAGAAGTTGTTGAGAAGAGTTGGGGGAGAAGAGAAGAAATACTTGGCTGGTATAAAGCACACTGTTTATGGGAGAAAGCTTTCAGTGAAAGTTTAATCTAGAGCGGTCCATTAGAGTGGGCTCTCACTAGTCACAGCCCCTGCTTAACTCATTAACGTCCTTAGTTGAGAGTTGCATTATTTTTCATACCTGAGTTTCTAAGTTGAAATAAAGAGTGCATTTAATGCAAAAAAAATAAAGACCAAAGAATATCTAATCTCCCCTTAATGAATCAAGTCTTTATGATGCCTTAAGGTGGGTCAACAATAAACTATAGAATTTGCCAAAGTTATCTTCAAGTTGTGTTCTTCCTATTTAGGCTTTTAATTATGTCCACTCCTCCCTCTTATTCTCCACTACCCCCATCTTCTCATGCCCCTTCTCAGATTCCAATGTCCACATGCTTTTTACCCTTTTATCCCCATTTATTTCTTTGCCCAGCATTCTTGTCTGCCTTATCCCCGACCATCTGAGACCTGGGCACTACACCCTCTTGGGGATTGCCTCTTCTGGCTGGAACTCTCCTTCAAAGAACTATTTAAATATCAAACAGAAGCTACAGATTCAAAAATGAGATATAATTAAGGTAAGGGGAATTAAGCTCTAATGCTTGATTTGCAAGTGTCGAACAGTAAATCAGACTTCTTTGGTAGGCAGACGAGCTCTCCTGACCACATAAAATCACTTCATATAGTTTGTAGCTAATTCCTCTTGCCATAAGGGTCTACAGAGCTGTGGCCATGGACTCCATCCAGTAAATGGGATGCTGGCCAATCAGCGTTCACTACTCTGTATAGCTCTGCAGTGAAGTGTGCTAGATATGAACCCAAGTCACCACATGGACATTATACAGTCAGTCCAAAGCTTTGAGTTAATAAAATTATGCAGTCAATGTTTTACAAATCAGTTGGACAGTAGTTGTATTATGGAGTGACAGCTGACTGATGTGGCTGCTGGCATGGCCCCTCTGGTGAAATAGTTGACTGACCAGGCAGAGTTATACAATCTAGTTAGTGAGCCCCCTCACCTGCAGAGGATCTGTTCCAAGACCCCCAGGGGATGCCTGAGACTGCAGGTCGTACCACGTGCTATACATGCCATGGTTTTCCAGTACATGCACACCTCTGCACAGCAATTCATAGAAAGTCCTTTTTTATTTATGAAAATTCTGAAGCCTAAAGTACATAAAAGGAAACAGAAACAAAAGTTGGGCAATTGAGGTCAAATAGGCTTATATAAGTGTCTTGGGAGAAAATATCTGGGGTTCTAACTCTAACGCTTAGGATTTAAAAATGTTTAAAAGAGTAATTTGATAAAAAGTGCCTAAACATAATATCTATGCATACTTTGATTTTTTTTTCCTCTTTGTGGCATAATTTATTTTGCTCTGTCACTTATACTATTTAGTCGCTTTTTAAATGCTAGTCTATCAAAAACGAGGAAAGCAAACTTCTCAGCTGGGCAGCATCCAAGATAATACTTTTTAAAATTTGCTAAATCTAAATTAGGTGGTAGCAGTGATTTGGGTAAAATACAGACAATACTGAGGGGGAAAAAAACACCATCAGAGAAAAATAACACTTGGCTAAAATGCAAGCCTTGGAGATTCAGAAAGCATAAAAGGAGAAGAGCTACAAAAAGAAGTGGTCAAACATCAATGATATGTCTCTTGAAATTTGTATATATTTATTTTTAAATATACTCTTTTTGCTATTGAATTCTGAGTTTTGATAAATACACAGTTGTGTAAATACTCCACTATCAAGCTACAAAAATATGACTTCATCCTTTCAGATTCCTTAATCTTATACTTGAAGGAAATATTTTAAAAACTAAATTTGACTTTAGATAAACACATATTTTTCAGAGATATGTTATAGAGTGAGAAAATTTTTTAAAACTTTCAAGCGCAAAACATCTGAAATTCTATAGTAAAAGCTGAATTAAAAGATGTAAATTTGTAAGGAAAAAAAGGAAAAAAATTCTGACAGTTAAAACTTGCTCATATTAATATGATGAAAAATGTCAGATGTCAACTTAAAAATGGAATTGAGTGCACAGTGATTCAAATTATTTTTCAGGAAAAGTGAACAAAATGTTGAAAACCAGTCAACTAAAATTTGAGGAGAATTATTTTCTCATAACAATCTTTTCTGCCCACTACCCTTTGGTTTCTCAGTCTGCCCTCTAAACTAAGACAAACCTTCCTTACTTCCTTTCATGTACCCCAATATTTCCCCTTTTCAACTCTTTAATCACTTGTAATTATGTATTTAATAATTAACAATTATCTAATATTTGTCCTCCTAACCAAATTGAGCACCAGGCACAGGTATTCAAATAGATTCCTTTACTGATCGAATTTCCAGATTTTATTTAAGACTGAACCTGAGATCGTTGAGGACAAGGACCACGTCTTTACATTCCCCGGGCCTGGTACTGCGCCTGATATCTAGCAATTTCCAAAGAGTGTTTTAACAAATGGTGAATGAAGTTGTGAGAGGGAAATGCTGTGAGTCATTTATACAGCTGAGGAGAAACATCCAGGCACCATGGTAAAGCTGGCTCACTATTCGTGCTCACCGAGTTCTTATGAGGAGGCAGTGACTCCTCCTTGAATGACATTTCCCAGTTCCCATGCCAAGAGAATGTGGATAGGAGGATGCTTATAATTTCTGGGCCTGTTTTTGGTTTAATGAAGATATTGTGCCTTCTCTATTCTCTCTTCCCCCTTCTACTTACTGTCTTGATATAGATGTCTCCAGTGCCCCAAGGATGGTGTGCTCTCAAGACAGAGAGAGCCCAGGTTTCTGAATCACTACTTGTAGGAAAACTGCTTGCTTATTGCCACACCATACATATATAATACACACTGACATGTCCATCAGCTAAGCTTTGGTTGTGTTAAATCACTGAAAATGGGGGTTGATTTGTTATAGCCGCTAGACTCATAACCAAAAAAGCCCAGTGCTTTTACTGCCAAAGGGAAGACCAGACCCATATGTGCTCAAAAAAATTGAAAATGAAAGAAAACAAAAATAGCAACGAAAATAAAAACAAGGGAGGATTGGTGTAGCCAAGTTCCCAGTGATTAAATATATAAGATTTAGTAGCTTAGAAATGTAACATTTCAATCAAGGAGGCTCTATCAAAGGAGGAGATTGAAATAAAAGCAGACAAACAAAGAAACAAGAAAACACACAACAAAACAACCAGCCTAGTTTAAACAGTGGGAATCGAAATTATAGTGCTTCTGAGGGAAAATAATCAAGAGAAGAAACATCAGGATAGCTTTAAATCTGTATAAAGGAGTAGGCGATAAAAATCAGTGAGGAATTTGTGGCACAGAAGTGGGGAGCAAGGGGCACAGACAAAACATTATTGTCAAAAGCCCAAATGAACATTTCTTATGTATTGATTAAATTCTCTGAAGGTCACATCTCAGCTACTGAACCCATGCTTCCAGCCTTTGGGGAGCATGGCTAAGAGCAACTTTGAAAGTCTTTTTCCTTTTTTCCTTCATTTAAAGTTGGAACTGAGTAAAGAAAAAATTGCAATTGGGACATTTAAAAGCTGAAAGCATCCTTCTGGCTCAGATGGATAATGACCCATTCCACGCATTTTGAAAACTGAGCCAGGGGAATGAAAATTATCTTCACACTGTTTCATATTTCATCCAGTTGGGCAGGAAACAACAGGCAAAGTGCTATGGGGAATAATACTGTTTGTCCTTAGTAAGCTCCCAGTATGTGAGTTGGGCGGGGGGTAGGGAGAGGGCGTGCAGGTGACAGAGAAGACAGATCTGAGTGCCAGAGAGCTAAGTGACATAGCTGTCTAGCACTGCTCTGTGGCCTTATGAAGAACTCAGTCTTAGGAGAACTGTTTGCTCTGGGAAAGAGGTTCGGGACTACATGGCTTTAAGGCAATTCACAAAAGCCCCTAAGAGGCTGGTATCTTGGCCATGTGTGATTATTAGAGGTAGTGAAACAGATTTTCCTGCAGAGGTATGGCAGATTCTGAGGATATGAGTTATAGAAAAAGTTTCTGCAGGTCTGGCTTTGCTAAGTATAGATGATAGCTTCACTCTGTGTCCCTGGAAAACTCAACTCAAGGACTGAAGGTCACTGTCAAGCTCTGGGAGACAGTTTAGCTGATTTTCAAGAAGCACATCCCTCTAAATATTTCGAAGGCATGATCTGGGCCAATGAGGGCATGCTTCATTTGCTAGGTAGTGTTACTCATTCCTTTCTAATATTCAGAAACATACACCATGTTGCACCAAATAAATAAACCAAAACAACAACAGCAATGACAACAATAACATCATCGCACAGTTGAATAAGAAGCAAGTAGGAGGGAGAGGAATTTGACCTGGGCAGAGGAAACTGGTCAGGATAATTAGGTACCATTAATAGGTTGAGGAGTCCACCAAAACCCAGATTTAAACAAAGCTGACAGGAGGGATTTATCACATCTTTCTAGTTTTCTTCATTTTTTTTTTTTGCTTCATTTAAAAAGGCTCTTTTTAATTACCTAACCCATGTCATATGTTATCATCATGCCTAAAATTCAAGGCACATTAATTAAATGCCTTGAAAGTGAAAATCAGGCTGAGATTTCATGGAAAAGATCATAGCTGATCTTGGCTTTGAAAAATAAATTGGAACTTAAAACTTTTTATGATATATAGCATATATATAGAAAGGCGCACGCACCTTAAGTGTACAGGTAGATGAGTATTTTGAAATAGAAGTAAAATCTTGCCACCTTCACGTTCCTTCTTCCTCCTGAGAAGTATCCGCTGTCCTGACATTTAACTCCACAGACTGGTTTTTCCTCTCTTTGAACTTCATATAAATGAAATTACACAGTGTATATTCTTTCATGTTGGGTTCTTTCATTCAACATTTTGTTTCTAAGTGTGATCAGTGTTTTTTGCTTATTGCAGCTTTTCATTAATTTTCGTTGTTCAGTGGTGTTCCTCTTGATGTATATACTGCACTTTATCCACTCTACTTTTGATAAAAATTTGATTGTTTTCACCAGCATATGGCTCTTATAAATAATGCTAATATGAACATTTTTATATGCTTTTAGGTGCACAGGTATATGCATTTTTGAGTACGTATCTGAGAATGGAATTGTTGGGTCACGTGGTATATATGTAATAAACTTTACTCGATAATGTCAAACTATTTTCAAAAGTGGTTATTGAATAGGATTGGACAAGAGAAGCTTTAGGAAAGAGAATTGGAGACAGAAGAAAATTTCATGATGAAGAGACATGAAAGAGGCTGTTATATTCCTAGACTGAGCACCATTTAAGGGTGGCTAGAGTGTATGAAGGATGCACTAATGGATAAGTCAGATGTGGTAGGAACAAGAATATGGAAGAACCATAACACCTTTCTTGGAAACCAGAACTTTATAAGTAATGGAGACCATCAAAGAAGCTGAGATAGGGTAATGACATGACCTGCTCTCTGCTTTAGGAAGAGGAATCAGTATGAACTGTGTGCGGGGTAATGTAGAAGATGGCATTCTAAATCAAGATACTGAGAGTGGAAATCGAGAGCCATCTAGGCTGTAGGACAGCTGGCGTTCTTATGGGGAGGTGCTATCTCTTTTGCAACACAGGACCCTGTTACTGTTCTGGAACTCCGAAATTGCTGGGGTTTGCTCTATTTTCTTTCTTTAGCAACCATGGCTATTGATGTCTTTTAGAATTCCTTAATTTATTTCTTCTCAGTAAGATTTTTATGCTAATAGTAAGAGCTTTCTGTGTGGTTTTAAGTAGAGATCAGGTGGGGAAAAACAGCTAGCAAGGGTGGCCAATTTTATATCTGTAATGAATATTAGATATAATCAAGAGGTTACCCAGGAGCCTTTGAGCTTAAATGGTGCTCTGTAAAAAATGCCGTCTGTCAAAGAGATGCCAAAAGACTTTATGGTTTTTAATCTACACACCCAAATATTGGGAAAAGCCCTGTCAATATGTAATGTTCTGTTTATAGTTTTAATAGGAAAGGCTTCACAGTCTAAGAATAATTTGTATGAAACCATATTAACCATTGATCACCAGAAGACCAATTTAGTCTGATTGTTTTATGATGGTATTAGCACACCATTAAGGGGACCAGATGGGTCAACAAAGAAGTAGATAATTATGTGGCAAAGAAAGAATTCTGTCAATCAGTTTTTTTTTTTCTAGCAGCACAGAAAAATACATTAACAACCCTCCTCTCTCCCCTCCCACCCAGTGTCAAAGGCTTGACATCACCCCTGTTTTTCAACATGAATCTGCTATCATTTAATAGCTTTGGGGTTTGGGCTCAATTAGTTTCAATCTTTGTGGCGTGAGCCTGAAACCTAGGCTGAGGCAATCACAATAAATATTTGGAGACTCCAGAAGAATAATTGTATTCCCTAGCTACAAGCAATTAAGACCTAGATATATTCCTTGTAAACCTTTGCAAATGCAATGAAAAACATGTTTTAAAAGACAAATAATTAAATGCCTTCTTTCCTTTGGTGGCATTTAGGTAAAGGAAAATTAAAGCTTGTTGTTTTACCTAGGAGGAAAAGATATTTCCTGCTATAAAAATTATGATGATTTGTGTATAACCTGCTGATAATCTTTCAGAAATCACAGAAATGGGATAAATGCCAGAAAACAGATGGGCAGAGTTCCCAAAATTCAAAAGGAGAGAAAGAATGGCTTACACAAATTACTAGGGAAGAAGCTTAATTTCAATTCCTATCCATCTTCCAGAATACATCAATGATAACAATTTTAGATTTGAACGTATTCTCCAATCCTCTCCCAACACAAGAACCTCTTCTATAATATCCAAAATATACCCATTATCTATATTGAAAAAAATGACAACAAATGAAATTTGTTTTCAGGTGTGTGAAGTCATTAGGGTTTTATAAAATGGGCAGACTTGGACATTTACCTATTGAAAGAAAAGTTTTGTCACACTGTCTTGAAATTTTATATATGGATTAAAAGTAGGTGAGGAAAAGAACATTTAAAGAATTCCTTTAATATTATTTTATTTTTTACAACAGTCTGCTGAAATAGATACTTTACAGCAGAAAGTGAAAAACGGAGGCTTCAAAGGACTGTGTAACTCATCCAAGGTTACTTAAATAGTAAGTGGTGAGAAATAGATTCTTTTGATTTAATTTTTTTCTTCTGTATCTCTGGATTGATATTTCCTCCCTGCACTGGGCTCTGTCCTGTGCCTGATGCAACAACTGTCCAAATATGACATTTTCTTCTGCATGAATCATTCCTATCATGGGGAGCTCATTACCTATGATTTTATAACTTTTCTTTGCATTGATTTTTCTTTTACTTTTCTGGTTACTCTTCCTGATCTTTTTTGGAGGCCCTTTATCTTCAACCTATTCTATAAATGTCTTCCTTCCATAATACTTCTTTCAATCAACGTAAACGCTCTGGAGTATATTGCCACATGCATAGTTTCACCTACCACCTGTGTGCCAATTAATTCCCAAGTTTAAACCTGGGGCCTAGATTGCTTTTCTGAGATTTATGTACCCCAAAATATAGAATCACCTAAGTACAATGTTGGATCATGAAACTCAGTTCAATCATTTGGCCAACATCCTTCCTACGAGCAGCTTCCCCAACTCCAAATCTGTTACTCTTTCTGTAGTCCTCCTCCGCATCTCTGCCCGTCCACGCCTTCAAGTTAGAAACACTGTGGTTATTTACACTTCCGTCTGTCTTTGCTCCCCACATTCACTTACTTCATCATTAATCCCTGTCTCTTCTTGCTGGAGATGTTCACGTCTCTTCCATCCTCTTCACTTCTACTGCCCCTTAATTCAGACCCACCTCACTGTTTGCCAAGTAGGAGGCCATGCCTCTCTCTTTATGATTTTACACTGTGTTGGGGGAGTTACCATGAGCATACTTTCGCAACAACTAGAACATCAGGTGAGACAGCTATGAAGAGATATGAGACTATGAGGAGTAGATTAGAATTTTGCTATTGGAAGTTAAAGTTGTTTGGAGAGTACTCATTGTCAAGGAACTCTTTCTAAAAATTAGGTCTTGGTTCAGGCTCTCTGAGCTGTATTCTCTGCTCTGATTTGAGTCAGGAGAACTTGTATTCCAGAGGTCTGTCCTTGTAATATGTTACTTAGAGCTTGTAAAATTACACTTGGCTCCTCAAGGGAAAAGCCTATGAAGATATTCAAACTAATTTCTTAGCAGAGAAGTGAGAGCTGATGGCCACAAGATACAACGGACAGGAGGATGTCAGGTAATATATATGTGGGAGGTGTCTCTTCCTGTAACTAGCTCTCAGAGATGGCATGTGAGCAAGTAAAGCTTCCAACTCCATCAGTTCTCCTGTGGTCCTCTGCTCACACTACACTGTTTTCAAATCTTTCTTCAATTAAGCGTGCCTGTACTACTACCGTAGAAACTTGTATATTCCAGCTCATGATGATCTTTTCAGAATCTGAATTAGGGACCGTCATGATTCATAGTCATTGTCATCATCGCCTCTTAATATTCCCTAAGTGCTTGCTTTATAACAAGCGTTGGTTTAAACATTGACACAAAACATCTAATTTAATTTTCATGATAACTTCATAAATTCAGCAATACTTTTATTTCTTTTTACGGGTGAAGTTTAGAGAAATATGATAAATTACCTATGGCCACATGGCCAGCAAGTAGCAGAGTAGGGATTGAAACCTCAGTGTCAATAATTTCCAATTCCAGGACAGAATACAGCTACCTTTAGCTTCTTTGTAATTATTTCACACGTGCCAGTTAGTTCTTCCTCCTTCAGACCACTGTTGACTTCTCAGAGAAGATCCTAGAGTAGGAGTCAAGGCGATGATGACTGTTCTCTTACAGATTCATTTGCTATATTTCTCTGCCTACCTCTGTGTCCCAGGAGATTTGCTTCTGTGAACCATGTCATCCAGAACTCCCTTGACCCCTTTCTTCAGGTTGGATTTGGTCAATGAGAGTCAGGAAAATAGAGGTAGGAGAATGGAAGAGAGAGAGGCCAGAGTATTTCTTCCATGCTTCATCTCTGCTGTGAGCTAACTTTGTCAATCATTGGATCCTGTCAGTACTCAAATTTTGAGCTGGTGTCCCTCTTCCATCCGTTAGGCACTTGGTGGTCCTCGTACTTTATTTCTTCCCCATCTTTCGGTGGCTTACAAGTAGTAGTAGCTCCCACAGCTGCTAGTTTCAAGGTGCCTCATTTCCTTGGATTGTTCTTTTCCCACCCTTCTATTATTACTCCCATCTTCATTTGAACCATCTAGGATTCATTCTGACTCCTGCTGGGAAACTATCAGTTAGGGTTAGCATACTTGATTCTACGCTGAGCTTTGCCACTAACAAACCCAGCTTTTTCTTGCAGCTTCAGGTATGCAAATCTAATTCCACAACTGATAATTATTGCCTGGATACTCCACAGATGTCTCAAACATTTCCAAACATGAAGGTATATATTTCCACAAATTCTGTTTTTTAATCCTATATATTTCATGCTGGTTGAGTGAGTGACTCCAACTAGAAACCTGGAAGTCATTTTAACCTCCTCTTGCTCTTTTATTTCCTCACAGTCAATGTCTTCATCCTTAATATTGTTCAAACCTACCTCCTCCTCTCTCTCCCTGATGCTGCTGCTTCTGTTTGGACTGTTGTAGTCTATCATTTGGACAATTAAATTGCAACAGCTTCTTAATTGGTTTAACTCTGGTTTTGCACATCAACATGGCTGCTAGAGTGAGCTTTCTTTTTAATTTTAAAAATAAACAGAATCATGTTGGGGAAATTTAAATCATATGATATTTATAAAGTTGAAAAGTCCTCTTTCATCAGGCCGAAGCCACTCCATGCTGGTAACTGCTGAGTTTATTTTGAATATGTTCATTTTTCTATGCGTGTAAACCATATATGAACACACACATATAGATTTGCTTATAACAATGGTATTATACTATGTATACAACTTAGCAATTCAGAATACTATAAATAAGAGTTGTCTTTTAAAAACTAAAATTCAATAATATTAACTCCTCTCCCACTTAAAATTAAGACGAAGTCTATTTATGGCAGCCCAAGAACCTCCATGATGAAGCCCTTGTCAGATTCTCCACTCTCATTTCTTCTCGTATTTCTCTTCTTACCCTATGATCCAGCCATATCGAAATATTAACCATTCTCTAAGAACACCTATAAATTGAAATTTCTTTGCTTTACAAGGGAATCTGTCTGACTTGGTTCTGAGAGTATAAAATAGGAGAGTGATTAATAATTGAATACAGGCTGGTAGTAGTCTCCATTGATATTTACAGTTGAGTTCCCAAAGTGAAGACTGACCAAGAGATATTTATAGAAATCTTCACTCTCTAGGGATTTCTGGTTGAGAATAGGGGCAGTATAAATGTCAATTCCAAATACTTAGAAAGAATTTAGAGTATACACAGTCTATGTATTATAATGTTTTATAGCAGTAATACTCCAAGAGCAATCTTACTGAGTGAGACTTTACTTAGTGAGATGCACTAGTTAGATCTTGGATTTATTCAAGATAGTCTTGTTTGGAGGATGGACAGAGTTGATGAGACCACTGCTACTGCACTGTCCGGTCCTGATAGGATCTGAGGTTTTCTCCAGGGCTCACTATGGCTACCAAATTGAGGATGAAAATAACCCCGAAGAATTAGTTTGTAGGCTGAGGTGAAAACTATAATGTTTGCTCAGACTCTTGTAGAATTATTTCTCTTTTATTTTGCATAGTTGTAAGTCCTTAATTATGCTAAGGGATATAGGGATAATAAAATGATGACTAAATGATATTGGCCAGATAGCAATTAATCTTTCCATAAAGGGCAGAAACAAGATCAATATGAGGAAATTATAAGAGATATATAGACTCAATATAACAAAGAATATTTTATTAATTTGAGCTATTTATGAGAGGATAGAGATTTGAAATTTGCAAGTTTAGGAATGGTTGAAATAATCATGCTGAGGCCAGATACCCAAGAATCAGGTATGGTATATGACATTTCTTCACTATGTAAAATTTTGGTCTATAAAATTCTCCCAGTGTTACGATTCTATCATTTTTTTACATCAGTAAAGGTCAGAATATTAGTACATGTGTTTTGAGATAAGACAGGTTTTATTATTTACACAGAATGAGACTTGGCTTGTAGTAACTTATCTACAGTTTCATGCACCCCTTTACGATGAGATTATGGATGCTGCCAGCTACCATGAAACACAATTACATCACTGATAATTTGGCTAGACTAAGTTGGATAAGATCAGGAAAGTAGAGGAATGGTTCCCAAGATTGGTCCAAGGATAGTGCTGGCTGACACATATGCATCATCCGAGAATTTCAATAAATATACAGATTCATAGCTTTAAAAATTAATTTGTAGGTGAGGTGTAGGGGTCTGAGAATACGTGTTCACATTCCCCAGCTTATCGTGATGGGCAGCATAGAATTTAGAATTTACTTGTTTCTCTGCTTCTGTGAGTGTTTTATTTTAGGTTTGTTTTCTTCATGTCATAGAAAAGATTCCTTTTCAAATCTGCAGATGTATCTCAACTGAAGAGAGGGAAACAGGCTTTCTCCATGCAATGGTTTATAGTCCCTGTGTATATAGAGGGAAATATAAACTCACAGGAGTTATGAGCAATGGTGGCAGAAGCAACCATACCAGCCCCAGAAGTGGGGTTGAGAAAGGAGTCACAAAAGATGAGAATTAGGCCACCAGACTCCTCCTCATCTCTCGTT
Source organism: Rousettus aegyptiacus (assembly GCF_014176215.1). Taxonomy (NCBI): domain Eukaryota; kingdom Metazoa; phylum Chordata; class Mammalia; order Chiroptera; family Pteropodidae; genus Rousettus; species Rousettus aegyptiacus. The sequence goes on from NW_023416287.1 coordinate 78,302,970, forward strand.
TCATTATTTCCTCAGCATGTCGGAACAGGCAAAGGAACTTCCTTGGTTGCAATCAGAGAGTTATTGAAAACCATGTAGTCTAGCATCTTTTTCCAGGAACCAATTCAGAGTGACCGCAGTCAGGCGAACGAGCCCAGGTTGCCCTTTCAAGGTATCACCAGAGGGCTCCTCAATGATCTCTTAATCTGGTGGCTCTTGTGGCATCAGGCTGTGACTGAGTTCAGAGTTGCCCAAGGCAGCATTGCAGAGGACAAGCTTCTAAAGGAGGGCCTGGCAAGATTTTCTCTTAGGAGACTTGATAATCAGACCCCAAGGTCCACGCCACAGAGCTCTTAGCAGAGTGAATGCTGCCTCTCTATTGAGTCTTCTTCTAAGCTTCCTTCTCATCCTGCCCTCTCTGCAAAAATTGGCTGGGTTCACTGTGTGTTTGTCTCTTCATGATAGTGTCTTTGCTCAGATGGTAATTATTTCTTAACAGATTGAGGTAACTACATAGTCATTTGTGTCTGGGAATTAGCATCCTATCCTATTTTCAGTACATATCTCTCTTCCTATAATTTTCACACTCTTCAATGAGACTTAAACACTCAGTTTCCTGATCTCTGCCTCAAAGACTTTCTTTGGTGCTCGGTGCCTGACAAAATAGTGAGAACCTGTAAGAATGAAAGGTAGGTTTCTGGTGACCGCTCCCCGCCCCCAAATATTTTGTCTCTAAACTCTAGCACTCTCATTACATTTCCTTCAGTGAATGCTCTCTCCTTTGAACCCTTGCTGTAGCCCATAGTCAATTCCAAGTCTTAGTTAACTTACTTGTTTAGGAGGATGAATCAAAGCCTTCAAATAAATCTAAAAGTTTAGAAATCTAAGACCACTTCAGCAACCAAGAATCTGTTTATAAGTTGAAAACCAGCTTCAGAAATATCTTACTTATTTATATCTCTGAACTACATGATGTGTGTGTGTGTGTGTGTATTTCTGTTTTCACTTATGTTCAGTACATAGCACAAGGGTGCGCATGTACGAAGGCCTTGGCTAATATTCTTTTAGCTTAGAATAGATGGATAGATGAAAAAATAAGGTATCTAGAATATTTTCAAGAGCCAGACTGGAATTAAAAGAAGAAACTTTATGGCACAAATATACACACACTGTCTGTATATATAGCATAAGCCTGTTAGCCTAGAACAGCACTGGCTTATACCTTTGGTATATTCATTGATAGCCTCTCCATTCACTTTCAAATGTGATGGACATCATATACATGGTCATCATATTCATATGCAAACTTTTCAGCTCCTTTATTAAGAACTATTTAATCATATTTAATTTAAATAGTTTTGGCTATCTCTTTTTATCATTTTGTAGTATATTAGCATATTTTAAATGACCAAAGAAGGTAGAGAGCCTTAATTTACCTACCAAAAAGTCTCTTCAAAGTATCACTATTTTATAGCTTAAATGAAGTTTGTTCTACAAGACAGGGAGTTAGGGACACATTTAAAACGACTTTAATTAAAATTTTTAATTTTAAAAATGGCCATAAAAGCCAGTGTTTCACTTATCTAAAAAAATAACTCATCTTTATATATATTAGATAAATGTAGAATTACTATAATAAGTAACATCTGCTCCCAGCTACTGTACAGGCCATAGATTGAGAGTGTATACATCAAAAATAAAATTAAGGTCTTAACTTTTGAGGAGATTGTAAAATAGGACAAAGCCTTGATTAACCACACTCTAAAAATCATAATTAATTATTTTTTCTCTTTTATCACCTTTAGAAAGAGAGAGACATGTCACATGAAAATAAATTGGTATCATATATTTAGTTTTAAAAAAAAAAAGAAAAAAGGGAAAACAATTAGTCCCTCTTGATTTCTTGTGATTGTCATGGACTCAGCTCTCAATCTACCCAGTTGCCTGTAATTTCTCTTTCTCCATCTCCAGTGCGAAGTGATAAAACTTGATGCTCAAATGAATGACACACCTAGGGACCCGTGGCTTCCCAGGGCCTCACCGAGAAAGGGTTCAGTCCCCTTCAATAGCCCGCACATTGAGATGGAAGGAAGAGTGGACTTAATCATTTCTTGAAAGATTTTCAGTGTCGGTGAACTCATTAATTCTGAGTTGAGCAAAAACTCCTGTTCATCAGAAGCTCTCCTTCCTAAATACTAACACATGCCCCCAATTCCCTAAGTATTCTGGCCCAATGTGATTTGCTGTCATCAGGGATGCAGGATGTGCAGATAATAGATAGGTTAGGGGTTGGCAATGCCCAAGTGTGCTTGGAACAAGGAGGGGTACAGAGTGGGGGGATTACAGATAGTGTGTAGCTTAGGGCATGTGGATACCATTTAGTAAAGCTCTGAATAGAAGCAAGACATATAACTTCCTTGGGGAATATGTGTTCACCTTTGCAAATGAGAAAAATCTTATTTTAACCTTTGTCCTTTATACTAGAAGAACAATTTAAACCTGGAAAAGGGCACCCAGGGGCAACTTGCTTAATTCACCTGCCGTGTCCTGAGCAGGATGTGCATTTCCTCACTCAGTGCCAATGTGGAATGTATCTCTACCTCCTCTTGGCTTCTCTGAATCTTATCCTTCCTTCAAGGATAAACTCAAGTTCAGAGTTCCCCCTATCCTCAGCCTTCCTAGCCTGTGCATAAAGAAGAATGATTACTGTCTTCACCATATTTATCCACAATTCAAGGAGTGGCGGTGGCTCTTCTTTCTCGGGGCAGTTTTAAAAATGGCCCAGAGTCTCCTCTCTCTTGAATAGTTTAAATGGGACCCTACCCAGAAGCAGCAAACACTGAACACTTTCCTGGCCCCCTCTGGCCTAATGAGCCCTCGATTATTGTTTGGCATCATTAAATGTCAACAATAGGATGGCTCCCCTCTGAGAACTCAGTGAAAATGGCAAGAAATATAAGATTATAATTGAGGAACCACACAAAGTAGCTTTGATTTATTGGCAAAGGGGAGAAAAAGTTACTGACCATCATCCCAATATTCCTCTTTTTCGTCTGCTGCCAACATCCCTTGTTTCTTTTTAAGGGCAGCAGTTCTGTCTCTGCACAATGTAACATGTTAATGTGACAGGTTTTATCGCAGTAATAATATTAACAATGGAGTTAGAAAACACTTATTTACCAATCATTTAAAAGAATATTTGAGCTGTGTGGTTTCTTGCTCACACTTTTCTCTAAGGGTTTTCAATGACTTTGAGGCTGGAGGTGGTGACTCTGGCCCTCTGGAGGTTTTTTTTTTCCTGGAGAAGTGGCTCGTATTTATTGAATGCTTCCTATGTGCCCAGCTTAGAGGCAAGTGCTTACATGTTTCATTTCACTTGGTTCTAACATTCCTCAGCGAAGTAGATACTATTGACCGCATTTCATAGATGAAAGAATGGAGCCACAGAGGCAAAGTAACTTACTCGAGGTCACAAGGCTAGTACCAAGGAGTGGAGCTGGAATTCAAGGCCAGGGCAACTGCTAGGCTCCAAAGCCTCCTGTTTTGCAGTGGAGTGTGGTGGGGGGTTGGGATAAGGCCACATTGGGAATGCCCGTCTGAGTCTTTGTGCTGTTCTGGGGCCCTTCTCTCGCTGTTAGAGGACTGGCTGCCATTTTTTTAAGGGTGGGGAAAGGATGCAGGCTCCTCTACCTACATGGAGACTTGAGAGAAGGGCCTATACTGCCTCAGGGTACCAGAAACCTGATCTCCCACCCAGGCAGTGACACTGGCTTGCCATGAGGTCTTGTTTTATGGGGAACCAGCATGTGTCCTTCCCACCACATGGTTACTGTGACTCGCATACCAAGATAATGTCAAGGGCACTCAAGGCTTGGAAGCCGTGTCTGTGGGATGACTTTTGAGACAATTTCCAACCCTGAGATTCTATATTACAAATGCCTTTCAAAAAGGATTTAAAAAGCTTCAATCCCTTTATAAATGAAATGGATTATTAAGAGCAGGGAGGTGTGATACCAGCAGGCATATAGAGGCTCCAGATATAACTCTGTGATTTTCTGCTTCATTTGCTTTTTGCAAAATATTGGAAAAACCAGGAGCATGTTTTTCTCTCCTAAGGACCTGGAACTGGTAGGGGAGATTTGAATAGTGCTTAAACATGGAGCAGGAGAGAGTATATCTGGACCCACCATACCTCAGTGAAGATAAATTCTATGTTCTATTTTTATACTTTCCATTTGGGTTGTATTGCCATATAGCTCCGAACAATTTCACTTATTAAGTGAACATTTAAGAGCATCTTGCAGAATCATGCATCAGTAAAAACAAGTTATCTTAACTAGCTTGTAGCTTTTTCTCAGAATTGTTCACCACATTTCTTAGATATTGAGATTATTGGGGCACCTAATATTTATAAGTTGGCCTTAATAATATTGTGCTATGGTGAATACAATAATTCCAAGATGAACAGTTTGCGTGTAATACCTTGCGTGTATATTTCTTTGCACAGAAACGATGGCATTTAAGAAATCTATTGTGGTTCCTAAGATAAGAAATAATTTTTTCCTTTCTTTTTCTTATCCTTTTTCATGTATAATGACAAATTAGAAGAACCAGGAAGGAGAGACAAACATCATCACTTCCAGAATGCCCAGTGGACCCAATGCTGTTTCAATACCATGAGATAGACATTCAAATAGCCTTTTCTCATCTCAAATAAACAGAGTTGAGGAACACCTGACATCTTATTTTTCTCTCCCCAACTTGTACATTTAGTACCCCATCCTCAGTTATGGAAGAAACGCAGTGTCTGAGTGACAGCCTTATTACTTGGGAGGGAGCAAAGCTAACATGGCCTCATTGTTTCAATGCTTCATTCAGATCTGGTTCCCTTTCATCCTTATGCCCAGGTGGCCTGTACCATGTCCAGTGGTAGTGAAACTGGCCTCGTTGATTTTATGGAGGTCGATTGTGTACATTTCAGTGATTGGCAGATGCTATAAAACAGGAGTCCCCCAGTCTCCCCTTCAGAGTAGTTAAACGTTTATGAACAGCACAGTCATTCCAGCCAGAGCTTTACAGAACTCAGACTCCCCCTGTGTATAGAGCCTGGCCCTGGACTCATTCCTTTGACATCTTCTCCAGAAATCATCTCTTTAGATGATGCTTCAATTTTGTTCCTCTTATTACCTTGTAGAAGAAACAGAATATTTTTGGATTCCTACAGAACTGTTTTGAAATCGCCACTTACCATCTGTAGACTTAGGAGAAGTTATTCACTCTTTGACGTTCTTAACCGTGAAATAGGGTAATACTTTACAATACCCTTCACACAGGCTGGTTGAGAGGACTGTGTAATTAAAACCCTGCCCAGCTAAGAAGGAGTGCTCATTCTCTTCCCCATTCCGTGGAAGAGCAGGTTCTAACCCACCAGGGGAGGTAGAAAGACAACATTAGAGCTTCTTTCATGATTCACTTATTCTTAAATAATTTATATTTTGCGTATGTTTCATAAGGTATAAAATATAACTTGGGTGTTATAATGTATATAATTTATGAATACATATCTTAACATATTGGGGTATAAGAAAGAAAGTTACTGATAAGTTACATGATTAAAACAATTTGATCTATCTGCAATGAGATTATTATTCTTAAGTATGATTGACAGATCCATATTAAGGCATTAATTAACAATAATTTATTATAGATCACCAAGATATATTTGACAATTTATTATGAAACGATTTGGCTATTTTAGTGTCTTAAAATAAGAAAAATTAATCTGTAAGCATTGAAGAAAATTAGCATTTTTACCTCCTTAGAATGTACTTTATCATTCCCTTATTTCAGGCATTGGCTATGGCCCACAAAGCCTAAAATATGTGTAATCTGGCCCTTTACCAAAAAAGCTTGCTGCTCTCTGCCTTATTATCATTAACTCATTATAATTATACCATGAGGGAGATATACACACTATTCAGATAGAGAAGCTGAGATGTTTTTTGTTTGTTTGTTTGTTTTATTTTTAATATGCAAGTATGAAGACAGGATTTAATCCTAGAGGTGAAAGCCTGTGCTTATTCTGCTAAACTGTGCTACAATTTCCTGTAATATTTACAATGGCATGTTACACATTGAGTAAGTACAGCGCTAAGACAGGAGGGAGATGACTAATGGTACCATTTGGGGTCTGAACATTCTGAGGAAGAGTCAGACAGTACTTTTCTATATAACCCTGGGATGTGTACTGCTGTTCCCTGATCTCAGGCTATACCCATGGCAGATGTTGATAATTGATTAAAGCACTGTTTTTTTTGTTTTTTGTTTTTGTTTTTGTTTTTGTTTTTCTGAGCCTGGATGCAGCCCCAGAATTCTTATGAACACAACTCTCTAGGCATAATATATGAAAGATAATTGGCATTTCTGACAAATCTGAATAGAGGAATATATGAGTATCTGGGTCCAATAGAAGACTTTGAGGTAGAGATGAAGGGAATTGTTAAGAAAATGAGAGAAAACATGAAACTTTGTTTATTTTGTTAGCAAGAATTTCATTCTAGAGGAACATATTCAAAGAATCCTCTTTGCCTAGCGTGTAACTAGGAGGCGTGTGTGTGCTGGGGTCGGGGGTAGGGAGAGCAGAGAACAGTCTAATGCCGTGGTTAGGACCTTGGACTCTGGAGTCAGAACGTCTGAGTCCAAAATTCAGTTCTGCTGCTTAACTACATGAGATCTTGGGCCAGTTTTACTTACCCCCTTGTTTCTCAGTTTTCTTGTGTAGTAAAATGGGAAAATAAGAAAACCCACTTTATGAGGTAATGGTGAAAATTAACTGACTTAATTGACATTAAGCATGCAGAGCCCTTCCCACTGTGAGGTAAGTGCTAGTATAAACGTTGTGCTGCTATGGTCTGGCCGTCAACGTGCTTAAATTTATAATTGTGAACTCAAGGCAAGCACAGAGAAACTAAGAAAAAAATACAAGATAACAGTACAAACAGTGCTTCTCAGCACTGTGTCTTCCACCTATGAAAGTCAAAGGTAATGGACACTCTGAATCACCATTTTCTGCATTTATGCATGATGGTGTTCATTCCCAATGAATTTTATTCATCACCTCATGGATTTGTCAATAGCTCCCAAAACAGTCTCATGGGAGATCTTGCAGACCTATCATTTGTTCCATTTTTCTTTCTTGCTTATTTTTTTTTAAGCATAGCCCAATAGACATTCTTGTCATTGTGGCAATTTGGAAAATAATTCATGTCACTCTAGTACCTTTCAATAATATTGATTTACCAGTGTATTTAATCAGGTAGAGTTAAGGTCTCATGATGCCAATAAAGCATCTGCAGTAAGAAGTTACCTTTGAATATTTGAAATAATTCATTTTTAAGTTATGGGAGCTGTTTGCGTTATAATACTTTACTATAAACCCCAGGGATCTGAGCAGTCACTAAGGAGCTAAACTACCTTTTAAGCAGTCCTCTAGAGAAAAACTTCTATGATATATAACTTTAAATATTTCTTATATGTGCCCTTATCTGCAATTTTAAATATTAAATTTTTAGAGATGATGTTTTCTGAAGTTCACAGGGTGAAAAAAATTAAATTTTAGTGCTGCCCCTCACTGAGAAAAGAGTCGAAGATAGAAAGACATAATTGTTTCTGCTGAAATTTCAGAATTCTCTTCCAACTTCTGATTTTTTTAAATTGGATCTGTTAAGATGGCAGCTAGTGAATCAGTCCAGTGGTCACTAGTGTTTTCTGCTTTTGTGTGAAGAGAAAATCAGTCCAGGGGTCACTAAATATGGCCTTTCCAGCCTTAGTCCTAGAAAAAGGATAAAAGGAGTAAGTTGGAAAACATGGAATCCAGCAGTTAAATCTTTGTGAACGCTTCCAGGCCAGGACACTGCAATTTCTGCAAACAAAGGCCTCTGACTTCAAGGGTTTCAGCTCACAGGAATGTGAAAACCAGCCGGGCTGTCATTAGATTGCATGGGGGAGGGCATCTCTTCTCAGATATCTCATGACTGAAATTCTATAAGCATTGCATTATATATGTTTTGAAATGTCAAAAGAACTCAGTGGTCATGATTATAAGGGAGTCTTCTCCTGTTCTGGTTTATGATCTCAGGTCAGCCAAGTTTTCATTATCCAGACTCTCTTCCTTCAATTATTGATAGATGTGGAGAATTGCATCATTCCCGACAGATAAAAACATGACTCTAAAGGACAATACTGGTCTTTGGATGTGGCAAATTAAGTTATTAAAAGCATTTACTCCCTGAACCTGTATGGAAGTATGCCATTGATGTTGGGTGTGACCGTGTGACTTGCTTTGGCCAACAGAAAATAGAAAATAGGTAAAAGTGATAGTTTAAGCCAAAGCTTTAAGAGACATTATGTGTTTCTGCTCAGCACTCTGGGAACTTTTGACCTTAGCCATGAGAAGTACGTTCATCAGGTAGCTTCTGCTCCTCCCGCCCAATGGAAAAATGAAGCATGCAGACCAAACCTACTAAAGCAGAACCATCATGGCCAATCTATAGACTACGAGTATGAAAAATAAATAAGTGTTGTTTTAAGATACTGAGTTTGAGGTGGGTTATTAGGCAGCATTATCAATAGTGGAAGTAGGTGATTAATATAGACCTTAGCCTTAAAGGTTCCTGGCTAGAGATTTCCCTAAAAAGATTAGCTATCTGATTGCCATATCTTAGTAGGAAACTGGGTTATATAAGGCATAGGAAGATATTGGGTAGGACACATCTTACCTTTCATCCTACTACAGAGAGAGAGAGAGAGAGACAGAGAGAGAGAGAGAGAGAGAGAGAGAGAGACAGAGAGACAGAGAGACAGAGAGACAGAGAGACAGAGAGACAGAGAGGGAGAATAAAAGAAGCGGCATGTAAATTAGGTAAAATGTCTAGTATGATGCCCGGTACAATCTTTAATGATTCAGCACTTGCTATCTACTGTGCACCAAATGCTTTTATATGTATTCGCCCTTGTCATCCTCATTAGCAAATGAGATTGATATAATTACCAGCCTCATTCTGTGGTGGAGAAAAACGAGGTAATCGAATTTAAGTAATTTGCTCAAAGTTATATAGCAAAAGAATGGCTGAGAAGAATTTTAACCCAGGTTAGAATGTAGAAAGTTTGCAAGAGAAAGAGGCCATCGCTTAGGTCTTAACAAGAACAGAATGGATAAGTTAAAAAATTATAATTTTCAAAACGCGTAGAATACCTAAGGATACAAATCATCTAAGCTTTAGAAATGAATAGGCTCTTCCTAGGAAAGAAGAGTCTCATGGCTGTTTTCCTCCCTAAGGACATGACGGAGAGAAGATTAAACCCTCATAGATGTTGCTAAGGGGAAATTAGTCTAATCTGACAATCTTTTAATGTCCACTTGTAGACAGACAGGATGAATGAAAATCCCAAGGATCCACAGTCATAAAGCAAATATGCATCCAATCTCCACATATTTCTCATGAGTGCACAGGGAAAGCACTCCAAAGTTTAGTGGCAGAGAAAGAGAGCTGAGAGAGGACATCCTGAGGCAAAAGAAACTTCCCTGAAAGCAAGTTGGCGGTTAGCCAAAACAGGGTAGAAGAACAGAACAAGATCCTTACCTCCATCCTGTGGTGCATGGGGTTTTTATGAATATAAGAAATTGCCACCCCAAAGGATGGAAACAAGGCAGAAAAGCTAGGAAAGGTCCCACCCCCAAAGATGCAAGAGACCTTACCAAATGAACAGGATTGGGATAAGGCAGAAGAAATAAGAGAGAACCTGGGTATACACAGAACTGAACCTTCTCAGAAAGATAGGGAGGGGGCAGGGCAGCAGAGGTGAGAGATTTCCTGGAGTGTAGACAGCCAGGTGCAGGGATGGAGAGTAACACTCTCCAGTGACTCCAAAAAAGGTGGTCGCTGAGCTATAGAACTGAGATTTCAGAGTTACAGCTCCTGTAGTTCAGAAGGCTGGTGACTGACTCTAAGGCATAAAAAGATCTCTGGAGTCTTGGTGGTGTTCAGATCCTAAGATCTGCTAAGGGAATAGTCTGCTCTTAAAATAAAAACATTTGAAGCCAGTGGTAGACTGAATCTTTTTAAAGCTATGACAAAGCCCACACCCAGCTCAAATATAGATTAGATAGACTTAAACTCCCCAAAAGGATGGTCTGAGAAAGGACTTTGTATGATCTTATCTTGGAATAAACATTATTTATTCAGTTTCTACTGTTGATATTTTTATATACAACATCTGGCTTACAAAAATAAAAATAATCAGGACACAACAACACAGGGAAATATGACCTATAATCTAGAAGCAGAGCCACAGAAGTATAAGTTATTTACTATCTGGCCATTTACAGTCAAAGTTTGCTAACTTCTAATCTAGGGAAAGAAGAAACAATATATGCAGGAGAGCAATGTTAAGAATTTTCAGATGACTTCTTATGAAAATAATGGAGGCTAGAAGTCAGTGGAGCGACATCTTAAAAATGCTGAAGAAATAAAACACATTATCAACCTGAGGCTTTCAGTTCTGCATTGGTATTCATTGCCATGTATCAATTTTTTTTTTTTTTTTTGGTTGTGGAGTACATAGAAGCCAACCTTACAGATCTTGATAATTAAACCTAGGAAGGTGAAGTTAATTAGTGTCAAGCACAGAATGCATAGTTACATTTAAATAAAAAAAGAAAAGAAAATTGCTCACAAATAAGTTAGGGAAGATGCGCTTTACAATCATGTCCAATGAGGCAGGGCTTTAAGAGGCAGGACACTCGACTTTGCTTGCACTGCTGCGTAGTGAATACATCAGTAGGTTGGAGTCAGAAAATATGCATCAGAATCAAGTCCTACCTCCAACTCTGCAGTGCTTTTCTGACTTCTCTCAGCTGTGGTTTTCTTCTGTGTAAAATAGAGGCAATAACTGCTCTACCTACTTTATGTGGTTGATTTTCAAATCATGGGAATAAGAGTGAATGCTGTGACCAATTAAAAGGCATTTTGAATACTTCCAAAATATAGGTCAGAATATTAATAGTAATACAACAAAACAACCAAACCTTCTACCCATCAATAAAACTCAGCGAGTACATTTTTTGTTCCATGGATACAATTACAAAAAGAGAGAGGTGATAATTTTGTTCTGCTGTGTCCTGATAAGACCATTCCAGGAGTGTTGAGTTCTGAATATCACACATCAGGGTAGAAATAGACCTACAAGGGGCACATTCAGAGGACAGTTTTGAGTAGAATTCCAAAAATCTTAGGTCTTGAAAGAATGAGGAATTATTCCTGGATGAGTAGTAGCCTTGAAGTAAAGAGATTCAGGGGACTCAGGAAATAAAGTGGAAAAGCAGGCTTTTGTGCAAACCTCCACCTTTGGTATCTTGGCTTAGCCACTCTCCAGCAGCATGGGCCTGGGAAAATTAATTAAGTTGCTTGAGTCTCTCACATTAAACCTGGATTAAATGGAGATAATGTTATCTAATTTACTATATTTTTGTAGGGATTCAGTGAGATAATAGTAAGTAAGATAAAAGAATATATAGGCTACTTTTAGATATAACTCTCAGGTAATAGATGCAGAATAATTTGAATTACCTGTAAAGCACTTTAAATCAGTTGAAGCTCTACAGATATAGAATTGGCTACTTGTTTTTGGTTGAAAAATTTGACTCTAAGCTTGTTGGAGGGCGTTCAAATGTCATCAGTATATGATTGGACTGTATGATGTTTTAGGTCTTTTCCAACCTTCAGGTCCTATTTTGACAATATCAGTAAATAGCACAATATATCAATTTGCCAACTTTATTCTCATTATCATGCAGAATTTACATGTATCTATGTATAAAATATAAGATAGAGTAGTTTTGAAGGGGTCAGGAGAGATTTATGTACCAGCCTGGTCAGAAGAGCAGAGCAAACAGAATGAGAGAGACCCAAACAGCCTCTCTGTTTGGTATCAATCAAAATTATGGTCCTTTGTCTCTAAGTTTCATCAATTTTCATAGTAAGAATACAAGATTTTTATTATAAGAGCAGAGAAGCCCCATAGATATCTCTGGGAAGTTTACAAAAATTTACTAAATATCAGATGAACTTTTGGAGTTGTCTAATAAACACTAATTTTATATTCTTCAAGCTTAGAGACAGGAATTATGCTTTGTTATAACCGTGCAGACATTTTATTTACAAAAGAAAAAAAATGAACAATGGCAGACATATCTGCAAAAAATGACTAGAAATTGTCAGACCTGTGGACATGTTGTTCTTTGTTTCATGCTTTAATAATGTGCAGAAGTCTGGTTTAAAGAAAAGGTCTCCATTTAGTATTATATCAGCAACAATGACTGAACTACAAAGACATGCACAAAGGGAAATGCTCTTAATGGAATTCTTAAGAGCTGTTTGAGAGACCTACCTGGAGAAGGAAAGTACATTCTGGCAAAAGAGATGTTGTGATTGCATGGACCTGCCGGGGGATGTTTTTCCTTGATGTTGTTTTTCTCTGACTGAGAGGTCCTGGTTTTGCATGTTGATTAAATTAGAATCTGCACTAAAGGAGTTTTTATCATGATTTATTTTTACATGTCCTGATTTTTTTTATATTGTTTTTATCCATTTACAGTTGTACATGTGCAGGAAAAATGAGCCCTCAAATTCAGAGTCTTACCCCTACAGGTCCTCTATAGGCAAAATAGCTAATTGTATACATGAAGTTTTTTCATTGGGTTTTTATTACCTTCTCTCCATTACTTTTACCATTCTCAGAAGTGCCTTTTCCCCTATCTCAGTCATCACGCTTTTAATTTATTTTTAACAGCCTTATTGAGATATAATTCACAAACCATGCAACTCATTTAAAGTGTACAATTCAATAACTTTCAGTATATTTACAGAATTGTTCATCTGTCCCCACAATTAATTTAAAACATTTTATTACCTCCAAAGGAAGCCTATATCCTTAGTCATTACTCTCAACTCCCCCAGCCTCTCAGCCCTAGGCAACTAGTAATCTACTTTCTGACTTTTTCCTATTCTGGAAATTTCATTTAAATGGAATCATACAATAGGTGGTCCTTTGGGTCTCTTCTTTCCTGTTGTATTTTTAATGTTCTTCCACATCATAGTATTTTTAAAAATTTTATTTTTAAAATTGCCAAATAATGTTCTCTTATGTAGACATACCACATTTTATTTATTCATTCATTAGTTTGTAGACATTTGGAGTTTTTCTACTTTTTGGCTATTATGAATAATTCTGCTGTGAGCATTTGTGTACAAGTTTTTATGAGGATATGTATTTTCATTTATGTTGGGTATATACTAGGAGTAAAAATACTGGGTCATATGGTAAGTGTCTCTAATTTTTTAATGAACTGCCAGACTGTTTTCCAAAGCAGCTACACTGTTATACTTTCCCTGCAGCAATGTGTAGGGTTTCAATTTCTCCACATCCTAACCAACACTTATTATTATCTGTCTCTTGGATTTTAGCCTTACTAGTGAGTATAAAATGGTATCTCATTGTAGTTTTCATTTGCATTTCTCTGGTGGCCAATGATATTAAACATCGTTTCATATACTTTTTAGTCATTTTTATATCTTCATTGAGAAATGTTTATTAAAATCTGTTCACTATTTTTAAAATTAGGTTGTCTTTATAAACTAGTAATCATTCTTTATATTTTCTAGACATGAATCCCTTATCAGATTTGCAAAAATTTTGTCCCAAATGGCGGGTGGTCTGTAAATCATACTTTATTGAGAGTATTTGTCCATAGGAATGGCCTAGTACATTGTTGCTATGACATTTTTAACCATATAAAAGTCATCCTTCTTCCTGGCAGCTTTCATGTTCACTTATCTGAGTACCTACGAGGTAGCAGTCTTACTCATCAGGAATGAAGTGGTCAATAAGCAGTCTTGTTCCTGCCTTCATGGCACTTACAATCTAGGATGGGAGAGAGATCTTCATCAACCTTTAAGGTATTATCTTACTGCTAAAAATTACCATCGAGATCATTTACTTTTGCATTCAGTTAGTTCGTTTCCTAAGCCAGTGCAAATGCCTCTTAATGTTTATAGTTTCATTATAACACATTCTCCCTTCTTTTAAAGGGCTTAGGTTTCCTTCTGCAGAATGAACCATTTTAAGAACAGTTACATGGATTAGAGAACTTTTGGAAGAAGGGGTACAAGGTATACTCTGCTGAAAGGATCAGGAATTTTGTCAAGATTGATGTGAACACCAGTAGCCTCCATATGGTAAACCAAGAGGGAGACTGAAGAGAAGAATTCTGGCACAAGTGACAATAATTAGCCACGTGTACAGTATTCCACCTGCAGAGTAGAGGAAGACTATATTTCTTATCCAATGAGATCTTATCAGATGAGGAAACTTGTACTTGGTAATTCTGATAGTCATTTTTTACATTGACTTTAGGGTACCATTTGGTTTCATAAAATGTAACGGTTAAAAGAAAACATCTAGGTGTCTGAGTAATGAGAAAGTTCAAATTGAATTCAGATTTCTTATATCTTCTAAGATAAATTTAAATAAGTTAGAGTCTTTTTTTTTAACTTAGAAAGATGGCAGCTACTTGGAGTTCTAATACATATAAATAATATGTAAAGTAGATGATGATGATGATGATGATGGTGATGATGATAATAATTCATTGCATCACTATAGTGTTTGGATTTTCATAGCATTTCCACATACATTGCCACCACAACCTAACAAGAACCAAGCAAGATTGCTAAAAGATTCATTATTCATGTTTCTTTAAACGTTTTCAGTGAAGTACAACATACATGTAAGAAATGCACAGATTGTAAGTCTAGAGCTCTGTAGGTCTTCACAAATTGAACATTGCATGTAAACATCTCAAGGAACAGCTCACTGTCAGTATCCCACGTGCCCCTCCTTTACATCCATTTAGTCACTGATACTCTCAACATAACAGGTAACCACATTCCTAACTCCTAACACCATACCTTACATTTGCCTTCTTTTAAACTATGTAATAAATAGTTTGATGTTATACTGTATGTATTTTTTGAGGAGGGGGGCTTTCACTCAAAATATTTGTGAAATTCGTCATTAATTCTCATCAGTTTATTTCATTATGTTACAATCTATCCATTCTAGTGACATTTGTGTTGTTTCTAGTTCATGGCTAATTCAAATGGTGGTACTGGGAACATATTTTACTTTTTTTCTGAATGTAGGTTTAGTAGTAAAATCACTATGTCGTGATAGGGTATATGCCTGTTTTCAGATTTAGAGTAACCTGTCAAACGATGATCGAAAGAGGCTGATGCAATTTAACCTTTCACCTGTAATATATAATGAAACTTTGGATTAACCCAAATCCTGTCCAAACAGTTGGTATTTTCTGTATGGTAAAGTCATTTTTGTGGATAATTATTCACATTTTGTCAAAGGAAACGCTTAGAGCAAAAGTCTAATGGCATAGTGCTAACATGGCGTTCTTTGCACTAAGCCAAATACTATGACGTTGCTTCACTTGGCAAAGAAGACTAAAGTATCAGCAGTATCACAAAAGATGACACACACACACACACACACGCACACAAATCAAAATGCATTTGACATGTTAAGAGTTGGGACATTGCCATTCCCATCCTTACAAGTAAAAAAAAAAAAAAAATAGACAACCTGAAAACTCAACGACTTTTTTTGGACTTACAGGAGAATTGAAGTCTCAGGGCAAACTGTCACCCAGAAATCTAGAGAGACAGGTGAATTCAGAGAATCAGAGTTGAGATCTACTTACCTGGATCCAAAATCTCTGGAGCCGTAAACTGGTATGCATACTTAAATAGTGATTTTGATATTTTAAATAGCTGGAAGCTAAGTATAGAGTAGCATGTGAGTGAGAAACGTCTATCTTTCAACCACACATGCATACTGTCATCCTGCTTTCAGGGGAAAAGTCCTCTCTTCACAGTCAACCCCAGATCTTAAGAAGGGAAGTTGGAGTCAGCTTCTATTCATTTCCCGTTGCTCTGTGCTTATTTGCTCAGTACTGAGAAGACAGAAGTTTGGCTAGAGAGAGTTTCACTTAAGATGCAGGAACTGTTAGCCTCTAAACAGCTAAAGAAGAGGCAAAGGACAAGGTTGTAGTGCTGGTATCAAAACTTCTCATTCAGAGCACCTTTCTAAAACAGGTCTCTAATAAGCCTAACCACAGAGAAAAGCAATTACAGGCATTGCTTCTACAATTTATAATGCAAGCTGGGTTGAACATAATAGAATAATTAGAGAGCATGGTTTGGATTTGTATTTTACAGACAGCAATTGGTTATAATGTGATCAAGTTCAGGAACCTAGCACCTTGGGAGCAAGAAAAAAAAATCATTGACAAGATGCAAAGACACACACCTTTCCAGTATCTGAGTGGCTAGCTGCTTAGTTGGGCTCCAGTTAATTTTTTCCCTGGAGGGTAAATCTTGGAGTGGGGGCATGCTTAGGTAATGGAGAACAGAGTAAAGTTGTAGGCTCAATTATGATCTCTTAGTCACTTAAATTCTCTTCTAGGTGTTTTTGAGCTTTAGACTTAGGATCTATTATGTTGCATACAATTTATAGGCATTCCAGGATCCCAGCATCCAGGAGTTTTGCAAATAGGTTAAAAACCAAAACCTATACTTGCCCAGTGACTCAGGGAGGTGGAAGGAGCAGACAGGTACAGCAGCACAAATTCAACAAATGTTCTCCACCTTCCCAAACCTCCAAATTTCCTGCATCAAGGAAATATGAGTGCCACTAAGAATGATTGCAGAGAGTCTTTACCTTTTTATAATTCTTAAAGGGCAGCATAAAAATTAATTCCCAACTTTCTAAAAATAATTTTAAATGATATTTATAAAAGAGGAGAATAGGCTCCAGCATCTCTTTGGAAACGTGTGCAACTGTGAAGTGTAAGGTCCTCTTTAGGTATTGGGAGGGGCCAAGTAAACATGGCATGAAATGCCCTCACCTAACTGGCCACCATGTCCGTTACTTGCTCAATGCTAGGCATCAAATTAGTGCAAAATAAAAGAAGACACGAATAGAGTATAGTCTGATTGTTCTTTCCTCTGGGAGTTAGAGACACATTTACTTACTCTTTTGTATGGAAATGGGATTGAGGTTTAGGAATGATTGTAAGTGGCTGGTGAAGCTGTTGGTGTGGAAGATCTCTGGAGTGCAGAAGAGAAGACAATTGAGCATAGAGCACTGGCATTTAAGGGGAAAATGGAGAAAGAGATGCTCATAAAGGACATATTGTAGGAGGGGTCAAAGGGAACAAGCAAAACCAGAAAACATACAGTGTCCCAGAAGTGAAGGGAGGAGAAATTTCCAAGAGGGTGATGGGGTCTGTTAAATGCCACTAAGAGGTCGTATTGGCCTGGATTCCTCTCAGAAAGCAGGTCCTGAAACACTCAGGCATTAATTCCCAAAGAAAGAAGGAAACCCAACATCAGGGGAGCTATCTAGCTGAACTCTACTAGACAAGAGAGGCTGGACTCCTATGGATCTTCTCAGGAGCTGTGAAGGATATAACCCTGAACCAACTGCCTGAGGGATGGAAAAGGTCCTGCACTGCTCAATCCTTACCCCACAGGATGGGAAGTCCCTTCCGGGTTTGTGCCTGGTGGTTCCAAGAAGCTCCCTCTCAGAGTTAGAGAAACCTAGGGCAAAAAGCAAGAGATTCATGGTATAGGTGAAGCAATGCTGATGGCCACAGCAGCAATAAAGGCTGGTGCAGGTGATGTGAGGCAGAGCACAAGAAGTGTCTAAGGCAGAGGTGAAGTAATAATCAGAACAATTTGGTAGAAAGTGGAAAATTAGCTTGAATAATGCAGGAACACTTTTAGTTCTAATAATCCAGCAATGTAGGACCTGGACTTCATTAACTTCAGGTAAAGCTGAATCCAGAGGCTGAATTGATATCTCTAACTTCCTTGAATTTTTTCTCAGTTTGCTTCCCTTTGTATTCACTTCATTTTTAGCAAGATCTTTCCAGAGTATAAAAATGTCATCTAGAAGTTTCAGGTTATGTGGGATTTATAGGTCACTCTCACGTGAGAAAAGGTGCCTTCTCTTCTGTCATTAATATCAGTCTCTTAAACATAACTGAGTAGTCTCGTTGGGTCATATGGCCATTTGAGGTCTAATTCTTGTGGCCAAGGTAAGGTGATATGTGTATGCCATGTGCCTCTGCTGTAGCCTTTCAAGCAAGAGTTATTGTTAGACTCAACAGTAGGAGCCACGTAAGGGTAGCTGAGCGGTAGGAGAAGCTGTGGAGACTGCAGAAGGAGCAGGAATAGGCATAACACATGCCCAGTGTGTACAACATGGGAAGGATGGTGTGTGGAGGATCGTTAATGTGGACTCACTGAGTGATCTGAGTCCTAGTCCTATCTCTGTTACTTACCAATTGTGGGATGTTGGGCAAATTGCATAATCTCTCTGAATCTCAGCTTCTAATCTAAAATGAAAACAAGATCAATTTCCTTTTTTTAAAAAGACTGTTTTCTTAAGAATTTTCAACATTATCAGCTATCTAAAAAGTATCCAGGTCTAAAACTCAAAACTACCACAAACAGCTTTTTTTTGTGGTTCTTACAGTTATTAGAATTCCCTTCTTCCTTTGAAACTAATGCTAACTTTATTGGTGATTTCTGCCTCAAAGCCACCATAAACTCAGTCAATATTCTCAATCATAATCCTCCATCAGCATTAATTCACGTGCTCCATTTATGTATCAAAATCAAGACATTATATAGTATACAGCATTCGCAGCATTGACAAGGGCTAAAATAAACATCATTTCACTCAACACATGTAACCAGTTCAGGTATACCTAGAAATCAAACTCGCCTAAAGTCTTTCGACACATGTGGGTACCCCTTGAGTACAAGACACATCTGCACATTACTTGCTAGTGTTGCTCTTCACAAGCTCTCTCATCAAAGCCGTGGGTCTGAGATGTATCTGGACAATTTCAAAAAGTTGTACCAAGTTTCTGTTGTACCAACAAGTCTCTACGTATGCTCTCTGCTTTTTCTCACATGTATAGCCTTTTATGCTAGCACCACATCCATCTCACCTAACATCTGAAAATTTCAAGCACTTTCTGGTTCCATGTTGCAGCCTTGCATTTAGTGTTGATATGATTTCATGGAATGAAGAAGGGTGGATAAGAATGAAAGATCTACTGTCAAAGACACAGCAAGTAGAGTTTGGCATCATATTCTTAATTGATAAAGTATGTAGACAGAAGGAATTTTGTGGCAGAATGTTTATAATACCGTGAAGTGTTTCTTCCATAGAATTTGAAATAGTACTGACCACAAAGATGAAATACAGGCATTATATCATACTTTATGATAGAAAGATAGACAACGTTAAAAATATAATAAGCAAAAATAAAATACTTTGATTTTCAGAGAAGAGCATTTGCTAAGGGGGAAAAAAACTCATATGATAGAGTTCAAATTAAAACGAAGAGAAAAGAATAAAATTTTACCAATATGTTTATTATGAACATTAAATTATTGAATGTCCAGAGGTAAACTGTATCAGCAGAACCCTTTTGACACCATCTGTACTGTATTGGTTTGATTATCTGCAAACATTTCGCTTTGAACCACTCAGTATTTCAATACTTTCTTTAATTAATCTTCAGCATTCCTTTACTTCTCTTTGTCTAAATAATGCCCAAAATATTAATAAATATACTTCACATCGAATACAATAATTATGAAAATGTTAGTATGAAAGTGTTCTTACGATACAGTTATTAGTTTAGAAAACTGAATTTTCACCAGTCTGTTCCAAGCAGAACCCTGGTCTGTGTTCCCTTGCCAGAAGATTTGGAACCAGCATTGTGGCCAGTGCCTGCTCTGAACTCTGCCTGATCTTACTGTCAAGCCATTTTATCAGCTTCTGAAGGTAATAGCCAAGCGAGGGAGACTCGAGATAAAGACAGAAATGTCTAATAAGAGGCAACAGAGTAGGGAGTGGAGCATTCATGTGGTTCCTTCTCACTTTTCAGTACCCCCACCCCACCCAAGGCTGCTTTTCCCTAATTAAAGAAAAGCTCTTTCTGCTACCTTGCTCTGGTAAGGAGCACAATTTCATTAAGAAGACAGGCAACTTGTATTCATTTTTCCTGTAGGCACATCATAGCTTAAGACATTAACATTTCAAAGTTTCCCATTTTAGACAGAGCAACATTGAGTTATTTTCAATCCATAAGCAGCCCACGGCAAACCTTGATTTATCTGAGTTCATTCATTCAACTTTTATTGAGTGCTGATTTCGTGCAAGGCACAGGCGAGGATCCTTCAGGGATACAAAGATGAACAAGACATGATTCCTATCCTCAATGAGTTTCGCATCTAGCTCAGATGATGAAATGTGTACCAGAATTGTAAGTGTTGAATAAATGTTGAATAATGTAGATCAAAAAGGATAAAAAAAAAAAAAAAAAACAAATGCAAGAATTCCATAAAGGTGACATACAAAGAAATGCTATAAAGTCATAAAAGGCAAAACTTAATTCTGGCTGTCAGGGAGGATAGTGGAGATTGGGAAGGGCTCCTTTAGATAGATAGTGTTCCACACACATTTGATTTCTTGAAAAGATGCTAGGTGAGTACCAACCACATACCAGCCACTGTGGTTGGCATTTAGGCTGGATCTTGACAGAGACTATGAGTTTGGATATAAAGGCGAATGGGATTGGAAGTTTTGGAGTTTAGTTGTCTGTAGTGTGCTGGATGAACTACAATACAAACCAACGCAGTATAATTGATATCCAAAGCCCTCTGCTGGTACTCTTAAAAGTTCACGAGAGCCAATTATTAAATGTTAGGGAGTTTTGCAAGCAATCAACCATCCTTGGTTGAAATCATCATAGTGGGATTTTGCCATGGAAATAGGCAAACACAGCAACTCAAGTATTCAGGCCCCCCCCCCATCCCCCAACCCCTGTCCAGAGCTATTTTTTAAACTTTTGCTGGCATGGGAGGGAATATAAATGAAAACCTACTAATTATTCAGGTAATTTCCAGTAATTACCTTGCCAGTCTATGGTTTTCCCTATCTGTAGGAAGTCTGATACTCAAGGTTTTTCTTGCTCTTACAATCTCTTATCCATAGAGGGGAAAGTGAAATGAAGTCTGTCAATGAAAGAAATAATAGCGATCAGGGCATTTCTCCTGCCTGCCTGCTTCATATTGCGCAGGTGCTCAGGGAGAGGTGCTAACAAGCATCGATCTCCAGACTGTAATGAGGAGCTGCCAGGGTCGAGCCTCTCTGTAGGAGTGTTGTTTTCCCTGCTATGAGGTTGTTTGAAGTGGCAGAATAGAGCCCCGAGCTGGAGAAATTGGGAGACCTCTCTTTTGCTCTCCGCCTTGCTGGGTCTCTGTGGGACCTCAGGGGCAAGTCATTTAACCTCTCAGTACCTGCAAATTAGGCTCCCTCTCTTTCCCTCATGCCACTGTGTGGATAACGTTTCGAGGATCCACACACCAAACTGAGGTTGTCTGTAAGTGTCAGTAAGCATATATTGTGAGAGCATAAAACACTGTTGTCTTATTTGCCCAGGAGGGGAAGAAGGCTTTGGAGATTGAGCTGACTGGTATAATAGTATCAGGTAACCCAGTTTTACTGGTGTCTGGATCTAGAGATGATGGATGCTACTTTGGTCCCACTGACATTTTCTACTACCCCCTACCAGTGGTCTTGACTGCCTCTTTCTTATACCTTTTTACCTAGATTTCCCTTTTTCTGGTTAGTGAGCAAAAGCAGAAATGTATGTGGGAGAATGTAGGGAGTTATGGAGAGGAATGAGTTTCCTTCTCTTTTTCACTAAGATGTACTAGGAAGTTTCAAGTGTATTTTCTTGTTCATTCAGTCAGAGCTTCCATTTCTCCGTGAACTTTGCCAGTAACATATACGAATTCTGATCCCTTAGAATGGCCTTTGATTTCTTCATCAAAGCAACTCTGTCTGCCAGAGGTGAGTCCTCTGGGCATTCATGAAACTGACAACTGTGACTTTCAAAAAAGATTCAACTTGGAATCAGCAACTGGGTCCAGATCAGCTCTGCCATTTTGCTGAGTGGTTTGGGCCAGGTCACCTCCATCTATCTGCTCTTGAATTTCTCATCAGTAGAGGGAGGGCGCGTCAGCCCTGGCCTGTGTCCCTTTGTCCTCGGTTGTATTCCTGACCTTCCTCTGCTCTGCTTTATATGGAAAGAGTTCACCCTGCAGGTGGAGATTCCTAGGTGATCAGGTAAGCTGGCTTCTGACTGGGTTTGGCTACAGGGATGTGTTGGCACAAGATAGAAGGGTAGGTGGAAAGGAGAAGTAGGACGGAGGCAACCCTGCATTCTCTGGAGTGGTGGTGTCTGCTTTGTGATTCTAACTACCCCAGAGAGTGTGACCCGGGCCCCAGGCACCCGTCATCTCACCTTCCCCCTCTGTCCCTCACTGCCGTCCTGCTTTGACCAACATTGGTGCTGCCTCTTTTCCTGCTTTCCATGTCCTTGGTTACAAATATTGGAAGCTGTTCATTTTCCTAGCTAGATCCTGACTGATAGAGAGTTGATAATATATTGTACTTGTTTTCCAGACATGTGAGATTTAAAGGAAATCCCATTCTATTCCTTATTAGGGCGAGTGCTCAATAAATGTCCATAAGATCCAACCTGTTATCAGATCTTCTTTTACTTTCCAGCATTGCCATTTTTTCTTTTTGCCCTTTGGAATTATAAATGATTTGCAAAGCTCCATGCACATGTTACTTACCTCATGAAGTTTTGCTTATTCCTAATCAGATAGAATCTTTCTTGATTTTTCCCTCATAGCACTTTATGCATCTGTAACAGAAGTTAGTATATTCTGCCAAGTAGTTAATTATTTGGGAAGTTGCTTTCTTCCACTAATCTGTAAAGTTCTTGTTGTCACTCTCATTTTTGTATTTCTCCTAAACCCCCAAAATAGAAAAGGTGCTTAAAAATATTTGCTGAACTAAATTGAGAGGAGCTCCCTTCTTACTTTCCTCTGCAACTCGATTCCCGTGATCTGAGGGACTATGGCAGACACTGGAACTAATTCTCCAGATTGTTAGATGAATTTGTGATCCAGCTCATAGTAATAGAAGCTTTTGGAAGAATGCAACTGTCCCATATTTGGGTTTATTTTTATATCAGAAACCCAAAAGATATTTCATCTATCCTAAATTCAGTAGCTGTCACATACTAAGAACATTCATATCCAAATGCATGGCATATGAGAAAATGTTTTTTCTAATAAATTAATAATAGAAAATCAGATGTTTGATGTGTGTTATCATATCTAGTGCCTAGGACGGTGCCTGTCATTATAGGTGCCCAATAAATATTTGTTGAACACTTAAATATGTATGTGTTTGGGTAAAATTTTAGAGAATATTACATGTTTATAGGTATCTTCAAGAAACCATTCTCTCATGTGAATTTCAAATTGATCTTTCTTTCTTTCTTTCTTTCTTTCTTTCTTTCTTTCTTTCTTTCTTTCGTAGTCTCATTTATTACTTTATCTTTAATTTTAAAGGAAATTCACCTTCGGGCTCTCTCTTCTATTTTGTTATATATTGTTTCTTACCCAAATACGTTATCCATTATTTGGTCTCTGCAAAGCTTCTTGAAAACATGCCATGGTTTGGATTGTTTCTGAGATGTTAGTGGTAGAAAAGAGGGCAAGGGAAGACACTCATGCTGTGGCATGTAGACTATTTCTTTTCTTTTTCTTTATGCCGACTCACCTGGCTCTCCTCCCTATCCCTTCTCTATTTCGCTCCTCCCATCCATGCTCCCTGGGTATTCACCTCAAATACCCTGGAGGGAGCTGAGCATGACTGATTATGGAACATTGTAAGTGAAAGGGACCCCAGAGTTTAATCGAGTACAAATCTATTTAACAGAGGCCAAGGGTAAAGTAAACCCCTTAAGCTCATAAAAGAAGTTTGCAGAGGAGCTAGAATTTTGGGTTTCCTGATTCCCAATGGAATAGGAAGTAGGGACAGTAATTTAATATTGCACCTGGTAGAAGCTGCCTGTAGGAATTGCCTCTCCAGTGCTATCTTGCCCAAGCCCTAGCATACCAGCTAATGAATATAAAAATTCTGTGATAGTCTGGATATCGTGGCTGCTGTAGTTTTTCCAAACCTGACCTTTCCAAATTTCAAACCTTATCTTATTCTCAAAAAAGAAAACTCACACTACAAATAAGGGATTCTATTAGTTTAGGCAGTATCTTGCTTAACCTCCTTAAGCCTTAGAGGGTTGAGTTAAATTTCCCTGGAGATAAGGACCAGGCTTCTGTCAGCTTGTTTCATCTTCCCTGGGGTCCCTGAGCCAGAGTCCCTTTCACGGACTGTTCCTTTTCATTGAATGTCCTTGCCAAGATTTATGATACAGCAAAGTGAGAAAGAGCCATGTCAACTGTCCTATGAAAGAAAATGAGATTCTGCTAAATTTAAGGAGACTTTAAATGAATAAAAAGATCAGAAGGTTAAATACTATGAAGTGGGATAATAGATTAATTTTAGAAAATACAGAAGTCATCTTAATTATAGGCACAATAGAGTAGAAAGCTGCGTTAAGTCCCATGTAGTCCTTTTATAGGCCATGACATAATTAAATAACTATTCATTTTGTAGATAATACTATGTCTTCGATATAAACACTGTGGACTGGGAAATCACCCACTCTAGGTCCTTACCTGATGCAGACTCATTCTTACTTAAAAAGAGACAAGAATATCCAGCACTCTCAGAGAAAAATTGTGAGCTTTGGATAGGAAAGAGATTTCTCCACTTAAAAACAAAAGCTTGTGAATGCTGGAGTGTATCAGTTACAGTATAGAGCAGCTTACCCCAGGTACCGTGGTGGTGGGGACAACAAATCGGAAAAGTTTAATCTTCTCTGGTAATATTTATCTGGTCTACCCCAGGCGCCTTTCTGTGATGCGGCCAATTGATGACATTTTCTCAATTTAATGAAGTGTAGCTTCAGGACTACAATTCTCCACTTCATTTCCATGTTGCCAAGCCCCTAAGAAAATTCAGGTGCCATTACGCAAGGTCCTTACCCAATTTAAATCAGTGCACATGATATAAAACATGGTTCGTTGGGCATTTTATACTTCCAGCTGGATATCTCCTACCTGGATATCTTTCCTTGCATCCCATAGATCTCTCTTAGCACCTGCCCTCCTCCTGGTTCGCTCTTCTCAGTCACTCAGCATCCGACATTGATGTCTTTCCCTGACTTTCAGATCTAATATGTCACCAAGTCCTGTGGGTTCTTCCTAGGCACTATTTTTCATAAGTCCTTTTCCTCTCCATTTCCTTCAGCACCTCTTGGTTCTTACCCTCAGTTTCTTGACAGGCACCACCGATTTTAAAGTATGGTTTCTTCTCTTCCAGCATTTCCCTCCTACACATATGTTCCATCCTACATATTTCTTCCCCATTGCTCTTTCTGATTCACATAACCCACATTTATTACCCTGTATTGTATGTTTGGTGCTAAGTGAACAAAGATGAAAAACTCATTGACCTTCACCTCAAAGAACTCAGTGAGACAGAGACGCAGGGACAGAGGAGTGTAATGGTGAAGAGTGTAGTCAAAAGCACTTGATTCTAATCCAGGCTCTGACCCTTCCTAGCCACATGGCTCTGGATAATCTAAGTGTCCTAGCCTGCACAATGGGGATAATGGCAGCACCTGTCTTATAAATTTTCCTTGATGATGGAATGAGACAATCCACGTGAGCACTTACAATAGTTCTTGACATATAAACAATAAATAATAATAGCCATTATTGTAAAGCAATAATCCTCAAACTTTCTGTGGTAAAGTTTTTATGTGTTTGCTTGATTTCTAGTGTACCATGAGCCTATTTGTGGCTTCATTGTGCGTGACTTGTACAAAACTCACACAACATGCCACTTAACACTTAAATTTGACAATAATCGAATCGGTCTATAATCTGTTCAATGAGATGAGGCCATAGCTTGAATGTCTGGATGTCAGGGCAGTGCCACATTGTCGACCTATAACACAGTTCATGGGCCAGAACCAAGCCGTGGACCACAGGGATTGAGTAGCGCTGTAATAAAGCTTTGGACATTTTTACCTTCTTGCTCATAAGTGGCTCCTCATGAGCTAATCAAAATCAGTAATTTGATGTTTAAGAACTTCACATTCAGGCCACATCCTTCTATTTAAACTCCACATCTTGTGACCCCCTCTTACAAACTTGAGACTATAGTCCACGGGTTTTAAACATGGCTTCAGGGCAAAGGTATAGGGAAGAAGGTGCTGGAAAATCCATCCCGTCTCATCTTCTTTAAGGACTTCTGACTATTTGAAATTGTCTTGCTTTTTTTATTATCTGTATTTCCTCAAGAACTTAATCTGGTCTTATTGGTTACTATAATCCTGATGCCTAAAACAGTAGCTGGCATAGAATAAATGTTTGATAAATATCCATTGGATGAATAAGTAATAAAACTTCTACTACTAAACATTTAAAATTCAACCTACTAAACAAATTACTCAATTGTTAATACTTTAAAATTTGAAATTTCTTGCTATTATCAAGAGTAGTTCTTTTCACCCAAAATGACATATTCTTCCCATTCATCTTCCTTGTCATTGCATTTTTGGTTACCATTAATCCGTTAAAACTCAAATGATTGAATTCTTCCAACACAGACTCTGTGAAGCCTCCTTCTGACTTTCCGTTATACTGTATGTTATCTCTATTATGGCACTTTCTAACATGTTTTATTATTTATGTTGTATGCCCTGTACTAAATTACAAGGTCAAAGGGGACAAGAGTCTGGCACAATTCAGACTTTCATTTTCAAAAGTGTTTAACACAGCGTCTAAAGCATAGTGGGAACCTAATGCTGAATTATGTGGATTATGGCTGAATTCCTTAGACTCTAATTATGTCTCAAGAACCAGTTCAGGTTTTTGCCTCCTTCATGAATGTTCCCACCTGTGCCAGTATATCTGTTCTGAAAATCCTCATAGCCTTTTTGATGTTTAGCCTTTAATTAGCATTTTTACATTTCATTTATGATTTTATTTCCTTAACAAATGTTAGTGTTTTGCTCTTGTATTTAGGGAATTTTTATAGATCCCCAGGCAGATAATAAATAAGAAAATGCTTGCCTTCAATAACTGTGCAATAGAATTTTCTAGTAGTGTGTATATGTGTGTTTTTGTTGTTGTTTTCCACAACTTAAGTATATACATACCCACACACGTCCTGAGCTCTTGAGGGCAGGGATCACTGTAAGCCTTCCACACAATATAGCTTAGCCTTCAGGGCCTAGCAAATAGTCAATACAAATGGGGTTAGGTGGTGTTCTACACCCATGTACTGGAAAAGCCACATGGCATAAGCTTATTATCTGTTATTAGAAGGCAATTATCTGTCTTTTGTAGTGAAATGTGATAACCATGTGACATTGATACTAAGGACTACTAATGTAGGTGAGGTCTGACAATGCTGATATCTTCACCTGTAGAGAAAGCCTGTAATAACCCATGCTCCATAGACCACTCAAATCTGCTGCCTTGAGAAATAATTAGATGCAAATAGAATGTGATAGGAAACATTTACCAGTCAGGTAGAGTAAAAACTTTGTTAATTTGAAATGCAAGGGACCAGAAAAATGAGCTCTGAATTAATTGGGTTTGGATTATCTGATATTTTTATTAAGGGCATTTAGTCATTTAGGCAATAACAGCTGCTGTTTGAATTTTTCAGTGTTGGCCCTCTGAGGTTTTGCTGTCAAGGCATGATTTCTTATGATAGTAATGAAATGAATGTGTTTAACTATTAACCTTTGCATTTGGACATACATATTTAGCAAGTTGAGCAGATTTTAACCAGCCCATTTGCGTTTCCATTTATTGGGTTTTGTTTGATTTCCTTCCTATCTTTACTGACTGCCACTACCTGTGACTCTCTCCAACTTAATTCTTCCTTCTCTGATAGCAGAGAGAATTGATGGATGTCTTCCAAGCAACCATAGGAAAAGGCCATCTGCTTGTCTGCTGCTATATATCGAGTCATCATCTTAACATGTTTAATCGTATGGCTGATCTATCTCTTGGTTTGCATTATAAATACTGTAGAAATCTATCCATTAGAAAGTATAAAAGAATATTAAGTCCCTGACCAAGGACCAATGGGACTATTCTAAATCGGTTTTGAAAGGCGATAATCATAATACAAAAGTCAAGGTTACTTGTGATGTTCTCTAAGTAGACAAAACAAAACAACAACAAAAAAAACCCATTAGAATATATTTGTGAGTCATGAAATATAAAATAAATATGAAAACTTTGTTTTGATGATTTTGTTAGGCAAGAGAAGTGACAGTTCATTGGTAGAAATGAAGGTCTGCTTATTCTGCTTAGCTAAATCTATATACAGCCTACAATTTAGTGAGAAAGACAAGATAACTATAAAAGGTAACAACATATAAATAGGCTTGGACTAATATACTGTAAGTATCAAGCTAATGATAGAGACAATGCTTGTCAGAATTTTGGAAGGGATCCCGATTACATGTGAGGACAGATCTCATGATTGAACCCAAGTTCAAATAATGTTGAAAGTGTTTCATATATAATAGGTGCCAAATACATACTACTACATAATTGATTGGCACTCCTAATATGGCAAGGCCAATTTAATTATTAATGGAATCTTGCCATTTTGCTTATCAGTATGCATCTTGTAATACTGGCAACATTTCTCCCATTCTTCATTTAAGTTACTGCAGAGTAGTGCTGTCACTGTACAAACTTAGAGACAAGTGACATGGCCTGTGTCCAAGAGCCAGGGTGCAGGAGGCAGGGGTGTGTGGTCGACAAGATCAGAGTCCTGGTCCCTTGACTCCCTCCAAGTCATAACTCCTGAGGTCTCCTTTATCTTGCTCCACCACCGTTGTCCCATTCAACTTTGTAGAAGACAGTCATCTGTACTTGTTCTGAGTGGTACTGGCTATCAACTGCCCTTCTTTGCCTTTTTAGACAATGCTTTTGGGTTTTGTTCTGGTATTTTTTCCTTTCCTCCTAAGAATTTTTTTAAAAATGAATAGCCTTTATTTTTAGAGAAGTTTTAGGTTTGTTAAAAAATTGAGAAGGAAGTGCAGAGATCATTTATATACTCCCTGCCCCTACATGGATAGCCTCTCTCATTATGAACATCCTCCATCAGCCTGGGGCATTTGTCACAACTAAAGAACTTACATTGACACATCATTATCACTCAAAGACCATAGTTTTAGTAGAATTCACTTTTGATATACATTCTATGCACTTGAAAAAACACATAATGACATGCATCTAACTTTACAGTATTACACAGAGTAGTTTCACTGTCCTGAAAATCCTCTGTGCTCCATCTACTCATTCCTGCTTTCCTCCCTCACTTCCTCTTTCCCTCTCTCAATCTTTTTTATTGTTTCCATAGTTTTGCCTTCCCTCCTCTCTTGCTTTCTTTTTTTCCTTCTTTCTCACAGAAGCTGTGTTTGTGGAACTGATGAACATGGATACTCAGGGTAATTTGTATTAGTTTCATGTTTAAGAGTAAATGAATTGATATATTTTCATTTTCCTTTAGACTCACATAAATACTAATTATCAAAAATACAATTTTGGCTTATGAGGAAGACTGGATTTACAGGCTTCCCCTTAAAGTAGGCTGACTTCAGACTAGTGACCTTGAGATGAAGGTCTCTGTAACTCAAAACCACTGAGCCATTCAATACTTTGCCCTTTTTAAATAGGTACAGATTATATTATTTATGGAATATGGAGAGGTCATTCAACTGACCTGGCTCCATCACTGAATAAGAGTTTGCTTCCTCTTTGAAAATTTCTAATCAGTCCAAGCTTTTTTAATATATATATAATGTTAAATGGCACTGGTTTAAAAAAATAGTTTTGGAGCTCACAGCTTTGGGGTTGGAAATTATGTTAGGTACCAGAGGACAAATGCAGTCTTCTGGTATCATCAATAGCTGGCTTGAATGGCTTATTTGGGTTTTGTTTCTGAACAACTTTCCAAAGCAGTATTTTTAAGACCTTAGTATAATATACACAGAGTGCTATGAAAGAATGTTCTCCTAACAAGGTCTTAGAATTCTAGGGGAAAAGTGCTTGAATAAGTATATTGAAGATTTCTCTGAACTGAAAATTTCAGAAAAGGGGCTTGAGTTATAGTTGCCATGTTGGTAGAAGATTATGAAATGGGAAGAACGAAAAATGAGAATGAAACTCTAGGATAAGAGAAAAGCAAGTATCTTGTTCTGCTTGGGCTGCTACAACAAACATACCGTAGACTGAGTGGCTTATAAACAACAGGAGTTTATTTCTCACAGTTCTGGAGGCCGGGAAGCCTAAAATCAAGGCACCAGCAAATTCGGTGTCTGTCAGAGCCTGCTTTCTGGTTCTTAGCCATCTTCTCTCTGTGTCCTCACGTGGCAGAAGGGGCGAGGGAGTTCTCTGGGATCTCTTTTATAAGGGCATTAATTTCATTCATGAGGGTTCCACCCTCTGACCTGATCACCTCCCAAAGCCCCAACTTCCAAATATTGTCACATCAGGGAATGGGTTTCAACATAAGAGTTTTGTGGAACAAAAACATTCGGTCTATAAGCAGCAGGGCAGAGGACCAATATTAGGGAATGGACTTGAACAGATTTATCATTTACGTGGTGTTTGCTGTGTGCTGTCCCTGTAAACCCTCTACTGTCACTAACCATCTTACCTTTAGCAGAACACTGTATGGTAGGTTGTAACATTAGCACCACTTTAGAAATTGAGATATGGAGAGGTCATCTAACCTGCCCAGGGTTATCCAACAGGGAAGAGGCAGAGCTGGGTTTGAACCCTGCTAGGTAGGCTGCAGAGTCCAGACAACACTCAGCACTGCTCCTTTGCTCCCACGGAACCAGGTTATAAAGCCAAGAACCAGGAAGGAATAAAAAGGGTGTTTGGTGACTTGATAAGAGGAGAGTTCAAAACCACAGTACTGGTCCAGTCAGCAGGGGATGGACAGGGCAAGCAGGGAGGGAGCTGTAACTTCAGGGAGGCAGAAAGCTGAGTAGCTGAGTAGCTGAGCAGTCGTCTCAGAAGCTGGACACTCAAGCCAGACAGCATTTGTGCAGATGTCATTGGAAGACCAGGCATTCATTTAAACAATCCAAGGTGTGCTGAAAGTCTGGAAAGCAAGCTTGAGCACCTACTACAGAGATATTTTTATTCTAAGAATAAATATCCTCACTGCCAGGAAAGTTTGTTGCTACTTTCTGCTGATACAGAATGGAATCACACACAGGAGGACAGATTAACACAAATTTATTTGTGTTAACCATGTTCATTGCTTTTTTTTTTTAAATCTCTTTTATTGTATCCCTCTTTTAAAAACTAAGTGCATCTAAATACGTCTGACTAGAGCAGACCCTAACTTTAAAAGCAGAAAACAGCTGACCCTGTTTTAAATAACCCTACTGAACCAAGTCACTAGTGTCAATCCAAACTCATCAGATCGACGTGAAGTCTCGCCCTGCAGATCAGCAGTTCTCAAAGTGAGCTCTCAGGACCAGCAGGTGATCAACCTCGCTCCACACTAGCCCACAGACTCAAACTCTGAAGCTTGGGCCCAGCAATCTGTGTTTAACAAGTCCTCCAGGTGGTTCTGATGCCCTTCAACTCTGAGAATACCACAAATTAAGTTTAGCTGCACAGTGGGATCACCTGGTAAAGTTTTTGGTTTTTGGTTTTTTAAAGCCTTGAGAGTTTTCACTCCTACACATTTTGAAGTAATCTGTCTGGAGTGCCACCTCCAGGGATTTTAAGAGCTCCCCAGGGGACTGTAAGGTACCTTCAGAGTTGAGAACCAGTCTGAAGTCTTGCTGGTAAATGTTTGAGAATCTTTTAAAAGCTGTAATGTACATGAAACTCACCAGGGGATTCTGCTACAATGCAGATACAATTTGGTAGGGCTGGGATGAGGCCCCAAGTGCTGCATTTTAATGAGCTCCCCAGTGATGCCCTTTCTGGGGAGGGAACCACAGTCTGAATCCTGGACCCAGAGGCAAAATGACCACTGGCCACTCCACCATGGATGCCAGAGGCTCGTATAGGCCCACTCCCCACTGCTTTTCCCATTGAGTCCGCAGTTACTTCTCAAACAGGGCATCCTGTTTGCAACAGGTGTCAACCCATTGTAATTTAGTTAAATATTTTAAACACCAATACAATATTACTGTGAAAAGAAAGGTAACCCCTTCATGTTACTCTGCAAAATAATTTAAGAACTTCTAAAAATTTCAATAATGACAAACTGTCCTGGGGCGGGGGAGGGGAATAGGTCAAATTAAGTGTGTGGGCAAGTCACTCAGTGTCATCAAAATCTAGATAGATTCTGCACTCAGAATGCTTCGTCAGTGATTTTGAAATTCTTAAAGAAAGTGAACTGGAGATACTTATGCAATACAGTTAATGCAGAATCCTTACCAGAGAACTAACTCGCAAAAGTATTCCTATATCAAAAGTTTTACAGATAAATCAACATTTAGCTGTTTCAGTTAAAATGAAATATTTGATACCTGTATGTATCATTTTAATGATTTTTTTTGCTTTAATTGACTTTATTGATTGACTACTAGTTTTGATTGTGACAGATAAAGAGGCTGCACTGTAATTTTGTTTTATAAGAGCATTGCTAATCACTACCTTGTATGGCACGTTAGCTGCACACCAGGCACCGTGAAAAGTGTTTAACATTTATTTCAGCTAATCCACACAAGAATCTCAGGAAATAGCATTAATATTCTCCTTTTAGAGCCAAGGAATACAGCATGGTTTATCTGTTTTCATGTTGAGCTGGCATTCTATCATCCAGCACAGACTAAAATATGAGTTCCCTTATAGTCTAGTAAATTTGTTTAAAAAAAAGTTGCAAGCATTCAAGATATATTGAATAACGAGTGCATAACTATTGCTTGATATAGGAGTACATGTGCTTATAGGTACTGCATTGTAGTCTCAACCAACGAAGTGGTTGTATAGTTACAAAAGGTGGGAGATAAAAGGTAACAAATAATCTAGTGCTAATCCAGCTTTCACATTTCATCCCCATCTTCAACCTCAAGACGCACAGGAGGACACACACGCACGCACCCACACTCATGCACGTACATACACACAGGCCAGCGGCAATGCGCTTCTTGCCCTTCCCTATGTACTTCCTGTCATCGTGATTTTTCTCATACAATCCCTTTTGCCCAAAATGCCCTTTAACCTCTTTTCTCACTTAGTAAATTTTGATTTATCTTAGTAAAAGATGAAGCAGTTCCTCCTCTAGGAACACAACCAAATGAATCCCTCTGTCTCTGGTGACAGTGTCTGTAGACAACCGGTTAATAGAAGGCCTAGGTGAGAAGAATGAATGTGGCAGAATGAGTTCATTCCACACATTTTTGCTAGGTGCCTGAGCTGCGCCGGCCCTGATCGTGATCGTGGCAGACGCTGCCCTGCCTTTGTGAGGCTTATGTGCATTTGCTCTCAGGTTCCACTTTCCTGCTACCTTGCCCGCACTTCCTGAGTTTAGCTCAGGACTTCAGTGTAGCTGCTGTCTTTAAGGACTCTCAGCTTCTCTGCTGAACTTCCCAAGATCATCTTTGGTCACCCATATTTCTACCTGCCCTTTAGGGAATGGTTGCACCCAATATATTGCTTAATTGTAAAAAAGAAGAAGAAGAAGAAAGAAGAAGAAGAAAGAAGAAGAAGAAGGAGGAGAAGGAGGAGGAGGAGGAGGAGGAGGAGGAGGAGGAGGAAGAAGAAGAAGAAGAAGAAGAAGAAGAAGAAGAAGAAGAAGAAGAAGAAGAAGAAGAAGAAGAATCTTGCAGTCTCTTGATTTTTATTTCTTCTCATTCCTAAATTATTCTGGAAAAGAGTAGCCCCCACCTTTGTTTCTCCTAAAACAGTCTATTCTGCTTCTCTCAGACCTTTATGGTTATACATACCGCAGCCTCTATTGTGCATTTTCAGAGCAAAAATGACTTATATACCTTTGTTTTCATATTTCGTTTTTCTATGTTTGGTTGTAGAGTATATATAATATTTACCATTTTGACCATTTTGATATGTCCAGTTCAGCGGCACTAACTACATTCACAGTGGCATGCAACCATCACCACCGTGCATCTCCAGGACTTTTCCGTCATCTCAAACTGAAATCCCACACCCATTATACAATGATTTCTCATTCTTCCCTTCCCCCAACCACTGGTAACCTCTATTCTACTTCCTGACCCTATGAATTTGCCTATTCTAGGTATCTCATATGGAATCATACAACTTTTATTCTTCTATGTTTGGCTTATTTCACTTAGCACAAGGTTTTCAGAGTTCATCCATTTCGTAGCATGAATTAGCATTTTTTTTTTTTTTTAAGGCTGAATAATGTTTCATTGTATGGCTATACCACTATTTGTTCATTTATTCATCTGTGGACATTTGGTGTGTTTCCACCTTTTGTCTATTGTGAATAATGCTGCTCTAAACATTGGTGTACACATATATTTTTGAGTCCTTGATTTTAATTCCTTTGGATAGCATTTTGTTTTTAAATTAGTGTGTAGCACAATGCTTAATTCCATACTAAATAAACAGAGGAATGATTTATTGAATGTGATAAATAATACCTTTTAAAGCCTTGTGTTATTTCTATTTTTTTGAAATTGCCATTGCTTCCAACATTTCCCCTTTCTTTTTCTTACCTCAAACTACCAACGAAAAAGGAACATATCATTGAAAATTTACATTTGTTTAATATGAATGCTATATTTTTCTGACCTATTAGTTAAGAGAAGAGATTTCCAGAGAAAAATTGGAAGATAATTGCAAAGAGAGACTCAAAATGAGGAATCAGAGAATGAATGGAAGCCACATCCCAACCAGAGGTCCAAACCTCAGAAAACCAAATTACTCATTAGGTTTTACTTGCTTAGGCCACACCAGTAAAGCCAAGAAGATAGAGAGAGCCAGACATTTGTAATATCAGGGTATTGAGCAAGAGAGAACCATGAGGAGAGCAAAAGAGCCTAAATCAACTTCCACGAAAGGTGCCATGTAGCTAGGTGTTGGCTCTGGCCAAGTGCAGCCTTGTGGTGTTCTAGTGAGTTTCATTAGAGGCCATATGTCTGCTCCTCTGATCACACGCTCTCATTGTATACTGTGACCATCTGAGACAAAAAGATAAGATGGTAGAACAGGTAGGGATTTGAAGTGTTTTAAAGCAGTGGTTCTTTACCAGGATCGTTTCTTTTATCCTTGCTCTGAGGGGACATTTGGCAATGTCTGAAGACCTGGAGATATTTTTCATTGCTACCACTGGGTGGGGGCTTGCTAAAACATCCCTCGGGTGGAGGCCAGAGATGCCACTGAATATCCTCAAATGCATAGGATAGCCCCTACAAGAAAGGATTATCCAGCTCGAAATGTGAGCGCCAAGTTGAGAAACCTATTCTAGAACAAGCCCCCTGCTCCCCACCCCACATGCACACTGTACAGAAAGATAAAGTGACTATGCACAGCACCAATGCTGATCAGAACTGTAGCTGGAATATCTTGACCCAAAGTCTGATACCTTTGTTCCTAGTATTCCCAGTGTGGGTTTTGTAGTTTAATAATTATTTCCAAAGTGCTTGCATGAACTTGAATAAAATGTACTATTTTCAAAAAGAAAGGGAACTCTGCATATAGCATTTCCTCTGCTGAATCTATAAACTCTACAACCTAATAATTGCTTTCTCTTCTACTTCCACTGGAAGTGTCCCTAGGAATAATAAGTTGATATTTGCTAAGTGCTTTGAGTTCCTTTTGAAAGAGGTGCTAAAAACTTCTCTAAATTATTTTTATCACCGCAATAAAATTTAAAAGCAAAGTATCATTCCTTGTCAAAACCAGGCCTTACCCTGATTTTCTTAAATTATAACCTCTGATTAGCTATTGAAACTCCCTGATTACAGGCTGGCATTGTATTATCCTGGGATTCATACCAGCTAAATCTATGAAATAATTGACTGTAGCCTGACAAGACTGTGACCTATTGTTGTAGTTTTTTTGGAACAGAGCTTCAAAATACTCTGAAAGATTTGCAGCTTAAGCACCCCTCTTTTCAAATACGAGGTCAATGCTATGGCTTTATACATTGATTAATACAGCCAATTTGATTTATTAACTTACTCATCACTAAAAGGGTTTTCTAAGTATTTATCATTCTTCATGAAAAACCATTGTACTAGAAGTAACCTTGAGGCGTCTTCATGGTTTCTATGCCTGCTTTCAGGGAGGACCAGAATCTGATGAATTCCATCTGCCACCACCATCACCCCCCCCCCCCATGAAAATTCTCCCACCTTCCTTGGGTGATCAGATCTAAGCCACTTTTAAAGTGACTGCCATCATGAGAGTTCATTGTTCTCTCTAAATGGAAGCAGCGAGGAGTCAGCAGAAGAACTGACTCATCTTGGAAGTTGTAAGAATGGACCACAGATGACCTGTGTCCTAACCCCTGGTCCAAGAGAGACTACATAACAAACAGTTCAATTGAAAGACATGTGCATGCTCAAGCAAGTCGATCTTAGGGTCTCTGAGGAAAAATTGTCAATAATGCCATGTTACCTCTGTCAACTAGAAAGTGCACAGGTCATTATCAGAGAGGGATGGTTCCCCCTTCTCAGAGCTCCTTGGGCCCACTTAGCTGAGGTTGCACCACAGTGTGCTCCAGTTGCAGTTACATAACATAGATTCCCCCTTCTTAGGCTAGTGGGAGTAGCAATTGGGTGGGAAAGTTGCCACCCAAGGACTTTTTTTTGTGGAAATTGCCATTACATGGCAAACATGAGGTTTGCTTGTCAGGGAATGGCTTGGGAAGGCCAATGGTGATTATGGAGGGGCTAAGGATCCAGAGTTGCCTGCCTCTTGAATTGAATCAGTTCTGGTTCACACATGAGAACTTGCGATTCAGATCTGCTATAAAGTAAGTGGGAGAAGAGACCAGGCAGCAGGACCAGAGGGGAGAAATATTAGAAGGAATTCTTATTATGGGTTGTTATAAACCACAGATGATTGATCCAGGGCCTTATTCTAATTTCCTGAGTGTCTGAGCATTGTCTCTTTTGTTGCCTTTTACTCTTCCTCCCAGTTCCTCAACGTGGATGGACATTCCTCATAGTTCTGACTTTCTGTTGCCCTCT
The DNA here is from genome assembly GCF_014176215.1 of Rousettus aegyptiacus. Lineage (NCBI taxonomy): Eukaryota > Metazoa > Chordata > Mammalia > Chiroptera > Pteropodidae > Rousettus > Rousettus aegyptiacus. Next base: position 78,340,345 of record NW_023416287.1, read on the forward strand.
GCCCCACTCTCCTTATACTCACCCTTGGTGAGGCATTTACTACTATAGAAACTCATCGTAGATCAGGTGATCTCATATCTATATCCTTAGCTTTGCTCGCTTACCTGTTTATTTCCTAAATCAGCCCCTTTTTCTGGCTTTCCCCGTTTTCTACCAGTGAGGTCTCTATCTTCCCAACCCCTCTGATCTGAAACTCGAGACATCTTGTATTCTTTCATTTTCTTGGCTCCCAAAATCTAGTTTTATTGACTCTTTCCTTCCCAAATCTATCCACATGATCTTGTCTCACCTCCACTCCCTGATTTTGGTTCTCATCACTTGACACTACGTGTGATAGAGCTTCTGTGCCTGCCTGGCCTCGGACTCTTTCTTCGCATCTAAACTACCTGATAGTCACAAAAAAGGTCCCAAAATGCCACTTTGGAGGATTTTTTAAAAGGAAATATTCAAAGAATAATTTTTAAGTGTTCCCAATATGCTACCAGGCATCGTGCTTGTTGCGGAATGATAAACAAAAGACCCTTTGTCTCTACTCGTGAATTTTAGTGTAGGGAAGAAGCAGATAATTAAAAGTTAAAAAAAAGTAAATTTATCATTAAAAATCTTAATTTAGTGGGTGCTATGAAAAACAAAATAAAACAAAATGCAGTATAATAATAAAAAATAACAGAACAAAAGTGGCGACATCTAAGAAGAGACATGAGTTGAGAAGTACCTCCTGGCTATGATCTGTGGCTCCATTTCTTTCCATAGAATTGAAATTTCTTGTCTGAAATAAAGTCATTATTTTTCAGACATTTTTATTGCACCCTTTATAAACCCCATATGCCAATCCAAGTAGCCCATATGTTGTTATTTGATCTTGCATTGTATATTCTCATCTGTATCTTTGCCAAGCATTTCTCTTTATGGACCTTTGCCCTTCTCCCATCTCTTTCTGATAAGACCATGTTTGTCTTTTGATAGAAAACCAAAACATACCTACTTCATGAGGCATTCATCAGTCTTCTTAGCTAGAAGCCACCTATTTATTCTCTGGACTGCCATCGAAGGATAATTATAATAATAATTATTATTTATTATTTACATCTGCCACTAAGGACTTACCTTATCTTCTAGTACACTAATTATTCCAGTTCATGCTCTGCATTCAAACAAACAAGTTCAAACTTCTTTCTTCCCTGAGATTGTCCAACATAGTCCCTTGATCTACATAAACATCTAATAATCATTTATTGAATTAAGAAATAAGCTAGCTTTAAAAAGGGTATTAAACAGAACCAGACACAGTAACTGGCACAGGAAAGGAATGTGTTTTACTCTTCTCCAGAACCCTAGCACATAAGAGGTATTCAATAAGCGTTTGTTGAATTAAAGGTCTGAGAACACACAGAGTCCACAGCAAGGAAGAGACTGGAATTCATATCTGCTAATCTTTGAGTTCCCTCCAGCCCCGGGCTAAGACTTTGGCCAACCACAGGACATCTTGACTCCAATGAACCCTTTCTTTTTGTTCTGGTTACTTCCATAATGTCAACTCCATTGCAAGGAAATGATCAGATGCCACAAGTTTACATTGACTTCCTCTTCATGTTGGTAATCACTTCGTCTCCTGAATATTTCAAAATATTTGGGAGAGTTTTCACCCTTTTCTGAAAGTCATACAAAGAAATATTATTTTCAATGCTCTCAAAGAGTTCTGGCTCTTTCGGTGGCACAGTTAGCCCTCCTAGCTTCCTGTTTGTTCTTTTCTGCAAAAGTCAAGCTAGATAAAAATATACTCCAAAGATGCTGTTCTGAATATATATTCATCAGCATAAATAGTATATGGGAGCCAGGTGAGAAAAGAGGCGGCATCAGAATAACCTGTTGGAGGTACCAACTATAGCCAGCGGAGGTATCCCAATAGGGATATGTTAGAAAGTATAGTGTAAAGGGAGGCAAAAATGTACTTGCCCTGTGGAGGAAATACCTTATATCCGAAGCAACAGCAACAGTGGAAGTAGGTGAGGAAGGGAGGAAGAAAGGGAGGCAGGAGGTGGGGAGAGAGCCTTTTATTTGATTCTTGTGTATAGTAACTCAAGCGTGAAACATACTCCTCAGTTAAATTAGTCAAGTTTGTAGTCCTCATTATTATGAGAAAAGATTGAACCATTAAAATAATTATTCTAAAATGCATATGTTGTTAATAAGATATGTTTTACTGCTTCTCTGTTTTAGGTTATTGAAATCCCTTAAGAACCATTATCTTATTAAGTTTTGTTACATGATTATAAGGTTGGGGATAGGAAAATTATTCCTCCTCTGCAGGATAGAAGAGTTGTGTGAATTGTGGTGGGTCATCCTGCAACAGACATTAACAAAATAAATTATACTGGATTTCAGAGCTGGCCATTTCTGAGCTCATAAATTTCCCCTTTGCAGTCCATCTTGATTCATGTTAAGTTACTGACATACTTAAATGACTCTAAAGTGTCTCATTTAGAGTTCTTGTATCTGTTTGTTTCATTTCTCAAAATTAAAATTAAAAAACCTTCAACAACAATAGCAAAAATATTTTGCCACAAATAAGCCAGAATCAACAAAGAAAAGTATAAACCAGTCTTCTTGGAAACAGTTCATATTATGAGGAACAATTATCTTTTACTATCTTATACTTAAACCTTACAAGAGAGTATATTCTGACTTGCAAGCATTTCTACTTTTTGTTTACCATGATACTTTTCTTTTTCCACATTGGGAGAAGAGATGCTGACAGATTTTGATGACTCAGACTTTTGCCATGTCCTGTACCTTAATTTTCACTTCTCTTTCTTCATTATATTCTTACTATTATGCTTTTCATGGCTCCCTGTTTTTCTTTGCCTTATTAAAAAAGTACTTCTAAGGTGTGAGCCTCTCGAAGTTGTTGAATTAATCAATTATATTCTGGTCTTACTTTTTCAGGGTTAAAGAGGTGTTGATTTGACATCTAAAACTTTGAAAAGCCTTTGAGTTCAGATCAGAATCTTTTCCATATCAAGTAGATTTTTTCTGGCAGTGGGTTCTTTCTCTGTTTTTCTCTCTTTAGGCTATTAACATGGAGATAGTGTCTTTTAGAGATAAAATCTTCCCCTAACTACCACTGCCTCTTTCCTACCTGAAATCCTAATCTTTCCCTTTTGATATCCCAATTATTTTCAAAGTAACAACCTGACATATTGTAACCACTTGATATCCTTGAAAAAAATGGAATATATTTTTAACTGCTTGATTTCATGCAGCATTTGGAAAAATAGACTTACTGTGTAGACAGTTTATTTCTACTCTTGATCGACTATTGAACAGGAAGGAAAAGAAAGTTCTTTTGCAAGATTTTTTTTGTAATCACTGTACAATTTTGAAACTTCAAATTACAAATTGTTTACAAAATTCACAACATTGACATTTGTAAATTGTTTATGAAAATTCACCAATAGCAATGTTCTTCAGAAATAAAATGATTAACTTTTAGCAAAAAGATATGTCATTGAGAGAGAAAATGAAAAATAAAGGATTTGAATTTGTTGGATGAAGACAATATAACTGCTATCAGAGAATCACAGCTCTTTCGAGCCTTCTTGTCCTCTTCACAGTTCAACTCCATTTGCCTGTCATCCATGACCTATTGATACCATTTTCCCTCTGAATCCTCTGGCTACCATGTCTATCTTTCTACTCAAACTACTTTTTGTAGTTCTTGTCCTTTTGGGGCCTGACTGTTACCTCCTTTGTTGATGGTCTTCTTTTTTTGTTTTTTTTTAATTAATTAATTTATTTAAATTAGTTTCAAGTATATAGTACATTAGTTAGACACATGTATTTCATAAAATGATTTCCCCAATTGCTCCCTCCCTCCCCTGGCCCTCCACCTAGCCATCATATTAATGCTAACTGCATTCCTTCTGCCATGCTCCCCATGCTTGTGACCAACAGTCAACTACAAATTTGTACTTCCTTTAACTCTTCACCCCATTCTCCCAGCCCCACAACCAAATGGTCTTCTTAAAGTTTTGCTCAGATTCACTGCCAGAGACCTGTAAATTCTCTACTACTTGGAGATAGTGCCCTCTGAGACTCAGCAGAGAGCCTCATGGTGCCAGCTTTCAGAGATATTCCAGTGTGGAAGAGTCACCCTGTGTTTCTCAGTCTTTTGTCTGAGCTCCTGTGCTCCCTGATTATCAGCATATTTCTTATCCAAATGTTAGCAGAAACAAGAACATCATGAGCCCTAAGCTTATATCCATTTCAGGTGTTTTCTTTATTTTTAAAATACATTTTAATAATGGGGTTCTCTCTTTTCTTCTCCTCCTATGTTTTCATTGATGATTTAAAGGAAAAACATGAAGACACCTCGGCTTAACTTTACATATGACTATCCACATGGAGTCATGAAGAGTCTCACTGGGGACCTGGGCCTCTGGATCAGTAGGCTACTAATATGTCTTCAGCAAATACTGGCAATATACCTCTCTTAAGGTCAGATTATCCAAGTAAAGACAAGAGGTCCATAGTGGAGCCAAGGTAACATATCTGAAGGTCACAGGCCCATAAATGTGGCCTGAGAATGTACTAGATGGAGCAGGAAAAATAGGACTATATAAAATAGAACATAGCCTATCAATAAAGAGAGACCTTTATTCAAACTCTCGTTTTATGACTTACTAAGGTGCAAATAACCTAACTTAGTATCTGTGAATCTCACCCATCTGAATTTTTTGGTAAACAACATTTTTTTAAAAACATACAGGTTTTGAGCCCAAGTTCACAAGCTCTAACATATAGGCTCTGAGTACAAAGCAAAATAATCTTTATTTAATTACCTCCTGTGTAATTCTAATACCCAGCTTTACATTTAGGTTTTGCTTTTGGGATGTCTCCATGTATGCATTTGGGAATCACTAACTTTACCTCTCCAAGCTTCATTCATAAAATGGGTATAATAATATTTGCCATACCATTTAAATTATAAATATTAAGTGATATAAAAGGTGTTAAGTTCTTTGTACAATGTCTACCATATGAAACATGCATAATAGTGGTTGTGATTAAAAAGGAATTGAGGCAAAGGGGTCTTAAAATAAAGGCTGATGGGTTAATAGTTGAGGCCTTACACAATTCTGAGCTAGCAACTAATGATGGCTGTCTTTTGGTTTCTGCTCTATTTTATTAGGAAAGAATTTAAGCAAATCATTGTGATTTAAGCAAATCAAATCAAAGTCTACAAAGTGCTACAAAGTCTTTGTGTTCTCTGGGTAACTCTTTCCTTTATTTCCCTCAAGTGCCTAGATCCTTTCCTTTTTCCCTTTTTCTTTTTAATCTCAGAAATGAGAAGTATAAGTGACATTATTCATAGCCATGGCATCCAAGTCACCCTGAGGTCTTAATATCCTCTTTGACCAAGGAAACAAGTTTACTGCATTCTGCTCTTCTTTGTTATCCTCCTGTTTATCCCACCTTCTTCTCAGACTCAGACCCACGCATCTGACAAGGCCTGTGAAAACTGGAAGCAGGTCATATCACCAAAAAACAATCTGCTGTTCACCAAATTGTTTTTTATTTATTTATTATTATTTATGCCTACGGCACCTGGTTTTCCTAAGGGCTCTCGCATCCAAGCACTAACCAGGCCTGACCCTGCTTAGCTTCTGAGATCAGACATCAGGCTTGTTCAGGGTGGCATAGCCGTACGTAGACCATGGACCATGGTTCCACTGGGGCAGGAACCCAGGACTTCTGCGTGTAAAGCAAATGTGCTAACCGCTACATTATAGAACCACATCCTACCAAATTGTTATAAAAGTGTCCCAGCTATTTCTTTCTCCTATGTATATCTGGGTGTGCTATTTCAAGTTCACTGTACTTTTGGCCATTTCTTAAGAACATCTCATGAATTAAAAGATTGTCCAAGAACTTCCTGGGTCCTCTGAGAAGTGGACCATCTGGCTAGTTGAGGCTGATCTTTGAGTCAAGATGCTGTCAGTAATCCCTTGCTATGAGCTAGGCACTGGCTGTATATTTCATACTCATCTTTCATTAGTTAGTTCCATCAGACCCAATTTCAATATTAATCTGCTGTAGAAAAAATTTATTACTCATGGATCCTCACCCAGGATAGGTGCATGGCTGGAAATTATTCTTGAAGTTGTAAAATAATTTTGTTTTGAGTTACTTGCCTTATAAATTATTTAAAAAAAATTTTTTGACGGTAAAGCATTTCCCAAAGAATCGGTATCTTACTTCCCTTGTTTTCAGAGGATAAAATACAAAACTTGTGGATGGACCAGTTTGGTTATATACAAATGAATTTGATTTAAAATTAGAAATAAATATTAAGGTTGAGAATTCCACAAATTGTCAGCTATGTCATTATCTTTCTTGGATCATTAAGAGACATTGTGGCAGGGGAGGAATTTTAACATATAGAAAATGACAATAGATCATTTCATTAGGACATAGATTACAGTTACATTATTTTTCTAGATTGAAAGGAGGGAGAAAAGTATTAGAAGGACCAAACTATTTTGCATATTCTACCAAAAAACTTCCTAAATATTTTATTATGTCATATTTCTGCATAAATTTTTTCAATGGATCGAGTCTGAACTTGAAACCTCGGCTCAATTTTCCACTTAAGTCTCAAGTTCTATTGCTGTCTAGTGTGAATCCTCATTTTGAGCTAGACTTGGCCACTGACCATGACCTGAACACACTATGGCCCTTTTTTCCCTCTAGAACTTTGCTCATCTATTTCTTCCTAGTTCATGGGAGTCCTTTCCAAAGCATCCTCAGCCCATAGTGATGTCTCCCTTTTATGGGAACTTGAGGAAAGGTAATTATTATTTTTTCTATATCTCTATTATGCTTGAGATTTTCTACCTGGGACTGCTAGCTACATGTTGTAAGGTCTTTGAGGACAAAGACTATTTCTTTTCATACTTCTATTCCCCAAAACACTTAATACATAATATGATTCTCAGTGAATATCTGTTTAATTATTAGGCTCCTCTGCTGCAATAAAAAAGAATACCTTCTGTGCTTATGCATATAAACCTCAGGTCCCTTTATTGTGGACCAAGTCTCCCACTATTAGACATTATGGCATGGTTTCCAAGAGCATTTCTCTGCACTCCTGATGTTATTCTGCAAAGCTGTATTATCTCAACAAGAGCCGATGCAGTGGTTTAGACTATTATTTAAACAGTCATTAATTGAACAGTGAAGTATGCTGCTCACCTACGATTGTATAGGGAACTAAAAATATATGTGCAGTTGTGTAATTATCTCCACCAACGTTACCTTTCAAAATGGCTAATTATCACAAACATATGAAATGCAAATGTTATCTCTACATGCTATTCAAAAGGGCTCATGCAGATACTATAATTCTCTTAGAAATATCAACTGTGATTTCATTTGCTCAAATTTATAGTGACTGGCATACTACTTTCCCAGTAACTTGTGACTCTAGCTTGCCCTCCAAGACTCTAAGGATAGGACCTATGATTTCGATAACTAATTGCTGCTTCGAACATTAGTTTCCAATTGCTGAGTTTCCCGAGCTGGAAACCCAGTCTTCCCATGACTGAATTTCCATACCTATTACATTTATTGCTTTAGAGTACTGGCTCCCATTACTACCTGGGTGACTTGAAAAAAATTGCTTAACCTTCTGTTTTTCTTTTCCGTAAAAAGGGGTTAATACCAAATTCACGTAGTTACTGTGAGAATGAAATAACATATAATTTATGTTACACATGTTCAATATGTTTTCTCCTATTTTCATCCTACCTATCCTTTAACTTATTAGTCTTGATATGCCAGACTCCAACTTCATTCTCCTTTTCTGTTCCTTTGCTCCTGCTCCTCTACCAAGTAGCAGAGAGGGGTGAGGCCATTGACCAAGCCTACCTGAAACGTGGCAAATGATGTCAAATAGTATTTTTTTACAATGCTCGTTATGTCAAAGACATTTTCTTTTGCAGGTAAAAGGGGTATTATTGTAGCTAGAACACAGAAATCAAGGGGAAGGAAGATGTAAGGTGAAGCTGGAAAGCTAAATGAACCAGATCATTTGGATCTTGGGGGACTGTGGTAAGAGTTATATTCCTTAAGATTCTGTCATCGATTTTTCTGCTGCCTCCCTTCTTAGGAGAATTTATCCTCTCCCAATTTGTCAAATGTCACCTCTGTGGTTGGCCCAAACTTACTATAGGACTCAAGAAATCTATTTCCATCCGCTTTATGTATATACCAAGGTTTAGACTTCTTACCCATGCTTATTTGTTTCCCTCCCAGTCAGTGAGCCCTTACCTTGAATCTTCCTATAGTTCAACACTTATTTATCTAAAAACTACTCATTATTGAGTTTGTACAGACATTGTGCTGGGAATTTACAAAGGGAAAGATAACGATGTCATTTAGTTTACATTTTGTCTGTAAACTATTGTAAACAAATTACATTTTCTGGTTTTTTTCCACAAAATTTTTTTCTGTTCATTTTCATCTTCTTTGTTGCTTCTGCCTTATCTCCCTAACCTTTAAGTTTTGGAGTGTTCTATTTGAATCTCTTCTCTGATTATAAAATGTATACTGTCAGCTTAGACCTCTGCTCTGAATTGCAGGCTGGTTAACATGAGCCTTTCCTTGTTTTCTCTACTTGAAAGTTTAATAGGCATCTTGCTTATCACATTTGTGGGGCTTAAATAATATGTCTACAAATACTTTGACACTCCTTTACCCCAATATGGAGTCTAAATTCCTCTTTTCTTGAGAGTGGATTGACCTTAGTGACTCACTCCTCATGAAAATAATGCAGTGGAAGTGATGCTATGTGACTTATGAGACTAGTTTAGAAAAGCTAACATGGTTAATAGGCTTCTAACTAGCTGGCTCTCTCTTAAAACATGCACCTTGGGAGTCCTGAGTTGGCATGTAAGAAGACTGGCTCCTCCAAAGCCTCCATATTATAGAGACCGTGACGAGGCTATACAAAAATAGAGTTGCATGAGGAAACCCAGCTGTTTGAGTCTCCCCAGTATCAACCACCAGACCTGTGAGAGAGCAATCCTTCAGATGATTCTAGCCCCTGCCGACAAGCCTTTCAACTGATGACTAATGGAGCAAAGATGGTTAGTCCCCACAGATTTGTGAGTAGTATCAATGTGGCTGTTGTTATAAGCCACTAAATTTTGATAAGGTTTGTTTTGCAGCTATCTTAACTGGAACAATGTCCATAATGAAGGTCCTGATATATCCGTCACAGCTCTTTATTGTTCAGTCTTTCAACTTCAATTAATACCTCCTACTTACTTGGGCCAAACTTTGGTCACCCTCAGTTTTCTTTTCTCGTACCCTTCATCTATTCAGTCAGAATATTGTACCATCTTTACCTCTATAAATAGCCAGGATTTGACTATTTTTCATCATTTTTGATATGGATTATGGAGATAGTTTCTTTGGTAGATTTACTGTGTTCATAGCCCCAATTATTTACCCCTCCTTGTACCCATGACTTCCACACATGTCTTTGCAGGTAATTTCATCTAGAGTTGGAAAAGAGTTCCTTTCTCTTTGATTTTTAAGTTCAGCTATGTGATTCGCTTTGGAAAATGTGAGGAAGACGGAGAAATCGTGCCTATTTCTACTTTTTCTCTTTCATCTCTTTGATTGCCTTAAGTACAAGCCTGGGTTGTCTTGCTGGAGAATGAAAGACATGTAGCACGGAGTCGAGTCACTCCACTTGCCTGAACCGAGCCCATTGTAGATCAGAAAGCCAGTCTAGCCAACCTGCCTAGCCAACCTGCAGCTGCCCGCAGACAGTAATGAGATCGGCTACGATCAGGAGACTCGCCCAGCTGACTCACAGATTCATGAGCATCGATTTACTTTAAGCCAGTGTGTTTTGTAGTTGATTTTGCATGAAATTCTTATGGCTAAAGATGGCTTATACAGAAATCGGTGCCAAGAGTGAGATATTAAGACCTAAAATATGTCATTGGCTTCATCTCTGGAAATGGACCACAGACTAAAATAATGTCACAGAAATTGCCATAGGAAACTGAAAAAAATGGGGGTTATTCTGTGTAATTGTGAAAGATTTGGGAAAGCGGTATCTTACAGTAACTCAGAAAATGGAAAATGTAGCTAATGATCTTTTGGATTTGGACAAAGAGATCTCAAGGCAAAAAATAATAGTGTCAGCTGGCTTTTAATACTTGTAAAAGATATATGACTTTAAGGAAGAGGTACACTATACCAAGAACTGACTAGTTTGGAAATATAATTTAAAGGGATTATATATATACCTAGTACCTAGAATAGTGCTTGACAGTAAGAGCTCATAAAGATTTGGGGCAAGAATTATTTACAATTGTAATAAGTATTGTGAATAAGAAGTATAGAGCTCCCTAAGAGTCTATAGCAAAAAAAAAAAAAAGTTATTTCCTGAACCCACTCCCAGAGATATTTGAACTAGAATGAAGGCTTCTAGGAGGCTGAATTCATCAGCATTAAAACACAGTAATCAAAATGACATGGAATTGGCAGAAAAAAATGACATACAATTGGTGGAAATGGACCAGTGGAACAGAATTGAGAGTCCAGAAGTAAACCCATATTTATATGAGCAAATAATTTTCAACAAAAAAGCCAAAAACATACAGTGGAGAAAGGAAAACCCTTTCAATAAATGGTGCTGGGAAAACTAGAAAGTCACCTGCAAAGAATGAAATGACTGTTGTCTATCACACACCAAAATTAACCCAAAATGGATTAAGGACCTGAATAGAAGACCCGAAGCAATAAAATGCATAGAAGAAAACATAGGAACTAAACTCAAGGACCTTGGATTTAAAGAGGATTTCATGAATTTGACCTCAAAGACAAGGGAAGTAAAAGCAAAAATGAATGAATGGGATCACATCATACCAAAAAACTTCTGCACAGTGTAAGAAACTGTCAACAAGGTAAAGAGACAACCATCCAAATAGGAAAATATATTTGCAAGCAATGTCTCTGATAAGGGTCTGATATCCAAAATATGCAAAGAACTCATACAACTCAATAACAACAAAAAACCAAACGATCCAATCAAAAAAATGGGCAGAGGATCTGAACAGACACTTCTCCCTAGAGGATATACAAATGACCAACAAATATTTGCAAAGGTGCTCAACATCGCTAGTTATTAGGGAAATGCAAATCCAAACCATGATGAGATACCATCTCATACCTGTTAGAATAGCTATAATCAACAGGACAAGTAATAACAAATGTTGAAGAGGATGTGGAGAAAAAGAAACTCTCAGATACTGCTGGTGGGACTGCAAATTGGTACAGCCACTATGGAAAACAGGATGGAGGTTCCTGAAAACACTAAGAGTTGATCTACCATATGATACAGCAATCTAATCCCTCTACTGGATATTTACCCCAAAGACTTGAAAACATGTATCTGAAAATATATTTGCACACTGATGTTTGTAGCAGCATTACTCACAGTGGCCAGGACATGGAAGCTACTGAAGTGTCCTATAATAGATAATTGGCTAAAGAAGCTGTGGTACGTATATACAATGGAATATTACTCAGCTATAAGAAGAGACGAAATCCTAACATTTGTGAAAATGTTGATGGACCTCAAGATAATCATGCCAAGCGAAATAAGCTAGACAGAGAAAGTTGAAAATCACCTGATATCACTTATTTGTGGGATATAAACCTAAAAGCAACAAATGAACAGGACAAACAGAGACTCATGGACATTTATGACAGACTAGAGATACCAGAGGAGAGGGAGGAGGAAGATGGGGTAAAGGGAGGTCAAATATGTGGTAACAGAAAGAAAGCTAACTATGGGAGATGAACACACAGTGTAAATATCTCTTCGTGTGTGTGTGTGTGTGTGTGTGTGTGTGTCTGTGTGTGTTACTGTTAAAGTGTACAGCTGAAACTTACTGAATTTTGCTAACCAATGTCACCATAAGATATTAATTCATTAACTAATTAATTAATTAAACAAACAAACAAAACAAAACATAGTGGTGCTCTGAGATGAACCTTTGCTGTAGATTTAGTAAGGGTAAGGCACCATTCCAGAAACCATGCACGTAAAGTCCTTAGGAATCTGTGTACTTGACGTTTTCTGCTCATATAGGTTTTTTTTTAAGTCATATAGATTTTTTTAAGGTTGTATTTCTCAGCCATATCACCATGTTTGATTTTTTAAATATCCTTTCAGGCAGACATTAGAACCCAGAAATAAAAAGAGACCTCAAAATTATACCTGACTAGCTCTTGGTTATAAGAGAAAGCTTTTCTTCCATTGTGATCCAAGAATGGGTTTTCTGGCTAAATACTAAGGCTTATCATCTACTCTGGTGCTTATATTAAATTGTAAGCATTTCTTCACCTAGATTTTTGCCATTATCTTTTCTACATTCTAAGTACTTCTCATATTTTCTCTCCTTCTACATTTCTTCTTCACTTTCCCAATTTACTAAAATAATTTGAATTCTGTACTTGTCTGCAAAGTGCTGCTTCCTTCCTAGCTGCTTGGTGCCATATGCACCCTTGATGAGTCTGTCCTTTGTGGGCAGGAAGACATCGGAGAACACCTCTGGGCTCAGGACTGACCCCTGCTAGCATCAGCTAATATTTCCCTCAGTTGGTCCTAATTCAAAAAGAGACTCTCTGAGTCATCTGTAAGGCCAAAAGATAGCTGTGAAATAAGTATTTTCCCCCAGTTCTTCAAATACACATTTGTATAGGGAAGAACAATTTTAACAAGCTTGGTCCCTAGGGAGGTAGTTTGAAAACTGCTTATTAAATGATTTTAGGAAAAAATCTTTTTCAAGTGAACCTAAAGCTAGTGAAATTCTATGTACTGAGCAGACTTCCTGGGCTACAAAATAAACCCTCAGTTTCAAAGCATTTTTCCATTTTATGAACAGTTCTGCTTTAGCTCCAATTACCGAGATCTACTTGGAAGCTTGCTTTACAGTATCTGATTTCTCTATCAAATAAAATCAACTATGATATGCAGAATCTAAGGAACAAAAAGAACAAACTAATCAAAAACAGACTCACAAATATAGAAGACAACCTGATGACAGCCAAAGGGGAGGGAGGTTGTGGTATTGGGAGAATGGGGCGAAGGGTTAAAGAAGTACAAATTAATAGTTGATAGATGGTCACAGGGATGGGGAGCACAGCATAGGGAATGCAGTGAGCATTAATGAATGGCTAGGTGGAGAACCAGAGAAGAGAAAGAGCAATTAGGGGAATTGTTTTATAAACTATATAAATGTCTAACCAATGTACTGTATACTTGAAACTTATTAAATTAAATAAAAAACCAACAAAACAAAACAAATATAAGCTATGCTTGTCACCTTCTCAATCAATTTAGGAATGAGCCCAATGCGAACTAAAGAGTCAGAGGTCAATAAACAGTCCCTGAAGTTAAGGTATGAGGATACATCATCTAACTTTAACACATGGACAAATCTTCAGCATTGCAAAGAGAATGTCTCCCTTCAACACAGTCACCATGGGAGACTAGACTCTTGTCCCAAGGGCTGGTTTTGTTTTAAATCTTTCTCTCTGTCTCTGTTTCTGTCTCTGTCTCTCTCTCTCTCTCCCTCCCTCCCTCCCCTACTCTCTCTCCATCATTTTATTTTGAAATCTCAACAATAAAACTTGCATATGGCAAAAACTTCACTGTTTAATGAAAAGTAAATGTCTTTCTTACCTTTGACCTTCAGTTCCTTCTCCAGAGACAAATACTGTTAAGAGCTTCTTACATATCTTCCAGGAGCTTCAGTTGCATATGGAAGCACATCGCCTATTTTAACATGATAAATGAGGGACTATTTCCACAATTCTGTATCTCGCCTTTGAAAATCTTTCTATAATCAGTACATAAGGATGGACCTTATACTCAGAAACGGCTATTGAGTATTTCATTGTATAACTGTAACATATTTTATTTAACTGACAAGGCAATTAAATTGTTTTAGTCTTATGCAAGTAGAAAAAAAATACTATAATAAAAATCCTTATATTTTCAGATTTGCATACATGTGATACTACATATTTCTGAGAAATTTCTGTTAGAAATTCCCATAGTTTAAAGTCATATATACATTTAACAAATTTCTAGATACTCTTAAGAGATTATAGCAATTAATACTCCCCCCAAAATGTATGAGACCATTAGGTTCCTCATACTTTCAGCAATACTGTGTATAAAACACAGTATTTTTTATATTTGTGAATATGATTAATGGAAAATGGTATTTCAGCTTCAAAACAATTAATCAGTTTGCATATCTACCCTCCTTTATAATAATCTTTATCTATTAACAATAATTTCCTTATTGGTAAAATCAAGATTATAGGAATACCAAGCTTAAAGTGTTTCTGTGAGGTTTAAATAAATTAATACAAGTAAAGCACTTAGGACAGTGCCTGACATAATATAGCATGTGGAAATTAATTGCTACTTATCATTACCATTACTCTCATTATTATCATTGTTACCTGATTATATGCTTATCCACAGTTTGTTTTTGTACATATGAATTTGTCTATCACGTACTTTGCTCATGTTCCTGTTGGATTATTGGTGTATTGGTCTATTCAGAGCCTCTACTCATTTCCTAATAGGTTTTCTTTTTTTTTGCTATCAAGTTATATGAGTTCTTTATGTGCTTTAGATATTAACCCCTTATTAGATACAGGAATACCTGTGGATTCAGTTCCAGACCACTGCAATAAAGCTAGTACCACAGTGACGTGAATTGTAATTTTTTTAGCTGGTGGAGGGTCTTGTCTTCAATTTGTAAAATGGCAACAACAGGATTCAACACGGTGAAGGGCAATAAAGCAAAAAACAATAAAGTAAGGTATACTTCTAAATGATTGGCAGTATTTTCTCCTATTTGGTAGGTTTCCTTTCATTTTGTTGATGGTTTTCTTTGCCGTGCAGGAGCCTTTTAGTTTAATGTAGTCCCACTTGTTATTTTCACATTTCTTGCCTTTGCTTACAAAAGCTTTTACTGCATCTATTGAGATGATCATATAATTTTTATCCTTCATTTTGTTAATGTGGTGTATCACAGTGATTGATTTGGGGATGTTAAATCATCCTTGCATCCCTGAAATAAATCCCACTTGATCATGTTGTATAATACTTTAAATGTATTGTTGAATTTGTTTGCTAATATTTTTTGAGCATTTTTACATTATGTTCATCAAGTATATTAGTCTGTAATTTTCTTTTCTTGTAACATTCTTGTCTGGCTTTGGTTTCAGAGGAATGCTAGCCTCATAAAAATTTGAAAGGGTTCCCTCCTCTTCTATTTTTTGGATGAGTTTGAGAAGGATTTGTGTTAATTCTTTTTTTCAATGTTTGGTAGAATTCACTAGTGAAGCTATCTAATCTTGGACTTTCGTTTATTGGAAAGTTTTTGATTACTGACTCAATCTCCTTACTGGTAATTGGTCTGTTCAGATGTTTTATTTCTTTAAGATTTAGTCTTGGTAGTTTGCACGTTTCTAGGAATTTACCCATTTTTTTCAGGTTTTCCAATTTGTTGGTTTATAGTTGCTCATCATAGCCCATTACAATTCTTTTTATTTTTATGGCATCAATTTTAACATCTCCTTTCTTATTTCTGATTTTGTTTATTTGAATTTTCTATTTTTCATGAGTCTAGCTAAACATTTGTCAATTTTGTTTATCTTTTCAAAAATTCAGCTTTAGTTTCATTGATCTTTTCTATTGTCTTTTGAATCTCTATTTTACATATTTTTGCTCTAAACTTTGTTATTTCCTTCCATCCACTAACTTTGGGCTTCATTTGTTCTTCTTTTTCCAGTTCCTTGAGATGTAAAGTTAGGCTATTTATTTGAATTTTCCTCTTAGAACTCTTTTTGTTGCATCTCATACATGTTGGCATGTCGTATTTAACATTTTCATTTATCTCAAAATATTTTTTTATTTGTCTTTGGATTTCCTCATTGACCCACTGGCTATTATTTGGTAGCCTGTTGTTTAATCTCCACATATTTGTGAATTTTTAATTTTCTTTTTTAATTGATTTCTAGTCTCATATCATTGTGGTCAGACAAATACTTGATATAATTTCAATCTTAAAAATTTTAAGACTTTTTTTTTGGCCTAACATATAACCTATCCTGTCAGCTGGAGCTCACAGCCCAGAAGCTGGAATCACTTGAAGGTTCACTCTCATGGCTGGTGAGTTATACTAGCAAGACGCAAGAAGATCTTGGAGCTAGAACAGCTGGAGCTCCTTGCACATCTATTTTATTTTATTTTATTTTATTTATTTATTTTATTTTATTTTATTTATTTTATTTTATTTATTTATTATTTTATTTATTTTATTTTATTTTATTTATTTATTATTTATTTTATTTTATTTTATTATTTTATTTATTTTATTTTATTATTTTATTTTATTTTACCTCCATGTAGTCTCTGTACCTTACTGGCTAGGATAACTAGACTTCTTATATGTTAGCTCAGGATTCCTAAGGAATATGTCTCAAAAAAGAGAAAGCCAGGTATAAACTGTATCTCTCTTCATGATGTAGTTTGAGAAATACTATTCCTGTTTGATTTTATCTGTTAGAAGTGAGTCATTAAGACTAGCTCATATCGAAGGGGAAGGAAACTAGAATCCATCTTTGGTGGGAATATGTCAAAGAATTATGATTATGTTGTAAAACCACCACACATATCTATAGGAAAATGAAATGTGAGTTAGGACTTCTGATTACATTGAAAATCATACTTTGAAAGTATTCAAAGACTAATGCAAATATGTCAAAAAGACACGAGAGCTTGCCTAAGCGTGTTCTTACTGACCAAATTTGGGACAATTTAAGCATCATGTGAATAACAAGTGTAATTAATTATAACATTTAAATAATTAAAAGCCTCTGAGTCTATAGTGATAATCAAAAGATAGAAGAGAGCAAAAATCCTTCTTTTACATAAATACCAGCTAATACGTAGGAAGAAATGATAGAATTTAAATATCATTATTTTGGAAACTCTAGTGGAAGAACTGGTTCAGGCAAGGGAAAAACAAGTGTGTTAAAACAATTAGGAGAATGTTCGTTGGGGAACAGTATTTTTACATGGTGCCAAAGAATGAATCCACAGATTACCTATAATTACAAAGGGGAGAACTATATCTTAACATGGAGTGGCTTTGTCATCACTATTTTAACCAAGTGATCAAATTTGGCATGAACAGTGTGAGACCCTTGACATTCTCTAACCCTGTAAGGATCATGTTGTTGTTCCATATGAGGTATCCAAACATCTCCTATCTGAGATAGTCTTGCTTCCAATGTTTAACCCAAATTCAACCAGGCCTCTTGTTCTAATCTTGGTTTTACAGAAAAAGGAAAGGAGCAGAGAAACAAATTTTTAAAAATCAAGGAGAAAAGTCGAACATATTCCAAATGTGAGATACCTGTAACAAATCTGGCCTGGATCCTTCAAAAAGGTCAATGTTAGGAAAAAAAAAAAAAAAAAGGTGGGTGGTGGGGCTCCTGTTTAATCTACTACAAATGATTAAAGGTCCATACAAAACAAATGGAATGCATTAACCTTGGTAGGATCTTGGTTCAGTTACATGGATAGCATGAGAAAGAGGGAGAAAGGAAAGAGAGAGGGAAAGAGGGGGAAAAAAAAAGCCATAATAGACATTGTTGGGACAATTGGAGATATTTGTATATAGGCTAATTATTACATCATAAATGCCTAAAATCATGTCTGAAAAGCAATATATTGGACTGAAGTAGATTTATAAGTCTACTTAATTGTGTGATTTTCGATTTTTAGACTTTAATGTCCATTCTCAAAGAAGAACGAAATTTATGAGGAATATCTGTATTATTGAAATAAGTGTAGTAGGCACCAGGGCGACTATTTTGGATATAACTATATATAACTATGTAACTAAAACTAATTATACACATTTATAAAATAGCTAGAGTGATTTTCAAAAATAATTTCATGATATTCATTAGTTATATGACCTACTCATAGAAATTAATAGGAAAGGGATGGAATTTGATTACTTTCAGGATAAGGAAAGGTTATGGGGCTCTGGTGATCTGAGATCATCTGCCTCTCCATTTCTTTATAGAAACCTTGTCCCTGAATTGGACTTTCCCAAGAAATAAACAAATTCCAAAGGGCACAAGTTCAAGAGTTAAAATTCGCCCCAGGTGTCCATGTTGCTATGCCGGGTCTTTGACCAACAGTGAGCTCAAACATAAAGTAGAATGAAACCCAACTGACCGCTGCTTAATATCCTCATAGTTCAGAAACTGGATCTCCTTGAGAGGAAGTCAAGTTTTGTCTTTGGAAGCAATCTTTCTTTTAATATACATCTATCGATAGTTTTTCCTCCCACTGTCTTGCTGTATTTTAAATTGCTATGTTCAACTAAATTTTAAATTAAATATGTAAGATTCATGTCTGAATTAAAAATCATCACTATAGAAAAAAATAGCACTAACCAATATTATAAAAAAAATCCCCGAAAGATTGTGTTTTTAGTGTAATAGAAAGAAAGCCATACTCTCCAGAGAGAGGAAGAATTAGAAGCTTCATCGGGCCAAAATTTATGAGTAAAATTCTCTTCCTTGGTGGTAGAATGTATTTTGTCAAAAATCTGTTAATGGACATGAAAAACACATTTGAAAATAAAGCGATTCAACAATAGTCCTACTCCTTGCCCTCATGCAACAGTACTTTGATTAAAAAAAAAAAGTGTAGTTTGACATAGATATGTTCTGATCTTTGTCCAATATGATCCATTTCTGCTCTGGAATACACCTGGACTGCTTCAAGGAACTTTTAAGGTCCTGATAATTTCACCAACCCCAGACCTCTTGGCAATGTGGCCAAACTTAACCATAATTTCTGCCTGTTCTATTCTAGGAGATGTTCTGGTTGAGGTTAGCATTAGCTAGCATATGATAGCAAGCAGCTCTCATATATGTGGTATTGCCATCTTATAAAGTATTTTCCTATATGTTATCTAATTCTTACCTCAAACTTACAGGTCATGGTCTGCTGTTATTATCTTTTCTACTTTATAGATAAGCAGAGAGACACTGTTGAAACAACATTCTCTGCTTTTCTACTTCACCAATCATAAAACATCCTATGATCTAAAGGAATTTCCTTCTTGCAAAGCATTTGAAAGGTGGCTGGCAAGAGAGTGTACTTCATGAATTATTATTTTTGGTAAATTTATGTTTCTGAATTTGGAGGACACATACCCTAGGAGGGTGCCCAGGGCACCAAACTTAATGCATATTTTTGTAACATTAATTTCACTTTATGTTAAATGATTTCAAGCATTATTCTTATTACAACAAATATCATGGAGTAAAATGTGAAATTTGCATGAATTTAAAGGTGAAATATGAGATGCAAAAAGACTTTCAGCCTTGCAGCATGCTAATTTGATTTACATCTGGATCTTCTGAAGCACACAGTCTTTTGGAGTTACTTTGGCAGGAAGTTGAAACTACCTTATTGTAGGTGTTCTTCTCACTTATCCCAGGCTCTGGGGGACCCAGTTAGGCAATGACAGAGGTTATCTGACTCAGTCAGCCTTATAAGTACCTTTCTCTCCAACATAAAATAAAGATTTGTATATCGATCCAGTTCTTGAGAGATGCTGATGGGATAGTGAAGGGATCTCAGGACGTTCTCCTGTCCCCAAATACCTACCTATCATGCTTTCCAAAAGCCTTAAATTTTTAATCACAATTGTAAAATCTCAAAGTGAGTTTCCAGAGAAATTATTTCAATTTGCTGATTTTAGAGACTAGGACGCTAAGGACCTAAGGAGTAGAATGATTTGGTTAAGGTCTCCCAATGATATAAAAGTACTGCAAGCCTATCTCAAGTAAGTGATTATACTACTTAAGAGGGAGATGTCAAGTGCACACAGTAAAAGCCAAAGCACAGAGGAACCAGGAGCAGAGGCATAAATGCATGTGCATATTGTAGGTCAATTTATGGGAGTAGGACGTGGAACGTGAGACGTCCCCGAAGACAGACCTTGACTTACTCCAGTGTCTGTCAGCAGCCTGGAAGTCTGGGATTGACAGAAGATGGTACCCCAATGGGCTCTGAGTATCAGTAACTGATGATAAAGAACAGCAATGCTGAAAGGGAGAAGGCCATTTTGAAAGGTGGAGGGAGAAAAAGTAAACTTTCTCTAACTTTAATAGGAGATGGCATACCCACCTTCCCACCCCACCCCTGCCTCTCTCTATGAAGATCCTCAGGGCCTCAAACCCAATTCCTTCCCAGCTTCTTTGCAGAACTCAAGCAAACAAACTGAGCACTGTTTACCAGAAGCAGCCAATGATGCCCCAAGGAGCAGTTATCCCTGAACTTGTAATGCTGTCAGCAGAGAAAATGCTGATGCGATATTTGAAACTGAGTTCAGAGGAGAAAGCAACTGGTCCAGGAAAAGAATGAATAGGCATAGCAGTTTTTCAAAGTGGGTCCCTTTAAATGTCCCCTAGCAAGGACAGCTAGTCCCCGTGTCACCCTGAAATCAGTAATTAGAACCGACATCTAAGAATCACAATCTCCAAATCTCCCTAATGTGATAAAACAGCTCAAGGTGACCATATATTCTGATCTCAGTTTTCAACTATTTGGACTGAGTTGGTAGGCTTTCATGGGAACACTATTAATAATTAGTGGGCATATACAGTTTACTCTGTGCCAGGCACTGTTCTTAAATTTTTTCTTTCGTTATACTCTCTTGATCCTCACCACAAATTTGTGAGATAGGTGCTATTATTATTTTCATTGAACAAGTAAATAATTGAAACTCGGGGAATGTAAATAACTTGCCTAAGGTTGGGTGACTAGTAAGTGGTTGTACCAAGATTCCAGCTCCAAATTTTGTATTCTTAACTTCTACCCTCTCTGCAGAAGACCAGGCACCTGGAGTTAGTGGAAACCATGCGGAATGTAATGGGAACAAGAGGGAAAACCTCACACCTGGACAAGGGAAGAGTTCCTGAGCAAAGTAACCTAAAGAATGAGCCTGAAAATGGGGATGTGGGGTCTACAGAGGGAGCGACAGGTACTGTGACCTGCAGAAGAAAGAAACTGTAGCATTTTCTGGTAAATGAGTCTATTTCAATATGATTGGAGTGTAGAATTTGAAAGAAAAGAGGGGAAATGTGAGGCTGAAAAAGTTCATCAGTGACCAATCCCCAACGGGCCTTACTTTGCCTTTAACAAGTGGCTTGTGGGTTGGGGTCTGGATAGGGCACCCTCTTTCCGGTCCTCCTTTTAGAATGAATGGGCAATGTTAAATGATTTTGCTCTCTTTCATATCCAATATATGGAGATGCAATTGTTGATAAATTTGTTCAGCATTGGTAAGCAATTTAGCAACATATTGGCTTTCTAGACTTCTGTTCTCATTCCAGTATAGCCTTTAGAAAAACATTGAAGGGTAAAAATGGTTTCTCTGGCCACCCTCTGTTTCTCTTAAAGATTATTTCTACATTGTCAGGTTCACCAACTCCTCCAGATCCTGCCTCAACTATAAGAGCCCACAAAATAAATCTAATAGTTGCAAAAGATTGATTCTCATATGCGTAGCCCAGAGAAACAACACAGCTTGATGTAGTTAAGAGCCTAGGTTACAGAAACAAAGTTTGTGTTCAGACCTTGACTATACCACTTCTCATCTATAGATCATTGGGCGAATGCCTTAGCTGCTCTGTGCCTCAGTGGTTTATACATATCAAACACTTTGAAGAATGCCTGGCACATGAGAAGTGCTTAATAAACATTAGCTGTTACTGGTGTTTGTCGAAAATAGAGTTTGAAGTATGAGCCAAATGCTTTGGGAATATAAAGAAAGAAAAAATGTATTAGGGTAGAAAAGTATTCAGACAAGATACCACAGAAAATTGGGCATTTTCTTTCTTTTTTTGGAGAAAAGACAATGCTAACACCATCTCCTTCCACCCCGAACCGCAGCATTATAGCAAGTAATTCTTATCTCTGAAGGAGTGTTTGCTGCAACCTTTTTGGAAGAGTGTCAGCCTGTAGATCACTAGGTCAAGCTGCGTCTGATATAGAAAGGCTTAGGACATCACCTGTTCAAATCATGTCCTAAAAAACATTGGTATGTGCTCCTATTTTAAGAAAAAAATTAAAAAATCTAAAGTAGAATGATAAACCACTGGCTACATTTCAGCAGGATTATTTACTTTATAAAATGATTTGCAGCAAGGTTTTTTTTTTAATAACAGATTTCTTGAACATTAAAATCTCTTGATTTGTGCTTGTCACTGAACTGAAAAGATATTAGCTGTGGAATTTGAGTTGCTCAACTGCGATGGCACTGAGCAACAGACTAACATTACTTCTAATTCTTACAGCTGTAGGACATGACCTAGGTATTTATTATCCATGTTTTACAGTCAAAAAAACCAAGAATCTGAAGTGTAGTTGTCTTAGAATATGAATCTAGTTTATGAAAGAGCCTGAATTAAAGACTAAGTTCCAACGCACATGCTCTTCTCTGTATGATGCAAGTTCCGTACCCATGGGTTTAAATATTCCCCAGAACAAATCATCATTTGTTATTATAATCTCTCCACTAAGAAAACTACAGGTCTTTAAATCAGAAGAGGTTTTCAGGTATAAATTTGATTTTTACCAGAGCTTCCTTGCTACTTTTTGGGCTACGTTTTAGCTTTGGTGGCAACATAAAACCATCAGCTTAGCCTCCTGCTCCTCTCTGATTCAGCTTTCCACCTCATTTAACAAAAGGACAGCTCAATGATGGAATTCTCTGCTTTACAAAACATAAGATGGTGAGTGGAAATTTTACTCAATAACTCAATCCTTTCCAGTCTAATTAAGCCTATTTCAAGTCTCTGACTAAATATGGAACTGACAATTAACTGGTTGCTCACGTAGAGGAGAAGAGAGAATGTTCTCCCCCAGTGTGACTGTAATCCTTATTACATTGGCAAAAAAGAAAAATCTCCAAAGTAAACTACTTCAAATTTACTAAAAATTTTCCATGATGCTCTGTTTTAGGTATCACTTCTGGAAATCATATTTCAGCAAGTCAGGGGTTAATCCCAATCAAGTTTTTTGTAGTTGATGTTGCTGACCCTTTGTTTTGAATTCAGTCAATAAAGCGTCACCTTAACTTCTACCTCAAAGGAAATAAATTCCCCCAAATTTGTCCAGCCATATCTCTTTTTTTCCAGACCAAACTGTTCTCAACTTGTCTGCCTAAAATGAGTTACTTTTATACTGCCTAATAGATTACCTAGAATTGGATCCTGTCTGGCAAAACTTAGCTAACAGATTCCATGTTTTCTTAACATAGCAGACTACAGAAAAGCTCTGTGCGTGTGTGTGCGTGTGCGTGTGCGTGTGTGTGTACGTGCACATATCTGTTATTTATTCAGCCTCAGCCCAATAAGTTAAGAGGTCTATTGACTTTGGCAATATAAGATATCTAGGAAAAGATGAGGAAAACAATGGAAAACAAGATTCAGAACCAGTCCAAAGCTCTGGATTTTAGCGATGTGTGAAATAACCAAGAAATCTTCTGCCTTCTCTCTATATTAGCCATCCTTATGGTGAGGCTCAAGTTGTAGGAACACTGATGAAGATAAACAAAAATGTCAAACCCAAAAGGGACTCAGAGATTACCTCATCTACCTCCTTCCATTTGTTAATGATTTTACTGAGATTCAGATAGAGTCCAAGGTCTTAGAGGTAGTCAAAACCAGGTCTCTGATATTTAGCCTATCGCTCTATCCACCAGAAGCTAGGTTTTTCATGGTCTGTAACTGCCATCAATTCTCACAGCTGCAGAAGTTGGAAGCTACACTTAAGCACAGGGCCAGTGAGAGGCATGAATTCATCAACACCATAGAAAAAGAAGAGATTGTGCAGCATAAGAGATGATATCTTGGATGCTTCTTTGTCTTTTAAACTTCCAATATACTTAGATTGGGTATTTAGGAGCTTTTAACATGTAATTTTATGGGCAGATATATATATATTTTTTTTGAATGAAAAACATGGTTCCTAGAAATGAGGAAAAGTATGGTGGAATTGAGAGCTGGCTCCATCCATCCATCCAGTGACCTGCATGATTCCCAAGCCCACTGTAAGATTTTTTCCTTTACCTTCTGCTTGGCTTTAACTTGCCAACCATTTATCGCATCTCATGCATGAGAAATCTATAGATTTTAAGTGACTTCTAATTTCTGGTCACCCCGCTCCCCCTCCCCTCCTTCATTTAGATCCATGTTCCTTGCAGGGAAGGGATAACAGTGTTGTAGATATCGGACACGTAGCTGTAGGGCGGAGGTCCTGATGTCATTGTCGATTGCAGTGCGGTTCTTCCTCAGTAGACTGCTCTGTGTGCTTGAGTAGCTTGCTCCTTTCAGTGCTGGGATCTTTATATTTGTTTTGTGCTGCCCCTGGTCAATTAAAACATTGATCCACTATTTCAGTTCTCCTTGGCTTTGCTTCAGCCTGTCAGAGCTTTTAACATTTGTCTTTTTCTAAATTGCTGTGAGCAGGGCTGGTTTTAACAAAATTGTAAGTTTGGAAAAGTTAGTCTTTACCTGTATCTCCCCCTTCTGTGCTATTTCTTCATTCCTGGCTTTCCCTTGTCACATCTCTGCAGGAATAAGATCTCCAGGGAGGTCTGAGTTTATACTAGTTGACAAAGCATCATTCATGCATTCCATTAATCCAACAACTTTCTGTCGAACACTGTGTTCAAGGCATTGATTATCTAACATCCATAATTTCTCTCATAGCTCAAACCCTTTATACTACTTCCATAATTTTTGCCATATCACCTCAAAAACAAATTTCTTAATATTTTTTCATTGAACTCAATTTACTGTTTACTTAAATTTATGTCCTAATAAATCTGAAAGCTGTGTTTCTTGTCAAGAAGTCGAACTAAGCACTAGCTGCTGGTTGTCTTCTATGTCAAATTTAACAGGTGCTAGAAAAGATACAATTCGTGCGAGTGAATGTGAAGCTTCCTTTAATAATTGGTACAAAGCTGTGAAAATATCTTAGGAGGCTTAAAGTGTCTGGGTTTCTTTTTAAGTGAAAGAAATGACAACTCGGATGGAGGGTCACAGGTACACCATTACTTCTTTCTCTAAGACTGCCCAGGCAGGAAGTAATGATCCAGCAGGGCACTCCCTTGGCTATAGCTTACTATACCACCAATACAGTATTGCAAAATTTGGTTGGCACTCACCAAGTTCCTAGAGCCCTAAAAAGAAAGAGCTTGGAATAAATGGCTATACACTGCCTTGAAGGTCTACCCCAGATTATAGATGTACTCCATGTGTCATATGATTAAGAAGCCTGTAATAAAATCCTGACATGGATTTTATAGCAACTCACCCCAGAGCCCTGATGGGGTAGGTAGCTGACTTGCTATGTTTGTCCATCTATGTCCATCTATGGAATGGCTGCTCTGTATTAGGCATTGTTCTAAGTGCTAAACAATACAAAGTTCCCACTCCAAGGAATGTCCATTCTAAAGGGAGAAAACAGACAATAAACATGTAGTAATTGGATAAAGGATAATTTACCATCAGCACTTCCCCACGTATTCTATCTCCAGCATAGGCCAGACGACTGCCACAATGGGTGAATGTCTCTGGATAAAAGATGTCCTGGATGATGTGACAATTGATGTCATAGGGACAGTTGTCCCTCAGCATCTGTGGGACATTGGTTCCATGACTCCCTGCAGATAGCAAAATCTGAAGATACTCAAGTCCCTTATGTAAAAAGGCGTAGAACAATGCATACAGTTGACCATCTACATCCTTGGATTCCCAACTTTGGTTTGAAATACTGTTTTTAATCCTTGTTGGTTGAACCCACAGATGCAAAACCATCAGATGCTGCTGATTGACTGTATATCAATAGGTAATCCACCTAGAGTATAGCTCCCTTGCCCCCAAACCACAGCTAAAAGAACAAGGCTAGGATTAGACTTTACTCTTCCCAGGTGTAGAGATTATAATTTAAGGGAGCTGACCCTGAAAAAGGAATACCAATAAGATAACAGTAAAATTTTTAAAATCACAAAATATTTGAAGAGTGAGACAGCAGTAACAACAACGAAAATGTATAGTAGAGAAAGCAGAGTTAATGGAGCAGAAAAAAACAAACTTTGAATAAGCATAATACATATCCTCAGGGAAATAAGAAAATTTATTCCAAACATGAAAAAAGGGCAGATGTTTCTAAAGAAGAACTAGTTAGAATTATTGGATGTGAAACAATGTAATTATTTAAATAAAGGATTCAATAAAAAATTTAAATAGCAGAATAGCTCTAAAGACTTAATTAATGGACTGGAAAATCATATTGAGAAGATTATCCAGATTAAAGGGAGGGCATAAATAGACAGAAAGTATTTGGAAAAAAAATGCAGAAATAAAGAAGATCAAATTAGAATGGAAATACTTATTTAGCAGAAATTCCAGAAAGAAATATTAAAAAGATAATGTCAGAAGGTAATCTTTAAAGATAAAGTAAGTATTTTCCAGAACTAAAAGAAGGCACATGACTGTAGGCTAAAAGTGGTTTCAGAGGGTGAAGCAGGACACAGTTGAGAAAAAAACAAAAAGAAATAAAAGAAATAAAATCACATATTCAGACACGTCAAAGTGAAATTTAACAGAGATTCCAGAGTGTAAAACAAAAAGCCACAGACTTGAGGTAGGACACCATATTTCTCAAAAACAAAAAGACAACAAAATCATGTATTGCAGGGGGTCAGGAGAAGGAATTGATTCTAGATTATCCAGAAAGTAGATTGTTTATATGTTTGTTTGTTTGTTTTATTATGGTGACATTGGTTAATGAAATCCATTAAGTTTCAGGTGTACAACTCAACAGTAAGGCATTGTGTGCTCACCTCCCATAGTTAGATTTCTTTCTGTTACCACACATTTGACCCCTTTCACCCCATCTACCTCTCCCCTTCCTCTCCCCCATTGCCTACCCTCTGGTAACCACTAGTCTATTGTCCATGTCCATGAGTCTCTGTTTGTTTTACCTCTTTGTCTTTTTTTGTTTGTTGTTGTTGTTGTTGTTTTGTTTTAGGTTTATATCCCACTTATAAGTACTATCATGTGGTTTTCAATTTTTTTCTGTCAGGCTTATTTCACTTAGAATGATCATCTCAAAGTCCATCCATGTAGTCGCAAATGGAAAGTAGATAGTTTAAATGATAGAGTAAAATAAAAATCTTTTCACCTTAACACTTATCTAAAGTTTTTTTTTTAGCATCTTCCCTAACAAGAATATTAATTAATTCACAAGAAAACAATAATTATGGAAAGCAGGAATAAATAAGGGCATTAATAAATGTTATTCGTTTTAGTAAACAGTGATGAAAAGGAAATATATAGCTATGAAACCTAATCTACAATTTAATGTCACGTCAAAACTTGTGACATGAATTGTAGGAGAGAACAAAGGGAGATAAAAGTTGACAAGGTTCTTATCATGTGAGATAGGGAGCCATGGATGTTAAAGAAACTGACGTTTCCCAGGAAAAAAGATCTGTATGCTTTAATAAAAGAATTGTAACCATTAGAAAATGTGATAAAATGCCTAAGTTTAAGCAAGCAATGGGAAATAAGAGGGAAGGAAGGAAAGAAAAAAAATCTAAGCAATGAACATTGTTTTTAGAAACAAACCAAAAATATAATGAAAATAAATCTTAATTCCTTGGTAGTACAATAAATAAAAATGGATGAAAATAAGAAATTTAGAAATATAGACTCAGAAGAGACTTAAAAGTCCAGAATTTTCTTTTTTTAACTTAAAACTAAACATAGAGAAAGTTTGAAAATAAAGATATGGGGAAAGAGCTACTAGGTAAGCATAAAATAAAACAAAGCTGGAATAGTTGCACTTTTAATGTCAAGCAAAATGGAATAAAAAGTGTACACACAGGTATATGTACATATACGTGATAAAACAGCATAGAACTTGGCACATCTCAAGTGCTATAGAGGAGCTATTTGTAAGTATTAGTAATAATTTTCTTACAAGACAAATTATAGATAAACCTCTAATGCAAAAGAATTCTGAATAATTTGTGTAAATGTTCTGCCCTTGAGGCAATGGAGAATAACTCTTCACTTGCAAGAGTGAGAACTTATAATGGCTTCCTTCCAAAGAGTACATTTTGGAGAAGGGGAAAAACTGTAACCTTGGAGAAACCTGACAATTCCCTGAATCAGATGATCAGGATTCACATCAGCAGGTGAAATGGCACTTGACCTCTCTGGCCTTCCTCCCAAAATCCATAACTCTAATCTAATCATGACAAAACCATCAGACACCTCTCAACTGAGGAACATTCTACAAAACACCTGATTAGTATAAAACACCATATATATATATATATATATATATATATATATATATATATATGCAAGCATTTAGAAAACTTGAAGACCACAAATATAACACTTGGTTCAGCAAACAGAGAACACATTTCTTCCTTGGCACACATGAACTATTCTTCAATAAATTCAAAGAATCAGCACCATGAACATTATAATCTTTGACCACCATGCCATAAAATTAGAGATGATTAACAAAAGAACATATTTAACATTCCCAAGTAAATGGGAATTATAATAATCATGCCTCTAAATAACTCATGGGTTAAAAAGGAAATCATAAGTGAAATTGTAAACTACTACAGCCAAATAAAATGAAAGCAATGTGTGATATGCTCCTAGAGAGTACCAAGAAGAAAATATATAGCTTTGACTGCAATTATCAGAAAATAAGAAAAGCTGGAGATACAGGAGGTTCAATTCAACAGGCCAGAAAAAGAGAAACAGAGCACATTGAAAGAAATGAAAAGAAATGAAATAATAAAAATGAGTCCAGAAATCAGTAGAGTACAGGAAAACAGGACAATTTTTAAAAACTATGTTTTTTGAAAAACCAATTACAGCAGATAAACTTGTAGCTAAACAGATCAAGATGAAAAGAAGAAACATAATAAACATATTCAAAGAAAAATGTGAAAATCTCTAAAATATAGTAGATTGTATAAAGGCACAAAATACAATGAACAGTTGTCATGTGCAAACAGATTGGAAAACCTAGGTAAAGGAATGCATTTCTAAAAAAACAGTGGCCAGAATATACGAAGCTATAGAAAAATATGAAAGAACAATAGCCCTTAAAAAAATCTAAATGATGATAAAGATAAAATGTACCCTGAACACAGATTAAATACCTCTCCATTACACATTTTTTGCCTCAATTCTTGAGCTACTAGTTCTTGCTCCTTTAGTCCACTTACCAATTGCCGTTTGACTAATATTTTGAAATAGCAAATATGATCACAACCCATCCTGTTTATGGGTTATCTAACTCCGAACTGACTTCTTACAGATTTAAGGTAAAGTTCATAATCTTTGGTTTACTCTTTGTTTCAGTATTTCCCAATTAGGGTATGTTTCTCCACCTTTCAATGCCTTTGCCCATGCTTCTTTCTCTCCCTGGAATACCCCTTTCATGCTTTCTATCATCTCACTTTTTCTTATCCTTAGGACGAGATCTAGTGTTATCTTTTCCAGGTATAGACAACTCACTGCTAGTCCAATTCAACTTTATTTACTGTGCATTCTTGATGCAATCGACGTCTAAGTAGCATTTGCTCTTGTAAATATAAAACCAACATCATTTGGCTTAAAGAGAAGGCAGGTGAAAAACTAAATAATTTTTAACATTATATTTTAAATGGACACTGTGGCCTGTTCTTGACGCTCCTTCTGAGCTCTGTTCTCAGTTTGTTGAAAAGGGTATTGCGATATATAGGGCAAGTGCTAAAAACAAGCACTAAACTACATTTTTTCCCCCTGTGATATTGCAGAAGAATTGAGAGAGAAAGAATTGTGAATGGAATAAAATCCTGAATTTCAATGGACATAATTTTATGTTCCATACACAAGAGTACAAAGATTTGCCTAAGACATGATTTCCGCCTACAGGAAATTCATCTAAGATGCCAGCTTTGTTATGGCATTTGTATTCACATATGGGCTCCTAAAGACTAAAAAAAAAAAAAGGGCAAGAAACATTATGGACTTCCCAAAAATCATGGCCAAATGTCAATCTAGAGGGCGCTAGTTGAGGGAAAATGGTGCACTTTAATTCACACCATTAAATATTTAACTGGCTGCCTGTTCCTGCATTTGTCAGTGGTTGTTATTCATGATGGTGGATAGTGAAGCACTATCCAAAGGCACCATGTGAGAGTGAACTTACTGTGGAAAGTTTAATTCTGAACACAGATGAAAAGGGCTGATCTGGAGTCCTTGTTTTCCTTCAGGGCTCTGTGCAGTTATCTCATAAAGTTGTACACTTGCTGAAGAGAGCTCCCACTTCCAATAAAGGGTGTGTGTGTGTGTGTGTGTGTGTGCGTGTGCGCGCGCGTATGTGCGTGCGTGTGTGTGTGTGTGTTTATACCTATATCTATCTATCTAATCATCTATCATCTATTGATCTATCTATACCTATAGATATATAAAGATATATAAAATTTGAACTTAAGCATACAATGCTTTTTGGGCTTCCTAAATTTCTTTTGAGTATAAAATTAGTTTTAAAGACATTGTTGAAATGCACTGATTTTCAGATTAAAAGTACCTCTGAATGTTACCATCTTTCAGATGTGATTACTCCCATTTTAAGTTAGCACAATTTCGTTTACTATATGCAACATTGGTTTAATAGAAGCTCCAAACCCTAATAATTTTTTTTTGCAAATATTTATTTGCAATTAAGTATTATGGTAATCTGAAAAGAAATGTAATTAAACCTCTATTTCTAAACCCCTAAGAAACATAAGTAAGTAGGCAAGCATTAAATCGGAGTGCCTATCTTGCAAATTATAAAATCTCAAAGTTAAAATCATCAGCATGGTGTAGTAGAAGGAAGAGTGAATCACAATTGTGGAATAATTTCCATGAACCATTTCCTTTATAAGCAGGATAAGGCTATGGAAGCCCAGAAAGAATATTTAATATCCAAGGTCAAGCAGATAAAACTGGCAGACAAAAACCAGGATGCAGACCTGACTTTCTCCAAATATGTTTTTGCAGGGCCATATTGCTAATTTCACCCAGATGGTAACTTCTAGTTCCAGCTGGAGCTCTTGTTCTCTTTAATAAGCTGCATGTCTTTAACAGTGTTATCCACACTTAAAAAAAAATTCAGATTTATTTGAGTATAATTTATAAGGTGCGTAAAATATAATTCACCTATTCTAACTTCAATAAATTCTGACAATTATTCAGTCTTGTAATCACCACTACAAATCAAGGTATAGAATATTTCCATGTACTCAAAAAGTTTATACATAATCCTTCACCTCTGACAAGAGGTTGCAGACCCATTGTCCCCATACCTCTTGCTATACACAAGTATGAATTCTGTAAATGACACAAGAGACAAACCAAAGGTGGTTTAAAAAAAAAAAAAAAAAAAGGCGAACTGGCTCAGGATTCCATGATGAGGGGAATAGCACAAAAGCAGGATAGTTGCATTCTCCTCCCATAAGAGAGCAAGGCCTCAAAGATGAAGATCCAGTGTTTCCTAACCCACAGCTTAGCCCACAGTTGAAGCCAAGGTTGGCTTGTTCCTCCCCACATTGAACAGAAGTCCCTCTGACAACAGAAAGTGAAAGGAATCCAACGAACAATGACTTAGTCATAGTTAGGAGCCCCGAAGGGTCTGAGCCTCTACTCTCCCACCCACAGACACAAGAGCAGGCAGGTGAAATGGGGAAAAGTGACATGGTCACAACAAGCAGCCCAATATGAGAAACCTCTTTACCTCTATGCACCCAAGTCTCTCCTACCCTGCTCAGAGACACCGAGAAAGTTAGGAGCTTATGGTGCTGAGTCCCTTCTACACACCTTCCCCACTGAGAGATACCTGGGTTCCTTGCCTGGGGAAATCTCTCTTACACCTCAGGTGGTAGGAGCAGCAACCAGTGGGAGCCCCGGAACCCCGGATAAACCAAGCAGACCAAACATACTAAAGAATCTCTGAAAATTAAACTTCCACTAGACTGACAGCCCACAAGGGTAGGCCAAGACCGTCATGCTAAATCTCAATAGGGTGATTCCCTGCCAAAATATAAGATATAAACAGAACCCAGGATCTCCTAATCTAGCAGACAAAATGTCCAGGATACAATAATTCACCAATCATTCCAAGAACCAAAAATATGACAACTTGAATGAGAAAAGTGAAGTAATGCCAACACTGAGGTGAATCGACACGGTAAAATCTTAAAAGGATTTTAAAGTAGCCATTGTAAGAATACTTTAACAATTAATTACAAATTCTCTTGAAACATTTTTAAAAAATAGAAAATCTCAGCAAAAAAATAGAAGTTATTAAAAAGTAGAAATTATTGAGCTGAAAAATACAATAACAGAAAAAAACTTAATAAGTAGATTCAATAATAAAGTGGTGATGAAAGAGGATAGAATCAATGAACAATAGGACAGAACAATAGAATTCACTCATTATGAATAACAGAGAGAAAGTAGATTTGAAAAATGAACAGAAAGTCGGGACCTGTGCAGCAATAATAAAAGATCGAACATGCATATCATCAAAGTCCCAGGGGAAGATAAAGAGAGTGAGACAGAGAGAGTATTTGAAGAAATAATGTCTGAAAACTTTCTAAACCTGGTGAAAGACACAAACCTACAGCTCTAAGAACTAGAGCAAAACCCCAGGAGGATGAGTCCAAAGAAATCTATACTAAAACATTGTAATTAAACTTTTGAAAACTAAAGATTAAAAATAAAAATAACAACTAAAGGCAAACAGAGAGAACTGACACATTATGTATAGTGAATCACCAATTTAAATAGCAAAAAAATTTTATTTGAAATTAAGGAAGTCAGAAGCACAGTATTTTTTAAGTGCTGAAAGAACTAAGACCTATCAACCACAAATTCTATAGCTGGCAAAAAAAAAATTCTTTATGAATGAAGATAAAATAAAAACATTCTCAAATGAAGGAAAACTATAAGGGTTTTTCACTATCTGGTCTACCCTTAAAGACTGGCTTAAGGAAGTTCTTCAAACAAAAAGGAAATGGTAAAAGAAGGAACATTAGATTATTAGGAAAGAAAAAAAAAGGAAAAAAACAGAGGTATAAGGGGGAAAAGCCAGTTTGAAAGGTTATAGGCTATCTGTTAGGGACTGAATGTTTGTGTCCTCTCATAATTCAGCCCTATAACCAACAAAGAAATTGAATTTACAATTAAGATACTCCTGAGAAAAGAAATTTAAAGTTCAGATGTTTCCAGTGAAAAAGTCTAACAAACATTTAAAGAATTAATAGCAACTTTATATATTCACTTATGGAAAATAAACGAGAGGAGACACTTTCCAACTCATTTTATGAAGCCAGGATTATCCCGATTTCAAAATTAAATAAATGTGGTTTCTAAAACAAACAAACAAAAAATTAAAAACAAACAAAAAACCCAACCACACTACAGACCAATATTTCTCATGAAATTAGATGCAAAAATTCTCAATAAGATGTTACACAATTACTCCAACAGTAGATAAAAGCAATTATACACTATGACCAAGTGGGATTTATTCTAGGATTTCAAGGTCAATTCAATATTCAGAATCGATTAATGTAAATCATATTAACAAGCTAAAGAAGGATAATATGTCTCTTGATTGATTTTTAAAAAGCATTTTCAAACCCAATACTCATTCATGATAAAACCTCTCAGCAAACTAGGATTAAAGGAATATTACCTTAAATTGGTAGAGCATACCTACAAAAATCTACAGCAAACATCAGACTTAATGGTGAAAGACAAGTGCTTTTCCCCTAAGATTAGGAACAAAGTAAGGATGTTTTTTCTCATCACTTTTCCTCTACACAATAGTGGAAGGTCTAGCTAGTACGATAAGGCAAGAAAAAGAAATGAAAGACATTCGGATTGAAAAGGAAGAAATAAAACCGTCCATATTTGCAGATGACATGAATGCTTATGTGGAAAATTCTAAGATTAAGAAACAACCTCCTAGAAATCAACATCAAAAAGAAAACAAACAAAATAATAATGACAGCACCAAAAGCTGGCAGGAAGCAGACAACCTAGATCCCTTATATATTGCTGCTGGGAATGTAAAATGGTACAATCACTTGAGAAAACAGTTTAGAAGTTTCTTAAAATGTTAAACTTGCAGATATTATATAGCCCAACTGCACCCCCAGGCATTTATCTCAGAGAAATGAATATTTATTTTTAATCAGCATTCTGTGTAAGACTGTTCATAGCAGCTTTATTTGTAAGGGCCCTGTATCTTTCAATAGCCCAATGGTTAAATAAACTATGATATATTTGTACCACAGAACATAACTTATTAAAAATGAATGAACTATTGACACACAAAAATTTGCATGAATCTTCTTCAGGGAATTATGCTGAGGGGGGAAAAGCCAGTTCAAAAGGTTATATGCTGTATTATTTCATTTTTATAACATTTTAAAATGATAAACTTTTAGAATTGGACGGCAAATTAGTGGTTATCAGGGCCTTGGGGACAGGGATGTGTGTGTGTGGGGGGGGTGGCGGGAGGGAGTTGGTGTTAAAAAGGGAAAATAGGAGGGCTTCTTATAGTTTTGGAACTATTCAGGATATTGACTATAGTGGTAGACATGCAAACCTGATAAAATTTTATGGAACTGAATACTTGCAGACATGGAAAATCCAAATAAGATTGGTGGATCAATGTTAATATCCTGCTTATGATATTAAAGCATAATTTTGTAAAATGTTATCTTTAGAGGAAACCGAGCAAAATGTACAGGGATCTCTCTGTACTATTTCTTGAAACTGTGTACAATTCCACATGATAGCCTGTGAATCTACAATTATATAAGTCAAAATGGAATTTAAAATGGAGCTTCTCATGCCATACTAAATGAGCCACTTCAGAAAAAGAACCTGTGGATATGTTTTTAAAGAGTTTCCTCATGGCCGTTTGTGGTCAAGTCAATCCCCTTCCCTGGACCCTGACAGCCACTGATATGATTTCTGTCCCTATAGTTTTGCCTTTTAGAATTTAATATAATTTAATGAATCATTACCTTTTGAGTCTGACTTGTTTGATTTAGCATAAAGCTTTTTAGAGTCATTCTTGTTATTACATATATCAATAGTTTGTTCCTCTTTATTTCGTAGTGTGGCTACACCTCTATTTTTTTTTTTTATCCATTTTATCCATTTATCATTTGAAGGACAGTTGGACTATTCCCAGCTTTTGGTGGTTATAAATAAAGCTGTTACGAACATAAATATAGGTTTTCATTTTACTTGGATAATTCCTCAGAGCTGTATTGCTAGGTTATATGGTAGCAATATATTTCATGCCTTCCCATTAACAATGTGTGAGCATTTCAGTTGCTCTGCATCCCTATCAGCACTTTGTATTGTTGGGGTTTTATTTTATTTTCCAATTTTAGCCAATTCGGTAGTTGTTTAGTGTGCACCCTACCCTGCCCCCTGCCAATTACCTAAGATATTTTAAAACAATGGAGTATTAATGATATATAAAAATGGTGGCCAGATACCTAGATTTTGTTAGAGAAAACTGAGAGTTCATGATGGTGAAAGTATTGTATCACTTACCCTTAAATAACATTTCTAGCTTTATCTGTAGCTACTCTACTCAACTGTATCTATAATAGGTATCCTTCCTTCTTGCACTTAATTTCTGCTGCAGTCTCTAGTGTAATTGGTTAATTCCTTAGTACTCATATAAGACAGGAATAAAAAGAGGGAGTTTGGTGTTCAAGGTATTCACTAGGAGGGAAGACTGTGGAGCTGTGATGCAGTCTTAACAGAGCCTTAGCTCACCTGAAAGATTTCATCCACAGATGTCCCATGTTGGGCTGAAATGCTGGGTTTTTACACCTCATCTCAACACATCATTTGGATGTAGGCTAATTCCAGAAGGGTATGAATTTGGGTGAGGTGACTCTCTCGAGGTGACAGCTGGAGGCTGTCTGCTATCAGGTAGGGTGACAAATCCTTTCCTGAAGGGGATCTGAGTGGCAAATCTCCAGGTCTACCACAGTTAATAACAGTAGCTAATATTTACGGTTTACTGTGTGCCAGAATATTGCAAAAAGCCCTTTATGCACATCATCTCATTAATTCTCACCCCCCCCAAGTAGATATTATTATTCTTCCAATTATGCAGATGAGACAACAGGCTAAAGAGGGTAATTGGCTTGTGAGTCCTACAATGAGTTTAAGTGGTGGGGCTTGGATTATAACCCAAGCAGTCTGACTCCAAAATGCAAGTATTTAACCACAATGCTACCCTGTATAATCTATACTATACTTAACTGCAGCTCCTCAAAACTTGATAATCCACATGTAATGTACAGTTTTCTGTTAAGGAGAAAAGGAATGTCCATTTGCTTCTCATCCTAAACATATGCAGGCTCATTTTATTTAGCAGAGCCTCATTATGTTTATTTTGAACCAAGTATAGTGTGGACTGATATGAGAAGACTGTCTTTTTTGGTCTCCTGCAAGTCCCATAGACTGATATGTCATTGGGCCAGCCTTTGAGGTAAGCCATGAGTTAGTTCCACCTGCATATTGTGTGTGTGTTAATGGAACACACTGATTAAAGTGCCGAGAAGCTGTGGGGAGCCAGAGTATGACCATCAGCATTTTCTAGGCTGTCCAATTTATAACCTTTTTGAGGCTCAGATGAAAGGAAAGCAGTCACAACATTTTTTTTAACTGAAGAGATTTCCAAGATGATAATTCACCTTTAGATTTCCATGCAGCTGTAGGTAACAGCATCAATTAGCACTGACATTCAGTGGTGGACCTCATCTTCCCTTGATTATCTATTGATCTCTATTACATAATCAAATGAACTCTGAACAGGTGTGATTTAAAAAAAAATTCCTTGACCTCTCAGTCTTAAGTATTTATTGACAAGGTACTAATATATATGTATCTTTTTTATATTAGAGGTTTCCAATACATTATCTTTTTCTATGGATAACTTGAATAAAATAAAGATAGACTGTCCCAGTTATTATTAGAGGTGATAATTTGCAGTCTAAGTGTGTTGCCATGGATACCCAAGATCTCCCCCACCCCCTAAAGACTCAAGCCTGGGAGTCAGGGCTTAATCCTGAGGTGCTTTTCAATAGCACCAGCTGTCCAGAGCCTGAAAGGCGTGGCAAATTACACCATTATTAGAGTGAAATGGTATGGCTAAGCTAATTATTTGTGGGCTTTAGACACAGGTGTTCATAAAAGGCTGAATGTGCACTTATAATCAAATCTGATTGGGTCAGAACAACAGCCCAGCATGGGACTATCAAAGAGTTGTTTATGGTGTCTTTCATTTAAATAATAAAAGAGGCCACTGTAGGCCTTCTGTTCAGTAGAGTTTTTAATGTTGCTTTGAGTTCGTCATTACAGGTAATCATATTTGGTGTTTCCCTTTGACTTAGTCCAGTATTTGTAATAATATTTTACCTAATAGTCACACAACAACTTGATGTATTTTAGCCATTTGGTGACCATTTCCCGTTAATGCTACTTTCAGTGAATACAACTTTACAGAAAATTAGAATTTCATTACCAACATTCTATTTTGGCTATCATTCAGAGAGTTGTTAATTCCCAAAGTATTTCCATTTCATTACCTGTGACACATCTCTGATAATTTTTGTGTTCATAATATAGTAGCAAGTTGATTCCAAAATATGATTTAAAAATTTCCCTCATTTAATAGCATTTGATTGATCTAATATTTGAGTACTATCAGTTGTTTGATGAGAAATGTTATGTGGATTCATCATAGCTTGATATTATACTGAATATGCTAAACCACTTTGAATTGCCCTATCTTTGCTTTTCTAAATTAATGAAAAGAATACTTCTTTGATATTTATCAGCCATAAAGAAGTTTACATTGAACGGTTATACAAAATTTATATATCTTATATTTAGCTTCCAAATAATGATGATATGGTAGATTTATTACCCTGACACTGCTCAGTAAGGTTTGGTTTGTCTATTTTAGTTTTCAATGGCTAATAAAGTGGGTATATATTTCAGAAAATGATATAATTAGCAATATTATATTATAATGTTGAAATATCTAGTAGATATTTTGCTTTAAATTCTTTTCACTCCATATCCTCACAAATGCTTGTAAATTGATAAAATGTGAAAATGGATTTTTTTTTTTTTTTAGAGAAGTAGCCTATGTGACCACAGTTGAATGAAGATGTACTTACTCATTCTCTTGAAGCACAGGAAACTATTAAGAGAGACAGATGACCTCATAAATGTGTCTATGTGCAGATCAATATGATGAGCCTACTATGAGTACAGATATGCTGTTGGATGATTAAGAGCACCGAGTTGTGTCTCCAAGTCCATTTGATCAGGGTATTCTTCTTCCCTGCTATTCTTTGTTGAGAGGAGAGTGGGAGTTGGTGGTTTCTAGAAATAATTGTGTAGCCTTTATAGATGACAATTAGTAGCTTTTATAATATTTTATGCAATGACACAAGACTTCCTACATACAGGTAGAAAGCAAAGATGTTACCCTCCCACCCCACCCAGATCATTAAGTATCATATAAAGAGAGGTAAAGTGTGTTCTCAGAAGAAATTAGAAGGACAATTTGGCTGTGGCCACCTTGAGCCTGCAATGGTTTATGAATTATTGCTCAGCTAGAATTCAATAATTATCTGCCAGACACCTACCACGCTTGCAGCTCTTTGAAAAGAGCTTAGACACAGGTAACTACCAGCAATGTTGCTCTTACATTTTCTCATGAAATATATCTTTCTGCTATCACCTTTCACAGTTCAGAGATATAACTAATTAGTCATTTCTGGGGAACTTAACTATATCGTGACTCTTTGTGACCTTGTGGAGGAAAATAATGAGTACTCATTTTTTTTGTGTGTGAGTAACATCTCTATTGAAGAGGGATTCAAGACCTCTGACTATGAAAAAGTTATTTGAGCACATGTATCAATTAGGAATAGATAGGCTATAATGTAGCAGCAAACCCCCAAACTCTTGGGAGCTGAATACAAAAGTTTATTTCTCCTCATGTAAGATGTTCACATAAGTGAGCAGGTGATTCTGCTCATTTTAGTCATTAGGGGCCCAGACTGATGGATGCCGCATCTTGATTCCTGCTTCTACGATCACCATAATAGTAGGAAGGTGAATCATGAACTGTCTCTTAAAGTTTATGCACTAGTGACACAAACTACTTCTGCTTACATTTTATTAGCTCAACAAATCATATGGCCAAGCTTAAACTCAAAGGACAGTGTTCATAAAGCAGAGAGCAGAGAAATATTTAGTGAGCAGAAATGATGACCACAAGAGCACCCTCTAAATCACATGTGACAGGTGAATTCTTCACAGACTTAATGAGCTCAAGAACTACGTATTTAACTAGCACCTAATTAAAATTAGAATTCATCGAAAGAAAATAAGAGAAGCAATTGTATCAAGATATCCAACATGCGTCAACCTTTTCTTCTGTTTGAAACCACTCTAAAAATGACAGAAATACAAAATATACAGATATTTTTTAACTTCTTAATCTAAAATATCTATATTAGAAATAAGAAAGTTTAAAATTAAATTAAATTAAACTTTCAACTAAGGAAATGAGAAAGAACATTATAAAATAAACACGAAGAGAGAGCCTGAAATAAAGCAATTAAAATATATTTACAATAGTAATAGTGAAATCGAAAATGTTAAATAAGTAAATTTGATCTGTTAAGTAAATCTAGTTCTTTTAACACATAAAAAAGAAAAACCATTGTAAATCTGATCAAGTAAAAAAATATAAAAAACAATATTTGCTATGAGAATAAGTACATATATAGACATAAATATAGAGAGAGAAAATGTAAAACTATCAGAGGATAGTATTTTCTATTCTGGGCCTTAAAATATGTTAGTTACTTAAATTAACATGCAAAATGATAGAAAAACTAGAGATGCAACTATGAAAAAAAATGAAAAGGCAGTTAAAACCTTCACCAAAAAATGCACTGTTCAAATAATTTCGTGACTGAATTCTATCAAACATTCATAAAGAGAAAAATAGCTATATTTTATGTACTACTCCAGAGCATAGAAAATGACTCAAAGCTTCCTAATTTCCCCCAAACAAAATAAGGAGATTATACAAAAAAAGGAATGGTCCAAATTAAGGCTTCAGCATAAATATAAACATAGCTTACATCAAAAAATTAAGTTGCTCACAAACAGGTTAAATGATAAATCTTGATGAGATAGTGCACATTATACAATTTGACTTGTATGATTTAGTTATTTTTAAAAATAATAAGTCATTATTTAACTAAGTTAGTTTTAAAAATAGAAAAACATTTCTTTAGTTTAATAATGTATAACTACCAGTATGGGATGAGAAACACCAAGCTTAATAATGAAACAAAATAATTAATTATACTAAAATCAGTAAAATGATAAGCATACTCACTATTATTACAATAAGACATGCTAATAATCTTAACTCAAGTAATATGAAAAAAAGAAATGAAACAGCTTAGATAACATGAAATAAACAATCTATCGACTTGATCAAAAATATTTTTTAATAAATTGGAAATGATAGGAACAGGCATTTGACAGGAGAGTTAAATATAAGGTCATAAAAAGGACAGGTGCTATACTAGGGTTCTCCAGAGAAACAGAACCAAGGAGGGGTGTGTGTGTGTGTGTGTGTGAGTGTGTGTCTGTGTGTGTGTGTGTCTATTTATCTCTCTACAGAGAGATTTATTTTAAGGAAATGGTTCATGTGGTTGTTGAGGCTGAAAATTCAAAATCTTCATGGTATGCTGGCAGGCTGGAACCACAGAGAATAATTGATCTTTTAGTTCAAATCTGCTGGCAAAATTTTATCTTCTTCAGAAAAGGTCAGTCTTTTACTATAAATGCCTTCAACTGATTAGATGAGGCCCACCAACATTATGGTAAGTAATGTATATTATGAAAATGATAACAGTTATAAAGTAGAAATTTACTCAAGAAGAAATAAAAAATACTTAACCTCATCCATAAGTAGAAATATACAAAGTGAAACAATAAGTTATGTTTTACTCATCAGATTTGGCAAAATTTATAATTTCAACAATACTCAATGTTTAAAATAATTTTTCTTAATGGAGATATAATTGACATGTAACATTGTATTAGTTTTAGATGTACAACAATGATTTAATAAATGTGTATATTGCAAAATGATTTTCACATTAAGTTTAGTTAACATCCATCCCTACACATAGTTGCAAGCTTTTTTTCTTATGAGAATTTTTAAGATTTATCTCTTAGCAACATTCAAACATACAATATAGTATTATAACTATAGTCATAATGCTGTATATTACACAAAAAGTGGTCACTCGTAGTTCCATAAATATCTACTTTCATATTTCAGGGCTGTTGCTGATACTGGTTCTCGCATATTCCTTTTCTTTAAAAAAATTAGTTTGGGTATTTTCTCCCTGTGAAGACTTTTCTGACTTTTCCTCTTCTTTTACAGATAATAACGGAGTCCCCATTATACCCCCAGCATACTTCTAGCATGTAATCGACAAACATTAGTACATTCATTGCTTGCCCCATTTGCCTTCCTACTGGACTCTGATCTCCTTGAAGGTAGTGGCTATACTATTGAGTTAATCAGACTCTTCCCAGTGATGAGAAGCAGAACCATTCCCTGGCTAGCTCATTTAAATAAGATTCATTATATAGGTACAGAGAGAACAGGAACAGAAATAATCCCAGTGGCCTGAAGTACTACTATTCTTCAGAACTTTGTCCTCTGTTTTTGCATTGGTCCTTTTCGAATGCCACCTCCCTGATAATAATGCTCATCATTCTGTTAACTTCTATCTCTCTCTTCTACTGTACCTGCTTTTTCTGCTGTGGACTCACATTTTCTCTATGTATCTCATATGCAAATTTCCCAAGAAATTTAAATTAGTCACAGCTCAGAATAGTGAGCCGTTGTCGACCAGCATTCTTGTACAAGGACGCCTCAGAGATTACTGGCTACTGACTAACCTATAGCTAGTCCTATTTGTGCCAGATATTGACTCCTATATAATTAATGATGGCCAAAGTAATAATGTAT
Source organism: Rousettus aegyptiacus (assembly GCF_014176215.1). NCBI lineage: Eukaryota > Metazoa > Chordata > Mammalia > Chiroptera > Pteropodidae > Rousettus > Rousettus aegyptiacus. Next base: position 78,382,757 of record NW_023416287.1, read on the forward strand.
AGTATGATTAATGAGTAATAGATCACTCATGGTCAGTCCCACCAAAGGAAGATTTGGCCATGGAGCCAAGTCATATACAATCATATAGATATTTGTGTGTTCAAAACCTCCAATACAGTGTCTCTCATGTATATCAGATGCACAATACTGGTTGAGTGAGTGTAAATGAAGATGTTCTGAAATGACAACAGATACATTAAATAAAGCAAGAAACCATGAAGTTTCCTGAGATCTTTATTTGTTCAATCATTTAATAGTCATTTATGAAATGTATATTAGGTCCAACAGACGTCAGACACTGCTAGCTGTGAGATGCAAAATTGGTTAAGTCCTCAGACTTTGAGAATTTCAGTCTAAAGGAAGACATTGGCAAGTAAACCAACTATTACAATACAATATTGTAAGTATTATAGAGAAAAATCAGTGTATCTTGGGCTTAAGAAGGATCAGGAATAGTTTGCTTCTCAAAATCCCCAAAGAGAGGTAATCAGGATGAAGGAGAGGGAATTATAAGGAATTTGAAAATCTGCTATAAAAGAGTTTCTCTCAAAATCATTGAGTCATGGAGCCGAAGGGTATTTTTTCAGAGGTATTTTTTAAAAGACATTTTTTTAAAGTCTGCATTAAATCAAATTACTGTTTTTTAATTACCCTCCCTTGAACAATTAAAGGTACACATTAGGAAAACTGTCAATGAGTTGAAGGCTATCTGAGCACAATTACTGGAAAATGACCAAATGGCATAAGTGAAGGATTAAGTTGCCTTTTGTCTCCTCGTTTTTTTCAAGTTGGTTAACAGGACTGTGCTACTGAGCTCCCCCTCTGTAGCTGGATCTATATGGATTTCAATCTGTGGACTGCAGGGCATTTAACAGAATTATCAAGATTCTCCAGCTTTCTGCTGCTTTTAATTCATCACTTCTAAATAGGCAAGCCTTGGAAGGATACAATGCATGCATCAGAGAAGCTTCAAATGCTGAGAGTTGTTTTTCAGTCCTCATAATAGGACAAGTAAGAACATTATCATCCTATTGAGCCACCATGAAAATCACTAAGTATTTACTACTGGTCAAAAGCAAAAATTATTTTCTTTCCAAATCTGTGTGGGGAGTACTGAGAGCTTACTCTATGGGAGTTTACTGTGTTAGTAATTTACACGTTTTCTTCTTTAATACTTATAACCACCCTATGAGTCTCGTTATCTCCATTTTAAATGAAAACCTTCGGTTTTTCAAAGGAAACCACTTTGATAAAAAGACGATATGAATAAGGAGATTTCTGAAACACATATTGCTATCCATGACTTATAATGATTTCTAATCAATTAGAGAAAGATATACAACCAGATAGAAAAATGAGCATTTTAGATACCTCAAAAACAAAAACAAACAAAAACAAAACAAAAACCCCATGGTTTATTAAGCAAATCTGAATTATTAAACTTAATGCTGCAAGGAAGAATGCCACCTTTACAAAGTCTTAGAGGTACTGCAAAAGGAGGAAATTAGATAAGGGTTTGGTGGGGCCTTGAAGTCTGGGCTTAATGGTTGAGGTGGGTCCCATCCACAGCAGAAAAATGGTTGGGATTGGACTAAGTTTGATGCATAGTAATTTAGAACTACTGGACAGAGAGGACAGGGGTTTAAAGACAAGTCCTTTTGAGTAAACTATTATCCTGATAAGAAAGTTACTTTTCCAGATGAGTAAACCGTTTGCTCAGATCACTTGGAACATAAGAAGTTCCTGAGATAACAGTGAAATTACATTGACACAGACCATCTTATCTTTTAAGTTATATAGTTATGTTGGGCCATCTCAACAGTTATGTTTAACAGACTCGGTTTCGGCTCTCCTTGCCTTTGGAATCATTTTTTAGCCTGAGCTGGAAGATAAATCATTACCCTCTTGGGATATGATTCATCCAGATCCATGCCATTGATTGAGGTGCTGTGATCACATATCAGGTTTCTGGGAGTGGTCAATTTTACTTTTACAAATATTAGGTATTTCCATTATTTCTATTGGTTGATCATTGTTGGATTACTTGACAGGGTAGGGGCTGAGCATTTGAAACAATGGGGATTTGAACAACAGAAGAAAACACTAAGAGAAGGATTCTTCTGATCAGGATGCAGTTCACATGTGAACCATTAGTTAAGGCTGCTCAAATCAAACCAGGTGCTGTCTTCAATCTGAAGCATACGTGGAAACAGTATTTGCCAAATTACAGCATTGTTTTGTCCACACAACCCCCTTCTCATCTCTATTTGCGTTTCAGAGATCTTTTTAGCAATATTACAAATATCAAGATGTAAATACAACATTCTTCCCCTTCGATGGCATATGTTCTACCTTGACAGGGCAAAACTATATCTAGGATTGCTCTGTTTCGAATCATCATATATTGTCTTATGAACTCTTCAGGTGAAGTGATTTTTGGCTTTAGAAATATTAGCTAACTCCCTTGTTAATATATGAGCCAAATAAATATGGGGTGCTCCCCAGTTTTCAATTCTCTTGTAAGTTAAATGAAGAGACTTGAGAAGAAAAGAGCTCAGAAGTCAGTCTCAGTGGTTAAGGTTTTGCATCTCAAAATGAGAAACAGTTTTTCTTCCTGAATTGTTACCTTGAGAGTTTACTTGCTGAGAGGGCAAACAATTGAGCCCAAATGAACCACGAATGATATCAGAGACTAATTTAAAGGCAGTTTTCAGTTTATCAAGGTCAAAAATCCCCGTCCAGGTTGTAGGTAGTAGCTGGCAGATTGTTTAAACCACAATTCGGAATTCTTGTAGCTGGAAGTATTCTTATTGGCCTATATTCCAGTTGTAAACCAACATTGTGTGTCATACTTGAGAAGAAAGTGAAGTATTCCAAGCATTCCTATTCTGAGATAATTCAAACATGTGCATTGTTACTTCAACTACTAATTATACAAATAACTAATATTTATTGCACATTGACTATCTGCCATCAACTGTACTCATCACTTCACATATTTATTCATTCAGTCGTCAAACTGGACCTTTAAGAAGAGGCTGTTAGCCCCGTTTTGAAGGTGGAGCTGAAAGCAGAAAGAGGTTAAGGTAATTTACTCAAATCAGTACGCAGTGAGCAATGACTTGTACCCAGGCAACCAGATTTTTTGTGTGTATGTTCAAGCCCATTTATTTGGTCTTTGCATTACTCGGTGTCACCCCGCGGCCGCATAACGTTGCATGCGAGAGCTCGTCCATGTTCGCAAGGTCCACGCTGTCCTTTCGAATCAGCTTCTCCACGCACTCAAGGGTGAGCACGGGCCCAGACGACCGCGGCACCGCACGCGACGCGGCGGGTCTCGCACCGCACGCGGTACGGCGCACGCGCAGGAGCCCCACGTGGCGCATTGCGCGCGGACTGACGCGCGCAGGTCTGACATGCGCAGTGGCTTCCCTGACGTGGGGTGGGTCAGGCGCGCGATGGCTTCTTCAGCGCGGTGGGCCTGGGGGTCCAGGTCAGAATACAGAAACTGGGCGATGCCTTGTTCTTGCAGTTGCTCATGTGTCAGGCATCATCTGGGAGGTTCCGCGAAGACGCAGCTGTGAGCGGGAAGGGTTGACGACAGACTGGCTTACGCTGGCCACCTCCTCCTTCTCCCAGAAGTCCTCTACCTGGTCACAGCTGCAGCAACTCTTTTTGCTTCTCAGGCCAGGTGCCTGGCTGCTTCTAGCAGGCCAGTCTCTCTCTCTTTTTTTTTTTGGAGTAGTTGCAAAATGTACTCTACGATGGGCCGATGCCCAAACAAGAAGCCATCTGGGCTGACAACAGGATCCTGGGAGGACTGCAGAGAGAGGCAGCAGCAGTCCATGCCCTTGACAGCATCCCAGCTCAGTGGAATGTTCTGGTTCCTGTAGTCTGAGACCACTGTTCCTCCGTCTCAGGGTAAGTGTAGACGCCAGTTCTCCCTGTGCCACACCATCCTCACAGACACATCGTAGTTACTTTGTGACTTCTTCAGCTGTGCCCCTATACCAGCTCTCTTTTGATTGGCGTTTTCATGGTATACCTTTTGCTAACCGTTTACGGTTCACCAATTTATTCCCTATATGGAAAGTTGGCATTTCGTGGATGACAGATAACTCTGGCTTTCATCCTGTTTAACAATACCCGTCTTTTACTTGCAGTGTGTGAACAATACATTTAGTGTTATTGTTGTTATCGATATAGTTGGATTTAAATCTACCATCTCACTTGTTTTCTATTTGTCTCATCTGTTCTTGGCTCCTGCCCGCGCCGACCTCCCAACCCCCCGCCACATTCCTGCCTTCCTTTGGTTAACATACTGTTGATTTTTTTGATAAATTCACCTTGTATACAGGCTGGCAAACTATTGTCCTTATTAAAGAGTTTTTAATTTTTTTCTAAATGTGCAAACTGTTTGGACAAGGTGAATTGCAATAATGTCCGAAGTGTAATGATGGAGTTATTTATTAGGTTGCAGTCTTACATTTCTGTGAGAGACTGCTAGAGTAAACAGTTATATTGACTCAGGTCATCTCAGCTCTCTGCCCAAATACTAAGTTTAATTTATCCACAGATTAGGAGAATGAATAAAGTATGCCATTGATGTAGCGATATGAATTAACATGTAACGATAACTTTCAAAAACACTAAAAAGGAAGCTGTTAATGAGTGCATACAGTATGAAATCATTCATGTAAATTCAAGAAAACCTAAGTGGTAAACTATAAATAAAAACAGGAATGATAAAAATAAAATTCAAAATAGCTTTTTTTGCCTTTTCCTCCACAATGTAAAATAAGAAGAGGATGTGATCAGAGTGTCACGGTTGCAGTTTCAGTAATAATGACCATTTATTAAGGTGAGTGGACTGCTCGTGATTCTTCAATTTATAGTTGTTTAAACTCTGTACATATATTTTTTGTTTGTAAAATATTTATAAGAAGGCAAAATGCTAAACGTGTATACTTAATAGATACTCTGTCACCCTTTTCTATTTTCTAATCAAGTATCACCTGGCATTCATTTATCAGGAAAATGGGGCATTTTCAAATTGCTGCTACACTACAGCCTTCAGTTTTATCTCTGAAGACAAGGGGAAACTTGTTTTATGACCAGTAAAGTTCCTTACAGAAATAAAATACTTTGATTTTATAACTATATTTGAACCCGCCAAATGTAGACTTCTTGGTTTCATTTGATTATACTCTACTTATTTGTGATCTTTAGATTTCAATTAGATAGAGTTTTAAATAGATTCTGTATGATTTTCAGGTAGGTGGTGGGAATAAAGGTCAAGAAATATGTTTGTTTTAGTGGGCGGGTGGAAATATGAGCACGCTAACCTTTTCTTCCCATAAAAAGCTTTTCCTGGATTTGAAGATTTTTCACGTTTATAATTTTTGATGTTTTTCATGAAAGATTTGCTTTCATAAGGATTACAGCTTTCAGGATATTGGAAACTGGATTAACTCTACTTTCTCCTTCAATGCAGGAATTAATTAGTCTTTGATTTCTCTCTGTATAGTTAACATTAATACCTGACACAGGAAAGATTTTTGCAAATATCTTTCTGACAAACTGTTTTTCTTTGGTTTTCAACAAGCTAACATTTCCCCTCATGGGGATACTGTTACACCCATTAATCAAGGGCAGCATGTGTGTTATATAAAATCATGTACACACAGCCCTGGGGCCTGAAAATAATTGTTAATAAACTTCGGTCGCTTTGCCAGAGCACACAGCCTCTGACATTCTGCCTTGTCCCCATTTTCCCTCTCAAACCCCCTTAACCTAAAACCCCAACCGAACACGATTCCATCTTCTACCATTTTTCTTGTCCTCAGAATGCTCAGACTATTGCCACTGAGTCCAGACTGCTCATTTCCTAAAGATTTGGATTTCCTGGCAAGGAAACTTTGAGGCAGGGCTATTGCCATCTGACTATAGCGTTAAGCCCCCAAAGACTCAAGGCCTCCTGAAACCCTCTTCAGATGCTAATATTCACACAAAGTGCCTCTGGCCCCAGCTGGCCTTCACCTGCAGCCCTGACAGGCAGGAGACTCCAGAATGAGGTCCTGGTTTCCATAAAAATAGGAAGGGCACACATGGTAAATGGCAGAGATCTAGCAGAAGCTATAAAATTATTTAAAGTCGGCTTCCAGTCAGTTAAAACTAATTGCTGTGAACACAAAGCCCAAGCAGGAGCCCCCCCCCGTCTCCTTTCTTTTTTGTAATTCACTTGAGACAGGGTAGCTTGAATCCTCTGCTAATGCCCACCCCTAAAATTAAGCAGTGCCACTCAATTTAAGATGCAGCCATCATTGTTAATATTCAAGTATGTTTCCAGCACAGGAGAAACGTGCTGCGTGGTAGTGTGAAAAATATTAGTGGGTCATTTAGAATTATCCCGGGGTTTCCTTAGTTTTGGTGCGGTACCTTGTTTAAATGTAGCATTATTGTTGCTATTGCTAACCTTCTGGCTGATTTTCTGTTATTGCTGGGTATAGTTTGTAGCCCATTTATTCTCCTTTCTATAAAACAGATTTGTAAATGAAAGGTTACCTAATTCACCAACGTATTCCTGGATGCATACAAGCCAGGAGGAATCCTTCTTTCATGCCCCTTTTTCGGAACTAGTTTAGAGAAGAACTGTACAACACCCCTTTTCCTGTACATTCCTTCTTTTCACACGGTCTGTGTATAGGATATCAGGGAGGAGAGCAGGGCGCTCCCCTTATCATACTTCACGATTCTGCTTCTGCTTCTCCCAAGTTTGTAGCTAACTCATGAGAGCCATTGTTTAAAGGAAATGATGGTTTAAAGCAGTGGTTCCCTTGCTTTTTTAAGTTTAGATATCCTCTTTTTTGCCTTAAAAAAAGGAAGTGTTCATTCAAGATTTCAGATACCTTTTAGTTTCTATTGCTTTGGAATACAAAAGATAATATGAATTCAGGTAGCATCTAAAGTGAACTTATGTAAATGTATCTTTATATTTTAGAATAATTGTTCATATATGTGCAATACACTTATCAGGTCCACAGTGTTCAGTACATGTATTTACAGATTCCAGAATGCCTTTCCAAATCCTTATGACCTTTCCAGAAGTCCTCTGTCTGTTCTCTCAGTGAAAGAACTAAGAATCCAGAGGGAGAAAACTCAAGTTGAGGAGTCAGGAGGATATAGTTTTGTCATTTTCTCTATATTCAGTCATTTGTACTGCTTTTGGCACTTTAACCTCTTCATGTTTATTTCCTCATTGTAAATTAAGGGTGGCTTATACCTGCCATATTTATCTCATAAGTTATAGTAAAAGTGACATCCATTAATAATGGCTAAAAATATCCTTTGCAAAGTATAAACTCACTATTCTGGGTGCTATTATCTATTTAAGGCTGCACATTTTGTACTTTGACAGAGGATAAGGTAATATGTATATAATCCTGAAACAGGTAAGAAAAGCGTGGGATTTTCCAAAAAAAAAAAATACATATATATGTGTGTGTGTGTGTGTGTGTGTGTACACACACACACACACACACACACACACAGCTAAAATCAAGAATTGGATGAAATCTCAAAATACCTTAAAGTGGCAATATTTCCGCTCAAATTCATCATATCTTTCAAATGAAAGACAATTCAGAAAAGAGAAGCTAAAAAAATTTTTTTTTTTAATTTGCCCATAAACAAAAAACAGATATTGAGCACATGTTTCCTGCCAGGGTAGAGTTTGGTTCTCAGGACTCAGAAACAGTTGCATATAAATCTGTCTGTAGACTAGATAAGTCCTGCACCAAGCATTTCCTCTTTATATTTCCTCTCTTTCTCTCCCTCTCTTTTTTGCTCCTACTTCTCCCATTTTTTTTTTTTTTTTAATCTCAGGGAACAGCTTGATAGCTATAAAATTATAAGTATTAAACTTTGGCTACTTATCATTTCTAGATCCAGGTTTTATCAGTTTCGGGGATAATAATGCTTTTGTTAATATAGTTTAGGCTTAAACTGTTTTTTTCTTTGGGGTTTTATAGCATCGTCCACTAGAAGGAAGGCTATGTTATTTTGCGTGTTAAATGAAGTTGTTCCCTTATTAACATCAATTTTGCTAAGTAAATAAATGGAAAAATAAGTAAATTGGTAAAAACTCATATCTTGCAGCAGATTAGCTTAAATGACTCTTTCTTAAATATCACCTAAAAATAATTTCAACATTAATTAGTATGTCTTAAATCCAAAATTTTACCTTTATATATTTTCTCTATGCTTTTTGTTTAAACCATTGGTCTTTAATCCAGCATGCTACTATTGAGACCTGACTTTATGAAAAAACGAGGGATTCTGTTAAATTTTAGGTGGATTTTCTGGTTGATTGGTAAATAGAATTTTATTTTCCCATTAAAATTCTAAAGTTATTTTACTTTGTTTAAGACTGGTATTTACCCAGCTTCTTGTTCCCCAAGTACCTGTAGTTCTGCAGTGGGCTGACTGCAAAAGGGCCAAGCCACTCTGGTTCTGTCATAGTAAGGTTTGCTGATGGTTTGGGGGAGAAATTGAAAGATAGTAGAAGAGTATGTAGGTGGTGACTTAGCGCTAGAACAATGGAGTGAATTCTGCCATGAGCAAGTGTTAAATATTTGGCAAAGATGGAAGATAATTTCATTTTCTTGAAGGAAGCAGTAGGGCCATAACAAGATGCTCTGTGGCATAATTGTGCAGGTGATAAATCTTCATTAGCAAATGTGTAGTTCAATTATAAAGGCCACTTCTACTTCCAGGAAGATGGAGTAGATGTTCTTTTCCCATCCTCATGAGAAATACAACTAAAAACTCTGGACATTATTGTGGTATAAGGTTGGAAATTAAGAATCAATATAATGTGCCTTAACATCTGAAACCAGGAGGGCCTCAGAGACCTAACCTGCTCTCTTCAGATTTGTTCTCCACCCAGTAGAAAGGGCTCCCATACCAGCTCATTCTCTATCGACCAGACCAGCTGCCCTCCACCTGGTCTTCAACCTAATGGATTTCACTTCCCTGCCAGCCTACAGAATTATTCACATAAGCCAATCACATGGAAAATGGGAATCACCCCACTGTCTGACTACTGCCAGCGCCTGCCTCCCACAGCCTCTACTGGTTCACTCCCTGCCCCAGCGCAACTCCTCGGTGATCCTCTGTGGCTTGTGGTGTCTAGGGATTTCAGGAGTCACAGAACCCAGTGGTGAGTTCACTGGGGTTTTTTTTTGTCTCATATATCTCAGACTTGAAGCTGAAGAAGGTAGCAACTTGGAAATGCAATGGGTACCGAAAAAGAAAAGCTCCGAAGAAAGCCTGTTTTTTATAGTCAAAAGGATTAGGAAAGGGGGCAGACTGGTAAGAGAAAAATGTGTAGATAATAACCACTGTAGTACAGCCAAATACTGCGGAAAAAACTGGCCTCCCCTACACATAGTGGCCAAATCCAGTGTGAAACTTAGATTTCCACTCTCACCGGGCTGTAACGAGTCACACCAGCTGGCTTACCAGGGTGGTGTTGGAGAAGGCTGAGTAGGGAGCTGGGCCTCTAATCTCTCCTGGGTGATACAACCCCTACTCCCTTGCAGTATTAGTAAAGACTATTTGGTGACTCTGAACTTCCTTCCACCTCGACCCAGCAATAACCATGGAAAAGTCTCAGTTGTTTTTTTTTCTGGCTTTATTAAAATATAATAGATTATTAGTTGTTTATATTTACATTGTACAAATCAATGAGTTTTTTTTTAAAATTATAGTTGGCATACAATATATTAGTTTCAGTTGAATAACATAGTGATTAGAGATCTGTATAACTCACAGTGTTCACCCCACTAAATCTAGTACCCCTCTTCCTCCTTACATATTTATTACAACATTGTTAACTATTTTCCTTATGCTACACTTTATATTTCCATGTCTATTTTGTAACTATCCATTTGTACTTCATAACCCCTTTGCCCTTTTTCACCATGCCCCCCCCAAACCCCCTCACCTCTAGTAGCCCTCAAATTATTTTCTTTATCTATGAGTCTTTGTTGTTGTTGTTATTTTGTTCTTTAGATTCCACATGTATGTGAAATCATGTGATATTTGTCTTTATCTGATTTATTTCATTCATCGCAATACCATTTAGGTCCGTCAAGGCAATATCTTTTTCCAACCTCTTTCTTTTAGTCTTTTAATCTGAAGTGAGTCTCTTGTAGGCACCATATGTAGGGGTCTTGTTTTCTTATCCATTCAGCCACTCTATCTTTTGGTTGGAGCACTTAATTCTTTTCCATTTGAGGTACTTGGTGATAAGAATATAGTTATTACCATTTTTTCATTCATGTTTCTGGTACATGTTGTTTCTTTTTAAAGAAGTTCCTCCAACATTTCCTGTAATACTGGCTTGGTGTTGATAAATTGTTTTAACTTATTTTTGTCTGGGAAGATCTTTATATGTCCTTTGACTCTAAATGATACCTTTGCTGGATAAAGTACTTTTGAATGTAACTCCTGGGTTTTCATCATGTTGAATATTTTGTGCCAAGCCCTTCTGTCCTGCATAGTTTCTTTTGAGAAATCAGCTGTCAGTCTTATGGGTGCTCCCTTGTAGGTAACTAACTGCTTTCACTTGCTTCTTTTAAGATCCTCTCCTTGTATTTAAGCTTTGGCATTTTAATTTTAATGTGTCTTGGTGTGGGCCTCTTTGGGTTCATCTTTTTTGGGTACTCTCTGAGCTTCCTGGGGTTGTATGTCTGTATCCTTCACCAGGTGAGGGAAGTTAGAAAAGTCTCACTTTTAACATCGGTAGTAACAAGGCCTAATTAGGATCCAGAACTCCAATCCCCACCCAACAGCACAAGAAGCTCCTTTCAGCCTTGGTTATGGGTGGATACCCAGCGGGGAACCTGGATTTCTACCCATATCTGACATTAACATGGAAACATGACACTTTCCTTTCTGGAATGATGTCAGTAAGCTAGCCGAAACAGAAGGTTTAAATGATAACCAGAGTCCGATAACATAATAACAGTAGTTCCTTCCTTGTCCATGGTGTCCTTTTCTATGGTTTCAGTTACCCACGGTCAATTATGGTCCAAAAATATCAAATGAAAATTTATAGACATAAACAGTTTATAAGTCTTAAGCTATGCACCGTTCTCAGTAATATGATGAAATCTTGCACCCTCCAGCTCCTTTGTGCCCAGGATGGGAATCATCCCTTTGTCACTTGTCTCCTTGTTGTGCCTGCCACCCACACCCTTGATCACTTAGCAGCCATCTTGGTTATCAGACCAAGTGTTGTGGTACTGTAGTGCCTGTGTTACAGTAACGCTTATTTTACTTAATAATGGTCCCAAAGAGCAAGAGTAGTGATGCAGATGATTCAGTTCTGCAAAGAGAAACCCTTCACTTAAACCACCTTTAAGTGATAAGGTGAGTACACTACAGTAAGGTATTTTGAGAGAAAGAGAAACCATAGTCAACATAATTTTTATTAGAGTATATTGTTATAATTGTCTTATATTATTAGTTGTTGTTGATCTCGTACGGATCCTAATTTATATTTATTTATTTATTTTTAGACTAGGCAACCCCTTGGTTGACCTCACAGATTGCAAGGACCTTGTCAGCTTACAGTCCTTTATTTTTTCATTTTTTACACCTACAGACCTACAGCACCTGGTCTTTCTAGGTGGTCTCCCATCCAAATACTAACCAGGCCCAATCCTGCTTAGCTTCCAAGATCAGATGGGATCGGACAGCATGGCCATAGACCTGTTCCTACTTTATAAATTAAACGTAATCATAGATATATATTGGTGGGAAAGAATAGTATTTATAGGGCTCAGTACTATGCACAGGCATCACCTAGGACCTCTAGGGCTCTCGGAACATATCCCTCATGAATAAAGGAGGACTACTGTACCCCAAATATCTGTGTTTCAATAAAAAATCAATTATAGAAAAGAACGAGGAAAATTTCAACTTGAATTAAAAATTACAATTAATAGATGTCAAAACTGATGTCAACGCATGATTATATCAGTTGATACATAAAAAGCATTTCTTTAAACAGTAAACATTTAACATATGACCGACCAGTTGCGCTTCTGGATATTTATTTCAGAGAAATTTAAAACTTAAGTTAATGCACAAAACAAAACAAAACCCTAAATTATTCATAATTCTTTTAAAACTAAGTTTATTGGCATAACATTGGTTAATACAATTATATAATTTTCAGATGTACATTATAATTTGATTTCTGTTTATTCTATTGTGTGTTTCCACCCAAAATCTAATTTCTTTCAGCTACCATATATTTACCCCCTTTATCCACTTCACCCTCCACCTCCCCCCAATATTTGACCCCCCTTTACCATGTCTACCTCCCACTTCCTCCCCCATCCCCTACCCTCTGTTAACTACTAGTCTATAGTTCATGTCCATGAGTCTCAGCTTGTCCTGTTCATGTGTTGCTTTTAGGTTGATATCCCACATATAAGTAATATCATGTGATTTTCAACTTTTTCTCTCTGGCTTATTTCACTCAGCATGATTATCTCAAGGTTCGTCCATGTTGCCGCAAATGGCAGTATTTCATCTCTTCTTATTGCTGGGTAATATTCCATTGTATATATGTGCCACAGCTTCTTTATCCAGTCATCTATCACAGGACACTTTGGCTGCTTCCGTATCCTGACCACCGTGAATAATACTGCTGTGAACATCAGTGTGCAAATATCTTTTCAGATATGGGTTTTCAAGTCTTTGTGGTAAATACCCAATAGAGGGATTGCTGGATCATGTAGATCAATTCTTAGTTTTTTGAGGAACTACCATACTGTTTTCCACAGTGGCCGTGCAGTCCCACCAGCAGTTCATAGCTGTTTTGTAATAGCCAGAAACTGGAAACAACCCAGTTGTCCCTCAGTGGGCAAATGGTTACAGAACTGCTATGTCTATGCTACGAAATACCATTCAACAATAAAAAGCAGCACACGTTGATGAATCTCCAGAGAATCATACTTAAACAGAAAAATCAATCCCACAAGGTATGATTCCCTTCATATAACTTTGTTTTTTATTTCATATAACTTTCTTGCAATGACAAAATGATTGAAATGGAGGTCAGATCAGTGGTTGCCTCGGATTAAAGACAGCGTAAAGAAGAGTACAATGTGGAGAGAAGCATGAGGAATATGGTCATAGCTATCAAAGGACAAGATGTGGAATCTTCCTCATGATGGAAGTGTTCTCTGCATCAGTAGCAATATCCTGGTTGTGAGAGTGCACTCTAGATTTGAAAGATGTTATCATTGGAAGCAAGAGGTAAAGAGGACATGAGATCTCTCTTTACTGTTTTTTTTTTTTTCCAATGGCATAGGAACATATAATTGTCTCAAATTAATATGTAAATAATTGTAAATATCTGACTGTATTCCCCTATAGTTTTTGTGTAAGCTATCGTATTATTCCACAAAGATCCCGGTGAAACTGCAGCATGATCTTCACTGTGCCACTAGTCTCCAGGTATATAATCTCAAGATCTCAGTTTGTCGTTGTCCTGGGTAAAGTTTGAAAATTCACGTTTTCCTGGTTCCTTAAGGTCAATGTTTTCTTTCTTACAAATGATATGCTCTTGATGAGTATGGCAGCGCTTTCATGGGACACTACATGTTAGAGAAAAAGCCGGCAGAGTGCTCACAAGCTGGGCAGCCTTTCACCTTCACACCATGCAGTGAGTCGCAGAGGGAAGTAACGAAGTTCATTTGAAACCATCATTTAAGAGTAATAATAAAAAGAAAGCTCAGAGGAATAGAACTTAAAGCCCATTCATCATATCAATAAATAACATTCACATTTAAAAGGGACCTCATTTTTTGTTTTTGCCCATTAAGTGTACACAAGACATTCTGGTAGCATTTGATTTATCACCTCACATTTTGGGCCGTCCCTTTTCTTTAAATATATAGCAAGTTCAAATCCCAAATCAATATACGTGGTGGTGTACTGAATTTGAGGAGAGTGGCAAAAAGGAAAAGATTGTCGTAAGACACAATTTTGTAATTTTTCACCGAATGACAGTCTCACTAGAAGGCTACAGGTAACAAGGTACAAGTTTTCCTATTTTTCTTTCTTCTCCAAAGTTTACACCAAGAGGTTCAAAGTCAGGTCCACAAATAAAACCAAAAACATTTGACACAATGAGCCCCTGAGATGCCATTTTATGCCTCTGTGGCTTTGTTTATGCTGCTTCCTGGACCTGAATTTCTATTGTCTCTTCTTACCTAACTCAAATTTATCCTTATTTCAATTAAATGGTCTCAAATCATTCACTTCTTCCTATAAGAAGTCTTCCTTGGATGCTCAAAGTTGGGGTAGATACCTTCTCTTTCTCTTTTTACCTTGGCTTACATATTTCAAAGTATTTTACCATTTTTGTATGGAAATTATCCCCACTAGGCTAAGCACCTTCAAAAGAGGAGCTGTGATTTATCCATTCCCCTCTACCCCGGTACTTTACACAGTGTGCTCAGTGGAATCAGGGTGATGGTGAAGCATTTATATAGCGTATGGAATCAGGGTGATGGAATCAGGGTGATGGTGAAGCATTTATATAGCGTATGGTAAGTTATCAGAAAAGTAGGAGCAGGTCACACAAGAAAAGTAAATGAGTTTATTAGTTATTAGTTTTTTTCATATAGGGATTCAATTTTTTATTCAGTGGATAGCAACAGATATGGTTTACTGGATACTTTCTATGCCTGAGCCTTTCTACATATGGAGAGTGGCTTTTATAATTTCATTATTACTGCAAGATTGCAAGTGTATGAGGTTAAGAACTCTGTTGCTCCTGCTTACAGGGTCGGTCCTCAAACAATGTGTCTTTGCTCCCAAATTTTGTTGTTTCCCTAAAATAGATTACCACAACTAGAATTGTTGAGTTGAAGAGTATGCACATCGAAGTTCTGGTCAGGATGGTGGAATAGGTAAATGCTGTGCTTGTCTCCTCTTGTGATGACATCAAAATTACAGTGAACTTGCAGAGCAACCATCATTGAGAATTACCTGAAGTCTAGCTGAGCAGAAGTCCTATACCTAAGAATATACAGAAGAAGCCACATTGAGAAGGGTAGGCGAGTTGGAGATAAGAAACAAGATGACCTCACACCATGTGTGGTGCTTAAAAATCAGGAAAGATATCTTGGCTGCAGAGGTCTGTCTAGAGAACCGTGGGGTGCCAGCCCCATACCAGGTTCCTAAACCTGCAGCACTAGTGCCAGGAAGAGATGTCCCCACAACTGGCTGTGAAAACCACTGGAGGTTGTGGCTGAGTGAGATGGAGGGCAGCTGGAGTCCTAGGAGCTTCATTTAAAGGGCCTGAGCACAAACTTACTCACTGATGGCCTCGCTTGCTTGGAGCTTGAGTACTGGGGGTGGAAAACAATATTTCTTGAAAATGGAAGTAAGCAAGAAAAGCGGGGGTAGCAATACTAATACCAGATAAAATAGACTTTAAAAGCTTATAGCAAGAGATAAAGTCCAAATAATCCCCTTTCTGGGTTTTTATCCAAAGAAACCCAAAACACTACTTCGGAGGGACATGTGAATTCATATGTTCATGGCAGCATTATTTACAATAGCCAAGATATGGAGGCAACCTGGGTGTCCGTTCATGGACGAATGGAGAAAGAAGAGGTGGCACATATATGCCAGGAAATATTAGCCATAAAAAAGAATGAAATCTTGCCGTCTGCAACAACGTGATGGACCTAGAGGGTATTGTGCTGAGTAGAGTCAGACAGAGAAAGACAAATGTCCTATGGTTTCGCTTTTAGGTGGAATCTAGAGAACAGGATAAATAAACAAAATAGAGGCAAGCTCATAGATACAGAGAACATTTCGATGGTCGCTGGATTGAGGGGTGAAGAGTTGGGTAAAGCGGGGAGGGGATCAAGAAATACAAACTGGTAGTTACAAAGTAGCCATGGGGATGTAAAGTATAGCATGGGGAACAGAGTCACTGTTATTGTAGTAACTACATATGGTGTCAGATGGCTATTGGGTTTATCAGGGTGATCACCTCTTAAGTTATATAAATGTCCGGTCACTGTGTTATACACCTGACATTAATGTAATATTGTGTAGAAACTATAATTGAAAAGCTAAAATGTATATAAAAATATAAAACCCCCAAAATAGTATGTACATGGAGTTTTTTAAGCATATGCACAATTTAAATATCTTTTAAAAAGATTGTGAGAATTTATACCTTCATTAGATTTCATTCTTTTGTAATTGCTGGCATTGTAACTAAAAAAATTATGGGTGATAATTTCATAACAGTTTTCACTTATATTTAAACGATGTGGCTTAGACGTTAATACACGTTTTGGAATCGGACACCTGGTTTTGTAAGCTATGTGACCCCAGGAAGTTTAATATCTCTAAGATTTATCTCAAAAGTGGAACTAATAAGTGGTGCTCATCTTGTAGCAAGATTTGGGAAGCTTTCAGATCATGTGTATAAATTTTAAATACAGTGTCCGACACAATATAACTATTCGATAAGCATTAGCTTTTATTTTTACAAGTACTAGTTTTTCATTACCAGTGAGGTTGAGCATTTGACAATGTCTTTTAAAAATCATATCTCTACTTTTGATTATCATCTTTCCACGCCCTTCATTCATTCATGTATTGCAGGTAATGTTCTCTTTTTTACTGAGTTCTAAGTTTACCCTACATTAAAGATAGCAAATCTTTGTCATACATTTATTTTGAGTATTTTTACCTAATTTTTCCTCTCCCATTTAATGATATCTGTAATATTTTAGTTTTATGCCCAGAAAGACAATAGTCAGTTTTACTCCCTTAAATTTTTAAGTCTCTGCACTTTCCTGCCTCCTTTAAAATTAAATATAGTCACCTGACTTGCTTTGGCCAATAACATGAGCAATAGTGTTTATGTCACTTTTGAGCAAATGCTTCAACAGCAAGTGCACAATTTCCTCTTCTGTGCTGATCCTGGCAGCATATGTAGAGATGGGGACTATGTCAATTTGTGTCCCCAGGTGATTAAAATCAGTGACACCCCTTCCCCATGGATGAAAACAGAATAAACCTTAGTTGTGTTGAACTAATAAGATACGAGGGTTGTTTAAGGCAGAATTAACCAGCCTATCCTTACCAATGCAAGGATGTTTTTTGTTAGGTTTATTATTATTTTTAAAGTTAGTCATATGTAGCCACCATTTCCTTAGAAGTACTAAGGAAATGCAGAGAAAGTCCAGAAAGTCTGTTCTAACCACTTGAGGCCCAAACATGGACTGAATGGCGTTTTGAGGTAGTAGGTTTCCTGCCTATGAATTAGTGTCAGAAAAATTTACTACTGTGTGTCAGGGATGCTTTATAGTTATTATATATTCTGGGAGTAACCAGAGTAGTTGCCCTTTAAGTTTCCTTCCAGCTGTTTAGATATTAAGTATAATGCATAGTTACTACTCTCAAGGGGCTTGCAGTGTACCTTAGTATTTGTAAAGGCAAGGTAGAATCTAGGGAAAAGATTTTTCCATCTTTTTTCCAAGTAATCAATGATAACATAATCCTCAATTTTTACTATAGATATAAATCTCCATGACTTTATATTAAAGTCCTGTGCTTTTCATCACCTCTTCAGTGACTCAATTTGGCCCCAACGGGACAAAATAAAAAGTAGCACCTCCTTATATAATTTGAACATATTTCCTATTGAGAAATATAAGTTTAACACTGAACAAAGATAATTTGAAGAATTGCATAAAAATATTCTTCCAAACTAGGTGCTTAGGTTCTCTAAAGAGAACTATCAAAATATGCACCATTAAGAACACTATAACCTCACTAAATTTTGGTTAGGAAAATTTCTACTTTTGTCAATCTCATGAATACTTTTTAAATTGATTTTTCCCTTTCATCGTAATAGTTTTCTTGTTCCCACCTCTCTTCACTTTTTCACCATTGGCATCCAGGTGTGTGTGCAGGTATCTTTTGCCCAGAGAAGACATGTGGAGAGAGCAGGAGAACCTGTAGTGGAGCCCTTTGCTACCACTGAAGTTACATACACCTGACCTTGCAGCCTGATAAAATTACCCTTTGACTTCTACGTTTTAACAGTAATGTTTGGTGGCTAATTTTATGAACAGTTTCAAAATCTTAAGAGAAAACATTCTGAAATATATAACATTTTCTTCAAAATTCACCTCGATTCCCATTCTAAATGAAGTTTTTGAAGTTTAGGTATGCATACTTGTGCTTCATTCCTCCTCTTCTCTCCCATTTTCATTACAGTCTCTTAACTGGGCCTGGCATGCTCCTGTCCAGAGCCCCTCTGTTTTATCTTCTTCACAAAGTAAACATCCTGAGTCCTCTTGGTGCTGAGAGATAATTCCCCACCGGTGAAGGATCAATGATGTAACTACTCTGTAAGCATTCTTTAACTCTTAGAGATAGCCGATGCCACCTTTTCGGGACAAAATAAATCAGGTTGGTTATGGATTAGCTTTTTCCATTGCTGGCCTAGAATTTAGCTTTCTGGGGTTTATGTCTTAAATATGTATCTCTTAACTATAATTTTAGCAGTGTTTTACGAGGAAGACATATGATATCTGTGGGATCAAGCAGCCTCCTCCTCATAGAAGTTCTCTAGATTCACTTTAACCGCAGCGGTATGTGGTGCTGTAACATTTCATTTTGAGATTATGGTGGCTTGTTTTCTGTTTACTGTAGGAAATACGTTTACTTGCCATATGCATCTATGGAAAATAAAATTCGAGTTTATATACAACTTGTAATATTTAATCAGTGATTATAAATTCACTTTTTTTATCAACTTGACAAATATAAAAACGATCAGATTCTCTCGAGCTGAGGCAACACCACCTATTCTCCTCCTTTCCTCAAGTACAATGAAAGTTACTCTAAGCGTTAATATTAACAGTAATATTTTAAAACACCGAAGAATCTTGACTTCATCCTTAATGTAGTGATGTTTAAAAAAATCTAACTTCTATTATTAATTGGCTATAGTTTGCTCTTTTTTGGGAGATGCAAAGGCAGGAGAATATCGATTTTTTGGTCTTTGGTAGGTTTACATTTTGATTCAAAAGATATAAGTAATTATGGAATGTGTAAGTGTTTGAGAATAAATTAGATAGTGCAGAAAATAATAGCTTTTCATTTACCTGTAATATCCCTTAGAACTAAGATTGTGTATGCCCTCACTCATTTGTATTTTTATGTCCTTATTTCCATGATTTTATTACTTAAACTTAGATGTCTATAAACTGTATTTTAAATTTTTTCTTTAGATTGTGCATCCTTCAAAGATAGAGATATTATCTTTTGTATTGCTAAATGTCACCCTGTACCCATTCTAGCACGGTACTAAGACTGGTACCAATTCCTGTACATTGAGTAAAGTTATGGCTAAATTTTCATTGCATGGAACCTATATAGTGACCAGGTAAAATACTTAATTATCCAAAGAGAGGAACAATGTTTAGGAGAAATTAACAAAAGTCAATAAAACAATTTTTCTTTAAACATTTCCTTTTAAGAAAAACAAAACCACATGCTTTAATTTGTTTTCCTAGGAGTTAGTTCATGGCCTGACATTCTCCTTCACATCTACGCCCAGTGTCTTAGTCTATAAGAATTTATTCTCAAGATAGAGGTAGTCCCACACATGAAATAAAGTTAATATTTTGCCCATTGGCTATATAGTGATTTTTTTAAAAAAGATTATCTTTCAATTATCTTTATTTACTAAGCTCTTAATCTTTACAAGGTATTGTGGTAGGTACTTGGGGAATACAATAATAAGACATAGTCCCTGCCATTAGGATTAGAATTTAATTGGGAAACAAAATAGCCACAAGTAAAGATTTAACTAACAAGTCAAGTTCCAAATGAGAATGCTGGGTGAGGTCAAGTAAAGAGAGCTCATCAGTGATGCCGCTAATAATAAAATCAGCAGACATTTATATAGCACATTATGTTCAGGCACTATTCTGAATATTTCACTTACATTAACCAATTTTAATTTTCACAATAAACTGATGGTGTAGGTACCTGCATGTCTATTTAAAGACTCAGAAATTGATACACAGATAATTTACCTAAGGTCACACAATGGCAACAGACCCTGGAATAGGACCCAGATTAACAACATTATACGACATCACGGAGGGGCAGCAACATGAATTGGCACAGAAAGATGTTAATCACCAGAAAGATGAAAGTTAGGAAGAGAAGTTCAAGTTCATGTGAATCGGTTTGAAGGTAAGATATATATAACTAGTTCAGTCTTGCAGGAGCTGAGATATTAACTAAGTATAGTTATATAAGTATAAAATGTACATATAATTTACTTTGCAAATGGGGCCATTTTTGAAAGTGAAAGTGGTTGCTAACTGTGTGTGATGCACAAACTATGACCACGTTGTGCAAACTGAGACCCGTGTTCATCCTAGTGGTGCCCCTCACTCAGTCAGTAGAGGGACTCCGTGTTTTCACACTGGTTCTCACTATGGTAATTGGGCGATCAGAAGTAGCTATGCCATGTCAGGCTGTACAAAATGCAGAAGAGAAAAATGAGCTTTAGTCCTTCCCTGAAGGTTTGGCTCAATATCTGTACTTCAGTGCAATTTTCTTAGATAGTGTGACCTCCTTGACTTTAGACTTTGCTTTCTTAGAGCTGTTTTTCTTCCTTCGCTCTTTTTGCATTAATGAACATCTGTGAACACAAATTCTGACCTGTTTGAATTTATGCAGACTACTTGGTCATATAGGGTATGCCAACAACTGCAAAATCTGATCTACATACTGACTTACGGAACTTGCCAGGCTCTTCCCGTGGAGGGAAAAATCTTTCTTTTGTAGAGTCCTAGCTACTCTAGCTAGATCTGGCTCTTTACTACCTATCAAAGTGATGAATTTTTAATATAGTGTAGTTACGGGATGAAAGTTAAAAAGGATGAGTGAGGGCATTTTGCTGTCAGTGGGGAATGGGGATCGGAGAGTGGGTTATTAATGCATTTTGAGGAGAAGAACGACAAAATTAAAGTAAATTGAATCTGCTGGTGTATGTAGGATGGATTACAATGGGATATTGAGCACAGCAAACCAGTAAGGCAGACACGTTATTGTCCATAAATAAAGTAATAGATGTTGTTCTAAGGTGGCAGCAATGTGAATTTAAGAAGCACAAGCAGAACAAAGATTGCAAAAGGAGAACCTTCAGAACACAGTGACTTTCCAAAACTTAGAATGTGGCATAGATCTCTTTGGATTCAGTGAATCAGCGAATACTCTCACTGACTTATTTTGTCTTAGATTGGGTGTGAGAGAACGTGCTAGTTTTTCTTCTGTCTTCCTACAGAACGCATCATATTAAAATGTGTGTGTGTGTGTGTGTGTGTGTGTGTGTGTGTGTGTGTGTGTGTTTTTATGTCTGTCAACCACGTTTTACTTTGGATCATTTCCAGAGCCAGTGGGGCATTCGGTTTTTTATCTTCAAGATGTCGGCTCACTGGCTGGAACTGGCTGGCACAGGAAGGTGCTTTAAGTGGTAGCTTTGTCAGCTAAGCAGGAACTGTGTTTCCATGAATTTTCTTCCCTCTATGGTTCCAGGTTAGGAGTAGGGGAAATTTATATGAAATCTGGAAGGTGGAAATGAAGCAGTCGCCATTTTTTAATGCTCTGAAGATTGGTGCATGACCCGTGACAGCCCATGTGTGTCATTGCTGATCTGCTAGTTCATCTCATTAGCATCAGGCAGTACATGATAATCAGGTGCTAACAAGAAACAAGACTTCATTTGAGTGGCTAATAATATGGCATGGAATAACTTATGAGAAAGTAAGGAGTATAGTGAGGTTAGTTGGTTGCTCTTAAGTGTGGTGGAGGACTTAGAGAAAGAAAATTATGAGCTCAGGCCTTTAAATTCCCAGCTTAATGTCTTGGAATAAGCCAGGAAGCTCTAAGACTGCCCTGAAGGAAACTCTTATCTCCTGTAGTCTCATGATAAGATTT
Source organism: Rousettus aegyptiacus (assembly GCF_014176215.1). NCBI lineage: Eukaryota > Metazoa > Chordata > Mammalia > Chiroptera > Pteropodidae > Rousettus > Rousettus aegyptiacus. The sequence continues at coordinate 78,404,837 of NW_023416287.1, forward strand.
TGAAAATTCAATAAAAAATCTAAACTTGCACATGGCTAAATTACAAAACAATTAAATTGCCTGTCCCATAGAGTCTCTTATGTTAAAGTTAGGGCATTTATTTGGAAGGAGTAGTATCCTGAAAACTGGGTTCATATGTGCATATTCCAATGAATCTGGGGATGTTGGATGCCTAAATTTTACCGAGCCTCTTTTGCCAGTTGAAGCAGCCTTTCCATCTCCTATTCTCATCTGCAGAGGTTAGTATACCCTTGTCTAAAGAACCTGAAATGGGCTCCTAATGGTATTCTCCTTGTAGGGACTACTTTTCTTCCTCCGACCCAATACACGAACCTTCCATTGCTTCTAGACCTATTATCAAACTCAAGTCTAGACAATTCTTGAGAGGATAAGGCACAGAGTATGACCTATGAAGAATAGGTATAGAAGAATTGCAAGTTTTGCCAATTTATATGAGAGTGATCAAGGGAAAAATATAGGAATGGATTCTAAGTGTGTTGGAGGAAAGTGGAAGGAATAAAGTGTTGGGTTTAGATAACTTTTTTGATGTGGCTTACTGAACAGTAATTCTGGATTCAATATGTTATCTTGAGCAATTGGGAGTCTCTTTAAAAGTCTGCTTGGTTGGTTGATTGAAACCTGTACCTAAAGGCTCCTATGGAATTGACATGCCAAACGAAAAACTAAATGAAGTAGAATTGCCAAAACTTCCTTGGTATGTTGTGGTGGAAGATATTTAAAAGCTTGGGGAGAGTTGAATGCTAGAATACATTTCTCAAGTAAGATCTGCTTATCTACCCACTGTGTTCCCCAAGAGGGTCCAGAAGACAAAATTCCTTCACCAAGGCTGTGGTAAAACATTTGCGAGGAGAGTATTTTTAAGACTTCTTTAATATGATATTGTATGCCAGTTGTACTTAAAACAAACAAACAAGAAATAAACATTAAAAAAAGAGTTCTTTAATGGCTGGTTTCTGAATTCCTGCCAGTAACAAGAGTGAGCTTGGAAGAAGACCTTGAACTTAAAATGTGAATGCAGCTAGTCAACACCTTGGTTTTAGCTTGAGCAGAGAAGCCAGCCACCTGTCCAAGACTTCTGACTTAGAGAACTGTGAGCTAATAAATGGGTATTGTTTTAAACCCATAAGTTTATGATAATTTGTTACACAGCAACAGAAAACTAATACAAGTAGTAAAGGCCAAAAGTAGAATAATAATAATAATAATAATAATAATAATAATAATAATTAATAATAACAACAACATTCCTAAAGGAATTGCAGAATTATTGTCACCATAAGGGACTTGAAAGGTGCAGAAGTGGTGATTCCTAACACTGCTTCATTCACTTTAACCTTCTTGGCTTGTAAGAAAACAGGTGGTTCTTGAAGAATGGCAGTAGATTATTTTAAATTTAATTAGATGATGATTCCAGTTGCACCTGTTGTGAAGATGTGGTTTCATTGCTATGGCAAATTGACACATCTCGTGTCCTCTAGTTTGCAGCTTTTTACCTGGCAAATGCTTTCCTCCCTGTAACTATTAGTAAAGGCCACTGGAAGTAATTTTCTTCAGCCGGGAGGGGTCAGGAATATACCTTTACTGTTTGACCTCAGGACTATATCAACTTTCTAATCCTATGTCATCATCTAGTCTAAAGAGACCTTCCTCACCTTTCTAGTTCATAGGGTATCATATTCTTCCCTTACATGGATTATATCATGATAAGTGGATCAGATGAGCAGGAAGTATAAATCTCTAGTTATCTGATTTAGACACATGGTGGAAAATAAATCCCCCCAAAATTCAATTTCAACCTAATATTAGTTTCCCATTGCTGTTGTAACAAATTATCACAAACTTAGGGGCTCAAAACAAATTTATTACTGTTCCGGAAGTCCGAAACCCTATAATCAAAGTGTTATCTGGGCTGTGTTCCTTTTGAGGATTCTAGGGGAGAATCCGTCTTTTCCAGCTTTAATAGACTGCATGCATTTATTGCCTCACGTCTCACTCCTCCATCTTCAAAGCCCAAAGCATAGCATTTTTAAAGCTCCTGCCTCTTTCTTTCTTTTCTTTTTCTTTTACACCTACAGCACCTGGTCTTCCAAAGTGGTCTCCCATCCAAGTACTAACCAGGCCTGATCTTGCTTAGCTTCTGAGATCAGATGGATCAGGCTTGTTTACGGTAGCATGGCCTTAGGGTCCTGCCTCTTTCTGGTATGTTGATTATACCTCTATAAAGTTGGTTTCCATTATCACATCTCTGATTTGAACTCTCTCCCTTGTGATTATATTGGATCCTCCTGGATAACCCAATGTATTCTTCCTATCTCAGAATCCTTAACTTAATAACATTTGCAATGTCCTTTTTAATGTATAATGTAACATATTCTCAAGTTTGGGGAGATCTTAGGATGTGGCTATCTTTGGGAGGACATTTTTTGGTTGACCACACACCACAATGAAATTTCTCAGGGTCCCTTGACCTGAGGTGGTCAGGATATCCTCTTCAAAGTGAAGGGCAAGTTGTTGTATTTGGCCTTTCTTATCACCGAGAAATAAAGATAATAATCGATGGGCCTCTTTGTATTTTGGAAAAACACATATCTCATTTGTGCATGCTGTTACAATCATTTATTGAAAATTCGAAAAGCTACCAGTTTTAAATTGGGTTCAGACAAGAAAGAAAAGTTTAGTAATAAGTCCAGCCAGCAGCGTATGCTATGTTGCTTCCTGAACTATATGATCCAGCAGATTCTGTGGTGTTTCAGGTGTTGTATAGGGATGGCTTTGGAAAGCTCCCGTAGGCAGATCACAGTTGCAGACCCTCAGAATTTTGGAACATCACTATGCTAACCTCTGCCGATAATGATTATCATTTTCTCATATCCTCTTATAAAAATCAATGAAAAATTACTACACCCCAATGTAAGCAAGATTGCTAATGGCCCAAACCCTTCATGAATTGAGGTTTGGATCACTGTACCAAGCAAGGAACCACATGTGACTGAGGAGACTGTTAATTGCGAAGGGAATATGGAGTCAGTAGTGGATGAAGGTGATTCTAAAATCCATGTTTAACCACTTGACCAGTTACAGAAACGAAGACTAAAATAGTTATGAGTATGTCTTTCTTTTTTTTATATGGATATATTAATAAAACATGATTAAACAACTTAAGTCTAACTTTACAAATAACATCTGTTTTATTCTCTTCAAGAAATGAAGACACAAGAACTGTACTTGGGGAAGGGAGTAAAGTAACCACTGTGACTATCAGAGGCACAATGGTTAGCCAGGAGGAGAGGTTAATTAGTGCATAATGTGCACATGGAATTACAATTTAAGAATGTCTAGGTTCTTAGGGCCAATTCCAGGTCTGGATAAGGACTATTTTATCATTCCACGTTGGTTCATAAGGACTCAGGAGCCGGTATGAGGAGGATACCACTGGCCAGAAGTGGGGCAGGTTGAGAAACAATAATGATGATCAAAAACATTTCAAATATTTTAAAATCTGCAAGTCATAGTAATAAAAAATATTATTCACTATTGGAGGAGGCTCAGAAACAAATTCGTTACTTTGAAAACTGGCAAATAAAAGGAAATAAATCAAACATCCTGGCTTTCCTATATAAACTGTACCACGGAGTAACTAAATAATAGACTAGAAGAATGATACTTCTTTCATGGTCATTTTAAAGTTAATAAACTAAGAAGAAATGATAGATTTAGAATGTTACCATTTGGTGACCTCTAATGGATTAATATAGGTAGGCATTCATCATGAACCGCTTCTGACATTACAGCAAGAGGATGCATCCAGATGAAGTAGACACCAGCAGCAGTGAATATTCTAGCTGAAGGTAGTTCATACCAATCGATACTATCAACTTACAGTAAATAATAAATATAAAAAGCTAACTGATCTTTATAAAATTTACTACAGTAAATTTATAAATAGTAAATTTATAAAAACTAATAAATAATAAAAATAGAGAACCATGTAAAACTATACAGAGGGATGAACTCTGTAAAATCTGGGAAACTATGAATCAAATAACCCAATTTCTTCAACAAATAAACTAAAAACACGGAGAGATAGAGGGGAAACCTACAGATTAAAAGACAATATGGAGTTACTAAACTCATCAACTTGTGTATATTTATAATGAGTAAATATGATATGTTAATTATACCTCTATAAAGTTGGTTTTAAAGAGAGACTTAAAATAATATTAATTTTTATTTGGATCCTAATTCAGTCAAACAAACATTAACCAAGAATTAATATTTAAGACTCGATTAGATATTTGAACATTTATAAGATAGTTGATTTTAACAAATTCTTAATTTTATTCTGTGTGATAATGATATTGTGGTCATGTCAAAAAAGAAAAAAGAACCTTTATCTTTTAGAGATGTAGACTGAAAAATGAAAATAAAAAGTTTGATTTCCACATTTAAAATGTATACTTTGTGACTATGTTTTGCAGTACCAGAATAGCACAGAGAGTGGGTGCAATGTGGCATGGATTTTAAGAAGTTTCAGTAGGGCAGTTCCTTTTCTGGGATTTAAGGAAAGACTTCACAGGCTTCCTCAACTTTAGCCTGCCATGTCACTATCGCGCCAGTAGGGGAAATGCAGTTCTTGCTATGCTGGCTCAAATTCTGCTGTGGCCTGTGCTCTCTATCTCAAGGCACTGTTCTCTGTTAACGAAAAGACCCACTGCTTGTTCAGAAAAGTATTTTAAATATAATACATAATCACCCCAAATAGAGACATAGGTCAAATATACAGTAGAGAAAATAAACTTATTTAGAGTCACCTTATTTCCTCTACGAAGCATTTTCTAATTTGGGTAATTGCAAAGCTATTTAGAGTCACTTCAATTTCACAAATGCTTTTTTTTTTTTCTTTTAATTTGTGTTAAATAGAATGCAAACTTTATTAGGGGACATTTATTCCCTAGAAGCTTGAAAAAATAGATTTTAATGTATTGGTTGATGCATGATTGGAACTGCATTACTGTGACCGCATTTATATCAAAGAAGTAGGTAATTTTATGATCATTAATAATGGTTGTAGCTATGCAGGCCAAGATGATGATATGGGTAATTGAATCTCATGCTTCAGAGCACAAAGTGATTGCCATGAAGTCAGAGAAAAATGTCCTGCCCCATGTAGCGCATTATCCATTTGAATACATAGGTAGAGGGAGTGAAGAAAGATCACCTTTTTCTGAGGCACGAGGCACTTTGTGCAGAGAAACATCTCATTGGATAAAACAGTGGCACTGGTTCTGCGTTAAAATGCATCCTAATTTCCTTTCAACGTCTGTGTTATGTGCTGCTTACCGGTAGGGTCATGTCAAACCTACGGTTATGTGAGTGACAGGTTTTGCCTGGCATGTTTTGAGCAGGCAAGAAAACAGTGGCCTGAAATATACACAGAAAGAAAGGAAGTGAGAAGGGAATGGGAGAGGGAGGGAGTGAGGGGGAGAGATGGCTTTTAAAGTTACAGCGCCAAAGAGAACTGAGAAATAAATTCTGAGCCAAAAAGTACTGGCGCTGCCAAGCAGAAACAAGAACAAGACACCTGGTCCTTTTAAAAAGGACCACTAGCAGGCAAAAATTCAGTATTTTTCTTTGATTGGTGGCAGCTCCTATAGAACAACATCTTGCCTTTGATTCCTCCCAGCAAGGAATGGCAGTAATACATGCACTGCTTGAGCAGCTTTTTGCTAGAAAACATGGCCTGCCTGCCTTCTCAGAAAGCTTAGTAGACAAAATATTTACACAATTTTCCTTTCACTCAAACACTTTTGAATCATGCACTGTGCCTACATGCTCCAGGAGAGAAAAAAAATAGAGGGAGCACTCCTAGTTTCCACACACGTTGATCCACTTCTTCCCGTGGGAAGTGAGTAAGCTTTTCAGTGGCAAGCCAAGTTTAGCCACAGATAGAAAGCCACATTGTTTAATCTGGTGTATCGATCATAAAAATGTCATTTTGATCTTCATCTGCCTGTCTCCTGTGTCTTGTTTCTCCATTAATTCCAGACTTGAGAGAAGAAACGGGGTATACTAAATTCTCAATACCCAGGACTGGAAAAAGTAACAATTATCAATATGGCATCCACCTGGCACTACTGTGTACCTCACGGTTTATTTTTATAGCTCATCCTCTTAGTCCATTGTTCAGGAACGAGGTTCCCATGAAGGGTTTTCTGTACCCCATCCCTCACCAGGTTGAGTTAAAGGGTTAAAATCTTGATTGAGTTAAAAAGTTGAATTGAATCTGTATTTTCTTTGCTTCTAGTGATTTTCTCTCTTGTAGCACCTAGTGCATTATATTAAAACCAACTGTTTATTCTGCTTATAACCACTGCTAAACAGTGAGTCTCTTAGGGACAGAGACAAGTTCCTAATATTTGTATTCTTAGCTTCTAATACACCGTTGAGGTGCTTGGCCATCAGAGAGAGTTTTCTGAACTGAAATCAGTTGCCCTCTGGAATTTATCTAAAATATGAGTATCTCTTGTATTCGACGCAATATCTGAACTTCATTTGATTGATACTTCATGCTGCTTACCAGGAAGGGCTAGTAAATATGGTGGCATCCTCAACATACCAGAGAATTATAGGAGATTCTCTCTCTTGCCCTTCCCTTGGTGAGGAGGGAAGGTTGAGATGAAACTTTATTGCCCCAGGCATTTCTCAGCTGTTCCTCTTAACCAGAAGTGCCTTGGCCTTCAGAGCTAGACCATCACTGACTCATCAGGGTTCCAGGCTGTAGCTGCCTTGTTTGTTCTGACCTGCCCCCCATGCTTACCTCTCAGTCAAAACACAGGCTTGTAATAATATCTGCTTAACTACATGCCCTGCCTTTGCTCTTTTTCTTCTCCAAGTGAAATATGGGGCAAGGTGTCTCAGATTATGAGGGGCATACCTAACTCTTGAATATCGATCAAAGTGTGACAAAAAAAATGTTGACTTATTTTATGATAGGATATGACAAGCCAGACATTATTTTCTGTGCAACAATGAAGTTACTTTCTGTTTTCTTTCTTTTCTCGCTCGGTTTCCTTTTTTTTTTTCTTTCGAGGTATAATTGACATACAGCATTATATTGGTTTAAGGTATACAATATAATGATTCAATGTTTGTATATATTGCAAAGAGATCACTACAATAAATCTAGTTAACATCCATCACCATACATAGTTACAGAATTCTTTTTTGCTTGTGATGAGAACTTTTAAGATTTACTCTGTTGCATCTTTCAGAAATGCAATAGTATTATTAACTGTAGTTGCCCTGCTGTATATTACTTCCCCATGACTTATTTATTTTATAGCTGGAAGTTTGCACCTTCTAGCAACCACCAATGTTTTCTTTATATCTGTGAGCTTGTTTTTCCTTTAGATTTCACATATGAGATAATATGGTATTTGTCTTTTTCTGATTTATTTCACTTAGTACAATGTCCTCAAGGATTTCATTCTTTTTATGGTGGAGTAATATTCCATTGTGTGTGACTGTGTACACACACACACCCACACACACACACCACATCTTCATTATCCATTCATCCACTGATGGACACCGAGGTTGTTTCCATATCTGGGCTATTGTAATTAATGTTGCAGTGAACATGGCACATATATCTTTTTGAAGTTGTGTTTTCATTGTCTTCAGATAAATACCCAGAAGGGAATTGCTAGATAATATCATGGTTCTAGTTTTAATTTTTCGAGCACCCTCTATCCTGCTTTTCATAGTGGCTGTACCAGTTCCCATTCCCACCAACAGTGTACAAGGGTTTCCTTTTCTCCATATTCTTGTAAGCACTTGTTATTTCTTATCTTTTTAATAATAGCCATTTTGGCAGGTATGAGATGATACATCAAGTGGTTTTCATTCGTATTTCCCTGATGATTAGTGATGAGCATCTTTTTGTGTATTCGTTGGCCAACTGTATGTCTTTGGAAAAAATGTTCAGATCATCTGTTCATTTTTTGAGATTGATTTTTTTTTTTTTTTGCTATTGAGTTGTATAAATTCATATATATTTTGGATATTAACAGGTATATGACTTAAAAGTATATGATTTAAAAGTATTTTAACAGGCATATTATTTAAAAGTATTTTCTCTTATTCAGCGGTTTGCCTTTTCATTTTGTTGATGGTTTCCTTTGCTGTGCGGAAGCCGTTTAGTCTGAGGTAGTCTCACTTTTGTGGGAGATGAACCTTATGCTCAACCTTGCTCTAGCCCCGGGTTGTCTCTCAAACCGCTCAGTAGTTGAGGGTCTGCCAAGACCACTTAGTATCCCAAAGGGAAGGATCTCAATCGGCACCTAGATTTGGGCTGGTTAGAAGCCAGGCCCTCAGGCAGCAGCTCTTAAAGAATGAAAAATATGCCCGTGGGAACACAAGCATATGCCCCACTTGTCACCAGAGCAAGGTGATCTGGAGGCCTCTGCTGCGCAGCAGTTGCAAAAATCAGAGCTCCATATGAGTGTGGAAGCAGCTTCCTGGGAGAAACCACAAGCTGTAGTGAGGCAGAGAGAGACTGCAAGGATGGTGTCTCCTGACCTACGTTTTCTGAGAGTACCTTCGTAGCTCCTAGATGTAGACCACACCTGAATCCTGCCCCTGAGCCTGAAGCTCCAGGACAAGCAAATAGGCCTCTTTCACAGAAAGGCTGGCGGGGGTTGGGGGCATTATTTATTCTGCTGTCTGTGTAGTGTTGTGGGGGTGATGGCCTGCCAAGAACTGTCTCTTCAATTGTTACAGTCCCGCAGGCCTCAGAACCCAAGCCTCCCCAGCCACCAAGCCAGGCGATCAAAGGGTAGCCCCTGGACAGCAGCCATAAAAATCAGGTCAGCAGATGTAAAAACTGGGGCACCAGACACTTATAAAATCTCTGATAGACACTAGAGCTTTGGAGTGGCAGAGGGGGAGTGCGAAGATAATACCTGCCCTCTGAGACCTTAGGAAGAAAGGTTTACAGTCATCCTTTGGAAGTGTGTTTAATTAGAAGTCTGCCTCTCAGACTTCAGCTACCTAAAGCTAATAGGTCTCTTTCAGAAGACTGAGCTCCTGGGTCTATGGCTACTTGCTGTGCCCTGGGGGTGGTACCTGTTTAAGAACTCTTTCTCCATTGCTTACAGTCCTGTGGCACCAGTTAGCATCAGCTCTGCTAACCAGCAGAGCCAGTGTTGCCTGCCAGCAGCTCCATAAGTCAGAGGCACCAGACAAGGGTATGAACCCTTTTCTGGAAGACCCAATCATTTAACCCTTGGGGATTGGAGTCTTTTTGAAGGGAATGGGATGGAGTCTTGAGTTCTTCATTTCTGAAACGAAGGAGTTGGAACTGGAGATTGCTTAGAATTTCTTTAAAGATTAAAAACAAATCTGGCTCTCAGACGCCTTAATTAACTTGTTCAGTTCACATATGTCTCCCTTCTGTAAAATCCTAAAGCAGTTAATATTCTGTACCACACAATTTCTCAGTTGATTATCTATTGTTTGGTTGTGTCCACTAATTGTTTCTTATATAAAAATCTTTTTTCTGTAAATAGATTGTATACTTGAGTTTAGGAAACATGTCTTCTCCTTCTTCATATTCCCCACACGTAAGCTTTTTCCTTCTCTCTTTTTCTCCACGCCCAGGTGACTCTCTAGTTCCTTTGTCCCCTTCTTCAGTTCTAACATAGAAACATGTAGAGCTACGTATAGCTTACAGTGTTCTAATATATTAAGTCATTTGGTTCTCATTTAAATCTTGGGAATTAGGTATTTGAATTTTCCTCATGTTTGTAGACGAGGAAGCTGAGTCTCAGAAGTTAAGAGACTTTTTTCCGCCAATATCTGTTCACCTAAGTTAAGTGGTGGAACTGGAAGTGGAAGTCGATTCTTTTCCTTAAAAGCTGTGTTTTAACCATTTATATTGCCTTACAGTAAAAGAAAGTAAAAACAAAGACAAAAAAAAAAGAAAAAATAAGATATTTCAAGGACTTTTTACTGGCTATTAAGTTGTTATGACGAGGTGGAAGCTGTGCTGTAAAATATTTGCAGACGAGGGTTTTTATTGGACTCTTAAAGAACGCAGACGGGGTGTGTAAAGCACTTGTGAGTGTTTGGGTGAGGTTAGACAGCAGTCATGCTTTTGAGGTCACGTCACTAGAATGGAGCAGTGGTGTTTCAGTCTATAATTGACACATATGTGACTGTGATAACTTTTTTTTATCTTATGACCTCAAACATCAAGAAAACAGACGAGTATTGCGCAAGAAGTAAACGGATTTCTGAAGACGAGATAACATAAAAATTACAGGTCCTGAAGATCATATGCTTTTTTCGTAAAGCATTTTTCAAGTCCCAACTCAAAGCCTACCTGCTTGCACTTAGCTTTACCAACTTTAGCACAGTCTTGCTAACCTTAAGTTTCCCATCTCACAGCAGAATAGAAATAAACAGGTAGGATAGCGATACTGTAGGAAAAACTGGTAGAGACAGGCATGGTGGTCAGTGGCAAGAATTTATTACATGACCGTAAAAGATGTGAGATACAAGGCAATACAAAGATAATTCAAACCTCTAGTAGTTCAGGGCCATTTACGGAACAGCATCACTGTTTGTTAGAACCTCATGTGCTTTCTACGAGAGCTGATGTTCACCCACTCATCTATTCATCCATCCTCTCCCTAATTAAGCAAGCACTTATGTGCGTGGCGCTGTTGCAGCTCAGCTTGCATGAAGGTGTCTAACCCATGGTGCCTGCTTCTCTGGTATTCAAATTCTGTTTGAGGGAAGAACTGAGTAAATCAAGAGTTACAAAAAAAAAAAACTAGGGAAAATGGCAAGAGAAGAAGCAGCATGTAGTGTGATAAATGCACTGAGTACTTTGGGAGCATGGAGTACATCTAACGCAGCTGATGGAGAAGCAGGAGGGGAGGGAGCTCAGGAAACTGGTAGGAGAGTGTCTTTTCAGGTTGATCGTATGCTCACTTTATTAGGACTAGGATGGCAAAGAGGACATTCAAGCCAAAGGAGTAACATTTGCTGATTGGTGTACATAGCTAAATAGGAACAAAGTCTTGAGTGTGATGTAGGAGGTACAGCTCTTCGGGTCCCGTTTCCAATAACCTTCATTCTCCTCCCTGCCCCAAGCTGGGCACTCATCTATCTTGACTGATACAACCCTATCCATCTGAAACCCGAGCAATCCTTTATTTCCCCTTTTCTCCCATTCCCTATATCCAGCCTATCAGGAAATACTGTTTGTTCTCTCTTCAAAACATCCACTGTCTGGCCACTTCTCACCACCTTCTTTGAGACCACTCAGGTTTCAAAACCTCCATATCCTATCTGGATTACGGGTCTAGACACCTAAATGATCTACCTGTTTCTACACATGCTTGTCATTTATTCTCAACATGGAAATATGCTCTTTCTAAAACAAATTTAAATGATATCATCCTCATTGCAAACCATTGCAGTGCCTTTTTTCAGACAGAAAAAAAAAACAAGCCAATGTCTTTACAGAGGCTCATAAGCCCTATATGATTTGCCTGCTTTACCCCCAACCCCATTACCTCTCTGACCTCAAATCTCCCCCTTTTACTGTGCTGCATTCATTTAGGCCTATTTGCTTTTCCTTGAACATGCCAAGAGCTCTTTCATCTTTGCTTCTGCACTGGCTACCACTGCCCGGGTCTTTCACACGTCCACTTCCTTTAAGTCATTGCTCAAATGTTGCCTTTCAATATAGCCTATCAGACCACTCTTTTTAAAACTGCAGTTATCCTTCCAGCTGCCCAGTTCCTCCTTATCTTGTTCCATGTATTCTTTTTTTTTTTTCATAGCAAATATCACTGTCCAGTATGCTACTTAATTTACCTATTTATGGTTATCATTTATCATCTGTGTCCTCGCTGCTAAACTGCAAGCTCCAGGCTAGCAGACGTCATTCACTGTTTTATTCACTGATGCTTCCCAGGCATCTGGAACGATATCTAGCAAACGGTAGAGCTCAATAGGTATTTGTTGGTTTAATAATGAATGAGAAATTAAACATGGTAGATTTATAAATTTTGTCTTGTTTCATGCATTCCTGTGATGGCAGCAGCTTTAACATAGGTATTTTTTTTTATAGTTTTCCTTAAGGCTTTAAGAGGGCTTCATTCATTCACATATTTATTGACTATCAATTGAATGTATGATGTAGCTCTGATGAATATCAATAATTAAGATAGAATTTTGCTAAGAATAAGCAAAATGAGCACACTTTCCCCCTCTGCCAAGATAAATAATGCGTAGAGATGATAAATTCATGTCTGGAAGAAAATTTCACTTCTAAATTTAAGTAGTTATTCAGTAGCTCTGCCAATCTGTCATTTTATCATTCATTACTATTTATTGAAAGCCCACTATGGGCTAAGCACTTGGTCTTTTCAGCAATCTCAGCCTCAGGGTGGTGTTAGGATCAGGGCTAGAGATTGTGAGGAAGAGATGCATCATTTTTTTGGGGGGTGTTCATTTTGACCATTTATACCACTGTGATTTATTCCACAACAAACAAAAGCTATGGCACATGATAAAAAGTTTATGTGCATACGGCAAAAATCTTCTTTCCCAAAGAGGAGACTCTGGCATCTATAAGCCTAAAGACAAAAGAGAAGAAACCACACTTTTGTCCAAAGGCGATTTGGGGAACTGCTACCCTACCTTAGGCCCCTAAAGGAAAACACCGTAATACATCCTCTTGTGATGATTTGGGTTTCTCACAGCTGGTCGGATCATTGTGAATTATTTTAAAGTATGTTGCTTTAAATTTTGTATTTATGGAAGTATTTTAAAAAGTCAAATATATTGAGGTCAATTGATTATTAATTATGTGTTCTTTTTAAATTTTGTAAGAACTACACCTGACTCCTGACTTCTCATTCCCTCCACTCACCCTTCTAACATGGACTCCATTTGGCTGTTTGAAGGGTAATTTAATTTTCAGAGTAGCTAAAGCATAAAAATATTCTCTGTATTTTTGTGAGATAGGAGTATGGGTGTGTTCTGTAACTGCTGACAGTAACTTTCCAATAAGGCTTTGGTTCACCCCTAAAAGCTCACATAAAAGAGGATCCCTTTGCCCCCTGTTGCATGGACCATGGCAGCTAAGGCAGATCTGTCAACACAGGTCATCAATCCTGATTGATCTCAGAAAAAAATCTTGCTGCCATTGGTGCTAAGCCAACTGGACATCAAACCTACCTAGGCACTTAAATGCTGCAAAAGTGCAGGCATTTTCTGTGTCTTTGCCCAATCCACAGGGGCTGTTCTCAGTTTTTAGGTTTGACTCTCAAATTCAGGTGAGAGCAAACAAGCATTAGTGAAAGTGAATTCCTGTGCCATGCCCAGTGAGTTTCCATGGGCAATCTCTGGGTTGAGGGCTAAGGAGAGCCACGCAAGGTCTCTTGCCAACAGTCAGAGTCCTGGCTTCCTGAACTCCTCCAAAACCTTCCCATGGGTCGAGTGCAGCAACCAGTTTGGTGTGGTATATGTTGGATGTTAATGCTTGTTTCTTGTGTGGGACAGTGTGATACATTTTTCTAAGGCTATAAAATGGTAATGTGAATGTATGTTAAGCAAAGGATGATTACATTTGCAAATATGAGTAAACGATGGGAGCTTTGCCTGTGGATATGCAGTGGGAGGTCAGGCATAATTACCAGTCTCAGTCTGAAGCTGCAAAGAAGTCTTTTCCCATAACTAGAGTTAGTCTGCTCTTCGAGAAGTAGGGAAGGGAGGGACATAGTCGAGGTTCTTTTCCACCTCATTTACTTTACAACCTGTTGTTGCTAATGACACTTAGATGTGAAAGAGAAAATGGAAGTGAATGATTTGAACTTTGTTTTGGCATTATCGTGTACATTATTGCTGTGCTAGGAAACGTTAGCTTCACGGAGTCTTTGGTGGGTGGTTAGACTAAACCTCAGTTGTCATAGTGACAGAAAGAGGATGCCATGATGAAGAAGGCAAGGGCTTTACGATTGGACTGCCCCAGGTTCAGTCCTGGTGCTGTCACATGTAGTTGTGACCAAGTTCTTATTTGGGTCTCAATTCCTAGTAATAACATGGGTAATATAATACCGATTTTATAAATATTCGAGAGAATCGCCTTTTCAAAAAGTATTAAAAACATGAAGAGCAATGACTAACTAGCACTTTGTAGGCTCTCCATAAAAGTAGTTTGTATTATTTTTAATATAGAGGCAGTGATATAAATAACTTAAACAGTAATTAATGTGAACTTATTTGTATTGTTTTTATTTGCCTTCCTATTTCTGAATTGGACTTCTTGATAGGCTAAATGAAATTTTAAGAATTTGTAGGACACCTCTTTTTGCCTTTCTTATGATATCCCAAGTGGTATGTTGTTGTTCTCTGGAAAAATCAAAGAATCCTGAGTTGTTCATTTGCCAGTTTCTCTGGTGTACAAATTTCCATTGTTGCTGACTTCAAACTACCAGCATTTTAACAATGACCCCACAGTAATTCTGAATATTAACAATTGGCTCTTGTGAGCCTACGCAAGTCAGCACACTCTTGAGATTGTGCCTTGGGAGGTGAGTAACCTGAGGTCCAGTCACATTTAATTTGTTGCCTATGATCGTGCAATCCCCAAGAAACAGAGAAGGAATTCAAATCTGCTCACCTAGTGATCTTGCTCATATTCTATTCTATCTGCCTAAAATTATCTGGGACCAATAAAGCAGGTTGATAAAGAGAAAGTAAGGAAATTATTTTACTATGTTTTAGTACTTTTATACAGAAGAGTGTAAAAGTACTCATTTCCCCACATACTTGCCAGTACTTGACAGTTCCAGATTTAAATTTTGTCATTCGTTAATCTTCAGGAATAAAATTGTACCTTATTGTTTCAGTTCGCATAATTTCAAAACCTGATGTAAAAAAAATTAATAAAAGCTCCTATTTGGTTTAAGCATTAAGTGAAGTAAGATAAATATGTCACTGTTTAAACAGGGAATTAGTTTTAATTAAAAGTGAAATCCGAAGCAATCTTTAGAC
Source organism: Rousettus aegyptiacus (assembly GCF_014176215.1). Taxonomy (NCBI): domain Eukaryota; kingdom Metazoa; phylum Chordata; class Mammalia; order Chiroptera; family Pteropodidae; genus Rousettus; species Rousettus aegyptiacus. The sequence continues at coordinate 78,419,933 of NW_023416287.1, forward strand.
GTAAAAATACTTTTTTGGTAAAGGCTCTATGTTGTAAATTGTTTCTTTTTATTGATAAGAAAAGCCAAGATTACAGGATGCTTATAACTCAGAGAGCTAAACAAAGAACATGCTTGATAAATAATCAGATTGAGATGAAAACTAAAAACTCGGCTCTGCACCATTGTAGTTGGCAGATTACTTGTGCAAGGGTTTTTCTTTTCAAACAGTGTAAAGGGAAAAAGACTCATACTCTTCAGTTATTTCACTCCTCATGTATGCTATGAAACTATGTCTGAAACCATGAAATGTGCTTAAAATGGTGAAAAGTCATAAAGCATAACTGGTGTAAAATATAATATTTCATGAATGCAACTTATTTAAATAATTTACATATAGCTAAAATTACAAACCTCAACCAAAATATGTTCCAAACCTATGAAGCATCAAAACAGCCCCTGCATTTTGCAATGACTTGTTTGATAAGCTCTCTTTCTCTTATATTAATTTAATTATAAAGAAGCGCTTTCGACAGTATCATAATTTAACCATCATATAGAACTTGCTGCCTTTGAAACTAAGCTTAGGCATCTTTTCACATTTCGAATATTTTTTGAATGTCCTCCATGTGAAAATTTGGATTGCAGTTTAACCAAGAATTTCAGGAATTCTTCATAAGTTCCAGATGTCAATTCTTTATTGGCTATGTACATTTTAAATATTTTATTCCTGTGTGCCTTTCTTTTCTGCTTATGATAAATTTCCTTAAAAATATCCAAAAAAGAGCATTCACAAAAATGTATGACTAATACACTTAGTGTCAAAAGGACTGAATGCCTTCCCCTTAAGGTTGGGAATAAGGTAAGGCTGTCTGCTCTCCCTCCTTCTGTTAGACATCATATTTGACGTTCTAGTCAATGCGATAAAGCAAGAAGAAGATGAACAGTTGGAAATGAAAGAAGTAAAACTGTCTTTGTCACATACAACATGATTGCCTATATAAAAAATACTGTGGAATCTATAAAAGTGTTATGGAATCAAAGATTTTAGCAATGTTTTAGCCTATAGGAGCAATATACAAAATTTAACTATACTTATATATTTTGGCAATAAACAATGAAACTTAAACAATTATGCTACTTATAATAGTTTCAAAAAAGTGAATATTTAGCAAGAAAATATGTACAGGACTTATACATAAACAACAGCTAAATACTGATAAAAAAAAATCAGAGATGACCTAAATAGATAGATAATATCTGTTTTTATGCATTGATAGTCTTAATATAATAAATATGTCAATTTTCCAAACTTGATCTATAATTATAATCAAATCAAAATCCCAGATATTTTTTAGACATGAAAAGCTGATTCTAAAATTTATTTGGAAAGTCAAACTAGACTAGCCAAAAGAATTTTTAAAACTAAAGAAGTTGGAGGACACACATTCCCAGATTTTAAGATTTATTACAAATTCTCAGTAATCAAGAGAATGTGGCAGTGGTGAGAGTAATGAAGCATAAATCAATGGAACAAATAAACTTATGTATACATAGTTAATTGATTTTGAGAAAGATAAAAATTCAATGGAGAAAAATCTTTCAGAAAATAATGATGGAACTATTGAACAACCATTTGCAAAAACGTAAACATTGACTTGCACCTTTACAGAAATTAACTTGAATCAAAGACTGAAATGTAAAATTAAAAACTATAAAACTCTTAAGAATAAAAATGGGAAAATATTTGTGATTTCAAGTTAAGCAAATCGTTCTTAGAAATAACATCAAAAGTATGATCCATAAAAGAAAAAAAGTAATAAATTGGAGTTATCAAAATTTTTAAAATTTGCTCTGCAGAAGACAATAGTAAGAGAATGAAAAGATAAACTACAGAGTGGGAGAAGTATTTGTAACCACTATCTGACCAAGAACATGTATGTAATATACAAAGAAACTCTCTAAACTCAATGATAAACAACTCAAAAAAAAAGATAGATAGGGTAACATATGAATAGACATTTCACCAGAGTGAAGGGGAATTTTCCACTCAAAAAGTAACCTTATAATCAGCTCTTTGTTCTGCTTCTGTAGATATGCTTGACACATAGGCCAAAGGTCACCCTGCCCTTTGGCCTATGTGTCAAGCGTATCTACAGACTAATCCTCCTTTTTGTTTGTTCTGTCAAGATAACAGATGTATTGCCTAAGTTCCTGTCTGAAAATCTCACCCCTGTGACTGCCTGTAGCCCGTAGCAACTCCCGTGCTCTATAACCGCCTGAGACCAAATTAACCAGTCAACCCATGCCACCTGTAACTGCGCAGATAAGCCCAATGAAAGCAAGGATACCCCTGAGCTCGGGGCCCAGATCTTCAGAGCACTAGGTCTTCTGGGACTGCTGGCATAATAAACCTGAGTTCTCCAGTCTTCGAGTGCTACTTGGTTTCTTGCTGGTCTGATTTTTTCTGCAGCAAGAGAAGATATTTGGATGGCAAATAAACACAAGAAGACATGTTCTGCATCATTAGTCATCAGGGAAATGCATTAAAACCACAATTTGAAACTACAATATGTATCTATGGAAATGGTTCTAAAAGAAAAGATAATAGCAAATGCTTACAAAGATGTGAAGCAACTGAAACTTCATACGTTGGTGCTGGTGGGAATGCAGAATTGTTCAGCTATTCTGGAAAATAGCTTGAAAGTTTCTTACAATTAAATGTACACATACCCAGTGATTCTGCAATCCCATTCTTGGTATTTAACCTAGAGAAATGAAAATCTATGTTTAAGCAGGAAGCACACATAAAAACTTTGAGCAGCCTTATTAATAGTCACTCCAAACTGGCAAAACCCAGGGTTCCTTCAGTGAGTGAATGGATAAATAAACTGTGGCACATCTGTAATAAAATATTTCTCTGTAATAAAAATGAATGGACTATTGCTAGAACAGGACGGGTCATCTCAAAGGCATTATATTGAGTGAAACAAGCTCATCTCAAAAGGTAGTATGTTGTACGATTCCATTTATATGACATTCTTGAAAAGACAGAGTTACATGGAAAAGGGACTTGATTGCTGCATGCCAGGGGTTGGGGTGGCGATGTGTCTGACTACAAAGGAACAGCACGAGTGTTGTTTTGCAGGTGATGAGACTGTACTGCATCCTCCTTGTGGTTATAGTTGTGTGCATATATCCATGTGGTAAAACTCATAGGACTACACATCCCAAGGAGTGAATTTTACTGGAAGAAAATTTAAAAATACATTTTATTAGCATTTCTTTGTGTTTGTGGTTGTAAAAGGTGATCAGGGAAGTTCATCATGTGGCATCAAGCCATGTTTTTATTGCTCTCGTAATAAAAAAATACAATACAATAAAAGTTATTTTGTAAAGAAAAGGCAGCTACAGTGACAGTACTTCAGGGTAAGCACCAAACATCCAGATATGGAATGAGTTTTTACTGAAGAAAAAAATCTCTGGTATTCCAAATTTCGGACAGGAACAGACTTTACCTGTTGCGCCAACCTTATAGTGACGACATAGAACCCGACAGATAACAAGCTTTTAATAAATACTTTTAATCACATCATTCAATAAATGATTGTATGAATACAGACCTGCCGACAGTGGGAGACGTGGGCCAGAGACGTAATACAGCATGCAGAATGTGCTAGACAGTCTGTATCCTTATAACAGCAGCAGCACCACCACCACCACCCCAAACGTCAAAGCGTTCTGATTTTTATTTTTCTATTCCATATTTTATTCTCTTCTCTGTAAAAATCCTACTTATTGCTTGAGGTTCAGATCAGATTTGATCTCTTCTAAACAGTTTTCCATGGCTTCTCCACTTCACTTTGATTTTTTTCTCATTCGACTGCTAATAGCTTGCATTTTGATGTGGAAAGGAACCATGTAGGCCCTTGCACAGTATACTTTGATTATAACATAGCCATGTTTTAGACCTCTAAATTCATTGAAAACCCATGAATGATAAGAACCTAGTTGAATATGTTATGTCTCTTCTGAATCCCTAGCACCTACATTCTACTGGTGCATCTAGGAGGCATAACACTGCCCCTCTGTGAGGGTCGTCATGACTTCACTTCCAAGTTGGCAGGGAGTGGTGTGGTTTTGCCAAGACTGAGGGGTTGGTTATGTAAGAGGACAAAGTTGAGGTGGCCCAGTGTTGGCTCAGAATCTGACAGGATGGTATCAGAAAATTCCTGAGTATCACTCAGGCTTCTGAAGTTCCCTCATGAACTCAGCTGAGGTATCCAGCATGGACTCTTGCACCACAGGGGAACAAATCCTTGCTCTAACCACCCAGACTTTATAGAGGAACTTCAGTCCATCCATAGATAAGCCCACTACCCCAACCCTACAGGGGAAAAAAACAAAGATGGTTTTGCTTTAAGTGAGAAAATACTAGATTGTACTAGGCTCTTTGCAAAGAAAAGTAGTTAAACCATTAATGGAATTAATAAAATGAATAGATTTGATTTTCTACAAGGGAAGAGTATAAAGGTACAGTTTTCCCTTACTTATGTTTTGCTTTCTCCTTCAGACAGTGTTTCTAATAAAAAAAAAAATTACTGTCATCAAATTGATTTAATCACCAGATTTAAATGGTGCTTGACATTGAACCTAGTGATTATGACTTTGCTATATTTATGTGTTTAGCACATTTGCACTTGGTATGCTTATTAAATACAACAAATAATTTGCAGCAAATCTGCTAAGCCTCTGAAAGCTGAAGAAAGTTTCAGAGCATTGTGTTTCCCTTCTACCCTCTTGAGCATCTCATCTCATTCTTTCTAAGGCTTAGAGTATACAGGTTTACATGTGTTTGAGAACTAGAGATGAGATTGTTTCCATTACTTCAAACAGCACTTCCTGTTTTTTTTTCCCATAAAAAGAGTGTTTCAGTTTTTGGAATTTGAATATATTCTGATTGGTAGAGAAGAAAGATGCAAATTTATTTCTTGTTTCAGAAATGGACATAGCTCTGCAATATACAGATGATGTATTGTTGCATTGCACACCTGAAACCTATAATTTTATTAACCAATGTCACCCCAATACATTTAATTAAAAAAAAAAACCCAACAAACATGAAGGAGAGGAGCCATTGTGAGAAGTAGCCAAAACATTGGATGCTTCTCTGATTCTAACCAGTCACTTTTTAAGTCCCACGCCTTGCACAAAGCCTTTGCTGATGACACCAGCTTATACTGGAATTAAACAATACTAATGATCAGTACCCTGCAGTTTAATATTGTCTTGTTTTGTAGCTATTTTAAAATTGTTTTTAATGATTTGAATTTGTTTTTCTTGCAACTTGGGGTATGCTACTCGCGTTTTTGTGTGTCTTCCATAGCCCATGTCATAGCAGAAGCACTCAAGGGGGGGTCACCAAATAAATACATAACTTGTTCCTTGAAGAAAAATGCTTTTGTCTATTTCCCAACATTGGCAGAAGTACACATAGTAGTAGATACACAAAATGTTAATTTCTTGCCATTCAGAAAAGAAATAGACTTTCCTGGCTTGACCAGAGGTGCCGTCCTTTGGACCTATAGCGTTTTAACAGTTGTTTTAAATAGAGCACAACTGTCACTTTTGACTCCATGAAATATTGTGCTTCCACTGACGTTATTGGCTTTGCCTTGTTTTAATGGCAATGTAAGCAACTCTGAAAGATCCAATAATTTTGGCTTTTCCACAGAATCAATATATCCGACAGTTGCTTTCTTCAGCTGACCAGCATTCGCTCCCCACAGCGTAGTACGGAGAGCGGAGAAGATATGTCTGAGAGCCTTGCTAACCAGTAAATCTCGACATGGGGCCTTTAACGGACCTTTGAGAAGCACAGTGCTTTACGTGCAGCCAGTTTCTTCTCTCTCTACCGCCTCGTCCAGCAACCATGCAGTTGTGGCTTCTGCAAGTCTGTTCTAATCATCAGCCCACTTTCAGTGTTATGTTCTCTGGACGAGTCATTGTCCTTTCTGGGCCCTAGTCTCATAGGTTTGGCATAGCCCTGTAATCAGCTTGCATGCCCCTCCTCAATCAGGAGTATCACCCCTTCTTGATGAAGTGCTTCTCCTGAGTTCCCTGAAATCTTATGTTTTTAATGTAAGAGGTAACAAAAAGGACTTAGTCTTACTTGGGAATGAGGACAGGTCACCTGCTCTGGATTATGCTATCGACTAAATGTTTGTGTCCTTTTAAAATTCATATGAAATTTTGAAGCCCTGAGTCCCAACGTGATGTCACTGTGTGACCTCGATTGGAGCCAGCCCAGCGGCTAAGTCAACACGCATGACACGACCGTGCGATGTGCCAAAGAACGAGCGTCCTGTGCTGCGGAGTCAGCCAGCCCTGGAGCACGCGATAAAGTGTGTTGTATTGTTTACTCTGTTTTAATTTGGGATTTTCTGTGACTTGAAACTGAAAGCATCACCAACGCGGTTAACTGAAGATTGGTTATTAGAGTCCCTGCTTTACTTACCTCGAAAGGTTTTAGTGAGAATTTGCTGAGAGACATATTCTTATAATAACTATTGATTGGGCGCCTGTGTGCTTAGCAGTGGTACTAGGCAGTGAAGATTCAACAGTAAAGTTTTCTTGCCCTCACGAAGCTTATTGCAGGCAAGAGACAACATGGAAAAATAATTATGCATCTGATTATTTCTTTTCAATAATAAATGCTTTGAAAGAAGAGTAGAAGGAGCAATACAAGAGTATAAGTAGAGTATAGGTAGTGATAACTTTGTGTAGTCGTCTGGGACGATTTCCCTGAACCTTCGATTGTTAATCTAAGATTTAAAAAAGAAGAAAATGTTGGCTCTGAAAGGATTAGCATATTCCAGGTAGATACAGGGAGTGCACGTATGGCAGTGGCCCTCAATATTTAGGAGGCCCTAAACATCGAAGGGGGAAGAGAGTGAACAGGAGCAGTGTGCATCACAAAGGGCCTATTAAGTAACTGGCACTTTGTGTGGGTTCAGTAAGTGTAGCTAATACAATATGATAGGAATCGTGGGTTTTGCTTTACTAAGAAATACAAGATAAAGCTGAAAATTGGTTCTAAGAGGTTTAGATGATTAATGTAACATTCATTGTAGGTTAGTAATAAAGAGGAGACCGTTTGGGTGGCACATTGCTACTCTTTGAAACACATGTCATCCTAAACTAGACATGTTGAGGGCCACTGCCACAGCTGTGGTCCTGTGCCAGGTGGACAGCAGCTCAGACAGAGACCTAAGGACCCACTGTCACCTCCTCGTCCTGAATTTCTGGCCTCGTTCTGCAGCATCAGCTCCAGCCTCATGTCCTGGGTCTGTGGCAGGCTTTGATTCAGCGTTAGGACAGAGCAGCCCCATCGCTTTGTAAACTGGCAGCATAGACTGTTTGTGATCACATGAATACTTTCCTGTTTCAAAAGGAGACCCCGCTTTCGGAGAGCTTGTGAGTGCTACGTGTGATGTACAGAATGCTCTGTTGGTAAGCAGAGCACAGCAGGAAGCTCAGGAAGAGGGGGTTAGAGGGGAGGCTTTGAGGTGGGAGGGCCTGAGAGTCAAGTTTCATTTTAAGATATTTACATAGAGTATTTTTCAAGTGTTGTGCCAAAATTTATCACTCTGCATTTTTAGGTGCTGGCAGTTACAAGAAATGTAAAGTGATGGAGTGTTAATTTTTAATAAATCCTCAGAAATAAATGCAATAGCTCATCCATGAAGGATGACTGTGTTTCTTCCCTTATGAAGAGACCTTGATAATATATTAATGAGCAGCATAATGCTTACCCTTCAAGGGTGACATGCTCCATATATATGCAAAAGCCACACCACCCCACACTGAACTTTGGATAATGTCCAAATGTCCTCCCTCCCTCTCTCCTGGTTGTGTGCCTGTCATATCTGTCTGCTAGGTGCTTGCTCTGGCACTGCTAAGGCATAAATAATAGTGTCTGGAGGTTAAATAATCTAACCGTGTTCTTCTGACTGATCAATTAATCAATTTCAATTGATTACCAGAATGTTCTATTAATTCCATTATGATGTCTAAAGGGGAATCTATAGCAATTAAACAAAAAGACATTTGGTAATTTTTGTGGTAATTGAATTTGTAAATTTATTAGTTTTCAGTTGTTTACTTCTAATATAAGTAATTAATATTTCATGCTACTCTTTTAAATGGAAAAAATGCTTATGGGAGCCTTTTAATTAAGGAGCAGATATTGGTCTGAAATGAAACCCCTAAAGCCTAGCGTCTGTAATTGGGTAATACCTCCGTTATCAAAATAAGACGTTCCGATTATATTAATATTTCTCAGAAATCTCATTCCCCGGCACAGACAGCTTAGGGATCTGTGCTTAGATGTCCACTGAGGAAGAAAGCACTGTGAGGTGAAGAAATCACTAAGTGCTAGCTGAAATAACGCCAGCTGTAGCAGTCTGCATGAACTATGTGCGGTCTCCAGGCACACTGGGATTCTCCAAGATACACGCAGGAAGAGGCGTCCTGGTGCCCAGGCGGGGGACACGGAAGGGGATGCTGAAGAGGTATCAAGGAGGGGTAGCTGGGCGCTCTGCACAGGAGGGCTTAAAGGGCTTAGATTGTAAAATGGACGGAAACTCCTGTGACCCAACAGCCAGGCGAAGGCTAGGTCTAGATTTTAGAGGTCGGTCTTCTGTGGAGTTTGTGTTGTAATTTGAGTGCAGAGGACCCCTAGGAAGTCACAGGATGGTGAAGGGCCTAAGGGCCAGGCTGATCAGGATCTATTTATTTGCAAGACCTAGAGAGTAGGGTCAATCAAAGAATGAGCCTCATGTGCCTGAGGCCTAAACAGGAAAAGAAGGAAGCTTAGAGAACTATTGTTTGAGGAGGTGAGGAAATCATGTGAGCAGCGATTAGCTCCTGAGGGGAACTTGTTCAGTTTACTGTTCCCAGCACCTAGAACAGTGCTCAGTACATTTTAACCCCTCATAGGTACATGTTAATACAGTAGAGATGTGGGCCCATTGAAGAAACGGGGCATGGGGAGTGAAAGAGGAGAGGGTCTGGCTCAGTCCATTTGGGCTGCTCTAATAAAATACCACAGACTGGGTAGTTTGTAAACAACAGAAAGTTATTTCTCACAGTTCTGGAGCCTGGAAGTCCAAGATCAAGGTGCTGCTGGCATGGTCAGGTTATGTCAAAGGCCCTCTTCTAGATTATAGACTGCCAACTTCTTGCTGTGTTCTTACATGATGGAGGGGCAGGGGACCTCTCTGGGGCCTCTTTTGTAAAGGCACTAATGGCATTCATAAGGGCTCTGCCCTCATGAGCTAAAATCACATCCCTAAGATCCCAACCCCTGATACCATCACCGTGGGAGTTAGATTTCAACATATGAATGTGGAAGGATATATTCAGGCCATTGCTGGGTCCAAGTGAGTGTGTGGACAATAAGTAACTTAAAGTGGCTTGTTGTTTGTTTATTTGTTTGTTTTTAACTTTCACAAATATCTTCAATTTTTCCACTGCTCAGAATTTGTCTTAAAGGGCATTCTTGCTTAATTTCTACCTGGATCTTTCCATGAAATTCCAAAATTGGAGACATACAATTTAACGAATGTATACATATCGTATGAATGAGTTTTAATTGACCAGACAACAAATGTGAGTGGCTAATATCAGATAATTTCCTTTTTTTTTTTTTTTTTTTTTAATTCTTGTACAACAAGGGTAGGGGACAGGGACAAAGAGTAAGAGAGATTTGGACTCTATCTGTCTATCTATCTATCAATCTATCAATCAATCATTTTACACCTATAGCACCTAGTCTTCCTAGGAGGTCTCCCATCCAAGCACTAACCAGGCCCGACACTGCTTAGCTTCCAAGATCAGATGAGATCAGAGCGTCTTCAGTGGAGATTTGGACTTTAAACAGTCATCATCGCGTGCTCTGGGGTTTAAGTTAAGGAGTGATGTCAGACTTTACCACATTTTGTATATTTTTTATGGAGACGGCCCTGTTTACCTTTAAAATGAGGTTGAATTAGAAGTTATTCTAGTACAAAGTTCAGGTCCTGCTTGTGATTTCTTAATATTTTGTTAAAAGCAATTTTATTCACAATAAAATGATGATTGTTATAGATATATTTTAAAGTACTTTTTTAGAAATAGAAATGATCTATCACTGATACTTCTTTCATTTGGCCAGGACAAAATGGAATTCTTATTAGATGAAACCTTCTAGACACAGAAGATAATTGCCATGCATTTTAAAGGTCTTTCCAAGCTTAAGATTCTTTTTTGAAAATTCATAATTTTAGTAAGTTGAGATACTAAGTATTTCACCTTTCTAGGCCTCACATTTCTTGCCAGTTAAATGATAGAATTAAACCAGATCATCTTTCAGGTGACTTATAGCTCTGACAACTGAGGGGTAGAGTCTGACAGCATTATCCAATGGAAAGACATTTTGTGAGCCACAATTATAATTTAAATTTTTAGTAGACATGTAAAAAAAGAAGAAATAGGTAAGATAAATTTAATAATATGTCCATTACTTAAATCGGAATATCCAAAATGTTATCATTTCAATATTCTGTCAACCTAAAATTGAGTTATTTTACATTCTTTTCTATCATACTAAGTCTTAGAAATCCAGTATTTTACACTTACAGCATATCTTAGTTCTAACTAGCTACTTTTCAAGTGCTCAATAATCACAATAAACTTAATAGGTAGCTAGTAGCTACTGTATTATACAATACAGGCCTATTCAGCTGAAAAAAGTCTCTTATTAGATGGGAAGGAACTTTCTTAACAACACAGACAACAGATGGAAGTTTCTTTTTTCATGAAGTAATTAGAAAGGAGCTAAATTATTAATTAAAACAATGAGTTTGACTTATCTGCAGCCTGCTGAATTCAGCCACATAATAGCAGGGGCTAGAAGTTATTCCCTTTTGAATTTTCTTCTGCTTATATGATATCACCTGATATCTAGTTGTGCCTTGAGCTCTGTTCTTAGAGGCCTGATTGCTTTTCTGTGGGACCCTACCTGGAGCATAGTCATAACCATGGTTGAAGAGTCAAAGGCTTTCACAGAGGTGGATGTAGCAAATGCTGCCCCTCTCTCCTCTGTCTTATCCAAAAAGTCTCCCCTGTTCATCTTTTAATTTAAAAAAAAAAATTTTATTTATTTATTTGTCCATCTTTTAATTTTTAACTTATCCTCAACAATATCAACAAACAAATGGTGTATGTGTTACACTTCACCAAAAGTGTAGGCATGCCTTGAGCGAATTAAAGATGGTAGTGGGAAATTGAAGATGGGTGATATGTAGGGCTGCTTTCAGAGTAAAAGAGAAAAGAAATATAGGAGTTTTCTCATGGTAGGATTGCCAGGTGAAATGCAGAATGCCTAGTTAAATTTGAATTTCAGATAACGGACAATTTTTCATATAAGTATGTCCCAAATATTGCATGGGATATACTTATACTCAGAAAAGGTATTGTTTATCAGAAATTCATATTTGGCTGAGTTTCCTATTTTTTTTCTAGATCTAGCAACTCTTTAAAAAGTTTTTAAAAAAATTTTTTTATTAGTTTCAAGTATACAGTACATTGACTAGACATTTATATAATTTATAAAATGATCCCCCTAATTGCTCCTTGTCTCCTCTGGCTCTCCACCTAGCCAATATATTAATGCTAACTGCATTCCCTATGCCGTGCTCCCCATCCCCGTGACTATCTATGAGCTACTAATTTGTACGTTTTAACCTTTCACCCAATTTTTCCAGCCCCTCAGCCTCCTCCTCTCTGGCCATTACCAGATTGTCCTCTATATTTGTGATTCTGTTTTTGATTAGTTTGTTCTTTTTGTTCCTTAGATTCTACATATCAGTGAAATCATGTAGTATTTATCTTTCTCTGTCTGACTTATTTCACTCTGCATAATAACCACTAGGTCCACCCACGTTGTTGCAAATGGTAGGATGCCACTTTTTTTTAATGGCCGAGTAATATTCCATTTTATATATGAACCATATTTTCTTTATCCAGTCATCTGTTGATAGGCATTTAGGTTGGCTATTGTAAATTGTGCTACCATAAATATGGTGGTGCATAGATCTTTATGAATTATTATTTTGGTTCTCTTTGGACAAATACCCAGAAGTACAATTGCCGGGTCAAAAGGTATATCCATTTTTAATATTTTGAGAAAACTCCAGACTGTTTTCCATAGCGGCTATACCAGTTTGCAGTCCCACCAACAGTGTGTGAGTGTTCCCTTTTCTCCACATCCTCGCCAACACTTGTTGTTTTTTGACTTATTGATGACAGCCATTCTGACAGGTGTCAGGTGATATCTCTTTGTGGTTTTAATTTGTATTTCTCTGATGATTAGTGAGCTTGAGCATCTTTTCATAGGTCTATTTGCCACCCGTAGTTCCTCTTCAGAGAAGTATCTGTTTGAGTCTTCTGCCCATTTTTTAATTGGAGTGTTTGTTTTTTTGTTGTCGTTGAGTTGTCCGAGTTGTTTTGTTGATGGTTTTCTTTGCTGTACAAAAACTTTTTAGTTTGATGTAGCCTCATTTGTTTTTTTTTTGTTATTGTTGTTTGTTTCCTTTGCCCGAGGAGATATATCCGAAAAGAAATTACTTTTAGCAATATCAGAATTTATTGCCTATGTTTTCTCCTAGAAGTTTTATGGTGTTGGTATTATTTTTAAGTCTCTAATCCATTTCGAGTCTATTCTTATATAAGGTGTAAGAAAGTGGTCCAGTTTTTTTTTTTTTGCATGTATCTATCTAATTTTCCTAACACCATTTATTGAAGAGACTGTCTTTACCCCATTGTATATTCTTGCCTTCTTTCGTCATATATTAAATGAGCACAGAGACATGTATTTGTTTCTGGGTGCTCTATTCTGTTCCATTGATCAATGTATCCGTTTTTATACCGGTACCACACTGTTTTGATTACTTTAGCCTTGTAGTAAAGTTTGATATCTCGTAGTGTGATACCTCCGACTTTGTTCTTCTTTCTCAATATTGTCATGGGTATTCAGGGTTTTTATGGCTCCATATAAATTTTTGGATTATTTGTTCTAGAGCTCTGAAAAATTTCACTGGTATTTTGATAGGGATTGCATTGTATCTGTAGATTTCTTTGGGTACTATGGCCATTTTAACGATGTCGATTCTTCCTACCTATGGAACATGGTATATGCTTCCATTTATTTGTATTTTACTCGTGGGTATTTCCTCAATTTTTGGTGTCATTTCTCATTCAAGTGTGAGCCCCTTCTTCAAACTTTCCAGTATTAATCTCATACTCTAGGAAAGCTCTTTTGTACTTTAGATTGGTCCTTTGATTGATCATTCCTTCCACTATTCTATGGGTACAGCAATCCATTGCAAAACATTTCCTAGAGTCTAACATAATCACGTAGTTTGGAGAATTTTGATGATACTTTTCATGAGAGTGGTCTTCGGAGTTCAAAATCTTGTCCCTTTGGGGTAAGTACCTTTGCCAATTTGAGTTCAATAAAAGGTTCCTTTTTTCCTGCCATCCTCCAGCCTCAAGTTCTAGTCAGAGAAAAGCCTTTGAACAGCTTGCGTGCACACACACACGCACACACGCGCACATACACGCGCAAACACACACACTAATAACACCCGAAATAATAATTCTGAAGAACTGTGTAGTCTAAATTCATAATAAGGAAGGAAAAAAGTGACTAAATTCAACAGTCTCTAAAGATTCCACTTTTGAAGTAAAGGAAGAGCTTTCCCATTGTTTTGTAGAACAGTTGAAATTCCACTTTCTCACTCTCCAGCCCTCAAAACTTTGGTCAGTGGTCAACCTGAAGCAGAAGACCTTCGGCCTGGTGGTCTAGCTGGCTCAGGCCCACTATGGTGCCTTCTCTTTCAAAATAACAGTCGTCCTTCATAGATGGAGCTTCCTGTCTCCCCAGCACCTGCAACTACCCACCTCCATGTGCACACCTACACTGAGAAACAACAGTCGTTTTAAAGTACATAGCACTTTTTCCTCCTTTTGCCCTGGTACACAAGGAATAGTTGGTAATTTTACTACCAAGTAGTGGGCCAAAATCAAGTTAGGGTCCCTTTGTATGATATCCTGGACTAATCCCAGGCAAAACTGGGCAGTAAGACAGACACTTTCTTTCCTCCCTTAAACTCTTTTCACTCTTTCACATACTTTTTACTCTCTGTCTTCATGATTTTGGCCTCTGAATGCCCTCCTCTGACCCATTATCACTAGTCTCTGATATATTGTTTACATATAGTCAAAGTGTTAGCAGATAAGGTTTTTAAAGATAGTATTTTACAAACTTTTATATCATAGGCACATCTCTCTATTTATGCCTCTGTTCATCCCGAGTAGAAAACCACGTGACACATTCAACCTTCTTAAAGAATAAGTTGCCAGTTAGTAGGAGTTGTATCTTCTGAACCAGATGGTGGATTTTTTTCTATTATGGCATACTGACTTCTGGCTGTCACTGTTACAGCACCATGTCTATTTGGTTTTCCTGCATCTTCATCCAAGTACTTGATAATATGATTTCATTCCAGCTTCCCGGGCTTCCTTTTAGGTTTAGACATTCTTGAAATGCAGATCTGCCCCTTCCCTCTCTTGTGGTTTTTTTTTTCCCCCTCCTTCAAGCAGAGTATGTTTTATTTGCCAGTAATTCTTCCAAGTCCCAGTGACATTCATGACTTTATATGGATTTTATTGGGTTAAACATCTGAAGTCACTTTGTTTATTGCCCATACTTTAACTGCTATGGACACTCTGAAGTTATATTTATCCTTTGATTCTCTTCTCTGTTATTTCTTTTTATGAATTGTTTGGTATCTCCTCCATCATTCTTTTTTTTTCTTCCTACTTCATACCTAGTAATCTCCAAGGGCAGTATTTTGTAGTGCAAGCTGGGAATTTTCTCTTTCTTTTCTCATTTCAATTGAAATTTCTCTTTATCATATTGTCAAGTCTCGTAGAAACCATCCTACTCAGGCCCCATGAGATAAACTCTGTTCCTTACCAGGAGTATTTCATTTTGATGTCATAAGTCATGATCTAAAAACAAACAAACAAACAAAAAACAAGAACAAAAAAACAAAACACATACACATACACACAGACACAAACTCTATCCTTTCTTTGACACCATCTCTATAGCCAGCTGTTTATATCTCATGATCTGTAGTTGATTCTAACGTCATGGCCTTTGACTAGAAAAAGAGATGAGAAACTCACTTCTGGCCTTAAAAGCCCTTTTGTTTCTAGCCTGATATTTGCAGGTGTTGAGATGGACAAATGAACTCCATGGAGGGAAGTCTCCAGAACTGAGAAAGTTGTTGATGGAATTAAGCAACTAGGTTTGAATGTAGGAACAGAGCAGTGGGTTGTTATGAAGGACTAGATAGAACAGAAATTGTTATTAGTGCACTATGTACCCAGGGAAGAAGGGGACCCCATGATAATACCGAAATAACCCTATTCTGTGGGAGTTTATGAAGGAGAATTTGTTTGCCTCTTAGATATATTTGTCTGTACCAGAAATCTAAGGATAGCAATGATGAA
Organism: Rousettus aegyptiacus; assembly: GCF_014176215.1. Lineage (NCBI taxonomy): Eukaryota > Metazoa > Chordata > Mammalia > Chiroptera > Pteropodidae > Rousettus > Rousettus aegyptiacus. Next base: position 78,435,535 of record NW_023416287.1, read on the forward strand.
AGGAGCTATTAATAGCAGCACGAAAGAAGATGTGTTACTGCTATCATGTGAACAAGTAGTTCCTCTGCCATTAAAGCTATCGGCAAAGCGATGACGGACTGTATCTAAGATGAATGTAAGGAGAGCTCCCAGAGCAGGAGGAAAGCAGAGGTTGTAATGTTTTAAAATGTACCCGGGATTTGTTTCAATCAGGGGTGGTAAGACAATGCAAGAAGAGTTTATTAATCACAATTCCTAAGAGGAGGAAGGGCCTCTTGCCACACAGAGCCACACAAGGGAAGCCCCTGGATTGGTTAGGAGGTGGAAGAAACAAGGGACAAGCATGGGCATGAGGCCTTATTACTGTAGTGGTGGGAAGTCGTTAGATGAGGAGATTCTCTGTTGGGCATTCCCTGTGGTTGCAGGGCTTGTAATATGATTTTCATGATTTTATATAACCAAATATAGTGTTTTAGTGACTTTTTGATAATTTGCAGTTTTCGTGAATTTAAATTTATTTATTTATTTCTATATTTTTAGAAATATGGAAAAAATGAAAGCATACATGCTACCAAAAACCCAGGGTATAACTAAAGAGATAAACAACTTGTCCCATTAATGTGACCCTGTGGCGTTGGATGCCAAATCATCAATTATAGAACCTCATGAATGACTGTTATATGTACAATGTGCAAATTAAGTGTCTAAAACCCTCCTTTGGTGAATTCAGAGATAAACCAGGAAGGAGGGGCTGAGAGGGTTTTAAGTGGCCTTAAGGGAAACGGACCCTCCCACTGTTAAGAGACAGAGAACATTTTGGTTACATTTGCAAACACGTGAATTGACAGAGTCTTGGTAAGGTCTCTTATCCAATAAAGACTTTTACCAACTGGGAATTCTGATAGATCAGCGCCTATTTTTTCAAAGTAGAGACATCCTGACACTAACTCAGTAATATAAAAATTAAGGCATTTCACACCTGAAGACAAAAATAGAAGAAAATAAAACAACAAACAATATTTTTTCTGTAACTTGGTGAACCTGCCAAAATACGCCAAAGGAGGAAGACGATGTTTGTTTGTTTTCATAACATGGTTAGCCATTCTCATAGGTAGTGATATTATCTAAACATTCATAGATAATTGTAAATCAGTATACATTGGTAAACAGCGATGAATGAAATAGATATGAAAATGTTCTTAGGCTAGAAGAATAAACATCATAATAATGTCAATTACACACAAGTTAATAGAAAATGTTAACACAATCCCATTAAAGATATCAGTTTTTTAATGGATATGAATATGTCATCTATAAAATTAAAATAGAATAATAAATATCTAAGAATAGCTATAGAAATGCTGGAAAAAGACACACAACATGGAGGTGCTATAGACTGAATATTAGTGTCTTCCCAAAATTCAGATGTTGAAATCCTACCCGCCAATGTGATAATATTAGAGGATGAGACCTTTTGGAGGTGATTAGGTCATGAGGATGGAGCCCTCACAAATGGAATTAGTCTCATTTTCAGAAGAGACTCCAGAGAGCAACCTTACCCTCTGCCTTGTGAGGACAGCCAGCACACAGCCACCAGACACTGGATCTGGCGGCACCTTGATCTTGGATTACCTGGCCTCCAGAACTATGCGAAATAAATTTCTACTATTTATAAACCACCCAGTGGATTGTATTTTATTATAGCAGCCTGCATGGACTAAGGTGGAGCAATAGCCATACCAAATCTTACAACGTCTTATAAAATCTGTATAGTTAAAACGGTATAGTGTTGGTTCATGAACAGATGAAAAATCAAAGGTACAGAATCAAATTCTGGAAGTAGACAAAATGCATTTGGAAGTTTTATATGTAATAATGTAGCATCTCAAATCAATTAGGAAAATATAGACTTTTTAATATAGGTTGTTGGGACTTTTGAAAAAGATATTTGAAGAAAAGATAGATTTGATTCTCATATATTCAGATAAGTTCAAAATGACAGAGTTATGTAAATGCATACTAGTCTGGTAACAGAAAGAACTATTCACAGCAACAAGTTTCTGTGTTTCTTTTACAACAAAAGGAACTTGACTTTTTATATAACCAAGTGTAGCGTTTTAGTGACTCTTTGATAATAGTTTTTGTGAATTTAAATTTATTTCTTTTTGTATTTTTAGCAACACAGAAGAAAATAAAACCATACATGTTACTGAAAGAAAACATAAGCAAATGCCTTTAATTTGGGGAGTGGGGAGATTTGGACAAGCCCTTCTAACATGATTGACAGAGCTGCATTCTTCTAGGAGGATCGAGGGGGAATCCTCCTTGTATTTTCCAGCTTTTAGAAACTGCCTGCATTCCTAGGCTTATGCTTATATCACTTTGACCTTTCCTTCCATCTTCACATCTTTTTCTCTGACTTTGACTTTCCCACCTCCCTTGTATAAGGACCCTTGTGATTAAATTGAACTCATATGGATATCCTCACCTCAAGATCCTTAGTCACATCTGCAAAGTCCTTTTGCCATGTAAATTAACGTATTCACAGATTCAGAGAATTAGGAAAGGATATCTTTGGGAAGCAGTTAACTCAGTCTACTATAGTCTTCTCTGTGGTTTTAAAAAATTCATATCCATTCTACGTGCCAAATACATTCACTATTTTTAAGGTCACTGAAAAATCTCAACTTATTATAGCATCAACTCAGAGTGCAAACTTTCTTCTAAGTCTCATCAGCTGAAAGTCCCAAATCTTATAAATATCATCTAGGTAAGAAAAGGGTAAGACTATCGATAGGATCAAAAATTCCTTTCTATCTGTGTACTTATAACACTGGAAACCAAGTTATCTGCTTTTAAAATACAATGATGGGGCAGACACAGGATAGCAGTTTTAGACTTTTTCTTTCAAAAAAGGAGAAAAAGAAGGAAAAAGGGAATCATCCATTTCAAACAATTTTGAAATTGAACTGGGCAAACTCCATTAGGTTTGAAGTCCTAGGAATAATTCTTTGTGTCTTAAGGCTCTAGCATCTGGGCTTAAACCTCACCTCTAGAGTCATTCTTTTTTTCACCTGAGGAGTAGCACATATTTTCAGCTGACTGGTTTTATCAGCCTGTTTCCTGCGTTTAGGAATTTCAACAGGAGATTTAATAACCCTTTTCTTTTTCTTCTCTCTCTTTTGACCAAAGTTGGTAACGCTTCTGTTGGTATGAAATTCTCAAGAACCTTGTAGGTCTCCCATGTATATCATGGAGCTTCACTTCATTTGGTGATAGTCTCCTGTATAGTGTATGCTAGACAATCTGTTCTGAATCCTGGATTCTGTTGAGTTGACTGAGGGATCTGTGAGTGTCAATTCTGTACATACATTACATACCTACATACCTACATACATACATATATACATACACATACATATATACGTGTGTGTGTGTATACACATACATTCAATAACATAGATGAGCCTCAGATGCATTATGGTAAGTGAAAATAAGCCAGATTTATTCATAACATTTTTGAAAAAGGTAAAACTATAGGGATAAAGAACAGATCAATGGTTACCAAAGACTGCTGGGAAAGAGGTTTGACTGAAGGACGTAGCACAAGGGGATTTGGGGGAGATGCTGAGGGAACTGTTTTGCATCATGTTTTGGTCCTTATGCAAAACTCAGAATTGAGTACCACACAGAGTGAAATTTACTGTATTTAAATGAAAAATAAGTAACCAAAAATACAAAAAGAAACAGGAGAGGTGGAAGGAGAAGAAATTAAAGTTCATATTAGATGACTTCACTTTAAAAAAATGAAAATTCCAGACAGAGAAAGTGAATATGAGAGAAAAATAAGCTTTTTCTCTCAGGGAAACATAACTTGTAATAATACCTTCTCTCTCTGCCTCGTTCATGTTTTCCAAGGAGGGCAGATCCCATAGAGAAAATTCAGCACTCATGTCTGAAGTTTCTTGCACTGAGCCCAGCTTCAAAACTGAGCCTTCATTTCTGCAGCTTTAAAATAGAATTTAACAAAGCTAGAGTTAAACTCTCCGTTTGAAATGTAGAGCATCTGCTGACCTTTAATTCATTAATAATAGAATAATTTATATACTATCCTACAAGTTACTTGAGGATAAGATCTGGTTCTGCCTTTGATTTTCTCAAAGTTCCAACCACAATCCCCTGCTAATACTGCAGACCCTCAGTCTATCTATACTGATGGCTACATCTGTCAGCAAACATTCTCTCTTAGAAATGCAAATATCCTACAGGTTTTGAGAAATTTTTTCTTCATACTGTTTTATATTTCATATATATATATTTACAATAAGCATGAATTACTTTTATAATTAGAAAAACAAAGTTGTTTTTTGCAAATGCAAACACATCTGGGAGAGTTGTTTCAACCTTATTGCTTTTCTTGAAGCAACCGAGTTAATTTGCAGGAAGGGAGGGAGTTTTGATCTGGGAAGGGTTCAAAATAAGTCATTTGAGAACAAGGGTTACTTTTGAGATGGAGCTTACAGTGGTTGGAGAATGCCGGAGGTTTGATGAGAGGTAGATAGAGATGCAGAAAGGAAGGTGCAAAATGAACTTTCATATTTTCAAAACATTTTTGTCTGTCACCACTACAATAATAATAAGAGGAGGAGAGAATTTGCTTTTCCCTCCTTATTCCAGACTGACTTGATTCTGTACCTTAGGATCCTGGAAACCTCATATTTACTAGAATAGTATTTCCCAGCCAAAATTCCAATAATTAAGGTTAATTACTGACAAAATTCTTCAAGCTAATATGGAAATGAGAAAATAAAAAAAGAGTATAGAATTTTTCATACAGTTTACTTATTTTTTAAAAAAATTTTATATGACCTCTCTAAATTTGATGTGAATATGTTCTTTATAGAACGATAATGATAGAAGATCTCAATCTTTAAAGACTTTTCTAGATTTTGACATTAAAAATCTGGGCTTTAGTGCATTAGACTCTTAAGCTCCGTGATGGTAGAGAGCATAACTGTCTTCATTCACCCCGCACTGCGGCTCTGTGCCTCGCACTCTGTCCAGTACATAAAAAGTTGTACATAAATATCTCTTGACTCTCTGTGTTAATTAAGCGGTGGTATCAGCCGCTTTGAATTAGATTGGGATCTAATCCCTTTGAGTAACTCTAGAGGGAGTTCGCTCCAAGCTGGCAAAGTTCCTAAACAGTACATTCACATGCTGCAGATCCAAAATATAACTTTCTTATGCTATTCGGTGTCGTTCTAACACTATATTTTTCAAATATACGTTTCTTAGTTTGTTAACTTAGGTATAGTCCAACATCTTCCCACAAAATGTAAATTTCTCTGTGTCTAATACAGCATCTGGCACATGGCAAGTATCAGAACATTTTTTTTTGTTGTTGAATGAATCAATGTTCTACTTTACCGCTATCTTAACAGTGACAGTGCCCTGGTTATTTTGCATTCTGTGGTTGTGGGCACATCTGGCATTGGGTAATCACATTTACAGTCTTCTCTCTCACTGTTCCCACCATATACCATGTGCTACTGTGACACAAAACCTTCACAGATGATGTCTGGGCTGAGTGTTAAAAGGATGAGAGGACAAGGGAAAATTCCAAACAGAGAGCAGTGTATCAAATAGAACAGCATATAGTTCCAAGTTCTGCTTGCCAAATTGTTCTGTCTGGAAATATTTTCACTTTTCCAGATACCCCTAGACAAAATGACTTGTGATTTCTAGTTTTCTCTTGATCTTTTCAGTAGGCTAAACTCTCTTATTTATCTTCAGAGCTGTAGACTTTTGCTCAAAGAAGTGCACTATGAATGTTAATTAAATAAATTTCATATGTGAGATTCTCTAATAACAGTAAAGTATTTTAGTAGCACTTTGCAGTTTGAAAAACCCATTGTCAGGTTCATAAAAACTGTGAGATAGGTAAGAGAGGTATTTATTTCCATTTCACTGGTTAAAAAACTGTGTTATGGACTGAAAGCCTGTGTCTTCTCAGAATTCATATTTTGAAATACTAACTCTCAAATGCGATGATATTTGGAGGTGGGGCCTTTGGGAGGTAATTAAGTTTAGATGAGTTTGTGAGAGTGGATTCCTCATGATGGGACTAGTGCCCTTACAAGAAGAGGTGGAGATATACCAGAGCCTCTTTTCTCTACCATACGAGCCTATAGTGAGAAGGTAGCCATCTCCCAGCCAGGACGAGGGCACTTGTGACAAACTGAATCTGCAGGCACCTTGATCCTGGAAACCCCAGCCTCCAGAGTTGTTGAAACCACCCAGTTGATGGTATTTTGATATAGCAACCGCAACTAAGACATGAAGATCAAGGAATTAAGCACAGTCCAAGATCTTACAGCCAGAATGCACTTGAGCCAGCACTTGAATCTCGGTCTCCTGTTCTCAAGCCTAGTGCTCTTGGTACTCACTCACTCACTCACTCTTTCTTTTGTTCATTCCTTCAACAAGTATTTATTAAATATTACGTTCCTTCTTAAATTTCCAAGCACCAGATAGAGTGCACCTGGAAAGATTAAGCAGTGTAGTTCTCACAAGGACCTAGCAGGGGTAGAGCAGCAGCAGTGTTTGGGGACACCTGGAGCTGGATATGGGAAAGGGCAAGCTGGGAAGGGAACATTGTTAGCAGTGGTAATTTGAAGTTCATGAGTAGGGAAGGTTTATTCCCAGAGAAGCCCTTTTAGGGGTAGAATAAAGTAAACACCAAAAGAGGTAAGTCCAATGCAGTCTGGATATGATTTGCAAGGTGACTGTTGAGGTAGGGGCAGGGCTCAACACAAGGATCTGGACCGTCTGGGGAACAGAGCTGATCTAGGTCTATGGGAGTGAGCAGAAATAGTTTCTCAGAGGGCCAAAGATCTTTCAGCTGCTGTTGCAAATAGAATTCGATTAGAACTTTCCCCTGGACATATTTAGACAGGCTGTTGAACTGAGATAACTTGTGTTTATTTTGATCCCAAGGCTGAGAAATAAATCAGTTTAGTTCATGAAGGTTCTTGTGGCCCTGCTTTTTCAGATTCACATACCAATAATGACTGAGACAAAATTTAGGTTTAGTGAATTAGGTCAGTGGACCCAAGTGAGATTATTGAACAACTTTGCCATATTGGAAGTTCAACATGGATTCAGAGTACCCCATACTGATGACCTTATGCTAAAATGATTATTGTCATTTAGAACAATTATTTCCCTGTATTTATAACATATTCTACTTTGAGAACTGGTTGTGACATTCATGTTTTAGAACATATTAAATAAAACTCTACTTCCGCTTTTGCTTTTACTTGAGTTTGAGGGCAGAAACTAATAACACTGAGACAAATACCAGCATTGTGAGACCAAGCTAAATTATTTATCACTAAAAAAGAAATCTCTTTTCTCTATTTTCTTTTTTCTCTTCAGCAAAAATCTGTGCAAATCTGGTTTTGTAGCTTCAATTCCATTTGGTGTCTGAAATTCTTCCATAAACCATTTATCTACCCCCAAACTCTACACTCCCATTTTCCTTTACTTGAATGGGGTCCCTTAATGTCAGACTAGTTCTCTGGGATCCCCAGACAGTGTGTGATCAAGATGGGTACTTGAACTTCCACAGTTTTTAATGATCTTTAAAGACATGTTGTTCCACCGATGAGGCAACACTGTGATCCGCTGATTGAAGCCTGAGGGAAAAATATGAGTAATGTCATACTGTCAAGCCTGGACAGAGCAATGTCACACACTATAAGAATTCTGTGACACTTTTGAGAAGTGAGTAAAGGACCAATTGCCATTAAAAAATATTGTCTCAGAATCACCCAAGCTCTGCTATGATTAGACTATTTACCTTTTCAAAGCCTGCATGGACTATGTAATGGGAAATGCACATTTTTGGAAGTCCCTAACATTCAGTGTAGAAAAAGGTTACCAAGTTCCTATATAATAGCATTATCATTTCCAGCCTCTCCATATTCATCTTCAAATGCATTTTCTTATTTATGGAATGACTTCTTCTGCCCTTGCCTCTTAGTATTTGTTTGGTTGAGGTGTGATTGAGATTTCTGTGGCTCTTATCTGATCCTAGATAGGTCCTTTATTCAAGAGAGTGAATTTTTAAATCAGCAACTCTCCAGGTCAACTCATTCTTTTACTACTCCTGAGAATCTGGCACAATGAACATTAGAGGTGAGAATGTCATTAGGCTTTTTTATGGAGGAGGAAGCAGTATGGACCACACTGCTTCAAATATAAAGGAGGAAGCCGAGTTGTGAAGGGAGAATGCTGAGCATGGCTTAGTATAATAAAGAACAGGAAAACTGAGACAAATGAATGGAGGCATTCAAGTCTTTCTGAAAGCCTGCTTAAAGTGTACCCTTTGAAGAGAGTGTTAGTCACCATTAGTAGGGGAGTTGGGCAGATTGGTAGGAAATTACTGTAGAGCAAGAACAAGTTCTTTTTAAAAATGATTATAGAGCATTTGGAATGATAATAGTAGAATAGTGTCTGAGGTCATGATTAGCTATGCACCTTGACCAGATAGCTTCACCCCTCTAGTTCTCAGTTTCTCCCTCTGTTGAATGAGTGCAGCTGATGATATTAGCGAACTGACTTTCTGTCATTTTGTTATCTATTGTTGTATGAGCATGCTAGCTTTGCATATATGTAATTTTCTTTTTTTCCTGATCCATTTGCAAAGGAAAATGAAAGTTAATCTTCAGGGAAAACTGACTGTTTTAGATACTAAAAGGCCATGTGTTCAACTTGACTCAAAGGAATAAACATTTATTGAGTATCTAATATGTGCTTAGCTAGTAATATTTTATAGACTTTAATAGGATTAACAAGAAAAATATAGTCCGATCTTTTTTTTGATAAAGAACTAACAATCTCATTTGGTGAAAACAAAACAGTCGAGTATTAGGCTCTGATAAGATTCTGAACTGAATATAATCAAGCTATAAATTAGATCATCCATCAGAATTTTTTAAGAGATGTATTGAGCATCTCTTAGGTTAATAGTAAGAGTGATTATTGACCTCTACTTAATGAGTGAAGGGTTCCAGAGTTTAATGAAGTCGGGGCAGGGCAAGAATGGGTTTGCCACTGTGCCTTGAAGCTTTGTGAATATAGCAGCTTCTAATTGGTAAAACCCACTTTAACTTTCTCCTTTGATTCAGCCTCAACTCTGTGTCTGCCTCTCCAACCTCAGCTCCCAGTGAGAACATCTGTTAGAAATTCTACATTGAAGATGTACAGTATTGACTTGATAACATAAGTTCCATCGTTCGGCCTCACGTATATTCATTCATTTAAGGGCTCAAATTGCTCACACTATTACCTACATATTATTAAGAGGACTGACATTATTTGCAATAGACAGAGAAGAAAGTATAAGATTTAATATTTAGAGATTGGCTTATTTTTTTAAGAATTTCTATTAAATTAGTCCTTAATGTCAAATATACATAAACATTTCCATGTGGAAAAAATAAATGGGAATCTTTCAAAATGTAATTGGGAAAATCCTCAAGTGAGGTGCTTAGAATTGATTTGCAGATGTTGAACCATCCTTGCATCTCTAGAATAAATCCCACTTGATCATGATGTATGATCCCTTTAATGTACTGTTGGAATTGGTTGGCTGTTATTTCATTGATGATTTTTGCATCTGTATTTATCAAGGTTATAGGCCTGTGATTTTCTTTTTCTCCTCCTCTTCCTCCCTTCCCACCTCCCTTCAGTTTACAAAACCAGGTGTTTTCAGGGCTTGTCTCTTTTCTGCAGAATCTAAGGATCGAGTTGATTGATACGGTGCCCAGATTCCTCTTTCCTCAGGGACAAGTTCTGTACCTTTAAAATTCCCTCCCAATTGTGGATTGCCGCAGCTGGTTATATTTTTCTTTCCTCCTGAGAACTTGTTCATGCCTCTTCTGCCCATCTCAAAACTATCCTTTTATCCTTTGTTGTGTAGGCTCTGATCATCCAACTTTTTTGTCCCTTTCAGAATGAATGATTTCATTCGTATTTGTAGATTTGGTGTTTCTACGGAAGGAAGTGAGTTCAGCATCTTCTTAGGCTGCCATGTTGAACGCTTTTCCAGTGTAACTCGTATTTCACCTTAATTTTTGAAGATAGTTTTGCTGGTTATAAGATTTCTGGATGATACTTTTTTCTCTTTCAGCACTTATACTGCCATCCCACTTCCTCTGCTGTCCATCGTTTTCAATAAGAGATCAGTTGCAAATCTTATTGGGACTCTTTTGTATATGACAAATATTTTATAATGGATAATAATCCTATCTAAACTTTGTGCCAGAAACAGAGACATTATTTTTATTATACTCGACAGTAAATCATTTTGCTAAGATTGTTTGTTGTACAAATATCCTTGAAAAGACTGTCCAGAAGATAGGTAGCCAGTAGTGCTTATGGATACAACATGTACATAAATGTGAGAGACCCATGGAAAATTGTCTTCCCATCATGTGAATCACTTAGGTTGAATATTTTTGCAGTAATAACTTAGAAAGCACCTGGAAATGGGAACTTCATTGGAAATGGAGTGTTTCATGTAGGCGACATTTTTACATTTGCCAGAATTTGAAATGATAAATATTGGTGATGGGAGCATTCCAAAAATATATAAGAAATTCCTGTGTCATTTTAAACAGTTTATAGAAATACTACAGACATTTATTAGTGTGCAGGCACAAAATAATAGTTATAACTTCTTCAATAAGTTAACTATGCTTTAGGGAGATCTGACTGGTATTTGCTTAAAAGGCTCCCCAAAGCAAAAATGACAATACTCTAGAGTAGGAATTGGCTAACCAGCTAGTCAAATTTAGTAGGTTAAACTCTCATAACGATAGTTATTTAGGAACAATTATTTAAGAATTATGCTCAAGACACTACTTCTAAGAGTGTGTGAATTATAAGACCTTATACCCTCTTGAGTGGTGAGAAATTGCCTTTACAATACACTAGCCAATCTACATTTTAAATATTAACAATTTTAATTAGTGAAAACCCATTACTAATACACATTACTTAATTTCACTAGTGAAAACTCATTTCTAACATTTTGTATGCTAAATAACAAAACATCCAGTGTGGATGAGAATAGTTAAAAAATGCTTATAGTGGCTGATTCTTTTCATATTAAGTTCTGGGAAGTGTAATCTTGAGCAGGACAAAAGACTGACCTTAGAGGATAGAGTAAAACTCACCAACCTAGATATGCATATTCACTGTCTGCATTGTCATGTAGTATAAGTTCTAGGCCTCATTATAAGGGATTACTGTTTATTCCATTTTTACAACTGAGTAAACAGAGGCACAGAGAACTTATGGGACTTAGGGTTACATAGATAGGAAATGGCAGACCTATTTCGGAGTCAGCATCTACTTCTGTTCTGTATATAACTCATTGTTGCATTCTGCTGCATCTGTAATTTGTCCCCCCATATTCTGTTGATTTCCATTATTTACTTCTTTTATGGGTCTCTTTTTCCTGCCTCTACTTGTTAGCAAATTAATATTCTCTGAGAGCTGAAAATCCAGATATATGAGTATTTTGAGCTTTTTGCTTTTAAATAGCAGTCAATGGGACTGGATGAAAGAATAGGGCCCTCGATACTGAGACCTTGTAAAAGCTGCTTCTGATATTCTTAAGGGCTGTGGAAATCTGTCCTCTCCATAAGTGGTTTGTGACTCTTTTTAATTTTAAGGTTAACAAAGGGGGAAATGGGAGCAGGTGATGGCTGGGTTGTACTTGATGACTCTGGCTCCATTCGGGAGCACGTTTCTGTGGTGACTGGCTGTATTGTGCAAGGATAATTATTAATTCTAACTATCAGCAGGGCTTGAGTCAGATTAATCTCCATATGGCAGAGAGACACAAGAGATCCCAGTGTAACTATCGATACACACAGGTCCCAACCTTATCTACATGCTGGCACAGAGCATGTCAGTTTCTAATTCTTCTTTGGGAATATATCATTTGATTCATGTGTGAAAGATCAGTGAGGGAGGAGTATAAATCCCACTTTTGTTCAGCCTTCTGGTCAGTTCGAGCCTGCTGATTTCTGCAGTACACATAATGTATAACAGAATGGCAACCTCTCAGATTTACAGTCTTTCCTTTGAGTAAAAATTAAGGAGGCCACCATTTATTAACATTTCAAATACATAGACACCTGTTCTGGTTAGCGGTACAAGTTTAGAGAATTTCGATGAGTGAAAAGACTTTCTAAATCTTTTTACCCAAGCTATTAATTTATGAGCAAAAGCAAGCATATGTGAGCGGTGAACAGTGTGTCTACTAGATTATTCTTTCATATCAATCAAGTCTTTGGTCAAATGTTCCTTTCATCTGACAGGTCTTCCCTGGCCATACTATATAAAGCAAGACTCCTCCCTATCCCATGACACTCTAACTTCCCTCCCCAGTCCATGACACTGTCTCACTTCCATCCTACCTTCTTTATGTACCTTTAAAAATTTATCACCACCTAATACATACTTATGTGCTGGCTGTTTGACTCCCTCACTTAGAATTTAAGGTCAATGAGAGCAAGGTCTTTGTCTCACTCAAAGTTACATCCTTAGAGCCCAGATGAGTGCCCAGCACACAGTGGGGGGTCAATGAATATTTGATAAAGGGAAATGAAATGTTTACAAAGTTTTTTCTCTTTGTAGTGGCAGTAGAGAAATGCAGTTAATATCATTTAACTTTTAAAGGAAAGAACTTTAATTTGCCCAATGCTGTTGGCAAAGAATGTTTCATTCAACTGCCATTAGCCCTTGTCCTGGAATGACTCCATGCTGTAGAATTACAAATATTCCTGCTTTCACTTGGAAGAAATTGTATGGTAGCAACTAAATTTTTCCTCTTTTTAACATGCGATTTGCTATTTATTAAGTAAGTAGATTATCCCTAATAGCAAGGCACAAATAATAAGCATTTTGATTAAGACAAGTTGGAGAAAAGCCAAAAGATAATAAAAGTAAGGAAAAAATATGGCCTCAAATTAAGTAAATTGACTATATAATGAGAAAAAGAGTTTAATAAGTTACCAGCGGCCCCAAAATTAAGCATTAGTAATGTTTATTACTGGAAATCTGCAGAACCTAAAGTAAATTATTCTATTTCTTCAGAGCTTAATTTAACCAGTAGTCGTAATGATAACAGAAAACTTTTCAGGGAAGAAGGCCATTATGAAAAGACAGGAGGGATTTGCCCAATAATTCTTAGATATTGCTAATGGTATCAAATGGTCATATTCCATAATATGCTATTTTCCAAATCCACAAGCCTTCGACACAATTCCTTTTAATTCTCCAGTTGAAAATGCAAAAATTTCACTTTGCCAAAATTTATAGCTGAATTTTAAAATTCAGTAGGCTTTTAGCATGTTCCAACTCCTTCATGTTACAGACAAGGAAACTTTTACAGACAAGGAAACTGAGACTAGATTTTCCAACAGTCACAGGAGAGCATACAAAACATGGGCCACCTGTATTTTGAGAGGCCTTTGTCAAAGTCGATTTCTGCATAAGATTTTCAGTCGGTCATATCTCCTCAAATTCCTTATGTTTTTCCTTTCACTTTACAGGTCTTCTCTCACTCTTCATTTTCCTCTCAATCCTTAACACAGTGACAATCCCCATCCTACTCCTCACTGGCATATAAAACTATAATAAAGGTGATGATGATGGTGATGATAATAATGATCAGTATTTATTGGTCTCTTACAATGTGTTGAGACTCAGTTTATCTATATTTTATCATTTGATCCTCCCAATACCCTGTGAGGTAGATACCACTAGTATCCACATTTTTGGAAATGAGGATGAGAAGGATTAGTTAATGTCTAAGACCATTTGCTTTATAGAGGTGAGCTCTGTTCTCAAATGTAAGGAGTTTTCACTATACAGAACTTCATTTCATGCTGGCTTATTATGGTCTCATGTCTCACTTTTGCCTGCCAAATAGGACTGTAAGATCCTTTAAGCTGGAAACATCCTGTGTTTTCTTGGTACACTGCTTAAAGATTTTAATGATCACCAAGTAGATTTCAGTAAATAGTTTCTGATTGTTTGATACTATTGCGTAAGATTATTTCCTCTTTCAGAGTCCTAGAGAAGAGAGATGACTATCATATCTTGTTTCTTGTTTCCCTGTCACACTGCACTTGAGAGTTTCTTGAGACAGTTTTCACTAACAGAGATGAGTTGTTTGATTCACCCAAATCCAACACAAAGTGGTGCTTTCTCTCAGTGATTTAATGGCTAAGCTAGACAATGCCTGTTCCTTTATCCTTTTCTCATAACAACTATTTTAAGATTTTGGTCTGCTATGAGACTGATCTATACAGCTCATTCATTAGTCTGAAATCAATCATAGAATATTTGAGCTCAATATGACAGAGAAAAATCCAATTTTACTCTCCTTTTACAGACAAGGAAACTGAGACTAGTTGGCCAAAGCAGCCACCATGTTTCTTAATAATTGGCCCCTGGCTACTTCCTCTTCACTATTATTGAGCCACTGTAGAAGCCATGAAGGATGCTGAGTAAGGTCTTATCTCCTGACCCCTATGCAAATGAAATATCAACAAAAAGGTAATAGGTTACAATCTGTTAAGAGTTCAGAGAAGGCAAAGGGTACTCAATGTGGACTTACAATGGTTCAGAAAAAGTTTCTCACAAAAATATATAGATAATTTGTGAATTAAAGGTTGGGAAAGATTTTGACAAGAGGAAGAGAAGGAAAAGGGTTCCAAAGTGGAGTGGTATAGAAATGGTAAAACCAAAGCCATGTTTGTGAGCTACGAGAATATTTGGCTGGAGGGAGGACCTCTTATACTAGTGGGAAGAAAATTCCCTCTACCAGAGATTTAATTAAGTAATTTCCACATCAGAAAAATGGTAGTGCTGGTGAGTCTGTGAAAGTGTGGAGTGGGGTGGTTTTGAAGGTTCATTCACCCCCAGGCTCCCTTTTACTACTTCCAAGAGCATCTTTTCCATTTCTTTAAATCAGTGGTCCCCAACTTTTTTGGCGCCAAGGACCAGTGCTCCTATGAGAATCTAATGCCTGATGATCTGAGGTGGAGCTGAGGCGGTGATGCTAGTGCTGGGATCAGCTGCAAATACAGATGAAGCTTCGCTCATTCGCCTGCCACTCACCTCCTACTGTGCAGCCCCATTCCTAATAGGGCACAGACTGTACCGGTCCATGGCGTGAGTGTTGGGCACCCCTGCTTTCAATGATTGGAGCTATTTTTGTTATTATTCCCTATAGAATAAGGATGGACTAGATGATTATGTCCCATATCAAATTACTCCCAAATCTCAATAACTCAGAATAATGGACACTTAGTTTTCTCATGTAGTACATGTTCATAGAAGGTGTCCTGGGTACTCTGCTCTTGTTTTTTCCATATTCTGGAACCCAGAATCTTGTTGGGCAAACTTATACTCCTATAAACCTCTTTACCCAACTATTCTCTTTGCTATATACATCACGATGGTGGCCATGGTAGAGGAAAAAGGGGAGTTCTGGAGGGTCTCACATTCAAATTAAATGCTTTAGACTGGAAATGGCACACATGACTGCCACTCACACTTACTAGGCAAAAGTAGCCATGTGGACTCTCCCAGCTGCTTGGGACATGCAGTCCTACCATGTGCCCAGAAGAGGAGGGACCTAGTAATATTTGGTGAAATTCACAAATAACGAAAGCATTTTCATTTTCTTTTTCCTTTTTAAAAAAATATTTTACTTGCATCATTCTACACTTGGCTGTCTGAAATTTAAACCTGCCAGCATGCCCGTAGACACAGCCGAAGGTCTTTAATTGTTTCTGGTGATCGAAGATCATGGAAATGAGACTTCCTTCTTTTCCTAAAGTAGAATTTTGTGTGTGTGTGTGACATCCTTTAGAAAACAAAGTGGGGTTAAAGAAAACTATTTCCTTGTAGGATTAAGTTATGCATTTGCATAGCAACACAAAATTGGGAGAGGGAGAGAGTTGGAGAGAGAGGAAAAGACATAATGGAAATCTCATTTTGGTGTTCATTGCAATGTCACTCCTACAGCAAAATTACCTTGTATCCCTGACAAAGATGAAAGGTTTTACTCCTCCTGGTTATCAGCAACAACTCCTCCATTAACCATTCATCTCACCACTTATGTAGCAATTTATCCAAATGTATATGTAAAACTAAATATAAATAAAAGAGCTAATTTATATTGGCATACTAACATAGGCAGGTAAGGAGGTGGTTGGGAGAAATGCTAGAAAAGAAATGAAAAATAATATTAAATCCATATTTCACAAGGCACAGGAAAGAGATTTCTCATTAGCTCATTCATCTCATTATCTTCCCAGAAGACATTTTAGTATTCACTTTCACAAAGACAGTTTTTATAGGTTCAGTATTTTCTTGTTTAAATGTAGGTTTAAGTATCTACAGAAAAAAATACATGTTCTCTAGAAATGTTCACCTTCACTTATAATGTTGACTCAAGGTAGGTATTAGGAAAGTTTATTCTTCAAAATCCAGCAATCTAAATTCCTTCCTTCAGCATCACGAAAGGTAACAATAGAGAAAATGCCTGAATTGAAATTAGAATGATTCAGGTTAGAGAAACGATGGGATTTCTTGACAGAAAAGATTACTACACACTAGAATAATTTATGATAACAAGAAACAATATTATGTATTATGAGCCTCTGCTTACTATATCCTTAACAATATATTGAATATATGTGTATGTATATATACGTACATATATGTAGACATATATACACATATATGTATACATACATTATTTCTAATCTTTATAGTGACTTCATGATGTGGGCATACATTAATATCCCAATGCCCAATTAAAAAAAAAAGGCTCATAAAGATAGCAGAAACAAGATGTAAATCCAAGTCTAAAAAACCTTAACTATTTCTTGAGATGAGTGGAATTCTTTTAATCTTCATGATAATGGTGACAGTAATAATGATAGTAGGTAACAGTTATTGAGCATTTACTACCTGCCAGCCTCTCCCATAAGCCCTGTAGAAGTATTAACTCATTTAATCCTCAAAAATATTCAGTGAATTAAGTGCTAATGCACCATTTTATAGATGAAGAAATTGAGGTGAGACTAAGGGAGGTTGAGGTAGTAATGGTAGTTGTTAAGAGAGAACCTGGGCTGACTTCAGTTGATCTTAACCCCAAGAGGACAGAGCGTGAGGGAAACTTACAGAACTACAGTTCTCTCTGCCCATGGTCCTCTTTGCCATTCAGTGCCAATACCATGAATCACAGGATGTTGTGAAGGGATTTGGTTAAGCATGTGAACTCTAGATTCAGACTGTCTTCTTTCTAATCATAGCTGAACAGATTTGGGGGAAAGTATCTGTATTATTTTCCTAGGGCTGCCATAGCAAATCACCACAAACTGGGTGGCTTAAAACAACAGAAATGTATTATCTCCTCTTTTGGGAGGCCGGAAGTCTAAAACAGGGGTGTGCAAGTACTAGGGAAGGCTCTGACTCAGGCCTCTTTGCTGCTGGTGGTTGCTTGGCTTGCTGACATATCACGTCAATCTTTGTCTCTCTTTATATGGCATTTTCTGTGTGCTTTTATATTTCCAGATTTTCATCTTCAAAAAGGACACCAGTCAGATTGGATTAAGGCCCACTGTAGTAAAGTATGACCTCATCTTAACTTGATTACATCTTTAAAGACCCTGTTTACAAATAAAGTTCCATTCACAGGTTCTAGGTGGATATGATTTTTGTGGGGAATACTATACAACCTAGTACTGACCCTAGAATTTTCTAAGTTATTTTCATGAGTAGAATGAGGATAAAAATTACACTGTGTCATAAGCTTGTTGTGAGACAAATATATATAAAGAAAATTTAAGAATAGCGTCAGAACAGAGCAAGTGTTATTCATGTGTTAACTATTTTGACTACGTATAGCTTCCATTAGAAACTTGATAGGGTCAAGAGTTTTGTTAGCACTGGTCCTGTTAAAAATGGGCATGTGCATTTTCCCCCAGCCCTTGTACTTTTTTTTTTTTTTTTTCATTACAGAGCTGGCTGGTGGCTAATACTGGTGCTTATAGAACTTGGTTTCATTGCAGCAAGGTTGGCTTTGATCCTAATCAATGCAGCAACAGAGTAAGATCAATATACAACTCATTCTTTATATAGTGATATAAAAATACCACCTTTTTGTAGGGAGAGTATTCTTCTTTCCTTTTATTTTAGGTTATTGTCTTTCCTCTTTTTTCTGTCAAGATTTTGCATTTAGTGAGATTCGTGCAGGATATCAAAGGGAACTTTCACTGTGGCCCGAGCATAAGAAAGTATCAGATTGAGACAGCAAATAAATGAATTCAGACAACAATTACATCTGTGTCTGTGAGTGAAATGAGACTTCACTTTGGCGCTTGCTAGCCACCCGGCCCAGAAACAAATTAAAGTAAGATTACTTGACAGTGTAGAAGTTTGTGTGTTTTAAAAACAAATCCTGTTGTCAGCTGCTGACTCTGCTTAATATTTCTTAATAAGTTCAATCAATGATATTACTCAGTTGAGTCAATGTTTGTTTTCAATCATAGCTCTTTAAATCGAGGGTGACTTAGCATATCCAGGGTCACTCCTTCATTTTATTGTTGGGGAAATATTGATCTACTTGGGTTTGTAATGGGATGTGACATGAAGTTCTTCTTTTCTCCCCTGGCCGACCCTCCCATTCTTCAAGTTCCCAGTTAGTAGGGAGTTGAAGAATTGTGCTGTAGATTGGGGATGTAGATGGCCACCACCCAAGAGAGCTTGAGGCACTTTGTGAGTCTCTTTCTTTAACCTGACTATGCAGAATGACTTTTGAAATCAAAAGTCTATTTCAGCAGAAGAAGGAAGAGTCACAGAAAATGAAAACTAACAAACAAAAAAAAAAAAACCCTGCCCATTTATTACCGGCAGTGGGAGCTGGAGAGAGGTAAAGGAATCTCAGCTCAGTAGCACCGTGCAGTTTCTGAGATAAGTTTTAGCAAAATTTGTTCAGTTGAAGTTCTTTTGGGTTCACATCAATTAAAATTTTAAATTTAGAAAAATAGTTGTACAGGCTCTCATTTTGTTCAAGGTGACTTTATTTTCAGTTTTACTTTTGGCAGCACTTCTGCAAATAATTTTAAAGATTAATTTTGTTTTGCTGTATTTGAATTTTTAATGAATGCATATTTTGTTAGGATTCCCCTTAACCCTAGGCATGCTTGGTACTGCTTATGAAGTTCTCGCTAAGAATTTGCATATACTAGGCATTCTAAGGATAAGTCAGTCAGATCTTCCACTTAAGCTCTGTCTGAAAAGACTTTATGATGTGCTCATGACAAGTCAGACTGACAGTAATAGAAAAAATAATAGAGGATAATAAGGAGGAGACTAAGTAAAAAACTTTTCTATTAAATATTATTGGGGTGACATGATTAATAAAATCAAATAAGTTTCAAGTGTACAATTCAGTATATATATATGTCATATATATACTGCATTGTGTGTTCACCACCCAAAGTTAGATTTCCTTCTGTCACTGAGTATTTGACCTTTTTTACCCCTCTCTGCCTCCCTCCCGCCCCCACTTCCCTCTGGTAACCGCTAATCCACAGTTCCTGTCCATGAGTCTGTGTTTGTCATGTTTGTTGCTTTCAGTTTCATATCCCAAATATGAGTGAAATCATACTGTTTTCGACTTTTTCTGTTTGACTTTATTTCACTTAGCATGATTATCATGAGACCCATCCATGATGTCACAAATGACTATATTTTATTTTTTCTTATGGCTAAGTAATATTCCATTATATGTATGTACCACATCTTCTTTATCCAATAGTCTTTTGATGGACAGTTTGGTTGCTTCCATGTTCTGGCCACCATGAATAATGCTGCTATGAACATCAGGGTGCATATATCTTTGTGAATAAATGTTTTCAGTTTTTTGGGGGTAAAAATCCAATAGGGGGATTGCTGGATTATATGGTAGATCAATTCTTAGTGTTCTGAGGAACTTCCATACTCGTTTCCATAGTGGCTGTACCAGTTTGCAGTCCCACCAGCAGTGTATGAGGGTTCTTTTTTCTTAGTATCCTCTCTAAAATTTGTTATTACTTGTCCTGTTGATAACAGCTATTCTAACAGGTGTGAGATGACATCTCATTGCGATTTGTTGGCCATTTGTATGTCTTCTTGGGAGAAGTATCTGTTCAGGTACTCTGCCCATTTTTTAATTGGATTGTTTGTTTAATTGGATTGTTGTTATTAAGTTGTATGAGTTCTTTGTATGTTTTGATATCAGGCCCTTATTGGAAGCATTGCTTGCACATATATTTTCTCATTCAGATGGGTGTGTGTGTGTGTGTGTGTGTACACACAACCTTGTGTCCATCCTGCATGCACCTTATGTCCATTCCCCTTCGTGGATTTGGATCATCACTCCCTCCCCTTTTCTTTTTTTTGTTGTCTCAAATTATCACTGTATAAGCTAAACATTCATTTCTAAGTTGCAGTAGCTGTTATCTTTTTCTATTTTTAGAGGTGTTTTTTTTTTCTACTTTTAATCATTATGTAATATTTAACCTTATGATACCCTGTTCTTAATAAGGGTTGCACTTTCCTGCTTCTGTTTGCCTTTTAGTTACCTTACTCATAGTTATATATTTTTTGTCCTTTTGTTTCAAGTACAATGACCCCTTCAGTATTTCCTGTAATGCAGGCCTTGTGGCAGAGAGTTCCAGAGAGTTCCCCCATCTCTTGTATGTCTGGAAAGGTCTTTATTTCTCCTTCAAATCTAAAGAAGAGCTTTGCTGGATGTATTATCTTAGCTGGTAATTTCTTTCTTTCAATAGTTTGAATATTTAGTTCTACTCCTTTCTTGCTTATAAGGTTTGCGCCGAGAATGCCAATGATAGTCTAAGGAGTTTTCTTTTAAAGTTACTGTCTTCTTTTCCCTGGCTGCCTTGAGAATTGTTTCTTTTTCATTAATTTTTGACAATTAAAAAAAAAAAAAAACATGTCTTGGAGAAGGCCTTCTTGGGTTGAGATAATTGGGTGTTCTCTTTGCTCCTCGGAATCAAAGATCCAGTTCTTTTTATAGGTTTGGGACATTCCCGTGGACAATTTGTTTGAATATGCTCTGTTCCCTGCTCCCTCTCTTCTCCTTCTGTATACCCATTATTCCTTTGTTGCTTTTATTCTGATGGAGTCAGATAGTTCTTGTAGTTCTTTCATTATTTTTCATTCTCAAATGTCTCTCTTCTCTCTGTGTCGTGTCCAGACTTCTGTCTTCAATATCACTAATTCTTTCCTCTATCTTGTCAGTTCTATTTTCTAGCTTGCTATTTCGTTCTTCATCTCTTTTAATGTGGTTTTCATCTCCAAAAGATCAATATGGTTCTTTTTATGGTTTTGATCTCTTTTGTAAAGTGTTTTGTTTGCTTATTTTGTTTCTAATTTCTTGGAATTGTTGGTCAGAATTTTCTTGCATATCTTTGAGGTTTTTTTTTAGAAGAGCAATCCTGAAATCTCTGTTGCTTAAATCACATATTTCTATGTCTTTGAGCTTATTTTCTGGAGATTTTTCACTTTCCTTCTGAGCTGCCTTGTTACCTTGATTGTTCATGGTATTTGGTGGACTATTTTTCTCTGCCCGGGTATTAATGGGAGTACTCTGCTTTTTTCTTATTTTTTAAAGAAAATTTATTATATAGTGATTTCTCTTTAGAAAGTTGCTAAGAAGGGTTTTTTTTTTTTTTTGGATTTCCAGTAGGTGGCATCCAAGCCTCTTCGATCTCTACTTTGAGGCTGAACATGCCCTTCTGTCTCTGATGGGCTGTGCCTCCTCTGTGATCAGGTCCCTCAGTCCCAGGGTTCCACCCCAATAAAAGGGTGTGAGTGGGTGCTGGGGGGTCTCAGTCTCTGAAGAGGTCCTGAAGTCTCGTTACTGCCCCAGCAGTCAGATGCAATGTTCTGCTACCTCCTTCAGACATAGACTGACTCGGTGGGGTGGGGTTGATTGGGAGAGGCCTGCGGCGTGTGGCTGTTTTCCTTCCCTTAGTGCTGTTCCCTAGATTTTAGCTGTCTTGCTTCAATATCACCGTGTCTGTCTCTGGTACTGGCTATCGTGTATATTTCAGTACTGGTTGTGCAAATTCCCCTGGGGCTCCGTGGTGGTAGCTCTGAAAGGATATTGAGGAAAGAAAGGTGTGCTCTTGGTAGGTGGGGGGAGGGCACAGCTAGGCTCCCATGACTCAGCCTCCCACTTGGCAGTGGTAGTTGCTAAGCCACAGCTGTCACCCCTCTGCACTCAGTCTCTGCTCTGCTCTCTGCCCTGATCCCTGGGCTCTACTGCGTGTAATATGCTGATTACTCAGGCAGCACTGCTCTGGGCTCCAAGGGACCAAGACCCGGCCACAAAATGTCCCCTCTTCCTCTTCTTGCAGGGAGTCCTGGCCGCCTAATGGAGTGCCTTCATTTCACACTCCTTGTCTTCCTCCCGGTCTCATGTGGTTTTCCCACCGTTGGCTGCTCTGATGCACAGATCTCAAACATGCTTGTATGCAGGTTAGGTGTTATTTGTTGAATTATAGATGTTCAGCTTGTTGTTATATCAAGGGGAGAGATCCGGGGCGATCCCTCACTCTATCATGCTTCTGACGTCACTCCAGGAACACTAGATTTGATCTGAGTTGCCATTTGAGTTGACCTCTGAAGTTAGTACTAGTATTATTTTTGTCTGTCTTAGGCTCCTTGGGTCATTATAAAATGAAGCACCTGGCCCCAGAGAAGTTTAAGTGTCTTCCTGCTCTGAAATTCAGTGTCTTTATCATTCTCTGACATAGACGGCCATCACCCACACTGCTTAAGGCAGTTTGTGAGTCTGCTTCTTTAATTGACCTAAAAGCAATTCAAACAAAAGGAAACAAAACACAAACAAACAAGTCCACTTAGATGAAGTAGCCCAAGCTGGGGAGCCAGGTGCTATCTCCCACTAGGGCGTATTGTAAGAAAGAACTTCCACTGAACTTGGGATCAAGGGATCTAGATTGAATTCCTCACTTTGTTGTTTCCTGGGAAAATCTCCTATTCTTTTTAGGTTTTGCTTTCCTTAGCTATAAAAAGAGAATAGCAATCCTTTCTCTCTTCACCATTTTGGGGTTTTCATATTGAACCAGTGAGATTTGTACTTGAAAGTTGTTTGCAAGCTGTAGTATTCTAAGTTGTACCTTGCACCCTAGAGATTTCTAGATCATAAGGAATACATGTGTCCTTTTGGGAGAGAACATCGAATTTCAGTTTGCTCCTTTGCACAAATCTTAGACACCCTATCACTCTACACAGAATTGCATACTCTACAAAATATCTTAGAAAACATTTAAAAGAACAGAAACATCATAGACCTACTTATCTGAAGTGTTTATGTCATCTCTAGTCACCATTTCATAAATACCGTTATCAACTCCAAGCAGTCCATAGAAAGAAATTCTGAATCTTTCTCTTTCTGATCTTGGCCATAAGGATTCTGGCACCTTCCTCTGCAGATGCCCTTAGCTCTAAGTTCTCCTCTGGCTTAAGAGCTATCTCTGAGCCCTTCACATTTTTTTTAAGAGCATCTCTAAGTTATTCGATTTTTAATCCTTCATTTAATAAGAATATTGTTAAGTATGACTATGTACTCAGTAATCTTAAATCCAAGAGTACTGCTTTGAACTTGTCAAAGCCCTGGTCCCCCTGGTTCTCATAAATGATAATAAAAAGCATCATTCAAAATATCTCAACTCCTTAGCACCTCATCAGCCACTTCCTAGAGTACACAAGGAAAGCCCCTTCTTTCCCATTCCTCGAACACACTCTTACATCTCCCTCTCTTCTGAAAAAAAAAACATGGGGAAAATCTGACAAGGAATATTCCTCCTCATCTTTATTTTATTCTCTGGAAGAAACTTTCTTCTTAAGACTCATGAAATAGCTATATTTTAGAGTTGTGTAGTTGACATAGTGTATTTTCTTTGGAAATTATGAATTCTGATGTGATTATCAAAATCAGAGGAGAAGCTAAGAAATGGTATTTCATACATTTAACAGATCATATCATATTTCACTTGATTTGAAACATTTATCTTGTTTCAATTTATAAGCATGACTTCCCTATCTGTAGACTGATCTTGTTCAGAATCTTTTCCAGTGACCTTGTCCTGTCACTGATAATCAGGTGGCATTGACAAATCTCTGAAAGTCAAGTGTGATACCTACAGTAAAGCCTCACCTGAAAGCTGCAAATGAAATCAGAGCTACCACAGCTTTGAAGAACAAAGTTAGGAGCCTAACTATAGTGTAATTGCTAATCCTCATCAGTGTTGATTAGCCTTTTGAAGGAGAGAGAATGAGTCAGCATCTGTCACCACTGCTACCCAACAGGTGAGAGGACTGCGTGTTGGCAGGAATGCTATGGATCTCATGTGTCTGGATAGAGTGGAAGTGACTCAGAGCGCAAATTAAGCAAGTACTGCCATCCAGCAGGGCTGCATCCCCTCAGCTGGCAGGATTCCTGAGCCAGCACCAGGATACTCAGTGTCAACATCTGTTGAATAATCTCTCCCTTGCCGTTTTGCTCTCTCTCTCACTCTTTCACATTCTTGTGCTTTTACACTCTTTTTCTCTCTCTACTAGCTTTATTAAAATGTAATTCCCATGCTATAAAATTTGCTTGTTTTAAGTGAGAAATTTAATGATTCTTAGTAAATTTACAGACTTGTGCCACCATCAGCTCAAACCAGTTTAGAACATTTTCATTTTTCCCGAAAGATCCCTCATGTTTGTTTGCAGTCAATACCATTTCCACCCTAGTCTCAAATAGCCACTTATCTACTTTCTGTTTCTATGAATTTGCCTTTTCTGGACATTTCATACGGAGGGAATTATACATTATTTAGTTTTTTCTGTTTGGCTTCTTTCACCGAGCATAATTGTTTTTGAGCTCCACCCACGATGTAGCATGTATCAGTAGCTTTTTCTTTTTGTGTAACTATATTATTCCATTGTATAGGTATATCACATTTTATGTATCCATTCACATATGGATAGACATATAAATTGTTTCTACCTTTTGACTATTAAGCATAATATTGCCATAAACATGTGCATACATATTTCCGGCCCTCCCCCGTGCTAGATACTTTTTAGCTCTTTATGTTTAGAATTCTTCCAAATATGTATATGTGTATTATATATACGCACATGAATCTACATAGATGCTTATGTATTACTTATACATACTATGTTTCTCTGCTCTGTGAACTTAGGAGGCATCATTCCAGGATATCCCTCACTTCCTAATGGGAAAACAGCAACAAATGGTCAAACTTCCCAGTAATGCTAAACCACTGAGGACAAATGAGCAGGGGAGATCCCAGGGGAGGTAGTATTCTGGGCCATTCTATCTTATTCATGTGTCAAGTGTTACACAGAGGTGACTATAGAGAAGAGAGGTGATGAGGAAAGGAAAGCAGGAGAAGGGTCAGTAGTTAGGTGCATGTATGTTTATAGTTGTTATAGCCTTTTCATGGATTGACCCTTTTATTATAACATGTCCTTCTTTATCTCTAATAATATTTTTTGTTTTAAAGTCTCTTTTGTCTGTTAGAATATCTACTCCAGCTGTTTTCATTATATATCTTTTTCTTCTTTTTTTTTTTAAACATCCAATATATTTATATGTGAATCTAAAGTGTGTCTTCTGTGGACAGCATAGAGTCAGATGCTGTTTATTTCCCTCGTTCTGACAATCTTTGCCTTTATATTGGGTTAGTTAATTCATTTACATCTAATGTTATTATTGACAGAGCTGAATTTTTATTTGTAATTTTTTTCTTTCCATAGATATTTTTTGTTTATAAGTTCCTTCTTTACTTTCTCTTGCATTTTGTGAATATTTTCTATTGTAACATTTTAATTCCTTTAATGAAATTTTCATTATATATACTTTTAGTTATTGTCTTAAGTGGTTGCTCTAGAGCTTACCATGTATCTTAGTCACAATCTACTTCAAATTTATGTCTTAATTCCAAGGGGTAAAAAAAACCCCATTATTTCTGTATGGCCACTATGATCCTCTTCTTATGCTATTATTACTATATCTTTATCTATCTATATGTCTCTATATATCTATCTATTACAGCGATATATTTTATAGTCCTAAAATACATTGCTATAATTATTGCTATTTATAATTTAATGTCTTTTAAAAAAGGTGACAGAAGGAAAGAGAGCAAGTCTATATTTATAATGTTTGTTTTGTCTAATTTTTATTTAATATTTCTGGTTCCATCATATGTTCCTATAGAGTCATGTAAGAATTCGGTGTTATATTCTTATTCCAGTACAGCTTTGCTTCCACCTACATCCATTATGAGGTTTTGCCAAATATATTACACACCTCTGTTATATTGGTCTAACTATACAATTACATATTTTTTTACAATTTTTAAATCAGTTAAAAAAAGAAAAGCATCTTTTCTATTTAAATGATTACCTGTGTGGGCACTCTTCCTCTTTCCATATGGGTTTGAGTTACTGTCTGGAATCACTTGCTTTCTGCTTGAAAAACTTCTTTTATTATATTCTTTATAGGTGGACCTGCTGGCAATGTATTCTCTCAGATTTTGTTCAGCTAAATCTGGGAAGATGTTCTAACTTTATTAATAGAAATATAGTTTTGATGGATATAAAATTCTCGTATGGCAGGTATTTTCGTTGTTCCTTTCAGAACTTTGAATATGTCCTCCTACTGCCTTCTAACTTCTGTAGTTTCTTGTGAGAAGCAAGATGTTGATCTTGTTAGGGTTCCCTTATATGTGATGAGTCATTGTTTTTTTGCTGCTTATAAAAATTTGTCTTTGTCTTTGGCATTTTTATTTTGCTATGTGAATGTGGCTGTCTTTGCATATGTTTTGTTTGGAACTCGTTGAGATTCCTCAAGTTCGTGAAGTTTTCTACCATCATATTTTGGATCATTCTTATGCTTCTTTATTTCTTTCTCCTCTCTTCCTGCAACTACCTGTATGTTGGTATGGTTAGTGGTGTCCTACATTTCTCTAAAGTTGTTCATTTATTTATTTTTTCATTCTCTTTTCTCTCTTCTTTAGCCTATGTAATCTCTATTGATCTCTATTCAAATTTTCTGATTTTTTTTCTGCCAATTAAAACATAATTTTGAACCCATACATTGAATTTTCATTTCAGTTATTGTGCTTTTCAAATTCTAAATTCATTTTTTTTTCTATAATTTTTCTTTAGCGATATTCTCTATTTGGTTACTTAATGTGATCTTCTTTTACTTTAAGCATGGTTTCCTTCAGTTCTTTGAACATTTTTATTGTAACTGCCAAGAAATCTTTGTCTGCTAAGCCCACTTTAAGGCCATTTCTGTTGACTGCTTTTATTCCCGAATTTAGATCCCATTTTCCTGTTTTTAACAGAAATGGTCAGTACACGGGTATTTTTTCCTAGTCTTTGCCCCCATTGAAGGAAATTACTTTGTGATCATAATTTTAGTGAATGTATGTGACAGCACACAAAGCAAAAGGAGCCTCAAAGTCTCTGGCTTTTGTGTTCCAAAAGTTTAAATTCTTTTGGTTAATTTAGAGGATTTTGATTAAAATGGTTGCCAGAGCAGAAAAAAGAAAATGATGTTCTCTGTCTACTCCCAGCTATATTAGAAAAAATCATATCGGTGGAGAGGAAAAGAGGAGAGAATGACAAAAGGAAAAGTAGGATCTTTGAGAAAGTAGGACTTGGGACCTAATTGAACAAGAGTGTGTTCCAAGTGTAGAGAGAGGAAAAACCAACAGTGAGAATAAAGAATGTCTGCATAATGGGTCCAGGTGGACAGAGCACTAGACAGATAAGTAGAGCTGGTTTTGATCCAAGGTGAAGCAGAAGTTGCAGAAAAATGTCCATGCCTCATCCTTCCCTGATCATAATAGAGATGACAACAGACTCGAAAGAGCCTTGTGGGCAGATACATGGGCTACTCAAGAGTGACCTGTGTATATCTATGACTTTGGCCCAAAAATAGGGAAATGGGGTATCAGAATGTTCTTGCTTATACAATCATGTGCCACTTGGCAACAGGGATATGTTTTGGGAAATGCATCGTCAGGCAGTTTTGTTGTGCTAACATCATAGAGCATACTTAAACAGACCTAGATGGTGTTGCCCACTACTGTAATTGCATGTGCTATATACTTTTATTACAACTGGCAGTAGGGTGGGTTTGTTTACACTAGCATCACTACAAACATGTGAGTGACATCTCGCAAATCACATTACAATGGCTACAATGGCCACAGTGTCACTAGGTATTAGGAATTTTTTAGCTTCATTATAATCTTATGGGACCACTGCCAGATATGGGGCTTCTCATTGATCGAAACATCACTACATGGTGCATGGATGTAAGATAATTCAAGGACAGATATACCACAACACCTTAGCCCTATACAAACCTCTTAATTTAGAACCAACTAGAGCATTTCTACAATATAAGAACTTAGAATAAAAAGTAACTTGCGATATAGAAAATTAAAGGAAATATTTTTGCACATACACAAGAATAACCAGGAAGACCTAGAAGAGTAATGAGATGGAGATAATATTACAATAAATCAAAATATATAGTCCTTATATTTAAAACAGTATGGTGTTACACAGGAATAGATAAACACACCAATGGAACAGAAAAAAATCCAAAAAGTAGGCTCAATTGCGTAGAGAAATCTAGTATTTGAAAAGGGCAACCTCTGAACCGGTGAGTGAAATTATTAATTTTTTTATTGGTTTTGAGATAAGTGAATATTTATATTAAAGACATCAAGTCGGATCCATTTCTCACTTTGCATACCAGGATAAATTCCAAATAGATCAGGTATTTAAATGTAAAAAAATTAAGTCATGTAAGTAGGAGAAATTATATTCAGAGAAAGGTAAAACTCATTCCTAATAATGAAAAAAACACTACTCCATTTGCACAGTAAAAAGAAAAATGGCAAGCTGGGGTACAGCATTTTCATCTTACAGTACAAACTGAAAATTAATATATATATAAAGAACTAAATATATAAAGAACTAAAAGTAAGGAACATACCAACAATTCAGTTTTTTTTTTTTAAATGGGAAAACATAGGCCGCTAACAGATCACAGAAAATGAAACGAAAATTGCCCTTACACATATAAAAATATAGTCAACCTCTCTCATATTAAGAAAAATACAAATTTCAAGTAAAATGATTTTAAAAATTCTTCTGGTTAAGAATGGCGTCATAGTATCTCATCACATTTTCAATACATTTCTATTATAACCCTTAGCACAATGTGACTTGTGTTACATTTAGTAAAGGTGGAGATTTCAAAGAAATTACCACCCCCCGCCCATACACACTCACACTTTACCTTACTAAGGGCAATATTGTGTTTATCCTTTTCTTTCTCGTTCTTAATGCAGCGTATTTACCTGTTTATGCCTTTAACTGGTTGAAATCCCTATTCAGATGCTTAGCAAAATGAAAAATACATACCCAGAAAACCAGCATCGTATATTCTATCATGATTTTCTAGTGAGATGCAATAAAGTGGGGTGGGCAACTGCATAACTTTAGAGCCAGATTATTTAGGTTTAGTTCCTGGAGGGGCAACTTCAGCTGTGTGACTTTTGGCAAAATATTTATTCCTCTCTTTTTGCATTTCCTTTATTATTATCATTTTTTATTTTTAAGTTTTTTGTATTTCCTTTAAATGATGATGTAATGAAAAGAGTAACCTACCCATAGGGTTATTGTGAGGACTAAATGATTTATTATGTGTCAAACTCTCAAAACAGTGCCAGCTTGTAAGTTTAAGTGCCATATAAGTATTTCCCATCATTATTAATCAAGAAAATGGCACTTATTTTTAACCCAAAGAGATTGTAGAAAAACCTCGGAAAAGATGTTAAAAGGGAAGATATTAGACTCAGATATGCGGAGTGGGCAGGGAACTCTGTCTTTCCGTATGATTTGTGGTAACATTTGTTGCATATTGAGTCAACCAACCTTGCACTTTTTTTCCTATCTAAAGTCTAGACAGCTTGGATTTCTCCATTGCATCTTTATTTTTTGGACTTAGAATGACCAGAGAATGTCAAGCCATGGGTTATTTTTAAGGCTAGGCTTCCAGGCCTTTCAAAACTATATCAAAGACGTTGAAGTGATTGTGATCATGTGCTGTAGCTCAGCCTTTGTCACCTTGCTACAGAACAATAGATGTTGAACATGATTCTTTGGCTGAATTTTGGGAAAACAGATACTGGTCCTTCTAATTTACCGAGGAACGGCTGAGGAATGGGGCTTTCACTTCTTTAAAATTTCCATCCCTTCAAAAATGTTTATTATAGTAATGGTAATAATATTACCTGCCATGAAAGGCTAATATTTTTAAATCATAGACATGTGTAATTCAGGGACAATATTTAGAAAAATTGTTATATTTGTTGATTTCTAACATAAATTATAAGCAAACATAATCTGCTTAGTATAAAAATATAGTTTCAAGATGTGTCTCCTGTCCTTCCATAACTAAGCCTCTTCTATACCTAAAATCTGGAGCTACCTGTTGGCTAGATTCATTGATGAATGAGTACTCTGTAACCGTCGTCCGTAAGAATAAGAAGTTAAGAGTTTGATGAAGCCCTCCAGGAACTAGAATCCATCTTTACTCATATGTCTAATATTCCTGTTGTATAAGTTACCTTTAGTTCAGAGTTATAAATATCAACTTGTTTCAAAGACAAGGAGCTGAAATTATTCACTTTATTTTTAACAAACCCTAATAGAAAAGAAGCCATGCACTCTGGAGAAAATAGACTAATCAGTATTGAGATTTGGATTGACCTCTGAACAGCTGGACAATGAATGGATAGAGTGCCCTTAAAAGATTTGTTTTATTAAATTAGCTGAATAGGGCAATCTAAATCTAAATTCAAGTTGTAGATTGGAGGAGCAGGGCCAGCAGCACATGCCAGGGAGGGCAGTCAGGCTGGACCGGGTATGGGGATCTGGCTAAGCATAGAAACCAAGATTTGGGGACAAGAAATCTTGGCCTTAGGAAGTGGGGCTCCAGGCGAGAATGTGTAGACCAGTGATCAAGTCGGGAAGCCAGTGACTGGGGAAATAAGAGCCATCAATATGACACTGGTAATATGGAAAGGAAAGTGAATCAGCACTTTTTCGTTAGATATGTCCTTGAGAAAGGCTGATGAGGTACCCATTTGCTGAACTACCACAGGAGGCTACTTTGTATTTCTATTTCCAGGGAAAGAAAAAGCCCAGAGTTTAGAATTTGTTTAGAATTGGGATGATGATTAAATGAAGATTGTTCCTAAAATTAGAGACATTAGAAGAGCAAGAACCCAGGCAAGCCTTTTCGGAAAGTTACCTCCCTGAATGTCGCTTTTTCTCCCAGAGCTTCTCTAAGAAGCAGTCTCAGGTAGTGGTAGGTGCTTGGGATCTAGAACAAGAAATATAAAGAAAGGTCAGTGTCCTGGTTCCAGCACTCATTACCTGTCCCATCTTGTCCAATTTCCTTAACCACTCTGAGTAACAGCAGGAACATCTAGCCAGTCAAGGCCAATGATAATAAATACTGCATAGGATTATCGTGAGGTTAGATCAGAAAATCTAAGTTGAATCTGGTCTGGCACAAGGTAGGTGCTCAAAAGTTAATACCACTTATTTTGCACTTACTTGGAGAGAGCTGAAAACGCTTTTAAAAATTTATTTCTTTTTGTCCAAGCCACTCAACAAAGTAAAAATTGCCCTCGTAATTTGAAGTCAGTTAAAAATGAACATAGGCATTTATCCAATAATTCAGCTTTTAAGATTTTCTCTCCCAGTGGTATGAGAAATATATGAACAATGGTATTCATTACCTGGAGAAAATTAGAATCAAGCTAAATATCAATTAATAGGGGTAAAGTTAAATAAATGATGATATACTCACACAGTGGAATAAACATGTAGTCTCAAAAATGAATAGAGTAAGTTTCTATGAGTTGTTTTAAAATATGGCTAAGATACATACAGAGTATGGTTCCATTAAGTTAAAAAAGAGGGGAGGGGGGTATTTGTTATATATAACAAGCATATTTTCTGGAAGAATACAAAATACTTTTAACTTTAAATGTAATACATTTAAGAAGTGATATATCAAGGGTTAGAGAGTAAGGAAATTTAATTTTCACTTTATTCTTTGCTATAGTATTTGAATAGTAAGCTTGATTAGTTATTACTTCTGTGGTTTAAAAAATAGTAGTTACAAAGTAGCTAACCTGCTTTTTTAATCCACGGAGTAAGAAAATGAAGAGAAAATTGGATTGTCTTGAGAGATGAGTTCAATACATTTTTTACTATATGTTTTACTTTTGTCTTTAAACAATTGAAATATTTCAGTTATATAGAAATGTATAAATAAAACAAAACAAAAATCCATGTCCAACTCCAAACCTAATATTTACCATCTTAAAACTTGCCATCTTGATTTTAAATTCTCTTAAATAAATGTAAAACAAATCAATAAAACAGTACTGATATATTAGAGGCTCTGCTTTTCCCTTTTCCCTGTCCTATTTCCATTTCTCCCCAGAAATCACTGACCTGAAGTAGTTTACTTTCTTCTCATCCATGTGTTTTGCTGTTCATTTTTTACAACTCTTTATAGTAGGTATTATTATCATTATTAGTTTACATATATGGAAATTAAGGCTTAGAAAAGTATAGTGGCTGACACTACTCACATAAACGGTAAACCATGAAGCTTAAATTCAAACCCAGGACAATCTGATTAAGCCTTTAGGTATATTTTACTAAGAAATGATGATTATTATTATATTTTTGGTGAATCAATGTATCTTATCTGAATCTTACCATTATGTGTTGAATTATATTCCCCCAAAAGACAGGTTTGAGTCCTAATCCCCAGTACCTATGAATGTAACCTTATTTGTAAAAAATACAGTCTTTGAAGATGTAATCAAGTTAACATGAGGTCATAATTGATTAGGATGAGCCCTAATTCAACACGACTGGTGTTCTTATAAGAAAAGGCGTGACACAGGGAAGTACTCCATGTGAATATGGAGGCAGAGACTGGAGTGGTGGGGCTGCAATTCAAGGGACACCACGGATTGACAGCAACCATCAGAGACTAAGAGAAAAACATTGAACAGGTTTTTGCCTAGATCTTTGAGTGAGAACATAACCCTGCTGATATCTTGATTTTAGATTTCTAGCCTTCGGAGCTGTGAGATAAATTTCTGTTTTACACCATCTTAGTTCATGGTACTTTGTTATAATAATCCTAAGAAAACAATATACTTACCCGCTCATTTAACAAATACATATGGAGCAATTTAGGAAAATAGTTAATAATGTACATTCTTCAACCAAATTTCCTAGGTCCAGATCCTGGTTCTCCTATTAACTAATGACAAGGTTTGGGCCAAGTTATTAACCTCTCTGCCTCAACTATTCAGGATATTAAAAATGACTTGTAGTCTTTGCCACTACATGAAAATTTAAAGGGAAAAAAATTTTAAAAAGCATATTTTTACAATACATAAATTAAAAAGACAACAGAGATTAGCAACAAAACTGAAAGGGGACACTAAACGATAGATAAATGTAGCAAAACTGATCAATAAACAGAAAAAAGACAAAAACATTAATGATAGTATAGATTTTTTAACTTTTAAGAGAATCATGTTAACATGTTATGAGAGTACATTTACAAATTTAAATAAGAATGAATATTTTTTTGGATACAGAGGGCTGATATTTACCAAAGAACATCAAAAACCTAAATACACCAAAAACAAAGTCATTGAATTGATAATCAAATTACTTCTGTGAAAGACACTAGTTCTAGGCATTTTTATAAATTTATTTGCCAACAATATGAAAAACAAGAACAATGGTTTTAGAAAACCAGAATTGTCTAGGATAGCATTGATAACAAAACTGTCCAGGACAACACAATCAAGATAATCACATGCAAATTCATTTTTGAGCACTGATACAGATATTCTAAATCAAAAACAAATTGAATTAAACTGTATATACAAATACTACCTAACTACTAAGAAGAAAATATGCTAGAAACATGTAGATAGTTCAGCATCAGAAAATGTAAAACATAGTATCAGCAGTAATGGTTTTCTGGAGAAAACCTTATAAATATTTTAATAAATGAAGATACGACAAAATTTTTTTTTTTTAAATGGGCCTTTATTGATATATCTAGTAAAAGCTGACTGAAAACATGCTTAATGGTTAAACTTTATATTTTTCACAAAAGAATTTGCAAATCTTTTATGAGCTTTAGTACCTTGTTTATTGCTACTCTATGTGAAATCTTATATTTATTTGCATTTTCTAATTATTTTAGTTATACACACTGTTGATTTTTTATATACAGTTTATTCAGTAACCTTGTTGAATTATCTTAGTTTGTTAACTCTCTTTGATTGTCTGTATAGACAAATAAAGAGAACTTTACCTCCCTTTATAATTATTATATCTTTTATTTCTTTGTCTTATTGCATTAACTAGGACCATTAGTGATGACAAGGACACTCACTGTCTTCACTTCTAGTCAGCAGTGTGCTAGTGGTGATTCACAAGAAGTGCGCTATGAATGACCAAAGATTAAATAAAAATGTTTCATTTCACTAGTAATTGGAGTCATCCAAAGTAAAACCACAAAGAATGCCATATAACTCACATCAAATTGAAAATAATGGAAAAACCTGACAGTTTCAAGTTTTCATAAAGATGTAGACGGTTATAATATCACTGACAGAGAAGTAAATTTAACAACTACTTAGAACAATGGTTCTTAAAGTGTGCTCCCCAGACCAACAGCATCAGCATCACCTGGGAACTTGGTAGAAAGTCAGATGCTCAGGCTTCAACCCAGACCTACTGAATCAGAAACTCCTGGCATAGGGACAAGCATTCTGTTTAATAAGCCTTCCAGGTGACTCCAGAGCCTTCAAACGGTTCTGATTTAGAGGAACGAGTTGGTAAGATGTTTGACACTGGCAAAGATGGAGGTTTAACAGTTCTACTTTTAAGTATAAACCCTAGAGAAACTCAGATGTACCTATGCAAGAAAACTCGAACCAAAAAATTCATGGCCCTGTTGTTTATAATAGTAGAAAATTAGAAATTTATTTTAAATGCCCTTCGATAAGAGATTGAATAAACTGAAGTATAGTCAAGTAACAAAATACTACATAGTTTTTAAAATGAATGAACTAAAGTAAGTCTGGAAAAATAATGTTAGATGATAAAGCTATGTTACATAATGCTATTTAAGGTGAAAATGTGATTGACTGTTTATTATATGTTAGGCTTTGTTTTGGGTGCTTTATGTATATCTTCTCACTTCATTTTTCAAGTAACCCTATGGGAGGAAGTAGGATTAGATCCACATTTTAAAATGGGGAAACATTGGTACAGAAGTAAAGCAACATATCAAATGCCACATAGCTAGCAGGTGGCAGCCTGACTCCAGAGCCTGGGCTCTGAGCCATACTACCTGCTGGTATGGAGAATTCATCATTTATTTTAGGTATATAACAATCCAAAACAGGGCCATATATTAATTATTAATATAATTATTAATGGAGAAACCCCAAAATCAAAAGAGTAACTATCTTTGAGGAAGCAAGGAAGAGAATAGGTCCTAGGAGGATTTCAATGTGATTGGAACTGTTTCATTACTTTAAAAAATTTTCGAAGTAAGTAGAACAAGATTAAAAAAAAAAAACAACTAGACATTCTATACACAAATTGTTTGCTTATAATGTTAAAAGTACTTAAGAATATTTATAATAAAACATACCTCATCCCTCATACTATAAAATCATTCTCATTCTTTCAAAATCGGACTTTGAAACAAATCTTTAATTCATCCAAGAACTCAGGAAAACTCATGAAATAACTTTTGAATCACCCAGATCTATGACCCAAGATAAAGTGAGAGAAATATGTTTATGGAGAACCAGGAATAATTTTGCAAGTGATCTCTTGAGCTAGGTTAAATTATTATTAAACATTCTGGGCATTGAGATAACTAGAAGGTTTTACATAACAAGCAGTGACATTCTAAATCTCTTTTGCTGTTTGAATTTTAATTTAAAAATTTAAGAGTTTTATGTTTGCATTATTCAACACAAAGGCAGTATCTGGCTTACTTCTTAGACTTATCAATCATCCTTCGGAAATTGTTCAGAGCAAGAAATGACTCACTCTGTGTGGTTCCTGGGCAGTCGGAACAGATTTTAGACTGTCTAATATTATTGCTAAGTAATAGAGGCCAAGCTGTTCCCACCTTCACACTATCTGATCTTAAGCAACATGTGTCCTGTCATCAGTCATAGTGAGACGTAGACAGATAAGGTGAACATCATCCTTCCTCCCTGTCGTGGTCATCTATCACTGCCTTGGGGAATTCCATAGAGCCTAAGGAGGAATTCTAAGTATTGTAGAAATGAACACAGAATGAGAACTGAGGGGATGTGTGTGTGCTCGTCCCAACTATGTTATAAAAATTATAGAATTTCAAAATGTTAGTGTTAAAGGGACCTCATCAGTCATCTTGCCCAGTGCCATCATTTTAAAGATAAGATTCAGAGTGAGGAAGTGACTTGGCCAGTGCCATAGACAACCCATCATAAATTATTTATTGAAAAACAGGTGAACTGAAGTGAAAGGTACACTCACATACAAATTCTGGACTCAATCTCAGATACACTGCAGAGCAGTGTGACTGCGTCTTGGGCTGATCAACAACCTCTCACAGTCCTCTTAATTTTCACCATGTTCAGTGGGGTGACTGTGAGGCCCTGGCCTGCCCCCAGGTTTCCTGTACAAGTAGAACAAATGGAAGCGTGTCCCCACTTTTCTCTGCGTCGCTTTTAGTCACACATTCTATCATGCTGCCTTTTGTCTTTCTGTTCTATTCCTTGTCATAAAGAACTTTTGTGATCGCCATCTCTTTAGAAGAACATAAGAGGCATTAAATCTTAATATAGATGTTATCTAGTCCCAAAGATTAAAGTATTGCACAGAAGTTTATTGGAGATTTGTTTACTCATTGTTTGATGGACTGTTGCTTTCCTTACTCAGCCATTAGATCAGAATATGTGTGTGTGTGTGTGTGTGTGTGTGTGTTGAGGGTGGACAGAGTAGAGGCTGGCAGGGCAGGGAAGATGCATGAAGCACCCAGGGAGAGGCTATAGTAATTTGGTTAACAGCTTATCAAGGGGACATTGGAGGGAAGCTGCAGTAGTAAAACAAACTTCCAACTTCATAATCTGAGCAAAAGCTAATTCTGACCAAATTGTTCTTACAGAGAATTAAAAAAGCAGCATATAGAGTTGAATGTGTCAGGCTACCTCTTTTATTGAAACCCAAGTCCATTTAATATTTTTATATATGATTCAGAAACAACTAGCAGGCATCCTTCCTACACTGTCATGGAATGTTGTGGTTCTTGAAAACATGGCTGACGCAAGCCTTTAAGGATGCTAAATATCCGTGTCACTTGTCACAAATAGAGCTGAGCTCCCAGTCATCTTCTTCCACCTGACCCAGTTACCATGAGGCCCAGTGACCACACTGTACTTTTCAAAATGAGGATCCTACTCTTGGTGTTAAACCGGTGCCTAAAGCCGCAGAATCAGTCTTTGTGGAGTGTTAATTTTGGTTGATAATTTAGAGAAGGAAGATAGGAAACAGTTTAAAATATTTTCACATACAACGGACATATCTTAGAGTAGAATACAAAACCTGCATGCTTTTAGGAAAAACAGTGACTAAAAGAAATTTCTCATAGGCATGTGATTTGTCGGCTCTAGGGGCTGTGCCTATTGCCTGTGCAGTAAAGGAGAAAGGTCCCAATCCTCTCACCATACCATGTACCAGGCGTTGGGTGAGCGTCATCGTCTGGGAGAAGCTGTGACCCTGGGTGAAAAAGAAATGGCTTTCTTGGGCTGAAGTCAAATGCTATAGGGGAACCCGACTGAGAGCTGTCAGCCACCAACTATATACTGCTAGAGCGATGAGTGTATCTGTCCTAAAATGGGATATGGGTGTGCCCCATGGACTCACTCCACCCTGTTTTCTGGCTGCCCCCAATACAGGTACTTCACCTGCCCCATCTCGCCTTAGACAGCTGGTGAGAATGACGAGACTCACCATGGGTCTGTTCGGCCAACACATTCAGCCTGAGAGAGTGGATGTTCCCAGTGAGAACCATCTATGGGCTTCCGGGGCTGATGGGCAGATTATTAAATTCCTCAGCAAGTAAACACAGGAAAAGCCTTTTTACAGACCACCAAATAAGCTTGTTTCCCAAAATTACCATTCTCTTGACTACCTTCCTGTCCTCCTCAAACAAATTATTTCCATTTCAGAGTGCCGAGATTTGCACTTAGTGATTGGGATATTTGGGTGAGAAAAAGCCTTTTCCGTATTTATGAATGTATTCACCTGTGTAATGTAATGATCATAAAATTGATCCTGGTAGTTAGAATTCATTATACAATGGGGATAAAAATTTCTTAAGCAGTATTATTTCCCTGTTTTTTTTAGAAAAAGCTCTTTCATCGGTTTTCCTGCAGGAAAAAGAAAGGAGGAAAATCTACTTTAAGATGCCTAAGAATGTTATCTTTACATAAAAGTCTGGTGTTCCAAGGTTAGAAGAATTGGAGGATGTGTCTTTATTTTTTAAATTTGCAAACTTCAAAAACAAAATTTAAAAAAGTGTAAAAGGTCACGTAGTTATGTACATAGGTGTAACTCAATCAAATGCA
Source organism: Rousettus aegyptiacus (assembly GCF_014176215.1). Taxonomy (NCBI): domain Eukaryota; kingdom Metazoa; phylum Chordata; class Mammalia; order Chiroptera; family Pteropodidae; genus Rousettus; species Rousettus aegyptiacus. The sequence goes on from NW_023416287.1 coordinate 78,474,510, forward strand.
AAATACTGGTACAAATGATGTCTTCATAAAACCCTTTTCACTTCTACTCAGCCTCATTAATCAGTCCATTCGCTTTCCCAACCTACCTTAGGGAACGAGGGCAGGCTGAGGAGGGAGAAGCCTAGAGATCTATGACGAAGCAAACCCAATATTAAGAAAAGTTAAAAGAGGATTTGAGATAAAAAAAAAAAATGTTAATGGACCATGAACTCAGGAGCAGAGAAATTGAATTTATATGCACCTGAAGTCCAGAGGTGAAGAAAGGGATAGGAGCGAGAAAAAAGAAAAAACCTTATGACAACACAAAGAGATGGAAGTTGCTGCATTTATTTGGATGTGGTATTATTCACAGTTTTAAGCAGATACAAAGAGTAATTTTCAGAGGCAATAGGAAAGGAAAAAAATTTTGAGGAAACACACATGAAAATTTAAGTTATCGAAAGTAAGCTATTGTATGAGTCTTGATTTATCTTTATTTAATTCCTTTATTTTTACTCTTAGTATTATTAGTTTCTTATTTTTAAATTTTAAAATTATATTTATGAACTAAAAACCATTATATTTTATTCAATAACCTCAACACTTTGTTTCTGATTTCCTGAGAAAAAATAATTAATACTACTGCCGGAATCTACTTATTTATTGTTTCTCGATGCCCAAGCAAAGACCAAGCCTTTAAGAGCTTGTATCAAGTAGCAATTGTGAGAAAACAAACAAGAATACAGAAAAAACCTAGGGTCTATGATGTTGAATTTGTAATGCGCCACTTTAGGTAAACTTGAACTGTTTCCCAGATTTCCCTTCCTTGAGTTCTCCAGTCCATGTGGGCCATGAGCGGCATTTTGTTCAAGAGGTGGAAGATGGAAGTGAAGCCTCCTTTGTGTGCTCAGAAAGTTGGAGCTGAGCACGTGATACTGTAACACGAATCTTGTCCATAGTAAAAATAGCACCATATATCGGTCACTGATTTAGAGCACGTAACACTTCCTACGTGACATTTCCCAGCCTTGCTACGTGTTTCCACCCCAGCTATCAGGGTTCCTGGAACATCACAGTCCGTTCCATCTTCTATAAAACCAGTCGCTCCAGGTTACTGCCTATCTCCTGGGTCACTTTAATGGCACCAGCAGCAACTGGTCCATAGCTCCTCCAGCTCACAGTGAATCTCTTTCTCCAGCTTTCATGACTCTGGGCCAGATAAGTACTCAGCTCTGTGATCCCAGCTTCTGGGTCTTCCTGGGAGTCCTGGAGGGATGAGCTACTGATGCAAGTTCCAGTCAGTCCTCACTGCTCACCCTCATGGGTTCAGATTATCTTTGTTTCCCCTGCTGTGTGTCCATTGTCTCCCAAGTGCCTGACCTTTGGACATGAGAACCAGATGTGTAAATAACAGCCTCAAACAGAGTATGTAACCAGCTTTCACAATTGCCCAAAGATAAATCTCTGAAATTTCCCTGCCTTTCTCCTTCTTTCCCTCCCTCCCTCCCTCCCTCCCTTTTTCCTTCTTTCCTTTCCTTCTTTCCTTTCCTTTCCCTCCCTCCCTCCCTCCTTCCCTCCCTTCCTTCCTTCCTTCCCTCCTTCCTTCCTTCCATTCTGCTTTTTATCTCCTACAAGTTTACCTTGTCTGACTAAATCTTAACTGATACAGAATTCGGAACTGGAAGTGATTCTAAAGCAAAGTTATTGACAAGGAAGTCTAGGGAAGAAGTAAATGGGTAGACCTCCCTGAGTGGGCAGAATGTGAGTATAAATTGGTTTTCATGCAAATACTCACCAAGGAGCAAGGAGGATCTTCATAGTCAAGTGGGTAAGATAACTCATCTCATGGACATCAGTCAGCCCATTTGCCTACTTACCCCATTCTTCCCATGGATTTGTGAAATAAGTGGCCATAGTAGGGACAGAGGTCATGCGTTGGTTCAGCAAGATGGTTTTTCCACTCACCAAGGCCAGTCTGGCAACATTCACTGCTGAGTATCCAGTCTTCCAATAACAAATACCAAATTCCAGTTAGGGCAGCATTCTCTGGGTAGATAAATCAGCTACCTGGTAGCAACTTGATTATATAGGACTAGTTTCATCGTGCAAGGGGAGGCACTTTGTTTTCATTGGTGTAGACATGCTGAATATGGATTTCTTTTCTCTGCCCATAATATTTCTGTTAAAATCAACATCCTTGGAGTTATGGAATATCTTATTCACTGTCATAGTATTTTGTATGCCATTGCTTTTGACCAAGGCATTTATTTTAAAACCAATGAAGTATGGCAAGGTGCCCCTGCTCATGGAATTCACTGGCATTATCATGTTTCCTGAAGCAGCTGGTCTTAGAGGATGGTGGAACGACTTTTGAAGACTCAGTAAGAATGCTCACTGGGGTGACAACACCTAGCAGGGCTGAGAAGTGCCATGTAGGATGTGCTATATGCTCTAAAGCAGGGACCGATATATGGTACTATCTCATAGACACGATTCATGGATTTGATTTAACAGGAATGACCAATGGAAGTGAACCTTCTCACTACAGCTCCTAGTAGTACTAGATTCACCAATATTTAACTTCTCCTCTCTGCAGCTTTGGGCTCTTCTGATCTAGAAGGTAGTTCCCAAGTGAAGAACGCTTTTACCAGAAGAGACACCAAAAGTTCAATCATATAAATAAACTGCATTTCGAGACTGTCTTCTGGACACTTGGGTTCTTCACACCAGTGATCAATAGGCAAAGAGGAGTGTTACTTTTACTGAGTAAGGTAATCGATTTTGGTTATCAAGGAGAAATTGAGTTGTTACCTCTCAGTGGCGGTAAGCAAGACTTTGGACTACAAATGGTTCTTCTGGGTGCTTCTTGGTATTCTCATGCCCTGTGACTAAAAGCAATGGAAAACTAAATAACCCAGTACAGTTATGATTGCTAATGGTATAGACAGTTTAAGAGTAAAGATTTGGGCCACTTCACCAGGCAAGGAACCATGGCCAACTAAGGTGCTTACTTCAGCCATCAGAAATAAAGAATATGGGTAGTTGAAGAAAGTGGTAAAAAATACCAGCAGCTCTGACTATGGGGCCAATTTAAAAACATGAGTAGTTTGTCATTTTTAGCTAAACTTGATTTTCCTCAGATAGGATTGCTCATGCATCTGTGATCAGCTGGCAGGTTGTTTAGTACACGTGGCTCTGCTCCATGTGGTCATTCGTCCTTCAACAGGCTAGCTCACCTTGTTCTCATAGTGGTATCAGGTTTCCAAGTTGAGCAAGAGAGAGACTAGAAAAGTGTAGGGCCATATTATGTGAAATTTCAGCCAGCCCAGAAGAGTAGGTAGAGACCACTCAGTTTCATGACAAAAGGTTTGGCTACAAGGAGGCCCTTCATTGTGGATATTAATACACGTAGTCTACCTTTACAGCTTGTGGAGAACACTTGATGATGAATATGTCATTCTAGCAGGAAGTCTGAAAAAAATTTTAAAGCCTTAATTTCCTCTTACTTAACACTTGCTTTATTTTTTTTCACTTTATTACTAAGAATTCAACCAAATTTTTCCAGTGTCACCTTTGCATCTTTAGTTTTAATACTTTATAACATCTGATCTTTGATTGAATTTTCCTGTTTGCCCCTGTTGGTGACAAGAGGAAATTTGGGAAGTTTTGGGGTACCCCACAAACTACATCAGCTTCCTCAAACTACCTTCAATAAGCATGTTATCAGACAAGGTCGGGCATGTTCAGGGTGGTATGGTCATAAACACATATTATCTAAATACATCTGTGCAGATTTCATGTAAATACAGCTTCACAGACATCCCCTTTTAAATTTTTTTTTTTTTAATTTGAGCCGTATGAACTTCCCAACTTTCAATCTTTTTTTGACCTTCAAAAATGGCAATCTCAGTTAAACTAATAGATTATTGAAAAATTTTGATTTTCCCCCGTTGGAAGTGTTCTCAAGATGTCTCCTGGCATTTACCACCACCGGGTACCTCCCATCTTTAGATACTCACTTCAGATACAGTTCTCCTTTTACCTGACCTACTTAGTGGGCTAGCCTAGACATTTAGGAGATTAAAACATTTCCACTAACTGCAGGATTAAAAGGCATCAAGAGAAAGTTGGTAAGCAAAAAAAGCATTAAAGTCTCATCCTTTCTCCTGTGAAAATGTCAGTGACCCTGGAAGTATACATTTGTTTTATTCTTTTATTGTGCTTGAACTATACTGGGGTAATAAGAGTCTGATATTTAGGACAGTTTAAGATGAAAATCTTCCTGTTGAGTAGTTTCTATGTGTTGGTTAGCACCTTAGAAAAATCTTTATTAATTTTTAAAATTTCAATCATAATTTGCTTAGCATTTGGGTAGTAAAATAGGCAAATGGGGATATGTGTGGAGGTAAGTTCAGGAATGGGGTGGGAATGTAAGAATGGGGAGTTTGTATTTGCTTTTTTTGCCTGTCTTTTTTTAAAATTTATAATTTTCAGTTAAGAGACATTGAGATCTGGGATGTTACATTTCTGTTGGTGTATACAAACCAGTAGTATATAGTTTATCACTATAAAAATAGACATTGAATCATAATGTGTTTGAAGGAGGGGGTGGATCTTAACAGTGTACCAAGTTGACTACCCACGTCTACTGGAGTTTCCTTCCAACATCTTTTCCAAGGAGTATGATCATGTAGCTGATACTTGATCCCTCCTAGGTATTCCCACAGTGTGAAGCGGTCTCTTTTATTTGATGCACTTCTGATTCATTGATAGTTTTTCTAAATGAGCCAAAATCTACTTCCCTGAATTTTTCATCCATTGAGCCTGTAATTTTTCATTAGAGTGCTGTTCAAAAAAATCAATTTCAGTTACATAGCGCAGATTTAGGAATTACGGTTTTGTGTGAGTACTGTCATTTGGAAAGGACTGTAAGTAAATATGTGCTATTATTATTGTTTCATATAAAAAAATCAAGTATTTGCAATCAACTATTAGGTCAATGAATTGGTTAATTTATTCAGAATGACCTAAACTTCTAATTTATAGAAATATTATCCAAATGATAATAATTCATACTTAAGTAAAAGTATTTTTAGATACTTTTTCCAGAAGTTGAATTTTACTTTTTCAAAACTAAATCAAGAGATTAATATTATACAAGTAGATTTATAATGTTCAGTTAAATATTAATCTTTGCATATTGTGTGATTTAAAAAATATTATTTAATATTATATTATTAATATATTAATATTATATTAATATAATATTATTAAATATTATATTTTTATTAGTAGAACTATGTATGTCTGTAACTAAATAATTTTAAACATTGTTGTGTAGGTGGATTATTAAACCCTGTACATATATCTACTTGGTAACCTCTAGTTTCATAGTAGGTATTGTGCAAACCAAGAAAAAAATTAAATGAGGAAATAATTGATATTATATGATTATATTATATTATATCATATATTCTTTTGGAAATTTATCTGAATATTAGTAGCTGTCATACTGAGAGATATTTTAAAAAATGTTTTACCCCATTTTCCCATATTTATACTCACAATCACACTGTTGTTAGTCCCAAGTTTTAGAGCTAAAAATGGAGTGGCTGAGACAAAGAAAGACTAAGTCACAAGTCCAAGGCCATACAACCTGTAACTGGCTGAGCAAGTTCCGTTTGACCTCATACCACTCTGCCTTTAGTCTTACTATGAGTCGGAATCAAAGTCGTCTGCCTGGCTTTGCTCTCCACAGCATTCTGACAGGCTTCCTTACAAGGCTGGAGTGCTTTTTGCTTCCTCAGAGCCCTTGAAGACGGAGTATTGCACTGACTTAGTTGAGCCACAAGTAGAAGTGAGTGCTTCTACTTCTGGTCTTTGCCCGTCAGCCTCACTCCTTTGTTTGGACCAGGTAGGCTGTCTAGAGCTCTGACCCTTGGCATGATTTCGAAGTGGGTTGGTCTGTTTGTGGAATACTTGGAGGTTCCAGGTGCCCTTAGCTGCTCCTGGCTGCTCAGTGTTCTTACCTCAACCGTACACCACCACTGCCTTGTACCCCGGTTTTATTTCTCTCTTCACCCTCTTGAGGAACATGCCTGTGTGAATGAGGTCCTTCTAGTGCTTGTGCTCAGGTTTCTATTAGTTCTCACACAATCTGCTGCACTAATTTCCGTGAAGAACTTTCAGCCTGCCCTGTTCTAGCCATGCTCAGAATTCCACTGGCGTCAGCTTTAAAATAATCTAATCAGATCATTTCCTCTGCTTAACTCCTTTTCTCACCCCAAGGAGTTAGCTGTCAGTGATTTATGAGATTAAATGTATTTAGTACCACAGGGTACTAAGAGTATGGTTTTAGTTAGCCTTCTCAGAACCATCATGTCTATGAAAGTTTTCCAATGTATCCTACACACCATCCACATTAAACTTGTCAACACTCCTGATTGGGCCTTGCTTTAGTTTTCTACGACGGCCGTAACAAATTGCTAAAGATATGGTGACTTAAAACAACAGAAATGTATTTGCTCACAGTTTTGGTGGTAAGTTTAAAATCAGTATCATTGGGCCAAAATCAAGGTGTCAGAAGGGCCGTATTTTCTCTGGATATGAGAATCTGTTCTTTGCCTCTTCCAGCATCTGGTGGCTGCTAGCATTTTATGACTTGTGGAGGCATCACTCCTATCTGTGCCTTAGCAGTCACATTGCCTTCTCTTCTGTGTGTGTCAAATTTCCTTCTGCCTCTCTCTTATAAAGATGTGATTCCATTTAGGGCCCAGCTGGATAATCCAAGATACCCCCCCCCCCATCTCCCATTCCAAGATTCTTAATCACATCTTCAAAATCTTTGCCATATAACTCACAGGTTCTGGGGATTAGGATATGGACATACTTTTGGGGGCCATCATTTAGCCTACTAAAGTTATCTATTGCTGAATAGCATACTACCCCAAACTTTAGCAGCTTAAAACAACACATATTATCTCACAGTTGTTGTGAGTCAGGAATGCATGTGTGGCTTAGATGGGACCTTTGCCTCGGATTCTCTTACAAGGTCACAGTCACAAGACCTGATTTGGAAGGATCCACTTCCTGGTTCACTCATGTGGTTGTTTTAGTATTCAGTTCCTCATGGGTTGTTGGACTGAAGCTTCAGTTCTTCCTGAGCTGTTGGCTGGAAGCCACTCTCAGCTCCTTGCTATATGGACCTCTTCATAGATTATTGTATACCATGGCAGCTTGCTTCATCAGTATGAGCAAGGAGGGGCCAAGAGAGAATGTCAGCAAGAGAGTACCAGCAAGACAGAAAGAAGTCAGTCTAATGTGACATGATTTTAAGCTAATCAGGGGAGTCCCCCATCCTATCACTTTTGCCCTGTTCCTTTCCTGAGGAGAAAGTCATTAGGTCCAGCCCACACTCAAGGGGAAGGGATTACATAGGATTATGAATACTAGGAAGCAGGGGCCATTGTCAGAACCCGCCCACCTCAGCTCTCCAGACATAACATGCCCTTTTACTACTTCATGCCTTAGCATGTCCTCCTCATGCTGGCTTAAAGCTATCTGCTTGGAGAAATCTTTCCTATGCTGATCTTTCCACTCTGATCTCAAATGGCATCTCTATGGCAAATGTGTCCAGACAATATTTGGAATCCTACAGCATTCTATTTATACTTAAAAAAAATTATTTTTTTTTTTATCACCTATAGCTATTTGTACATTTGACTTGCCCATTACTCTGTGAGATCTTGAGGTCAAGGGCTCTTGCATCTGCTTCTGGTGTTAGTACCTCTCTAGTACAGGGCTCAGCCTAGAAGAAAACACTCAAAAGATACTGTTTTAAAAGATTTATTAGTTGTTTTCACCATCGAATAATTTGGTACTTATTTGATTAAAATGTGGTCATTGAACTTCATTATTCATAGTTTTCTTCAAGGAATGTGACAGTCTATTTTGATTTAGCTATGTTTCTTCAACTTTATTGTACAAATCAATCATTTGGGAGTTCTGTTAAAATGCAGATTCTTTAAGCCTGGGTTGGAGCTCAAGATCCTTAATTTCTGACCTGTTTCAAGCTGATATCCATGCTACTTGTCCAGGGACCATATTGTGAATAGTAAAATGTGGGAGAATGATGGAGAGAAGACTCTAAAAGGAGTTACAGGGAGGGACATTTGAGTTCAAAGTCAAGGGAATTTCTAGTAGTATGACCAGTGTAACAATAGGATGGGTGTGTGTGGGGTATGTGAACTAATGTGTTCATTTTCTCTGGAGTCTTTGGGTATTGGCTAGAAGTCCAGTTGTTGGGGACAGCGTAAACTAAGGTAACAATTAGAATAAGTTGGAACTTTCTCAAAGTGGTCCATAGGTGCTGTGTTTCTGTTTAGGTCCTTAAGGACATCCATGCAAGAAAAACCTGCTAAAACATCTCTAATTTTATACATTTTTACCTATTTATCTTCTGCATAAGACTTAATTTTTTAAAAAGAAGTCTAGCTCCTTAGAACACACACTTACACACTCACACAAACACACTCACTGCACCAGAAGAGTTTCTCTGATTCTGTGAGCTCTGATCCAGGAACCATGGTCAAATGTTAAAGATTCCCCAATGCACAGCTTTTCAATTTCATATGTAGAGTTTTTTTCCTTCAGTCTCTAATCCTTTATTAAACCGCAGTAGAAACTCAGGACTTGTCATCATTGTCTAGTTGTAGAATAGCTCAAAAACCCACTGAATAAGCAAAGTGACTCATAAAATCCATGGAGCACATGTTTATGTGCTTTGTTCCTAGGAGGGCCCCTCAGGCCTTCCTTCATTCTAAGGCCTATTTGTTCTTACTATAAAAAAAAATTCTAAGAGACAACATGACATAATGGAAGGAACTAAGGTGAGAGTCCAGAAATATGGTTGAGATTCAGCTCCACCAGGAATAACTTCTGTAGTTTTGACTATGCCTCTTGCCCTCTCTGGGCTTCCGTTTCCTCATGAGTGTGTTATTCTACATCAAAGGTCAGCAAAATTTTTCTGTAAAGGGCCAGCCAGACAGTAAATATTTTAGTCTTTGTGGGCCACACAACTTCTGTCCCAACTATGGAACTGTGGTACAGATAATATGCAAAAACAGGAGCGTAGCTATGTCCCAGGTTAACTTTAAGAAAACGTGGTGTGCCTGATTTGGCCTATGAGCCCTGTGTTGGGAGCTAACCCCTATTCTACAGTATCACTGTGCACCTGCCAACTCAAAATTGGTTATTTAAAATTAGATAGGATCTGTTAAATTTTCAGTAAGATATTAATAGATTACACTGGCTTGAAATACATTTGCTTTTGTACAGGGAATGGTTTCTTAATTAAAAGGGACACAATTCTACAGAAGAAGGTTTTCAGGCATCGGGTCAGGCAGCAGGCGGTAGCAGAGATATTTTTGATCCAAGGGTCTTTGGAGGGCCCTGAAATTATGCCATGTTGGAAATTGCTTGCTCTGTCTATATGTAAGGTCAGGGTGGTTACTCAGAGGGAGTCATTAACATTTGAAGGTCCCCTCTGAAGCTTTTCTGGGACTGCTTACTTGCCAGGACAGCTGAGAATCCACAAGGGGAACAATGAGCCCTGTTGTTGGAGCTGTACATAATGATCTGACTGCTGTAGCTCTGCTCCATAGGCCCCCATACTGACTGCTATTCAATTGTAAATTTTCACTTTCTGCTGATGCACTGGAGGGCACAAAGTCATTGCTCTGTATTATGCTAAATATTCCCTGGAATCCAACTGCAGAGCTAGAGGACAATGCAGGTGGCAAAACCAACCCATTGACTTGCTGTACGTCTGTTTCTGTCTCGCTGTAACTCAGGGCACTAAGACAGCCCACACCTTCCCGTTGAGACGGGTGGATATTTTTATAGGTGTGAAATGTGTATGTGTGTATATGAATGTATTGTTAGTTGACTCCTTCAGTGGCACCTTCCTGGAGATGAAAGAGATCCACTTATGCCATTTATTTTTCCCTGCAGTCTCTTTCTTTTTTCAGTTGGTCTTGTTCTGCTTTAGCTGATATTGAGCCTTTCCCCTGAGAAGCTATTAAAGAGCTAGGGAGATATTTCAGAGATGCTTAAATTAATATTCATTATTTAGAGCCCATTGCTGTCACCAAGACCCTGGCTTGGGTTCCTGACTAATTAACTCTTTTTCTAGATGTGATCCTTTCATTTGCCAGTTTCCTAGATTGATTCCTGACTCACTTTTTTTTTTTTTTTTTTTTTAAATTTTGAGATTCTTAACTCTGAACCAAGATTTTAGGCTCTCTGGATCCTGTCTTTCTGTTCTATTGTCTGAACTTGATCTTCAGACTCTTATGACTCCTACTAAGCTTTGGGAACTTTTCCTTGGGGGCCATTAGATAGAGCAGGACAGTTGTTTAACAACTAAATTTACTGAGTTTCAGAGTTTAAAGTGACCCTAGAAATCATTAATGATAATCCTTCTATTTTAAGATGAAGTCCATGAGGCCCAGAGATGTCACTCAATAGGCCAAAGTCATCCAGATTCCACCGAGATGTCAGCCTCCCTCCCATTCGCCATCATCCTCCTCTCTGGGTAAGCATTCTATTCCTAGTATATCTGGAGAAAGGGTTCATGTTTCTCTCATGACTTGGTTCCAGTCTTAGGTTATGAAATGAGTGGTTCTCAGACAAGCTCTGGTCTTCCGGGGTTTTGTTAACATTATGCCCACCACCCTCTACAGTGCCGTCGTCAGTTTAAGGATGTGTTTGTGGCCCACCTCTCTCCCCAAGTCCATGTAAAATGGGACACAGCAGTAGACATCCATGCTGTTAAAAAACTTTTAGTCCCGCCCTTGAATAATTTTTTGGTGTCTCCTCAGTAAGCCCAGTCTAAAGGTATATTGCTTAGGTATCTCCTTGTATTATTACCAAGAGTCCCTTCCAATTACCCATCCTAATGCTTCTTTTAAATGCACTTAATTCCCACTTACTCATGAAGAGCAGTTTAGCTTTCACTTTTTTTTTTTTAATCATATACTCATTGGCCAAACTCTAGATTTCACCCATATGTCAGCCTCCCTCCTGTCCTCCACATCATTCTCCCTTGGCAGTCCACTCTGTTTCTCCTCAGTTTGGTGAAATGATTTATTTTTCTCAAATCCTGAATTTTGGTTCCCATAGTAGCCTATCAAACTATTATGATAAAACAGCCATCTAATACAGAGAGAACTTAGACCATTTTCTTAGTAAGTGATGGAACTTGTGAGTTTTCTTAGCATTATTTTCTTTCATACTCTCTCATACCTAGAAAACAATTTAGACTAGACTCAAATTTCAAACATCTTTCATTTTTAATATCAATGTTTCGAACATTTTAAATACACGTAGGCACTGGCTTTGGGGGAGAAAAGGAAAATAATCTTTATTTTAGTTTCCCATAGTGAGACTGTAGATTCTGTTATATGATGTGTACTTAAGCATTCTTATTTTTTCTTCTCCTTAAGTGCTTTTCCAACTTTTTTTCTGACCACAAACCTAGTTAGGCAGAGGGCTCATGAATCAGCTTAACCCATTTTCACTTGTAGTTGCAGCAAAACGCTTTCTCCTGAGGAGCTGTCTGTGGAGAGGGAGTTTAGTTGGGAGTCTCTATTCTTGGATTCCAGCCCTCACTCTGAAAATAGTTTAGCTGCATGACTTTAGCTAAATCATCTTACCTTTTTGGCATTCGGTTTCTTGATGGAATACTTTGGCTGCAAGAAAACAGAAAAATGGAGTGACAGTAGTTTTATGAAACAGAGGGTTATTCTCTGCAGTAACAAGGTGTCTACCATTGGCAGCCTCTGCTGTCATTTCAGTTTAATAGCGTTAGGGCCAATAACTCTGCAGGTGTCTGGCCTCACCTTACTGTCTCAAAATGCAAGTCCTAGCTCTAGGTGTTAAGTCTGCATTTCCCGCAGGAAGAACGGGAGGGAAGCAGGTCTCTGCTTCTGTCCCTGTCATCAGAGAAAGGGAAAGCCATCTCAGAAGCTCCCAGCAGACACTCACTCATTTGGCAAAATCACATGAATGCCCAGCTTTAAGAGAGGCTGGGAAATTAAGTACTTAGCTGTTCCATTCTCTGGTAGAGACAGGGAGGAGAAAGGGACTGTGATTATGCATCGAGTTAGCCAAATCACTGTGTCTACCATACTTCCCTTCTATGTGAAAGACAGAGGTTGCATTAGAAATGATGGCTAAGGCCTTTCTTAGTTCCAAATGTTTATGATTCTCTGAATAGGGATAAAGAATTCAGTATGTGGCATCACTTTTACAGGTACAGAAACTCTTGTTTTCTATGCAAGTCCTCCCCTAGAACGGCATCCTCTAATATTCTTTGTACAGGTTACAGAAAGAGTTGGAAAAAAAAGTTTGGAGGAATAATTGACACTGTTCCTCCCTGGGTTTCTTTATACAGGAGGAAACAGGAGGCTAGTATTCACAAGATAATGCTGTTTTGACAGTTCTAGGAAAGGGACAGTTCTAAAAAAAAAAAAAAAAAAAAAGAGAAACATCTTTTCAGATGGAAATGTTCCTGAGAGGTAACACACATATTGGTGTTACATAATTATTTTCAATTAAATTTGTGTTAATGATTTTAGATTTTAGAAAATCAAGAGAATAGCATTTTCATTTTAAAAATTCCCTTTCAGTCTTCACTCACAAAATTAATTTTGCTTGTATAGTCTTAGATACATACCATGTTGTGCCTCGATCTTCCCACTCACCATAATTAGATTATTATCATTTTATAGAAAGTTGGGTAAGAGAAAATAGAAGGGATGGGAATTACTGAAGGAAATTGTCCTAGAAGGGTGGAGAGAGGAGGACAGGGAGATCCTGGTGTACTGATGAGAACCTTGGCTCCTTCTCCGATGTGTCTGAGTTCTTTGTGGGAATACAAAGATGGGGACCTAAAGCAAAGATAGATATGACTTCTTGGACAGTGGGATTCTTTTCAGGAGCCCAAAATAGGTACTTAAGATCCAACTACCTCTTGGCTCTTCTTAACCACTTAGCGTAGGACATAATTTTGACCCACTAAGCTTACTTCTCTTTGGAGACAATCCTTGCTTTTATGAATGAAACTACTTCACAGTATTTCCTTAGAAAGGCATGCTCTCTTAACGTGTGCTTTGAGCACATCCCAAGGGAACGGGTGCTCTGCAGTGCGTCTTCTCATGCTGTTATCACACACAGGGAAGCCAGAGGAAGCAGGCAAAGAACATTTGTGCCATTTCCTCTGTGAGCTGTAATGGAAGATGGTAGACCAGAGTCTAATGGAGAGTACTTAAACCTTCTAAAAATCTTCATTTGTTTAATATTGTATGACTTTGGGGGGATATTTGGGGCTTTCTTCTGATACACAAAGTTTGGGGACTTCAATTTTGAGTGCATGGGTTTGCTCACAAACCGTTGTGGTTTGCCCTGTTGGATATATATTACATTGGCAACTCTGGTCTTTTCTCTGCTTCTGGACATAGAATTGTCAGGGATGTCGAGATGGTAAGTTACGTAGTTCAGAAATCATTAATGTAGTTTGCCAATAATATTCATTTTTCTTCCCTTTTGAGCATAGTAGGGTTGCATTTCTTGGGTTGTGATTGTAACTAGTTTAGATTATAAGCCCAAATGATGAATTTACTTCCATGCTAAAGCATTTAATTATATACTGTATATGTGAGAACCTTTAGAGCTTTATTTTCTCTGGCACAAGCAACTAACAGTGTTAAAGGCTGTTGTTTGTCCATTCATCTGTTCATGAGAACTACAGAGAACACCTTGGGAAAACTCTGAAAGATAACAGGTGTGAGAAATATTCCTTTGGAATTAAGCCATTCAGGTTTGGGGGATATTTACCACTATCCCAAAACAGTCAATTCTGACTATAAAACCTTTTTCTGGCCTATAAAGGACTTAAGATCTTTTACCTCAAACCATAAAGAAAGAGTGCAATTGTCAGAGGCAGATAAGAAGTTTAAAATGTAGCACATAAATAAAGGTCTACTCAATAGATAGGACATTGGACCCTTTTTGCCTTCTGCCACTGATTAGCTGTGTAATTTGTGGCTAATAGCTTGAGTATCTAATGGTCCATCAGTTCATATAAGAAAGGCAGGATAATGGCATGTCTTACCTTTTATTTATCTAGTTTCAAGACAATGAATTGGTTCGCAGTCATCATCATCATCAGTTCACCAGTTACCTTCAGTTTGAATCCATTGACATTCTTACTCTATTAAAGCTCAAATTGTCTCATGTAAAAGTCTCCTTGAAATGGCTCCTGTGTACTTTTGGCATCACCCTGGTCGTCTGTGATATATTATATTCATTCTGTTATGTCAAGACATTCTATGCCCAAACCAGGAAGTGGCCATTTCTCCAAGAAGCTTTAGTGTTTTTTAATGGGAAAAGGCATTTTAAGACAGGAGCCAGGACTTGCTATGGGTGCTAGTTTGGTTACATTTTTCTAAATTTTCCATTGAAGGAAGGAAAAAATAGGACTATATGCCATGTTGCGAGTTCATACTTATATTTCCAGTTCTAAATTTGAACTGGAAGACTTCTACTTAATATGTCACTGTTTGGAAATCCCTATGAATCTCTCATGTTTCTGAAAATCTTGAGAGCAAAGTTACTGATCATTTCGGTTCTAGACTATGTGCTAAAGGATATTTGTGGAGCAAAGAGCCTTGAAAGATAAAGGTAATATCTCCCTCTAGGACAGAGGGTGGATTTGTTTACTGCTTAGTGTAGTAAAGATAATATCTCCCCCAGGACAAAGGCAAGTGTGTCAGTTAGGGTTCTCTAGAGAAACAGAACCAGTAGTATATATAATGTTTTAAGGAATTGGCTCATGTGGTTGTGGGGGCTAGCAATTCCAAAGTCCATATGGCAGGCCAGTAGCAGGCTGAAAACTCAGGTAGAAATTGATGTTGCAATCTTGAGGGGTAATTTCTACTCTAGGTTTTACTCCTAAGACTTTCACTAGATTGAATGAGGCCCACTCTCATTGTCCAGGGTAATCTCTTTCATTTAGGTCAGTCGATTATAAATGTTAACTGTATCTACAAAATAGCTTCACAGCAACAGGTAGATTAGTGTTTGGTTAAATCATTGAATACTACTGTTGTGGTGCGATCAAATCCAAGACCCACGGAGCCAATCGAGATGAATTGTGAGGCTTTATTAGCCGGCCGGCGACTGACTCTCCACCATGCAGGGTTAGAGATCAGCCTCGAGCTCCCAGAAGAGGCAGTTTATATAGCCACCAGCACATCCCTGAACAGATCACCACACCCTGGTTAACAGTTGGCTGTTAGCGTATCCTTGATCAGATTACCACACTCTGGTTAACAGAATCAGAAGTAAATCCTTAATTCTGGCTTACTGGGAAATTGTCCACCCATAACACTATCATCTAGTTAAGTTCGATATGGAAAACTAATCATCATAAGCAGATTTGCTTGTAGACTATTACAAAAGATTCAGTTCCCTTAAACTCCAGGCTACCCAGCCATGATGCAAACTTGCTGTCTGTGCAGCATCAACCTAGCTCCTCTGTGTCACCGTGGTGGGATTTGGGGGGCAAAGAGAATCATTCAAAACATCAGGTTCATACTTCTTGTTGTGCATGATAAAATAATGAGTAATAAATTCCTTTGTCTCTGACCCAATGTCTTGTATATTCTGTCAGCATCTATAAAAATCAGTGAGCTCACCTGTGAGCTTTCAGGAAGGGTAAAACATTAGACCCTTCGGTTTTTAACATTTACATCTGTATCTTTTTTTTTTTTTTAATCTGAGAATTTGTTCTCAAGAACACAGTGGATAATAAAATTAGAATGTTCTATACTTATTTATTTGCTTTGTCCTACCTCATACATACCACAGACTCAGAATGACAGTACAAGTACCACCTCTAATTATGATTACTAAGGAAGTTACTTTTTTTTTTTTTATCTTGTATCAAGTCTTATTTTTTATAGGTCATTCTGTGTCTACACTGTCAGATCAGTAGTCATTACATTCTCCCTTTCAACCTCCATTTAGTCTTAATTTTAAGTTTTCTATACATATAATATCACCCGTCCTCATGTTGGTGCTTCCTTAGTAATTTTTGTTGGGTGAAGTTTGTCCTCTGGTAGATTCTTTATGAAGTTCTTCTGGGGACAGTGTAACAATAGTACATGAATTCTTGCATGCCAGCAACAGTTTGTGTCTTTTATACTTGAAGGTCAGTTTTGTTTGTTATAAAATCTTTGTCTTATGTTTTCTTTCCTTGTGTGTCTAAAATAAATTACTCAGTAGTATTCTGGCATAACTCATCTGTTGAAATATCTGATAATAATTCGATTTTTCTTTTCCTTTTAAGTCACATGACTTTTTTGCCTATGTTGACCGAAAGTTTGATTTTTTTTTTTTCTTTTCCTTTAAAGTTCAGGAATTTTATTAGCATATATCTTGGTGATAGTTGATACCCTTTGGTATGTGCTCTCTTTTCTCAATATTTTACTTAAGTATTATTGTTTTCATAAAACGATTCATGAGGTAAGGTTTTTGGTATTTGTTAGCTTTTATTTTTGTTTTCTTCAGAAAATGCTATTCTTCATATGCTGGATCTTCTTTGCTTATCTTTAATAATTGTCCATTTCTATCAAATTATTGTTTTCACTTTCTTTTTGATTTCTGAAATTTTCTTTCTTTTCACCTCTCTTTCTCCTACGGCATTTTTCTTGTGATCATTCTCTTTTGTTTTCCTTATAGTTTTGACTTTCCTTCTATATTTTTATTTTTAATTTTTGAGTCTACACCTCACTTTAAAGTTTTCTAATCTGATTTATGTTATTTTTTATTGTTTTATAATTTTACATGTATTTTAGCTAATTTTGGCAGGGTTGTTTTTCCAGTTTTAACTCACTTCCATCCTTTGTTGGAGCGTGTTTTGATGATGTTCTTTCATCATTTGCTTTTACTCTGTTCCGTTTTCTCCCTCCTTCATTAGTTTTCATAGTTACTTTGTATGGATTTTGATCTCGAGCTTTTCTGATGCTCAAATTAATGAGTTTTTGTTGTCCTGAGATTTTAGCAGTACATTTACATCAGATAGCTTTTCTTTACAAAGCTCTGTCTCTTGCTTTCGTTGACATTTAAAAAATATGGTGGATCGCATTCTGAGATTTCTTGATTCTGTTACCTTCCCCACTTTTACTTGGACATTCTCATTGCTTTCTCCGCATTGTCCCAAACCTGCTCAGTCCATCATTCCTTTCACAGCAGTTTGTTCTCATGTAGAACAAGTCAGTTCCATGCTTTCTCTAGGGCTGGGCTGCCCCAGCCCCGTCGGTTCTTTCCATGGGCTTCTCTTCCACTCACCACTGTCAGAGTCCTTAAGTGTATCCACCCTACTTTTGAGTGAACCTCCTTTTTTTTTTCTATCTCGTTTGGAGTTTTCCTGTTCTCAGGTTCATCACATAACCTGTTGGTTCCTCTGCCTTCTCCCACGTGATGCCAACATTTATAGGTTTTGCATCTTCAGTCTTTTGTTCCATCACAGGTTCGCGTAGATACCTTGTCACCCAGCTTTGTTGAAAATGTTGAACATAGATCTGTCTAGTTTCTGTTTTTATTCAGGGATTCAGAAAGACTAGAGACTTTGGCCACCACAACTATCATCTTTCTGAAATTCCCCCATCTATTTATTTTTCATTAAAAAAAAGTTATTTAACAACTACAATTATGTAAATTCCAGAGAGACTAAAGTGCACAGGATGCTGCTCCCTATGTTGAAGAATCCAGTGCAAGACTGAGAAAAGGCTTTGAATGCCATGGCATTTTAAAATTTCATCTTTTTCAGCTTATTTTTGAAGTATAATATATGTATAGAAAAGCACACATTTTTTAAATGGATAGTTCAGTGAATTCTCACAAAGCCCTGTAATCAATATGTGCATATAGGAGCAGAATATTGTCAGTACTCCGTCAGCTTTCCCTTGCCTACTTCCTTTCACTTAGAACAGCAATAACCACTCTCCTGCCTTCCAATAGTATGGATTAGCTTTGCTTGTTTTTGTTCTTTATATGAATGGAATGGTATAGTATGTACTTTTTCCCTGTATCTTTTTTTGCTCAAAATTATGATCGTCATTATTGCTGTGTGTAGTTATAGTTTGTTCTCATTTCTGTGTGAATATACCATGATTCATTTAGCCATTCTACGATTAGAAGCATTTCCATCTCTTAGTTTGGGACTATCATGAACAGTGGTGTTATGAACAATCTGGTGCATGACTTTTGAGAAATAAAATGTATACATCTTTGTTGCATATATACCCAACTAGAGATGGAATTGCTGAGTCAAAAGTTAAGCACTTTATTCAGCTTCAGTAGATATTTTTAAACTTTTCTCAAAGAGATAGTACTGTCAATTGAATTTTCATTCAGTGCTAGGGATGTGACCTGGATAGGGAATAGCTATGGCCAAAACTGTCTCTTAGGAAAATAGTTCTGGGAGTTTGTAGGAGTAGATCAGAAGAGGGAGACAACAGAAATAGAGACTCATTGAACTGTCACAAAAGACAAAGGTTTAGAATTATATTCAGTGTAATTAAGGGAAAAGTATAGATATCAGTCACTGTGTGCTGGTAGTGTCTGCTAAACCTTGTGAGGGAAAAAAAAAATGACAGTTTGTAGAGAAATTTGAGTGGGACGAGGATGGTGAGTTCAGATGGGCTATGCCAATGCAAGAAGACCTCAGGGCCAATTTAGATGCACCTGTGTCCTCCCTTACTCCCCATGCCTACAAGTCCTGACCTGATACTGTGGGCTTCCTGGAACCATGTAAATGAACTAAAGACCTTATATATATTTTTAACTTAACCAGTAAGGCAGTGATTTCAGTAATGCAGGATCCCAGTAACATAAAACATCCATTGAGAAGACTCTAATTATTGCCTTCCACTTCACACTACTGCATCATTTTTATTTTTATGTCACAAAAGTTATTTAAAGGAGCTAATCGAGATTGACAGCACCTGGGCTGCAGCTCTTCCCTCTGAGGCAAACCAATGAACACCCACTTCTTTATGCCTCGGCAATGCTACATCCACCCAGATCCCTGTGCTAAAGCAGGCAAAATCTCTAAATTTTAATAGCTTCGTTGCTGTGCTTTTCCTCACCCCACCCTTCCTTATGAATAGGAAGGAAAATGTTCCCTGATGGCCCGAGGAAGGGCATGCCACACCCTCAAATTTTCCACAGTATGAGAAGTCGCAGTTTTGGGCAGCGCCTTTCTGTGTTCTACAGTTTTCTTCAGTCATCAAGTACTGATGAAATTTGCATGTGAACAGACTCTTTGCCTCTTATGGGCCCATCTGTTCCTGATGTTAATTTTTCACCTGGAGCCCTAATTATAATTGACTTCAAGCAGAAATGCCAATGACGTCACTGTCAGGTGATCAGGGCTTCTGGTGGGAAATAAGGTGCCGGAGCAGATGGACATCATCATCTGAGCAAAGATCTGGGTGTTTTGTAAATAGCCACTGTATAGGAATGAAAATGAAAAGAAATATTGAAAATGGAAGCAAGGAAAATAACTCTTAAAAACACTGCTCCTTTTTTTATTCTTTTCTAACTTACTACATGGCATCAGTAATATAGTCACATGACTTGCAGGTATTAGAATTACACTTTTGATAAGCCTGGCTTCCCTAGGGTCTAGCATAATAAAGTAGATACTTACTTAGTTACAGGTTAACAGGTGATTCTGGATCCCGTGACATCAGCATTCCAGGAGTAGCCACTCATAGGAGGAAACTGTCAGACAGTTCATATAGTCCAAATCTCTTTCCACATTATAAGCAGATTTATAGTTCTTCCAGATTCAGCCCATGCTTAACTCATAATTTGTGGGACCTTTGTTACCAGAGGCAGGAGAGGGAAGATGATCTCTTCTTCTCATGGGTCTTGGTGACATGGAGCTTCAGCCAATCAGCTTTCTAGGAAATTACCTGATATATATATATATATATATATATATATATATATATATCCCCCTAATACATATGTGCAAAGAATATACAAAGTTCTTCACCAAAGACATATCTACCAAATGTAGAGAAAGTGAAAACGGTATAGAATGAGATACAAAATTACAATCAATACAGGAGGGAGATTAAGAATTCTAAGCTAGTGTCCAAACCCTAAAATACCCAACTCCTAGTTAAATTCCTCCCCTGCCCTGCTTTAAACTTGTTTTTCCAACAAAATCCTTCTTTTATGACAGTTCTGCTGAATCCATCAGCTCATAAGCCATTACTTGGTGGAGTAGGTCACTTTAGTCCAGGAGGAGCTAATGTGGTACATTGATTAATTGAAGGGGCCTCATTTCTGTCTAATGAAGGATCACATTTTAATTTTCTAGAGATAAAGTTTTCAGGTTTTTTTTTTTTTTTTTTTAAAGCTAGTTGAGAGGGACTTAACACAGTCAGTCAGTCTCACAGAAAATATGTACATACAAGCACAATTTACCACTTCTTATTTCCCTCCAGAGATCCAGTGAGGGGGGAAAAATAAAAAAGCATCTCTTGTGAAAGAGTTCTCTTTTCTCCCCATTCCAGGCAGTGTTTGGTGCTTACTCTGATGGCAGGGATGGGCAAGCAAATACATCCAAACAGCCCGCAAGTCCTCAAGGAAGCTGAGTCTTTTCTTGATTATCAGAGGAGAAATAACCATTTGGTTAATGGATCTCCACAAGGGAAAGCAGACCAGCAGTGACCAAGGGAGCTACTGTTGCCTTAGCTGCCCTCGAAGAATGTCTCTGAGGCCCCTTTCTCATGAGATCAGCTGGGTGTAGACCTGCCTTTTATTAGGGATGGTCAAGTTCAGGGCAAGGTCACCTGTCATATCAGGAGTGAACTTTCATGTCAAAGTTTCTCTCTACTCTCATTTTGAGAGGTTTGAAAAATCCAGGCACATCTTCTCATTCAAATATAACACTAGAGTTTAAATTTAAACTGTTGTAACATCTAGTTGCATCAGATGGCATTTTTTTTTTTTTTTTTTTTTTTTAGGATTACTGGTTTTCACTACTTATGGGGATACTCTCATGGTCAAAGATAAAGTCTTTTGTTTTGAAATGGCATCTGTTTGGATAGTGCCTAGACCCCAGAGCAGGAGGGGTTTATCTGAGGGGTCTCTTACCAAGACACGTCTAGAAATAACATAGATCTACATGGGCAGGTTCAGAGGACTGGCAGATATCAGCAAACACAGGGAAGGAGTTTTGGGCATAGAAATATGGAGGGTAAGACCATCCTCGAGAAAGAGACAGATTTTTTTTCATGGTGGCAATGACATTCCTTCATAAAAGCCCTCAATTGGCAGATATCAGAGAAAATCCTAAGTATACACATCCACATCCACAGAAAACAAGAGGGAGACAGAAAATGAAGTCATGTTAACTAGTTATCTCAAGTTTTTAAAACAAAGCCAGAAGGTAAATTTTACATATTCCGAGTACATAGATATATACACTCATGAGATCCATTTTCTACTGCTAGTCTTGGAAGACCAAGATTTTCTCGCTAATAGGTGATTTTATATCACCTAAAAGTAAGTCCACAACAATGACAGGTCATGGTTATAATGTGACCTTCCTCCTGTCTTGCTTTTATGCCCTCTGTAAGGTGTTAGAATAAAATAGTTGACATTTCAGACTGAGAGGGAGAGAAGGCTAGTCCGATGATCATAGACTGGCCTGAGACTTTCTTTTTGCCAGGACCGCTTCTCAGAAAATCAGTGCATTGGTTTCACTGTTTGGATCTGGACTTTAGAAGGAACATCTATGATTTCTTTCATATAAATTAGTGCAGGGGTTGGCAGAGTACAGTTCTTTGGCCCAGTCAGCTGGCTGCCTGTATCTGTAAGTAAAGTTTATTGGCACAGGGTCACGTCTATTTTTTTTTTCTCCCTATTATCTGTGCCTGCTTTCATGCTACGGTGGCAGAATGGCGTAGTCAGCCCAGAGACTTCATGTCCTGCAAAGCCAAAAACATTTACCATTTACAGAAAAAGTTGACCGACCTTGTACATCTCCAATTTCTGTCATCTGAGCCTTGGTGAACTTTACCGCAAAGTCCCAGTAGGGAATTAGAAGTCTTCACTTATCCCGTCCTTGAATTTTTTTTCTGTTGTAGGAAGGTTAGGGTTTTGGGGTCAAAAGATGTAAGTTCAGGTCTCAGCTTCATCACTCATTTTCATGATCTGTGATAAGTTTCAAAACTTCTCTCAACTTCAAGGCAAAATGGGTTTGCGAATACTCATTTCACAGAATTGTGACAAATCCCAGGCGCTTTACACAAATTATCTTATCTTTTTCTCCTATGTTGTCCTACCTTATCCTGTCACACCTTTCTCCCCACTCCTTTTGGTCTGAAATTTTAGTGGACATTGTGTTTTTGCCGATTGTGCTATGCAATTCTTTAATGAGGAAGCTGGAACAAATTCATCTGAAAGGAGACTTACTTTTGTTCTGGAGACATCTTGGTGATTTAAGTAGACTGTTGATGCCTCTCAGGAAGGATCGGCCCCAGTCATCAGGGGCTAGATGCTGTTTTGACTTCTATTTTAAAACAACAAATTAATCTGGTTCTTTTCCATTGGGGAAGCATTATGTATAGGGGTTCCTGCCTCTAGCCTTTCTGCTGATTGAAAAGGAGAGGTCTCAGCACCATTTTGACAAAGACTTCTAACTGAATATTCTCAGTTTCTTTTTGACAACCATTTGGGTAGAAATCAAGGCAGAGAGAAAAATGTTTCTCTTGGACATCTGCATAAAGATCCCACGTTAATGAATCCGCCTCAGTAATTCTGTATTTTGTAAATAAGTGAGGCCGTCCTAGAAACAGGCCCAAGGCCGTTTGTTTCCTCCTTCCCCCGCGGCCTTCACGCAGGTGCTGCAAGTGCTTCAGGCTTCTTTTCACAGAGTAGAAGGCAGTGGCCAAAGTGCCGCTCCACTGGCGGAGCTGGCTTCACCCTGGTATAAACCGTCTGGACTCACCAGGCGAGCTGCACAGCGTGCTACTCTCGCTGAGTTTTGTCTATTAGAATCTCTAACTGGCAGTCAATCCCACTATCAGACATCTGTGTATTGCCATGGAATAAATAAAATTTAAAAATGTAACATGTAACCAGTTCACAATAACTGAAGGAGACTTATATATTTTGTCTTCAAGTTGGTTGTTAGGAATTCAAAATTTATTTTTCCATAACAATATTATAAAACATGGGCTGTTTATTAATTTAGATTGCCATATTTTATTTCTTCAGAGAATGTAGATGAATATTAAAATCTATTTAAAACCTCGTTTTCTCATTCGTCATGCTGTTTTTTTTTTTTATAGAGCTCATTTAAATTTTCCAGTTTCACATACCATGAACATGCCGGGAGCATGAGCATCCAACGTAATTCCTCCCCCTGCACTAGGTCAGAGTGGGGAGTAAGGGCCCGCTGAGGTCTCAGTGGTAGCCGTGACTGAAGTGGGGAAAGGAGAGAAAATGTCCATGGCAACCACAGCTCAGTTGGGAGGGCTCAGTCCCCAAGCCTTGGGTATCTTTTGCTTCATGGGAGAAAAAAAAATGAGGATTCTGAGTATCCCCAGTGAGAGCAGGAAGAGTTATGAAAACTCCAGCAGTCTCTGTGTTGAGGGAAAGCAGTAGGAGGGCAAGTATTTGTATGAAAGGACGATTCGTGATTGAGCATCATTAGTCCTCTCATGATGTCCAAGTTCTGTGTCTTATTACTTGTTTATCTGCAGCTGCAAGCACAGTGGCAAGCAAATACTAGGCTTTTAATAAAATATGGAATTGTCCTGGGAGATTATCCTTGGGAAGGTAAAAATAAGTCACTGTGGATAGGATCTAGCTAAAATGATCCTGCTCTAATTTATATTTCATTCTTTAGAGGGTTGACATCTTACAGATGTTTGGGAAACTTCACATACTGCGGTATACAGAGGGCAGGGGTAGAAGTTGTTAATGGACTAGAACTATGACTGGAAATCCAGAATAGAACCTCCGCCACTCAACACTCTGATGGTTCAAGCCATCCGAAAACAATAGAGCGCAGGGACAAGAGGCCATGTTTTAGAATTAAATGGAACCTGATTTGAATTATAGTTCCGTGAGACATAGCCAAGTTTCTCTTTTCTCAAAATCTCCATTTATTCATGTATAAAAATGGAACTGTTTTTATAAGAATTGACTGCCACATTGGATTGTGGTGAGAATTAAATGAGATACCAAAGTGTCTAGTGCCTAGTAAAAACTTCATAAGTGCTAGCTTGCGATATTTCTCACTTTAAGGAAATGTTATGAGGAGACGAAATGAAAGCCTTCTTATAGACCTTGAGACCAGAGGTGCGCCCGGGGCCAGGAATTGATTTCGGAGCTCTTCTGCCGTGTCTGAACTCTCTTGATTGCTGATCACAGCCTTTCAGCTAATCAGGGTGAGGGAGGGTGAGGCGTGGGGGATGATGATCACGTGTTCCCCTGCGGGCTGCGCCTCCCACCGTGACTCCCGCAGCCAGTGTGCCCGTGCTCCAGGCTGCGCTACTGACAGTTCCAGGCGCTGTTTCTCCTCCAGGCGCCTGTCCATCAGGGTCTGTTGCAGGATACCAGTCGGTCCTCACAGGCACAAAAGCAGTGTGGCAGTGTGTTAAAGGATATCCGCAGAACCCCTGGCTTCCATTGTCTCTATCCTCAGTGGCCTCACTGCTTAGAAGATGTTCCAGAAGTTTCAAAGGTCTCCTTCATTTCCCCCTGTCAGTTGTACTTGCAGCTTGTTGCTCTGAACTAACGAGCCCCAAGGCTAAACCTTCGACGAAACGGTGTGTCTTTTGATGGTATTATCTCTTTCTTTAGTGGAGAGAAGTCAAGGCTGGGCGTCTTTGATTTTGAAAGATTACCATTTCATTCATCCTGGAAGTATGTACACAGTTTATCTTTTACCCCCTGCCTTCAAGTCTAAGTCCCCGAGTCAATATGTCATTACCTTACCTGTCACCTATAACTATAACCTTTTCGCTAGCTGTGCGGTTACACTGTCATGCCCGTGCTCCTGATTTCTCTTCCCACCTCTCTGAATTCCCCTTGGGTTAATCCGTATCTCACATGTTTTCGTGTCTGTTTTACCTCTTGACCCCATCACCCCTACTCTTGGAAAACAGTATAGAAACAAGTGTCTGTGACCTGTGGAGCAGATCTGATACTTTCAGACTTCTGGCTTCCCTAGAATACTCCATGTCCACACAGCACATTACCGTGTTGACGGCTGCATGGAGTTTTAGTATTTCCAGGAGTGTTCTCTCCTATCTCATGTAAATCATCTGTGTACTTGAGAATTCCTCATCCCTTTTTTTCCTGCCCTAACATTTCTTAGAAGAATTGGACAAAAAGCAGCTCATTAACAAACATTACAGATCACATTTTGGTTGCCGGGAGTCAGTTGGACAGAGAGGAAACCGGAGTAGAAATAAAAGAGACGAACAAAACGGGGAGCAGACTAGAAGAAGCTAGAGAGGAAAAAAATGTCAAAAGCAAACACGGGTACTGTTATGTGCCAGGAACTGTTCTAAGCTCCTTATGCACATAAACACAGTTTATTCTTATGCTAAACATTTTAGTTACGTAGGTACATAAATGAGAATACTGTAACATAGTTGTAGAGTTAGGACTTCAGAGGCTGATTGCCTGGGTTCTAAACTAGCTTCTTTTTTACCTAATTATGAGGCCTGGAGAAGTTACTTAACTACTCTGCGTCTCAGATTCCTCATTTACAAAATGAAGCTAATAATGCCTACTTTGTACAAATTTCCTAAGAAGTAAATGCATTAGTACATATAAAATATGCACATAAGAAGCACTGAGAATCAGCTATATTACAATTATTTACACGTTAAAAATTGTCTTCTCGCCTGAAGGCTGTAGAGTATCTCCAAGAATAGTGCAGCCCAACCGCGGACAGTCACACACCCTTGTGCAGTCAGAGACCCTAAAGGTCACCGCCGGCTGCCCTCCGAATGACTTCGGGGATGCAGAACACTCTTCTCCCACTCCCCTTATGCGTCAGTAATGCCAATAGCTTCTCGCACTGTACTCAGCAGCGGTTTTTGGCATATGTTTCAAGAGCATTGCAACCTTTTACATATTATTACCATAAACTGTTAAATCCCTTCTGTTTCTAGAAGCAAATTGGGAGCTAATTAAATATAATCTTTCTGGAAAAAATCCTGTTTGGGCTTTTCAGACTGGGACAGACTCTATTGTATAATTTCTTTTTGAGACTCTCTCACTCCTCATTTGGAACTCTCTAATTTATTTATTAGCTTAAGAAAAATACCCATGAAAGATCCCCCGGGCAGGTAAACATACAGTGAAATAAAGTATATTTTCTTGTCAGAAGCCTTATCCATTCTGGTGCTGACCAGGCTACAAACTTTAGAGGAAGTGAATGATTGAGCCTGTCTCTGAATTCCTGCGGCTCCTTGAATCATTTACAAATCATTTGGTTATTACTCGATATCTGTTTGTTCAGATGTCTAATTCTTAATTGTAAGCCCATCAAAGTTACAGACCATGCCATATGTATTCTTCCTTATCACGTCTGGCAATTACTGGGCTCATCTTTTTCTTCACGAGCACATGAGTTTCGTTCAACCCCCATCCTGTGACAGCACCTCCGTTACCATTGTTCTGAAGACCCATGTACTTGACCTGGCTCCACTAGGATGTCCACCTGCCTCCTCTTCGTTCTCATCACACTTCTACCGTAGGCCTTTGAGCATACTGTGCCCAGTGTCTCCGTGTTCTCCCTCTCTTCTTGCTCCTCTCGTTATTATCCGTTATCCCAGCCTAGTTAATGTCTGTTTATACTTCACATACTTTCTGGACCACCCCATACCCTCCCTAAACTTCCTCACCTCCACTTTCAACTAAGTACAGTTTGTTTTTGATCTTAGCAATCGAAGAAATATCTTCATGTCATTGAAGGTACTTCTCAATATTTGTAATTAAACTTCTACTAATGCAATTATTTGTTTAATGCTACTCTGCTAAGCTAGAAGCTCCATTGGAGGAGGAACTATGTTTGCTCATCACTGCATCTTCAGCATATAACACAGTGTTTAGCACACAGGAAGGCTGCAGTAAATAATTTTGAGTTAATTAATGCTAGTCTAATTTAAATTAGAGTAGTAGATTCAATAAAGTCTTCTAGAACCAGGATTGAGCATAGAGTTTCATACAGTAGTTTCAAGTAGATCCAGGCTGGAAATGTACTATAAATGGATGTGCCTGGTATGCAGAAGGCAGGCATGTACGGGGTAGGAGTCACTGCCTGGTAGGTCATTCTGGTCTAGTGTGTCATGGGCAGCAATGTTAGGACAAGCTGGCACGAATCAGGGTAACGCACTACAAATAGGGCTGTAGAGTACCCAGGGGTCAGACAGAGAAGAATCTGGATGATAGGCAAGAGATCCAGAATCCTGTTTGATGAACTCTTTTATTTATTGAAGAAGGATGATATGCCAGACACTTTACTAAGCACTGGAGATATAAAGACAAATAATTATCTTCCTTCTCCAGAATCCCGGGGAAGAGGGAAGGATAATTATAATGTACTGTGGAAAATCCTATGATAGAAATGCTGTAGGAAAACAAAATTTCATAATCTGTGCGCTTTGTAAAAGGCTTCTTGGAGGAGATGACGCCTGATCTGATCCTTGAAGATGACTAGGAGTTAGGACATTAGTACTAAGCATGGAAAGAGTTGGTCTAAGTAATGAGCAGCAAATGGGAAGGCCAAAACCAAAGAATATCCAGAGTAGTTGAGGAACTAGGAGCATCTTATGGACGTGTGTGTGTGTGTGTGTGTGTGTGTGTGTGTTGTGGAGTGCAAAATGGAGCGGGAGTGTTTAGTATGCAGTAAGCCTGCAGTAAAGGACATGAACTTGATCAGACTGGGATTTGAGAAGCCATTGGAGTATGATCAGACACATCTGTCATCCAATCTGTGCTTAGAAAGTGGCTTTGCCGTTAGAGTGGGAAATGGATGAATGAGGGGCTCGACCAACATTGGGGAGATCATTTAGGACATGCGAGTTTATTAAAGTGACACATAGAAGAGGAGATAGACTTTAGGTGTATTGAAAAATATGGTCAATGAAGTTTGGCCATGTTAAATGTAGGAGACATAAAAGAGGGCAGTTTCTAAATGGGCAATTTAGGAAAGGCAGTGCCACTTACTGGGAGAGGAAACGAAGAGGGAAAACAGCTTTTATTGTTTGGAGATGGATAAATCTATTTTTAAACATGTTGACGGGATAATGAGACTGTTTACTGGCCCCAAATAATCATTTTCTGCCTTTTCTTAAAAAATAAATGCCCATGTTTTAGCTAGGCTTTTCCCAGCTTGCTTGCAGCTGGGTGTGACCATGTGACCTAAGTTCTCATCAGTGGGATGTGAGCACACCTGTTGTGTACCTCTTTGAGCCATGTTCTCTCTTTTCCTGTTTCCTCAGTCCCATTGTTGGGGATGTGGACATGTTGACTAGCTTTCTAATAGCCGTCTTAGACGCTGAGATATAAACTGCATTTGGAAGACAATGGAGCAATGAGATAAAGTATTTTGGGACCCCGATAATTATAGAGCCACCTTTTTAGGCTTGGCTTCCAGTTTGTCATTCTGTAGATCATTTCACCTTTTTCTTCAGCCTCCCGTTTTATTGCCTAATGGGCTCATGAAAAAAGTGGCCATAGTGGCAGAGAGGAAGCTTATTTATATGTGGGCTTAGCTACATGGGCTTCTGCTCGTCAAGGCCGACCTGGCCGCAGCCACAGCTGAGCGCCCAGTCTGCCGGCAGCAGAGATCAACACTGGGTTCCCAATGTGGCACCATCGCCTGGGCTGACCATTCAGCTACCTGACAACAGGTTGTTTATATTGGACTGCTTCTATCATGGAAGGGACAGTGTTTTTCCTTACTGGAACAGTTACTCTGGACAGGGATTTGCCTTTTCTGCACACAACGCTTCTACTAGAAATAACATCCATGGGTTTGCAGAATGGCTTACACACCATAGTATTCCACACAGCGTTGCCTCTGATCAGGTCGCTCACTTGACAGCAACTGAGTGGCAATGGGCCTTGCCAATGGGATTCACTGCTCTTATCACATTCCCCATCATCCTGAAGCACGTGGTTTGCTGGAATCGTAGAACAGCCTTTTGAAGACTCAGAACCAATAGTACATAGAATATACATCTCTCTTTCTTTCTCTCTACATATATCTATACCTATTTCTCTATTTCTATCTATATCTCTCTATCTAGGGAAAAGTGTATTGAGAGAGAGAGAGTGAGCATGCATGCCCATGGGTGGGGAGTAAGAGGAGAGAGATTTTACACACACACACACACACAACTTTACATATATAAAACATTTTTTAAATATTCTATTGTTTCTGTTTCTTTTTAGAACCATAATCCTGTGGTGAAATGATATAAAGTATCTTGATATTCTGATGGTTATAGAGCAGCCTTACTGTCTTCTGCTGCCAGTGTGAGAAGAAAATAAACATTGATCCCATTTAAGTCTCTGATATTGAATTTAGTCACTTACTGCTGAAGTTAATCCTTACTAATACATTTAATCTGAGATACAGACCCATGGTGCAGAGACACATGAAGATGGACATAGAAATCGAGCTCGTAGCACAGGCCTAAACTAGCAATGAAAGTTCGCATTCATCAGCATAGTGCTGTCCAGGAGGCCAGGCCGCATCAGGAGAGTGTGTAGTGCGAGAAGCACAAGCATTTAGTCAATGAAAAGGGGGAAAAGAACCTGAAAAGACCGAAAGAGGACTACCAAAAAGTTAGGGGGTACACCAAGACAGCGAATTAAGAGAGAGGTATAACTAAGTTGTCAAATGCTCCTGAGAAGTTGACTAAATAAGCCAAGAACTTAAGGGAGGCCTTATTTTTACCACCCAGGAGGTCATTGGTGCCCTGGGCAGACAGTGTAATGGGAGAGGCCGTGGTGGAAGGCAGTTACTGGGGAGCAGGTGAGGGCATGAAATGAAGACAGCAAGCTTAAGACCTTTTAAAAGTTTGTTTTTAAGAGAAGGAAATAAATAGTGTAGTAATTAAATGACAATATGGTGTCAGATGGATGCTCCTTTTCCCTCCTTTTGCTCTTCCTTTCCTCCCTCTCCTTTCCTTCCTTTTAATGGGAAATGGTTGATCTTGAGCTTAGGATGAGATAGAACCAATTTAGATGCTCCTACATTAACTCGCCTTTCTACAAGTCTCATTGCGATGGGCTGAATGCAGCAGTAAGGCCCTGGCCTTTTGCCTGCTCTTGGTCTTACATTACTCAGTTTCTAGTTGGTGGGTGGGTGACTTGCCTCCTCCCAGCCCATTTCATGCTTGAGACTTCCACCTGCTTTCCCGCATCCGGGCCGTCCAACCCGACTTCTGCTGACATTGCTCAATTTCCTGGCTGGATGGTCAGTTTTCAACAGTGTCTTTGACGTTGCCATTTCCTCCCTCATATCATAGTCTTATGAGGAAAAAAAGAAAGAAAAAAGAGAGAGACGTGGAATTCTTTTATTCACCGCTTTTTCTCACCTCATCACTTGAGACTTACAGGCCACCTTGCACCTTCCTGGTTCCCATGGGGTAAGGGGAGGCAGTTTACCAGTAAGTGGTACATCGTCTAGAGTTGTGATTCCCCAAATTGGGAGGGTTCCAGATTCCCATATGTCCTCGAGAAATACAAGGGCTGCGAACCCATAGTCTCAGCAAAGGTGATTATGGTATGAACAAATTGAGACTTATTCATATATCTTGTCATTGATACAATTCAAAGCCATTTAAAAACACTCGTGAATGAACAGTAGGTTTAACATCATATATATTTTTTTCCTCTGTAAATGGAAGCAGTAAAACATGCTAGGTTTACATCTCCAGCTTTGAAAACTGAGAAATGTGGACGCATCCTGATCTGTGTAACTTTAGCAAAATTACCGAACCTCCGTGAACACTCATTTTCTCAATTTGTAAAATGGGGATTACAATACCCCTGCCACAAGGCAGTTTAAAGAACATGCATGTAAGTGCTTCGTACAGTGCTTGGCACACTGTAAGGATAGATTAAATGATTATTACTGTTCTAGAAGTCAAACTACTGTCATGTGAAGGTCCAAATCTTTGCAACATTAAAAAGTTCATACACCAAAAGGAGCTGTCTTTATTGACCTCTAGAATATTTCTCTAGGCCATGCCATCAATCCCATGTGTTCTTTCTTCAATACCTGCAGGGCGAAGCTAATGCGTTTAACTCATCTGTGCTGATGATTTAATTTGTTTCCCCTCCCAAGTAACCTTTGCATTGTAACAGGTTGATTTTCAGTGCCTTAATGAAAGTAAGTGACTAATGTAAGAATTGCAGGCACCTGGCAGGGCCAGAGAACGAGATGCCTGTGGGCAGTCCCTCGTCCTGGGGACTTCTATATCATACTACACAGGACGGGGAGGGCATTCAGCCTGCCTGTGGGTGAGGCCGGCCTTATTCTATGGAAGAATAAATTGGTGCGAAATCCAAACCAGCTCCTGTCGTTTCAAGTTTTACTCCGGGCCTTTAGGGTGCAGACACGCAATGAACAGTGTAAATATTCCTTGAAGACAGAGACTGAAGAGGAGGAGGGGGAGCTAAGGTGGGGATTGAAGGGCTCATCTCAATAGGTCAAAAATGTCTGAGAAAAAAAATCATTTGAGCTCAAAGATGGAGAAGGAGCTTGATTTCCTTTCATTTTATTATTGTCTGGCTCCTTTTCAGTTGATCTTTTTCCCCTTAGTTTATGACACAGTAACTCCCAACTAACCTCACCAGTCCATAGTGAAAACCAAGGCAGTATGTATCAGTTAGCATTGCTAATTAACAGGCTGATACTCTGCTGATAAAATACTTGGCTATAAAATTAAAAATAGTGTTATAAAAAGAATTCTAGGGATGTAAATTGAAACAGCCTTTAGTTATCACCTAATTCAGAGATACATATTTTTAACTTTTAAAAAAATAAAATATACCCTTGAAGAATCTGAAAATTTGACTTAACCAGGAAAATGCATGGACACACAAAATTCTGCAAATTGTTTCCGGGGATCATGGATTCTAAGCTTCTTAGAGGAGCTTGGTTTCCAGGTTAAGAACTTTTGATAAAATCCAACTTCCTTATTTTATGGAAAAGGGAACTGACTCCAAGAAGTCCCAGGTTGAAGGCTACACAATACTCGAAAGTTCTAGACTGGAACCCAGAGCTCAAGACTTCTATTATCCCAAGTTCTTGATGTATTTTAATGAAGTTTGACATCTTATTAAACTAAAGGCAATCTTTATTCCAGAAAGAATTCTGTGAGGCAAGATTAAAAAAAAAAATCTCCCTAATCACCCAGGCAGAGATTTTAAAGGAAAAGAAAAAAGAAAACCAGCTCCTGCTATTTTCACATTAAATCTTCAGTCTTTGAAGACACTTGGATTTTTTTTTTTCATCTAGAAGCGTGCGTTTAAACTTAATTTAAAGTTAATTTACTCGTTATTGTGCCCTCATGCGGGGTTCTAGCTCACCTCTGCGTTGCTTTTATAAGAAGCTGATCTCTTTACCAAAAGCATCAGAGAGGAAGGTTTTAGAGGGTACTTCCATGTTCCATTTTAGGGTGCAACACTTCTGAAATTAGGACATTATCACCATCCTCTCAGAGGAATGTTTTACACACAGACGGAGCCTGACGACCTAACATGCTGTGCAGCATTTGTACTTATCGTCATTCTCAAGCTCATCTTGGATGATTAAAACTTAGAATAAGGTTTTGTTGTTTTGCTTGTTTTCTTTATAAGTTTTCTCAAGTCCAAATGACTGGGAAAGGTTACAATCTTCATAGTTCTGAAATTTTAGTTACTACTCATTCAGGTATGTGGTACATTTGATTGATTATATTCGTAATATCTGAAGAATGTAGCAAACATTAAGGTTTTGCATGTGTATCCTGTGATTTATAACATAACTAGTTCTTCGATTCTATATGGTCCTTTTTGATATTTTTGATAATTGATGTGTAGAGATAATTATCAAATCAATTGATGTGATTATGTAATTGATTTATAGGGTAACTGATTTGTAGAAAATTTTGACCTGTGGTTTCATACTCAAGAAATATCTTTTGTGTGTGCCTGCTCTGTGTACAGTCTTGGACCACACACAGGACATATCCCTGTTTCTGCATCTATGAATGTGTAGTCTTTAGGTGCAGACTGGCATTCAAATAGTACAAATATAGATATTGAAGACTATGTGATGGAGATAATGGTTCGTAGGTAATCTTGGGTTAACAAAGGGAAAATAGCCTTGATACTACCACAGCGAGACAAGGTTTATATTTTTTAGGTTCCTAGAAGGTAATATTGAATTGAGAGAAGGCCCATCTAACCGTTGTCCAACACACACACACAGACACAAATGCACACACACGCACACTCGTGTGCACATGGCTGTCAACTTCTTGGAATAGAAAACCATGCTGCCTTGGAGAAGAGAGTATGTGCAGGGGGGTAGATGGCAGTTTTCCATTCTGGGCTGTGAGGAGGGCGAACTCTGAGGAGAATGAAGAATGTTTAGTGTGTAATGTGCTTAGTCTGAGTCAGGCGGGAATGGATTCATATTTTGTGGTGCCTGAAACTTATATGATTTTTTGAGTTTCTAAGAAAAAAAGACAAAACTGTAAACACAAAATTAAGTCCAAAAATAAATATCTATTTAGACTGAGAAAAGAAATTGTAACAAACTATAAACACATAAAAGCAGCAGGTATCACAAAAAATAAATAGAAAAGTAACAGAAGTTAATTTTTATTAATTTATTTAACTTATAGACAAAACTTTATAATCCTTTATTTTACCTATCTATATATATTTTTTGCTATATATTTTTTTTCAGCACTTCATTTGAAATGATAATTTGCTTTCCTCAATAATTTTTTTTTCTCTAAATTTTGTTTCTTATTGATCAGATTTTTTTTCACTTTCACGACTCGCTAAAAATTTAGAATTGCCAAACTTGGGAAAACCTCTATCACTTTACTTTTAAAAATGAATTATTATAGGTATACTCATTGTAATACTGCCACAGTTTTGTACAACCGCAAGAATTCTGATCATTCTACTTAGCCCAGTTCCCATAAAAAGAAGAAAATTGTCTGAGATGTTTACAGTTACATACACTTTGCATTTTCTATAACATTTTTGACAAGAGACAACTTCTGTTTCGACTTGGCATCCAAGAAAATGAAATCTTCCAGTCACAATGATACATAGCTGATTTGGGAGAACTTTTCAGAAGAGCCTTGACTTTGTTTCTCCCACGTTGCCTGTGCGCATCTGGTGCTGGGAGCAGTGAGTCATCATGAGCTTTGGCCCTGCACCGTAGTGTAGTTTCAGGGCCCTAGTTGAAATGGTACCATGGGAGTTAGAGCTCCTCCTGGAAGCCATTCCCAGGTTTTAAAAAAAATTGGATCCTCTTTCCCAAGGGAAAGCCCCATTCCAAGGGGAGAAGTTGCAGAGGAAAGAGATAGTGATCTTGATTGAGATATGACTACAACGTCTTTTGCAAATTTTACCTCTTACTGGCCAGGCGTTGAAATGTTGAAAGGGCTCTGAAGCTCCATCCTTATTGTTTTGACTGATCTTACAGCATCTCTGTGCCCCAGGGCTCAGACCTTAATTCTTTTTTTCTTTTCTTTTTCTTTTTTTTCTGTCCTGTTTATTTCCTCCCTTAATGATCTCAACCAGCTTCCAGGCTTTAAACACAATCTATATTTAGGCAGTGTCCAATTTCTTTTCTCCACTCCCTGGAACCTCAGAACCTTATATCAGTTTCTGCACTTGCCTGTCTAAAAGACCATTCAAACTCAGCATCACTGCAATTGATCTCTT
This sequence comes from Rousettus aegyptiacus, assembly GCF_014176215.1. Lineage (NCBI taxonomy): Eukaryota > Metazoa > Chordata > Mammalia > Chiroptera > Pteropodidae > Rousettus > Rousettus aegyptiacus. The sequence goes on from NW_023416287.1 coordinate 78,509,568, forward strand.
GAAGATCTTGTTCCCTAAACCATTTTCACCCATAGGTTTCTCGGTTAGTGACAACTGCATGTTTCCAATTTGCTACACTAAAAATATGAGAGTTATCCTGTCTATTAGGATATCTTATACTTATAAAATATATAGAGAATTTGATGGCTTCTTACACACTCCACAACTACTATCTCGAACATAGTTATTGCCATCCTTCACCTGGGTGAACAGCTTCCTGAAAGGCCTCTGGGCTGCTTCTTTACGCTCCTGCTGCAGTTTACAAAACAGCAGCCTTTAAAATGCAGATCAGGTCTTGTCATCCCGCAGTACAAACCTATTTCACTCCAAGAAGCCAAAGGCCATAGGTAGCCTAGAGGCCCTAGTGATGAGGCCTCGCTTAGGACTCTCACACCCTCTCTCTGCCCCAGTGCTGTGGCCAGAGGCCTCTGGAGCCTGTAGAACACACAAGGTCAGAGCCTCAGGACCTTTATCTCAGGTATTTACTTGGGTAGCTGCTTCTGTCCTTCCAGTATTTCTTCAGGTCTTACCTCAGTGACTGCCCCGGCCACCCCGTTAATGCTGCTCTTGCCACCCTTCCTACCCGGCCGTCTCCATCCCTTTTACCCTTCTCTGCTTCTTGTGCATTACCATCACTTGCTAACAACTATATGTTTACAAATTAATGTTTACTGTTTACTGTCTTACACCCCCTAGAATATATGTTCTTCTGCGGTATGTCCATTGGAAATTCATCTAGTTCTCAAAAAAGAAGCAAATGAACAAACCCGTGAGATAGGTACCACCATTTTTTTGTAGATTAAAAAAAAAAAAATTGAGGGAAGTTAAGCAATCCACCAAGAGAACAGAGCAGAGATGGGATTCAAACCCAGCCAGCCTCCAGAGCCCGTCCCCAGCCAGTGTGCCTACCCCTCCTAGTGTGGGCGGGGACGGCCCCCTGGAGTGCAGAACTGTGTGCTCCCACAAGGTCAGCAACCTCTGAGGTGAACAAGCCCAGTCTCATAGATAAACGTTTCAGGATTAAAACTTGTTTTTTTTTTTTTTTTTTTTTAAAGCCACTTACACGGAGTACAGTTATAACTCAATAATCAATTTCCCAAGAAAATAGTGATATTTCCCCCCTTCGTTGAGTCATCATCATGTATATTCTTCTCTGCCCAGTTACGTGGCTCAATTACCTTCCCTGGAAGAAGTGTGTCTAATACCCTGGGCTCTGATCTGCACTAATGAGACACATGAAAACCACAACAACATTCCCAAACACATTACTATAACAACACATTGTTCGGGAGGTCAAGGTGATTTGCATAATGCAAGTATCACCTCAACTCAGGTGGGAAAACTGCTGAGGGAGGTCAGTCCTAGAAGAGAGATGGCTTGTGCAGTCTGAGTGTCAGAAACTATTTGTAGAATGTGGCTCTTTTGTTTATTTGGGAAGTAAGTTAGAATGTATAAAGATTATAACAATTCTTGGCCATGCCTTCATCCTTTCTGGGTATAGATTGATGGGGAAGAATTTTACAGGTGTGCAGTGGGGCTGGGGTGAGCCATTTTTGACCTATCCTTCTGATAACCCACATATCATTATACATGAACACATACACACGCGCGCACACACACACACACACACACACACACACACACACACACGAGTGTGTTTCTGGACTCTTCCAAGAGCCTTATTACTAGTCTTCCTAACCCCTGTTGTCCTTTGCACGGCCCTCTAACATACTGCCCCTAAAATTACTTTTCGAGAACCTAGACTGAAGTATGTCACTCTTCTCCTTAAAATCCTTCCACGCACCCCTTGCCAACTATAGAAAGCACATACATTTCTGTGTGGCAAAAACCCATCATCGGTCTGGGCCCCCTTACTCTTTAACTCTGCACGTTGCCCACCCCCGAGATGCCATGCTTTGCTGTACCTCTGTGCATTTGGCTCCTGCTGAAACTCCCTTTCTCCTTTGGATGTCCAGCCAAATTATATCTGACTTTTGAGAACCAGCCCAAATATTAACATTTCTAGGAAGCCTTCCTGGCCAAACCTCAACCACCACCAACGCCTGCAAATATGCAAACACACTCATATATACTCAGACACTATAGAAATAATAGTTTTCACTTCTGCTCTCCCACAGGACGTAGTGCATACTTCAGAGACGGTGGTCCTGCTTGCATTTTGGTGATTTCTGTATGTTCTACCATGATGTGGAAAATCTCCAAAAGTCTCTAAGAACTGAAAAGTCCCCATTGTTGCTTGCGGAGGTGAGTTAGCATTTAAGTTATCAGATACTGGTGTGTCGAAACTGTTTATAATGCAGATCATTATCTGAAAGTTGACTTGGAGGAACTTGGTGAAAGAAAATGTGAGTGGAAAGTTCTCTAGAGTCATCCACCTACTCACTCACTCACTCACTCACTCATTTCAAGAAACCTTTATGGAGCCGGGTTTCTGCACAGCACTGTGCTACTAGCATGATGAGCACGCTGACCGGCCCCTGTCCTCTCGGAGCTCTGGGCACAGGCGGCAGCTGCGCTGCAGTGATGAGCGTGCTGATAGTCACGGCCATGCTGGGGTGACACAGCTCCTGCTTACACTCTGAGAGGAAAGGGTTCGTGTTTTCTTCACTTCCATTATCTCCTACGTTAACTTTAATCAACTGTCAGTAGAAAGGTAAAGACATTTTTGCACCTAGAGGTGTTCAGTAAATAGCTGATGAAAGAAGCAAAGAGGGAAAGATGGGGAGAGAGAGAGAGAGAGAGCGAGAGAGAACGAGAGAGAAAGAGAGAGAAGGAGACAGAGAGAGTGAGAGAGAAGGAGAGAGAAGGAGAGAGAGGTTTTTTGGTTAAACCAAGCTAAAGTTTCCGATTCCAACCATGGAAATAAATCATGGTTTCTTCACGTTTCCTCCAAAAGGTATTACCGTAAACTCTGGGAACACTGCACCAAAACCAGTAGTAAGAACAATAAGTACAAACAGCACAAAATAAACAAAACTCCCTGGCAAACAGCCTAAAGCATGATTAGACCATTAGGGAGGAACATTCCCTGATGATGTAACCCCTCAACCTGTGCCCCTTTTCTTAGGTGACTTCCAAAACACGTTCTCTTGGGGTTTGCATGCCTAGGCTTTGGGGATTATATAGAGGGAAGCAGAATACATTGAACAGGACTGTAATCATCTCTTTCCTTTTTTTTTTTTTCCCCCATGAGGCTCTAGAAATGTCACCAACCTTATTTAATGCAACACTGTGCATGTGCGGTAAAGTCCGATTTGCACCATGACAGTCCCTCAGCAGTTTGCAGCGTTGAGGGATGGAGGATAGAAAGGAAGATTAAAAGACACTGGCAGTATTGATTGAGACAACTGCCAACAGCAAAACCTGAGTCTCTCCCAGCAAGCGCACAGGGGGCGGCAAGGTGGGGCTGATTCAGAAGGATTAGCGCCACGCAGGAAGCCGTGCTTGGCTCTCCTTACAGACAGAGTCACCAGGCTTTCAGTGGAGGGAGCTCAGCCTCAGGCACGGGCCTCCACTGTGGAGGGGAAACTAACATTCTTCTTACCCTGGTGTTTCTTGTCAGCTAAGAACAGGGCAAGGGGAAAATTATTGAAGATGGGGGCAGTTTTTCCCCACATTTTTTATTACCCCATTCTGTCTGAGTCATCTCAATATTCAAAAAGTAGATTTAGAGGAGAGATATCATAAAGAGAAAAAGAGCCAAGCTACTGAGGGCTATTGAACTTTTAATCCCCAAACATTTTTTTTCCTCTTCTCTATTGATTATCTATTTCAAAGCCCTGGAGCAAAAGGATTGTCTGAACCTTATACTGTCAGCCATTCAGAAAGTTTTATCATGTAGCATGGCTAGAGGAAAACCAGGAGTGAGTTTTTAGAAAAGTTTTCTAGGGGCCAGTGGTGCTATGGGAAACTAGATGTTTAGCATTGAGGTGAGAAATACAAGTAATGGAAATGAGGGCTCAGAGATCACAGCATAAACAGCTCTCCGTGCACCAGCCCTGAAGCTCTTCATCACTGTGATCCTGTTTTAGCCCCTAAGGCAGGAGGTGTCTACGCCCAGAATGTATAATTGTACCCCTTCAGGGTAGCACTGGGAGTCTTTGCCTGTGCCCTCGGGTGACAGAATTTGCTGCTTTTTTTCCAGTGGCTTAAAGATTTTCTTCCCTATGGAGAAGGGTCCCAGAGGGCTTCTGCACTTGCCCACAGTGACTGCTGCACCAGGGCGCCTGCCCCCTTCTCATCCACTGTGCCAGCCTTCCTCCTGAACACCCTGACGTACACGGAAAAGCAGCCTGTGAGTGAGTACAAATTATCCTTGTCTGCTGCCTCTGTTACTGGAGCAAAGGGGTCTGTCTGCCTGCGTGCAGCTAAGTCAATAGAAAGTACAGGTTTTGCAGCAAAGAAAGTAAGAATTTATTTTAGAGAGTAGCAAGTCCTGGAGACATGGGTGAGCTATCGCTCTCAAAAACCTGGTTCCCAGGAATCTCAAGGGATAGATTATATAGTGGGAAATCCTTAGTCATGGAAACCACAGGAGTTGGAGTCATGGGTGCTACTTGATTGGATGGGGCTGGGGTAATTGGTCATCATGTCTGATTCTGGCATCAGCCATGGCGTCATCCCGTCTGGTCCAGTGGTCAGTGGGTCTGGGACTGAAACAACCTAAGGCCAAGATGTTGTCCTTAGTTTCAGGGGAGCGTATTGTCCTCATGATCATAGACCTGAAGCTTCATTCTTAAAAGAGTTGACACTGGCTGGAACCTTATGTCCTAAGGCTTAATGATTAAGGACTAGGCATGCAAAGGTAGGAAGATGAGTGCAGACAAAGCCAAGTGAGTCACAATGCCATTACACTAGACAGAGCCAGTTCGAGTCAGGGAAAAAGCTATCTTAATGGAATGAAGTCTGTGTGTGCTTACATTGCCAGGGTTTTGTATTCTCATGCTAGCCCACATTGGGCCTTTAGCAATTTTTTGAAATTTTAACTGATTTCTTCTTACCAGTGTGTACAGTGTCCCACAGCATCTTTTCCAGGTAAGCATGTATTTTGCATCCCTTCTCTCTTTTAGAGAGTCCTGTCTTCTCTTACATTTTGGGCTAGTCGTTTGCCCTGTGGGCTCAGTTCTCTGATAGAATAAAGACAGTTGTCAATTTGCAGATTGTCTCTCTGTGCATCTATGTGTGTGTTCTTATTTTTTGTTAGATGAGACTGTTGCTTTTTTTTTTTTTTTTTTAGCTTTCTCCATCCTAAGTCGTAGACAACTGATGTGTTTACTGAACTCAATTTCAAGGGTTGTATTTTAAAGGGATGCTTTCAAATTGCAGTTCATCCACAGGAGCGTTAGGGTGTCTGTAGGCCTGGAAGCCACGGTAAAGGAACTAGAAACTATAAACTGAAGATAAAAGGTCTAAGGGGAGAACTCGTCAAATACTCTCAGGGTAGCTGTTTGAGAGCAAGGTTATACTTAGTTGGTGTTACTCTAGAGGACAGAGTAATGGGTGGGGATTAAAGGCAAGCAGGTTTCTTCTCAATGCCCAGGAAGAGCATCCTATTAAAGAGAGCTATTAAAGCTGGGTGGGTGTTTTTGAGGTGATGATCTCCCCCTTCTGACAATGGCAACTGTATTGTTGAGAGTGCATTGAAATTTGTCAGGCTGTTTTAAAAGGTGGTTTTGGCATTCATTTAGGAGATTGGAATAGAAGAACTCTGACATACTTTCAATTCTTATAATTATAAGGACAAGGCTCCCTTTTTCAATCTTCTCTTTTAAGTTCACTCTTAACTCGAGGGCAGTAACCCACTGACTTTCAGGTCCTTACGTGGTTAAATGAAGTTGTGGCTTCTTAAGGCAAAGAACGTACAGCATGGTTTTGAGCCCTGAGCTATTAAACAGAGTTCTTTTTGACTTGGTCCAAAATGAGTGTCACAAATTATGAATAGATAGTGTTGGGGGTGTTTTCTGCTTGGACTGGAATCTTCATCAGAATGCTCGGAAGTAAACATTAAAATTGAAGACAAAGTAATGATGATTTACCCCAGATGCAGCAATATGGACTTGTGCAGGAGTTATCCTCAGTGATAATTTTAGGGCCCAGATTAAGAGATCCCAAGAGGTTAAAATCCTTTGTTTTGAGGAGAAAAGAAATAAGCAATTGTATTAGCCGAAGTTGGCCACATGCGAATGCATACATAATATGAAGAGAAATGCAGGTGGAAGTGTGTTTTACTCCACAGTGTCAGAGTAAACCAGTGTCTCCCATGACACCAATCAGGACCCAGAAAATTCAGATGGGGAGAAGCAGGCCATTCGGAGACAGGTCCCCAAGGAGCAGAGCTCCAGGTGGCGACACGGCAGGGGTGGGAGGCGCATCTTTGGTCTCCTAAGTTCCGTATTATGTATGATTCATGATTTCCTTGGAAAGATGGAAGATGATTTGCTGATTATCTCTGGTCCTTTATATGAAAATGAGAGTGCCTGAATAATAAACGCTGTCTGTGATATTATATCTAGTCTTTGCCTCGGAAGTATTCTATATTAAAAAAAAATGAAATAATAAAATTACCTTTCTTTAAAATGTCATAAAGAAGACATTTTGAGCCAGGTCAATACATGCACAAAGGAATCGGTGGCACTATTGTGAAGTAAGCGACAGTTCCAGCAACCTTCGTTCTCCATTTCTGTACTCTCTCTCCCTCCTCTTCTGCATAGCGTCCCCTTGCTCCCCAATCCACCATGATCCTCTTCTCGTTCATTAAGGGCAAACCCTAAATTATTATGTGGTTCTTAGCTGTTTGTTGTTCACCATTTGGGAGTCCCGCTGGGCTTACAAAGACCAATTTGGCAAATATATTATAGCCGATAGAGGGCAATAGACCTTTTAGTGCAAAAGATGGTAACTTACTAAGCATTAGATTGGTTCTGCTTAAAACATGGATTGTACAGTTTCTTGTGTTATAGTCTGTTTCAAGGCGTAAAAGCCACCGCATGGTTAGGTGGCGAGTACATGCCGTAGCCTCTTGCTTCACCTCTCGCTACTCTTGTTTCTTGCTTTTTGAGTATTTCTGTGCTCTTTACACATCCTCAAGAAGGATCCCCAGAGAGTCTCCAAAATGAAGCTGGGGGGAAAAAATAATAATCTAGATTGCTAATTTTAGATCCTTTGGTTAGAGTTTTGATGTGGAAAGAATTTGCAACTGCCGACCAAAATCAGGTTACTTCAGGATAAGCAGCTCATCAGATTCTCTTTCTCATTTCCACAACTTGCTTGAAAATCAGAGTTGATTCTTGCACCTATATTTTTAATAAAGAATAATATTTTGAAACTATTTCAACTCAACCTACCTTTGGATTGTAATTGTTTATTTTATCATTAATTTATTTAACAAACATTTGTTGATTACCTACTGTGTGCCAGGTACTGCATGTATTAAGTTCTGGAACACACAGAAAAAGAGTAAAACTCAATCTATAGTCTCATTGGGGATCCTTTGTGCTAGGCACTGTGGGGATATAGAGATAACTTAAGATATGGTCCCTGCCTTCAAGAGGATGTATAGACTTGAAGGAGAAAGAGAATATATTAATAAGGGAATATAAAGAGCATTGGACAACTGCTGGAAATTATATAACATCTCAGGAGTCCAGGAGATTAAGAAGGAGACTGAGTTAAACCTTACAGGACAAGAGAATGTAGACAGGAGGAGAAGAGTGGGTGAAGGTTATTCAAGTACAGCGGTGGGGCTGTGAATATGATTGCATATTTCTATTAGATGGTATGAACACATAAATGGAGGAAAAGCTATATCGAGTACCTATCATGTAATCAGCACAAATCTAAAAGGTACAGAACATGCGTAAGTGGTATAAGGTATGTTCGTTTTCATGCTGCTAAATAGTGTGGCTAATTCTAATGTGTTGTATGAGTACCGAGAGGAGGCCAAGAAGGCTGTAGAGAAATCATGGATGGCTCCACAGAAGTGGTGGGACCTTATGAGACATAAAAGGTTTGGATGGGGATAGTGAAAGTGTGGACAAAAGGACATTTTTTATAGAGTCAAGAGTATCAAAGATATGCCAATGAAGTGCAGTGTAAACTGATGCTGGGCCATTAGGCTGGATGGCTTATAAGCTTGAAAGAGATCTGATGACACTGGAAACAGAACCTTTGAAAAGTATTTACGGGTGTGCTTGATAGGATGGAGGGAAATTTTAGAATAACTCCCTCCTATAAGAAGGACCCTCATATTCCCAGTTATTATGTATGGATGTAAAAGTTGGATAGTGAAGAAGTCTGATAGGAAAAAAAGTTTGATTTGTTTGAAATACGGTATTGGAAGAGAGCTCTACAGAACCCTGGACCACCAAAAAGATGAATAAGTGAGCTGTAGAGCAAATTAAGCCTAAAATATCACTGGAGGCAAAAATGACAAAACTGAAGTTGTCTTACCTCAGGTACATCATGAGAAGGTAGAGTTCTTTGGAAACGATATAATGCTGGGCAAAACAGAAGATATCAGGAAAAGAGGAGGACCAAATATCAAATTAATTGACTCCATATAAAAAGCATAGGTATGAGTCTGCAGGAGTTGAGCAGGACTGTAGAGGACAGGACATTGTGGACATCACTCATCCACGGGGTTGCAAGAAGTTGAGACAGACTCAACACCATGTAATACACGTAAGTTAGACCATAGGAGAACCAGACTCCAGAGTTCATTCATCAAGTTTCTGGAGTTACAGGAATCGCATGAGTAGGATAACAGACAGTAGAGAAATATTTGTCGTCTGAAAGGAGAGCAGAAGCTCAGTAATGTCGTGATCACCATGTTATTCAGTGCTATTTATGTCACTAACCATGTGAATCTGTCATCGCCTGATAGTGCTAAGATCGATTTTCTTTCCTTTCTTACAAACTATTTAACACACCCCCTTGCTGAATAGCTTTAGACTGGGTTGAGCCAGTGCCAGGCACAGGTAGCAAGTTGGCAGGAGTGGGTGGGAGAGAAGTCAGGGTGTGTCTCCCTCCCAGCTGTTCAGCTCTTCTTTGGAGGAAGGAGATTGAACTTCTTACACTTTCACTCTTTCCTTCAGACTCCCAGCTTCTGTAGGGAAGCCACACTTTGGTTCTGCATTGTCAGGTGAACGCAGCTTCTGAATTTTGGAATCACCACTTCCTGTGTCTCTTCAGCCTTTGGAGAAAGCAGCTTTTTTTCTGGGCTAATCTCTGAGCTAATCCCCTGTTTAGCTTCTTAGCTTTGTCATTTAAAAAAAAAAATTATTTATTTATTTTTATTATTATTTTTTTGCCACCATTATAGTCAATTCTGTATATGAAATTCTTGTTTGAAATGCACAGAAGTATTCTTATTTTCTGACTGGTTTCTGAGTGTGTAATCATGGATAAATCTTTCTGTCTCTGGTTTTCATATCTTTAAAACTGAAAATGTGAAGTAGTTGATTTATAATGCTTCTACAAATAACTGATAAACTCAGAATATCAGATAAGTTAGATATTCTATAGGTTCATCATTTTATAAATCTTTTATCCGTATAAAATCTTCCCATATGATATGTGGTTCTTTTTTGGACACTTGTTAAGCTGAAGCTTTGAAAGAATTATCCAGTAATTGTATAACTTTATAATGGTAGGGATTGACCCAATATAAGTCAGATTTTTTAGGGATAAAGACTGATAATCTACTTAGAGATGCATGGAGCACAGAGAAGGAGGAGTTCTCCTGGGAAAATTCAAGCTGAGTTTCCAGCAAATGTAAATGCATTTGGCCCCAGAGACTGAACATTTGGAGCAAAAAGGTCAACAAGTACAGAAAAAGAGAGGTGTCCTTTTCTTAGCATTTGCTAACACCTGCAGTGTAGCATCCTTCACCTGAATTTCCATCTCTTTAGTGACCAAGACCACCCTGGTGCCTTATAAGTGTCTACTTCAATCACATGACAAGCAATTTAGAATTTGTGTAATTATCTAAGGATTAGCAGTGGAGTAGGCTTTGTTAGTTCCCAATTGAATGCTCAATTTTAGAGCCATAATTGAAAAGATTTCCAGTAATTTGTGGTAGTTATATTTAGTAAAAGGAATGGAGTGATTTTTGTTACTTTATTTCTTTATTAGGTCTTTATAATCCATATTTGGCAGAGGTGTGAGATATCTCTAGTAATGTGCAGCTTGGAAAAGATTTTTCTTTGTGATACAACTGCAGAGGAGGTTGAAAGTATCCTGTCCTGCTACTTAAATTTCCTCTGGGAAATACTGGTCATCATTACTCTTCATACTATAAGACAGACCCATTTTTGTGCTACTGGTGAATCAGTGAAAGTAAGTTTTACCCCAAATAACCCATTTATTATTTTTTTTTAGTCTGATTGCGTTATTAATAGTTGATGATTGAACCAGTGCTAAGTCATCACAAATAATGTTTGTTAAATGATTACCTGTGTCAGTACTGTGGTGTGCCTCGTACAGACACTTGCAAAGGCACAGATTTTGCTTTCCTTAGGTAAGAGCAGAACCAGACACCCTGACTCCCAAACAAAACAAAACAGAATGGGATAGGATCCTTAAGTCCTCTCGGATGGTGCTAACAAAGTGTCAGTACCAAAACAAACGTGTGGATGTGGATCTGTTTGCACAGATGTTGTGTGATATAAATAGCTATCATTAGTCTATGTTAATTCCACAAAAAAATTCATTTAGTTTAACATATTTATAGATGAACTCTGATGTGACCAGTATTCTAAGTTCTTTGGGGGATGCATGGAAAAGAGGAGATAACATATTTCTCCTGTTCCCCCTAAATTTACAGACCACTTATAGATACAATAATAATAAAAATACAAATTTCTGTTTAAACTTCATAGCAGATTTAGAAATGAGCCATTGAATTTTGAACTGAATAAGAAACAAAGTTACTGTCTACTAATTTTCTATAGAACACTGGTTTTCTAAATCAATAGCGCTAGACTCATGAGGCCTAACATTTAGTCTTGGTTCTGCTACTATATAATATTAACCTGCCTTCTGTTTGTACATTGATTAAAATGTAGGAGTTGGACTAGAATGGTAAATCTCCTGGCATGTCAAGTAAAATCCTTCAGAGCTGTGTTGCTAGATTTTGATGAGTGTATGTATTTTACTTTAATACAAATGATAGAAATTTGAGCTTGACAGGACTTTTGATATAGCACAAAGTTGAGAATAATTTACTGTGCATGAAAGATATGGTCAAATGTGAAGCCATAGTCCAAGGTAGAACTTGGGTTTACTTGAATGTGCAACTGCTGTGCCTCTTTGACATTTAAAATTGAATGCTTAGGGTGGTAAGCAGTTTGATATAAATAGCTAACCAGTGATAAAGAGTGACTGGTAAATAGTGTAACGACCATCAGAAATTTATCTAATTTTGTTAGTGTTTCCTAGCTTGATCCTTAAAATTTCTGTTCACAATTTAATTCTTTCAAAGTTTTTACAAATTCTAGCATTCCACCAACATAAAATGCCTGATAACTACTGTAAGAGAGGATTTTTAAAGTCCCTTAAAAGCTCTTAAATTTGATACTATGTGTATCTAATACAGATCCAAAATTCCACTTTCATTCAAACTATCTTTCAACAATGAAGGCAAAATAAAGATAATTAAAATCCAAGAGATTTTATTTCCAGCATCCCTGCATTAAACAAAATATTTAAAAAGGAAGTCTCTCAGGAAGAATGTGTATGATACCAGATATAAATCTGAATCCACACAAAGAAAGAGCATGGAAAATGGTGGCTCTGAGAATAAAGATTTTTTTTTATTTTTAATCTTTAAAAAAGTTAATTGAGTGTTTAAAGCAAAAAAAAAATGTAACAGTATGTTTGTTGTATGATTTGTAATAAATGATGAGTAAAATGTATATATATTCAATAGCACAAAATATAAAAGTATGCTGTTATAATATTTAATACACCTAAAGTGAAATGATATTAATTGAAGTTAGACTTTGATACATTTAAAATGAATTTCATAAAACTCTTCCTTTAAGGAAAACTCCAGGGCCAGATGGTTTCATTAGCAAATTAAACCAAACTTTCAGGGAAATACCATACCAATTCTACAGAAACTGTTCTAGGAACAGAAAAAAGGAAATATTTTTAGAACTTTAAACTAGTCAAACACATTACAAAAATAAATTTACTGACCAACATCATTCATTTTCCTAGATGCAAAAATCCTTCACAAAGTATTGTCGAATGAAATCCAAAAATATGTAGAAAGAATAATGCATCATAATCACATGGTATTTATACCAGGAATGCAAAGTTGGTTCAGCCTTTGAAAAATTAGTCAATGGATTTCACGTATACCAGCAAACACTTGCATACAAACATGATTATCTCAATAGATGCATAAAAAATTTGACAAAATTGAACACCAATTTATGACGAGAACTCTTGGCAACATATATGTACAAGGGAACTTTATCATTCTCTCAAAGGGCATCCTAAAAATCACCTATGTCAGACATCCTACTATACAGTGAAAGACTGCTTTCCTTTTTAAAACTGGAACCAAATAAGGGTTTCTGTTCTCTTCACTTCTATTTTCTCTAGTTCCTAACCAATGCAATAAGTTGAGAAAAAAAGTAACAAAAGGCATGTGTAACAACTGGAACTCTCATAGATTTCTAGTGCAATTGCAAAATGACATAGCTACTTTAGAAAATTGGTAATTTCTTCCAAATTTAATCATACACCTACTGTATAATCTAGTAATCCCGCTCCTAGCTATTTACTCAAGAGAAATGTATGCACATAACACATCAAGTAAACTTGTATGCAGATAAAACCTGTACATAAATATCTGTAGTAGCCTTATCTGTAATTGCCAAAAACTAGAAGCAACTCACCTCCCATCAGTTGTGGATGGGTAAGAAATTGTATTGTGCCCATAAAGTGTATTGCTTCTCAGCCACCAAAAAGACTGAATTATTTATACATTCAACATCATGGATAATCTTAAAAGTAGTATGATGAGTAATAAAAAACCAGGCACAGAAGACAACATATTGTAGAATTCAATTCATATGAACATCTTGAAAAGACAAATTCATAGGGACAGACCATGGTTGTCATGTGAGAAGATCGTCTACAAGGGAACAAAGAGGGAACTTTTTTGGGGGGGGGGGTAATTAATCATTCTACATCTTGATTTTGGTGGGAGCATAAGGACTGTACACATTTGTAAAAATCCATTTCACTCTGCTTCTAAAATGGGAGAATTTTATAGTATGTGAATTATTCCTCAAACCTGACTCTGTGTGTGTGTGTGTGTGTGTGTGTGTGTGTGTGTGTGTGTGTATGTATGTGTATGTATGTATGTCATAGGCGATTGTTATGAAATTATTTAGCCAAGGTAAAATGTTGCTGTACTTGAAGTATACATAAATTGTTCCATATCTAGTCTGAATAAATAAGATTCAATAAATATCCATTTAATTTCTCAACCTGGAAGTAAAAAGACAATCACACGCTGGAGGTCCTGCCCAAGTGTGCTCTCAATAATGAAGATGCCATTGGTAATTTATTTGAGGGATAAATTATTGAAAAGTACAGAAGTTATTCTGAGGGCTTCTGGTTATAGTGGTAAGTTGAACATATATGCTAACCTTTGCTCTCTCTCAAGATCCAACTAAAAAGATGGTGGATTTTATTTTTAAATTTTATTAAAAACAAAACAGAGAGAGAAACCCGCCAAGACCAAGAAAATTATAGTGGACAGTAGCAACATACTATAAAACTGGAGAACAGATGACTAATCATAACAGAGAACAGATATAAGAGAGCAGAAACCTAAGCTAATGGGGCAGAAACCCTAGGAAATGAACCCAGAAAGGCTCAGGTGGCACAGATACCTCTGACATGGTAATGAAGGTAGGAGTAAAATCAGGGTTGGTGAAAAGTCTGTATAAGAAATAGTTCTTAAATCCACAGGTGAGCAAATTGTTTTCTCTAACATATCTGAAGATTGCACATTTATTCTTGAGATAGAGTAGAGGACTGCTGAATGTTAGACAGAAATAACATACTACAAGTAGTGTCTACATAGTCGGGTCCCAGAACACAAACAGAGTTGCGCCTGCTTTGCACAGCAGCAGCAGGTTTAGGTGGACACTTACGTTCACAGATGCAATAGACTGCACAACGCTGTAAGAAAGTACACAGAAAAAGAGAAGAGCGTAGCACAAAATTTACCAGCCACTGCAGTTTTAGGAAATGCATGGTCACAAAAAGACAAACTTGGGTGAGGTCAGACCATCTTAGCCCAAGGAAAACCATCAGTGCTTGGGTCTCTTCAGCTATTACATCTTATCAAGTGGTCTAGCTGGCGTGGTCTCTAGTGCAGCCGCACCTCATGGTTACCAGTTACCCATTACAGTTCTAATAGTGGGGTACTTGTGCTTGGTTTCATGCATTGTTACCTCAGCTAAATTCTGGTTTATCTTGGATACAGAATATTGAGAAATCCCTTGAGTTAGTGTTGCAAGAGGGTTTAAATCTAAGGTGAAATCCTCAGGCATCCCTGAGCCTAGAAAAAAGGTCCCCACGAAACAATATTGGTAGACAGTTCTCCAAGGGTCTCTCATGCTTCTGTACATCTTGTCTGTAGAGACTGTTTGGTCTGTTCTTTCAAGGATGTTTAATAAATAGCCTTTGAAGATGGATATAGTGCCTCCCTCTTAAGCAAAGAGTAGACATGCTTACTATCAAGTATAACAAAGGTAATGTTTGCTTCCATAGTAAAAGTTAGGCATGCTTATTACCCATTATAAAACATTTTGGAATCCCTAAGCTCTGGGTTTCTCTCCTGTAACTACACCCAAAACATAGGCAGGTGTTTATACTGAGAACCTCAACACTGTTTAGGTTGGAACTTTAGAAACCGTGCACGATAATCTTTTTGTCCTGCCTACTGGTGATAGTCCAAGATCATTAAATCAAATATTCATTCTGCTGCTATTCTGAGCTTTTTCTCCTCTGATTCTTCTTGTCACCATGGGCCTCCTTCCTTTGAGGCCTTACGGACAACATCCAGTTTTAAATAGATTTCCTAATTCTCTTCAAACTCCTTGTCTTCTGCATCTTTCCCAACAACCCTGCTTCTTTTGCAGTGTCCTACAAAGGAGACACTTTGTGTTATCATGTTATGCATACGTTGAGATCTGGGGATGATCTTGGATTTTTTTTAGTACTTCTAGACCATAATTTTTCTATAGCCATGCAATAATTCATTCTCCTCTGTAATATATGCCACTCAGCTACATCATTGATTATCTGACATACTCGTAGTCATTTGAATAGTTTATGCTGTTGAGAACTTTGATTTGGGTTCATTCTTTATATTTCATCCCCATTTCTGCCAGCATCTCTGGCAGCCTTAATACATTACTCATGTAAATTCATCCAGTAGCTTGACCTTACCCATCTGAGGACGTCCATCCATGCTCTAGGTGCATGGCCTCATCCTGGACGTTATTATATCTGGAGAAATGCAACACATTTGGAATCATCTAAAAAAAATAACATACCAGTATCTGATGACAAGATTTTCCAGGATATTTCCCATTATATTTCTATGTCAGCTGTTCACTTTGTTGAGACCTTTCTTTCTATTTTCTTGCAGTTCATTATTGTACTTTTATTTTTTTTCTCTCCCATTATAGCCTTCTGGTACCTCTTGAACCATTCTATAAAGCAGGAGTTCCTAATACCTGGGCCGTGGACCAGTAGCTGTTCATGGCCTCTCAGGAACCAGGCTACACAGCAGGAGGTGAGCGGCGGGCAAGCCAGTGAAACTTCATCCATATTTGCAGCTGTTCCCCAGGACTAGCATCACCGCCTCAGCGCCACCTCAGATCATGAGGCATTGACTACTCATAAGAGCACCGGGTTCTGGTTCTAAAAAACTTGAGGACCACTGCTTTAGAGTATCTTCAGTGTCCTCTGTGTGACTAGACAGAAGAGACTCTTCTCTCTTTTTGTATTATGACACTAACCACAACACATAATTTATATCATCATGGCAGTAAAACTTAGGCCTTAAAGAGATTTCAGATAATTATAATTGAAGTTCAGGGTAGTTAAGCAGGGAACTAATATTACATTGCTGGTGAGGTGATAGAGCTGGACCTTGAACTTTCACGAAGAGCTCACTGCCATTCATAGCATACAGAAGGTAAAGAGATGAAGATGCATGGCTAGAAAGCTGACAAGGCTCTCCTCTTTTCCCAAGGAGGCTTCCGAGATTCAGGGCAGTAGAGAAAACGGAGAATACCATTCTCTTTTCTGATTCCTTTCCTTGCTTGAAAAGACTGGCTGAAAAATGTATTCCAGTTCCTAGGGCCAAGATAAATAAGTCACCTGGCCCAGAAAATAAATATGAAAAGGCATATGCCCTTTCTTTTCCTTCCACTTCCTCTTTTCCAGAAACGGAAGTAAATTGGAAAGACAGACTGGCCTCAAATTGACAAACAAAAGTAGACTGACTGCCTAGGCAAAAATGAGTAAGGTTGAGGTTTGTAACTTTGCTAGTGAGTCTTGAAAATAAACTTGTCTAATAAGGACTAAAATTACATGTGCCAATTCTTCATCTGAAATTTAGCACTTTAGCAAGTGATTCTGTACCAGAGACCCAGGATAAACAAGATATCAGCTCTCATGCACGTGCCCATGAACATGAGAACAACAAATTGAGAATTTAATATAAGCTTTATGGGCCCTGAGGATGCCGTTTCAAAGAACCACGTGTACAGATCCCAGGTTGAGAGAATGACTAGTGTGGGACCCATAGCCAAGTCCTAATACCATCATGGAGGTAGGAAAAGGTGGGAAAGCGGGCCTGGGAATGCCTCTGCTTTCACACATGCTCCTTTATTGTGACCTCCATCGCACATACAAGTTTGACTTTCCTGTAAACAGTAAATATGTAGTAAACATGGAGGAAATTAATCATGATGGATGCATGGGTGAATCTCTTAGGAGTCAAAGAAGTTGGTATTTTGTGTGAGTAATAAAAGTAAACAGATATATAAGTAGAATGATTATATGTACTAATAGTCTGTAATAATTAATAGCTACTCTTTTTACTCTCAAAAGGCTCTACTTTGGACAATAAGTACTATGTCACCATTTGTATAAGTAGACATGCATACAAAAATAAGATGATTCGGGGTCTGTCTTTTCAAAGGTACGTGTGGCAGATAGGGTTACGCAGTTCACATTCCCCTTTGAGAAAGGACATGCTATCCACCTGACAAACTAGCTGGCAGACACCTTCATAGTCTGTCTCATGCTTTGGAAAGTCCCCAGCCAGTGAAGAGCCAGGCGGTGGTAGCTGAGTCACACTGTTTTCAGGGTGGTCCCATCAGTAACTCGGCAGGATCCTGGCATAAGGGCCTGGTCATTCCCCCCAGCACAATACTCCTCTGACCAAAAGTTCTTTCCCCTAGAGTTCCCTGTGGGTCTGACTTTGTCAGGTATGCATCATGATCTGACAGATCTCCTTCTTTTTGGCTTTTTCCCGGAAATCCTTTGTATGCCTGGGTCAGGGGATGTTCCCAGACCACCAAACCCCATAATCTGTAACCTTTTCTCTTAAAAAGTATATTCATTTATAGGTTGGAAATGTAGCAACCTCAAACCAATTTAAAAAAATCCCAGTTCAGATCATTTGTCAAGTTACCAAATGTGGATGTTTTTTAATGGTCAGTGTAACGTTCTGTGGGCATCAAGCAGTAGACCAGCATGAAGGCCATGGTTAAAGGGACACCGTCCCAAAGAGACACGGCCAATTAGAACTGAAAACTCTTTACTGAGGGAAAACTACCCTTGAAACCGATGTTGCTCATGATCTTTTTCTCTTTTTCCGCTCTGCTTTGTTGCAAGAGAAAGGAAGCAGAGGCTTGAACGGGGAATTTATAAGGGCAAATATAACCTTTGGTGTGATGCACAGTGAGCTGACAGTTCAAGGTGTATCGTGCTAGATAAATGTCAAAAGCCAAAGAAAAGCCTTAATAATAAGCTGTCCAGAGGCTAAAATCCAGAACCCTGAAGCAAGAGAAAAGGATTACTATTTAAAAGCAAATTTTAACCCAAAATGAAACTGTCCTAGGTAGATAGAAAGGTGCGATAAACTTGGGGTTGGGGGATGGTGAGTGTAGAGAAAAGAGAGGGGAGAAGGGACTAAACTAAGACAGAAAAGGTACCTAATCTGTACCAAGATATTTGTATTTATTTAGATATTACTCTAAAAAATAGTAGAGTTGAGGCAGATACAGTAAGTATTGTTACAAACTGAATTGTGCCCACCCCAAATTCACATGTTGCTGTCTAACACCTAGTCCTCAGAATGTGACTGTATTTGGAGATAGAGCCTTTAAAGAGGTAATTAAGTAAAAATGAGTTCATCTGGGTGGGTCTTAATCCAATATAACTGGAGTCATTAGTAGAAGAGGAGATTAGGACACAGATAGACACAGAAAAATTCATGTGAAGATACAGGAAAAAGACAGTCACCTCCAAACTGCATGGGACAAGGGAAGAGGGTGACCTTTACAAGGGAAAGTCTAGAGGCCAGAAGTCCAACAGAGATGATTAATTGCCAGCAAGAGTAAATTTGTCTGTAATATTGGTGAAACAGCACAGGGAATTGTAGGAGCATTCATATGGCCATACTACAAGCTAAAAATGGTACTTGATTCTGCCTTCCATCCTCAGTTTGTTTCCCTAGTCACCTTTCCCAGCACCTAGTTTAGAAGATACTTGTATGATCTGAGTGCTCATGATTAAAGTCTATAAAGAAAATTCAACTGTGATGTAACTGTTTTCCACATACTATGGTGTGATGCACAGCGATCTGACAGTTCAAAATGAAAGGATCATTTTATCTAAATGCTTAGTTTGATTCCTGCAAGATACAGTCTTCAGCTTATTCTTTGTTAGAATTAAATCTCTGTGAAGTTAAAACATTTTCCCCACTTGGAAATGCTACTATGGGGTTTGCCAGCCAACCGAAAAATAATATTCTACCTTATTTCCAGGGCCACAAAGTCTTATAAGGAGAAAGTCCCTGTGGGTTTTTGTTTATCTTAAAGAATCTTTGGATTACTAATCCACCATGGAGTGAATTTCAGTAAGTAGACTTTTAGAGGGCCAGGACTCATTGAGAGATAACTAGAGTTGAAGAGTTCAACTCTTGCTAAATTAATCTCAGAATCGTGGGATTTATCATCATATTGTGTCTGCTAAAGATGAGGCTTCATGTAGCCCATTATTCCGAGTGGAAGCCAACCACATTTTTGTGTTACCACCTGTTGTCACCTATCGATGTGACTTGATGGGTAGCTCCAAAATTAAGATGATTAAATCTGTGGCAAAGACTGTGCCTTCCTGGCTCTCAGCTTGGCCCAAAAGTGCTATGCTCATAGACTTATCCTAACAGGAAGGGCTTGGCCCTTGGCCCTGTGAAGTGTCCTAATGCTTTTCAAGGGCTTAGCAGAAGTTGAAAAAGATCATGGGTTAGGATGTGTTGGCCCACTCCAATGTGCTTCACTGGGCTTAGAGTATAACTTTTCCTTTGCTTAGAGCAAGCAATAAACTAAACTAAACTAAACTAAACTAAACTAAACTAAACTAAACACAACACTAAACTAAAATAATAAAATAAAAAAATAAAATAAAATAAAATAAATGTAAAATAAGAAAAGTAAAACAGGGCTTTCAGAATTTAAAAGCTCTTTTGCATCTATGAGAGGAGCCTACAGTCCAGAATAATCAGAGTTTCATATATCATAGAGCTAAAAGCCTGCACAGCCCTCCAGAGAGTGGTTTGGATCCTTTATAGTTCTGGAAACCTATAATAAATGAAGGTTTCCTTTTGCAATTGAAGCATTCTTCCATTGTTTTCTTCATTACCGTTGTTGTGAGTTTGGGTAGCTTCTCCCTTTTTGGTAAGCATTCTGCTCAGCCATCATTTTCCCTATTTCTTAGTTGTGAGGCCTTGAAAAATAAATTATGACCTATATCATTATAGCCAAACCAAGTCAACAAGTCTGTATTTCAAGCATGTTGCTTGCTTGTTTCGGTGTGTGTGCTTGTGTGGTGAGACATAGGATAAAGAGTCATAGTGGACAGGATAGAGACAGGCTATCTTCTTGCCCCGAATATTTTATGCCCTAGCTTGATAGTTCTGGACACTGGCTACACATTAACATCACGTGGGGAACTTTTCAAACATACCCATGTCTAGATCTCTCTTCCTAAAAGCTTGGTTAAATTATCTACAATGGGTTTCAGGCATTGGTATTTTCAGATTTTTCTCTGGGTTATTCTTATATGCGACCAGAATTAGGAATGGCTGGTAGTTGAAACAATCAAGCATAAACATAGACATAAGTGTGTGTATATTTAAAAGTGACTGCTAAATAATGCTGGAACCTGCATAGCCTTAACACATGTATAGTAAACTGACTAGAATAAAAGAGTCCATGTGTAGAATTAGGTGTTAGAATTAAATCTCTGTGAAGTTCATTCAGTCTTCCAGAAAACGGAAGCTTTGATAAACAGTCGTTGATCTGTGAGAACCTTGTTTTTTGTTACTCCCACTTAGGGTTATTCTTGGAAGCAGGAGTTAGATTATTTAAAAGCATAGACCCTATCTGAAGTTTCTTGGTGTGAGACTCCCCCATTATTGTCTAACTATTTCAGAAGATTTACTCCTGAAGGAGGTTTCAAGCTGAGTTTTGAAAGAAGTGAGAAACATAGATGGAATTGGCGGGTTGGGAAAATTACATGTGAATGGAATATTGGAAATGGGAGAAGCAAGAAAGGTGGAGATTGGGAGGAATGACCGGGCAAGCATGTTACCTGACCCTGTGGAGGAGGCTCAGCCCCGGCTGGACGTGCTGAGACCTCATGGTCTCTTTATCTTCAGAGTGGGTTTCAAATCATTTTTGAAGAGTAGACCCATTGTCCACCTTTTTGGATGCTCCCTTTACATGATGTATGTATGAATTGTTTAAATAGAAGTTTTATTATACTTAAGCCATATTCCCACAAAAAATTATTTCATGAAAGAATTCTGAGATTATTAATGTTTCTTTAAATGAAATTATTAAAAAGATAATTCATGTTCATTGTAATAAATTAGGAGGGCATAAGAAAGTGTTAAGAAATTTAGTCGTCTGCAATTCTACTACTTAGAAATAATCATTGCTATCTAGTACACTTTTTGGCCAGTTTTGAAAGGCAAAAACTTACTTTCCGTTTTTATGCACCACTCACCTGGCACATGGTTGAAGCTTTCTGTTTATGTATTAACTAAATGCGGTTGTGTCGACCCCAAGGATGTCAGACCATTGACATCCACCTGGTGACTTTGATCTTCATATAGCTTTTGGCTTCTTGCAGTCTAGGTTTTTTATATGTCTTCGTTAGTAGTTTGGTTCATGAGACTTTGCCCTAGATCAAAGAGCAAAGAGAAGAGTCACGCAGTTTTGCTCAAGCTAAAAAAAAAAAAAATTGGCAAGGGATTTTAAATTGGATAAAAGGAAGATGCTAAATCCATTGCACCAATTATAATGAATCCCTAGAGCAGCCATATGTGTGTGTGTGTGTGTGTGTGTGTGTGCGTGTGCACGTGCGTGTGTGCATGCACGTTCATGTACGCGTGTGTGTATATGGTGGGGAAAAAAGCTCTCCTAAAGGAAGGAGCTAATGAAGGCCGTTGTTATAGTCAGCTCTAATTTTTCAAAGCACCTATTATTAGGTTGACATAATTAATTTTCTTCAGCTTAACAACTTAGAGTTTCTGGATTTATTTGTGAATTGAACTTTGTAATGCAAATACTATAAATGCATTGATTGATCATTTGCCTTCCATTGCCTTGATAACTGGTTGAGAAACAAGGTAACCGTTATGTAAATCTGGATGCCTTATTACTCCTGATGGTCAGGGAGAATTTTCAACTCTTTTGCCCTCTTTACATCCCTCTCTGATCTATCTTAACACATTTCCAGTACTGCATTCTGCCTAATAGCTGGAAAGGACACCTAATACCCAACATTCAGAGAAGAAGTTCATAGCCCTTGACTTCTGTTTTCTCACCCTAATCTGTGTTTGAATTAGGTACCGTTTTTCAACCTAGCAGTACCGATGTTTCGGGTGGATAATTCATCGCTCCATAGTGCTGTCCTTTGCATTTTAGGATGTTTAGCAGCATCACTAGACTTTATCCACTAGATCCAATAGCCTCTCCCAAGTTGTGGCAGTCAAAAATGTCTCTAAATATTGCCAGATGTCCCCTAGTGGAGCAAAATTGCCTCCCCCCCCCCCCAGTTGAAAACAAGTAAAGTGCTATTAGCACACATTGGCTTTCTGTACTAACCATCTCAGGTGACACATTTGCATTTGAAATGTTGATTTGATTTCAAGTCCTTAATTCCAGGCTAGTGATTCTCATCACTACATGTTGGAACCAGAGATCATCTAAAAATTATAAAGGTCAGGACTCATCTCTAGGAATTGGGTCTGAAATTAGGCTCAAGACATTTTTTAATTCCTTCGGCAATTCTCATGTGCAGAGAAGGTTGACTGTCCTTCGAGAGTGTATGGCCAGGTATGGAGCTGCGCTGAAATTGCTCACATCACATCATGAAGGTTGTAGTCTGTTCAGAAAGCATCCCTTAAGCACCTTCACCCTGGTGCTTTTATAAAGGGAAGTATAATGCCTAATGAACTTAATGTTTATTTATTTTCTGTTTACTAGCAATTGTCATCTAGAATGTAATTGGCTCAGGTATTATAAAAATAGGTAATATGTTCTTCTAGATAATTTTGTTCTTACTTAACAAAGAAAACACATTTAAGACTTAAAACTAAAAGCTTACAAAAATTTAACTCTTAATTATTGCTTTGAATGGAAGGAACAAACAACTTAGATAAAAGAAAATTCACATTGCACTGGTGTATTTGTTGTGTCTGTATGTGCACTTGTCAAGTGTGTCATAGATCATAGCCATCGGTGATCAGCAAATTTGTACATTAAGCTAGAGGTGGAAATTTTCACTATGGAGAACTCTTAAGGAGGAATAGAACTCGGAAAAGACTAAACAAGGTCAACAGATCTTTTTATCATCCCGGTAAATACCTTTTTGATTTATGGGGGCACCTAATTAATATAGCATGTATCACGGGATTGTTGTCTGTCCAGCGCATCTTTCTTTCTTCCTCCCGTAAGTGGTATGTGCCTTTCTTTGCAACACATACCCTATTTCTCATGCTGCTGTGGATTATCGAACACAGTGTTCTGTCTTCACCTCCAGTCATAGTCATGGGTGTGTGACACAAACTGCACTACTCAGTCTGAAATCACCTGCAGAGAGACGTGTGATGCAAGTCGAGCCAGTTAGAGTTCTCTCCTGGATCTTCTGCGTTGGAGGCTGAAAGATAGCTCTCGATTCTTCTTCTTTGCTGGTACATGGAGAATGCCTGTGTGCGTTAAAGAGAATGAGGCCGGCAGACATGGGATGCAATAGTTAGTAATGACATCTTTTTAGACACACTGTAGGTAACAAGCTGCCCCGAAGAATGTGATCCGAAGAAGGGGCCCTCTTTGCTCTAGCTTTGCAGACTCCATGTACCTGACTCGTATATCTGCATTTCAGTCATAAGAATTGTCAGTGAAGAATCACTTTTGTTTTCATTTATTCTAACTGTCTATATGAAAGAAAAGTAGTTCAGATCAAAACTTTCTGAAATGTAATGAAATTTCATTGTCATCGTGAGCAGGAAGTTTGGTGATAGCAGTCTGCCTTTCGCTGTGCTTTTAAGTATAACTTTATAGTATGTCTAAGCCAAAGGGGATCAGAAGTTTTAGATATCAACATCAACAACAACAACAACAACAAAAATGTGTAGGGCCATGCTTTGTATCATACCAGATTTTAAATAATTAGAATCACAATGACATAGGACGGTAGCACTTGAAGAGACCTTGAAGATCATCGTGTACTTTGAATTTCAACCTTACAGGTGGTTGAGGAGAAAGCACACACCTGTGTAGGAAAAAAGCTAAGGTGAATGGCATATCATTTACTACTAACAATAGTTAAAGTACTGACATTTACAGTGATTGGATTCATTTCTTATAGACTAGAAATGATTCAAGTTGAAAGTTCAACATTTCCATGACTGATTGTCAGCTAGTCCTGTATTCCTTACAACTGGATCACTTATCTGTTTACAAATCAAATAGAAGCATCTATCCCATCACAGAGACCCAGAAGAAAAATAAGATTCTTTTTGTGAACAGAAGATCAAAGATACCTTCCAGACCTCAATCTTCGTAACCACACACCCTCAGCCCATCTTGAGTTCGAGGTTTCCAGTTTCAGATGATACTTCTTCTTCCAGAGCACCCACTCTCCCTGACCAGTGAAACAGAGTGAAAGGGAAGTTTGCTGCTTTCTCTGTAACCCACCAGCTTCTTTCTCATCCCTATAATCTCCCCAATAACAAATTACATCATTTTTTTAATATATGCCATGTAACTGAATCAAAGTTTCCAAACAGCAAGTACTGATTATTTTGCTTAATTTGAGGAACTGTATGTCCTAACCATGCTAACAATTAGAAAAAGGTCATGGAAAAGGAGAATTTTAAAATGTAACCAAACTCAGATGATTTGTCATAAGCAATAAGGCAGAATAAAGAGCCTCAGTGTTGTTGCTTAAAATCTTTTGAATCTAAACAATTACTTGTGTTCAAATAAAATGAATTCTTTATATTAGAGAGGAGAATGTTTATAGTAGGTAGTCAAGCTTGTCAAAATTCTTGGAAATGTGTTAAAAATGGTAAACTAGGGCTGATGGGTGTAAAATTTTGCATTAATAGCAGTTTCAAATGCCCTGAAACAAATGATTTGTGTAAATATGTTAACACTCTTTCAAAAGTGGGCACCTCATTAAGACCAGCACAGCACCTCCTCAGCTGAGCTAAAAACACTTTACTACCTATTTTATAGGTTTATTCAAATGATTTTCATCCTTCAGGGAAATTGTTCTACATCAGAAAAAGAAAAAGCCTGAGAATACATCAATGAATCATTAGTAATAGCATTCTTGGTTTAAGGTATAAGACCCATTCTTTATAAATAAAATATGTCCACAGGTAATTTACATGTATAACTATATATATAATTTTTATTAGTTATAAAGTAAGATAATTGTATTTGATTATTTTTGCTTTATTTAGAAGTGTCATTGAATCAGTGTTGTTTTAATCAGAATTAAATACCTTCTTCAAAGTTCAAAGACATCATGTTATCCAAGTAGGACAATCTTTTCTCACCCAAACAAAATTGTTTGTCTCTATACTAGAAATTTCATTCCTATTAGGCCTGTTTGTCTCCTTTTCCTGACTCCTTGGGATAGGTCATCTAAAAATCAATCAGACACTTGGTAGATTTCCATGTAGGGAGAAAGTGGACAAATCACTGCACCGAACACAGATGTTCTGGTATAGACAGACACCTGATATAAAGGCCAGAAGAGAGAGCGATCACAGGATCGAATAGTCAAGGATGGGGGAAGAAATTGGTTGAGAAAGAAGTCTTTCTCTTACACAAGTGTGCTGTAAGAGCTTAGTGAAATTCAGACCAAGATATCTTCTTTCTCTCTGTGCCTGGCAGAATGTACTATAGAGCCACTCCAGTGTCTGAAAGAGAGGCCTGACCAGTTGATGCTGGCCCTCACCTGGCTTTCAGATCTCAGCACACTGGTTCCCACCAGTCATCTGTTTTGGAGGCTTTGGTTTGCGATGGCTCATTTTTTTTATTTAAAAAATATCTGGATTCTCTACGATGCTAGAAAGGTTTATAGATGAAATCTCAAGTTGTTTAATCAAATATAAAATGTTTTTTTTGTGTGTGTTGTTTTATTTAATGAAAGGTAGAGGCTTACAGAGGAGGGAATGGCAGACTCCCCTTCTGTGTGCTGACTCTCTTGGCAGAATCAGTGGCTCTGCCTGTTAGATTCTATGGGATGGGTCCCAGAGCCACTCTGCCTGGGTCCAGAGCTTGGCCCTGCCATGCCGTGACATTGCAGTTTACTTCCCGAAGCTTCACTTTCCTCCTCTGTGAAATGAGGGTCGTATTGGTAACTATCTCAGGACTGGA
Organism: Rousettus aegyptiacus; assembly: GCF_014176215.1. Lineage (NCBI taxonomy): Eukaryota > Metazoa > Chordata > Mammalia > Chiroptera > Pteropodidae > Rousettus > Rousettus aegyptiacus. The sequence goes on from NW_023416287.1 coordinate 78,535,817, forward strand.
GCAGACGTTACAGAAGAAGGTATACATAAAGTGCTAAGAATGTTCCTGGTGGATATTGAGCACTCAAAAAAAGCTCTTATGAACATAACCTAGACAGTGCTGTCTGCTCCCTGATAGTTGTCAAGGTCTGTTAAGATTGACATTCTATTCATCATTTGTAAGAACAACTAAAAGACAGCAGCCTTTGAAGACAGTATTGAACTGCCTGAAAATGTGATGGTTAGTCTACTAATCAAGAAATCCTTGAATATTTTCCATTTTTTCCCCAGAACGTTCTAAACTATAGAAAGTATAGTTATGATTTAGTGATAGCTCTTGTGTTAAATTACTCATCATATAGTATTTTGCCTTGTGATTTAAACTGTGCTTGAGACAGCAACATACCCGACGTAGTGTGACTAACCTGGACATCCCAGCGCCGGTTTTCTTTCCTAAAGCTGGAAATGTTAGAAATGTGGCAGAGACCCCCTAACTACCAGCAATAAGTCCCTACCCTTCACCGCAGAGCTGTTTCTCTAGACATTTCCCAGGCTCCTCCACTTCTAAGGGAAGCAAAGTAACAAGTTCCTACAAGTGAAGTGTGAGTGCAAGGACCATGCATCAATTCCAGGATGAGCCAAGAAGCAGCAAGTGTGCTGTTTCTCCTTTCTCTTCCCGGGTCAGGTGGATACAGAGGACTCAGGCTCTCAGGCTCGAAGGATGCCAGCACAACAAGATTAGAAGTGGTTCTGACCTTGAGTTGCTATCCACTGATTCGGAATGCCTGCACTGGTGGGTCGTGTAGCAATTAATAAGCTGCTATTGTGTTGAGCCACTGAGGTTTTGGAGTTTTGTCTCATCTATTCAAGCTCACGTAACTAATATGAAAAGTAATACAGTTCTCCCAATGATTCATTGTTGCTTCAAGTATTTTCAAACTCTTTTCTGAGATTTGCTGTTAGGGCTCCTCACCTTTAGCAAATTTTCATTGTTTTAACTTAATATTTTTAGACATGGCCAAAAGCCATCCCAGGTGTAGAAATGCTCAATGTATTATTAGAAATTATAGTTTCTAATAATGTATTAGTTTATTAGTTTATAATAAATTATTAGTCAAACTAATAATTAGTTTCATGATGTAATCCGCAAAAATGAACCCCTTGATAAAGTCACTTTTTAAAACAACAGAATCACGTTGAGAGCCGTGTAACAGCTTCTTCATATCATGTTTAAAAGTCTTATCAGGTTGAACCACACTGGTAGACCCAGTTTCTGATTCTAGCTTTGCTTCTTAATATTTAACCACAGTCTAAATTTTAATTCCAAAAAGCAAGAAAATAGCAAATTGTGGGCGTAGTATAGAGACTTTTTATAAAAAGCTTGAAAATTTTAAAAATAAATGCCAGGCTAGGCTTCGAATGTTAACAAAAATATCCATATGGCAGTGTTATCAAACATCCCTACTTGTTGCAATGCATTATGGTATTATTTCCTTGATATACTCAAATCATTTTTTTTTTGTAAAAATAGCTTTATTTAGAATTCTAAAACCACCTTTCAGTGAACTATATCATATAATTGGACGAATAACATTGGGATCTGGAATCGCGTAATATTTATAGCAGCCTGCGTATCATTAGCAAGCCCCAAACTGCTAGAAAGCAAAAGTTTACAGAATTTAAGCTAGCTGAATGGTCTCTAGAGAGCAGGACTGTTTGCAGTAAAATTGTGAAGAATGAAAAGTTTATATCTGGTTCCTCCCTCCGAACTTCTGCTTTGCCGCTGTCTTTTGGATGACTCTCCTCAGAGCTCCAGCCCCTTGGTCCACAGTTTGGCCTTGAGTGTGTGGGAACCCATCCAGCTATTTTTAAAAGACTCCTGTACAAATAAAAAAAGTTGATTTTGTAAGACGTAATACATATTCAGATGAGCTGGGAACATCTTGTAGTGCCAGCAAATAAGGAAATGCTCAAAAAAAAAAAAATGGTGCAGGTTATATCAAAGGGACACATGTTACAACTGAAAGAGCTCCCAATGGCCAAAGATGGAACAGCTTGAGAAACAAAGTAATATTGGGTTATAACCCAAAGTATAAAATTAGTATTGATGAGTTCATGCTGATATAAGTGATTAAAGAATAAATAAATGGAGAATATGCAAATCTCCCATCCAGAAGCGTTGCTCAGAGTCCGCCCTCAAGAAAGTGGAACAAAACCCTCCACTGTAGGCTGAGTATAATGACTTCCTTCCAAAAGAGCACAGAATGGTAATGGGGGGCGAGGGAAGAGTAATTTTACAGTGGAGACTCTTGATAAGCACTACTTCAGCCAGATGATCAAGGTCAACATCAAGTCAACATCAACAGTGCTCAGTAATACTGATAGTATGTATCTTCGTTATGATCTGTGTGATGAGAGTGGCACTTTACCTGTCCGGTCTTCTTCCCCAAGATACATACCCCAGTCTAATCATTAGACAAATATGAATCAAAGCTCAATTGAAGGGAATTCTACAAAATAACTGACCAATACTCCTCAAAACGTCAAGGTCGTGAAAAAGAAAGGACGCCTGAGAAACTGTTACAGCCAAGAGGAGACTAAGGAGACATGATGACTAAATATAACATGGTATCGGGGGTGGATCCTAAAACATAAAAAAAAAAAAAATGGACTTTAGGTAAAAACTTAAATCTGAATAAAACATGGCTTTAGTTAATAATTATGTGTCACATTGGCTCATTAATTGTAACAAATATACCATACAAATGTAAGATATTAATAGGGAAAGTGGTCGTGGGGTATGTGGGAAATTGCTGTATTATCTTTGTAATTTTTCTGTAACTCTAAATCTGTTCTCACATCAAAAGTAAGATAGTGTGATTTACTGATGATTTAAAACTGAGCTTGGCAAACTTTTCGTAAAGGGTGAGATAATAACTGATTTAGGCTTTATGAGGTATGTATGGTCCCTGTCACGTATTCTTTGTTTATAACACTTTGTCAAAATATAAAAATCATTCTTAGCCATAAAATCATACAAATGCAAGCAGAACAAAATATCAAAGACTGTAGTTGTAGAACCCCTGATTTAAAATAATGTATAGAAAAGAGGTACTTAGACATTTATTTGTCCCATCAGCACACATGTAGATTTTTGTTAATCTCCAGGTACTGTTTCTTCTGTTCCAAGAACCATCTCTTCTTTTCATTAGTAACAGATGTACCATTCCTGGTTATTTTCATCCTTCGCTATGAGACACAATTAGTAATGATGCTATTGCCCACAACATCATGGCTCTTAAGAACTCATTTTATTGAAACAATATAGATCTTCTTGCCTTTGCAGTTCCGTGCTACCATTTACTCATGACACTGTATCCAGCCACCAATGAATACTTCCTTCTAATGACTCTCTTAGAGGTTGTTAATATGTATTGTTGGTGATAACCTCAAATAAGTCTTAAAGTATATAGGAAAATGTGAACAATAAATTTTTAGACATGCTAAGATAACTGTCTAGAATTTTATGGTGTCAGGGTTGAACGACACATCCTCCAGTCATGTTTTAGGCTGTCATCACTGTGTTGCTGGAATGTAATCTCTTTTAATGTTGACTGCACCACTGGCTTCTACACGCTTCCACCAGAGGGGAGGAGAGGCAAAGACCCCTAGTACGGAGTGGGAAAAGCATTCCCATTTGCACAAGAAAGGTCCTTTCTTCACGCAGCATGGTTTAAGACCAGTTTAAGAAAGCGCAATGTCACCATATCAATCACAGGCAAAAAAGCATGTGGATTTAAAGGGCGAGTATAGTTGGGAACCATAGTCTCAGAGGCCCTCAGAGGAGATAAGTGTGGCCGTTCCCAAGAGTCTTCCTCAGTCATGGCACAAAGGCTGCTGAAGGAATGTCGAGCCTTCACTGGGTGACCTCAAATTGCTGTAGCAGGGACAGCACTTCCACCGGAGGAAACACCTGGCACGATTCCCAGGTGCTACTCAGATGCGAAAGAGCAGAGGCAGCCCTGTCGCTGGAATATGGAGGATCAGGGGCAGGCCCACGGACCTGTGTTAGATGGTCAATAGCCTGGAGTTCTGCACTGGTCCAGGGTCCAAAGTGAGTGAGCGTCACTCCAAATTAGTGTGCCAGCACCATTCTGGCAGCTCAGCCTTACACAGTCTTGCAAATTAAATTTCATATCAACCAACTTGAATGATCTCTTTACCTTCCTAGAACTGGGGCAGATTCAACCACAGGGCCCTGGGATGACCACATAAGCACAAATCCTTCTTGGGGCATTTAGTTGACCCAATGCTCAGCAAAGGTGGAAGTAGAGGATCAAAGATATTTCTGAATGAGAAAAATAGGCACTGGGGAGATTGGCCAGTTCTAGCTGGGTCCAAGCTATCAGAAGGAGAGAGAGTTAGACAGTTTTGGCAAAGACTCAGCAAAGTGCAGGGTCTTCTGAGATGAGGGACCGAGAGCGAAGACCTCTGCTTGTCTGGTCTAAGATGGCACTGCTTCTTCTCAATGCCAGAGACTGTCAGTGTCCCTGAGCTGGCCCTAGACCTCCATCTAAAACTCTCTGGAGAATCATGCAGAAACACATGGAAAATTTTCATTCAAGCTCATTTTTTTTTTTTCGTCACTGTTGCAGGCATTGGAGATAGAGATGAAAAATGTTTCTGGAACTTTTAAAAAGGTGTATGTATCCTTCAATCCTATTCTTGCAAGCCCCCGCTGTCAAATAACTAATTTGCAGAACTAACTCAGATTAAGATGTTAATCCTGATAATATCTTAATTCCAGATAATGCACTTGTATTTAACAAGATCTTTTTAAAATACCTAACACAAAGTTGTAACCTCTGACTATGCCTGCTGAAACATGTAGATTCACAATTAACTGTCCGCAGAGCATTACTGAGCTCCAGCTGCTTATCAGGGATTATCATTTTACATTTACCCTACTGAATACATTTTAAAAACTCAAGTAAGAGAAGCAATATTATTATAAGGTTTGGTGTGGGGGTATAGCCTTGTCTATTCTTCCAGATACTCCAACAGGTAGTGCCGAATTATGCCAGATAATTAAGAAGCCGGGTGCTTGGAATGACTATTGTTTCTGCGCCCTACCTTCTCCAGTCTCCCAAACACTGTGCTTAGAGTTGCTCTTGTTAGTATGTGTGTTGATGTGGCACCATCGCTCTCTAACTTTAGGGGAAACGAGCCTTGACGTTTTTTTGAAAGGGTGTTGGCGAGGATGTTGTTCATCAAAGCACAGCCTTGTATGACAATTTAGAGCAGGAAGAAGCATCTGTCTAATTTTTCTGAATAACCAGTTGGCTTTTATAGCAAAACGTGCTGGCCTACATATGTTTTCCTGTTTACTGCTAGAAAACTTACAGCCAGGTTTGGGGCTCATCTCCAAAGAGACGTTCTGGCGGCGCGGTGTGCCCTAAACAGACTTTGGATTCTCACTTATTCTTCTGTCCTTATGTTTCTATCTCAATTTTGCATTTTAATAGAAACTTTATTTCTCCTGTGATGTTTGCATGTTTTTAAGTTAACCCGATATATCTTTGGAACCAGGGCTGGTTATAAATAATTAAGTTGTGACCAGAGTACTTTAGCAAGATGATGTCCTTTGGAATTACATGGGTTTGGCTGGACTATCAGAGGTGCCACCCTACGGGTTCCATGACCATTGTCAAGTGTTTTTTTTAGCTTGACACGTCACATTCCCTAAGGGTCATAATGACTGATTAACCCTGTTCTCTTTCTAAAGCCATCTTCCCTTATATTTTTCTATGCATACGATACTCTCCAACATGTTATCTTTTTATGCTGTCAAATTAAGTAAGGCAGTCTTAGACGGTTTTCACTTAGAGATGAATACCAACCTAAGGAAAGATCTGGAGGCCCAGAGAAGAGCCATATTCTCCAAGGAAACTAGGCATGCGCTTTATGATCCCTTATTTATGTTATGGTGAAGTGTACATCTGTAAACCTTTATTTCTCTTTTCCACACTCAAATTTATACTCTGTCCTGCTGCTTAATTTATACTACTGATTTTAGTGGTTTCAATCAGAAACACAAGACAAAGCACTTAATTTTCTGGCTGTCATCGATATTTTCCTCCATTAATACAAACAGGACTACATCTCAGCGATATGCCATATATCAAAGAGATAGTGTCTGTCCTTGAAACAAACAAAAATATATATATATATATATATATCTGAGCTTAACAAGTCTCTCCTATCTAATGAATGAATTTACAGTTTCAAAGAATAGTAAACCTGTCAAAAAGGAATTAAATGATATGTTGCACCAGGAATAACTTCTGTGTCTGGCATTTGTGTAGATTGTTAGTAAGAGGAGAATACAACATGTGGCCCTTGATAATAAACCTGTCTTTGCTATTATTGTTAAGCTTGACTCTTCTGAAGATTAAAGTGGCAGGTAGTAAAATGTACCATACCGACGTAAATGTGATATTTTTGTTCTATTTTAAGTTTCTCATGGAAAATGGCTTTGTGATTGGTCTTTGAGCAGCATTTTATTTATAATCCTATTTGCAACTTGGAGAGATTTCACCTCAGTGAGCGAGCATACTGCTCTGGCTTTTGTGATTCTGAAAATGTCACTGCTGTCATTTGTCAAATATGCCTGAAATCTGCCTTTTCAATAAATGACATCTCCCACTCCTTTTGGGTGAAACTTTTCACTCTTTTTTTTTTTTCTTTCAGAGAGTGAAGTCTAAATAATAATAAAAAAAATATTTGGGTTCTTATTTTTACAACAGGAATGAGAGGTTAATTTCTTGTATGTTAGAACTACTAATTAGCCGTGGTTTCACTGTAACACAATTGGACAGCCTTGGATTTCTTTTATATTTTTACCTTAAGATGTGATGCCATTTTATTGCATTCACGAAATGGGTTGCCTTTGTTTTTACTTGAAAAAAAAAATTACGTGGAACAAAAGTTGCTTTCACAATGCACGCAAATTTTTACCTACTTACTCTTCCATGGTTGATTCCTTGTTTATCTTTCCATGAGCCTCGGGAAATGCTTTCCTTTTCCTCCTGTGTACCTGCTGAAGTCCACATAATTGCACATTCTTCCTTGGGGCAGAGAAATTACAATTTCTCTGCACTCGTGTCTTCTGACTGACCTGTCTGTCCTTCGGCCACTGGCTTACCTTCTCTGCTTCTAGGTTACATCATCTGTGAGATGTGGACTGCACCTCCTCACATTCTGGGAGATGTTATGAGGATTAATTAATGTTTGCAGTACACACAAAGACTCAGGGCTGCAAGATGCTTTATAAATTCAAAATACCACTATGTTAATAGCAGGCTCAGTTACGAGAAAGCTGCTAAACACAACCCTGCCCCTCTCTGGAGCTCAGTGACCTTTCTATCTATCCCACTAATTCCATGGTGCCTCCCAGAGGAGTCTTCTGTGCCTCTCCAACCTGGATTCACTTCTAACTTAATACATGCGGCAAACCTGGAAAGCATGTACCGCAAAAAGAAGGGAATTATTTATTTAAGTAATGCTTGTTCGCCTGGAACATAATAGCAGCTGGTTCCTGCTGAATCAAGAATATCTATTTGTTCCAGCAGATCACCCAATGTTGTTTATCAATTTTCATTCGCACAAATAGAATTAGGTCCCCAAACCATTTCTAATCAGATTTATCCCCCTTCATTTTGGAGGCTTTCCATTGAAGGGTTATATTTAGCACGGTCATGGCCCATTACTTACCAGAGGAACAGTGGCTTCGCCTTTGTCTGGGTCTGAGCCAAGCTTTCTAAAAAAGCGTCTTCTACCCAAGATGTCAACCAAAGTGCAAATAACCATCTATTCCGTGTGGATCTTTGAGAATGAAAAGTTTTAAATCATGTGCTCTGCAGTTTCCCAGATATAACAATTGTGTAAAGTTTTATTTTGTTTTTAAGATGCCTGTGTTATAAATTATTTTTACCTACTGATTAAACTTAGGTCTAGGATATACAATCTTATTATTTTAAAAGTTGTCTATTTCAAATGAGGCTATTTCTTTTTACATTATTTTTCTGATAACAAATATAGGTTCAACTGGACCCAGTCTGTGTCCTGTGACTTACTCCTCATAAGGCTAGTGAGTCAGTGACTTAAAATGTCATAGCTGGGCTTGGTGAGCTCTGGGGCTCCCCAGACCAGAACTGGGTAGTAATTCAAATAGGATTTGAATTAGACCTACAGGAAAAGAGAAAATATAGCCGGATCTCCAGCAATGTCACTTCTAGAAAAATTTAAATTACACCAATTGCCATTCTGTGAAGATGCATGCAAGAGTTTAAGTTAAACTGTGGGTCAAAGTCATGTAAATACGTCCCTGGAAGAAATCTAGAGGTGAGGTCAATATTCAGCAGTTTCCCAGATATAACAATTGTGTAAAGTTTTATTTTGTTTTTAAGATGCCTGTGTTATAAATTATTTTTACCTACTGATTAAACTTAGGTCTAGGATATACAATCTTATTATTTTAAAAGTTGTCTATTTCAAATGAGGCTATTTCTTTTTACATTATTTTTCTGTTCCCATTAATGACCACAGCTACCATCTTCTTACTCATACATGTTAAAAGCACCTTGGTGAGCACTGGTACCTCATTACCCTGATGATAAAACCAAGCACAGAGAAGCTGTGCGGCAAGCTCAAGGTTACAAAGCTAGCAAGTGGAGGTGCTAAGAGTCAAACTCAAATTGTCCAGCTCTAGACATAAGGTCTTGAGGAAGCATAGGACATAGTGATAAAGATCTTATGTTGTAGAATCTCGGTTCTTGGGTCTGTGTGACTTGAGCAATTTACTTGGCCTCTCTGTGCCCTAGTTTCCTCATATATGAAAAGGAGATGATAATAGCACCTATATCCTACAGTTAATTGAGTTAAAGGGGTGAATGCATAAAACCTATGAAGAGTTCTTTATAGATAGTAAGTAAGCAATAAATATTAGTTATTGTCAGATTACAGAGGACCCAACAATATAGGGTAATCAAATACTAATAGAACAAAATAATTAAATAGGAATATGATCCTTAGGGCATGTAAAACAGGAGAAGTGTGAGGGAATTACAAGAGCTATACTTTGTTGTCATTGTTATTTATTTTACAGCCACAAATCCACACGTTGTAGTTTCTCCTGCCGGAGGTGATGGTGGGATTTTGACAGTCTTTTGGGTTTCTCAACAACAGAGTTTATACATTTATTTACTTTTCCTCTTGATACGATACTAAAATGAAATTAAATTCAAAACAGCTTAGATTCACAACAGTACCGAGACTAGGAGGATGACCATCAGTGGGTGAGAAATTTCATGCATTTTTCTGGAAAATTAAAAATAAATGAAGCATTATTGGAAGAATAATTGGAGCTACAATAAAAGCTGTACTGTCCAAAATGGTAGCCACTGGCCATATGGAGCTATTAAGTGTCTGAAATGTGGCTGGTGCAAATTCACATATGCCATAAGTGTAAAATACACACCAGATTCTGAAGATTTAGTATGAAAAAAAGTAAAATATCTCAGTTTTGATACTGATTACATGTTGAAATGATGTTTTTGATATTTTGGGTAAATGAAATGTTATTAAATCAATTTCACCTTTTAAACTTTTTAATATGTCTTTTAGGAAATTTTAAATTATACAAAAGGCTCTCATTTGCAACTTGTATTTTTATTGGATAATACTGCTTTTGTCTAGTTGTGCAGAGGGCTATTGAGGATCCCCAGAGGAATTTTTCTGTCTGGGCTACATGATGTAAAGCAGGGAAAAGGGGAGAAGGCGTTTATAACTGGGGGACAAATTTGAGGTTTATATAAGGAAAAGCTGGTTGTTTCCCTCCACTCCTCATTCCTCCTGCATGTAGGTCAGCCAGACCCAGGTACAGATTCTAGGTCAGTGGTGAAGCAGATATTTACATTAAAAAAAAATGACACCAGGGTGTGTTAAAGGAACTGGTACAGGAAACAAGGCTGTAGGAGAAAGCCCGTTTCCCCATACCTGGGAATTTCAGAGTTTTCTCAGTGTAATTGCTACTTGATAGCCCGTTTACCATAAATCAGAGTCTACCAATCACTCACCCTGCTAATGTACACAGAGATCCCCCTCAGCCGTTCTCAGGATCCATTGTGTAAAATATCATTGGATAATCAAGGGTCACCAGATATTTGAGAAACATTTGTGTAAATGAAAGAGAAAGACCATGAAAAAGCAAAGTAACTCTATAGGAGGCAGACATATTAGATATCAGAATAAAATAAATTGAAATAAATAAAGATATCCTAATTAGTATCCTTAGAGATTTAAGAAGATGTTATAGCTATAAAACAGGAAGTAGTTTTTAGAAAATGAACAGTTCAATCTATAGTTAATGTAACCATTGCGTGAAAGTAGGTGAAACACAGGACTGCTCTTTATTATCTTTACCACTTCTGTAATGTGAATCTATAATGATTTCAAAAGGAACAGTTAAAAAAATCAATTTGGAATAAGAAATAGCTTCTCAAAATTATAAAGAATTCTATTTCAACATAACAAATAATAGAAAGTTTTGAAGATAGAGTTGAGAAAATCTTTCAGACTATGAAATTATAAGAGTCAGGAAACATAAAATGTGCCCATGGAAGTGGAGAATAATATTTTGTTAGACAGTAAAAGTATTTATTTTGTCTTAATAATGTAAGTATTATTTTGCTTTTCAAATTTTAGAGTTAACCTTTAAACAAATCACAAATCAGGGAGTAAAAATTTCAACCGCAAAGGGAAAAAGTCACAGAATATAGAGTCATAATTATGACTCTATATTCTCTTCTTTTAATACAACTCTTGGCAGTATGAATTTTACCAGTGTTCCCAGCTCTTGTTTGGTTTTGTCATATTCTCTGTCTCTCTTTTCCTCCCTCCTTCCCTCTCTGTATTCATCCTTAGATCCTCCTTTTATCCAAGTGACAGAGAAATCTGAAGATTGTGTCCCCTCTAAGAAGGTCTGGAGTTGTTAGCCTTGACCAGCTCTGTTTAAGGTTTGAGAAAGTTGTAGGTGTCGGCATGGTAGAGAGTATGGGTATATTTATCCCGTTGGCATTCTGTTTTAATTCTTTTTCTTTGACTGTGTTATATAATGTTTGCATCAAACCATACAAGGCTCAACTTGGGAAGAGAAGTTGTCCAACAGTTCCAGACCAACTCATGACAGTTCTGTACTGATATTCGGGGCTCAAGCTAATCAACTTTCTTTGACTTTGCATAAGCTCGTTTTCTACAAATTTGGTTTCCTTTTCCAAAGGAAGAGTGGTTGAGTGTTAGTTAAATATGGATATTTCTTGGTCTCTGACCAAATAAAATAATACAACCCCCTGTTAATACTTCATTTGCCCTCAGCCTATTTTCATCCCTATACCTCAGGTAACCACTGCTTCTACTGTTTACCGCCCTGTCTCGCCAGGGACTCTGTGAAACTTCACACAATTGGAAAGGGATGCTTGTGTCTCTTTACCCATCTTTATTCCATTGGGTAAGAGATGGGGGTGATGCCAAGGAGAACTAAAGCAGAGATAATCTAATTAGTGACATGAAGGCAGTTTGTAGGTTCCTTCATTACGATTGTCAGAATTCTCTTGCCTGTCAGAGTCAGGTTTAGGGTTTTCACATATATCACCTTCTTGAAAACACGACTGTCCTCTCAGTTCCTAATTCTGACCTGATGGCTTTAAAAAGCCCATGTTGAAGCTCAGTGGTACAACGCCTTCCATTTCCAGTGTCTTTATGAAATGCATATACACCTCCATTTCATTGAACATGGGTGATTGTGTGGTCTCATTGCCTCATTTTGCCAATGAGGGAAGCTGAGGCATATAGAGGTCATTTGGTTTGCATAGCTTTCTAAGGGCAGAATTGTAATTAGAATCCCACCCAGCTGGCTCTAAACTTGACAACATATATTTATGGTTTTCAAAGGGCAATATTTGTTAAAAAAAAAAAAAAAAGTAAACTAAAAATTCAGCAGTTTCTCAAAAATCAGAAAAGAGAATACTTTTAATTTTAAAAACTGGGTAAGGAAAAAAAAAACATAAAACCTCCAATAGTCCCTTCCTTTGTTTCACTAGATTAACCTTCCCAATTTTCTTTATAACGGAAAAGGCTTTTTCATTGGCTTTTCTTCTCTGTGAGAAAGGAACCTCTCCAGAGCTCATGTTGTTTTCTCAAACTGTCTTTGTTGTAAACATGACAGATTTCCAGTGAACACCCTAAGAAGTCCTAATTCAGGTTGAGTCCAAGAATTTTTTTATCATGTATTGCCAGATGATTCTGATGCAAAAGTCTATCGAGTATACTTCAAGCAGCTTTGCTCTCACTGTAAGCTCTATCAAAGTCTGAATCTCCTAAATCTTATTCACATAAACACACATTGATAACCACAGTATTTTTACAAGTAAAAATCAGTCATGTGATCAGATAGGTGATTTGACATTAGGGAAGAATATTTTTTTTTTTTATCTAAGATGTATATTGACACACACCTAATAGACTCTCAATCAAAATTTATTCATTAAAAAAAATAGCACTAGACTTTACAACCATACAGAGAGCAGCTTCTTTGTCTAGTCTGCTGTCCTAGTGAGTGAAGTTTGGTTTATTGTAGGCTTTGAAATACTGTGCCACAAAGATTCTGGAGCTCCTTTCATTGGTTTCTTTTTCTCTATCATGCGGGTAATCAGTTCTGAAGGTTTGTCACTATATTGACAGCTTGATTTTTCTAATTCCTTGGAGATACAGAGTTATAGATAGACTTTTATCTATTTTTTAATTCGTATATTTAAGACCGAGGTATCATTCATTCAGAGCCCCATAGAGTATGGAAAGGGGAGATTCCTGCCACTTAATATAGTCTTGGGAATATCAGTTTCCTCTGTTAAAGTAATTCCATCTCTCTTTTGGAGTTGTGAGATGTAAGGAAATAGGTATTTTTTGGTGATGCTCTAATATTTATACAATAAATATTAGTTTCATTGTCTTCTCTTTTTCCTGTTTTCTCCACTGTTGCTAAGTGTCTACCAACTATGAGTTATAGTGACCTACTATGGTAGACCAGGCTTGCCTGAGGCTAGTGTATATCTTCAGTCATTGATTCATCATTCACCTGTATAATATTTGGTCTCATGGCAAATGGGATAGTGTGGTAGAAACTTCTAGTTTCTACAGTGGATTGGGCAGAAGTGAATCTATTTTGGAGGTGGAGCTAATAGAAATAGCTGTTGGGACTTGATATTTTGAGTTATAGAAGGAAAAGACTGAGGATTAAGCACACATATTTGGACTGAGCTACTAATTGAGTACTGGACCACTTAATAAGAAGGAAAACAGAAGGAACAAGAGTATTGAGAGGGAACAAAACAGAACCAAGTGTTACATCTTAGACGTATCAATTTTGAGGTACCTACTGTACAATCAAGTAAAGATGTTATATAGTGGTTATATACATGCATCCTAAGTTCAAGGAGAAAGATCAAGTCTAGACACATGAATTTGGCAATCATAGACAGCAGACTATGTACAAAGCCATGAGACTGAAAAAGATTACTGGAGAGAACATGGATACAGAAAAAAATGCCTACTACCAAACCCTGTGTTATTCCAACACATGATAGTGGAGTAACAGAGAAGAAATCAACACAGAAGACTGATCAGTCAGATCCAGAGAGGTCGGAGGAAAACAAAGTGGGTGTCAAGAAGTCACAAAGGTGAAGGTGCACTATACCTGGTTACCCTGCAATGTCAACTTTCTGATTCCTTTGAGCAATGTTGTGAACTTGTCATTGGCCAGTGAGTTTTATTGTTATAAAAATGGGAACGATGTTCTTTTCCAGATTTCTATATAGTAAGGAGTCAGAAGTGTCACTTTCATCCTTGATAGTTTTGTTGTTCATAGAATTCTGTGTACAATATTTATCTTATTGTAGTTAATTTATCTTAGTTCTTTGAAGATATAATTCTTTTGCTTATAGTTTATTAGATTATTGCTGAGAAATTAACTGTCAGTATGATTGTTATTATTTGAGGGGATCTTTCTTTTCCCATTGGTTGTTCTTTAAGATTACTTCATCGTCTTTCACATTCTGCAGTTTTATTATTATATGTCTATTCATAAATTTAATTTTATTTTTCCTGCTTATGTTATGTTGGAATTTCAGAATTCTGTGGTTTGTATCAACTTTGTTATCTTTGTGTATTTTGTACTTTATCTGTTATCTTTCTCTTTGTATATTGCACTTATTACAATATTTAATATTGCCAAAGATAATATTGAAATATTGCCTATTGTATTTGCTTTGTAAGGTTCTTTCATAATTTATTTTCACATATTATCAAGAATTTCATCTTACATTTGGGTGATTTCTTTAGATTTAACATTCAGCTCACTATTTCTCTTTTGTTGCATCTCATTATTTTGTTGTTCAATTTATCCCACTAACTAGATAGACAAATACATAGAGTTATTAGATATGTGGACATAGATACATACGTATCTTGGGTTGAAATTTCATTCCTCCTGAATTGATTTGCATGCGAGTCAGTCAGCCAGTCACATGGACATCTACTAACTCAGGACTATTTTAAACTAAATATCCAGCTTGTAGTTTTGGAGGCAACATAGGAAGTGTGAATTCCGTTGTTGAGCTTGCTCGAAGGTAGGTTTGTTAATTGGGAATCTTCATTAGAGCCTTCTCTCCATTTTTTCTAATGTACTTAAAATACAAAACACAAATATCCCAGTATTCCCTGAGGTACAGCTACAGCTTTTTTTCCCCCCTTGTTTACTGGCTAAGTTTGTCATCCTTTAGGAAACCTAATTATATAGGGTTTTAAAATTATTTTAAATGTAATCCTATGTCTTTTTGGGCTTCCAGACTTGTGTGCCCTCCACTCTCCATTGCCCAAGCTCTCCTTAAAATTCATGGCTCTAGGATATCATCAATGAGTAGATAATGTCTATTTCAATTTCACTATGTTTTATGGATTCATTCATTTTATATTTTTTAATGTCATAGTACTCCCTTACTTTATCCTTAGTTCAACCATATGTCAAAAAAAAAAAATTTTAAAGATTTTTTTGATGCTGAACTGAGAACGATCTCTCTAAACCTCTGATATCCATGTTACCAGTAAAAGAAGCCTCTTTTTTGCTTACTCAGAATTCTATTCACTTTTTTGAGGTCAAATGCCACTTCATCTGTGAATTTCATTCTGCCATCTCTAGTCAGTTGTTTTTTCATATATCTTCAAAAATAGAACATTTTTCTTAGTTGTATCATTTGCAATTTTCTGCCTTACAGTAAAATTTATGGTTTATATGTTAATATCTCCTTCTAGATAGACGACTCTTGTAGGCAAGAAGCCATGTTTTAAGTCATCCTTCTCTTGGCCAAAAGATTGGCACACATTAACTATTTAATATATGTTGAATAAGTAAATAGATTGATAAATGAATGAATAAAAACATTTTTATAGGTTTGGCACTATCAGATGAAGCTCAGTTCAAAAGTTATATTGAGCATCTGTTATGTGTCGTGCATGTTACTAAAAGCTAAGTAAATTAAAGTGAATGAAACCGAATCTTAAAGAGAAGGATTGCCCTTTAAGTCTCCAAAATGAAGTAAGTGGGGGAGGGAGAGTGTATGATTCCCTTGGGAAGAGAGTATATAAAGATGCATATGTGATCAGTTAAGCGTTCATAATAAGTTATAGAATAAATGAGGATTTGGAAGGGTCATCTCTTACAACATATTATTAGTATAGGACTGGACCAGACAAGTCAAAGGTCATTCTAGTGTGTGCACACACACGTGTGTGTAATTTTACAAGCCAAGAAGAATTGTTGTATTATCCTTGTCTCAGCATTCAGGAAAAAATACTTGTGATTATGGAATGAATTATTTTGGGCTTATAAGAGCATACAAGAAACATCCTACATAATCCATTCTTAATAACATGTATGAAATTTGACCGTATAAAGGAAAATACTAAACTTAAATATTGTAAGAGTAGGAGGAGGTGGACCCAGGCACAGAGAGGTAACCTGTCCTCAATTATATTTTGCCTTTTACACAAATCTCTGTGATTTATTTCTAGAATTTCTAATATGTTCTTGTTTGTTATCTTCTCTTCACAACTGAATAAACAGTTCACTGGCATTAGCCCAATGAGTGTCTCGTTGATTTACCACTTTTGGCATTCAGAGTGATTTCCATCTTTGTCTCAACTATATTAGGTTTACGAGATTTACACTTCTTGTATCAGCATTTTCATCTTCCATTTGTTTTTATAAAATAATGAAGACAGAAGGCAATAAAATATTCAAAACACACAAACACTCTTGTACAAATATGCTGCCAAAAGTCTACTCCTGGGTGGCAGAAACACTATGCACTACCTGAATATTTCAGCTTATCGGCTATGTATATACAGAAGGCCAAATTTAGCATATAAAACCTAGTTTGGGCTGTTGATTTATAATGTGCAAGCAAATGGATTGTATAAAAACAGAATGAGCATAAGTCAAGGGAAACCTTTAGCTAGAACTGTGCCTCTTGAGTTTCTTCTTTTACTTGTGCATAAAGCAAAGAACAAGCTTCATATTTTTGGAGCCATGAACCTCTCTTCAGATATATATGACCTTTGATAGTTTTCTCATCAGTAAATAAGTATATACACATAAGTGAGTGATTTTCAAACCTAGAGGCACGTTAGGATCCAAGGAACATTTTAAAAATCTTAATTCCTGAGCTTTATCCCTGGGTGGCCTGATCTAATTTGGATGAGGTGGAGTTTGAACATCAATATGTTGGCAAAGTACCTCAGGTGTTTCCGATGTGTATCCCGGGCTGAGAACTGCTAGACAAGATGATCCCTAATATCTTGTCCAGGGAAACCAATGTATTGTGGATGTTTAAAAGAAGGAGCATTGCAATTAGAGCAGAGTTTGATTCTCAGCTCTCCCACTTCAGGCTATATAAGTTTGGGCAAGTTTTAACTTCTTTAAGTCCAGTTTTCTCATCTTTATAATAAAGATATCCTTGCTTCATGGGGTTGTTTTAAAGACTGCACATATCAATGGATATAAAAATAAATACTCAGGACTTAGTAGCACATAGTAGACATTTAACATATGCTGATGACTACTCATGTCCCCAACCTTCCCACTGCCCCCCCCCCCCAAAAGAAATCCCTGCCTGAGTGTATTATTGACCTAAGAATAGAAAGTAGAATAACAAAGTAAAGAACTGGAAATACCCACACTGTATATCTTTAAACTTGATGTATCCCGCAGGCACGTCTTGTATTGCCATGGACTATGCAATAAATGGTGCTAGGCCAACCGGTTACAAAAAAAGAAAAGTTAATAACAAAACACAAACAAAAATTGACCACCTGTCTTGTATTTCTTACAAAAGTAGATTGTGGATAGATGAAGGACATAATATGACAAAAAACTTGAAATATGTAGGAAAAAATAGAAGAATATTGTTAAAATATTAGAATAGGAAGGATCTTTAAATGCAAAAAGGACATCATAACAGATGGAATAAAAATACTGATTGCTTTGAAATTTAACATATCTATATTACAAAAATACTAGAAAGTTAAAAGATATCTATAATATATATAAATAGCCAAGCTATAGTAAGCAGAATAGATTAAAAAATCTGTACAAATCAAAAAGACAAAATAAATCAAGACAATAGAAAAATGAACAAAGTATAGGAGGAATTGGCAGCCCAGAGAAAAGAGCAAATGAAATATGTACAACTTTATCAGTGCATTATAAATTAAAAAATGAGATGCAAATTCACATTCGTTAAATTTTAAAACTCTAACAATTCTGTAAACTCCTGGTGGAAATGCAAATTGTTGTGACAACCTTGCAAGAAAACCCTGGCTTATGTGTATAAGTGAACATGATCATGAAGGATTCTAGCAGTGTTTGAATAGACAAAAATTGTAATCAACTTCAGTGTTATCAACAGAAGTGATAGATTAATTGTAGGAATAGTACATCAGAATGCTATTCAAGAATGAAAATTAATGGGTTAAAGCTACTTTTATAAAAATGAATGAGTTTCTCAAATAATATATATTTTTAAAGAGAACATTGTAGGAAGACATAGTATGTTGCCAGAAATGCTTTGACTAGTCCGTTGGTCATGTATAAGTTATAGTCAAAAGAATATATAGTAACTTCAGGTTAGTAGATAACTGGGAAGACAGGGAGAGAGGAAGGTGAAGGTACACAGAAGGAATTTAAACTTTTTTCTAATTTTATGTTTCTTTTTAAAAAGGCTTGAAGGAAATGGTAAAATGTTAAGATTTGATAACCTGTGATTGTAATAACAGGATTCTAAAAAATGCGTTATGTTCTACTTATTTTCTACATATATAATTCTTGTCTATCCTTTCAACCTGGTGTTCCCATATGCTGTTCCTTGAAATATTTGTACCACTGTTAATTTTTAGCTTTGATTGCATGCTCACACCACCCTAGGCCCGGTGCCGTGACCTTTGTGCACTTCTCATTTAGTCATTCTGAGGGAGTTACTATCATCCCCTTTTGCCAGATGAGGAAACTGAGACTCAGGGAAGTGAAATAACCTCTCTTGATCATGGTGTTGTCACAGGAAGGCTTGCCGTGGGACTCCAGGGCCTGTGTTATTAACCACCACACTGTGGAAAGGACTGACGTTCCTTGAGTGTGCGACCAAACTGTTTATTGTGTAAGGTCACCTGGCTTTGTCATTGGTGAGAAAATAACGGAATGAATACTGTGAGTGACGTGTGTTGGGGGTCCACCGGGAAGGCCTACACACACGCTCAAGTGTGGAGAGAAAAATGTAGAGGCAAAATCTTGAGGCTTCCCAGGCACGTTCATGTCTTATTTTTAGGAACCCCTTACATCTCTTGACTTCTACAAATTTCCTATACTCTTAGTTCCAGCCCTTAGCCTCCTTTCTCTCAATAAAAGGGTTTTGTTCATGCATACTAAAGGCCAAGGTTTAGAGCAAGGCACGAAACCATTGTTGGCTTAATTACAAAGTTCTGTCCCTTGTCTAAATGAAGTTGCATCTTTAACTCTTAAATTCATTAATCTGAGAAATTTTACCTTTCTGGCCAGCCTGTAGTGAGGACGCACGGACACTCAGCTTTGCTGACCATAGGGGATCTCCTAGTGTTAGGGAGGACTGCAGTTGTCCAGAGCTGTCTGTGACCATATGTCTGTGTCTGTCTAATTCAAGGAGGGACTGTTATCAGCCGGAAGCTTCTGTCTACAACCAGCTTTATCAGTAGGCTGACATTTTGATCTCCATTTTCTTGTTGCCTCTTCCCCCCACACCCCCCAGTTGGTTCTAAATTCGAGAGGAGGCGGATTGGGGTAATTTATCCCCACGTAAAATCTCGACACACAATATCAGGGAGGAAATAAATGAGAGGAAGTAAAAAGGAAAAAGGAGCAGTGTAAAAACTGCAGTGCAGCCCTACTTTGAGCTCTGGGGAAAGCTGAGGGTAGGAATGAAGCCAAAAAAAAAAAAAAAAAAAAAAAAGGAAAATTAAAGAAGAAAATCTATGTTATTTTCAAATGGCTTATTGCAGGAAATAATAGTAACAGGAAAATCAATAAAGCACATGATGCAGAATAAAAAGCAATGAAGTCTGGGGTAAAGGCAAGCACTGTTGTATTCAACAGAGGGAATCACGGGACTAATAACAATTATGTTCTTTTTATTATAAAAACAAATAAAATGTTTCCAATTGAAGCCACTGATCCCAGTCTCTTGGAGTGCTTTAGAATCATAATAAGCAATCAGGATCTCTTTTATTAAAAGTCAGTTCGGTGTTGAGGGTACGTTATCAACATAAGTAAAGTGACATCTGCTGAGGCAGGAGGTCACCCCAGAATTATAATGCCAATTATATCTTCGAAAACTTGTAAGCAGTGTTCTTTCAGGAGCATTTCTGTAAAAAGGATGATTTTATCTATTTATTTATTTATTTATCTTATTTATTTATTTATTTTTTATTTTACTTTATTTTATTTTATTGACAGAGCCAAATCAGGACATTGGACAGAGCTCCTTTTCCCCCTCAACTCTAAGGAAGGGACATACTTAACTTCACCAATATCAGCATGGGAGGAAATTACAAAGTGATTTTATGTGTACAGGGCAAATCTTAGCTCCTTCCTCCTACACCCAACCTGTAGTCCCCCAAGACAGGGCTCTGGGAAGGCCACTAAAAAGGAGGTACAGTTATGTTGCCTGTTGCCAACCATTCCTCACTAAGGTTATTCTTTACTTTTTTTAAGTGTTCTGCGAAAAATGTACATTTCCTGGGGCGGAAAATTATCCTGCTGTTTTTTTTCTCCCTCTGTCCTGTCCATTCGCATCTCTTAGTTGGCCGGAATGCCCTTATTACATTTAACACAATAAGCCCCCCTTCCTCTCCGGTTGTGTGGCAGCAGTATATGCTTTGGGTATCTTTTTTCAGACAAGGCAAACCATCTTGCCAGCCTACAGTTGTCCTGCTTTGTTTTTCCAGGTTGAAAGGTTGTACCCCATTTGACCTGACTCCATTGCAGAACACACTTTTGTAGTGAAAGAGTTCTATACCCTTTGTCATTTGTCAGTGAGCAGGATACAAGGTCTTGAGGGGGAATTGATCCATAGAATGGGTGCCATTTTGTGGAGATGACCATGAAAGACCGTGGCATTGAAGGCAACAGAGCCTGGCATCATCAGGGCTTTAGGACTGGTGAGACGCTAAGAGGGCAAGAGGTTCTCTTTGATTTTCTCTGCCTCTTGTGTCCTTTGCCTGAAATGATGTTTTCATTTTTTCTTTCTGGTGGATTCTTACTCATTCTTCAAGGCCCAGCTAAACATTATACCTTCTGTAGAGTCACCTGTATTGCTTCTTCCTCCTCTTCTCTTCTCATTGTTCTGTTTCCCAACCTCTGTAGACCCAACTGCCCCTGGGCTGCGGTAGTTGGGTAGTCACATGGGCAGTCACGTGCACACATTCAGCTACTGACACATGCCTCACGTGACTTAAAGGATTCAAGGCACCTGTCAGTTGTCCTCCCAGAGTGTGAGAGCCTTAAGAGCAGAGGTCATGTCTTACTTGTCTCTGTATCCTTGGAGATTATTAGGAACCCAGTAAATAATGCAATACAGGCAGGAACAAATGAATTGGTGAATGAATGAACAGTATTTTGCCTCGGGTCATCTGTGCGAACACTGCTAGCTCATTAAATGGTGCAGCAAGTAATTGCATGGACTGATTTCCAGGAAACTAGCTCTGGCAACTTTCCCACTTGCCTAAACCACAACTTTGGGAACAGTTTTCTTCTTCTCTCTCATCCCATCTCCTCCTGTTGACACCACACTCCGTTCCCTCCCTCCAGTGTCTCCCCCGACAACCGCCCCGTCCTCTCCCTGGCGTTCCACTTGGCAGCGCAGCTGTGCTTGTCCACACTCGTTCCAGCCCCTTCTCACCACCACCATTCCAGCGGACGTTTCACACACCAAGAATAAAATAGACGTGTTTACAGAGATAACTAGAATGCACTTTCTAACTGTTAAAGGCACCTGATATATAAGTTAAAATTATCTGAGAAGTTAGGGTTGTTAATATAATAAATTAGAAAGAGATGTGCACATGGGTCCCTTATCATTCACGAAAAGAGCAGAAACTCAAAAGCAGACTCCCCTGTGTCACTGAGGAGAACGCTTTACAAGATTAAAACATTCCCAGCACTGTCGGCTCTGACAGTGGTATTAACCAGTTTCCCACAGGAATGGAAATAAAACAAGATCTAATAACAGGGACCTATACATGGCTGCACAGTGAGAAGACAAAAGACACAAGCGCTTCAGGAAGGATGGCCCTGACATGCTGGGGTGCCAGGCGATTCACCAAATCCTGCATGGGTGTAAGTTTCTGCCTGACACTTTAATAACACAAATATCTCATTTTAACTAGTTTTATGTTATGCTTTCCCCTGGCCTTTCTGTTTCTATTTCTTAATGGAAGCAAATAACCTGTTATCAACTCCTGATAATATGTGATGGTTTTTAACTTCAGTTCCTGAAGCTGAGTCTTGGGAACTGGTGAATAAGGCACACTGCTCTTCACGTTCTACCGTGAAAACATTCTTGGCATTTCTCTTATTTCCTGTGCCTTAGAGGGCTCAGTAGGGTGCTGATTTTCAGTAGAGATACAAATGTACTGGCAAAGTTGGCCTTGATTAATCCTGATTTTCCTGCAAGGGGGAAATCAAGGTGATTTTTGTAGTACAGACTTCTCCAGAAGAGTGACTTCTTAACACCTTTGGTGGGCACTCTAATTGGGTTTAGGAGATTGTATGAAGTTCATTTGGGAACAATGAGTGGAGCACAGTGGCCTAAAGTCAGATGCTATATATTTACTTATCATTTATTTCCAAAGGATCTTAAGCCAATGCCAGCTCCCGAGAGAGAGTTCATCAGTGTTTTTGACATATAAGTGAAAACAGTACAAATCACTAATTTGATACACTCTCAACAAGCTTTCCTAACAAAAGTTTCAGTGGTGTCATACTTTCTTCCAAATTAAAAAATTCCAGTTCGGTCTCTTTTTTCATGTTTGTTAATACTCCTTGCCAGTATATCTGGTTTTTAAAATATCAATTTGTATTTTTCAAGAAATAGGTGATATCTGATAATTATCAGGAACCAAATGGTAGGTTAGATAGAGACTGCTGTCCACACCTCTGATAATTATACCTTGGACTCCTCACAAAAAAATCCCAAATGTTAAAGCATAGAAGGAATGAGAACCCTCTTCAGTCCATCTTCTCTAATAAATAGATTGTAGGGAATACACTGAAAGAACACTTGAATACATCATTAGAAAGTGGATAATTTGAACAGTATAGAGTAGATGACAGAAAAGCCTCTTTTTAAATTTATTAGACTAACCAAATTTACTGCATTAAAGATAACCCCTTACTGAGAGACAATTAAAAAAGTAAACTTTTACATTCTAAGGAATTATTCTAAAACGCATATGTATGAAAAGCTTGAGTGTGATATTTGGAGAGAGTGCCAGATTTGAGTTTTCTTCTTGAAGTTGCTCCAGTAACAATATTCTTCAAAATATTACCTTTGTTCAAAGGAGTTGGAACTGAGATTTCAGAAGGAAGCATTTCATTATATTAGCAACCAGAAGAAAGAAAAATTTACTACTACTCCCTCAGTGACAAGACATCTCAGTTTTATCCGTCTAGTTGGAGGGTACTGCTAGAGTCCAGAGGAAAATTTGCCATCGCTGAACTTTAGAGGTAGTATTACCTGATTCTGGGTCACCTAGGCTGGTGCCACGAAGGACAGTGCCCACTTGTGGGCATGTTTGATATGACTCTACTCTGTATGGGTGTATTTAATCAATATCCTTCTCTTTTTCCTCAAAGACACCAATTAAAATGAGGGGTGGGGGAGAGGCATCTGGATGTACACAAAAGGAAAAGCCTGAATTTTCTAAACCTAGCTATAGAGGGTGTTGATACCATGACTCAAAACAAAGAATTAGAGTTGCCTTGTAATAACCTCACCCCAAACCAGGAGATGTGAATCAGGAGCCATTACCCCAGAGGCATTCAACTGCTGCCACTGCTGATAAAGCCAGATGTCATACCGAGGAAGGTGGCTTTTCAGAGTGACAACAAAGACCTCGGTGTCACCTACTTGCAGAGGTTGGTAAGGGCCAGATGTTCACAGCCTATCTCCCCCATAAACAATGCGGGATGTTTTATGCTAGCAGCAGAGTAATGACGCTAAGAGACTGAATGATTAAATGCCAGTCTGCCAGCCAGAGTATATTTGTTTTCTGCTTGAAAAAGCCACTTTCATTTTGTATGACAGCTTTCTTAACTGCAACATAGCTCAGAAAATGACAGAGAGCGAATGAGAATAAGTGATTGTAAACTGGCAAACAACTATTTGCTACTATTTGAACTACCATTAAACTGTTCATTCAATTTCTAGTCAGAAGCCATCACTCAGCTGTGGAACTAGAATGGGAGCATTATTTATTTGGTGGCATTACAGTGCCATCTAATCTTGGGGAAAATCTTCTGGACAAAAATCAGAATGTCCAGGAATTACTTTGATATTCAGTGGCAAAATACAATGCTTGACTAAGGTCTCTAACTTCTCTGTTCTTTATCTTATCATTATTACTGAAATGCTTGAATTCCATTCTTATTCTAATGTTACACCCTCAGTAATATGAGTTTTTCCACCAGCTGTCTATGCTGGCCAGGTTTTGTTAGCATTTGGCAAAGCTGAAGTTTTACAAGACGTACGTGGGCTGGGCCGGGCTTCCACTTAGTACCATTCATTTTCTTTGGGAATATTCCCTTTCACAGCTTGCACATTCTCTAAAACAGATGCAGTTGTTCTGCATTAAAGAATTAGGAATTATAAAAATAATGAGGTCAACTGCAGGGTGCTGTGTGTACTTTATCTTATTTAAACTTCTTACCAATCTTAATGAGATAGTTTGCCTTCTGATACAAAGAAGTTAAGACTTAAATGATTTACCATTTAGAACTTGACCCCAAGTCTGACCGACCCTATAAAATTGCTTCTCAAAGGGAGCTCCTCATGCTATGGCCTATTCCACCAAAAGGAAAGAAATTCAACTATTTAAAGGGAGTCTGTTAGCACTTACTGTGTAGATAGGTGTAAATTTGAGGTAATGGAACAAATATTACCGAGTTAGGGTTTCACATGAGAGTTAATTTTTCCCTTGTGAATACTGGAGGGGCATGTCCTTAGTCTAAGGATATTGACCAGACTGAAAGCATCTTTTAGAGCACCTTCTTCAGACCTAGTGTCATAGGGTTTTTGTTTTTGTTTGTTTCCTTGCTCATTTGCTTGTTTTTAATGATAGCTATTTTTCCCACTTTTTATCCTCTAAAAGTGGATGTGGTGTTTGATAAGAAGCCACATTAATTTGGAGTCAAGTTTAGCGTTACTGAATAGATGAAGTTATTTAGTGTAATTTTGTGTCTAAAAAGAAATGATCATATTGTGAATGGAAACGAGTTAGTGTACCTCATAAAATGAAATGTTTGAGTATTTATAACACTGTCATCACGATTTACCAAAAGTGTTAGACGAAAAAAGCTTTCTGGAGGATATTTTGGCAATATGTATCAAGAACTCTAAAATTTTCTGTATGCTTTGGCACAACAATTCCACTTTTAGAAACTTATGCTAAAGAAATAATCAAAGACATATGCTAAGATTTTTTAAGGATACTCATAAATACATTATTTAAGAGATAAAATATAAGAATAAATATAGCTAACATAGGGAATTAGAAAACTATGCCTTCATTTGAAACAATGTTATAGAATGTGTAAAGCTTCAATAAATATTCACAGCATATTGATCAATTATTTAAAACATATATTACAACGTACTTTATTATATAGTTTTTAATAATATATATGATATGCATGTATTATATGTACACTGAAAGGTAACAGTGATTTTTTATTTTTTATCTTTTGTGTGTTTTCTCTCCAGATTTTCTATAATACATAGTATTAATTTGTAATGAGAATATTTTAAAATCTATTAAAGTCTTGATTAATCTGTTCTCATACTTTATAAATTATGGTAGGTTAATCACTTGGTTTTAATAACAGAAATTCAACATAGCCCCTTTCAAAAATACAGCCTTCATTGACTGTGAGAAAATATTTGAAAAGACACATTTAATAAAGGACTGTTACCCAAAATGTACAAAGAACTCTTAAAACTCAACAAAAAATAAATGATCAACCCAGTATAGTGAATAGAGGCAATAATATTGTATTCTAATCATTAAATTTTCTAAGAAATGAGAACTTTCTCATTTTAATTATCAAAAAAATAATTTTGTAACATGATAGAGGTGCTAATTATTACTACAATGGCAATCATATTACAATATATGAATATATCAGATTAACATGTTATATACCTTAAATTTTATACACTGTTATATTTCAGATATATTTAAAATAAAAAAAAAAGAAAATGAACCACTCAATTAAAAGATGGGCAAGATACCTGAACAGATACCTCATCAAATATACGTGTGTGTGTGGGGGGAGGGGGTGGCGGCGGGGGAAGGGAGAGGGAGAGAGAGAGAGGTGGCAGGGAGTGACGAGAAGTAAGAAGTAGCATAAGAAAAGATGTTCAGTATCGTATGTCACTAGGAAATTGCCACTTAAAACCACAGTGAGATACTGCAGCACACCTAGTCGAATGGTCAAAATCCGAAACACTGACAACACCAAATGCTGGTGAGGATGCGGAACAATAGGAACTCTCATTCATTGCCGGTGGGAACGTAAAATGCACAGCTACTTTGGAAAATAGTTTGCTAGTTTCTTACAAAACTTAACAGACTCATACCATACAATCCATCAGTCATTCTGCTTGATATTTATGCAAATTAGTTGAAACTTATTTCCACCTGAATACCTGCATGCAGATGTTTATACCAGCTCTGTTTATAATTGCCAAAATTTAGAACCAGCCAGGACGTCCTTCAGTAGGTGAGTGGAAAATTAACTGTGGTACATTTACACAATGGAATGTAATTCAGTGCTAAAAAAAAGAAAACAAACAAACAAAAAAACACACACAAAAAAACAATCTTGGGACCACGAAACGACATGGAGGAACCTTAAATTCATATTTCTAAGTGGAAGAAGCTAATCTGAAAAGCCTACATAGTGTGCGATTTCAACCCTATGGCATTATGGAAAAGGCAAAATTGTGGAGACAATGAAAAGATCAGCGGTTGCCAGGGGTTAGAAGGGAAGAAGGATGAATAGGCAGAGCACAGGGCATTATTAAGGCGGTGAAACTATTCTGTGTGACACTCTTGCGGTAGATGTATGTCAGTATATGTTTATCGAAACTGATAGAATGCAATGCCAGGAGTGAACCCTAATGAAAATGATGACTTTGGGTGACAATAATGAGTCATTGTAGGTTTGATTGTGACCCGTGTACCACTGTAGTGTTGCTAATGGGGGAGATTGAGCATGTGTGGAAGCAGGCAACATATGAGGACTCTGCACTTTCTGCTCTACGTCTCTGTGAAACTAAAAATGCTCTAAAAATTAAACTTTATTAATAGAAAATACAGCCTTAGTCTTTGTATCTGTAAGAACCCTCTGTTAGAAATATAAAGGAAATACTGCTGATACGCTGTAGAGGGAGCTGAATGAATCTCTGAAAATCTCCAGATGGGATTCTGGGAAAATCTACCAGTTAAAAGCAGAAGTTGGTGAACATCTTTTACAAAGGGCCACACACTAAATATTTCTGGCTTTGCTGCCATATGGTCTCTGACAGAACTGCCCAACTGTAGTCTGAAAGCAGCCATAGACAAGACGTAAATGAACAGGTGTGACTGTATTACAATAAAACTTGATTTTAAAGAACAGATATTTGCTAATCCCTGATTTAAAGCAAGGGATGAGAACATGGTTTGGCAAGTGTGAGGTGAGTTTGTGAAGAGGGCTCTGCTCCCCCTGAGGCTGATGGGAGCTGGGTGGAGAGATGGGGAAGGCAGTTCTGTCCGGGTTTCTCCAGAGTTCCCCATGTCTCAAAGCAATTGTTACATTCTAGGAAATTGCAAAGAAGTATTCTTTTTAATAGTACCTCTTAAAGTACTGTTTGTTATCAGGGAAGTAGCCAATCTCTCTAAAACAGTGGTTGAAAAATGGTAAAAGGTAACAAAACTATTCTTTCACTCTCTCAGATTCTTCTCAGGAGGAAACTTGAATGAGAAGAACAAATACCAATCGAATCAGCTACCTCAATTTCCTTCACAGGAAGAAAGTTTATAAGAGGACTCTCTTGAAAAATCATTACGTAAATCAAAGCATTTCTTTTTTCCAGGGTAGTGGAGGAGATGGGCCAGAGTCATGCTTAAGTAAAAGAGGAACAAACTTTAAATCAAAACTAAAGTGTATTATGTATCAGGATTATATAAGCTTTGCTGTTATTGGTTTGAAATTGACCTAATGGTGCCTGTTCAGTTTGTATTTCCCCAACTCCTTATAGTTCTTTGAAGAGGACCCGATAGAAAATCCTTTTGAGAGTATTATCATGTTACAGGAGACATTAGTTGTCTTGTTAAACTTCAGAAATGTACAACTAAACAACTTTGGGAAGAATTCAGCATACATAGACATGTTAACCTTAGACTGCATTCCTTCAAAAGTAGACATGGAAATGAAATGCATTCTCAGTTATATGTTTGGAGTTTATTTCTAGTTTTCTTACAAAACTGAAATATAAACTTAAAAAGATAAACATTGGAACAACTAAATTGTAAAAGAAAAAAACTCATGCAGATACATTATTCATATATGTTCAAATGAAGCCATAATCTCATCATTAAATATAATTCTAAATGTTCAAATTTGTCTGATGAATAAAACTGGAATGACAGAGATAAAGATTGATCTGAATGGTCTATCTTCAGGTATTTCTTTGTCATTGCATATGATGGCTCTCCCATATTAATAGGAAATCAAAAGAAAGTAGAACTCAACTATTACAACTGGGCCTGGACATGAGACCCTGATCAAGGACACCTTTATGTTAGGGCGTGCATGGGTGAGCTTTGTTTTGATCATGTGCTAGCATAGATTTTGTTTCAGGATTGATGGATTATAATCATGCAGGGCTACTCTAAGAGCACACCTGCCTAACTAGCTAACTGATTTGTAGAATGAAGAGAGAAAAATCTCTCTGTGTGGGAATAAACTTGCCTTTCTAAATTCCAAGAGCCTGACAAATAAGGGAGATTTAGTTAGTCCTTTGAAGAGTTTGTCAACATTCTACCTGATAAATAATACAGACCTGTGGCCTTCCCATGGGGCTTCACTCAGCTTTCTCATTTCCCCAATTTGCTGAGCATCTACTGCGTGTCAGGCATTGTACTGGGTATTAAGAAAGACACAGTTTCCACTTTAAGGTGGACCCTCAACACTCCCTGTACCCATTAGGTTTTGCAATGCTGTTCTACATAGCAAGAAGCTAGGGAGAGGTGATCCCTTCCTATACTGGTTACTTCTGAGCATCCGAACTGCAGCATTTCCGTGAGTAGGTGGGATGTTATTGGTCAAAGAAGAAATCTAATTTCATGAAAGTGTTTCAATCCTACTGTCTGGTAATTTTTTAAGTGAGAATAAAGTAGGACCAAAAAGGAGCCTATGATTTAAAAATAAAGGATACAGCTCCATTTATACACACACACACACATACACACACACACACACACACACACACCCATAACATGTATATATATATGCACAATATGTATGTATACATAAATATATAGAGAGGTGAATGCTTTGTATAATAGAAAAGATTATAACATGTATATATAAATGTAAGCATATACTTTAATATTAATATAATCATGTACTTTAATAAGAGAATAATAAAAGGATGATTATCAAAAATTAATGATCATGCTCAAGATTGTGGGACTTCAGGTGACATTTTCTTTCGTGTAGTTTTTTCTGTGTTCTTAGAATGTTTTACAATAAGCATGTGTCATTTAGGTCAGGAGCCCCCAACCTCTGTGGCACCAGGTATTAGTGCTCCTATGAGAATCTAAGGCCTGATGATCTGAGGCGGAGCTGAGGTGGTGATGCTAGCGCTGGGGAGTGGCTGCAAATACAGATGAAGCTTCACGTGCTGGCCTGCCGCTCACCATCTGCTGTGCAGTCCGGTTCCTAACAGGCCATGGACCAGTCCTGGTCTGTGGGGACCCCTGATGTATATAATCAAATAAAGCAGAGCCGTTTTCATTGTGAGAAGAAGATCTATGCAACACTAAATACCTGCATTCCAGAATCTCTCCACAGGGTATAAACTCAGGTTGACCCCCACTAGACGTTTTCAAGCGCTCGATCAAGAGAAACAACACGTAGGCATAATCGTTTGAAAAATGTGCAGTTCATGCACTTCTGAGGTCCTTTTTTCAGTCCTGGATTTAAACAGACCATCCTAGAAATATATACCTGGATTATCTTGCCTTGTTTTCATCTCTCCCAGCCACACACCTCCACGATTGGCATTTTGACATTGTGTTAAATGAAGCAAACAAAGAAAATCTGCTGAAAACCAACTCACCAAAAGTCTGCTAAATAAAGGCATATAAAAGAACCTTCTGTTATATAAAATTAGAAAAAAGCTTTCTTTCTCGTAGAATTTGGTATGCTTCATGCACTGTGTGAATTTTGACATTTATAAGACTTCTTTGTTTGCTTTGCCTAACGGGAATCTTTTTGTCTGGATTTCCCAACTTAAATCTAATCACACTATTCACCAGGGTTTATCAACCATTTCGTCCCCTCATTATTGCCTCTTTAAGGAGCCCTTTAAGGTATATATTTTTTCCCCAATCATCCAGCTATGCCCTCTCCTGAGAAATTTTAATACTATAGATATACTGTGTATCTGTTTATGTACCATATGTGTATCTATGCTTTATACAGAAAAAGAGTGAGATTTTGTTTTTTACTTCTGAGAATTTATGAGTGACCCACCAAGAATGCATGCTCTGTAGTAACTAGTGGCCTGCATCCCCTCATAGTAACATTCCTCTGTCTTCACTTGCCATTCTATTTTAACTTTCCCTGGGTCTGTCTGTGTGTATCTATATACAGAAACACACACTTAGGTTATATCATCAAATGTATTTGGGGAATGCATTTTCATAAACAATCTCAAATGCAGATAAATTGGATACATCATTAAATGTAGACAAGAAACTATAATCAGCGCTGTTCCTTACCATAGACAAGTCTTGTATTGGAAGTAAAGAGGTTTTTTTAGGGACCAAGCTTTGATCATGTTGCTAATGTAAAACTCTAATGGAATGTGTTGCTGTGACCTAGGGAAAGAAAACATAAAGAGAGTCCATCGAATGTGGCCGTGCATCATGAAACATCTATCAATGATGAATGCAGGATGGAAGAACACATTATAAGCCAGAACATTGTAAGCAGATTTTTTCTGTCACAAGTGATTCTTTTAAAAATATATCTATTCCTTTTAATATATGTTCCTATTTTTCCACGGTTCTCATTTTTTTTTTTTTGAGGTTTCCTGCTACTCCCCATCCCTAACAACTTTTATTACTCCTTTCTGGACCCTATTGATCTCATCTATCTTGGAAGGACACAATATAAAGTACAGAGAATCTCACAAATAAAAAAGAATGCCATCTCAAGAACGTATTTCCTATTTTGATGCACCTGGCCATACAGAGTACCAAACAGTCTTTAGGATTGATGTGCACATTTATTTCAAGGCACAAGTGAACACTCTGAACCTGGCTGAAATTATTTAAAACCTAAATTTTGAATGTGCCTTGCTGTTGGAGCTACCTCTCCAAAGTACAGTAATAAATGGATTTGAGATACATGGACAGGTCCAGACGGCTTTTCAGAGCAGGACAATGAACCTTCAAATATAAAATGATTGGGCAGCAACTGTTTTAGAAGAGTCAGCCTATCTTCAAATGTTTGATATTTAAAAAAGAAAAAAATTAAATTCGTCAAGATAGATATAATTAATTATTTTCAAATTTCAAGAAATATATATGTACTTATAGAGACCAGGTTGAGGAAAGTCACATGGAAAGAAACAGAAACAAGGAACGTGCCCTGGAATTTGTGTGATAGTGGCTTTCTTTTCTAACTAGTTATAAGGGAACAATTGAGCTATTTAAATTTGTTATACAGCCACATAACTTTATACAGGCTTTTAAAATGTTTTTTTCTTTCTTTTTTTTTTTTTTTTTTTTTTTTGAGAATAAATGAGGGGAAATCGGAGAGCAAAATTTTAGGAGAAAGAAGTACTCATGCATAGTCGTAAAGATTATAATGCCATCGCATGTCCGTTAAGATCATTTTGGGAATGGTTTAGGCTAAAAGTAAAAAAAAAAAATAGAGTCATTCACTTATTTAATTCAGCAATTATTTACCAAGTTAAAGGTTTTTGGTGTCATGGAATTTGTAGTCTAGTAGTGCAAGAGGCAAACGATGAAAAGTACACACAGTAACGTAACTAAATTATAGAAAATGTTAGAAAGTTATAAGTTCTGTGGAGCAAAAGGAAGTACAGACGGGACCACAGGCAAGGGGCATCATGTGCCCTGGCACAGTGCGGTGGGAGTGGTTCGCTGCTTTCAGCGGAGTCATCAGAAGTAGTTCCTAGTATGGGTGTAGCGGTCAGTGCGCCTCACTGATAAGGGCAATTTTGAGCAGAGATTTTTAAAGGAAATGAGTAAAGAAACTATGCAGATATTTGGGAAAGTTAGATTTCAGGTCGATGAAAAACTGGTAAAGTGCAGACAGTGCCGAGGCATTCATAGAACATTCAGGAAGCCCGTGGGGCAGATGCAGAGGGAAGTTTGAAATGAGAAGTTCAGAGGTTACCTGAGAATAGATCATGACAGGTCATGTGAACCAGTGAATGGATCTTGGGATTTTAATATGACTCAAAAGGACTTTCGATGGGCTTTAAGCAAGGAATATTACAATTTGTCTGGCTTCTATGTGTTAAGAACAGATTTTGAGAAGGCAAAGTGGCTTAAATTTTAAGGAAATATATTACTTCGCTGCATGTGTTTCCTGAAATTATCCCATACTTGGTGGCTTAAAACAATAGGAATTGATTCTTAACAGTTCAGGTCAGAGGTGTCACACAATTGGTCCTACTGGATGCTCTAAGGAAGACTCGGTTCCATACCTCTCTTCTAGATTCTCATGGCTGTAGGCCGTTCTTAGTATTCATTGACTTCTAGATGCATCCCTTGAGTCTCTGCCTTCATTTTCACAGGACCTTTTTCTCTGCGTTTTCTTATTACCTCCCTCTCTGTATACTTCAAATATTTCCTTCTTTTCTCTTATAAACACAGCAGTCATTGGTTTAGGCCCACCCTAAATCCAGAATAAACTCATTTTAAGATTCTTAATTATATCTGCGAAGACCCTATTTCCCAAAAGGTCACATTTGTAGGCACCAGGGATTAGAATTTAGACATATTTCTGGGAGACACAATTTAACCTAATACATCGATATTTTGTCTGGAAGAGGGCTGATTCCAGAGTTGGTTAGTTGGTTAGTTTGGAAGCTAATTATGTTATCTTGGAACAGATTCTTTCATCTTCCTCCTGCTCCTCCCTCTCCTCTTCCTCCCCTGCTGCCGCTACTGCTGCCCTTCTGCGTCTGCTGCTGCTTTTGCACCTCCTGCTGCTTTTGCACCTCCTGCTGCTGCTGCTTCTGCTTCTGCTGCTGCTTCTGCTTGTGCTGCTTCTGCTTCTGTTTCTGCTGCTGCTGCTTCTTGTGCTGCTTCTGCTTCTGTTTCTACTGCTGCTTCTGCTACTTGTGCTGCTGCTGCTACTGCTACTTCTGATATTTCTGCTGCCTCAGCTGCTTCCGTTGCTGCTTCTGCTACTTGTGCTACTACTGCTTCCACTGTGTTTCTGCTGTCTGCTTTTGCTGCTTTCGCTGCTGCCGTCTGCTATTTCAGCTTCTGCTTCTGTTGATGTTTCTGCTGCTGCTGTTTCTGCTGTCTACTTCTGCTGCTTCTACTTCTGCTGATTCTGCTGTTTCTGTTGCTTCTGCTGCTGCTGCTGCTTCTGCTGCTGCTTCTGCTGCTACTACTGCTTCTGCTGCTTGTGCTTCTGCTGCTGCTTCTGCTTCTGATGCTTCTGCTTTTGCTGCTTCTGCTTCTGCTGCTTCTGCTGTTACTCTTTCCACTGCTACTGCTGCTACTTTTGCTTCTGCTGCTCAGCCACTGTAGCTTCTGAGACTGCTTCTGCTTCTATTTCTTCTGCTGCTGCCTCTGTTGCTGCTTCTGCTGTTGTTTCTGCCATCTGTTTTGTAGTCTACTGCTTCTGTTGATTCTGCTGTTCTGCTGCTTCTGCTGCTGCTGCTGCTGCTGCTGCTGCTGCTGCTGCTACTCCTGTTACTGCTAAGGGTTCTGGTGCTACTGCTTCTGCTGCTTCTGCTGCTTCTACTGCTTCCGTTTCTGTGTCTGCTGCTGCTTCTGCTGCTACTTCTGCTCTTGCTGCTACTGCTGTTTGTGCTTCTGTGGCTGCAGCAGTTGCTGCTGCTTTTGCTTCTGCAGCTTCCACTGTTACTTATGCTTCTGCTACTTCTGCTGCTTCTGCTACTTCTGCTGCTTCTGCTACTTCTGCTGCTTCTGCTTCTGCTACTTCTGCTGCTTCTGCTACTTCTGCTGCTTCTGTTTCTGCTTCTTTGTATGCTGCTGCTTTTGCTGCTCCTTCTGCTTCTGCTGCTACTTATACTGCTGTTGCTCTGCTGTTGCTGTTCTGCTGCTGCTTCTGCTGCTTCTGTTTCTGCTTTGATGCTGCTGTTGCTTCTCCTTCTGCTCCTGCCTCTGTTTCTGCTGCTTCTGCCTCTGCTCTGCTTCTTCTGCTGCTTCTTTCTTCCTCTTCCTCTCTTTCCCCTTTCTCCTTTCCTCCCTCCTTCCTCTTCCTCCTCCTCCTCCTTCTTCCTCTTCTTCCTCTTCTTCCTCCTCCTCCTGTTCTTCTTCTTCCTCTTCCTCCCCCTCCCCCCTTCTCCTCCTCCTCTTCCTCTTCTTCTTCTTCGTTGTCGTCGTTGTCGTCAGTCATCGTCGTCGTAGTCATCGTACTCATCGTTGTCGTTGTCACTGCTGCCTTGGGTGTGCTGGCTTTTTCCTCAATCTTATCTTCATAGCTTCAAGATTTCTGTATCTTTACGAGTTCAAATCCAACTATTTTGATATCTGTAAGAAAGGAAGACTGCACCCCCTCCCTTTTGTGTTCCTCTTCTATCCATTATCACAGGGATTTTGCTCATATCTTTTATTCGCTACATCTCTCCAGAATCCAGAGGAGTGGATGAAGCATTGCAGGGTCAGCAACCATTGTTCAAATGAATTCAATCACATGTTCATGCCAGCATCAAAGTAAGGTTTATGGGAACAAGGATGTGGACTTGGAACTGTCAACATCCTAAGGCTGAGGATGGTGCCAAAGGGGCAAGAACTTTGCTATTGGGTCAAAAAATTAGTCCAGTTAGAAAGGAGAAAAGGAAGTGGAAATGGCTAGTGGATAAGTTATTTCAATGTTTTTAAATGTGGGTATATTTCCTGCTGAATTGAATCTTTTAAGGTCTCTGACATGTAAATCAATGACACTTAAAAAGAAGTTTAAATCTTGTATGCCCGTGCCTTTTCTCATAGATTTTCATGACTCGTTGTTTGTCTAGACTTCGCCCTGGACAGGCATCCTTTTCACAGTCTTGCTTCTAATGACATTTCTGCATAGGACCCTATTGTCTGCTGTTACTTTCACTGCATCTTTATACACAAACTATTTTCATAATGGAATAATGTATTAATTTAGTAAGCTAGTAATAAATTATTAGATGATTTGGAACAGACAGTCCAATTCTGTCAAAACTATGGGATCAGCTTTCATGAGCAGATAGAAACAGACCACAGTGATTTTTTTTCTGAAATATTTTAGGAAAAAAATAACCTCTTTTAAGTTTTTCTGTGTTTTCTCTTATATATGATTACATAATATATTTATGTCATAAAATGACAGCATCTTGTTTCCAAATAAGTAGCTTTGGAGTTCATCTTATTTTAAAAAATATTCTTGTCAAGATAAATTAATTATAAATAACTGCTATAAAAAGCTCTCAATATGTGCATATATGCCCATATATAAACATAATTACATTTATTTTATATTATGTATTATGTGCCTAGACAGATTTATCAGACCCTTAAAGACTTAACAAAAATAAAAATCTCTTCCTTGTCTCCATTGTATCCAGAGGCTGCAGAGGGGAATGGGATGTAAAATAATTAGGTAGTTAGCAGGTCACCCGTTCAGGATTATTGATTGTTCCGCTAAGTAGGCAATTAAAAATAAAAACCAAAGAGCTAAATATCCAGATACAAACAGATGTTTGTTTAAAACTTTACAGAGACATTAAAACACCTTCTATTCTTCAGCATTTCCTTGAAGGTAAAATGGGATTCTGAAACCTGCTGCATTCAGCTCATCACAATTTGTGGACAAATACTCACTGCCCATGGAGAGGAAGTATCAGGGGCAGGAGGAAACAAGACAAATGTGTTCCAGTCTAAGTCCTGGGGCCTGATGGCTTGCAGCCCAGACTTTTTAAGAGATTGACATGTTATTTTGTTGCAACTATCACAGTTAAAGCATTTATGTTGCAATTGTGCAGTCATTAAAGGATGAAAAAATTAAGAGTTTCTTAATTAAACAATGGGGGTGGAGGTGGGAACTAATGAAGTTAGAATAGGAAATGGTAGGCATGGGAGAGATATATTGGAAATGTCTGCAGAAGCAGTTGAGAGGGCCAACCAGAATCATTTAAATTTCCAAAGAGACTGTATGTACCTGGAATTAACCCACTCTGTTTTGTAAAGGACAGATGCTCCAAAATATTCTCTGACAAGCTGGGGAAAACAGCCGATTTAAAAACAAAAAAAGAATCTTCATCCTGTTCCGTATAACAAACCATCAGAACCAGCCCTTTGCGGAATGGGTGCTGCTGCTATGTGGTGGCTGTATAGCTCGGTGTCAGGGGTCAGGACACATCAGGGGCAATTCCGCCTGACAGTGACCACACCTGTGGAACGATCCGGCTAAAAAATGCCATTAGTTATATTCCTTCTGTCCTGCCTGAATCACCAAGACTTTCAGCATGGCCTTTCCTCCCTCCCTCTCTCCCTCCCCTCTCCTCCGTTCCCCTCCCCTCCCCCTCCGTCCCTCCCTCCCTCTCTCTTTCCCTCCCTCCATCTCTCTCTCTCTCTCTCTCTCTCTCTCTCTCTCTCTCTCTCTCTCTCTCTCTCTCTCTCTCTCTCTCTCTCTTTCTCTCTCTCTCTCTCAAGCTGTTGTTAAATTGTTTGGATGACAGTGAGTCACCTGTATGGAACAAGTATTTGTTGAACACATGCCACATGTGCCACATGGAAGGTTCTGTGATAAATGTTAGGGGGAGAAGAAGAAATAGACCCACATTTCTCAAATACGTCTGAAGCCCTTTCTGTGAGCAAGGCTCTATGCTAGATGCTGGGAGGAGGAATGGGTTGCAGTTATACAAAAGACATATTTTCTTTGCCCTCAAGGAACATATAGTTTAGAAGCCAAAATAGCAAAGTTTTTATCCTCAGTAAACATTTTCAAGCATCTGCCATGGGTCCTGAAGAGTTCATAATCTGGCAATATGGTTTCCAAATATGGAGAAAGAAATGGCTGTATTTCAGAGAAGAACTTAAAGGATAAGATAGCAGTTTAGTGGGTCATGATAGGAAAGCAGGATTTTGGCAGTTGGGGATGAGTGACTATCAAATTCCAGGCAGTGGGGAAAGGTGAGCAGTGACATGGAAATGCTAATGCATGGCTTGAGTTCAGACACCAAGTGGTGTATTTGGCTGAACAGTGGGAATGTGAATGGAAATAAAATGAGATAACAAGGAAGGTGGAGGTCAGATTCTAAGTAATTTGTATTTAATCCCAGTGACAATAAGCTTTTACAAGATTTTGTAGGGAGGAGGCATTACCGTGGATGAGCATTTGAAATACTAATCTGATTGCTATGTGTACAGTCCATTAAAAAAGAGGACACTTTGAAAACAAGGAGATGCGTTTTAGTAAGGCATTGGTTCATGATGGAGTTAAGGAAGGACCTTTGGTGGTGCCTATGGAAACAAAAAGAAAAAATGGACGTCAGAGATTTGTGCAAGTTAAAATCAACAAAGAAGGACTGACTGCTAAATTACTCAATAATCATGTTAAGTGCAATAAGATTTTAGAAAAGGAAGAAATCAATAGGCTGGTTTTTTTTTTTTTTTTTTTTTTTTTTTTAAGCACACTGATCTACAGTTATCTATCTTCAAGCTAGAGCTTGGTGATATAGCGTTAATGCAATGGTAGTGTGCATTCTCCACCGACTCAGCTCTGGACTACTCAGTTCTGTTCCCTGCACTCAGAATCGGTCTCTCCTCTGTCTCAGTTCTCCAGATGTCTCAGATTCCTTTGGTCTTGTCACTGTGTCATGGACTCCTGCAGTCAATGTCCTCAGCGTTGCCAGACAAGAAGAGAGTGAAGGCCTGTCAGGTTCTGGGCATTTCTCCCATTGGACACAGCTAATGAAGGCACTAGGCCCTCACGATGCAGAGATCCTTTCATATAAAGAGCCGTTGGTTGGCATAGATCTAGGTTACAGCCCATATGCAGTTTCTAATCACAGGAAGTCAACTGGCGAGATGCGTATCCACAATATACACTCCAGGTCCTAGCCAGTGCAAGACCACCACCTCGACCGGGGCCTCTGAAATTCAGTCTCCTATTTCCTTCTCCCACGCTCCCACCCTCATCACTTCTGCTGCGTCCACTCCCGGTATTCCTGGTTTCAAAAGTCCACTTCTCTCTGTCTTTCAAAACTGTCCCTCCTAGCACAAGAGAAGGTGTTTTAACTGCCCATTAGAGGCCAAATAATTAGCAATAAGATAAATAGTTCTCCTCATGATTGGGGAAGACTCGATTTTTAAAACCTAATAGGCTTTATTCTGGTCTGGTTGTGGGGTTTTTCACCCTCTGTACCAGAATGTATTGACTGACTTTAAAGCAGCAAATAAAAAAGCAAAATAATTTGAGTTTCATCTTAAAATACATTTAACTCTCTTAATCAGCTGCATTAGTGAGATGTTTTTTACAGAGACATTCACATTAGGGAAGTTTTCATACATGCTCTCTCATTTGATACTTGTCCCAAGCCTGGGATCATCATTCCTTTTTGCCTATTGGGGATCTGAGGCAGGGGGCCAACATGCTATATACTAACTACATGATTGGAAGTGACAATGTCATTATGAGACTTTAAGGCTGATTCTCCAACTCTGCCTATTTAATATGTTGGCTGCTGACCAAAGCTCTAAGGAAAACATCTATAAATGTTGTAGCTTGCCTTTCATTTTTTTTATTATTAAAATAATATAATTATCCTATTTTCCTCATTGGTCAATGAAAGAAGCTGGTTAAATTTCAGAGGACAGTTTTTTGAAGGAGTTCGTTCTGTGTATGATTTCTGTCTGTTTTTGATTCGACATTCATTTAGCCATTTATTGTCTTTATGGCATTCTAGGGATTTAGTGATGAAAGAGTTATTAGGCTTTTCCTGATGGTATTCGCTGTCCAGAGCGAGAAGGCAGCATCAGTAACAAACTAAACTGTAACATACGTGTTTAATGTCAGCTATTTTGGAAAATGTTGTGTATTAAGCCCCCCTTTTATGCTTTTTAAAAATCTCTCTCTCAAGGATTTGATGCACTTCATTATTTTCTTTCTCCAGTCTACCTCTCTCGAAATAGTGGTTTTCATGATTTGAGTCATCCCACCCCATTTTTGCAAGATGGTTGTTGCCCCAGTCTTCACACTTTTAAATAACCATGTCTAAAGGAAATGGGAATTTCCTTCTCAAACCTTGCTCAGACTTCTCTTGATGTTTTAAGTGGTTCGCCTGTGCTTTGACTGCAAGAGAATTCGGGGAAGCAAATACCGAGCTTCATCAGCTTTTGTAGTGGAAGCAGGCCTAGCCCACTGGGATGAAGGGGCCATGGCGAGGAAGAAGGTCTGTTGAGTAAATAACCAGCAGAGCCTGTGATTTACTAATCACAATATAGTGAAGATACCTAATTTTTGAATGCATTAATATGGTCATTTGTAATTGTTGGCGTGATTTCGATATCACGTGGTAGAAATTTAAAAGGAATACACCATTTATAGTACTCAGTTACCGTGATGGTAGCTAAGTATAAGGAATAAGATCTCCATTCTCCAAATAAAAGTTCCTGCCTCTAATTCTCACACTGTGGACATTTCACGTTTACCATTGTCATTGTCGTCCTCGTTACTATAAATCATTTTCGTCAAATAGCATTCATTTAGTTCTCTGCTCGCACAAGATGCTCTATTATCATTCTCTTTCTCTCAAAAATGTGGAAAAGAATGCTTTTGGAGAAATTAGAGTATTAGGAGGAGGTGTTGCAGGTGTATTTCATTGTATGCAGTAAATGAGCTTCTGAAAAGTCGAGTATACAGAGAATTTTTGTAAACTGAATCAATTTTAAATGCAGTAGAAGAACTTGTTATTTAAAGGAACATTGTAATGAATCTGTGTTGCCGGACATCATTTGAAACACAGATACTGTCTTGAACATTCAACAGTTTTGTAAACTTGTATTTTTCTCACATTGGGTTAGTCTTAAATTGGTTATGTGCTTTATACTTTTTCAGGGAAAAGTCGTTATGAATCCATGATTGTCTTTATTACTACAAACAGATAACATCTAGGTATTTTATAGCCATCTTCGAATTATCCTTATTTTCATTATTCATGCTTTCAGGTAAGTTTATTTTGGATTAACCATTTTGGATGATTCAAATAACAAAGTTGCAAAAATAGAAGAAAAGATCGTGAATCACATATCTAGTGGCTTTTCAAAAATAATGTTTAACAAATGGTCGATGCCAAACACACACACACACAGGCACATTCACAGGGAACCTCGGGAGAAGTAGAAAGCAGCGCTGCTAGGAATGACGCGGAGGTGAGGGAGGGTGGTCCTTCCTGGGTTCTCCCTCTCATGGCAGGGCGTGCTCACGTCACTTTCTCTGCAAGCTCTGGAATCAGACTACTAAGTTCAAATCCAGCCTCTGCCACCTGTGAGGAGGCAGCCTTGGTGACTAACGACTAATTCTCTCTGTGTCCCGGTCTTCCTGTCAGCTTGTAAATGGTGGGTAATAGTAATCGTTACTACCGTGAGGTGTTGAACGTGTGGATGAGTTAGTGCCTGTGAAGCACTTGGAATAGTACCTGCCCTGTGGAAAGTTGGATTTTAACATTGCTCTCTATAGAGAGAGACACCGTCACAAAATAACATGACATGGAAGGACAGCTTTTAAAATTTACCCAGTTAATGCCAGGTCTTCATTTTACCACTGGGTGAGCAGGGGTCCTGAGGAGTAAACTGATTTTTCTGATGTCAGGCAGGGAGGTGGTGGCAGCAAGGATGCTTAGCTTTGGGCTCTGGACTCACTCAAGAGGTTTCCCACTG
This sequence comes from Rousettus aegyptiacus, assembly GCF_014176215.1. Lineage (NCBI taxonomy): Eukaryota > Metazoa > Chordata > Mammalia > Chiroptera > Pteropodidae > Rousettus > Rousettus aegyptiacus. The sequence continues at coordinate 78,577,120 of NW_023416287.1, forward strand.
AGGCTTGACTTAATTCTAGTGGTTATAGGCACTTGTGTCCAGCGACACAAAGGCAAGACATGCTAAAACCCCATTTAGAGCAGAATTTCTCAAACTGGGCGTTTCTGACATATTGAGCCAGATGATTCTTTGTCGTGAGGAGCTGTCTTGTACAGGAGAGAATGCTTTCAGCCGCATCCCTGGCCTCTGCTGACTGTGTGGCAGTCGCACAAAAATGTCTGCAGACTTTGCAGAATGTCCTCTGGATGACAAAATTGCACACCTTGAGATCCGCTGCATTAGCTCTGGAGAACCAGAAAGGTCGCTCCCAGCTACGCCCATGAAGGATGACACAGCTCTGCCGGAGGCTGATGCCCCGCACAGCGACTCTCAGGGAACTCCCCCGGGGCATGCATCTCACTTCTCCCTTATGCACACGCAACAGTGTTTCCAGAAGTCTCTATAGAAGGGCCACACTCTATTTAAAGTGTGTGAGAGACACATTTAAGAAGTAATTACCAGAATAATGCAGAGCTTCCCTAAATAGCTTTGAATTTCAGGCTCTGAAATATTTAAAACTGACACAAGATTACTTATCTGAAGCCCACTGTTATTATAGGTCATCGCAGTGAAAACCTATGGACCTGCAGAATCAAACAGAATGGAATTTCTCTTCAAGCGTGCGTCCTGGGACGTTGCTGGCTCCAGTCCCGGGAGTACGCAGAGCTCAGCCCTTTCCTTAATCTGAGCTTCCCCCCTCCCTTTCATCCTTTCCCTGCACCCATCACATGCAGGATACTTCTGGGTAAAATTCATTTTCTGTTCTTAAAACGAATATCTGGTGGTGAATACAAACTCAATTTATGAAATTTAACTATCAAAAAAAGTGATAGCTTATTTTCTATTAAACATCTTATTGCTTATACAATCCCACGTACTACAACCTCACATTTTGTTTATTAACACTATAATATATATAGAACACTTTAACTTACAAAGCCTCTTCGTGTCCGTTACTGTATTTAACCCTTTCAGCAATACTTAAAGGAAAATCAATTCGATGAGATTAAGTAATTATTTCCGATAACCCTGTCAGTAACAAGACGACCGTGACGCAGGCTACAGAACACTTCCTCCTCTTACCTGCAGTTTCGCTTTCTGCGGGTTCAGTTACATGTGGTCCTCAGTGGTCTAAAAAGAGTAAATGGAAAATCCCAGAAATCAACAATTCATACGTTTTAATTTTGCGCCATTCTGAGTAGTGTGAGGAAATCTTGCACCGTCCAGCTTCGTCTCTCCCAGGACGTGAATCATCTCTGTGTCCAGCGTCTCCACATTTGTATGTAACACCTGCCTGTCACTCACTTAGTAGCCAGATTTATCAAATCAACTGTCACGATATCACAGTGCTTGTGTTCAAGTAACCCTTACTTTACTTCATAAGGCCCCAATGCCATTCACATAACTTTTAGTACAATATATTGTCATAATTTTCCCATGTTATTATTAGTTACTATTATTAATCGCTTGTCGTGCCTAGTTTATAAATTAAACTGTATTATAGGTGTGCATGCATAGGAAAAAAAAAACAGTATATGTAGGTTTTGGTACTATCCACTGTGTATAGTATATATACAGTATATAGGGTTTGGTTTCAGGCATCCACTGGGGGTCTTGGAATGTATCCTCTGTGGATAATGGACCCAGAGTCCTCTGAAGCAAAATCTATGTACTTCTACATTACATTTTATTCAGTAATAATCACAGGAGTTTTATTTCAACTATATCTCCATTGTCCAGAATTATTTGGGAACTGCCTTTGGAGACCACCGTTAGAGCATATGCCAACCTGGGAGCTTGTCTTCCTAAGGCATTTATTTACCTAGTTGGGAAAGTCAAGGTCAAATTTAGGTATAATCTGGCTTCACTATCTCAGAAATAATTTAGGATACATTTATCAACTCAGGCAGTTTTGACCAGCTAGTAAATCAATCTTTATTAAACCTCCACTTTGGCATATTTATGAAAGATCATGTATGATTACAGAACCAGAAAAAAATTAGAATTGAAATTAGCTCTGGAGATCATCTAATTCAATGATTTCCAAGCATTGGCCAGTGGCCCAGCACTGAGCTTCCTTCATAAAATTTCTTAGGAAGCTTTATAAAAGTATAGATGCCTGGACATCGCCTCATGGAGATAATGAATCAGTGTATGTTTGACAGAGCTCATGAATCTGTATTTTCAACAAACATCTCTGATGACTGATGTGCAACCCCATTCCAGAACCACTGATGTGGTCATTTCTCTCATGTTATAAATGACCTTCCCCAAGGTCAGAAGTAGACTAAATCCCAGATCTCCTGACTCCCAGGCCAGCCCTCCTCCTTCTTCTACTTTAGAGTGCAGGACCGTCAAGGAAATCATTCACCAGTTGGTGTGGCTTTGTAATGTCAGATTGGCTTTAAGGCCCTGCAACTCTCCAGCCATATGACTTGAAATCAATTAATGAAAGCTGGAAGGTCTGGTGTGCACCAGACTCTGAGATAGTCCTTTTTCTGAGACTGAGAAAATATGAAGAGCTCCAAGCCAGGGGCTCTGCATCCAGTTAGTTTAACTGGTGACACCATCTGCAATTTACTTTTTTAAACCAATTTCATCTGTCAAACTCTAAAAACAATTGAATGGCAATTATCACACTATAATTTGGTGGGGGGGGATTTCATCTATTTCTCCTCATATTTCTAATGTTTTATTTTACGTATCTCGATAAAATATTAAAGTCTCATGGCTATAGGAAACAATCCGAAAATAATTCAGCACAGCACATAATAAAATGCTGTACACGTGTGTCGGATACTGACAGATGTAGCAGTGCCTTTCCGTTCCTTTACTGTATACTCATGATGGCTAGCAGGGACTCGATGGTTCATTCAATCTTGTATCCTACTCATCACTTCATACCATTCCTTATACACAGCGAAAGCTCATGTATATTTGTGAATGAAGGTACCAGTTTAGCAAGCACATCTCAGCTCCCATTAAGCAGATGTGTCCTGAGCCATTAGCATAGCAGACCTGCTGGTGGAGCCAGGATGGGGCGGGCGGACATCTCTTGGCCAAGGGGCTTTCCCTGCAGGGAAGCTGGCAAGGCTTGGCCTACCTGGCTCTTTGAAATGAATTTCACATCTTGGAATTTCATGTACTTTAAAAAAATGACCGTGAATATGGCCTTTAGTACTAATGCTGCTTATTTCTAGCATTTTCTCATCTGGCAGGAAAATGCCATATTGTCCTGGAAAATCCTAGAGCCTTGAAAAATTGGGGCTCTGTTTTTCCAATAGTGTCCTCACTGGCTGTCAACGCAGTGAAATGTTTAAACAACAACAACAACAACAACAACAACAACAACAAGCAAATCAACAGACCACTAGCTGACCTTTTAGAGGCGGGACGGAGCTTTTCCGATAAAATATGCAGTATCTCTTTCATCTGTGCCTTTGCAGGTACTATTCCCTCTGCCTGGAACACTCTGCCCTTCTCCTGCCATCTGCGATCTACTTTTTACCCCCTTCTCTGTCTCTCTCTGTCTCTCTCTCTCTGTTTCTCTGTCTCTCTGTCTCTCTCTCTCTCTCTCTCTCAATCTCTCTCTCTCTCTCTCTCTCTCTCACACACACACACACACACACACACACACACACACATTCTTTATTCATTTTATGCAATATTTGGGGGCTGCCTAACTGTTCCTTTGTTAGGGCAGTCTTCTCTGACCTTCTGGAGTCCAGCTAGACGTCCCTCTCTTACGGCTCCTCAGTGCACGACACTGCCCATCTGATAGTGCTTATCACAGTGACTTACACTTGCCTACTTGGGCATTTCCTTCACCCATCACACCCTAAGCTCTGTAAGGGGACACACCACGTTTAAACCGTTCCCGAAATATCACACACGCCCCAAGCTAAGATGATATGTTTCCTAAGAAAGTTATATCTTACCCCAAATTTGAAGATATTAAGGAGCACTTCCTCTGTTACTTCACTGTGAATAATGAAGCACCTTTCAGAAAATCATATTGGGTCTGAGCTGATCTCAGTCAACGCCACTTTTGTGTGTTGAAACAGTTCACTAATATATTTTTTAAGGTAAAAAAACAACAAAAAACACCCAGAGTTTGTTCTTATTCCTGAGGATATGACCTCAAGATTGTAGGTATTAGACGTAATCTTAAACAAGCCTTTTAACAAAAGCAATACTGAAATCATTTTACAAAAGCAATACTGAAAGTGGTTATGTTTTGAAGATACCATTTCTAAAGCTTTGGATTGAATAGAGAAATAAATTGTTCTAATGCCCTGGAAATGGTTTGGGATACCCATCTATAGGTTCAAAATGGCAGCATCTCTACTTAACAGGATGAAAATATGAAGAGGTGTAAAAAATGATGGTAACTATGATTGAGAAATGACTCCCATGAATATGTAGGTGCTGATGTTAAGAATGCATGTGAAGAGTGTGACTGCGATTGCTACAATGTGAGAGTGGAAAAGAATGTGTCTAAACGAATACATCATTTACCCATTATGCATTTAAAACATGCATGAGTTAAAACGACAAGATTATATATTACGAGTAGAATTTAACTATTTTATCAGCATCTCTAAAAGTTACTTTCGTATTTACGTTAGCTAAAAAAAATCATGAGGATTTTGTTGTTATAAATATGGAAGATGACATTATTTATGGAAATACCATATATTTGGTGGAAATGCACAGATGTGTTGTTTGTTGATTCAGTGAGCACTGTATGATGGATACAGGATACAGGACTGTGACGTTTGCCCTTTGAATGTGTTCAGATAACTCAGTCTCTCGGACTCCTCAGAAGAACCAAACCATGTGGTAGTCAGAGCCATAGCAGTGGCAAAGGCTTGCCTCGTCCTGTGTGTGTCCCACCCATGCCCCGTCAGCCATTTTCCCAGGTCACTTACGACTTTGTGCTTGCAAGAAGACCTGGACCAAATTGAATAAACAAAAAAGAAGGGATAGCCCAAGTAACTGAAAAGTCTGGAAACCCACCATTTTCTCTCTCGACTTTATCCGGGCCTGAAGATGTTACCAGGACCCTGTCTGTCTCTCAGCTGTGTGGCTCATCCTCAGCTACACTCTCCCTCACGCTGAAAGAAAGGGCAGCAGCCCCAGGTCTGAAATCCGCTCAGCTCAGGTCAAGTGGGAACACACTCCTTATCTCTGCTATTCTGGATGGATCACCGGCACATTGCTGATACATCACCATGGCTGGGAAACGTACCCTAAGAACATCCTGAGATGAGGATGAGGAAGATTTGGTTCTTCATAGGGAGATGGAGGTTCAACAGTCTGAAAAGGCATAAACGGATGTATGCAACAAAAACAACAGAAGTCCACTCCATTTTTACATATGTTCCCCACTTTAGCAGTAGTCCATGTTAATTGTATATCATTCAGAACAATGAAAAGAGGGGAAAAAAAATTTACCAATCATAGCCTCATCTACGAGTAACATTTAGTCGTGCTTTATCGAAATTTTTTTTCTATTTGTGTAATTTTCACATAATGGCAATCAGGTATAGTTATGGATTCTGTGTTTTTACTTACATTAAATAATAAACATTTGGCCTACTGTGAATAACCTTTCATAAACAATTTTGATGGCTGCATTGCACGTTTTATGTAACCATTTCATTTTTTCTCTTGCGTGGATCCGCCCACCTGCACGTGATCTCTGAGGCTGACCTCTGTCTTCCTGTCCTCTGTCCAGTCTATGGTGATGCGTTTGACCTCCACATAGTTACTGGGACTGTGCCATAGCTCAGTCCAGCTGCCCAGTCTTAAAGCCAGGGCACAGCTTCAGCATAGTAATGCTGCAGTAGGACTGTTCTTGGTGACTTGAGCTGTTCCTGGTATATCTGCCATCTGCTGAGACAAGATTTAAAGATGGCTAAGCCCATGGATCCCAGATCATTAGACTCTCTCCTTCCACAGCCACTGTGTATGATAGTAATGTAATCATTTCTTCAAAAAGTACACATCGAGCATCTGTTATGTGCCAGGCTTTATACCACTACTGAGAATATAAGGGCGAGCAAAAACTCTATCTTCATCTTGCTCTCAGTATATTGAAAAAGACAGACATCAATCAACATTAAATATAAAATTACCACTATAATAAGTGCAGTGAAGGAAAGAGACATGGATATGAGTGGTTATAATAGAAGAATTTGATCTACTCAGTGATGGGTTTTCTGAGGAAGTAAGTATTAAATTGAGATCTGAAGGATGAGCAAGAAGTAACTAACAAAAGTTGTGGGGTGGAGAAAATAGTTCGAGAATACAAAAGACTCTCCTGATTGTTTGACTTTCTGACTTAAAATTGTATTTTATCTGTGATGCCTTCTGTAAGAAATGTAGTCAGGGAAGGCTTCCCTGAGAATGTGACGTTCGAGCAAAGACCTAAAGAAGCTTAGGGAGAAAGTCCAAAGATATGTGAGAAGGAATGTCACAGAGAGGAAATTTGTGCAAAGGTCCTGAGGTGGGCCCCATGCGCCCCAGGAGCACACAGCAGAAGGCCACTGTCTAGAGCAGTGGACGAAGCGAAGGGACATCTATGAGGCAAGGTCAGACAGTGAAAGAGAGGGAGGTACAGATCCATTGAGTCTTCATAGTCATTATAGGGCATTGTAAAGAGTTTGAGTTTTGAGTTCAATGAAATTGAATTTGAGCGACATGGATAAGATATAGAAACACGGAAATGTTTGCATAAGTGACTGAATCAGACATGTTGAAAAGAAGCATTCAGGCTGTGTTGGGAAGAAATTGTATAGAGTGAAAGCTGGAAGCACAGTGATGCTCAGAGCACATTTATAGCTCTATTTTCCAGAGTAGAAATTGAGGCTCAGACATTTTAACCTGACTAAAGTCATATAATGCCTAGATTTGACTTGAACTTACGTCATGATCCTTAAGTCCATGCTTTTTCTACCACACTAGAATAATGTGTTTATATCTTTGTGTGGAGGTGCGTATTAATTATAAAAATATGATCATACAATACTAGAAATTTAGATGTTTTTTCACTTTTTCACAACATGTCATAAAGCCTCATAACTCTAATTTTTTTTTTATGTAGTATCATTTTAAAGGCCTACACTTTAGTTCATTTGATAGATGCACTGTCTTCAGATAACCTGTCTCCTGTTGTTGTTTATTTTTTTAAATTGGTAAACCTAAGAAAATGTTTACATCAAGAATGTTTTCATTCTCTTTGTGAAAAAAGCCAAATATCCCAAGGAAAATATTTTAAAATGTATTTCCTGCTGAAGAGAAGTTGATCTTTCATATACGAAATATCAATTTAAACGCTCATGTTTCATTGGCCTTTTTAATTTAAATTACTTAAAACAATGTCTTAAAAAGTCACATTTTCACATTTTGTGAAAGAAGCATGAAACAAACCCAAACTAATTAAGCAGTTTTGGTTATGCAGTCAGTATGTTTATGATGAAAGGCAGTATTATGTGTAGAAGTTAAAGTGTCTGTATTTTCCGGTTAGTTAAAAAAAAAATTTGAGTGGGCCAAGGTTCCTCCTTTGCCCTCTGGAACATTGGACCTTAATGTTTCCATTGATTTGATGATGATGATTTCTTAATGGTCTCAATTCCCTTCTCTTACAACAGCTTAGGAGTGTGATTTCTCCCCTGTTGTCTTATCTATTACTTTTCCTGGCCAATACAGCGCTCAGAGCTTTTTCCAGGCTTTTCAAGTTTCCTCTGCCTCTTTTACCCTCATACCTCAAAAAAATGAACTTTCTCCTTTTCTTTTTTCTTGAGAGTTCTCAATGCTGTGGCCTTGAGAGAGTCCACATTATGTAAGAAAATCATCTGTTTCCTCCTGGATCCAGGCCAGCATTTAGGCCTTCTGCAATACTTCACGTGGCGGAAGTAGAGACACAGGGAATTATTCAATCGAACCTCTGTAGTTCACCACTGTAGCAATGGCTAGGCTATTTCTGCGGCAGTCTGACCAGCCTCAGAAGAATAGAATCCTAATGTAACAGAACTGGATAGATAAATAAGATTCGTCAAATGAAGCTCTGGCTAACAACTGTTTGAGAGCAATGCTAACATCACACATAGGAGTGCCACATTTTCTAGGATTTGACATTTTCAGCGACTGAGAATTACTATATTTTGTAAATGGAAATACCACTACTAAAAACAGAAACAGAATACTATAAGTAGAATGATATCATTTGTTTCCAAAGACTATCAATATGCTAGAGTGATGCAAAAATAATACTCAAAGCAAGATTTTTCGTGGCAAACTTTGGGGGTGAGGTTAGGACTGTAATCCGAAGTTATCTCGGGGTAAATGCTGCAGCCCCAAAAGTGCCACAGGCAAGTATTCTCGAGACTGATGGGAAATGGATTTTAAAAAGGGTTTTACAGGGCTAGAATCAAAGTATTGGTAGGACTGTATTCTTTCCGTAGGCTCGAGGGGAATCTGATTTTTACCTTCTCTGGTTTTCAGAGGCCCCAGTGACAGTGCCTTCCAGTACCGGAACCACTCCGCCTTGACCCCCGCTTTCATCATCTCATGGCCTTTTCAGACCCTGACTTTCTGCTTTCCTCTTCTAAGAACCCTTGTGATGCAGTGGATTCCCTGGGATAATCCCGGGTCACTTCTCCAATTTATTATTCCTCATTCTATCACGTCTGAAAATGAACTTTTCCATGGAAGGCAACACATTCATAGGTTCCAGGGATCAGGATGTGGGAATCTTTGGAGGGAGGGGAGGGAAGTTATTCTGCTGCTACGGGTTCTTCATAAGGATCTGATGCAAGCTCCAAGATTTCTTCTACATTAGTTTTTTTTTGTTTTGTTTTGTTTTGTTTTGTTTTGTTTTCACAGAAGTTCATATGCTTCCACAATCCCGAAAGAAAAAAGGTTTCTCTCAGTAGTACCCTGTGAGAGACAGAAAGCTTTTCATTTCTAGAATCCCCAGAAAATATTTCCTTTGCTCTGATTAGCTGATGGGTTCAACTCTGAATTTACCACCATGATCAGAAAGATGGGCTCTTCTACATAACTAAAGGGACTTGGGATTCCTTTAATTTGTAGCTGAGAAAATGGAGTAGTAGTCTCTGAACAAAGTGTGAGACCTTTTACCAAAATAAAGATGAGTGGATACTGAGCAAACAAACAACAAATAAATGTTAAGTAAAATACATCTCTTCACCCCATGATTGCTGATTAGCTAAGGGCAGTGACCATATCTTATTTATAGTTGTATATTCTTTATAGATATCACATAGCCTGAATGTCTAATACAACAATTGGCATTCTTAATGACTAAATGATAAATTATTACCTTTTTGTGTTCACCTGATTCAATCTGCACTGTAATCAAATTCATAGCCTAACATGCACCATTGGACTAGATGTTATGAGGTTTGCAAGTAAATTACTACAACATGTTATAGAAAGTATCTTTTAAAGTTAGATCATGATTCATTGATACTGGGAGAAGAATGGAAAAAGACTAAGAAAATTGTTAAACAATAAATGAACGTTCATAATGGGGATCCTAAAAGGAATTATATGCTTTTAATTTGACTCATACTCTTGGACTAATCTCAGAAAGTCAGTGTTCCTTTTGAGCTCCTCCCCATGCCCCCCTCCCCCCAACCCCTGCCCTGCGCGCGCGCGCACACACACTCACACACACACACACAAACACATAAACGCATAACTTAAGGTACTTGTAGTTTGAAGAAATATAAATGTTGGTAAATTTGCCTTCAGAACTCGAGAAAGTGTCTGTATGTCCTTTTTTTTTTTTTCTTAAGCCAGATTAAACCCCAGAAGGAGACTCTCAGCACTAAATGTAATAAGAACTATGTGAAGAGAACTAATTGTTAAACTCCACTATTTCCTGTGGCTCCCATTTCTCTCCTCTTCCTGTCTGGTCTTTGGTTTCCTTTTCGTCCCGATAAGGAGAGCAGGTGGGAAGTGGACGTGACACCTCTGAGAAGAACGACAAGGAGGTCTGTGTCTCCCAAGTGTAAGTTGCCATGCTGCGAATCAGAAAATACTGAAGCTGTTTCTAAGAGAAGGTTCCAAAATCAATCTGGAGTCATCTAAGAAGAAAGAGAAAGTATTGGAGAAACGAGTACAAGGAATTGTCAGGAGCTAGTTGTGGGACTAAATGAGTATCTAAGGGGAAGAGAAGCTGATCTTTTGTAGAAGCTCATTGTTCAGGGGGCAGATGGCCTGGTCTACTCAGGGTACAGCCGTCAAGGACCATAGGGAAGAGAAACTTAATCATTAGTCGTACTGTGTTGGACTGAGCAGTGTCTATTTAAAGGGATTCGAATAGCACAGACGGTTTTTCCTTCCTACTCCCCCAGCCTTTGTGGACATCCTTTTACTGATGAGGGCAAGAGAGGATTTTATGACTCTCTTCAGAAGAGATTGCAACTCTTGCCTCATGCTATAAACCAATAGTTCTTTCCGTCGTTTGGCAGGACCATGCTTGAACTCATTTTGTGCATCTAACGAAAGCTAAAGTTCCTCTTCCCAGGAAAAAAAAGCATGTGCACAGAAGTCAATCATTTTTTATAATATTCATTCATGAACTCCCTAAAGTTTGTCAGCAAGGCTTCCCTAGAGGATTCATGGACCCAGTTAAAGGACCCTTTCTCTAGACTCTGAGCCTGCACCTGCATCATCAGCTAAAGCAGGAGTCCCCAACCCCTGGCCTGCAGACCAGTACAGGTCCATGGTCTGTTAGGAACAGAGCCACACAGCAGGAGGTGAGCAGCATGCCAATGAGCAAAGCTTCATCTGTATTTGCAGCTGCTCCCCAGGGCTAGCTAGCATCACCACCTCAGCTCCACCTCAGATCATCAGGCATTAGATTCTCATAGGAGCGCCAATTCCTGGTGCCAAAAATGTTGGGGACTGCTGAGCTAAAGAAAGCTTTGAGTGCTGTGAGAAATTTGGGGGTCACCAACGAGTTCCATTGCATTCTGAAGGACCCACACATCTAAGCTACCTCAGGAGGTTTTCACTTGGAGACCACAAGTTCTTCTAATTTTAACTTTTCCAAGCCAGGAAGGGATGGATGGGCATGGCTGAGGTTCTGGACACACTTTTCCCGTTCTCATATCATGGGACTTTTCCTGAGGATGATTTTATCCTGTATTTTTATCCTCCCTTCCTCCCATTTTCTTCTCTCTGAAACTGATAGATTTCAGAGAGTGACAAGACAGTATGCGGATGAGAGAGAAAAAAATGAATAGTCCAGGTATTACAGTGAGGAATGGAGAGAACTTGCTGCTGAACAGCTCCTTAAAAGACAAAACTTTCACCAGATGGCATTTCCATTCATCCTCCTTCTTCACCAAATTCATTTGTTTGTGAGTTCACATTTTCAGCAACGATGTATTGGCATGTGTAATATTCCGAATCCGGTGCTAGGTCTGTGAGGAGGGCAGAGATAAATGCCACACAACCTCTCTTTTCAAAGAGCGGGAGGTCCTGCAGTGGAGATAAATATGCAGGGAGAGTCAGCCTAAAGCAGTTTCCAGAAAGGGCTTCACCGTTCACCCATCCTAAATTTCCTACTGTGTGTGTTTGGGCGCGCGCACACGCACACACACACACACACACACACACACACGCTTCGTCTCATGTTCCAAGGACTGGAGAAATGCCTCTCTCGTTCTCCCAAGGCATCTCTTCATGGACCATCATATTTATCATGATATTTTGTAATTATATTTTTATGCCTCTCTCCCCACAGATCACAAACCGCTTGAGGATAGAGGCTGAATCTTATTAAACTTCATATCTGTATTCCCTGGGAGCTAACAGGGTACCTAGAACATGATTAATTATTTTTTTAAAAACTTGAATAAAGCTTTGAACCCTGTGTGGAGAAGAGAGAAGGCAGGTGAAACAAGATGTCCCGTGAAAGGAGGACCCTAGCTGTTATGTCAGGGGACAGTGGCATTTGTCCCTGTGTTTCTGGACCTCAGTTTCACACCTGTCCTAGAAGGGAGGAGCTGGATTAGGTGGTCCTTCCCAGATAAAAAATTGTTTTAATGCTGAGGGCAGGGAAAGAAGTAACTAACATCCCGCCCACCTGACCCTGCTCACACACCCACCTACGTTTTCCAGTCAAAAATAGTTCCCCAAAGGTAGCGTGTCAAGAGAGCCGTAAAAGCCCCAGACACTCACGCAGTGCGCTGGCTCTACTGACAAAAGTGACTTCCCACGCTTTGCCCACAGAGGGCATCCCAGCTCATTGATATGTAGACCAGGCGAAGGCAGCTGCTGGGAGCCTCCTCCGACCGCTCTTTTTTCCCCTTCGCCGTCATCCCTCTGCCCCCACCCCCTTCCCTTGGAATCTTTGCCTAATCCAGTTCGTTTCCCTCCGGTCTCCACATTTTCCCTTCCAGCCCTCCGCATCTCCGGATCAATGGATAGTACGGGCTCCAGCTCCCAGTTCACACACCGCTGGCGGACACCCCAGTAACAAGTGAGAGTGCTCCACCCCACAGCCCCCCCCCCCCGCTTCTCCTCTCTTGGTCCCCTCCACTCTCCGCTCTTGGAGGAAAGACAAGCAGCATCTCTCATTCTCGGGAGGATTTTTCTTCTCAACTTTAACCAGCGGAGGACAGGGAACCGGACTCAACCTTTTCATGCACAGCCCAGCCACAGAATTGCTTTCCGTCTCCTCCTGGTCCCTCCTGGGTATTCTGTTTATTGATGACTCGAGAGCCCCGCAGAGAGCTGTCTTCCCTCCTCTTGTCCCCTCTGTTTCCTTGAGTTAGTTTTCCAAGGTTTTCCAGGGAGCTCAGGATCTCTCGGACTGAATGGAACTTTTTGCTGCCTCCGTTTGCTGCTGAATCTGTCAGTGGACAAGGAAGAAGGCTTCGGAGGCAGAAGAGGCGCAGGGGAGGTGGAGGGAGAGGACGAGGAGGAGGAAGCCGAAGGGGCTCGGTGTGAGTGTGTGCATGTGTGCATGTGTGTGTGAGTGCATGTGTGTGAGAGCAGCCGCTGCCCAGGACCCCCGGCCCCGAAGGTGTTGGTTGAAATATGGAGAATAGTCTTGGATGTGTTTGGGTACCCAAGCTGGCTTTTGTACTCTTCGGAGCTACCCTGCTCAGCGCACATCTTCAGGTCACCGGTAAGAGGTTCTTTCCTTTCTTCTCGTCGCACTTCCCCACCTCCCAACCCCCTCTCCTTTTCCTTCTCATTTCGTTTGGTGAGTAGTAGAATTGGGGTAGAGGGAGAAAGAGCAAGATGTTCGGTGCTCACTCTGCACCCCTTTTCCTTAGCGATGATAAAAGGCAGGAAGACTTTTTCCCCCTGGGGGCAGAGGATGTTGGTGGCAGGGGAGAGGGTCGCCTCTTCGCTTTTTTAATCTGGAGCTCTTGCATCTTCGCTTTTGCAAATACTTGCCCTGATTTGAAGAGCCGGAGGGCTGGGGCAGGGAGGAGGCAGGTGATGGGGATGCCGTTGGAAGGAACCGGGTTGGATCCGCAAAGCCTTGGAAACCCAGGGAGCAGGGGGGTTGGGGCCACAGGGCCAAGCAGCGGAGGTCATCCAGGGGGCCTCGAGGAAGTCTGCGGAATGCAGGCGGCCGGCTGAGTCGCCTCTATGCGCCTCCATTTGGGATTTCGACTTGCGGATGGAGAATTCTGAAAGGGACAGTTACTGTGTTTTGGCACTTAGGGCAGGGGACGGTGGTGCTGAAAAGAGGCTCAGAGTTGCTAGGAGGCAGGAGGCGTGTTTCATTTTATATTTTAACAGTGGGTTAAGTTCACGGGCTGTCTCCAGATACCTCCAGGACAGTTTCAAACTCCAAATGATTGCCGTTCCAGGCAACCGGCCCCTTGGCTCCCTTGCTTGGCAAGCATAGTTTGTCTACTTAAACATGGCACAACTGTTGGGGGGAATGGCTTGGGTGATAGCAGGAGAAAGAGGGACCCGGGGGATGCTGGGGGCTGCTGCAGTCTTCGAATATGGAGCCGGGGGCTTCGACGGCCCAAAGATTTTTTTTTTAAAGAGCAAAATGTCTCCTTTTTATGTCCACCCGTTTGCCGGGCCTCACCGCAAGTACAGATGGGCGGTGGGGTACAGGGGGTGGGCCTGGCGGGGAAGGAGTGGAGAACAGCCGGGTGAGCCTTCACATTCCTTCGGGAACGATCTTTTTCCGAATCCGAAAGGAAAGGAGCTGCCGGCAGGGGCCAGACGTTGGGTAGGAGCGCCCCGACCCGCGTCCTGGAAATTAACCGGGAACGGAAGGTAGATCACGACCAGCCCCCGACCAGCCCCCAACCGCCCCCAAGCCTGAACCTCCGGCTTTCTTGTTCTTGCTAAACGCTGCGTGGCCCAGGATTGCGAATGCGAGCCGGGAATGCGCCTCTTCTGGTCGCTAGGGATTCAGACAGTCAAGCGGGGAGCCAGCGGGAGGCTCCCCGGATCCTGGCGTGGCCACACGCGAGCAGGAATCAGCGCATCCATGTTGACCCCAACTCCTCACCTCCGTTTGCTCGGAGCGAGAGAAGAATGAGTGAGGGAGCGAAAGAGTGAGAGGGAAGTGTGCGTGTGTGTGTGTGTGTGTGTGTGTGTGTGTGTGTGTGTGTGTGTGTACGCGCGCGTGCGCATCTGGTGCGTGTGGACCCGCATCCGCTCGTTCGCTCAGCAGCCCAACTCCCTCCCTCCATCCCTCCCTCGCGAGCGGGTCCCCTCCTCCCCAGCTTCGCTCTCGCAGCTTTGTCTTCAGCAATTACTCTCGCGGAAGGTGGGCGGGGGGTCATCCCCTCCCGAATGAATAGGTGTCTTTTTAAAATTCCCTCCCCGCTACCCACAAACACTGGATGCTGAAGTGAGGAAGACCCTCCTTCGGCACAAATTGAGTTGCGCTCTTTTGGGCAGTTTGGGAGCCGTCCACAGAGGGGAGAGGGGAAGTTCAGAGGGGCGTCCCTAGCTGGGTAGAAAGCCTACCCAGCCAGACCTGAAATGAGTTGGCTGAAAATATTGCATTAGGCAAGGTGTGCAAGGATAGACAATGGCGTTTTATCAATTACACTAAAATCTTTTAAAGCCATTTTCCAACTGACTTTGGCGAAGGGTGGAGGTAAATGGAGACAGGTTTATATATGTTTTACTAATATCTAAATTAATTAACCATCCCTTTTCCCACTTAAGTTTCTTGTCTAGAGAGTTAGGGCCATATATTACTGCTTGATTTTAATTTCCTTCTCGACTGACATGTATGTATATGTTTGAAAAGGCAGACAAAAATATGCACATACAGGGATATACTCGTGGATAGGCTTGTGATTCTAAATCTTTAAGCTTCTCTGTACTTCTAAATTCATTCCTGTTATTTGCAAATGACAGTTTGCACAGGTCCCAGGCAAATGGATGATGCAGTTTCGAGATGTAGTTAATTCATATCACAATGGTCTTTGCTTATTAATCTGCTTCTCTTTTTCTTAGTAGTAATTTCCCTTCTTCAGGTACATGGCAGGGATTTGATGCCAAAGGAAGCAGAGTTCACTCTATGAAAGGACCAGTAGGAGGTGCCCTTAATAAGGCCAAGTGCCTCGTTTACTGGCAGTGAAATTCCCACTCACCAGGATGTTTTAAAGACTTTGTTGATGGATAACAAAGGATTATGGAGACTAGCAATAGCACTGGGTATGTTCCTACTTCCTAGATACAGTCTGAAGCTGCTGTAGATTTCTATGAAATAGTTATGACAAAACAAAGGGCCTCCCCGAACAGCGTCATAACCGGGCGAAGACTAATGCTGGAGGAGGAGGGTGGTGGCTTTTTTAGTTGGGTCTTGTCAGATGCCATCTTCTTCCATATTTGACTGATGCACCAAGCAACAGCTCAAGAAGAGTTTCAGGATCTCAGATGGGGTGGAAATTTTAAATGTTAGATGTTAATGATTGAAATAGCAGGTATACGTGTTAATGATTTTTTCAGATTTGTGTTTGGGTTATATTCTGTTGAAAAAAAAAAGTTATCAGAGTTTGTGTAATCTGGACATGGTGAAATGGCTTGCTGCCTCCCCTCTCCACCGCATGTCTCCCCAGCCAAAGTAGATCAGATGCCCCCATCTGTGTGTGCTGTCGAGTAGAACATGGCAGGACCCGAGGGCTCCTGGGCAGCCTGCCTGTCCATTCCTCTTCGAGTGCTGCAGTGTAAATCACCAGCGACCTGTCACAGCATCCATTTCCCACATAGCAGCAGTTGCCCTCTGAATTATGAAGCATGTGAAACAGCCACCACATGTGTTATATGCGAATACCTTAGGTTTAGTGCATTTGCTTTAATGCTCTTAAAAGCTGGGCTGGCTCGAGCTGCTGATAGGCATTGTTTTTTTTTTTTTTTTTTGTTTTTTTTTTTTTTTTTTTTTTTTATGGGCAGAGATTTATAACTTCTCAGTGTGTTTAACTTACGTTTATGCTCTGGCAAGTTAACCTCTCAGCAAACTCCCTTATTGTTTTCATTGAAGAGGAAGAGCTTTAATCCGGTCTGAATTCTTGAGTGAAGCCCTGCTGAAAGTTCCTCCCAGTGTGCAGGCTGTCCTGTGGTTTTCTCAGCCAAAGGGAAGCTTGACGAGAGATTGGGGAGGTGATTTTTGAGTGGAAGGGCATATTTTTACTTGTTTCTGGCGAGGAAAGGGATGGCACTGCATCTTGCAAGGGAATCCCAGCACAATGTCCTCAAAAAGATCTTTTATGAGAGCAAATATTTCTTTCTCTCTGGCTCGGGTTTCTTTTTTCGTGCATCCAGTAGTCTGAAGCTTCATATGCACGTGACTTGCTCCTAGAATGTTTTCTGCTGCACGCACTGGGCTCACCCAGTACCTTCTCCCTGCCTTGGAAACAAGCCCTGACTTAAGTCTTGACTTCCGGACCAAATGCCTTTTATGTTTAGGTTGTACCACGTGTTTACAGGCAGCGCTGGAGTTCCCGCACAGGATATTTCTTTCCATGGAATATTGTGCCCCCATATTTCCTTTTAAAGCAAGTATTCTCACCGTTTCTTTGGAGAACTTGCCATCCTAAACTTTACAGGTGAAAATTCTTCTCCATGCTTCTACCAGACAGGATAGCTCTGTTAGAAAGTGGGTAGTTGTTTCTGGTATTTCTTAAAACGTAATCATAAAGATGCAGAGAACAGTGGATTCCCACCTGCTGTGCCACCTCCCCGGTGTACGACTGGGGTGGACTAGGATTGTGCTCCTTTCATAAAGAGATGTTTGGAAAACACTGTGATTTCACCTGTGAGTGAGCTCTCCTTACCTGGCTATAGATCGTCCCACAGTCTGTGAGTATCACCTGTATGCTCTCAGAAACTTGCACCACGTCAGGAATACATTGCTCTGTTTTGGTATTTGTTACACAGCTACAAGCTCCAATGATAAATTTCTGATGGATCCATGTACCGTAGATGATAATCTCTTAGATGAACTGTTTTATGTAAATTTCGGGAAAACCTTCCTTTTGCCTGAGTTAATAATGACATAAGCCCACTGAGGATTACTTGATTAATTAACTAAAGATAAAAAGTCATTAGGTTCTGGAAATAGACTATAATTCCTAAAGAAGAGTGATAAATACTATGCACATTTACAATTCATAAAATGTAAACATGGAGTCATCTTTTTTTTTGGCTGTTTTTTTAAAAATTTTTTATTTATTGATTTATTTTTTTATTAAGATGATCCAAGGGAGGACTGGAGAGCTTCACAAATTGTCACAACAGTAATACCTTAATGAATCGTAGCCTGGAATCTTAGTAACTCTTGATTGAAACACACCTGAATTAAATTTCAACGCGATGCCCAGCGAAATGTTCTCCAGGCTGCTGGTGGGCTGCTTGCTTCTCTGCAGGCCGCCTCTACAGAATCACAGCTCTCGTTTCTAAACTGTGGAGCGTCCACACTGCCTCCTTCGCTACAACCCAGGAAAGTCTTTCTCACTGTGAACCCGATCCACAGGCATTGCGTTTAACATGCTGTATTATACTTCACGAGGTCACAGGGATTTGCCTTAAAAACATTTTTAAATTTTCATGAGTGTTTCTTTTTGTGGAGAGTTAAGCTGTGTTCTACAGTGTTCTTATCACAGGTGACTCTAACTAGTGGTGGCCTCTCCACCAGTGTTATGGAAGTTTTAGAACTCACAAGCAGTAAGAAGAGATAAGAGTGAGCATTGGAATATAGTACGTCATGTCAGCCTAGGTATTCTGTTCTTTTCAGGAGTGTGTTACCAAGTTAGAATACTAGAACTTTAATTTCCTTCAAAGTTACCACTTTTTAGAGATCAAAGCATTTCTTAATGATATTATTATATCAGTAGCATGGCACTGACCCAAAGCATTTAAGATATTTTCCTTCAAAACAAGACTTCAAGTAAAGGAGCTGTCGAACTTGTCGGTAAGAAAGGACAAACAATGCAGCTTATTTTTCCTATAGGCTAATGAAAAAAAAAATGTGCAAGGTAAAATTACGTGTTACGTATGCTAAGTGAGTAACAGCAAAAATAAAATGCAAATTATTATACAGTTTTATAATTGCAGCACTCAGGTAAATTACAGCACAATTTAGTACCACATATTTGCTTCCTCCCACATGAGAGTGTTGATTCCTTATCTTACATTTCTCTGGTTTAGGGCCTTTTGATTGATTATCGAAATAACTATAGTGCTTCCAAGTTCTTTCACAACTTTTAGCCTGAGATTTAAAAACGAGACCTCTTTAACTCAATGCTTAAGTGTGTGTGTTTTCCTTGGTGGTGTAGAAATGCCTGAATGCTGTCCAGTGGTATGGTTTTGAAATATATAATAATGTGTATGATACACTATTTTTTGTCACTATTTATGGCAATTAGCCAGTGTTAATACTAGTATATGCTGCTTTCTATAAATAGTTCCAAACAACCATATTAGCCACAGCTTTCATTGCTTGGGAGGAAAGTTTGACCAGAGAACACAAATTTTCCGTATTTATTGATCATATTTTTAAAGTCTATTGTTATGATATGACTCGGGTAGGAAAGTTTCTCTTTTCTGTTAAATTTCCTGATCCCGGTGCCTGTAACCAACTTCTTACTTTTGTGATATACTTTGGCTTAATTTTACACATTTGAATTCCGTGACTTCTTGCTTGTTCAGTCATTTCACAGTTTCACAGGAAGAAGGCCCTTTATACCATTTGTGATTATCTCAATGGGACTTACCAGGAGGATGTATTGCAATTTGGGGATTTCTCCCTTGTACTTTGCTCATCTTTTAAAGATTGTTTCTTGCCAGAAGTCCACTCTTGAGACTATCTAGGACAAACATGTTTCATTGAATTAATTGAATCTTTATGCTGTGATATAATGAAAATACCAACTTATTAATGTAGTGTTATGACCTGATGGCCAGGCTTATCAACACCAACATTATTCTGGTATTGAAAATGCCCTTAAAGTCTACAGTCATGCTACCTTGAACAAGCCTGATCCTGTCTAATCTCAGAAGCTAAGCAGGGTGGAGCCTGATTAGTACTTGGATGGGAGACCACCTAGGAAGACCAGGTACTACAGGCATAACAAAATAAAAAAATAAAGGATTATAAACTGACAAGGTCCTTGTAATCCATGAGGTCAACCAATGGTTGCTTTGCTTTAAAAAGAAAGAAAGAAAGAAAGTCAGACAGACAGAAAGAAAGAAAGAAAATGTCCTTAAGTCTGCTTTTACATTTTTAAAAGAAAACAAAGGAGTCAAATGATTAATATAAATATTATTTACTCATCAGTTTTCTTGATAGCTGAATTTCTTATTAAACATTTTTAGATTTTACTAATTTTTCCATAGCTTTAAAAACATTTATCCACTCACTTAGCTGCCTTTTAAGTATATAAAACATAATTTAACCTGATTTTAATAGATCCAAGGCATTGCTGTGGCTCAGTTATTATGCTCTGATATTATAGGGATAATTTCTAAAGATACTGTATCATACAGGGCTGTGTATATGGCCTTGGGCTGCTGATTTTGTTTTCTTAAGATTTCTATTTCTTATTTATAACATGCATTTTTTCTTGTCTCCAGCTCGAACTTCTTCCTTTTATAAGAGTTCTTCAAAGTAGTCCTCTTTTCTGCCTTTAATTTGCTAAGAAATAGGGGATAGGTTTTTGTTGAGATTATGTCTAAAGTAAAAGTGGAGATTCTAAATCAGGACCTGAATCCCTCACTAGAGGGGGGGAAAAAAACTAATTGGTTTTAACTAATGGGCTGTAGTATTTCTGAAATCTGATACTTCTTTGCCAGTTTTCTTTATGCAACATTTTTTTCCTTGTTAAATGAGGATGTGGACTAGATAACCTCTAGTTATATTACTAATTTTGACATTATATGATTTATTTAAATTGTGAACTATACTGTACATATAGTGTTTGGTATAATTAATACTAGTAACATTGATGATCACAATAATGATAATGACACAAATATTCCTATACCCACCAGCCATTTTCTTAATTTTATATTAATCCCTTGCCTTCTTTACAGTTTTAACCACATACATATGAACATATTTTTAACATTATTTTGCCTGCCTGTTCTTGACCATTATAAAACGTGTATATTCTTCTCTAATTTGCATATTTTCTAGACAAATATTTGAAATTTATGAGGATGCATATTGCTAAATTTCAGTTACTTTCTCTGCTGCGTAATATTCCATGATATCACTTAATTATACTTTATCCAATCCATCACTATTGGACTTTTGGGAACTCAGTTTTTGCTGCTGTGACCATTCCTGAACATGTCCCCCAGAACAAATTCACCACCATGTCTAGGGTGCAGATCTAAGAGTGAACTTGCTGAGGAGTAGAGAGAATATCTTTAGGAGCCAATGACAAGCTACATCTATAGAAATTTCTGCCAGGAACATCAGAAAGTCCCCTTCGTTCCTTGTCTCCACCAGTACTTAGAATTATCATATGTTTAATTTGCCCTCATGATGGAAATGAATTAGCATCTCATGGGTTTTAATTTGACTTCCTTTGATTGCTAATAAGTTGAACATTTTTGCGCCATAAGTTTTATTGGCTGTTTGTGATTTCAGCAAGATAATTCTACAATTCTGTTTCTCCAACTGAGCAGCCATTTGCTTTGAGGCAGCGATATTTTCAGAAGTTATTTGGTTATTCCTACTAAGCAACATTTTGCTTTCAGGCATAGATGTTATCAGTGGCCTAACTTTTTAGAAAGTTGTGGCCTTATAGGGTATCTTCCTTATTTTTAGCCCAGATTTTCCTTAAACACCTTTCCAGAACATACACTTATTTTAAACTGGAAAAGAGATCCTCAGCCACTGTGAGATTACTGAATACCTAGAGAAACCCTTACCCTGTCAGTATTCTGCCTTCTTATGTTTATTATGTCTGTGAAGCATATTGCTTACAGGGAAGTGGGACTTTAGGATTCCAGGCTTACTTTGAGGAACATTATAAATCCTCTGAATATGACGGAATTAAAAGATGACTCAATCACAGAGTTATACAGGTAGATGCCAAGTCTGTGTTAAGTATCTTAATCTGACCATTTGACCTTGGTTATGTTTCCAATATGGTAAAATACGTAAATTCAGGATCATGGTTATACATGTGACTGTGAGTTTTACACAAATAACCATGCTTGCGCATGTGCATATGCACACCTCCCAGTTTTTGTTTGGGTTCCTAACTGTCACCTCTTCCTATGGGACAGGCTAATGGAGGGCCCTGGATGAAGTAAAGCATCACATATGCTAGCAGTGGCTTTTCTAGTGTATTGCCTAGTGTATTGCCCCATGTCAACTCATTAGAGATGTGAGCCAAGCCTGAGACGTCTACGCAAACCCCTGGCACCCGGAATCCTTAATCCATTGTTCCCACATCGTTTCTCGGCCTCACGGGATCCCATAAGAATATAAATTAGAGAGAAAATCTGCAAAGCTTTTCCTTTCATGTCTAATATCTGGGCAGAGCTGTTCCCTGCAGGACAATTTCTAGTTATTTTCTCTCTTTGGTTTGAGACATCTCCAGGGATGGTTTGTTCAGCAGCATATCACTTCTTACTGTTAAAATTTATTTTACAATTCATCACAGATGGTCCTGTTCTAAATGTTCTTCCCATTGCTCCTGTCACCCAGCTCTTGGTTCCCATTTTCCCTCCTCAGTGATACTCTGCTTGTCTGTGCTGAAGTTGGATAATTCTAGTCATCAATCATTCTTGCCTCCCCCCCTTTGGTCTTTACTTAACCAGGCTATAAATATTTAGTTCATTTACTCTTTCCTCATACTTCTCCAGAAGCTTAATCATGTTTGTTTTTCCTATCTGATCTCCCTCTAGTTTGTTTATATTTTTCTGGTAATCAAGGGCCCCAGATTAAATGTGCCTCTTCTAAGTAAGGTGTTCCAAGTGCTATATTAGAAAATATAGGTTTAGTATAGTCTTTGGCTTATTGTACAGTCATTCATGGGTACCCATTTTGTCTCTTAAAATCTGTGTTCTCATTTTTCAGGTAGGACTTTTAATGCCTAGCAAAATCATTGAAGTATTATAAGGATCAAATAAGATCAAAATTTTGATTTGAGATAATAGTTACTGAGCATTTGCTGTAGGTTATAAATAATTAAATAAAAAGACTAAATGCGTTTCTGTCCTCCAAGGGTTTATCATCAAATCAAGGTGACAGACACAGACACAGCGAAAGAGGATACAAGACAAAACAAAGTACTCATTAATAAAAATAAGCACAAACAAAGTGGGGCACACTCTGAAGAATATCAGCTACAATGTTTATGTATTATATCATTAATATATTAATGTTAACCAGATGAGCTGAGAGAGTCTGTTTATTCATCCTTGTATCCTTAGATTGGCCAAAACAGAACAAAAACAAAAGAAGGGATCGTAAAGAGTTGTCAGTCACGTTTAAACCAAGCTACGGGTACGGTAAGAATGTAGATAACAATATTTTCCCTGGCAGATGTGCAGATGTTGCTATAAATACATCCCCAGACTATCTACCATGACCCTTTCTTCGTTTGTTTATGGAGTGTGTCCTAAGGTGGTGATGGAGCTTTGAGCCTAGTGGGATGGAAATGCTAATCAATATGTATGTTAGTAAATCCATAATTTTAAAATGAGATAAAGCTTTGAAGACAAGAAAGTATTATAGAAGAATAACTCAGCAGATGAAAGAAGGCTTTCTGAAGGAAGTAGTGGTTGGCACTTGAAGAATAAATGAATTTAAAGAGGGTCAAGAAGAGGATACTAGGTAAGAAAAGAGGGTGCAAAGGCCCTGGGGTGGGAGGAAGCATAGTGAATTCAAAGAGAATCAATATATCCAGGGGCGGGAGAACTAAGCATAATAAAAGCTCAGCTGAGGCCAGAGAAGACCTTAGGATCCTCTTTCGGGGATGGTAGCTGTTTGTTCTCAGTACAGCCATCGCCTCTTATCTGCAGTTTTGCTTTCCGTGGTTTCAATTACCTACTGTCAACTGTGGTCCAAAAGTATTGAATGGCAAATACCAGAAATAAACAACTTATAAATTTAAAATTGCATCCTGTTTTGCGTATCCTGATGAAACCTCACCCTGTCCTGCTCCATCCCACCCAGGATGTGAACCATCCCTTCGTCTGGCATCTTCACACTGTATAGACATACCCAGAGATATCGTGGGGTCAGTTCCAGACTTCCACGATGAAGCGAGTATCTCAATAAGGCAAGTCAGAATCTTTTTGCTGGTGGAAGGTCTTGCCTTCAGTTTTTAAGCCATGCAGCATCTGTGAAGTGCGATAAAGTGGGGTGCAATAAAATGGATATGACTGTATACTCTGTGCACCCCTCACCCTAGTCAATTAATAGTCCTCTCAGTTATCAGATTGACTGTCCTCGCATCACAGCGCTTGTGTACAAGTAATCATTATTTCACTTAATAGCCCCCAAACACGAGAGTAGTGCCGAAGAGAAGGCAGAAAGTGCTCCCTTTAAGTGCAAAGGTATGTACGTATAGGAAAAAACCATAGTATCTAAAAGGTTCGGTAGATACTATGCACAGTTTATATCCGCTGGGAGTTCTGGAACAGATCTCCTGTGGATAAGTGGCGGGGGGACTACTGTAAATAGTGGTTGAATTAATTGAAATGAGTTCATGGCAAAGACCTTTCTAATCTCAGCACAATCATTTAAAAATTTAAGCAAATTGCATAGACCATCTTTGCCTGGAATTTATGAACCCATCTATCCTATATGCCCAGAAATACCTCATGGGGTTGTGTGGACATAACTAATGTCACCAAGGCAAAGGGATTTTGAAAAGTATAAAGAGCTAGACAAATGCAAATGATTGTTAATATGCACGTGTACCAGGCTGCTTTGAAAGCTGTCACTGAGCAGAGAAAATAGTACTTCATCTTTTCTAGGTTTGGCATGGAGACATTTCTTTTTCATGTGAACATCTTTGAAATGTGTGCCTGATCACTCTTGGTGAATTAAAAAAGAAAAATGAACCTAAGGTTAAAAAAAAATTTTTTTTTCAGATTGTTTGCTTAATATGCTTCTTTCCTATACATTTTTTCACCATTCCCATTTCTTAAAAATGTGTGTGTGTTCCCTTAGACTTAAGCTCATTTAGGAGCATTAAGTGATGTTTCCTTTACCCTTGAAAGTTGCACAGGAGTCGGCTGCGTGGTCCTTTGGTCTTTGGTCGTCATGATTTAGATGGCACAGCCCAGGAAGAGAAGCCTGCCAGCTTGCCTTCAGTTTACTCATCTGATAATGGTGATAAAATAACCTTTCTTTCCCACCTTTAAATTGCAGATAGATAAAACATCTATTTACCTAATAGGTAAAATATCTATTCTGATACCTGACATCTAATAAGTGTTTCATAAATACCAGCTCTTTTTTGTATTATCTTAATATAAGCTAGATTTATACTGGGATGGTCTTTACAAATAGAAAATCTCACAGGCACAGGAAGGTCTCTGTAGAACTCTCCTCAATTTCATTGTTATAGTTGAAGATTTTAAAGACAGAAATAAAGTAAGTCAGTCAGATTCCAACAGCAGTTCTGAAATCAAGCACATGCTTAGCTTAGTTGGCCATGGTCCATGCCTTTGCTGGATTTAGAGGCTAACAGGTTCAGCTAAGTTAGACCTGACACAGTGTAATCCTGATCAGACTTGGCACCATGTAACACAAATCCTGGGGATTCCTCATTCAAATTTATCTCCCCCATTAACTCTTCTCTGGTTAACCACGTCCATGTTCTCCACACTCCCAAAATTAGCATCCACTCAGCGTGAACGCCTGGAAGCAAGTACTCGCTTGGTTAGTGTGTAGTGCCAGGTTCAGTTTGTCCCAAGGGTCCTCTGGAGGAAGGGCTGTCACCTTGATTCTGCATCAGCGCTTAGCCCTACCTCATACAAATTAATTTAGAATCTCTGAGATGTGGCCCAGCACAACCATTTTTAATCCTCCACGGGTGATTCCAACATGTGGCCAAGTTTGAGAAAATGTGTCTTAGGTCCTTGCTATTCAAAGCGAGGTCCACGGACCCGCAGAGTTGCATCACTTGGGAGCTCATTAGAAACACAGACTCAGGCCATACCCAGGCATACTGAATTAGAATCCAGGAGGCTGAGAAACACGGCCTTAGGAGACTGAAGGCCCACGGGGGGAAGAGACCCTCGTTTCTATTTCTTTGTAAAAATATAGTCAGTGGGAAAATGCTTCTTCCATACTAGTCTAGTCTTAGCTTGAAGCCTCTTCGGAGTGCTTTGTCTTCAGGAGCTGGTCTTGTAATGACAAACTATGCCAACATCAAAGAGTCTTCTGGTTTCTGGTTTAGTATTTTTCTTGGAGGGCGTAATATGTTTCCTTTTCCTTGAGATTGAAAGCCCTTGAAAAACCTTTAAAAATACTCTTTGAGTGTTCTATCTATCTTTTCTCTTTTGTCATTGGTACTCCTGAAAAGAAGGCACATTTTAAAAGGGTCTCCTGGATTTTATCCCATATTATCCCCTCCTTTCATCTTGTTTCCTCCCTAAAAGTACTCAAACCCAGAGAAAAAGACAGGCACTCGAAAGGGCCACCGGTGCCCGGGGTCCTCCTCTACCCTCCCTCTTCTGCCTCTCAGGTGTGATGCTCCCAGTACACACTGGCTCAGAGAGAAGCTCGGGCAGGAGGCCAGACAGACCTTTGCCAGACCTTGCCATTTGGTTGAGAGTGGTCTTCAGGGCATGAAACAGACCAAGTGCTCATTTACCTGGGCCTCTGTGGTGGGGGAGATGGGGTGCAACTTGAGATTTTTGAAGAGTAAAGCTTTACAGACAGACAGCTCACTGCGAGGTTTTGAAGCGTT
This sequence comes from Rousettus aegyptiacus, assembly GCF_014176215.1. Lineage (NCBI taxonomy): Eukaryota > Metazoa > Chordata > Mammalia > Chiroptera > Pteropodidae > Rousettus > Rousettus aegyptiacus. Next base: position 78,603,582 of record NW_023416287.1, read on the forward strand.
TGCTCTGTACCTTCCGGCAGAGAGAGGAGCTTTAACTGGCAGGCTCCAAATCACACTGTACAAGTAGAGAACTTGGGGGCTCAGCTGCGCAGACTGGACCAATCCGAATGAAAATCACTAGTGTTCCTCTTGGTGAGAGATGTTTCTGCTTAGCTTGTGGACTGTAGGCCCTTTTCTGGTCACAGCAGAAAATGAGTAGGGCTTTTGTGAAAGGTTATGTAAGACTGCTGTTTTTTTTTTTTTTTTTTTTCCTCTTAGAGTAAAATTCTATTTATAGAGAGGCAAAACTACCTCTCAGGAAAAAAAAAAAAATGCATTTTATTCCCCATAGCTTAGGGAAGATGATTTAATCCATCTTCAAGAAAGAAGTAAAGGAAGAGAGGGAGAACAAAATCGCAGGCAGAGAGAGTGGGGCATACGGAAAGAAACAGGAGCATGAGAGAGCATCCTCGTTGTTCTGGTCCTCCTTGTTGCAGCATTCATAGGAGGACCAGCCGATCCTGTTTGCCTGGAACCGAGGTTTCCCAGGAAGCAGGACTTCCAGTGTTACCAGTAGGACTGCCCCAGGTACACTGGAATGGTTGCTCACCCTAAACCAGGGACCCATAGTGGAGGTGGGAGTGGGGAGTGTGTTCGGGAGTGGGGAGTGTGTTCAGCAGTGGCGTGGTATTTTAGACAGCATGCTGTTAGATGGAGGAATAATTAGGGGGCGGCATCCAGACCTTTTAAGAGGGGACTGTTCCAACAGTTCAAAAAAACGGGTGCCCATTTGGAGATTTAGAAACAAGTTGTACCTTGGCCATGACATCTCAGTCATAGATTCTTTACCTGTAACCCTTTACTAAAGTCAAACTCGATGTCCAGAACTGAAGGTTTATTTATTTATTTTTTAGCCAACTCCTAGGTCAAAAACACTGTTAGAAATAGCTCATTTTCAATATCAGGATGTCTTTGGAGGATGGCAGGATAATGTATTTATTGGAAAACTCATGTTTAATACTTTCATGTTTTATTGTGCCTAGTAGGGTTAGATGCATATTAATTTGCAGTAGATACCATTAAATAATTGATTTCCTTATAATGATTATTCTCGTTTGCACAGAATCTGAAGTCGCTCTTATGCACAAGCCATACCAAGTTTAGTTTAGGATATGTTACATTTCAGAGTAGTCAACTTTTAACTACAGAGAAGTTTATTCTACTCTCTTTTCCTTTCCCTCCTTTTTTTCTGGACTTTTTTCTTTACATACCAATATTCCAGCATTCTTGTGACAAATTCAAAATCAGTGAGATCCTGGAAAAACTAAAATCTGAGTGTGTGACATTTATAGAATTTGCCATCTCTTTTTAAGTCCTGTTCCTAATACATGTGGGTTAGCTGTCAGCTCACATGTATGAACATGGAACAAGATAAAAATAGGTGAATAATTATTTCCTATATAATCAACCCAGGGATAGACTCTGTGTTTTTCTTTGTTTGTTTGTTTGTTTTTTAAGAAGAACCATTCCTGAGGACTAGTTATTTTTGCAGAAGTCAGTGGAAGCCAAGATATGACAATGGAGATAACAAAGGCACCTAGAATGAAAAGGTCAATACTTCATGTATTTTAACATATCAGTCAAGCGGGAAAGAACTTGGCAGTTGTTTGAGATGACCTTCTCGTTGTACTGATGATGAAACAGGAAAGTTAACTGAGAAGTTAACTAAGCCCTCAAATCACAAGCCTGACAATGAGCTCCATGAAACATATTTGTACACATGGAATTAAATCTTGGCTCTATGAAGATTGAGCTCTGTGACCCTCATTATGATGCCGGATCCTCATTCCTAAAATTGGGAAAACCATTGCTGAATGGTTAATTTAAAAATATGTATTACACTAAAGGTCTGTCACAGTCCTTGGCATATAGGGAGCACTAAACTATTTCTATTTTTATTCATTCATGCAACAGCTGTTTTCCGAGATTATGCTTGGTTTATCGTATTTGTTGATTCCTGTGTATGTGAAAACATGTAACATACTGCCACTGTTCTTACAGAGTTAACAGAATGCTTGGGGAAATAAGACCTAGGCAGTTTAAATACTAAAAAGAAAAAAAGACAAGCAGAGTCACAAGACAGTATATTAACAAACAAATGGGCATAGCCACTATGGAAAATAGTAGGGAGTTTCCCCTTAAAATTAAGAATAGAATTGCCATATGACCCAGCAATCCCTCTTCTGTGTATCTATCCCCCAAATTTGAAAACATTTATCTGTAAAGATATATGCAAACATTTATCTATAAAGATATATGCACCCCAATGTTCATTACAGCATTATTTGTGGTGGCCAAGATATGTAAAACAAAACCAAACAAACAAACAAACAAAAAAAAACAGTGTCCTTTGATAGATGATTGGATTAAGAAGATGTGGTGCATCATCCAATGGAATGTTACTCAGCTGTAAATGAAATACTGCCATTTGCGACAGCATGGATGGGTCGTGCGATAATCATGCTAAGCAAAATAAATAAGGTAGAAAAAATTGAGAACCGTATGATTTCACGCATATGTGGGATATAAAACCGAAAGCAACAAATGGACAGACAAAAACTCATAGACACGGACAACAGTTTACAGTTACCAGAGGGAAAGCAGGAGGAAGGAAGGTAGGAAAAGGTGATGAGGGTCAAATACATGGTGACAGAAGGAAATTTAACTTTGAGTGGTGAACACGCAATGCACTATACATAGGCTGTCTTATTGAATTGTACATTTGAAACCTATATAATTTTATGAACCAATGTCACCCCCCCCAATAAATTTTTAAAAAAAGAACCAAATGAGTGAGGAATGCAGATAGAGGAGAGGAAGAGAGGAACCCTGTCAGAGAGGCTTCGCACATGAAGAAGGACTGAGTCCGGTGGGCACGGTGTTTGGAGGGGAAGAGAGCGTATACCTGAGTGGACACTGTTCTTTCCGTGCGCCGGCTCTGGAGGGCAGGAGGAAAGACGGCAAACGCTTCACTTCGTGCAGTCGCTGCAGCGCCAGTTCCTGTCACCAGCAGTGGTTCCTTTGCTCACTAGCCTCTTCCTAAGCAGAGTTTTGATCGCTTAGGAAAAAGAAAGGGAGAGAGAAGTGACAAGGTCACCTGCGAAGAAACTTTGGCAGCATAAATAATGTAATTTTCGGAAGAAGAGATTTTTGCCTACAAGGCGCTTCCTAATAATGTGAGGGAGGTCTCAGAAGGACACATTGCTCAGGAAAAGGCAGATGCCATCACTCATCGCATTTCCAACTCTGAGATCTAGCAGCTGAGAAAGTAGATTTCGGCCCCTGCACTGCTGGAGTAAGGCTGTGCTGGAAATTACTGTTTCCATCTTTTTCCTTTCAGTATAACTTCAAAAGGTATAAAAAAACTTTGAATCAGGATGCCCGAATCCTTTATTACTAATGCATAATAGGATGTTAGCTCACCCTTAAAAGATTTTCTGTGCATTTTAGAGCCAAAGCGCAGGTATCCCCAAATAGTCATATAAGGTTGCAATGATTAGTAATTGATACATGACGATGATGAGGATGTTGCTTTATGTTTGTCTGCTACTTTATTTTCTAATGGCTTTCACATGCATTATCTAAATCATATCTTAATACCTCTAACAAAGGAGGGTAGGATAACTGACTTGTCTCATATGTTTTTTGAATGAGGTTATAAAGATTGTTGGTCTCTTGTTTGTTTGAGATCATGAGATCATACTAAAGGTACTAATCTTGTAAGAAAATCCTAAATCTTCCTGCCTTTAATTTATGCACTCATTAATATGTATTTGACACCTTCCAAAAGCAAGAGAGAGAGAAAAAGCAAGGGCAATTTACTTTTTTGTTGATCTAAAGTACATGCTCTTAAAACAAAGAAAAAAAAAGACATCTAGCACCCAAATCTTAATTTCTAATACAATTCTCCAGTAAAAAGAACAAGGTTTCCTTGAAAGAATGGCTGATGCCGATTCTAGGATTTAGGTTGGAAATATATAAGATAAGCCTGGAGCACCTTACACTGCCAAAAAGTAAGAAAATTCTTTTCAAAAATGAAAAACCCATAATGATGGAGTATACCAAAGCATCACAGGAACCTACTGAAAGTTCTCAATGGCCAAAGCTGGAACAGTTTGAGCAACACAATAAATCAAGTAATTTCAAATTATAACTCAAAATACAGAGTATCCAGGAGTCCATACTATTATACATAAATGATTGAGTAAAAAAATGGGAGAGAGTAGACAAATCTCCTGTGCGGAAGAATTCCAAATCGTTTATATAGATAACCCACCCTCAAGGAGGTCGAGAATAACCCCCACTCTTTTCACTGTGGACTGTGCCTAGTGACTTCCTGCCCAAGAGTACAGTATGAGGGGTGAGAGGGGGTTGACTTTATGGGGAGAAGCCCGATAAACACCACCTCAGCCCAGCCATCAAGGCCCGCATCAGCAATGATAAATCATGTCCATAGCAAGTAACCCTGGTCTGATGGGATGAGATTGGCACTTCATCTCTGTGATCTTCACTTCCCAGACTTCAGTATAATAATGAGAAAAAACAGACAAAACTCAACTGAGTAACAGTCTACAAAATACCTGACCAGTATTCCTCAAAAGTATCATCAAAAATAAGAATCGTCTGAGAAATTGTCAATGCCAAGAGCAGCCTATGGAGACGTGTCAACAGAATGTAATATGTTATCCTGTGTGCAATCTTGGAACTTAGAAAAAGTTCCAAGTTTTTTAGGCAAAAATTAAAGAGATATAAATAAAGTATGGACTTCATTTAGTAATAATGCATCAACATCGTCCACTAATTTTAATAAACATACCATATTAGTTATTAGTAATAAGAGAAACTTGATGTGGAGCATATGGGAACTTTTTGAACTATCTTCACAATCTTCTGTACATATAAAACTATTCTAAAATAAGAATTTACTTCAAAAATAGTGTTTTTCTGTGAGAGTGGAACACTGAGCAGAGAACTTGTCGCACTAAATTCATTTCTTCCTCTTTAAAATAAACATGATAATTTCACTCTTGTGTGGTTATTCTGAGAAGTATAAATGATGTTCCTATCACCCTAACTAGCATGACTGTACTAGTGTTGCATTAGTCTGGATTAAATAAATTAACATGGACATCACCTAGATCACTCGTTTTCGCTAATGCTCCCCACTCTCTAAAAATAGCCCTTCGGCCTCCTGGGGTACCTTCCTTACATGTTGTTCGGAATTCCAGGAACTTTGTCATCAACAAGTTGGCCTTTTGATCACCGTCCTAGAGGTGGCTGTGTGCCGTGCCCACTGAACTTCTCTCCTGTCCTCAGGTCGCCTCCGTCTCCCGCCAGGCATCCTGCCTCCTCTGCTAGGTGACTGCCGTGGCGTCGTGCAAGGCCATCGAAGTGCTAGGACCTTTCCGGTGCTACATCGTTGCTGTGTCCCGTGCCTGAGTGCACTGACACTCTTTCCTGCCTGCCAACCTATACTGCTTGTGTCCTTTGTTTTACAAAATCCTTGAAGACAGTAATAATTTATTTATGTAGAGTTTGTAGTTTTTCTCTACATATGACTCAGATTCCGTTGAAAGGCTGGTCTGACAACAGATGCCACATGTCCCATTTCCCTGTAGATTTAGCCTTTCTGTCTCTAAGTCACCGATGGAGCTTCTTTAGTTAATATTTAAATTTCCCCTATATTAATGAGCTCTTGCAAAAAGATTTCTATGTTTTTCAACTCATATACCATGGTTGGTCTCATTAACGCTGAGGCGTTTATAAAGTATAGAAAAGTAGAATAACAACAATCGATTTTATGAGACTGTGTGGTTTAAAATAATATGGCAGATATTGCATATGAATATAAATATTTCCACTATTTCCTTATTTAATAAGAGGTTATTTCCCATAAGCAGCAATATACCAGCTAAAGGACTCTATTTTCCAGATGCCTTTGTATCTAGGAGTGGCCGTGTGACATAGTTCTGACAAACAGCAGGGAATCAGGAGACTCTTTGGGAGTTTGGAGACGGTTTGCTCTCCTGACTAAGTAGCTCTCCCCTCGTCTTGGTCACCGCCTTCTTTCTGTCTGGGCAGCAGAAGTGAGGCCTAGAGTGGGAACAGCCAATCTGCATTCCATCTTTGTTAAGGACAATGAGAAGGAAATGGGAAGAAACGAGTCCAGGACGACTTCCTTGAGCAGCATCACCAACCGTGTTGGGACACTCCCTTCTGAACTACTTGCTAGTGTGAGGGATTAAACCTGTTTAGTTTTAAACCACTGTCACGAGGTTCTGTCACGTGCAGCCATGCTCAGCCCTACCTGCTGTGTGTTTCCATAATAAGTTATTTACTCCTCACAGTAAAAAAATGACGGAGGAACTAATATTATGCCCTTTTACAGGTGGTGAAAGTGAGAAACCAAGAAGTTAGCCAGTTTTCCCACAGCTTTGTACTGGCAAATTGCAGACCTAGGATTCAAATCCTGGCTTTAAAACACACCTTCTTGTATACATGCTATAATTCCTAGACAGTAGATATTATTATTATTATTATATATTATTGTTATTTTTGTAACATTTGCTTTTCGTCTACAAACAAGTGAGTTTTCGTATGAGCCATTTATTATTTAGACACTTCTAGATTATTGAGTACCCAAATAAAAACTCAATTTTCTGTTAATCGTTTTCAAATGTCACTGTTTTCACTAACAATTATAAGACAGTTTCATGCACTTTAATTTCCTTTGAAATCCACTGCCACCTTTTAAAAGACAAACATTTCAGCTACAGCTTCAGAATACCGAATCCCTACCTTAGCAACTGGGCTAAGCTCTATAAGTCACATGTGTGTTATAATTTCTCTTCCATTTGTAGCGTAAGGGAATTTCACATAGTTCTGATATATCGTGTAAATTAGGCCAACAAAGTGCTGTGCTATGTCTTCATTAAAATGGAAGACGGCAATAATGCAACCACGTAGCGTGGTCTTGCAGCCTTTGAGTTATGAACATTCAATAGTGTCTCCTTACTTGTGCTTAAGTTGGCATTTGAGAGCAGCATATAATCAATTAATCAATAATCCAATTTTCTGTTAAAGAGATGGTGCATCATTTTTTTTTTAAAAAAAATCAGGGACCATTGTATGATTTTATTAAAAGAGCTGTATCAGCAAGGAAACATGTTTAAAAAACACTGAAAACCTTTATTCAGAGAATGATGATTTTGCTTAACTAAGCCAAGGTGAAATTGGATGTGAATGTTCAGTTTCTGAAACATTTTATTATTTTACAGCTGCTAGAAAGGAAAGCACCGGTTTAAGATTGCCGATAAGAACATGCTGTTTTTACTCATGATTATGTATGTGTTAGTGGTTTCATCTATGAAATACATAGTGAAAATAATCCTAGAACTTTAAAGATTAAACCTGATTAGTTCTTTCCCATTCTTACAAATTTTGAAGAGTTTTCTGATTTGTCCCATATAGGGTCATCGTAGTACAAAGTGATGTTACTGGGTTGATAGAGCTTATAGCCACATAGAGATGGAAACTGAGCCTTCTCAAAGTCTTATGTATATTTATATACTCAACATTATTATAATTTCTTCCTAAAAAGATATATATGCTTATTGTGAAAATTCAAATACGGTATTATCGAAATGTATGAGTTAGAGAAGGAAACGTCCCCATATTCCATGCCTCCGGGGTAAACCACCATTCATTGGTTTTGCTCAGTGTTTTTTTGTCTCTTTTTCTACCTGCCATACAATTACTGTTAGGCTATTTTTGCATCCCATTGAAATATTGAGTTCTGTTTTCTTTTTACCAAATAAATAAATAAATAGATAAATCTTAAAATAGTAACAATAAAGAGAAACAGAATAAAAAACTCAAACATTTACTTTATCATTTAGAGGACCTTGCTCGATGAAAATGATCACAAAGCACATGGACCTCTGAAGAGAAATAAGTGCCAGCCATGCCTATCTCTCTGTTTCTACAGGGAGGGAAAATGTTAGCTCCAGGGCTTCAGAAATGCCTCTCCTCTAATACAGCGGTCCTCAGCCCTTGGGCCGCAGACCAGTACCGGTTCATGGCCTTTTAGGAATGAGCTGCACAGTAGGAGGTGAGCGTCAGGTGAGCAAAACTTCATCTGTATTTGCAGCCTCTCCCCAGCACTAGCATCACTGCCTCACCTCCACCTCAGATCATCAGATATTCTCATAGGAGAACCAGTCCCTGGAGCCAAAAAGGTTGGGGAGCACTGCTAATACCTTGCTTCTTAAAGTGTGGCCTGCGGAATAGACAAGTCAGCATCACGTGGGTGCTTGTTAGAAATGCAGAGACTCAGGCTTCATCCCAGATCAGCTGATTTGGAATCTTCATTTTTACAAGACCCCTTCACGATGTGTATGCATGAGACAGTTTGAGAAGTACCATTCTAGTTCTAGCATGCTTCCTGCTCCAACCTCTATTATATTATATTCTAAGAGATGGGATTGCTCATGAATTAGCAATTTGTCAGAGAAATAGCCGCTGTCATCACAGCTCTTTCATGTGACTTTCAAGTATGTTCTAAAGGACTGAACGTTGTACTCCTTAAACCTTGTCCAGATCTGAATGACTGTCCTGGGGCTGGCTTACATCCATCCTCTTCATTGAGGTCACTCCAAACGTTCGTCACCTATACCTCTCAAGGCCCAAAGCACTCAAGTCTGCAGTGGTTTGAAGAATTATGCTTCCTATTCCAATAGGTGTTACTAATCATGTATATCTTGGTGTGATTTTGCTAATGCATATAAACTCTCTCCAATGAAACCATTAGCTGAGCGAAGAAAAAAAGACCAAGGATATTTTTTCCTTTATCTTACCACCTCCATTAGTGCTTGATTATGATAATGATGATGTAATAGTGCAGAAAACACCAAAGAAATGATTGATGCTCTTCCCTTGGAATGGAGGTGAAAATAAATGTAGGTTGGCTTTTTGTCCTATGATGACTTCACAGGAAGACAGTGTATGAAGGCTAAGATCCTATTAGCTCTCTGCAGGCAGGAAACCAAAGGCATTGCAAGTTTCGTCCTTATTTCCTCTCATGACCATGGAGCCATTAAGCCCCCTTTTTTTCCCTCTTCGATTTTCATCAGATAGATTTTTAAATAACAGAGATTTCTTTCATCAACACATAGGAGTTAATTGACCTCTTTTGTGGCACCTTAACTTTGTTTTGTTGGAAATTAGCATCCAAGGAGCTGATCAGAATTAAACTGAAAACATCAAATCCAAATATTATTCGAGGGTGAAGAAGTGATGAGGAATAAGTTGAGAGATGTTAAAAAGAAATCTCACTTCATCAAATTGAACTTCAACATCTTGTCCTGATTCAAACCACTGTTCCTTTTTGGTTCACTAAGATACCATTGCTAGTCTAGCATTTTAATGGATTAGATGAGTGCAAATGTCATCTAGGGCATTATAAATGCAGTAACTTTGAATGATGGATCACCTGCTGCTTGAGAAATGTGCTTTCAATTGGAACTTGGATCTCCACTTTTCAAGCAGTCTTGAGGCTTTTTATTATAGTAAAGTCTATGGGAAACATCGGGTTAACCAAATTTTGTCTCTGGTTTGTGGCAGAAATATTGGAGAGGAGGGGAAATCATATCTCACCTTCTGTCACACCACTGACTTGACCTGTGAAGATGATGAATATCGAGGAGTAAAACAAGAAGGCACTGAATTTTCTTTTTAATGAATCAAAGCTGAGCTTCCTATAAATAATGCATTTGGAGGTATTTTTCATGGACCGGTCCACCTTCTAAAAGTTTTAGGCCTTGAATTGTTCTAAGCTTGAGATGTATGGTTTGACTGTTCTGTGATAGCATTGCTTTCTTTCCAGGAACAATGTAATTACACTCTTGATTGAATGAAGAAACAAGCCCAAGACTATGTATGGCATTTTGATTTTGAAAGCCTTCTCCTAGTCGAAGCAGAGGTTTCAGGATGAAAAGGGCAAGTGACATCACAAAAACTGGAACTATTAGATTCAGCCTCTGCGTCCTTTTCTTCCAGGGTGGCAGCTCCATTTGTAGAAGCCGGGCCATTCCCACGAGTGGGAAAATGATGGTTATTAGTTACGTTAGCTCCATTTACCCAATCATTTCTGCTTCCCACAGATCTGACTATGATAGTTATGTTTCCTACCAGGAGCTGAGAAGTCAATGACCTAATAAGTGGTCAGTTTCTTCCTTGAATTTCTGCCAAGATCTCACATATCTCATCTCTCTACACCCTCATTTCAAGCATTGGCTGGTTGTCAGGTTGAAAACAGGATTGGGGCAGTGGTAGGAATGGTTCGTTTACATTTAATAAGCTTCCCTAAACTCCTAAGGGGAGGCCAGGAACAGGACATTTGAATTCCATAATGCTTTTTATATTTTAGCCCATAGTTTTATTTTTTTCCCTCTTACTGTCCAAAATCTATGACTGAGTTTCTGTTTTGGGTGTACACTAACCCCTCAAACTAAGAATATCAAAAGAACCTAAAAGGAAAATGGGATGTTGTAATATCATCAAATGCTCAAGAAGAAAAGTTGAAATTTTTCTTGTGGTCCTTGGTATGACTAGATTGAGGAGTCGGGGCAGAATCAAACGAAACTTTTCTTTGTTCTTTTAGTGCCTACTTTAAAAGGAAATGATAATTTACTTAACTCCTTTACAGATGCCTTTCTAGGGATTTATTTTGCTGGTTTATGGTCTAATAGGAGACTCATTGCTCATCATGAAGTCTGTATTCAGACCAGGTTCAGCTCAGACTAATTAATGGAATTATGTAATCGATTGGTTCTGTTTCTATTTCTAGGACTCTTATATTTTGAAATGAGAACATGGAAGTGGCAGTCAGGTTCACAAGGACACGACTCAAAGTCCCCCATTTCTCCTTTCTCTTACATTTCACAGGCAATAAAGAATACAACATGTTTTCCTTATTTGAAAGATTCTTGGTGATGATCTTTTGCGTATAAACCTTCCCTTGCCTGTTACTTCAGGCTGTGTCTTTTTTAACTCAGAAGACTCTACCACCAGGGATATTTTTAAGGAAAAGATGAAATTCCCAGTAATTTCTAGAGCCAGGAGATGCAGTAGACCTCGAAGAAGGGCACAAGGCAAAAGCAAGAGAATTAGGTTCTACTAGTGAATAACGCAACTTATTTAAACCATTGTTGGTGTTATGGAGGTTCAGATTGCTAAAACATTAACATTTCTTCACTCGCTGGCAAGTACTTGCTTCCCAGGGCCTTCTAATGTGCCCTAGCCCCTCCATTTTGATTGGCCAGAGCCCAAGTTTTTCAGCAACCCCAAATTTTTCTTCTAAGATATCAACCTAAATATACTGTGTCTAGACAAAAAACAAACAAACAACCAAAACAAACAACAAAAAAACCCCAAACCAAGCCAAAACAAAACAAAAACAAAAGCATGATTTATATCTTCTGAACTTCAGCACCTCTAAGGTTTTCTAGTTTGACATAAAAGTCTTAAGTCCCTCAACACAGGTCTCTGTAGAAAAGAGAAGGTGGGAACAATAGTTTCACCCAAGAGACTCATTTATTGGCTTTCCCCTGTGACTTTAGAAGGCCAGACGTACTCTTACCAGATCCTAGGTCACCTTGGCTCCCTTCATTCTTCCAGTTAGAATGCCCGGCATGAACCCCCCATGTGCTAGCCGGCCCCCAACACCCCTGGGCTCGTCTTGTGCTTCTCTGGCTCCCTGAAACTGTGGTGCTGAGCAGGTGGGTGTTCCCTGTGTCACTTGCAAGGATGTTAGTGGAAGCTTTAGATCAGAGAGAAGGCAAGGCCAAATGGAAAGCTGAATCTCTGCTCTATTGATTGCTAATTTTTTAATGTTATACATGCTTTGTTGCCTCTTCTGGTGAGTAAACGTTAACTGCCCTTGTGACCTTATGTGGTATTCATAGAATAAATTACATAACATGTAATGATGGTTTCTATGATTTCTATAATAATTTACAAAATTTTTATCATTTTTTCTTATCTACAAAAGTAATTGTGTTCAATGAAGAAAACTTAAAAAGATAAATAGAAAAAAATACATAAACCATTCATTATTACGTGACCCAGAGACTTACTTAAAACTTTAATATTTTGTATGTGTGTATATATATATATTTTTTCTTAGTAGTAAACGAGTCATATATACTTGTATAACTTTAAAAAAAAATTAATAGTCAGTTGTTAACACAATTCCAAGATTTGTAGGCTTGAATGGGAACTTGAAAGTCAATTGGTTTATCCTGCTAGCCAAGGAAAAATAAATTCTTTCTTTATATAAGATCTCTCTCAAAGATCCTCTGGCTTCCTCCTTGATCCCTCTGGTGACAGGGGCCCACAGCCTCATTATAGCTCTCCCTTCATTTTGGATCATTAATTACTGTACAAACTTCCGTTTTACTCAATCTAAATTTTTTTCTTCATATCTTTTACACCTTGATCCTGGTTGTGCTCCTCTTAGCTTCACAGAGTGGTCAACTGGCAGAGAATGGGCAGGCACTGGGGCAGGGGGAGCTGGCAGAGCTGTGGGAGAGACCAGAGGCTTTGCCGAGCAGTAATACTTGGTCATGAGAATGCATCGGTTTCTTGGGTGAGCTTTTTAACTATTCCCACTTTCTCTTTTTTACAGAGGCTTATGTTGGGGGATTTAAGTCTTTTAGGTCCAACTAGAAAACCTTAGAGGTGTTGAACGTTCAGAACAAATAAATCACATTTACCAAGTCCATGATTTTTTTTTTTTTTTTTTGGCTGGACACAGTATCTTTTAGAAAATAAAAAATAGGAGGATGTATTTGAAAACAGATGAGTTGGAAAATGTCTAGAGGTTAATTCACTATCATAATATATGTTTAAATTTGTCTGCTTGTCACCTTCCTTGTTCTCTGGTCTTAAAAAGATTAATGAGAGGATGATGTTCGATGCTTGAATGTTTGGAAGAGGAGTACTATGCAAATGTCAAGTATTAGTGCTATCCTGAGCAGCAGTGATTGCCAATAAGGTAGTTCACATTGCTGTATTCCATTAACTAACTCAATCATTTATCAAGTATTGAGGCAAGAGGGATATAGTCATGGGCAATAGACAAGTTCCTTGATTACCGTTTAGTGAAAAAGAGGAACAGGTAACACATGATTACTTATTAAATTATGTAAAATTTAATTAAAATTGTGCTAATATCTTTGAAAGAAAAGGAATCTCATCTCTGTTTTAAAACATTTAGAAATGTGGATTTGGGGAGTGCTAAGGATTAGTGAGATTACAGAATATTGCCTGGAATCCTGATTGCTGGTGTGGGGATTATTGTCTGAGGCAGGAGAGGAGAGCATGACAAGGAAGGAAAGATTCCTGAGAAAAAATGGGAGGAGTGATTCAGCGGGTCATTCTAAATTGGGTTGCAACTAAGTCCTCTTTCTCCATTGAGATCAGCTTTTACTTAGTGAGTAAGTGCTAATTTTTCAAAGCTTTATAGCATTGTTCTATTTCAGGGATCAGCAAATTCATGCTATAAAGGTCAAGGGCCAGGAAGTTAATATTTTAGGCTTTTAAGGCCACGCAGTCTCCGTAGCAACTACTCAGCTCTATGGTAGTAGCAGAGAAACGACTACAGGCAATATATAAATGAATGAACGTGGTTTCATTCGGATCAAATATTATTTACAAAAATAGTCTGGATTTAGCCCGTGGGCTATATTTTGCTGACTCCTAGGCTTTCATCTCTTGATCATAACCCTATGTATGGGACCTAAGATATCACTTTATTGAATTGTTCTCAGACTATAGCTCTTACAAATCTACACATTTCTTGAATTTTCTATATTATCACACCCTATTTAATGTCTATCATTTTTGGCTGTTTGGGGCCACAGAAAGGAGAGATTTTGGCCTGTGATTAATGTGTTATTTTGACTCATGCTTTTCCTCCTCTAAACTTCTGTGTTTAGAGGGACCTCCTTCTTGGAGGTGACCAGGGAGATGTGATACAAGCTTATCCCCTCTGAAAGCCCGTCCTACATCCCTGTCTTCATTTCATCTTGTTATATGCTTGGCTCTTCTGAGCAGAAGCTAGTCTTCTTTTTTTTCCTGGTTTAATACTGATCGTCGTGGTCATCTGTCTCAGACTGGCCTAGCAAATCTAGTGCCTATGTCTGGCTGCTTCTCCCAGTTACACAAGCCACCTCTTGTGAAAATTGATCATGTAGAGAATCTGAAGATGTTCTTTGAATCCAAACCAGTTGGAAGTTTGCACTGAGGGATAGAATTGAAATTGGTTATACACAGATAAGTCTCTGCACAGGATGACACACTGTATAAGAATTACAGGTATCCTGGAAAGGAAGTTCTTCTGTGCTGCTCAGAGTCACAGAGGTATTGATCAGGGAGGTTTTGTTCCTGCCTCCTTTCTTTGGAGGTGTTGCTACAGTCCAGATGGTGGACATCTGTGAACTAACTAACAAGTAAACAGGCTGTGATCGTTATGGGAACTTTGCAGTTTCCAGACCTTTTTTTACCCAGAAAGTCCCTGCTGTTTGAGACTGGCCTAAATCTTTTCTTGACTGGAGGCAGAGGGAAAGAATTTATGACAGCTTATGAGGTTGCATGCCTTATGGCTGCACTTAAAATATGTATATATTTTCCTCAAAGTAGTAGTCATGAGGTACAGTCTGTTTTATTTCTAAAATCATGTTTTGAGTGTCTTGAATTGTTTATCCCTATTGTTTTGTTCTCTGTGGACATGTCCTTAACACTTAGGGTTCATGTTTCTCTATATTTCCTTCAGAATTAGTAAATAGTTACTTTGAGGGCTGGAGGTCATTTGAAATATATGGACAGGGAGGCAATAAAATAAATTGATTTTTAATTTTGGTACATTTCCTTCTATGCTCTGAATGGTTATTCTCTCTACCTGGGAAGAACTGGCAAGTTTCAGTTATATCCTGAGTTTCCTATGTGTATTTCTGCTGGAAAAATGGTCCCATCACACTTACATGCCTCACAGAGTAACTACTGAAAAAGTATTATATTATCAAGTCAGAGTCTCCGAGACTTACAAGTGCTCTTTGACTTATTATCTCTGTTTTGGAAGTCGTGACTGGGTTGCTTAAGAGTCAGACCATTTTCAAAGTGAGGAGAGTCTTTCTCCACAGCATCCACATGTTCACTCTTTGGAAGAGTAGAGAAAAGTTCTAGTCCTGCTTCAGAATTCAGTGCCTTCAGACCAAGCACAATATATCACCCAGACATCATTACTTACAAAATGAAGATAATACTGTTCGTCCTGCCTACATTGAAAAGTGCGTGTGTGGGGCAAATGAGATAATGTTATGGGGTGTGCCCAGAAAAACACACATTGTCAAGCAAATTTGTTATTGTTTGTGTTGAAATCCGATATGGCGGGAGGGATCTAGTTCAGTAAAGGCCAGTTCTGAGTGTATTTCACCTGTTGGACTATCATCGTTGCAATCGAGAACAACTCTTTCTATTAAGTTTACAAAGGCAGTTTACACAATTTCTTTAGATGAAAAACTGAGATGGAAATTCCTTTCCTCTCCCAGGATGAATTTGGTGGTATCATCTGAGAATCTTCCTACTCAGAAAAGCATGACAGCACCTCAAGAAAGTATCGAGATGCTTTCCAATTCTGTTTAAACTCTACCCCTGCTGTTCTTTTTCTTTCTTTTTTGTTCTTTTTGTTTCGTTTTGTTTTTGCTTTGCAAATGGGCTATTTTTCCTTAATTTAGGTCCTAAATATTGTTCTGTAGTTGAATTTTTCTCTCCGAAACTTGACCTTCAGTAATCTGGAAATGGCTGAGTAGAGTTCAGAAAGAAGTGTGTGTTACCTTTTGTGGTGAGTGTGCATACGTGAAGAAGCAGGCAGAAAAGAGTGGGGGAGCCATCGGAGACAGCAAGCAGTCTGGTCCTGCATATTGCTTCCACGGTGCTACAGCAATGATGCCCAACACTCTGCAAACGGAAGAGGTCATCAAGGCATGAGACCTTTCTCAGCTTGTGACATTTATTTTTTTTCTTGGTCAGTGCTGAAAAAAAAAAAATGCGACAAAAACCAAATCTGTAGTGAAATATCAACATAGCATTTATAACCCAAAGGTGATGCTATTTTACAGTTGATCTTCATGCATGAAGCTGTACAGAATTGATCCTTCGTGACTACATACCCCTGTGAAATCTAAACGTAATTGCCAGAGACCACATAACTTTCACTACAATATATTGTTATAATGGTTCTACTTTATTATTAGGTATTGTCAACTTCTTATTGGGCCTAATTTACCAATTAAACTTTATTGTAAGTGTGCAAGTATAGGAAAAAAAAGTATATGTAGGCTTCGGACTATCTGTGTTTCAGGCATCCACTGGGGGTCTTGGAATGTAGCTACTGTTGATAAAGGGGGCTGCTGTATTACCCCTAAAGCAGGTATTTTAACATTTATTTTTGCGTCCTCAACTGTTAGGACCTAGGTACTAAATAATTTGTATATGTTGCTTATGTGAATGAATGAATGAATAGAATCAGGGCCATGCCAAAGTCAAAATAGTGTTTGTGCCTCTACATCAGAGGTATTCAAAGTGAAGCTTAAACTGTGTGACATTTATTAAATACGCCAGAGGTCATTTATATTTTGTTAAGCCTATTTAAGTAAGGAAGAGCCCTAGATACCTCCTAAAGTACATGCTAATTTTAAAAAATGAGAAGTTTAATTAGTTAATGGTTGCTAAGAACTTTGAAGAAGACATGTGTTCTTCAGTTGCTAATAATTTAAATTGTTTGCCATTTTCACTGTCTTACATTCTTGATGTCGTTTAGCAGCCCCACAAAGCTGGCTTTCTAATTAGACCTCCATCCTCTTTCTATACCTATCCTTCTAATTAGACCTCCATCCTCTTCCCGTTCCTTCTGGTGTGCCCAGAAATGCATGGAATTCATTTATCGCGGAATCATGGGTAAAGTAGGATTGATCAGAAGAGCACTGTTTGAATGACTCTAACAGATTTCTCTCTGCTTTGTACTAGTTTCCTCCTAGTATTATACTTGGGACCAGATGGAATTTCAGAACCTGAGGAATGAGAGTTTCCCTAAATTTTTCACCTCACTGCCTTGCTTACCTCAGCCTAATCCTGCCTTGGGTGTGATCCAGGCAAAGCTTTCATGACAAAAAAGTAGAACAGGCTGCAGAATAAGGAGGTACTTGCCCGGCAGGGCCTCCGTGATCATGTTGTCTTTCTAACCACCTTTTCATTTGGGAATTTTTTTCACTTTATTAAATTCTGCACAGAGGGATGGAAAACATAAAATATCTCAGGCGACTTCCCAAGTTCTGAACCAGTAAGTAGAGGTGAGCAGTACTTCAGGTATGCTCGCTTATTTTGCCTCCATTTACCAAAAGGACTCACTAGCCAGCAGACCACTGGACAGATTTGTAGTTGAGCCTTCTTACTATCCCTAAAAATAAGCTCTTCATAGTACTAGACTCCATTCATCTCTGATGCTGAAGAAACCTTCTGGGGCTTGGTCGTACCGTTGGGTAGTTCCAGTTAGGGTGGGGAGTTTGTTCCCTCTTTGAGAGTCTGTGCATTGGCTGGGTTATTAGGGCAGTGCTCCAGTTGAAGCAATTCCACAGGGCTCTGCCTATGTACTAAGGTGTTCCTAGGGATCCTTTGGACCTTTAGAGTCAGTAGCAGCGGTTACCTGTAGAGATTCATGCTCTTTAACAGTGGTATATTATATAATTGTAAATAATAAATCCTCACTTCACGTCGTTGATAGGGTCTGCAACTTTAAGCAAAACCAATTTTACCACAGATATGTGTGTGTGTGTGTGTGTGTGTGTGTGTGTGTGTATGTATATAAAGAGTTAAGTATCTACAGCATTTTATCTGTTACAAGGAAACAAGGACCTGCTGTATACAGTTTATTATATGGCAGTGAGTCTGAATATATGTTTCTATATGTAGGAGTGGTTGTACAACACAACTTTTTGACATTTGTTAACGTGAGTATGAGACATGATGTTTTTAAAAGATTTCGTTGTGAATATATGGAATAAGTGCGCTTATTTCATCTACTCCTTACCCATCCCCAATTCTCACCTCCTGATTTAGACATTAAAGTATTTTAATAAAATAGAAGCAAAAAAACAGTGCAGCCACTGCACATGCACTGAATTTGATTTGTATAGCTCAGGATGACAAAAGCTGAGATGATTACAATTTTTGTTGTTTGTATGGGAAATGCAGTGCATTTTACTAAAAACCTGTACTTAACGCCATTACCTTGTTAGAGATTCAGAAACCTCTATTCCAGGTTTGATTCAGAAACCAGGTTTGATTGTGTTGACAGCACACCTGTAGTTTATTATCAATGACCCGACTCTGTAGCAGTGGACGTTCACTTTTCAGAGAGAGAGAGAGAGAGAGAGAGAGAGAGAGAAGGAGGGAAAGAGAGAGAAGGAGAGAGGGAGAGAATGAGAAAGGTAGGTAGGTAGGTAGGTAGGTACAGATAGAGAATTTCAAAAATGTTAACACAGCTGGAGGAAAAGTTTCATAGGAAAAGCTATGTGAATTCAGTGTCAGCATCACTCTGGCTTAGAAGGTGGATTGAGGCAGCTTAGTGGCCAAGAATTATTTTTCCAAAATATATGTGAGCTCTCCACCCCACCATATTTAACCCTTAACCAAAGTCAACTGCTACAGTAAGCTAAAAATTTCGTGACAGTCTAAAACGAATGTGAGAACTTGCGATGGGGCCTCAAAGTCTTCGAGTTCTATGCTGTTCTACTCTGGAAGGGGTTTTCACAAATAAACAAAGCCCTCAAATCGGCATTTTTTTTTTGCAGCTGTGTGTCACAGTAGTGTGACTGGAAAATAGAGAGATGACTGTACATAACCACATGGGGACTTCTTCGGTGGAGCAGTTTTTGCTGTCTTTTTGAAATTATGAATTTCTTGTGATATACATACATACCAACAATTAGTTTTTGCTTCATGACACAAAACTTCCATTTCTCTTTTGTTCTTTGTGTTTTAGAGAAGTAGACCCTGTTGGATTCTATCATCTGAATAATGTCCTCAATTAATCCCGTCCTGCAGTCTTAGCTTTTGCAGATTAAATGATGCTAATACCCTAGTCACTCTTTATCGCAAGCATTCTTCGCTCTCTCCACAGATAGGTGACAGGTTTTGTATTAAGGAACCAGTCACCCGAGATCATTTCAGACACATTTGGTTGCATTGCATTTAGACTGCCTTTTACAAACTTGTGGAATGTACAGAACAGAACCTAGGGAGAGTGACTGCACATTTTCAAATGGGATTTCGTTTCTAGTGAGGATAGTCATCATTGGGATTTTCTTCCTTCTTCATATTACAAGGTAATAGTTGTTACAGTTGCTTTAAACTCCCAAAGCTCAAGGACAAATACTAACTATATTGAATTCGTTTTCTATCTTTCTCTGTATCTCAGAGTGTTGGGAATGGAGTTGGTACTCATGACAGGTTTATTTGAACGAGTACAAAGTCTGTGTATATTTATGCATCTTGATCTAACATCATCGATGATATGGGCAAGGCACAAGAGAGGAGTCCAAGAATATGGGTAGGGCCAACATTAGAATGGCTGAAATTAAATGATTTGCTTGTAGTGTACACAAACAGAAAACAGACAGTTACATCATGTCAGGTGAGCTAGCCTTCATAAACTGCTTCAGTCGAAGTGCCTGAGACTCCCTTAGTCTGAGTCTTGACTTGGAACCAGCACATTGATGTATTCTAGAAAATGGATAACAAAATGTCTTTTTACCTTAAACACAAATTTCACACAGCCTGTGGGCAGGTTTGTATGAAAGAACGAAAGTTGAAAGGCAGAATAAGTGTGTTATACTCTTTTTTGAATCCCTCCCATATTGATTTATCTGCCATCTGGGACCCTGACGTAGTCTAAATGTCATGGCCATGCCTGGAATTAACAATCTGATAAAAGGTTTAAAGTTGCCGAAATGGGACCCTGAGGGCTTTTAACTCTTCTTGATCTCTTTTGGGGTTTGTGGCTGCCCTTTGACAAAAGTGTGTGTTAGGATCTTGATTAAAAATAATTCCAGATTTTTAGTTCTATATAGCCCTTAGTTCTACATGGACTAGGAATGACACATCGATGGCATTCAGGTTGTAATCCACTTTACAGTAAGCTGTCACAGCCAGTCAAGGGCATGGGCAAAAGTAGGAACAGACTTAGAACTTAAGAAAAGTGACACTATATACACGTGTTAAAGATTTGTTCAAGATTAAAGGAATTAGCAAACCAAATCTGCTCTATAATTTTTTTTTTGATTAATAGTATAGGAAAATAATGAAATGTTAGTCCTGGTTTACCTATTTTGAGAAATTACTAATTATATCATATATTTAATCTTTATCATTCATTATGAAATTTCAAATAATGCTTCAGAACAAGATTATAAGAACAAATCTCGGCTTGCTGCTAAGTGTTTAGCTCAAAGGTGTCGTTTCTCAGTGGACTAGCTGTGGAGGTCTTGAACCTCCATGTGACATTCTCTTCCTGATTCGGAATGTGACTTTGAGAAGTTCGTGCATAGAAGTCTTGTCTTTCTATTTGAAATAAAATTATAGTGGTCAGAAGTGTACTAACCCAGCTCTTTTTCGATAATTCAGAGCAGTGCAAAAACAACTAATGGCTAAAACCAGCTTACTTAGAAGCAAGTGAGACATTCTGGGGGTTTATATTGAGTGTCCCCATGGACACCAGGTCAGATCCGGACCCCAAACTGGAGAAAACTTTATAAGGTCAAGGTGGCTGTTGCGGTGTGAAATCAGTGAGGCAAGTGGTAAAGGCTGTTAGTGCTATAGAATTTTAGGGGAAAGTTTAGGTTTCCTAAGCATTTCAAAACGGTGGAAACAGCATTGTATTTTAGTCCGGAAGACCAGATCCTGGGGCCCAGCAGGTGTTTAGCTATGATTTGGGGCAAGGAACTCCCCATCTCAAGTTTCCTTTCTTTATAAAAAGATGACTTGGATTAAATCTGTTATTTGTCATAATGTGGTATATATAAAAGAACTCAATTATGTCACAGTCTCGTGCCTTATCCCAGATTTGTCATTTACTCAGAAAGAACATTCTGTTCCTCAGTTGGAAGACATTCGATGCAACGGCATGTCATATACACTCCAATTAAAAGGTGCAGAAAATCACACTGTGGTGTTAAATATGAATAAACGAAACCATTGTGACTCATCAAGAATGTCGAGCTACCCAATAAGTAGGCAAATTCTTTAAAATTCCAGTGGGGAAGGAGAGAGGGATCAGTTCATTCGTCTCCCAAGATTTCCACTGTGCAGTCACGAGTAGATAGGATGGACTTGAATTTCTCAGAAATAATGCCGTGGTGCCTCGTGTGTGTAGGTACGTGCACGTGTGCCTGCAGACCACAGTGACGACACAGAGAAAACTCTGGGCTCAAAACAAGCTAAAATATTCTTACTCCCCTAACATTCCCCGCAATCGTTGATCACCTCCAGGTTTTTGTCTTTATGATTGTTCCCCAAGAGATCATTCCCCTTCTAACTTTCTACTCCATTCATTTATTCATTTGTTGACTTTCTCAGTGACATTTAGTGAATTTCTACTGTGGTTACTATTCCAGGGACTGTCCCCATCTCGGTTAATTATACCTCTTGCTGTCTCCTTCAGTACTTAGCACATACCTTAAATAGATATATACTCAATTAATATTTATTGAGTAAATGAAATAGTAAGCAAAGCTACATACAAAGGTAAAAATGTGTAAAATTTTAGTCAAGGAGGTGAAGGGAGGAAGATTAGTATGGTGAACATAAAGTTAATGTAAAGCCATCCAAACAATGCTCGAGGTAGTCAAGTGGTTAGGGCAGACCTTAGGGCACAGACTGCATCTGGCCCTAACTAGCCTATCTCCCTTCGTTCCCCTCTGCAGGTGTCATTAAAGAGGACAATCTATCTTTAGGCATAAAAGCCTTTTAGCTGGCTGTTAAAGCAATACTCTTTGAGTGAACAATTTTACTTAACAACATTTTATAAACAAGTGCTTAACTTCAGCTTTTTTTTTCATTATCTAATTGATCTAAATGTGAAATTAAATTAACTGCTGATAAATAGTTCCTGTGCTATTAAAATTATGACTTTTGCAAAAGAGGGGAACCAGCATTCATTACTATCGTGAGCATTTTCCATTCAAAACTAATGGATCACTTAGAGATATGCCCAGTTTGTCTTTCCTTGATGCTGACAGGTAAAATGCACATCAGTTTGTGATCAGAGATGTTTATTTATGAAGCTTCTACAGGTTAATGTTCCCTGTAATTTTTCTCATGATTCTCTAGGAATGACTCTGAGCTGCCACATTACTATTCTGTTAATTATTTGTATCCTCTTGAAAATCCAGAGCAGCAGTGGTGGTTTATCAGCAGCCATTTAGATATCATTGGCCTTTTATCTTTTTTTACCCCCTCTATATTAAGCCATGGAAACCTGACTCAGACATCACCTTCCTTTAAATAATAGCAAAAGTGGAATCTTTGCCGCCCGTCATGATGCAGGACAGGGCGAATCTCCTCAAATGGGGGCTCAAATCTTGTGCTAAGAGAGAGGGTTCTTGACTGAGTGCAGGAAAGAATTCAAGCACACGGCAGAGTTAGAGACAAAAGGAAAGTTTATTAGAGCAGGAGTAATGTTCCATAGACAGAGTGAGGTCTCCTCTCAGAGACAGAGAGTGAAAGACACTGAGAGGGATGGAGAGGAGTGATGTGGGGGACAGAAAGACAGAGAAAAAGACCCAGAGTGTTTGGGGAATGCAGTTTATATATCATTCTTAGTTTCTGTGAACTACAGTTTAAAGACTTTGTTTGCTTATTTCCCTTTGATGGTATAGGTATGCAGTATGAAAGATAAGGAAGGGTTTGTAGTGTTACAAGCATGCTAGTGGCCCTCAATCTTTGTTCCATAGGTTCCCCCATGGTTTTGGCATAGGGAATGAATAGTGGGGTTTATTTTGTATAGAGTATGATGTAAAGACTCTGTTTTCCCTTCACTTTGTGGGTAAATGTTTTTTTGGTGATCCCAGTAGGACTCTGTTTTGTAGGTTTCCCAAGGTCTGACAGAGTACATTGCAGGCTCGGAATACAGCTTGACTTAACATTTAGTTCTCATGCCTCCTGCCTATTTTAATTATAGCATTCATGCCGCCTTCTTCCTCCTCCTCCTCCTCTTCCTCCTCCCCCTCCTCCCCCCTCCCCCTCCCTCCTCCCTCCTTCTCCTCCTCTTCGAAACTGCAGATACTAAACATTCGAAACTTAACACAAATGATATAGCCATTTATTTTCCTAGTTATCTGGAATTCCACAGAGTTGGATCCCAAGAATTCTAGCATTTGGATTTTTACACAGACTCTTTGTGAATCAAGTTTCAAGGTACCATAATGTCAAAGGGAAAATTGATTAACTAGGGACTCCAGATGAATTTAGTAGGGTTGACCTAAGCTGGTCTAAAAGATCTGGTTTTAAATCCTGACTACTTCTTATAATGGCAGTCTTAGTATGATTATATAATCTGGAGGTTTTTCACCCATTAAAATATTTTACTAGTAGAAAACACTTACAACCAAGCATTTAATTTGTTCTGTTGTTCAACACTCATCCCTGCTGCCATGCTTGTTATGGCTGTTTGCAGCTGTAATTATTATTAGCAGTAATAGCCCTTTAATTCACTTTCCCAGCTGCAGAGTTCATTTAATCTTTGTGCATCACTTAGTGGCAAAGGTCTTTCCATTAATTTTATTACCTTTGTCCCACCACTTGTGGTATAAGGAATGAGCCCTTAACTGGAGGTCAGAAGAGTTAATTTCTAGCTCTGGCTCAGTGACTAGGTCCCTGGATGATCTTGGACAGACGTTCTTATCCCTTGGTTTCTTTACATTTAAAATGGGCGTGTTAAGACTTGGGAGCTGCTGAGCGGTCTGTGAGGCACAAACACTTAAGACTCCCACTGGCTTTGAGATCTTTCATGGCTAGAAGAAGAGTGGTGTGTGTGTGTGTGTGTGTGTGTGTGCGCGCGTGTGCGTGCGTGTGCATGCGTGCTTATGCGCACAGGAAGGACTTGAGGTGGTGTAGGCTTGAGACAAAACATAGAGCAAGGTTTTGGGAAACAAGTCACAAGGGGCTACGAGTCACAACCTTAGGCAAAGTGACTTGACCTCTCTGAGCTTTAGTCTTTCTTTCCATGGCCTGTAAATAATAATAGCATCTGTATCATAGATCTGGGGATTACATTTGCTGTGAAATCCATGCAAAATATTTGACATATTTTATGTTTGGCAAGCAGCAAGCACTCAGACCTTTACTGTTTCTGTTCCAAGAAAGAGGAGATTGGGGATGGAATGAGGAGAGTCAGTACCAGCATTCTGAAGAGCACAGCGAAATGAGTCTCCCTGGGAGCTTAGTCTCCTTTGAGATGTCCTCATGGACCTGAGAAAGGGGGCGGGAATGGCTATGGAAGCCCGAAGCAGCTTGGAAATCTGGCACTTGTCTCGCAGTTCCACCAGAGGGGTATCCCTGGACTTGAGGCCTTCTTGAGGTTTTCAAATTGTGTGATCATGTAATGTCCTCTATCAATAAAGTTTTCTACTCCTTGCGATAAATGATGGTTGTTCAAAACCATCTAGCAAATAGGTAAGAGACTATATAGATGAGTTTCAAGTTAGCTGATTTATTACATCTGGGGTCCCCAGCCCCCAGTCCTGGTCCATGGCCTGTTAGGAACTGGGCCACACAGCAGATCAGCAGCAGGCAAGCGAGCAAAGCTTCATCTGTGTTTGCAGCCGCTCCCCGGTGCTAGCATCACCGCCTCAGCTCCACTCAGATCATCAGGCCTTAGATTCTCATAGGAGCACTGGTCCGTGGTGCTATAAAGGTTGGGGGCTGCTATATTGCATCATCTCGCTCACTGAACCAAGTGGCATTTTTGAATTGTAGCTTATGGTAACCAAACACATAAGTGATTAACAAAGAAAAAAAAAAGTCAATGGTGGTTCCAGATGGACACTTTGAGTCAGTGGAGGAACGCTGGCTTTTCATTTATAACCACAGATTTTACATGAGTCTCTTTGAGCATCTTAGATGATTTAGAAACTGTCCTTGAGCCTCAGCTTTCTCCCCTGTAAATGGAGATGTTGAGATATGTACAGTGGAAACAATTTTAATATCCATTCCAGATCTAAAGTTGTATGTGCGTGTGCTGCACAGTTCTTCTTACATACAGTGCGTGAAACGGTTCTACCTGCTCTCTCTCATGGCTATGGGGATGGCTGCTGTAGCCCAGGGAGTCTGCAGCAGAGGAGAAATGGGAGATGATCCTTGAGTCTCTTTCAGCTTTGATGAAATAATCTCAGTGCTTGCCAGACATAAAGGAGTTGTTCTAAGGCTGTGTACCTGCCATTAGGGACCATATTCAGATTAATTAAAAAAAATCACAAAGAACAACTTTGTGTTCTAACCTTTGCTAGCAGCTTGAGTTTAAGGTATTAATTAGAGAAGGAGGAAGGGGGGCACTAATTATTTCTTAAGTGGAATAATTAGTGTTGCCGAATTTATAAGTTAAAGGGCTTCATTAAGAAAAAAAATCAAACCATGTTCAAACTGTAGTGATATCACTGTGAAATTATAAATTGCTTCTTGAAGCCTATACTTTGATCCTACAGTAAATGCAAAATTTCTGTTTTAGACAATTTTGAAATACTTAAGGGGCAGGTGATGCATGAAGTTGGTGTAGCATTGTAGAAAGGATGAGTTTTCGGGATCTAGGGATAGGATTTATTATAAGTAAAGCTTCATCAAGTAATGCACTATTTCTAAGGAAAAAGCCTTTGGGTAGCCAGGTTAGATCTATTTCACTCATCATAAGGTTTACATTCAGCATTGAAGTTTTTCAAGTTGCACAGCAGGAGCATAAGCAACGTTGAAGAACCTGACCAGGTGAGAGCTAGGTGCCTATGCCAATTTTATATACTCGACATAATCATACTCTGGTCCTGCCCTAATTCGAGTTTGGACTGACTTCACACTCTTTTTCCCACCGGTGAGGGGGCAACAGATCTTATTTGAGGTTCTAATATCCCGACAGAAATTGGGTCAATATTTGCAGATTTTTAAACTCCTTATACTCTGGCTTCAAGGTCTGCTTTACCTGGACTGCTATTTCTGTTATCCACCCTAGCCAGCTCATTCTTTGGACCTCTTGCTTATTATTGATCTTATTCTCATGTTATGGGGACAGGATGTTCTTTTAGAATGTTCCCAAATAAAATGTTAAAAATTGCCAGAATTATACCTTAGAAATTTACAATGAGAATCTTTGGGTAGAGTTAAGAGACAAAGTGAGATAATATTTGAAAGTCTCAGACTGGAACTGTCTGCCCAGTCTATACTTTGGGATCATCTTTTAAGAGAGAGAATGCTGTGTTTTAGGCCCTCTGGAGCCACATGCCTTTGGACGAGGATCTAAGATTGCTGCACATTTTCATCTAACACA
Source organism: Rousettus aegyptiacus (assembly GCF_014176215.1). Lineage (NCBI taxonomy): Eukaryota > Metazoa > Chordata > Mammalia > Chiroptera > Pteropodidae > Rousettus > Rousettus aegyptiacus. Next base: position 78,630,265 of record NW_023416287.1, read on the forward strand.
CACTGAGTGGTACCCTATGCTGAGTATGGTGTCAAACGTATTTTATTCAGAGATACAAAAAGGAATAGGACATTGTTTTCACCTTTTTTTTTGCTTTCTTTAACCACAGTGTCAGTAGAGAGAGAAATAAACACGTGGTCTCCGAGATATAATAGAATTTTTTTTTACGAAACACTGAGGGACTCAGAATAGGGTGTTGGCTTTCAAGCTTCTTGGGTGTAACCCACATATGATTGAAACAAAAGGTCGAGAAAGCAGTATTTAACAATATGCAGTGACTATATATTTTTTATATTTAAATGCATGCTACGAACCAATGAATTCATTTAATGACCCTCTCAAGGATCACAATCTACAGTTTGAAAGGCGTGGAAAGAGGAACCCTTCCTAGGAAAAGGATAGGGAAGAATTGGCAAAAGTTATTTCTACTTAAAATAATAAATCTAGTAAGATAAATGATTCATATACATTCTAGAAAATAGAGAAAAGAATATCAGCTTTGAGGGGATGAGGCTTATATGGGCCAAAATATGAAAAGCATTATTTTACCAAGCTACACATTTTGAATTTAATTTTATTAGTGACAGAGAACCCTTCAAATGCTTTAAGCAGGAAAGTGCCATAATCAGATTTCCATTCAGAAAGAACATTCTGGTAAAATGTATAGGACAGATTTTACTGATATAAAACTGGAGTTAGAAAAACGGTTTGTGGACTATTTCTGGTATTTAGGTTAGAAATTTTGGGGAAGTGAACAATATTCTGGTTGTTGGAATGGTGACAAATTAGAGAAATATTTTGGATACTGCCAACAATGACTGATTGGACCTGAGAGATAATAGAAATTGAGACATTGAAGATGGCATCTAGGGTTCTGCCTTGGGTCTGTGGGTGGATCAATGGTGACCTCAAAGGAGACGAGGAACGTTAAAAGACAGTAGGTTAAATGAAAGACATTGCATTCTGTTTTTATATAATGTGGCATTTAGGTATCTGTGTAAGAGGCAAATTCAGAGTTGAAAATCAGGCATTTGACTTCTAAGTCTTTATTCCTCACACTTATAATGTTTGTCACTCATCATTACATAAAAAAAAAAAATGCTCAACAATTTTCCCATAAAATATTCTCCACAAATAGAATTTAACTTTTTCCATAATATACTGCCATTGTGTAGGAATATTGTAATTTAATCATCCTCTTAGTTTTGCCTAGTTTAATTTCAGTTCTTCATTATTTAACATGATATCGTGACGAACATCTTTGCGCCAAATCCTTTCTTATACCTGATTCACTCCTTAGAAGAGATTCCCAAAGATAAAATTCTTGATTTAAAAAATGAACATAATAAACACTCATAATATGTATCAGGGGATGATTCTCCAGAGATACCATATCAGTTGACCATTTATTCTGAGTTTATTTAGCCATATTCTAACCAGTAGTAGGTATTACCTGAAATAGTCTGGTGAGAAATGTTATCATGTTTTAAATTTCATGTCTTTTATTAGAGGAATTAATATTTTTATATTCTTCATATGTTTCTTAGAGAATTGTACTTCTGTGAATTATCTATTGTATAGTTTTCCTGTTTTTTTCTATTTGGAGCTTATTGTTTATCTTATCGAATTTTATAAATGTTAATTATATAGCATTTATTTTTATAGGGTAAGGATATTATTTTTGCCATATTAGTATCATGTAGACTTTTCCCTTTTCTGGCTAGCCTTTTTATTTATGACATTTTTCTATCCTATAGTTTTACATTTTTATGAGGCAAAATCTATTTCCTTCACAAATTTTATACTTATAAAATATACCTTCATTCAAAGGTTGTTTATTTTTTCCTAAAACCTCCTTCCTATGTTTCTTTCTGGTTTCTTTGTTTTTCATATGGTTGTTTTAATTTTTCGCGTTTATCTCTTCAACCTGCAATTCCTGTTGGTGTATGTATGATATGACAAAATTGAGAACCTCATCACCCAGTCTTCCCTAGTCTCACTCCATTATCATCCAGTCAGTCTCTGGGATTCTGTACATTTACCACAGAATTTTCCATCTTAGTGAATTTTTCTGTTGATTCAACTTCAGCCTAGAATGGCACTAACTCACTCTTCCATGTGTATCTAGGCAAATCCTATCTGTCACACAGCATGCCCTACAAAAATTATTTTTCTGATCAAGTAAAATCTTCCCATCCCTAAGCAATCTTTTCTTATTTAGAAATTTACTTGCATTATCTTTAATAATGATACGATTCTAAAATATTATTCTATTTATTTCCTATTTGTCTTAATTAGATGTGAACTTCTTATAACTAGAAACTGCATAGTGTACATGTTTTTACACCTCTCGACTCCATCCCAGTACTGGGCAGACAGGGGAACACAGGGCTTACTGGTCTGATATTGAGTGATTGATGCCACTTGACCCCACAGTCATCAGAAACTTCTGCATACTAAAGAGTTATAGTCGACACTGAACTTCACTTTGGAGGTGGAGTTGGAATTCTGGCATGTCTTTGCTGAAGCTCTTTGTGTGAATCATTTTTCTTTTATCTCAGCCATAATTTAAGTTTATAATAACATCTAAAAGCACATTCACTAGTGAGTGAGTGGATGTCAAATGTGAGTGACATGGTCTCCTGAGGAGACCATTCTTTGCGGGGTGAAGAAAGAGTATGCAGGTTCTCCCAGGGTAGTTAAAATTACAAAAAAATCCATAGCACGAATAAAGGTCATAAAGTCACTGAGGATGGGAGTGGGTGAGGGCTGTGGGGGCAGGGATGGGGGAGTCGAGTGTTCAGGAGGCACCGCATAGGCCTGTTTTTAGTTATCGGGTCTTTTTTTATGCCTGCATTTGCATGCTTGATTTAGAAATTGACTCACTGAAGTTCATTTGGAAAATCAGCAGAAATGAAAGGCAATTATAAAACAAAACTAAAAGTTTATGTTCAGATGGTCTGCTCTGACTTCAGAAGTACTTTACTGCATTCATATTTGACTGAAACTTTTTATAATACTCAAGGAAATGAGTCTACTTTCCTTATAATATAGAAAAGCAATAGTAATGAAAAGAGAGACATATTCCAGTGTTTACAGTAACAGGAAGACCTAATTTAATTAAAGGGCTCTCTAATTAATAACTTTTTGGATCAGCTCTCAACACAGTGATAAAACATGCAACTGAAGGTTAGAGTTCTTTAGTACCAAAGGATTTTAATAGAAGCTCAGACGCCTTCTAGGATGTTAAATAGTATATAGAACAAAGGGAAATTAAATGTAAATGATTCAGAATCCTTGCTTAAATTTCCCTGAAGAGGCAGAAGTAGAGGTTAAAGGAGAATGCACTTGGCTGGATGCTCTGTTTTCTTGTCCCAAGAGAGTGGAGGCTCTGCAGGAAATAACCAGCAAGTTGTCATTTTGAAATTATGCATCTTAGAGCAGCTAGTTCATTCTCAGCTTCTGAGGAAGCCTCCATTCCAGGAAAATAGTTCTATGTTTCAAAAATACACAGAGGATTAAGTGAATCTATATAATTTCTTATTACTAGTAGTTTTAATAATATTTTCCTAGTATGTAAATTCCTTGAGCTCAGAAACTGGAGTCTAAAGCCTAAGCTTGGCTACTCATCAAACAAGTTAATGTCTTTTTCTCTTAAGTCATTGTAGTCATCCATACGATTTTTCATATATTCTGTGGTGCTTGGTGTAGCTGCCAATGTTTGTTTTCTTTTCATGTTGCCCATTTACATGTTGTTATTGCTCTAATAGCCATTTTATTAGTAGAAAAGAATATTTACTTAGTGTACACTCTGTGTCAGGGACCATGCTAAGCACGGTATGGAGATATAGATGTGTATGCGTGTATACAGATATATACACACATAGTACATACATATTTGTTTAATCCTGACCACAAACCTCGAGGTCTTCTAGGTGCCTGGCATGTAGTCAGCTCAGTGTCAGCCAACACTAATAAAGTTGTTTTCCCATTTCACAGATGAGGAAACAGAGGCTGTGTGGGAGCTGAAGTAACTTTCCCAGATGGCAGGACAGCATACAAACCTTCAGTCTTCCTGAATGACTATTTTAGACTACCTCCCATGTGACAGATTACTAAGCAACAGTGATGGTTTTTAAGGTGCTTCCCGTATTCAAAAGACCTGTATCTAATTCCAGTTCTAATATCTTTGCAGAGACATAACTTTCATTTTTGCCCTCAGAAATGATTTTAAATGTAGACCCTATTTTGGAAAGTCATGAGGGGCTTTTGATAATACACATATTAGTTTTTCAGTTAGTAAACGATGTTTTTTCTTGAGTAATATTTCCCTAGCCATTTATTTTCATTCATCCTCTGTTGTTCCAACAGGCCTTTTGTGAGCGTAATAAATTTGGAAAGAAATGGAGTGATATTTTAATTAACCAAACTAATTAGCTTGAAGAGCCTTGATTTTTTTTTTCAGACCCCAAGGTGGATACATTATTTCTGGAAATCTGTGTTGGGAGGTCTTGGTCGAGGTGGTTTAGGCAGAGGGAAAGGCAGCCAGCAGAACTTAGCAGGAGAAGCAACTCTTGGTTTTAGAAACTGTGGAAAGAGATTGTTAGGAATTAAATCTCATTGCCCCATTTTGAGTCTCATGTATAATTCCCGACACATCAAAAACGCATGCCTAGTCTGCGCACATCAGCCAACCCGTACCACAAAGCAAAAAGCCACCTTTCACTGTAAGCGCAGTATCCTCATTGAAACTAACTCTTCAGTCTAGTCACTGCCACAGATACCATTTGGGGAGTGGTGCTAATGCCATAAATTATAGTTAATTAAAAACCAGTAGTTTAACTCCAGGTTGAAGACTAGAATAAATCAGAAAGTGAAGAGTAGCTAGGGTCAGATGTATAATGTTTTATCAGTAGCAAATTATATCAAGTTCAGCTGAAACTCTCTTCTCTATAGTTTAATAGCCCTTTCAATTGAAATAGACTTACAGGAGAGAGATTCTTAAACGGCAAGAACTTTTGCTAATGTTCTTTGCTCTTTTTTTAAAATGTATTAAGCAGCGATTGGGGTTTTACAACAGGCACGACCCTGACCACCAGCAGCCTGCTGTCTGTGATAAGACTTCTTGAAGTTGTGGAAGTGCTCATGACATAATATCAGGACAGGGGATGAATGAGTATCATGGGAAGGGAGGCACGGACATTTTGGGACTTACAGGAAACCCCAGCGGGTCCTGGATGATTACGTTTCCCGGTGACACGTATGCTAAAGCTGCTGGAGCCTCCTTCTGCAAAGCCTGGTCGTGTGTTTGGACACAGCCGCAGAAACACCATGTCAGAACTTCCTTTCGGTTCTTTGCAATGCAGAGGAGGCGGAGCCATTTTGTTCTTATCTCATTCTTTGAGGCCATCGCGTGCTCACCTCTCTCATTCTTTAGCAATAGATAAGATTGTAGCAGGTTACATCCAAAACAGTTTTTTTTTTTGGGGGGGGGGAGGGAGGTTACATTTTGCTTTACATATAAAAGTCGTCTGTGTATGTAAAAATTCAACGGATATTTAGGTTTAAAAGGTAAAAACATGAATGCCTTTATTTACTCCCCAGTACCCATCATGCTCAGCGGCCCAGAGCTGACCTTGGGCAGCCCGGGCGGATGCTCTTCAGGGGGCGTGTGTATGGGCTCATCGCGGTGCGCACCGCCCACTACGCGCCACCCACACTGTGGTCTGTGCCAGTGACTCTCCCCTCTGCCGCACCTCCCCGCATGGCCGGGTATGAAAACCTGTAATCTATGTGTCTGTGGACTAAAAGGGGACCTAAGGGGTCCCTGTCTCGGTTCTGTCACCAGCTTGCTCCATGACATTGGGTGGGATACTTGACTTACCTATTTGTTCATCTAATTGAAACATCCAGAAAAGACAGATTTTCATGTATTAGAAGTGGACATTGGAAAAGAGAATTTCTAAAGTCTTTTTCAGCTCTAAAATTCTATCGATGTGCAATTGGTTGCCTTGTAGCCACAATTTATAAACTAGCATGTGAGCACACAATTCTCAAGATTCAGTGATCTGACAAGAGAATTGATTTTGACTTATTATTTATGTTCTGCCAAATTATTGTTTTCTGGTTGCAAATTAAACTCACACCACAGAGGCGCTTCCTTTCATAAATGCCACCTTTTCCTCACTGAAATCCATTCTGTATTTTGCATGGCTATCCCCAATCCCTTCAGAATGTATGAAAACCACCCCTTTGGTAAGATTATTTCAGCAAAACTTCCATTTGTGCTGTCGCGATTCTGTCAGCTTCCTGCAGTCAAACCGGAGGAAGAAGGGAGGATGTATTCTCTGAGCTTTCAGAAAGGCTGCTTTCAGCGGCCTTTCTAAGCACGTGTTAAAATACATGGAGACTGAGTGCTTTTTTGGAACTGCGTTTGCCAAGCATTTTCAGTTTTGTGTTCCGACTAAATGTGTGACCCACAGCGAAGAGGAGATGGTGGTTTGAGGTATAAACCCCAGTGCATTTGGGCCTTCTTTGAGCAAGGCTGTCTTTACACAATGCAAGCTCAATGGGGCTGCTAGTTCTTAACAGGCAGAGGTCATCCAGGAGTGAGGGTAGTCATCTGTTGCAGACCCTGTCATTTCCTGGGTATTAACTGTGTATTCTCTTCTCTAAGCGTTTGGGGGATACATGGCTCCACTCTTGATGCCTGTGTTCTTACAGAACTGCCTGGCCTCTGATCGTGTGCACACGGGGCTCGCCCACCTGAAGAGTTCCTCTCTGTTTCTGTTTCATCTTGTTGATAAGTCCATTTATGTAGTTGTTCATAACCACAGGACAATTCTGTGCCTCCAGAGAGCATTTGGTGATGTCTGGAGATATTTTTGGTTGTCACAGCAGGGAAGGGTCTCCTGTAGCTTTGCCAGGTAAAATACAGGATGCCCAGCTAAATTAGAATTTTCAATGAACAATGAGTGATTTTTAGTATAAGTATAACTAACTATTGCATAGGGAATACTTATACTATGAAGTTATTTATTGATTATCTGAGATATTCTGTATTTTTATTTGCTACTGAGATCTAGTGGTGTTGGTAAACATCCTACGGAACACGGAGCAATAAAGACCTATCTGATCCAACATATGAATGGTGATAAGGTTGAGAAATTCTGAACTGCTTCAATACCTTTACAATAACATAATAAATAGCCATGCAAAATACAATATCAATTTCAGTAAGACAGTGGGTGACTTATAAAGGAAAATGCTGCTGTCGTGGGAGTTTAATTTGCAACAGAGTAATGTGGCAGAACCTAAATAAGTCAAAATTAATTCTCTTGTCAGATCTAAATCTTGAGAACTGTGTGTACTCCATGAGTTCTCCACCATTTGATCTATTTCAGAAAAACGGGGAACCTCTTCCCTTCACAGAAGTCTAGTATGGAGTGTATATCTAATTAGTGATGATTATATATTCATTCAATGAATAAAAACAAAACTCCCTCGCATATAGGAAGTATCAAGTGCTACACTCTGTGCTAAGCACTTTACTACATATACTGCTTCTAATCCAAACAAGATTATTACCACAATTTTTTTTTCATATGGAGAGACTGAGACTCACGTCACATTGTACCTGGTGAATGGCAGACGTGGGGTGTGGGTCCAGGATGTTTTTCTCCGAAGGCTTCTATCCTTCTATCCCTCACCAGACACAGAGCCCAGGCAGCAAAATCTCCCCAACAGGGGAAACGGTTTCTATCGTAAGGCTCCTATGTCAGTTTTCAGGTTGGCTCCGTGGTGGACTTTACTTCCATGAATTCATCTTTATATGTTCCCAGTTTCTTAGCAGTCGAACAGTGACGACAGATCACTTGGAGGCAGGTGGAACTATTTCCAAAACTCTACCTGCTGGGAGACACCCCCTAACTTTTCAAGCTGCTTCTGTCATTCTTCTGGTGAGCGCACCGGGAGAGGGAAGGGAGAAGCAGCTGCGACAGTGCTGGGCCCGTGGGGGGCCTGGCAGAGGCCCGCCCTGCCTGCAGGCACTCCAATTCAGTAGCAGTCTTGGACTTTTTCCCCCCTAAGGAATTTTAAAATGAAGAAGTTCACAGATAGTCTATTTTAAATTTGTGCGTAAGATCTTACACTAACTTCTGCTTTTGCTGGTGAGTGGAATGGTATCGGTCCTTCAGACCACTGCTTCCCCCTGCCCTGCAGGCATCCAGGTTGGCATCTGCTCATCACCACTTGCAGTAGGAGAGCAGCGAGCTCCAGACTCATGCCCTCCTGGGCGATGTAACAAGAAGAAGAGCAGCAGCCTGAGTCCTGGCAACTGTGTAAGTGATCGAAAATTATGGCCATCTGTCACATTAGACAAAATATTAGTTATTCTGTATGCCCCTCTTTTTCCTGACTCACTATCGTAAGGAATTGTCAAATTGTTTTCATTACTACATTTCCTTCAGCAGAGTACAATGTGTCTCATACAGTGAACGCTCAGCATCTTAGTAATTGGAATATATACAGCCTGTTTTGTGGATTTTGTGCCCTTTTTTGACAAAAGTTTTATCATCTTCTTGCTTTTTCAGTTTCTTGTAAAAGTAGACTAACTTATCACAGAAAGTGTGTGCATACATGTGTGCGTGCGCATGTATGGTACATGTATACTTGTACTTTCAGTCTTCCATGTACACATATGCTGTTATTTGATTCTCAAACCAGTATTATAAAGTAATCTTATTTCCATCTGGCAGATGAAGAAACAGAAGCTTGGAGGTATTAACTGGCAAATCTCAAGCTTTGGGAGTTTGTGAGTAGCAGAGCCAACTTGGAGCTGGACTTCTTTTTTAGAGACTTCTTTTTCTCTGCCACATAGCTAGCTAATGGACAATTATGAGGACCCTCGAAGGTTGCTTCACTGGTGTGGATCTCAGTCTCTAAAATCAGGTTGTATTTATTGTGAAGGAAAGCCAACAAGCACACAAGTAGACGATAAAGACTGATACAAATCTATTTTCTTTCCACTGCTGTCTCTGCATCTTCAAACAAGTATGTAGTTTGAACATATTGAAAGAAGCTGGAGAAATTGTTCGATTAGAGGCAGGAGATTTTAGCATGAGAAAAGGGACCCAGCAAGGATGAATAAATCAGGTTTTGTTTTGTTTTGTTTTGTTTTGTTTTTATGAAGTATGAAGACAAGCTACCAGGGTCTTTGTCCTGCTTTAACCATCGCTTGTCAATGAATATTACTATTTTGCTATATTCAGTTGGCTCACAGGTTCAAGTACCATCTGAGTTTGAGGGGATTAGAAAAGAGTAAAATGCTTGGCTTATTTACAGAGGACACTGCTCAGACTTTAGTGAGTGCTGTATTGTAGTTGTGCACAACATCATGACTAAGCAGCTCTGCTCTATTTGGGCTTATTTCTGGGTCTAGTGGGAGCAGGGTGACTGGAAATATACTTAAGTCTGCTCGTGCCGCCATACTGTTGGTCATGCTGCCTTTTCACCATATCTTTGTAAGGTGACTTACAGATGCTGGCTGGGAAGAGTGACGGGGACTGCTCCACTGGGATAAGCTAATGTCAGACACAAATCTGTGTATCAGCCTTAAAGCTGCCAACATGGTGCGATGTGTCAACTATTCCGCTGCCTGAATTCTTGGCATAAACACCAATAAGTCAAAATCAAATCTGCTTTATGAGGCATACAGATTGCCTGCCTGTTAGAGCACACATGCTCATTCAGTTATGTGTGAATAAGGACCCTCTTGGTCTATTAATTATGCTTTAGAATCAACCCGAAGCTCTAAGTAAGTGACTGGTAGAAGATGGATAGATGGCTAATAGAATGAAGTAAAGTAGTTGTCTTGGGGTTCTTGATATGCAATTTAGTAAACTAAAGTATGGTATTGTCAGCCGGATCACAGAAACTCCTACGTCTGTGCTGTAAGGGGGCAGTTTAAAAAAAAAGAAAAAGAAAAAGTAGCAACTGACTAGGAAGCTTGGATGCTACGCCTCCACATGTTGATGCTACTAACAGGTAACTGCACATGCATTCTGTCAAGTCCCATTTATAGTCACAGAGAGTGACTATAAGTGGTACATGGGTAGTATATGTATAAGCCCAATTCACATTCACTGTACACACAATGCAAATTGATGGGAGAAGAAGAAAAACTTAGTTCTAATAGATGATGGTTTCTATATAGTATCCCAGCATTCCTCAGTCGGGGTTTGAGGATTTTATTGTGTGTTGGGGGGAATGATTATTATAGTACTACTACTGGTACCCCTGTCTGTTATACCCTGCTGCACTTTCAGGGTACATTTTTTAATTTGGCATGTTTCATGTACCCCAAAAATCTTAATGTTCATTTTCATTTAGAGAAATAGAGAAAGACCAAAAAAATAAAATCACAAGATGGAAAGGCAGTAATTCACTTTCATTTTCCAGTCTTCTGCAGGATTAGAGTCAAATTACGCAATACCAATAGCATGTGCTCGAGGTATGAAGATCTAGAAGGCAGATGATCACATCATCTTTCTTTAGAATGTTCTTCCAGGCTTATATGGCTGTTAAAATTTTTCTTTGTGATGGAATGTTTGCCTTTCATTCCAGTCTCCATGGTGAAGTCAGGGTCAGCCCTAGCAAAACTGAGAAATGTTGAGATTAGTCTCTACCCACCCAGTATCTTCCCTTTCTTTTCATACTTGGAGCTCTTGTCAACATTCGCTCTGAGACAGTATATGTGGCAGGTGCTGATCATTGTCTGTCCCCAATATCTGTGTGGTTATGGTTCAGTCATTTCCAGTATGAACCTTAATATCCTTATCTAATAAATGAGGATGAAGATATGCCCATTTGTAAGAGATTCACCATATAAACCATTTTAACCTGGACCATATGGAATCTTCAAGAAAGTTGAGTGCAGATACATTTTGAAAAAGCACTTTAGATAGTTCTAAAATGTACTTCTCCATCCTTGAATGATCCGAATCATCGGTTCTTAGAATGTGGGCTCACCTGAGAGCTTGTTAGAATGAAAATTCTTGATTCAGAAACTCTGAAGTTGGGGCCCAGCAATCTGTGTGTTAGCCACTGTGTTATTTTTATTGCTATGCACAGTGAAGTTTGAGTACCACTGGGCCGGAGGTAGCCCAAGAGTGTGATCCCTTAATCATTTGGATCAGCATCACCAATGAGCATCTTATAAATGCGAATTCATGGACCTCACACAAGATTGTGCTAACTCAGAATCTTTGGGTCTGAGGCCCAAAATCTAAATTTTGACAATTTTCCAAGGAAGTACTAAAACATGTACTTCTCCGTCTACACCATACTCGCTTTGTGCTGGGTAGCCCTCTGTCTCCTGTTCCTTTCATGGTAGGCATTGGCTAAATCCAGCACCTTTCATAAGACTATAGATTGAAAACAACAGATGCAACCTGAGAACTTTATTTTTAAGCCCTTAGTACTTATTTCTTACAGTTTCCCAGACCTTCATCCTAACGATGAACACCTGTGCTAGGCTATGTCAAATTGGGGCTGTTTCCTGGTGAACGTTGGTTTTCAAGTAAACTCAAGGATCCTTAATAGTACAGGTTTTTAACCTAAGGTGTAGACTGGGCCCAGAGCTGTCGCAAGTGAAGATTTGTCTGAAAAATAGTTAATGAAAAAACTTTGAGAGCTGCAGGGATGTTTGACAGATTGGCAACTCACTTTTGAGAAAAAGACTCTCCTCCCTTCCAATTTTCACACACACAGCCTGCAGCTAAGTCATTGGAAATAAACAGGGAAACAGGAGAGAGAAAAACAGCGCCCTATAACATTCATCAGCATGTGAGCCAGAGCTACCAGTGCAGCTAAATAGACAACAGTCCTTTGTATTTATTTTCTCTTCACCGCGGTTGCCAACTTGAGCGTTACAGGACTAACACCACAGTGAAAGGCAGGCTGGTTCTGGGGAAACACAGTAAAATCCAGACCAGAGCAGAATATTTCGAGGTTTAGGTTGAAATCTACTATTGCTAAGAAAGTGGCAGTTACTGTGTCTAAAGACAATAATACTATTGTCTACCCAGCAATTATGGTCACAAAGCTTTTTAGACAAGCAGTGGGCTCTTTTAGCTAGACAGGACCAAGTCTCTGCCCACAGCATTGCAGGGTGGGTGGTCTTTGGTTTTGCATGGTTTAGTGGGCTTTTGCTATTATCGAAGGGAAGAAGCGACTTTTATGTTGCTTCAGGGTTGAAAACATGTATCCCCTAGTCCCTTCAGGAAAGCCACAGAGACTCAGGCCAGAAATGCAGTCAGGAGAGGAATCACCAAATGGGGTGGCCCTGTTGCGAGGGTCCAAACTCTCTGGTAGAGGAGATACAAAGTTCAATTGAGAAGCTAGAATTTGAGAAACCAGTTATTCTCCCAGATTTTGGGTGTCACATCTGTTAGAGATCTCAGCTCCCCTTGAACTCAAGGCCTTTCGCTTCTATCCCCTATACTAATTTCTATCTGATATCTACTTTTCTCTTCATATAACCCTATTCTATAATCCAGAACTCTTTGGTCTCTCACAAGCATAGTTAATATTTCCATTTCCACAAACTCACACAAGTCAGGATATAGGTGGCCATCATCCCTATGAAGTTATTCAACTACTGAGCACAAGGAAACTAGCTTTCAGTGTGTTCTGAGTAAGGGGTAGTCTCCTAAGTGGGCCTAGGAATTAGACCACCTCACATGTGAGCACCAGCACTGAAACTGGTGGACTGTGCAATTCCAGGCAAACTGAGAACTTTTTCTGGGGTTTCCTTTAATGACCTTTATAGCAGGAAAAAGATAAATGCCTTCATAATCTGCATATTGTTTATTGTTCTTTTTTTTTTAAATTATTTTATTAGTTTCAAGGATATAGTACATTGGTTAGAGATTTATATAGTTTATAAAATGATCCCCTTAATTGCTCCTGCTCTCCTCTGGCTCTGCACCTAGCCATTACATTAATGCTAACTGCATCTCTTGTGCCATGCTCCCCATGCCCATGACCATCTATCAGTTATTAATGTGTACTTCTTTAACCCTTCACCCCATGCTCTGAACCCCCTAACCTGCCTCCCCTCCAGCTGTGACCACATTGTCTTCTATGTTTCTGAGTCTGTTTTTGAATAGTTCTCTTTGTTCCTTAGATGATGCATAAAAGTGAAATCACATGGTATTTATATCTCTCTGACTTATTTCATTCAGCATAATAACCTCTAGATCCATCCATGCCATTTCAAATTGTAGGATTTCATTTTTTTAATGGCTGAGTAATATTCTGTTGTATATATGAACCGTAACTTCTTATCCAGTCATCTATTGATAGGCATTTAGGTTGCTTCCATATCTTGGCTCTTGTAAATTTTGCTGCATGAACATAGGAGTGCATAGATCTTTATATAATCTGCATATTACTTGATTTAGCCACGTTCTTCAGTTTGTGTCAATTAAGTGCTACCGATATGTGAACTTCAATGATAATAAAACAACCTTGCCATTCTCCAAAAAGGACATGGTCACATATCAAGAGCAGAAACCTCAAGCTTTTGAAGAAGCTAAGGGTTCTAGCAAATCAGAAAAATTCAACAACTGGAATAATCCCTAATTTTCTGACATTTGGCTTTGTCACAGGATGCTGATTCTCAGCATTAGAGTCTGCCAACTAGTTCTTTCAAACATCTTTGGTGACCCCATTACAGGAGGAATGTAGAGGTTAATTAAACACAATTATTAATTCCTGAAAGTTGACATGAGCCAACTGAAAAAAATCCTGGGATGGCCTGAGAATCTTCATCCCTTGTTAGGAAAAAGCTCTGTGGTTTCATATCAATTCTGGTAGCTCTTACAGCTCCCATTGGGATTAATATTTAATCAACAGGGCAGTTGCCTTTTTTATTATAGAGAAATTTCAGTAAAATAGAATAGTGCATTATGTTGTAATAAATGACAAACACTGGTAAATTTTCATGTAAAATCGATAAGTCGAATGAAGTAGTTTTCATAACTGATGGGTCATCTCAGTTTAATGAACAATAACTAAAAAACGTATTAAATAAATTTCTGGCATGCGTGAGGAAGGCAGAACAAAAGACTAATTATTGCCCCAGAAGGCTTTATGATCCTCAAAGAAAAGGCCTGGCCAATGCCCAGAATGATATCAAGCATGCAGTGGGCGGTCAATAAATGCTTGCCACATTGAATAAATTAAGGCATCAATGCACAGAAAAGTGTTTTCCTTTAGAAGAAAAGGTTACAGCACTTCGTTCCTCTCAGTGCATGGGGTGTGTATGGATATACCCTTTTCCTTTCCTAAATGCATCTAGTAGTGATTCTCAGACTTGAGCTGGAGAATTTATAAAACACAGATTCTTGGTCCCCACTCCCAGTTTCTGATTCAGTGGTCTGGAGTGAGGCCCTGAGAATTTGCATTTTCCAAGTTCTCAGGGAATCTAATGATGCTATTCTGGGTACTACACTTTTAGAATCATTGGTTTGTGGCATCTACCTGTACTGCCCCTATGACAGTTTCTATTTATTCATCTATATGTGAATTCTTTTATAGAGCACATGTCCTTGCACATGGAATTCACCCTGGGGAACATTTGCCGACTACATAAGTGATCCCAGGCCATGTGAGGGAATGTAAATCCATCACTCCTATGTGCCTTAATGGCTTTGGTTCACTGGGACCCTTCACCTATGAAGGACAGCATATCTGGCTTTCCGTTGACCTCGTCTTGTTCCTTCACACTTCATGTGATGAAGAATTGCCATTAAGGCCTACCCAGACACACATTAATTTCTTTGGGAATCTAACTAGCTATTGCTGATGAGACCCACAGTCGCTACAGCTCTGTATCTGATTCATTGGGCTCTCACACAAGGGGACTGTCAGGATGCGAACAGGACCTATTGCATGAGAGCCTGCCAGGGGTATTGCCTAGTTCTCCACCTTTACATTTGTATAATATTTTTGTTCAAATTAAGCCTTTCTATTTGTATTAGCTTCTAATTACAAACTACTAATTCTGCATGGCTCTAGGGGCAGCTGATTATGCTGGACATAGAACTGCTATCCATCTTGTGAAAATGTGAAAACAATTTTTTTTTTCCATTATGAAAAAAGAGGCTAGAACAGCCCTGTGTTTTGTTTGGACTGCAAGGCTTGTCTGGTTTCCTTTCTCAGCAACAGCATTCATCATTAGGTAGTTTTTCCAACTTTGGGGTCCATACATAGGTAACAGAAGAAGACAGAGCTAGGATTGATCTAGTTTTGTAAGTTTTACAATGTTGGCCCATAACCCACATTCTTTTAGTAAAATTTTTAAGTTATGTTAAACGAGCTCAGTTTTGGGAAATTTTCATGCAGATCTTCTAGAGCAACATAGACCTACTGATCTTTTTCTCTCCTTCAAAATTTTATTTACTCTTCAAGGAAAAGTTTATTTCTCCCATGGTGAACTTTTAAGTCTTACTACTTCGACCATTTATTTGACACTCCATCACATGCTGCTATGTGACATCTGTGTAATGTTATTTAACTCTTTATATGTATTCGTAATGTTTCCTCCATTAGATTGCAAATGTATTCATTCATCTCTTTTCTTAATTGTTCAGCATCTACTATGTATGAGGCACCACAGTTTGTGCTGGAAGAATACAAAGAAGCAGAAAAATGATCTTATAGCCAGACTCCAAGAATTTACAATCTAATAGGAGAGCCAAGCTGTGTTTGCACACACAGACACACAGACACACAGACACACACAAATACCACAGAACAACAACTTTCATTCATAACAGTATATCAGTTAGGAGTGATATAGTTAGGATCTCTATGTCTTTGTATTTCCACTGGGCTTACAGATTGTTTTATAAACAATAGGCACTGAATACACATATATTATCTTCATGTCTACATAAAGTGTGCATTTTCTTGTTTAAAAATGTTTATATAATTTCCTCTTGGGTGAGTGGGAGAGGCAGACCTATTATCACAAAGCCCAACATCATTTTTTAACTCTTTTACCTGTTTCTTCATCATACCACATCCCATATGATCCACTGTTGCTGAACTACTCATAATTCCCAAACATTATGTTTTTTGAGTCACACCTGGCTCTTCTTACCTATTGAATCTCTGCTTCATCTTCAAGGCCCACGTCAAAGATCAAACCTTATGAGAAGTCTTTGTATACTTCTAGAAACAGAGAAATTTGTCTCACTTTACTGTCAAAAACCACTTTGTGTGATTACATTAATTTAGTGTTTTGTTTGTTTGTTTTTACTATAAGGCAATTATTTACATGGTTGTGTTCATTGTATTTTGAGTTCCTCAAGGTTAACTCATCTTACTCATAGTAATATCTTTAGCATTTTCTAAGACAGTATATCTTGCCCATACTTTGCTGACTCACTATATGTTTGTGGAATGAAGCATGAATTAATATATTAAATATGTGAATGAATGAATGAATGAATGAATACCTAGCCCAAAAGCAATAAATCAGTAAATATTTGTTGGACAAATGAATGGATAATAAATAAGTACGGCTGTACCAAACACCATACTATGGACTTTTGTTTGATCACATTTTCATATTGTGATGAAAGTATACTTGAAAGCAACATAACCCATTGATAGCAGTTCAGAGCTCAACCCAAATGTGTGAAATTAATTTCAAAGCCAATCATGCCTTCTTTTTCTTTTGGCACCTTTTAAACAAAATATAGAGCAAGTATCATCAGTCCTGATTCCAATTCATAAGAGTTAGGAACATAAAATAGAGAACTGCATTGTGTTAAAAATGGTGATCTTGAAATCAGTACTGTTGGCAGACATTAAGAAATGTTCATGACTTCTCTAGTACATTAAACTTTTCTAAACAAAACTTCTCATAAACAAAGTTATGTTTTAGGAGAAAGATAGCATCTAGTCAGTCAGAAAATAATTATGCATCACTAACTGGTTGGTCAAACTAAATAGTTCATGTAACTCAAAAGTAGATAAATTCTCTTGGCCTTTGGAGCTCAGAAGAAAGGGTTGTTAATTGAGATTGAGAAAATTCAGCAGAATGTCATCAGCATACCTTCCCAAAGGGTATAACTCTGACCACATTCATATGATGACTGCTGTCTTAATTTGCATGTTGTAGGTTATGGCAGAATCAAACTTGCCTATTCCTTCACCCCTACTAGCATTTTCATCACCCAGCTAGTCACATCTTGAATAAAGATGAGCAAAATTCACATTAAGATCACTTAATGACTCTGAACAAAGCTGATTTTCAAGTCAACTAGCAACATAGACAGGTCATTCAAGCTCCTTAAGTAAGTCCACACCAAGCTGTAACTTAAAGTTTTTTAGGAATAACTGACTTAGTTGACTCAGTGTACAGCTACCTTTATAGCAAAGAATTAGTGAAGATGACTCCTTCTTCTGCATTTGTCTTTTAAAGATTTTTTTCTCAGGTACTTTCATGCATATAGACTCAGTAATGATAATTTGGGGGCTCTCATTTTGAATGCTGCTTCAAGTCCTACAGCAGTGAATAATATCTGTTTACCAGGAAAAGAACAAGATTTCTTCAATTAAACTTCATTGCATTCAATTTTAAGAATTGGTTTTTGCTGAAAAGTTTCCAAAAGGGAATATTTATGACATAGCTTTTCTTTCATAAATTATTTTGTCTATTTTATAAAGTTGTGTTTCCTTTTCAATTATTTTCGTGATCAATTCTGTTACATTTTATAGAATGAAATATATTTTCAGGAAGGAAATTCCAATTTATAACATAATAATTATATGACATAAAATCTGACTTAAAGTGGTCCACTTGGCATTTGTCTTCTAGGAAGCAAGTATATTACTGGTCAAGGTTGTCTATATGGTTCAGGGCATGTGGACATATCTGACCAGGTTATACTTTAGAAATCTTTTTGGCTTTAGGATTTTGTTCTCCCATATTAATGAAAGTAATTACCTAATCTTAATGATATATATATGCAGAATTTATCTTGGAGGTAGGAAACGTTGATAACTCACTGTCTGAACATGTAAGCAGATGCGGAACTGCATCTGGCCTGGTGTGTTTCGGGTGATCAGAATATTCCATTCTATAGGCAGGAATTCCTTTGAATAAGTGAGGTGTAGGTATCAGTCTCTGTGGCTCATTTTCAGCTCCCTGAAGTCCTTTCTACCAATTGATTTTACCCATTGTATTTGTTCTCTTTGTCTTCCTCTCTGTTGTCTCTATCCTTTAAGCACCCCAGAGAAGTACACATCAAGCAGTGACTTGAAAATTTCGAAGAATTATTATTCCACCTCCTCTTTTAAGAGTTGGCTGCAGTCCCGAATCTTCATACTAAAAGGTTTTTTCTTTTTACTTCTGTCTTTCTTTTATAAAATAAGCTGATTTTTTCCTATTGCATTTTACATTTTGAAATGTGTAACTAATGAGACTAATTTTCCATTCTCCTTTCTTTAGCACTCCTTTATATGCTATACTTATGGACTAGACTCATCATTAATTAGTTAATGTTTGTAAAGAGTTTGCAGGAAAGAATTTAATGATAGTAGAGAGAGCAGAGAAAACTTGGGCTGCTTGTAGGAGGAGGAATACTAATGAATGTGTGCTTACATAGTTCCTTTTGTCTTCAAAGTGATTAAAAGAAGCACTAATTAATTATCATCCTATAGGATTGTGATTTAAACAGTATAATCAGTCTCCAAGTGTGCCTAGAACAAACATGGAGCTCAGTTACTGAGTTATAGGCTCAACTGATGTGTGTACTTCCCATGCAGAAGGAGTGATGGAAGACCATAGCAAATGGAAGAACTTGGTTAAGAAAACAAACAAACAGATTATTTGTGTCCATTACTCTGGATACTGCTCAAAACTTGGGATGTGGCGTAAGTAAGGGGGAATGTTAGGTAGGAATCAGAAATTAGATTCTGAAGAATGGGACATTGGAGGAAATTTTGAAATTGAGGAAGAAGCACTTAACCATTTTCTTTTGAGAGTTTGAGGCAAATATGCTTTCTAATAATTTTAAAGCCCCTACAAGAATGCTATTGTAGCAGTGTGTGCCAGGTGGCCCGTTCCGGGTTCTTCATTTGTCCTTGCTTCCTGGGGCATTGTCTCCCTGTAAAGGAGGCAGAGCCAAGGGGAAGCTGACCAGTCTTCTGTGCTCTTCGCTTCTGTTGCAGGGGTTTCAAGTCTTCCACTATTTCTGCCATTCAGAAGGCAGCCCACTCTGAGGGTTATTGAAAGTCTAGAAACACATAAAAGAAAAACTGGTAATCATCTCAGTTATGTTCTAATTCATGGTTAGAGTGTATTTTAACATCTCCCCTAAGGAGCCATTGATTAGAACACATGGGACACGTTTTCTGGAGGAGACAATTTAATGAAAAACATGCTCTTTATTCTTCCCGTTTTCCCCCATGTTTCTTATGTTGTTTGGTAGACTCTATGAAAGAGCGACGAGAAGCAAATGAAACAGAAAATTCTTCAGGAAAGACCAACTAAAGAGGGAAGAATGTCTTTGTGTTTTTCCCAATCTTCAAAGCAGAACTCTTCCCTAAGTAATGCATTTGCTGCTAATTCAATAATGTAGTTCACACTTGAGAAGATCCTCTTTGGCAGCACATGATGCCAACCCTTATGCTCTTAAAAAGTGGGTCTCCTGTAATGTATATTTGATTACTGCGTTGTGCGCTGAGAGATGACGCATCATATGGAGTTCCCTGTCACTGGACATTACATGGAGCTTTAGTCACAGAGAGTTAGTAAGCGTTGACCCTCACTGTGATTTACAGTGTATTTCACAGACTGCGAATGGCCGTTTTCTGGAAGAACAAAAGTATTTTCCAAGAGGGCAGGTTCTCGGGGTAGGCAGAAGGTTCTCCCTGCCTTTGAGGGGTAGGAGGTGGGATCCTTGAAGCAGAGGTGCAATGATGCATGAGTTCATCGGGTAAAAATGTGGTGTCAGTTCATTATTTCTGTACAATCTAGAGATATCATTTATCATGTATTAAGGAGCACAATGATTATGTTCACAATGTAGAGTTTTAATAAATTGAAAACACACAGATGTCATTAGAGAACTCATCATTCCATGGGTCAGGCTGACTGCACTTTTATTGAAGAGAGTGGGGTAGAACTGTGAACAATAGTCACCCTCACAGGATGGTGAGCATCTGATGCTCAGACTAAAAGATAATACAAGAGTAGAAATGCCGTGTTTTGACTATATCCCTCTCTCCCCTTACAGAGTGAACACTTCTGTAATGCTAAAAATGTTGAGATCATATTTGCATAACTGTGAAATTGGTAAAGGAAAGAATCTTTCCTAGAGCATACATAGAAAATATGTGCTATTCTCTTACTCTCCCGTAATTCAGAGAGAGAAAAAGTGACTGTCCCTTTTCCTTAGATTGCTAAAAAGTGGATAGATTTCTATTTTACAGTCTGCAGTCAAGATTGGAGTTGTCATTTTCCCTCTAAGCCTGTAACAGCATTATTATTTCTTATTTTGGCTCTAGCTGATGGGCTGTAGATTCTTCACAGTCCAGATTGATCCTTTCCATTCTCTATGTCCATATGATGGAAATGAATCCTCGGACTTGATAAAGATGCTAGACAGTCCTGTCTCTTTTTAATCTCTCTCTCCTTAAAAACTTGTATGTTCATAAGCATCATATATCATATGAGGTCTTGTAAAATTATGGTTTGAGGATCACCCTAAGGGTTTATTCCCAAATCCCTGAGACTGCTAATGACAATGGCCTGGTGTAACAATCCACCCAGGTAGAGTCATTGTGATTTTGGACAATCTGATCTAATGATTATTTATGTTTCCTTTAGTGAACCCCTTGTGTGAGTCGTGTGTGTCCGCATATGGTTCCATTCTGGGAGAGGTTTTCATCTTGTAATTTTAGATGGACACCTTCACTGGGAATTGCCTCAGCCATTGTAAAATCATCATTTTTTTTTTCTTGATTTCTCCTACTAGATTGTTAAACCTGATCACTTATGGTCTTTTCTAAATATCACTCCCCACACTTTTTTTTCTTTAGGAATATTTGATGACATAATTGCCACTCCTATAGCCGGAGGTTGATTTAGTAATAAACAGTTATTTTGCTGCATTATTGCTGTCATTTAAATTCCTGGAAATTGGGACTGACCAATCCTACAGTCAGTGGTGTTTATGGACAAGAGTTAAGCAAAGCTTTATGCCTTGACTTCAAAGAGGAAGAGCTTCCCTGAGTTAAATATGAGATAGTTTTACTAGAAATTGTATTAAAATAAAGAACGACAGTGATATGGAAGAATATCAATCTGACATGAGATAAATGTGCATCATAGATATTACTGTCCAGGTCAAAAAGGCATCTTGGTCTTCAAGACTCAACTGAAAATATATCAAGAACCTGTTCACACTCCTATTACTTCCTTGATGTTGATTTTCTGAGTATCTCCAAACATTCATGCCCCTAATTAGAAGACCTTAAAACATAAATGTTTCAACTTTGTATGTTGTTTTTCAATTAGATTGAAAAAGAAAAAAGTTTCTTTAGGACAGAAACGCCTTTCTTCTGGTGTTCTCCCATATGCTGCTATTTATAGAATATATGTTTAATATGTAGGCTATTGAAGATGTAGATGGATAAATGAATGAAAGATATTTCAAAATTTTTTCCAATGTCAGAGCAGTAAATTTTTATAAAAGAAAGTTCTTTATTTTTAATTTAGTAGTGTTTTCTGTGTACAGCATCCCTCTTTAGAATGATTGTACCAAGCTGACTTTGGGCCTACATTTCTGTGGGAGCTTTGTTGGTAAAGCAAAGAGACAAAAGAAAATTATCTTAGTTGTTTATATTGCCTCTTGTCTCATTTTCTTTAACCCTAGCCTCTTTATTTGCATACTCTTAATTTAATGTTGTTAAGATTTCAATCTAACTGATACATTTAGGCAAATTGTGTATCTACATGTAATTATTGCAGCTTTTTTGAGAAATAAATGTTAATAAGTCTTTTAAAAATATATTGTTTAGTAAACTAATCAAAAATACATAATCCTCTTAGGATTTATTATAAATCATATATCTACACACCATGAATGATATTCTAAATAATATACATATAATTTAGAAGGTCTGTGTCTCAAAAACTGAAATTTAAAAAAAATTTTTACATCTGAAATGAGATTAGTTTCAGTTTCAATGCCAGGTTTGTTTTTTGTTTTTTTGTTTTTTTTAAATATTGAAAAGTAGTTAGAAGATATTTTAATTCTCTCTTGTTTTTTTCCTGGGGGAAAGTCTTTAAAGAGAAATTGTTCATCGAATTTTCTTAGGGAACATCTACTACAGCAAATGCGGACTTGGGATGCGTGAAGAATTATGAACTGAAATTACAAATTTGGAATTCCATTTTAAAACTATGAGATATATTTTTATGAGTCCCTGTTGGCAATGAGAATTCCTGGTGTGGGCCATAAAACAATTGGGCCTTGCAAATTAATTTATATATAATTACACTCTAGGTTCTCAGACACTGTTCGGATGAAAACGTTGATTGCACTTTGGTAGTGTTTGGATGTTTAGTTTTTTATTTAATATTCCCTCTGAAGCATTAGGCATCTAGAACGTCCAGAAAACTCTGGATTTACTATGTCATATGACCCGAGCAAAAGTACAATTTCACACTCTAAGCATCCCTCAGCATAACTGATCATTGTGTTAAGTATTGGAGTTCCCTTTGTTTCCCGAGGTCTTGTGCATTTTGTAATGGGTCTGTAAAAGGTTCTGTAGATCTTCTACAGTTGAAACTTTCAAGTTCTCTTTAAAGTGTCAACAGAGTGATTTTGAGGTGTTTGGGGATTGGTATTTGTTTTTATTAGGTTGAAATGTAAGGCTCATGTCATTCTTATGAGACAGATCTAGAAGCTGTCCACCTTTGTTCATGAAGGTCAAATGCATGCCTTGAGATGGAACCTCAAAGACAATTCTGAGTTCTCATCAGCACAAAACGCTTCTTGTAAAAGAGAGATATGTTTTGGTTCATTATTTCAGGAAAGGGTAGTAGAAGAAAGCAGTCTACTTACAACAACAGCTTACACATTTCCTGGACTGTTGGAATATGTTATTTGTTTCATTTGTGTTACACCTGCCTCAGATATAGAATATAACTGCAGAAGAGCAAACACATGTTGGCAAATAACAATATGGTGCATGTAGTTGTAAGTAGAGATGTTATTCAAAGGCAGTTGATTCCATTGTGAATAAGAGTGATCTTTAGATGATGCTAATAAGCCACAAGTTATCACGATAACTTGTATATCTATAAACTTTTACACCTATGCAAAGTATCAAATTGAACTATATGAAAATGCTGATATTCAACTTTTTTAATACAAAACTGAATTTTCATGTAGTTCAATCTGATATTCTCATATTTATTGTTCCTCTTGAAAGGCCACCTGCTGTGGTCAAAAGTACATTGTATTTAGAGCCTGAGGCCTGAGTCCATATCCCAACAATACCACTTGCCTGCTGGGTGACCTGTACAAATCCATTAAAGACTGAACAGTGACATGTAAGAACAAAGAGAAATCTAATTCAAGAGATATTTATAAG
Organism: Rousettus aegyptiacus; assembly: GCF_014176215.1. Lineage (NCBI taxonomy): Eukaryota > Metazoa > Chordata > Mammalia > Chiroptera > Pteropodidae > Rousettus > Rousettus aegyptiacus. The sequence goes on from NW_023416287.1 coordinate 78,653,947, forward strand.
TTTTTTGACCAATAGTTACTTGATAGAGGGCCTTCTTCACAATAGTAAAATGAAAATGCTGTAGTATAATGTATACAAAAAGACAAGCCAACAATTCAAATGTGAGTAATTATTAATACCATTACTGATCATCAACAGGACATTGTCAGGTAGGAAGGACAGGTATCCTTATCCTTATTTTATAGTTGGAAAATGTTAAAGGATCAAGAGTAGAGTCTATACCTTTAGACATTGTTGTTTTTTTAAGGGTCCACTAAGATAACTCTCTTGGTGTTAGGTAACCAGAGATGCTTCTCCAGGTGATTATAGCAGTGGTACCAAGACATCCGATTAGTCAAAGGGCTCAGCTCTGTTGTCTACCTTGTTGTCTTGTAAAGTCATGAAGATGTGGGATACCCAAAAAACACTCCTTTCAACATCTTTTTCCTCTCAAAAAATGTATTAATTTGCAAACCCTGGAAGAAGTCAAGATGACCTTCAGTAGATGATTGGATAAATAAGCTGGTTTATCTAGACAATGGAATATTATTCAGCACTAAAAAGAAATGAGCTGTTAAGCCATGAAAAAACATGGAGGAAACTTAAATTCATATTACTAAGTGAAAGAAGCCAATCTAAAAAGCTTACATAATGTGTGATTCCACCTGCATGGCATTCTGGCAAAAGAAGAACTACGGAGACAGTAAAAGGATCAGTGATTACCACGGGCTGGAGGGAAGGTGGGCAAATGTGCAGAGCATAGAGAATTTTTAGGGCCATCAGACTACTCTGTATGATACTATAATGGTAGATACCATTATTATAAATTTGTTCAAACCCACAGAATATACACTGAGAGTGACCTCTAATGTAAACCATGGACTTTGGGTGACAGTGATGTGTCAATGTAAGTTCCTCAGTTGTAAGAAATGTACCATTCTGGTGGGTGATGTTGATAATGGGGGAGGCTGTGCATGAGTGGGGACAGGAAGTATATGGAGAATCACAGTAAATTTTGCTACAAACCTCAAACTTTTCTTACAAAATAAGTCTATTTAAAAACTAATAAAATCTGAGGCTTTTTTTCCACATGAGGAAAGCCTTCACATTGTGATCATGAGAGCCACCTTGAATGGTAGTTGTTCTCATTCTCATTCTGCGGTAGAGAAAACAGGCCCAGGGAGGTGTGAAGCACCTTGCCTGAGGACCCACAAACAGGAGCAGCCAGCTAAGAAGGGAGCTCGACTCATCTAGCACAAAACCTATGCTACTATTGAGACAGTAAATTCATTCATCTTGGACCTCGAGAAGCTCATAATATTAGATATTTGTTTTGGGAAATCAAAATACATGCACACAACAAAGAACAGTGTGCTGCATGTGAGCAGGATTGAAACCAAACACAGTGAAATTCAATATGTAGTATTTGATGATAGAACAAATGCTCATCACCATCAGTTGGACAGAGGATATAGTAAAATTTTGATATAGACAGCTTTCAGAAAAAGTCTCAGTCTTAATCTTACTATAATTAAAGTACCCTACAGTTTTTTATTTTTTATTATTATTGGTCCTAGGCTATTTTCGAGAAGGGTAAAATAAGGTGTAGAGCAAGCTAGTTTACTTTGGAATTTATACATGACACTTCCCGTCAACCCCACCCAAACCAACAATTTTTCTTTACATTTTGAACATTAAATTTCCTTTCTAAGATTTTTGGAGTTATTACAGTTTGCAGGCAGTGCTCAAGGATTTTCATACCAGGATTGCTTTAAGAGAATTCTCACAGATCTCTTCAGGATGACTCCCCACTTTAGCTCAATTTTATTGTCTCTGGGCACTGAGGTGGTGGGAGAGCACAGCATCCGTGAGAGGGTCATTGTAATGCTGCCCCTTCTTGTTTCTGAGTTCTTGGTTCTGGGCGAGGGTGGCTTGGTCCAGCTCTGATGTTGGACCCCGCATGAAATGAAAGCAAGTTACCCTGAAACTGTCCTTACTTGCGACAGCCAATGCTCTCTGGACCCAAGAGCCTTGGCTAGTTTCCCCTTCTTGTTAATGGGAAGATGTTCCCAGGTAATTGGACACTTTTTCTGAATAAGTTAAACCACGGTAGGGTCTGCCTGCTGGCCTGAGGCTACCTCTGGCTGTGTTCAGTAGCTGTGGGAACTTTCCTTCTTTCATTTATTCATGATAACTAGCAAAGTACTTAATATTGTGGAGAATCCAGGTCCTCTACATGTTAGTTAGATGACTGCAGGCAACCTTCTGGGCACCTGTGTCTCCATCTGTTATATGGGGACAATAGCCCACCTACCTGTGAAGAATTTCATGAAACTAAGTAGGTTGATAGATGAAAATTTGCTTAGAACATTGCGCTTACTTGTCCTGTGCACAATTACATGCTTATTCTGTAGCCATACCAGATCCTACATACTCTTGCGATCAGCCCACATGCAAAGTGTCTTATTAACTTACAATTCCCTTATGCAGTCTCCACCAGTTAATGTCTTATTTCAAGATCTGACTCAAATGCCACTTATAGCTTGAAGTACTTCCTCTTTTGTGCACCTCAAGCTCTTGTAGCATAATAGCACTTATACTGTAGTGTGTAATGATACTTAAATACATCTAAATAAGTATATAAATTTATGTAATTATACTTCTTTGTGCCTAAATAAGTATATACATGAATGTTTGTGTTTCTGTGATTGTCTATTTATATAGGTATGTGTATTTAGATACTGATTTGTTTTATCATTCATTATATACCTTTTATGTTCAGGATAATCTGTTACATGGGAGATATAAGGTGAATAATATTCCTTGATCTCAAAAATTGGATACTATAGAAGGAAGTTTTAAAAGGTAGAATATACTATGACGAATGCTGAAATAATAATTTGGATGAGATGCAAGAAATATATATATACAGATAAGTACATATTTATACAGACATATATTTACAAAAATACAGCTAAAATTTGAGGAAAAACAAAATTTCAAAGATAATTTCCAAAAACTAATTGTATTTGTAGTTGTATTTGTAATTGTATTTCAGAACCAATAACTGCTGTAGGTATTAAGTAATAAATCATGAACTCATTTCTACACATTCTAACAAAACCAAGCACTGTACCTCAATATTTCCACCCCTGAATACATGGCTCTAAATTTAAAATGTCTAGCTTTCTCATTCTGATGGCACCCTCAGTTTTCTGCCTCACTCCTAAACTTTTCACACTCCTTTGATAGACTTTGTTGACTTAAAATATTCTCTATAACCTTTGCCACTGTGTTTCTTCAGCAGAATTTTTTTTTTTTCATTTAACAGATAACTTTATGTCCCCTTTTTTCTGGGAATAGTGTGACAAATACAACTCGTCACATATAATTTTAGAAGACCCGATTCATCGAGGTTTAACTAAATAAAATAGGATTTTTACAATGCATTTATTCACAGACAATTAACTTATTAAACTTAAATAATTCTATGATAGATTGACTTTCTCTAGATTGCATTATTTGACATTTACTATCTCTGTTGCCTTTAGCAGATCTTGGCAGGAAAGTTGAGTTTGTTTAGAGGTTTATAATTTCTTTTTCCTGAAAGATCATTGATTTTGTTTCTCTGCTTTTAAATGGTATACACACATTATCCAGATGATCATTAAAGTAATTGTACAGAGAACCCACAAGTGTTCATTAAGTAGCTTACTCTAAGAAGTACATAGACCTCATAACTTTTAAGGTTTTATTTCTAGCCTGACTCTTTATAAGGAAAAGAAAAAGAAAATAGCCGATAATTCCATCAATACAAATTGGATCTTTTCTGTTTTGTGTAGCCATGTCTAAATGAGTATGACATTAATTAATATGAATAGCATGTATGATATGATCACATTTTGGTTGCCCTTCCTTCTTCCCTTCCCCTTCTCCTTTCCTTTCCTTTCCTTTCCTTTCCTTTCCTTTCCTTTCCTTTCCTTTCCTTTCCTTTCCTTTCTTTCCTTTTCCTTTTCCTTTTCCTTTTCCTTTTCCTTTTCCTTTTCCTTTCCTTTCCTTTCCCTCCCTTTCCCTCCCTTTCTTCTTCCCTCCCTCCCTCCCTCCCTCCCTTCCTTCCTTCCTTCCTTCTTTATTTCTTCTTATCATTTCTTCTTCTTGTAGATATGTATAGAGAGAATCATTTTCATTAAATGATAATAAAAGTTATTTCTTGGTGGTATCGTGTGAGTAATTATTTTAAACTCTGTATTAACCCTCTGCTTTGATAGCTTCGGTTATTTTATATATAATGTGAAATTTTTTGTCCATTCTAAAAAAATTAGTTGATCTCGTTCTATTTGGGTTTTTTACTTAATTTGCCTCAAAGGGGGGAAAAAAAAGAAACATAGTCCTTTATAACATGTCAGTGTCGATCACAGGCACATTTTTGGTCTTAAGCATTTTTTAGCACCTGGTTTTGATGAGATCCTGTGAGAAGTATTCGCAAGTTTCTTTAGAACAGTACACCTTTATAACAACCACTGGATGTTTATGTGCAGACATGCATACTGTTTGGTGGGAAGATGCTCCTCAAATAGAATGATTTGTCAGTACACGTGCACCTCTATGCTTAAAAATAGCCATTTGTGTTCATCACACACCGTTCATCTCTTAAAACTTGAAGATACTGACAGTATCCTTGATTTTTAACCATTTCCTCTGCGTTGAATGGATTTGAAATGAGACTTAAAAATGACTTCTCTTTTCCTTGACTCAAAGCTTTCACTTATTTTTAGCCCCTTTTACTTCCCATTGACTTGCTGTCTGTGAGCACAAAATTCTCTCTGCTTACTGGCCCTGAAATGGCTAGAGCAAGCGGGCCAACTGCCTCTCCCTGTCTCATGAGTCCAGCAGGATTCTCCTGTCAGTCTTTTTAGTGGGAGATCATAGTGAGAGTTAACTGCAGAGGATAGCTGTGATAAACAAGAAGAGGCCCCATCGCCACGACATGTCCAATGAAGTCATGAGTCTCCTGCAAGGTGGAAAATATTTGTATGTAGTGGTCACAGGAACCTGTATGACTTACAGGTCTTTGGGGAATTCAGTATTCATTTTTATTAACTTTAATTATAGGAGTGCTATAAAATTTTCTCATTCTGTGGTGTGTGAAAAATGCAGAAGTTAATTGCTCCTGACATTTAATTGGTTTACGCTTCTCTCTACCACAATCTTGGACTGCGAGAGACAGGAAAACTAGTTGGCATGTTTCTGCGATTGCTGAGGATCATACACCAAGAAATTAGCCTTTTCGTTAGTTCTTGCAGTGAATTACAAATGCAATTTTAGAAGTGTGGGGAGAGAAATAAAATCTGCGAGTCTGCATTCTACATATGTTAAAAGACTGACGAGGGCTTCCCTGAAAGCTTTTTCTGACTTTGCCAGAATTGCTGAAGTTTTTCCATGATTACTGCACAGGTTTAAAAAGAACACATTTTTATACCTCTGTGGACACGTCAAGTTGTTTACAGCCCTGCTACAAGCCATAACCTTTTCGTATATAATTTTTCAAATACCATCTCATCTAGCATAAAAAGCCTAAGGTGCCTGACTGTTACCAATTATAATACATGATGGCTTGAGGAAGTTGGTTTTCAGTGTGGCTCAGCGCCTCTGATTTCAGGAGTGGTGAGAATCTCTGGAAAACATCCATCTCCTGTGATGTGTTCTGAGCTTCAAAGGAGAAAACGACAAGCAAAGCACAAAACGCCAGTGCTAATTTCCACTCGGCACAATTATGGAGCATGTACCAGAAGCAAGACACTGTGGCAGAACCACGGGGTGTGCCAAGATGAAGGCAGCGGGCGCCTTGCCCTCCAGGAGTTTGTAATCTAGAGGGAGGGATGTCTTTGTAAACAGTAACTAGATGCAAGGCAGGCTGGTCAGGGCATAAACCTGAGGGAGCACAAAGAGAGAGAGGAGTGAGACATCCAGAGAGAGGGGACTGGGGGGACTGCGTGGTCCTGCCATGCTGAAAAATAGAATTGAACTGGCAGTGTGGGGGCAGCGCTTGGAAAGTAAAACCTGGTTTGGGAAGAAGTAGCCCTGTTCGCATCTTCTGTCGTTAGTTCTTCCCTTCTAGGTTTTGCAAGACCCCAGAAAATTGATTTAAAAAATATAAATGAAAACAAAAGGTCGGAAACTGTCAGATGCTATTGTTTAATCCACTTGTCTCAGAAACTAAAAATTGTTGAAAAACAAACAGATTGTTAGAGGCTGAGCACACTTATCCAGGCCTGTTTCCTTTATGTTATTCGTTAAATATTCCGTGGACTAGCAATCACAATACCGAAAGGTTAAGGAAGAAGAAAAAATCTTAAATTTATATGTTGTTAGTTCCCAAATAAATAGAAGAATGCCACTGATGTGTCCAAGAATGTCATTCTTCTCCCTCTTTACCTAGAGGAAGTCATTGGATCTCATAAAATAAAACAAATGAGACAACGTTGGAATGCCTGCTGCAGGCAGGCACAGTAGAGATAGTTAAAAGTCGGGTCTTTGGGGCTGGAGAAGGCTGGGTGGCATCTCCCTCAGCGGTTACACAGGGGCAAAAGGTTTGTTAGGCTGAGTAGAATAAGAGGAAACATATGGACAGCTGTAGAGGAGGGTGTTTCCTAATAGAGCAAGATACTGAAGCAGGAGTCAGGCCAGGTCTTGGCCAGGGTTGAAGAGGACAGATTGCTGAGTCAGAGCACTAAGGTGAGGCTGTCACGTTGATTGGGGAACATGGTCTAGAGATAGAAATCGAGATGCCCGGAGTCCAGAGCAAGGCCCAGGACTGCCACACGATTGCGGACACGCAGTCTCCAGACATGAGGGGAGATCTACAGAGTGACTGTTTGGGATGCCCAGGCTCTACTTGCTAAGATGTGTGAGCTCCTTCAACATGCAGTGCCAGACCGGACACGTAATTTTCATTTTTAAATAACTTAGGACTAGACAAACATTTCTTAAAGTTCAATCCTCGGTCCCCCTGCATCAGAATACCAAGATGCCTTTTTGAAATGCCCAGCTCCCAGTCTGACTCCGACCTTGGAATGGAATTCCGAACAGCCTCCCTCGGTGAATGTGGAGGATGCTAAGGTTCAAATCTCTCACATAGATCATTAGGTGAAGTGAACATGTGGAAATCCATGACCCAGGCAAGGCCAGAGACTCTACATGAGAAATGACTGTGCCAGATAGGAAGTCAGTAGGAATTCAGGAGAAATAAAGATGAGCTGAAGAGGTCAGAGCACATTTTGAAAGATATGAAAAATTTTATTCAGCAAAGAAGTGAGAGTATTCTCGATGGGTGTAATGGCCTAAAAATGAAGACCCTTGGGGAGAACTCAGTGTGGCTTAATGGAGAAGGCCATGAACTTTGAAGTTTGAATCCCACTCTAGCCATTTTCTATTTATATAACCCTTGACAGGTTAACCATTCTGAATCTCCATTTTCTCATTTGGAAAATGGCACTGAAAATAGCTATTTTCTGAGGTTATTGGATTAAATGTAACATAAAACGTAACATGAAAATCATCTAGTTCTTAGTAAGTGCTCAATATTTGCAATTTCCCCCATACCCAGGACTAATAGTCTATGAATATATACTTCAGCAAGTTTTAGTTTATACCTGTCTGTGTTTAAAAAGCAAAATATCAGTGATTCCCTAAAGGTGAGCCTCAGAGTGCCGGGACAAATTGGATGAAAATTAGGTTTAAAGAGGATTGGGGTTAGGGAGAGGGTTGGAGTCTGGGATGGACAGGATAATGTGATGTGGATGTTTACAAGTAAATCAGCAATTAAAGAATGATTCAGTGCTCAAGATTTGCAAGCCCAGAAGACAGTGATACAGGATCTCGATGCTCTACTTACTAAGTTGTATTTTCATCATGTTGAATGGTGACTCTCTACAGTGCAGCAGATAGACCTCTATGATGTGAAATGAGGGGGAAATACGATATTATTGAAACTATACTGTTTCTGTATCATAAATTCTATGTTCTGTGAGCTACCGTAGCTTTTCAATTTAAATACTGAAACAGATAACCTGTAAGAGAGAAGGAAGGGGATAAAGCAGACATTCTTCTCAGAAACAACGTAGTAGAGTGTACCAAGTACCCAGACTCACAAATCAAAATGGGAAATGGGGCCGATGGTGGGTGGCTGCCTCATTGCTGGTAGGGATGGGGGACTGTGGGCCAGGGTACATCCTGATGACAGCTGTTCAAGCTCACTGTGAGGAGTGGCTCTTGCAGCTCCCTTCCTTTACAAGTCCCTTCCATAAATGTCAGAACACCAGAGGTTCCCAGAGTCCAGGTGTTAAAAGGCCCTTTGTGTTCGACCCTGCCCTTACCCCAGGCCTCCCTCCCCCCACCCTCAGCCCTTGTAAGGGCTGGCACAGAGCCCTCATCTACCGTGTTACCTCGGAGCCCACTTTGACGGAAGAAAGGGAGTCAGCTGGCCTTGGCACTTGGGGCATTTTTGAATTTGCTTTGAAGACTTACTGAATGGTTCTGGCATGAGACGCATTTTTGACTAATCCTCCAGATTGATGTCCTCGTCTGTTTGCCAAAATCAGGAGAGAGAGATGAACAGAGTGATCGAGTTTTTCCTTTAACCTTATAGTACCTCTTTCTTCGGTTCTCACTTGGGTAATGGCCCCTGCCCTGCTTGTGATAGCCTTACACTAACCCCTGATGGCCCAAGGTCTCAATGGTGTCTCCATGAAGCTCTGCCATTCATGGTAGGGATGAGGGTTTCAGACCATTCTGAAATATTTCTCCCATCAAGTTTTAACAGATTTTTCTTAATCACAACTTTTTTCCCCCATTAAAGAAATCTTTAGAAAACAGGGAACTAGGAAGATTTTCATTAGCATACATATGATACATTTTTTATTTCAGTCTTGTCTTCATTGTAAGGTTAGAAGGAAGTAATAAATAAACAAAAATAAGAGTGAATGAATGAATAAACAGACACAAATTACAAATGAATATTTCATTTCATCTCCTTAAGGTTCTGCTAAGTGATTGATTGGCTAATCTGAGACAACAATTCACATCGTAATGGCTGACAATATCCTAATGTATTTTCTCTAAAAGATGCAGAAATAATTCTGAGCCATGTGAAAATATACAGAGCAATATTTTCCATGCTGTTGGGACTTCGTCCCCTTAAAATCGCATCAGACTTGTCCACTCTGTTTTACTGGCTCACATGTCCAGAACACAGCCCAGAGTGGTGGCTCTACCGTTTCCCCTTTGTCCTCCTCCTCACACTGCATCTGGAACATAGTTGTTGGAAAAGCTCTAGATAGTCCAAGAGTAAGGGACATTGTACAACCTGAAATGAGACTTTCTAGTAAGATTGTTCACACTCATTCCGGGATGACAGAAAGAGGCACAGTCCACACAGTGCTATGTGAAGATGGAGCAGAGCAGGGGGCCAGGTAGGAGAGAGAAAGGGACAGCAGGCTGGGGTAGTAACCGAAGCAGTGTGGGTATTCCGTAAAGTGGAATGTGTGAAAAAGCTGTCGACGGATACAGGGAAATGAGCACATATAAGAGATACCAGAATGAGGAAAGTCAGTCAAAGGCCAGTGCCAGGCTATTCTGTTTTCTAGTGCTAATCCTTACCCTGTTCTGAGTATTTATCCAGATGGTAGTAGGACCTTAAATTTGAAGACCTGTGTTAGGTAAGATGGAGTTGACCTGAAAGGATGAGCCTTCTCGTGACATTATGGTGAACAATCTGAGTCAGAAAAGTGAAAGTTTATTTTGATCCTGTATTTCCCTTTTCTAGGACACATGGATTCATTCCTTCATTTATTCTATTAAAAATATGTAGATGATACTTAATGTGTGCCAGACTCTGTATTAGACCCTACGGGAAAAGAAAGGCTAAATAATACAAGGAAGTCCTGGCCTGTAAATGGCTAACGTTACCCTTGATGAGAAAGGGTAAAGACCTGCCCAAATAATCTTTACAGGGCACTACAGCCTATGTATTGAAGCAGTGCTGAAGCCCAATGCAGGATGAGTTCATCAGAAGAGATGTTTTCAGACTGGGCTATCTGGAAGGTTTTCGTAGGGTTATGGGGTTTGAGGAGGGTTTGAGCCTTGACTCCAACAGATGGGAAGGAATTCTGAGTAGACTTGACTCCTGGGTCATAACGTATGTGGATCACCTGCCCGCTGTCTTTGTATGTGAGTACATCAGCTGCATGATGACAAACTTTTAACCCCTGTATGCGAACGCAGTCAATGAGGTGTCTGAGATCAAGTCCGCAGGGCTCCTCCTGCTTCACGTTCCCACATGACATATTTTCCCCATCAGGAAAAAAAAAAAAATCCATTCTGTCTGTGCACAGAGGGGGAATGACAGAATAAATTCTGGTTACCAAATGACAATTAATTTCTGTTCATACATATGTTCCATGGATTGTTTTCAGATCAAATATCTGAAATCTGTCTTCAACTGTGTGGTTTATAGCATCGATGAGTAAGAGCTGCTTTTGAAAGGAAAAAAATAATAATGCACAGCAGGGAAGTTAAAGCAAAATGTATTTTGGAATAGAAACACATTTCTTGAAATGCTTAAATTGAGAACTTCTTTTTTAATCTTTAAAAATAGATAACTTTTTGAAGATTGTAATATGTTGTATGTTAAAAATCACCCTCTGGTAATGCTGAGAATGGTGAGGATTCTTTTCTTTGAGACTTTTTTTTCCTCCAAGACCTCTTTCTGATTTACCCTTTCTCTAAGGTCCAGGATGTAGTTCAGTGTCAGTGGGTGGTGAGAGTTCAGTAGATTCTTGTTCTGGGCTCTTTTGTGTATGTTGCTGAATGTTAATATGTACATGAACTTATTTGCTAATTTTGTTACGTTTCTAATTGGATTTAAGATGCATTGGAGTCCATTCTAGGCAAATGGTCTTCATTACTAAGTATTTATTGAAGGCTACCATTTATCAGACATAATGTATCAGATAAGTGTGCTAAATATTACATTTCTTAACCCTTTGTGCTAGGTACTATTTGTACTAGTTTACAGATAAGGCAGTGAAATCAAGATTGGGGTGGGGGTTGGAGCTGGGACATTTGCCTGTGCCCCAGGGCTAGTAACACAGCAATGACCAGAACCAACATTTTTCTAACTCTAAAGTTCATTCTCCCAACCACTAAACCATATTTCTTCCAATTCCTCTCCCCTTTCCCCTAAGGGACAATATTTGTAGGGAATAACAAGTACCAGACGGGAAAAACCATGAGGTAGTTATTTTAGGTATGTTTAATGCATGTTTTGAGAAATATATATTTGGTGAAGTAGGGCATAGTTTTTCTCTTGATGTTTCCAGAATTAAGATAAGGATGACTTAAGTCACACAGAGTCATACAGATGATAGATCCAAATTGGACCTTTATGACTTCTAATGCACTAGGCTCTAAAATCTGTCTAGATCCTATTCAAGAAATGGCCACACTGCTTCTAAAGTACGCTAAGCCCTTACATGGTATACCTATTGATTCATAATGGGAGACTAGATGGGTTAGGAAATTGGAAGCCCTGGAGTGGATCATTTACATGGGATTTAGTATAGACCAATAAATGGAGAGCTTCCTTCTCTACATCATGCCTGACATCATTTCCGAGGTACCATATTTATTTATTTTTTTGCTTCTTTCTATTTTTTTCTCACTCATCTCCCATTCTCTCTCTTACTTTCTGCCTTATTCCTGCCTTTTTGTTCCCCATTTTTTCCCACCACTTGTTGGATAGCGCTAAGTCTAGATGGTTTCTATATCAGAAAATTAATATTTCACAGGAGCTTAAACTGTGTTAAAAATAATATATTAGCAAAACACTTGTAGTTCTGTTACTTGTTAATTCCTTCCCAATGAGATATTGATGCAGTAGCCAGGTATGGCTAAGCTGGGGTCCCTCTTTTCTTTCTACTTTCTTTGTCATCATCCTACGACGGCTCTCCGAATGCTACAGGATTCTAAGTCCCTCGGTGATCCATAACTCTGTGCATTAGACTGGTCTCTTTCCTAAATCAGAGCTAATGCTTGACTTGCAGAGAGTTCCAGTTGGTGTCTATAGTGATTTCAAGTTTAATGCTTTCATGCAAAGACTTTGGACCTCGACTATACCATGTACCATCAGCAGGCTCTATTTTCCATTGCTCATACATTTATACACTGAGAATGCTATGACTCTCCCAGAAAGAGAAGCAGAGTCTTTGGAGGTGGATAGGCTGCCCTTGAATTCCACCTTCACTGGATATCAGTTATGACTTTGACTTGTTGTACCTAAAGTCTTATATATAAAAAGGGAGATAATACTTATTTCCCATGGTTGTTGGAAGAACTTAATGTAGTTTATTGCCTATGCAAATACAGTATAGTCAATAAAGGTTAATGTTCTCCGTCACCATTATGTCTTCCTATTTTTTATAACAATGTTATCCTAAACATTGGGCTTGTTATCCAGAGCTCACACTTGTTATATCTGGAGTTTTCTTTAACTGTTTCATACACAGAAGTGCTAAACAATTTTTATTTCTCAGATTAATTTTAGGTATCACCTAGGACTAAATTTAAATTTAAAATTTAGTTTTGAAACAGCTTTTAATGAACAGCATGCTAGCCTGACCACAGCATTCAATGCCCCATGGTGTGGGTAAAAAGCTGTGTTCTCCAGCCCATCATGTAAACAACACTCATTTTCCTTGCAAAAAGAACAGAGGAGAAAGTAGCCATACTCCTTACTAAAACTTGTTCTATGACCTCAAATATTTTCTCTATTACTTACTTCAACTTGACAGATTGAGCTAAAGCTGTGCCCTGGCTGACATCTTTGAGGTTTTCCTTTCCCCTCTGAACTGATGAACAGCAAACATGGTCAATTTTATTTATACCAAGTAAGAGTTGATGTTTTTCAGGAAATACATCCCAAAAGAAAAGTGAATAACTTTCAAAACAAATTAATAACATACCAGCAACCATCAACAAAAAGTCCACAAGGCAAGTATCTGTTTTATAGACCTTATAATGTCTAATATACACTGATAGTTCTTGGAAGGGAATTTTTGTTGATCTGTTTTATTTAATCTTTTCAGAGGAGAATCCGTGTTACCAACATATGAATAGGTAGAGATCTGCAAATAGCTTGGTTCTTATGCTATTTTAAATTATTTTTTCAAATTCTTGCAGGGCATTTGGTTCTGCTCAAAACATATACTAGGACGTTTGGTTCATGCCAAAAGGTCCTTGAAATTTGGCCCTGACCAAAACATATATAGGCCTATCCAGTCTGTGCCAAATGGCCTTTGTTATTTGGTCCTGTCAAAGACATCCACTCTTTGAAAACATCCCTTGGTTCAAGTAGCTTATACCATTTATTTATACTTTTGATTTCTAGGATTAAGGCATAAAAACACTGTCATGTTTTATTGGTCTAATATCTGTTTTGTGACTGTATTGCCAATAATAACCCTTCTTGTCTTAGTAGACCAGCTGGTAATGAATTGTACTTAGGGTGAGATAGGGCTTGAATCTTGCAGAAGAGCAGAGTTTAAATATCAAGGACCTTTTGGCATGGACCCGATGTCTCCATGGACATTTTGGATGGGATCAGATTTCAAGGACCTTTTGGGTGGACCAAATATCTCTGTGCATGTCTTAATTGGGTCCACCTGTCCTCTACTCTTTCAGATGGCTTGTGGAATATTATATTACTTCCTTGCTATCAGAAAAATTGAATTTGTAGATGAGGAACTACCTCTTACCATAATATTCCATTATAGTTACAAATTATTGTTAAGGTTTTTTTTGAGCATTCAGTATGAGTCAGGCACCATTCTAAATTCTTGACACAATTCATCTCACTTTGACATGATTTATCTCACTTAATTCTAATAATAATCTTAACTGTAGTTGCTATTTTGTTTGCATTTTACAGGTAAGGAAGCTGAGGTACAAATATTAGATAATATGTTCACAATCACACAAGCCAATTAATAGTAAAGTTGATACTGTAATCTAGATCTCATTCCCAAATCTAAGTTTTTAACCCTTTCACTAAGTACTTAGAAGTGAAAGAGTTAAATATCATCTAATATCACCTAAATTAGAAGAAACTAAAGCATAGAGAGCTGAAGTAATTTTGTCCAGGGTCACACAGCTACCCATTGACAAATTTGGATACGAATGTACATTCACTGATACCCCTTAAGGTCAATATATCTCTTTCTCTTATACTTCATCCAGGGATATTTCTCCCTGTTTACTTTCTGTTCATTGAGAACATTTTTTAAATTATTTTTTTTAAGAAAAAGAAGGAAAGAGAAAGAGGAAGGGAGGCAAAGAGGGAGTTGGGGGAGACGGAAAGAGAGACAGAGAAGGAAAAGGGGAGAGACAGAGAAAGAGAGAAGAGAGGGGGAGGAGGGGGAAAAGGGAAAGGAAGAAGCAGAGGAGGAAGGAAAAAGAACTAAAGAAAGAGAGTGAGAGTGGGCAAGGGAGGGAGAGAGGGAGGGAGGAAAGACAAAAGAGAGGAAGATAGATAACATTCAGATTCAACTCAGTTATATCAAACAAAATATTGGGTTTACTTGGTGGAGGGCCTGAGTCTGAACAGCTTCATGACTAGCCAGAGGACGCGTGCCCGGAGATGGTGAAGAGAAGTACACTCTTGGTCTAAGTGGTTATCTGCTCTTAGGCATGATTCTTCCTGTAAGGAACAATATTTGCACTCATCAGTTGGTTCCCATAGGTCACCTGCTTACATCACAATATGTTCACTCTGTTTTTCCCTGTCTCATAGTTCAGTGCTTTTTTTCCTCCTAGAAATCAGAGAACTATAAGCTATTTTTTTTTTTCTTCACATCTTGTGAAGCACTCAGAGTAATATCTCTCACAGCTGATATGAAACCAAGAGGCAAACGCTCCACAAAATCAGCTCTTGTTCATCCAGGTCACGTCTCTGGGACCCAGTTGTCTTGGCTTCTCTGCTCATGTGCTCATTCCCCTTGGACTGGCATTCCGAATGCTACTGTCCTTATCATTCTCTTTTCAAACTCTACTTGCATTTTTATTTTGTCATCTTTCTCTGCATCACTTTCCTCCTCACTTAGTTTAACTTCCACCAAAATTGCCTTTCTGCATATTTATCAGCTCTCTAATTCCTTTCTCTGAGAATATCTATTGCTGCCTTGCTTCATGGCAAGTTGGTGGGCAGAATTGTGTTCAATTCAAATCATTTTCACAAACCTATTCTTTGACTCTTTTACATGAGGATTTTCAAGAATGTGTTAGCAATGTTAGTGCAGGAAAAGTAGTAAAATAAATTTCTGCATTTGTGCCATAGTAAGATTAGCTGGAAATATAACCAAGGTGTTTATCAGAATTAGAAGAGAAATTTATGGTTTACAACATACATAGAAAGAATAATCTTAGGCAGAGCTGAAGGGAGATGCATTAGATTCAGAGAAGATTTGTGTTTTAATATGGAAATTTGAAACCCAACAATAATAAACTATTCACCTGTTTTTGGAGTTTAATGAATGATTTAATCAAATTTGCTTTTAATTAAACTGTAACCAATGTAAATTATTATTGTTATCATTAGCCTTATTGTTTCTAAACTATTGGAGAGTGTAAACTTGGTACTAGGCATTTTGTTGGAGACAGATTAAACCCTTGTAATCATAATTTAAAAAATCTTTATTTCACTGAAATAATGCACAAAACAAACTAACAAAAGGTTCTGGCTTGTCAATCTGTAGGTATTTTAATGATTCCTCTCTGTTTTCTTTAACCCTTGGAAAATCTCGTGGGATGCAAAGCCTACAGTTGAACAATGGGGAATTAACACTGTAGCTGGTAAAGCCACATGTACGAACTTAGCAGAAGCGATAGGCTGCCTCTGAAATGCTCCTCAGGCTAACTGTTCCTATTTTAGAAACTTATGAAGTAGATGAAACCCTTTGTCCAATCTCATCCTGCCATTGTCACCAACTCCTGTCCTCTCTCTGGTCCTTTAATTCTGGTGTCTAAACATCCCATGTCGTTCCAAAATTTATGCACATATATACAACACAAAGAGGATTAATTTTTACTCTCGTCTTCATGACTGTGTTTGAGGCTCATTTCTCGAGTGGCCGCTAAGTGTGAGGCACTCTGCTAAGCACTTTATACACATGATCTCATTTATGTCTAGTCTAGTCATCAACCTATATGGTAGATGTTCTATCTCTGTTTTACCCTTAGGAAACTGAGACCCAGGCAGGTTAAATAAATGGCTCAAAAACACAACTGGTAAGTGACAAAGCTGGCATTCACACCAAAGGATGCGTGAACCCAAAGCCAGTGCCCTTTCTGCTGGTGTGCATGGCCCCTTGACTTTTCTAGAAACATCTGCTGCTTTTTACGATGAAAGCACTCTTAAAATTTCATATTAGAGCGATAAGAGCATTTTATGAATTTTTAATCATCGAAGTTTTTTTTTTTTAAACTTCCTTTATTTGACTGTGTAAATACTTTTCATATAATAAATGAATTTACTTTGGGCCTCTTTGAATTTATTGTTTATATGCCTGAAAAACACATATCAACATAAGGCTCCTCAGATCTGTTTTGATCAGCTATGCCTCATCTAAATCACAAGATAGCTGTGTTTTTAAATCTCTTAATTTGTGCATTCTGTCATTTCATCTGAGTAACATTTACCTAAACCAGAGCAGTATTATGACAAATTTAATTCATCCAACCCAATGCAGCATTTGTTTATTACGAGTAACTGTTGTATGCATGCTACCACATATATGACTTTTGGGAATTATTTTTAAATAATTGAAGCCTGACTCCTGCTCTTAAGAACTTTACAGAGTCGAAGTGAAAGCAGATTTTGCTCAGTCGAGTTAAGAAGTGAGTAGGATATTGGGGCTATGTGGAAATAATGGCTTTGGAGCTGGGCATGGGAAGATTTCCAGGATTTGAGAGGTGGATACAATGTGCGAGAATATGTAAAGTAGAGGAACAGGTCAGGTACAAGCTGTGCAGGGCATAAAGCAGATCATAGCAGAGCACAAAGTGTATGTAAAACATACATGGAACAAAAGTTATACCTGAAAGGTGAGCTAGGACCAGGCCGAGCCTGAAGGGCTTCTGAACCCCCAAGAGAAGCCCATCCTTTGTTCTCTCGGTAGCGAGACTCCTTCAGAGGATTTTAAGCATGAGTGATCGGAACACATCTCTTAGAAACATAGTGCTGACAGCTGAGTAAAAGGAAAATGAAAATGCAGAGAAACTGAGATGGGAGATGAATCAGGCGCTGTGGTTCCTGTTAATGAGGGCGTCTCTGTGGCCCAAAGCAGCGGTGGTCGGGGAGGAAAAGTGTGTGGCGGCAACATACTTTAAAAGTAGAGTAAAAAAGTCCTTTGGCCGGTTGAATGTGAGATGTGAGGAGAAGGAAAAGTCCAGTGTGACCCAAGGGTTCTTGCCTAAGGCAGCCAAGTACCTGATGCTTCTGTTTGCTGGGGAAGAGAAGGCTTTGGACGGTGTGCACGCCTAGCAGATGAGGAATGTGGTTGGAAGCGTTGGGTCTGAGTAGGAATCTGTGAGGATGATTGTAAAACTCTTCGTTAATTCACATCTCTAAAGTGTAATGCAAATGGCAAAGAGGAACTAGGCAAAACCTCTGTGAAATGTTTGTCGCTTCCCAGTTATATCATTTGGAAGGGGGACTTTTTAGTTAGAGTCAAACACAGTTGTTCAGGAAGAAATAAAACGATACTGAAAGAACTCACACAGTGAATTTAGTGATGGAGGAAAACACATTTAAATAATCTTATAAGTAAGAAAATCCCAGTCTGCATCTAAGAGCATCACTGCTTTCAGGAGCCTTTCCAAACACCGTTTATAAAACTTCTTGGTCGTCTTTTAAGGCTCACCTCTTTTCAGAACTTACAAACTTCTTAACTCATATATTTTGATCAGAAAGGTGTTTAGGTTCATTCCATGCAAAAAAAAACAAAAAAATGGACATAAATGAAGTCTGTCTTAGAAAGATACTTAGACTTGCCATTAACAAAGTGTAGCCCGGGGACCAGCAGCATCAGCTGCGACAGGGAACTTCTTAGAAATGCTAACTCCAGAACTCCCCACCCCAACCTACTGAGTCAGAAGTCTGATTCAGTTATAGCGAGGAAATCTGAAATCAGAATCGCAGCAAGCTGCTTCGCCATAGTCCTCTAGAAGATTTTGATGCTTGCCGAAGTTTGTGACCCAGTGCAGTGGACCCAAAAGTAAAAACGATGAAAAAATATGGAAAGAAACCAAGAAGAGAAAAGGAAGAGAACTTTAAAGAAAGTCAGTATTCACTTTCTCTTTGAAGCTGTGATTGAACACTCTTAGGGACAGTGACTCTCCTGTCCCTTTCATGATCCATTCAACAGATATTTGTTGAGAATCCAATTAATGCCGGGACAGAGCTAGGTGTGGCATATTCAACGGGGGCTGGGTGGGGTGGGGAGGAAACTATGGTTTTTACTGTGTTCTTAAAATATATTTTTGAAAATGTTTGTTCATCTTAAAGCTGAATACTATGTTGTGGTTTTGGAAAATTAAAGGGGTTTGATCGTTTCTGGTTCAAAGGCAGTGCTTGCTGAGCCCTCCTGCCGAAAGCATGGTGAGAGGGCTTGGCCCCACTTGGCCTGACCGTGAATCCTCAATTTCCGTGCCACAATAAGTCTTTCTAGGCCACTAGCCTTTCTTCACTGGGCAGAATTAGCACCCATGAAACGTCTCACCAGTGAGCAACATGTAACAAAAATATCAAGCCCTGTTCGATTCACCTTGCGCCACTCATTCTCGCTGAAGAGGAGATGGCTTGCGGTCCCTCCGTCTGTCTCGCTTCATGAGCCCTTGGAGCTCAGCTAGAGAAAGCAACCCTCAGACTCTGACATCTTCAAAACCCAAGTGCATTTCAGCGAAGTGCCGGAAATGTCAGAACCGCCCCTGCTGCTTCCTCTTTCTCCTATTTTATCTCTAGTGGACCCCTTGTTGGGCTGTTTACCACTTTATCTTCTCTCCCTGACAGCATGTTTTGTTGTTGTTGTTGTTCTGTCCAGGCTGTGAGAGCATCCCTGCTCCTCTCGTTGCCCCACGTCGTGGATCCCTGGTTGCATGGACCACCACTAATCTCCAAAGTGTTGCGCTGTCTTGTTCTTCCTTTAATAATGCATCGCTCTCGTGACTGGGAGCAGACAGGCCCAGCTCTGGCTACCTTAGCTTTGGGTTTATCCTGCTGACGTGGGTCTCCTTTGATGTACGAGGACATTTGTGGCGCAGCAGCAGAATTTTAGCTGCTTTGATGTGCTCTCATTCCGATTCAGTGTATACTGCATGCCTTTTACATTCAGAGGAACCAAATAAAGGATTGTCTCTCTTGCTTCTCACATCTAATTTTTGCCTAATCGCCCTCTGATGCTATCAGTGTAAGGGAACGTTTCTTTCGACAATGTATAGTATTTCAATGGAAAACACACACACACAAATAATATCAGGCAGAATGTAGTCATTCACAAGGTCTTAAGCAGCTTTTTATCTCTCCCCTTCGCCTCATGTCGCATTTGCATAAATGGTTCTTTAATGCAAGGAGAATTGGCTGAGGATAAAACTAAGTCAAATTCTCAAAGAGGTTTAATACTCGATAATCACTTATAGACGTTACGATTAAACATACTATTAATCTATGTTTTTAAGCTACATAGTCAAAACCAAGTATTGTAAGCGGATTTGTTTCAAAGCCAGCAGTGTGCAGGAGTGCTGTCTAAATTCACCTGTGGATTGTGCTGGCCCAGATGCTGACTGCCTTGAAGACGAGACACTTGAGAGAGGGATATTGGTAAAGGGTAATTCAGAGGGATATTGGTAAAGGGTAAATCAGTTTCCCTCTACTCGCCAACATCTGGCCGCTAACTGTAATTTAGGCCTTTCATCTGGCCATGTGCAGATAATGAAAAACACCAAAGAATCTAAAGTGAATCATAGATTTATTTCCTTATTTATTTGCACACTTTTACTGGCGAGAAAATAAATTGAATCATTATCATTAATGAGTTTTATGGATGATACAAGGGTTTTATTCATTTTTAATATCCTCAAATTTATTTAACCAGATATTTAGGAGATCCATATCTGGAAATTTTTATAGAAAATCTATTACTGAGTTACTTCACACTCTAATATTTTTTAATGAAGCTCTTTTGCCATCATTGAAACCCTTGAGTGGAAGGAGTTTTAATTGCAGAATTATGTTTGAATATAATATCAGCCTATTTATGTGTGCAATACTCATGTTGATTTCATATGCATTTATTTACTTGGTTCTCATTTGAGTAAGAAAAGCAGCATAGTTATTATTAGTCCTGTATTATGGTTGAAGTAATGGAGGCTCAAAGATGAGTGGATTCTAGGACTGAGGTTGACCTAATTCAATGCTCTTTATAGCATATCAAGTCTAATTTTGCATCTCTTGTAGCATATAATAATTTAATAAAATAAATTGATTTTTAGATGCACTAAAAATTTTTACATGTCACAACAGAAATCCTAAAGGGAACCCTGTATGAATTATAAAACATTGGGAATGTATTTTTTTGGTAGTTGATGAAAAAGCTAATAAAAAAATTATAGAACAGTTGTGAACAGTCAAGAGTTTAACCTGTCCTTTAAATTTAACTCTAGACTCCTTTTTCAACATCTGATTATTTCATTTTGTCATCAACAATAATTAGCGCGCTTATATTTGTTCAGCCTTATTTTTGTCCCTTTCATAACAAGAAATCAAATGGAATTCTTTCATATTTAAGGATCTAGCCTTTCATAAGGATTTTATGCAGAGACTCAAGTGTTATCATGTTCTCTGTGATGTGAACCTGAATATGACAATCACATAAGATCAAGGTGGTCAAAATGTCCACTTGCAGGTCCAGGGGACACAAATGAGATGGAAACTCCCTCTACTCAAGGGTTTCAATGATGGCAAAAGAGCTTCAACTGTGTGATGTGAGGCCATTTTGATGATTGATGAGCAGAGTTTCTCACAGAATCAGAGAATCTTAGCAAATTCATAAAAGATGTCATGTGGTTATATAATTCATCTTCTGACCAATGCATGAAATCTTTAATTTCTCTCTAACTGAACCCTTGGGTTTATCTATGTAGCTAGCTAAGTAGCTGGAATTAAGTATACTCTAGACTAGTTGCTCTCAAGTCAGAATAACTTTGCCCCCTCCCAGAACATTTGGCCATGTCTAGAAATAGTTTCAGTTGTTACAATGGGGAGGAGCTTCGAGGATCCAATAAATAGAGGCCAGAGATGCAGAGCACAGGACAGCCCCCCACGACTAAGAATGATTTTGTCCAAAATGTCAGTAGTGCTCAGTTTGCCTAATTTAGTCAAAATGTTAAGTTGCTGTAATTACTCATAAAATTCAACTCCCTGCAAAATCAGTTTTTGAGGAAATATACCACTAAAACAGTGATAATATGCTACACGATTTTAGATAATTAAATTTGTTCTCTGCTTTTACGCTTGTGTACATATGTGACAGTGTTAATAAACCAACAGATTTCAAACTTTTCTGACCAGAGAAACTTTAAAAAAGGCACAAGAATTTATGTACCTTTTCGGTTACGGTGTGACACTTAAATATGTCACTAAAATTTTTCTCTTAAAAAAGAGTGAGCTGATCATTTTCTTGTTAACTCCTTATCATCAGACACCTATTCGGTGCCCAGCTGCCTAGCTCCCTTCTCCCCGGGGCTCTTTCTGATTTTCCTTACTCTGAGTTTTGGTAGCATTGTCTACTCCCAGACTTCAGCGTGTGTTTCTTATATTAATAAACCTATGCATGTATGTATTTGTCCTCCTAGATTGCAATCAGTTTGTTTTTAGTTTTAGTTTTCCTCCTAGAGAATCATAGCTCCTCGTGAGGACTGGATGATTTGGTAATTTCAGACTGTTTTCAAACATGATTTTGCCTGTCTGGTGTTACGAGCTTCTTCCTAGGTGTGCTCATTCTGGCCCCATGAGGCTAGTATTAGTGCTTGTGCCTTTTAAATCCTCCCTCTAATCTGCTCACCTTCTTGCCTGGCTAACCTGTCAGGCCTTTGCCATTTATAATATTTCTCCTTCAGCAGTTTTCCCTGCTACCTTGCTGATTGCTTTTCTGCACCAAGAAACTCTCAGCCCAATTTGCCTCTGTGAGTGAGTGAGTGAGTGAGAGAGAGAGAGAGAGAGAGAGAGAGAGAGAGAGAGAGAGAAAGGCAGGCAGGCAGAGAGAGAGAGGAAAGAGAAGAGAGGAGAGGAGAGGGAGAAATAGCTCTGTCTTCCTTCAGTGGCTTCCTTTGTACCCCCACATGGCATTTTTCTATTTCCAGGTCTTTTTCACGGGCAATGTGGGCAGGAAGAGCTCCAGGGTCTTTGCTCTGCCTGGCTGCTAGTGTTACCTCCTCACCCAGCCCCAGATGGCTGGGACCACACACGTGAATGCTCTCTAATCCCTGCAGCTTTGTCACTGCTCAGAACTGCTTAGATGCTTACTGAGCTCTGACTGGTTTCTCATCATCCTCTTGTAGCATTGAGGTGCCTTTCTCATTTATCACAATAGTGATAGCAATCCACGTTCCCGGCCTTGCCTCCGGGGCCCCCTACCCTGTTGCCAGCCTTTGAGATTGATACTTGCCATTTCCATCCCTGGGTTTGCTCTGGCCTCTGTGGGCATGTTTGCTAAAAGAGCATCATCACTCTTGCTGCCTGTGGTGGGGCAGGAAGCTTCCTTATAGATTCGTGGAGAATCACTCTTCTTCCTCCTTCTTCTGTCGGCCTCTTTCTGTGCGAAAGGGAGCAGCTGCCCAAGAGGAGTTCTCAGGAAGTTACCACTTCTAGTAAAATGCTCTTGTTTCCACCAGGAGGGCCTGGCCCAACTTACCAAGGCTAGGATGACCCATGGCAACCGTCTTCCCCAATAAGTTTTGCTCATACCGCCCACTCAGATCTTAGTTTTCGTGCAAGCACGGATTCCCTCCTACGCAGTGAGAGGGGTGAGCCCCCGAGGGGAGAATGTGGTGACTGTTTTCCTAATGCGTGGCAATGAGTGGCACAGAGGTCTTCTGAACTAAGAGGAGAAGGAAAGGGCTAGTGGAAATCTCTGAGTAATATGTAATACGTGTGACTGTTTTTATAGTGTCTTCTGGAAAGTTTGTTCCCACATTTACTCTTTAACTCAAATAATTCTGGTAATGTGCTTTCCGAGACAGACATTAGCAGTGAACATAATAGTGGAGGACTCTTTCTAGACTCTAGTGAACCAGAAGGCCAAATTGTGACAAGTCTATATGGAGCTTTTCATTTTTTGCTATTCAATGTGCTGCCCATGATTTGGTATGTCAGCCTCACCTGGGGGCTTGTGACAAATGCAGTTCAGTGACCCACCCTCGACCTACCAAGTCAGATTCTGCATTGTAACAAGATTCTCAGGTTCTGCATATGCACATTAAAATGTGAGATACTCTGATCTTTTTGTTATTGCATTTAATCCCCAGAACGATCTCCTTTGGTAATTATTAAGTGTCCTATTTTACCGAAGGGGATTCTGATGCTCTTGAGTGGTGAAGACATTTGCCTATTGTCACTGGAAATTCAATCCTGTCTATACAAAGGCGAAACACCACATTCTTTTCACTGTCTACTGCTACTGTGTAGATATTTATGATGAAGTCAGCATTAGTTATTTTCCTTTGATTATATTTTAAGTGTTATAAAGGAAAATGTTTTGGTCTCTTTGAGATGTCATTTGCCAAATGGGAAAAACATTTTCGTGGGAGATAGTGCCCCTAAAAACTCGATGTACAGAAGGCATGCAGAGATAGTACGTTTTACCTGAGATGGATGGCTCAGTTTAGTTCATAGCCATGTGGCAGAAAGAGAACACACTGGGGCTCTCAGTAGACCAGATCCAAGGATGGTCACAGCAAGATAAATTATGTGTTAAAGAGATAATTACCAAGGCCTTTCCTCTAAACAGCAGCTGGAAATAGGCTGCAACAGATGGAGCCAGGAAGAGTGAAAGGGTTGTGGGACAGCCTCAAAGGAGAGACAGTTGTCCTCAAAGCAACAGTTTAAATGAAAGCCCCTGGATAGCGAAAGTTAGAGACGCATGTTCCGCACATCGGATTGTGTAGGGCCCTTAACCCTTGCCCTAAATAGATCTTAATGGTTATAAGAAGAAAGAAGAAAATGAATCAATGAGATTTTTTTTTAAATTGTATTTTATTTGACATATCACAGGAGATTGATTTATAAGTTTTATTTATGTTCAAATTAGTTATTTCTTCTCAGGCAGATTTTAACCATTGAGTCTCAACTATCTAAAACAGGAATAGCTATCCACTTATGATTTAGAAGAGTGTTTAAATTCAGAATACTTCTTCTCCGTCCCTTTCTAGTCATAGAAAATATTACAAGGCCTCCAGGAGGCACTCATGAGAGGTCATCTATTTGAATTTTCATCTGATCAGCTTTAAATGAGTATTTAGATACCAAATTCTAAGCTAGACTGCCCCTCACTCACTTGTTTTCACAAATATTAGTGGTAAGAGCCAGTGGAAAGATGAGGGCTTTGGGGTAGAATGGTGACACATGGAGACTCGCTGATTCAATGCCACTATTATTACCACTATTAACTATCCCTAATTTTCAAAAACAGACCCAGGGGCTGGAGTTTCTTTGTGATTTGGCTGCTTACTCCCCCAGCTCCCTGCCCCACCCACACAATTTCCTTAGCTCTGCTGAGTTCCTAACATGCACAGAGCCGTTGATGGGCGGCTGCCACTTTGTGACACACAAAAATGGTCTTGAGCAGTGTGGATTTCTGCCGCTCTGGTTAGTCTCCTGGTTTTAATCAAGAAAACCCTAAGGCACTCTTTCCGTATGTGGTGTTGCAACAGATGTTGTTTTAGTTACTAAGAGTGGTGTAAAAAAGATAGTTTCATTTCTAATGGCCCACCTGGAACCACAAAGTAGAAGTTTATTAATTTTTTACATTAATGTAATCTACTTAGCTCACAGACTACCTTCCCTTTGGAAAAATCTGCAAGATTTAGTCATATGGCTCAAAACACTATACAGCAATTGCTCCAAACAAAGTTTTGAAGTTATGTGAAAACAAACAAACAAACAACACTTTAAAAAGTTACATCTAGGCACTGATATAAACAAAGAACATTTTAGAAAACAGTCCTCAAATTAGATTGGGATGTAAATTAAAATGCATATTCTTCACACCAAAATAGAATGAGGCTAAAATAATAAAGTGGTGCTATGTATTTACTTAGCACTTCGGATTTCCAAGTGGCATCACTAATTTGTTATCATATCGTACACTCTACCTCTAAGCTTAGCGTATAGTCTACTTCTAAAATGCCTTAAAATGTATTAACATAGTAAATGGATTACGGGGGTATAGTTAGATAAATTACATATGGCCTTGACCAAATGAACAGCAGTGAAGCCAAGGGACCCATAATTCCCACTCTTCAGAAACTAGGAAGGCTTGGAGAGATCAATCAAAGAGGCGTGGACAGTGGCTAAACACTTTCACTCTTCTTTTCAGCCATTGGAATAATGAATTTTGTCATTACTGAGCTCTAGTTGCTCTTACAAAGTATGGGAGCCAGATAGATGAGGAAAATCAGATCAAAAATTAATACACATTTGGTTGAGGAAGTGCAGCAGGAAGAAACAAATGTACGTATAATTTCTCTAGTCACAGGGCATGATGTCGGTGGTCTCTTATAACAATGATTAAATAATAAGAGTTGGAGAGTATGAGTCAAGAAGAAAACTTAAGCGCAAAGTAAAGAAATGTCATCATCCAGAACTCAGTAACAATTAGTGGTAGTTCATTTTGGGGCCTGGTACTTAATCCCCTGGTCTCCCATGTTTTTTGCCTCTAGCTCAAATATATATCAGGATGAAAAATGGCCTTAATTCGGGTGAGGCAAATGGGGCCATTGTCGACCTTGCTTCTGTGTTTGGCATTCCCACATCAGTCACTCCAGGAATAAGACACTGAATTCTTGTTAAAACGTACACACAGGATCTAGGTTGCGGTTGGGTCCAGGGTGTTGGCATTTTAAGATAACAAGGTCTATTGAAGCTTTAACACCGCTTAATTCATCTTACTGAATAACAGACCTCTAAGAGACGT
Source organism: Rousettus aegyptiacus (assembly GCF_014176215.1). Taxonomy (NCBI): domain Eukaryota; kingdom Metazoa; phylum Chordata; class Mammalia; order Chiroptera; family Pteropodidae; genus Rousettus; species Rousettus aegyptiacus. The sequence goes on from NW_023416287.1 coordinate 78,680,223, forward strand.
GACATAAGATAGGATCAGTCGACAGAAAATAACTTTTGTCATCTCTGCATCCACAGAACCTAACAGAGTTTTAAATAAATATTTTCTCATTAAATAGTTGTTAGTAAGTGAACGAATAGATGAATAAGGATGATAAAGAACTGGGTCATAGATGTTTTCTAGGAAAGAAGGGAAATGTGCAGTGTAGGTGGGGCACTTTGAGAGATTAAGGCATAAACATGGCTGGATTTCAGAGAGAATGTGAAAAAGGGATGTGAGTAAGAAGCGCCAAATTTTGCTCTTTGATGTGGCTATGGCTAGCCCTGCTAAGAACAGAATTCTCAGTAGATTCTAATTTGAACCACACACCCCTTCTATCTCCTTGCCTTTCATCAGAGCCAGTTACAAAGGATGGGATCTTCAAGAGAATTCCTACAGAATAATATACCCTCTTGGTATAAAAATCTCTCCTGAGAGAGCATTCATGCCCACCTGCTTCAGAGTGAGAATCTATAAGGATAGTTCTTAGAAGCTTGGTGAGATTCTCTTGGATTTTCTTTCTTTTTATCATTTCCTTTTTGTTTTTAATAAGTGAGCTGGATATTTATAGTGCTTCTACATCCATTCATTTCAGGCCTGTGAAAAGGACTGTTTGCCTGCCCATTGAGTGTGAATTATAGGGCTGACATTTAATGGTGCAGCTTCTTTTGCTCAGTGCCCTCAACAATTGAGAGATGAGTTAGAAGAGAGTGATACTGCATAGTAAATGTCTCACACAATGGGAACTCGCCATTTTGATTTGATTTGATTTTTTTAAATGTAAGGTTTGAAAAAATAGTGTGTGGTATATTGACATTATTCTAAATTGCACTGTTAGGAGAACATTAAGTTTTTCATTTCACACTTTCTGAGTCTTAAGCACCATTGCTATATAGAAAAATCAGTCATTCTCTGATGATTCATGTGCAGATTTGTACCAATAAGAATTGGTCATAATTATGCCAAGGCCCCTCTTTCAAGGAAGTTCATTGAGGGCACAATAAAAGAAAAGCTAAAGGAGAATCTCCCTCTCTGCAAGAGTACTATGTAAATTCGAAAACCATAAAGGTACAAGTAATTTCATAGTATAATGGAAATCTACTTTGAATATACTGTTGTTATAAACCATGGGTGCTGATACAGTCATTTGGGGATCAGTTGATAGGGGCTTAATGACAAATCTGTGGACACATTTATTTTTCTTGAGTTTGCCCTCAGGCTGTGGAAATAAGAAAACACTTAATAACATCTTCCTATGATGCATTTTCTGTGAAAATCACTGAGAATTTGGAATCACTGATTTTTATCACTGACTTCTAGAGTAGCTGGAAAGTCATGAGAAATAGTCATTTGTCTGAGACCATTTATCTTAATAAACAGCAATTCTTGCAGCACGATAGTGAATCAGGAATGAGAGTAACAAGAGGCCCACAAAAATGGGATGAGTGGCTGAGATATCAGGAGTGAGAAACGTTTGTATTGATTCGCGTCTGAAGAGTACGTGAATGCGTCCGTGTCGTGTTCTCCCAAGCTTCTCAAGTGCTCTGTCCTCCTGTGTGTGAAATGCTGTGGATCTGCTTTTATTTATTTTATTTTTACCTTAATTTTTTGTTTTAAACTTTACCACCCACCATTAAAAAAAAAAAAAAAACCTAAAGACAATTATTTCTCTTTGAACATTACGTTGCCTTTTCTTTCCTATTCAAAGAGCCTACTGTTGAATTTTTAAATACCAGCATTTTCATCTTCAGCCTGACATAGTCATTTTGGAAAATTTGAATCCATAGAGGTATTTTCTAGCTGGATTTGATATGATTACTGCCCTTCTTTAACCTTAAAAGTACAAAAGGAAGTACTCTAAGCACCTAAGGGAATCTGGCAGGCAATAGCAAACAAAAGTTCAAGATGGGTCAGGTCCCACAAAGGAAAATTAAATGTATTATTCTTATACAACGAGATTAGCAAATCCTCCATAAACCTCGGCTAGTCTTTCCTTCTTTTTATTCTAATGAGTTTAGTGTGCAATAATGATGGTACAGGCTTCATCAGAATTCTGCCAGTGGAGTGGAATTTTCAAACTCCTTTTGCAAATGAGATCTGCACCATAAACCATAGTCATCCATCATAGAGAAGTAACTTATGCCTGATAAAAGGCTGTTTGGGCAGAGTCAATCAAACGAACATTATTAGAGCTTGGTATTACACTGTCCTTTAGGTGATGGAGAAGGAATGTAATACAGTTATGGAATGTGATTTTTTTTTTCTTTTTATGTCTCTGTCCCTTTTGAAAGACTAAACTCTATTCTAACATGAACATCTCAGAGTGACATTCATAATCTTTGTTATAAAAAGAGACCTTCTCCTACTTCTCATCTGTCAAGAAGAGTTCGAGCTGTGTAGAGTTGTCATAATATAGCTAACACTACAGCAAAATGATGTTTCAGCTAAAATTACAACTCATAATTGTTGGTTATTAATGAAAGGTAGGCTGAGCACTTGTGTTAACTAAATGAAGACAGACAAAAAAATATAACTTTTAGTACTTTGGCCATGATGGATTTTGAACTGATAGGCCCTTTAGATACCATCTAATTTAGTGGTTTTTCTAAACCTTACTTCGTTTTGGAGCCCATTTTTCAACCTATACCATATGGCCTTAGGATACAAAGAAACAGTCAAAGTTCAGGAGTTCTCATTTAGATACACGTCGGGGGCCTTCTCAGTCTTCCTTTATTCTCTTTGCCCATCCCTCTCGATTGGCATTGCCGAGACTTTAAAACATAGCAATCTAGCCCATTTTTTAATTGATACAGATTAACATTCTAATGGCCAAAAACATAAATAGATTTGAATAAGGCTGCAGAACTTACTAAATGCAAAACAATTATAAAGATTCAGCAGTTTTTGCTTCTACGCAGATACCTTCCTCACCGTGCAGGACTGCTCTGTTACGCTGCTCTGCCGCGGGACAAACGCGAACACACGCAGGGCCAGGCAGTTACCAGCCCAAAGCAGGTGGTGAACCTAGAAATTTACACCTCACATAGAGAGTTGCCCTGAAGTTTCAGGTGCTGCTTTTGTGAGGAAAATAGGGCCCAGGATTCCTTGACTTTTTTTTTTTTTAATTGGAAAATTACAACTTAGTGTGATAATTATAATAATTTGTTATTGATAATCAAAAATGACTACACTGTGGAACAAAACTTATTCACAAGTCAAATTCAGCTAGTACCAATAGTCACTGTAAATACTGGTGTAGTCAAAGCCGTGATGCTGTGTTATCGGGAACACTAAAAATTAAAACAGCCATGTGATTAGGTTCATGAGGTATATCCAGTGATGACCCTTATGAACAATCCTTAACAAGCCATCGTTAATTTAGTCAATAAATATGAATGTAAGGTCTACTACACATAGGGCTCTATTCTGTGAAAAGCTCATACTCCCAGGCTTTCCAGGGCTCATATTTTAGCGGAGGGAGCCAAGTACACAACAGATACTTGGAAGAAAGTGAAAAGAGCTAAAATAGAGATGTATCTTTGGTATTATGGGGCCACCAAAAAAAATAAGACTTGCATACCTCTGCTTAGAAAAGACTTCTCTAGGGGAGTTGTGAAGAATGTATAGGAATTTGCCAAAAAGTCAAGAAAACGGGCATTCTAGGCAAAAAGAACGCACTCATATAAGAAAGGATTTGAGGAAAAATCCTACCTTGATCAAGGAACTGCAAGTAATTGGCATGACTGGAGGGCATGGAGGACAGAGAGAAGGAGGAAGAGGGAGATTAGGCTGGAGATTAGACAGCCGCTAGTCAAAGGTACTCAGCTCTGTGCTAAGGAGTGTGTACTCTATTGTATAGTTACTAGGACAGTATTTAAGGATAGCAAGTAGGGTGAGGCATCACCTTTTTATTCTAGAATGATCATTCAAATGACATGTATGAAGACAGAGATAGGAGAAAGAGGGACCAGTATTGAAATATATATTCCAGGTTGTACTCGATGAGGGTTATAAAAGTGGTGAGGTTGGGAGAATGAAGGGGATGGATTTATGGCAGTAGGGTTCACAGGATCTGGCTGCTGACTGGCTAAGAGAGAGAAATAGGAAATAATTGAGGAGACAGACACCCAGGTTTCTGGCTAGAGAGTCTGGAATGACTGTGGCCTGTTTAACCAAGGAGGAGGATAAGGAGCCGGCAGATAGTGGCCTCAGACGAGACAGGCTTCTGGAGCTGGGCTGCTCTTGCCATGGCTGAGAAGGTCTCCAGCCTGCCACGTATCCAGTCACTGGCTTGAGGAATTCACTACTAAAATGAAGTGTTTTTCTATTTTTCTCTAGCACAGTTTCCAAATATAAACTAAAATATGATTTTGAATATTCAAACATTATAAATTAAAAAAAAAAACTAATCTTATTAGAAATAGCTCAGTCATTGGAAGACTTTTATGCCAAGAAGCATAAAATCAACTTTTTTTTTTTTTTAGCATAACACATTTCAGTGCTAAAAACAAACAATAGCAAAGCCACTAAATTCCTGCCAAACATGACCAATAGTGTTTTTCAGCTGGCTTAATGAGCACTGAGCTAGAAGGTTGAGATAAAAGCAAACAGGAATCTTTTTTTATTTCCCCCACAAAAATACAAATTTAATGCTTGGCATTTTATTTTGCATTTGAATATGGAATAACTAACTTTATATCAAGAGGGAAGGGTCAAAAGATACTTTCACTCCTTCCCTGGCTTAATGTCATATAAAACCACATTTTAGTGTTCTGTTGTTTTGAAATCTAATATTTACCTTCTCCAAAGTGTTTTCTGAGTATTCATCTGAAACACTTATTGAAACTCTTCAGCTAGATAGCTAGACCCAGTGGCAGAGTGATCTGAGAGAGAACAGTTGACCATGTAAATTTTTAAATTAGAATAAATCCAAACCTTAAGTGTGGTCAAAAGCAAACACAGTTTCTTTGGTTGGTAATCCAGCAATTGCAAACATAGTGAATCACTGTATAATTCTCAAATAATATGCCTCAGTGAGGTTAGTGGATATATTATAAGCAGGCTACTAATTTCTTTTAATTTACAAAAGCAGTGCTTTTTTTTCTTTTCTTTTTTTTTTCTTTTCTTTTTTTTTTTTTTTTTAACAGCGACTGAGTTTAGTGAGAGTGGGACATGCAGTGCAGGGCGAGTGGGACATGCAGTGCAGGGCAAATGCAGGAGAGCTACCGAACAATCATAATAAGGACGTTACTGCAGGAAAAAAGAGAGAAAACAAAACAAAACAAGTAAAAAGAGCAGGGTGATAACTTTAGTTCAATCCCTAAGTAACTGTTCCTTCCATTCAAGAGAATTTATAGTTACTCCACTCGGCATAGGAATAATGCCAACAACTACTAATAATAACAATTTCCGATGAGTGCAGTGGTTACCGCAGTCTCTGATTTAAAAAGTAGGTTTTGAAACAGCAGGAGTATTGCCAACGATATTTGATTTTCTAAGAAGATTATTCACAAAGAATCCTGCAGCTGCACTTATTTACCTCCTCTCTTCTTGGCATCATTATGCAGACACAAATACTGAGAAAAATACTGTAAGGAGACTGCATAATTCTTTATAAATACACCTGCTTTATAAATTCACATATATTGTGTGCTCTTCAAATGCAAATTTTAAATGTTGTTTATCTGTTATTTCTCTACTTGGGTCTCTCTGTGTGTGTTCTCTCCTGAAGGTAATGATATGTTCAGATATTCAGTTTCTCTAACTCGAGAATGGATTTCGAATATGTGAGTGGGGAATATTTCAATGAAATGAAAAGACCAAAGAGACGCAGACAAAATGATGCTTCGCTTGGGAATTAAGATTCAGTGTAGCCCTTGAGATATTTATCCAGAACTCCTGACTTTCTAGTAACTGGCCCCTAGTTTGGGAATCTAGTGTTGCAAGTCTGTTGAGGGAGGATGGTGGTATCGTCTCCTACAATAGAAGAATGTAGAGACCGTAGCCCGCAACCTCCTCAGCACTTTTTGTAACTTCAAAACCTCTTTTCTCTCTACACAACAGCCTAACGTTAATTTTAACTTGACTTAAAAAGGAAAGATGATAATAAATTTTGTAGGATGTTTGAAACTGTGGACACTGTTTATCTAGAATCTGCATGATCCCCCAAGTCTACAATGCCATTAAGGGTGCTAGAAATTAGGGGAATCATTTTATAAACTATATAAATGTCTAACCAATGTACCGTATACTTGAAACTAAAAAAATAAATAAAATAAAAAGTGCTGAGCAAACTCACCAGACCCACAGAGATTCTTCATCTCTTTAGCAGTTCATTTTGAGGAGAGTTGAGTAGAACCTTGTCTTCAATTTTAAATCGTGGGGTTATATTAGATTTAGCATAATGCCCAGAGAGACATTTGAATTCAATTGATTGGTTTTTGTGCTATAGTCTCAGGAGCCCTGTTTGCTAGTTTTCATCCTCAGTTCTGTCTGAGTCGTTCTGAGAGAGTTACGCTGTTCACAGTAATAACCTCAGAACAATTTTAAAGCAATTCTCTTCTCCATATTCTTAAAAAGACCTTAAAGACTTCAGTCCTCCTATGAAAACAAAATATTACTTACAGATGGAAGAGACACCAGAGACCCCTTAGCATGCCTAGGGATTTCAAAAGAAGCAAAATGACTCCTTCATAATAAAGATCCCCCCATCTTGGTCTAGACCTTTAACCCTTTGATATTAGTATCAAATAACATCATCAACAAAAAGCCAGTGCTAAAGATAGCGAGGGAATCAAAGAGTCTCTGATGGCTTTTGCCTTCCAGAAATCTTTAGCATAGTTGGGAAGACTGAATATACAATTTAAAGGATATATATACATATACATATATATACATACATACATATATGTGTGTGTGTGTGTGTATGTATATGTATATATACACACACCAGGCAGCATATGTTAAGGGTCAGTGGTTCTGCAGCAGGAAATAGTTGCCATTATGAGTTGAGAGGCACAGGACAGCAGTATGCCAGGCGGTGGGAGACGTCTCACAGAGGAAGGGCTACTTATTTGGACCCCCAAGGATGGGCTGGCTCAATCTCATGAGAATGGAAGATATTCAAGTCTGGGAACTGGCGGGATATGCCAGTCTAACCTTGGAAGTAGAATGTTTTGTTTGGTGGATGAAGAATATCCTTTTCTAGAGGGTAGAATGTTCACGAAAAGAAATCGTGTTAGATAAGCTTATGGAGAGATTTTAGTGGCTGGCTAAGAATTTTGAATTTTATCCAAGGGGAAAAGAATCCATAAGACTTTAGAAGACTCTGAGGAGAGAGTTTCTAAGATTTATCTTCCCAGAACTGATTGATGTGGGCTATGAGGGCGGGTGGTGGTGGTGGATTGGGGGAGGGGGGCAAGGCAGAGAGAACTGCCTTTCACTAGAGATCAGTGCATTTCACAGATGAGATTCTAAGTGTTCATATCAGAATGGCAGCAGTAAAATGGTGTGGACATAATCCTTATAAGTAGTCTCCATATTCCCAGGTCATTCATAGAGGTATAACTCTTCCTTCTCACCTAAATATCATACCTCTCACCCAAAGTGTCCCAAGTGACTTGCCAAATGCATTGAAATGAATTTGGAGAATAGTTTCATAGGAAGTAAAATGGAGAAATTAATGTTTACTAGTTTCTTTCCTTAATGTTAGTCTTAATCTCAGACCTTATTGAAAATTAGGAAAAAGCTATAGAATTTTCCCTAGGAAAAAAGATGTACCTGTAAAGAAGATTATGCATACAGTTTAAGGGATTTGTCGTCACTTTGAAACACATTCATAGATGCTAACTTAAGAGTCCTTAGAGACTCTTAATAGGTAGATTTTTATAAAATATTAATATATATTTTAATATCTTTGTATTTATGTTTCTTGAGTGCTTAGTATATGTCAGTTTGAATGATAGTTTCAAAGCCCAGGTAGAAGTGACGAATCTGCAGCACTTGCTCCTAGTTCAGAGGATCAGGAAATAGCAATGAAATGGTGACACTTGAGCCGGCAGACCTGCACAGGAAGAACAGTTGGGAGTGACCTTTTTATCGTGATTAGAGCCTTATTTGGGACCGTACTCCAGTAAATCTAATATACTAAAATGAATAACAAATAATAATTTAACCATAGGGTTAATATTCAGTTGGGGAAACAATTTCAAAAACAAGCTTGTCTCAGAGAGTTAAATAGAATAGAACTGCCTTCCATCCCTATAATTTCCCTAAGTGATCCTTTAGGAGTGTTGGCCAATAGCCACATTATTTCATCATTTTTTATGGCAAGACAGATAGGAAGTAACCAAGATTCGATTAAACTTGCTGATGTGGATGACAGAAAGAATAAAAAGTTGGTCAAAGAATAATTGCTATTTTCATTAATATTTACTTGGATGGTCCTATTATTCATAACTTTTTAACTCTTTCAGTAAATGCTTATTGAGCATCTACTATGTGTGCCAGGCATTGATCTATAGATGAGGTGACCATCTATCTGGTTTTCCCTAGACGGTCCAGCCATATGTCTAATGACCATATAATTATTCACGATGCCAGTTTTAGTCTCACAAGTGTTCTGGTTTGAACAATGAATTAAATTATTTGGGGAAATGTCACCTCAGGGAATATCTCCTTGGTGTGGCCAATGTGCCTTACTAAATCATTGAACCACAATTGCCTGTAGTATTTTGAATATAACATAAGCCTCATACAGACAGGGACCTTTGTTTGTCAGTACCTCCCTGAGCCTGGCTGGGACATTACTGTTGGGACATGATAGGAATTCTGTAAATATGTTATTTATGAGTGAATCAGTTTCACCATTTGAGAAAGTTGCTGCCACTGTAGTTTACCTAGAGGATTGTAAACAGCCAATGCCCATTAAGGCAGAGCAGGTTTAATTTGAAGAGGGATCAACACAAACTGAAAAATTATTTTAATGGTTCAAAAATATTATTTGGTTATCTGATTTTATCTTAGAAATATCATTTAGATGTGTTTATTTTGCTTTCGAAACCAATTTTTAAATATAAAGATATTAAAATTGTTTCCTTGGTTACTAAAGCTTTGGGTGGCATTATCTGTTGTTGAAATAACAACCCAAAACAGTACTTTTACTGTAGGAATGTTGGGAGTCAAATATTGTGGCTGCGGGAACTGGTGGACAGTTTCTTAGAATAGCACCAGGCCCAGAGTATGTCTCTTTTCCACTCCCTTCCACTTGTCAGGATTTTACTGGATACAGACATCATATTTTAAGGCTGTGACCTAGGGTATATGAGCTGTATTCTTATTTTACACAGGAATCCATCAAGCTTGGTTATCTTGTTTTCCAGCCTCCAAAAGATTAGAGGCAGAAAGTTAGAAAGAAAGCCGTTACAGGCAAGCAGATTTATGGTAATGGAAGAGATTGAAAAACCACAAAAAGGAGTCTAGGGATTCAAAAGGCATCATTTCTCAGGCCATTTAGGGGAGAGATAAAGAACCTTACACACCCAGCAGCCCAGGAAGCATCTCTGTGTTATACCACCTTGCCCTGGTTGTCAGTAATGATGGCCCTGGGCCATTGAGAGAAGGTTAAAGTAGGTTTACTGTACTCCGCTCAATAAGAAGACTGTGTGTAATCTATTTCAGTGAAACTGGTATTTTACTTGGGCTTTTTGGTTGTAAGTAATAGAGCCCCTAAATGCATTCCAAGAGAAATGTGTGTGTGTCTGTGTATGTTTACATGCACTTGTATTATGTGCCTAGGGATTAGAGATTGCAAGTAAAAAAGTAAAAGTGGTCAAAAACTGAGTTAGCCCATGCACTTGGTACTGTATCTCTCTTTTGTAGGTCCCTGGTATCTTTTTATTTTGTATATGATACCCGTTTCTTCCCGATTCTGATCCTTCATCATCTTGGTCTGCCATCATTTCTTTGGACTCTTCTCAAGGCCTCCTTTAGGTCTGAACTTCTTCTCTTATTCTCATTCTCTCTCTCTCTCTCTCTCTCTCTCTCTCTCTCTCTCTCTCTCTCTCTCTCTCTCTCTCTCTCTCTCTCTCTCTCTCTCTCTCTTTCTGATACAATTCCAAGAAGTTTTTTCCAGTTCATCTTTTCACATTGGTAGTGTCATAGTCTTCTGATTATCCTATGGTTTGCCAGCTCTGAATTAATTGCCTGTTCCTGCCCTAATTTGCAGATACAGGGAATAAATGGGTTTAGTTATCTTGTCTGATTCTGATAACCCACTAAACAGAAGCTACAGATAAGCTGGTTTCCCAAGGACTGGACTAAAGCTTTGGCAGATACTTTTTAAAAATCCAAAAATAGATAAATGTTCAAAAGTTTTGAGATTTAGCACAATATTTGGTTAACTGAAAATTTTGCTTTAAGTAGAAATATATTCCACTAATATTATACAAATAAAACCCTACTTATATACATTTCAGGAAAATTCAGAGCTCTAAGAAAATATTAATAACTTTAATATGCTTTGTGTGTTTTTATTGCATTATCAATTTTTTCCTCCCTAATATTTGAAAGGAACTTCTGCATTCTTCTTGGCTTATATTATTCACTCCTAAACAGGTCTCCGGTATCATCTTCTCTACTGGAAGGGTGACCGTATTGATCCATTGTCTTCACCATTTCCTTCTTTGTGCCTAATTTTCCACCCAGATTCTTTTGAAGGCAAGTACTTTGCATTCGAAGAGAAGGGTCACTGTTTCAGGAATGCATAAGTGTGGGCTGCCAGTGTTGCCGGTACTATTTTGCGATAAGAAACTAAGAAAGTTCTCAGAACAGTGATTCATGTTACAGTACATGCAGAAAATGTTATTAGTCTTATGACACATAAGGGACAGCTCACCTGTCACTCATTCATAGCACTTTGCTATATAACACAGCACGTGCTCGGGAAGTTCTGGCTTAGAATACCAACAGATTGGGGCAGAAAAAAAGTTAACTTTTAAAAAAGTTTGATTATTTTTACTGTTTCAAATAAAAACTAAAACTTAACATGTAGAGACATCAGAACTTTGTTTTTGACTTACATATGAAAGAGAGGGTTCTACACATCTTTTCAATTTTTGGGGACTCAAGAAAAGCTGATATTCACTGAGTGCTTGCCATGTGCCACACACTGTCTCAATCCCTCAAATATTTTGCTAATTTTAATCCTCATTACAAACTCTGTGGAATATGGACTAGTAGCCCCATTTTACAGTTGAAAAAACATTGGCACATAGAGGTTAAGTAAGTTGCCCAGGATCACAGAGCTACTAAATAGAGAAGTTGGGATTCCAACTCAGCCATGCTTAACTGTTCTACTATAAGCCCTGATTTTCACCTGGGTCTCGCTATATCTAACACAGGGAATTAAAGACCACAGGCCACATGCGATTCATTTAGAATCTCTACGTCCTTGTCGAACTTCATCATTTATACCTGCAGAAACCATTATTCACTGAGACAAAGATGTATGCTTCAGGTCATGTAGCTGGTTAGTGAAAGATCCAATCTGCTTGAGACCTAGGAAGAAGAAGAGAGAACCCGAAATAGTAGTAGGTCTTAAGTAAAGACCAAGTGGCTCAAAAGTAAGAGAGTTATCTGTTCCCTTTGAATGATCAGGGAGGAAGAATAGATCATACAGCAAAGAGATCTCAGCTGAAATTTAAGAGAAGGGATACACTGAAATATATATATATATATGTATATATATATATATATAGAGAGAGAGAGAGAGAGAGAGAGAGAGAGAGATTCTTGCATCTAACATACAAAACAAAAAAATGAATGAAATTAAATTAGAATTATCTCTAAATCTGTGTTAGAAATCTGGTTTTTTGTTTTTGTTTTTGTTTTGTTTGTCTTTTTGAAGAATCAAAATGAGCATAAAAGGCATGGCAGGTCTTAATACCTTTACAAGGGAATTTTAACTTTATAAATTACATTCATAATATAGAGTTTAATGGTTAATGCTACACCAAGAAGAAAATAGGATGAATAAAATAGGATGAAGCACACTTGGAAACAATTGCACTAATGCAAAATGAATCTTTTGAATAGTCTAGTGGTATTTTTAGCCATGTAGGAATTGCATACTATAGTACTCTATTACCAGCAGCCTTACCATTACGATGGAAGTGCAGACAATAAACTATGGAAATGCTTTTTCTCTTCATGGTGATTGGAAGTATTACGGTCAGAGTTAGCGTTGGGTCCTTAAAAATGTTAGAAAGTGAAATTAAAACATCACCTTCAGAGCTAAATGTTTGTTAATGCTTTTGTTGAAATGCATGCTGAAGAATCAATAGCATAATCATAAAGGATCAAAGGAATTACCAATAAATGTAAGTAATAACATTACAAATAAAAGTTTTTTAGACAAGGTGAGGGTCAAGCTTCCAATTTTTGTTAATAGAGTAAGTTGATGAACTGTATAGTGATCATAGTCAATAGAAATAGAATTAATTTAACAATATGATTCTTTCTGCTAGTGATTACAAACTAAAAATAGTACATATCAGAATCAGGGAGAAAAAGTTGACTTGTTGCCAGAATATTCTCTGATATTGTAAAATTAATCTTAGGCTCTTCACTGTGGATCACCGTGGACATGTATATTTTAGCTTTACTTGGTAAACTTATTCTCAGATGATTTTGTGAGCACTAAGACATATGTCTTCCTATTGGGTAGATTTTTTTCTTTACTTTCATGAGCTCCACTGTATCAGACTATCTCAAAAATGATTGTTTCATACTTGACTACAAAATTTACCGATGTTATTTTATAGCTCTTTGCTCTAAAATTCAGCACATGTGAAAAAGTCATAGCAAGAAAAAATATCCAGGGATTCCTTCCTTAGTGTATTTTTTTAAAGCTTTAAAGTTGATGTTCTAAGAAGCCTTATTTTTCTCACTGTAACAGCCACATCTAGAAAGAGAACTCTTATGTTGACATATCCATCATTTTCTAAGCATCCTTCCTGGCTCCGAAATAAAGAAGGACTTTAAATATTTGAGCATGAGTGTTTGGTTTCTTTTCTATGTGTGATCCCGTGACAAGAGAATAGAGGATTTTTCTAGTGACCTGTTCTGTGACCACTAATTCTCAATGCAACAAGTCACTTCATTTCCACCAGCACCAATGCCACTATTGTTGACCTGTCTGTATTCTAGGGTTATGCCCTTGCAAGTTTGGGAAAAGATTCAAGTGAATTTGAGATGATTATATTAAAGGAAAGGGAAATCGCTTTATCATGACAGTCACGAAGCAAGATGTCAGAGGGAAATATTCTTGTACATGAAGTTCAGTAAGTATTCACAGTGCTTTAAATTCAGTTGTGCATTCTCAAAGTAAATAGGTGGTTAAAGGCGTGGAATAAACGTGGAATCTGTTTTTGCGACGTAATGATTTTGTGTAGTTAAAAGCTACCGGCTATTTTATTCAATTACTTTGGTCTGCAGAAATGCATGCTTAATTAATAAAGGCAGACCATAATCATTTATCTTGTAATGAAAACCTTTTACAGATAGCACTAATGAAGATCAAACTTTGCCTTGCCAATTGCACCCATCGCGTGGTTCAGGGGCAGCCTGTGTGATGATTGAGGGACGGATAGATGCCATGTGCTACATCATTTGGAATTGTCATTAAACATCCACATATCAATTATGTCACACCAAGATTTATTAATGGTGTACTTATCAAATATTCATTGTATGGCACTAACATTTAAAGAATGTGTTCCACTGAGCCTAATGGATCTGTGCTTTGACTGCCTGGGTTATTTAGTGAATTAATTCCAGGGAATAATTTTGAAATACTGAAATCTGAGCTGATTCAATATGTCATGTTCTACGAGAGCTTAGCTGCTCTTCTTTGGGGGTAGTTATATGTTTTGTTGAGAAAGAGGAGTTGGCAGGTGTAGTGTGACATGGAGAAAGTGTTGTATTCCCATGCACACACACATGCACACTAGTGCATGCAGATTCATCGCACATGCATACATGTGTACACGTAGCCCTGGCCCCCAAATTGGACCATGAGTTGTTATTTAGACATAGTTGTCATGTTTTTATGTCTAGTCTTGTCATTAAAATCTCCAGAGATGATTCAAATTAGTAGCTTCAATCAGGATCTCTGTGTAACTTGTATTGATGTTCTATAAGCTTGTTTTGCCTGGTCATTACTGTCGCAGTATTAAAGAGAATTGCCACTCTGTACCTTGTTCTCTATTCAGAATGGATTTCCATATTATATTTATTTAAATACATTAGAGGTGTTCATTTTTGAAAATAATATTTATCTAAGAGTAGAACTTTCAAATATTTCTGGAGAATTTATTGTTAGGATTCATATATTAAATTTAAGTGGATGATCTATTACATTCTAGTACTGATGGAAATTAATGACAGATAACATCAATTTTATAACAATATATATTACTATTATTAGTGTTTCAAGTGTAACATGTACATCATACTGCATTTTTCTGCATTCATCTCAAATAGATACCCAGGTGTTTATTATTAATAAATATTGCATATTTTCTGATGCCTTCATGTGAAATATATGAGAACATTATTATATAGGATAGTAATGGTGGACAGTAGCCTTTTTCCCCAGCACACATTTGAGACATAGTAAAAATTATTCAGAATGCCAGATATTTTTATATTAAGTTTGTTAGTACACCAACTTTATTAATATGTTATATATTATGTATTAGGTGAAATGTTTATACAATACAGTTTTAAATCCGTCTAGTGATATTCCGGTTTAAAAAATAAGTTAGGCTGTCTTATCTCAACCTTTAATAGATCTCGATGTATGATATAATTTTGAACTTTCTCTACATTTGAAGAGTTAAGCGTTTAAGAAGGTAAAGAATATTGAAAAGTTGCTTATGGCTCATGGTGGTATTGTGAAGAAAATACACACACACCTGCACACACACACAACCTGTAGCTAGATATCATACAAACTTAGACTCAAGAACTAACTGGTCTCACCCCTTATTTTATAGGTAAGCCGCTTCAGAGAGTATAAGTGACCAGCCTTGAATCACAAAGCTGGAGATAGAATTCTCTGTTTTCTAATACCAAGTCTGAGTTCTTTCTGATTTCAGCACTGTTTGCCAGGAGTTATGATTCCCAGAGAGAGAATATCTAGCATTTTTATTTTTCAGACTTTTTTTTCAAAAATAGGATTTTCTCTCTGATTTGTATCGAAGTGAATAGAATCCCTATTATACTGCACTTTATGGAAATGCAACACACGAAGGGCTTTTTGTATGAGCTTTTCATTTCTGGTTCTCATTGTCACAAAAGGCTCTTCATTTTTGTAGTTGAAATCATTTGTAATTATGAATTGTGCTTTTAAAAAATTCATCAATGAAATATTTGATTTAAAATGAGGCGCCAGAAGAAAAGCAGAAGAGGAAAGACTGGAATTTAATGCGATAGAATAGCTATAGAGAAATTACAGAGGAGCCGCATCTCGTCTAGAGTGGTGTCTCATAAGGTGGTAGGAAAATGAAGATACTGTACTCAGTCCCATTTTGGAATTTGTTATCCAATGTTACCTAATATAGCAGAACACAGGGAATGCCTTTTATGCCATGTATTACATGTTTACCATATATTAAATATATCCATGGTACAAAATTTAGAGATGGTGGGTACCGGCAGTCACTGACAAAAGTGAGAGGAGAAACCAATATTTAAATACTCAAACTTCTTTTATTATTTTTTGTCGTCTTTTTATTTTGACCTATTGCACAAGAATTTTATTTCATGTTCATAAATGTGTCAGTATCTTTTAAAAACATCCTCAGAGTGTGTGTGTGTGTGTGTGTGTGTGTGTTTCACTAAACAAATAAAGAGGGCTGAATTTAAAATATACTTAAGATAAGGAGAGTGGAAAGAAAGTGAACAAATATTTTTAAATTTGGATTTTGATAAATTCACTCCTTTGTTCACAATATTTGCTTAATTATAGCTTACATGACCTGTTTCACCAACTCAAAGGTAAATATAATCACACTCACTCATTTAATGCTGTAGCATTTAATACTATACGCAAACACACAGACACGAAGAGAATATTATGTATTCAGGGAACTGTCACTAGGAAACCCTAGCTGTCCTCTGAAAGGTCTTGCCCATTCCTATAATCTCAACTGTTTAAAAAGAGAGGCAAGGGGAGGGAAGGAGGAAACAAATCACTCGGTCAAAGTGGTCTGTCTTGGCTGTAAAAGTTAACTTTGGAGAGCCCTAGAGTCTGATCTGTTCACTCCTGGTATCGCCTTTGGATGATGCCACATGGTGTCACTGATGGAGACAAGTCCTGACCATCACGCAGAGACCTATTCATGATGTCCTTGGTGGTCCAGATATTGGATAAGCCATGGTGCTCTTCACAGCAAACTCCAAGGTTTCATTATGCTTCACACCCCACAGTAGAGGGTCTCCCCACCCCCACCCAAGTCATACCTTGGCAATGGCTTCTTCTGTGGCACCTCCACTATCAGCCTTGTCCTGATACCGCTTTCTCCCATGAACCTTCAGCCTTTTTATTGACCAAGGCTCACCAAGCTGTTATCCTTCAAGTATATGACTTTGGGAAGACTCATGGACCATGTCTGACAATGTATCTTGGGTAGGGTGTCCTGTGTACTGTTCTGTGTTGTGAAATCTTCGGATGCAGAGCTTGGGTTTTTTTCTTCCCCAAAATCCTTAGGCTTCTTATCAAAATAGAACCTCCTTATATCTTGTGGCCAATTTGAAATACCAGAGAAACAGCAAATGTCTATGAAATCTTCTCTTACATACTTTTTCTTTCTCTGTCCCCTCTCCTGTGCCTAATAGGGGTCCCTTCTGGACCCAAATTTACATAATTAAGGATGCACCACTAATGATTCATTTAAGAAAATATGCTTCAATGAAATATTCTGACTCTGCTACTTGATATCAAAGGTGCTGGCATAAAATTTTTAATTATTCTATTTAATGGTTAATCTTTGCCATCTTGTTAGGTACTTTAATTTTTTTTTTTAATTCTCTGTTAGGGAACTTAAAATATTTTAGAGTTAGATTACCCTAGTATGCTATTTTAAATATTATCATTCTTGAAAGGGATGAGGAAGAGTGAAAAATGAAAACATTTAATTGAGTTTTTTACTATTGCTTTTGGCTAGAATAATTAGATTGCTTGAGTCTTAAAAATGAAAAGGGAAGTTCTGACCTAATAACTTCTGCTATGCTGAGCCATGTGATTTGCACACTTGTGAATGTGGCTGTAACTCACAACCTTGAAGCATCCCATAACTTAGTCATAATATTTATTTACCCCGTGGTTACAAAAGGCTCAGAGTATCAAAATCTTATGTGGGCCTCCACACACAGAGTTCTCTGATCAATCAGAGTAAAGAGAACGCATTCAACGTCCGTGGCCCCATTTAATCTCTCAGCCCATATTCTGTAGTTCTCGCCCTAGTGTACTCTCACATTATCAACTCACCCTTTCTACCCGCTCGTTCGCATCAACGCGCAGCTGGCAGGCATTTTCCCAAGTTAATGAAATCACGGACATCCTCTTTTGATCCCGCTTTCCAATCTAGATCTTGCCCCATTTCACCGCTGCTGCTGTACGTCAAAACTTCTCGAAGAAGTTTTGTTTTATTTTTCCTCTAACTCCTCTCCTTATTATACTAATTATAATTAATATAATAATAATAATAATAATTATTATTATTATTATTTTGAGGTTCTGCCACCTCATTCTTTTCATCAAAGCTGTGGGTGCTAAGGTTCCCAGTGACTTCCACGTGGCAAAGCCCAGTGCTCAGTTCTCAGCCGTCCTCCTTGTCTAACGTCTCCAGAGCATCTGATCCAGCTCCTCACTCTCCCTTTCTCTGAACACTCTCTTCACTTGGCTTCCAGGATACCAGACTCTGGCTGTCCTTCCTGTTTGTTTGCCTCTCAGTGTATTGCTATTATCTCTTCATCCTTCTGATCTCTAAACATTGAAATGCCTCAAGATGCAGCCTCAGATCTCTTCTCTAGTCACACTTACTCTTTTGGTGATTTCGTCAAAGTCATGACTTTAAGAGTGCTTAAGACAACCTTGTTTTCATCTCCAGCTCAAGCCGCTTCTCAGAACTCTAGACTCTGCTCACTAACTGCCCACTAGAACATCTAGTAGACACACCAGTCTTAACCTGTCCAAAACTGAATGTCCCGCCTCCTTCCTTCCTCAACCTGCTTCTTCTGCAGTTTTCTCTGATTTAATGGAAATTATTCTTTCAACTGGTCAGGCCAAAACTTCGTTGTCATTCTTGATCCTTTTGTTTTTCCACACCTCACTTTGAATTCCTCAGCACATTCTATTTGGCTGTACCTTCAATTTATATACAGAATTCACCTACTTCTCACTACTTTACCACCCTGGCCAGTGCCACCATCACCTCTTACCAAATTTATGGCAATAACCTCTTTACTTGTCTCTTGGCTTCTGCCTTTGGTCACTACAGTATACTCAACAGACCAACCAGAGTTACCCTGTTAACTTACAAGTGAGATCCCATCATTTCCCTGTTTAAAACCAACCAATAGCTTCCCAGCTCAATCAGAGTAAAGAGAACGCATTCAGCGTCCATGTCCGCGTTTTATCTCTCAGCCCATATTCTGTAGTTCTCGCCCTAGTATACTCTGCCTCTGACATACTGGCCTCATTTCAACCCCAGGCACTTGGACTTTTTCTTTTGCCTCTAATGCAGTCTCCCTTGATATTGCAACTCAGTGTGTCCCTCACCTGTTTTAGGTCTTTGCTCAAATGTTACTTTCTCTGTGAGGCCATACTTGATCTGCCTTTCTAAAATTATAACCCTCTTCCCGCATCTTTAGCCCCCTTCCCTCATTTTTCTTCATAGGATTTACCACCACCTAGCCATATCATAGGTTTTATAATATATTATTGTTATTATTTATTACATATTTCTCTTTAAAAAAATGTAAGTTCCAATTTGACAGAGATTTATGTCCGTTTTTTTACTTGTTCTCTCGGGTGCCTGGAATAGTAGCCGGCATGGAGTAAGCACTCTGAAACTCTTGAATGAATGTATGAATGAATGTATGAATGAATGAATTATGAAAACACCACCTCTACTTTTATTTCTCCTGGTCATTTCTGGCAGTTTCTATTTGTAGCTCCGAAGGCCCTGGATTTTATTTTCTTCTCCCATACCTGACGGGATCCACTGATTCTTAGGAAGCCCGGGTGAGGCCCGTCTACTCCTGTGGCTGCCATGTCTTTTTCTGTTCTCTCAACATACAATAATCTAAACATAAAATGACTTACAACAGTAGTTATATTTTACTGAGTGCTGGCTCTAGCCCATGTGCTTTAATCCTCACAACCTAGGAACAAGGGCCTTTGTTCCCTGATCCTGTGATTCTTTCTTGCACTTTACTATGACCTCATGAGTTCAGTCTTCCCAGGTAGTTTCAAGGCTAAGCCACAATGGCCTCTCCTGCTGACTTTCTCAACTTTCTCTGATGCCTCCCGGGGGCTGGTGATCAGAAAGAATGAGACCTGCAATCAGGAGCCTAGGAAGGAGGATCAGGTTGGTAGAGGGGCTGATAGGGACATAAGCACAGTTGTTGGCATATACTGAGTGCTTACCCTGAGTTAGAGACTGTGCTAATAACTCTATATTAATATCATTTAGATGCTTCGACTATCTCCATTTGACCAGTGAGGGGGATGTCACTTAAAAATGTTAAGCAACAAGTCCAGGGTCTCAGAGCCAGCTACTGAGTACTGGTTCTGGGATTTAAATCTTGGTAATTTGAACTCAGAGCCCTTGATCATAAGCACCGTGGCTTCAGTTGGAGATATCTGCAGAAGGATTAATTGGATCAATATTTTTCAGTTGTACACGCTCTGCACTGTATTAAGTTCTGGGGATATAATCAGAGCAGCGGGAGTAGAGAGTCTTTCAGCAGTAAACCTTCAGTTGAGACCAGGCGGGAAATATTATACAATCACAAGCAAAGGCTGAGAATTTTATATAGATATAAATATGGGTTTCCTAATACCTTTAGAAATGTGTGCCTTCCCACCATTTAGTGTTTAGTCTTTACAGCTTCCCTTTCAAATAGGCACATATGACTAATTTCTATGAAATTACTAAAATTTTATTTTCAATTTTGCATTTTTACATGCATGTTTGCCTGCTTAGCTATACTATATCATCAACTTATTGAATGTAAAGGCTTTCTCTGTGTTTAATAACCTACTTCCCTAAGATTCTTAGTTTTCTTCTCTTCAAACAGAATATTTTAAATATATGCTCACTGAATTCTATCTAGGTAGGGAGACCCTTTTTTAAAATATATTCCTTTTGAATGGGAAGATGAAAGTACCAGTGGGCGATGTAATTTATCAAAAGCCACGAAGCTGGGCATGGAAGCAGAACACCCAAACATCTGAGCTTAGGATCTAACGTGTGTGCTCTAGTCCCTTGCCTCCTTAAGAAAGATATTCAGATGTCAGCAGTAGGTAAAATTTAATAGAAAAGGTGTAACTAAACCCTCTGTGTGAAGAGCCGGGGTTTGTGGAATTAAGCAAGTGTATTAATTAGGAGCTGCAGATCGGTGAGCTACCTATCAGATCTGCACTGAGCATGGAAATAACACGAAGTGGTGATTTTTAATTTGAACCTATCTACTTTACACATTCAACAGGTAAAAATGTGGATTTCCCAGCATCAGCAGGTGCTCAGATATGCACTGGCAAGTTCTAAAACTTTGAACACGAAATATCACTTTCAACTTGAGTTCGAAAAAGCAGACAGTGAGAAACCCGAGAGGGAGACTTTCTGTAGGCACTTGACACTGTCTGTTTTGCTGTTTTTTGTTTTTTGTTTTTTCTCCCCATGGAAATTTCATATCTGGTACTTAACTTTGCTGTGTAAAATGGCTCTTTCCTGAAGCAACAGAAATTCTGTCTGTGCCACAGCTGACTTTTTTTGGAGGCAGGTGTGATTGCAGGAGGCAGGTGTCTTTGTCTTTCTTAATTACTTCAGGAGAATACGTAGAAATCTGTTTTTTAAAAGAGGCCATCTTTGGCTTGAGTATTAATTTAACAAAAGGGATCATTCTTTGGAAGGAGGGCGTCTGACTTTCCCATTTTGCATGAGACTTCCAGAATTAAAACTGAGGAAGCACAAGGCACTGCAGAACTAGTTGGCTATCCACCAAGGTCACCCTACTAAACCTTGGGATAACTTCAGCCTACTAATTAGGAAGCCCCCTCAGCTGCCCTGCAAGTACCTAAAATTGCTGATTTTTTTTTTTTTTTTTGAAGTAGTCTGCCTTTGAAAGACAGTGTACTTTCCAGAAATTGGTGGTGGGGCGGAGTTTGTAAAGATTAAAGGAAATGATAACTGCTAACTCTCAGCCAAGGAACCTATCAGTTATTGACTTTTGCATCCCTTAGTCAGTAAATCTCCCTTTCATGTGTCCAAACCAAAGGGACATTTTCACAGCAAGTGTGCTCATGCTCTCTGTGGCCCTTTATTTCCTGAGTCTCACAGTCATTAGAGGCACAATAGCCACCTCCTGTCATTGGGAAGTCTGAAGTTTTGTGGAGATGCCCTCAGGGACCTGGGCATCACAGTTGATCTAGAAAGAGGCTTAGGCCTCTTATCCTGACAAAGGAGCATCTGTTGAAGGCCTTTTGCCTGAAGTGATTCCTTTCAGGCCTGCCCACTAGTTTAGCCCTTTGGAATCACCAACCCCATTGTTCAAGGTAGTTCTTGAAAAGAGGAATACAGTATATGTCCTTTAACTCTACTTGTTTAGTTAATGCTGATAACATTTCCACTAGGGTCTGTCACCAAAAGACTGGACACAATCACAACGGTAACCACCACTCTATCACTAGCTTAAATTGATATGTCTTTCTGGCTTTCCTTGTACTTGGCAGAGCAGTATTTCTTTTAAATATCATGCGGACACAGAGGAAATAGCTATGATTTTACTTATTTTATAAATGATAAACCATGCTCATGTCTTCAAGTTCATTGAGCCAGGTTTGGATCAAAATTAGTTCAATGCTGGTTGACAAATTGCATTGCCAGAAATAATTATTAATTTGTCTTTTCTTACTATTTAATATTCAAGTGGTTTTATTATAGTTGAACTCAATAAAAACAGCTTTCAGGAAGCCAGAACACACGACTGGTTGCAAGTCTGCCTCTCACCTCCAAGCCTTTTATTAGAGCCAAACTGCTTTCTAGATCTTTTGTCTAGCCTAGTTCCATGCTCCAAAATAAGGATATGCCTTGAAGACAATGGATAATATGTCTATAGCTGATCTAACAAAAAATATCAAGGTTTTCTAATAACAACATTATTTTTATTTTAAGTCAGCCATGGATGTAATATGAAAATTCACATAAAACTATAGTATAACTCAGGACACTCCAGAGAATATTTAGCTTTACGGGGGCCCCTGGCTACTCATTCTACATTCTCAGTTGTTTAGGGGAATGGACCTTAGGAGCTATTTATTGAGGGGATGTTTTTGGGGAGCAATTTAAGAATCATTGGTTCTAGTCCAATTCTGCCTCTTGAATGTGAATGCCATATTCAGTACCTCACAAAGGATTTGTGAACCTTGATTGAGCTCCTAATATTTATCTTGTCTGTAATAGCAATATTGGCTTTTCTACCGAAATAACAGAATTCAATAATGACATTTTTTCATCATAATTTAGGGTAAAATGAGACTATATTTAGTCTTCTTTCAAATTAGAACACACTGTACAGAGCCTTCTGTGCTTCTACAATAAAAAGAAAATGTATCTATTGTTTACCAAATGCTTACTCTGTGCCAAACACCTAGTTAAGGACTATACATGCATTTGTTAGAATTGCTCTAAGTTGCCTTTATTATCCTCATTTTGAAGATGAGAAAACAGGGGCTTGGAGATAATGATCAACTTGCCCAAGATTGCATGGGTAGTAAAGGCAGAGCTGGGATTTCAAACCCAGATAGCCTGAGCTTGAGCCCATGTCCTAAATTACCCTTTATGTGGTACTTCTCCGTGTTTGAGTGTTTTAAGACTAGTTCCTATAGAGCAGCTACTGAATGATGAACTTTATTGCTTTGATGATAATTTTATATATATATGGATATCCATCATAAATCAGTGAAAAAAATATCATTATGCTCACTCATTCAACAAAGATTTTCAAACCCCAACTATGCCAGGCTCTGTGGATGTAGATATGAGTAAGGGATGATCTCTTCCTTGGAATAGCTCACAGTCAAGTAGAGACGATAGGCGTATAAATAAAACAGGAAACAGTCAAATAATGACAGGATGGAACAATATATACTGTAAAAGAGGCGGGCAGAGAATACATACCACATGGACTTAGAATTCATGTGGGGAATTGAGATGATGTAGTGACCATAAAAATTGTTCCTCCAAAAGTGCTGATTATAGTGAAGGACAAGGAGAAGCAGAGACAAGGATAAAAGTGGAATAAATCTAAAGTGAGTCTTTCAGCCTCAGTGGATAATTTTGCCAGGCTCTTCGGAAACATTTAATTGCTAATTATTATTTGTTTCTGAAATCGCTTTTATTGGTCAACCTCATTCCGTGCCTTCAAGCAAAACTTCAAGTTAATGGTAGCATTTGTTTCTCATTAATTTCTTTGATTTTCATAATGGCCAATTTGAAGGCTTATTAATAGTTAATATGTTTAGCAGTATAAACATTTGGATTAATAAAACAGATGTAAAATTACTACCCCAACCAACCACTGCCATTGTAAAGAGCCAAGAGACTTTAACGGTAGTAGAGTTGAATTAAGTTAACCCTCAGAGGACCAATAATAGCCTTACACTTGTTTTATTTATTTTCCTACGATTGCAGTCTACATGTCTATTTCAAAACTCATAGATGTTACTACGTTAAACTTCTGTGTTTTTTTTTTTTATGACATAATTCTAAAAGTAAAGTGTTTGCTTGTTAAACTGCTCCTCTCCTTATTTCAGGACTAGACATACACTAGTGTAAGTAGTCTGTGATTTTCTTACGCTTAACTTTTAATCTATAGTTGTGTAAACTAACAATAAGATACCTAATAAATGCTGAATTTAGGCTTTTGTTCATCCGTGGAAAAATATTTTAGAGCATTTTCCAGAGGTGCTGAAATTAGCCAACAGTTTAGTTTAGGCGACAAAACCATCTTTGCATATAGAGGTGTTTATCTAATTATTTGAATATTAAGATATATTTGTTTTATAAGGATGAATGGGAAATGTGGTAAACAGTACAATTCTCATAAACTTTGATAATTACAGATAAAAATAGATTTAATGAAAATGGTGAAATTTTACCTTTAATTAAGACTTAGGTCATTGTGTTAATCGGGATATGCTAACTGTTGTAACGAACACAATCTCAGTGGTTTAATTAATTCAGTAAAAGTTTTTACCAGCTCATGTTACAGTCAAATGTGAGGTAGTAGGTATTTCTTTGTGTTCCATGTAGTGATTCAGAAACCCAGGCATCTTTTTTCCTATGTCCGTACACGACTAGGGCATCGGTGTCCTCAGTCAGGCTCCCTGCCTCCAACTAGGAGACGAGGGAGAAAGAACAGGTGGAGATCACAAAAAATCATTTTGGAGGGTGGGGTGGGGGGGGTGGGGCGAAGGCCCAGAAGTAGTACATATCACTTTTACTCACATTTCTTCGGACAGATTTCAGTCACATGGCCCCCAGGTAATTGCAGAGATGCCTGTTCCTGTGCTCAGGAGGGAAAGGAAAAGGGATGTGGTATTTACACGGCACTGTCTCTGTCACAGCTGGTCAAATGGATGGTTGGTTGTAAAGAAACAGAAGGATTTAGAAACATGTATAAAATGCTGGACAGATCATCAAAATTGTCTATAAGGGTCAGAATACAGTCAGGGACTTGATGGTCTCTGGCGCTTTAGGAGTAGACCAGGTTCTCTACCCCTGTCCCCCAGCTCTGGTGCATGTATGTCTATTTGTGGGCTTATGTGACTATGTACAAAAGTAGAATACTTCCAGTAGGACTGCAAATGTCCTCTCCGTCTGTAGGAATTGGGTTCTAGAAAATTTAAAAATGAGATATAAATAATGAACATTTTCCCTATAAGACCCAGAATGCAACTGACGGCACCCAACTTTCTATCCGAAATTCTAGATTTTTCCATCTGACTTAACAATCTCTGGTAATAAAAAGGAAGGGGGCTACGTCTTTTAACATCATCAGTATGCCCTAAGATTGATCAGGGCAGTCTGCTGGAGTAATGCCTACAGAAAGGCAGGAGTGGAGTTACAGAATTACAAGATAGAAAACATTGTATTTGAGGGGTTTCCAAGGATGCAGAAAATGGGAGACTTCTAAATTATTTGATCAGGAACCCCAGTGATCTCCCATATAAGTGTCCCATTGTGCCAGGACATAAGCATTCCACAGTCGGAGACAAAATATCATATTCTCTCACAGCTTTAAAACAATATAAAGCCAAGAATGAATCACCAGATCCTTTTATCACACTTATTGTCTCTGGAATTAGATGCTGATCTCCTGGAGGGCAAGGGCTCTGACCTTCAAATCTAATTTTGTGTCACAAACACAGTAAGTTAAAGAACTGCCCACTTGTAACAAACAGGCAGAATCAGCCACTTAAAAAGAATACTCTCTACCTAAAGCTGACTTCAAGTGCTATGGCAATACTCAGTCTTTTTTGGCGGGCGGGGGCAGTGGATTATATGGGTTTTACTCTAATAGCACTTCTCACCCTGCAAATAGAATGCCATCTCCCTCCGCTGGCTCATTTCTTCTTTGACGTGTTAAAGAGAACACTTGCAGGCTTTCATCAGTGTGTGTCATCATTGACGGTTGTCATTTATGCTTCAGCATTTTGATTTGACTAAAAAATCATCTGTGCAAGATCATATTCTATTGACCTAGGTAAATTTAAGCAAAAACGACAACAGAAATAATCCTGAAGTAATTCACTTCACCAGCACCTAGCTCTGGGTTATAGTGAGGACTTGAAACATGTTTCTAAGCCCGTGAGAGAAGAATAAATTAGATGGAGGTTATTGGAAGTGAACCTGTGGTAAAGACATGGCAGGATATTGGACAAGAACACACGCTCTTCTCAGGTTACCTAAGCTTTGCAAACAAGTGCGCCCTACAGAACGCTTTTTTAATCATGAAAAGCACTAATGAAAATTTGTCATTCTCAGAGGTTTTGGAATACTACGTGTGACCTTGCTGAACCTTGAATTTTCATTATTGTTTCTCATATGGAAATGTTCACAGTTTTGTCTTACATGAAGGGCAGAGGACTGCAAAGAAGTCTGCGGGAATGAAGTCAGATTCCCCAGCAGGACGAGGACCTCATTGCTTCCCAAGGCAGAGGGGAGGGAGTGAGGTCTTTTTCGGCCCCCGTGGAAGTTGTCCCAGTGGACAAGGGCTGCTAGACCCAAATTATGCAGTCTGCAAGTAACTTTGTTAATGAAGAGATTTTTAAGCAAAATGTGGCAGTCTTTTGCAGGATGTCTTTTACAGTATGATGCAATGAGTCAGACGTACCATTAAATTCTTTTTACCTTCATGGACAAGAATCTCTGTTGTCTTAGTCCCTTATCCCCACAGTCCAACGTCTTGAGACCCAGGTCTCCAGGCTTGCTTCCTCCTCTGTTCAGGAGTCCCACCTGCACTCACCTGCCTTCTCCTCTGGGGCCACCTCCCATCACTCTTTAATCCCATCTGAAATGATTCCTCTTAGCTCCTTTTAGGGAACTGCTTGGCTGACCAAAGTCAATTTGATAAATGAATATACAATGTTCTTGTTGGGGTAAACTAGTTCCTTTCATTTATTCCACTAACATTTATTTTGCACCTATTTTGTGCTATTTTCTATGGGATATCAAAATGAATAAGTTGTGGTTTGCTTCCAAAATGCACACAATTCTCTGGAACTTAGTATCTTTTATTTCTCTGTTAACATATTTACATTTTAGAGGGCCATGTAGAGCCATAAACCAAAGGTACAAATAGTATTTACAATTTCAGGCAGAGATAATAGAATGATCCTTTTGTTTGGGGTCTAGAGGAATAGAGGCAATTGGGAAGCTCTTAGATCTAAAAACAGAGGTAGTACGATTGTATATGTAATGTCACACAACTCTGGCTCCATGAACTCAAGTTTTGGCTATGCATTTACATTACTACCTGTGCATAGCAGAGAAGATGTGATTGAAAAATCTATATTTTCTGCATTTGCATGCAGAAGCAGATCCCAGGTAGCATATTAACAGGCCTCTTGGAATGCCTCAAACATCCATGGCCTTCCTTCACACAACATAGCTCTTGAGATTTGTGAAATTCAGCATTGATGTTGCTGGCTCAGAGGACTAAATTTGGTGGATGAATTGACAGAGGGAGCATTAGAAGCCTGACATTGAATTCTGCTTCTGGCTTTGGATGCAGTTGACCTGATGCCAAATGAATGTGTCATTTTATGAACCTTGGTTTTTACTCTTTAAGAGAAAGAAAGGTTCTCTAAGTAACTTGACACCAGCCATCCTGTAAATGACCCTGATTTTCTCGGCCCAGGTTCAGGTTGGCAGCCCCTCATCACAGGTTACGATAAAGCTTTTAGTCAGGGAAAGTTTTTGATAAATCTCAGATACACATAGGAAGGGAGTAGCGACAAGAATGGAGGCGCCTATGCTGGGAAGGAAGACAATAGAACCTTCATGACTGGATGAATTACCCACCTAACCCCTGATCCTGTCTTCCAAAGTGAAGGGGTGTCAGCCATATCTGGCCACATGAGGAAAGCTTTCAAATCGAAACCAAAGTACGATTTTGAAAAATGAAGTTGTTTTCAAAGTCACCTATTCTTTGAAATCTACTAGATGGTTCAGTTGTTTTTAGGAACTGATTTTTGCTTTGAGGGTACAAAGGACACTTAGGAGTCAGAACATGTGGGCCCAGCGCCCGCTTCCAGTTACGTGGCCGCCGAAAGTCCCCAGCCATTTATCTATGACTCTCAGGTAGCTCACCTTTTAGAGGAAGACCAGAGCAAAGTGGCCTTCAGTGTGGCTTCTGTAGTTAAAACTCTAAGATTCTAAACATTTGGCTGATGGCACTGGTCTCTGAAATCAGTCTTAAGTGATAAATTTAATAAGTCATTTGGCGTCTCCCATAATACATCACCTTCCTCCACGTTTAACTGGAGGTCACTTATCTTCCTCCAGGGTCTTTGTTTTATTCCTCAGCAGAGTCATTCTGGCTGCAGACTCAACCCCTCCCTTTAGTTACCCTTGAAATGATGAGTGCCCCCCAAGCTCCCTCCACCTTCTTCTGATGTCCTTCTTATGTTCAGCAATGAACTTGAACTCAGCCCACATTTTTTTTTTTTCTAATCAACTGATATAATGCTACTAGAAACATTACTGTATCTCTAAAGGCTTTTAGGGTGAATCACACTGAAACTTCAGAAGAGCTAACAGCTGCAGCCCGGCCTCAAGCCACGTGGACAATTTAAGCAAGAGAAAATCACTTCAGCTTTCCATACTCAAATTCTAAAAGGTTTATCAGAGAAAAAAATAAAAATAAAGCAGTTCCTAAAGCACTACCTACCATACTGGTTTAGAGGTGGAAGACAGGTGGGAGAAGGAGGCCAGCCTTAGTGGTAGATAGGTTGGGGAAAGTGTCAGACTCATTAAGAGAAGGATCCAAGGAAAAAATCCAGAATTCTAAATTAAGCAACTTTTTGGGCTTCCTCATGCCTTCTCCATGTCTCATTTGTGGATTTTAAGTCTGTCAGAGGCATTAGTTTAAGGCTTCAACTTTGAGATGGTCATAGATTTCAATGGCAGGCTACATGGTCGTTCATTTTGGGCTGCACTCCTTCTGGTGGTGAAAGCAAAAACTTCTGTCACCCACTGAACTCACTGAAGCTGACGCTACCTGTCTCTGAAACTACAGAATGTCATGACCTGCAAGCTGAACAGTCATTCACTTAAGAGTTGCAGAATTTTTTAGGTAAGGAAGTGGAGGTCCACAAAGCAAAGTAAATGCTCCAAGATTACACAGCCTGATAGATAGAGACCTAAGAAAATAACTCGGATCTCTACACAGCCACCGAGTTCTTCCATTTGTTTCACATGCTTTCTTGACACAGGGAACTGAGGTGATGACTTTCTCACTGTTTTATGGAGAACAATGACATGGAGTTCCCAAACTGGTCATCTTCAGTGTGGTGTTTCATGGGCGTCACTACTTGAACTTTAAAATCCTCTCATTTCCTGAATTGGTATCTATCTAAAGGTTAGGAAGGTAAGTCATGCCTTTGTTATTAGTTATTCTTTAGGCTTTTTATTTTTTATTTGAATAAAAAATATGGAATAGTTCTGAGGAAACTTACTGTAATTTTAGTCATCCTGGTGCTGACTTCCTATCCTCACATTAAAAAGTGAAGAGGCTGAGGTCTAATCATAGAAATTCTCGCTAGAACCTTAGAAAATGCTTCATCTCTCTGCATTTTACTTCCTTTATATCTGGAAATAGATAATATTTAAGCAACTTCATGAGAATGTTTTAAGGCCTTTCTACCGACATCCAGATGGAAAATAGAATGTGTTCTAAAAACACTCAAATTCATCAGGGTAGAGCTAATATGAAAATAACTCATGAGAAAATGAACACAAACCTCCAATAGTGGCAGCAAATAATGTGTGCAAGGCGGGTAATGAATAACACCATTAAACCCTTGTATCAGTCCCACTTTCTGTCAAGGTAAAGAACGTGATATTTATTGCCGAACTCATAATTACTTTTATGCTTGAAACAGGAAAAAAATGGGTGTTGATACAGAAAATTATGAGCCAAGTGGTTTTTCCCCCCCTGTGGATATAAGGCTAGGGGTGGGACAAGCTTTCATTTTTCTTAAAGGAGAAGGGAGTTCTTAGCAGCATCTCCTTTCTACCACCCACCCAAGAAAGCAAGGGTTTTGTCATTTCAGCCACTAGCAGAGATTATTTGGCCTTTCTGAGCTGTGTTGTTGTCGAGATTATAGAAGAGGGAAGAGGGGGGAAAGGAGGTGATCAGGATTAAGGGAAGTTTTGTAGAGCACAAGATAAATATTAATTTAAGGTAATAATTCTGTGTTTCTGAAAACAACCTATTTTTGTCTAGCCAGATAGATTATTTGGAACTGTCAAAACACTTGGCTCTTGATTTCGGTGAGGATTTCTACTCCACCATCCGCATTAGCCTCTTACTCTATCCATCTTCTATACTTTAAAGAAACTCATTGCAGTAATCTCACCAAGAAGATTCATTCTTTTCCAGATCATCATTGTATGTACTTGTTGGATAAGAACTTTGATGCCATCTCGAACCGTTTGAATCCTGAAACAAGTGAAGCAAAGCTCTAGAGGTATATACAAGCTAGCAATGTCGCTGAAGGCAGCTCTATTACCTACAGCATGGGCTCAGTGAAAATCAAAATGTCCTTCCTGGGTTTCAAGGCTAAAAATTAGGTCTTTGTATCTTCAGCACCTGAGAGCTTAAATCCTATTTTATATTCCATAAATGTAGCCACATTGTCTCGTTTCCCTTTGTTCTTTTCCATTTCTGACAGCAGCCATTTGAAGTTCTGTTCTAAATCATCTGGCTCATTGGCATAAGGAACCTCAGCTTTAGATCTGCGATTGTTTAGGGGCATGTATGTGTGTGTGTGCACACCCGTGTGTATGTGTGTATGTGTGTATAGTGAGTGTTTAATTAAAAAATGCGAAAGCTGTCTGAGCCGAAGGCAAAGATTTTTCCTTTACTCATTTAATGCTGCACAGACTATGGCAAGATTTTCATTTATATAATTTGTCATGTATTACCCCTGCCTTTTAAGCATACTGGCTTAGTCAAAAGCGTTCATTTAAATGGGAATAAAAGTTTAATTACTGCCTTTCACCTTCACACATTTGTTTGTTGCAAATTATGTAGCATCTTGGGGAGACTGTGTTGAATAAACAAGGAGAAGATTTTCACCCTGGTTTCAGGGATGCTTCTAATTAGCTGTGTGACTTTGAATAAGTCACTTCCCATAATAGTCAGTGTAGGTTAACTGCTACCAAAAACAAAAAAACCAAAAAACAACAACAAAAAAAACCCCAACAATCTCACAATAGTATTTCATTTCTCACTCAAGTAGGAGGAGTTAGGTTCATGTCATAAGATGGTCCACATAGTACCTGTAACACAAGCATGAGAATCATGTAAAGCATCATGTGTGAATGTTTTGGGAAAAACAATAGAGAACAAGCCAAAAATGTGATATTATAAAGATTTGCTTCTCCATTTTAGTTGTGTGTGACTATAACTCAATTTCAACCAGCTTAAGAAAAATGGTGGACTTATGGGCCAAGGATGTCCAAGGCAGTCTGAGTAACACAAGGCCATGGGAAGAATCAGCAGCATCTTGGCCTTAGGAAGCAGGACCAGACGTTTGTGTGATGTTAGGGTTTTCATTCTCTGGCTCTTTCTGCAGGTTGGATTCATCTTCTCTCTTGTGGATCAGCGCGTTCTATCATATAGTATAGAGTCAGAGTGGCCGATGCCACCATGTATTTTAAATCTTCATTTTCTGGAAAGGAACTCCCTTGATTATAGGAATCTCCACTTCCAGAATCATGAGAAGGGGTTTGATTCTGACAGGGTTGTGTGCACTGTACCACAACCATCAACTATAGCCAAGGGACAGTCACCCTGTAATAATATGAAGGATAGAGGGAGGGGTAGCATCATTTTTTCACATCTGAATTACTACCTTCTTGGCTGGACATCAGAGGTACCCAGGATACCATGATTGTGCCCCACAATTATGAGCATTATATTTCCTTCCCTCTTGTATCACGTTTGCCTTTTCCTTTATTCTACACCCTAAGATCCAAGTTTTCTGCTAGGTTAATCTGATAAATTAATACCTGATGCAGAGTTTATATCTAATCATGATTTAAGGAGCTAATCCTCTCACAGGTGCATTTTCACAGAAGTGTTCCATACCTTTAACTGCAGGAAGAATGGTCAATGATTACTGGGCACTTATTGCTTGCAGGGAAGGCATTGTGCTAGAAAATGAGGGGAATACAAAGTCAATTGAGATGTAGCTTGGCCGGTGTGGGAGTGCAGCTCGCTGGCCCTGGTGTTAGTTTACTAAAAAGTTCAAACTTTGCCATCTGACAGGTGTGATCCTTGGGCAAATCACTTGACTTTTGTACCTCATCTTCCTCCTTTGAAAATGGTAGGAATAACAGTAATTATTTCATAGACTTGCTATGAGATTTAAATGATGTGTACAGATATGTACAATGCTTAGCACAGCAACTGGCTCATTGTAAAGGTCCAGTGATTCTTACCTTTTAAATGCTGAAACATATATATTCTTCTTAAGAAGATGGATTTAATATGTCCTCTCAAGCTATATTTCTGGGGTAAATTTTCTGTTACTGCCTAGTATTAGAAAAGTCACCATCGAAAACCCATTTCATCATCTTAAGAATCTAAGCAGTTTGTTCTTAGTTTATTGGTCTTAACTTGAAATGTTCATGTATAGCATGTTGTTGGTTTAGGCACAATTCTGGAAATGTCTCTGGGAAACGAAAGTTACTAGGACATCTGTAATGTCTCTACACTGGTCTCTCTGCTTTCCCATGTGTATTCTCTTTCTGACTGTCTGTCTTTTTCTCTCCCTCTCTGTCTGTCTATCTCTCTGTCTCTTTCTCTCCCTCTCTCTCTCCCCCTCCCTCTGTCATTCTTAGTGAGTTTCATTTCAAGTGGTGCTCTCCTTCTCACACACTAATTCCAAAATTATGATTGTTAACTAATCCATTCAAGTGTAATTTGAGGACAAATGCAGACAACATTCTCTGTTAGATTTGATCTTTCTCTATCAACAGGCTAGTATAAAAAAATCAATGAAGAAAATGAAGACCTCCCACGCTAAAGCAAATCTCTGAAGAACACTTTTCCCCCCTCTATCTCGTGTTCTGAGCTCTGCTTTAACTACACGGAAGGGAACTATTTCGTAGTGGTTTTGTTCTCAGCTCTGTGCTAGCAAACCATATATTTATAATAGACTCCACCAGTCATAAAGGATGCTAATACAAATGGAGCACCGACTCTTTGCTACACATCTGTATAGTTCTCTTTGCAAACAGTCAAATTATTGTTAGTCCTAAAATGCAGAGCAGTCCAGCTATTTGCCTCAATTCACACAGCCAGTTAATCTAAGAACTGAGATGTGGACCAGTAAGACTAAATCTAAAGGACTTGCTTACTCTTTCTCTTCTGCCATCCTCACTATTCAAGACTTCATTGACCTAGTAATCAAGAGAGGAAAAAACTAGTAATTCATTAAATAAACATGTGACTGCTTTGGTTATTGAGCTATTGTAATAATTAATTAGCTTAAAATGAGGATTCTCATGTTTCTCGAAGATATTGAGACAAGGAATAGAGCTGTAAATGACCAACACATGTTCCTTGTTCATACATATCCTTCAGTGAAGATCTTTTGGGTCCAAGTTTTTACAGTAACAAGCAAACCTCCTCCTCAATAATGCACTGTTGGAGAACCCAGGATCTGGAG
This sequence comes from Rousettus aegyptiacus, assembly GCF_014176215.1. NCBI lineage: Eukaryota > Metazoa > Chordata > Mammalia > Chiroptera > Pteropodidae > Rousettus > Rousettus aegyptiacus. Next base: position 78,713,995 of record NW_023416287.1, read on the forward strand.
CTGGAGATAGGTTCAGAGTTCCAAGTGACGATATTAACAGTACCGATATCTTGTTTATTGTAAGAAATTAATGAGTCAGTATATTTTTATAGCAATTAGAACAGTGCCTGTTTCAGATAAACACTCAAAGTATTAACTATTCTGATAATTAGAAATATAAGAAAGGTCAGTATGAGTGTTCTTGCTGAATTTACCATTTGGCAGCTATAAACCTAAAGGGTCTGTAGCTTTTGAAGCTGTGATCATTTATTCTATTTGAATTTCTGCATCATCAACCAAGTTAGCCAATTCACTATGATATTTAGGATCTGGATCTATACCCAAGTATTATTTTTCAAATTCTCATTTCCAGACCCTAAACCTCCTTCTCATATACCTGTTTTGAATAGATCAAATATTCAGAAAAATCTCTTTAAAATTACCAAAAGAGCATTTTATTCCCCTTCTTGAAAGCTAAATAAAAAATAAATCTATTACATATAATAAGGATTTCCTTGAATACCTCATTTACTCATTTCATATAGAATGGAGATAATTTTCATAAATAAACTCAAGTACAACTAAAGGAAGCAAACATTTATTAAGGTTTCACTATTTTGCTTCATTTTCATGCAAATTGACTTTTTCCAATTCTTAAACTTTCTTAGGCTTAAACAGGTGTTGATTCAGGCTACGAGAATGCAAGTACATTCGGGATGTGCGCCAGTCTGGAGCGTGTGGCTGCAAGGCAACTTTCCCAGTGCTGTCTTCCCGCTGCTCTCTTCAGGAACTTCCCAAGGTCCCCCTTCTCTTGGGATCCACACATTTGGCCACCTCCTGCCTGTCACAGGCAGTATTGGGGGTGGTGCTTTTCAGCTTACTCCATTTGCCACCAGGAGCTTCCAAGAGTGGATCAGACTGAGCTTTCACCTTATGAGGGAAAATTCCATCCCCTCTCTCACTGCACCCCTACCCACGTTCACCTCCAGATTTACTTTGAGACTAAGGCAGAGACAACACACGCATGCGCGCGCGCGCGCGCACACACACACACACACAAATGGCAGAGGAGAAGCCTTTCTCTTCTGACCCAGTATTTCCAGTGGTTATTTTTTTATACCAATTTTACATGGATCTTTAAAAGTTTCTCAGTCCTACAAGGTTTGTTAAATGGTATTCCCAGCTCCCCTCTAATACTCGCTTTTAGAAGAACTGTTGAGATTATTGTAGGAACTCTGACGGTGACTCCCTAGGTTCCAGATCCAGCTCTATTGTGGGACGACGTAGCCTCAGTCCTTATTAGGAAAACAAGGGTAATAGTAATAGTACCTTCCCCATAAGATTGTGCTTAAGAAAAAAATGAGTAAAGTATCCAAAATATTATCTGAAATGTAGTGAGTACTACATGAGTCATATTACAATTATTTAATTTTAATCAGATTTATTAAACTCAGTATTTTATAAATTATTACAAAAATATTACAGTTCCCCAGAGGAAACCGTTTTCAGTTATTTAGATGACCCTTTTGATATTTACTATCATATCACTAAATAAATCTTTGTATTGCTCTTATTTTTCAGTTTTAGGGATTCATTTTTATGGAAGATGAGGATTTTGCTCCTTCCTCACCTCCGCCCCCCCCCCCAACCGCACGCATGCACCGCACTCACTCCCATTCTTGACCCTCCGAGTACAACTATATCATAGTTTTGATTCGATCAGTATTCATTCTTTACCTTATTATGACATTTAGTAAATCTTATTTACTTTTCCATTATAAATATTCATTTGCTTAATTATCTATGTACTTGCCACTAACTCAACCCAAACTGTCTGCCAGTTGTCTGAATAGCATTTTAAAACATTTCTCGACACCAGGATGTTGTGAACTAATGTCATCTTCGTGAAGGAGCTTCTTCCGGAGCCGGTCAGGACTGGCTGCTCAGTTACCATCCCGGGATCTCCCTGCTCTCCCATCCTGGTCCTTCTCTTTGCCTCTTTCCTGTGTTGGAGCTGCTATTTTCTGTATTCTTTGTATTGTCTCCTAGAGCTCCTCCTATCACAAATTACCACAAACATGGTGACTTAAAACCATATAAACTTATTTCCTTGCAGTTCTGGAGGCCAGAAGTCCCAAATCAAAGTGTTGGCATGGTCCTGCTACCCCCGAAGGCTTTGGGGAAAATCCTCCCCTGCCTCTATCAGTTCTAGTGGCTCCAGGCATGTTTTCCCTTGGTTTTTATATAGCTCTGCTCTGTCTCCCTCTTCACGTGGTCTTCTCTCCCTGTGTCTCAGCCAACTCTACACCTGCCTTTCTCTTATGAGGATGTGTGCCATTGGATTTAGGGTTTACCCCAAATACCGGATGACCTCATCGCAAGATCCTTAACTTAATGGTATCTGCAAATACCCTTTCTGCAAATAAGGTCACACTTACAGATGCTGGGTGGACATATCTTTTGGAGGCACACCATTCAACCCACAACACCCTCGTCTTCCTTTCTCATTTTACTTCTTCAGTAGCTTTCTCTAGTAACTTTTAAAGAAAGTGTTTGGGAGGTCAGTTTTGTGAAACTCTGCATATCTGAAATGTCTTTATTTTACTTATAAAAATTATTAACTATTTGTTGGATATCATGTGTTTTTTTTAAATATTTTGAAGACTTTACATTCTTGACTAACTTCAAGCAATCTAAAGCCATTTTAATGTCATATCCTTATTATATGACTTTTTTCCTCTCTAGAAGCTTCTGAATTCTTCTTTTCGCCTCAGTTAATTAGTCTTTTTATTAGCATGTCAGTGCTTTCCGTTTATTTTACTAAGCATTTAGCGAGCCTTTCAATCTGAAAAAATTATGCCCCTCAGTTTTGGGAAATTTTCCTGAATTATTTTATTAATTATTTTATTAATATTTATTAATATTATTGTTGCTCTTGTCTGTCTTTCTGGAACTCCTGTTATTTGAATTTTGAAGTTGCAGTATTATTCCAATTTCTTATGTACTTTCCTCCATTTTCTATCCTTTGACCTTTGTGTATTACTTTCCAGGAGATCTGTCTCCCAGCTGTTTCATATATTTTTAATATTCAAGAACTTTTTTGTGTTCTCTAAATGATCCCCTTGTACAAGTTTATATTCTTGTTCAGCGGAGGCAGTTTCCTCTCTTATCGCTCTGGGGATATTGATATTTGTATGTATGCATGCATGTATATATTAGCATTTTTTCCCTGAATCATATTTATTTCCTCCAGGTTTGTGTGTGTGTGTGTGTGTGTGTGTGTGTGTGTGTGTGTGTATTTTCATGCTAAGGATTTTCTTTAAATAGGAATTTAAAAAAAGAGAGTGATTAAAAGTAACCAACCTTATAACCGCATGCCTTCTCTATGTTTTTTTTTCCCTTTTTCCTGTTTTAAACTGTGTTCTGTTCCCCCTAGCTTTAAAGTAATGATTATCAAGACCATCCTGCTCAGCCTGCTCATTCTCGAAGTGTGGTAGATCATTTCCCCATCTCATTTACGTTCAGAGCGGAGAGGCATCCACTTTTGGTTAGTTATACCTACTCATGACATCATTTTAAATTTTATTATAATCTGTTTTCCCTGCGGTAGGACCTATGATGAACCCCAGCCACTACTCCAGAAAGAACTCTCCTGTTCTTCACCTTTCCCATTCAGCATTTCTTGGTCAGCTTCTGCTTTTCTATAAGTTAGAAAAAAAGAAAAACCAATGGACTGAGAATCAGAATATATAGAAATTGGCCAAATTCTGTTATTAATAATCTTTGAGGTTGGGGGGCAAGTGACTTAGCTTTTCTCATCTGTAAGCTATATAGAGTTGTACTAAATCAGAAATTTCTGAGCTTAGCTAGTGACCCATGGTTGTATGGAGGCACCTGAGTGTATTGCTGCCAAGAACAGAGAGAAATAAGGGCATTCTCACTCCTGCTCCCTCCACCAGAGCAAGCCACTTTGGTCTGTTTTCACCTAAGTTTCTAAGATTCCTGTCATTTGATTGCTTTGGGGGGGGGGGGGAGATCAAGTTTTCCTGCCATCCTCCTCCCCCAATTTTTAATTACCTGGTTTTGGTGATATCAAAGGTTCTTTTTCTGTCTGAAACCCTGTGATTTGGTGTGATACTTCTTCTATTAATTCGGCCTTTGAGACCTGTAGCATGGAGCTCCCACATGGTGGCTGCCAATTTGTTGCATTTGTGAGCACAGTGACCGTCTCTTTCATAACAGGACACGGGGGTGCTTCCCTGGTTCTGGAACTGGACTGTATGGTGTTGAGAAGTCTTGGCAGTCGGCTTAAATTAATAAAGAAATATAGTAACAGAGAGGCGGTTTCCCATTGATGGCTTAGAAAAGATTATAATAGCTCCAACAGTGTGGAAATGGTTCTTAATTTTTTAAAAAACATAGAATATCTCAGCAGGCAGATGCTTATGGATTAATAATCACTTTACATCACTGTTGGAAATCAGTTACCCATCATCACAATGTGGACTATGTTACCAGAGAGAATTTTAGGAGGTTTGAATGCAGAATGCGCTGAGAATGCAGCAAGCACTAAAAGAGTTATTTCTTCCACTTTTATGAAATGTATTTTAGTTTAGCAGATAAATTGTATCATTAGACATTTTTATGTACTGTCTAGCTGTGTGCTGGCACCAGTAGCTTTTACCCACCCGCAACCCTGGTTTCAATCTGCTATAGAATAAATGGGAACTCTCGTTTAATATCAGAATACATGGGGCATAGTATAAAAATAAGCGGCATCCCTTCCTACTTAAACGTTTTTACCTAAAAAGAGAAAAGAATGTTTCAGCAGTTCTTACTAGTAAAAAAGAGTAGATAATGGTAGAGAAATTAGGAAAAACAACTGTAGTAGTATTATGACTGTTTTATTTGGGATATTTTATTATATTTCAATAAATATGAGAGGATAAGTAAAATTATAACAAATAACTAGTGTTCAAAGGGCAGAAAACATTGCTTAAATGGCAGAGGATGTAAACATAACAAAGCAATCTTCCTCCAAACTAAAAGGGATAATTCAGTAGAATATGACCTATGAAATTAGAGTTGGCCATTGAACAATGAAGAAGTAAATTTTCTGATCCCCAGAAACTTTTGACTCCCCAGAAACTTAACTGCTAAAGCCCACCATTGACCGGAAGCCTTACCAATAACATAAACATTTAACACATATTTTGATTGTTATATATATTATATATTGTATTCTTAACAATAGTGAGAGAAGAGAAAATATTACTAAGAAAATCATAGGAAGATAAAGTAAATTTACAATATTTATTGAAAAACATTCGTGTATGAATGGACCCACACTTTCAAACCGCATTATTCAAGGGTCACCTGTAATAGAAAATAGGAATTGAAATTTTTATTTGGAAAAAATATTTTATATTACAATTAATTTACATTCCAAAATACAGTTATATAAAAACTAGAAAATAAAAACACTACTACTACTTTTTCAACCTTTCCAACCTGGTAATTATTTTACAACTTATTTTACAAGGTTGTAGATAAAGTTAAGATGGGTGGTTCTCAAACTTACTTCATGTCAGATTTACCTGGAGGGCTTGTTAAAGCGCAGGGTTTCGGATTCATTAGGCCTATGTGGGGTCCCATTTCTAACAAGTTCCATTGGATGCCAAAACAGCTGGCCAACTGATTGGCCATTTGAGTAGCAAGGATAGAGTTCAGAGTTACAGATTCTTAAGGATGGTCAGCTAGACCTCATGTCTTCATTGTATCCTCCCAATGATTCTACAATATAGAAAGCAAGTGATTTATACCAACTAATTAAATGATCTCATATTACTTCCTAAAACAGATTGTGTGCTAGCAAAGAAACAAACAATCACTGAAACTATTTGTTTTCCATTTAATCACCAAAGATGGAAAATCTAGTTATTCAGCCAGTAAGAACCAGGAAAAATGCTTTCAGGCCTAGAAAAATTCTCCCTGGATCATTTTCTTTCATCATCATGTTTTTCTCATCAGAAAGATAAAGTATGAACAAATCTGTGAGTCTTATATCTGTTAATTATTGAGTAGAGGAAGGCTTTATGGCAAATGGTGGGTTTCAGCTTTAATAAATAATGGGTTCGATTCTGCCCGGTGACAGATGTGTGTAATTCTTATTAAAGTCAATGGCAGTTACACAAGAGCATCAAAGCAAAACAGTGTCTTTAACAGAATGTTCTCATTTGGTAAATTATTCACGATCTCCCCAACAGTAGAGACATATGCTATTGTTCTCTGTAGGGAACAAGGAAAACTCTTTTAGGCAGAATGTAGTTTCAGATTTTAGACTTGGAATGTGCACATGAGAAAAAGCATAAAATGTTTCCACTCAGAAACCTTTAAATAGAAAGAAGTTAATAACTGTATTGAAGATGCTTCCATATCTGTGCTGTAGGGGTTAGTGGATAACCTGCTTATCTCTGGGTTTTCCAAACATCAGCTGAATCCAGTCTTTACCAAACTGCGACAGTAATCAGTAGCATCACAAGCAGAGACTAAGAAATCTAAAGGGAACCCCATCATCATAAAAAGTAGAGGCAGCTGGAAAGGCTAGTAGGTGTTAAATATTCAGCAGCAAGTTAGGGACTGTTAAACTGAACCCTGATCCTTGTTTATCATCGAGACTCTTTATACCTAAAATTGTTTCACTTAACACGTCTGTAAAATGGGGAAAATAATGCCTGTCCATTCTGTCTCCCTGGGAAGCTGTGAGCAACCATAATGCAAAACATGTTGAAATAATAAAAAGCACTAAATTAGTTAGAAGATTAAACATTAGAGGAAGAATCCAAATCCCCACTGTAGCTGCTCTTAGGACGTTACAAAAGGCTCCACTCCCCGATTGCCAGGCTTGTCAGGATATCATTCTCTAGGAGCCTGACAAGCTCTTCTGGAATGTCACATGTTAAGTCCCTCAAGAGAGCGATGGCAGAGGGTCTGTCGCCTGTGCCATGACCAGCTCTTCCCACCCAAACTAAGTCTTTATTTTTTATCAGCAATGGATCATCATAGGTTCCAGGACATAGAGAAAGAAAAACTCTAAAAAGTTAAGGCTGTTGTGTGTTTATTCTGTTTGTTTGTTCATCACCGTCGTCACAATTATTCCTCATTTTTTTGAAACGCTTTAACTTCATTTTTTCCCCAGATACTTAAGTACGCTATAATCTATAGTTTTCGACAGAGATTTTTAACCAGAAATTGCCAAATAAATACAGTTTAGTTTTTTTAAAAACTAGACCTCAGACTTCCATGGAGCAGCAGATCGTGAGAAGATGGAAACAAAGTCACTGTGGGCAGGCGTTTTATTCTCTCGTATTGACATGCTTCCGTAAGTGGTGAGAATACGGTCCGGTGTCGGAGAACGCGTCCCGTGCGTTCCGCGCTGGCGTCGGTGCAGGGACCGCCTGCAGGTGGAACGGAGAGAGGAGGCTGCGTAAGTGAAACCAGACTTGACTGCTGCTTCATCAGTTCTCGGAAATCGTGTGCAATGGCACGGGACTGACATCGACTGCTCTTTCATCTGAGGGCCCGTCTGAGCTCATTCTGAAGCGCTGTTAAAGCCTTACTTTATAAACAGTGGGACATGATTATGTAAGTACAAAGTTTCAAGCAACAATGAAACCGCCTGCCACGTATTGCTGTTCCTAGGTAGGAGGCATCCCTAAGACGGCTTTATGAAAGCACGGACTTGAAAGGTCGAGGAAGTTCTGCTTTCTGCATGCCCCTGCTGTGGAAAGGATATCTACTGGAAACGCAGTATTAGGGATTTGGTTCATTTTAGAGCAAATCCAGAACAGAGGAGTTTCACGACATGACTTTCTCCTCCTCCTAGTCTTTGTCCTCCTCCCCTCCCTCTCTTCCCCCTCACCCTCACTCCACTTTTCCTTCCTCACTTCCTTTTACTTCTCCATCTTTTTTTTTTTTTCTTTAACCGTGGACCAGTGGAACCATGATTAAAGTTCCCTGATAGACACACTGACCTCCTGTCTCTACTCACCCTCCATCCTATTGTTTCTCAAACATTTGTACCCACAAACCCCCTGGTTAAAATGCAGATTCTGATTCAGTAGGTCTGGAATAGGGAGAGATTTGCATTCAAATGAGCTCCCAGAAGGTGTAGGTGCTGCCGGCCCAGGAGAGGCTCTGTAACTGTAGGAAGAGTATAGACTTTAGATTTATCCCAAGTTTTAGCTTTATATAGGTAGCTCAAAAAGATTTAAATTGAATGATTCACATTCTAGTCTGATATCATTTTTCTATAAGTATTCTTATATATTAATAGCTTTTTTTTTTGTACATAATAAAGTAAGGTCTTGATAGTAAATGCAGAGGACAGAGAAATTGCTGGAGGCCAAAAAAAAAAAAAGAACCAGTAAATACATGAAGGTAGAAATAAATCTTACATGATGATACCTCAAAAATGTGAGAAGTAAATCTTGCCGTTGAATTAGAAGAATTGATTCTCAATAGCCTATGCCTTGGAGAAGGAAGCAGTAATTCCTGTCCTTGGTTCTACTTACTGCTGACAGGAGACTTTTGCCTTTTTAACCATTTTTTTTTTTCCTCATGGGTATTTTTGTTACTAGGTCTCCACTCTGTTTCAAATGTAAAGGAATGCTGCTACCCACCTTCGCTCTCAGGTTAAGATCAAGTGCAGCTATCATGCTACTAGACAGGACTCAGGAAGCTAGATGATTCACCTTGGAGAAAAAAACCCCTTTCATCTGAATTTCCTGAGTTGACAAGTCTAAGACTCGACACTGCTCATCACCCTCATGTGACCTTGTCTGAGCCCATTCTCTCTTCTTTATATGTTGCTCTATAGTCGATGTGAAGTATAAATGCTTCTCTTTTTACTAACGTTTATTGTGAGCACCATAAATATTTTGACACAGTATTCTTTTGCAAGTTTACTATAAATACAATTAGAGTAGATATAAATCAAAATGATGGCAGTCTTTCTTAGTGTTTTTGGAAGTCCCCAGGAGTGCTGTTGGGCTCTTTAATTGCTTACTAATGTAAAAATATCATTGTTAGTAAAGCATAAATCATGGCAATTTTGGCCCACTAGAGACTAAAAGCAGCGCAAGATGTGATAATTAAGATATACTAATAGATCTGGCAATTTCTATAATAGGAGCTTTTAACAAGGTAGAAAAAAATGTCATCTCTCATGCTACAATAAGGCAACAAAGAAAATATGAAGTTTTCTTCATGAAAGAGATCACCTGCTCAAAAAACAGTAGCCAGGTGACAGTTTCAGGACTTTTTTTCCTTTCTCATTTTTTTTTTTCGTTTGTTTGTTTTCCTGACCACTTGGCAGCTTATGAATGCAACTTTAGATGGAGAATAGCTTCATACATTGTAAGGACTGGAAGAGTCTTTCGTTTGAAACCAATTTACTTTTGTTAATGACCAGAAAACTGAGATGAAGACAGATGAAACAGCTGGCCTTAGTTGGAAGCAGCGCTGTGATCAGAAGCCAGGCCCTTGTTTCCCAGTGAAGGACTCTTTCCATTTAGACAAACTAGTCTTGATCCAAGATTCTCAAGTTTTCCAACCATGAACATTCTTTCTCTGTTGATCCTCTCCCCTTTTCTGTGATGTCTGGCATATCTGTTTTAAGACTTATTGGTGTTGGGCATCATTGACGATATCTGGTTTGTAGAGAAAGAGACTATTTGACTTTAAGTACTTGGGACAAAACAGACCTCCTCTTGAAGGACAGGGCAAAGAGGATGCCCCCTGACCAATGCTAATGCTTCCTTGTGGTTTCTAAGGTGAAGAGGAGAGTCCGTGTTAAAATGAGCGGCACTGTGCCTTTTAGAGCGTTGTTCAGGAGCCGTAAGCAAACACACGCACACACTCACACGAATCACTTTCCCCCTTGATGCATATTTAAATTCAATTAGTATTAATTAGAATATTTGCACACGGGAGGGGGGCACACTGCAGAGGCAAGCAACTTCAATCCTACCTAGCACTTCTGTGGCCTCGCCATTTTCAGACCACGAATTTTTCTTTCTTATTTTGCTAATTTGTTTTCCTCTTTTCTTTTTATCCCGTCTTATTTATTCATTAGCTGGAGCACCTGCTATATATGTATGTCAATGTTCAAGGACAGGTGATAGGGGTGGAAGATAACGACCTACATGTTACCTTCCCAATGGGATTTTCAATCTGGTGGTGGAGAAATACAGAAGTCAAACATGCAAACAAATTTGTGTAAAATTGCAACTTGTGACGTGATTCATGAGAGGAAATCCAGGTGCTAGCAGCAAACAGGCTTAGATATTTCATAGTGTGATCTGGGGGTAATATGCGAGCTAGGGAAATAGTGCTTTCGATCAAGAGAAAGGTATGTGAACAGGAGTGAGTTGAGGGCAAGGCCAGCCTGTCTGGGGACTAACAGAAAGTAGATCTTGAAGTTGGAGGACAGAAAGTGAGGGAGCCAGAGGCATAAGATGAGGCGAGGAACTGCGCAGGGAGCAGACCGGATAGGCCGCGGCAATGAGTTTCAAATGGAAGATGGATACATGATTTTAAGCAGAGGAAGTAGTGTTATAATTTTAACGTTATACTTACTTCTCCTCTGTGATACTGGTTAAATGAATGTGTGTATGTGGTTAAATGGCACAGCGCTGTACACAGTCATCGTGTCGCTATTAATTGCCTCAGTTTGATATTTCCTGTAGTTATGTAAGTTGTAACGATTGGGGAAATTGAGTAAAAGGTACATGGGAACCTCTCTGTACTATTCTCGCAGCTTCCTGTAAATCTTCAATTATTTCTAAACAAAAAGATTTTTAAAAATGCGTTTCAGGTGCTTGCAGAGAATGGATGATAGTGGCAGGTGCTCAAACAGAGACCAGTGAGGGGGCATCAGTAGTGCTGGTGAGAGAGGGTACCAGGACTGCGATGGTGACAGCAAGGACAGATGGATGGGCAGGACATCACGATAACTTACTGAGACACTAAGTGTAAGGACCAGGGAAAAGAGGAACTCAGGAACACTCAGAATTTTTACTTGAGCAGCGGCCTGAGTTTACAGTGTTGATACATTTATTAATTTGAGGATGGCTGGGGAAGAATCGGTTTATAGATGCTGGGGTGAATGGGGTATCTCTGAAGACATTTAGGTGACCATACATAGCTAGAGCTCAGAGGAGCAGTCTGGGGAGAATGATGTAAATTTGACAGGAGACAGGATAGTTGAGAGAGAAAAGGAGTCTGCGAAGACCACGTTCTGGGGAAAACCAGTGATTAGAAGTCACAGGAAGGAGCAACAGCCAGTCACGTGAGCTAGAAACCAGGAGACAAGAGCAGTATTTAAACCAAAGGAGGAAATTATTTCACAAATGAAGGAATGGTGGATTTTACAAATATTTCTAAAGTTTGAATAGAAAATTCATGTTTATTAGATTTGGCAATACAACATTTTGATTATCTCAGTAGAGAATCTTGGAATAATGGGGCTGTTGAATATTTGGGAGAAGATATGCAGTAGACAAATCTTGAAAGGGAAGTAGAGAAATGTAGTCATGCCTGGAGGTAGATGAGGAATCAAAATATAAATGGTCTCTGACTTACCATGGTTCGACTTAAGGATTTTTCACCTTTACAAAAGTGCAAAAGTGATACACATTCAGTAGAAACTATAATTTGAGTTTTGAATTTTGATTTTTAGTGGGTTAGTGATATATAGTATGATACTCTCTTGTGACGCTGCTCAGTGACGAGATGATTTTGCCCAGCTGTAGGCTAATGTACACATTCTGTGCATGTTTAAGGTGGACTGGGCTGAGCTGTGATATTTGATAGGTTAGGTGTATTAAATGAATTTTTGGCTTATGATACTTTCAGCTTATAATAGGTTTATTGGGATGTTACCTTATTATAAATTAAGCATCTGTAGTTATTTTATGAAAACAAGAGTTTTTAAAAATATTGACGGGAATGAATAGTGCAGTGACTAAGAGACTGACGATGGTAGAGAGAGGAGGAAAATTACTCAAGATTCTCAAAGGGAAAAGGTGAGTCCAGACTGTATGTGGAGAGAGGGCTCTTAGAAGCAGGGATAGTTTTCTCCATTGGAACAGGAAAAGAGGAGAAGAGAGACGTCTTTGCAGGTGGGTTTGAGTTTCGTTTATGGAAAGGTGGAGAAATTTGAGTTGCATGATTTTCTTTTCTCACTGAAGTGTGAGAGGAGCTATGAGAGTGATGTGAAGGCGGACATGGGGAAAGTTTAATGGGGGGAATAAGGACACAATAATACTTTATCATTATGACTGAGAAATTGAGTCTGTCACAACAGAATAGTCGCGTCAGCAGCATTTGTGATTTTCTCCAGAAATGTTTTGCTACTCAAGTGAGCTGTATGGAAGGCACACAATCGAGTGCAATACTCCTATGATTTGGCTCTTGTGAGACATGTGCTTTTGTAACAGAAAAGAGGAGCAAGGCAGTTGATGGCATTTGCAAAGCCGTCATTATGATACCCCATCAGAGCCATACCATACCATGATCAGTTAAGGTCACAAAGTAGAGGAGCATGTTGAGTTAAGAGGTTCAGGAGATGATTAATTTGCTGACCTTATGGTGGCAATTCTAGAGCACTCAGAGGAAGGGTTTGAAAGGAAGAGAAGGAAGGAGAGAGATGTAGTTAAATGCTTCCCATTAAAAGATAAAGCAAAAACCATAGGGAATGACCACGGAAGTTTAAATTCTGGCAATGACTGAGACAAACAAGGATCTTGATGATTTCTTGGAGGAGGGTGAGTAAGTCTTCCAGGGTGTGATGGCAACTCCAGATGGCTGCTTCTTGCAGATTTTAGGCCAGGCATTCGATTTCCATGAGCTCAGAGGAAAATTAGAGGATTATAACCATCAAATATCATGACTGTGGGCAAAAAGTCCTGCAAAACAGTTGTTTTCATAAACTTTTTTAAAATAGAGAACAATAATACACAAAACATAAGAAAAACTTAAACCTACAAGGCAATAGAAAGTTAGATTTTCTTTTCTAGAATCGTTTATATTCCTGGAATCTCTTCAAAATAAATCTGAAAGTTCTGGCATTATGATAATATACCAGCTTATTTTGGTCATATTTGCATGGTATATCTTTTTCCATCCTTAAAATTTACAGATTTTTGTGTCCTTGCTGTTTAACCAGTTTGATAACCTTAATATTTTAATTGGAATATTCAGTTCATTGGAACTTAATTATTGATATACTTGAGTTTATATCTATTAACTTACTATATTTTTTCTCTTGGTCCCCGCTGATTTTAATATTCCCATTCTATCCTTTCATGCCTTTATACAATTAATCATTTTATAACTATTCCATTTTTTCACTCTAATAAATTATTAGTTATACATTCATTTACTGTTTTGTTCAGTGAGTACCCTAGAGATATCAACATGTGCCTTTGATTTATGACAATCCAAGTTATTACTATAAACAATGATAGAATCTTGCTTTGAATACTTTAAACGCATTTACTCGTTCCTGTCCTTCGGTTTTTGTTGTTCATTTTGATTCTAAATACACTCTAAAATCATGATATTAATTCCATTGAAATACAGTTACCCACATATTTACTCTTTTTGTTTTCATTTGGCATTTCCTTGTTTCCTTCTGCTTAAAGAATTCCTTTTAGAATTCTCTTCGGTACAGGTTTGAGAGTGACAAGCTCAGTTTTTGTTTGTCGAAAATGTGCTTGTTTTATGTTTGCTTACTTGTAAAGTTTATTTTTGTATGGTCTAGAATTCTAGGTTAGCAGTTATTTTCTTTGACTTCCATCATTTCTGTTGAGAAATCAGTTGTAAGTTTATGGCTGTTCTGAAGTTTCAGAGAAATGTCTGTTCTCTCCATTTTTAATGTGTTTTTCTTGGTTTTGGCTTTTGGCAATTTGATTATGTATGGCTAATAGTGTGTGTGTGTGTGTGTTCATGGATATTATCTTGCTTTGAGTTCACCGAGATTCTTTAATTTGAGAGTTAGTTTCTTTAATCAGTTTGGAAAGCCCTTAGCCATTTTGTCTTCAGCTACTACTTTTGCCTTATTTTCTATCTTAATAGTATTCTAATTACCTGCATATTATGTATTTATACTGCATCCAACCATCTTTTATTCACTTTTCTATATGTTCAATTTTTAAAAAAATTACTGAGCTTTTCTATTGACTTTTTTCTTTTTATTAGCTTTGTTTCATGCAGTATCTACTTGGCTGATAAACTTATTTATTGGGTTCTTAGTATTAGTTATTATGTTATATAATTCCAGCATTTTCATTGGATTCTTTTTATAAATTCCAATTCTCTGATGAAATTATTTATTCTTTGCGTCTGTTTTCTCCAACTTGTCCTTTATTTTCTCGAACTTATTAAAGTAGCTGGCTCACTGTGGGTCTATATCTATCACCTTTTAGTTTTATTTCTCTCTATCTTGTCATGTTTAGTGATTTTTGATTGAATGATAAACACTGTATATTAAAAAAAACCTGTTTATTTAGCTTCTGTTGATCTTCCTGCCCAGAGGTTCACTCTTTTTTCTCCTGAAAATACGGAGGGGGAGCTGACAAATTTAATCCAGTTGAGACTGAGCTGGGTCAAGGCTGAGTTGCAGTTTCTCTCATTCACCTTTGTCCCTAAAATGTAGTTCTCCAAGCCTTTCAACACAGGGCCTGGTGTGATCACATGTGTCTCACACTCTAATCCTTATCTCTGCAGCAGCCAAGGACTGTCAGAAATCTTTATTCTGCTTCTTAGCGGCTTTGTTATTAGCTTTTTATCCTCTCATATAGCTTTGGATTCTGTTATACGTCTTGAAGAGAAAACAGACATTGTTTCAGCTTTCTTCTATTCATCTCAGCAGGATTCTGACTGTTCAAGTCTTCATTTTGCCTCTGCAAGACAGCAAAAATGTTCTTGTAGTTTCTTTGTCCCATCTACAGGCCTCTATCCAGCAAAGCTTGGATTTTTAGGTTCTTTCTCTGCACCAAGAATTGGCAAACACCTCAAGGAAAAAGCTTCTTTAGAACATCGGCTCACTTGTGTGAAGTTCTCCTTTCTCTGAAATGTTGACCCCTTTAGTTCTCATTGTTTCAGCAAAAATCTGATGCCTGTTAACAGTTCCCCACCACCACCACCAGCTTTTCCAGTTTCTGTTGGCAGGACCTTTGGTTTCCACAGGCTACTCCATCCTACCTAAAGAACCAAATGTTTTGAAACAATGCCATTTGACAAAATAAATCATCCCAGGGGGTTTACCCTTCATTTGTGTAGACTTGGGAAATTTTAAAGGCTTTGAATGCTGACCAAATTTCTTAGAAATGTGGAATTTTGTGATGCATTGTTCTGAGACAATATTGTCGGCTGGGATCAGGGAATTTAAATCCTGGCTGAGTCTCTTACTGTCTGTGCAGCCTTGGCCAAAGTATCAGATCTTTCTACACCTCACTTTCCCCATCTGTAAAAGGCAAGAGAGAAATCTGTTTTTATGTTTTAAGGATGATTACAGGAGAATATATTTATTGATTACTTACTTTATTATGCCAAATACCTTATGCATATTATCTCACTTTAATATGCCATGTACCATAATACATACTAAGGATTCAGTAAAAAGAACAGTATTATTACTCATCTTGATTACAACCCAGCCTCTGTTTTGGCTTCAGATGAAATCTAAATTAACCACTCCATGGTCCTATTACTCATACTTTACCCTTTTAACAACAAGATATGAATAATGTAAGTACAGGCCAAAGATAATTGTTTAACTATGACATATATATAGTTTGTACTGCCTTTAGCAATCAAAAGTTTGTAAATAACAAAAAACCACGAAAGATAAAGCAATTAGTTCCTAACTTTGATACTCAGGACAATGTGTGAATATGCAATATATTTTTCATATATACTTTTCCAAAATAACATAGCTTTCTTTATATGTGGGCTGAATAGACACTATATGCTAAAACATCCGTAAGTTATTAGGGCTAAATCCTTAAATTATCTGATTTTACTTTTTGGTTCCAGTGACATGTTGGGCTCCTGCCTGATGAATTTACACCCAGGCACTTGCACATGTTGGGGGTGCCTGTAGCTTGGGTCTCAGCAGCTCCTGGGGTGGTATTTGCACTTTATTTCCCTGGCCCTGTATATCTGATTTGATGACATCTGTTAAGGAGACAGTGGAGGGAAGACATGCATATGAAATCACAGTGAACACAGCCTGCATTTCAATGAGCGAAGGCTGCTGTCTCCTTACCATTTATTTTGTGGCCTTCAGGGCTTTGACAGACAATGCCCAATATGTTTCTCACCAGTTTAAATCTCAATATTTACTTTTAGATATTTTACTCTAAAATATTAAAGAAAAAAAGAGGACTGCCTTTGTTCATGTCAAAAAGAATTGGCCTCTTTTGCATCTTCAAAATAGAGATTTGGGTATAACATATGAAAGAAACAAGAGCCATTTTTCATGTAATGAAAGAATAATTTTCAGAAGAATAACATAAAATTGAAAAAAAAAAGAATCATTACCTTAAGCCACAAATGTTTAGTTTTCCCATATTTTCCTTCTCACAGTGGCATTCAGTTGCCAACACATAAACCAAAGTTTTCCTTTCTGTTTTTGTCCATCCCATCCCGTGTTAAGTACTGATTTTTAACCTTTCGGATGAATCCCAAGATAATTCTGTTCGCAATGGGCACTGAACACCCAACCAACAAGATCATTAAAAAAGATGTTCCTCTGAATGCAAACCGGGATCTTAAGTAAAACGGATCTTGAAGCTCCCTTGTCAGGTGGCGGCCCACATGATGCAGCAGCAGCAGCAGCAGCATCACCTGGAGCTTGTGGTAGTGCAGAGCCTCAAGCTTCAACCCAGATGCACAGACCCAGAATCCACATTTTAACAAGATCCCCAGGTGACACACATGCAACATGAAGTTTAAGAAGCACCGATCTGGACCAAGGATTGACAAAATGTTTCTTATAAAGGGCCAGATAGTAAATCCTTTGGTTTTCCGGGGCCGTGCAATCTGTCACGACTACTCACCTCTGTTGTCATGGCGTGAAAGGGGCCACAGCAGGAGTGAGTGTGACTGTGCTCCATTCAAGCTTTACCTGCGGACATTGAAATTTAAATGTTTTGAAATTTTCACATGTCACAAAACATTATTCTTCTTTTGATTTTTTTCCAACCGTTTAACAATGGAAAAACCATTCTTAGCTCACAGGCCATACAAGAACAGGCGGCAGGCTCGATCTAGTTCGCCTGCCCCTGACCTTGACTAGACCTTTACTTTACTTCCCCAAGGATGCTAGTTGCCTCCAGTAGCTGTCTCAGTTTGCTCAGGATCACATATCAAAGTACTGTGGGTGGGGGTGCTTAAAGGCCCAGATCAAGGTTCTCCAGGGTCGGTTTCTGGTGAGGGTGACTTTCCTGGCTTGCAGATGGCTATCTTCTCATGATGTCTTCATGTGATGGAGAGAGAGAGAAAGCTCTCTCGTACATTTTCTTATAAGAGCATTAATCCTATTGGGTCAGAGTTATACCTGTATGACTTATTTAGCTTCAATTACTTCCATAAAGGACCCATCTCCAAATATAGTCACATTGAGGTGTAGGGCTTCAACATACGAATTTGGGGGGACACTGTTCAGTTCATGGCAGTGCCCAGTGTAATTTTCGGTCTCCAACATCTTCTCCCACCATTCCATCCACAGTGATCTCCATCATCTGTGATGCTCCATCATCCTTGGTAACTGTGCCTCTTCTTTGGTGCTTCAATGAGGCCTTACAAATTTATTATAACGTGTCTACTCCTGCAACTACATTGCAGGCTCCTTAAATACAGACAGTGCTGATCAAGGATCTAGAAGTTCAAACAAATTCCAGTCACTAGGTTGAGCTTAGTAGTTAATAATTACCAACTAGAAATGACACAGCTGGTTTCAGGTTCCCCAAGCATTCTTTTGGTCTGTATCCTCATCTCTGTCATGGGAGAGGAGGTATGAAGGTATATGTCTGTTTTCTCTGGAGGGATTAACAACACATCATTAGAGGCACATGTTGAAGCGCTAGTGCTCTGTAGTGTCTGGCACAGGGAAGGCCGAACCGTAGAACTTTACTATTTCACCTGTTTTTCTGATGCAATAAGAAGACCAGCTCTTCCATTCCCTGGCCTTTTGATGGAGTTTTCGTTCTCCTTTTCACTACTCCTCCCCTCATCAGATACCTATTTGGCAGCCGTCATTAACACAAGGTCCTTGCTTAACAAAGACCTTTTAGTGCTTTTTATTTACCATTAATGTTTCAACGGTGTCGACTATCAATCTTAAATATTAGGTCACAGCGAGTTGATCCTCTAGGGAGCCATTCTGTATTGTTCCCTGCTGTATATTTTCTGTTGTTTTGCCCAGTCTCTTTTTAACGACTCCCAAGACAGAGCTTCTCCCACTTGCTTTGGAAATGTTTGCATTAGTGGATCATGGTGCAAACAGATGGGGACTCGTGTAAGGTCCCCATAAATCATTCTCAAGGGTTATCTATGCCACAGTCACAATTTAAAGCCTGAGGGAAGAGTGAATGACTTAAGCATAAACCCTATATATTATCTCATGTGCTCTGCTGGCTTCTGGCTGAAAGTGGAATGAATTAACACCTTTCCCTGCCTCTACCCTTTAATTCCCTCAATATTTTTAGCTGGAGTTAGGGTCTCTCCATATGACTTTAGTCATGCTGTGCTCTTCTAGAAGCATCATTGTCACTGGGTTTTTCTGCTCACACCAAGGAGGAATTCAGGTGACAGGTGCAGGTATTCTTAACATGTTACAAATATTCGCCACAAAGTGGCTTGTAGCCTACATTTCCTGCTGGAGGTGAGCTCTTATAAATTGCCTATAAACAATGCAGCAGTGAGATGGGGTGCAGGGACACGTGGAAAAGATTCATGAATGTCAAATGAAGACGCTGAACAGAAATGCTTTGAGCAGAAACCATGTATTAGCATCCAGAAGGAATGATCTCTTTGGTAGGAATTTACCTCTTGATATTTCATTCGTTCTAGATTTATTATTTGGGGAGGCAGATAGTCCTGTAGGATTTCATTTGAAATAAATGTAAAAGAAACAATTAAAGCCATTGTAATACTTGTTGCAGGCAATGCCAAACAAGCTCCCTTTGCTGCGAAATTATTTGTGTGCTAATAACTTTGCCACTTTATCCTTCAGATCAGTTTCTTGGATGTGTTCTACCTACCTTGACTTTCCGTGAAAAAACTCCCGATGAAAACAACTTTCTATTAAAAATTAACTTGTGTCCTTTGAAATTATCTTACATTAACCTGAATATTGTTTCTTCAATACTAGAGCTCTAGTAAAATGACCGTAAAATAGTTTTTGTTCAATCCGGCTATAATGTGAGAAGGTAAAAACATTTCTGACTTGTGTGATCTTGTGCGAGTGACTTAGCCTTTTTGATCATCGGTTTTCTCACCTGCACAATGGAGATAAATATTTCTTTTCCTAAGGAATTGAAAGTGTTAAGCAATATCTACAAAGCACTTAACGTAATTGACACATATACATGTTAGATGATTAATAATTTGTGATAATTATTATATTGAATATTCAAAGTAAAAGAATTAAAATATGGTGCTGCCCGCTGGTTCTGAAATTTCACAGATGCCACCAAATAAGTGTAACATTGAGAGGAAGGAATAAAAAAGTCATCTCTTAGTGAGAGCATCTTTATTCGAAATCTTTGTATATTGCTAATTTTATATTAGAGATTTTGTTCATAAGTTCCTGTTCAGCCAGGTGCTTGGATTTCTGCATTAGTGCTGAAATGATAAGCAGCAGCAGTCTTATTCCTAAAGACTCTCAGCACACTTTTATTAAAGATGGAACAGACATCTGGCAAAGAATTGGAGTATAGTAAATTGTGCAACAAATGGTATGCCAGAATCAATTTACTGCAGTCCCCCAAATACAATCACCTTCTCTTTATCAGTTTCAGCCATGAACCTCTGAGCACACCTCATATGCATGCACCACACATAGCTGAATGCTTTTATGTTGTCTCTCTTCAGCAGAAGTTTATGCCACAAAAGGTAATGTAAAAAAAAAGAGAGAATAGCTATCAAGTCGCATTTCTGTCTTCTGAACTGCTATTTGGGAAAGAGAGAGCAGATGGAATCATCAAGTATTAGTGTTACGATTCTCGAAGATTGCAACTGACTTTTTTACCACTGAAGAAACTGAGTCACAGAGAGTGGAAGTAGCATGCCCAAGAATGTCACTGGAGAAAGGGGTCCAATTTAAACCCATGTCTATCATCTCTGAGGTCCTCTTTTCTTTCCTCTATAATATGTTGTTATCAAATATCTGGGTGGATATTTCTCCTAACTAGTTGTCACTTAAGGTAATGTTATAACTAGTTTCTTCTTCTAGAACATATGATGGAAAATGGACTAATCTGTGTTCATCTGCTGTGGACCAGTTGATTTATATACAGTTACTCATTGTCTTTGGGCAGTTTGTGTTACCTTGATCACATGGATGGAGCAATTAAAATTAAAGAAGTGACTGATGTTTCCCCAAGATCCACAGTTTTTAAATAAGGAAGGGTCATTAAAATTTGTCTGAGCATCTGTTGATTCTTGGAGTGAAAGTGAATGGCCAAACAGACATTCTAAACAGGAAGTGCTCTGCGATCCTGACTCACAGCTCTGCATTTTCATGTATTTTTAGAAGATACAGCACTGCAGGAACTTGATTTTTATACTCAATGTTATGTAAAAAGTTTGTTTTATAGACATTCCAATGGATAACTTGGTTCTAAGACTTTGTTTCGCTAAGTCAGAAACAAATAAATTATCATCTAGAAGAGGAATATCAGAGTAAATACAGAAGGAGAAAATGTTTAATTCACCTCTGTAGGAACAAGGATATTGAACTATCTCAAGGATTATGTGTTATAAATAAGAACATTTTAATTGTTTTTGTATCCTTGACGTGGGTGTTCATCATTACCACCCTGTCCCCTGGAGCTATACATCCTGAAATTTTCTTGATTATAAACACTATTTTAAGAATTTGTAATTTTGCATGTATGCAGTCTTCAAGAAGTGAGGGTGGGAAACATCCTTGCCTCTTAGGGGGATTTTTATTTTAGATTTTCTTATTGTTATAATATGATGATAAATATATTGGGCCACCGCACCTCTAGAATTGATCCCTCCATCCATTATAGAGGAGTAAAGGATGTTTGCATCAGGCGTGTAGAAACAGCAGTGTTGCAAATAGCCAATTCATTGTTGGTTCCAATTTGGAAGCTGACAGATACTTGCTTTATTGCCCTGCCACATGCAGAGTCTATGTTTCTGCCTACGCAGCACAAGTCAGGAACCTACATAATTCTTCTGGGATATTCTAAAAGCCCTGAGCGAGAGTTTATAATGTACATATTTGGCATTGGAATTGGATGTGGAAGTGAATTCAGTGACATTCTAGGAGAATTTCTAAATATTACAAAACACTTTTTTGCAGTTCTTCCTATTTGCATTCTTTAGTTTATGCCGTCCTGCTCATGTGTGCCCTTGTCATACATTTGTCATATATATGCCATTTGGAATTTTGATTCAGAAAAATAAATGTATTTAGCTGCTTCACTTTTTAGAGGGACCTGTTTCACCTGAAGACATTGAAGGACCAAATCAAATTGGGGAGGAATTTCTTTTACTCTTTTATTTTACCTTTTTCCTTTTTTTCTTTTTTTAACATGAAAAAAAAAATACCAACATCCCAAAGTCATTTCTGTTTGCTTCCAAAGTAAAATACTCTATTAATAAAGCAATGGAAATAATAAGAATTAGAAGCTGAATGCCTATGTAATTCTTCATCTAAACTGGAACACCCACAGTCGAAAGTCATCACATTGCATGTGTTTTAGGCAAAGTGGGACTCAGAGTCTTACTTCTTACAGATGTGTTATGTCGTTGATCTAAAACTGCGTCCCCTAATATCATTAAAATGTCCCTGTTACCCAAACCAATCTACAGATTCAGTGCAATCCGTATTAAAATCCCAATAGCATTTTTTTCACAGAAATAGAAAAAACAATCCTAAGATTTGTATGAAACTACAAAAGTTCCCGAATAACCAAAGCAGTTTTAAAGAACACATCTCACTTTTCTCAACCAGAGGACAAGAAGGAGGTTTTATATATAGAATATCAGTAAACATTTAGACTATTTAATCACTTCCTAATTTCTGAAGGGATCAAAAAGAATAGCTGGAATCATGATTAAAGAAAACTGGCGGACTTTGCCCTTCACCCTATCCTAATCCATCACAGAATGAGGTCAACCTAAAAGATGAGGATGTACAAGACTTCTATTTTGTCTGTCTTACAGGTACATTATTTTTCATGGGAGGGATTTACTTTTGAAAATTAAAATCTTAAAAATAATGAAATGCATATTGGAAGGATGGCCACCCCTCCTGGGCACATCTGATCCTGCCAAAATGTCATTATTATTTCCAAAGAAATCCTGGAACAGCTGTGATATTTCTGAAATACTTGTTAATACAGATCAGTTGTACTAAAAAGGTCATTTATAAAAATCTGCAAATTTTATTGAAATACTATTTTTGGTAGTGAGGAAACCCATTTACACATGTTACCATGTTTACAGGGCAGCCTGCCAGAGTTCAGAAAAGTGAGAATTTTTTAATAAGATCGTAATGTCATGAATTTTTATTGCCCATGCAATACCAAATTCCCCTAGGAAGAGTATTAGGATAATATTTATTTTCCCCTTTGTTTTCCAGCTAAGTATTTTGATTCTCTGTAATAATAATTTGCTGGGAGAATTATTTTGCATAATTCTACACTAAGCAGCACGCTTTTAGGACTAATTAACAAAACTAAAATTTGAAAATATTCTGCTATAATGGAATACCTTTTAATGTCCACAATTTAGTATAAAAGCTTTTGTTTAGGACATAAGATTTATAATCCCTTAGATTTTTAAAAATGATTTGAGGTTAACCTGGGGAACATACAAACCCATATAGACATGATTCATGTTATAATAGGATTTAGTTGTGTGAATATAGTAATAAATAAAAGGCACAAAACACTTAAAATACATACCCATGTAAATGGTTATTTTGCTTTATGATTATTGCCATTGTAGTAGATTCTCGGTGTATGTTCTCAAGACAGATGAAGCGATGTCTATTGTCTGATATTAAAGAAAATTATTAAGCCAAAGGTGTTTGTCTATAATACTTCAATATTAATCAGTATGATTAATATTATGTTATTTTTTATTCTGCATTCCTGCCCTGCCACCTCTGGAAACAGTGTCTTTCTTAGCAAGGTAGATATTCAGCAATTCTATTAATGAAACCATAATTACTGGATATTGCCATTTTATTATCTCTGCTGTCGGTACTGGTCATAAATATAATTATTTCTTCATTTCGTGAAAATTTTTGAAGAGCAATTATTAATAACTTTATGGGGAAATTAAAGTGACAGTTGTTACAGGTGTATCATTAATATTTTATATAATTGTATTTAAAGTTCAAATTGGTGATGGATTATATTGATTAAAGAGAAGGAGGTGAATATAAAAAGAACTCCTAAATGAGAGCTTTGGAATTAATCCAAAGATAATATATTGCAAAAAGCAAAATGGACACTGAATAGTTAAAAAGACTAAGACACCAAGGCTGTTTGTTAACTCGAGATAAGATGCTAATCCTTTTTAGCCAAATAGGAATCACATATCCTTTCCTAAGAGACTTATTTTCTGTTGGGCTTTATTTTGCTTCCTCTAATTATTATTATTAAAGTGAGCCAATCAGTTTGAACTAATTAATTTCTGTCAAATGAATCAAAGTTTGGTGAACAGCACTAATTTGTTATTTTTCTAATCACTTCAAATTTCTCAGAGTCAAATACATTAACGCAATACTTGTAAGTATATTAGTATAGAAATGATTGCCCTGAAGGTTGGTGTAAAAGGCTTTTAACCATGAACATATTATGCATTTGCATTTTTAATATGTAAATCATAGATAAGAGATTGAATAATATAGTGGTCAAAGCAAAATCAGAGATAGTCCTGTAAAAAACTCTTTCCAATGAGAAAGTAGTTTCTCTTGCTGAATTCAATACTTAACCCGACAGTTGCCAGTGGTAATAGCAAGTATTATATCGCCCATTTCCCAGCCAGGGGCACAAAAGTACAGCTGGCCCAACACGTATACCTTTGGTTCAGCAAGTGTCCCTAGGTAGACCTTTACTCTCTCATGTGCATCAAAATCTGCTGTTTCTAGAGGTGATAGAATCCTCAGAACATCTTCTGATGTCAAAGCATTTTTCCGTTGGCCTGCCTTCACTGTTAGAAAAAAATATAGCATTTCATCCTCACCTCCACAGTTCATCAGCCCCGTCGTTGTGGTTCCTGCTAGCTTCTAATTCTGACTCCATTTTCCTTGTTGATCTGTGCAGAATGAACAGGGAGACCTTTCATTAGAACGGTTAATGGAGCGCTGTTACAGTAAACATCCTTCTGTGACCTTATCATAGGGAATATACTCGAGGAGAAATGTCATCAGTCTACCCCAGAACACTATTTTTGAGCAAGAGAAGATCTTCCCGGAATCTCTAGAGGTGTCCCACAGATTATTACCTTTTGTATTTTTCTGTGTGGTTAATTTTATTCCGACCTCAAACGATCCCTGAGAGATTTATCAATGCAACATACCTACTGTCAGATTTGTAAATGACAAATGAGGCTAGAGGAGGGCAAAAGGCTTCCCTGGTTTAGGTGGCAGTCATGGGCACAAAAAGACAAAATTCACTTTCCTCACCTAGCTGTAAAGTAAACTGTAAGCAACTGATTTTTCTCCACGTTACCAAGGTGAATGCAACAGATGAGGTCTTTAACAAGGGGATCTGGAAACAGGGAAAAAAAAATAGAGATGGAAACTCCTTAAAATAATTTGCAAGAAGGAAATCAAATGATTCTCTAATTCATAGCATGTGGCTTTTTACTGTGGAAAAGGAAACAATATGCCAGGAGTGGAAAGCAGTGGTTTTCAGTCATGGGGAGGAGGTGATTCTACTCCTCAAGGGACATTTGGCATTATCTGCAGATGTTTTTGAGTCAGAACTTGGAAGTAAGGTGATGCTACTGACATCTGATTAATAGATGGAGGAGAGCATTACTGCTAAACCCCCTATAATGCATGCGACAGCTCCCACAGTATGGAATTATGTAGCTCCAAATGTCACTAGCACTAAGGTGGGAATCTATGCTTTAAAGATCACCTGGTTCATCATTTTAATCTCCCATGTGAATAAGCGGGGGCTGACAGAGATTTAATGATTTATTTAGAGTATTAAAACTAATCAGAAATGTGATTGGACAAGAAGACAATAATTCTCTTTCACACACCAACACATTATCTTTCCTATTTGCTCATTCCTCTGAATTTCTTAAGAAAAGTTTCATGAAGCCATTGAAAGGGGATGGGATGTTTAAAAAATTTTTTTCGTGTGTTTATATGATGTGTAAAACTGCTTTTTATGAAACTTAATATCGTAAAGAAAGCTCCCCTTTGATAAAGCTGGCCACTAGGATGATATAAGAATTCTAAATTATTACTTACCTGACTCTAAAGAAGCTGGTGACCTCATCAGGATGGCCATAGCCAGCATTATGAGAATGTTTGTAATGAACTAGGGGCTTAGCACTCACTATCCCAACTACAGAAGTCTTGCGCTTTTTCCTTATTTTGATATTTTAACCTTAGCCTTGGATAGCTGCATCTGTCATTCTGTGGTCCAGACTTTTATCTGCACTTCTTCATTAGCTGTTGCTTTTTACTGGGGGAATTACCTCATTTTAATGTTACTAACAAATTTACCCATTACTTCCTGCCTTTCTTTCTCTTCCACATAATCATATGATTATATATTAATAGAAGGGCTGTTCAGAACTCTGGACCCCTACTTTTAATTTCTCTCCCACTGATGTACTTTATTTCCTCATTTAGCTAGTTTTCAGGCCATAATAGAACATCTTTGGATTTTAAATTTTAATTAAAATTTACATGTATGCTTCTCTATTAGTTTTTGTTTTAATGGTGTTATGCATTCAGAATTTCTTGTTGTATTTTTTGAGCACCTACTATGTGCCGGATGAAATCATAGGCATTGAGGATTCAGTGGTGAGTCCTACAGACAGAAGTCCTGTCCATATGGAGCTTCCATTCTAGAGAAAGATACAGATAATAAACAAGTAAATATATAGTACAGCATCAAGGCATGACAAATGCTATAAAAGTAATAAAACAATGGAAAGGAATAGAGATTGATAGATCTTACTGTTTTGAATGAGGTGGTCAGGAATGACCTTTTTAACATGTAGTATCTATAGAAAGAGTGCTCAGGATGAGAGAGAAAAAAAACTTAAAAGTCACTGAAATAGGAATATTTTCAGTTCATTTAAGAAATAGCAGGAAGGCCTGTGTGGCCAGAGTGTAGTCGAGAAATGAAGATGGTAGATATGAACGGAGAGGGAGCCAGGAGTAGAAAATATTGATCCTTGTGGGCCTGGTAAGAATTTTCTGTTGTTTTCTAAAGATAATGAGAAGCCATTGCAGGATTTAGGCAGAAGAGTAATCTGATCTTACATTTTTAAAAGACTATAGGTGTAACAAGATGGAAGTAGGAAAATCTTAAAAAGCTATTGTAACTAGGAATAAATGGTCGTAGCTTGGAAAAAAGGGATAGTAATGGGTGGCTTGTTTAGTTTTATTTTCCTAAGAATGTCCATTATACTAATATCTTACATTTGCTTTTGTGTTTGGCAATGCAGTTTCCTAGATCCTGGAACACATCCTGGATCCATCACTTATTAGTAGTGTGGTCTTGGACCTGTAACTTAATCTCGGTGTGATTAAGTTTCCTCCTCTCTCAAAAGGGATTAGCGCTAATGCCCACCTCAAAGGGCAATGTGATTCATTAATATCTGTGCAAAGCTCCTTTTTTTCTTAATTGTTCCTGGTTTATATTAAGCACCATGCTATTATAGTATTATTTATTCTTCAAACAAATCTATGAGATAAATATTCCTTTAAGATGATATTTGTCGAATAGTTACATCAATTTGTTTTATAGATGGAGAACGTGAGCAACAACTAATAAATGAGTGTCGGAACCCAGACTAAGGACTTCTGGGTCTAAAATCTAGGGCTTCTTCCTCCATGCTACATGGTGTTTAAACTGTACCTGAGGTCACTCCACCTGTGGTCCTTGGTTTCCTGTTGACTTCACAGTTCTACAAATGTCCCCCAAAAGTCCCTTGAGGATCGTTTTATTTTGCTTAATAGAGAGGTGCTGCAGCGGGAGGTCAGGATGTTAAGAAGCAGCATAACAGACTTGATTCCGCCACATCATCTTTTTTTCATAGTATTTTGCCTTTACAGTCTCTGGATGTTACTTGTTCCTATTACTTTCTTGCTTTTTGGATTTCTCAGACTAGCTGCTTACATCCACAAGATAGTTCAGAGTTCAAACGTAGTGTTTAATCTCTTGAAGAAAAATTCCTTTAAGCATTGAACTTTTTTTTAAATAATAACATAGGGTATTAATTTATTTTTAATAAAACTATGTGTGTATTTACTTACACACACACACACACACAATCACACACGTGGACTGATGTCTTGTGGAATATGGGATGTTTAACAGGATCCTGGTCTTTGCCCACTAGATGCCAGTATAATACAGACCCCCAAGTCTTGAAAACCAAAAAATGTCTCTAGACATCGCCAGATGTCCCCTGTGGAGGGTAGAAATTGCCCCCAGTGAGAACCATTGGGTCATAGACTAGGAAGTGTGATTTGTTTTACTCTTATACATGAGACTGTTGATTTTTTTTTAATGTGAGTTGTGTACCTTTTTTGTAGTCTGTTTCTTCTCATTACCAAATGGGTGTGTTATCAAATCAGTGTAGTTTTCCATATGCCTCAAATTTTCAGGGTATAAGAACAGAAATACAAATGTAAATGGTCCATTATTATTCAAATGGGAAGAAGAACGAAGCTATAGAAAATAAGAGATTTGATCGAAAAAAAGTAGATACCATATCTAGTAGAGTCTTTAATTTTGGTGACCTGGAACCGCATCTTTGAAAATCTTTGAACATGAATCCCCATCTATATATATTTATTTACCGTGTACTAATAGAAAAATATACAACAAATTCACAATCTATGCCAGAAAATAGAAGAGGAGAGAACGTTTTCCAATTCATTTTATGAGGCTGGTATTACTCTAATACAAAAATCAGACAAACACATTTAAAATTAAAAAAAAAAAAGAGGAAAAGAAAGAAAAATAAACTTATACACCAATATATCTCATGAACTTACAAGCAAAAATACCTAGAACAGTGTGGTACCAGCAGAAGGATACACAGAACAATGGAATAGAATAGAGGACCCAGAAATAAACTCAAATATGCTCAACAAAATTTTGATGAAGGTGCAAAACCAATTCGATGAAGGAACAAACAATGCTGGAGCAATTGTGCACCCTTATGGGGGAATAAAAAGCAAACAAAACAAAACAAAACCCTCTAAACATTACATCAAAATAGGTCTTATACTTACATGTGAATTGTAAAACTAAAAAATGTTTTGAAAATATAAAATCTTCAAGGTCTAGGAATAAATAGGCAAAGAGTTCTTTTACACAAAAGGAATAATACATAAAAATAAAAATTGATAAATAGGACCTCTTTAAAATTAAAACGTTTGCTCTGTGAAAGACCCTGTGAGGAAGCTGAAAAAAGGCAAGCTACAGAATAGAAGAAAATATTTTCAAACATCTCTGAAAAAGGAACTAGAAAAATATTAGGAACTCTCAAAGTTAACAGTAGTAATAAAATAATAAATCAGTTAGAAAAGGGGCAAGAGACATGAACAGGCCTTTCACTGAAGAGAATGTACAGATAGTAAATAAGCAAGCATGTGAAAGGATGTTCAGCATCATTAACCATTAAAGAAATGCAAGCTGAAACCACAATATGATACCCCTGCACACCTATCAGAATGGCTATGATAAAACATAGTGACAACTCCAAATGTTGAAGAGGATGTAGTGAAATTGCATCATCACTCATACATTGCTGGTTGGAACATAAAATGGTAGAACAACTCTGGAAAATAGTTTGACCATTTCTTTAAAAACTAAACAACCCAACAGTGCATTCTTATGGATTAATCTCAGAGGAATAGAAACTCATGTTCACAGAGAAACCTGCACACAAATTTTAATAGCAGCTTTATTTCTCATAGATAAATCTTTAAAAGGGCCAACCAAGTGTCATTCAATAGGTGTTTACTAAATCCAGTTACCAGTTAATTTAAAAATTCCTAGAAATGCAGACCATCATATACTGAGTATCCAGTATGTGCCAGGCAGTAAGTTCTTAGTCAGATTTATCCCCCTCCTGTTTTGTTTTGAAATGAATGTTTTATTGAAGTACAACAGATAGACAGAAAGTACATATGTCATAAACAAACAGCTTAATGGAGTTTCAAAAAGAACACACTGGTATAACCTGCCTCCAGGTCAAAACATAGAATGTTACTGGTCCATGTCAAACCCCTTCGTGCCCACTTTTCTAACTTCGTTCCCTGGAAAAACACAATCCTGATTCTAACACCATAAACTAGTATGCCTATTTGGGGACTTGCCTATTTGGAGTGTCTTCAGTGGAATCATACAGCAAGTGCATTGTCTCTCATGTCCCATGTCATCCATGCCATTGCTGTGATTGTAGTGCGTTCATTACTATTGCTGAGTAGTATTCTTTTGAATTACTATACCACATTTATTTCATTGGCAATGGACCTTTTTTCCCTTTAGTTTTTGGTTGTTATGTATAGTGTTGCTGTGAACATTCTTATATTCTTCTCCATTTGTTCTCGTTACAGATTGTGGTGGTGTTTTTTCTCAAAGTCTGACACTAATTGCCCTAATAAATTCTTACCTCCACAAATTGGAAAAAAGATAAAAGTAATGGTCCTAGAAATAGAAAGCAATCTATACAACAGTACAAATAATGACTGATCATCCTCCGGGTTTGCATCTATAGGTTGGGAGTGTAGGAGTCTGAGAGAGCGTCGGACATAGTATATACCCGTTAGATCTGATTTCACAGATCAGAGCGTCGCCGTATGCTGGGAGTGGTGAGGCCAGGTTTTTCAGGTGAAAGGTAGAACCCAGAGTTTGACCTTCGAGAGATGGAAAAGAGGGTAGTGCTTTTCCAGGCAAGAGAAATGTGAAAAGGCGTGGAGTGGAAATATCGATGGCTTGATACGTTAAGCAGATTTGTGGATGAGAAACGGTCCATTACACTGTGGTTTGCTCCTTGATTCTCCAGCTGAGGGATGGATAGACACGAGAACTACACTGAAACCCTTGTGCCTTCATGTATCTTAAAAAATAAAACAAAAATGTACTAGTCTCAGAAAAAGTGCAGTGCAAAAGGTGTAACTGAGTGCAGGTGAACCCGGCATTTTATTGTGTGTGTGTGTGTGTGTGTACACACACACACATATATAAGTATACACACATATACCTTTATATATATACACACACACTTATTTTTAGTTCTCACACTCTTTTTTCCTGCCCTTGTATGTGCATTCCTGTAAAGTGTACAGAGCTGGCAATTATAAAACCATTCTTTACTCATAAACTGAGAATATTTGACAGCAGAGCTGTGGGAGAGATAAACTACTGGACACCTACAGACTGTGTGTTTTACCTGCTTTTAAGAACATACCTACCCGCCCCTGCTCGCTAGCTGGCAGCCCCTTCTTGCTTTACCTTTTCCTCAGGCAGATTAATCACCCGTGTAAGCATTTGAAGTACTGATTAATTTGTGACTCTGAAAGAAGGCCAAGGGATTTGAACCATGCTCCGTAAGTTGAAATGCTGCAGTAGATAGATGAAAACCCATCTTGCTAATTATGTTTTTCGGTAACAGATGAAAACATGTGGAAAAGTTTCCTCCTCGGATGGTTAGGTCTTTCTGAACGACAACTTCCGTCTTTAGTAGCTCCACATGACTTTGAAAAACGTACTTGTGTGGGAGAGCTTCAGAATATATTTGCCGGATCGGGAGCCGACCTCGTATTAGCAAGTGGCTTTTCGGGGCTCATTCCGCAGCTTTCCCATGCGGCTGTTCCCTGTGTCTGGGTTTTGCTTACACAGTAGGGTCTTGCATGCCCCAAAGAGCAACCTCTTCTGTTAAATAAGAACTGCAGCACAGTGAGGATATTTTTATTCATATTAATCTTTAAAAAGAAGCTGATGGAAGGAGTAAGAGGTCCAAGGAGTGGATGCTTATGTGCAGATTTTGCTGACGAAGGAGAATAAAAGATACTGTGTTTTCAAAGACACGTGCAAGAGTTTCATCATCTCCACTAGCTTTACTACTGAGGATGTCTGAGTAAGTTTAATGAGATTCTGGGCAAGAGATGGGGTGGGCGCAAGTAGGAGAGGAACAGATAAAGCAAAGTTATAGGAAAGGAGAGAAGGAGTTTGGTTACGTGTGTGTCTTTGTGGTGAATCTTTTGGCTCTGTTTCCAGTTCATTGCAGGTTTAAAAAGCGGAGTCCTGCTGGGATCCGCCTCAGCTGTGATCATGCCACAACTAAATAACTAGAACTGAGGGTAGCGGTAACAGGGGGACTGACAGCTGGCTAATTGCTGTTCCAATTGGGGGTTGCCTGACAGTTGAGTGGAAATTGCTTGGAGATGAAGAACTTTCAGTGAACCATGATGGATGGAAATGTCTGAGCAAAGAGGGAGATGAAAGAGAGCTGGGCCGGAGGACGGGGAGGAAAATGCCTGCTCTAGGTATGTATCCTCCTCTCTCTTGTC
Source organism: Rousettus aegyptiacus (assembly GCF_014176215.1). Classification (NCBI taxonomy): domain Eukaryota; kingdom Metazoa; phylum Chordata; class Mammalia; order Chiroptera; family Pteropodidae; genus Rousettus; species Rousettus aegyptiacus. The sequence goes on from NW_023416287.1 coordinate 78,746,030, forward strand.
TTCTCCACTGTACCTCAGTAGTAAAGGTTGCTCACTTAATATCATGTGGTTTGCAAAAAGGAAACAGTAATCCTAGAGGCGGGCAGGAGTTTGCAAGCCTGGAGCTGCAATTATTTGTCTTAATTTTGACTTCACCCCAAGGCTTTCTAGGTAGTGGTTACCCAGTAGTCTTGCTAAAGCCAGTGCCTCAAGCTGGTCTGGAGCCAGACCTTCCAAGGCGTAACGCCCCATGCCACCTTCCTCAGGTACGACTCCTACAAGCATCAAGGCTTAGAGGTGACTTCTGCATCATTAAGAGATTTTCTATGGCAGCTCACTTCTCCGGGACAGGCTTACTGTGCCCTGTAGCATGTGTGGTTGCTACTGTGGTTGTTAAGTGCATGCTAATTTATCTAAAAAACATTTCCTCCTTTACCCTTGCCCATTCTCCCAACAGAAGCTTCTCAGGTAACGTGTTTACATTTTCTTTGTGGCCTGTGGAAAGCAGTATAGGTAACTGAGTGGAGTAATATTAACAGTAGAGTTTCCTGGCAATTTCCAAGTTGGTGGAGAATGCCCCGAGGGAAGGAATTTGTGGGTAGGCCATGCTTTATGGAACTTCTCACATCTCCCCTGACTCGGGAGTTAGCTTGCTTACTGATCTAGTGCTTTTATGTGTTGTTTTGCCCCTGTAATTGTAGTCTTACAGGTTGAGTTCAAAGTACTTTTTGTCCTATTACCATACATTTTTTTATTAACATAGACAATGGTTTTTTTTATCCAGAAATTTCTTATAATTTTTAAGATCAGGAAATCAAAATGTTCTTTCCACTTTATAACATGCTGGTTAAAAGTGTCTTACAATAGTAGTTCGTGTTTTGTTGCTTTAGTTGGTGGTGTTTTCATGCCTAAGAGTTCATGCTGAAGTTGAAATCTGTTAACAAGCAATTTGGTCTTCCGTGCAGTTTTGAAAATTGCTATGTACTTTTCTAACAAGTGGATTTCAGGTTCTGTTTAAGTATGCTAAGTAAAAGGAACCAAGAAACTACTGTGGTTTTTCTTTTGTTTTAATTGCTGGTATATTTCAGGCCAACAGTTACATCAAGAAACTTAGTTTTGTCTAGAAGATAATCTCCTTATTCTTTTCCTTACTTTGCATGTATATGTTTAGACTGAGATGACTGTGGTTTGGCGGGGTAGGGGGCGGGGAAGCACACAGGCATACCTCATTTTATTATGCTTTGCCTTACTGTATTTCACAGGTGTACTCTTTTTAAACTGAAGGTAAGACTCCATCAGCAAAAATTTTACAGCTCTCTCGGTTGCAGTACTTGTTTTATTACAATGTGCTAGAATTGAACTTATGATATCTCCAAGGTATTCCTGTACTTGATTTAAAGTATTTTTCTTTGCATTTTAACTAAATTAATTATTTTGTCGTAAGGAGAAATCAATAAACTCTGTTACTTATAACTCTGGAAAAGGTACACAGAATTCTGGGTTATATTATTTTAAGGAAGTTTCATGCTTTTAAAACTAAAAACTGAAAAGGTGAATGGTTTGCCCATGGATTGTTTATTAATAAACCACAGTTTTCTGCGTCGACTGAAGGGAATATAAAACTTCATGTTGGTTTATAGCTGAGCTTCAGTCCTTCATCCTCAGACTGCTTTTCCAGGCAAAGCAAATTGCATAATTAAGGTGGTATTCAGTAAATATTTGTTGGAGGAATTAATGAATAAAAATGATTTAGGCAAAATCTATCAAGCCTAAAAAAAACTCAGGCTTCAACCTTATTCAATACATATTCCCTGCAAGCTTACTTTGTAAAGCGCAGTAAAGTAAAATGTCCCAGATTTAAGGAGCCGATGGCTTAGTGGGGAAACTAAGAAAGATCTAATGAAATGACTCAACAATCATGAGGCAATATCCAAAACATGGCATTCAGTTACTTAGGAGTCATTATATGATCAAAGGCAAATCACCTACAGATATATCAATGGCAGTGTCAACATTTACATATTCCCACCATTTCCATAACATCATTCGAATTTCATTTATAAATTTTCACAAGTGTTTTGTCCAGGTCTAGATGCCATGAGAGTGCTGGACACGCCTACTGTTAGATAGTACAGCCAAGAGATGTGTCCCCTTGCATACTCCGATTACCCAGGTGCAGTGCCTTCTTGCTGTTCAAGGGTTACATCAGTTTCCCTAGGGAGCCCCCCACCCAGGTCTGCCCATACTCCCTAAACTCTCCAAGCTGGGTTTGCCAAATATAAGACAGTTAAATTTAAATTTTGGATAAACAATAAATTTTTAGTAGAAGAAAATATCATAATGTAATATCTGGGATGCACTTGTGATAAACGTGTAATTTATCTGAAATTTGAATTTAACTGGGTATCTCAAATTTTCGTTTGCTAAATCTAGAAACCCTATCCCAAATTCATCTCAATTGCCACTTTATCATTATATATAATTTCACCCACCTGTCAGAAGACGGGAGTCTAATTGAAGTCATACTCAGGTGTAAAGGCTCAGTGGCCAGGTTAATGTATAGTCATTAAATGTAATGGCCAGGGTGAGTTTAGTCGTAGCTTCCTTTGCTAAGTCCCATCTGTGAAAATGTTAATCCTATGACAACAATGCGAGTAAGTTGACCTTTTTTTGTGCCTCTGTTTTCTCATTTGTAAATTGGAGAGTATAATAGTACCTGCTTGAGAGGTTTGTTGTGAGGATTAAATAAATTAATATACTTCAGTACCAAGAATGGGATTTGGCCCATTGCAAGCATGTGTTAGCCATATCCACCAACGGTTATTTTGGTAGGATTGCTGCAGGCTGATCATTTGCTCTCATGTGCAATACATTTATCTTTCTTATGAACTTACTGCCCTCTGAAATGTGGGAGAAGAATACTGGATTAGGAGTAAGGAATAATGGATCTTACTCCCAGATCTACCACAGGTTTTTAGGTGACCTGAGTGAATTGGGCCTCAATTCCTCATTTACAGACTATGTGGTTGGATGTCAACATTACAATGCATAAAAAGCATCTGAGATAGTTGGGAGAGAGTGTACGTTTCTAGGCCCCTAATCAGGCATCATGAGTCTGGAAGCCTGGGAATGGACTACGATGGCCAACATCTTTAATTAGCTCACAAGTCAATCAGATGCAGCTGGTTCACGGACCACACACTGGGAAACATTGTACTAGATGACCTCTCAGGGTCTTTGCACTTAGAGTTAAATGCAGACGGCTGTGATGCAGAGTAATACAATTGTTTAGAGCTTTAACTATAAAGCTCATGAAGGCTAATTTCAAAAGCTGTATTAACTCTACATTGTAAGTGCCTCTGGTTACTTGCTATTGGGAAAGTTAATTTAGAAAGGTTCTTTTATGAATTTTCATCAATTTTTTTAACAAAGCTCTGTTGCAAGTGGTGAATTATGTATTAACATATGTTCATGATAATTTATACACCGGTGACAGATTTTTGGCATGAGATCAATAAGTTACAATTATATTTTTTTGAAGTTTGTTTATTAGTAGCATCAAGGAATTTTGATTATTATTTAGATAACAATGTGTCATTTGAACCCAGTAAGAAAAAGAGCAAATTTTTCAGTTCTCAGATGTCTGCATACTTGTCCAAAGAATAACAACTGAATCTGAAACTGACAAGATAAATATTTTCTCCTCAATTCATAGTTTTTACAGCTCTATTGGATTGTCTTATGTAATATCGTCATCAGATGGAAATGCAGGGTATTATAACACCAACTTTCTCTAATAATCAAATAATTATAAGCTAACCTATTTGAGTCAAGAAACAAAACAAAAACTTGACAATCATCTTTTGAAAATTTAATACAGTTTATGCTTTATCTCTTTCTACATATTCTTACAAGTTAAAACAAACAAAATCCTATAAAGCGAAAACAATTCTGTTAAGAAGCTTTATTAGTATGTTTCTGTCTCTCCAGTGTGCTTTTATTTAAACACACTGGTTTTTAAATAAACTTTGTTTTGAGCTTTGATGTAGAAAAAAAAAAACTAATAAAACCAGTAAGTTAAAGGGTGATTAGTATGATTGAAGTACTTCCTGCTTTAAAAATAGAGCTATAGATCTTTTGAAGAAGCTCCTGCTTTATCATACTTAAATGTGATTTGTCTGAAATAATTTGTACCCAGCTTTTTGGAAATATGTTGTTCAGTCCATGGAAGCCTATTTTTCTATTCAGAGCAATCGTTTTCTTTCTCACTGTTATTAATTTGTAGAGAGATATCAGCTACTACATCTGACAATTGTATTCCAAATATGGTTGAAGAAAATACAGTTACTAACACCGACTCAATTATATGCCCACTTTATCCCTCTGGTGACAATCAGTGGAACCAAAGAGAGCTCATGAGCTTTGATTACGCCTGCTATACTTCCACATTAATATCTTTGCAAGTTCCCTTTGCTGGGGACGGGGAGGTAGAGGAGGAAAGAGCACATTTTTAAATTAGATTTTTAATACCAGATAGTCCATTTGGATGGAAGGCCAAGGCAAATTATTTCTATATTTATGAGAAGGATTTTTAGGTTTGGGGGTTTGTTTTTGTTTTGTTTTGATAATAGAAGGAACATAGATTTTGTTGGCAAAGATAATTGATTTTAAATATTGGTTCTCTCAGTTGCTGTATCAAGTTATAAACTCTGAGCCTTCTATCTCATCTTTAAATTAAAAAATTAATTTAATTTACTGGGTTGTTATAAGCATAAAGTAAAATTACTTATAAGTGCCTAAAACAGTGTGTGGTATTTATGAAGCAATCAATCGACATATAAATGTGTATTTCCTTCCGTTCTGACATAAAAAAAGATGTCTCTGCCATATAGATTTCAGACCAAAAGTTTCTGTCTCTCCCTTAACCCACTTGGATGTTTGTTCTGTAAGATGTTATCCTGCATCTGTTAGTTGGTTGCTTTGCATTGTTTGGTAAATGCATATGATCATCCACATGGGCCTAGTAGAAACTGTTGTCTCTTCCAGACTCATCTTCCACCTTTGCACAGTCCTCTCCTACCCATCTATAATGGTCTGTTGTAGGGACTGGCAAACTCTGGCCTGTGGGACAAATCTACCTGGCCAGCTGTTTTTGTAAATAAAGTTTTATTGAGACATAGCCATGCCCATTCATTTATGGCTGCATTTGTGCTTTAAGGGTGGATATCAGTAGTTATGATAGAGGTGTTATAGCACATAAAGTCTAAATTATTTACAGTTTACCCACTTGCAGAAAGAGTTTGTGGACTTCTGATATTGCCGAACACAGGATAGCTGGAGTTTTAAAAGGTAACTGATTAGAGGTTAAGTACTTATTCGCAAATAAATATTGAGTGAGTAGAGAACAGAAAAAAAAATGGTGGTTATCATAGATGTATTTCTTAACTCTCCTGGTAATTGTGACAATGAGGACAGAGAACTAATATAATTGAGGAGAAATAACAGAAACATGGGATCTAAAGATGATTTCTGCTATGAACTCCTATTGGACCTTTCTTGAGTTATGCTGTCTCTGTGAACCTTAGTTTTCCTGTCTGTCCAATGAAAATAATTTCTGCTAAACCTAACATCATAAGGTCACATTGTACCAGCTTATAATATTTTCACATTATAAAACCTCTATTTTGTTTATGTGATAATGATCCCAATTAACACACTCTACTTGAAGACAGAGTTTGATGATACATTTATTTTTTTAAAAAGTTTCAGGGGAAGTGGTGTCCTTGGGAGAGAACCAAGTAAGCCAAGATATAGAAGGAGTCATTAGAGAGCATTAGCAGATGTTGGAAAGCTTATTTGGCATGGAACAGGGTTTCTAGAGGACCCAGTGGAGAAAGAAGAAAGAATGAAAGTCAGGTAAGAGAAAAAACAGCTCAGAATGAGGGGAACTAAAGGGAGAACAGATGACCAATGGTCTTGCAGTTGGGATATTACGCAAAGCAAATTTAGTGGGCCAGTGTTTCCAAGAGAACTGATGGTAGCCATCCCTGCTATATAGAAGATTGAGGCAAGGCCTTCAGATACTGTAGATAGGTGGCCATAGGTAGATGATCTGGAACTTGGTAAGCTACAATTCAGAGCAGTTTGATCATCAAAAGGCCCCCTTAGATCCAGTGACATCAGTACTGACCTAGGATTCAGAAGGCCTGGATTTGAGGCCAGACTATTCTATCTTGTGTTACTGTGTGCAAGCCTCAGATAACTCATCTGCAGATCTGGAATGTCTTTTCTATGCACTTCATAGAACTATTAAAAAGTTTCATGAAATAATATGACTCAATGTGTCAAAAGAACTCCTCAAATGTAAGCAATGTTATTATTCTCTTGAACATAATATCTGAATATCCACAGAAGAGCATGGGCTTTTAGTATATTTTCAGTAGATTTGATGGATTAATGCCTGTGCATGCACACACATAAGCATGCACACACACGTGCACACTTATTTCATAAGTCCACCTTTTTAGATAACATGGAAGTAAGGATATAGCAAAATGTCCTTTGTGCCCTAGTCTCATGGGTACTATTCTGCACTTATTAAGTTACAAATATCACCAGAAATCTTCAGAATACTATCTTCAGGTGGTGATATTTAAGTGTCTGAAGTCACAACCAATACCTTTTTACCCAGTGAGCAAAAGAGAGTTCCTTCTATAGCAAAATCTTTTTTTTTTCTTAATATCACTCAACATGGATAACATTCTGATTGGTGTGTAATCTTGGGCTTTCGCTGAGTTCCCTGCCTGGATTGACAAAGAGACATGTTACAAATGATTCTGTTCTCTCTGTAATGAACAAAACAGTCACTGAGAGGTGATATTATATCTTAAGAATAGAATACTAGGTTTAGAACAATTTGTGTTTTCTCTTTTCAACTCTACAGTAAATAGTATCCACATGCTGTGTTCAGGCTGTGTTCAGGATGCTAGGGAATGTGATGAGAAAAAAAACAACAACAAAAGAAAACATCTTTAAGCAAAGGGATTTTATGTATGAATATATGAAACAGTAGCTCTTTTGTTATAATAAATCATAGCTAGTACCACCAATGAGCAATTGGTTGGAAATGTTTTATTGGTCATGATTTATGGATGACAAGTTTGAATAATTATTAAGCTTAATTGCACTTAAATGATGGATTTTCCCCCCAATTGTTTATCTTCAGGGCAAGGATGAAAGTAAATGTGTTAGAAAAATTCAGAGTTCAGTGGTTGCTAAATGAGCTTATTAATGTTTACATATGTAACAAGTTAGACCATTAATATGTACGTGCTGGAGATGCAGACCATCTCGTCAGTCAGTAGAAAGTCCCACACAAACCATTGCTATTTTACTTTTGGGTAAACACATAGCTGTTCAATTTCAATCATAAGTTCAGGTTTTCCTGAGGTTAATTTTGGTCTGTCTGTGGTTGGTAAAAGTATTTTCAAGAAAATTAAATGACTATACTTACTTGCCATGCAGTAGGGCATCAGGTCAAGAGCATTCAGGCTCTGCCAGTTCTGGGAATAGAGGGCAACTAGTCTGATCCCCAAGAGCTTTGCCTTATTTCCACAGAATGATTTTCTAGGCAGCTCATTTTACCTTTAATACTAAGGGTTAGCAAAGCAGATTTGCCTGCTTTTGCAAAGCAAAAATAAAACCGCAGAATTTCTAGAGATCTAAAATCTTGTTGTTGCTCCTTTTTACAGCTAAAGATGTTATAGAATCATGTTACAGAGTTTATGATAGATGGGGCAAGTGATTTAAAATTCTCAAATCAGTATACTGGTATAATGAACTGATAATGGATTAGGCTGGTCTCCTACATGGGCTAAAATTTTCTTTGCTCTCATTTCTCTTTGTCTTATTAGTACTTCCATAAATACCTTATTATACAAGTCAGAACATTACTCTTCAAAAACAAGGCTGATGTATATGCATCAAGACATATTTCAAACACAGTTCACCAGATTTTTTTTTTTATTGTTGTTGCTAGGAACCAAGATTCACTCAGCTGACCTACGAAATGGGATGTTTTTTTAGAAAGATACATGAAAATAAGGAAGCTGGCAATTTTGACCATATATCTATTTTATATCAGAATCTAGCAAAATCTGCAGCGCCAGGCTTCAGAGAACAAGCACAGTGGTCCTGAAAGTGTTTTAGTCCTTTTGAGCTACTATAAAAATTACCATGGACTGGGGGGCTTAAATAACGTGTATTTATTCCTCGCGCTTCCAGAGGCTAAGTGTCTGAGATCAGGGTGCCCTCGTGGTCTGGTTCGGATGAGAGATTTCTTCTGTGTTGTCGTCGGCCGACTCCTCACTGTTTCCTCATGTGATGGAAAGGGGAAGGAGCTCTCTAGTCTTACGAGGCCACTGATCTCAGTCATGAGGGTTCCACCTTTGTAACCAAATTACTTCCCAAAGGCCCCATCTCCTAATACTGTCACACTGCAGCAGTTTCAAAGAGACAGGAGCCTGACCCAGGAACTGGAAGTCAGTAACTGGACATAGAGCCTTTCAAAATCCATCAGCCCTAGTGACCTGCTCATACTATAATTAACTTTTATCTTTGAGCTTTTCTCATTTTGGGTTTCTGCTTACTCAGTTTTTAAGACCTCTTGAATTCTACTTACTCTGTTAAATCTATCAACTGCTCAACTTTGTGTTTCTGCACAAATTTTCTGGTACAGGAGATATGATTGGTAGTTAGTCACCAGTATCCCATTTAGGGCAAGCTTTCACCAGTTAGGCCACTGGTCAGCATAGAGCTATGATGCACTTGAGTCACATGCCTAATAATTATCAGTCACCTGTTGCCAAGTTGATATAAATAAAAAACTGTGCTCACCTGATGCCATTCGGCACACACGAGGCTGTGGGAATTCTGAGACTCAGCCTTCACCGCAGTGGGTTTTCTCAATTGACCATGACAATTAGAAGTGGACCGATATCCTAGGACTCATCTTTGCGCCTGGTTTTCCAAGAAAAGAAAATACATATTTTCCTAAATTGTATGATTCATCTTAGAAAATGTTAAATGTTCTCAACAGTTAATTAACATTCAGGATTGGTCCTGTTCCCTTAAGGTAAGGAAGAGCAGTCCCATTTCTGTTACTGCTGGCATTTAAAACAGCTGTTTACAGCAGCGACTCATCTCTGTTTCCTCACGTTGCTCCAGATTTCTTCAGAGTCTATTGGTATCACCTGTTCTTCAGAGTCTCTGACTCATCGCTTATACTCATGCCAAGGACTTCCAGATGTGAATTATTTTTTATATATGTTCTGCCTATAATAAGGAGCTTCCACCTCTAGTTTCTTTCTTACCTACCAAAGTCAGCTTGTGGATACAAAGATGATGATATCTGCTCCAGGAAGGCTTCTTGTGCAGAAAGGAATACATCTGCCTTTTAACCCATTTACCTTTCTGGGAAAGTACCATGGTTAATCTTTCTAATCAAATGAAAAATTTCAGCAAATTTCTGTAACAACAAAAAAAATATAATAGCTGTAGATCAATCAAACTTTTAAGGAAGCTAAAACCTATTAATATAGTTCAGTGAAATAAGAATATACTATATATAGTATAGTATATATTACACAGTGAAAAATAAAAGTAAACTATTTTAGAGCAATGTGTTATTTACAGCTATTTTCATGTGCATGTTGTTTATAGATATTTCTATGTGTTAAGTGGATAGGACAAGAATCATCAGCTGTCTTTGAGGGACACACATTTTACACACACGTGACATTTTTTGGATAGGGAGCTGCATGAGGCCACGAGTAGTTAAGCGATTTGTCCGAGTTCATCAGTGTTGAGCAGTAAGGTGTAGCGAAGCAGTATGGGCTTTCTAGGTGGTTCTGTCTCTACGTTTAATTCTCCCAGTTTATAGTTTTTTGACTTTGGGCTAATTACTAAACATTTCTAAGTCCAGCTTTTTCAGATCCAAAATGAATATTGGCACAGAGTTAAGAAAACAGAGAAAAGGTATGTAAAACATACTTTAATCACTGAGGGAAGTGCTCAGTAGGTAGAAAAAGGGGAACTTTGGGCTTTACGTTCAGTGGTCTCCCTCTTCCACCATAATTCAAGAACTAACATTCAGAGAAAAGGAATGAAATTACCAAAAGTCTAGAAAAGATGCATCTTGATTGTCTTTGTCCCAAAACATTTTCTGAATGTCCAGGATCATTCAGAGCCAGGTACTGTGAAAATCCTGTGGTCCCAGAGGTTAAGAATCACTGAAATTTCACAAAGAGAGAGTATAAAGAAATAAGAACAACTTGGCCTCTAAACATCTCTGCTATTTAGTACAGTTTCTATTCATTTCACTGGCTTTGGGGTGTCCTTCTTGCCCATTCACACATCTCCAAAGCAGCCATTGCTTATAACCGACTTCCTGTTCTCTGGGCTGTTTTTTGGGAAATTCCTATTCTCCAGGGCTGGCTTTGAACCGACGAGTCAAACAGTTACCTAGTATTTTATCAATTCTGCAAACCTGCTCTGAGATGTGTAACACATATAAATAATGAAAAACCAGGGCTTCTCTCTACAAGGATTTACTATAGGTTTGTCTCCAGAAGAGACAGAAGCTACTAGAAATTCTGAAAAGCAGTTGGAAAATGATGAAATTCTATTTTACATTCTAGTCCCCCAAATTATTCAACACCAGCTTTAAATTTTTTAAAAAAAATTATGATAGTCAAAAGAGAAACTAGTATAAATAGAAAGTACGGCAACATATTCATTACGGCACAGTTTGGATTTGGCATTTAAAAATATCAAACTTATTTCCAGAGAGAGGTGTTTAATATTTCATACCATCTCCTGTCCTAAAAGTAGACAGCTGAAATATGTTTCGCTCTCTGATCTATAAGTCTGTATGGCCTCAATAGTTTAGCTGAATGATTTCTTGTTCCTCCCCCCCTCCCCCTTGAACTCTCTTTGGCTTGTGAAAATTACTCGATGATAAGCTATCTGAGACTATTTCAACCACTTTCCTTGACACCCACACCCCAAACTCTCTATTATAGTTTCTCCTGCTTCTTTGTTCCCTATTGTAATCACCTTCTCTCCAAGGCATTGTGTTGGTACTAAAACTTCCTGAGTTGTTCTGGAATTACCTGGCATGATCCGTGTTTTATTCTTGATCTAAACAAACCAACTAACAAACAAAAAAACGAAATTCCACCAACCAACCCATCGTTGTATGCAACTATTACTTGGTGTGAGCCCCTCATTTCATAACCATCTCTAATCTTTCATCTTACATAATGCAAAAAGTAGAGGTTTTACTGTGCTCTGACAATTATGTACTTACCCTCACAGCCATCATCCAACATATGGGTATAGTCTAATGGCCTCTGTGCTTATGCATGTATTTGGAGAAATGTGTGCAGAACTTAATCTAATTTCAAAAATGATGTCCATCTTCTAGTTTTTTTTTTTTTTTTCTATTCTTGGACGAAAGTACTTATGTTGGTACTTGGGAAAAAAGTTAAGCACACTGGGATATGCATTATGCATTGTGATTATAAGAGGATTTTATACCAAAGTTGTATTTATTAATCCTCTTGAGTATTCATTAAGCTTTGTTTTTGAAATTATGGAAACTGGACAGATCACATTTAAGTTTCACCAAAACTAGTTCTAGAACTTGGCCTGTCGAAAATTGTGTATAGTGAGTGTTCAAAGCACAAAATAGTATTAATATTAATTTGGATTTGAATGATCTTCGCAAAGCAAACGACATTTTTTGAGGCACATTTTGGGCTCTGAACTTTCTGTTCAGGTGCTGCTCAGTGGGGAGACAATAATGCATCACCATTGATTGCCTTCATGTAAGGAATGAGTAATTCAGTGAAGGTCAAGGGAGGAAGCGTTATGCCCGAGGGATGGTGGGAGGGAGAAGAGAGTCATCCTATAAATTCTGTCCTATCCTTTTGCCTTTTCATGAGGGCCACCTCCCCTAACCCGGAGACAAATCGTCAAGGGTGACTGAGATATAACTCATATAACAAAATTCACCCTTGTAAAGTGTTCTGGTCAGTGTCCTGGTCGATGGTTTCACAAAGCTGTGCACCTGTTATCGCTACCTAATTGTAGAGAATTGTCATCATGTCATTTGTCACACCCTTTCCCGCCCCCATTCTCCAGTCCCAGTTCCACTGACCTACTTTGTATCTCTATAAATTGGCCTTTTTGGGGGCATTTAATATAAATAAATGGTATACGCTACACGGCCTTTAAAAACTTTAATAGGCATTTTTATTGAGGTAACTATAGGTTCACATGACATCATAAGAAATAACATATAGGAGTCCTATACATCCTTAACCCAGTTTCCAGAATTGGTGATACCTTGTATCACCATAGGACAATATCATAACCAGAATACGGACATGGAGTCCAGCTACCAATCTTATTCAGACTTCCCCAGTTTTACCTGTCATCATTGGCATGTGTGCGCGTGCATGTGCGTGTATTTAATTCTAAATGATTTTGTCACGCGTGTGTGTCCACCACTAAATCAAGATACAGGAGAGTTCCAGCAACACACCTCTGATGCCCCCTCGCTGTCCTGATCATTGTGGCCACTAATTTGTTTTCCATTTCTAAAATTTCGTCATTTCCAGAATGTTCTATAAATAGAATCAAATGATACCTATAACCTGTAGGATTGACTATTTCTACTTTGTATAATTCCCTGGAGATCATTCGAGTTTTCACATGTATCAGTAGTCCATTCCTTGTTTTTATGGAAATGTATTCCCTGTAAGTAGCACCTTTTAATCATTTACCCATTGAAGGACAGCTAGGCCATTCCAAATTTTGGGCTATTATAAATAAAGCTGCTCTGAACACCCGTATTCATGTTTTTACATGAATATCAGTTTTCACTTCTCTGGGATAAATGCCTATGCATGCAATTTGGGGTCACATAGTAATGGCATGTAAATTATATAAGAAATTGCCAGACCGTTTTCCAGAGTGGCTTTATCATGTTAAATCCTCATCAGCGAGGTATGAGCAATATAGTTTCTCTGCATCTTCGCCAGCATTTGGTGCTGTCACCATTTTTTATTTTAGCCATTTTGATAGGTATGTAGTGAGTATGTGGCTTTTGTGACTAGCTCATTTCACTTGGCATATGTCAGGCTTCATTTATATTGTAGCATGTATCAGTATTTTATTTGTATTGCCAAGACCACATTTTGTTCATTCATGAACTAATGGAAGGCTGTGTTTAATAGTAAGACAAATGCTTTCTGATTTCTTCATGTTAAAATACTAAAGTTTAGCTTCTATTTTTAAAACTACCAAGCACCATTATTAGATGCTTTATATGTAGTCTCTCACATGAGTTTCATAGCAACCATATGATCTAGGTCATGACAGAGGAACTAGAAACTCACATGTTAAATCAAGCTTATGGAAAAAAAAATAACAAATCTTCGGTAAGATTTATTTAACATGCCAAAATCAGTTTCGAAAATAAAATTTTAGTACCTCAAACTCACTACATACCCTGCCATATGCTTCTTTGTCTCCCATCAGATTAATTCACACACTTGGCCCATTTGGCCTCATGAGAATTGGAGTTCACCAGACCTTACTTTCTAAGCCAACTTACAGTAAGGAGATTAAGATTCATTCATTTACTGTACAAATATTTGTCGAGAGCCTAATATACATGAGGTCTGCAGAAGGTACTGAGATTAGAAAAGGCTAATTAACTTAACCAAGGTCGCAAATTTAGTAAAAACAATGATTAAATACCACATTGCATATTGAAAGTAAAATTTCATCTTTAATAGTTATTTTCTTTGGATCTTAATTAAAGCAATCCAGGGGAATATTTTAAATCTAAGGTGCTTCATTAGTTATCATAAATGTTTTCTACACAAGTGAAATATTAAGGATTATTTTGAAAACATAATTTCTACTTAGCTTGTCAAATACATCATATCATTTAACTCTGTTGGAAATGAATCCAGTAGCCAGGCTATGTGACATGTTGGCTCCCCATTGTAAGTCTTGTCCAACCTCGTTATGTATAGCTGGAACACAGATATTAAGGACAATATATCATTAAGTCACTAATAAACTTGAGTCGTTCCTCAACCAGTTTTCTCCATCCCCCACTGTCGATGAGTAATTTATCTTAAACGGCAATATGCATAAGTTGCCTCGAAAAGGAGGGACATGGTATTATCAGTCACTGCATGGGCGAGTTATAGCCAGCTCCATCCCAGGAGAGAGCAGATGATTACAATCAATAATCAATCAAAGAACTAGTGACAGTAATCATACATCACCTTCTACTGTGGAAGTTTCATTCAGAGCTTAATATATCAAGATCCAATTTCTGGATGCATTGGGCACTTAGCCATTATCCTGAACCTGCTCCTGGCAGAGCAAGCTTGGAATGTGGAACACCTATTTTGGAAAAATTAGAAACAGTAGAGCAGAATTGAATGTGAAGGAGAAAAAAATTGTTCCAGTCATTGCCTGAGTCGCCTTTACTCACTGTACCCCGTTTCGTTCACAGCCAAGGCTGTAGCTGGTATACCACAGAAATACGTCTTTAATCAAGCCGATGTACTACGTGAAACTTGTCAGCAGAGATTTTATAACTAGATGTTAAAAGCATGTCCAGGAAAATACTGTTCAGTAAAAGGCACAGTCTCTATTAAACCAGAATTAATTTGGGGAAATTGAGAGGTTTATTGGAAAGTGAATCCTTTTTCAAAATATTAAAGTGATTCTTCAAATGGGAGCAGTATAAAAAACACAAAAACCTGTCTATTTGGAATGAAAGGAATATATTCTGGGGAAATTGACACACAGGATTTTCCAAACTCAACAATTCAACAAAACGTTTGCTGAACAGCTACTGTGCACAAGGACAGCGTACCTGGACCAAAATGACTAGTCTAGGAAAAAACACAGATGTCTGATTATGCAGTGCAAAGTGCTTAGAGCTGTAAGAGTTTGGGCAAGTGCTTTGGGGGGACGGGGGAGGTGATAATAAGGGCCCGAGGG
The DNA here is from genome assembly GCF_014176215.1 of Rousettus aegyptiacus. Taxonomy (NCBI): domain Eukaryota; kingdom Metazoa; phylum Chordata; class Mammalia; order Chiroptera; family Pteropodidae; genus Rousettus; species Rousettus aegyptiacus. Next base: position 78,761,102 of record NW_023416287.1, read on the forward strand.
AGTCGAGAGTCCTCATGAGGAGGTGACTTTTAAACTGAGAATGGAAAAAAAGTGGGGCAAGGTCATTCCCCGTACAAGATCAGGCAGGCGCTGAGGTAGGATTGGAGAACAAAGGAGCAAGGCATCTTCCAGCAACAGCACGGAAGGGCTGAGGTTGGATAGCAGAGGGAGGCGCAGGGAACTTTGGTCGGAGGAAGGATCGTACACGGGGGAGAGGAGGAGATGGCGCCACAAAGGTGTGCTGGGGCTGGGTTCTCAGGGGAAAGTGGGTAGAACACCTTGGAATTTCAAGAAGCCCTCTGACCATGAAAATGGAGAAAAAACGAAACAAAACTGGGGTTGGATGGAGTAAGTAATAGGAGGTTTCTTCCTAAGTATTTTACTCAGTAAACTCAACTTCCTCTTAAAAAGGACATCGCAGAGATCTGGGCATTTCCAGACAGTCTTCTCTTACGTATCTAAGGAGCAGGACACTGTATCCTCAATATAAAGGTTTTCAGTAAGGCTCATGGAATCATATTGACCCTCAAATGTTTTCGGAGAAGAGGGGGTCTTCTGTTCTAGATCTCTGGCACGGCTCCCATTCTTGAATTAAGGCGAAAATCGCTGTGTTTGATTTAACCACTAGTCTCGATCTTCATCAAAAATGAGTTTGGAACTACCCCAAATTCCATCCATCCCCTAGGATGTGTACCCTTTTATTTTTCAAGCTAGAATACCTTTTTTTTATTTTATTTTATTACTGATTTTGCTCCTTTCCGAAGGATCATTTCAATGTTTTATTTTAAAAAAATGTTAATTCCCAAGAAAACTCCTAGACATTTTTACAGAGAAGTTTGCTGCTTTTTAAATGATCTCTTCTTTAAAGTTCCATGTTGCCAACAGTCAGGCTCTCTCAGAGAACCAGGTTTGGTTCTTATTTTCTTCATGCACGGTTTAGACTCAGTGTAGTGCTTTCTGATTTTAATCATGCTTACGGTGATAGAAGCTGTCAATAAGAGGGTGCAGGGAGCCTGTGCCGTTTGAATGTGGGGTTCTTGGATTTGATTCATTTTATACTGGAGAGTTTAATCGGGAACTCTGATTTTCTTCCTCTGAGTATCTCCCCCAGGTCCTTATCGTGGGAAACCATCTCCAGTCTAGAGGACAAACACCAACTAGAAATAATACCTTGCTGTGATTTTGCTTCAGGAAATAAAAAAATAAGTGCAGTAATAAATAAATAAATAAATAGATAAAGCCACATTTAAAATCTTCCTTATGATATATTTAGACTTGGGTTGCAAAACATAAACAAGAAACTGTTGGGTAGGATTTTGAAATTATTAGCTTTCATAAGTTCTGAAATTAGGCTGTTGTGGGGTGGATTTTGGAAATTAGCTTTTTCAAAATGATGTTTTCTATTCAGTGTTGGAACGTAAACACAGCTACTGTTGAGGCTGCTGCCTGGAGGCAAATACACAGTTAGCTGGAATCTTCTTCCTGGATATAAATATCTCCCGGGGCTTCTAACTTGGAGACTTAAAATTACAGTCTAGAGGAGGCAGCTACAGTCCACAGCATGTGTGCATTTTTGGACCTCCTATCGGCACCTCGTCTCCTCAAATAATGCCTGTCTGGAAAAAATAAAAAATGACACAAAGAGAATAAAGAAGTAGTTTCTTAGAGACAAAAGCATGTGACTTCACTGTCAATGCAAAGTGTGTATTTCTCACCCTTGGGAAACTGTAATTATGCCTCATGTCAGTTGTCCAAAGCCAGTCACTGGTCTCTCCACGTTTATTGCCCCCTCTTATCTGCCTTACAGTCCCGTTTTGCATCTCTGAGGAAGTATAGCTCTTACCCATGAGTGCCAGAATTTTCTGCCTTATGCTCATCATTGGAGGACTATGCTTCTTTTTTCCTTCCCCAAATCTCAATCTCATACTTTTTCTCAGTCTCCAGCTGCCCGACTTCATACCCTGGATTCAGTCTGTCTGGGAATAATCACCAAGAGGGTTGTCCCAAAACAGAACTAAACATTTTTTCCAGCGTTGAAACAGCTGTTGGGTCTGGTTGTGTGTCCTCCACCCCTAGCACGGCATCAAACCTCCACGTCTGAATCCCAACCTGCCTCTCAAATCTATTTCAATAGCCTCCCCTGCTTACCTCCAGCTACCTTCTCACTACTTAGGGCCCTGAAATCTGATAGCTCCCTAACTTCCTGCTGCCTTTCTTCCTTGTTCACGTTACTGAGTCAACCTAAACTTTTTTTTCCCCCATTCCTTAGGCTTTTCTAATCCCATCTATTGTGATATCCTCTTTTCCCCTGCAACACAGTTTTTTTTTTTTTTAAAAAAAAAACTTTTCTGAACCATATACCTATCCATTCCTTCACCAACACCTGTGAAATCTTTCCTAATGTAACATGTTCATTTGTTCCCTTTGTGTTCTAGCTATATTTTCTTTCACTTATTCTCTACTATTTAATAAATCGTGCCTTGTGCTTTGGTAGGTTTTGTCTTTCTTCTATCCTTCTTTACCTCAGACTGGAAGCAGCTCGAGGATACCAGCTGAGTTTTCCTCATCTTTGTATCTCCAGTGTCATTTAGAGTAGCCCTAGCTCATGGGGCAAGCTTCGAAAGACTAATTCTAGAGAGCTGCTTTCTTTGCTAAAGTGTTCTATTTGTATTAATATAATTTTCTAGTAGATTTTTATAATCATCTCTTTTGACCTTGATTGTAAACTCTTCCATTGGTTATCTGTTCTCTTTTTGTATTTTCCCAGAGAGCCTTAAACAGTATCAGATACAGAGGAGGTTTTTAATAAAAGGTATCGAATGAATGAATGAATGAATGAATGATGTGTGGTGGGTGGCATGACCTCAGCACTAAGGCTGGTGACTGGCCTGGAGTTAACAGACATACGTGTACCAAAAAATTAAAATTAGCTTCTTGTTCTTTCCAGATGGAAAAGAGTCTGAGTCCAGCAATTTTATGTTAATCAGTAATTTGGGTTTGAATGTTAGAATATAAACTGGCGTTGGGCTTTCTGCAGGTCTTGTCTCTGATTCAATATATATTTCGAGTTTCTTCTTTAACCCAAGATTTCGTGGGGCTTAATTTATACTGTAATTAACTTGGAACCATAGGGAGATATTTTAACAATTAATGAATCCCTGGGAAAAGTTCTTAGAGTTCCCGAATGAAATATTCTTTATAACAGCCCAAGAAGTACAAGGTGACTATGTGAAAAAATAAGCTTGATTCATAGTTTAGTGGTAAAAGTCAATGGAAAATCCTGTAACCAGTCGAATCGGAACTCCAGAGATTGAATTCACTTTTTTTCTGGCTGTGCCATATGCTATCCAGTGACATTATATTAATATAATGGAAAAATTCCTGGATCACAATTCCAATATTTTGTTCATTGTCTTTAAACATACATATTAGAAGGTTCATGACTCCAGATTTTAAAACTTTATCATTCCTTTCTACTTGACATTATTTTGTCTTTTTTGTTAAAGGTCCTTCAATTTTAGTGGCACCAAAGCATTTGTCTTAAGTAACCATATTACTGTTCTTTTTCTGGAAAAAAAAAAAAAGTTATTCACAACAAATATATATATTTAACTTTGTTTTGATAAGAGAGGGAAATAGGTGTACTGGGGCCTGAAACATCCAATTATATGGCAATGAGTTGGTAATTAAAGATTTGTAGAATATTAAAAGAAGATTCTTAAGAAAATTTTAGGAGTTGATTACTTGCAGAAGGCCACCTCTGCCAAGACAGAGGTAGCATTAATTAAATATTAAGTCATATTTAATTTTTGTCTTCTTTCAGCGCCTAGCACAGGGATGTGTTCAATTGAATTGAATTTGTAATTATAGCAGAGTTTATTCTAAAAAGCAAAATAATAACCATCAAAAGTAATGCACATGATAAAAACTGGGAGGGTATAAAAGAAAAGTGGAACCTATGGTACCCATCTATTTTACCAAGAAGGTAGACATATGTTTAGCAATCCTGAAATACCAGGCCATGTACATTTAGATGTTGGGAGAAAATTGTGGACTACGTTAGTCATGGAGATTTTTATGGCCCAGACAGAACTTGCATCAAGATTTGAAGAATAGAATTTAAATTGGTAGAGTGGAAGAGGAAAGTCATTCGAGAAAGGGGAGAGGTGTAAGTGAAGTTAAGTAGATCAGGGACACCATGGCTACATGAGAGGTTTAGTGAGAAAGCCATTCTGATCAGGAATGACAGGTGCACATCGACAAGCAATAAAAGGTAAAGTTCTCTAGAAAGCGCACCTACCTGTAAGTGGGGAGCTCGAATGCTTACAGTGGGGTAAGCTTGACTTGATATGGGCAATGATTCATCTTTCTAGGCCTCTAATCTTTAAATGTGTGTGATTAGGGATACATTTCTCATGTTATCTTTTGGGAATTATCTGGAACATAATAGTCATTTTTCTCCATAGACAATATGATAACAGCTTTTGTAAATGAGAAAGCAAGTATTGGAAGTATTGCAGAGAGTGTGTGTGTGTGTGTGTGTGTGTGTGTGTGTGTGTGTGTATAACATCTGCATAACCCACAGTAGGGGGCTGAACAGACATTTGAAGAGAGAGCCTGTGAGTATTTGGGGAAAGGAGTCCTCAGCAAAATCCTAATGCTTTTAATTTGGGAAGTAAAGTAAAGAGGAAGAGAAAAAAAAAATGGGGAAAAGCAGGAAAATTAGTTCTGAAGTTTAGATAACTTTTCAGCTACTTAAGTAAGGATCGTAGGGCTTAGTTTGTCTTTTAGAGAGAAGAGTCTGGGTCTCAGTGTTGCAAGCACAGATCATGGGAAGCAGCAGTAGGTACGGGTGTTGGGGGAGGCTGTCACACAAGGCATTGCTACCTTTTTCATGTGAATCAACATCACACATCCTCTTACTCTGTTTTTCATGCACAAAATGAGGCTTTTGATCTAGTCCTCCTACGGACCCTGCCAGTACTATAAATTCCACAAATAGAATTGCTTCATTAGATTAAACATGTTATTCTGATTTCATCCCTTTTTCCCCCAAGATGTGTTAGTCTCATTTCCCCAATCAAGTTATCACGAGGTTCAGAAAACATTGGTTGAATTGAATTAGTTTCTCTGCTAATGTCTCCCTCGCTTTTACTAAGAACACTATTGTTATTCAAAAGGTGGATGGTGATGAGAAAAGAGACACCTACTTTCTCACGACAAAGAATGAGATAAGGGAAAGCAAACTTAAAGTGGAGTTTCAGGGCTTCCAGGAACCTTGTGGCCACAGCGTTCTTGAAGCAGAACTCAGGAATGGGCTGCGGAAGGTGGCGGTGTTTGTGTGGCCTTCCTCTATTGACTTCAGAATCTATTTAGGCTTGTTAAACAGCTTTCAACCATCTTGTATATATTTGTCATCTATTATTTCACCAAAAATATTATTGATTATATTTTCAACCTGTCATCTCTTTTCCCTTTCTCAGAATATGAGTGTGTGTGTGTGTGTGTGTGTGTGTGTGTGTGTGTGTGAGAGAGAGAGAGAGAGAGAGAGAGAGAGAGAGAGAGAGAGAGAGAACGAATAGTGCTGATGGGCACAAAATTGGAAAAACATTGGTATAAAAAGTATGAGCAAGATCCAACTTAAACTCTAATCTTGTTTATACCTATAAACATCCCCCGACCACTATTACTTAGTCATTCACATGTGAACTGTGCTCTGTAATTTATTATTCACCATTTGATTAGATTTTTATTAAAGTTACAGTAGCATTTATTTAAAGAAAACTAAACAGGTCACATTTCTGTCATCAATCAGGATGTCTCTGTGGAGATTCTCATTAGATTTCTTTTTTGTTATAAGGGAAATTTTGGTGCTTTAATATTTTTTATATTGATTATCTGTCACAAGTTTGACACCAACTTAAATTTTCATGTTCCCTGAAAAATCTTTTCATGTTTCCTGAAAGATCTTTTCATGTTTGTGTTTTGCAAGCTGTTGGCCAGCCTGTCTTATGGCTGAGACCTAGAAGAAGAGGTGAAGTCCACTTTCCTAGGAAAAGGCATTTGCCAAAGGGCAATGTCTATGGCGAAAATCACTGAGTAGAGGTCTTAGAAAACCAGCCAAAAATTGGAGCTAGCAGTGTTTGCTTCTAGAAAGTTATCGACAGCAGAGTGTCGGAAGCACCAACATGGCCTTGAACAGTATTTTATCGTCCTAAATGCCTTTCTTAATGCGTTGCCTCATTTGGTCCACATAGTCACCCAATGAGCCAAGTAGTGCAGATGACATTGTCTGTACTGTATAGATGAGAATGTGGCGGCTCAATGTCTTTATGAGACTTATCTGGATAATAAGGCACGTGGGGCAAAGCCAAAGTGGGAGCTAGATCTCAATCTTTCTGGTGCTGTGTTCTTCCTGCCACTCTTGATCACCTTACTCATAATTTATCATTGTTTAGTAGCCATATGATCTCCTTCTGCTCTATCAAGCAATGTGAAGACAATTTTAATTATATCTTCTCATTACCTTCGACATTATTGATAATACTTTTTAGTGACCAAAAAAAAAATTCTTGGGTGCATTAAAAACTTTAACCTCCATTTTCGACAGTGGATGTTGATAGCTTTTATAATCCTGAGACGAGAGAATTTGAATTCTATTCTCAGATTCTCTGTTCTAGCTATCACTTATTTTTTGAGTTCTTATTCTTAGAACTGGAGAATGAAGGGCATGAACAGATAAGCACAAGTATCCTTTCTAACTAGTTTGGACCTGAGTTTTGCTGTCTGTGGGGCCGGATAGAGGACTGACTTTGGTCTGAAAGCTTGCTAAAGAGAGTAGTCAGGATGTGACATTTCATCTTTGATATTGTTGTTAATTGTTGTCATTGGCTCTCGAATCCATGTAACCTGGTTATTCTCCACTTTTTTTTTTTAAATAAATGAGCCATTGCAGATTTATTTGGCAGCTCTGAGTGTGGCACCTAGATGTGAGGAATGATTTAAAGTCTTTTGCTTCTAAAGGATATTTTTATCATTATAAAGTGAACTTTTACTCAATATTTCATATAAGGATACTGGAACCTATATTGCTATGGTCAAGTATTTCCTGGAGTAAAAATGTCATATGTATAGTTTTATAGAATAATTCATTTCTCATATTAGATGCTACTTCCAAAATTTAAAAACTTTAAAAATATTTAATAGCACTTATCCAAAAGTATTGGAAGGGTAAATTAGGGTTAAACATTTATCAAAGGCAGGCTAAGAGCACATGATACATGCTCATTTTAAGCTTTGAGTAAATTTAAAAATTAAGTTAAATGTCAGTAGAAATGATTTAAATTAAACCACAGAACCAAAGTGTCTATAAATACGGAGAATCACTGTGATACCACAGATATTGCAGGATTTCTGTTTTAAAAAATGCTACCAAGCATTCTAATGGATTGAAGGGACAAGAGGTTATATTTTTGAACTCTAGTCTATAAGACCAAAGGGAATTGAAGAGCGCCCAGGAGGAGGATTTCAGATACAACCGGAGGGTGAGTTGAAGGCATTGTGAACATTTATCCTGGAGAAGTGATGGGGAGATGTGCTAAATACCACTGAATGTCCGAAGTTGTGTCAAAGAGAGTTGGGCTCAGCCTCCCCTCTAATTCCATGAGTTCAAGCTGACATTTAAAAAAGGCGAAACGAAACAGATTCCACCTCAATATAAGAATAGTTTGCTAGGTCTGTCAAAAGAATGGGCTCTTTGGTGGAGAGACGCCAAGTAGAGACTGGATAGACTATTTCAGAGTGGTACTGTCCACTAGAAATAACAATTCGAATGGAGCAATGTGTATAGATTTAAAATTTCTAGTAGCCATATTTTAAAAAGTAAAAAACTGGTAACATTAATTGTATTACTGTTCTGTTCAGCCCAGTATGTTCAAAATACTATCATTTGAACATAAAATCAATATGAAATTATTAATAGTAAATTTCATATTATTTTTTCCCACGAAGTCTTCAAAATCCAAGATACATTTACACTTATGGCTCATTTCAGTGCAAACCAGCGACATTTCCAGTCCTCAGTAGCTGTCTGTGGCTCGTTCCTGCTGTCTTGAGCAGTGTACTTTTAGGGTAACAAATAACCACCTGAATTGCTGTAATTCTATAAACTCTTTCTATTTGAATAGCAGGGGAGCAATAGGTCAAGCAAAGACACTTTGGTGTCATGGCAGAGATTTAGGCCGACAGGATAGGTGCGGAGCCCTGGGAGCTATAGAGGAGAGAGGCAGAGAAATGGACCATAGATCACTTTTAGTCCACATAGTACTCTTGCATGAATTATAAAATGAAGACCCCTTTGCATAAATGAAATACAAAAAGGAGCCCCTGACCCTCGCCCCAGAACAGGGCAAAGCTTGAGCAGGGGAGCAGGACGAGGTTTCAGCTCACCCCTGCCGCTTGGGCTGGGGCCCTCCTGAGGCCCTTCCTGACAGCAGTGTACCTGTGGCCCACTTGGGAGCTACTTTCTGCAGTGGCTGCAAAGTCCATTTTCAGTAGCGATTCTCAAACTTTTATAGGTCACAGATTCTTCTCAACATATCACGAACCCCATGAACCTCTCATCAAGAAAAAATTGTCAAAGATTTTCACAGTGACAGTGGTTCATGGACTACCCTTCAAAGCATGAATACTTTTGAGTCTGTGGACCTGTCATTAATAAAGCCAGACACAGTAATAGCTGTCCCATATTTCTTATGAAGGCTTTCTTGTTTTAGGGGGGGCCAAAGGAACAAGAATGTAGGAGACGCAGAGAGAGGCTTATCCGTCCCCCGCCTAAAACAGGCTTCATGGATAGGAATCGAAAGTTACCCATTTCCCTTGTTTACTTGCTAAGTCATTATTTTCTGTCTCAACTGTTTGAGGATTTTTCTCCTGCTGTCACTGGCTCTTCCTAAAGTTCTCACTTTGTTATGCTGCGGGAAGAACACCTGGCAATAACTAAATCGAAGCACCGAATGTTTTGACACCCGTCAAGGAACAAGCAGGTCACTTTGGTCTATTTTTAATGTCATCCCCATTGGCAATTCCTTCCAGTTTTTTTCTTGTGGCACCACAAGACGCTCCTCCCTTGCTGCCTGCTCCTTGTCATGATAAATGCTCATAATCACACAAGTCACATCATATATCAAGAACAGTTGGCTCAACGTGCTGGGGCTTCCATTCCGCCCCCCCCCGCGCCCCCCACCCCGGTCTCTCTCTCCTCTGCCCTTCTGTGCATGTCAAGGTTTCAGAGCAGCAAACAGAAAGAGGACTTGTGGAGTTTTAGTGCCCCGTATAACAAGTCTGCATACAGTATCATCTGGAATACATACGCATCATGTACGTATACATGGTCATACATACTTCTTTCACACTTTTATAAAAGAGTATTTCCTCTTGAATTGAGGAAATATTCTGGAAAACTTGAGGTTGGCAATAGGCAATGGGTTTCTTTTTCTGCATGAGTTATAACAATGATAATCACCCATTACATCTAATGAAGGTTACGTTTTTGAGAGTGGTACTGCATTGGATTGCACCTTTTCAGCTGCCACTTGCAGCTCAGGTTGGAGACAGAACAATTAAGAACTGTTTTAAGAACACTTAGCAGTTCAGAGGTATGTGATAAGTGAAGAAGGAAAGGAAAAAAAGCATTCTAAGAAACCGACAGCGCATCCAATCTGCAGGGGAGATAAGAAGCTCAGTTAGATCGGGGAAGCAAAGACCTCTTTCACTCAGTTGTCGTTCTTATATCTTGAGGAGGAGTAGCTTTCTGGGATTTAGTTTATCAGAGTCTGTGCGACACGGAGTCACACTTGGAAGCTGCTTCCTGGGTATTGTAGGGAGTTGAGACGTGAAGGGCAACTCTTAATGTTGCCTTTGAAAATTTAGAGATGCCTGCCAGAGTCAGCAGGAGTAAGAGGAGTTGATGGGGACAGGGCTTTTTACTGCCCTGATGCTTTCCTGCGGTGCTACCCAGAGGCGGGTCAATGGATACATTTGCTTGGTCACTTCCATGTCTATGAGGCGATGATAGGGCGACTTATTTTTTGGAGAAATAATTGACATATAACATTACATTATTTCCAAGTGTACAGCATGATTTGATGATACATGAATATACTGTGAAACAGTTACCACAAGACTAGTTGACATCCATTGTTACACATAGTGATAATTTTTTTTCTGTGATATGAACTTTTAAGGTCCACTCTCTTAATAACTTTCAAATATACAATATAATATTATTAACTATAGTCACCATGCTATACATCACATCTCCCATGACTTACTTTATGACTTGGAATTTTTACTTTTTGACTACCTTTACACATTTCATCCACCCACAACTTACTGCCTATGGCAGCCACCAATCTATCCTCTGGATCTATGAGCTCGTTTTTGTCTTTCTTTCAGATTCCATGTATAAGTAAGATCTTATAATATTTGTCCTTCTCTTTCTCAGTTATTTCACTTAGCATAATTCCCTCAAAGTCCAGCCATGTTGTCTCAGGTGGAAGGATTTCCATTTTTTTGGTGGCCGAATAATATTTCATTGCGTATATATCTACATGTACATGTATGTAACATACATGGATGTATATGTGTGTACACGTACACCCCCCAACATTTTCTTTATCCATTCATCCATCTATGGATACTTAGATTGTTTTCATGTCTTAGCTGTTATAGATAATGCTGTAGTGAACATGGGATTCAGATACCTTTTCAAGTTGGTGTTTTTCATTTCCAGAAGTGGAGTTGCTGGAGGGTTATATGGTAGTTCTATTTTAGTGTGAGTTTTTTAATGAGGTTGACAAACTCGAGCCCCCTCAGTTCCCTCATACCCATGACCTCCTAGAACTTTTGTTATGAGACAGACCAGGTAAAAAGTTTTGTATCATGACTAGGAAGATTAGTCCATAGGAAAATGTTTAGTGAACATTAAAGAAAGTAGTTTCCTTGTATCTGAGTAATGGTACAAAGTAACATGTACAGAGGGGCTGGGGAAATTACTTTCCACAGTCTATTGTAATAAAAATCATATTTGAAAAAGGATATTTTTTCTGATTTCTCCCCTATAACTAGATGCATAGGAGGATTATTGACATCTTGAGACCAGGGTCCATATCTCTCTTTAACTTTGTATTGTACCAGTGAACTGCCATGTGCCCTCTACAGATGAGTGTTGAGTTCAGGAATAGACTATACAAACTGTTTTTACTTAAACATCTCTACTCATTTTGATAATTTCTTATTTCAATGACCACTTATAATGAATTTTTTTTTCTAATTTTATATGGTGTCAGATGCAGTCGGAAATGAAGAAATGAAATAAATATCATCTCATGCCTATCGTTTAAGTGTCAAATAAGCATTGCTTATTTAGCATGTCTGTATGTGGAATACTATATTAGGTCCTATGAAGGGTTCCTAAAAGCAAAAGGAATGATTCCTACCTTCACAAGACTTTCATTGAGGTTGGGGGTTGAGGGGCAGGGGGGAATTTTCCTAAATGTGTACACAGGAGATGTCACTAAGAATGAGGAAAATTCCAAATGAATACAAATAAGATCATGTCAAAAAGTAGACAACAGATCTACAGTTGAAATAAAATATAGGAATGGTGTTGGCTAGCATGTGGGGCCTTTTTAGATTTGGAGTTTGTGGGAAAGAACACTGGATTGACAGAGAAGAATGATCAGAGCCCTGGTACTGTAAAGAAGGCATAAACGCTCTGTTTGTGGGGAGCAGCAAATACCGGGTTGGCCAGAGCTGAGGAAGGAGATCTTCCTGCTGTTCTCAGACGACACCTGCAGTCCTCTGACAGCCCTTGGTGCTGGAAACCTTCCGGAATAGTGCCCACCACCCTGCATGGAAACAGGATGATAAACTGTTAGCACTGGACAGAGCACGGAAGTCATCTGGGCCTAGTCTCTCAATTTACAAATAGAGAAATTGAGGCTCGGGGAAGATAAGTGACTTGTTCTCGTTAATAAAAATAAAACAAAAAAAAAACTACCAAACTTGTAAATTGTGAAGCAGGAAGTAGGACCCAGGTTTTTTGAGACACTGTCTAGAGCTCTTTCTACCATGTTATTATTCTATTTTTTTAATTGACACTTAGGCTGTTATTTGGCCAATTCTCATGCTCTGTGAACCTATAAAGCAGATGGGAACTGCATGTAGCTTGGGGAAAGAAAGCCAAAGAAAATTTGTTTCTACCAAATTGCTCACAATGGATCCAATTTAGAAGTCTGCCAGAATATGGGAAGCTAATAGAGAGATACTTATAGCTCAGTTGGCCCTTCCAGGTCAGTGAAGTGAAAAGAACGCTTCATTTGGGGTCAGATGATTTGGTTGGAGATACTAACCAGATTGTTTTGTGTGTCATTTGGTCACACTAAAGTTTCTCATCAGCAAAATAATTAGACAAACTTAGAATCCCTGTGAAATAATAATATTATTAATAGTAAAATGTCATTGCATCTTGCAGAAGTGGCTGTATTTTTGAGTTCTTACCAAAGCATCTAATTGCAGGGGCAAGTTGATTTTCTCATTCCTCTCTTAGCCAAATCATGGAGCTGCATGAGTACTAGCACTATTGTTTAAACAAGTAGCCTTATATTTTGTTGGAGCTTTTTTTTTTTTTTTTTTTTATAATTCTTGATTTTGAAAGTTAAGATGGCACTCCACTGCCTTGCCTGTAAAATTATCGCACACTGGGAAGGGCAGGAAAAGAAGATGCTCAGAGATTGGAACTGGACACATGTTAGTTTTTAGCCAACTTAGTCCATTTTCTTATTTATTTATACATGCATGCATTCAACAGCTATTTAGCAAGTGCCTATTAATATAGATATTTTAGGCACTTTGGGATATAAAAATACAAAAGTAAATCCTTCCCTAAAAGGTTTATAGTCAAGATGAACAAAGCCAATTACATAAGGAGCTGCGTGCACCATAATTTGCTTAGACATTCAGAAAAGTAGTGAAGAAATACTTACTCCTACCTGGAAGTTCAGTCCTAGGGAAAATGGAAGTTTGCAAGATCCAGTGAGCATTGTGAGATTTAGATTTGTGAAAATGAAGAGAATTTTAAAGTAAAGAAATGGTATAAGCAAAGACATGAGGGCAGAGATGTTTGGGGGTTCTGTGGAGGAAATAGAAATTAATTTTACCAGGACAAGAGATGGCAGAGATTTTTGGTAAAGGGTCAGAGAGTAAATGTTGCAGGTTTTTTGAGTTATACCTCCTCTGGCACACTATCCAGCTCTGCCATGTAGTACAAAAACAGCCACAGACAATCCGTAAATGAATATGGGGAGCTTTGTTCCAATAAGGCTTTTTTTTTTTTTTTTTAACAGAAACAAGTAGTTGGCTAAATTTGACCCTTAGGATTTGCTGATGCCTGAACTCAAGTATGGAGAGAGGGAACAGACTGAAAGGGGAGACTGTGTCAGAATATCTAAATCCTTCTCTCTGTCCCATCTTATTTGTTAACATAGCCTTTCCTTTCCTTTCGAGGGTGTTTTCCTCAAATTTCCAACTTACTGCCTTTTTTAAACATAAGAGTTGCTGTTTCCAAGATTATGCAGGTAACATGTTTTAACTGCATACATCTTAAATATAGTCCAATACTCCAAATAACATTTGAGAGGCAACTTGACCCAGGGACTTTAATGTAAATAATTAATGTGTGCTTCCATCAAATATATTAGGATAACCAACTGGCCTGGTTTGCCTATGACTGAAGGTTTTTCTGGGATGTAGGGCTTTCAGTGTTAAAACAAGGGCATTGCTGGACAACCAAAGTGATTGGTCACCCTAGTTAGTGAACATTAGCATCTCAAGTGAGAAACAAATGCCCACATCAGTTCTAGGCTGGTTATATGTCCATTGAGAGCAGATGAGCTATGTAAGGTGGTTTTTGGTCGGTGGGATAGTGGAATACAGTGCATGCCGAGTGCATGAATCAGTAGAATCTCTCAGAATCCCCAACTTGGTCTTTCCAGTCTTGGAATATCTTGATGTTTGACTTGCATAGTGTTTTCGGCCAAGACTTTTACACGTATAAATGGGATGTATGGGGACTTAAATTATGAAGGAATTTTACATTTGTGGATAGGATGCAAATAATTTGATCTATGTGTATCCAAATTCTCTTATTCTATATAGTTACTTCTGTGGGATACTGGAAAAAAATGCACGTTTAGATTTTGAGCTTCTTGAAAGTTTTGGGAAACGTTACTCATTAATTAAATTGATTTGAATCCGGATGTCCCTAAACTGCATTTTTCTAGTCATATTTTCCTTTTTCTTTTGGAACAAATCACGGTCAAGGTGCCGAAATATGTGGTTAGAGGAAGTGAAGAAAATTAAGCATATGGGACTCTGAATTTACTTTTTCGTTGGCTCTGCAAACTCGAATTGCATTTTCAGTGATGTAAACTAACCTAGTATTTGATGCTCTCATTTAGATTAGATTTTTGAGACACTAAATTTGTAAAAATGAATTCACGCTATGTCATATACTGTCAACTCCATCGTTCAGTATCTCATTCCAAGTATGACAAGTAGAATCACCTTTGTGCATATTAGAGATAGAGGATATTCTAGCTTTGTTGTATTCCATTTAAATAATCGTTCTCCCAATTTTCAGCCACCTTCTATCAAAAGCAGAAGTTTTATACATTCCTCTTTGCCCACTGTCTCGGCGCTTATCTCAAGTACAGTACGATTTTGCTCATAGCATCTTTACTCCTCTTGCACTCTTGTATTTGTGTCTCTCTTCTAAAGACCCAACAAAAGAAATCTTCATAACTTGTCCTTCACAGACTGAACCCATGTTTTTCCGCTTATCCCTGTTGCCTCATTTCTTCCATTCTTACTAAAGTGAAGAATAGGATAGTAGAGTGGGATCTAGGACATTTGGTGTAACACGAATTTCACCTTTGGGTAACAGTGTCTTCTATTTTATCAAACATTCATATTAAGAGTCGCATCTCTTACCATGCCTGCCATTATCTTGTCTGTAAATTATAAAGTATTGTTTTCATGGCTGACATTTACACTCTGTCTGTTCCAGGCACTTGCCTCTTTAAATAGATTATCTCATTTAATCTTTATAACAACCTCACATATTATGTATTATTACAATTTCCATTTTGTGGATTACAAACAACTGAGATACAGGCAGCTTAAATAACTTACCTAAGGTCGTGTACCACTAAACGGCAAAGCCAGAATTTGACCCCAGGCAGGTTAGTCCATGGTTCTAACTGTACTTCGTGGTCACCCAGTTTAAGTGGAATTACTCTGGAACTGATTCTTCAAAATCCTCAGAGCCCTAGAGTAATTGTTATGAGCATTACTTTGCATCATACCATCTACAGAAGAGATTTAAGATATAAGTGCTGAAAAAATTCTCATCCTCAACTTACTTCAGGGTAAAGAATTGCCTCAGTAGTCCTAATGTGAGTTTTTAAAAGTCAGTGGTAATCCATGAGCCCATACTGATATAAATCAATGATTGGATGAATAAGTGGAAGAGAAGAGAAAAAAATTTCCCTTGCGTAAGAATTTTAAATAATTGGCATTGATATCCTCCTCTCTTACCACATTGAGAAACAGTCCTGCTGTGTAGAGCATAAAACAAGGTGAAAGGAAAGAGTATTATGAATTATCCAACAAGGAGAGAATGTAGTCAGTGGCAAAAGTTCGAAAACTGTGCCAGTGATGGAGGTCATGAGAGAGCGGGTATAACAGGGACTTGGCAGGCATGTCCTCTTAATTGAAATGTCAGCTCCGTTGGGTACAATCTGTGTAGAAGAGCTCAGAACAGAAAGAAAGGTAGCAAGGTGGCATCATACTTCTCAAATATTAATAGTGGCAATGAACTTCAACTTGTCAATGAAATGGATAGTGGTATATTTAGGAGAGGATACAGAAAATGTAGAAGGCAAAAGCAAACCTTAGTGAAGCTCTGTCATATATTATAATACTGACATGATCATCTTTGAGGAAATACTTAAACTTTGGGTCATAAAGTTGTACAATCAAAAACATAAGATTTAACAGATCAGAATGCCTTCCTTTGACAAGATAATGATCTAGTTCAAGAGGGGGAAAGATGCTCTAATTAAACTTTTAGTAGTAAAAGTTTATGTGCTGAAGGTCAAACACAGATAAACCGTACTTTCCACATTAGAAGAATGGAGACCCACGGGAATGAGGAACTTAAAGCAAAATGGTTAAAATATCACTCAAGGCCACTAAAAGGACCTTGTGTCCAAGAAAGGGTGTGGATATAACCAGAAACTTCTTATGTGATTCCTGCTACTATTCCAAATACTCTTGAGACATAGGCATTCTAGGGTTTGACGTGAGGATACATCTTAAAGGAAGGTTAGATAGATGAGGAGTACCATAGGCTGAAATCAGTATGAGAAAAATATGGTAATAAAGAGAAAAGATTTTTAAAATTGTAGTTAAACTGTTTATAAGGAAACAATGGAGAAATCTTTCCTTATCAAATCACCAGTCACTTTATTTTTAAAAACTTCAAAGAAAAACATCTAGCAAGATTTAGCACAATTATATAAGTATTTATCGCATCGCCTGCAATTTTAAAAATATTACTAATGTAGTGAATAATCAAAGTAGTTAATTAATTGATTTAAGGTGAAAAATCCTCGTTTATCTCAGTAATTAAAACAATTCTTTGACTTGAAACATCTAGAGATACATATTACATCTTCAGGCTGTATGTGTGGATTCAGGCTAAATGTAAAAAAAAAAAAAATAGAAATGAGCTAGAGAAAAAAACTAAAAAGTATGTTTCTCACACTTTGCACTCATAATATAATATTGATAAAAAAAGAATATAGACCAAATATTTTTTAACAATATTTATTTGTATTTAAGAGTTTAAATAGAAAATTATATGCAGTTTGAAATGTTATCAGGTTTAAAAATTCAGGAGAAAATGTCTCTTTGAATTTACAGTTAAGAAGGTTTTGCCACACTTAGTTCATTCCAAAAGGGTGGAAGCAATTAGATAGTTTAGGGCTAACCACCCCAATTTGAAGGAAGTTCTGAAAAGTTCTCAAGACACCTCTGGTTAGATCAGGAAATGGATCCAGGATCTGCCTGCTATACACAGCCGAAGGTGTTCGACTGAGGGATTGTGGAAAATAAGCAAAATGCCTCCTTTCCTGTCCTACTTCTGTCTCTTACGCTAGGAACGAAAGGTCTTTCACTTGACTGCTTTGGAACAAATATGTGTAAAGACATAGGCAGAGCTGGAACTGCTGTGACATAGGGCAAAGAGAATATCAGTTTTGAAGCTGCCCCGAATGAGTTCAAGTCAGCTTGACCAAGTGATGCAAAGAGAATGGTCCATGAGGTCAATAAACAATTGCCACACATGAATTACTGTTCAGTACAATTTTATTACGCATCCCTAAGAGGCAGGCGCTGTGTTAATTTCTGAGAATATAATGATGAATGAGTGAGGAACCCCTCCTTCACTGTGTGAGTGCACACACTGAGAAGGAAGCCAAAAATGTTAACCGATAATGTGAAGAGACCAATTATAGAATATCCGAGGGGAACTAGAGGAGGCAGAAAGGATGCTGTTTGCGCTGGTTAAGGTTGAGGAGGGTTTTTCCATATGGACTGGAGGAGAAAGCCATTTCAGAGGAAAAAAATGTGGAGAAACATATAATATCAATATATAGCAAAGACATAAAAATATATGTTATGCAATACCAATTTATATCCTGTGGTACCATCATCCATCAGAGCAATCAAGAGCACAGGAATTGAAGAAAATAATTCTAGATTCAATTTCCTGTCCATATGTACTGGCCAATTCATCTGAGAAAGCTATTTTATTTCTAAATTTCACCTTTCTTACCTATAAAGTGGAGTAATAAGAGAGGCAATGTTAAAGGGTTGTTATATTAAGTGAGAAAAGTGCTAAATAAATGAGGTGATGGCCTCATGCTTCTGTGTTTTGGCCAGAACACATCTCCAATGCCAAACTCTAAAAGAAACAGAGACAAGTTAAATTCGCAGGTTTACCATCAGGATGATAAAGGAACGTAGTCCTCTTATTTATGAAACATAGATAAGATCTGAAAAGTAGACTAGGAAACATACTTTCTACCCTTAAACATATGAAGAACAGTCATGAAGAAAAGGAATTAATTTTTGTAAAACCTAAGGGTAGGCCTAGGATGAGTGAATGAAAGATGGAGGTCAGAATTTAGGAAGTCAAATGAATTTAAAAAAATGGAAAGTAAGAAGTATCAACTTAGCTAACAATGGAGGATCCTAAGATGGTCCAGTTGCACCAGGTGAAGACTTTATAGAAGAAACTATTGTCAAGAGAGGTTTGAGCTAATGGCCTTTGAAGTTTCTTCCTTATTGTATGAAAATCTCTTACTCTGTGGTAATAAGTAAGATTTTATTTAAAAACTGGCCCGCCATAAGAGTGAAGTAGCCATTTTGAATGTGAACTGAAAGTCCAAGAAAGTTTGGACTAATGTAAACCTAGAAGAGGACAAACATTATTTCAAATGAATTGGCATCTAAAAAGCCTTTCCAGAATTTGGGGCTGCAGGAAATTACAAGCAAAGGTTGACTTCTAATTCAGTTTACCATTTTGAATGATCTGGAAGAATTAATAGCATGCATCCCTAAATCAGTAGATGTTTCCTTATATACTGAGTACAGAAATATAAGCAGAAAGCAATAAACACTTACTTTTATTTTGCAATGTCAATAGAAACATATGCCGAAAGAAACATGAACTAGATGATCTATTTACTTCTCATTCGCACAGACTATATTTCTATAGCAACAAAAAGAATACAACGAAGGCTAGGAGCATGATTTTTTTTTTTTTTTTTTTGATACCGGCTATTAGTGATACACATAAAAAGCAGAAGTATTCAAGATTGCTTTTTTAGTAGAGACTCTGGCTTGGTAATTTGGCTCTGAGGAGACTTTGATTTAAAAAAAAATCTGTTATCATTTAATTATATCAAATGAAAGGGTAGCATCTGGTTTTGATTCATTTAATGTTAATGGCAAAGAACAAGTCATTACTTAAAGAGAATCTTGTAGCCTATGTTATTTCTGGTATTTTTAGAAATCATTTATTCCTCTTCAAATCTATATATTATAATTATTCATTAATAATTCTTCTTGATGTCTCTGGAGTCATTCCATTACCCACAGCCATTATGCATCATTTTATGAATGTTTGCTATGATATTGAGGTATCTAGAGCTCATCGAGTCATTACATTCTTTGGTATCTGTCCTTATAGTGAAGACTATTCAATTTATTCTAATCAAATTTCACTGAAATATTTCCCAGGAGTTTTAGAAACCACTTTTAAGTCCAGGGAGCACAATACAGATAGAAAACGTAGGTATCTACTCCTAGACATCCCCATGATAATCTTGACCTCGGCTGGAGAATTCCATTCTTGTTGCCGGGCCGGTGTCCCAAAAGATATTTGATAATAACTTCCAGTATCCCAAATTGTAACAGAAAGCAACCTTCCATAGAATCACTGCCATAACTATTTTATCTGTGTAATGGTAGCTGGTATTAAATCAGCTCTATTATGGATGGGCCCAATAGCTGTTAGTGAGAAGGCCTGGAAACCTAAGAATATATCATTTCCTCTGGATAAATGGCATTCTGGATTTTAAACAATCACAACCTATTTTTAAAATTGGGAATACCGGTACTGCATCATAAGGTGCAATATTTAGCAACTAAGGGTAATATTTTTTAAACTTAAAATCAGTTCAGACTTTAAAAGCCATTGTTGTTTTGGTTGAATATCTTTTCCCCAGAGGTTAGGTCAGTCTGATAATGAATAAAGCACTTTTCAAATATTTATAAATTATTTCTGCATTTCTTAGGAAGACCTAGTATAAACTTCCTTTAAGCAAATCCGATATATGGAGACAGTTTTAGAACAAATATCTTAGTGTTTGATTATTGACATCACAAAAGCTTCTCAGTTATAAGAGGATGGACTTAAGGCTTCTTTAAACGTGGCCCTCATTATGCACTTAACAGCATTTAGATTATCCAAACCTTCAAGAATAAATTTATTGTGTAAAGTAGCATATACTTACATGACCTTATTTGTGAACTTTGGTGAAATGAGTTATTCAGTAAGTGATTGACACATCTGGGAGGGCACCGGAAGTGTGAAAATCAGGAATTTCTGATTTTTGAAGCTATTCTACGACACTCCATCTGTCTCCATAAGAATATTTATAATTAGTTATTTTGTAATAACATCGATATAGTACTTTAAAAATGGAAAGTATGAAAATATTTACTATTTATATAGAAACTTTAGACATATTTAAAGATGAAAACAAATTCATTTAACAAATATTTAGTGCACACTATTTGGCAATGTTAAAACAATTAATATTTTATCATGCAGTGTTATTACTCTTCTAAATACTGCATTATGTGTTTTTGCCTTTTTAAAAGAATGATTATAGTTTTACTTTTCTAAGCAGAAGAAAACAACAAGAATAACAAACTATTTAACGTTTTAAAAGAAAAAGCACCCCTAAGCCTTCCATTTACGAAGTCACTTTTTACTTAACGGTGAATTCAGATTCAGATATTTTTATACATTTGGTTTTTCCTTTTTGAATAAAAGTGTGAGCACATTACATATAAATTTATTTTCTAATGATTTTTCTAATTTTTACTGAGATTTTTATATCATTTATAAACATTTTATCATTATCATTTTTAATGATGACACATAACCATTTGTTTGCTATTATTGGAAATTTAATAGTAAATACTGTTGAAAAAATTATTGAAAAAAAACCCCCAAAATTATTATTTGAAAAAAAATATTGTTTTTGGTAATATAAATAATGTCATATGTAGGATAGCTTCCTAGGAGCAGAAATATCAGATCCAAGGGTGTTGAGCACTTTGACAATTCCTCTACATCTCTTGCCTAATTGCTTTCAAATGCTTTCCTTGCCTTACAATAGTATGTGAATACGCCTCTTCCATGAAACTGTCACCATTTGTGTATGTGTGTATATGTGTGTGTTTTACATATATATTACATAGACATACATACATTTTTTCTTTAGTTATAAGTGAAAGATTGATTACTGTTTCCATAACACCTAGTGAGATGAGCATTTTCCTCTCCAGATTTCACTTTTGCGGAATACAGTTTACTGATTTGCACGCTGCAAACTGTGATCTAATGTAAAAACTCTAGGAGTTTGGGGACGTCTGTAGAACTGGGCCCTTAACACACATTTGTCAGAATGCCTTCTGTAACCTCTAAGCAGGTGTCTGGTCAGTGGAAGTGGGGAGGAGAATCCAGGTCTCCTGCCTTTTAATTTAATTAGGTCTACCGGGATTTCATTTTATTTATTTTTAAGTTTATTGGGGGTAACATTGGTTAATACAATTATATAATTTTCGGGTTACATCATAATTTGACATCTATATATTCCATTGTGTGATTACCACCCAGGTTCCAGTTTCCTTCAGCTACCATGTATTTGATCCTCTTCACCCACTTCACCCTCCCCCAACCTCCCTACGTTTGACCCCCTTTATCCTGTCTACTTCTTCCCTCCTCCCCCACCCCTGACACTCTGGTAGAAACTGGTCCATTGTCCATGTCCCTGAGTCTCCGTTTGCCCTGTTCATTCGTGGCTTTTAGGTTTATATCCTGCCTATAAGTTATATCATGTGATTTTTAACTTTTTCAGTCTGACTTATTTTGCTTAGCATGATTATCTTGAAGTTCATCCAGGTTGTTGCAGTATTTCATCTCTTCTTATGGCTGAGTAATATTCCATATTGTACATAGGTACCACAGCTTCTTTAGCCAGTCATCTGTTGTAGAGCACTTTGGTTGCTTCCATGTTCTGGCCATTGTGAATAATGCTGCTATGAACATCAGTGTGCAAATATCTTTTCGGAAATGGGTTTTCAAGTCTTTGGGGTAAATACCCAATAGAAGGATTGCTTGATCATATAGTAGATCAGTTCTTAGTTTTTTGAGCAACCTCCATACTGTTTTCCATAGTGGCTGTACCAATTTGCAGTCCCACCAGCAGCGTATGAGGGTTCCTTTTTCTATCGGGATTTTAAATGAAAAATGAAAACCAGTGAGTTTATCTGTAATTTCTGGGCAACTTCCGAGATTGAAGAGACAATTTTCCAGTGATGAATGGGCTCATTATATCCTCATAAATTAACTATTTAACACAATAGGTTAGAAATACAGAATCTTACTGTAAGAAGGAACCTTGGCTAATCTAATCTCCAATTTGATAGATGAGGAAACTGAGAATGAGAGAAGTGATGTGGTTCCCTCAAGGTCAGGTAAATAAATGCAGAAATACAAGGAATGTTCTCACTTCCTGACTGCTAGTCTTTTCACTGCTCCAACAAGCTTCTGCTTTTTTTTTTTTTCCTTTAACTCATGTTAATTTACTTCATTATTGAGAGAGAGTGTTTAAAAAATATCATTCTATCTCCATTAATTTATTGAAGATAGGCTTTCTATAAGAAAGATATTTCCTCTCTCATTTTTCATGCCATACAGAATTTAGACAGCCATAAAGCCTAGTACACACTGCTGACAAAATACACAAAAGAATCAAAATCAAATTAAGTGATCAGAAATGAAAGGCAAGATGCCACAATAAGGAATAAATGTAAATCATACACAGCAAACATAAGTATAATAGAAATACCTATTTCAGCCTGATTTTCTAACTCATTACTTATTTAGGTCACAAATAACTTCTTCTTGGAAAAAAAAGAAAGCCTCAAATTTGATTTATTTTTTCATTCAAGTAGATTTTAGAACACTGCCAAAGCTTTCCACATAAATCTCAAGTATCTTACCATGTTGTGGAGGAGAGAAAGATGGAAAAGAGCTCATTATTTATGAAGCTAATCAGATGGGCGTAGGAGTTAGCTTTTAACGTTTTCATTTATTATTTCCTAGAAGTTAATATTTTACAGAAAAGCAAACTATAAACAATATATTTGGAGGATTATGAAAAAATGGCTTGAGGATTTTTTACATTTTCAATTTGTTATTTGTTATTATACGTATACTTCCCCTCTCCCTCCTCCTCTTCTTAATTCTCATTCTCCAGGCCCCTCCCCTTCGGCAACCCTCCGCTCGTTCTCTGCGTCTGTGGCTCTGTTTCTGTTTCATTTTGCTTGTTCATTTATTTTGTTTTTATTAGATTACATATGGTATGTGTCTCTGACTTATTTCACTCAGCATAATGCCCTCTAGGTCCATCCATGTTGTTGCGGATGGCAAGATTGCATTCTTTTTTGTTGCCGAATAATATTCCATTGTGTGTGTATACACACACGTGTGTGTTTGTGTGTGTGTATCTCACATCTCCTTCATTTACCTACTGATGAACATGTAAGTTGCTTCCATATCTTGGTATTACTAGTAATACTGCATTGAACATTTGTTCAATATATATAGAGGTGTATATGTCTTCAAGTTGTTTTCTTTGGTTAATTACCCAGAAGTGGCATATGCAGCCCTATTTTTATTTGAGGGGAGGGGTTGGGAGCAGAGGGGATCTCCTTACTGTGTTCCATAGTGACTGCTCTAACTTACAGTCATACCCACAGTGAACGAGGGCCCCTTACCAGCAGCTGCTCCTTGTTGATTTATTGATGATAGCCATTCCAACAGGTGGAGGTAGTATCTCATTGTGGTTTTAATTTTCATTCCCCTGATTATTAGTGATGTTAAGCATCTTTTTGTATGTCTGTTAGCCATCTATATATCCTCTTGTGAGAAATATCTATTCAGGTCCTCTGCCCATGTTTTAACTGGATTGTTTGTTTTTTGTGTATGCTAAGTTGTATGAGTTATTTATATATTTTGGATACTAACCCTTTGCCAGATGTATCATTTGCAAGTTTCTTCTTCCATTCAGTAGATTGTCTTTTTGTTTTGTTGATGGTTTCCTTCTCTGTGAAAACCTTTTTAGTTTTATGGAGTTCCATTTATTTTTCTTTGGTTTCTTTTGCTTGAGGAGATATATCCAAAAAGGTATTGCTGAGAGTGGTGTCAAAGAGTTTATGGCCTATGTTTTCCCTCTGCGAGTTTTATGGCTTTTCCCCCTCTTTTTTTTTTTTTTTTATATCTGGGTCATTTAAATAATAAAGTAAAACTTTCAACTCAGTAGTTTTTTATTGGATTAAACCAGGGATCAGCTAAGTTTTTTTCGTCAAAGTCCAGGTCGTCAATAGTGTATATTTCTGGCTTGAGGGCGAATGTTGCAACTCCTCATCTCTGCTGTTTAGCAGGAAAGCAGCCACAGGGCGAATGAATGGGCATGATTGTGCAAGAATGAAGTTTCATTTATGGACACTGAGAATTGAATTTCATATAATTTTAATGTGCCATGAAATGTTATTGATTTTTTTCAACAATATTTGAATCACAAATATTACTGAATATTTGTGTGAATATTTCTGCTATGTGATCTGCCCTTGGACCATAGTTTGTTGACCCCTGGTTAAATTCTCGTTGTAGGTATTTTGGGGGGCTACTACTAAGATCTTTTTAATGAGCAAGCGAGCCTGTTCATAAGCTAGTGAGCCTCTCACAAACCATCTCACTCACACTGTATCTTCCTTCTGTAGAACAGAAGAAAAAAATCAAAGAAAAAGATATACATCTCATAAATAACCCTTGACCTTCATCCTTCTCAAGTAGTTATAGTGCCACTTATAAGCCTTATCTGCTTATGCTTGATGTTATCATCTTTTTAAGGATAAACTGTCATTGGGTATCAGCTCTCTTTGCAATTCATTGTTTTCTGGCCTGCAGATATTTATGCATATGTCTTTGATTTGGACATGAAAATGCAGGATAGTGTGCACTATAGGGCAATAACTGCATATGACCTGAAATACTTGTTTATTTTTTTAAGTAACAAATATCAATATTTAGAAAAACATGTGACAGAAAGGAATCTAACTATGGAGTTGAACACACAGTGTAAACATATATACACGCCTTACTATTAAATGTGCAGCTGAAACTTATTGGATTTCGTTAACCAATATCACCAAAATAAATAATAAATGAAATAAAATTCAAATGGCTTAACAGGAAGGATAATTTGGGTATTTTGATATTTTACTTAACAGATATCTATAACACTTTTTCTACATAATTTCATCTCTGTACGATGTGAAACATCTAGATATTTGGAAACATATGGAAAATCAAACATTTCACTTTATATCCAGATGTTTGGTGTTATGCAAACCTATGATATATAGGAAAAGCATATGCCTAGCCAACTTTATTTAAAGTTTTTATGATTTCCTTAATTGTTGATAAAAATGATTTTTATAAACTTAGATAGAAATTTATTTAGAGCTATTTTTTCAGCATGTATGCCTGATAATATTTCAAATAAAATACTCATATTTTAGGAAAAAAACGAATCGATAGAGTCCTTATGAATATAAATATATACACAGACACACACATGACAGTGTTGGAATTGATCTCTGTTTGTGTCTTATTTGTACTTTATATGTATTTTATGCATTACGAGTGTGTCTGAAAATGCCGATGTGGAAACACTAAGTAAATAGAATCTTCCTTTTTGAGCCAGTATCCATTGTGAGCCTTCCAATACCATTGCCTCTTCTAACGGTCAGTCCAGGGATGTCTGTTCAAAAACAGAACCTCCTCCTTAGAGCCGGGATGGAGTTTTATGGAGATGTTCACTAAGTGATGGGTTTTACATTAAATGGGAAACTGTGTGTGACTGGTGCTCTGCAAATTGTAAAGTGCTGTACAAACATTAGTGATCATCTGTTTAGCTTTCCCTAAGCCACTCAATTCATTTTTCTCCATTATTTCAGAAGGTATTTCTAAGTCAGGGGACATGTGTTTGCACCACTGGTTTCTCTCAGTAGGCTATGAATATGTTATATTTGTATTACTTTGTGATCCTTAATCAAGAATATTTTATTAAGTGACCTACTATCTTTTACTCTTCATTGAAGCATCATGTAGAAGACACAGCAAAGCAAGTAAGATTTCATGGGAGGGATACTGAATGAGGCAAAATCAGACTCATGGGTCAGTTAGGATTTTACCCTGGACCTGAAGGGAATGGGTGGAAAAGTGTCATCTGAATAGAAATTTTCAAAAATTAATAATTTGGCACATTCACCCGAAACATTCTCTAATTGAAGCAACATACATGAATTTTACCCAGAGGAAAGTGTGCTATCAGAGTCTAAGCCAGCTTTCCTGACAGCTAACAGCAGGGAGGTCATCTCCTGGGTCCCAGGTTCCTCACTTCACTATAAAGGGATTCGATTACTTGTATTGAAATCTCCATTGTTTATTTAGCTAGACAGCCTTTTATTTAAACAAATGGAAAACAGCAAATAAAATGACTATGTTGAGTTTGAAAGGAATGAAGAATGGCTTGGCAATTATTTTGTTAATTTTGGTGTCTTTTTCACCTTTCTGTGAAGTTTTCAATTTTGCATCTTCAAACATTGAAGGTCACATGGCAGGATTTATATATTGGCACGATCAGGAGAAAGTGAGGAGATGCATATTGACAAATGTAGGCAAAGATGGTACAGGATTTATCTCTGTCTTAATATATTGAAGAACAAGTAAAGGAAAGTTTTGATCATTTTCTCAAAACAAAAGCAGGAAAATAGAGTTCTTAAGTCAGCCTCTCCCTAATGAATCCATGAGAGTTTCACATTAAAGTTCAGGACAAAATTCTGACATCTCTTGCCCAACTCAAACATCAGGTTGTAAAAAGGAAACTGTTCGACCTTCATTTGAGAAGTAGCAATCTTCATCACACCCTCAGTGACTGAAAAGCATTTTTACATGATGAGAAAAGGAAAGAAGGCAAAGCACCAAAGAAATATTAGTTATCTAAAACTGAGTCTTTTGGGATAATCAAAGCTACACATAAATATAGGGTTTTAATGCCAACTTCTACTTTACAATAAATATTAATTTCACTTTAATTATAGCCATGAGTACTGTCAACTCATTCAATTCTTCCTCTTTACATGAATGTAGGTTGAGAAGAAATCAAATCTGCAACTCTCATGTCGTCAGAATCCATTAGTAGGAGGACGTGTGCCCTATTTTTAAAAACTGACACTGGAGACAGTTTGCCAAGTGCCTGTTCAAGCATTTCATTCAAATTGGAAGGGGTGGTTTTAAATATTAGTGGAATCTCTCTAGAGTCTTATATCTCCAGTAGTCTTGTATCACCAACATTCTTAAGCAGGCATACATATGTAAGGATGGAAATCTCATATTTTCACATAAAGTTTTGGAATCTTTAGGAATACTGAGTTTAATGTCAGTTATTCCCTGGTGAATATGCCTTACCTATGGTGACTATACTTGTATGTGTGTGGATATAAAAAAGGGACCACTTGCCATTAAATAGAGCACGGACAGCCCCTCTATGTTGCTTCACAAATTATTGAGTTAGATTTTTTCCTATACCAATACTCATTCTTTGAAAGATTCTTCTCCAAAAATCACATTAGCATTTCCTGCTTCCTGATGCCTCCCTTAGTGGGTTCTATTTAGCACATCTAATTGGGATCTGCTGTGTGCCCTCTGACCAGAGCCTGGAGTGCCACTCAGTAGCCTTCTGTGCCCGGAGAGCACCATGCTTGTCTTGGTCAATGGACTTGCATGAGCAAAGCTTTGGGAACTCAAGCAGAGTAGATAAATGGTCTGATGCAGTGTATTCCTGTTAGAAAAAAAAAAAATGCAGTTATGGGACTGAGCATTGTGTTTCTTGCCAGTTTGCATCCATTTCAGATTATTATACTTTTTTTTTCCTGTTTTTGTGACCTACTTGAAATTAAAGCTGTTATATTCTATACCATTTTAAAGTTTTCTCCTTGGACTGTTTGTTCGTTCGTTTCTCCCAAAGAAGTCACAATTCCAAAGATATTAGAAAGAAAACTATCATGAGAAATATGGAAGCAATTTATAGGAGAGTAGGTGCTTCACATATATACATTTCCATTATATTTGCCTTGTAGTCATTGTTCTAAGCACCGTCCATGAGGACAAAATGATTTTGAAATTATTGGCTTGAGAATCCCTCGCTCTTCAAGTTCAATATGTGGGTTTCTTGTTGAGATTCAAAACCCCTAGGTATGCATTAGTTGTCGCCATCTTCCTCGTGTTTTTAACTATGGCAGTAAGAAGTAATTGACACCTAATCTCATTATTTTGTCCTCCAACTCTTGAAACAGATTCTGACGAATTATACATTATACATGAGTTTTCTTCAAACAGAAATTTTTAGAATGAGTAACTTCACTTATAGGAGGAAAAATCTCTCTCAAGCTGAGATGATTTTTTTTTCATTGATTCCTAGGCTTGGAGTATGGAGTATACTTGTTATAATATTTTTTTTTAGGTGAAAGAGTTATTTCAGTATTTCGTAACAGCCGGACATATAGACTCAAGGAAATTTATGTGTATACACATACATAAAATTTCACGGACTTAAAGGAGCCCATTAAGTCTTTACAAGAACCAGGCAGAGAAGCTATCTAGATGGGATGAGCATCTTTCTGCACAAGTCCCCTAAGCAATCTCTGCTCTTGTAAGGAAGATGCTAGATGATATGGTTTCAGCATGATATTGACTTCAGTAAAAGCTAAGCAGTTGAATTCTCACACTGTTTAGAGAGGAATAGTATTGGGGTTAAAAGATAAATGCAAAGTTCATAAGGGGCAAGTTCTTACCTGGAAAGAAGCTGGACTTAGCTGAACAAGTTATGCAGCTGTATAGAGGGCCCGTAGGGTAAGACTTCTTTTCTAAACTGGACATGGCTGGATGCTATGCACTTCTAAACATTTCTCAGAATTACATGCCTATTTCCTCAAAACAGCAACAAAATCCTGTTGTAAAATGGAACAGTCTCTGTTCCTTTTGAGGGTGGTCACAAAAGATACTGTGGCTGTAGCAGCTTATCGTGAAGACTAGATGGGGAAACAATGTTTACGAGGCTGAGGTAGGCCAAAGGGACAGGTCCAGAGTCCTACAGACCAGCAACAAAGAGGGAATTTGCAGCTATGACCTCCCTGTGCAGGGCAGAGTAAATTGGGATACAACCTGGCTTGGATAGATTTGTCAATTATACCACATGCCATAAAAAGAGATGAAGTTATAAACATATGGTACAATAAAACTGCTAGAATGCCTAAATTCATGTAATAGGAAAGGGCATGGACTTTTTATGCTTCTGAATCCAAGAGTTGCTTTCCATAGTGATGCCAGCTTAAGAATATCATTAACTTTTATAAAAACCTAGGACAGTAAGACCTCAGTACTGATTGTTATTGTAGTGAGATTGCACTCTGTAAAATGGTGATGTTTGACTGTGTTTTAACTTAAAATTTTAAGTTCATAAGATTCAGCCTAATTTACTTAAGAGAGCAGAGGGTTTTAATCACCCTTTTAAAATGTAGAAGGGTCTACCTACAAATAGTTTAAAAATTAATTTGATATAGTTATTAAAATATTTATTAAATGGATAAATATAATTCCATCTATTAATAAAAAATTCTGCCAGGCCACATTTTTAGTGGTTACTGTAAGTGCTGTGCCAATTGCATGAAAATGATCCGGTCAGGAGTGGCATGGCACGGTGGGAAGAGAATGACCCTGGACTTCCGTCCTGCCTCCAGCAGTTAGCAGCCGCATGAATTTAGACTTAGACCCTACGCAGCTTTTTGCTCATGTTTAAAGTACAGGTGAGGGAGTCCCTTGAGGGAGTCCCTTTACCAGGGTGGAACAGTTTTATATCTTGATCGTGGTGATAAAATGTTATAGAATTATATGCACACACATACCCAAAACAGACGAAAAAAAGAACCCATGCAAAAACAGATGAAATCTGAGTAAGGTCTGTAGTTTAATTAATTATGTTGTGCAAGCATCAATTTCTTTGTTTCAGTAGTGTTTTGATACTGATAATTCTGTTAATTGTGAGCACAGGGCGGGAGTCACAGCAGGCGATGGGTCCATAAAGCCTCTCTGTATTAGTTTTGTGTCTTCTCGTGAGTCAAAATTTCAAAAAAAAAGAAAGCCAAAAAATGCACTTAATGTATGAGCCAGAAATCCTACTCTTATATATTTTCCCTAGAAAAACAAAAACATATGCTCACACAAAGAAACTGTACACAGATGTGTATATCTATCTGTTCTAATCATAATCACCTAAAACTAGAAACAACCCAGATGTCCTTCAACAAGTGAATGGATAAACAGAGTATGGCATATCCATACAATCTGATACTTCTTAGCAATGAAAAGGAACGAACTATTACTATAAGCAACAACCACCATAACTAGAGGTAAAAATAATGGTGACTTTCATAGTGCTATTGCAATGATTAAATGAGATTATATACATATACAAAGTTCTGAGAATAAAGGCAGAATTATAGTACTTTGTAATTATCCAATATTTTTTCTTTCAAAAATATCCTATTGTCTGGACATTTAATAAGCTGGACGTTTTTCTCTAACTTGGACAATTAGTGAGCATTTATAATGTGTCTCATGTGTTGTATGTATATCAGTATGTGTATGAGCTTACACACACTTCTCATTAAGATATGTATATATACACACCTATGCATATTGTACAAAGCATGAGCGAAATGCAAGAATTCAGCAGTGAACATGCAAAATGTGATCTCTGCATCTATAGAACTTCAATCGTAGAATATTTTTTAAATGTCCAAGTTTAAAATTTTCAAATAAATGTTTAAAATTCCAATTTAATTAGGGTTGAAAAATGTACTTATTGTAGAATTGACCAATGCATTAGAAACAGTGATGAATAGATATCTCTCTGATGTTGAGATATAGCACTAGCATTTACCATATGTGCTGACTGTGCTAAGTCAGGTTTTTATGATAGTTATATTTTGTAGAACACACTTTGAATCATTTATAAGTCTGTGTAATAACAAGCTATATCATAACAGGATTGACTGGACTTTTATTGCCACCTACACAGCGAGCCAGTACTTATTCTTCAATCCGTACCGTGTATGAAGTGCTGAGATGGATAGAAGAGCAATAGGAGGGATGTGAGTCAAGGATTTGGAGTCAGAGATACTTGGGTTCGAATCCTAACGCCGTAACTTGCCAAGTCTGTGGATGTGTATAGATCATCCAGTTTATTCAATCTTCCATGACTTCACCTGTAAAATGAGTACAGTATAAATGATCAACCTCATAGAGTTACAGTGAAATAAGTGGTTTATCACTAGCCCAGGCATAAATGTTGGGTGTCATTATTATTATGTATATTATAAGTATTTGGAGAAACACAACTTAGAAACTAAATGAGAAAGAAGTAAGAAATGTCATAAAATACAGTTTCTATGTAGAAACTTTAAGGGGAGTATCAAATATATTCTGCGATACTTGTATTAAACTTCATGGGCATGTGCAGCTTCCCCTTGGTCATCAGGTACGTGCAGTTTTCTGATTGACACACCGTGGGAGGAAATGGATGTTTCTCAGTAGTTACTAAAGTCCTAGCGTGCTTTAAAGGGGACAAAAGGAGCAAAAATGTAATCAAGAGAAGAAGATAGGGGTGGGATGAGGTGGACTTGGTGAACTTAACCAGACTGGCATTATGTTATAGCTGTCTAGTTCCTGAAAGAAATGCTGGCTATGAAAACGGTAGAGGCAACATATATGACCTATCAGTGTTATTTTAACACACAGAGATTGATGCGATTTCTATCATACATGAAATGCAATTTCATATATATATATATATTTGTGTGTGTGCCACACACATATTTATATCATCATCAATTAAGACAGTTCTAGCAACTTTTTACTAAATTTAACTAAGCAGTATACGCTGGCTATTACTAATTTAATATTAAGAATATTTTATTTAAATGTTTCAGACTGCAAACTCTGCAGAGCTGGCAAACCTCTAATGGTCTGGTGGGTATTTTAAAGCAGCTGTAATTAAATACATTCTGTCTATTGGATTATCTGCTGTAGCTTGCTTGGTAGCTGAAAAACATTAAAAACGCTTAAATTAAAATCCCTATCGGTCTGCTTACATGGAAGCAGGTATTTCATTAGTATAGAAATATGTAGATACTGGAAGCAAAGGCATGCGTAGTTGTTGGTTTGTAACCTCCTTGAGGGCTTCAGGGGTATAATCTGAAACCGGTCCCCATATCCGGAGGGCAGGGAGAGACCAAAGAAAGAGGCAGACCACACTAGGTTGGTAGATGGTTGATTTAATAAGCAAGGGAACTTACTTAAGGGGCTTGTCTTGAGTGGCTGTAGGATGAGAAGACATCTGTGCCCACCTGCCAGTATCTTAAAAGTTTATAGAGAGGCCGTAACTGGTTTCAGCCATACACACAAGAGGCCCTACCTGAGTTCAGACATGTACCCAATTCAGATAGCATCAACACCACAAATGTATCTCCAGGCTAAATCCTTGGAGCAGCTTCTAGGAGAGGAGGAGGCTAAAGGGACACACATTCCAAGGACAGAGGAGGGAGTGGGGAGTCTCCACTTGCCCTGGTCCAGCTCTAGGGTCAGCTGGTGGTCACATGTTCTTGACAGCCTCCTCCAACAATAATTTAAAATGTCAATTTGATTTCAAAGGTTTTCATAGTTTGTTAGGTTTGCATAAAACTTTAGTGTTAAACAAGCTCTAAATAAACCATCCTAGTATTTCAGGAGGAAAAAGTACTTTAAATATATTGATTCCTTTTAGTAAAATGGTTCCTGGATTTGTTAGTAATGATGCTGCAGTAACATTTTTAAAGGAGTATTAGAAGCTTAAACAAACTGGTTAACATTTGTAGAAACCATTTCGATCTCATGTTACGGTGTTGAGAATGTGGTTAGAAATCTGAGTGTGCGCAGTAGTTTATTTTCACAATACTGAATTCACTGAGATAATTTATTGTAGTCTGATTTAATATATGACATAAAATTGATGTTTCTTAAAGATTTTGTAGACATGAGCTTGTGTTTATTGTTGTTTTTAAACAACAGTCATTATTTTGCTGAATGCCTTTATTTTTTCCTTTACTCTGCAGTTCAGTAAAGTGAGCATCAGAGTGTTTTGATGTAATTGTTTTATTAAATTATTAGGGAATAAAGCTAATTAAATATTTTCCAGTTGACTGTGTTACGCTGAGCAGGTTTAAGATGTAAGGGTTATAGTTTGATCTATAGGATAAAGAAAGCTACACAAACATAATTTGTAATTCAGATACTGTCTACCTCTCTTGACTTTTGGTTTTATTTTTATGTCATGATTAGTTGCAAGTTGCAGAAAAAAAAATAGTATCTATTTTGAGTAAAAAATAGACTTTATTCAGAGGGCACTAGGATATCTGAAGAACAGAAACCTCTGCCAGGAGCATGACTCAGCTCCCCAGATTCCAGTGCAGAGTATCCGTTGAAATTCAAAATGATCAGGAAGAAGATTCTGACAGAGGGAATGGTGACAGCAGGGTATCAGAGAGCAGCTTATGTATTACGGTAATTTCCAGAGAAGAGGGCGTGTGTGACTCAGTGCTCGCAGTGTTAGTGGTTACCTGCTCATACGAGAAGACAAAGTGCCCCGGTCTCCCTCTCATTTCCTAGTGTTATTTCCAGACCTGCTTAAGAAAATCAGTTGAGAGCTTTTGAACCCCTCACTCAATCTTATTCAGACTTTGCCTATACACTGGATTTCTGCACCATTTCAGCCTTCAGTAGGCTTTGAGCTACTCCCCAGTGAACATGGCCCTGACTCTTTCTCATCAGTGGTCCAGTATCCATCACTGCCTTATCTCTGTGGCCATACTCACAAAGTGGGTAGAAGGTCTTGAGGTAGCAGAGAGCATGAGGTATGGGTGATACGGTGGAGGCATACCAAGGACTCCACTTCAAGCCTGGAAAAGCATTCAGTGCTGAGAAGCCCTTGGAGACTAGGTCAGTTTGGGGCTTCCTGTTGCTGGAAGCATCAATATTCCCTCAATTTGTCCAGAGTTACAACCTGTATGGCAGCATGCACAGATATTATAGGATGGGGGCATCTGAATGATTTAGGGACATGCACACACTAGTCTTGTTGAGTGGTTAATCCAATGGCAAGATCAAACCCCACACAGAACGTATTTGTTACACAGAACACACTGTGATTAAACGTAATAAATAATTTTATTTTGGATGGCCTTAGCATTTTTAGCAACATGAAAAAAAATAAATTTTCAAACATCAGATTGTGGGTGTCCTGTGGAAGAAACTCTAGAGAAGTAATTTGGGCTTTCTAGGCTTTTACAATCCAAATAGACATCCAAGGCTGACTGGCAATAAACAGTGACATTAAACCAAAGCACAAGTGGGCAGCCAGCTATAAATATCACCCGCGTGGAGAGATACACTATGGGGACCGGTAGGTTATGAAATCAGAAAAGAGAGAAAGGAAGAATTGCTAGTCTTAAGTTTTTCATTGTCCTGTCTCATTTTTCACCACTCTGCATTTCCACCTCTGCCTAATCGGGATTTCAAGGCAGCTTGGGCCTGTCTTTACCTGATTTCTGAGTTCTGAGCGGATGACAGCCAAAGCATGCACCTGACAGAATTCTACCTCCTGGCAATGTAGATTCAGACTCCAGAGACTGACTGTGTCAGAGTTTCTAGACCTTCCGTAGTCAAGGGACCTGCAGTCAAGGGCTTTGAGCTGAGTTATTACCCATGGGGCTTTGCTTTAAAGTCATGCTAAGGGGACGAGGGAGTCCAGCCCTGCTCAGCGGTTGCCGTCTCTCACCACCTGCAACTCTCACTTGGATACTGGGGCTCGGGCAGACCAAGACTCTTGTGTCCATTTAGAAAGGTCAGCAGGAAGAGCAAGCGTTCTTCTTAGAAGTGATATGGGTAGGGGTGGGGGGAACTCCTTACATTAGGAGTAATTGAACGTGGAGAATAATCCCTATCCCCCAGGGTACATTTTAATAATGCAAGTGACTGATCCATTTAATGTCTGCCTGATTGGAACTGTGCATCGCTTGGCTTTTCATTAATAATGAATCCACAGGTAAACAAATGCTTCACATTAAATGCCTTTTAAAAGTGTTTAGTCTCTGCTGCCAGAAAACCTATTAAGCACTATGATTTAGGAAAGGCAGAACCGAACAGAAACTGTATGTGATGCAGTGGAAACACCTTTCTCCCATCATCGTGTAATGGGAGTTTACATGTACATACACCTGTGTTGCAAATTTGGAAAACTCTTATTCTCTCTGTAATTAGATAATAAAATAAATAAATAACATCATTAATAACACATAATTTATTAATAATGATAAATATAAATATTTAAATTGATTTTAAATGTAAATTTAAAATTAATAAAGGCATGATGCTACATACTTCTCCATACCGTGAGCGTAATGAATTAGAGGTCAGGAAGGAGAGCTCGTGTCTTTGTCTTCAGCCTTTGAGTTGCTAAACTTAAATATCCTCAAAGTTATTTCTTCTGAAGTAAAACCATGCAAGCAAGTTTCAAGGGTTTAAAAATAAGTAGCTTTTACTTAATAGATGCATTTTAATTGTGTTCTCACAGCCTAATTAAAGTACGATTTCATTCAACAAATTGTGTAAGAGTGTCTTAAAATCAGAAATTTAGATATTAAATATTTTGGAATCTCACGTGCTTTGTTTTCATTTTGTTTGTTCCCTCTTCTTGTACAAAGTCTGAATTAACCTCTGGTAGGATCATCTTCTGTGTCTCCAATTTGCCGACCTGGCCCAGCAACCCATCACATCTCAGATCAGAGAATTTTCTAAGGTTGGAAGGGCACTTATAAATGGATGAATAAATGAAGTCTGCCAGTTAAGTGATTTGCACTAGGTCTGGCTAGTGTCAGAGTTTCTAGATTTCAGGTTTCTGGATTTCCAGTCTCAGATCTTCCCCACGTAGGGTGGCCACGTCATTTCAGTTTGCCAACGATGGTTCTAGTTTTAGCACTGAAATTTCCACATTTCAGGAAATCCCTGAATCACAGGTAAACCATAACTGTAACCGATACTTGTACTACCATCAAACTTCTTCTCACGGTTTTCTACATTCTCTTTTTAGTCTTTCTAATTCCAATTATTAAATAGCTTATCCTGATATTTAACAACTTGCAAAACAAGTTTATTCTTATATCTAATATGCGTTTCTGCAGTGGGCTCTACCTCATCTTCCTTTGCGTTCTTAATGTCATATCAATCATTCATCCATTTGTTCATTCAACAAGTATTTGAATGTCTACTGTGTCGATTATCAGTTATTTTAAATAATTTCATCAATTTATAGATAGATAGATTGTATGCTTCCCACTTTTCTGTCTTCTGAAATGCTGGGCCTTTTTTTTTACCCATCACTATTTTGACTAACCATTTCTTAGAAGGGGCGTGTGAATGCAGGTTTGTAGAAAATAAAAGTGCTTACTTTGGCATTGGCAACAAAACAATATTTGATGTGAGAAAATTCATAACAGCTGTGAGAATTCTACAGCACCATCAATATTAGCAATATTTCTTTCCAGCAACATACTTTTTCCTTAAGGCCACTGAAACCTAATATTATAACCTTCTTCATAAAGCTGTTAGAGCTGTGGAATAGTTCTTTAGAACCAAAGGTAGAAGAATCCAGAATTTGGAATGCGAATTATAAAACTAGACTGATTTAAGGTATAAGAAAAAATTGCACTCGAATAAATTCAACTCGTAGAGTCAATGCAATCATAGATTTAATGTAGTTGGAAACTATAAAAGTTTTATAGTTTAAAGCCATGAGAGTAAGAATAAATTCCCCTAAACAACTTTGTTGCTTTTTTTTTCTCTTTCATCATGGTAAACTGTCTTGAAGTCACTCATTTTGTTTCTTTTGGAAACATAGAATATTAATGTTATTTTTTGTTGTCTAATGTGTCAGCTAATAACAAAGAGAATAACCTGATTGTGAGGGTAACATCCAATAACTTTTCACATTCGAATAGACTTCCATTAAAATGAAGCTCGTTTTTATGAGTGTTTAGAAATACATACTCCTAGACCTTCTGAATTTAAGTAGACTACACTTTCTATATGTAGGAGTTTTTAAACAAGTCATTTAGACTCCCAAGGGTCATATTTCTGGGACTCTGCAATGGGGATGAGAATAGTACCTACCTCACGGGGTTATTACAAGAATTAAGAATCATAATTTGTCAAGACTCCTGGAATTTAGCAGCCTGTTCATGTGAAGCATTACCACTTTTTGTTGTTGCTAGGCGACTTAGAGCTTTGGTGAATTCCATCTTTCCGGACTAATTCTATTTTATTCCATTCTATCAGGGCCAGCTGTATCCAGATGCATTCTGTAGAAAAAAACATACAACTTACTAGACAGCTTTATTTTGAACTACCAAATTACCGGAACACACTTGAAAATTGTGCATGTACTGAAGAAGCAAATCCAAGTGACGCAGAGTTAAGGTGCTAATGGCTAGAGATGTGTGATACTGAATTCAGGAAGGGCAGATAGAACCAGGGTACATGCCGCTCACTTTGCTTGACACATGCTTGTGGTCACAAAGATTCTGGAAATAAAATGTTCTATTTTGTACCCAATTCCTAATGTTTTTGTGTATCAGCTGTAGCTTTCTTACTCTTTCCTGAGATCAATTAAAAATCTAGAAACCATTATATATAATTTCCAACAGTTCTTTGACCATTTGACGTAGTTTCTTAGTTGCTTTTTCCCCGTCTTTTTAGAAAAATCACACTTGTTGCATAATTTTTTTTTGTAAGGATAGTGATAAGAGTAAGTGCCTTAAAAAAAAAGACCAAGTAACTTATGGTTTCCATAGTAATTCACATGTATTACCCCATGATCCTCACTCCTACTTTGTAAAGTAGAATTTGGTGGTGGTTTATCTTTTTAAGTATATTTAAGAATATAAGAACAGAGTTATAGAATTATATATATCTTGTTTACCTGGTTCAGTACACACTTTGCCCATGGTAAGTCATGTCATTGAAGAAATGTATTATGGTAGTAGTAAAACTGACAGAATATTTCTATAAATAAACATGTTAAAAATAAATAATTGAACATTATTGTTTTTCACTCAGATGGGTAAGCTAACAACCTGCTCTGTTATGGCTCTCCAATATTTTTGTGGCCTAAGATTCAAACACATCAGTCAGTAATCTTCATGGTAGACAAATTCTATGGGGGATAAAAAAAAAAAAGATAATAGAAAAAAGATTATTTTTCACTTACTAGAAGTCATTATTGAATATTCTTACAGAGAATAGCAAATACAGTGAAGAAATGACAAATCTCCACAGTCAAATAATACACTGTGAAATTAGAAATGACTCTGGACAAGAGGCAGCTGTCTTCTGGTCTGGAAGTGTTCTCGACCTTCCGTCATTAAAAGGGGGCTGAATTACAAATGGAGCTGTGTAACTTTTTCCATCGTGAGCTAGATCATACAAGCAGAATAATTTAAAGGGAACAGCTATGCAGATGCCATCCAGGTCAGGAAATGGGGTGCTGCCACCTTCCCGGAACCAGGCATGTGGTCCCGCTCACCTTATATTTGCCACCTCTGGTTCATCACTAAAGAAAATAGTGTGGCTTTGTCTGTTTTCTATACCCATGCTTTATATATCCTTCCTTGCACTTCTTTCACTCAGCATTTTATCTGTGAGTTCCATCCATATTTTGCGTACCTGTATTTCATTTTGCTTGCGATGTAATATTCCAGTATAAGAATATGCCACAAGTTATCAACACATTCAGATTTGTGTGTTTCTAATTTAGGACTACCACAGACAGAGCAGCTCTGAACATTTTCTAACATGAATTAAGATGCACTAGAACAGAAGCTTCTTTGGATTTTATACTTAGGAGACTCATTGCTGGTATGTAGAATATATACATCTTCAGCTTGTCCTATTTATATTTCCTTTGGCAGTGAGTGACAGTTCCAGTTGCTGGACATGCTCGCGGTCACTTGCATTGTCAGACATTTTATTTTTTTGCCAATCTGGCAGTTAGGTAATGATGTCTCAAGGTGATTTTTAATTTGCATTTTTCTAATCACTAATGAGCGTGAACACCTCTTCATATGCTTATTAATGACCAGGATTTCTGCTTTTTATGATGCCTTTCAAATATTATAGCCATTTGTCCATTGGATGAACAGCATTACTTTTTTTAAAAAAAGTACCACTTTAGAGTTTCTTGTCTACCATTTGTAATAGGGAGTTCAAGCAGAATTCCAAAGTTGAGTTCTTAAGTTGATGGCTCAATAGTTATTTTTAACTGTCATATAATTGAAAATCTTTATTCCCTTCAAATTTCTTTTTCTTTTCCCGATAAAGTTGTGACAGTTCTTTTTCGTATCTTTTTATTCATTCCTCCCCCCACTCCCCTCAGATGAAGCAATATAAGGCTTGTAATTTAGAGCTTAGAGCAGTCTCTAAGGAAAAGAGAAAAGGGGGAGAACTGTCTTTGGCCCTAAGCTTTAGAGAATCTCCCCCTTCGCATCAGAAATGGGCGTACTATTGGCAAAGAGTATTACTGGTTAGACCTCTTCTGAGGCCACCTGTCTGGAGTTTAGGAAAGAAAATCTTTATAAGATTCCATACATAATATTAAAAACAAGTGGTTGGGCATCGATTGAGCAAGTGTAAAGAACATAATGACAGGTGAGGGGAAAAGAGGTGATTTCACCTACCAGTGCTAAAAATGTCATTAGAATGATTTATATGCCATCAACTCATTACACCCCTGACTATCACCGAGGATCACCAAGGCAACGAGGATGATTCTTCACACATATCTCTCAGGCTTTTTCTCCACCTTCTAAAGCAACTTTGCTATTCCTTCCAACCAGATTATTAATACATAGATGGCAAAATTTAGATGGGACAAAATGAGACATGCTAGTGCCCTCCACAGCTGTCTACATTTCACCTTAGATGATCATACAACTCTAATGAAAGCAACAGAAACTGTACTGTTTTGTGTTTATGGAACACCGTTATGGCAGATACATGTGGTAAGGACTGTATTCCTCAGATTCACTAGATTTAGAGCCTGAAAAAAGATCCCTTAGGGAGCTGATGATGGATGATGCATGTGTAGATTGAGATTCACATACCTTCTGAAAGATTTTTTTTAGCATTTTTTGTTTTGTTTTAGTTTCGTCATTGTTTGTATATGTATTAAATTCTTGTCCTTTACAACTTACTACCTATGATTCCTATCACCATTTTTTTGAGTGTCCTTTGTTCTTTCTCTTTCTTCCTTTCAATTAAGTTGCTATTGCAAAGAGATCACCTTATAGAACTACCCTCTTAAAGTATGCTATAAAACAAAATTACTGTAAAAGTGTATTGCAAAACAAAATGAGAAGAGAAATCAGATGATGAAACATCTGAGGCTTAGGTAATTTAGGCAATTGTTTATAAATGTGCAAATTATCTTGTAATGGATAACAAAATAAATTCAGACTTAAATGACCTTTAGTTTAGTCTTAACTCATTTCCTTAAAAAGGGGGTAAGTTTGTGTGTGTGTGTGTGTGTGTGTGTGAGAGAGAGAGAGAGAGAGAGAGAGAGAGAGAGAGAGAGAGAGAGAGAAGTGGTTGTGATTATTATTTTTATAAGCTGAAATACAATGTTCTCATTTGCTTCCATGAGTATCTCTGCCCGCTGTGGACCCCTTTTGAAAGTATATCTGTCATGAGTTTTATCTTGTTCATCTAATTTATAAGCTTAGATCTCTGTGAAAAAAAGGGCAGATCAGTATTTACCCCTACCTCCCACTCCCGCTCTCCTGTCTGCCTGCCTGTGCCCTCCTGGCTGTCCCCGGAAAGTGTCTTGCAGAGGGCATGCTGTCTGAATGCAGTCTCCAGGCGCACAGGGCAGGGTCCTGGACGAGGGGACATGGCATGAGGTTGATTTCCCATTACTTTTGCAATTATTTTTGTTAGGGAGATTTCTCTGTTAGGATAAAAATGACAAAGTGCTATCAAGAAGGCTCTTTTGGAATATGTAACCATAGAGTTATAGAGTGTCATAGCTGGAATGGTCTTAAAATTTACATCCAAACTCTCCTTTCAAATGTAACTTACTCTAAAGAACATAATAAGTAACAGAGCAAAGACTATCAGTCTTTTTTTTTTCTTCTTCCTCCTAGACTTGTAATAATAGTAATTTAACGTTATTTTGTAGTTTATAAGTATGTATGTGTGTGTGTCTTTGTGTATTTATAATTCTCACAACCCTGTTGAATTAGGATGAACAAAGAATAGCCATATTTTATGAACAAAGAACCTAAGGTTTGAGATTAAGAGCATAGTTTGAACTAAAATCTTCAAATAAAAATGCAGTTCCACACTGCTTTTACATATTAATCTGCTTCTAAGGAGTTTGGGGATGGACATATCTGGGAATTGTTAGGCATCAAAAATGTAGATTAAGACTGGAAGCAATTAAATTAGAAAGGCATGACTGAATTAGAAAAGACAAAAACAAGAGAGTATGAACAGTTTCATCTGAGAAGTTTTATCAAAATTACTAATTCAGTACATACAATAAGTCTGGAAAATTATACAGATCAAGAAAGGAAGGGGAGAGTGTGGGAGATTTTCAATGTATTTCAGAAAAGAACAATGAGCTGATAACAAGACACACATCAGTGTATTGGACATACATTGTTGCCTCACAGCCATCATTCAATTTTTTTGGGGGGGGGGAGGTGGGGGTTGTTACTGTGCTTTTGTCCTGGGGAAACCAGGCCTGCCCACTCAGCCACTGTGCTCCAGGTTGGACTCCATTTCCACTTGGGTGGGCCATGTGACCTGCCAGAGGCTCAAATGATTGATTCAAGGATGGCTATAAATGAGCCAATGAGAATCAAAGACACAAGGAGACAGTTTTTAAACTTTTGAGATGTAGACTTGATGCTAAAAAAAAAAAGATGTTTGCAAAAATCTTGTGTCTCTGAGGATAGGGCCAGTCTGGGAATGTTGCTGCCTCAGAGGAGGAGACATGGGAAGAAAAACCTCACTGTAGGACCTTGGTTTTAATCCCTGAATTAAACTATGGCAGAAGCCATCTTTACTGCAATATTTTTTAATTAATTAGACCAATGTATTATCTTTTTGCTTAAGGCAATATTTTTTATCACTTGAAAATAAAAGGGTTATATTACATAGCTCAGTACGACTGTAGATGCCCGGAACACTAACCAACCTTAAGCTGGGAGACCTATATCAGATACAGGGGTAACAGCATCACTAGCATTGTCACCATTGTCGTCATTATGATTCGGTAGTCTTCAACTGACATATGGACTGTGTCCCTGAGTTCTCTCAGCAGGTACAATTACTGTTCCCATTTTCCAGATGAGACTAAGCCTTCTCTATTAACTTCTATTAGCTACTGTCCTATACACACTGGAACTAGGATTCCAGGAATCATTACCAGTAATATACATCCACTGAATTGAGTTCAGGGCTTTCTGAACACTTTATACTCCTCTTCAAGTATTTGTTCAATTCGTTCAATTCCAAAGCTTCTATCATAGGTCTCCTCCTTTCCTCTCTAGCTGAAAAGAATCTCTGTTTCCTCTAGGTTCATTTAACACTAACTTAAAAAAAAATGATTTGTGTTTTTATATTTGATTTGTTTTAAGAGTGAGTCCTGGAGCCAGAAGACATAAAATTGGTGTCACTGCTCCATAAGGGATAGTTGTATGACCTTGGGCAAGCTATTTAAGCTCTCTCATCAGAAATATGGTGAAAATAAGACTCAAGTCACAATATTGCTGCGAAGATTAGATAATTTGAGTTAGAGCTTTACAACCTGACAAGTTCTCTATAATATAAAAGAATATATATATATATATATATATATATATATATATTTTTTTTTTTTACTTGCTATAGCAGTAAAGCTCTGGATGAAGTTGGAGCTCAATAAATGTTTGTGGAACGGAATTCAATTTAGGAATGAGTGATAATCCTAAATCATGTTTAGTAAGAAACAAGATATAAGAATTTTCTGTTGGCTTTGATGGCATCTCACCTCCCCATACATGACAACTTTACTTCCTTTTTCCTTCTTTCTTGCTACTCTTTACCTATTGTATTTAATATTCCTTTTTTTCTTCTAAGTTTTTCAGCAAACCCCATGGACACGTGGGGGGTATATCAGTGATTTTCTACATTAAAAGGTTGTCGATACTGAGTTAGAGTTTGCACATTATATCTTATCAGTCATGAGATGCATGTAGTATCTTTGGAAGCTACCCTAAAAACTTTCCGATCTGTAGGGTAGGTGCCCTTGCCTAGAGAATGTACTCCTTCAGCCAGAAATTACTCCTTAGACTTACGATGGTGACTTAACTACTGGTGGCCATAGTGCATTTAATATATACCAGAGAACAATATACGAACTAAGAGACCTCATCTCATTATGCTTTACCACATGCAAATTTTTATGCCTTTTATAGTCCATCAGGATAATGCAGTGTAAATAATCTGCTAGACAAGGCAACATCTAAAAGCTCTATTAATTCACTATAAATACACACATGTGATGGGGCGCATAGCATAGTTATCATTTCTGAACTCTAAATATTTTAAGCTTAATTATAATCCTTCAGCCCAATTTCCTCCATGTCCAGATCTGCAGAGTTTTCCAAAGGCAGCTGGCTAATGAAGGATGTTTTTAATATGGGCTCAATATCACCATCCATGTGTTATTAGAAAATGGCCCTTCTGGGGTTTCCCCTTTAACTGGGAGCTGCTTTTCAGTTCGGCATTCATAGTTCTCTTATACTAATGTGGAAAGTGGATGGATTGTGAGGCTTAATGGCATTTAGAACCTTTAATCTCCCTACTCACAGGTATGCCGGTTATTTAGCCAGGGGAGTCCTTGTTGGAATACGCAGCAACGTGATTTACAGCTGCAAACCAATAAGCTAATGTACCTGTGTTTGAAGTGACCATGTCATTCTAGCATCAGGCATCAGCTCTAAAGCTTCAAGTCAGAGAAA
The DNA here is from genome assembly GCF_014176215.1 of Rousettus aegyptiacus. Lineage (NCBI taxonomy): Eukaryota > Metazoa > Chordata > Mammalia > Chiroptera > Pteropodidae > Rousettus > Rousettus aegyptiacus. The sequence continues at coordinate 78,805,364 of NW_023416287.1, forward strand.
AGGGCTTATGCTTGGAACAGTGCTGGCTTTCTTTGCATTTTTACTATCTAATTCTCCGTCATTTTGTGGGAGGGAGATAAAAGATGACTCGGGACAGGGCCATTCCTTTTTTTGATGACTTCGATATATCAGAACAGGATAGGCTTTCGTGTAAAGTTCTCCAAATGGGGACAGTCTCTTTTATAGCTCAACACCAGCTGTGATTCTGAGGCTGGTCGGGAAGTCAGTGAGAAGGGTGTTTCAGGAGTGGCCCTGGAATAGGAAGGAATGAAGAGAATGACAATTCTTCTTCCTGATGTCTTTTACATTTTAATAAGTTTTTCTATGATGGCACACGTGAGACATATGTGGCATGGTCCCAGGAAGCATCGTTAGAATCACACTCAAGTCCCATGTATATATTTCCAAACAACTAGTCTTCAGAATATAATCAATGTTATGGCAGCCACGATGAAGTCTCTGAGAGATGGAGAATGCAGAAGTGGGCCTTTTGCCGTCGGCTCGCTTTCATATCCTAAAAATGCTCCTGAAATATTTCTTTTATAAATGGAAAATTATAATAAGACCTAATATTTGAGTAAGATCCATGAGGATGTGAAAATTTTTATCTGTTCTCGTTACTCCAGTGCCTACAATAGTTAGCATAAAATAGATACTTTGTAAATATGTGTTGATCACTTTGCAATAAAAACACTAGAGAGGAGAAGTAGTTCATTTCAGCTCCTTCCTTCTCAAAAGCACATATTGGGGAGACTGGAGAGATGTTTAGGTACAGGGAGGAGTATTAGATCCATCATTTTATTTATAGATAGATGATAGATAGATAGATAGAAGATAGATCATTTTGATTAGAAATGTGCCGAGCTGAATGAAGCAAAGACAAATGACTATTAATTTGCAAGGATTCTTAGGAACCTCTTTGTGACAGGCAGTACAGTATAGTGGTTTAGACTATAGACTCTGAAGCAGGACAGCCTGGGTTCAAATTCCACTCCCTCACTTGGAACAAAATTCCCAGAAATAACTCTGTCTCCTTCACATTAAGCATTCTGTGAGGACTTGTCAGAAAATACCAGAGCTGAACTAATGGACAAAACCAAAACTTTTATTTTTTTACTTATAAAATGTCAACAGTTATACAAATTTAGCAGTGTGTGTGTGCACATGTGTGTGTACTTCTCCAAAAGAGAAATTGCATTATGTCCTGTTAATAAATATCTGAATAATGAACTTGTCTTGACAAAACTTAGCACCATTATCAGTTCGATTTAACCTGAATATTATACCTTATACTTTGATAATTTAGGATCATAGCTATATGATGCAAAATTGAATGAAAAGTGGAAAATAATAAGAGTTAACGTTAACTCTGGTTCTTACAGATCTTCTTAGATTTAACAATACATGGTTTATGTGAGGAAAGGTTTTGAAAAAATATTTTTAACTTGACAAGGTTCCTCCAAATATAGCCTACCTTGCATAGAAATGCCCCATTTCAATAGTTTTAATTGCTTTCTTTTTCTTCCATTTCTTTCATTCCCTCTCAACTTTATATTATTCTTTTTAAGTATCTTTTTCATCAACGGCCGCCTACATTGTATTGTTACTTCTTAGAAGCCTATAGTGAATGTCTCAAAATCTGTGTGTCTTGAAGCAGCATTTTTTTTTTTTTTTTAGTAGCTGAGTTGTAATAACTTGAGAAATCTGAGGTGTCTGAAGGTTGCAATAAGTTCAACATAGAGATCCAGCCTTGGCCTTCTTTTGCCTAGGCTAAATACCAGTCGTACGCAATACCAGGAAAAGTAAAAGAACACAGCTTCCAGCGCAACACTTTAGTCTTGTTTGTATCCGGGAGTTTTGTCAGCATACCAGCCCATCTTGGGAAGACTGGAGAGATGTTTAGGTACAGAGAGGAGTATTAGATCCATCATTTTATTTATAGATGATAGATAGATAGATAGATAGATAGATAGATAGATAGATAGATCATTTTGATTAGAAAAAAAGAGAGGTCCTGGGCCAAGCTGAATGAAGCAAAGACAAATGACTATTAATTTGCAAAGATTTTTAGGAACCTCTTTGTGACAGGCAGTATAGTATAGTGGTTTAGACTATAGACCCTGGAACAGGACAACCTGGGTTCAAATTCCCCTCCCTCTCTTTCCTAGTGACAAGTTACTGGTCCTCAGTTTTTTCATTTCTAATAATGAGAATAACATGCCTCATCTTGTAGTGTCTTGTATGATTATTAAATGAGTTGGCATATGTAAAATGCTTAGAACTTAACCTATGTTAAAAATTTATGAAATGTATGCGATTACTTTATTTTTTTATTCTGAGGGCAAGAGGCAATTCCTTGTTGGCAAAAGAAAAAAAAATTTAGAGAAGTTCACCAAAGGTTTTTAAAGATGAGCTGATGACCTTAGGACTTAAGAGAGCCTTGTTCTCCTCTAACTTGTGTGACACCTGTTCTATGTGACACACCTTTGGTGTCTTTGTTGGAGGCAGTCCTTTGGTCTGGTCCAGCTCATTGACACTGGCAGGCTTGATTTCCTGTAGACACACACTAGAGGGTGTTAAAAACAAGCTGGGGCATATTAAAAAATTTAAGAGTTTAAGCAAAAATTGACTTGAATCAGGCAGCATCCAAACTGACAGATAGGAGCTCTGAGGACCTGTACAAAATCAACTACTTTTATAGGCAGAAGGGAACAGGAACGAGGAAGTTATACTATGCAGAAAAGCAGATTGGTTTCTGCAAAGATTATTTGCTCTATAGTATGGCAGGGAACTATCAGGAAAATTACCTAACCAGTGCCGATCAGGTGATTTCTGATTTACTGATTTAGACTCCATTTCTGGGACAGCCAAAACTATAATTAAGTCTTCGTTTGGTGACATGGGGCTTGACATGAGCAACTTCATTTTGGTCCTATTTTCTTGTTTTTAATAGTGGTGATAAATCCACTAATCGTTTGTTTGATACCTGATCATCTCAGTCTTACATAATTGGTTTGATTTTTTTTTTTTTTTTCTGAACAGTACACTGTTTATGTCATCCCTGACCAGGTGGTCTCAAAGTCTTGTGTTCATATCAAGTCACCCTGTGGCGCCCTTCTTGGCAGCCTGTGTGTATTTCCAGGAGGAAAAGGAAGACATCTCAAAATTGTCCCCATGGCCCCCTTCCTTCAGATCAAGGATTGTTATGTACATCTTCACCCTCCTTAGCACTCCACACAATTGTATTCAAGCACTTCACAGTTAACTCAGCTTTGCAACTCCCAAAGCTCTCAAGGCTTTCGGAAAATTAAAATATGGTTGAACTCTGCTGTTTTTCTTTTATCTAAAGATAAGCATGCTCTTTGCAGACTTAAGTTGTTAACTAGTGATTAGATCTTCTGAAAATAGAGAAGGCAAGAGTTATCTTTACCATTTTCTGCACCAACCTCAGACCAGAAGTTGGAATGACTGTGCAGCACACACGTTAGAAATATCTGTTTATCAGGCTTTGGGTCGATGGACTTAATTTGACATAAAAAAAAAAAAAAAAAAAAAAAACTAAGAATCTTATGCATTTCTAATATCCTGTGTAGAGGCCCCATTCCACTTATTCATGACAAAGATTTAATTAAAAAAAAAAAACAACGTGGATCTGTCTCTTCTCCCCACTCTGGGGTAGCACCAACTCTGATGTTCTAACTTTCCGTCTGGCCACGATTATCTGCTTTATATTCACCAAAGTAATCCCTTCCCCTGATCACAGCTACTCATGTTGCTATTTATTTTATGTTCGGATTGAATTATTTGAAAGAATATGCCTGTTATCTTTAAATCAACAGCTATAAATTAATGAATAAATCAATTGAGCATTATCAGTTACAGTGTCTACTATTTAAAGGAAGGTATAAACACCTCTGGAACAAGAAAATTACAACAAGATAAAAGATTCTGAGAATTTTTTAAACTATTCAAAACATTAATTTATTGATTAAGAAATATGGAGAATCTTAAGTACGCATAGCAGTTAAATAAAAAATTAGAAATTTTAGCAGGTAACTTAAAAATTGCCTATATATGGAATTCTTTATGCGCAATCTTTTTTTTTAGTATTTATACATGTGTACACATATAGTCACATGTAAATAAGTAGGTATCAGATGCATTAGAGTAAAAGAAGAACAACCATTCATAGATTGTCTTAAGATCACCTGATAGTCTATATGAATAGGAGCTGTCCTTTAGAGTATAAACAACTTTTGGTCACTGGAGCCTACAGCTATCACATAGGCTATATTTTGAATATCAGTTGGTGATTTATAGAGTCCTTGTTATGTATTAAGCTATCTGCTAAATACTTTGAAAACATTATCTTGCTTAATCCCTTGTAATAGGCATTATTATACACCCATTTTGCACATGTAGATATTGAGATACCAGAGGCTAATGACTCGAGCAGTGACACGTAGCTGGTACATGCAGAGTGGAAATCCTGACTGAGGTTAGTTTAATTTAAAGGTTTCCAACTGCACTGCTGTTCTAGACGAGAGTCTGACTCACTTCACCTGGTACTGTACCTTACTAGTGCTGTGGCATATGGCGCTAGTCACATTTCTCTATGAATGTTCTCAGTTGCACTTAGCAACAGCACATAATAAATACTAAACACTTAGAATTGCTTTGGAGAATAGGTAGGTCCCTTTTCCTGAGAATGTCTTGAATAGCTAAAGTGTCACTAACATAGACTCTCTTACAAAGCGTAGGCTCGCTGGAAAGGTATTCACCTCACTTTCTAATGCTCAAATAATGCACTAAAACTCAGCTTTTCAAATGTGTCTTAACCATAGGCTTCTCGGAAACCAGCACAGCTCACAGACCTGCCAGAGAAAGGGTGTTTGCTTAGGGCAGACAGTTGAGGAAGGAATAAAGGCTGTGAAAGCCTTAAAGCACTCTCAGTCATTTGTGTAGCCATGTCCTAGAGCTCAGTACTTTCACACAGTCGGACAGAAAGGGTAAGAATAAATCTTCTCTCACTTTCAGATACAAATTTGCACCTGTAACATTCTTTTTAGGGGAAAAAAAAAATGAACTCACATAGATAAGATGGGTTTAGGACAGAGCTGAAATAGTCGAAGAGACTTCTGTCCAAATAGTAGAAATAATTAACAATTACACAAATTAGGATTTGGAGGATATATATATATATATATATATATATATATATATATATATATATATTCCATTGGAACAGCTAATTATTTCTTAGTTTAAAGGAAATCTTAAAATAGGTGTCAGTAGGAAATGTTCACTAAAGATGGCCTCTGATATGAAAAGCCAGGCAAATTAATGTGAACACTTTGGTATTCTTTGGCGGACATGTCTGTCTAAGTTGAAGGCATATATCCTCCCTCACCCAATAATTTAAGTTGATAATAAAAATGAAAGCAAGGCCTAACCAAATAATTTCTACTTTCTATAGCAGGTACCTGCTTTAAGGTGGCCAAATTAGAAAACCAACATAGTTCCACCTGACAGAGTCGACCTAGGGTCTGTCAATAAATTCTTATTGAAATGAATCTGAATAATTCAAGATTGGCAATAATGAAGAATGATTAACCAATGTAGTCATTTTCTTCCTATTTTCATTTATATTCTCAATTGTAATGCTATACTGCTACTTGAAATAAAATCTATTTTTTATTTTGATTTATATTTCTGTTCTTAGTGGAGAATGACAATAAGCCTAAATTTCATATATATATATATATATATATATATATACACACATATATATATGTATATATATATATATATATGTATTCTTATTTTATAGCAGGAATTCAACTTTAATGAATATGTTTTAAGTGTACTTTTAATTCAAAGCGTGGTAGGGCCACCCTGGCGTTTATGATATCTCAGTTATAGTTGTCAATCAATATGATAGTGATGTGTGCAAAACTAATGAATGAGGACTGCTGTGGTAAATCTTGGGGACTTTACATTCTTTTTGCTTTAGAACTCACACAGGGGACTTTTGGTGATATAAAAAATTTCTACAAGATTCTTGCATATCTAAAGTAAGCTCCTAAAGACCTAATCTTATCCCAGAGGATTAGTTTTTCATGGGGTATTAAAATGTCTGAGAAAGACTGATACAACACTTGGCTAAGAGCACTTTGCTGAAAACAAGTTCATGGGTTACACTCCGCCTTGGGATGGTCTTGCTGCTTTATAACTGTTCCACTGTTCCATTCGCCATCATCTATTCCGGCCTTACTTCCTGATAGTTTTCACCCTAAAATGAAGTCATTCACTATAAAATGTGTATCATCTCATTGTTTAGACAATGCTGAGATTTTTCTACACTGTGTTCCTGTTACAGTTTTAAAACTATGTAAGTGAACGTTCACTTACTGTCTCCTATCATTCTCCATGCTCTCTAATGGCAGAGAGCTATTTTAACCTCACAGCACACCTGGCCACTTCACGTGAATTTTTTCAGCTTAATGGAAGAAGCCTGATTCAAGGTCTATGACTTAAGAAAGGCTATAGGTTTTATTCCCTCTCCAGGTAAAGATGCCCAAAGTAAATGAAAGTTACTTTTATTCAGTAATTCAGAAAACATTTTTGAGTATTACAGAGTGATAGCTATGCCAGATACTAGGTTTATGACAGTGAACAAAAATCAAAGTACTGCCTACTCTTTTTTTTTTTTTTTTTATGGTCTAGCGGGAAAGACAGGCATAAAACAAATAATGACATGAATGAGTACATGATTACAAACAGTACTACTTGCCGGAAGGAAAGGGTGCCTCTTAATGTTTTGGGAGTGTAAGGAACAATTCCGTCTGGGGGTGATGTTTAAGCTGAGGCCATAAAGATGGTTTCTGGGGAGGAAAGGTGCCTGTACAGAAGGACCAGTCAAGAACATGCATGAATAAAGACCTAGTGGGAGCAGGGACAGGTGGAGGAAGACTGGAACACAAAGGTTTCGATGTCCACTCTCTCTCTCTCTCTCTTTTCCCCTCCAGTGGTGTGCTTCCCCAGAGGAACTTCACTGAATCCCATGACTTCCACAAAGCACTCTCATCCATGAGTGATTATCAAAGTTGGTGTTCTCGGTAGAGAAGATGGTAGACAGTTGTTATTCCGCCTGTTGATGATGTCACTAGAACCTTCTCCAAACCTTGTCTTTATCTTTAAAGCAGTGAGAAGCCATTAAAGGGTTTCGGATCAAAGATGCTCAAACAGAATCTTCTTTACTACTTTTGCTGTTCAGAGACCGAAGTTTCTGAATTAGGTAATACCAAGTGATATAATTCTTGGCTCACCCCTCTGCTGATTAAAATCAACAGTACAGCAATTTGGACACTGAGTTGACTTTAAAAAGTGGATATTCATGGAAGGAATATAACATATTTCCTTTAATTTTAGTTAAAAGGATCTAGCTTTACAAAACTTTGGAAAAAAAATGTTGATGTTGACTATAGATGATTTATAATTGATGAACCATATTTGTTCCAAACTTTTTTGCACTTTGCAGAAGGGCAATAGGATTTGGGGATCAATGAGACATCTAGGTAAAAGAAAATTTCTAACAAATACATGTGGAATTATACTCCAGAAAAAATATGGGCTACAAATGCTTCTCATTACATATCGATGAGCAATAAAGGAGATGCCAGAAATAAAATGGTTACAGAAACTCAATTCTGCTATTACACAGTGAACATGATATTATTATGATACAAATAACAAATCTTCCCAAGAAAACTCTCCAAACTTTGAGGATTATGTGGTAAATTTCACAGAAGCCTTTGTATTTTTTCTGGCAAGACCATCTATGTGCAATATTTGGATATGTTCTCAAGCTGCATATCCATAGTCCTTTATTTCTTATCATTCTGCAAAGCAGAAAGGGCCGAGCCAACCCAGTGTTTAGTCATGCTTCTTCAGTGGATTTTACACAATCTTCTTCTTAGTTCTGCCTAATAATTTGCTGTTAACATTCTACTTAATCTTAAATGGGGCTCAGAAATAAAAGGACCATATAAGCCTTTCTCTGTTTATAGTGCCAATCAATTGGAGCCCTCAAGCAATTATTGACTAATTAATAGCTATCTTAGAAAAAAACAGAGAACTTCTTAGGGACTTATATGTGGAATTAAAGCAAGTTGCCTTTGTATAATTCTACTCTTGGTAGAGCCAATAGAGATAAGCTCTAAGATTCTGCTCAAATAAAAAAAAAATTATTTGGACTAGTTTGTAAAGGGATAAGAGAGATTCTTTGCTTAATTATTTATTGATGATCTATTGATATTGATATGATCCCCTGGCTTGCAGGTATGCTTTTGGTAAAAATCCAAGGTTTTATTTTTAATATATATTTTCAATAATAAAATAGTATAATGCTATGAAAGCAATTTAAAGATCATGCTTTATTAAAGAAAAATCAAAAGTAGAATTTTGTTCTAGGGTGTATTTATACAAAATTATTTTCTGATTGGCTTTGGCTTACATATTACATATTATTTTATATTATATATTTTACTCTGTATAAAAAAATAATTTAGGTTCCATTTTTTAGATTTAAGCTAGATGTTAACATCATCCTATTGAAGGATATCTCAGGACCTCAACAGCTTCAGCTTAAACAACGTCAAAGCAATGCAATGTGGATATTTGTAATTCCTTTAGAATTAGCAAATTATCCAATGTTTTGGAGTACTGAATATATATGCTCAACCAAAAGCTAGACACTGTAGGTAATGAAGAATGTATATAAACAATTTCCCTGTCCTCAGTGTGCTGACAGTCTATGTGAGGGAATAATGCTTCTTCAACAAGCAGAATGTGATTTTATACTTCTGTCCATGGTGTTGGCACATACCTGCTGGTTTTCTGAATCCTAGTTTTGTCTCTGTAAACAGAGTACAGGTGTTGAGTGTGCAGAGATCAAGTTCTGCAGCTGTGAGGCTTGACATAGTACGGCAGTGGTGGAGCATGGGCCCTAGCCGTCAGAACGGATGTGGCCGTCAGCAGTCTCTGTGGCCTCCCCAGTGTCCTGATGCCCTCTGTCCCCAGTAGTAACCCTGATATCTGTGCTAAGGACAGAGTAAGTACTCGATAAATACTGGTGTTTAATTAAGCTCTACGAAGTAAGATACACAGATAAGTCTTTACCATTTCTATGGGACCAAAGAAGAGTTTATAATCTAACAGCTGTTTTGTTTTTCCCTAGTTAAAACACCATTAAGCTATTAGAGTAATGGATTACACAAGTGTCGATTACAAGTAGATAAACGTCTTCAAATAGGCTGTTTCTTTAAAAATCAATAGTATACCCAATTCGGCCAGCATTAAAAGTATTCTGCAGTTAGATTAGCAAAACATTAAAGTTTTAGCCAAAATTCCCAAAGAAAATTTTACTTTTTTTTCTTAGAAAATTTCTACCATTGCTTTAATTAGATGTGTTAAAAAGCACTGATTTTGTCAAGAAACTGAACACAGTTTGTATTAGTTTCTATGACATGAAACGGTCATACAAATTCTATTAGTTTTTAAGATGTTTATAATTTTTCCTTAAAAATGCATTTTTATTATAGGAAAAATTAAGTACATTTACTTTAAAAAGAATAAAATTATCAATTTAACTACCAGGAATATGTATAACTAACATTTTAGTATGTAGCCCTCCATGCTTTTAAATATAATTTAAAATAAAACAAAATTTAAAAATCATATCACTCAATATTTTATTGAAATATAATGGGCATAAAACATCCTGTTAGTTTCAAGTGCACATCATAGTAATTCAATGTATACATTGTGAAATGATGGTCACACTAAGTCTAATTACCAATTGGCAGCGTAAAACTACAAAAAGGTTATAATATTATTGACTGCATTCACTATGCTGTACATTACATCTCCATGACTTATTTACTTTACAAATTGAAGTTTGTACCTCTTAATCCCTTTCATCTGCCCTTTTGTAATCATCAGTTTGTTTCCTTTATCTATGAGTCTGTGTCTTGTTTTTTTTTTTTTTTGATTCCATATATAAATATTTTTTGTTTCTCTTTTCTATTTATTTCAATTAGCATAATATACTCTAGGTCCATCTGTGTTGGAGCAAATGGCAAGATTTCATTATTTTTATGGCTGAGTAATATTCCACTGTGTGTGTATCTCACATTTTCTTTAACCATTCATCTGTTGATCGATACTTAGGTTGCTTCCATATTGGCTATTGTAAATTATGCTGTAGTGAATATACTGGAGCCTATATCTCCTCAAATTAGTGTTTTTGTTTTCTGTGGTTAAATACCTAGAAATAGAATTGCTGGATCATTTGGTAGTTCTATTTTTAATTTTTTGAGAAACCTCTACAAACACTTAATACATTGTTAACATTGTTTCCACAGAATAATTCCTATTGCCTGCATGATTACTTCTGTTTCCAAAATTTTGAAATACAACACCTATTATTTATGCCTCCCTATTTGCATGGTTAGTTATTCCCTAAAATAAATTAATGAAAATGCAATTCATTGGTCAGAGTGTGTACACATCTTTAAGGTCTTCACTGTACATTGCCAAATTACTCCTTTCAACTTTTTAAGCATCTCAGAGGGATAATCATTCCAAGAGTTGGCCACAGTCATATTACTGAGTTTTTTTTTTAAACTAGCTGTATAATCTTTCATAATAATTTTTTTTTATTTCCATCTTTGCCATTATTTTCATCTGTAGCGAGAAAAGAAAAATGTTTGAGACAAGAATTGAGCTCCCAATTTTTGTCAGTGACTGTTTTTGGTTCATATCTGGATTTGAAACAGTAACCACTAAAATTAACCAGATCAGTCGTTCCCTAGGACACTACAGAGGAGCTTATTCCAGAGACAGAAGGGTAGGAAGCCTCTTTCAGAAGTCATAGAGTTTAATTCGATATAATTACTTGACTGTTTCTTCTTCTTTTTTCTTCAAGGTCCTTAGTCAAAAATAACTCAAAAAGAGCAGAAAGGTATCCTACCTGGCCAGCCATGCAGGGACTTGTGTGATAGAAGTCAGATGCTGCCAGTGAGGTTCCTAGTGGAGTGTACGCTACAAACACTTGCTCTAATAACCCCTTTCTCTCAGCCAAATTGCAGAAACACTGACTTGGTCTGGACTAGAGCAGAATGGTCAAAGGAGCTAGGTCGTATGCAGAATTAAAGCCTCATTGCAGGTTCCTTGGTGAAAATAACAAAAAGAAAGGACATAAAAATGGGGAAAAGGTAGTGTCTGCATGTTTGCATATTATTCAAATTGCTTTAATGGTATAGTAAGTGGATAAATTTATTTTCATTGTCAAGGCTTAGTTTATTCAGGGTGAAGGAAAGTTTTGTTATATTTAGGTTTTACCCTTCATCAAAATCCTCGGGCGCTAGATATTAACAGAGGTTTGTTTATTCAATCGTAGATTCATGGCTGGGTCTACAACTATGTTTTATGTATTTAAATTATCTTGTGGAAAATAATTATTTTTCAGTTCCTCCAGTATTTTATCTAAAACATTCTTGAAGCTGAGAAGTTGGCCTAAGCGGCTTCTCTGAAATCCATTTTCCAACTTACTGAGTTTTTTAGAAACCAGCATCTGGCCAATTTGTGAAACAGTCCAAGTCAGAACTTTGTGAAGTAGACAAATTGATTGCTCAAATGGTGTGTTCCGCATCCTTCCCCACTCAAAACTCCTCCAGCCGCAGGCTCCCACTGGTGCCCAGAACACAGATCATTATAGTCAAGACTTTGGGATGAAGTCTTTTATTAAGAAATTCCCTCTTAAAAATGGAAACCTGTAGTTTTCCCTGCTGTTAACTGCTAACATTTTAATCATTTTGTTCTTTTCACTTTACACTATTTTTTAAAACTATGCTTAAATATTACTTTAATAATTTAAAAAATGAATATGTACCTGTATAACCCGAGATCAGTGCATTAATCATGAGTTTTTTAATCACCCGTGGCAGAGATTCTCAATCTCAGCGCTCTTGACATTTGAGGCTGGATGATGCTTTGTTGTGTGCAGGGCTGGGGAGAGGATTTCCTGTAATTGTAGGGTATTTAGCAGCATCTCTGGCCTCTACCCATTAGATGACACTAGGAACCCCACCACCACACCCCACTGCCTTTACCCATTTTGACAGCTAAGCTATGTCCAGACATTGTCAAATGTCCTCTGAGAGGCACAGACAACCCCCTCTGGTTGAATCCATTGAGCTATGGGGAGGAAGACAGTAATTCACTCCTGTAGTCTGGATTGAGCATCTGAGGGATGTGAACACACAGAAGGTCCTGCCCTCATGTGTGTGCATTCCAGGGGAGGAGAAAGGCCTCGGGAAGTCAGAGATCTGCAAGACTATGTATTTCATACAAGGAGGAAAGTCGGGCTAGACATCAAAAACATTTCTGGACAAAATAGAGAGTAGGTAGTTGGCTGGGACAGGACCCCAAAGGAGCATTTCTTAATTTATTATTTCACCAAAGATTGCCATCTTCAAAGGAAAGGTTATACTAAAGCATAGCTCTAGGAAAACTCTAAGAAGATGCAGTGGATGAGGACAAGGTAAAAGCTTGTTCCTTTTGGGTGGCTTTAGATCAAGCACTGACCCACTTGTAGCTGGCCCTTTAAAAATTTATCAGAATGAGAATGACTCCATCGGCAGAATTTAGATCACCATCATGAGCTACTGTTTTCTCATTCTTATCTCATATTACTTTGACTGTTTTTCCAAGCCCAGGAGCCCCAAGTCCTCCTCTCGGTTTGGGCTATTGACAGCTCTCTTCCTCACATATAGGTATATTTTAGTGACCTCCATATATATACTAACTCTGTACCTATTGGAGAGGAGACAAGAGCTGAGAGTCCTCGTTGCTTTTCTGTTACTGCTGTGATTTTACCTTGGCTTTATTATTCTTCCACCTATACCAGACAGGATTCTAGGTCTTTTGCTTGTTTGCAAGCTTCCTTTCATTGGAACCACCTAAAGTATTGTGGGAGAGGATTTTCTATACCAAAAGCTTTAGCTATAGGATGCACCAGTTTCCTCTTCCAGTTCTCATGGACGATCACCCTGACAATGTCTCTTGCATCACAACAAGGCATTGCCCATCTCCTGGAAGGATGAATGAATTAAAGTATAAAAACTTGCACACAGTTCCCATGTTATTGACTAACAAGTCTGCTTGAGAGAGAATCATCTCTTTCCAGGGCTTCTTAATTCCATCCCTAAAGAAGACCAACACCTCTCATAACTGGACTCTTTGGGAATGCCTCTAGTTCTCAGTTGAACTACCTCTTGAAATTTCTGGTGGTCCTTGGAGATGAACAGTGATTTCATCAGTGGATGCCATGATTCTGTCTTGGTTTTAGGTGGGTAACACCCTGATCCTCATTAGAACAGTTTCCCTGGAACCTGCGTTAAAATTGTCCAACCAAATTATTTTCTCCATTTCAGACATTAAATTTTCTTTTCCCAATAGAACTTGCTCATTATAAACCCATTTATTATCCCAGCTTCTCTACGAGGTGAGCTCTTCTTTCTTTCCCAATTACACACTCATTTCTAGACTTTCCCACTCTCCCATTTAACATCCCAGAGTAACTCTTAACTTGTGGATTCAGTGTCTTCTAAATACAAGTCCTCACGCTATCTCACCATCATTATCTACTAGTGGATTTTAATAGTATTTGCATTATAACTACCAACAGTCACATTTTAATGATTCTGTTTCAATTGGTATGAGATCATTTTTCAGTCCACACACTTGTGAAGGCATCAGTGTCTGGGCTGGATCTCCAGAAACACTGAATTTTACATATATGTAAATCTGTTAACAAGAGCAGGGAGTGTAAGGGACCCAAGTGGGAGAAGTAGGAACAGAGTTCCTGATTTCCAAAGCTCAGCCATAAGAAAGCTCAGCCAAGGAATGTTTTCCTCTTTAATTCTTCTTTGGAGGCTTCTCTAAAAGACAGTAGATTTAATACCAGCATTTTGATCCATATTCTGGGACTTTGAAAGGTTATAACCTGCAGAGACTAGAGCTTTTATAGAATGGTCTGTGTTTTATAACTATTGGCTCCAATTTGGATTACTCAGCACTTACCTTCCCTTTGGAATAGATCTAGAAGGTACTAGTGCCTTGTTCACTACAATTATTTATAGTGTTCACCTAATCATGACCTTCTTTCCAGGGCAGCCTTCTATCCATAAGAATTTCCAAGTAATGGAACTTATGTTCTGTTGCTGGATTACAGACACACTCACACAGGAAACATATTTCAACTATAATGTGTTCCAGTAAACCAATCTGTGTGTTACTATTTCAAACGATGATATAAATTACATCAGCTCACTAGTGAGTCCAACAATGTTCTTAGAGCATATTGAATCTGTAGAGACTTTAGGAATCATCTAACCTATTCTCAAAGTGTGATCCCAGGGCTGGCAGCATTGGCATCACTAGGAGCTTGCTAAAATGCAAATTTTAGGGCCCCACTTCTAAATCAGGAACTTTGGGGGTGGGACCAGGCAGTCTGTGTTAATTTAACTGGTCCTGCATATGATTCAAATATGCACTTGGAACCAATGCTCTAATGCGTCCTTTTTATAGTAGAGAAGCAAAGAGTAATAAAGACCTGCTGAAAGACATAGAACAGAACTAGCTAGATTAGGAAGATTTCCTGATATTCTTTCAACTGTCTTGTGCTGCCAGTGAGGTGTTCCCTCTATGTATGCAGAATTGAAATTCTTTAATTTCCACAATTACTGTCGAATTCCTCCTATATGTCTACTTTTCAGGCTCATGTGAGTATTATTTCCCTACTTCATTCTGAATACCATGAGCCACTCAGAAGGCTCTACGTCTTTTTGTTTTCTCCCTGAGCTTCATTTTCCTTGCTTGGATATTTAATTGAACAACTAGCCTAGTACATTCAGCCACTTCTTAAAAAGTTCCAGCCTGTTGCATAGGGGCATTGTGATTTTTTTTCTGTTTTTTTTTTTTTTTTTTTTTTTTTTTTTTTTTTTTTTCCCCACATGCTCCTCCATTTGAATCTGAAGGTCTGTAAGCACCAAGAAAGACTTGCTGAAATTTTTTCCATTTTTTGCCAGAAAAGACTAGCTAAATGCAATTCCATCTCCTAAAGTCAATTTGCAGGCGGCGTCTTTGAAAGAGCCTATGAAATTGTGAGCAAATGAAGTTTCATCTTGCTGTTAACGAGGTTGCCTTGCCAAACCTGTCAGCGCTGGAGCTGACCCTTTTGTGTTATATTGTCTGCTCCAGCTGGTGCCATTGGCTGTTAATCCGAAGTGTTTATACTTTTTCATTCTCACCTGATTTCCACTAGTCTGCTCGACTTGGTATTCAGAGTTGGTTCATTACAGAGAATATTGTTGTAGCCCTGTCTTGACATTTCACTGTCAACTGGCAGCGATGGGTCAATATTGCTTCTACTACTCTATACAAAGTAGAAAATATGCGATCACACCAATTAGGTGGTTTAAACATTTTTTTTTCCTTTTCAACTTTTTAGCTGCCAAAGCTAGTTTAGAATTGAAGGGGAAAAAAAGGAATTATTAGAGACCAAACCCTTGGTTTAGGGTGCGAAGAAGATTAGCCTGGTGAAGTACCATAGTCTTTAGGAGGGTCAAGATCAAAGGCAGAAACTGCAGGAACCTATGCTCTTCCCGTCTGCATATTGGCAGCAAATGGAATAATTGATCCTTTGGAAACAGTTTGCATGCACTGAAAGCATATGAACGTTAATGATTTTTAAGTGAGACATGGAGCAAAATGCTCTGGAAGCTCCTTAACAGTCTCTTCTCTGTTTCATGCTTGTGAGCTTATTTTCAGGGTTGAGGGACCTTGACAATATTCCAGAATTCCTGACCTTGTTTGATTTCCTATAGCACTGAACTGCTTGGATGTCCGTTCAACAGTCTTAGTTCTCCTCATTCTTTTTTTTAATATATATTTTTTCCTGGCTTTTGAAACCCACACCTATGCATCCTTATCCGCTGCAGTTTAGGCAGCATGACATTAGAAAATGCACATATTTTGGGGGCCAGTGAAAATTTTGGATTCAGTGAAACTGGGTCAAATGCCAGCTTAGTTACTTTCATTGGCTGGAGTGGCCTGTAAGCAAGACATTAAAATTCTCTAAGCCAATTTATATCAGAAAATTTGGGATAAAAAAAGTTAATAACATTTAGTTATGATGCACTTTTTTGTTATTTACTATCTGCCAAACATTATTTAAATGCTGAGGCTAAGTATAAAGAGGCATGCAAGAAG
Organism: Rousettus aegyptiacus; assembly: GCF_014176215.1. NCBI lineage: Eukaryota > Metazoa > Chordata > Mammalia > Chiroptera > Pteropodidae > Rousettus > Rousettus aegyptiacus. The sequence continues at coordinate 78,821,699 of NW_023416287.1, forward strand.
GCTAAGGAAAGAGAGAAAAGGGCCATGTGTTTCCATTCAGTCACCCCAAAATGGCTTTTTGATGGAAATGAGATATTAGCTGAGGCTTGAAAAAAGAAGGAGATAGGTATGTATATATTCCCAGCAGGAGATAGAGTCTGAGAATTGTGTGGAGGCCCAGGGATGCATGGAGGCTCAGACACAAGATGTGAACACAGAACTATAATCAGCTGATAATACAGAGTATAGAATGAGTGGCAGGCTGTCAAAAGTGTTCAGAAAGATGCCTACAGGGCCAGATCAGAACCTCCTGTGCATGTCGTAAAGCTCAGACACTACTGTGACATGTAGCCCGTGTTAGAGATTTAAATATGGGTTTGGATGGATCACTTGGGTAAGTAGTGTGGTTGGTATATTAGGAGAGAAAGTGTGTTAGAAATGCCAGTGACTACAGGGATACCGTAAGTAGTACATGTAACATAGTAGTGCCGTTCTTTCTGAACTGCGGGTCAGCACACTTCTCCCGTGAAAGACCGGGGAGTAAATGTTTTCAGCTTTGCGAGCCATGTGGTCTCCGGTCACAGCTACTCAGCTGTGCCATGGTAGCAAGAGAGCAGCCAAAGACAATATGAAAGGAAGTAAGTGTGGCTGTGTTCCAATAATACAAATTCGAATTTCACAAATTTTCACCTGTCAAGAAGTATTATTCCTCTTTTGATGTGTTTTCAAATATTTAAAAAATACAAGCATTTTTAGCTTGCTGGCTATGTGAAAATAAGTAGCAGCTGCCTTTGTGCTGCACATTGCTGCCCTGTCCTAAATCAGTGTTGTGTTTTTCCCTGTTTTCTTGGTGACCATGCCTTTATCTTTTCATGGTACTTAAAGTCGAGCTTTTTCTTTTTAGCCTTTAATAACTTAGTAGAGTTATATTTTTCAGCCTTTTAAAATATTTTTGCTTTTGTTTCTGCTTCATTTGTGAAATCATTTTCTTTGCTACAATCATTAAACTATTTTCCTTGAGTTTATTTTTTTTTCTCTTGAACTTCGTTTTGTTCTTCACGTTTAGGCTATCATTCGACCTGGAGTAGAGTTTTGAATGCAGGCTGAAATTTAAATGTGATTTACTTTTTTTCCCTCCTATACTGATAACCAACTTTCACAGCTCCTTTTATTGAAAAGACCATCTTTTCCCCATTGTTCTACAATCATACTCTCTCCTCTGTTAGATTTGCGTAAATATGCGTATCCGGTTCTGAATGCTTTTTTTCTCTTGCCTCAGTCATTTGCATATTCTTTAGCTAGTACCATGCTTCGGAAATTATTATGCTTTGTTATAAATCTTGATATTTAGCCTTGTGTCATATTCATATTAGAATTAGCTCATCATGTTGCCACTAAAAACTCATCGTATTTTGATAGTTGTCTTGAATTTAGTCATTTTGGAGACAATCAACATTTTCACAATATCGAGTTCCGATGACCATTGTATGTGTTACTTCGTTTCCTGGTTCTTCTTTCATCACTTTCAACAAAGCCTCGTCATTTTCTCCATAAAGGTCTCGTACACTGTTAGTTATGGTTAATTTTTTCACAGGTTAACTTGCTTTTTAGTTTTTCTTTTAATTGACATTTCGAAAATCACTAAACATAACTATGTTTTCATGTTAGACTTTTGTTACTTAAATAGAAATAACATTCATAGCTTGTAAAATAGTCTTTGAATTTCAACATGTTAAAAATTCTTGCCCCCAGTGGGCAAATTTGATTTTTAGATATAACAAAATGTCATGCAGTATCAAGATTATGAAACAAGAGATCTCATTTTGGTTAAAATGAAATGGTACAATGCTTTCAGAAAGAGAAGTTTTTATGTGGGCCATAAACTACTTCTGAATAACAGCACAAAAAGGAAATTCAGAGTGTCACAATAAGTGGCCAACTTATTTGACTAATTTGCTGATTCCAAGGGTAAACATCCTACCTCGCTGTATTAACTTAGTAATTTTTTAAAGAAATTGTTACTCATATACATTATCAAATGCTTATTTGCATACATACATAAATCTCTTATCATCCATCTGTTTATCGTGTAGTTTGTCATTAGATCATAGATTCAAAGTGCTGACATTTATCTACCTGAAATTGTGACCCAGCTTTGCCATTCTCAGCTTTCTTTTTCCTGTAGAGAAGTGTTTATAGATTTTTCTGCTTACCTGCCGTCATAAACATTTACTCTCTGGTTAGCTTGCTCCCTTTGGCTGTCAATAATCCAAGTGTATTTGGTTTTTCCCTATGTATCTTGTCTTCTTCTAGTTAAGAAGCCTCTAATGACAAATCACAGGAGTTTTTCATGTTATTTTTTCTCTTCCTCTTAATACCACATATGTGTGAACTTTTCTTCTCTAAACTATTGGTGATTTCTGAGGTTTTCAGTTAGTGGTAATGGTTTCCCCAACTGCCACAGCATATCAGAAGCTGCCATTACCTTCTCCCCTATATATTATCGATTGTCATCTTAAAACTTGTAGGATTATTGTGGCATAAATGATCATTTTCTTATTCTTTTTGCATTTTTGTATAATCTCAAATTGTATATATTGTTCTGTTCCATATTTTGCTTACATCTTATCAAAATTAGCTCTAAAACCTCTATATTCAGATAACTCTATATTCAGATAACTTGAAACTTCTACATTCAGATAAATACTTAAGTCCTGAAATACTCAATGAACACATTTCTCTGTAACTTCCCACACTCTTTGTACCTTCTCTATAATAATTTATGGCTTTACCACTTCTCCCATTCACTAAATATTTGCTCTTGAGTAAATTTTCCCTACTTTGCATCGATACTCATCATTATAATTATGCAAAGAAATTAAAAGTGAGGGAGTTTTACATCTTATATGCAATAACTATGCCCATGTGAATCTACTCAATATCTATTTCATTCTCAGAATGAAAATATTCTCATATTTCTGCCCCCAAGGGGTGGTCTAATTCCTGATTGACACAGCGTATTACCTTGAATATGTGATAATTTGCTGAAAGACTCTTATATTACCAGAATTTTTTTTTTTTTAGGTATTGTGAATAAAATAGAAAGCCTCGTTTTATTCAGAGGATGGGGACATGTTCGTAAATGTCTATTTCTGTGCAATTTATAATGTTAGTCAACAGAGTCTTCTACTTTATCTCTTAACTATTATTTATTTTCTCAAATCTGTGTATCTGCTTCCCCATAATAGCAAAGCATAATGTTAGGGTAAAAGGGGTCAAATATATGGTGACAGAAGGAGATTTGACTTTGGGCGGTGAACACGCAATGCAATATGCAGATGGATATGTTTTAAAATTGTACACTTGAAACCTATATAATTTTATTAACCAATGTTAACCCAATAAATTTAATTTTTTTAAAAAACACGGAAATAGGATTTAATTTGCAAAAATTTTATGTGCTCATTTTTCTCCTTCAACATTATGCCAACAATTTGAGTCACTGCCATACAGGAATCAGTGACACCTGGTACAGTATATACATTCCACCTGCTAATAATAACATCAATACATTGTATGCATAATATAACCAGTTAAACCCTTTAAGTATGTATCTTTGTTAAAATAATATATGCTTAAGAAACAGCTGCCTTTTTTCATATTAGCACTCTAAGAAAATATAGCACGAGTCCAAGAAATGTAGCATTTTTACAATTTAACAAACAAGATTTAACACAAATTACTTTTTATACACTATTTGTCATGGTTTGGTTTATTTTGGCTGTCAGCACTTGACAAAGGAGTACCTACCTTCCACACGCCTTATTATGTCTATTTGTTTAGGATCGTTTTGCATAATAAAGAGGTGTGGCTTGTCGTCAAAGTGGACCTGAAATGTTATCTAAAATTGGAAATAGTACATCTGACATAATACATAATATAGAGGATAGACAGATTTTTCTACCTATTGATCAGAATATATTAAAAGTCATACATTTTTGTTGACACGAGAAGATTATCTGATGGATTTATTTTGGATGAGTCAAAACTCAAGGCTTTCAATATGTAGCCTACTACTGCTTCAAAATCACTTGAGAAAAATTTTCAAAGTGCAGTTTTGGAACTATTTCCAGGCCTGCTTGATCAGAATCTCCAGGTACAGAGACTAGAACAACCACATTTAAAATAATATTACTGCAGGTAACCAATGAATGCTAAAATTTGAGACAACTTTTTAACTGAAAAGAACTTTTATGATGTAGGAGTTTAGTCTCAACTCTAGCTGACTAGACTTGGAACTGTGGGCCACTCATTTTTCTAGCTTTGGGCCTCTGCTGTTCCCATTAGATAAGAAGCAAGAGTATGTAATCTTTAAATACCCCCCAGCTCTAAAATTCTGTAGACACAGCATTTTGAAAGACAGTAAAGTGAAGGAGAGTAGAAAAACTATTGAGATGAGAAAAAGTAAAGAGAACATAGATTGCATAAAAGCGATAGAGACAAAAAGCAAAAGATAGTTTTAAATAAAAAGTTGTTTTTTCATGTTATTTGTTTAACCTTAAAAGCTTTTGAGAAACCCTTAAAAGATATTGAAGTTAACACACATACACAGATTTTATGGACTCTCCTGTTAAATCATAAATTGATTAAATATGGTATATATTGCAAAAACAAAGTATAAAAAATATCTAAAGGAAAATAAAATAGAAGCAATGGCATAAATATTAGACCATAGAGATCTTTTTTTTTTTTTTTAATTCAGTAAAGAGCAAGACCTCAAAAAGATAGAAGCTAAGCTTTCCCTAGGGTGTTTCGCATAAAAGAACGTAAGCTTTTCTATATTTAGTTTATACATTTTGCCCTATTATTCATTTTTTACCTTCATTTCATGTGTATTTACGAAGAAACGTATAAGTGTGTGTGTGTGTGTTTTTATGAATTGTTAACTTTAACCATAATTTATAACAAGGCTTATCTTTCACTGTCAATAATTGCCGGGCTTACAGTAGTGTTTGGAAATGTTAAAAGGTAAAAATAAATTGGTAACATTTAATATAAGTAGAACAGTTCCTAATTAGCTAAGCAGTCCTTCTCACTCACCACTGCTAGGTTAATTTCCTCAAAATGTGTTTTCTTCCTGTAATTCTGCATTTGAAGATTTCAGTGTTTCAGTCTCATCACCTGACCAAATGTCTCCTTCATAGACAGCTTTGTCATCCCAGCCCAGTCAGTCCCATGTGTGATGATGAGCGAGGCAGGAAAGTTCTCAGAGAACAGGGATGAGCTGAACATGTGCTGACTTTTGATTGTATCAGTTATTGTTTTATTTAGCTATACAAAACAGTAAGAACTTCCCCTCCCCCATCAGTAAGAAGTTTGGAGGAATGAAGATACTGTAACTATTTAAGCAGTGGCTCTTCCTCCATGTTTTGACAAGTGGCAGTTGAATATTCTCATTTTTCTAAGTTCAGAGTAGAAAGAACAGGGCGTGGATGAGGGTGCACCATTCTGTCTGCAATTTTGTATTGGGAAGGAAAAGGTTTTACCAGAAATACCCCTTCCAGATTTCCCTTACATTTTATAGTCCTTATCACACATCACATGACACACATCACATGTATCATACAATCACACATATCACACATTATCATTTAATCGCACATTGTATGAGCACTTCTAGCTGGAAGGGAAGCTTGCTCATATTATGATCACTGTCCTGTGCTTTTCTACATTTTATACTGTGCTGTTATACTTGTAATTTGCTTCAGGTGATCATGATGTCTCCTCAATTATGTTACATACTGTTCATGACCAGAGATTGGTGTTCCCTGTTTGTATAGCTCAAAAAGATTAGTCCAAAGTGAGTTGTTAATAACTATTTCTTGGTATATATTTGATACACACTGCTTTTAGGCAGTGTGGTTATTGTAAGGAGATGAGGTTCTAGAATAAAAAATGGAATTTGAATCATTAATCTATTTAATAGCTATATCATGGTTACTGGCTTGTCATGTAGCGTTTCTGAGACTGATTTCCTTATTTTTCAAAATGACAGAAAATAATAAAATTTTATAAGGATTGTTTGAGTCATAAACATGAAAATTCATGTGAAAACATTGTAAAAATTAAACACTAGATTGGAAAAAAATCACCATTATTAATATAATATTTCTAATATTCCGGAATAAAAATAAGCTAAATGACAGGTTTTCAAGAGGCAATGGAAGTTATTCTCTTACTGTTATGTGACATTTCTTTTAAAGTGGTACAACTAAAGCAGAGAAGAGACAGCAATTATAACTAATAAGCTATTGCATCAGATTTCTTAGGCTTTCACGACTGCTTCTACAGTCTCTAAGATTAACTTGCCATTTATTCTGATATTATTGCAGCAACAAGAAGCTACAAAGGAGATGTGGCACTTTAGAGAAATTTAGAACTCCAGATAGTATAATCTAATCAGATGTCCTGTTCAATGTGGAATGAGAAACAGTGTGACAAATGGACAATTTTATACAGACAACAGCATCCAGCAATATATAGTAGTCCCCGCTTATCCATGGTTTTGCAAATATTTCTGTTTGTGTACATTTGTGAGAAATTTATCCCCTAGAAAATGAACTAAGTCTCTAGCACTTTGACTATTGTTTTGTATGTTTTGACATCTGTTTCAATGGCTTACTATAACAAAACTTTCTTACTCATGCAATGTCAGGACTTGTTATTTGGCCCCTACCTGAAAAAGTGAGGATATCTTTCCATAAGCCCAGGATACCACAGGAGAGCCAAGTAAAGTGACACTTGATGTCCCTACAACAACCGGATACCACCCAGAGACTAGATCTCCAAGACTTAATTGGGCAAAGCAGGGAGGTAATATGCAGTCTCAGAGAAAACATACAGCTTTACTTTTCAGCAATAAAATCTTCACTACGTACTCAGCCAGTGGTTTGTAACTCAAATCTGAATCAAATTCTCAGAACAAGGAGGTATCTCCTTCAGTCTTCTCTTTCGGAAGTTGCTCACGTCTCATCTTAGTTTTTAAAATTTTTTTTTTTATTTTAATGAAACCACTTGCATGTACCCTGCATTTTGCCTAGCATCATAGAGAATACACAATATCAAAAGAGCCATCTCTTCCCTTACATTTTATATTATAGCAGAGAGAGTATTTGTAACCTAAAATAACTAGATGTCAATTCTGTGTGAAATTATGTGCAGCAATTATGCAAAATGCATTGGAAACAAACAAAAAAGTTTCTATTTCTAGGTATCAGAGAAATGGACAAAGGTTTTCAGGAGGAGACGTAAGTTGGGCCTTGAAACTGGATTGAGCAGTGGGAGAGATTGATGATTATTTTAGAACGAGGCAAACTGTGTATTATGGCATAAATGCAGGAATAATTGTGATGTCCTCCATTGAGGATCCTATTTGGTACTTCAGGTCCTGCTTTCAAGGATGTTTTTTCCTATATTTTGGAGAGAACTTTTCTGGAGGAAAGTGAATTTTCTGCTACTCTATTTCATGGCCATCTTTTTTCTTCTCTTCTTGCACCACAACCCACTTCCACTGGCTCTAAACTTTTAGATCTGTGTCCGTTTACCCTTCTTCTTACTAAATTAGGAGTCATGATTTCCAGTGGTCTGTTATAAGCAGCGGGAGCTCCATCTCACAAATATTAATGAGCATCTTGTATGTGCAAAGCAAGAGGATTTGTAGATAAATACAACACAGACCTTTTTTTGAGCACTTTATAGTCAGGTCGGAACTTATGCCTATAAAAAAGAGATTCCAGTACAGAGATCAAAGCAGAAATAGAGGTGGGTTTGGTTTATGAAATCCCCGAGGACTTGGCCCTCCCTAGGAGAACAGAGGGACCTCTTTGGAGAATAAATCCATGAACTGAATCCTAAAAAACAAATAGTAACATTTAACCACTTGAAGAGTGGAAAACCTTTCGGTAGAGGGAACTATGTGAATGAAGACATAGAAGCATGAAAGAGATCACTGGAAGTTAACTCACCTGTGATTTGGTATTGCTAGTGGGTAATTAAGAATCAGGAAGGAGAAGCAATTAAGAACCTGACATTAGAAGGCATCAAATGCCAACTTAAGGAACTTGAATTTTATAGGGAAGAGTCACTTTCTAGAATTTTTAGAAAGCAGCTACTTTTATCCTTAAACTCTACACTCCTGTATCATTATGGGCAAGAATAAATTCTTGAGTTTCCTTGAGTAAGAGGCAATTTCTAAAATTTGCAGAGCCAAATATGTAAAAATAAAACTCTGCTTTGTGTCGCCATCTGTCCTCAAATGCATCTACAATTCTCACGACTTCATTGCCTCAAATCCTATTACCAGGCAATTGTCCATGTTTTCTCTGAACATGAATCCCTGAGAGTCTAGCAAGGCCTGCGGATTCTAGCAAGCGTTTGAAGCATACATTGCGCACTGAGAGTCAGTGCAACATATTTCAATAAAATATGAATCCAGGCACACACAGATTGAGATGTATTACTTGCAAATGTAAATAAATATAAAGGTGTGTATTTCTGCTTTTTGACAGGAAGGAATATTTGATTCATATGTTTAATATGCTTCGCCTCTTTTGCAGGGCTTCAAAATCAGGGAATGCAATTCATCAGACAGGGGACTTTCAGAAACAAGTTACTTAGAAATAGGAAATACAGATCAGAGGATGAAAGGGAAGGAAACTGAAGAGGACGTATCGAAAGGGGACATTGATAGTGCTATGTGTTTAGAGGTTTGGAAGAGTGTCAGTGCTGAGGCCAAGGAGCAGAGGCTTTGATCTGGTTTCAGTGTGGTGTCTCATTTGCGGGGCAGCTAAAGCAAACCACTTGCTCTGTTTCTAATTAATGTTTGTTAAACATCCCCAGGTTTCTCTACTATGTTGAATCTTGGCCAGGCAGCTCCATTGGATGAAGTGTGGTGTTAACAAGGCCAAAATTCTTTGCTTCACACCTACAAGAATCACCTTTCATTGATGCTATAGTTTTCAGAGCATCCTGATTTTAAACATTCTTCTCTGTTGTTTCTCCAAAACAACTGTGCTCTATTGTCCGTATATTATGCTATAGAGTTCTGATTACTTCTTACATCTGGAAGGGGACTTGAGACAAATTATTGTCAAATTGTGTGTTTCGAATTCTGATTTAGAAAACAAGGGATAAAAATTCTGGTGGATGTGGATGTCACACATGAATTGAAATTTCTTATCAGAACAGAGTCCATAAAATGAGCCATATTTGTAGTATGCTACTATTATCATCATTGCATAAAATGTATAAAATTAAAGTAACAATCTTATTGTCCATGTTTTCAAGGAATTTTTATTTTGAAAAGGCAAAAATAGGTAACTGTACTACTCCCTAAAGGAGGTGTTCATAGATGTTTATTATCTTGACTTGTAAGATACTGCATATTTTATGTGAGGAAACTGAGTATATACTAGGTGAAAGTGACTATTGAAGTGTAGGCCTGGAAAGATAATAAATTCATTAAGATAATAATTCAAATTCTTAATCTTACTCAAAAGAACTAGAAACCAAGTCTACTGAATCCAAGGAATGAAGTGCTTATTTCCACAGAAAAATATGCAGCAGAATAATGATTGAAATTAGCATGGACCTTTCTGAGCTAGGGATTGGCAACCTCGTTCTTAAAGGGCCACAGAGTAAATATTTTAGGTTTCATGTGCCTGTGGTCTTGGCAACAACTGCTCAACTCAGCTATTGTAGCATGAAAGCGACCAGATAGCATGCAAAGGAATGGATGTGGCTCTGTTTCAATAAGATCTTATTTATAGGCCCTCAATATAATTTTAGGCCCTCGATATAATTTTTTTACGTTACAAATTTTTTTTTTTTTTTTGATTCTGGTCCAACCGTTTCAAAATGCAAAAGACATTCTTAGCGACACGAAAACAGGCGGTGGGCTATATTTTGGCCACAAGCTATAATTTGCTGACCTTAATTTACACTGTCAAATAGTCGGCTTTCTTATTCATGTTCGTTTGGTTTTATTTTAAACCCTTTGGTTTGATTTTGTCCCCTTTTGATAGCGATTTAGGAATGTTTGTTGCTAAAGTGATTAGGATAAATATCAGGGCACTGTTGTAGGTATGTTTAATCTATGGCATTATGTTTTTATTTGCGGGGGGGGGGGTTAGTTCTCAATTTTATTCATTCCACTCATAATCCTCCAATGACCCCTTCCTGACAGCCATGTCTAGTATCAACCACTATAAAATTTTGCTGGTTTCAGCTCACAGTATGCATCTCCCTTGCATGTGATTTTCCCCTGATAGTCGGAACAGAATCCCATCCCTGCCGTCTTTCTTCTTAATAATTCTGGGGGATCTTCGAGGCCCTGTTCAGTTTTTACACCTCTTTGAAATCTCTATAGCTATTCCATAGCATACTGATAGAGACAACATATAACTTAATACCTTATTACATATATACTGTCACACATTTTAGTTCTCTAAGGGCAGGTCGATCCCTTCATTAATATCTTGGTGAATTTTCTAGTCAGCCCTTGATACAAAGCATATATGTCTGAGCATATACTGGTGAGTCATATCTCCCAATTGGCTGAATAGAGGTTGCCCTATTCCAAAACTTCCAACTAATCCCCCATGTCAGTTTTCTTATGTTGAGTGTCTTCTATTTGCTTTTCTGAAGAATTGTGGAAAATAGCACAGTACAGTAGAAAGACAATAAATGTGCCTGTCATTCAGACCTATATTAGAATTCTAGTTCTGATGCTTACTATTTGGTAAGTTAGGTAAAATCTTTAAACCTTAATCTTCTCATTTGTAAAACAAGGATAATGATTTCTACCTTATAAGTCCTTCGAATAACTAAAGCTAAATTATATGGCATGCTGGAAGGTCTATTATAGGCACTCCTGAATGGGAATTATTAGCTTACTTCAATATGTTGTTTGGTAGTATGGATATATAAAATATATAAATGATCACATATGTTATTTGGAGAAAAATTCAAGAGTTAAGTGGATAATTTGTTAGAGTTGAGCAGAAAACAAATAAGAAGCTTTGGGATTTTTTAAAAATCATTGTATGCTTTTTCCCTATGAGGTTTCATTCTTACTTGAGGCTTTCGGCCGTATTCCTGTGTTAATGACTCTCAAATGTCTGTGATTACTCAGACTTTCAATCCAGACTAATATACCAAATACTTACTTAATATCTCTTCATATATCCCACAGTCGACCTAGTGCATTCATTTTTACACCAAATCTCCTCCTGCTCTATGGTTTTTAGCCCTTCAGATGGCACCGCCATGCATCCAAATGTACACCCCACGAACCCTGGGATCTTTCTTGCCTCTTCCATCTCACTCACATCCCCTTCCTGAAAATACCCAATTAATGATGAATTTCCAAGCATTTTATTTCTTAAATGAATTTTTCGCCTTGGTCATTATCACCCTTATAAACATGTGTACTCCACAATTCATTGTCTCCACTGTAGCCAGAGTGGTTTTGATTTCTGTTTATTTTTAACAAAAACTCGGTCATGCTACTCTCTGCTTAAAACCCTTTACTAAAGTGTAATGGCTTTTAGGATGCAGTCTCAATTCCTCGGTTTGGCCTAAGAGACCCTACATGATTGGGCCGCTGCTGCCTCCCTTACCAGCTTCTTCTCTGCCTATGTTTTCCCTCAATCTCTTGATTCTGGGCACGCTGCTCTCATTTTCTTTCTTAAATGAATAATGCTTCTTCAGGCTCTAGAATTTTGGCCGTTCTGTTACTTTTGTAGTGTATGCCCAGCACATGCCTGCATGCGTGTGATCTTGGGGAATGGCCTTTCTCTTAGAAACTGCCCCTTCCAAGTGTACGTCATCTCTTTAGATAGTTTGCTTCTGCAGTCTCTTGTGCAGCACCAGCCGGGGTGGTTAACGAGCCAATGCCTGGCCAATACCACTATTGTTGAGAAACTAAAAATTATTATGCATGTAGCACAGTATATTGTTTTAGGGTGTTTCCCATTGAATTCCTCAATGTGCATCATTCATTCTGTTGTTACAGCTGCATATACAGGGTATGAAATAAGTAGGTCCATATCTGTCCAGTGTGTTGAATGATGGAAGCTGTTCTTCTCTCTTTCCAGTCTTACACATGAGATGGACACATTGTTGGTCATCAGATTTCCCGAAAGCCTCCTCTAGGAAATGTCAGTAATAAGAATGCTTCATTTGTATGGTTTTTAAAATTGTTTTCACAAACTATATCTCATGGGATGATCCCAACCAAATTATGATGTATATAAGGTAAGGGTTTTTTTTTTAATTTTATTTAAAAACTGTAAGGTGTCCTCATAGAGTTGGTGTCTAATTGATATCACATTAGGAGCCAAGTAGCCTGAGAGCTGGTCTAACACTTTTATACTTATATCACTTGAACTCCTCACTCTTTCTTCTCTGTTTCCTGGAAAAAACACACGAGTTTCCTTAATTAAATCAGTGAACTATATGGTCACATTCAGGTGGAGGAGTATCAGCTAGGAGCAAAAAAAAAATGGCACACCTTGGCTCCTACACTGGCGACTTGATGTCCAACCCCAGGAAGCCTAGTTCATCATTTTGTTGCTTCCAGAGGACATGGAATCATCATCCTAATTAGAACAGAAATGTTGGGAAGTGCGCCGATGTTTGTGCCAGGAGGTTAAGCTCAAAGCAGATGGATTCCAGACTTCCAGAATAGATTATACAGTACCAGCACTTTCCAAATTGGTTTCCCTTGCTTCTCTGCCAGCCTTTTGGAATCAGCCTGTAAAATTTTAGAAACCCTTGCTCCTATCACTGACTGGCAGAGTTCCTGTGTGTGGAGTAAATTCCCTATGTGTTTAAGAAATATAATTTAATGTTATTACTAAAAATAAAATGATAACTCAATTGCTGTGGACAAACTGTACTATATTATGAGTTATTGACATTACAGATTTCTTTTGAAGGTGACCTAATCACACATGGCCCTCAATCACAACTGTTAGATATACCTTCCAAAACAGATGGGTGTCATCCTACAGAGTTCTCTGAGGAAGGAGATTGAATAACATTCATCAGTAGCCTGCTTTTATGAGAGTACAGAAAGGGACACCTAGTAACCTAGTCTTTTCATTTGCACCTAAAAATAGTGAGAATTCGCTTCTGAGGTTGACAGCTCTGCCAGCAATTTGTCTAAGATATACATTTTGACATTTACCTTGAGGATCATACCTCAGCCTTGCATTCCTTACAAACATGAAGTTGTGTCCCTCCCTCCTTTTTTTTTTTTCCTTTAAATATGTCAGGAAGGAAAAAAAAAAAAAGGTTTAAAAAGAAAACTGGCAAGCATTTTCCCTGTCAACACTGAAAACAAGACCAGAAAGACAGCCCCATGGTGAATAATCTTAAACATAAAGCGCGTTATACCTGAAGTCTCACCTTTCAGCAACGTGATGCCATAAGTGTCTCTATAATGCATCCTCAGCTGATTATATGGAAGGAATGTAAGACATTTGAGAAACTAGTAACAAAAACAAATATTGGGGTGTGTCATCTATAGTGGCAACTAAGGGGATACTATTTGTGGGCAAAAAGCTCTCTTTCCCTGTTTTCATTCCATCTGTAACTTGGCATTGAATGAAAAAGAGAGAAAAGAAAATCATTTTTTTTTTCCCTTTCATCAGAAAATGTCATGGAAATGTCAGAGTTCTTTCTCTGTGATCACGTCTTTCTTAAAAGCCGATAGCTGCAAATCATTGCAACACTAACTACATTGGAAAATATTAATTCCAAGTAAAAGCATCATTTCTAAGAGATGTGAGCTGGTTCTGAAGCTTCGGAAAGGTGCTTCTGAATGGCGTGTAACCTGGAACCCCCGAAAGTCTGTGAAGAATCCTTAAGTTCCAGTGGATTTGTGTGAAGTTACTGACAGATTTGTGTAACTCTCTTTCTGTCCTGCCCTCAGGTCACAGCCTTTGAGGTCTCCATTCATTCCTAAGCTTCTCTGCCATTTAAACACACTCTGTAATTCTCTTTTCCAGATTCAAAGTGGTGGGATGCCCCCTCTTGAAAATGACATTCACAGATAATAGGTGGAAAGAATGGGGCACCTTGAGAAACTGTTAAGCCTGTCCCCTGGCTTTAGGCAGAACTGATCTCATGTCATGCAAATCAATATCTTCTCATGCTTTAAAGGTCCCTATGTCAGTGTCTTGATCATTTTGTATAACCCAGGGTCATATTAAGTTCGTTATTAGAAAGTCTCTCTTCAGTGATGATTCCCAAACTGTAATATATACCAATTCATTTTCTATATGTAATAGGTTAGTGGATGGGGCTTTTTAAATTATCAAGCTAGTTTGAGTACAATCGGAGATGAGTTATTGTAGAGTGTTAAGGACACCCTGCTAGGAACCCATAAACATTACTGAAAGATCGCAAAAGTGGTCAGGGCAACGAGTGGGAATGGGGTGGAGAGAAACTTAGAACCATATATAAGGTCCCATTTTTTTAAAATTATTAAATATTTTATACATATATATGAGATATATTTTTCAAAGCTAAGAAACACATTGGTGCATTACTAATAAGAAAATTTCAGACTTTATTTGGATTTTGCCATTCTCTTCTTTTTTCTGTTTAGAGTTCAAACTATGATACCACGTTTAATTTGTTTTGATATCTTTGGTCTCCACCGGTCTGTGGCAGTTTCTCATTCTTTTCCTTGTTTTTTATGACCTCGAGGGTACTGGCCAGGTATACGATCTCACTTTTATTTACTGAACTGTCATATTTTAATACCTGGAAATGAATTATAGCTGCTTACTTAAATGAGATTGTTTTTATACTTGAATGTGACCAGAAAGCCATGGATGGTAGAGATGCCATTAAGGGGAGATTGAAGGAGATGTAACAGAGCACATTAGAAGGCACTGTTTAGAGAAAAATAAAGCCTTTTCCTGCCTGTACCCTCATTGACTTAGCCCGTTTGATTAACCAGTTCTATTTGCATTAGGGAAGGGAAAAAGAAATGATAGCTATCTCGAGTACTCAAAAACAAGCATTTAGTGCCTATTAGAACCAGATACTAGGGGACATTCAGAAACAGCCCATCCCTCAAGGAGTTTATAATCCAATAGATGACATGAAACACATATCAATCTAATTCAAAATATAAACAGATAAATGCTGAGGCATTTGAGAAAAAAGGTGTTATTTGCCCTTGAAAGGGAGGAAAGAATTCAGGAAGTTAAAGATGATGAAAAAGTACTCGAGGTGGAAATTGCCTGTGGGTGGGATGTGATTCTAAGCATGGGAACAAGAGAATTGGGCTTATTTTTGAAGATGTGAAGGGGGCCGCAGAATAAGATGCATAAAGGTGATTTGTAAGAGAGACCAGAAAAGTAAATTGATTAGAGGTTGAATTAATGGCTCTAAATACCAGGCTGGGCTAATGGCTTTTTCACAGGCAGTGGGTTGGCCTTAACTAAATTAGACTAAGTGAATGTCATGGTCAGAGTTATGCCTCAGGAAGGTGAGTCTGGCAGGAGGGTGCTGTGTGGCTTAGAGAAAAAGATAAGAGGCCAGAGAGGAAGCATTAAGAAGGACCTCCAGAAATGGAGAATGGTGAAGTTCAGGGCCCTTATTCTTAATAGTCCTCATTTTCTCATTAATTGAGGGGATGACATTATCTGTAGAAGGTAGAAATGGGGGATACAGAGTGCTTGAATAAGATAATACATGTCTAGCATAATGACTATGAGGAGTTTGACAGGGGCTTAGTCAATCAGAGGTTAAACATAAAAATTACTGAACCACATTGAGAATCCATTCGAGGTAAAGACAGGTGGTATTTTAAGAGACCTGGTCAGAGTAGTTTGTGACTCTTAACTGTCCTTTGAGTTTATGGTTCCTCAGGTGAACCTTGGCTCACTTTCCCCTATGCGCCTTGGAAGTCACTTTTTAGACCCTCCTCCCCTGCTAATCAAGGTTGGAAGAGGGGAAAGGGAATGGGGTGGTTGCTTGTTTTTTACTGTCTTGTCTTTGCTTTCTAAACCTGCTTTTGTTTTGTTTTGTGTATGTGTGTGTGTGTGTGTACATATACAAACATACACATAACTGAGAAATGAGTTAATATTTCCTAAAATTTTTTTTAAAAATAACAAACATAAATAGTTCTGCAGTTTGTTAGTGAAACATGAAGGATAGCTTCTTTTGCTTACTATTTGAAGCAGTTTCTGATCCTTGGTCTTCAAAAGCTGACTGCCAAATCAAGCAACTTCTCATTCATTTGATCAACTTACATATAGCCTAAGGCCTGGCTCAAAGGTATGACAAAATACCTAATATGAGAAATTTAGTTTTATGACAGTATATCCGAGCAGGATATTAGACAAGGAATTACAGGAAAATATATCCGATATCTGTGTTAAATATAAAATTGTACAAATATTTTATGTTAGAGATTTCTTACTCATTAAAATAGTAAGCTTGCTCTTACTCTACACGGTTAAGCCTATGTTATCACTGACCTGATTCCTAGTAGAAGGAATAGATAAAGTTATTCACAGAATCATAGAAACTGCAATGGAAGCAACTCTACAAACCACTGAGTCCAACCTCCTGGCAAATCAACAATAGCAAAAATGTTTTTAATCATAGTCACAGCTTTCATGATTATGCATGAATAATAAACTACTTGTTTCATGTAACCCCTTCCCTGGTTGGAGACTAATCTATAGAAATATCTTTGTTATATTTAACCAAAAAATGCCCCTCTCTAACTTCAACCCATCTGTCTCAAGCTTTCTTTTGGCTATGTACAAGTAAACTTAATAGTCATCCCCAAAGCTCCTTATCAAATATTATAAAAAGCTCTTATTCATTCACTGAGTTACCTATGCAAACTAAATGATACCATTTCCTTCAGCCATTTCTCAAACAATATAGCTTTGTTATTATCACTATCCTTGTCATCTTTCTTGGAACAATCTTTAATCTTTCAGGTTTCTTATGAGAATTCAGTTCTCAGCAATGACATAATTCTTCTGCTGTGTTCTAATATCCTCTAGGTTGTGTTTTATTAATATCAGATATTGCTCTATTTTCTTTTCAAAAGCCCCCTAAGACTGTTAATTCACACAGAACTTTTGGGCGACAAATCCCCTAGATAGCTTTCATATCAACCATTGTCAAGACAAGATTCTCTTGCTTATGTTTATCTTCTTTTTTTTTTTTTTACTCTAAAAGCAAGTCTTTCCATTTATCTCTGCTACATTTCATCTTTTTTGTCCATTGTTTTAATCGATTGGCAGATATTCTTGATAATTTTGTTTTGTATAAATATGTATGACAGTTTGGGAATGGGTCACTAAACTCAACATTTCATGCTAGATATGCTAGAGGTGGTAGAGATCATCCTAGGTTTTTTTTTCTTTCTTTCTACTAATTCGACTATGCTTTTTGTAAAAATAGGAACCTTGAGTCCAACCAAGGACAGAGCTCTGTATCACCCAACTAGCAACTGTTTCTGCATTTCTTTTCTCTTCAGTGGTAATATTTGGAGCTCACAGTATTTGAAACATTTCCCCTTGAGTACTGGTGATTTCATTAATCATATTCTCCGGATACAGTTGTTCAACTTATAAGTTCAACTAACTATACTTTCATTTCACCAATATTAGGCTATAAGACATTGTCAAAGACCTTTCAAAAATCAAAATTCAGAAGTGAAGATTTGTGTTTCATTAAAATTTCCCCGATCTAGTCTTTCATAAATTCTTATCCTTATTAAGAATGAGGGATCTATATCATGAAAGCCAGAAATAGCACATGGATCAATTTTCTCCACACAAAATACAGGCCCACTGTCACACCCCTCTCTGATAATAACTTTTGTCTCTGAAAAGTCAAATACCTCTCAGTGAGAACCAGCATAGGTTCCAGTCATAAGTTAATGCCTAGGACTTGATTATTAAAACTCCCGCCTACTGTGCTCGAAGAAAGGACACCAGAAACTAGAATGCTTGGATTAAATGGCTACTTATCACTAGAATTGTAGAAGTAACTGGAAGGGCCAAAGAGCCTCTCCCCCCAACTGTGTGTGTGTATGTGTGTGTGCGTGTTTGTGTTTCTGTGTGTAAATAGAGATCTACATTGTTTTCAGATTTGCTAGTCAGAATGGTGAAGGTAGATTGAAATATTATTTCCCAATTCCTGTTCTATTTCTCTTTTGGAAAAGCCCTGATTTGGGAGACTGAATTCATGCCTGGCTCTTGTCTAATTTTGGATAAATTCTCCACCTCTCAAGCATTTACTTATCTGTGAAGTATGTTGGTTGCATAGTTATTACTACAGCTTCCAAATCCAGCTTTCTGTTTATTACTTGGGGCGAGGGGAGAGGAAAGCTATAGTAACTAGAAGATTTGACTTGAAATTCTTGGTATTGCTCCAGAGCATAGCTTGTTAGGGATCCTGAGACACTGGCTCAATAGCTACCAAATGATGTTGATGTCTTGACTATGTTTAAATTAACCCATCTTCAAGGAGTCCTATAATCTTACTGCATAGCTAAATCTCTCCATGAGCCTATTTAAAGTTAGATATACAAGATAGCTGGCATAGTTCTTTGGTGAAGAGAATTTTTTTTTAACTTTAGGAGTTTTTTTTTTTTTTCCCTATATGAACATTTTGGATTTTTCTTTAGCTATAGTAAACTTAAATTAGGGTCATAGTCAATTTTTTCCCCAGCCACTTTTTTCAGTGTTTTCCCTCTGTCTTAAGTAGATTATTTGGTTAAAAATAAATAGCTATATTATATAACCTCAGTGTGTACGAAATGAATGAGTCATCATTTGTTATAAGGTACTACATGGAAAATGTTCTAGTCAAGAACTATATCCAGACATGGGGTTTACATTGGCCTCTGCATTTATACTGAAGGACAATGACTTATTTTAAATTTCAAAGTAAGCTTTTTTAACAAGGGTCACTTTCCCTAGAACTATTTATTGCTTCTCTCTCCTGGCTCTTTGCATCCAAGCATGGGTCAGAAGCAAACTGGGTGAAGGGGTGGAGAAACAGCCATTCTGGATCAAGACTGCATTGCCAACCTCCAGGACTGCTGTGACTGTGGATGAAATTTATAGAGCATGGCTTGTGGCTGCTGGAGGTACTTTCTCACTAAGTGTTAACTCTTAAATACTATTGCTTGTTTTTGTTGCTCTTTAACTTTGGTTAATATGTTTAGATGCTACTGGGGTCCAAATGCAGTAAATCTGGCAAACTGAATTAATCGACTTCCCTCTAATAGCATTGTCCTGCCGAAATGGATATTGCCACACCGCACTGTGAGATGCTTAACACACACAGCTGCCATAACTGTACTGGTGATAAATGTGAGTGTGAAAGGGAATTGAACTTGTCTCTGAAGGCTGCGGAACAAGGAAGGCTGCAGGGGTTCAAGTCTCAGGAGGGCTCGCTAGATGAGCATTAGTGAGGAAGTTCCTGCCTTTGTCCTTAGCCTCCTTCCACTTACTCGCTGTGCCTCATTCTGTTCTACCCAAAGCTAACAACCTTTCTCTGATATGCCTTCTGGGTGCAGGGTTTGGCAGAGCCGTTGAGTAATTTTAAAGGCGAGTGCATTTTTGCATGAAGAAAGTCATACCGACCAGCCGATCAACTTGGAGGGACCAAGGGTATTTGCCGTGACACCCAAGGTTTATTAGGTCTCTAGGTTCCACATGGCAATTTATTCCCTTCTGGACACAATTCAAAGTGTGAACTTAGATGTTTGTAGGTCTCTATGCTTTTGACCAGGGTTGTCTCGGAGCTAATAATTATGATTCTCAAAGCTTTCTCCCACCTTTCTTTTAAAGAGATACTCATGCTTCATGTTATCTGTCCAGAATTACTTGCATCGCCATAAAGGCAAAAAAAGAGCCCAACCGCAGCAATATCCAAACCCAAACTTCTTCCTTTTTGACTTAGAGTGAAATGAGCTTTATTTAGTATGGATTTACCTTCCAAATCAAATCAAATTCTTTTATTCTAAACTAACAGTAAAAAGCCATTCTCACTGAGAGAGAGGGTTGGGGGAGAGAGGACAAGAGGGAGAGAGAATGAAGGGGGAGGGGGGTAGCAAGGGAGAGAGAGATTAAAAATAGGTTAAGCAGCAAGAAGAAAGAGGTCAGAAATTAGTCATAAGAAGAGAGAGGTCCGCAATTAGGCACATATGGAATGCAACATTTATCTTCAATTAAAAATCTATAATCAGGGATTCACAATAATACTTTTCCAATTTACTTTTATCACCATTTTGAGTTATTTCTTATTTTTACCTGCTGAAGACCATGAGTTCTCCATAGGCATGTATAAGATCCTGATTCGAACATAGATATTTAGCAGCTGAGAGGAAATAAAAGATTCTTCAGAAGAGTAGGTGATTCTCAAAGTTGAGCATGTGTCAGGATCACCTGGAAGACCTGGAAAAACACAGTTTTCTGTGCCTCACCCCCTAAGTTTTTCAATAGAGCCCAGTGTGTTCTGAGAATTTATATTTGTAACAAGATCCCAGGTGGTTCTCAGGCTCCTGACCCAGGGTCCAACTGTAAGTACAACCATTCTCTGCTAATAGACCCTGTTGTATGTCAGACACCAGCCCAATAGGCCATTTGGAGACCCGGAAGCCTTCTCCTTCTGGCCGTCACTGCCCTTTTTTATATACTTTTCCTCCATAACCACATGTTTGATTTTAGGAGAAAAAGAGTGATCAGAGCAGAAATATTTGTTCATGATTACTGTCACCCCCATGAATCCAGTACGCTGAGTGACAGATTCGTGTTTAAATTCACAAAGGACATGTACAGAAAATAAACTCAGGGATAAAACACAGGGACCCCAATTTCATCTAAAAATGTCCCTGACATTTGTTCCCATTTCTTGTAACTTCTAACCCCGAGGTCTGCAAACTACAGCCCGAAGGCTGGCCATTTGTTTTTGTAAATAAATTTTTATTAGCACATAGCTACTCTTATGCAGTTATTTATTTCTTGTGACTGCAATCGGGGAGTTGAGTAGTTGCAACTAAAAAAGAAAATGAAAACTTCGTAGGGTGAGATCGGAGCCATAGGTGAGGAGGAAATACTAAAAGACAATGGAATATTTTCACCACGAATTTTCTTAGATAGCAAGAAAACTTCAACTAAGAATAATCAGCAGAATTGTCTCTTTAAACCCACATCATTCTTTCATCATAATAAGAAAGAGCATTAAGAAGTGGATAATAAAAGAAGATGCATTCTCTTCAAAGATGTGCAGCTGGGAGAGGCCTGAGTTTGGCATTTGCATTATCAGGAGATCTTCCTTCCTAATTGTTTCGTTTCTGCAGGGTAGGGGAGAGAGGCAAGGGATTAGAATTGTCCATTTGTTTGCCTTCTTTGTTTTGTTCTTCCAACAAGCTGCAGACAACCATGTTTTCTTATGTGGTTTAATCTCATTACACAGTTTCTCTGTGACTAAACACTTAAACTAACAGTTCATAACGGGATTACATAGATTAGTTTATTTTCCACAATTTTCTAAACAAGGTTATTCAAGGATACTTCCCGGGGTAGTATTCTTTCCCCTTAGGTTCTATTTTCTTTTTCTATAATCAGATCTCCTTTCAATTTTTGCCTCACTTTCCTTTCTTTTGCTTCAAACCTCCAGTTTAAGAGATTTTCTAAGGGAAAAGGCTGTGCTTTCTCTCTCTTTCCTCAGTAAGGCAGGATTGCTTTAAAGCTTATCGTAATGTCACCAAGGATTTGAGCATTAATCAGCAATGCACATGTGTGCATTGAATACACACAAAAAAGAGGTTTATGACAGGAAAGCCAAACAAAGTTTCTTTTGAATTTGCTGTTCCCTTCAGAAATAGGCTATATGATAGTGTTGGCGTCGCCTCTCCACCCATGCGAAGGGTTCAACTTCAAGGACAAATAATAATTTCTTGCGTAATGAGAGGAACTTAACATATACTCACACAGTAAATCACACAGATGAGATCCTTCAGTAAAGCATTTTTTTTTTCCCAAGGCACTCTATTAACCAAATGCATCCTCATAAATTGAAACAAAATTAAATTAATCACAGGCTTGCATCCTGTAATTAAAATTCCATATATAAATTAATTCAAATAAAAATACCCAAATATAAATTAATTCTCTTCTGTTTTCGCACTCATCCTCAGTAAGAGCATGGGTAAAACTGTCTCTTTTCGTTACATAGTTTAAAATGGGAAGCCTCATTACCTTTCAGCTGTAGTCCTGGGAAATGAAGGTTGTGGAAGTTTATGAGAAAAAATATCTCAGTATTGGTTGGGAGTTTATTTTTCTCACTAAAACTGAAGTGGTTTGTTAGTTTGTATTCTCTGAGGCCTGTCTTTCTCTGGAACACGCTCGTGAGTAAATTTAGGGATCAGAAGCTAGTGGTTTCAGTGGTATTATAATCACGTCTATTGGTTTGGTGACTAAAGTGCATGTTTACAGTTGCCTGCGAATCAGAATATTAGAGCTGAAAGCAACATTAATATTATTATGATATTGTAGGACAGGACCTTGGGAAATGGACTCCAGTTAATCAATAAGTATCTGTTGAACTTCTGCTACACAGCGAATACTGTGCTGGGAGGCACAGAAGTGTCCCTGGCCTTTACCGTCTCATTAAGGTGAAGGGACACCCATAGGCCCAAAGGCATAAAGGCAGGCACAGAGAAACATGCCACAAGACATCCGGCTTATGCAAAGAGTATTATGTGGACTCAGAAGAAGGTGAAATGTAAGATACAGCACCTTTTCGAATGACATAAACGAGAAAGTTTTTAAATTAGATCACGGGAAAGAAACGTGATGTTATGGAGAGACCCATTCATTCCCTTGCTTAGGAAGCATGACGAATCCTCTGTGTTCTTCCCACATTCTCTGCCTTTCCTTCTGTTACACGTGATATGCTCCCTGCTACTAGCGAAGGTCCATCTTCGGCTTGGAAGCTCCAATCTTAAACCCTCTTGCCTTCTCCAGTGACTTCACTCCTGTAATTTCCATTTCTTCCTTCAATAATTTTTCTCTCTCTTTACTTCATCAATATCCTAACATATTTTCGTGTCTTCCCTCTTAAAATAACAAATAAACAGCCTCTTGATTCTGCCTCCCACCACAGACACTGCTCCAATCCATGCCCATGTTCCCAGCAAAGCATTTCGAACCAGCTGTCTCCACCCAGTCTCCATTTCCCTGCTGGCGTTTCATTCACTCTCAGGCCCTCCCGTGAGACTACCCCCTTCACCACCCCATCCCAGCTGCTCTTCTCAAGGTCATCAGTGAACTCCCGTGCTAAATCCCAATGTGCATTCTCATTCCCTATCCTGCCTTACATCCCAGAATCCTTTAATGCATTATCCTTGGAAAGCTTTTTTTACTGCTTCCCTCCTGTCTCTCATTTCCTCAACTATTCATGTTCTGTTGTTTTTCCTGGTTCCCTTCCCTACACTTCACTCCCGAATAGTTACTGCAATCCGAGATTGTTCTGGGCCCTCTTTTCTCAGTAGCTGCACCCTCTCTCTCTCTCTCTCACTCTGTTCTTAATCAACATGGCATTAAATGTCTCTTAGAAGCCCTGCCCTTTTCCTCCCAGTTCTGAAGTTACCTAACGTGGATGCCTAATAAATGCCCCAAGCTCTATCCAGAACACAATTCATGATTTCTCACCACAAGCTCTTCTTCCTGCAGGTGACACACAATTGGAAACCCCTTCTTGACCTCTGTCTTTCCTCACATTTAATTTCTAGGTAAAGCCTCTCAGCTCTACCTCCAGAATCTGTTTCCAATCTATCCACTTCCTCTCTGATCTTGCCCACCTCCCTGATCCACGCTAATCTTCTTTCTCCAGAACTATTGATCTATCTGCTTCTTTGTTCATCCCACCCTGTCCAAATCCCAGCCTCTTCTCCATAGGCAGAGTGATCCTTATAAAAACCCAAATCAGATTATCCCCCATTACTGCGTCTGAAAGCTGAACCCCTTGCCAAAACCTGCAAGGCCTCATCGGATCTGGCACCCACCTTGCACTTCCAGAAACACGAGCCGTTTATCTCAGTCTACTGGTCTCTTCGCTGTTCCTCAAAGATGCCAAGTTGTTGTACAGTTCGGGCCCTTGTCCCATTAGGACAACTTTTCATATGCTTTCCTCTCTTTAAGTTCATAGTTTAAATCTTACCACCACAGGCAAATCTTCCCTGACAACATTGACTTAAGTAGAGCCCCAGTTATTCATTATCACACTATCTTTTGTATCCTTCGTAGCACTTACATAATTTGCAATTACTTTGTGATTTTTTTTGACTTTTGGACATCTCCTCCCATCAGAAGTAAGGTCCATAGAGTAAGGATGTGGTTTATCTCCGTCACTCTTGTATTCTCAGCGCCTAGTGCAGAGCCTGAAATGAGGTGGGTGGTTATTTAATACCAGGAAGGAAAAAGATGGCTCTGCAGTGCCAGGAGAGTGAGGATGCAGGAGACCTCAGTGCTGCCTTCAAGTCACTGCCCGTCACGCTGGGACCGTACTAATTCTCTTTGGGCCTTCGGTTTCTTAAATGTCACATGAGCATAGCAGGATTGTAGTGTGTTGCATACAAAACAAGAAGTCAACCAAAATTATTTGGTTTCTAAAGACAGCGCCATTCACTTGAGCTTCTCCAATTTAGCCCTGCAGAAGACAACCTCCTTCCTTCTATGAAGAAAGGGAAAAAACCCCAAAATGTTCGTTCCACTAGCTGCTTCTTGAGGAGCAGGTAGGAAAAGAAGTTCTTGCTATGGAATCCGCAGAGGGTGGTCCTCATAGGCATTTGTACTTCTCTGGACTTCGAGCTGGACTTTGGAAGTTACCTGATCCTTCATTTGGTGATTACACTTGTAGGCCCCTCACCCTTTCTGATTTTGCTTTGACCAGGGACGCGGAAGTATCCTGGGCCAGTCACTCCCTGCTTTCCTTTGTGTTTCAGCCACCTCCCTGGTGTCCTGCATGTCTGCCTTGTAAGGTGTTGAGTGTGCTTAGGTAACTCTCTAAGATAAAGTATTTGCCTTTAACCTTTCCAATTCTCATTCTCTAGCTCCACATTTTAGATTGTATCAACTGTGGGAAACGTTCACAGCTTTCCTTTTGCTTGAATTCTTCTTAAATTAGATCATTTCAATTAGGGTGACCTTGGAGACTTTTTTTTCTTTTCTTTCACAGAAGAGAATCTTCAAAAATCTTTGCTTTGTGTTTATAACAAAAATTCAAATACTCGGAAACTTTCTTTATTATGAAACTCCAAACATAATTATGATCATTCTTAGGAAAATATTATGCAAACCAGTGCAAGGGGTACCTCCCAATTTCTTTTATACTGTAAACAAATTGTTCTTTGAAATATGTCTTCGCCTCACTGGCCCTATTCTGATATATAGTGTTTGTTTTTCAATAAATTAGGCAGCTGGCTGCAAATAAGTGCCTATTATAAACTTGCCTTTGTGTGTAGCCACTCCATGTTGCCATTTAGTACCACAGATGTTGTTAATAATGTAGACTTGCAGGTCAGGTACAGCTGGCAAATCTGCCTTTCTTCCAAATGATAACCCTTCCATCTTTCCACCCCTTAATGTACTAAAACGCAGCTCCAGAGTCCTGAGAGAACAGAGGCCTATGGGGGAAGAAAGTGTCCTGGCAGTTTTGCAGGTAGCAAAATTAGGATGAATACAACCCTGTTATTAATGGAATCTGGTCTGTCTTTGGTGGACCCGCGGGCCTGAGCTATAGCCTCTTTGTCTCAGATTCAGTATTGCTCCATGATAATGCGCCTATGAAGCTGCAGGTATTGTTGACATTCACCTAACGTGGGTGTCTTTGAGAACTGGATGCCAGGTACTAATACACTGGTGGCATTTGACCACCCAAATACCGGATAAGGATTCCTTCCACTCTTAGAAGCCATTTCTTTTTATTTGTGCCACCGAACGAATATATTTAAGTTGCCATGGCCATGATGATAGTGTCGTGAGAAAAAAAGAGATCTGGGAGGAAATTTGCCCAGTTTCGAATAGTTTTGTCTTTTCAAGAAATAAAGAAATTTGAATTAATTGGACTTTGCAAGAATCTCTCAGGACAGCAATATATAACTACTCATTTGTCCATCAGTATGTCATACTCACTATTTTATTCTAGCTTCGTCTTTAGCATGATACCCTTTCTATTTGTTGTGGAGTTCTTAATAAGAAAACAGAAAAACATTTCTGACATTGCTATTGGTCTTTTTTTCCTTTGCTCCTTGTTTTTTTTTTTTTTTTAACCTGAGAAAACTATCACTAAATCCATATAGAAATGTATATATTACCAAGTCTTGTTCAGATAGAACCCTCGACCCAGAGAATTGGCAAGAGACTCACAAATGACGTGAGAGGAGGCCACCTAAGAGATATTTATAATTTAATAATTAATAGAGGATATGTAAACGAACCTGCGCAGGAATGAAAACAACACACTCGTCCAAATATACCCTTAGAAACCTGGTCAGTTATAATTGAACAGAGACATATAGTGAGTGCTTGTAGAGTCCAGGGGTTAATCCTTCAAGAGACTCAGATACTGAGATAGGGAAAGGCTATGAGTTCAGGGGATCAGATTTCTCAGGACTTGAACAACATAGGTGTGAAGTATGAGGAGACAAAATCTCAATCTTTCTACCTAGATTCTGGATGGACTGTATGATGTAATCTTAGGCAACTGACTATTTTACTGAGTTTTGACTTCCTCATTTGTAAATAGGAATAACAAATAGTGTGGATATGAAGTTTAATTAAGATAATGGTTACAAAATTATGAATCATAGTTCCTGGCACATAGTAAGGTCCCTTGTAGATGCCATAATGCCAGAAAAATGAATGAAATTAAGTGCAGTGCTGCTCAGATGAAAGAGAATAAAGCTGATGTTTATTGGCTTCGAGGCTGACCTTTAGGAAGGGGAAGTCTTGGTATAAATCTCTGAAGGTGGTCGCCATTTTGCCCGCTTATTCATTCTCACAGTAACTTTAGAAAGAAGTAGAAAAAAGCTTAAGACTTGGACCAGAAGGTGATGGCATTGCAGGAAGTGATGATCAAGCATCATCTCCTGATTCATGTGAGCTGACTGCCATGCACATGGCAAGTCACCTGCACATGACTTTCAAAGGACACTTAGTGTTTCATTGAATGGTGCTGTCTTAGCAGTGTTCTAGGAACACTTACCTGGAAGAAGTTCCTGAAATCTAGAAACTTGCGTGTGTTTAGGTTCCGTATGGTATTTCTGGCTATTCATTCAGTTTGGCCCTCCCTCATGCTGCATCCTGAGAAGAGGCCCCGCACACCACAACCGCCCTTCTCCTGACTCCGGTCAAGGCCATTAACTTTCAGTACCAATGCGAAGGCCTATTTTTCTACATAATCTTTGGCCTCAGGAGAGAGAGGGCATTATCTTGTTCTAGTAAAATGCTTTAAAAATAATTGCAATCGGAGCACTGTTTCCCGTCATTTGTTGTGACTAATGTGTAGTTGTTATTACATGTTTACATTAAACATTTCTCGTGCCAACATGATAGCCACAAACTTGACTAATGAAGAGAGAAAGCCAAAAAGGAAACCAGAGATGGAGGGGGGGAGGAAGGGAGGGAGGGAAGTAGAGAGGAGAGGGGAAGGAAGACAAGAAAAGAAAAGACAAAAAAAAAAAAAAAGACTTAGGGGGAGGATACACAAATAATTGGAAATAAATCAGTTATTTGAACAGAAGGTTTTCAAAATGGATAATTTCCAGAAAAGAAATCACCTTGCACAGACAGTGGCCCTTTCTTGGCTTCCAGCCACTTTATACTCTAGTAAGGTATTGTTCTCTTATTCCGCAGTCTTACTAATTTAGGGAATCCGAAATGGGGGTGAGGGGTGCCAGCCTCATTGTAAACATAGCCCTTTTCCTACTCTTAAGATCTGGTGTCTGGCTGATTTCCTCAGACTTCCCAGGGGATTTGTATGCCTGGCTTGTCTGCACTGTGGCTTCCAGTCTCAGGCTGGATTTTACTAATTTTGTCATCATATAGTCTGAAAGAGAGGTATATTGGGTGACTTGTTTTTCAGCCCATTGTAAATCAGTTTATGCTTTGAAATTTGCTGATCTTCTCACCTCAATTGGGAAAATGTCTGACTATATTGATTGGCCAAATGAAGGACTCAGCGAGGTCAAGCACATTTTAGATGCTTCTTAAATTGTTCTCAGTCATACCTTTGTGGAAAGCCAAGTTTTGTGACAATGGCATTAAGGTAGGGAAAACAGCTCTGATCAGGTCCTCTTTATCTCCAATCCAAGGCTTTTGTATATACGGGTTCCCCTGGAATCATCTCCCATGCCATCTCCTCCATGTAACCCCCATTCATCTTTCCAGTGTCAACATCAGCATCATTCCTTTGGGGAAGTCCTCCCCAAATTGCCAATCTGTGCTGCTGGTCTTTATGATGCCTTGTCATAGAGCTGTGTTCCTCTCTAAGAACAAATTACAGCAATGTTTAAGAATACATTCATAAGGAGGATAGTGTCCTAATTTGTTCCTGCTTCCCCGACTACTGTGTAAACTCCAGGAAAACAGGAACAGCATCAACTTATGCTCATTGCTCTATCTTCAGTAGTTAGCACAATGCTTGGCATATAATAAGTAATCAATAAATGTGTTGAACAAATGGAATGAATGAACCTAATGTTCAACAATTCTGCAGCCTCCTGGATATTTTATTGAAAATTCACTTGCACGAGGGCCACGTGAGGAGCCAATGTGAAGCTGAACCCCTATGGTATGAGCGTTAACCCAGCGGCTGGCAGCAAAATTTCTGGTTTTTGCTATTTACAGAGCACCTTGGACATCTACCTCTTCGAAGCTGAAATTCCTGTTCCACTCAGGTAGCTTTCAGTAAATACAAAGTAAACTAAAATCGAACTTAGTAATTTTATGATTGGTCGCTCCCCTCTCTGTTATCTTTCTTCATGAGTAGTATATCCCGCCCTCTCGTGGCTTAAATTCCGCATTCTGATTATGAGCAAGCCTGTGGCTTCAGGCTTCCATTTGTTTCCCTTCTGCTAATGGTCCTTATAACTATGTTCTGCTTGTTTTTATAGATTGCCCAGTCTTTTTTACGAGATTGTTTCCATGTCTAAAAGCATCTGGTTGATGGCGTGTCTCCTTGCATTCCTGCTAAACTTAATTGTCTCCATTGCCCTTTCCATTTCTAAATTTTAACTGAGACGAATTTCAATTTCACTTGCAGAAACCAGTTCTGAATTGTGGCACTCTCTTTATTTCTGACCAGGATCTTCTTCAGGGACGATTTTGATTTTTCAAATAGTTGGAAAGTAGTAATCTTTCTGCTAGTAAAATTAAATAAGTGAAAACCATTATAGACTTTAGGACTTAACATTTTATATTGTCCCAAAGTTTATTTATCCACCTATCTCTCTAAACACTTATTTGATAGCTTACTCCATCTGGCGCTCATCAGTAGTATCCATTTACTCTGTTTGTCTTCAATACAGAGGCTTTTCTCCTCCAGTACCAGTGGGCAGGAGGGCTGGAGGTGGCAGTAGGAGGTGCCCATTTCTTTTATTTCCCTTCTTCAGAAAAGCCAGTGCCATTGGTGGAAGAACCTAGGCTGGGAAAAAGGTATTGTCATCTTGACGCTGCCGCTAATTGGTCATGAGCCCTCAGTCAAGTCAATTCCTCTTTATGCATCTTAATTTGCCTGCCGGTAAAATGATGAAACTAAATTAAATTAATTAGAGACCCCCCCCTCATACATGCTAAAGAGCTAAGAAAATTGATGACCTTGTGATCTTTTAGCGATCGAATGAAACTTGATTCATTTGCAACAATATTCAGTGGCTTTGCTGTCAAATTATAGTTTCCAAAGACAACAGACTTTCTTCAGAAAGCCCCACCGCAGAGGTCAGCTCTTTTCCCACATGGCTCCAGTGAATGGAATAGCTCTCGACTCCTCTCACCACACTGTAAATTACGATAGGAATTCCATATACGATGGAAGGTGCAATCACAAAACACAAGGCACTAAGTGATATCCAACCAGTAATAAGATGGAGGGAGGAGAATGCTTTAATGCTAGCACAGCTTCACTGTCCTAAGGAATTATCTGTGGGAAGAAAGGCTGAGCCTCAGAGAGCAGGCAGAGCGGCGGAACCCATGGCAGCTGGCTGGAGCTGTGACCTTTTGCCAGAAACGATGTCTGTGGAGATGAAACTGGTATGTGGGGGATTCCTTTGTTTGGAGGCGTCACTTTCCCCAGCATTAAACATCTCATTAAATGTCTTGCTTAATTTTAGTGATGTCCAGAAGCTTTCAGAGATAATCTGAGCAGTCAGTGAACTGATGTGTCTGCCAGGGCATGAATAGCATAGATTGTTCCGTGTTTGCCCTGGGTCTATCAGCAGCAATAAATTTTAATCGGTTAGGCACTTTTCAAGCATGCTACTGTTTGCCAAACACTATTTTTGGCAGGCATCTGTAACAAAGCCTAATGCATTATGCATATTATTTCCACAGTATTTTATTGTATTAGCACATGTAGTATTTGTATGGAATTTTTATAAATTCATTACCAAAGTATTATCATATTAATGGCTGGTTTAAAAAAGTATTAGAAAAAATATTAATATTCATAGAGAATATACATCATATGTTGGGGAAATGGGAATAATCTATTATCATTTAGATTTCAGAACAATATTAGCATGTGTATGGGAAAAATAACTTGCAAAAGTACACAGCAAACATGAGAAAAATTAAAATCCTGAATTACTTTGATGGGTTCTTAAAGACGGAATCTTCAATTTCAGAATCGTAATGACAATCATTATTACAGATTAAATTATAGTGAGAGATTAGTTTTATTTAATAGCATAATGTAGTAGCGGAGATCTGAAACATTTATTTCACTTCACTGTGTCTTATTTCTTTGATATCCTGATGTGCCGTATGACACTTTCTCACTTCTACTTCCTCCGTTTCTGTTCTTACGCATCCTTACCCACAGTGCAGAGGGCATCTGGCCTTTGAACCTTGTTTAACTCTTTTCCTTGCTATCTGCTTAGAATGGGGAAATGATACACCATGGCAAAATTATCCATCTTGACTGGAAGCTATTCCAGTAATTCAATTCTCCAGTGAAGTGTAGGATTTAGCTCTATTAAATGTCTCTTGGCATCACTCTTTCTGTTCTTATAACATGGGGCCGTGGAAATTAGTAATAAATTATTTTCTCGACCCTACTGGAGATTATATTCTTTCCAGTGGTTCCCAGCACCTTGATTTGTCCTGTTCCTCTAAATTTGACAACTAATATCTAGAGCATTCTTCCCTTTAGAAACTATTTTACAACAAAATTGTTTCTCACTGTCAGAAAATGTTATAGCTATTCTTTTTTTCACAGGTTTTGATTCAGATAACACCTTTCTCCAAGAAGCTAAAATATCTCTGCAAGTATTGCTTTCCATAGCTTCGCAACAGCCTTTTGATGTAGGGGAATTTGTTCTCATTGCTATTAAAAAAAAAAATCATCTCCCAACACAGCACTGTGCTAGGCAACAAGTGACTGAAAGAACGCTCCATTTACCCTATAGAAATATAAGCCCAAAGGCAGGATATTTGAATCTATTTGAATCGCCAGATAAAATGTGCTCACTCTCTATATAAAATTACTATAGAATTTAAAATAGAAGAAATTAATTCTTCTAAGTATAATATTTTTATAAGGCTAATTACCTTTTGTTAATATGATCGAGTTACCCACATTTCTATAGACCATACGAATTGTCTTCATTCTGTTCCAATCATGGCTGCATAACCAGTGCAGATTTCTTTTCAATATTTCTATATAGGTCCTTCTTCCTGACTCCTGACTCATGTCCCATTCTGACTACAAAAAATAATCAATGATATCTTGACCTTGCTGCTCACATATTTTATATGCTAATTCTTAACTAGAATTAAACTCCCTATGGGCAAAGACCTTTACTGTCTTATACTTTTCCCCAAACTCAAAGTAATATACTAAGTACAAATATGGCACTTACTGAATATTTCTTTCTCATTTTGTTCTCAATTTTTGTACATGATACTAAAAAAAATCCTAATTTTAATAAAATTTATGCTAGAGTTACTCAAACTATTTTCTTTTAAGGAAAAGAGAAGTTAGATTATCCAGTCAGAAATTGAAAATGGCAAAACCCCTCAAATTGGTGTATTTTATAAACATCTGAAAGAAACTTGAAGTTACAGAGAAAAGAGTAATGTTTTATAGATGGATAGAAAGTCTCTTTTAAAAGGGGGGATAAATTAATGTCTCCAGACCATTTGACACAGCCTCATTGTTGTGTTGTAATTTGAGAAGGGATGCCTGAGCCAAAAGGTTTAGACAAGATTTTCTACCTGCCAAATTTTCAATCTGTTGACCCAGTTACCATGGGTGCCCTGGGATGCTTAATAGTTCATCTTTTCAAGGAAATGGTCACAGTTTTAAGTCAGAAAATACCACTCTTACATTTTTCCTATATTTTTATTCTCAGAGTGATAGAAAAAGGGTAGAAGAAATCGTAGACTTTTAGAGCCTGGGATATAATTCATCAGCCTTAACAGCACTCACTGAAACAAGCCTACATGATTTTTATTCTAAGATTTTTATTGTCTTCCTGAAACTGTAATTTCTAAAATCCTAATCACCAGTTAATCATGGTCCCCAGCCCCAACTTCCTGTGGAAGGATGTCAACTCTTTAGTATCCCATCAATGATTTAGAGATATAGTAGGAGTAGAAGGACCAGGCCATGGCCACGGCCTCTATTCTAAGCCCTTCTCTCTTTGCAAAGTTGAAACAGGAGCAAAGCATTTGGTAATTGTTTATCTACCCTCTCTCCTGCCAAGAGAGAGGTAGAAAAACAAAATACCTGAGCTCCAGGAATGTGGGGACAGGAGGTGAAGGAGTCTTCCTTATCAGGATGCATTTTTCCCCTTCCACTTCCAGGTACCCAAAGTCTCCGTCCTGTTTGTCCTGACAAGGATAAAATGTCTTCTAACTTTTAGCCCTTGCTATGCTAAAACAGAGAAAATAAGGTGGAGGAGATTTATAGTGAAGAAAATATTTTACTTTTTTCTTTCCTAAAAGCATATGATCTTTTGACCACGTGATGGGAGAGGGAAGAGGGCAGGAGTCTGTGAGGAAATAAGTCCTATGACATAGTATAATATGTGTTTTCCAAGAAGTCATTCGCTCGAGGATGTGTTAGGATCATCATAACGTGTGTCCATTTGAGCTGTGCTAAGGGGAAAGGTTTGTTGCACACCTGAGCCCTTGAGCATCCGTGGACCCCGTGGGCTGCATCAGTATCCATTCCCCAGGCTTGTATGTATAGCCAGGGGCAATGAACTGCTTAAATGATGACGTCTATTGAAAATTAGTGTAAGTATTATAGACTTTGGTTGAGAGAGTTCCTTGGCAGACTGCTCTGAAAACCACACTCATTAGTACTGAACCCATATTTGGCAGATTTACAGAGAGTAGTGTCTCCTTGGAATACTATCTTACCTTCTATCTAGAAAAAACAAAAACAAAAACGAGAGGGAGTACTTTGCTTTTGCTATTGTTTGTTTGTGCCTTTGGTTTTGTAAGAAGACAATTTGCTCATCGATTTTTTTCACTTACATTGCATTTTTTTGATACATTGTATTTGAGTTTTGCTTTCTGGTGTGTACAGATAAGACCTAGATTGATAAAATTTTAACTTAAGATTCAAGTGAGCACTGGTGTGATGAGAAGGAATGCTTTAAACAGGAGTATTTAATTGCAGTCAAGACTAGAAAATGCAAATGGACTAGATTTCTGTGAACAAAATCACAATAACTTTTAGTCTAGAAAGATTGTGGAACGTCTTGCGCTTATTAAATTGTATTCTCCAATTCACATCAACAACGCAACTAGTTCTGCTTTCCTGACAAATTTTTGCTTCCGTAATATTTATATTACGTCCAGAGGAGTACTGTACATTTTCTTAATTATTTCTCAAAAAGGACAGAAGATAACTGGATATCATCATTTGATTTGAAAATTGATAAAACAATAGCAAACATATGAGCAAAAGAAATAGAAAGACATGGAGTACAAGGCTGTCCTCGGGAATAACATTTTTACCTTTTACCATTTCAAAGAAGGTAAAAGGAAAGCCCCAGGTGCATCATGGGTATTATAAGAAATAAAGCCAAAGCTTACAGGCATGTTTTAACTCTCGACTTCTACCCTAAGTGTACATCCAGGTGGCCTGTGCTCCATCTACAGCAGACAGATCGGAATGTTCAGTGAGTTCCTGACAGAGAATGAGCTCTAACAGGAAAAATTACCCCAGTTTACCACTTTGAACTCTTAACTGAAATAGCAACACTATTTTAAATATATGAGGCTTGGCTATCACAGACCTGCCTTTTTTTTTTTTTTTTTTTTTTTTTTTATCTTTGTCAGGAGTGTCTACTTCCTCATGAATGGTACTTATCAAAAGAATTTACCTTTAGAAGCTAGGTGCTTACACTTTCAGAATTGTTTTTAGACGTATGTAACCAATATAAGAAAAAGGGAAAGCATTATTTTAGAGTCATGTTTTTGCTTTAGTTTGCATGATGACATATGAGAAGGAGCAAGGGTTTAAATTCAGATAGTCTGGGATTGATCCGCCTCATTCCAACTTGTCTGGCCTTGGGCAAGTCACTAACCTCTCTGAGCCTCAGTTTCCTGAGTAGCATAGTGATTAGGTAACTAATTAACATAGTAACCTCACAGGCATTGTTCTATCCCTGTAGTACAATCTCAATGTGTTTTGTAGTCATCCTGAAGTATTGAAGTTTTCATGAAATTATCAGTTTAATTTCTGCATTTCAAATGTACTAATTTGTTTAATGTTGTTCTTTCTAGAGTCAAAAAATAGTAATTTCCAATATTGACCTTCTCTCCTGAGCATGACAGACATGAGAATTTGTCATCCATGATAAGACCGACAGCGTTTTCTACTTCTTTGCCTCTTGGGAATGCCAGGCCTTGGTCCCGAGTCTTCCCGGCTTGTGGCCTTCAGCTGCACCTTTTCAGCTTTCTGCAACCCGGCTAACGTTGCACGCGTGTTTGGGGTGTGCCTGCTGCCTGTCGTGCTTGCAGCCTGATTACTTCTGTCCACAGCTACCGAGCTGAGGAAGGGCGTTGTCCTTCGTTCCTGTGGGTGTAGCTTCCCTGCTGGGAGGCTGGGTGTACCTCGAGGCCGTGTTGTAGGTTCTGTCTTGCCATCTGCTGATAACTAAGGGTTGTCGATGTTGCTGCTCTAACATTCAGGTGGCAAGTCCAGGCGTCCCTGGCAGACCCGAAGCAGGAGAGGTGCACTGCACTGAAAGCCCATCAGTGGTTCTGGACCCGATGCCAGCCGGGCCCGTCCTCTCTCGTTCTGTCACCTGCGTCAGCCACTTTGGATACGGCATCGCTCTAGTTCAGTTTGCTCTAGTTCTAAACTTTTATCTGGTGCAAATGAACTAGGGAGACTGTAAACATGAATTAAACACAGTCCAGTCTTCAAGGAGTTCTTAGTTTAGGGGAGGGAAAGTACTTCTTCGTGTGACTTTGTAATGTTTTCCAAAGTAGCTTGTCACTAATTTAGTCAATGCAAATTGATCAAACTCTTGCCATGGTCATGAGATTTTGCTGAGTCCCTGCAGAGAGCATGGAGAACATCACATATCCTGGGGAAGGGGGAACAGGGCAAAAACAGGCTTGTGCACAAGTAATCAACGCAAGAAAGAAAATGGAGTAAGAGTTAAGGGGATATGATAAAGAGAAATTGATTCCGATGTAAAAGATCCTGCAAACGTTTATGAACGAATTGCCATTATGGCTGAATCTTGAGTTATGAGCAGGAATGAGATGTGTAGAGAGAAGGGGAAAGACTTTCCAGCTGAAGTGAAATGTGTGAGTGAAAGTGTAAAGGCAGGAACGTCGGTGGTGTTACTTATGGATAGATGGAGGCAGCAGTGTGCTGGACGCGGCTCCTCTCAGCCCGCAGACTCGACTGCGCACACCTCTTCTGGCTTGGTGCTCAGTGACACTACGTTTGCACCTTGAAAACAGATTTAGGGAGTATTTACACCACAGACATTGGAAAACACAATCAGGGCTCCCCCATCCCTCCCCAGAAAACCAGCTATTAAACGTACCAGCGTCCCCTTGCCTAGAGTGTCCTTTTCTTAAAGAAGCTTTCAGATGGGACTGCTGTTCCTGCCACTTACGAGACGAGGACACTGTGGCTCAGTCAGGTTACATGGGTTGCCCAGAATCACACAGCTGAATGTAGAGGCAGACCTCGAACTCATAAAAATAACATTCTGTAGGAATTTAATGCCAGTGAGCTTTGTGATTCTGGATGTGTACCACTGCATGCAGACACCAGAGAGGAGGACATGGGTCCTAAAATCGTCAGTGGCTCTGCTGAACTCTGGTGTCCCAAGTGCCTTTTCATACACCTACACCTGAGACTGGGTTGTATGCCCAGTCTCTGATGTCTGTTTCCAGTTTTTACTAGAGCTGAAGAAAAAAAGAATGAGGAAGGGAGAGGGTAAATGTGGAAATTAGCAACCCCAAGGACCAAAGTAAGGACGTTTTAAGAGAAAAAAAAAATCTGTGAAGATCAGCTTCAAGACTCCACAATAAAATAAACACGTTGGGGTTAGGAGACCTTTAACCTGCATTTTGCAAACCTATCTAGACCACAGCATCCCAGAAAGGAGTGGGCCTCAGGCAGCTGTGTCAGAGCGTTCTTGTCTGAAGTTCTCTGATTCTGTACCTTTCCTAGTGTTTCACATTCTGAATGTGGCCTTTTAAATAAAAGAAAAAGAAAATAGCAAAAAACAAACAAACGAACAAACAAAAACTTCTAAGAGGACAAACTAATGGATTTGGTCTTTGTTTCAGTGTGGAGAAGCTACCAAGTTCCCTCCCCCCCCTCCCCCAGCGTCCTACTAGATAAGGAATGCTGCCACTTTACCCCACAAATGACTCTTCGTAGAAATTCTGGCAAGGATTCTTGGGCACCTTGCTTCCTGTTTTTCTTTTTCTTCTCTGTTCGTTTCTTTTGTTTGTTTCTTTTTGTTTCATGGAAATGATAAACGACACTAATGACAGAGCAGAGACATGGGACAGGGAGGGACGGACTGACTGACTTCTCTCAGTGCTTGAAGTTGTCAAGACAGCAGTTTTTCAGCTGATAGGTGTACATAGTTTGGGGTACTCCATGCCATGTCCTCGAAAATGTCTGCTTCTTTCATATCTTTATTATTTCTCGCAATGTCGGACTTTGGGTCACAGCTTAGGAAACCATGGGGCTGTGTGTGATGAATTCCTAACAGCCCCGAGGAAGGCTCATGTTCACGGGTTGGGTGTAGAATCCACAATAGAAAGTCCTTACCTGGTGGTGACCGCAACTCTCCTGGGCATTTAAGGAAAGTGCACAGACCTCCTGGGAACTGTACCTTCCACGTACCTTCCAGAAAACAGTAGCTGATCTGAGGTGGACAATTAAATGCAAATCAATATCTGATCATACATCAGAACAGGACAACATTGATTAATAAGGCCCCGCCGACCCTGTAAGTTTTTAGCCCTGTAGATTTGGCCTTGAGACTCCAATAAAGCCGATGGAGTGAACCGTCACCAAAATGCTCCTGATGATCTGGGAGAAGAGAGTAGAGTCAGTTGAATGTCACGGTCACACAGGGGCTAAGCACTGGAGCTCTGGAGTGCAGCAGACCATGGTTTGATGCTCTTTCTGACACTTTCTGTATAATCTTAGGTGAAGGAGCCCTCTGAGCATTATGCACCTGTGCAGTGGAGTACTAACTGATGATGTGAGGACTGAAAAGGAAGTTACCATTTGTAAAGAACCCAGCGCAGCCATTGGCTCTTAGAGAATCCTTTAAAAAATGGCAGCAGGTAGGGTTCTAGAATTATTGATACGGCAATAACAAACATAATTATCGTCATTATGAGCCATCTTGGCTCTCAGCTCTTTGTCCCTAGAACTTGCTCTCACTCTCTCCTGAATTCTGTTTCCTCGTCCCTGTGCTCGGTCCCCTTGTTCCAGCCACC
Organism: Rousettus aegyptiacus; assembly: GCF_014176215.1. Lineage (NCBI taxonomy): Eukaryota > Metazoa > Chordata > Mammalia > Chiroptera > Pteropodidae > Rousettus > Rousettus aegyptiacus. The sequence goes on from NW_023416287.1 coordinate 78,859,966, forward strand.
ACCAGCATCCTCTGGAACCCTTCACCAGTCCCGCTCCTCAGCACCCTTTCTACTGCTTCCACTTCTCTACTCAGAAAAATGCACATTTCTATTCGCACAATAAATCTACATGTAATTTCAAGAGTGTGTTAATCTGTTCAAGATAAGTGGAGAGAAACCGTCTAAAGATTAATCAAATACTATATTAATGGAATCACATCTTTAAAAGGTTGGTAGATATACAGGATGGTTAGTATAATGCTTTATTCAACAACTATTTATTTGAGAGCCTGTGATGTGGCAGATATTGATCTAGGAGCTGAGGATACAGAGCCAAAAGGAAAGGAATTTTGCCTCATGTAGCTTTCCGTCTATTCACAGACAAACAATAAACAAACACACACACACACACACACACACACACACACACACAATGATGCCAGACTGAAAGTATCATTGAATTATAAAATAACGTAATAATGTTTTTCCTTTGTTTTATGTTAACAAAATAGATCTCCCATGCATTCAAGAGAAATCTGGTTTTACTTTAAATTTAAAAACACGAGCAGTCTAAAGAATAATATAACAAACCCTTATGTTCCCGTGACCCTGAGTTAACAAGCATATTGCTTACAGTATTTTTTTAAATGGAAATAAAAAGAGAAAAAGCTAAAATCCTTACTATCTCCCATTTTATCATTTCCTCTGACCCCAGGCAACCCATTTCATAAATTTTATATAATATAACTTAAATTGTGTTTGAAGTCTATTTACTCCTTGTATCTATTGTGTAATATTGTATCATATCATAAATGATGAAGCGGATACATTATTCATTTCAACGGCATTCAACAAGTGCGTTTGGAGTACTCCTTCTAGTCCAGCCCTTGCGAGCTCTCAAACGCGAAGAGGAGGCTGGCTCAGTAATTGACTTTAAGGATCAGCGATGACAAGGCACATGAACACTTGTTTTTCTGTTGCACGAGACAGAAAGATCGAAAACAAGTGGAGGGATGAGCTGGCTTTGGACGGGGAGAACCGAAGACAGGGACAAGTAAAGGTTCTGCAAAGTAGAGAGGCTGGAAAATGGCGCTCTAAAGAATCGGAGGGAGGGGGTGACAGCGTGAACAAGGTCAAGCTGGAAAGTGCAGTGCGACCGTAGGACAAATAAAACTGCTTCCGTGAACTCAGTGAGCAGAGTTTTGAAAGTGCAGATGAGGCAAAAAGGAGAGCTTGACACAAAAGGCCGAGGCTTAGAGCTGATTCATCAGTCAGTGCAGAGGCTTCATTGTTGTAATCATAAGCTCATTGCCCAAGGAAGAAAAACCATGAAAAGAAGGTGGGGGCGGGGAGCGTAAAGCATTCACACGGGCGCAGGACGGGACATCTTCACGGCTGATTTAGGGACAGCATTGCTGATTGCAGAGCGAAGGCAGGTCTCTCACCCAGATAAAGACCTCTCAACTCCCTCTAAATGCAAAGAACAAAAATCTCAGCCCTGGCTGTAACAGCACCCCCTTTTGTTGCAAGAAGAACCCAGCAAGAATGTTTCCGGTCTTTTCCTTTCTCTGGTTTTTTCAATACACTCGTTGGAGTTCCTTCAGTCACTTCAAGAAGCCAAACATGTCATGCTGTCTTTGGGGCACAATAAGTTGAGCACGACTCTAGTAACATGGGACAATGGCTTAAAGGCACTTCTGCGGCTCTGTATGGCTCTTTGCAAGTGTTTCGCCTCACTGTACTTCGGCTTCACTGAGTGTCTCAGTCTGATCAGGCTGCTATACAAAAACTACCAGAGACTGAGTGGCTCAAACAGCAGAAATGTATTTCTCACAGTTTTGGAGGGTGGGAAGTCTGTGATCCAGCAACTTTGGTGTCTGGTGAGAACCTACTTCCTGGTTTGTAGATAGGGAACTCTGTGGGGTCTCATTTATAAGGACACTAATTCTGGTCATGAGAACTCTGCTCTCATGGCCTAATCACCTCCCCAGGACTTCACCTCTTAATACCATCCCGTTGGGGTTTACAATTTCAACATATGAATTTGAGGGGGAGAGAAACAATCAACCCATAACACTCGGTATAGCTGTGTTTTTCCACTTTTACCTATTGACCTTAGCTACAGGGAATCAGACTGCCTTACAAGATCAATGGGGGGGGGGGAGGGGGAGGGGGGAGAAGGGGAGAGGGGGAGGGAGAGAGAGAAAGAGCGTGTGTGTATTTAGCAGCAGCAGCAACAGCAGCTATAGTAGTAGTTTGGTTAGAAGGCGGCATGAAAATTTGTGGTGGGACAGTTTTTAAAAATTTATTTCATGTCTTTCTTTCAGAAAATAGACATTAGGGCACTGTTTATGGGAGCATAGTCAGAGTTCCCATGGGGGCTGGGATACACGAGTATCTAGAAGTTTCTCTCTGTTAGTAAATAGCCTAGATTCTAAGAACACAAAGAAGGATAAAGTAGGAAGATAATAAAGAAGGGGGAAAAGAGTGTCAATTACTATATTTCACTGCTTTTAAGACATATTTTTTCTTTCATATTTTATTATCTTTGACTATTACAGTCATTGCTGGGTAAGTGGAAGGTGTAACATAATTATCATAGTCTGTGCAAATGCATAGAGCCCTACTGATTAACTTCAAAGATTTAGAGGACAACCCAAGCCATGATAGGGAAGTACTGTTTTTAAGAAATATGGTATCACAGATGTTCCTGATGGCACAGAATGTACAATTGTTTGGGGAAATCACGGATATCCCCAACTGTGATTCAAAAAGTGATTAAGAAGTCAGACGGAGTATAAAGAAGTTGTAGGAATAATTTACTCCTACTTTTCCTTATGTTTTCCTTTTTAATGTATGATCAGAGTGACATGTAATAATGCGTATTTAAACAAATCTAAAAGAGCTCTTCAAGTGTAAGTATAAACTAAAATTCTACATGACAAGACAGAATTGTGCCTTCGTTTGATTATCTTTGTAGTGGCATGTAAAATACCAGTGCGTGTCAAGTCAGTGTTTTAAATTTAATTAAATGGAACAGTAATTACCGCACGATCTGATAGATGCTGTAATTGAAGCATGTGCAAAGGACTGCGGGAGTGTGGAGCTTCTGAGAGTTTGAGAAGATTTGCCAGAGAAGAGGACATAAGATCTAGGGAGTTGTAGGATGAGTAGGAGTTTTCGAGACAGGAAAGAACATTCCAAACATCAGATTTCGCCTTTCCGATCATTCGCTTGTTTCACTACTTCCTCATCTGCCAGCTCCTTCAGGCCTTCACCTGGGTGCCGTTAGAATGCAGGTGCTGGTCGTTACTTTCTGCCTCTCAGCCGAAGACGAAAGGCGTTTGACAGGTAGCTGTGCCCCTGTTTCACTGCCCAGGAGACTGCATAGAACAGTTTAATTTCTTGCATCTTAAGCCATCCTTTAAAGTTTAGAGCTCCAAACTTGCATTCCTTCTCTTTGGGTGATAAGCTGCATTTTTAAAGGGACACATTTATGCCACCACTTTTCCTAGCTTACTTATACAGGATTCCTCCTGTCGGATGAATTATTTCTCCATTTTTTTTCCATAGGCTAACATTTCCTTTCCTTGGAACTCTTAAAATTGGTACCAGTTTTCACCATTAAATGATCAAACTCCCCATATATTTTCAGTAGAATAGTACCTATTAATTGTACATCTTAATTGCTACTCAAGCCCTTGACAGGTATTATGATCCAGAGTTGTAGCCAGTCTGGTTGGAAGAAAATATCTAATCACAATAATGACGTGAGATAGGGTGGTGGCGGGGGGTGACTACTGGAAGTATGTAGTTTAGCGATGACCGGGAGCCCATACGAAGCCGGGACCGTGGACTAGGATAACAGGGCCAGGGTGAGCAGGGAACACTTTGCACCCCATCTTAGTTTGCTAAGGCTGCTGCCATAACAAAAGTTTTGCCGAAACAACAGCGGTTTATTTTCCCACATGTATGGAAGCTAGAAGTCCAAGGCCAAGGCGCTGGCAGGTTTGGTTTCTTTTGCGGTCTCTCTCCTTGCTCTCGCAGGGGGCTGCCTTCTTGCAATGCTTCCGTGGTCTTTCCTCTGTGCACACTCATCCCTGGTGACTCCTCTGTGTCAAAATTTCATCTTATATAGACAACTGTCAGATTGAGTGAGGGCCCTCCCTCGTCACCCATTATAACTTAATACCTGTCTCTAAATGCAGCCATATTTTGAGATTCTGGGGTTTAAAAGGCTTCAACATATGAATTTGGAGGAGGGGCACAACTCGGCCCACGGCATTAAATTGGAAACCCAAATTTTGAGAACCCCAGGCTTTATACTCCAGGCATGAAAGTTTCTTCAGCAACTTCACATGCTTCCCGTTGCTTGAGCAGTAAGGACCGCTCCCCTAGTCTAGCAAGGAGTCTATTTCTGCTGCTTCACTCAACTGCTTTTATTGTTTATTTGCAGCCGCTGTAAATATAAATGCCCCAGACTTAAATCTTAAATTCTCTGTGCATTACTATGGAAATAAATGCCTCCCCGCCATGTCCTGGAACTGAAGCTGGATTGTTGACTCTTGCACCTTTTCTCATTAACCCATTAATCACCTTCCCCTTGCAACAGCCATCCTGCCTTTATTTAAATATCCCCCTCCTTTTTTTTTCTTTTTTAAAGGGGTAGGGGAAGAACATAGACCCAGAAGACTAAATTAAAGTTCATTCAAGCACAGTTGTTGTTGATGAAAAACACAGTTCTGCTTGGTTGAAATGGCACACGAGGGCCTTGTTAACCCTCCTTGTCATGGGTGAACATTCATTCAGTCAGCGGTCTTAAGAGGGAACCCTGGCTGATTTAATGCTTTGACAAACCAATAATTGAGCTGTAGCATTTCTTACCTTCACCGAAATTGGCTAGATCTCAATGGCATCTTTGAAACAAAAGATCAAGTCTCTTCCTGTGACCTTGGAGAAATGGACACATAGTTTCTATAGCTGAGTTCAGTGCCTCTTCTAAGACATGAAGCAAAGATAATGTTTTATTTTGCCTGTGATTGAAAACTTTCATAGAAAAATTTCCATATCTAAGGCAGTGCTCAAAGCAGCTTATAAAATATGTTTTATATGCAGATCAACTAAGTAATGGTTTTTTTCTTAAAACACATAGATACTTATATTACAAATATAGGTTGTAAAATTTTTCTTCAAAAAAAATAGTCCATTAAAACAAACAAAATACAAATTTAATTCAACTGGTTTCACTGATGTACTTTTACTTAGTCCCTTATACTAATGTAAATAGACTATATTCCAAAAATCCTTTGCATAAATAGTCTTTTTTAAAGTGCTAAGCAGACTGTTCTTTTCACCTGGCCCCTCCATTAAATATATATTTATATAAAATATGTGATATTATATTGATACACATGTATTTGTATATACTGTATATATAATATGTAATATATCAATACATAACATATGCTATTTTATGTGTTACATATTATATAATGTTTGTTATACATTATACATGTACATAGTAAAATATAATGTTTGAGGTTACTAAAACTAATTACTAGCTTACTTTCATAAGATGATCAAATGAACTATTAAGTCGCTATCAAGCCACATAACAATTATGGATATTTGAAACCAGGTACATTTCCCATACACATGTAGCAAGAGCTGAATGCAGAAATGCCAGGTGGGTGACCTGGGTTCTGATCTTGAGTTGTGTCTTGACCTCGTTAGTACTTGTAGGTAAATGACATTTTTGTATCTGAAATTTCTTGCTTGAAATACAAGAAATATAACCCATCACTGCCCATGTCTGCAGGGGCATCATTCTTCAGGATTTCTGTATAAATCAGTACATTAGACGCCCAAGACGGAGGAGGTTGAGTGTGGGCATGCCTTGCCGAGCAGCTTTATATATTGTTATTCTAACAGAGCAGTTTTTTTCCCCCTTTAGTTCAGAAATTCCTCTTTCTTCCCTCCTATTTACTTAAATGATATTCGGACTCAAGCTCTGACTCAAGAACCTCCTGCTCCATGAGGCTTTTCCAGACTACCCTAAAACAAAGTTGTCTCTTAATTTAAACATTCTACTGCAATGATGCTCTTACCATACAGTTGGACATTTACATGTTTACGAATGTAATGCAGGTATGACACGGCCACACCTACTGGCTGGGTACAAATGATATCATAGTAAAGTTCCATCTTATTTCATCTGATTTTATTTTATATATCTTGGTTGTTTATGTTTCTGGGTGCACACAGCTCCCACCTGTATAACTGAAGGATCCTAAGACATTGATTTCTGCAGTTCCTAAGAAGGACCTCATAGACCTTCAAAAACGAGGCTCTCGTGCTCTCACGGTACCTCTTCCTCTCGGACAGCCCCAGGCCACTGCAGTGAGGCTTCTCACTGCTACTTAGCGTGGTGTCTGCTGTGATTTTTCCTGTTTGGACTAATAATCAGAGAAGATAATGTGGCTGCCTCACTACCATCCTCTAGTGCCACGAAGACCTGACTGTTGAAAGCCCCTCTGCCATATGCTATGTCATACTTTGTCCCCACAGAGAGCATTGCCCATGTTTTGGGTCTTCTGCTATCCTTTGTCAGACCAATGAAACGGCTTCCATGCACACGAAAAGAGAAATGGAGGTAGTTTCCAGGGCTGCACCCTACCCTGGGCCAACAGCGAGACTTACCACAATCGTGGGCTCGAGGCATATGCTCAGAAGAATCTTTTTGATAAGAACATTTTATAAATAAGGGCAGGGCCTTGGCTTTGATATGTGGTCTGTTATTTTTTTGTCTTTTCCTTTATTCTTGTTCTTAGTTGTAAGCACCATCATTTACCCCAGGAGTTTCCCACAGGAGAGTGACATTCTAAGTACAAATCCATTCTCACCACTAGAAAAAAATCAAATCGCATGTCCTCACACATTAGGGGGCAAAAAAGCTGTCTTCAGATCTCTCCAACAGGACACTGTCCTATTGTGACTCTCTTTGGGGACAGTATTTAAAAACTCCTTTCTGTACCCCTGATGTTTACAGAAGATGAAATGTCACATTAGAGTTGTTGGGTTTTTTAAATTTTTTATTTTTATTTTTTATTTTTCCCCTCGTGTATTGATAGAGAAACTGCAATGCAGGAGAATAAAGTGACCTAGTATTGTACAGGAAGCTCCAGTCCATGCTGAGGCAAAAACCAAGCTGTTCTTTGAGCCCAGCAATTGAGTCACTGAACCACACTCTCTCTGATGTCTCCCACAGTGTGTGTGAAGCAAGTGCCAAATGCAATTTTCCTGTCTGTGCAAATGCTCCTTCCTATTGGCTGAGCCCCCTCTCCTCTTGGCTTCCTTTGGTCCGAGCATTGCTCATGGAAATTAGGCTGCTGGGCTTCGCCACATGGCAGTGGCTGCATTTCAGTGTTGGCTGGAAGCCTTCCCTGGGATTCTTTGCTAAAAACTTTCTGAATGCCCCCCTAGGCAAGGGTCAGCATTTCCTTATTCAGTGCAGGGAATCACTGGATCATATTAATAATCAGGATTTTATTTTCATCAGCAGCCTCCAGCCTTTCTTATGGATACCTGCAATATGCCTGAAGTGATGTTAAGTTTCTTTCACTGCAGTCTGCCTGTCTTAATTCAGACAGATCTGATCTACTTAGGGCCAAGTCAGTGTGTTAAAGACAGCTGGGTAGCTGTAAATGCCACTGATAAACCAAGAGATGCATGACATAATCCCATCTGGGCTGGAGAGACTACAGTGTAATTCTATTTTTTTCTGTGTGTGTGTGTGTGTGTGTGTGTGCGCGCGTGTGTTTTATCTTGTAATTCTATATGTATTCATCCATTTCTCCATACGATAGAGATCACCTCATGGGTGGTAACTGTGTCTTCCTTTTTCTAGTGCCAAACATTTTTCCAGGCTCATAATTATTGTGTTAGAACTCCATTGTACTAGTTCTGATCCCTTGCATTTCACTTAACCTCTTTGGGTCTCCACTCTTACAGTGTGAAATGATGGAAGAACTGACTAATCATTACATTTACAGTGCTATCATCTCATAATTCTATACTTTTGATTGCCTGCAGGTGGTTGTAGCTTTAGTTCTCAGCTGTTTAAGAAAGGAATATATCTTCTCTCAGTTGTTTTATAAGAAGGGTCGCCCACTCACTGTGTATTTTTTTTTATGTTTAAGATGTGATTATTTTGATTTTGAGTTAACTATTACAAAGGAAAGTAAAACTGAGTATTTCTTAGTGTCACAAAACAAATTTTTGGATGAGGTGGGAGCGTTAATTCAGTTGAGGCAGCAAGTTCTGTTTTTCCAGCCCGCTGCACTGCCTCCCCCATAGATTGAAAAGGTGGCGCGGTTCCTCTTCAGGGTTTTCATTCAAGTTGTGATTCTCAAAAGGCTTCCAGTTCATGAAAGGTCATTGGCTTATATTTTTGGTGACCAGATAACCACACTCTTGTACAAACACCTTCCATCTTTGCATAGAACTTTTTATCTAAATATCCCTGGGCACGTTATGGCCCTGATTTACCATCTCTGATTTAGAGGCATAAGTGATCACATCTATAGGCTGAATACTCTCAGTGTGTGTCAGTGACCCAGAACTTGAACACGAGCCTGTCCCCATCTTCTAGTTATACGTTGTCATGATTACAATATGCTGGTTTCTAATTAATCTGATCAAAAGGTCACCTCTTATCATTTCAGTTCTTTATATCTTTGAGTAGGTAGACTCCATTCAGTGAGAAATAGCTGTAGCGGAGTTTTGTTTTCACAAGTGTTTTTCTGTTTAGTAATTGGGCATGGAAAAGGTGAAAATGTTTCCTGGATCATCCATTCTGGACCAGACTAATTATTGCTTCAGAGTGTATTTCTCTTGGTATTTGAACATCTGAGTGAAGTTTATAGACTTGAAAAATGACTATGCTACAAATGTTTTTACCAGACACCTTTGATCCCTAAGGAGGTTAAATCAGCATTTGTTATTCAATATAATTCATTACTTGTTCTGCTCGCAAATTAAAAAATACCTTGATAACAAGCTAAAAACAAAAAGAAAAGTCTCTGAAATAGTAATGTTTTAGCCTGTGGCAATCCTCCACTGTTTTTAATTTTCTTAAATTTGTTGGGGTGACATTGGTTAATAAAATTATGTAGGTTTCAGGTGCGCGATTCTATAGTACAGCATCTGTATATCGCATCGTGTGTTCTCCACCCAAGGTCGGGTCTCCTGTCTTCACCGTGTATTTGACCCCTTCACCCTTCTCTAGCTTCCCCACCAGCGCCGTCCCCTCTGGCAACCACCCGACTGTTGTCTGTGTCTGTGAGTTGGGGTGTGTGTGTGTGTGTGTGTGTGTGTCTTGTCCGTTTGTTGCTTTCAGTTTTATATTCCACATATGAATGAAATCGTATGGTTCTTGACCTTTTCCATCTGACTTGTTTCACTTGGCATATCCTCAAGATCCATCCATGTCGTTACAAATGATAGTATTTCATCGTTCCTTATGGCTGTTTATATGTATATGCACCACATCTTCTTTATCCAGTCATCTATCAAGGGACACTTTAGTTGTTTCTTTGTCTTGGCTACTGTGAATAGTGATGCAATGAACGTATGAATAAATGTTTTCAAATTTTTCAGGTAGATACCCAGAAGAGGGATTGTTGGGTCATATGGTAACTCTATTTTTAATTTTTGAGGAACCTCCATACTGTTGTCCATAGTGGCTATGCCAGTTTACATTCCCACCAGGAATATATAAGGCTTCCTTTTCCTCCACAATCTCTCCAACCCTTGTTGTTGTCTGTTTTGTTCCTAAAGCCATTCATCAGGTGTGAGGCAGTAGCTCATGGTGGTTTGTATTTTTGCTCATTTTATTTATTTCTATTTTATATTAGTTTCAGGTATATAGTACATTGGTTAGACATTTATACAGTTTATGAAGTGTGGTTTTTATTTGGATTTCCCTAATAGCTAATGAAGTTGAGTATCTTTTCATATGTCTGTCAGCCTTTGTATGTCTCCTTGAGGGAAGTGTTTGTTCAGGTTCTCTACCTATTTTTTTTTTAAATAGCTTGTTTTTTTTGTTGTTGAGTTGTATGAGTTCTTTATATATTTTTGGTATTAACACCATATTGGGAGTGTCAGTTACAAATATCTTCTCCCATTCAGTTGATTGCCTTTTTGTTTTGTCAATGGTTTATTTCGCTGTGCAGAAGCTTTTTAGTTTGATATAGTCTCATTCATTAAATATTTTGCTTTTACTTCTCTTACCTTTGAGGTCAAATTTATAAAATCTTCTCTAAGGCCGGGGTCCATAAGTTTAAAACCCGTGTTTTCTTCTACATATTTTTTTGGTTTCAGGTCTTATATTTAGATCTTTGATCTATTTCAAGTTAATTTTTGTGTATGGTGACAAATAGGTCTAGTTTCATTCTTTTGTATGTGGCTTTCCAATTTTCTCAGCACCATTATTGAAGAGGCTTTCTTTTTTTCATTGTATGTTTTTGGATCCTTTGTTGAGAATTATCTGTGCATATATATGTACGTTAATTTCTGGGTCTCAATTCTGTTCCATTGGTCTGTGTGTCTGTTTTTCTGCCAATGTTATGCTATTTTGATTATTGTCACTTTGTAGTGTAATTTGAACTGAGGGAGTATATCTCTGGCTTTTTTTTTTCTTTTCTTCCCCTCAGGATTGTTTTGGCTATTCAGGGTTTTTTGTAGTTCCATACAAATCTGATGATTTTCTTGTTCTATTTTTTTAAAAAAATGCCATTGGAATTTTGATAAGGATTGCATTAAATCTGTATATTGCTTTGGGTAATATGACCATTTTAACTGTGTTGATTCTTCCAATCTATGAACACAGAATATCTTTCCATTTCTTTGTGTTGTCTTCAATTTCTTTTAATAATTTTTTATAGTTTTCAGTGTATAGGTCCTTCATAGTTTTTCTTAAGTTTATCCCTAGGTATTTTATTCTTTTAATTGCAATCGCGAAAGGAATTTCGCAGACATTTCTCTTCTGAAACCTCATTCTTAGTATATAGAAACACGATGGATTTTTGTACATTGATTTTATATCCTACAACTTTCCCGTATTTGTTTATTGCTTCTAATAGATTTTTTTGTGGAGTCTTTAGGGCTTTCTATATAAAGAATCATGTAATCTGCTAAGTGACAGTTTTACTTCTTCATTCCCAATTTCGAGGCCTTTTATTTCTATCTCTTGCCTGATTTCTCTGGTGAGGATTCCAGTACTATATTAAACAGCAGTGGTGAGAGTGGGCATCCTTCTCTTGTTCCTGATCTTAGAGGAAAGGCTTTTAATTTTTTTTGTATGAGGATTTTCATATATGACCTTTATTATGTTGAGGTACTTTCCTTCTATACCCATTTTATTGAGTGTTTTAATCATAAATTGATGTCGTATCTTGTCAAATGCTTTTTCTGCATCTTTTGATGTGATTATATAATTTTTATCCTTTATTTTTTAAATGTGTATCACATTGATCTATTTGTATATGTTGAGCCATCCTTGCACCCCTGGAATGAACCCCACTTGATCATGATATATTATGTTTTTAATGTAGTCTTGTATCCGATTAGCTAGTATTTCATTTAGGCTTTTTGCATCTGTTTTTATGAGAGATAATGGTGTGTAGTGTTTGTTTTTTTTTTTGAGTGTTATACTTGTCAAGTTTTGGTATCAGAGTAATTTTGGCCTCATAAAATAAATTAGGAAGTAGGCAATCATCCACTTTTGATAAATGTCTCAGCATTTTACCCTTTGCCAGAACAGATTTATCTACCTTTCTCCATCATCAGGACAAGAAAGTAAAGCAGGAACAAATGAAACTCGGTAAAGTGTCTGGACCTCAGCCAAATACTAGATTTGTCTATGAAATAACTACAAATTAATGAATTTATGTTCAAGGTTTAGACATCAATGTGTCACTGGTGGAGTGAATGATAATCCAAAATACTGTGTTATCCTCCTGGACTTCACATAAAGAAAAGAAGTGGGAACAAGTAACCTAAAAACGTTATTGCTTGGAGGAAGCTGCTAATTACCTTCCCTGGATCAGGCCTCTAGGGCATTCTGTGCAGGTACGCTAAACTGAATCTCTTAGCCCAGTTGTACAAAGCCCACTTGCATTTTCTAATGCACATCTTTTTATTTGTGTTTGTGCAATGCTTCACTGACTAAAACTATTTAAAATTTTAATCTAAAAAGTCATCTTGATAAGAAGTCGTATAGTCAGGAACCAAATGAACCAGGCCAAAACAAGTGCAACTGGTGAGCATTCTGCCCTGAGCTTTGGTGTGCATTAAATAATTTAGCTTCCCAATTATGTTTCACTTATGCTTTCACTAAAGCTCCACAAATGCGTTTGAACCACTGAACCCAATATAGTTCTTGTGTTAAAATAAATTTTTTAAAGTTAAATTACACCTAAAAATAAAAGCGGGTATTGAAGGAATACCTCTAACCTGGCAACAATAGACCTTCATCTCAACCAGCATAGGCATCTATAATAAATGCATATTAAGGAATATCAACGTACAGATTATGAAAATCACAGAGAACTTTTTTTTTTTTTGGAGTCGGTCTTTCGGTCATTATCATTTTACAGATTGGACTATTGAAATAAATGATTTGCCTGAGTCTAACCATGTCAGGTTGTATTAGAACTTGAAAATGATTCAGAAGTTCTTGACTTCTAAATCTTGGCTAGTCAGTCAATGGCAGAAAAAAACTGAGACCCAGTTCTCTAGAGTCCCAGTGCTCTTTCTTCTCTATCACACGACAGCCTCTATCTGACTGGTCAATTATTAGTAGACTTGTGTTTAAAAGTAGAAGTCAGAGAGGGTCTTGCCAATTATTTTGCCCCATCTCTTCCCACGAATGCTAAGTTAATCCCTAACAGCCTGGCAACAAAAAGAATTTCCATAAACAGATTGCTTTTGTGTATATGCTTCTCTCTCACTTCTTCTTTCCCTTTTCCTGCGATTATATGTTGTGAAAGGCAGAATCCATGAAAGGACCAAGTGATAATCAATTCAAGTCCAAACAACCGGGACAGAAAAATAAAGCAGGAACACTATCTTCCTGCCTGCTTTGGGGGTGACAACTGGGCCAGTAGTAACTCTCAGATTACCCATGTGGCTGCATTCCTCTGGTTCAGGTTCGCTGTGCTTCAGGGGCAAACTAAAAGAGACTGAAATGAATCTGAGGGTCATCCCTGGGGTCAAGGTGGCAAAGCTGTGGCCGCAGTCACATATTAAAGGAGAAACATTTCAGTATTGCCTAGAGGTCTTAACTGTCAAATTTCAGATTTATGTTTGTGTGGCTTGGTGTTCATTCAGACCAAGGATGCAAGACTCTCATTTGATCATCAGGCAAATATTATTTTCACGGACTTGTTGGCACACGAGAATGGAGTTGCCCTGGTCTCCCCTTCCCCATCAGAATGAATGTGCCTCCAGCCGGAGAGTGCCGCCCTTTCTCCCCAGCCCATCCCCACCATGCCAGCACTTCCGGAATAACAGTGCATCTCACCATGTTCTCAGGATCGCCCTCCACTGATATTCCCCAGTACAAGGAGGGCTTCTAGGGAACTGACACATACATGTAGCTCCACTCCCTCAGTGCTAACATGACAGAGTGCAGTACAGATTGGATAACCCCTAAGGACAGCAAAAAGGGGAATGATGAGGATAGAAGTTAGAAGAGGACAACAAAATTTTGGAAGCTGAATAGTAGATGGATGAACAGAAGTCTGTGGGAAGCAACTAACCAAAACTTCATGATAAATCAGCCAGAGTTGGCTGCAGAACCCCAGGAAGGCTTTGAGATTTTGATAGTGGGTGTGCAAATGTCAGAGAAAAAGAAGCAGAATGAAGGGAGTTGTATGTGGAACATTAGAACTACAGATCTTCCTGGATCTCATAGACCTCCCTAAGTCCAGCAAAGGGAGAATATCCATTTTATAGAGAGATTATTAAATCAGAGAGGGTCAGAATTGAGGGATCCCAGAAACAGATGAGTAAGGATAAGAAATTATGTGGAAAAGGGGACTAAGTGAAAGGTCTACAAACTGAATGTTGAGATTCCACAACCCACTCCACCCTATAGGCCCTTCTCATGCTTGCAGGTAGAATGTTGGGGAGGAGTCCTCTCTGAGAAACTGGTCTACCCAAAGGAAAAGACCCATAGGTGCTGACCTTTGGGAATCATTTACCAAACAACTTGAAAGGAAACCTACCAGTGACAAGACCTGCTGTGCATACAGGATTCTCAGATTTTTTTTTCTTCACTTCTAAATAGATATGGATATATAAAGTTCAAAATATTTGTAAAATCTTCTAAAATAAGATAGAAGTAAGCCCAGCAAATAGAAACAGTATCCAAGTTTCTCTGTATACAAGAGAAGCAGAAACAGAAACCATGCAGGGAGCAAAAGAAACCTTAAAACAAGTGGAATAAAATTTAAATCGATATTCTGAGAGCGATAAGGAGAATATAAAGGAACCATAAAACAAGGACAGTTGTAAAATAAGAGGGGAAACTTTCAAAGAATGAGAAAAAGGTCTCAGAAATTAAAATCTGGTCTTCCTGATAGAAGGGATGCAAACACAGTAAAAGGATTAAAGGATAATGTTAAGGAAATCCCTCACTAATAGATGAAAAGACCAAAAAAAAAAAAAAAAGGTAGGGGTCGGAGCAAAAAAAAAAAAAAAAAAAATTAGCTGAATAGTCTAAGACCCCGATTCTCTAATTGTACTTGTATCAGAATCACCTAAGGGGGCTTGTGAAACCAGATTGCCGGGCCTTCACCTTAGAGTTTCTGATTTGTGAAGTCTGGGCTACAGCCCAGACTGCACATTTTCAGCACTGTCATGCAGATGTGGCTGATCCATGGACTAAACTTGGAGAACTACCGTTCTAGGATATTTAACATCTAAATAACAACAGTTCTGATGGAGAAATTCAGAAAGCAGAGTGGGGAGAAATGATGAAAATTTTTCAAGAACACGAATATCCAGATTGAGAGAGCGCACTGAGTGCCCCGCACAATAGATGGAGTAGATTCACCCCCAGGAACATAATGATGACATTTCTGAACCTTAGGGATAAATACTTCAGGGATAAATGTGCCAAGCAAGAAAGAAAAGAAAGAAAAGGAAGGAAGGGAGGGAGAGAGGGAAGGAAGGGAAGGAGGGAAGGAAGGGAAGGAAGAAAGAAAGAAGAAACTTGTTCATATATAAAGAATAAGGAATCGGAGTGAACTCGAAATTCTCAATAGCAGCACTGATCAAAGAAAGACAATGAAGGAATACATTCAGTGTATTAGGAGAAATGATTTTCAAAGTAGAATCCTGTGTGCAGCCAAATTTCGAATAAATATATTTTCCAGCATTAAAGTCTTGAAAAATTTACCTCCTATGTACTGTTTCCCAAATAGCCACATGAACATGTTCTCCTACCAAAAGGGAAAGGAAACACTAAAGAAGAAGCTTTAGGTTCCAGGAAAGAAGATCCTCTGCAGGAAAGAGGCAAAGGGAATGCTCAGGACGATGCTACCACAGGAGCTTCCGAGATGAAAGCTGAGTGGCAGGCTGCTGAGCCTGGGGTGAGCAGTAGCAGCGCCCCTAAATGAACCCTGACGAGTTCGCCTTCTTTGGAAAAAGGTGGTAGTTCTTTAGGAGAGCTGGGGGGTAGTTTACCTAGAAAGTAAGGCAATTAAAAAATACATTAACCCTAGCTAAAATAATAAAATATGGTATAAGAAGGTGTATTTAATCATTGTACACTGTGACTCTACAGTGAACATAGTCATATTTATGTATTAATGAATATATATTTACATATATATAAATTAGAAATTATTTGTAAATTGTGCTACATTTATATTGAGAGAAATAAGAGAAGTATGTTTTGGATGGGGAGAGATAGTAATAACAACTACAACTGCATTGTTACTTTTCTTGGTAGAAAATCATTAAATAATATTTTAAATGAAAAAAATATCAAAAAATAAGAGAAGAATCAATGAGAGTTGAGTATGATCCTTCCTCCACAGGTGTCATAGGCCTCAAAATACTAAGTCTAGAGAGCTAGTATAGACAGCTGCAAACTGGAGCCCTCCACATAAAAGAAGGACCTTATTTACTATGATTTTTTTGCACTCGAGCAAATCTGGAGAGAGAATATATTTTAAAATCACATGCTCTATAAATTACTTCAGTGGTCCAAATGTTTCAAAGCAAAAATCCTAGCAAGGACAGTATCTCTTTGCTTTCATCGTAACTATGTGATGTTAATTTAATTGAGCCAGACAGTCTAACCCTCCACCATCTCCTCATCAAATTCCTGACCGGGGAAGGCTGGCTGGTAGACAGTTTTATTGGCCCCATTGGGATGTGACTGTAGAATATTGAGACTTCTTTTCACGTGCCTTTTGGTACTTGACTGTTTGTCAAGTTATAAGAGAAGCTATCTAATGGTTGAACCTTCTTGTCACCTTTCCAACTTCCCGCAAGCTGAAAGCAAAGCCATTAATGTTCAGGTTCATATGTGCTTTTGGTATGCGATGGAATATTACTTCTAACATAATCACATGCTGATGGCTGATGACTTAGAATGCTGGGTTTTGCTACACTGTTTACTCTAACAGAGTCTTCTGGGTATGGATCACTACTATAGAAAAAGCTATGCTATATGCCTTGGAAAAGCTATTTGTTGATGAAACCCTAATTGTAAAATAGTTACCTCAGAGTACCTAAATGTAATTACATTAAGTTTAATTACATATCATTAATTATATAAAATATTTAAATTGTTATGTTGGATCATGCTGCAGGAGTTGCTGTACATTTTGCTTGTGTGTGGAGCAGATGTGCTTGAAGAGTTTGGATGTCATCCAGAAGTTAGTGAATTGTAACTGTTTAGATAATCAGAGCCTGATTTATGCCATCCGCTGAAAAACAATGGCTGCATATTTTTACTGATTTAGCTGTATCAAATATAGAGATGGAATACCTTATGCCTAGGTGATATTTTGAGAATTACGGCCTATTACAAACTTTAAGTTTAATCAGCCAAATATAAGGAAGTACAAAGCCTCATTTCTCATGTATATCAACAGTAGCCGAACAAGCATTTCTTATCTGTACTGGGAGAAAACCATTCCATTCCTTGCTATGAAAATGACACTTTATTTAGGGTGCCTGAGTTATCAAAGGAGTCTGTAGTTAAATCATATGCCTTGTTCTTCAGCTGTTCAGTTATTCAAATTATTTCACCATTAGTTGGAAACTGTTTGTAAACGGCACTGATATCCAGTTCTCTAACTTAATTGAAAAGCATGTGAAGTTTCCATATAAAGAGAATAGGAAACAGTCTGTAGAAACTAACAATAGACTTTGCTTTTCTAATATGTGACTAGTACTTATCAAATCTGATACTAAATGCAATGATTGATCTTCAATTTTGGTAAACAAACAGTAGTACTGTAATTTGCTCTCTTGAAGAGTTTGCTTTCATATTTATATTCATTGGGAGTACAGCTAAGTGGAAAAAAAATAACATTTAAATAGAAATGCTACAGAAAGGAAACATAATATGACTTGTGTTTCTGCTAATCACATATTTAATACAATTAAAGTATAAATTTTACTTTTGTCTATGTGAATATCATATACTGTTAATGGTACCTTTGTTCAATTCAACTCATTTTAACAAAATTTTACAAAATTTGGCAAAAGAAAGTATCTTGTTAGTACCTCACCAGCCATAAATCATGACATGTCACTTCCTTTGGAGAAGATCTAGTCTACAGAAGTTTATTTTAAAGATGACTTATGCTTATAATTTGAAGAGCCAACATGTAAAAGAAAATTTTTTAAAAAGATAACTCCTATTTTAATGGAAAATCTTTAAAATTATATCATAGATAACTGTGTATATATGAAGAAATATATGTTTGGTTGTGTGGTGGGTCATTTAATAAGAAAATAATTGAATTCTATATAAATGAAGTTGACTCCGCCAAAAGGTACAATCTGAGTGTACAAATTTGGGGGCACGGGGCAAAGAGAGGAATTACAGTCACTAGGTAGACTATGAAATAGGGCAGATACCCCTTCACACTGAGGACAGGCCTTCGAAGACTTCTGTTTGGTAAGATCTGAAGCAGTTGAGTCTCAGTCAGTCCAGGTTACCAGCTTTCCCAGGGCTGAAGGTAACTGGTGGCTGTAGGATTTGGTTCACCTCGATTCCCACCCCTTAGTGGAGTACCTGCCAAGTGTGCCTGCTACAGTGTCATCCAAGCAGGCCCAGCATAAACGCTCCAGGTGATTCATGAAACTTTTGTTATTATTGACAGACGTTGTCTTATCTGTTTTGAACTCAGACTTGCCTTCTGACCTCAGCTCCAGTTCTATTTTATTTTCCTCAAGCCCTGATAAGTTACATCAGCTGTGCACCTCTTCCTGGCTCAGACCTTTAGGGGCTCTTTGTCTTCAAGGAGCAACAGGGGTGTCAGAACTCATCTCAGAATCACCCTTTTTTCCCTATGACAGTTTCAGGAAATAAGAACAATTTATCCCTGACAGCTTTAGAAACACCATCTACTAATTTATGCACTACTTCTCCTGGCATAATTGGGATCCAGACATGTTCTGCACAGCAGCCCCTGGCTTTGGGAGGGCCCAGGCTTACCAACTGCTACCCCTGGAGGAGGAAGAGCCAGAGGGTGAGCAGATTGTGTCTTTTCAAAGAAAAAACAGAGGTGTCTAGGATGTTGGAAGACAAAGGAGGAAGCATTTGATAGGTCATCTGTCAGTAGGCCTTGATAGAGGCTGGTAGGAGAACAATGGAAAACCACTTCAAAGTGAACAATGCCGTGCTGACTATGTGCCAGTTTAATGCAACAAAAGGAAAGAAGACATGTCAGCTATTAAAACACATTTATTAAGGGGTGTCTTTTTAACCCCTTAGCTTTTTCCACTATTTTTCTTTCCTGAATGGGTGGAAAAATGAATGAGTCTATCAAAGCAGGAGGGAGGCGTAGGTTGCCAACTTTCTGGAAAGTCAAGCAGAAATATTTGCATTAATTAAATATTTATTATTGGAATAGAGGTTGTGTAGCGAATGGAAAACAAGTAAAATTCTTGATGGTTTCAGGTAATCTCACATGTTTGAAAATTCCAGAGAGTAAACCCTCCCTTACTCCTTGCCTTTGTTTTTATTTTCAATTATATCCAACATAAAGTAGGATCAAATGCTTAGCTTGAAGTTTAGGGGAATAAAAATGAGATTTCTGTTTTTAAAGCTATGATGTATGAACATGAGGCAAAGAAAAAGAAGGGTATTTTCATATCTACATCATTGTGATAACTAGAAAAGAGGCAGAAAAACGTAAGTGTTGTTCACAAAATGATCTCTCATCTTGAAAGTATCTGATGTGTTAGTCTACACTATGAATTTAGAGATGAAAGAATAAATATCAAAATGAAGTGAGAACATCAGACTTCAAGAAATTCTGTATGCATTTAAAACAAGGAGCTACTCAGCATCGAATTCTGTCTTTGACACAGGGGTAGAATATGGTTTTTTTCTTTGTGAACTTCTCAGGTAATGGAAGATTGGATTAAAACTGCTCTTTCTCATATCTGTTCACGTTGCTGCAGATTCCTGTTGAGGACTTATTTTTCCATAAGTGAAGAACAGTTTATCTTTCTGCCACTGGTTGATTTAGTTCAAATAAGACGTGGAGCTGACAAATTCGTTTGTGCCCAACTCTTGTCTCTTCAACTTGATGTAAGCGCCTCGTGTGCATGATCCATGTCTCATCTCTCTTGCTGATCTCCAGATTGGGGGATGTGATGATAGATACATTGGCTTTTTCATTTATTCATTTATTCGGAAATATTTATTGAGTTTTTCTACTGTACCAGGTATGGTTCTTGATGCTGGTTATTCAGCAGAAAACAAAATAAATGTAACTCCATAGGCTTATTATTCTAAACAGGGATCGCAGATAATAGCAAATAAACCCAGAAGATGGTATAAGTGTTTGAAAGTGCTTTGAAGAAGGACGAAGTGTGGTGAGGGAATAGTGAATGATGGGTGTGTTCTTTAGGTGTGGTGGCCAGTTAGGGCCTCTCAGAGGAAATAACTGGAGAGTCATTTAATAAGGTGATAGGACTATCTGTCCAAGCGTCTGAGGGGAAAGTTTCTGCAGAGGAAAAAGCAAGCTCTCAGGCTCTAGGGGAATTATGCTTGATGTGTTCTTCAGATATCAAGTAGCCAGTGTTATGGAGTGACATGATCAAGGGGAGGACGGTAGCAGGGGTTAGATCATGTGAGCCCCTTTAGACCCTGGTAAAGGCCTAGAGTTTGTTGGCTGACAAGATGATACAACCCCTTTTGCCCAGTATTACCTTTTAAATTTTAGAAACTGGTTTAGGGATGATTACAAGTGAACTGTATTTTCAGGTAAACAGTCATAGCCCTTCACTCTTAATAATGCTAATGTAACCCATTCAAAGCCCCCAGACCATTACAGGACTAGGGAATATAGCAAGTATGGGGATGGAGTACCAGAATGAGGCAGCCGCTGCCCCCTTGGAGATGAAGAATGACTTAAGCGCTGAGTACTTAATTAAATCGGGACATATCTAAATAGAATGCTTTTGTCTCTATATGCTCAAATTATTTAAGCATCAACTTTAAGTAAAGTCATTGTTGGAAAATAATTATACATCATTAGGTTTCTTCCCTATATATATTTGCAATATTTGAATAGTACACCTAATTTTATGTGTATATAAATGTAAAAGCTAGCAGCCTGAAAAACACTGCCTTCTCTGTGAATATTACATACACTAAAGTGCAACTGTTATATTTTGACTCTTTATGAAATATACTGTCATTTTGTTGAAAAATATTTTGCATTTTCATCCAAAGCTTCCCCAGCAGGAATTCGATTATATATATATTTCTATGCATAAATATATGACTATATATTCACATATATTTATATGAATATATTATATAATATATATTAATAAATATAAAATACATAAAATATACAAAATATATATTTCTATATAAAAGATGTACATTTCCTCTGTTGTCAATGGAAACTGATTATATATTATGACAGAGCTTATATTTATCATTAGCTTAGTGACCCCTGCTGGGGAGGCTTAAGATAATCATCCTTAAATTCAGAGTTGGGGTTTCGGCAAAATAGATGCTTGGACCTCAAACAAGAGTTCTTCATAATTTGGGACAATTGATTTTGCAAATTGATCACCATTTCCATCACTGGAAGCTGATTATTCACTGGAGGCGAATAGGCCTTGTCGTATGACTGAGAGTATGACCAATTCTAAAAGCGACGTATCCATAATTAGCACATTCTTTCTCATCGTCTGTCTCTATTTCCTCACATTCTTGGTTCTATTTTATAGTATTTGCCAAGTGGCGCTTCCTGACCTCTTTCCAATATGCTTTTTTAAAAAAAAAAAAAATCAAAAGGCACAGATGATGTCATTTTCCATCAGAATCTTTTTTCTCCATCACAATAGCATTATTCAGTATCATATGCCAACATTTGACATCACATTTGAAAAACTAAACTTTTGAAAAGGGAGTAAACGCCCCACAGAGCAGAAAGAAGCCTTATAGTATTATTTTCATGAATATTTAAAGGGCCAGATGCACTTTTGTCAAAGGATAAGCTTTTATTCATGTAGACCTGTGCACTATTTTAGATTCTTTGCATCTCCAACCCAGATCGTGTTGTCATAACCAATCAGTTTTGATAAACCAATAGGAATAGTATCTACCACCCTACATTAATCTCTGTACAAAATAAGAAAACAGTACTATTTCGATATCATTTATGCTTTGGACAAAGCATTAATGCTGGCTACTGATATTAGAAGATCTGTGACTTGTTAGAACTGACCTAAGCATATTTAATAGTAACATTTGAAAGTGAATATTTATTTAAAATAATTCTGTTAAAAGTGATGTTTTTGTGTGTACATACAGTAATTCATAGGCTAGCACTATAAGATGTCAATAGGTAAACTCTCAACTAGAATCCAACTCTGAATCTTTCAGCTAAGTCTTCAGTAAATGGTTTTTCTCCGTGTACTCTCATTTTTATGAGAAATGGGTACAGGGGATATATAGGATGATATAAGACTGAAGTCACTTTGTCTCCCTCCCTCCCTTCCCTAATTTTTACCTTTTTGTCCTAGCTTTGAAGAAGACCTTAGATGCAATAACTCCACTTAATTTAGTATATTCTGTGTTTCGATACATAATAAAATCTTGCTACTTAGAGTGAGCAGACCTCTCCTTTGAGTGGATAATGTCCTTTATTTTTAAAAATTTCTTCTGTGAGTTGGAAGGAGATAGTGACATTCATTATATGATAAACTTCCCTCCCATTTTTAAGCTGAATTCCAGATTTCATTTGGATTTCAACAGTTTTTTTATTAATATTCTCTTCCTGTCTAAAATTGCACCTAGAACACCATATTGCATTTAGTTGCCATCTCTTGTTAGTCTTCTCTGGTTAGGAATAATTTTTCAGTCTTTTCTTCTTTTTCTTGACTTCAACAGTTTTGAGGAGTACTAGTCAGGGATTTTGTAGAATGCCCTATAATTTAGAATTGTCCGATCTTTATTCCATGTGTAGACTGATGTTCTGTTTTCTGAGGAAGAATGTCACAGAGATGAAGCGTTCTTCCTATAACCTCGTAACAGGTGGTAGATAATCCACATGACTTGTCACTGGTAGTGTTAACCTTTCTTGCTTGGATAAAGTGGTATTGGCTACGTTTCTCCATTGTTAAGCTATTAGTTTTCTCTTTCCTCTATGTTTTGAGAGTGAGTCACTGAATGTAACTCATTCTTAACGTGGAAGGAGATAAGGGCCTTTTCCAAACATAGGATATGCGGCCTGATGGGATGGAAAGGAGTAGATGGATAAAAGCTGTGGCTAGGTGTGGATCTCATTGCTAATCTTTTACTGAAGACTCAAGACATGAAAGAGAACACATTGTCTCGTTAAAAGTGGGCAGACCGTGATGAGGCCAATTCTTCCACCTGAGGTTATTAATCTTATTCCGTGCTTCCCTTAAGTTCAGGGTGCCACAGCTGAGGCGTAGGCTCTGCCGCAATGGCAATAGCTGGATTGGCAGGGCCGCTCTCTCCTATGGCCGTTCATGCTCAAGGAAGTGGGAATGGGCTTTCACGGTGCCGCTGCCACAGCTTTCCCCAGTGTACAAGCCCCGCTGTGTCCCACTCGCTGGTGCACCATTAGCCATAGCACATCACATAACCAGGTGCAGAGCTGGCGCCGCAGGCACAAGGGAAATGGATAACCAGAGATATGAATCACTGGGAAGCCTTCATGTAACAACGACAGGTAGCTAAATGGAGCGTAGAACCCAAATCAGTCCGACTTCAGTACCATCTCCACTGTAGCTAAGAAATGTATTCTGTTCTTCTGTTATATTTATTAAAGCAGGAAGCCCAACTCATACTTTAGATTTTCAGTAATAAAGATTGACATAGAAAGAGCTTTCTGTTTAATCATTTAGATAATTAGCATATTTGGTGAACCATATTCTTTCCTCTGCATTTTAGTACTTTAAAGTATTGAAGAAGTAAGGAGTCCTGGAACAGGAATCAGTCAATCTGAATATCGTATCATATTGTGACCCATGTGTAGGTGGGTAGCCTTCAGCAAATGATTTACCCTTTCTTGGCCTTAGTTTAATTGTCTGTAAAATGAGGATGTTCAGTGGCCTTTAATGATTATTCAGCTCTAGAAAGTCCTGTGAAATAGTCTTTATTTTTAATTTACATCTTTTCCTTTATCAACTCTTATTGTTGAACAGAAGAAGCTAGATATGTAAGTCTAGTTAGATCTAAGCTGGAAAGATTAGCAGAACCAGTCTAGATTGGTGGTTAACAGAAGCAGGTCTTCATAGTCAGAGGCAGAATGAATTCAAATCCTGACTCTATCACTAGCACATCTTGAGGTCTCATGTGTAACCACTCTGTAAGTGGTAGTAGTTATAGGTGGTTCCTCACAGAGGTTGAGGGGATTGAATTGAATTAAAGTACTCAGTAAGACATGTGTTGTATAGCAAGTTCTTAATAAATGATGTCTACCACTGTTTTTAGCAATAACTACTATTGATAATAATAGCAGATCAGACAAATAAATGTTTCATCCCATAACATGTTAAATTGTATCCTCTATTAATCAATATATCCGTGTAAATAACTTATGCCCAGAGAGTCTCTTACTAGAGGTGTTTGTGGGGGGATTTTTTAGTTCATGTTACAGAAGACTAAACTGAGGCCAAGTATTTCCATGGCAAGCTTGGTTTTGTGGTGGGTACCAGAGACAGAGTGAAGTTAAATGTGGCCCTGTCCCAAGTCTAATGGTAGGTCCAGTGACAGATTGGTTTTTGTTGTTTTCTTTCTTTATCTGGGGTTTGTTTTCTTTTAGGAGCCATTAGGCCTTAATTCACACAGCTCAGGACGTGGGACCTGACCTGTTTTACTACTCAGTGAGCTTTTCTTAGAGGTTGATTTTCTTATACCTTGAATCAAAATCATTTTTGGGTTATAAACTTTATTTTCTTAACTAGATTGCAGATGCCTTAAGGGTAAAGAAAACATTTTTGATATCTTTGGTTTTTTCCTAAGTACTTAATTATGGAAACATGAACATAATACATCCTCTAATAGATTTTTTTTTTTTGGTAGCCCAAAGAACTCTGAGAAGTAGTGACATTTGACAGCAAATAAAGTTAGCCAACATTCTGTGATAGACATGATATAATATATTTCATTTAGGGGATGAATTTTAACACAAGGGGTTTCAAATTTCTTTCAGTAAAATTTCTTTCAGTATCACAAATATTGCCTGTAATTTTATCCAGGTAGCATATATTGGCATCACTAGAGCTAATTCATTAATGCAGAAATACTCTTTGCCCCATGATTACGGAGAAGTAAGTGTGGATATATTAAATGAGAGGTAACAAAGACTTAAATATTAGCATGCCCATTCTTGAGCCCCTGCTGAGGCCAAAGTACTTGGAAGAGTTTGCATAGGCCACACGACGATAAAAATTATTGTAACAGATGCTACGTTATATTTCTCTACTCTCCTTGGCTCTGTTACTGTGGTTGTTGTCGTCGTTGTTGTCATCATCATCATCATCATCATCATTTTAGTTCAACTCATAAAAACATCTATTCTGCCCAATTTTAACAAACTGAAGTCATCTCTCACTGGTAAAGAAGGGAGAAATGCCTTTCTTTGGAGATAAAACCGTTGACAACTTACAAAACTAGATGGTCAAATGAAATGTCTATGACAAATTCATTTTCTCTTTCACATTTGCTTTCTGACAAAATGGAAAAGAAAAAAAAAAACACCTTACTCAAGAAACTACTTCACTCTGTTTTTGATTTTCCACATGAAAGGATTCTATTTAAGCATAGGAGGGTCTATGGATGCTGGCTTCTTGTTGAGCAAGTGTATTAATACCTTTCCTCCTACAACTTGTAGCCTGATCAACTGCAATTATTTCAGCAGCCAAAATACCCAGGACTCTGAAAACAAACAACTCAAATGCTTTTAAAAGTCAAGGCTAAGGCTAAATATAAACAAAAGAAGTATTTACTGCATGCACTACCTTCCCACGTAAGTGTGTGTAAACTACATGGAAGGCTGTAAAAGGGTACGAATGATGGGAGATAGCATGTCACTCCTTGAATGGACACTGTAGTTTTGATTATACTGATCAGCTTTTGCCCTTTAGACAGACATTGCGAACTCCGCCCTCCCTCTCTGAGCCCCGCAACTGCTTGGAATCCATGTGACAGCATGGCAAGATTAACCTTAAGAAACACACAAAAGGCAGAAAACAAATAGCACTGCTGCCATCTCATTGGTTGGCGTCCTCCTGGGATGATATGTAATCATTTCTTCAGGCTTAGAAATCAGCATCGTGGTCTTTGGAGTAGTAGTGAAGCTCCCAAGCCTGTGGGTTTTGTCTCGTCTATTGTTTATAAGAGTTCATTCATTTTGCCATTAATTTTAACAGAGATGCAAGGTTTGCTTCTTTGTTGTCAGTTTTAAATTTTGGAGAAAATAAATCAGAACAATGGAAAGAGAACAAATTCTGCTCCTAAGATTTAT
Organism: Rousettus aegyptiacus; assembly: GCF_014176215.1. Taxonomy (NCBI): domain Eukaryota; kingdom Metazoa; phylum Chordata; class Mammalia; order Chiroptera; family Pteropodidae; genus Rousettus; species Rousettus aegyptiacus. The sequence continues at coordinate 78,886,221 of NW_023416287.1, forward strand.
GTGCAGGTCAGCAGTGTTAAATTTCTTTCTGCTCAACACGTAAGAGGCTTTAAAAAAAAATAAATTATTGTCCTTGAAAAAAAAAAAGTGCTCAAGCATTAGTATGAAAGGACGTTAGGAGAGAATCATTATCATCCCTGCGTGTTTACAAAGAACACACATGAATATACACACATAGTCAGAAAGTAGTTCTTTAAGAATTTCATGCCACGGAAGATTTAATTAACCTTTTCACTAGGAAACCAATTCTGCTCACTGCCTTCATTATTTCTTCTTTCAGTTTCCACCCCATGGCTCTCACACTTTATTTCTTTTCTCTTCTTTTATCGCCCCCCATCCCTTCAGCCCATTCTTTCATCAATGATTCTATTGTTAAATCTGCCAGCTGGTATTGAAGTCACTTATTCCTCACTATTTCAGACAGCAAAAACCTTACTTCCAGACTTTACCTTTTTGCTGTTACCTGCTTTATTGCATCTTCTGTTCCTCCTCAATTTTTAATTAAAAAAATCATATTGGCCCAAGAGTATAAGGTCAGTTGAAAAGTTTGACAGTCTGCAATGGATAAAGCTTTGAAACATTGTTCCCACAGGGCATAAAAACTTGTCTTAAATGGATATTAATTATGGAAATAAAACCAAAGGAAATCCACTATAATAATCATTTGTTGAATGGTGATATGAAGGAGTTTATAATTATAATCATCATCCTAATTTTACTATTATTATGTTTTTGTTTTAAGTTTTAGATATTAAAAAAGACTCGAACACAGGAAGTATACCTTTCTGCAAACACTGAGGAAGATATTTAAATTTCATGCAAATCAGCATTACATTTTTCATAGTGTACTCATTCTCAAGAAAACTTTTAGAAGTTATTTTTATTGTTGTTTTTTGTTGTAGATGATTTATAGCTGTTTCCCACTGCCTTCCCGCCTATCTATTGTTAAAAGACAGTGAGGGTGTATATTCATATAGCCCCCGTGCTTGTAATGCCTAGACATGTCGGTTGCTAGGTAACAGAATACTAGAAGGGAAGCAGAGCCCACAGTGTGTATATCTGATCTAGCAGAAATGCAGAAACCTCCACAGGAGAGAAGTTCTCTGCATTTCCTTGTATTTTGCTGAACCAAACAGAATTATCATTGCATGACAAAGTACCACTTAGCCTTATGGAACTTCCTGGCATTTTCAGTTTAATCATTGCTGTAAAGAATCCCTGAGTCTTGCTTCGTTAGTTCTACAAGATTGTGTGTTGGGTTTACTTCCGTGAATCAAAATTTTATTGTTCGGGATCTGTTCCCTTTGGCTCTTTCTAGGTTAAAGTTCATCTCACCAGTTACTTGAATTGAAATCTTAGTTTCCGATCTTATATTCTAACAGACATTTTATGTTTGTGCATGTCTTGCATAAACAATACTGTGGCTAGAATATGAAGTCAGCTAATCAAGCAAAATTGCTTAGAATTCCACCACTGTAAAAAAGGGGAAAAAAAAGTACTCTTCTAAAAGCCTTAATTTTTAATTAAAGTAAATGGGTCGCATGCAAGTATTAGGCGACATGACAAGATCAGAGATGTAGATTCATTTTTCAAACATTTCCTTGGGGGCCACTGTGTGCACCGAGCACTGACTTTATGGCAATTGACACAGCACTCTGGCCCCACAACACATGCAAGGAGAAGTATACACAGATCATTACATTGTGGGAAACCTTGAAGCAGATTCTAAGGAGAGTGCTTTGGGAAGACAGGATAAGGCAACCAACTAGGCTTGGGGGAATCAAGAGGTGTCAAGATGCTGTGCTTAACATAGGAGGCGCTTCCCAGGGAGAGAAGGCAAGTGACCTTTCCAGGGCTTCCCAGGTAACTCTCACTCATTCATCAGTGCAAACTACTGTTATGTAGGTAGGGAAGCCTTCCTGGATCCCTCTACCCAATGGGGTTCCTTCCTCATGTGTTCTATCAGCTCCCTGCTCCTTTCCTTTGGAGGGCTTGTCTCAGTTTTTAAGCGTATATTGAACAGTATTATATAATACTTCAATAGAGATGACTGCTTTTCTCCATCACTAGACTCTTCATTGCCTCAAGGAAGGGACATAGCAATTGTACTCACATTATCCCCATGGAACAACACAGTGCCTTGGACATAGGATGAACTTAATAAATGTTGAATGAATGGGTGAGTGGACTTGCAAATCGTGTCATTTAGGTGGCTGCCTTCCCTAATTTTATGATATGGGTGACCAAGCTCATATTTCCCATCTTTGATCTTCCTAAAAGAAAAATTTTTTTCATAGTACACTGCCCTTCCTAAATCTACCATACATAATCTGTCATAAATCTAAATCTACCAGATACATTCTATAATTTAACCTTTTACCGAGTATATATAACATGAAGGAGAACACTGTTAGATGAATTCTGTGGATAAAGCACAGAAAAGGAAATTGCTGGTAAGTTCTTACATTGACCCAACTACAGTGCCTGAAATTCTCCCAGAGTTTATTAATACATTACTGCGGAGGATGGGGATTGACATTCACTAAGTACTTGGTTCATGTCAGAAATTATATATTCCCTGAACCTATACTATACTACAGAATACAGTTTACATAATTGTGTTAACTGTGTTTTACAAAGAAAGATACTGCTGTCTAGACAAGTTACATGGTATTTTCTTAAGCTCACAGCAAGCAAGTGTCAGAACTGATTGTTAACCCCAGGTAAGTTTGGCCGTAAACTCATAGTCTTTACATTATTCCTATTCCCTACCCATCAGCCTTTACTATCTGAAACCTGAGAACTGATTTATACATATCAAATATTTTCAGAATCCAGACTTGCCAGTTAATTTCCATGTCATTGGGGAGATGATGCGACAGTTACAAACACAAAAATATTTTAAGGATACCCATCTGTTAGCTTGATGATAGTTTAATTCTTTTTGAAGGAGATAGCATTAGGCAAAATGTTTCAGAAGTAGAAAAAAGTCTATCTATCTATCATTCTATCTATGGATAAGTCATACTTTGTTGCCTTTTTGAAGCAGGAAGAGTTTCTGATCAGCCCCCTTCGTCGGCATATATTAAATATTGAGAAATTGCTTCTAATTCTGACTTGGTCTGGGGGCTGGCACAGATGGCCCTATGGTGGACACACTGCTGGGTTGAATTAGAATCAAGTCTTTTCAGTCAGCTTGCTCAGCAGTATGAAGAGCAGATAATGTGAGGAGACTGTGTTCCATTCACAAGAGAAAGTAACCTTAAGTCCTTCTTTTTGTTAGCATCTAATGTGGAAATTTAACTTTCACGGTTTTAAATAGAGTCCTTCCCCTTCTTAAAAGATGCTATAATTGTGATACTTTGAATATTTCAATCCTAATTTTGTCACACTTAAATTTAGGGAGTTAATAAATGTTTTCAATATTGTTTATGATAGAAGCCTTGAGAATCTGCTAACTTAATTTCCACTAAAAGCACTTAACTTTGTGAAAGCCACTCCCAACTTGCCATTACCAACTATACAAATAGGGCAATTTGCTAATGGGGTGCCATTTGTGGCAGTTTATGGACTGCCTAACTTTACCCAATTTACTCGCCAAAGCACTTCCAAATATGAACCAGTTAATGTGAAGCGTCGATGGATTTTAATGCAATAGAAGAACACATTACCTATTTAGACATAAATAAATAATAACATCATTTCGAAATGACATTCACTCTATAGACCAATTACTAATGGCACAGAAGTGAGCAGAACAACCATAACAAAAAATCCTGCTGTGATGAAACATATAATCGAATGAGAGAAACGAGCATTATTTAAAGGATTTGGAGGCAAATACATTCCAGGCTTAGGAACAAGAAAATGGAATGGGAGGAATCCTGGCATATTCAAGGAACGTGAGGAAAGGTAGTGGGCCTGGAGAACCAAAAGCAAGGGGAAAGGTGGCGAGTGCTGAGGCTGGAAAAGGTGATCAAGAGCTAGATCCTGTAGGCATTGCTTTGGTCCAAACGTTTGCGCCCCGTCCCCAAATTCATATATTGAAATCCTAATGCTGTACACAATGGTATTAGGAGGTAAGGTTTTGGAGAGATGCTTAGGCCATGAGTGTGGACCCTCATGAAAGGAATTAATGCTCATAAAAGAGACCCCACAGCACTCCCTAGCCCTTTTCCATCATGGGGGGGACACAGCAGTCTATAGACTGGAAGAAGGTCCTTACAAGAACCTGACCACGTTGGCATTCGGGTCTGATTTCTGGCCTATACAACTGTAAAAAATAAATTCCTATTGTTTTATAAGCCACCCATCTGTGGCGTGTGTTATAGGAGCCTGAACCAACTAAGCCAGAATTTATGCATTTATTTATTTATTTATTTGATAAACACTCAGCATCTGCTATGTGGTGCTATTCTGGGGATATAGAAGTGAATCCCTGAGATGAATCTCTGAGAAGATAGATAATTAACAGCTAAACCCATACGTATAGAATATTGTAGGGACTAAGTGTTAGGAAGAAAATTAAAGCAGGTGAGGTGGGTAGAGAGTGACTGGGACAAGGGTTGCTGGTCTCTGGGGAGTGGTTGGGAGGAGAAGCTGAGATTGGAATAGAGATCTAAAGAAAGTAGGTTTTAGCCTTTCTTCCTAAGAGCAAGTGCTAAGTCACTGAAGGATTTTAAGGAGAGAGATGGTGTGAAAGGATCAACATGGCTGTAGAGAACAAAACATGTCAGAGGAAAGAGGAGAAGCCGGGGACCAGTGAGGCAATCCCTGTAGGGAGATGCAGGCGGTACGTACCGTGTAGGTGTAGGGCAAGCGGCTGAATGAGGATGAATTTCATCATTGGAGCTGGTTCTTAATCCCATGTGGTTCTAAGTAGACAATGCTGTTTTTGAGAAAAAAAAATGTTCTGAACTGGGAGTGAGAAAAATGATTTCGAGTCTTTATCTGTTTCACCTTGAGCTACATTTCTGTTTTATACCTATAAAAAGGGGTATTGATGCCTGGATTTTCTACCTTTTATGCTTTTGTAAAGAATAGATCTATGGGAAAAAAAGACTTAAAATATGTAAAGTACTACATTGTGTAAAGGGTAAGCAGTTGTTATTCTGCCGCAGTTCGGTCGAACACTATAAATACTGTTTTTCCACTTTCGAGGATGTGCAGCTTTTTATCCTTCTGAGTTTTCAGAGTGAATACAGAGGTGATACAAAGAAACCCACTTGTAAATTATTTATATTGCGATTTAGATAGCATAGACATATGATTTAATGTTAATTGACATATTGATTGAACTTAACTGACAAAATATCTATATTTCAACAATTTCTAAACCATGGCCTGTGTAGTCCAAATTTAAGTTAAGGTATGGAGCTAAGTGTTTAGATTCATGCCCAATTATGCTGAGTTTATTCATAACCGTTTAAGAGCTCCCTTTGGAGAGTCTCAAAAAGGCCTCAAAGACAGGAAGGGAAGGAAGGTACATCTCCAGAGGTCAAGGACCCTCTAGTTTAGAATCCTTGTGCCATCCCTTTGCAGAACCTGTGGTTCAGAACTTCTCTCTACTCTGAGTCAAGAACGAAGAAGAACCTTTGTTTTATGAATATTTGCAATTAGAAAATTCATATAGCCCTTGGTGGAAAAAACAACCAATGGAATTCTTATATGTAGATGATATGAATGCATGTGAATAAAATCAGACTGCTAATTTATACTAGATGTTAGCAATCTCTAACTTACCGCTTGCTATAGGACATACACAGTTCTCATCTGTACCATGTTGTTCTGCTTATAACAGGGGTCATGTCCCTGAAGTTTTAATGGCACTCAAAAAAACTCACTTAATTTATTTGTGTGTGTGTTTTTTTTGCAATAGGTGTTCTTCTAACTCCCTCTGTCCATTTATTAAAATAAACATTTTGGACAGGTTGGTTTATTACCTTTGCAGTGAGGTTACAGTCCATGGATAGCCGACCTTTGTTGATCACTGTGTGACCAAATGAAATAAAGCACATGCATTGAAGCAGGGAATAAGATTTGAGGTTAGCGAGTTTGATGGAATCACAACCAGTAATTTAAAAATGTGACTGAATTCTTCCCACAATTAAAATCTTTCATTATGCTACTTCAAAGCTAATTTCTTTCTTGTTTTTCTGAATAGTTGCTTCCATTAATCTCACTCTAGGTAATGATGGTAATGATAGAATTATATGTAATCATTGCCTGAATTCAATATGCAACACATCAGTCCCTTTGTGCAGTGATTGTACAGCTCTCCACAATCTCTGGGTTTGGAAAGTTTCCATCATGACATTCAAAAGGCTCTGACATTTTGCATAACATCAGTCAAGACGGGTGTTCCAACTGTCCCTTGTCGTGATTGGGCAAACTCATCCATCTGGCTGGTGCCCGTGGAAGCTACGAGTGAAGGCAGGAGGGAGGCTCAGCAGGGCTTACTGTTTAGTTTCCAAAGGGCTTAAAATATTTAGGAAAAAAAAATTAAGAATAGGTACTTAGGCTGGCTAATGACACAAATCACAGTCTAAGTTGATTTATAATGTTTTTGTGCAAGGTGAATATTTATTGCAAAAATTGTATATCAGTTTTCCTAACATTTACAGCTACTGATGCTACCACTTATCATTCAGAAAGAAACAGGTTAGTGTGATTTCAATTATTTTTTTGCTATGTGGATGAAAATTTGCTTATGTTCTGAAAACAGAGTTTGTTCTAACACTCACTGTTCAATTTAGTTTGACTAAGATTCAATGCTGTCTGTATGTTCTCTCACAATAGAATTAGACGTGTGTATATCTTCTGATAATGAAATAGGCAGGTGGCTGTAAGGGACTGACTCGCTTTTATTCCATGCTTAATTTTTTCACCTTGCCTTTATTTTTTATCTCTCTATCTCAGGATAAGTATCAGGACTTTCGCGGTTTCCAGTAAATATTTACACCTTGTAATTTTACCCTGAACTTTTAATTTGATCCATTGATAATTTTTTTAAAGGATAGTGTCAGCACAAGTGTGGTATGGGTTATGGTGGAGAGGATGACAGTCACTTTGACCCCTAAGTCTGAAATGAGCTTTTTTTCATCCCTTTTAGCCACTCTTAATAGATCTTCTCTCTAGTTCTGAAACGAACCTTTGACCTATTGATATCAGCTACCTATTAGCATCTACTTGTTTTAAAGGTATTTCAGATTTACTTTAATGAAAATTGAAAACACTTGGTTTTCCCTCTCAAATTTAATCTTCCTGATTCTTACTTGTATCTGGAAACAGACACCACTATCTATTACTGGCTCGAATAAAACGATAGGAGCATTCTTGCCTCCTCTCTCTTTCTCCATCTCCCCACCCCAGCTATCGACAAGTCCTAGAAGCGTGGCCTCCAGAACATTCATTGAACCTGTTCTGACTTCTGATCTTTGCTACCTCTTTCTCCGCACCCCTGTCACCTCTCCCCTAGACGAATGAAATAATCCTATAATGATGTCTTTGACTCCATCTTTCCCTTCTGAACTCTTCTCACTTATCTTTCAAACCATAGTTAACATTGTGCCTTTTCCCGCTGTAAGTTCGGAATAACATTTTGATGCTTTAAACTGTCTTTTAAGTTCAACATGATGTATTCGGTATTACTCTTCTATTCCATCTTGTTCTCTTCTCCCCCTTTTTTACTATTCTCCAGTCACATTTTTTGATGTCTTTTTATATCTTTTATTAAATTTATTGGGGTGACATTGGTTAGTAAAATTATATAGGTTTCAAGTATACAGTTCTATAACACATCATCTGTACATTGCATTGTGCCCACCATCCAAAGTCAAATCTTCTGTCATTATATATTTGACCCCCTTTATCCTTTCTCCTTGTTCCCATTCCCCTTTCAACTGCCCTTTTATGAACACCTCAGTGTTGTTCTTACCTTAGGGCCTTTTCTCTGTCTTCTGGATTATCAGAGAGGGCTTCCCTGATCCCAAGTCACCTTCTGTCATACCACCTTATGTAAATTTTCTGCAGAGCTTTCTTTTTTCTCAATTGATTTACGTCTTGACTTTCTTCTTCCACTAGAGTGTGAGCTCCATGAGAATAGGGACCTGATTTCTCATGTTTACTATTTACGACCACGATATAGAAATCTGCCTGGCACACAGAACAAGCCCAGTAAATATTTGCAGAATAAATGGATGAACAAATGAAGTACTAATAAATTGGAAAAAGTCCCTGCACTCACATCCACAAAGTGCTCCCCCTTTTGGAAAAAGATCATAGACGTACATGGATAGCTACTGAAAATACAAAGTCACTCATTACATTAGAAAGCTGCCGAAATGGGGTAGACACAGCCCAAGCCTTCTCCTCAAGGGCTGTCTAAGAGTGCCTCTGGCAGCATCAACACTGGAGAAAACCCTGCCTTAATCCGAAGGGATACAGGCCATTCCACTGTGACCCACGCCCAGGATGTCTTTGCTCTCAGTATTGACAATGTCATTCAACTTAGCTACTCCTCAAATCGTAGGAATTTTTTTACTGAGGCTTCCTCTGACATTCTCTTTTACTTTCTTCAGAACATGATGGCGTTGGGTGCTATTCTTTTCATTTCTTTCCTGATTGTCAGATTGCATTCACTCCTTTAGATTTTTCAGCCAACTGGCTACATCTCATGGCTACTTGGCCTGAAATATAATAGGGGATTTTTACATCTCTTGCCAGTATCTCTTCTATGTCGGCCTGCCTCTGTTCCAATAGAACTTTGTACAAACTACTCATAACATGTCGAGTCTGAGCTTTAAACAGATTTTCCTATTTTGGGGTACTGCTCAATTCTCTTTTCTTATGAAGGAAATACAATAGTAACTGAGAGTGTCTGGATAGTCCAATTGAGATGTGAGATAATAGAAAATCTGTATGTTGGTCTCTGCCCTTTGTTGGTGGCTTAGACCTAGAACCATTGTAATTTCCTAAGAGATGGGAACACCAGGAGCTTCTTTTGTTGTAATATTTGGTCTTTGACCTCAGTTTATGATACATAATTCCTAAATCCCTTGGAGTTTCTTGAGTGATAGGAGTATCTTTTGTTCTAAAAAAAGTGACTCTTGCTGGGCTCCTGCATGAAGGCTGGTCACTAAAAGACCAAGCCGTGATTGGAAGCTTGGAATTCTCATCCCCACCCCATATTCTCCAGGGAGAGGAGATGAGCTGGAAATGGAGTTAATGATCCATCATGCCAATGTGATGAAGCCTCCATAAAAATCCCAAAAGTATGGGGTTCAGAGAGCTTCCAGAGTGTGTGAGCACGTGGAGGTGCTAGGGCAGTGGCATGCTCGGGAAGAGCGTGGAAGCTCTGTGCACCCTTTCCCACCCCTTGTCCTGTGTATTTCTTCCATCTGACCATTCCTGAGTTATATCATTTTATAATAAACTGGTAATCTAGGAGGTAAACCACTTTCCTGAGTTCTTTGAGACACTATAGCAAATTAATCAAACCTCAGGAGGATGTCATGGGAACTGCTGATTTATAGCCATTCGGAGAGAAGCACAGGTAACAACCCTCAGAGTTGTGGTTGATGTCTCAAGGGCAGGGCAGGAGGAGGCAGCAGTGTCATGGAACTGAGCCCTTACCTGTGGAATCTGGTGCTCCATCCAAGTAGGGTTAGTATTACAATTGAGTTAAACTGTTGAACACCTGGCTGGTGTCACAGAGAATTGCTTGGCATGGGAAAAACCTCTACACGTTGGTGACCAGAAGTGTCAGAAGTATTCTGTGTGAGTGGTAATGGAGAGACACATAGCAAGAGTGAGTTTTCCCAAACAGGATGTTTGGAAATGTTCAGGATGGAGGTGATACCACCTTTACTTTGTGAGCCTACATTTCTCAAAACAGTGTCCAAAACCCAGAAACACCTAATTAAGATTCCAGAGGAGAATCTTATCAGGACTCATAAGGTCTAGAGCCCCATTAGATCAGCAAGTTATCACCACAGGTCAGCCTTTCCTCTTTCCTGGCAACTGTGTAAGAGTTTCTTGGCTGGAACAAATGCTTGCAACATGATCCATGAGCATCTTTGTACATCATGCTCAGGATGCTGTAGTCTCTGTGTCGCGAATTTCAGAGGATTCTGACCGCTGTTTGGGGCAGCCAAGGTCCTAGTACCAATCTTCTTCCTCCCTGAGAATTCTCCTTGATCATATTTTTTTTTTTTTTTTTTTTTTGCAAATTCTCTGATCCTTTTCTATAATTTCTCATATAGAACATGAGAGTTTGGACTAATCATGGCATCTGACTCAATGCCATTCTTGCCATCATCCCCCAGAACATGGATCACTTTTTCCTCTCTGTGTAATTTAATTTTCTTCCAAGATTCTTTCCTATGGTGGATCACTCATCAGCTCAACCACCATTTTCTTTTACTCTTCTTAACCGAAGACCGTAATTGGTCTAGATCAGGACTCATGTCTGCTAACCCTCAGCCCAGCAACTTTTCTCTTTAAATGAATCTACTGCTCAAAGCTATTCTAAAAATTGAGTCTAAAATATACTTCAATTTAATCTGATTTGCTCAAGCAATATGGAGATAGCTTGAATTTCTCTCTTAGGATATTAGCTAAATATTTTTAAAGTATGTGGATGTTTTTCAAATTAGCTTAGGTAACATATATACATACCAATTAGAAATTCAATCTAAGACTATTTCTCAACACTATGGGCGATTGGCAAGCAGAATAAAAAAAAATAGTTCTAAAATGCAAAGCTAAATATTATTACTAAAGTGTTTCATGGGAATTGACAGTGACACCTACAATCTAAATGGCTTTAGAAATCTAGAGTCCACAGGCATTGTGGGTGGGACACAGAGGTCCAGTGTTGAAACATATGACTGTTTAAACGAAGCCTGGCAATCCAGAATAACAGTGGATTATTGCAGGCGACAACAAACAAAAACTGGTAAAAACTAGAGAAAAATGCTTTTATTTTCGTGACTCTTCATTTGTCTTTAGCCATTCATCTTTCTCAGCTGTTCTTCACTGTAAGAGTCTGTGACCTAAGGCTGTTTCATGACCCATTGAAATCTGAGGGAACCATTGGTCGAAATGTGCCCACCGTTTCCTCGACTCTGCTGTCAGATGTGGCCATCCACGGGACCTTTGTTTATTAAAGAAGGTTTTGAAAATGTCACCGATTTTTTTTTTTTTTTTTTTTTGGTGTATTGGATGATTAACTATAAGGTTTTTTCCCCCTCAGGTCAATACAATGTCAACATTTCTTAAAGAAATATTTACTGAAAAGAACAGAAGTGGTGTTGGCACAGCTAATGCCAGCTAGGGCCTGAGCCAGGTGGCTCAGATGCACCATTGTAATCTTCCCAGCAACTCTGAAAAGCAAATAGGAATATCCTCATTGTATGGATAAGAAAAATGGAAGCTTAGAGTAATTGTAATTTGCCAGATGGTAATATTAGAATTCGATTTAATCAGATCTGTCTTACTCTAAAGCAGAATTATTTCCCCAACACTTTAGGCTGTTTCAGTTCTTCTATCTAAAGAATGATACAAATAATAGTAGCTCTTTTGTATAGTTTTGAAAAAAATATGGAATATTTAGCATTCCAGTTGTTAAGCTTCCACACTAACCAATAGTGACTTACTAATCTCTCCAATAAATCCTAAGTAAAGAAAATATTAAGGCACTGCGCATTTATTTTGATTAAAATAATTTATGTAAATTTTAATTCAAATTAGACTCAGCCTTGGGCACCTAGAATATTAATTCAAGAACTAGTCTTATGAGTTCAGATTCAAATGCACAGAGCTTTGGTCAAGGACATTCAAGCAAACACTTTATCATTATTAATCATCAATTGGCAAGCATTTATTGAGTACCTTCTAAGCAGTGGGGAGGGGCTTGAACTTTAAAGAAATTGCCATCTGTCATGGCAATATAACTAAATCACTTGGAGCAATTTGGGAAAGAAGCAAGATAGTTAATAATTAAGTGCTAATTTGCTATAGAAAGAAGCACAAGATTATCGAAAGCACCGGCACTCACTGAAAATTTCGTGGAAGGCATTCCACTTTGGGTAGCCTTCAAAAACTATAGAGAAACTTCGGGTAAATTGAGAAGCATTAAGGAACTCACAGGCAATGAGTCCTCGGATTTGTATTGTGGAGTAGTGAATGAGTTTGTATAAATTTATGTGTCAGATGCCAGAGAATGCTTAAAATGTGTGTTGTCAGTCCTTTTGTAAACAGTAAGGCATGTCTCTTCCTCACCGGCTATCTGAAGTACAGTGCCTGGCATATCGTAGGGACATGATAAACACATTGTGACTCTTCACTATGAGAAGAAGTCCGAGGCGTCTGGATGCGAAAATATATTTCCTACTGTGGATCGGAATAGGAAATTGAAAATATAAATTAGGAAATATGAAAACAAATTGCATATACTTGCTGATTTTATTGATAAAGTATCATTTTGCTGCGAAGATTCTGTTGATTTGGGGTAAAAGTTTATTCAGTCACTTACGTGTACATAATAGTGGCCATGGGGGCAGAACGAGCAGCAATTGGATAATTCTAATTGCTTCGGACTTCTTTGTACGTCATCTTTTCCGAATCAAAGGTTGATTGGTCTGCATTTACATTCCTGAACACACTTTAACAAAAGTAAAGTCTGTGTTGACTAGGAGAAGAAAAAAGGCCCCGAGTGAAAGTAAATTAAAGATAAATGCGACATATCCGGTATCCGGTTAGTCAGTCGTTGGGGTAGCCAGCCTCCAAGGTGGCTCTCCCTGATGGCTGCCTCCTGGTATTCACACTCTTACATGATTCCTTCATGTCGAGTATGAGCTGGACCTTATGACTCACTTCTAATGAATGAAGTGAAACAAAAAATGATAGTGTGCCACTTGGAGATTAGGTCATAAAAGTGGTATTTCTCTCTCTCCCCCTCCCCCCATCTCTGGAGTCACTCCGAGGGACTCCAGTTGCCATGTTGTGAGCTGCTTTACACATTGACCCAAATGGCAAGGAACTGAGGCTCGCTGCCAACAGCCATGCGAGTGAACTTGAAAACAGATTTTCTATCCCATTCGAGCCTTTAGATAAGTGTAGCCCCAGCTGATACCTTGAGTGCAGCCTCCTGAGAGACCCTGAACCAGAAATACTGGACCAAGCCATTCTCAGATTCCTGACTCTCATAAACCGTGTGAGAAATGTTGCCTTAAGTTAGTCAAGATATCTGAGAACGCCGTGCGAAAGGGGTTGAAGGCTTTGGGGATATAGATGTAAGACTTGGTTTCTGCTCTTAAGGCCTTAGCAATTGAGTGCAGAAAGTAACGTGTACAAAAACCTACCAACATGAGGCAGTAAGGTGAGGGTTGACGGAGCAGCAAAGGCTTCATGGCAGAGGTGGCGTTTGATTTGGGTTTTGATGGGTGAGCATGCTTTTTTATATACATGAAAACCTTGAGGAGATCTTGCATAAACTGTTCTACCTTGTGATGAGATTGACACAATTGTGGAAATGGGTTCTGGAAATTGAAAAATCAAATTAATAATAATTTTAAGAAAAATACTAAAGTACATTTCTCTTTTGATTTTAACGCTATTTCCTTACACAGGAATTCATTTGATCCCCACAAGTACCAAGTGAGATGGGCAGAGCTGTCATTATTGAACCCATTTTATCAGCAGGGAAGCTAAGATTCAGAGGGACTTGGTTTTGTGCTCAAGGTCACACAGGTAGTTCAGTGGCAGAGATAAAGCTTAGGCTCTTTGAAAACAAGTAAAACATATCAATCAACATATACAATGAAATAACCTCAGTTAATAAAGAACGCTGCTAGAAAGGGTCAGAGGAAAGTAAAATCACTTCTGTAGAAATTTTTTTAAAAAATGCATGATGTGAATGGTGCATTAGTCAGAAAGGCTGGCGGTTGTCTCCCAAGAGGCTTCTCAGGGAGGTGAATTTACCAGTGTCAGGAGTGAGGTGTTCAGCTTTGAAAGCTCTCAGACCTGAACTTAGCTGGCACACAAGCAGGTCTGTTTCTCAAGGGGATATCTGCATCAGCGAGGTGTGCAGGCAGATTTATTAATTTGCAAGGAGAAACAGCACTACCGTGCGCCTCCGAATACCCTGTTGGCATCACTAAGCACTTTCGTTCCTTGTCGGTAGGCATTCGTGGGGAGCTCCCTTATAATAAAAGTGGTTGATTGTTGATCCCATCGTCTTGGGAAGAAGAGAGTTGGTTAGATGAACTTATGGGGTGTTCTTTGGCTCGGGATGGGAGTGGGGAGATTGGGGCACTTTTTTCTCTTTAGAGATCATCTCGCCAGCCCCCTGGCCAAGATTTACTTATTCCCCAATAGAAACGTACTTCTGTCATTCTTTTAGTTTCCTAGGGCCGGCCTTCCAAAATACCAAAAACTGAGTGGCTTAAAAATATATATATATATTTATTTTCTCACAGTTCTCAAAGTTAGAAATATGAAGTAAAGGCACCAGCAAGGCCACGTTCCCTCTAAAGTCTCTAGAAAAGAATTCTTTCTCACTTCTCCTAGACTCTGATGATGCCCAGCCATCGCTGGCATTCTTTGGTTTGTAACTGTGCCACTCTGATCTCTGACTCCACAGTTACAGAGTCTCTTTTTACTCATTTTATAAGAACAGCAGTCACTGGATTCAGGCTCCCCTCCCCTGCCCCGTACCCCCCCAGCATCTAGCATGACCTCATCATAACCCAATTACATCTATAGAGACTCCATTTCCAGATAAGGTTACATTCGCAAGTACCAGAGATGAGGATTTTGACATATCATTTTGGGGAACACAACCCACTACACCCTCTTTTTCCTACTTCTGCTAGTGACCAACCTCACTACAACCCTATCCAAACAGATTGTTTGTACACTCAAGTGGCTTTCTGCCTCGTTAAGGTGTTCCTGCGTATAACCGAACTCACCTTTTACATCAGTTACTTTAGGGAGAAGAACAGGAAGGGGTGGCAGAAGGCACACATTTTTCTTTAAAAGTATCCAAATAATAATGCTTGTGGGCTGGGCTTAGTTACCCTCAACCAGACAGTAGAGTGTGGAAAGGAGAAAGTTAGTAAAAACTTTCTTAACCAACTGGTCAAGGAAAATATCACCAGTAAAAACTCATGTTAACAGTATGTACCCCTGATGTGATGAAGAGGGAGCTTCGCCTCTATGGTATTCTTCTCTAAACCCATATCCTGAGGGTAATTATGAGAAATACATCAGACGAATCCAAACTGAGGGGCATTCTACAAAAACCTGATCACTGCTCCTCAAGACTGTCACAGTCTTGGAAAAGAAAGATGGAAAAGCAATCACAGACTAGCCGAGACTTGGAAGCATGGCAGTTAAATGCAACGTGGGGTTCTCACTTCGGTCCGGATGTGGGAGAAGGACATGAATGTAAAAACTGGTGAAATCACCAGTAGTAAAAGAAAAAGGAAATAATCAAATGATTCAATCCTTTCTAGCTGAGGAATTTTTTAATGTTATAGAAGTGAGGTCAGCTAAGGAGACATCTTAGAGCAGGTATTAAACTTAAGATCTCACTGTTATTTTTTTCTCATTTCTATTTTTTAAATGCTCTTCCAATATGCTTTCTTTCCATTCTTAGAGAGTTGAAGAGGGCTTTGCTGTAGATAAGGGGACACAAGACACACGATGAGGATGAGAGAAGGCTGAGCTGAGTAGAGGATGGTACTCAGTGGGTCTCAGGGGAATCACCTAGCCCTGACTACCTACAGGCCTGTGACCTGGGACAAGTCACATTTCTATGCCTCAATTTCTTTGTAAACTGAGACATTAGAAGACATCTAACTTTCCAATTATAACATATGATTCTAGCTCTCTATATGGACAAGTGGTATAGGTCTGAGAAGTAGTGTAATTCCTGGAGCAGATTAATGTTGTTATTCCACACACCTCAGTAACACCTGCTGGGAGGATCAAAGGGCACCTCCCTGAGGTGGGCAGGTTAGAAAATCAGTTCTCTGGGAGAGAAAACCACGTAGCCTCGGCTTGCACATGAGTCGTAAACTTGGATAAGGCAGGTTGAAAGGAATGACTTCCTCGGGTCTGTTTTGTGCCTCCTCCTCGTCTTTCAGGCATTGCCTAGCATAGTTCTGACACTGCCATAAATTAATTATGACATCTTAAGCAAATTACTTAACCTCCATGAGCCTCGATTTCTTCAGTTATAAAATGGGGATTAAAAAGAACTACTTTGCATTGCTGTATGAGAGTGAATTGAGCAGATCCCGTTCCAAGACTGCAATTTGTTATGTAATTATTTAGGTGGATAATGTTTGGACTTTTCCGACCTCCTGATACTCATCAAGTATGAAATGACAGTGGACCATTTGTGGCGAATGGGAGAGGGGATCGAAAGAGCAGAGTCCTGGCTCCTTACACCTTTGAAAAAAAAACCTCAATTATATCAAGAGGGTGGGTTTAATTTCCTAATATGAACTTAAAAGATTTGGAGAAATTGTTTTAAAGTAGCAGTTTGCTGCACATGACTTATGGTTATATTCGTAAGTCAGCAACGCGAGAGTCACTGGTGGGTTTTCTCCTGGGGGTACTTAAGCATCAGGAGAGAAGCACACGCATGGGGAAAGCCAGCATTCGATGAGAGCCTAGTGGAAGATTGATAACTTGGGAACATCTTCAGCGTGTGTGGATGTGAGTTAAATAAGTTTTCAAGAAAGGTTCTTCTCTGGCTGAGGCTTTACGCTGGAATGTGCTCTGATTTTATTGTAAATTAGATTTTCGGTCCTAGGCTGCTCAATTTTTCCCTCTGTGCACCTGCCCTTGTCTTTGTGGCCACGGGAAGGGAGGGATCAGCTGCAGGGTGCCCCTGGGACATGAGCTTCTGGCAGGACAGCTGGTCCCAGGAAGGCTCAGGCTCCATTTACATATTTAAAAAAAAAACCATATTTTAAAAAGGAATTGAAAATGGGATTATTTCCCTAGGATTCAGAAGTCAGAAATATTCCCCGGAGACAGTTAAATGAATATGCCTTCCATATAATATTGGGTTTTACATACTCCATTTTAATATTTTGAAGTTCTTTCCTTTTTCTTATGATACCAGATCATTTGATGCTCATTAGGTGTTATTAGTATGCTCTTATGCAGGAGGAAACTGAGTCACAGAGACTTTAATTTGCCCAAGATAGTGACAGAGACAAGAGCCCTCCTGGGTCCTTCATTCCCTAATTGGATAGCTCATCCTGTACCACCAGAGCGACCGCATAATTGTCAGATAAGAAATAGAAAACCATCATTATTAGAGCAGTCGTATAACCATGGTTGCTAATACAGAAAACTTCTTGATTGTGTGTGTGTGTGTGTCTTTGTATCTATTGCCTTTTACAGAGAAGTTTTCATCCCTAAGTTTATAAATCAGCATTTAAATGTTCTTGATAAGAATCTTTAAAAAATACAAACATACGGAAATGCTTTCTTGTGTTTCATAGATGATGTGTTTTTAACAAATTGAAAGCAAGTTCTCCACCAGCAAAAAGATTATGACTTGCTTTGTTGTGATGTTTGTTGTATTGTGGTGATTTGGAAACTCCCCCCTCTCCTGTGATACCTCCGAGGTATGCCTGTTCTTCATATATTTCTAAGTGGAAATATTCTGACTTTACTAAACATTTTTGCTCAGGTCAAAATACCACGGAATAGAGTAATTAAGAACCTCTTCTATCTACACAGTAAAACCCACATTCCTCTCCTTCAGCTGTTACAAACTGCCTTTTTAATGTGTTCTTATCACATCCCCTTATCCCAGGGGGTTACGTCTCATCCCTGACTAAGTAGCAGATTCCTGGCCACACCCCACACTTATGGAATTAGAAAATCATAGAATCTTAACTTTCACCAAGCTCCCCGAGTTATTTCTAATGCAGCGAGCCCATGAGTTGGCGTTTGTGGACCCGGTCAGTCCCATGCTATCTGCTTCACTCTAATACTCCATTTGTAGGCCCTCATCACTTGTTGTCATCTTTCTGCTTGATTCTATCTCCCAAAATACTTTTATTTCATGATCCAGGTCAAAGTGACCTGTTTATCATGAAGCTTTGGCTAATTCCTTCCATTGCAATGAAGTCTTCCTCTTTCCCACCTTAGAATATATTTGGGCTTCTGTTCAGCTCTTGTTGCTTGTCTGTGTCTCATCCTTCCAGAGAGAAAATGTAGGCTCGGTCCCCAATGCCACAGTGGCCCGTAGTTCCCAGCGAGTGCCGAATCTGTTGTATGGGCAGCTTCAGAACACAGACTGATGTTATTTTATTCTGGAGATAGAATAAGATTACTTAGTTTTTTCTGTTTCACCCTTGGTCTTAGAGTTTTGGATTACTTATCCGGGATTCCACTTGGCTCTATCACTCTGCTCTAGTTGTCCAGTTAAGCTCGAGCTACTATCCAACAGCCTAGATTTTTATATTAAATTTGTTAAGGCAACATTAGTTATTAACATTATATACATTTCAGATGCATGACATTATAATTTGACATCGGTCTACTCTCTTGCTTGCTCACCACCGGAAGGCTAGTTTTTTGTTTTGTTTTGTTTTGTTTGTTTGTTTTGTTTTGTATTTGACTCCTTTTATCCACTCACATCCCCCTCCCTCCTTTCCCTTCTGGTAACCACTGTTCTGTTATCTGTATCTATGAATTTTTGTTTGTTTTCTTAGTTCACTTGTTACTTTTTGTTTTTGATTGAAGTTCAGTTTTTGATTGAGGAGGAGACGTGAAGGAAGAAGAATAAATTGTATCTGTTAAGGAATTCTCTTCACAGTTGCCTTGTTTAGATCAAAGAGGACTGGAAAGTGGGATGGAAAGAGTTCAGAGTTTTCCTGCATAATCTCATTGTTAGATATATGTATATAATTTTTGAAAACCATATTTATTGAAATTTGACAACTCTTTAAATTACATGTGTTAATATCCTTTAGTTTGTGCATTTATTAAGAACTGGCATTTTTTTTTTGTTTTTTATTTGTTTGAAGCTTTTATCCAAATGTACCTTCATGTTGCCAGCAATATAGTCATTTAATGTTCAGAATAAGAATTTTGAGTACAAGGTTTAAAAGTATTTAGAGATAAGTGCATTGTTAAATAGAGAAGTTGCAAATGCCATACTACTAAACATAAAATTGAATGTGAAATATAATCGTTGATCCAAGAGATTCCATTGAAGAACAGCTGCGTAAGCCTTCTGGAAGACATTTTTAGAAGTATGATTGAGAATCTATTTTGGATGTAACAGGCACCTTCTTATATTTTCCTTTATTTTTTTTTAATTATCATTAAAGGGTATCATCTGCTCTCAGTTTTGAGTTTAATTTGAATTCTCACTCTTTCAATAAGGTCACCTATCTTACTCAGCTCTGTGAAATTGAATCTAATTTTGGAATAAAGGTAGAACTCAAGTTCTAGGTACTACTCATCAAGTTTAAGAAGGCATTCATTGAATTGGATGTCTTACATGCTATCACTTAACTTCTACTACCAAGAAATGATCCCTTTCATCCAATGAACTCCGTTAGGAAGTAATAAAGCAGCTAGAAATTAAGAACGAAGATCAGCTGAGTGGTAGCAGGCATCCCTGAGCGGCAACAAGCCATGCATGACTCCAACTGTAGCCCTAGTGGATTCGTGCATCATTCTCAAAGCACAAAACAAGACAGAATCTTTACAGTTTTTTTCTTTAGATGGATTTTAGCAAAGCTCTCTCCAAATCCCAAGCACAAATAGACATTTGAAAAATACCTATTCTAGGAAATGAGTACATTTCCTTATGCTCTGATGCCAACCAAATGATTCAAAGTCCTTCAATTTAGTTACGACAGACCACTTTTGAGCAATCTGAAGTGCTTTCAGTGTTCAAAAAGACCCGACATTTGTAGTTTACCCAGAAATGTGAGCTTCTTGGAAATCGTTTGCTGTGATTCTCTTTCATTCTTTAACTTTGGAAAGTATATTAATTTATTTCTGCCTCACTAAAGAATGTGTCTGCATCAAAGCTGACCCACTGCAAGAAGGAATACCCAATGGGGAGAAGAAATTACAGAGATTTTTTCCCCCTCTCCTTCTTCTCCAACTCCTCCTCCTCCTTTAAAAAAAAAAAAATTAGTGAGAGCCCCAACTCTCTCTGAGTACCTTGATAATCAGATAATGGTTTACAGAACTGGTCCTTTTTTCCAACTCTACTGGCAATTCTTGCTCCCTCTTGTTCTACCAAGCTCCCCAAGGTTCTTGAAAATATAGAGCATCAACTATGTGAAAGATGAGGGTCTTAAAAAGGATCCTTTCCAGAGCATGAATAATATAGTAACGTTACCATCCTTAGGATGAGATCAAATCATGTGGAGTGGAGTTACTTACATGTGCTTAGATAAAAGAATGAATAAATGACTGAATGAATATGTGTGTTCTTCCCCACAGATTAACTACAAAGGGAAAACGAGTTCACAGAATTACAACACAGTATGAATAAAATCTTCCATGTAAATATGGAATGAGGAAATGTCAGTTCCAAAACTTGATGAGGAGGGCAGGGTGTGAGTGAGATTTATAGGCTATCTTTACAGCTGTGATCCTCAGAACTCTGAGAGTACAAGCTGCCCGGAACTGTCCCCCGGGAGCCTACTCCTGAACCAATGGTATAGCCATCAGGCTAAGAATGGCTTCGTGCTGGGATATCATTTGGAAATTCCATGTGGCCATGCATTTTACCATAGCATCTGAGGTGGTTTGTTCAGTAATTTTATCTGTGACAGCTGAGGAGACTGTATCTGGGTCCTACCCTCTCCCACACCCAAGGTTTGACTGTGATGACAGCAGTGATGACAAGTCAGATGGTATCACTATAATTATCCAAGCAACTTTAGGAGGAAGAACTGTAAAGTAATTGTTACTCGTCTTCAGATATTTTTGATCATTCATGAATCTGCTAATCAGAATGTCAGTGGTTTAGGGAAAATGACAAATGAAACATAGCCTTTTTGTTGCTGAATTGCTTAAATGCTGTGATCAGACTCGATGGCAGAGGTAGTCGTGTGTGAAAGATAAGGAAGAAAGGCATCCTGATGTTTGAGGCAGTAGAAAAGTTCAGCTTTTTTAAACATTTGCTGTTTGCTGTCATGATTTGATTAGGGTGCTGTTACTTGCTTTTCTCTGATTTGGAATTCAGCAGACATGCTCTAGTGCCATGTCCCCAAGTCTATCATTTTTTTTTTAAGTAACAGCTTTATTGAGATATAATTCACATACCATACAATTCATCTGTTTAACAAATACAATTCAGTGCTTTTTAGTAGATTCACAGAGTTGTGTTAATTCTGTCCTTGAAGTATCTGCAGCACTTCAGATAAGTTTGTGAGTCTGAGTCCCTGCATGGGTAAATTAGGAGTTGCGTGATGTATTTTCCAGTCTTCCTTTGAGTGATGAGTCTATAATTTCAAGCCTTACAAGTAATCTGTTTATGTGAAAAGAACACACTGCATCAAATACTGTTTTAGAATCTCTCTCTCTCTCTCTCTCTCTCTCACTGTCACTCTCTTACACACACACACACACACACACACACACACACACACACACACTCCTTTCCTCCATAGTCTCCAAAGCAAATTTCCCCCTGTTATTTCACATCCACTTTAAGTCTCACCTTCTTTAATTTGTGCCTGAACTTTTTCCCTAAAGGTCTCTTCTCATTACTGCTGCATTTTTTTCTATCATGTAAAAGATGGCCTCATAGATATGGACCACCTAATATAGTTTTATAGGAATATATATATTTCTGAGCAATAACATAAACTTATTTTTTTCTATCCTACACATCACTTTCTACCCCAGCCCAATGAATAATGGCTGAGTCTCTCCTATGCAATTACCCAGAAATATTTTTGGTATCTTAAACTGTAGGTGAGTTCTTGTGTCAACTGCCAGAGTCACCTTACAAAGGCTCAAATATTTTGAAAATGGAAACACTTTAGAAATGGCCGGGGCAGAGAATAACTATGGTGATCACAGCTGTGTACCTTCCAGTACAAGCATCATTACCCTGAGTAGTACATGATATTGATTGGCATTACAAGTGCACAATTACATATTGCTCCAATGGGAATTAATAACTAAACCTATACAAAGCTCTGTATAGTAAACATATTATCATGGTATTGTTCATTGGCCATGTGAGTTTTATCTATGATAGCCTCTGATCAATGACTAACATTGGGAGATTTTCTAGGTAAGCAACATAGGGTGGCTTCTGATAAAGACTTATTTAATGTAATAGATGGCAGAAATCCATTTTTCAATACAAACAGGTACATTTGTATTGTATTAAAAATATTTCCAAATGTTTTCACCTTCACTTCCCTAATATAGTTAGATATTTCCTTTTCATTTTTTTAGTTTTACATAGCCTAGTGCTTCTTCTTCTTCACTATCTAGCTACAGTAGCCTTGATACTTGAAATGTTACCTATCCTGAAAGAGTGTAGCAATAACAACTCAGAAAATGGTTATGTTTTCTTTAACTGTGCTAAAAGGCCATAGCCCAGAGCATCCTTCTCTGCAAGCTCAATGGGCAACTGTCAGCCTATGGAAATACACACATAAGCTGTGGGAGTTTCCTTCCTCCTACCCAGTAGACAGTATAATAAAAGTGTAGATGCTGCAGTAAACTATGGTGATGCGATGTGTGATGAAGCGGATTTTCCCTCTTCATGCCAGATTACACGTTTTCTTTTAGGAAGGAGAGAAGAGACTGATATTCATAAAATGTTTCTAAGACTAATGCCTTTTACACATCTCAATTCCATATGAAGAAACAGTGCCCTTTCTGAATGGTTGCTGCTCATGCTCTTGGTTCCCAATAGCACAAGATACAAAATTATCGTATAACCCTTATTATTTTTGGATCTTTATTATCTCTTCCTGATTTCTGCTTCTCCAGCTCAATCCATCACCCTTTCTTTGATGTTCCTGCCCTGCTGCCATACACACGCCAGGCTCAGTTGTAGTTTTCTACTGGCCTCTTCTTCCCTCTCCCAAATCTTTTGGGAATTTCACTACAGCCCACATGCAGCCTTATCATCCTCACTCTCACTTTAATCATAGACCATCTAGAAACAAGGCCAAAGATCAAGTACCTTGATCTTTGCAAGTCCAGCAACTATCTCTATACACCCTTGAGTATGGTTGGTTTCTTATATGTTCCAGTTTTTTCCGCATTGGACCTATTTATGCTTGTTGTCAG
Organism: Rousettus aegyptiacus; assembly: GCF_014176215.1. Lineage (NCBI taxonomy): Eukaryota > Metazoa > Chordata > Mammalia > Chiroptera > Pteropodidae > Rousettus > Rousettus aegyptiacus. Next base: position 78,909,540 of record NW_023416287.1, read on the forward strand.
GACATTGTTAATTCTCAAGCATTATGTTTTCCGTCATATTTCTGTTTATCAATCTTATCATTTTTGAGCAGTGGAGTCCCTCTTTATATGTATAGGTACATATATATATACACACACACATATATACATATTACATATATATATGCATATACATATATAACCTTATATTTATATTTTGTATGAGGATTATACGTGTATTTCCTTTCCATCCAGACTAATCCCGGTATGGCATACTTCAGCCCCTTCTTGCTCTCACCCTAAAAATCTTTCTCCTTTGGCCCTCTGGGGCATTTATATTTCAAATTATCATTCTTTGGTCAAACCAACCATCTGCTTTCTAGGGTCAATATTCTGCCTTCCAGAGACATTCGGCTGTTTGTCTGGATTTTTGCTACTACAAACATGGTCTCCATTTTTCTTGGGCTTCCATGTTACTGGACCATGCATTTACATGACATTGATCATTTTCAGCTCCCATTTCTGTTAGCAGCTATTTTATTTCAAAGGGACTTATTACCTTTATATATATATATATATATATATATTAAAAACTGAGGTTCTTGGTGGTAAGCTATTTTATCTACCTATCTCCATACATTCACACTTCTATAAGTTACCATCCACCTTCACTGTCTTGCCTCCAGGATTGTAGGAAGAGCTTTTCTTTCTCCAATTCAAGGCAAATTGTTCTCACTATGCCCTTCTCTTCTTTTCTGAAATGTTCCATCAGTTATTCAGATTTTCCTTAATCTCTTTAATTTCTAATGTCTCATTGTTTATAGGTTTTTTCCCCCGCAGACTTTACATATGTCACTCCCATTTAAAAACAAAACAGAAGAAAAATGGAATCCCACCCTCTGGCCCCAGAGGCCCCAGACTCTCCTTTATTTACTGCTTCATCTCCAAACTCTCTTTTTTTCTTCAAACACAGAAAAATCTACCCTTTTTTATCCTTGTAATTTGATGTCTTTATAACCCTACTGATTCTATTCTAGAAAACGTCATTAATGATCTTTTAATTGTCAAATCTGATGCTCTCTTCACTGACCACATCCTACAGGCTGTTTAATGACATCTTACAACATTGACTTATCTGTGTTTAGATTTCTAATATGAAAATGCCTTTTTTTCAAAAAACCCTCTTCATTCTCCTTGGAACTGTACACAAAATTATCAGAGTGAACAGTTTGAGCATCAAAGGATGAGTAAATGAAAAGGGACTGCAGAATGGCTGAAGGAAATGTATGTGGAAGTGAGGGTTGGATTTTACGGGTTTTATCATTTGTTTTCACACTGCCTCCTCTAATGTCTTTTTATCATGTAAGGTCAGTATAGTACCTTAAGATTATGATCAAGACTTCTTTTTGGAAAATGCGTTCAGATGATACAACTTGTTTTGAAACTAAAAGGAAATGCAATCAAATGGAAGAAAAACCTAGACAGATAAAAGAATGACCAACAAAAGCTTCTCTGTTTCTCAAGTTTAGATTATGGACAGTGATAGAAAGTTACCACACAGGGTCCAGGTGTGGTTGGATCCAGGTGACCTAACAGTCTCTCCCATTGCCCACTTCCCAGTGTAAGCTTTATAATCAAGGAACTGTATGGTAAATCGTCAATCTGTATTCTTGTACTGGATGTAAGATAAAGGCACAGTAAGTCTTCACTTAACATCATCGATAGGTTCTTTGACTTTTAAGTGAAACTACATATAACAAAACCAATTGTTCCCTAGTCTAATTGAGAGAAACAAGAGTTAGCATCTTATCAATTTTATAAGGAAACAGCAAATCATGCTATCTGAGGACAGGCTTTAGCTCTATGCCATTAGATAAGTTTCCTGTTGTTTGAGTCCTCTTATAATGCTAATATTCTATGATTTTATAAAAGTAGGTCCAAAGTAGTTCACAGGAATGAAAGAGCTCTATAAATGTAACATTAGATCATTTTGTGCATCTGTTAAGGTGCACATTAACTTTCAACCCTTGTCCATGATAAAATTCAAAAGTAATAATTATTTATTATCTGACATTGAAGGAAAACATTTTGTTCTCACGACAGTTTTTTATCTGCTCTGTGCCCTTATAACATGGATAACTCAGTTGTTAAAAAACAAAATGGTGATCACTGTAAATTTTATCTACAAATTGGGGCCCTGACTTAATAAATAAATATTTGAGGCTTTCAAAAGCGGTCCCAGTAATTTTTCTAAACACTGTTGTTTTTTAAAGAAAATTACATAGAAACTATTTCCAATTATATTTAACATTTAAGAGATGTTCTCTTTATATCCTCAAAGTTCAAATCTTTTCACATGAAGATGGCGACCAAAGGCTTCTCTCCATTCAGGAGCCTGAGCTTGTTGGAAGCACCGTCATGGAGCCCACACCACAAATGAAATAAATGGCATACCCTCAGTATACAAACAACTCATCGTCTGTCGGCCAGAAGGTCAGGATTACGGCGGTGGTAAACAGGCTGTCCTTTACCTCTCTTGTCACACACTTAAATTCTTTCTTATTCTATGGATTGAGAACACCCCCATGTACACGGCTTCTTGGTTTTAATGGTGCCTTTTCAACCTTTATATCTATTGGTGTAGGAGATTTTTAGGATTTGTTTTCAATCTTTTTCACTTAGTCTCCCTCATGTATTTTCTTTGAGCTGGGGGATATATTGCAGCCTGACCATTTATATTCTGGCCATAATGTATGACTAATCATGCCTCTGGTACCCTTCATGCATCTAAATACGAAGCTTTGGGGCACTCAGTTCCCAGGTGGTGAAATTATCCTGGGCGTTGTGTCCACAGCTGTGACTCTGGCATCATCTCTTAGGGTTGCCTTAAGGAATTATGGTATATAAAGTGTGACTGGAAAGTAACAAGGGCGGTTTTCACACACCATTCGTAAATACTTGTCTCATTACTTTCTAAGTACATTTTATATCTGCCCCTTTCTTAGGGATAAGAGTGGACAATTATCAGTTGCTAACATAAAGATGGCTATCCTAATGTGAATTTTGATCCCCTGAAAATTCCTGGTTTTCAGACCAGTTAATTAAAGTTGTCAGCAACCCCAAAATGGATTTCAGGGAAAATGAAGGAAGGAGACTAGATGGGCTAGAGGAATTGTTAGGGATGCTGATGTTTCTTAAATATGGCATTGGAGAATTTGCATGTCAAAGGAAGCCGATGTGGATTAAAGGGTAAGTTGCTGCTTGTGGGAAACTTTTTTTCATCGGTAGATATAACAGTCCCTGTGATAGACATGCTGATGGTCTTCACACAGAAAGCGTGGGGTTTCTGTCAAATGTGCTCCAAGTAGATAATTGGTCTGAAATCCAAGGAAGCACGGGATTTCCTGGAATGTGTCTGGTAGAAAGGGCACTGGACCTGAAAACTAAAAACGCAAATGTTGGTCTGACATTTAGCACACTGACCTGCGTATAGATGCACAGATCACTTTGCTCTGTGTCCCGCTTAAACCATGGCCTGCCACATAAATACTCAAACAACTTCCATTGAATAATAACTGAATTAATAATTGATTTATTAAAAATCTACCATAGAATTTGACATCCAGGTTTCGAAGTCTAATTTTCCTTTACATACTAGACCAAAGTGACTTTATGTTCAAATGCCTCATGGTCAAAGTGCCTAGGACAGCTGGGTAACCTTTGGACAGAAAGGATGCCCTGTTAGCTGACTGCTGAATTTTAGGATGCTGAAACATTGCAGAGACATCTTGAATCGGCCATGACAGAAACTCAGTCTGATCCTTGCACCTGATCAGCCTATGGCGCTCAGAAACATGTGAGATTATAAAATGAGGTTGCATCCAAACAGTAAAACCCCAGAGTGGAAACAATCCCATCTATATCAAAAAAGACTAATTGGAATTTTGAACTTTAGGAAGAAAGATAACCCAGTGCATGCAGAGGCTTCTGGAACACTCTCTGCAGTTCTTAGAAAACAGCTCTGGATTCATGGTCATCCTCTAGTTTTCTCACAAGAAATGTTCCACAGGCCAGGGTTTGAGAATTACATTGATTTTGAACACCTAGGGCATGATGGTAATATTTTAGGGTTTGGTGAAATAGTTTTCAAATGTAATTAGATTTCTGTGATTTCTTGGTGGCTGCTTGTATGTTTCCCTTGACATGTTATGTTTCCAGAATGCTGTTTCTGAATCCTCTTCATTTCTCTTCTCTGGTCACCAAGTTTCAGTCTAATCTTTATCCCAAAGACGAACATTTGTTACCAAGAACAGTTCAGAACGCCGCCAGCTAGTTCACGCATTGCTCCGAAATGCTTTGCACTTTCGAATGTACATCTATGTATTTGTTCACTCTTCCGTTCCCTGCCTCCCGCCAGCAAGCCTCCTACGAGGTGCTAGTGCACACACTGGGGAGGGAGAGATGACGACTGGTAGGCATTGGCCTTAAGGAGCTCACAGACCAGTACCGTACCCTCAGTAGACAAACACAAACATATGGTGAGGGAAGTGCTGGGGGAAGAGTGAGGCGTCTTGAGGACACACACCTTTCTGAGCGAGGAGTGAGGAGAGGTGATGGCAAAGGTCTCAGGGAGAGACAGTGTCTGACTGAGATGTAAATGAGGAGGAGAGTTAAACCAGGAGAGAAACCGATGTGGCAGGAGGGAGGGGAAGGCTGAACAGCAGCGGCAGGAAAGGGAGAAACCCAGGTAGACTGGATGTGCGAGAGGCTGGAACTTCTTTAACTGTGACCTAAGAAAGAAGCAACAACAACAATACCCGCTAAAAGACAGAGAGAGAGGAATAAATGACATTATAATACTTATTAAATTTTCCCCCATTTCAACTCTGACATTTAATTTTAAACTTATTATCTATAAAATTTGTTGTTATCACTGCATATCATCTTAACTGTTGCTGCGGTGGGGAGACCTAAACTTGCATTTTGATGTTACCTTTGACAATTTCTCAGTGAGCGGTAATAAGTAAAATTTTTTAATATCTGGGCCTCTTTTCCATTTTATCTAAGTTACTTTTGAATTGACAAAAATATATCTCATACTAATTTGTGCATAAAATTTCTGTACCTTCAAAAAAAATTGAAAAACACAAAACCTTGGTAGATAGGATCACATCAGCAATAGAAATCGAAGTCTCTAGATGTCAAAGCTCATTTGCATGGACGACCAGCGGGGCAGTTTGGGAAAGTGTCAACGAAACAATGCTGTACCAGTCTCTTCTGAGATGTTCTCAGCCTCTGCCCTGAGAGGTCCCACCCATGGCTACGGTCCCAATGTCTGAGTCGGGAGCTAGCTCAGCTTTAGAAGGTCAAAATTTGTTCCCTGGTTCATGTGAGATACAATTAACAATTTTCTAAAGATAAATAAAAAGGCTAAGAGGAAAGAAAAGTATAAGTGAGAAGTAAATTTGATCTGGTGTTTTTAGTAAAATGCTTGTGTTGCAACAACATTGCAGTAAAACCTTGAAGTCCTTGAGCTCATATTTAAGCTAGGGAAAAAGCATCCTGGGTTAAACAGGCCAAGAACCATGAGAGCCCTTTCTGAAAGAATCAAACTCTGAGTAGCTTAGTACCCAAAACTGACCCCTTTTCTACTGTTACTTATGATGCTCTTAGGAATTCAAGTGCTGAACAAACACATTCATTTTGTGTCCAGTCTGTTTCTGGCATTCTGCTCTATTTCTCTTCCAGTCCTACCTTCCCATAGCAACTCCTGCAAGGTACTTTGTTGTTACACGTGGAGGGGCCACCTGAAACACAAAATACCTATAATTATTTCCATTTTACAGGTGAGAAAACTCATCCCCAGACAGTTTAAAAAACTAGTCCAAGCTCACATATCCTAGGACTGCTAAAATACTAGTACATTGCATAATCAGTATTTGAGATCTATTCGATTCCAAGGTCAGGTTCCAATGTCTGGAGCTATTCATTGTCCACAAAGACTAATGGTCTAAGTCCCAATCACTGTCTTATTAAAATGTTTTTGAAAAGTTATAATAGAACTTAGAATGGATTAGGAAAACAAAATGGTGACAAGAAGAGGGTGAATGTCGAGGACAAGGGCATGACACGGGGTAGGTTCTGATCAGGAGTGGCCACGGGGCCAGTGCCAGTGTGCCGAGAGCTCGCCTGGGACCGGAAGGGAACCAGCCTGTGTCTCACTTTCCCTGCCCGCCAGGCACAGTCACCTCCACTGTCGCCTTCAAGTTAATTCCAGTGGTGAACACGGAGCACTCTTGGAATCTCCCAACACCAGAGGTTTTTACATAATGCACGCTATGGTAACTTTATTTTAAAATCTCATATCACTGAAATATGCTCCAAATATTAATACAACCATTAAGTAACTGAAAGAATCCTTACCCAGCAAAATTGTTATATAATAAATTTTAAAAATAAATTTCAACTCTATTTAAAAAGTGGGCAAATTATGTGAATTTGACTATTCACAAGAAAAAAACTATGAATGAGTAATATGTAGAAATAAGAAATAAGCTTTTTCAATTAGTGAATAAAGAAATTAATAAAAATTTTAATAACAGAGAGAGATTTTTTTTACTATTGAAATAACAGAATTGAAGATGAATAATGCATTTGTGCTCTTAAGAATATTGGAACAGGCATTCTTAGACACTGTTGGTAAGATCGTTGTGCCAGATTTCTAGAAATCAATTTGGCAGTTTTATCAAAGGCCTTAAAAGTGTTTGTCATCCTCCCCTTCAATTCAGCATTTCTCATTGGAGTCTATTTTAAGGAAATAATTAGAGATGTGTACTATATATGTATACATCAGCTGCATTTTTAACAGTAAAAAATTGGAAATAGTTTGCCGTCCATATGGAAGTGACTGATTAAAGTATGATATAATTATAGGAGAAAATATTGTGCAGCTACTAAAATATCCTCAAAAAATGTATTGTACATGACAATATATTTGTACTGCAATGTTAAGGAGAGAACATGTAAGATAAAAAACAATGTTCAGCGCGAACTTTTCTGTACATGTGTGTGTGCAAGAGAGAGAGAGAAATCCACCAAAACATTCAGGGAACACACCAAAGTGTTAACAGTAGTCTTCCTGGTGGATAAGATAGTAATTTTAATTTTCTTCTTTATACTTTACTGTATTTTCCACTTTTCTATCTTTACAACAAGCAAGCATTTCTTTTAGCATACGAAAAAGAGAAGCTACTTTGATTTAACCGACCTTCGATATGGCCGCATTTTATTCCCAAGCATGCTGTCCCTCTCCCACCCCTTACATACAGTCATGGAAAAAGGGCAGAGAGAATGTTGGCTGGGAATAAAGGTTTACAGAGGAGAGAAGCTGGTCTCTAGGAGACCTTATGTGATTGGTTAGGAAATAATCTCTGGTATCCAACAGGATACCAAATATCAATATTCTGCCAATGAACACATGGAAGCCAAAGACTTGATTATACAGCAGATGGAAAACCATCCTGCCTGAAATAGGCACTGCCACCCCTGTACCAGTCCGTCATTCTATCCGTAACCTATTAATTTATATGACATAGCAAGTTCCGTTAAGCTATAACCCTGATTACTATTGTTACCTGTTTCCCCTTTTCAAACTGTCTGTTTTTATCTCGGCTCCTTGCTCAGTTCTGAGAACTGACCTGACACAAAAGGCTCGCAATAAACGTTTGTCGAGCAATAGATGAAATAATTCCTTACAAATCTAGTGTAAGATTTGACCTCTGGTCTTTGAAGTTTTACTTATTTTATTTTTTATATTTTTGGTTTTTTTCTTTATGGCCTTTGAAGTTTAAACTTGACTCACCAAGGCCGTTGGTGTACTCTCAGACTTGAAGTCGACGGCAGAGTTCAATGTTGGGAAAGGAAGTGGACGGGCAACTCTGAGAATCAGAGAAAAACAAATCATTTGATTTTGCTGACTTAGGAGGTGATGGAGGTGCCACTGTCTCACCATCTCACCACACCCCCATTTTGTCCTTCTGACCCAGAAGACAGGTGTGGCAAAACTGCCATCTTTGGGCTCCCTTGTGGCGATGGCATCTGTTCCATTGATACTTAGTTTCGGAAATCACTAAGTTTTCTGTATGTCTGAATAGTAGAAGTATATTCTATGTATTTAAATTTTACTGCTTCGATAAGTCTTGCACACATCTAGGAGGATTATAAAAGTATCAAAGTCACCTAGTTAATATTAAAAACGACCCTGTTAGGTAACATGATTTAGCGTATTATTACATATAGGTGATATATTATTTTTATCTTATTGTTCTTGTATTTGCTATCGTTAGCAACCATTTGCAAAATATTTACTATGATATCTGCACTACATTAAATCATTTATATGTATTACCTACTCATCCTTTATTGTAACCCTGGGAGGTATATACTATGATCCCATTTGAAAGATGAGAAAAGTGAGTTATTATAGTGTAGATGGGACTAATCTCAAAGAAGGTATTATTTCATGTATAGTCCATGTAATATTCCACAAATATTTAGAGTTGAAACTGGGATCAACAGACCATAGAAAATAATTAAGTCACACTGAGAAGCTTTATTTTCCGAAACATTCATGCTGGTACTCTTAATTTTCATAAGCCAGCATTACATTTGTATTATGTTGCCTTTCATTCATATCTTCTTTGATATCCTAATTGGTCTGCTTTAAAACTGAGGGCAAACTGCTTTGCAAAGGTAGAGGGGAGATCTGTGAAGGCAGTTTTGTTTGGAAATCTCCGAGTGCGATGAGCTGCTGAGTTTGAGAACGCCACAAAGGTGTCAGTCACTACATTGCCTGTCACCCTTAGAAGTGCATTTCCTCTGCTGTTCTTGAGTTGGCCTGGCTCTCATTCTGTACGCTTATCCTCTAAGGGTAGCAGAGCTCACTCCATTCCATCTTTCTTACTGTTGAATTAATTTTCCTAATTGGAGAGGCCAGTTGGGACATAAAAGCACCTTAATGCCTAGACAGGACATTTATGAAAGCTTCATCAGTGGAAAGCCCCGGGGACTTGGAGAAGTTGACGCCCAATTCTTCCAGCTTCTCTCGGTCAAGTCCTTCCTCGTGTGCACCTTGTCTTTAATTTATCATATTCAGATGCTGTTAGAAGCTAGGCAAGGGGAAAAAGACACGATTTCTTCTCACTTATATGAGCTTATAGTGCTGGCTGTACTAAACAAGACTGGAAGGCTGAAACCAAAGCGTCATGGACTTCCAGAAGCTCTGGAAAACCACTAGAACCAGTGACCTGTTCAAAAATGATCTTTTGTTACTATAAGGAAGAGAACCAAAAAACCCTAAAGCAAAAGGACAAAGCTTTAAGACATCACTCTAGCCACCTGGGCACCCCGAGGGATTGTGGGCACTTAATGGCCTGTTAATATTTTGAAGCACAGTCTGCTGCCTCCGGAAGACGTGAAATGCTCCCCAGGGCAGCACCCATGAACTTGATGGATCTTTCACTTCCAGCTTCCTGCAGGGAAGTATTTAATTGCAACTATGATTGAGATGATGATTTTTATGGTGTTCAGCCCAGAGCTAGGGAGAGACGGCCCCTCCTTGGATGAGTTTCGAATTTCAGGTTATTTTTCATCTCTTAGCCATTATCAATGGTGCTGTTACTGCCATCATCATTATCATCAGAATGGAAGTGTTAAGCCTGTAATTGCATGTGGCATTGTGCTAAGTGCAGTACAAGGAGGCACAGGATTCTTGCTGGCCAGATGTGCGTAATGAAAACACACTCTACGCCAGGGCAGACCAATATTACAAGTTCATGCTGAAAGGATCAAAACTGAGTTACTGGACAGGTCTTATGAGGATTTAACTGGCCTGGACTCTTGTTTTAGGACTATAGTATCCAGAGACTTTTATTTTATTTAAGTACTACTTCTAAACCACTACTGTGTTCTGGACACAGTCTTAGATACTTTATATGGGTCATATGTAATCTTTGCAACAAACATATATGATGAAGGCCAAGATTATTCCCAGCCCGCTTATCAGATGGTAATATTGAGGACACACTACTAGTAAGAGGCAGAGGAAAAACACTAAATCAATCTTTCTGAGCTTGGGGTCCATGGCAAGGTAGCATTTAAACCCTATAGGAACCACTGCGTTTCATAGGAAATCGCCCTTTGAGAAAGGCCTCTGAGTGCATTGCATTATTATTTGACAGTTTCAGTGAGCATTATGTATATAACTACATAAACCCAGCTAAAGAGACAAAGCAAGAAAGGGAGCAAACGCGGATGAAAGCAGTTAACTTAGGGTAGTAAATATTTTAAATTAGCTGTGTAAAATTTCGTTGAATATTGTAAGGATTTAAAAAAAAAGGTTTAGAAATGAAAGAGCATTATGTACTGAACTGGAAGGGATGTGCTGTATCAGGAGGATGAACGAGTTTCTGACAATTTGTGTAAACACCTCATCCATCTGAATTCTGATTATTTGTCGGCACACTCATCTCTAATTCTAATACTGCGTGACTGGCTATTTATTAGGTTCTGGTTATTCCTTGAAAAGGATTCAATGATTATATGTTACCTAAGGATTCTTTCCAAGTAGATGCTATGTGTAATGATAATTCCATTCTCTCTCCCCTCCCTCCATTCTTTCTCTTATCTCTTTCTCTCTCATAATTGCTCTTTTTGGGGGGCAGAGGCCAAGGCACTTGGGTAGGAGGGAGAAGCAAGCCATTTAACCCCTCTCTCCTATAGTTTTAATTTTTCTTCTTAAATATTTCATCTTAAAATTTTTTTTACCATAAAATTCTCCAGTTCTTCATTTGTTAGAGCATTTGAACATGCGAGTGGGCGTTAGGAAACATTCCTGCTATAGGAATAATCCTGCATGAAGGCTCACTTTGGCAGCCACTGAAAGTCCCCATAGTGCTCTTCTCGTATCTGCAGTGGTCCTCCTAAACTCAAGTTGCATTAGGACAATGTGTTGGCTGTGCTTAGGTTTCTTGCCCTTTCATGCAGTCTTAAAATTGTAACCCACTACCCCAACCCCAGTCACTTGCTGACATTCTGTACTGATTCTAACATGCTGAAGAGAGCTACTTTGTCTGGATTCCGAGGCCATAAATGCAGTAGAAGGAGCTCTGGCTTACGAGTCAAGCTCTGAGTTCTCCTTCTAGCCCTGTGGCTAACCAGGCACATGACCCGAAGCATGTAAGTAAGTTACCCTTCAATGCCATTGTTTCTTCATCTGTGAAAAGAAAGGGCGGTATAGATGTCCCCAAATCCTGTCTCACTCTGTGACTCCGTGATCCCTGCTCAGGCCCAGGGAGCAGATGCAGGGCTGCCGCCTTGATGCTCTCAGCTCACTGTTTACTGATTCGCCCCTCCGCAGGGGCCCTTGCTAGGCCCTGGCTTGCCTGCCCCGTGCCCGCAGGCTGTGCTTGCCTGCTGCAGAGCCCTGAGATCCCACGGGGCCCCTCTTTTCTTTCCTCCTTTGCATATGAAACAAGCAATCTGTCATGTTGGCAAACAGTTGCACCTATGAACTCCAGGCTTCCTAGGCACCACCGCTCTGATGCCCTTCTTTCGTTCCCCTGTCACGTTGTGATGGGCAGTGAGGGGAAGGGGAGGGCATCTGACCTCACCGGTGGACAGCAAGGAAGCTCTTGAAGACATAATGGGATACGACGGTGGCAGCTGCTCATTGAAACCTCTGTAGTCTCACATGTGGCTTATGATTGAGGGTCAGAGTCCTGTGCTTGGCAAGGTTCTTTGTGTGAGGGATGGTGAAGATAAGTAAGGATGATGCCCAATTAAGAACACCATACAATTACTCTTGTCCATATTGGTGACACGGCTGTCAGGAAAAGGCTTTACATGTAAGAGGGATGAAGGCAGGATTTTGTATCGGGCTGTCATGGAAAAAAATATCATTTTTTATATGATTCTACGATCCTTATAAAGACTGTGTCCTAGCTCCCTATTGCCACCCTTATATGCGCATGTGATGTGACTTCCCTTCAGTTTTTCTGAGCATCCTACTGTTTTAGTCATGGGCGACCATTTTTCCATCTTGAAACTGTTGTTAACTTTGATGCTTTCTGATCTTTCCTTCAAAAAGTCTCTAAGGCAATGGTGCCCAGCCTTTTCGGTACCAGGGACCGGTGCTTCTATGAGAATCTAATGCCTGATGATGTGAGTGGAGCTGAGGCGGTGATGCTAGCGCTGGGGAGCGGCTGCAAATACAGATGAAGCTTCACTCACTCAGTAGCATTCCGTGTCCAGGAGCTTGAGGACCCCTGTTCTAAGGCATCAAACACAGGACAGAGAATGGACTCAGTAGATGAGAATCTAAATGCAATAACAAGCAACCAAGATCCAGAATGTTATACTTCCGTCCGTACCCCTGCTGTGCTGTTCTTCTGTGTCAAGCAAACTTAAAAGCAGCTGACCACATAGACGAATCCTCTCCCTGGTGAGAACTGACCACCAGAGGGCCCCAGGGAACAGAAGTTAATGGACTGGACAAGATTTGTCCAGATTTATAAACATGATGAACAAGACTCTTCCACAGCCTTTCGTGTGGAGGGGAATGTGATATTTAGTAGAACAAGGCCCATAAAGCTAAATAAAATGTTTTATATTAGGTCATTAAGCTGGATGTCATATAATCTTTAAAACGGCATGCATTATAAATCAGGAGCTCAGGTTTATAGGGCAGTTTTCGTTTAATTGACACTATTATGACACTGGAGACCCGAGTCACTCCTTACATTTTCTGGTTCAGATTAAGAAAACTTCCACATCTCGTTTGTTCTAGAAAGTGTCGATTCACTTCTGGGCTTCTGAACCTCCAGCCCACCGATCAGCCAGGATGACTCTCGTGGTGGCCCAGAGCCTAACACTGAATGCTCAGAAACCATAAGTCATGAAACTGCCCGTAGAGGGCAGGTGGTCACCAAGGGAGTAACCCGAGAGGCTCAAAACTACATTTATGTGTAATGGACACCAATATGGTGCATGTCTCCAGGGGCCTTTTAACTCATAAAACCACCTGTTTTTAGAATTTCATTGGTGCTGTTCTTCAGCGGCTAAAATACCTAAAAAGGCATTTATTTTCAGAAAAATGAAATGATAAAAATGGAGTGCAAAATGGTTGGCCTCTAGTAGACAGAACTCATAAGTAACAGTGCATTCTGTATAATTCCGTTTATATCAAATGCAAAAATAGGCAGATCTTTATATGCCGCTGAACTGTGCCTTTAAAAAATGATTAAAACGGCCAGTTTTTAAGTTATTTTTATTTTACCACCGAAAAGACTGAAAAAAAAAAATAAGCAGTGCAGTTTAACCCCATGAGTTAAAAGTCGTGAGAGTGGCTGGTGTTGGGGTGTCAGTGACCGGAAGGGGACACGCAGGGAGCTTGGGGATGCTAGTTCTGTTTGTCATCTGAGTGTGGGCCGTGCAGGTGGTTTAATTTGTGAGGACTCACTGAGCTCTGTGCTATGACCGACGTACTTTTGAAGATCTCTGTTTTGCTTCAATAAAACATTTACATCCCCACCCCCCCCCAAAAAAAAAAGTGCTCAATAAGTCTTAGTTGATTAGATTTAATTTGACTGGGACATTGGTCGCAAGTATGAAAATTAATTCTATTTTTCAGTTGCCACAGGGATTTGGGCAGAGATAATTGAATAAAATTATGTTTCTGAATAATATTTCTATTATTTCCTTCGTGCGCAAATTGAATTAGGTTTGAGAAAGACGGTGAGATTTTGGCAGCGTTGAAACCACAGCGTCAATGCTCCTTGCGGCTGCCTTCAGTGCTGAAGCTGGAAAGGCGCAGTGCAGCTGTAGCATCAGTCTAAGAGTCTAATAGTCTACCGTGGGCTACAGGGTATATGCACCGTTTTCCTTAAAAGTTCCACCTCTGCATGGCACTTTGGGATACTGAGCTTCCTGTTATCTACTAGAGGCCGAGGAACCATCTGTAAGATGCTCCGTAGAGAGTGCTTGTATTGTGGGAGGTTGAGCAAAATAACCCATGATGACCCCTTTAATTCCAAGATTCTATTTCTATCGTGCCTCTATAAGTTTGTAAATGCATTTGTAAGCTGACTTACTAAATATTGGGTCCTGATCTCTGTCAGTTTCTTGTTCAGTCATTTTGTGAAAGCCATAGAGGTTATAGAATAACACCATTGCTCTTAGAACCCTGTATTAGTTTTCTAAGCTGCCATTGTAAGTTACCACATACTGGATGGCTTAAACCGACAGAAATTTATTCTTTTACAGTTGTAGAGGCCGGAAGTCCAAAGTCAAGATGTTAGAAGTACCGCTCTCCCTCCGAAAACTGTGTGAGGGATACCTTTCTTGCCACTTCCAACTTCTGGGGGCTCCTGGCAATCCTTATCATTCCTTGCTTTTAGTTACATCACTCCATCTTCACATGGCCTTCTTCCTTGTGTCTGGGTCTCTCTGTGTCCTTTCCTCTAGGCATTTTATTTAGAGCTCACCTGAAACCCAGGACAATTTCATCTTAAGATCCTTAGTTACATTTGCAAAGACCCAAATGAGGTCACAGCCTGAGGTTCCAGGGTGATGTAAATTTGGCGAGGACACAACTCAACCCACTACCGGTACTTTCTGGAAAAGAAAAAGAAAAACTCATTTTAAAAATGCTGGATCCTGCAATAGATGCGAAGTGAGTGGTTAAGAGAATGAAGTTTGGGGTGTGTTCTCAAGAAGCGTGGGACCTAAGAGAGACAGACAGACGAGGAGGGACAGAGAGAAGGAGAAAGATTGAGATTATACACTTATTCATTTGTGTGGCAAATTATTTTTGAGCCCTGACAAGTGCAGACACTCTCCTAGACACTGAATGTAGAGTGCTGAATATAAAGAAACAGAGGCCATCCTCATGGCATATGGTCCAGAAGGGGAGGTCAAAATTAACCCAGAAAACACAAAAACAAATCTATCATCACAAATTGTAAAGAAAACAGTACAGCGCACCATGAGAGAGAATCGTAATGGTGGGGGAGAGTTTCCAACTTGTTTTATTTGTGGTTCTGTCAGAAAGTTTTCTTGGAGGACATACTATTTAAGCTGAAACTACAAGATGAGTAGAAATGAATAAGCTACAAGTTTGAGAAGAACATTTCGGGGAAGTAGTGTGGTTAGTTCAAAGGGCAGAAAGGAGCCACCGTGGCTAGGACAGGATGGTCAGGGCACACGATGAAGGGCGGGGTGCCAGGAGCCTGATCATGTGCCCGTGGTGGTTCACATTCAGGCTTCGGGGGTTGCTGCAACAGGAAGCCCAGGAAGTTTTAGGCAGAGAACTGTCAAGCTCGGAATTTTAAGATGTTCTTACTGGTTCATATGGAGAAAAGATATGGACAGAAAAGTAACACCAGCAGGCTGAGTTTGATAAGGTGACTCGGGTGGCCAGAGCAAAACCTCGCTACCCAGGAAACATTTCCTTTATATTCTTGCTGCTGCAGCTGACTGGGAAGATTCTCAGTGCTTCCCAGGCTGAAAGGCAAGCCCGGCTCAATAGAGATTTCTGTAGCTCCATCATGTGTGTAGAATTAACTTTTCAAAAAAGATGAAATGAAAATAACTTTTGAATATATCTTATCTAAAATTTTTAATGAAGCAGATTTTACCATGTAACTCTGCTCATTTGCTGTAAAGTTTTTTAAATTATATTTCACTTTGGATTATGGGTCCAGAATTTGTTTTATGCAGATGGATATGCACCGAGATGGCTCTAATGTAGGATAGAAAGGAATTCCTGGAGAAGCAGGAGTCAGTATTATATATTGACCCTTGGTACCTCTGAACCAGCATGGCACCCTGTGTCCTACCACACATTTTTTAAATCTCAGTTAAGGCAACCTTTACCAACAGCCATTGTTTCCATCTGTGGAAGACCTGGATTTTAGGTGAAAAGAAGGGAAGATCGAGATGAGATGAGATCGAAGGAAAGATATCTCACAACCATGAAAAGCATATGACCGTTTAACTCGCTATTAGAAACCATGCAGGTACAATTCTAATTTGAACTACTAAACACTCATGGGTCTCTCCACAGGATTCTCTAACACGCTGCTTCTTCCTGCAGCTGAGAGAAAGCTAACATCTGACTGTAGCAAATGGGTTCATTTTTCTGGCAGACAATGATCTCATAAATGAAATGCACGGTTGTCATAGCAGAAGTCCTTCATCGGAAGGATAACTAGTGTGAAGTACACAGATTCTGTTCCATCCCGAGCTCCTCCAGCCCCATTAAAAAGTTGTATAATCCTTACAGATTATGTGAAAAAGGATCTGGTGCCAGAGGTGGACTTGGGCAGCGATGGCCTTGGCAGAGGACCCCAGCACCACTGCCCTGTGTGCATAGTATTATCCACATGAGTAGGCTGCCTCCATCGAAATCAACAAAACCGTACGGCAATGTTCGGATCTGAAATTATTTCAAATGGGTTCCTGTGTAGTTACAACTCTGTACATGCAATCTTTGTGATTTCAATTTGGAAAGTCGTTCAAGTGAATAATTTAATGTTGGACTGTTCTTTCTGTTTTCCCATCAAGCTCACAGAATTTTAAAAATAATGCTGTTATGAGCAAACTTTGTGCTTAACAGGACAGTGGGGGATTATAGTTCTGTTTGCTCCAAGTTTAAAAGATCAGGTTGTATTTGACTTCATCAAGCTAGGCACTGGGTTTTATGACCACAAGTCTGACTTGTGTGAAGTCAGTTTTTAACTCTTAGAAGATGTCTTACCTAGAGACAGAAAAGCTAGATTGTCCAAGAACATACAACTGGCCATTGTCCTATGACAAGCAGGGGACATTTTTCACTAAGAGAAAAAATCACCATTATTAAAGTCACAGTGATCCTCCTCATTCATGCCTCTTAGCCCCTGGCTTCTCCAAATAGGATGGTCTCCTGGCCTTGGAAGTTCCCCAAAATCACTCTTTAGAATTAGATAAAAGGGGTCAAATATGGGGGCGACATTAAAGAATTAAAACTAAATTAAATTAAACATAACAATTGGTAACATGATTTCGCCTTTGTCGTTACCAAGTTGTACCTGTACGTGATTTAGAGAACTGTAGAGTTCTGCAGAGATTGTTACAAAACCGTCATTTCCTTGCTGCTCTGCCTCTACTGTCCTCTCCCCAGGAGTTACCGTACCGTATTCCTCTAACTGGTTCTTATGGAATTTTTCATTATATCTCTAAGTAACATACTTAACATTGTTCCTTTCTGATTTTTTTTATTTTAAGCATTAGCTCATTTCTTGCTGCGTCAAATATTGAGTTGACTTTCTTTTGCACCCATTCACCTCTCTATCTGCCCTGGCCTCATCGTATATGTGCCCTGTGCTCATCCTCGGACTCCCAGTAAAGTTATCTCTTAATCGTGTTTAGCTCAATATTCACTGTTTACAATATCGAATCAGCGTATACTGTGGTTACTTTTGTTTTCCAGTTCAATACCGCCTTCCCCTGGAGTTAATGATTGTCTTTTGTACGATTTTGTTTTCTCAGTTTTAATGTACTTAACCACTTCATCAGGAACCTAAATCTGCTCCCAGTTATTCAGACATCTGTCAATTGTTTCTTCCCGAGGCACTCTCTCCCAGAGACCTTTGATCTTTGCCAGTCTGAAATGGTTGACAGCTGCACAGTGGGCACCACTATAACCCAGGGCTCCTTTCACCACCATTCTGAGAACTCCCTTCTTTTCCCTACTGAATTTCTACACCAATTACCTGAAGTTCATGTCTTTGTTATTCTTTCTGTTTTGCTGGAATGTCTTTCAGTAGCTTCCTAAAGAAAGATCATGGGTGATAGAATTGAAACTTCACATGTCAGAATATGTTTTTATTCTACCCTCTCATTTTATTAGGAGTTTGGTTGACTATAAAATTATTATTAAGGAAATGTTTTCCTCCAGAATTCGAGGGCATAGTTCTATTGTCTTCTGGATTCCAGGGTTGCTTTGAAAAATCTGGTGTATGCTGAAACTTGATCCTATTAGGTTCTCTGTCTTTTTGTCTCTCTCTCTTTCTCTCTGTCTTTGGAAACTTACAAGGTGTCCCATTTGTCTGCAGTGATCTAAATTCTTGTGATATACCTTGTTATGGATGTTTGTCATAGTGTGGATACATGCCTGTTTAATTTGAATTTATAGGCCCTTCATTTCTGAGAAATGTTCTTGAATCATCTCATTGATAATGTCTTCTCTTCCATTGTGTCCATAAATTGTTTCTAAGACTCTTTTTATTCAGAGATTGGAGTTCTGGAACTGATCTAATTTCATTTCCCTCTCATTATCTTTGTCTTTTTGTTCTAATTACTCGACTACATTTTTAAATTCAAATGGAACATTTATATTGTCAATAAGTAATTTTTTTAAAATCCAAAATGCAGCCATGATGAATTAGACACAGAATTCAACAGAAATACAGTTTAGAAAGACTACCAGCGATTGTGCCATTATGGATAACCCAAATGGGATAGTTATTGTGAGTCAGAGAGTACTTGAACACTGAGGCATTGTAGAACCTCAGGGTCAGCTGGAATGTAAGGGAGGAAAGCCTAGAAAGGACTAAGCATGGCTTTAGCAGTCCTTCAGACCAAATTACCATCCCCCAAAGGATGAAGACCGTATTGAAAATTCGCTGTCCAAGTCCTGAGGGTGAGGCTTGTCCCAGGGAGGTCCCACAGCTGGCGTACATGAGACCAGGCAGACCACTCATCATGCCTTAGAGTGATCTGTCTGAGACAGGCTCATGGAGGCTCATTCGGATTTGGGGGCCCAGCCAAGTAGCAACTTTATTTTCCCTTTAGCCAACACTGTTTTATGTTGTCTGTTTACTTTCATATGTTTCCTCTCATATCCCATTTTTAATCTGATCTCAATGACCATTTTTACTTCATCTGCATGTATTTTCTCTTCACAGACTTTGCCTGAATTTCCTATGGTAGCCTGGACCTCCACAGCTCTCCTAACCTTGAAATTGTAACTTAGGTTGATGCAGAAACCTTCCCAAGACTTACCAAGAGAATAACATGATCAGTACTTCCTGTTTACTCCCTGTCCTTTAACAGTCACCCATACGCATATTAAACCTGTCTCCCTTTTACTCTCTTAGCTTCAAGTCTTCTTGCAGCAAAGACTGTCTTCTCTTTACTAAACCAGACATCTCCTATACACCAGTGGTGCACACCAGCTCAGTGGGCACACCTGACTCATTCTAGCCCTTTCCACAAACTTCCCCCCTTGGGTGGACAGTCTCAGCCTCCTTCAGCTTTACCTGATATGGAAGACTAATCTCAGAAAAGAATTCTAAATAAAGCTGTTACCTCTCCCAGGAAAGTTTGCCTTGAAATCCAATCTCCATGCCCACATGAACGGCTTACTCACCAAAGAAAGAAATAGCAAAGTACAAACCAAGAAAAATATTTTGATTGCCAATGATCCTCCCATCCTTGCCTCTTTCAAAGCATTTCCATTAGGCATCTTCCCACCAGGCCACGTCAACTGTCCTTGTGTAGCCTGTGATTGATTAACCAACAAATATCTGCCCACGAGTGGCCACATTTCCCCTGAGACTCAGGCACCTTTTGCAGGAGGGAACAAACTCTAGACTCAGCATCAGGGTTCCTGACCATAGCAGGCTCAGAAAGACAGCACATGCCAGGATCTGAGCAAAACTGGGATCATATATACTTCATTCTCTACCGTGCACAGCGCTGCCTCTTGAAGTGTCAGTTCTGTCTTTGGATGTAGGCATGAACGATCAATCGTTGACTCCATTTCCAGCCCCTCTCTCCTCTCTGGAGAGTTGGGGTAGGGGCTGAAAATTCCAAGCTTCTAATCATGGCTTGGTTCTTCTGGTGACCAGCCCCCATGCAGGAGCACAAAAGACACTATTTTCACCCAGGAAATTCCAAGGATTTTGTGAGTTCTTTATCAGAAACCAGGATCAAAGCCGAAATAATATAACAAAAGATGCTCTTAGTGCTCTTATCACTTAGGAAATTACAAGGGTTTTAGGAGCTCTATGCCAGGGACCAGAGGCAGAGACCAATGTGTTTCTTTTCTATTATTCATAACAGGAGAGAATGATTATATCTTACTAGGAATAGGGACTTAATGTGTTAAATGAAGTAAATAAAGTAAAATAAAGTAAATGAAGTTAAATTAAGTAGATAGCTTTAACTGAGATGACATATTTAGTACCGAGAAACAAGAGACTGAGTAAAGTAATAGAAGCAGGAATATAAATTGGAAACGAGACACGGCTCACCACTGTTTGGATCACATGTGCACAGTTCAGTCTAGAGCTGGAAGATCCTGGTCCCTTTCTAAACATTCTTGTAATAACACTTTTATACTTTTCAAAATCTATTTTAGATACATTATCTCTTTTAATCAGGTAGAATAGGTTGAGCTTCTGATATCAGTCTCATTTCAAAGCTAAGTAAATGGAATGACAGAGGAATAAAGTAACTTGCTCAAGGTCACACTGATAGTGAGTCATTAAATTTTGACCAGTGTTGATCATGATAAATGATCAACTGTTGAACATTTACTACCGGCAATATGCCGAACACTTTATTTTAAAAATTCCCATCAGCTTTAGCAGATAGCTAGTGACATTTATTCTTGCTTTTTAGATGAGAAAAAAAAGAAGATAAGTAACTGTCTAAGGTCATATAGCTGGTGAGTGCCAGAAATTGGGTTTAAATCTAGATATGTTTCCCTCCAGAATTTGAGATCTTAACCCTTATTCTGTAATCCAGCAATTCTTCTTCTCTTTATGTGTAGTGATTCTTGCAAGGTATGGACACTATTTTACTGAACCCCATCTCTCTCTACTACAGGACCTTCTTAGTTGATTTCCTATTTGTTGCATCTTGTCTTCTAGTCCACATACATTACTTTTTCCACATCTTTGATTTACCTCATTTGCCTAGCCTCTCAACACAATGGATTCTTCAGTGTTATTTTTACAAATAATAAATCCCTCTTCTTTCTTTAGTTATTTTGGAAGTATTACAAGGCATAAACAATTCACTCATCTGTAAAATGGAGATGTAAGGAATATTCTAGATAATACATAATAGATATTTAACATAGTAGCAGATTAAAGAGTCCACCAATAGAATCTGATATTAGTATTATTCTCATTATTAATCATAATTATGAAAGGAGAGCTACCAACTTTGGAAAACACTCCACACTTAAGGTTTCTCTTGGTTAAGAAATTCCTGGCTATTTCCTGAGTCTAATAAATAGGAGTCTTGCCATATACTTCAAGATAAAAAGTATGTTCATCTACCCCAATAAAACCCATCTCTTAGATATGATATTGGAGACACTCGATATGTTGTTGCAGCATTAATAGATTTCACAATCTGGCAAAAACAAGAAGAAACGGAAATTCACAGTGCCTAGTTAAGGAAATTAAATATTTATTTTTTCCACTTCGTGGACAGATGATGTCTTCCAGCCTCTTATGTCAGTAACACATGAAAACAGTGTTATTCTTTTGAAAATACCTGTGGCTGAACAACATTTTTTAATATGGTCAACAGAAATATCTCTTATTTGTCTGAAATTGCTTTGGACTAATAAGTGATTGGGATAAGGACTTAGAAATGTGACAAACAGTTTCCACATGAAGCTGACAGTGTAATGCATAACAGAGTTTCAGGATCTTGATTGCTTTTCCTCCTATTTGCTTTCCTCCTCTCCTCAGACAAGAGAATGATCCACATTTGTAATAACACCTAATCCTGCTGTTGGACATTTAGCATTTAATTTAAACATTAAAACTGCTGAGCTTGCAAGTTTATGACCCACAGATGCTTTTATTTATTTATTTTTAAATTTAAGTTCTTTTGTTGAAATTGCACAATCTACTGAATTGAAAGAACATGAGATCTAGAAGCTGTGACTTTGCATGAAGTGTAACTAAATACAGCTAGTCAGGAGAGCATGAAAGGGAAATTTTGCTGGTGATGCTGGTTGGAATGGCAGAGCTGAAATGTACACATTTGTTATTGAATGCTATATGGTTTGGTTATATTTAGATTATGGTTTTTAAGCTATCTTTAGGTCTTGAAAACCCAGAACAATGCATTCATAACCCATGGCCCATCAATTTTATTGTGGCTTTTGTTTTATAAAGAGTGGTTTTGCATTTGTAATGAATTAGCTGTTTATTTTCCCAACTCTCCCATTTCATTATAGTGATGCAATATATTCACCTAAAGGTAAACATTTTTTTTTTTTCCAATTCCTGGTCAGTGCTTGGCTCACACTAGAGGGCTTTCATTTTCAGAGTATTGGTGCATAGCCATAAAACAATATAGCCTTTGTATTGATGAAGTCTTGGTTCCTGGGATTTACAAGTGTCTTTCTTGTGTAATTATTATTGTGCATCCCACCTCTCTGTTCCTCTTTCTTAATAAATAAGAGAATTATTATGGAGGGATCATAAGCTACTGAGAACACACCCAGTAGTTGTTACTGACATAACTTACTTGATGCCTGTGGCTTTAAAAAATAAAGTTCTTTTATCTTATTAGAGGCAGCAAAAGCGCAATCACACTTAGAGGCTTTCTCACCATGTGTGCAAACAAAAGATTTCTCTGTGTAGCATTACTGCTTAGATGCTCCATTTCTTCTGGCAAGGGAGTTTGCCTTTCTTCTCCCAAGATTATTATACATGAAAATGTAAGGATCATTGTATTTTGATGTGTCATCTAGAGTGTTGAGAGGCAATGAAGAGAGACGGGTACAACCTATGTGAAAGATGATTTCCTCAACAC
The DNA here is from genome assembly GCF_014176215.1 of Rousettus aegyptiacus. NCBI lineage: Eukaryota > Metazoa > Chordata > Mammalia > Chiroptera > Pteropodidae > Rousettus > Rousettus aegyptiacus. The sequence goes on from NW_023416287.1 coordinate 78,932,379, forward strand.
TCTGTTGAGATAAATGCATTGAAAATGGGAACACACTGTGGTATATTGGCAGGCAGGTCATTTGAGCCTCTGGATGTACAGAATTATAATGTTGTGTCTCTGTCATGTTATTTTATTTTGTGCTCACATGAGCAATTGCAGGAATGCACAGGCTAACACATCAGTTAGGAAAGAGCCCAAATGAGGGCCTACGGATGGATGAGTCTCAATAGCCAATAGCTGACAGGGCTGAGCGTCCTGAATGGTGATTTCATTGACTTGTTGCATCTTTCATGCAAACAAGGATTCAATAGCTGTCAAAAAGGTAGATTGGTCTCTAGCATCTCCAGGGATTTATGTGAATAGTGTGTATTTGGAGAAGTGATTGCGAACACTAATGGGCTCTGAGAACCACAAATCAGAAAGCATGTGCTTCTGAGATCTCAGCTGCTCATAGGGTCAAATTCTGGAAAATTGGATTTTTAACAATTACATTTAGTTAGTTCCCTCCCCCCCCAAGTGTAGTTTGTACCTTGAATAAAACTATTATAATGGAAAAGCTTTTTAGCACAATAGGCAGTATATAGGACTTGATTCAGTGGTCTTTCTTGTTGTTTATTTGTTTACTTTGTGATCATGCCTGTCTTTAAGGAAGCTCTAACGAATTACTGCTCCCTTAATATTTCTGTCTCTTTAAATACACAGAAACTGGAACTACACAGAAACTGGAACTACACCCACTTTTGCTGAGTTATATATTCATTTTTTAATGCACACAATTTTTCCTTCTCGTGGGATTAAAATTTTAGACTATGATAAAGTCAGTGAGCAACATGTACTCAAGTGAAGGGGCAAATGAAGAGCTGTGGGCCCCACTGGATGGAGTGTCTGGGGCAAGTGGATAATAGTCCTGATTAAAGAGCTAACCCACATGAAGCGACCCTTTTAATGGCAGAACCTCAGAGTGTTAGACCTGGAAATCACTTTGTCCAAACTCTTTGCTTTGCAAAGGAAGAAAGCAATATACAGAAAAAAGAAAAGGACTGACCGCCCCAGACTGCATGGTCAGGATGGAATCATGAGGGACAAAACTTAGGTTTCTTGGCTTTCAGTGCTTTATAAATGCCTTGAAGTGTTGACTTAAAAGCCAGCTGAAATCTATTTATTTCAGAGAATATTTAATAACAAAGTTCTTATGTAATCAAGTGCTTTTTTGCACTTTGCATTAATGTGCTTTTTTAAAGGAACATTACGTGATTCTTGTACAAAAAGGTAGAAGGCAGTGGTTCTCAGCTGGAGATGATTTTGCCCTTTCCCCACTGGGGGACATTGGTAATGCCTGGAGACTTATTTGATTGTCATGACTGGAAGGGGAAAAGAAAAGGTACCGGCATCTAGTGAATTAGAGACCAGGTGCGCTGCCAAACTTCCTACCGCGCACACATCAGCTCCCCGCAACAAAAGACTTATTCAGTTTTGCAGCCCAAAGTGTCAGGAGTGCCCCCATTGAGAAACCATGCTCTAGAGACACGCTCTTTGAGGAATGCCGTGGCATCTTTTGTTTGCTTTTTTCTTTTACTTTTCTTTTCTTTGTTTTTTAAATCCTCCATGGTTCCAAGAAGAAATCCAACAAGTACTGGGCTTCTATTGACCCAAATACATATATGTCATCATGATTGATATTTGCAAACAAACAAATAAGTAAACAAACAGACTTGAAAAGTGTGAAATATTGGAGATGTTTGTAAGTACTGGGTTCCAAACATGGTACCCTTGGGTATTGATTTTTACATAATTAACAACTGGAACCACTTAGTAACAATCAATTAGAGCTGATGCTGGCTGTTAAGCATGCAGCATGGCCCTGCAGGCTTACACTGGTGGAATTCAGACCTTCTTAAGCAGATGAACACATATGAGTGGGGAGACGCTAGGAAATCAAATTTAGAAGGATTAGGAGACAGATGTGTGGGAGGTCACCTTCTCTTGTTCAGATGAACTCTCACAGTTTCTTGAGGGAAATCAGTTAATCTAACCACCCTTCGCACCTCAGGAATTAGGCATTTTCAGACCTCATTGGTTTTCTAGAGCAGTCTCCTTAATCTTTATCCCCCGTTGCAAACAAACCACAAGAGTGGCAATACCACCCAACAAAAGAATAAAATTTGTCCATCTATCATTAAGATAATTGTTATTGATTAGTCTCCTTGTAATTTTCTGCTTTTTGTTTTCTGATGCTGGTTATAAATCACAGCCGCAACAGGCTCCAATCCCGTGTTTGTGTCTATTATGTAGTACTGATAAGGCTGGGCAGCGTGTTTCAACTTCCCCATGCAAGTTATTGAGATTGATTGAAGCGCTTTGCTTGTCCTATCCTAGACACTGTGTAATTAATGTTTCATTATGTTAATAGATGCAAATGTGAGAGTGTGTGTTTGATTGGGAGGTGAGAGAACAAAAAAGATTAAAGAATTCACTCCAAAGTACAAATTAATTTATTGCATTGCCAACTGGCCTCTGAGGAATGAGGGAGTAGGCTTCGAAAAGGGGGGGAGGGGGAGAGCACAGTAAGCAAGAGCTGTTGCAGGTCTGTGTCTTTCAGAGGTGGTACGGTGAACCATTACAGGAAGGATGTTGAGTCATATGACAGAGTCCTTGTCCGTGCCGTGGTTTCAGCAGTCCATGTCTCCCTCTACAGTAAAAGAGTTTCGTACGAGAAAGCCACAGATCTTTTCCTCTTTACGTATATAAGCATTTATACATATACAGAGTGCACTAGAACCATACCAAAACATTAATGCAGCATAGTGGTCTGTCATATTCAATCAAAGGTTGACTTCATAATGTTATTTGAGGTGTAGTCAGAAGGGAATTTTACCCCCAAACCAATCATCCACTGATCTGCCACAATAATTTGCTTATTTGCATGTTTCTTCCTGGTCTTTATGATGATAATTTTGATTGTGTCCTAATATATCTTTGTATTTGTGTGATTTACTTATATAGTTCCCTAATATTAGATGGTATGTTTCTGTTTAGTTGGATTTGCTATAATATCAAGAGTTATAATGAGCATTTTTATTCCGTTGGATTTTTATTCCGTTGGATTTTTTTTTTTTTTTTGAGGTAGCTTCTTAGGAGTGGATTTACTGTAGCCTAAATATTTTTATGGCTTTAGCTATAAGTTGCTTTGTTAAGAAACATTCCTACTCCCAAGATCTAGCATAGAGACTTAATAAATGGTTGCTCTAGTTAAGTAAGCATACACCTCTTCTAAACTATGATAATTCTTAAGATTGCCACATTAAATTGTTTTAGCTAACCATAACTTAATGTGGGTAAAAATTATTTTATCTTCTCCTCCACTGGCTGGTACTATTTTGAATATGTTTTAAAAATGGGAAGCCAGAGAAAGAAGGGTTTAGAATATAAGATTGAGCCAGGAAGGGCAGGGCTGGGTGACATTTTGAGAAGAGAACACAAGTGCTTGTAGGAAAAGCTCTAGCTACCCAGGGGGTGGGCGGTGGGGCAGGGCTTGGAGGAGAAGGTTAAAAATGCCAAAATAAACACATTTTTTTCCTATCCAGGATTTATTTGCCGGAGATATTACAGGGGCATAATTATAAGATATGTTCAACTATTAACATGTTACATAATTTTGTTCTTTTATTTTGTTTAGGGTTTATTTTATTTTAATTATTTTGCTTTCATTTCTGATGATTACTTCAAAGCAGGGGGCGAGGTGGGAATCTGGCCTCGCCCATTTCCTTTCATACTGTCTGTGGCTGTTTTCTGGCTGCAGTATTACAGTTGCGTAGTTGCTTTACATAGCCTGAAATATTTACCATCTGGCCTTTTACAGAAAAAAAAAAAAAATTCAGGCCCCTGATATAGATATATAAATCTGACAGTCAGAAATGAAGTTTAGGGTCAAAGGTATTATTTCAAATTCAAACATATCCATTGGGCAAATTATAACTTGTCACAGACTTTAGTCTCAGTTTCCTTCTCCCTAAAATCAACATAATAATAATTTCATCAGGTATTTGAAAATTAAATCATGGAATGAATAAGTATTGGTCCCCTTTTTCTTCCTTCCTATAAAGGAAAAATTTAAAAATATGATTATGGTTTATATTGATCTTGGAGTTACTTATTCACTGCCATGATGTGGTTAACTGAAGACTATTAGCATTATGTAGATTTCAAAAAAAAAATAGTAAGTATAAATTAATAACTAATGCAAGCAAAAATACCAAGTCGATCTTTTGTAAATTATCCCTGATTCTAGCTATGACCATACTAAACTGTTAGCTGTTCATGTCAGCATTGACTGGAGAGGTTTCCTGAACACTTATCTGTGTCAAAGCATCGAACCCACCACTATTAAGCAAAAGGGCAGAGAGCTGTGAGTCATTGCATGTGATGGAGCAGGGCTCTCCCCTCTGATCTCAACTCTCATGCCTCATTCTGCCATTATCCTTCATGGTCAAAGCCAGTGGAGTTAATAGTGGCCGCTAAGTGGCTACAGCCCTTTCTACTATGATTCATGTGTCATTTTTCAGTGATTTTGCAGACTGACAGGGAGGCATGACACTTTTTGGTTCAAGGGACCCTTCACTCAGACCCATCACATTTTTAATCACTGGGTTTTAATTTATTTCCAGCTACATGCCAGTATGATGAGCCGTAGTTATCCCTTTCTCATTGCTACCATGAGGTATTCGAACAAGCACTGGCCTTTTAGCCCCACCAAAGAAGTTTCCATTAATGAGTAACCAACATTTAGATAAAAACATAGCAATAATTCTCTTGAAATCCAAATTTAACTAAAAATCCAGAAGCATAGCAGTATATTATACATTTCAGATATAGAAATTTGCATACTATATTTCAATATAATTAATTCCAAATGTTTCTAGTGCCTGACAAGATTTCTCACTTTTGATAAAAATAAACAGATTTCAAAAAAAATGCAAATATGAACATCTGTATCGCCTTTAAAGTAGTGGTAGGTCAGAAACCATATATCCCAGGCTACCTAAAACAAGTTTATCTTATACATGTTGTTCTGGCATAATTATAAATTGAATCCTCTTCAGTCTCAAAAGTATTTGATTTGTATTAAAAAATTATATGATTATCTTAGTGATTGCCTTAGCGATTCAGCTTGAAATTAGCCAGAGCAAAATACAGTGTCATAATCAGTTTGTTCTTATTTCATGTACATTTTTTTGTCAAATTTTATTTCATTTTATATTGATGGTAAAAATGATTGACATGCCGATGTTCCACAACAAACCCATGTAAAAGCCATTTTCAAAACCATCACCAACTGTGCTACTGACCTTATATCTTAGAGATGCCCATGAATGCCTTCCAATCTGTGGTCTGCTTTTATGAGCTTCTTTGAGTCCTCCTTTTTCATAAGTAAGGGATTATAGTTGAGGCCTGCAGCAAATAAACCCAGTTTGGGATCTAGTGAAAGGACTTACTAAAAGAAGCTCAAAATATTCTCTCTTTCCTTTATTCTCCTTTGGTTCATTGAACATGATAAAGACAGCAAGATATTCTCCTTCCCCGAGACTCACAACAGTCAACACACTTTTAAAATTATTATCTATTATACGTTTATCAGTGCTATATGAAAACAGGGAAGGGGTTTAAACAGAATTAAAGGCATGGTTCTTGACTTTGAAATCAGGTGTTAATATATATTGTAAATCAGGTGTTAATGTATGTTGTAGATCTATAAAAATTTTTTGGACTAATTCAAAATTTGGGAGGTCTGAATTTACAGATTCTGGTAACTCAATCCCTTATTTCTTTATAGATTCAATTACGTGAGATACGTTCAAGCTTTTGGTGTATGTGTGGTTCAGGGACAACGCCAAAGAGAAAATAAAGTCGACCAAGTTTTCCAATATGGTATTGCTCTTTCAACTTCCTTCCCCACCATCCCCATCCATGTATAGGCGCTCGGGGTCTTCCGTTTCCTGCTGAAGTGCAGTAAGAATGCGTCCCAGTGGGGCCTTCCCAGATAGTCCCAGGCCTCTCTCCCGCCAGCGTCCACTGTGTCAACAACCCTAGGTTTATCCTCCTGAGGCTGACCGTGTGACAAAATCTGTAGTCTGATAAGCCCTTTTATACCCAGTGATTTGGGGTATCATAAAATTATTGACTTCGTTCCTCTTCCCACATAACATACCACATGATCTAAGGGTTTCAGTACCCAAATCCTGCTTGATGGATTTTTCTGGAATCACAGGAGCTAAAGGGAAGTGCGTGTCGAATATTTTAATTAATATTGTACATTTATATCTATTTCACCTCTGAGCTGGTTTGGCCCCACTGGCTATGTATTTTATTTTTTATACAGTATAGGACTGAAAAAAGACATGGATAAAAAGCAGAAAGGTGATGCAGAATGAGTCCTAGACCAGTTAAGACAAGTCTAGATTTTATTACTAGGTCTTTTTTTGAGCTGTGTGATTTTAGTCAAACAGTTGACTTCTGTGAGTCTTCTTCCCTACCTGCAAACTATAGTTAACAATATCTCCCTGACCAGTGTAATCAAAGGAGACTGCCATGTAAACTCTAAGTTACTAGAAATATAAGAAAAAAATAAATGAAGAAAGTGGTTATATAGTGTCTTTAAGTTACAATGCAGACCTTTAACAATGTGAATTCAATGCTGACCCCATGATTTGAGGTGGTGAATAGCCTCCAATTCCAACCTCCAGACCACCCTAGGCACAAGAGAATGAATCTAATTGTAAGTAAGTGACTTTGATCATTATCAGTTCTTTTCATGTCTATATTGTTCACCGCCCCCCACCACCCACGACCCCACCCCCAGCTATGCAATAGCAAGTGCTCATTTTTCTTGCTGTTTTTTAACTGGAGAGAAATAGAATTAGAAAGACAAGAGAGAAGATTTTATTCGACTACATATAAAAGGATAGTAACAGGTTTGGCTAACGTGATTTGAAATTTATACTAATTATAGTTTTTAAAATTATAGTCTGGTATATAGCATACAAATCAAAATGTTGTGCAACAAAAAGTAATACCCTCTTTATGTTCTGGTGACATCTATTAAGTCCTTAGCTTTGCTGATCTTGAAGTGATGAAAGAAATAAAGGCATTAGGTGAGAACCCCATAGTTATGGCAGGATAAGAGAAGAAGCAGATGTGTTTGTCTAGGATCACAGGTTGTGGGGTGTCTCCAGTTGATGAATTATAGGGGAGCCTGCATTTGAGATGAGAATCTGTGTACTGCACTTAGTAAAATCAGCACATTTTCTACTCTCTGTTTTGCTTTTTCATCTGAAAATTGTGCATAAATTTACTTCTGAGTATTTTATGATAATACTGGACTGCTCAATGGAGTTACAGTTTCCATCGTTCAAAGGAGCCTGCTGTTTATTACTTAGATACATTTTAGTCTTTTACTTTCCTTAAATGGTGGCATAAATCATTTCTTTGCTGTGATTCTTACTGATTTCATTTTTAATTAGAGACAGAGTGAAGGGAATTTAGTAAAGGTCAAATAAGATACATACGTGAAAAGTACCTGGATAAAAGCTTATCCATAAATGGTAAAAAGTGGTTAAACAACCTCAGGAACCCACAAGGCACAGTCCATGATATTATAACAGGTCCCTAGATCTTCAAAAAGATGTCTGAGAGCTACCTATACATCTTTTTTTTTTTTTAAATTACTTCATTGATGTATTATTGGAGTACAAGATCTGTACATACTAAATATGTACAACTTGAAGAGTTTGAAGATAAGGATAAACCAGTGCAACCATCACTACAATCAATGCCATAAACATATCCATCACTTCCAAAAATTTCCATCTACCATTTTTCTTTTTCTGATTAAAATACACTTAAATCTATCCCCTTAGCAAATTTTTAAGTATACACTACCATATTGTTAAATAAAGGCAGTTCACTATACAGTAGATCTCTGGGACTTATTCATTATGTATAACTGAAATCTTCTGGCCTTTTTAAAGCCAGTGAAGAACTCTACTGTGCTGCAGCCGATTGGGCTAGACTGTGCTGACTTAACTGCAATAGGAAAACAAAAGAAACAGCTTTTCCCTTCTCCTTGAATATTTATTCTTGTAAGGTGAAAAAAAAAGCTAATAAGACTGTTTTCTCTTTCTCTGGGGCTTTTTAGTAAATTATACTGATAATAGTATGTGTTTTATATATCATTAGCATTGGAAGAATACATTTTCCATAGAATTCCCTGATCACTCAGTCTGCTAAGCCCCCAGAATAGGTACAGCAGGCAACGGGGATGTTAGACCAGCCAAGGAGTTTCCAGAGGCATCAAGGAGGAGGACAAGAAGAGAGAGGATGGCATAAATGGTCTACAGCCCTAAACCAATGGGCCGTTGGAAGGAACAAGGTAGCTGGGGAGCTAAACAGACATTTAGTAGTTATTGAATACTAATGTGTGAATAAATGAATGAATGGCTATAGTGAAAAAGTTCACCTGTGTGCATAGCCTATAGACCAAATATTCTTGTTCAAGCTCGTGCGAATGGTAAATCCATTACCAAGAGGAATGTAGTGTTAAGCATAGCAATTATGGCACAAGGTGACAGCTCCCAGCTTGAGTCCCCTGCACTGTGAATCAACAGTATCATCTTCTTACAATCAGAGTCAAAGACCATAGAGAGGGCCAGATTTGGCTCTCCACCTGCTTCTTAATAATGGTTTATACATTTTTAAATCGTCATCTTTTAAATCATCATCTAAATATGTATCTATATTCTCAAAATTTGCTTCGTGGCTCACTGAGTTGAAAAATAATTACCATGTGACCTTTAACGGGAAAAGCTAACTGATCCTGCCTCAGAGTATCTGTAGAGACATGTTATCGATATGAACATTGAGAATTTTTGTTTATATTGACAGTGATATTGAGTAATCCCTGTCATTCATAGCCAAGCTAGTAGAATTAGGTTCATTTTTTTTGTTACATATGTTACGATTTCTTTCAGTGGTTTAGATCAGTTTTCTAAATTATTCATGTTTATGTCTATATAAGTTTATTCAATAGATACTTCTTAAATACCTCTGAGATAGGTAAGGGCTACTAAAGGCTGTGCAATACAGAGAGACAAATATAATTCATCTCTGCTTCCTTGGCTTGCAGTATAATAAGGACGAAATTCTCATATATATGATATGCGATAGAAAGAACAGCCACAAGAGAGGTAGCGTAAAGAGCTATCACCTCTGAGAGCTGGAGCTGTCACTGCTATTCGGTGAGACTTTATATCTTTACACAGGCTTGAGTCTAACTTTTCCATTCTGTAAAATGAGAACCTGATGAGAATTAATGTTTATTATTTCACTGGCTTTAGAATTCTAATTACTTGTGAGATATTATCGAAAGTCACACCATATTAGAAATCAGGAGAACTGGGAGTCACTTGTAATGTGATGACTACAGCACCTAGAGAAATCTTTGCCCTGTGCAAATTCTTCATGTAATAACATGTTCAGCAAATTCATGAAAGAAGTCAGTCTAGAGAACTTTCAAGATTTCATTCAATAGGCATTCCAGACATTTAGGTATTAGCTTGATTTTATGCGTTTGAATACATTTTTCCTAAACCCCCATGTGGGCACAGAGTTCCTTCAACACTGGCCCCTTCCTGCCACTATGGTGGGTCCAGGGTAGTAACCACTGGGTTCTAGGGGAGGGTCTAATTAGAACATTTCTAGAAGTTGAAGCAACTAACTCATGCATGCAACAGCACGTGTCTGTCTTCGTCTACTGGTGTCCTTTAGGTGAGAGACAAAAATGGTTCCTTCATCCTTGAAGTTCACATAGCTCATGCATATGTTGCATGTATAGGGTTCAGAACTCTCCTTTCAGTTCTGATCCTCTTAACAGACTTCATCCTTGCTCTTCAAGTCATCTCCCATTGAACCTAAATCAACATCGAATAAAATAGTTGTTTGTGAGGGTCCTTGAATAAACGCTGACTTCCCGAGCGGTTGAAAGCTCATTGGTTCTCAGTTCCTAAGCTGATGTATCTCTTATCGTTGTGGGTTTTTCTTCTTGATGCCATGCATAAACTAAGCAGGAAAATATCACCTTTCTGAGACAAGATACAGTAAATATCACGACAAAATGAATGACAGCATTTTAATGAAAACCACTATTTGCCCTCCATTTTGAGAAAATTGGACTCATTATCACACAGATGTTTTATCAATATGGGTCCCTACATCAGACTTTATACCACAATATTAACCATGAGATTTGCTGAATTTTTAAGCCTTTCCTTAGACCTGTCAGACCTTTGTGGAATTAATCCTTCATATTTGTAACAGCAGTTTCCACAAGATGAATACTTTATTTCTCATGAATCATAATAAAGCAGCCTGTGCTTTGTTGACAGAGTGACCTCTGCAGTCTTTCATCTTCAAGACAAAAGATTAGACTGTCTCTCTATTTTATGGATAATGAGATGAGTCGTTGGTCTCTTGGCACCTTCTGTAACTGGCCCTCTTTGTGGCCTCCTATAAGTCTGTGATAAACTGATCATAAGGTGATTTTAGCAGATCTCTTCATATAACAAATTGCCTTTTAAATTTGAGGGTTTTTAAAAATTTTTTATTTTCGTAAATAGCAAGGTTATCAGGTGTGAACTCAAAGGCTTTTATAATATTAAAGTTAAAGACTCCTGGGAGTGATCTAGTCCAGCTCCTTGTTTTACCGATGATTACATGATGCCTAGTGGTGTAGCCCACACTCAGAGGGCTGGGAGAGACAGAATTAGACAAAGAACTGAGGTCTCCTGACCCCTTGTGCTGAGAGCTTTCTTCGGAACAGTGTGACTCTTTTTGTATATAAATTACATAAATTGCTCTGTTGATTTACTTGGAATTACCTGAGGCTCTTTTCTTTTTTGAACAACCCGCATCTAATCCTTCACCAACCCCATTGGCCCCACCTTTAACATGGATCCTGAACCAGACCATTTCTCACCACTTGAACTGCAATGCTTCAGTCCTAGTTACATCATTTCTCACTTGAACTATGGAACTAGCCTCCTGTCTGTTTTCTGTCCTCTGCCAATGGCCTCTATTCTGAATATAGCAACTAGGGTGATCCTTTTGAAACAGGGTTTCTCAACCTCAGCTCTATTGATGTTTGAGACTGGTTAATTCTCTCCTGTGAGGGGCCGTCCTGTGCATTGAAGGATGGATAGCATCATCCCTGGCCTTTTCCTGCTAGATGCTAGTAGCACCTGTCGACGTAAGAAACTTCCAAACCTGTAAAGAATTTTTATGAGTTTATTTGAGCCAAATTAACAGCAATTGCCGAGAAGCAAAACCTCAAAGGATTAAGAAAATGCTCCAGAGAGTAGCAGTTTTGCAGCTTATTTTACACTAATGCATAAAGGAGAAGATGTAAGGAGGGTTCATTGGTGGTGGATTAAGGGGACCAGAGAAAGCACAGCAGGGAAATCTCTGGGATTGGATAAAAAGTCAAAAGTTGGGACACATACTTCTTTTACATTGGTGGGTACAGGAGAGTTAATAATTCACATTTACAGCACACAGAGATGGTAAGTGGGGGACAAGGTAACCATGAGGTGCCTGTGACCTCCTGCTCTGGTATAGTGGATTATGCCCTGAGGAATCTGGAAAAAACATTACTCTGACATTCCAAGGGTGTGTTATCTCAGATACAAAAAGACAACAGACAGGCTCATTTAAGGTAAAGATTGATCTTCATCCAGAAGACTACAAGCCAGGATGTGACTACCTGCCATGACCTGCTTTTGGTTAGAGATTTTTATGTTCAGACCATCCTATGTGGTAATTTTCAGTCTCTGAGTTTGTAGGGCCTGCCATGCTGACCTCCCCTGAGCTTGTCAGGCTAGTATGTGGCTTTTTTGGGGGGGCACACACTCTTTCTAATTGTGACAGCCAAAAATGTCTCCAGATGTTGCCAAATGTATCCTGGGGCGGGGGGGGGGGGGGTGCAAAATCAATCCCTATTGAGAACTACTCTTTCCAAACTTAACCTGGACCTTTTCACTTGAATGATCAAAACTCTCTACTATCTTCCTCAGAATTTTAGAAAAGTTCTTTTGCTGCCTACAAGGTCCTACATGCCTCCCTATGACCTCTGACCTTATCTCCTTGAACTCTCCCTCCCCTCAGTCTGACCCAGCCATACAGGCCTCCCTGCAGTTCCTGGAAAAGGCCAGTCATATTCCCAACTCCTCTTCCTCTTCCTACACAGTTCATCCCCTAGACACTTGCCCTGTTTTTTTATGGACTAAATGTTCATGTTCTAATCAAATTCATATGTTGAAGCTCTAATCCACAGTGTATTTTTAGAGATGGAGACTTGTTAATTGGATTTAGATAGGATCAAGAAGGTGGGACCCCATGTTGGGATTAGGGTCTTTATAATAAGAGAAAGAGAGATGTGAGAAGGAATCCCTCTCTCAAATACTCTTACAACAATATGGATAATAAGAAAATACTGCACATCAAAAAATGAATAATTTCTTGGAAATGCATATAAACTTCAACAGTGGCTATCGTCAAATGAATAGGATTGTGGGTATTATCGTGATATTTGGTTTTATGTTCATACTTTCTTATTTGCGTAGAGTAAATATGGGTAACAATAATGTGGTTCTGAAAGTCACTTGGTCCATTCACAATTAATAGCATCTACAATGTTTGTCCGCTCTTTACTGCAGTCCTGATGCGGGATGCTGATAGAGACATTGCTATGCACTGAGTACTAAGGAAATAGTACTTTTTCTAAATACTCTGGGTAACATTTCCCAGTGTTCTAGCTGACGGTTGTGCACTCAGAAAAAAAACCATGCCTCCCACTACTTTGACAAAGACTAATGAAAAACACAAGGGAGGAGAAAACCAGCTTACATTTTGCCAACATGAGAGTGTGGGGGGAAGTTCAAACCCAGGGAACATTAAACGCCACATCAAATTTCTCTTTTAAGTGTTAGTTTTGCATGAGGCCTGAGGACTGATAACCTAGATGTCAGGCTGTGTTACCTGTTGAGCTGAAAAAAAAAATCTCATTGCCTTTTGCCCAGCATCACACAGCAAAATCAGGCTGTGGTCTAGAGATTTAGCTCTTGAAGCAGCAAAGGGATGGGAATCTACTCCCACACTCTGGTTTGGCCCTTATCATTGTCTTTACCATTGGATTTAGCCAGAGGACACTCAGACAGTTGCCTGGGGCACACACTTCTTACCCTATAAACACATCAGATCTCCACAAGGTTTCTTCTTCCTTGTAGAAGATGCTATTTGTTCAGTGTGTCCAATGTGGAGCCTCCTTGTGAGGTCACTAAGAGATTTCTGCTGGGGCAGTTGCTTTTTGAATTCCAGTCTTATATTTATATGCCTGAATCCTGCCCCCATCTTGTAAAGGGAAGAGAGAGAGAAGAATCATTCTGCCAAGAACAAATCAGGTTCATCAGCCCTTCCACATGGATATTTGGTGGTGTTGACTAGGTCGGCAAATGTTCTGACACTGAAATCATTTTTACTGATTCAATCATGCTAAGTTTCTAAGAGTTCACTCTTCTCTGTAATACTCTCTGAGAACTGAGTGGAATAGTATGAATTAATATACTATGTGCCTACCTTTTCCATGGTCTGAAGGGAATAATTTCATGGAGGATAGGGTTGACAGATAAAAGACAAAATGCACAGTTCAATTTGAATTTTGAGTAAACAACAAATAATATTCGTGTCTTATAAATATGTATTTAATATAACTATTTAGGACATGATCATATTAAGACATTATTTGTTGTTTATCTGAAATGCAGATATTACCGATGTCTTTAATTTTTATTTACTAAATCTGGCAATTCTAATGGGAATTTGAACTGTCCTTTAAAATTTTCCATTTAAATTTTCATCCAAAGAGTCCCTATATTTTAATGATACAAAATAAATTCACATAATAAAATGTACCCATGTTTCTTCCTGCTAAGTCTTTTTTGCATTATTTAAATTCAGGAATAAATGCCACAAAACCTAATTTATTTCTGATTTCCAATTGTTAGTAATAACAACAGCTTGTCTCGAAGTTGAACAGCTTTAAAGTATGTTAGTTTCTAGACAGGGCTGGAATGTACACATTTTTTTTTTAAAAAGATATGACCACATCTCTTGTTGATGTGGAAAAAAAAAGTACTATTAATTTACAGAAGCCCCAATGGTTATTGATTCTGGTGCTTTGGTGAGCTACACTTTCTTACTCTGAACTGGTAGAAGTTAATATCTTGAATAAAGATAAAACACATAAAGTACATGCCCAAGCTGTTGCAAAGAGAATGTTGTTATGGTTTTGCTCATCTAGAGACTAAACCGAACTGAAGGCAGGTCAGCCAGATAAGTGTCTAAAGTTTCAGTATTTTAAAAAGGTACAGTTGTACTGTGGAACTAAAATGTAATTAAATAAATACAATCTGAAAAAGAGTATTTACCAGAACTTCTTTTGGGGGAGGATTGTAGCTGTTGACAGCTCCTTGTTAGTAGAAGAAAGATTAATCCAAGGAGCATTCTAAATGTCCAGCCGACTGTGGAGTTTTAATTGTTTAATGGAGTAAGGCGATTCGGGGTCCAAAAAGAATATTGGTTATAGTAGAGGAAAGATGAGAGGTATTGTCAACAAAATCTGCCTTCTTGGGCTTTTCTCAACTTTCTTCAGCCTCTCAAAGAGAAATGCACAACAAATAATAAAATATGTGTTGAAAAGGAGTTCGATTACATACTTTTACTCCCTACTTATAAAAATAATTGCCCCAAATTGCCCAAATTCCCCAACTATGGACAAATTATAACAAGACAGTCCAAAGAACACGAGGATCCCTATGCCCTGGTTTAGGCCACCAGATGTTTTGGAGAAGCTGTTCTCAAGCTTTAGTGAATGTGTTAATTCTCTAAAAGGCTAATTAAAGCACACATTGTGGGACCCCACATGCAGGAGTGCAGAGTTACTGGTGGGTAGGTCTGGATGGAGCCTGCAATTGTACATTTTTAACAAGTTCCCAGGCAGTATTGCTATTGCCAATCTGGGAACCATAGTTTGAGAATGACTGTTTCAGAGTTTACATTCTGATGTCCTAAACCCAGTAAGGTTCACATATAAATAGGGGCACATATAGTTAGAGGTTCTGTTAATTCATCTTGTTTTAATTTTGTTTTTAAAATTCTCTCTCCATCACAAAGCCTCACAAGCATTACCAACTTTTGCTAGGGCTAAAGTCCAAAGTTACAATTGCACGTATGATTGATGTGCAATGAATTTAAAATTAATGATACTACTAATTGATATATTTTTTGATATATGTTTAATGGATTGAAAATTGATGATATTCCATCCATCTATAGAATAATTTTAATTTTCTTCAATGGATATCTCTTTCTATCTTAACAAAAAGAAGCAAATGCAGTAGCATTTATTGCTAAGAAAAGATAATGATGGCAGAGGTTTCTGGGTTGATTACATGATCTGGGAATCATCAAGATCTCCCAGCATCCCAAAGTGAAAGTTTTTGTAATTTGAAAGGAAGCAAATTATGCATAGCAAGTTCTGTGTGGATTTATATGACATTTTCTAATCTTAAAATCTTTTCAGGAGCCTGTTTTTTACTTCCATGTTACTTTTCATAAATTTCATTTTTAGCTTTATTGCTTTAACCAGAAGCTTTTACATTTTGGACTTAGAACTTTCTGACTCCATGGGGCATTATTTTCCACGCTTAACAATGTTTGATGTAGGTAAAATGTCATACCTTAAAATGCCCATTCCAAATTAATCTACCTCTGTTACTGAATGGTCTTTGAAATTAACGAGGCTATGATAAGGCAAGCACAAAGGGACTTAAGCTTACAGAAACATTTTTACTAGCTGTTTGATCATTTTGGTGACTTTCTAAAATAAGGATCTTTTCTGTCTCTAGATAATTAATGTAAACTTGGGATATCCCTAACAATGTCGTTATCTCTGCTATTTATTTATGTCTGACAGAACTAAAGCAAATAGAAGTTAATGTTTCTTGCAAGAGTAGGTGTTTCTCAGTCTCCTACTTAAAAAAAAAATATTGAAGATTTTACTATGTTGGTGCCTGCTTTTAAACTACTGTCTTTCAAAAAAGAAGAAGAAAAAGAAAAATGTCCAATAAAGATATGACATTTTACTACTTTTTTTCAGGTAGGCAAAGATCAGAAAATATGTCATTTAATAAAATGTATATATGACTCTATGTCTGAATCCTGAAGATTTAGAAATCTTCCCTAGGCAACATTTGGAAAGAGGGCTAGAGACTCATTGTAATCATGAACTCTGGTGTCAGAATCAGTCGTACAGGTTTCTTAGTGGGTAGGACTTTGGTACTCTTAAGTATATTTCTCCAACATATAAATACCTTATGTAATTTTACAGCAGGCTAAAAGGATTGCTTCTTTTATGACACAAACCTAGGGAGTGCTACTATTTGAGAATTTAACAGAATAACCACTGGCACCTTAAAAATAAAACCAGACCAAACCAAAACAAAACAAAAATTGTCATTCTAATGTAAAATCATCTGTAAAATTGTAAAGTAGGTAATTTCGTTTTGACTCTTCAAAAGTATTCTTCTGTTGCTTTCCAATTATTTCTTTCACCCATTTCCCAGGAGATCTGTACCCTCATCAGGTGTTGACGGCCCAAATTCCAGCCATAACTTTTTGAGTTACAAGCTTCTTTCTCATTGTCAGTTTTATCATCTTTTCTGCTCATACATTAAATCACTATAGTTGACTTCAGATTGATTCTTGGATAAAACAATTTGGTAAAATTATTTTGTATTGAGATATGATGTAGTGGTAGACAAAATCCCTCCAAGGGAACCTGGTGTTCCAGTAGAAGAGGGAAGCAGGTGACCCAATGTACTAGCAGGACACATCTAAGCCTGTGTGAAATACCTTACCAGGGAGCAGGGGCAGCTTGTGCCTAACATGGTTTGAATCTTTGAAAAGATCTATTATTTCCCAATAGATTCTGTTCGTTTGGGTCCATCTCTTCTAAAAACAATGGAACTAAAATAAATTACTTAGAATAGCGAGGTTTCTCTGTTCCAGAGCCATATGTTCAAAATGTTATTGCTATGAGGAGGACACAAGCTCCTATTGCCAGCGAACTAAAGGGTAATTATATTGGAAAAGTTAATCTTTATTTAACTTTCCTAAATTATGCACTGAAAACTGTCATAACCTCCTTGTTTCAGATTAAGTGGATTATTTATTTGTGATAATGGGTACAGATGCTCATTAATATGCTGTTGGAAACAGCTGCATTAAATGTATTGTGTTCTGTGACATAAATAAGGTGTTCAGCATGAGGTGGTTGTTTAAAATACAAGCCCCCAGGAAGAACAAAAAATAATAAATACTTTTTAATATAGTTGCCTGCTCTCGAATTCTAAATTGATTTCTACCTTATTAAGGTTACTAGTACTGAAATTGCAGGTATTAACTCTAGTACCCTGGACTGTCACTGGGCCAGGCTCATTCTTTGGGGATATTTACCAATGTCATTTATGGTAGACTTCCATGCTCACTGTTATTTTATAATTTGTTAGTTTGAGCAAAGTTCCAGCTGCTTTGACTGAATGACCTACTTGGATGAACTGAGTGTATGGTGATGAATGAGTCAGTTCACTAGGTAAACTTCAACAGAAGGAATAAAGTAACAGCCTTCAGATGTAAGGGTTAGAAAAATTCGGAGTATAGGAGCATGATTGATAACACCACGGAGAAACAGTGAGAAGCTGCTCAGACTCATCTTCACTGAAAAGTGGAGTACACAAAGCTAGGAATACTTCCGTCCATTGGAGCTAATATGGGTCAGTCCTATATGAGAGTATTAATTTTAAGCAATTTAGATGCCTGCCTTTAAAATGATAGAAAAAAATAAAAACTTTCCACAAAGCACAACAACAAAAAGAATTGTTCCCATTATAGAGAAATTAAGGAAGCTAGTGATGTTGAGGTTGTCATATTAAAAAAAAAAAAATGAAGGGTAATTTATAAGTTAGGGGATTTTTTTTTTTTAAAAAAAATACTATTTCAAAAGAATCAAGGGCTCTTACAAAGAAATGTTCATATCTTCTGCATTTTTACACAAGATGATTAAGGGAAAATGGAATTAAATGAAAGCAAGAAAATTCAGTTGGAGTCTAAGAATGATTAAATATTGAAAACAAGATACCAAGGGACATCGTAGAATTTCCTATCCCAAGAGATGGTTAAAAATGAAATTGAAAATACTTTATCTTGAAGGATTTAGGTATATACCTGTCTGAGCCAAGGGTGAGCCCAGTGACCTCATCAAGGTCTTTGATTCAACAACCAAGCATTTTGCCAAATGACATACTGCTGGCTCCCAAAAATGGCACACTGGCTCCCAAAAGACTATTCTCTAATTAATTATACTTGTTCCACCCCCTCAGGATTCTTAAATGACTTTCTGTGCCTCCTGTTGATTTCTTAGATTCATTTGTGTTTATGGGGGGAAAAAATTCAACTTAGAGTTCCTGACTTATGAGAAACATTTGGATGGAAATTAAGACACATCAGGGATTTGTGATTTTAGGTAGTAGCTTTATTGATTGGCTTCTGCAAGTGGGCTTGCTTACCTATTTTAAAACCCACCTGAGCTTTGTTTTAAATGACTTTTCCCACTCTGTTCAGAGTTGATTTTTGTTACTGTTAACAAAACACTGTCTCTGAGTAGATTTTTTAAAAAATGTAATGGATATTTTAATTGGAATGCAGAGAGAAACAGTACCCTTTTAACTACTCTACTACTAACCGTTACTACTTTAAAATATCTAGTATTATTTGGAAAATATTATTCTGTCAAAATTTTCAAGTACTGACTGATATGGGATGGTAGCCATGCCTAGGTTTATACGAATTTTTAATTTTTTACATTCTTACTTTTTGAGTCAATCATTTTATTAATTATGGTTCCTTCCTTCGGCATTTTTTTCCCCACTTATTTAACACAGTATCCTTGATTTTAAGTTTCATTTATGCACAGATATTTTTCAAAGCACCCAACTTTTTTGAAAAAGTGTTATAAAAGAAAAGGCAAGGGTTTTAAGCCTGATATGCGTTTGAATAAGTGAACATATTTTCTGGTGCTCTCTTATTCCAGGTTTCCAGATTAAGGCATTCACATCACTGCACTTTCTGTCAGAACCTTCCGATGCCATCACGATGCGGGGAGGAAATGTGCTCCTGAACTGCTCCGCAGAGTCTGACCGAGGAGTCCCGGTCATCACGTGGAAGAAGGATGGCGTCTACCTAGCCTTGGCAATGGACGAAAGGAAGCGGCAACTTCCCAATGGGTCTCTGTTGATACAAAACATACTCCACTCCAGACACCATAAGCCAGACGAAGGACTGTACCAATGCGAAGCTTCCTTAGGAGACTCTGGGTCAATCATTAGTCGGACCGCAAAAGTTGCAGTAGCAGGTAAGAAGATTCTTCCTTCTCCTCTGCTTCCTTCTCCATCACTTCTTCTTGTCCCTTTTTGTTGAGATAATTTTTGCAGAAACCGTTTATTTTGAAGAAAAAGTTAAAATGTAAAAAAAAAACATGTATGTATGTTTATTCCCTCATGGTCTTGACTTTTTTTTTTTTTTTTTTTTTTGGTAAATTTACTTGGAAAACAGCAGAAGGATCTTAACAATTAACATAGCTTTATGAGGTTTCCCAAAACAAAGTCTGGCTCCAGTTGATCCACTATTTATGAGTGTGAGAGGACTTAATAGAAAAATATTAGAAAGGTATTTTTAAATTCTATTTTGCTGAACTTCTGCAGATTTTTTTTGTTTGTTTTGCCATCAGAGCAGTGCATTTTATTTTAATTATAATGGCTTCATCCACAACATACAGCTCTACAAATGAAAAATAAAACTCTCCATTGCTGTCTCAAACTATGTTAATGTTTGGTAATGTGTTGACTGAATAACTGAGTAATTAGATGAACAATCTTTCTTTTTACCTAGATATTTTGAAGTGGTGTAGACCCTGGGGAGGGAGGCAATCCTGATTGTCCCGGAATCCATGGATATTGCTAGTTCTACCCCACTCATTTTTGCTTAGATGGCTGCTCATACTGATTTCTTTTGTTCTTTGCAGTGTTAGACCTATAGGGGAAGGCATCACATTTTCTACTCACTTCTATAATGATTTGGCTAAAAGTTAGACTTTGATATACATTTTGTTTTGTTTTGTTTTCTAATTTTGATATGGCACACAAAGCAAGGCAGATAAGTCTAACTGAAATAAATGTAGGTCTTCAAATAGTTAAGGGTTAGTTGAAGGTTTTGACGAGCTGCTTTCAAACTTAATCTTTAATTCTCAGAGAAAAACAATTGAACCAATAGGCCATTATTTGGTCATTTAATATGGGTTTCCCTTTCCAGGTCCTATTTAGTCTATATCCTAGAGGACCAGTGAGATTGATGACTCATTTTCAGCAATAACCTGTACTAGGACAACCAGTTAGGACCACTTCTTCCCCATGCACTCTTTCAGTAAAGGTGCGACGAAGTTGAAATCAGAAAGAAGTGATTGTGTCAGGTGGTGGTATGAAAAACTAGATTTCATAGATATGCAGTCATTCCATAAATCCAGCTCAATGCCACTCTTTTGTGGCTTCGTTTCTCCACTAAGGACTCTCTTTCATACTCAGTTAAACCAGATTGTACTTGAGCAAAGATAACCTGGTGGGCAGGTTCTTCACCTAAAGATACAGTGACTCACCATCCTGGTTTTACCTAGACTGACCTAGTTTTAGCACTTGATAGTCCCATGTCCTGAGAACCCCTCAGTCTCAGGTAAAACTAGGATGCTTGGTCAACTTACCTAGTGGTACCCCAGCCTGCTTTAGCAATGACAGACTGAAGCATGAATGCTGAATGCGCCCTTTACTCGGAAACGCATGAGGTGGTGTCCTGATCATGACACCAAGGCTATCAGCTACCTGGGAACTTAGAGTGATTAGTGTCAGAAATTTAATTGATAAACATAAAGTATAAAGAGAACTAAAATCTGCGTTAATTATGATCGATTAAAAGGAACAAGTGGAACAGTGCTGAGGATTTAAGGTAAAAGCTGCTTTCCCAGAATGTTCCATATGCAGTAGAAGGAGTGCAATCTGATTTTCTCTTATTTAAGAATTTCCGGACTCTCAGATCCTACCTATCGGTCACCCACAATACTAAGGTAACTGCTGATTTGAATGAATTGGACTGACGTTTTGCTGCCCTGTGTCAAAAGGCTGATGCATGTGTGCTGTTGATAAAAATGGCCTGATATGTTGTGGTTTTGGTTTTCCTGCTATCTAGATTCATTTTTATGTGTTCTCTGTTTCAATGGTGAAATGAAGAATGATTTCTTCCCTGTGAGACATTAAAATAAAGTGGCTTTGGCTTTTGTATTCTGTGCAAGGATAGGCTGGCAGATTCAGTCACTGAGTTACAATCTAATATTAGATTGTATCATTTCAAGGCAATAAGGCTCTTCACAGCGTTTTAGACACTTACCATACTGTTTGGCAATACGGCATACATCAATGTTATGTCTGCTGAGGTTAAAATTGCCAAACTACTGGAATGCACAAGGGTGTATATCTTCCTTGTAATAAAGACCACAAGCCTGATTTAATCGCATTTTTAAAGCATTAGCAGTCAATAAACCAGTCACCACTAAAAGGTGAAAAAAAATTTGTTCTTTACCCTCAGGTACAATGTAGAACCCATTTAAAATAATGCCTCTCTTCTATTTTTTCTTTCTCAAAGTGTCTTTTGATAAAAAGAAATGTGGCAAATGAAATTCATCTTTAATCAATCAGCACATTTTACACAATGATCTTGCCATGCACCATTCATCCTATTTTCTAGGAACTTCTCAAGTGCTCTTTAAACCCTGAGTGCATACTTAGCTGAAGAGGGAAGGAGAGTTAAGAAAGATAAATGAAGGACTTCCATCCTACCCAACATCTTGTTAAAAATCTCAGTGATAACAGACTACTGACTAGTAGTATTTCTGGTCATTGTTAACTTCTATCAATAAGGAATGCCTGGGCTATTAAATCTCCATTTGAAAACAACTTGGCCAGTACTGGCTGAAACTTGGGAATTTTATTATTTTCCAGTTAGCGCTAATCTAAAATAGTGCAGTATTTCTCTGTCACATGTATGTCTCTGTTTAGCCCTCTAGATTAAAATCAGCTTGAAGAGAGAAGCAGAGCCAGACTTTATCTATAGATCTTCCCCTACCAGCCTCTCCACCTAGCAAAGTATTGAGCATGCTTAGTAATTGTTCAGTAAACATTTGTTTCACCACAAAGACGTGGGGTTGGATGCTATGTATGGCATTTATCAATGTCAGCTTCCTCCACTTCATACCCTCCTTCTCCATTTCTTACCCTTCCTTTTAATGAACGTCATAAGATTAAATTTACCTACTTGTGTGCCTATAAACATATTCTCAGTGCACTGAGTTGGAATGATTTAACTTGTATCTCAGTAGTCTACAAATTAAGTATTGAGAACTTTGGAATTAGAAGATTGCTGTGCTGGAATATTCATATGCAACTTAAAAAAAAAAAAAGGCATGTGCCAATTCCTCACTCATCTGAAACATATAACATCAAGATGAGCTTGCACCTGGCCAGACACATCTTCCCTACTCCAGATATTGCCAGCTATTGGAGCTCCTGGATTATCTTATATAAAATAAACATAATAATAACCTACGTCTTGAGGCTGCAGTGGCTTTTAAATAACATGTAGGATGTAAAGCCCCAGTGCAGAGAAGATTCTTATTCTTTTATAATCTACAAGCACAAACTGGCAAGCCTGAATCGAGTTCTCAAAAAGTTGAATCTGTGCAATTTGTTGGCAAGCAGTGCCAAAATCCATTTGACTACAAGATTCCCTTTACACAAGTTGATCTACTATTATGTCAATGGAGCCAATATACTCTGTGCTAGTCAGACCAGGAGTTCTAGATCAAGCAACCACTGCTGTCATTTCTGAAAAAGATACTGGGCAATCTTCTTAAATGAGCCTCCTTAATGCCCTTTCTGAAAGATATTTATCAAAGTGGGGGTCATGGGATCATGGGAGTTAATGTCTCTAGACCAGAAATATAACCCTCTCTTCTCTAGGACCAAAAAAAAAAAAAAAAAAAAAAAAAAAAAAAAAAAAAAAAAAAAAAAAAAAAAAACCAATGTCAATATGTAAGAAAACCAGATCACTCTGGAGCTCTTCTGGATAATCATGGAAGTAGCATCTCATTCATTCTCACCACCACACATTCACCATCCAGCACACCATGCCCTCACCGTGTTCCTTGCACACCTACTTACCCTGCGGGGCTCTGAGGATCACAGTTGGGATGTAAGTGCTATTGTCTGCTTATATTCATGCTTTTGGGCAACGGTCCCCAACATTTTCGGCAAGAGCAACGGGTGCCCCTATGAGAATCTAATGCCCGATGATCTAAGGTAGAACTGAGGCGATGATGCTAATGCTGGGGAACGGCTGCAAATACAGATGAAGCTTCGCTCTATCATTTGCAGCTCGACTTCTGCTGTGTAGCCCAGTTCCTAACAGGCCACAGACTGGTACTGGTCTGTGGGCAGGGGTTTGGGGACCCCTGCTCTTGGGGATGGAGTGGCACCAGCCCCTCCTCCCTCAGGTGAATCAACACGGACTATAGGATACATTATAGAGCATTTGTGTCCAGGTAGGTTCTTCATGCTATTTCTTAAGCATCTGTGTCTTGAATATTAAAACTATTGACTCGATTTTTTTATAACATCTTACTTTTCACATTGTATATTCATGTGCATTATATTAAAATGCTCAAAAAGCTCTGCGATATAGGTATCCAAATTGACAAAGAACAAGGTGAAAGGAGGTGCGTAGTGACTCTTTACAGGTAGACCCTACAACTGGCATTGTCTAATTCTGGTGCATACTTATTCCCTTGTAATTCTGCTTCTCAATCTAAGAACTAGATTTAAGAATACTGTGAATGGTTTCCCACCCAGTCAGTCTTTTATTTTTAATAAAAGAAACTCTCTAAAATATAAACTAAGAGAAAATCATACAATAATAAAAAATAATCATCATCATAATAAAATTGGTTTCATTTATCTATTTAGTCCTTTGAAAATCTCAGCTTCTTGTGGGAAGACATTATGATTTGGATTTTTTTTCTAAGATGAGATTTTGCCATCATAGCTTTACATTAAATAATGATACATGAAATTCTCTCCTGAAATGTAGGGGACATGTAATTGTAAAAATAAATTTATAAATTTAGGAGAAGAGAACTATTTTTTTCACTCTTCTAGATTTTTTTGGCTGGTCTAATAATTAAATTGGCATAAGACAGCTTAACAAGAGAAAAACAAATTTAATTTCATATATACTGGAGCCCCATAAAAATGTGAGACTCACAGGCATTTAGGCAATCGAGGCTTATATGGCATATGTATTATATGCCGTCCTGAACTAAAGAATGCAATAAGGACCTGGGGCCGGAAGGGGAGGAGAGTAATTTAAGGATGAGAAGAGCAGATGTTTGGTAATTAGATGTTTGTCCTGTCATACCAATAGTGTTATCTCTGGTAATAGCTCTCTTTCTGGGCCAAGCCTTTAGGTAGTTAATTCCTTTAGGTAGTAAAGGGAAAGGTAAAAGTTTTTCTTGCATCTGCTGGGTCTTTATTGCTTTCAGCTCAAAATAATCCACATGCCAAAGTGGCACGGTTTGGGGTGACAAATTCTGTTCCCTTTAATAGTCTTTCAGGAGACAAGATTTTGATTTTCTTTTATCTTTGTAAGTGATTTTATAATTTATGCCAAGTTTGCATTTTTTTTTCTTTTTCTTGAAAATCAAGAAAACAAAAGGTCAACTAAATTGCTTTTACTTATTTCATTGAGGAGCATATTTTTTCTTCTTTATTACAATAGATGTTTCAAGATGCAAATTACCATACTCTACTTTTAAATAACACAGGCATTGTAATTAAAATTCCCCTATCTGTGTGTGTTTTTTAAAATAATTAGTTACTTGAGGAGTTGTTTCAATGAATTCCTTTCCAGAATGCCTCCCATTTAAATGAGTTATGAAATAATTAGTGAAACCATAATAAGGTGAGTGAAGCTAGAATCACCTCAGCAGAATGGAACATTTTATGAAGTGATAACCTGACCTTTACATTTTTACTTAAAAGGAAACTGAAAAAGGAGCTTGTCTTAAGAGAAGAGAGAATAAACTACATTGCCTCAGGTCACTCAAATGTTATATAAAGAAACAGCAAGAAAAATGTTCATATTCCTTTTCTCTACAGGAACAAATATAAGAATCTTGCCTAGAAGGTCAAGTTCACCCACTGAAGCAGTTTGGAAAAATGTATCCCAGGGCCTTTGAATACTCTCAGAATTCTCTTTTGGGAAGGTTCAGCTACAGAGCAAAGCTTTTTGTTTCAAACCAATAGGGATATTGTTTATTTTCAAACAGTAAGCAGGAAAATAAATTGCTCTGACTCCATAATTCGTAATGGTCTTAATTATCTTCACTTAGCTAAATGTTCCTATTGTTTTGTAGTTAAACATGAGAGAGAATGAAAATGTGAGGAAGAATTGTGATGTTATAAGTACTGTTGAATGTGTGCTAATCTTATAATTTTATTTTTATTGACAAATAAAACTGGGATAATCACCAGTATTATCCAAATGCCTAATTACCTGCACACTCCCACACCCTCAACTTAAATAATTGTATTTTTAAAAGTAGGTTTTTATTGCCTCCTTCCTAAGTCAGTTAACTTCACAATAAAATTAAAATAGAAATATATTCCTAAAAAATATGCAGAGTAGAAAGACATTGT
Organism: Rousettus aegyptiacus; assembly: GCF_014176215.1. Lineage (NCBI taxonomy): Eukaryota > Metazoa > Chordata > Mammalia > Chiroptera > Pteropodidae > Rousettus > Rousettus aegyptiacus. The sequence continues at coordinate 78,958,373 of NW_023416287.1, forward strand.
CTGCATTATAAAAATTATGAAAGAGAACATGACAGGGCTTTATATAGTAAGAACATCAATAAAATAACTTTTAAAAAAATCAACCTTTCATTTCCTATTCTTTATGAATTCTAATTTATGTGACAATGGAAATAGCTAATTATTCATTCTAAAAATCAGTATCTTAAGAGCACTTTTCTTTAATTCAACCCTAAAGCTAGCTACAGTGTGATTTTTGCTGGCACTATAATATAAATGGAATAATATCTAAAATAACTTAGTGATAATAACCAAAAACTCTTTTGAATTCTAGAAAACCCCTTTGGAATACAAAAGCATGGATTTTTAATAAATGTCAGGGTAAGAGAGACTTAAATTAGACTAAGTAGATAAATCAGGTGGCATAATTGTAAATCTCTGATGAAATTATGACTAATAATAAATTTAATAACGCTTTTTTAATTTTTATGAACCTATCTCTGGTACTGATTTTTTCTATTATTTTTTATGCCCATGCTAAAATTTATTATTGAAGTTTAATGTTATATAAGAACCTTTGAATTAAGATATTTATATTACATGCAAAATTTTTCTATAAGGCAAGAAAACATTAAAACTTAGGGAATATTCTAGAAATGAAGTTAGTTAGAAGAAATCATGGAAAATTTCATACATAGTCCCTAAATCATAAAGCTTTTTCCTGTCAGGATCAGTATGTAGAGGAAAGTACCGAATACCATTAGTGAAAACACTCATCTCCCTTTAAGAAGTTATTATTTTTTAATAGTCTAATTTAATATTTATAATTGACATCTTTATATTCGATAATAAACAGTATAATCCATTTGGTCATTTCTCCCATAATTGTTAAATATGTTTATTGTTAAAAAAAAATTTGTTTTTTAACTGAGTAAATTTGAGCATCTAATTGACTTTATTCAATGATTCATGAATTGAGTAGCATTTTATCTAGCAAACAGAAAGGAGTTCTAAGGAGCTATACTAAAAGGAAGGCTTTTGTAGACAGAAAGGGTGTGGGACAACCAGCAAAGGATGGATTGCTTCAGGCAAGGTCACCTCTTTCCCTTAGGAGAAGGCAGTGAGTCTTACCTGGCAGACTACCTTGCTTGTGCTGACCAGGAAATTCCAGATTCACTGTTTAAAGTTTACATCTATGGGAGGTACTCACCCTGCAATTAGGCTACATAGTAAGTCTTGGTTTTTTGATTTGGGGATTAGCACACGTGATTCCATTTGGGCATTTTTTTAAAATGGTATTCTGGAGAGGTGAGAAATCAGAAAAAGTTGATTCTTAGTGAATGAGCATTATAATATATATAATATACACTATATATACTATAATATAATGTAGAATAATGTAATGTAATATATGATATGATAAATAATATAACATTCTTCAAAGCTGCCACTTCCCATTGCTACAGCTGAAAGTTCTTCGGAGGCTGCCTATTAAGACAAAACCTGTTGCCTTAACCCCAGAGGTCAGAATGTTTTCCACTGTAGGACAAGTTGGAAAACCATCCAGAGCTTCTGATAAGCAGCCCTTTTGTGTGCACAGTTCATTACAGGTTTTTAATTGGGGCTTGTCTCTAAATGCCACTCAGGTATGGAGGCATCCGCTCTAACTATGGAGCTGTGGTACTGTAATTTATAATAAGAAATTCATATTTGGTTTTTATCCTGTTTCTGGCATGGAGCTCCTAAAACCCTTAGAATTTCCTAAGTGATGGGAGTAATAAAGGTGTCTTTTATTATTTTAATTAGGTGACTTTAGACCTCCCCCAATCCCCTCACCTAAGGATGGGGTCTGGTTGCCAGGAGAACCAACCATGTGATCGGAGGACTGTATCCTTCACCTCTCCAGGGAGAGGAGAGGTGAAGGATACAGTCACCTGTATCCAGTGATATAACCAATAATACTTATGTAATGGAGCCTCCATAAAAAACAAAAACAAAACAAAACAAGAGGTTTTAAGAACTTCCAGTTAGTGAACACTTGGAGGTGTTGGGAGAGTAGCCTGACTATATGCAAGGACACAGAAGCTCCCCACACCTATCCCTATACCTTGCTCTATGCATCTCTTCCATCTGGCTGTTATTGAGTTATAGCCTTTTATAACAAACCAGTGAACTAGTAAAATGTTTCTCTGAGTTCTGTGAGCCACTTGAGCAAATTAATCAAACCTGAGGGGGTGGTCCTGGGAATCAGGGGATCAGAAGTACAGTAATGACCTGGGCGTGAAACTGATGTCTGAAGTGGGTTTGTTGGGGGTGGCAGTCTTGTAGGACTGACCCTTAACCTGTGGAACCAGTTACTATCTCCAAGTCATTGTTAGAATTGAGTTGAATTATAAAGATACCTAGTTGGTATGAAGAAAATTGTTGGTGGTGTGGGAATTCCCCCCTCCACCACATGTTGGAATTGGGTCCAGGAACCCCAAAAAAAAGGGCTCTAATTTTTGGAAGGTGGTGAAGCCCCAGAGTAGAATGCCTAACTCAGAACCTAGTGAGCTCAAGTCAGAACAATTGCATGTAAATAGTTTGATAGATATTGGTAGAGGTGGGGGATATTTGTGAGAGAATCTGTATTCACCAGCATGTTTCCCATTAAGATCTTTAAACAATTGGATTTACACTACCTGTCTTCTAAACCAGGTCACCCAAAGACATTTAGACATAAATACAGAACGTGCGCACACACGCACACCTTTCTGTTTAGATGACTCTATTTAAATCTTAATGTCTTAAATCTATTGATGAACAGCACAGTAATAAAATCTACTGTTTGATTCGTAAACCCTCTATTTTTGTTGCTCTATTATGAACATTGCTAAAAGTTGCATTTTACAAAATAAAATAAAATAAAAATAAATCAGTGTCATTTTAACCCTGAAGCTTTAACACCCTTAAAAAAAAAAAAAAAAAAGAGCTGCAGCACACGGAAGTTTCATTTGCCAAGATCTTACCTGGAGCATTTTACCCACTAGGAGTCTATTTAAGAAAGTATGTTAAAAATTAATAAAGGCTGTATAGCTTCACCATTAAGTTTCCTTGCTGGTTGATTTTATTGGATTAGATCTTTGTGGTCCCTCTTGCAAGGGGAATTTATCTCCAAAGTCTGAAACATGACATAAAACATAATTAGTATTTCTTTGATCCAAGCACTGCTTCCAGGGACTTCCTTTGGGTCCCACAGCATATTGGGCACTTCATGAGTGGCTGTTTCTGAAAGTTATTTCCAGCTGAGTCTCAACCCAGAAGAGGCCCGTGTTTGGAGGATATAGTTACAGATTAACATTAATATCCCTTTAGCTCTCCTCCTCCACATATAAGTTGCGTATATCTGGGATTTACTCATTTGTTAGTTTCATTAAGAAATAGTTCATGTACCACAAAACTCACCCTTTAAAAGCATATAATTCATTCATTATTAACATATTTATAAAGTTGTACAACAATTACAACTTTCTAACTCTGGAACATTTTCATCATTCCCTCCTTCATGCCTAGGCAACCACTAATCTATTTTTTGACTTTATTGTTTATTTTTAAGATAAACGATTTTATCTAATTATCTAGTAAGTATTCTGTACCTTACTCTTTAACTTAATGATATGGCTTGGACTTTTTTTTTTTATATTCTTACAGGTCAGTTTTGCATTTTTCGAATTTCTACATAATATGGTTTACATTCATTTATTAATAGATATTTGGTTTATTTCCATTTTTTCACTTTGGTTAATATGCCTTAATGTATTTTCTTGTATTTAGGGGGCACTCTTTTGTGTATATCTTTGACAAGTTCTCTAGCAATGTAATCGCCGAGTCAAAGGGTATCATTATTTTGATGAATACTAGTAGATTCAAAAGCATTTTTTAGCCTGGGCTTAAACATCAGAGGTCAGTCACTTGTTTTACCACCATCGACCAAGGAAATGGATCTGACTTCTCCTTAACTTGTAATATCACTGAAGTCTGTTGCTTACTCCAATAATGATAGTGATAACGTGGCACTGTTAATGAACAGCTAAAGTGTTTGCTGAGGGAGAGGAGGAGGGAGAGAAAATATACAGCAGCCTATAGGGAAACATCTCATCTGCATCCTAGGATTCTCCTATACTGATACATGTCTCTCCTGTTTTCTGTGCAAGGAGGCTTCTAGTAGATGCCATTTGATGAAATAACTTGGGGTTGATGTTACCGTTAGGTCTGAACCAGAATTTCCCAGGTTTTACGTATACTGTCAAAATGGCATTTGGTCATGTCAGCACACCACAGAAAAATGGGAACTCTTTATGGTGGCCTAAGGATCCTTGAGGGTTCGGCCTCATCTGTAACCCCATCCACACTCGTCCATTCGGTTTTTACAGCAGTTTCCTAAACATGTATATTCTGGTACTCATGGCTTTGCACACTTTAGTCTATATGTCTCATTTTATCTATCATGCTAACTCTTGCATATATTTTTTTCTGTAATATTCAGTTCATTTAGCCTATCTTTAGGCATCTTTAACTGGCCCCCTTAGGCTAGATAGAAGAGGCCCCATCCTTTTTGGGGTCACAGTAATTGTGCTTCACCCTCTTCTCTCTGTTATAGCATGAAACATACTTTATTAGATGCTTATATACGCACACACTCACACCCACAACTCCTCTACTGGTCAATGATGTCATGAAGATACAGATCATGTTACATCTTTTTAACTTCCATGGACGAACACAGAAATTCTTTAGAACCTGGAAATTCTGGTTTGGACCTAAGGGTAACATCAACCCCAGGTTATTTCTTGGAGTGACACCTACAAGAGCCGCCTTCCACTGAAAGCAGGGGAGATGCATGTTAGCATAGGAGACTCCTAGGACACAGGTGAGATGTTTCCCTCTAGGTTGCTGTAACTAAGATATTCTTTCTCTTTCTCTCTCGCCGCTCCCCTTTAAATGAGGTAAGCACCTTGACTGTTCACTAACAGTGTCAAGTCATCTCCATTCTTACTGGAGTGAGACTTCAGTGATATCACACGTTCTTAAGAGTGTGGAAGTTCTTTAGTCACAGGAAGCAGTGTGGTGGTTAGGAGCATGGGCTGCAGACAGATAGGACTTTGTCCTCTATCTCTAGCCATTCACTAGTACTGTAAACTTGGGCCATCTATGGGAATGTTCTTGGTTTATCTTTCTGTTTATAAAATGAGCCAACTTTATCAGATTGCTGTGAAGATAATCAACAATCAAGTAATCCTTAGCAGAGGGCCTGGGATTTACTAAGTGCTCAATAAATTACATTTTATGGAAATTTGGGGTACTATTAAATATTCCCTGCAGCAGATAGGAAAAGAGAGACGCCAGGAAGTAAGCCCTTTTGTCTTATGTGGGGACATATGTCTTTATGCCTTGCGGGCTCTGTGATTATCTGGCCTGTTTCCCATCCAGAGTCTTGATTTTCCCCATCTAGATGGTCCTGTGCAAATCTGTGAGGTTATATGTGCCTGTATAAGCCTCTTAGCACTAATACCATGGGATCAATACTCCCTCTTGAAGTATCAGGATTAATAAAGTAATTGCTGTACTAAAAGTACCTAAATAACATTCAGGGGTTTGATGTGATTTTTGATGATTGAGACACAGCATCTCTCAATCTTAATAAAAGTCTGAATAGTGTTTGTCATGGCTTTGAAGAGCTTTCTCTAGACCAGCAAACATTGGGACTCTTCCTTTCCCTTCTGGGAAGGAATGTGACCTACAAATTAATCAGTTACCCCAGCCGGCCTTCAACATATCATGAAAGTAAATGATTATTAAAGATATAAAACAATTATTGGGGTTAAGAGATTCATATAATGATATGACTTGGCTTAATAGCTATGTTTTCATATACATCTTGATTATTTATAACTGACTTAGAAAATTTCCCTCATTTTGTACTTGTTGTCTACTTGTGTTCAGAAATGCAAACAGTTATCCTATTTTGCCAGAGGGTTTAAATTTGTTTCCTCTAACACTAAGCTATCTTTTTTAAGTCTTTTCCCCCTGTAAATTTATGTAAATATCTACGGTAGGAATGTTTCTCTTTCGAAAAGGCTTTTCGAAAGGCTCTTAGAAAATATTTTAATGATCGGCATTATTTATGCTGCCTGTGTAGCTATGTGGATAATCTAAGCCTTTTCTCCACCAGAACTCTTAAAACTTAACATATCTTAAGAAAATGAGAATAAGACTGCAGGGTAATGCTGCTCCAGTAAGCATCTCTGTGCTCTGGGAAGGAGCTGTGAGTGCAAAGCTGAGAATATGTGTGTTTGGCCTGGTGACAGTAAAATGGATGAAATATAAATGAAATAGCACTACAAATGGCACCACACTTCGGAGGAGGAAAGCAATTTGGTGAAGTGAAAGATGTTAAATGTTTTAATTTTCTTCTATGCCAGTAAAATCTTGTAAAACAAGGCGACATATTAAATTTTCTATACTACAAGGGCTCCAAGAGCCTGTCAACATTTTCATTATAAACTATATTTTCAGAGCTTTATAACTCAGCTTTAAGAATTCACTCTGGCCTGACATTTGGAGTATAAGGTCTTACCTGGGGAACATGTGTTTCACATGTTTTAAAAATTATGAGTTTATCCATTTCTCAGTTTGTAATGAGTAACCTTTTCATACTTTTTCACTTGGCTGCTGTGTCTCAGAAATTGGAGGCAGAATACTTACATGTGTTAGGTCGCCCATGGGGTTAAAAAAAAAAAAATCTACAAATATGGTCAACACAAGTCAGAGGTGGCAATTTTCATTATTAAGATTCACAGTCATACTAATCACTCAACCCATCACACAGAAAGCAACAAGAAGTCCCTTGCATTGCACTCAGCATTTTGGACTGGACTGTGTGCTACCCAGGGAGTAAGCTCTGCCAAATCTCTGCAGGGAGACCCTGATTGGTTGGAGAATTCTTAGTCCCCAGTCTGTTTATTTCAACATTTGTATTATGTTGTGGATGATGTAAGACCTTTTTAAAAAAGTGTCACGACTTTCATTCTAATTTTGTTGATTTATCTGTTAAATCTTCTTTGTGATTGTGTGTGTGTGTGTGTGTTTTCTAACATATTTAGCACTCGGTAGATTTTCAGTCAATATTTTTTAATAACCCACATAGCCTCTTTATACTTTGGAATGTCTGCAGTTATCTCTGAATTACTCTTTGGAAAGTAATTAGAAAAGACGGAGGAAAGAACAAAGAAGAAACAAAAGAGAAAAGTACTTGTTGCCATTTCGTTATCAGGCTTTGAAATGTCTTGAGGACTGACTACCTACTATTAAAAGAGCAAGCATGGGCTATCTAGAAAAAAGTGGAGTGTCCTCAGTAAAAGGTATGGTACGAAGTCAGTTCCAGGTGTTTCAGGAGAATTCTACGAAATCATCACTTCCTTCAGCATATTAACATATCAAGTATATGGTTATTAAAGATATAAAATAATTACTGGGGTTAAGAGATTCATATAATGATATGACTTGGATTAATAGCTGTGTTTTCAGCATTCTTCTTATACTTAATTGTATTATAATTTTATACAGCTGTCAAATTCATGTTAAAATGTGAGAAGCACCCAGTATTTAATCCCGACGCTTGTATTTATTGTGTGAGGACCAACTTTGAACCAGTTATCTGAAAAACATTATTTGTATCCCTGCACACAGTGGCCCTCAGTAGTAAAATGAGGGACTGATAGCTTAAATAATTGACTCCGCTGCTAACAAGTGCCCAAGGCAAGCTCAGAACCCAAGTCTTTCAGACCCAAACCATATTCTTTTCTCTGCGCCATCACGCTTTTCTTTAAGTGTGCAAAGACATCTTTTCCTGTTTGCACTTTTCTGTCAGACTCATACTATGCCTGCACCTGTGGGTGGCTTACATTTTCCAACGTAAAATGTTAGCATACGAAGACTGAACCTCCAAATTAAGAGAAAAAGGACAGCGCTAAAGGACTTGAGATAGTCTAAGTTTAAACCAGGAATTCGACTCCCTTTTCAATTTCTCACTCACCTCATAGTCATCTCTTTCTCTCCTCTTCCTGTTAGTCCCGTTATAGTGAGTGGCACCCCATCCACTGAATTGTCCAAGCCAGTAATCTGTGCAATGTAATTTCTCTCCCCACCCCCAACTTTATTCTAATCAAGTAACAAGCCGTGTCTAGTCTCTCTACAAAACATTTTTCTCCTCTTAAGTAGACCTGTTTTTTTTTTAGATCATTTTTAAGTTCACAACAAAATTGAGCAGACAGTGCAGGGGGTTCTCATGTACTTTATTTCCCCACACACGTCAGCATTAGCATCGTGCATCAGAGAGGGACACTGGCTATAATTGACGAGTCAGCACTTACACATCGTCATCACCCAGAATCTGTAGTTTACCTTAGCGTTTATTCTTGGCGCTGTACATTCTGTGGGTTTTGACAAGTGTATAATGAAGTGTACAACCCCTGAAACCGGTGATCTTTTTACTGTCTCTTTTAGTTTTACTTTGTCCAGGTGCCATGTAGTTGGACTCATAAAGTATGTAGTCTTTTCAGATTGGCTTCTTTCCCTTAGTAGCATGTATGTAATGTTGCTCAATGTCTTTTCATGGCTTAATAGCTTATTTATTTTTAAATTCTGGATGATATTTCATTGTGTGGATGTACCACGTTCATTGATCCATTTATGTACTAAAAGATGCCTTCATTGCTTGTAACTTTTGGCAATTATAGATACAGCTGCTATAAACATCCACGTACAGGTTTTTGTGTGGACATAACTTTTCATTTCATTTGGATAAATACCAACAGATGTAATTGCTAGACTGTATGGTAAGAGTACGTTTAGTTTTGTAAGAAACAACCAAAGTCTCCACCAAAGGGACCATACCATTCTGCATTCCCACCAAAAATTAATGAGCGTTCCTTTTCCTTCACATCCTTGTCAGCGTTTGGTGGTGTCAATGTTAATTATAACCACCATCACATCCTCAGGACTTATTATAGCTGGAACTTTGTACCTTTTTTTACTTTCACCCATTTCGCCCCCACCCCTCTACTGTCCCTGGAAACCATCAATCTGCTCTTTGTATGTATGAGTTTATGGATTTATTTGATTCCATATATAAGTGAGATTTTGCCCAGCTTTTAATGAGGTTGTTCTTGATTAAATTTTCAACAATTTTCTTATTATCGCGTTTTCAAAATTCTTTGTATATTTTGGATAGCAATCCTTTATTGGATATGTCTTTTGCAGATATTTTCCCATAGTCTGTGGTCTGTCTTTTCATTGTCCTGACAAAGTGTCTTTCACAGAGCAGAAGTTTTTAATTTTAATGAAGTCCAACTTATCAGTAATTCCTTTCATGGACCATGCCTTTGATATTATACCTAAAATGTCACACCATATCCAAGGGCAGTTGGATTTTCTCCTGTTATCTTCTAAGAGTTTTATGATTTCGAGTTTGACCTTTAGATCTATGATCTATTTTGAGTTAATTTTTATGAAGGTGAAAAGTGTGCGTGTAGATTTTTTTTGTTGTAGATATCCAATTTTTCCAGCACCATTGACTAAGTTATCTCGATACTCTCACCCTTGTTTCTTTATCAAAGATCAGCTGTCTCTATCTACAACTATTTATTCTTGTGTTTATTTATTTTCATATCTATTAGCACCATCCAAATAGAAGCTGTTGTTATTCCTTGCCTAATTGTCCTATGTAAGTCTGTTAAGCAGCTTGCAATCTATTTCACACAAAGAAAACAGTTATTTTTAAAATATATTTATGTCTACACACACATATATACTTTGAAGTTGTTCAATGGGTCGAATCAAAACTCACTAATGACCTAAAAGCCCTGCCTAATCTGGCTTCCTTCTTCCGTCCCCTTTTCCCACTTCTCTCTCTTCCTTCCAAAGCCCATCATTCTCAGCAGTTTCCTCACAGTGCTCTAGCTACATAGTCTTTTTCACTTCCTTGAGCATAACATGCCTCCTCCTACATCAAGACTTAGAATACAGAGTAATCTCCTGGAGACCCTTATCCCAGTTCCCCTTGGTTCAACTCACCCATATTCATTTCAGAGCTCTGTTTAGATGTCGTTTTTTTTTTTTTCCCTAGGATATCCATTGACTTTTTAAGTCTTACTGCTAACCACTATCAGAGCACCAAGTCTTAAGTGTTCTTCATAACAATTGCTGATTATAATTTTATTATTATTTCTTTAGCATCTGCCTTCCCCACTAGAATGGAAGCTTCCTGAGTGCAGGTGGAACTGCGTCTGTTGTCCTCCCTGATGTATTCACTGTTGGCACAGTATTACCCAGTCCTCGTGTCCTACCAGGGCTGTGGGCAGTAACTAAACTTGAATCATCCGTAAGGGGTTAGAACGGAAGTGCAGGGCAGGGAGCTGAGCGCGAAGCCCCTTATTCCTGCATCTCAGCACTTCTCTGTTTATCTAGAAGTCAAGTCATCAAAGCACGAGACTGAGGATCTTAGTTACCAGTTTATAGGAACAATCCGGACAGTGGAGAATTGGAGAGTCCCCGGATGATGGATTTGGAAAAGATGAAAGTCTGCATGTAGTAGTCAAGGCTTTTTATCATGATGTTAAACCCCGAGTATTACAGGTTTCAGAGTTCATCCCACTTCGACATCCTTTATTTTGGTTCCTGTAGGCACACCAGGGAGAGGATAGGACAGTCACTGCGCTCAGCCTTTCTTTCCATTGGATGTCCACAGGGGGAAATTGTGGCTTTCATCTTTTCTATTTTTAAGGAATACTCTGCCTTCCCTTTCAGAAAGCAGTTTTTGACTGCTCTCCAGTTTGTTCTCAGGCCTCAGTGGGCCTGATTTTTTAGTGTCATCCGGTAAGAGCTGAGCCCTGGGGTGGCCCAGCATCAGAGCTGGTGCATGAGTACAGACCCCACATGCACACCACAAGCAGGTATGCTGGGGAGCGCATATTTTATATTTTAATACACTAAAGAAAAAAATCTTACCCACATAAAATGAATTCCATATTTAGAATAAATGAATAAATTGATAATTATTTTTCAGTTCTATTTAATTTTAAAATTTATTCAAATTAAAAAGGGAATATGTCTGAGCTCCTTATCAGCTAATTTCTCTGGCTGATTTCTCACTAGACTCTTTCCAGATGGGTACAGTCTCACCTTTCTACCCTGCATTACAGGGGTGAACAGAGTCTGGAAACTTCCTCTATGTAGAAACACTAGTGAGTCAGTATCCAGAGCCCAGAGACATTTTAGAGCATTACACTCTCACTAATATGAGAATATAGATAGAGACATTGTACCAGAGAGGTCTCTGAGGAAGTTTTTATCTGTTTGAAGGAGGTGGGAATTTCTTCAATATCAAAAGCCTCTAGTAATGTTGAACTGTTCTCTCTTCCTCTCTCATTATTACTCTCTTAATTAATTCCCAAGTGCAGTATGTCTCAAATTTGGTGTGTATCAGAATCTTCTGGAGAAACTTGCTAAAAATGCAACTCCATTGTTCTCCTTCAGTGAAGCCGTTTTCTCTACTAGCTTCCCGGGTGGTTCTGCTGTATACCAATGTTTTATATGTATGTGGTTTCAAGTTTATGCAAAACAACAGCATGCTTTTTTATTTTATTGTGTAGTTATTTACCCCGTGGTACCTTCTTTTTTACTTGCTATAATTGAATTCTTTTTGATTATTAGAAGCTATTATCTACCAGTTTCTCTTTATTAAAAAGATATTATAATGACAAACACTTAGGTAAATGGTAATTTTATCAACTCATGCTGAACACATCTTGGTTTAGGAACTCCATGTTAACAGTTATTCTTCCAAGAATATTCCATTGTGCCATGATTAAAAACAGCCAGTAAGCCATGAATCAGAAGAATAATAGCAAGAGGTTTCTAAGTGTGTATTGTGGAGCTCCAGCTAGAGTCTGATTAAATGCATCTCCGTGGATTGCCATGGTTTATGGTAGATGTGATGTGGTGATTTGTGTTAGAGGTTTAATAAGTTTAGAGTCGAAAATTTATTCTGCTTTCATTTCCTTCCCTTTGGCTTGTAGTTAATATTTAAGGGACTTCATTAAAGAAACTACCATGGGAAGTCCTAATAAGAATGCTGTAATGAAAAGTGAGCGTGACAGAGCTGGCTGTATTTTCTGTTTAAAGAGATAAGAGCTCAGATTAGATAAGACCCTCCCTTCAAGGAGGTTTCAGTCTAGTCCGGCATATGACTCAACACAATGTTTTTTTTTGCTTGTTTCTTTTTTTTTTTTTTTTGGCGGGGGTGTGGTGTTTGTCTTTTTGTGTGTTTATTTTTTCTTCACGGTAAAGACTCAGCGGAAGCTGAAAGTCCTCAAGGAAGGATGTAGCATTTTACTTTAAATTTCTTGCCTCAAATGTTTAGGTCATTGTAGCACAATACATATCTACCTCTGTCTTGTTCTCCTGAAGATTTCATGCTTCGGTACACATCCAGGTATACAGTTATTTTCATTGCCAAGAAAATGAACTTTGCAAATTGGTTAGTAGCCTAGTGTTCACAGTGCTGTGAGCATAACTCCTCAAAGGTGGGTTGACTGTATGGTAATGGATCTCATGTCATGATACTGCAGACCTTTTGTACTTTTAGTGGGGATAGCATCCACACCAAATCCTCCAGGGGATGCTGGAAAGAATAATAGTATCTGGGGAAACTTTGCCAAAGGAAATTGTGACTTTGGTGGAAGAGCTGGGATTTAAGATCGTTGGATCCCAGAAAAACCTATAACTTCTAGATTAAAGTCTATGCTTTCAGTTAGACATCTGATACTAGGATCGTGGCCTTTCAACTTTGAAGATTATTGAAAATTTTCAGTCTTGAAGCTTTTCATCTTACCTGATGAATTTATCACTTCATTTTTGTGATCTGAGTATCAGTTAAGTTGGTCACCAAGGGGAAAGGGATTATCCTTGTATTTTTTTTGTATATCTTTTATATCTTTAATTGAGTTCCACTGCAAGATGATTTATTCACCAACTATATTTATTTATCTCTTCAACAACACTGTAGGCACTGATAAAAAATGTTTATAAGAATGGAAATATGCAACCCCAAAATGATGATGATGATGATGATGATAAATAATAATAAAGATAGGACACATGTAGACCACAGATTGCAACAATTTGTAGAAAACAGAAGTCAAATCCAGGAGGACAGTTCTACAGTTGTGGAGGCTGGAAGTCTGAAATCAAGGTGTCCCCAGGGTCACACTTCCTCTGCAGGCTCCATGGATAATCTGTTTTTGTTTTGTCTTGTTTTCTCTTCCCCTTTCCAGTTTCTCTTGGCTCCAGGCATTGCTTGGCCTGCGCTGCATCCCTCAAATCTCTGGTTTCCTGGTCAACAGCCGCTTCCTCCTTCTGGGCATGTTCTCTGTATATCTCTCTTAAAATCCTCTCTACCTCTCTCTTATAAGGACACTCGTCATTTTTAGGGCTTGTTTGGGTAATCCAAGGATGATCTCATCTTGAGATCCTTAACTGTGTCCACAAATATTTCCCTTTTTGAAAAATCAAGTGACATTCACAGGTTCTTGGACTGGGAGGAGTAGGAGACAAAGCCTACTACAAAGAGCGAATTGTGGATGCAAAGGAAGAGAAGACAATGTAAGAACATATCAGAATGACACCTGCTCGCTGACCTGGAGCTCACGCAGGCCAGGCTGGAGCCAAAGTGGGTCTAGGAGGCAGATCACCAGGAGAAAGACACTTGGTAGATTTGATGGAATGTTTGAGGGAGGAAATGAAGAGGATGTAAGTATAAATATTTTTTAATAAGAAGGAAAAAATGTAAAAATGCCTGGAAACATGAAAAGCTAGAGCAAAAAAAAATAATCGTTCACTAATTTGCCCATCAGCAAGTAATAATTACATAACAAAAAATATAAACACTTTATTAATTGGTCAGTACACAAGACAATATTCATCCTAAAAAGGCAGAACTACTTTAGATTTATATTTTTATAGACACAAAAGTATCTTTTTTAGATGCTTTTAGATAAAAATATCTTTTTAGACGGCAGGTAAATGATAGATAGGAAAAGAATGCTAAAAACAGTGGATAAGGACAGGAATAGTCTCTTTTTACAAACTGTGAAATCAAGAACAATTATCATTGAAATAAAAAGAAATAGCTACAAATATTACTTTACTTGAAACCGTCAATGATAACCAATACAAATAATTTGAATAACAGGATACCAGGAGATGGGAGTGGCAGCAAAAGTTAGCTAACTTCTCGTCTGCCATTGTAAGGATTAAATAAACAATGTCTAAGGTTGATAGGTCAAAAATATAAGCACAATATTAAGAAATGTAAAAAAGCTACAAGTAGAATTTTTATAAGTTCCCTATGAGGAGTGAGACTATTACATTTAATATTAAGCCTGTTCTTATGTGTTTTAAAATGTGCATTTAATATATCAAAAAATAATAAAAGAACCTATAAAATTTTTTATGTGATATGAAAGTATCTTCTAATGAACTATAGGGTGTCTTTTAATGAATAGAATTAAAAAAATTTTTATTTTAATTTTACACTGCCTATTTCACTACTTCTCGAACTCTGCAGTGCTGAGCCTGTGGCCATTCACAAAAGTCTCAGATCACACCGAGGCTTGTCGGCGTCCTCCTCCATCCACAAAACCCTGAGGATTTGTTTAAAAAATACTACACCTCGGGCCAGGGCTGGTTGTTCACCACCTGAATTGTTACCTGAGGTGCAAGAGCCAGGCTTGTTGACTGCTGCTAAAATAGCGTCCTGCCGAGAGTGTTACTGTTATGGGGATTGAAGTTCTGGTAACTTAAATCCAACCAGCTATAGGTTATGGCCCTCCTGTCTTTCGTCTCTGGGGTTGCAGGAGAGATTCTCTGATTACCAGTGTGGTGTTCTCTGAGCGGTCTCTGGGCCTGGCCTCGATTCCTTTATTCCCTTGTCAGTCATGTCTGACTAGCTACCTAACAGGAGGACTGGGTGCGGCTGGCTTTCCAGCTGTGTATAAGCCTCCAGCAGTTCTCCAGTTGGGTGGGGCGGGGTCCCAAGGAGTCACCGGGTGGAGCTAGTGGGTTGCACCAGGCCAATGCAGATTCAGATTTTGCTGCCTCGGGGGAGGGCTCAACGCAGGCAAGATGGTGCCCACTGCTGGCTGCACAGGAGGGCTCAACCTAGGGCTGATGGTGGCTGTCCCTCCAGCTCTTGCCCTGAAGCCATGCAACTCAGTCTTCCTTGAATACCTCCGGTGCCTGCCAAGCTGCTGTCCTTCCTCCAGAGCCAGACTGAGTACCTGCGAGTGAGTGAGTCTATACGCGGGTCCTGCAAGGGGATATCTGGATTTTAAGCAGTCTTCCTTCTGACCCAGGTGATCAGAATCCCCACTGATTTTTACAGCCGGGTTTTGTTGAGACTCCTCTTCCTCTCCCTGGAAACATGCGCTGGGGAGCCCGTGTGTGGGGCTGGGGCCCCTTGCTCCTCCATGGTGCCCTCCTCAGCTGAGGTATCCCTCCTGATGCTCAACAGCGCGTTTCCTGTCTTTGCCCCTCCTACCAGTCTGTGTGGCCTCTTCTTTCTAGCCTTAGTTACAGGAGTTATAGTCAGCTAGTCTTCTGATGGTTCTCCATGCCGATTGTTCTATAATTTAGTTGTAGTTTTAATGTGGTCATGGGAGGAGGCAAGCACAGTATTTACCTACCCCATCATCTTAACCAGAACCGAAAATTGTTAATGTTCTGTAAATAAATGCTTGCTGGTCTATCTTGAAATCGTGGAACACGGGGAGGACTTTGATCAAATGGGCTTTGCTAAGTTCTCCCTGTTTACTATGTTCAGAGAAAACTATAGTTGCTTGTGTTAACTCCTTTCCTGGAGCAGGTCCTCTCTCAAATTCTTTAAGGCAGTGAGGGAGAAGGCCAAAATTTCTTCCTGAGGAGTTGAGCCTTGATGCTTTTCAGCTTGAAATAATCTGCATGGCAGAGTGGCACATCTTGGGATGACATGTTCTGAACCCCACATTATCTTGCTTCAGAACTTCTTCCTACCCCAAGGTTGTCAAGATATAATGTTTTGTTAGCTTGTAAAAGTTTAATTATTTTACTTTTCACACATAGGCACTGAATATACCTGACTTTGTATATGGTGGGAGGTAGGATTTTGATTTTATGTGTCCCCTATCAATATTCCTTTCAATTTTTCTCTTATCAATTGTCTTCTGCGCATCAGTTGCCAGGATCACCCTTTTCTTATTGCTTTGCAGTGCGAAATAACATATGTTCTATCAAATGTCAAAAGCCTATTAATGTAGAATACGTTTCTGGGCTCTACATTCTGTTAGTGTTCTACATGTCTATCATTGCATCAGCAACAGGTCAATTTGATTATTTTAGCAGTAAAATAATTCAGTGTTTTCAGAAACATCTTCCTACTGTTCAAATGTGTCTTGGCTTTTGTTGGCCCTTTGCATTCTCATAAAATTTCAATTGACCTTGAAGGTTTCCTCAAGAAATCTATTGGGATTTTGAGTGGAATAGCATTAAATTACAGGTGTTTTGGGGAGAAATCCTCTTTACAGTTTACATTGTCACATCTTTATAGTTCTAGGTTTTCTAATCTATTAATATAATTTATTTTTTTTTATTTTAGTCTTTAAAAACCTGTTTTGAAGTCTCTTTACTTGTAGGAGTATTTCATATCTTTCTATAGATTTGTTCCTAGCACTTTATTAGTTCCTGATATTTTAAATAATACTTTTATTTTTTTATGTTTGTTTTCTATATAGGATTCAATAGGTAGGTAAAATTCTGGAACCTAGCTCCATTCCTCTTAATTCTAATAACAGCCAAATATTCTTTTGGACTTAACAATAAGAAAATTAATAAAGTTCATGGACATCTTGTAAAAAATATTAATGCTGGCTTTTTTTTTTTTGACATCATCTCTCAAAATATGTGGTCTATAAAGTAAACTATAAGGAAATAATTTCTAGATGTTAGAAAGATTGGGATCCACCAAACTATGCTATCTGATCTTGAAGAATGCAAGTCATTGTGGAGAATTGAATTTTGTTGTCAATATTTACTGGATACCTGTTTTACATAACAAGCATGGCCATTACTATGAGGGGGTGCCTCCCTATAGTGGGAGGGATGGAAGGAGTGTCTCTAACATTGATTTATGTAGAAGCCATAGTTTCATAGTCCACTTTTCTTTTGCCCTCCAAGCTTCAGTGTTTCTTCCTTCGTTATTACTCATTTTCTCAAAATACATGGGCATTTTATTTCATTAGCCTGTTATGAGGTTTAAAAACAAAGGTCTTTGAAAAGAGGACTATGTCCTACTTGAAATGCAGTATTCTTTTTTTTTAGTTTTTAAGGCAATAAATTTTGTAGATATTATTTTTACAAAGCCCTCATCATTTTGAGACTGCTGTTATACCCATCTCTTTATATGTGAAAGAATAAAGAATACTTATATTGCTTTGTTCTTTAAATACCACAAGGACATATTTACAGAATTGGTTAGTTGAAGAGAATGATTTCTTTCATTACTGATTCAATATACAAGGAGAAACTTCAGCCAGAAAAAACAATGTGTGATTTTTTTTTTTTTAAGAAAATAATTTCTAAAAGATGAAAAAGACAGTTTTCCCATAAAGACAGTCAAGGTAAAATACAATTGAATAGAAGTAGGAAAGTAAAAGATCTCTTCAGTTAATGCATTTCCAGAACTAAGCAAAAAGGTACTTCCTCAACAAAAGGACCTTTACAAATGAGGGTGCACTTTCCAGAGAACCTTTTCAAAGGACCCCTATTTTGTTCAACGGGCTCTTTCAAATGCAATGCATTTTAAAGGCTTGGAAAGTAATGATACCCTCTCGAGAATGCCAGAGAGGAGGGTGTTTAGTTTTATTGTGCAAGCTTTGGTAACATAGGTTGATTCGAACTGACCTTTCATGATTTTGAAAGAGGAAATTTTATAGTATTTTGAAACTGTGAGAAGAAATTGAGCTTTTGTTTCTTGTTTTCTCCCTTCCTCGGCTCTCCTCTATTTCTCCTATCAGCCCGACTCCATGACTGCTTCTGACCCTGGACACTCTAGTGCCCCAAGTCTCTTCCTAAGCCCTCTGCTTGGATCCTAACTTCTGGAATTACACCCTCGCCCATTTTGACCAGGCACTTTCACTTAATCCCAAATATACAGAGTCCTGGATTCTTGGCCTTCCACCACGTGTATTCTCTTCAGCGTTTCTGGGTTTGCCGATCTCTGGATCTGTCCTCTCTTGAGTGTGATATCCTAGACCCGGACCACCAGCTCTCTCTTGCTTGGCTTTATTTGAGCTCCTTACAAGAGAAGTAAACATTTGCAAAGTTTGGATTTTATCCCCAGCACTCTGTTAAAAAAGAAGTAAATTCAGAACAGTTTAGGGGAATTTATTTCCTCTTATGTTCCTCCTATAAACATTTTAATTTTAATACCTGATACTCTACCTAGAAGAATTAGGTAACATATGCCGAGGAAGGCAAACCATTATTTTATAATATCACACACAACTCGTGAGAGGCTGAAATGTCTTTGGACAGATGGTGCCCTGTGAGATTCAAGGAAGCTAAAAACAAGAAACCATACTGATTCCCAGTGTTCCAATGTTTCTAAAAACATGTCGCATGTCATCATGAAAAGAGACCTACGTCTTAGATATTTCCAGAGAGGAAGCGTAGCTTTGGACTCTGTTTTACATATAAGTGAGGAATAAATCATTATGAGGAAATTCAGTTTATATAAGCTATCAGTTTGAATGAGTTGGGCATCCCTACTTGTTCTTACAGGAACTTTAGAAAGTGGTTTTAACATTTCTCTGTACTCTTCAAAGACTAGAAGCATACATTTATCCAGGACCCAAAATAATGTATTATTTTCACTCTACTTCTGCTATCACAACATGGAAATCAAAGTTCATAAAAATGCTGTTGCTTCTCACAGGGCAGCATAGTTTTAGTCTTGGTACCCTCAGGTGTGTATGATAGAGATTAATGTGAATAATGTGACTCGAGGCCTGATGAGATCCTGTAATTCTTTCTGAATCCTTATACAAATTAAATTATGTGCATTATACTGTGGAGTGTATTTGTTTGTATTTTCTGTAAAAGGCAATGTCGTATTCAAAAGATGTGCTCGATACAAACCTTGCTGTCAGGCATTTGGTAAACAGTCACTTGTCCAGAATCCTCATACTCAACCTTTCTGAAGACGGAACTTGACTGGAACTCCTTAACGGTTCTATTTCACTTTGCCTTATTGGTCAATACAGTTTTTAAAAAATGACATTGTATCAGGCTATGGCAAAGACTTGGCGAACATTTCTGTCCTGGCCAGAGGGAGTAGCTTTGGCTGGTTTGAAGGGAGACCTGAGAGAAACTTTCTGAGTTAATGGTGCTGTCCTTTGCAGAAGCTCCAAATACCATCTGAGTTGGGAAGAAGGTATTCTAATAGGTGAAGGATTTTTGTGCGTATGTCTTTGAGCTGTTTTGAGGTGAAGGAAGAACTGAAGTGGGTGAGTAGGGCGAAAAAAAAGGAAAAGATAGGCAATAAAGAGGAAAAGCTATATTTAGAGTTAAAGACCACTGATCTAAAGATTTCTTTTTTCTTTTTTTGATATTTGAAATAAAACAGGAATTGCTATTACAAACTCACATGAAATGTTCTTGTGTTGTGACACTTAATTTATAATGACATATTTCTAAAGCTACTGAAATCAGAAACCAGGGGCTTGCTCCATGGCTAGTTGGTACTCTAATTTATAAGCATTCAGCAGAGCTTAGGTCCTCATTCTTTTTATGATCTGTGTAGTAGTTTGTGCTACTCTGCATTAAACTTCAACAGATTGTAGTGGTTTGGTATTTTGAAATGTTTGGAGTGGTAAAAACGCCTCACATTTTAAAAATGAAAATCAGAAACTTGATCAAAGGTAAATAGTACTTTTTGCTTTGCAGTGTGGTACATTTTCGCTCTTGGGTATACATGTAACAAGGAAGCATGAAGGAAAGGGAGGTTATTTGATTTTTTAATATTGTGCAGCGACTAACTGGACAAAATCATAATTTGAACCCATGTCAGTCTCATGTCAAGTCAAGGAGCATCCTTATAACCAAAGTAGGCTCCATGCAGTGATTTCAATAATTTGACCCAAATATCTAAAGTTAACCCTACTTTTCAACCCTACTCTTATGGTATCCAAGTGATACCCATTGATTAACGTTTTAGAAGCCATTGCAAACATCCTGGTGTTAAAGTGCTGGGACGGCTATTACGAAAGACTGCAGCTTTGTGTTCATTTCTTAATAGTGGGCAGGAAAAAAGGCCTTCAAGTTATTGATACACCTTAATTCCAGGTACTTTGTTTTATCTCTGTTAATCATTACCAATATCATAAATAATGCCCATGATTATAATTGAATCAATGGCTAAACTGGCTAATTATAAGGTTAGAATTGTTGTAAGGTATGGAAATTTTGAATTCTAACTGTTCCTCGGATAAATATATTTTTTTTCTACTTCACTGGGAGCTCTTTTAAGGCAGGAAAGTGTTCTTCATTTTGAATCATGACTGACTAGCAGAGTTCCAAGACAAAGTAATCGTCGATAAGCATTTGTTGAATTAGCTTAAAGAATATTCCTGGATTATACTTTTACTATGACAAATAGTATCCATTTTCCTTTAGTGTTAAGTGACTTAATAAACATAGTATTGCAGAGTTTCTGATGAGAAAAGGCATCCAGGGGTTCCACTCAATACGTGCCTTCAGCAAAATCTGTTAAGAAAGTCTTTAAGTGTTCCCTAGCTAACACTGTGATCCAGGTCCCTACAGAATCAAATGCAAAATGGCATGCAATGTTTTAAATGTCATTTAACAAAAATGTATTGCAATATTTTGATTATTTTTGCAGTCTTTAAGGACAATGATGGAGCAGAAAAGATAGTATTCTATTTTTAAAATGAGAAATACCAGGAGATGCTCTACGCAATGACATTCCCAGCAGTGTTTGAGCAGCATCTTATCTTTGCAATGTATTCTTTGCTCCTTGATTCAAGATAGCATTTCTAGGGTATATAGGTGAATATGAAAATGATAATATTGATTGCTAACCTCAGTTGCAAGTGGTGCTGATAGTGTGATCAGATGCATATATAAATAATAAAAAAAATCTTTGTGTGATAGGATTTTTAATTCCAAATAGATATTACATACTTTTCTGAATCAGTGACTGCTCATAAATAGCAAAATATACATTTTGTTAACATACCACATTGTATTCAGAAGTACGTTTTGTTCCTGAGAGACTGCAGCAGAGTAGACGGGAGTAA
Source organism: Rousettus aegyptiacus (assembly GCF_014176215.1). NCBI lineage: Eukaryota > Metazoa > Chordata > Mammalia > Chiroptera > Pteropodidae > Rousettus > Rousettus aegyptiacus. Next base: position 78,979,780 of record NW_023416287.1, read on the forward strand.
AAACACCAAAGTATTTTTTGTTTTGTTTTCCCCATGTATTATTTAGCTTTTACTGCATAGAAAACTGTCTCAGAACTCAATGACTTAAAACAACAACTGTTGATTTATGATTCAGTGGGTTCTTCTGGTCTGGGCCAGCTGGACTGGGCTCACTCATGCACCTGTGATCAGCTGGTATATTGGCATGCCTTGTTTACCACGCCTTGGCTAGAATGGTGGGAATCTCCATTCACTTGATCTTATCCTGAAACAGGCTAGCTTGGGGATCACATGGAGGTCCTATGAAGATCACAGGGTTCCAGGAGTGAGAGTCTAAGTGTATAAGGTCCATCTCTTAAGCCCTAGGCTGTAACTCACATTGCAGCTTCTGCCATATTCTCTTGGTTAACACTCATTACCAAGCCAATGAGATTCAAGAAGTAGAGAAATGCACTCCTCTCTTTGATGAGAGGAGGAGAGACTGCAACCATTTTTACAATTTACCAAGCTAATATTGCAGTTCTCATATCAGCCTCTTCAAGAAGTAATGTCTTTTAATAATAACCACAAGCACAACAATAACAGCTAATACCAATGGAGGACTTGCTATGTGCCAGGCACTGTTAAATGCTTTGGATGGATTAACTCAATTAATTTTTAATATAACAATATAAGGCAGGTATTATTTTTCTCTATGGATAGGGATGCTTTGTCACAGAGAATTTCTCCAAAATGAAATTTCCCTGGTCAAATTTGGGGAATGTGAGGTTAAACAATGATGAAGAACTTATCTATCTATCCATTCATTCATTTATCCATCTTGTAGGATCTTTCAGTGTTTCGAGTGTAATAGTGCACACTGTAAATCTTACAGAAGAGAAAGTTGTTAGCCTCACTTTCCAAACTTGGAACCAAGGAACCCTTCTTCTTATGGAACATGTATTAATATCTTATAAGCAGCAGCATTCCATGGACCCTGGTTTGGGAAATGATGTCAGGTGGTACTTACTTAGGCTTCTAACCAGAAACCAAATCACCCAGATTTTATAGCAAATGTAACTCTAGCTCTGAGAATATAAAACTGTATGCAAAACACCTTATTTCTTCCCCCCTCCATTCGCTTCTTTGTAAAAACTAAAAAACACGGAACCTATAGACAAGTAAAAAGCCAATTATTTCCCTGAGTCACCCCAAGGTTTTAGATTCAAGTTGGCTTGCACTGCAGTGTTTTACTCCTATCTCCTGCCTCCTCCTCCTCCTCCTCTTCCTCCTCTTCCTCCTCCTCTTCCTTCTCTTTATTTGAAGACACCCCTCTCTTCTTTTTGTCTCTACATCCCCCTGAGCAGTAGCACAATGTTAACTGTGCTGACAGTTGGCAAATAGCACTGTCGCATGGCAATAACATACTGAGCAAGCATAATGCTTGTGTCGAATTGCGTCCCTATCATTCACTTCAACATAGTCAACTTAGAACTCTCCACTCCCACCCCAAACTCCAGCCATATGGCCAAGCCAGTAGCTTAAGGAAAGTTATCTCGAGCTCTTTAGTGTTCAGTATCTACTATTTAATACTGCTATTGCCAGAGAAAACAGTCTTGATGGGGTTATGGAATCAAGATTAGGCTGTACGTAGGAATTTAAATGTCCAAGTAGAGGACATAAGATCTTAGCATGCAACGCTTCATTGAAAAACTAACAAAAAACTGAGTTTGTGTGTGTGTGTGTGTGTGTGTGTGTGTGTGTGTGTAATTTACCTTAAGACCCAGCACACTCATTCAGCCCATGTACTCATTGGCTCCAGAGGAGTTTGTAAAAGAATACGTAATGACTTACTCTTAACTGAGTAAATGTCAATATTTTATTTAGTCCTCAAAATAACCCAATGAAATGGGTATTTTTATTCTCATTTTAATAAATGAAGACCAGGAGACTGAGAAAGGCAAAATAAATTAGTTGTAGTCACACAGGGAGTAAGGGAGAGATGGAATTTGAACCTGAGTCTGTTTAACCAGAGGGTCTAAAACTTAAGAAGTGGATAGTATAATAAAGAGATTTGCAGTGTGTTTATCATACAAAGTGCTGAACTACATAAGTAGATATGTTTGTGAGAGAGTGACCAGGGTCCTGGGTTGGCATGAGCTGAGCTGTGGCCTTAGGTGTCTCTTCTTATTTTCAAATATGTTTACATGCACTATTTTCTTGGGCAAGAAGTCTTAGCAGGAGGGATGGCATATGGGTGAGTGGAGGAAGTTTGTTGCTGGGAGGAATGGAGGGGCTCTTTGAACTTGAACCCATCCTGATCCAGCTCTCCCAAATTAAAAACTATTTTTTTTTTTTTTTTTTTTTTTAAGACTGGGCACATGACTAGAAGGAAGTCTTATAAAACTCTGAAAGCTATGGAATCTGCTGGGAGCCAACCCCAGCTGAATCTAACTGTAAGAGAAAAAGCTTAACTCTTAATTCAGAGGAAAATGCTGATCCCTCTCCACTTCAGCCTGGAGGTAAGGTGGAGTTGGAAATTCAGAGGATGTTGAGTAACATTTGAGCCCAGCAGCAGCTGTGGCTGGGTGCCGTCATGAGCAGCCGGGGGCATGTAGGCAGCCCTGCATCTTCTGTGAACTCCCAGAAATGCCACAATTGGTCCACGGGCACATTGTAAGACACCTGGACCCTTTATAAGGAATGGGGGCTCCTCACAGTCAAGGATCCACGATTGTACCATTGGGCAGGTTAGGTCTCATTATTGCTAAGCACGGGTACACATAAATTTATATATGTCAATATCACTCCCCTCTTTTGTGTCACCACTAAACTTAAGACTGTGATTATTATTATTTTTAACTTTCCAATTGTCCTATTTCAGGTCAGAGACATGCATCTTTTTCATCTCTTCCTGCTTAGAACATCATTAACTTTCAATACACGTTCACTAAATAAATGTATAAATGAATAGAATAGGGCATTTGTATTTACATATATTTTATATATGTGCACATCAATTGGCAAGAGCTATATATGATGCCAATTTCTAAGCAGTTACCTATAAATGTAGAATTTTAAAGACTGTTAATATTTTTTTTGTGCCTCCACAAACTTAGATTATCCCTTAAATAGCCCAGGAATAGAACATTCTGTTTATCAGGGTGGTAGAATCAAATCAGAATATACTCCAAGGTCAACACTTCTCCCTCCCAAATAAATCAGCAGCTTTTCTTAGTGACTTGGGAAGAAAATCTCCTTTTTGTTTATTCCAAGGAGGGGAGATAAAACTAAGGACCTGGCGAGCCAGCTGACAAACCTAATGAAGGAGTGCTTGATTTGTTTCCCCAAAGAGCTAGAGTTTATTAATTCAGACTGATGTTTTCCTTGGCAACATAATTGCACACATCCTCCTAAATTCTTCCTCTTTCAAAAATGTTCATCTTTTACACACAGACCCAGAGTTTTACAGTATACGCTGATATCTCAGTTCCTCAGTTCAAGCATCGGAGAAACAAGGAAAGGCATGTTTGTTCATGTATATGTATCGTGTATCTCTATAAACAATTTCAAAGTCTTAGATCACTGATTAGGAGAACATCTGAGTGTGGCCAAGTTAAAGGTTGATAATGAATGCTATCTTCACATCTTTCTAGGAGGTCATCATGGTTCTTCAGGAAGTACAGACAAGAGAAACTAAAGTGATTGACTGGAAGCAGGATTCAGATCTACAAAGTAGCACGCATTAGGAGACAGGAAGTTTCATTAAACCTTATGAAAATCATGAAATTGAAATCACTTAAATCTGAATATACTTTAAAGCTACTCAGTAGGGATGGCACCTGCTTATCTTCTTACATTATGGAATAGACAAGGCTTCCTTTCCTAGGAGACGCTGTAGGGGGGAGGACTTCTCCCAACCACACCAAAGTAGCTACTTGGTAAGAGCGCAGGCTCCAATGGGCCATGAGATAGAACCATAACAACCAAAGTCCATGCAATTACTCCTTACTCTTCACTCACCAAGACTTGGGTTTATGGATCGGGTCTATAAGTCTCCGTATAAATGACTGAGTACCCAAAATCTACTTTCTAAACCAAGTCTTTTTTCCTGGTGGTGGGGGAAAGGAGCGTTTCAGGGTTTTAGGTTTGAGACGGGAGTTAGCTCAGCTGCTGGGTTCTTCAACAAGTCTTTGCCATTCCTATTTGGTGCTTTTATTAATAATTTGAAAGAACCTTGATGAAGACAGTGCTGCTATCTTGCACAATTCCAGGTGCTTAATTCATACCTAAGACTGTGCGAGTAACATGTAGGCACACCTTGTATGACCAAACTTAGAGCCTTGGCTGAAGGAGAAGGGTAAGCAGTTGTCACCCCCAATATTCCAAAAATGTAACAACAACAATAACAATCATCAAATTGATTCACATCTCACCATGTGTCAGAGTGTGTTAAATAATTTATATCCTTCATCTCATACATACGACTGTAGAAATTGGTACTCATTATTTCTAACATTTGAAGAAACTGGCAGAGAGGCGTATAACTTGACCAAGGTCACACTACTTGTAATTGACAGATAGATCATGATTTAAATTCAGGCCATCCATGCACCAAATCTGTGCTCTTCTTTACTGAACAAAACTTTCTCCTACTCACAGAATACTTTCATGTCAATTAACTCTGCTAATCCTTACAACAACTCAACCAGATCATCAGGATCAGAGGTTTATAGACAAGAAAGATGAGAATCTGAGACATTTGGTTATTTCTCACCAAGGTCACATAGATTTAAGTTTCTTAGCCAGAACCTGAAAACAAAATGTTTTGTTTGAAAATTAAAGTCTGTTTTTTTTTTTCACTTGCTCGTATTTCTTTCTTATGACAATAGCTAGGATACACAAACCTTGTTTTTTACCAGCATAGATTTTTCAACTCTAGCCTCTGCTATCAAACAAATGTGTAATTTTAAGGAAATTACTTAACCTTTCGGAGCCTCAGCTGCTTCATTTTTAATATAATTATAACAACAGCCGCATCACAGAACTATTGCAAGATTTACATTAAAACATGAACAAACATGTCTAGCTAATTGCCCAACATTTTTTAGGTACTCGATATATAATCTCTTGCTTTCTTTCTATTCATCCTTTTCAACTCAAAGGGAATAATTTCAGGACAAATAAGATATAGTGCAACTTATATAACTAGGTGAAAGATGTATTATCTTAACATCTGGCACCAAAATTCTTCTTATGAAGGGAACTTTATTTGTAAAAATATAAGCATTTCTGGAAGGTGAGACTGCGTGCATAGACATCAGTAAGAAGCCCAGCTATAACAGAAGAAAGAAAGTTAGATTTTTCTAAATCAGAATCGTATAGGACTTCATGTTTTGTGCCCAAAAAGGAGGAAGAGAAGGATGGACATGGTGGGGAGGGGCTGGGAGAACTGAGGTGAAGTGGGGACACACAGCTGGGCAGCCGGGAGTATGCTCCAGTGGAAGATTGTAGGTGGAAATGTTAAATGGCAAGAAAATTGTTCAGGTTAAAACTGTATACATTAATTGGATTTACATTCTACCAAAAAAAAAAAAATCCAATTTCAGTAAAATCTACCACATTCGTGCATGTTTTATGTCCCATCTGGATTATCAGGAAGAAAAATGGAAATACGTGGTTAGGAATTAGAAGAGACCCCAAAAATGTAAGCCACCTTGGCATCCTCAGAAATTTGGGAACCTTGAGAGCCTAGACAATTTTGGGGTGATTTCAAGAGACAGGCTATCCTAGGGGCATGTGGGCTACATAGTTAATTGAAAGTCCATTTAAAGTCAATGGACCAAGAAATGGTTCCAGTTTCAGTATGGTTATGTACATTTGGAGGGGGACAAACTGAAGACATTAACATGTAGTTTATGAGGGAGTTGTAGGCATATTTGAAACAAACTCTTAACCTGTTGACATTGACATGGAAGGAAGTAAAAAGTTGTGGTACTAACCTGAATAGACTAGGAATTTGCTGTGGTGAGTCATTGCTAAATCTCCTTTATTTATTATTTTTTTAAATAGACTTTATTTTTTGAAGCAGTTTTTAAGTTCACAGCAATACTAAGCAGAGTTCCCATGTACCACCCTCCCCAATACACACACACACGTATACAGCCTCCCATACTCTCAGTATCCTAAACCAGAATATACATTTGTTTCAGTAGATATGTCTTCATTGGCACATCATTATCATGCCAAGTCCGTAGTTTACATTAGGGTTCGCACTTGGCGAATCTCATTTTATTTTATTTATTTTATTTATTTTATTTTATTTTTTGTGTCTCCTTTCTTTTTAATCTGCAAACTTCTGTCACATCACTAGATCCACTGAGCCACCTGCCACATAATGGTGAGATGCCCTGTCTCAGCATATGTCCTGGCTAGGTTGATGACCAAGTATAAAATACAGTCAGACGACGTGACTCGGCTCTTATACTAATGCATTCATTCATATTATACAGTTTTTCAAGGAGAAAGCTGTGTGTGTGTGTGTGTGTGTGTGTGTGTGTATGTATTTACATACACACACAAACATGATACTTAATTGTTTTAAAATAATGAGAGTTTTCAAAGAACAGCTATTAGTTTAGTAACAGATCACAGAAAAAGGATGCTGGAAGCTTTCACAGGAGGGCAAACACTGTTACGACTTTGTCCTCAGGATCTGGCTTTTCATTAAAAATCACCCTGAAATAAATCAATTCTATCACATTCTTCTTTTTTGCCCCTGGACTGGTTTTTACAAGATCCATAATAATCTTATAACACTTGGTATTTTTACCGACTCTACTGGAAACAGGTGTTTATCCTCCTTGCAAAATGCTGTTTCAACATAGGTGCCGATTTAGAAGTTTAATGTGATTTTGTGTTTTCCTATTATGAATGAAGGATATCCAATTACACACCTCCTTTTTCAATCTCCCCTGGGACGGTACTGGGAAATAGTTCATTCCCTGGTGGTTTGGTCCTGGCCACCAAGACCCATCCCAATCCCCTTTCATGTGTTAATTCTAACTGATTCCACATTAAATGGCTGAGGGGCCTTGGCTCTACTGTTGCTATGACCACTAATGCTTTGTGTTGCTAAAACCCACACTTAACTTCAATTCTAATGCTGTCATCTGGCAGTTATTCCCTAGCTAGCTTCCCTTTATGTATGGGATCTCTGAAGCATAAATGCCTGAATGAAAACTGGTAGAAACACTTACACACGTGTGAGCGCGCGCTCTCACACACACAGCAATGCACACAAGGTTAGGGGCACTGCTTTTTTTAGGCACTATCCACCTGAATGTATTGCTATGCCTAAGTGGTCTTATTCTGGATTTTTCAATCAGAATATTAGTTTGACGTTGATCTTGTCTCTTCTTAATGGACTTTTGCCCAGTGGTCATATTTGACATTTACTGAAACCATTAGGAAGCACTTCACAGGTAACATTGTAGTGGACAGTCTATAATTTTGACCTGGTGACTGGCTCAATCAAGAAGACTTGACATTTTTTTTCACCCTCCCTCTCGAAAAAATAGCTCAAAAGCCTAGACTGAATGAAAATATTTGTCAGGAATAATAACTTACAAAATAGGAAACAATCTCATTAATATATTGCTTTAAAATACAAAATGAGAAACAATTTCATAAATTATTTCATATCATATAGAAATACTTTATATTATTATTTAAAAAGGGAAAGGAAAACCAGCATAGTGAGAGAAAGGCATAACCGAAAGCACCCTATTTCAGAAAGGGCAAGCAAGGAGAACATTATTTCAAAATCCAGAAATCCAGAGGCATTTTACCGAAGGAGTGTCTACTGCCACCTGCTGGTGGCAGGCAAAGAGGTCACCCTGCTGTATGGCTACCTTGCTTTAATTTAATTGTCTTGTGAAAATTTTTAAGTCAACTCTACTGGTTAAGTGAGAGTTTATTTAAATTTGCCCCTGTTGTTTTTAATTACCTCCCCATTCTTTTGATTGTTGCATTCCTCTATTCTTTGTTTTCTCAATTTTTTTTTTTTTTTTTTTTTTTTTTTTTTAGCTTGTCTGGACTCATGAGATTTTAGAGTTTTTCAATTGATTTGCTGACCAATTAGAGCCTTAAGCTGTAGTTCCTTGGGTTGATGATCCTGGCTAAAAATGTATCCGCTACTTTCTACTCAAGGTTTGTGTCTACAAAAGCTTATGCCTGGGTAATCCTGGTTTCTAGTGGATACCACATGTTAAGCAATGAGTAATTGTATTGTAAGTAATCAGTAATTGTTGGCATCATTGACCTGTTATTTCATATCCCACTGGTTTGAGTACAGCAGGATCCAGTAGGAGCTGCCAAAAATGAGAGCTAGGAGTCTGATGGCATCCTTGGAACATTCAGAGTTTGGAGTTTTAGTAAAAATAATCATAATAATTAAAAATAATTAAGAACTAATAATCATAAAAATAATATGAATCAGCGATCCCATGTTATCACAATTTCATAAGCAAAAGGGCTTTCCTAACAACCAAGGAAGTAAATAAAGAATTCATTTAAATTACAATTTAAAAAATGGATATATTTAGTTTACCAGAAATCACTAAATTTTCTTAGTTTTTTGTAAGTAACCAGGAGCTAGTGAAACACCACTGTGGACCCGCTTCTAAAGACAAAAGGAGAAATAACAGGTGTGTGGGATGAAGAGGACCAAAATCAGGCAGATAGGAAACTGCTGTGAATGAGTGCTGAGTCAGAGATGGATGCTGCCCAGAGAGGCATCTTGATTCAGCATCTGAAATGGAAGGTGGATGGGCTGCTACGGAGACAAAATAACAGGAGGCTCTATTCCCAAGTGGCAGCACTGTGATTGGTACAGAGGAGGCAACGTACAAATAGCTGATTAATTTAAAAATGTGGAAAGTCAGAATGCAGAGTATGGTCTTTATTTGGGGGAAATTAAAAGGCATAGGTTGCTTAAAAAATATAAACAAGCAAAACAGTTGTTCACCTGCGTCCCAAAGGGAATCAGCCTATACCTTACAAATGTACTTGCAAACTACCAAATTGTCAACATCTGTAGTTTTTTGCAGAATTTGTGAATAAAAATGCTGACCTATGAATAATGTGAAATAATACCATTTCTACATTTTATCTATATTTATTATGTATATTTTTTCTTTCCTTATCACTTTTGATTGTATTGAGTAAATGATAAAAATACCAGATTAGGTTTTATGGGTGATATTCATCAGAGCTTCAGGTTAACTACATGGAAGAACTAATTAGATTTAAAGAAAGCTGTCAATAGCATTGGTTTGGTTAAAAGGAATAAAATTAGGCAAATAACTTTTCTTATAAAAATTAATGTTAGAAAAAAATGAAATCACTTTATATTGGCGAGGTGCTGATAACAGTAAAATCACTAAGAAAAAGTAATGTTTTAATTTAGGTTGCAGATAAATTTATTTTCATACATTAAATTGTGTAGCTAGTGGAATTTATTTATTTATTTATTTTTTTACATTAGAAAAGAAGTAAACAAGTTTAGCACTGCCAGCATGATCACAATCTTATTAAACATAAAAAGAATCAATATGGTAAATTACAACAAGAGAACATGTTTCTTTATAGTTCTCCATTGTTTTTATCTAATATCCGAATGGAGAAATTTTCTTTTTAAAAGATACTTTTGCTTCAATAGTCTGACTCTAGCCTTCTTATATAATTTACATCAATCACACTTTCAATTATCTTTATCTTATCAAGAAAAGACATTTGGTGAATCTGAGGAAAGGAAAAAGCTGAATGCTAACCAAAATTTCAAATTAATTCATTCTGAGTGTTCTTTTTGAAATCTTAATTTATGTTTTGCATTATAAGAAATAAGCAAACCTGAAATTCCTTTGAACAGCAACTCTAAAAAATCTGCCATTAGTAAATTGGATTATGACTCAGAATCAGCAAGATCTATAAAAGTGGTTTGAGAAGAAAAATAATCTGATTATCATAAGTAGAAGGCTTGTAAGTTAAGAGAAAAGTCACTCAGCATTTTAGAGATTGACTGAAAATGATTGAATTCCATTTACAGCATTTTTTTCTTTACAATACGTAGGATTAAAAAATGGAGTATTTATAACTTAGTTACCCTTCCTAATATTTTCATTATGTATTTTATTTACAATTTTTATAGGATATATTTTGTTGAGCCAACTGGAAAAGAATGGAGGCTTTGTTAGAAATAAATGATAGAGATTTATTTAAGGGTTTTGGAGTTTGCAAACTGGGACCACAGCTAGGCAAAAACTCAGTGTTTCAAATAAAAAAGGAAAGTTAAAAGTTCTTATAGTAAAAAGTGCATGCTTGAGAAATACTGGTCCTGTGTTCTTAGACCTAGGATTAGTCCAGGAGAGTTATCAGTCAGGTGTCTGGCTGTCAGGATGATGGAAACCAGGTGGTCTGGAAGATGGATGCTAGGAGGTCTGGTCACTTCCGGTGGTGAATGTCAGGAGGATGCATATGTGAGTCCTTTAGGGCGTAATCAGGTAGCATGGGTATATGAGGCCTTCAGGGAATAATAGAAGGTTACCTAGAGGTTTAGCTATATAGGCATTGATATAGGATTGGAAAATTCAAAAAAGTTTAAGTTCCCAGGCCAGTTAGAACAAGAATGGAGGTTTTCCTTATGCCTCAACCTTTATAATTTAAAAAATTTTAGCAGCTTTTTAAAAACAATTCATTTTATATATTCCATATCTTTTAAAGATTGACTGAAAATGGTCGAATTAATAAAATTGCGATCATGCTAAACTTTCCTTACTTTTTTCCTCAGAAAATAATTTTTCCTTCCCCAAACTCAATCTGTATACATTAAATGTATTTATATATGCCTCTAAATTGAGGTTGACAGTTAATTGTTATTTCAGGCACGAGGGAAGACAGGTTCCTCCAGTGCAACTAATATTTCACTTTATTGAAGTTTGTCTTCAAGGAGAGCATAAGGAATGGATCAGAAAGGCAGCAATTCACATATTGTGCTCACCAGAGGTCTTAAATCCCAGAGAAGAGAGAAATTGGCAGGAAAATATCATCAAGTACAGACAATTCTTGCATCTTAAAAAAAAAAAAAAATAACGATTTAGTTGGCTGATCAAAACCTGGGTAGAACAGAGATCGTGTTTATTCTCAAAGCCTAAGGCCATGCATTTCCAGAAGACTCAGAGGCTTAAACAGTGCTTATGAATTTTCATTTAATTAAAGTGGATGCAGGTAATTAGGATCTAGGTGTGAGCTGTCTTGCCCTGCATACTTGCTGCTCTGACTCAGGAAAGCCAAGCTCCACTAAAATTCAACAGATCTGAGCAACCGCTGATCACCTTTGGGCTGAGAGTTTGGTGGTGTATCAGGTGGGGAACTTGAGCCTCTAGGGACTGACAGGCCAGTTTTCTCTGGGTGTTAGCATGCTCACCAGGAATCAGCAGGCAGAAACTAGTCTCCTGAAATTACACAGCGTGGACTGACTTCACCGAGCTGCTCCACATAGTCGTTGTAGAGACCCAAATCATATAACTTATGAAACTCTAATGAGGACACTACGTGGGCTTCAGATGTATATGTTTTAAAGAAAATAATGTCAGCTTTTTTGGGGTTCTTTGTGATGATGTTGAACTTGATGACCTCTAAACATCTTCCCCTGTGAAACACCACATTATTCTAGGATCATCATGTTTTCTGAACCTTAAGGTTTTCCAGTGCACGTAGGCATTGCCATCTAATCTTGGTGGCTGTTACCCTTCAGGGAGATTGGGTTGTGTGGGGAGGGCTCCTGGCTGGGTCTGAAAATTAAACTGACAAGGACAGATGATAAGCAGGAGAAAAGCATGCTCATTTTATACAATTTTTACATGTACATGGGAGCCTGTAGAAGAGAATGAAAAGGCAAAAAAAGTGACCAGAACAGGAAGGTTTTACGCATTTTAAACAGTAAATTTGTAAAGAATTGACAAGACAAAGGGTTTTGACCGGAGGTGGTAAGCATGCAGAATAGCTAGGAAGATAAAGGTTAGTTTCACAAGGCTTGTTTGTACTAGTATCTTGGTCCCCAGTTCCTCCCTGTGGATGATAAAAATGTTCCCTGGTACGAGGACAGCTAGGTGACATTCACTTGGGAATTTTATGACCTACCTGTTTCAGAGAGAAGGTGAAAAGGTGGGAGGAGGTCAGAGTAACCTCCTTGCTTCCGCCGTTGTCTCAGACTTCTTCGGCATAAGCTATTTAATATGCCAAGGTGCTTCCTTTGGGGTAGTGTGTCCTGAACGCAAAAACGGTTAATGCCATGTAAACGTAAATGCCCATTTCTGGAAGGAATGGCTTAGTATTTGCTGATATTGTAGGTATGCTTACTGCTTCCTCAACAACAAAAATCATCTAGCCCCCAAAATATCATTTAATGGAAACATATCAGGAAAGAATCTGTTCACTCACAGTGAGATACAGAAACCCTCTGGACAAAGGATGTGTTTGAGAGAATAAAAAGTAAAGAGATTTATCTGAAAATCTTTTACTTGATAAGTATGGTAGAAAGGAAAAGTGTTTTTCTTAAGGGGTCAAAATATAAAAGTGCTTAGTGTCTACTTTAAGCACCTCCTTGAAACAATTCCTTTATGTAATTAAACAAAAAGTAGTGTTTTAAGTTAATCAATTACTGAAGATGAATAATCAACAGTAATAACATGATCGCCTTTAATTGTAATACTAAACATATCATTTGCATTTCAAAGTAGAAGAAACTGAGCTTGGAGAGTTTGGACAGAATGGAACTTCACAGGTTGAATGTTGATAATGTACACGAGGATTTTTTGCATTTTCTATCAAATAAAAGCAGTGGTTGTCTGTGACCAGAAAATTCTAGCTCATATTTAATACTACCAAACTAAAGAGGAATCACATAGATCCTACTTGAGACCTGGACCCAATAAGATTTAGAGCAGAGCAAGAGGAAAGACTTAATATGGATACTGAGTCAAAGACAGGAATAGGTATTCTGTAGAGGTAGCATAAAAAAAACTTCTTAATTTTATGAGAATGTTTATTGGGTATTTAAAAAAAATTTAACACTGCTTTTTGTATTTGATTTGATTTTTAAAATTTATTTTTAATTTTTAAAAATTTTTCAATTACAATTGACATTCAATATTTATATTAGTTTCAGGAAAATAGTGTAGTGGTTAGACATTCACATAATCTACAAAATGATCATCCCAATAACTCTAGCCCCACCTTGATTTTATTAAAGACATATAAATTATGGAACAATTATTGAACACGTCCAAAAAAGAAGCAAGTCCGTAACTGCTGTAAAAGCAGCGCAGTGTAAATGTATTAGGGTAAATGGACGGCAATAAGATGACGGTTAGCAGGGAAGAATGTCTAATGCCATGTGAGCTGAATCCTCTGTGCGAGATGGGTCCCATCTGAGTCACCGACTGTAATAAATCAGAGATCAGAACAGATTCCATGGTGTCACATGCCAGGGATTAAGGGACATACTTTTTAGGGGTCAGTAAGAGCAAAGAAGGCACAGTGTGATGGTTAACTGTATTTGTCAGTTTTCCTAAGCCATGGAGTGTCAGCTTTTTAGCCAAACATTGCTCTGGTGTGTCTCTGAGGATGTGTCTGGCAGAGACATTAGTACTGGTAGACTAAGTAAAACAGATTGTCCTCCCTAATATGGGTGGATCTAATCTAACCTACTTAAGACCTAAATAGAACAACAACAACAACAAAATTGAGTAAGGGGGAACTACCTGCTTGTAGGGACATTGTTTTTTTCTGGCCTTCAGACTTAGACTAAAATACTGGCCCTTCTTGGGTCTCAGGCCTTCTTCTGGCTTTTGGACTCCACGGAAGCTCCCCCGCATCTTCAGAGCTTGGTACTTCTCAGCCTTCGTGATTACATAAGCCACTTTCTTGTTATGAATATACATTTTTTATTTCTCTGGATAACCCTACGTATACAGGTTACCCAACCTTTCATTCTCCTGGAGGCGTGCCATCGTAAGGGCATCATGGGTTTATATTTAAGTGCAGGGATCCTGCTTACCACATCTGCCTTAGCTTCGTGAGGCAAGTATGAGGGCAGCCTCGTCAGTGGAGGGACAAATAAACTGCTTGGCGCCAGCCACTCTAGGTCGGCATCGGACCTACATAGAGAATTTTTGTGGGATGCTAGCAGCCCAGCTCTTGGGGATCTTGTGACTCATGGGGAGTTGCCATCCCCGCTACAGGGAGAGGCAGCCAGAAGCATCTCGACTTGGAGGCAACCTCTCGCTTGAATAAAGGGGACCTCTGGTTTGAGACACCTTATTTTCCTGAAACTCAGAGTGAACGAAAGGGTTGTCTTTGTGTCGTGTTGATCCTTGCATCACATACTGCTGGACTAGACTCGATGATCTTCTATGAATGACACCGTGACAAAAGCAGTCCTACTGAGAAGGTGCTGCATAGAATAAAATAGTGGTGTAGAAAATAAAGATTAGTAAACAATTGCAGGCTAAAAACATGTTCTTGAGTTATTTGCTCTAGACTTCTAGTACCATTCTCCCAATTTTTATAGTTCCGAGAAGATTTGTTTTGAAAAGTATTTGGAAAGATAAACTGATAAGAATTCAAAGGCTTTAGAATACCGAGGAGACTTTCATAGACTCAGTATGATAGACAGTGGGAAATGTAGACTTTTCAGCAAGTAATAAAATGAAAATAGGGTTTTATTAGAAAGAGTAATTGACTGTGCATGATCCTCTGGAGGGAGAAGAGCATAGGCAAGAAGATTAGTTGGGATGCTGTTACAGTGATCCATCAAGTGATTAGGGCCCTGGAATGAGGTGGTGACAGGGTTAATCAAAACTAAGGGATGTTTCTGAGAGTTGCTTCAAAGGATGAGTCAATAAAATGTGATGATTCATTGGAATTGGATGATAAAGGAGAGGGGTCAAAGATGACTTCGAAATTGCAAGACTAGGCAACTAGAGAAAATATGGTCTCTGTTGCAAGCCGGATGAGATGAGTGACTGTGGCGAGAGAGTGGGATGCAAATGAGACTAAATGTATGCTTAGTGATTATGATGAAACATGGGACTGGTTAGCATTTGGCTAGGACTGACTGGAAAGTTAGGTAATTGCTACTGAATTGTATACCCCGAAAGAACTTTATAACTTATCTGTATTTGGAAATATGGCATATAAGGAGGTAATAATGGTTAAATGAGGTCATAAGGGTGGGTCCCCAATCCAAAAGGGCTAGTGCCTTTATAAGAGGAAAGACAGCAGAGTCCTGTCTCTCTCCACGGGGTGAGGACACAGAGGGAAGGCAGCCACCTGCAAGCCAGGAAGAGAGCTCTCGCCAGACACTGAATCAGCTGGCACTTGACCTTGGACTTCCAAGCCTCCAGAACTGTGAGAAAAGAAATTTCTGTGAAGCCACTCGGTCAGTGGTATTTTGTTATGGCAGCCTGACCTGACTAATACAGTGACTTTCATGCTTCAAAAATAAAAACGATTATGTCTTACTCTTTCTGATTAATTGTATTTAAAGCAGAAAACAAGAAGGTAAACATCAGGAAAGCAAAAGTAATAAAATGATTCCTTATTAGGTAATTATGCTGTATCTCCGAGAATGTGGGTAGATGATGTCAATATCTTGGAAGACCCCGAGTACTTTAGCTGGGTCTGCCATAAAACCTTTTAACTTCAGAATATATGGAGTTATAGAGCTATTCATGTGCCACCAATGTCGACACATTTATAAGAAAATGCCACTTCATTAGAATACCAATAGTGAAAACGCAGATAAACCAGCCATTTTGTGAACAATGATGATGATGGGGGTGACGATAATGACAACTCGTAGTTATGGAGCGCTTGCATTGTGCCAGGTATTTTCTGAACACCTGAGCTCACATCTCTGTGTAACCTCCGTACTTTTGTTTGCTTTTCTGTGTTAAATCTAGCATTTCTTGAATATCCGCTGTGTTTTGTTCTGGGTAACTGAACATTTTATAGCATTTTCATAGTCAGTCACACCAGGAGGTGTTGCTGCTCTCGTTTTACAGATGGGGAACGTGGGGATGAGAAAGTTTAAACAGTAGAACCTCAACGGT
This sequence comes from Rousettus aegyptiacus, assembly GCF_014176215.1. Taxonomy (NCBI): domain Eukaryota; kingdom Metazoa; phylum Chordata; class Mammalia; order Chiroptera; family Pteropodidae; genus Rousettus; species Rousettus aegyptiacus. The sequence goes on from NW_023416287.1 coordinate 78,995,913, forward strand.
TTATAACTCCAAGTGCGTGCATTAACCGCACGTGACATGGGTGTTCTGTGGCCAGTGCGGCACCCATTTTATCTTAATTGTTCTTCCTGAATTCTCTAAACTAGCTATGCTGAGAGTAGTAGCTAAATTGAAATAATATTTCAGATACTGTTTTACATTGGGCCCTATCTCCCAGGATCCAAATGCTATATTTTCACAGTCGCTTAAGATGACATTAATTGTTAAAAATAAACTTTTTATATTAGAAAACCAATATATGCTCATTATGTAACATTAGAATGCAAAGAGTAATATAAATTATCTAGTATCTGTGATCAGTTTTTTTTGTATTAATATATTGATATGTTTTCTACGAGTATTTATTTTTACAATAACTGCATGTGCACTACATTAATTTTTGTGAGTTTTGCTTTTCTTAGCATTGATAACACCAACATTTATAGGTACTATACACCCTTGGTGCCCATGAGTTTAATGATTATGATATTTCATTATTAGTCATCTTTATGTCACCAATCCTTTAGTATTTTTTATAGAACAGTCCTAAATTAATTATAAATGATTTGGCGATTAGAATCTTTGTAAATGTTTTATTTATTTTTTAAGTTTCTCTCTCTCCCTCTCTCTCCTCCTCCTTTTCCTCTTTTTTCCTGCCCCCCCACCCCCAAATAAAACACATATAGTCACATATTTATTTGTACTTATTTTTAGTTTGGTAAATCTCTTATCAAAAGGATATTTAATAATTTATTTTCTTAGATGCAGATTATGGAAATAACTTTTTTAAACCATATTCTTTCTAACAATTAGCATTGTCACATCGATTCTATTTTTTATGGTGTTTTTATAATGTTAAATTTGATTCTCGTTGATTTTTCAGCTAAAACTGCTAATATTTTTAAGAGCTTGATATTTTCTTTTCTGTATCGATTTTATTTACTTTTTTTTTTAAAGAAAAATCTGATTACAGTGTATTATTCCATATTCCTCAAACAGACTATGCAATCTTGTTCAAATTATTCCAGCTGCCTGAAAACTCTGGTATTGCTGGAAAAAATAATCTTATTAGTCAAATACCTTCTAAAACAGCACTACCTCCTCCATAAATGCTTTCTTTGGTGTTGCCAGGAAGAAGTTGTCAGTCGATGCTTTTTGTCCTCATTTTTTAAATTCATGTTGTTTTATAGCTACTTAATGTCTACAATAGAGGCCCCTTAAGAACTGGAAGCACAAATACTCATGTTTCAATTGTGAGCAGCTTAAATCCGTTCTAAACCAAGTATCACACACAGCACATAGTAAATGCTCAATACAAATGCGTTGAACAGCTGAATAAATATTTTCCTTGAAGTCCAACTCAGGAGACTGGCTCTGACCAGCTGAGGCTGTCATGGAAATAGTGACAGCAGCTCAATAGATCTGATAGAACAACCCAACCTTCCTGAATTACTGTCATAAATGTCACCTAGAATGTTTCAAAGTCTTTATCTCAAAATTGGGTTGAGTGGAGAATAGGAGACCTGGGGAGAGGGAGAATCAGGTTAAAGCCACTTTGTGAAATGCTTTGCTCACCATGCGAAGTGGGTTGCTATGCTATTGATGGTTTTTAAATGCCGTGCACAAGTGTGAAATGCTGCTACATGTTATAATTTCTAAGAGTCAGTGATGATACTTCCCTGACTCATTCCAATTTTCTGTTGCTGGGAGTAATAGGGTATTTAGAATTCTTAGTCATACTAACAGAAAAAAGGAGAAAAGGAGAAAGGGTGGAAAATATATGCATCCAATAGGCAGCATTTTGGCAGTAAGAATCATGCATAAAAGGGGTGAATTGTAAATGTCATTCATAATTTTATTGAGTTTATTGAGCTTATGGATGTGAATGGCTGTTTTGAGATACTAAAGATATAAAACTGAATGAGAGAAGGAAACTAAAATAGGTGCAAGGGAAAGATTATTATCATTAGATCAATATCTACTCAGTCTTTGATTTAGCTAGCATCTGAGATTCTATTGTTTTGCCATCTTACGATAAATAATATATTCCCAGTCTGTGTACTAACCACATATCTGGCTGTCAGAATGTGAAAGGCACAGCTTGCCAGGAAATAACATGACACAGGTGATTTTCAAAGGTAATGGACACAAAAGCCAATTGGTGTGATGAAGGATCACTACCTCCATGGCAGAGGCTGTTTGGAGAACAGGTACAAAAGGATGGGTAGAGATTGAAATCATTTTGTCAGTTACATCTAGGACTTACCCATTCAGTTCTTCACATTGTTGCCGGATGTAGCATGCAGAAAATTAAAGGCTTCTGAGTTACACCTACTAGGTCAGGAAAATAAGCACGTAAGTGTAAATCACTGTATGGTGGAGGTTGCAAAAGAACTTAGAGATGGAACCCTTACACCAGAGAAATTTATGTTCTTTATGTAGAAGTATCTTACTGGTAGGTAGCCCCTAAACTAATGCTGTGAAACCAAGCACTATTTTTTATAATTTAAAATTTGTAGGAAAAAGGTCACTGTGAATTTTAGTATAGAAATCTAAGCAAAGAAACCAAAATGATGACAATAGAACTAATTACTACACTCAGATCAGTTTGCCTCTTTCAATCCCAAAATATGCTCCCACTGATAAACCTTACCAGTTTCATTTTTCAAATTTACAGGGTAAAAATGTTAATTCATATCACTTTTAAAAAATTTAAAATCCGTGCCTATTTTTTTCTCGAAGTTTTGATATCTGTGACTTCCTGCCGAAATTAGACTTAAATGTAAGCTATTTCTTGAGTGAACCTAAAATTACATATAAAATTATTTTGTATCTCATGATGTCTTCAGAGAGTGTAATGACTCATGGGGTCTTAAACAAGCTTAAAAGTGACCGCATTGGTGGTGCAGTTATCCTAAATGATGGGTACCCTTTTATCTTTGAAAAAGGTAAAAGACTTGTATTTAGCTCTTTATGATCCAGCTGCCAATTACTAATGAGGTACATTGTCTCATCCACTGTTTCTGAGTAAACCTGATTTTCCTTTTTTAGAAGATTGACATGTGAACTTTCATCTTATGTTGCCAGTGTGAGAGTGACCACGATTATTAGACAAAACATTTCCTGCTGTGTGTTTAGACCTATTTGGTTCCGTTCACCTCACTTGACGTTCCCTTGTGAAAGAATATTCAGACATAAAAGTTTTCCCATGCATTTGATATTTGGGAAGGCTAACATGTAGACTAAAAGATGAAATACATACTTGTGATTGTAGTTCTTAAACTTTAAGGAGGTGCCTTAATAATAATGATGATGATGAAGAAATTTTTCCACAGAAATAAAAAAAGCGGATTAAAATGTCTGCCTAATGTGCATGTGCATGAATGCATATTTACAAACACCCCACACACTTTCCTGACGTATTTTTAGAAAATTTAAACATGGATTTTTATCTTTAAATGGGAAGATTAATTCAGAAATATAAAATAGTTTCAATAGTTTTGTAAATAAGCCACCCACGTGTATTTTTTTTTTTTTGTCACAAAAATTCTAAAACCCCCGAGATGTTCCAAAGTGATACTGAATTCTACAAAACAATTGAGGCAGCAAGACAACATGCCCGAGCTGAGGCTGGCCAGAAATCTTCATCTCCTGATGCAGCATCACAGTCAGATGGGATTGGTAACCACATCAGGAGAATCAGCCAATGTAGAAGAAAGTCCATTATGAGCACCGCAGCTGAGGCTCACAGCAGTTAATAACTACCTTTCAGGTATAGAACCAGAGATGCTAGCAACTGGCAGTTGGAATTCAAGCTAGGAAACTTAATACTTAAAAGCCTGGCACCTCCATGACAAAGTCCCTTTGTTAATGAGAAGCCCTGTTCTTTGCCTTCTCTGTGCTGGCATCTGGACAGCTGAATTTACCTGTAGGGAAACCACAAAACCCAGGACCTGTATCTTAAGGCACCACTAAGAGAAGCAATGTTACTCTATTTTCCCGGGTGAATATACTCTGTTATTCTGTAAGATGTTTTCATAGTTTCTTCTCTCTTCTCTAAAGTATAGTACTCAATTGTCTTTCCTCCTTCTTACTGCTGTATTCACTTTTTAATTGTCCAAAAAAAAAAAAAAAAAAAAAAAAGGAAGCAATCAGGAAAGAATGCCCTCGTGCTCTCAACAACAAATCTACCAACTTATCTGTATCTATGCCCATAAGTTTTTCTTCCCTCTTAGTACCTGGGTGACCCCTTGTTGTGTCTGTCTAACCAACCCCTCCACGGACACTCCTCTTCCCCTCTTGCGAGCCAAGGTGCATTCTCCTCTCTGTCCTGTGTCATTTATTTCACCGTGTATTGGATCACTCTCATCAGCCTAAAAACGTGATAGCTTCCAATTAAAAAAAAAAAATCTCTTGACAGCATATATACTCCCTCCAGGTATTGCCTCATGTCTGCGCTTCTCATTATAGAAAACTTTTTTGAAAGAATTTCCTATAGTACTGTCTTCATTCCCTCATTCCTTCATTCCTTTCTTCATTCCTTCCTTCATCACTTATTCTGACATTGATCCCCATCAGTAAGGCTTTTCTTCCATCCTTTCATTGAGACCAATCTCTTTAAAGTTATCAATGATCTACGTCTTACTAAAGCCAAAGGTCACTTTTTTTTCAACATCTCAGAAATCTTTGACCCTCTTGATTACTCCTTCTCTGTTGGAATGCCCCTAAAAATATTTTTATTCGTGAACCTCTCTTCTTGTTTATCCCCTTCTTTATCACTACAGTATAAGAGCAAAGATTGTATTATATAACCCTTGGTCTTCTCTTTGTATCCCTGTTTTTGGTGACTGTTGTATCCTCAATGCCTAGGGCAGTACCTGGAATAAACTAAGTGCTCAAATACTAGGTCATTTGCTGAATTATTTAAGCATTCACAGATTTGAGTAATAGGACATAAACACAGAATTTATAAATAATACCAAAATTTTAGGAGTCAGGAAATTCTTACTGCTGCTCTTTCTAGCACCAGAAGAGTCTCTTAGTTTAAGCTGAAAATTAAGCTTTGGAATCTTTTTATTTCCATTTGAAATGAATCCATCCAATATGTCCACTGATCTACACAGCTTGACTCAAACTCTCTCTGGTTGACTCAGGGTAAATAAGCATATTCATAGAAGCTATTAATCTGGGTTAGGATCCTATGAAAACCTAAAATTAAATCGCAGCTGCTTTTGTAAAATTATGGCCAAGAAAAGGGTAAGCCCTATATTTTGAGGCTCACCCAACAGGTAACACCTCTGAGATGCACTGGCCCCTCTCCATGCTGAGATAAGTGCCAAGGAGGAGTAGAATGTGCAAACTATCCAATTGCCAACCATGTGTCCTGCCATTCCAGGCTCATTCCAAAGGTCTCTATCCAGTTATTGGCCTAAATAATCTACCTACATCTGGACATCTGGGCTGTAGCTAAGGAGTCTACTTATAGCTCAGAGTAAACTGAGAGTTGAGCTGGGGGAGAGGGGGAAGAGGGCCTTTTTCTTATTTTTAATTATTTTGCTTTCTAAAACATAAGGCAGCATATCAGAAATACACAAAAATAAGTGCCCCCCTTTAGCCCCCAATTCCAACATTGCTTCTTTCCTCTGAACCAAGAGGAAACAAAACTTTGAGAGACCCTGTTCAACGGAGTACTTTATTTATGGCTGTCGGAGACTCCCTCGGGTTGAGACTGACGCATATTTGGGATCCGTAAATCTTTGTGAAGTCACTCGGCATTTCAACCACATAGCACTTCTTTTTCTGTAGATAAAAATGCTGGCCTTTAGTATTAGGCTGTGAAATGGGTATTGGAGATCTGGGGGAGTTCTTTAGTTGTTTAAAGCAGGGGTCTCTAACCCTTAGGCTACGGGCCAGTACTGGTCCATGGCCTGTTAGGAACCAGGCCACACAGCAGTGAGCCACACTGAGTGAACGAAACTTCATCTGTATTTGCTGCCGCTCCCCAGCGCTAGCATCACTGCCTCAGCTCCACCTGAGATCATTCAGCAGTAGATGCTCATAGGAACACTGGTCCTTGGTGCAAAAAAAATTGAGGACCACTGGGTTAAAGAATTTATCCGTGAGGAATTTTGACTAATATAATGGTCTTTACTCTTAGGCTGTTTTGCTTTATGTATTGAAAAAAATATATTAAGACTAAATATATTGTTAAGCAATGCATTAATAGTACAGCCTATGATTGGATATATTTGGCCCAATTTCCTCCACTTACTGGGTAGTTATCTTTGAAAAGAAAAGATTTGCAGAATCCTTTGAAAGTCAAAGAAGTATTCTTGCTTGAGGTTATCTTTTATTTTACTTACTGGGATGGGGCATGCAGTAGATTCATACTTTTCACAAGGATTTTTGTTGTTGTTGTTGTTAATAACAATAAAATAAAAAGCTTCTTGTGTTAACCACAACATTCAAGGATCAGAATCATGGTTTCAATTGTACTTCCTGACTACAAGATTTTCATACGTGGTACCGTGTTTACTGAGAGAGGGCCCAACAACCAGGAGAGTACTTTCTCAGTAGCATTAGGGGCTGTTCTTCACAAGGATGAACACAGGGACACCCGAGTGAGAGGGATAAGGTAACATACAATTTTTATACCCAGGGAGTGATATGTATGACAAAGAAATGGGCATCTAGTACTGCTAACATTGTAATGCCTGTAGGTTCTTTGTGTACCCTGTACTATCTAAACAATGAGCAGGAAGTTTGGATCCACATAGAATAAGGAGCCATTGCTAAAACTGAGCATGGAGGTGAGAAAAATTAGCGAGATGATTCTCTCAAAAACTGAATTGCAACTTCATGGCTAATTGATATCTTTCCATCAAAACAAATCTCTCTGCTTGATTTATTCTCAAGAAGATTTTTACACTATAAAAAGCGGGTCATTTCCTCATCTAGATAAGAAACCCACCAGTTTTCAATTAAAAGGAAAATGACAAAGTATTTTCTCAATTTTAGTACCAATAGACTCTCTAAAAGAACTAGAAAGTTATTTTTTCTTTTACTCCACACATGTCTTATAAGTGATGACAGATTTATTTCAAAATTGTGAAGGACTATAAACAGAGCTTAAGAAACATGAAGTGGTCTGTTTACTCTTCCCACCCATGAGAAATGTCTTGTAAGGGCTGCCTAAACTATGGACTCCAGCTGTACATCATGGGATGCTGGCTGGACCCACTGGTGCAGAGTTATGGGAAATGTTTTTTTGATTGCTTTTTAAAGCTGTTGCATAGCTAGTCTCTTGTGCCTGGTTGTACTTCAAAACCATTAGTCTTGAAAAAAAGAAATTAAGAATTTTTTTAATGCGTGTACTTTGAAAGAGGAAAGAAAAGTTCCAGAAGCCTAAACTTTTATTGCTGCTGAAATTTTAGAGATGACAAAACCCTCTATCTCAGCAGCGAGCAATGAAAGACTCAAAATATTATAGGACTTGTCTATGGTGCCCACCTCTTTAGTTATTAAACCATTCCTCAGTCTTTTGTCATTAAGATCAGTAATATCTCCCTACTGTTATAGTGAAGATCTAACTACTAAAAACCAAAGACAAGCAAGGTGGAGAATTAGGGACAGGAAAGCAAACTCGGAGTTCTCTTTCAACATTTACCACTTAGATCCTTCTTTAAAGTTAAATTATTTTAGTAAGCATTTTAGTATGGTAATTCTTTTTTTAATTAAAAGATTCTAAGGATTAATTACTTTCTTTGGAAGGAAGTATCATGCAGAATGAGAATGGATTCAGACTGTCCTGGATCATACCTTAACCATCCAGCTGGGAGACATTGGTCAACTTACTCTATCTTTTGGCTTCTTCCTTTTTCAAATGGACATGACTCCCCTTAACTAATAAGATTTTTATAAAGATCAAATTATACTATGCATGTAATAGCTCAGTGCTTGCTAAAAGATAGCTACCACATAATCATTTTTATTAATAATAATATTAAACAATTCCTATTCCTCCTAAATTTTATATTTTATATGAATCTGCATCTGATATGTAGAAATTTAGAACAGTTTAACACATGTTCACCTTTTTCTTAACCTATTAATTTTATAAAATTCTAATGTATAATTTATGTATTATAATGCATAATTATAACATATAGTGTATAATGGAAACTACTTATGCTGTTATTTTTAAATTTAGTGACAAAAGGGCAAACAGTACAATACTCCAGAGAAGTGACTTTGCTCTTGACATTTCAGATGAAGTTTGACTGTAATTATTTTGGTTTGTGTTTAAAAGTCAATTTATGTTTAAAGAGAATTTTGAATGAACCCTAAATTGCCCTGTTGATTCACAGACGTATGAGTGTAAGTCAGTGTTACTTTCTAGAATGTCCAATACACATCAGGGATAAAAGTTCATGTTCTTATTTGTCAGATGGATAGTTAAAAATGCAAGCCCAGAAGCCAAGATATTGAGAAAATTCTGATGAATTATCGTTTGGAAGGTTTCCTCTACTAAATATATGTATATATAAAATTACAAAATATCCACAAGCCAAAGAAAACTTTCAAATGACTCTTCCAACTCTTTTATAAGTTATCCTTGAATTTTACTTTTTGATTTTTAAAGAGCACTTGATTTAAAAAAATGTGTTGGTGTAGCCCTGTTTTTCTTGTGACTACACAAAGCATTTTCTGAAGATACTATTTTAAGCTACCATTTCAAAAATGTTGCCCCATTTGTAGATAATTCATACTCAGTTGTACACTGCAATAACAAACAATATTTTCCCCATCTATTCCAGTATGGATCATGTAATTTTTTTTCTGCCAAAAGAACTGAAATGCCATTTATCATGTGAGAATGGTGTCAGGAAGGTGTTAACGAGAGTGGTACAGGCAAAGAGATAGGATTAGGTGTCCACATGCCCACACCTACGCAGGGGAAAATGGGCCCTACTTTTCTCCCAAGGAGAAAATTTAGTTTTTCTTTTATGCTAGGTGACTCTTATACCTACTATTTCCAAGTGATGTTGTGACATTGGTCTTTCCTGTCTTAAATATCAAAATTTGCATGTGTTCTCCATATTGCCAATATGTAAGGAAAAGTTAGAAAAGTAGAAAACCAAACTACAAATCAAAATTAGCATGTTAGTTGTAAAAACGCTTATTAGCCTTGATTCTCTAAGAAATGCAAAAAGGGATACTGAGAATTTTCTACATGCGAGTCAGAGATAACTTTACAAAATATACAAGAATTTAAGTCAAGAAGTGTCAGTCTCATACAGTGCTATTTATTGTGCAAAGGCATATAATATTATTTTAGGTACTAGCCATAGCTTGAATCAGTTTGGAATCTCATCTTTAGTGAGTGCAGAGAGAACACTCAGAATTCGTGATGTGTGTGTGTGTGTGTGTGTGTGTATTATTCTTCTGTAGACATATATAATGATGGTGGGTGATATGTTTTCACTTTTAAAAATGAGGTAATTATAACAAAATGAATTTATCTTTTGTGGTTAATAATTTATTTGGCACTATAACTGAGCTAATCTTTCCCAGATGATGGTTTTTGAAAAGCCAGAATGAGTTTGGATATATGAGATGCATCATGGATTAAAAAAATAATAATAATAATCTCTCTCTGTCTCTCTGTCTCTGTTTCTCTCTATCTCCCTCTCTCCCTCCCTCCCTCCCTCTACTTCTCTCTCTTATCTGTGTATCTGCAGATGTTGATGTAGATATAGATAGATATATCTATCAGTGATCAGTTAAGGATTAAAGGGAACAGCTACCCCAACTCAGGCTTGAGAAGACCTATTGAATTTATGTAGGTCCTTTAGGTACATCTATCTTAAATACTTTTTTGATATTTAAGTTCCTTCTAGATCACAGGCTCTTAGCCCTTATTTATTACTGAAATCCTCTAGTGCATACTTTTAATAACTACAAATTCCTCAGCCTCATCTTTGGATAGAGAGGCAGGAAACAGCATTTCAACATGCTCCAGGTGAACTGATGTAGCATGCCTAGCATTAATTAATGAATTTGAACTTTGGAAATATATACCCCGAGGGAATTCTTATGCAACTTTCCTAGAGCCTTGTCTAGTTCAAAATATGTTTGAATAACTCTAGTAAACGCAAATTATTACTTGCTTAGGTAGTCCATACTTTGTAAACAGGCTTGTTTACAACAAAGATACCAATATTAACTTAAAATACATGTCTCTACTCATTAATTATATTATTGGAGTCATGGAGAATAGATTTAGTTTGTAGTCCATGCAGTAGCTCTTCAACTATTATAGGCAATGGCAGGCACTCCCACTTTTGTTATTTCTTTCCTAGAATATACCCCTAGTTCTTTCAGTCTTTCTGTATGTGACTTGATTTAAAATCTGCACATTCTCTTTGCTCTTCCCTGAATTTGCCCCTGAGGGTTTTCAGGAAGTGTAGTGAGTGCTTGATGTCATGATCCTGTAGATTGTGCGATCTTGCAGGACCCTGAAGTTCTTGGAAAGGCCTCGAGGCTTAGCTCAATGTTCTGCTGTCACTGACTTGAAATTTGTAATAGTTTTTGAATAAGGGCCCCCACGTCTCCATCTTGCACCAGGTCACAAAAATTATGTAGTCATTCCTGTGTCCCAGCTTTGGTATGGCCAAGTTGTATAAACAATTTATTTCCCATGCTCTGTGTAACTAATGAGCATTTATGTTTTAGCAGCCACATCACTGTTAAGTTCATATTCTATTAACAGTGAAATGCAACTCTGAGGTGTTTTCCTACTACACATGCATGTTTCCTTCGTGCTGAATTTTTGAAATTATTGGAAACAAATATAAGATGTTCTATTGGTTCAAATTAAGCATAATCTTTAAAGAATTGGTCCATGATTTCAGACGATTCAGATCTTACAAGATTCTGATTGTCAACCAACATTTTTGTTGCCCCTCTTAACTTCTTGCCACCAAAAGAACTTATAATCAAGTCTTGTAAAGAGATGGCACATACACTATTAGGAAGCTTTCAAAGAAATATGAAGAATAATAGTTTCAATGAATGGGATTAAATTGCTATAGTTGCTTTAAAGGTATTTAATGTCTCCAGTTTGAGAAGCAAGGACACATTCTTCCTCTCAGTTTACAGATACTTTGATAGTTCTGATTGTCTTTGAGAACTGGGTCATAAAACTATTACTATTATAATAGAGACTTCTGCTGAAGGAAGACCTACTTCTGAAACTATCACATTGAAAACTCATCTCGGAGGACTTGTGATTATTTAATGTAAATACCAAAAATCTTGTTTCTGTGCAACTTGGCAGTCAAGTCCATTTGGCTTGAAGCCTCCTAGTAGGCTCCAAGGGGTTGTGTGAGGGAAGTTATCCAGAAGTGAGAAAGGTACATGAGAATATACATGTATAAACACCGTTGTAAGTAATTTCTAAATTATTTATTACGATTATTTGCTTTTACACCAAGTTCACCATGGAAAGTTTTAAGGGAAGTTAAATTGTCCAAGTATGATGATGTTGGTTTTTACCTCAGCCATCTTTATGGTCAGTGATGGACTATGGATTAGTTTGCTCATCTAATGAATAAAATGATTAGATTGAGTTAAATATTAGTCTCATTAGCTATGGTTAGTCTGATTAATTAGATTTTAAAATATTTAAATATTTGTTTAATTTAGCAGTTTCTCAATCTTATAGGATTATTTTCTCAGAAATACAAGAGTGAACTCCTCTCAGGTTAAGAAACCTAACTTTACATTTGGGTGAACTTTTATTTTTCTACATAAAGCTCTATCTATTAGAGAAATCTGTTACTTGATATTTTTTCTGAGTTTTCTCATTGTGAGGCAAGAGATTCAAGAGTGAGCACACAGTCAGATCACTACACCTTAGTTCTAGTTGCTGTGCTGGGATAACTTGATAATGAACCTTGAATCTATTATTTACCCATTGTTTTTGAAGTGGAGGAGGTGTCATGGCTTATCACAGAAGTTTCTCTAATCTCCACTGTTGTAGACATCTGTAAATTTGTGAAATGCCTCCAGAGAGGTGGGACAGCGTAAATCATTTATAATATTGATTCACTTGGCAAGTAGAAGGGCTAAGCTCAGAACTAGAAAGACAATTTCTCAGGAAAAAAAAAAAAAAAAGATTGTTATGTTTCCATAGTCAGAAGGAACCACACTATTCAAATCTCAAGAAGTGCTTGATAGCAGTTAAAATGACACTTGAAAAAGCTCATGAGAATTGTGCTCATGTGGATATATATATATCTACACGTTTAGTCACTCATTTATCAAAAAGTGTCATGTATATTTTTCCTAAATACTGTTCTATGTGGTGGTGATACAGTAGGGTATACCACTGATTAAACAAAGCAAAACTCTACCTTTATGGGCTTACATTCTAGGGAAGCGGGGGAGAAGACAGATCATAAGATAATGAGGTATAATATACTGCATGAGAAAATAATGAGGTAAAAAGATACTGTATTAAAACTATAATGAGAAGTAAAGCAGCAAATAAATCTGGAGGACCTAGGGAAGGTACCTTCACTTTAAATATTGTGACCAGGGAGGTGTCCACTGAGAAGGCAACATTCGAGTGAAGATCTGTAGGAAGTAAGATGGAAACCATAAACATAGCTGAGGAAAGATTCTCCAGGCATTGCCAATAGCAAATCAAAAAGCCCAGAGGTAGAAGCTCGCTTGCTGTGTTTGAGATATAGGAAATAGACCAGCATGGAGGGAGGTGAGTGAACCAGGGAGAGAAGAAGATGAGGTCAAAACATAATGGGAAAGTCAAATCTTGTAAGATTTTGTTGGCCGTTTTAAGGACTTGAGCTTTTGCTTTGGACGAGTAACATTGGGTGGCTCGCTGTTTAATGGGATCCCTGTGGCTGCTGGGTTAGAATAGTTTGGGAGCAAGAGCAGAGGCAACAAGCCTGGTAGGAGGTGATTGGATGATATTCCACAGTCAGACGTTATCTTTTCTTATGAGCTAGTTTCTATTACAGAAAACATCTTACGTTATATGTAATCTTGTCTCCTACTATTGAATTTATTCACTTATGGCTGTAGTATAATTGTTGACTAGTACAAAATGCTGTAGTTGTTGCTCTAGATCAAAGTTATGTAATTTTGACTGGTAAAGTACATACACCCTGAGATGCCTATGTCCCCTATCTTCATAGATCTAGGACAATTCAATGCAATTAAACAAAGGTTTATTGAGCATCTACTTGTGTCAGGCACTGTTCCAGTTACTTGAGATAGGTCAGTGGATGAAAGAGACTAACATTCCTGCCCTCATGGAGAAAAATAATGCAAACGTAATAGAAACAGTAAATAACAGATTGAGTTTGTTAGAGAGTTATGTGAAATTGAAAAAAATATATGTATACACACACACACAAAAGTAAGGGGTAGGGTAAGTCACGGTGTTAATAAAATATTCTAGTTAGGACTTATTAAGGAAATGAGTTTTAAGCAAAACTGTAAAGAGATGAGAAAGTGAGCCATAGGGATTTCTAGGAAAGAATATTCTAGGCAGAGGAAGCAAACAGAGACAAGCAACACTCAGTGCAAAAGCTCCGAGGCAGAAACATGACTATCACGTTCAAAGCAGAGCAAGATCAGTAAGTCTAAAGCAGAGTGAGCCTGGAGAATTAGTAGGGTGTAAGCTACGAGTGGAAGTCGGAACATATAGTTATTTGAAAGGTCTTGTTAGGACTTCAGATTTTGCTTTGTATGAAATAAGTCAAGAGAGGAAGACATATGATCTGACTTCAGCATTTCATTCTATCTGCTGTGTTGTAGTAGGACATAGGTCAGCCATGAAAGCAGGGAAGGCAGTTAAGAAGCTATTACAACAATTCAAGTTATTGATGATAAAGGCTCAGACGAGGATAATGACAGTAGAGGTGGTGAGAAATGGCCACATTCTGGTCATATTTTAAAGGTAGATCCAACAATATTTGCTAACAGGTTAGATATGGAATCTGAGACAGAGAGAGGAGGCTATGATGACAATACGTTTGAAGAGGCCTGAGACTAGAAGAATGGAATTCCTAACACTCAAGTTGGGAGAGATTCTAGTGAAAGTGGATTTAGGGGAATAATAATTGTCTTGGTTTGGACTGCATAATCTAAGTGGAGATGTTACACATACAGTTAATTTCTGGAGTAGAAAGGAGCATGTGGTCTGAAGATATAACTGAAAGAATCGTGGTATTTTTAAGCCATGAGACAGTAGAGGGTCTCCAAAGAAGTGTCTGAAGATAGAACAATAATCCTGATGACCAATCCCTGTATACTCTCATTGAATGATTTGGAAAAGGAAAAGGCTCAAATAGTTTGCAGTTGAACTTGATAACTTCTCCTGGAATAACAGTATAGATCTGTTATTAAAATAGTTCAAACTTATTTCATATTGAAGCTATCCTTTATCCTTGTATGTTGATCTTTTTCAGAAAGTTATAGCATAGACTTTCAAAAAAAAAATGAGTCAGTTTCACTTTACATGACAACTCTAGTTACCGGGTAGTGACCACTAGGACTGCTGCAGGAAATGTGGAGTCCGGACATGGGTTTCCCACACTGGCACAGCCAGGCTTTCCAAGGGAACATAGCAGCTGGGTTTGTCTACTGCAGTCTGTGTAAATGTCATACATGGAAACTCTGTTTGGCTGCTCTTACATTTAGAATCAAACTCTCCTTTAAGAATTTGATAGGCTTACAAAGACTACTTGCCAAGTAGCATAACCTGTGTTCCCTCACAGGGTGTGGGGTGCAGTTCAGCAGAGTATAACCTGCTTTATGAACTCAAAAATATTCTTATTTTAAAAAGTTAGTTCAAAACTATGTCAGCTTCTATGTGAATTAATTTTAAGTTTTGAACACTCAGTCTACTATTTAGCATCAGTAGCAAATAGAAATGAGATGCAGTTATTCCACTATTATCATTGTTATAATCACAGAGAAACTTGCCAAGAATAATTAAAAGTTATTTGCAACTTCATTGCTCCTCTATTGGCCATTGGCTTTGCAAACAGAAAGTAGCTCTAGCCAAGTAGCACATGTTTCATATAGTTTCCTATTTTTTGTTTGCTCATAAAATCTTTTATTACCCAGTGTAGTAAGCAAGACTAACTGAATTGGTCCTTTGAAAGACAGATGGCAATTCTAAACATTGCTCAACAGGGATGTATTTCTTTCCTAAAATTTTAAACTTAATACATTAATGATATGAAACAACTCTTAGATTAGCTATATGCATAACCTTCTGTCATAGCAAAAGGGGAATAGTCTCTTGTTTAATAATGATATGATTTTGCCATCCAAAATTGAGAGAGGTTTGAACAGATAGAACATTCTGGAATCTAACTACTGCTAGAAAGTATGCCTCAGCTTTAATTACACTGAAATGAAACTTATTGTCACTTGGCTTTCACACATACCTAGTTCGCATTAATTACCTCCATTACCTTCACCCCTGTGGGTACTTGGGACACGTTTTCAAAACAAATACTTTCTGGTTATTATACTGATAAATGCTGTGATCCTCAAGCCCAAAGATCCATCAGAGGGCTAATGAGGCTCCTTTTAGAGCCTGGGAGGATGATTTGTAGCCCACTGTTTTGAAACTTCCAAACCAAAACATTTCTGCCACATTTTATAGAGGGATTTTAAGCTCAAAGCCTACTGAGGTGAGGCAGTCATGAGACGTGTGGTGCGTGATGAATGGTAAGCACGTACTCTGTCTCATGATCTTTATTCCCCTGAGAAGAAGAGGCAGGTCAGGTCTGCCAAGCTCCAAAATTCACAGGATCTATGTGCTCCAGGGGATACAAAGCAGCTTTTCGAGAAACAGGCCTCTCCCCTGTAGCTTGCCACTGTGTGGGGGAAGTCTGGGCTTCTACACAGGTGGGAACACAACAGACTCTCTACTTCTCATAATTAGAGATTAGCCCACATGCCCTCTTCTCTTTACCATATAGATCCACCTTTAGTAAGTATATTGAGCCCTTCTCAAGAAGTAAAGTTTTTAAATAGAAGTTCAATTCACTTGATACTCCAGTGAAAAAATAGGACTTTAAAGAAGACTGTAGCAGTGGCTCGCAAAGTGCAGTCCCAGACCAGAATCATTAGCATTATTTGAAAACTTGCTAGAAGTTTCTATTCGGGATTTATGGAATCAGAAGCTCCAGGGAGGGGACCTAGCAATCTGAGTCTTCACAAGTCCTCTGGTGGGTTGAATACTCACTAAAGATTGAGAAACACTGGCCTCCGTCAGTGTGTCTCAGATTTGAGTGTGCCTAAGGATTGCCTGGAGAGCTTGCCTGGGTGTGGCCAAACATCTCTGTTTATGTCTGATGACAAGTGCCTGGGCCGACCTATTTTTTCTATGCCAACGCATTTGCGAAAAGTAAGTCTGGTATAATATTTATATAACTTTATTTTCTTTTACAAAATAATTTAATGCTTTGAATCAAGCCTCACCAAAAGTTTTATTCGAGAAATTAGAATAGAAATATGTTTCGAGATGATGCCACTTTTTTCTCTTTTCCTATAATTATATAGTTGCTCATGATTGGACAAGATACTGTCATAATTGTCTAATCCATTTAATAGACTTTAGCAGCAAAATAATAAAAGATTTCAATTGGGGGGAAAAAAAATCTGACTTACACAATTGACTATTATATATGTATTTTGAATATATATATATACATATGCAATATATGTTTGTATGTAAAGGTATGTATGCAGACATACATACATACATATCACACACACATACATAATTGGTATTCCTTTCATGTTATTGCCCAGTATTAAAACATTTCTTCCTTTATAAATTCTGTGAAGCTGAATAATTTGCATTGAGTTTCTTAAATTTCTTAGTTTAAATTTTTTCATAGACAAATAGCCTTTTAAACATACTTTAATTGCCAGTTGATTTACTGACAGATGACTGAATTCAGGTTATTTAACATTCTTTGGATGTTTTATAATGAATAAAGTCGGCATAGTGGAATGTTTAACACGATATCATGTATAGACAAGGAAGAACTGGCTGTTTTCATAAATCATGAATGAAGCAAAATTTATATTATAGTCCTTTTTGTTTCCAAAACAGAAGAATAACTCAATTTTAAAGCACCACTGAGAGTACCATTCTATTTCAAAGTGATTTAACTTCTAGCTTTTTTTCCTACCTTTCAAATGTGCCTTTTTTTTTTTTTTTTTTTTTAGCTTTAAAATGTGGATTTGAAGTAGGGAAAATGTTGCTGATAGACATTTCTTTCACTCAGAGGTTAAAATAAGCTTTTGCTGATTTTACTGCATTAGCAATATATAAGGTGATATATTATGACTGAATTTTTTGAGGAGGTAGATTTTGTTTTGATTTTGGTTATATCATGAGATCATTTTCCAAATATATAATTTGACCCTAAAACTGAAATTATGCCTTTGTCAGTCTGTTCAGGCTGCTATAGTTACAAAGGACCATAGACAGGGAGACTTACAAACAACAGAAATTTATTTCTCACAGTTCAGGAGGTTGGAAGTTCAAGATCAAGACACTACTGGCAGATTCAGTGTCTGATAAGGGTCTGCTTCCTGGTTCATAGATGGCTACCTTTTTGCTGTGTCCTCATAGGGAGCTCTCTGGGGTCTCTTTTATTTGGGCATTAATGCCATTCATGACCTACCCACATGACCTAATCACCTCCCAAAGTCCTTAACTCTTCATATAATCACACTGGGCGTTAGGATTTCAACATATGAATTTAGGAGGTGGTGGGGGGGGGATCATAAACATTTAGTCTGTAATTGGATTAATAGAAAAGAGAAGTTTTATTTTAACAAACTGAAATGTTTTCAGACTAAATTTATTATTATATATAATGACTCCTTAAAATTAAATGCATTCAAAACTGATTTTAAAAATGAATCTTCTTTAAATGACACATTTAATGACTCAAGTTAAATATGTTTATGATATTATTATTAAGAGATTCATTTTCACATTGATGTAATAGTTAATAGTTGTTCAAAGAGGATTCATATAAACACCATGGGAAAGAATAAAATAAAATTCGCATTTGTTTTTGAAATTACTCATCAACAATATTTAGATTGGCATTCTCTGTCCTTATCTTTAAATTACATGAAATTTCCATTTATTTAAAGTTGTAGGAGATACTGAATTTTTATACAGAGAATTTTCTCCTGGTCCATCAAGAATATTTTTGCTTTGAAGTTTTTATTGTAGAAGTAATTTTAAAATATGGTTCCGCTTTCTTTCCTTAGAAAGTGAGATTTACCGAATCTCTTTGAATTCCTTTCTGGTGACCAATGGATTTGTAAACTTGATCAAGATAATACTTGCATGTGTGAATATGAAAAGAACTTCTATAATTGTTCCAAGTGTTTGTGTTGGGTGTGTCTTTTCCATAGAAAATTTTAGAAAAAAAATTAAAAGTTGACCTCCTAATTTTTATGGCAAGAAGTGAATTATTATTATTATTTTGCCAATAGTTTGTTTTAAACCATCAAATACAATAATTTAACAAGTATTTGTTCAGTTCCTACTATGAACCAATTGTGAATAGGAACACAGGAATAATAAGGCTTAGAACATAGTCCCTAACCTAAAGGATCTTAACATTTAGAGAGACAGTCATATGTCAACATTATATAATAATTCAAAGCAATGTATTTTGTAAATGACAAATGAGTCAGGAAAACGGTACATTATATAAGAGCTGGAAAGATGGACTGAAATAGTTCTTTAATACTTTGGGAAACAGAGGAACTTGTGTTAGAATTTGAAGAGAATCTTAGAAGATAGGTTCCTTTCAGAGAAATAGAAGGAATGTTTTAAGAGGGTTCTGGGAAGGGAAATAGCTCAAGTAAAGATGGAAGTGCACCGTATTTATTTAACCGAAAGTGACAAGGTTACCTTGGCCGGATCAAGGGACATGTGGAGGAATCACAGAAAATAAAAACAGTGTATTGGCTATATAAAGTTAGGTCACTCTGCAGAATTAAAAGGCAGAAGTAGTTGGAAATCCCTTTAACCGTATCCCAGTTCCTATAAAAACCTTTTTATTTAGTAGGGGACAATACGTAAGTGGATTTATAATGTGTGAAAAAATTGCCTTTGTTTTTTAATTTATGGAAAAAGTGTAAATAAGGCGGTGAGAGGTGTGCCTGTGTATCCATGTGTGCTCAAGCCCATGCATTTGCCTGTGAGCGTCAGAGTTGTCATTTATCACAATAGAAGGTTACAGTTACCCAACCAATCAGGCACGAGGAGAGCAAAGACTGGATATGCCGAGCTGTGTGTCACTTTGCTCCTGAGAAGTCTTTGTCTCCTGTACTAATCAACAATGACATGTTAAGTCATCATGAGTGACAATTACAGACCTCTCATTAGAGTAAATGATTGCATAACTAGGCAGATTGATGAGCTGAGTGGTATTTTCTCAGAAACTGAGCTCCTCCTCACCAGCCCTCATCTGACAACATTGCTGAATATTATCAAATACGTATTTAAGGCAATTCAGCTGGAGCATCTTCACTAGGCAAAATAGGTTATGATTGCTTAGAAATTTATGCTGAGAGTAAAATTTATCATATCTCTGAATTGTAATAATATTCATCATTCTCAGAACACCGTGCTTTTCTGGAGTGCTTTCCACTTTTAGTTTGTACAACAGTGTCTGCGATGTCGAGGGTCAGCTTTTATACCTTGTTTATACATGGAAAAGACAATAGGCGGACGAAGTATTTTGCTTAGGACTGCATGGTAGGTGAAAAGCACAGTGTCAGACTTAACTTTATTTCAAACTTTGCACTTCCAGTTGCAGATATCTTTAACCAAAATGAAGTTCACCTCTTCCCACCACCAGTGGATTGACGCTAGCCCTAGAAAAGGGGTTCTCAAACTTGAGCAGGACTACTGGGTCTTACACCCAGGGTCTCTCATTTAGCTGCTCTGGAGTGGGCCCTGATTTATTTTGAGTTCTAAAATGTTCCCAGGTGATGTTGATGTTGATGCTGATGCTGTGGGTCTGGAGACCAAGAACCACTTCCCTGGAAGAAAGACTATGAACAAAATCCTGCCTGAAGAATTGGCTTGTTATTGGTTACATTCTGTTGCCCAGATATTCAGTGCCTGGTGGTCCCCTTAGAAGCTTTCCTGGATCCCAATTTCACATGATTCTGAAATCTATCTGGGCACAATTTTCTCTACGCCTGAATAAGTCTTTTATTTCCTGCTTTGTTTTGGCGCTTCTAGTCATGACCTCATGGTCTGTCTCTATGAGGCAGACAAGCAATGTTCTAAATAGAGAAATGCTACCAATTGCATTTTCTTAGATTGGTTCTCTGACTCACTAGTATCGAGGCACCGATGCAATTATATTGTGCCTAAATTTTCAGTGGCACCGATATTTGTTGAACCATTCTAAATGTAACTTTGGTCACACTAATCAGTTTGGTCTGCTTTTTTGATGGATGATCCAGCTGTCAAATGAAGATATGTTCATTGTCCTAAAGAAACTGCGTTAGTTATAAACTATTTTGATTAGTCATGTTCAGATTGATCTTTGGGATCTTCCTAATCTGAAATGACCATGCATGGCCTCAAAGAAAATAACAAAAAACTCGACTGATAGCCAGTATAACAACTGAAGGATAAGAAGTAAAATGTCATCCACATCCAAACCATGCACATTAATCATCTATGTTTTCAGTAGTGTTAATTTAACTTTTACTATGTGCCAAACAGTCTTCAGAGCAGTGAAATGGCAAAGTCTGTGTCTGCGGGACTCACAGTCTCATACTGAGAGGCATGATAAACAAGGAAACAGATTAGTAAACCAGGTAACTTCATATACTTTAGGTGCTATGAAGGAACTAAAGCAGGTATGGCGACTGGGGTGTGGAGCTATTTTAGATAGAAAGAGCGGTCCAGGCATTTTTTAGGAAGTGGCATTTGGGCTGAGACCTGAAGATATGAAGCAGTCATCCATCTGTATTTCTGTGTGGAAAGTCAGTGGTGAGCTTTGGAGTGACATTACAGGAAGAACTTTTAGGAAGAGGAAACAGAAAGTCACAAATGCCATGAGCCTGAAAAACCCGAGGCCTAGTTGGCCATGGAAGGGAGTTTGATTTTCCTTTAAGCACATTGGAAAAGCATGGAGAGATGACAAGGTTGGCATGTGAAAGACGTATATTACTTTGCTGCATAGAGAATGAATTGTAGGAAAATAAAACTGGAACAGTTAAGAAGTGATTTCATCAGGTCTTAGCTTCAGATGTTGACCTTGAATTTGCAGCTACAGCATTTTTAACTAGAAAATAAGTCATTAAATTATTCCTTCCTACAGATCTTAGATAGACCACATGAGGAATTTGGTTCATGCCCTAGATACAATCCTGTCAAAGCCATTCTGCCTCAGGAAGGAATTGACATCTGCTGAGAAATGATGGTGAAATGGGGTGCTAGCAGTGGATATAGTGAGACGGATATAGATTCAAGACCTGTTTTGGAGGTGGATCTGAACAGGCTTGCTGAGAAATGGATTTGGGGATATAGGAGATGTTATTTGTGCCCTATTCAATTACCCTTTGCTAGCTGGAGAGTCATTCTCTAACTTTTGGGAGTATTGTCTCCCAAGAACTTAAAGTTGCTTTTCTGTCAGTCACTCAGTACTATCTGAGACCATGTTTTTGCTTTTTACCACCCTCTATCCATCTCCTCTCATTCCCTTTTTCTTTACAGCAACAGTCCTCAAAGTATGGTCTTGGGAAAAGTAGCATCAGCATCACCGGGGAACATGTTAGACATGTACACCTACTTAATTAATTAGAAAGTCTGTGGATGGAGTCTTGGATTCTGTGTTTTAGCAAGCCCTGCAGGTGATTCTGATGCATGCTCAAGCTGAGAACCACTGCAGTAAAGCAGTCCCCCAATAAGTCACTTAAACAAAAATCTTCTTTTACTAGGAAATGCACATGAAGACAGAGAATGAGAGAAAACAAGAATTGAGGGTGATTCAGTTTTTTAGCTTGAGTATCTAGCTGAAATAATTTGATTAGCTAAAATGGAAAAGACTTAGAAGAGCAAATTTGGAGAAATCAAGTATTCTATTTCGCATTCGGTTACGATTGAGGTGTCTATTAGATAACCAAATGGGAATGTTGTGTAGTTAATTGATATTCAAGCTTAGAACATGTGTAAAATCAGGATTAGAGTCATAAATTTTAGAGCCTTCACTAGATGGGTAATAACACCTAGGAAGAGATCCTAGAGAGAGATAAGAGAGTAGCAAGAACCTCTAATTTTTGCATTTGCTGGGAACTATACAAAGTAGGTTTATGTGACTTCTTTCTCTAAGATTATATAAAATAATCACAATGGTTCCAAAAAGTCATACGTAGCACAGAAAAGATAATAGCTAAATATATTAAGAATATCACCATTTGTTCTGTATCTAAGCAAACTTACAAATGCAAATGCAAAATAACAATAAGTGTTAGATTTTGTTAATTACTAATTTAAGAATTCAAGATCGATTTGGATTTAAGGATATGTAAATGATTTTTTCACTTTTATTACCTGCTAACTAGACGGCTTGTTATGGAAGATCTCTCTTTCTCTCTTTCTCTCTCTCTCTCTCTCTCTCTCTCTCTCTCTCTCTCTCTCTCTCTCTCTCACACACACACACACACACACACACACACAATCTGGGTGCCATAAAAGCAGAATTTGGTGAGATGTCAAAGAGGTAGATTTGATCCTTATATCCAAATGTGAAGTGTAATGTAAAGCAGAAAAATATAAAGATTGAAGCTGGAGAATATCCTGGAAATTATGAATTTTACACAAACAGATATAGATGGAATTATTTTAATGATCATTAAGAAAGTGCTTCATTATAAAGAAATTGTTCTAATTTTTTATACAGTCGAATCATTAAAAGTTAAATTTAAGCATGCCCGATAAATCTGTGAATGCTTTAAACACCATTGCTTCCTTTCTATTACCATTTCTAATTTTTACTTTAGTTATCAGTTTAGTAAGAAAAAGTGAAACTCACATGATATTTTAGATAACATACATTATAATTAAGATTTTTCATTACTTAATGCTTATTAAAACACCACCACATTGCTCACACGCTAGCTAAATTTTGCTTATGATGCACAATTTTCTTATAATGGAAAATTTAACCCAGTTTCCAGAAGCCAATTGCTGAAATAGATCTTAACTATATTTCTACTATTATATTAGGAACTAACCTAGGTGATATGGAACAGGAAACAAGTAGCAGGCATTCAGGGCTGACTCATTTTCCAGGAGTGATTTTTCTGTGGGCAACTTTATCAGTGGCATGAGTTCTGAAGTCAGATGTAATGACTTAGGTCTACTACCTCTCAACTGCGTGACCCTGAGCAAGGGAATTGTTCTCCCTCTGCTCAATTTTCTTGTCTATAAAGTGACAGTTCCATCGGGTTATTGTTATATAGCAGTAGAGAAGTCGTAAAGCACTTAGAGCATTACTTGGAATACAGGAAGTCCTCAGAAACACCCTTAACTCCATGCCCAGCGCCACCAGTCTCTGAGCTGTAGGAATGCCCATTAGGCAAACGCATACTAGACGAATAGGTGTCTGTCTCCTAAGAAGGACCGACTTTTGTTAAGACTTGGTATGCTGTTAAGTGATGTGGAATGAGATTATACTTTTTCTAAAGTAAAGGGAATCTTATTTTGTGTTCTGTTTCTAACAAGCATCTAAGGTATGTACATACACCTTTTTCCACTCTTTCATACTCAGAATAATCTGATTTCTACTTCTACTGAAATGGCTGAAAGACATGAGTCAATAAGCTACATTTTTCCTAACCAGAGAAAATTATTTAATTCTGTTTTATAATACTTCACGTCAAAGTGTAAAGAGGCAAACTAGCTTCGCAGTGAGGCAGTGTGGTATGCCGGGGGAAATAAGGATTTGTAATTAGAAAATGCGTATTCCAGGTTTCATCCACTACAGATCCCTTTGGCTATTTAGTCAATTAATATTTGTTGAGCACCTTGATATGAACTAGTTACTCTTCTAGATAATGTGATACTAAACAAAAGTAAAATCCCCTATTTGGTGAAGCTAGTATAGAGGAAATTAACAAATTAACAAATAAACATACAACATATTGCGTAGTGATTGAATGCTAAGAAAAATGGAAATTGGGTAAAGGGTCAAGACTGATGGAGAGGGGTGTGTGTGTGTGTGTTGGGGGAAGAAGTGCACATGAAATCTAGGAGTCCTAAGGACCTTCCACTTTTATTCGCTGGGACTAACCCAGGGTACTGTGTAGTCACTCATTGCAGGATCATCCTCTTTTAAGATAAGTCAGTTAATACATGGTCCCCTTGTATTTTTTCCATGCATACATAATAATTTGCCTCCTAACTCTAGCATTATCCTGTGGTATATTCCAAAGCAGTTTGGAATTATTTTCTCATGTTAACTCATTTTATTCATTGATTCCTTCATTTATATAATATATATTCAGGTTATACTATAAACCAAGAAGATTTAGATCAGTATCAGTATCCCTATATTCCAAAAAGGAGAGGTGGAACAAATAATATAAGGTAGCCCAAAGACAAATAGCAAATCCATGTCAAGTTAAAGCTAAAATTCTTTCTTCTCTGAAGACAGACTATGTTGCTTCTTTTATTCATGCCCTTATGAACTCAGCGAAAGGCAGGGTTTCTTCTTGATATTTGTCTCCTTGTGATGTCTGTGAGATAAGAAGATCTGATTTTGGCCATCAAAAGTCTCTGAATAAGAGATTCTGAATGAATGTGTCCGGATTTGTGCTTTATAGGTCGTGTATTCCATGAAATAAGTACAGAAAATATTCTTTGATCAAGAAAAGAGAAGAATTTTCCATAAAGAAAGGCCTTTTTCTGCTTAACACAATGAAAAGATCTGTCCAAGAGGTATTCATCTGTGCTAACACTGTCCTCCTCCTTGACAAGGTGTCAGTGAAAGTGAACTCACTGAGATGCATTACAGTTCCCTTGGGGAGAAGAAAGAGAGGACACAGAATAAGCTTAAAGGCAAGCCCTGGGAGAGGTCTGAGAGCAGTTTCCCACTGTACATTCTGTGTTCCTAGGAAAGGCTGCACGTCTTAAGACTGAGCTTCCCAATCGGCTTATATTCCTTCATTGAAACCCCCTCCTCCTGTAACCTGTAGGTGCTCTGAAAGAGAGCCTTATATTGATACTATTTTTTAAGTGTGAAAGATAAAAGTAATGTCATCACCGTGGGTGATCTCGGCAATTCTCCTTGATCGAATTGAAAAAGCCATCCTAATGCAATGTAGCAATGGACCAAATACAGCAGTGGCCCCACTGAAATCTTATGATTTTAACAGCAGTTCATTCTCGATCCCCCAGGAAGGTGACCCTGCAAAACTCTGGAGTAAACAGAGGCTGCAAGCCTGGCTCCAGCATCAGGAAAGACACAACTTCCAGAAAACACAGGGAGGTCTCAGTTAAAATGTTCGAGTTTCATGTAAAATGCTGGCCCTCCATCATAAGGCATTGTATAGAGTCACCAAAATAAATCGGTGAATAGAAGCAACGGCAGTTGGTGTACATAATGACATTGACATTGATTCTTCCTTCCAGGGATTTGATTGATTTCAGCAGGTAAATTCCTCCACTGTCTCACTTCTCTCACAGGAAGTATGCATCGGAGAGACATCAGTAGATTTCTTTATGGATTTTAGTGCTGTGGAAGGGAAAGAGTTTAATGAAAAGGGTCTAAGCTTAAAAAGATTAAACTTTAACTGTCCCCTGACCTGCATCATGTACACGCTGGCGGATGCTTTTTTAAAGTCTCACATGCAGAGATCGGGAGCTTTCCAAAGTGGTGTACCTGGCCCGAGCCTGTTCTTCTAGTGCGGAGAGCTGGAAGTTGGAAATGCTGGTGGCTGAGCATCATCGGGAATAACCAGTGGTGGAGGGCTACTTCCAACGTGCATTCATTAGTCATTGAAATTGAAAGTGCATCCGAAAAATATTCAGCAGAGATCCATGCAAAAACATGGTGGCTCAGATTGGAGGCGGACACATAAATCTGCCAGAGGGTGACGATGTAGGGAATGGTGTCGTGGATTTTGACCCACTGTGCAGTCAGAAGTCAGCCTGTTTGACCTCTTTAGCGCGTGAGCATTATGTTGTGGATTCCTCACATTATCGGTAACATGCGCCTAGTCTTATAAGGAACACTTTCTACTGAGATGGTCTTTCAGTTTGGAACCTATTTTTGTCATTGTTATTATTTTTCTCTCCATCTATTTCTATTTCTTATATGAAATCTTCTCCTCTAACACACAGCTAGAAATATATTTTATGTTCTCAATTTAGACTTTGTTTGAAAGTCATGCTACCTAGCCATTCTCTTCCTGCATAGATCCCTGGGCTTTAGACTCATCTTTGAACTTATATCCCCAGAAATATGGTCAGAAGGTTTCAGAATCAATATGAGCCATGATATTGAAGCAAAAATAGGGAAACTCCCTGCTCAAAAATGGCCTTGACCTATTAGTTTCTGGCCTTGACCTATAAATTTTTTGACCTGTTATTGAGATAGTCCATTGAGGGACTGAAGTACATGGGCATCACAACACTCGAGGTCTCAGACACATATCTTGGTTTAAAATGATGCATGTGGGAATTATAAAATTCTTTAGGTATTTTTCATCATAACCCTCTAAAAATTCTTATTTAACTTAAAATATAAATATTTTCTTTAATGCCTTTAGAATTTTGGAATGGCCTTCTACATCCCAAAATTATAAAAGGATTCTTGGTTTATTCTAGTATCGGTTTTATGTATTTATTTATAATTGCATTTATATCCTTTATGCATTGGAACTTATCCTGTTTTATTGGTTGTGATCAGACTCTGACTTTATTATTATTTTTCCAGATGGCTACCCAGTTGTTCCAACAACATTTATGTAATTATTCATCTTTCCCTAATGGTTTGAGATTCTGTATATTTTTCCCATATATGTGAAGTTATTTTTTGGACTTTCAATTCTGTTTTTTTTTTCTTTTCTGTATATTCATACTCTAATACTTCGTGTTGCAATTTATAATGTAATCTTAGGCACATTCCATAACTTTTTAATGATTAAATTTCCTTATTTTTAAAAAGACGATGGGAGTATGTACCTTAGAGATGTTGTAAACATGGCATCAAATAATACTTTAAAGAATTTAGCACATCTGGTGTATTCTAAACCCTCAAAAATATTAGCCAGTATTATTGAGTAACGGAATGATTGTACTTTCTTCCTGCTACTGAATTTCATCTATATTTTGAAATAATTTCCAATATGCTGTGTATGTGTATGTATTCTAAGAGGTCTTTAGACAAATTTAAAGTAATTTAAACTTACATAGTTTTTGAGAAAGCCTTCTTAGTCTCTTTATTCTGAGGAATAGTACAACCCGGTAGGAATCTTTGTTCTAGACAGTCTACTTCCCGCTAGACTGCTGTTGCCATCTGCCCTAGGTCTTGCCTGCCCCAGTTAATTATGTGTTGCTGTTTTCTCTTGAAACTAAACTAGAAGCCTCTCTCCTGTTTAAGACAAAGACTGATTCCCTGCTGGTCTCTTTTCACAAATCTGGCCAACAAAGAATTGGCCAGTGTTGTCTCTGTTTCTCTAACTCTACAGGAGAAACTTTACTAATAATCAAGGATGGGAATAATGCCCCTTAGGTGAGCAGCTGAAATGAAATCCACTAATTGTGAACCTGGTGTAGGGCAAGAAGAGAGTGCTGAAAAGATCAAGGCACAAAAATTTACAGGCAATGTAGTGTCTTTCGTACCTGCTCCCAAACCAGAATCTCAAGATCTTTTTTTTTTTTTTTTAATTAAAGCATCATTGACAACAGAATATACCCCTGAGCAGCAAAGCTCATAAAAAGTAGCTTTTATAACTTGATTATTTATTAGACTGGTTTCCTATTTTGTAAGAGCAGAAAATCTAGCACAGAATTTTATAACAGAAGGAAGTAAAAGGATATGGATTTTATATGTACTAGTCAGTGAACTGAACTTTTGATTTCACCGTTCACATTTAGGTGGTTTAGCAGAAAGAGTATGTGGGCTTCTCACCTTTATCTGATTTGGGAGGAAATATACACATATTTACAATTACAGGAATAAAGTCTGGTAAAATACCACACCACCCCAGGCTGTGGGAGAACACTATTGCTCTTCAGTAAAATAAAATTGGAAGCAAATAGAACTAAAAATTATAGTACTTAGATAGTTGTTGGGGTTTGTTTGCTTGTTTTTCAATGTTGGAATCAGTTTTGGTTGGCCGTAAAGAATTCTTTTCCACCATCCTGAAGTCTAGAAGATCAGCCACTAATTTAGAAATTTATTTATGCATTTTTACTTACACCCTATAAAAGTACCTCTAACATCATATGCCTGAGGGCAGAGCTTTAAGGAATATTTTTCATGGAAGTTAAGTAATCAGACAGACAAAATTTGGAATCACTCCCAGTTTTTCTGAAGTAAAGTTAATTAATCTGGAAGCACATCATTTGCGTATAAGGAATTTAAGGGAAGTGTAATTAGTTCAGCAATTAGCTTTAACTTTTCAGAAACATTTCTCAAAAATAGGCATTAAAATCTAACCATATTTGAACTGGTTTATTACATCTGCTTGTCAAACATGGTGTCTCATTGGTTGATCTTGTTTTAGAGGGAATATTTCATCACTGGCTTTTCCTGCACAATAAAGTTCTGCTGTATCTACATCCTCAATTTTGACTTACTGTTTGATCTTACTGAGCATATGACTAGGATGTGTAGTGAACATTGTTTAGTGTCTTGAATAGAAAAGGATGACTCATGCTTCTTCGAAAGTTGTTTTCTTACCTATTCCTTAGAAAACACATTCTCTACCTGTTGTCCTCTAAGTGGACACAAGTATGTGTTTTGTTGTGATGATTTTGATAAAAGAACTTGAATAAGATTCTTTAGGAAATGAGACAAATTATATAAAAATTTTGAGTTCTATTTATTTTCCCCAAGTTAGCAAAATGTAAAGTCATTTCTGGGGTCAGGTTTGACTTCATGTAATTAAACATATTCTAAATCCTGATGGCTATTTGATCGGTCACAAAGGTCTTTAATTTGTCTTTTTTTTTTATTGTGATGTGATTGGCATATAACATTATATTAGTTTCAGGTATATGACATGATGATACTATATTTGTATACATTGGGAAACAATCATCACAATAAGTCTAGTTGCCACTCGTCACCTTATGGAATTTTTAAAGAAGTTATTTTTTGTGACGAGAACTTTTAAAATTTACTCTTTAACAATTTTCGAATATACGATGTAGTATTATTACCTGTAGTCATCATGCCATACGTTATGTCTCCATGACTCATTTTATAGCTAGAAGTTGGTACCTTTTGTCTTTTTATGTTTTTTACATTAACAAATTATGGTATTTTACAGTTTCAATATTACCTTTTTTATTTCTTATGCTTATAATATCAAATGAACAAGAATTCTAACAGGATTTGTATTTTTATTTCAAAATTGCTAAGAAGGGGAAGTCCACAAGTAGGAGATTATAACTAATGATGCATTTGTAGTCTGTCAGTAGCTTAAAGTCTGTATTGTGTTTTTATTCAAAGTGATACTTCCTCTCCAAAAAATGTCTATCAAAGTTGGTTAAGAATGGGATTTGAAAATTAACGTATCTAGCCCTTTTAAGATTATGCTAATCTTTTTCTATTTTTATATTTCTTGTTCATATATGATTTTATATCATTTCAGTCAACTGTTAAATACTGTATATATTTTCTTAAAGTGTTTAAGACTCAGTCTAGAAAATACCATATTTGCTGTAAAGTAGGAGCATTTCCAAAGCAGTAGAGCTCCCAAGCAGCCCACTGACTTCTGTGTGGCAATGGCTTGGGAGTACCATGCATGCTGTAGTTAGCCATAATCTTCATCACTTCCTCTTCTCTTATATGGAGTTTGTAAATCCTCGCTTATAGAAAGGGATTTGGTTTAAAATCTACTTATAATACATTTATTATTACACTTTATTCTACTCACCATTTTCTATAAACCAAAATCCCCTAGACCCTCTTAGCCTGCTTCTCTTTTCCAAATAAATGGCAAATTGAGTTAACAGGGAACCTGAAAATGGCCAATATCAAGTATAATGCTGAAGGTCAGTTGAATCTAAATGGACATGTTAGAATAATAGCAGTTCAACATTCATTCATTCAGCATAAACTGAGAACACCTTCCAGGTGTGTAACCTGCAGAGAAACCAGATGTCCAGATTTTGACAGGGAAGCCAAATAGATGGACTTAACACATAGCAGAGGTGAGGTGGGTAAGTAGCAAGTGATGCTGTCACTATTCTTCAGTGCCTTGTCTACCTTCAGAAACAGTGATGATTGACACAGGAAACATTTGTAAATTGCATGATTTCCAGAGCCTAGAAGCAGATTCTAATATCTCACTGTATCTGGCTCTCACTGTTCTTGGGTCGGGGACCAAGGCCATTGGTCTTGGGAGCAGACAGGGATTGGCCAACATGTGAGAATGATCAGCGGTGAGTCTTGCAGCTCATGAGCAGGTTAGAGACTCACAGATGAAGCCTGCTGACTAACTCAGGAGTACAAGTCCCAGTCTTTGGGGCTTTCATAAGTGAGGAAAGGCAAGAGTTACAGAAAAAACTCAAAGATCTAGCAGCAAAGTGTTTAAATCTTAGTTCCCAGTACACAAATTATTAGCTATCCAGTTTTTGAAAAATGGCCTTGATTGACCTCGGTTTACTGGTTTCCTCATCTGTAAAGTAAAAATACTGAACATTTGGCTATGTGACAGAAGGAATTTTAATAGATTTCATAAGTAGAGATGAGACTGTTTTTATGTGCTCAGTGCCTCTAATTTCACATCCCAGTGAGAAGCACAGTTAACTCTCCAAATATAAGGCTGATTTGACTTCTTTTGATCCTATTTTATATCATGAGGGCAAATTATAACCACTTATTTATTCAGTGCTCATAAATCTGTATCCAATGAACTGGGATAGTTTATGAAATACCTCTCTAATACTAGGGATGATTAGCATGATGATTTGGATGGGCATGACTTTGGGAGTGGGGGTGGGGTAGATGGAAGTAGAGGAGTTAATATTTCCCAGCCTATTACAAATTAAAAATCAAGACTAAACCTATCCTAATCCACTACTAAGTTTTCATAGAATTCTCTCTCTCCATGTTTTACTCTTAGAGGAAAAAAATATTTTTTTTCAAAATAAGTAGAATTACAGTCAAGTGCTATCACTTAATCATTAACTGGACATCCTACATCTAAAACAGTCAATTTACTTGCCAGGCTCACATGTACCCTAGACATGCTGCAGGCAGTAGTAATTCTTTTCTGTTTTTTGCTGAGTATCAGCTCGAGAACACAGAATTGCATTTGAAGCACTCTCTTTTATTAAAGCTGTTTATTAGTTTCCATCACACGAAGCCCACCAGCAGAGTTTGGGGCTGTGTGTAATTCTAGAAAAGAAATCTTTGGTGTCTTCATATCCAGAGGTGTTTCCACTGACCCATTAACAATGAGTTTGCCTTCTGAGAGGCCTCCCAAGGACTGGCTCTGTTTCTGTTTGTCAGAGCAGAGATAATTGGCCCCCACAGGAATGTAAGCCATGACCTGGGGTTCGTAAGTGAAACTGTCAGAAATGGCTTCCAGGGTCACACAGTCTAGGCAGCCGCCCAACTAGTTGCTCACAATGGAGCAAAGAGGTAGTTTACACAAGGAGATGGTCCACTCCCTTGAAATCAGGCAAACAATGGAGGGTCATACTCTGAGGGTCATAGCTTTCTCTTTACACTCTGCATGGAGCTCTTCTCTGTGAAGCAGCCCAACCATCTCGCCTGTTCTCAATTCTCTTTTCTCCCAGTCTGCAGTGCTCTCCCTCAGGCCCCTAGCATCTCTCCCTTGGCCATTTCCAAGTTCTATTTGTCTCCTTATCCCAACTTTCGATCTTTATTCAGAGCATTCCTGACAAAATATGGTGGTTCCAGTAATTCGATCTGAATGAGAATGACTTAGATTAAAACAATAGATTCTTTTTTTTTCATTACTTCTTCACTTTTTTCCTGTAATTTCTATATTTTAGATATGATAATAAGCAGAACAATATCCTATATTTATGTATAGCTTTATAAAATTTTGAAATACTAGCTTAATTAATGATATGATCAGTGACATTTTTTTTTTGTCATTGAGGATGTGACCATGATGTGGTACAAGGACCACATGCAAAGCAGAATCAATAATTGCAGGTCTGCCAGGAATTTACTACTGTGAACAAAGGCAAAGACCCATGAACCTCTCTGAGCCCCTGTTTTCTATCTCATAAGGTAGGAGAAATCACTTATACCTTACAAAGTTGTTTATGATCAGAGAAAATATATGTAAACCCTCAGTAGGGTGTTATTATTGGAGGAACATATATATAACCTGGGAAATGGTCATGAGGATGGTGATTAAAAATGACATTAGAGGTCTATGGCCATGCTACCCTGAATAAGCCCAATCCTGTCTGATCTTGGAAGCTAAGCAGAGTCAGGTCTGGGTAGTACTTGGATGGGAGACCACCTAGGAGGACCAGGTGCTGTAGGTTTAAAAATTTTTTTTTAAAGGTATTGTAAGATGGCAAGGTCTTTGCAATCTGTTAGGTCAACCAAGGGTTGCCTAATCTAAAAAAAAAAAAAAAAAGAATTTACATTACAGTCGTATTCTTATGAAAGTTTGCTTTACCATTGAGTAGAGATGATTACAGTCATTCAAGATTTGCACCAATATTACAAAATCATCTGCACGCCTTAAGCAGTTAATTTAAATATTATGTATCATATACTACATATAGTGTGTGTATAATATGTCTATATATGTGTATATAGGTATGAGTGAAGGCAGTCTTCGATGAGATAGTTCAATTTATGATTTTTCAACTTTACAATGGTGGAAAAGTAATATGTATTCAGTAGAAACCATACTTGGAATTTTGATCTTTTCCTGGTCTTGCGATAGGCAGTGTGATTCTATCATGATGCTGGGCCTTATAAAGTAGGTTTTGTGTTAGATGATTTTGCCCTACTATAGGCTAATGAATGTGTATGTTCTGAGCACATTTAGGATGAGCTAGGCTAAGCTATGATGTTTAGTAGAGTAGGTGTATTAAATGCATTTTTGACATAATATTTTCAATTTGTGATGGGTATAAAGGGACAGTAAGTCAAGAAACATCTGTTTTATAGATTTATATATACACATATATACACATATACAGACACACACACACACACACACACACATATATATATATATATATATATAAAGTTTATACCTTCGGTTTTACAGAAATCTTATAAAGATTTTTTACAACTTAAAATAATAGAATTATTCTTTTGATAGCCAATAATTTAAAACAAAAACAAAAAACAAAAAAACAAAAAAAGTGGCAATGTCCATTTTTATGATTCAGTAATAATTTTAAATAAAATTTAAACAGTATCTTCATATTATTGGAAAATATTTTTTAATACTTTGAAAGTCATGTTAATAGCCTCGAAACAATGATCAATGTGTTTATTGATTCAAGGACTCTTTTCTGTAACTCTGAAGCATGTGTAACAGTCTTTACTGGCCCACAGGTTAAGAGTAATTGCTATACAACAAATTATGTATAAATAAAATAAAATTATGGTCTTAACTACTAATTTTTCCTCTTCAGGCTATTTGTGTGAATCTTAGCTTTAAGTCAGTGAATTACTTTGAACATTTTTAAACTGATTCACATTCTCTTCTTTTAATTTTCCTGCTTCATAAGTATTTTGCTATTTAACTTGCCCATCACCGTTGCATGTGGATTATATTTCATTCGGGGGAGGAAAGAGTGAAAATTAATATCAAGTACGTTCCTTAAACAGATCGGATACTGGTAAAAACAAACACTAAGTAAAT
This sequence comes from Rousettus aegyptiacus, assembly GCF_014176215.1. Taxonomy (NCBI): domain Eukaryota; kingdom Metazoa; phylum Chordata; class Mammalia; order Chiroptera; family Pteropodidae; genus Rousettus; species Rousettus aegyptiacus. The sequence continues at coordinate 79,030,071 of NW_023416287.1, forward strand.
GCCTAATGGAGTGAATCTGAGAGGAATGTGCTTTTAGTAAATTTAGGCTGTAGACATGTTTGAGTAACATTTTGCTATCTTTGTTCTAAAGACGTATGCTAATGGATGGGCTAGAGTAGCAGTAATGAGCTCACTCCATTAAATTAGTTCTTTTTCCTTGTTAAATATCCAAAAGAGAAAAATGGCCCACTTAACTAGGAAAAAAAGTTTTCATTTTAGTGCAGTAGAAGCATGATGCATATTTCCTTTCTAATTTAATTTCTAACCATTAAGACTCAATTCTATAAATGATCCACTGAAGCACTTGGAGAGATTAGAGAAGCAAAAACTGAGTGTCATTTGAATTTGGCTGGCCAGACACCATGATGTTACATAGCATAATCCAAATTTAAGATCGTATTTTTATGAAGGCACCAAGATGAAGCCCAGCGATTTCCATGAACGATTACTAAGAAGGTCCTTGAATGGAACATGAAAATTGGTCTCCTCCGTGGTGGTCATATTATTATTAAGGGTTATATTGGCCAGGCCTTCCAGTCATTGTGATTTGAACTTTTATGAAAATAGTTAATTTCACTCTCAGAATCATAGAAAGTAGTTGCTTTTCAGTCTGTGGGCTGAGGGAAAAGGATTATAGCGCTAATGAGCCAAATCTGTGCAAATGAGAAAATAATAATCTCCTCATAATTAGAACTTCCTTTTTAGACTAAATGTTGGCCATGAGTTTGTCAAAAGAAAAAAACTCATTCATTTTTTTGATTAAAAGAATATGTGTAAATTAATGCCAAAGAGCTTACTAGAAAGAGGGAATTAAAATGCCTGGCTTGTTTTCACAAATATATACATTGTTGGAATCTCATTCTGATTTTTCTAGTCAAAATAATTATTGTTGTTTTTTTTTTTTTATGTAGTTTAGATAGCAAGGACCAACCCATCATCTCTTCAAGTAGTATTTGATGTTTACTGCATAAAACATTCACTTTCTGTCTTGCTGGAGATGCCATGTGGGAACCGGAGCTACCATACCCATTTCTCACATGGAGAAATGGAATATGGCTTGCTCAATGTTTTAAACGCATTCTTGAATTGGAACTAGGTTTCAAGAATGTCAGTTTCTACATTCAATAGGCAGATTATTGTAACCAACACTAGCAGTTGCAGCAGTGATGGTGGAATAAATTTATAGGAGAAAACATTTTAATGACCCTAGCAGTACTTGGTTTATTAGCATATTTTATCTGGAATCCAAAACCCAGAGAAGCATGTGAATGTAGGGTTGTGGTTGGGAGCTCAGACCTATGAATATTGTGGTGGCATATTATTTAATAGACGTAGACAGTTCTGCTAGGGTTCTCGTCTCTTTTTTCTGGCTTCTCCCAGCTCTTCCATGTCTGCTGAGTTCCTTATCCCTCTATATCCTGGCCATTCTGATGCTTGAGACCAAGAGAGTTTACAATCAAGTTGGAGGTTAATGGCCATTTGGTAAACTCTGCTGGAAGGGGCAGTCAGTCTCACAGGGGATTTCAAACTGAAAGGAAAATGGTGAAGGTAGAGGATGAGAATCCTCCTTTGTGGTTCCTGTGGACCATCACAGCCTTTGGAGAAGGGCTCAAGCCAAAAACCAAACCAAATCAAACCAAAACAAAATAAAACAAAAACACTGTAAGAAGAGCCCTGGAATCAGGCAGCAACGTTTGATCACTTGTAGGAAGGTTTTATTTAGGAAGCCTGTGTTCGAAAGCCAAGGACTTTCTGTAATTAAAGTATCTCCCTTTCCATCCTCAAAAGAGCATCACTATGCATTATCTTGATTAATAACCATGGCAAGCTAGAAAGGTAATGTCTGGGTTCCCCACCAGATCACAAAGCTGATTGGCATGAGAGCTTGACTCGCAACTCCTTTTGCTTGAACTTTTGTTTGGAATCAGTTGGGGTTTGGCCCAATGCTTAACTGCTTCATAGAATAAAGAGGAAGCCCATCTCTTGTTGGTTTACATGGTCTTTGATAGACATGACTGATAAAGTTGAACATGTCTAGAAAATGTAATAAAATAAAACCATCCAAGGCAAAGACTTCGGTCGAGTTGACAGTATTTTTGAAGTAGATAAAGCAATGCTAGCGCACTGATCTGGTGATTCTATATCATTATAATAGGGGTTACTGCTCCTGCAGAGAGGGCTTGGATCAGTTGTAAGAGCTCAATGATTATATGACACTTAAAAAAAAAACTTCACTCCTTATTAGTTATTTGGCCTCCTCCGATCACTTGAAGTCAGAAATACTGACTATAAAAAAAGAACTATAAAAAAGAAATGAGCTATTATACTTTTATAGAAGAACTAATGAAAGACAGCCTTTTGAAAATTCCCAAATTATCCCATATCAAATGTGTTAATCCTACTGATTGCCTGCTCATAACATGTTAATGCTCACTGTGAAATTCAAATCTTACTTTTTAAAATCAGCGGCACACTGTTTTTTAAGTTTCTACAAAAAGATCTTTATCTTCCCACAGGTCCCACCTAAAACCACCCCCAAATAAGCACATCATTTTAATGTAGAAGGAAACATAAGATAATTCTCTGAGTCTTCAAGGGTCAAGTTTCTCTCCACAGTTTCCTCCTTCAACATTTGCAAATTTTGCCCAACTTTCCATCTCACAGTAAATAGTGTACAGAGGAGTGAGAGAAGAGCATCTCATCCCTTCAGCCTAAAGATTGGACCCTAGGTGTATGCATGCTTGTTAGCTCAGCCTTGAAAATGAGCCAAGATGTGGAAAATACAAAAACATCAATCAGTGGACGGATAGACCATGGAGGAGTGTAGAATGGCATATTTTAGGTTGGCATTATTCCTCCAGTCTTGCATTCAATCTCGATTAAAGCTTTAGCACTTCAAATCCTCGGGTCCTACCAAAGTAATAGTCCTGAAGGGGAGAATAAACCTGATCGGAACAAGAGCTACCATTTGTCAACTGTTTTACTCAAATTAAGATACATTGTGTTTACAGAAGCCCTTTGATTCACCAAAGGGGAAATAGACCAGTCAACATAGTTACTAGGGCTAATTTGGCATGCCATGTTCTTGCTTAACTGCTTTACAGTCACAGGGGTATATGGTAATCAAAGTTAATAACATATTAGGTGGCATAAGTAGATTAGTATTTGCCAGAATGATGATATTGATGGGAGTGATATGAGTTTAGAGGAAGGAGGAAAGGAAAGTTTTCCCTGAGGTAGAATATGACTATCTGAATATCTGCTCATGAATAATGTTATTGAGTTCAAAATCCTATGAAGGCAAGTTGGCAAGAAGAAGCATGATTTTTTTTTTTTTTTTTTTTTTTTTTTGTACATAGGGTGTTTTAGAAAGGAAGGTTAATTCTGTGCTTTAATGGCCAACAGAAGGAATGGTTTGGATGAGTCCTCAAATTTTAATTCAGATTCTGATTGAATTGTCTTAGGTAAAATTGTCTTAGGTAAAAAATAAGAGTGCAAGAAACCACAAAACATAGTTCTGAAATATGTAATTCTCAGGAAGTACTTCAGAAATTTAGGCTTTCCATGTGTCCCCTTTAAAATTGTCTCCAGGTTTTTACATTAGGGTTGTACCCTAAAATACTCACCTGCCAATTTTTTTGTCTCTTGCATCAGACTCTCCATCTTCCTTAAAATAACTTTGCCAGATTTAGCAAATAAATAAAAATTAAAAAAAAAAGTAATACAGTGTTCCCAGTTTTAATTTTAATTTCAGATAAACAGTGAATACTTGTTTAGTATTATTACACCTAAAATATTGCATGGGCATACTTATACTAAAACTCATATTCATTTGAAGTTGAAATTTAACTAGCTGTTCTATATTTTATCTGGCAGACTTAACCATTGAAACTAGTGCCTTGACATGGGATTGGTTTCCATCAACCTCAGCACTATTGACTTTTAGACCAGCTAATTCTGTGTTGTGGGGGGCTGTTCTGTGTATTGTAGCAGCATCCTCGGCTTCCACCCACTAAATGCCCTGTAGCTCATAGTTGTCACAATTAAAAGTGAGGGGATGAGTTGTCCTCAGACGTTACCAGTGTCTCTTGAAAGAGCAAAATCACTGCCAGTTGAGATTCACTGGTCTAGAGGAGGAGACTGTGTGTGTGTGTGTGTGTGCGCGCGCGCGCGCACATGCGCGCGCACATATGAACGCCCATGTGAGTATATGTGTGTGTGTTTGTTTCCGAATGTTCAGAGAACCAAAACTTGAGACTTCAGGAAAGTTTTGCTCATGTCTTTCTCAGTCGAATGCATCAGGTAGGTTTATGGACCTACGAATCCGTTTTCTCATGCCCTGTCACCGCAACCCACGCACGAACGTAGTATTCGAAGGCTGTATTAGTCGTAATGTCATTTATTCCATTTCCTGAGTAATTTACCCCTTTTCTAGAGCCTTGGAATCCACATCTGTCCTAAGTGCCAAAAAACTGATCCATGAAAATATAAGTAAGAATTAGTGAGATAAAACTCACCCTTTCTTGCCCAGCATTCCTGATCTTCCACCAGCTCCCTCCTCCTTCCCCAGTCTTTCACTCCTTTGCTTTTCCACTGTATTTTCCACCGTTCCCCTTTGATACGCTCCACCCTGCAGCAAAACCACACTTAGACCGCTGGCTAGTGTCATGGTGTTGCGCCAGCGTTTTCTGATCATGTGCTTTGCCCTCCTCCCACCCCACCTCGAAGCCATCCTTTTAATCAGTCTGTAAAATCTAACTTTTCAGGAAACCCTATTTTTTTAGTTTTTGAGCTCAGAGGGATCTCTCTTCTGGCACTCTGTCTGTTTTTCTTACCTGATGTGACAGATTCTTCCCCTGGCTTAGAACATTTGTTGAGCATCGCTCTCGTTCACGTGGAAAGACCATCAGCGTAGGTCTGGGCACTGATTTAATGCTGCACCCTCCACGGCGCCATCAATGTGCAGTCCCCCGAGTCCCCCTACCCTCCGCCTTTGCATGTGAATTTCCCTGCTTGCCATACTTTGTCCCACACAGCCCCATGGCCCACTCCCTCACCTCCGTGAGATCTTTTCTTACTATGGCCTTTCCTGACAACCCTATTTAAAATTACTATAGTTCCCTTTCCTGATTTATTTTTTTCCCAGGATATTCATTCCCCTTCTCTCCTACTTTATTTTTACTTATTTGTTTATTATCTGGTTCCTCTTATGCATGTAATTTTTACTAGGGCAAGGTGTTTTATCCTTATCATTTGTTACTTTATTTTTAATGCCTGGAGCAGTTTCTGGCACATATTAAGTGCTCAATAAATGTTTGTTGAATGAATTAATGTGCTGGAACACCTGAGAGCACTTTAAAAGAAGTTGGTCTTAAAAAAAAAAAAATGATCCATGAGAATATAAGTAAGAATAAGTAGCAGAAATAAATATTTTAGCTGTAGGACTTCTAACACACACCCAGAAACAAACTCATTACTTTATAACCCCATCTTGCATTTATTTTGCAGAGAAGGCTTAGGAAGAAAAGTTGAAAATTGTATTGATTACAATTTGGAAGGAAGGGTACTGAAAGGGGCTCCCTTGCTTAAACTTCTCTGTAATAATAGGTCCTGGAGATTCCACAGTTCCTGATATAACAAATATTGTATTATTTGTCACTAGCTAAGTAGCTGAAGAAATTGGACCAAAAAAAAAAAAAAAAAGTGGGAAAAAAGCTGTTTCATAAAGCTTTGCTTTTTTTTTTTTTCTTTTTACTTCCTTTTATTATGTTCATAAAAGTTGTATTTGAAGTGAGCAAGTGCCCTCTGGGGCTGTGTCTACATGAAATGTTAAGGTATTAAGTGATTATTTTTGTACAATTGGTCACACAGCTCAGATATACCAGATGGGTAGATTGTTTTCCCAACTATATCAATCACATTTACGTGAAATTGACTAGTTGATTTGGAACTCCTGAGTCAACATCATATAGACAGTGAGACAAACTTTTTCTTGGAAGGACCAGATAGTAAGTGTTTCTAGATTTGCAGACTAGATTTCTAGTCTCTGCCACAACTACTCACCTCTCATTGTGCTTGAAAGCAGCCATAGACAATAGGTAAATAAATGGGCATGACTATGTTCCCATTAAACTTTGTTTTATGGATATCAATATCTGAATTGTATATAATTTTCACATTTAATGATGTTATTTTAAAAAATTGTTTTCAGCCATTCTTCGCTTACAGGACCTTACAGAAAGAGATAATGGGCCAGATTTAGCCCACAGACTATGGTTTCCCAACCCTTGCCACAGAATTTTTGCCTCAAGATATATTGGGGTCCTCCTAGGCTCTTCTAATGTAATCTGAGCAGGACTAGATTGAAATGGAGTAGCCATGGGAAATGCGTGAGATCATGCTTGTTAAATGAAAGAAAGGCAAGATTTTGAGTCAGACAGGCGCTTGTAGCAGATACTAGAAACATGACTCTGAGTTTAATCTCCAATTAATACTTTTTAGATCCTTTATGCTTTTATCTAAATCCTGTTCTCACTTTACAACTTTTAGGCCTAATTAATGCATGTTCATCCATCTATCCTTGTACGAGCACTTAGCATTTTAAGAAAAATCTATCCATGAGTTTTTTAAAAGCTAGAATTAGTATGTATTTGTAGAAATGGAGAGTCAAACATGTTATTTTCTAGCCTTTATGCTACATAATGCTTTATATTATGTTTTCTCCACCTGTGTCATTTTAGCTACAAAGAGATAATTCCAGCAATTGGCAAAGAAAGGATGTTCAAAGTCTAATACTATGCAATTAAAACTTAAGACACTAATGGTTTTACTTCTGTTTTTTTTTTTTTTTTTTTTTAGATCTTGTCCAGAATGATGTTGTTTTTAGATCTTGTCCACATTCATTACTATACGTTTGAATAAATTGTTTGCAATTTATATAACCTCTAATGATTTTATACTATAACCCTTGTGGATAATGTATTTTCCAAGAAATTTTAAATAGTCGTTTATCTCAATTTCTCAATATGTTTTTTCTCAAGAATTTCAAAAGGCGAATTTCCATGGCTTCATTGTATAGCTTATCCAACTGTTACTGGTTGTTATTAATGTGGTCATGATCGTTCATTTCGATTTGTCTCAGAATTAGACAGTTTACAGCCTCTGTACCAGACAAAATCATCTCCCTTAGATGAGTTGGTTTCTCCAAGCGGGAAACCTTTCTAATGCTTCTCTCTGAAGAATCTTAGAGTACTTTCATCTTGGCAGGAGGAGACTGGGTTTTAGTCTTTGAAAAGAAATCTGTTAAGATGCTGATAATGTATTTTTAAATCAGTAAAATTAGCTTTTCACTTAATAAATAGAGTCTCTTCTACCCATTTTATATCACAAAGGATTTAGATCTCTTGTCCCTTGTTTTAATTGGAGATTTAAAATATGTTTCCATCTAAATGCATTAGTGTTGAGCTCCCCCACATCCCCAAATTGTGCTTCCTGTTTGAAAAAAAGATTAAATGGTTTCATTGCTGATTGGCTGGCCGCCTATACAACTTTCTGGCTGCAGGCCATTAACACCCTGGCCAGAAGTGCTGACAGGAAGATGAAGAGATTTACACCCTCTGATTTCTGTATTAACAACAAGGACAAAACAGTAGGTGGTCTTGTCAGTGGATAATACAATTTAAAGATATGATTTCTTTTTCCACAGGTGCATTTGTCTCTGAAAATTAGCAGTTCAGCTTGGTGTGAATAATAAAGCATCTTCTCTGATGAGTTTGAATCATATTAAAAATCTGTATTATGGACAAGTTTATGATTTATAAGGATATTTCCATTTCTCTAAATGACAGAAGTGGAGTCAGCGTACTTTTTATATCTAAATTCTGGTAACTTGAGAAATTCGGAGGAAAGGACACGTATAGAAAGCTTTATGTTTTATAAAGGGACAACACATACATGAATAATAATGGCGAAAACCTTGGTTAATTATTTGAGCTATTTAAGATAAAATCACTCTTTAACAACAAACAATGATGAACTATTATAATATGATTACTATGCCTCAATTCTTCACTCTTTTCAATAGTTAATTATGTATCTTTGAAGGGATATATGTAAAGCAGATGTATATGTGTATGCATACATAAACTCACTTGAAATAGAGGGATATATGTATCTATTTGACTGCAGTTGTATATGTGCAACTATACATATGCACACATACCTCTATATCTGTTTCTGTATCTATACACACCCACCACATATATACACACAAACACATGTATTGATATGTAATCAAGCACATACATACACATATATACCTATGTCCATATATCAGATATAGACATAAACTCAGATATAGAGAACCTAAAACACACAGAAAAAAAAAATGGAAAAAGGAATTAAAGATTGGATGAAATTATTAATTTTATGTTTTCAACACATCTTTTTCCATAAAATGAAATGATTACATTTGTTTGATCTTTAAGGCTTCTTTAAGTGATGACTCTAGCATTTGTTTATCTTCATGCTTCCTTTCATGAAACCACTTAAAAGTTCTAGAATTGATGGTGGATAATTATTGGAGGATAAAAAGATTCTAGAAGGAATATAGATGAAGAATCAGGCAACCAATAATCAGTTGACCAGTAGCCGTTTACTCCATGTTACCGCAAAGGCACTGCTCTGGGCAGAAGAGAACACAGATGATCGAAGTCTTGTTCCTACTTTCAAAATCTTATAATTTTAGAGAAATATGTAGACATTGACATCAAAGCCATCAGTGTAAAGCAGAGATTGATAAGTAGGTTGGAAAATGCGTAAATAAGTCCTGCATTTCAGAATCAGGAGGGGTCACTTAAAAAATGACTTGACTACGAATCTTGTTTGTCCAATTAATTTGCTTACAAAACCTTTTCTTGACAGCTGCTTCAAAGATAACCCAACTGTTTAGGTCTAAATTATTACACGTTGTAAGTTCTAAATTACAATAATTTATGAGACTTTCCCATAAATTGAGGCGACCACTAAAATATTTGCAAATGGAAGGGCCAGTCATCAAAACTTTAAAATTGAATAAATCAACTGAAGTTGATTACTTTAGTGTTTTTTAGCAGATGGTCCTTTGCCTAACCAGGCAAAACAAAAATAATCACTCATCGATGTAATCAGACCTAAAACAAGGGATTTATATGGTGTGTTCACTATGTAAGACAGTGCACCGTGAATGTTAACAGAAATGTAGAGCAGCATATCTATCCTTTAGCAAGCTAAAATTTAATTAGATAGAAGGGATACATGAAAATATGATAACGATACCAATGTGTAGTTGACGATTACTAAATGAGTGCCAGTGAGAGTGAATTCTCTGAGAAATTAGAGAAGAAATGGGGAAAATAGATTTGATTTAAATTTAGAATGTTGAATTTGGTTCAGATATTTTACCTGTGCATGCAGCAAATATTTATTGAGTGCTTTCTAAGTGCAGGCACTGAGGATACAACAGTAAACAAATCCAACCAAAGCTCAGCCCTCATGAGATATGAAAAGGCAAAGTAATCAGATAGGTGGGTAGAGAGCAAACCTGAAAAGATAGATTGGAAAGTACAAAGCCATGTTCTGAAACCCAGTGAGAATACCAGTTAGAATAGGACGTATGGCTTTTAAAGGAGAATTATAGGGGAGAAGGATGGAGAGTGAGTTATCTCATAAACCTAAGAAATATAAAGTCACTGTAGTATATATATCTGGTAAGAAATTTGGAAAATAATGCTGTGTTCTGAGATTCCCCAAATTTAAGCTTAAAATCAGATGAATCCTTCGTAAGTTTACTGGTGAGAAATTGTCTTATAGGTGAATCTCACATGTCACTCATAGTAGGACTTAAGATAAATGGACTCCATTAGTATTTTAATAGACGGTTCTAGATCTGAGACTCAGTTCAATAGCATATATCCTGAAAGGACAATGGAGATTACAATAAAATGTCAATATGTGTCTCAAACATCATTCTGATTTAGAAGTATCTGTAAATCACTCTAACAACTGTCCAAGTCCTCAAATGCTGAAGCCAAAAGAGTAAAATACATAAAAAGAGTTTACTTCAAAGAAAGCAAATTTGGTTCAAAGTGAATTCAAAGAACTTGGCAAAACTTAGAATAAATCCGGCTGTTTTAAACTTATGCTTTTGATCTTCTCTTTGTCAAAAAGCTATATGACTTTAATAGTATTTTAGATAGGTTTTGAGAACAAGAGTTCTATCTGCATAGCCAAAGTAAATTAGATTAAATGATTCTAAACTAATGAAAAGGCTCGATTAATGGCAAAGTGGTTTACTTGTGATTATAAACGAAGGAAATAAGAATGGTTCAAATAAATTTGAGTTGGTCAGGTTTTTTTTTTTTTTTTTTTAACAATATTGGGCAAATGTTATTGGTTTCTCTCTTACATAAATCTCCAAACTTGTTTTTTTATGTCCATTTGTTGAGGCTTCATGATAAAAGTTGTCTGATGAGCTCTGTATCTTCTACTAGATTGGCAGCTCCATTATGGAAGTGATGGCAAATCTTTTATTTACCTCTATATCTCACAATGTCTAATGTATTTTGTTAAATTGTGGTGAATGAATATAAAGTCATATTAGTTTGTTTAAACATATTAGCTTGTTTAAACATATTAGCTCGTTTAAACATAGAATCACATGGTCATATAATTTTATAAATGGAAAGAACTTTGGCACTCACATTCTGTAATCCTTTATTTTTGAGATTCAGATCCAATAACTTGATCTCTTACTCCTGTCCAATTTCTAACACAACGTCTTACTCAAGTGTCTTTTTTTTTTCTTACTTCCCTCTAAATCACCACGTTACCCACTTATGCCAAGTAAAACCCGTATATCACAACTAAATATTTTATGTGGAAATCTGGCTTATTCTTGGCCCATCTCTTTTCCTCACAAACCATACTCAATCTTCAATAGCTCCTTATGATTATGCCTCAGTATACATCTAGTCTGTCTTTCCTTTTTCATTCTCGCTGCTGCTTCATTTGCCCAAGCTGTGGAGCAGAACACCACACATTGGTTATCAGTCCCAGGGGTGGAATCTAGACACTTCTGCCTACTGCATCTGGGTATCAATGTTACAAAGAAAAACACAGCCCAGTCAAGCACTGGATGGAACGATGCATTACTCACACACAGAAGAGACAGAGCAAGATCAGCTTCAACAGCAGGTAGTAGTCCCTCATGGCTAGTGGGTACCCCCACTGCTTATGCAGGGCAATTGGCCTACATGCACCCCTCTCGTACCACAGGAGAAGGACCCCAGATCCTTTCCTGTGGAATCTGAGATACTGAAAGCTGGAAGCATGCCTTCACAGTGCGTGACAGACATACTTGATCAGAACAAAGGAACAGTCATTGCATCTGAAACAGAGAAAGGCACATCCACACAAGGTGATAAGCCTAGCACAGGCTGTGTGGGCTCCTTATTCATTCCTCACGAAGTGTTATAGGCCCGAGACTCATTCTTATGTGTCTTACTCGGGGGGTCAAAAGACTGTGTTCACAAAAAGGCCTTTCTCCACACAAGCTGTATTTTCTTTCACCGAGACTGCTATTAAGTTGGTGAGATTCTTGCTTTCACTCTTGCCTTCACCTGTGTCCCCTTCCCTCAGACTATTCTTTACACAGCAACCAGAATGATCTTCAAAAATAATATAAATCCAATTGTATAATTCCCTTGCTCAAAATCCCTTAATAACCTCTCAGTGTAATTGAACTAAAATCCAAACTTACTAAGATGGTATAAGGCACCTGAATTATCCATCCCTGGCCAAATCTCCAGTGTAATCTTTTGGCATGCACCTCTTGGCCCACTGCTGTTCAAAGCTTATGCTCTATCGTTTGAACTATGCTTCTTTTTAAGAAATACTTCTCAATATTTTAATACTTCTTTTTATATTCATAGATCGTAAGATCAGGAAAGATCATAAACAAGCTTAGAAGTAATATTGTTGCTGAGTCTATAAAAAGTGTGTTAAGTGCCCTCTGTAAGTATTTGAGGCTTAAAGCTGTTCTGAAGGAATATTTGACTTCTAGCTACACATACCTGTATCCCATGTCTGGCTCCCTTAGAAGCAGGGAAAAAACATACCTCTGCCCAGGCATGCCCTTTTTCTAACTTCCGCCTCAGTCCCAATTTCAGATGATACACCTGAACGTGATTCCACAACTAAAAGATTTTTAGGAAGGGTGATTCGCCATTCACCAATTTACTGACATTCTTCTATAACCAAACGATTGCTAGGGACTAAGAACATGAACAGATAAATTGGAATAAATGATTAGAATAAATGTGGTGGACATAGATCCAGGTAAGTCTGAGACACTTCCCAAACTATGAACTTTGGTATCAAACATTTTTTTCTTTTTGAATATCTCACTATATCAGGTATATTTGGTTACTCTGAGTCAAGTTATCAAAAATTTGGTAATTCTTGAAAGCGTTTTGATTTTATCAGGATGTCAAAAGAGAAACTGTAAAATCACACAAGTTTAGCAGTTAAGCAGAAATATATATATATTTTAAATTTTCATTGTGTAAATGCACAGCATGCAAATGCATTTTTTTTAGCTCCCGTTTTAATGATCTTTGAAACTAATATGAAAATCTCTTGCTAAGTTTTCTGGTTATGGGCTTCCCTGTTTTAGGGGATTTGTCATGATTCAGGAAATATCCTGGATGTGAATCTCAGTCTATTTCATACCCATCTGTTATTGTGGAACTTATAGTACTCATGTAGCAAAACACACAAGGCCTATAATAAAATTAAAGAACAGTAACAAACTCTCTTTTGTGATAGAAAAATGCAGTTGTAAAGATTCCTTAGTGCTTCCCCATTATTTACTGAAATATTTACCATGTCCAAAAAATGTGGTGGAATTCAGATTCAATATTTTTCACATATTCTTCTGTCTAGAATGTCCTTTTGGATCTTGGGCACTTGGTGAAACCCTATTCACCACATATTCAAGACTCAACTCATATTCCAGCATTCCTGTGCTCTTTCCTGATTTATCCCCTTCCTAATAGGCATCACTAAGGATTATTTTATCTCTGTCCCACAGTACCTTGCACTTGTCACATAGCACTGTCCTTATACATTTGCTTTTCCTACTGGACTATAAGCTCTAGTTGTTTGTGATTGTATCCTTCAGACAATTAGGATGATGCCTGCCACATATAAGGTGCTCACTAAATGTTGGCTCTATTAGTTGGAGTTCTCCAGAGAAACAGAACCAATACTACACACACACACACACACACACACACACACACACACACACACACATTTCCTGTATAGTATATGAATAATCTAAAGAGATTTATTGTAAGAAATTGGTTAATGTGATTATGTATGGAGGCTGAGAAGTCCTGGACCTGCAGTTGGCAAGCTGCAGACCTAGGAGAACAGATGCTACAGTTTCAGTCTGAGAACCAGGAGAGCTGATGTGCACATTGCAGTCCGAGTCTCAGTCGAAGACATGAGAAGACTGATGTCCAGCTTAAAGGCAGTCAGACAGAGAGAGTGAATCCTCTCTTTCTCCACCTTTCTATTTTATTCAGTCCTTTAGTGGATTGGAAGAAGCCCATCCACACTGGAGAGAGTAGTCTGTTTTACTCAGTTGACAGATTTACATGTAAATTTCACCTAGAAACACTCTTACAGATACATCCAGAATAATGGTAAACCTAACATCTTGGCACCGTGGGGTCCAATTAAGTCCACACATAAAGTTAACTGACTGAATGAATGAATGCATAATTTGGAAAATCCCATAAGATGCCATAATCAGTGCCAATAGGGGTTCATCCCAGGGTTTTCAGGAAACCTAGAAGAGGTAACGAAGAGATGGTGACAATGGAATGATGTTAAACAAAATATTATACAATGTCAAGAACTTGCTTTTCTGTTTTTTGGGTAATCCGCCTGCCTTGAATTAAGTACAATTTACAAGTAGGCCCAGCAAATATCAGCCACATTCATAATCAACTTTCATGAATGTCGTGACCATTCATTGGCCATGCGTAATGAGATTTAAGCTTGATAGAAAGCCCGAGCCTGAATTCTGTGAAATTATTCATTACTATTGATTATAAACCAATTTCAGGTTTTTTTTTTTTTTTAATAAGAATCATATCTGCAGTAGTGAATGAAAATCAAGTGATTGTCAAAGGCTGTGGAGATAAGCATCTCTTCACGAGATCAATATACTCATGAATAGTTGCTTGAAATTTACAATGAATGTAACACATTGAATAGTGTTAGAATCATTAGCAAAATATCCTTCTGTGTATTTCAAAATATGCTTATTTTAGAAAAACAGAAAAAAAAACATTTTCTCTCACTTTAAAAAATGTTTATTAACATAATTTTATATGATTATATAGTGTTAAGTACAGTGGCTATACCATAATTTGCTTAAGCAATAACCAGTTGTACAATTAGTCCTTTTTCTGTCATTCATTATTTTAAATAGGCTGCATTGAATACTTTTATATATCTTTTTCCTTCATATATTTATGGATAGATTCCTAGGAGTGGAGTTCTTGGGTGAAATTATTATGATGCACATAGCTAAATTATTTTTCAATGGTACTACATCAATTTGTACTTTTAGAAGCATTGCTAATTATCATTTTGAAATCTTTGCAACATTAATAGTTAAACCATTATATCATTTTTGTTTATATTTTTAGTTGTTGATTACTAATGAACATTCTTCTGCATTAGAAATTTGTTCTTTAAACAATTCTTGTAGAAATCTTATAGTAAAGTAGAACAAACAAAGAATTCTTAATTGGTCTGCACTATAAATATCAGTTTCCATTTGGCTTAATTCATATATACAAGTAAAAGACTGGTTTCAGTCATTAAAGATACAACAGCACAGTTAAGAGTAAAAGTAGCCGCCACAATAGAGAGGTTGCTATCTCACTCTTTCTATAAGAAGAAACTTCTAATCTTCATGTGGAATAATGGCATTGAATGTTCAATGTAATTCGATAAGATTTTATGAAGAATCTATGTCCAGGGAAACAATATCATGTTGAGTCTGAGAGAAAAGTGGTAAAGCTCTCTTTATTATTTGACCTTGAGCTGGGAAATAGATATCATATAATAGCTCAGATGAGTGAAAGAAAAGCCATTAAAATGCTTAGGAAAATATTTCCAAAGTCTGCCTATATTGACTCTGAAGTTAACAAGAAACATGAACGGGCCAAGCTGAATCTTGCTTGTCTAATTGCTGATCATGAGACTGAGAGAAACAGGGCTGTTAGTAAATGGCTGTGATTCATACCTGACAACTGTCTCCAAGAAAAAGTTGGGAGAGGCCAGAATAATCCAGCTCTGGTTTTGCTGGCCACTTCTACAGAGGATCTTTTAAAACTTCATTTTTCCAAAGATGGCACCCTTTCCCAATTCTTATAAAGGCACCATGTAGGCTACCAGAGGCCCTAAGGTGTGATTAAGAAGGACGATTTGGAGAACCTTGGTGAGAATATGATAGACTAGCATTCAGACTCTCTCTTTGTCATCCACGGATTACAGAGGTCCCCAAATGACTGTCTGGTTCCAAGTCTTGTGTATGATCAGTCCTCAGACATGTGGGAGAGTACCATCTCTCCAGAGCATTTATTTTGGACATACCCCAAAGGTGATTCTGAGACTTAGTTGATGACATTACTCCTTACAATTTTCTTTTCCTGGAGAATGAGTTCATTGTGTGCTACTAATCTTGCAGAGCTGGACAGACAAACTGACTGTAATTTGCCTATACAGTTTCCCTCTCTCCTTTCACACATCTATTACATCCTTCTGAGGTTCAATTAATTGGCAACTTAAGTGTTTCTTAAAACATTACACACTGGGTGAGTGTGGCTGGCGCCCCCTAGACACTTACTAGACTTGTTTTGCAAGGCCACTGCCGCCAAGCCTTCAACTAAATGACCTAGGAGTCTGCAATTTTGCCAATGAAAATGACGCTAAAACAAAAGCAAAGACAAAAACCTACAAAAAATAAAGAAGAGGAATATACTCTCAGAGGGACATACACGATGGAAATATGCTTATAACGAATTCCATGACTCCTTTATTGGTCTTCTGGCTGCCGAAAAGAACCAGATCTAGAGAACTTCTCTTGGATTACCTCTATTCCCTTTCCCTTGGCTAATTAAGGAACATAGCCTTCAGGCTTTAATTTGGAGCAAACAAAGCATTAACGCCAGCTTTCCTGTGGCAGTTGTAGAATATTACCACACTGATGAATATTTAAAAGCAAGGCATGTTTCCAACCCCAGGGTCTGTGCCCCTATTGATAAGTCTCTTTTTATTAAATGAACTTTAATTACTTAATAATTAGACCTTCCATAAGAGGAGATGGGGATCCTGATAGTCTGCCCAAGAGGCTAGAGGGCAAAGCAGGAGAATGTGCCATTTTCAGATTAGAATTTCAAAGAGGGAGTAGGCCCAATCTGCAGAATGTGTGGGTGGCAGAGAGGCCTCCCCAGGGGCAGAGAGTCTAAACCTGGGCTGTGAAATGCTTGATTCCACTTTTGCTTAAAAAGCAAAATAGTTCAGAATTAAATGAATCAGAGTTTGTGTGGAAGATATTCAAACTTTCTGACTGTCTGGATGTGATGGAAAGATTTCTCCTGATCTGTGTGGTGTGTGTGTGCATGGGTGGAAGGAAGGGTAGGAGAGACTATTGTTCTCATTATTTTAATTCTGAGAGCCTAACACATTTGATGTCCCTGCAGATTTGGCAGCTTTTCATTTATTGCCATGGTGATTTTTTTACCTCTTTTTTTTTTTTTTTTTTAGCATCACAAAAGAAAAGCCCAAATGAAAAATGTTTGCTGCTTTTGCTATTAACATTTCTTCTGCCCTGGTGACAGTTTGGTTGTCCCTAGCTCCTGAAGAAATATCTTTTGGCCGGAACCTGATTGATGGCTACAGCCATTGCCTATGCTATCCCAGATGGGTGAGGGCTGGCTCTGAGGAGCTGATAACTTTGTTCCTGGAGACAGTGATTCGAGGGGAGGATGGGGAAATCTCATTTAAAATGTTTATCACGGGTCCACAATTTAAACTTATGGGACTTAGATAAAATTCTCGTTGATGCACAAGACATAGCTCTTTTTCCCCCCATAGATTCTATTTTCAAATGAAAGGCTCCATGAGTTGACATTTATGTAGCCTCAACTCTTTCTCACTTTTCCTAAAGAAATTTCTGTCTTCTCCCTCTCTTTATGTTTCTGTAGTCATTGCTGTCATTCTTAGGCCTTCTAATATTTAGGGCTTGGGAGATTATATATATATATATATATATATATTCAACAAATATTTTATGGACATCTATATGCCATGTATTGTGCCAAATACTCAGAGTACAGAATAAAATAGATCCAGCCCTACTTTTGTGGAATTTACAAGTTAGCCGGGAAGATGACTATTAAATTAATTCTACAGTTAAATGATAACAATCGAAATAAGTGCTGCAAAGGAGACCTATAAGAGCAATTCTGTCTGGTTTCGAAGGAGTCCTATTGGAGGAATTGAGAATTCTCATACTGTGTCAGCTCTGTTAACACTTACATATTTAAGCACCATGTTACTGAGGAGCTCAAAATACTGAAACCTTCACTCCTTGCATGGGTAGTTAGTAAATGTTCTAGAAAAGAACTGTGGTTATAGCTGTTTAACAAGCCTCGAGCAACATTTAACAAAGTAACATATATAAATAGACACTTAGTGAATCATTTCGGTGTTAACATTAGTATTAGAGAATAATGGGTCTTTTACAGAAATCAAAATAAGCAGGGTGGGATGTATTTCTCCATGGTATTCTCATAATGGCTATTCATCTCTTTCTAACAGCATCTAATGCTTACTATATAACTATAATTAGGATAGTTGACATAAATAAAACCTCTGATGCTGAAGCCTAGGCACTTTTACTGACTATTAGCCACTTATAATATTTGAATTAGACGTGTTTGTGTTTACCATTTCTAGGACAGGATAAAATGCAGCTCAATATGTATCTGACTTTTTCATATGTAAAACAACATGTTCTATTATTTTAATAATTCCTGAATTGCTCCCTCTCTAGGTGCTGGTGTTTGCTAATGCACGGATGTGCAGATATGTGTAAACCTGTAAGGTGGTTGGCAAGGGATACTTCCAAGTATCAGTGTTTCTAGATTTAAAGCTGCCATTGCATCCTGTGCCAGACTAGGTGTGAAGGTAGGAAGCCTGACTACAATTCATTCTGGAAAACAGCCTCTTGTCAAAGCCAACACTGAAAGGCTCTTATGAAAGCACCAAAAATAGGTCTGCGTGCTATTTTTAATAGTGCAGTACTTCAGGCTGAAGTTTGTGTATAGGGAGAATGTTCATATTAAACAACCCAGTACTGTGCCCATTCTAGGAAGTCGAGCAGTGGGGAGGTACTGATATATAATAGAAACTCCTCTTGAGATATTTTCACTTGGTTTGGTGAAATAAGGTATTTTAAGGAGTATAATAATTCAGTACTCAAGCTTTTAAAAACACGTTTATGCACAGTGTAAATATTTGAATCAGTTTTGCTCCCATTACAGTTCCATCTATAAAGTGGAGATAACAACACTTAAAAGAGCTGTCATAAGGATTAAATGAAGTCATTTTAAAGGAGTTTAGAATAGTATAAATCATAAAACTGAGACCTTGTGCAAGTGGGAAAGTGGAGAAGTGACCCCAAGTAATCAGACACCCAGGTATGTTCATCCCAAAGTGCCCTAAAATGAAGAGACAACAGTTAAACATAATTATCAAAATTTGGATGTTTACAATGCTCTATTTAAACATTTAGAGTCATGTAGAAACTAGAAAATATTTATTTTCTTTCAGTAGGTATTTAATATATTCTGTGTACATAAAATATGAAAAAACACATATACAAATGTGCAAACACTTTTGAGGCTTTTATTTATACAATCAAGTATGTTACACTCTCTGTGACTTATGAGTGCTATAAAAATGCAAAAGGTTGGGAGATGATTTCCTGGAAACAAGACTAGGGAAATGGGTATTTTTTGACTCAGTATCTTAAGAATGACTATATTTTTGATAGGTAGATATTAGAAGAGAGGGTACACCCCTTTGGAGAAAATATCATGAGAAATAAGAGGAACCCATGTTTAGAGCATAGGTCAGTTCAATATGTCCAAGAATTATTTTATGAAAGATGAGCCCAGAAGATGCATTGTCCTAGATACTTGGGTACCAGAAATTGGGGTATAAGACAATATTAGAAAATTTTTGAAATGTCAGAGTTTTCTGAGTGAAACAAAAAATGGTCATTTAGGAACACTGATTTTTTGACTATGCTTGAAATGGACTTGGGTTAAAAAGGAGTAGAGATAGGAAGACCATTTGGGCTGTGATTACAATGGATCAAATATGATCTAATAAGTTTAAACCAGGCTTTTTTTTTTTTTTTTTATCAACAGGCTCTTGTACAGGTAACTATTTTTCATGAGGATCTAGTTAATATTATACCTGTGTTTACGAATGAAGCATAGGAATTGTTTGTATTGCATTAGAGCATTAAATGACTCTTCTGATAATACTGTATTTCATTCTTATGAGTTACAGTGAGTTTAATGTTCATTACTAGGTGCTCATACTCATGCCTTGAAAATATAGTACTAAGTTGATAGCCTATAACTTATTCTTTTAATGCCGTTGCTGGTTTGTACACCACCATGAGATGTGAGTGCTACAATTCAGCACAATATTGGGGGCATTAATTCAAGCCATGCAGAGCCTCATAAACTTAGAATTGCTTTTTGATATTCAGGGTTCCTTTGTAGAGATAAAAAAGAAAAAGCTACGAATCATATTTACAATTCCTCACTATGTCAAATAATCAACTGTTTGAAATTCTCAAACATTGTTAAATTTTAAATAGGAGGTGATTCTGACCCCTGTTTATTAAGATGTGAAATCACCATAGAGTACATACTGAATAAGCATGTGAAACAATAGCCAATTCCATCAAGTCTGACTATATTAACATACACTTTCATGTGTCCTGTATGATTCTTCCAGCTAGTAGTTTATGTAAAGGAACCAATTGCTGAGTATCAACTTGAATTACTCTTTTATATTTTATTATATGCCCTAGATTTTTGCAAATGGATTTTTTTAAGATTTTTTTTTTAATTTTAATTTTTCAATTAGTTTCAGGTGTACAGCCTAATGGCTAGACACGCAATTGAATTTTTTGAATACCAAAGGCATTCAGGTGTAAAATAGATATTCAGAATTTTATGCAAAGTGTATAACTTATATAGGACCATATATCTGAATATATAAAAATGTCCAGATATTTTATCAACTTTTCAGAAGTATTTTATTCTTTTCTGAATTGTATAAAATATATAACTCTCATATGTGGGTATATTATTCCCAACTATCTTGCCTTAATTACAAAATAAAATGCTAGGAATGAGGAACAAGAAGAAAATTATTAAAAGAGCCAGACATTTGTTTGAATATCCGTTGGCATACATAACCATCACATCATCTGGCCACTACTCATTGTTGTTTTGCCTCGTGTAGTAAATATAAATCATTCTCTATTCAAGTACATGTTTTAAATCCATAGTCAGGTCAATCTGTAGTAGATTAACATATGTTCTTTTGAATAGACTTAAGACTATGCACTACAGGCAGCCTAGAAATTGGACTTTGAACAATGAGCCAGTGCACAAGTTAACTAATTCCCTTTGGTAGGTAGAATCATCACAGTTGTAGATTAATTCTGACAACTAAATGAGAAAAATAGAATTAAATTCATGCCTGGAGCCCTCTGTAGATGCATCTATAGTGTTGAGACAGTTCCAAATTCTAGAGTCTTAACTGGGGAACCAGATGAGTAATTTTAGTACATATATGTATCGGATAAATTTCAATTGATAAATTAATATTTGCATCAATATTAATGTCTTTCCATGGTCTAGAATTAATTATTTTTACTAAAGAACAATCTTAATATCGCATCTGTTTATGTAAGAGGAACTAAAATGAGGGATATACGATCTTTGGCAGCTTGTACCCATTCCATATATGATGTTGATGGAATTTCCTATTTCATAAATTCAATTATCTTGTCTTTCAGACTCTATTCCCTGAAAAGGACATGAAACGCCACCTTTACCTAGGGAAGGAGACTTCTCTACAGCATTTCTGATTGTCTCTCATATTAAATTATGATGTTTTGACATAGGCCATCTTGCTTTTGCCTTTTTGTCTGCAGCAAAATTTTCATCAGATCATAGGGAAAGTGAGCTTTGTGAGAATTAAAAGATCCAAAATAAAACTAACAGTATTTAAAACCAAGCACAGTAGAATTTTTTATTGACTAAATATTGATGAAAAATTTCTTGACAAAATTTAAACCAGGATCTAGGAAATTTTAAGCTTGTTAAAAGAAATTGGTAAAATAGTCACAGTAACATAAAATATGATTAGGAAGACTTCATGTGAACCCCACACTGATGAATGAATAAAATTTTATAAAATACACATACAATGAAAATAATTCCAGTAAGATTAAAATGAAAATAGAAATACTGCAATATAACTGTGATGAATAGAACATGAGTCAAAAGATTAAGCTTATTTAATTGAATTAACAACTCTACAAAGAAAATCAATCTGTCAGAAATGGCATAATTCACACATATTTGTAATCATACAAAAACGGTTTTAGGTCAAAATATTAGGGTAGCAAATATCTATCTGTTCATAAAAGGAATTCGAGTGGGCGGGATCAAAATACCTTCTACCCTTTGCAGGAACAACATCACAGTGAAAGATGCTTCTCTCTCACCATGCTTATGGTCAGTAATGGCCAGTTTATTTCTTTGTTTGTCTTTTCTGTTTTCCTCTATAATCATTCATTTTCACGTGTTATTTCACATGAACATCATAGTGATCATGTAAGTTGAGTTAGCTCTTCTCCCATTTTATAGCTGTTTTGTGTGGTCTCAGCCTACAGCTAGACCCGCCCTGTGATTCTTAACAATAATTGCAAGATGCCTTCAGCAGCAATTATGAGAAAACTTTGATTCATTACTTACAGGTCCCAGAAATTACATGGCATACAGTGAAGTTAGGAGTGGAGAGGTAGGGATGGGTTTATTGGGCTGAGGATGGGAGCCTAGGGTTATTCTTCATTGGTGAATTTAAAACCTAAGAGTGAGAAGAGAAAAAAAGTAGCAGCCCAAATGGTCAGTTATCTAAATCAACCAAATCTCTAAAACAAAGGAGCCTGGGGAGTGAGTGGGACTGCCTATTTATTTAGTTATGTGGGTGCCATGTTTTTATTCTGGATAGCCATCTTTGAAATGGATGCCTCAGCCACCAAAGTTTAAGTGTCACTTGCATTATAAAACAGAAAAAACGACTTTTTGAGCTTACGCGACGATAGTCCATAGAAATGAGAAAGTTACCAAAGAACTTGCATAGAGTAGATGGCCCAGCCAGGCTAGAAACATAAACTAGTCTAATTCCAACTTTAGTATTTTTTACTACACCACAACCGTAACTGGCAAATACTGATGGACATTTACTTTAAGCCATCAGCCAATAAAAGATTGTTCTTTGTTTCTGTCATTGGTGGTTAATACCACCCATTTTTCTTGAAACTGCCTCACGCTATCCCACATGGCAAGGCCATCATGAACCCCCGAACTTTGCAATTCTCTGTTCAAAGTCAGGTCACTGAGGGAGCGCACAGGACCGGGATTCGGAAGAACCAGGTCTTGATTGCAGGATTACCATGTAATAGCAATGTGAACTTGTGCGTGGGATTTCAATTCTGGAGCCTCAATTTTCGAATGTGTAAAATTAGGATGATCTTGTCTGCTCTGTGTATTTCACAAGGCTGTTTTATTAACCAATAATAACAAAAGCAATAAAGGTCTAGAGGTTCGTGGCAATGTCATTAGCGTTTTTAGCCACAGAAACTACTCTAGTGCCAGCCACATAACGTGATAAAATGAGAAGAGCCAATGAGATGAAATTTGAGAAAATACTTTGTAAAATATAATTTTCTATAAAGAATACAAATGTGATTACTTTTATTGGTAGTTATTGTGCCACCTCTGAAAGATGTATCCTTCCTTCTTCGTTTTTCCCCTAGGACCACTTAGGTTCTTGTCCCAGACAGAATCTGTCACCGCCTTCATGGGAGACACAGTGTTACTCAAATGCGAAGTCACTGGGGAACCTATGCCAACAGTACAGTGGCAGAAGAACCAACAAGACCTGACGCCAGTCCCAGGCGACCCCCGAGTGGTCGTCTTGCCCTCTGGTGCATTGCAGATCAGCAGACTTCAGCCAGGGGACATCGGAATCTATCGATGCTTGGCCCGGAACCCAGCCAGCTCAAGAACGGGAAATGAAGCCGAAGTCAGAATTTTATCAGGTATTATAGTGCTCTTTATTTTTTCCAGATTTATAGTCTCCAGAATAGTTTAAGCCACCATTTTTCTTTTTTAAGTAGTTTGTATTTATTTGAAGTTCTGTATTGCTTACTGGGGTTTTGTTTTATAATTTTTCTTTTCTTTTCTCTCTGATGCCATTAGATGAGGATACACCAGAAGCTTTTTCTTATTTTTCCATGTCTTATAGCTGAAATTTCTGGAGAAAGATATTTGCCTTGTATTTGGCTTCAGCCATTTATTTACTCATTCCATTCATATATAATGAATGCTTCTTTGTGCAAAGCCCCCCACAAAGCATTTTTTACGTATTACTTTATTTTCCTCTGATAATACTCTCAAGAGGTAGTTATTACCCCCATTATCTAAGGATGAAGGTGAAGCTTAGCAAGATTAGAACCTTCCCCAAGTTAATATTAAACATTTATTTACTCATCTGTTCATCCAGTCATTTTAGAGTAGCATTCTGTTTACTACTAGGAATATGTCATGAGTGACTAAGACTGACACAGAGAGCCCGTCTTATTAGAGTTCTGGGTGAGCATGGACGTACACATAATTACATATTAACAATAAAGCATGATTGATAGTACGATAAGGAAGATTGTTTCTCTCCATCTCTTATCAGCCTTTCTCTTCTCTGGCAAATCTCTAAGACTCCGGGCTCCTTTTCCTTTCCTAAATAATCAGAGACTGGATTGGATATTCTCTGTGATCCTGTTTCTTCCAATAACTGCCACTATCAACTATCCATGTAATATCTTCTTTCTTATTTGGTCTCACTTCTAAGGTTTACTTAGACTTACTAGTGAGAATCACGAAAAAGGCATATCCTTGAGAAATTGTGCTGGGCTCCCTAGCAAAGCACTGATGTTGGCTTTTGTCTCTGCACTCCGTAATTATCAAAAGTTCTTTAGCTAGGTGTAGGGTCACATTCCTAAGTCATTTGAAAAGCAAACCAGCAATTTGATTGAAAGTTTTCAGATTCTTTAATAAGAATATCTCTAAAACCTCTTCTAACTCTTTTGTGTATTTTCACCTCCCTTAGTCACAGAGCTACTGACTTAAAAATGCCAGTAACCATCAAGAACACTGTTACCTTCCATCCACTAGGCAATAAAAGATGCAAATGTAACGTTTATTCCCAAAACATACATGTATTTATTTAGGCATCCATTAGATGCACAAAAATTTTAAATATTTACATTCATATATTCTTAATAATGCACCTGTTAAGTTAATGACATGGGAAGCTTAGGTAGGCCACACAGAAAATTGGCAGGAATATGTTTGACAATCTTAATATGACTGAGAGGTTGTTTCCCTGTGGTATTAAAGGATAAAGTTAGACTAATTAAATATTAAATCTGAAATGAAAGTTTTGAAAGACACAGAGACATTATCATCAAATCACCATTTACCTTTATTTGTTCACCTTGTAAAACACATTTGCATTGTAATCCATGGAGATTTCTTTAAAGCCAAATTTCATATTGTTAATTTGGCTGCAATCAAGAATTTGTTGCTATAGTTTAGAAGTGTCTGGGTATTTCTACTTGGATGGAAACTGATTTTTAAAAAAATCATTACATTTAATGAGAACTTTTCTCCAAGTTCTATTTCTATAATATAGACCTCAAAAAGGAATATGATTGAGGTAATAAACACCCCCCACACCCCAACACTCATATCCACTCATGTTATTGTCATATTTGATTAAGTCTACCTCATTTGTTATTGATCATACAAAAGAATTGATTAAGGAATATATGTCTGTCCCATTATTTTTAAGTTTGCAAGTTGGTTTAGAGGTCAGATACACAGATCAACAAGTACAACAGTGAGTGAGAGATAAATAAATGAATGAATGAATTCATGGCCAATCCTAGTTTCTCTTAGTTGCCACTTATGGTTCTCTCATTTTTAAAATCATATTAATCCTTTCTGAATCAATTTCCACTTTCCAGTTTGAGGGATTAATAAATTACGTGTATAAATTGCCCATTCTCTATTCTAGCACTTATTTAATCCAGTAGGATGGAGTCAATTACAACAGAAACTCATCATATTATTTACAGGACTTAGGAGCATTAAAATGATATCTGACTGGTTGTCACTCTTTAAAAATATATGTGTACATATATTCTTCCAGGGTCATTTAAGTGCCATGTTGAATGAGGAAGTAATCTGTTTCACTATTTGAAGCTTTTCAAGTTTGTCTAAAACTTGTTTATACCACATTCATATAAAGTATTTGAATTTGTGTGTGTGTGTGTGTGTGTGTGTGTGTGTATAGACAGTTAATCTAGTCCTAAGAAACATAGATTTTAATGTACTTATTCAAGTTTTTGTAAAATCTATTTTAAGTTGCCACTTTTATATAACAGATGTTTAATATCACCTAATAATTGAGATCTATTAAATCCAGATCTTAAGATTCAAATCGCTGTTTTGAAACGTTATCTTTGAACAGGCAGTTCCCATTTATTCACTAAATAAGTACTTCATTCAACAAACTTTAAGCTAATCTTAAACACCTGTCATCATACTGGTTGCTAGGACTACAGAGTTAGAAGACTATGCCCTCAAGTAGCTGTAGTCTAGTGGGGGAAATAGATAAAGCAAGCAGACTGTGCTATGAAAGAAGAAAGCACAGAGTGACATTACCACAAGAAACACCAATGCGCTAGTCTTGAAGAACAAGTAGTAGGTAGGCAAAGAGAAGTATACACCGGAAAAATAGAGCATTATAAGCAAAGCATAGAGAAAAGAGAAATAAACGTTTCAGAGGAAATGCACATATTCTGTTTAACTGGATCATAGGGCACAGAAAAGGTTGGAGGGGGACAAGGTGGAAGTAAGGAAAATAAATGGAAAGAAGGAAGATAAGACAGAATGTGTGGCATTAATCCTTCAAAGAGTTGACCCAAAGCTGCTACTAAAGTAGATATCAGAAGGGGTTCAGAATAAAGATGGGTAGAGAGATATTAAGGGCAGGTCTTAAAAACATATCAAATATGGAATATGAGTGTGGGGTGGAGTTCAGGCTCACTAAAAGCTAGGATGTGGCACTTTTTACGGAGATTGGGAGTGGAGGTAGTGGTGTATTATGTTAAAAAAATTACAAAATTTTAAAAGAGATTTTCCCATAACATTTTATATTTTCCAGATTAAATTAATAATTATTCACTTTATTCAAAGGTAGGAGAAATTGGTAATTAACTCAATTTTTTAATTAATGTTTTAGGACAGCAATAGAAGTTTTGCTTAGGAGGAATTGTACATTTTTAGCAGGTTAAGTACACGTTAAACTGTTGTAAGTTTTTTTTGAAGCATTGATAACAAAACACTAAGTAAGAGTTGAGATGGTTTAAAATATCTTATTGTATGCAATGGAGAATATATGAGAGATTAAAGTGCGCATCATGATTGTCAAGTTCACTTTATTCAGTTTCATCAAACCTGGCTGCCAAGAACTATATTG
This sequence comes from Rousettus aegyptiacus, assembly GCF_014176215.1. Taxonomy (NCBI): domain Eukaryota; kingdom Metazoa; phylum Chordata; class Mammalia; order Chiroptera; family Pteropodidae; genus Rousettus; species Rousettus aegyptiacus. Next base: position 79,057,116 of record NW_023416287.1, read on the forward strand.
AATTGCTGAATTATAAATCTGCTCCGGGCCCTAGGTTGACTAAAATAACTGGCTCATACATTAAAACTTTTATTTCAGTTTTCTTAGTGGCCTAATTGAATTGATCAATTGTGATTCAATCTATTATTCATTTATTTAATTCCAATTAGATGACCCTGGGCCCTGGATAGACCTGAACTAGATATCTGTATAATTAGAGTCTTTGGCTTTTAGTGGAATAAATTGGACTAAAATATATTTCAAACCACTTTTTTCTATAATTATTTTTATTGAAATAAGTTTCAACATACACTACACCAAAAATCATATTATTTAAAGGGAAATTACGTTTTTGTTTTTTTTAGTTAAAAAATACAGTTTCAGTTTTGTTCGTCACTAAGAATTATTAACTCAGTGGGTGTATTAAACTTTTGATTTGACTAGATATTACTTATACTTAAAAATGAATTCCATTCTGATGCCATTTGTTTTTATAATTTCTACAGAATAATGATCTGTAGGGAATAACAAAGAAGACATATTCTTTGCATCAAACCAGACAAGTTAATTCATGTAGCTGTATGACAACATAACGCAGGGATGGTAAATTCAGGAAAACACATTTAATTCCAAATCAAAACAGACAAGATTAAGTCAATTCTATGGGGAACATTCTGAAAGTCTACATAGAGATGATTACTTTTCTAGACCATCAGGAGAGGAGAATTTGTAGAAAGATGGCAGCAAATGATAACTCTGGAATAAGAAGTTGACCCTACCTTATGAAGAGCTTTGAATCCCACGTCTAGGAATTAGATTTGATTTTATTCACTTTATGGATGGTTGGGAATCCTTGAAGGTTTTCGAGCAATGGATCCTGTGACATAAACATACAATCAAAAAAAAAAAAAAAAACAGAAACAGAATTAAAGAGCAAATCATATCAGCGTATTACCTGATTTTTATATCATACTTTACTCACTGCATAGGTTTTCATTGAATTGAAGAATTGTCTCCTAATCTGTTCCCCCACACCCTTTCCCGGGCTCGTTTTGAAGAAAACTGTTTCTTATGTCATGCTAAAAACAGGACACTTTTAGTCTCTTTTAGATCTAAGTTGGATAAGGTGGTTTCTTGAGCTTTTATCTGTATTTAGAAAAGAATGAAGGATAAGACCATATTATATTTAAACCACATGAAATTCATGTTTCCTAATTTTATAACAAATTTAATTCAGGTTGCATGGAAGGGGCAGAATGTGAACTGTTACAATTCATTTCTTTGGATTCAGTTCATATTGAGCTAATGATCAATTAATGAATATTTAAAATTCCCAACTTTTGAACTATTATAAGTTGTTAAAAGCATGGAATCTAACACCAGACTAAGTACAAATCTTGGTTCTACCACTTACTACTTTTGCAGTTTAGGGCAAGTTATTTAATCTAAGTTTCAATTTATTCATCTTGGAAAATGCAAAGTGTAGTAGCATATATTTCATAGGATGGTGATGAGGTTTTAATTTAATAGGCTGAATACAATGCCTGGAATTGCCGAGTCCTCCATAGCTATTATAATTACTTCAGCATTTTAGAGATTCTAGTCTTAAAAAATTTGATTTTCATGTCAAGATTATTTTTCTGATAATAAATTATTAGATTTTGATTGTAGGTGTCTAAGTATTCATTTATCTACTGCTATTTTAGTTACATTTCTGTGCTATTTATTGATAGTTCTCTCTAATTTCTGCATTTTCTTTTTATATCTATTAAATGCCAGAATCTACTCCAAATATTTCTTCTGTAGTAACTCATTGTTCCATGAATTCCACCCTTATCTTTTCATCAACATCGTTTATTTTGCTGTATGAAATAACCTCAAGAGGCATGGCTTAGAGATGGAGTTAGAAAATAAATAAGGCTTCTGGTATTTGATCTTTATTAGCCATTATCAACTCATTGAATCCTCTAAAATTCTTAGTTTTATTATATGTTGAGAGGGGAGTTTGGACTAGATCAGCCTTTCCAAATCTTCTCACTACCAAGGTTCTTATTTATTATTACAGTTTACATTCATCCTCAACTCTGTCTTTATAGTTCCAGTATTTAAGAGTTCAAGTTTGCTAGACTAACTCTAATTCTTAAAAACCGTAAGGCCATGCCTAAACACAGCAACTGAGGGTCAAAAACCAATATCATTAAATGTGAGATGGTCCTGCTTGAAGTTAAAGCAAACAAACAACAATTTTAAGTTGCTTTATGTTGTCACAGAAAGCACACCAAAAAAAAGATAGGATTCATAGGATTCTCTTTATTGTGTAGTGTTGACCATGCAGTACACCGATCAAGTTCTATGTAATGGTATGCCCATGCCACCCCCGGATGATAACTTTAGCTTGCCTTTGATAATCAGGGCCTGGCAGAGCACAGAAACCAATGGACTATCATGTTATGTAGAAATTAGTTATTGTAGGTCAGGTCTTTTAACCAGTGTTGGATAACTGAGATAACTAGTGTTTAACATGATGTTGATGAAATTCCACTCAGATCCAACAGTCTAATATGTTGGTAAACCTAAGTTGACTTACTGTGGGTAAATAATTTGTTTGTTTTTTGAATTAAAAAAATAGTCTTCATCTTTTAGAGCTTTTTGGGAGATCATCAACAGTGCTCAGAATTCCAAAGTGAGAGAACTTGGAAAAAAAAATTACTTTTTTTTTTTTTTTTTGCATATCTGTCATTCTGATGTCACTACTGATCTCCTATTCACTAAATCCACTGGTTTTTTCTATTTTCATCCTTGACCTTAAGTGATGTTAGATGTTGATTATACTCTCTCCTGTTAACTCCCATTCTCTGGTAGGCTGCTTTTTCATATAAGGTCACAGGCAAAAACGATGTTCTTAGGATTGCCCTCCACATGCAGGAATGAAGATTTTTTGAAAAAGAGAAAGCCTGTCTTTTCTCAAGAGCCTGTCGAAGCTGACAAATTGTCAGCTCTGCATTTACTAGGAATATGACTTATAGCAGCCCTGAGTAGGTGACTGAAGAGGACTTCTCAGAGGGTGTGTAGAAGCCAAATCTGTAACCTTTGAATGCAGAAGTCAAAGATTAATAAAAGGATGTGTAGAGATTCCTTCTCTGGTCTTGTTTTGCATCCGTTTATTCCTGGGACATAAAAAAAAAAGAGAGAGAGACATATTTAGTCATGAGTTATGGACACACCTTTATTGATTTAACAGTGGCCAAATAAATATTTCAAATACTTATGGTTCTTTAGTTAAAATGAGAGTTAGAATAAAAAATATCTACTACTTTTCTGGAAAGTTTTAAATACTGCTTTATACATTTATATGAATTATGAAGATTTCTGGTTTCTCTAAACTAACTTTGACACCTCATAATAGCAACATTTGTTTTTTGGAATACTGCTGTCAGCTGTAAATTTTTTTTTGAAAAGTTCTATAAATGAAAAATCATTTTCTTCAGACCTGCTACAAAATGAAACTGATAGACTCAAAATTTGCCTGCGAGACAGAGGGCTATGGCCATATGCCAGTGATAAGAATAGATGATTCCCTCTTTCCCTCTAAACTCTAACTACAAATAGCAATATGTATGTGTACATGGAGAAAGAAATAGGAAATATGAACAGATGTAGAAATATTTACAGAGAGGGGATGCCATTTTTAGTACTGAAATGGTGTAAGTGAGGAAGGAAAGTAATAGAATCATAGAGTGATGAATAATAGCTCCAGAGAAATAGCTCCCTCTGCCCTCTCTGTTCAAAGCTCTTTGGCTTTTGGCCATTTTTATTAAATAAATATTGATTCCTTTGATCAGTTTGGATTAGAGTGGTTTTTAATAAAAGACGCTCTAAACACAGAATTACAAGAAGTTTCATGGAAGTTTTCACTCAGAGCTTATTACATACTGCGTAATGCTGAGATGTTGTGAGTTCTGTTGTAGACCACTGCAATAGAGCAAGTATTGCAATAACATGAGACAATCTTCTTGCTAGTGGAGGGTCTTGCCTTCAGGTTGTGAAAAATGCAATACCTGGGAAGTGGAATAAAGAGAAGTGCAATAAAATGAAATGTTTCTGTATAGTACATACCTGTGTTTAAAAGCACATTGCACCCATTGAATTTCCTAAAACAGAACTAGATGGGGGATGGCTAAGGAGTCAGCAGGTGAATGGTAGGTTAGCTTGACATTGAGGATGAGCAGAGGAAACTAGCTCTGTGAGGTTAAATTAATTTGTAACTCTATGCCTGGGAAAAATCAAAGCAAATACCCCGTGGTAGCCAGTGGTGCCCTTTCGTTTTCAATATAAAGGTTTTACATTCAGAAAGCATCAAAATGAAAAGCAAGTACTGGTTATTTTAAGGAAGACAGATATTAAGTTGTGGAAAACAATATTTTTTTTCTTGCTGACACCAATGCTAACAGTTCAGAATTAAATTTCTCTGTGCCTCAGTTATTCTTTAGATTCAGCCCTGTAAGTTTAATGTTGATGTTTCTAAACAGTAGTTCAGGGAAATGGCCCCATTAAAAGAGAGCCATTGTCGTCACAGGGTGTGCATACATTCCAGTTTGCCCAGTCTAGTTGCAGTCCTACTTCATGTCTTAGAATAATATAAGCAGAGTTATCTTTCATTCTAAAACATTTCCCAGCTTGCATAATTTATACAGTTAACACGCTCATTTATTATGAAGAAAGTAAAAATTATGTGGTCCCAAGGCATTTGGGAAAACGGCAGAGAGTCAAATATAGATTTCAGCTGGCCTCATAGACTCAATTAATTAGGCCAGTGTAACGTCTAACAGAAACTTTTCTTTTTTTTGGATAAATGTCTTTAAACAGAAAATACTCTCTCCACATTCACCAGTGTGGCTTCCCCATGCCTCTTTATAGGACAAGGGCACTGAAGACAGTTGAGTTTTTATTTCTGAATATGTGAAGTTTAGATGAATCTATCAAGTGATATGATCCAAAACACTTGTTAATTTTTAATAATCTATTGCTCGAAGACAGTGATCAGAAATATTTAAGTTTCATATTGCCTTTCTAAATACAAAATAATGATGATATTGATGATAATGAGAAGGAGGAAGTATATTAACCAATTTCTATTCGAAAGATGCAGAACTGTTCCCATATTAAGGGGAAATAGGCTTCTTTAATGTCTAACTTGTTGAAACTGTATCTATATCAGTTCTCAAAGTATGGTCCTATGGCATTTCTTGAGTTGATTTCAGGGTATCTGTGAGGTGAAATCTATTTTAATGATGATAATAATTTTTTTTTGCTATTTATTCACTATACTGACTTAAAATGTCTTTGATGAAGCAGTAAAAATAATTAATAATTAAATCTCAATCCTTAAATACATAGGTGGCATGCCAAAATGGGAAATACAGATGTAGAATACCAAAGTACACTGGTTTCTGAGGTATAGACACTTCTGTGATAATTTGAATTAAAAGCTGAATTTGCTATTTTTTTGTTTTGTTTTGTTTTCATGAAACACCATTTTTACTTGAAAGGACAATTAACAGAAAGAAATACAGACTTGGGTCCTAGTTAGACATTTTCTCAAAAATGAATGAAGTGAGCCAGTCAATTCAAAGAAAATAGTATTTGCTGCCAAGGATAAATTCAAGCTTTTAGTAAAGTTAAATTAAAAATTTGGAAAACTCATATCCACCACTGGGAGCTTGACAGCTTTGTAACATTAAAAGGCCTTTTGATGGGATTGGTGGTGATAGTAACAGATTAGATTTTTTTGATACTGTATAATGAAATGTGTCACTATTTGGAAGATCTTTCTAATTCAGTGTGCCACTCCAAATGCCCATTTATTGATGTGACAAAGTCATGCATGGGTAAAAGATGTATTCAAAATGCAAGATAGACCAATAGATTTTTATATAGCTTAACATAAATTATTTATTGATGTGGTGTCAGATTCCACATTACAACTAACTTTCAAGAAACCACTTATTGAGTTTTGGTGTAGAGTTAAAAGATACAATCTATAGTTATCTGAAAATGCTATTACAATATGACTCTTTTTTCCAACTATTTATCTGTTTGAAGTCAGATTATTTTCATACAATTTAGCCAAATCAACATATCAGAACGAAGCAAATGCAGAAAGTAACACAACAGTCTACACTCATTTAAAAATCTACAAAACTATGAAGTACTATTGCTCTTCTCACTAATATTTTTATTTTGGAAAACAGAGATTTTTTTCTTATTTTTGGTAATGTGTACATAAATGTTTAATGAATAAATATTTTAAAACTCTCATTTTTTATTTTTAATATGGTAAAATTTATAGCTATAATCTACATAAGCAAAAGTTGTTTGGGGTCCTCGATAATAATTTTTAAGAGTACAAGTGGTTCCCCAGATCAAACAGTTTGAGATCCACTGTTTGTATCATTATTTATTTTCCTAATTATTGTAGATCAGTCCTTTCTAACTCAGATAACAGATTAAGCTCAAGGAGTCCAAATTTTCCATTAAAAAAATTAAAAAGGAAAGGACAGAATGAAAGGAGAGAAAAAGACAGGGAAGGGTAAGCAAAGGCAGTATTTAGGCACGAGGTGTTTCTACATTTTAATGCCGTCCGAGTATTCAGAGATCAGTACCCCTGCCGTGACCATTCCCTTTATTTACCTATTCCCTTTTTCCTCTTTGAGGAGGATTAGCTGTGCCGGCCACCAGGATGACAATGAGATCAGTTCAGAGAATCAGGCTAACATTTCCCCCCAACATGAAAAAGCTAGACTGGATTTTAGTCCTAGCAAATCACTACTGCTTGTAATCAATTTAGAAAAACAAAACAAAAACATAGTTATGTGATTTTATGCATTTACTTCCATAAGCATCATATTAAAAAGGTCTGTTTTGGGAATTTTTAATATAAAAATTTGACATTACAGAAAAATCCAATTTTGCTGATTTGATTTTAAAGCTATTGTTAGATATATTTTCTAGAATCTACTGTTGCACTTTCCTACAATTTTTACTTTAAAAGAGCACACATACCTCGAAGTATATGAAACATATGTACAGTTTAAGGAATAAAAATAAAATGACCATTTGTGTACCTGTCACACAATTTAAGAAATAGAACATTACAAACTGGTATTCTGATGTCATTTCCTATGATTAAATCACATTTATTAATTCACTTGAAAACATTTGTTATGTTCTATTAGCTGAATAACTCTATTTGGATCTGACTAGTTAGTGCCCATATAGTGAGAACAAAAATGATTTTATGACTAATTACCACTTCCATCATAGTTCCATTAAAATCAATTTAGTTCACAAAGTCATGACCGAAAATATCAATTTCACTGTTGCCAGGACTTTTTCTTCTGTGCTATTACAGAGCCTAGAGGGAAAACTTTTATTTGCTCTTAAATATTTACCCAGTGTTTTGTCATTAAATTTTATTACTGTCCTCCCTATTTTCAAACATAAGTACATATTCTTGATGCTACTTTTAAAAAGTCACATTTTAACGGAGAAAAATAAAGCAGATGTCAAGTTTAATAATGTCTCTGTGTATAACCCAAATTACCCTAATAGTACAAAGACAGAAACCAAAAGTTAAACTGAAAAAAAAAAAAAATGAACAAAAATAGTTACTTAGTAATTTAAATTGCTGGGGTAGGTTTGTTTTCATTTTCATGTTTATGTTTCAGTTATCTATTGCTGTGTAACAAACAGCTATTTATTTATTTTAGCAGTTTCTCTGCTGGTTTCATTTTGATCCACTCATGCACATTTGGCCGAGATGGAAGGTTCAAGATAGCCACACTCAGTTTTCTGTCAGTTGGTGCCAGCTTTTAGTTTGGGGACTCAGTTATTCTCTTCCTTCAGTTGGCTAGACTAACATGATAGTCTCAGAAAAAGACACGAAAAAAAGACATGGCTCCAGAACTCCTACAGTGTAACTCTTACCACAATCTATTAGTCAAAGCAATATCCAGGCCAGGTTTAAATGATAGGGAACTAGACCATCAATTCTGGATTGGAGCACTCAAACAATTTGTGATCATATTTAATCTATCACAATGTTGTGAAACATATGAACTATTTCCTATTAAAATTTTTTCTATTAGCTTTTTTTGGAGCTTCTATAATATTATAATTCATTAGATTAGATAATTACAGAGAAATATCTTTGGAGAAATGAAACCAAATTTTTCTGCCAAAAAGCTGACATTTCTACAAATATGATCAGAGTCACAAATTTTAGTGCCTATGGTGCTGCAAAGATAATAAAAATAACTGAAATGTGCCAGGTCAAGATACAAGTAAGCTAGAATACTTGGTCTGTCTAAAAAAGTAATAGCAGATTGTTTTTTTGTAGCAATGTAAGCCCAGTGATGCCTGAATTACTGATATTTTAAAATATCAAAATCCCAGCAAGTTATTTTATGTATCTCAGTAAACTGATGCGAAAGTTTATATGGAAAAACAAGAGACCCAGAATAGTGAGCACAATACCAAAAAAGAAAGGCAGAAGATACACACTACTTGACATCAAGCCTTATTATAGAGCTATGATACTCAAGATAGTATTATATTGGCAAAATAATAGGGAAATAGATCAACGAAACAACCTAGAGCTTCCAGAAATAGACTTTCGCAAATATTGCTAAGTGATCTTTGACAAGGGATAAAAATCAAGTCAATGGGGAAAGGGTAATCTTTTCAACAAATGGTGCTGGAACAATTGAACATCAGTATGCGAAAACAACAACAACAACAACAACAAAACAACAAACTAAACACAGAGCTTATACCTTTTGCAAAAATTAACTCAAGATGGATCACAAACCCTAATGTAAAACAGAAAACTGTATAAAATTCTAGAAGATAGCATATGAGAAAATCTAGGTGATCTTAGATTTGAAAATGAATTTTTAGATACATTGCCTAAAGAGCAGTCCATGAAAAGAAAATTGATGTTGGATTTTGGAAAATTAATAATTTCTGCTATGCAAAAAGCCAGTGCTAAGAGAATGAAGAAACAAGCCACAGACTGAGAAAATATTTGAAAAACACACATCAGATAGAGGACTTGTATTCAAAATATACAACAAACACTTGGAACTCAATGATGAGAATACAAACAAATCAATTACAAAACAGGCAAAAGATCTGAACCAACACCTCACTGACGAAGATATACAAATAGAAACTAAGTAAATAGAATATGCTTAACATTATATGTCATTGGGGAATTGCAAGTTAAAACAATTATATGATATTTCTAGACACCTATCAAAATGGCTAAAATTCAAAAAATGACCATACCAAATGCTTATAAGAACGTAGAGCGACAAGAACTTTCATCCATTGCTGGAGAGATTTCAAAATTGCAGAGCCACTTTGGAAGACCGTTTGGGAGTTTTTTACAAATATAAACATAGTTTTACCATACAACCTAGCAATTGCACTCCAAGATATTTACCCAACTGAGTTGAAAAGTTATGTTCGGACCAAAATCTACACATGGATGTTTATGGCAAATTTGTTCATAATCATCAAAACCTAAAAGCAATCAAAGCATCCTTCGAAAGGTGAATGGATAAACTGTAGTAATCTAGACAACGGAATAATATCTAGTAATAAAAATATATGAGCTATCAAATGACAAAAATACACAGAGGAACCCTAAGTGCATATTGCTACATGAAATAACTCAATCTCAAAAGTCTAAATACTGTATAATTCCAACTAGATCATGTTCTGCAACAGGCACAACTATAGAAATAGCAAAATGACCAGTGATTGCCTGTGCTTTGAGATAGGGGTGGTGGAGCAGGGATGAATAGTTGAGGATTGGGAATTTTAGGGCAGTGAAACCATTCTATGCGATACTATAATGTTGGGTGCATGACATTATGCATTAGTCAAAATCCATAGACTGTGCAACACAGTGAACCTTAACTTACACTATGGACTTTAGTTATTAAAAATGTACCAGTAGCAGTTCATTAATTGTGACAAATGTACCACACTAATGTAAGATGTTAATTATACAGAAAAATGAATGTCCATGGATAGAGAACTAATATATGGGAATTCTATACTATTAATTTAATTTTTGACAAATTAAAACAAAAATATAAAGTAACATTGAAAAATATAATCATTTTCTATTACATGATTTTGTTTTCTGATAAAAGAAAATGTAATAGTTTGAGTTGAATTGTTGTCTCTTTCATGGATAAATAGGTAGTATTACACATAGGTCCCAGGTAAAATTTCTTTTACCTAGAATATTAAATTAGATTGTTCTTATTTGATGTCTTCTATGGATAGTATTATAGTATAGTATACTATAGTATGTTGTGAAGTATGCTATAATATATAATATAGCATTGTTCTGTGTATGTAACTGAGACATTTCTGTTAGAAACAGGGAATGAAAAATAGCATGCAAATGGATATGCCTCCATTATAATGGCAGGTATTTATAATTGTAAAATCTGGGGCTCTATTTCAGGAAATTTATTTTTAAGCAATATTATCCTTCAGACCATTTTCATTTGATTTGAAAGGTCACTTCAAGAAGGGAAATGACACAGAACACCAGGAATTTTTAAGTTTCAAGACATTTTTTACAATATTGGTTTAATAAGGATTAACACATTTAGAAAATTCTTTCAATATTTTTGTTGTGAAGGATGTTTATTTTTGTTGCTTTAACAACCAGAAACAGATGTGAGAAGACAGAGAAAGTGTGAATCTCTCTTTTTTTCACGCCAAGAGTACTTTAGATGGCAATTACTGTCTCAGTTATTAACTAGAGAATCGGTGTTCTTTTATTTATCCGTGATCGACCTATGTGGAGTTGGGTCAGGCCAAGGATGCCTAAGGACAGTGTTGTTTTAAATCCCAGATCTCTTCTCACCGCACTTCCTCTCTGGTCAGCCGTAGCCTACACTATGACCCCCAATAGTTAGTTGGATCTAACCTCCTTTGGCAAATCTCTGTCTACTCCAACCTTAGTTTTTAAGATTTCATTGCCTCTTTTTCTTTGCTTTAAGATTTTGCTTTGAGTTTGCAAAAATGACCAATTAATTACTCGCTAATTACATTTGAGGCATTAAGCCGAAAATAGCCTAAATTAAACCTTCATAGAGGGATGTGGATTTTAATGGGGATCTGGAAATATAGCATTTTATCTTAAGTGAATGAACTTTGAATGATAGAAATTTAGTCAGCAGTTCAGGTCAGTGGATGTTACTACAGATGGGAGAATTTCCTTCAAGCCCACCTAACCATTAGGCTGCTGTTGGTGTGTCCCAGGCATGAGGAATGGGATTAATATGGTAAGTGAAGGAGAAACTCTTAACTCTCACAGAATTTTCTCTTGAGTGTTGAACCCCATGCTTAGAATTTTGTGATTGTTCCCCGCCCCCTTATTCCACCTGATACAATCTTAGCGAGTTTAGAGCAAATGAGTCCCAAGGTGAATGGAATGAGTCCTTAGACTAAACAGACACTGTTTCAGTTACCTGCTAGTAAAAATGAATAAGTCATATATAGAGAGCTATAAAATGCATCAGATCAAGTAAAAGGATACAGGAGATTTTCATTTACCCAGAGTCTCAGCTCTAGGGACAAATTTAGCTTTTGTGAAGTTGTTAAAAATTAAAAATAAACAGAAGGCTTAGAAACAGCCAGACTTAATGTTCTAAGAAACTAATGTGATTTCTGTTGTTTGAAGACAGATATTTTCTCAGTACCTGTTATATTCTGCCTCTGTACTTGTATGTTATTTAACATAATTCTAAAATGTTTGTTTACCTTATTTCCCAGTCCATAGAAGCAATAAACAAAGCAGAAGGAAATAGAATAGATATTAGTGGAAGGCAAACAATATAGTAAAAAGATTTGGATGATAACATTTAGAAAAGTTATTGATAATACTGTCTTGTTCTCTAATGAGAACAAATCAACGAAGCTTGTAACTCAGATTAGTGACTACCTTTTTCCTTTGCTTTATACTATGATGTCATCCATTGCTATGAATATTGTACTGTCGTAATCCTAGAAACTAGGGATGGAAAAACTCTTTTAGAAGTTTATTTCATAAGTTTCATTGGTATTTTCCATTTTTAGGTCCTTTCCATTACAGTGTTTTTTGTTTTGTTTTGTTTTGTTTTTTAGGAAAAAAAGTGGATTGAGCTACATCTTTTATCATTGCAGTACTTTTCATAAAAGATGTGATCATGTGTTTTCCCCCACAGACCCGGGACTGCATAGGCAGCTGTATTTTCTGCAAAGACCATCCAATGTAGTAGCCATCGAAGGAAAAGAGGCCGTCCTGGAGTGTTGCGTTTCTGGCTATCCTCCCCCGAGTTTTACCTGGTTACGAGGAGAAGAAGTGGTCCAACTCAGGTATTATAAATTAAGGACTTTATGAAATGTATGTTACTGTTTATTTTTTTCTAATTCGATATAGGTATCTGGGAATACAAGGGTTTTTTATAATAATTGACCATTTTCTCACATTCCTTGACATTATTCAGTAAGTGAAAGACATTTACCCACTGGAATTAAAAGAGTGGAGAACGGGGTCAAAATCCATAAGATCAATTATGAAAGGAAATTCAGCAAGCCAGGGTTGCCGTTGAGATGGACCTGCCCAAAAGGTCTTCAACAAAGACATTTTCGAAGATCTAATCCTAAGGAAGTGGTATAGAGAGTGAAATAGTTCTTAAGAAACCAAAATTACCTGAATCCAAACACATGGCATTCAAATATATAGGGTCTGTGCAATTTTTTTTTTTTTTTTTTTTTTTTAGCTCCAGTTATAGCTCTCTCCATCTAAGCTATAACAAATATTTCAGACAAGGCAGGTGGAGAACTTGACTGGCTTCAAATTACTGGACATTAATACTAGAAATAGTTAGAAAGTAAACTCTTAACAGAATTGAATACTTAGTCTGAACCATTTTAATTAAATGGATTTCACTTAAGAAATTAATTTCATTGATTTTGAGGTCTGGTGTACTCCTTTTTAACACATTTATTTTCTATGATGAGATAGGTTTATGGACAATATGTTAATCTTTAAATTTCATCTACTTCAAATATTTATTTATATAACAACAGTACATGGTATGATATCACAATACTTCCGAGAATATTAAAGCATGCAAGAAATCCAGTTGCATCTTCAGCATGTCAAGATATGTTCTCTGACTAGACCTAAGCATTTTTGGTGAAGTATGAAATGTGGCTTTGTACAAAGATTATTAAATAGAATTGACTTCCACTGTGGAGAACCACTTCTATGGACCTTGGAGTTTTCAAAAAGAGAGAAGTGGACTAGATTAATATTTTTCTCAGTAATAACATTAGTTCCAAGAGTAATCTACTTTATTTCTTTGATCACTACACAGACTTCCAATGGGAGTAGTTTACTTGAATGAATTTTTGACTAATAAATGTGATGTTATCAAACCCCATGATAATAGAGTTTCTCTCCAGTTTTATAATTTGAGCTTTCATGGAGTTTATTTAAACCTCTGAGTAACATGCCTGATATACATATATGTTAATTTACTCTCTAATTTCATATGCCTTATGTCTTACAGGTCCAGAAAGTATTCTTTGTTGGGTGGAAGCAACTTGCTTATATCTAACGTGACAGACGATGACAGTGGAACTTACACCTGCGTCGTCACATATAAAAATGAGAATATTAGTGCCTCTGCAGAGCTTAACGTCTTGGGTAAGTTAACAGCTTGAGATGAGTTTACATTGTACCATTCAAAGTATATTACTGTGACACTTTAAGTGTTTATTGCCAAATTGCTTCTTATGTTTATTAGTGGAAAATTGCAAAGTCTCAGTACTCCACACATATTCTTGCTCTACTTTGATTAATTGCATAGAGGCTAAATGCAGTGTTTGAATACTTGCTCATTGATTAAAATCCAGATTCATCACTCTTTTAGCTAATTATTCCATTGATATTACTGAAACCTACCCAAAATTATTATTTAACAAATATGTTAAGTAACAAATGACAGGTTGCAAAATATATTATCTGGGGAAAATAAATGAAGAAATTAATGCAATAAATTTCATTAAAAATATGAACCCGAATGGAAAAGTCAGTCATCATTTGAGATGACAGGGTATCTGATAGTAAATTCAGATGTGTGGATGAAATTGTTTTGTTAGTATGGAAATACTATAGATGCTACATTGAAAGTGAGCCATTAAAATCAAATACATCTAAAGAAAATTTGCATGGCAAAAATGTAATTTAAAGAAATTTAAGGAGCATGAGTAGGTTCATTTCATTCAGAAAGGTAGGATCACTATGTGTCATTGCACATTAATTATTCTTTTATGTGGTAGGTACTCACTCAAACAGACACATATTTTATCATCTGTTCCAGAATTCTTTAGTCAGTTTCATTTGAATTATGCAGTTTGGAGAAAGTACCTTAACATTTGGGTTTCAATTATTTTTTCCTGTAATGACAAAAAATCATCTAACAGTCATTGGATATTTTTCTTCTGTAATAAATCTTTTAACTTTGTAAACAGTCCAGGAAAAATTATAGATTCTTTAAAAGTTATTCAGTAAAAATGAAAAGGTACAGTACACTGATTTTATCTGCTAGGGTATATCATGATATTATTAAGCTATTTTGCTTTTCTAGATTTAATGTTTATTTAGAAAATGCTTTCATTTGCGGACAAGGTAGTAATATATGTGATGGGTAAGAAATTGTTTGTTCTCTGATCAAACCATAAATATTAAAGTAATATAGGCAAAGGACTTTAATTTTTTTATTTTAGATGTAGTGTTATTCTAACTAAAATATCATCTGTCTTAAAAATGACAACAATTTTATTTACTCACATGGAAATTTTTTTGTTGAAGCAAATAACTTTTACAATTATACCATCAATGTACAATAACACAGGATGGCTACCATAGAAATTACCTTGTAATGTGTATTACTGATCATAAGGCAAATGCAGTTACGGAATGAGCTAGAATAGTGATCACAGGTAAACCTCTAATTGCAAATACATGAGGTCAAATTTTATATCAAATAAGTGCACAATATTTATACATGTAATACTTTATTGATATATAAGACAGATGCATGTAAATTCTGATTTCTGAGACTACACTAGTCAAGAAATATGTGTACAGACATACGTATTTGCACACATACCAACAATCACGACATCTTCCTCTGTGTGTTCCTGTGCACGTGTGTATGTTTCCCAGTTCTTTATTATTGAGAATTATTTTGTTTTTGAGTTTCACTTTTAAACAATCACTGAGTTGATTATCCTTGCTAAGAATATAAATTTGTCGTTTATTTGCTCATATCCTCGGGAAAAGTGTTACAGAAATGGTTATGCTCTCACCAGCAGTGTAGGAATCTGTCCTTCTTCAAAAGGCTGCCTTCATTCCCAGACTCCTAACTTTGTTTATCTGAAATTTTATAAATTTGTTCTCATTTGAATGCTTATTAAACTTAGATTTCTTTTTAATAGTTTTACTGGACATTAGCATTTTACATTTTGTGAGTTGGTTATCAGTTTCTTTTTACCTTCATACATTTATTGAAATATTTATTTTGTTGATTTGTAGGAACTCTTTGTATGGGAAGAATAGTAACTATGCTGTGTATGTTTCATCTGTGCATTTTGTTGTTATTGTTGTTTTTATTTATTTTTACGTCTTCTATAGGTAGGGTATCAAATCTTTTTCTTTATGGCTGTTGACTTTGTTGCCTTTATATTTATATTTTTATTCTAAATGAACCACCTTGTTTTCAAAACCTATACACATTACATATCAGATCTGTAAATAAGAAGATTTATTATTTTTTAAAAAAATAGATGGAGCTGTGTTTATATCTCGTCTTTTTTTTTTTTTTTTAATCTCCTTTGTACTTGGGTATACATTTGAAAGGTTTTCTATAGACTATTATAACTATTGTAAAAGTCATGATTTAATTCAGGAGGTGGTTGTAATACTGGTTTAACTATTTTACACAGGCTTCAAAATGAATGTTGATATAATGAAATTTTTGATATAGTCTTTGACTATTCTGATATAAAGTTGAACTTATCTTGCAGGACTGAGTTTATATGGAAATAGAATTTATTACTTTTTCTTTAAATGGAAAATGAAGAGAAAATAACTTTATTATCAGTGTTATTCAAATTTAGTTTTCATCATTTTTACAAATTTAAGCATAATTTAAATTCTTCAAAGATAAAATCCCACAAGAAATTTAAGCTTATGCTTATAAGCTTTAATCATGTATTTTATCAGACTCATTTTGCCTTTCAACTTGCAGTTCTCTCTTGTACTTAGATTGGCTTTGAATGTGAACCTACATGAACTAACAGATTTTTCAAGTAGGATATTATTTTATAAACAACAAAATAAAGAGAAATGCTGTGGTATTTCTGAAAAGTTTCAGAGCTGATATGCATTAAATATAATTTAAAGCATTTACATTATAGAATTAAAATGGAAAGATCCGTATTCATTAAACCTCTTAGAGAAATCTGTGTTAGAAAAGATTAAGGAAAACCTTATCTAAATAAAATATAAAATATAAAACCTTATTTAAATAAAATATAAATACTTTTATGGAAGTATTTTTAAAATTACTATAGCTTTTTAAAATTAAATTTATCAGGGTAACAGTGGTTGGCAAAATTATATAAGTTTCAAGTATACAGTTTAATAATATATCATGTGTATATTATAGTGTGTTGAATAAAGAAGATGTACATATATACAATGGAATATTACTCAGCTATAAGAAAAGACAAAATACTGCCATTTGCAACAGTATGGATAAATTTGACATAATCATACTAATCAAAATAAATCAGATAGAAAAAATTGAGGACCATATGATTTCACACACATGAGGGATATGAATGAAAGCAACAAACGAAAAAAACCATAAAAAGAAAAAACTCATAGATACAGACAACAGTTTAATGGTTACTAAGGGAAAGGGGAGATTGTAGATAAGGGTAAAGGGGGTCAAATATGTGGTGATGGAGGTATTCTTAATAATAGAATATCTGTTTATATAGTACTGGTGGACATATTTTGAATACATAGACTGCACTAGGTTCTGTGAAGGCGGTAAAAATTTTGAAGTTTGACTTCAGTAGGATTTTAGAATAATTACACATTTATACAATCAGTTGCTCTAATGCCTTCTGAGTAAGTTTTTTTTTTTTTCATATTGGATGTAAATATGGAAGCTGTGAAGATTTGAAGAGTTGATAGTCTCTGCTCTCATAAAAGATAGAACCTAAAGCAGCAGTGGCCAGAAAGATCCTGAAGAGTAGGATGTAGAAAGAGCCTCTCAGAATAGTGTTGCCAGCTCTCGTTTTATTTAAATCACTAGTGTTGTAATTATTTTTTAAACTCTTGTTTTTTTTTTTTTAAAGAACGGTATTCTGTCCAGTCTTATTTTCCAAATGTCCAGCTTTCTGGTTCAAGAATTATAATCACCATTTCTGAAAATATATTCTTTTTTTTTTTCTTTTACCCATCTCTACTCTCATACATACCTCCATACTTTCAGCAAGATAACTAATACTGTCAGCAAGATAACTAATAGACATTGAGGAGATTTGCCATTGCCATGATCTAGATTGATTCATTGTCTGAATAAATGCATAAATGCATACTGTGACTAATAAAGTCCCTGACCTTGGACAAGCCCTGAGTACTATTCAGCCACACATAGAAGGAGATACGTGGAAAGTTCACTCTTCAATAGAAGCCATTAGGTCTAACATCCAAGAGAAAATGAAAACATTTTTTAACTTTCTAGAAGAGATTCCAGAATTCCTTTTAAAGCAATCTGCAGCAATATTCACAGTATCTTATTAAAAGTTTACCTTTGCGTGTAGGTTTTCTCAGTTATTTGCCTTATCAGCTTTCTAGAGAAGTGTTGACTGGAATTGACACAAGCTGCCTTTGTAGGACACAAATGAGACTGCTAGATCAGTCTGTGGTACATAATTGGAAACTCGAAACCAAATGTAAGAATTCTTCACATCTACGGCATGAATGACACACCTCACTTCGTGTGATGCTTTAGGTTATACTTCTCCCAGATAAACACCTCTGAAAAGAAGTCCTTTGAGGAAGTGTCACTCGTGCCTGAGACTTCTCTGTGAGAGACAGGGGTCCATGGGTCACATATATGTTCAGAAGGGCTCTGTTGACCTGAGCATGTCTACCTTACACAAAGATGTTCTTTAAACCTGATGGTAGTAGATTCAGAATGTCAAATTATATTTTAATAAATATGTATGTGTGTATGCATACACATATACACACATATGTACAAGTATATATATAATATATATAATATGTACATTTATATATACAACAAACATGTATTCTCTATTTCTAAAGAAATTTCTCTCTAAAATCCATTTCTATATTCTTTAAAATGCATATGGTTATCTCAGCCATTAAATAATGTACAGATTCCACAAAGGGTTAGATAATAGGCTAAGCTATTCAGAAAGTTTTAGAAACATTATCTTACAAGAGAGTTAAGAAGACAGTAGATTAAGAAGCATAGGAGACGTTACACATTTCTGTTAAAAACTATTATTTTTTAATGTATTAGGATGGAAAAGTACACTGCCAGCTCACTTTCTTTTGGAAATGCTTTTGAATGGCAAAAAAGATGGCTGAGTATATAGCGAGCTAACCAATTACAGTTTCTAGTCCCAGATACATACCTTAACCAAAGAATTAGTTGTAAAGCAACCACCAACAGTTGAATACCTCTTGTGTGCTCTGCCCAGTACCCTTTGGGCATAGAAAGGCACATATGACTCAGATCCAGGCCTCAAAGACTCATTAGGTAAACAGAAAAGAAGTAGGCAATTACTAAAAACACAAAGAACAATTGAATAAGAGGGAGGCTAGGGTCTCTGAGTAAAGAGTTCAACGAAGATGGGAGAATGGGAATTAGGGGGTTGGGCAGAGAGGCAAGGGGAGACCATTCTGGGCAGGGGGAAGTAAAGATTTGGAGATAAGCAAGAGCCGTGAAAGGGGAAGTGATTTGATGTGACTGAAGATCATGGGCACAAAGGCAATCTGAGGGTGGACTGGAAAAGTGGTATGGATCCTAAATACTTTGCGAATGTGATTAGATTTTTATCTTAAAGGCAATGGCAAGACATGGAAAGATTTTTGAATCATCCTTATTAGCTGTTTCATCTTGGCCAGTAATTTAACTCTGTAATCCTCAATTATTTTTTATTTCAAAAAATGATCATTCCTTCCAAATAGGATTTGATGACTGCTAGGGTGTGAGAATTGGGAGAGAAGGATTTCAGAATAGCAAGAGATAGCTTTGCGTGTTCTTGGAAATAAAAATATATAAGATGCTCTTCCAGCCCTCATGAGAAGCCTAAAGCATAGTTACAAAGATTAAGCAAAAACAAACAAAACAAAATACCACAAATATTAAAACATCCCATGCACTCTCTTTATGAGTAATTTTCCTCATCTATAAAATGTACAAAGCAACCACTGGTCCCTACATAGTTTTCATAAATCATGGAGAATTCATATAATGATGTCCTACACAGAAATTTCTTTGGCAGTACTCTTTAGAAACATAGACAAAAAATTAGGTTTGTGCTACAAGGATGATATCAAAATATGTAAAACATTTTATATTTTTTATTTTCCTCTCTATGCATGCTTTCTTCCCAACTAGATTGTGAGAGACTTAAAAACAGATTCCATGTCTTGTGCATCTTGGCCACTCAAATCCTTGTTTTTTTTTTTTTTTTCCATTTTGTTTTTTTCTTTTGCTCATGTGAACTTTAAATGTAAGAAATATAATTGTATGTACATTTTACATAAGTTATTTAACTTTCTATCAAAATATTGCATAAACTCTCCATTGATACTCATGGTTTTTCATAGACTATGGTTACGGACTGAATTGATTTTCTCCACATTCATATATTGTAGCCTTCATCTCCAATGTTACTGTATTTGGAGATAGGACCTTTCAGAAGGTAGGTAGTTAAGGTTAAACGAAGTCATAAGAGTGGAACTCTAATCCAAAAGATATAGTGTCTTTGTAAGAAGAGGAAGAGCTATCAGAGCACTCTACCTCTCACCACGCATTCAGAAGACAGGACACCTGAGACAGAGAGAGAAGGCACAGTCTGCAAGCCAAGGAAAACTGTCTCACCAGAAACCAATCATGCTGGCACCTTGATCTTAGACTTCCTGCCTGCAAAACTTTGAAAATTAAATTGATGTCGTGTAAGCTACCCAGGCACCATAAGCAGGCTAATGTAACCACAGAAAAAGTAATTGTTTTATGCATTATACTGTTAAAAAGATTCTTGATTCGTTTTATAGAGACATGAGCTACAATAGAGAAGTGTATTACCACTATTTATTACATATTGTTAGTACTGACGATCTTAAATTCCCAGAGGTGTGAAAAAAAGTGCTTCTTATAATGGCAATAAATCAAAAGACATGTATCTGTTTATACAGTAAGTTATGTGTTGTTCTAAGATTCTCATAAATTTAATGTTCCCCTGTTTTAGTTTTTCTTAAGTATCTTCGTTATCTCTTTATTTAGTAATTTCTAAGTAAAAGCTGCTCCTTTCATTTGAGTACCTATCGTTGTAAATGATATGCTGCAATTCTATGGAGAAATTAAGTTTTTTCTAAATCAATTCTTAGATAAATTCAATTTACTGTAACAAGCATGTAAATATTCACACCCCATCAACCCTCAGATGTGTCTAGTAATGAAAGGCAACATGATAATTAAACACTGATGTGGCTTTATATCCTTTTTTTTTTTTTTGCATGTCCTTTAGTTTTATAATTTTTTTAACTGAAATATATGTAACATTAGTTGCTAGTTTCTGAACACGTGTACTTGGCCACGTAGGGAATTGACCCATTCATTTGTTTGGAAAGTAAGTGGCACATTCACCTCCCATTAAGGTGTTAATCACCTCCTATATAAACTTGCCGAGGGATCCCTCATGTTGGATTTTAGACTCAGGTTCTTAGCCATAAATGGGAAATAGTTATTATAAAATATATCAATTAAAGTAAATGTATCCTTTAATGCTGTGCAACCCTTTGTTTGAATGGCGTTCTCCTGAACTTACAACATCATCTCCTCTGCCTAAGTAGCAGTCCTTAAAGTTCATGTCTGTCTGTAATCAGTCTTTATGAGCAGTGACCCCCTCACACATTACATTTAATGACCATAGTCATAAGAGCAGTGCCTTGGGTAAGTTTATATTGATTATCCTTTGCAAAGTAATTGCCAAATGGATTATATTGAAATTAATTAGGAGTTTTTTTTTTTTCATGTAGAGATATGTTCCCAAATGTAGGATACACGTGCATAAAGCAGAATTAAATTTTAAAAATTGAAAATGATATATGAGCTGCAGCTTCTCATCACTGTGTCGACTTCTTATTATAGTTACTTTCCTCACCTGAGATCACAGCTGTCTTAAGAGTGTGCAAGAGTTCTATCCAGAACGATGTTTAGAAGATTCCATTGAATGCATATATGTATTAAATTCTGAAAAATGGTGATTTCAGACTGTTAGTGATAAAATGATTTAGTATCACAATGACAATTATACTCAGGTGTGGAAATATTGATTGGATTAGTAGTAGGATTATTTATTTGAATGCCTACTTCATGGACCTCTACACTTCCTCCCTCTTCCATCAGAGAGAACAATTTCAACAGTGTTTTGCATTTATCCTTGAGATGGTTACGAATCTAATTTTTTTTTTCTTGTATGAAGAAGTTGAGACCCTAGAGGGAAAGGGAAAGGCTATATACTAATTGACAGCATTAAAAATGCAATCTAAGGCTATGATTTTAATTAGCCCTAACAACCTCAGCAAGGTGAATTGACCATCTGTGATTTAGGAGAACTGCTGACAGTGGCAGAAAGCTACCCCAAAGGGCGTTGCATGCCAAAGTTGTCCCAAAGTACCAGAAATACGCATTATCCCCCAAAAAGTTTGACTCTGCTGTAGGACTCAAACTAAATAAGAAGTGTTTTAATTAAAGTTAGCAAGAGTGAGTTAGTGTCCATTGTAGTTGCCATTTTTCAAAGACTAGGGAGTAAAGCATAACATTTCTTTATATACATTCTGAGGATTTATTTCTGATTTATTATTTAATGTATGAAGGTATAATCATTTCACTAATTTTACATAGTAAGGTGTGGCCTCATCTTCAGTATAATCTGGTATATTTGATCAGGAAACCATCAGAGTATAGCTGATATTTAAACACCTGAAATTTATACCATGTGACCAAGGTTCCTACCTCCACTTGGTGGCAGTGTACTTAAGGGCAAAAAGTACCAACTTGAAAACTTGTCTTACAATGGTGGACTCTATTAAAACATTTAGAGTTTTTACCTGTACATTGGTTGATTCATTTATTCACTCACTTAACAAATATGTACTGAAAATGCAGTAGTCGTCTTGCCTAAATCTTTGGCAAAAACCAGCTTTATTGAGATATCATTTACTGTAATGCACATAGTATACAATTTTGCATTTACAGTGTACAATTTAATGTTTTTTAATATAGTCACAGATATGCGCAACCATATCTGATCAGTCAATTCGAGGACACCTTTATTACCTCAGAAAGTAACCTGGTACCCTTTAGCTATCATTCCCATATTCTCCTATTCTCCCTCCTCCACTTGCCTTATACTCACAGACCTAAGCAACCACCAATCTACTATCTGTCTTTGTAGGTTTTCCTGTTCTAACATTTCACATGAATGGAATGATAAAATATGTTGTTTTTTTTTTTGTGAGTTATTTCTTTAATTTAGCACAATGTTTTCAAGGTTTATCCTCATTATAATGTGTCTCAGTACTTGATTCCTTTTATGACCAAATGATATTCCATTATATAAACATACCTTGTTTTATTAACCCGTTCATTAGTTGATGGGCATTAGGGTTGCCTCCACCTTTTGCCTATTGTGAATAATTCTGTATAAACATTTGTGCACCAGTTTTCACGTGGACCTATGTTTTCAGTTCTCTTGGGCATGTACCAAGAAGTGGAATTGCTTAGCCGTATGGTAATTCTGTTGAGGAATAACTAGACTATTTCTAAAGTAACTGAGTATTTCTATTTCTCTATATCTCCACTTGTTATTAACTAACTTTTTAGATTTTAGCCACTCTAGTGGGTGAGAGGTGGTATCTATCTCATTGTGGGTTTGATTTGCATTCTCCTGATGACTAATGACATTGAGTCTCTTGTCATGGGTTTATTGGCCATTTGTATCTCTTTTGAAGAAATGTCTATTCAGATCCTTTGCCCATTTTTTTATTGGGTTATTTATCTTTTTATTGTTGGGTTTCATAGGAACAGGCTAAACGGAATGCTACACAGAGAAACTGTTGAGGGCAACATAAGGTTATTGGCTACCTGTGTGAAAATATTTGTGTTCACAAAGACTGTTTGTTCTCTAAGCTGACATTGTCAAGTATGCACACTGCTCTTTCATTATTATATCAGACACTATGTTCACCCATGTGGTAACACTCTTTCTTTCCTGTGCTGCCATGATTTCTTGGCAGTTTCACCATTTACATTTAACACATTGGCTAGGCAATGTCCATAGGAAATCATACGGTGAGTTGTAATCACATATAAGTCAAATTAATTTCTTAAGGAGAGGAATTGTATCTTAATCGTATTCATGTCCTCAGTATCTCTCACATACTAGTGAGCATGAATTAAGCATTTAATAAATGTAAGAAATGCAGATTTTTCTCTCTCAGAATTGATTTCGAATTTGCATCGTGAATGTTGCATTTTAGTATGTGAAAAAAATCACGTCTCATTCAATTAGTCCTTCTGTGAGACACACACGCAAAACGAAATTTTGCACACAGCGTGGACTCCAAATCTTCTTTCTTATTTTATCCATATTCTTGTTGTTCAGAAAAGCTGTTCCTAAGATTGAAGTTTTTTAACTGAACTACAATTAAGACATGACATAATGTTCTGAATTTTAATATAAATATTTTGCTAGATATTCCTTGTGAAACAGATTTTGGGTACAAGTTTGGGATGAACAAAATGGGCAGAATTAAAGATGAATTGACTACACAATCAAGTGAGACATCTTGTAAAGATGAAGGGTAAACCTTCTTATTCTCCAATATTTTCCAAATTGTAATTTTAGTTTTAGGTATTCCTAACAAAAATGAAAGCAAAAGAAACAAAAATCCTCTGCGGTTACCTCAGTTTGGGAAACATTGGATCAAAGAAAGTTGAATTAAACATGTATATACTATAAGACTTCTCAGACTCTCTAACAGGCTAATATTTGGGAAATGCCGTGTGCAATTAGTGAAGGTTATAGAGTTAAAACTTATTTTCTTTTTCTATTTAGAGAAGAATCAGCAGTATAGCTATGTCAATTTGGCTTATGCGTAGTTGTAATGTACTGTATACATTTCTATGGCAACTGCCTACCAATTAAAATGGGATTTTTACCACAGTTAACGGGTGTAGTCAAATTTTTTATTCTTGCAGTTCAGACCCATTACACGTTCTGTAAGAAGCAACATGATGCCATTTTAATCAAAGCTCAGTGCCTCCCTCCTGCTAAGGAAAATAAATGTGATACTTGTGAATGTACATCCATTGCTTCTTTATAGGACCAGCAAAGAAAATAATTAGGCTGTGATTAAATTATATAATTCAATTTTCTCTTGATATGTTCTTAACCAATAGTAGTTAGTGAATCTAACTGCCTAATGCTCAGTAATAACACTTTATCATCAATTTATGGTGCATGAAAACAGAAGAAATGTCAAATGAGCTGGGGGATTGTGGTGTGTGAGTGTGTATATGTGATTCTTAAAGGATGGTTAGCCAGATAGATGTGGGGATTGTGCAAGTAATATTGTGTTTCTCTATTAGAATGCTAATTTAGCTTGCAAAATACCTTGGGAATTAAGACTACACCAAATTATTATGTAGATTATTTTCAGGAAAGTAGAGTGAGAGAAGAGACATTTTTCTTGTTTGGTTTTTAAAGAAACAGTAAAATAATAAGTGAAATTCTGGCCGCAGAAGAAGGTATCAGTGAGTGAGTTTTTCTCCTCACCTCCTCTTCACTCTCTTCCATATAAAGAGATGCAAGTTCATTCTCTTTTTTCACTTCCACTGCAGATTACTTGGTTTTTCCTCTTTTTTGTCTGTACACTTTATAGTACTTCATGCTTATCAGCATATCCCCCCAAATCAGGAGCATTTGTATGATTATGACTCTGATCTTTCATTCTATCCACACCTCCTTCTTTCTACCATCTTACTTCTCTCTCTACTCCACCTTACCCCAATTCACTCTCGAGGGTGTTACTGGACAAGCAGCCATGAACACATCAACTTGACCTCTAAACATTATCTATGCAGTGGGCCAATGATATCTAACTTGAAGAGTTGTTATGAAGATTGAGATAAGAGAAATAGTACATGTCCAGTGCAGCTCCAGGACAGTGCCTGGAATAGAGAGTAAGTCATAGTGTTATCACTATTGTTATTAGTATCCGGTATCTGTGTGTTAACATGCATGTGCCTTGAGTACTCAAACTCAGAATAGCAAGTATCATTCAGATCTAATGTCTTAAGTTGCTCTTGCCATCTCCTGACTTAAGGAGAAATAAACTCTGATAAAGCATACTAGAAATGAAAACAGACTCACAGATTCAGAGAACAAACTGGTGATTACCAAGGGGGAGGGGGTCGGAGGGTTAAGTGAAAAAGGTAAAGGGATGAAGAACTACAAATTAGCCATGGAGATTTAGAGTACAGAACAGGGTATATAGTCAATATTATCGTACTGATTGTGTGTAGTGCCACATGGGTCTAGAAGTAATCAGGACTACTTCATAAATTGTGTAAATGTCTAAATATTATGCTGTATACCTGAAAGTAATATAAAATAATAATAATAATAAAAAACATGCTAGAGGTGGCTCTGAGAATAGTAGAATTTAAGGCAGGCCGTACACTTTATCATAACATGTAGGATCACTGAACCAAAGTTGTAGAATTGGGAACTACTAGAGTGATATTAGTGTGAGAAGTGAATACGTTTTGCTGGTTTGGGTGGGCAGCGTAGTCTAAGGATTTGGGTGTGAACCAAGGTCTGGTACATATGAAGCACTAAATAAATATTAGTTATTTTTAAAAATAATTCGAGCTAAAAATATTACAGACTTTCTAGATGGAGCTTAGGACATGTGCTACTGTTACTTATACTTTACTAAAGATTATGAAAAATGTTTATGTTGTAAGTTATTAAGAAATTCACCCAGAAAATAAATATTCACCATTAAGTTAGCTTTGGATAGGAAACAATATTTATCATTCACATGTATAATACATACAAAAACTGCCAAAATAAATAAATAGTTTGATTTAATGAACATAGCCTCAGTGTTGCAATATATTAAACCCAGTCATCAGCTTTGTGCTTTTTTTTCTTTTTACCTTACCTTAAATGCATAACAGTTCAACCTTGAGAACGTATTTTAAATCTATCCCCTTCTCTGTATCCTGACCTTGGTCACCCTGAAATCAATTACTCTTACCTGTTACCTGGACCAGACCTCTAATCTAACAATCTCTCTTCTAGTCTTGACTTACTGTAACCCATTCTCACCGAGAATAATCTTGTTAACAGGTTAATCAGAACATAGATGTCCGTACTTAGAAATTAAAACTCTCAAGGTCCTTCAATTTTTTTTTTTTTTTAGACTAAAGTAGAAACTTCTTTCCATATTCCACCAACCATTGTGGACTTCAGCTTGCATGTACTTTTCTAACTTTATCACATTCTTCCTCTATTTATTAGGCTCCTGCATTTTCCTTGAAAACAAAAACAAAAACAAAAACAAAACAAACAAAACCCAAAGAATTTCCAATTTCAGAATCTTTGGGCAGCAACCCATGTCTGGAATCCTCTTGTCCCAGCTCATACTGCAGACATCACTTTCATATGGGGTTCGTCTTTGTCCAGTATGACTAAATTACCCTCTCACAGTTACTCCGTTCCACCATCTTCTTTTTGTGTCCTGTGTAGTACTTATTACATCTTGTTATTATCTTTGTACTCATTCATTGTTTCTATCTCCATCGGAGCAGAGTTCTTATGTGTTATGTTCATTATTATGTCTCCAGAATCTAATCAATCAATCGGTCAGTCCATCCATTCAATGAATGATACGTTGCCATCATCTGCATTGATGTTCTCATATACACATTTATTAGGCACCTATTATGTTTCAGGCATTGCGCAAACTGCTGTGTTTTCTCATTTAATTCAAAAATTTATGAGAAGTACTATTTTTTCCTTCACTTTAAAGATAAGGAAATCGAGGTACATCATCACTACCATTGTCATTGCTGTCATCTTTATTGTCATCATGACTGTGACCATTTCAGGAAGCAGAACTAGAATTGGCATTGCTTGCCTTTCTCATACAGTGGTCAGATGAAGGAAGAGGGTGCTTAAATGTAGAAAAGCCCATAAAGACAACCCAAATGAGCTGGTCAGAAAGGTAAATCATTAAGACATGCTTCTAGTAAGCAGAAAACAGACAGAAATCATGGAAGTTGTGTAATTGTCAAAGTGTGGTTTCCAGGCCAGCAGCACTGGCACTACTTATAAGACTTAGAAATACAAATTTGTTGGCTTTGCCCTGAGCTACTGGATCAGATTCTCTGAGGTTGGGACCAGGAAATTGTATCTTAATGAACTTTCAAAGTGATTTTTAACCACTGCTTTAGGCAAAGGTAGCCCAAGCTGGCAGTTAGTCAGAGAAAGATGATATTAACAAGAATAAGGCAAAGTATTCATATTCAAAAATCAGACCACACAAACATAAGTAGGGTTAGCAGGCCATGCACAAAGACATGGACCTGTTATTAAAATTGGATATTAAAATTGGAGTGTAGTGAAGGGCTTGGTCATAAGGAAGAACAGTCAAGGTAGAGAACAGGGTATGTGGTCAGAGTAGGACTAGACAGGCGGCCTTGATTTTCTCCCCTGTAGCACCTGTTCATGTTCTTGAAATCCCCCTCTGGTACACAGAATTAGTAACAGAACATGAGTAGAGTAAAAAAGTAGAGTAAAAAAATACTCCACCATGACTCTGGTTCTACCAGCTTGAAGAATCTGGATCTGTGGAGGAAGATGGGCCATGAGCCAGATCTGTATGTTAGCAGAGGACTCTGATGCTGTTCCACTGGTGAGATGAACAAGAACATTTTGTAACATTGTGGGAATAGGCAAAACAATGGTGGATAAATTTCAGCTGTGGCAAGTATAAGGTACTGTATCTGGAAAAATATAATCCAAACTATGCTGATAAAATAAACTATTTTCTCTGCTATTACTTGTGTCTAGAAACAGATATCTAATTCTATGTCAACTATTCCTGAAAGACAGTCCAGTGTAGAGTAGCAGTTCAGAAGGTCAACCAAATGCTAGAGAGAACCATGATAAAATAGAAAAACAGTATTATGTAATTTTGTTAGATCTTCGAACAGAACTAATACTGTTTTTGTACTTGGAGTAGAGTTCATAGTTCTGTTCAGGACTTTCCATTAAGGCTATAAAACAGAAACCAGAAAGGTTAGTGAAAATGATCAAAGGAATGAAATAGTATTAAAAATTGAGAAATTTTCAGTTCAGAAAAATTATGGGTAAAAAGGGACAATCAAATTCATGTCTAGGGAAGATATTAAGAAGTAGAGCATGGACATGCTCAACAAATTCAAGAATACTCTACCTATGAGAACTCTCTTGAAATTTGGAGGTAATTTTATAACAACAAAAAAGAAAGTGTAGGACTTCTTTATATACCTGGTGGTAAATTTATTAATACTTTCACCAATAAAAGAATTCACAAGCTAGAAAGATAACAACAAACACAAATAACTATTTATTTATGGAAAATGAGATTCAAAATGGTTTATAAAAGGGAGGAAGCTCTAGATTACCGTGGATATTTCCTTAGTGTTTAAAAGAGATATTATTTGGGGAAATATCCAAAATTATGCATCGTCCTGAAAAACAAAGTCCAGGAATTGATAACTGATACAGTATTTATTATAGTTTTGCACAATACTTACACATGCACATAAGCATAAACATGTATAAATTTATATTTGTTTTCTTTTAAAATGTTTTGTCATTAGGAAAGAAATATACATTAAGTATAGGTATTTTGAAAATACAGTTGACAAATCATATGTGGCTTTATTCCAAAAATAAATACTATTAATATTTTATTGTACTGTTCTCTACATATATTTATAATTTTCATTTTTATGATTTTTTAAAAAAGTGTTATCTCTAGGATTTTGCCACTAATGATATAAACTATTGATTTAAGATAGGCATTTTTAAATTACAACAACATGAAAATACAAATATTCTATGAAATTCAGTATATAGGATTTTTGCTTTATATTAGACTATATTAGACTGGTTTCAATATTCAGGCTTATTATACATGTGAAATTAGGTAGTTTTCTAATTCTACATTATTTCTATAAATTTCCATTTATTTGTAATGTTTTTGTTTTGTACGTTTTAAGACATTTCTGTTTAGTATTCAGTAACTGTTCTAGATATGTCTTTTAATAACATACAGGTGCCCTATGCGTTTGTTCACATCTACACAACTTGAAATACTTTGCCTTTTCCAAGGAGGGTTTCAGTTATTCATATTTATTGTCACACACAATTTAAATTATTGTCATAAGACATTTGAAATAGTCTGAGTTTGAGTAATGGTACTGTTATCTAGCTATATTATATAGTTGTATGAGGATTTAAATTAGACGGTGGATTTAAAGTACTTAGTATAATGCCTACACAGAGTAAACATTCAAGATACTGGTGAATGTTGATTATTTCCTCTGTTTTATTTTATACCTCTGGCTTTTATTTTAATATCGTTTTGGTGTTTTCTTTGTTTATCTCTTCTACTGAATAGTTTTTTGGGGGGAGGATAAGTTTTGTAGTAACTCAGAAGATAGATACTATTACAAATGTTATAAGCAGTTAAATAATTGATAAAAAATTACATAAATCTATACTCGCAAATATATATAGTCTTCAAATACGTAGTTACATTTCCAATATATTATGTTTCATGTTATTTCATTTTTCCTTAAATTGTAATATATCATTACAATTTGTGTTATTATTACTAATAGTGAAGTAGGCACGCACATATGCTTAGTCTCATCATAAAGAGAAGGTATACAAGTATAGAAATTTTCAGTGAATTTTTCAAGTATGCCCAACTAGTGCATATAATATAGAGTAAAATTTTCTATGAGGATATGCATATTTGCCTGGACTGCACATGTAGTTATATATTACTTGGGGGAAGTATATTTGATCCTTTTCTGAGGGTGATCCACTCTTGAAATGGATCAGATCTATTATTTATCTACATTATGATAAAGCTATTCTGCCCATTTCTCCTTGAACTCGACATACTGGTTTATATAATGTAGTCTTTTTTATATTCCAGATGGGATGTACCTTTCCCTTTCTCTATGTCTCAAATTGTCTGTCTTTATTTTATGTTTTCTTTTTCTAGATATTTTCATGTAATTATTTTTAATATTGAACTATATAATCACTAAAAAACTTCAAAAAATTCAGCAGTATATAAAATGAAATGTAAATTTGTTCTCTCCAATAAAATTCTATTTGCTAGGGACAAACACACTTAAGTGTTTCTCATATCTTTAACAAACTTTACTAGAAGCTATATGATCAGAAAAAAGTCCATGTTGTAACTGGAGGGAGAAGACCCTAGTTCAAAATATGATTTCCTACCATGACCTTAAGACAGTCATTAGATCTCTTAGGAAACTCATTTTTCAGTTGTAAAATTGGTTAATAACTTTTCCCCCTACTTATACCCTAGGCCTGTTGTGATAATCACTTAAAAAATAGAGTATGAAGAAATACTAATTGGTATTTACAAAATTATCATGGGGATGTAAAGCACAGCATAGGGAAGGAATATAGTCAATAATATTGTAGTAACTATGTATAGTGCCAGGTGGGTACTAATTGGGGGGACCACTTCTTAAACCATATAATTGTCTTACCACTATGTTGTACACCTGAAACTAATATAAAATAATATTTTTTAAAAAGGGATGGGGAAGTTGGCCATCCAAATTCAAGTTGCTTGCATTTATTGTATAAAATTATTCTACTCAGCTCAAATACCCCTTTTATTCTGTATAGCTTTAGCCTTTGTTGAACTTCGTTTCATTCTCATAAACTGAACCAGTTTACCTGTTTATATATAAACAATCACTTTTCATCAATTAGAATAATTTCTCGCTTATTTAAAATCCCATAGAATTGTATTTGTAGCTCTCTCAGGTTTCTTATATTGTTCTCCTCTATGTTATTTTTATCTGTTTAAGGGTCCCAAATAGGTCTCTGGCTTAGCATCCCCCAGCAGCACCCAACATTCCTTTTCAAAGAAGACATGCTCATCAAGTACTTGTTGTTTTAAATTAATTAATGAATAAATAGGTGTGTGAGTTATGGAAGCATTTTAAAGTCTTTGTAGACATTCATTCTCCACATTCGGACAACACGACTTAATGACAAGAGCTGAAGTATGTATACATTCCTTTACTCCACCCCTCAGCCCCACACACAGCCCGAAGTGCTATTATTAGAGCACTGCTTGAAGTGGGACATCAGTGCCTGGCATCCACTGACTGCTTCCTCTGGGCGTGCTGTCTCTCTGACCTGGCCTACATTCTCACGTATACTACACTGAGTGATCCCTGCTGAGTTCCGCCTGTATCTGCCAGTTCCATTTGCCCGTGGAATGCTTTGGACCTTCCAGAGCAGTAGCCTGTCTATACCCGCTGAGCCATTCAAATACAGCACTAAAGACAGTACATATAGCTTACCCATTTGTATCACTCACTTTCAAAGCTGCCTGAACAAATGGTTCTGGCTGGATTTATTTCAAAGCATTGACTAAAGCAGATAGAAAGCTTCCTGCCAGGCAGTTGTATTTACTACACAAATTTGTCAGCTTAACCAAACATTTCAGTGTGTTAGGAGGAGAAATTTGAGCTGATTGATCTAAAGGGCTCAAACACTGTGAAAGAGATGAAGATGCATTAGACTACATAACAGTGTCTGCACGACTTCAAAATGTCACTAAATAAATGTTTTACATAGGAGCTGTGCTGTTGCCTTCCTCCTGCCCCCTTTACTGGGTTCACAAAAGCAATCAGTCGCTTTCCTAAGTGTTGGCATGTTTCAGCTAAACACAGTGGTGGTATTAGCAGCAATCTTGAGATGTCCTGGTCTGCTTAAATTACACAGCAAAGATGTTATTACAAACCCTGAGCTAAATCACGGGACATCATGATCCTTGAATTCTCATTTCAGCTTTTCTTTCTGTAAAATGGGAATTACTCATTTTCATTGTGTTGTGGTCACGTTATTTTCAAAATTTAACATTCAGCTTGCAGCAGAAATCTTTACAACTCAAATGCCATGGGAACCTCTTATACCTGTGGTGTAAACCTAACAAGTGGAGCTAAAACTGACCATTCCAGATAATATAATGATTTTTTGTATGCTGGAAAAATATCATATCATTAGTTATTCTTTTCAGTATCTTTTGGAGATAAGATATTCATACTGGTTGTAATTGTCATAACTATTATCAGCTTTATATAATTTGTCATTTTATCATTTGCTACACATGTAATTTAATTTAGCCTGACTTTTATTCTCTTGATAGTCTTTTGGGGAAAGATTAAATAAATAAAACAGAGTTTTCAGACATTTAAAATTACATACAGGCAGTAAACATTGATTTTGCAAGTGGCTCTAGGAAATACTTTCAGCCAAGGGTAGGGACATATTTGAGTTAGGTCTGAAAATTTTCTATGGATTTTGCAGTCTATAAGGTAGATTAATAGCTTGATTCTTTTCAAGGGACTGTTGCCAAATTTTATACATCTGATCACTCAAGAAGCAATTTTTAAAGCTGCATTCTTTAAATTAATTTAATAGCAATATAAATGAAGCAAATGGAGTTTATATTCTCTCCTATAAGTCTATTGTAGTCTACTTATTATGTACCAAAAAAAGCTATATTTTAATTTCAGTTCCCCTAATTAACCCATAATTGAAGAACAAGTTAAGCCTTTGTTTTAACTACTACTTTTTAAAATTAATACATTTTATGTTTTAGATTCACAGAAAATTTGAACAGACAAACTTTCCCTGACAAACTTTCCATACATGTCCCTACTAGGGACATCCCCCACCAGAGTGGTACATTGGTTACAATTGATGAACCCACATTGACACACATAATCATCCAAGGTCCACAGTTTACATTAAAGTACATTCTTGGTGTTGCACATACAATCTATGAGTTTTGACAAATGTATATAATGACTTGTGGTGGAGTATCATACATAATAGTTTCACTGCCCTAAAATTTCTTTGCGCTTATTCATCTTTTCTCTTTTCTCTAAACCTTGGCAACCACTAATCTATTTTACTATCTCCATAGTTCATCTTTTCCAGAATGTCATATAGTTGGATTAATACAGTATGTAATCTTTTCATTTTGGCTTCTTTCACTTACTAATATGTATTTCCATCTCTCCCATGGCTTTCCTTGGTTTGCTAGCTCATTTCTTTTAAGTGCTGAACAATATTCCATTGTCTGAATGTACCACAGTTTATCCATTCACCTACTGAAAGCCATCTTGCTTGCTTCCAAGTTTTACAGTTATAAATAGAGTTTCTATCTTGTGCATGGTTTTATGTGGATATATTTTTAATTAGCTTAGGTAAATGCCAAGGAACACACACGGTTGCTGAATCACATGGTAATAGTATGTGTAGCATTGTAGGAAACTGTCAAACTGTCTTCCAAAGTAGCTGTGCCATTTTGCATTCCCACCAGCAATGAATGAGAGAGAGTTTCTGCTGTTCCACATCCTCGCTAGCATTTAGCATCATTAGTATTTTAGATTTGGGCCATCCGAACAAGTGTGATGGTATCTCATTGTTTTAATTCACAGTTCCCTAATGACTTATGATGTTAAACATCTTTTAAGTGCTTACTTGCTATTTGTATATCTTCTTTAGTGACGTGTCTGTTTCAATCTTTTGCTCAATTTTTAGTCAAGTTGTTAATTTTCTTAATGTAGAGTTTATAGAGCTCTTCGTGAATTTTGTATAAAAATCTTTTAACACATGTGTCTTTTAAATATATTTTCTTTCAGTTTGTGACCTGTCTTCTCATTCTTTTGACAGTTTTTAGCATAGCAGACTTATTTTTTTTAATTTTAGTGAAGTCCAGCTCATTAATTGTTTCTTTTATGGATTGCAACTCTGGTGTTGTATCTAAGAAGTCATTGTGCTACTACTCAAGGCCACCTAGATTTTCCCCCGTGCTATCTTCTAAGAGTTTCTTAGTTTTGCATTTTACATTTAGGTCTATGTTCCCTTTTGAGTCAACTCTTGTAAAGGGTTCAAGATCTATGTCACTAGATGGATGTCTAGTTTGTTCAGCACCATTTTGCTCCATTGTATTGCCTTTATTCCTTTGTCAAAGATCAGTTGATTATATTTTGTGGGTCTCTTTTTGGACTCTCTATTCTGTTTCATTGACCTATTTGTCTAGTCTTTCACCAGTACCTCAGTGTCTCGATTACTGTTGCATTATGGTAAGCCTGGGAGTCAGTCTTCCAACTTTGTTCTTTAGAATTGAGTTTGTCAATCTGGATCTTTTACCTCTTGATATAAACTTTAGAATAGATTTGTCAGTATCCACAAAATAACTTGCTGAGATTTTTTATTTGGATTGTATTGAATCTATAGATCGAATTATTCTATAGAAAAACTTAGATCTTGACAATATTGAATCTTATTCATAATCATAGAATATCTTTCTATTTGTTTAGTTATTCCTTGATATCTTTCATAAAATTTTTAACTACTGTTTCATACCTAAAATATTGATTTGTGAAGTTATGTTTGAGTTATAAATATTTTCCTCTATAAAACTTAAACTTGATTATACAATGATCAGAGTTAGACTGGATTTTAAGGAAAGAAACAGGTACCCATGAACTGTAGGTATGCATACTTTTCCCAGTTGAGTTGTTTCTCTTTAGCAAAGCAGAAAACAACCATGTGCCTTTGACTCTCGCAATTTCAAAGCCCAAAGATTGGTGGAAGTACCTACTCGTTTCTGGATACAGATAAGTTTCCCAACAGAAAAGTATGAGTGTTATTTGAGACTTAGTTTGCAAAGGTGTTCATATAAGAAGAAAAAAATGTTGAATAATCAGATCGTAAGATAATGTTGTTCAAATTAAAAGCCTAAGGATTTACTTCTGCAGTAAAATTGAAAAAAAGAAGTGATTTTTATTATTTCCTTTATGAACATCTTAATAAGGACCCAATATCAGTTATTCGATTGTGTTTGCCATCAGGTCATATATTTAGTTATTAACTGTATATCAAGAACCTACCACATATCACCAATATAGTAGATTACAATTTAGCTGGAGAGATAGACATTTATAAATAATGATAATATGAGAACACTAGAATTAGAACAGTTTATATTTCAAAAAGAAGTGATAATTTGAGCTGGTCCTTAAAATATGAGTAGTTTTTATTAGCAGAGTAAAGGAGTTGAAGAGATGAAAGAGAATGGTCTGGCATTTTCAACAAATATTTATAGAACATCTGCTAAATGCCATCCGTATAATTAAGTTCATGCTTTCTTGGATTTTACAGGGGTATCGTCTAGCAATCTCAGACTTCACACTTAATGTGGCAAATGTGGTTATAAGAGAAGAGCATGGAACTGTGTGTGCACAGAGGAAAGCTTTCCTGTTCTAGTGTGGCCTTTCAGGTCCCTCTGAGAAGTTGGTTTCCAGGAAGGGCAAAGGCCAGGAGGTGTGGAGAGCACCACATACTACAGGAGCTAAGGGCTCAAGAGAATGTGAAAGGAGTAAATGCTAGGAAATGAGGCTGAATAAGCAACTAGGGGCACATTACAGAAAGCCTTGCAAATCACATCAAAACGATGGAGTGCTGTGGGATAGCTGTAGTACAAGGAGTAATGTGCTCAGGTGAGCATTTCACATGAGCACGCTTATTTTGTTATGAACATAGATTGAGAGGGGAGGCAACAGTAGGATCATGGACACCGATAAGGCTGCTGCATTAATTCTCGACGTTGTGATTTCCAAAATGAGAAATGCAGTGCGATAGAAAAGCAGGCAGGAAAAAATGTGATCATTGGGACTATCCAAGCAGAAAGCTTTGTTTTATTCTTTGTCAAATCAGACTTTTTTTTTCTATGTGGTCTTCTTTTGCAGTTATATTTCTTCTGTCTTTTCATTTGCTTGCACATGTTTATTCTACAGTGTCTTTTAGATTTCCCGTAATCTGCAGTTGTTATGGTGCTCTCTCCAGTTTGTTGAGTTTCTGACACTCTTTATACCTGCCATAGAATGTAACGTTCCTTAATGGTAAGATCATCTTCAGCGGGGAACATTTTTTCTGTAGTGACTCCACATGTCCTGAGTTATGTTTTCTTTTCTAGGCCCTAGGGATTTAGTGGGTCTTGAATAAATTTATATTAATTTTTTTTGCGGCAGCAGCTGCTGCTTCCTTTTCCTTCTTCTCCTCCTCCTCCTCCTCCTCCTCCTCCTCCTCCTCCTCCTCCTCCTCCTCCTCCTCCTCCTCCTCTTCCTTCCTTCCTTCCTTCTTCTTCTTTTTTACTTTACAAGATAATGTTTGATATATCTGCTGGGTTAAAAATCTTAGGAGAAATCACCTCCTCCTCCTCCCCCACCTGGTCACTATGCTGTTAATTTATACTACTATTTTGAATTGTTTTCTTTCTTTCTGGTAACTAAGAATTTCTCTTCTATTCTTAAATATATATTTTATCTAGTGTTATATGAGTTCAACAGTACAAGCAGTGAACATTTGACATGGCTTGTTTGCATCAGCAGTCAAATTTACTGTATTGTTAGGAGATTATCTATTGGGTTGGAATCACAGCTTCAGTTTTTCTCACTAGCTATGTGATCTTCTATGTTGGGATATTGAAATGTCTTCAGTACATGTAAGCTTGTTTTATTAATATTATTGATCTATGAACTGTATAACTTGGAAATATGTACTTGGGAATACATTGTAAGAGAGAAGCCCGAAATGGGGACATGATATTATAGATAAAACAACAACAAAAACAACAGCTTTTAGTAATGAAATCCATATTTTTAAAAGATAATTTTGAAGGATGGTTAAAATACAGGTTGATATTAGGATGTAAGAGGGAGGAAGAATAGCTAGGAATTATTTCAAAAGTCTAGGAACCTGTATTGAAACCCTAAACTGGTCAGAGATCATGGAAACACATCAAAGACAGAATTAACAATATATGGTGGCCATAGGCGATTAGGATGAAGCAGCATGGAGAGTGAAAGATAATTCACTTGACTGACAGAAGAGGAGGTGATGTACTCAGATGAAGGATGTAGAAGGAGAGATCTGTTGGCATGAATGGATGGTAACAAGTTCATTTGTTCATGCTCAAGTTAAAAAGTTTACAGTAATGAATTTCAGAGTTTCAAAAAAAAAAAAAAGGTCAAAACTAGAAATAAGGGTTTAGAGGTATTCAGTTTAGTTTAATTCGCAGTAATAAATAACATTTAGGAAAAAACTTCAGTCATATGAGGGTTAAGAGTGGAATACTGAGAATTAAAGTAAAAAGTTTTAAAGGAGTTCAGTTGGTTGGATTTGATCTAATAAATCATGGGGAAGTAAGTAAGTAGAAGCTGGTTTGCTCTTCTGAGCACCCATAGTTAAGCCTTCCCCACAAAAATGCCTTATGTTTACTGGATTTCATAGTAGTTGGAAAATTATTCAAACCAATGAATTCACTAGCTCTGTGTTCTTGAACAGATCATTGCACCAGATGTGGAAAATAAAATTTAATTTTTGGTAAGCCTAGCATGAGAATGTATACACACAAAAAAATGGCCTTTATTAATAAATAGTATAATGGTAAAATGATCGCCAGGCAGAACAAGATATATCTATTGGCTTCTCTATGAATATGGTTTGCAAAGGAAATTGATGTGCTTTTAGAGATTTACATGGGACTGCAGCACACTTTCAGAAAGCTGTTAGTAATCACCAAGTGATAAAAAATAGCTGGGGCACTTGGGCAATGATTTTTCAATCTTGGCTACAGCGATACACCGGCTCTGAAACCTTGAGTTTTATGTGCACAGATTCTTGAGCTCGATCCAGTCTCTACTGACTTTATACTAGACATGGAAGAAATTACCAAACAACAACAACAAAATGAAAAGGCATCGTCCCTGCTATCGAGGATTTTAATCAGGCATACGATATATATGTAACGTTTAATATTGGTGAGAGGACATTGGTCATTCAAGGGAGGGTTCCTGAGGGAATTTGATGATTAAGGCCTAATAGATGTTTCAAATGATGCATGGTTGTTAGGGACTATTTATGTTCATCCAATCCTTTTCTTTCTCTTTCTTCCCCATCTGTACCCTCAATTCGATCTCCATTACCATGCATGGCCTCACAAATAATACAGGTGCTCAAAACTTCCCTGGACCCCATACCCATAGATCTTTGAATGTTTCTAGTTTTTCTATATAACATACACCCATAGTGTTGCAGAATGGGAGATTAGGGGGGAAAACTTACCAACTGAATATCCCTGAAGCCTTTTTCTGTAATTAAAATTTTTTAACATTTGTAATAAATTACATAAATCATCACATTTTATATTATCAGCAGAAATATGTTTAAAGTTCTTCAACTTCTGACTTCTGGGTCTTTCACAAATTTCTTTTAGCTTCTGCATTTTTAATGTTGCTCTAGGCCGTCTGTCTCTACTAAGTGGTATACTTCCTTTTTTCTTTTTTATTTTATCCACTTGAGAATCTCATTTTTTTTTTCAATCATCTTTTAAAAAACTCACCAAGGTTCATTATAATTCATTATCCAGTGACTCCAAAATCAAGTCGATGTATTCAGTTTAAATGCTGTCATGTTTCTGTCACCCTTAAAAAAACATTCATAGAGGATCGAAATGTGCCCAACTTTATAATGGTATCTATACTCAACTGACTTTATTGACAAACCGAACTTGGTAATATGGCTCTCTTCCTCCCTTTTATCCTTTTAACACAGTTACTCTCAAGACAGGTCAAATTCAATTTCTATGAACTCTCAGGCATTGTTCAAAATCAAGAATTTATCGATTGACTGATATTTGAAGTAAATGAATGATAGGCTTAAAAGTATTTTTATCATATAGTGATATTCTTTTACAATAATACTATTTTTATGGTAAGACTAAAGTAGGTCAAACATTGAATTTTAATGGCATTTCAGAGGACAGTTAAATTTCATGGATTCCTAAATGTAGGACCAAAACTACCCATAAACACAACTTACATTAATTGAGGGCACTTTAAAGACCTGCAAAAATTAAATTTATGATACTGCCACACGATCTAAAATGTTGCGTTGTATGTTAAGAAGTTATTTCTTCAGAAAGCCCCAGTGTGAAAGACGTTTCCTAGGAGAATGACATTAAATTGACACATGTATTAACAAATGAGCACAGATTTCTTTAATGATAGAAGCAGAAAGCAAGACTGTGGAGCAGAGTTCTATGCATCAAGGACAATTTGACAAATGAGAGATGAATGAAACTGCACAAACATGCATGGCATTTTGAAGAAGGCAGGCCTGGGCCACACCGGGGATTTGTCCCCAGGCATAACGGACCAGGATGAGGGCTACAAGGCATCTCTCCAGCAGGGGGATGTTGTGAAGGTCAAGTTGAAGGGGAAGCATGAAATGCAAAAGGAAAAAGATACTCAATCCATAACCACTTGACCCAAGGGAAACACATCTATTTTAAACCATGATATTTTTGCTTTGGAGCAAAAATATTGCTCCAATATTTTTTATTATATATATTAGCTTATGTTCATATAGCAATTTATGATTATTGTTATGGTTTTAATTTTCTAGATTCTCTGAGCCCAATCAGGTGTGTCATAATCTTAGTCTATGTAAGGATTAAATTATTTCAAAAATACTTATTTAGCGCTTACCTGCACGAAGCTTAGGAGATGAAAAGGTGCATAAAAATGACCCTTAATCTTAAAGAACTCATAGAAGTATCATTAGATTCTCATGGACAGAGACAGTCGTGTAATAAATAATTATAATATGGTATGAAAAGTATAGTTAGAGAAAGAATTATATTCAGGGGCTACAGAGCATAGAGGGAATATAGGGTCATTATCATCAATAGTCAGTTTTACAAGGGCAACTTTGTCGAAGCCCAGTGTAAGGAGATTGGAAAGAGGGCAAAGGTTGCTTTCTAGTCTTCATGAGTGTACTTCTACTTGGGAAGGATGCTCCAAGAAAGGGGGCGATTCATAAATTGTTTACAAACATCATAGTTAACAAAATATATACATATGTATGTGCGTGTGTGTATATATTTAATAGGGTCTAATCTAAAAATTCGTTTCTGCTGCACCCAGTGTATGTTAATAGAAAAAGTAAACTGGTATAAAATCCAAAAGAAAAGGTAAAACATTCTTATGAATTCATGAGGATGCCTGCAAATAGTGTTAGAAAAGCTCTTTGTATTCTTTTGTGTATTTGTTTGACTAATTTTTTTTTTTTTTTGAACAATTGTAGTTCAGGACTATCCTTGGGCTTATTGCCTGACGAGTCAATGAACACATAACTGACTTGGTGGTGTTGGCGGACTCTGGATACTATTTTCTAATCGAACACATTTTCATGACTTTCTATTATAGAATATAAAATCATCAAATATGTACTAAATAATTATACATTTATTTCTTTGGTTAATTGAGATTTTTTTGGTCTTTCCAGAAGTTTCTATTTAAATAGTCTTAGAATTTTGACTTGCTTCCTTTCCTACTGCTACTATAAACAAATTGCCACAAATTTTGAAGTGCATTGTTTTCCACGTCTGGAGGCCAAAGTCAGAAACCAGTTTCACAGGGCTAAAATGAAGTTATCAGCAGTGCCGCCTTCCTTTTTTGGTGACTCTAGGAGAATATTGCCTGCCTTTTCCAGCTTCTAGAGGCTGCTTGCATTCCTACACTAATGATCCCTTTCTCCACCCTTGAATCCAACAGTGTAGCATATTCTCTTTCTGACCGCTGCTTCCACCCCTTCTTCTCTTTCTTCAACTCTGATCCTCAGGCCTCCTTCTTACAAGAATCCTTGTGATTACATTGGTCCCACTGGGATAATCCAGGCTGATCTCCCCATCTCATGATCCCTAACTTAATCACATCTACGAAATTCCTTTTACAATGTAAGGTAACATATCCACAGATTCCTGGGAGTAGAGCATGGATAAGGAAAAAGTTCTTGGAGAAACAGAACCGATATTGGAGGTCTTGTCTAGATTGAATAAAAGAGGTTAGAAAGAAAATGCTCGAATAGTAAAAGGAAGGAGGGAAAGGGAAGAGAAAAGAAGAGGGAAGGGAAGGAGAGAGAAAGGAAGGGAAGGGAAGAAGGAAAAATAAAGAAAAGTTTTAAAAAAAAGTAAATGGAAGAATCTATCCCAACCCCAATTTAAAAAAAAAAAAAAATGCACACTGCACAATTTGATCAAAGACAAAGTCTCAAGTAATTTCAAGGCCAGAGCTCCACTCCTTTGCCTCTAGCTGATGCTATCTCTGTTACACCTTATGTATTTAATGTTTATGGCCATATAACTCTAAATTATGAAGTAAAAATTTTAAAATATGGCCAGAAAAACCCACAAATACAGCCAGAGAAAGGTAATTATTTTTTTTTTCCCTTCCTGCTTTGTTCTCCAAAAGTTATATGGTTGTTTCAATGAATGCCTTTATAATTTAGATCTGTTTTAAAGTTGTTTTGAAAAGGAGACTGGAAATAAACTCAGACTTTCACAGAGAAAGCTCAGTGTGTTACAAAGAATTTTACATTTCTGGTCTGAGATTATATCACTACTTAGTGGTGGGGCCAAACCTCATCTCCTAAACTCAGGTTTCCTGTCTCCTAATTCAGTTCTCTTTCCACTAAATGCACTAGCTCAGTGATTCATTTGAGTTTAGATCTCTTTGCAATGCACAGACTACCCATGAGCCTCTTCCTTTCATAGACCAGTTAATCTATGAGCCAAGAGGATTTTCTTAGTATAGTCAATAAAATACACAGATGGACTCAGGTCTGTGGGGAGTCATAAAGGAAGATCATACTTGTCATGCAGACATGCTTCTCTCCATCACGAAGGAACTTCAAAACACCTGAGATGGACTGCTAGGAAATTTCTCCCCAAATTCATAGATTTTTCTATAGTAAACTTGGAAGCCTATCTAACCTTTTTTGCTTGCTGCTGTAAAGCTAAAATTTGCCTTAAAGTAAAAAGTTGTTTGAGCAGGGATTATTCTGTGGCTACGAATGAAGAGACATTGTTTATACACCCTGACAACTTGAATGATTCACTTTCCAAAAATGAGTAGCAGAAGGAGAACGTTTATTTGTTTATGTTTTAAAACACCCTAGAGAGCAAAAATTTTTGTAGTGTTTTTGAATTGCTCAGGCATTCCGTGCACTTTTAAGAACTGGCTAATATCCTGAACAATCTCAATTTATTCTCTGTTCACCCCGCCCTGAAGCCATTCTCTGCCCATCTCTGCCATGCAGTGTGCCCCTGTAGGATGATCCTTTGGTACTGCATCAAACAGGTGCTCTTGTCAGCAGGCATGATTCATATTGACACATGTTAAAGATGTTGACGAAGTCTTCATTCAAGTGGGGCTACTACAGTGGGGTTTTGTAATAGGAGAGAGATTGAATACAACAAAGGAAAGTGAGGATTTTAGAGCCATGGAGCAGATTCAGGAGGTGAGCGGATGGAAGATTTCCAACAGGAAGCATCAAGGGTAAGGAGAGATTCTGACTAACCTGACATAACAGGATTTAACCTGAAGTAACAGGATTTAACCTAATTTAACAGGATTCTTGCTGAGGGCAGGCCAAGAGTGATCAGACATCTCCTGGGGGATGGTGACGAAAGAGGAACCTATATAGATATCAAGGGTGATCAGATATCAACAGTATGGGATTCTGGATAAACAGACTTAGTAGGGTTCTTGTTAAAATCAGACAATACTGAGACTTTTGTGGAAGCCCGAAACTCAGGGCCGGGCTGAGAAGTGAGTTCAGAGAAGCCTGGCTAAAGTTTTCCTGAATTTTCCCTCTCTGCAGGCAAGACTCTGAACCACTCAATTCTTTCTTCCTTAGCTTGTACATTGCCTGTTTTTCCTCGTTCCCTTGCTCCATCTCTGACAGCCATCTAATCTTCTCTGCTCCTCTTCTTTAGCATCCTGAACACATCCTGGTGATCTCCCAGAGCTCTGTTCTTTGTTCCTTGCTCTATTCCAACATGCTTTTCCTAGGCAATCTAATCCCTTTTGTTGGTTTTAGTTTCTGTTTACCTGTAACTCTTAAATCTCTACCCCCATCAAAGATCTCTTCTTTGTCTTCCAGACCTGTATATCCAGTGTCTACTGGACATTTTCTTGTGGATGTCCTACAGGCATCTAAAACCCCACAAACTCCAAATAAATGCATATCATCTTTATCCCCAAACTTCTTCTTTCTTGCATTCTCCATGTTAGCAAGGGCCACCATTAGTA
Source organism: Rousettus aegyptiacus (assembly GCF_014176215.1). NCBI lineage: Eukaryota > Metazoa > Chordata > Mammalia > Chiroptera > Pteropodidae > Rousettus > Rousettus aegyptiacus. The sequence continues at coordinate 79,101,092 of NW_023416287.1, forward strand.
ACCCAGATACCAAAGTAGAAACCTGGCTATCATCCTAGATTCCCGTTCCCCTTCGCTTCCGTTCCCTGGTGCCCCGGTCAGCCAATAGTGACTCCTTATAGTTCTTACCATGACTTAGCCTTCTCCCTCTTCCTAAGTTCCCTGGAACTATCCTAGTTTACTTCCATACCATCTCAACCAGAATACCAGATAAGCCCCAATGCAATTCCCTATTTTGTGCTCGTATGTGTGTGTATGCACACATACACATACACATACTCATCAGATGTCTTTGATAGCTCCAAAATGTCAATTTAAATGCACTTTTTTATTGCTTAAGATTCTTCAATAAATTATTATATTCTGCAGGATAGGTTTGAAAATTTGGTTCATACCCTCCAGAATCTGACCCCTGCCAGCCTCTCTAGTCTTATTGCTGAAGGATAAAAGAACACCTGTGGTCTGGCTTTTCCAATGTTTCGTGCCTTGTATGTAGTAGGCATTCGATGGGTGTTTATTGTATGAATGAAAACTTTTATAGGAAGAACCTTTAGAGTGAAATCTGTTTGCAGTATTGTCAGGGAAGAGAACATTTAATGTGTACTAAATGAGATAGCTCTTACATTTGAGAGATTTGATATAATACATGATATTTCAGAAATTATATAATAAAGAGCCATGATTTTGTGGTATTTATGTATGTGTGTCTGTACATATAAATATTTAAATATATATAAACATTGTGTCTTTAAGAAGGTGTATATTTATATAAATATTTCAATACATTGAACCTGCTTTACTATTTGGCGTATTCAAGAAATATGACATTCTAATTGTTTGTATCTTCTGAATAATTAATCACTGTTTTCCTAACATTTAAAATAGGTTAAAGTAGAATGACATGGGGCATAATCAAACCTTTGTTACATCAAAAGATAGTTTATGGCACTGAGCATTTTATTTATCTTTAATAACTATTTTTTTATTTGTGAGAAAACAGAGAAACCTGTTTTTAGTCTACAGGTTTTCAATGTCCCAAAACTCAAAAATATTATACCATATTTAAATTGATCTCTAGAACACCTAAATCAGTATTACCCTCCAATGATTTTAACTAACAGAGATTTTTTCCCCATGTTGAGCTGAAAACATTATTTAGGGTGTGGTGTAAAGTTTCAGGACTGCTCAAAGCACTAATACCTACGAAACACATGTGGAAAATTTAATTTCCCCTTCCAGATAATGTGAATGAATGAAAAGAAATAATAAATGGAGTAGGGAGCGTTACTTGCCATTAATAAAGTAACTCCTCTGGCATGCTGTAGCTTGCGTTGGTAGAATTCGTGTTGGATGACACAGTTTCGTTTGAAGCCTCTGTAGAATTGTTTCTATTTAGTTAGTAACAAGCGGAGCCTGGGGTATGATTAGCCAAAATTACAACAGCAGTGCCCCGCTGTGCAGAGAAAGATTAGGGCATTTCCTCTAAGCAGCATCTTTAAAAGCCTGGCTCCTAAAACTAACATGAAGCTTCGGTTCTTTTGAATGGAGACTCTAGGGGATCAGAAAGGGTCATAATTACTAGCTAGGAATTGATGCTAAATTTGTTTATTTGCCGATTTTCTACCACTTTCTATAGTATGTAAATGAGAGTTTTACTTAGACAAAACATTCCCACCCTGAGACAGATGACAGCTGTTCAAGCCCAGGGAAGAACACACAGCTTTTTCCTCGGCCTTTTCTTCTTCAGCCAGCTTCCCAGGCCTCACTGAATCTGCCCAGAATTCCCTGACCAGGGGCTTCCACATTCTGATTGATTAGCCATCATATCAGAGCTTACTGCTTTGTAGCTCCCTTGCTACTGATTGGACGTTATGAACAGGGCCCAGAAAATTAGCTTGCTCAGCGCCATTGGGATTGTGGTCTGTTTAGCAGTGGAAGCCTAATTTCCTGTGACTCTAGTTAGTAGAATTGGCATCAGAGTGATAGGAGTTGCATATCTTTAGAAAAGAATCCGAACATCATTTCAAAGTTTACAATAGTGCTATGAGAGATGTGTGTGCGTGTGTGTGCATGTGTGTGTGCGTACCCAGGCTTCCAGTCCTCTAGCCAGGGGACCTTATAGAGTAGGGAATGGAGGAGGCAGGAGATGGGGACACACTCTGGCAGGAGATGGGAGCTACGTAGTTTTCAATTCTTGATTCCTCCACCTCTGTCTCCTTTATTCTTTTGTATTCTGCAATATCCTCTTAGAAATGACTCTGCAGTCGCACCCTCAGATCTCAGTCTTGTGACACCTCTGTAGGCGGAGGAAATTCAAGTTATGTGATAGCTGACACCTGCCAGTGATGGTCCGTCAAAGGTGGAGCATTTGTCCCCTCTTCTTCTCTTAGCCCTGCAGTCTATCTTTCAGATATTTAGTCCCCATAGCCACAAACTTCAGCATCCCCCTCAGGCATGGCTTCCTCAGCTACGTTGTGTTGCCTGAATCTCCCCAACAATTTCAGAATCCCATTGCCCTCTCTGTACTTGGATAGAAGGTGAGCTCAGAAACTAATTCACATTAAGATGCTGATGACTAATTTCACATTAATCCGCGGCCTCCCTTAGAATGATGTGGATTTAAAACAGGGCTATGAAGGAAGGAAATGTATGAACATAGAGGAAAAATCATGTCCACTGATCAAGTATAATCAGCCTGGTAGATGTCTGAAAAAGAAACTCTAGGCAGGGGAGATAGTTTCATTTTCTTTCAAATTTTAAGTCATAGGTTGGTATTCATAACAGAAATATATATGTTTATATAATAAGTATATATTTAAATATATAAATATATAAGTTTACATATAATGTATAAATATATGTAAAATTATATATTTAATTATGTAATTAAATATATATTTGATATATCTAGTATATATACTTAGTATAGCTACATATTTAGTATATTTATATTTATATACAGTATTTATATATTGAGGAGCAGACTCTGCCTTTACACATAAGTTGCCTTAAGGAGGATTCGCTCAACATGGCACTAATTAAAACATAATTAAGTAAATAGAAATAGGCAAAAACTCTTACTAGCCTTTTATTTCTGCTCCCTTTAATAATAAACAAGGAGATAGGCCCCACGGCCCCCAAATCAAGAAGTGGGTGTTTTATCAGCTGTTTGAAATAGATTTCTGTGTTAAGAGATCTATACAAATATGTACATACAAATTACTCTCACATTTCTTTTAAAAGCAGCTCTGTGATAGTTTTCGTTCCCTGTACACATCGAGATGGGTATGTCTACATAAAAACTACATATGCATACATTCACATATATGCCTTTGTGAATGCAGGGTCCCCCCAAAATGTGAAACTCCAACACTGGGAAAGTAAAATCTGCCTTGTCCATGTTTTCCTCCCTCTTCAGTGCTCTGTGACCACAAATGTGCTTGTCATTTGAGGACACGTGGTGGGACAGCTGCCGTCCCTTCTCAGTGGTACTCGATGCCGTTGAAGAGGAGAGACGTACTGTTTATTCGGTGCTCAGGATTAAGCTGGCTTGGTATCCATTGCTGCTTTACATTACTCCCAGACATATCACTGCATATAGTTTTGAATGGCTCTCTGCTGTCGTTTTATGTGGGTGCACTGGGCCATGCAGTCTGCAGCCACTGCATTGCAAATGGAAGGAGGTAAGAATGCAGCCACAGAGAAATAGGTTCAGCTCCAACATGGAACAGGGCAGATTTCATGTTCATTTCCTACTTGGTCACTTAGGCAGAGTTTTCCTGCTAACGCAGTGTTGGAACTTAGTAACTGTTCAATAAATGTTTGCTGAATGGGTAAATGAATGAGGAACAGATACATTATTTGTCTTCAGTGGGGTCTTTCTTTACCTAGATCTTCAATATAATATAGTCTATAGAAGATGAGGTTAAAACAATAGATATTCTTTATTGAAAATTATTAAAGTTTAATAATTTTAACTAAAGGCATCACAAAATCTTCAAATTAATAAAAATGGTAGTTTTTTTCAACAAAATACATTAGAGTGAATTTGTATATCCCTTTTTAAGTTTATTAAGTTTGTACTAAATAATACCATCTATATTTTAAATATTTTTTCAAATTTCATGGCATTTAAAAATACTTATCTATCTTGTTTATCCAATCACAGGTGGCCTGGGAAAGTCGGGTTTTGCTCTTCTTCTCCCATGGTTTTGATGTCTAAGAAAAATGTTACCTCCGCCCTTTCATTTTCAGAGCTCTGACTCTGCGTATTCATGGGGCAGCGTGGGATTTCCTTTCCTCCCACAGGCTTTGTGTTCCATGAGTTCACAGGGAGGTGGATCTTAGCGTCTGAAGAGACCTTAGAGATCTGTGGACTGACTTCTTGACTGTGGTCAAAAAAGTACCATTTTCACTCACTTATAGCAGAAATCCCTGGGAGGCCTAGAGCAGAAGTGTGTGAGATTAAAAAGCTGGCAAAGCGGAGGGGAGAGAAGGCTAGAACTTAAGGACTTTTTTTTGAACAACTGATGTTTATTTGAGCCCTCTTTATCTTTCATTTCTGTAAGTGGCAAAACCAAATGTTTTAAAAATTCATTCAGCGTTTCCAAGACTCATTGAATGTCTTTTCCTGTTAGACACGTTGGCCATTCATATGCTATTGTGTTTGTTCGTGTGTGTTTTAAATAACAGACCACCCTCTATAATAGGGAGAGAAGATATATAAAAATTTAATTTCGTGAGTTAATACTTTTTATGCCAATGAAATGTAATATTTTAATTGAAAAATAGTGTATATTCTGAAGAGTATATCATATATGTACAACAATGTTTTTATTTTTACTTCAGTAATAAAACAAGAATTTGGGATATAAAGATGTGTTAAAACAAGGGCAAGCCTGATACAAATTTACTGCAGCTTGAAATTCAGGTCTGCATATCTTTAGTAGAATCTGGCAGTATGCAGAGGTAGAAATAAGGAAGCATCCTCTAATGGTGTTCATACAGGTAGCATGATGTCCTGAAAGTGAAGACACCTAGGTCTTTTATCTGTTGCTAATATTAACTGGGTGGGATGTGGGGAGGTTGGGGTGAAATAGGTCATCATTAAGGTCTGTTTCAGCTCTAACAAAGCTACTAATGAAATGTTGATTGTCAAACAGAAAATGTTTGGCTGAAGGAGCCACATTTGCATGAGGCTGCCCTAAACCACTCTGAATGTTAATATGTGCCAGAGGACTTCTAGCAAATCAAAAAACAAGTGCTGCTAAAATGAATTTATAAGAAAAAGAATGATTATTTGGCGTGGAAAGCCAGAGGGTGGCTTATAGAATCTAATGCAGGGAGGCTTAGAGAATATCTGAGAATAAACACTAATGGTATTATCTGAGCCTACATTGTAAGGAGAATCCAAATGACCCACTGTGTCCCCTTGTCATTTTCCACTTGTAATGCAGATAGCTAATTTTTATTTTTCAGTTTCCATTTTAAAACAAAACCCAGAAGTGATGACTGCAGTGGAAGACCGAAAGTTGTTTGGAGGAAATTATAATGTGTCATCTCGTCTGTAACCTTAACCTTTAAAAAGTATTGTTAACCTGTAGCAACTTTATGTAAAATTATATTTTGCTCTCAGATCACATACAAAATACTCCAGACATTTATCACAGATATTTGAAAATGTGGTTGGGTTTCATTTCCAGGGAATTTCACTTAACATATTTCTACCCCATTCACACTCTACGTCCAGAACAGTCTCCATCGAAAGCAAATGAAGAGTCTCGGTACTTGTTTTGAATTGCTTGCTTCCTTTTTGCCATCTCATTGCTGACCCTAAAGAAAAAAGGTCCATCTTAGCAGCAGGTTGGCCAGGGCTGCCATAACAACACACAGCCTGAGTGGACCAAACAACAGATATTTACCTTATCACAGTTCTGGAGGCTATAGTCCAAGATCAAGGTGTTGGCATGTATGTATGTGTGTGTAGGGGCGGAGATCTCAGGGTGTCTTGGTGTCTCTTTCTATAGGGACATCTATCCTATAAGGGCCCATCAGCCTTATGACCTCATTTAACCTTAATTCCCTTCTTAAAGGTCCTTTCTTCAAATATAGTCACATTGGGAAGTAGGACTTCAATATATGAATTTTGGGGTACATAATTCAGCTCATAATATCCTTTACAATTATATCCAATTATAATCTTTACTGTCTCGCAAATTTCTTAATTCAATGACCAAGGATACTTCCAGATTTTCTTTTCCAACCAGACTTTAGTTGAAGAATAAAACATAAACCCAAGAGGATTTAATTTTCTTTTCCTGAGGGAATACTATTTTGGTATCCAAATTTTAAATGTAAGTCCACCTCCTAAAGGAAAGAAATAATGGTCACCTCCTGCTTCCACTGTCTAAAAAATGCAAACACACAGAGCTTATCTCTGAATCTATTTGTAAAGAGTGCACAGTTCTTCAAATGAAAACTATAGAAAGACATACAATTTTTGTATTATTCTTGAATGTTCTTTTAAGGTTTAGTAAGTTCTCGCTCATTCATTCTGATACATTTTAAATAAATACCTGCTATGCCTCAATCACTAACCTAGGCAGTGGTTCGGCAATAAGCAGTTTTTCTCTTTAAGAAGCTCAAAATGCCATAGCCTGAATGATAAAATATATGGTCATTGTTTCTCATGCTAAGTAAACTTTTTTTATGTTTGCCTTTAGTTTATTGTTTTATGCTACTTTTTTTTTTTTTTTTTTTTTTTTTTTTTGCTTAATGCTCATTGTTAACCTCAGTCATTTTTGCTGGGAGAAAATAATAATGAAAGGAAAATGAAATCAAGTGTTTTAAAATATGTTCATCTGTATAATAATGGATTAGGCTAGATCAGTGGTTTTCAGCTCTGGTTATTTATGAGCAGCACCTGAGAGCTGTAAAAATGTGTCCTGGACCCCAGAGACTCTGATTTATTTGCTCTTTGATGGCTCCTAACCATTGATGTACTTTAAAAAGACCCCCCTGGTGACTCTAATGTGCAGCCAAAATTGGGAACAGCTGAGGTAGGTATCACTAAGACTCTCACTGATCTAAAATGTTTGTCTCCATAGATTCCTAGATTTTCTTCACAAATCCGAAATTACCTTCTAGAATAATTTGGGGAAGTTACTTGTGTTCCTTTTCAGGTATGTAATGAAGGGACTGTTAATGATGCTTCTAGTAATAAATCTGTGGGAGACTGAATTAAACTTGTATAAGTTCAAGTAGTTTAAATGTAACATAAGTGTGGGGACTACAGAAAAAATGATAGTATTAAAATGAGCAGAAAGAGAAGACCTTGTCTAGTATGCTAAGTACTTCTGAATTTACCTTGAAAAGTGATCATTTGCCGTTGAAAAGATATCAAGCAATGGAGGGTCCTAAAGAGCTCTATGATTTAGAAAGATCAGATGGGAAGGAGAATGGAGAATGAATGGAAAAGGGACAATACTAAAGACAAGACAACTAGAAAATTGAGAAGCCATTACAGCAATCGAGATGGAGACAGGGAGAATGGATTAGTAACAAGATAAATTTTTAAACAATCAATAGAAGTTATGGAAAATTGAGAAATCTGTGCTTTTAATTTTGGCAAATGCATGGTTTGGTGAAACTTGGAAAAAGAAATAAGATAAGAGGGTGAGATATGGGTAATGATTTTAAAACATGCTGAGTTTTTGGAACATTTAAGGCGAGTTATTTAGTGTAGTTAGATCCTTATGGAAAGAGGTTTAAGCTATATAAAAAGTATGCAGTTGTACTGAAAGGAAGATGAACAAAATCGATTTCAGGGAAAGTGTAGTTCAGGAGGAAGGTGTGGACAGAACCGTAGTTTAAAAGAGGTAGAGAAAAATAAGAAATAGACATTAAAAACAGAAAGATGAGCAAGATCTTGAACAAAGCAATGTCTTGAAGGTTGAAGTAGAAGAGAATTTTAGCAAGGGGGAGGTAGTCAGTAGTGTCAAACTCTGCAAAGAGGCGAAATAATAATTGCTACATGTTTTGAGGGCCAGTTTTTGAGTCGCTTTTATGTGTATCAATTTACTTCATTCTCATAGTAACTCTGGGAGGTAAGTGTTATTATTAGCTCGTTTTATAGGTGAGGAAACCAGAGTGCAGCTAGGATTTTGACAAAAATGCCGCAATTAATAAATGGCACCTTGAGGTTATAAGTCTGGGGAGTCTGACCCCAGGAGTCATGTTCTTACCGATCTTGCTGAGCTGCTGGTAGGGTGAAGAGTAAGGACTATGAAGTATCCGGTATACTTAGAAACTAGAAAGTGACCTTGGTAAGAGCAGAGTTCAGTAAATGGCACGGATCTCAAACTGTGGGGAGTGGAAAAGAGAATTCAAGGTAAGGAAAGGGGCTCTTTTCAATGCCTCATGTGTGAAGGAAAGCATAATAAGGTGATACCTTGAAGGTGTCTTAGTATAAAAAAGGTTATATTTAAAGATGGAAGAAGTAGAATATACTTATATTGTCAAAAAAATAGCCAAAAGAAATGCAAAGTATGGAGCGATAGGAGATAAATCATTAAGATAGATTCCCATGAAGGTAAGGGGGGAGGGGAACCTAATGTAGGGAGAAAAAATCGGTGTTAACTACCTCTTCCCATGAGAGAGGAGAAAAGGGGAGGTCGTGGAAGTAACAGCACATCAGGGTCAGGAAGTTGCGAATCAATGTTTACAGATTCCTTTCGTTCCCCCCATGACATAGGAAGTAGCGGAGGGTCTGCTAGCCTCTGGACTCTCCACATCGCTCTGCTCCAGCTTTGTCAACAGGCATCAGCATTGCTAACTCACACATTCAGTGTGGAGCCACCTTTCTCAATCAGCACGGTCTTTAAGTTTTATGTATTGAATTCAGTTAATATTTCCTCTTCTCAGGAAGGAGGAAGGGCAGTAGCAAGCAAAAAATAGCTCTCAGTCAAAGAATAGCAAAAGACAGGCTCTTGCATAGCTGTGTCTGGGGTGACTCACGAGGAGTCAGATTGATTTGCAGTTTGCCGCTACCTCTCAGTGTACTGAATTAGAAGAGTAGCAACGGGTAACACATCCAGTCAGATTGGCACTGATTGGCCTGCCTGTGGAAAGGATGTGAACGGAATTAATAACACATCTAACTTAAGCAGGAAAAACCTTGGAGGAAAGATGTCTTCAGATGAAATCCCAAATGCAGACTTTATCCCCCTCTCACCGAACAGGCGGAGTTGGTTGCAAAGGGCAACTTCAACAACTTTGCACAGGCAGCCCAGTCACTGTCATTCTAACTTGAAAAGGAAAGGGGATGTCAGTTCTCCAGAAAGCACACCTCCCCTGAGACCTAGGCACGCATTTCTTGTTCAATCACTGTATTTAATTCAATTATCTGCCCCCGCCACCCCCAACTGTCTGCCTTACAAGGAAGGTTGGGAGGGGAGTGTTGCTTGATGCTTCTGCCGGTCCCAAAAGATGTACATTCTTTATTAGGAAATTCAATAAAGGATGAGCTCTTACTCTTCCAGCTGCTTCCTCTGGAGAGTTGTCAGCTCCAGCTGCCTGCAGCAGCAAGATGACCGGGTCTACACAATGAAGTGGTTTTGTGTGTGTGTGTGTGTGTGTGTGTGTGTGTGTGTGTGTGTGTGTTTTGTTTTGTTTTGTTTTGTTTTTTACATTGGATTCAGGTAACTGTATTTTTTTTAAAGGAGGACTTATTTTCAATGACACTTAATTTATTATTTTTGGATATGAAAACTACCACAGAATCTTCTTCAGTACTAGAATTTTCAGACTCCGGTTTTCCAGGTAGAGTTATATATTTAGGTCTAATAATTTCCCTTCCTTCTTTTTTATTTATTTATTTATTTATATTATTTTTTTATCTGTCTCCTGTTTACCCATTCCAAGGGACCACTAAGATTAGAATCGCTATAAGATGGTAAAGAAGAAGAGAAAAAAAAATATCAGTTTACCTAACTGTTATTTTTTTTTTAAGCAGTGCTTGTAATAAAACAAATTTATGAGGGTAAAACTACAAAAAAATACTTACAAAGTAAAAGAGAAGTCTTTTAAAATTTGTGAAGTCTTGTATTTTCTTAGAGTAATGGATGTATACCCTTGACAATAAAGGAGTCATTGATGGTTAAAGTTTTCTTAAGTTGGTGAAGAAAAGTATCTCTTTCATCTCATATAATACATAACTCATGAAGTGAAGAAAAAGATATGAATAGACCATACCAAATACAGTTTAGCTAGGCTAAACTGATTTTTGTATCAATACAAAAATTGTATTATTTCAGAGTGTAAATGTATTGCTGTTACTTTTCTTTAAATAGACCGATAATGCCCATGAAGATATATCACAAGTTAGTATTTTCCAGATTTGAGTCTATACAGAACCTCTTTAAGAAAAGAAATTTTCAGGCCCTCAGTAACATAGCTCTTTCAATTCTGAGAAATATTGGCTAAAGATTCCAAGCCTTAGAGCATGGATATATCTAACTGTATATCCTCTTAGCAAATTATACATATTATCTTTATACTGATAAAATCATTGTAGATTCCAATTGCAATGAAAACTAAAAAACGAAGCAACCATAAAACATAAAACTTGTGTGCCTATGAGTTTGTCTGCAGACTCAGTATGAAAAACACTTGAAGCACTGCTTAACCAAAACTTAAGACTTCAACAATTATATTTTTATACATATGTTAAATGGCTGATGTCATCCGAGCCTTCTCTTTAATTCAGTCTCTCTCTAAATCCTGCTTCCAAGTCCCCCTCCCTCCTCCTCATAGTACCTGAGCAGTAATGAAATGACTGTCAACTAAAATGAATATCTTCTGAAATTCTTTCCCCAATGGTTTGGCAGGACTATTTCTTTTTTTTTTTTCTCCATTGAGACTGGGAAAAAAGTGTTTTCTTTGAACGCCGATCTCATTAAGAGCTTATTTAGTCATAGATATGTCTCCATAAGTGTTATAAACAACATATACTTATTGAATAACAATAAATGTGGGCGAGAGTGGCACAATTAATGTTCTAGAAGATCAACAAATAATATTTTTAAAAATCTTTATGAATAATTCCCCATCAGTAAGTTTATTGAGGAAGACATTTTTTTAAATGTAAATTCACATTTTTCCTTAAGTATTAACTGTCTCGATGGGAAGATTAGGATTATACACATCAATAGATATTGATAAATACAAGCAAATGAGTAATGAAGTAGACATAGAGAAATAGTGGAAAGAAGATTTTGAAAAAAGTAAAATTTAAGCAGGGTCTTGGAAGGAAAACAGGATTGGGATAAATAAAATGGAAGCAAGAAGATACTCCAGGCAGGAAGCATCACAGAGTTAGGGGTGGGAAATTTTATTTGGCGAATGGAGAGTAGAACAATAAGTCTGAAGTTAGAGGCTCTTATAGAGAGCTTTCCCAGGAAGCTTCAGGAAGAACGATTGCTAAGCACTTTGAACTCAGTTGCTGGAGGTGTGTGAGCAGGGCACCAAAATGAAGAACACAGCACTTCTGGGCAATTAACTTGACAGCATCAAGAAGAAGGATATAAAAGGAGAAGGAACCAAAAAACTCAATTCAGGTAGTTGCTTATTTTTGTTTTCTACAGTGAAAGACCTTGAGGACGGTATAGATAGTTATCTTTCATTCATGGCCCTTTCTTCAATAACAAGTAAGAAGAGCAGTGCACAGGATGACAAACTGAGGACAGTTGTGAAAGTCAGTGTTCTCACAGAAGTGTGCTTCTCCACGCAGGGCTGTGAGGTTGGCTCTGTAAATCTGAACACTGTGGTTTTCCTCTGCTTTTGTTCTTTGCTCTCCTTACCTGAGCACTCTGTCACTTGCTGAGGGCAGTATTTCTCAACATTGGTGCTATTGACTTTTGGATCTGGATAATTCCTTGTTCTGAGAGGCAGTCAGGTCCCTGGTATCTACCCACTAAATACCAGTAGCATCTCCCGTTACCAGAAATATCTCCAGACACTGCCAGATGTCCCCTGGGGACAAAATCACCACCTGATAGGAGCCACTGACTTAGAAAAACACAGATCATATTGTTAAATTTTAACCATTTGTGACAGAAGAGCAATTCTTTCCCATCTTGTATATTACTAGACTGTGGACTTTGTAAGAACTGGAGGCATCAGAGACCCACAAATATCAGCATGTCATGTGCTATGCTTCCTCCATTGACACATTCCAACTTTTATCGTATTTGTCAACCGTTTAGCAAGAATGTGACATTGTCCCTCTAACTCATGGATTGTCTGTGGGTCCCAGTTTGCCTGGAGGAGCCTGATTTACACCAATTCTCTCCATTCCTATCTGGATAGTACCCTCTTTATAAAGTAAATTAGATGACTGCACTAATATGGATATTACTAGAACTGTGAAAGAACAATCAGGGGAATCTAGGGGTAAGGGAGGCAAAGAGGCAAATCGCCACTATAGTTGTCCCAGGTAATAGTTCATGGAGAAGATGCTATAGTTCAGACTTGAGAGAACACCGAGAGTTAACCAGGAAGAATGGCCAGAAGGTTTACAAGACAGAGGCAACGGGACAAGACACTGAAATGAATAAATTGGATTTAGACCAAGAGCCTAATATGAAAATCTAAAGTCATTTTTGCAAGCTCGACTTCAATTTTGTATCTACCTATTGAATTGTTATCCTATCTGGCAAAACGGTCAGTGGCATTTTGAGGCTATATATTCTAAATGTGACCAACATTTATCTTTTATAAAAGGAAGAGGATTGATTGCTAGAAATTGTCCAGAAGGAGAGGAGGGTCAGTCCCTTAGCCATGGGTTTGTATATCTGGTGATATTAAAATGCACCAATCACTTTCTCTTTTTTTCATCTCAATGTTTTTAGCCCAGACGTAACTACAGAGGAACCAGCATGCCATTACACATATATAGATTTCAAAGACTTGGGAAGAAATCTTATTTTAGCATCTGTAGTTGGTTTTATTAAAAGCAGTTTAAATTCTCCTGCCTAGAGCAGTTTGGAATTATAGAGATGGGCTGCAGAAATTTACATTTTAATTGAGGCAGAAGACAAAATAGGGCATGCTGCAGCATCCACACATTACAAGGAAGAATAAATAAGATATGTATCAGCTGGGAGAAAAGAAATGACTGGTCGTTTTTCACTGCTTCCTGCACTTAATTTTTTCATATGGCAGTGAGCCGAGTTAGGCTTGCTATGCAAAGACAGTTTTTCCAGTCAAAATGTTTACCGTTTCCTAGTCTTCACATTGAAATATTGTTATAGTGTGGTGTAAATATGCAAATACTGAAACAATCATGGATATGTGTGTACAAGTGTGTATGGCAGTGTCTATAAATATAACATTTCAAATACCTGTAAATATAAATAACATCAATAAACTACATAGGAAATGATTTTAAAGTGTGGGATGTAACAGAATTATTGACATGTAATTCATCTGTTAAATACTATAATTTGATCATTGTTTGTAAGTTTTGTAGGAATAGAAATTTTCTCTGTGGACAAATTTTTGCCTTGAGTTCAGAGTGGAAGTCTTTCTGAAGAGTGAGGAGGACCCCAGCTTTCAAACTTGAAGACTTACCTATATTTGACAGCCACCTTGAAAAAATATTCTGTAGATTTTTTTTCCATATTCATTATATGTTTGAGTCATTCATAGGAAGTTCAGTTAAACATTCAATTGTCATAAAAGAAAAACAATATATACTTAAAAGGTATAAGGAGAGTTTTTTTTCAAAGTATTGTGTTAATATGGAAATGATTCTCAGAAAATTGCTGTAATTAAAAATATTTACACATTTGTTTAAACCTTCATCAACTTTATGGTATCTTCTATAGACTGTACATGTATCCTTATATTTTTCGCATGCTCTTTTGAAATCATAACTGAAGATTAATTGTAAAATTGAAAACCAGCAAACATTATATTACTATATTATGATTATTTAATGCAGAGCCAAGTCCTTTATTGGACCCATTGAAAGGAAATGTAATTCTTTGTCCTAAAGCATGTGTTTTTCAAGTATGGAGATCAAATGGATTCTTAGCCACCAAAACTTGTACTAATTTGCCTTATATTTTGACTATAAATTGCTTTTTTGCTTTTCCTGGAATTTTAAAACGACATTTATAGTCTTTAAAAAATAATAACACGTCTCCACCTTATCACTAAGATTACTCATTTCTCAATTATGTACTATTATTATTTTTCTTAAAGATATTCTCCCTTCCTCCTTGGAGCTGTCTAATTACTGTTCTAATCTGTTTTGAGATATATATATATATATATATATATATATATATCAAATATACATATACATACATACATATATATATGTATATATGTATGTATATATATATATGTATATTGAGAATGAGAGAGAGAGAGAGAGAGAGTGAGAGTGTTAGTTAGTTCTGACCTAAAGCTGTCATCTCAGGATTTCTTTATTTTTTCTTTTATTCTTAGTCCGGTACTATTTGGTTTTGCTTGTGATGTTTTAATCTCTGTATGCCTCTTCCATACTTGGGTTCCCTTTTTGGTTTTTGCCTTTCTCTCTTTTGGACATCCACAAGCAATGTTTCAGAAGGTATTTGGAAACCAAAACTTTTGAGTCCTTGTATATCTCAGGTGTCATCTTTTTGCTATTAAATTAATAGTGTGACCGAAAGTAGATTTTGATGTTCAAAATTATTTTCCTACAGAATTTTGAAGACACTGCTCTATTGTCTTGCGATATTCAGCATTGCTGATAAAAATGATAATGCCAGTTTGATTCTCATTCTTTTGTCGATAGGCAGCTTTTCCTTTTGTAAGCTTTTGTAATCTTCTCTGAATCTTTGAAGACTTGACATTTCGTATAGCTATGAGTACGTGTGGGTCTTACTGGGCACTTAACCACATAACAGCCACTTTATTTTGAAGAGTATTGTCTCTTTTTTTGTTTTAGGTCAGATTATTTTTTTTCCTATTTTCCTTTTTTTTTCCAGTCCTTACATTTTCTATTTCTTCTCTTCTTAAAACTCTTATTAGATGTGAGTATTCTTTGCCAATTCTCTATATCTGTTATCCTTTTTCTTAGTTTCTGTTCATTTACCTTTTTGTTGAGTGCAAAAATAAGATTTCCTAATTTCTTACAGCTTTTTAAGCTTTAAGAACTCTTTATTCTTAGATTTCTCTTTATCATAACACCTTGTTCTGCTTTATAGATACAATAGTTTCTCAAATCGGTGATGAAAATATATGGTAAATTTCTTTTCTATGCCTTGTAATATCCCAGTGGCTCTTAGGGTTGGCGGTTCTCTTAGCTCATTTTGGTTTCTTTGCATTGTATTGTTAATTTTCTAAATGTGTTTGGTAATCATTAATTTATGAAAGAAATGTGAATGCATGTTGAGTAATATAAGTCTCTGTCATGTAAATTTTGGTCTATCACTCCAGATTAGGGCTGATCAAGTGGGTTAGTGACCTGAGTGATGGAAGGAGAGTGATAGGAGAGGTAGCAGAAAAATATGTTAGAAAGTTCACAAAAAAAGAATGGCTTAAGCCTCAGCTCCCCCTTTGCAAGTCATTAAATTTTTTTTTAGCAGTGGTTGGTGGTGAATGGCACAGGATTTCCTTGGACCCATCTGCCTCATTTTCCTGCCCCACTTTCTATATTTACTCTACATCTCTGGGCCTTTGCTATGAAGAATAGCTCCCAGCACCTTACAGGCTTTGTCTTGAAATATTTTAAGTCTTAGTTTCACCTGCTTCTTTGAAACATTAATATGAGTTCACTCCTTTTCCAGATATCCATCCAAAAATGCTGCTCTATTGAGACCTAGCCATCCCCTCAATCCAATCTTTTTTTTTTTTTTTTTTTAGAACTGGAAAATATAGATTTATTTTGTTTTGGTTTGTCCCGTCTAATTGCAATAGGATTTTGGAAGGAGATAAAATAACATCTTAACTCTGATATTTCCTACCAGAACCAATATTTTCAAGTAAAAAAAAAAAAACAAACTCAAAAAACCCAAGGATTGTCCACTCTTCTTTCTTTCTATACGGATGCTCTGGTTAAGAAGCAGCAAAAACAATCAAAGTTTCCGCCAGGACAATGAGCTCTATGGTTCTCTGTTCTACCGCATCTGTCCATGCACAGTGGCCATCAGGTAGAACAGGTAAGGCAAAATGGCAAAACAATGTGAGATTTCCAAGAAATGTTTTTTTAGCTTGAAGGCATAGTACAATCAAGTTGTTTTACAACCTCCGACCATTACCTTGTAACTTTATCATTTGTTGACTGCACAATTGCTGCCAAACTCTATGTCAAACATCCCCCAAGATGGATGGAAAAAAATGTGTTTCTTGGTCATTGATTAATCTTCATGTAGGTGTTCTCATTATTTATAACATTTAATATAAAACAGAATGGAGTGTATACCTCAGGAAATTGGCACTGGGACCCACAATTGGTTGACTTCGTCTGTGTATACAGCGTACTGCATTCCTGGGCTCATAGGCCTCTGAACCCTGGGCAGTCCTCATTGACTTTTTCATTTTTCTCATTGTCTCTTCTGAATTTCCTGATTTACCACATTCTGTTTCTATTATTATAATATAAAAAATACTTCCAAAATGAACAAATACATTTCATATAATTATTACTTAATCTAGTGCATTTTTTTCCTGACAAAGTCATGGTTTTCCTTCTTATCAGTATTGCCCAGCAAGAAAGCTCAAGCTATTTAACCAGCAAAGCTGCCAATATTTACAGCTTTGTAAGTCAGTAGAGGAATTTAGGTAATTTGTTTTTTAGTGTTTACTGGTTACTTGATGAATATTGTGCTTGGGGTTTTATTTATTTATGTTCTACCTTATTCCAAAAATAATTTAACATCTTGAACATTACAGAGCATAAAATGTAAAGAATTAGAATCTGAGCACTGTATAATTCAAACAAAATTTGACCAAAATTAGCTTATCAAATGGGGAAGCTCTGGAGGTTTATATAATGTTATGCATGCTTTAAATTTCTGGGTGTTACTGTAAAAATAAATTAGTCTGTTCTCTTAGTTTATACAATTATTAAAGAAAGATAAAGCATCAAATTCACATACTGTAGGGCTATGTGTACTGAAACATTCAGATGATTGATGTTTTTTTCTGTTTATAAAAGGATTGCTCCTCTGTAGGCATCAAAGAAAGATGTTCTGTGAGAAAAATTCACACATATTTAAAATATAAAAAACTTCTCAATTATGTACTTTAACTGGTTTTCATTCAGTCTTTATTATACATCTAGTTGTAGAATCTATAATAAATTAGGAGTCCATTATTTTTTTAAAAAAAAAACATGATTTAAATATTGAAAATAAAGCATTTTATACTCAAATGTTTATGTTTCTATAAGTTTTAAAAAAAAGTTACTCCTGTTTACATATTGTGCATGTAAAAGTTTGATCTTTCTATTAGAAAGAAGAAAGGTCTGAACTGTGTATGAAGAAATTTCCAGTAGCATTTCTACATGTATTTAGAACAGTCTCTCTTGAAAATTACACTTGTGTGGGTCATGCTGTATTTTCACAGCAATGTACTCACTGCTTCCTGGAATTGACTTGTAAATGATGAAACCATTTTGTTTTGTTTTATTTTGTTTTGTTTTACATGATGATTTTTTAAAAATTCAAGCAGGAATTACTTTAACATCTACTAAGATAGTACTTTGGCTATCTAGAACATGGCATTTTTTATGAAACAACATAATAGAATATCTCTTCTGTTTAAAACCTCTTAAAATAATGTGGTCCTACATCTTTAGAGATATTTTTCTTTAATTGTAGTGGGTGAAGATAAATGGAGAAGAATTTAATTCATATATTTTTTCTCTCAAAATAATTATACCTTTCATTGAAATGTGTTATTTTAATCTTCAGAATGTTGAACATAATTTTATTTATTAGAACTATATATGCAACAGGATTGTTTCTCTGATGTTATTTTGGAAAAGCTAGTCACTGAACATAGTGAAGACATTGCATCTTGCGTCATTCTCTATTCTTGAGAAAGAACAGATGCAAATAGGACATAAACTTTGGGAACACATCACACATTAACACAATATCTCTTCTCCTACCCCTTGAAATTGAGTTTCTTTTTAAAAACAGGAATGATAAAACTTACCATGATATGGTTTGATTCTCTGTAAATTACTAACTTAGAGTACAGAATAACTATTATGGCTGCTACTCTGATCGGAGTGTTAGAAAACAATTTCCGACTATCAAAGGCATATAGGAACCAGAGATGAGGCTGTAGTCACAGCCCCAGTGCCCATGTGACCACTCATTCTACAGGTGTTGACAGGTCTCCAGTCACCTCTCTATGATCCCATAGCACCTGAGATGTATAAAGATACTGCTACTGCCACTAGACTAGTCTGGAGGAACACTTCATAGATTATATAAATGTCTAACCATTATACTGTATACCTGAAACTAATATAAAATAATATTGAATATCCACTCTAATTGAAAAATAAAAATTAAACAAAAATACCGTCTAGACTTTGGCCAATTCTTATCACTTTGGAATATTAAATCATCATTGGATCCACAAGTCGTCTGTGTAAAAAGGATAAAAAAATATATGGTGCCTCATTTTACAGTTAAAAAAAAAAAACATTAAATCTGAGGAGTTAACTTATTTGTCCAAGGTCTCAGAGCAAGTTAGTGGTAGAAACCAGAAGAGAACCCAGAGATCCCAATTTCTAGTATACTGATCTTTTTTCTCAGTGCTGCCTCATTCCTTTATGTGCAAAATGAAATGAAAAGAACAAGGCAGTATACTCAGAATCCAAAAAGCTGCCATGTGTCCTCAACTGCAAAAATAACCAAAGAGGTTGCGTTGATAATAAAATACAGTTTTGTTCTCCCTCCTATATGCAAAGTCCAATATCTGTCTTATCCTCCTATGTATGTATTGATATTATAAAGGCCACGATTGGAAGAGTAGCTTATTTATTTTAAACCCTGTATAAGTAAGTGTTCCTATAGAAATTCACATGGGATAAATATGAAACAGGCAACAGTATTCCTGATTCATAGCAAAATAATTATTTCAAGCCAATAGAATAATAATAAGCATAACTAACATCATTACACGTTTTAATGTGCCATGACTTTTCTAACCATGAGTCACATAGTAATTCACTTAGTTCTAACAGCTCTTCTATAGGTATTATTATTTTTTCCTAGTTTTGTAATGAAGGCATTGATGCCCAGACAAGTTAAGTAAATTGCTAAGATTATACAGGTTGTAAATGGAGGAGACAGGATTCAGTGATTTATATTTATGAAGGTAAAATGTGTGTGTCAAAGTTTATCTTTATATGGTTCAGTCGTAGACTCATTTCGTCCATGAAGCTTTCTCAACTTCATAGTCCCACACTGTTCTGTTACTTCTGTTGCAATTCTAGAGTCTGCGGCATATAACAGCAGAATTTAAACATATGATCATGCATTCTGGCCAATCATGTCTCCTATGTTCTTTATTTGTTTTTTGTTTGTTTGTTTGTTTGTGTTTTTGGTTGTTGTTTAACTTATCTATTCAGGAGACTAAAAACTTTATAAAAACATAGCTCTTATTTACTTTTTCTCTTGTACATTCTAGTTATGTTATGTTGGACAAAGAGTAGATGTTATCAAGTACTTATTGATTGATTGAAGGACATTTTAGGAGAGTAAATAACAGATTCAGTTGAAGAATGTTGTATTTGTTCTGGCTTTTTATGTGTTTCTTCCGCCAGTTGTAATGTCTAGTATTGACCCAGCTTTAAATTGAGCTTCTGCTCTTTCCCCTCTAAAGGATTGCCTGCTGTTTCTTTCCTTACATAATTTCACTCATCTTTTTTTATGTAAAAGTTTCCAAAACTTAACGTCCAGCCATGTCCTCTCATTTACCCTCTAGATTAGGACTGCAGTATGCTTAGTATGTAAACTTACCATATGAAAAGTGAATTTATTATTTAGTCTTTAAAAGTAAAACATCCCTATTTCTAAACTACCTATGCTATTCAGTAGTATCACGATATGTGACATACCAGAGTAGCAGTGTTCATTTGGATTAATTTAGTAAAACTTTACCAAACAGGGCTAGAAACTGTAACAAGTGCTCAATACAAAGGGATGAAATATGTCACCGTTTCTTTCATAGGTAATGCTTTACCATAGAAATCTGCAGTCTATGAAAATCACCATTTGCACTTGGGCAGATCTCATAATTTACTAAAAAAAAATTGTATGGAAATTTAATCCTTAAAACAACCTAATGAGATGTTCTTGTTACTGACTGTGGGTTCTGAGCAACCAAGTAACCTGCCTAAGTATTCACCTATCTTAGTCTGTTCAGACTGTTGTAACAAAAATACCACAAACTGGGTGGCTTATAAACAACAGAAATTTATTCTCAGAGTTCTGGAGGCTGGAAAGTCCAAGATTAAGGTGGCAGCAAACCCGATGTCTGCTGAAGGCTTGCTTGCTGTGTGTCCTCACATGGTGGAGGGAGTGAGGGAGCTCTCTGGGACCTCTTCAGTAAGGTCACGCATTCTATTCATGGTAGCTCCACTCTTATGATGTAATCACCCACCAAAGGCTCCACCTGCTAACACCACCATGTTGGGGAGTAGGATTTCAACAGTATGAATTTTAGAAAGACATGTTAAGCTCTTTGCACCTTCCTGGATTAGTGGTGGAATCCTGATACTTCGCTGCCTCTTGACGAATCTCTTCCCTCCATGCTTCCTTTGGGTCTCACCTCATGGTAGAAAGACAACAAATATTTCATTTGGTGTTGAATACCACCACAGTACTTAGTATAGGACCAAATACACAGGAGGCTCCTGCCAAAATATTTGTTATTTTATAAACAGAATTAAATGCAATGTGTTGAAGCTGAAGGCAGATTGCTGTTGGTGTTAAATGAGAATTTCCAAGCAACTCATCAAGAAATAGAATGTATTGCCTCATCTCTAGAAGTGCTCTAACAGGGTCTGGATGACTCTTTTTAGGGCAGGTAGTTAGGACTTATCCATATGGTAGGATGTTTACATAAGTACAGAGTAAGACACTTCTTACTCTGCATTTCTGTGTTTAATTTCTTGTTCTAGTGCCTCTGCCTCTGTAGACTGAGATTGATTTTAGCTTTTTTTTTTTTTTTTAAAAAAAGATGCCAATATTACTTCCCTAAGTTACTGATTTCTCAAGAGACAAAAAGTTACTATTTTAGACAGTTGCGTGAACTCATCATCAATCAGTGCAACTCAGGGTACGTGACTCTCTTGAACCTTCCCTCTGATGACTTAATTTAGGGTATCTCCTGAGGAATGAGTTCATTACCATTCTCAGCATTGGGCAATATCTTATTAGAGGATTGAACCTAGGAATCATAGTCTTTTTGCCCAAATGATTGTTCCAGATTCCACAGAAGAAAGTTAAATAAAGCCGAAATTAGAAAATAACCCTGACAGAAAAATACAATTATTTTATGACATCTGTTGTGACCCATAAAACTTTGAAGCGTTCCTATGAGGCTTGAAGGATATGAAAAGTTCTTTGCCGATTTCATTTTGTGTAGAGTTTTTAAGTGGATTCTGATTGCTGTGCACAAGAACATTTGGCAAATATACAAGAATATGCTTAGCAGTGGAAGGAAGTATAAGAGGATCATACTATAATTCTAGAATATTCTAAATGTATAAAATAGAGTGTTCTCTTTCACAACAATAATGACTACCTCTAATGTTAATATAATTTCTATTACTATCAAATTAAATGGGAGACTGAAGTTGTCACATTGCCTCATGTAGTAATGAGTCTTGACATAACTGATTGAATTGCCAAAGGAATTTGGGACAGAGAAAGCTGTGATCCAACATGTTACAAGTTCAAATTTAGACAAAGATGAAAGGATGGCTTGTGACTTCATGGGGTACCTGGGAAATCATATGCATTGAGGGCATTCAGTGCCATTTTTGTGGTATATATTTCTGTTGTTTCAATGACAGAATTAAAATCTCTAACTTGCAGAAATAAATAACAGATAGCTCCCATTTTTATAGGTTCTGATAATTTCCTGTGATTTTGCCACACTATCAGAAGGACATATCTTCCACTCTGTGTCAGGTTTGACAGGATAAGTGAGTATTAATAAGGTCAAGTTTTTAAAGATATAAGCTCATTTATTTTTGAATGATTGGGCATTACAACATGAAAAATGTATTATCAAACAGATGGCCAAGTTCAAAGTTGCCCACACTGACAAAACTCTTTAGCACAATTATGTTAATAAAAAAGAAATTTTGACCTAGGTAAGCGTACCAGTATGTATAACACAAACCATACTGCTTAAATCTCTTACAAAATGCTAAAATTAAAATCACGCATCAGATTTTCCATAAAATGCAACCATCTAGACCTTTGAGTTTTATCGCTCTCTCTTCTCACTACTTGGATTTGTTAACAGAATATTCTTCTTCTTCTTTTTTTTTTTTTTTAATTTTTAACCGTGCTTTAGAGAAAATGAATAAAAGAATAGATTCTTGGCAAGGCTTTCTCAAAATTTTTACCAATTTAGGAATGAGAGGGAATTGGAGGGGAAAGTGCATTTTATTAAAAAATTTCAATTACTTGCTTCCTCTGAGAATAGAATGTCCTTTTAAAATTTTTTTAAACAGAGAAAAATTTTTTAAAAAAATCATACAATAAGAAAATTAAAATATCTGAATATACTTTGATCATATTTTATGATTTGCTTTCTAGTGAAACATGGATTCATGATACTCAAACTTAAATGTGTATATTATGTAAGCATGATTTTAGTGATAATTAATATAAAATTGATGGTAGAGCTAGCTTTTCCTTTACAGAATTGAAAATAAATTTAGTTGGAAAGATTGCTCTAATTAAATTTCTGTGTAAAAACCTTTGACTAATCTATAATTGAACAACAAAAATACATCTGGTAGCCATTTGTTTTAAAAAGCTTCAGTGGATTGAATGTTAATTTCAAAGAATCAAATGAATCCGATTGCTACATGCAGTTTTAATTATTTTTTAACATTCATAGGCAATTAGGTTTCTTCTATGAGAGCATAGTCGAAAGATGTTTTGAGATTTTTTTTTGTTTGACCCACACTTGTTATTTATTCACTAATAGTCACACCAACAGCTAATAATAATAAATATTCTCATAGCAAATACTTATTTCTCTACCAGACATGGCTCTCAGTTATATTTTAAGGAGACCAAAACTGAACTCCTCTAGGTAAGACAGCTTTTAAGTAACAACTAAATTAATATGAATTTAATAAGCTATGTTTGAAAATATTATTTAAGAAAACAAACAGCTCTGCTGTCAGCTGTTGGTTGCTCAGCATCTAACTTCGACCCAGAACTACTTTTAGTGAATACGAGGTAGAGAATTCCTTGGTCTTTTGTGGCACATAGTCAAGCTTTCTTAACCAAAGGTCAAGACAGGAGGTTTAGAGTAATCAAGAAGAGGCAGTAAACTTGGACCTGACCTTTATCCCAACTCAATCTACTAACATCTTAATCTTGAGAGGTAATTTAACTCTGATGAATTTCTACTTCCTCTTCCTTAAATTGTTGAAAATATTACCTACTTTGCTTGATTACTGAGAAAATATTTTTTGCAAAGCGCTAATACAGTGTTTATGTCGTTCAATTAACATATCTTCAGTTATTGTGCCTCCACCCCCACCCCCATTTCCTCTCCTCACTACCTAGAGAAAGGTGGGCAGAGCCCAGGTTCTTTGTCCAAGACTCCTGAATCCCTTCTCTCTGGAGACAGATCAGCTTCTGGAGGATCTCCATCCACTACTTAGGCTATGTTATACCTCCCATGCTTCCATATTTCTTCCACTGTGAACTGCAGAAGAACACTCAGCACATATCAACTTCATCCAAATTCCTGCACTGTAATATTTAAACAGACACTAGCATAGTTTCTACCAGCTCAAGGCTGAAACCCTAGGATGGTGACTTCAGCTCCTTTAAGTTCCTAATTGGGAAGGCTCCTAGCCGCCAAAAGAATTTATTGTTTGTTCCAGTCAACACTCAAAGATAGGCACCCTGCCTCCTAGTCTCTGTGGGAGAGCGGAACTTAACTTTGATAAGTGCCAGTTAACAAACTCAAATGGCTTAGCCACATGGACCAAATCCCCCTTTTGCCCTTCAGTGCTCTCCTCTTTGCACATCCCAGCCTTTAAAAACTCTGTTTTTGTTGTCAGCGAAGTTGAACTCAGTTCACAGTGGACTCGCTTCCCTCTGGCAGTAGCTCTTACTGTGTAGGCTGTGCATCCTACTTTAACTATATCCACCTTTGATTATTTTTGACACTGCCCCAAACTATTTTCATATTTGTCCCAATGTCACATGGAAGCTGGTTGGGGCAGGGAGATAGGGAGACGGTATTGTTAGGGGAGCATGCTTACTACAGCATAGCCACGTGCATAACAGCATATCACAAAGTGTTATGTACCATGCAACACCATTCAAACCTTGGCATTTTAAATCTGTACTTTAAAACATTTATTCTATATAACAATTGGATTGTTTTCCCTAATAATATTCTGGTCACGTTTTAGTTTAAAAGGATGGCTCTAAGAATATTACCTCCAATTATATGTCTGAGGAAAAGCTACATGAATGTTTTGGGGTTTTCCATTTTGTTTTAGGGAAACTGTGGTTTTGAAATAGGATGACAATATTCTTGGTGACTGTTTTTTGTTTGATAGACTTATAAATACTGCTTAACTTCATGCTCGTAAAATATTTTTGAGAAATTGTTTGCAAGTGGTGTTCCTGACTGATAGTTTAATTCAAATACCTGAAATTTTTAAATCAAATCTTCTGTTATTTTTCTTGATACTTTCATGTCATTTTATGTTGCAGTTACTAATGCACTAATGTTGCTAAGTGAGCCATATAGAAATTGATTCAATATTGTCAGAGTCAGATATATAGGAAGTAAAATAAAATCTTCCTGATAATTTCATGTTTTAAAAATGTAAGTCCCACACCACCACCACCTGCCATACTTTCCACTTGATTTATTTACTGTCTTCTCAAACACAGTCACCTTTTGTTTGTTTGTTTGTTTTGACTTTCTCTGAAGTCAGAAACACACATACACATTTATTTCTCTGTCTCTTTTTTCTCACCTTCCTGAAATCTATTTTAGCTCATATTTTTCCAAGCTGTGAAGATTTTGGTAGTCACCTAATTTTGACGAAGATGTACAGCATCAACTATTAACCAGGCTATCAATTTGTCCATTTATACCAGTGTTGGGGGCCCTTCAGAAAATGATCTAAGTCTCATCTTTATACTTTTCTATGTCCAGTGCCTAGGATAGTGCCAGGTTGAAAAACAAACAAGCAAAGAAAAAGCCAAACAAAAACAAAAACGTTAAGGAAACATTTGTCATGGTGAACTAAAACAAGTACACTATGCTTTCATTGAGCCAATGAGAAAAGTACCGAGCAAATCTGTGCACCTTGAGGAGACAGGGCAGGAACCTTAGTCACGGTTACGTTCACCTGGGAGCCATTGCTGACAGCTTTCAGCAGAACTCTGACACGTTCCCATCCTAGTTAGAATTTGGTCCTTAAACACTGCCATAGACAGCTTTTCTTACTTCCAGATATGTGACTATAAAGCAGAGCTGGACAGAACAGTTTGTACAAAGAAGACTTACTCAATATTTGAAAGAAAAATCTTAAAGAGCTAAAATATGCTTATTACTATTTAGATGAATTGTACTAGGCACCTCACATACTACATCTTGGTTTAGAAACTTACTTTTCTGATTGTGGATAGTGGAGGCTTAACTTATTAGCAGTTAGGCTAAGAATTTATAGAATTCTTTTAATTGAATGTAAACTTAAATTGAGCTATTGTTCTGCCACGAACGTCAATTTGAATTTCAGAAGCACATTTTGAAGTATAGTATTCAAATAAGGAAATAAACAGTCTCATATTTTTTTTTTCCTGTGGGTCAAAACAAACTGTGTACATCATATGCCTTGGAAAATAATTTTGTAAAGGTCATGAGGAAAATGGAATTTATACTTAGTATCTCACAACCAGATTTTAAGCCCAAATTGATATTTGAATTCTTTGTTCTCAGTTGGTTCATTTGTGTCAGCGTGTCTTTATGACATTATTTCTGGAACTCTTTCTCCCCTTCATCACTGGCTAATTTTAACACCAAGCCCCAGCTCAAGCATCACCTCTTCAGGGTTACTCTAACTCACCCCTTCTCTGCTGGGAACTATATATTTATTATTATGTTTATTAATATATGGGCCTGTCTGTTTCGCCAAACCCACACTGTCTAATACAGTAGCCATTAGCAACATGTGACAATTTAAATTTAAATTAAACTAAACATTTAATTTTTCAGTTGCCCTGTCACGTTTCACATGTTCAACGTCCACATGTAGCTAATGGCTACCAGATTGAACAGAGCAGATACAGAATTTTTCCATCATCATAGGAAGTTCTGCTTGCCAGAACTGCCCTAGACTGAGATTCTTAGGAGAGCTTTGTCTTCCTGATCTTTACATCCTCTTTATCTGGGCTAGTGCTTGGCACAGGGAAGACAGCCAGTAAGAAGCAACCGAACCCAACTGAACTCAGAAACAGTGGGTGTACTTATGTGGGAAGTAGAATCAGACTCAGTTTGTATTGCTTTAGAATTCCTAGTGTATGCAAGTGGCATGGAGGCAGATTTGAGTTCATGGTGAAAAGCAGATTTCTCTCAATAGATCTATTGGAAAATAAAATGAGCTTCCTTGTTAGACATTTAGCTCAGTCCCAAAAATTGTTCCACTCTAGCCAGTGATCACCATTCAAGAGTCCAGTACAACAGATCCATACTTTGTACTGGGAATGGCAACCTGAAGAGAATAATTGAGTTTCAGTTTTTCTCATAAGAAACGTTTGAGAAAGTTTTGTGAAACTTTTCAGAAACTTTGACTGCTTATCATATTTCAATCTCTATCAGCAGTGATTCCTGCTGTGTTTTAGAATATCTCACATGTATACATTTGTCATTTCCCAGGATAGCTATTACTAAACTAATATAGCTCTAAAATTGTCTATTAATTTTTTATATTTTTAAAGAAGCCTGTCTGGAGATATAACACTGAACTAGGGATTAAAATTTTGTCAGGAAACAAATACTAACCATAATAAACAAAGAACAATTGAAAAAGAAATCAATTTCATCATCAGAGAGTAAAAGGGGTTCGGAAACAAATTATGTGAATTGTTTAGACAGCTGTCTTTGAAATAATTAAACTCAACCATAGTTTTGCACTTTGCATGTATAGTGGGCCTTCAGTGTTGCTGAGTGTGAAGAGACTAAATGCAATGGGTCTGATTTTCCCAGCTCATTCTGATTCGTTCAGTGAAAGCCCTACAGTAGTTTAATTGAACCATTTCAAAAACCCGTTTCCTTTTTTAGAACAACGAAATATTTTTTTGAATTTTTATCTCTGTGTTCAAAAACCTCATGGTTTTACCTATAAAGCAATAGCACCAAGGAAATTAGCAAATGCTACTGAAGATGGCTTTTGCCTCCCAAACCCCCAATGAAAATAGTCGAAAATATGTACCAGCCTGTTCTTGGTTTAGACCAGCCTTATTGACCACTCTTGTACCTTTGAAGTTTTCATGACTTTGGATATTATATAAGGAAGTTGAACTAGACTACAAAGAGGTTCCTTAAATAAAGTTAAACAAGGATCTCTATTTTTATAGGAAAGTTAACAGAAGGTTTTATAATAGTACTTTAAGTCTAGATCTGACCTTTATGAATATAAAGGGGTTGTCAGTTCTCCAATTACAAATTTTCAGGGAAAAAGCTGCCACCATCTTTCTTATGACTCATCATGACCAATCGTTTTCCTAAGATGGGTAAAAGTAAAAATGTTCATAACCTTCTCCAGACTTTTACCTTCCAGATCTCAGATTTTGCATGATTGAGTAGCAATGTTTGAGAACAATGAATCACATTTTGCATTTGAAATGTAACCTTTTTCTTTTGGTGACCTTTTAGTACTATCTCTAACCTATAAGAAATTATTTCTTGTTTGACTATGTTACACTGATAAATTTCCCTACCCTATTTGAAATAACTCATATACATGTATTTTTTGTTTGTTTGTTTTGTAGACAAAAGCTATGAGGTAGAGTATACTATAATTCAGACTTGACGAGTTTTATCTGGGTGATATCTATAAAATGTCCTCCTTTAATCTTAATTTTTCTTTAGTTATTTTTCCTGATATTGTCCATCTGAGTGTGAAACTCATCCTGGTCACCTAATACAACAGCTTGAGTTTTTTTTCTGTAATTTAATTAACTTGTATTGTTCAAAAACTCTATCACAACCTGAGAAAATAACTAGTCACTCACACACACACACACACACACACACACACACACAAATAAATGCTAGTCTTTACCACATGAGAAACACAATTAAAAAATATTCAATTTCACAGTATTATACCCCGAATAGAAAAAATGAGGAGTAGACTTTTCTGAGATGCAGTTAGTTTATTAACACTTACTGTCTAGAGTTGGCAGAACTGACTAATGATATGGCTAATATAGCTCTTCTAGCCATTTGAAAATATCAGGCAGCTTTTGATTGTCATAGGCAAAGTAACTGTGACTATCAGAGATGAGCAAGTAATTCACAGTAGACCCATTACTTTTGGTTTTTGGTAAGATTCAAAATCATGTCATTTCTGATTAAACACCACAAGTTTGCTCATTATTTCTTTAATTACATCTTTTTTTTTGTTTTGTTTTACTTGATAAGCAGCACATGACACATGTTTAAAAAGTATTTATTTTTTGAAGCAACATTAGCCTTGAAAAGCCAAATGGGAGAGGTTGGGAGGGCAGAGGGGTAGATTCGCCTTGATATGTTCATTAGCAAGACTCAATGGCTCTTCAGTGAGGAATTGTATCAACACATGGACTTTAGAAAAGCTAGGGATAGAACTGGTCAGTTTTCTTTGTTTATTTCTTTGTATTTCACCAACACATAGAGAGTCTGCCTGTCAAGGCCTCTCTACAGAGAAAATAAACTCTGCCCTTAGGACATATCTTGTGTTTGGTAGGAGCCATGAGTACATAGCTTTAGAGAAAAGAAATTTGGTATATGCTGAAAACAAAGCTGTATGACCTGATCGTGACCAGACCAGGTCTAAGGGAGCTGTTCAGGGTGCAGGTGCAGGGGGTGACAGGCCATGCTTCCCTCTGCGTCTTCCTCTCCCGTTTGCTCAGCAACTCGGCCTCGAGGTGCTCAGACCTTAGATAACGAATTAAAATGCTGGAAGAACTTATTCTTTAATTAAATAATAGATTATTCAAAGCAAACTATTCAATACCTGAATATTGAAAATACTGTTAAACTAAGAGATGCCTTCCTCTTGCGTCTATAATACATGCTGAGCCCAGTAATATTGCTCTGGTGTCAGTGGTAGAGTTCATGATAGACCCGAAGAGAGAGAAGTTTTGGTGGAACTCCCCAGACAGAGGAAAATGGGTGAAATGCTACCCTCTTTCACCATACGCTTGCATTCTTTATGATCTCTCAGTGGTTTCCATACATTCTCAACTAATAATGAACGCTATCAAGTGCTTGGAGATGGCACACATTCTCCTTTGCATATTCTCCTTTGTTTTCTCAGAAAGAGAACTAAGAGAGTGGCCATCTCTAAGGCTTCTGTCTCTCTCTCTCTGTGCGTATTACAGACATTGGGCTTCAGGCTCAGTATATGGTGATGGTCTAAGGTGGGGAAGAGGTTTTTCAGTCATGAATGGCTTTGAAAATTAGAAGAGAAGAATCGCAACAATCATCCATAAGAGAACACTTGCAAAACATACACACAATCTCTGATACTCATCTCCTGCCAGACATTCATGAGTTATTAGTGTTTATGTTAAACCTATTCAGTATCTGGCTTCACTCCAATGTTTGTATTACTCAAAACTCCACAAGTTATACTTACCTCAGTTTTAATTCTTGTACATATAAACATTACATACATATATTTTATTTAAATAGATATATAGAAACCGTCCTCTCTTCATTTCTCTTTCCCTCCTTCCCTTCCTTTTTTCTGTTCTTTCTTTCTTCTATTCTTCCTTTTTTTTTCTAGACAGACCAACATTATATATAAATTATATATAAACATCATTGATGTGTGTCCTAATATCAGAAATATAGAATGTTGATGATTACGTTAAAACAGAATTCAAATGGGGTTTGTAAAGCAGACCTTTTGAGACATAATGGAGTATACTGGTAAAGACTAGGAATTTGATGTCCATCTTGAATTGATATTTGGCTCAATTATTTATCACTACTTGGAAATGTCACAACCTTATTGAGCCTCAGTTTCTTCATACATAAAATGGAACTAACCGTCCATTGTGTTGTACAGAAATGAAATGATTTGACATAAAATGTTTGAAAGTGTGTTTGACTAACTTTTAAGTGCTGTTTTAAGGAGCCTACTGTTTAGAGGATTGTGAAGCCTTTGAAAATATATGTATGATATTTTCATCCAAAAGTTTTGGATAAAACTTTTTATATAAAGCTTTTATCACATTTTCAAAGGATCTTGGTCCTCTGTAGTTTCACATATAGGTTAGCTTTGGAAGATGATCTATTTTCAGATAGATAACATTTGTCTGTTAATCTTAATAAATTAACTGATTATGTGTGTGTTTCCCAAAGTGAGTTTGGTTAGTATTTTTGAGGTAGCTAGAAATTATTTATTCAGTTTGTCATAGTCTATTTAAGCCAGTTCTGTGGGTGACAGAATCATTTTTTAAGTATATATTTCTTTCATAATTACAAAAGATCTGAAAAATGCAACAGAGTATAGAAAATGTTATGGCAGACCCCAGTGTACTCTCCACCCAACAATACCACTTCTAATTTAGACATTTATAAGGTGAAGTGGTCTGTGTTGCATATTTACTTTTTTATCCTCAAGGTCTACTTTATATTTTCCTTTCATTAAGTATAATTCCCTTTACATCTGCCAGCAAATGCCTATGTGTGCATGATCTGATTGCTCTTCCTTCAAGCAAATTAGCGGAAAAGCACATTAGAGAAGTTTCTATTTCACAGTATGTCCACTAACAAATGACTGAAACAATTATCTAATTGTGGAATATGATTCTATTGACACTGGAATATTTTTTAAGCATTTTATTATTAGTTCAAGTATACAGTACATTTATAGATATTTATATAGTTTATGAAATGATCCCCCCAATTACTCATCAGCCCTCTGGCTCTACACATAGCTATTACATTACTGCTGACTGCATTCCCTATGCCGTATTCCTCATCCCCGTGAGCATCTCTCAACTACTAATTTGTACTTCTTTAACTCTTCACCCATTTCTCTCTGGTAGTCACCAGATTGTGCTCTATATTTGTGAGGCTGCTTTCAATTAGTTTGTTCTTTCGTTCCTTAGATTCCACATGTAACTGAAATTATATGATATGTATTTTTCTCTATCTGACTTATTTCGCTCAGCAGAGTAACCTCTAGGTCCACCCACGTCATTGCAAATGATAGGATTTATTTTGTATGGCTAAGTAATATTCCATTGTATATATAGACCATAACTTCTTTATCTAATCATCTGTTGATGGGCATTTTAGGTTGCTTCATATCTTGGCTATTATGAATATTGTTGCTGTGAACATAGGGATACATAAATCTTTACAAATTAGTGTTTTAGTTTTCTTCAGGTGAATATCCAGAAGTGCAAATGCTTGGTCAGAAGGTAGATCAATTTATGATTTCTCGAGGAACCTCCAGACTGTTTTCCATAGTGACTGTACCAATTTTCAGTCCCACCAACAGTGTATGAGGGTTCCCTTTTCTCCACATCCTCGCCAATACTTGTTGTTTGTTGATTTATTGAGGATAGCCATTTTGATAGATATGAGTGATATCTCATTGTGGTTTTAAGTTTCAGTTCTCAGATGATTAGTGATCTTAAGCATCTTTATATATGTCTATTGGCTCTCTGCATTTCCTCTTCGGATAAATATCAGTTCGGGTCTTCTGCCCATTTTTAATTGGATTGTTTGTTTGTTGTTGTTGTTGTTGTTGTTGTTATTGAGTTGTATGAATTCTTTATATATTTTGGATATTAACCCCTTCTCAGATGTATCATAGACACTGGAATATTTTTTAGGAATAATTCATTTCTCCTTTTTCAACTTTTAACTGTAATTTAACTATACCAGTTATCTCCAAGTTTTCCTACTTGGATACCACTTTCATTAAGTTTTTAATTATGAATGACAGAGGCTGTGTTTGAAAGATATTTACCTATAAAGAACCTTTACTTACTGTATATAATTGATTTTTGTTTACTCACCCTAATAACCATTTGGATGTGATGGATATTAATATGCACATAACATGTAATAAGTTTGTTTCATTTATAATTTCTCCCAGGTCTACCCTCATTAACAAAGCCCAGTGTACTGTCAGTGTTGAAATTTATAAACAGATCAGTGGAATTCCCATGAAATCTTCCTCTATACTGGCATTTTATTAAAAAAGAATCCAGTATACTGGGTAAGACAAGCATGAAGTCAGGCAGGAGCGCTCAGACAGGCTTATCTTTGATCGTAGTTCTGGCATTTTATCAGCCTACATACACATTCCTTCAGGCATTATGTAAAAATAGTAGCCATAGCATTTTTTTATGCGCATGTTCTGTATGTTCTTATGTCGACTTCCAACTACTTGTGCTGACATAAACAGCAACGAAAATACAAACCATCTCTGTCTAATGATGAACAAGTAAGTTGTCTTCTCAACGTTCTAAAATGAGATCATCAAATGATGTGAATCAGATTCAAAGTATCTAGTTTGGTGTCTTCTATATAGATTGATTAATTGGAGTAAAGAGTAATTCTCCTTAGGCACGGCGATGCTCGATTCAAATGGATTTCTGTCCTCTGGGTCGATGCTAAATATAAGGCAAGGATGTAAATTTTAACCAATGAAAATACAGCCTAGGATAATGAAAAATAGTGGCAAAAATGGAAGGACCAACAAAAGATAAATGACTTTGTTATAATATTTTTATTTTTAAGTTTTCCACCTTTATTGATATAAAATTTACATATAACATTGTATATGTTTAAGGTATACAATATTATCATTTGATAGTTATATATATTGTAAAATGATTACCACAATAACGTTAGTTAACACATCCATCACCCCACATAGTTGCCATCTTTATTTATTTGTTTGTTTGTTTATTTATTGTGAGAACTTTTAAGATCTGATCTCTTGGCAACTTTCCAATATACAATACAAGGTTAACTACAGTCACTATGCAGTACATTGTATCTCTGGAACTTACACATCTTAAAACTGAAAGTCAATATCCTTTGACCAACTTAATGCATTCCCTCTGCCCCTCTCCCCTCTACCTCCAACAACCGCCTAGATCTCTGTTTCTATGAGTTCAATTTTTTGAAAATCTACATATAAGTCAGACCATACCACGTATTCTTTCTCTGTCTGGCTTATTTCATTTAGCATAATGTCCTCGAGGTTCATCCATGTCGTCGCAAGTGGAAAGAGTTTTTCTTTTTTATGGCTGAATAATATTTCATTATGTATATCACATTTTCTTTAGTCATTCATCCATTGGTGAACATTTAGGTTGTTTCCATAACTCGGCTATTGTAAATAATGCTGCATGATCATGGGAGTGCAGATATCTCTTTGAGATAGTGATTTCATTCCCTTCAGATATGTACCCAGAAATGGAATTACCGGATCATATGGTAGTTCTATTTTTTGAGGAACCTCTATACCGTTTACTATTGTACCTGCACCGACTTACATTCCCACCAATAGTGTACAAGGGTTTGTTTTTCTTCACATCTATACCAGCACTTGTCTCTGGTTTTTGTTTTTGTTTTTGTTTTTGTTTTTGTTTTTTTGTTAACAGCCATTTAACAGGCATGAGGTGATACCTTACTGTGGCTTTGATTTGCACTTCTCTGATGATTAGTAGTGTAGAATCCCTTTTCATGTGCCTGTTCGCCATTTAAATATCTTCT
The DNA here is from genome assembly GCF_014176215.1 of Rousettus aegyptiacus. NCBI lineage: Eukaryota > Metazoa > Chordata > Mammalia > Chiroptera > Pteropodidae > Rousettus > Rousettus aegyptiacus. The sequence continues at coordinate 79,135,322 of NW_023416287.1, forward strand.
TTGACAAATGTTTTTTCATTTTAAATGAGTTTATGTTTATGTTATTAAGTTGGGCTCTGACTTCAGAGCCCAACTGTAAGACAAGGTCACAGGCTGTGTTCCCTTGCAGTGTGGTGACACTGGTTGGGCTACAGGCTGTGGTCCACAATTGCTCTTGGTCAGTTGGGGTCTCAAGCTGTGCTCCCCAACAGGATGTGCCACTGGCTGCATTTCATGTTCAGATGAGTTCACAGGTAGAACCTCACGGTAGGGCAGGGCCTTTGGCTGTGTTCTGTGATCAGGCCGGGCTGCAGGCTATGCTCCCCGAGTCAGAGGAGTCACTGTCTAGGCTTCTTGCCTGGGCAAGGCCACAGGCTGTGTTCAGCAAATTTATAGGATCATGGGCTGGGCTCTGCTGCAAGGTAGGGCTGCAGGTTGGGCTCCAAGGCTGTCCAAGGTCTCTATTCAGGCTCCCTGGTTATATAGGGCCAGAGGCTATACTTAATAGTTGGGCAGGGATGCTGACTTGGCTCCCTGCCCAAGTGAAGCTATAGAATGGGCTCCATAGCTGCTAGGGTTCTTTGTCTAAGCTTCCTTGGTAGGTGAGAGTGGAGGTTATACTCAGCCATTGCACCTGGATGGAGTTTGCTCCCCTGCCCAGGCAGTTCTGTACAACAGACTCTACATTCGGTGCAGATCACTGGCCAGGGATCCAAGCCAGGCAGACCTGCCAACTGAGCTCCCTGGCCAGATGGAGCCACTGGCTCAGCTCGTTTTTAAGATACAGATATTTCACAGGAACGCATGAACTTAGAGGTAAGCATGTATATTTATCTGTAACATTGAATCCAAGAACTCCAGATGAATGCAAAACTCTTTGCTGATATTGAAAATAGTTTGATAAAATGAAATTATGGCATGGTACATTGTTAGTTTTGACTTATATAGAGGCTGATCATTTATATAAGCCAGGAGCAAGCAAAGACAGATGTCAAGCCACCGTGTAAGCACATCTGTTTGAATTGGTTTCATTATTACCTGTGAGCTGCTCTGACCTTGTCAGTTCTGGTGAGTAAAGCACTTAAGTCTTGAGTCCTGTCAATAAATAGCTGCAGCTGATCCACTTCCAACAGGGCGTGACAAGGTCATGATGTTTTGCAACCTCCTCTTCCTACACATGATAATGACCATAGGCTCCGAAGAGATTGCTTTACATCATGTGATAATCCATCAGAAATGGTGTATTCAACTGAAACTTATTAATCACTATAGGCTGAATCTAAGTAGATGATGGACCACCTCTGTAGGAATGCCACAGAGATTTAAAAACAGCAACAAAAACAACAACAAAACACATACACACAAAAAGCAAAACAAAACAAAATTTCTAGCTGAAATAAAGCAAGTGATTAAGTTGTTCGTTTGCTCTCCAAGCTTTATATATAAACCAAAATTAGTTGCATTTAACATTATGGAACTTAAGTATAGAGACTTCGATTTGGAAAAGCACTGAGGGTGAATTTTAATGGCTATGATAATTAAGGGAGAAGTGGTTACTTGTAGAGAAACCCAAGTTGACATTGATAAATTTCATAATAAATTTATGGTAAGTTTGGGCATGGGTGTCAGCCAATTAAATGAACAGTCAAACTCCAAATAGAATTAGTTTCCTTTGAACTACCAACTCCATGGAGAGCTCCATTACTTGGAAAAATCAGACGATTTATAGAAGAAATCCATCAAATTATATTGTCTGGAACAAAATAAGAGCTGATGTAGCAACTGTGTTTATAAGGGAGAGAAACCTAATTTTGGATCAAGATCATCAACTATCATTTTAAGTCAAACATTCCAAGAGTCAGAGGCAAGTTCAAGGCTTGAGAATAGAAACTAAACCTCCCATAATTTTTTTCTGAATATATGTGTTATAAAATATTTACTATATATTATATTATGTATACTAATCAATATAAATATGTGTCTAGTAATTAATTGTTTTTAATATGGCAAAATTTAAGTTCAAAATTTGCAAATTCAAATGCTTGCAGAGCCAGAAAATGAACATGAATAGTATCAGAAAGTGCCCAGTGTTATAGAATAGTGAATGTTGGGGACCATGGCCAACTGGGGGGCTTGTGATTGATTTAAAATCATTCTCATTCAGTTTTCTGATTCAGAAACCTCCTTTGGACAATGCAAATGCAGGTGATTTTGACCAATAGACCCCCCAGATCTAGGAACTCAGACTGAGATCATTAAATAATTACTTGAACCAAATTCACCTAAAGATATATTAAGATGACATAGATGTTACTATTCTAACATTGAAAATATTAAGTAGCACCGGAATCTGTGCATAATATTATTTAAAGAATGCATCTGAATCACATACATAGAAATGTTTTAAGAATTTGCATCCAAGAAATCAGGCTATAATACATATTAACTTTTTGGCAGCGCTTTGAATTCCTTGGTTAAAGGGGCTCTGCTAGCCTATTGCATTCTGTTGACTTAGATCACATTTTCATGTTTATTGATAGCTACCACTTTGCTTAGTTATTTCACTGACCCATGGACCATTTTACTATTGATCATTAGTATTTATTCTACTTAATTACACTTGTATTGATATCTCAGTAATTTCTGCTTAATTTGCTTCCAAGGAAGGGTTTGGAAACTGAAACCTTTAACCATTTGCATTGCTCTGGGATATACTTCTGCCTGATAGTATTTATCTATTTTCAAAAGAGAATAGGTTTTATAGCGGAAGTAATTAGAAATCTTTCCCATTCAACATAATGAGTACTTGCAATATAAAACATTCGTTCTAAGAGAATTCTCCAGGTTTAAAATATATCCTTATTAATTAAATTGGCAATAATTGTTGCATAAGTGTGAACTATTTTAAGCTTTGTAACATTTTAAAAAATTAACCATTTTATTGGCATTATCTGCATTTCTGGAGTATGCCATTATTACATAATAAATATTTGTAAATAAATGGATGAATAGATCAATACGCTTTTACTTACAGCTGTTAGCAAATTTGTAAGAAATTTAGAAGAAATTTTTCAATGAACTCTCTGTTAGTACTAAAGAAATAGTACCAACTTTGATATAAGGAGAAAGTGAAAGTGATACTAACACTAGTATTTCTTAAATGAACAGGTGATACATGAGTTCTCTGTTTGAATCAGTAATACAAGAAATAATAATTATAATTGGTGTATATTAGAACTCACATCCATTTTCCTAACCTTCAAATTCAGAATTATATTACAGAAGGAGCTTTGACAGACCTGGAAAAGTTAGATCAGAACATGTAGGTTAGGATACTGGGAGTAGAATTCTGTAGTTCTCATTAATAATCCCTTGGCCGTTCTAGATTCCTATCACCTCACATAATTTTTGGTACTAGAGGGGATGAAATTATCTTTATCTGATTGACCATATTTTTAAGCCCATGTACCAAAATCTGTTTTTCTTATTATTTATAACTCAGCCTGAAAAATACACATGATGCTAAAGGGTGTTCTGTAAATGTATTGATTTTTTTTTTTTTTACTATTCTGTGATTCTTTAAACCCATTTTTTTTCAAATTAAATATGATTATTATAGCATAAAAATTGGATATTTCTCAAAGTCCAGAATCCTCAGTCACTGTATTAAATTGTTCCTGGCATCAACATTGGAGGCTAGAGATTGTTAATGTGATGGTTCCCATAAGACACCAAAACAGTCTATCCTTTATGTTGATTGTGCGGTTAGGGATGGTGCTGGTGGCTTCTGATTTATGGGTAAAAGTCAGAAAGAGAGAAAGTCAAATTAAAAAATCTTAAAAATTTCTAAATTCAGATTTGGTAGTTAGGTGATTTCTTTTAGAACATGTTAGAGATTTGAACCTATGAACAATTCTTCATTTTACAGGTCTTGGATGGTAGAGTCAGTCTGTTCTTTGCATGTATTTGTAGCAAGATGAAATCAAACTTTTTGGCATTTAGTTAGGTTTGGGCATTTAATGTAGTTAGATTTAGTTTGATTAGGTTTTATTCAAAGTACCTGGCTAGATAATTTTGAAATTTAAAAAAGCAATCATATTTTCTTATGCTCTGAACTGGACACCCAATGTTAAAAGTTTATCTTCCCAATATGCATCACCCATAGGTTAACTCAGTCAAAATATCTGGACTGTTGACTTTCAGAGTCAAAGGTATTGTCATTGGTCTAATCATGTATTGGATTCAGATTGACAATGAAGCAGCAGAAGTAACTCTGGGAAATTCATGTGGCAGATGTTTTTAAAACCATCAAATATTACAACTTTAAATTCACTCAAAATTGATTAGACCCACTCCTGTGATTTTGCCTCTCTCTTACTGGTTTTGTTTAGTTAATGTTGTAATTAATCTTTGGAAAAATCTAATTCATTCCCAAGCTTCTTTCATGCCATGATCTGTTTGTGTAAATCTTCTGAAACAAAATATCCTGTCTAATTTGATCTGTTGTCATGATTGAGAATAGTAAGTTGATATTGCTTTGTTTCTACAGTGATATAATTAAGATGCCCACGCTTTTCTAATTAATCTAATCTAAAATCGCTTTGGCTATTAGACATCCTAATAGAATATAATACACTGTTTTTCTTTCTTATCTTTGTCATTAGTCAAAAGAATTAATCTTGCCAAGTTTGAAACACACCCAATGTTTATTTGCATATTCAGATTTTAGTCTAAGCCAGAATTCTTTGTCAAATATGATCAGTCACTCATTAAATAGTATTACTCTCAGACCACTGTAATAATGTTTAAAGAATAATATATAATGATAAATAATGCTATATTATTTAAAATGGCAATATGTATATTATTTATATTTAAGGTACATAATATATGTTTACATATGTATAATATATATCCTAATATGTTTAATTTAATATGTTAAATAATTATATAATGTTATATTTAGGTATGTGTTTGTATGTGTGTGTGTGTGTGTGTATATGCATATATATATATATATATACACACACACAGGTATATATATATATATATATATATATATATATATATATATATACACACCCTAAGCGATTATTTAAAATATTTATAGTATATTATCTATTCTAGATAAAACAAATAATACAAAGCAAATAAATATGTGACCTTTACCCTGGAAATTGTAATAGGACAACAGAAAAAATAAGTATCTAACGAAGAGAAATTCAGTAAATGACCAGTTCACTTTGAATATAGTAATAGTCATCATAGCCCATGGTTAATATTTAGAAACAAGTAATGTTAATATTTTATCAAAGTTATTTTAGAATATAAGACTGTAGTAGAAAAAAAAGTTGTGTATTAATTCTTTATTGTAATTGCCTATATAAATATGCACAAAATTTGCAATGTCAGCAATGCGATATTTGTTGTAAATTTTAATGTCAGATTTATTATCCAAGAGAGATATATTCATAAATAGACACATACCAGAAGTTTTAAACATAAAATTAAACTTTATATTAATTATAAAATAAATAGGAATAGGAAAGAGTTTAGGAAACCATGAATGGTTTTCTCTGAATTTTTCTCTTGGTAGTATACTATTGTGCAAATCAGAATTTTTTCTTTTGTGATAAATGGCAAACATTATTTTTGGAAATTGGCAACACAAAGATTAGAATTAAAAGTAGGTTTTGTTTTTGAATGGCTACTTCACATTTGATTTGTTAACTAAATGATTTAGTAATGAAACTAAAGAGGAGAAGTTTATTAAACAATATTAGGATACAGCTCTACCGGTTTCAAAGAAAACTTGCCTGATTATCCCTCAGGGTATGTTCAAATCTGCTATTAAATAGCTGTACTTATATTAAAAATATAAATTCAATTAAATGAGTCATAGTAGTATTAAATTCACACTACATATTAAATATGTTGAGGAAACTACTCTTTAAACAAGTATCCCTAACTCATTTTGTTAATACTCTGACTGAAATCATGTATGAGTATATAAATAATAGTTTACTTAATGTATGAATTGTTGATGGTAAATTATTTCAATAGATTGCAATCTGTTGAAAGAAGCGAATATTATGATACTCAGAGATACTTGCATGAAAGCCATTCTTAAACATTCTATTTGGAAACAATTGTTTTAAATTAATTTTTGAACATCTACCGTGTATTTCAATACTTAAAATATTTATTTTCTACAAACAAACTATCCTTTATAGGTTTTCAGCTTTGATTATATTTTCCTCATATCTAAAGTCAGTATTTTAATCTTATTTCTCAAGGAGGTATATATTTTTTAATTTTGCAAAGAGAGTTCTGTTCTCAGTTCAAAAATAAGGCTTGCATGGCTAAAGACTAAGAATGAGTTCTTTAAAAATTCTTTAATGAAATTTTATTCATAATAAAGTATAGAAATGGAAAAATTGGAAAATTGAGGTAAAATTATTATATAAAAGCATTTTTTATCAAGACATGCCTTTTCTAATTGCATATGTTTAGGGCAAAATTCAGATTAATTTGAATTAAAGACATTCTGCAGCTAAATAGTAATAGATTAAACCCTCTTTTTGTACTCATTAATCTCATGAACTCTATCTTAATTTTTTTACCACAATATTTCTTCTTTTTCACATATTTTTCATATTGATATATGTGATGGATTTACTCAGTCTTTGAATATATCATATACTCATATTATAATGAATGTGTGTGTATAATTTTTAAAAAGTAAAAAAAATAATATAAATTCCATTGTTGTTGTGATTAAGGAGAAAAAAATCTAGAAAACTGCTCAACATCATTAGTCATGGAAATGCAAATTAAACAGCAATGAAATACCTTTACATACCCACCAGAATACTTAATATTAAAAAGACTGACAATACAAAGTGTTGATAAGGATGTGGAACAACTGGTATACTTTCACATTGTTGGTGGAAATACAAACATGAAACTATCACTTTGGAAAGCTATTTGACAGTTTTTCATAGACATATGCTTTCCTTGTGGCTCAGCAATTTTGCTTCTAGGCATATATTCAGAAGATATGAGTGTGTACATGCACAAAATTCATATCACAGCAGCTTTATTCATAGTAGCACAAAACCGAGCGGTTACCAGAAGGTAGGAGGGAGGAGGGAGATTCATGAAGGGAAAAACTTAAATTATTTCTTCAATTAAAAATAAACAAACAAATAAATAGTGAAAAAAAATAACACAAACTGGAAACAACCCAATTTTGCATAAGCAGGAAAATAAATAAACAAATTATGTTAGAGCCAAACGATAGAATACTGAACAATAAAAAAGAATGTATAAACTGCCATACACTGCAGTGTGGATAAATTTCACATACATTATTTTGAGAAAAAGAAACCAAAGGGGCATATACTGTATGAATCTATTCATATGAAGATCAAGAAAAGGCCAATCTGCTGATCATGATAGAAGTCAAAATAGAGATTATGTCTGGGGCCCAAGTTTTAACTGAAAAAGGAACACAATGAAAGTTTAGGTGAATGGAAATGCTTTATATCTTGATTTTGGTAGACTATATGTATACATGCATAAATATACACAAATATACACACATAAATATCAATCAAGCTATCCAGTTAAGCTTTGTACATTTTACCAAATTTAAACTATACCTTAAGAAATAAAAAGAAACATTGTATTATTGATTATTGCTACGTAGAAAAAAATAGAAGATTTTTATGAGTATTGCTTATACTAACACATGGGCCTTGACATCTAATTCCTCTTCAGCCTGACTGTACTTATTTTCTATAAACCTCTTATCCATAAGTTTCTTAAGAATTGTTTTTGTCACAAAGCACACTTTCTAGCAAAGCTTACAGACTCTGCTAATACCATAGGGAAAGAAAGAAAGTTTACAAATCAGAATTTACTGTATGTAGTGTTTACCTTTGTAATTGAGTTACTGCATTTGAAAAAATGGTGAAATCTGTAATAACTAAACCAGCAGGAATCATACGTACTTATATGTGCCAAGACTGTACCAGGTACTATTATATGGACCATTTCACTGCTCCTTATTGCAACATTAATAGAGTAGATAGATACTATAGTTTAATCTTAAAGAGTCCTGGAGCTGTACCTCAAATCTAGGAAGAGTAACTTCAGAGAACCTGTCCTTAAATGGATTATTTTTATACTGGATGTTCTGAATATAATGATTATATGACCAAAACAGCTGGTCTATTGTGAGTCACTCTACATTTAGACCTTTGTAATGAATGAGATGAATCACTTGCTTATTAGCAGGTCAGCCATTGCAATTTCTTAAGTATGTATCTGAAGTGTAAGCAGTTCTTTGGAAACTATGGTTAATTTTTATGCTCTTAAGATGTAGGTACATTATGTAGAATGTTTCTCTACTTTCAAATACATTAACATTATGGAATATAAACAGAAGATGCAGGAAGGCACATACAAAAAGGGTAATTAATGTGTTCTTAGATTCTGGAAAAGAGATCATTGGATTTGAGTGTGGAATTCCAAAGATTTTTTAAACGAAAGGCTGAGGTGCTGCATTAGCATCTGTTGGAAAGAGGAAATGCTTGGGAAACCAAATGAAGGTAGCACAGAAACTACTTTCTAGTGAAAGCTGTATTGTGGAGGATCTCAGTTCTCCATTTAATGGAATTTCTTAGGAAATAAAAACATTACCTCATTGATTATATTTTAAGTACCTTTTTTTTTTTTGAAATAATAAAACTTAGGATATAACTTATACTCCACTAAAGGAAGGAATCTTCAAAGGTAAAATTATCACCCTTTCAACACCCTTAGAAATTTGATAAAAGATAGAAGGAATGCCAAAATACTCAGATTTTAAAGTATTACTAGATTTCTCTTCTTTATAATTTTTCTGATTTCCAGGATGATTGATGATAGTAAGTTTAGCACAGTTATTCCATAACTGATTTTGGATTCATTTATGAAATTGTATTTAGTGAACCCTAAGTATGAAAGAAAATTGAATCTATCTGATCTGCCTGATAGCCAAAGCCTTAGGTCAGAGAATTTTAGGATGAATCTATGCTTCATTCATTTAAGTAAATTAAACATTTATCTTGTATGAATGCGATTAATCTGAGGCTCTCAAGTACAAATACAATTTCAGATTTCTGTCAGCTCAAGTTTATTGGCATTTTTCTGATGTAAATTAACCTTAACTTGGTTGTCTTCAGTTGCCAATGGCCTTAGACATGTCTTATGTCACAATCATACTTAAGATGTGTACATATGTAAAGGGGAAAAGCTTGACATGGTTTGTAAATTATCTCATATAAATCTATTTTTTCATGCAAGTTATGAATAAGTTATGAACAAGCATTTGTTTACAGCGTTTTTTTTTTTTTAAGTAACTTTTTGTAACTGCAGCGATAATGGAGATCCACGGAGACTTACTTCATTGTATAACAGACAAAACCAAAAATTATTACTTGGAAAGATATATTAAGTTAAAATAGATTTAAAAGCTACATTTTAAACAATCCCATGTATTGTCACAGGTGAAGAAAGTTCCATTTTATTCTATAGATGAAGTATTATAGCTATTAGCTTATTTCTTAAAAACTGGTACATTACTATGGCATGTCTCTTTCACCAAAATACATGAAAATATGTGGTGAATAATTTTCCAAAACTTGTAGAATTAATTGAGTATAAGAATCCACAGAGTCAAATTTATCACTGTTTAATTTTGGTCCATGATTGAATAATAAAATTATTAAATTAATCGAATCAAAAAAACCTCACTCCAGAATATCTACCTTTTCAAAAAAAAAAAAAAAAACAAATTTATTCACATTTCCTCTTTTTCATCTCCTCAAGCTCTATTACCATAGAAAGTGTATGGAGGAGATTGAGAGTTTGGGGGCCAAACTACCCCTTTTGTGTAAATAAGTTCTTCGTTCAGAACCTGTTCAAATTTCAATTTAGTGTTTAAAAACACTATTCAGTCAGAGAGACAAACATTTCTTACTAAAAACACTATTAAAGATGCAGTACTCCTACAGAACAAAGTAGGACATGTTTTGAAAAAGTAGATCAGATATTATAGTTAGAAAAGTTCGTTTGAAAATCTTTGCTTTGGCTGTAACTTTAAAACTTATATAACTTTAATAATTATTATTAAATTTTTAAATAAGACCAAAAACTACAAAAATCTGTTTATGTGAATTTCCATCTTATTATCCACTAGAAATAATGTAAGTAAAATATTACCTCACATTCTTTAAAGTCATGACCTGCCTAAATGGCATAAAATATATAGTAAAGACTTAATTCTTCTATTTGATTAGTTATACAATAGAAGTCAGAATATTTGGCTTACTGAGACCAGAGAAATACTAAAAGTGAAAATGCAGTAAAATCAAACATTTTTGCAACTGCATCAAATTTTAGAAGAAATGAGCAAAGAATAACTGTTTTCAAAAGATTCTTCACATGTGTGCCCTTTAATATGTGTTTATCACCAATTAAATATTTGACTCAAGTATTTAAGGTAAACGTTTTTAACTGTAGTATGTTTGCTGATTGATAAGGATTTCCTCTGTGAGAGGCTAAAAAGTAGCCAGTCATCTTCAGCCAAAGGCACATTTTACGTCTCTGTGTAGTAGCGTACTTTGAAAAATGGTTTACAGAAGTTCTTACTCAAGTTTTATGAAAGACAATGTGGCATTTAAAAGTGATGATATGTTCTAATTTTTAAGCTAGGTAGAGAGTTTACAGATACTCACTTTACTCTTATGGTTCATAGCAGGCAAATTTTTTTTATTTATATATCATTTTGTGTATCACAGCTTCCAATAAGAATTAAAATTAATAATTTGCCATTAAAAGGAATACATAATTTAAGTAGGGAGTCTAACTCTATTTTAGTCTTATTAAAGTGGGATTTCTTCCAGTGGTTTCATCTCCAGTTATATAATTATTTTAACAAAATATAGTTTAGAAACAGATCTATAATACCTCAAAAGTTTGTGAATTTCTTTAATATTCATACTAAATCCTAAATCTGTAGTTACTGGGTAGAATTAATAACCTTAAACTGGTACTTTAATTCATGATATTCAAGGCATCTTTAGAGCTATGGGCCAGAAACTTATAGAGGACTGATAAAAACTGGAGCTTAACTCCTCTCCCCCAGGAAAATATACATATTCTCATGCACACTTTTTTAATAATAAAGTTTAGTATAGTAGTTATAAATCTTAATAATCCATCATTGCTGGTAGATATAACATCAATTAGTGTTAAAAAACAAAAAAAAAAAAAACAAACAAAAAAAAGCCCACAATCCTAGTACTTCCTTTCCACATAACTGCAGATTCTCCAAAGTTGTTCCTGGTGCAGACTTATAGGACCTATTTAGCTGCATGCTGCCTGAGTTACCCCATGGCAATTCCTGCATGACAATGTTTCCATCTATTTCTTTACCTATTCTTAATCCCTGCATTTAGAGGATTTAGGTTGCAACAAGCACTTATTCATGCAGAGGCACAATCTGTATTCCAATAATGTATACATATTTCTGTCTTGCTCTTTAATGTTAAATGTGACCTTCAGGTGTTAATAAAATTGCTTAAGAATATCCAAGGGATTGAAAGCTATCTATATGTTATCCTACCTAAGCACAATGATACCAACCCTTGGCTAAGTAACATATACATAGAAATGAATACTGACATTACAGTGTTGGGTACAGTGCATTACGCTTTCATCTCCATTGGCTTTAGCCAAACTGTGTATTCGAGAATGCCTAGTTGTTCCCAGTGTGACTTTAAGGGATAATCATTCTTCGCTAACTTCTTTGCCTCCTTTTTTTTTCCCCCAGTGCGTTTACCTTTTCTTTATTCTCTATAAGGAATATTCCTGCCTTACCAGCTATAAATTTATTTGGCTTGATTCAGTTTATCCTTGATACCTCAATTTAAACATCTTTTCCTCTGGGGCACTTTCCTTGAACATGTCTTTTTTTTTTTTTCTATTGTAGCATGTAATTCATTTTGTTTCCTGAAATACGAAAGAACAGAGTAATATGATACCTAAAATATTGTATGTGCTCAAATACCATTTGTCATTGAATGTTATATGTATGAATGAATGAGTGCTATAATTATGTGTATATTTAAAATATACTTATTAAGTATATAGTGTCCTTTATTTTTGATTTTAGAGATGCTCAAGATAAAAACTAAAATAATTAAATTTGGACTTTTCTATATATAATATAGGTGCAAATCATCTTGTTTTATACCTAAATTATTATTGTCTGCTTTTCATACAGTGTTTTTCAATATATATATTTTTTCATTTAATCTTATTCCTTCTTACTGATGTTTTCAAACCAGGCTTCAGAACCCTGGAGAGCTCCAAGATTAATTTGAACCAAGAGACCCTGAATGCCTGAATTTTACTGCAAGAAAACTAGTAATGTATAGTAATCAGAATTAATCACTGTTTCCTATAGTACAATTTTTTTTTCAAAAAATCTCACTTTTACTAATAAGATAGATGAGAGCATTCAATAGTTCAATAGCTGACTCCAAAATTTAGGATCTTTTCCCACAACTCATTGCCTTTTCAACATCCATTTGAACCTACAGCTTTTATAGCTCATATTGAGGCTAAATTTCTCTCTTTTGCCTATATGGTTCATTGGCATTTAAAAGTCAATACCTCCTAATTTTAGAGAAGATGTTGGAATTAGCCTTCCGATTTGAGAATAAGTTCTGAGGCAGGAATTTTTATATCTTAAAAATTAAAAAGAAGCTGTAAACTCTGCCATAAGCTACTTTCCCTGGTTTAGAATCTTAGAATGGCTGCAGTTATATGGATCTTTATTTTGGGGATCTACACCAGCCTCATCTTGGGCTATGCCACCTTCCTTATCCTTAAGCCTTCCTCTTTTCTGTTCATGAAACATTAAATCTATAAATGAAAATCCTAGGATATGTTATAGTATCTTGTTCAGTAATATATTACAGATTCTCCAGTTACTTAGACCAGGAGTTGGCAGACTAAGGCCTGTGGGTCAAATTGAACCCACCACTCTCATTTTTTAAAAATAAATTTTTATTGACTTACACCCATGCCCTTCTGTGTACATATTATTTATGGCTGCTTTTGTGCTACAACAGCAAAGCAGAGACCCTACATCTACAAAGCCTGAAATATTTCCTGTCTGGTACCTTATGGAAAAGAGCCTTTACTGACTCCTGGTTTAGATAAAAGGAGTTATTAAGTGTGGGTTTCAAAAACATATTTGAGAGAGTTAAGTTTCCTGGTGACAAACTACACAGATTGTGGTCACATGCAGGTAAACTAAAACTGAATCAGACTCGTAAGAAACAGGGAATGATGGAGACTGTGGGAATTTGCTTAATTCACACTTTGCTTAAGAAATGCAACTGCTACCCAGCCCCAAGTCAGTTTGCCTTATGAAATTGTGGACTATGTCTTGTAAACATACTTTTTTAAGACAAACCAGAAAGTTATAGTCTTATGTGAACACTTCAAATTAAACAAAAACTGGCTAAGTATTTTCAGTTTGTGCCAAAAACAGAACTCGAATTTGGCATAGACCTTCAATTCTAATACCACCTTTAAAAAAATTGTTATTTTTCTAGAACTCTAAGATTGAACCATATTTTAGCACCAGTGAACTATTAACAAATAATATATTTTTTATGGATCATGCTTAAAATATTTATAATAGAATTTTAGATACTTAAAAATAACATTTATAAAAATAATAGAGGTGTTACTGATGAAGTCTATGAGGGTTTTCATCAAAATTGAACTTAAACAAAAAAGTTATTTGGAATCAGTAATAATCAAAGAAAAAAAGGTCACATACTATTTTTAATCAATATGGTATGCTCCACACTTAACCCTCAGTGTAAATGTTAATGCGATATAATTAGCCTTGGGTGAACACCTGTCAATAGCTGCTGAGGCAAAGAGAAAACTGTAACAGATACCTGAACTGTGTGTGTATTAAAAAACTTTTCAACACAACAGAATTTCCATTTAGAAGGGTACAAAATCTATAGAGTGTGGTTAAGCCAAGGTCTTAACACCCTTAGCTGGAAATTGAGTAGAAGTTAATAAAGGGGCTGCTTTTCAAGATGGTAGGGTGAGGAAACTTAGTGAACAAGAAAAAGTATAGAGCCCCTGAGCTTAAGGTTTATTATCATTCCTCAGCCAGCAGAGTGAAAGGGATGACCAGGTTATGGAACCTGGAGTGAGAGTTCTATGGTTGTCTGACAAGAGATTTTGATGGAGAAGTATAACCAACCAGCTGAGGCTTAGAAGCAAAGGAAGGAACCAGGAAACATCCTGACCTTGCTCCCTTTCTGTGCTTCCTGCCAGTTCCTCACAATGCTGAGCACACTGGAAGCCTGAGGGACAGGCAGTCTGTTGAGACAGTCCCTAAAGAGCAGCCCCCTGGGGCACACAGAAGAGTGTGGAGAAAGTGAGAGTTGTCTCTGAAGAGTCAGAGGAGCAATACTCAGCCCATTCGCCTGCCTCTCACTGCATGAAGTGTTCTCTCTAACCTTTGAAAATTATAAGGTCTTCTAAAGCCAAAAACACAGTAATACAGAACATGAATTTAGAGATTTTTCTATAAAGCAACTGAAGTGAATGACCTGTGAGTAAATACTTGCGCAGAGAGAATCAAATGTATCTGTTAATGACTATTATTACATCTTTTTTTTTTTTTTTTACTGTGTGTCTGGGGAGCTGAGAAGTCAAGCGAGAGTGAGAGAGACAGTGGAAACTGAAATACCACACACCTTCTAGCATTCTCTGAGAGGAAATATTGAATGTACAGTAGCTATTCTAAATAAATGGACGTGTATAAACTTTGAAGGAAGGATTTCCATGGAGAAAACTGTAAGAAAGTGTATGGTTATATATCGGCGCATTCCCCAGTACTGAACTCAACTGACTGATTTTGAAATTCAGTTGATTACGTTAATCAGACCATGATCTTGAAGGTGTTACTGTAATTGAGGAAAAGAAAGCACTTCACTCTTAATTCTAGTCTTAGGCTGGTCTGATAAGGAAAATAAACTTGGATGACTTGACAGATGTTGCATAATTCTGGAAAACCTTAATTAGTGTTTTTGGAAAAGCAAGCAGTAGAATTTTTGCTACATTTGATTTAATCTGGACATTATTTAAAAGCCTTGGTTTTACTTACACATAACTTTATGTAATATCAAATTATTTTTTGGGCTACAATTTCCAAAATTGGTTTCAGTCATTAAGTTGCATATAAAATATTGGGTAAACTATATTTTTTTTACTGTTTCCAGGTTATATTAGTAGGAGTAATCTGTTTTTATATCTGCATTAATACATTTCAGCATATAAATTTATCTAAATGCTTTTTTAGTTCAAACTATTTATTTATTGCAATGCATGCATTTGAGAACATCCTTTTAGGAAAATAAATTAAATATGAAGGAGTTAACATGAATATAAATTTTAATAACAGGTTTTTTAAAAGTGGTAAAACCTAAAATTGGACATTTTTATTAAAAGATAGATTAAACACATAATCCCTAGAATCACAATATCTGGGCTTGATTCCAGACCTGCTACTAATTAGTTCTATGAACTTGGACAAGTTGCTATACCTCTCTGCCTCACATTTCTTATCAGAAAAAATGAGAATACTACTTTTTCTGAGATTGCTGTAAGCACTAAGAATTAACAATTACAAATTTATAATTCCTAGTTCTAACAGATTTCCATAATTTATTACGGCAGAAAATCATGAAAATATGTTAGAATTAGAAACTATAAATTTATTCAAAAAGTATTGTAGTGAAAAGTATTATTGAGAATGTGTCAATAGGATATAGATTTATTTTTGCACTGTTGGTAGAACTTCTCAACTCTGTTATTCAGAGATTCATAAAAATCTTCAATAAGCTGAATATTTATAAGTCTTTCCTGGTGAGCTCAATTTGTGAAATTCAGATTTGATGACTATAAAAATCCTGAAAATGAAAAAAAAACTGAACAATATGTTTAATTCTTTTTTAAAAAATACTCAGACAAGGAAATGTATTATCCCAATATTTTACTTTATGAGATAATTTATATTAGATTAAAGAGTAAGTTAAATACTAAAGAGTAAACGAGTTTAAATGTGTATAAAAATTTTAATTTTCTTTGCCAGAATTAAGGAAATAAGGTTTAATAGAAATCACGATCTACCTTTTAAACAGCTTGTCACAAGAACAGTATTTATTCTACTAAGAAGCATTAAAAGTTTATATAAGAAAATAATATAAGATCAAGACATATCTTTTAAATACTCAGATTTATTGTTCATCTTTGTACTCTCTGAAAAATGACAAATCCTTCAACTATAATGTAATTTTGAGAGCAAATGAGGAAAAGGACATTCTTGGAGGCCTATCCCATGAAATACCATATCAGTGGCTACAATATGCAAGTTTTCAGAGTCTTGCTTTTCATTAAAAAATTTTAAGAACCTGTTAAATGAATGAAACAAAGTAAAAATGAATTTATAACATTTTTAAGGAAAGCATTACTGCAATTATAAGAAAATGTTATTTGAATGTGGTTCCATACTGTAGCAGTTAGCACCCCTTCTTTGCATGCAGAAGGTCCTGGGTTCGCACCCCAGTGGAGCCACGGTTTGTGGTCTATGGCCATGCCACCCTGAACAAGCCCAATCCCATCTGATCTTGGAAGCTAAGCAGGGTCGGGGCTGGTTAGTACTTGATTGGGAGACCACCTAGGAAGACCAGGTGTTGTAGACATAAAAATAAAATAAAATAATAATAATAAAGAAAATGTTATTTGTTTTTCTGTGAAAATATAATCAAGCTAAAGTATTTTATATTTATTACTTATATAATATTTTCTTCAAATTTTCCCCTTAGATTTTTATAAATCATTCAATAATTCAAAACATGAGGTATTACATTATATTAGCTGTTCCAGGTCATGAGAACTGACAGCACATCTCTTCTCAAGTTCATGTTCATTGATGTGTCACTCTGAAAGTTCAAAATAGTCGATGAGGGTATTATTTGTACTGGCTAACACTATATATCTGTTCTATAAATCTTTATTTTTCACACTTGAAGTATCCCATTAAATTCCATCATTTTTATCCTTTTTTTCCCTTCTATTTTTATAATAAGTTATGTACTACATTAATTACTACTGAACAGTACAGAAGTTTTTACTAGCCTATAACAAATCTGTAACATAACCATAAAAAAATCGTTTGGGAAATAATGACTTCCAGATACTTCTAAGAATATTTAGTCTTAAAACTAGGTCAATCTTTAATACTAGGTTGTTTCTAAAGAAGTGTTTCTTTGTAAGATTCTCCTAAGGCTGGTCAGAAGTCTATTTGAAATGGTATTTGCCATTTGCCAGCTGAGCGACTTTCAGCAACTTATTTGTCCTTTCCGATACTTTGATTTTTTTTTTGAAATTGATGTGCAATAATAATAATTTAGAGTTTATGACACATTAATGCAATAATGTCTCTGGAGTTTAGCACAACATTTGGTACTTGAAAATCCTTACTTCTGTGTGGATCGATTTTACAATAGTTATATAATCTGCAATCCAGCGTTATACATGGATGGTTCAGCCTTTACTATCCTGACTGCTAATGCTCCATATTTCATTTGGTCATTTAGTTAATAGAATTAGTTTATATCT
This sequence comes from Rousettus aegyptiacus, assembly GCF_014176215.1. NCBI lineage: Eukaryota > Metazoa > Chordata > Mammalia > Chiroptera > Pteropodidae > Rousettus > Rousettus aegyptiacus. Next base: position 79,153,073 of record NW_023416287.1, read on the forward strand.
GCTAACTTACAAACTCAGTCTAAATATTTATATATTGTGGTCAATCATAGTTGAGATGAAGGATGTTTTGGTTATTAGGTGGGTGGAATCAAATATTCCATAACTTGATTGGTGAGAAGCTGAAGAATTAGGCAAAAACGTGTTTAGAATGGAGAAGACAGACTCTCCCCCAAAATCCTAAAAGTAAAATTGATCATTTTTGTCTTGTCCCATCATGTTTTAAAAAAAAGAAACAGGCTAACTTTTTTTTTTTTTTCATAAGATAGTTTACTCTGAAGTGTTTTATAAAAGATATATAAATAGAGGTGAATCAACCTAGTTAGTCGAGGGAAAACTCTTGGGAATTAAGAAAAATGAATATGTCATACTTTTGGGGTACAAACTAATTCAAGCTTTTTAACAAATCAGGTCCTTTGTTTGCCTCCTTTGTAACCTTTAAAGTACATTTTCATTCAAAAATTTCAAAAAATCATCCTGTAAGAGTAGTCTGTGAAGTTACTATTAATACAATTACATAACTCTTAACAGTTTTCAAATGCTTTTCACATATGTTAGCCAAGGGAAAACTGCCCAGGGGCCAAAAAGCTCATCGATATAGTGAGGAGTAGGAAAGATAAAAAGAAGTGTTGTCCACTGAATCACAGAGAATGGGAGACATATGTTTGACTCAGCAAAGGGGACCCAGTAGTTTCTGGCGGCTAAACTAAGAACTGTTCAATAATAACTGGTCTCCGTTGGGTTTGTAGTCTTTTGATCAGCTTTTGAGTAATAACAACACTCTAATTACCAATTCAAATTTCGTAAGCCCTGTGAAATATGTAAGTTAAATGTTAAAATTTTATCTGCAGGGTGTAAAGGGATTATAATTATTTCTTAATAGATATAAACTTGGCATGACTTTCATAGTTCATAACACCAATAATTTGCTGTAGCTTGTGATATAAAAAGTGAAAACTACTTTACAGTCATATCTCCTTCTTTTTATCTCCTACCTTCGTTGACCTAGGGAGAAATGATCATTACAGACTTTTCCCCTCTCTAAATGTAGTTCTTATTTATATAACTCGTATATGAACTCAGTCAACTTGTATTTAAAAAATTAAAGTATTATGGAATAGGTTTGTTCCTAAAAATGCCTTGAGCATCAAGGTACGACATATGAGTTTGGTCTCAGTCTGGTCCAAACTTTTGGAAAGATATCATTAAACGAATGATGTGTGAATATTTATTTACTGAGGGATCATCTTGAGCAGATGAAGGTTCATGAATATCAAGGTATTTAAAACTAGTCATCTGACATTTTATAATGATATTTCTAGGTTGGAAGATCTGGAGAATTCTTTAGAAATCTCCTGAAATTTTCAAGGTATCCTTGAAGGAAAAATTAAGACAATGAACCAGTGGGGTGGATATTTAATGATACATGAATATAACCTAAAAGGAAAGAGTGATAAATTGATATCAATTGAAAGTATTATTTGTTTCAGGGCTTTTAACTTGCCCCTTCCCTGTTTGATGCATTGGTAAAGGCTGATGTGTTATCACTTGCGGTGCAGACAACTAGTGCACATAAGGTTGAATTGTGCTATGAAGATTTAATTGCCAATACTAGCAAAATGTCAGTCCTTATTATGACATGACTATTCCAGGGTAGGATTCTGTCTGATTCTGATGCCAAACTTTTGGATGTGTTACCTCACAATATATTTAGAATGTTTTGTCTAGGATAGTGGGTGGAAATTAAAACTATGCTCTTTGGGAGACAGTTAAAATAATTAGGTGAATTGGAGATTAAATAGGCTAAAACCATTGTATGATATATGAAAATAACTTCCATATCAGAGAATATTAAATTATAAAATATATCTTTCTTGGTAGAATAAATTAAGACTGAGTACAGGATATAAATAATGTTTTTGTTTAATATAAGAACATATCTTCATAATGTTTATAAACATTTTAGAACTAGAATTAGCTCTGTTATTAGGGAGTGATTTTCTCATCACATGAGATGTTCCACCTCAGTTTGGAGGATGACTTTTCAGGGTGATCAGTTATAATTGGGTTCATGTGGGACTAACTGAGTAATATCCAGGGATTTCAAAACTCTGAAGCCTTCTCCCCCAATCTGTGGAGGGTGTACATTAAATGACTATAAAAGGTTGATGAAGATATTAACATGTAATTATGTTTAATGTGAACTTATAAACATAATTGAGAAAACTGGGGGCACAAAGAACCTGTAATATCAATACAACATTTTATTTCTTTTATAATAACAAAAGACAGTTCTTTATTATTATATTTTATCCATGTTCCCTTTAAGGGCTCAATCTTTTTAGCCATAGTTTAAAAATTATGTTATAGAGGAAGAAACGTCAACTTTTCACATCTTCACTGAGGCCAATGCTTTTTTTTTTTTTCCCTTACATTATCATACTCGTTTTTATCCTATTAAAATCCCCTTTCACTTTACAAAATGGCTTGAATTAACTCATCTGGGCAATCATCATCCCACACTATCTCAATCCACTCTTTCCTAAGGAGAAATTTTGAAGAAGTCATATAACGCTCTTTAAGGGTTTTTCTAGTTTCTATCTATAACAACATCCTATCCTTAAGAGAATTTTTCTTATCTCTTACAGTCACCAGAGCTTATCTAAAAGATTGTGATAATTGAAACTCTTTATTAATCATTTTTTTTTTAATTCAATACAAAGCCCAGTTTTCTGGGCTTTCTTAGGCCGATAGGGTTGTTGACTGACCATAAAACCCTAAAAAAAGCATAGGGATGATTGAGTTCTCCCCTTTTTCTGGCTGACCACATACAGGAGTCAGTAAAGCAAGATGAAGTGATCCTGAAACTTACCCAGAGGAATAGAGACATCTGATTCCCGTTTTATAGGGACACTGTAGCAAAATCTACTGTATGTAATGAATGTGGAAAAGACCGTCACAACTCAGCAGCGAATAGGCTCCAGAGAACCCATATTGATGAAAAATATTGTGAAGGTCCGTCTGGTTCAATAACAACAGCAACATCAACATCAGCGAACATCGATATCGTCTACTGCAGTTTCTAAAGAGCTTTAAACACATCAAGTAGTGTTATTGTCAGAACTACTCTGAAATTGTGCATAATATATAAATAATTTCTAGAGAGGGAAACTGAATTTCGCAGTGTCAGCATTTTGCCTAAAGCCACAGGGCTGTAGACTTGAGACAGGAAACCACATAGGTGAATAACAGGTCACATTATCTCTTGATGTTTCGTCCCACCCCAGCCCCCACTCCTCATCTGACGCCGCTATTTCCAGCTAGACTCCCAGACCATGCTTGAATTCCTCCAATGATGAGGAACTTCACAACCTCCTAGCACTTCCCTGTCATTTTCTTAAAATGACTATTTATTTTTTTATGATTGTGAGAAATGTGCATACATATATTTTATTTACAGTGATTCATCCTCTTTCATTTAACTCTTGCTTTTCATAGTGCTCACTGATTTCTCTATAATTGCCTTCTGTGTGTTCCATGTGTCAAACTGTCATCTTCTAAGTAATGCTGATGTTCCAATGCCTGCGGTTTGGCCGACGTTTGTCAATCAGCACTGTCACTGGGAAAGGGGCATGCCCTCGGTAAAGTAGAAGGGGTGTCTGCTGCTACTTTTTTGGTAACCCACCACCTTAGTTTAGCCTCAGTCAATGTTTATATTGTTAAATAGACTGAGAGAAAGTGAACTATCTCTGCCGTGGTTTTCTTCGCCTGATTTTAAAGGGAATGCTTCTAATACTCTCATTAAAGATTTTTGGCTATGTGTTTAAAAAAATTTTTTTTAACCATGATAAAGAGTTTTGTTGGTCTATTCTTTACTAGAAATTATGTAAAATATGCATTTTTATGTTTTCTGAAGTGATCATATACTTTTTCCTGAACATGAAATCATTCTTGTGTTTTTGGTGATACTTTTTGCATCAATTTTCATACGTATATTATTTTTCTTTTTAATAACTTATTACCTATATCATATTTTAATTTCAAGCTTATACTAGCTTCATTTAATAAGATGAGAAGCTTTCCATCCTTTTCTTAACTCTGGGACAATTCAATTAGTATAAAAATGATCTATTTCATGAAAATTTGAAATAAATCACTTGTAGAAATGTTTGTGCTAGACAGCACTTCAGAAGGTGAACTTCCATTTTTTTTTCTCAATTTATAAATTTTAATTTTTAAGAAAGTTTTGTGATTTATATTTTTGTGTCTAAACAAAAGTTTCATGGTAATAGGATTCATTAGCACAGAGTTTTAAGGACAATTCTATTAGCATTTTGATCTCCTTGCCTCTCTTTTTTTCTGTTTTCTATGCCTCTAATATTACACTTTCTTACGCTTAATTCAGCTGTTGATTATTCAGTTTTCTTTAGTTTTTTGTAATCTAGTTTATTATTTTCTGCTAACTGCATCTTCATCGTTTCTTTCAGTCTTCTTTATTATCGTTTTTGTTAACTTTTGTGTTAAACGTAAATTTTAAGATACTTCATTGATCTTTCTGCTTTCCTATAAAATACAGACATTTAAGACTATTAATGTTTTTTCTAAGTACCTTTGATAGATTTTCAGCCATTTTGGTCTGTTATATTCTCACTATATTTAAATTCTAATACACAGAATAACAGCTTTGATATCTTCTCGAATACAATGTTTATTTGGGAGAGTAAATTTTAATCCCAAAGTGGTTTGCTATTTTTTAATGATCAAATAAAATTGTATCCCTAGAATATATCTTGTATATTTTTGTCTTTGTTGAAGTTTTTGAAGTGGCGCTAACTTTAAGAAATTTTTTTAATTGAGAAAATAAAAAGTAGCTCTCTGTGCTCCAAGCATTGACTCCGTGCTCCATCCATTTTGTGGCCATCCACAACTATCGTGTCCTCTCCTCAGATATTCAGATGCATCACCATTTCCTCACTGCGTTTGCTCTTTCCCAAAGTAAGATTTTTGTTTGTTTGTTTCTTGTAGCCTTTCTCTTATCATGCTCTTTTGTGTCTCTTCTCTTTCTGAGCTGCAATAAAAAGGATATATTTTCCTTAAAATAAGAGAAAATTTAGTATGTCGAGGTACTCTAAATATGGCAACGATATGGAATAGTCTCTGTGAGTGGTTATAATCGTAGTTATAATCTTAGAATTGGAGAGAAAGAGAGAGAGCACGCACGAGAAAGAGCGCCAGCGCAAAAGAGAAACAAAGAATGTGATCAGTTGTAGCCTTTCTTCTTCTTTATTGGTTATGTTGGTTATTTTTTTCTCCTTTTCTTCTTAAATTAAAATTTGTTTCTTGTGATCAGTGTTACTTTGTATGCCAAGAATAGCATCTAATTCCATGATATTTAAACTATGTACCTTAATGAAGTTATCTTTTTTTGAATTCTGGACTGTACGACTGGTGCTAGTCTCATGTTTCCTGTCATTTCCCTGCCCCCCGCCCCCCAAAGATATATTCATTATTCTCCAGAATTTCTGTAACAGGGTTTATTGTCGTTCTGGAAAAGAATAAGACAAAAGAGGTGGTATGGCAAAGGATTTTTGAGCATTAGTTCTAGAATCATGTCCCTGGGACTGACTCCTGTTTTGCCCACTCACGACCTATCTGACCTTTGGCAAATTGTGCAGACTCAGTGTTCTTGTTTGTAAACAGGCAGGATCAATGGCATCTCTTTCCTAAGATGTTAGCATAAGTGAGAAAATGCATCAAAAGTGTGATCAGCACATACTAGGCACTCCACAATTACTAGCAAATGTTTTTGTGTTTATGTCATGTTTGTTATACAATATTTATTTATGCAGCACTTAAATGAATGTGTAAAGCTCTCATTTATGATGCCTCTTGACTTCTTTAAAATCAGTTATCTAAAGATAGGTAAGTTTTGATGACTTCATAGTAAAATATATATATATATCTCGATTAACCATTTTTGATGCCAACATTTCCCTAAGTACTTAGGGAAAAAAAATGCCATGACTTTTCTATCCTACAACATGTTCATTGGGAGAATGATCCTGCATAGTTATTCACAACTGGTTAGTAAACACTCCAAGTGAATTGACATTTTTTGTGTGTTTTCTCTTTCCCCTATCACTGCTAGGCCTCCAGTATCCCACCTCCTTCACAGATCATAGTGATTATGGGAGAAAAAAAAAAGGTAATGAAAAGGCTGATAAGTCTGTCTTTTAACAAAGAGAAAGTGACAATGCACTAAACCTTGAGGACTTTTTAATTATCCCCTAGTTAGGCAAATTGTGTAGCGTGGATGAGAAAATAGTATCAAACAGAGAATGGATCTATAATTATGAAACAGTAATACTCTAACTGATAAAACACCTTATTTCTCAAACATTTATAAAGTTAATACTTTAATTTTAACCTTACAACAACTCTGCCTGATAAGAAGACTGACCATCCACATCTTAGACACTGATGGATTCTGAGTGACAGTGATGATGAATGCACATTCTCCACTGGACAGTGTTAGACCTGGGCTTTAAAACCAAGTTTCTTGAATTAGTAAGAGGGAGATTGATTCATTTTATCTGGTTATTAAATATCTTACTATAATGTGTTCTGAGTTGGGAAAGAAGTTTTTGATTTCTGGCTTAACATGTTAACCCATTGCCTTATCACATTTCTATTGAATTTTCCTCTATATTACATAAATATATTTTATCAACTTATGAGATAGGATTGCAATGCTCTGATACATAAAATCATTCCCAAGCCTCCACAGTATAACCATTTGGAGTTACCGTCTACCTTCTTCTGTAATTATCATAGGGAAACATGGGTATAGCTTATATGTTTTGTTGTTGTTGTTGTTGTTGTTGTTTGTATTTTGTGTTTTTTTGGCAAACAACAGAAAGTGAAATTGGATACAGTGCTTTTCATCAAGTAGAAGATGTATTATAAGAGTTAGAAGAGATAATTTGTACCAGTTATTTACTTTAATTGTAAATTACTAGGTACCTGTTGGTTACAATAGGTTAAGTTAAATATTATTGTTGTTGTTATTAATATTTAGCTTAATGAACCAACATTTGAAGTCCTTGTAATTGAGATGCTTTAATTGCTGTTTACCTTTCTAAGAAACTGTTACAGCACATCCTAATAACATAATAGGAAGCTTAAGTTCTTTCTTAAGTAGCCAAAATGATATGATATACTACTTGACTGATCCTAATTTTAGATATTGCAGGTGGTTTGCTGTAAGACATTAAGATATTTTCTGTAATTTTCCATTTTGCCAAATGGTATTTAAATTATTATAAATATTTATTACCTTATCATTCATCAGAGTTATTTAACAATGTTTACTTTTCACTAGAATACAGGTATAAATCACTTTGTATGATAAATTTGAACCTAAAAAGTTGCATGTAATTTAATTCTTTTCAAAATATTGTATAATTTATATTTATCAGACTATCATACTTTTTAATGTATTTTTACTATAAATCTTTCTGTGAAATAGATACATTTTACCATGTCTTTTTGGACTCAAGTTGTCATATGCAATGTTTACTTTAAGCAAGGTGAAGCTATATATTCTCTTATACCTCAGTCAAAGCATTGGAACCCAGAGTTTGGACAGAGTGCTCAGAATTTTCCAAATGGGTCTCTTCCTCTTTAATTCTCCTTACCCTCTTATGCATGAAGATGCTACCATTTTCTCCCATGAAATATTGTTGCTATAAAACCCCAGTGTCTCCAAATATAATAATAAACTAAAAATAGTTCTCATCTCACAGATACTATTATTCCTGGTCCATAAATCCCATAAATTATTCATTTTAAGCATTATACATGTCCTGTGTGAAAAGCTCAGTCCACAACTACAGGTTTATAAAAATGTGGTGTGGTTTCTTATATCTGATTCTAATTATTCTTTTTAGATGTACTTTATTTTATTGAAGATGGGAACTTCATCTGTGCTAATCCGGGGTGGTGGGCGGCAAATAAGGGGAAGTTTATATACTGCCAAGGCCAGGGATAGGAAGCCAGGTCATCATTGGGGTGTTGTCATCACTGCATGCCAACATTCAAGGACCTCTTCATTTCTAGCTGTTTCTGTAATCTGTAATGGTGGCTCCCTTTTTAATATCCTAATGATCTCTTCAGGTCTAGTGAGTCTCCAGCCTTGACCAATGTGCTCAGGGCAAGTGGACAAAGATCTAAGATAACCTCACTTGTCTTCTGATCATCTGTTCTCACCAACCCGAGAATCATTATCCAGTAGTAAGTGCCAGAGAGGGCCCTAGACTCATCATGTTTGGTTTTGCTTTGCTTTTTTCCCCTCTGTCCAAAGCCCCTTGAGTTTCTAACCTGTTGAAACTCCAAAGCCTTTCCTTTGCCTTAAGCTGAAACATCACTTCTTTGAGATAATAAATGTTTCATTCTCTCAGTAGTCAAATTAGAAAGGATCAGGAGGTGACAAGGGAAAAAAATCAGCTAATATTTCAGAGTATTATCCTTATGCACTTCTGTTGTAACTCCCTGGATTCGTATGAATGTTTTGTACTGACTTCTGTAAATAACTTCAATTGGGATGTTTTGGTCTAGTGATATTTTAAAGTTTTACATGGCATGTTCTTCGAGAAAGCATTTCAAGGATATAATTTACATAGAATCCTCTCTTGCTTTTACTACTTCTACAGGCATGCAGCATGTCTAAAACCCCAAATTTTCACTATACATTCCAGAGCAACATTTAAAACTCAAATGTGATGATATGTGGAACAATTAAATCAACCTAGCCCATTGCTATTAAATATATGCAATTACATTTTGAAGTACGTAGTTTGGATGATTTAGTCTGAGGAACGTGGTCTGTAGGCAGATGGTAATTTCTTTTTGAAAGTAGAAGGTAAGCAGAAGAGCAATATCCAGAGAATGGAGGACCAGTAGGAGCAGGCCACACCATAGATGCCAGTATACATGGAAGCGGCTGCATACCGAGGTGGCTTTAGAGAGAGTAGGACTTCAGGTTCTCTAGGAGAGAAAACACAAGAAAACTGATGTTTTGTAAAGTTTTTAGGTGTGTAGATATTGGGGACATCTGAGATAGTCACTCATAGCACCAACTGTTTTCATTTTCTCTTGCATTCCTCTTCTCTGTCAGCTTTTCTTCCCTCCCTGCCCCTCCTTTCTTGTTCTTTTAATTCCAGTCTCCAACTTGTTTTACAGCTTTACTTCTCTGTTCCCTACTGTTGTCAGTATTATAGCTTTGACTCTTGGCAAAAGCAGATACTCTTTTTCCATTCTAATCTCCTATGGGAATCTGGCTAAGGATACAGCAAGCATTATAAAGTGAGGGATCATTGGCTTCATATGAGATAGTAAGATGGTCTTAGAGTTGAGGTAGAGGCTGTTTGGCTAAAGCAAAGATAACCATAATGGCCAGGACAGTGATATGCTAAGGAATACTCATAAAGACAAATGAGGAAACATTTGAAGATAATCTCATAGTATCAGTCAATAAGGCTAATGAACATTTTTATCAAAGCCCAGGTGGATAGTCTGAAATATACTGTGTGTCCAAGTTAATAGCATCGTAGAAAACATGTTGCTTTTGTTGCCTACACAGGTGAGTTCTGCTCAGACAAATTATGCTATGAATGGTTACTGGAAATGCTATTATCCAAATCAGAGTGTGCCTTAGGTACCATTAATAACAGCTGTTTTTTTTTTTCTGTTTTGTTTTATTTTTTGCTTTCTCAAATTTAGAATTGACATTTTTATTAAAATTAGTGTTGCATTAAAAATATATTTAATAATCACATTTTTCTCTCAATTAATGGTGCTTCTGTCTCCCAACTAAATGTCCTTGGCTCTTTTCCCCATTTAATTACTAAATGTGGAAACAATCATACAAATAGCTTTTCCACTGCATAAAATTATCCTGTGTATGCATATTATTTAAAGACCTTTGCCAGAAACAATATAGTTAAACTACCTATCACATTAGGTAGTTGTTAAAACTCAAATTCCTTAAATGATTATTCCAATTTAGGCTGACTTAAACCTTCTATAATTTCTTGGCCTAATAGTTCTTTTATTAATCATTTGAAAAGTTGGTCTTTAACCATTTCTCATTTCAGTGTAATATGGAAATTCTCAGCAAAGACAATAGTCTCAATATTAAACAACAGAAAATAATTCCACTGGAGTTTTTATGACATTCAAATATACCTAATGACCCAATGCAGTTGGGTGACTACTGTTATGATTATAATGTGTTGCAATAATGAAAATATTACTACACAGCTATTAAATTCAAATCTAATTCCTATTATATATCTTTATTATACAACCTTATGTACAGCCATGTAGTATAGAATTTTTGGAATTGGAAAAAATTACTTATCCTGAAAGGAGATTCACAATTTTTTTTTTGCCTCTTCCACTTGAGTTATAACTCAATTAAGTAATAGGAAGGGGAGATGCATCTAAGCCATATATTTTATCTACCTCGATATCAATTGCTGTCCCTAGATTGTGACTAACCTGAAAGCAGGCACTATTTCTGTGTCTTCTTCATCTTTGTGTATCTACACGAACTCAGAGATACCAGAAGTAGCATATTCCTTTATTTCTCTCAAATCAAATTAAATTTAAACCTCCTCCTGTTAGATTGAGGGGCTGTTCCATCTATGGCATTATTGGGCCTCCTCTCCTCCTCCAAGGTTACATAACCGTCCCAAGGGGCTTGGTAAAGCAGTATGTTTAAAGAGTACCTGTTTATCTGCTCCATCCCGATTACTATTGGTAATTGGCCTGGTTTATCTGTACTTTTAAAGGTAGGTAGCTCCCTTGATTTTGTGCTAAATTTGAGTACTGGAATGTTTTCTGAGATCGGGTTCTAGAATCCTCACCTATGTATTTTATGCAACCCATTCACTTCTCAGATTAGGCCATCCTCCCATAGCAGAAGAGGGACACTACCTGGTATTAATGAATCTTAGGTTCCTTCTCCTAGACTGGCCATGTCACCATCTAAGAACTTCTTTTTTCTTCCTTAGTCTTCCTGGAATGTCTAGTATAATCCAGTTAAATTTAGGTTTTAAAACAAAGATGGAAATGAGGGGGTCTTTGGAAAACTTGAGCTTTTGATCAATAATTATGCCCCACTCTATCCCCACTGAAGCAGGGACCACAGAATTCTGACTACCATTCTAGAATAGGAGAGACAAAAATATGGAAAGAATGACATCTCAATAGATTTTGTAACTGTATTAATATACTTAGTACAAAGTAGATTCTTCTACATAATAGATATTCAATAAACGACATCGAGTGGCTGAATAAATCAATGGGGCTCTTTTGAATATAACGAACAAGAGCTCTTCTGTTTTCATTTCCATTTAATACTACGGCTCTCAGAATTAGCATTACGCACAATAGGAGGCACTCTTCTTTGAGTTGGAAATGTTATTCTCTACAACTATATCAAAAACTTACCTGTTCTTAGACCTATTGCTGTGGATCCCTACCCTATCTTGGTAATAGCCAGAGGCAATGTTATAATAATCATCCTCTAATTAATATATGCATTTTCCTTCTAGGTGAAATTTAGTGCAAACTACCCTAACTCAAAGGAAAGATGCTTCCGATGGGAATGTTAGGCACCATACTAGTGGAAGAGAGATTTTTATAACAGCACAATGTTGTTGTCCCATTCCATCAATTCGTTGAGACCTACCAATAACAACTCTGTGTTAAACATTAAAATGAATTCATAGGGAAACACAATGAAATGAAATACATACATAAACACACTAGAAATCAGGTGATCTGGGTTTTATTTCTCACCCTTTTGAGCAGTAGTCTCACACAAGTGGGGCTATGTCATCATGGGTCTCTCTTGAAGTCCTTTCCTGACATGTGATTATATAGGACCTTGATAAAATTCTTTTCTAGACTATATACACTATGAACTTATTTTTGTGTGATATTTTATCTTAGGGGTTCCCGACTTTTGTGATTAAAATTAATTTTTGTTCACTTTGAAACATCATTATTTGGAGAGTTGTAAATTGCTAAAAGTACAGATCTCTTGAGTATGAGAGATGAGATGCCAATTCTCTTCTGTATGAGAGTTATAACTGGTTTGTATCAGATAGAAACGACTGCAATATACATCCATAGACCTGAATCATTTGCTTTATTCAAATGTTGAATAAATAATAAAGTTTGAGTTGAGAAAGAAAAATGAAAGTTAACAAAATTCATGAAAAAATAAGACAAAACACATGCATTGTTACAATTTGCCAAAATTATGTATCCTAGATGTCAAACAAAAATTATTTTTAAGGAATTTGACCTTTTTAGTAGGTTAAATTATTTTGAAGATATTTTTCCTGGAAAGGGCTCCACAAGGGTCTAGTACTTTTCAGAGTATGTGTTTTTGTTTAAATTGAAAATTGCAAATCACAATATAGGGGTGTGTATGTGTGTGTGCAGGTTTAAGTAATTTTAATTTGCTGTTAAGCTATTTTCAAAAAAGGACAAATCAGTATTTTTCAGGAACTGCTTCGGGGATACAGGAATGTGATATTCTGGTACATATGCAAGCTAACTGGCAGACAGTGTTATTTCGTGAAATATGAATACAGCGCTCTGGAGGCCATGGGCTTTCCTGTTGTTTAGATACCATCAGAAAAAGCTATTACAGAGAAATGGTACAAAATACCCTTTTATCTTTTTGGAATCAATTTTTTTTAATGCTATAAAGACTTAGAATCCCCTTCCCACACCCTATCCCTACACACACAAAAGTCTTGTAGAACCAGAGAAGGACATAGGAAGAGAGAAAAAAAATTGCTTCTAATTTTTTTCTGCATAAATTCATCCTTAGGAGAAATACAAAGAAAAGAAAACATATTAAAAGCCCTTTTTCTTGCAAGAAAGATAATTTTCTAACAGATAGTTAACCAAGTGAATATTTTTTCCATTTGATTTTCTAGTTGTCAGTGTTTTGGGTATAATACAGGCACTTATTTACTTAATAAGTGCCTATATTATTAGATTCATCGCCTTTGGCGTAAAAGTGTTTCTAGGAGTTAGGAATCTGTGGTCCTGTACATTGCGTGTGTGGGGTTACTACCTATCACCCCTTTTTATATTGGTAGAAATAGGGAAATCTCAAGTTCCCACATTTAATACTTCTGCATTCATGTGGAATGAAGATCTCATGTCACGTGGGCTACTGTGAGAGCTTCAGGGTCCAGAGTGCACAGAGCACACAGAGTTTATTTTCTGAGCAGAATAGTGGGCACTGAAGTTGACTGCTGGAGAAAGAAGTTAATAATAAAGGGGAAAACTTGCAGTTTCTGTCAGACCTGAGGTGGAAATGGTGATTCCCTGGGAAATCGCTATTTAAGTCTGACTCTTCTCAATGTATAATGGTATACCCAGTTCTTCGCATAAGGCCTCTTAATGAGGTGAGAATCCTCTGCTATGTGCCAGTTGAAGAGAGCTAGAGTCACCATGGGAGTTAGGACTCCTTCTATGGCAAGTAACCGAAGACTTTCGAGCCGACTTAACCCAAAAGGAAATCTAATGCCTCATAGAAATAAAAAGTGTGTGGGTGGGGAAGGCTTCACGTGTTGTGTGATGAAGGAGTTCAACTGGCAAAACCCAACCCAAGTTACCCCTAGTTTTTACCTACTCTGAACTTGAGTTCCTGAAGCCAAGCATGAAGGGAGAAAAACTCAGAACCTTGTTGACTGGCCTCTTAATTTTCATCATGACTGCTAGCTTCAAGAGTGTCTTAATGGTGCTTGGTGATCAGACCATCTTCCCCTACACTATTTGTTCTCCTAGGCACCTGCAAAACCGTTTCACAATGTGTCCTTTCTCCTTATTTATCTACTACCTCTCCCCAACCTAAGTCTCAGCTGACGATGTTACTTCCCATTTCATTTAGTAAATAGAAGCCATCAGAAGAGAAGAACATCCATTCTATATTTGTCAGACCTGTGTTTGTGCCCGACACACTCTTGCTTTTCTTCTTTATAACTTGACATAGAACTAGGCCCTCTGTCCATGCACTGGCTCCATCCCTTCTTGGGTACCTACAGGCATTGCTTTCGCATTTGTCTTCTCTCTTTTCTGCATCATCTAGTCTCTCCCATCTCTGCTAGACCATTCTCAACCAACATACAAACATGCTGTAATTTTCTTCAATGAATTTCATGAACCTGCATTACTTTTAGGCATCATCTTGTTCTTCTGTTTGTTTGTTTGTTTGTTTGTTTCTTTGTTTACTGCAAAACTTCTCTAAGATGTTGTCTTATGCAGTCTGTTTCCATTTCCTCTTCTACCAGTTCAGTAAAACTTTATGTTTTTTTTCTCAGGCTGTAACTGAGTCAACTTACGAGCAACATTTGACATTGTTGACATACCCTCCTTCTAAAAACCCAATCTTCATTTCTCTTTTGGAACTCATCACTGGTCATGCTTTTTCTTTCACGTTTACTGGTTTCAGCTCATCTCCCTGATGCCAAATGTTGAATTTTATTGGTTCTCAGTTCTCCTCTTTTGCTACCTAGATGATACCTACCAGTTTCTTGACTTTGAATATTGATAACTTCAAATTATTTCTATCCCAGAACTCTTCTCTAAACTTCAGACTCATACATACTCTTTTAGATGTTCAACAGACATACTTAACTTAATAACCAAATTTCTCATCACTTCCCATGCCCTTTCTATCCCATCATATCTCTCTAGAAATCTTTTCCAACTTGGTGTATAGCAAATGCATCATTCCAGTTGTACAAGGTAAAAATCACACTCGCTTGGGATTTTTTTTGAAAGGGGCTGGCTACTCATACCTCATCTCCAGGCTATTTTCAAATCCTGCCAACTCTAACTTCAAAATGCTGTCAGAATCCAGAACTCCCTTTACCACTCTGCCACCCTGGCCTGTTGCAATAGCCTCCCAATTGACTTCCTTATTTTTAGCCTTGTTCCTCTACATTACATTTTTTTAATTCAGAAATCAGTCATCCAAGACATGCTAGGTTACTTCTCTGGTCAAACCTCTTTAATGCTTTTCTGACTCATGTTAGAGTAGAAACTAAAGCTCTCGAAATAGTCAACAAGGCCTGTGATCTGGCTTCTCTGAGCTCATCTCCTGCTCATCTCCACCTTGCTTTTGGGGCTCTAGCCATGCAGGTCATCTTTGCTGTTTCTTGGGCATTCCAAGCACACTTCTGCTCAAGCTTTTCTGTTCCCTTTGCCTCAAGTTTTCTTACTCCCTAAACATTTCTTTGCCAGTAAGCTAGTTAGTAGTCCTTTCTACTCTCCCACAAGACTTTTCAGACTCCCTGTCCTCCTTTCCATACTTTTTTTATTTTTGATAACACCATCACTCATTTTATTTTCCTACTAAAATGGAATATAAGCTCCCTGAGGGCAGGGATTTTATTGTGTTTTCCATGGTCCCTCCAGTGCCTAGAACAGTGCTTACAGCAAAGCATTAAGATTCTTGATTTCACTATTTGCAGTATTATCTGGTCAAGTTGGTTTAATTAGACTCTCCAATACTATGTGGAAAATGGAATAGAGTTTATTTTGCAATTAAAATTTCAGTATGATTGTGATTGGGGGATATCAAAAGCTCAATATTTGTCTCTCAAGCTTGAACTTTTGGTTCAAAGATCAACATTATAGCAACAGAACGGAGAACTGGGAACCATAAAAATGAATAATAGTGGGCTGCTCCCGTTCTTTGGTACTTTTGTATATGGGGCCTAAGGCTGCCTTTATATAAACTGCACTATCGTTTTTAGTGGTGACATACTCATCCACAACTGGTTTAAGTAACCCAGTCATTGTAATATCTATTTTGTCCTGTTTTTCTTCTTTGTATGCACTAATAATAAACATCTTTATACACACTTTTTTTTTTTTACATTCGCCTAATCATTTTTATGGTATTAATTCCTAGACATTTTTTTTGCCAATATTGAATTCAGGCTTTTAAATAGATATACATCATTAGCTTGATTTTTTTTCTCTGAATTTTTACTGTGAGATTCAGTCATTCTTTACTTAGACAATTTAGTATTTCACTGTTACAAAACAAATAGTTCAGTGAATACCTGTCTTCATAAATTATTGTCTCCAACTCTACTCATTTCCATAGGCTACATTCCTAGATTCAGGGATAACCCTAGTCCCCAAAAGATCACTTTATATATCTTACAAAATCACCTTATAAGAAAAAAGTATCAATTGATTTTCCCTTCAGAATTATATAATAGTGTCTGCTTCATTTCAAATTTACAAACACTTAGTGTTATCTTTATAAAAAAATAAGTCTTTGCAAAGATATTAAAGCTATTAAAAAATCTTTACCCAAATCAGTTAGGATATGTACTTATGCATTTTCTGGTACAGTCAGTTCTGCTCTTGTGCTCGTTTTGAAAATGTGAACTTGTTCAAGGTAATTGCTATATTAGGGAAAAAATTGGAATATCATGTAAATTTTGCATTTTTTATATATGATTTTATATGCAAGAATCAATAGGTGTATAGAGAAAGCTGCACCTAGCTGAATAAAGCTGTATAGGAACATGGAGCCCAGACCTCAGCTAGGTACCATCTGTATTATGAGCCACACCTATCTATATCTGATTTTACAACTTTTTATCAGATTTTAGCTAATATTCCTTCTACCACTTCATTATAGCATGGTAATTAACACACACACACATATGTCTCATGAAGCAAACTGATATGTATGAATTCGCTGTGCATCAGAGGTTATGTTTATGCTGGCATTATTTGTGTTTGTTAATACCCTTGATAAGGAGCATTTTATTTTGGAAACTTCTTGAATCACTGGTGAATCTGTTATTCAATATGTGTTCCTAGTCCCCTATCTGCTCCTTAATTGTGTGTGCAGAAGGCAAACTTGAAACAGCAGAAATTGAAATGGAAAAGGAAGTTTTCAGAACCATTGGTATAAGCAACATAAGAACTGAATATCTCCATTTGAAAAATAAGCTGTAGAGTCTGGAAGATGAGTTCTTTTAAGCATTGCTACCCATCTTAGGTATAATTGAATCCTTCATCTGCTTAGAAAGATAAAGATTAGTTCTAACTTGATATGCATTTTTAAGGTAGCAGGGACATGAGTATTTTTCAAGCAGGTAGTAGAACAGCATTCATAGCAATCCTTCAGAACTCGGCAAAGATGGAGTTATTTTCATCAGTTTTGAGCAAGAGAGCTGGCATTCTATTTAAACACAATGAATGATTTTAGGGACATGAGAAAAGACTCTTTACTCAAAGAAGCATTGCCAACTCAAGCGATGATTCTTAAATTGTCCCATCCTACAGTTAGAGATAAAACTTCAAGTATAGCCATTTTTGGATTTGATCTCCTTGCAGTCTAATTTGGATACAGGTACAAATATCATCAAGTCTACCTAGGAATATTTTAAGAGTAAGAGAGTTGACAGTGGTGAGTTGAGAAGAAAGCTGAGAAAGATTCAATTGGAAATAAACATGAGTACAGGAAGAAACTACATATATTGCCTACTTCAGCAGTGGACAGTGATCTGGCCTTTTAATATGGCACTATACCTGTGTGCGAGAGTGCCAAAAAAGAATCCCTGAAACTGGAGATGGTTTTATTGTTCATGGTCACTAATGGTATTTGCACAGCCAGCTCTGTTATCACTTTGCATCCTAGTCTCTTAGGAGTCTTTATCATAAGCCCTGAGTAGAAGATTATAGGAAGGTGTTATGTAGACGGCTGAATTCCTTCAGTGTACCAACTCTGAAGGAATCAACCACGAGAGTCTGGAAAGTACAACGAATAGGTAGCAATAAATATAATCCCCAGTAAGGTATGAAAACTACATGGTGCTATCTGAAAGCATGACCTTTTGAAGTCAAGCAGACCTCTCCCTCATCCTGACCCTCCAATGATGGGTTCATATTGTGAAGGAAATCATTTAGTCATCATGAGCCTCACTCGCTTCATCTGTAAAATTAGAACTGATGAGAACACTTTAAAGGGTTTTTTAAAAAGATTAAATGCAGTAAAATTATGTGAAAATATTCTGTAATGTCCAACAGTTGGAAAGGGTGGGATATGAAGGCTAACAACAACGAGAAAAGAAAAAAAAATTGTGTTAGAGTTCTATTTTCGGAAATATCTATTTCCAGAGATGGTCAGATCATAACCCAAAGTGAAAACAAACTTGAAATTATTATCATCACTTAGTGCTATTATCTTTTGATTCATACATATACTCATTTACCTGTCAACAAATATTAGAGTGACTATTTATAGAGCACCAAGCTAATTCCAGGGATAAAACAAAGTAACAGACAAATTTGTTCTCCATGTTCTCATTTGTAAAGGTAGGAAATTGGTACAAATGATCTATTAGTTCTCTTTTCTTTCTGATATTTTAGGATGCTGATTATTACTGGTACTAATGACGTGTATAATTACTGCTGTCATACCTTGGACTACTGTAACAAAGTGTCACAGCCTGGGTGGCTTAAACAACAGACATTTATTTCTTGCAGTTTTGGAGTTTGAGAAATTCAAATCAAAGGACCAGCAGATTTGGTTCTAGGACAGGGCCTCTTCCTGGCTTGTAGGTGGCCACCATCTTGCTGTGTGCTCATATGACCTTCTCTTTGTGTGTGTGTGTGGAAAGAGAGAGAGAGAGAGAGAGAGAGAGAGAGAGTTAGTTAGATCTCTCTGTCTTCCTCTTTTTATAAAGGCATTAATTTCATCATGAGTGTCCTATTCTCATGATCTAATTAAACTTAATTACCTCCCAAAGTCTCCTCCTCCAATATCATCAGTTTGGGGGTTAGGGCTTCAACATATAAATTTTAGGGAGATGCAGACATTCAGCCCATAACATCTATATGCTATAATTAGAGCTGGAGTTTTAGAGGATATTCTCTTATCCTCAAAAAACTCTCGATTATATAGTTATTAGTATGCACACTTTAAAGACAGAAGCTGAAGCTCAAAGAGGTGAACTGGTCGACCCAAAGTCTCATAGCTACTAAGTGGCGGGGACACAATTCTGACCTGTGGTTGCCTGTGTGATTACTCAGCCTGGGCTTTTCTAATCATTTAACACTGTGCTTTTTAATACCATTAAAGTAAAATTCACAAAGCATCATTCAAATGAGATGTTGACAGAGGTTAGTCAATTGATGAAGACAGGACTGTTCTTTGGATCAGTGGAAATGTGTTTTTAAAAAATTCAAGCATATAAAAGAGGGATGCTTTGTATTGGAAAAGTTGACATTTCTGGGGATACAGTTGTTCATCACCCAATCAGCTGTCACTTCAGGGAATAAATACCTTAAAGAAATACTGAGGTCACCAAAACAGAGAGCTTTTTCACTGATCCATTCCATCTTGCATGCATCCCATTTGCCTCTGAAGCTTCTGGATAGATTTATTACAGAATGTCTGTGTCTCTGTATAGCAATGTGGGTTTGTGTTTTGTTTTATTTTGTTTTGTTTTTCCTTCAGCGCCCATCGATTGAACTCTGTATTTATGCTTTTACTGGTATATCATATTCTAATATCCAAGTCTCTATGCAATACCAAGGCCATATGGTTGGTTCTAAGAGTTAACATAGGAATTTTGTCCTCACACAAGGACATTTTGTCCTCACTCTAGTTATTAATTTTCCATACAAATGGGAATATTTATACAAATTCTACCATTTTTCATGGTCTTAGAAAATGGCAATTGCAAGGCTCTGTCTTTGAACTTCCTATGTCACTCAATTTTGATTCTCTCTAAGGAATATTGACCAAAGGAAGGTCCATACTATGCTTTTTTAGCCAATTATATTCTTAGAGAGAATGGAGAGGAAATTTAGTTGATAATTGTGATTTTTGTTGAAGCGTAAGCTGGAGTTCCAAACTATAGCAAGTTCACATGGTGGTAGAGATTGAAAGGAGGCTTCCTGAAGCCACTTGCACCCAAACCAGGATGCAGGCACTCTCTGCCATGTCTCCTTAGGTCTCGCCATCACCATTTCCTACTTCAAGCATGGGTGATCGGTCTTCTCTTTCTTGGTAGGACTCTAGAGAATTTCAGATCCTAATCACGAGGACATCTCATTGTTAGATCCCGTGGATCCTTTCTGTTTCTCCTTTAGGTCCCATTGTACCTGTTGCTCATTTGTTATAGCAATGATCACAACATGTGGATTTTAAAAATATACTTCTCTTTTCCCCTATCACACTGTCTATTCCCTTGAGGGCATGTATATTAGCCACCTAGACTAATTGGTTTTGCATCGTCTGTGCCTAGTATAATGCCTAACATGTAGGTGTTCAATAAACATTTGCTAAATTAAGTTGTATTGACATAGTAATGTCAATAGCAGTAGCGATATCAAAACACCAGATACTACAGAGATGGAATGCTTAAGCTTGACAATGATTAAATGCAGGATATGAAAGAAAGAAAAAGTCAAGTGTGAAAAATACATAGATGCTCCTTGATTTACAATAGGGTTACATCTCTATTAACCCATAGTAAGTTGAAAGTATCTTAAGTTGAAAATGCATTTAATACATATAACCTACAGAAGATTAAAGCTTAGCTCATCCCACCTTAGACATGCTCAGAACACTTACATTAGCCAACAGTTGAGCAAAATCATCTATCACAAGTCTCTCTTATAATAAAGTGCTAAATGTCTCACATAATTTATTATACATACTGCTTTCACACCATCTTAAAGTCGGAAAATCGTTAAGTCAGACCACCGTAAGTCAGAGACCATCTGTAGATAAGCTGGATGACAGAGATAAAACACAGCAGTAGGTTTAATGAGATGATAATAATAATAGCTACAGTTTATTGAACAATTACTGTGTGCCAGAACAATTGTTGTATGTTAAATGCTTTACATTTATTATATAACTGAATCTCCATACAATAACCTGTTTTACAAACGAGATACTTAATCAAAATGCTAAGTAATTAGTAAGACCAATAATTGAATTAATTCATATTTCTTTGTATTCCATGAAACCAGAGTTTCTCAAAGTGTGATCCATGAACTTTCCAGATCAAAAATCATGCAAAGGCGGCAGTTTAAAGTTCTGTCCCTGAGTCTCACAACAAACATGCTGTTGTGGAGACAGAGATTCTTCATAATTAAAAGCACACCAAGCAAATCTTATGCCAGCTAAAGCTTTATAAATATTGTATTTAATTCAATTTAGTAAACGTTTATGAATCTGCTATAATGTTATAGATCTTGTCCCAGGCTCTGC
Organism: Rousettus aegyptiacus; assembly: GCF_014176215.1. Lineage (NCBI taxonomy): Eukaryota > Metazoa > Chordata > Mammalia > Chiroptera > Pteropodidae > Rousettus > Rousettus aegyptiacus. Next base: position 79,174,419 of record NW_023416287.1, read on the forward strand.
AGATACAGAAATAAATAACATAATTTATTCCCTTCAGGAGCAACTAGACTAATGAGAGAAAAAAGGGAGATATAGGCCATGAAAACACATTGTAGAAATGGCTGGGTGGCTGTGGGGAGCACCTAACAGGTGAACTCGTAATACCAGCCAGTAGTAGGTTTGAAGTGACAGCCAGAAACACAGATTTAGAAATGGCCACCAGTTAGTTGCAAATTTGGAACTCATGAGACAAGCCAAGATTAAATATTATGGCCATCCATTTAGAAGTGAAAGTTGAAGAGTTCAGGTGAGACTACCAAGGAAGAGACAAAAAAAAAAAAAAAAAAAATAGAAAGAAAGAAAAAGAAAAAAAAAAAAAACAAGAGGACAGGAATAAATTTTTAGAGATTACTTTTCACCTGACATTTCCTTCTTCAAAACATAGTACTCCAAATAAGTTAATCAGTCATTAGTATAACCAATGATATTGCACTTTTAAATGGCTAGAAACCTCAGATCACTTATGAGTTTTGTTTGTCAAAGTTAAATCTGAAAGTGATTTGCCTACCTTGTTGTTTTAAGGTAACTTTCCTTAAGAGGAGTGTGTTATACCACTGAACAGCAAAGTTGTATTTTAGATGGTTTATTTCCAAATTATATGCTTTAACAGTTTCATTATTATAATTTAACTCTAAAATAGATGCTTTTGCACTACCAAATTCTGATAAACAATTAATTATGTGGCTAAATAAGAATCCGGTCCTGCTGTTTCTCCATGCCATGCCATCTACTCACTATTCTATGATGCCATTTACCTCCTTCAGTACAGTACTGCTACCTGGCCTGTGATCAATTCCTCAGCTGAAGGCAGGACAAACAAAGTGCCTATAAATCATGAAATTTCCCTGAACAGAATAGGTAATGGCATTGATGGCTTCGAACATGTTTCATAACAGTACAGTGTTTATTTTTCTTGCCTATTCATATCAGGATATATGGAAGAATTAATTAAAAGAAATTACATTTGAGAAAAAAAAGGACCACATATAGACACAACAATAAGATTGCTGGGAAGCATCTAATAAACATGTCAGAGGAGAATTTGGACTTGATATCATTTTGCCTTCCACATTTGCTTGTTGTATAAGGGAAAAACAAGATAGTCTCTTAGTTTGCAAAAAAAGGGAAAATTAACATTTTCCTTGTCCAGGAATCATGAAGTGATTGTTTAGGCCATTAAAATACATCAATAATGTATTCAATATGTATTTTTAAAAGATTTTTGGTAAAGAGCAAAGGCCATTGGTTGGAATTCAGGAAGCTTGGGTTCTAATATTGCTTTTGATATTTATGAGCTATGTGATGCCAGTTATCCTTAATTTCTATATCTGTAAGATAAAAAGATATGGACTAGATCTTTCAGATACTTTTTAGTTCCCATCAATTAAAAAATCACATCAGCATTTGTTCAACACATTATGTTTTAGGATACAAAGTAATTAAGGAGGCAAAACAATCTTATCCTGAAAGTACTCACAACCTATATTTGTATCCTACCTGAAGTTCAGATTTATCGCAAAAGCAAAAATAAACAAACAAAAACATTTCCTTTATGTAACTTTTAACTTGACTTGTAATTTGGTAAATTTATTTTTCTTTCCACAATATATATATATTTTTTAACTCTTACAGCACCTGGTCTTTCTAGATGATTTCCCATTCAAGTACTAACCAGGTCTGACCCTGCTTAGCTTTTAAGATCAGATAGGATCAGGTTTGTTCAGAGTGGCATGGCCATAGACCACAATATAGAAATTTTGAATCAGCTTTATATTTATATGTACAGAAAAACAGAAAGAATATTTGTGTTTTAGGTGCATTTTTGTTATAGTCATATCAATGAGTATTAAAGCATTCAAGGGCATATATATGAATATAGAATATAGATAGATATTTGTAGCTATTTATAAATATGCATGGTTAGTCACAAAGTAAAGGTTTGTTTTGATTTATATGACTGCTTCTGTTTGGCATATGGACAAGAATTAAATGTATATACAATAACAAACATGAGGTAAATGTTAATAACAAGTATGAAAATATGCCAAGGACTTTTTAGAAGCTCAGGAGAAGCACATATGGTTTTAATCAGAATCAATGAATGGATTATAAATTTTCTAATCAGCTTGCTTTAATCAATGAGTCATATGGTAAGTAAAATTATGCAACTACTTGGAGGAGTGAAAAGGGATAGGAAGAATCTTGCAAAATTTGAACAATTACATAAACTGTTTCTTCGAGCTTTTCTTTCCCACTATTTCCCAAAGAGCTTTGGTTTGTAGGATTTTACCATAAATCTAAAAAGACCCACATCAAGAAACATCATAGTTAAAATGTCAAAGGTTAAGGATAAGAGAGAATCTTACGAGCAATAAGAGAAAAGCAGTTAGTTACCTACAAGGTAGCTCTCATAAGACTGTCAGCTGATTTCTCAACAGAAAATTTGAAGGCCGGAGGGACTGGCACAAAATATTCAAAGTAATAAAAATCAGGGACCTACAATCAAGATTACCCAGCAAAGCTATCATTAAGAATCAAAGAACAGATAAAGAATTTTCCAGAAAAGAGAAAGCTAAAGGAGTTCATCAACACCAAACCACTATTATAAGAAATTTTAGAGGGACTTCTTTAAGAAGAAGAAAAAAAAAGATAAAAAATATTGATAATAAAATGGCGATAACTGCATATCCGTTAACAATTTCTTCAAACTTAATTAAATTAATTAAATTAAAAATTCCAATCAAAAGATAGCATGGCTGAATGGATAAGAAAATAAAACCTTAATATATGCAACCTATAAGAGACTCAGTTTACACTGAAAGACACAAAGAGACTGGAAATAAAGGGATGAAAATGGAGATGAAAAAAAAAACTGAGGTAGCAATACTTATACCAGACAAAATAAACTTTAAAACGAAGCCTATAACAAGAGACAAAGAAGGGCCCAGTAAATCCCACTTCTGGGTGCTTATCTAAACAAACCCAAAGTACTACTTTGAAGGGGCACATGCATCCATATATTCATTGCAGCATTATTTACAATAGCTAAGATACGAAAGTAACTTGAGTGTCTATCAATGGGTGAATGGATAAAGAAGAGGTAGTACATATATACAATGGACTGTTATTCAGCCATTTAAAAAATCTTAAAAAATAATGAAATTTTGCCATCTGCAACAATATGGATGGACCTAGAGGGTCTTGTGCTTAGTGGAGTAAGTCAGACAGAAAAAGACAAATGCCATGTGATTTCACTTGCGTGTGAAATCTAAAGAACAAAATAAACATAAAACAGAAACAAACTCGTAGCTACAGGGAACATGTTGAAGTTTGCCAGATGGGAAAGGATTAGGGGGAGGTGGGTGAGAAAGGTGAAGGGATTAAGAAGTGCGTAATAGCCATCGGGATATAGAGTACAGCATTGGGAATATAGTCAATAATATTGTAATAGCTATCTATGACGTATGTTGGGTAGTAGTCGTAATGGGATGATACTTCACAAGTTATAGAAATGTCTAATCACTATATTGTACACCTGAAACTAGTATAATACTGTATGCCAATTACAATTGAAAATTAAAAAAAATACTATTAAAAAAAGATTTCACCATAAAATGCATAGACTAAAATGTAAGAATACAGTACTTCTTAGTTAGCCTTGCATTTTGCCCCTTGTGTTTGATGAGTATAGGAGAGGAGATGCAGAAGTTTTTCCCTGAGGTTTGAAGAGTGTTAGTCATAGCAGTGAATGTTTAAGTTCATTCACACATTGTTCTGTGCCAGGACTGACTACTGGATCACAGATGATACAGGAGGCCATGTTTTCCTTATACATGCAGGATGCACGCATGCAAACACACCTGCACACAAGCATTCGTATAGTTATTTATGATATTACGATAGGGTCCTCTAAAGTGTAAGACCCAGGGCAGGGGTTTAAGAGTGGAATTCTCAGCAGCCAACACAAATTTCTAAATTTCTTTTGGTATAAATTTCTGTCAAATATGTAGTAGACTTTGCTCTTTTTAATCTAATGCATGCCTTTATCACTTGCCCTTAATACATTCCATTTAAAAATTTTGATACCAATTTTTTTCCAACTGAAGTGAATTTTTGCAATCTGATTTTTTAAATCCAACGTATCACTTTGAATTACACACACATTTTATAAGCATTCCTTTATGATTTTTAAATATTAAGCAAAATGCCCCAAACACCATTTCCATTTACTATATAAGAAGCCATTAAAGTTCATAAATGAGTTGTCTCTATGGTGAGATTTTATAAATCTTAACATGCATGTGCACACTCACATGCACACACACACGTGCACACACTCTCACACTCTCATTTTCCATGCTTTCTGAAATCCACACTTGTAAAGCAGGGAAATTATTATGGAGATTGGTCTTATCTGTAAGTGATAGCTAAGGTTTCTTGAGGTAAAAATCCAGGAATGAAAAAGACAGAATCCAAAAATTGGACTATAATCAATATTGGAAGTAATCTTTCACCAAGTAATCTTAAAAGTAAGTCATTTGTGTAGTATGAGAGAAATACTGTCATTTTGCAGCAGGGCGTTGAACTAATTACCCTTGACCTGTCTTTGAATCACTTTCTGATTTTTATGAGATGCTTAGGATGGTATTTATTATTTTAAGCAATGAATTAATACTAGCTAAATATTATTTTAATGGCAGAATAAAAAACAAACTGACTATTTTATCCCCCCTTCCTTATTTTTCTAAATCAATTCTGTATAAACCATTCATACAGAACAGGGTTGGATTAGCCATGTTATACTCATATGTTAGACTCAGAATTTTAAGCCTGTAAAGAAGCTTGGGACTTTCTTTATATTAGCAGCAGAGAATATTTTCATGCAGCTTTAAGTTAATATGGAGGTTCAGTATAAATTTTCAAATAAGAAAAACTTTTGAAGTCAAGAAAAGTTCAGTTAGTTGATCATCGTTTATAATCTGTCCTACAGCAGAGTAATGGTTTTCCCAGGTCATCTTGTATATAGTCTCCCTTCAGCAAATTTGAGGTAGAAAGCTTTGTGTTACTCTTTCCTCCATACTCCTCATAGGGTTTTTCTACATTTCTGAAGTTCTTCTAAGCCCTAGTAAAAGAAAAAAAAAAGTATGATAAAAGAAAAAGAAAATGAAGATAAATATGTTTACCTGATATTTATATCTATGTACTCTTTATACAAACTCTTAAAATTTCCAGTAGATTCTTCTATTTAAAGCTAGAGCGTTGAGCCTTTCTAGAAGGTAGGTTTTTAGTTAATATCTTATGAATCACTGGAAATTTTAAAAATACAAAAAGGAAGGAGGTATATTCATGCTTCCATAACCACTGTGACATCTTAGAATATTTCCTTCCAGAGTCTTTTTAAAAATTGTTTTAGAAAAATCATTAATTTAAAAGAAAAATCCATGTGAATTAAAAGTCTGCCAAAACTCTGCATTCCATACATCTTACATAACTAGATGGATAGTTAGGGAGAAATATGTTTATAATAATGTGATCATGCTATAGTTACTGTTTTTAATCTTTTTAAGTTCATGTTTTATTTAAGGACATAATTCCATTTTTATACATTCTCTCATTTCCCTACCTTCTGAATTTGGTAATTATAGTATTTGTTATATCTTATTCAGGTTTATAACAATCGAGTTATCTTCAGTAACCATTATTTTCATTGTGTTTACTTTTATTTCTGTATAGAAATGTATTATGTACTTATCATCAGTTTTCTTATCACAATGCCTAACTTTTTATTTTGATGGCACTATTATTTGCCTGGATTTTGTTCTCAGATTTACTTCACAAGTACTATGTTATCTTAGCACATTAATAAATGAGGATGTGGCTTTATATATAAACAATCATGTATAATATTCTTGAATAATATTGCTCCATTGTGTTCTGGCATTGGATTTCACTATATAGGAATCTGATTCACCCTTACCCCTCCTAGATGTCTTTTGATTTTTCTGTCTAGATGTTCAAATAATTCTTTATTTTCCGGATTTAAAAGCTCAGGTAAGATGAGTCCCACTATTAAGAATTACATATTCATTTCCCCAGGAACATGGCATAATATTGCAATATGAAAATGTAGATTTATTTTTTACAGGGAAAATTCCTACTATTTTATCTTTGTATCTTCTGTTCCCATGTGGGCTTGCTACATCAAGAATGCCAGTTATCTTAATATTGGATCATCTTTGCTTGCCCTCTTTCTGTGCAAGCTTCGCCCTAATTACTTTAGTTCCTTTGCCTTTTTCATCTACATTCACTGATTATCTCAAGTTGCCTCTGTGTTGGTAATTTGATTTTTAGTGGTGTCAATTATGTTACTTGTGCTTTCTAATTTATGTATTGGCTCTCTAATTATGTTGTTTTTTGTCCTTGATTTGTTTCCTTAGGTCTGCTACCTCCCTTTTTATTTTATTCTGTTATTTTATCTCCTAGTCTTTGACCTCTAGTTTTATTGAATTTATTTTTATAGTAAATGAATTCATTGTGTGAAACAACTTGAGGAATTTCCTTTTGCTTTACCCTTATGTTTTCTTCTGGATTAAGTTCTTTGTTTTCCTCTCTTCCTCCCTCCTCCTTCCCCCTCCCTCCCATTCCCTCATTGGCTATAGTATATTTACATATTTTCCATGTATATCTTTTATTTTGCTCATGTGTGGGTGGCTCTGTCCAGACACTATTTGCTCTACTGTAGTAGAATTTACCTCTAGACTTCTTTGTCACCCGTCCTGAGACCCGTTGGGCTCCTGTTTGAATGCTGTATATTACAAGTTTATACATTTTTTAATAACCAGCAGGAATGGTCAGGGAGTGAGTTCAGTTGAAGCAGCATTCAACCTTTTGCGAACACTCAGCTTTACTGGCTGGTGCTGTTTTCTCTTCCCTTCTATATGGGATGGACGTGTCCTGAGGTTTCATTCATTGCCCCAGAGCCTTCCCCTTGGTCAGCCTCATCTCCTGTGTGTCTCTTCAACAACCACTACACTTTCTCTTCACTCAGAAAAGGAAAAACATAAAGCTAGTCATAGATTTTACTTCACTTCAAGTTTGGCAGTATTGCTGAGAATACTTAGCCTTTTCCCCAAACTTCAGGGCTATTTCTGGTTTAAGGACAGATAAAGAACTAAATTCTACTCTACCTTTCTGGTCTACTCTAGAAATGTGTACAGAATTTTCTACTGTAATTTACTATAACTCTTCAATGTGCATTTAAAAATACACATACATACACACACATGATTCTGATATATATATGGTTTCTATTGACTGTGCTTTCTTTTCTTTGGTTGCTGTGGTTGATGTATGTATGTGTGTGTGTGTGTGTGTGTGTGTGTGTGCGCGTGTGCACACAGACACACACACACACACCCTGAGACTTTTTATTTTACTAGGTATTGGGGGAGGGAAATTGGTTACATGTTAGAATTCATTATCTTCTCAGTTCAGTATACTGAACAATTCCCTTATAAAATATCTACTACTAATAGGAAAATCAAAAAGTGAATTTTCTACTGTAATTTACTGTAACTCTTCAATGTGGATTTAAAAATACACAAAAAAATAGCTCTCATGCATGGCAGAAACATTTTTTTAGACTTTTAGAATATTCGCATCTTTTATCTCAAACACCTAGTGCTCATGCTAGAAAACATTTGACTAAGAGAAAAGAATATTTCTTAAATGTCTGTCAGTATGCAGTTTTAGAAACTGGATAAATAAGTTCTTTTATATAATTATTATTTCTTTTATCATACAACACATGTGAGTTAACATTTTTATCTTGTTTTTAACATGTTTCATTTCCTTCATGGCTCAGATTGAAAATTGGACAAAAAATATGTTTCTAAATTGTACATGTATAGATGTATATTTTTGTGTGTCTATGTATTTACATGATGTTTTAAATAGAAGTGTTCTGTGTGATTATATAGTGTACACAGCAGCATGTAGAAAACAAACATATATGAGTATATAGAAATATATAAAAAAAATATATGGGCTTATACATGTACCTACACACACAGAAAGAATTGTTGTGGAGAATTGCCAATACTACTGAAGGCCATTGATAGCACACAAATCAAGTTTCCAAAGACATGTCAATGATGTCAGTATAAACATAGAATGAAGGCCTTGAGATAATCCTTCTACAGTTTTTATCATTGGTTTGAGCCTCACAGCACTATTCTCTCAACTTGGTACTAGACTCCACAATTAAAGAGAGAAAAAAGCTCGATCTGAATTTAGAAAAAAGCAGCCCTGTTCCAGGAAGAGCTGGAACTGAGGAAGACTAGTGGGATTATTTGTCTGGATAAACACAGTTGTGAGGAGAGACCTAAAATCAGTTGCAAGCAAATATGAAGGACTCTAAAGGTTGAAGATCAAATATCCTTTATCCCCATAGGGCATAGATGAGAAATTTTAGATAGAAGGAACAGTTTTGTTGTTGTTGTTGTTGTTATTTATTTGATTTTGATATATTGTACTCACAGTGAGAATTATTAATGAGGTATAGAAAATAAAATCAAAAGGTCTAAATTTATTTTTCTGTCTAATTATTATGTCTTTGCCAATTATACAAGAAGAGTTTATAGTTTAATGTTTCTATAGTGTAATATTGCAATTAATATTAATTTTAGGAAAAATGTATATCCTTCTGTCTTAAATGTGTTCTTCCTCTAGTTTTTTCACAGCTGTTGCTCATTTGCAACCAGAAAATGACTGAATGCCAAGGGTTAGGCCTATGAAGAGTGAACCACATCCACTCTTGTTTATCTAATAAATATTTATTAGCACCTATCCCCTGCTTGGCCTTGAGCACACAAAGATAGATAAGGCATTCCCTGTCCTTAAGAAGTTAATAGCTTAGTAGATTCACATTCAGATTGATGTCACAATGGGATGAATTGCTCTTGAGTCACCTGCACTTCTGTCATATAGTTTTCAGTAGTGATACATTTACCACTTAGCCTTACCAATATGTCAGGGAAAAAAAGAAGTGCACATTCTGGCAAGTGTAAAGAGTACCCAAACAACACCTCTCTCGCTCGCTCTCTCTCTCTCTCTCTCTCTCTCTCTCTCGAAACGATCATTGACAGACTAGATTGAAACACCTCTTTGAATAGAAAATACTAAGAATAAAATTCATAACTTAAAAACCATTTTTTTTTCCAGAACAATGGGAGCCCCAGTCAATATTAATAGAACAAAACTCAAATGTGCTTTTATTTCCAATGTGGAATACATTCTAGTCATTTCAGAGTGGAACTCAAATTAACCCAATCTAATGTTTTTGGGAGAATATGGACAGATATGTGTGAGAGGCAGTTTAAATAGAGAATAAAATGCAAATCTCAACAACCAGATCTATGAGAGAGGACAGGTATATAGGTAGGACAGAGAACTAGAGAACTAGAGAGAAATATTCAGCAGATTTCAAGTTATTTGTCATATAAGATTAAGGCCTGGAAAGACTGGTGGATTAGGGAGAGATACATCACAAAAATGGAGGAGGAAGATTATGCGTTTAATGATCAATTTAGCTGAAAGAAAGTTACTTTGGCAGCAAAAATTGGTCCAGAAAGAATTAAAGCTGTGAGGTGAAAAAGCAATTTTTAACATATGGATTGAATAGTTCATTAGAAACATTATTCCATAAAACTAAGATTTGCTTGAGGTATGTTTCACATGGAAGCCTAATTTATATAGAATATTTTCCATCCTATGACATGTTATCTCTAAATGTACATTCAGGGTCAAATGGCTTCCTCTGTAGTAACCTGAATATGATTACATATGAAACTCTGGCTCCTTAAAGTAAAATGATCTGTTGATGCAATTACTACACTAAACTTAAAAGAACCTATTTGTTTTGTATATAAAGAGGGAGCCTTATTTGGCAACAAACATATTTTAGACATTTGGTATTTTCAGTCTCTTCAGATACTTACATTTAAGAGAAGACTAATGGACTTATGTCCACTATTTCAATAAAAAATTAACTAAAGGCCTAGAGAGTTAGAGAAAGATGTTCTGCTCCAGGGAAACTGGATGGCCCTCCACTGTTCTCAAGGTAGAAATGCAGCCACTCAGAGATCATGCAATTTTTATATTCCTCCTAATAAAATCTCACCCATCTCTTCTTGATTCTTTTTTATCATTCACTATAGTGATTTGTGCTGCCTATTGTTCATTTAAACCATCTGCATGACTTTAAACATCCATTCTTTACAATTTCAAAGAGCTGTGGTAAATCTTTAGAATGTGTAGAATCTTCTCAAATATGAGGTAATACAGAGTATTAATTATGTATGTTAGAGCCATATTGTAAAATTGATCCACAGTTATTACATACCTAAATAAATGGAAAAGAATAGCTAAATAACTTATCTAAAAGTAAAAAGACAAGTCTAAATAAGATTAGAGAGTAATATGGAACATTACTGAAAATATGTATGAGGCATCTATTGTGTGAAATAAAACCTGTAATACTATTTAGATGGCTGGTGATGACTTTGGAGCAAAATCACAGAAGAAATTTTTCTCTAAAAAATTCAAGTGATCAGGTATAACATTGAAGCCTCTTTAAAACAAATAACTTTAGAGAAAACATTTACTCAAATTTAAGGTTTAGTTGTACAACTCTAATAATTGTAGTATAGAAGTATACCTCATCTGTTAGTCATTTCTAAGTATAAGAACTTTCAAGAACAGAATTATTTTTTATATCTGTGTTGCTTATTAGTCATTCCTTCTTTTCTCAGCTACCAAATAAAAAAAAATATCTATACATGTACTATAATTACTTGAGAAGATCTCGAGAAACCAATATCTGATGGAAATGTGGATAATTTATTTCCAGTCATGAATTTTATTTTATTTAAAGAGATAGCATAACAAAATCAGTATTTTTCCTAAGATTGTTGTAGCGTTGTATACACTTGTTAAGCAATATTCTGAAATGAATTAATACTGTATAAATGAAGCAATGTGATAAACTTGAAAATTCATGAAACTTTATTTTTATTAAGTCATTAAGAATAGTTTAAAGTCATGAAATTATTTCTTCCACTGGAGTGGAACGGAGGGAAAACTATGTAATATTCAAAGGGAATTAAAAGATAAAGCATATGCTTCCAGCCCCATCTTTAAGAATCATACTCTAGTTGGTAAATAATGGTATATGTGAGAGATATCTTACAATAGTAAGTAGTATAAAAATTGGACACAGAGAAGGGCATGGCAAGAAGCAGGAAAATCTATTATCAGCCTCATGAAAGACAGAATTTCAAAAAAGAGGATGTATTTGAGGTGCCTCTTAGAGAATAAATAGAAGTTATATCATCTAATGAATACAATTCCAGGCAGGGATCCATGATCAGAAAAATGCTGAGGAAATGTATCCACAAACATTGATAAGTCCTATTTATTATTAGCTCCAGTTTCAGTTTGCAGTTGTGAAAGGTATAACATGATTATTATACTTTGGTCCTGGATGCTGGGAAGCAATCATAAAATGGGATGAATAGATGCTAGTCTATTCGTCACAGAAAAAGACAGAATCAAAAAAGAAGAGGAAAATTGGGTAAACTGTATTTGTCCACTCTCTCAGAATAATGATAAAAATTATATTAAGCGATGTATTGAATTCCTGTTCACGCGATAGAGCCACTTCCCCCAAGGAGTTACAAACTAATGCTAAGAAACCACGTTGAGTGCCATAAAACTGATAAAATAAGCACTGCAGGGTTTCTAAAAGGAGAGACAACTTTACAAGAAAAAAAAAACAAACAGGATGTCCTTTTTGGAGAAGTGGATTCATGAAGGATAGGTAGGATGTCTATACTCAAGATAAACTTGAAAACAGTTTAGGATTAGAAAATTGAATAAAGATTTGGGATTAGAAAAGGGCCTTATGTGATTGCTAAATTGAGCTGTAGGATGTAAAAATTCAGATGATAAGTTCAGAAAAGTAGGTAGCAATTTGGCTATGTATTATTTAAAAGCAAAGTTCCAAATCTTTTACCTAATTTCTAATCCATTCCTGGGCTATATAGGCATTTTCAAGACCCTCTCTCAAGTCCTATAAGTATTTTAATTCCTTTTACTCAGAGAAGAGCTTTAAGAATTGTTTCTGGAAGCTATCCAAAATAACAAATACCAGTCTTTTCTCCAGGTAGCCATGCTACATCATTTTTTGCTCTTTAATTTTTCACCATTCATTGAGGTTTTATTTTCCAGGACAATAAAATAATATTATTTTGTAGATACACGGTTTCTATGATGTTGTTTAAAGACTTCCTCATCATCTTATACCAATACAACCACAGCAGAGGATAAAAATATACATTTTATTACTTGAGTTCTTTTGAGCATCAATCACAGATCTCTGTTGAGCATGTGCAGAGAGTGAGCCACTGTAGTAGGCATTGATATATGAGGAGAAATCATTTGCCTTTGTCCTTACCACACAGACTGCTAATGACTGGTGAAATTTCCCAAGGTACGTAGTATATTTTCAAAAAACATGACATACAGACCCATTTCCAATTTGAGATATCATTTTCTCTCCTTCTCCCTCTCCCTCCTTCTCCCTCTCTCTGCACACACAAACACACACACACATTCTCACACATGTGTATATACTTAAATGCATATATATTTAAATTTGGTCTCAACCCCATAAAGTAATTTCAAGATTCACTAATGGATGTCACCCAAATTTTGAAACTCTGATAAAGGGATAAATGACTCCAAGAATTTCAATAAAAGTGAAGAGAAGAGTAAGGATAAGCAGACTTAGACAGTGTTCATGACACCAGGAAAGGACTTAAAGGGAGAGCAAGATTAGATGACATGGTGTTATTTTTTTAAATGAATAGTTTTTATTTTTTCATTTACATTTGGTACTCAATATTATATTAGTTTCAGGTGTACAACACAGTGATTATATATATGTTATGAAGTGATCACCCCAATAAATCTAGTGCCCATCTGGCACAATACGTGGTTATTACAATATTATTGATTACATTCTCTAAGCTGCACTTTACATCCACATGACTTTTGCGAGTACTGATTTGTACTTCTTTCTCCCTTCTCCTCTTTTGCCCACTCCCCTAAACTCCCTCCCATCAGGAAACCATCTGTTTGTTCTCTGTATCTATGAGTTTGTTTCTATTTGTTTATTTGTTTATTTTGTTCTTTAGATTTCCATATGTATGTGAAATCATATGTCATTTGTCTTTCTCTGTCTGACTTACTCCACTTAATACAATACCCTCTAGGTCCATCCATGTTGTTGCTGGTGGCAAGATTTTTTTTTTAATGTTTTTATGGCTGAATAATATTCTATTGTATACAGGTACCACCTCTTCTTTATTCACTCAACCATTTGTGGGCACCCAGGTTGCCTTCATATTTTGGCTGTTGTAAATAATGCTGCAATGACTATATGGCTGTGCATGTCCCTTCAAAGTAGTATTTTGAGTTTGTTCAGATAAATACCCAGAAGTGGGATTACTGGGTCCTTCTTTGTCTCCTGTTATAGCCTTTATTTTAAAGTCATTTAAAATAAAGATTTTTTTTTTTTCATTTCTGTTTTCATGACTATCTTTTCAATTTTTTACTTTTAGTCTGTGTGTATCTTTCAATGTGAAGTGAGTCTCTTGTAGGAAGCGTATGTTAGGGTCTTGTTTTCTTATACATTCAGCCATGCTATCTTTTGATTGGAGCGTTTAACCCTTTTAAATTTAAAATAAGTGTTGATGGATATGTAGTCATTGCCATTTTATTATTCATATTTTTTGACCCTTTTTTCTTCTTAAAGAAGCTCTTCTGACATTTCTTGTAATACTGGTTTGGTGTTGATGAACCCCTTTAGCTTTCTCTTGTCTGGGAAGCTCTTTATCCGTCCTTTGATTCTAAATGATAGCTTTGCTGGGTAAAGTAATCTTGGTTGTAGGTTCTTAGTTTTCATTACTTTGAATATTTTGTGCCGGTAACTCTGGCTTTCAAAGTTTCTGTTGAGAAATCAGCTGACAGTCTTATGGGAGCTCTCTTGTGGGTAACTGTTTTTCTTTCTGCTTTTAAGACTCTCTTTGTCTTTCACCTTTGGCATTTTAATTATGATGTTTCTTGTTGTGGGCCTCTTTGGGTTCATCTTCTTGGAGACTCCCTACACTTCCTGAGCTTGTATTTCTATTTCCTTTGCCAGGTTTGGAAGTTTTTTGTCATTATTTCTTCAAATAGGTTATTAATTCTTTGCTCTCTCTCTTCTCCTTCTGGTACCCCTATGATGTGAATATTGGTATGTTTGGTGTTGTACCAGAGACCCCTTGAACTATTCCCCTTTTTTTAGAATTTTTTTTTCTTTTTCCTGGTATAATTGGGCATTTTTTGCTAACTTATTTTCTAAATTGCTAATTCGATCCTCTGCTTTGTCTAATCTACCCTTGATTTCCTCAAATGTATTCTTCATTTCAGTTATTGTATTCTTTATTTCTGACTGGTTCTTTTTTATGTTTTCTATCTCCATTTTTGTTTTCTATCTCTTTGTTAAAGTTCTCACTGAGCTCACCTACTCGTCCCCAAAGTTCATTGACCATCATTATAACCTGTATTTTGAACTCTGCATCTGGTAGATTGCTTGCCTACATTTTGTTTAGTTCATTTTCTGAAGATTTTTTCTCTTCTTTCTTTTGGGACATGTTTGTTTGTCCCATTTTGGCCATCTCTCTTTGTTTGTTTCTATGTATTAGGGAGGACTCCCGGTCTTAGTAGAGTGGCCTTATGTAGTGAGTGTCCTATGGGGCCCAGTGGTGCAGTCTCTCTGGTCACCTGAGCTGGGTGCTCCAGGTAAATTCCTTGTACAGACTGTGTGTGCCCCCTACTGTTGTAGTTGAGCCTTGTTGGCTGTTCGCACATCAGTGGGAGAAACTGACCCACAGGCTGAGTGATCATGAGGACTGGCCAGTGTATAGTGGAGGAGTTGTTTTGCAGGGACTGACCCTATGAAACAGTATTCACTTTAGCAGGACTCTGGTGCCTTCCCAGTCTGCCTTTTGGGTATGTCATCTTCATATACAGACCTGGGTGATGCTCTGGCTTGGTTAAAGCTGGCCACTGAGTGTGCTGGCGTCAGAGCCACCTGGAAGGGGCCCTGACCCTGGCCAAGTATAGCAGCAGTCTATGCCCTTCCCAATATCACCTGGCATGGGCCACCAAGCAATACGCAGATGCCCACCACTCACACTGGGCTTGGAGGTGCACTGAGAGGCCAGCCTATGAACTGAGGCCAGCTGCCACCAATGCCAGGCTTAGGGCTATTCAGTAAGTGTTATAGAGCATGTGGAGAGCAGGTGCTGCTTGTTTGGGTTCTGTGGATCTTTGAGAGATTTTAGGAAAGTCTGCAGCATGAGTGAAGAGAGGACATTTGTACGGAAAAGCCACTGGACATGGCCCACATGTTGTGTGGGGTGGGGCATCAGAAAATCACCAGGGAGGGGCAACCAGTGTTAGCTACATGGTTGGAGCTCAGATATGGCAGCCACCTGTGTCTTCATGCTAGATAAGAGGCAGGAGTCTCAATGAAGAGGCAATGGATTCTGCCAGCACTTATGTCTGGGTAAAAGCTGCTCCTCCAGCCCTCGCCCCTCCAGCCCTCACCCTGAAGCCAGGCAACTTACTTCCGCCCTGTGTTTCCCTGGTGCTTTTGGAGCAGCTGTCCTGGTGCTGGAGCTCAGAACGAGTGGGTCCGTCAGTGAGTAAGTTTGCATGTGAACCCTTTAAGAGGAATGTCTGTGACTCCAGCCACCCTCTCTCTTACTCAGCCACAGTCCCCTCTGGTTTTCACAGCCAGAAGTTGTGGTTCTCTCCCTCATTTTGGAACCCTGGGCTGGGGATCCTGGTATGGGGCTGGGACCCCTCACTTCTCCAGGGGAACCTTCATAGCCAAGATATCCCTCCTGATTTTTAACCACCATAGTTGAGTGTGGGACCAGGGTATTCTGCATCTCCACTCCTCATATCAGTCCTGAGGTGGCTTCTGTATATTCTCCATTGTTTGACTTCTGTTCAACTTCAGGTGATTCTCAGTAATGGTTGTTCTATAATTTAGTTGTACTTCAGACGTGGTTGTGACAGGAGGCCATCACAGCATTTACATACTCCATCACCTTGACTAGAAGTCTCAACAACATGGTGATTTTTTGTTTTAACCAATTCTCATTTAGAAAAAAAAACAAGTGTAGCTCACTGCCGGTATTAATTTAACATCATGAATAGGAATGCTATGTTTTCTAGGATTTGACATTTTCAGCGATCAAGAATTACTACATTTTGTAAATGGAAATACCACTACTAAAAACAGAAAGCAATAAGTATAATGACATCATTTGTTTCCAAAAAATACCAGTATAGTAGAGTGATGCAAAAATAATAAGAAAAGCGAGATGTCGCATGACAGCCTTTGGGGTTAAGGTTAAGACTGTAATCCGTGAGTTCTCTTGGGGGTAAATGCGGCAGCTGCAAGCATTTCCCAATTTGCCCCGAGAACCAGCGAATGTTCTCGGGGCAAATTGGGAAATGGGTTAATGGCTTGAATTGCTTATCTTCATTATTTTTGAGGGTCTGAGAATGGTACCGAGTTATCCTACCACTGGAATTTTCAAGCAGTAAAAGAGATGGTTATTACATGGCAGTTCAGAATGTAGGCAGGAGAGTCAGCCTGTCTGGCTTCACAGTCTACAGCTGTATGATTTAGAGAAAGTTTCATAAACACCCGCTACCTTAGTTTTTCTTTGTTTGTAAAATGGGAATTATGGAGCCTGCCGCAGAAAATTGTGAATATAATAAATTATGTGTGGTCAGCTCTCAATAAATATTGGCTTTTGGCTAATAAATGAACACTTGATCAAAATATGTGATAAAATTGAGAACAAAGGCCAAATGAGACAACATATATTTGCTCAGAGGCATTCAATAAATAGTTCTGTTGCCTTTTAGAGCATTGTCAGTGAATTTGGCAAAGGAACAAAACAGTCTCATACTAATATTATTATCAATTATAAATAAATAATTTTGGCCCAGTATACAATGGAAGCACATTCTCTTTAGGAAAGCTCTCAAATATATTCTTTTTCATGTCTTTAGTCAGTGAATATTAATGCATCCCAGCTGAGTCATCTAAATCAATTTTCCACTGTGAAAGACTGGAGAATTTCTTTAGTACTGAGACCCAAATTTAGTTGAAAATCAGGAAAATAAGAAAGGAGTGAGAGAGAGGGAGGAGTGGAGGTACTCAAAGGAGCACAAGTGAGTACTCCCTTACTCAATGAGCGTAACAGCAACAGTGACAAAAAATATCATCTACTCAAAATGCATATCTGTGTCTTATGTGAAAAGGATATGAAGGTTGCTTCTTTACTGTGAATTTAACCTGGGTCTCATGCAATATGAATATTCAAATCTGACATCACTTTAAGATTCCTAGGCAGGGTTTTGAGAGACCAAGCCTGGGAGATTCATTAGCAAAGATGTATTATATTATATTTATAATTTCGCTTTCAACTGCAAATTTTTGTCATAGAGTAACTATAGTGTTATGGTAATTACGACATTAAATTAGTATATCACATTTGGTGCTGAGAAAATAATAATAATACAGTATAGTAATACACTACAATAGGTGATTGCTAAGACAATAGCAGTGTGTCCACAGTAAAGATGACAGTCATTTTTTTGTGCCCTACCACCACAGCCAGTTTCAATGGGGAATGAGTTCATCACATTAAATAAATCCTAATGAAACTCTAGAATTACAGGTATCCTAAGCATTCTTATCTTTTACTCTGGGTTGTCTCAGTCTTTCAGCTTCACTTTATTTACTTTATCAACATAGTTTTCATAGCTTTATGTACATTTTAGAGTCCTTTAAGTAGCTCAATTGGATACAAATAATTGGATATTCAGAATGTTTATTATATGTAATATTTTTCCCCAGAAGTGTTTTTTTTTCTTTTTGTGGCAAAACATCATTAACTCCAACTATTTAACTGTGTTTTTGGGAAAAAATAAATGTGTTCTACAGTAGTTCCTATATAATAAAGAAAGGATTTATAGTAATTTTTCGAGTTACAAATACTTTCTATCCCAGAGAAGTCTTTCTAATTCAGCGAAGACCTTAACATGTCTCCACCCACTCACCTTTTTTTTTTCTGTCTTTACAGTTCCTCCATGGTTTTTAAATCATCCTTCCAACCTCTATGCCTATGAAAGCATGGATATTGAGTTTGAATGTGCAGTCTCTGGAAAGCCTGTGCCCACTGTGAATTGGATGAAGAATGGAGACGTGGTCATTCCTAGTGATTATTTTCAGATAGTGGTAATTATCTTTTTTCATATTAGCTTTACAATCCCATTTATTGTTTCCTATATTTTCAGTTGTTTTTCTTTTCTAGAAAGACATTTCCTGTCGGGAGTTTTTATGACATGTTAAACAAATTATTCTAACAAAGCAAGTGATTGTCTAGACTTAGAATTTTTGAGCTGAAAAAGAGTGCTCCAGCCCTCTTGTTTTATAAACAAGTTTTATACAAAAAAAAAAAAAAAAAAAAAAAAAAAAAAAACTAGAGGACCTAAGACTATCTTCCCAAGTATATCCATTGCTGGTTCTTGGGAGAACAGTTTAGAACCTAACTCTAGACTATATGAAGCCAGGAATCTGTTATTTATGTGGCTTTTACTTATTATAATAAAGTTTTTTTCAAGATGTGCTACTTATGATTATGGTTGTCTTACTTTGATCATACAGACAGCTTCCCTTTGCTACCTTTCCAAGTAGGGTCGACTGGCCTTACGTTCGCAGTAGAAAAGGGCAGTGATAATGGTGATGATGATGGTGGTAGTGGCGGTGGTCGAGAAGCTACCCAGAGTTGACAGGGCTTTGTAATTTAGAACACTGAAAGAATTAAAGCTAAGAACAATACATCTTGTAGTTACTATTAATAGCTTCAGTAAACTCTCTGTCCCTATCCTTGTGGGGAGAAATAGAGATAATGGTATTTTATTCACTGTGTTGTTGTCCAAGTACATTGTGAATGCTCAATTCGTGTCATTATTTGTTATTGCTGTTACCAGCAGAATATTTTGCTCACTCGAAAACACTATGATAACTCTCCTTTAGGTGTAAGTTAGCATTGGAGGTTTGGAGTTCACATACACGGCCATATGAGAAATACGAAAGGCACTTTCCAAATATCAAAGATCTTCGCAGTTAAAGGAGATTTTAGGTCCACGACTTATGCTTGAGATGCAGATGTGAACTTGTCAATAAAGAGTGGTTTTCTAAACCAGGTCTCCCCACAGAATAGGACTAGAGCTGAGGTGCCCTGCGAGTTTAGGCACGAGCCCTCTCCAGAGACTTACACTGGCTCTCAGTAGTGCATTCTTCATCCACGATCATTCAACTTTTAGAAACTTTTATAATCTCTTTGTGCATGTGTTATGTCATCCTATAAGAGCTCTTAAGGGATAAATCCATAAAACATATCTTTACCACTTTTATCACCACTTACCATTTTTCACTTTTAGTTGCATTTGTTTAATTGGTTGGGAATAGAATAAGAAAGGGGAACAATTTAACTTTTGAATGCCACACCAATCCATTAGTTTAAGTGCAATGCTATTTCCACTACCACTGAATTAAAAATGACCTGCCATGGGCAACTTGTTGTATGTGCCGAAAATATATGCCACTTGCACATAAAGGAGATTGTTGAGTGCCCTTAAGGACACGTGATAAAATATAACATTTATGTTTTTCTACAGTTTGAATAATCTTTCTCCCTGCATGAATCACTACAGCTAACCTATTTAAATGTTTCTTTACTTAAGGTGAAAAGAAAATGTATGGCATGCGCCGTATTTGCATTAAATTGTGCTTAAAAATATTTCCCTAGTAGTTCCAGTAATTTTAGAGCCATTGTCATCACACATGAAACACTTAGCACAAATAGTAACTTATACGAGAATTGTTAATTAGAAGTTAGTCAGCTTTATCTAAGAATTTTACATCAGCTGAGAATTGACTACAAGACACTAAAAACAATTAAGAATTCCCCATGAGGTAATATTTATCTCTTAATGACTTCAGGGGAAGTGATTTAACACATCTCACTTACTGAACTAATTCTTAGACTAATATTGAAGATAAACTGAGTTAGTATAATTAAATGCTATCTCCAGATTATTTTATCATCCATCCTTGAAAAAGATGGTAGTTCAATTTCTATAAAATAGGAGTTAATGTTGCCGTATTTAATTTATGGATTACTGAAGGTGAAACATTTGGCCATATAATAAGATGACATGGGTATCAAGTATCAACCATACCCCCCACCCCACCAAGTCGCCACAAGAGTAAAAGGATTTTCAGACATTTCTTCTTGATAAACACTTGCAGAAAATATCCAGCCTATATTTCTTGTCCTTTAAAAACTGTAAAGATCAGTGTTTTTGTTTCTTTCTGTGTGTATTTTTTTTTTCCTCCAGCATCTGCTGAACTTGAGCTGCTTCAATAACAGGTAAAAAGGGGAGATTTTGTTGTTGTTGTTAACCTTTATTCTTCCGTACCTAATGGAAGAGTTTTCTATTTACTGCTCATTTAGAAATTGAAGATGATGTGTATTTTTGTGATATATTTTTCATTGCAGAAGTAGTTTAAGTTGATGTGCATGGATTCAGTGGTGTATTGGGAATCTCTGAAATCTCCCAGGTGACACAGGACCTGTCTGTGAGGCTGGGGATCTTCATGGCCTCCCTTTTTGTTTCTTCTGTGAAGGTTTATTAAAATGTGTTTGTGTTTATTTTGTCACTTTGAGTCTTTTGCTGTTTAAAATATCTCACCTTGCTTTTTCTTCTCCCTAGGGAGGAAGCAACTTACGAATCCTTGGAGTAGTAAAGTCAGATGAAGGCTTTTATCAATGTGTGGCTGAAAATGAGGCTGGGAATGCCCAGAGCAGTGCACAGCTCATTGTCCCGAAGCCTGGTAAGTTGAGGGCAGCTTTGCTCTTGTGCCTGTAGTTATGATCATTCAGGCCACGTTTGTAAAATCCATCTTCTTTTTCCTGTCTCTCAAAGTCAGTTTGAAAATATTTGGTTAACTTGTTAATCAAAGTGTACATTTGTGTATTGGTATATTCTTTTTATATGCATTCTTGGTGTGTGTGTGTGTGTGTGTGTGTGTGTGTGTATATATATATATGTATATTTAATCTCCATTCAATAAAATACAGTCATCATGAACAGTAAGTGCTTCTGGTTGTCTAGACAACCACCTCTAAATTACGACTTCTCCCCTCTCTTGTGGCCTGCCTTTTTTCTTAGTATGTCATATATATGCACAAATATATGTATGTATCTATACACACACGTATATAGGGGCATATATGTACGTACACATACATATAGTTACATGTAGTCTTGAATCAAAGGAAGTTGGCAGAAAAATAGAGATAATCACTCACATGTAAAAATGTTTTTCTCCTTTAAAAACAGGTTTTGATAAACTGTCCTTTTTAAAATAATCAATCATGTAATTTTATTTATTTTGCTGTCTTTTGGAGGTTTAATATGGTGGTATAGTCAATACTAGCATAAATCTATATTAGACATGTCATATGATATCCCCATAACAGCACAATTTCTGTTAGGAAAAACAACAACAATGATGACAACAACAACAACAACAACAAACAAAACAAACTGTTTAGCTGTTCTGAAATGTTGTAACACTAAAGAAGGTCAAATTTTCAGTCTGTTTTAAAGCAAGAACTGAAACATTATTTTAAAATATTTTAAAATATTAATACCTTCTATGAAAAATTTTCATATTATTTATTGACTATGTTAATTTCAACACTTAGACCAATTTTCTTGTTGACACAACTCACTTTTGTCTTAATCTTTCCTGGCAGTGGGTTTAATAGAAAGTAGCTGAAATATAGAAGACATTGTCTTTTTTTGGTTTTCTATCATTTAAGTGGCTATCAAGGCCTTATAATTTGTGCATCTCTAACCAATTATCTGAAGACTCTCAGACTCTTTTAACGCTCAGGATGATGACTTTCTCTTTTCTTCTAGAATGAAGCAACAAAACAAACAAACAAACATAGAGCCACTGTCCCAGATGAGTAAATGAATTAAAGGCAGGATCTAGGAATTAAAAGGGACAATTAACCCTTTTTCAAGATCACCGATTTCTCTCATGGGCTTCCTTTCTCCCCATTTAATGTGCTATAAGTGTTGGAGCAGCTTCATTTGTGTGACTGAGCACACTGTGCTCTGTAGCAACATTAATGGATAAGTAGGAGAAAAAGAAGCTCTAAACTCAGGGTCTCTGATGTGAGCCCTGAGCATCATCTCATTAGCGCTGACAATAGGCCCACATTTATGCTAATACTGGCTGCTACTCAAGTCACAAGAACAAGGGAATTCTAGTTACCATTGATTTTCAGCTAATACCCTAAAGCTGAAGAAAATGTAAGATAAGCAATCCTGTATTTCTAAAGAGAGGTATGAAATATGTTCTCTTAGGACTTGTTGGCACTGACCTAAAAGGCCATCCGCTCTTGTGGTTGCCCATAGGGACGTGGGTTTGTCTGAAGTGCTGCAAGTCATAGGATTGGAGGTTGTCATGGTGTTTTCTTTCCCCCACATGTCAAGTTTGGAGACACTAAGAAAACCCCTTGAACAGAGTGTGTGTGTGTGTGTGTGTGTGTGTGTGTGTGTGTGTGTGTGTGTATGCACGTGAACACGTACGTGTGTGCATGTTTACTAGAAATTACTTGAAAAATGGGAAATGGCGACTTAATCTGACTGAAAAGTGTCTGGAGCCTCCCACAATGCCAGGAGGAGAAAGGGGAAGGTAACTTTGAGAAAAAGCTCTATTTCCACCTTTGGGAAGAACAAAGATATGAGTTACATGTGCAGAAAGCAGGGCCAAAGTTGCCTTGAAAGGTCTTTGACCAAGAGGTTCTGCCTGCTAAGCCTACTCCAACCAAAACACTAGAGGTTCAGTGTGTGGGGTGGAGCCAACCTGGGGAGCTGGTGCCTGCGGTGAGCCAGACTGTGCTTTGCTTGCTTCAGGGAAGGGTCTAGTGAGGAGACCCCTAAGGGGGAGGGTTCTCGGAAGAACCTACAGAGCTACCCCACAAAACAGAGGCATGCGGATGCCTTCCATGACTATGGACTGAGAGCACAAGCTGAGAAAAACAGCTTTCGTCTCTGGACTCCAAATCCATCCTCTCCTCCCTGACCCTGGAGAAGCTCTAAGCAGAGAGGCAAAAATAGATCCAGGAGAATGAAAAATCAGGAGATGGATAATCCCACAGCCACATGCCCCTTTTGGTCTCAGGCCTCCTCTGGGACATGAGAGAAAACTTTAAATTAGGTTGTTAATGTTTGATTTAGATCTCATTGGAGTGTGTGTGTGTGTGCGTGTGTGTGTGTCCCTCAAGTCGCTATCAGGAGTAGGAAATAGATCTGACAGCATGTGTTGGAAAGTGGCTGATAGGAGAGAATAAACTTTTAAAACTAATATTCCAGTAGTTCATCTTATTCAATAAAGCAATTATTGATATTCAGCTTCACTCGCGCCAGGAAGCTCTGATTACAGCAGGCCCCCCTTTCTAGTGTTATCGCGCATTGCACTTGTGCGCTGACTCATTTGGTCAGTGTAGCTGTTAAAGAGCAAGGCTGCCCTAGGCAGAGGCGTCATTGATCTCCCAGCTAGGGCAAGCCTTCGAGAATCCTGATAACTCATTCTTCTCCCATCTAGATGGTAAAATGTTGTCAGTAGAATCTACACTCTTGGTCAGCGTTTATTGTAGTTGGCACTGGATTAGAATGAAAGCGAAAGAAAATGAGAACAAAAATCTGAAAGCGTGACAGGACACCATTGTGACCGTTTCACATTTACTTCCCAATAAATGATGGATTGCTTTTTCCTGGCTATTTAATCGGGTCTCCAAATAATGCCTCTTCAATTCCTCAGAGGTACAGCGTGGACTGCACGCACAGATGGCACAGAAGCCGGCCCTAATGTAAATTCAGCAGCGAGGCTGACCGTGGTGGGAAGAACATAGCCCTCTCTGTTTAAGTTTCAACAATAAATGGCCACCATATAGTTTGAGGCACATCGTGGGCCCACATTACCCAGCTGCTCAGCTTTGGCCTGTCCACAGCCTTGCGGCTAAAGCTAAGTTACTCTTGGCAACCGTCACAATTTGCTTCTCACTGAAGCACACACAATGGCCTGTTTGGAGCCAGTGTCCATTGTCCGTGGGTATTTACAGAAGCCTAATGAAGTTTCAACATAGTCTATTATATAGAGTTAGCTATTCCTTCTTTAGCAATTAGTGACTTATGAACTAAACATAATCTACTAAATAAAATTGAGTTAATGACTTATTTTTCTCTTTAGAAAATAAGTTTGGGAAAAATATTGAAATGCATGTCCACTGTCGCATGTGAAATACGTACCTGGTTTCCTCTACCTCTCGATAAAGATCAAGATCAATAACGTTTTAAAAAAGTCATTGTATTATAGGAAGTTCTGTCAATAATAGTATATATCTAACATTGTTAACACCATACACACAGTTCCAGACTGCTGCCCATCTCTCTCTCTATACCTGATAGACACATACACACGTGCGCACACAATGACTTCCTACACACTGAAGAAGACTTTGCATATACATCAGAAATACTTAGCTATGTTTCGTGAGTGCTGGTGAATAGACGTCAAAATGATTTATATCACTTGTTTTGTCTATTAATCTCTTCTAATTGCTGAGGAAACGTTTTATTGTTGTTATTGTTTATTTCCTTTATTTATTTTTGTGCAAGGGACCATTGGTTAAGATGTCCCCTTTCCAAATAAAAAAGATTAACTTTCGCTCTGAGTCCACCATTAAGTGAATAGTCCAGTCAAAAAAGTGTCAAGAATCAATCAATGCATTAGTCATCACGAGAATAAGTAGATTTAGTAGCCAAATGTACAAACAGATAAGCAATAAGTTAGGATCTGGCAGGCATAGCAAATGCTGATGAATCGATTACCTTTGAGTCACCATACAGTAAACTAGAGTTAGGGTGTGTAGTGATTAAATTAAGAAGACTTCAGTAGCTGGGGGAAAATGTTAGCAATTATCTGGTGCTAAGGAGTTGGAAGAGAGTAAGGAGCAAGGGAGATAGATATAAGGTATCTGTCATCTCTGAGTTAGCTCTCCTGGTCCCGGCTGCTGGGTAGCGTTCAGTTTTTTGGCATGGGTCTGCAGTGGGAGGTAACTGGAAATATTCTGGGTAACTAGACTAGAGTTTCTATGGGAAGAAATAATGTATTCTTCATATTAATATGCATTAAAAGGCTATATAGTTACAAATGAATGAACTCTGTTATAAATATTTCTTAACTGTAGATTTGTTTGAGCAAGATACCATATCATGCCTTCAGTAGAGTAAATAAATATGTGTCTTCTGTTAATAGTGAATATTTACTAAGGCTTATATTTTTAAAAATTTCCCCAAAGTTGCAACAAAATAGAATCTCTAAATATAAGAGTGGAAATACGTTGGTTAGGCATTTAGAAAAATGTGAGCTGTTGTCAATGACCTGTCTTCCCCTGGAAAAGATTACTGATTAAAAATGCTGTTGAATTTTAAGCATTTTATTAAGGCAGTATGTCATATAACTTAAAGTTAGCAGTAGTATTTAAGTCTGGACATGAACATTAAAGAATAAAATCAGAAGCCATTTGAATCTGTTTCTGGTAATTCGTTCCCTATCGATATGAGAAGAATACCTCGAAATCCAAGTGGACAAGAGGATTATTTGTATGTACACCCATGTATGTAATTGTATATTAACTGCAACTAATTATAGTGTTTCTTCCTAAACGTTGACTTTTAACATAGTAACTTCAATGGAATTGTGTGAGGCAATGGAAAATTGTACAATTAGTCTTAACACTTCAAGATCTGTTAAAATTTAATTTGTCAGTGTAATAGCACTTAAGCAACTATAAAAGAGAGTTTGTAACTAAAGCTAAAGGGACGTACTTCTTAATCTGATACCAGTCACTGGTGGCCAATTAAGTTGAATTTTTGTCT
Organism: Rousettus aegyptiacus; assembly: GCF_014176215.1. Taxonomy (NCBI): domain Eukaryota; kingdom Metazoa; phylum Chordata; class Mammalia; order Chiroptera; family Pteropodidae; genus Rousettus; species Rousettus aegyptiacus. The sequence goes on from NW_023416287.1 coordinate 79,200,678, forward strand.
CTTAATAGGAGAAGGATTACTATGATATAGACGCTCAATTGTATTTAGTGTGAGATTAAATTGTTCCTGGAGTTCTGTAAATAATTTAGAAGAGCCAGTTCCCTGTACCAGACAATTATATTGATGGACCAAACTGAAAAATGAGTCATTAGATTCTTTCCACACACAAACTAAGATGTTCATTGAAGCTACAAAAATTCTCTTTAGAGTTCCACCATTGAGTCTAAACGAATAAAAATGCAACTTAATATTTTTGAAACATATTTCCAATGTGGTGATATTATAGCTCATAAGTTTTGCAAGAACATTTTCCCTTAGTAATTAATTGTAGCTAATAGGATACAGAACCAATTTCTTCAAAGGTAGTTATTAACTTCACTATATGTAGCTATGAATTTATTCAATCTACTGAAAAATTATTTTTGCTTTTTAAGGTAAAGAGAAAAAATAAGAGAATGGTAGTCTGTGCTGTTTTATTTTCTACCTCGAAGTCTACTTTTCCTTAGAGAAATGTTGACACTCAAACTAATACTTTCCCTGAGGGGTCAATGATGGCCCAAGTTTGGCATAAATCAGTCCTTTGATCTTTTACCCTATAATACTTATCTAGTATATGGGCTGTGCACACATTTCATCTCTATATCCCTCTCTAGTTTACCTATAGAATTTTAAAACTATATTGTAATATGGAATATATTTATGAACAGAATCTTAGAGACAATATTGCTAACTTTTCAAAGTCTCTATTTCCTCAGCTATAAAATACAGTATATAAATTTCTCAAAGATTTAAAGCAATAAATGTATGTAAAAAGGGATTTGTAGAATGTAATTGCTACACAAATGTTACCTGTTATAAAGTCTTCCATTGTTTTGTTTGTTCTCAAGAAAAATAGGCATTTATTGGAATGGATACTATGATGGCTTTCTTCTAGCATATTTTTCCATCCTCCAAAGAAAAAAAAATAGTAAACAAATATTTCAATGACAGTGCCCATCGGAGTTTAAGTTTTTAGCCCAGAGGACAAGGTTAAAGGAAAGGTCTGTTTCTAAATGACTGCTAGTGTAAAGGTTTGCAAGGTTTACAGTATCATTTTAATGACTTGCTCATTCCAGTTTTATTTCAGCCGAGGTTTCTCAGCAAATAAAGGCTTGTCATTCACCTTTCCTTTGTTCAGCATGTCCATCATGTAGGAAGCTAGTTAGCTCAGTATTAATAAAAATATGGTGGACTTTGAAATTAAAAATGAATTTTGCAGCAATATGAAGTATTCTGAGACCAGTGATATCTATAAATCCATACATTATGAAAATCTTGATAGATTCATAAATGTTGATCACATCAGACTTTGGTGGTAAACATACACAAAGAGTGTTATTCTATCTTTTTTAAAAAAATTCTGTAGTCGAGAAGTGAAAAATGAAAACCTTGTTTCACACTGAACCCAATGATTGAGCTCTTGTTATATTTCTAGCTTTTACCTATAAATCACCTTGTGATAATAGATGTCTATGTACACACACACTGCACACACACACACAACTATATTTTTTCTGATATATTATTAGTAGAGAATTTTAAGGTATCAATGTAATATTGAGTATGAGGTACATATAATTTAATAGCAAAAATTCCAGGATATTTTTAATTGATTATCAAAGTGATAATATCAACATGGATGGAACTACAATCATGCTACTAGTGTGCACAGTTTGAAGAAATGAATTACAGTTCAGTGACAACAAAGGCCTCAGATGATCCCATGGGAAGCTTTGAAGCTGGGATAGCTCCTCAAGCTACTCTAGAGATGTGACCTTGAGTGAGGTGGTTCTCTTTAGCCGAGGGCAATTACTGGAGATGGAGCCATCAGCCACTGTCACACCCTCCAGCTGGAGGGATGAGTACTCCAGTCCTGAAAGGGAGTTCTGGACGGAACACTGCTCTAACCACTGCAGCCTTCCCCTTGTGGAACTCAACTCTATTTGCTTCATGTAGTACATTTTAGAAATAACTACATTAGCATACAAGTTGATCTTATTCCCTGCAGGGGAAAGGATGGATAATGGGATGAGCTACAACCCCCACCAGTATAACTGCAACCAATCTTAAAGCTGGAACTGATATTCATTGTTACCTTTCTCCTACGTTTTATGGAGTCCTCTCACCCTAAGCTAGCATCTTGCTCATCTGTGTGGCTGATTAGTGGGATGACTCTAACTCCTATCCCTTTGCAGGTCATAAAAACCATGTTAGTTTATTTACAATTAAAATTGGGGAAGAGAGTACCGAGAGATGCTCTGGTAGATCACCTGGGTGCCAATCATATTCTTCCCTGTTTACCAGCATCTCCTGATGATCTGTGTAACCCTTCTTGCTTTGCATGCTGATATTTTGGCATAAAAAGCTAGAAATGACCAGGCAGCAGTGATAGCATGAAGCTCGATGATAGAAGCATTTCTCCTCTGAGAACTAAGACTCCTAAGTCCACAGAGCCTGGAGTTACAGGAATAAGAAACACAGATTCCCCAACTGGTCACAAGGAGTGATTATAAGTAGGACCACACCTACTTCAAGTTCTTGTATTCATTTACTCTATCTATTGGGGACGTGACACCATATACTAGTCATTGATTTTGAGTATATACTGTACCCTAGACGAAGGTACTTTGTCCTGTTTTTTTTTTCTTTAGGATATTATCTGTAATCTTTCCTTAATTGCACCTCCAAGAGACTATCCTTATGCTGTATCGAATCAGTGACTTTTCAGTGGTTGGTATGTGATCAAATTATTGGATCCCATGGTCATATATTTATACCCACATCCCATTTGCTATAAAGTGAGTTAATCTTTTGCAGTGTTATGCAGGATCCCATGGTGGTGTGGCTCAGATCCTTTATGAGCTCCGAGATAGGACTATGGACAGAAAGTAGGAAAGGCAGACTATGTATATATTCCCATCAAGAGGAAGTTCTGCCCTTTCCGGATTGGAAGGAATCCAGTATCAATAACATGCAACCAACATCCTCAAGAAATGGTGTTCGATTGATTGCTCATCCATCGTCTCTGTTGCTAGTGGATCAGCTATGTGGCAGGAGCAGTAGCTGCTGGTGAGCAGCAGCAGCTGTGCTGGATCTGAGCCCATGATGTTGGGCACTGCGTAGGTCCCATCCCTGCTGCAATAGCCTCTTCATTCACGTACCTTTTATGTCCTCCCTGGAGCCTGGCTGATTTCAACTGCCTGTGTCGTTCCATCTGATTGTTTAGCGCCTGTTTCAAGGAGGATGTAATTAATTGTTTCAAAATGTTCTTTCCATGACTGTTTCATTTCCAGCTTTAAGTGAAAAGCTTCAGGTCACAAAAATAGGTTACAACAAGGAAAGTTCATCTTTCATATAAAGTATTTTCTCATAGGTCTTTACCCTATAATCAGTCGATAAAGAACACAATGATTAGTTAATGAGCCTAAATCACTAGTGTGTACTCTGCATAGCTGTCTTTGTTATCTTGTGTTGACAAATATCCACCAAGAATCTATATATGATCTTAACTTTCCCTGACAATGTTGACAAAACGTTTCTTTATTTAGATGGTGTCTGAGTTTGATATATTATAAACATAAGAAAATTCACCTGAAATAAAAAATAACCCATCCTTACAATAAACACACATCATGATAAAGTAAGAAAAGTCAAATAGAAAAGCCAGTTTCTCATATTTCCTTATATTTTTTTCTGTTTCAGTTCCTATTTAAAGATCTTTCTGATAATCCAATAAAATATTCTTTAGTTCTGAAGGATGTCAACTCAGTGTATGTATATGAAAATGTACAGAAGTAGGATAAAGTATTTTGAATAGAGAAGAATGGTTCTCCAAATGGTTTTCTCCTAAGAATATGGCAGTTATTTGGAAGAAGAAAGAAATAAAAATATGGCATAGCTTATATTACATCCTTCTCTTACCTTGTCATCCTGCTTTCAGGAACAGAAAAAGGTATGAGATAACAGAATCGGTGGTCCAGACATAAGCCTTTGGATCTCATGATTCCAAATCCAGTTTCTGACATATAGACCACCTGCTTTTTTTTTCATGTGTGAGTCTCAGTTCTCATTACTTATTATGAGCCTTTGAGCCCAATTCTGATCAGACGTTCTAGGTCTTTAACACACCGGCCTAGAAGTGATAACCATGCCCATGGGGAAATTCAGCTGAGTGAAGTGGTAAATACCTTCTGCTTTTCATATCAAGAACAATAACAACGATAAAACCTCATACCAAGGATGTAGTTAGGTGCACATAAAGCATTATCCTAGAAGAGGATCATTTCTGAATGCAGATGCTACACGGTTACTCAAGCCGCTAGTCTAATAAGGAAGTTTGGAACAGAACTAGTCATTACCATAAGTCCCAGGAGTATGTAAATACAGGATAGGGAGGGAACACATAGAGGTTTAAGCAGGTCTTCCTATGAAAGTCAGAGGAACTTATCACTGAGGATGTGGCATCTGAACCGAAATGGACTTCAAAGTATGAATACGATTTTGCTAAGCTGTCCAGAAGGGCAAAGAAATGGCTGGCAGGGGAAATGTTATACCTGACGTCTAGGAAAACGGCACAGAAGCAGAAGTATATGTTCAGAGAAGTATCTGTGGCTCGGGAAGACAGGAGGGAGATGCAGGAGCTGGATCACAGAATATCTTTGAGAGCGCAAAGAAAATTGGACTTTTCGTCTAGGCTATGTGAGATATCAGTGGCTGTTTTATAAAAGATAGGTGTGTTCCTATTCGTGATTTTAAAAGGTAAGTCTGGAAGCAGTATTGATGACAGCTGGGTTTACAGTAGCAGGATGAGGGACCGAAAATAGCACAACTCATTGGCAAGATGTATCAGCAACAGGCTGGAAAGAGATAAGGCCATCTGCCACAGTACATAGATTAGGGCAGGTAGGTGAGAAGGTCTTCGAAATGTGGCGATTGCCATTAATATGTAAAGATGGGTAAACGATCTGGGATGATTCCTAGATTATTGACTTAACTGAATAGATGGTAAAGCCATTACTTTCAAAAGGTAGAAGACCAGGAAAAATGATTAAAGTGCATCTTAACATAAAGAACCTGGACTGTGAGTTCATGGAGGGTTCCTGGCCTTTGCATTTCAAGAATTTAGTAAAAAGTCTAACAGGGACCGATTTGAACAACTCATTGGAAGGCCTGAAACCTGAAAGGCAAGTACTTTGTTTTACAAGTTAATTGATGATGCTGAGTGTAAACTATGACATAGTAAAAGATGAAGCAAAGGAGGTAAATATTTAAAAGATCCAAAAATATATAAGTGAATAATGTATAATAACATTAATAGTCTGAAAAGCAATGTTCTACTGTGTGTATTTGATAAATCAGAGAAGGAAAGATGAATGCAGAATATTTTGTAATATTTCCAGAGGAAAATAATTATGGTCTGAACTGAGCACAACTCTGTTCATGGAGAGAACGATATTCAAACAATAATATGGAAGAGGAAATGGCTAGCAGTTTGCATTTGAATTGAAAAAGGAGCTTTTGATACTGACTGAGAATCCTGTAAATTATTGGCATCTCGGATGGTAATAAAAAGCTTAAGGGAGAAGATGACAGGGCCTTATTATTCATCCTAAGTTCCTTGATAATGTAAGTGAATCGTCCTGCTACTGCTGAGATGATTCCTCCTTGCTGGACATATTTTACCCAGCTCTGAGGAAGGGACTCATTGTACTGCCATCTTGGAATAATGAGTTAAAGGGTTTTGCATTAACATGAGATAACCGCCAAGTACTGTCACAGCCAGGACCAGGACATGCTGATTGGATTAGCCCGTGACTATCAGAAGAGTACAAGTGGTCACTTTACTTTTCTTCTCTCTCCTTTTTGTCTCTCCTTCTTTTTGCAGCAGACACAGATTAGAACTGAGAAATAAATTAGAAGTGGAAGGACTAACTTTGGCTCTTTGGTACCTGGAAAAATTTAATTTACCCTGGCTGTATTGCCACAGTGTTAAATATAGACTAAATAATTTAATTTGAGTGTATGTAATGAGTTCACAAACACATTTTGCAGAGTGTGCTTGCTTTGGGAGGTAAACATCTGCTTACTGCCTATGACTCAAATAGCACACTTATATGTGGACTCAGTTTGATGTGATGAACAGATCGTCTTTAAAAATGCTAAGAATTCTAGTCTGTGATCATTTTACCACCCCGATATTTTAAAAACCCGGAGTGATAAACAAAACAAAATAAAACAATGAGTTAGAATCTCCAGCCGGTCTCCTAGGAAAGCAGTCTCTGTAGGGTAGGAATGCTAATACTTTATCTTTGAGTGACAGGATTAAAAAGAAAGACCTCCACTTTCTCTCTTCCCTTGTCCAAGAAAGTCCTATCCACTTTATTTAAACATTAATCATTTAGCCTGAACTGTATGCAGCGTAAAATTCCGTGCAAGTTTGATGATGGATCCAGAGAGGTTTGTTTCCTTGGCAGGCCCCACCTTCCCCATCCCTGATGGCCACATTTGATATAATTGTAACTGGTGACTGGATGACAATAGTGTCAGCCAATCATTCCAGGAATGGCTACTAAGATTTGTAATTATAATGTCCTCTATTCCAATTTAAATTCAACAGTGTCTTCACATTACTATTCTTTCTCTTGAAACATGGAAATTCGGGGGTTGGGGGTGTTGGGAATGGTTAAGAGACAGGGTTTTACCTTCATGAAATCTATGCTTTCTCACAGTCAATCCCATTTCTCTAAGGCACTGTAGAGAGTGAAGTCAGCTATCAAGAATGGTAATTTACACTCTAAGAGTGCTTAATGTAAAATCTGTCCTTGTCAAAGGAGAAGCTTTGGTCCCCATGCAGCAGTAATGAGAATTTTATTTCAGCCTAAGATTCATTGGGGGCTTTCAATTGTATTCTTTAAACTACCCTATTCTTATCAATTTATGCAATGTACAGGTCTTATGGGTCTTTAACCTCATTCAACTTTTAAAATAGAAAGCTCTAAATGTAGTAATTAGTCTCATCCACATCTAACAATATGTAAACTAACCTCTTAAACTGGCTCCAAACATAACAACAATCGTTACACAATTATGACTGAATCTAGCTTTATTATTATCCATTTTCCCTGGTGATTAAAATGTAACTCTCCAAAGAGAACTTTTTCCCTAACAGACTTTCTCTTTCACTGTACCCATTTAATATTCTAACATTACTTTCCTTAATTTCCACTTTCATATACAACAGAGCTTTGCCTAACATGGCTTTAAAAAAAAAAAATCATGGTTGAGGAATATAATAATTTAGAGGAAAAATTGGATCAGGTAGCCAATAATTAAAATAAAAATATAGGCTTTATAACTGTTTTTGTTCACTAAGAATTCACTGCAGCATGCTAAATAAAGGCAATATTAATGCCTCCATAGATTAGTAATAATAGTAATAATATTTTGCTTTAACTTTGTCATCCCTTGTTTGTTAGAAACCTTTATGGATGTCTCATCCTTGTAGTTTTTATGTGATAGGTATAAAATGTTTTTTTTTTTTTTTTTTGCTTCAGAAAATGCATATCTCGACTTTATTGTCACTGGTTTCTGGTCTGGGATTAGTTAACTAGCAATATCTGGCTTCTTTCATTCTCCATTCTCTTTTTCCTAATTTATCCAATTTGTATCTGCTTTGTGGATCCCTAAATTCTACACATCACTGGACTGTACAACTACCTAACCCTGTAACACTGGTCCACTCCTTCCTCTATAACAGATTCTGCTTGAGAGCAAATCCAAGATACTTTTCACTTTCATTTTTTCTTTAATTAACCTCCCCAAGGCATCATTGATAAAAACAAAAACAAAAATAAAACAAAACAAAACAAAAACAAAACCCATCATCAGCACAACATTTGATTTTCTCTGCTATGTTTTCACAGATATCCAATCCCTAGGCCTAACCAAGTTCCTTTATGTTTTCCAAGTATCCTACATAGGAGTGACAGTTAGTGTTCTAGAGATAGCTTATTGGTGACAAGGGATGAGATTGACATGTAGAATTTCATATATTACCTCAAGTGATGTCAGATAACTGAGTCAAGTTGGAAAATACTTGATTTCTGATTTGTGAAACCCTCAATGCCTGAAGCATAGCACAGGTGTGGTTTGGACGACATGAGCACTGACTCTATTTGCGGTCACTTTTTCCTGATGTTAATAATGCTTTCAAGAGTACTAGAACCTAAGACATTTATAAGAATCCACATTTTTGCTGACTATGTTAGATTCATTCATGGAACACTTTGCATTCTGAAAAGATTACTGACTCAAATTTCTTATACATAACTAGCAAGATTCTTTGTACAGTAGTTTTTAGAACAACCACATTTTAACTTTCTTTGAGATTCAAAGTAAATTTTAATACAGATACCAAGAATTTATAATAATATGCTGCTATTTAGAGAGAATCTTCTGTAAAATCTAGCTTTTTGTTCATATGTACATAGAGACGTTAAAAATTTTGGAGTAATCGTGTCAGTAGACAGATTGTCCCACTGTTTCCAAATCTTTGAGGCTTTGCGGAGGGGCGGGGGAGTGAATGGCTCTAGTGATCAAAGCAGAAATTATTGTGTACAGAGGTTTTCAGTGGCAGAGGCACCTGCGTATCAAAGGGTGAACAAGGATGTGGTGGATATTCTGTTCGGTCAGCCTGAAACAACATTTCTCAGGATTTTCTTCCTACATGGTTCTAGCTTAGTGTGACTAAAAGAAAAATTCTGTGTAAGACTTGCCAAGTGGATGTAAAGGAGTAGTCATACTTCTTTATGTCTTGGGGGTTTTTGCAGTACACAAGTTGCTACTCATCTGCTGACTCGCCTGTTGGCACAAGATGGTAGCCCGGCCAATAGTACCTCCTGGTCCCCCTGAATCTCCCCTTCAGCTTCTCCATCTCCTGGGCTAGGTGTGTGTTGAGGTCTGTAATTGAGACGGTGAGAAGTTGACATAGATTCCAGCTTGTCCTCGTGGGTTCTATCTAAGCTTTGTAGATTTCATTTTGTTTTTTGCTTTCTGCAGTTCACATCCATCTTTCCTTCCCAACTTCTTCCCCTGATTTCAGGCTCCGTGACCAGATTTAAAAAGAATGGCCTTACATAAACCATTTAACCATCACTCACAATCTTAATTTTTATTATTGTTATTATTATTATTATTTTTACAACTGTAATTTAATCCTATAATCAATTTTGCCTCTTCCACCACCCCATGATACTAATGGTTACATCAAACCCTGATTGATACAAGGGAGAAATAGTAGAGTCAGTAAAAATGGCCAGGTAGTCTTGGAAATGGATTAAGAACTACTGAAGATATTTTTGCCCATTTCTAATATTTACTTTTAAAAACATTAGTCTACTGCCATGCCACCCTGAATATGCCCAACCTCATCTGATCTTGGAAGCTAAGCAGCGTCAGGCCTGGTTAATACTTGAATGGGAGACCACCTAGGAATACCAGGTGCTGTAGGCATAATTAAAACAAAATGAAAAACTCTAAAAATTCTCATTTACTAAAGTTATAAGCTCTAAAATGTGAGTTTGAATATACAGAGGTTCCAAAAGGAAATGAAGAACATACTTAATTCAGAAAAGGTTTAATAAAGGAACAATTAACAAAAGTATAGGCAGAATGTCTGAAAAAACACATAAGATAATACAGTACTGAGGGGCTGTTAATAGTGGAGCTGTCATCACCCTTTGGCTCAAAGGGGAGATTTTGCGGAGCAATTACTAGAATTGGAAAAACAGATTCTTACAAAGGTACTTTGGAAAATGTTGTGACTTGTCTTAGGGGGAAGCAGCTAGCCTAAGAGAAACCTGAGTGGAGACAGGTAGGATTAGGTACCTCAGATCCACACTCCTTATTCAGATTCCTGTCATTGCTCAACAGTGGGTGTACTCAAAGAAAGCCAAAGGTCAAGGAAGAGCAGCTACTCAGAGACAGGGTGGACAAGAGTGCAGACTGCATCTGCATGAAAAGAAAACACACCCAGCACAGGTTCTTAACTAATTTTCATAAGCTTTTTCTTTTTATTCGAGAATTGAGAAAGGGAGAATAGACGGGAAGTCACAGGTACACAGAATAGTGCCCTGACCCTCCGAAGATGTACACATCCTAATCCTTGCATTCTTTGAATATATTATGTTACCTTGCAAAGGGGAATTAAGGCTGATAATAAGTTGATCTTAACATAGGGAGATTATCCTGGATTCTCCAAGCTGGCCCGGTATAATTACAAAAGTCCTTAAAAGTAAAAAAGGGAAGCAGAAGAAAAGGTCAGAGTGATCTGATATGAGAAGGTCTTGATTTGTAATTGCTCACTTTAAAGATGGAAGAAAAATCCCACAAGCCAAAAAATGTGGGTGAACCACCTCTACAAGATGAAGAAGAGGAGATGGATTCATCTTCTGAGTCTCCAGAGAGCAACACAGTCATGCCAATGCCCTGATAATAACACAGTGAGAGCCAAGATGGCTTTCTAGCCTCCAGAACTATAAAATAACAAATACGTGTTGTTTTAAGCGACTCAATTTGTGATAATATGCTACAGCAACAGCAGACAAGAAATCATTTGGATTCAATTTCTGCAATTAATTTTGCCTCTAAATTCTGATCACCTTGGGTAATTCTTATAGAAGCTGTACAACATTGAGCAAATAGTGATTTTATATTAATATGTAGGCGTTCCTTGCTGCCAAGGTACTCTGTCTTGATATTTCATAAGAAAAGTTAGGGAACTCTGAGAATGGGAGATCCCTTTGTAGTTTTTACTCTAAATAGGAAGAAAATTCCTTCCAAGGAGTTGAAAATGTCTCGTATCATTGAGGTACTCAGAGAACAGGAGGAAATAGTCCCCACGGAAAGGAAACAAAATTGGGGACATCACGTGAGGCAGACAGGAGTTCTTGTGTTCAGCAATTTTCCCCCTGGAATTAATAAATAAAGGCCAAAGATGATTATAATAAAGATCTGGAGCAAGAATTTAGCCCCAGCTAGGTAACGTAGAAGAATCCAATTATATGAAGGAAAACCAATCCAAAACTGAAATTTTTTTTTAAAGCCAAATATTTAAGGGTCTTCACGAATTCCTTAGTGAAGACTCATATCAGAGCCAAGCCCTGTTCCTCATTATTTCTATGTATAAGAAACTGGAGTAAACAATGCAAAATTCTCATTAAGATTTGTAGGTTAAATAAGCTCCCCCAATTATCTAGTCACCTTATTAAACATCTACCTTAAAGACTCTACAGGGTATTGCTATAATGAGTTTCCTGGATTCTTTAAACTCTACCTAATCAGCATAGTCAAATTCTGCTGTCAGGAGTAGAGAAACCAGTAAAAAATTCATCTTAGAACATTCGATGTTACCAGGTGGATTTCTCCTCCATTATGCATTCGTTCCTTTTAGATAAAACAGAAATATGAAGTTAACTTTTGAGATGGGGAGGTATAAGAATGACCACAGCTCTCTCTAGAACCACCTTGTTCTGATGCTGGTCCTCAAGCTTATACAGTGCAGAGTTATTCATTTTTAGCTCTTCGTCATAGTGGTCCTCCTTTAAAAAATAATCTTTTATGGACTCAGTCATGATGAAACTACAAACAGAATCAGTCATTCAAGAAGAATAAAGTGAGCACTTAATTTTTTTTTACACAAAATCCAAATCTCTGCCACCTTGGTTGCCAGTGGCATTTTTCACGTCATTGCTACCTAGCATTTCCTAACAATGATGCTATCATCATTTTCAGCAAGGGCTTCCTATTATTTTGCATCATATTTAAATAGGTGAACAAATTAATAATCATATAGCTCTCATTTTAAATATCGAAAAAGATTAGCCAGCAATGACTATTAACCCTTGTCGAATTTCTGATGCTTGATAACATGAACGTGCTTGAATAAGGAACCCGATCGAGCTGTGTATCATTTATAATAAACATGACCGAACACTCCTAATGTCAGCTACTGTGGTTAGCTTAGTCATTTGTTTTAGAAAGCAACACAGTGCTCGTAATCACGTAATTTTAAATAATTCTTCTCCCTCTCATACCCCTGCTATTTTTCCATGTCTTCTTTGGAAAATGTGAGAAGAAAACATGTGAGCTGTGATCAGATAGGAAAACATCACATTTGCCATTTTTGGTACCTTCCCCTGCTCCAATAAGCTAAGGTTTTTTGTTTTTGTTTTTGTTTGTTTGTTTTATATCCAGGGTCACACATGGCTTTCATGGTCCAAAGGCAGTTTTGCCTCTGTGGGTCCCTTTCTTCATAAAAAACATTAAGAATTATATCTTATAATTGTATTGGTATAACGACTAATATAATCCAGGGTAGTATTTTTTCCTGTCGATTAAAAAAATAAAACAAAAACAAAACACCTTCCTAAGTTCCTACAAGTTCCATGGGGCCTCAGCCTGGCGCCTCGTGTCCCCACGGGTTAAAATCAGCTCTGTTACAGCCACGCAGTGGTTATACTTTTAGCAAATTTGGTCTTACTTTCTAAGTGCTTTGAAGCCTTTTAACACATAAAACAATTAATTGTTTCATTATCACAACTATTAACACAACTAGTAACTATCATATTTAATAAATCATTTTTTATTTGAAAATCATTTTTGTGTCTGGTATATTCCGTAAGGTTGTAACAATTAATTCTTTAATCAATTGAATTATTCATTTTCATTTACTGCGTTATTACCATGAAGGAATTGAATCTTTATTTCATATCAATTTCCAATTCAAATAGCATTTACCATTTAAGCTTTGAGAATCTTTGACTTCTAATTTCTTACTACTTCCCTCCTACTGTTCGCACACTCTTTTGTCCTAGAGCTCATGTTCTGACACATACGCTCAAATTTATGAAAGGTGTTAAAAATTTAGAAAATCTTTTTCCAACAAAAGTGATTATTTCTACCTGACCTGTGATGTCAGAATATTAATATGTCTGTTTTTCCTTTAACACCAGGACTTTAAGGAAATATTCTTAATATCTCTTTAGAGGCAAATAGTTATCTACATTATTTAAGTAGCAAAGAGAACTCTAAATACCAGTTTATTCAGCTAGTGACGCTCTTACTATTTGATAGTTAAAACTACGCTTCCAGCATGCTAGATATTGACTCAATATGTGTTATATACCAGAACTGGTGTTTTAAAGAATGTGTAGTGCTTCCTGATGCTAAAAATATCCTAACCAGTTCAACCAAGTTACTAAGCTTAACAATTTTTCATGGTTTATCTAAGATGTCTTGGAGTTTAGGAAAATTGGGGGTAAATTCTGATAGCATGCCCCACAGTTTGTTTACAGCCTTGCACAATAGAGCATATGTTGTGTCCTGTGGTCGGTCATTCTGTTCATAGCACCTGTGGCAACTGAGTCCTAATGGAATGTCAGCAGTTGGTTCATAATTCCAACATCAGTTTCACATTCTAAAGCAATAATTCATTCCTCAAGGGAGTAAATCTCAGCGAAGTTGAGCCCCAACTATCTATAACATGTGAATATAAAAGGGAAAATATATCTTAGCAGATATATGTTAAGATGGAAAATGTAAATCAAAGATTTCCAGGTAATTCGATGTTCAATGTACTTAGAACGTATATAGCCATTATAGATACAAGCAGCTTCCGCTAGCTTTTCATCTCTCTAAAATACTGAGAGAATGATAATGTCCAAGAGAGTAACATTTAAAAAAATCACTTTGGTTCTTCAAAAAAAAAATATCTTCTGTCTCTTTTAATTAATTGCTAGCTAGCTAGATAGATAGATGATAGATAGATATCTTTAAAATTTAGTGAATGCCAAATACTATTGACTAACAAAACTCTATGGGACTGAAATATTCACTGATTTCTCACTTTGGACTTAAAATTCTATGAACTGTCTTTAACCCTTATGAGAACTTTGAAAATTATAGGAGATTTAATACAATGGTAGATAACTATAGAATATAATTTCCATTATTCATAGACTCATGCTGATGATCAAAGTGATCTCTTAGACTTCAGAATTTAAAGAAATTGTTAACGTTGATCTTAACAGAATACATTTTTAAAGTTTTTAAAAAACTATTTATCATTAGAATACTTGGTGTGTTTATTAAAAGTTTAATATCCCGAGAAAGCTGTGTTTTTAACAAACAACCCAGGAGACTTAAAATGAGGCAAATTTTAGAAACAATACCTTAAGTAAATGAACTATATAAATATTGTACTTTTTCCTCTTAATTTCTGTTTTGCTTCCCACTTCTCCTTCAGAGATACAAATGCATAAATTATTAGAGAAATTAGCAATTAGTTTATTATTTTAAAAAATGGACATTATAAACCAAGCACACCATCATATACTTATTTTATTATCAAAATATATCTTCTTATAACTCAAAATTATGATATAATATCAGTGTTTTCGCTTTACTGCCACGATCTATTTTAGGAATAGACATTTCCTAGGTAGATTTTGACAGAGTATGAAGGAACCAGAATCTGTAAGTGCCCTATGAATGTGATGGGATTTGTGAAACTGAAGATTCAACATGTATGAAACCATTTTAGATGTGGCATTAACTAGTATTTCGCTGGATTATATTTCAAATATGTATTTAATTTATAATTATCACTCTATTTCTCTTTGAGGTAATGTGCCTTATTTTTCTTCCATATATCCTTATCAGTATCCATCACATAATCTGATATATTATAGATCCTGAAACACTTGTAAAAGAAATAAATTGCTTCTCAGCTGTATATAAACACATACGCACACTCACACACAATCTAGGCACGTTTTGTGCTGACAACTTAATTACATCAATAGATTCAAAGATGCATTTCATCTCTAATATGAGAAGTTCCTTTACTATTTTATTTACACACACACACACACACACATACATACTATAATGTAATTATAACATATAGTACTGTACTGTATTCCTATTATTATAAACATTAATATTAAAATGCAGTGTGCTTATATAGGGCTTCAATATTTAATGCAGTGTTTCGAAGAACCTATTATAATTGTATCACACATCTTATCACTGTAAATGAGTCCTAGATATGAAACATTTGCCAACAAACATAAGAAGATTATCAGCTCTGGGAAACAATCACAGGAGGACTGACTAAGGGTCTTCTCTGCTCAATGTATTTGAGTCTATGACAAATTTTGAACTCTGACCTCAGAGAAGGAAGCTTCGGACATGTTAATGGGATAGATCCCCAAAATCTCATCTGTCTGACCTTATTAGGATACCCTCAGGATTTAGGTTCTGACCTTCTATAATTATTGACACCTATTTAATTTACCTTTTCATCCACAGCCAAGCCTCGTACAGCTGCCATGGCACGTGTAAATACATCACTGCCGCCAGCGTGGGCTGATTGGCATTCATGCTTGAGTGTCTTTTTTATTTTCTCCTTGGCTGCTGGGAGTAGCCTGAGCAGCGCAGAAACCAAAGAGCTTCATCTATTAGGCATGACAGATTTGTATTCAGCGGTAAACGCCTGACCTTGCTCAACTTCCCTCATCCATTTCCATCATCCTCTCGCCAGATGAAAGAGTCTGCTTAACTCCTGCTTCCTGTTTCCTTGGCAACAATAACTGTGTCAATCTGAGAGAATAACTAATAGGAGAATACCTTGGTAGTGGGATTAAGTGCTAAAATTTTTAAAACTTAAAATCATCCACAGAATTGTAAATGAGAAAAGCTTAAAATAGAGATTAAAAAAACATACTCATCAGTAACATTAGATTTCCTTATTAACCCATTTCACACTGAGGTAATACAGATTTTCCCCAAGGTATTCTAGTCTGAGAACAGAGGATTTAAGCATTTAGTATCCATTTGACTTACATGGTGAAAAGAGGTTAGCTTTGTAATACAACTTCTGTTGTTTTAGACGTCAAATGAGTGGGCAGAAGAAGATATGTACAGACAGCATCGCTTCTGGAAGAACTCTGTAATGAAATGGGCACTATCTATTTTCTTCCTCTTCTGAAGGTAGCCTGCTTTTTTAAGGCATTAGACCTGGAAGATCATAAACCTGCAAGTTTCATTTCTTTTTAGGATTCTGTCACTTTTAGGCCCAATTGTTAGGATGTGAAAAACTCATCAGCATTCCTGCTTTGTATTGTTTTTTGATAACACATCACACGGTTGTCAAAATTCTCAGAACCCCTGTGGAATTCTTAAATTTGCAGTGAAATTCATAGCATCAGCTGGAAACTAAACTCATTGTTCAGAGAAACTTTGATGAAATTTATAGAATAATTTCAGATGACTTTGTGTCTTAATAAGATTGCATGCAGCTAACAGATCTGGTGTAGAGAGAAGAAGCAGAGACCATAGGATATTTGGATAAATGTTTTCTATTCTGGACATCCCAATGATTCAATTATTCTTTATTAGTTTTTCCACTGACACAGAAAAATTTCAAGTGATTTCTAAAAATTTAATTTTTTTATTCTCTAATTTTCGACTCACATTTAATATTTACTGAGGCTACTTAACATATGGGTGTATTAACTGGTTCTAATAAATAGAAGATACTAAAAATATAATAACATTAATTTAGATAATATTCTACTCAAAAACCACATTAAATGAAAATTTAGCACTAAATCATTATAATGATGTATTGCTAATTCTACAGATTTTGAGAGTGCAGTTAACTTCTATTATATGAATCATAATTACAGTTGTCAACAGAATTTAACAAAGCTTATTTATCTGTTTTCAAATTAAAATAAAATGAAGACACTTCTACTTATGTTTAATGCCCCTGATTGGAATGGACATTTTGCTTTGCAGTCTTTTACACAGGTTAAATATGAATATATTTCAATTATCTTTACTAATGCTCTTTTCAGGAGATCTGACTAACCACGTAATGAAGTATGAGGAGATGAGCACTCCAGTGCCATGTCAAAGTGTAGAGATGACTTCTCACTCATCTTTAAGAAAACATGGGTTGGCTGCTCTGTTTATCTCCCTATGGGTATCTTCTGTCCATCATAGAGGAAGCAGCCGCCTTTGCTGATAGAATTGATAGGGACAAGGCATTGAGATACTGTTTTTGAGTTGTTAAGAAAATAGAGAAAAAAATCCTATTAGTTTCCTACTGTTGCTGTAACATATTGCCACAAACCAAGTGGCTTAAGCCAGCATAAATGTATTATTTTATGGTTCTGGAGATTAGGAGGCCAAAATCAGTCTAATTGGGTGAAAGTCAAGGTGTTAGCAGGGATGGTTTCTTCTGGAGCCTCTAAGTGAGAATCAGTTTTATTGCCTTTTTTTTTTTTTTTTTTTTTTTCAGTTTGTAGAGGCCACTTGCATTCCTTGACTCATGGCTCCTTCCTCTCAACACTTCAAACCCTTGCTTCTGTTGTCACTTATCCTACTGACTCTGACCGCTGGCCTCCTCTTGTAAAGGGAGCTCTTGTGATTGGATTGAGCTCGCCTGGATAATCCAGGTTGCTCTCACCATCTCAAGATCCTTAACTTATATCTATAACGTCTCTTTTACCATGTAAATTAACATGTATACGTTCCAGGAATTAGGGTAAGAATACTTATCCTTCTAAAATGTGTGCAGAATAGACACTTGACAAACTCTTCTCAAATGAATAAATGAGAATGAATGCACAAAAATGTACGAGAAATAATATGGAAATGTACCTGTTTGTGGCTGTCTTAAAAGGAGAAGCACAGCTTCCAAGTGAGTCATGCAGGAGTAACCTAACAATCATCATCACATCTCAGTTGAATACAGCAGGGACTGGAAAGTAGAGTTTCGATTTGCTGTTGTTGGGTTAGTTGTGCCAGCATCTGGTTTTTTTTTTTTTTAACTATTATTAGTTTTGAATCTTTAATATTTATATTGTTTTCATGGGAAACCCAAAATGAATGGGTAGAGAAGAGATAGGCTATACCATATGACAATTAAAGACATCAAGAGAAATATCATTAAGGGGTTGTACTTTTTTATTGGAGTTTATAGCTTTTGTTGGATTCCAGATCCTCTTTAACTTTATTCCAGAAGGGAAAGAGGGAGGCAGGATAGGAGGAAAACAGAGAGCCCAAGCAACCGTTTAAAATCAGCTTACAGTTTATGATATGATAATTATTATTATGATCTTTGTCTATGATAACATTACCATAATTAGCATCCTAAAAATGCCATAACCATTCTATAATGAAGTAAAATGTATTAATATTCAGTATGGTGCATTTTACACAGAATACTTTCTTAAAAGGTTTACAAAGCTAAATAAGGTAGTTAGAAATACATATCAAGAAAGAAAACTGGAAAGTAAGAAAAAGATAAAGCACAAAGTAAAAGTGTCTTTTGTAGCATTTGAAATGAGCATTTAAGGTATGAGACTAAAAAGCTTGAAAGGAGAAAAATGTAGTGCGACAAAAAGAGAGTTGTTATATTAATTCGTTCATTCGGTAAAAAATTGCTTAGTAGATTTAATTTTATATCCAAGTGGTTGAGTAGCTAATGTAGACCATCTTCATTTGCACTAGCTTAGGAGCCTTTGGTCGACCACATGCCCTCCCCCACCCTTTGCCCCCATGCCCTTAAGCATAAGATTAAAAGAGAGCAAAAGAAGTGTCTGTGGTTTGTCAGAAACAATGCATATTATTTTGTAGTTTCTAAAATCTCAGTTCTACTTAGAATATTTGGCAATCCCTTAGTTTCAAATGCTATACAGGTCAGGAAAGCAGTGCGCTCCTTCACGATGCTAAAGGAGGCTGTGATGTCGCAAAGTCAAGGAGATGAGCAGGGACTGACTGAAAGAGCTAGTTATGTTAACCCTGGGAACTGAGCCCTGTAATACTGCATGGCATAAAATAAGAGTCATGACCAGTTGCTAACTCTACAGACCTGCTTGGGACACTTTAACAGCAGTGCTAACCCAAAATCTTATTAGGCCTGACAAAATGTGCAAGGTGATCTTTCCATAAAGAGTTCTCCGGACTGCTAGTCACACAGCAGCATACTGGGAACAATAAACACACAGAGGTATTTCTTCAAAATATTTGATTTCCCGTATGGATACTTAGCCAAGAAAACAGAGAGAACAACTCATTCTTTGCTGACATGTTTGCTGTCCTTTGTTCTATAGCCATCCTCCTAGGATGAGGATAAAATGCTGAGTCTTGCTTCTAAGACTCTCATTTTACTGGAGATGTCATCAAGGTCTTGGTGATTTCCTAGGACAAGTGGCAGTGCTTCCTGACACCGCCACTGGGCTGTTTTCTTTAGAGTGTTGACATTGATTTCTCTCCTCTTGGCATGTAGAAGTCCCAGGTGCCCCACTGACCCATTACCTGAGCCTGTAATTACTCCAGGAGCAGGGAACGAAAAGGGCATATCTCTTTTGCTTTCAGGGAATGACAGACTCGGGGCTATAAGCAGGCCCTGCAATGAGACACATCTCTCAGGAGAGCCTAAGACTCTCAATACTTGAATCATGCATTTTCACATCAGTGGTGGCCATGCTCATTATCACTGAAGGATGTAGATGTTGTGGACTTGGCGTATGACTCTGACATTTCTTCATCATAGAAACAGATCTTAATGCCTGTATTTGAAATCCAGACATAAAAATATAGTTAATAAAACTGCCTAGCATCCCTTTTTCAGAGAACCACTATTTATTTAGTACTTTCCTACTTTTTTTAAGGGTAAGATGTACATGATATCTTTTAAAGTGATCTGGTTGGTCACAAGTCATTTTTAAGGACACATTGAGTTTTTAAAAAGTGGTTTTAAGCAATTCGATCATTCAGTGTATTTTTATCCCTTAGAGCATCTTAGATATAGAAAGTTTTGTAATTTTTTAAATCCATTTTCAAACTCTACAAGACTTTCAATATATTATATTAAAGGACCTCTGCCTAAGTTTAAAAGTATGTGTTTCCAGTCTAACATTCAAGCTATATTCTTCTGAGTGAGTGACTGATCTTTGCTCCTCAAACAGCGAATCTGCTTAGCTGATTGTTAAAGTTAATTATGGTACAGTGAAAGCTAAAGGTCAGACCATGTCTATTTTCCTGACTTGTTCAATGCTATGGGCATATGGGCATCAGATAAATCCCTTCGCTGCTGACCCAACTAATAACTTTCCTGTATGCTTTAACCGATTTCCTGTTCCAGGTTCTTAGACTCTTTAGTCTACTTTAGGGTCTTCAGAATGAGTCTTTACAGAGCCTGCCTCTCAAGGATTCCATGAAGAA
Organism: Rousettus aegyptiacus; assembly: GCF_014176215.1. Classification (NCBI taxonomy): domain Eukaryota; kingdom Metazoa; phylum Chordata; class Mammalia; order Chiroptera; family Pteropodidae; genus Rousettus; species Rousettus aegyptiacus. The sequence goes on from NW_023416287.1 coordinate 79,221,012, forward strand.
CCCCTTAAGGAATTTCAAATCATAAAGTATAAGGCAGACTTTCTACAATATACCTCCAAATTATCTACATATTTCACAAATTGCCTGATTATTTTATCCTTACTGGTCACAGAGGAAAATAAATTTCAAAGAAAATTTTGAAAAACATGTAATTCTTAGAGATAGTGACTTAGGGATGGTTAGCTTACAGTTCTGCTAATTATTTTTTTTTCAGTTTATTTATCCAGTCATTCACTCCATTGATTCATTGATTCATTTATTCAGGGATTTCTTATTGAGCAATACTCTAGGGATATTACCATGCTAAATTTCATGAAATACAAGAACACAAGAGACATAAAACCTGAAGTAAACATGTGATCATAACCTGAACTAGAAATCCAGACCCAGCTTCTCCCAGTGAGAAATGGAAGCTACACACCCTCTGCAGTTCATGATGGCAGAAGGTAGAGGGATTTCAAAAGGATTCAGGGAAGAAGAGGAAACTATGAGGAAATGAGAACTACAGGAGTGTGATCTAAAACAGTCTATTTTGTGCTTGTTTGGGATGCATATCTCTTCTTTGAAATATTCCAAAGTAGTTACACATAATTAAAGTAACATGCTATGATTCTCTATGAAAATCTGAAGTTATAGCATAATTGTATTTGCATAACTGATAAATCAGCTCTTTCTAAAATTACTTTTCTAAAATCCATGATACTTTTAGGATTATCTCTCTTTTATATTATAGAAGTTATATCTTCTACTGTTGCTAGGAAAGTATTAAGAAGGAAGCAGATTCTGACTAAATGCTTATTTATTTTATTTTATTTTTTTAATTAAGTTTATTGGGGTAACATTTGCTAATACAATTTTATAATTTTCAGGTTAGATTATAATTTGATATCTGTATATTCTATTGTGTTTACCACCCAAAGTTTAGTTTCCCTCAGCTACCATATATTTGATACCTTTTACCCACTTCACCCTCCCCCAGCTCCCATATATTTGACCTCCTTTACCCTGTCTACCACTCCTCTCCTCCCCCCACCCCTTACCCTCTGGTAACCACTAGTCTATAGTCCATGTCTATGAGTCTTTGTTTGTTTGTCCTGTTCATTTCTTGCTTTTAGGTTTATACCCCATATATAAGTGATATCATGTGATTTTCAACTTTTTCTCTCTGGCTTATTTAGTTTAACATGATTATCTCGAGAGCCATCCATGTTGTCACAAATGGCAGTATTTCATCTCTTCTTATGGCTGAGTAATATTCCATTGTATATAGGTACCACAGCTTCTTTAGCCAATCATCTATCATAGGACACTTTGGTTGCTTCCATGTCCTGGCCACTGTGAATAATGCTGCTATGAACATCGGTGTGCAAATATTTTTTTGAATATAGGTTTTCAAGTTTTTGTGGTAAATACCCAGTAGAGGGATTGCTGGATCATATGGTAGATCAATTCTTAGTTTTTTGAGGAACCTCCATACTATTTTCCATAGTGGCTGTACCAATTTGCAGTCCCACCAGCAGTGTATGAGGGTTCCTTTTTCTCCACATCCTCTCCGACATTTGCTATTACTTGTCCTGTTGATTATAGCTATTCCAACAGGTGAGATGGTATCTCTTTGTGATTTTGATTTACATTTTCCTAATAGCTAGCAATGTTGAGCATCTTTTCAAATATTTGTTGGTCATTTGTATGTCCTCTAGAGAGAAGTGTCAGTTCAGGTCCTCTGCCTATTTTTTGATTGGATCGTTTGTTTTTTGTGTTGTTAATGAGTCATATGATTTCTTTGTATATTTTGGATATTAGGCCATTATTGGAGGTGTTGCTTGCAAATATATTTTCCCATTCAGATAGTTGTCTGTTTACCTTGTTGACGATTTCTTTTGCTGAGCAGAAGCTTTTAACTTTGATGTAGTCCCATTCATTTACTTTTGCTTTTACTTTCCTTGCCTTCGAGGTCAAATTCATAAAATCCTCTTTAAGCCCAAGGTCCTTGAGTTTAGTTCATATATTTTCTTCTATGCATTTTATTGTTTCAGGTCTTATATTCAGATCCTTAATCCATTTTGAGTTAATTTTGGTGTGTGGTGATAGACAACAGTCAAGTTTCATTCTTTTGCAGGTGGCTTTCCAGTTTTTCTAGCACCATTTATTGAAGAGGCTCTTCTTTCTCCACAGTATGTTTTGGGCTTTTTTGCCAACAATTATTTGCTCATGTAAATATGAGTTTACTTCTGGACTCTCGATTCTGTTCCACTGGTTCATGTGTCTGTTTTCCTGCCAATACCATGCCATTTTGATTACTGTCGCTTTGTAGTATAATTTGAAGTTGGGCAGAGTGATGCTTCCAGTCTCGTTCTTTTTTCTAAAAATGGTGTTGGCAATTCAGGATCTTTTGTGTTTCCATACAAATCTGACGATTTTTTGTTCTATTTCTTTAAAAAATGCCAATGGGATTTTGATGGAGATTGCATTAAATCTGTATAATGCTTTAGGTAATATGGTCATTTTAGCTATGGTGATTTTTTCAATCCAAGAACACGGAATATCTTTCCCTTTCTTTGTATCTTCTTCGATTTCTTTTAATGGAGTCTTATAGTTTTCATTGTATAGGTCTTTCACATGCTTCGTTAAATTTATTCCTTGGTATATTATTATTTTTGTTGCAATTGCAAAAGAAATTATTTTTTCCTCTTTTTTTCTGACACTTCGTTATTAGAGTATAGGAATGCTATGGATTTTTGAACATTGATTTTGTATCCAGAGACTTTACTGCATTTGCTTATTGTTTCTAGTAGTGTTTTTATGGAGTCTTTAGGGTTTTCTTAGTTAGAGAATTATGTCATCTGCAAATAGTGACAATTTGACTTCTTCATTTCCTATTTGGATACCTTTTATATCTTTCTCTTTTCTGATTACACTTGCTAGGACCTCCAATGTTATATTGATAAACAATGGTGATTGTGGACAGCCTTGCCTTGTTCCTGATCTTGGAAGGTTTTTAGTTTTTTACCATTAAGTATAATGTTGGCTGAGGGTTTGTCTTATATTGCCTTTATTATGTTAAGGTACTTTGCTTCTATACTGATTATGTTAAGTGTTTTGATCATAAATGGATGCTGTATTTTGTTGAAGGCTTTTTCTGCATCTATTGATATGATCATATGATTCTTATTTTTTAATTTGTTTAAGTGGTATATCATATTAATCGATTTACATATGTTGAACCATCTCTTTGCCTTTGGAATGAAGCCCACTTGATCATGGTGTATAATCTTTTTAATATGTTACTGTATTCGATTTGCTAGTATCTTATTTAGAATTTTTACATCTGTGTTCATGAGAGATATTGGTCTATAGTTTTCTTTTTTTGTGTGTTATCTTTACCAGGTTTTGGTATCAGAGTAATATTAGTCTCATAAAGTGAGTTGGGAAGTATTGCCTCCTCTTCGATATTTTGGAAGAATTTGAGGAGAATAGGTATTAAATCTTCTTTAAATGTTTGGTAGAATTCACTGGTAAAGCCATCTGGTCCTGACTAAATGATTCTTAAGTAGTTCATTTCCTCTGCCACATTCAAATCTAAATATTCTCAAATAGAGGAAGGTTAAGCATGTGAGTGTGTTGATTTATTTGCCTCTTTGTCAATAAGCTTGAGCTTAGAGGAACAATTTAGAAACAGGGCTGAGACTAGGGTGAGATAGGTGAAGCTCTTGCCTAGGGTATAAAATTTAAGGAGTTGTCAAAGCACTAGTAATTAAGATAATATTTGTAATGCAATCATTTCTTTAAATTAAAATTCTTGCAAAAGCTCCATGACAAACAAAATATCAAAAATTTAAATAAAGACAATTTCTATTACTGGATTTTTTTTCTCTTCTCGGTCCAGTATAAACCAATCTAGAACAGTTGTAGATACAGAACATGAATGCAGTCCCATAACAGCATAGAACTTAAATTCCGGTTACATCATTTCTCATATTTTTGTTTAAATATTCCTAGTTGATTTTCCAGTGATCCTAAAAAAGATATCATACATCACTGGAATGTTCTACTAACAGACGTAGAATTCGAGTATGTTAGAAGTAGAAGTATCCTTGGAGGTTGAATGGCATCCAGAAATATGGACTAATTAACAGGTAAATAAGCTACAGGGTTTAGTTCTAGATCCTTCCCTTTTGACTCCCAAACTGGTTTTCACTAAGTCATCATATTGTTGGGGCCCTAGTGTTCAAAAGGTAGAAGTAGATTATTTATCATTAAGGGCTCCTGTCTGTGGAATCTCCTAGAGACAGTCTAAGGATTTTCTGTTTAACCTTCTAACACAAAATGAATACACCACAGGGAAGCAGAGAACAGATAGATTAATTCCTATCTGTGATTATGTAAATGCATTCTGGTTTTCACGCATACATTTAACAGGTTAGCAATCATAATTTTAAATACTGTACTAAGAAATGGCATCATTTGGAGATTTGTAAAATAAACGTGTTCATGTGTTAACTGGCATTTTTAGAATTCCAGATCTTGGACAAACAGGGTAAGAAGAGGCTGTAACTAAAATGCTTTACATATGAGGGAAATGTGTTCTGCGGCCATTTCTTGCCACAGAGGGTCTTGAGTAAGCAGTTGGAATTTTCCTCAATAAAGAAAGCCAGACACCTTCCTGGGGGGCTTGGATTAGATTCCGGGAGCAACAGCTATTCTTAGGGGCAACTAGAAATGTACAAGTTCTCTTACTATCCAAGGGCCATTTGTTTTCTGAGTTCGTCTATCTAAATCCTGTTCCCAGAGTATCCAGCTCAGAACCAAAAACTTTTTTTCTATCTCATGGTCCTTGCTTTATCATGGGCCCAGTACAGGAAAGGTTGTGTGTGTTTATTTGTATATTGTTATAATCAGATTTCAGACTACACAAGTAGGATCCAATTTAAAAGAGATACTCGTATTCGTGATAAGGGGATTCGTGATAACTTCAGCAAAATCATGACAAGCTATGCATCTTAAAACAAGTTACCTGATTTTGCTCCCCCATTCTGGTCTCCTCCACCTGCACATACCATTTTTATAAGGCATTTTCAGGCCTGGAAAATAGAATGCACTTTTTTTCAGGTAATAGGTTATTTTCTTATCAGTCTCTGACAATTTGTAGTCTCACACCCTTGCTTTATGCCATCAAGCCTGCCTAAAAGAATCACTCTAGTGTGACCAACTTTTGAATGTCCTCTTTAGTATATTTTCTGGGGCTGCCTGAGGCATTTTATCTACTTGCCTTTTTTCACACCTCTCTATGACCGGAGATGAGAGAGAGTAATCTGAAAAGTAGAGGTGGGTGAGGCTGTTTGAAACCCTAGCCTGATGTTACTCGATTTCTGTCATTTTTTATTTTCTCCGACTGTGGCAGTTGCATGGGTCTATCAGAGCCCTCAGATATCACTTAGAGGAAGCTAATAAAATCCCTGACAGATCAGATTGTTTTGTGTATTCCTATTGAACTTTTTAACAATTGGGCTTAAAGGGTTAAAACTCAAAGGAGGTGTCTTATTTCCCATTGCTTGCTTAATCTAGCTTTTTAGCTAAGGACATGGCTTTCTGCCATGTGCCTTGTGCTTGCTTGTTCACAGGATGTGTTTTCTTGCCTGGTACGGGCAGGATGTATAGGGCCTTTCATTGTAAACAGGAACTCTGTTATTCTCTCTAGGCCTGGCATATACTTTTTTTTTTACTTGCTTTAAGAATCTATTTAGTGGATACTGACTTGTATGTATGTAGGTGGGATGTGGCTTGGCCACCTAGTGGTTAAGATGTAACAGGAGGAAATAATTCATTGTAGGACTTCTCGTTAAAATCTATGTTAGTGTCTGCTCTGAATGTGGGAGAAAAAGTCTCAGACCTTGAATAAGGGTCAAAGATTGTGCTAAGAACAGAAGGAAACACTAAGACTTGGTAGAGAATAGCCACAAAGTCATTTTACCCATTGCATGGCTCTTATGATAAAGTAGAAGAACCTTCCATCTCACCTTCCATCTTGTGTGCTCTTAAATTGGCCCCTTTTTCCCTGGCCTTTCTAAAGAGAACTTTTTTCCAACACTAAACTCTGGTCTTTAAAAGTTTAAATGATTTACCTTAGAGAGACCAGGATTGATTTGGTATTCTCTTATTCTTATAATCTTTGCTTAACATTTTAATCTCAAATGGAAACACGAGGAATAAAACAGATGACCTGATTTCTAACCTCACAGAGCTTATACTTAAAGCTTGTCTTTCCTCCTCCATCAGAACGTTCTTAGAAAGTATTTCCAGGTGACTAGATAATCTGATAAAGACATTAAGCAGCTTACAAGTGGCTGTGTGTAACTTCCCAAAGATAGTGTATTAATATTTCAAGAAAGACTTTCTGCCTCATGGTGCCATAAAGTTCTAAATGGTGCCTCACACTCAAATAGGTAGACTTGGAAGAAAATAATCCAGGTGAGAGTGAGAGTTATGATTTTTCTATTTATTTATGCTCCATATATGTTTAATCTATTGTTTTATTTCATCTTTTATTTCTGGGTTTTATCTTTTTTACTCTCATTTCAGATTGCTTATTTATAACAATCTTACTATTTTTCTCTTACTTCTTATCTGTTTATTACTTTTTCCCCCTACTGTTTTCAAAGAGATAATCACCGGAGTAATGCATCAGAATGAAAAAGGAACTAACTTTAATATAAATGTAAAATTCAAAGTATTTTTCGGATACTTAAAAACTTTAAATTTATAGCAATGGCTTTTTCTTTCTTTTCTTTCTTTTCTATCTTTTATGTAATGAAATACTTACATGGAACAATATATGTGCACACACACCCGAGCAGCTCAATAAATTCTCACTTGATGCCCTTGGATCAAGAAATTGAACAGTGCCAGCTGCCCAAAGACCCCATCATAACCTTCTTAATCACTTACCTGTTTCCCACTAAAGGAAGATGCTATCCTAAATTATATTGAAACTACTTCCTTGCTTTTCATTAGAGTTGTATTTTCTAAGCAAACATCTCCAAACATTATAGTTTTGATGTTCTCATTTTTGAGCTATATATAAGTAGAATCATACCATATGTATTCTTTTGTGCCTAGCATTTTCTCTAGGCATTATAATTGAGAGCCATTCATGATTTGCTTAACTGTAGTTTGCTTATTTTATTCCTTTTTAATGTTTCATGGTATCAGTATACCAATTTACTTATTCTTTCTACTGATGATGGATATTTGGATTGTTTCTAATTTGTGGCTATTATGCTGGTCTGAACATACTTGGACATGTCCCTCTTAGTTTAAAAACACATGCTTTTCTGTTGGGTGTATATCTAGGCATGAAAGCGCACATTTTCAATCTCAGTAGATAACATCAATCTGTGTGCCAAAATGGTTTTATCTATGGTTTATTTATACTCCCACCCACTGTTTATGAGAGTTGCTATTACTCTACATTTTCATAAACACTTCTAACCATTTTAATTTTTAGCCTTTCTTACGGGTGCATACTGGTTTTATTTCATTATAGATTCAATCTACATATCCTTGATAACTAAGTAGGGTGGTCACATTTTTATATATTTGTTGGCCATTTGGGTATCCTCTTTTGTGAAATGCCTATTCAGATCCTTTGTTTATTTTTACATTGATTGGTTGTCTTTGTGTTTTGAATCTATTAATCAGTTTGAGGAGACATGATATCATTACAATATTGTATATTGTGATACTTTACAATATTCGATATTACAATATTCCAGTTCAGGCAGTCCCCAACGTACAATGGTTCAACTTAGAATTGTCAACTTTATGATGGTGCAAAAGCCATACACATTCAATAGAAACTGTACTTTGAATTTTGACTTTTGATCTTTGATAGGCAGTACGATGTTCTCTCATGATACTGAGTGGAGACAGCAAGATGATTTTTTTCAACCGTAAGTGTTCTGAGAACATTTAAGGAATGCTGAGTTAAGCTACCATGTTTGGTAGGTTAGATGCATGAAGTACATTTCAACTTATGATATTTTCAACTTACCATGAGTTTATTGGGATGTAACTCCATCACAAGTCAAAGAGAGTCTTTACTTGATAAAATACCTAGTATGCCAAGTCTTTGCAATATTGAGTACTTGAGTGTTCTAGAACTTTAATATTTACTGGATCCTTTTTACCTTTTCTAGATATTTTATAGTTTTCTGTGAAGAAGACTTGCCCATTTTGCGTTAGATTTATTCTGGAATTTTCAGCCTTCCTCTCTCTTCCTCCCTTTTTCTCTCTCCCTTACTTACTTTCTCTCTTTCTCTCTCACTCTCTCTCTCTCTCTCCTTCCCTCTCTTTCTTTTCCCCTCTTATCCTTCCTTCCTTCCTTCCTTCCTTCCTTCCTTCCTTCCTTCCTTCCTTCCTTCCTTCCTTCCTTCCTTTTCTCTTTCCTTCCTTCTTTCCTTCCTTCCCTCACTCCCACCTTCCTTCCTCTCTTTCTCTCTTTTGCCTTCCAGTAAAGCATGGTTCTCAACCCAGGGCACTTTTGCCCCCCCCAGGTGAGTTTGATAATATATAGGCATTTTTGATTGTCATAACTGAAAGAGTGCTACCGGCACCTAGTGGATAGAGGCCAGATGTGCTTCTAAATATCCACAATGCATAAGACAACCATGTTACAACAAAGAATGTCTGGCCTCAAATGTCAATAATGCCAAAGTCCAGTAACTCTGCACTATTGTGTTGTATAGGAATGCCAATAATGAACATCTTTGCCTTGTTTTGATAGCAAAGTAAAAGCTTTTAACATTTAATTAATCCATAATGTATCTTGTAGGCTTTTAATAAAGTTTATTAAACAAAGGACTTTTTTTTAATATATATTTCTACTTTGATGAGAGCTTTTATTTGCTGTGAGCTGGACATCGTAGCTGCAAATATGTTTAAGAAAGCAAATTGAGGCCTAGGAAGATGTTATTTTTTTGCCAAAGAGAATTCATTCACATTGCTTCTGCCATAAGATTCCCTTCAGCGGAGATTGAGATAACTAAACACTGAGCTTCAAATCATACTTCTGCATACTTCTGGTTTACACTTAACTCATTGAGTATAGCACGCATATCTATATTTAAATCATCTTTATCTATACCTATATATACATGTCTATAATTCAAAATTAGAGGTAGTTTGGAGGTTACGCGAAATCAGATAATTTAGCAATCAGCAAGTTTTAAACCTCTGGCAACTTCCAGACCTGATCAGGGAGACACAATAGGACATTTGCCACTATGGTCTAGGTTTAAGATTAAGAAGTACAAATTTAAAAGGGCCACTTATTTTGGGTTTGGCCTCTGTATCCTCCTACAGTTGCTGTCACATATAGCAACTCAGAAAAATGTCCAATGTAATATCTTTGCTTTCCTCATAAATAAGGATTTTACAATTTGGGCTTATTGGCCTGCCTTTTGCCAGTACAGTACAAATGCTTGATGAAATTGCTTTAAAAGGGGAAGAAAAAAAAATTCTCGTATGATGTTTAGATCCTCAGTCTTAATTCTAAGCATTTATACTGACAGAATGAAAATATGTCCATTTTCTAAATTTCCTCTGCAACCCTGTAACTCTGTTGGAATTAATTGAATGACTGCATATGTAGTAGAACCTCTAAGAATAATGAATCTGAAAAGAAATGAGAAAAATGGAAATTCAGCCAAGCACCGGGTTACTTTAGACATTTTGGTTGTTTTGCAATTTGTGGTTTCAATTGCTGAAAATTCTCTTAAATGCTTCATTGTCTTCCTGATCTACCAGGAAATGAGAGCTGTGTTAAGATTGGAAAAAAAGAAGAAAACACCCATTTCATTGTGGCCTGAATATTGGTCTGATTGGATACTGGATATTGTTTTCTCTATTGCTTTTGACCTGCACTGAATGACTCTAGTCATGCATTTAAAAGCCACTACCGAAAAAAACTTTTCCTAAACTAAGTAAAACCTTGTCATATCTAGGTGGTGTTCGGAAATTTTATCTGCAACATTTTGGGAAAATTACAAAACTGCTAACTTTGGAGGAAGGAAAATAATCTCGGCTTTATACTAATAGCTCCTTTTCCTATAGCAATCAACTCCTTGGCATAATATTAAAAATATCCATAATAATCAACATTTAGTGGATGCTCACTCTGCTAAGTACTTTTTATTCATTTTTCACCATTTAACCCTCACAACACTACTGCTGGAGAGGTTCTGTTGTACGGTTGAAGAAAATGAAGATTAAAATGATGAAATAACTTGCAAGTCACCCTCATAGCAAATGGCAGCATTTGAATTTGAACTCAGGTCTGACTGTATTATCAATCACAGTGCTGCTGTGTTGTGTATTAGGGACTGTACGGTGATCAAATCATGAGTACCTGAACAATTTTATGGATATATCTGAGTAGCCTATAAACTATAAGATTTCAGCTATCCTCTGGTAAGGATAAGGAGCTTGAGACATGCTTATTAGACTCTAGAGGGCATCTTGAAAGTATGGGAAGAAAATCCACTTCACTTCCTGTAATAGATTCTACACAGAAAGGATTCTTCTGATGGAACTGGGTGTTAGGCTCATTCAAAAGATCACTGAGCAGTAAAAACAGTATAAAGCCACAGAATATGATGATGTAGCTATTTATACTGCCTTGAGACTGTTTTTGCTTTTAGCATCCAATTGTATAACTGCTATACTTGTCGTTATTACTTATGTGATTTGGCACTTAATTTCAAAATTGAAATTAGAAACTTACATTTCAAAAATTCCCTAAAAAATTATCATTTTTCTCTGAAGCTCTTACTCATGACTGATTCCTAGAATCCATGATATGCACAGCCTGAATTTTGAGAGGTTTTCTCTTAAATAAATTTTCAAGGCTCCATTGGTTCAACAAATCCCATTAAAATACATTTAAAAAATTAAACCAAACCCACCAAAAAAAAAAAAAAAAACACATTCCTGAATGCTTGTTTGAAACCAATATAAAAGAGATTAAATTTAATGTATATTTTATTGTTTTTAAAATATTTATATGGGATGAAAATTCAGTAAGTTGAAATCTTTTATTCAGAAGCTGCTCGGTAAATACAGAATATGTAAGTTTCATTTTTTTCCGAAGTTAGGTATAATTTATTAATTCCATTTCAATAGCAGCGAGAGGCTTAGAATCGTTTAATGATTAACATGACATTTTATAAAATTTATATATTTCCTTATTCACTTCCTTTTGAGAATCTCATAGCCTTGACACCACATAATGATTTTCATTACCGTGATTCATTTTTCCTAAACAAAACAAAAACAGATGCTGTTATTCTTGTCCTCTCTTTATTTATTTAGCAACAGATTTATTGAGATGTAATTCACATACTGTAGATTTTGTTATTCTGTAGTTACATAGAAATAAAAGTTGACCTATTTCTAGTGGAAACATGCTATAATAAGAAAAGTTTGTAATAAGATAATTTTTGTAATTATCAAAACAGAAGTCTTATTTTAATCAAAATCTGCATCTCATTTAGAAATAGTAAATGCCTTTCCTGTCCTGACAAAAAACTTATAGTAAATCTCAAGTGTTAAGCTGACTTAATCTAATTTAAAAGCTTTGTTTTCTTTTATTTTTTTCTTTATTTTTGAAGACTTTATTTTTTAAGAAGTTTTAGGCTCACAGCAAAATTGAGAGGAAGGTACAGATATTTCCCGTATACCCTCATCCCCCACATGCATAGCCTTCTCCATCATTAGCATCCCCACCAGAGCTGTAAACCTGTGAGAACTGATGGACCTGCATTGACCATCATAGTCACACAAAGTCCATAGTTTACTTTAGGGTTCACTTTTGCTGTTGTACATTTCGTGGTTTTGGACACATGTCATCAAAACTCATTTATAATGGTATCATACAATGTATTTTCACTGCTGTAAAAATCTGTGCCTAGTCCATTCTTCCCTACCACCCCCAACTCCTGGCAACCAGTAATCTTTTTACTGCCTCCTTTTTAGAATGCCTTGCAGTTGGAACCAAGTGATATGTAGCCTTTTCAGATTAGCTTATTTCACTTAGCAATATGCATTTAAGTTTCCTCCGTATTTGTTCAGCACTAAATAATATCCCAGTGTCTAGACTATAGTCTGTTATCCATTTAGCTCCTAAAGGACAACAAATTTGGTTGCTTCCAAATTTTGGTAATTATGAATAAATTTGCTTATTATCATGTACAGGGTTTTTGTGTGGCCATTGTTTTCAAATCCTTTGGGTAAATATCAAGAAATGAGACTGTTGATTTTATGGTAAGAGAATGTTTAGTTTTGTAAGTAACTACAAGACTATCATCCAAAGTGATTTCCATTTTGCATTTTCACCAGCAGTGAACGTGAGTTCCTGTCATTCCACATCCTTGTCAGTATTTGTCGTTGTCAGTGTTCTGATTTTGGCCTTTATAATAGATGTGTAGTGATATCTCATCCTTGTTTTAATTTGCATTTTCCTGATGACATACGATATGGGGCATCTTTTTATATGCTTATATGTCATCTGTGTATCTTTTTTGGTGAGGAGTCTGTTAAGGTATTCAGCCTATTTTTAAATCAGATTACTTTCTTATTGCTGAGTTTTGAGTTCTTTATCTGTCTTTTGCAAATTTTTCATCTAAAAGTAATAAAGACAAGTATAGCAGTTACAAAAATCAGTGGCTTGTCTTCTCATTCTCTTGACCTTGTCTTTCACAAAGCAAATGTGTTAAACTAAAGGAACTCTAGCTTATCAATTTTTTTCTTTCATAGATCATGCCTTTGGTATTGTATCTAAAAAGTCATCACTACACCCAGGGTCATCAAAGTTTTCTTGTATGTTATCTTCCAAGAATCATAGTTTTGGATTTTAAATTTAGGTCTATGATTAATTTTGAGTTCATTTTTCGAATGGTGTAAGGTCTGCATCTGGATTCACTGTTTTTCATATGGATGTCCAGTTTTTCAGTACCATTTGTTGAAAAGGCTGTCTTTGCTCTGTTGTATTGCTTTTGCTTCTTTGTCAAAGATTAGTTGGTTGCATTTATGTGGGTTTATTTTTCAGCTCTTTATTTTATTCCAGTGATCTATCTGTCCTTTAAAAAAAAAAAAACAAAAAAAACCAACACCACACTGTCTTAATTACTGTAGATTTATCGTTAGTCTTGCAGTCAAGTGATAGTAGTCCTCCAGCTTTGTTCTTCTCCTTCAGTATTGTGTTGGCTGTTCTGAGTCTTTTGTCTCTATTTTGTTTTTAATTGAATACATTTCGAGACACGCTGCTTCCTTTCTATCACTTTTTCATGTAATCTTAACTAAATCTTGCCAATGATGTTTTGAGTACACCTTTACTATTTTAGAGGCACCTTCTCTCTATTGCTTTACATTTCTGAATTTTCTGAAGTTTTTGTTTTCTCTAAGTTTCAAATAAAACTTTACAGTGTGTTTCCTTCTTTCGAAAATTAAAACTGTACCTGAAGACAGATTAAAAATTACTAATTGTGGAAAGAAAGACAACTAAATAGTCCTCTAGAAAGTGGTATCTCATAGCCCCTAAGAATCATAACTTCTACATAATATAGTTATGTTTATGATGTCCTACCCATTAGCCATTTGCAGGACCAGTTGGTAGCATTTGTATTGAATCTTGGCAATGCATTATTTCTTAATTTCACCCATGTTTTAATAAAATCCTCTTTTTTCCCTTATTTTCTTTGAAAGATTATATCAGGAATGCAAATTTTAAATGGTTGAGTTATGTTTCCCTTTAAGATATTTAACATCCAAAAGAAAAGTGACAGTCTGCTAGCCGCATAATGTACTCTCCTGAGACTCAGAACTTGCATATGGTAACATAAATCACACACAAAAACCAATAATTTTGTGTATAAAACAAACACAAAATGTGCTTTCCTTCCATCTTGGCTTTAGCATTTTTAAAAATTCGGTATGCCCATTATAAATGGGTTTTGATGGTATTGTTTAAAAATGGGACCTGCAGTTTTTAAAAAGTCAAGTGAGCCAGTGGGCCTGTAAAAGGAGCAGCAGAATGTGCTATCTTTGCAAACTGGAGTGGTGGTTTACTTACATGCAGATCAGCCTTGCTAGGCTGAATTACCCCCATGTAGAAGAGCTCGGAACTTCAAATCACTTTGAAAAGACCAAGCCAGGACTATAGATATCTTTGGGTCCTTGTTCCTTAATTACATTTATGGTTGGATTCACAAATTTATAAAAATAAGCCAGTTTACTTGGGGCCAGTGGAATACAGATGAAGAAATTTTTATACACTTGATGAAAGAAATGTGTCCAAATGCAATTATTATTTTGAACTTTGAAATCAAGCTCTGCTGCCATCAGTGTGAAAGCATGAAGCATTTCATTCTCTGCCTTGCAAGCTAAGCTTCTGTTTGAAATGAACTCTTAAGGTTCTCCCTTATTTCAAGCAGGCACTAGAATTTTCAAGTATTTCCTCTTAAAAAAATATTTAGTATTTATCATCTAAGCAATGATTTGGAGAAAACAGACTTTTTGAGAAAGGAGAAAAAGTCATACTCATCAATTATTGGTGAATCATCAAAAGGATAATTTATTGTAGGACCAGGTAAAGCAGACTAATTCACTGGCTGTAAACAAATGGTGTTTTTTCTGAGGTATGTGAAATGAACTGAAATCTTTCCATCTTAAACGAATGAAGATTAACAATAAGAAATATACACAAAATGAAAACTAACATTTCTACAATAGTATATAATTCTCTCTAGTTCTGGATATCTTTGAAGTCTTATAACAATTATTTTTACATGTTTTACCAAGTATATTAAAGGGGTGTGTATGTGTGTGTGCGCGCGTGCAAAGAGGGATGGGAATAGAGAGTAATATTGGACTAATTAAAAAAATGACAAGAAATTATAATTCTCTGTCAAAACTGAGCCATTGAAATTCACTCTTAGATTTGACTCACCTATTATAATTTAGCCAGTAGCTGTGAAAAATATGAACACTGTGATGGTGGTATTTTTATTACCAAAAATAACAATTGACTCACAAAGAAGTTTATGTCTTTTGCACATAAAAATGATAGGCATTTTTTTATTATAATATTCATACATTTAATTCTTTAATATTTAAAAGTAACATCGACTTGAAATTAAAACAAATTATTGTATATTTGCCAAGACATCATTATGGAATATTCTAATGGAAGGATTTACATTTTTCTTACTACTTCTTATTTTGTGATGACAGTTTTTTACAATTTTTACCAGTAGTAATCTCAGGAATTTATGGTTTGAGTTTATAGGAGATGTAGAAAGAATAGACCAAGTACAAACTCTTACTTCAGAAGGAAAAACCAGTCAGATGATAAGCTTATAGATGAGTTGAATCCTCATAGACTGAAGGAACATATCACAAAGCATATTCTACTGACCTGTTACTTAGTGAAAGTTGCAAACGGAGGCAGATTTTCAACAAATGAAATGATTTAAGCTTAATTAAATGGTTTATTTAGCCCTGTTTTGCAAAGTTAATTTCCTCTTAACCAGGATAGGTTCGTTTTCTGATGTGTTAAACATAGTTCCAACTATTTCTTATTGAGTTTTTCACACAATCTTGAAAGTATTCCTAAAGTTTTAGATCAAGAATAATTAGAAAATATTTGCAGTGCTGGGGAGGAAAAATTTTCCTCTATACTTGCAAGGTTGTTTCAGCTAGACTAATATTAAGTTGACATGAGACAGATTAATAGGAGAAAATCAAATTAATTTTGTATGTATGGAAGCCCTACATACATGAGAAGTTAAAAGATAGAAAGGTAAAATGAGATATCTGTGCTCTCTTGAGTCAGGGAATGGGACAGGGGCCTGGGGCTTCAGAAAGGAAGAGAGTAATTTACAAGACAATAAGAAGAGCAGGTATTCAGTAATTAGATATATGCCCTCCCATACAGATAAGTCATAACATTTATTTCCAGTGATAACTGTTATTATGGGCAAAACCCCCAATTTAAATTCTCTATGGGAGAGGCAAAAGTTTCTCTTAAACCCACAGGCTTTTAATTGCCATCAGTCAAAATAATCCACATTCCAAAGTGTTAGATGTTAGGGAGGCCTGTTCTGAACCCCTCAGCAGCGAAGGAGATTGATTTATGTCCTGTTCAATATCATATACTTTTACTACTTTGTTCTTAACAAAAATTAATCTCTCTAGAGTTCTACTTCAATTACAAGTCAAGATTTTTCACCTTCTCTTGATTTATAATATATATTGCTAACATTTTAAGAACAGTTCACATTTATCTCGCCTACCTTCCTAATTCCTAAGTCTAGATCTAAAGGGCAGAGCCCCCATATTAAGTTAGTTTTGAAAAAGTAAAATAAATTTATTTTCTCTTGTGACTGGAATAGTTTAGTTTTTCAACCAGCCCATCAGGTGAACTTTTAAATAACCAAATTCACATTGAATTATTTGTGAGATGGAAAATTATAATCAATGAAAACTCAGTAAAATGCATATATAAATCCTCCAAATGTCAAAAGAAAGTATCTAAGCTTTGGAATACAAAACATTTTAAACATTTTCAATCGAGAGCATCCAACTTCCATTAAAATTTGCTGATATGAGATAAATTAATCCATTTCCAAATCAGGAGTTATTTTGGCTGGATTGCATTTGTCAGAAATGCCTTGAAGTTTTGTCCCCAAAGTTTACTTTTGGCAGTCTATGAAATTACCAGGATTTGATGGTTTTTGACCTACAAAAATAGCAATTCCATTTGATCCTAAACTCTTTTAAGAATAAAAAGGGAGAAAGACGGGACAGAAAGAATCTTCAGGATCAAGGTCTATTTTTGCTACTCATCCCTCAGCCTGCCTGTGTCCCTCCTTATTTGTAACCAGTCTTTTCGTTCCTGGCCATTTGAGACACACTGAGAGTCTAATTTGTGTTGCTCTTTGAAAGTCTGTGGTTTCTCATCTACTGCTTGTGTACAGACAGCTATGATAAAACAAGAGAACCTCTGGGCTTGAAGGAACCTACAGATTCAACTAGATATATTTGACTTCTACCAGTTTTTAATTAAAGTGACCCCTACATCAGGAGTCGTTCAACTTTTTCCATAAAGGAAGTGTGGAAATATTTTATGCTTTGTAGGCCATGTGATCTCCATTGCAAATACTTAACTCTGCCATTGTTAGGCAAAAGCAGCCTTAGAAATTACATAAATAAATGGACATGCCTGTGTTTCAGTAAAACATTATTTATAGACACCGAAATTTGAATTTTATATAATTGTCACATGTCAGGAATATTATTCTTCTTTTGGTTTTTCCGCTAACCAGTTAAATATGTAAAAATCCTTCCTATCTCTTGGGCGGCACAGACAGGCAGCCAGATGGATTTGGTCCATGGCCCATCCTTTACCAGCCCTGCTTTATAGCATCTCTGACATGGGTCATCCAGCATCATCATAAACACCTCACTTGTTTGGGAGATGACACAAGTCAACGCATTTATTATAAATGTAGCAAAACCATATTATAAGCCTATATAAATTAAGCAAAAGAAAAAGATCTCCAAACATATTATCACAGTAACATAATTATTAATGTAGAGCAATATATATTTTTCTGAATCATTTCCTACATATATTTTTAGATTACTGTAATTACAATGTATATATTTTGAATGCTCCTTTTGTCATGTAACACTACATCGTATTTTTTATAAAGTGTATAATTTTATAACTATAATTTTAGGTATCATTTGAGTGACTGTTCCATGACATACTTGGCTTTTACCAAATTTCAGGCACTTATATTTCTTTCAGTTGTTCACTAAGAAGATTACCTCAGTGTGTAGGTTCATTTCTTTGGGAAGATTTCTGGAAGTAGAATTACGGAATCTAAGTGTGTAGTCATTATAATTGTTAGATTTACTAAAGGATATGGTGCTTATATTAGCAGGGATAGTAAATTAAGCCCTTTGTATGAGCAAAGGGCTTAATGTGCTAGGCACTTTAAACATATTATCTCATCGACTCCGTACAATAACTCTATGAAATCAATGTCCTTCCTTGTCCCTGCTTATTGAAAAGTAGAACCATGACTGGTATTGAAAGAGTCCAAATTAGAACTTTGACCTGACACCAAAGTCTGTATTGAGTCATTTTATTGCCTCTTATCGGCTTACAAGTTTACAATACCAGTGTGCCCCCTGATCAAATGTTATTTTGTTTTTCTATCTCGATCAGGTGAAATTCTCCTTACCTTTCACAACTGTAATGTTAAACCTTTCATGAATCTTTCTCTAAACCCAGGTAGGCAGTTTCTGTCATTCCTCTTGCACTTCCAAGAGTTTATCACAGCTCATTCTTTTTAGCATCTTGAGGAAGGTCCTGTGATATTTCTTCTGTACTCCTTGAGTTATCCCAAAGTCAGGGATCAATGAATGTCTAGTGAATATAACTATAATGGGCCATGATTTGCTTTTGGAAGCTTCTTCTCATTGCTGCAAATCTTTTATCTGCTTCAAGGAGAAACTAGTAAATCAGAGCTTTGGTCTTTTTCTTGCTTTATTATACTTGCTTTCTTGTCAGGTGCTTACCTAACCTCTCCTGCCTCTGCTGCACTGACAGTCTTATTTCTGTGTGCTTCCCTTTCCTCGGGATATGTCTCAGCCCAGCTTCTTCACCAGCAGGTAGCATGGGGCTGACCATGGTCTCCATCTTCAGTATCAGTCTGTGTCTACTCAGGAAGACCAATGAAAGCAGAACGACTCTAGAAATCAGAGCCCTCGGTATTCCACAAACAGTACAGATTTTAACTCCCAGGTTCTTATTTAAATATCCTGAAATGGTAACCGTTATCACTTGAGTCAGAATTCATGTAGCGGTATAGGGTAAATATATTTCAATGTTTGAGTTCTGATTTTAACAGTTTGCCCTAGGGAGAGTTTTCTCGCTCTCAATCTCCTTCGCTGTCATTGTCTTCGTATCATCATCACTGTTATCAACATGATCATCATGTTATTATAAAATTTACAGTAACCTCCTAGACAATTGAACAGAAGGGTTATATCATCTTTGTGGGTGCCGCTTAGGTAGTATTTTTATCTCTACCTATTGTATATAGTTTTCTTAATTAGCTCTCTTTATCCTTTGCATCTTGAATAGAATGAAACTGAGAAAAAGATTTAAATTATACCCCGATAATATGGTAATTGAATGATCTAATGTTAAATGTGAACTTTTAGTAATTCAACTTTGCTCTAGAAAAATTGAATTGAAAATTATATTCCAAGCAACCTGACTACCCTGAAATTTTTGATAAACTGCGTTTTATCAGAAATTTAAACAGGGTACAATCATGCTATATACTCAGCTATATTCCAACAATGACTATATTCTTCAAGTTCTAGAAATCTCTAAGCATAAATTTCAACAGATTAATTTATGTAAAGAATGTCAGTATTTCTATAGATTCTGAAATGAGAATATATTATATCTGAAGTCTCCTCATGTTCTATTTTATGATCATACCTGTATATGTGGAAAGAATTTTTGTATAAAGTACTATCCAATTCGCTCAGTCAGACTATTATTTAAAAAAAAAAAAAACAGTGCTTATAATATTAAAATGCACTTTAAATTTAGAATGTAATATTAAAAGGAAAATGTTAATTTTAATTGGTATAGGTTTTTCTTTAAAAAGAAATGCATCAGAAGATTTGTAATTGAATAAGACAATCTTCAGTTGAATAAAGTACTATAGCTTCATTCTCTAATACATGTGAGAATCAGCTTTTACTTAGTAACCAGAAGCTATATGTACGCTAATGAGAAGGTTACATAATGCAATTTAATTCTGTGTTCTGCATACCTTTATCCTCAGCAAAACTGTTTGAATTTACAAGGAAGTCAGGGAGAAAATCGCTCTGCTAATAAGCACAGTAATGATTATGAATAATGAATATTGGAATGCTATTATAGAATAAAGCCACAAGCCACATTGTATCTTGCTACTAAATTATTTAAAATGCTGCCTGATAATTATGGACTTGTTTTAAGTCTACATCTGTACATGTTAAAGCTCAAATCACAGTTTCTAATCAGTACCATTTTTCCCTCTTGGTTGAGTGAGAGGAGACTGTTCTTTATAGAAAATGTTTTACAGTTAGAATGTTAAAAGAGAAACTATATTAAAATTAATAGATATTTGTTTGGGGCAAGCGTTTCTCCAGGGCAAGGATTACTGAAACTTTAGAAAGTCATTGAAATAAAATTAGTGGAATTGTTCCTCACTATATTCTATGGAACATATCAAGGAAGGAAACACATTTTATCATTAAGGAAACAAAATACGAATTACACATTTAACACTTCATTAAGTATGTAGGTTGCTGTGAAATCTGGTGAGAAAGTTAAAGATACTGAGATGCCATAAAAACCATCTTTATATATGGAACAAATGAATGCATTTGTTTCATATATGATAAAGTTAGAAAAATTAGAAAAGATTCAAAGAAGAGCCAGAGTTGGTTAGACATGAAAAATGAGAGATTGGAACAAAAGAACATCATTTTATCTTTTCAAAGGTAAATTATGGGTCATTTAACCTCTTTTAATATAAAATATTATTTCAACAAACTGCATGTGAAATAATGTGAGCGGCATTTAAGAGTGAAAGTTGAAATAAATGTTATACTGCATTTCAGATGAAGTAATGAGTCGCCATTCACCTCTTACATTTTTGACCCAAGTTCACATTTTTTGTTGTTATCTTGTTCAGGTTCATGAGCGTTCATGCACTCTCTCTTAGGGGCATTATTTAAACGTACAATTATATGCATATATTAGGTGATTTTGATTTGAATTTATGCCTCCATTATTTCTTAATATTCTTAAGTAGTATTTTACCTGCTAAAACAATATTTACAGGTCTTTTTAATTTTTAGAAAAGTCAAAACTGTCATTTTAAATTGAAAAATTTTTAGCCTTTTTAAGTGTAATACAAAATAAATAATATCAACTGAGCATCTATTATTATATACCTAACACTGTGTTAATAGTTCCACATGTATTATCTCTCATAATCTTAATAAGTATTCTCTGATTTGTATAAATTTTACTAGGAAAAAACTGAACTAGAGAAGCTAAGTAACTTGTCTTGAGTTGTACTGACTTTATGTCTAATGGTGGTTGTGCTATAAATCTCATGATGTGCCTAATCCTGTTAATGAAAAGCCATTACATTTTATTAAATGATTCATTAGATACTTTGAGGATTCACTCAATACTGAACACTTTGAAGCTCTAAGCAAAACCTGTTTTTTAGGAAGACGATGTAATTCAAAGTTTCCCTTCTAAATTCTTTACAGAAGCCTTATATTTTAGAAGTAATAATTAAACTTAGTCAATTTTCCTTCTCTAATTGTTTTTCTTCAATTGCCGCATGGATTCTGACCACTAGAGTGAATGGTTTCAAACTTTTTAATTTCAATCTGACTTAAGTGTAAATTAAATCTAAGAGTTTGTGAAAATGAAGACTGCTGGCCTAATATATCTTTAATTGATCATTTATGACACTCAGCTCTGGTTTTACTGTACTAGATATAGGAATAGCAATAAAAGTAGCTTTGACCATTATATTGCTACAACATATTTTTTTCCTTCTGGATTTGCGGCATCAGGTAGCAATGTAAACAAATACATTATAATCACTTGAAAAAAAAATGAATCAATTAATGTAGGCATATGGAGAGTAACCCTGGGGAAAATGTTGTTTTAATGGGGAATACAGAATTTCATTAAGATATAGATTTGTTCTGCTGGTTCTCCCTCATTTCTATAAAGTTCAGTAGTCTAGAAAAACTTTATCTCGGAAAACATGTAGTAAACATGATTGACCGTATTAGCTTTGCTCTATCATGAGGCCATTAGACTGGACCCTTCAGCTGTCAGAATTGATTCAGGATTTAATTAAATTGCCCTGTAGTCTGACCATAAAGAGAGAATGTCACAGGACTTCTCAGGTATTAACATAGTGGTTGTTTTTGAAGTAGAAGGAAAGAAAAAAAAATGTAACCTGTTATTATAAAAGCCCTATCATGAATATTTCCCATGTTTTGCAGACATCAGCTCTTTTGATCTTTAGCCTACCTGTCATTATTCTGTTTTAATCTCCCTTTCGTGGGTACATCTTTGTCAAGTGCCCCTTCTTCTTTCTTCGGTATTCAGTCATTTTCTTGTGAATTCAGCAACAATAAAAAAAAATGCTCATTGCATGTATAATATGGGCTTAATCCTGAGCTAGGCACTGGATCTCTCATGATAAGCAAAATGGACATTGCATCTGACCTCATGGAGCTTATATATTAGTGTGAGAGATGGATGGTAATCAACAAACCTCTCACATGTATTATAACAACTGTTATAATTACTACAATTGTATGCATATAATTTGTATGTATATATAGTATGTAAATATTTTGGAGGGTGTTGGAAGGCTACATAGTAATAGTATAATATAATAATATATAAGTCAATTGGAGGATGTTGGGAGAATATATGTAACAGAGCATCTGATACAGACTTTCCTGGGGAACCATCCTTTGAGCTGAGTTCTTATAGAGGCACAGAAGGTATTAGGTGAAGTGGAGGGCAGTGGTGAGTGAGCTGCTGATGATCCATGACTGGGGAACAATATGGACAAAAACCCAGGAAGGCAAGAACTAGGACCTTCAAGAACTGAAGGGCAGTGAGGGAGGCTGAGGCACTGAGGGACAATGGTGGTGTGTGTGGGAGTATGAAAGGAGATTGTAGAGGCTAATAGCAGCAGTTCCCAGAGGCATACAGGTCACTCCGAGGCTTTAGAATACACACACACACACACACACACACACACACACGTATATATATATATATTTTCTGAATATATATATGTATATATACGTATATATGTATATATATACATATATGTATATTTTTTCTCTTTAAATTCAAGCTTGCTAGAAAATTCTATGTGCAACCAGCTCTATTAGGTTCTTCTAATATCTTCTTAGTTTTTTCCCTTTGAGGTAATTTAAGGATGCGTAGTTACATTTTCTAAAAAAGGACCGCCCTTTCTTATGAAGCCACTCCTTTTAGAATTTCTGACAATTGAGGCATATCTATTTCCCACTGGTTTTCTTTATTTCATTCTTTCTATTGCTTTCTTCCATCTTTCCTGAATTTTAAAATTATTTTCATGTGTAGACAAGGACTTCAGCCCTTCCCCCTGTGATTACAGCACTCCAGTGATATGACATTTTTCTCTAAGTTTTCTTCTTATATCCATCTCATCTTCCTGTTCTTTCTCCTTGGCTGGAGTTAAATCCTGAGTAGACATTTCACTCATTGCTTTCTTTACTTTCTGGATGATGAAATCGTCGGTAGGCACATCAGGAGCATATCAGATGATTGGCTCTCAGCTGAATGACACTTCCAGTGGATGCACAGGTCACCGAAGCATCCCATGGCTGGACTGCCTTTCCCGTGTGCTGTTTTTTAAATATTTTGCAGAAACGGTTGGTGTGCAGTTTTCATCTATGCTGTTGGTTTTTGATACCATTCCTGTGATAACACTTTTTCCTCTGTCATCAACCAATTACTTTTTATTGTTTTCTCCTTAAAGTTGGTAGATTTTCTTTTAAATGCTGCATATTTTTATGTACACTGAGGACTTGGCTATGCTATGAGGTTTAAGGAAACATTAAATACCTCATATTTGGAAAGATAGGAGAAAACCAAGTGTAGGACATTATCCCTGTGAGGACAGCAAGACATCTCAATCAGAGAGCTCAGTGAGGTGAGAATTAGAATCCCTTGCCCAGAGTTTTAGGATAAGGCTTACTAAGTAACTGTCAATACAGTGCATGATTGAGGATGTGTTGATAGAATGAAGGTGAAAATTATGTGCTGCTAAAGATGCCTAATCATTTCCATTTTAAAAGAGAAAAATTAGCTTTAGCTTTATTATTTAATAAAGGCTCAGTCTCTAACATGCTGTACTTAACTGTTCCAAATTAATGGAAAAATTAAAAACTAGCTTAACAAGTTAAAAACATAATTTGTAGATATTTAATATTCTCTGGAAAGCACTTCCAAGTTAAGGATGAAAAAAAATGTATGTAATATGTACATCGTCTCATACCAGTTAGTTTCAAATTCTATAAGGTTTATAGTCAGTAGTGTCAGTCTTTTGGGGTTCTTCAGACCTTTCATTAAATTTACAAATTTGTTTTTCTATGGCAAGAGAAAGAATGAAAACTCCCTCCTGCTTTTTGAACTCTACACATTCTTCTGACATCATTTAGAGTTACTTACAGTGCTAATTCTTTAGATTATTGGTTACTTGTTCAGGAAACCCACCTCTCCGTAAGCAAGTCCAAAGAACGTGGGAGAGGAGGTCAATGCTTAGATGTTCATTCTGGGCCTCTTGCAGGTCCCTCCCTGCATGTGTGATATTCTCATCATAATTATTTCCGTTTTTAAATAACCCTTCCAAACGTAAAATATCCTGAAGGTTCTAACTAATATTGATCAATTTTACTTATGTCTTGTAAGATTATTTTTAACCTGGAAGTTTAAACAATTGTTAAAACTACTGTATTTTAATCAGAATTTTAAAATGATCTAGGGAAATAATCTTTTATTAGACATCTGGTACTTAATAAATTGCTGATCTGCTGAAGATGTATGAATTTTACCCAAAGAATAGTTTCTGTGATGTTAGGAGTTTTATTTCATTATCTCTTTTGCAAAATTTCCCCTTCCTTCCTTCCTTCCTTCCTTCCTTCCTTCCTTCCTTCCTTCCTTCCTTCCTTCCTTCCTTCCTCTTTCTTTCTGTCTCTCTTTCTGTCTCTCTTTCTGTTTCTTTCTTTCTTCCTTTCTTTCTTTCTTCTTTCTTTCTTTCTTTCTTCTTTCTTTCTTTCTTTCTTTCTTTCTTTCTTCTTTCTTTCTTTCTTCTTTTCTTTCTTTCTTTCTTTCTTTCTTCTTTCTTTCTTTCTTTCTTTCTTTTCTTCTTTCTTTTCTTTCTTTCTTTCTTTCCTTTCTGTCTGTCTGTCTGTCTGTCTGTCTTTCTTTCTTTCTGTCTTTCTTTCCTTCTCTCTCTCTCTCTCTCTCTCTCTCTCTCTCTCTCTCTCTTTTCTTTTTTTTTTTTGGTGAAGCGTGACTTTTCTCTGGCAGATAATTCAGTCTATGACTGTCACAGTGCTGTTTTAGCCCTGACGACACTTCACGCCTCATCTTGGCTCTTACTTTGCCAAATACAACTTGTGAATTCTTTGCTTGAAAAGTTCTCACATTGGTCTCCCTTACCACATCTTCCCACCCCCACCCCCCAATTGTGTTCCCTCATTATTATTCTCCTAGCAATTTTCTCTTTGCTGGTACTTACTCTTGCAACATTTTCTGGGTTTGACATTTGGCTCAAAGTGACCATCAAACAACCCCACCACCAGGGATTTTCCAGGCTAAATTATTACATCAAGCAAATGGTTTAGTAGAATAAGCTTTTATGGTACCGTAGTTGCCTGCATTCCCAGCTCCCTGATTCCTGGAACACCAAGCATCATATCTCTGACCAGGCCTACCCAAAACAGTTTGGACAGCAGCCCCGAAGTATACACCCAGACAGTGATTCATTCATACTATTATTGTGTAACTTGACACATGAGTTCCCAGAGAAGAGCACATCACATACAAGGGGGAATGGATGCATCTGTCAGCAGGGAGCTTGTGCTGCAGGTGGAAGAGACACATTGATTAAGTAACAGCAAAGTATTGAGTGTGTCCAAGAAGAAATACGTGATGATATGGGAACTTAAAAGGAAGTGACTTCACTGGGTAATGCACTTTCAAGAGGAAGAGTTGTTTTAATGAGATCTGAAGGGGAAATGCCTGTCAACCAAATAAAACTTCTGGGGGTATAGGTAAAGTGGGGTGGATTAGATAGAACTAGAGGCCATAGTGTGGGTGAATCCAAAAAGACCACGGACTGTTCAAAAGCTTTCTGTACAAACTGAGGATTTTTAATTCACAGTTCATGAATTTGTTTGCCTTTTAACATCAAGGCATCTTTTTGGAGACCATTTCCTTGGTTTTAACCTCTAGGACATTATGCATGTTAGAATTTTTGAGAAAGCAAGAAAACATTTCTATGTTTCAACTCTCCTTCAGTACTGCATTTCTTACCCAGAGTAAGACAGGCTAGTTGATGATGCAACTTTTATAAGCTTGGAAGTGCTTTCCTTGTATTTATCATTGAAATGAGGTTATTCATTGTGGCAGTTATTTGAGGCACTGTGTTGAGCTGTTGCTAGGAGCAGGTAGTATTATTTTTTCAGGCTTTAACACAGGAAATGGGAAATCACAGATATTTTGGAACAGCACACACATTCTGGACTGTTCATTGATTTTTCTATTGATCTTATTTGCCCAACTGTTTGTTCCAGATAAATACAAAATACGGAGAATAAGAAAGGAGCACTGATTAATATCTATCACTGAGAACTGTTCATTTTGAAGTTCACATTCTTTGTTGTCATTGTTTTCTTGTAACGCTGGCATCATCCAGATGCTTGGGTCAAATGAGAGCATAAGTAAGAAAGAAATTGATATGACATCTGAGTTGACAGGTGCAATTTCAACATGTTGAAATCACTGGGAAGAAAAAGCAAAACTTGAAATTTACAAATAAGAGCTTAAAATGAGGATCATGCTGCCTACTTTAGAATTATTTTGTTATATGCTTAGTATCTTAAGCCAAATATGCCTGGCTTTAAGGAATTGAGGACACAAAATATTTTAAAAGATGAATACTTGGAGGTGTTCCAGGAACTGAAGTCGGGCAGGTGGTGGCTAATCTCTTTCAGAAGCAGCACATGTTAGATGGGAATTGTTCTCAGCAGCCATTTTTTGGAAAAATTTAGGCTGCTGAGAGATACTCCCCAAAAGACTGGACTGGCTTCAAGTTGTTAATCATTGTCTGGATCGTTCAGATAGAGCATGCTCATAGTATCTCTCATAGTTTCCTGGAATTGGCCAAGCTCACAGGCCCTACAGTTTACCTTGGTTCTTTCTAGTAAAGTGGGTTACAAATCTTAGCAGGGTTCTCTCAGCCTACAGGGCCCCTGGAAATCCACATTTAGTGGTCTCGAACCTAGTAAACGCTCCTTGTAGGAGAACAACTCTGATCCTCCATGTCACTGGTCACATTTAAGGGTTTTTATTTTTATTTTGCATCATCTGGTTTTGTTGATGCTTGGCAGAAATGTATAATTTAAACCAGTAAGACCTTTGCCACCAAAAATATTGATCGACTTCAGTATCTACATGAATATTGTTCTTCCAAGTACTTACTTTGGAAAAGTACTTGGAATGTTTTTAGAACTCTGCTGTTAAAGGAGCTTTAGAGTTAGTTCACAAGCATATAGTAAATACACAGTCATTGCTTTATAGTCATAACTTTTTTCCCCCCATAAATCCACGAAGTGGGCCCTTCAAGTGGAACACTGAACTAACTGTTCAACACCTCTGGTATTGAAGTATTTTTAGTTTTTTTCCTTAAAATCAAATATTCTCAAGCACCAAAAATATGTAATAACTTAAATATTTATATACAAGAGGCTCTAAAGATAATTTCCAAAGAAAAGTCCCCAAAATTATTTGAATAACTTTTTCTTTAGAATATTTGCATAAGCTGCCAAGGTGGCTTCTTGATAAAGACAACACTCATTTTAGGATTAAGCTGTGATGTTTTTGCTAAACATAGGTACAATAAACCTAAGGTCGCATCAGCCATGGCCTGATGATAGTGGACTCAGCCTCTTTCTTTCATTTACCTAGGTGAAGAAGATAGCTTACATTTTAAAATTTCTGCTCTATACCATGCACTTTACTGGTTTCATGTAATACATTTATTTGCCCCAAAGTTTTATTATTATTGATATATATTTTGCTAAAATAATATGGCCAATCATAAAGAGAGGTGTAGCGTAGAGAATATATATATACAAACTCGGCTCAAGTTGGCTTAAAAATGCATCATTCCTTCCAATATCTGATGGTCACATTAAGATGGTCACATCTCTCTTTTTCTCTCCTTGCATCTGTACTACCCAAATGACAATAGTGACATCTGAAGAAGATCAATTATTTTCAACTTCCCACATTCACAAACCATTTTCTTTGGGAAACTCTATTACTATTCAGTGCTCTCAGTACACTACAGTGTTAATTTTCCCTTTTAAATTTTGCTTTGTTTTGCTCTTGTAGTTCTATTAACTTTTTAAATTAGTTTAATTTTTATTAAATAAATTATAAAAACTTATTTTTGGGTCTATTAAACTAAGATGGAAGGTAAGAGAAAGAGAAGAAAGGAGCAGAGAAAAATTATTCTTTCAACATGGACATCTTGCCTCTTCGCAATAATCATTTTAAAACATTTAGCTATTTCTTCTAATATTTGCCTCTACATTCCTAAATAGTATTCACATATAGCTATCTCATTTAGATATTACATATTTATTTCTGGTATGACAGATTAATACTTTAAGTCCCCTACACCTCATACTTTTCTTACTCTTTGTTTTTTTGTTTTTGTTTTTGTTTTAGTAATTGCAGCATAATTAATATACAAAAAGTACACAGATCTTAAGTGTTTCATTAATTGAATTTTGACAGTTTTATATCCCTGTATAAGCACTACTCAAAAGAAGACATAGACGATTTTTATCTGTCCAGGATGTTTTATCCAGTAAGTTTTCTACCTCTCTTCCCTTCATACGCTCACACACCATTATTTGATTTCTAACATCATAGAATAGTTTTGCCTGTATTTTTTTTCATATAAATGGAATCAAACAGTGTTGCCTGTTTTGATCTGGCTTCTTTCCCTTAACCTCAAGTTTTGAGATTCATTCATGTCGTTCTGTATACTGGTAGCTAATTCTTATTTTATTGCCAAGTAGTATTTAATAGTATAGATAAGTCACAATTTATCTGTTTTCTTGTTGTTTCCAGTTTTTTTGTCAATAAAGCTGCTTTGAACATTCACAAATAGATGTTAGCACCAGTTTTCATTTCTATTGGTAAATACTTATGAATAGAATTACTAGGTCATATAGAAGATGCATATTTAACTTTATAAGAAACTTTAAAATAGTTCTTTACAGTGGTTAAAATCAAATGCCATTTTGCAATCCCTCCAGCAGTGTACATGAGTTCTGACCATATTCTTCAATATTAAGTGTTTGGGTTTAGCCATCATTCCTGGTTTCTTTCCGTATTCCTTGTGTTATGTATGTTACCTCCAAGTTCCTTTTTACCTTTTGTCTTTCCTTCATGCCAGAGGGCGTTCCGCAGATTCTAGGAATTCCAGACTACCAATTCATATTTAAAACTGAAACACTAAAAAATTTTGATAGAAAATAGTGTATTTGTAGGCAGGTAAATCAAATGACAGGCTTCCCATGAGGACCTCAGGTGACCATCTGTCTATTGGGAGTGGTCTCCTAAATAGTAGCTTTTCTTAGCCTTTATTCCCTGGAGAGAAATTCTCTTTTCTTCTACTTCAAGTTTATAAATCTGGTTCCCACATTCTAGAGCCAAGTGGGCGGAGAGGTGTGGGAAGACTCCTGATCAGTATGCAGATTTCATTTCATCTTTCTGTTTCCCATCTTACCCTTCACTTTTCCTCTTCTCTGTATTTGGTATCCCCAAGTTTAGAACTCTTCTGGTTTAGTTTCTCCACAGTCTATACCTCTTTTCTCCTGCCCAGGCAGGCTGAGAACCAGTAATTTGACTCTACTCAGTTAGGGTGAGAACAGGGAGAACTGGATGTCCTGAACACAGAATTCCAAACAATTTTCCTGTTTTTAGCCCCTAACTTACCATGTCTTCTGTGGTACTAAACTACCCAAACTCTACGGGTTGAATCATTTGCTTCCCAACTGAGGTTTACTGTCCCTCTGCTCTGCAAAGTCCTGCACTCACCTTTTCTTCATCTTTGGCTATAGATGTTTCCTACTTTTCTGAAAAATAGAGTTTGTGTTTGTTCCTTGAGTAAGCATTGGGGGCTTACTCTGTTTTTAATTTTTAGTTGAATTCATAGTTTTATTCACAACTTTCGAAGTACACCATACTTAAGGCTTGAGGGAGAATTGAATTAGAGGAAACCTGTAGTATTTGCTGATGAAGAGCAAATTTAGTGTTTCTGAAGAGCTAAATCTAATAGGGCCGTTCAGTTCATTTTCAAGAATACTTAAAAGATTGCTTTAGAAAATGACACAAAAGAACTTTAGAACTTTAGAATGGGGGTGGTACCCAATCTCTCTTCATCACTGGAAGAGTTCTGAGGGTAAAGTTCAAACAAAAGCTATACTCACCTTTTAAAATGTAAATGAACTGCAACATCAGCATAATTTTCTTGTCCTAGCTTTGAAAAAAAAAAGTACAAAGTTTTTCTTTATTCTCTCAAGAAGGGTTTTGAAAACCCATAATTATAGAATTTATTAAGGAAAAATAATAAATACTGTTGGAGAAGAGTACTCAAAGATTTAAGGATTGCTAGGCAAAATAACTTATTTTTAGACTGTATCTTGAAAGATGCTGAAGTTGTTAGTGACAGAGATAAAGACAAGTTGTAAATCAAGCATATTGGAAACAACAGGGAAGATAAGAGCTGGCAAATTATTGACATCGTGGGAGGCAACACAAGGAAAGATTGCTAAAATGACACTTTGATGATCTGGCTATATGTTTGTTGATGAGTATGATCTGAGGGAAAATTTCCCCCATGTATCAATTAATGTATATAATCGAGAACCTATAGCATGCTAGTTACTGTGTAGACTATCAAGAAAAATGAACACACCCATGATTTCACAAGAGGTTAGTTTGGTTGTAGAGGTGTTTTCAAATAAAAATTTGTCATAAAGGAATAGATACTGAGTTCTAGTTAAGTGATACAGATATAAGTAGTACTTTAGCTCAGAAGATACAGAGAAATTTGTAGGTAGATGGAGAATAGAGTTTGCACAGGACCATCAGAATTTGCCATTAGTCTTAAAAATAAATCAGTAGGAATCAAAATGGATGGTCTAAATTTTGTAGTCTGTAAGGGAATGTGGACAACGTAGTGTCGTTTCTAAGTTAGCTACCTTACATTTTGGCTGAGATAAAGATTTATGTAGTTCATTATTGTTTAGTACATAGCAAGTTTTTTAGATACTTTTATAGTGAAAATGTGTCTTCTTGCTCTATATATGTCTTTATATGATCATCTTTGGCAGCTGATCCCAAACTGCCAAATGTGAAGACTGTGGCAGATGGAGATAATGTTAAGTCCATTTTTTTGTACTTTTTTAGATAAGCAAATTTCCCAGGGGGACCTTTAAGTGGAGGGGAGTCTAACCAGTGGTGTAATGATAAGGAAAACAACCATGATTTGTAGCATTGACCAAATTCCGCAGCGCGGATATTCTCACCATGGCCAATTTCATGCTGTTCACTTGAGGCTGCCGAATCCTAACTTGGGAAGAATTGAGCACAATCAGCTGCCCTGAGCTAGTGCAAGCTCACTCCTGCACACTGCTGAAGCTGTCAGACGTTCAGATTCCACCCAGTGACATGTGGATGGGGATGCTGTTCAACATTTAGCCTTTCTCTTTCCAGTCTAATCCTCACTTGGTCTTCCTATCATTCTTCCTTTTCAGGTAGATGATCCTGATGACAGCATCATAAAAGTCAAAGATACTTTATCTTAATCTCTCTCTTGTTCATTTAGGCTGTCAAATGCAATTTAGTTTGTTATTGATAGCAGCAGTGTCTCGTTGATTGAGCAAGCATGTGGCAGGGAAATGAAAAGCAGAGGAGAAAGGTGTCAGGACCTGAAGCTCAGTGCAGGTGTTGGTATTAGTCTATTATGAACTCGTATCTGATACAAGCTTGTCACTCAGAGCCTCTCTTCTAAATATAGGGATAGTTATTCACTATCCCTATTTATGAGGAGGAACCCAAAATTACATAACTCCGAAGATGATTCTAAGGTCGACTTATATATGTGATGCTGCGTTTTCTTTAATGGGTCTGGGGGAACCTTGTAGAGATGTTCACAAGCCATGAGTGTCCGCATCTTAGGGAGACATCTCAGTACTAGACCTGACCAACCCAGGTATTTGCCCAGAACTATTTTAAGCAGAACAATCAAACAGTGAGTGAGACTCTAGTTAGATCCTGTTTCGGTAAAGGCCAAACAAGGTTCAGTACTCACCTACTACAAAAGAAGTACTGACTTTCTTCCACTAAATTTCTGCTAATTATTATGGTTATCTAATCATCTTCGTAGCTACCATTGGCACTTACTGTTTTCCTGCTCTCCGCGTTGGCTGCTGCTACAGTGTTAGCCACCAACTCTGGCAGAGCCTCTGCCAAAGTGCGACTGCCCCCACCAGTCTCGTTGATGACCTGGAAGCTCCTAAGAAGACCCAGATGGGACCTCCAAGCCATTCCAGACATAAAACCATCCACACTAATATGACTGAATTTAATGCAACTGCTATAAATTCACAATGTATCTGCGATTTTAGAGGAGAATCCAAACACTGTTTTAGTTGTTTTTCTTCTCCTTTCCTGAGAGCCATACTGTCAGTTTCAGCAATGAGTCCACGGAGTTGAGCTGAGTCCTGTCACAGACTCTTTGTTCCTTATGTTTCGA
Organism: Rousettus aegyptiacus; assembly: GCF_014176215.1. Taxonomy (NCBI): domain Eukaryota; kingdom Metazoa; phylum Chordata; class Mammalia; order Chiroptera; family Pteropodidae; genus Rousettus; species Rousettus aegyptiacus. The sequence goes on from NW_023416287.1 coordinate 79,253,804, forward strand.
GATACTTTCCTGGAATTACATACATATGTGTCTTTCTTCTGCCTTGGGGATATCATTCTTTCTCTGAGATTCTCTGTTTGAGAGTCCATCACTCGATAAGATGACCCCCCCTTTCATAGGCCACACAGGTTTTATAAAGCTTGTGGAAGAACTGAGAGAAAAGGCAATTCCTGGTGTTCTAACCACAGCCACATTTCACTCTCTCCTCACTGTGCACAGTGAACAGAAGGACACTTTGGTTTGAGAACCAGAGCCCAAAAGATTTGTCTACGAGTCTCCAAACTCCTTAAATAGGAAACCACTTATTTAAGAGAAGTCTAGATAATGTCAAGGGCCAGAGCCAGGGATGCAGCCATAATACCAGTAATGAAGAGCTGAGGGAGGTCATACAGAGAAGAATAAAATTTAAAGATCAGATGCTGAAAATGGTAGCAAATGTGAGTTGCAATAAAAAGAATGGTTGAGAGGAAAAGCTATAAATATTGTCAGAGAACCATAGACCATTTTTATGAAGTACTAGGTAGGTTAATGCAGTCAGGCAAGGTGGAAGTATGAGCTATATAAAATTATATACAATGACTGTCAGCCAGTCATACTCATACTGTGCAAAAAGACAAGTCAAGGCTGCCTCTCTGTTTAGAGTACATGCATTCTAAAGATTTATCTATAGCGGATGACATTTCGCTGTACTACGGATTCATTAGAACATCAGCATATGTGTCAATAAGAAAAAAAGTATATTAAATATCTTTATGGATAGTCAATCCTAGTACAGCAAAACATACACTTAATTATAGTCATTTAATGGTGGCTTTTCTACTTTAATTATAGTTTTATATAACCTAAGCTTGATTTAGCTGAATAATAATGAGGCAGTATTTATATGCTGAGTACGACGAAGGTTTTGGACCCTGTGCGCTTATGAATTACACTCTCAATCGGAAATGTATAAACATATGTAAATAATGTATGTGCACATTTTTCAAGAATATCACATTAGAGGATCACACTGTCCTTAAATATGAACAAGATTTGTTTGAAGGCCATTGAGATACAGAAATCCACAGAGCTATGTTGAGTGACACGTTTTTATACACACATCTGGATTTCATTTAGCCTTTTGGAGGTTCAAAACCCAAGGGCCCAATGAATGGATGGCTTTTCTCTTAGTTCAGAATTTGACTCTGGGGTAGGAAGACTGTAGTTAACAGATTTATTTTTTATTTTTTATTTTTGACATTTGTCACAGTCTTATATCCTCATAATGATTTACTTTGTGCATTTGCTTGTACTTAGAGATTTCAAAGGAAAGACCTAGTGAACCCAGTTTCTAATGGGCTAGAGGTGGGGCTTGCAGAAGTTAGAGTGACATTCTCCATCAGAAAATGCAGGGGACGTTTGCAGAGATCAGAGACAAAACTTGAAATTCGATTTCCCCATTCCCTGGCAGCTTATTCTTACTTCTTCATACCAGTGTTATCACTGTTGTCACCCTTCAGAGTCGCCCTGGGGCATTAGTACTAGCCTGTTCATAGTTCTATGCTTAGGCATCATTTCTGATAAGGAAAAGAATACCAGGAACCCATAAGTGCTGGGAACTCTCATTCATTTGTTTGTGCTTGTTGAGAACACATCCGTGTAATGGAGTCTCCAAATCTGTTCTGCAGGCATGTTCCCTGAACCTCTGCTTCTCCGTGTCTTGGGATGACTGAAGCAAAAACTGTGGCAGTCTGAGTTCCTGGAGCTATACTTTAGTGGTATTGGGAAACTTGAGGCCAGGTGAGAAAAACAGGCTCCTTCCAAAGATGACCTAACTTGTCAACTTAAGCTCATGAGATAGGGGTTGGGGGAGAGATGCAGTAAGAACTGGGAAGTCAGGATTCATCATACGAATACATTCTCATTAGGGTTTGCAGATTAAGGATCATTGTGCTAGAATACCATCTAAAAAATTGTGTTTATTTTAGGAAGAAAAGGCAACGACGTATGTCTTTATGCTTCTTACACCCCTCATTCCAAATGTGTATAAAATTCTCCAGTGTTGTAGGAATCCTTTTTTGTGAGCTGCTGGGAATTCTTAATCCATTCATTCTATTACAGTTGGGAGTACCGCCACCTAAAGCTGAGAGCTGCTTTCAGCCAGGCAAAGTTTCATAGTGTTTTTCCTCTCCAAAATGTTCCTAAGTCTCTTGCATTTATTTATGTGTGTGTGTGTGTGTGTGTGTGTGTGTGTGTGTGTGTGTGTTTTGATTTCCTAAGGGAAATTCATTTGAGGGTGAATTTTTCTCAATCTACGAGCCATGATTTTACACCATTTTTCTACTTGACTAATTATGACAGGTGTCACCCAAAGCCCTGCAGCTCAGGCTGGCTTGATGTTAAGACAGAGGAAGAGCAAGCAGTCTGTTGATGAAAGCGAAAGGCTGTGCATGGGTATTTTTCTTATTGATTTCTCTACTATATGATGTCAGTTAATTACTGAGAGCTGTTCACTACATATATGTAAGTAGTTATTATGCCTGCATTTTCATTAGATTTTCCTCCTGCAAACATGATCAGTGTTTTGTTCATTTTGAGCCAAATAGAAATGAAGGTATCTATGGCTGCAAGATATACATAAGCACTAGATATGATGAATATCATATGCCCATAGAGAGTAAACTCTCTATAATATATATATGGGTATGTTTGTGTGAGCAGAAAAGGTGCAGCACACGAAATTGCCGTGCTATAAAACTAGTTGTTACGGCAAAAGAAGTATTTCTAAGATGTTGAGTTTTAAGTGTACTGCTTTTTCAGTTTCACAACATGGTGAAAAAATTTAGAGGATCTGTATTATACTGAGTGAAAGAAGCCAGACACAAAAAGCATATATGTAGTTCACATATGAAATTCTAAAAAATGCAAGCTGAATCTTCTGTGGTGATGGAAAGCAAATTACTGGTTTGCCAAGAACTGGAGGTGGCAAGACGAATTACTGCAAAGGAGCATGAAGCAACTTTTGGGATTAATGGATAGGCTTCGCTTCTTGATTATGGTGCTGATTTTATGCCTTTGTACATCTGTCAGAACTTATAAAGTTGTGAACTTCAAATGGGTACAGGTCATTGAACAGAAATCATACCTTAATAAAGTTTTGAAAATGAGATCATCATTTACACCTTATTTGGAAAATTACCATAGATTTACCTTGTCTCTAATAATAATAAATCAATTCTGCATATACACCAGAACTCAATATTGCTCGGACTATACTCTTAGAAGGAATTTAATTGCTGATATCCATGACATGTGTTAGATGTTCAAGATCCAAAGGGCCATCTTGGACACAGTTGATATTTTCTCAAACATACTTGAAAATGTCTACTTTCCTAGGAAAATGAGAGCAGTAACTGACCTTTTGGAAGTTTCACTCATTGACCTCCGTGGTAGGTTACTATATCCATTTTCTATCACTGCACAACCAATTACCACAAATTTAGCAACTTAACATGATGTCCTTTTTTTAATCTCAGTTTCCTTGGGTCAGGAGGCCAGGCACAGCTTTGCAGACTGAGTTAGTTCTCAGCTTCATGTTTTCACGTGGGTACGATCCAGATATTGGTCAGAGTCGATGTCCTTTCAGAGACTTGGCTGGGAATGACTCACTTTCAAGCTCCTATGTTGTTGGCAGAATTTATGTGCCCATGGATATAGCACCGAGGTCCCATTTTCTTCCTGGTCACTACCTAATGACCACCTCAGATCAGAGGCCATTCCCAGTTCCCTTCCACGTGGCGCATTCCACAGGCAGGTTACAACATGGCAGCTCACTTCTTTAACACCAGGAGAAGATCCCCTTTAAGTCTGCTAAGACAGAGCTTTATAAGGTGGTACCTAATCGTGAGAGTGGATACTTCATCACCTTTGCCATATAATACAGGAACGCGCCTGTCTCATCAATGTTGCCATATTCTATTGACTAGAAGTCCAGTTGCACTCAGAGGAAGTACAGTCACCTTAGGTCACCTGAATCGTCTTAAGGTATATTCACAGTTGTTAGAGAGGTCCTGAAGAAATAATTCTTTAATAATGTATTTAAATATAGATATAGATATAGATATATAGATATACACACACATGTATATCTTTAAGTAAATTGATAAACATATTTCAAAATAGTTTAAGTAGAATATATGTTTATTTTAAATAACAAGGTTATCAGTATATTAAAAACTTGATTGAATTTATCTTCGTTTGGGTTTTTTTATACTAAATGCCTGGATTGTAGCTATGGTGCAGAAACAGGTATGTCCGTGCAGGCTGTCAGGCCCTGAAAGAGTTAATGTGCCTCTCTAAAGTTGTCAGTTTCCTTCCTCCTCATCAGTAAAGTGAGACCTATAATTTGCAAAATGAATCCATATTCTCTAACAGTGACTGAATAAAAAAACTGAGTATTTTAATAATTAGCTATTCAATTATCTTATGGTGCCTACTGTTCATAAAATCAAAAACATAATATAAAATAACATAGATCATAATATTAGTTACAGATGTCAGCTTCCTCCTTTTTTTCTAAAGAAAAGGTGTTAATGAATTACTCTAGACTGATTTCTGACATAATTGCCAGGATTGTACAATATATCATTCTACATTTATGTCAGCAAATTAGCATTTGTGATTCATACAGTAGTAGCTTTCTGAATTTTATCATGTGCTAAATACATGTCGTTTAGGTTTTGAAAATAACAGGTGACTCTATGCCTTCTTGTCTAAAAAGAATTTACAGTCCTGTCATTGCATTAGTGAATATTTCAAATATGACATTAACCATATGCCTATGAGTTCACAGCAAAATAAGGCTGCAACTCTGACAAGCTACTAAATACTGCAAATGCATCAATAATTTCAACCCGAGAACTGATTTTTTAATAATTTTAGTTTTTTTCTAACTTTTTTTTTTTCATGACAAGTATACTCAGTGCTTAATATTCATTTTCGAGTATCAAGAAGGCAACTACAGATGGTGTCAGCAGAGGTCATTGGTAATATTCTCTATTTCTATTCATGCTATATAGTATCACTGCAGCCATGAGCTCAGGTTTGCAGACATTCTCTGCCACTTTATTGGTGATCTTGGGCCAGGGGAGAGAGGTGAACTACCCAAAGCCTCCCAAGATGCAAAATTAGAGCCCGTTAAACATGCATGGACTAATTTGTGCAATACCTGATACTTAGGGATCATTTAGAAACTAGGACGATACAAATTCTCATCAAAACAAATCATTGCTGGCCAGTGTTCTGGCTTTTTTTTTTTTTTTTTTTTTTTTTTTGCCTTAACTGCCCCTCTGAGGTTGGCATCTCATGGGGTAAAAAGCAGTAGTTTGCTCTTTAAATGTCTAATTTATTTCTAATTGTGTAACTTTCTTCAGGGATCAGAAACTCATTTGGACTCACTCTACCCAAGTGGAAGAGTCAGTGGGAGTTTTGTTTTTATATTTGTCTTTAAAATGATGAAATTGGAGCAAAGGAGGAGTAAAGTGTTTGCCGTTGTTTTTTCCTCTTGGACATCTCTTTTATTTAACAGAAGTTTATGGCGTGCTCCTTATGAGTTAGGCATCTTGTATGTGTTTTATAAATCTTCACTCAGTTGACTCTCAAGACAGTGTTAGGAAAAAGGTACTGCTACTTTCATCCACAGTGTATAGGTGAGGAAACTGAGACCCAGAGAGGTGAAGTGACTTGTGAGGACACTAACCTAATATGCGGCAGGAGCAGTTCAATTCTAGAATCTATACTTAACTACTGTCCTGTGCTGCCTTTCAATCTCAGACTCGCTTTGTTTCCTTTAGGTCAAAGATACATCAAATAGTGTCAAACCTCCTCACCCAGAGATCATTAGAGCTTCTACTCTGTTCAACGCATTGAATCAGTTACCAGGAAGGATATAAAGAAAGGATATGAACTCCACAAAGGCTTGTTCATTGAATTCTCTTCACCTAGAATGGTGCTTGATATATGGAGGGTTCCCAGCAAAATATTTTAAATGAGTAAGTGATCAGACAGATAGATTAATGAATAGATAAATACACAGATTAATATGTACCTTGTCTTGAGGTAGTTTTTAATCTAAGAAGACAAACCATTAACTCAGATGAATAAAAGGTTTTATAATTTTTTATTCCTTTCAGATTGTTTAGAGAAGATTTCTATATATAAAACTATTCCAGTCTGGGTAAAACAGATTTGCTCAGTTTTAAAATATATATTAGAAAAACATATGCTAAAATCTAAATTAAACAAGCTTTTATCTCCATGGTTCAGTCTCAGCCAAGAAGTAATTTGGTAAAGGTGAAAATGAATTCTTTCATAGAAATTATCTTGTCATATTTTAGCATGACATTTCTGTATGGGTGGCATTTTTAAGAGGGGAAACTGAGAAGCAGAATTAAGAATAAGGTAGGGAAATTGTTATAAATATACCCCCAATATACCAGAATGTAAAGATATCAATAACACGCTGAGGTTAATAGAAAGGATTTAGTAGATGAGTTTTCATTTCCTTTGTTATAAAAAATAATGGCACATTTATATTTTAGAAACTGTGGTCAATGTTCTCAAAAAAATGAGAGAGTTGATATATTCAGGAAGGGAAAGTAATATAATCAAGAGGAGGGAATGGATTTTCATATAAAGACTAATATATGCTAAGAAAAAAAGTAGGAAGAAAATGTCAGTGTGGTGATGGGTAGGGGTATTGTTTTAAAATCGCAAGTCAAGGCCTGAGAAGGGAATTCTATCAAAAAGTATAAAACCGAGGAGGATATGAAATGTAACTATTGATTTATTCAACAAATCCCAGTATTCTACTTCCCAAGGATCTACTCAAAATTAAGAAGAGGTTGTTTAGCATAAGTTATAAAAGTATTTCGAAGCAGGTAATAAATACAAAGTGAAAATGGCACAGGAAGCTCCCTAATAAGTCACTAAGGTAACATGAGATTTTTAGCACACATCCCTAAATTTTGCAATTGATATCATGAGGATCAGTCAAACGCTTATGCAGTATGGCGCCTGTTGAAACCGCCATCAGAAAAAAAAAAAAAAACTAACAGATTCCTTAATTATTATCAAGTTGGTAAATATAGCTTCCTTTAGATGGGGTTGTTAGAGAGACAAATTATGATGGAAGTTAGCCTAGTGACTTATATTTTCTGTTTTTAATGAGTTAAAAATAATGAAATTATTTTAAGACAAGGAATGAGGAAGTAAGAGAATAAGAGTGTGCGTAGGTAGCTATCCTCCAAAAAACAAAACAAATACAAAAACTGGGTCATGGTTCTGAGCCAATATGCATGAAGCAGAGGGTAGATGAGACCAAGTGTGACATGAAATTCAAAATTATTTATCCTAATTGCTAATACTCAGAGATGAGGAAAAGTCTTGGAAGTGAGGAAGTTGAAATTGTTAACCAAAATGGGTTTTACAGATTTTCTGGAATCATGAATTGCCATATTTGGAGGGCACATAAACTTGGTAGAAGTTCATCTAGGTTTTAGTTAACCATGACTTTTCTACCTAGACCAGCTTGAGCTGTGATATATAAGTTTTTAGGAACTGTTTTAACTGACTAGATTTTATGGGTTCATCTGGTTAGTCAGTCCTTCATCAGAGTCATTGGTATATAAATATTCCCTTCAGTACATTTTAGTCTTTTCTAGACTTGCTCATCAGTTGCTCTACTCATTTCTTCCCCCTTCTCTCCTTAGTTATGCATTTACAAAAAGTGACACTTCTCGACCCATGATTTTGAATTTTATTGCCCTGGTTATTATTACTTCTCATTTTCTTGCCATCTTTGCTGGCATTCCTGATCTTTCTCAGGCAAGCATCTAGAATACCAAGTCACCGAAGGGACAGTCATATGCCATAAAACTGACTGTGCTCCACGTGTCCTGCCCCTTACCCGAGACTCTCCTTGTGTTACCAAAAACCTGGGTGATTATCCAGGTTCATGCTCTCTGGGAATTCATCATGCCAACTTCAGCCAATTGTCTTTCTGTTCTGTCATCTTTAATTTTTCTAGCTATTAGCTGCTAAGTAAGATGAAAAATAGAACGAAACAAAAATCTAGTTAGAATCCAATGCATTACTCCCTATGATGAAATTCAAAGTAGACACACAGCAAGACTGGCACCCAGTGATATACAAACACATCATCACGAATCATAAATGTTCTGGGTGGGATACCACTTTGCTTTTTCTCTCAGGTCCGTGTTTGGAAGTCAGGGTGATACGCATCCTTTTCAACCCTCTATAATTGATCTTTTTACTGGCCGATAGACGTTATGACCACACTAAGGATCCTAGAATATAATACTTCTTTTTTCCTCCTAATTCTTCACCCAGAATGAAACGGCGCACTGCTAAACAGATAAGCATCCCCTTATCACTTGTCTTCATGGAGTCTACACTCTGCTTTTTGAAAAGCGCCAGAGCTAAGAGCACAAGGGCTGACTTATCAACTGTAATTAGAACAACAGCTTCTCCCTCTTTTCTAAATAAACTACTTTTATGTATAATGGAATAATTTTAGATTTATAGAAATATTGTAAAGATATTACAGAGCTCTTGTATACCAGTTTACTGTTAGCATCTTCCATTACCATGCTGCATTTTTTAAAACTGAGAAACCAACATTGGTACAGACGACTTTATTTTAATTTCACAAGTTTTTTCGTTATTATCATATTCCTGTCTCAGGATCCAAAGTGGTGTATCGCCTGATTTAGTTGTCATGTCTCACCCATCTCCTTTTCCTGTAATGCTTCTTTCTTTCCTTGTTTTTCTTGACCTTGACTGCCTTGAGGAGTATTGGCCAGTTATCCTGAGACCGTCTCACAGTCCAGGTTTGGCTGAGGTTTTTCTCATGAATACCACAGAGGTGATGTGCCCTTCTCATTTCTTGATATCAAGGATACGTGATAGCCACATGACATCACTAGGGATGATAACTATGACCATTTGGTTAAGTGGTAGCTATGTTTGCCAGAATTTACCATGATGGTATCATTTTTTCTTTTTGTACTCTTCTTAGGATGCAAATTACTAAATCTAGCCCACTTTTTACTTCTCTAGCTTTCTTCTTAATGGCTACAATCATTCTGTAACTAAGATCTAACAGAATTATGTCACATTCTTTCTCTCTAACACACATCTGGATAGCTGTAGAAGGCGTTACAGCTGTGCGCTGCTGTCTATGCAGGAAAACCTTCTTCTCTAAGAGCACAGGTTGACTGCTCAGAGAAAGTTCAACAGTAAAACTCTTACAGTCCCCAGATTTCTCATTGCTTACCTGTACCCAAGAGAATTAGACCTCAGAAGAAATCATTTACATGTTTGGATTATGACATGGATTGGTGACAGAGAGAGCAGATGACATGTCCTCAAATTCAACTTGTTTTTTGTTTGTTCGTTTTATTTTCTAGTTTTCCTTAAGTGAATTTATTTAAATACCATATTGTGATCTCTATCCAGATACAACTACAATAGTGAGAAAACTAGAGGCCAGAGTTAACTTTCCTAACTATACCTTCATGTTTATTACAAAATAGCTACAGAATCCCATATTATAAATTTAAAAATGTTTCATTAAGTGTAGCCTCAAGCTCTGAACTCTGTACAGGTAATTTTTTCCACTTGTCAAAATATTTGCTTGTGAATATAGTATTATTTATTCTTTGTTTTATGTAACCAAAGGTGTGAGAATGATGGTGTCCTTTTTCATTTGAAGGCTAACAAATTTTTGCATTCTTGGAGGTGAAGGCCACACAGTACTTTGTATTTTTATATTGATATCCACTATAGTGAAATAATTCTTTTTATGTGGAATTAATAATTACTCGGAATGGAGATAACAATGGGAATTTTTAAATATATCCAAATGAAAGTTGTGTATACTGATACTACTTTCCCATCTGCTCTAACTCTGCCTTTCTTACTATCTTCTTTTCTTGGTTAGTTTAATTGATTTATGCCAGCTGTTTCCATATTAGGAAAGTTAATCCTTTGTAATATTATTGTTTCAGTTTGTCATTTATATTTCAATCTCATTTATTATACTTTTCCATAAAGAAGTTTTAGTTTCAATGCAGTCATATTTTTAATATTTTTCTTTATTGGTTCTGTTTTTGTCAGAACCAATTCTTAGAACTGCTTTCCCCTTCAATAGCATAACATAGTACTCACTCTTTGTTTGTTTTTTTTGTGTTGTGAAGTTTTCAGATTTTTCTCTTCTTTTTAAAAATTTATTTCTCGACACTATATTCTGGACTGTTGTCCTTTCTGACCCTCTTTGCAATAGTGCAGAGAAATTTTTAGCATCTCACAGAGAGTAAGTGATGGAGCCTGGCTTGAACCCAACAAGCTTTTGCGTTCTCAACTGCTGTCAGAGGTACCTCATATTTGGTGGAGATTTACAGTTATTTTTGGTATGAATTTTCATCCTAACACAATTGATGCTTCCTATGCAAGGACAATCTGTTTTACTTAATATAGAAAATGCTCATGTTTATTACAGTGGTCAAAACAGAAGCTGGTGCCATTTATTTTTTTCTATATTTTTAGACTCTATCTTTAAATGAACTCAAAGCCATTTATGGATACTATCTGCTATATTTTGTGTCTTCGTGGTCATGTTAAAGAAGAAGAGTGTTCATACAATATTTAGACACTGGAAAAAATTCAGAGATAGTAGACATTATCATGGGATCATTTAATCAGTAGTGAGCCTGACATAGAATCCCATTGTTTTAACCTCCTAATTCCTAACTCCTCTGTATGATATTATCTTGAAATCTAGCTGTTACCCCTGAACTAGATAGGGAAGCTGCCTTTGCATTCCAGAGCCTGTCTCAAATTTAGATGAATAAAATTTAAAGAAAAAAAACAGAAGAAAGAAAGAAAGAAACAACTAGAAAAAAAAAAAAAAAGAAGAGAGAAAAGAGACAAAGATGGAAGATGTTACTTCCTAGCATGATAGAACCTAAGTAGTAGCGACCTTAGAGATTGACCTATCAGCACCCGGGAAGATAAGTGCCTAGCTACTAACTGAAAGAGTATAGCCTGTCTCCTAATTGAACCCCAGGATTCTTTTTACTTTACTCCATAGAAAAATGTCATTCATCACATTTCTTACTTGATGATGATGGATATGTGGATACAGGCCAAACATATATTTTGCTTTAGGTATAATAGCAACCAGAAAAGTTAAAATAGATACATTTATTATTGTAGATGAGTACATGCATCTTATATTTCGGAAGTTTTTATCCCCTATATTATATTTTGAATTATTTGGTAAATTTACCAACTGTAATTCAAATTGTTATAGGTTTTTAGTTAAATCAATGCCTTTAATGATTTAAAAATAAATAAATAAATAAATAAGACTTAAAAAAAAAAATCTTTTCTTTCTTTATGAGTTAATATTTAGAGTGACCAAGGAGAATACTGGCATTTGACACACAGCCATAATTTATGATTACATAATGTTTTTATTACTTAAATGTCATCTCTAGTAGTTATTTTTATTTATTTATTTTTTTTGCCTACTTAATGGATTCGAGGTATGAGTGCTGGGTTCAGGCCAATAAGCCTCTTTCATGGTTTACAGCTTTACTATCATTTTCTTCACTGCAGTACATTAAAAAAAAGAAAACGAGATGAGCTTACACGAGTGATCTCTCAGCTGGTTGCAAGTTCTCCATGTTCGCTGTCTTACCTCCCATTAAGTGAATTAGAATGGACTTGCTGGTTCTCTGCCTGCCTGTCTCCCTCCCTCCCTCCCTCCAGCACTCCCTCGCTCTTTCTCTTCCTCTCTCGCCCTTCCTCTCCTTTTCCTTTCCCCTCTCCCTCTATCTCCCTCATCCCTGCCAACTCCCCTCTCTCTCTTCCCTGCTCCAGTGCATGTAGGTCTAGAAGGAGAAACTCAAAAGGAAAAAGTGATCAAAGAAAACACCTTTTATACACATTCTTTGCTCTCCTGTTGTTTTTCGGGGCTTCTAGCAGTGATATAAGGTTCTGCTTATATAACCTTAGTAGGTATAAGTAATAATTTACCTTAGTTGTATATTGTCATTTATTCTTTTTATTCCTATTTCCCTTTAATTTGTTTTGGTGGCTATAAAATTCAAGGATGGATAGCCAGGGGTTAGAGCCAGGTGCAGTGTACACAGTGCTTACTAAATCTCCATGCTCTGCTGATGCCCTCGGGGCTTGCAGTCCCTCCTCAGACACCTGCTCTCATCCTGTACGTGGAGAATGCAGTACTTGGTGAACCTAACATTCTGAAACTCTGATTCCCTGAGACTTTTCAGGACATTGAAACACTTCCTGACAGTGAGCATCAATGAGCATTCCCAGAGATACACTTATATGCTAACCTTAAATAAAGTAATTAAAATTTTATTTTAAATTCCGTGGACACAGTGGGAACTTTACCATTGGTAGAACTCACTGAGCCATCAAATGTGATATGAGCCTTTTTGTTGTTGTTGTCACTTGGTAGCCTGAAACAGTAAAACTGGATCTCAAAAGGGTCTATGTTATGAAAGAAAATAGCTTAAACCTTTAGTTCTTACTTTTTACTATCTCCAACATATCTTTACTTGAGTTACCAACTGGAAAATTTCAGTTACTCAACAAAATAATTAAGACTCTCTAGCACTGATTTAAGTTTTTTTTTTTTTTTTTTTTTTTCCTTAACACAGCATGTCAGCTATTTTAATTTGGTAGTGTCTTATTACTAAAGAAAATTGTGTGGAAAAACACTGCTCCTTGAAGCCTGCCATGCTGATCTGTATCAGCAGTGCATGTGTTCTTCAGATGTTCTCCACAGATGCAGACGAGGGTTGCATGGCAGCCAGGGACAAAGCACCATATGGCTGTGATGAGGTGAACGATGATAAAGGCACATGAGAGACGGGAGGGGAGATGTCACAGCTTGTCAGTCTTTCTCCCTAAAGAAAGCTCTGGTGACAGGGGAATGATTGAAATGGCACGTTTGGGGTCCCTGGGCATGGAAAAGGGATAAACAATGACTAGGAATTCAATGACAGAAACTCAAGGGAAAGGATGGGAACAAAGGGAGCTGGGGATCAGCTATAGAAGCACAGCAATCCTGCAGTTGGTGAGAGATGCCAGGAAGAGACATTGCTGGGAGAAATGATTAAAGGTGGCCTCACAAAGCCTTGGAAAAGTGACAGATGGAAAGGGTACAGTGATTAGTAAGAAAATACGGAGAAAGAAAAGAGACCTGGAATGAAGTAAATTTTTGTAGGAGCAGTCAAGTGGAATGATAAAATGGAAAACAAAGGATGACTTTTTCTCTGCCACCTATAAGGGAACTGGGGAGAGGTATTGAGGTGACCAAGTCCTGTCTTTGCATAAAGGAAGCACCTTCTTCTCCAACTTACCTCACTTCTTAGATTTAGCCCAAATCCTTCCCAAAGCCTTTCAAGTAGGATTTCCAGATTTCCAGCCAGACATTATGACACCAGGCCAGCAAAGACAGACTTTCTGCTTTCTGGATCAAAAGACAGACAAATAATAACCTTTTTTTTTTTCTTTTTCTTTTTTTTTTTTTGCATACAAATCCTATGGTAGTTACTGTGAGCAGCCCTTAAAATCCATTTCTCATTATCACTTAACCCTACATGTTAAATATTTTGAATCAATTTTCAATGTGGAAAATAAGGCTCAGAGAAGCTAAATAACTCTTTAAGTCATATAGTCAGAGAAGAGAGCCAGCATTCATCTATTTAATTGCCTTTTTCTAGTCAGATTCATCTGTTTACATCAGTGGTGGACTAGGCACCTCCCAAGCTTCTTGTGGTCCTTGTTCCATCTCGGGTAAGCTCTTTAAGAGGTACTTGCCCCAATAAACAAGGTGAAAATAAATCACTAAAAACATAAAATGTATGCTTTTACATACATGTAATGTACAGATTTAATTATAAATTGGTTATACATCGGTAATACATTTGATTATACATTGGTAAACCAGTTTACCAGATATTATTTTCCTTCTCTTTTGGTCTTTGGAAAAGACTTCATGCTCTGAGAGATATAGTTATCTCTGCTGATATGATAATACTTTCCAGAAGTCGTTTTTCATCTTATTTCTGTGGATGGCCATAGGTAATCTTTCTTAGCATGCAAGCTTGGTCTGATAATACTCTTGGGATGGGATAAAAATCAGGCTTGTGATAACAGATCCCTAGGTTGTCCTCTGGGTGCAAGTCAGCCCAAACCCTCTTTTCAGGTTTTCTTTCTTAATGCAAACATTATTTCTCTCAAGAACTATTCCTGTATGAACACAGCTTCTATATCCTTTGGTGGATAGTTGGATTTATGGAATATTTTTTCCTCTCCATTTGATCCAGAATGAAATATTCTCACCCCAAAGCTGCATTCCCTTGGAACCTTCCTCTAAATTCAGTTTTTAAATCTGCATGTAATTTATTAGCAGAATAATAATTATTAATATAACTAGCTCGCAATAATAGCACAGTCCTTTCACTGTACATATTCTCAAATACCCATTTTAGAGGGTTCTGAAAGGGAATTTTTAGTCAAATTATAATCATTATAATTTCATGGACTTGCAAAGCCTTTCATTTAGCTAACACTGCAAGAATGTATTAGATGCCTAGGACGTGAGTAAATGCACTGTGCTAGGTTTGGAATTAAAGTGAACAGTTCAGACGTGGTTCCTCCTTTTACAGAGCATATCATTTGGTATAGAACACCAAAGAGTGACCACATCTTTCCCGTGCAGTGCAGGAAGTGTCCTGCGGAGACGCTTATCCTGGTCCTGTAAACGCCCAGAAAGGAGACATCTAAGCCAGGGTGGACATCAGGGAGATGACACCTAAGCTGAAATCTGAAGAAGAAGCCCAGGTCAGAGCAGAATAGCAGTTGGAGGGAGACATTCCAGCTCAGGTAGCAGCACACGAAAACCACAGAGATGAGAGCACGAGGTCTTCAGGGAACTGAGCAAGTCCAGTGGGGGAACTGAGAAGCAGCAAGGAGCCAGCTCTGCAGCTAAAGCCTTGGGAACGCCTCAAGCCAAGCTCCCCACCCTGGAGACCTTCACTAACCCCCGCCCAAGTCCACTGAGAAAGTAGAGCTGTGATGAGAGGGGAGAAGAGGGGGAAGCTGGGTAGGACAGATGGCAAGAGCCGACTTTCCAACCTGAAATTCGGGAAGTGGATTAAAACAGGCCTTCATCCAGTGCCTTGCACATAGAGAGCCCTCCATAAATATCGAAAGGGTTAGTTCTTGGATACATACACTGGTTTTACCAAAGAAAATTCATACATATTTCTTCCAATTTCATAGCACTATGATGGTTTATAAAATAATAACTAGGTTTCTGGGAACAGAATAGAAATGGTTTAGTGAGAAAGTGTGTTCTGCTTTCTAAACAACTACCTTACCAAAAGTTTGTAAGTAAAAGACTATCTCAGATTTTATAATTATCTTATATGTATATACCTTATGTCATCAAATAGTTCCCTGTTCTCTCAGAGCAAAATTCATGTTTTAAAAATAAATAATTCTTCAAGCGTAACGGTAGGAGCTTGATATTCACTAACTATTGGTTATTCATTTTTAGATATTAATTCACTAAGTTGTTTTATGTAAAGATTAAGATTCAATGAGATATTGTAGTGTTTAACATCTAATATTAAAATTAAAAAATGGTTTCACATCACTATTTTTAAAAAATCCACATTTCTTAGTTTTACTAAAGTTCTTAATACACTAGCTCAAAAAACTATAATTCTTTGCATTTTGAAAATAATGTGAAACTTTAATAAAATATTTTTTTTTTGTAATTTTCAACCATATATAGTGAAGCTGCTTTTTGGTAAGCTTGTGAAATTACTTTGTGACTTATAAAAATGTTAATAAAAATTTCAACTTTACCTAGTTCTCCATTAGACCATTAAAAGCTAGATTCTGATATCAAGGGAGCATCAGTACGAAAAACAAAATGCAAAAGGAAAAGAAATAGATGTTTGGCCTTAGGAGAATTAAATGTTCCTATCATTTCACTAATCACATGTTATCTATTTACATTTTATTTTTATTTAATCTTCAAGTTAATAAGGAAATGCAGTGAATAAAGCATCTAGTTGATCAGGTAGCTACATTTACAGTATTTTAGTTAACAGTGTGAGGAGTGACAAGGAAATAAACCTATTGGTTTGATGTTCAATGCAAATGAAATATTTTTGTGTTTTATGAATGTGTCTTATCTTTCATATGCCTCGTAGGAGTGGAGGTTGGGCATTGTTAATAAGCAAAGAGAAAAATTAATATCCATAAACACTGTATGGTAAAATTCTGACAGAAAAAAAGTCTCTAGTATCTAGAGGGAATGGGCTTTATAGAAAAATTAACCCAATAATGTAATTGTTACCAAGACTATTAGAATGACATCATAAAAATGTTGTTATTTTTGGTTTCAAAACTATCCTTTGCATTTATATTATGTTCAGAAATTACCTCTTTTTCCTGGATTTTGTTATGATAAATTTTTTTAAAAGAGGTTCTTAAAAACAAAACAAAAAAAAAGACTGTTATAATGTGGCAAATTTGCCTCTTCTCCATGACAACAGATAAAAAAGCTGTAACCATAGCAACAGTAATGGGCCAGAGAGATTAGGACCAGACTGGAGATTAGGCCTCCAAGAGCAAAGAAAAAAAAGTCCTGATTGGTTCCTTATTGAGACCTTCTGTGAAGACAAGTTACTGTGGAGAGAAAGCATGGAGGATTAGTAAGAACAAAATTAATTCCCCTGTATAAAGTAAGAAGCTATTCTTTTGTTAAAAAATGTGTCCCTTCCCTTTCATATAACGACTGTTTAAACTGAAGCGAAGAGTCTATGATTAATTCTATTCTGAGTTTTATCTGTGCCGTCTGAGGCTAGACTACCTCTATGAGAAGACACTCCGCGAAGCCTGGGTAGAGATGGAGCATCTGTGTGCAGACTCCCCTTGCTCTCCTTGGCAGCCCTGTGTGGGTAGAGAAACCAACTCATTTTTGCCGTGTTACCACCTCTATGTGAGGTGCTCATGAGGGAAAAAGATTTGAAAATTTCTCTTTTAAAAAATTATTTTCTGTTTTCATGGAAATTCTTGAAAGATTTTTAAGTCAATATTAACCACATTTTATTTTTTTTAAAAAAAATCTTTTGTAAAATAAATCTAGTAAGGATCCTATTTCTTTGATAAAATGTATAGGTTTTATATTTTGAGAAAAAAGTGCTGTGATTTTACATTGGGGCATTGATATAAGGGGTATTTGTTATTTTTTAAATGATAAATTTATAGACATGAGAATGTTCAGTCAAACTGTATGAATACTCTTCATTTTAAAGGATTTTGCCCAACTGATTTCTAAAAAATCTGTACTTACAAACTTCAACTGACATCGTAAGAGAGTGCCCCTCCCTGGTCAACACTAGATAGTAACATTCTCTAAGTCTTACCACTCTGACAGATTTGTTTTTTTCAACAGACTGTTCAGACAAACTTTTTAGGTTTTATTTTAATGCACATTTCTTTTATTTGTCAGGTCGTACCCTATTTAAAAACAATATTCTTCATTATTTTATTGATTTTTAGACATTCTTTCTGTAGTATAGATATTGACCATTGTCTGTTAGTTGTTTTGCAAATGCTTTGGGTCAGTCTTTCCAAAGGAAACAGCACCTAAAATAAGTCAAGAGCAAAGCAGGAGTTAAGTGAATGAGATGGGCTTGGTAATGAGCAGGAGCTGCCTGTGCAAAGGCCCTAGGGAACTGCAAGCGATTCAGCATGCAGAGAGCCCACTTCGTGTAAGCAGCAAAAAGCCAGGAGTCTTCGTGCAATCTGCACGAGGACAATGACCTCATCTGCTGTCACCACCCTCTCCTCTGTGCCTAGAAGGGCTGGCATGGGATAGATGCTCAATGGACTTGCTGAATGAGGAGATTTAATGAGTGCTGCTTCCTGTGGACACCTATAGGCCTCCGCTCAAGGTGATGTTTTTCTGGCAACGAGAAACACACTAGGCTGTTATGCAGGAAAGTCAGTGCCCTTGTAACCACCCTCAATTAGTAGAGGATGAGTGGGAGTAAATATCCCAACTTGCTTCCCCCTCAGTGATGGATCGCTCAGGGGCTTGTGCCGCACTTACTCCCAGAGTCCCCAGCGGGGTTACCCTTCAGTGTCCCATAGTGATAACTGCCAGATAACTCCTTTTTTTTCCAGCCTGCACTCCCTGCTGTCTCGAGTCCAGACTCCCCACTGATATTTCCACATAAAGTATTTGCACTGAGTCTTTTTCTTGAGGCCTCTTTGTGGAGGAGGCCACCCCATGAAAAGCGATAAACAGGAGCCAGGCTAGCAGGCAGACCGAGAAGTTCAGCATTTCCCCGAGATGAAGAGTAGACACAGAGGATAAAAAGCGGGAGAGTGACACGACCAGATGGGTCTTTTTACAAGCTAATTCCGGATGCCGTGCAGAGAATACATTTGAGGGAGGTGAATGGAAAGAAAGCAGAAGAGCCGGAGACAGTGTGGCAATTCTGGCGAGATAGAATGATGGCATGGTATAAACGTGGCAGTGGAGGTAGAGTGGATTTAGTAGATGTCCAGGAGGGAGAATCCAAGAAGGGGCTAGCGAGTCAAGAATAGGCATCTATTGGGGTTTCCTGGGGTATGCGATTGAGGGGACAGTGTAGACACAACTGAGTTAAGCAGCCTTGGAGGAGAAGCAGGCCGAGTCGGCAGCGAGCGGGGAGGAAAAGGATGAATTATCTCTGGTGTGCTAGTTTGAGCTGTCCATGGTGATTGGAAGTAAAGGTGCTTGTGAAAAGGCTTAATGTCATCCATATGTTTGACAGAGATGCTACATATCCAGGCGCCAGCCTTTCCCCTCCCCTTACCACTGTGCCACAAAAGATTGACTGACTTGCTGCCAATCTTCCATTTATTTCACATGCTGTGCTGATCAAGAAAGCAAGGGGAAATTTTATCTATAAAGAAGTCGCCTAAGAATCTATGGAGCCAGAAATAACTTTGAAAGCTTCTTGCAGTTCTTTAAAACCTCTTTCTTTGTGTAACTGGTATGTATTGTAAATTGATAACATTTCTGGAACCACTGGGAAATGAGATACGCACCCTCCCCCAAAATGGATTTTCCAGTTAACAGGAGGTTAGTTCACAGCAGGAATACTGACTCAGCCAGCCCCTTAAGAGTGTGAATGCAAGAAGACCAACTTCGATAAGAATTAGGAAAAATGGCTTACAAAAAAACAGTTTGTAGATTAAATGTAGGCAAATGGGTTCTTGTGATTTGGGGCTAGAAATCACCTGTCAAAATAAAACACATGTTCCAAAGAATTGGAGACGTGACCACATAAGAAGAAAACAGAGCTGTCCAGCAAAGATGAATTATGAATTCACACACACTTTTAACAGAAAACTTCTATTACAGATTATAAATGCCTCAAATGCTTGGGGGAAAAAAAACAGCTTTTAATTGTTGATGATTCAGTTATTCCTATGAATAACAATTACTAAATTTTGCTATAAATATAGTGGTATTCTATAAATGTGGTACAATTATATATCTTTATGCTTTGTAGAATGTTTTCCTGTCGTTTCCCTCATTAGCAGGTAGTCCATGAGAACCATTTCTACTTTTTTTTTTTTTTAGTTTCCATCAACTTTAATGTGCTGCTTTAAATTTTCTGTGGTTTTAGAAAATACATAAACAAGTTACTTTGAATTGTGTCTAAGTATAAAGAGGCTCTGAGTGAATTAGGTTTTATAATAACTACCTGAGGCATTTATCAATATGTGCAAGTCCATGGTTACATTTCCGTGTTTCGTACCTAAACAGAACATTTATTTTTATGGACATGTATCTCATGAGTACTAGAAACTGGAAAACTATGTAGTAGAATCATATGTGCTATTAATTAGCCACCCTCTTATAAACTCCAAGAAATTCTACATACCTTCGATTCCATTTCTTTGCTTTCCCTTGTTTTTCTTCCTTCAGCTGGTTTGTGAACGTACCATCCTGTGTTTGCTGATGGGTCATCTTTCCCGCCCATGGCGGCAGCACCTCTGACAATCTTCTCTCTTCCTCCTCAGCTATCCCGAGCCCCAGTGTCCTCCCGTCTGCTCCCAGAGACGTGGTCCCTGTCTTGGTTTCTAGTCGGTTCATCCGTCTCAGCTGGCGCCCACCCGCAGAAGCAAAAGGCAGCATTCAAACCTTCACAGTCTTTTTCTCCAGGGAAGGTGACAACAGGTAGGTACTACCAGTAAAATTCAGCCTAATCTTACTCCGTCTCCTTAGATGTATACCGTGAAGTGATGGCTGCAGGAGATCTTGAGCAGGAACTCGGGGATCATGTGAGTTGTATACTCTGTGCCCCTCACTCATTACTAAATAAAGGCCGTATTCTCCATTGACTGTTTTGTTGTTGTTGTTTGTTTGTTTGTTTGTTTTTAGCAGGATTGTTTACAGAATCAAATTAAATTATTTATAGAAAACTTTCTTGAAAAGAGACAGGCATGTGAATATGTGGTTTCAGGTTGTTTTTTTCTTTTAAAGTTTCTTGATTTTCATAGTGATAGGCAGAGAGCAGAATTATGCTGTATGTTGCTAGAACAGTGCATGAAAGACCCACTGTGGTTGCCATCGAAACACTGGCATCGACGTCACGAGATCCCAAACTAGTTTCTTAAGGTCATGAGATGTGTGTGATCATAACTTCTCTGAGCCTTGCTTTACTCTTTAATAAAGAGGAAATAATAATACTTACCTTGAAAGGTTTTCATTAGGATTGAATTAGGTTATATATATAAAGGTCATACAAGAGTTTCTACTATATGAAAGAAGTTGTTGCTAATATACACATATATATTATTATCGACTAAGCAAAAGTGAGCTGAATGTGTCTGGTGTCAAGAGTACAGTCTACTGTTGTTCGTTGTTGTTTTCTCAACATTTTCCCCCTCAAAATCTTTCACAATTTTAAGACTGTGAATTCGGATTTATAAGTCTAAGGTACATACTGGATAAGTTCCAATCTCTTTTATAAGAATAAACTATGTAATATCTTTTCTTATTTCTTTAAGTTAATTAAACTTAGTGCTCCATATTTGATGATTCTAATGTCTTCAGTCTTTGTGAGTCTGATTCGTGATTTGCTCTTGCTGATTCTTCCTCACAATGACTGCTTCCTCCCATGTTTGGATGATTCTCGCTCGTTAACTCCAGTCCTTAGAGGTTTAACTGAGGGAATTTTTGAAGCCAAGGTTTAAAGCACATACTCCTGGGAGGATTTGCTTTACCAAAATGAGCCCAAGTTAAACAAAACTTTATTTAAGATTTATTTGATCCATACAAGTCTCATTCTGATATTTTATTGGTTGTTGAAAAGTCCATTGAGTATGATAATATTTGTTTTTCTGACATTTTTCAAGTATCAACTAAAACGAACAAATACAGACTTCTGGTAAAGAATTCTCAGGGAGATTTTTTTTTTCTTTTTTCTTTTTTGTCTATTCCAGCTAAGGATGAGATAGCCTTGTATATTCATTCATGAGTTCTTTCATGAAGCTAATTTCATTTTCTAGTTCACCCACTGAGGTTTGCTCTTCTAGGATCCTGGCTATATACAGGATTTCCCAACCAGACCTTTTATCCTACTTTATCTGCAAGCTTTATTTCTTATTCTTTTCCCTTGGTGGTTTCTAAAATTTCTAGCTCTAGACTTCTATCAATTGGCAAATACCTTGAGGCAAACACCAGATCCACAGGTCACTTTTCTCACTATGACAATTCTCTTACTTTGCTGCTACCATATTCATGGATAATTAAAAATAAATAAATAAATAAAAGAGAGTTTGAATAATTTACCTAACATTTTAGGTGTGCTATACACATAAGGATTTTTTATATAACATCTAGTTTGTCATATTGTTTGAAATGAAATTTTGCAATGTTTGTCAAATGCCCATATGATTGGTATTATTAGTATATGTCATTATTTATTGACATTTGGACAAGTACATTTGAATACAATAAGCATGTTCAGTGTTTGGGAAAAAAATTATTTAAGATTAAAGCAAAGCCTCTCTGTAAACATCTCACTTAGAAGGAATCAGAGAGGTAGGATGCTGTCTTAATAGACCTTTCCATTCTATTCCTTAGGCATTTTCTAAGTTTCTCTCCTCCCCACGGGCCTTTGGATTTCTATAATGCCAGTTAGAGGTGCTCAAAGAGATCAGCATGTGAAAGCTCAGTTTGCTTCATAGAAACACTGTGTTGCCAAATTCCCAGACTCTGTAGAGAAGAACACCTACTTACAGATGTCCTCGGCAGGCCTCGTTGTGCCTCTTACACGGGGAGGGAACTCATCTACAACAGATGAGGATTTCTGTGGAGCAACTAGCGTCTTTCTAAAGTGTCTGTTGGCTTGGCTGGGTTCTGAGTTCTACATCGTTTCTTCCACGTTAAACCTCCTCTTATGTATAACCAATCTAAAGGGGACACCTATTGGTAGTCAGGGTTCTCTGGGATGTAGCTGCTGCTACCTTTATCCCTGAATAAGGACCATGTTCACTTTCTGTAAAGTTTACTAGCCAAAGGAGATTTAACCTGTTTCATGCATCTATGTATATGAAATAATTTTTGGTGGTGGTGGCATGAGGAAGTAGAGAGGAGAGAAGGAGGGAGAGATGGAGAGAGAGGGAGAATGAACAGAAAGAATGAACGAGAACTAAGTGCCCCGATGAGTTCTAGTTGTTTTTAGGGTTGAACTCACCCCAATCTTGGCTATCGTCATTCATTCTTATGGAGAAGAATGGACTAGATGGCTGTAGTGCTGGTAGAGAGCATGTGGGGAGAAACTGGGATTCAGGTGTGAGGCTTCTGGTCTCTCTAATTTGCGAGTGCATTAAACACATGATGATCTTTAGGAACACCTTGGGGTTTGAAAGAGACAATAATGGTTGGGCTGGCCAGAGTGATATTCAGTTCAAAATGCTGCAGTGTGATAATCAGATGGGACAGTACAACTTCTCTCGCGCTGTGTCTCAAAATACTTTACTTTCTGGTTCACAGCAACAGTTGAAGTATATCTTTTCTTAAGTTTCTTTTTTTCTCCCCACGATTTGACCTGGCCTTAAAATGAAAGGAAAGAAATTACACACACACAGCCTGTGTTCCCTAAGATCATTCATTACCATGAAGAAACAAACAGGTATTTGTTTTAGTCTTATCTCTGCGTCTGTTTAACTCTGTGACCTTTTGATAAGTCTCCTAAGTTCTTTGGGTCTCAGTGTGTACAGTCCTGAGAGCTGGAGGTAATCATTCTTGCGCAGTAGCCTTGATGTATCCCCATGGATTTCCTGGAGGCGTCTTAAATCTAACCTGTCCAAAATCATCCTCACTGTCTCCTTCTTAAATATACTTTTTCTTCTCTTTTCTTGGTTTATATTAGTACCTTTTATCCTGATGACCAAAAAGGGGCAGAGGGAAACCTAAGTCATGTTTTACTCCTCTCTGCCTCTCAATACTGCCCTTAGTCATCGAATCATGTCAGGTCCAATTTGGCCACCACTCAGCCATGCTCTTTGTATACTGTTTTCTTCATTGTCACTTACTTGATCACTGACAATAGCTTCTCATCTTCTAATCCATCCTCTTCACTGTCCGTAGTTACCTTTTTGGAATACAGTTTGGATCACTCACTCCACTGCTAAAAAATGTGAAGGTTCTTACATTTACATATAAAATTTTTACGAAAAGACAGCACGTAATAACTTTCAAACTCCTTTGAAGAAGTCTATCTCCAAACCATCTATAGGTAGAGAGTGATTTCTATAATCTATAATGGTTAAAATATGTCACCGAGTTCCAAATGGCTAGATTTGGAAATGGAACTACTGTTTATCAGATGTGTGACTTCTGTGTATTTGATTATGTAAAAAAAAAAAAAACAAGAATAACATCTTTCTGCCATAATTGACAAAGGGAGGATAAATTCTAACTCTCATAACTAGTTGAAAGAAAGAATTCAAGTGAAGCATCCAGGTCAGTCACTGCACATAGGCAGGATAGAGGGGCTTGGAATGCTGTGAGCTCAGAGACAATATAGAAGAAAAAGGTTGCAAATAATGTTCAAAGGGTGGTAAGTAAGTAGGTAATAATAATAATAATAATAAAAGTTGCTATTTTTTAAGGAACCATTTATTTTCATAACTGCTCACTATTTACTACTTCTAAGACCATTTTGTCCTTTCTTTATCTATTGAAATCTTTCTTATCTTCCCAGCCCAAGGATCAATCCTTAGTTCCCCCTAGGCTGGTGACTCCCATGGTCATGTCAGGGTCCAAGATCTTCAACACCAATCACTGCAGCCTCTCCGTGATCTCTGTTCAGACATCACACTTTCATTTGACCCACTAGAAGCTTATTTTTCTGTCTTCTCTTTAGGACTCTGATGACAGTAACCTTTGGGTCCATAGGGACCAACAATTCAGTGATTCTGTTGTGTTTTCATTGTTTCTTATCCTTCATGTTTTCCTTCACTTGTTAAATAGCTAAAATGTCATGGCCAATTATTATAAACACCAATGTTTTGCTTGCCACGCTCTCATTTCATATTAATTTCTTGGCAGATACCACCACACATAAATGTAATTTCCCACCTACTCTTTACTTGCACACTTGTAGGTGAATATAATAAGAAGAAAATATATAATTGTTCTGACTAGTCTTTAACTTCGTAAACTATTCATCTTAAGTTGCCCCTTACTTCTGTCGGAGATTGTATTACACGTATCAGTCAGCCCCTCTCACACATGCTTCTAATAATATTGCATGCCTTTTCTCTCTTCTCAAATCTCTGACACCTTCCCTCTTCACTCACTCTTAGTGGCTTCTCATTTCCTGAAAAATAGTAGCAATCAGAAGGGAAGTTCTATAAGCTTCCATATCTCATTTAGCCACCCCAGTGTGTCTTTAAGCATATAATCTGTCTTTCCTAAAATTTCTGCAGCAGAACCGCACAGGCTCTTAACTAAGTTCAAACCTTCACTTCGGCACTAGATCCCACCCTTCCTTACAAACAAAACTTCGGCCATTTTTTCTCTCTCCTCGTCATTGATTTTTCCCACTCTCGTGGGTCACATCCATCAGCGTACAAGCAGGCAATTGTATTTTTTTATTGCAACGAATTCTCCTTGATCCCATTTCTCCCTCCTCTATCACTCCATTCTCTCTTCCATTTTGTAGCAATGTTCCAGAAATTGACTAACTGTTTTCCAAAACCTTATCTCATATTCTAATCATGATTCTGTCCCTAGAATTTCACTGCCACTCCTCTTATCAGAATTTACCAGTGACCTCCATGGTGCTGAACCAAGTAGTCAGTTTCTGGCTCTCACATTACTTTCATAGTTAGCAAATTTTGTCACATTTGATTACTTCCCTGTTCGTGAACTCATTCTTCACTGGGTTCTATTACACACAGTCTCTGGGTTCTACTCCAGTGCCTCTGGCCATTGATTTTTAGGCTCTTTTACTTTTTACTCCCAACCATCCTTATCTGTGAATATGGGCTTGGCCTAACACAGAAGCTTTGGAGATCTTTTTTTCATTCATTTGGGACTTTATATTTTGTCATTATGCTGATGTCTTCCAAAAATGTATCTCTGATCCTGACATTTTACCTGCATCATGCATCTAAATTCCTACTTGAATCTTCAACTTAGATTTCCACGAGTGTGTCAAGCTTATAATCAAAACCAAATACCTATTTTCCTCCAACTCAAACCCCCTTTCAAATACTTTATCATTCCGTTCGTTCCTCCATCTCAGTGAAATCTATGTATTTCTCATTAATCAGGCCAGAATCCTTGGAGTAGTCCTTAATCCTTTTTTTTTTTAACATCCTATACCAAATTCATCATCAAATCTTGGCAGTACCATCAAAATCTATCTGGAATCCATGAAACAATATGATACCTGATATTTGCTACAAAATAATACTAAAAGACTGGTTATGACTTCATACTTTGGTCTGAGTGATGGGAATAAAATGGTTTATTATATTATTGCCTCATTTTTACATCATCCATAATGGTATTTTCCATAATAAAAAGTTAAAATCAAATAAATAAATATAAATAAAACATATGATATCACTTCTCGCTTCATTTGACTACCATCAAGTCTCATCTGAACTATGCCAACAAACCTCCCAAATCATTTCTCAGCAGAGCAGCTAAAGTAAACCTTTAAACACACATGTCAGACGGTGTCATTTCTCTGCTTCAGAACCCTTCAGTGACTCCCTATCTCATTTGGAGTAAAAACAGAAAAAAAACAGAAATCCTCCTGATCTGGCCCCTTGTCACCTTTCTAGCTTTATCACTTCTTACTATTTTCTTACTAGTTTCTCACTCCTCTGAATATACCAAGAATCCTCCTCCTTCAAGACCTTTGCACTTGCTGTTCAATCTGCCTAGAATGCTTCTCCCCTCAGAGGTCTATGAGGATTATTCTCTAACATCTACTAAGTCTTCACCAAAATGACGCCTTTTCCCGGAGGTCTGACCTGACCCCTGTTTCCTATGCTCTTTTCCTTATGCCCTTAATTTTCTTCACAGCTTTGTTACCTTCTACTTATTGCTTCCTGAATCTCCTTTCTTGTCACCAGAATATGAGCATCATGTGGGCAGGGATGTTTTTTATCTCCTTTATTCATTGAGCTGTTCTCAGCATTTAGAGGAACACCTAACCCATAGTAAATACAAAATACTTGTTGAATTGAAGCCCTAACCAAAATCTCAATTACTATGTGAAACTTTCCAAGGTCCTCCAGGTCCATAGTCATCAATTTCTCCTTCATCCTCCCCTTTTACTTTGATGACATCACTATTGTAGCACATACATACAACCTTTTGTCAGGTTTTGGCTGTGTGTGAGTATATGTATATTTCCCTCCCTGATGATTGAGACCAGTTATTATTTATAGTTCTGTGCCCAAGTATCTGTTTACATGACTTCTGGAGACATTTACTGATTGGAACAGATGTAGTAAAGGTGGCAGAGATACAGATGTGGTATTCTTAATAGATTTTTTCCTTAACTGATAAAACAAATTGTGAAAATGAGAAGGATGAATAAACTGCAGTTCAAGAAAAGCTTCTTTATTTTTGATTTAGAGAAAAAAAGTTGATTTCGAAATTCGATTCCAATATCCTGGTTCATTTTGTGTTTTCTAGCTCTCTACTAGACTGAATATGTCGTATGTTTCTGATCTGTTCGTGGTGATGCTAGTTTGCTCATATTCCTTTATTTAGCTCCTTAATAAAATAGCCTTTTAGAAGGTAGTAGATTGGATTTTTGCCTTGGATTAGCGATGACTTTGTTAGGCAAATTACTCTAGCTCAGATTATCATTAATCTCTCTGACTGGTTAAGGGTGTTGATGATGCAAGTGCATTTTTTTTTAATTTCATCTTTTTGGTTGTTTTCATTCTGTAATCAAAGAGTAGCATAAATTCTAGAACTTGGAAGCCAGAATTCACAGACACAGACTTCCTTCAGGGATATCCAACTGTCTCCTCCTAGGACCTAAAAATCATTAGAGTTGAAAGTGATCTTGGGAATCATAGTCCAGCTTCCTTCTACTTTGGATTTAGGGATGGTGCTTAGGGGAGGGAGAGCCAAATCCCTTGCCTAAGGCCACAGAGTAAGCAGGAATAATGAGAACAGCCATTTATTAAACCCTTACTGTCCCAGATACCAAACTAAGCATCTTATGTCAATTATCTATTTAATCTTCACAGCAAAACATTATCCAGATGAGGCTTAAAGAAGAAGTTTACACTTCTGTTGTACAGCTAGTAAGTGGTAGGACCAGGATTTGAGGCAGACCTGACTCCCAAGCCAGGTGTTCTCAATCGCTTCCTCCTAACTGGATTAACCTGGAGAAGAAAGCTTCATCTTTGTAGGATTATGACATGGATTCCTTCTATAGGCTTATTTCTGATAATTTTCTGACTTAATGGCCAAGTTGATATGCATCATTCGTTTACCACATATATAAACCACAATAGCAGACTCTTTAATGTATATATAGAATATCATATATCCCATTTGATAATCTAAAATTACTATGGAGTGTGACACAGAGCAGCTGAAAGATTACGGCCGTGCAGCTATGGAATTCAACTGCATGGGTTTCAAACCTGACTCTAATTTTACTAGCTGTGTGGCCTTGGGTCACTTACTGGTGCCTTACACTCCTCCTGTGAAATAATAATCGTACCTGACATGTAAGGTTGTGATGACTGTTAGATTAAGAAAAAGTGCCCAAAACACTTGTCCGTTGCCTGGTGCATCAAAAGCACTCGATTCTTCTTTGCTAGTGCGGTGTGCACATCGTCCTGTGGGTTAAAAAGGGAAATCAATGAAATACAGATATTTCCTAATTCATATTGAGAAAGGACTTTATCACTTTCACAAACATTAGCCCATTTGATCCTTAGATAAGACAGATATGATCATCTGCACCTTATAGAAGAGGATGCCTTGCTCTGTTCAGAAAGTCTAAAAAATATTGCCTAAGGAGCACACAACTAGTAAATATTAAAAGCAGGATTCAAATGCAAGGTTTCTAGCCCAGTGATCTCCTCACTATACCATACAAAGTAAAAGATATTTTTCCTGAAAGAGGTACATATAAAGTACTGTGGGAGTTCAGAAGAGAGAGTGAAAACACTTTCATGAGCATCATTCAATTTAATCCTCACAATAGCCCCATGAGGTATGCAGATAAGGGACTGGTATCTTCATTTTGCAAATGAAGCGGGGGAGCTCCAAGATAGCCCCTGACTTGCTCAAGGTCACACGCTTATTTTGTGGCAGAACAAAGACTGCACTGAGTCTTTCCAATCCGCAGCACTATATGCTTTATATTGCTTCATGCTGCCTCAGAAACCTGTTCTCACTGCTCAGGATGAGAGACCAGCTTTCCATGATTGACACAGAGGATTCATTTAAGAATTCACTGTGCGTTAGGTTTTCAACATGGTGTTTACATATTCTTCCCCTGCTCTGCAGAGTTGAGGACTGTGCAGCTGATGAAGCTCGTTGTCTATGAAGGGAGTGTGTTGCGATGGAAAGAAATCCAAAGCAGCACGTTTCTGGCCCTGACTTAGAGCTTGGCAGAGTTAGCCCTCTTCTCACTCTGCCTCTCTGGAAAATGTAGAAGTCCTGGCCTTTCTGCCTCAAAATGTTCTTAGATGATTGAATGAGAGAATAGTGATCGAATTCTTCCAATGGATTTAAGATATGTTGAAAAATGAAACATGTCATTTACAAATGCCATACATAAGTGAATGACCATTATTCACTTATGAGTTGACTATGTCCAGCATTGTGTTGGAAACAATAGAGAAGCCAACAGTCTCTTTGCAAGCAGTTTAGTAACATTTAGTAACATTTGACTGATAAATATATAGCTACACACTGAGTTAAGAGCTCTAAAGGAAAGAACAATGCTTCTGTAGGAGAAGTTAAGAAATCAAATGTCTAGGCCATAATCAGATTTGCATTTTGAAAGGATGGCAGTAGCTACAGAGTGGAAGTTAGACCAGAGGTCAGCCGGTGGATGTTGGGAAGCCAGTTAGCAGGCTGTTGCAGAGTCCAGGCAAGAGATGATGGTGGATCAGACCAAGGGTGTGTCAGTGGAGATGGAGCAGTAGAGCCAGATTCTAGAGATGTTTAGGAAGCGAAATCGACAGGACCAGGTAATGGATTAGACATTAGAGGTGAGAGAAAGGAGGTTTTCAAGGATAGTTCCTAGCTCTCTGAGTTATTTAAATGGGTAGATGGTAGGGCAATTTGCTGAGATGAGGATGCTGAAAAGATCCAGGTTTGGAATGAAGGGCATAAATTCAGTTTTAGACATGTTGGTTTGACATACGTTTACAGTATTCAAGTGAGAACGTCAAGTAGGACCTTGAAAATAGGAAACTAGAGCTCTGAGGAGAGGTTTAGGCTAGATACATGCATACATACATGCAACACACACATACACATGCGTACACACATGCATACATATGTGGAATTTGCCAGCATATAGATAATTGCAGCTGGAGAAGGATAACATACGTCATACCCCAAAAATAGAATGAGAAGAGGACTCAGAACAGGGGCATTGGCTGAAACTAAACAAAATAAATAATTTGCAACCACAAACCTTTTTTTTCCCATGAAAACATAGCTTTTTATTTGTCGTTGCAGTAGCTATTTGTTATGTTACTAGATTCTGAAACAGAGATTACGTTAAAACAAGTTTTTTTTCGAAAGCCCGTTTCTCAGGCTATGCTTTTTTTAAACAATTCAAGAAAAAACAATTTTTAACCAAAATGTAGTGGAAATACCTCTGACCAAGAAAATGATCTCCATTCCGCACTGTGTTTTGCCTGGTGTTGAATCACCTCTGAACCTCCTACTTTTCTCTTCAAGATAGCACTGATTCCAAAGCCTGTGCATCTGGGGTAATAAC
Source organism: Rousettus aegyptiacus (assembly GCF_014176215.1). Taxonomy (NCBI): domain Eukaryota; kingdom Metazoa; phylum Chordata; class Mammalia; order Chiroptera; family Pteropodidae; genus Rousettus; species Rousettus aegyptiacus. The sequence continues at coordinate 79,284,442 of NW_023416287.1, forward strand.
CAGCGTGGCATCTGGGTGGCTGTTGCTGCTGTCACTTTGAACCCTAGTCCAGTAAACACTCTTTTTTCAGTTTTGAAATCTTCTTATTCTTGCTCTCACTAAAGTAATAAAAAACGCACATGGAGTGAATTAAAGATGTTTAAAACTTTTACATTAAAAAAATACATAAGTCTTTCCTCACAAAGGAACATTGATATAACTCTTCTCCCTTGAAGCAACAACTAATTAGGTATTCCCTACATCAAGACAGCATTTGTCGCTCACCTCACAGCTGTAGCTAAATGTTACCACCCTGGTACCTTGGGCAAGACAAAATGTGTTTACTTAATATGTAAACTAGAGAGGTTGTTACAATTGTTCCACTAAGAGACAGTATCATGCTTAATCTTTGAACTCTTATTGGGAATAAATTTTTTATTCCCAATAAAGACTATTAGATTAGAAAAACTTCTTTGAGTCAATCCCACTCTCTCTGTTTTCAAATAATGAAAATAAGATCCAGGAAGGTGAAGTGGTGTGCCGAAGGCCACCTGACCAAGCTGAGATGGACTCTGGAATGGAGAACTTAGCTCTCTAAGCGTTTATGAGATCATACTATGTGAAAATATTATGCAGTTATTCTATTAAAATATTTTTCATTTATTTGTGCAGTTATTTTTTTTAAAATGTGAGCACCTGCAACATAGCCATTCTTTATACCCCATGGGCATATATGCTGTCAATAAAATAGGAGTGGAATATGTCTTCTAAAATTATTCACGATTGAGTCAAAGATATGGATATGTCCATTAATACAGTGGGCTGTGTACTAGAGTAGATGTGTAAACCAAGATCAACAAAAGCACAAAAGAGAGATGATTTCATGCTACTGACATCATGGTAGGAACCTCCAGTCAGGAGATTTCATCCGAATTGGATTTAAAGAATGAACGAGCTTTTGACAAACCAAAAAGAAACCGAGTCGGGAGAAGGTAACTCCAGGCTAATTGAAATGAAACAAAATGAAATGAATGAAAGGCAGAATGACAAAAGACAGAGAAGCAGGGCTGGATGTGGTGGTATTGCAAGGCACGATGACTCATTGCCGATGAGTGTGCAAAGGTTTCAGCCACCTCTGGAGGGTCTTTGGATCTTGTGCCAAAGCTGAGATTGTATTTACCAGAGAATGACAGCTACCGCAAGGTTTGAGGCAGGAAATTGATGGATTATATATGTTAGAAGAATTTATCTGTCAATAGAAGATAAAATGGGGACAACTAATGACAAACACACACACACACACACACACACACACACACCCCACAAAAACTAGAAAAAGCTATTATTATGAGGCAATATATTATGAGTACAAATCAGAGCAGAGGCCAGTTCTAGACACAGGGGACTACAGCCTAACCAGAGTTAGGTCTCAATGCCACCTGCCCAGGTTTGCATTTCATGCCTCCATGTTTCACTTCGTGCCGACTGAGCTCAGCATTATTGTTATTGGATCAAAGTTTGTACTTTTAGAACATAGCAGTTATTTTCCAGGAAACCTCAACCATGTAACCTAGAGCACCAAACACTAGGATTTATAAGGAAAAAATGCTACTTGTTAAAGAACTTTTCTTAGTCTCCCTGTAAAGATCAAAGGGCAAGTTGCTTACAGCTTTTACAGCCAGCAGGAGGAGGCAGACTGTATATTTATGCTCTGTGGCTTTTTTAGAGAATGGATTTAGAGCAAGTATAGATTCTAGAAAGCACAAGTGGCTTATTTGCTTCATTTCAGTCAACTTATCTTGAACTTCCCCTTTTAGATACGAGTGACATTTTCATTGTATGATTTTGAACATTTTCACTCGTGCATGCCCAAATTTTATTGCCTCCTTTTTCCTTTGAAGAATGCCTGTTCAAAGGGGTATACCAATAAGTCCTGGAACACAGGTAGTTCATCTAAATTATTTAGCTGTTATAAAAATAAAGTCAGCTTTGAGAGCCGTCTTCCTTTACAAGTACCCGAGAAGTATGGTATGCAAATATGAGCTTCAAGGACGACTCTGTTGCTCAAAGGTCTCGAAGAGATATTATGAAATGACTTGTGATGGGTCATAGACAGCTTCACCCTCTCAGTGGTTTCTGAACATCCTGTGTGCCTTCTTCCCCAAAGTGCCAATGATCCAAATAGGCCCCTCCTTTTACCATTACTGTCGTATGATATCAGTACTAGATGTAGAGGAGGAAGCCCCAGATTTCATTCATAACTGTGATATCCATTAAGTGTGAGTCTTCTGGGGGGAGGGGGAGGCGATTCTCTAAATCTCCTTTTGCCTCTGTAAAATAATGATAATAAAACCACCCTACTATATAAAAGTGCTACACGAGGCAATAGATCAGTATAAAATATAAATATGAAAGCTCTTATGCTGAAAGAAAAGTAAGCAAAAATCTACATCCATAAGGCATATAATATGATTGTGAGGGTTTTCTTTTAAAAAGCGACTTATTGTCCTAAATAATCTAAGTTTAGTGGAAGGTCAGTGTGATGTGTGGTACATAGGAGCGTTACCTTTACCACTTTAGGTTACTGTTGAATCCCATCCAGACCCCTTCCCCACTATATGTCACAATTCAGCCTTGCAGCAGCTTAATATAGTGCTCTTAAATACCTAAATCTTGGGCTATTCCAGATTCATACAGGGTGTTATTGTTATTATTATTGTTATTGTTATTGCTATTGTTGTGACAAAATGTATATAGCATAATATTTACAGTTTTAAGGATTTTGAGTATAGTGTGCTGTGACATTAAATGATTCACTTTGTTGTGCAACTATTAACACCTTCCATCTCCAGAACTTTCTCATCTAACACAAATGTAACTTTGTACTCATTAAATACTAACTTCTCGTTCCTTCCACTCCCTAGCCCCTAGTGACCACCTAGGATGCATACTTTAATTATTAGCAATCCTAAATAAAATAATGCTAACTGCTATAAAAATAATGGCTCAAAACTATTTGACTCTATAAAGTAGAAAAAGGGCACTTATGATTGAAGACAGTTATTTTTTAGTTCTTCACCAGCATTTTTTGCAAATTTTGACTTTTTCTGTCATCAGTATATGCCTTCTAAGGTCACTGCGCTTGCCTGCCTCAAGCCCACAGGTGGAAAAAGAGAACTTGCGGGGAACCATATGTGTGTTTTTCCTGGAAACAGCACACATCGTATTTACTCAGACTCATTGGTTAAACTTAGTCACATAGCCCCAGGAATCACGATTCGTACCCTTAGAACTTTGTTTTTATTTTTCCTTTTGAAAGCCTAATTCGCCCTGGCAGAAAAATAGGATTCATTTGAAATATCTCCTAAAACAAATAGAACAAAACAAAATTAAACAGAATGGTGAAATTAAAACGTACATTTAATTCCACTGAGATGTAAGAGATATTATCTAGAAGTAGAAACCTTGACAAACAAAATAGTGGAGTAGCAAAGAAGGAGTTCCTTCTACATCCATTCGATTAATCACATGAGACCAATGAGGATGTAAATGTCTAAAATTATGTGTGTCCTTAAAGAATACTTGAGCGGTTCTTGTTTATTCTCTGTCAACATTCATGTCCATAGAGTTCATCTTTTCTTGATATATATTGTAAATCCAACCAAGATCAGTAGATTAATTCATTTGTTTGGAACCACTGGGGAAGTTTTTAATTGGGAAATGACTTGGACACACGGGTGTGGCTTGAAGAACAAGACAAGTAGACGCGTATTTGCAGTTTCTCACCACACAGAAAGGGATCTGCTTCCTTTTACCAGTAGCTCTTAACATAAGTACAGGAGCTCACTCTGCATGCACATCAGCACTTAGCATCTGCCTTTTCCTTTTGTGCAATGAAAGAAAATGCATTGGTTGGCCATACAGGCAAAGACCAATTTGTGGAATACTTGAAACTTCGATTCTGTCATTAGCTGGATGTTTATGAAATGCATCTTCCTGTCTACATTCCAGATGTTTCTCCTTATTTTAATAGCTTTTTGTCATCAGTTTGGATGCTCAGTTGTAAGGTGTCAAGGGAAAAGACTTTAGGTTGTAAGTTTCATGGAAATGGCAAAAACTTGACTCCCAAGTAACCATGCAGCACTTATTTGTAGGCCCTTCCGGTCAGTGTATTTCCCATAGTAAGCCTCAGAATCTTGAATTACATCCCAGAATCAACATTCATGAATAAGCAACCTTTTGTTCCACCCCTCCGCTCCAGCATTTTAACTGAGGTTTTGGCTAAAAGTATTTATGTTGAAATAATCTTTCTCTGAAACTTTCATTTCCCAGAGAACGAGCATTGAATACGTCCCAGCCTGGGTCGCTTCAGCTAACTGTGGGAAACCTGAAGCCAGAAGCCATGTACACCTTCCGAGTTGTGGCTTACAACGAGTGGGGACCAGGGGAGAGTTCTCAGCCCATCAAAGTGGCCACTCAGCCTGAGTGTGAGTATGGAAAGGGAAGAGAACATTTAGAAGGTATTTATTTTCACTGGCAATATCCTGGTTCTTTCATAGGAAGGCAATATCTGGGAAAAAATGGAAGATTTTTGAAGCAACATATTTAACTTGAGAATTGTTACAGGTAAGATAACTTCTTAACAAAATGGCCTTCCCACTTAAGCCATGTCTCCGTAATGACAAATTAACAACCATAAAGGTCTGAGCCATCCGAAGAGTCTACATATTTACTTCCTACCTGAGAGACTGACTTGCTGTACCTGCCAGTACTTCGTCATCAGCATCCAATTTCAGCCTCTTTCATTGATTTTTCAGATTTTCCAAGTTTACCTATGAGAATGTAACACTGAAAGTAAAATAACAATGGCATAGCACTTCTAAGTATGGGGACTTATTAAGGAACTTAAACATGCACCAAATGCTCTCAAGAAGCTTCCGAAAGGGAGCTGCGTCTCAAGAAACGTAAAGTGATCATGACTATCAGGCAATCTCACTAGCTTCCAACTTAAATCACTATGTTAAGCTACATGATCACAAAGTAAAGCGACTGAATGTTCTTTGACTTAGTTATAATTTAGCAATTTCTACCTTTGTAAAGGAACAGCTCCAAACCGTACATACGAAAAATGTTACTGTATCTCATAAAATTTTGGTTTTTCTATAAATCGTCTAATGTAATTTGAAAATACTGATTACTGATGAACAGTGTGACAGCTTTAATTTATTTAAAATTAAAAAAAAAATGATTGAAGAGGAGAGAGTAGGAGCATGCCAATACGCAGTCTGGGTGCTGGTATCGTGGTTGACTCTTGGCAAGCTCTTCATTCTTCCTTCCTCTTGGCCAACACTACAAAGACAGGATGATAACGAATTGGGGAGGAAGGGAACTGGGCTAAGGTGTATGCTGTACATGTCTTAGAAATATTCGCCTCCATAAATTAAACCTCAAACAGCATCTTAAGAGGCATAATAATGGGTAGGTTTCAAGTGGTCTTTAGGAAATGCAGACTCCCAAGCAGAACTAGCTAAATAATTTGCAAGACACAGAAGCTACAGCAGGGTATTAAGCCACGGTCCATGCAGGGCCCTCCTGAGATGGGGCCTCTGCACCTTCTCTGGCTGTCTCCTTGAAGCTGGTCTACTTTTGGGTTTTCTGTTCTTAAGAAGATTTTTTGCTGTTGGGATTTAAGTCACTAGATAATGTCAATTTTCTCTTCACAATGTCTATGTTCAAACTCTATTTGAGTCATCATCTTTTTTATTGACTTATTCTTCATAGGTCATATATAGAAAATTAATAACATACATATTTGGTATTTTTAATCTATAAAGTTAAATAAAAACAAATTAGGTCAAAATATACAGTTTCAGAAATGATATATGCCACTGATGGTTTAAAAACGCATTAAAAATTATCTAAAAAAATATCTTGATCAATTTTCTAATGGTAGAACTTAAACTTTAGAAGCATGTTCATTTTCAAAAGATCCAATTTCTATGGATTATCTGAATTCTTCACTTCCTAACTCCACTGGTATCCCTAGCATTGTTTTAATTTTCTGATAAAAATCCTAAGTAGTCAGCCTCACTTTCTAAGGCTAAGCAATGTTTTGGTTTGTTTTTCCTTCTTCTATCGATACCATTATTTCTAAGTACCAGTGTAAGAAATCAACTTCCAATGGTTTCTTTTTTTTTCTTTTGAACTCACTTTTTTTAATGCTAAGTTTTCTAAGACAAGGGACAGGAAAGTATTTTCTATTTTGACACTGATTAATAATGCTTCATTTCATTAAAAAAAAAAAAAGGAAAATTATTCAGGATACATTTTCTGCCATTTTTCATATTATTAACTAAAAAAAATCAGCTATGATCTGCATCACAGTTAACTTTATAAAACAAAAACAGTGGCATGATTTGATTTACAAGTACATTTAATGAACATCTACTCCATTCTTAACACTGCCCCACACTGTCTGGAGCACTTAGAAAAGCACATGTATATAATACTGGAACTGCACTTGTGGATATCAGAAACTTCTTGAGAAAGCAAATATTCTAAGTATCTAATGATAAGAAGTTGTTAAATGAAGTATTACCAACCGAATCACCAGTCAACTGTGGGCGCATTACCTGTGATGGCTGAGGCATAATGTCTAATTAATCTTTTATGCAGCCACCTTCGCAAACCCTGTTTTATTACAAAGACAACTGCCCCAGTCCTGTGTATGCCGCTCATTCCTCCTCATTCAGAAAGCAATGCGAGAAGTCGCGCAGCGGACCTCACTGGGCACTGTTCTCTGTTAGCATTTACTTTCCTTAAAAATTAACATAAATGACGACAAGACCTAAAATAGAAAAACTACAAGCCTGGCTAAAGAAAATATGGTATTGTCTCACGTAAGGAAATGAAAATGGAGAATTCTTCTGCTTTAGAAACATGAAAGAGCCTCGAATATGTGTCATTAAGGGTAGTGATATTGACCATAGAACACTAACCATATTTTAGCCTTTCATGACAGCATTGTGTTATTAAGTCACCTCTATTTGTGCCACTGTGTGGATTAAGAATTCTTCCCTTTGCAGACCATTGTTCATTTGCACAGTGACCTGATTCTGTTTCATTGAGAATTTCCATTTGGAAAAGTAATCTGTTACTGAGTAGATAGGTAGGAACAATTCAGCCTGGGTAAACAGTATGTTCAGAATATCCTTTACACGTTCAAAACCGTTAGCCAATTCCTTTTATTCATTTCGATTAAGAGTACTGTATAGCTCACTTGCTGTCTTTATTGCAGACATTAGTATAAATAAGTTATGTTATCATGACTAATAGGTACTACATGTGTATTTTATCTATTATTGTTAAATAAAATGCCATTTTGGCAATTTAAAAATATTTCTAGTATAAGGAGCACTTCCTCTTCTTCAGACCTGCTCAGCAGTACTCCAGTTGCTGGGGAAGATGGAACATCCCAGAGATCCTGTGTTCATTTCCTGCCCCAGCCCCGCTCATACCCATCCCTCTCTTCCCCTCTTCTTCTCTCTCCTTTTCCCTCTCCCTACCTCTCCTCCTCCATTCATCCCCCTCCCAGACCTCTTTCTTTCTTTCTGTCTGTCTGTCTGTCTCTCTCCTTCTTATAAGTTGATCTTTCTGTGTTTTTAGAAGTACAAAGGCTGATTTTGTTATTTGGCTAGACTCTCAGAATTTTAAAGGCAAGGGGGTTAGGGGAACATTTCCATCATTATTTCTCTCCTTCACAAAATGATCTTTTGAAAATGGCTCTCATCTGGCTATGCATTTGGTTGCTTCTTTTATCACTGTTTTTCTAAATGTGATGTAGTAATTGTACATTAAAATCACATAGCTTTTATACAAATTGAATTCAGGTTTTCCATATTATTCGAAAATATCAACTCTATTATGAAAACCATATTCTCGAGGAATAAACACTGATGGAAAATATGTCTGAAATATAAATCAGCCAGCAACTGTTTCCAAAAGTGCATACATTTTGCAGGAATCATTTAAAGAGATCAACAACCTAAGATCCACTTTATGAAATAATCGCCCAGACTAGAAAGGCTTGATTTATAGAAAGGTTTGTGTCCACTGATTATATCTTCCTTTTGCTAAACCCTGCTCCTTCCCCTGCCTTTATGGCATATAATTTCTCCACTATATTGTCAGCCAGATATAAGTCTCTGCCTGCTTAATACTTGTCTAATCTTTTTATACCACATGTGGAGAATTTTTGAATTATGATTTGGATAATATAAGATGCTGTTACAGCAGTTTAATCATGAATGATGTTAAAATGGACCACATACTGGCCAGAGGCTTGAGTTAAAATGGAAAGCCTATTTGCTAGACCTCAGCCTAATTATCCACAAACCCTTTTTTATTGCAGCGTTGTAAGTAATATTCTTAGTCCATTATATCCTTTACATGGAAAAGCTGAGTGAAAGCAAGTCGAGTGACTTTAGACTATATTAACCAGAGGAGTAAGCATATTTACTTTTTTCCTCCTTCCCTGGACTTTGTTGTTGTTGTTATTGTATTTAATTCTAATAGGGCTCTACTATATGGTTGTTATGAAAAGAACTGAGAAGCGTCTGAACATTATGTCTCCAAACACTGCTACCTGTATCCTCAGGCAAGTTTCTTAATCCTTGAGACCTCAGATTTTTCAACTATAAATTGGAGATATCATTTACTCCTCCTCTTCCCAGTCGTGAAGAAATGTGATGAAATGGGAAGTCTCTAAGCCTTAGTGGCATCTAGTAAGCACTAAATAGAGAGAAGTGTCTCACCCCTAATGGGGTCAAATAGAATCTGAATTCCAACTGCCCTGCACTTACAAAGTGCTGTGCTCAGTAGGGTAATTACTGAGGTAACAAAGCTAATGTAATACCTTATTGACAGTTTGGAACCGACTTGACTACTATATAATCAGCCATTAATATATATGTATTACTTTCCCCCTAATTATCTTCTCCCTATAATTTAACAGGCTATTATAGACTGTGTTGTCTTCTAATTTTGCTAATGGACATCTTTGCATCCCTAGCTAAATTTTGAAGTCTTACGATCAGAAAACACGCTATTATCCCATAAAATGTGTCACAGCATTGCCATTTTATAACTAGCTAGTTGGTTAAAAGATGATAGAGGACTCCAATCTGTACTTAATACATGGCAGAAATATTAAATATCAGTTACGTTATCATGATTCTATAAGTTAAGCAAACCAAGTAAATTACTGTACTGTTCTGTCCAGTTCACTTTTTTTTTTTAATCACCGTAGCTGGTTTCCAGTTATTAATGCAGTGCATGGTGACTTGAGTGAATGTTGGGGATGACTAAGGTGGCAAAATTGACCGTGAGCTAATCAACAGTGGTCCAGTTGTGTGGTGCATGATGGATTAATAGTAGAAAGAAATAAAGACATTCCATCTCTTTTTTTGGTAGCATACAAATGCTGTTGTAATTTTAAAAGTCTCTCACTGCAAAACATGTTTTTAGGTGTTAGAAGTATAAGATGTGAGAAATTAAAGCAACAGAAGGCTTAAGAAATCCATTTGGATTTAATGGTCAATTAAGGGAGGTATTATGTCTTCTACAATGATGTATATTAGTGGAAGAATTAAAGGCAGGCTTGGAAGAATGGGTTGGTTAATCACTGCTAGAAGGGTTGAAGGCAAATGGAATCACTGTATTTTCTTCATTTGTTCATTCAAAAATGATCTTTTTATGCTAAGTTATGGACTAAACTGTTCAGTACAGTAACTGCTAGCCACATGTGTCTATTTATATTTCAATTTAAATTTACGGAAAGAAAATTAAATTTAAAAGTCAGTTTCTCAAGCGTACTAGCCACATTTCAACTGTTATATAGCACTTACAATGTAAATAAATATAAAAACTAAAATTTCGATTCCCCAAAATTATTAGCCACATTTCAAAAGTTCCTATATGAATGCTGGCTACCATATTGGGCAGCACAGAGAACATTTCAATTACCCCAGAAAGTCCTGTTGAACTATACCTATCTAGACACTACGCCAGTAAATGAGAATGTAAAAGCAAGTCAAATATTGTCCTGACTCTCAAGGAGTCTAGTAGAAACCAAGCAATAGTCACCAAGCAGATTAGTCCCCTGAAAATTTTGGAAAGTTTATTATTCATTGATAATATAGACTATTTGTTTTTAAAAGACCAGAGAATCTAGATCTGAATATATTCTCTGAATATATTAAGTTCCTTAAATATTTCTCAGATTAAAAAGAAAAAAAAAGTGAATACCTTTCAAAGCAATTAAAGATCAAGAACAAAGATTACTTAGTTGTTGCTTGGGTTAAACAGTGGTACAGCGTAAGTTCAATTTCCCTAAGCAATGTCTACTGCTTCACTGTTATTCTCTTTTGTTTTGAGCACAAAGCATCATTCAGGCCTCTTCTAGTGGTATAACCAAACACCTAGAGAAGATACCTTCTTGATGAGAAATATATAGAAAAAAAACTAATTATTTCTCACCTCTATTAAGGATTCTGAAGAAAGAGGACATGAAAATGTCATCATAATGAGAAGTTTGAGGAAAGTATGGTTGGTTACTTAGCCAGGGATACAGCAGCTCCCTAAGTAGATCTGTTTTGGTTTTAATAGCCTAGTTTGGTTATATGCCCTACGAAAAGTGAAAGTAAATTGCTTGCTAAATGGAATTAGAGCAAAGGAGAGCTAAGCATCTTCAGGGATATTGTCATTTTGGTGGGGCAGCCGAATAGAACGCTACTCCAGAGATAAAACAGCCAAGCTGTGCTTTTCTACAGGACTTTTCTGGTTATATAGCTGATTTTATGGAGATCTGGTGAACATGACTAATGAAGAATAAAGACACAAAGAGAATATGGTATTTTTATCATATGTATATTTTTACATTCTCTCATCTTGAGAGCCCTTTTTGACCTATGCAGTTCATAAGAATTTATTGAGCACATACTATGTGTCAAGACTTTTATAAGCTGCTGGGGATAGAAAGCAAAATAAGGTGAGCAGGATAATGCTGAACGGATTAAAGATAAGATTTTTGATAAAAATCCGTAAGATAAATTGTTCTGAATCACACTGTGGGATCAAATGTATTTCCTCTTTATTTTAACCTGAAGTTTGGATTACAAGGTAGTAATATATATAATTTTGTTGTGTTTTAGTAACTCATTTTTAAATCACTTCACTATTTTATAGATTCTTTACTACAGTTTATATTCTGCCTGCTGTAATGTGTGGTAAATCTTGTGTGCTACATGAAAGGATAGTAATGTGACTTTAACTATTGTTTTCTAACTCCAGTGTTCCTGCACTGTTACATTGTTTTAAAAATGTTTCATTTCTATTTTTGTAGGAAGATATCTAGGGAAAAAAATAAACCCCAAATGTTCTCTAGTCTATGTAAATATTCTTTTCTGTCTCAGCCCAATCTTTCCACCTCAGGAAGCCCCAAATCATATCTAATACAGGAGTTGAATTGGGCCAGAATTTCTGATCACAGAATACTTGACAGGTACAGGGGATTGCCATGGATTGACATTGAAAAAATTTAAGGTGATGACACATGTTACTGCTTCAGGTCAGAGCTGTTCAAATCAGAGGCAAGATGTCTCTATTAGTATCAAAGAGGAAATGATCATGAGGCTTTTATCAACTGAATGTCAACGCAAGTGATCTGTTCATTGCCACCTTATTTAAATCTGTAGTCGGTGTTCTAGGTCTTTCAAATGGAAGGACAGGGAAAGATGGTTAAGAATGATGATTCAGAAGTCAAACTGGAATTGAGTTCTACCTTTTTTACTTACTAGCTAACTGGGGTAAGCCAGCTTTGCTAAACCACACTGTCCTCACATATAAAATGGAGATATCTTTGGGGATATTACAAAGCTTAAGAGAAAAATCTGTAAAATGGGACACAATAATACATCCTTGAATGATTATTCCGGGGATCAAATGAGATAATTACTGTAAAATACTTAACCTGCTCTATGGCACATTTTCAGCCCTCAGTAAATGCTAGCTGTCATAATCTGTCATAATCTTGCATTCCTCTGTTGCTGGATTCTAATTATTTCTCATGTAATCACATTACTTAACACTGCATATAATTTATTTATTTACATCTCTGCACTTTTCATACGTGTTTGAAATTCTCTCCTTCATTAGGCTATTTTATAAGTCTCTTCCATTTCTACTTTAAGATCTCTAAGAGCAGAAAGCCTGCTCTAGCTAATTCACCACATGGATCAAACGGTTAGTCTGCCATCAGTTCATTTTCATTTTCCAGATTTCGAACTTTATCTTGTCGTCCACCATTTTTCATTCATTCATTCATTCATTCATTCACTCAACAAATACTAATCGTGTGCTCCCAGTGGGCTACCTCATATTTCTCTGCACTGGGAATTCACTAGTAAAAAAGACAATGTATTTATCCTATCCTCATGAGGTTTATATTCTAGTGATAGAGAGGTATAGTAAACAAAAATAAAGCATGCAGAAGAATAAAGTAACTTAAGGGTATAAAGAATGAGGAGGATAGAGATAATTCTACAAAGGAAAATCAGGAAAGCCTTCTGAAGAAGGGGCATTTAAGAGGACCTCTAAATGAATTTTGGAGGGATGCCAGCAAAGATCTTGGGTAAAGATATTTAAGGCAGAGCAAACTACAAGTGTTAAGATCCTGGAGAGAAAGAGCAAGAAGTCTCCTGTGCTGCAGGAGAGCGAGGAACAGAGAGACTAGAAAAGAAAGTCAACGGGTTGCAGGGCCCAGCCATGAAAAACCTTGAACCCATGATAAGGAAGGTGAATTTAATTCTCATTGTGGAAGCATCTGCACAGGCAGAGGGTGACATGGTCTAATTTTCATTTTAAAAGTGGAAGCAAGGAGGCTAGAAAGGAAGCTAATGTGTCAGTTTAGTCTGGAGGTGTTAGTAGCTCAAGTTTTGATAGAAACTGTGGAGGTGCTAAAAACCGGTAGAATTCAGGATGCTTTTGATAGATAGAGACAAGACTTGCTGCTGGGTGTAGGTAGGATGGAAGAAAAGTCAGGAGTCACCTTTGCTCTTTGAGTTTTGGCCTCAAGTACTGGGCAAATTGTGGGACCATTGTCGGCATCAGAAACTGAGTAATGGGGCCATCTTGGAGGATTTATGGGAAGGGAAGGGCTATCGGGGACAAATCAAGATTTTTTTTTTTGACATTATGTTTGACTGTTAAATCGATTCAAGTTTTATTTAATTAGACTGTAAGTTCAAAGAAGATGCCCCATAATTTTAATATAAAAATAAAAGCAAATGCCACATACTGCTAGGCCAATCGCCAGTGCAGTGCAGTATTTAGCTTCTAATAGTGGCAAACTGAACAGTTATTGGAAAACATGAGAGAAACCTCCATGTTTTAAACTATAAAATACTTGTGCCCTATATGTCCCTAATGCATGCGCCACAGAGGTATGCACAAAAGACACTCAAAAATGTATCAATCGTAGAGAAGCCTTCTTCTTAGAAAGCTTCTGGCCAGGCTAGTGAAGTGCAGTTTGATGTGGTTAATAACCAGAAAAGAGAATTGCCTGAAAGGAGGCCTCAGATCTGCAGCCCAGTCTTCCCGCTGCCAAGATTTTCCAAGGAACCATTCCAAAAGGGGCAAGTCAGTGCCAAAATAAATGTTAGCTGAGAACCAGCTTGTTTTCTGATATGTACTTTGCCTGTTCATTAAATAAGAGATTGAATTGAATTCTAATGAGATGTCTTCGCAGGGATGATCAAGAGTATGAATCAGCTTCTTGCTCTGAGGCTGCATCAGAATTTTACCAGCAGAAGCCTAATGTAGGTTTACGCAAAGGCCACAGAGTTAAGGAGGAGCTTGTCTTTGGACTTCCGCCATCCCTGTTTCCCTGTTCTTTACCCTTTTCCTTATTCTTAAGTCTTATATTCTCCATTAACTCAGGGCACCCAGAAGCCAGAACATCTGAAACATAATGTTGAATCCATTAAGTACCTATGAGAGAGTGGATTGAAATTATTGGATTTTTAAAAAGAATAAACTTGGAGTTCAAAGAGTTTAAAGTCAGTCACAAGATGGGTCAGTGCACTGGTAGGAACTCTAGGCCTCTGTCTAGATTTCCAATCCAGGGTTGCTGGTATGAAACACCTCTGCTTGCAAAAATTGTGGTTCCTCTTCCTGAAAATGGATTTATCACTAAGCCAATAAGCAAAAGACATGGGGTTCTGGGCTGAGCTATTCTCTATATTTTGCTGTGGATTTCAGAGGAAGTCACTTATCTTTTCTGATTCTTAATTTCCTCTTGTAAAATAGAAATCGTACTGCCTGTATCAGGGCCGCCAGGACAAAGTGCCACGAATCAAGTGGTGTGAATCAGCAGAACTTTATTCTCTGACAGTTCTAAGCACTAGAACTCTGAAATGAACATGTGATCAGAGCCACGTTCTCTCTGAAGGCTCTGGAGGAAAATTTTTTTCCACGCTGCTTCCTGGCTTTCAGTGGCGTCTGGCAATCCTTGGCTTATCACTGCATCACTCAGTCTCTGGCTCTGTCTTCACGTGGCCTTTTCCCCTGTGTTTATGTCTCTGTGTTTTTTCCTCCTGTTTCTGTAAAGGACACAAAAAAATCTATGGTTTAAAGCTTACCTTTATCCAGTATGACTTCATCTTGACTTAAATAATTAAAAGCAAAGACTTTTGGGGGTACATTTGAATTTGGGGGGAACACTATTCAAACCAGTACATTACACGGTCATAGAAATCACTCAGATCATTGGTAAGATTCCAGGTAATCAGGTTGAGAATATAGCATGCTATGGAAAAAGAATGGTTTTAAATAACAAATATTTATTTATTTACTTTTAATTAATTAAGAAACTAACTTTTTTATTTTAAAAATAATTTCTGTTGTCTCTTAAGCAAAGAAGTGTTAAGAAGCACCCCGAATGTCCTTAAAATTATATTCGATATGCTCCTACCCTCTTTCTCTCTCCAAAATTCCAATTCTGCCTTGTAAGCTGCAGGACATAGCACTCTCTGCAAATTAAGGCCTGCAGACTGCTTAGGCAGTCCTGAAGGAACCAACAAATGAAAGGAACCGTCTGGGTAACGAGAGTCCACAGAAACTGCCAGTGAGAACGGCCCCCGCCTGACCACATGCTCAGATTTTCACTGTTTGACCTTCACTTGATAAAAACCCCATAATCATTTCCTCCCAGACATTGCTGGCAACATCTTGACTCTGATTGTAACAGCTATGACCCGGAGCAGTAATTGTGTGGCATCACCTTAAAATCTTTCAACTGCAGCCCATAGCAATCCTCTGCGCCTGCCAAATATCCTGTGAACGAGAATTCTGGCCCAACCCAACTCCTACATTAGATGTGACGAAATTACATGGGACAAAAATAATAGTGTCAGAGCTGGGATTTAAACCTAGCGTAACATTCCTACCAGAATGCTAAAGCGTGGGTATGTGTGTGATAATTTCAGGGAAATGGAAAAATAATTAATTGAAAGTTAATTGCATTTTAAATTTTAAAGTTCTTATTAGTTCAGAAAACATAGCCATGACAGTATAATGTTTAAAAATCCCAACATTATTAAACTTAAGCCAGTCTGAGTGAGTTATGCTAATCATTGTGCTGAAGAACATGCTAGGTACATAATTTTGATTCTCTGTTATGAATCATTCACTTGATCTTAACCTTCAGTCTGCTGTCTTGATTCGAAGTCTTCTACTACTACCTTGCAGTGAAATAAAAAACAATAACTATTATTTCCTTTCCTCAGAGGATCTAAATGGCTTGTAGTTCAGTCTAAGCTCCTCTCAAAAATGCTTAGGACACCCAGAAATGATTTGATGCTACTTCTGGTGGTATGTTTCATCATTTAATATTTAATCACGAATAACAATATAATAATGGATTTAACATATCACTGAGTTATTTCAGATTATGCCAAGAGCTTGATTTATTTTAGCAGTATGATTTTTTTTCCTATATTCTCTTTATAATTTAATGTTCTTACAGCAATTTTGCCACTTGCTTTGGAAAAATCGAATTTTCCTCCATTCCAATTGAAGAGTTCTCAAATTATCCCAGTTCTCGAATTGCCTGTATCTGTAATGTTTGCTATGATAGCCACTAGCTACAGTGGTTAATGAGCACTTCAAATATGGCTTGCCCAAATTAAGGTGTGCTATCTGTTATATCTACACTGAGTATTAAAGATAGTATAAAAAAACATAAAATATCACATTAAGAAATTTTACATTGATTATGTTTTGAAGTGATAGCATTTTAGACATATTGGGTTATATATATATTATTAAAATTAATTTCATTTATATAATTTTTACCTTTTTAATGAGGCTACTAGAAATTTTTATGTACATAGGTTCATTTGTGGCTCACATTTTATTTATACCGAGAGTGAAGAATTAGATGTATCACTGTGTCTTATATTCAACCAGGAAGAAGCCAAGAAGACTGCCAATCTGATATTAAATTGAGATTTAGAATTTTTGAAATATAGTGGACAAACTGAACCCTTCTCAAAGAAATATTTCTGACTTATCTAAAAAGCATTCATGTTTAACCATTATTTTCTTTATATTACTGCATATTTGCCCAAGCATCATTGTTAACAACCTTCGAACAGCAGAAACATTTCTTTCTTATTGCTCTGACAATTTATGGCAGCTGTGAAAATAAAAGCAAAGCGGGGGTTGGGGGGGGGGCTCGAGAAAAGGAAGGAATATTTTGATCTGAGCAGCATACCAGTATCCCTGTGTTTAGTTTTACTTAAAGTCATTGTCCAACTTCTGTGAGATGATTTACTACTGAAGTCTATTTGTCTTCTTGCTGCTATCTCTGAACAAACCCAAATCTTCCATGTGGTTAATAAACTTCTTATCTTTTGAATACTGAAAATAAAATAAACTTAATCCTCAGGGTGGTTCATTCAACAGACTGGGAGCCTTTTAGATGTCTCTTAGAGATAGAGGACAACTAGGTTTTTCTGCCCTGTGTGATTATCAATCTTCCCCTTGCGTGCGTGTATGTGTAAGGGCGTTAAAGGTGCTCTTCAGTGATAAATGTCAGTAGAATCGCAAAGTGAATATTAATTTCGGTATTGTCAAGGTCAGATGTGTACCCAGGTTCATTGTTATTGGAATTTTTATTGTTGCCACTGTTAGGAAAGATATTTTTATCTTGAGCTCTTTTTTTTCAAGTATTGGAAGAGAAAGGGAGCATAATTCTTCAACATGTATGTACATTGTTCAGGAAAAAAAAAATGCCTTAGCGCAGTCTGATCTGTTAATTGGGGTAATTATTTTGAATAAGATCAAAGTGTGGATTTAGAGGAGCTAAGTTAAGTGGGATAGGAACAAAAAGATAATCACAAAATCTTGAGAGACTAGCTGATGTTCCTGAAAAGCGGCTGACTGTACGTGAAAAAAAGGAAAAAAAATTGCAGGAGAAATAAAGAAGAAAAAAGTCTGTAATGAGTCTACTCATAGAAATAGGGTGTGAAATTAGCTGGGAGCCCAAGAAATTGAAAGAGAAGTAAGGATGAAAAAAATATATGAGGTTGTGGCTGTTTGTCTGGGGATAAATTGTCAGCTGGACACCTCAAACCTAATATAGTTGCCAAAACAGTGATAGTCACCCGCCAACACACCCATACATACAGTGACTCAGTCTAGTTTTAGTCTGGTGAAAGACGCCAGACACACCCAGCTATGCAAATCAGAAGGACGAGAGTCCTTCCTGATACTTTCATCTTCTTCACTGCCCTAGCTCCAGTCCATCAAAACTGCTGGTTTTACCTTCTGTAAAGCTCTTGAATTCCTCCTTTTCTCTGTGTCTCTAATTCAAGTCTTTAACCTCTCTCTTCTGTACTATAGCATATCCTTCTACTGGTCTCCCAACATCTACATTTGCCCCTTCTGTTCACTCTCTGTAGCTGACAGAGAACAAAATGCCTGAATCCATCAATGTCCTTATGATTCTTTAAGATCAAAATCCTCCTAAAGCCTTTAAGGCCCAGTGGGGTCTTACACTGACAACCTCTCCTACCTCATGTAGATCCCGCTCCTGGCTCCTTGTAGTCCCAACACCTTAGACTATAAACTCTAAGGACGGTGTCACTTTTTTCCCCTGTCAACTCTCACAATACCTGTCACACTGTAAAAATTAGTTAATATTTATCAAGCATTTCCTTCGTGCCAGATGCCATTCATGGAATATTTATTGTTAATCTCTGCAACAAACTCACATCACCAAGTAGGCACTAGTTTTTACCCCATATGTAAGATAAGAAAACTTAAAGACGTTAAGTTGCTTGATGCCAGCAACAAAGTCTGAATGAGTATTCAGATTTGAACCCAGGGTTTCTGATCCTGGAGTCCATACTCTTGTCTCTCTCACTGGAACTCTATTAGGTGGCATCAATGGGCATCTCTTGCCTCAGAGTAAGTAGTTCACACCTCTGACTTGTGAAACCTACGTGTTTGGAGGAGAGAGTTCAAAATTTCTTCCTTAATTTATGACCCCTCCCTAAAGAGCCAGTTCATCTAAGGCAGTTCCTTATCTTTTAAAGCCTGGAAATTGATAAACAATATTTCCCCCCCACCCCACAAAGAGATGGTATCTTTTAAAGTGCGCAGAAAAAGCCTACATGCTTGGCAGTCTAAAAAAGATGGCTACTTCCTTCTAATAAATGGCTGCAGAATTATTTTGTAAAAGCTGTCTATGCATGTCATTTATTGCTCTATTAAAACTACAAACATCAGATATTGATTCTTTCCGTTTTAACCATAATACTAGCCAAGTTGAGAGAGGTTGCTGAGATTAAGTTACTTTAGCACCATGGAAAACACTCTGGGTTGCACTTAAGCTGAAGGTATCTGGTCTGTGACATATATCTATTTATAGAGAACTGATATTTTTGTGTGCAGAAAGACAGTCCTGAACAATGTACAAGTCTCAAACAAGTGTGAAGAAAGAGGCCTCCACATGCCCACCTTGGGATCTTCTGCTTTAGACTCTTTCATAGGAATTAAGCATACATTGATTGTCTCTATAACAATAACAAAAGTAATTCTGTGGAGAATTTATAGGGAGGCTGAAAGGCATAATTTATATCTGTTATGATGACATATCAGGTAAATCTCCGCTCATAAATCAGACATTCTCTTGGTTACACGTGGTTCCTAAACGTAATCCCAGCCAGGACTATGTCCCATGCAGTATGGATTGCTGTGTTGGCCATTTCCCTGTCACATACATCATCTGCTCATGTTCTTCGAACAGTCTTGAGATTTAAGAACTAATTCTTTTTCACTTCAGTTATCTCATTTGGAAACCAAATTATGGAAAAGTCTAAGAGATTTGAGTTCAGGTAACAATAGTTTTAACTACCATATTGGAACACTTTCTTTTCCGTAGAGCCTCATATTATCTTTATAATAGCCTTATTATGTAGAAATTATAAACCCACAAGAAAATGATGTGCAGAGTTTTTAAGTAATTTGGCCCAAGGATACACTAGTAGTAGAGGAGTAGTGTTTTTTTTAGCCATATATCACATTTTTCTAAAATTGCTAGAAAACTATTTGATTTGTTCATAATGCTAGCAAAATAAAAAAAATCAATTTAATAATTTATAATTTCATGCTTGTAAGTTGTTTCCTCAATATGAGGTTAATTGCACCATCATTAATTTAGTTCTCTTTGGAATTATTTATACTTAAAGACTTCATTGTCTAAAGCTTTCCCCAAGCTATAGAGTGGTTTTCTCTCCATTTGTTAAGTTCCATTCTAAAAGGCGAATGTCAAGGCCATTATCCATCAAACTCATTTACACCCATGTGTCCCGACTCATCAAATTTTTCTTCACGGCTGAACTCCCTTGCCTTTTCCATCAGTGCAATTTTTTTTTAATTAGGGTATAATTGACGTATAACATTACATTAGTTTCAGGGATACAACATGATGATTCAATATTTGTATACACTGAAATGATCACCACAATAAGTCTAGTTACCATTTGTCAACATACAAAGTTAGATGCTTTTTTTTTCTTGTGATGAGAACTTTTAAGATTTACTCTCTTGGCACCTTTCAAATATGCACTATTTTATCGACTGTAATTACCATGCTGCATATGACATCTGCATGAGTTAACTTATTGCATAACTGAAAGTTTTTACCACTTCACCCCCTTCACCCATATGCTCACCCACTACCCCCTTCCCATCTGGCAACCGCCATTTTTTTCCCTCCAGCTGTGAGATCAGTTCTGTTTTGTTTTGTTTGTTTGTTTTGTTTTTTAGATTCTACATATAAGTGAAACCATACAGTATTCGTCTTTCCCTATCTGACTTACTTCACTTATCATAATGCTCCCTAAGTTGTTTCAAATGGCAGAATTTTATTCTTTTTTACAGCTAAGTAGTATTCCATTGTGAATGTGTGTGTGTATGTGTGTGTGTGTGTGTGTGTGTGCGTATTCACATCTTTATTATTTATCGATTGATGGACACTAAGATTATTTCCATATCTTGGCTATTGAAAATAATGCTACAATGAACATAGGGTTGCATGTAACTTTTCAGTCAGGTAGTATTTTCATTTTCTTAAGATATGTACCCAGAAGAATTGCTAGATCATATAGTGTTTCTATTTATAATTTTTGAGGAACCTCTCTACTGTTTTTTCATAGTGGCCACACCGATTTGCTTTCTCACTAACAGTTCATGAAGATTCTCTTCCCTCCACATCCTCACTAACACTCGTTTTTTCTTCTATTTTTGATAGTAGCCATTCTGAGAGGTGTGAGTTTATATCTCATTGTGGTTTTGATTTGAGTTTTCCTGATGGTAAACACTTTTTATGTGCCTGTTGGCCATCTGTATGTCTCATTTGGAAAAATGTCTATTCAGATCCTCTGCCAATTTTTAAATATTTTTTTAAATTAATTAATTAATTAATTTGTTTATTTTTATGGTAATATTGGTTAATGAAATCTGGCAATTTTCATCTGTACATTTTAACAGGCATATATATATTTACATTGTGCTCTGAGCTCCCATAGTTAGATAGCTTTCTGTCACCACATATTTGACTGCTTTTACCCCATTTACCTCCTTCCCCCCCCTACCCCTACCCTTTAGTAACCACTGGTCTATTGCCCATGTCCATGAGTCTCTGTTGGTCTTGTTCATTTGTTGCTTTTAGGTTTATATCCCACTAAATCAAATTTTTTTTTTGAGCTGAATGAATTCTTTATATACTTAAAGTATTGATCCTTATCAGATATATGATTTGCAAATACTTGATCTCATTCATTAGGTTGCTTTTGCATTTTAATGATGGTTTCCTTTGCTGTGCAAAATTATTTTAGTTTGATATAGTAATACTTGTGTATTTTTGCATTTATTGCCTTTGATTTTAGAGACAGCTCTGTGGTCAAAGAGCTTACAGTCTACGGTTTCAAGTCTTACATTCAAGTCTTTTAATTTTTTTAGTTATTTTCATGTAGTTTAAGATAGTAGTCTAATCTCATTCTTTTGCATGTGGCTCTCCAGTTTTCCCAGCATCAGTTATTAAAGAGACTTCTTCCTCTATTGTACTTTTCTTCCTCTTTTGTTAGAAATTAATTGACCATATATACATGGGTTTATTTCTGGGCTTTTTGTTCTGTCCCATTACTGTGTGTGTGTGTGTCAATACCATACTGTTTTGATTACTTTAGCTTTATAATATTGTTCAAAATCAGAGAATATGATGCCTCCAGCTTTGTCCTTCTTTCTGAAGATTACTTTGTCTATTCAGGGTTTTTCATAGTTCCATACAGATTTTAAAATTATTTGTTTTATGTCTGTAAAAATATTTCATTCTATGACTTCTGTTCCATGCTTTCTTATATTTTCTCTTTGTTAAAGTTCTCACTGTGTTTATTTACTCTTCTCCCAATTTCAGTGAGGATCTTTATAACACTTTAACTCTTTATCAGGTAAATCATTTACATTTGTTTTATTAAGATTTTTCCCCCTCCCTGAGGCTTTAACTTGTTCTTTTATTTAGAACATATTCCTTGGTTTCTTCATTTCCCTTGACTCTCTGTGTTTGTTTTGATGTATTAAGCAATACAGCTACCTCTCCTAGTCTTGAAAGAATGGCCTAATGTAGGAAATGTACCTTATCATTTAACCTTGCCTTAACTCTTGGTTGTCTCTAGAGCCTTTGTGATTGTCTAAGGAGCCCTATTTCTTCTTGAAAGGTCCCAGTTGTTGAGCCAAGACCTGTCAGTGCTTCAAAGGATGGGATCTCAGCACCTACTTTCAGGCTAATTTGAAGCCAGAACCCTCGAGCAGATGTTTTTAAACTTTGCAAAGAATGTGGGGCCCCAATTGTAAACCCTCCTGACCTCCAACAGTTGCAACAGTTGCAAAAATCGGGGATCCACAAAAATGTATAAGCTCCTTTCTGGGAGGTACTGGTGCATTGTAGTGAGGCCAAAAGAGAGTGCTAATATGGCATTCGCTGGCTTGTGTTCCCTGAGAGCACCTTTGTAGCCTCTAGATGTTTGGCAAACATGAAGCCCGCTCCTTAGGCTGTACGTCCAGGGCAAGTTAATAAGTCTTTTCACAGGAAGACTGAGAGTGTGATTTAATTGGCTGTCTGTATGGTTCTCTGGGGGCGGTAGCCTGCTAAGAACTGTCCCTTCAATTGTTACAGTCCTATGTGACACAGGAATACAAGCCCTTGTGGATACTTGTACCAGGTGACTAAGGTGCATCTCTCGTGTGGGGTATTCATGCCTGGCAGCTTTAGTAAGGCAGCAGGAGAGTGGAGCGTTGTGGTACACCCACGGGTTTTAGTGAGGTGGCGGGAAAATGCGGGCTGAGGCATGCCCGCTGGCTTTAACAAGGTATATGGAGATAACAAAATGGTGCCCACCGGCACCTCCATCCCTGGAGAGAGTTCCAACAGGCCCCTGCCCCTCCAACAGATGCTTTAAGATTAGTAAATGAATCTTCTTTACATATAGTCTCATTGCTTTGCAAAGGGATGCCTTTGTATTGGGCCTCGGGGCAAGCGAATCTGCGTGTGAACCCATTAAGAGCAGAATCGCAGTTCCCTGGAGCCCTTTGGATTGCCTGGACATAAGTCCTATTGTTTTTCAAAGTCATACATTTTGAGTGCTTGTCTCTCCATTGCAGGTCTCAAGGCTTGGGGTACCTAATGGGGGACACAAACCCTCTACTCCTTGGAGAGAAGCTTCAGATTTATGAAATTCCTCCCACTGCGGATTGCCATGCTGGGGATGGGGGTTTGGTGAGGCTGCATCTCTTTCTCTCCTACCATCTTGATTATCTTCTTTTACTGTTTCTTGTGAAGGAACTGTTCTTCTAGGTCTTTTTTAGAAGGAGTTATTTCGTATGTAGCTGTCAGTTTGGTGTGTCCACGGGAGGATGTGAGTTCAGGATCTGCCTATGGGGACACCCTTCACCAGTGCAAGTCTTTATTATTTTTAAAGAAATATTCTTGATCAAACATTCCATAACCATCCATGACTGCTATGCACTTCATCAATAGATCTATTTCTGAAAATCTTTATATCTAGGTATTTCCAGTGTGTGTACTTTCTCTGCCCTAAATTTCTTGAAAAATTTCTACCATAATAACATTTTTCACAGTACCGGAAATAAAATTATATGTTAAACATATAAAAAGTAGGATTATGCTTTAAAATTGGCTGATACTTTAGGTAAGATTTTTAATCACAATGGAAAGTAACCAAACCCAAGCTATCATGGGGAAAAAATTAAATAAGAAAAAAGTCAGTATCATTATATTTATATGACATCAAGCCTTTAGTAATATGGAAACTTAAGCACATTTGACTAAAACTTTAAATTTTTAGCTTCATGTTTGATATCTTTTAGGAAATTTTTCTAGGGCATAAAAACAATTGCTTTTGACATTACTTAGAAATCTCCAGTTTGAAACCTTAATCACACCATCAGGAATCTACATTCTCCACTCCAGTTTACATTTCTAGACGATGCCTATGTTTTCTAAAGTGAAATTCAAGATACTCTATATACTTCACCAAAGCTGTCACTACTTGGCTGCGTCAATGAAAGCCTGAACTAATCTTGAGGTCAATTCTTGTAATCACTTTTATTACCAACTGCTTCAAGTTCTTAGATGAGTCACAAGAAAACTTCTTTTAATTCCATTTTCTTCCAAAAGAATCAGAAAAGTGATTTCTACTATGCTATCATAAATATCCATCACTTAACATATTAGCAGATTTATATGTGTGTGTGTATATATATATGTAAAATGTAAGTTAAGTCATATACATCACACGCGTTTCCTATATATAGGTGTGTATATATAGATATATCTATATAACACATCTGTATGCACACACACACATAATAACACAGTTGAGTATATTGCAAGTTAGCAGATAGCACCTATTAAAACCCAAAGAAAAACGATCAGGTAATAACTGCTTCCTCCAATCAAATATTGTTAGACTTAACGTGGTTTTGTAATAGAAACCATACCCCATAGTTTGTGCTTCTTCCCTGCCAAATTACTGTCATATCTCATAACAATGTATAGTTCAGTCAAGAAGGGGTTTCATTATGTTAATAATTACATTGCCTGCAGGCTTTTTGATGCTGCATTCCTCATACAGAATAGAAACAGATTTCATAGAAATATCATTAAAGCTGTTAACTACAGGAGGGAAAAAAATCAAAGAGGCAATCAAAGCATGCACTTTATTATCAATAAATGCAAATAGTTTCAGAAATGACTTGCATTTGAAAACACATTCAGTGAGGATATCATTGGCAATGGAAGCTGCTGCTTAAATAAGAGAGCTTTGTGGTGTAAATCTATTTGGATCGCCACAGGTAATTACTTAGAGCCCTTGCTATCCCTTTTTAAAAATGGACTCAAGAACCTTTTTTAAATTAACAAAAGAATACGGAGATGGAATCATCTGCAGAATTCTCACCTGAATTGAGGGCATGTGAATTATAAGTCATTATTTGAATGACAACATAAGATATGTATTTTTAAATGCACTGATACTTTAGTTCTTAAATAAAAAGGATTTGGTGACTGTTAAATTGATGATTTAGGAACAGTAGGATACATTGTACTCCAGTCATTTTGAAAAGACTTGAAATATTCAAATGTTCAACTAAATATTCTCTGACACTAACATTTATCTTCATTTCGGACTTCCAGCTGAGAAACATCAGTATAATGGTGAAAAGACATTAGCCTTACCCAGTATTATGAAGATGTTGGCACTTTTGATCCTTCAAAGCTGTTTCTGTGAAAACCTTACATTCATGTTTTTATTTATAAAGGGATTGTTTAAACTTCCAGAATATTTTTAGAACCATATATTTGATAAATCATAATTTAGGTTTTAGGGTGATTTATGCAAATATCAGATTACAATAAAGACAAGTCAGGAAGGTAGATGAGTAGATATTGACATAGAAACAAAGCAAGAGAAAGGAAGGAAAAGAAAAGGGTGTTAATGTATATATGTTATATAACTTCTTAATTAGCAGCCATAACATCTTACAAAACCTGAAATATTTGGTGAATTAACCCTAATGAATTCAATGCCTTTGAATGTCCTATGACTTGGAAAATTAAGTAGAAAAATCAATTTCACTAACATCTTCCAGCTTTTGAAACAACATTTTATTAAAAGTTGAAGATGTCTATTCAAAGTGAAATTATTGCCATCTTTAACACCATAAAGTAATTAACGGTCATCACAAATGATTTGATAAAAAAGAATCACCGATTTTCAAAACCAAAAGAAACCAGAAATGTTATCTGATTCATTGAGAGCTACCACTCGAAGTATCACCTCAAAAAAATGTACATCTTATGTTCTTGAAAATGTCCATACAATTTCAGGGGGTCCATGGACTACTTGATACCAATGACTTCACACAAATAGAGTTAAGAAAAAGAAACTATTCCTTCTGACTCCTATTTTAATCAATTATAGCTCATTAAACTGTGATTTTCTTTTTCTCTCTCTCCCTCTCATATACACACACATATATACACTCATATATATAACACAAACATACACAGTCAGTCTTTAATATGATTATACATGATAACTCTTTATTAAAGATTTAGCTAACTTTTATGTTTTATTTTTGGGTTAATAAGTAATAAGATCTCATTAAAAATACTCTATCATAAATTCATATATAGTCAGAAATTATCATTCCCAGTGCAAATAGTGACATGTAATACATCTCATTTACTCAAACTTAAGTATTAAATTTATTCTCAGGTACAGGTGTTATAATGAATTTCTACTGAAATGCAATATTGAAATTTAAAGAGGCGGTTGGATAGGCTGACATTGATTGATGAGTTACTTACATGGATTATGCATCTATTCTTGAATCTTTCCATTTTTTGAAGAACTAGGTAACTTGAATAGAAATAGAGAGAAATTAGATACAGTTTGCCACAGAATTATTGTCCAGCTGAGGGGATCAGTGGGGATTATTAAAGGCATCTTGGAAATGATGAGCAGTTAAGTCCATTAAGTTTCTTGACTGACATACTAAAGTGTAATGAGATGAAAGGCTGAAGTTGTTAACTGTATTGATTTCACATCTAATTTGTGTCTCTTTCTCCTTCTCTCTCTCTTCCTAATAAACATATAATAAATCACATATGTAAAATATGTAAGTTATGCTTAAATACACTTTATGGATATGGATCTGAATAAATACACAAGTATATACATGTATACATACATGCACAAACATACCTCCACACTCAACATATAACACAATGTTTTATCTACAGACCTATGGTAGAGCTCTAAGTCAAAAGGAAAATATTAGGGAATTCATGACTGAACTAATAGCACTGCTATTAAAAAATGAATAAGTATTTAATATCTTATGTGAAACAGTCTTGACAGTAGCCAGGTATATTTGTGAAGAAGAATATCCCACATGCAAGCAGTATTTTGATCTGGATGAAATAAATAAATATATATATGAGATAAATATATAACTTGATAATTCTTTGATCTTTTGATGTTTGTATTTACTTAGAACATAGGATTATGATAATTTCATTTTAATATATGCGTATTAGAGAAAATACAATGCAATCAGATCCTAAAATCAATTTTATAACAATAGCTAAAGCAGGAAATAATGTAGTACTAAAAGGCAATCTTTGAGTAGAAAAAAGACAATTGTTAACATTCTAACCACATATAGAATGTTATCACGTGGATGGAAATTGGTGACAACATGTACTGTCATTTGTAAATATTTAAACTGAATGCTTCTCTTTTTACTACAGGTATCTATATTCTCTGCTTGAAATTCTAGAAACCCAAGCACACATTTTTCCCTGATGGTGCCTAATGATTTTAAGGGAAAGGAGGATAATTCAGTTGGTGAACAGGCGATCAAAGTAGGCACTACCAGTGTGAGCTGAATCCAAATTATGGTACTTACTGCCTGATGTTCTCCTATTGGTGCTAAGCTACTTATACACATAAAGAAATTACACAATGGGCAAAGTGCACACAGGCTCACATGCATACAACAAACACAGACATCTGTAGCAACTTCAGGTCTTATCACGTGTGTTAGGAATACACAATTGTCTGATGGCTTGTAGTGACTACTGAATCAATAGCATCAAGTGAATTAGACAATAGTGTATTTTAGGCTTGTAATTTACAGTAATGTTGGACAGTTGTGTATAAAGTTGTTCATTTGACACACATTTATTATTTTCTGTATACCTAGTATAAAGTCATTCATTTGACACATATCTATTAAGTACTTTCCGTATACCTAGCATCGTGGATATTGTTGTAGAGAAGACGAATGCTCTCGTTATTTGGTAAACTAAGTGCAGGGGCTTTGACCATTCTCTCGACCAAGAGCCAGGACCCAAAGCAGCCCTGGTAGGGCTTTGCAGGAGAGGAGTGATGCTTAATGTTTGTTCTTGTGGGGCTGCTGCCTTGAGGTGCAGATGTCCTTATAGTCTATTCTTCTCACAAAACCTGATGCAGGTGGCTCTGAGGCTGGCATATCTGATTTCCACGGACTCAAAGAGTCATCTTCTGGAGGGTGGTGCACTCTCTGCCCTTATCATGCTAGGCAACCTCTCAGTTGTTCTTCCAAATTCTCTAGTGGCTGGCTCTTCAAAAATTGAAGAGGATTTGAATTATTTCCTATCTCCCTCTTAGTGCATCAATAGAAGAGATAAATATAAACTCCCCAAACACATTTCCTTTCCTTTCTTCCATATACTCACTTGTCTCCTGGTCATCCTGAGAAACCTTTCTTGAATGTGTTACATCTGATAGCAGTAGTGACAGCCTTAGCGTCTGGCTAATTTTAAACCTTGGCCTTTGCTCCCAGAATGAGCCATATATATAGTAAGCAATGATTTTTCAGATTAGCCATGGGACAGCAAGAAGGAACACATTCTGTTAGTACTTCACATGTCACTGGGCCACACAAACATCTCTGTATGTATTTTCAAAATTCTAATTCCCTCATGTTCAACATGTATCGTAAGCACATAGCTCAGTCTCAGTTCTATTGCTCCTTTCTCTGTTTTCCTTCCTTAGAGAAATAGTAGACACAAATCATAAATGTTCCCCCTTGGAATGTTTGCATTGTCTTTGTGAATATATAAGTAATTACAGAAGCATGCACATTGTTTGTTTTCATTATTGTTCTTTAAAATGTTGTACTTTTAAAATCCAGGTGAACAATATCAGTGAGGGTTTTAATTTTGTTTTTGTTTATTTTTCCCCCCATGGAACAAAATGTCTCCTTCATTAGAATACAATTCTAATTGTATCACTGAGAACTTTGACACAGGCAAGACCCCCTGTTGTTTAATATTGTCTACTAAAGTTCCATTTGTGGAATAGAGATTTCCCATAGACAAATTACTCCTTTCTGGAAGAAAACCAAGGTGGGGGTGCTCTTATAAAGTATCTACAACCGTGTGGGAGCCAGAGCTCTCTCTGTGGAAGAAAAGACATGTAAAGGAAGAATGAGGAAGGCAAGAACAGACCCTGTAGAAATAGATTAGGATAGTAGGCATCTCTGTTGAGTCATGAGAAATATGTGTATATATCTGTATATTTGACTATATGTATACATGTATGCATTTGTGTATATATACATATATGTTTCTTGTTCAACGAAAGAATCTAGAAGCAAAGACAACCAAGTAGCAATGAGCATACCTAACACCCAGATCTCTGTCTCAAATAGTATTCCCCACTGAATGGAACCAGAAATCTTTGGAGAAATATTTGAATCCAGAGCTAGAGCAGGAACAAATTGAACCTGGAATACATTATGCCAGAAAAGAAAGAAGTACTCCATAAATGACAGGGCATGTACAAGGACAGAAGAACCAGATTAAAGATGACCCTCCCCTCCCCTGCAACTGGCCAAATCTGAGACAATTTGAACACAAAAATAACTAAGGACAATAATGAATTATAGATCATAAAAATGTAGGGATCCATGTGCCCATACCAATAATGGATACATAAGCAGAGTGAAATATGGGCTCTTATAATAGAATACTAAGTGCCAAGTGGTTAAGGCAGAAAAAGTGCTCGAATAGGAAATAAATCACCATTTGTAACCACCCTGGTGAAATTGATTCCATCAAGAACCATGCGCAGATACTAACTCTAAAGGTAGCTAATAAAGAGAATTATATTTACATGGTCCTAATGTAGTATCTCTCCACCGATTGTTTATTAGCTCCAAATGGTAGAGCAGGGGGCCAGAATGGGGGTGAGGTGACAGGGGGACCAGTTAACCCTAAAAGGGAGAAATCTGACAGCACTCAAAATTAACATACGGGGGACTGAAAGAGATCTTGTGCCTCCAGAGATGATGCCCTAAAAAGGACAGACATCACTTATGTTTGATTTTCGACTGCAATGTATTATCTAAATTAAACATGAAATAACAAAGACAGTCCCAAAGTGAGGAATATTCTATTTTTTAAAAAAACTGTATTCTTCAACAATATAAATGCCTTAAAAGATAAAGAAACTTTTTGGAACTGTTTCAGCTAAGTTTTAAACAGATACAGAGACAAAATGTAAACCTGACCCTAGACTGGATCCTGAATTGGAAGGGAAATGCTACATAAATGACCTTAATGGATCAGTCGACACATTGTGATACAGATTAAGGTTAGATAAAAGTATCATGTTAATATGAAATGCACTGAAGTTAATAACTATATTATTCATGTACACATTGATTCCTAAGAAATATGCACTAAAATGTTTAGGGATAAAGAGCTATGATGTGTGCAACTTAATCTAAATAGAGAATACATATTCTCTCTATCAAGAGATAATATTCTTTCAATATATATTTATATATTGCATTTACCACTGTACATATAGGTTATAGATTGCATTTATCACTATCAATCTATATATAGTAAATGATAAATGCAACATAAATGTATATATAAAGAGAATATAGATTCTTTTTATATATGTATATATCTTCATGTATGTGTAC
The DNA here is from genome assembly GCF_014176215.1 of Rousettus aegyptiacus. Classification (NCBI taxonomy): domain Eukaryota; kingdom Metazoa; phylum Chordata; class Mammalia; order Chiroptera; family Pteropodidae; genus Rousettus; species Rousettus aegyptiacus. The sequence goes on from NW_023416287.1 coordinate 79,315,108, forward strand.
CTATACAAAGTGTTAACAGTGAGTAAATCTGAGTAAAAGAAATATGATATTTTATATATTATTGTCATAAAATTTTCTGTAGGTTTAAAATGATTTCCAAATAAGTTTTCAAGAAATTGTTAACAATCACTCGTTAAAGTGAAAATGACACAGATGTCAATGATAAGGGATCTCAAAATTTAGGGACTGGTGGGAAAATATGTGCAAGTGACATAAAATATGTGGTTCCAACATCATAAATGTATTTTTCCCCAGATGAATGTGTGAGCAGTAATGTCTTTAGGAGGCCAGGTTCCGTGGAACAGATTTTGAACGATGGTCCAGAGACGTAGGTTTAATGCTGATCTAAAGAGTGTCATCAGCTATGCTGGTGAGGTTTTCATATGCTTTTTGCTATGGAAGTTTGAATTCACAGGCCTAACATGTATATCTGTCTAAAGTTAGGTGGTATCCAAGACCGGGAAAATACACAGTATGTTTAAGTTAAAGTGGTTGTTATACTTGCAATAGTGAGGGTACTTATTTATTTTAGATGACAATAAATAACATGTCTGTCCTTTACCATTTACAAATCATATATTTATAGTCAAGTATATTTGCACAAATAAAAAATTATGCACGAATTCAAATTTTTCAAATACGGAATCTGAAGCTTTTTTTTTTTTTAAGTCATTGCATACACAGACCTGACCTGACCTCATGCTAGGCTATACATAGTCTTTTACAATTCTGTTTGGTACAAATATCATATTTTGCTGCAGATATATGATTTGCACAGACCCCAAATAGGGGTGTTATATGAAACACTGCAAGTACACCATGTTACCTTTCTGAAATCTGAAAATTCCTGGACCTGGAAAATCTGGACCCAAGTGTTTTACTTAAGTGATTGTTGACTTGTGCTCTTATTTCTTTAATAAGGAAGTTACTTACCCTTGATTAAGTAAAGCAGTAGTTATGAGAGAAAAAATGGAATGCTAGAAAGTGAAATTGAAAATTAAATCCTGAAATTAATTTAAAATACCCAGAATTGGGCAAGACTTTAAAATGCTGACTTAAAGACAATGTGGTAAATTATCCATAGCTGCGCCTGTTTGAATTGTAAGTAGAACCATAATATACAAGTATTCTCAAGGTATTTTCTCTTTTCCCTCTATAGTTATTAGGAATACATAAGCAAAGGCTTACTAGCGTAGTGGAAAAATTTTCCACTCTAAGAATTTAGATTATGAATCCCACCTTTTTCTGCCATTGCCCTAGTCACTCCTACTCCTTGACTAGTTTCCTCAACTGTAAAATGAAAAAAAAAAATTTAGATGCATACAGGTCCTCTTTTGAATTTTAAAAACTTTATATTTTATAGCTTTATAATTTTATATATTTTTATTGTGGTGACATTGGTTAATAAAATTATATAGGTTTCAAGTGTACAATTCAATAATACATCATATGTATATTACATCATGTGTTCACCACTCAAATTTCCTTCTGTCACCATATATTTGACCCCCCTTTACCCTTATCTTCCTCCCCCAACCCCCCCTTTCCCTCTGATAACCACTAAACTGTTGTCTGTGTCTATGAGTTACTGTTTGTCTTGTTCATTTGTTACTTTCAGATTTATATCCTGCATATAAGTGAAATCATATGGTTCTCAACTTTTTCCGTCTGATTTATTTTGCTTAGCATGGTAATCTCAAGATTCATCCATGTCATTGCAGATGGCGGTATTTCATTTTTCCTTATGGCCAAGTAATATTCTATTGTGTAAATGTGCCATATCTTCTTTACCCAGTCATCTCTGGAGGGGCACTTTGGTTGTCTCCATGTCTTGGCCACTGTGAATAATGCTGCAGTGAACATCAGGGGACATATGGATAAATGTTTTCAAAATTTGAGGGTAGATACCCAGAAGAGAGATCACTAGATCATATGGTAATCCATATGGTTTTAAAAATAGTACATGCTGCGGTAATTTCCTTGAACTGTAAACGATGTAATTCTTTCTTTTGAGAAAGAGAACCCTCTTATACTAATCACTTTCTCTTATGTACAGTGCAAGCTCCAGGGCCAGTAGAAAACCTGCAAGCTGTATCTACCTCACCTACCTCAGTTCTTATTACCTGGGAACCCCCTGCCTATGCAAATGGTCCAGTCCAAGGTTACAGACTGTTCTGCACTGAGGTGTCCACGGGAAAGGAACAGGTAGGCGAGGGAATGGGCTCCACTTCTGCCACCTATTGAATAGCTGTAGGGCTAGAGGAAATAGGAGATCTGTAAGTTCTTGAGACCTAGTCCAGCGTCCAGCACAGTAACTGGATAGCTGATCAGTTTTAAAGTGCCTGCTGCTGGAAACGCTAAAGAATTTAATTGAATTTTGGTGGTGAGAGGCAAATGGATAATGAGAGGAAGTCTATATAAAAGACAGCAATGTTTTCTTTTGAGTATGTTGTTACCTGGGCTAGTGTAACCATATTTTTATTAACCCATCTGGTCCCAGAAAGCATTTACGTTTTCATTTCTTGTCCTAAGTGAGGATATAACTTATATTCGATGACCTCAGCCAAATTGCTTTTTCCATTCCTATACATTTGATATTATTTCTGTCTTCTCCCCACCATCGGACTGTCATCTGTCACTTTTCATTGTTTTCATTCTACCTTACTGCCACGGCTACCTCCTTCCTCCTTGTATTTTATTTCTAATTTGCAGTTAGACAGACACCTGGAAATAGGCAAACCAGATTTTAAGGTAAACTAAGAATTAATGAGACTTTAGAGAGATACAGGAAACTCTGCAATATTATTTTGTGACATATACGTGACTGTTACTTCCAGATGCCCAACTTCATGTGGGAAAAGATATATAGACAGGTGTATAGTTAAACAGGAAAGACCTAGCCATGGCCTTGGGGTAGTGGAGTTTTTAGGATGTGTTGTGAAGTTTGCCAAGCCTAGCGTGGTCTTTGTGCTTTCATGTAAACTACACGATAGAGATTTTCATTTAAAAAAATGTTTTGCGACAGTGCTATTTAGAAATAGTTCCAAGTCCCAACTAATATCATAAGATAAGGATTACTAGAAGTTCCTCCTACGTAATCGTTTATTCCATTTTTCTTATTCGCTGTTTCCATTCTATTTAGCTCTCATTTCATCTTTCTATTATATTTACTTTCTACATATTTTAGCTTAGCTTTTCAGTATTCCATTTTACCAACTCACTTTAATAAATTAAAAAATGATGTTACCCAAGATACATTTGAGTGTGAGAATCATTGTGGAGAGCTAAATAATGGGTCTGCTAAAGCTGGGGTCCCCACCTTCTGGGCTATGGACTGGTACCTGTCCACCGGCCACACAGCAGGTGGTCAGTGACGGCCAGAGAAGCATAGTTTCATCTGTATTTGTAGCCACTCCCCAGCACTAGCATCACCGCCTCAGCTCCAACTCAGACTATCGGGCATTAGATTCTCATAGAAGCACTGGTACCTGGTGCCTAAAAGGTTGGGGACCGCTGTTCTAGAGGGAACTGGCCCTGATTTTTCCATGACCTTCACTTCTTGTACCTCATTTCTGCACCTGTGAAGTACGTAAAACAGTTCTACACCTACCTCACAGCATTTCGAGAGATAAAAAATTATAGTAAAGTATCTGTCAGTTTCGAGAGATGTAGGTATATTTCAGCAAGAGAAGAAAGAAATCTATTGTCTCGGCGAACTATTCCAGTTAGGGTAGAGGAGCAACTCTCTGTTCCTGTGGATTTACAAGCTGCCTCTTCCTGTCAGGGTCTCCGTGTGGACAGGATACTGCACACCATTCAGTGTATTCACTGATGTTAAACAAACTGGAACTTAATGACTGTAAAAATAGCATGGTGCTATTTTAACTAGGAGTCTACAGAAAGGTTTGGACATTAGCGGAGGGGAAGGTGTGTCACAAGAGTAGGTTTTACAACAACTCATTATAAGGCTATAGTGTAGTTTTGTAAGAGTCTAATATCCAATTTACTGAGTTTGTGCAGAATGGCAGCCATTTCTGTTTTAATGTGCTTTCTGAATAACAGTTTTGGCATTTTATGTCTCCAGAATATAGAGGTTGATGGACTATCTTATAAACTGGAAGGCCTGAAAAAATTCACAGAATATACGCTCCGATTCCTAGCTTACAATCGCTATGGGCCAGGAGTATCTACTGACGATATAACCGTGGTCACGCTTTCTGATGGTAAGTTACAGACAGTGATACTTGACTCACACATTTACTGCGATAATCAAATAATATTGTGTGTATATCATAGATTCTATTTTCAAGTTTCCCTAACTAAAACTTTAAGGAATATATTAGCATAAATTGGAAATTTGGCTAATTTGCTCAACTATCAATTATAGTCAAATTTAGCTTTTATAAGGTATACAGGATGTCATATTAAATAGTCTTCAATATGTGTCTACCTCTTCAGAGCTCAAAATAATTTTTGTGTTTTTCTTTATAAATATGAACACATTTATGCATGTGTGTGGACTAATTTACATTGGCATGTTTCTTTTATTTATTGTTCATTAAGGAGATAGATGATTAAAAGTGTAAATGATGGACAGTCCTCCTCCATATGCGTCTTTATTTGAAAGTATATCATAAGGATTTAGGCTAAACAATCCAGCATTGAAAGTATTACAACTTCATGTGAAATGTACACTTTTATTTGTACTGTTCCTAACAAATGAAAAATTGTTTATACTTTTATAAATGCCATAAATGAGAGGGAAAAAAGCTTAATGAAAAGGGTGGACTCGACAAAGCAGTAGCAGAGGAAATTAGACATCTAAGAAATGAATGATAATGTGATGTTGGGAAATTTAATGCAAAGTGAAAAGGTACAGCAGAGTGTGTGATGTGGGGCCAGTGAAAATTCAGTCAGGTGTAGAAATGCAGAGATGTGACCTCCATGAATATTAAAAAGGCAACAAGCTATTTCTTTTCACCATCAGTTTCCATGTTGGTGTGTGCAATTCTGTAAATTATTGATCTTTCAAATTTCAAAAAATAAATGACTTTGGCTTGTGATTCGTGACCGATCCACCATTCTTTAATTTAGGAAATTATCTGGGCAGATTTTCATACAATATCAATGGAATGAGGAAGGGTGCCCATGTTATTAAGGGCAGTGTGAAGAAGATACAGGAGTAATACTCATTTGCAATTTCAACTTAAAAAAATATTTTATATGTGACACCACTTTAGTGTCATTTTTAATGTAATTCCTATGCCTATCCATCTGATTCTGTTTTTGAAGACAGAACAGAATATTTATTGGCAGAATAAATTACTTCACAACTTATAATTATAAAAATAAAAGGAAAACAAATGAAAGTGAATATTTTACATAATTTATGTAGATTTCATTCATACTCTGAACTGTAATACTGTGGCCTTATTCTCCACTTAGGTTTTAAATGTCATAAGTGAGAAAGATAGATTTTACTCATTAGTCCAAGAATTATCATCTAGAAGTGTTGCAGCATTTAGGAGTTAGAAAATGCCTGTCACTAAATTAAAGGATTTCATGACCCTAACTCAACAAGCATCACTGTGCAAGGAACCCCAGCTTTTCTCTATCAGATGCATTTGATTGGCAAAAGCAGGGACTTCCTGGCCACTTTGAAGAGGGTGCTTCAACCTTGTCTGCATTCATCTTTACAATCAACTCATCTCTTTTCATTTACAAAAAAAAAAACAAAAAAACAAAAAACAAAAAACCTGCACTCTTAGCTTCCATTTCCTTATCATTTAGTCCTCTTCTCTCTACCTCAATTTGATGTCTTCTTTCTACTAAGCTGTCCATGCTGAGGTCAAACATCTAGATGTAAATTTAGTCACATTTAATAGTCACCTAATTCCCAGTCAAGCCCTTTTCTCCTTGACTTTCTGGATGTTATGAAAGGGAGATGTGAAAAACGAATGCGCTAATCCATATAAGCACCTAAAACATGAGCATGGCATATATTACATATTTATTAAATATAACCTATGCCAATGTGTGGGTCCCTTTTTTCTCATTATATTACATGCTCCTCGTATGAAGGATGATGTTATATTGATCTCTGTATTCCTCCTAACTCAGTAAATATTTATTGAATTAACCAGACATTTCAGCCAAACTTGTACAAATGTTTGTATGTATAAACATATTTTTGTACATCCCATTTATGTGGCTAATTTAACATATGGCTATGTTTAAATGCATGTGTATTATACAGAGAATCATATTTCTTACCATGTCAGAGGTATCCTTACCATAAAAAATTTGTATTGGGCCATAGAAAAATTGGATAAAAACAAAAGTGAAATGCAAATTTTTTTCTGAATTAATTATCCCAATGTCCTCCCTGTTATGCTGAGATTCTTATAAATATTTTTATCCTAATGAGCTATCATCCTTATTTTAGCTCTGCTTTAATTGTTTTTCTGGGAAGAAACATTGTTTTTTGTCCAAATTCCTCCATCTAGTATATTGTTGGTTTGCAATGATCCCCTTCTTCAAACCATCTGAGATTGTAGATCATCAATCTAGGCAACCTCATATCTAGTATAGAACATAACTAATTTTGCCAGTTTGTTCTCAAACATCATCTCTTGAACTAGTTGACATGCGTAGGTCATTAACAGATGATATGAATTAACATTTATCAGTGTCCATTTGAGCTTGTCCTGTGTCCAAAAGCAAAAGGACCCAATTTCATAGGCAAACTTAACTATAGGCAAACTTGCTGTTACCACTAATATTTATTGACTACTTATTAGTGCAAGACCTTGCTCTAAGAACTTTGTATTATTAACCTTTTATACTCATAATACAATATTTTCTCCTACTTTACAGGTGACAAAACTAAGATAGTAGACACATAAGCTAGTAATTAAAGAGACAGGATTCAGTATGGAAATATAGCGCGTTCCTGTCATTCTATAACAAATGTCCCATATTAGTTCCTTCAAGAAAATAGCTTATAATTACATATGAATTATTACAAATCATAAATTATGTACAGGACAGCACACACTTGATATGGAGAAGAATTCAAGAGACTCCATACAGGGATTCATGTACTAATGTGGGAACTCGATCTACTCTATAGAATGACTCATCATCACCAGGTGTTTCAAACCAGCACATTCCACCACAGAGAGAGGAGTTTCCAGACCAGACACCTCTGATTGGCCTTAATGGACCTACTGTAAATGATAAATCACTTGACATTTTAAAGAGAAAAGCAATGAACTATGTCCTTCCCCTTCTGTCTCATGAGACAATGAAATATCGTCATATAAGAAAATAAAGAAAAACCCAGATATATATGGATTCCACTCACTTCCACCAAGCATCTAATCCTCTCTATTATATCTATTTATCTATGAATAATATGGAAATGGATAGTCTGAAAGAGGGAATAGCATTTGATACCTAAAAGTACTGTAGAAAATATTCTCCATTTTCTTTGCTTACTGTGTAAGGCAGGGATAGCCAGTGCACTATCAATGGAAAGTAAGAGAAATTTATATTGCAAAAAAAAAAAAAAAGACACAATACATTATAACACCATTGTTATAAGTCCACCTTTGGGACTCCGTGGCTTTCAATTCCTAATACAGAAAATAATCTTGATATTTATCAAGTTGTGGCAGTTACAAAAAGAAGTGCACATATTTGTTCTTTCTCTTATATATTGGCTATCTGGAAATACCATTTATAAACTTACATTAAAATAACATTTGAGGGTTACATGTCAGCAAGCACAGTATCTAGAACAAACAGTGATAAATTCAACCTACTTTCTCCTTCCTTCAAAATTCAATCACCTACCATAAATCCAGCTAATGTTATCAAAATTATATTTTGATACTATTTAATTGGTCAAAGGCAGGTATAATATGATTAGTAAAGTATAATATGATGTAAATATTAAATATACATTAATTATAAGCTAGAAACTTTTTCATGTTTAAGAAGTGATTTATTATTACTTACTAGTAAGATGTTATTTCCAAACTTTGCTTTTAAAAGATTTTTTTTCAGAAGTTTGTGATAATATATGACTTAGAGCATAGCATTCTTTTTCAGTTCAAACCTATTTTAATTTTCAGTTTTTTATAAATAATTTGACATGGATTATATTATATTATTCCTCATTGTGAGCCTATCAATTCGTTTAGTTTTTCTGATCACACAATCATTGTTATTTCCAGCCTATCTCTAATCTTTCTCTTTTTAAGAAAGGAGTGTAGAGATCATCTTATTAAGGCTTCTGCATTCTTCCCTTTCCTGTCAACTGGCCTGAGATGTCCAAGGGTCTGTGAAGGTAGTTCAGGGAAGTCCATTTTCGTTAGCATAGAATTTGTAGTGTTGAGATGGTATGAAGGTTGCCAGATGCAGAAGAGCACTTCTGATGATTTTAGCTTTAGAGAAAATTAATATCTTAATAATTTTAATAATAGTAACATGGAAATGGAATGATATAAAATTAAGAATTTAGAGATGAATTTTTGGGGGAATCTGATCTATGTTAATAACAACACACTTTTAAAACTACACAGAAAAGGGTATCTAAATGTCACTGAACATGTGAAAAGATGCTCAACATTACTTACTAGTCCTCAGGGAAAAGCAGATAAAAACACTCTACACCTCCCAAGTGACTAAAATTAAAAAGATTGAAAATACCCAATGTTGGTAAAGATATGGAACAACTAGAACTTTGCTACATTCTCCGTAGGGGTGTAAATGGTTCCAATCGCTTTGGAAAACTTTGCATCTATTAAAGCTTAACATATGTGTAACCCACAAAGGGGATTCCACTCTAACCAGTATTTCCACTCCTAGGTATATAATGAAGGAAACAAGTGCAGTTGTCTCCAAAAGACACATGCAAGAATTTTCATAGCAGATTTACTCTCATGGCCCCAACCTAAAATAGTCCAATTGTCATTCATTCATCAGTAGAATATGTAAATATTAAAAGTCACATACTGTATTGTAATACTATAGAGCAATAAAAACAAAAACACAGAATCAAAAACTATTGTTACATGCAACATGAGTGAATCTGAAGAAATAATAATGAGCAAAAAAACCCATCCTGGAAAAAAAAACAACTGTGATTTCATTTTCGTAAGATCAAAAACGAGCTAAACTACACCATTGAGTTAGAAGGCAGAATAATAGTATTGACTGGGGGGAGAATCAAGTGAGTTTTTCAGAGTACTGTACATGTTCTGTATATCGATCTCAGTGCTGTTTAAATGGTAACACACCCACACACGTAACTTGGTATCAAAGTCATATATTCAAGATTTGTGCCCTTTACTATATCTATGGTCTACTCTAATTTAAGAAAAATAAAATTGAAAAACTTGTGACAGAAGCCTGGAATATAAAAAATGATTTTATTATATCTTAACAATTTTTCTGTTAATTAATTCAACAAATATTTTCCGAGCCCACCTCCATGTGCCTGACACTCTTATCAGCACTGAGGATTCAGCAGCAAAAGGGACAAAAATCCTGGTCCTTGTGGGAGTTGTATTCTGTATTATGTGAGAAAATTATAATGGGAACTAAAAGAAATTAATAAAGTCTATTTCCTAAATTATGAAATTTTTTGAGAGAATACCTGTAGAGAGAATTCATGAAAAACAAGCCTCTAGTGGGCACTTTATCACAAGCCATATTGGTACAGCCTTAATCAAGCACTAAGTCAAGAAGCTAAACATCAAAACAAAGTGATTACAATTCCCATCGTGTCCAAGAAAGGCCCAGGAGCTAATATTTAAGTAAGTAAGCATTTGTTCATTTAATCGTTGAGTCAGTAAATATTAATCGAATGTCAGTTTAGGGAATATAAAGATTAATCAAGCATATATCATGCCCTTATGGTGATTATTTTTCAGAAAGTAAAATCAGAGTAGAGCATAAATAAATTCTAGGTAAAATATAAGTACCCTAGAAAAACATAGATATTGTCCTCCAAGTTCAAGTGAAAGGAGAGAGAACATGACAAAAAAATTTTGAAAATGCTAAGAGCACTTCTTTTCTATTAATCAATTTGTCATGAACAAGGATTGGTACTACTCATTTTGCAGATTAATATATGTTAACCATTTATTGAATGCTGTTTCTATTCCTATTGTGGAACAGAAAGCTTTATTTTTTTATGATTCATCCAAGACATCTAGAATAGTGCCTGACACGTAACAGCCATTCAATGAATGGTTGTCTTTGAATCACTCACATAATAGAATATTTACTTTTTGATACAGTGAATATTCATTATAAGTATTATAAAGAAAACTACATCTTTCATGAAAGAGTGGGATAATCAAAATGCAGGCAAGAGAAACAAAATTCCTAGAAAATCCACAAAGAAAAATAAACTACTCCTTTGTTAATAGAATTGACTCACCAAATGCCACTTGGTAACCTGCATCTATGACACACAGGTTTATTATATATAGCTGAAAAAACAAAACCAAACAATAAAAAAGCAAACAAACAAACACACAAAAAGATGAAGTTCTATTTATTTTTTGAGAGAATAAAAATTACACTAAAGGGATTAAGCCATTTAAGTGACCATTATTAGCGTGACATATTTTATCATAAACCCATGCAGATCCTGAAATACACAGTATCTTAAGCCTTTATAAACCACTCTAGAAAATCTCCTGTGTGTGTTTATTGGTTTCTCCAAGAAGGTTCTTGCCAGAAAGCAGTAATTAAGTATCAGCATTTGGTACCATGACAGGTGCTTTCTTGCCTAACAGTTTTGGGGGCTCCCTAGAAGAATCACTGGCCCACCAAGTGAGAAAAAATAATAGACAAATGCAGATATTTTTCATCTCTAGGAAACTTGAAAGTGCCACCGGCTCAACTTACCTAATTACCATTATGAATTGTGAAAAGGACCTACTTCCTCTTTGCAAAGAGTGTTGTAGTTTCCCTTCCATGACTTTGGCACTAACCTTCCTACCTTGTTTCATTCCTTTCAGTGCCAAGTGCCCCACCTCAGAATGTCTCCCTGGAAGTGGTTAATTCGAGGGTAAGTTGTTGAAATGCTCACTATTTTCTTACCTGTACACATAGAACTTTTGCTCACCCACCCACTGCGTAGGGTGAACGGTGGCTCTCACGGGAAGAAAAGTTCCAGAACATCACAGTGAGTGGCGCTGATCCCACCACACTTGAATTAACTAAAAGAAAGACTTGGTTACTTCTGTGACACTTGATTTTATAGATGTTACAACGATTAAAGGCTATTCCATCAGGGAAAAAAAGGATGTCTATTTACTTATGCTTAACAGTATGGACATAATATGCTAGATGGAACAAATCAATGTAGAGATGAATAATAAAACGGTTGAAAGAGGTAGAATAGAGACTTTGTTTTCTGACAGATTAATTAGAATTCAATGTTTCGTCATCATCCCTATTCTTTCCTTATAAATACAGACATCAAAGGCCACTCTTGAGGTCCGATAAGGTTATATCTACGAAGCAATGTTACTCAATGGTTAATGTTTTTCTGGCCTGGAAAATTGATATAATTTTCAAAAGGGCTTAAATTAGGCTAGGTGTAGGTGAAGATAAGGAATGTAATGCCAGAAATCAGAAGCCTAAACCATACGCTACGAAGCAAACAAGGATTGGTCTCGCTTGACTCTGTCGTCATCTGGTTGTGTGCACTCACGGAAATCATTTCACTGTCCTGGGCTTCAGTGTGGGGTAAAGTGAGGGGTTAGGAATTGGCCTAACTGGTCTCTAATCTCTGGGAGACAGCAGGGAAATTTTACAGGTATTAGAGATTCATACCAACTCACACTCTACCTTTTAATCGTAGCTTTGCGTTTTAATACTATATGTGATCTTAGAAAAGTGTCCAACCACATCAAACCTCATTTTCTATATTCATATAGAGTGAATATTAATGCCTTCCCTATTGATTTATCATGAAGACGTAGTAATGTAACATATGCATTGGACCTAACTTAGTGTCAAGCTGTTACTTCACTCAATGTTCGAATCTTTGACATATTTTGCTAACTTTGATTGGATTTGCCTCTGTCATATGAATTTATCCTTTGGAGCTAGTGCAATGTCTCTATAATTGTTAGCCTTTTATATTTTTAGGCATTATATTGGATAAGAAGTAGTAAAACAAACTTAAAATTAGAACGAAGAAAAATAAGTGAACTTAGGAAAAAAAATAAGCAAAGGAAAATAACCAGAAATAAAAGATTACCCTAAAAAAGATGTTATTTGCAGCAACATTAAATGTTTTACAGATGCGCTGCTCAAATTAAGAGATCATCAAATTAAAGTCAAATAATGTTTACAATTATTGTAGGTCGTTAACAAATTAAATTTGGAAGGCTTATTGTAGTTTCTATTGTTTTAATGAATCATTTTCTATTAGCATTTTCATCCACTTCACATCTTTCTTCTAAGACAAAAACAGAAATTAACATAAGCTCTTTTCTGTTTGTTCCTATCCCTTAAAAATCTACTCAACAAAGGGTGAATGTTTTCTTCTGAACTGTGAATAAGGCATTATTGAATGGCCGTGGATCCTGTCTGTATTTGAATATGGATTTATTACTTTCCTGAAGAGGGAATTCCTGTATTGCAAAACCAACTTTTCAACTGATTTATATATATGTATAAAAACATCACAGCCTATACTCTTCTATAATATGCAATACTTGCAGCAACCAAATGCAAACATTCCTTCTATCCTCTTGTAATTTTCTCTGAAACACTGTATTGCTAGAAAATTTAACTTGTTCATTAGCTTTTCAGAATGAATACAGTAGTGTGGGTTCTGGAAAACAACTTTCTCTCCCCCAGCTTTGTTATCTTATTTCCTAGCTTTTAAGGAATTATAAATTATAAATTATTTTCTTAGTTTGTTACCAAAAAGAAAGAAACTGGATGATGAAAACACTGTTTTATCATTCCCAGTACGTTGATGCAGAGATAGACAAAAACCACATTTCATTCATTTTGATAGTCTTCTTTTGTTTGAAACAAAAGCCCTCAAATACACTAATATTTACCGCTGACTAATAGCATTCGAGGAACAAAATTTATTTAAAAAGAAACATTATAGTTGAATAAGTATCGTATTCTTTAAGACTAACAGAATCATGACTTTTATGTTCTTCTTCTTACTTGGGATTTTTTATTTAATATGGTAGGAACAGTTGTGTTTTAAAACGTTATTCTATATCAGCTGCAGTTATAAAATAGAATTGATCATTTATTGACAATCAATGAGGAAATTCGGTGGTGTTAATATTTTTGCACACAGATGGCTAGGATACCTGTATGTAAAATGGGCAAGTCACATTTATAGGTACTTATAGGATTATGGCCACCTATAAGCCAGTTAGACTGAGAAACCATGATCCAGTGTATGTAAACAGAGAGGTCCCTATATACACTTAGATAAAAGAAGCAAAGGAAATTCTGTTACTCTTACTATTAAAAACCCAGGATAGTAGCTTACCTTTATAAAGCTGCAATCACAGAAAAGACTAGAGTCCATTTCTGCAGGTAAATGTGAACATAAATTTTGCTTTGAAAGAATGCCTTGAACTACAAATACTCATTTTAGGTAATGATAGGTCATATGAGATGGTTATATTTTTTGTACTAAAATTTTGTTTATAAGAAATATCTTTACAAAAAAAAGCAAAATAATACTTTACAGTATGGATTTTAAAATGTGATGTATTGGAAAATCTTTTTAGAAGGATAATTTACTTAAGATTTACTTTGAAATTCACTTATTATTTGAAGACATAAATAATATAACTTAATTAGTTGGCTAGCATATAAAGCACAGGTTTATGGAATACAAAGAACTTATTAAGTTTGCACTTATTATTTTCCTCTGTTCCAGTGCAAAAGCTCTGAGAATAAGACCATTTAGAGTAAGCTGAGATTCAAGATGCTGGGGCTATTTTACTAGATCTTTGAGATTTTGCAAAGTCACTGTTCCTCAGTTGCATTTATTCATTAAACATGTATCATGTGCTTATTATATGTCTACCATATAACACATAGACTTTACATATGCGTACACTATATAATGCTGGAACTATATAGCTACTACATGTCTATATCTGTATATCTACATATCTATTTCTATACCTATATTATCTATAGCTAGCTAGCTAGCTATTTCTATCTATCATCTATCTATCATCTATCTATCTATGTGTAATGCTAGGGACATGACCCAATCTTTGCCTTCATGGAGCTCATAGCTTAGTAGGAAACAGGTGAGGGAAAGCTCACTTTTTATCTAACTACATCTAACCTGTTGAGCTTTTCAAAGTTGATATTATATCCTCACTGATAAAATGAGCATTGGAGGGATAATCTCTGAAATCTCTTGTGGCTCCAAATACCTATGACTGTATTTCTACTTATTATGCCTTCTCTCAGTCATTTCACCTTTACAGAATTAGAGAAAATGGCAAAAGTATATTGTTTAAAATATACTGGGTTTAACTCACAAATTCAGATATGTATCAGCTGAACACTAAAGTATGATAATAGGGAATGGAATAGGAAAAATACAAGACGTAGTATACCAGCAGGCATGGATCATTGTGTAGGTTTAGAGTTTTTAAATGTGGAATATTGGATTTTTCTCTTTATGTCACTATTCACCTCTCTATTATTGAAATTCTTATCCTTGTTTACCAGTTGTAACTATGTGGATGTCATTTTTTTTAATTCCTAAAGGCTGGTACCCAGTTAGTCATTCATAGATTAATAGTGTGTGTGATGCCTTCATTGTAACAGTAGAAAATGTGACTCATCTTCCTACATCTTAAAGCATCTCCCCCTTGTCTCAGCATAATTTGGCGTGCTGCTTAAATAACTTGAAAATTAGTTTCACAATCATACAATTCCCTTTACCCAGAAACTACCCAAAAGAAGAACTAAAATAGCAACTTTCAATTCCAGAAAACAAACTGATCATTTTGGCCCCAAATGTTCACACACACACACACACACACACACACACACTTTTAAACAATACAGAGAGAATGAATTTAAGTGTCATATCATTGGGTAACCTCAGAGGGACATGCTTCTTAAGATGTGGTATTTACAAGAAGGGTTTCGACTGAGATCTCTTACGTCTTGTCATTTAGGCTAGTGATAATGCACTTTTTTTTTCCTCTCTGAATCATTTTAAATCTTTCATAAAGCACACTGTGGCCTCTAAGATTTTTGGAGCCAGGCTCTGAGACCTCCCCTCACAAATATAGTGGATTCTGAAATGGATTCTGAAATAAGACACATAGGAGATCTTAGATGATTGATTCCATTTAAAAATAAATTAGAAACTGAAATTTGCTTACTAATACACAATTTAGATACAATAATATTTATACTCACAAACAATGATATTTGTACTCAATCATAATATGCTGAGCATTTCTGCTTGAATGTAACGTCTGGTCCAGTTATCCATCAATTCAATTCAAGTAGATGTAGATCTTTTGTATTTATTTTATTGATCCCTTTATTGATTCATTACGTGACTATTCTTTGAGCATAACTAATGACCAGGCAATTATGATTGAAACAGTTTGGGGAAGGGCATGAGGAAAGGAGCATAATTATAAGGAAGGCAATGTTTCTTGGTAGTTCTTACAGTACAGTCTTTCATTTTGGTCAGGAATTTGTAGAATAGACTGGATATAAATTTTTATATTATATTATTACATATAATAATTCCTGAGATTCCCTCAAAAATAAAACTGTGTTTGGTCTATATCTCCAGATATATACTACCCTGTACTTATATTTTTAAAAAATAGATACTTTTTTATTGTGATTAAATATAGATAACATAAAATTTACCATTTTAACCATTTTAAATGTACAGTTCAGTGACATGAGTGTATTGACATTGTTGTGTGACACTCACCACCATCCCTCTCTGGAACTTTTTATCTTCTGAAACCGAAACTCTGTATCCATCAGTCATTGACACCCCAGATTCGTTCCATTCTTCCTGGCTCTGGCACCCACCATTCTACTGCCTGTATGCTGACTTACCTTATAAAAGAGTTAAGAAGCCAATTTTCATGGGAAGATGTTTGATTGCCTTTTTACTTTCTCTTACTAGAGAAATGAAACACTTTTAAAGTTTTAGATCTTCACTCTCACAGAGAAATGTAGGATATAATGAATCATAGTGGTCAAGAATATAGGCAGATGTTTTAATTGGCTAGGAAGAAACACCTCACTTTGCATTACTGATAGCGCTTTCAGAATACTTCTGTTCCAAGTTCCCACATTTATGAATTTTTTTTTAATCTCTGGATTAATTCAACTGTCATAGTTAATAACAAGGAAGCAGAACTATATGCACAGGATTGTCCTGGAGTAACTCTGGGGACACAGTTTTGGCCAGCAGCATCAGTTTCCTGTCCTATCACAATTTAGGCTAGCGCTCCTAACCAGTGAATAAACTGATCTTTTGATTTTTTTTGAAGTTTCAATAAGTCAAGAGTTTCCACTTTTTTTTTTTTTTTAAATGAAAACACAGTGGATAAACTGTGACTGGGAAAGATATCAAGATCATGAAAAATGTTGGAGAACCAATTTTTAAACAATGTAAAAGCATCATGCCAATATAAATGCATTTGTAAATAAGTCAAATGACAATACTCAAAAAATTCGAAACATATCTTTGTATCACACTATCACTCATTTTCTTAGAGGTGTTCTCCCTAAACTCCTTACCCAAGACTACTTGCTTCGTGGTAGTTTCCCAAGCAATGAAGTTTAAAATATTGTGAGAAGTAAAGTCTCCTATTAGAGAAACCAAAGGCTGTGAAAAATAATTGATTTAAGTCTGCTTTATCCAAATTATTTTTTTCTGCAAAAACTTTTTATACTAAATACTACCTTAAAAATTTTTTCAAAGTTGTTTATCTTAATGCCGTCACGTACATTCCAAAAAAGAAGGAAGTACTCTGTAAGCTGAGCAACCTCGTCTCCCCCAAAAGTATAATCTGACCTAAGTTAATTTAGAACAAATATATAAATTGAGTTAAGTAAATAAAAAGAGGAGAGAAGGTGAAGAAAAATTAAATTTGTGAAAGCTAGAAGTGAATATAGAAACAGTCTTTAAAATACCTATAGCTATAGAATAAGGACTTGGAACTGGATCTGGCATCTATTACAGGATCTGAATAAGTTGCAGACATGCTTCAATCTCTGGGTTAAGATAAACTTTTTATAATGTCAACAGGATTAAATTTAAAAAAACACTTTTTAGAATGTTCTCTTCTTCATATACCAAATACTTAAATACGTTATTCTTGCTATTTTGTATGTCGAGATTATTGTACTTTGCTCTTTCCAGATTTTTTATAGTCATTGGCATTTGGTATATCCACACAAAATATTTTGACAAAGAGACTAAAATACATGACAGAACACCATTCTCTTTTGACCTCTGTTCTCGCTTTAATATCACCTTGTAATTTGTACTTCATCATACACATTTCTAATGGCTTCATTTTTGGTTGGCTCCGAAGGCAAAGCTCACTTTAGCCTTTCCATGAAGTTTAATGAGATTTCCCTCAAGTCATACATTTTTGAAAAGTGGGAGGTTTAATAATGGGCTTAAATTAAATGAATCTAGGTCTAGTGATAAGGTCTCTGATTTTAATTTAGTTCATCGAAGTTTCTCTTATAGTTAGAATGATTGATTAGTTGGAAGACATGAACAGGTTCAGTTCTTCCAGTAGAAAAGCAGTTGCTACCTACGATTTGATTTTAGAGATGTTGAAACATCCACTCATCTTCAAAAAAAAATGTAGTTCACCAAAGTAGCTTAAAATATCATTTATTTTAGAAAACAGCTGTTAAAATACAGACACTTCATCTGAAAGCTTTAAGACATTCGCATGAGTTATTATAATTACCATTCTCGGCACATGTTTAAAAAATACTTAATTATAATAATAATAATGATAGTAACTAACTTTTTCATCAGGTATTTTGTGCCTGGCACTATGCAAAGCAATTAAATCAATAGTTTCTTTATGTCTTATAACAACCTCATAAATATTATTTATTAAACTAATTACTGGAATGCTACCTTTGAGCTGTGCTTATGTCTGGAAAAGTTTTATGAAGTCTGTCGAATATCCTTTTTTCCTAGATCTTAGTTACATTCAAGTACCAGGAAATAGACTAGTAAGCGAACAAAGAAATGAACAAGCAACACAAGAGAGTGGTAAATTCTCTGAAGAAAATTAGCACAGTGACGTGATAGCGAAGGACCTAATTTAAGTCAGACTATCAGCGAAAGGCCTTCTGAGGAGAAGCCGCCTGAGCTGAGACGAGAATAAGTGAAAGGGCCGGCCATATGCACGCTCAGAGCAAGTCATTCTCAGGAAAGCTCGCAGCTAGTGCAAGGGCCTTGAGAAGAGAATTGTCTGCGCGTGGTTGTAAACATGAAATAACGATACGAATGGATCGCAGACCGCCGGGTCAGGGCGAGATCATGCGGGGCTTTGTGGGACATGGTAAAATTGGAATTTCATTCTGTGGATGATGAAAATGCTTATAAAAAGGGAGTGATCTCATTCAACTTTTTAAAAGATCAAATTGACTGCTCTGAGAAAAATTATTGGTGATGCGGCAGAGTGGAAGCAGAGAGATCAATTAGGAGACAATTGAGTGATCTGTATGAGATTATTTTAGCTGGAACTGGGAGTCAGAGCAGATGGGGAGAAAAAGGGGGAAATTTATGACATGTGTTGGCTCTAGAGCCAAGAAGATTAGCTAATGGATTGGACATAAAGGGCAAGGAAAAGAGAGGAATCAAGGATAAATATATTTTTTGACTATAAAATGAGTGCATTGTTGAGTTGTTTAATGAGCGGAAAATGAATAGAGGAAAAAAACTGGTTTAAAGGGGACAATCAATTATTTTTACATTTGAAATTTAAGATAACTATTAGACATACCATTAGGGACGCCAGTCATGTACACAATCTAGTATATGAGACTAGAAGTCTGAGGACAGGTCACGTCACAGGCATACAATTAGGGTCAATGTCATATCAGTGATACCTGGGGAGGGAACATAATTAGAAAAAAATGGCTAAATCTTAAGATGCTTTAGATTTAGGAGATGCAAGAATGATGGGAGAAAACAAAGATGTGTTACTGTTACAGAAGCCCACAGGGGAGAGTGTTTCCAAAAGGTGGGTGCTGCTAGCTATGTCGTGTTGATGAAAGACATAGTCACATAATGACAGCAAAGCGACCTCTGCAGGAGGGGACATGAAAATAGAGAATTGAAGGACTGCTCTGAGTGACTTCAGACGATATTTTTGAGAAATTTTTGAGCAAAGAAATGGATAGTAACTGTAGGAGGTGGTAGGCTTGAGGGAGGTTTTATTGTTTCTTTTTTGAACATGAGTGGTACTGTAACTTTTGGAAGTATTTACTAAATAATTGATACAGGGAAGCATCAGTGATGCAGAAGGGAAAGTGTAAAATGGCAGGAGCACAATCTTTTGAGTACGCACGAAGGTAGAGGATCCAGCATTAAGTGGAGAGGAACAAATACATCGACATCTTGATAAGGTGTGCAGAGGCAGAGAGAGTGGGAAGATGGGAAGTATGAGAAATGGTCATCAGCAGATTGTGAAGTCTTGGAGGAGCCAGTAGTGGGGATTTGAAGACAGAGGGGAAAAGTGAGAAATAGTTTTATTCAGAATGTAGAAAAGAGATCATAATATATTATGACATTATGATTGATGAGCAGTGTGGACTGACCATTCAAGATTTGTTGTCACGAATTTAAAGTGAAACTAGCCAAGACAGTTTTCTCCCCATGGTTGGTTGCTTGGCTGCTGGCCTAAGGTAGGCGGGTAATGGCTTTTATTTTGTTTCATGTTTGCCAGAGAAGGGGTGGAGCAAGTTAAGATGTTTCGCAAGGGAGTGATTAAAAGGAAGGACCATGGAATCTGAACTGTCTAAGGAAGAAAAAGAGGGCACAGGGGTGGGAGGTGACAGATAAGCGAAAAAGTAATAAGGTCAGTGGATTGTATAAATTATCCGCATTTTACCAAAAAGGACCCTGAGGCTTAGAGAAGCTCAGTAATGTACCCCCCTAGTGCCACACAGGGACAAAGTGGGAGGACTGGGATTGGAAGCCAGGCAAGGCTTGTTGGTCATCTGGCCACACTGCTGCCTACATCTAGGTCCTTATGAGGGGAGGGATAGAAATAATTCTAAATAAGCTTTCCCTTTAGGTGGTTTAATTTCTCAGTGAAATTAGTTTCCAGACAGAACGTAAGGTCTAGACCAGAAGATAGGAGATGGGTTCGTTTATCCCGTGGACCTCAGAACTATGTGGAAAGCATAGGAAGAGAGGGGTGTAGATGCTGAGAAAGAGCTAAGAAGGGGGTTAAAAACACGCACCCATTGACTCGACTTCTCAAATTTTTCTTGAGTGAATCTATGTGTAAGATTCTGTCCCTCACAACTATGTTTTCTTCTTCTTAATTAACCTAAAACACATCAGAGGAGGTGTAGTTTAAGCAAGCAAACCTGACACATCTACAAACTATATTAAATAATCTTAAAGAGTTCTGGAATTTCCAAATGGAATTCTGTTTTATCCCCATTTCCAAGTTCTAGAATATATTTGTTATTAAAAGTTTGAAGGGGAAAAATTGAGGTCACGAAGAAGAGCATTACCTCAGCCCTCAAGGTTTGTCGGCAATAAAATAAAACCTCAAATAGTTTTAGCAGCCGTGATGAGGAACCATTAGAAAGTGTATGTTAGATTCAGAGAAAATGCAAATCAGAACACCAGGCATATATTTTATTAGCAAACATTGTTAATTCAAATAATAAAACTAAACCATAAATGGGCATAAATTAGCAAATGTTGCCAAGTAATAGTGCAATGATCTAAATAAGAGTATTATTTTAAGATATAGCTACTTTAGCAACCAAACTAAGTCTAATATATCATCCTCTGAGCTCATGTTAGTTTAATCTCATTAAAATGCCCACTAACATTATGTAATCTGAATATATATTCTCAAACACACTCAACATTGAAATCTATTTATTTCATTTATTATGTTGCTCTTTCACATGGAAAAAGGTAGTCTTTATTAATCCTCCGAAGCTGTTCAAAACGTCACTTGGTCCACTGGAAAACTCTGTGAAATCGACAGAATCTAAAAGCCTCATCTTCGTGTTTCCTGAACATTTTGTAGAAAGTAATCTACATTTGGAATACAAATGGATTTTTCAAATACATCAGAAAGCACATAATAGTAGGTTAAAAGGTATTGAAGAGCAATTTAATATTTTCAGAAAATTAACTTAAGGTCATATTACATATATAATTTTAGTGGAACAGGGAGAGAGATTACTGGTCTTCTACAAGTAACTTCGTTGAATTTTCTTTCTTTCTTTTTTAGCAGTAACTCAAGTTCCTACTACCTAAACATTTCTCATCTTTCAGAGAAATCTGTTTGACAGACCATTTTGTATTTTAGCTGAGAGGCAGTAGCTATTAAATAGATAGTTGTCTGTTTTAGTTTTACATGGATAAAGTTGAAGAGACACACAAAAGGGATTTATATGTGAATAAATGCCTCATACTGACTTTAAATAGAAGTCATTTTTAGAAAAAAAAAAACATATAAAGCCAACTTTAGCTTTGTATCTTTTATGCACAGATGAATCTATATGTTGCAAAGAATATATATGTCTGTGTCCATGGCTGCAATATCAACATGTATTTCTTCAAAGATGTCTATATTTCAGTATTTCCAGTTGAGTTTTCTTTTTGGTACTTAACAAAAAAAACAAAAAGAAAAAAATATTTCTGTTCCATTTTGATACTAGTGTACATAATTCTTTTGATGAAATCAAATGTAATGACACTTGAAGGAAACACTGTTAGCTTAAAAAAAATACCCAAATGCTCTCTTAATGTGGAAATTTCATTAGAGAAAAGGCAATGAAGAATCTAGAGATAATTTTTATCATGAGCTTAGGTTCTTTCATGTGTTTTCTCATTTGTTTAATTATAATATTCGTTGAGTACATACCATGTGACAGATACTCGCTAAACTCTTCAGCTCTGCCGATTTGATAAGAAGCCTCCCTGCTTGCTTCTCTGTCAGAAAACCTCGATACTTCCCTAAATAGCATCAGTGAATGTGAAATTCTGACAAATGTGACAACACCCGAGATTGAATAAAGTTTCTACTTTTACAGAAGAAATGAACTTTCCTACCTCTGATAAAGAGAGCAGATACTTGCCTCTTGCCTGTTGTTTAGAGCGGGTTAGGACTTTTTTTTTTTTTTGATTATACTGTCTCAATATAGTCAAAGATGTTCCGGTTTTATGAGACATCAAGTCTGCAAAGCTGGACCTCTGCTATAGGTGAGATCGAATCTGCTCATTGTCCTGGAGCTGAAGCTGAGTGTGGCTGCATCGGCACTCAGGCTACCAACTCAGGCGTGGAGGAGAGAGAAGTTGAAGGCCCAGAGTTGAACTTTAGGGAACATTAAAATTCCTTAAGCCAGTTACTTGTTTAAAATGTAACCCCAACACCCCACCCCCCGCTCCACCACCACTCCCATCACACACACTTCTGATTCAGCAGGTCTCCTGTCCAGGAAACATATTTTCAAGTAGCAGCCCAAATCATATAGATGAGGGTGGTCATTAAAATAAAATCTAATTAGATCAGTGGTTTTCAAACTTTTTAATACAATAAAATCCATTGACATAACCAATTTCATGTGGCATCTTGGTATAACATGCAAAGGCAAAGTTATGCAAATGACGAGATGCTGTCCTTGATCTCCGGGATGCAGGCAGTGATATGCTGGAGCCAGCTTGTACTGGCTGGCAAGGGTGGTTCTTCATTTTTCAGGGAATTTTGGGAGCCCATCGTTAAACACAATCATTATTAAAAATTAGATTAAATAAAATTACAATTAAAACAATTATATTTCAAAAAGATATTATTTTAAACTTATCACTTCTTCATTATTTTACTACATTTTCCTGTTATCTGTGCCTTCGGGTTTTTTACATCCTCTTTGTACGGTAGAAATTTCGCACAGCGGGGTACTCGTGCTTCCTCTTCTCAATTCTGCTTTCAGATGTCCCATTGGCAGCTAGAGATTGCCCATGTTGGGTGTATTTACACCACAGAACTTAACCGATGTTACCAATCAAGGCTTTTTCTCCAGAAAGCTGGTTAACTTTTATCATCAGCGTACCACTAGACTAGGGTGAGTACTGGGAGTGCTGGTTTCTTAGCCTCTTCTTCTGATTCCTCAGTGGACCCCGAAGCACCTCAGGAAAACAAAACATAAACAAATTTAAAAAGCTGACCTTATTATATTATGTCCATGAACATGAAGAGGTAAAAAGTTAGGAAGAAAGAATCAAGAGGAAGATGAAGTCCTTTACCGTAAACACACACATTTTATAAGTCTGGTCTTATTTATAATCTAGAGAAAACAGCATGGGGGTAGAGCCGAATAATAACTCTGCTACCTGGTGTCTTTTTGTTCTCAGTCTCCTTTACACAATAATAATTAGTAAGGTAGAGAGAGGAGATTTTATATATATATAAACACAATAAAGGTGATTATTTTGTATATATATAATCACTTTTATTGTTTAATCTGGAAAGTGATCCATCCATCTTCAGCGATTATGATGAATGGTATACACTTCTGAACCTTCTTTGAAATGCAAGTGACCATTTGCATAGTAAAACCATATTTACTATCTATTTTAACAAGTTTACTTAGGGAATTTTTCCTACTTACAATCTATAACTACACTTTTTTCTTTAACGCTAACATAGAATCTGCTGTGCCCTCAAAGAAGAATCACACAGTGCCTTCAATAATATCTTCATAATGAATAGAAATCATTTCCTTAGTAATGGACTATTTCAGCCTAGATTTAAAAATGAAATGATCAGAATTTTTTTCTGTTATTTAGAAAACACAGTTGTTTTTTCTTGAAGTACTTTAGTATATATTGTGCATCGTAATGTATAATCTTGTGTCATTCTACTATTTACTCATATGACTCATTGTTATTGATTTGTTCATTCAGCAAAAAATTATTATGCATCCGTCGTTTAACAATTAGATATTGGCATCCCTTAAGAGGCCTGGTCATTAAATAACCTAAAATTTAGACTATCGAAGTAACCATCTGAACTGCCATTTACGATAAGCTAACTAGACCAATGTGTGCTTTTGTTTTCTTATTTTGAATTAGATATAAAGGGAGCAAACGCTTGCCCTTCTTTACTTAAAGATTACAAAATACTTTAAAATTCTGTATATGGAGATTCAGTTTAGAATGAAAACTTTGTTTCAAGAAATCATTTGCATGATTTCTTTCTACAATCGATAGTAAATAATTTGTAGAAACATCTGCACATGTGACATCATGTAGTTTGAGATCTAATTTCCTTGAGGTTTATGTAGATGTGTAGACTTGTCTATGTATTCCTGAATAAAACGAGTGTGCCTTTTTCTGAGAGTATTTTTTAGACTCCTAGCTTTGATTTTAGAACTGAATTTTTTCTCCATATCAAGAAGGACACAGATGTCAAGAACTTTACTATAGGATACAAGTTGACAGAGTGGCATACACAGGAGTCAGATGTTATCAATAAAAAATATACTTATTCTCTGACATGTGGGTCTTGTGAGGAACTGACATGAATGAAGAGTGATGCACGTTAGCAAAAGGGAGGAATGTCTGTCATGCTGTCGTATTATATTTGGTTCTCACTAAATATGTAAACACTTGGGTTATGATACTGCTCTTGGGAAACAAACTCGTGAATATGCTCTTGGCTCTTTGAATGAGAAGTTATAAATGACTGTAAATTGCATAAAGTAATACCTGTCATAATAAGCACATAATAAAAGAAATTTATACTTAGTTTAACTCTCAGTATCTCAATATACCTGTGAAATAGACTACAAATGGACAATGCATCACAGCCTATCATCATCTAATGCCAGCAATCCACGAGTCTGTGCCTGACTTTGTAAAGAATTGTGACTAAGGATATAACTGGTTTGAGGAGGCCGTATTCTATAATGAACTAGAGCTTATTTCACTTCTGAATTTTATATTTCATGGACTGTTTTCAGAGCCCAGCAAATAATATTTATAGATTCATTAGATTCAAACTTGTAAATGCATGAGTCTTACACAAATTCTATTTAATCCTCAAGATGTTAAATGGATTTTTCAGTATTAACAATTTTAGTTCATTCCACTTTCACTAATCTGTAGTTTCCTCTATTGCATACACAACAACAACAACAAAACCAGAATCACCAAGAATTTATCTTGAACATGTAATTTTAATTTCTTTGATTCAAAAAATAAATGCTGAGGGCTCTTAAATGCCTGGTTGTCCAATCATCTATCTGATATATTTGAGTCCCCTTTATAACATATTCTTCTAGCTTATGCCTGAACTGTTCTGCTGGAGGAATTGTTTTTCTCCCAGAGCTGCCATTTTTGTCATATGTAGGTCTTTCAGAAATTTTTATTCAAAACAAATTGCTCTATCTCCCTATAACTTCCACTCATTTGTCATATTATTTCCCCTGGGACTATAAAGTGTCTAGTGAGTCTAGTGACTTTCTTTTATGGCACAGCTCTAAATATTTGAAAATGTCTCTTTTCCTCTACTGATTCTTCTCCAATCTAAATATCCTTAGTTCCTACAAATATTTCTTTTTTGCTTGTCAGCTTCTGATTTGATGTGTCATCCTCCACCGCATAGTTTACAGATGTCATGTGATTATTAAATATCCCTTTAAGGTACCTTTCTCATCTTAAATATGACATTATCATTCATTCATATAGTCCACCATCGCACTGATGTTGCAAATGGTCACATCATCTTGTGGACTCAGTATAGAGCTGATTCTCTGCCAAAACCTTTACATATTTCATGTTGATGCTCACAGACTGCATCTCCATCACTATATTTGTCTGACTCACATGCAAGGCCTCTTTATCTGTATTACACTTTGCCTCAGAATAAATTTGTAACGACAACCTCTCAAGCTCCCTTGGAGTCTTCATGAACTCATTCAATATCAATAAATAAAGATTGGTTGTATGTGTCAGGCAACATGCAAGATGCTAATTCTGAGGTCCAATTATTTGATACATCACCAGACTTCAGTTGACTTCCTCACTCCCAGCAATCTTCTCTCCTACTTTGACCCGTATATCACCCCCAGATTATACCTTAACTTTGTTTACTAACCCCCGGAAGGGACTTTCATTAAAAACCTTAAACTTCAAAACCATCCTAAGTGATGGCTCCTCTTTCCTTTCAAATCTCTGCTATCTTCACTCTCAATAAACTGATTAATCTCATAAGTATTCTCAGCTCTATGCCTTCATTTCCCCTCCCCCCACCCATTTTTCATTTTCCTCTTTATCTCGCCTCATTTTCAAACTGGGCCTTGCAGTTGACTGTATTACTAACAATATTTAGAACCTTTAAGATTATTTTTATTTTGTTTCATTTTGCTTTAATTCTCATTTATCTGTTATTATGTCTATGAATTCCCACTCTTGCCAGTTTCTAAAGTCAGCTATTGAGTACTATGGGAGAAAATCCTACAGTGGTTGAAATGCCCGGATCCGAAGGACCATAAACAAACTACTTATCTTTTCCTCTTGTTGACATTTTTCAGTTCTTTCCATATAGTCATTATATCAGTTATTAATCTAATACTTCTGTAGGTTTCCCTATGTTTCCTTATGTCATACACACACACACACACAAAAAGTTTCTATATTTATTCTACTTTACACCCAAATCTATACTTTTGCCCATATTCAAAAAGTCAATTAGTATACAGGAGTTAAGCTCCATTGACCTAGCCCTACCTCATCCGAACTAAAAATATATCAAGAAACAGTTTTTCTATACATTAAAAAAATTATTCGAAGCTGATTTTTTAGCTAATTGTTATAGATTCCCATTTCATCTCCTTTCCTATAGTTTCAGGGTCAATATCTGTATTATATTCTCGTTCGAAGCCACATCAAAAGAAGTTGATTGAAAAGGAAAAATGTTCTTTTGCTTGACTTGCCGTTTTAGTAACTGAACTGTATCTTATTTTACTAAAACTCTCATGAATTAATTTTGGTCCAGCACTTATAACTGTATGACTGCTATGAATACTTTTATATGGAATAGTTTCAGGGGTCAATGTAAAAGCTGGATACATAACTAAAGTAAATGTTTTTCCCATTATTTCTAGTCTCAAAAGGTATTGACAAATGAGTTTTTTGTTTTGTTTTGTTTTGTTTTGTTTGTTTCACAAAGCCTAGTCTGATGTATCATACAAATTATAAGTATACTCTATAGAGAACTATCACTCCTTTAAACAATAACTTACTGAGACGTATGGAAGAACTTCAGAGATAAAATAATCAGAGCTCCTCATTTTAAAAACTATGTGAAAGATAAATGTGTCTAAATACCTCACCAATTTAGTAACAGGCCTGAAACTCAAACTCTGGTTCTCTGCCTAAACTAAGACTTACTCTGTTCTATACTATAACAAACAAAAAAATCAAAAAAACATATGTACACTCACAAACTCCCAATGAGCTGATAGTGTCTTTTAATACCTAAATCTCTTGAAAAAAAAATTATTTCATTATGATTGGTTTAAAGCTTCTCTCATACTCTCCTTCCTTTATAAATATATTCATTTTATTACTTATATCAGACAAATATGTGTAACAAAGGGAGAGTCACATAATTTTTGTTTGACAAACCTCCTAAATAAGAAGGATGCCCTCTAGATAGCCAATTTCCATTCTTTTCATTTTAATGTTAATGATGTTATTTAAAGTTATTGGATGACATTATTTCAAGTGACTTCATGACACAAAGGGTACATTATGTAAGGAATATCAAGTAGAATTTCTCAGGTGTTTCTCTCTTTAAAATGCAAAGGAAGAATTGCAATTACTATTTATTATTTAGTTACCTAATGCCTGCCCATCATGTCTTTTTTTTTAATTTGGCCCAGTAACTTGTAATTAAAAGAATCATTATCCCTGCTGGATGTGGGCACAGATTCACATTATTTCCATGAAAGCCTGTCTGCTGTCTCACTTTAATGAAAATTTAAACCTCTTAGAGTGGCATGTGGTACTTAGAATTATTTTTCTTTTGTCTGAATAGACTTACAAGGAGAAAGAACTCATAGAAAAATAGGTCCCCTTTCCTTTCCATAGATTCTTGTCTTTCAGGCTTCCATTTTCTTTTTCTTATAGGATTAATGACAAAAGAATGAAAATGTCTGAATAATACCATATAGACTGTAAGTTAGTAGAGCAGAAACAAAACAATTGGACTTCGCCCCCTCTCCACTTTCAGCTCAGAATAATTTTGGTTTTGTTATTGTGTAAAGTATGTATAACATAACATTTAGCAATTTAAACCATTTTTCAATGTATAACTCATTGCCATTAAGCACATTTATATTTTGTGCAGTTATCGCCACTATCTCCAGAAATTTTTGATCATCCTAATCAAATACCTCTCTACTCATTGAACAATAACTCACCATTCCCTTTTCCCCTCAGGAATCTGGTAACCACTATCCTACTTTCTGTCTCTATGATTGTCTATTTACTAGGAAGCTCATATGAGCTTATTTAAGTATGTTTTTGAGAGTCATCTATATTGTTGTGTGTTACAGTAATTTGTTCCTTTTTATTATTAAGTATAATTTCATTGTATAGATATACTGAATATGTTTACCCATTCTCCTTTCAATGGAAATGGATTATTTACAATTTGGGGCTTTTATTAAGAAAACTGCTATGACATTCTTAAACAAGTTTTTCATTGACATCAACTGTATCTCGGATCAGTATCTAGAAATGGAACGACTGGGTCAGAATTTAAATATATGTCTTCCTTGATTAGAAAGTTTTCTAAAATGTTTTTCCAATTCGAAGTCCCATGAGCAGTGTATGAAAGTTCCAGCTCTCACATCCTAACTAACATACGTATTGTTAGACTTGTTAATTTTAGCAAATCTAATGGGTATGTAGTGATATATTGTGGATGTAATTTTTTTTTCTCTGATAACTAAAGGTGTCGAACATGTTTTCATATGTGTATTGGTCATGTTAACTTTTTTTTTTAAGTTGGGTTTTTAATCTTTTAAAGTATTGATTTGTAAGAATTCTTTAACATTCTGGAAACAAGCCCTTATCAGATTTCTGTCTTGTGAATATTTTCTCCAAATCTGAAGCTTGCCTCTTCATATTGTCTTTTGATGAAAAGAAGTTTTTAATTTTGATAATGTCCACATTGTAATTTTTTTTCTGTTACAATTAATGCCTTTTATGATCTGTCTAGGAAAGCTTTGCTTACCCAGGTTATGAAGATAATTTTCTATATCTTACTACCTTTAACATATAAGTTTATGATCCACATTGAATTATTTTTTGTGTGTAGATTAAGAAAGAAGTCATTTCTCAATTTTTTATATAGATATTCTATATTTTTATAGAGATATTATATAGTTTTGTCAGCACCATTTGGTAAGACTCATTGACTTATTTAGCGCTTTTGTTGAAAAACAATCGACATGTATATTTATATCTATTTCTAGACCATATTCTGTCCCATTGATTTATTTGTTTATCCCTATACTAATATCATGTTTTAATTACTGCACATCTAAGTTCGTCTTGAAATTAGGCAGTATACACCCTCCAATTGTTGTTGTTATTCAAGATAGAACATTAATATTTATATTCCTTTTTAGACCCAAGAACATATAATTAGTAGGAAAAATCTCAGTAGAATCTAGATCATTAGATTCTCCTTCATAATTAAGCAATAAGGCCAATAAAATAACTTTCTGCCCAATGTGTGGATGTGTGGGCGACTGAGATAAAACAAGAAGAAAGCTTATGTTTTTTGGAGTGCCTTTTATGTCTAAGCATTCCGAAAAAGTTTTTTTCCAGATCTTGTCGTACTTAAATTTAACTCTTATAACAAACCCTAAGAGGTAGTTCTTAATGATCTTCATTAGTAGATGAATAAAGTGAGAGTCAGAGAAGTAAGTTGTTCCAAAGAGTCAACTATGTTTCTTTTCTTTCTTGACTATCATAGCCAATCAGTAGTCATCCTGAGTTATCATGTGGGTGCCTGCATTACAGCTGACAATTGGATTTCTGGCTAGAGACACGTCTGCCTATACCTCCTAGCCAGTTGTCATGTTGAATTCGCACTTGATCCAAAGTGCAGTTTAAATAATTCTATAACGATTCAACAGATCTTCCATAAAAATTGTATCCAAAAGTACTTTATTTAAAAATGTGTCGTTGCCAGAAAACTCACGTTCTGATTCCCATTGTTGTTTCAAAATTATTATTTACTTTAAAAATTCAAATAGAAATAGCATTCTTTTCTGCCAAAAAAAAAAGTGTAACAAACTGAGCTGACAGAATTAAACACTAATAGTTACAGAATTATATATTAGTCACAAAATCAATTAAATAAACAACTAGATGATCATTATCTTGCCACCACTAAGAAGGAAGACTTAGCAATTCAGCGAAACCTTTAAACCTATCGCTTAGGAGACCTAAGAAGGCAAGTTGTCTAAAACTTTTAAATCAATTACCTTGTAAAAGAGCCTCGTGGAGCACTGTGCTTGACCTTCATCTGGGAAACTTGGTAGATGTCAGTGTTAAAGGTAATTGTGTTTCTTGAATTCTTTGAGTTTATCTAGTGCATTTGCTGATGACCTTCTTAATGACAGCGATTTTTACTTATAGAGAAATATGCCATATATAGGTCAATTTTATTTGATTTATACTCTTCTAATGATTCTTCTAATTGATAATTAGGGGATGACATCCAGGTTCTGGATGTTCTGTGTGAATCTAGGTCAATCATGACTCCTAGCATTATGCAGCAGGAATACCTTTTGAGGATAAATGCTACATTTATGTACAATGCTTGTATTACATAAGATTATAACTATTTTGGAAATACCCCTATAAGTATAATAATCAATGAAACAGTAATCTTATAATTATGTATCAGAATCCTTACAAAAATTTTGGGCATAGGAAGAATTGAAATAGTACTATTTCCATTGAAGATGAGGAAATAGAGCATCAGAGATATTGATTTGTTCAAGTTCACGCACATTGCATGGGACCTCTATATTCCTTATGAGCCTTATAATTGTAGTGAACACTAAAAACTATATATCAGAAGTAACACTGTACCTAAGGAACTCACAGTCAAGAGGAGGAATGAAACATTCAGCCAGTCATGTAAAATTGAATTTGTAAAATGCCGTGGTAGAGCTTTGCTAAGAGGAGAGGAGAACCTGATCCACACTATGGGGGACATTTATCTACAGAAGGTGAACTCTGAGAGATTAGACAGCTAATACTTATTGAAAGCACCTGCAATGTTTGTTATGCGCCATGTGCATTCAACACGCCTGATATTATTTAACCTTCACAAAGATCCAGCAAAGCCCTTTGCTATCCTCCATTTTACAGTTGCTGAAACTGATGGAAAGAAAAGCCCAGTAAATAGGAAAGGTGAAGCGACCCTTCAGAGATTCTCCCAGGTGAATCATGTTGTGGTTCTTCAAACCCCAAATAATCATGAAGCGGTGCAGTTTTTTTCCTCGCTCCCAGTTATTAATGTTCTCTGCTACGTGGAGTCCTTTTTGGTGGCTCATGCTGAAAGAAGCCATAGACTAGAGATGGCTAGTGTTCTGATCAATGAGTGCATCACAAGCAGAGATGACAGTGAGGGGAAAGACACACGCACAGAAAGGCCCACGGAGGGTTACTGCAATGTCGGGCCCTTCGGTTAGAGTTTTTGACATGATTAACAAGAAAAATGCTTCAGAATGTCAGACGAGACATAGATTTCCTGCCTTGAGTAGGAGAATTCAGATCTTTCAAAAACTAATATTCTACCCCAGGAATCAGAGTTATGGGGACAGACCTCTGAGTTTTCTTGGTTTCATTCAAGGGGGGTGGAAATGACAATATGATTTACAGAATTTCTTTTATTTTAAATACCCAGAGATGAAATAATACTCTGGTTTTTTTTGTTTTATTTTATCATGCGAAAGTGCTACACAAGCAAAATAGTAACAAAATACACATTTTAATCAGAACTAGAACAGAGCAAGAGAGGTTATGCTTGTGATTCTACTTTTGTAAGAGAAGAATGGTAAGGAAAGGAGTGAAAATATTTAGGCAGCCACAGTTTTAGTTCTAAAATCAGAAAAATATTTCCCAGCAATGTATAATATACAATCAGAAACAGAAAGTTTTAATTATTTTTATATTAGATCATTTTTTTTTTCCTGGGGATTTTTGAAAAAGACATGTCAAGTCAAATTACAGACAAATGCTAATATTTAAAAACTAGCTAAATAAAAAGCAATAGAAACAAGTGTACATAAAGCTCCCATCTTTGTCTATTCCTCACACTGAATATTTTCCCATTTCTGAGATGGCCTGAGCCCGCTCTCAGTTAAATCAAAAATTCACTATAACTGCTGTGGGATCAACAATCGTCCCTGATTGCCATAGTTATAGTCAATTTTATATATAAAAAGGAGAAAAATAAAAGCTACTCATCCTGGTACCATCACTGAAAGGATTAGAAATAGAGCTATTCAATTGTATCCACGTAGGAATATTTGTAGAAAATGTATTAGACAATGATCTTTAAGGGATAAAAGGCATTGGTGTCAAATAGAGTCGATATTGAGTTCATATTTTTAGTGGTGTCACTTTTTTGTAGTTAAATAATCATCTGTCTATAAAATGAGACTAACAATAGGCCCATACTCTCATAAGATTGTTGTTAGGATTAAAGTAATGTCTCTAAATGCACAGTACAGTCATTCCCCCTCATCTGCAGGGCGTCTGTTCCAACATAGTAAATGCCTAAAATCACGAATAGTACCAAACTTTCACATTTTCGCTTAAAGGAAGGAAATTCTGTTTGGCATATCTGAATTGCCAGCATCGCTATTCTTGTGCTTTGGGGCCATTATTGAGTAAAATAAAGGTGACACACATAAGCACTGTGATACTGCAGTAGTCCACCCAATAAACTAACTAGCTACTCAGTGACTGACGGGTGGGGCTGTAGGTCACTGGGAGACCCCGGACAAAGGGATGATTCACTTCCTGGGTGGGATGCAGCCAGAGAGCGCAAGATCTCACACTACTCAGAGCAGTGTGCAATTTAAACTTATGAAATGTTTATTTCTGAAATTTTCCACTTAATTTTTTCAGACTGTGGTTGACTGCAAATGAAACTGGATAAAGCAAGACTACTCTATCTAGCACAGATCGTTATTATCATTTTTAATATTAATATTCCCATTTTTCTCTGAGGCCATATGTACACTCATAAGCCAGTTTATCAAAGTCATTTTTTAATGTTTGCATTTAGACAACGCACTTTAAGATACTTGTAATAATGACAGATATTTTCATCATTATAAAGTCTCGTTCTATTGTGTGCATATTGCTTAAATACATAGAAGAAATATCTTCAGGGCCTTACCATGTGGCCTTGCTACAGAAGAACCATTGAAAAGTTTTGGGGACTCAGGGAGACCTGGGAAATAACACCACTTTGACAGCAGAGGTTTTTAAGCCTTGAAAAGACCCAAGTTCCTAAATGCTATTTGTACCAGAGGCTGTGGAGCGGGGGTATTCCAATCAGATGGGTCAGGGCCGTCCAGGGCAGAGAGATGGCCAGGTGTGATGAAGTCTAAAGCCAGTGCTCAAAAAGGTTGACTGGTACCTTAAATGTACAAGCGTCAAGAGCTTGGCTGAGCGGTTAGGTACCAAACAAAAAAAAGAGGACCAAATGAAAGTCATGGACCCTTTAACCACTTAACTGAAATAATATCAGCAGAAGGCAAACCAAAGAAAACAGCGAGTCCCCCGTTCCAATTTCTCCCATGGAACAGCACCCACAGGGGCTCAGGGGAATTGGGTTGTCGCACTGCCAAGAGAGCCCTGAACAGAAGGTTCTTGCAGTTTCAGGGACTGGAGGGCTGGAGGTGGGGGGAAGGGCTAGGAGAAGGAAAGTGCCAAGTACCAGATCAGAGTGGAGAAAAGTGTCTTCATGGTTTCCCCCTCATTTCTCCAGAAGGTGGTCAGGGCAGAGGCGCCCGAGGGAGGAGTCGCTGCTAATAGGCCCCAGAAGGTGCCTGGTCTGGGAATGCAGAGATGCAGAAGAGCATCCCATTGCCAGCGAGGGGGGAGTTAGGCCTTGACTGCAGCTTCCTTCAGAGACTGCAGTGCATGGGCTGCGCACCAAATCTGGTGTGGGAAGAGCAGCTTCCCCCCAGGGCCTGGCAGGTAAAGCCTTTGTAACCACTCCTGGTCACACGTTGGGTTTGAGCAGGAAGCCACGTTCCTCAATGGGAAGCAGATGGAGATGGAAGACATCCACTAACAGTGAGAGTAGGAAGTTCTTACAACTGGCCCAGCCTTTTCGTTTTCCCTCTTCTGTTTGCTTGCAGTACAGTTCTTAAAGTGCAGAAGAAATTGTGGATTTGTATTGAAGAACAAAATAGAAGAAAAGCACTAGGAAGGCTGGGGCCTCGGAGGTCATAGCCAGAAATAAGGAGCAAACTAGGATAGGTGCAAACGTCAAAGCAAGATTAGTGTGTTAAATCTTTGACTTAGACAGTAAGAGTCAATCAGCTGACTTAGAACCTTCGAAATGACCTTCAGGCTTAATAACATGTATTTCCGATGGGGAAGGCAGGAAGCTATTGTCCTGCTGTTGTTATAAATTGCATTTAGGATTAAATGAATCGACATATATCATGTACCTTGTACATTAGGTGAAACATAATATTAATCAATATCTATTCCATTTTCCCAGGAAAGTGGGAGTGGGTAGATATAAAAATGGCTTAATCAACAAATACATATTAGGAACCTAGTACCGCCAGCTTTATTCATGATCAAAACAAGCAAAGAAGCAAATACTATAAAACAAACCTCTTGCCTGTAGAAAATATTTCATTTTATTGAGGAGGTAGAAAATAAAATTAAACTCCATCATGGTACTATTTAAAAACCAAGTACGTTCATGAAAGTAGTGTGACACCACTGTCAATAACAACTTCTTGTTCGGCTTAAGTATTTAAATGACTTAACGAAATGTGCTGGATAGGCCCTGATACTAATTATTAGCCAGTTTTTTGAAGGGAAAAAAGTGCCAGAATCACCTGTCCAGTCCCTCAATAAAACACATACAGTTCTTAGTCACTGAATAAAATGTTGTATATTTCCTAGAGATGTCCAGATTTGTCCTTTGGTGCAGAAATGAATGATGAGACGTGTGTGTGTGTGTGTCTGTGAGTGTGTGTCCCTGACATTCTGACATCTGGCCAGCACACTTGTAAGGTTCAAGCACTCACTTTGTATCCTTCATTTTGAGAGTTGACAGTAAGAAAGTGGTAAGGGAGAGGACCCAAAAGCTGTAAAACCCATCTGACTGTGACTTAAGAAGGAACATTTCAACACACTCAGCTAAGTTAGTAGTATTTCTGGATTTAAAAGAGAAGTATAATGATGAGGAAAGCAGTTCTACTTGGGTAAATGTGACACACAGGTTGGCACTGAAGGAAATGTCACTTGAGCTGTCAAGGAATCGGGTCTTCATTAGGAGTGTGAAGACAACTTCTGACTCTATTGTTGATTTTCTGGGGAAAAAGAAAAAAAAAAAAAAACCTCTCTTAAAGAAGAATCGTCACGTAGCACAGCTTCCGGGAGACATTTTAGCAGTGACCATGAGGAAACAAATCAATGCAGAATGTGAGAGCTTCAGGAAGGTATTGGCGCTTGGCTGCTGTCTTTAGGAATCACGTTTTAAGGATCTCCTTGTGCCGGATGCTGAAAATCATTTCAAATGCCTACCAAGGAGATGTTTTATTCTCTGAGCAACCAGAGGATAACAACTGGGTTGAGACAGGGACCAGTTGTCACATTGTCACTGAACTATTCTCAGTATCTTCCATAGCAATGTAATCAAAGGATCTAAACTTGGCAGACTCATTGAATGATACTTCAGGGTGCTCTCAGCAACGAGTTAGAGTAATTTACTGGCAGACCATGCAGTGTAAGAAGCTGCAAGGAAATTTGAGACTCTTGGAAGTTTGGAAACTACTGTAAAGCAGGATTCAGGTTCTACCTTTAAATGAGATTTTTCAGAGAGTGTTAGCCACATAACATTCATATGCACAACATGACTGCTCAGCTGAAGCGAAGGTTGAGAATAACTATTCTGACTACAGATTCAGCTGGTTTCTCTGAAGAGAAATCTCACCCTAGGAATCTTCTCTTCTTTTTTTTTTAAATCTGTAGTAGATTCAACACTCAAGCAAGCGTGTTAGGAAAAAGAGAGCTATATGTGAGCTGTTCTCAGAGGTTAATTTATCAAGTACAGTGCTGCAACATTCTCAGCAAGACATCTCAAGGCAGAAGATACTCCTCTTACGATTATGAAAAGTATGAGTTAGCTTCTTCATGTTATACAGTTTCGTATCAATGATCAGTCAGGTTATTTTGCTGCTGCAGATGTAACCAGATGTAACAGCTTTTTGCAATCCACTTTCTTCTCACACTGAGCTGTTATTCTTTCTACCTTGGGAAACAGAAGATTCTTTATGGGAAGTTTGATACTTTATCACTTCCATTTCATTTTCTAAACATATACTTGAAAAATATTTCCCTTTAAAATATGAACCACCCACAGAAAAGTTGATGCTCCAATTCTAGTAGCTGCTATTACAGGAATTTAGAACCAGTGGTAAGGTGCCTATGTGACCCTCAGAATAATGTTGCAAGACTTGAACCAAGTGGTATAGTAGAGAAACAATTTTGTTACATAATGTGGAACAAGCCACCCCAAAACTCAGTAGCTTGAAACAATAACTAATTATCTCTTGTGAGTCTGAGGGTGCACCAAGTTCTGCTGCGGAGTCTTCTACTCCATGTGATTTGGGCAATATTTGCTTTGGGGGCCTGACTTAACAGCAATATCCAAAGTGGCTTACTTGAACTATTGACTGTTGGTACTGGCTTTGTTGGGAACTCAGCTGGGACCGTTAACTACCATGCCTGTCTTTTCCATGTGCTCAGGCCATGAAGCTTGGGCTTCTCATAGTGTGGCAGCTGGACTTCAATACACACACACACACACACACACACACACACACACACGTGTGTGTGTGTGCCGCAGAATCACCCTATGTGATTTTGTCCACAAGATACCAAACTTAAGATTGCCCACACTATATTCAGTAATTCACCCTGCCTATGGGGGCTAAAAGCAAATATCTTTTATTTTAAATGTTATTCAAACAGTTTAACGATCTCATTGTAAAATGTGAATTAACACCAGACATGGTTTACTTATGATATTTAATAGTTTTCTGTGTGTGTACTGGGGTTGGGATGGGGGTGGGGGTGAGGATGAGAACACGTTACTCGGATATGGGCAAGGGTCAGGCAACAAAGAATTAGAATGATAAGTATCGCAGCTGATATTTCCTAATTTTATCTGGACTAACTAATGTAATCATTTATAATGCCAAAGAAAATAAATAGATGAATTAAAAGTAAGAAAATAAATAGCTTAGGCTAATGATGTAGAAGATACCTCAAAGCCATTTATGATTAGCTGAAACAGTTGTGCAGACAATTGCTACAAGAATTCAGAAATTGTTTCAGGGTTGACTTTATCAAGGAAGGCTTTTTGGAATGTAGGAATTTATCTGGGTCATGAATGATGAATAGGAGTTGAGTTGTAATGGAAGCTCTCTTACAGTACATTTCTAGTGGAGGAATAACAAGAGTCATCATATAAATCCTGGATATTTTAAAGTGTGTTTCGACCATTACAAATTGAACGGTTGCCTGGAATTACAAATTAATAGAGATCAGTCAAAGCTGGGTTTCTAAAGATAGTTAAAAAAGAAGGTGGAATTCAATATACACCATGAAGATGTGTGACTTTCCTAAGGTGACTGATCTAGGGAATTTAAATGTTCTAAGTAAAGGAAATATCGAAGTTATAGGCACAGAAATGAGAGTCTGGGAAGGCTCAACAAAAAGAAAGCACTTCCCTTTACCAAAGTAAGGACTACATGATGGAGCATTATGGGTCATGGAGCTATAAAGAGAGATTGAGCTTGGATCAGGCAAATGTTAGCTTCCACGAAAATTAGAAGTGGCACAGGTTATTTTTAGGAAGCGGATATGGAAATAGCTATCTCTTCTGCCCATATTCCATAGACTAAAATGTAGTCGAATGGCCTTCAATCTGACTACAAGGGAAGCTGAGAAAAGTGATCTTTTCTGAGTGTCAAGGAAGAAATAACAGTGTGATAATTAATACCATCTGGGCTTCCCATGTATCTAAAATGGTGGCCTGCGAGAAGAGGAAAGGAAAGATATTTTAAAGAAAAGTTGTAAATTTTTGGTGCACATATGTCTATTTCCAGGAAAATTTTGTGTGCCTATAAATAGTAAAGAGTATTTTTACAAGCTGACATTAAATTCATCTGCTTGTTTACTTTGATCTAACATGTGAAAGAACACAGGAAACTGTCTAGCATAATGTTGACTTAGATAACTAAAGGGAAAAATAGTAATATGGACACTGGCACTTTGGGGGAGTTTTTTTTGTTTGTTTGAGTTGGGGGGGTCATATAAAAGATATGAAGATCAACGTTGGTTTGATGTAGCTATTAGGTTAAACAAAATCATTTTATAAGCTATAATTTTTTAAAATTTTTATTGTTTGAAGCCATTTGCCCAACTATTTAATGGAAACTAGCTCTTGAGACTATCTTGCTTGGGAATTAGTCACACTTGGTTTGGCTTCATTTAAGGTTTGTTGAACTTCAAAACATTCTCCTTTTATTTTTAACACAATCAAAGAATTCTTTTCCTACCTTTTAGTCCTAAACCTGAATGCATTAATATCCATGTGGACATCCTATTCAATACTCTAGTTTAATAATTTCATGAATTTCTCAAATCCAGTGGCCTTTCAGCCACACACATCAACCGATTCACTGTTCTGTTGATGATCTCTTTGTATCCCTTAGCTTAGTAGAGAGAGCCAGGAACACAATAGATGCTCAGTAAACATTTACTAAATGAATAAATGGGTTGATGTTTGGTGCTCCATAAATATAGGATAAATACATATTAATTATTGTTTGTGGACCAGTATTTATCCCAATATTTGTCTGTCCTAACAGTACCTTGATTTTGATTGCATATCCTTCTCTCTCTAACACTTTCCATGTAATTTAGGAGATGGTTAATCCCAACACAAGTTTCAGAGATGGTTCTCTATTAGTCTGTGACAATTTTGATAATCCTACACCCTTATCAATGATTATATCCAGAATGGAACTGTGAACAAATTCTAATCAATGATACATGAAGAAAGAATTACTAGGGGGTCTGAAGAAAGTTTTTCCTTGTTCTTAGAAGGGAGCAATGAGAAACCACTTTCCCTTTCTTACTCTGGAATTGATAAAAAAAAAAAAAAGAAGAAGAAAGGAAGGAAGGAAGGAAGGAAGGAAGGAAGGAAGGAAGGAAGGAAGGAAGGAAGGAGGAAGTGAGAAGGAGGGATGACTTTGAGTGATGTTATGTGCAGTATGCTAGAGCGCATAGCTCTCTCTCA
The DNA here is from genome assembly GCF_014176215.1 of Rousettus aegyptiacus. Taxonomy (NCBI): domain Eukaryota; kingdom Metazoa; phylum Chordata; class Mammalia; order Chiroptera; family Pteropodidae; genus Rousettus; species Rousettus aegyptiacus. The sequence goes on from NW_023416287.1 coordinate 79,355,025, forward strand.
CTCTCTTCAATCCCTTACGCCCCACCCCTCCCTATCCCTCCCTCCCTCCCTCCCTACGCCCTCCACCTCCCCCCCTCCCTACCCCCCTCCCTCCCCTCCCTCACTCCCCTCCCTCCCTCCCTCCAACCCGAAAGAAAGAAAGAAAAGAAAGAAAAGAAAGAAAGAAAAAGAAAAGAAAAGAAAATGTTGTCCTCATTGCTGGCTGATGACACCTAATCTGTGACCATGAAGGAAGCTACACTGAGGACAAAGTTTCTCCATGGAAGAAAATCAAGCCTGGAAGATAGCCAAGAAACAAAGCCAGAGCTGGCATCCTGTTAAGTGTGAAGTCCCTCTGTCCTACCTCTGCTCTTCCAGTTCTGTGAGCCAGTTAAACTCCTTATAGTCTATGCCAGTCTGAGTAAGGTTGTTAACACTCGATATCAAAAACACCATCCAGATACAAAATTCCTGGTCAATTAGAAAAATTAGATGCTGACTTTAAAAGAATAAAATAAAGTTCCCCGTTCACTGCCCAGCAGGGATAAGGAATATCCTTTTTTTCTAGGTATGACCACAAAATAAAAAATACAGGCAAATACTTGAGTACGTCAATAAAAATTGGCAACTAAGTATGTTTTAAAGGGAGGTATTTCTTGGCAGTTCAAAACAAATAATGTCATTGCATGAAAGTTCCTGTTTTGCCCTCTGTGGGTAGGAAATCAGGATAACTGTTCCTGCTTCCATTTGGTACCTTCAGGAGATGGTTTGTATTCCTTTCACACAAAATTCAGCACAGTGATTTCACTGGTTTCCTGCTGAGTTTCACTTGCTTTACGACAGCTGGATCAAGCCTGGTATGACTAGATAGTGTGGATTGCTGTAGTTTTTAAGGAGTTTTAGGGATGTTGACAGTTTGTGCCATTAATTTATTAAATTTCTATTCTCATATCATTTCATAAAATCAAACATGTTTTTCTTTTATTCAAACAATTATTATAATAAGCTTTTAACCAAGAAAAGTAAATTGTCAATATGTATATTATATCCTAAAGTAACCTGGGTGGGTACCATTCTGAGAATAGTCTCAAACCAAATGTCGATAGAAGGTTACATCAAGTCACTGGTTTTTGACATTTTCATAGTTAACTTCTTATGGCAAATCAAGGGCTATGTATATAAGTTTAGAATACTTGGAATCTATTTCATGAAGAAAATAAGGATAAAAATGTACGTGCAATTAATGATGATAAAGTAGAGATCATTGTTCTGGCAATATGGAAAAGAGTTCATTACTTGTTTATTGCACCACATTTGACTCTAAGTTTCTTACTACATAAGCAAAAAGTAAACAAAGTGAATTGCCTACTTTCCCTTATGTATGCTGTGATAAAAAGCATGACAGATGAAAGAAATGCTTTTCTGAAGTGCCAAATTTTAAGAATTAATTATGCGGCTAGATTCTTTCTGAGTAGATCTTTACCAAAAATACAGTCATGTGGTTATATAGTTATATCAATTTTCAGTAAAGGTAATGACATCATAATTGATTGTAAATCTTGGATGACATTGATAAGGGAGCTAAAAATCATACCTTCCAGATATGTTACTCTTTTATGATCAGATTTTTATAGACATTAAATCAAATTATATTTTCCATCATAGAATACTCAGAGTTTAATTGGGTTTTTGATAGAAGCTAGAAACAGATAATTTGAAAATAAATCTCCTCACAGAGGTCTGCAGTACAAATCTATGGTGTTGAGAGGCCATTAATTGATTTAAAAATTAGACTCATGATGGAATTTTGTCTTTAAGAGAGAATTATTTTGTATATCTATCTATCTATCTATCTATCTATCTATCTATCTATCTATCTATCTATCTATCTACATACCTACCTACCTACCTACCTACCTACCAATCTACCTACCTACCTACCTACCTACCTACCTGCCTGCCTATCTAAGTGGGGGTGAAGTTGAACTTCCCTCAAGAAGTTTTTGCTGTGTAAAATTGAGGGATCAAATTAAGTGGCTTCTTTCCTTAATGGTTAAAGATTCACCATATACATACTGTTTTCCACAAAATAATAATGCTTTCCTGTAAAAAACAAACAAAAAAAACCAAAACAAAACAAAAAAAAACAAAACCCCTTCCATTTTGAATTTACAACAATTTAAAACAAATTAAAAGTAAATAATGAATGCAGAATGCTATGAAACAAATGGCTTTTTCCTGAAGAGCTGATGGTTAGAATTGCAACTCTACTATTAAATAGTAGTTCTGTCTTGGGGCAGGTAACTTGGCAGTCCGCTATTTAACTGGTCCAACTCTCCTTGCTGCACCTCAGATCCCTCTGTACCGATTCCTTCTGACCTGGCCTGCTTTCTGCCCAGCTCTCAGACCTACAGGTTAGTCAGTGTTGTCCCTGTTCTCTTCTCCCTCCAGGAGACACATTTTTTTTTAGCGTCCATCCCTCTGCAGGTGTTCCATGGCCTTCAGCTCCCTCAGGGGCCTCGCTCTGATGATCATCTGTCTCTTGTGTTTACTACCTCTCCTTTGATGGCCTTCTCATTTGTATTTGACTATAATCAACATTCTGCCATTTTAACAGAAAGATGTCTTAATCTCTCGGTCTCTGTCCTTGGCAATGCTTTTTAAAGTGTTATCTGTACTCAGTGTTTCTACTTCCTTTAACTCCTCACAGTTTAATTGGGTTTTTGATAGGCGTCTGCCATCTGGCTACTGCTGTGTCGTTTTCCTGAACCTATTTTTAAGGGCATCCTCGACTCCTGTGTTGTTCTTTCTTAGTTGTTGAGCTCATCTTGCATATCAGTCCCTTTTCCTGGAATGCATCTCTTCTTTTGGCTTCTTATCCTACCCATCTTCTTACATCTCCTTTCCCTTTATCCCTTTGGGGACTCCTTGGTCTCTTATATAGTTGTCTCCAGTCCTATCACTAATCTTTTTTTTATGAGACTTCATCCCCCTTCTTCCTGCTTTCTGACTAATATGGCTAAAGTATCTCCATGATTATATCAATCCTTTGCTTGAAAATTCTTCATCAATGTTCTCTGTTGCCTACAAACAGCCTGATTTAGCCTGACATAGTAAGATTTACTGTAAACAGCTTTATCCCACCACATAAAACCTCTGCCTTTTATTTTTAGTGTGCCTTCTTTCCTATTTCGCATTATTTTTTGTGTGTTTCTGCATCTTTTAACTAGGATTATTTCATTTAAATAGAAATGAGCATTGTATTATGTTCTATAGACATAAGTAACAGTAATATGAATATGATTCCTGAATTGATGTACTAAATAATCAAAAACTTGTCAAATGCATACCTCTTACACAAATCCCAGCCCCAATGAAATCTTCCTATACTTTATCTAATCCTAATCTTCTTATCTAGAAAAAGTATAGATTTTCTCTAAAATCACATATATTGTTTTCTTTAAAGAATTTTTTTAAGTTACATATGGTATTATCAACATATGGTATTACATATGGCATTATATATCTCTGTATAGGCAGACATTTCATCAAATATATTTAAGAATGTCCAATAACAACAAGAACAGATGCTCTATGTCATTAATCATTAAGGAGATGAGTTCATTGATGAAGCACCACATCCCAGCATCATCTATAATTTGTCACCTACAGTACACTGAAGTGGGTAATAAAAGCATATTCTGTAGTTATTACTACAATATCCTTCCTCCACCTCAGGACATTCCACAATACTGTCTTTCTCCAAGCAGTTGCCACATACCTCTCCCTGCTGAGGTTTTGTTAGCTCATCCCACTGGGCTGGTCTAGGACAATCCCAGGAAGGTGTTCTCTGGCTTGATCTATATCTTCGACAGGGAACATATACTTTTACCCTGCCAAAGAGGTAGTCATACCCCTATTCTGATACCACAGATAAAGCAAATGATAAAAATCTCTTTGAAAAGTCTTTTATTTTGTTTAAAAAAAAAAAATTAAGCACACAAGAAGGCAGAATTCTATAGGAAAATGACCTCTGTACTAAGAGCTGATGGTTATATATGAATAAATATATGTGATTACCACTATAGAATTCTAATATTCTGTTGGTGAATATATTGTCCCACGAAAACAACCAAAATTGGAGCCAAGAAAAAGTTTAGGTTTAAACCAAATGATTTTACCTAATTATATACATCAAACATGCTGCTCCAGATCCTTCCTCACTCTATTTCACCTATGTTTTTTTGCAAGAAATGTCTTCAGATGCTATATCATTTGTGTATTTATGTATTTTTGCAAGTGTTTATATGCTGCATAGGATTTGAGATGATCTACAATAGACAGAATAAAGTGGAAATAGAAATAAAAGTATTAGAACATGATAAAAATAAAGGGTTAAGAAAAGAAGAAAAAATGTCACCAAGGAAAGACTGAGACTTCATCACTCTAGGGGTTCAGGTGATTTGTTTTTTTGTATGCTAGTATCTTCACAGACACAAAAAAAATAACTGTGGAAAAATTGGGTTTCACAAAATCATCTTAAATGTAAAATTTATTTCTCACACAATACATATTTTTTGTATCCCAAAGAGGCAATTTAAAGGCATCTAGGTCAACTAATCAATGCAAGCTTAAAGGATTCAAAAGTTCTATGAGAAGAAAATGTAATATTGCTGAGCCAAGCACCAGGACCAATGAGGGATGCTCTACCACCAGGTGTGTTTCCAGAAGTAGGAGAGATGCTGGGCAAGATCGAAAGGGAAGTAGAAGGCATGATCACTGAGTTCAGGAGGTTGGCTTATCCATCATCCATTTGTGGGCGGAGAAATACAGAAGAGCCAATTAAGCTCTAAATTTGGTTAGCTAAGCGTTTTGGAAAGAAATCTTATATTTTAAAACCTCAATTTATGATGATAGTTTGCATTTGTATGGTATTTTTTTTTTTATTCCAGCCAATATTGTCTTTTGCTTTCTCAAATTGAGATGAAACTAGAGGACAGAATATTTAGCTACTGATAGTAATAGGATGAGCACTTAAATTTCCTGACTCTTAATCAGTTGTCTGGTCCACTACTCATTTTATTCGTGTTTAATTTTTCTCTATTAATTGAAAATATCACTATGTACAGAATATAATATATGGATAGGTAAATAGATATGGGGAAAAAAGCACTTTTTATGTATTATTTTACTCCATTCTCAAAAAACCCTATGAGGTACCAATTGTTAATATCTCCATTTAACAGATGAAGAAACAGAGCAAGATTAAAGAATTTGTCCAAGGCAACTCATATTTTAGATATCAGAATCAGGATTTAAATTAGAGATGATACTGAATGTTACCTTCAGTCAGGAGTGTCTGACTCCAGACCCAGTGACATATTGCCTCAAATAAGGTATAGACAAGTGTGGTCTCATTATAGCAATACTGTGTATTGATATTGCCCTCCCTAAGGGAGCTGACAAGTTTGCTGAGGAAATTAGCTAATTAACCATCATGTCGATCATACTGTATTATTGTTATTTTAATGAGAAAGGATCATGAGCTTTCTCAAAGCCAGTTCAGTGGAAGTTGTCAGAAAAAAAGAAAAAAAAAAGTAGATCGAATTTCTCAGACTGAGAAACCTCTCACTCAGACTTAAGGATTTAAGTTGAAGCTAATTATAAATCCATATTTTTATTTACCTTCATATAAGAAATCATTCCTCCCTTCCCTACTCGTCCACCCAATGCTATTCTACATGACTAATGAGTTAAGACCTGATGCTTCTTCTGAGACAGGGAGATGGATATATAGGAATCAGTGTTTGATGGCAGGTGTCTAAACAATGCCTGATTAGATGAAATCCTTCAAACATATTAGCATAAAGAATCATATAAGAATTAGGAGTCAAACCGGGCAGTTTTAAAAGCTAATGAAAAAAGGGATCTTTCCAGGGTTTCCTCGTTATCAGAAGGAATGATTATTTAGTGTGAGGAATGCAAACAGATTTATTTCTTTTATCAAGCAAATATCCTTACCCTGAGCGTAAAAAGATAGTCATCTAAGAGACAAGCAAAAGAGTTCACTCAAAGCTGCTGTGACTCTGCTCTGGAAGGATTAACATTTCCTTCTGGAGATAGAGAACCCAGTCAACGAATTTGAGAGACTACAATGGACTCAGATTTACCCATCACTACAGTAGCAATCCGTAAGCATTACAGACTGAATGTTTGTGCCCCTCATTCATATGTTGAAACCCTATCCTTCTGATCTGATGGTATTAGGAGATAGGAATGTAAGAAAGGAAGTAATTAGGATTAAGTGAAGTGGGAAGTCCTCATGTATAAGATTAGCGCCCTTATAAAAATCAGGAGTGAGCCTGCTTCCCCTATCTGCTCACTGCCAAATGAGGATACAAGGAAAGTTGGCAGTGTTCAGCCTTTAGGAGAGCTCTCACCAGAACCCAACTGTAAGACACCTGGATTTTACTCTTCCATACTTTAGAACTGTGAGAAATAAATCTTTATCATTTAAGCCACTATGGCACCCCAAACTAAGTGGGGCCTGTCTCTGGGATGGCATTGTTCCCAAGTTGTACTGGACTTCCTTAGCTAACGTCCCTAAGAAAGAGAAATTCAAAAGCCACCAGCATCTGAATCACCATTAAAAGGTAAATTCAGTGTCTAATCCAGTTCAAGTAAATCCGAGTTTTTCAAAGTGGAGACCCTGGCTAACCCTGGGCTCTTCCCTTTTCTCCAGGATGTTCTTAATCAGTGGTGTGATGCTTTTTTAAAATGCACGTGCCCAGACCACCATACCTGCCTCTATTTCAGTGCAGAAACCTCATAACTCGTTTTTTCCCCCTCTTCTTTATGAGAACCTGAAATAAAACAATAGTCTGTACAGTCTATAGACCAAGCCCCCTTTTCTGCAAATTCTGGTACATAAGAGTCCATTCCGTGGTGTTATATGACACCCTCACAAAATTTCTATCTTTCAACATTGTGTTTAAATAGAGTGAGTTTTGTATAATTCTTTACCTGTGTCTTCCTGGCCAGACATTTAAATCTAAAAGCCTGTCCTACTCTAAACACTTTATAATACTTTCAGAAGAGATAATGTGTGTTCAGTTTTCATGTACACATTCTAAAAGTGTTCTGAGTATGGCTCCCCAGAGAGATAATACAACTCAAGGGGTTCCATAATTTAATATAGTCTTTTTATGTTTATATAATGAAAAACAATGATAAATTCTAAAATTTCAATAAAAACACTTGGCTTTAAAGACATTCTTCCTTAATCCCTATTCAGAGGTTTACCAGTTGTTCTGAATTTTAAAGGTAGATTCAAAATGACAAATAGTTGCAGTTATCTCCAGGAGGCCAATAATTTAATTTCTCTGAAATATTCAACTCTATTTCTGCTTAGAATGAATTTCATGGTATTTCCATAAAATGAGAAGAATTATTTATTTAAACAAAAGATTACAAATATTACAAGGTGATTTTTTAAAAAGCTTTTAAGAATACAAATGCATATTTGTGAATTTCTTGGCCTTTCATTGATAAGCTCTAGAAATAAAAATTTCCACTGAGAACTGGGTGGGTGTGTGGGGGGATCAACTCTGGCCATTCTGGCAAAATTAACATGAATATCTGTACATTATAGAAAATTTATCTCTGTTATCTGAATGAGTTTAATATTACATAGAATGCATAATCTTAAAATGTATTTTTATATCTTGCTAGCATAACCATTTGTACATTATTTATGGAAAATTGAAATTTTAAGACATGTTGATTTTAAAAGGCTTTAATTAAGTTGACTTTAGTAACAGAATTAGGTAAGAGGATTAAAAGGATTGTCAATACCAAATTATTAATACCAAATTTAAAATAATAATGATAAAGCACCCAGTATGTGCTTCAAAAATCTTTAGATGTAAGGACAAGGAAACTTTGTACTAGATATGTGTAATATAGTTTTTATTTAGTTTAATAATCTTTAAAATACAAGGCAACCACCTATTTGCTGGATTAGATACCTTATTATTAGCTTTACAATGCTACTTTTTCTATTTTTATACTTTTAAGATATTTTTAATATCTTAATAATTTTATAATGAACTCTGGTCCTACTGATATTTTGTCCTTCTCAATTATTAGGAAGTTTTAAAATGTTTATTTATTTAAGAGAGAGGAGACAATGATGTAAACTTTCTATCAGGCACATTCTCTGATTTTAAGTGGAATATAATGATTCACAAATATATACTTGAAGAGGGGCTAAATGTATTTGAGAAATGCTATTTCCTTGATTTTCCTCTTAAAATTCATAAGTCCCATCAACATAGGAAACATTCTGAGTAATCTTACGGTGGCAAAGCCTCTTTAACATTGTCCTAATATTTCAAAAAATTCCTTTTACGATGAAACTCCTTCTCAAAGAATTTTGGGAAGTGACATTAATAAATGAACACTTCCTAGCGGTACCTATGAGGCAACCCCCATAGGTGTCCATGGCTTAGAATTTAGCTGTAATTAACAGCCCTCTCCCATTATCTCACAGGTAGAGTCAACGGCACCTCTGACTCTCTTCTAAATTTGGGAAAGCTGCTATCAGCCTTTCAGGTTCGGCAGAAGTTAGACCTGCTGCTCAGTACTTAGCTCATTATAAAGTAATTGTCAGATGGCTCTCCCTATAGCTCAGTGATTCTCATCATTTTTTACTGAACAGACTAAGGATGAAAAAATCAGCATGGACAGAGCAATATGCCATGAAGTCAGGTAATGTGATAGGAACATCTTTCATATCCTGAAAAAGAAATGACAGCTACTCTCAAAGAAGATTCTCGAGAACTATTGTGTAATATTTAGAGGGAAAAAAATCTTACTGTTTCAGAATTCTTACTTAAGCAGGATTATATCTTCATTCAGAAAGAGTTTGTTGAGTGTTTTCTATTCATATAATGCTCAATATGTGCCCAGAAGTGAATCGTGAAAGTAAGTTTACACTTTTGCTGGTAGGAGCTTGGATCCATCCTAAGCTAAACACATGTCATGCCAGAAGCAGCTGGATGGTATTATGGATTTAGCCTAGGAAAAATAGTGTGTTTTTATTTTCTTTTCTGTACCAAATGCTCACTAATGAGAACCTGAGTCCTCGGCTTCATTAGCAGTAAGGTTTCTGAGCTATAACCTGGCTCAATATTACTAATAGAAGTGACAGCCAGTGAGAAATTAGAGGGGGAAAGGTGAATTTTTGCATGTCATAAATAATTTCTGAGTGATGAATTTCAGACCTAAGAGTGCACTGTGTTGTAGAAATACTCTAGGCAAGAAAGAAACCTAGAAAGTTGCAGACTGATCATTATCAGATTCTGAGTAGATGTGAGGATTGGCAGCAAAAGAAGTTTCTTCTGTTAGAGAGGATAATGTTTGGAGAATCTAGAGACCATTTTTGTTTTTCTCTCCCTGACTGCCCATAGCCTCTTATTTCGAGTCTTAGCCTACTCAAGTTTAAACTTTCTACTTTTATTGACCTTCCAGTAGTAATGGGAGGTGAGTAAAATGCTCCATGTTGTATAGTTTCAGAAACAAATTTATCACTAAAAATATGTCACGGTCAGATGTTGATAGCTCTTAATAGATATCCTCACTTCTGGTCTCTTACCCAAGATTTTCAGAGGCTTACACATCACGTTATACCCGGAGCCAAAGGTCTTCTGTGCAAAATTGGCTCCTATTCCCAAGAATCCATTTTTATTAAATACTTTTTAAATTTAATTATAGTTGGCATACAATATTATATCACTTTCAGGGGTGCAACGTAGTGATTAGACATTCATATAACTCACAAAGTGATAACATCAATAAATCTAGTACCCATCTGACACCATACATAGTTATCATAACATTATTGACTATATTCCCTGTGCTATACTGTACATCCCTGTGACTATTTTGTAACGACCAATTTGTACTTCTTAATCCCTTCCCCTTTTTTGATGGTGATGCCCTCATTCTTCCGGGTTTCTCTGTTAAAGAGACTGGACTCATCTTTGTAGACCCTTCGTGGTTTGTCCCACCATTTCACCTCCTCATCTTCCACCATTTATTCCCTTGAGCTCTACAGTAGGCCACCTGCCTCATGGACATACATGCTTCCATATGTACATATATGTTCTGTATGTGATGCAAGTTTCTGCCTCTAGGCCTTGATTATGCTCTTGTCTGTTCTGAGTATCTTCCTCACTTCTTCTCACTCATCAAAATCTTTACCAAGCAGCAAGCCAATGGCCTCAGATCCACATCTATCTAGAATTTCTTTGAATGTCTACTTCTTTTATAATCATCACCATATGTTTCAGGACCTATTTATTTTTCACATTATCTTGTTTCTTTTCACCCTGCCTCTACAACTCATTTTTATAACCTTGCTATCCTATTTTGAAGACATTTTCATTGCATTTCTCACATATTGCATGGGCCACATAATAGGTACACTGTAAATATTTAGAAAGACATTGCTTGGAGCAACTAAAGGATATCATCTCACATAGTATGTCTATTTTTGTTTTTTGTTTGTTTTTGTTTTAGTTTTTGCAACACCAAGGGGAAAATGAGACTTAGAGGCTAAGGGACTTATTCAAGAACATGCAAAGCTGATACCCAAATCAAAGTTCCTGACCTCTCTCTTATGCTCTTCTTTTAAAAACAACTTTATTGAAATGTAATTCATACCATAAAATTCACTCTTTTACAGTATATGTGTCAATGTTTTTTAGTATGATTTCAGAGTTATACGACCACCACCACAATCTGATTCGAGAAGATTTTTATCACGTATCTATTAGCAGTCAGACACCATCTTCTCCACCCCCTAGCACCAGGTAACCACTAATCTACTCTCTGTCTCTGTGGATTTGCCTACTCTGGACATTTTATAGAAATCGAATCATATAATACATTGTATGTTGTGATTAGCTTCTTTCACTTAAAATGTTTTCAAAGTTCATCAAGTTGTAGCATGTATCGGTACTTCATTTCTTTCGATTGCCAAACATCATTCTGCTGTATGGATATAAACCTCATTTTGTTTACCATTTTTCCCATCGTGGACATCTTGGTGGTTTTCACTTTTTTGGTTATTATAAATAATACTACTATGACTATTTGTGCATCAGTTATTGTGTGAATGTGTGTTTTGTTTTTCCTGGGTAGGAACCTAAGAGTGGAATTCAGCCTTTTAAGGAACTGCCAGCATTTTTTCCAAAGTTGCTGTTCCATTTAAATTCCCACCAGTAGTGTGTGAGGCTTCCAACTTTTCCATATCTTTGCCACAACTTATCTGTCTTGTCGTTTGTACCTATCCCAATGGGTATGAAGTGGCATTCATCTCACTCTGGCTTTGATTTGCATTTCTCTGGTAGTTAATGATGTGAAGCATTTTTTGTGCCCTTTCTTTTAACCCAGCTTTTCTCTTACTAGACAGACCTGTATTTTTTTTTCTTTTAATACCCTAAAATGAATAGTATTTCCCCCAGGATTTTCCTTTGGAAGTGGAAATTATAAAACAGCTTCCTTTATTTGCCATTATTGCTTATATTCTATAATTAGAGAGTCTTGGGTAGAGTAACAAACTTGATGAGAATTACAAAAAAAATGTCAGAACTCACTATCCAAACTGCAAAGTACCTAAACTAAGCTATAGTTATTACTAACTATAACTACATAATTTTCTCTTCTACTAAGTTTGAACTGGATAAAATTCCTGGTCATTTTTTCCTATTCTACATCTGACAGTACCTAAAATTCACCATTTTATTTAGGTCTGTCAGTGTTGGGATCTTGTATTTTCAAATGCTTATTTCCAGGCACATTTGCAATAGTGTTAATGAGAAATGGGTGATCCTTTATGTTTCGGGATTGTCAAGTTGAGTGGAAACAGCTCGAATACATTCAACTCTTTGAATAGCAGATTTCCAAAGTGTAATACTTACTAAAACCCATACCAGTTACATCTGAAGAAGATTCATTTATATTATAACCACAGATATAATTATTTTGCAGGCATAAGAAAATAAACACTTCAAAGCATTCAAAGATTCCCCTGTGAACACTGTATTGCAAACTTATTACTTTGAGGGTAGCCAAGAGCTTTCATTGTATCTATAATATTTGATTTCCACTTGAACACAAGCAACAAAAATGAATTTGTAGAAAGTCTCTATGGTAAATTTAGTCAGAAACAAGATTAATATTAAGTGTTGTCTCTGGCTTTCTTTCAAAGGTTTTTTTTTTTTCCTCAGGAGGGGGTCATTTTTCTGTACCCTGAAGCATCATGATTTTTACAGATTTGTCAAAAAAATATTTTAGCAATTCAAATTAGAATTGATATGATTTGCACATACGCACGTAAATAGAATATGTGGTAAATATGCTGAGTTTAAAGTAGCCTCACAGTGATATTAGGAAGAAGGAACACATGTACTTCTGAATAATAAAATTGAAGATCAAAAGAATGATCGCTTTATTAAGCACATTGGATTAAAGTTAAGAGCTAGCCTTTCCTTTCACCCAGGAAACTGTTAAGATGCAAAACGCCTTCTTACATATTCAATAAACTGTTCTCAAGAATGTATCTGGTGAGGATTTCCCAGCCTTCAATTTTCTCATTTGCAGTGCCATTCTCATTCGTCCTCTCTTTCTTCTCTTTGTTATTTTTGCCTTAAAAAAAAATAATAATAATAATGACAAGATTCACATCTCTGTCTAACTGCCGAACTCTCTAAAGTTTAAAACGGCAGTGTTTTTATAGGGGAGTCAGAGTGCTGTCACATCGATTTCAGGAAGCCTCATTTCCATCCTGTTTTCTCTGTCTTCAAAATGACAAGATGAGCAGGATGAGCGGGCCAGACGTGGCCACGGTGTGTCAGTGGCAGAGCACAGGACGGGCCTCCTCCCGTGCAGAGGCACTGTGCAGAACGAGGCTGCACGAGTGGAGTGGGGAGTCGGGCTGCCAACAGCACCACCGTCAGATGGAGGGCAATGGCTCTTCCTAGACTGTAGTCTCTGGGTCATTTACGCGAGGGATGTGGTTTTAGAGGAAAGAATATTGTCCATTACTGAACAGATGGTTTCAATAGGAGAAGAATCTCAGGGGCAAGTTTTAGACAAGTTTAGAATGCACAACAAAAATATCTGATCTCGTTATTAGGGTAGAAGCCTGCGTATGTGTGCATGTGCGTGTGTGTTTAAATGCACTTGTGAATGTGTTTGTGGGATTAACATTTTGACTTGCATGACCAGTTTGATGAAATAATTAGTGAGTTTCCCATTGAAATGTTACAAGATAATAAAATATAATTTTTACAAAAATGTAAGTTCTAAGCTTTTTGTCCTTCGCATTTGCAAAATAGAAAGCGGTTTCATTCAGATGTCCTAAGTTTAGCAACAATGCTCTATTTTACACGAAAATCTAGCAACATCCTTGGGCACCAAGTTTCATCCAAGGTAATGGTTTAACTATGCTGTCTCCTCTCCACCATATCAACCCAGGTCTTAGTAGAAAAAGCAGGGGAGAACTTTGTTCCCTTGAATGCAAGAGATAGGAGAATCAAAAGGCATAGAATATTAACAGTAGCAGCAATGATAATACTGATGGCAATAAAATTAAATATTAATGTCTTCCAGGTCCCTGCTTTGTGCCAGGCGCAATGCTAAGTGGTCTGTACATATTGTAATCTTGGTTCTCATAATAGCTTTGCATGGTTGGTACTGTTATTAACCCCATTTTACAGATGAAGAAACCGAGGCAAAGAAATGTTAAGATACAGTCCCAAAATGCACGGCTGGCTGCAAATTCAGGAATTATACATGGGTAACTGGACTCTAGAGCATGTCCCTAACATGAGATAAGTGCTATCTAGAGATGGATGTGTCTCGATTTTATCTGGGCGAATGGATGGCATGGGACAGATTGAGGCTGGGAAAGTTGGAAATGAAAGGAGGCTTCTAAAAGAGAAGAATCGCATTCTTTCCTTTCCCAGCTTCATTGAGATAAAATTAACATATAACAAGACTAATGTTCTTTTTTAAAGCAGGGGGTGGGGAATGAGTGTGGTGTTTTCATGAGCTAGTGGAAAATCCAGGCCGAAAAAGCAGGCTGTGCCTGCTGGACAGGGACAAAAAGCACTGCCGTTTGCAGTAGAGCACATCGTTCGAACTGGGTGGGAAAGCAAGGGAACGAAATTCCCTGAGTTTTTGTTTGCCATCCCATTTCTGAAGATACTAAATAGTTTGCAAGTTTGCCCACTCACCTCAAAAGAGTTCTACCCATAAGCTCTTGGCTGTGAAGATGCTTTTGTTCAAACGTGGCAGGGGGTTTGAAAAAATCTTTTTAAGCTGTTGCAAGTTGCTTTGAAATTGTTGGTCTGAATATTTTACCGATCATAAAGACTGCCTAGTCTTTTTTGTGATTCTTTGCCTTTTTATTTGGGGAAGGGGCAAAGTATTGAATATTTTTGTGTGAGGGCAGGATGTTCAAAATTACCTTAAAAGCCTAATTATATGTGATTAGTTATGTAGTCTCAATTCTAGAATTCAGACAGATGTTATAATTAAAATGGCTGTTTTGAAAGCTTGTTTGAAGAGATGAGTGTCAACCTGGGATTTGCTTCCAAAAGAGAAGAATAGCATGAAGAAAGAAATAGATGCTTCCTGGGATTTGCATACTGGGGGTCTTTACCCTGAAATAATTAGAAGGAGGAAATTTGAAATAAAAGACTTAGCATCCATTACAATTTTACCTTATACTTCATGATAAAAACAAAAATATGTTTAGCTCCAAAATATTGTATTGTGCATTGGTGTTAACTGTTAGTCTTTAAGAATTATTTTGTTACTCTAACCCTGCATATTCGAGCTCTGCAAATTTATCCAAAAAATTTTGGGTAAAACTTCTAAGGTTCAACAGATTATTAACACAAACTCTTTAGGATTTCTTTTTCCAATATAAGCAAGTAATACCTACATACTGCTTACCATATGCCAGTACATTATAAGGACACTAAGTTTGTTTATTTTGTTTAATTCTCACAATACACCGTGAGATGGGTACTATTACTTATTTTACTGATGAGGAAACTGAGGCATAACAATTTTTATAAGTAGCCCAGTGGAACATAGCTATTATATATCAGAGGTCAGTGTTGAATCCAGGCAGTTGGGTTCTTGAGATCTTGCTGCTCACTGCTCTGCTAGCCCCTAAGGATAAGATTAAACCTGTGTGGGTGTGTATGTGAGTGTGTGTGTGCATGCGCGCACGTGCGTGTACAAGTATGTGTATCCATATATAATACTGGAGTATTTTTCTTAGTAATTATGAGTACTTGCTTTTCTACAGTCTAGAAAGGCACTACTGAATGCAGACATTCTAAGCAGTCTACCATCATAGACACAGACGACTATATACTCGAAGGTGATTTTTAATTGTATCACTACCTAAAGAGTGAAGGAAGAAATGTGTGCTAGTTATCTATTTCTGTATAGCAAATTATCCCAAAACTTAGTGGCTGAAAGCATCAAACATGTTTCTGTGAGTCAGGAATCCAGGCACAGCTGAGCTGAGTGCCTCTAGTGAGGGTCCCTCATGAGGCCACCATCAAGGTATGGACTGGAGCTGTGGTCTTATCCCCAGGCTTGAGTGGGGAGGATCTGCTTCGAAGCCCACATGCGCGGCAGTTGGCAGTGCCCAGGGACTGCTGACCATCGGCCAGAGGCATCATTTCCTTGACACACGGACCTCTCCTTGGGGCAGTTTGTGACATGGCAGCTGCCTTTCTTCAGAACAAGCCAGTAAGAGGGCAGCTCAAGACAAAAGCCACAGTCCTTTTGTCACCATCATTTTTCCGTGTGCCATGCACTGGAAACAGATCAGTGGGCCCAGCTCATGCTCCAGGGAAGGGGGTTGCACGGGAGTCATCGGGCTCCATTTCTGAGGTTGCCTGGCGAGCAGTGTGTCTTTCCTTGTCAGACTCAGTTAAGTCAGAATTGCCATGAAGTAACAGAAGACCAGTGAATCTGGCCTGTTTTTATAGCTAATGAGCATGGCGACTTATTTTCTATTTAAAGCTTCTTTTTAGGAAAAGACCACTTGTGTACCCTCCATTAACTTCACACCATTTCTACCCAGTTTGCTGTGTTGTGATGAGATGTTTTAATTATATCTTCTCTGCCTTGAAGTGAGTAGTCCTCCGTGACAGGGAAAGGAGACTCAGATTTTGGCAGAATTGACTGGTTAATTTGTTTAAACAAGTAGTTACTTCAGGCAAGCAACTGATTGATCTGACCCGAGTCCATTTAGTACATGGCTATTTAGCCAAGTTAATCAGATGGTGTGTTCATTTAATTTTAGGTCAAAGTCTGAGAAGTAGAGTAGATGGTCCCTAGCCTATTTGTCAGATATAAAAATAAAGGGAAATATCAGATTAACTATTGAAATATTTCGAGATATTTCAGGACCATGTAAGGTTACATTTGATGAATGATTATTCCCATCAGAGAATGATATCAGGTTTGAGTTTGAAACACATACTTTCTCTGGGAACTATCAATTGTCATTATTTGCCAAGATGTCCTTCCAAGATATATGCGTTTTTCTTCTGGTTATCATTGCAAATGATCCTGACCTGTAGGATAAATTGGCAATGAACCTATTTATGTCACACTTATTCATATTTCAGATTACTTTTATTTCCTCACATAATTCAATTATTCATTCTTCAGTCATTTATTTGTTCAGCAATTGTTTATCACTGTGGTATAACTTAACTTTTGCATATTCTTCAAAATCTCTTTGTAAATCCAAGAATATTTAGTACCTTGCACTGGACTGAAGCAGTGAAATTTACATATTAGTATTTTCATTAGAAAACGAACTTGAAATAATTAAGTTATCTTTTGATTATTTCAGAAAAGCTGTTCAGAAAAGCCGTTTAAATTAAAAGAGTATTTAAATATCACCAAAAATTGATATATGATTCTCTAAGAATAAAGCTTCACGTGAAGATAAATAAAAGGCTGAACACAGATATAGAAATATAAATTAACCTAGTGAGAGAAGAACGCAATTATTGATTGGATCCAAACCTTGATTATGAGTCAGTGGCAAATAGTAAAAGGGGGATAATGATCCATTACTAAATGGAAATAATTTAGCTTGATTATTTTTGAATTTTCAAGAACAGCAAGATCAGCCACATGCAGACAAGTGGTACATAGTTGTAAATTAAATGTAGTGATGCTGTGATTATATTTAAGGTACCATAATCTCATTTAGTCCCACAGAGCCAAAGTATGAGCTCTTATGAATAATAATCACCTTATGTTTTTTCACAATAAGAGATTGTATATGAGTCTCAGAATTTTTTATTTTTTAGGTTGGCGAGAGGAATCCCTTTTGTGTTGTTAGCACTGGTGGTTGATATAGTCCTCTGTTCCGAGCCAGGCAATGTCTGACCTGCTTTACCATGATAAGATACGTTGATAGTAGCTAAATGGCTATATTGAATGATTTCAGTCAAACGAAACTTGCATTAGCAGATTATGAACTGATTAGGATTTAAAGAACAAATGTGTCACTAAAAGAAATCTTTTAAAAAAAATCTCAAAATATCCTTTCTAGCAAGAGATGCTGAATTCCACTGTAAAAATTAAATATTACGTTTCATAAGTGCCCAAGAGCTGACTGCTTGCAAATAAATTCTGGGTTTGTTTTCCTGGATTCTCATGCCATCGAAAATGTTCTTCTATACATTACATCTTTTTTTTTGTTTTTTCCATCTTAGAGTATATCTCCTTAGGTTAGGGGCTCACTCCTCTCATCCAAGCGAGCTATCTTATTTGAGTCTACTCTTCACACATGTGGCCCGGGCACATCTGTGAGGCACCGGCACACATGCTCCACGGTCACGCAGAAGCAGCTCCATTCCGCTGACAATGTGCACGAGAGAGAAATCAATAGGGCCGCAGGCAAGCCCGAGGAAGAGAGTTAATTAAGGGATGTGGAAGAGAGAAGCATCATTGACAAGCTGCAAGATAAGTTTAAAAGGAATTTTTCCAAATGTATTTAAAACATTAAAAGAAGTGGAGGATGGGGCAAAATAAGAGAAAATGATGCCCTCACTTTTCAAAGACACTCATACAGTTTTTTTTTTAAACTAAATTACACATATATAAATTTATAGTAGTAAATTTTATAAATCCCCATAGATGTTGGTAGGGACAATGTGCAAGAGAGCCATTACTGACTCTCCAGAAGAATCCCAACATGTTCTATCCATCATGGAATGTGTATAAGCACTACATTAAAGGAATTGTGATTGTTCCTATATCATCCAGAACTCTAAATCAAGTTATAATTTTACCTCTTAAAGTTTACCTTTCATCGTGTTGGGAACAAGCTCGCTGTGGTAGGCAATGTTATTCTTGTAAAGATTTCAATGGAATCACTTACAATCTACTGTCATTACCGTTGATTTCTAGATATAAGTAAGTGTGCAGGACACTGAGGATATCACACAGTTTCCATCTCTGTTCTTTATCACATGTCTCATGATTCCAGTGGAACTGGAATGAGATGTGGTGGCAGCAGAAGCTGTTCAAAAGGTGCTACTGATGCTGACACACTTGGAATGTCTACTTGAAAGAAACAAACACAGCTTTATCTGTAGTGGTAAAGGAAAATTTATGCAGTAAGCCCCTCCTTATCCACTTTCTACGTTTTCAGTTTCTCGTGGTCAGTTACAGTTCAAAAATATTAAATAGAAAATTCTCGAAATAAACAATTCATAAATTTTAAATGGTGTTCCTTTCTCAGTAGCATGGTGAAATCTCTTGCCATCTTGTTTCATTCTGCCCAGGATGTGAATTATCCATTAGTCTGGCAGATTCACCCTGTATCACGTAGTATTCTCAATTATCAGATCAGCTATTGTGATATCGCAGTGCTTGTGTTCAAGTCACCCTTATTTTACTTAATAATGGCCAGAAAGTGCAACAGTAGTGATACTGACAATTCGGATATGCCACAGAGAAGCCGTAAAGTGCTTCCTCTGAGTAAAAAGGTGAGTAGAATACAATAAGACATTTTGCGAGAGAGATACAGAGAGATAGAGTCCACAGTCACATAACTTTAGTTACAGTATATTGTTAAAATTGTTTCATTTTTATATTAGTTATTGTCTTTAATCTCTTACTGTGCCTAATTTATAAATTAAACTTCATCATAGGTATGTAAGTATGTATAGGAATGAAACATTGTATCTGTGGGGTTTGGTAATATACATAGTTTCAGACATCCACTGGGGGTCTCGGAAGGGCTATCTTCAGCTCTGAGTACTGATTTTTTAAAGAAACCATTTACCAATGAGTCATTAGTATAGATGAGACTTTTTTTGTTGTTTTGTATTAGACCAGACCCATTAAAGAACTTATGTGGGACACTCAAAGTACTTAAGTAGTTGCCCTTTTTTGTAACATATTCTCTTTAGTGATGTAGAAGGGTAGATGAGAAGAACCTCGAAGCCTTTTTGTGGAGAAATTATGGATTTTTTTCCCTAATACTCTCCATTTGGTCTTGACTCCTGTTGGCTCGCAGTGATACTGTCACTTCTTGGTGGTGGTTATTGTTTGGCTCTATTTCTCCTTCTCCGTTTGCTCTTGATCTGCCTCCTGTATTTTCTCCAGCATCCGGCATATCAGTAATCAAATATGCTTTATTTAGTCCTGAGGATCTTTGCACTTCTTGGGTCAGCCTTCCTCCAAAACTTTAAACGTTCACTGCCATCTTGTCTTTGAGGTCTCAGGTAGCATGAGGATCTATCCTCAGAAAGACTTTACCTAATCTCCCAGCAAAACAGCATCCTCCCTCCCCACCGTTGCTTTCAATCACATCACCCTAATGCACCCTCTTCACAAAACATGTCAGTGTTGAAATAGCCTTTAGTATCCGTATGTTTGTCTCCTCATACCAGAATGTAAGTTCCATGAAGTGAGGACTCTGTTTTATAGTCCACAGACGTCAGAATTGGGTCAGTTGAATAAATGATTGGATCTTTGTCTCCATAGATTGTAGTTTCAACTTTATAAAGATGTCAGGCTAAGAAGGTGAAGTATTTTCTATGGACAAAGATGTCAGTGCAAGTCGTATATGCAAAGACTAGACAGATCTATTCTTAAAATTAGTTTAGATTTTCAGGAGCATATTATTCTCAGTGAAAGAAGGAGGGATTCATTCAAAAAACCCAGTTGAACTCTTATCCATATTACAGATGGCTATTCTTCCAGATTTTATTCAGAATCTACCAACCTAAAATGGATTGCCATTTACTTTTAAAACAAACTAAGCTTTTGTTGGTCAAAGTGTAGCCTGTTGACCAGGGGCTTCAGCATCAGCATCACCTGGGATGTGGTTAGAAATGCTGTCTCAGGCTTCAGATTACTTCAATTGGATTCAGATCTGCATTTAACAAGGTTCCCCAGGCGATTTTTGCACATTGCAGTGTGCAGAGCATCTTGGGCAGGATATATTCCAAAAGACAGAAGAGAACTGTCTCGGCTGCAAGGCCGCAGCTCCCAGATCTTGTCCTCTAGTGGTAAAAGCCAACTGCACTGAATTTTCAAATTGCCAATCAATGCAAATAAAGATAATTAGTACTTGATGCCTCGAATGCGTGCTGAGGGTACTGAGGAGCACACAGAAAGTAAAGATCTCAGCTTTGCAGAACACTAGAATTAGTTGAGACTATGGTTGCCTTCCATTATAGGAAATAGAACATGAATTCTAGAAACTATTAGAGAACATAAACCCATATTTAGTAAAGTGCTGGATTCTGAGCTTAAGGCTATCACTACTATGCAAATCCTGAGAAAGTAAAGATTATTATACAGTGGAGCCGGAGAAGGTTTGATCTCTCCATCTCTCTCCGTCTCTGTCTTTCTGTGTGTGTGTGTTTGTGTGTGTGTGTGTGTGTGTGTGTGTGTGTGAGAGAGAGAGAGAGAGAGAGAGAGAGAGAACTGCAAAATTACACTCATCTTTGGAAAATTTAGTCAACTATATGATCTCCCTCAACCCTAAATTCTACGTCTGAGTATACATATCACAGAGAGAGTTTTCTTAATTAGTTTTAAGCTGGTAGTCCTTTTATTCAACCTGTTTTGCTGATTTATTTTAGTTCATTGTATAACTGTGTAACACAGAAAAAATGAACTAAAAAGCTTTGTCCAAAGACTGATGCCATGATAGTCAAATAAAAACAACATGGCTAGTTTGAGAAATTGGTAATGACAAAGAGTGAGTGACAACCCACTTACAAAAATCAAGCAGCACTAGTGAAGGTTTCTTCTGCTTAATTGAGCTAATGTGATACTCGGTACAAGTGGGTAATCACTGGTAATGTGTATGAACAAATTGTATTGACTTTAATACTGCTTTTTTAGAAATCAAGCTCCAATAGTTTTTCTCCATTTATATCACCAATACAAATGAAGATAGCATTTGTGAGTTAAAGCAGGTTTCCTTAAGAATCAGTTATTTTTAAGACATTAGCAAAGCATAATGTTCAAAATATTAAAAATATGACTATCATATAAATGTAAAATGAATGTATCAGAGGCTTTATTTATCTCATTAATTAATGACAGAATTTGTTAGGAGACTTGCAAAATTGGTTAATATCCATTGGGGTAATAAACTATAAACTGGCATTTTCTTCTCTGCTGGACAGAAATTGTTTGAATTTCCACTGGACAGAAAATGTATGTTAACCTATAACATCACTAAGCTAGAGTCTCTTAATCACTAGTAAACAGTTAATTTAATAAAGTATGTTCTTCTAGATAATTAAATGATTCTTGTATGGGCCTGTTAAAGCCCCATGAAAAAATGACATCTACCTTTGTTTCTTATTTCCAAGTTTTAAATAATTTTGAATATTATTATTTGTATTTAGATCACACATGACTTCTAGTTCTCCCTCCATTGCCCTTGCTTTATTTTGATTGGCATTAATAAACAATTTGATTCTTCTGAATTCCTTAGAAAATAAGAGCAATACCGAATTATTCCCAATGTCCTTTTTTTCCCCCAATAATCTTTCTATGTTAGGACCTAACTAATGCCATGAGACCCCACAAAATTACAGAACAGCTGGAGTTTATTGATGTGACTCAAGGGAGAGATGGTTGGAGCTGAACTGGGGTGACGATTTTGCAGATGGAAAGGAAGGGCTGAGTTTTGAGATACACCTGGAAAATAAAATCAATAGGACCTCATGCTTGCTTGAATGCAGAGGAGTCTGAGAGAGGAAAGAGCCAAAATTGATGGTGAGATGACACTAGAAGTAAATATAATCTTCGATATTTTTATTTTCAGGTACTAATGAGATATTGAGGCTAAGATGTTGACAAGGCAGGTAGAAATTTAATTCTGGGACTTCAGTCAGTATTGGAACCAGGATTATAGCTTTCCTAGGTACCCACTGAGCATGGCAGTTGAAGCCATGGAAACTGATTTAAAAACAATCACCTAGAGAGGGTATGTAGAATAATAGGAACAAAAGACCTAAGACCAAGCTCTAGTTAATCAGTTCTAGGTACTAGAAAAAGAAGAGGCCATGAAGACTGGGCTGTCAGACAGTAAGAGCATTAGAATGGGACACTCTAAATGCATGCAAACTACTTAGAAAGTACAAACAAAGATATACAGTCCTTTCAACACAGAAATAAAGATTAATTTTAATTTCCTAATTTATTAATAGTTCATGCTCCTTTCTAAATTACCACAAACAGTATTTGTTTTAGGTATTTTTTCATCTGTAGTAGGTCTGTGAGAGTGTTAGGGCGGAAATGAAGTTGAGAGATCTACACTTTTCCTTTAAAACAAGAGTCCATCAAGACTTACCAATCTCAAAGATTTAGGAAACAAAGGCAAAAATAAAATTCAAGAGACACAGGTGCCAATCGATTCAATCATCAGTCAGTCTTTTGAGATTTTGGCTGCCTCTATTTAATGCACTCAGAGTGGATTAGGTTAAGCTCTGTATGTGTTCCATTCAAAATGACTGTTGGAGGCCCTGGAAACTCTGGATGGATCATTGTTTTACCAGATACAGATTATTACAAACATCAGCCTGAGCCACTGAAAAGCTTGAGCATGACCAGGAATAGAATTGTAAGTCAGTTCTGTCATTGGGCCGCTGGATGCACATTGGCCTACATCTTCTGCAGAGTGAGATTCCCAGCTAGTCACCTCGCTTTGCAGTCTCACGGTGTTCCATTCACTTTGTCTTCGGGTTGAATGAGGGTGATACTGTTTTGCTTGTTATTCATCCATTCACCACATTTGCTTGCCAGATGAGAACATGACCCCGAGTATTCATCCAGCTCTGTCAATTGTACTACTGCTTCAACATTCTAATAGTTGACTTGACAGCAGATATAATTTTGACAGAATTAGAAAATCATGTGGAATGGGTTTGTCTCATTCAGTTTTGGACAGAGATGTTATAGAATTATTTTTCTGCCCTAACTCTTCCCTTTGCAATCTCGATGATGCAGTAGAGTGGCAAAAATCAGTAAGCTAGTCTCCCAGTGAAATCTCCCCTCTTTCAACAGACCATGCCCAAGTGATCCTTCGATCATCTGGAGAAATAAAGCCCTCACTCTACAGAAAACCTCAGCTCCACAGGGCCTCTCAGAGCAGAGCAAATCAGCAGCCAGTCTGGCATATTTATGGCCAGTGGGACTCCAGGTTGCTCCATACATTTGTAGGGACACCAGCTATGATAATAGTCCTTGTGACAGCAATTTTCTGCTAAGTTCCCACGCAAATATCAAGAGAAAAAGAGAATGGCTTATTCCAGGAGAGTGTAATATTTTTACTTCTTTGAGAAATAACAGTGACTATGGGTTTTATTTCATTGTTAGCTATTCTGGATTTACATAAATAATTGAGACTACAACAGGTATTTTGTTTTTCTTTTTCCTTAAAAGAACAGAAAATAGTATGGTTTTCCCTTAAGTGAGTTGACTTTAATAAATAACAAAAGTCTAAAAATCATCACAGGTATATGGCTGGATAAGTAGCATATATATGACATTGAACATCTAAATTAAAAATGCAAACATGCCGATATGTGGCATCATGCATAATAAAACATCTGAATAATTAACCTTATGGCTCTTTCATTCACATACTTGGGACTTTTATGGGCCTAGAATGTGGGAGCTCTTACTGATATTATTTTCAAGAAAAGACTAGAATTTTCCTTTACATGGAGAGCAAAAAATGTCTTACAGACTGGATTTCAAATTTGCTTTGAGGAGTAACAATGCCATAGCAAGGTACTTTACATGATTCTTAGATGGGTGAAATCTGAATTAAATGCACCATACCATCTATATCTACTCTGTGCAATAATAGGCTTTATAATAAAGGGCTATTTAACTCCTTTAGTTAACACAGGGATATATTTACTGTTTTTGCATTAATGTGGCAGAGCTAACACAAAATTTCTTTCTCATATATTCTTGTTTCCTTCTGTTCCCTCTCTTCTTGTTTGCTTCCAAAAGTCCTTTTAGATTAAAAGAAAAAAAAAATATCCCCACTGATGTGACTCTATCATGTCTCCTTACATAATTAATTTCAATCTTGCTCTATTGAGAACTCACATTCTGGCTCAGCATCTAGCCTTGTGCCGCATTTGGAATAGTACACTCATCAATGCTTTGCATCTCTTGCTTCATTTCATCCTCATGACAGCACAACGAAGTCGGTATTGTTACTCCCATTGCATGGATGGGAAGAATGAGGGGCAGGCAGGGTAAGTGACTAGCACCCAAGAACTCATAGCATGTTAAAACTGAGATTTGAATCTAGCCTATTTTAGAAGCCTGGCAATTAATCTTATGACACTGCCTCTTGCTTGTCAAATGAATGAATATGAAGCATTGAAGCTCCATCAGGGGAGATGCAATCTTATCAGATGCAAAACTCTCTTTTTTATTTCCTACGGAAATTTAGATGTAATATTTCTCTCTTTCTCAACATTGGGTTTATTTAATAGCATAGAATCTCATTACTGTTTACATTTTAGAGATTTTTTTTTTTTTTATGAGTGGTGTTGTTATTTTTGGACCAGTATATTGAGAAAACAGAATGATTCTGAAGTTGCTGAAGAAGGTCATTCTGCAATGGAATACCAAATTGTATATCTAGTGTCAAACCTTTGAATGTCCAGATGATTGAAATTCCTTTGTGAAGATTTGGGATAAGATGAAGGAGCATGTTCTCATGGGGAATTCTGCTCTCTCCTGTGACCCTCTCGTCTGGTTTATACTATCCCCAAGCTTCTATCACAGGTGCATTCCTCTTTGACAGGTATCCTCCGGTATGAAATATTTTTTCTCTCTCTCATAGTCAATGTCTGTTAATATGCTAGAAAAACTGAACAAACCTAGTCATTTTGGTTCATGATGTAGCCATTATGAAAAATTTCTGAAACATCTCACTAAAATATCTAAAATGTCCTTGAAACCTGTTTCCTTAAAACTGGGAAAAGTTGGACTAGGTGAGGAATAAAAACCATTCTATTAATCTGTATGAAATCTGCATGAAATCACCATTGATATGTCAAAATATTATTAGCCATTTCATATGGGTTAACCTAAGATACCAGTATTTTACGATTTGATATTAAATATTTATATTTATTTATATAGAGAAAAAGTAGCAATGTGGAATCTCCCAGGAAAAGCGAGACACCAGGCAAATATTATGTTTCCTCGGAATGAGTGTTTTTTGAGGCATCCTCAGAACCTCGAATGCTGCAATATCATGAGACCACCTTTATAAACATTCGCACCATGATGCAATATGAGGCCATCACTGTGTAATTAAAAACAATATATGCAATTCTTAAATACAGCTACAAAGCATATGTTGTTTGCCATTGACTTCTAATTTTTTGGTATTTTTAAAGATCTTAGTAGTTTTGCAAGCACCTAGGGTTAGGCTTACAGTATTTTTTTAATGGTTTCACTTTAAATTTAATGTCATGTCTTTTTTTTTCCTGATTTTTGATAGACATTTAGATTAAGTATATAGAATAAATGAAAAATATCATGTGACCATCTGAGTTTCTTTACAGCTCTAAATATTTCTTGATTGCTAAGTAGTCCAGGGGATAAAAACTTTGAATCAAACAAAGATCTTGTCCCCAGAGACTGTGAAGTCAACTTAATGGAGTGCCCCATGCATTCTCCCGTTTGGAGAACTACAACTTGGGTAAAAGACTTTCAAAGTGAAAATGAACGCACTCAGTTTAGAGAGTCGATTGATTCAATTTCTTCTCGCCAGCCTTTTCAGGAATGCTGATAACTTGGAAGGGGGAAGAAATGGCTTTATTCACAAGTTATCACATGCCTCACGTTGACAAAAGGTATCATATGTTAATTCTCTCAAGGATCTTGCGAGGTTATTATCTTGTTTTTTTTTTTTTTAATTCCCACTTATAAAACACCATTAAAAGCACAAGCATGTCACATGGCTAGTCAGTGTCAGTAAATGGGATTTCGACCCAGGCTTCGCCGACTTAAGCTGTCCTCTCTGACTTCAGCTGTCCTCGCTCAACCTCACTGTCTCCTGGACAAGAGCACCTGATGCGTAGGACTTATAACCTGGGAGTCTCCTCCTCGCATATTCCTTAACACATCTTCTCCCAGATAAGCTAACACACGTTGAAGAGGCAAGAATAGTTCTTATAGAAAGTTTCTGAAGTAGAGCTTTAGAAAATTAAGAACTCATATGAGCCATACCCAAAGAACCAAGAGTGGCTTTGCCTCTGTGTCCACATGTGAAAAATATCTACAGTAAAGGAAATTGAATAGAAAAAAATATTTAATATCTTTGGAGTTTATTAAAGTGTCATATAAATGAGTAATATTAGAATTTAATCATTTCTGTATGTTAACGTCTCCCACACCCTTCCTGCTATCCCCCACTTTCAAACCAATTTTTAAAATATTTATGTTCTTTGAAGTGAGGAACGAGATAAAATAAGGACTCTATTTTTTTAATCTCTGAGTTAAGATATCAGATACACAGACAACAGTATTTAGCCTCCTTTTATTGAATATGTGCAGGCTTATAATTATACAAATGCCACTGGGTACAAAATTTAAAGGCCTGCCCTGAATGATCCTGGTCATTAATCTTAAAAAAAGAAAATCAATGTGTGTAGAATGTTGGTCATTTGCCTTTCCCAGTAATATTCAATGGCTGTATCACATGATCTTTAAGTAACTTACTAATGAACAAAAGAATAAAAGGAGACATAAAGGAAGGAAATAGTAAGTCAGCATTAACCTAATTATTGCAAAGTGAATGTTTTTACAGCTGACCTACAGGCAGCTAAAGAGTGGGGAAATATTTTTGTTCAAGCATTTCAGTATTTCATATGAATCATAAAGCTTAGAGCAAAGGTTGCCATCTGCTTGGCTTCCAGCAAGTGTATTCTGATTTATTCCAGGGAAGAATTAAGTTTCTTCCTTTCTTGCAAACTTCAGACTTAGTGTTCACTTAAGACAGTGATTTAGGAAGGAAGTGTTTATTGATTAGATCCACATTATTTTAAAGATGCTTTCATAATATTTCAATCTAATTTTGAAAACAAAGACAACAGGTAATAAGTGCAGATAAAATAATTAAATGTAGTACATCAAGGTAGCCTTTTGGTTATGTTCCTTCCATTGTTCTCTTAGACTACTTACTTCACATTCACCCTACAAGAAACTGAGGAGAAAAATTAAACCATGGACCAATGTTACAATTGTATAGAATCACTGTCTGTAAGAAATACATTTATTTCTAATCTGTAATTTTACCACCACCCCCCAAAAGAAAATTGTGCCATGATTGTTACCTGCTTGATGCTTATTTAAATTAATGTTTCATTATCTTTGGTATAAATTTGACAAACTTAATTATAGGCCCACCTTGCTTTATAAACATCCAGCTTGATAACGTTAGAGCCACAGTGACCTGCCCACTACTTTCCATACTCTCCCTCCCCAGCACATCTTCGTTCTTACTCCAGGGAGCTGAGGACATCACCTGGTGGAAGTTCTGGAGAACCATAATTCAAATAGTAGGGTTTTTTCCACCACAATTTTATTTTCATTGGAGTGTAGGTAACGGTTCTCATTCTCACAAGTACATGCTCCCTTTTTAGCATGCTGCTTTTTTCCCTTCAAACCCGTTATACTCCTCAAGAACTATCCTACATTGTCTTTCATTTCTTTATTTCTTTTCTCATTGCACAAGTGAACCAAATCAGGCTCACCCAAGTAATGTCTTCTTAGTGTTATGATAGTGTTACTGATATGTCAGTAACAAAGAAGAAGAAAGCTCTATAATTTAAAGTGAGATTTGGTTAACTCGAAAACTGTTCTGATTAAAATACTTATTCATTAGTTCACTCAACAACTATTTGCTGAATGTATTCTAAATTTTAGGCATTGTTGTTGACACTAGAGGTTCTGCGGTAAGAAATAGCAGGGAAGTTTATGAGCTAGTTCTAGGGGCTAAAAAGACATTAATCATATAATCAAGAAAATAAAGGGAAATTTAGAACTGTGAAAATCACTATCAGAAACAGCACATAGCTCATGAAAACATTGCATATAATTCTATTTCGTTTTCTTAGTCTTAAATACATAAAATATTTTTCTGGGACCTTTTATAAATTTTATACCTAGTTTAACCATTCATTCATATGCAGTAGTTCACCAGCTTCTACTCTATATCCCCCTGTCCTCGCTCCCAACCCCCCAAAAAACACCTGGAACCATGTCTTGCTATCTAGTTCTGTTATATAAGAATCATTTTAAAAAGGAGTTGGAATGGTGCCTCCACAACATTTCCACGAACTTTATCAGAGCTCTTAAACAACTGAGCTTTTAGCAGATGTTTAAGCCCTTAATTTTACTTTACTTTCTGAATGTCCTCAAAGGAACCACCTGAGGCAGTGCAATGGGACTCAGCTGCTATGTACACTGCCTCCTCCTGGAATTGTGCTTGGCCCAGTCTGTCACCATTGCCATCTGCAAACATTTGTGAATACCAATGATGGGGCATAAAAAAAAAAGATTGAATTCAGGTCCCTTGGGAATATACCTCCCACTTACACAGGATTCACACATATTGTGTGTTTCTCCACTTTACAAACATATACAGGAAGGAAGTATTTACTGAATTGATCCATATTATTTTAAAGATTTCTTTAAATAAAATCTCAGTTGAGAGGGTTTAGTAGATAAGGGAAATAAAGTGCAAGTGAAATGAGAATTCGAAGTCAAGTGATGGGCACATTGCAGTTTATTTATACTATTCTAATTTTTTGGTGGTGCAATTATTTTTGTAGCATCTTTATTGAAATATAATCCACATCCCATACAATTCACCCATTTGAAGTTATACAGCCATCACCACAATTAATTTTATAACGTTTTATCACCCCTAAAAGAAATGCCTTTAGCAGTCACCCTCTCTTTCCCTACTACCCTCGTCCTGCATCAGCCGCAGGCAATCTCTGCTCTACTTTCTGTCTCTAGAATTCGCCTATCTTACACATTTTCACATAAATTATACAACATGTCGTCTTTTGTGAGTGGCTTCTTTCAGTTAGCATAATGTTTTCAAAGTTCTTTTGTGTTGTAGCATGTATTAATATTTCATTCCTTTTTACTGTCAAATAATATTCCCTTGTATGGATATACCACATTTTATTTATCCATTCAGCAGATGGTGAGCATTTGGGTCATTTCAATTTATTTTTCATTCTTATGAATAATGCTTCTGTGAACATTTTTATATAAGATTTCGTGTGAATATATGTTTTCAATTCTTTTGGAAAATACCTAGGAAGAAATTGCTAGGTGATATTTAATTCTCTTAGCCTTTTGAGGAACTGCCAAAGTATTTTTCAAAGTACCAGTTTACACTCCCACCAGCAGTGTATGAAGATTCTAATTTATCCACATCCTCACCAATTTAGTTATTGTCTTTTTAATCATAGCCATCCTGGTGAAATGGTATCGCATACTGTTCTAATTTTGTATTTGTTTGAAATTTTTATAATGAAAAGTTTCAAAAAAGAAATAAATTGCAAATGCTCTGAGTATGTTTAAGATAGTCATCTGTATATATATTTCATTTATACCAAAAAAATAAAAAATTACTGTAGTCCATGATTCAATCAGTTTTTGAGGTCTTAAAACTTCAAAACTTACATCATAATAGTATGAAAATTTGTAGACTATTTTTAAGTATAGAAGAGTTATTATTCTAATACTAATATTTAATTTGCTACAAACTCTCTTTCAGAATACCAAAATGAAAACACATAGTAGTTTGCCTACCAGGAGGTTTTGCTACTGTGGCCTAGTTTTAAGGAAATTTAGTTAAGGATTGATTTTCTTTCTTTAAAAAACTATGTTGAAACATTTAGTTCTCGTCATGCCTAAAAAAAAAAAAATCTAAGATCTCTTTTGAGGATGACTATTGATTTGTCTGTCATATTTTTGACAAAAGATCAACAAAATGTTTCATCTCTGAAACAAGAATATTTAATAAAACAGATTGGAAATGGGACTCTATTGTTACCTATTGTTACTTAGACCTTCTCATGCAGATTGTTCTGATGGACAATGGCTTATTCTGAACTAATTCCACATCTTTCAGAAAAATGAATTATTTACATTATTTACATTAAAGTGATCATTGGTCAATTTCTTGTATGTGATTTAAGGAAAATCCATTAACATTGCTTAAAGTAAAAACTTTTAAAAATATTTTATTGATTTAGTTTTAATCTCAATTTCAATAGAATAATTATTCCGGATTTTTTTTCTTTTCTTTATAATCCAATGGTGTTCATTCAGGTATCATTTTAAGTCATCAGTCATAACGTAATCAGTAATTAAAATTATAGCCAACTACAGGTGTTGCTAATTGTTAATCAATTAGATACATTATGATTGCATATCTAATTGAAATACTGATTGAAGTATTGATAGTTAACTATAATTTTTTTCAAAAGTAAATCATCTCTTACTATTCTTAAACTGGAATGAGTTATTAAGAATATGTCCCCAAGTACTGTCTGAGCAGTGTGGCTGAACGTTAGTGGGAAGTGGACCTTCTCTTTCTGCATGTGTAGATAACATAGGTACAGTTGATCAGAATTGACCTGACAGACAGTTGAATGAGTCTGTGAATTTTAATTGACTTATTTGCATATTAACAGGCAACATTCTGCAGATGGTTCAGTGGGCCCTGAGTATCTGGATTTGGCAAATTCGGGGCCCGTTATATAGAAATGTAACCATCGTTAACTCTGAGAGAATCCCCTGTTTTGCCAGGAGGCTGCAGCCTGTATCACTGCCAACCTGCTGATCAGCCTTCCCGGGAATTAATTAGTTCACATATTTATAGCAATTTGATGGTTAGAATACTTTCATGACCAAAAAAAAAAGACTTGACATTTATTTTTTTTGAAAAATGATCGTTGAAATTCATAAGACAAGCTAAAGCTTAGAAAGGAATATTTTTCCTATACCATCATAACTAAAAATTGTTCCGTACTTTCTAATCATTGAATCATATGAATGGGAGGCACCTTGATAAGAATTAGCAAAGGCTAGGTAATATTATTTGTAGCTCTTGATACATCAAATATTGACCATCCCAATTGAAAGGCATAAACTCTGAATATAAACCCAGAATTTATTCTCCCAAAAAGATACCATAGTATGGGCTGTCTACTTAGCTTAATAGATTTAGTAAAGCCAGTCTGACAATGACATCAAAAATCTATCACTAGAAAGGAGCAAGCTCTTCAATGAAAGTATTTTAGGTAAATATGCCTGTTACAGCACCATGCCTGAAACAGAGATCCAGGCATTTAAGAAGTTTAATGGATGAATTAATAAAGCATTGCATGTAAGTAATAGCAAGATTTGCTTTGGACATTAATTCAAAGAGAACAGATCATCATCCAAAAAGTTTTTTAAATTTTAATTTTTAAAATTAGTAATGTAATTATGAGACCACTGAGTTGTCTTGATTATTCAAATGTCAGTGATGTGTCAGATTCAACAAGCAAAAACACCTCTTCTGCCAGCTGCCATAATCCACCTGTTAGACTAAGTAAGAATTCTCAAGTATACACTGGGATAAGGGGAAGAAACTTGGAAAAAGAACACAACTATGAAAACTTTACTCGGAGTCCTCCTTTTTAGGTAGTAACAATGGATTTAGACTATGTATTCAAGAAGAGGGGCTCTCAAAATTTGAGCAGATACCATTTTTATCCAAATTAATAGAAATGAAGAACATAAAGATTGCTATTTTATTATTCTGTCTAGTTGTTTGGAATGTCATTTATAAAAACCTTGTCCATGACATTATTTTTAATCCAGCAACTCCAATAACATCTGGCCATTTCTGTTTTGGATGCAAAGGGTAATTAGTAAGTTATGTTATTGATCTATCTTCTGGCATTACCTAAAGATTGAAATTAAAAGCAATTCTAGTCACTTCATCCTTGAAAAGAATATTTCTCAAATCTTCATTTACAACAAGAGAATATCACAAAACCCTTCTGATTCTTGAAACAGCCAGCTGTTAATATGAGTTATGTGAATCTGACCTATAATCTCACCTGACACTTGAAACTCAAATATTTTCCCTTATTTCTCCAACACAATTAAAATATTTAGTCTCACTTCATTTTATGAGACATAAATAGCTATGTAAGTACTCTGTAATTACTGTACATTGTAACAAATGACCTCATAAATACATTGTAATGTCCCATGTAATTACATGGTAAGTCTTGTCTTTGAGATGGCTGCTCTGAGATTGAAAGCCTGCTGGTTTCACAGATTAATTATTTAGAGCCTAATTTGACAGTTTGCTTGAAGACATACATCTGTTAAATAGTTGCTTCTGCTTTAAAGGAAAGTTTCATAGTAAAATTCCCATAGTTAGTATAGTCTATAATAACTGTGTTTATTTCTGAGTATTAGACATGTTCAAATTTAAATAACTGTAAAAGCAAAAAACAAAAAACAAACACATTTTTCTATATGGGATGAGATTGATTTACAATCATGTTTCTTCCATCACATATTGGATAGAAGTTGGTTTTGTGACAATAATTTTAAAGATCCCAGTTTTATTACTTTTTGAGTGTAAATTATTATAAAAATTATAGTTTTCTCTTGTTGAGCATTGTACAACCTTTAAACTAATGTTTCATTTTTTAGAGACAAAGTTGGTATATCATGAACATTTTAGCGTGAGGGCATTATTGCAGTACCCTGAGTTATTACTGGTTATTCTTGATAAATGGATTTTAGGCCATACTTGAAAGAATTTTCATATGGCACACATCAGAATTGAAACTCTTATCTCTTTGCCTCAGGATGCTTATATATCTGATGAAATCAATTATTCTGAAGTTATGCCATTCACCTCACTGCTTAAATAGTATCTTGGTTTCTGTGTTTTAAAATAAAAAAGAAATGGGAAATAAGTGGACACTGTATTTTCTGCCTTAAATTATATATTGGTCTATTTTCTTGTGCCTTTTAAGGGTATAGTTTTATATATAACTCTCCTGATGTATTTGTGTTCTGGCTTTCTTAACTCTAGTTCCTGCATCAATGCTATTATATTGCTTTTAGCAATTGTATTTAGGAGAAATGAATAGTCTGAGAAAGGGCCTAGTGATGTGAAAGAGTTAATGACCCTCCCTAACCATCTAGTTTACTCTCAGGGAATGACTTAGGCACTAGAGAATAAAGTCTATTGATACTGACAAATTCTGAAATGTATTACTCGTAAGATCGCTTTATCATGAACTCTAGGGAACAGCCAAATTGCTTTATTGTAATGGAATTTTCTCAAAATGTGAATACTTTCTTGAAATTGGATTCCCAGTTTCTAGGATCTGGAAGAAAACAGGCCTGACTACTACTAGGCTTTGCATAGCAAATCATCAAATGAAAAAAAAAAATGCTATTTTAAATCTAGGACTTTTTCAAAAAGATGCTAGGTACACATCTTCAATTCTACCTCTTTCTTTACTTTTTTTTTCTTTTTTTTTAGACTGGACTATACTCTGCTTAAGGGTGATTTTCTTGGTTAGTTTAGGAGTATCTGGTTCACTTTATTTGGTTGACCAAGAAAGCGTGGCCGGCAGGAAAGATTAATTATTTTTCTTGAAGTAATGGAGACCACACATAGTTACATATCTGCGAATCAACTCCAACAGAGTCTTGGTCATCAGTGGGCACTGTTTCTATAGCGAAATCTGCCATTAAAGAAACCACCTCTTCACACACTGCACTAAATGTTTTTTTTAATGGCAAAGAAAGTTGTTTTCCAGGAAAGTGTAATCTAGTTGTTGCAATGATGAAGTATTTGTGAAGATAATTCAACCTCAGTGGGAATTATTAATTAATTTATTTTTATGTCTTCATTGCCCAATCATGTGAGGCCAAAGTGACTTGATGACTCAATTCTTTGAAAAATTACTTCAGTTTTCAATGCCCTTTTGTGTAGTTTGAAACAGATGTACATACTAATAATACTACTAGCAAATATAAAATAAAATAGAGTAAACTTTGTATTTTTCAGTTTTTTAAAGTTTCTAAACCTTTTTTTTTATTATTGATTATCATACAGCGACTGGTTGGGAGACAGGGATGACCATGTGTTATACAATTGATGCCATTAGGTAAATGATTTCGAATGTCACTTAGCAAATTAATGAAAAGCTGAGAGTGGAATCCATCTAATTACACTTACTGAATATCTTCTAGTTGCAGAATATTTTTCTCTCTTTCCCCAGGATATTCAGAACTGAGTGCTAGACAGAATATAAGATTTTCGAAGCACTAGGTATAAGAATTAAGGAGATCCCAGTATATCTTCACGTACCTGTGCCTAGGATTTGAGCTTTATTTAATATTTGGAGTTAATGCTGAGATGGACGACTGGTGTTAATTGTATAGAATGGCCATGCAATTTGGGGTCCAGTGTTAAATTAGCCGCACTACTAGAGGAGTCTATGGGCCACATCCAACTGTTGTCCACTATTCTCCTAAGAGAACTCTGAGTCTCATATTTAAAGTAGCTCAAGAAATATTTCTAACATGTTACTTTGAAAGAATGCAAAATATTGGTCTACCCGTGTGCCAAATTGTCAGTATACTCCAGCTGCCCTTTGTCTCCAAGGACAGGGAAGGATCAGGGACCTCACAGCAAAGGTTTGGAAATATATTTGACTTTAATTTACTGGTTCAAGGCCCTGTGCTGCTGAAACGAAGTGGGTTAGGTAAGTTATTAGCTTTCCCTTATTTCCTTGGAATTGTGAAGGCCGAGCTCTTGGAATTTGATTAAAGGGGCAGAGAAAAGTGGTGGTGTGTCAATTTCCTAACATCAATTTAAATTTAGCCCAGTTTAAGTTAGCTAAGAAATATAAAAATGGAACATATACGAAATGGAACATATTCCAGATGACCAGGTGACATTTCTCACTGTTCGTGATTTTTTTTTTTTTTTAATCTGTTATGTGCCCATTGTATATACCTGAAAAGGACAAGTGTCTGGGATGAATGAGTATGGAGTTCAGAATCAGTGTCAGGATTGTCCCCCTGAACCAGAAGGAGGAGTAAGGAAGGTGATTAGGGATGTTATTTCAGAAAAAGTAGTCCCAGTATCTAGAGAAACAATGGTATATAGCAATTGTTTCTGGTGGGTGGTGTCGGAAAGAGCTTCAGGTCACGGTGATTCAGAAGGCCAGCATGTTTGGGCAGTTCAGAGTATGAAAACAGACAACTTGCCTAGGTTCAGAGAGGCAAGTACATATTGTCAAGTAAGTCAGCCAGCCTCTGATAGATCCACAAAGGAGACTCTAGCTGCTGGAGGACTCCGTCTTGGATGTCTTTGATGAACCAAGTAGATTAACAAGGCAAAAGGATATTCACAAAGAAACATGGCAGTACCTGTACCAGAGAAACCCAGTCGCTAAAGCTGGAACCCAAATTAAAGCAGATTTTCAGTATTTGAAGTTGAGTAACCTGAGAAATTGTCCCAGTGTGGCCTAGCATATTGCATAACCCGGGACAGGATTTTTCTAGAGTAAGTCAAGTAGGGCTCAGTTTCTAGATAGGAGCCCTACTGGCTGGCGCAAGCGATGAGGAACAGGAGGCCACCAGGGCAGAGACAAACAGAAGATGGTTGGTGAAGAAACGTTTGTATTATTTCAAAGTTATTAAATAAGATCACAACAGGTTAGCATTTTTTTTAAATAAAACAAACAGTATTTCTTGCCTAAATTTAAGACGGGTTCATAAAATTTTATTTAAAATCGAGTATTATTCAATTAATATATAATCATACTTTTATTTTTGAACAAATAGTTAATTAACTCAAAATGTATGTATTACCAGCAGACTTCACTCTGGAAATGTGCCACACAAAGTATTTGCTAATACGGCTTTAGGATATTTTGATTAACAGTTGCCCATGTGTACTTGAGAATGTTAATTTTAGTATGCTACCCAAATTTCTAACTTCATTTATTACAAGAGATTGCATAGTTATGACAGTAAAGCAAAAACATTTCAAGTCTGCAAGAATAGTTTATAACTGTAGGGAAAAATATATAGACCTTTATAATATCTTTTGACATTTTATCAAATCCATACTTGGTTAGCATCATAGAGTTTAGAGGTTTATAAAAAGGCAAAACAGTTTTTGGAAAGTCTTCACCCAATTATACACATAATAGACTTTAAAATACTGTTATATTAGCAAATTAATATCTATTTCATTTTGAAATTCAGTTAGACTTCAGATGATCAATAGAAATATTTACCAAGTATTTAAATAAATATAAAAGGTTAAATATTAAGTGTTGTTATTGTATAATTTTGATATTATTAAAATATCATTTATTCTAAATGATAAAATTAAAAATGCTCTTTCCCACACTAACTAGAATATTGTCCATATGGGTAGCCTTTGTTTTTACATCCTCTGTGAATTGGCATGTATTGATGCTACCAGTAGGTCCGATGAACTTTTTCCTAAAAGTGGAGTATTTTTCAGACAATCTTATCCCAGTAAATACATGATCATCTACCGAGCTGCTTATGCCAGAAACCTGAGAGTCATTCTTGATAACTTTTCCTTTCTTACACTTGGCATCCAATAAATCACCAAGTCCTGTCAAATCTACCTGCAAAAATATATATTACATCTCTTCACTTTTCTGTATTACCCTAGTCCTCACTTTCTCTCAAGGTCTCCTCTTTATTACCCAGACCTGAAGTTTCTATTGGCTACAACAAAAAATGTGAATAGCACACTACAGAGAAATTTGATCAATGAACATTTATGGATGAACAATTTTAAATGTGTGTCTAGGTAACATGCCTCTCTCACCGCTCCTTTTGATGTACAGAAGAAAAACTATTGAGTCAATACACAAATAAGCAGTTCCGTATTCTGAGCATTGTTACTGTACATGGCCTTGCTTCCTTCCTTCTTTCCTGCTCTTTCTTTACTCTCTCCCTCCCCATCTCTTAATCTCTTTATCCCTCACTTTCACCCTCTTTCTCTTTCCTCCTTTCCTCCCTTGAAGTATTTACAACCGATTCCCATAATTATCACGCACTAGCACTCTGATGGAACCTCCAGAGATGTTTCCTTTGTCCCCTTTAATCCACACCACGGTCCTCTGAGGAAGGTGCTGTTATTAGCTCATATTACAATGAGAAAATTTGGGCTCCGAGAGCTTAAGCGGCTCATTCACTGATAAGGAAGATACTGATATGGGTGTGAACAGTGTGACACTGGAGGCATGGGGATCAATTAGTTCGGCATGGCAATATTTTGACCAATGATAAATTAAGGTCTGAACTAGGGCAGTGGCAGAGGAAATGCAAATTAGGAGAAGATGAGGTATACAATAAAAAGAGGTTCTGTAGAAGTGCTAATGGGCACTTTTTAATAAAAATCCATAGGGCCTCATGAGTACTGAAAGCATATTTCATTCTTCAAGCAACTTTACATGGGATTCAGCAAATCATCAGAAATAAAGAACAGAAAGAAAGGGCAGAGTTGATTACTGATTCTCAATTAAGTTTCACGATCCTTAGATTCCTGCTGTGTTTCAGCCAAGACATTATTGTTTGCTACAAGGACCGTCTTTCAAATGATGCCTTCCAATTCCCTTCAGTGAGACTGCCATCCAGGTGAAACCACTTAAAATTTTTAAAAGGCTCTTTACTAAAGTAACTGTTAGTGTTTGGAGAGGGACTTGTTTTTCCTTGCAGATCACTCTAGAGACACTAAGGGAAAATGTCAGTGTGCAATGGAATACGTAGAGTTAAAAATAGAAGCTTATGAAATGTGGCTACAGAGAAAGATTTGAAGTGGCAGCCTTATGTTTCTCTCTATTCTTACTATTTATATGTATCTAGAGCGAAGATAAAGGAATGACTTAATGGGGCCTGTGAAAAAGGATAATACTATGTCACCAAATTAGGACTATAGCAGACAATTAGAGATGGGGGATGGAGGAATTTAGAGAAGCTGCATTTTATAGTTCTTTTTTTTTTCAAACCTGAAAAAAAAATTGTGAAATTAATACTTGATTCACTACAACCGTGAAAGGATTCATTTCTCTCTCTCAAGTAATGAAAGGACCAAAATTCAAGTCACAGCTACTAGAATTGATCTTTCAAAAGTCAAAGGCCATGTGTTAGGTACTTTTAATAAAAATCACTACCAGGCTTGCCCAAGAAGGCTAGGTTGTGTTACAGTAATGTCCCCATAACAGTGACAGCTTTAGGTGGCTTGGCGAGGGAATGGGCAATGAAGTCCGAGCACTGGGAGATCTCCTATAGAAAAGAAACACATTGTATCCTTAAATAAGAAAAAATATCTGAACACTTTCATTTAACTTCCCGAAACAGTATTATTTGGGACATCCAGCCATACCATCTGCAGAAAAATTTAGAAAATTTGAGCACAAGAGTCTGCACTCTGCTGGCGCTTGCTCGAAATCAGTGAGGTACTAATAAACTTAGCTGCTACCCACATATGAGGGATGAGTAAAATGATAGAATTACTTTCAAAGATGAGCAATAACCATTGAGGTGGTTCACCTCCTGACATGTAGAGTGTACATCTGACTCTTAATTAATTGCTGGTAGGCATTGATATTAAGTATTGACTATGTGGGAATAATTTTTGCAGTCACTGGAAATCCCCAAATATGATAAAGAAAAATTATCTGTCAAAACTAAGTATTTCTCATGTAATCATTAGTATAATTAAGTTCTTCAAGCTTATCGAGTGATTTACAATCATTTGGTAGACATACTAAGCACGATTATTCTCTCTTTTTCAATATGCGCATTGAAATTTAGGTCATTTGTAAGATTTATGAGAGGTCCCTCAGCAAGGCTATAGCAAAGCATTAACTGGAAATCATAAGGTTTTATTTATCTCTTGATCTAAGGTTTTATGTCTTCATTTGTATTTTGACTTTTAAAAACAAGCTTGTAGTCCTTAGAAAATGACAACTTTGCCAAGGGCTTCTTACAGGAAGGCCTATTAGACATATTAAAAGGTATTTAAATACAGTTTTATTCCTTTCTAGAATATTTTTTAGGAGAAATTAGGTGAGTAAAATTGCCAGGTAGACACTGTATGATCACTTATTTAGTAGGAAATGATAAAAAGAATGTTAGAGTCAACAGTTGGATAGTCTTCCAGTGGCCAGCGATGGTACAGTGTGACTTCTGGCCGTTCATTTTACTCTCTGCCTCAATTTCCTCCTTGTAAAATTGTAAATTGGTGATAATATCTGCTATGACTACTTAGAAGCATTGAAAAATAAAAACAAGATGAATATAATGCATATTGCAGAATATAAATATAAGATATGACTATTCATCAGATCTAGTTTTCTCTTCTAAAACACTTGCGAGTAAAGAACATATCCATGTATGTGCATATTTGTATGTTTGGAGGGAGTAGGAGGGGTGAGCGAGTCCGTGTGTATCCGAGGCTATGAGTTCTTTGGGAGCCAGGGATAAAATATTATTATTTTATTCATTAGTTTATCTCCCAAAGATCTTAGCCCATCAAATGAATTGTGTATTTTTGTCAAAATTAGACATATAGGAATACTGCCAACTTGTAAGAATGGATTTAATTTAGTTCTGAGGGGCAGTTGCTAACCCTTCTTGCCTCTTTGCTTTATTCCTACTCAGGTTCATGTCATTTCTTAGACCCTATCTTTTTTGGTCCATCCTTTCTCCAATGTTTTAATTTATATTGATTATTTTACAGAGTATCAAAGTGAGCTGGCTGCCTCCTCCATCAGGAACACAAAATGGATTTATTACCGGCTATAAAATTCGACACAGAAAGACAACCCGCAGGGGTGAGATAGAAACACTGGAACCGAACAACCTCTGGTACCTGTTCACAGGTCAGTGTTCACATGGTGTAGTCTTGCAAGATTTTGATGAATTAAATGCTTTAGGAAGAAAATATACTCTCACCTCAAAGGGATATTCTTTTTTTTTTTTTTCCTGGAAGGTGATATTTATTGGTCTGAACAAAAACAACCTTTATATTTTTAACTTGATATTCTCTACAATTCTTTATATATTTTGTTTCTGGATCATCCTTTTAATAAATGCATCCGAGATTTTTTTTTTTTTATCCATTTATGAGTTTCTCAGCAATGCCAATTCAACAATAACTCCTATTGTCAAATAACTTTCAACTTTTTAGCTAATAAGTCTTAAAAGTCATTTAATCACTTTGATCTCCAAGGGTGATGATAGGGTTGGGAAATGGGTAGCTTGTGAAAGAAACAGACAGATTATTGTACTTTTCATAAATATATAAGTAAATTTACTTTTCTAGCAATACTGGTGGAACTCGTAGGAGGTCGGACTTCTCTATGAAAATGAGGCCCAGTTTCTATGCAATAGTTAGGTAATTTTTTTTATTTTATAAAATTAATAATGTGTATTTTCTTTTAACTTTTGGAACTCAACACATACCAGTTTAGTTGCCTAGAAAACAGACTGAGGAAGACTTTCAAAGTCAAGCCTTTGGGGGCACAAGCCCAGGAAAACAAGAGTGAAGGAATGAGGGAAATGAGCCAAGGTAGAAGAGAAATCAAATAATGGTGGCATGCCGTCAAGCTGGCCATGAGTTTGGTACAAACACAGAACTTGCTTGGTTCTTGTGGTTTCTCCTGAGAGGCTGTGTGAACTACTATGTCTCACAGTCAATGGCTGGAGAGAAAGTGTGAGCAGTTTCTTTCTTGCCTATTATTAGTCAAAATCCACTGACAAGTT
Organism: Rousettus aegyptiacus; assembly: GCF_014176215.1. Taxonomy (NCBI): domain Eukaryota; kingdom Metazoa; phylum Chordata; class Mammalia; order Chiroptera; family Pteropodidae; genus Rousettus; species Rousettus aegyptiacus. The sequence goes on from NW_023416287.1 coordinate 79,396,509, forward strand.
GCATCCTGTACCTCCAGACAGCTCCCTCAGAAGCCAGAGCTTCTAGACAGTGTGCAAATGGAATTCTGTCCTTGTCAATCAGCACATGCGTGGTGATGGTTTGGTCTAGGGTAGCAGCAGCAGCACTTAGGACTTGAGAGCCCTAAGCAGAGCATGAACTGTCGCCAGGGGCTTGGGAAGCAAAGCTTGTAGCAATGGCTCATGGCGAGGACTGGTGGGTAAAGCTGAGCAAATCTGGGATGGCACATAAACTGGATTCAGGATAATATATACATGAAAATTCATAAGTTATAGCTAGCAGATGCAATAAAGTATTGTTGCAAATAAGAAGAAAAGAATGTTACCCCTTATTTATACCTTTCTCTATACTAAGTTCTCAGTAAATTTCCATTTAAAATCACCATGACTCATGCACGCCCTGCCACACACACACAAATTTTAAGCCGGTTGTTCAGCTGACAATCTGAGACTTAATAGGAACCTTTTCTTTCCAACCCACTCAGGTTGTTTACCTTTTATGCCTATAAAATTTTAACATAATGGCAAGAGTATTTCCAAGGTAAATTGCCAAAAAACACGTTACTTGTCTGAAATTTGGACAGTCTCCTAGGCAGGCATTGTGAAATCTATGTGCAAGTCATGGCACTCTATCACGCCATTTAAAAAGCTTAAGAAAGGCCAAGATTCTATGCCTTTTTCTCTAATGAAATAATGGAAAGAAGGTAAACATAATTGAAGTTGAAGTGAGGTATATGTATTCATTTAGATATTTAATACAACCTGTAGTTTACTTTGAAAAAAAACACCAAAATGAAAAAATCTTGCTGAAAATTTTTCAGTATAATTCCTAAGATTTATGTTAGATAAGAAGAGAAGACACTAAAGATAATTTAATCCAAGCCTTGTATTTTAATAGATATGGGCAGTTGAAGCCCTGAAACTTTTTTTTAATCATCACTTTTCTTTCTCAAATAAAAAAGATTAAAAATATAAAATAAATTTCTTTTTATAAAATAACTAATTAAAGGATGAGCATTTCAATAGAGAGACTGAGGATCAGATATTCAATTTACAGAACTGTAAATGGCCAATAAGCATAATAAAATATTCAATCCTCTTAGTTAAGAAATACAGATTCAAACAAAAATAAGTTAGCATTTTTCTTTGATTAAAGTAATTATTATAGAAATGAATGATGATACCCTTTTCTGGAAAGCATATTAGAGAAATCAGAACTTTCACATACCATGTGGGACAGAAAATTTCTAGAATCTTTCTGAAAGCAATGTGCAGATATATTATATACTGATATATATGTGTGTGTATATTTATGAAGAATAAATGTGTGATCCAGGTTTATTCCAATTCTGCAACCATATTTTTTGCACAGTTTTTAACTATAAACATGTTCATTGTACTGTTCCTTTAATAGCAAATAATGAGAAAAAAGACCCTAATTATCCAATTATAGGCAGTTATCTAGAAAATTCAGACAATCATATCATGTAAAACTACATATCTATTGAAAATGTTGTACTTATTAAATGAATAACTCAGTGTTAAATCACTATTAGTATACAAGCCCATGTTTATAAACAAAAATATGTGAACTCATTGGAAATATTTATAATAATATAGACACCAAAATATTAATATTAATTGTTACTTACTTTAATAATAATAAAATATATTTTTAATTGCATGTATAAAGTGAAAAGTTACAAAAATTGAGGTTCCTCCCAGTAAAGCTAGCTATATCCCTACTGAACAGCTAAGAATGGGGTCGTCCAGAAAATAAATGAAGAAGAGTAGCCACATGGCCAAAAAATCTTGCTAGTGTGAATTGTTTAGAATTTGTGAGTGTTCTTGACAAATGGAATTTTTCACATTCAGCTCAGTATTATCAAATCAAGATTCTAACTCCCTAACTGTACAGATTTTTAGAATTTTTTCTCTTTACAAAGGTATAATAATTTTAAAAAATAACCATATAGAGCAGCAAGTATTAGCCTTTTTACTATTAAAGACCCCATAATAGTTGTAGGGCTGTGTAAGAAATTACCATAAATATAGTAGCTTAAAACAATAAAAATGTTTTATTTCAGTTGAGGAATTTGAAAGCCCAAAATCTGTGTATCAGCAGAGTTGATTCTGGAGACTCTGAAAAAGAACCCATTCCATGTCTCTCTTCTAACCTCTTCTGATGGTTGCTGGCAATCCTTGATGTGCCTCGGTTTGTCCTTGCTCAGATATTTGCCTCTATCTTTGCATCACCTTCCTCTGTATGACTCTCTTCTTGTAAGGACACCAGTCATTGCTATAGATCACACCATCAACCCAGAATGATTTCTTCTCAAGATCTTGAACTTATTATGTCTGCAAGGAACCTTTTTCCAAAGAAGGTCACATTCCAATGTTCCAATTGTACATAAGGTTTGAGGGGACAATATTCAACTTACCACAGATTCCTTTTATTGTTTTTCCTTTCAAGGACAATCATTTTTAATTGTCACATCTAATAATCTTTATTCAAAAATAAATAATTCAGTCCTACATTTTTATTCATCTAAAATATGTGTGACAATTAGAGCTTCTAATCAGCATTAGATAACCCATCATCACTCTGGTTTAATATCATTCCAGCCAAAAGCAAAGAAATGGGATGAATTAATTAGCTTATTATTGGACTAGCTTACAAACGCCTACTTCCATCTTTATAGATTTGTAGAAATCTGGACTCCAAATAGGAAGCCTTTATTCATATTGTTCCTTCTTCATTTCAATACTTATAAAATGCATTTGGGAATGAAAACATAGCATGAGCAGTTATATTTGCAACTGTACCTGATACTTATTGCAAGAAAAGTCACAGACTCTATTTTTAATTCGAACTAAAGAAATAAAAAGAGCCAGAGAATAGATTCATACCATTAAAACACGAAAAGCAAGTTTTACGAAACTTCTGTCTTCCTCTCCACCGCTCTGTGACCTGGCTTCAGTCATGTCTATTGCATTTCTAGATCTTGTGGGATTGTCTTCAGTGTACAAAGTGTGGAGAAACCGGAAAGTACCACACACTGGTAGATTGGCTGTGGTTTTGACTTATCCCCAGGAAATATTTTGTAACTAATGCACTTTTTAGTAAGCAGAAATAATTGATTTTCTATATGTATCCTCAGAACTTTAAAAATGTACAGAATTTGACCCCATGTTTTTAATACCTATAAGACACATGGATATATTGATTTGGCTGTTAGAAAATTGGAAATGCCAGAATACTTCATTTGGATGACATAAATATTCAGGTGTAGAAACTCAAACAAATTTTTTTTTTAATAATCTTTTATCTGTTAGACAGATGTTTGTTGTCGTGTGTGTTTTTGCTAGGATAATGAGACATCTGCAAAAACAAAGTAATTCAGAGTTATAACAAGGAGTTTAAATCGCTGTTATCAGTTTTATTGTGGGAACCCATGTCAACTAAATTTTAAAGGACTGTTTCTAATTTTTGTGCGCTCTTCAGGGAAGGTTGTTTGGAATTGAATTTAGGAGTTTTCTTGTGTTTCATGGCCAATATAGAATAAACATAATGATAAACACGCATTGGTATTTTATGGACTGAAAAATTGAAACAATAGCTTAGCAATTTTATAAAAAGGTTAACATTAGGGAAATAAAGGGAGATTACATTGTTTGAATAATACACTGTCTCTTGCCATAAGTTCTAAGAAATTAGACATAGAAGAATTACAGAGCTTAAAGGCACTTCGTATTGGGGATAGAAACAGGCAGATGACAATTTGCTTTCAATAAGAGAATTTTTTTACAGCTAAGAAAAACATTGCTGCCTACACCATACTTGCTTTAGAATTAAATTATACTTAGAAGCAGTAGAAATCACACACACACATATTGAGAGTTAACTGTAGGTTGAGATGGAATTAAACAGCATGAACTGCACCATTCATCTCACTCAAAGCCCTAGTTTTATAGAAGAGGTAACTGAGGTCTGAAGAGTGACATAAGGTCTGTCACTAGTTAAAAGGACCATCCCAACTAAATCACAGGCATTCTGACTCCTAGTTTTGTGCTTCTTATACTATACGATGTTGTTTTCTTTAGCTCACTGTATTGTGAATGACTCTGGCTGTTATATGAATCTGTAAAAGAATAAATAGTAATATTAAAAATAATTTTAACATTTATAACATTAATAATACCAGTATCAACTGTGACAATAACTGCTATGCTGAAAACAGTATAGAGGTTCCTCAAAATACTAAAAATAGAACTTCCAATGACCTAGCAATCTCACTTCTAGTCTGAAAGAATTGAAATCAGGATCTTAGGAAATATTTGTACTCCCATATTCATTGCAGCATTACTCACAATAGCCATGACACAGAGATAACCCATAAGTCCCTAGACAAGACAAATGGATTTTTAAAATGTGGTATGAAGATCCAATGGAATATTATTCAGCCTTTAAAAAGAAAGAAATCCTCCTGCTTGAGACAAAATGGATGGATCTGAAAGACATTATGCTTAGTGAAATGTCAGTCATGGAAGGACGAATACTGCATGATTCCACTGACATGAGGTATCTAGAATAGTCCAGCTCACAGAAGCAGAATATAGATTGCTTGTTGCCAGGGGAGAGGAAGCAGAAATGGTGAGTTGTTTAATGGGTATAAAGTGATAGTTATACAAAATGAATTAAGTTCTAGTGATAGTCAAAGTAGCGCCTATAGCTAATGATATTGTATTGTGCACTTAAAACCCGGTTAAGAAGGTATTTCACGCTAAATGTTCTTACCATTTAAAAAAAAAAAAAGCAACAGGACATGAGAGTTTTTTGGATGTCATAGATATGTTGATTACTTTGATTTTGGTGATGATGTTACAATGTTTGCATATATCAAATTTCTCAAAATGTATATATAAATATGTACATTTTTTAGTACATTAAATTTCTCTCAGTAAAGCCGAAAAAATCTGCATGATAAGAAAAAAAAGCTTTATATATTTCAAATTTAATCTGTATCACAGTTTTTGTTTACATATTCCCATTTTATTATGAGGAAACAGGCAAAGAGAGAGGGCTAGTAAGTTTTTCAAAGTCACATACCTAATAAGTTTTGGAACTTCAAATCTGATTCTTCCTGAACTGAAAATCTATACTCTTAACTCTTAAACTACAGTTAACGTATTGCTTACTATAGGCAATAAATGTAGTGTATGTGTTTATGCAGGGATGGAAAGAGATATCTTGTAGATAATAAAATGTGAAGATTAGCTTTGTAGCTATGGAAGCCGAATAACTTTAGAGAAGGTCAAATTAATGCTTTTGAACCAATTTATTTTAAAAATGCTATTTAATATTTCTCTTAGTCCAACTCAGGAAACACATCTCAGATAGCACCTTTTAGAAAAACATACACAAAACAGTTTTGTTTACAGATGGCTTCCCTTACCTTACCTCCAATGAATGAATGAGCAAATCAATCAATCCATGCAGTGTTAGAAGACCTTTCATACCAGCTATCAGTGCTGGGGCCCAAAATATTGCTGGTTCATGGTGATTGTTGGTGTAACTCTTGAAGATACCTCCTTTTTAATAAGGTAACATTTCTTTCCAAGGAAGAGAACAACCTGATTCTGCCTTAAATTGAATTTGGGGTTTTATTGATCTCTCAGATTAGTCCACTGCCAAATTAATAGATTCATCAATTCTGTCCTGTCTGCCTGTCCATTATTTAGTTATGGATATAATCATAATAGACAACAATTCCTTCCTAATTTCACAGTGCTTTACATTTGCTGCTGCTGTTTCTTGTACATCCACAGCCTAGGCCGGGTAGGCCTTTGACAAGAACAATATGCCTCTCTAGGGCCCCTCAGGAGGTAGGGCAGAACCCCAAGAATTCACCTAGGAGTGGTCCAAATTGTGACGAAAACATCACAGGGTGTCCTTGCTTGATTTTTTTCTGAGCCATAATATTTTTATTTTTAAAGTGAAGTAATCATGTATTCTGTGCCAAAATCAGAGGGAATTTGAAAATTAAGGGAGAAGATAACCTGCGAGTATTAGTTAAACTTTACATCCATTAAATGCTTAATTTCACCAACAGTTTTTACAGGCAGTTTGTCATTTGATTCTCAAAAGAATAATCCAAGATGGAAAGGCAGCTCTTATTACCTAACTACTTGACATGGGAAATTGAGATTAGAAGAGCATTCAGTACATCTAAAACCTGCCCAGACAAGTGTCCATCACAGCAAAGAAGCAGGAATATCTGCAGCCTAGAATTCTGAAGGTCATTTTCAGACTTCATTTCTGAAAGGCAAAATTTCTATATCTCCTCATCATTGTGTTCTACATATACTTAGACATAGACGAGGGACCCAGGTTTAAATCTATTGATAAAGATTTGGTACAGAGGTACTGAATTTAGAATCAGAAGACTTGGGTAAAGATATTTGGAAAGAGGAATTTAATTTTTTTATGCCACTGTGTAAAACTAGGATGTATCCGTAGGCAATAATATGGTGAAGCTGATTTGGTGCAAACTAAGAACTTTCTAACCAGCCAAATTATTGAAAGTGAGTTTCCTCTGCTGGTGAATTTCTCATTCCGAAGGTATTCCTGCTTTATTTACAGGACGACTCTGTTAGAAATACAGCATTAGATGGGCCGTTTCACTAGACATTAAGTTGTCTTTTAATATTGGAATTCTATGTACACTTTTAAAAGTTTTGTACTTAACCTAACATTTCTAGGTGGTTGTAGTGATATTCCACAGCCATCTTCTAAAATAAAATGCAGGTGTTTTTTTTTTGTTGTTTTGTTTTGTTTTACTAAAACTGAACAAAATATAATACATCAAAGAAATTTGGTAGGGCTTTCAGAGTGACCTAAATAACTTTAATACACATGTGACAAAGAGGATGATAGGAATGCCCCCCTACTGTGTATGGTCGGGCTGTACAATGAGACCTCCTTGAGGAAACACTAAATAAATGATCTCTAAATTGCCTTCTGATGTTAACTTCAAGCTGTTAGCACACCTTTATCTTACTCAAACTGAATTAATGATAGTAACAGATCCTGAATTCAAAATATATAAATCCAAATCTGGCAAAATTTTAGGATAAGTTTGCATATCTAATTTATAATGAGATGTTTTAATTAACTTCTATTAAGAATTTGTGAATTCTGCACACAAAGCAATGATTTAAAATCAAATCAATGAAACAGAATACGGGAATTTAAAAAGATTTCCATTTTCATGTCAAAATATCATATACGATAAGGCAATATGAAAGTCAAGGTTCAACAAGAGAAACAGAACCATAGGAGATACATTCTAAGAGATTTATTTTAAGGAATTGGCTTAAGTGACTGTGATGGGTGCCTGGCAATCCCAAAATCCACAGGGCAGGAGAGATGGGCTGGACTTCTCGAGCTGAAGCTGCTGTTACAGGTAAAATTTCTTCTTCAGGGACGTCTCAGCTCTCCTCCTAAGGCCTTTCACCTGATCGAATTGGTTCTACTCAGACTATTTAGGATAATACAGCTTATTTAAAATCAACCGAAAATGGACGTGTCACATTTACAAAATGTCTTCATAGCACAGTGTTTGCTTGAATATCTGGGAACGGTAGCCTAGCCTAGCTGATGCAGAAAAGCGACCATCACAGATGACATTTCAGATAAGTTGTTGGAGATGATATTGACATAATCGTCCCTCCATTTCAAAGAAAAATAAAGTTAAATTTCTACCAAATACAAAGAGCGTATTTTTGATGGACAAAAACTGTTTCAGATAAGACCACTGTGAAGGTCATGAACTGCAATGAATCAGGAAGCATTTCTTTTCAAAGTTCTCTCCCTATTAGTGTTTTAATTTCTTGGAAGAGCTCTCTAATCCCTCTCCCTCAATATCAACAACAGTGCCTATGAAAAGGTGCGAATGTTAACAAATATCAGATAAATGCTGTCTTAACCAAAGGATAAATCAAAATGAGCATAAGCCTACTTGAAGCATAACGAAGTCCTTCTGTTCAAAAATATGTGTTTGCCACCTTGCCGTTGATGTTAGATATTGTATTTGAACATAATATTCCCTTCGAGTTAAGTATTTCTTTAGTGTACCTTGCAACAGTTGTTTTATGTCTGCTTTCCATGTGCCGGGCATGGTAGTGGGCTCTGTGGATATACACTTAAAACACCAATAATAGGAATTTTGTTGGAGATTGCATTAAATCTGTATATGGCTTGAGTAATATGGCCGTTTTAATTCTTCTCATTCATGAGCATGAAATATCGTTCCATTTCTTTTAATAATGTCTTATAGTTTTTAATATATAAGTCCTTCACATTATTTGTTAAGTTTATTCCTAGTTATTTTTTATTGTTGTTGCAATTGCAAAAGGAACTGTTTTTTTCATTTATTTTTCTGAAATCTTACTGTTAATATATAGAAACAATGGATTTTTGTACATTGATTTTGTATCCTATTGTTTTTAATAGTTTTTGGTGGAGTCTTTAGAGTTTTTATATAAAGAATCATGTCTTCTGTAAAAAAGGGATCACTTTAATCCTTCATTCCCAGTGTAGATGCCTTTTATCTCTTTCTCTTGCCTGATTGCTCTGGCTAGGACTTCCAGTACTGTGTTGGATAACAGTGGAGAGAGTGGGCATGCTTGTCTTGTTCCTGATCTTGAGGAAACGCTTTCAGTTTTTCAACATTGAGTGTGAGATTAGCTGAGAGTTTTTCACGTGTGGCCTTTATTATGTTGAGGTACTTTCCTTCTATACTCATTTTATTAGAGGGTTTAATCATAAATGAATGTGTATCTTGTCAGATGCTTTTTCTGATATAATCATCTGATTTTTATTCTTTATTTTATTAATGTGGTGCCTCACATTGATTGGTTTGTGTATGTTAAACTATCCTTGTGCCCCTGTAATGAACTCCACTTGATAGTGATTTATTATGTCTATAATGCACTGCTGTATTCATTTGGCTAGTAGTTTGTTTAGGATTTTTGCATCCATATTCATAAGAGATATTCGTCTTTAGCTTTCTTATTTTGTGTTATCCTTGCCAGGTTGGTATCAGGGTAATGTTGGCCTCATAAATGAGTTAAGAAGTATTATTGCTTTATCAATTTTTTGAAACAATTTGAGAAGGATGAGAAGGATAAGTATTTGATCTTCTTTGAATGTTTGGCAGAATTCACTAGTGAAGCCATCTGGACCTGGACTTTTATTTTTTTAGGAGGTTTTTGATGATCGTTTCAATGTCCTTACTGTTGATCAGTCTATTTAGATTTTTCAGTTCTTCATGATTCAGTTTAGGAAGGTTACATGCTTATAAGACTTGTTTATTTCTTTTAGATTATTGAATTTGGTGGCATATAATATTGGTGGCATATTGTATTTCTATGGTGTCCATCATAACTACTCTTTCATTTCCAGTTTTGTTTATTTGAATCTTTTCTCTCCTAATGGTATTTTTTAAAAGAAAAAGAACAATAAATTATCAGATTTGTATGGCATCGCAAAAACCATGAATAGCCAGAGCAATCCTAAGAAAAAAGAGCCGGAGGTATCATGCTCCCTGACTTCAAATAATACTACAAAGTGACAATATCCAAAACAGCATGCTACTGGCAGAAAAACAGAATGAAACCAATGAAACAGAAGGAGAGAAGAAAGTGCCGAGAAGAAAGCCTCTTCAATAAATGATGATGGGAACGCTGGAAAACTGCAGGCAAAAGAGTGAAACTAGACTGTTATTTGTCACCATACACAAAAATTAACTCGAAATGGAACAAAACCCTAAATATAAGATCTGAAATAATAAAATACGTCGAAGAAAACATAGGTACTAAACTTATGGACCTTGGTCTTAAAGAGGATTTTATGAGTTTGACGTAAAAGGCAAAGGAAGTTAAAGCAAAAATAAATGAATTGGAATATATCAAACTAAAAAGCTTTTTCACAGGAAAAGAAACCGTCAACAAAACAAAAAGGCAACCAACCAAATGGGAGAAGATATATACAAACAATATCTCCAATAAAGAGTTAATATCTGAAATGTGTAAAAACTCATATAACTTAACAACAACAACAACAAATCCAATTAAAAAGTGGGCAGAGGACCTGAACAGACACTTCTCCCAAGAAGATATACAGATGACTAACAGGCATATGAAAAGGTGTTCAACTTCACTAGCTATCAGGGAAATGCAAATCAAAACTACAATGAGATAACACCTTACACCTGTTATAATGACTATTATAAACAAGACAAATAGTAACAACATTGGAGAGGTTGTGAAGAAAAAGCAACCTTTATATACCACCGGTAGGAATGTAAGTTGGTACAGCCACAATGGAAAACAGTATGCAGGTTCCTCAAAAAATTAAGAACAAAATTACCATATGACCCAGCAATCCCTCTTCTGGGCAATTACTCGAAAAATGTGAAAATATTTATTCTTAAAGATATATGTACCCTATGTTCATTGTAGCATTATTCATTGTAGCCAATACATGGAAACAACCAAAGTATTCTTTGATAGATGACTGGATGAAGAAGATGTGCTACATATATAAAATGAAATACGACTCAGCCATAAGAAGAGATGAAATGCTGTCATTTGCGGCAATGTGGATGAATCTTGCGAATATCATGCTAAACTAATAAGTCAGACAGAAAAAGTCAAGAACCATATGATATCATTCCCCTGCAGGATATAAAACTGAAAGCAAGAAATGAATAAGACATGTAAACAGATGAAAAGTCATAAACACAAACAACACAATGGTGGTTACCAGAGGGAAAGGGGGAGGGGGTAGCTGCAGAAAGTAGAAAAGAGTAAAGAGGATCAAATGTATGATGATAGAAAGATATTCGAAAACACAATGCAATATATAGGTGATGTAAAATTGTTCACTTGAAACCTATATAATTTTATTAGCCAGTGTCACTCCAATAAATTTAATAAAATTAAAAGTACAAAACACCAGTAATAACAAAAAAAACAACAGCACCAACACCATTTTCAGTCCATGTCTTCAGGGAGCTTTGGTCTATTTTATAAAATTAGAAGCCTCTTAAAAGGATGACATGGTGTGTTATAGATACCTGTGTGTAGGCGAGTCAATCAAATGGTCTCCTCTAATAGTGCTATTTATTGAAGGCAGCTGTCCCTTGACGCTGAGTCCATTCTAAACATTACTTAGAACATTGTCTCCTCTTAGTATTAAACTATAATCCCCCTTAATACCAAGATTTGCTCATCCTCCTATGCAAGAAATCTACAAATACATAATGTACATGATATAAGCTTCATTTCTCCAGTAGTTTATTTTCTTTGCAAATTTTTCTCGGCACCAAATGTTTGTCTTATTTTAAATTAATGGAGGGAAAAGGATTATATTTTTGTCTTTATTCAGGTTGTTCAGTGCCTTGAGATTTAAAAACTTAACAATTTAAATTGCGTTCTCAATATCTCAAAAAAGTCATGTAATCTTTCAACAAGTATCATTCGTTTTACAATAATTTGTCACATTAATGAGCCACTTTGCAATTTAGCTAAAAGCAAAATTATTTACGTAAAAAATTTGTACATATCATACTAATGACCGATGGGGCCTAGCTTGTCTACCAGTGCTCTCTGTGTGCTTTTAAATAATTTCTGTGTATGGTATTATATGTCTAAATTATCATAGAAATAGACTTTTGTCATGCTCTACTATGGAAGCAATGCAAAACAAAGTATGCGTTGTGATGGTTTGAGAGACGAAATCCCTAATGTTTTCTGCTGAAATATAATAGCTTTGGATTCTTCTTTCTTGGCCAAAAGATAACATGATCACTGACCTTGAATAGATGATGAAGATATAAATTTTCAGATTGACTGTTCTTGATTTATAGGTGGGCTTCTTCTGGACTGTGAGCAAAAATGATCCTTGCTATTTTTGATTATTTTTTCATCATTCATATTTTATATTCTGTATCTCCTCTAGGCTATTTTCAGGGATACATTTTTATAAAGTGGAAAAAATAAATGAGACTATATGAAAAATAATTTGATTTCTTGCTGTCATATTTCTGCCCTTTTGGCCAAAATAACAATAATTACCACAACAATCACAAACAACATCACGCACATCTACTATCATTAAAATTTAACTAAAACTTTTGAAACTCAGCTAGAAATACTTGTTATTCAGCAATTTTTTTTCTCTCTGTGGAAAATTCTTTTATAGGACTGGAGAAAGGAAGTCAGTACAGTTTTCAAGTGTCGGCCATGACAGTCAATGGCACTGGACCACCTTCCAACTGGTATACAGCGGAGACCCCAGAGAATGATCTAGATGGTAAGACCTTTTCCCAGTCATTATTACTCTTATTTCCATCTTGCTTTTTTACTTCAGCTTCAAAGGCTCCCTTAAAACAGTTAATGAATTCCAGCATTGGAGATATTTATTCCTCCTATATCTTTGGATGAAAACCAAAACCAAAAATACCCTTAATAAATATACAGTCTCCAACAATGACATATAAATATAAACTATGGGTTAATTCTCATAATAAGTTACTTTTTTTCAAGATGATTCAAAATGATCTTTTTCTATTCATTTTATTTTGAATAATTAACCTTTAACATTTTCTTCAGAGAAACTGCTGTAATTTCTGATAATAATCAAGAAATATAATTACTTTGCATAACTTCTCTTTTTTATGTTGCTTCTGAAAAACAGCAATTTGTATTCGATTTGTTTATGTTATGGTCACTGTTATTTGACACTTCATTTTTAAATAAGTGGCAATCTGCCTTATTTGCTTCATTGATAGTAGTTGTTGGAGACATTTATGGTTGAGATATTGAGATTCATATAAAATTCACATATCAATAAATTGAGTATAAGCAAAATGTTTAAAATTAGAAGATGAGAAATATTTTTTGAAGTATAAACATCATAACTAAATAAGAAAATAAAGATCAAGAGAAAAGGCTAATGGAAACAACAGGAAACAATCTAAATAGTAAAATAGAAATATACTACATAGAATTAGACTTAAAAATGAAAGAGATAGAAATTCATGAAAATGAGAGTCACCTAAAAAAAGAAGTAAGTTATGATCTATAAATTTAAAGCTAGGTGATCAAAACTGGCACCAAGAAAAAGGCTAAAATAATGAATGTCTACTGAAAATGTGATAGCGCAGGACAGCCACCTAAATGACTGACAGTAAAATAGCCTTGTTCCTTAGTTGACAGACCTGAAAGAATTCAAGTTGCTGGAAAGTGAAAATTCTATATTTTTTCCCTTTCCTCTCCCTTTTCTCCCTTCCTTTTTCTCTCCTCATTTTTGTGTCTTAATTTTGCTTCCGTCACTCTTTCTCAGATCTGTCCTTTTCTCCTCTTTCTCAAACTCTTCCTTCTCATTTTCCTCATCCTTGTTCTTTCCCTTCTTCTCTTTCTAAATAATTTGTCATCATTCATGATTTTAATGTAGTCACAGATGCAGTTTTACAAAATATTTATGGTGGCAGCAAAATAATCAGCAAATGCTGCTTCCAGATGATAATCACTGTCATGTGACAGCACATTAATTCAAAGAATATTGATAAAAAAAACTTGCTAAGCATTAGGCACCATGCTTAGCTCTGAGAATATAATAAGAAGAAAGACATGACCCTTTCCTTGTGAAACTTAAAGTGTGGCCAAGAAAGACAGAGAGTGTAGGTGAAGTCACAATAAATTGCCATTTTATAGTTCGAACATGGTTGAATTTTGGCGGTATCTTATCTGTCAACATGGGATGGATAGCTAGATAGATAGGCAAGCAGACAGACATACAGAATACTTGCATTTAATGTAAGACTTAAAGGATGAATAGGAATTAGCTTTGCAAAAGCATGCATTAGCAACCAAGAGAGAAAGAATGGAAGGCAAGGCAAATGCAGGTTTGAAATCAAGAGAGACCATGACACTGTTAGGGGCCTGAAAAAAAAAAAAAAAGACCTTCAGACTGAAGCACAGAGATGACGTATGATGAGGTCTGTAAGATAAGCAGGCTCTATATCTGGCAAGACCAAATTAAGGATTTTGAACTCTGTCCTAAATATCATTAAAGCAATAATGTGCTTTCTCCTAAGCAAATCATTAAAGGATATTTTAAAATAGCGACTTAATTATATTTGCATTTTGAAGAGATAACTCTGGCCGATGCATAAAAAATGTCGGCGAACGTGGACCAATGTGGTTAGGACAACCTTAGAGATAATATGAGATTTTATGGAAAAGTAACTTGACTCTCAGAAGATGTTATTTAACTTGTTTTAGGTAATACAAATTGAGAAGTTGTGAGGCTGTACAGTTACACTTTACAAAACTCATATGCCCTTCACTAGTATGTTAGAGAACATTAATTTATGTATTTATTTATTCAACATGTGTTGTGTTGCACCTTAAAGGTACACACACACACACACACACACACACACACACCAGACATTATTTTAGATACTAAGGGTAAAGCAATAAATAAAGTTCTTACTCTCAAGGAGTATATTTATTGACATAGAGATAGATAGTGATAAATGCTCTGAAGACAAATGAAACCTGTTAGAAGGAATAACAAATAATTAGATAGCACTGCTTTTTATAAGGGCTGAGAATCTCTCCGATCAGGTAAAATATAAACACAGACTTTAAGGCAGTGAGGAAGTAGCCATGTGAACAGTCAGACCGGAGCCCTCAAAGCAGAAGGAAAATCAAGAACAGACCATTTGAGATTAAAATCCAGTTGGTGGCTGAACTAAGGCAAGGAGACCAGAATTGCTGGGCCTCACGTCTTAAGGTTGTCATCCATTTATCTTAAGAATAAAAAGACAGTTAAGATCAGCTATCCAAATGCTTCATCTTTTGTTAATTTTACTTGCGAAAAGACTTTTAAAATTTATATACTTGTCCTTTATCTTCTTACCTTTTCTTTCAAAGAAGAGTAATTTAAGCCAAGAAAACTTAACGGACTTGACCAAGGCACTCAGCTAGTGACCGAGGAGCTGAAACTCAAGACCAGGTTTCATGAGTCAGTGTCCAGTACAGGTCATCAGGGCAGAGTCTCCACTAATGCTCCAGAACTGATCCAATGTCAATAAGAGACAGTGATCCAAGGCAAACAAATTCTAAGAAATGAGGTCATATGATTTACCCAAACCTACGGGACTGTATTTCTTACTGGAAGGAGTGAAATAAATGGAGCCGAGGTGCTGAAGGTCCTATAAAATACCCAGGATGAATGGGGCTCTCCACTTGACTTACGTGCTCTTTCTCTCCTCACTTCGAATGACTCACAGTCTAAGTAAAACCCAAATACAATACCACAGCTCTTGGGATGGCACAAAATGTTTATTTAACTGTGGGATTTTTATATCCATGCAATATTAATATAATCCAATTCATCTATCCATTTTAATCAAGAATCTCTATGCCATGCTCATGAGTAGTCTTAATCAATGTTGCTTAATTGGATTTGTTTGAATTTTTCTATGCTCTTGGCTTAATAATGTCCCTCTTTTGCATGCAGCATTGCTCCCTGTTTTGTCCTTATTCGAGTATTGATTGGTGTTATTATGAAATGTAATTAAGAATCCGTAGTATGCCGAGTCATGGGGAGTACAGACGTGAAAGAGAGGAACAGCCAGCTCTCTTGAGGCATAAACAGATAATGGCTGCACTGATTGAAAAGACTTCATGAAAACAAATAGTACTTGAACTAGAAACTTCGGGAAAAGAGGGTTGACTAGGTTTACAGGGAAAGTCTGTGAGACAGCATAGTAGATAAGAATGCCTTTAGGAAAATTATTTCTGCCACTATTAGTTTAAAATGCATCCTCATTCTTCCAAATGTTACTCGTTTACCAATTATCTTAACAAATTTCAACACATTTCAAATATTGCCTCTTTTCTCATCCTTCCACTTCTTCGTTTGGATTGTAATTGCTTAGATAATTCTATCCTTGCTCATAATGTACACATTAGCAATCTAAAAAGGTAAATACAAAATTAATAGAAGATAGCTAGTGGAATTGATACTTCTAGCACATAATGCAGTTATGGATTATGATTTGAGATTGTTCACCTTTAAAACATAATGGAAACTAATAGCTGTTTTAGGGCATTTAACTATGATTGCGGGAGAGATATGTTACACTCGCTTGGTAAAGCAGTGTTGTACTTGCTGTAAGAAATTAATTGGATAAAACATATTTGGTTCTAAAGCTTTCTCAGTTTATTGACTTGTGATCTCTGAACTGAGATACTCCCCTAAACTAATTTTATTTTCTCTTCCTCCCTCCTGTTTTCCTTATTTTGACTGCATATTCAAATATTAAAAAGTGTAACTCTTGATAGGAATTAATATTTGCACAATTGGGCAGCCTCAGAAGTGGTTACTAGTAGCTCTAGAAGGATTCTCAGCCTGAAGTTTTGTGGATTCTTTCTCTCTCTCTCTCCATATATATATTATATATATTTCTATATTAAGCTAAGAAGATTTTCTTTAAATATTCATCTCATTCATGTAAAAGTTTAAATCACATAATAAGATATAAATGGCTTCTATCAAAACTTTCATGGCTCATGTTGCCAAGCTTTGAATTCTAAACATTCCAGAGTCAGACATAGAAATTTTGATACAGAAATTTTAGTTTTCTTAAATTGTATATACGGAGGAAGCAATCATTCTGAAACCAACTGAAATGGGAGGCTTATTGCCTTAGCCAAAGAAATCTGCATTGGAAGGGAACTGCAGCGTCAGCCCTCTGTGGGTGCATATTGTTGGCAGAACTTTTCCCCTCCTGCTTTCAGTCTCCTGGTGAACTCCAAGGGCATGATCCACTCCTTAGGTGGTAACTCTGAGCCCTGCCAGTCAGCTAAACAGAGGCGGTAGTCCGTGCAGAGCCAAAAGCAATTCCCAGTCCTTCTGTGGCTTCTGTAATTCCTCTTGCATTCTAGGGTTGGCTTAAGCAATGTCAAGATCAACAGTAACTTGGAGAAATACTCCAATTCCTTACAGATTGCCCTTTTAATTAGGATGTTTTTTGAAGTAGTTAGAGAGCAAACCTCATTGTTTGTTCAGGGTTCCCTGAAAGCATGTTTGCTATTAGTAAATACTGGGAAGTTTTTAAATGTTTATTTTGTGCCTCAAAACTTCAGCTTATAAAAAGACAAGATTATTAGAATTCCTCAAAGTTTTTATGTAAATGTTTTCCATAAGGATGTGAGAGAATTTCTGATGAGGTTCAGCAAGGTATCCTCCAGGAAATTGAGCTTGGGGATCAGTTTGTGCTGCCTTTTTATTTTATATTTTTTCTAATTTTGAGATGGACAGGTAAAAATTGCTATGCACAATAATGATGTAATTTAAAATTAAACTTCTATGCTAAAACTGGAGAAACGTGGCTATCACAAATTAGCAGTGAAGAGACTCTTGAAAATGTAAATGTGATATAGCAAAAACCATGAATCTAAGAGCATTCTCGAATTTCCTACCCCCAAGAAATAATTAGCCCTATTAGCCTGATCAGGTAATGGTTGAATGGAATGGGATTACTGCAAATTCATTTCATTTAGGAAGTGAACCACGAAGAAATTTCTGTTTTGGAACTTGTACAGTATGTGATATTCACTGAGAACAGGGCTTTGAGAAGGAACACATAAAGCTTATTTTCAGCGTAGTGATAAATCTAAGGTGATGAGACCACCTATTAAGAAGGAACACTGCATATTAAAACTTTCATACTCATTCAAAAAATAGAGTCTGGAAAGTAGAAAATCTCTGGGCAGAAGAATGAAAAATGAGAAAAATAAGTTTTTGACTAATTGCAAGAAATTAAAGAATAGAAAAAAATAAGGAAGAAAGGGAGGAAGAAGGGAAAGGAAAATGTTGTATGAGTTGTAGAAGCTGAATAATGGCTCCCAAAATGTCCATATCTTTTAATATGTTACTTTACACAGCAAAATAAATTTTGCAGATGTGATAAGTTAAGGATAGTGAGATAGGGGCTCATCCTGTATTATCCAGGTGGACCCTATGTTCTCACAAGGGCCCTTATCTGATGGAGGCAGGAAGATCAGAGTGACAGAAAGAGATGTGACAAGAAAAGCAGGGGTTGGAGTGATGTGGAGCCTTGAGCCAAGGAAGATAGGCAATCCCTAGAAGAAGCTGGAAAAGGCAAGAAGATACATCGACCCTATAAACTCAAAAAAGAATATAGCCCTGCTAACACCTTGGTTTTAGTTCCCCAAGACTGATAGTAAAGGTCTGACTTCCAGGAATGTAACATAATAAACGTGTATCGTTTTAAGCCACAAAGTATGGCAGGAAGAGGAAACGAAATGTTTTTTGGTATCATCTGAGTCATTGACAAAGATGAGTATACTTGTATTAAAATAAAAGTTTGCATAACATAAGTTATCTTGTATTTTAGCTTTGTATCAACATCATTTTTAGCCCAAAGGATATGAAAAATATGAGCACTAAGCTTGAAATTAAAAAGTAGGTCAAGAAAAGAAAACAGTTATATAAATGGAAGACTCAAAAATCTGGACTTTTACAGTCTAATCAAAGTTTAATTTGAGCCAGACACAGAGATAAACAGTGTAGTATATCCTATGATGATAGACTTACCGACTAGATAATGTCAAGAAAATAAGCAAAAGCCCCAATTTTTCTATTATTTGATGGAAGAATAACACTATGTAAAATTATATATCCAGCCAAGAATTGCTTTAAATTTTTTTTAAAAGAAGCTATATAATTTCTAAATCACTGAAAAAATAAAACTAAATAAAATTTTATGTAACAAAATACAGAGAATAAAGCTATTAGAAAAGAAAAATGAAAAATAATTCTAGGTGAGAGGAATTCTAAAATTGAACAAAACTGAATTTGCCTTTTTTTAAAGAGACTTACAGATCTTGTTTAAAGATTTAAACTGTATATTTTTAAAACAAGGAAAAATATTAAATAAATGAAAATTAGACAAAGATTTTTATCAACAAATTTACAAATCCACATAACATTCGAATAGACTTTTATCATTATAGAAGTAATAAATATATATTATTGTAAGAAAATATATAGGCCATTGTTGTATTCAGAGATTTTAACATGTCTGTTTCAGAAATGGAAAATTTAAAAAATGAAGGAAGGGATAGAGATTTATCTATCTGACATAATCGAAATATGCACACAATTAGAGAATCACAGTTTTGCTCTAAACATCCAAAGAATGTGTAGTACTCGGCTATTAAGAAATGGATATTGAAGTTGTTGGATCACACTAAACACATTAATTGATGACCATGTAATTAAACTAATAGTTAATATGATACCCAATATGTTTGGAAATGTAAAAAGTACTTCCAAATAACTCATTAGTCCAAGAGATCATATTACATCTAGAATGTAACTTTTAGCACCTGATAGCTAGACAATCTAGTTTACTTATGTACTTATTAGATTAAAAATATTAGGCAAAGTTTTATAAAATTTATTTATTTATTTATTTATACTTTTTATATGTAGTTTATTAGTTTGCTAGGGCTGCTGTAGATTTTTTTATTTTTAACAAAAGTGGAAATTGTGTTTGTTTCACTATTATTTTGAAAAAATCTATAATGAAAGCCAAGGATATGCCATTAACACACATCCAAGTAAAAGATATCAATTTGAGGGTTTATAACCAGTGAGCTTACCAATGTAGTCCTTGGTGATAAAACGATGTTAGTAGGAGATTTTATGCACTGAGGAACAAATGCAGGTGGTGTGTTGTGAGAAAGGAGTTCTTTCACATGGGCTTTTGATAGGGTCACTCCTGATATTCTGTGCTGCTAATTGACAAATAGGGTTATGGAGTGAGATGAGGCAGGGATACAGCAGCTGATGTATCATCAAACTGAAGAATCCAGCCTCTTGCTCTCATTCAAGTAAAACTTCTCTTACTTATAGGAAATGTCACTGGCAAAGCCAAAACGGATTTTTGAAAGCAATTTAAAATGTAATTTTCGAACTTGGGCAAGAGGTTATAAATCTCAGAGCTCCACTGTACAAAGGATGGTACAAATTATGTAGACTTGGATAAGTGTTTGAAGAAGTTTCCAATCCTTTCCTTGACCCTAGCACCCTTTCTAATGTGCTCATGAAATGTTCGATCCACTTAGGGATCGCTTACTTTTTCTAGGTATAATATAGTAGATAAAACTGTGGACTCTAAAGTCTTTATAACTAGGTTTGAATCATCTCCATTCTCTGTATAATCTTGAGCAAATGACCTAACTTCCCTAAGACCCGAGTTTTCTCATCTTTAAAATAGGGTATAACAACAGTTTCCATCTCAATGGATCTTTGTGGGAAGTAACTATAATGGCAAAAAAAAAAAAAAAAAAGTTCTTGACAGTGCTTCTGATATATATTAAACACTCAATAAATGCTTATTATTGTTGCTGATTTTGATAAATTAGATTCAGATATTGACAGTAATATGAAATACCAATACGATTGGTCTTATGACGCTTCTTCTTGTTCATGATGATAAAACCTTGTTGTCTGCATTAAAAGAATAGATACATTCCCAGCAATACAAAAGTAAAGCATGCATTCAGTACATCTTGACAGCGCACTATCCAATTGAGATATAATTTAAAGGGATGTCATTATATAATTATATAATATCAATAGAGACAGAAGAACATTTTGTAAAGTAAGGCAGCTATTACCAATTTTTTAAAAACTTTTTTTAAATGTTAATATGGGAATATAAGGAAGCTTTCAAAATGTTATTGTTTTGGCCAGAAACTAAAACTAAACATTATACTAAATGGTAAAATACTAAATACATTGTCTTTAAGATCCAAACAAACCAGAGATGCTTCCTATTATTTCTGCTATATGATAATATAGAGGTTTTGGTAAGAAAATAAAAACAAAAAACTTAAAATGCCATAACATTTTATTACAGAAGGAAAGAAATGTAATTTTTATAAATGGCGTGTTTGCATTTGGAAATTCCAAGAAACTACACTAAAAGCCTATTAGAATTAAGAAAATTTAATAAGGTGTATATATGTGTGTGTGTGTGCGTGTGTGTGCGTGTGCGCGCGCGCGCGCATATACACACAAAGATATTTTCTATATGTATATACATATATATTTACATATATATGTATATGCAAAATAGCTTTTTCTTATACTAGCAATAATTAATTTAACATTAAAAAATGAAATGCATTTATAGAGCAACCTAATATATAATACCTAGGACTAAATTTAACAAGATATAAAACATATATGAAGAAAATACCATTTTAAAGATATAAAAGAAGACATGAATAAGTAGATACATACGTTGCTTGATGCAAAACCTTACTCTCATATAAATGTTAGTTCTTCCCAAATTAACAATTAATTTAATATAATTTCAATCAGAATGAACTTCATATGGAAGAATAAATGTAAATGAATTCCGAGAAGTTTTGGAAAAGGAGAATAACCATTAACATTTACTATAAAGCCTGATTTAAAATCAATAAAGTACTGTCTGACATAGAAATAAACAAGTAGATCAGTGTAACAGAACATAGAAGACAGAAATTTTGCTTGCTATATTTGAGAAATATATCTAAAATAAAGTTGTCATTTCAGTGAGTAGATTATTCAATAAATGGTGGTGAAACTTGCCATTACTTTTGGTAGACAAAAAGCTTTCTTCTCTTACATCGAATTAGTTGATGGTGGTAAATTCTACTGATAGAATTGAAGGCACAAGAGTACGAAGTTATCATTTCTTCTATACTTCAGAAATTAAAGGTCACAGGTGTTTTTAAAGATTTTGTTATTTTTTTTCTTTTGGTATTTTCAAGTATAGAGAGGATGGAGGGCTCAAATATACATCCTTTTATACAACCAGAGGTCGTGAGCTGATCTTTCAAGATGTCAATTGTATTATAGCTGGCCGTGTTCTTCCTCCTGTGTCCTTCACATGGGGACTGGTACCGGTGACCACCAGTCACCTAATCCAGCAGGTTCCCCTCCATCCTCAACTCCTACATTTCTGCTCCCTGCCAGTATACATTCATTCGCTAAGACCAATAATTCTACCTCCCTGTTAGATTTGGCATCTGTCCTCTCCTGTTCACTCCCACCACCATACTTTATGTCAGGTTCTCATCATTTGTTTCCTAAAAATAGCTTCCCCCACCCCCAACCCAGTTTGCTCTCCCTCCTCTCTAGACTCCATAGTGCTGCCAGAACGATTTTTCATAACCAGATCTGATGCCATTTTCCTCTTTCTGTTGTGGTCCTGTTCTTCAGCCTCAAGTCCATCACATCTTTGCATATCTTCATGCCCCTCCACATTCCCTTTATCACCTTACACATCCGCACTTGGCATCTTCTCCACCAGAATGTCCTTTCACTTGACTTCACACCTACTTATCTTTTGAAAGTCACTGAACGTTTTACTTCTTAGAAGCTTTCTCTTGTCATAGTTTCATTCAGATATCTTTCCTCTTAACCTTCTATTTTGAGCATACTATCTCAGCATTTATCCCACTCTTCTCAGTAAACTGGAAACAGAGATCATGCTTTTATTCGACTTGAACTTCTCAGTGCCGTGTACTGACTGTGTCTCTTACATAATAGTCACTCAGTTAATATTAAATAGGTGAGTGAATATATTAACATTCATAGCTAGGTATTAGTTAAGTAAAACTCATACAGTTTATACCGTCTGATTCCTCGTTTTTATAGTCAAAAAACAATTACAGATAAATGAGAGCTAGAAACACCCATTGGTATATTTTCCTTAAATGTAGAAACACATTACCTTTTCCTCATCTAAAATATTAAAATGAAAATCCAAGTTTTCTACAGAGCAGCTTAGCATAAGATTTTGTATATAACGTGTTTTTTAGAGCAAACAGATTTGTTTGAGCGAGTAGGGATATAATCTGGTTAGAAGGGAAGAATTCATGGAAATACATATGTAGCAAGGACTGAGACCCTATCTACCATACCCATTTCAGAATGGGGTTTATCGTTTGGAGGGCCAAAAGTCTGGAGATTATTCACCATGAAGTAGCTGTTAAAATGCATCATGACAGAAACATCTGTGATTTTAATGATATTTTATGATATTTTAAGTTGGTGTCTTTGAACTCTAAATTGAGAGAACAGATCCTTCAGATCTTGATAGGCTCTGATTCCATAGCTGCTCTTAGAAAGCCGCATCACCTCTAACTGTCAAACTCAGCTTTTCCTACCCAAGAAGTCAGGAGCTTGTAAATAATACTGAAATTCATTGTGTGTGTGTGTGTGTGTGTGTGTGTGTGTGAGCGCACGCGTGCGAGCGTGTGTATTTTCCCGTGTTCTGTTTGACACGCCAGTCTCCTTCCTAAATAGGTATATGAACTTTCTGGTGATACCTGTCAAATCAGGAACTCCACAGAAAGAGCTCATGTTTATCCAACATTGAACAAAAAAAAAGAAAAGAAAAGAAAAGACTGGTGTCTCCCTATCAATAATCTGAAATTGGACTATTGCGATTTCTCCAAACAAGAGAAGGCCGGGGAAGGAAAGAATCTTTATTGTTTTGTTAAGATTGAACTTGGGACGTGGCACTGAGTGTCTCTTTCCTGGGGAATATCTTAACTTCTTTTCTTCTTTCTTCCCACTGAGTTATCGTCAGTGTGAACCATGATCGGCATATAAACATTCAGAGGTTATAGGACCTGGAATCTGATCAGTTGTCTCTTCGGGGAGATGTCGATTATTGACTGGAGCTGGGCAGACAAGTTTATTCTAGTGGTCTGCCTTTATTGTCACTAGGAGTAAATTGTCGATATTAGGCATCAAAGGACACAGATGAGCAGCACCGCCACCCCTGCCTCAGTTCTACCAGTTTAATTGACACAGCTTTAGGAAACACTTTTTTTTTTTTTTCCAGAAGTAGAATTCACTGTTGGGATACTGAAGGAATGAATCTGTCAAAACTCCCTGTTTACAACAGTGACTATATACCCACTTGCTCCCCTTGAATTTTTTTTTCTTTTTCCTGATTTTGTCCTATATCGTATTTTCTTTTTAATTTTTTCCAGCTTTCTTAAGCTATAACATGATAATTACCATAATAAGGTTAGTTAATACATTCATCACCTCACATAATTACCTTTCTGTGTATAGATGATAACACTTAAGATCTATGCTCTTAGCAACTTTTAAGTATATAATACTGTATTGTTTAGATCCCCAGAATTTGTTCATCTTGTAACTGGACATTTATGCCCTTGGACCAACATCTCCCCATTTCCCCACCCCCTAGCCCCTGACAACCACCAATTTAATTTGTTTTTATCAACATTTATTTTCAATTTCAACAGCAGTAAGAGTTAAATTAGCACTAGACAAATAAAAGTAGCTACCAATTAAGTAAAATAATGGAATATGAGATTAGTTAACATAAAACAAGGCTGAAGGAAAACATTAAAAGTAAGCAAAAGACGAAAAGTTAAAATTATAAATCCTAACTTTAAAAAGTAAAAAAAAAAAAATGAGATTAAGTAACATAAAATTTATGGAATTACTAAGACCACGAACTGTGCAAAACTTTAAATGATAAAGCGTTTCTTGAAATGCTGAATATGACGCTTATGCATAATATGTCTCCATAAACTTTAGCCATTGTTGTTATTAGGAACAAGAACAAAAACCTGGATGGTAATTTAAAAATTGAATGCTGAAAATAAATAAGATTAGTCAAAAAAAGTATATATATGTAGCAAAATGAAATTTTAAAATTCATTATTTACATTAATACTGAGGGATTGGGGAAAGGAATGACTACAAAGTGGGCAGCAGGAGAAAAAAATCGAGGCTGATGGAACTGTCCCGTACCATGGTGAGACTGGTGGATCCATGCTCACTGGGTTTTTCAAAATGAACAGAACCATATACCACTGAATGAATATTGGCTGCCTATACATTTAAAAAACATACTTAAAAATTAATACTGAGATGATGGTAGGAACAGAATTGAAAAAAATAATACATTAGAGTTTGAGGGTGAATAGGTGTGGGTTTTCCACTATAATAAATAAATAGCATTCAAAGTTGGCAGAGATGAGTGGCTTAAGGAAGATAATGCCCATTGGTGAGAGAAGGCTGGGCTAATAGAAATGGACGCATTAGTATGAACCAGACCTGTCTGGGAAGACAGTGTTTGGGTATGCATCACATTATGCAATTCTCTATAAAGAAATATATGCTATGTTATTCCAATTTTTTTTTAATTCTTACTTTATGGAGTTAGAGAAAATTGTGGTAATTTTATATTGACAGTGTATACGACAGTTGTATTGAACCTTATAAATAATAGAGACCTTCGTTTCCATATTTTTGAGTACTTCATGCCAGGAACTGTTCTAGCTCCTAGAGTGACAGAATTTTTGGAAGGAGTTGAGACAATAATGAAATAATCACATTAAATAGGTAGCAGAGTGAGTGATAATAAATACTAAGGAGGATAATGAAAGGAGATCATTAGGAGATTGGAATTATTAGAGATTAGGAAAAACTAGCCATTTTTAATATAGTAACCAGGGAAGGCTACACCTGGAAATTAAGTAACAAAACCCTAAAGGAGGTGAAGGAGAAAGGTATGTCCTAGGGAAAGCATCCCAGGCAGAGAAATACAAGTTCCCTGAGGCCAGAGCATGCCTGGGAAGTGTGAAGAACAGCAAAGTGTCCAGTGTGGTGTGGACAACTGGGGTGCAGTGAGCAGGTGGGGAAGGGGCAGATCAAACATGACCTTTAGGTCATCGTAAAGAAGTTGGCTATATCAACATCATTTGGATGTTAGTGAAGTTGACAAGTAAGGGACAAATGGTTAATATAGGATCTTCCCCTGAAAATAAATTTCTTTATTTAAAAAAAGGGCTGGGGGAATTGAGTACCTGAAATAAATTAAAGAGGAAAAGGATGAGGAATTTATGAAGAAGGAAGTCTGAAGGCGAATAAAATAAATTTTAACAACTATTCAAGATCCCTCACCTCCCTTGGCCTTGATATTGAAGAATGCCAAATGAGAGACTTGGCCTCCATCCTCAGTTTTCTTCTCTGAATAATGAGAATTTTTATTGTAATTTATTTTTTTACACACATATACTAAATCTACATTCATACACAGTTATTTTAAATTTCTCCTATTTTAAATTTCTTCCTATATGAAAGGCTGATGGCTTCCATATCTGTGTAAGTGGCCATGGCCTTTCACCAAATCCCCATACTTTATACTCGTCTAATACTATGACATCTGCATAGATGTGACTAATAGACATCTCAAACTTAACGTGACCCAACAACTCACTTGTTTTTCCTCATCTCAGTACATCATCCGCCATATGCTCCAGCCAAAGATAAATGAGTTGTCATCCAGTCTCCTCTTTCCTACGCCACTCACATCCAATCTATAGCTTTGTTGACTTCACCTTCCAAATGTCCCAAATATATCCACTTCATTCCCACACTGGCCATACAGATAAGTGCAAAAGCATTTTTAAAATACACATAACATAAAATATGCCATCTTAATTATTGTTAAGTACACAGTTCAGTGAATTCACCCTTCTCCACAACTCCTCATTTTGCAAAACTGAAACTTTTTCCTATTAAACAACTTGATAACTCCCACCTCCCAGCCCCAACAATCACCATTCTACTTTCTGTTTCTATGAATTTGACTACTCCGAGTACCTCATATAAGTAGAATCATGCGATTGTCCTTTTCTGACTGGCTTGTTTCACTTAGCATAATGTCCTCAAGGCTTACTTATGTTGTAGCATGTGTCAGAATTTCCTTTCTTTTTAAAGCTGAAAAAATTCTATTGTGTGTATAGAGCACATTTTGTTTATCTGTTCATTCGTTGAGGGACACTTCGGTTGTCTCTACCTTTTGACTATTGCTATGAACATGGGTATAAAAATACCTGTTTGAATTCCTGCTTTCATTTCTATTGGGAATATGCCCAGAGGTGGAATTGCTGGATCATACGATAATTCTATTTTAATTTTTCGAAGAACTGCTGTAATGTTTTCCATAGCAGCTACACCATTTTCCATTCCCAGTTGGTGACTCTTTATCTTTATCTTCCTTTATACCCTCTGCCTTCCAGTCATAATGGCTTCCTTTGCTTTTTTTTTTTTTTTTTTTTTTAAAAAAAAAAAAAAAACAACCTCATTCCTGCTATAGGGCTCCAGTGGCCATTGTTACCTCTGCCTATGGAGCTTCCGTCTTGATGTTTGCTTGACTGGCTCTTCTGATCATCCACCTTAGACTCTACCAAGGACACCGGACTTGATGAGTCCATTACTATGCCATTGGCATAGCACTTATAAGTATCTCATGATTTCCTTGTTCATTCTTTGTTTTTTTTGTCTTACTGACCC
This sequence comes from Rousettus aegyptiacus, assembly GCF_014176215.1. NCBI lineage: Eukaryota > Metazoa > Chordata > Mammalia > Chiroptera > Pteropodidae > Rousettus > Rousettus aegyptiacus. Next base: position 79,424,044 of record NW_023416287.1, read on the forward strand.
CCCAAAACTATATCCCCAATACCTACTACTATGGCTGGCACATAGGAGATGCACAGTAATTGTTGAACTGTCACAGGGGTCAATCTATATGTGAACTTTGCTCATTAATGGAAATCTGTAATCACCACTCAAAGAACAATCAGTGTTCTTTAGAAACAAATTAAGACAGAATCCATAATTTCATAGTATAATCAAGAATGGCAGTTGACCTAGTCATCTTGATAATTCAGACTCCAGTAAAAAATTTGGGCCTCATTAATTTGGATGTTTCAGGCAAAATTTGTTCTTTGGTTGCAGATTATTTCAATAATTGCCTTAATACTTATCTGTGCTTTATCTATGCAATCATTGTCCTAGAGGTATGTATTAAATCTTCCATGTACTTCTAAGTAGGAAATTTTAGCCTCCAAACAAAAAGAACTAGTATCACTTCCCTACTACAGCAAATTTTCTAAATTGACATTTTATAGTTTATTCCACTAGTGACTATTTTCATAATCCATAAAGTCATCTGTGTCAGAGAAAACTTACTCATATAGGATAAAAGGAAATTTTTCATTTCTATCTCTATGTTAATAAATGAGAAGGGGGAATAAATGGACTATTTCAGATTTATGAATAACCTTCTAACACAGTCATCTTTCTGATGAGACCATGTATTATGAATGGCTTAGGTCTAACACTGCCTTGATTGGCACCCTTCTTTCTGGCCCTATGATCTTAATTAGGTGGTGAAAGGCCATGAGATATTTTGATGAAGAGGCAGAATATATGTTTATATACTAATGCCCTTATTTTTTATAATGTTAAAATTGTTTGTGACATTTGGATCTAGGACTGAAACTATTTTTATACAGCGAAATATAAAGATGTGTCATGTGTACTAACAGCCCTTCTTCCACAAGATCCAGTGTGTAGTGTGCATGCATCACCATTGTACCCCTGAAACGCGAATAGATATAATTTTGTGGGTGCTAACTTAACTAACTTGCAGAGGAGCTACTCTGTTGTTTGCAGAAAGATGGAGAAAGTTATTTCTCTGAAAACATTTTAAATAGTTTTTTTCATTTTATTGTGAAAGATGTTAAATATTGTCATTAAAATTAGTAGTCTTTCATATTGTTTGTAAAAAGTCACAATTGCAGAAAATCTGAATACTATTTGGTTCATTTTCTAAATATAAAATTATCTTATCATTTCAAAAATTATTGCAAAAGCTTCAAATGTGTTCAACTGAATTTATTGTAGAGCCCATTACATTTCAAGGACACTGGAGGGCCTTTGTGAAAAGTGTTAATCCATCCTTTTCATCTCTTTTATTACTTTTACTTAAGTTTTATAGTGGGAAATCCTTCACAAACATTGTGTCTCTGCTGTTAAGGTTTATGTCCACATTTTGAGATAATTTTTTATGATGCCTTTGCATATTACATCACCAGGATTTTTCAGGACAGACAAATAATAGCTTGTCTCCTTTTATTCACAACTGGGCATCTTCAAGAAGAAAAGAAAAGCATGTTTAGAAAATGCTGTTGATGTAGCATGTTTAGAATGTAGCATCTTTTGAAAAGCTGTTAGTATGGTGCCTATTTTAAAAACATTGATAAAAGACTCTCTTCTATATATTACTTAAGCTGGAAATGTGCGTGTTGAAAATGGGTAAAGTTGGTGCTACAAATTGCATCTCCTTTTGCTATTCCATCAAGGAGAAAAATATATTATAATATTACCTTTAAACATCAAATTCTCTTGCATAATTTGACATAAGTTACCATTAGAGAGTTTCAGTTAGGAAAGAAATAGTGAACACAAATAGTTTGAATAAGGTTCAAATCACTAATATTTTTGAGTACCTATTATTAATTGCTAGGAACTGTGCTAAGCACTTTTAATGGAGTATGAAAGTTTAGATGGGCACATTCTTTCTAAAATTTCTTCCCAGAATACTTACCTGATTTTTTAAGAATAGTTTACATGTGCCTATAATAAACCTATCAAAATATTTATAATAATATATTCAACTACTTTTTTCTTGTCTCTCAAGAATGCAAGTTTCATATCTATCATATTTACTCTCTCCTGTGTCCTGATTATTAGGGGTACCTGTCCCACACCCTAAGCATAGTAGACAACCTATAAATATTTATTAATCAAATGATGATAAGTGTCCAAAAATATTCAAATATTTTTAGGATGAGGTTATAGGGAAGAATGATGATGTAAAAATCAGAATAACGGTTTATTAAAGTTGAACGCACAATCTCCTTAAAAGAAAATTTATATCTAGGTAGCATGTGCATTCTCTCCCTAATTGCTACTCATAATGAGAATGCTTTTATGCATTATCTCATTAAGTCTTCCCACCATCATCTGAGACCATTGCTATCCTTATCTTCATTCTGCATGTGAGGAAACCGAGGCTTAAAGAGGATGAATAAGATCTTAAAATCTCTCACAGCTAGTGAGCATACAGTGCAAATTTGGACTCTTCTCTTTTTCACTTCCATAGCTCAATCTTTGAGTCTATCAATAATTTGGAATGCCAATTTAATTTGAAGGTAAACTCAGAGAAGATAAATGAGGTCATGAAGACACACAGCTAATAAGTGACAAAGCCTGATATTAAACCAAAGTTGCACACTCCAAAGGCCACGAGGCTTTAATCCAGGCCACAATCTCCTTTACTTTCCTAATAAGTGAGCTTTTCACAGATTCAATAAACCATACATTAGTCAGTTACCATCCTAACCATGCTGAGCAAACCATGGCCCTAAACTGTTTTCTCCTGACAATTTCTTAAGAAAGGACTGGCACGTTTATTTATTTGTTTATTTATGTTTTACTTAAATCCGAGTAAGTAATCCTTGGGGAAAACAGTTTTTGATGTTTCATTTTCCTTTCAATTCTTCTTACATCTTCCTTGATTTTATTATTGAGCAAGGGTCCGCTGCCTGATGTACAGAAGAGCCAAAATTATGACAACAGCCTTTAGAGAAGAAAGAGCTTATTTATTTAATGCTGAGTTGACTTACAGGAGACAGGAGGCACAGCTCAAATCCGTCTCCCAGATCTGGCATCCGGACAAGTTTTAAGGGTTAGGGAGAACAAAGTGGCATGAGGTAACGTTGGTGGAGCAAGTTTTGATTGGAGGGTTTTAGAACTTGGCTAATTATGGTATAGGGTCAAAGGGCAAAAGGAAGGACAAAGGAATTCCACTCTATCAGGGTTTGATTTGTCATTTTTATATTCATCCATATTTGGTCTGGGCTTTGCATCTTTCTCATTGAAGGACCTCTTGCTTTAGGGCTCTAGTAGCCACACTTCCATTACTCAAATTTGGTAAACTTAAGATTCTTGGTTCTGGGCTCATCCTGAGGACAGGGATCGCACATGCGCAGTGAGTGCTGTCTCTGTAAAATAACTCAAAGATTGCATTAATTGCCAATCTGCTTTAGGGAACAGAACCAGTTTTAAGCTGGTCAACGTGATTTGTGTGCTGTTTCAATTTCACTCTGCTAATGACACCTAAGAAGAAATACATGGGGAAAAAATCAGCCTAAAGAAAAAACTATTAGAATAAAGATGCATGCTGCTACAGTCCCCATGGAAGGAATTCAGTACCCTCTTGTGCTTAAGAAACTCTAGTCAAACACAGAAAATGTATCATATGCTGAAACAGTGAGGAACATGGGCCATAAGTGGTGCACCGATAAGGATCTGTGGAACATATTAAGTCTTGTTTAAATGAAATGTTACCATGCTGTATGTGCTATTATGAGACAGGCCGGTGATGCCTCTTTTTGAATTTTAGAGTCTCAAGTCCCTGACCAGCCAAGCTCTCTTCATGTGAGGCCCCAGACTAACTGCATCATCATGAGTTGGACCCCTCCCTTGAACCCAAACATCGTGGTGCGAGGTTACATTATTGGTTACGGTGTTGGGAGTCCTTATGCCGAGACAGTACGTGTGGATAGTAAACAGCGATATTATTCCATCGAGAGGTTAGGTGAGTACCTGTGATTTTTATTCTATTAAGGGAAATAAATGACATCTAAATTAATTTTTTCTTAGAAAATTATTTTTTGGAATTTTATTTCAATTTGAATCATATATTAACTATTAATCTTTTATCAGTCCACACACACACACACACACACACACACACACACATTTTTCTCTCTGGATTTTCACATTAAGGAATTTTATCTGGAGAGATTCACAGTGTGAGTACCCTGGGATACACCCTTGCTTATGTGTGGTAAGGATTTAAAAAGTGCATTGGATAATTTTTCTTTTTCCACTGATAAATTGAAACTTCTGGTCTTAATAATTCTTATAAAATAAAAGTCAACACATTCTTCATCTTTTTCTCACTAGGAAGATATTCTGTCAATTTTTCTTTAACCTTGAATTATCTAGCCACGCTATCTTCTTTTTCCTTTGCATTTATAGATAAAGCTTTATGGCTATGTCATTATGACTGTAATATAACTAAATGAAAAAAATGAATTTTAAGTCAAGCTGGTAGCTTAGAGTTATCAAACTTGTCTCTACATGTATTTCTGATTTCTCCCCAATCCAAGTTCTCTTATTATTCTCGACCTCAGTTTACTGAATACAATACTTGAATTGTGATATTTCAGAATTCATAGAAAATCTGTTTATTCAGAGAGTGCTAAGATGTATAAAAGTGTTCCTATTCATTTCATATCTGATTTTCCATAATACAATGAAATTATATCATTAACAGAGGGAAATTAAAGAAATATATGTTATATACACGGCGCCAAGAATTTAAACAATTCTCATAAAGCAAAAAGGAAGTTGATTCTACCTGTTGGTTTAACACTATTTTATTTGCAATGAAGTACGCTGATGTCCTCAAACTCAGCCTGATTGGGGAAGGAAAAGGCTGTAGCCTATTTGCAGTGTCTCTCACAAACAAAACATTTGTGATGAGAATCCTGATTTGAATTTGAATAGCTTTTCTTGCAGTAGCAAGAAAAGATTTTTTAAGTGCAGGAGGAAAATTGTACTGACCCATTCTCTCTATAATCGCTTCAAACACTAATAAGAGAAGCACCTCCTGAAAGTCTTTACAATTGTAGTTAGCTTGGCATTTAGAAATAATATCCTCTCAGTCAGTCCCTGAGTTGGAATATTAAGGCAATCACAAAACTCATATTTTATGGCTGTCAAATCTATGTCAAGGGACTCTCATTTATTCATTATTCAGTATACATTGTTTCTGACAGTTCATCTTGATGCCACGCACCAGAGGGAGAGATTCCCATGGCAGTGCTCAGGCTCCCCTCGGCAGTGTGGACCTTGCGCAAACTCAATGAACTCATGAAGGAAAACTGCAGTGTTTCACTATGTCCCTTTGATAATGATGCTCTTTTTTATCAAAACAAACAAACAAACAAACAAACAAACAACTCTCCAGGAGTCTCCACGTCTAGCAAAGTTGAGGCATTTGGGAGATTAATACCAGTAAATCTCTCCAAATGCTTAACAAAAAATCAAGAAATTTCCCTTGGTAAAGTATGTTCCAGAGAGCAAGGAAAACTGTTAAAGGTAAAATGGGATAAGAACCTATCTCACTGATAATCATGAGTTTACATTTTAAAATTTATCTGGAAAGAGTAATTACTTACATACACCCACATGCACTCACATATATGTATGTATGTGTTACTGTTTCCGCATAGTCCCATGTCTTAACATAAGATAAGAAATAAAATCAGTAGTGTTTTCTTGTTATTCTGGAACCTTTATGGTTATACAAATAAACTGGTATTTTTTCTAACATGTGCGTCACTATTTAGCCAAAGTGTTAGACATATCTTAGTACATATATAAAATAGAAACTATATATTATATATGTGTGTATAAAATATCTAGACAACCGTGTATTTCTAAAGCTTTAAAAATTATATTTCAAATACCTTTTCAAAAAGATACTATGAAAATTGATATGGCTACTTTAATGTTCAGTGGAATGAACAAAACAATTGGTGGTATCTTTGCAAAGTTTGAATGTTTTTTAATCATTAACCTTGTATCCTAGGATCTGTTAAATTCACCAGTTCTACTAGTAGTTTTGTAGATGCTCTGAGAGTTTCCATTTAAAAAAAAAAAATTCATATGTGAATAGGAACAGTTTAACACTTAATTTCCGGTCTGCTTTTTATGTCTTGCCTTTTTTTGCTTAAGATCTCTAGTAAGATGTTGAAAAGACATGGCGGCAAGCATCTTTGCCTTGTTCCTGATCTGACTGGAGACATGAAATAAGTTATTGGAGGTCCTCCATAGGTGTCTGTTAGATTGAGGGAGTTTTCTCATTTTCCTAGCTTTCTGGTAATTTTTAACATGAGTATTTATCGATTTTTTTGTGAAATAATTTTCTCTCTCTTGAAATCATATGATTTTTTTCTTTTTTAATACAATGAATTATATTGAGTGATTTTTGAAGGAAACTAATATTGAATTTCTCATACAAATCCTACGTGATAATGATGTACAACCCTTTTCTTATATTGTTGGATTTGATTTGTTAATATTTATTAAGGATTTTGTGCCAGTATTTACAAGGTCTATTTATCTACAATTTACTTTTCATAGTAGTCACTTTATCTACTATTTTTTTTAATTAAAATTATACCAGTCTTATTAAATTAGATGGACAGTTTGCACTTCTGTTACTGAAAAAATTTGTATAAAATTGATATTATTTATTACTAGAATATTTGATAGAATTTACTATTGAAGCCATCTGGATCTGAGATTTCCTCTTTGATCATGAATGAAAGCTTTTGATAATGAATTCCATTTCTTTAACATATATAAGTATGGTATGTTTTGTATTTTTTCTTATATTGGTTTTGACAAGTTAAATTTTCCATGAAATTTGTGTACTTCATTTTATCATAGTTAGCATAAATTTTCATTAATAATATTTAAATAATATTATTTATAATAACTGCATTTTCATTTTTTTGATATTGATGATTTATGCTTTCTCATATATATGTTGACTAAATAGGGATTTAGCAACTTGTTTTCTTGTCAAAGAGAGAGCCTTTAACATTGCTAATTGGCCCTATTATCTGTCTCTCTTTATTTTTTCAGATCTGCTCTTATTTTGACTATTTCCTATCTTGTACTTATTTTAGTTATACTTTGTCTTCTATTTTTAATTTCTTAAGGTCAAACCTCATAATGTAGACTTTTAAACTATTTGTGTTCCTCTAAGTTCCATTGATATGTTGTATATTCACTATTCTGTAGTACAAAATATTTTCTAATTTTAATTTATTTCTTTTTTCCCAATGAGTTATTGCTTTGCTTAATTTTTTTAGTTTGGGCTTCCTTATATGTCTTTTTATTATTGATTTTTCATTTTATTTTATCATTATTAGAAAATATACTTTTGATTTCCATATTTTTAAACTTACAGAGTTTTATTTTATGGACCAATATACTGTTAATTTTGTTGAATATACTATGTGAACTTTAAAATAATGTGTATTCTACAACTAGAGATAGAGTTGTCTGAATTATCACTTAGATCAAGGTTTTTGATAGTACTTTTCAGATCAACTATGCTTTTACTAAATTGTTTAATTGGTAGTCTATGAATTGCTAAAACTGAATGTCAAAACCAAAACTTCTGAAAAACATGTAATCGTCTATACCTCCCTTTATTTCTGTCAACATTTTTGGTTCATTTATTTTGAGAGTTTATTAAGCCAGTATACATTTATGATTGCAGTGTCTTCTTAGTAAATCAGCTCATTTAGTATTATGAATGTCTTTATTTATTCCTAGCAATACTCTTGATCTTCAAGACAATTTTATATCCATTCTTAATATAATCACTCTAGCCTTCTTATATTTAAAATTTTCATGGTATATCTTCTTCTATCCATTACTTTCAACTTATGTCTTTATATTTAAAGTTCCTCTAACTCTCGTAGATAGTATGTAGTTGAGTCTTGCTATTTTCTGCACTCTGCCTTTTAATTAGTACTTTTAGACCATTAAAATTTAGTGTAATTATGTAAACAGTTGAACTCAGGTCACTATTTTTTTGTTTTCTTTTTGTCCCTTCTTTTTTATTTGCCTGTTTTCTCTTTCCTTACTTCTCCAATTTCTTAATTCAGCAATCTGCCTACTCTTGAATTTGTATAACCTTCAGATATCAAATAGTTTTTGTTTTTGTGTGTGTATTTATAGTTTATGATTGTTATCAATGGGATTGGTGAGCTAAAGGATGCTCATACCATTACAGCAGAACTGGAAACTCAGTCTCTTGTTAAAAATTGTTGGACAGCTGCTCTGGTGAAAATTCTTGATAAAAATAAGATCATTTCCTCAGCAAAGTATTTGTCATCTGAATTGTTTGGTACTATTGTATACTTATTGGTGTGAAAAAAAAATAATTAGAGGAATCACAAATGACTGTGGAATATATAGTTTAATAGAAAACAACATTTTACAGCAGACTTCTGACTAAAGTTCAGACTTCTGACCAAAATTTAGTCATTTAAGAAATTAAATTTGGGTTATCCATTTGACTAAACTCTTTAAAACATATAGTATTCAAGTCCTTATGCAATGGACATGAAAAAAAATAGCATCATGTATCTTTAAAAACTCATGAGGGTCAGAGAACAAATTATTTTGTGTAAATGTCCAAATATAACCATTACTTTTCCAACTAAAATTAATCTAACATGTCAAATATTTTTACAAGGACTTAGCTTCTTCTAAGTCTAATCAACCCATTTAAAACTATCACATATTTTAAGGAGAATTCATTGAAATCTTTTTCCATCACTGATGTGGATTTGCAGAAATGTACACTAAACAAGTGTTCTTAGATTTTGGTGTTACTCTATAAAAAAGAGTTTTAATGATTATCTATCACTTCTTTTGAAGTGTTATAACCCTTCTATAGAAATATATTTTTAGTTCTTGATGAATATTCAATTATTATTTGATGTTTAATAGAGGCCATGGTTTCAATAGACTTATGGTTTCAATAGACTATAAATATACTACAAAGTAAATAAAGATGGAGTGGGATAGGATTTCAAATCTGGGTTCAGATCATATTTTTCTCTCTGCCATAATGTTTAATCTTAGGAAAGTGATTTAAACTGTGGCCTCATAGTATTTCAGTGAAAATGGGGGGGAAAAGTATCTTTTCTATATTTTATGGTCAAAGAGTTAACAGATATTGAAAAGAGTTAATAGAAGAGGAGAATTTGGTCTTTGTAATATATATACATATATATTATCTACATAATATATATATGTAATATATATGTATGTAATATATATAGAGAGTGTGCACAAAATTTACATTGTTACCATTGCAAAAAAATAGTTTTACCTTAATTAAAGATATTCAGTTTTTTAGATAAATTCATTACCTATTTCTAAATATTATTGAAAAATCATTTTTTATAACACAAATTGGAAATATTTTACTTTGAACTATTTAGAGAAAAAAAAGATTAAGACAATGGGTGTTCCATTTACGATTATATTTACTCACAATCCAATAGTATCAAATGAGGGTTTGAATTTTGTCTGAAACAATGGAATATTGGTCATACGTGGCACAGGAGCCTTTCATTCCCGTGCTGTGGGACTCTGTGAGACTCAGTTTACTCATCTGCAAAACAGGATAGTATGCTCCCCTGTTGTGGTGCGTTCAAATCTAAGACCCACAGAGCCAATTGAGATTAATTATGATGAGCTTTTATTAGCCAGCCAGCAACTGACTCTCTACCACGCAGGGTTAGAGGAGATCAACCCAGGGTCTTTGTTTGAGGCAGTTTATGAAGCCTCTGACTACATCCTAGAACAAAGAGAGTAAGGAAATTACAGAAAGCATAAGTTAACTGTTAATGTCTTTCACAAAGATAAATGTATCTGGGGAATTGCTAGATCAAACATAGCCTGGTAGACAGTCTTATTATTTGTATCCTGGAATGTTGCGCCTCTTTCTGGAGCTTTGGTACCTAGAGGAATCACCTCCTTGTTACTGATTTACTGGGAAGCCTTTACCATTACGTTCTCAAAAGAGGCAGCTCATAAAGCCTAAAGCTACATCAAACAAGTAAGCAGATTACAGAAGCAGAAGTTGACCACTAACACAATACAAATACATCACCTCTTACCACACCCTGGTTAATAAGTGAGCAGATTACAGAAACAGACACTGGCCATCTTTATATATTATACAATACATTTCCTAAAACCACACGCAAGCAAGTAGGACAACTCCTGGCACCTAAAGATATTTCTTCCCTGTAGCTGACTTAGCTAGTTGGCTCACTTTGAAAATTTTCAACCCTTAACACCCCTACAGCTCTTTGTGAAATTCAACTGAGATAATAAGAGTAAAGCCATTGCAATTTTTTAAAGTTAAAAACAAATGTACAAGTAAATAAGATCATCATTCTTATTATCATTTTGTACATCAGCAATTTAGTAAATATATATAGTGCAGTTTCATAGGCTTCGAACCGTGTTTTTGTAAATCTTGGAATTTATAGTGTTCCATTTTATCTTCTTTACCTAAAAGTGGACTATATAAAATACAGTTTTAAAAATCGTTGAGGGTTGTGAGTTTTTATACTCAGATAACTCACCAAATGCATAAAATTATATAAAACATATTTACTGAAATTAATTAAATGGAATAAAAAATTGAAACAACACAGTGACATTCAATTGAATAGAAAAGACATAAAAATGAACTCGTGGCTTCTGCTACAACAGAGTGCTGAGAAAATGGTGAGTGGGAAAGTTAGATTCAACATGAGCACCGATTGCCAAGAGAGGAGCGAGAGGGAAAAGGTCAGTCCATGAGATCATTACTCAGAATATATTAGGAAGAATGGTTTTATCTTTTATGATTTTTTTTGAGGTTAGTATCTTTTAAACCTATAGGCATTTTCTAGCAGCCTTTAAAGACAGCCTCGGGGTGATTCATTAATAATACATGCCATTCTATTTGTAACTCTTTTCTCACTTTCTACTCCCTGAGGTCCAGAGCAGATGCATTGTCTTACACCTGGTGAATTTTCTGAGGCTATTTGGAAGAACCTTTTATAAAAGATGAATACTATTATTGAACTAGAGGAGAAAAGACCTCATTAGAGTAAATATATAGATGTATTTATTTATATATTTATTCTTTTTTTTATAAGCTTTCCACATGTCATCTCGTATTTTATAACTTGAGTTGTCATTTGTGAAATCAAATTGATGAAATAAAAGATTACATGGGTCATTTATTCTACCAACATTAAATTCAAATATTCAATCAAAATCTATTCCTCCATCATCTGTATTTTTCTATAAAATGTTTTATTTGGGTCGGACGAATCCAAATCTCTCCTTAATTGCCCATGTCACTTAATGTTTACAGACAGCTAGCTACTCAGTGCATTTCTTCCAAGCACTTTACAAATACCAATCTATTCCTTCATCCTCTCCTTTATGTTAGTGTCCGGTATCATCTCGATATCGCAAATAAGAGAAGACAGCAAGAGAACTACAGTAAACAAGAAAATTGAAAGCTAATTTTTTTAATGTAAAAGTTAAATGTTACATTAATATACTCAGATAAATATTGTCATAAACGGCAAAAACCTAGCTCTCCAGTATGGCGAGAGGAAGCTGGGATCAAATGTGAGCCAGATCAGGGCTTGCAGCTAAAACACACTACTTCGGGGGAAGTTCCACTTCCTACAGGAAAAAAAAAAACAAGGTGTTCTGGGCAAAAACACAGTGAATGGGAAAAGTATCCCTTTAATTCAACAAGTGAGATAGGACACAGTTCTAAATTTCTGATCAAACATGACTTACAGATTCAAGTATGAGTCTCAGTATTTAATCATGGAGGTGTGAGAATTGTTAGCTTGTGAGCTAGGTTTAGGGCTGACTTAGAGGGAAAAGACAGAAAAACAGATGTTGAGCATCTTGCTTTATTAAGCAATTATATGTGTAGATTAATGTTTTTCTTTTTAGTTCTGCCCCCATGTAATTTGAAGCTCTGTTATAAGGTGCATAATTATCTAGATCGTTACATCTCTAGATGAATTAATCACATTACCATTTATAAACTGTTACTCTTTATCAGTGGTAATATTTTTGCTCTGTAACCTACATTGTGTCTGGTTATTACTAACAATGCTGGCCTATTTTTTGTTTGTATGTTAGTATGATATATATTTTCTCATTTTTTTTACTTTCAAACTATTTGTCTTTATATTTAAAGTGGATTTCTTGGACAGACCATGTAGGTTGATGTAGCATTTTCAACCAATCCAACAGACGCTGTTTAGGCCATTTACATTTAACGTGAATATTCATATGAATGGATTAATATCTACCATCCTGCTATTTGTGTTTTATTTGTTGCATTTGTTGTCTCATAAATTGTTTGTGCCCTTTTTACTTCTCTTTCTGCATTTTTGGGGGAGTGAATTAAGTATTCCTAATCATTTATCTTTCATTCTTTATGGGCTCATCAGCTATAACTTCTTTAGTGCTTCCTTTATGATTTATAGTATGTGTCTTTGACTTATCATTATTGACATGACAGAAATATTATACAAGTTCACAAAACATTTTTATTATTTTCCTTAAACAATCAAATATCCTTTAAAGGCTAAAAACTAAGAAAAAGATGTATTTTATATCTAACTGCAGTTACCATTTTTAGTACTCTTCACTCTTTTGTGCTAATCCAGATTTTGAACTGGTATCATTTTTATTTATTCTTAAAGGACCTCCTTGCAATGGAGTTATGCTGGTGATTAATTTTTTTTAATTTTTGTACAACTGAAAAAAGTTGTTATTTTGCCTCTGTTTTTAAAATATATTTGCATTAAAGATGGAATGCAAGTCAACAAATTTCTTTCAGTATTTTTAATGACATTACCTTGTATCTTACCTTGTTTATATTACCCCGTTACCTATAATTACTTGTCTCCGCTAAGACTATTATAATCGTTTCTATCCTGTACCTTTGTACATAATGTGTCTTTTTTCTCTGGCTGCTTTGAAGATATTTTTTCTTTGCCACTAATTTTACTCAACTTTATTATGATGTTTCGGTATAGTATTCTTTATTTTTCTTATGCATAAAATTGTTTGATATTCTTGGATCAGTGGATTCATAGGTTTCATCAAATTTAGGAGACGAGGGGTCATTTTTTCAAGTCATTTTTATTTGTCCCACTCTTACTCCTCTCAACAGGAAACTCCATTACACATATATTATGGCGCTTTTGGTTGTACTACAGTTAACTGATATTTTTCTTTCTTTCTTTTTTTTTTAGTCCTTTTTTTTCTGCTCTGTATGTTTCATTTTTGATAGTTTCTATTACTGTCTTTAAAGCCACTTTGTCCCCCCACCTCCCACACAGGCTAATCTGATCTTAATCCTATTGGTGTGTTTTTTCCCTATTACATATGATAGTTTAGTTTGGATATTTTCTGTATATTCCACTTTCCAGTTAACATGCTCGAACTTTCCCCTACCTTCTTGAACATAAGGACTATAGTTAAAATATCCTTTAATATTCTTGTCTACAGATTCTTTCATCTGTGTCATTTTGAAGTCTATTTCTAATTGTTAATTTTTTGCTTCATTATGGATTGTACTTTTCTGCTTTTTTTCAGATTTAAATGAATTCAGTATAACAATGCATATTATCTACTTTAGGGCAGGTGTGCTTCTTAAACATATTCTCCGACTTGTGTGATGCTGGAGATTTTTGTGTTTTTAAAAAGATTCTCGGGTTTTGTACTAGAACATAGTTTGTGGAAAAATTTTGACCCTTTGAGGCCTGCTGTTGAGTGATTATAGGATACCAAAGCACTGGTACCATCTAAAAGCGTAGGGCTAATTTGCCCTACGATTAAGGTAATATACCTTCTAAGTCTTCTACCTAAATGCCCATAAATTATGTGACTTTTTTAAAATCTGGGTTTTGGAAATCCACTTATTCATGGCCCTAGGTAACCGCCAAAGTCTTTTATTGTTGTTGTTTCTTTCTTTCTTTTTATTTTTTTTCTTGCTAACATTGAATGGTTCTTTCCCCAGCCTTGGGAAATTTCCTCAGACACATTCACTGATAAGTATTCAGATAAAGACTCAAGAGAAACCCTCTGTCCGTCTCCAGAACTCTCCTTATGCATTTCCACCCTCTCTGGGGCTCTGCCTCATGAACTCCAGTTGCTTTGGTCATCTCAGACTGCCAAATCTGTGTCCTCAATTAAGGGAGACCTTTGGGTTCCTTCTGGGTTTCCCCTTTCTCTTCTGTAGCCTGAAAACGTTCTTCGGGCAATAAGCTGGAGAAATCAATGGGTTCACTTTGTTTCTTTTCTCCCAGAGATCACTGACTTGATCTGCCTGATGTCAAATATCTGAAAACTGTTATTTTGTCTGTTTTTTGTTTAAGTGGATCCAGGCAGGAGGGTAAAGCCAATCTTTATTAATCCATTTTTATCAGAAGTGGAAATCCTTTAATAAACAATTAAACAGTCATTTATTATTTCACTACGCCAAAAGTTTTAGCTTTTTAAGAGAATAAAAAAATGCCAAACTGCATTATATCTGTTTCCTGATTTCTGTCACAAATCTCATCAAGAATGGATCCTAACTGTCATATTGTATTTTTGTAGAATAAATTTAACTTGAGTGCTCTTAAAAATAGGTCTCTTAGCCTGTGGAGAAATGAACCTTTATAACTCCCACAGTGCATTCCAAGTTCAGCGAATACAATGTAAATTATAATGTTAACCTCAGCATCACCCCCCCCATCAAAAAACATTCCTCATGCATGGAATATAGAAGGTTTGAGTTTATGACATGCAAATATTTTAAATCAGAAAAATCAATGCACGTTAGCAGCCTCTGGAATAGTTGAGATGAATGAATAAAAAATGAATATAGAGAACGTTTTATTATTTTGAAATGAAGTATATTATAGGTATTGGTTAACGAAATTCTGCTTTGTATTTTTTTTGAAGTAGGATGTAAGAAGAATCATGAAGAATTATTTTTGACCCGAAGTTTGAAAAAGCTGTTCATAAAAACCCTGAATAAATGTCATTTAATGGTAAAAACAATGCAGAGTGTGAATTTACCTCCTTATTCATCCCCAATTAACTTATTCACAGAAATTATATATAGTGAATCAATAGTGAACATAAACTCCAGCTGTATTTCAGACTAGAGTATTGTAATTGATCATTGAAAATCCATATATTGTATGCTGTATAAGCACTTCTAAAAGAAAGTCAACTTACCTTATTGTTATTTTTGCCTTGTAATTTTGTTATTCACACAGGGAATCCCTGTTTATTATCAAAATAATATCAGTAATTTTATAATACAATTTTATTTTGACAGTTTTAAGTGAGCTCTAAGAAGTTTCTATAGAAACATGTAAATATCTATTGTTTATCTCACATTTACTGCATAATGTTTCTCTCTGTCAACACTATTTGCCCGATATCTGTATTCTAAATGTTGTAATGGAATAAGAACTCTAATGATTCCAAAGAACAATATATTTTCTTCTTGTTTCCTTAGCATTTCTTAATCTTTTTGAGATTTACCATAGTAGATTTTAATACTTTTATTTTATATGTAGATGAATTCAACATAACATAATGCATTTTATTTTATATGTAGATGAATTCAACATAACATAATGCATATTATCATAATTTTATTTTATTTCATTTTCAAATATTCTTGGCCATTTAGCCGACATGAGTCGAAATACCAAATGGATGGATTTTCCATAGCGTAGGCAGTTGCTTAATCAGACAACAGAAGAAAATGAACAAAAAATCTTTTGTGGTAAATAATGTGTTAAAATACCAGATGGTTTATCATTTCTTATCAAAATTATTGCATATAATTATTTGTTGAGTAACTATTAAGTATAAGGCAACATGTTGAGCTTAAGGATGCTAAGAAATATAAGGCATATTCTCCGACATATTCTAAGTCTTATGTGATAAATATAAAAATTTTTCTTGAAAAGAATATATGAGGTCAAAGGATTCTACAAGAATAGTAATTGCTTTGGTAGCTTGGATGATGACTTATATATGAGGTTGGTAGAAATACTGCCATGAGAATTTTGATTTAAAGGATGAGTAGGATTTATTCTTATGGAGAAGGACATGATGTAGTATGTACAAGACTCCAGAGTCAATGGAAAACAATGGAGGTGTAAGGTCTAGTGAACAAACCAATTTAACCAGGAGTGAAAATTCATATAAGGTGGTTGCAGGAGTAATGAATAGAGATAACCTGAGTGCAAGTTTGGGACAGAATAAAAGCAGAACTGAACATTCATGGATTCACCTATTCCCAAATAATTTTAAGGTTCATGTTTTATATTTAATAGTCATTTTACTGAGGTGTTGACTCCCAAATACTGAGAACTTAAGTGCAAATTATTTCGCTGGGCAGTAAGTCTTACTCATCACCTAGCCTTTCTTCTCATTGCAATATATCCATCATGAAAAAATAATGTTTCATATTCAAAAGAGTTCTGGGAAAACTGTAATCCAGGTTTAAAAAAAAAAAAAAGCTGAAATTACATTGCAATGGTCTTTGAATCCCAGACTTGGCCTTTCTAATGTGCAATTCAGTAATGGGAGATAGTCACTACTTCACATTTATGTAAAACAATCATTCATTAGTGTTCTTTTCCTCATCTCTATGTCTGTCCTAAAAATGAACCTTTAGAAACATAATTAACCCATCATTATTTAATTAATCCAATACTGTGTAGCAGCTCCCTGTGCCTCGGTTGTTCTCTTTATATGCTTTGTTCAATATTCAGAATTTTTCAAGGTGAAACTCCTGATATTCTCAAAAAGAAATTCAAAGTCTATATTCTGATGCCCTTAATCACCTTGAAGAGTCCCGACTAAATACACATTTGAATGACTTTTGACTTATCCTGCCATCTAGACTTTGTAGCCAGTCTTTCTTCCAGTATCCAAGTGGCTGATGATGATCTTTATTTTGCTCTTCTTAGGACTGTGCCTGGGCACTTAATTGTCTTCAGCGTGGCGATAGGGAGAGAACAGAATGTGAGACACATAGCTAAGATTTAGACAATCAAAATTTGTATAGTTAAGAATTTAAAGGAGTCTACCTTTAAAAGTAGCAAATCATTCTCTTAGTACATGTAAGAATGTTTGTTTTTCAGGAGTTCTGCATGTGTGGGTGTGGATGTGTGGAGGGATGTGTTTTAACAATCTGTATTCCATTATAAAAGTGTAAACATATACTAGTCAAGAGACTAATACTGATAAATTAAAAAATTAAGGACGATGATTGAATAGAATCTATTATTTCTAGCAATATCTACCCAGAAATATATTAATTTATTTATCGAGTAATCAGGTAGAATATCTAATATGTAAATTACTTACATATGCATTTAATTGACACAGTCATTTGGGAGGGGCCACCGATTATACACAGGCCAAATCTTAGAACTGTATTTTAACCATGCTTGGAATTATAGTTGTCGCAAATTCAGAACAAATGGCTTGTTCCTTCAACTAAGCATTTTGCTGTCTCATGAGAATAAGAAAAAAATGGCTGTATAATTCAGAAATAACAGTTTGTGATATAAATCATTAAAAGAAAACGTAGCAAGTTGGGTTGCATTTCTCTTGCTCCATTGTATGGTAATTTATGTAAATAAGAAGTAAAAGCAGAACTATGACAAAGTAGGCTTTCATTCCTTAAACATCGTATGTAAACTACTTCTTTCATTAGTAGAGGTTAAATATTTGTGCTGGTAGCCTAGCATATTCTGAGAAGTTGTAGTGATGAGCCAAGGTCATTTTTTTCTACAAGCATTTAAGTGAATGTCAACATAACATTAAATTAACAATTAGAAGAGAAGTGGCATTTTAGAAATTATTGACTTCTTAGATATGCCTCTTTATAAGGTGTAGTGGTTTGAACGGAGACCCCCAAAAGATATGTCCACCTCCTAAGCCCTCAGAACCTGCAAATGTGGCCTTGTTTGGAATAAGGGTTTTTGCAGATATAAAGGATCTCTGGATAAGATTTTCCCAGATTATTAGGCAGACCCTGCATTCAAGGTCCTGTCTTTATAAGAAACACAAAGAGAAGGGACAGAGAGAGAGGAGGAGAAAGTCATGTGGAGACAGAGGCAGAGATTGAAGTGATATAGCCAAGACAAATGCCCATAGCCACCAGAAGCCAGAAAAGGCAAGGAAAGCCTCTCAGAGCCTCCAGGGGGAGTGCGGCCCCCTGACACCTTGGTTTTGGACTTCTATCCTTCAGAATAGTGAGAAAATAGATTTCTAAACGTAACGCAAGTTTGTATAAATGGCTGCAGCAACTCTAAGAAGGCAATGCAAAAGCTAATTCTCAATCTTAATTGTCTCGTTTTTCCTCAACCTCCTTCTAAATTTAAAAAGAAAAAAAAAATTCTGAATCAGGTACCATCTACTTTCTAAAGCATCATTGCCAATATATATATATAAATATATATATAAATTTGTTAATGAAAAAAAATAAAGGAACTCAACACAAAAGACAAACGTGATAGGCAAAAGAAAGCATGAGAGTGACAGGGCATGACCACAGGAGAAGATTCCTGGTAGTGAAATTAGATGAATAAGATGGTTCTAACTTTGTAGTCAGAGGTCCTCTAAAGACACTGTGATCTCCCTAGTCATCCACACCCCTTATGTTAATGCCCAGGAGCAAATCAGAAACTGAATACACCTGGCACTCATCTCCATCAACCATTTCTGTAATGAGGAAAGGCCTCTGTTTTTCAGCAAGAGGCAAAAAAGAAACTTGGACAGAATACAATGAAAAATTACACAGAGGCTTTTACTTTTTAAGAGGAAAGCACATTTACAGTAAAGTAATCAAATTTTTCCTTAAAAAAAAAAATAACAACAACAAACATGGAGCCAGGAATTATACCCACAAGAATAAAAGCAAGTGATTTATCTTTATGGTAATCTGATTTACAGAGTTTACACACTAATTAGTCATTTCTGAGAAGAAATCAAAGAACACCATAAAATTACTGGACAAAACTATGCTTATGGACAGGTTAGATGATTGGGGCAAAAACATGATGATTTTTCTGTTCATACTTGACCCTATTCCAGTCATTGTCCTCCACTAATGTATTATCTCATGATCATGAGTAATAATTTAGTTTTCAATTGTTATACTCTATTTTTTTCAAGTCTCTTGTATGATTGCCACATGCCACACCATCTTTTATTATTTAAACTTGCAGAAAAATTTTAGAGACTGTTATTTTGACAACTGTGGTATGTGTGTTTGATGACATACAGAAATCAGAAGCCATGGACCCCTATATTGACAAATGGAATATATTTAAAGAATTTTTGATAATGAGAAGTAAGTGTTGCCTTCTCTTGGCAATAACAGAGCAAAAGTGTCCATTCTCTTTTGTCTAAATGGAAAGGGGAGCGTTTTGTAGTTCCAAAATGCCAGGGCACACATCGCAGTGATTTTTCTCTTGTTCGTTACGTTACCTTGACTTTGCATCCTGGTTTCCTTAATCTGTCAATGAGCATAACAAGCTTCCTGACCTTCGCAAGAACAAGCGTGGGAGGAGAAAACAGCCTGTCAGATGGTGGGAGATCAAGTTATTTTTGAAACAAGTATGGCGTGTCTTCGGGAAACAAAATCTGGTTTAAGATTTTATTCTTTTCTGACTAGGCTATTACTTTAAACATTTGAAATGTTTTTGTGTATAGAATATACTTTTATTATCTGTGTACTATGTTTTATGTTAAACTTTGAGGAGAAAACAAAAGGAAAACTAATATTAATAGTGTTCGATAAAATAGCAGATATTATTGTTTATGCTCTATATGATAAACACTGAGGAAACTCAGTATGTATATTACAAATAATTGAAGGTTTCCACACTTGGTAGTAATGCCAATATGTAACATTTATTGAGCGCTTACTATGTGCCAAGCTTTATGTATTTTATATCAATCATCTCACTTGATCTTCTCAGTCATCCTAAGAGGAGAGTGCTCTAATTGATACCATCTTAAGATGGGTGAACAAACTAGAGAAAGTTAAACTGAGTCTAAAGCTTAAGTGGCTTCTACCAAACCTCTTAGCAAATAAGTGACAGAACCAGGACTCAAACTGCCTAACCCAAAAGCATTTCTTAACCTCCATGCTGTATATTACGATAAGTTAAGTACCTTTGACAAGCTATATTGTGAAAGTCAATTACAGCTTTGAAAAATATCTAGCAAAAAGGAGCCAGTCCCTCTGACATTCTAGAGTAATTTGCTGAAATCTAAATCATTTCTCTACAGGCATTTATTACCCAAAGACTTCTTCAGAGATTTTTTTTTCCACTAAAACTATAGAACTTTGAAAGTATTTTTTTTTCCATTTACCTCTCTCCTCTCTGTCTGTCTGTCTGTCTGTCTCCATCTCTCTCTCTCACACACATACACACATATGCACATTAAGTCTCTTTATGCTTCTTCATCCACTGTCTCTCACGTGTGCTTTTCTTACTTTTCAACTAAAGTCTCCCACCTTAGCCATGCAGAGTTGCCAATAATATAAAGAGAATATATAGGATTTATATTGTATTTATAGGATTTATATAGGATTTATATTGTATTTTAAATCCACATTGGGGAGGGTGATCTACTTTGCTCAGCCCACCAATTCAAGCTACTCTCATCCAGAAACACCATTATAGACACACCCAGAAATAACATTTAATCTGGACACCCTATGGTCAGTCAGGCTAACATATAAAATTATCACAAACACTAAGGGTTTCCCCTACTATATTCAGCATATTACGAAATGCAAAGTGACTGTTATGAAACATTTCCACATAAATAAAGCAAAAATAAAAGGAGGTGGTGACTTAGGAGGAAATATTTTTATATTTGTTTTTGTTTTTTTCTACCCACTTTTAATATATGTGTAAATAATGTCATAACATTTAATTTTTCTGGATTTATCATTTACCAACTTAACTTCTGACACACATTATTTTATAAACTTAAATTTTATAAATGTTAGTCTTCAAACTTTTATACAGCTTCCCCACCACACACACACACACACACACACACACACACACACACCACGATGTTTCTCACATTGGTAGAAATTTGACCTATGTTAAATATTCAGCAAACTCTCTCTGAATTCCACCTTCAAGGGTAAAGAAAAAAGCAGCCGACTTCCTTTTTTGAGCGAGCATCGATACTCAAACCCCTGAATGGGAGCCCATTTAGTCCACTTCCAGATTTAATCATTTTCGAAGAGATCAAAATTGTTACAGCTGAGGGGTAAAGAATGAGATCAGGAATATATGAGTGTTCTAGTATTGAGCATTTCTTAAAACATCCATTAATCAGGTGTTAACTTTACTATTTATAATCATAAACAAAAAAGCAGTGCATTGAAATGAGCCTTCTTGTTAGAATTATTCATTTGAGAATCAGTCAACCGCAGAGTTCTCCGCCATCAAAAAGGCTGAGAGAACAGTGGGTGATTGCTCAGGAAATTTATGAGACCAACATGAGTATCTTTCACATTCCACAAAAGAAATACAACAAATCTCTGCTGACAAAGCTGTAGTCATTACAGATTTTATATTCCAGTTTACAGAGGAAGAGCTTCTCTCAAGCAGATGACTTGTTTTTATTACAGGAACTTTCTTGTAGGAGAATCACTTCAGAGAAAAACTTCAGAGATGTCTGGGTTGAATCCTGACTCTACCAGCTATCAGTTCTTTGACCTTAGCAAAGATAATTAATCATTTTGAATGTCAGTTTTTTAACCTTTAAATCCCTTCATTTAGCTAGTCCTTTTTTCAGTCAGTAAATAGTTCTTAAGTTTTTACTATATGCCAGAAATGATGGTAGGCACTGGGGGTATAAAAAACATAAAGAAAAATGGCACCTGTCTTTAAAGTGAATAAGGGGGTTCATATCTTATGGATAGTGTGTGCATTAAATAAATAATCATCACTGTTCTGAAACATCTGATAATTTTTCTCTTGAATCCATAGAACTTTCTCTGGATTATCTTTTCTGATACCCTCCAAAGGCAGTGACTTTAATAATAGATTTTCGCAAGACACGCAGACACCTTCTTAAATGCAAGGTTCATGCATGGCCTTCTTTACAGTTGTGGACAGCTGTGTGACTCAGTTCTGGCCAGTGCAGATAGGTAAATGTGCCAGTACCATTCTTAGGCTTTCTCACTCACAGAATGTGTGAGCACATGTCAACACTCAGGCCCCTTCCCCTTCTCTCCAGCTGGGAGATAACATGGAATTAGATCCCAAGATGGAAGTCATAGAGATCGGCAAAGCCAGATGACCAATACTGGACTGGTCACTTTTAAACTGTCACTTTTATTTAAGCTACTGTATTTTGGTGTTTATTATAGCAACTTGGACCATATCCTAACTAATACAATATATTTGTGATAAATACAGTTTGTACCATATTCACTGTCTTGAATCCTGGAAAGGATATCACTTGTTAACATTCATCACTGAAAATATTTTTTTGATTTATCTTTGAAACTACTAATGTATTATTTAAATATCACTCTAATTATACTTTCTGACTTAATTATTTTTACTTTGAGTCAAACTATCATAATAATTACAGGGTAGGAAAAAGTGCTTATTCTCTCAAAGGAGAAAAATTCTTAGTCTTTATTGGCAACCCTCCTACTTCAATTAGTGCCCAATAAAATAAGATTCTTAAACAACAAAATAATTAGAACACTTCCTTTGGGATTTGAGCTTCTTATTATGTTTTTACAGTGTTTTTAAATTTCTTTAGTCTTAAGAACACTGAGGTAGGTTTGATATTTGACATAGTCTAGATATGGTATTTAGAAAAGTTCTACATATATTTCTGAGTTAGTATTCTAACTTGATCTTTGCTACTTCTGGAGCACAAAAAGTTTGGAAATATAATGGGTCAAAGTAAATATAACTTATAAAAAAACAAAAATATTTCTTTTAGTAGAATAATGTGGTAGGACTACATGCAGAACACAATATATGCTTGGCTAGCAGAGTAAAAGTTATAGAAACAAGTGAGTGCTGCCCCATCTGAATGTTAAGATATTAAACACTTATTCCAGCAATATTGCTGTTTAGAGTGTCTTCTGGAAATCTTCATTGGGAAAGGCTTTTAGAAAGTACAGCATATCCTTTTGAATTCCTTCATCGATAGAAATTTTTTATTGTTAGATTTGATTTAATAAAACAATCAATAGTGATTCAAGGCCAAACCTTATAAATAGCATGAACAACATATTATAAACCAACATTTCAGTTCAAAAAAAGGAATAAAAATAGTGAGATCATCTTCCTACTTGCAGTTTGTTTAAAGTTTTGTTTCTCCCTTAAATAATATATTCAAAATAGCCCGAAGCAAACACGAGAGACACTTCTTGCCTTATAAATTATTTCAGGATTAGGTCCTCTGGTCAGAACTATAATTCCAGTTCGTACTTTCAAAAGGAGTGGGGTCAGTGAGTGTCAGAAGGAAAGAGATTGGCTTAGTTGGAAGAATGATATTATTTCCTTTCATAACCTACAAAGAGATGAATGACCAATTTTCATTTTATTGCATAGGCACAGGAATGGTGAAGTAAAAATGCTTTTGCTAACAGCTACAACATGGCAATGGTTCTTGAAGGCTTTTAAGAGACAGAAAAGACATCAGAGAGAAAGTTAGGACTCCTACCCAAAAAGAGAAAGTAAATGCAACTTTAATTAAATCTATAATAAGTAGGTATAAGAGGTCAATATAGGTCATAATAATAAAACAAATATTGTTTATTAAATGTTGAACCAGTATGTAGTTATTCTAAAATATATCAATTATATATATATTTTTAATAAAGGTATTACAATTTACATTTACAAATTTAAAAAAAGACAAAGGTGGAGCTTAGAAAAGTTAAGAAAATTGCTCAAGAATATGTATCTTTTAAGTAGGCAAATTTATTTCTAACTTAGATGTGTCTAATCCCAATGCCTTTCCACTCTATATTCTCACAGAATTCTCATCTCCGTGAGGTGAAATCGGGCCCAGGAGGAGGAACTCTGTTCCTCTGAGCCTTGCCCCTAAATGCTTAGTACTTCTTATAGAAAGCTGGGGCCCCTGCGGATTCAGTGAGGTCACACCCCAGCACTGTTCCGATTCGTAGCCCCTCATGAGTTTATCCGTCTAAATGTTCTCCTCTGGCTATTTACTTTCTTCCCACCTCTCACTAAATAAAATGCTGGAGGAAGGCCCGCCTGGCCACATGTTGTCTCCCCACAGCTGGATAAGCTGCTTTTTACCATCTCCCTGTACTTACATTCCCTCAGCAGAATTCTCTAAACAGGCAGCTACAGTACAATCCAGGTCAATTTAAAGCAATCATGTATAAAGCTGTCCCTTAAAGCCCAAATATATACTAGTAATGTTATAATTCCATTTATTTTGCTGGGACTCTTAAGTCTGTTTTGCTTCTTATTTCCTTGATATTGACAGCAGTTTTATTTTGTTTTTTTATTTTTCCCATGCATCCACTGACATTTACTATTCATGTTGACATTTAGTTAACTCTTGGCTTAGCTCATTTTAAGTCCATTTGATTTTGTCTAATTTTTTCCTCTCTCTTTCCTCCCCACTCACCCTGACAACCTGAGTTGGTGACTAAAATATCAGTTGATTTACTTGAGAACTTAAGTCAGAGACTGTATTTGTTTATGAGTACATGGCCTAATGCAATATTCCTTGTGCCATTTGTCATTGGTAGTTATTATTTTTACCAGGTCTTTATTCTTACCTAATTATTCTGACTTCATTTCTTCATGTTTCATTAAATTATGAGGTTAAAATGGCTTCAAGTTTACACCCACCTTAGAACTATCATTAATTTAATATCCTTTTCCATTATTAAGAAAGTTATTTTCCATCTAGACATAGTTTCTCGAGTGTATATTCAAATGAGCAAGAAATCCAAGTTTTAGAGCACAGAATTGAAAACCATGAGTACCTGAAGTCTTATTAGTTGAGACAATTTTATTGCCATGAGGATAAAAATTAAATGTGTATAAGAAATTGAATCAGATACAAGCCAAATGCTATATTTTTAGCTTCATACGTGAATTATGTATTCAACCTATTAATTTTTTTCCAGCCCAGGCTATAAAATCATTGTATGTAGTGTAGCAAGTTATTTCACATTTGAAGAGAAAAAGAACAGGAACCATCACATCGAATCCACACCATCCACCTTTGGAACTGTCCACAACTCTTTAGTAACTATGATGATGCCATGGAAGAGAAAGGTACACAGAGCTTCAATGCAGGTGTGCCGTCCTACATGGAAGCCACTAAATTAATTAAAATTAAGTAAAATGGAAATATCAATTCAGTCATTCTGCTCACATTTTCAGTGCTCTGTTCAGTGGTCAGATGTGGCTGATGACTATCATATTGGATAGCATAGATATGGAACGTTTATATCACCCTGGAAAGTGCCAGAGGACAACCCTGTTTTATTAAACTAGGTGGGCCACCTTCAATGGGACTTAGTCTGAAGATAATGAAGAAAGCAGAAGCAACAGTACAAGGAGAAATGACAGCTACAATTATGAGTAAATAAACATCGGTACACGCAGGCTGCACGTCCCCTTAAATGTTTGAGTGTCATCTATTTGGCATAATGGGGAATTAAACGTCAGCGTTCAAATAACAACAGACATTGTTGGATGAAGGCAGGAGCCTGAGTGACTGTAGAAACTCACAGATTGAGCTGGCTACTTTGGTATACACATGTGTACTTGTACACACACACACACACACACACACACACACACACACAGTCTCAGACACTTGTCGAGTGAAAAGGCAAAATCAAAAGCATGTAATAATATTCACCATGACATATGCTAGTATAGCATGATGCTAAGAGAAAACTAAATAGCATTTATATGATGTTGACATACATTACTAAGATGGGAAAAATTCAGTTTCGGCTCTGCTTAAAATGAGGCATGATGAAAAACCAAAAGCATTTGTCTCATGTCTTTATTTCTACTTTTATACTTCAGAGAGGGTGGAGACCACCTGGGGCCTCTCGCTCAGGCTGTCTTACTCTATCTTTATTCTTCAGTGACCCATGGGTGGACTCAAGTAGCACAGAACTGGCACTGGTACTTTGTGAGCTCTGTGGCCATCAGCAAGCCTGCATTTTCTCATCTCCGAAGTAGGGACAGTCATTGTGCCTACTTCTTAGGGTCATTGTGGAGATAAACCACGGTAGCCTTGGTTTCTGGTACAGCGAGTCCGTAAACAAGGACTCCGGTGGTTACGCTGAGTTCTGCTCGCTTTCCTCAGCACCTTTGTATTCACAGACTTCTCATTCTTTCTCTTCATGTCTTCTACTTCCTTGTTCCCTTCCCCTCTTCCAGACACTCAGAGAAGTGAGTGAAGCGTAAGGCAGGGGATGAGCCCAGAAAGTAAAGAAAAAAGAGAAAGGAAGTAGGAAAAGAGAAAGGGATGGAGAGCGTCTGTAAAAGAGAAACATATGCTTCCTCATTTAGTTCCTAACCAAAGCATTTTATTTCACTTATGTCTTATTTTATTTTATCTCTTTATGCTAGGGAGTCAGTTAGCCTGGCTTTTTAAACCATGCTAATGATTTGTTTGATTGAATTAATTAAGTGAACAGTATTTATGTTTCATATTAATTGAGTTCTCAGGTGGCCATGCAATGTTTCTACCTTGTGTTTTATTTAATTCAGATTTTTTCTTTGAGAAATATGAACAAGAAGAGGAAAACCTGTCTGTTTGGCTATTGTCTCTGGTTATTTCCTGATGTAAACATTTGCTGAGAAATCACTTTATTAAATATTCCACTTGTAGGCTGTTTGCAGGCCTCCATAATCGAAGCATATACTCAGTCATTTCTCTGACTCTAAGCACTCTCTGCCAAAGCACACCAAACCACCTAAAGCAGGTGAGGAATGTTTCTTCTGACCTAATGGGTGAGCAAAGGCTGTTCTACGGAATGTTCCAGAGAAAACCCCAATCTTCTAGCCCTGGCACTATGAAGATGCAAACCTGAGCACATGGAAGGCATTTGGCTCTTCCCGCATCATCTCTGGCAGAGATGATGATTATACCTGGACCTCAGTGACTCCATGTCTAAAATGGGAATGATATTCCCAGCCTTGTCTGTTTCGTAATACTGCTGAAATAACTTTTCTCTTTATTTGTACTATACTACCTCAGTCCATAACCTTATAATCCTGGCCTGGACAATTACAGTAGCTGTTGTGGTATGCCCATGTTCAACATCTTTTCCATCTTCCCTGAACTACACAGTTCTAAGGAATTAATTTCCCTAAAAGTACACTTCGAAACTTGTCCAAAATGTTCTTCAATTTGTCATCTCTTGTTCAAAAAAAGGCAAGTAGTACAAAAGATAAGAGGCTGAACTTCAGAATTAGAATTCTCCCACTTACCCGTGAGAGGGAGATACTCATCCATCCATTTGACTAATATATATTGACTTCGTAACTACTGTATGCCAAGCACTGGATAAAGGTAAAGATTAAATAAAATAAAGGATGTGAGGTAGTTAATCAAGGGCCCAATTAGGTATCCAACTAATGTCATTACTACCAGGAAGAGGAAGAGGAAAGGAAGGAGGAAGTGAAATTGTCATTGTCTTCAAGTTTTGGTCCTAACTTGCATGATGCTTCAGCCACTCTGAGCTGTGCATTTGCATTTGCTTATTCTACTTTCTCCACAAACTTTCTCTACCAAAAGATGGCAAAACTGCCATCTTCTCCGCAAAGGCTGCTTCCAGAACACTTTGCTCTAACTTATACTTTTAATTTCAACACAGCTTCTTCATTAAAAGATTCATCAAGGCAAATAATTTTTTTTTAAGTCCTTACATATCATAGAAAACTTATAACCGTATCTTATATACAAAAGATGTTCAATGATAACTGGTAAGTGAATGAAAAAATGAATGAATAAAAAATAGTTGAATTTGACTATTCAAGTGAGAAAGGGAAATGTCACACAATCTCTCTGGATACGTTTTTCATGAACCCATATGTATCACAATGTGCAATTTCAGGTCAAGAAATCTGACCATCATCAAGCCTGTGTTGAGATTGACTAGGAGCTTGCTATTTAACCTTTACTAAGTGATTTAGGCTTTCTGGTCTCATACAGTCATCAGTTCAACAAATATTTGTTAAGCACCTTCTATCTGCCAATTACAAGGTTTATTTTTACCTGATTTCCCTCCTGATGGTTGGCCTTGGTAAAGGAAATTTATCTTAGTTCTTCATCTTTGGACTCAAATAGTTCCTCACACAGACTAGTTGAGTGTCTGCAAGACTGATTCATGAACAAGGCATGTATAATCTGACCATTCTTTGGACAGCATTTCTAGAAAAGAGAAAAGCAATGAGGCCGCTAGTTAGATTAACTATTAATTAAATTTGCAAAAGAGTATATGTAATGAGGTAGAAATCAAAATTGAATGTATTACATAAATTGCGTCTTTCTCAAATATGAATTGCTCATCCTTTTACAAGATCAACACAGTCAGCTGTATTTGCTATCCACACATTATACTTAATTAAACAGTTTATGTCTAGTGGGGTCAAAGGTGACCAGGAACATTTATCATCTGACAGTGATCCAGTGGCCTGTACTCTGTGCAAATGGTAGCCCTAGTTCACTGCAATAAGCAGGTGTCTGCATTAGGAAAACAGCTACCACTGTGATTTTCCCTGACTGACTCTTTGACAGTGCTAACAGAGAAGGCCAAAGGTACAGAGACATGAAGACTAGACCCTGACAAGCACTTGGCATGGATGGGGCCACTGAGTGAAGTACATACATAAATCTGCAATGCATAACGGACTATAGGCTGTCAATCTGGCACATGCCAGTGGCATTTAATTCACACAAAATATTAATTAAAAATAACGATTTTTTTTTTTTCTCACTGGCTTTTGTTACCCAGTACAGCATCATCATCTAGCCCCTGAGGAGCTATCTGTAGTTGTCTTGATTCATTCCTTCTGCCCAAGAGAGCCACGTTTGCCTCACTACCTTCAGACAAGCCTTGACTAAAGCGCTTGGAATAATGGGTCTCTCGCCTAGCAAGTCTCTGAGGAAGGAGAATCAAACATTCTCCATGTCACCCATTCCTTGTTTTAACAGCCCCTATCACCAATGTACATTTATTCCTCTTTTTTCTTAGCCACCAATAAGATATTGGGCAGGAGACATCTATTTTGGATGCTCAAAAAAATTGTTAAGTATTTCTTTAGTGTCCTTTATACCAATCCTAAGTATTACATAAGAAAGGTTAGCCAAACAATGATGAAAATCCGGTCGATTATTTGAAATCTGTGGAATCACTTAGAATATTCATAATTAAAAATAATTCTCATGGAAATCCACCAAAAACAAAGTTATTTCAGTATGTTTCATTCAGAGTGAATTCAAATGGGAAAATACTGCTGTACTTTATTTTTCAGAGGCAATTGATAAATTTTCAAGCCTAAATATCTATACATTTCAGCAAATCCAAAAAATAAATATACTGTCATAATTGTTAAGTGTATTCCTGAACAATGAAGTCTGACCATAATTAATGATTAATTCATTTGGAATTCATTATGATAATATTAAATGTGTTTAACTCATTTGATGCTTCTATAGAGAGAACAATTCTAGGCAATTCTTTTGTGATTTACTGGTTTTAAACTGTAATAGCTCTGAGCATGTGCAGGAAAATAGCTCCACATTGCCCTCTA
The DNA here is from genome assembly GCF_014176215.1 of Rousettus aegyptiacus. Taxonomy (NCBI): domain Eukaryota; kingdom Metazoa; phylum Chordata; class Mammalia; order Chiroptera; family Pteropodidae; genus Rousettus; species Rousettus aegyptiacus. The sequence continues at coordinate 79,454,010 of NW_023416287.1, forward strand.
GTGGTGCACTGGTAAGTAACACTCCTTATGCATGGAGAGAAAACTCTCATTCTCCTTTGCTCCCCAGTTCACTCTCATAACACCTTTCCCCTCAGTATACACTCTAATGAGATGCCTCAGTCACAATATAAAAGGGAATCAAAGCAACATATTCCTCTGTCCACCTTTAACTGATAACCGACTGATAATTGTATTGCCGTTGTTCAGGCTAATTCAGTATTGGATCAAGTTTTATTGGGCCATGAAAAGATCCTATTACTTTCTCAGTAGATCCAGATGCAGTTTGACCGAAGCACTATACTGAGGCCAGAGAGAGCCCAAAAGATGTTAATGGGTAGGTAGAGTATGAAGAGCATAACAAAAAGCTCCTTGAAAAATACTAGACAAAAGGGGTTATGGAGTCATTTCCAGGTCTTCTATTTCCTAGGTAGTTCTGTGTTACTTTAGAAAAAGTGAACTCACTTGAACTTCAGATTACTGACAGCAAGAAAACACTGGACTAAAAGGTCTCCAAGACACCTAGCTCCAGGCAGTATTCTTATACCAGTTTCAACTCTGTTGTAAATCTGATTACCTTTCCTAAGGCTAAGTCATTACCATTTTTCATTTAAATTTAAGGTTGGTCTATCCTAAGGTGTTCACAGCATAGTTGGAACTTACAGAATTTAGCGATTAGTGCAATTCATTAACCCAATAGCTAATAAATAAATATTTCCTCTTATAGGGGAAGCAGCTCACCAAGTAGAAACCTTTTGACTCTATTAATGTAATTTATTTTATTTTCCTCACTAAACTGTGAGTATTGTGTCATTATAGTTTGAAATGTCCATATCTTTAACCCTAATATTTAGGGCACATAAAAATTTCATGAAGGAAAATCCATCTAATCAATTTTCAAAGAACACTATCAGAGATAAATTCACTCATTTTAAAAGCTTTTTGATTGTAAAATAAAACTCAAGGAAAATCCCATGCAACAAATGTATATAGCTCAATGAATTATTATAAATTTGAATTGAACAATTTTCGGGGCTCTGTTTCCTGCAAACTGGCATTTGGATCTGGAGGTTTTATTGGACTAAGTAGTTCTGATTTTTTTGGCAAGACTCTGGAGGGTAGTGTGTTCTTTGATTAAGAGTTACATAATGTCTAGATGTCTCTTTTTTATCTTAGTGATTATGAATGCTTAATACCTAAATCAGTTTGTTCTTTGGGGCTGCATAATAGCAATATTTGAATTCTATATTTGCTTTTATTTGTTAGTTAGAATAATATCACCGGGAGATGCGTCTCCTCTTATGTAGTTGGTTACACAATAATAGAGAATATTTAAGAAAGCATGATAAGTATTTGATTTTTTACCCAGCTTCAAAGATAATAATTTGATTCTCTGTCAATCTGAGAAGTGACCAACTCTTATTATCCTTTGAAATATCTTTATGAAACCATGCATTCATATATATTTGTTGAGGTTCAATTTATTGCAATTTGTATCTTTATTGAAGCTCAGATTGTCCTCATCTTTGGTCTGTGGGAGCCTCTTCAAGTTGATTCCTGAATCCATTTGACATGACCCTGTTTATCTTTGTTGTTTTCTTTCTATTCGGTATGTCAAGATGATTCAGGTTTAATTAATATGAGCCTGAATCATCTCAGACTAGAATCAGCCTGTTCTCCAACAAGCCCTTGTTTCTTGCACTGTGAAATATTTTCTTCAAAATCCCAACCAGGATGCTAGGGATGCTCATTGTTATTGAGTTAATGTTTCTGTACTTTTTCAGTGGACAGAACTAGAAGAAATAAAATACCTTTTGAGTTTAATATTTCTAATTAAATTTTAGAAACACAATGCTTAACATCTTCTATTTTAAATCTGTATGTTCTTTTGTCTACACCAACAATCTGGTTCTCTGGGAAACGAGATGATAGAATTAGTATTTCTTACGATTACTCATTTGCTTTATCCCATATTACATTAGTCTCAGAATACTAATAATGATAGTATCTCCATTGATAGTAATTATTGAAACATTTTTGCATATGCTATCCCTATTCTTCCTTAGTTTTGTCTTATGACCGTAGTATATCTACAATATCAGAATATGTAGCCTTATAAAATAAAATCTCTTCCTTTAAACCTTCACTTAGTCTTAGTTCATTAAATTTATTTTCAGCAGTTAGCTCAATAACCCCCCTTGGTCATTTCAGATGTCTAAAGCTCATTTTCTCGTAGTTCTCAGGATCAGGGGAATAATATTCCTGATTACTTGCAAGTTGGTAACAGTTTGGGTGTGCTCATTATATTTAAAATTAACTTTTTTTGACTGTAGAATCCTTGAATCACATTTTCTTACCTCAAATCTCAAATAAATTACTTCAATTTCTTTGGCATAAAATGCTGCTGTCAAAAAGTCTGATAATTATATAATTTCCCCCCTTATAAGTAATGTATTCTCTCTGTTTTGATGCCTAAAAGTTGTTTTTTTTTTAAGCAAGCAGAAATTTCTTGAATTATAGTTTTAGTGTTCATTCTGTTCATTTTCTTTGGTTTTCTTCCTCAAGGACATTACTGGTACGTTTAGATCTTTGATCTCTATTATTTGTCACTTTCTCCTGAATTCTTTTTCCTTCTTTCTAAATTTCTGTTTTGTTTTTGTTTTCTCTTTGTTGTGTTTATTTGTTTATCTAAATACTCTTTTTTTTTTATCTAAATACTCTTTTTTTTTTACATTATTTTTTCTCTTGCATATAATTCTTTCTTGAGTTACACCACTTTATTTCTGAGTTGTTTCTAATTCTAATTTATTAGTCTTGCATATCTGGCATTTTATATTCCTATGTTGGTCAGCTCATTTTGAAATAGTAAATTGCAGGTTTTATCCATTTTTCTTGTGTATCTTTGTGTGTGTGTGTGTGTGTGTGTGTGTGTGTGTGTGTGTGTACTTGTCTATTGGAGTAAGATACTCCTCATTTTATTCTGTAAGGAAATGTTGCTTTCTTTTGTGATTTGTTTCTCTGCATTTCCAGAAATTCATACAGGTTTTCTTCATACACAAAGCTCTATCTCTTGTTTTCATTGGACCAGGGCTGGTATCTTAGCAAACCAGAGCCTGTGGGTCAAATCTGGCCCAGATTCTGTTTTTGTTTGGGCCCCATTGAACTAAGAATGGCTTTTATATTTTTAAAGTATTATAAACAAACAAAACAAATGCCAGAAAACAAACAAACAAACAAAAAATCTTACATATATGACAGAAGCAAAGTGGTCTACAAAGCTAAAATATTTCCTCTCTGGACTTTTTATAGAAAAGCTGGCTGACTCCAATACACACTGAAAACTACGGCATTTCTTTCTAAGTTTCCTGCTTTTATCTGGACTTTCTCATGCCTTCATTCCTGTTGCTTCTGTCCTGCTCAAGTTTTAAGTGTGTTGCCAGGAGTCTGTCCGCAGTGTGAACCTTGGCCTGGAAAGGAGTCTTTGCGGGTTAATTCTGAGTATTATATTTACCATCTTCAAACTAGTCTGCCACACTTTCTAGCATTACTCAGTAATTCTTTTAGAATAATCATATTTTCAGATTCAATTCTTCCCTCTGATTTCTCTCACACAGATCCTGAGAACACACAGGTCCTTCCTGTGGTTTTAGTGGTTGCATTTTAGGGTTCAAGGGTATAGCTCGGCACCGAGTTTTGTTGCCAATGATCAGATGCTTTCAATTTTCTATCTAGCCATTTGATTTCTTTTTTGCGTGAAGATTTAGGAAGCTGAAGAAATATTCAAGAAAGCATATTGCCACAGCTGCCACCTTCTTCCCTGAATCAAACTCACTCAGTTTTAAAACACAATTTACTTAACAGGTCATATTAGATTTGATTTCAGGAAAATGTTTACCCTGAGTATTTCCGTACACTAAATAAACCAACATGTTCATATTCTTTCTGTTTTTCTCCAGAGTCAAGTTCCCATTATGTAATCTCCCTAAAAGCGTTCAATAATGCAGGAGAAGGAGTGCCTCTTTATGAAAGTGCCACCACCAGATCCATGACAGGTAAGCTAAAATAATCTTCATGTGACATGTAGTCAGTGTTTGAGTTATGCTGGAGGGGGAAAAAAAAAAAAAACTAAAGCAAAATAAAACAAAATACAAAGAAAAAAATCTATATAATCAAGTTCTGAGCCCTGTGTGTGTGGACACACACACAAAATTTATTTTTTCCTTTGGTTTTCAAAATGAAGTGAGAGAAATTCAGTCTATATATTAGTACATAGACTTAAAGAAAGAGATCTCTCATTCTCTCTCTTCTCTTGTCTTCATATTTTGGTGACCTGATATCACTTTTTATTCTCCTGAGCATCCTGTCTCAAATCAATGCAATTTTGGCAAGAAGGTCTCTGTACAAATGCCCGAAAGGACACTTGCTTCTCTGCAGAGGGTCCTTCAGGCTAGCATGACGACAATGGGCAGCCCTGCTGGTGCTGGCTTGGACTGGGCCAAGTTACGCAGGTAGCTTCTCCCTGAGCTAGGCCTACAGGTCACCCGATAGTGTCCTGGGCCTATGGACATTGGTGGGTTTGGCTGCTTCAAGGCCTTCTTACCTCTAGAAATTCCTATGCGATCAAGACTGTAAAGGCGGCACACAGAAAATGGGCTCAAGAAACTGAAAAGGAGATGGGTAAGAAAGTGAGATCCGAGCCATTTATGGAGACTATTTGTGAACAAGGCTGAGCTGACTCTGAAAGAGTCAGTGGAAAGTCACATGACCACCACCAATAGTCTTATGCCAGAAATCTGAAAGATTTCCATCTCTTTAATAAATACTTTGATCCTAACTCCTTTCAAAATCCACAACCCTCAGACCTCAGATAACATATCTGCTATTTTTACCTAATGAGAATAAAAGATCTAAGAGCAGGATTTGATAGTGAACACCAGAGAACATGGAAAATTACTGAGTGCCTGGGTATAAAGTTCTGACAAGTAAGTAGGAACATAAATGAACATAAAATAAATAGTGGAATCCTGTGAGTTCTGCTAAATTTATGTGAACTTTTTCTAAATGCATAAGCTCCATTCATAGACTATTTTGAGGATACAGTTATTATGTGCATTTACAGTTATATGATTGTTTTGAGAGCGTAACCTCACTTTATTGATTCAAGATTTTCTTGTAGAGCAGAGTTATTATTCCAGAGTCTACTTGACTCTTTGGCTATTTGTTTTAAGGTCTACGATCTATCTAAAGTGGTAAGCAAAATTAAGGGTACATGTCAATATGTTCCTTTATCTGTGGACACAGTATAAATATATATATATATATCTTTCATTGTGTTCTCAGAGAGGTTCATAACTCCCCAAGAAAGGTAAATAAGTATTTTTGAATTATATAAGCCTAAAGATATGTAAGAATTATATAAGCCTAAATTATATATATGAATTGTATAAGCCTAAAGATATATATATATAACAAACGGCATTACTTAAAATTAGAGGGATACATTCTGGAACTGAGACTCCAAAAAAATCAGCAAGCCATGAAAAATATACTATTCTAAAATCCAGAAACAGCAGGATTGAGTATTACCATTTCTTGAAGTAGAAGTACTACTTTTAAAATGTTACTGTTCAACATATTATCTCTAAATATAGACGGATGAGGCAAATAGACATCAAGAGTGGAAGAGACTTGATGGGTGGGGGTCAAGGATTTTCACTTCCCCATATTCTCTTGTTCTGCCCGCAGCAAAGTTTTCTGAGAGATAGCAAGCCCCTTCGGCTGTAACCCGTGCTTCCCATAACCTTCATTTAGTGAGTCTTCTCTCCCTACCTCTGGGAAAGCAGTTGCTCATTAGTGGGTGACTTTGAGTTTGTGATTGGGTCGCACAGAATTATACTATGGCCAGTCTTTTAAAACTCTTATATTCTCACCAAAACTAAACCCCAGAAGGAAGGGTTACTTATGTGATCCCCCCCCATCAAAAAAAACCCACAACAACACCAACAAAAAAAGCAGTCAACTTCTGAGCAGCAAGTAGTAGTAGCAGAGATAGTAGAGTTCAGATAAATTAAAGAGAAGTTGCTCAGAAAGAACCATTTGTGGCGTTATTCGCTCCTTTTCCCTTAGCATTTGTTGTCTTCTTTAATTTTCAGAATATGGCATTCCCTGAGTGCTTTCTAAAACACCAGTGATCCATAAGACATTTTTTTTTTCTGATATGACTCTAAATCTAATGGAGCTGAGGAATGAAATGATAGCAAAAGTTGGAGATTGTGTAAGGAATTTTTTTATTGAAGACAAGTTCATAAGGAGTTGAAGAGGAACAACTTCCTGAAAGTGGAAGACTTACTTTTTTTGTGTTTCCACAATAGAGAATTGTGGAAACAATGTCATAGAGAATAAAGGACAAGTAAATGGAATCGAAGGTTAAGGTTCCAGGAGAAACTCTATCCATAAATGTGTCATGTGCCATATAGTGCCACATAGAAGGCTTATGCAGAGTATTCCCATGAGCAGTCTTGGAAGAGGCCCGTATACAGTAAATAAAAAATCAGAGGCAATTAATGCATCAGCCTAGAATGAGCCTCAGGCTCTGCTGTCTCCCACACGCATGTGCTCATAGACGTCGGTACACGCTGAAGCCTCGTCTCATCCCAAACATACAGGGTTAGAGCTTAGGCAGGTTTCACCAGGTCACATGGGTAGATGGAGTTTCATTTTAGCCGTAAAGCCTTTTATTTCTTATTGTTGCAAGAACAAGACATTTTGAGCCTGGAGAAGGAAAAAGGGCAGGAGAATAATGAGGTGCGTTGTTTGTATTTGTTTTATCTATGTGTAAATGAAGTATGATCCAGATTTAAAATTCTATTATTTTTTAAAAGCTCTTTTGAAGATAAATATATTGACTGGAAATTCATGGTCTCTTACCAAAACATCTATTAGGAAGTGAATAGGTTTCTTTTCTTAGCAAAATGTTTGAGGGTATATTTTGTTTATTTTTATTTTTTATTTTGTTTGTTCATTTTTTGAGTATAATCAGTGGAAATCAGTGATATATAAGGCACCCAGGAGTATGAAAAAAAAAACTGAAAATAAGTTTTTTAACAACAGAAAAATGTTATTTAATAACTTAAGTGGTTTCTCTCCTGAGGAAAAAAGATAATTAGTAATATATGTAGCATACATGTATTTAGAGCAGTGATTGCTATCCACTAGAATATTCTGCTGTGTTGGGAGTGCTCTATATGGTAGGCACTATGCCCATATGGACCATTAAGCCCTTGAAATTGGCTATGCAACAGAAGAAATAAATTTTAAATTTTATCTAATTTTAATGAATTTTAATTTAAATTGTTTGCGTAACTAGCCGCTATTGTATTGGACAAAGGAGCTCTAAAAGAGGTGGCAAATAAAATGATAAGCCATGCCTGAAAAAAAAAAGTCCTTAAAAGAATCAAGAAAAATTTGGCCAAGGGTAGAAATTTTTGAATTATATAAGTCAATAGATAAATGGCAACAAATAGCCTTTCTTGAAAGTTAAAAGAGATGCATTCTGGAACTGAGGTTCCAAGAAACTCCCAACAAATCATGAGCATATTCTAAAATCTGATCAGCAGGATTCAGTGTTATCATTTCTTAAAGTAGAATCACTACTTTTCAAAACTTTATGTATGGTACCTGTGAAAGGTTACAAAGTTATTACAGGTTGACCAACAAAACTAGATTAAGCAAAGAAGCAACAAATAGAGTAACTCTTGAATATAGGTTGATCAAAAAGTAGTCGGTAATTCAGAAAAGGCTCCCATATGTATAACATTCTTCTTGGAAAGTTGGCTAAGAATAGAAACAAGTAAGCAAGGCCGTACCCACTATAGTTTGGCAAATGCCTTCCACTGATGCACCAACCTGATAACTGATTGGAATCCTTCTGGAAGCTGCAGTGCCTTCAGCTCCCCCTTCATCATTTCATAAATCCATTTGGCTTTAAAGGAGCCCTTAATAAAAAGACACATCAAAGGAAATATGGAAAGCCTGGGCTCTGTCATTAAATTTTAAACACACATTTTTCTTTCTCTCTTTCTCTTTTTTTCTTCCCTTTTGTTGTTTTTGTTTTCGGGTTTTATATTTTGCTCCAAAGACCATAGCCCAGTAAACTGCTAAATAATTCATTGGAAAACAGAGTGATGAGTAGGGGATAGGCATTTGAAATGCAGTGGACAAAGTGAAGTAATCATCAAAACCAGCCAGCAGCCGATGTGCTTGGAACTAGGCTGTTTAAAAATAAAAATTCTGTAGATACACTTTTTCCGATACTCTACATTTTAGTAGGTCTCGTCTCCTGAGAGTTCATCTCGTTTTTTGTTAGTGAGACTACACATTACATGATTTAAAGATAAAATATTAAAAATTTAAATGTCTTAGGTAAAAAATAAAAGCTCAAAATTGGTCTCTTGCTATGGCCACAAAATAAGCTCTTCTGATTCTGATATCCCTAGCATAAAAACAAGTACAGGATTTTTCTAGAGAATTTTATAAAACATATACACCATTATGCAGATTCTGATTATGTTATAGACAAAAGTCAGCACGAATCTCATCAGTCTCTAGCTAGTTCATTGTGTCTCCCTACCAAATAATATAGTCTTTCCATGAAACTTGAAATTTTAGAACAAGAAGTATAAATGATAGAAATGCCTTAAAAGACTAAAAATGTAGTTGTCTCCGTGAAAATGTGGATAAGATGGGCACTTCTACACTTTGTCTAAGGACTTCAAGAAACCCTGCTTCACCAAGTGCTACCTGAAACCTAGTTATTAGACACATCAGTGGACCAAGTGAGCCATGGACTTGGTCAGTCTGGCTTTGCACAGTCACAGCCTCCGACAGATTACTGAAGAACTCAGGGCGCTTTGCTCTTATTTTTTGTTTGTTTCTTACCTAAATAGTATGTATGCAGATATAAGCTAAGAAATAATGAAAGTATTAGAGAAGCCAAATCAAGTTAGAGGAGGAGAAAAACAAACCCCAAAACAGATATTAGATAGGCATTTATTTCCTTTGCAAGAGGAAGTAAACCAGACACTTTTTTTATCCTGTTATTTTTTTCTGTATGGTTACAAATCTCATACTTTCTCTACTAGATCTTTTAAGAAGCAATGCACAACATTCCAAAAAGAAATGGCCTTTTTAAATATATAACTAGAAGTGACAGCCAAATTGATAAAAACACTCCAAGGAAATGAGTAAATTATAGAAAATAGCTATTATTGTAATATAGCAAGCAATACTGTTGCTAATGAGTTTTCCGATTGAATTAATTATATTTTTTTCTGTTCTTCTCATGTTCCCTTCCATCATTATTGCCATGCATTTAACTCATTTCGATGTGTTACCACTGATATTTATTTTTTAACTCTTTTATTTACGTATTTATTCGTTTGTTTCATTTGGTGGGTTTTTAAACCCAGACCCCACTGACCCCGTTGATTATTATCCTTTGCTTGATGATCTCCCCACCTCGGTCCCAGATGTCTCCACCCCCATGCTCCCACCAGTAGGTGTACAGGCTGTGGCTCTTACCCACGATGCTGTGAGGGTCAGCTGGGCAGACAACTCTGTCCCTAAGAACCAAAAAACATCCGAAGTGCGACTTTACACTGTCCGGTGGAGGACCAGCTTTTCTGCGAATGCAAAATACAAGGTGAAGTTCTAACTGATAGTATGAAATTTTAAATGAACTATCATTTGTTTAATACATTGTTTTAAATGCTTTCTGAACTGTCATGAATCATTTTGCTATAGTGACACTAAATGGAAAAACAAAGCATTTTAATAACTCAGTATCTAAAATTAGCATGGGGTTCAATTCTAAAGCAAGGTAAAGTAAAAAAAATCAAGAGCTGTAAAATGGTATTTAAATTCCACCAGATGCTGGATTTGTACAAATAATTTGATAAATACTTCTATACAAAGGAATGCCATTTTCCTTTGAAAATAGCAGGGCTATTTTCATTTTCTGGTTAGATTTTGATGTCTTTCTTTTCATTGGGAATCTAGATTGACAGAGGAGTAATCTTACAGTGAATATGACTGGGAATACACAACTTGAAGATCTTTATAACATCCTTAGAAAGCACTCTTAGAAGCCCTTAGCATCTACTTCCGTTATGCCATGAAACACCCTCATGTGATAAAGAAAACCCACGATGCACTCTTTCTCTTAACTAATGTGACTTAGACAAGCCGTTTGTTCCTGTCCTATCACCCAGTCATCTCACAGCCCCCCTAAGAGCTCCTTAGAGATACGTATTTGAGGCAGTGTCTTACTAATTTCAAATCTCTATCAGCCAGCCACAACAACTCCAACAAACAGTTACATACTAGGATGATTTTCTTAACTCCTAAGCCTGCCGTGGTGTCAGTATATACAAACAATACACAAATATAGACGAAAATGAGAAGATCAATGAATGATTATCAAGCAGCTACTGTGCACCTAGAACTGTGCTATGAGACCATTAAAGAATGTCTCGCTTTATATACAGATTGCCCAATTCTAAATTTTACTTTGAAAAATGTTATGCTCCTAATCTCTATACTTCGTAGATATATTCACGCCACATAAAGGCCGTGGGTACTTTGCCAGTATGTGAAATGTTCTGAAGGACAGTGGTTGTTCTCTGCAGAATAGTTTGAGTTCCACAATTTCTTCAGGAAAAATATTTCAGTTGAATAGTTAGTACAGTAGACACAGAATTACTGAGTCTCACAAAGAATGCTGTAAAATGGCACCTGACTCAAAAACTATCTTCTGTAAGGACAAGCTGACTTCTCTCATGGATCGTAGTTTGGGAACAGAAAAAAATATATATATCTTAACTGTTTCTCTCTCCGTCATCTTCCCTGACCTAAAGCTTTCAACCACTGGCATTCCATTCCCCTTCTCGTATACGCACAGTCTATATCCACACCTTGAGAAAAAGAAGGGTTAGGGGAAAGAGTTGAGTAAGTTGAATAGCAAGGATAAATGTAGAACATACCTGGTCCACTAGAAAGACGTAAAATAAATTTAAATTTTACAAATAATGGTAATAGAATGCTTTGGTTTTGCATTTTGAACTTTTCGAACCACTGTCATATCTGTTATTTCATCTCCTTCTCTGCAGATTTGTAAGGCAGGCAGGGCACTGACATGATAGAGGGGGTGGAAATACATACACAGAGTCAAATGACCTGGGCTCAAGAGTTGACTTTGCTGTGTCCTGTTATGTCACTTGCTCAACCTCACTTTTCTCATCTATGTGATTGGGATATTCACAGCTGCTATAAAAAGAATAAGTAAGATTGTTCATAGTTAAGTATGTATTTAGATGTGTTTATTAAGAGATAGGTGGGCTGTATAATTTGACAAAAATTTCCCATTAAACTAGAGCTGGACTCAGATGACCTGATGGCATTATCCAGGGCTCTCCTTGCCGGAGTACTTTTCTACTTCCTTTAATCTCAAAGCAAACCATAATCCAGACATGCATATCTTGATTGTCCAAGACTCCATATTGGTTTCTCTTTACAAATAGAGAAATGTTCTGTAATCTATTTTCTACTAAAGTGATTAATCACATAATGTTTTATATGAATTTCATTCAAAATACATTCATTATTGACTAGTGCTTACCAATTATAGCACAGGTATTATAGAAGATAAAAAAAAAATAGTTATACAAGACCAAGTCTCTGCCCTCAAGATACTGACAGCTCAATACAGAATATAACACATATCTAAAATTATATGTCACATTAGGCGATGCATGAAATAGTGTAGCTAACATTTCTTTAATACTTAATCTAGGCCTGATGCTACATTTTGTTTCACACTTTAATGCTATGGTTATCTGTTTTATAGATGATGAAACTGAGGCTTAGAAATGTAGTACCTGGGTATTCTATGTTCACAAAAATAACTGGCCATAATTTTTCAAAGTACTTGTAGGCTGGTGATTTATGATGAGCAGTCACTTTCCATAAGGTTCCTGAGAAAACTTAGTGAATTCATGGAATTTGTGAAAGGCAAGTGTGTCATTCTACGATACAAACAAGGACAGTATTGCTTAGTGGCCTCCCAAGTGCCAGTGGTCCAGTGGTGTCTATGCTCAAAGAAACATTACTCATGGTCCCATCTCTCTCCTTATTTCTGTTCTCTGAGACTTAGAGGCATTCATAATGAGAGTGAAGGAGGGCAGGATGGGAAGCTATACATCAGCATGTCCGATACTAGCTGCCCATTTTCTCTTTTATTTGATGAGATTCCAGCTTCCCGAGTCTACAGAGTATATTTACATTTATCTAAGGCACACATTTTTACAGCTATTTTTAAGAAGACCTTCTGAAAGATGTTTATGAGGTCATCATTTTAATAGGATGGATGGACACATCATCGAAATGTTATTAGTACAGCTAAATATTTATTTGGTTTTGTAATGAGATGTAGGGTTTTCATAGCTATAATTTAAGAAGGATTGATAGTAGAGTGAAAAAAATATGCCACACTAGAGAAATAAGGGAGGAAGTGGGTATTGTCATACGTAGGTGGATTAAAGGAGCTGTCCTTGATTATCTACACATAGATATATAACAAATATAATAAATATAAAAGTAAAATTTTTAACTTTAGAAGATCAATATCTAAATGGCAAGTATAAATTGATATTTATAAGAGGCATAAATAGTCTTAAATTTGCCTGATCATATGGAAAATAAGGATTAACCTAGGAGATTAACCTGTTTTTTCTTCATTACTATTTTGATCTTTTGAGTAAGTAATAAAAACAGATAATTTACTTTCTACTAAAATATATTTAACTTGTTTAAACAACAAAAAATGGATTCAGAAAACGGGTAATATTAACACTAATGGAATCTTTTAATATGTATCCAATTCGTTGTTCCCTTCCTGATCAATCGTTCCAATGACCATACTTAAATGTGTTTAATGTGACGTATGCACAAAGGAAGAAAACCACATGATACAGTGTTGCTTTTGTTCATTTTCTTTATGATAGTCAAATAGATCCTTGAATCACTAAAGGTTTGCACCATAAAGCCTTTTTTCAGAAATCATAAGCAGAACTCTGAAAAACAATAATGATGATCTATGTAAAATGTAGAGCATTAAAACCTCAGAAATCTTTTTTCATTATTATAAATAAGTTGAAGAGTCAATACAGATAACCTTAAAGATGGAATTGATGGAAGGATATAGAATTGGTCTTCTCACTGTGGTTCGTGTCTCACTTGGCAAAATGTATCCGCTAGTTGCCCCTTTGAACAACATAACACCTGATTTTGACCATCCTGTTTTGGACGTACATTCATCTGTTGTAAACTAGTTGACAGGGAGGAAGTAAAGTCCGTGCTGTGTCCTAGCTCTCTAGACTCCATTTTTATTGGCTTATTTGATAGTTTATTTTTACATGTTTTGATTTACCAAGTTGATAGAGTTCATTTTTTTTTCTTTGCTTATTTCCCACTTGTATAGTCAGAAGACACAACATCCCTGAGTTACACAGCAACAGGCCTCAAACCGAACACGATGTATGAGTTCTCGGTCATGGTCACAAAAAGCAGACGGTCAAGCACGTGGAGCATGACTGCACACGCCACCACGTACGAAGCAGGTACGTGAAGAAAGGCTTCAAAAGTTCTGCTTTTGATATTTGCTTGTGGCGCTTTCCGGGGTCTGTGGAAGTTGGAATACAGTGCATTGTAATACATAAATTACACCTTTTCTAAAATATTTTATGCTTTACAGTTCATTACACTTTTAGAAATCTTTTTTTTTTTTTCTAGTACATTTAGGTCAGGACAGAAATCTAGGCATTGAACTCTGTCCAAAGCATTTGTGTCTTTGATTAATGAGCATGGTTGGTATATACTTTTTTTGGAAAGAAATTAGATACAAAATAAAACATTGCATTATAACTGTAGTCTCATGAGTTCTTAACCTAAATAACCTCAGCTGGATATGAGAAGAACTTTCCAGGCAGTCATGTTCACTCTTTGGAAATAAGAAAACACAATGGAAAACCATCATGCCATTTGAAATACTTCAAATCTAGGGTAAATGCAATTCACTGTAAATTTTACCAGTCACATTCACTATGGATCATAAACATTGCATTTATAACCTTAACAGATATGCAGTATGCTTGGCATTTATAGTTCACAGAGATTCAACGTCTGAAGAGTATGAGGATTAACATGCATTTTGATTGGTTTCATGTATTGTATTATATTTGGGGATAAACTACACCACATTTCCAAATTTTAAAAACTTATGACAATAAAATTTTTCTCTGGGTAAGTTGAATTTTTCTTTCTACTCGAATTTGTCCTGTGGCATTACAATTCTAATGTTCATTTTAGGCTAAATCAGAGAGTTCGCTCTGAACATTTTTACATTTTTGTGGCTACTTCTTTCTATAAAAAATTTCCTAGAGTATCTGATTGAATTCCAGCATCCCATTCTTCTATTTTACACATTTACATATATTAACTCTTTCTCCTAGAATTCTACCCTAGATGCCAGTGTTCACGCCTTCTTAGGCAAGCTGCATGGGTTATGCTCTATGAGGAAAATAAAGGCCTGCTCTTCCATTTTACTTAAAATGAGATGAAAAGAGTTAAATGTAAATCAGTAAGACATGTGGTCTTCCCTGAGTGGAAGAAGAGCAGTAATTTCCTCTTAAAGCAAACAAATTCATTCACTTTTCCCTTTCATAAACTTAAAATGTACACCGACATCTGAGTTGATAAATGTACCCTACTGATTTCTCATCAACTGCCTAATCTTATAGGGACACCAGCGGTGAAACCCATTGCTGACCAAAAGATATTAACTTTTAGAAATATGGTTAGTAGGAAGGGTGACTGTCAAAACAGATAATGATCTGGACAAAGGTGTAAATAGTATGTGGATGAGATCTCTGGGTGATGATGAGAAGCAAGAAGTAATTCGCAAGTGTCTGCAGGTTTTATAACTGTGAGAAGGAAATGAAGTGAATGAAATGACTTTAGGGTTTGCTTCTAATTCTGCAGTAACTTAAAGTCTGGGGCTGGTGCACTGCATTGTTATGCACTTGTGCTGAAATCGCTCATGATAAGGATGAGGGCAGCAGGCAAATTGTTGAAATAAAATGTCCTGTCCAAGTGATAACATCCTTAAGTAAAATAAAAACAACTGGAAGGACACCTGAAATCATGAGATCTTGGAAAAGGACAGGAACCAGCAGTACTCCCAGGCTTTCCAGATGAGGAATTATTGGATTGTCCCCTCAGGGTGCTGCTGTCACGATGGTTTGACTGTCTGTGTTTTTCTTCCCTGTATTAACTTTCACTTTCCCAGACGAGAGAATCACACAGCTAAAGAGAGAGTGGGTCGATGGCAATGAAGCTCACATGACACAGAGGAGAGCTTGTTCCCAAAGGAAAAAGCTAAGTCCTTCTCTAAAGGAAACAGGAAGGGGTGGGACATTGGACAGTCCACATAACAAATACCCAATACAATTTCCGTGACTGAAAATCTAAATCTTGACTGTTCCCTTCCATTCATGCACTTAAAAGAAATTCAAGCATGGAAGAAACTGAGAACCAACGAACCACAGGGTAGCGCTTGTCCAGTCAATTGGCATATTATGAGTTTCCAGTAATGTGCATTGGTAATGCCAGGTCTTGAGATAGGATCTTGGTATAAAAAGTAAAAAAGAATACAGCCTATATTTGTGAGAGAATTACAATCAAATACGGAAGAAAAAGATTTTTTTAAAAAACAGAAGTAATATGAGAATCACAAAATTTTGGGCAAGTTGGAATCAGAGCAAATAGATTTAAGTATAAATTCTGTCTGGAGATATAGGAGAGATTTCACAAAAGAAGTAATGATTGAGCCTGGATGGATCACCAGGCACCCAATTCAAGGTTTTCCAAAACAACAACATATACAAGAATATGCAAGTAAGTATCAAAAATATGTCTTCAAGGGACACCTATGAATGGTTTGGAGTAACTGGAGCACAGTATTCTTGGGACAAGGGGCAGCATGGCTGTAAAAGAAAGCATAAA
Organism: Rousettus aegyptiacus; assembly: GCF_014176215.1. NCBI lineage: Eukaryota > Metazoa > Chordata > Mammalia > Chiroptera > Pteropodidae > Rousettus > Rousettus aegyptiacus. Next base: position 79,470,123 of record NW_023416287.1, read on the forward strand.
GCCTCCAGGGCCTAGTATTTATTATCGTTATTTCTTTATATTTCATGCAAACAAGATGGATGGTCAGTGACGACTTTCTAAAAGAGCATCGCAGGCAGAACCCAGGAGGCTGCAGAGGCACAGACCAGAGACAATCTGTTTGACTTACTAGGGATCTCTAGAGTTGTTAGGGCCACATTCTGTTCCAGATATTGGGGAATAGCCTACAGTTCATATGATAATGCTAAACATTTAGCTATTGATTTCAGTACCAGAATCTCTATTTAACCAACATTCACAAGGCTTGAGGAAAAAGAAAAAACTTGCAGGACATCTGAAATAGATTGTCAGATTTTTTTTTTTAATAACTAACTCTTTAATGTATTATTTGGCTAGCTAAAGTTGAAGAGTCATTTTATCTCATTTGAATACAATAACAGATTCAGTAAAGCAATCTAATCATTGTTTGACTGTTTTCTAAAGAAGCATCAATTTGAATCTTAGCACATTAAAGAAAAAGCAGACTATTCTGACTAGTAAAAAATATATATATATATCTTTTAATTTCTTCCATAATCAGAAGATTCCTTATCATTGTTAGTATAATGCTCTAAGTTAGTTTGTGACTATATGTTACTTTCTATCTGTGGCTTAGAAAATATCTTGAATGAACTCTTTATGAGCTAAGCCTTCTTTAAGATAACATTGCCTCTCTGGTATTTTGTTATAACGTATCTTTTCTTGCATGAATGTCCTCGTTCTGATTATATATATAAATATATATAATCTCTTTACTCAGGATCATCTGCACCAAACTTATCCTGTCTTCTTCTCCTCCTCCTCTCCTTCTCCATTTCTCCATTTTTCCTCCTTCTTCCTTCTCTTCCAGCTCTCTCTCTCTCTTTCTCTCTCTCTTTTTTTTTAATTTAAAGGTATTAAGAACCTTGTCAGGATATTACAAATAGGTGCAGCTTTAATTAACCTGGAATCATAGAGGTTTTGAGAATCAGGACATTGGAAATAAAATAGTATGAAGAATATGAATGTTTGATGTCTCCTCTATTTGGAATTCTGTTTAGGAAGAGAGAAACTGGAAATAGAGTTTTGATAATGCACAGACCGTGTACTGTATGATGTGGCCCCCAACTCTTGGGCTGTGGACTGGTACTGGTCTGTGGCCAGTTAGGAGCTGGGCTGCACAGCAGAAGATGAGTGGTGGGCCAGCAAATGAAGCTTCATCTGTATCTGCAGCTACTCCCCAGCGCTAGCATCACCACCTCAGCTCCACTTCAGATCATCAGGCATTAGATTCTCATAGGAACACCTGTCTCTAATGCAAAAAATGTTGGGGACCAATGGAAGAACCAAAGGGAATGGCAAGAGTGAAGAGGAGTTCAGAGTTAGGATCACATTGTTCCTAACTTGTACTATGCAAGCATCTCTGTGCAGACATCAGGAAATGCCTCAAGAACCTAGACATAGAACTTAGATATGTTCTGGCATTACCTCTGCCAAGCTAAGGGTAACTTAAAAGTCTATTGGTGAAAGACTTTGCACATTATGAGCTGCCTAGAGTAAAATCTAGCTGCATTTCAAAACATAGGAAGTAAGAAAGCAGGTCAAATGAAGCCTAGAAGATACTGGACTGGCATGGCCAGTTTGTGCCATCTTTGAAGTCTGTAAAAAAAAAAACAAAAAACAAAAAAAAACCCAGTAAATTTCAGAGTTCTTATTGGCATGATTTAATGATGCATGGATCAGGTGCCAGCCTGTCTAGCAAATAAAAAGGCGTCTTGAGGCGCTGTACAAAAATAGAAGCTTTTTATGGGCAGAAGGGGGTGGAAAAAGGAAATTTCTAGGCAAGAATGGATTGTTTCAGGCAGATTCATCTTTTTTTTGGAGAAGAGCAGGGGTCTGTCAGGCAGATGACCTCTCTAGTGCTGACCAGGTAATTCTAGATTTGGTTAAAGACTGCATTCCTGGGAGGGGCTGAACAGCAATTAAATGTTTGCTGATTTGGGTCTTATCACAGTAACTCTAATTTGGGCCTGTGGTTTCTTTTTTTAACAAGTATATTTAAATTCGTGTTGAACAGAACATAGGGGAGGAAAAACAATTTTCCCTTTACCCTTCTAGGTTTTTAGCCAAGGCTGCGCTCCATAACAAAAGACAGATTAACAAGAGGAAAACAAACAGAAGTTTGCCAACATGCATACCTCCAGTAGACATGGGAGATGCCTGAGTAATTCCCCCAAATGGTCCAAGCCTCCACCTTAGAGACCATCTCCTGTTAAAGATAAAAGGAAAATATTGGGGGTTAGGGAGCCAGTTATGGGTGGCCTCAGGCAAATCACAGTAAAGAATGTTGGTTATGCAAGTTTAAGTCTCTTCTCCACTGGTAATAGTTTCTAGAGATGTTATCATCCTCCTCCTATTCCAGACATGAAGAGCAAGACAAGCTGCTAACGGGAGATTTCCTGTGTAAACATAAATTTCTCTTACAGAGGGTAACTTCTCAGCTTTCAGAGTTTTACCTGTGTCTGCTGTTTCTTAAATATATTCAGCTTAAAATAATTCTTGTACCAAGGAGGCATATTTTGGGGTGACAAATTCCGCTCCCCTTCAGCAGGCCGGGTTTTATCTCATCTAATTTCACGCCGGTGGCTGCTAAGACCCTCATAAATCCCTCGCCTCCTCTATTTTCAAATATTCGTTTGCCTTCTTGTTCGAAGATACCTAGTATGTTGCCTAAGAAGATGTTTTGACCTGTGTTTAAATTTATTTTGGTGAGGCTTACTTTTAAGGACATGCAGAATTAACGTAACATTTTCACTGGTAGAAATCCTGCAGTCATTCCAGAATTCTGTCTCTTGGAGACATGTAGCCATCGATCTCGTGAAGTACGTGCACCTTTCTTTGTTCTGCTAATGATTCTTACATTTTTCATGTGACACTCATTTGACAATACCAGTTATGCTTTTCTCCCCTATGTTCACACATATCGTCTTCTCCTCTCTACAGTCACTCCTCTCGAAGGAGTTTCACTTCCACGAGAAAACATTTAACTTCTGTATTTTTGTGTGTTCGCTTATTTAATTCAAGTACTCGAAATAAATTGCAAATGGCAAAATAAGCATGATATACTGCGTGATAGATTCCGAGTGGCAACACCATGATTAGAAGTCCCATGAATATCTGTTTTCTTTCACATCCAATGACAAGGCCTTGTCTCTGTTTCATCTGGCAGCCCCGACCTCTGCTCCCAAGGATTTGACAGTCATTACTCGAGAAGGGAAGCCTCGTGCTGTCATTGTGAGCTGGCAGCCTCCCTTGGAAGCCAATGGGAAAATTACTGGTGAGCACTTCAGCTTTCTTTCAATATTGCTCTGCGTGGCCTGTGATCACTTTACCTCCCATGTGCTGCTCATGCCTTTTGTGCGTCAGTTTTCTGTCCCAGCCTTTCGGTTGACTTCCCGACCCCTTCTGATCGGCTCTTCTTGCCGTCACTGACGCTGTGGAATTCTTCTAATGGTGCGTACAAAATACACACACATTGCATTTGAGTTGCTTTCTGAAAGATGCGTATTGCAAATATACAGACCTTTTTTTCATTCTGTGATGCTTTAGGAAGACAACCTTTCAATGGATTGCCTCTGAGCATAAACGACTAAAAAGAAGCCAGTTGTTTGGCAATTATAAAACACAAAAGACACCTAATGACCATGCATTTCCGTATGGCACAAACAAAGAAGGAGGTTTGTCTGGGGGTTTTTAGTTTTTCACTTCGCTTTTAGCTTCTTACTTAAATCCTAAGGTTCATAAAACACTTAATATTGACTGACAGAAATTGAACTTAATGAATATTTCACAGTGACAGATTTTATTTTGCCAAATATTGCTGATAACATCAATGCCTAATTAAAGCATCCATTCGAAGCCTGTAATGTTAATTTAGTATGAAAAATATAATGGAGTTCTATCAGAGATTTTGCATTTAAATGATCACTTTAGTCTTTTAATAGATGTCTCCATAGCATATAATTATTATGAAAAATATTGTATAACTAAAAATGTGCACATTATAGTCTAATTAACTTGAACCATTGGGTTAGGCACATGTAAGAGTCACTCCTTTTTTTCTTTTTTGCATACAAGAGGTGGATAGCGCTATTATAAATTAACAAAGTAATTCAGTCATTCTGTGATACGGAGATAAGCATGGAAATTATAGTTCAGATCAAATTCTTATTTTATGTGTTACTTTCTGAATTTTACAAAATGAAAGATAATGTGAAAATTTCAAATGTGATTTAAATTTAAATCGAAAACTTGTTTTCGCAAGGAAATTGCCGTTAGTGCAATAGCTAACAGAATTTTCATTTGAGCTGACAAATATGGAAAACGAAGAGGGACATAAAATCTTCCTCAAATCTTATGTGCTCAGCTCTCACTCTACCAGGCTTTTTAAAATAGAAGCTGGCTCATTCTAATTTTCTTCTTCTTTTCCCCTCAGTATTCTGATCTATTTTTATTGGTTCCATTTCAGTACTTTTGTAGATTTTGATTGGTTTCCATGATGACTATTTTGTTATATTATAAACAGTTATTTATAGCATATGGTAAACCAACAGATACTAAGTTTAAGGAGAAAGAAACAATATGTTTTCTAAAAACAAGTTCTGATGGAAAATATATATATATTTGGTAAAGGATAAAATAAGTCATATACTACCCAATTCTCCACTCTTATTTAAATGATTCTCATCAGATAGTCAATATAAACAATAGAATGTGTTTACAACTTTGAAAGGAAGCTTTATTTTGCTTTTTTTAGAGAAAAAAATGGAAGTCTGCTCCATGTTAAGAAATGCAAATTAATCTAAGCAAAAAATTTAGTATGTCAAAAATCACAGTGCATGTGTAAGAAACCTCATCCATGTATTTTATTTAGAGTTGTATGTTCACTATCCCCACTACTGAAAATGTATTCTCTAACACTGGTATGATAAAAGTATGGGAGGGAATACCTTCTTCCTTGAAAAACCTATTTTGTTTATGAAGACCAAGTTGTGATTATCAAGTTGAGACAATTTAACTCAATTCAACAGAGAGCAAACACTAAGAATCCTTAAGATGACTTCTGTTTCATACATATTTTGATTCTTTCAATCAAATTACTTTTATAAATTGATAAAAATATTCAAAATAGCAAACCATTAGAAGGCCCAGATTTGCTGCACTCAGTTTCTCACGAAAGTGCTGAGGAAAGCGTGAGCTCTTTTCCAGTGTGGGTGGGCACCCGTGTGCTTACGTGGAGCCATACGCTTCCCTTTCTACCTTTGTATTTTTGTTCTGTTTCGTTTTCGTAAATCCTCACATGGACACATCAGTAGAGAAGTGTGGTTAAGAATTAAGAACCTAAGCTTCTGAGGAAGATGCCTGGGCAAGTTATTTAACCTCTCTGAATCTCACTTTCTCATCTATAAAATAAGGATAGTCACAGACCCTCTTTGGTAGAATTGTTAAAGTACTGAGAAAAGTCCTTGATGCCCAGTTAGTACTTAAACAAATTAGCTATCATTATTTCAATTTGAAATCCATGCTAAGAAGAGGCTGTACTAATGTGCTTTGCATAGAACCTAGATCATCAATTTGTAAATATATATACTTCAAAAAGATTAAACAAAAAAGAGAAGGAGGAGACCCAGATAATTCCAGTGTCTAAATTCCTTGATCATAAAATGACAGCTTAAGTATTTGGACTGACATTTTCAGAAGAAAATAGTTCAAAATAAATTAAGCATTTACCATACGCCGCGCATTCTGCTAAGCGCTTTACTGTTATAAGTGTTCAGACAGTCCTGTGATTCCATTTTGTGATGAATAGACGAGGGCCTTCTCTGGGGTAAATGACTTTTTCAAAGTCAAATAACCAAGATGTAGCAGAGCTAGGTGTCCGATGAGAAGGCTGTGTATGGCCCCCAAATTCCCACAGGGCTGAGAGGCCAAAGAACAAGGCAGACAAGTCCGGCTTGTGGGCGAATGGAAACAGGCAACTCATATACTGAAGCTGGGTCCTGGGCAGCAATGGGAAGGTCTGGTCTCCGCATCTTTCATCCCCTAGAGTTGAGACCACCCTCTTTTATCCCCCCTTAGAGGTGGACCTACAAGCTAGGAAAGGAATACATGGGTGGTCGAGGGGACCAAGAAGCCAGGGAGGCCCTGGCACCTGGGTGAGCTGAGAGATAGATAACGTCAAGGGCACCTTTCCCCAGAGGAAGATGTAATGGAAATTTCAAGATGCGCTAGAAGCCTCTGTACACATTCCAGTATTGCAGAGTCCACGGGGGTGGGGGTGGGGGTGGCATTAAAGGTCTGGGTTCATTCACTCAGAAGTTAAGCTGAGCATCAGCTGTGGAGTCAGCTCTGTCTCCACACTCGAATTTAAAACTCAGATTCATATTCTTATCTGTTACACTATGTTTTGCTTCAACTTGTTAGTATCCTACTGGTCCAAATCAGTGATTCTTGATTTATGATTTAAGGTATCTGAAGAAGGACTGAACTTGGTATTTTCCAAGTAATTTGAATACAGTTGTGAAACAATCTAAATAAATGCAATACCCAACATTATTTAAGATCAGAGGTCAACATAGAGGGAAGAGTTAGGTCTTCAGAGATTGTTTCCTTATCATTACTATCTAATAGCGAAGTTCATATTCAGTTTTTCTGTGGCATTTGATACTCTTGTCCAATTCCTCTTCCTTGAAATTCTCTTCTCTCTTTACTTTTGTAAAATCACCTAACTACTTTTTTCCCCACTTCTAGGCTATAGTTCAGTCTTGTTAGCCAGCATTTCTTCCACCTGTTCCCTAAGTGTTGCTTCCCAGGATCTTTTTATTCTCTTTGTTATTTTCTCTGGGGGGAGGGAGGGAGTGTCTCTGTGGTAGCAAGGGTTTCAGAGAACACAAATTTACGTCTCGGAAATCTATATCTCCATCCAAGGAGTTCTGAGTAGCCATCCATACACTACTTCATAGTGTGTATTTCCACTTGCTTGTCCTTTTGGTACCTCATTCTATCCCCTTATTTCTTCCTCTCTTCCTCCCTCTCTTCCTCCCTCCCTCGCTCCCTCTCTTTCTCCCCTGCTCTCATCTCTTACACACCATAACCAGCTAAAAAACACACTATTATATTCAGTAATCAGTTAGTAGACCATTTAGGAAGGTGGACCCAGCTTGGCCCTCACACTGAAATATGTGTCTAAATATTCTTACTCCCATCAATTGTATAAGTTGGAAACATCATCTTGACTTCTTCCTCTTCACCTCCTTTTCATATAATAATAAGAGAAAATCAAATGCTTACAGTACAAGGCTGAAAATTCCATGAGAACAGGTTTCGGATTTTGTTCAGTGCTTTCTCTCCAGTAACAATATTCTTAACATGTAGTAGGTAATTAGTATTTACTGAGTAAAATAATTGTTGAATTGCTATTGACTCTATTGTTCCAGCTCTCCCAAATATGACACTTCCTTTAGACTTATAATATTAAGAAAGAATTGCTATAACATTTACTAAGTAGTTACTATGTAGATGATTTAATAGAAATACCAACATATGTTAAATTCTTAAAATGCCTTATCTCATAGCAGCTTATTTTCAGATGAGAAAATGGAGACATACTTAGATTAAGCAAGTTGTTCAAGCTAGTAAATGATGGAGCTATTACTTAATGTCAGGTCTTCCTGAATCCATGGTCTGTTATTTTTGACCACAAATAAAGAATAAATGGGTTCTCTCTTCCTTACATATCTATTTATATGCATGATTATCAAAATCAATTTTTTAAAGCTGAAACATTTTCACTAGGCTGAGCTCCTTGTTGGTTGGAGTCATCCTGGCCTTCCCTATATTTGTCAGTCTACCTGATCCATGAAAGGGAATCAGTAATGAGTGCCAGAAAGTATGAAAGAGGACAGAAGAAAAGAGAGAAGTAGAATTGAACGTTTCCTAACATTTTGCTTGTGGAATTACAACTGCCTATTTATATAAGTAGAGTCAAAGTGACAGATGTAAGTGGTGGCATTTTATATATATTTAGACAAACATTATTCTGAAGTGGGCCCATGTGAGTTAACAATCCCGGGTTTTACAACCTATGACAGGACATAAAACTCCATTATTTGACAAGCTGAGGTGGGTAAGAGACAAAAGCGAAGTAAAAAAAAAAGTAAAAGAAAAGGAAAAAGAGAGACTTAGACACAGATAAATGAATATATAGGTACAGAAAGATAATGAGAAACCAATGAATTTGTTCCAACCTGTGTGGTTATATGGAAATCTATAAGATAAGGCTTTCATAATGGATTTTATACCCTCCAAACACACCAAACTCACATATCCAAATGAAATTGTATGCTTTCTCTAATGCCAGTTTTTAGTCTTGAATAATGTAATGTGTTTCTATTCTCTATCTCAGTTCTCAAATCTACAAATATATATATATATATATATATATATATATATATATAGGTTTTCCCATCAGTGTCAGAAAATTGCTTAAATACAATTTGAAATGGTCAGAATTTGATGCTTGCATCTTCGACCTTACTTGACCTAGAACTGTCATTTTAAATGCCTAATTAAACACTTTTACACAGAAAAAAGTGAAGGCAAATGTTTTATTCTTATTTGATAAATAAAGAAAATCAGGAAGAAATGTAGCTGACCTGGGATGGAAACACAATTTTTTAAACTTTCAGGTTCATCATGCACTTAAAACAGCCCATGAAAACTTTAACAGTTTCATTAAATGTCATGAATATAAAACTGATATGCTTCCTGGAGAGGGGATTTCATTTAATAAGTGAGTTTCAATACCTATTATGCAAAGACTATTTTATTAGCTTTTTTTTTTTTTAAGAATAAAACGTAATATAAGATATGGCTCCTGAACTAAAGGAATGTTTTTATTCTTTTGAAGAGATAGGACACAGACATAATAAAAGCTAAAAAAAAAAAAAAAAAAAAAAAAAGCATTGCGAATACCAAGGTTTTCTTTTCAATAGATATAATTCTTTGGGGACAAGAATGGCTACTGCTCTGGCTCAAAGAATATTGGGAGATTTTATTGATGTTGATCGTGGATACTAAAGTTATAAATAAATGGACCTCCATTAGTCAGAAACAACTGTTTATCCGATGAATACTTAACAGTCCCTTTTGAATTATATAGTCTTTCGATTTTAATATTAACCGGAGTGAAAAGTCATACAACCTTTATGAGTTTTGCAGCATTTTTTATCTTGGTCTTTTACCTTCTCCTGAGCTCTCTGCATTTTAAGTCCTTCATATCTGTAGCATCAACATCTTAACAAATGCCAAAAAAATTCAGATTCCAAATACCAACTAAAGTAGTGAAATCATCTGGGGTGCAGATTACCAGGGGGTTACATTTAACCCATAGTATTATTGATTGCTGTGTTACAATATCACCACAAATTTGTGACTACCAGGAGGTGGGATAATTGGGGTTATCAAAGATGCTTTCTGCCATACCTATTAAATCAAAATGTCCTTTCTTGGGATCTATGTTTGGGAGCTTGTACTCAGCCACCAGGTAATTCTTATGATTAGGTAGATTTGGAAAACACCCAACTTGGGGAAAAAGTGAAAGAAAAAGCAAGAGATGCAAGTTTCCAGCATTGATCTTAATTTAAGAGAAATGGACTTCTGGATCTTGGAGTTTGCAACAATGCTTAATCCTACAGAATCACAAGGAAGAAAGATCCAGATCATTGTCTAGAATGCATCCCCCAAACCTAAGCATAATTCTATAAATCGCTATGGGATTAAGTAATAAATGATTTTTAAAATCATATAAATGCTCTTATACTTTATTGAAGTGGATTGAAAAGTTTACAGAAAGAAATGCTCACTATAGAAGAAGCTTTCACATGTTAGGTGTAGCTTAAACTTGACCTTGATGGATGGGTAGGATTTGGATGAAGAGAGTGAGGAATAAGAGGGAGGTAGAAATAGCATAGTAGACTAGAAGATCTACTGCAGACTTCCTGGTAAGAGTTTGTGCTGAGATGTAGGTAGTGTGCATGGTTATTTTGTAAGGGAGGTGGATCTGAGTCAGAAAACCCTATGACATAACCATTGAAAGATCTATGTGTGAGGGTCCCCAGTTCAGATTGGACAAGAGGGACTCTTAGAACAAAGGCAGGAATAGGTGAATCAAAGAAAGACTCTTGTTTTTAAAAATACGAAATACAAAGAATGTGTTCAATGCATAAGAATAGAACTAGGGACATGTGTGGCCTATCTGATGCAGATATCATTGCATAATTTTGACAGAAATGGAGCCTGGCACTATAGTCATGTAGCAAAGACATCTATGATGAGCTCTTTTATAATTTCATCTGATAGTGTAATACAAAATTATGAATTAATGGTTTTAGATAAAAGCTAGCTTACATATTGGCTAAATATAATGTTAGAATATGAATATCTTCAGGGTTACCTGGATATGTGTGGGTGCATAATAGACTATCACCACTGAATACCCTATTAACATTCAGGTAAGCATATCCCTTAACACAGAGTGTAAATGATATAATCAAATGATAGATTCTTAACATTTGAGATATTAACTAGATAACCTGCAGTTATCCAGGAACACCTTGTCTTTTTTTTTCCCTAGGTGGGATGGATTAGGGGAAATGGTGTTAGATTTTTCATATGGGAGTAGAGGACATTATCCTAGCCCTTTTACCACCTAGCTTGGGTCATCCTCAGCTTCCTCACCTGTCAAAGGAAAACAGCAGTGTCCCTGCTAACCTCACAGAGTTATTACAGTAATTATATACCATTATTTATTTTTATAACAATTTAAACATATACGGCATTTTATGTTTTCAGTGTATTTTTATTATTTATATTAAGCAGAAGCCAAAATAAACATTACTTATTTTCATTATCGGAATATGGTGAAAATTAAACAGACTTGTTATCTATGTCTTACATTTTTTATCATGCTTATATATTAGAATAAACCAATAATGAGAATTTATAGGCAGTAGAAACTTTGAATTTTTAAATATGACAGATATTTGTCATTTCCAATGGCTTATTCCATTTTTAGGTTATATATATTTAAGCAATTGTTTATTTAATCCTTGCAATTAAAAAAAATCATTACTTGCTGGACCAAATATTGTAGTTTACAGATTGTGGACCTATAATAATCATTACAAATTACATTTGGGAAACATGAATGTTTGGAAGCAGAAGAATGGCGAGCAGGAAGTACACTAAACAAAGTTTGCATTCATCTATTTATGCAGCTTACATCCTGTTTTATACCTTGGACAAGAATATACCAATTGATGACTGGATTATGGAAACAATCAGCGGTGACCGGCTTACTCATCAAATCATGGATCTCAACCTTGACACTATGTATTACTTTCGAATTCAAGCACGAAATGTGAAAGGCGTGGGGCCCCTCTCTGATCCCATCCTCTTCAGGACTCTGAAAGGTTTGAATCATTTTCTAGTATTGTCTTGCTTGTCCTACGGGATTGTCGTTAAATGGTTTTGGAGTCTGTTTTAGGAATTGCCTTATACCATCTCTATTGGCAGCGTGACTACAGGGGACACTCCAAATAAATTGAAATGTACATTAAAACCACAGTGAGATATAACTACTTATGCCTGTTGGAATAGCCGTCATCAGAAAGACAAGAGTTAGCAAATGCTGGCGTGCATGTGAGAAAAGGGGACCACTAAGGGAAACAGCATGGGGGTTCCTCAAAAAATTAGAAGTGGAACTACTATATGATTCCCACTTCTGGGAGGAAATGAAAACCCTATGTGGATATGATATCTGCACCCTCATGTTTATAACAGCATTATTATTAAAATAGCCCAGCCATGAAAACAGCCTAAGTGTTCATAAATGGATGAATGGATGAATGGAAAAGATTACATAAAGTTGTGACTACCAAGAATTGGGGGTTATCAAAGACATTTTGAATGTCCTTTCTTGAGATCTATGTTTTATAACTTGTACCCAGCCACCAGGTAACTCTTATGATTAGGCAGATTTGGCAAACACCAAACTTGGGAAACATTGAAAGCCAATATATACACAATGGAATATTATTCAGCCATAAAAAATTTTAAAAAAACTAGGAATTCCTACTATTTATAATATGGGTGGGTCTAGAAGGAATTTTGCTAAATGAAATAAGTCAGACAGAGAAAGACAAATACTGTATAATTTCACTCATATGTGGAATCTAAAAACAAGCAAGCAAGCAAACAAAACACACCAAACTCATGGAAAAAGAGATCATATTTGTGATTTTGAGAGTGAGGAGGAATTGGAGGAAGGTGATCAAAAGATACAAATTTCCATATGTAAGATAAGTACTAGGAATGTAATGTACAACACAATTACTACAATAACATTGCTCCACAATATATAGGAATTGTGTTGAGAGAGTAAGTCCTAAGAGTTCTCATCACAAGGAGATTTTTTTTCATTTCTTTTTATTGTATCCATATGAGATGATTTATGTTAACTAAATCTGTTGAGGTAATCATTTCACTATATATGTTAATCAAACCCTCATGCCATAAACTTTAAACTTATATAGTGATATATGTCAATTATTTCTCAATAAAATTAGAAAAAATAAAAAGAATTAAAATGTACTTTTTTATACTGAAAGCCATCATGTCTAAGAAAGATCTAATGTATTATGTTATTATATTTTCTGCCATTAGCACAAGGCAGATGTTTTAATTTGACTTTCTTTTGTAATCTTTTCGGAATTTTTATATTAATTTAATGTATACTGGTTCTATTCGAAATATAATGAAACCCTTTAGCCATTTTATGTAAGGGCACAAAAATTAAAAAGTATTGAATTATGTAAATGGCATACTCTTGCCAACTTTAAATATTTTCTTTCATTAACTATTGTCCTTATATATTAAAGGAAATTTTGAGATGGCAAGACAGAAAATCCCAAATTAAATGAATGTATTTATTTTAAGGACCCAGGGTAGCAACTACAAGAGCAAATCTTGCAGAATGATTAGAAGAAAACACATACTTACAGGAATAAAAATCAGTACTCACTTTAAGAAGAGTTATATGTTTATACAGAAAAATACTAAAGCCCAAGAATAGTAACTGCATCAAAATAATCTTTATGTAAGTCCTTTCTGTTTTAAAGCACAGTATTATTTTTCTGGAGGACAAGTGGTTTCGAGAGCCGCTATTATTTGGCAATTGAAAATAATTCAAATGTTTCATAGCTGATATTTAAAGATGTATATTTAAGATATGTGTGTTTTAGTGAAAGATAGTTGGCTCTTAAATCTATGACCACATTTGCCTATATATTCTGGCTGAAAACTTGATAATACATGATGGCAAACAACTGAAAAATTAGAAACACATGTCTGACATTTTCAGAGTTATTCTAAGAAGAGTCATAGAATAACTGTATAGTTTATTTCTCAATTCTTCTAGGTAAAGTACCCTAATAAATAGTGAAGTTTTGACTTCTGGTGAGTGAGCTACTTAAAAGCTGAATTTGGTAGCAGCTAATCTGAAAATTTGCCAGGAACACACAAACAAGTATTCAGCCTAAGACTGCATGACAGTTCTTAGTGACAGAGTATAAGTTGGGAGGCAGACGGAAGGGAATAAGCTAATCTTTGTCAATCCAGGTTTTTAGGACTTCATGTCTAAATCAGGTTTCACTCAAAATGAGCAATCGAAAGGAAACTGGTTATTCATTTTGTGGGAGCATGAAATGTAACTAGATAGTGTTTCACAAATGCTTCATCTTTATCTACAGGCAGGTGCCAAATTAATTTCATGCTCACAGTGTGTGCCAACTAGAGATCTCAGGGAGGGTTTGAGATGACTTAAAGCATCCAAATGTATTAAACAGCAGAATAACAAGTTATCACAGGATTTACAGGCTACACTGATATCCATCTTGTAGGTTATTTAATGAACTCCATATCTCAATTGGTACTGTTTACCATAAGTGCCCTAAATTCATCTATGAAAAGATGTTCAGAACTAAGAACAAATTCAGGAATTTGTTATATGTCATAATAGTCCACAAGATTTATTTCTGATATCCTGATTTGAATGTTTACTGTTGTTTACCCTAAGTATCATTAATAGCCATTTAGATATTTAAACAAATCTTGCTCATATAGTAAACTAAGTTTTAGATGTCTTCGGTGTACTTTAAGTTTTCAGAAATATTGATATTGCCCATCTTTATCTATAAGTGATATTGTACACACATGCATTTTACATGTCACTTACAATGACAAATGTTCTAAGGTGAATAAATTACTCATCATAAGAAATTTGAAGCCACAATGAACCAATTCTACACCAAAAACATAAAATCACCACAGTATTGCTCTCTGATTTAAGATTTTCATTTTCCTAAGCTGTTTCAACACATAAGGCTACTACTGTTCAACAGAGCGTAACTTTGTGTGATAGAGAGTAAGGTTTATCTGTTGTCCTGAGTCTGAGAAAACTCTCAGTAGTCTGCTGGGTAACAGGCAAGTGCTTTGTTGTAACCACACCTCAGACAAGTGTCCACAAGCTTCATTCTTTCATATTAAGTCTGCAAAAATAGAAGCATTTTCTATTAGAGACTACAGTTTTGTCTTTTTTTTTTTTTTTTTTTTTTTTTTTAGTTTTAGACACTAGCCAGAAAGGTACAGAAAACTCAGTCAGTAATCACTGGTTAATTAAAAGGACATCTATAATTAAAACAAGATTAAGTTACTATACCTTTATGTACATGCATATATGTAGTATATCTGACTCTTTCCTTGGAATGTTAATTAAAAGACTCTTGCATTGATTCTCTGACCACATAGGACTCTGCAAATACCCACCTCCCTTTCTCAAATCCTCCCCATTGCAATACCCACACTTTGTAAGACCCTTGGAAGATTTGTAAGGGTCATGTTTATCTCTGCCTATCATAGGAGTTGTTCCAACAAGTAAAGTAAGCTTCTCCATGTTTCCTATCAAGTAATAGGGAGGAGGGATGTTCTGGATGGAGTGGACCAAAGAGGATTTCTGTGGAGGGATGATGTCACCTCCCACACACAAAGAAGCAACGAAGGAGCAGTAGAGTAGAGCATTTTCCCTGGGCAACCTTAATCGTCATTCTGAACTGTACATCTCTCACACCCAAGAATATAGAACTCAACATTCAAAAATGTTTTAGTCTTCAAATTATTTTGTGACAAAATACATGATCTTTTTAATAACTGACAGGAGCCAGGCACAAATTATAGTAATTTTAAGCCAGTATTTGTCTTTAAAAAAGTAAGTGTTAGAATATATTTGGTCCCTGTTGGGAAATACTCTTTAGTAGATAACCTTTCCTGAGACATTCAATATTTCTCAAGTTCGGTTTAGTCTAGGTTTGCTAACAGTAAAGCAAATCCAGAAGATAAGAATGAGAATGAGATTGTCTACCATAACAAATACTATTTGTCACTTGCTAAAACATTTATTAAATTGCAGATAATGCATGTATATAATTAAAGACAAAAAAAGAGATAAAGAGTAGTAATTATATGAGATTTTTTTTTCCTTCTTTTTTCTTTTTTTATTTTTGATATCATTCCAAATAGTTCCCCCTAAATATGTGATGTTGATTATGGTAGTTTCTCAACTGTGTTCTATTCTGTCTACCAAATGACCCTTCCTAGATTGTGTGATCACGTGTGATCCTGACACATCCTTCTTCATTGTTTACTGGAGAACTGGTGTAGCACTTCTTACAACATAGTGACCTTTATTAAAAGCTACATTAGAATTCTATCCCTATCTATAAAGTACCAATAATTTAGCTACCTATCAAAAGCACTTTTCATCAACAAACCTTTAATACTATAATAAAATATTTTGAGAAGCTGTTAGTCTTCAATGTGAAATGGGAGAGAAAATCAAGACAAAAATTAAGTTGTAATGATTAGGTTAGAAAATATTAGATTAGATGGCTTGGTGAATTATAAAAAAATGTTTGTTAAATCTAGAGGAGATACAGAGACATTTATAAAACATATAAAGCTTATAGAAACTTAGTGTAATAAGCACTCACGTGTATACCATTTTCCAAAGAGTCATTCAGAATTCAAAGTCTTCTTTTTAAGATACCCTTCCTAGTTTACCCTTTTCACAGAATATATCTGCATAGTGTTTTAAAATAAATTATAAATGACCTCTGGTTTAAAAACTTGTCCTATGATGTGACACTAACAAATCTTGTTCATCTTAAAGGTGCTTTTGTTGACAGCATCACTTTTTAAGTATTTTGATTCTATGTATTCTTTTGGACAATTTGTGTTTCTTAATTTAAAAAAGGAAGGCCCAACACCTGTAAGACTTTAAGATAGTTCTCAAAAAATGATGGATTTGCTATGAAACTATCACATATTATGAAAAAACTGTCCAGGTAATAAGTTGCTGCTCATGGGAATGCTATTACATTTTTCTCTGTGTGAATTTAACTGAGGTATATACGAGAAGCAAACCAGCAAGTATAGGAGCCTATGTCACAAGTTTGATTGCAATTGAGTGAGTTAAATATGCCCAAGGACTCAAAGCTCAAAAAAAATAAAAATAAAAAATCTAGTCTAGGAGAAATTATTTTAATTATGAAGACTTAAAGATCTACAATGGTCAAAATGTCACATCACAATTTCTAGAAGACCTATAATACTAGAGATTTACCTCCTATATAGTTGTAGTTACCTTTGGTTAATAGGAAGTAAGTCACCTTTAAAAATTTAGAGATAGATATTTTTAAATTTAAAACAAAAACTCACAGATATAGACAACGGGCTGGGGATTGGTTACCAGAGAGGCTAGAAGTTAGAAGGAGGCCGGAATAGGTAAAGAAGGTCAAATATATGGAGACAAATGGAAACTACGCTTTTGACGGTGAGCACACTATAGTGTATATGGATATCAATTTATAATGTTGTAGACCTGAAACTTATATAACGTTATTAACCAATGTTAATGCCATTATAAAAAAAATTTAATTTTAAAGAAACCAACAAAAATAAAAGTCATTTTCCAGAACATCATTCAGAACACAGCTGAAGTTGTGAAAAACTCAAGACTTTTCTTCACAAGGTCTAAAATGTATCAAACCATCTAGATTAAACCATATTCATGATATTCTATTATTTTACCCTATTCATGTGTGAATTGGTTAAGTTCTCTTATTGAAAAAGAAATGAATACAAAAAAATAGATTTATTAAGTTGTTTAAAATATATGGGTGAAAATGACTTGATAATTGTGTGAATTTTTTCACTGTTAATTATTTTTTATTACTTTTGTATGATAATTATTCTGAATTTAAGTTTAGAGGAATGTGACAAATAATGTGTTTTTAGGAACACATTTATACAGCTAAACCATTATTTTTTATTTTTCTTCTAATTATTTAATAAAAATAATTGCCTTAACCTTGATTCCTTATCAATTCAATTTCAGTAGGACATTGGCCTTCATATGAGAACTTACTAAAAAAAAGCTGTTGATTTAAAATGTCAGCTTCCTTGCTGGGAACTGTCAAAGTCTAATAATATTTATTTTTCCCCCCACAGTGGAGCACCCTGACAAAATGGCTAATGACCAAGGTATGGTGGCACAATCTGTCATTTTTTTCCCTCCTTGAATCAGTTCCTCTGTTAGAAATGTCAGTCATTATTGTGTATTCCTCTTTCCACCTGGGCCATACACCTGATGAAGCAGACACTGGCTAGATAATTAATCTTGTTAATGAAGTTCTGCTTGGCTGAGGCTGAGGCTCTGATAGGGAAGATGTAAATTTTCTTGAGAGGAAATTGTTTTGTCTCTATTCTGAAGGACCAATTAAAATGTCAAGCGTCTTTGTATGAAATAAATTTTTAGTCTCTGTCTGCACTTCTGAATAATTCACATTAAGTATAATTAAGCTCGGCATAATTTTCAAGCTGCTTTTGCACCCTTTCATGAGCTGTGGATTAAAGTTCTGTTGCTCTACAGAGAAAAACCGTAAATCATGTGTGATTTTCCTCTACAATGAGCTTCTTTTAAACAATAAAAACAAAGTTAGGTCAACTTTTTTAGGGCATTGCTGTTGTTCATTTTGAAGCCAGAGCACTCTCATTTTATGAATCAGATGCTGATTTGACTTGGAGTATTTTATCCTCTTTCCACTCTTTTGCTAAAAGCTGATTTCTATAGAGAAGCTGGGATGGCTTCACACAAAAGACAATGGAGATAAATAAGTTATCCATCAACTCACAGGTAGATATGAATTTGTTATTACCATGATTCATAGAGTGATAAATTAGGATTCCATCATTTTTACACTAAGGATAATTAGTAGAATGCTAGAGGAGAAAAAGAAGAGTTTATGGGTTTTATTTTGGGGGGATATTATATGCTTTAAAGAAGTAGGAATTTGGAAATACTCAAAACTGGCTATAATCAGTGTTGGTATTTGTTGGGTCAGAGTCTATAGCTTGTGTAGTTTGTCTCCTGCTTTGGACTTCTACTGTCAGCAGAGCCAACTTAAAGCACCATGTCTTATAAGGTCCTATGTTGTAGATTTGGAGAAAACATTCTTTTCAACAAGAATACTTTTTAACTTTGACAAATATTAAGCATCTGGTTGTTAGGGCTTGCTAACAACGGAAGGTTGACTATGTGAGTGGTATTTTATTTGATGATCCTGTGTTCAGGTTTATATCTGGGTCCTTTTACCATGCCTCTGCCTAAGAGAACATGGCTAAGATTTCACACAAGGACTAACAGAAATGGTACAGTGCACAGAAATAGCTACCCAGGGCATTTTCATTAATCGCCAGCTACTTTTGCTTGCTTCTACTTCAAATATTTTCATAAGTTCAGTATCTACTAAATAGTAATATTTGTAGACCTATTAATAACGAGTAATTATCAGTTATCATATATTTACTTAGATAAAGTAAATGTTAGTGTTGGCCAAATCCAAAGCTGGAGTAATTAATTAACAGAAGTGGTTTTAGTATTTCAGTTACAAAATAATTAAAACAAGCTCTCATAGCTATCTTAATGTAAATGAATTTGGAACTTCTGCGGGCAAGTAATTTCTTATTTTTGAAATTATATTTAGAAAAATAGAGAGAGAGATAAAGAGAGAAAGCACAAAAAAAAAATTTAAGCAGCTGACTCAGATGAAATATCGCATTATTAGTCCCTTGGATTACAACATGTCCAAGCTTCTTAATAAATAAATTTCTGGTTGTCTCTGGTTTATTTTAATTATTTTTTGCTGTTATTTTTTAAATTAACTTTTTTAAACTATTTTAAGCTATCCAAAAATACATGTGTAAATAGATTCTTTTATATAACAAAAGAGAATAAATTATTCTCCGTTTGAACTGATCATACACTCTATGGATTTTGCTCAGATTTTCACCTTGACAGTGAAATAAGATCAATTGTCAGAAACGAAAGGAATCCTCAAGAATTATTGCCAGCGGCTGAGTCTGTTAATATAGTTGGGCAGTTGTTCTTTTTCTTCATCTAAGGTTATTTAGAATGATCTCTTCACATATGATACCACTTGGCGCCTCATTCAATCACAGTTGGTATATAGTTAGTCAAATGGATGGGTTCTAAATTTCACATCAAACTTAATTCACTTGTAAAATTAAGGGGGACTGATGATATATAATTTAGTGGTTATAAGTAATATCTTTTCATTCTTATAAAGAAAGCACATAAAAGCTTTCTTTATGTGGCCATCAAAAGCTATATATAAACAAAATCAGTTTGCTGAGTTGATGACCAAGTGCATGAAAAATGACTCAGAGTAAAGATCCCTCTAAGAATGATAAAAAAAAAAAAAAAAAAACCAATAGGAAAAGGCTGTTTTGAATGTTTCTACACTCAGCACAGAGCAAATCAGTTAAATATGCTTTATTGTGCTCACTGTTAGACCAATTTGCCCCTTGCCACGGCAGAATTATCCCACTGTTACATTTATGACAGGTGCTAAATTTCTGTTGAGAGAAATTCCCTGTGAGAAAAAATTTAACACCCTATGTCAAAGTTAACCTTGCAAAGATGAGTCCTACTTGGACTTCATCTTACATGAGAGAAATTGAAAAAAGTTTTGCAAAAAATAACTTTACAGGCTCTTGTCATAATTACTTTTCCTTGGAATCTGATATCTGTTCTGGAGAATATAATTGTGAAAACAAAGTCAGTAATATGATTGGGGAAAATATTTTCATCTGAGTAATAGTGGTGGCAGTAGTGGCAATAGTATGAAAACAGTAGACAATTTGTGTTGCTCTCTTTTTCCCTTTATGTGATTGTAAATTGATTATATCCAGCATTTGCTTAACCCTCTAATCTCAGTCTACTCTATAATTTCCCCTTTTGCTGCCCCTTATCTTATGTTCCAATTCCTAATTATTTCTCAAGTCTCTTCCAGGCACTAGTGGCCAAGAAGTTTGACAGTAATCGTGAGATTTTAGACATTACGTAGAGTTTAATTTTTTGGAAGGTCAGATAGGTTTAAGAAATTGTGTGAGCTATGTGCCGTGGATGCAAAGGGTATAAAAATGCTGTGCTTTGGATTCTTTTACTTTTTTTCTTTTCCCTATTTTGGTAAAAACCTTGTCACTTTGTGTCTGTATAGGCATGTATAATGGTAAAATGAATTTTTATGAAGTTCTTACTACCACTTACTGTTCTAAGAGCTTAACATAAATTGACTCCTTTAATCCTCATAACAGTGCTGTGGGAGAGATACTATTATGGTCTCCATTTCAGCAGTGGGGAAGCCGAAGCTCAGAGAGTTTAAGTGACTTGCCTAGAAACACACCGCTAGTAAGTTGCAAGGCCAAGATTCAAACCAGGACAACCATGTTCCAAAACCCCTGTTTTTAATCACATGTATTGATCACATGTATGTTACATATATACATACATAACCACACACACATTTTTGACATTTACTTCTAAAGTTTCTGTATCTAAAGTTTGTTTGCAGATATTTTCCCAGTACCAATTTTTCTCCCTCAACTTTCTGAATAGTCTAAAAACAAAAAAAGCAAAGAGCTTTCGATCTGGAGGGCATCTTGTTAGTGGAAAGTCATAGCATTGAGTGTATATGATTCTACAGTTCTTTATTTCAAGAAACACAGGAATGGTTCTAATTCCACCCTTAGTTCAGGATGTTAATACAAAATACCCAAGCTCGGTGGATTAAATAATAGAAATATATTTTCTCACAGTTCTGGAGTCTAGAAGTCTAACATCAAGATCTGGCAGGGTTGGTCTCCAGTGAGAGCTCTCTTCCTAGACTGCAGCCATGTACCTTCACGATGTGTCCTCATGTGTCTCTTGTAAAGACACTAATCCCGTTGGATCAGGGCCCCCACCCTTATGACCTCGGTTAACATTAATTACCTCCATAAAGGCCCATATCTCCAAACATAGTCACATTGGGTGTTAGGCAGTCAACAGATGAATTTGGAGGTGGAAGAAACAGAATTCAGTTCATAGCATCTACCTTTAAAAAGACTCTTTTTCTTTTACTGATCTTCCTCCCAGGTTTTCAGATAAGGAAGCAGAAGATAGTGTTTTGCCCTAATCACAAAAATAGAGTTGTGGACAGAGCTGGAACTCAAACATGTTTCTGTCTGACACCCAGTCTTTTCACTGTAGACTGCTGATATACTTATTAAAAATTTGGGTTTTTGTTCATCTACAATCAGCTTAAACCTTTTAGAACTTCTCATAGCTGCATTTATAAAATCCTCATGTTTGGGGTTTGCAGTGATGATAGTGTTAGTACTAAAATGTGACCAATTCTCAAAAGCAATCATTAGATCAAACTTTTAATCTAAAAAAAAAAAAGTCATTTTCGTGTCCTTTTTTTTTTGTTTATCCCCCAACTATAGTTCTCTGATTTGAGGTGTCTAAGAGTAAAAATCGGTAATTCCTAGCATGAGCACAAACGTTGACAAGTTCGTATGTGTTTGCATGCCTGGCCACAGTGCGATGGCTGTGACTGTACCATAAAGAGGGCAGGAACCTTCATGAAGCGGTCTGTAACGGTGCTGAGATGAATCAGGAAGAAAATGCTTGCTTCGAGCATTCTCAAGTGTCTTTATTTCTCCTACAAAACTCCTGCAGAGGGGTTTCGTAAAACTTGAGGCCTGGGAATGAGGCATAAATTCATAGTCCAGCTTCCAGGCCCGGATGAAGGCAGCCTGCTGAGACCTGCCCTCCCACTGGGGAGGGGGAATTACTCTCCCCTGAATCATGGCAAAGGCCCATAATGCTGTGGCTCGTCCATCGCCGGCCACTCTGTGTGTGTGCCAGAGAGCAGTAGAATGGAATCACGTGCCTCAAAGTCTGGTTCCGTCCTGCCGCTCTGACTTCCTGTGTGACTCTGGGCATTTGACTGAACTTCTCTCAGCATCCTCACCTATAAAATGCTGACTTTAACCCAAATTAACTTTTGGTCTCTTTCAAGAGTTAAGATTATCAACATTTACGACTGGTATCAGAATAAAAACCCAGATATAGCATCTTCACATAGGGTATCATTCCCACCATAGGTCACTCTTCTGTGCACCTTACATGTTCTATGATATTTGATTCTCATAACATCCTTACAGTGTAGAAAATGAAACATGGTGAGGTTAAAATTAGCCCAAACTCTCACATTATATAAGTGTTTCGGCCAAGATGCATACCCAGGCTAACTCACTTAAGAATCTCTGCTCTGAACCACTCTCTAATTTCTAGAAGTTCAATGAGTTAATTGGTTCCTACTTTGTTATTGAAAAAGTGAAACCTAAATGTCTTCATATTGAGTAGGTTCGCCTAGTTAAAAGGTCTGGTCTTTCCTCGCTTGGGTGTTCAGGCAAAGTACTTAGTATTACACCCACCACTCTACACCTCAGCGGTTTTAATCTTATGAATAAACAGAACATTAATTGTTTTCATTTTCAGAGAAATTAGAGTTTTCAAGGCGGTCTAGTCAAGCTTGGAATTTAGTTAATGTAATCCAAACTTTGCAGGGTTTGGATTACAGCAGCCAGGCCTCTGTTTGAAAAATTGAAACCTTTAGCACCTTTTGATAGGAGCTATTTAATTGAAATTTAAAAACCTCTCTTTACCGTATTATTATGTGTAGTTTCAACTCACTTTATTATTCAAGTGCTTACTCCGCCCCTTTGAAAAAGCTATTCTCACCTGTGCTTTTCTCAGGTTCAAAATTTTACAGTTTTGGAAATTATGGCCATCGTGAAAAAAATAGAGGCAAAAGAAAAATTAGTAATGTGCTTTTAATAAAGTATTTGAGGTGCTGTTCTTTTCCCAGCAAGCAGTCAAGTAGCTGCTTGAATCAGCCTCTCAGGAGTTTTTATGTTTTAACAGGGAACTTTGAACAAAACACACACACACTCCGTACTCATAATAATTGATATAATTCTTGGTATAATTTTAACTTCCTCTTACTTGAAAGATAGACATTTTTTGTTAACGAGCCCTCAAAAAGATTTCTTAAGCAAGTTCTTCTTGTAAAACTCAATGCGTTCCTGCTGTTCTTCTTTACTGTGGACATTAGCCAAACACCAGGTTCCTAGCTTTATTCTCTGCCCACTTCTCTCAGTCCTGAAATCTACCCTATCAGTTCTTATTCCAAAACACAGTTGGTTCACTGTTGCTTACAAAATAAAGTCAGTGCTTTGACATCGAGACCCAACATACTTCTTCTAGCCTCATGACCACCAGTACACCCCCCACATATACCACAGTCCATTAGCAAAAGTCCACAAGTCATTCTGCGAAAAGTATATTTTTACAACTCCATGCTCTAATTGGTGCCATTCCCTCTCAGTCTTAGCAATACTTTTCTCTTCCGGGTAAAAGTCCTTATCTTACCTTTCTGATTCTATCTTACCTTATTCCAAGAAGCCTTTCTTACCTTTCCAGTCTTTTATTTTTCTGTCTGTCCTTAACAGCCAAATTGTTTATTGCTATGTTGTTCATTTCCTACAGTATGCTATTTACATGCCCAAACTCTTGGCCAGGTTGTAACTTCCGTGATGGCAGAGGACTGGTTTGATTCATATTGTCATTCCTTTCCTTCTGCACCTCCACTTTCTAATTATGAACATGTCATATGATTGTTGCCTGGTTAAGTGTTGGTCAGATTGAATTATGACATAAATCTTTGTGGTAACAGTCACAGTGAAATCTGGAAAGATAGATTTTGTCATCTACTTGGGAGAACCCAAAAGTAATAGTGCTCATGGCTTCAAGTACTGTATATGTTACTGATCTTGTGGGAGGTGAATAAGATGTGAAAATATTTTTCCGATAAGGAAAAGGTATCATTACTATTCATCTCTTGAAGCTAAAGAGAAAAACAGGTTCTCTGTGATTCCGGAAATGCAAGTCACATTTGTAGCTTATTCTGACCTCCTGTGTCCTTTTCTTGACCTCCACCCTTCCTGTCATGTCTTATTAGCAGAAATTTATAGACTTGCATTTCACAACTGCCAGTAATTCCGAGTACAGAAAAGAGAAAATAAAAACCAGTGGGTGCTGATGAGTTTTTGAAATTTCAGCTGTGCTGTGTTGGACTCACTTTTGACAGCTTGCTGTTGACTATTTACCTGGCCTGTGCTGGGCGTGACGAAGCAAAAGAAAGAAATATGGTTCCATGGGTCCATCTTAAAGAAGGATACAATATAGTTAGGAAGAGTATACAAATAGTCTCAGCCCAACATGAAAAATCTGAAGTGTTAAATTAGATGGTACCATCTAATATGTATATTACGGTTTCAGATGAGAAATTACTGTGGGTAAGTAGTAGAAAAAACTTCTTAAAACCCAAGGCTGGACATTAAATAGACGAGTAGAACTTGAATCAACACAAATGACTGCAGAGGGAAAGATTACTTGAACCTTCATTTAGAGAAATCCTAGAATGGGATAATCAAGAAACTGAGAAGCTGCTCAAAGAGGGAGCATTGCAAGATGTATTTACAGGACAATAAGGGCCCCACTGTGCAGAGTAGTGTGCTATGATAAAGAGATAAATTGGTTATGGGCTTTTGCTGTTCCTTTCTGCTCTTATATAGCAGTCCTCAGGCTTTCCTACTTTTCAACACACCAAGAACCTGCGTTTCCACTGGCCACTGAAGACCAGCATGCTCCCCATTCACTCTTGGCTGCTGATGTTGACCATTTCTTGCTTGGGGATGGGGGTGGAGGTGTAAGAGTAGGGGAGGAGGGGAGGCAAGGAATATCTGAAATAAGAATGGGGCCTCTGTATCTTCAAAGAGTTTTCCTAGCTTTACTTGTCTACTTCTGCCATATCTTTTGTGAAGTGTCCCCTTCCCCTGTCCCAGTGTTCTGTACGGTTACAAACTGAACTATTTCCTTTCTCTTCCAAAGTTTGTCTGGTTCTTGTGTCCTGTTGAGAATGGACTTACCACCCCAAGTCACACCTGTACACCTAAACCCTCGCATTCACACACCGGGATCAGCTCTTAGAAGTGCTCTAATTTCTGTCCAACTCTCTCTCCATTCCTTTTTTTTACTTAGCCATTCACCCACTAATGGTAAAATAATAATCATCAGAGTCAAGCAGATTCATCCACTTAAATTGAGTAAATTGGTCAATCTTTCTGAGTCACAGTTTGCTCATCTATAAAATGGAGCTAATTATGTCTGCCTCATGGATTCATAATTAATATTATTCTCACCTTATTTAACAGTCTCTTCTAACTAAATTATTCGTCACACTCAGCCAGAGTAATCTTTCTAAAATACACATTTAATTGACTCACTTCTCTGCTTAAAATACCTTCAGTGAATCTCCATCCCCTGTAGCATAAATTCTAGACTCTTCAGTAAAGCACATAGGGAGTTTTCTTGATTTATCTCTGTCTTGTCTTTCTAGCTTACCCATCTCACCCTTCTCTACCTGATAAATTGCCACTCATCCTTTAATTTGCAACTCCATTGTCACCCTTAAAAAGGCTTTCGTCTCTTTTCTGGGCAAAAAGAGTCATTTATTCTATTTTTCCACTGTGCCACCTCCTTACATTGTTTTAACGCTTAGAACAGTGGGTTCACTCAACACAGCTGTTGACTAGATAGATGGAGCATAGACTGATACATGAATGAAGAAATTTTGCATTCCAAGTGTTATTATTCATACTAGCAGCGCAGCTAGCAGATACTCAAATACTAGTGTTTTCATACTGTATTTGCAACTTCCTGATGCATAATCACTTGGAGAAGAGATTACTTCTATTCCTATTACTTCTCCCTGCCCTGTTTGGCACCTTCGCACATCTTGCACTGCCTTTGGGTTGAGTGCGTAGACCATCCAGGTGAAGGAAGTTTATTTGGATTATTCAGTAGCTTTTGAAAAGAGTTTCTCTTTCATCAGTCCACAAAAGACTGCCTCATTCTCCATGTTGTAGTTGTGAATGAGCCTACTCCTGGGAAGGGCTAGTCATCCAGGAAAGTGCCCATGTTTAGAGAAATAGGACACTTTTTAGATTTTCATAAACAAGACTTCATCTAAAAGTGATTTCTTAGACCTATATGCTGGTTATTATTCCAGATCCACTGTAGGTAAGAATACATACAAGGAAATTCTGGTGAGAGGAAAGAATTCAGAGACTACCCTCAATCACCATATCATTAATATTATTGTCATCTTTATTTTTTATTTTGTTAACAATTCAGATGTTAACAAGTTTCATTCTAAACTTATATGAATAAAAATTAAAATAACTAATAAACCTATTGGGCTTTTGATATGTGGAAGTTTTTGACATGTGATCAGGAGCAGTTGATAAGCTTTTATCCACAACCAGATAAAGGGACACAAACTAATTATTGTTAGTCATATAAATAAGAACATATGGGTCCTTCTTACCTGAAATCTTTAAGGGAGCTACCTTCTTTCCTGTGATCAAAAGATCTTGATCTGTTCAGATCCTGTAGTCCTCTGATATTTACCTTTTAAGTTTTTGTCCATGTTCCTTGCAAGATGTTGAGAATAAACAGTGCTAGAATTCATAGAAGTAACCAACGTGCTTCTGAAAAAATTATATACATACATACATACATACATACACACATACACACATACATACATATATACATACATACCTGCATACATACATACAGGTTTCTTCTTTTCTCATTGGCTGACATTTATCATCATGTTCAGGAATCCAGATACCAGTTGTCTGGCATAGCCCTGCTTTAACTCTGGTGCTTACAAAAGAAGAAGCATGCAATGTTTATAATTTTTTTTTCTACTTTACAATATTGCTCAGGCAACTTTTCTTCACCTGTGTGTTGCCAAACTCTGCAAAAGACTACACAAATGCCTCAGGAGGTGAAGACCCAGAATCAAACAGATCTCAGCCAAGAGCCGGGAATTAGGGGGTTCGTTTGTTTATATCTTTGGTGTGTAGGATAATTATAATTTCCGTTTTGTCCAAGAGTGTCCTGATTAATACATAGGTCCAGGCATAACTGACAGCAGCACCCTCTTTCGTTCTTAATGTGTCTTGATTTTCAAAATAACTATATAGTTTATCTATTCATGACATTTGTGTGTGAAATGGTAATCTTAGATTTTAGATCGACTTCTAAGGATTCTTAAAAATCAATTTACTTCTCATCATAGTCTAGTCTATTCATATTTTCCAGCATAAAGGCAGAAATTGGAACTCAAAAGAACCACCTCTCATGGTCAAAAAGCAGACAGACAAAGGCACATACTGTGCTTTCGTACTGTAAGTCTGACTCAATATGGGTCACCAAATACCTCGCCATTTCCATAAAGTATTGCTCTTAAACTTGCCACAGGTGGCAGATAAAAGGAAGTGTTTTGAAGAATGGAAAGCAAGAAGGATTTGTTGAGCACCAAACCTCAATATATGGCAGGCGTGTTAGCTGCCCTTAACATATGAACCAGTTACATTCTACTTTCTTTCAATCAAAAGACTTTCACGTTAATTTGAAAACAATCTATTGAACCTTAGGAAAGGGTGAAAAGAGCTCATTATGTATTTTCTATTAATATATGTTCGAAATGTCCTAGGCGTGTGTTATGATTTTGCTTGTTTTTTACATGTCCGGATGCCTTTGTTCAAAGGCATCTGTATTATCAACTGCATGATAATTTGATATCTGAGTTTTCCAGCTTCCGAAAAACCATATGCTTTAAATATATCTCAATATGACCTGTGTATTAGACAGTAAAGCTGTATTCAGGTGACATTAGTGGATTATCTTTATCCACTGGTATACAAGACATAAAATCAATGCAGTTTCCTTCATTATCACCAGAATTATTTTCAGAGAACCAATTCTAACATCAAGAAGACATATCAGTATTCTGCTTCCTTGGGAGGCTGTATATTGAATGCTTGTTAGATGACCAATCTGTCCAGGTGATTTAGATCATGGGTCATGTTTTTCTCTTAGAATTGATTATATGGGTGCCATTCTGGGGAACTTTCTGTTATTTCCATTCAGGTAGATGGATTAAAGAATACATTAGAAATACCACATCAATTTCATCCATGTCCTCTGCAAATTAATTTTCTATTTACTCCTCCCTGAACTTAGAAACATTCACTCAGGAAAAAAAAAAAAAAAAACAGATACTAGAAATGAAATTTCAATCAAATTAATTTTTGGTAGGTGCTGAAAATTTTTTCTCTTGGGAAATATTCTCCATCTGCCCACGTGTGCTAAAAGTAGGGGTTTAATGTAAATTTTAATGTTGTTTCATTTTATACACACTACACACTTCACAATAAAAATATAGAAACAATATTTTATGCGATATGTAAGAACAAGAACATATGACTTGTATAAGAGTGATAACATAAACTTTGTTTGCATTATTTACACATTACAAAGCATTCTAGCTCATGTTAGTCACTCATCAAACACTGAAAACACAGTATATATGTCACTTTGGTAAGCACCAAGGAATATAACAATGAGCACACTTCGTAAAGGAAGTCATTACCTCTGCCCTCGGTTTCCTCAATCCACACAGCAGGTGGCAGGGAAATCAGGAGACTGTCTTTTGCCCAAGGGAATCTATGTCTCTCTCCAAAAAAGGACACAAAGGCTTTTTATGCGATCTGCCCTTTAGATATAAAAAGTAACCCTTTAAATTATTCTGTAGTTTACTATACTTTACAAATATGGATCAAGGAACATAAAATTTTTAGTTTGGACCTATCTTAGAGCTACTTAAATAAAATAAATTTAAAACTATATAAACTATTTTGAATAACTCTAAAAAGCCACAGTCTTCCTCATTTTTAAGTCAACCATGGGCTTCTTTTGTTTTATTTTTCTTTTTGAAACGACCATTTTCCAGTATCAAAACCTAGGGAAAAGTAAAAACATTTGCTTTAGTTATCAAAACTTTCTGCAAGCGGTGATTTTTGATGAAATTTTCCTAGTTGTTTAAGTGATATATAAATTCATTACTCTTTATTATCTTATTTCTTTTTCTCACTTCTATTTTTTCTTCTAGTAGGAAAATACGGGTAAACAGTAACAGAATTCTTTTTTATATTCTGCAGATTATATTATTTTTTGTAGTACATTTTGATTACTGTGTTCGTATAAAATCATATTACTAGTAATTTTATTAAAAAATAATATTTTCAATTTTTAAACTACTTTGAGCTTCATTCGAATAAAAAACCTGTATACATTGAAATTACATTTTTACAAATGTTATTTTAAATTTCTATATTTTTACTTATCTGAATTTTTATTTTGAAAAATATTAGACACTTAGTGTAATATGTGAAAAAAGAAATTTGAGAATTTTAAGACCAATATAATTATGAAGCATATAACACTGAAAGTAATATGTTGTTTTTATGTGCATGTAATTCTTATAATAATTTTAGATAAATGAAAATAAATTTTAATTAAACCTAATGGTTATTTTATTATAATAGATGGATTAACTTATTCTTAAATCTTTAAAGTTAAAGTAAATGGAAAACCATCTGCAGTTACCTAATACTAACCCTGAGTAGGCCTGTGTGAGATCTGGTTACACTGAACCAGCTCTGTCTGTCATGGCTGGATGCATATCAGATATATCTTTTTATACTACCCTTCTCAGAGGATCTAGGATTGTGCCTTGCATGTAGTAGACACTTAATTTTGAATGAAGTATGTTTTATGCTTCATTAATAAAATTAAGACCTCTGGGATCAGACAGTAGTTTATATCTTTGCATTAACTGACTTCCCATCTTGTAGAGTCTATCTAATTAGTCTTCTGTTTCCCTAAATCGGTGCTTAAGAAGTTAACCAAGTTAACCAAACACGTCCAATATTTCATCCACAGCGAAAAGCCCTTAAAAAGCCTATGAAATGCCAAATAATAACAGTATATGCTCTTTAGTCTCCGCTATCTATGTTTTTTTTTCTTAACTTATTATTTTCCCATAAAGAATGCCTTTTCTGAAATATAAAAGACATTTTAGAGAATAGAAACATAGTGCACAAAATTAATATTTGGTTTTCACATCATTAGATGAAGAGCTCTCTGATTCATCACTATCCCAGAAATGAGTTTTGTGTTTTCTTACTGAAGTGGTGCAAGAACTCTAAATTACCATAAATCCAATCTTGCTTGTTGATGATATCAAGTTTCTTTAAAGTACATTCTATTGGGTATGGTAAGAGTTACTTAACTTTCTTTTCTAGTACTAATCTAATTACAACCAACAAAAACTTAATCAGTGTCAATAACATTCGATTGCATGGGTAGAATGCTCAAGCTTTAAGCTGCCCTCTCTTATTTAGAAGGTATTTCCAGACTTCCTTTATCTTACCCAAAGCTCTAACCATATGATACCTGATTTTCTTCTACATATTGAAATGCACAATGTAATTAATAGCCTTTCTAAATCAAAGGGGTGCTATGCTCATAGAGCTTTAAGCCTGAGTAATACATGGATGTGCTTGTGGGCTTGTTTTTGCATCTTCCCACAAACTAGCTGGAAAAGTGAGAAACTTCATTAAAAAGACATTTGTTAGGATGCTAGAGGAAAAGGAAAATCCTCCACAGGCTATATACCCAATTTCCAGCCAATACAGGATTACTCCCCGCAGGAATCATTTATTGCTTTACTGGCCTGAGTGATGGGGCTGTTAGCATCTTTTTTGCCTGACTGCTTTGCAATCTAGTTGCTTTCAGATATGGGAAAAATCATCTTAATATTCATACAGAACTTCTGTCTCACTTCATTTCTTCCAACATTGATCTTACAATGTCCCATGGGCAAAGCTTATCCTCTGCTCATTGAGACTCCGAATGTGTTGAGTCAAACAAGCAAGGTATTTGGAAAAAGGGTTAGGCTTTATCCACATTTTATTCGACCCACTGAAATTTTCACAATTGCTGCTTATTTCAGTTGCTCCTCTCATCACTCCCCACTCTGTACCAACCACGACCCCCACACAGGAGCCTCCACCTTAATTTCTTCTTCTCTATATACCCATAGTCATTGGCCAGCATATTTTTAAATATACCACTTTATCATAAGAACATAATGTGATGTGATCGCATTAATTTATGCATTGCTTGTTGGAAGCTTGACACCCTAACTTCACCTACGACTTTATATCAAAAAAAATTTTTTTTAATTGTGAATGTATAGTCTATTAACAAGATTTAATTGTTTCTTCACAACTATTTTGTAAATGGTATCTTGGGAAAGGTTCGGTAAGAGGAATGTTGGGTCTGCAAAAGAAGTCATAAGAGTAGGACTTGAAAGTCTTAAAGAAGAAAACTAAAATCTATATATGTGAGAAAACCACCTATGTTCTTGTAGCTGACTGCCCAGCTGGCTTCCTCTTCATCATCCACTGCTTATAACCGCTTTCAGAAATTAACTCCCTGAACAAAATGGAGAAATATCTGTATTCTTGTATGTGTTTGCATAGAAATTCAAATGTTTTTCTATAAAAGATCTACCTAACAGATATTCTACAACTCAAAAGCTAATCAAATAATCTAGAAATGTACCAATAGAAAAAGAGATTACCTGTGGCAAAACACCATTAAATTTGGATGATAGCATAATTATTTCTAGTTAATTTTGGACTCAATTCTAGGTAAATATTACTTTTACAACTGTTGGAAACCTAATGGAAGTCAGTGTTTCCAATTACGTGATGATACTAATGAAGCCTTCTTCCTTTCCTGGTATGTTTGTAAGAAATACTCAGACCACGTGGGTCGTGACATGCCAGTCTCACACCATATCTAATACCTCATTCGGAGGCACCTATTTGGCTCATAACATGAAGACTACTCAAAGCCCTTGAAAAGATGAAATGTGCTGTCTCCTTGTAGAATAATAATGATAATTTGCCACAAAGTCATGTCAGGTGGGCCACACCATGGGCAGAACCTCCTGTAGCATAAAGAGTGCTCTCTGCCTGTCTAGGGACTGTGACCCTAGATAGGCACCCCCTCCATCCTGAGATGTTCAGGAAAGCGGCATTTAGACTAGTACTGCTAGTGTACCTTTTAGTGACTTTTAAACAAGAATGTTGGAGTAGGGGAGGAAGAGGAAGGAGCAGCTTTTCAGAAAGGAATTGAATTGTATAGTTTAATGGCTCACTTTCACAACATTTTTTCTCACACATAGAAAATAACATTTTCTCACAAGGTATAATGATATTAACATTCTCAGGCTGTCTTTGAGGTGGCCAAATCTTGTTCAATTGTTTGTGTATTTTAAAATACTTAATGTCTCTGTTTTTTTTTTTTTAATTTGTGCTTTTATATCATATATCTGCTAACATTCTGATATGCTTTTCTAATAAATAGGTCGTCATGGAGATGGAGGTTATTGGCCAGTTGATACTAATTTGATTGATAGAAGCACTCTCAACGGTAAGTATATAAATTAGGTCTTCTTGGATTAGTTATATTAAGTGAGCATTTCTTGAGTGTCTGAGGCAAATTTGTGATTGACTGCAAGTGTCAAGACCTCTAGATTTAGGGTCTTAGTGGAAATAATAGAAACGTGAAATTACTAACAAACCTCTAGCTTTTTCCATCAGGATACAATGCTGAGAGCCAAAAAGCACACAAAACGGAAATCAGAAAAGCCCAAGCAAAGAGAATTTTATAAATGACACAGGGCTGTTAAATATTTAGATTTTAAAGTGTTATATGTATTTTAAATGTTTCCAAAGTTTTGCTTTTATTAGAGAGGGCTAATAACTAAGATAGAATGAACTCAAACCCACCCAGTTTCATAAATTGATGTTACTGGTAGTTTTTGCCTGGAGAATATGTTTCCTCTCCAAAATTCTCTAATACCTCATTGCTAATTTTCCTGTACATTGTCAAGATAAGACATTAATTTTTGCTCATCCTAATGGAGCATTCATACACATCTGTTGGCTTTGACGATGACCAAATGGAGGTGATTTTAGAACTGCATGGAAGAAGCAGGTTGGTTTTAGAGATGTCTTTTAAAATCTTGTCCTCAGCATTGCTGAGTTAAAAACTTTGGGAAGCTGGATTAATACTAGCCAAACTCCCAGGGTTTGATGTATATATGATAACTTCCTTCTATAAGTTTTTAAAAATATGTTGCTATGGCTATTTGTCTCGATTTGCTAAAAACATATTTCATATATTCAAAATACAAATATCAGCACATGTGCCCATCACCAAAGTTAAGATATAAAATATTCCACATCCAGTCTATGTTCCTACCTTATCACGTACTTTTCTACCATGCCCTCCCATTTCTCACTGTGATGTAATTATTCTCTCAAATATAGTGTTTATCATATATGTATATGTATCCCTAAACATTATATTATTATATACATTTATAACTTTATAGAAATGGCATCATACTATATGTATCCTGCTGCAGCTTGCACTTATCTTTAACTTTGTTTTTAAGATTTATTTACGTATTTGCAAATAGCTCTCCTTCATTTATCTTTGCTGTTGTATAATATTCTATGTTATAGCAATAACATGATTTATTTAAGCAGTTTAGCAGGTTTTTATGAGAAATTTGATTAATGAAGAGCTAAATGTACATTTAGGTATTGTCTGCTAAAAAAAAAATACATATAAGTCTACGGTCATGCCACCCAGAACAAGCCTGATCCTGTCTGATCTCAGAAGCTAAGGAGGGTCAAGCCTGGTTAGTACTTGGATGGGAGATCAAGTAGGAAGACCAGGTGCTGTAGGCCTAAAAGATTAAATAAAAAATAAAAAATAAGGGATTGTAAACTGACAAGGTCCTTGCAATCCTTAAAAAAAAAAGAAAAGAAAAAGAAAAAATATATATATATATAATTTCGGCTTTATATATATATATATAAAGCCAAAATTGCAATCTAAAAGTTGCTTTCTGACCATGAAATTAGAATACAAGGGTGAATTAAGTGATTATTTCCTATCATAAACTATGTTAATCTAATGCATTCATTTCCCCCAAAGAGGACACATATATATGTATGTATGTATGTGCATGTATATATAAGGTCTGTTTTTAAACAGATCTTCTCTTCTCATTTAATCAACATTATTGTCTCTTGTAAACATTCGAGTTTTAGACACCTGTTATTGCTAGTGCCTGGCTCAGATAGTTCCTGGGCTCTGATATATATACACAAAAGACACCCTGGGGAGCTTACAGGAGAATCACAAGAGGAAAGCCGTGTTAGGGTCGAAAACAGGCCAAGGGCTTGCTCCATAAAATGGGTTTTAATATGATAGTTCCTTCCCTAAAACTTTGCAAGTTCTATTCTCTTTCTTCAAACTTTAACTAGTAAAATCGTCTCAGCAACACACCAAACACACTTTGTACATTCGAATAGTCAGTAAGAGATGCTACAAAGCCCTCACAGTATGCAGGTTCTCACTATGAGCCATGGCACAGATTGAAAAATAGGCCACTGACAGAGCAATAAACAAAGAGGGAGAACTACCAGGTGGACAGGGCAGAGAAATACATTCCAGGAACATGAAAGAGAGTGAGAAAAGTCCCAGAGATGTGGGGAAAGGTAAAGAAGGTTGTTGACATTGTGTGAAAATGTAATTATACTATTTTATGCCCTGAGATGAAAGTTTTTTTAGGTTTGGAGTACAGGCCAGGAATTAACATCATATTAACATTGTCTCTTTAGAATCATCTTGCAGAACTGAATTTGAGTTGCTGTTTTTCTGGGAGTTATTGGATTTCAGGTTGGAATTCACTCCCAGCTAAGCGAATGACTGTACTGGCACAGGATAGTACTTTTTGAAGAGATAGATTGCCAAGAAATTAAAGAAGGAATCAGTAGAGGTAATTGAGAAAGAACAATTACCTTCTCGTAGTTTCCATCCACCACTGAGCAGTGATTGTGTGTGTGAAAGGTGGAACAATTTTAAGCCACGGACACAAAACTATGTAGTCTCTTAAACTGAGTGTCCTAAAGAACTTTAAGCTTGGATAGAATTGCCAAATTTAGTGCCTAAAAAATACAGGAGGCCCCGTAAAATTCAAATCATTTCTAATTGCCTATAAATATAAGATAAAAATATTTCAAAGGATTTCCATTGCAATATTTTTCAATGTATGTATGCATAGATGACTAGAAATAATTAAAATGATTGGATCACTTTTTTATTTACTAAATCTGGCAATTCTAATTTTGGATCAAATTGCAGACTTTGGTATTGACTATGTAAACTTGCCCTTCAAAATAAAACAAATTCTCTGCTTGAAAAGAAACACCAGCCCAAATTTGGCATTAATAGGTTAGTCAACAAGAACTTTTCTTTTTATAGGAGTCAGATCTCAGATAATAATTGAGAGACATGCATGTCATTGTTTTTTTTTTTTTTACATTTTATTTAATACTTCTAGCGAGAAATAAGATTGTAATGAGTTTGATCTGATATGCATTGTCTCACAGGAGAAAGTTAGGAAGATAAAATAAAGGAATGGCATCCAGTGACTGTGCATCAGTTTAGATTGTTAACATTACCCCTTCTCAGTTTTCTGCATCACTTAATGGTGTTTTAGGTATCTCTTGGTAAATGGATGGGATGACAAAAGCACCTGAAACATTTTTAGAATCCCTACTAGAATAACAAATTTTTATAAGCTACTTGACTAAGGCAAACTTATGACCTCACAGGGACTGTGGAGGTCAGACTTAATCTATTTTCTATTTTTCTAGCAGATGAACGATAGTAAATATGTATTTCAACTTTAGCTGGGGCTATTGCAAGCGAATCAGTAAAGGCATCTGAAAACTCTAGCTTCTAATTAAAATTCTGCTAATGTCTTATGCCTTAAAAACAGGGTATATTTTCCAGTTAGATAGACAGAGGGAACCCTGGCTGATAAAACTCCGACCCCACCCGACTTTTATAAAGTAGGCTGCATCAACAAGACCATTGTAAAAATCTGTTTTTGAAAAGTTGATACGTCTCCTCCTATGGTGGCAGAATTATAGAGGTCTCCTATCTTTCCCTGCACTTGCTGGATTCGTCCTTCTAAGCATTGTAAGAGAATAACAGCTTATAGTCAGGATGCTCGGGCCAGTTGTAGATAAATTTAGACTTTGCTAATCATTTACTTTCTCCCACAGCATGCCACTCTTTTTAAAAATGCACTCTGGAATTCATATTTTTTTTAAAAAGATGTAATTCATGTTTACTCTTGTAGTTGGAAGTCCTTAATTAAATTGAGAAAACTGAAGAGTTTTTCTGAATTACTTTTTGATGACAGATAGAATCAAAGCTAATGCGCATTAATATGGTAGTATTTTATTTTTATGAGAAATTCAGTTTTGGGTTAGAGTGCCCTTTCTTAAAACAGAAAAATCTTCAACTTCTGAAAATGTGACTTTATAGTTTATATTTGTATGAATGACAAGAATAGTGAAAATAAATTCAATTTCATTTTGCTTTTCCTACTGGGAAAGATAAATCACCAATTTCTTTTTTTGTTAAGTTTCTCCTCCTATAATTTCAAAATTTGTAATTTTGGTTAAGAGATCTACAAAGCCTACAAAATGTTATATTGCCCTCAACCTTTGAAAAGTAAGTTGACAGATGTTGATCTTTAGTGAAGCATTATTTTAAAAATCAATCTTATTAATTTTCTAATGTTCAGCATCATATTAGGTGTTCTGCAAAACATAACTTGCATTCTGCATTTAGGAGAAAAGACCATGATATGCCTTCTACTTTAGGGAAACATTGCTTTATTGTTTTCAGAACTCAATAACCTCTAAACAAATTTAAAGAAAGTTTACATAAAAGCTCCTTCCATATTTGCATAAAATCATCAGCATCAATTGGCAAGCTAGTATAAGGCACTCAGCAGACACCTTAATGCTAAAGAAAAGGTCCAGGAGTAAAATTCTACAGCTGTGTTCCCAATGGAAAGTTAATCAGAGTGGTCCAGCATCTTGAGTTCTATTCTAAAAGAGGCTCTGCCCACCTGCAATTCAACCAGTATCTATCCCAAATGATTTTAAGGGTCCCAGACTAATCTCAAACCCAGGCTCTAGAACTGATGTGGCCAAGGGTTAGGACTGTGTGAATCAAGTCACTTAAACTCTTTGGACTTCAGTTTTTCATCTGAACATAGAACGTATTAAACTAGATCAAGCTTTTTTAACCTCAGAACTAGGGCCACAGGGGGCAGGATAATTCTTGTGTTATGGGACGTCTCTGTATTTGTATTATAGGATGCTTAGCAGGATACCAGACCTTTATTTCCCAGATGCCAGTAATATTTCCCTTCCTCTCAAGATGTAACAGCCAAAAATGTCTCTAGACATTTCCAAATGTCCATATGTGGGACAAAATTGCCCCAGTGGAAAACCACTGATTTAGATTGTCTTTCCTCAAAAGTTCTTCCAGGATACGTGGGTCCCATGAAATGCTCTGAGAATAAAAGTCCTCCATTATCAAATAAACATTGGGAAACTTGTGTGGCCACTCACTTCTCTTTGCTAGGTCCTCCTCTTCTACCTCAATGCTAGAGGTCTTAGTCTTGAGAGGGAGTCTCTGCTCACTCCACACTCTATATTTTGGTGATCTCATTTGCTCTCAGAGCTCCAAATTCCATCTGTGTGCCAACAGATAAATTTATATCCTCTTTATAATTTATCATACGATCTCAAGCCTGACGTATTCAAGACAGAACATTCGTTCTTCCCTCCCTGAGCATACCCTTTCACCCTCTCCCTCATCTCAGACATAAGGACCATTGCTTAAGCCTAAACTTGACTCTTCCTTTCTTTCCTTCTCCATATGCAATCGACTTTGTTCATTTACTTTCAAACTGTATTATGTAACTGGACTGGTCCAGGGTCTTAAGTTCTTTGCTTGATTGCAGTTGCCACCATCTCAGTTCAAGCCATCATCATGTCTCACCTGGAGAACTTCAGTATCATCTTAGCTGGTCTTTCTTTCACCACCAACCTCTCGCCATACAGCAGGAAGAGATGTTTTCCTAACACAAATCAAGTCTGTCAGTTCCTTGCTGAAAACCCTTAAATGATCTGTGATTATACTTGGAGTAACTGCATGTGATCTACAAGGCTCTATATGAACTGAATTCTGTTTCTCTTTCCAGCCTCATTTTCCCTTGGCTCCCAGTGTTCCAGACACAGGACCTGCTCTCTGTTCCCTTGTGAAAGAACAGGAACTAACTCCTAGCAATACTCTGTTCAGCCTAAATGTTACTTCTATAATGAGGCCATTTAGGACCTCTCTCCTCCTCCAGTGATCATTTTGTCCTCACGTGACATTTTTCTACATAAACTTCACTATTATTTTAAACACCAATTCCAGTTGTAATTTTATATTTACTTGCTTCATGATTTGTTCACTATAAGTCTTTTCTAGTAAAATGTAAGCTTTATGAGGTCAATAATTATGCCTCTTTTGGGTGCGGTAGTGGGGGATGGGGAACAGTCACAATATTCTAATTTGAAAATTGTTCTGAGACCACACGATACATACAAGAAGACAATAACATGCAGATCATTATGAAACAATGTAAGTGTGGCCCTATAAATACTTCCTAATGGTTCCATATCCTGGCCGTTGCTCCCTCTCCACCTTTCCAGAAAAATAGCTTAGAAATGGGCTTTCAGAATTCATTTCTAACAGCTATGCATTGATCCCAGGTGAGAAGTAACCTGACTTTCTGTGCATGTCAAATGTCTCAGACAAGGTACATGTTTTAGGAATGGGAAAGAAGTCATTTAATATATAACATCGTTTTTCCTTCTTTGCTCCAACTAGTTAGGAAGGCCTACAGCTATATCAAACTGTGTGTGCTTTTTATCTCATAGTTGTTTTTTTTTTTGCCCGCTTGAATCCTTTCATGGCTCCCCCTCACCAAGTTTGTTGAGATATAATTGGCATATAACATTGTGTAAGTTTAAGATGTACAGTGTGTTTGTTCGATACACTTACGTATTGCAAGATGATGACCACCATAGCATTAGCTAACCATCACATCACATAATTACCATTTTTGTGTGTGATGAAAACATTTAACTCACTTAGCAACTTTCAAGTGTTCAATATTATCAACTATAATCACTATGCCATATATCTTATCCCCAGAATTTACTTATAACTGGAAGTTTGTTGGGGTTTTTTTGACCAATATCTCCTCACTTTCCCCAACTCCTAGTCCCTGGTAACTACCATTCTGGACTCTGACCTTTTCAAGATTCCACACAGATGTGATTCTTGCAGTGTTCGTCTTTCTCTGTCTGGTTTATTTCACTTAGCCCATCAATGTTTTCATCACAACATCATATCCACAACACCTAACTGGTTCTTCAGCACATACTTCTGGAATAATTTGGTATATTCCCTGCCCCACCTCTCCTGGCAATTCACATTTAGTATGTTCAAAATTCTGAGATTTGAGGGAAGAACTATGTTTTCTAACTTAATTGACCACAGAACTTTTTTCTCCATAATATTTCATTTTAGGGAACATTAGGCTAGATTATCTATGAGAACTCTTCCAGCTGATTGACTATATGGCACCTTATTTCAGGGAGAAATGCTTAGAAATATTCAATGTCATATGAATTTCTCTAAAGACCTCTAAAATTGTTAAGGCATATTTGATCTCAAAAAAACTATTCTCAGAGAAGGCTATAATTGTAGAAGAGATCAGTCCTGAACTAGAAAGTTTCATTGGATCCATTTCTCTCCTCAGAATTGAACACGTCAACCAAATGGTCTCATTGTTTACTCACCTGTTGACAATATGTAGCTATTAAGGCCCAGCCATTGCGGCAATGGGACCAGGTTCTCAAAAAATAGGAGCCAAGACTCCTGGATTCAATACCTGGCTTGGTTTTCTGTAAGTTTTCTGTAAGAGTACTGGTCTATCAATGAGCTTACTTCAGAGGTTTTAGGGCAATTGTGATAAAATTAACATAAAACATGTTTGAAACCTTACAAAGAATTATAAATTTTATTAAGCCAATTTTCCTAATCATTACCAAGACTTTAGACTCATCAGATGTTTGCTTTTATTAAATTTTTTAAAAGCGTGAAATCTTTTATGGTGACCAATAATGAAAATAAAAATAGATTGACTTGACTGCTCATGAGATTTGAAGAAGAATTGATTCCTTTCTCACTGATATCAGTACAACATACCTAGGTCTTTCTTGCTTACACAGACACTGGGTACGCACACTATTATGCTAACATCAGGAACAGATGCATTAGGATCCTGTATTTTTCTTCAATTTGGAAAAATCACATAGAATGAAGTATATTGAACCACATCATAATGCTCGTTGAGCGCCAGCTCTGTGTAGGGCCAGAGGTCAGTGTGTTGGATCCATTATCTCATGAAATAAACATAGTATCCTGGAGGATATTTGCAAGTCTTTGAATTACACCAGCAGCTTCCCCTCACAAGCCCAAAACGTGGTAAATGTCATTTTTGCCACATCT
Source organism: Rousettus aegyptiacus (assembly GCF_014176215.1). Classification (NCBI taxonomy): domain Eukaryota; kingdom Metazoa; phylum Chordata; class Mammalia; order Chiroptera; family Pteropodidae; genus Rousettus; species Rousettus aegyptiacus. The sequence goes on from NW_023416287.1 coordinate 79,511,266, forward strand.
GGAGTCAGGAGTCAGGCTGTCTCCCAGAACTCTCAACTGTGCTCATGGGAATTTGTAAGCTTTAGCTAGGATCCGTCCTAATTCAGAGCAGCATTGTGAGGTATTTAAATATAGATACTTGATCTTTATTATCCACAGATTCTGTATTTGTGAATTCACCTACTTGATAAAATTTGTTTTTAACCCACCAAATCAATACTTGCAGCACTTTAATTGTCATTTGCGGGACATGTGCAGAACAGCCAAAAATTTGAGTAGCCCAGTGCTTACAAACTCAGCCGTGATGAATCACGGAGACGCTGCCTTATTTCCGCTTTCACTCTGTAAACAAGTGTCTTTCCTGTGATATATTTCGTGCCAATTTTTCACTTTTTTCTTGACGGTTTCCCTATATAAAATGGCCCCTAAATGTGGTACTGAATGCTATCTAGTGTTCTTATGCTTAACAGGCTGTGATATACCTTTCAGAGGAAATATGCGTTCATTAAACTCCACTCAGGCATCATAGTTACAATGCTTTTGGCTGTGAGTGCAATGTAACGAATCAACATTATTATTAAAGAAGGTGTCTTTAAACCGAAACACACATAAAACAAAGTTATATATTGATTGGTTGATAAAAATTTGTAACCCGAGGCTCACAGGAACCTAACCCTGTATTTTCTCTAGAAGCAATAATTAGTATTCTCCAATTCAGTGTTTGTAGCAAGTGCATCAAATATACTTCTGCAAAGAACAAGGGTCGACAACATCTAAGGACACCGTTGCACTTGACTTAGTGCCCATTTGATGTCCAATATTCTGATCATTCAGCTTTAGAAATGAGACTGAGAAATTAATGATAAACGTTGAATGCCAACTTTTAAACTAATGGGAACTTTTATGAGGAAGTTGTAAAGGACTGAAATCAAGGATTTATAATGGGATTTCTCCTGAACCTTAACTTTCTAAGGAAAATGACATCAATATAATCTCACTAATGCCCAGCAGTCACTGTTTTTGACTTGAAACATGATGTCTCCCTAAGTGGAAAGAAAGAAGAGTGGAAATTTGAAAAATTCTACTTTACTAGGTTTTTAAAAATGTTTATAAGGTGTACTGCTTTGTACCATTCAATCTAAGATTGTCAGAAATGGTGAACTCTTAAATTTAAGTCATACTAATAAAAATCCATGAAATCCCCAACTGTCTCCATTATAAGCTCTCACATAAAAGGTTAATTTAATCCAATCAATTCGTTTATTAAGCACAGAAAGAACATATTGTGATACTACTATAAAATGACTTTTTAAATTTTAAGTAAAACTGATACAGAAAGTTCTGACCTTTCATTACTTGCCCATTTCTTTGTAGTAAATGTAAAATTACTTCAACGAAATCTTATTTCTCTCATTCATAATCAGAATCTTTTAACAGATAGTGCTATTAAAGACTTTTGATGAGTTCCTTACCGAGATTCAAATTATTATTTTTCCAATAATGGTGAATCAACAATAATTTATTTAAGTTTAGATGACTATCTTTTAAAAAACAATGGTTTACTTAAATAATTTGTCAAAATATACTGTTTCAATTTTGAGGCAAGTGTTAGGTTGTTATGTTTACATTTGAAAAGTTCATTTATCTTTCCTATTGAGTATTATTTCTAAAAATTTTGTAGTTTGGAAGTCCACACCAGAAGTATCACCAATGGTATAGGAGGCTATTAATTTAGGCAACATTTTATTTATTGTTTTAGTAGTGTGATAATATTATGAGCACTTACTCTGTATCAAGCACTCAGATGTATATATTTTCTCTGATTCTGGCACTGACCGTGTTCAGTATTATTATTTTTATTTCACAAATAAAAACACTGAGGTACAAAAGGCCTTAACAGTTTGCTTCAAGGGATACAGAAAGCTAAAATAATTTGTTAAAGAAACACATTCAAATTTGCATCTAAGAAAATATTAAAACTCATTGCTTTCTGCTGTTTTCTAAATTAATTTATAAATAAAATTATAAACTAATATTTACTTTTTTAAAATGTGTAGGTCGAAATGACATAGAACAGTATTTCTAATTGACCACTGAGGGTTTAAAGAAAACAATTTAAAGGGTCATTAGCCATTCTTTTTACATGAGCAAATTATCAAAAATATCTTACTATTCTGTTTTTGCCTAAATATTATGTACTATGAAGTACCGTTGCAACACAGGGAAACATTCATATCAGGACTTTATGACCCTCTTTCAAACCCAGTGGCTGCTTTTAAGTGGGAGTCGTGTATACTCAATGGGTCAAAAATTAAATGTGCTTTATAGACAGCTTCTTGTAGGGAATGGAGGTAAATTGTGAGTAGCATCAAATAGTTTGTCTTTCACAGTATCAAGTAAATAGTATTTTCCTTAAACCACAGCCTTTTTCTGGTTTCTGGTTCTGGAATTCTTAGAGTATAAGACATCATTCTTCTTCCCTCCCCTCTTCCTAGCCAATAGGAGAGCTTTTTAAAAATTCAGATATAACTCATATAACATCGATTCACCCTTTTAATGTGCACGATTCAGTGGTGTTCAGTATATTCACAGTCTGTGCCACCATCACCACCATCCAATTCCAGAACATTTTCATCACCCTACAGGGAAACCCAGGACCATTATCAGTCCTTCCCCATTCACTTCTCCCCCCATCGACTGGCAAACCTAAGTCTGCTTTCTGTCTCTATGGATTTGCCTATTCTAGATACTACATAGAAGTGGAATTATACAATATGTGGTCCTTCACTTAGCATACCATTTTGAAGCTCATGCATGTTGTACCATGTACCAGAACTTCATTCCTTTTTGTGTCATATCGATATCCCACATTTGTTTCTATTTCATCCATTCTTCAGTTGATGGACACTTGGCTTCCACTTTTGGCTGTTGCAAATAATGTCACTATGGAAGTTATTAAGTTTTTATGTGGGCCTAGGTTTCATTTACCTTGAGCAGATAATTTAGGTCTTTCCTCTTGTTTTTCATTGCTTTGTTCTCAGCTTCAGTAATACCCAGAACAATAGAAACTCTTCACATCCTTAACAGAGCTACGTAAACCCTGTCTCCCTAATCCTTATCTCCATTTGCCTTTCTTTCCCCAGAGCCACCCATTGGTCAGATGCACCCCCCGCATGGCAGTGTCACTCCTCAGAAGAACAGCAACCTGCTTGTGATCATCGTGGTCACTGTCGGCATCATCACAGTGCTGGTGGTGGTGATCGTGGCCGTGATTTGCACCCGGCGCTCTTCAGCCCAGCAGAGAAAGTAGGTGACAGCCGGTTTCCCACCGGAGAAATTGACCCAACTACTATCTTTTTGAGTTATATTTTTGATGACTCTCTTCCGATGCTCTTTCATAATTCACCACATGTTCCTCATCTCCTGACTGGGCAAAACTTTGCCTTTTGTTCAGCCCAGGCCTGTAATTTAAGTAAGTGAGGGTTAGACTTGCAGACTTAGTAGTAGAATCCTGGAGACTCACATTGCATTTGTCTGATTTTCCTTCTTGAGGCCAGATTCTTTCTTCCAAGTGAGGGCAGATATTCCTTAAGTAACACTTAGAGAACGGACTTTATCATGTCCTTGCTTATGGCCCTCTCTGCTGTGATGTAAAAAGGCTGGAGATGCATGTTCCTCTATAAGTGTTTGTTTATCACTTTTGGCAAGGAGGCCTGTAGCCAATGCTTGTTGCCTGAATGACTACATATGTACCAAACTCAGTATAGTCAGAATACTACAGAGTGTTTAGTTTAGAGACAATAGTTAGGGAGGATGAGGGTTCCAGAAATTCAGAATGGTTTATATTTCCTGACTGTGGTTGCTTTTCAGAAGTCAAAAAAAAAAAGAAAAGTTTAAAGTATTTTCATTTTATGCACCTCTAGGTTCTACCACAAGCAGAGAATGATACATCAAAGTACAAAACTTAGAATGGAAAGGCAGTTTTAACTCAGCTTACCTCCTTCCAGCAATACTCCATAACCAGCGCATTAAGCTCGTATCAGTCAGTGGTGAGAATCAGCAGCAACCTCCTGGTTATGGTCTGCCTCCTTGCCTCTCTAGTACTTTTCAGATCCAGCCTGATACATTTCTTTCCTCTGTACTCTCTCATTGGATTGGGTATAATAGGCTCTTCGCTTAGTGGTTAATTTATTTATTTTTTTCTAACAAGGTGCCAGCTCTGCAAACCTGAGGCCTGGACACCTAAGAAAAATTCTCTAGCAAGTAATTTTTTCTCTTCCCTTAATAAAACCTCACCCTTATCTCCCTTAAAAAAAAAAAAAAAATCCTATGACCCTATTTGTTGACCTATAGTGAATCTTCCAGCATTTTGAAATGAGGTGTTTAGAAACAAGATACAATAATACATACATACTGAAGAGAGCAACATAGGATTGTAGATGCAGTCTCATATTTAATTTATATACATGCAGGGCAAATTTTATATCCAGCTGCATTCATGAGCTTAGTGATAGCTGATGTGCCGGTCCATCGGGCCCAAAAAAGAAACCACCAGAATGAGCTTAACAGGGCCAGTCTCGAATGTAAGCTTTCTGGGAATTCTTAATCACTCACAGAGCTTCTGGAGTACCAGTCACTTAGGCTCTGGGGAAAAATTAACTGTGATTGAGTAAGGCATTGAACAATCCTTTGGTCCCCCATTCCCAGAAAAGGGGTCGTGCACGCACAATGGTGGATCATCAAGGCAGCAGGTCTCTGAAGCAAAGCTGAGAAAGATTCCCATAGAGGGAAGTGTGGAGGGCACCTGAACCACACAGGGCCTGTTTGATGATAGTTTTTAAAACATTGATGCATTCACTAAGCTAAATCTAACTAGCTAAACTCTCTGTAATGGGGTGTTTCATTTTTTGTTTGTTTGTTTGTTTGTTTTCATTTTGTGAGAAGAATGTTTGAGGGCTATGTTGACCTGATAAACTGGAATCCTGGACATAGTTTGTTCTCCGCAGAGAAAATGTGAGTTTTCTCAGCATGCAAAAGTGGGATTTGATGGTATTGTGATAAACTCTCCAAGTGTCTTCAATCCCACCCTAAGCACTTTGGGAAGAGCTTAAAGATTTTATTTAGAAAGAGTAGAGGGTGATCCCTGAGTTTGACAAGTGTTCAAAATTAGGGAATAAATGAAAGAATAAAGCTTTTTATCAATATCTGAAAACCCAGTGAGAGTGAATTTAAAATTTCCATGCTACTGCCACTTTGTTCTGTTGTTCCCAAAGTCTCTTAACATTTATTTGGAATATTTTCTCAATTTTCCTTCATATATCTCTCTTTAGTAACAGACCCATCAACATTCATCTTTGTCTCTTTGTCTATGTTAACAGGGAAAAAGAGAAATAGAAAATTTTATCCTTCAAGATGTTTCTAATGTTTTAGTTTTTCTTGATTTCATTGAGGACTCCACCCCTCACCTCAATACTACCACTGAGCCTTTTAGAACAAATTAAGTAATGCAGATGAAAGCTAAATCAATTCCAATTTGAAAGCGAAATAATGTCCCTTACAGGGCTCTAGAAAAATGGGAATTTAGTGTAATTAACAAGGTGAAGTAGGAAACCCATTCATGGGCTTCTTCAATATGTCTTTATCTGGGATTGCTAGAGAATGTAAATTTTCTTTGTGTTTTATTTGGGGACTTCAGTTGCATTCAAATGTGTGGGTACTGTCAGTAATAACTTATTCAAGTTAATGTCTATGTATTTTAGTCTATTATATTCATACGGTTTTTCATATATACCTCATATATAATAATGAGGTATGTTATCTGATTGACTCACATTCTAGATTGTAAGATTTTATTTTCCTGATATGAGAAAACTAACAGAAGTTAGGACTCAAGATCTAGTTCTGATTCTACAATGCCTTTAACTAAATTAATGGTGTTTAATTAAACCTAAGGGAAGACCTTAACTGCTGTTAGTTTCCTCAAATGAGAAATACTCTCTATCATCCCCTCTGCCTTTTAAACACTGAAATTCCCCATGGAATACTACTAAATTATAGAAACACAGAGCAACATTTGGCTTGAAACTAATATTAAATAAAAATAATTTTCCAACTTTTTTTGGTAATTACATTTTTTTTACTACTTTAAAGAGACTCCCCTTACACATTTCGAATTAGGGAGATTATAGCAGAATATCATAATATAAAAAAATGTTTTATGGAAACTTAAATTGATGAAGGAGAGTGTTATCTGTTTTTAATAAAGTCATAACATTCTCCTGGCAAAATTATAGAACATGTATTTTGATAAATTAGAATGTATAACTAGATACTAAAGGCAAAACATTTGACACAATATCCTGAAATCCAGGACACATGGTTATCACCTTTCTAAGGCAGGAAGCTGGGTAAATAAATCAACAACAAATCGTCTGAATACATTAAATTTAAAAATGTAAATGAAATTCAAGGTTCACTTGATAGAATCACCAATTGACTAACCTTTCTGTTTGATTTGACATGTACACATGAAGTTTTAAATATTAGCACGCATTCAAGTCTTGACCAAAATAATTATTTTCGGTACTGAGGATCAAATGTTTAAACTCTTAAATGAAATCTACTTTAACTACTATAGGTCACTTACACTGCTTTTCAAAGTTCTAACATTTTAATCACTTTTCAGTATTCACCACACAGAGATTTTAACTGGCAGCCACTTAGGACTTAAATATATCTTAATTCTATCTCAGAACATACAGGTTTATTTGAGTATCTAGAACACATTTTTCCATGGGTTTTCAATATATTTTTTTAGTTATTTTTAACGGTAATTAGTAAAATAAAAATACTCAATGTAGAGAATTAGGAGGCTGGAAACCTTTGGAAAAGATTTAGATGGGGGAAGCAGGGCAGGTATTTATATTTCCAATATATTTTTTTCCTGGTTAACTTACAACCCTTCTTCATACTCAGTTCAGGCCTTCGTCCTTCCTGAAGCCTTCCCTTAGTCTCCAGTGGGGCAGGGTCCCTGCCTCAGTCTCCCATGAGATCTTGGGCACATGTCTATCAGACCACAAAACTTAGTAAAGAGCTATATGTCTGCCTTCTGTGAGCATTTGAACAGAAGATGCCTAAGCACAGAGTAGGAACTTAATAATTTATTACAAGGTGGCAAAAGAACCTATAAGAGATAGTAGTTTTTTAGGACTTCTGAGGGCACTGTCGAATAAAAGGGAAACTCAGTGTTGAATCTTATCCATTCGGGAAGAGAATGAAACTCTTCTTAAGGTAAAAGGTATATGCAAAGTAAGGAATAGGTAGTCCAATAAAGAATCAGAGATGCACCTTGCAAAAAATACACTTATGTCAATAATGAAAAATTCTTATTATTTAATTCAAGTAATTATTATGTGCTGAGTACATGATGTGTATCCTATAAAGTAACAAATTTGATTAATGTTAACTTTGAACTAATTATCTGTCTGCAATTCCCCATTGACTTACTGATATTATTAAAAATGTTTCTGTTAGAGGCAAGGCCTCCTATAATTTGGTTCCCTCTACTTTTCAAGCTTTACTACCTCCCATGTCCCAGTGCGAACTGTTTATTATAAGAATGCAGAAATTCCCAGGAGCCATGCCATTTTTTATTCATTTATTAAGCTCCCAATGTCTACCTTTGCATTCCTAGTACTTAGCACAGTTCTTGACACATAGTCAATATTCCATAAATATTCACTGAATAAGAGATGAATAAATGTTGTAAAACAATGGATAATGCTAGAGAAGTGAAGGAAACAGTTCGTTTCAACATCACTGGAGAAAACCAATTCACACACTGGGAGTATGTGGCCAGCTGAAACACGGACGGTGATCAATGCAAGGTGAATGGTATGGCGAGAGATAAGGGAAATAATTTTAAGATTACACTAACATAAAATGGTCAGGAAGGCTTCCTGAAGGAGAAAGGAAAGAATTAGTAGTTTTTAAGTAAGTAGGATTGTGATGGCGTTGAGCAGACGTACAATTAAATAGATAGGTATTTTAAATAGACAATAGATGATAATAGATAGATGATAGATATAGACGGACAGATGGAAGATAGATAGATGACAGATAAATAGATGATAGATACATAGATACATAGATAGATAAAACATCAGTATGTGATTATGCTGTGAAATCTTTGCAATTATATGACAAGTAGCAGAGAAGCTTGGAAGATACCTTGTATTGCCTTTATTTGTGAATATATAAGGTAGGAAGAGACCCTCCTATCCTATAGCTATTTTCAAAAGTTGAAAGATTACTGATACCTGTTAGAGAAGGTGTTTGCAGAAGGGATAAATGTGATGGAACCAGAGATGGACAGAAGGCCAGTGACAGACATTCCTACAAGTTCTAAGATGAATTTTAGACAATTTAGTTATCAGCAAATGTCGGTTTGCTTACAGACTTGCTCCATGGATGGCTAGGCTACCACTGGCAGGGGAGGGAGCCCTCTCCAAGCCCAAAGATTTCTCTTGTTGAGAGACATGATAGAAAACAAAGGTAGTTAGATGGTCTTTTGTAGATTATATACAAAAAAAAAAAAAGTCTATTTAGAGATTTTTACATTCTTGACTGACTGTGGATGAATAGCTTTTCAGAAAAGGTCTTGTTCTGATTAAAATCCATCAGAAAAATACTTATGCATTTTATCAGGAATGATCATTTCCTCCCATATAGAGGTTATAAATCATAACTTGAAAAAAGGTTCTGCCTCACTAAGGTTTGGAATCTTTTTTTAAAACACAGTACACCTCCGGGTGCTTGGTCATGAGCTGAGAGGGCGTGGTAAATGAACGAATGAATAAAGCATGCATGGAAAGCAAGGGGAACCAGAATTTATAACCTATTTCTAGTTTCAAAAATTATTTGACAAATTTCTTTAGCACAGGCTATTTCAGTATAAAGTTATCATGAAAAGTCTGACTGCCTTGTCCAAGATTTGGGATCGTGTGCTTCTTTGTATGCGATTCCATAGGCATTAGAGTCAAAGTTGTTTAGCATTTTGATTTGTTAGAAAGAAAGATAACAGGGTGAAATCTCCCAGTTTGAGAATGACATTAAATTTTTCTAAGTTACCAGGGGTAGATTACATAAAAAGCTGTAGATGAGTTGCAGATTGGTTCCCTGTGGGCAGGTGAAGTGTTAAGAAAATGAATTCAGGGGATGGATGGTTAGCAGAGAGTTATTATCTTAGACACAGGGAAATGATCTAGGGGTTATTATATAAGCCATTGTCTAGAGTCAGGATGAGGCTGCTGCCAGGAAGTCAGCAAAATGCAGGTATTGGTTAGAAAAATATTAGAGCAGAAAACGCTGCATTATTTTTCTACTAAATTGCTAGGTAGATATTAAGTCAGGGATTCTTTGTTTTCTCATCCTCATCAGCATGCTTCAAGAATGACAAAGTGTGAAGGAAACAACAAATCCTACCACTAAACATTTATTAATTGTGTAATATTTAGCAACTAGGAAAACAAAGCTGCTCTCCATGGCCCTGCAGAGGCGACAGAGTTTTCACTCAGAGTAGTTTGTTCGAACTGTTTATCAACCATGAAATTCATTATCCTCATAAACCAATGCAAGTGAGAATGAGGTACTTCTGTGGGCTTGTGTCAAAGGTTAGATTTTAACTGTCTGAATTCTGCTGTAAGAAGAGAGATGATTATTTTTAAAGAAGTAGAAGCTACATGTGGAGATTTTTTAAATTATAAAACTGTAGAGCAGAGGTTGAAAACTCTCTCTGAAAAAGGCCAAATAGTAAATATTTTAGGATTTATGAGCCATATGGTCTTTGTTGCAACGATTTCAACACTGCAGTGCAAAAATCGAATGAGCTCAAACAGGATTCCAATAAAACTTTATTCAAACAAAGAGGCAGTGAGCAGACTGAGCCTTCAGGCCATAGTTTACTGACCTCTGCTATAGAGAATGGCTAGCATGAGCATTCCACTGCTTATCATGCAGGAAACATTTGACTCTCACTAGGCCCAAGAAGAGACTACCACTGAAAAGTAAATTTATGATTGCCAAATTCTTATTGCATAAAATAAGAGACATTTGAAGCATACTTCCGCAGTGTATTCTTCACTTCTCAAGGGATATGTCTATTGCGCTTGAATCCAGACCCTTAGTGATCCCAAGGAAAAAGTGTTTTCTTCTCCTAAGAATGCCTTCATGCAGCCTTTTGCCTTCAAATAGCAAGCTTCCCAATCGCTTATTAAATTATACAGCTGAGGTATAGACTTTCTTCTAAGCCCCAGTCTTGGCTGTGGGGCAGAAATTCTGGCCTTTTCATTTCAATTTGCCCTTTTGGAGCAACTCCTTTATTTATCTTCTAAACAGATGCTGCAGTCGAGTACCTCATACCGACTTCCAAAGATGGGCATATGGCTCCATCACACCGCTGTCACCTTGTGCTCCGATTTGCAAGGGGGAAGCTGGAGTAAGGCTCCCTCTGGCAGGCAGCCGAGGCCCTGAGGAGTCAGGCCCACACTCCTATAATGTGGTGAAACTCCAGGGAGAAAGAGGAAAGGCGGCCAAGACAAGCCTGCCAATTCCTGGATTTCACAGGTTTCCTCCTGGGAGCACTTTTGTTTCCTTTCCCTGCTTCTACCTTGAATTGACAGAGAAAAGAGAGGAAGGGCCATTGAATAGAAGCACTCACATTTGCCTTCTAATTTTGTTCCATAGGAAACGGGCCACTCACAGTGTGGGCAAAAGGAAGGGCAGCCAGAAAGACCTGCGGCCCCCTGATCTTTGGATACATCATGAGGAAATGGAGATGAAAAACATTGAGAAGCCACCAGGCACTGATCCTACGGGAAGGGACTCCCCCATTCAAAGCTGCCAAGACCTCACACCAGTCAGTCACAGCCAGTCAGAAACCCAGCTGGGGAGCAAAAGCACCTCTCATTCAGGTAACTCCCTCCTGTCTGCCATCAGGAAAAACATCCCATTCTGGGCCGCACAATGTATCCTCACTTCCTCTTTTGTAGAGGTCGCTTTCCCATTAATTTGCAGGTTACCAATAGTTAAAATAGTCTGAGGTAAATAGTCAATTTTTTCTTTTTGTTAAATATTGAACAAAAGTTTTGTCAAGGCAACAAAATTTGCAGACATTTTTACATTTGTGTAGTTCCTCATGTCTGGGGATAATTGAAGGTTGATTTTCAATTGACTGTCAATTCCTTGCTTTAAAAAAAATCATGTCAGGGACACTTAAAGTCTGAAAAAATTGACTGTTCTGTTACTTTGTCTTGATTACCATGGACATCAACTGTCATTCCATGCAATCACATTATCTGGTCACTAGCTGAGTTTAATAGAGTCTATCTGAAGGCTCTGTTGGTATACATGGTGATTCGAAGGAAAAAACCTACTGTTTAATAAAGTGGTGCAGAACAATTTATGATGTCCAGGAATAAGAAATCTAGAAAGTGATGGTAAGATATTTTACTTTCTGTGGATACTCATAATTTCAAAATGCTTATGGGAAGTTGCATAATTAACCAAGTATTCTCACCAAAAGACCTCTTGGTCTCCTCATGATGTATTTATAGAATAAGTGGCTGTTGTTTTTAAGGCAAATTAAAATATTTTAGTTGTTTGTATGTGAACTGCTTAACTAGACTTTTTCAGCTTAGAATTGTTTAAACAAGGACTTCAGTTACAGGTTTTCAGTCATGAGTTTTTGAGTATTCCTTTTCTAGACCTTAAATATCTCGAGCAGAGTCCTTAACTTTTTTGTCACATTAGTTATGGAACTACAGTTAGTTCTATTAAAAACTACAATCCAAAGTTTAAACTAAAGATTCCTTTTCCCTTATGACCAGCTAGACTTCTGGCTCTAAGGACTGGGGTCACGATATGTTCTTTAAATTCTTTAATACCTTGGAATGGAATAGTGCAGATAAGACAGAAGAAGGGTGCAGTCTGCCTCAGAAATACCTTTACCTATTCCTCCTACCTGTCTGCTCTACCTGGCTATGTGGAAGGATGGGGAGGGAAGGTGAAGAGAAGATGGGGAAAAAAGGTGAGGAAGGAGTGAAGAAAGGACAGTTTGAAATTCCTCACTGCTTGTTGAGCACAAGGGCTACCCTTATGTGGCATCCAAATTCAGGATCTCTTATGAGACACAAGTAGGAATTCTTTATGAGACCCAGTGGGATCTCTCCACTGGCTAGTTCCACGATTTGGGATCTCAAATCAGGACTTAATCCTCTCGCACCAGGAACAGCTCTCCATTTTGTCCTCAATGGTCCTCCGTTGAGTCAACTGCACTTGGGTGAATTCCGGCTAGCGGACTCAAGCCTCATCAACTTTCCAAGTGACCACTTGACCCAAAGGAAGCACCTACATCTTTGTCAGGCCAAATAAGAGAGCTATTAATCCACACTGGTCCTCTCTCAAGCCTTGCTCTATTCAGATACTTTCCTCTGTTTAAATAGACAGAGTGTAGACCAGCAAGCCTGATGCAAGAACAGGCTTCTATTTGGAGGATGAATGATCTTTTTTGCAGGAGCTTCAATAGATACTTTACAAATATTTATTCTTATATATTTGTTTCTTACTGGACATCAGGAGGGGAGAGTACCTCTGCCTTCCACCGAAGGGGATAAAATTGTCTCTCAGCCCTGAGAAGATTTTTCCAATAATTTTTAGGACTCCCTTTTCTTAATTTTTTCCTTTAGCTTTTATATACTTGATATTTTGGACCAGCCAGACTAGTTTTGATGTCTCTTAAAGTTCTAGTAATGGTTGTTTTCTTTAGAATGAGAAAATACTTGTGCCTATGTGTCTTTAATTTGAGGACCTATTTGCCAACTCTGTAATAACAGGAAAAGTAACACTAAAAATCCTGCTAGCTATACTTCGTATTATATTGTATTTTCCGTGCCGTCCTGGTCAAAGGAACAAAACTCCATGTCAATTAATAGTATACTTCTTAGTGATACACTCTCTTCAGAACTTCAGTTTTGTTTCTCTCAACATATATGTTTATCAACTTTTCAAATTTGCATATATCATTCTTATTATTTTTAATGACTTTAATACAGCATTTTATGGAGTTATAATAAATTTATATAAATATTTTTACTTTTGAAGAATGTAGTTTATTTTCTGTATTTTTATAATAAGATTTAATGTCTTTGGGTCTCAAGTAATACTTGTATAAATTGTAGCAAATTCATATGATTGAATGTTATGTTATTAAAAGTTATATTACTGATTTATTTATTGACAGATTTTTATGTCATTTTTCTTAAGAAATTTACAAAATAATATGTATGGTATAATGCCACTTTTCAAAAATATGTTTATACTTTCTCACTTTCACATATACATGTATATGCAAAAATTATGTATAACAAAATATAAATAATATTTTCTGAATAATGAAATTATAGTACATTTTATTAATGTTTGTATAATGAGGATATATTGATTGGGTAACAAAAAAGTAGGTATTTTTATTATTGTTTAAAACATTGACAAATGAAAAAGGCATTGGAGCGCCTGTAGAAATGATGTGAGATGTCGCTTCATATCACTGAAGAAGGCGTGTCCCTCAGGAGTATTGTTTTTCTTTAGGTCAAGATACTGAAGAAGCAGGGAGTTCAATGTCCACTCTTGAGAGGTCGCTGGCTGCACGCCGAGCCACCCGAGCCAAACTCATGATTCCTATGGATGCCCAGTCCAACAATCCTGGTGAGTAAAGATCAGTACTACAGTGAAGAAACGAAGTGTTTTCTGCTTTTATCTTTTCTATATCAATTATCAAAAATTAATTAAAGTTTTCTCTGAACTTTCTGGGCAAATGGATGAAACGAAGAATGACTAAAATTATTTATAAGTAGATCAGAATTTTCATTTTGTTATATTTGTTGTATACAAAGAAACGATCTGGCAAACAGCTACATTTTTAAGAAATTGTAAAAAATATGAATTGATGTTAAAAGAGCTGAGATTTCTGTTAGTATCATTGATCTTATTCTCATGATCACCTTCATAGCTTTTTTTACTTCTTAAATAGGTCCAATTTTCAGACTTAAATAATCTAGCACCTTTGAAGCAAATATTGACAGTTATTCACTTGCTACCCACTTCTTGTTGAAATTTTCTGTCATACTCCCATATTCTCTGGAGACATTAGTATCTGGGGATGGCTTCTTTTTCAATTATCTCTATGATCAATCTTGGTAATTGCAATACCCATGCAGACAATCCATCCAATGCTCTATACTTTTAGTTCCTTTATGTTATCTTAAATGATATTGGCTCTTCTCCATCCGAATTCATCATTTCCATGTCACACACTAAACCAATAATTGTACCTCCTACAAAATGTTAGTTTGTATCATCCCTTTTTTTTTTAGCACCTTATTACTTTTCTGCTCACTTCTATGATTGCCCCCTTGCCAACAATTCTTCAATCCCACTACAGCCTCCAATCCATTAACTCTGTCACCTTCTCAGTGTTCCTCATCACTTCATGTCCTCATTTTTGTCCAAACTCAGCTTCCAACCCATCGTCATTTATTATTTTCAGTCCTTTGTCAATACCCTCATCTCCTTTGGCCTTCCTTCCCCATCATATCACCTGAAAAAATTCAACCCTTGTTAAATCAGCATCTCTATCAACTTTTGCCATGTACCTTGAAAGCTGACTTTGTCTGTAGACAAACACTTAACTTGCTTACTGGATATTTATGATCAGAAATCCACAGCAGACCGTCATCTATTTGGAAATGGCACTGTATTTGTCTAGTCATTCATTTTCTCACTTTATAAGATGAATGTCTTATACCTAATCTTACTTCTTATATCACCAAGAGAAGAGAAACATTCAGAAATGGTATCTTTATCTTTCCATCAAATCTACTTGATTTACTTGTGCTCCTATCTAAGGCCAGCTCTTTCCCTTGTGGACATCCCTTCTTACAGACTTAGGGATTCTTTTGTAATTATCCCTTCCATTTTCTGTATCATCAGTTTTTCCTTCTACTGATAACTCCAGTAAGCATACAAACATTCTTTCACTACTCCTATTTACAACACACTCACTTGATACCACTTCTCCCACTAAAGCCCCATTTCTCTTCTTTTCTGAAAAACTCCCTTAAAGGTTGTCTATACTTACTTTTTCCTCTTTCAATCTTTCATATTGGTTTTGATGACATTTTCCCAATCCTTCTCCACTGAAGGAAGCCATGGTTGCCAAGGTTATCAATAACCTCTACGTTGTCAAATGAAATGGTCAATTCTCAGATGCTCAGCAGAATTTAACATAGCTTCTCACTCTTTTTCCTGAAACACTTTCCTCACTTGACTTGTAGTATACTGAATGCTCCTGGTTTTCTTCCTATCCCACTGGCTGCTCATTCTTGGTATTTTTTACTTATTCCTGCTCTTCTTCCCAATCTCTGAGTCAAGAAGTGTCCCAGGGCTTGATCTTCAAGCTTCTCTCTTTTATCTACACTAGCTTCTTCAATGATCATCTGGTACCAGTGGCCTTAATGCCATCTAAATGCTCATGAATTCTAAATCTACCTTAATCTCTTCATCAATTTCCATATCAAATGCTAACTCAACTTCCCCAAATGGCTAACAGGTAAGCCAGCTATGTTTAAAATGGAAATCTGGCTCTTCCATGATTCCATCTACCTAACTCCAAACTTGATCCTGCTACAATTTTTTTTTACTCAACTCATGGTACCACTGTTGATTCATTTAATCCTGTTAAAAACTTTAGTTTCTTTTTACTTTATTCTGATTTTTTCACACCCCAAATTCAGTCTTTCACCAAATTCTATAGTTCTTGTTTTTGAAACCTGCCCCAAATCTGACCACTCCTTCTCATCTTCACTGCTCTGCCCACATCCAACCAACAACCATCTCTTACAGATTATAGACTATAGTTATAAGCCTGTAATACTCTTTCTTTAGCTTTTGACTCTACAGTAAGTTGTCTACACATCAACCTTTCATTATATGAATTAGGTCACATTACTCCTCTTGACTTTCCATCACATGTAGAACACAATCCAGTGATCTTACCATGTCCTACAGGGTTCCACATGATTCAGCCTCTGACCTTATTCCTCACTTTATCTTGTGCTACTCCTCTTTGCAATCCATTTCGGCCACATAAATCCTCCTGTCTGCTTTTTTGGATAATAAGGCACTTTCCAACTCAAGGACTGTGACTTGCAGTTTCACTTGTTTCACTTGCCTGGAATCTCTTTTCATAGACAATTAGATGGCTCTTCCCTTCTGTCATTCAGGTCTGTGTTAAACTGCCACTACCACAAATAAGTCGTCACTGACCATTACACAGCATCTTTGGTCACTATCTACCCTCTATTCTGCTTCATTTTTCTTTATTGTGTCTGACTATCCTACTTGCATTTTTGTTTTTCTTTATTATTTGTTTCCCTTATTTTAATGTAATCTATATGAAGGCAGAGATTTTGCCTGTTTTAATTACTTTGTATCCTCAATAACCAGAACAGAGCCTGGCACATAGTAGACACACAACCTATATGATTTAGTCAAATGAATGAATTAATAGTTGTTTCTGTCTACTTGCTATCATATCTCCTTTTCTAATACATCTCTAAATTTTACCATAATGAGTATGAAAACTTATATGGAATTCATGATGAATGCCAACTTTTCATCTCATTGGGTAGATGCTATTACTATTGTTGTTTTTACTGATAAGTACTGAGGTTTGGAGAGTGAGGTGCCCAGCTTGCATTCACACAGTGAGTAAGTGACAGAGCCAGAATTTAACACAGAAGGTCTGGCTTCAGAGTTCTGCATTTTAATCATTATTCTCCCGGCTGTAATATTTTGTGAAACTATCGTCCTTCTTAATTCCTTTCACTACATAAGAGACTTTGTACACTTTGCTGCCTCTATGTTTTCCCTTCAGCACTTTTTCTCTTGCAATTAAGTTCTCTCTGTGCCAATCTTCTCTAGCTTTCTTCTGAAAAAATCATTGGGCTTCAGAATCTTTGTGGGCCTTTTCATCCCATATGTAACTTTCTCATTCAATAAGTTCTCATATCCCATTGATTTTTCTTCCACATTATATTTTGAATTCCTGACTACCTTCTCATTCCCAAGAGTGATCATTTTTATTCTATTCATTATGATCTCACACCTAAACTATAAAAACAGCTTCATAATTAGTATACCTCTCTCTAGTGCCTTCCAGACTTTTTTGTATGTTACTTGTCAGATTTCTTCCTAAAACAACTTAAAACATGGCATTCCACTCTTTAAGTTTCCTCAGTGGCTCCCCATTGACTATCAAGAAAAACCTACATACTTCTCAGCATATCAGATTCGAGTCTACATTTTCCAATCCACTAGTGTACATTGCCTTTGTTTATTGTTCCTTCTGAAGATTTCTTTCCTTTTGGAATCACTCAGAAGCTTCCTCTACCTAACAAAGTTCTATGCATCTTTCAAAGACCAGAGCAGATACTAATGCTCTCACAAATTTTTTCGTTTCTGATTACTCCAACCAGAAGTGATGTCTTCTTTTCTCCTATTTGAATGGCATATCTTTATACCACTTTGTGACATTGATTACACATAGTATTGCCTAGTATACTTAGGTATTCAAGTCCAAAGCTTCCTTCCCCTAACAAGTTGTGAATTATATGATAGTGAGGGAATGTATGTAATTAATCTTCATATTCACACCTTGTAGCAAGACTTAGTGCTTGCTAAATATCTGTCACATTACTGAGTGAAGAAGTAAATGTATTATAAGACTGCTTGTGTTTGTAACACATCAGTGTTTGGGGCTCTTTTATTATCAATTATAGGTGGAATATCTTCTAGTAAAATTTTCTGATATATTAAGGACAGTTAAAATTATTGTTATTAAACAGAAAAGGAAACAAAGAGCTTAGAAAGAGAAAGGAATGATATCTAACAAGTATTGTGTGCCCTGGGTGATGGTTATAAGGCATTTCACTTTGGAAAATCACTGAGCACAACTTAGGATATTTCAGTTTTCACTATGTCTATTATACTTAAAAATTTTTTCACTAAGAAATGAAGAATCAGTGGAATATATACCTTTCAAAATAACATTGTCACCTTACATTCTTTGTTATCCAAGCTCTGTGTTGGTAGAACTGTAACAAAAGGAAATGACTTCAACATATAATCAGGGTTGATTTTAAAGTCCTGAAGCTTTCTGATAAATAAAATTGGATCTTTGTAACTGACATGATTGACAAGGCTTTAGCTAGCTCTACTGAAAAAATTGTAGGTCTGTATGTTGGCAGGGTTATGATTTCATTCAAGATAGTAGATAAATTTACCAATGGCACCACTTGTAATTATTTAGGTTTACTAGGGTATGAAGTCTTGTATCATGTCTTGTATAAATGAAATCATAGCATTATGCAGATTTCTTGTCACATGTATGAAGATATCTGTTGTTCCACTTAAGAATGGTTATTTTTGTAAGGTTATTTTCTCCTCTTCTTTGACATTTCTCACCATGCTCTATAAAATGTTATTAGTAGATAAAATACAAACTATTTGAAATTTGTTTTTGGTTCTTAAAACCCACAGGGAGATGTATTTAATTACATTGGAGTACAAAAAAAAATCTATTTATTTGTCTAAGATTATACTTCTTGTTTGAAAACATTATGTGGCATGTGTACGCCTTTCCCAGAACGCATTGCACAGCTGAGCAAGCTGATGCATAAGAGAAGAAACATATGAGCTGTAGCATAGGCGGGAGAACCAGGCAATCTAATTCCCCAGATCAGAGCTCTTTGCTGTAAAATGGTGGCAAAGGCTGACTGTTTTTTTTACAATGGCCAAAGAATTATTTTAAATGTTTTTTTTTCTTACTGTAAATACAATTATAATAAATTAGAACCATCAGGTATAACTTTCCTGAATCTTAAAGAATGTATAGGGTCATGTGCTGGAATTCCTAGGAATCAGACTCTAAGACAGAGTGTAAAATAGAGGCAATTTATTAGCAAGTGCTTTCTGGAATGACACCTGAGAGCGCGAGGGATGCAGGATTTAGGGGAGAGAGAAATTGAACTCGTGATGCAGTTTAATGGCAGCCTCAGCTACCCTAGAGGTTGCTGTGGTGCTGGGACTGCCCTTCAGAGTTGTCCCAAACGAGACAAGGGGGCATGGGCTTCTGGACCTTGTCTTGAGTAATCTTTGATGTAGGCTGCCCCAGGAAGTGGGGTGTAACCTGGGTGAGCAACTTCTTTAGCTGAGAGCAATTCTTGGAGAGATCCAGATTTACTTACATTTCCAATATTTCATTACGTGTTGGAATATAACTATTTTCTTGGCCTTGGAAAGTGTTTTCAACCCATTCTTTCTTCTGTAAAATGCTGGAGGAGAGATGGGGAATCTGAGCTAGAAAAGATAAAGATCGAAGCACATAATCTGTTAGATTACATCAGTCAGGAAATTCTAATAATTTAACATTTGAGAGTTTGGGGAGCAGAATCCTTTCAAATTTCATTTTTTTCTTTTTTTCTCTTTTCCTATATAGAAAAAAGTTAATGTAAAATCAGGCTTCAAAGGGAAAAAAGAAATCTCAGAAAGATAGCCTGAAGAGCAAAGGAAGACACACAGTTTTGCTTTTGTGATAGCTTAGAGGCCACTTATGGTTACTGGTTTGGGGCTTTATAATATTCACTACGAGAGCCAACTCTTTTTTCCCCCCATTCCCACCATCTGCTTTAGTCTCCTGACTGCAGAAATCAAACAATGAGCTGGAGAAACTGTTCAGAAGTAAAACAAAGCTACTTGAGAAAAAGCAGATTTTAAAACCTTGGCTCTAGGTGCTATACTACCAGAGGGTCCTCTGGTACACAGATGGCCATTAAGAGGGACTGGCCTGTGCGAGGATAATCTTAACCTCTGGAACATTTGATC
This sequence comes from Rousettus aegyptiacus, assembly GCF_014176215.1. Classification (NCBI taxonomy): domain Eukaryota; kingdom Metazoa; phylum Chordata; class Mammalia; order Chiroptera; family Pteropodidae; genus Rousettus; species Rousettus aegyptiacus. The sequence continues at coordinate 79,531,243 of NW_023416287.1, forward strand.
CCAAGGCAAATTTGTGTTTGACTCTTACATACATGATATGAGAAGCCACTTATCCAGCTCAACAGTCTTATGGAACTGTGTATTTATTCCATCACCCCGCACCCTGTATGGATGCCCACATCTAACCAAGAATGCTTTTTTCGCAGTATTGAGTGCAAATAACTGTTCTAGTACCATAAACACCAATTTTCAACTATTCAAAACTGTGGAAGCCGTGGCAAGGAGCAGAAAGTTCAAGGCTCATTTACATTTTTATTAGACATGATATCATTACATAAATATGATTCCAAATAATAATTAGACAACATTATTAAGATCAGTTTTTGTTCTTTGACTCTTGAATGGCATACTTTATTCCTTCTCTTACTATGAATTTCTGCAGGAGGCAGTATTTTTTTCGTACAGCTCTATAGCTCCCGCAGTGCTGTGTCAATGACTCTGTATAACAGTTGTTAATGAATGAGGATTAAAAACACAGAGGTTATTTCTTGGTAGTTCTATAAGCAAATGACTTTTTAAATAAAATTAATTGATTAGTAATTCAATCGGATTTTCAAGTCAGCAGGTTAGTAGGATTGTGCAGACATGGTTAAGATATGTCTTTCGAGCTCAAAAGAAGGTGCCTATAGGGAGTACAGAATTGTGTTTCCAATGAGGATTTTTACAAGGCAAAAAATGCTTGATTATCAGAGGTAGGGGGATAATCGGGAAGGGATCTGACAAAGTTGATAAAAGCAAAGGATTTTGGATGACGCAGTACAAAAGGAATATATAGAGCTTTTAGAAATGTTTTCCAGAGCAATATGAAAAATCAAGCTCCCTTTTTTAAGATTTATGTCACATAATTCTTCCTTAATTGCTACCATCTTAGAGATGTCTGTGACAAAAATATGCAGTCTTTTGTTTTAGGACCATTGTCATCTGAGTCCAGGTCGTTGGGTCAATTTGGGGTAACTGATAAAAGGTTAAGGCAAATGTGTCAAGGCAGAAGTGGTGTGATGCCTCAAGCTCATCTCAGAGAAGTTTTTGGGCCCAGATCCAAGTCTCCCTCTCCTGTGACCTCATCTTCCATCCGATACTACTGGTGTCAGAATGTACACCCAGATGTTTACAACTCTTTTGAATTTCTGTACTTTATAGCCATAGCTCATTTGAGAAAATCTCAGTTAAGAAGGAAGATAGAAGGAAGTGAAGGCTGTAGGGTGCTATGGGATGCCGAAGGAACCTTCAGGTTCACTGTTCACAATGCGCTCCATATGCTCTTAGTACATTTTCATGGCCACCCTGTGACAAGCACTGGTCCAGGCCCCTCACATCATATCTCATCTTATAAAGTGTACTTACACCACCTGAAACATGGGCCAGCTAGAAAGATAAACTAAGGACCTGTCTTTAGGTCATAAATGACCAAGCCAGAATTTGAACCCAGATTTTGTTTTATAATCACAACTGCAGTTATTTTCCTCCATCAGGGAAAGAACTTTATAACCTCAAAAATCTTACAATGTCATTATTTTCTCAGGTTCAAATTTGAGTTAAAAATTGCCATTTAGCTGCCTCCATCTTAAAATATCACACACATTTTTTCAATGTAAGACAGGATTTTTTTTTTAATAAAACTAGTTATATTTTAATGACAATAATTTTCAGTATCTTCATGAAATTTGGTTTATTTTTTAAGTGGTCACATTTTTAATTTGTACTTATTTAAAAAGCTTTATGGAGGCATAATTGATACATAGAAAACTGTGTATATTTAATATATACAATGTGATAAGGTTAGACATATGCATGCACATATAAAATTATCACCACAGTCAAGGAAACAGACATATAAGAAGGGCATTTTAAATAACATTTACTATTAAATGGTATTCATCAAGTCAATATATAGTTATTTTTTATTGCATAACAAATTACTCCCAAAACATTGCAACATAAAAGAATCATTTAATTTCTCAACAGCTTCTGAGGGTCAGGAATCCAGGAGCATTTAGCTACGTTTCCGGCTCAGGGTCTCAAGGTATATCACAAGGTGTCTCTCAGTCTCTTGGGCTGAGGGCTGCAGGTCCCAATCAACAGTGCTTCTCCACAGTTCTGCTGTATGTCTTTAAGACATGACTCTTGGCTTTTCCTAGAGTGAGTTACCTAAATGAAAGAGAGAGACAGAGAAAACAAGAGAGGGAGAGAGAGAGAGCAATCTTTCTAACCTAATTTTGGAAGTGGCCTACTATCATTTCTGCTGCATTCTGTTGCATTCTATTGTTTATCAAGTCAACCCTGGTGAAATGTGACAGGGAACTTCACACAATATGAATACTATGAGGCATCTAAATACTGGGTATGACACTTATTCGCTACCAAGTGGCACAACTAGGTAATGAACCCAGGCGGTCTGACTTCAGTGGTTGGGTCTTTACCACTATGTTAAGAATAATTACAGAACACATATTTGTGAATGTTCCTACTTTTCCTAAAGAAGCCTTTGGTGGCATCTTAGGACTTGCGAATACCATTCAGTGATAATTGCTTATCAAAGGATTCCTGAAAATGTGAAGAATATTTATCAAAGGCAATAGCCACTTAATTTCCAAATAGTCCATATTGTATACAGGTCATTGCAGAAAAGAGGTAAGAAGCAGAATGAGAAATCGTTTCATTTAAAACTTTTCACTTTGAAGTATTATCTTTACTATTATATTTGTCCGCCTCTCCTCCTCAACACTTTCTCAGTTCTGTCAAGTACCATGTTGAGAGATATCTACTGAGAACCCAATTTCTTAGAGCTGTAACTTTAAAAGAAATCTCCGCTTTAGACTTCATATAGGTCACATTAAGTGCAACATTTTAAAGAATGTTGTAAAAGTTTTTAAATAACAATATGCCCTGTTCAGGGAGCTAAGTAATTCAGCAAGAGAATTTCTACTAGAAAAATCTTTGTGCATCAGTGTGAGAGATAAATTCAATTGTCAGCAAACTGTGTCAGAACAGATTTTTTTGTCATATTTGGCCACAGAGCAGAGATTTATTGAAAGTGCTTGATGATATCTCTCTGAGCTATTTTACATAAACATAGCAATGCAGCGAATGCTTTGAATTGTAGTGTGAGTGTGTGTGTGTGCTTCTCACTCTCAAAACTGACATCTCAGGGAAAATACCAAAAGACACATCGACATAGTGTTATATCTAACTTCAGAATGGTATATTTTGCAACAACTATCTTATTGTGAGCACTTCTGTGCCCTTTTAGAAATGAATCCTGGGTCAAAATACCTCAAAATCAAAGATTTGGAATACTATGTCATCTCAGGAAATAAAAAAAAAATATAAGAATTTTTGAGTTGCAGAAACATACAATGGATGTATTATTTTTAAGAGGACTTTATTATTTGCAAACCTTTTGTAGCCAAGTCTATAGCCAAAATGCAAAACACTTAGTAAAACTTCTTTCTTCGGTAAAGAAGGCCTTGGAACTGGAATATGAATTTAGTCTCATGGTTCTCTCAATTCTCTAATTCGTAGATTCTGTGGCTTGCCAAATTATTCTGCATTTCTCCATTCAGATTTACTCAGCACCAACCAGGAGATATTTATTAAATTATTTCTATAAAGGTATTATAAAATATTGATTAAGTTTAAATAATATTGACAAGGAAACACATACAATGTGGGGAGTGAGTGCCTTCTATGCCTCAGGGAGACTCATCATCATGTTCATTTACAACTATAAACTGTCAACACAGGGAAGGCTTTGCAAACTGCCAATCAAGCTTAATGACTAGGCCATGATGCTGTCTGATGAGGAAGATGGGTGAAATTAAATTGACTGCTTCAAAGACTAGATATTTGAGTTGTATATATACAGACTTTGTGTAATTGTTTAGCTCTTACTTACAGATGTATATTATTATTATTATTATTATTATTATTATTATTATCATCATCATCATCATCATTAGTATAGTAACTATACACCCCAGGAGAGTAAATGATATATTATACCCACTTAAAAAGTTTCCAGTGAGTTAAAATGACAAATTTATAAATATTACTTCTAGAAAATTCTTCTTATTAATTTACTTGAAAAATAGGAAATTATCTCTAGCACTGCACTATGAGAGACATGAAGACTGCAAAATTAAAATCTCTCTCTTTAAGGAATTTGTAATCATTTTGGATGATATCTGGCTCTAATCTCTTGTTCTTTTTCAAAATTTCCTTGTCATTTTTTTCTTTTCCTTTTTCTGGAGTCTGTTCATATAGTCATATAGCCACAATTTACTCTTCATAAAAATTTTTATTAAGGTATTGTTCCGTATACCATTTATCTCGAATTTTCACTAGTCTTTCTAAAAAGAATTTAGAGAAACTTGATATCACACACATTTTTAATTTAACATTTAAAATATTGTAATAATGTAGAATGTCTGTGAAAGATGTAATTTCTCACTCTTTCAAATAAATCCAAAAGCATAAAAATACCGTTACAGTTTGATATCCACCATCATCTATTTAAAAAATATGTGAGGCTCTGATTTTACAGAGAAGAATTTATATCACTCAATTTTCTCTTTAGACTAGTACCTACAATTCACTTTTGCCACAGAATAATATACACATGTCATCTATTTTATGATTGAATATCTTTTATTCATCATTTATCTTATTTGCAACATAATATTTTTATAAACTCAAATTGTACATTTATATTTTTAACTGCTATTTTTTTCTTCTGGGTTCAGTTAACAATGATTATTTCTGCACAATTGTATGTAAAGTAAGATTTTATTGGAATTATCACTTAATAAATGAGGCTTTTTAAATACAATGATTTCATATATCCATGGATGTGTGCTACTTATAGCTAAATTCTATTCCAGTTTTTTACTGAGAAACTTTATTTGCATTTATGTGTAGGTGAAAGTTATAACAATGAGATTTTTATAGCAATCACTCAATGATTCAAATTACCTGCCAAAATTATACTGTGAACTCTCATCTTAAGTTATTTTTGATAATTTTTCAGCTAACACCTAGATAATATCCTTCTTCAATTATGTTGAAAGTATAAGTTTTAGAAACCACCTGACTTTTCAAAGGTATTTGTTACTCATTCAAGTCATTTACTGTTTAATTTTCTAGGAGGTAAATCTATAAAGCACTTTTTAAAGTTACTTTGTATAATATAGTATATTAAGACAGAATTGGAAACATTGAAATATCACTGATAATATACCTTTACTAATATGATTTTTTTAAATATTTTTATTCTATTAAAATTTATGTAGTTTTTATTCGATTCATGGAAAACAACCATTATTTAAGCTAGCTAAAAGAATTAGTCTTCAATGTCAAACTAATCAATCAAAACATGTCTCGAAAGGCTTTACTTCATTTTTCAATTCAAGGAAACATGTTAATATACATTTCAAGGTATATTATAAATACAATGAAAAATAAATTCTAAAATGCAGTTCTAAAAGCTAATTTACTAGAAGCACAGTCCTTTTGATTTAAAGTGTTATATGTTTAATATAATTAGTATGCATTTTAATTATAAAATATTTTTTAAATTGACATATTTCTAACTTATTTATAGAAATGCAATAATATGAATTGTATGGTTATGAAGTTATTTATGTAAGAGCAATGTGATAAACAAAGATTTTTCTTTGATAAATGTATATCTGTGCATGTTAAAAACTCCAATAATTGGCATTTGGGTGTAATTAAATTAAAATTATGTACATAATAGAAATTAGTTTCATAGACAGAAGTATACTGCTGAAATTGATTATTCCAGTACCTACCTTAAATTTTATTTTTTGATAATAAGATACGGGGAACATTTTATAACGTGGTATAAGGTGAAGATTGGCTACAATTGTAGTAAATGTTTCATAGTATTATATAATTGAATAAGTATTGAATAATGGAATTAAACAATGCTAACTAAACCTAGAAAATATTGTATGATATTTATTTGTTGTGAATTTAAGCCAATATAACTAAAAACTGGTATTTCCAGAAAACATTCAGTTAGATTTAAATTATTGTGATAGTAAATTGCACTGTTTTGGCTCTTTCAAGGCATTTTCTTTCTACTTAGATATAAATTCTAAATATAATTATTGAGACTATACCTTCATTTTTTCTCTCCAGACTTTTTCTCAAAAGCATTACTTTCTTTCACAGAATTAACAGAGAATTCCCATTTCTTTAACCCACTCTACTCAATATATCCAATTTCTGAACAACTCAACTTTTGGGGGGCCATTGTTCTTGCTTAAGAGAAAGAATAAAAAAAAAAGAAAACAAAACAAAATCCAGGTAGCCTTAAGGTAGCGTTATGGTGGCTTGATTAAGCATTTCTCTGTTTGAAACCATGTAACATTTTAAACCTCAGGTTAATACTCCTGAGTTAGATGCTGCAGGAGCGAGCTGTCCTTTCTAAAATGAAAAAAGGATTTTGTGGAAAGAGGTAGGGAAAGGAACCTACATGGCACCTTGAAGAGCATGTATGGAATTGAAAACGTGAAAATTTAGCCACTTCCCTTTTGCTCGTTATGTAGTTACATAGGATTAAAAAAATAATCATATCCTTGTTTTGCAGCTGTCGTGAGCGCCATTCCTGTGCCGACCCTAGAAAGTGCCCAGTATCCGGGAATCCTCCCCTCGCCCACGTGTGGATACCCCCACCCGCAGTTCACTCTCCGGCCTGTGCCGTTCCCAGCGCTGTCGGTGGACAGGGGATTCGGAGCAGGAAAAAGTCAGTATAATGTATTTTCCTTTCTTTTTTTTTTTTTAAATGTATTCATTTAAATTAGTTTCAAGTATACAGTACATTGGTTAGACAGCTATATAGTTAATAAAACGATCCCCTCAATTGCTCCCTCCCTTCCCCAGCCCTCCATCTAGCCATCATATTAATGCCAACTGAATTCCCCCTTTTTAATGAGAACAAATGAGCAATATCAAGGATGTCTTGTCAAATGTATAGCATTTTGATGTTCTTATTCCTTGGAAAGGGTACTTGAATTTCCTTTTCCGGCACAGTCAGTATTTTGGATACTACTCATATGCTTTTGGACTGATTTTCTAGGATGTCTTTCCATTAAAAATGGAAGGAGTGGTGGAGAAATAAAGGTTAAATGGTTCAGTAAAACAGTGATTTTAGGGGTGCTTGAAATTTCGTTTAGGATAATGCCCTCGAGGTCCAGCCATGTTGTCACAAAGGGCAGTGTGTCCTCCTTTCTCGTGGCTGGATAATATTCCATTGTACACATGTACCACATCTTCTTAATTTATTCATCCGTCTGTCCATGGACACTTAGGTTGTGTCCTATCTTGGCAACTGTGAATAATGCTGCTATGAACATAAGAGCGTAGATACCTCTGTGAGATACTGATTTTGTTTCCTTTCGATATAGTACACCCTAACGTGGGATTGCTGGATCATATGGTAGTTCTATTTTTAATTTTTTTGGAACCTCCATTCTGTTTTCCATAGTGTCTGCACCAATTTGCATTCCCAAAAGCCATACAAAAAGGGTTCCCTTTCTCCACATCCCTGCCAATACCTATTATCTCTTATCTTTTTGATGAGCACTGTTCTAACAGGTGCAAAATGATACCTTATTGTAGTTTAGATTTGCATTTCCCTGATGATTAGTGATGTCAAGAACTTTGTCATGTACCTGTTGGCCATTTGGATGTCCTCTTTGAAAAATGTCCATTCAGTTTCTCTGCCCATTTTTTAATCTGATTGATTGAATTATTTTTGCTTTTGAGTTTTATTAGTTTTTTTTAAGTGTTTGAACTATTTCCCCCTTATCAAGTGTGTGGTTTCCTAATATTTTCTCCCATCCCTTAAATTACTTTTTTGTTTTGTTCAGGATTTCCTTTGCTGTGTGGAAGCTTTTGCTTTTGTTGCATTTGCTTTTGGGGTCAAATCCAAAAAAAAAATTATTACTAAAACCAATGGCAGGGAGCTTACCCATATGTTTTCTCAGGAGTTTTACATTTTCAGGTCTTAAATTTAAGTCCTTAATCCATTTTGAGTTGATTTGTTTGTGTATAGTTTAAAATACTGATCTAATTTCATGTTTTTTATTTATTTTTTTTTAAGATAGCAGTCTAATTTTATTTTTTTATGTGACAATTTAGTTTGCCCAACTTCATTTATTAAAGAGGATATTTTTCCTTCCTTACATTTTTGACTCCTTTGTCATATATTAATTGACCATATATGCATAGATTTCTTTCCCTTTTCTGTCTCATTGATATATTTTTTATACCAATACCTTACTGTTTTGGTTACTATAACTTTGGAGTATAGTTTGAAATCAGGAAGTGCGATGTCTCTAGCTATGGTCTTATTTCTTACAATTGGTTTGGCTGTTCAGGGTCTTTTGTGGTTTCATACAAATTTTAGATTTTTTTTTCTATTTCTTGGAAAAATATCATTGGATTTTGATAGGGGCCACATTGAATATATGGATCCCTTTGCGTAATACAGACATTTTGACAAAATTATTAATTCTTTCAATTGAAGAACACAGAATATCTTTTTGTTTATTTGTGTATTCTTCAGTTTCTTTCATGAATGTCTTATAGTTTTTAGTGAACAGATCTTTCCCTCTTTAATTAAATTTATTTCTAAGTATTTTATTTTTTGATGCTCTTATAAATGAAATCATATTCTTAATTTTTTTTCTCATAGTTCACGTGAATGTATAGAAATGCGACTAATTTTTGTCTATTGATTTCGCATCTTGATAGTAGCATCTCATTGGCTTTAAGGAAAGTAGGAATGGAGATACTCTCAAGCTATTATACATACCCTGGTGATTTTTCCTATGCCGTTTGACTTTTCTTTCCTTCAAGCACAGCATTTTTAAATCGATTTTATGGCTTTCTTCTCTTAGTTAAGAACAGGTGACTCAGCAACTCATCTGAGATAGGATGCTTTGTAATAGATAAGATGGTAACAGCAATAAAATATATTTGTGCGGTAAGCTATATTTTTCCAACCCACCAGGGACAGCTCTAAGAAACCATAAATTGTCTAGCAACAATAAATTGCGTAGCAACATTAGAATTAAAAGACATCAAAAACCTGCCAAGAGAGAATTAGATTTATTTTCCCTTTTCTCACTGCACATCATGTCTACAGAATAGAGTGGTGTGCAAAAACTCGAGGAAAAATTGTCCCCCAAACCATATTGGAAAGAATTAAATGAAAAAGATGTGGGAAGTCCAACAAGCAAAAATTTCTGAATCCCAGGACAATTAGGAAGGTGATTTTAGTCAAAGAATTCAGAGACACAAGTCCTTTCTTTAATGTCCGAAATGAACTCTTTCCAGCAGAAAAGAGAGGTTATAGTTTTAGCTTAGTTTTCTCATTGCATAATTGGCTATACCACCTTCTTTTGATTTTACCTATGTTCTCTAACTTTAAGAAGGATGCGTAAGAAGAATCTGTAGCATGACCTTCATCTGTTTACTCCAACAGTATTGACGCAAGCCAGAGTTCATTACTGTTTTTAAATTAGAAATTAACTGTTTCATTTTATTCATGGTGTATTTCTGTAGTCTCTTTTCCTTTTGTAAAGGCATAGTCTCCTTCTGAAAATCCAAAATCTCATTCGTTGTTTTCCTTTTCTCTCAGTTTGGTACAGCATGCAAAACTGTCTCATTAAATCATGAGGAAATAACTTCAAAAGTTAAAATTCAATGAAAAAGAAAACAATGAATGAACTCATATAATTTTTTTTCCCTGTGGCTATGAACCACAGATCTGTTTCTGTCTTTTATATTAGAGATTCATAAACCACTGTGGTGCAGGACTTTGATAGCGGGGAAGGCCATGAGTATGTAGGGGTGGGGATACCCTTTGTATCTTCCATTCAATTTTGTCACAAATCTAAAACTGCTCTAGAAAATAAGGTTTATTAAGAAAGGAAGAAATGAAGAAATAAGTGAATAAATGGAAAAATAAAAAGCTTTAGTCTCTTTAGTCAATTTTTTATTTTGTTAATTTGTTTAAAAATAGAGATTATTAAGCAAAGGTAGTCATATAACTATTATATAATATAATATAAATATAAGTTATATAAATAAAGGATTCTTAATAGAGTACTTAGCTCAGTAAATTTTGAACCTCATCTAAATTCAAAAGGCAGAGACATTCTACTACTAGAAGATTTCATAGATCTTTTAATATATATATATATCTATATATTTCATCATTCATCAAGAATTTTCTGAGCAAAGCTGTGTGCAGTGCAAAAGGAATAGGAACTAGTACATCTTTCCAAGCAATTGCTTAGGAAAAAATAAAAACAAGCACCCACTTTTCTAGGAAACTAAATATTCTCTAAATCACTGTCAGAAACAGTTAACTTCCAGCCATTCAGTATCGGTTTCTAAATGCCTTGGAGAACACTAAACATTCCCGTTCTCTCTCAAGCAGAAAACATTTCATGACTCTGGCTAGAGATGTCTTATTAGTCACCTTGAGAAGCAGTGAAAGGCACACACAGGAAAAGAGAAATTTGACTGTGCAAGTGAGGAGACTCGCCTTCCTCCAAAGTCATCTGAAAAACCTTTGAGTTTTACAAGAGATGAATCACTAAAACATTGCTCCCCAAGATATGTTGCTTTTTGAGTCACAAATAAAGCTGAATTTCTCTCCTATCATAAGGAAAATAAAAATATAGGATATAGTACATTTGCATTACACACAATTGAATTTGGTGAAATATCAATAAAGATTTATATAGTTGCGATGGACAAGTATTTTCTTTTTCTACCAATATACCATAGTTCTGATCCCAGCATCAATAAGCAAATGAACTATCCTTGGGGAAGAGGACAAGTGCCATATTTTGAAAACTTCAACCAATAGATAGTCCTGAGTCTGAGTCACTATGAGTGCCCCCATTTCCTCATCTTTGAAACAAATAGGTACTAGTTAAAGTTAGATGATTTCTACTATTCCTTTCAGTTTCAGCATTATCTTAGTGAGAAAGCCGGTCAACTATGTCTTCTTTTCTCTGCCCCAATTCTATCCCAAATTGAAATTTGACTAACACATGGCACTGGACTTAGATAAAATCAAGAACACAGTGGAGTTCATGGATTTTTCTGTAGCATCTTTTCAAAAATCCAGGCTGTGAGGAACAGGGATTACTCAGAAATAATGCATGATGCTGTTCCTCTGAGATTGATGAGTGAAGCGCATTCCCAGAAGCGTTCGTGTCTCAAAGTGTCTTTCCTTAGAGTTATTAGTGTGCCCTATTGGTTTCAGAAACTGCAATTTTAGAAAGAAGAAAAATCCTCATTTCCATTTTTGCAATATTTTTACCAGTTATTTCTTAGCAATTATTTATGTGTTGACATTAATTATTATAAAGTGCCCCAAAATTTGACTCTGCTGTGTAATCATATGCTATTTGTACAATGAATTTCTACTATTTCATCATTTGAAAACGAGTGCCTTGCCAGCATATTTGATTCTCATTTTACTCTCTGAATTGCAGGGAGACCGCACTTCGTGAGAGGTTTTATTTTCAGAGCTCGTCACACAGCTAAATGTCATGTCACAAGCCAGTTTGTTTCACATAGGTGTCCTAAAGCTGCTACCTGAACTGGCTAAAAAAGCTCATCTGAAATGAGAGCTTTTCTCCAGTGGAGCAGTTGCTTTTGTGCTTGTTTAAGAGTTTTCACTACCTTAAATGTCAGCCAATTCTGAAAAGCATTTCTATTACTGCATGTTAAATAGAAAAAGTATAAATTGTCTAGAGAAAACCTGTACCTTGTCCATTGTCCTAGGTATCAAGCAAACTCGTCATTTTGATTAAAACAAAAACAGTCCCTTATGACGTACTGATACATTTCGTCTCAAGGACGGGACGCCCCCATTCCCACCTAGCATGTTAGATTAGGCACTTCTCACTGTGTGTGGTACTGAGGATTGATTTCACTAAAGAACTGGTCCATCAGTACCTCACCACTGTTACTCCCTCAAGCTCAAGAACCTTATCGTGGTATTTCCAGTGGGAATCATGGTGGCCAGGTGAAAACCAGAGGCTGGGGGACTGGCATACAGAGAAGTTTTATTTAGAGAACAATGCCTTTTAAGAGAAAGAGAATAGGAGTGGCCCGAAAAAAAAAAAAATTGGTGATGTCATCAGAATTCATGTGAAGCTTGAGGTTTTTAAAAAACTAAATTTCAGAAGGCTAAGAAAGTACCTGTAAATTTTATTAAACCTATGATCACAATAATACTTAACATAGCTCTCTTTCTTTTCAAAAATGTAGAAGAAATTGAAAAGGAAAATGTGATGGAAGCAATAAAGAAAGACTCATGAAATATATTATTTCTTTAATGACTCAAGCAGTTTTAAAAATATGTTGTGAATTAATTGCAACCCATGTTTAATAGATAGAGAGTTACTTAAGGCAGTTTTCTGAGGAAAATTGCAAAATTTCTTTTCCTAGAGAGGTATTTTTAATATGATGATATGAACTCTTTAATAAAAACCAGCCCATTGGTAACAAAGAAGGACCTACATGTAGATTCCTACAGCTGCTTCTCTCTGACCTGAAGCAAAAGATATTTTATTTTTATTTGAATGATCAGCTATTGGTCATTTTCTCCTTTCGATTGAATATGAGTCCAGAGTAATTTTCTTTGTCTCAAAAACTGAATTTTCAACCATCTACTGGCTCATTATTGATTGATTATAAGCACACACATCTTCCTATCCTCCCCCATCTCTTTTGCCCTTATCTGAGAACCAGCATCACCGAGAATGTGCTTTCCAGACGGGAGAAGGGAGGAAGGGAGGAGGGAGGTAGATCAGGTAAAAGGGGTCAACTATGCAGTGATATTAAAGAATTAAAAATAAAAATAAAAAAATTTAAAAAGTATAGCCATTCTCAAAAATAATAATAATAATAATAATAGAATGTGCCTGTTTTCCTTGGAGCTCTATACTTATCCTTGAAATTGTGCATGCTTGTGCCCTCTCCATCTTTATAGGGCTTCCAGCTGAAAGATAAGGCACTTCTTTCTGTTCAAACCCCTTTTGCCCCCAGAGTTCTACCCGGTTTGCTGTCTCGTCTGCATTTTTCTTGTTTGAAGAACTGTTTTATCAAGCCTGTGCCTGTTTTCTGACACTGGTTGCTACATTGTTCCACCTTGTCCCCAGCCAACCCTTTATCTCCCCATCTCCATCGTTGAATGGGATGAGCCTGAAGGCTGCTCACTGACCCAGAGGACCTCTAACCCTTTCTGAATATAGAAAAATGACTTTTAATATCAAATACCCTGGGAAGGCACATTTCACTTTTGCATATCTTTAATATTATGTCTTGATCTTTGGTATCTTTAATCTCTGCTCCCTTCAGCATTATCAGATTTTCTTTTTATTTCCTCTGCCCTTCGCTAACCTCACTGAGCCTCCCAGAGAGCTGTCTCAGAATTATCTCACAAACTAATTATCTTGAAATATTTCCTGGTTAAAAATTATCTTTCAAAAGACATTATCTCCTATTACTATATTCAACTTACCCAAAATAACTTTCTTAAGAAATAAATCATCAAAAATATTCTTGTTTTGTAAACGCTGGTATCTACTATGCAGCCCTTTTTGTTTGCAGTTTGACTTGGACCTATTGGCTTTGAATTTGAATGAATAATGTCAAGCCACAGTGTCCTTAGCATAAGAAAACCTTGCTAATATTTAAGGCCACTCAACTGTGTTTTATGGAGAAAAGGTGTGTTTCCGTACAAAAAACTGTTCAAATACCCAAATGCTTTCACAGATGACTATGTGAAACCTCTTCAACGATAGTAATCTGACTGAAAATTACAAGGTTTGCCGCAAAATAGGAAAATTGCAATTCTGAATTCAGGTGACTTGTTCCAGCAGAGTCATCTTTCATCTAACTTTTTAGCTGGATGTTCTTCTGTTTTGTTAGGGAAGATAATGATAGTGGTATTATTTGTATCATTTTATTAGCAATGCCTTTAACACTCAGCAACTCTGATTTGTTTGACAGTTGGCATGGCATGTTTAAATCACAGAAAAATTGACATATAGGCTGGTAAATAATAATGCAGCTGTAGCCGGGTGTGGTATATTGAATTTCACTGTCACTGCTACTTATGAAGGGAGAAATAACTCTTTTTTTCTCGCTTCATCACTTATGATTACAGGGCCCAGACAATTCAGACAATATAGTGAGTGCTGTATGTATTTTACTATTCTTCCTGAAAAACATCCTTATCCTGCTGGATCTAGTTCTACTGTTTAAAGAGGTAATGCGATCATATCCCATAAGTATACGAAAAAAGAGGAATGAGGATGCTCATTACTTGACAAAGAGATTGGCCAGATCCTGGCACAGCTCTTTGAACTGATCCAGGGGAACTTCAACTGATATAGGGGAAGTCAGCTTTGTCCTAGAATAAATGAATGGCTTTTCTTGTCTCCATTGCAGCAGTGAATGAAGGCCCAACCAGCCAACAGCCGCCCATGTTGCCCACAACACAGCCCGAGCATCCAAGCAGTGAGGAGGCACCCAGCAGAACCATCCCCACAGCCTGTGTTCGACCAACTCATCCACTCCGCAGCTTTGCTAACCCTTTGCTACCTCCACCAATGAGTGCAATAGAACCGAAAGTCCCTTACACGCCGCTTTTGTCTCAGCCAGGTAAGATGCCCATTTGTTCCCATTTCAAATACGCATCATCACTGGTGTCTGTACCTAAGTGCACAAGGGTCCCTGAGAAGGTCAAGGGTCCCTGAGAAGGTCGGATGCAATGTATCTTTCCAACACTGGTTACATGCTCATGTCTGTTACTGAGATTTGTATGTAGCTCTTAGGTGTCCTCTTACAAACAGCTGGTGGGTTACAGGTCCCCTTCACTCCTTTGGAAAGTTGTTTATAAATCTTGAATACCAGTCAAGTGCTTTCAAGATGTGCTGTAGGTATGCCCACTAAAGAATGCTGGGAAAGTTTCTAATTTTCAGTCAGCCTTGAGTACTAAGATTTAAGGCTAGACTCCGAAAGGCTGTAAACCTCTTTTTAGAGAAATGCATGTAATCTCATAATTCTGCTTTGTTCCTTCAATGGTCATCTTCCAGGGGTTCTTATTTCAGACTTCCAAGGCCAGAAAGGGGTGTCAGAACCAGTGTAGAGTCCAACTTCCTAACTTTAGAAAGAAAGAACCCAAAACTTAGATATATAGGAAGTAACATCTATATATATGATGTTTAAGAATATGAAATGGCCGAGGTGAGAATTAGAGTCCCCAGTCCCCAATGAAGGGTTCATTTTATCACCTCGGCTGGTATCCAGTAGGGCTGAATGAGAGCTCCTTTTTGTTTCTGTTAGGGATTTGAGAGAGAATAGGGGACAGGAGAGGGAGAATAAAGAAGAAAAATAGGAAAAGGACGGGGGGAGAAATAGATGAGGGGGTACAGGTGGAGGGTTAGAATCAGATAGGATGAAAGACAGGTCAATAGATAAATAGAGTTAAAGAATGATGTAGTGCTTCAAATTATTTGGAATATTAGAATAATTCATAACTACCCCAGTATATGAGGCATAAGACAGTAAAGTTCATTGATTCTAAGTAAATATAAGTGGCTCCCTTGATAGACAGCTGGACCAGTCTGCCATTGTGCAAAGGCATTTGGTGAGCTTCTGTTACTCGGAGCCATACCCTCAGCAATTTTAGTCACTGCATTAGTACATAAGCCTCATGATGACTGCAAAACCTGGGAAAAAATAAGATTGTAATGATGAGTGTTATCTTTATATTAATATTAAGAAGGCGTCTTGTTCCTGGAATCACATGAATTGATTTGCATGCTTCGCCTCTGGTGTTCTCATCATTTATGTGGTGTGTAGGACGATTGCTCAGCTACCAGGCCCCGCGAGGTGGGGTGGAACACAGGAGGGATGCAGGATCCCTCGGCTTGAGATGCACGCTGCACATCTGGCTTGGTATTCAGGATAGATGGCAGATTAATTGCAGCTACTAATAATAGCTAACCCTTATTGAACATGTGCTGTGTGACCGGAATGCTTCTAAAGGCTTGTAACAGTGCATTTGCTGCTCAAAACAACTTTGTGAGGTAGCTACTGTCTTAATCCTATTTCATGGATAAGGAAATTGCGACACAGAAGATTTAAGTAGCATATTTACGTCTTTGTAAGTGATGCATCTTTTCTCCCACTCTGATTGCAGAAAGCACGGGTTCTGAAAGTTTAGGAACTCATTTGTATCTCTTAGCTGATATCTAATTTGTTTAACAACAAAAAGAAAGAATATTTTTTTAAAAAACTATCAAATTAAATTATTCTAAAACATGAAAAGAAAAAAATGGGCAAAATCTGAAATAATTCTGAGATGAGAAATATCATTTCTTGATGAACCTCCTTTTTTAAAATTTGACTTAGTATACAAAATCATATTGGCTTTTTAGTTTCAAATGCACAACATAGTGATTTGCCACTTTTATACCTCATGCGATCACCCCGCTAATTCTAGTAATCATCCGTCACCATGCAAAATTATCATAATATTATAGATTATTTTCTGCTTCTTCACTCACATTTTAATGAGGAAAGGCAAAATATTTAGCTATCCTATGCTAAAGAACAGTAATTTTAAAACATAAAAAAAAACCTAAAGTGCAGTAGTGCATTATACTGTTAACTATTCTCTCTACTTGCAAGTAAAGTTTTGTTTTTGTTTTTGTTTTTTAAGTAACTTTTACAGAGGGAAACAAGCTAAAAATGATAGCCTGAAATCGATTTTAAATGAACATCTTACCGTGGTAGTAATGTTTTGTTTAGAACACAAGATTTGGAAAAACTCAATGATAACAATGTGACCCAAAAGAACTCTCATTTTAGAAAGAACATCTTAACAATAGATAGAAAAAAAGAGCACTTGCATTGTAATTTACTAGTTATTATTTTCTTCTAGTTACCAAAATAGTGCAGCTGCCCTTAAAAAACATCTGACACAATGTAGCATAAATCAGTATATTATGTCTTTAAAAGATTAGGAATAGAATCCATATATCTCTACACCTGTTCTTTCAAATAACAAGCCTATCTGAAGAACCATTCTCTGATCTCATATCATGTGGGCAAGATCTCATTTTCTCTTATTCTCATTGTACATGTATCTGCCTTCTTTTGTTTTACTATCATTCTTTTTGTCATTTGAACCACTTCTTATATATTTTCTAATATCTGGAGCTTGAGTTTTGGGGTCGATTTTTCTTAGTTCCCCTTTAAATGCCCCTCCCCCCCTCACCTTGAGGCACACTCCGCCATCACTTTGGAATTATTCAATGCCTTTTCCTTTCATGTTTCTCCTTCATTGTCTCCCTGTGATTCCTGCTCATTTCATAATGTCTTACCTCATGATTTTCAAATAAGTTCTTCCTGCATTGCTCCTGACACATGGTAAATAGTATGCTTTTAAGAAAGGGCTGATGTTTACTTATTCTAATAGAAAAAGAAAATTAGCAGACTGACAAATGTATTAGCTGTGACATTAACTACATGCTTCTCAGCCTAAAAGATGAAATACTTAGAGCTTTCAACAAATTTTAATTCTAAGAAAATCATTACTTTAGTCAAACTGATTGATGAAGTGAAGTCATTCTCTTGTCGGTGTAAAAAAAAAAAAAATACCTCAAATAATTTTCCTCCAGATTTCACAATAAAGGTCTGCGTAATTACTAACAAATTTATCTTTACTTATCACGAAGTAATTACTTTAGAATATGGTAATATGAGGCATTGCTATAATTTTTTAAAGAGTATGCCACATGAGAAGCTCCTTCTGCTCTGAAACCGTTGAAATTAAAATCAATGAAGCTCTTTCCATGTTCAGATTCCCGTATGTGATTCTTCATGGGCGTTATTGATCTGTGCCTCAGTTTGCCTTCCAACAAGACATGTGGAGCTACGATTTCAGCGTTTTTTTTTTTTTATAGTATATAGACAACACATATTATGCAGTAACGATCTCCATGGGCAGCAGAGAATTCTGCAGTATTTCTATAGTAAGTGGTAATTAGAAAGTCACCCCGTTGTCATCACGACTGAAATTCTACCAACCTGAAAATACAGATTCGTCCCTTCATTTCTTTTTTTCCTTCCACCTGCTGAGTTAAAAATTCAGCTTACTAGACTCTAGGGTATTTTATGGTGTTTCTTAGGATATTATCATAGCCTCATGATAAAGTGGTTCCGTTTCCTAATGCCTCATCGAGAGACGTGAATAACTGTGCCATCTTAGCACATTTCAGGGAGGCTGCAGTCCCTGCACTTTGCAAATCACAGATGTGGACATGGAAGTGATTTGGCTTCATCCCCTTTCAGGTTAAATAGAAAATGTTTGATAGAGTGTTAGGCTTATGACACTATAGATCTGACATAAATTCCACAAAGGGCCGAGACAGGGTGTTTTTTTTTTTTTTTTTTTTTCCCTTCACTAGTGAAAATTCCTTTTAGCTGTGAAATGATCAGCTGCACTTTAAATGAACCTGGTTTAGGAGACCATTTGTCTTCTGGGCTATATTTCTAAAGGGAGAGAAAATGTGACCTCTTAAATAGTGACGTTTATATCGGCGCACTGTTTCTCACGTGAGCCCCTGGAGTTCTTGCATCTTTGTAAGAATGCATAAGTGCTATATTGCCCTTCATTTATACATTGCATTTCTATACATCTTTATTTTTAAAAGCAAAAACCTAGAGCAGTCTCATCTTTTCAATCACCCATGGATCAATATGTCAGTGGACATGACAAGACCACAACTCACTTCATTGTGCTGCAAAATTGAGTTTGATTTTCCCTCTGCAAATTGTGGCATGTGCTTCAATTTGTCTGAGGACAGAGGACAAGGAGTGGGTGGAGGTGGCTGACAGTGGACAGAAAAGGCATTTGATTTATATTTTATGGCTGGTTGGGAAATCATATGTTCCTGCTATAACCTGATTTTTTTGACAGGCCTCATTTCAGTAAATATGCTATCACACAAAACCGCCAATACAATAAATTCTATAATACATTAATACAATTGCTTTTTCTGAGCCACTTGTAGGCCATCGTTGGGGGCGTCCATCAAGGAAACCACATGAGTTTCCTTTATGCTGAAATCAGTCATCGGAAGAGGTCATGCGAGATCAGACATTCTTTAGCAGGTGAAACAAGAGGTCACTTTTCAGGCCAGACAGATCAAATAAATCATTGGCACAGCTAAATAGGAGAGACGTGGTGATTTGACATTACTGGAGCCGATACCAACAATCAATTCTAGAGTGGCAAATTAGACTACTGCCTGTTAAATTTCATCTTCTATGTAAGCTCATCTGTATATTGCTGTATGTTGGTTTTCTTTTTGTTTTTCGTAGCTCCTTGAAATTGTCCTGTCCTCATTCCTAAATGATATATTTTTTCTAGACAGAATTGGATTCTCTTGGGTCTAGTCATCCTAAAGCATCCTTTGATAAAAAGTAATTAAGTCAAATATACCTTATAGATTATCAATATTTGTGACTCTGGTACCTACCTAGTATTTATTTTAAGATAATATAATTTTATTTTTTTTATTTTTTAAATTTAATATAATGACACTGGTTAATGAAATCCAATGTTTCAAGCATACAATCCAACAGTAATTATACACACACACACACACACATACACACACACACACTAACACACTACTGCCCATAGTTAGATTTCTTTCTGTCTCCACACATTTGATCCTTTTATCCCACCTACTTCTCCCCTCCCCTCCACCCTGTGGTAACCACTAGTCTATTGTCCATGTCCACGAGTCTCTGTTGTTCATTGCTTTTAGATTTCTATCCTACATATAAGTGATATTATGTGGTTTTCAACTTTTTCTGTCCGGCTTATTTCGCTTAGTGTGATTATCTCAAGATCCATCCGTGTTGTCGCAAATGGCAGCATTTCATCTCCTCTTATAGCTGAGTAGTATTCCATTGTATATATGTACCACAGCTTCTTGATCCAGTCATCCTTTGTAGGACACTTAGGTTGCTTCCTTGTCCTGGTCACCGTGAATAATGCTGCTATGAACATCAGGGTGTATATATCTTTTGGGATATGTGTTTTCACGTCTTAGGGGTAGATACCCAGTAGAGGGATTACTGGATGATATGCTACCTAGTATTTTAATAAATTATTATATCCTCTGACATAGTGTTCAGTGTATAAATGAGGAAGCGCTCTGCTAATTATGTCAACAAAAAGGAAACAATTTCTAGAGGATTCTTTATAAGGAAGCCATGTGACCGTTGCCTCATTTATAGATGACAAAGTTGAGACCTGAGAAGTTTAAGCAGCTTGCCCAAGGCCAACAGTTGAGCAAATGGCCAAGTCTAAAGAATTCAAAGAAATATAACATTGAATAGAAGTAAAAAGAATTTTTTTAAGATTTTTTGAACAGTTATTCTTGGATTTACTTCTGTTTTCTCTATAAGAGGTCTTCTTGGATAATCCTAATTAAATATTTTGCAGTAGGGATTGTTTTATGGCAGATAGGTTGATTTAGTTTAGTATTTGAGTAAATGTTTTACTCCTTTATGTAGGTTGGATGGAGTAAATACATTATAGCAAGAGTAGTGATTAACCAAAATGTCTAGAATAGCTCCTGTCTTAGACTCACCTGACCAACCTGCCAATAGCCCTTAACAGGAAAGCAAGAGCCAAGGAGCTGACACTTGCTGCTTTCAGCACTATGCACCTCAGATAGCCAGGGCTTTGGCATCCAATAGTAAAAATAAAGATGAGCAGAAGGAAGTGTAAAATGAAGATAAGAGTTAAGGCATCTGAGAATACTGTCAGATTGTGCTTTAGAGAATGTGAAAGCCAATAAGAGTGAAAATTAATGGCTGGCATTTTTTACAATTGCCAAAAAGCTTTTGAGAAGAGGGAGTGAATGACCACAACTGAGTTAAAATTTGAGTCCTTGAGATAAAACTTTTGCCTAATTAAAAAAATAAAAGAAAATATTGCACCCGAAATCGTTGGATTATATATATAATTAAGGTTAATTGTCAACTTAGCATAAAAGTAAACTTGGAGGTTAAAATTTTGAGTTGCCATCTAGATGATCATAATTTTTACAAAAATTTCTGTTTTCACAACTTTGAATCCTAGCAGACTACATAATTTAAAACATATCATTTAAGAAGAATGGCCTTGGATTATACTGAGGAGTGGGTGGCCTTGTGAATGACAGAGAATGGTGAAAGAGTGAACAATAAGTTGTTTTTATAGCAGAAAACATTTCTTTCCTATTTTCTAAGAACCTGATAGGTCACATGCTTAACTATTGCTGTATAAATTTTGTTATTTATGAACTATCTTAAAAATCAAAGTTACTTTTTTAAAAACCAGCTTAGGTGAAATTAGTAAGGTTAATGCTTTAATTTGGTCAACTTTTATAGTTTATTTAGGTCATTTCCAAGTGAATTCATGCCTACCTGAGAAGTAACTATAATCACTAGTATCGATGCAGAGATAGATAGAGCGATGATTGAATAACTTGGAACTGTTCCAGAATCATGTGTCATTATTTTGGGGACCTTTTTACAAACCTTACACATAATGGACACTCAATAAATATTTGTTGAATTGATCGGAATAGAATAATAAAGGTAAAAGCCAAAACTTGAATTCAGGTCTTCAGTTTCAAGTTTAGTGATGATTATAGGCAAAGCAAGTCAACTTGAAAGCCAGCAAAAGGATTACATATTGATGATAAAGGCAGATAAGATTAAATTATTTCCAAATTCACCACAATTTGACCATAAAATGCTAAGTGTTCGAAACTATGAATAACACCTTGTGCTAAAGCTGAATTAAATTGCATAGAGTGGGAAAACAATATGAAACTACCACCCCTGGAAATTCGATTTAATAATTTAACTTTATGAAAATAAGTGGACATGCAGTGACATTCATAGTACAATGGAGAAGAATGACATTTGCTTTGTTCATAAAAAGGAGTGTGGCTCAGGGAAGGAGAGTCCTGCAGACTGTCTCTTCTTTTTGTCACTGTGGCATTGACTTTACTCCCCTGAATTCCACTTATTCTCATCTGTGAAATTAGTCTTTCCTCTTTAAGCAGCATAAAACACATGAAATTCTAACAATCTTAACTATTGCAGAAATAGGGTGGATATATTCTCTGTACTTTCTCTTTACTTTATGAAATAGTATGAGTAAGAGGAAGATTTTCATTTTAATAAACATTCTAAGCAATTGACAGAGTTCTCTCTAGTTTATCAGTTACTGTGAGGTTCCAATTGCTTTCTCTGGGATCAGGGAGACATTTTGAAACAAACACCCTAAGGGTTCACCTACACCCGTGTTAATGGACTATTGAAAATGTGTTATGAAAAATCTTAACACACTGAAAACAAACAAACTCTGTGATATTAATATAAAGTAAAAATTTAGCCATGAATAAATTATTTCTAAAGATATGACCTGTAATATCTAAAAAGTTGCACATTTAAAGCTCCCACTTCTTCTGAATGTTTATAATTTTTATCTTCCTGGCAAAGACTTAATTAAGAATTCAAGTGCCATGTTAAACATCTTGTGTGTTTCACAGTGTTGACTTTCATCGTAGGCTCGCAGGATTGATGTTCTTATTGCCAGAATGTATTTACCAGAATGTTGAGGCTCTCAGAAGAGAATGCCTTTATCTTTTGTGGTAAAAGGGACTTCAACGAGCTTTTTTTTATTTTTATTTTTTATTTTTTGGTGAATTACAATGACAAGTAAGCCCAATTGATTTCAAAATGAGAGACATATTATGACATAATTGCCCGTAGAGGCTTATAGGAATAACGGAACTTGCAGTGACTGCTCTTTTCACATCTACTCCAAATCGTCCTCTTAAATGTTGTTCACATTTCCCATTATCTTACCCAATTGCTTGCATTTTCCACTTCTATGGTCACCTGAGTCATGATTTTTAATGGACTCTTCATATGTTAAACTACAAGAATGTGTTAGTGTAGTATACCTTCTAAGTATGAGATTGATTTAAAATCATAGTGATTTGTTTGTTTATTTGCTTTTTGGCTACTCTCTGGAGTGGTACTTTGGTTAATTAATAAGAACAGGCTGTCTGTGCACACAGATCTAAGCTGATGCCTGCCGTGGTTCATAACTAAATGCAGGATGGTATTACCACGTGACAAGAAAAGTTCACCAATCTTCTGGATCTCCTCCCTGGCAGGAGCAAAGTGTGACTAGAAAAGTACTCACTGGAGAAAAACCACTAGGACCCAGCTCCCTGCTCGTTGGCTGGATTAGCTTTGAGAAAATCATTTAACTTCTTTGTGCTTCAGTTTTCCACAAGTATAAATAGGAAAAGTAAAATATAGTCCAGAAAGGGCGTGTTTCATTTTCTTTAAGGAATCAAAGCCTGTAAACATGAATTATGCTAATTAAAAATGTTAGCACTGAATTCAGGAGCTTCTGATTTGATGCAATCTGGAAGCCACATTGCCTTATAAATTTGGCCCAGTGAAGTCTCCAATGCCTTAAATTAAGAAGCAGGGAGATAATGTGGAAGTGGGTTTAAGAGCACATTTTAACATTTCGATGGCTAGTGAAACCAGATGTAACTCTCAAATGTTATATTTCACAAGTATATACACCAGAAAAGGGGCAGCCAATGAAATGGGCCCTCACACAGAAGACAATGGTGAGCAGAGAAGTGCAGGACAACTGCTCAGAGCTGTCTGAATATTGTTTACTGGGTCTCCAGCAAGTCACAGCCTCTTCCAATTGAACAGGCCTTTCCGAAATGATAAATTCACCTAACAGCCAGGAACCTATCTCCCACCCACCCCTTTAAATTGTCGAACTGCTTTAAATAGTGTTTCCCCTCCAACTTCTTAATCAGTGTTGCCAACAGTTGTTACATATGTTTGTTTCATCATCAATGCGGATGTATGTCCACTAGGTACACAGATTAGGTGGTGACATGCCTGACTTCCTCTAGCTCGTAAACACTGCATCTCCTGAATTGCTTCTCACCACAAAGCAATTTACTGTGACTAAAGCCTATGGAATTTCCTAGATCTCACTTTAACTTCTTGCTTAACTATTCTCTGCACCAACCCTCTGCAAAGAGAATAGCAAGGCAGAGAAGAGTATGATGTGAGGAGCAGGAAGTGAGCTGTTAAAAGTAGGTAAAAGGCTCTTTTTTATTGAATACATGTAAAATATAACTGACACCTTTGTCTTCTCATTTACAAATAACGCGTCATGTTTTATTAATACCGTTATAGTATGATTCATTTCCAAATGTGATTTGAGATGTAAATGTTTAATTCTAAACTTTCCGTGGACATGACTATCTAAAGCAGGGCTTCTCAAATTTTAAACACCTAGGAATCACCTGCAGATCTTATTAAAATGCAGGTCCTGACTTGGTGAATCTGGAGAAGAGCCTGAGATTCCGCGTACCTAAGATTATTCCAGGCGATGTCAATGCTGCCCCCTCTGTAGATCATACTTTGAGTAGTGAGGTTCTAGAACAGATCATGTATTTTTCACCTGGGGTTCACGGGAGAGCTTGTGGGTAACTCGTAACTTTGGTAATTCATTTGAAATTAAATTCACATTTTTCTGTGTGTCTTATGGGTGTGTGCATTTTCCTAGTGAGTAGGTTCATAGCTTTCATTAGAATTTCAAATTGTTCATTATCTGTAACAAGTTAAGGCTTACTTAACCTGCCATTTTGTCATTACCTTGCATTTAGGATCAGGTAGGGAATGTAAACACCAAAGTCTGGTTTTGTTTTACTTTGATTTTTGTCTGTTTCTTCGTTTGTTTTTTAAGACCAATTTCGAAAAATCTTTTGCAGAGATAACCTTCCAGGTTAAGAGCTAAGGCCAAAAGCTAAACACTTTTGCCCTACTCAAAATAAATTCTGTAAAGTTAAGTTATTAATCTTCTGTAGAAACACCTGGGGCCTTTGTGTACATGTTTTAATGCCTGATGAAGAAATTGGTTAGATTAGTATTTTTATATATGTCTTAAAAGATGTCCCACTTCTGAAACTATCTCTTATTTTTATTGCCTAAATGAAGACTGATAGATAAAATCCACAACTCTCAATGATAATTTTTCTTCAGAAGATGTGCTCCTGTGGGATACTGAGATGTGCTGTCATTTGAAAGGGGTCACCATACCGTGTCCTTTGCACTTGATATTTCCCCCAAACTATGACTCGTCATTCAATGAAAATTTGAGACCCAGTGGCACACCAGTATGACTAGCATATAAAATCTATAAAACATATATTTTGAAATTTTTCTGTTGTTAGTGAGGATAAATTAACATATAAATAATGATGATAAAAATCACAGAGAATAGGAGGTAATTAAAAGAAATGTTTATGTAGCGAAGACATTGTATTATATAATATACTAAAAGATATCATCATAAATCATTTACTGGGTATAAAATAATTCTAAGGAATAGATATGTGTTTGAGGAGGCTTGGTTGTGGTAAAGAGGGAGTGGGAAAAATGAGTTTTTAGAGAAAAAGGACCCATTTCTTCAATAAATGAGCAATTAAAATCTTCTTTCCCCTCACCCTCATCCTTCCGTGTCTTTACCTACACACACTGTTTCTTTTACATTAAAAATCCTCCTTCCCCATCAGATCTTCTGAATTTAAATGGAAACAGGTACCATACAGGAACCTACCCATACACGAGTATTTTAACTTGAGAAACTCCAGATCACAGAGAGGAATAATGAAAAAAACCGTACCTGAGTAAAGCACTTAAAATTAATTTTTCTTGGGCTCTTGATGTTTTTAATGTTTGAGAATTTTCTACACAGAAGCCTCATACTTACCCTCTCTCCCTGAATTCCTCGGTTAAACAGATAGTGCAGAATCCAGTTACTGAAAGTGACCTAGAGCCCCCTCTGCTGGTCGGAGGCCAAACTCACTGCTTGGGCACCATCCCTCTGCCCTCCAACTTCACTGCACTGCTGTCTCCCAGATGTCACACAATCAGAACCTTCTCTAATTCTTCCTGGGTCAAAGCTCAGATTTTATTTACTTATTCTTTATGTAGTATGATATTAATTAAATATTTCACACTTACATGCCTTATCTTCCCAAACCAACATTGCTGTCATGACAGACACCAATTTTCAGTATTCTTTAATATATAAGCAATGAAGCCTAATAAGTGCTAATATGGGCCTCGTAGCTACTCAAGGAAAAACGAACTGACTCTAACCATGATGATAACATTTGCAAACTTTATTACTCATAATCACCATTAGCAAGTACTCAGCCCTAAGTTTACGATCTCAGTGAATCTTCACAAAAACACTAAGAGAAAAGTATTATTTCTCCCTATTTACATATGAGGAAACTTGGGATCAGAGCTAAAATAATTCATTCAGTGTCACATTATATTGAAATGACAGGGCAAGGATTTGAACCCTTGACTTTCCAAAACCAAAGCCTAGTTTTCTGAACAACTGTGTTATAATACATATACATAAAGGATACCAACAATTTATGAATAGTATGTCACAAATATTAAACATTCAACCTGTATTTTGGCATCTTCATTAACATGTAAATATCTACATTGTAATTATTTTTCCAAAAGTATTCTAATGTTCTTCTATGGAATTTATAACCATGACACAATACTCCAGTTTATGCATTCACAAGAGGAAAAGAAAAAAATTGACTTCATTTCTGTGTTCTGTATATATTATTTACATTTCCATTAGCTTTTATTTTGTCACACTTTTTTGGCTTCCTTTCCAATATGTATTGATTACATTTTTTTCATACTTGAGTTGGCCCAACACATCCAACTGGAGAAAGTTTTATTTCTCAGTGGAAGACTAGAATAAATATCTATATAGCTATCTCAAATCCAAGGATAATATAGACTTATTTCTAACCTCAGTACAATATAGCCTACAGCCTATTTTTCAGAACTAGCTTCCAATAATTTTATAGATATGAAATATTCAGAACCCTTATGCTACAGAATATGTTGAATATTTAAGAGTTTATGAAACATTGCATAGAAACATATTTTTATCAAAAATAATTTCCCTTATGCCAGCTTGAAGAGATCTTTTTTCTTAGTCCTTCAAGACAAGGATTATTCAGATTTTTTTATTGATATTTAGTTTTACTGAAAATGATGAAGAATAAAATCTCAGTTAACTAGTCTCTTTGGGGAATGGACTGTTCCCAGGAAATTGCATTTCTGGACAGCTCAAAGTAAGATATAAATCATTTTATAATACACACATGTTTATCAGTTGCCAATTCTATGTTAGTTATAAACTAAGGACTGAGGAAAATGCTATTTTGCACATACCTTTTCTTTAAATCCCACACTATCTCTATAAAGTAGGCCATGCCAATTTATAGTGGATGAACCCAGAGCATTAAAGAATTGAATAACATCTCCAAGGTCACAGTTATTAAAGGGTAGGGACAGGATATAAGTCTAGTTCTGCATGACCGTAATATTTATTCTCTTCCTCAAATGCTGGAGAATCACAAAAGTATACCAGAGTAAGTAAAGACCCAGAGATGAGAAAGTACAGGATGTTTTCAAAGTCTGCAGTTAAAGCAGCCTTTCTAGGGAGGATTATTCGTAGAGCAATTGTGAGATATAAGCTAGAAAAAAGGCAGAGTATGATGAGTGAAAACAGAGCGGTGTTTTAAGAAGACCAAATGGTAAACCAAGATTGAGGTAGAAAGTTGTGATGCAAATTGATGGCAGTGCAGATAGATGGAAGAGACAGCTGCTAGAGTTATCTTCCATAAGAAGAAACAGGTTACTGAGTGAATAATTGGATATGAAGAATGAAGGAGAAGGTGAGGTCCAAGGTAAGGTGGCTCTGTTGTTTTAATCCTGGCTTTGGTAACGTGGTTATAAACAAGCAGCAAGAAGGAAGTGACCTGAGAAATGGGAGAATAGAAGACCGAGTGAAGAATGCTGGGCATAAAGGGGTAGTGAGTCAGCTGAGTAGAAATATGTAGTGGATATGGGAAAGCATTACGAGTTAGAGGGAGGTCACAACTGAAGTGTAGACTGGGTAATCATTCTCAAAGAGTTAAGAGTTTTAGCATATAGTAGACAGAATTAGATGACAACTCCCAGGGAAAGAATTTGAAGGAAAAACAGAAATTTGAAAACTGAAATTTAAGGACAATCTACATTTTATGATGGAGTAAAGAGCAGGTACTAGAGATAGAAGTACAATGATAGTGTAGTGTTACAGAAGCCCAGAAGGGAGAGCATTTCAAAGAAAAGGCAGTTTAAAATATAATAGTTCCTCGATTGCCATCGATTTTTTCCTTCTCGGATTTTATTATAAAATCATCAAATGCTCATAAAAATTGCACAGTGAACTCCTATATACTGACTACCTAGATTCTGTAATTAACATCTTGTCATAGTTCTTTGCTACATACGTTTCATCTTTGTCACATACTTTTCATCTGTATTCATCTAAATGTCTGATGCATTTCAAAGAAAATTGTGGACGTTAGAGCACTTTACCTCTGACACTTCAGCAAGTATATAAAGGTGCTATTGTCTTTGGAGCATACAATTGATTTTGTTTTATAATTTCAAGGGGAAAAATAAAAACTATAATAATTTTATAAAATCACTTGTAAGTAGTATTCTAATTTCAGAGATATTGCTATGACTCTTAGAACCGAGGAAGCATAATGACTTAACAAATCCCGTAGAGAAGTTTACAGGGCAGATACTCATTAGGCTGAAAAATTATGAGAGTATTAATGACCTTTACATCTGACATTTGTAGAGATTGGTGAGGGCAAAAGCCAGGCGGCTGAGAGAGCCATGATGAATAAATAAATAGGTGAAGGGCAAGTATAGACCGCCCCTAGAAGTACGGCAGCAAAATACAGAAAAGAAGTTGGTCAATGGTAAAAATGGTAATCTCGCTTAGGTGGTTTTCTTCAGCGTTCTTTGTGGTGGAGTGGCAAAGGTGTTTAACTCTTATAGTTACACACATTTTTTAAATATATGACTATACGTCATTGAGTTAAGTTTGAGTTTTTAAAGTGTTCTTCTGCCTTGAAAATACTGTTCATGTTTTTGCTTTGGTCAGTCTGTAGGATATACATGTAAAATTAGAAGAGATTGGGTTACTTTGGTAGTGTACTAACCTCAGAATGTAAACTAACAGTTATATTTCTGGTTATAGTGATTATATGTGTGTATGTGTACGTGTGTGCATATGTGTGTGTGTGTGTGTGTGTGATTTGATAACTTCTATTAAAGATGAAACCAGATAAAAAAATAAATTATTTCAGGATATGAAGAAATCTGATTCTGAATAATAGAGGCTTTACTATAAAAACAGAATCCTCTGTGGTAGTCAGATTGTCTTTATGAAGGAAAATATTTCCAATATTTACAAAGTAAATTGATTTTTTAAAGTGAAAATTATTATATTTATGCAGCATGTGAAATATTTACCAGAAATGTAATCTATTGCATACGAATATGGCTGAATTTAGGTCATGATGACATTCTACGCAGAGTACATAAGTACAAAAGTCGTGCAAGGCATGTCTGGATTTCTGTATTGTTTCTGCATTTTCCTGATGTTTCATGGAATAATATGGAAACTTTGCACAGTGTCCTTTGTTCCTTTAAGAGCTGAGAGTGTAGTTGGTTTTTCTGAAGTTCGATCACTAGTATATCATTTAAAAAATGAGATAATAAAGGAAGGATTTTAAATCCTATTTTCTATGAACAACAAAATTGACAGTTTTCTCCCTAGGAACACAGAACATCTAAATTTCAGTAACTATAAATAAAGTACTCATTCCTGTTGCTTCTTGTTACAAATAAGGTAGAGAAAGTTAGAAAGAAAATTAAAAAATAGATTTTGGAACAAGATACAAATGCCTCTTTTATAACAAACTATCTAAAAAATGATCTGGTATATCCATGAAATTGAGAGGCCCCATGTCTTTGACATTATATGCAAAAGAGCACAGGAAGTCCAAGGAGACCTCTTAAAGTGAGTAATGTAGAATCATATTTTTACTTTGAATTTTGGGAGCATGCCAGTAAGCAATACAGATGTTTAGAGTTTGTAGTTTTGTCTTTGGTTTGTTTTGGTGTTTTCTTAATATGTGATCTAGGAACCCCAGAGAAGCATCCAGGAAAAAGGAGAATTACAGAACTGTCCTGATGAATTCATTTCTCATGATCATTGATGATTTTCCTAAAACTTTTCTTATTATGTGAGGTTTCTAAGTCAGGAAGGAGAGACAGGCAGATTCAGAGTGCAGAGTCTCTGTAGGCTCATCTGCTTGTTGTGGCTTTTATCTGCCTCAGTCTTGTTTCCGGGAACAAATTTCACAAAGCATTATGTCAGTTCCATCTGTATGAATTAGTTGCTGACATAGGTCCTAAAGACAAAAAGACACATTAGACAATGTTTTTGTCCTGGAAAGCTTCATATCCATCTTTTGCTTAGTCATTGTTTTCCCACATAAACCTCATGGATGACTATCAATTCTAGTACCTTTGAAATCCTCCTGTAAGACTCTCCTTTGCCCATTATAAAATGCAAAATAAACACCTCCCTTACATACAGGGTTTACATGGATTCAGAGCTATCTAAGACAATATTTAACTCATTTCTAACACAGTGAGTCACTTCCTCCCCTCCAGTATTTTGAAAACTTCACTATTTTCTTTACTTACTGTTGAGTAGTTTCTGATGTGCCCAGTAAATCCAAGACTTAGATTCCAATTTTCAAAGGTATGAAGGTACAACAAACCACAAGTAGGTGGAACTAAGATAAGTCATGTCATTATAATTGGGACCACTAGATCTTGGTATTATCTTAGGGGAGGAATTAAATTAGTTATTGGATTATTATTTAATTGTTCAAGCCAGTAAGGTGGATGCCTTGTAGCCTATAGAAAAAAAAAAAGATGGAAAAAATGTCAGCATCAGATGTGAAAAGTGTCCCAGGAAGCAAAAGCATCTCCCCTACCAAGGTTCAATGGTGACAGAGACTCATTTGTAGAAAAGCGCCCTTATATAGCCCTTTCTATCACTTATCTTTAAAAATGCAAACAAACCCAAGAAGGAAAAGTTGAAGAGCTATTTATAGTTTGTCGCAGGTTAAATTATTGGATCATTTTCTATCATGGAGGTGGGGAAGACGTAGAACTCTTCATAGCTCATGTGGGGTGTGTGCAAAAAGAAAGCTATGTGGACTGTGTGGGGGGAAAGTATCTCAAAAGAAGGAATACAAGAAGAGAAAAGGCATTTGAAGACAATTTTCACCCTTTGCGTTATTCAAACAAAGTCAAATTCTAAGACCATGTACTATACTTACTATTCTTTTTCAGGGCATCAGAAGTTTCTACTTCTGTGAGGTGTTGACTTTTATATTTACATTGGTTCACCACTTCGATAGGAACAAGTCTATCCAGAATCAAGATAGAAAAGTGAGCAGGGATATGTTGATTTATTCTTTTTTCTGCCTCTCTTCCATCTCACACTGCCACTGTCATCTCTCCTTTTCCTTCACTCTCTCCTTCCCTTTCCAGCACTAAGAATGTCTTCTCCACTTCACTCTGCTTTCCATAAGTGCCTGTGTTGTAGATTTTATTTTGGTTTTGTTTTCATCTAAGAAAGACATATACTTTAACAATAATAGTATTCAAACCCCACTTACCAGCTGAGTGACTTTGAGCAAGTCCTTTATCTTCTTTGAACTTTGACTTTCTACTTCCAAGAAAATAAGATATGTTTTAAAATTCTTGTTTTGAAGAACATGCAAGACAACATAGGCAAAGGTGTTATGGTTGTTTGTTTACTGTGGGAGAGGGAAAGGGTGCCTAAGTCTTAACCTTTCTCCTCTGGGTTCCAATTCATGGAAATAATAGGGAAAAAGTACCAATAACCATACGGGAATCAAGGAACCCAGAGAATCATGGCCTTCTGGAAGAAATGGATATGAGTAGCTGGGAGGCCTCTTCCTTCCTCCCTGGTGACAGGACTATTGGGCTCACCACCTGTGAGCTAGAACAGATAGTAGAGAGCTACCTGCCCTGCTGGAGTCTGGCCTTGCCTTATTTGCTTAACATCTGCAGCCTTCAGAAAGTTTAAGGCCAGAGAGTTTAGGGCCTTCTATGTTACTGCAGCAGGCAAGTTTAAGAACTTGAGTAGTGACCTTTCTATGTTAATTCTATCTTCCTACCTTCATGGAGAGGTGACCCAGTGAAAGTCACCTTACTGTAACTCAGAGTAGTCCTCCCTTACACCTCACCTGGGGAAGAGTAGAAAGAGGAGAGAGATGGACAGACCTCATTAACATATCTTCAATGCTTCTTTTATCTTTGGAGAGAAACAGGTAAGTCAGAAGAACACAAAGCTTCTGTTCCCAGAAATGGCATTTAAATATGCTTATTTTAAAGTATAATACATATAGTAGACTAAATGCCTTAAAATTGAGGCCAAAACTTATGTTTGAAATTCTATCACTTATGAAGAATGCTTGAAGCTATTGTATCTAGATAAATACAACTGCTCTCTTTTGTCCATTACGTGACAAGATAGAGAGTACCACCCAAAGTTTTCCCTATACACATCTATACATAGTCTTATTTCTTCCAGAACCTCAAAAGCATTTTGCATGTGAGAAGTATATACAACTACGTGCATGACACTTCCACATTTTCACAGACAACCTGAGCACAGAGTAGTTGCTAAATAATAAAAACATGTGAGAATAATATTATAGTTCACATGGAAACTAGACCAAGAAAGGCTGTTTCATTTGTCAGCTGTCACAGAGTGAATCAGAGGGAAGGTGAAGAGGAGAACCCACGTCTCTTCAAAGCTACCCATTTTAACTTTATTCTTAAGGGTGAAAGAATAAAAAATGAGATAGGAAATTTTTTAAAAAGTAATTTATATCGACATTTATTTTTTTAAAAGTAATTCATATCGAAATCAAAATCATGCTACACACTAGCCTTCGGTTTGACCAGGTGTGACTGTTCCCTCCGTTCCTGCTGCAGCATCTAACATCTCTCACTAAGAATCATTTGAGTCAGGAGAAGAGCGCTCTGCAGGGAGATGCTAGCGGGAGTCTGCACCTGGCAGCCATATCTTATGTACCTAATGAGCAAACGGAGTGTTTAATAACTGTACTGAGAAAATAAAGCTTAAAACAGTAAATTCCTGCTGAGGCTGCTTATCTACACCTGATGCACACTGCCGGCCATCTCGCAACTCCAGCATCATTTGTATTGTCTCTGCTTAGTGGGTCCTGCTGAGAAGAGTAGCATTAAAACCAAAGCGATGCTCACTTAATTAGTTGTATATCAGTGTAAACCCATTTATTTAGCATATCAACATCATGTGTTTCACCTACAGGTCACCCAAAACACTTCTTCATCATGCACCCTGGGTAGGGAGACATCTATAGTGGTTTCAGATTGAGCATTTGTAAATTTAAATCTTTCAATTAATCATGGATCATTTAAACTCAGAGCAATTTAATACTGCTTATTTCTAGTTGAACTGTCTGTTGTTAGTTTGAAATTTAAAAAGCAAAACAACCATAGTCATCGTTAGGGTTATTCATTAATAATTTTAAGAGAAAATGATTTTCTAGAAAAAAACTTCTTTCTAGAAAACACCAGTGTAAAATCAAATTATTGTAACTTATGAGTTAAAGATTTACTTGCTGGAGATTTCTTAGGATTCATTTTTACAAATGGATTAACTCATGCTTCCTGAATCTTAAGGAGAACAACAACAAAAAATAAAATACAAATGTGAAGTTCAGTATAGTTAGAATAGCTATATTCTCCTTCCTTGTATAATTTTTGTAGCTAATAGCTTAAAAATAAATTGTTTAACCTTTATAGATATAAAAAATCAAGACTAAAAGAAATTAGGTTATTGGACCAAAGTCACAAAATTAAACAAGCCTAGCCACTCCTAAGTCCCAGGCTAGGACTCTGTCTCAATATTTAGATATATTGTCATCCTGTCCTTGGAATTCATTGTGCAGATTATATATATTTTATTATCAAGAGGGTCAGAAGGAAATAATACAGGAAATCCAAAACCTTTTGTCAGGAAGGTCAACTTGGTGTTTAGGATTGTAACCCCTCATCTCTCATTTGCTTACCTTCTTCTCTGAAAGTGACATGGGTTTTCTTGATCACATTCTAGAGATAAGTTTTCATATTTAGAAGTGATCACAGAGGATCTTGACTGCCAGGCTAAGATTATATCAAATTAGAAGCTGGGGGCCATGGAAAGGATTCTTTTAATTTTTGTCTTTCCTTTTCTTTTGCTTTCATATATTACTGTCTGATAAAGCTAGTAGACATTTCATTTAAATTATTCATGTTTAGATTAATTATCAACGTAATTGCCACTCTTCAAAGAAGTCAATGTGAAGTCTTCTTTGTAGGCTACTCCCTAGGTCTACAAAAAGAGGAAAAACTGTCCAAAATTCTGTCACTTCTTGACATTGAAGAACAGGAGTTTAATACCTTGAAGAAATTGTTTTTTTGTTTTTTTTCTTTTTTTAATTAGTACTGTTTCCATTTGTTCTTTGGGAAGGTAAGATCATGGTGCTCTTCCAGTGTGTCGAAACACCACCAGGCATGGTAAAGGGTACCATACCTTAAAGCAGCCCATCCATGGAGAAAAAGCATGCAAAGAAGGGGGTCAGGGCTCCAAGAACAAAGTGGCTTTTAAGTTGACTTCCAAGGGCAATGTAGAGAAGTCCATATTGCATCAGAGAAAGTTTGGCAAAGCCCCACATGCAACTGAAATCCAGGAAGATTAAATAAGGAGGAAAGGGCTCAGTGTTCATGGTCTCCCAACAGTATTAATTCATCAGCAGGTGAGAGGCAGTAAGATTGCTTCCAGCATCCTTGGAATGGATGGACCAAGCTCCTAGCCATCACTAATCCAAATGCAAGGTTATTATTCTGCTTTCTCAGTTGAACAGAATCTATGCCATGAAATTGGTTATTTTATATAAAGATGTTTGTTTGGTTTCGGTGGCATAGA
Source organism: Rousettus aegyptiacus (assembly GCF_014176215.1). NCBI lineage: Eukaryota > Metazoa > Chordata > Mammalia > Chiroptera > Pteropodidae > Rousettus > Rousettus aegyptiacus. The sequence goes on from NW_023416287.1 coordinate 79,566,452, forward strand.
AAATCCATTCAGGACTTAGGCTTTTGGGAAGGTCACTGGTAAGGTCTCAGGCATGAGGTAAAGAATTAAAAAGGCATGTCTTATAGACCAGTGGAAGAATAGGAATGCAGGCAAGAGAATCAGGACAGGAGCCAGTAACACATGGTGAACTACAAGTACACAAAGGAAGGGAAACGCATAGCCTGGTGAGCTTGTAAGGACCCAGGCTTCACCCATGTCCAAGCTTAGAATGTCTGAATTTCAGAGTAGAAAATGCTGGATCTACCCAGATACTAACAGCGTAGTGGTGGAGTTAGTGCACACCCAAGAGCTGACCCAGCTTGTCATCTTTCAAACACAGGATGTTTTCATGAGAATCTGTGTTTTAAAATATCTGTTCCCCTTTTCTAAAGGGAAATTTTGAGACCAAAGCTGTCTTATTGGCTGTTGATAAATCTCTCTGGGAAATTTCCCTGACAGTCTTTTCTTTAACTTCCCATTCAGAAAAAGGAAAGAAAAACATTTAAGGCCATATAGCACAGTACTGGACAAACCTTGCCAATACTGAACTCTATAAGACTGTTTACATTCTTCTTCTGTACTGAAATTTTATTAAAATAATTCTCCCTTGATCTCTTGATATCCAGGGACCTCAATATTCTCTCCAACAGAATAAAGGAAGGTCACTAGATGAACTCCAAGAGCCCTTGAGGTTCCAATATTCTAAGTTTCTTTGAATCTGTGAATATTACTTGAGAAAAGGCAGTCACTTGAGGTTTAAATATTTTGTGTGGTCTTTGAGCCAAAACAATGTCTGCAATTTCTTTTGTAAAATGCACGGTGTCTCATATGTTGTTCAACACTCAGTAGGTTCTACATGTATAATTGTTGCCTGGACGCTAGAGACAATCATTATAATGATCTTCCTAATGGGTTTGAGTTGTAGTGCTCTGTAGGCATACCTGCATCATTTTGTAATAATAACCATGTTTTAGACAAGTATAATACACTCTGGATCTACCCAAGTGTTTAGGATCCTGGGAAGAAAATATATCATTAGAATATGTTTTTATAGTGAGAACTGTAATTTAATTTCTCTACGTGCAAAACTCCAAGAAAAAGTACTCAAATAAATATTAGGGGATTATATAGAAGTCTCTCATAAATTCTAAAAGAATCTTTATTTTTATATCTTTCCTAATGTAAAACAGGCACAGGCTTGCTTGATTTTCCTACATGAAAAGCTATACCCATGCCCTTTAATTTTTCTTATGTCATTATCTTTGCAGATATCTATATTAAAGTGAATTGATTTGCAATATATGTTAGACACACATTGCATATGTTTAGTTAAGGGTTAAATTAAAATTATTTTTGGAAATAGTTTATTTTAAAGAGTTAAAAATAAATGTAATAAGTAGATTTTGTCATCAAGAAAAACCGTCCCAATTGTGGCAAAAATATATAGAGAAATGTAAAAGATATATACCAGAAGTGTTGTTAAATGCAACTGCTTTATTAAACATAGGGAAGGAAGAAGAAGTAGCTCATGGAATGTTCTAGGAGGAACAGCTTTCCATGGCAATTAAGCTAAACTCAAAACATTGTGAACATTCTAGAATGGAATGTAAACATAATTCAGAAAATGCAGCTCAAAGTAGGAACTCAGTAGATGCATTCACAGGCTTCACAAGTGCTCTGTGAAAATTCCTCTTTAAACTTTGTGCTTCCACTTAACTAATCATCTGCAGTATTAATGTGAATTACACATGTTGGAGCATCTGGAAGGCCACTGTATTGCATCGCTCTGCCAGGGTTTTTAGTGCCTGCCTTTGTACTGGGGTTTACGACTAAGTTGGCTCCAGGAACACCGCATTTATAGCCAGAGGCTAAAAGATAAAAGGATAGATGTAGGCTTGATATACAAATGGTTTGTTCACATCCCTTGAAGACCAGCTGGCATTTCATTCTCTGAAGAATGAAGGTTTGCCTATTGTTCAACCAGAGAAAATTGGTAGTGAAAACTGAGCATATATGACAACTGCAAAATGACTTGTAACATTGGCAGTCGGTACCAAATTTACATGGCTATTTTGTTTTAGCCCAACAGTCTATTCATCACATTAAATTGTTAATGATAATTTAAATTGTATTGTTCGTATAAGACTTAGAGGTCACCCTCTAGAGATAAATCATGCCAACTGCAGACTTTTGGTCCTTGAAGGTTAAGGAAAGCGTGAAACGATATAAATATGAAGGAATTACATGCTAGGCAATGGAATGAAAAAAAGGTGCTTTTGTTAGGATTTATCATTTATTTTGCTTAGCATATAGAAAATTGCCAGCCTACTAGATTATTTGCATTCATTCCCAATAAGCAAATGCCCCCTAGTTCTCTGATTGTAGAATATTTTTTTAAAATTTTAGTAACTAGAATTATGTTTTCCAAAGTATGGTCAATACAACTTTTTTCCCCAAAAATACATAGTATGCCATTGGGATAATTGGAATTCAAATATCCTCAGTGACAATAGAAAAGAACTAAGGCAAACTTCTTTCTGTGGTTCAGTTCAATACCTTCTATGCTGAGGTCTTGCTAAGAATGACAAAAGTCCTCAGGTATGTGAGGAATGCTAGCTGATTCCATAAGACTTTGTCAATTTTTTTATTTTAGGCTATAGGGACAAAGTTATATTACTGCTCAAAGCTAAGCAGGATTTATAAGGCAAATTTCAGACTCAAAAAGAAAAGGTAGCCATTGTTTATAGCAGACAGAAATGTCATTTAGTAGAAAACCAGCAGTTCTTAAAATGATTTGCATGAACATTAGTAGACTGTATTTTATTGAAAGAAACTATACTGACCAGGACAGAATAATATCTTTTTTTTCCAAAAGAGAATTAGTAATGAGATCCTATCAAGTTAGCTATGGAAGATTTTTTTTTTTTTTTAATATCTAATACTCATTTGTAGACTAGTGCAAACATTTCTTTTAACTGCGCAAATATTCCTTGGTGCTGTTAAAAACTTTAGGGCTTATGTAGGTGGGTTGGTACAGGGCTTTCGACCCAAAGCTGAGATTGGTACCAAAAGAGCTCACATGGCACTTCACAGAGTGTGATGAGCAGTCCGCAGCTCCCAGGCAACCTTTCAAGAGACCCCTAATCAGAATTTGTCTTCCACTTAGTAGAAATAAAATGAGCCCGTTCATTGTGTCGGAATTCATCCCTAAACTATAGAATGAACGAAAACCTAAAATCAATGTCAACCCTCAGATTTGGCTTATTACATGCTTGAGATTGATCCCCAGATTGTTTTAGGCATTACTTTCATTCCTCTGTGTTTTCTATTTCAGGGCCTACTCTTCCTAAGACTCATGTTAAAACAGCCTCTCTTGGGTTGGCTGGAAAGGCAAGATCCCCTTTGCTTCCTGTGTCTGTGCCAACAGCCCCTGAAGTATCCGAGGAGAGCCACAAACCAACAGAGGATCCAGCCAATGTAAGGCCGTCTTTGAAATTCATGCTGTGCCACATGAAGCAGTGACTAAGTACAGTGCAACTCAGTCTAAACCAACCAGGGCTCTCCATTAACCACAAGCCATTGTTGCTCTTATTGTCATTTGTTCTGTTTTCTTACATTCGAATCTAAAAAAAATAAAAAACTTAAGGGATAAAATTATATGAAGGATTTAGTTAAACTTAAAAATTATTGGCACGTAATGTCAATCTTAGAAATACAAGCAGATAGCTATTGAATGTGTGACTTTGCATATATACATGTATATGTATATATGTGTATGCGGTTATATATTTATATATATAGTATATATATGTGTGTGTATATATATAGTGTGTTGGGTATAACATATATATACAGGTTTCAAATATCATTTCATTGAGCTGTTTTGTTATAACATTGATGAGATGCCGTAGGACCGGACCTTAACCTTGTTGGTATCAATTAGCCTATGGTAAAATTGGTTTCATTATACATCATTTCAGTATACGTGTAATGATAATGTGACTGAGGACTTGTATTGTGTGTGTGTGTGTGTGTGTGTGTGTGGGTGTACAGTAAGCTATAGAACCTATTAATGACATTAAGTAGGGGTTTTGTGTGTATGTTTGTGTGTGTGTTCACACCTGTGTGTGCACATTTCCTTTCCATGGGATGAAATACTTTGGCATACCTAGAATTAAAACTATATAGTTATTCCTTAAAATAAAAAATAATATAGTAACAAAAAACTATACTCTCAGAAATTTTCTGACAGTATCATAAACATCACTTTTAAAATCATAAATAGTGCAGAAACATGGGCTTCAGAAGAAAATACAAAATGAAGAAATGAAGGAAAGAATTTAAGGGAAAAAAGAAAAACCAACATATTTAGAAAATAAAAAGAAGTATATTTATTTAATGAGAGAAATAAGGGTAGAAGCTAAAATATGATCAAATTAGAAAAGTTCAGAATGAAAATCAATGAAGGAAAAAATCAATTTTAAGAGGACAACCAATTTTTCCAAAAATATACTATGGAAGAGATTTTATTAAAAAGGTGCCTAAAGCCAGCAATTCTGAAAATCTAGAGTGCTTCTGAATAGAATTCAAAAGAAAATATTTGAAAGAAGTCTAAGGAACTAACTAACATATCAGATACCTTGAAACATAGGGGACTGGAAGGGAGAAAAGAAGATGAAAAAAAAAAAACAGATAAGAATCATCTCATTTGTACAGTAATTTTTTTCTCTATTTTATTGTTTTCAATAGAATGTTTGAACTACATGGAAACCATGAGTGAATGGTTTGTGTTATGGGTGTTTGACAGAAGTACGTTATATTATTAACATGTTTTTCGTATATTTTTAAAAGATTCAAGTTTATAAGACTTTAATGTAATACTTTGTCAGGCTATATTTATTTACCGCAATATTGTAGTCTCGGAATTATTGGCCATACCTCAAATCAGATCAAACTCCTGAATTTATATATCTTGTCCCATAAGGAATCATATCGGGTGGCCCATTTTCATATTTAAGGTTGACTCTAAGGGTGACAGCCAAAGGTATAATATGAAGATAGTAAGAGTACGCATTCAAGGAAATAGAGAAATGGCAAAAATAATCTATATCGGCACTAATCTATAGAAATATTATGTGAACCATGGGTGTAATTCAAAAATTTTAAGGAGTCACACTAAAAGATATAAAAATAAATAGGTAAGGTTAATTTTAATATCTTTCAAGTAACTCAATATTTCCAAAACATTGTCATTTTAACATGTAATTTATATTTTAAAAATTTTCAGTGAGACATTTCACATTTTTTGTACTAAGCGTTCAGAATATGATGTGTATTTTATAACACATCTCAATCCAGACTATCTACATTTCAGAAATCCAATAGCTACATGCGGCTAGCAGTTGGGCAATGAGATCTAGATAATTCATGAACAAGCATCCAGACATCTAAGACAGCATTTCAGAAGGAAGTTAGCAATTAATCACCTCACTTTAACCTCCTTTATCACATACAGACCAGTCTTTTGAACTAAATTGGCTACTTTTCAATCCCCATTAAGCTCTGAAGATGCATAGTAAATGTCCAACATGTTTAATACCGTGGCTTTGAGTTGCTTCTTTAGTGGTTAGAGTGGCTTTGTAGCTATCTTCTCATACAGTCTCCCCCAGTGTTTTCATGTATTTATTTGGCAGCATTCAATATACACTCTGACTATGGCACTAATGCTTCCTGGCCTACACAGAGGTAGAAATCATGACCCAGGCCTCAGCTCAGTTTACTAACTTAACCAAACAAATGACCTAACCAAGAATAATCAAGTATGGCAGGTCTGCATTAGTCAAAACAAAGGATATATTGAGAAAGGAAAACAAAAAAACTAAGTTATTCAGCAATTACTACTCACCAACACTGCCTTGCTGTATCGTCCCAGGTACCAGTGAGGGAAGCTTGCTATTCCCATGCCAAATAAGGAGACAGGCTTGAAAAAGCCAAGTATATAAAAGAACTGGAATTTGTATGAACACCATGGCCTTGTTTCCCCCAAACGACCATCAGAATTACCTGGGAAGCTTTAGAGAGAGAGAGAGACAGAGAGACAGAGACGGACAGAAAGAGGTTCCAATTCTTTGTAAACCTGATCAATCAAAATCCCTGAGACTAGGGACAAGGGGATCTGTGATAAATAATAATGACATGTTAGTTATTACATGGTTCTAGTAGCTCACAGCAAGTGAGAGTTATAGAGAACCATGGTCACTAAAATTTTGCAGGTCAATCTCTTCATTTAATCCACCAGTCAAATTTTGCCATACAACCATACAACCTTTACAACCATGCATAGAGCCAGCTCTGGTTTGAGGTGAGAATTTTGCATCTCCACACGAACTAGAGTCATAACCCTCATTCGTCAAGGCAAAGCCGATCGAGTCTCCCGGCACCAAAAAAAAAAAAAAAAAGGTGCCTAGGTTAGGTTCCAGAGAAAAGACACACCTGGTGATGTAAATTCTGTTCCTATCTTCAGAGGCGACCAATAGAAAGGAAAAGGGCCTAACATTTTGAATGTGTACTGTGTACAGGACACAGCGATAGGCATTAAACATGCCACAGGGTGCTCAGAATAGCTTATGAAATAGATATCATTTTATAGCTGAGAACTATGTATCCAGAGAGGTTCACTAACTTGTCTAAGACCACACAGCTAGTGATTGATAGAACTCGATTTGAAACAAGATTTGTTTTTTATTGACTCTTCAAGCTTTTCCCTCATCACAAGGATGAAGTTGGTGAAACAGTATGCGGTCATTCATCGCGCTTCTTTTGTTACCAGCACCCTCATTCAATGATTATTGTCTGAGACCTGCCCCTGGCTATGGGCCACTGTGTCATGCTTGAGAATACACAGTAAACCAACTGGGCGTGGCTCTGTCTTCGTAACAGGAGCGTGTCAGTATTCACCTGCGCTAACTCTTTGCTCTTGTTTTCTCTATAGGTGTATGAACAGGATGATTTGAGTGAACAAATGGCCAGTTTGGAAGGTCTAATGAAACAACTGAATGCCATCACTGGCTCGGCCTTTTAATGTGTATTGCCAAATCGATGAGGTGAATTTTCCGGGAAATTTGCAGCATACCAATTACCCATAAACAGCACACCTGTGTCCAAGAACTCTACCCAATGTACAGGCTAAACATCAGGACTGTCCTGTCCTGGAAGATTCTGAAGCAGCTCAGAAGGGAATAAGCATCCCTTCTTTCATAGGCATCAGGAATTTTAAAATGATGACTATGAGGTCCCTATACAAATGCAGACACGTCTCCACTGCGATGTTGAAGTTGAAGCTGCTAGAATAGTCCTGGGTCTTTACCACTGCAGCGATGACTCTGTCACAATGAACGCTTTTGTTTTCCTTCATTGAGGCCCATAATTTCCTTATGTGTACATCTAATCTTACAAACTGCAAGTGCATTATTTAAGCCTGTACCATGCCATGGCAAACCAGTGCGAGCTCACTATTTTGTTTTCAATTTCAAAATACAAAGCACCCATGGGAATTCTCTCACTACATAGCACCAAAAGGTTGGATGGCTTCTTGACAGCACAAAAAGTAAATAAGTAAACAAACAAAAGGCAGCAAACATGTATGTTTTGTAACTCACTCATTCATCTTGCCCAAGTGCTGGATATTGGCAAGTGGTTGTAAAATTCACCCATTTTTGCAAGTACATATTTGTAAATTCACCCTTGGTTAACATTTATGTCCGGAGAACTAGAACATAAAAATTTGCAACTACTGGCACCCTGCCAGCAGTAGTCCATTTCCTGAAAGAGGAAACAATATGCAGTCTTCTCAGACACATGGTAATTATGTGCTTAAGCTTGTAATAGGACACTTTTCAATTTGGGTGGCTTTTGTGCCATTCCACACTGTGATGACATTTCAAAGCTTCCCTAATGCCGTCTTCCTCAGGAGTCTGGTTGGAAAACTTCCCCACTCTCCTCATCCCTCCCCGAGTTCTCCTCGGTAGCCAACCTTGGGCAAGGTGGCCAGTTCCACACATAGCATGGCCTCCTGACCAATGTCCCTGTAACCCTCTGCAGAAATGGCAGATTCCCTGAGAACACGTCCTGAGGAAGGAAAGGAAAATGGAAGGCAGTTTCAAATAGTACCTTCTCAAGTGATGCCACTTCTCCAACAGGGTCCTCACTGACTTAGAGTGAGCAGTATTTGGTAAGTGGCAACTACCAGTCTCTGTCATCAAGAAAAACTTCTATCCCCTCACCCACCCCCACTCCCAGCCTGCCCATAGCCACACAGGAGCAGAGGGGAAGAAGCCACTTGAAACTTCCATCACATAACTCCAGTGGCTACTTTTCAAAACTGCACCTTCACTGGGAGCTAGAATTTTAAACTTTTATTGCCATGTTTATCTACAGCTTGGAACTAGGGGAAATTAAGAACCTTTTGAGTGCACCCTTTTAGTTTCTGAATTTTCAGCTGCATTTGGAATTATTCCCTGTTTATGCAGCTGAATCGCCAAAAGAGAGCTAGTTTGCATATTTATCAGTTAGGCGACTTGAAAACCCAATAAGAGGGTTTCGGCTGAATTATTCCTTTCAGCTCTGCCTTTGATTTCAAGCTTGAGTAGGTCATAATTTTAAAAGAGCATGGAAGGGATAGGATCTTTACAACCTAATAGCTCCTTTTATTAGGTGGGTAATTAAATATGAATCCCTGAATGAAATATTTTGAGCAAAATGGCACTGTAACAGAAGTAATAATTCAGATTATTTTTTTACAGTTTTATGTCGGGAAGGAAATCTGATGTCAAAGAGAGGGCTTGTTCAAATTGTTCATTAGAAACTCTGGTCCGTTTGTGAAATCTTCCTTCAACAAGAGTGCTTGTCAGTTTACTAAGATTCTCGAAGTCCTTCTCAAGAGCTATGTGACGTTATTCTTGGGGCAGAATACTCTTCTTTGACATCTGGGCACTTAGGTAGACAGCCCTCCACTGACCTGGAACAAGGCATTTCATAACATAACATCGAATGTTGCAGAAGGAATTCATTCCTTCAGAAAAGAAAATGTTCATTAGGCCTCTCTTCCCTTTTCAAGGTCCCAGAATGGCTTCCCCTTTCTAATACTCACAAACAAGGAACATTCTCCAAAGGCATCCGACACCCACGGAAGGTCATCCTGAGTTTGGAACGGGCTGCAAATCTCAGACTTCAGAGGTTGAGTTGCATCTTCAGTCCAATGACTGTATCTGGACAATCAAGAGAACTAGTATTTTCACAAAATTTTAGATTCTTCTAGTCAAAGTCAGTGACCTTAGGAAGTGACATTTTTTTAAAAAAATATGTGAAAATACATTGTTTTCAGCAGGAGGTATTTTTTTTTTTTTGCTGCGTGATCTTGAAACTCTTCATTAAACAAATAGAATGGTTTATTTTCATAATTGGCAATGCTAATAAGTCTTAGCTCCATGTAGAGAATGTATAGAAGAATCCATTTAAAATTATTCTCTCAAGAGAGTCTTGTGTGACTTACCCAATGATTTTAATATGCAATGACTTTACCACAACTTCTGCACAACTCCGTTCCCCACTGTCTCAAACAGTTCACACATGTGTACAACTGCCTTACACGTTTACAGGTAACTTTGTAATTTCCTAGTCTGTGATCTCCCGACAAGAAGAAACCTGTAAATACCGCAAGATGGCCTCAATTTTGCTCCTACTCCAAGTCTAGCTCATGACATACAGGGCTCTTAAAGCTCATAAATCTCTCTGACTCCCATGGGGTGATGCCTGACAGCCAACCAGCAGTGCTGCCACCAGGACCCATTTCTCCCTGAAAAAGAAGAAAATAAAACTTGGCAAGGCGTATTCAGCCTGCACTGTGCTGAACTGTCAAGCAAGAGCTGCCTCTTGAAAAAAAAATATTTTCCTTTTGTATTTCATACAGATAAGAAAGCTATTTTCTTTCCTCTAGAAATTTCTGCCTTTGTTAAAATCACAGGAATAGAGATAGCTCAAAATGCATAGAGTATATTTAGATGATGCTCTAGCCAAAAGTTAAATATTTCTTACTGATTCGCATTCAATAAGAAACCAATTTATAGCTACCTCTATGTAAAGCAGAGTTATAAGCTTCTAGAATATTTAAATAATGGAACTTTACATTTGGGTATTATAAAGTACATATTCAATTGAACAATCTGAAAAAAAGAGAGAGAGAGAGAAATATATCAAGCCAGGGAGTAAGAGGTGAATTTATTAAGGCTTCGTGTCAGGGGTTGGATATAATAATATTCTCTTCAAAATAAGGGTTGTTCAAAATGACATTTATGTTCAGTCCTCTGCCTTGAGGAGCTGCAAAAGAAGAGCCAACCAGCATTAGTGTGTCATTCCAGAAAATACTGGGAAACTGTAAAGTTTGGCATTCACTGGCTTTCTCAATAAACAATCTCCAAGTACAGGTCTTTCTGGAAGCCTTCATAGTCTGTGCTTGAAGATGGTTTCTCATTTTTATCCACCCTTTTGATTCACCTGTGTGTCTCACATATGGCAACTGGACTGTAATTTCGGGAAAAAAAAGGAAAAAAGTTCACCTCTAAAGAGATTACCTTACCTTTTTAGATAAAATTGGTGTCTTTATAGAAAACGGAATCATCTGAACTTTAAAATAGGTGTGACACAAGGTTGCTTTTCTTCCCTCAAGCGGTTTACTTCAAGCACCCGCAGGCCACCCTGAACACAGAGGTTAGGATCCTAGCCTGTTCGTAACCGCGTACATGACCCAGAGCCCACAACATTCTAGAGCTGCAGAAGCAGTCACACACTCACATTTACACTCCCTCTCATTTCAATCGCTCTCAAAGAAACACTTTACTCTTAGTTTGTATTTCTCTAGTAACCTTGGGAATCACTTTAGTAGTGTACAGAAAAGCTTTTCACTTGATTCCAATCTTTTAAATTGGATATTTTGGAAAATCACACAGATGTTTTTTAGAACATTCCATTCCATTGAAAAATATGCATTCCCATGCCTCAATGTAACTTACTATCCAAATACCTGCTTCCGAAAGGTACTGATTCTGAAAAAGAAATGCCTGAGTATTTCCTGGTCAGAGAGGTTAAATTAGAGACCAAATACTATGTCTACTTCAGCAAATGAATTATTACTTCCGCACTGTCCCCTGCCACCATTGGATAACGCTCACTTGGCAGACTTCTGGTTGCACTCTGAAGGATTTCTTCTCCTGCTCTCAGTAGAGAGCCTTTGTACATTGTCATCTTATGATTTTTGGTTGGTTGGAGAGCAACAGCAAAACCCTACAAGATATCCTAAACACAGACGCATGGGCCAAGGGATCTCACTGTGTGCTGAAAGTGTGTATTTTCAGATGCGAGAAAGGAATGTTAGGAAGGAGGAGAAATGCTGTTTTTTATTATTGTAGGGTAAACCTGACAATTCTGAACTTTGTGAATTGTCGGCTTGACTGGGGGCTGGGTGGGTGGGGATGGGGCGTACTTTTTATAAGTAATATTTAATTTATTATTTAGAGTGGCTTCTTTTGGGATAATTTATGATTAAAAGGGAGATCTGGTTGGGAATCTAGATACGGCTGTTAAAGCTGCAGTGTTCCGTGTCTCAGAGGGACCAGTTTGGAAATGAATTGTCCACTGCTGAGTATGAGGATGCGGCCAGGCAAAGCCTCCACTGAAGCTCCATCGTCACCGCCTTCTCCCTTTCCAGGGTCAAACAGGAAAACACCAAACCTAAAATATTCTGATAGCATTTCGCAGATCAATGCTACTCATTCACTCAAAGGGCTTTGCAATTCAAGCAAATTGTTAGTGCGCTAGTAGTAGGTTTATGTGGTAGAAATGGGTATACTACAGCTTTAACTAGCCTTAGTGGAAAAAGAAAATTTTTGTTGCTACAAAACACCTTTTTTAAATAAAAGGTATTTTGAGCCTACAAAGAGTTTCTTTAAATTGTCAGACTCTAGCGTTGTTAACCAAATTAGACTAGTGATTGCAATATTTAAGTGTAAATCTTGTTCTATGAGAAAGGAAACTTGCTTCCCGTTTAAAACAATGACTGTTTCTACACGATCTTGTATACTACTACATGAGGAAAAGGGGGTTTTGTAATCACTGTAGAACAGTCTCATATTCATTTTTTATAGAAATGTTATTCCAATGGTGCATTTTTTGTTTAATAAATAAAGTTTTGATACAAAATTTGTTCCTTATGTTGTTTATATTAAATGGCTGACAAAATCACCCAACCCTCACCCTTGCCCGTCTATTCTTATCCTTCCAATATATATTGCCTTTTATTTGATATCTGTGGCAGAGGCTGTCTATGCTCTGCCATACCCTTTTGTATCTTTATACTATTTTTATGCACACGTTCAATATACTTCCACCCCAACAGTCAATACCCACGCCTTTTTGTTGGAGGGCTGCCTCAGGCTGCAAGAATGTGCTTTGCTCACATGCATAAGAGAGCTGGAAATGCCTGATCACACCTTACTCATAGCTGATAAAAACTTGAGCCCCTTTGCCCCTGACTGAGACAACTCTGAGGTGTAACTCAACTTCCTTCTGGAATTCCCCTGCACAACTGAGCCAAAGTGACTCTCTGAGGAAAGATATTGCTCCGCAACATTGTCCCTTAGTATTGCACCTTGTTTGGCTCACCTCCCTTCTCTTTTCCTCTTTCTCCCTTCCCCTAATGATTTCTCCTGGGAGCACATCTAAACAAATCAGTTTTACACAAATATTCATGTCAGGTTATGTTTTGGGGGAATTAACCCAAGACAAGACCTTTCATCTTTATTCCCATTTCAATGCGCCGACACCAAGTAAATGGAGTACTCTCTCTCTCCTCCAGACACTGCATTCTTACAGTGTCAACAGCAGAACATGGGGACACATATGAATTGAACAATATATTGCTACAATCATTGAGAGATTAAGTTGGGCATTTAACACATTCTTTAAGAAAAAGTCACATTAATAAAAGTGTTATTAACTTTTGGTCAAGCAGAGAATTATTAAGTTATTACTTGAAGGCAATGCATCACAGATGATAAGACAGGTGAGGCTTTAAAAGTCATCTAGCTTTTCCATCAATGCATAATCATTCCATCTAGAGAAAAAAAAAATCGTGTTTAAGATTTCCAAGGGCCTAGAGATATTGAAATCCTTGTGCATTGGTACTGGGAATGTAAACTAGTACAGCCACTGTAGAAAATAATATGGCAGTTCCTCAAAAAATTACCATATGATCCCATAATTCCATTTTTAGGCATATACCCAAAAGAATTAAAGGCAGGAACTTGAAGAGCTATTTGGACATCCACATTCATAGCAGTATTATTCACAGTAACCAAAAGGCGAAAGTAACCCAAGTATTCATCAACTGGTGAATGCATAAACAAAATATGGCACATATACTTGATGGAATGTTATTCAGCCTTAAAAAGGAAGGGCATTCTGACACATGCTACAACATGGAGGAAACTTGAGGACATTATGCTAAGTGAAATAAGCCCATCACAAAAGAACAAATAGTGGATGATGTCATTCTATGAGGTAACTAAAGTAGTCAAATTGGTAGAGATGAAGCAGGGACTTCTGATCAAGATGGGTAGTACGTAAATGCTGTTCTTGCCCCTTCCCATGATCACATCAAAATTACAACCAAATTATAGAACGACTACCCTTGAGAACCACCTGAAGACTAGCTGAACAGGTGACTATAACTAAGAATGTAAAGAAGAAGCCACATCTAGACTGGTAAGAGGGGTGGAGGTGCAAAACGGGCTGGCCCCACCCTCACATGTGGCGGTTAAGAACTGAGAGGGATATCTCAGCTGCGGAAGTCCCCCACTGAGGAGTGAGGGGTCCCAGCCCCACACCAGGCTCCCAGCCTGGATCACCAGTGCTGGGAAGAGGAGATCCCATTTCACCTCGCTGTGAAAATCAGTGTGGATTCCATTCAGGTGAGACAGAGCGCTGATGAGTCCCAGGTGTTTCTCTTACCCGAGCACTGACTTACTCACTGAAAGACTCACTTGCTCTGAGCTCCAGCACTGGAGCAGCAGCTGGAAAAGCACCAGGGACGTATGGGAGGAACCGAATTGTTCGGCTTTAGGGCGAGGGCCACAGAGGTAGCTCTCTCCAGGATTAAAAATGCTGGCAGGCGCCATCACTCCTTTGTTGAGCTCTCACCCCATGGAGCCAGCAGGGAGTCACCATTGTTCCTTTGTTGAGCCCTCCCCCAACAGAGCTGGCAGGTGGCGCCATTGTTCCTTTGCTGAGCCTTCCTTCCAACCATCCTGTAGGCCCAAGAGGACACCAAATATGAGTCTCCATCAAACTTGCCCCACACTGGTGATTCCCTGAGAACCTGTCCCACACAACTTGCACACAAGCCAGAACCTCTTTCAGCAGATGTTCCTCACAAGAAGCTGGCCTGAGCCCACTTTGTGGGCTTCCCTAAAATCTCTGAAAGGCCCACAAACCCAAACAAGCAGGAGCTGACCTTGGTGATCCCTACACTTCTTGTTAAGCAGCCCCCAGCCTGGAACTAGAGGCAGCTGACCTGGGTTCACAGCAGAGCCTCTCCCAGGTGCCTTCAGCCCAGGGATACCTGGGCTGGGCACAGGCAGTGACTGACCTGAAACTGCATCAGAGCCCCTCATAAGAGACCGCAGAACCAACATATCCAGGGGCCGGCTTCTGAACACACCAGAGCCCCCCACCTAATTAGTGCCGCCAAAGACACATTCAAAGAATGAACTCAGCAAGCATCACAACAGCACTATAGTGAATCCTACTCTGTGAGATTAGCTCCAACAGAACAGCTCATCCACTGTAGTCAAAGACAGTCCTAAAACCAGTCAGCCTGAGGGTCAGCACACCCACTGACATGCAATGGCAATCAAGGCTCGACTACAAGAGGAAGGCACACACAACTCACATAAGGGACACCCCTGGAGCAACCAGCTCAGGTGACCAGGGAGACTGTGCCACTGACCCCCACAGGATATCTACTACATAAGACCACTCTGCTAAGTTTGAGATATGTAGCAGATCTAACTAATAGTAGAAAAAACACAGAGAGGCAGCCAAAATGAGAAGACAAAGACACATGTCCCAAATGAAAGATCAAAACAAAGCTTCAGAAAAAAAAAACTAATCAAAATGGAGACAAGGAATCTGCCAGGTGCAGTGTTTAAAACACTGGTTTTAAGGATGCTTGATGATCTCAGTGAGAACTTCAACAAAGAGACAGAAAACATAAAAATGAAAATAGGAAACACTTTTTAAAAAGTCAAATGAATAATACAATACCTGAAATAAAGACTTCGTTAGAAGAAATCAACAGGAGGTTAGATAAAATAAAGGATCAAATCAGCAATTTGGAAGATAAGGTAGCAGGAAATAACCAACCAGGACAATAACAACAAAAAAAAAATCCAAAAAAATGAGTATAGTTTAAGGGACCTCTGGAACAACATCAGTCATACAAACATTCGCATCAGAGGGGCACCAGAAGAAAAAGAGGCCAAGCTAGGAATTGAAAACCAATTTGAAGAAACAGTGACAGAAAACTTCTCTAACCAGGCAAAGGAAATAGACATACGAGCCCAGGAAGATTGGCATGAAATAGTCAAAGTGATGAAAAGCAAAGACCAAGATTATTCTACCCAGTAAAGCTATCATGTAGAATAATAATTAAAAAAATACATAAAGAACTTCCCAGACAAATAAAGCTAAAGAAATTCATCACCACCAAACCAGTATTACAAGAAATGTTAAGGGAACTTCTTTAAAAAGAAGGAATGATCAAAAATATGAATAATAAAATGGCAATTACTACATACCTATCAACAATTACTTTAAATGGAAGTGGATTCAATGCTTCAATCAAAAGACACTGATGAGAAAATGAGAACCTTACAAATGAGAGCCTCACCTTAGATTGAAAGACATGCGCAGGCTGAAAGCAAAGGGATGGAAAAAGATAATTTATGAAAATGGACACAACAAAAAAAGCAGGAGTGTCAATAATTATGCAAGACAAAATAGGTTTTAAAACAAAGGCTATGCCAAGAGACAAGGGCCCAGTAATCTCATTTCTGGGTATTTATCCAAAAACCCGAAAGTATAATTTGAAAAAAACACATGCATCCTTATGTTCATTGCAATATTATTTATAATAGCCAAGAAATGGAGGGAACCTAAGTGTCTATTGATAAATGGATGGATAAAGAAGTGATACACACACACACACACACACACATACATATACATATACACATACACACAATGGAATATTAGTCATAAAAAAAAAGAATAAAATGTCACCATCTGCAAAAACATGCATGGACCTAGAGGGTATTATGCTATGTGAAATAAGTCAGACAGAGAAAGACGAATATCATATGATTTTACATGTATGTTAAAACTAAAAAATGAAATAAATGAATAAATAAAACAGAAACAAACAGATACAGGGAACATTTTGATGGTTGCCAGATGGGAGGGATGTTGGGGAGATGGGTGAAAGAGTTAAGAAGTGCAAATTCGTAGTTACAAAATAGTCATGAGGGTGTAAAGTACAGCATAGGGAATATAGTGAATAATATTGTAATAACCATGTATAGTGTCAGGCAGGTACTAGACTTAATGGGGCAATCACTTTCTAAGGTAGATAAAAGTCTAATCATTATGTTATACACTTGAAACTAATATAATATTGAATGTCAATGCTAATGGAAAAGAGTTTTTTAATTTTAAAAAAAGTAAGGTATTGGGAGGGGAACATCTCTTGAGACAATGGTTCTCAGCCTTGGCTACACATTAAAATCATACATCATTTAAAATACTGAAACCCAACCCTCACAGCAAAACCCTTAATCACTGGAGGTGGGTTAATGGTTTTAAATAACCAAGGTGATTCTAACATGCAGACAAGATTTTTTAAAAATGAGAGAGATGTGCAGTCTAATTCCCTACCCTATGTATCTGGGTGGGTTAGAACAGCTTCGACAAATGTTTTATGACAGAAATGACTCTACCTGGCTTCTGAGGCTGGTTCATGAAAGGCCATATAGTCTTGATCACTAGAACATTCACTGTTGCAACCCTGGGCTATCATGGAAGAAGTCTGGCAATGCTCAGGCTGCCATGTGTAGCACATAGTGAGGCCACATGCAGGCCCTCAGGTTGGCAATCCCAGTTACTGAGTTATCCCAGCCCAGACGTCAGACAGGTAAGTGCATGGAGCTCTGGATGATTCCAGCTCCAGCCATCAAGTCATCACTAGCCTTCAGGTCTTCCCAGCTGAGACGCCAGACATCAGAGAGATAAGACAAATCATCCTCACTCTACCTGAAATCCTGGCCCATGTTATCTGCAAGCAGAATAAATTTGCAATTTTAAACTGCTTAAAAAATATATTTCCTGATTTCCATTCTATCATTAAACTTCCTCATTTTTTTTTTATTGATACTTTTTCTAAATATCCTTTGCACCCCCTCGGGTTGGTCGTCCACATTTCTGCTCCTATTTTTTGCAAAGTTAAATGCATTTGCATTTTAACTTTCTTGCAATTCTTCCTTTTCCTACCCATCTCCTTTACCATTTCATTATGTTGTCTTTTTATCCCATTCTGTTCTTCCTTCATTATAGTACAATTCTCTTTCATACAGTTGATACTACTTTATACATTTTACAATGCCAGTTTTCTATAAAAGAACCTCTTTCTGTTTCTGTAAAAGAATTATTCTATAAGCCTGTTATGTCTCAATACATTAGCCTATTCTTATCTTTAAAGTATTTTTAGTTTATTTTTTTTTAACTCTGAAATGGAAGATCTACTCGAATCATTGTGTGTCAACCTCATGCATTTGAATTGCCTGTAGCTCCATTTCATGATCCTCTGTGTTCTGCAGATTTTTTCCCCAGACACAGCTAGTTAGTTACCCTACACACATCCCCTTAAAGTTCCCACTATCTACTGGCTTTCATTTAGTGTACCTCTGCTGAATTGACAGAGTGTCTTTTCTTCCCTCTGTCTGGTTCTCTGATTGCCAAGTTCAGTATCTGAAAAAGAACAAAGCTCAAGAATGAAAATAGTGGAGAGAAAGATTAGAGAGAGGAAGGAATACATAACTGCTGTGCATCTGATCCTTTTTGAGGCAGACAGAGTGATACTAGCATGGATTTTTGGTTGGTACAAACTTTGTACTGGTGAACTGAAGATAATTTTGCATAAGATCACTGGCAATATAGCAAGGATGGGCCATTTATTGTGCTTTCTTGAAGCTTTATTGGCCTTATAGCTAATGAAAAAATTGTTTTTCTGGATTCTGCAGAGTGGCGCTGCTTTACAGTAAAAATGTCTTCTTTTTCTCCCCTTTTTTCTATCCTCCACCTTCAAATATATTTTTTCTAGGTGCATAGATATAATTACAGGAAATCAAGATAAACTGTTAGAGGTAGTTTTCCAGATGCTATGGTAATTGTTGAATCCTAGATATTTTTTAAAGCACCTAAGTTTTATCCTTGTTTTTATTTACTTAAGCCTAAGCTTAACATTTTTCATTTATCAATTTCTTATTTCCATATTGCCATATTTTTTTCCTTTCATTTGTAACTAATCTCTCTCCTTTGCCTTAACTTTAGGAACTCATAATTTGATACAATAAATACTAAGGCAGTTATACCAGAGATAATCCAAATGTTCTCATTAGCAGTTCAAAAGATTTCTTGAAATAAATAACAGATTATTTTTCCCAGATTCCTCTCAGGTTTTAATTAACATTCTTCTTTGTAAATTACTGACAGTTCTTTAATTTCTCTGTCTTTGCTAATTTTTATTCTGATTCTTTATATAAGTTTGACAAAATACTCCTCAGTAGAACAATTTTTTACCTTCAGAGTATTTCTTAAGAATTTAATTCTTATACTATTCTTTGACTTTATGGTGGATTCCCTCGGCTAGTTTTCTTCTCTTTTAATTCTTGCAAAAACTGTTCTGTGGTGAGGAAATCTCTTAACAATGGTAGCATTTTAATTTCTTAGACGTGACTCCTTATCTGTCATGAATTGTTCTTATTCCTTCCTTAAATGCAATGTTTCAAAAATTAGCTTTAACATTTACTCTATAGGTATATTGTAGGCTTACATTTAAATTAGACATAAAGCCCCTAGTACAGTTTCTAGTACTTGACAAAAATCTAATGAATGCTAATTCTGTTCCTTCTGTCTCTGTGCTCAATCTTTTCTCTTGACATTCATGAAACTTTCTATACGTTTTTAAAAATATGGATGGATGAGAATTTAGCAAATTTGTGGGTTTGTATAGTTTTAACTTTATATGTGTAACTTTATATGTAGCATGCATGTAGATATAGAAAAATGTTTTCGAAAGGAAGGTATTATAAAATATATTTTTTCTTTTCTTAGTATAAACAACCAGTATTTATTTGGTGCCTTTTATTCACATGTAAGGCATAGTGCTAAGGGTACCAACAAACCAATGGATCAATATGTACATCTTATATATTTATACACTAACATAAAAAAAGTGTATATATACATACATGTATATATGTGACTATAGTTCAAATGAGGCATTTAGATAACTTTAGACAGATAAAGACAAATTCCAACAGAATACAGAGCATCAAAATAGGGTTCATAGGAGCCTCATAGGAAAGGTGGTATGTGGGAAGGACTTTAAATAATAAATGAGTCCAAAATATTTTGAGATAAAAAGGGCTATTCAGATGAAAAAAAGTTATATGAGCAAAAAGACACAAAGGAAAGACTTCACAGAACATAGAACTAATAAGTATTTCGGGTTTTTTTGGAATACATGGTTTGTGGGGGAAAAGTAGAAAGTGCATTTACAAATTCGATGAAAGTTATGTAATGCTGATCTAAGATATTTAGATCTGTTATGAATAAGGAACGCTTGAATATGAAAGTTTTATTCTTTCATGCACAGATGTCTGTTGAATATTTACTATGTGCCAATGACCGAGCTGGTACAAAAAGACAACAGCAATCAATATGAACAATATCTCTGACTTCATGAAGTTCAGAGTTTGTGAAGACAAATAACAAATTGGTGCAATAATTATAATCGTGATGAATGCTATAAACTAAGATTGTGAAATAGAAGTATTATAAATTTAGAGATTATTCACAATTATTGATGGGGAATGAGAACACTTATTTTAAATAGGGAAAGGCTTCTTTATGGAGGTAGTATTTAAACTTAAATCACAAGATACAAAGGAATCATTCTGGTAAATATTTGAACATTGAAACTCCAGGAGGGAAAAACTGAGTGAACACCCAGGTTGGGCAAGGGTTTGACTTATCCAAGTAATGTACAGGTGGTTAGTGCATTTGCACTTCATTCAGTAAGAGGGAAGAATAAACAGAATGAAGAGGTTCGGGAGTTAGAATTTGGCCAGATCGTGCTGCATCTCGCAATGCATTCTACTGAACTTAGATTCTCAAGGAAATAGAAACTATTTGGGGACACAAAGAAGAAGAGAGTTAAAATCTAATTTACATGTACCAAGATTTGTTTTAATTGTGCCCACTACCTCAGATGTGCAAAACCATGTGGCACTCTTTATTGTCTATAATTGCTCCTAGATTCCAGTTCATGATTTCCAGTTCTTGTTAGGGAATGAGGTAAACTGTAATCATATAAATGAAATGAGTCTGTTGTTGGTGGGTTGCTTTATTGATTTATTTTCATTTAAAGGTGCTCCTTTTGTTTAGTAAAGTCTTTTCCGGATAAAATCGTGAAATTCAAAATTCTCACTCCCTGCCACAGCTGCATTTCTCTTTGCAAAGACCCTACTCTTGCCATTCCTTCACAAGATGGCTTCTGAGGAAGCATGTATGATCTCACAGATCCCCACTGCTTCCAATGAGTTTACTTTACTCCATCTCATCACTGTGTACTCTGTTGGCCTTTACTGCCAAGGTTCACATCTGGCAACTGTGAGGATTTTTTCTCTCAGCACAATAGGATTCATAATTCCCCTCACGGATTTAGCTCAATCTAAACTCTTCAGTACTTTTAAATCTATAAGTCTTAGCCTTGTTTTTCACCTTGTCCCCTACTAGGCTGTCCACTACACAACCTCTATTTGAGTGGCCTTTCCCCTGCCCATGATAATCCTATGGCAAACTCAATGATTTTCAACTCAGATTCCTTCCGAATGCCCCACTGAGAGCATGCTGGAATAATTGGATTCCTTATCTGTTGTACTCAGGTGTTACTGCCAGTTCTCTCTCTGCCTAGCATATCAAGATCCCATTTTCCTCTGTGGCAGTACTTAGCCTTCTGAGCTATTCCTTTCCAAGAATTCTATAAGCCACAATGGACAATAGTCCTTTGATTTTGACTTCTCTTCCCACCTCCCTAGGGTTTTTTATCATTCTTTGCCTCCTCGTCTCAGAGTTTTATCCCATACAGGGTGTTAGGATCCTTAGAACTTATCTCTTTAATATTTTTATTTCTCCTTATATGCCCCTGATTGCCAATGTTCTATACCTTGTCCAATAAAAATATTTTGCTTTCTTTTCTTTTCTAAAATGTAAAGAAAAAGAGACAAATGTCTAATCCAAAGAGATTAGAGGGGATTGCCTCGTGGAGATAAAGAGATAGAGTCAAGAGTTTCAATGTTACTATACAAATTTGATTCAAGTGTATAGCGGTATGGCTGGTAGATGAGAGTCCTTGGCTATTGTCTAGGAAATCAGCTGGCCATTTTGAGTGGGTTTTTATGGACCTTCCAGGTTTGGCAACTGGAAGAATGAACCTAGAATGATGCAGATCCCAGTCAAAAGAATTAGTCTTAGAGTTACCAGCCACTAGGCTTTGAACAAATGTCTAACTTCTCCTAGTTTTGTTTTGCCTTATTTTTATCTATAATACAAAAGTAATAATATCTGGATTATCTACCTCACAGATTTCTCAAGTGGATTGAATCAAAGACCATATATAAAAATACTTTATTCGTTATAAAGCACGACTTTATAGCTTACAAAGCTATACTGGTATTCATTATCCGTACTTGTACCCTGAAAATTGTGATCTACTCACCCTTTAGTTAGATAGTTAGGTAGCCACGAGCAACACAGAGCGAAGTCTTAACTCTGTAACCATAGGAATGACAACACTGATGGCCCAATCTAAAAGGATGCCCCTGAGACTTCCCAGAAAAACAAACAAATAAACAAACAAAATGTTTTTTATAAATAACAATCCCCCTACATTCTGGAGTACAAGGAAATAAATAGCCATAGCATAGCAATCAATTTAGGCAAGTCACAAATGCTTGTACAGTAAGGACTACTTTGACCTTCTTTGCACCTCAACCTCATTATATCATTATTATAATGTCACACATATGCCTGGAAGTACATGAATCTAATTATAACAAACCAAATTCTAGGAGGGTGCATGCACAGTTGACAACAGGTTATATAACAGCCAACTGTCAATCAAAATGACCTCAATCAGCTAGCCACCACCCTTGTAACTACCCATCACGGCCCACACATAAGACAGACCTCTCCACCTCTATAGAGCTATAGCCCTCTCTGGTGTAGCTCATTTTTCTTTCAAAATGTACTTCAATAAATCTTACTTTTCCTAATCTTTGCCAATTTGTGCATCGGCAGAAAGGACCGAGCCTCACTCCCTACCCCTGCCAGTACCACTGGAGCAACGACAGACTTAGATTGCCCCAACAAGGACACTTCAAGATCTAAAACATAAATGAAGGGAGGTGTCTATTGGAATTTTACCAGAAATCTCACACCTGATTAGGATCGAAGGTCCTCCCTAAGATTTCTGTGAACTTCCAGAGAGTGGAATGGAAATGTCAGCTCAGCTTTTTACTGGTGGGTAGCCAGAGTCTGTTGAGTATCTCATTGACTCAACCATTTTCTCATTAAAACAATGACAACAAATAGAAGTTTAAATAGTAGACTCTTCTTGACATTGGGTTGAACACAGGAAGGAGAGACAGGGTTTAGAAGAGTTTCTCATTAATTGTAGCAATGTGAGCATTCCATTTAAAAGTATTCTTTATCAGAAGGAAATTTCCACAAACCCTTAAACCAAGTAGCCCTCTCCTTACAATCTCTCAGACTCCTCTCTTGTGCTTTCCTTCTTTGTTTAGTTCTATTCCTTACATACAAGAGCAACAATACAAATTCTTCTCATTCTTTACTTCCTAAAAGCATCCATGACTCTTTTGTTGTTCAGCCTATTGCTGACAAAGCCACTGGAAGCAGCTTGAGTGGGTCTTAAGTTGGGTTGAGCAAGGTTTCAGGGAATCATGAGGACAGGGTGAATGGTGGTGACCCAATGGATGGAGACTCAGATGTGGCATTGGCCTGTACATGTAGGCTGGGTGTGGGGAGGGCTCAACAAAAGACAATGGCTTCTGCCAGCACTTCTCTGTGGGAGAAAACTGCCCCCCTAACCCTCACTCTGAAGCCAGAAAATTCAGTTCCCCTCTTTATGTCCCTGGCACTTTTCAAGCTACTGCCCTAGCCCTGGAGCTCTAAGCCAGTGGGTCTATCAGTGAGTAAGTCCATGCACAGGCCCTTTAATAGGAATGCCTAAGACTCCAGCAGGTCTTGTCTCACTCAACCACAATCTCGGCTGGTTTTCACAGCAGAAGTTATGGGAACTTCTCTACCTGGCACTGGAACCCTCATCTGGGGAGGATGGTGTGGGGCTGGGACCCCTCGCTCCTCGGAGGGGGGAACCTCTGCAGCTGAAATAGCCTTACCAATTTTTAACCAGCACATATCTCTGCCCCTCCTACTGGTCTCAATGTGGCTTCTTCTGTATGTCTTTAGTTATAGGACTTTTGTTCAACTGGACTTCAGACAATTCACAGTGATGGTTGTTTTGTAGTTAAGTTGTATTTTTGATATGGAAAAGGCAAGCACAGCATTTACCTCCTCTTCCATCTTGACCAGAAAGCTGTTCTACACTATTTTATACAAAGGGCTTGAGCATCCACAGATTTGAGTATCCACTGAGAGTCCTAGAACTAATTCCCCATGCATACCAAGGGATGACTGTAGTTAAGTTTTTGAAGAGTCAAACGTTATACATGTAATTTTCACTGCACAGGTATCAGCACCTCTTAATCCCTATGTTATTCAAGAGTCCACTGAATTCTTGGACAAATATGTCGATCCAATGAATGGAGAGGAAAAATGTACCAACATGTCCTCTCATTTTACATAATTCTCTTTTACTTAAAAATTTTTAAAATAATCTTTTTTTTTTTTTTTTTAATAAAGCTTACTGGATTCATGTTAAATTCAAAAATGAGCTTTTTTTTGGAAATTTACATCTTGGAGCTTTTGCTTCTGTTTCAAGATGGAAAATGTTTACTAAATTAAGACAAAATAGCTTTACTGCCTATCTGCAACTCTCATTTAAAATTGGATATACTTTATCACTGAATATTTCCTAAAATAAAACTTTATAACCATCTGGATTCAGTGTTGTCTTGCTGATATTTCTTGTAGATAAATGGTTTCTTAATGACTCTTTTGATCCCAAAGGATATATTAGACTCCAAAATTATGTGTTTAGATAACAACCCAAAAAGGCCCAATTTGATTTCTGCAGCTTCTTTACCTATAATTTCATTTCACATTTCTAAACGTTTCAGACTATTTTCCTCAGAAGTTCTGAGCTCTAAGAAAAATCAGTCAATATTATTATTCTATAATATTATTTACAAAAGTTTATTACTATATATTAAATTTATTAACTTATACTTATATATTTATTTATTAATATATACTTATTATATATAATATATATGTACTTTATTGTTCTAATCTTCTTTTTGAAATGTCTGTTGTCCAATATGTTCCTTGCTTTTCAAGTTTATTTTGCACCTATGGAGGTATATCAAACACTGAGGGAATATTAATTTTCACATGTTGAGGAAAGCTAATTATCAATTAATGTTTTTCCTTAAGTCACAATGAAATATGATCTAGAATAAAAATAGAGGTTTGGTAAACCATCTCAAGATATCTCATATAGAACAACTTATGTTAATCCTTTCTACAAATGTCTCTTTACATAAATATTTAATTAAATGTAAATAAATGTTATTTAAAGAATAGTAGCTAAGACTATGCTACAAATATGAACTATAAATATATGTATCTATGGATATGTAGAAAGCCCCAGTTACATAATTTTCCTCCCTCTGTAGCTTATATTTTAATGTTAATACTAGATGAAAGAGTAAATTAAAGAGACTATTTCAGGTAATTACTTTGAATACAGATGAATCTCAGAGTTTAATTCACTAAAAATAGGGCCTCTGAACATCAGTTTCTTTATGTGTAAAAGTTGGAAAATGACACCTATTTGCCAGTTACTTTTGAACTTTGGATATAAGAAAGTGCTCAGAGCACAGAATACTCATTCTACATTTTTTAAATACCTTTCACAGTTGCTCCTTCTGCTATCGACAAATACACAAAATAATTTTATTATCAAAAATATGAAGACATAGAAAAGTAAACCCTGATCCTCAAAATATGAGATGTAAAGGGCAATAAAAAGAATAAAATTGGAAGTGTCCCTGAGTTTTCTAGACCAACTTTCAAGAATGTCCAATGATATTTGATTTGAACTTTAAAACTTCTAATAGTCTAATGGAGTCTCTTCGGTTTTTAGGGATCAAAACTAAACTTGAGCAATAATGGGAAACATATTGGTTTCCATAATCAAACTTCAAGAACAAGAGAAAGCACATATAGGCAAACCAGATACACTGGTACAAAAAGTGCTCTGACTGATTAAATGTTCCAATAAGACTGGAATATGTCTGCAGTTGCTGTTAGATTGTCCTCTCAGAGCCTCGTACTAGCTATTGTTAATGCAATCTCTGGGAAGAGCTCTTTAATCCACTTTGGGAGCAATGTCCTTCCTTGCACCAATCACTGTGGGCAGATGGATGAATTAAAGTGATCAGCCCAGTATGGGCCAAGTGATCAAACCTATGCCTAGGGTAAAGACCACCTGCTTTATAGCTGTCACCAAAGTGCATAGTTGGGGTGGGTGGGTTATGGGGAAGGGAGGGAAGTCAAGGAGTGAGAATGAAATGAGAGAAAAGAACTCAGCAACTAGAAGAAAATGCTCTTTCTTGTAGAATATATTCGGGGGAAAAAATCAATACTGACTTCAGCATTCTATGTATTAAAGTCTAATTATCACATAAAAATACCCAAATAAATTGTGAAAATAAATTAGAAAAAAAGTGTAAAAATATAATTTAAGGGCATGAATTTGATACATGTAATATAAAAGATAATGTGGAAAATGTTTCTTTCTTTCTTTCTTTTTTTTTTTTTTTTTTGTATTATTGAAGTGACTGTAGGGTCTTACTCATCCAGAGAGATTTGTCCTAAAGATGTCTTTTTGTTTTTTCTAGTAAATTTCCATTTTAAGTATTGGCATTTCCCAGAGTGCTAAGAATCTCCAAATTTCATTCCAAATTAGCCTAATCTACCATGAAAAATGTAAAAATTGATTGATACTTTGTGTTCATGAATTCTTCAGTATTTGAATAATACATACCAGTAGAGGAACAGTTTTGAGTTTAGAACTTTCCAATCATTGCCTGTAGGCTACTGCCAAATGTCCTGTACCCACAATCCTAATCCCATGAGCAGTTTCATGTATTAGCATCCTTTCAGAAATTCATTCATGATTATCTGCTATGTGCTCTGGAAATGCTTGATCACCCAAGACAGGCACTGTCCTGAATGCATGGAGCTTCTGTTTACTGGGTTAGGACCCAGACTAACAGAGTCAAAGAGGGCTTTGCAGAGAGGTATTAAATGTAAGCTGAGACATATGAATTCTGTGTTAAACCCGGCTTTCTCTCACACATGAAAAGAAAGAAACATTGAAGCGTGTCAGTATTTGCCAATTTGCTAAATCTTCAGGGTTGTGTTTATACTAGGTTCTAGAGGAGAACATAACAATACATAGGGGACAGCATTGTTTATATATTCTTAATCCTTTAAATGTGTATTTCTAAAATGTGTGTACTTAAGAATGTCTATTAATTTAACAAACATTTGCTAAACTTCCAACATGAGCTTCATTTATATAATACTTATGAATAAAGCTTTGTTTATCGATTGAAGGTTTCTTATATCAGAATGCTATTTTGTTAATGATAGCCATAAAATATTATAAACATTGCTAACAACTCACGTATTCACTTAACAAGTATTTATTAAGTATCTCCTCGGTCTGAAGCATCATATGAAGTCATAGGAATACTATCATACTCTTAGCAACAATACTAACAGTACGATAGGCATGTAAGAAGCATTACATTTGAGCTCCAGATGTTTCATTGACTAGCTTGGGCAAGTCACTTAACCCATCTCCCTTCTCCATAAAATGTGGCCAATAATCCCTGCTCACCTCACAAATTTATTTCAAGAATCTCGTTTAAAAAATAAAAAACAATTTCTAAGCTGTGAAATGCTGTACACATCATTGGTATGGTGCTTATTCATAGAAGACCTAATTTCTATCCCTTAGTTAAGCAAAAGCAAGTCATTAAAGCTACATCAACCATTCTCCTCACAGTAGCTTACTCATTCTGATCTCTCATCTTTATCAGCCCCCCTACTAGCCCATCACACAAGTAACTTGCATTATGGGATTTAAACGACTGTGCTCTGGCCTCACATCATCTGTTAAGTGGACATGAGCCAAATTGCTCAGGCGGAACTTTTCTATGGGTTCATGTATATGGTGTGAAGAGCACTCAGTCAGTGCCAGGAAGCAGAGCAAGAAATTACAGGGCTCTGTTAAATTTCCCATTGACTTGGGAGATATGGCCCTACTTGTCCTTTCCTTGGCTGCATCTCCCTGATGCCCCTCAGCTGAGAAAAAGGCTGTTAGGTCTCCCAATGATTCTGACCATATTGGTACTTGCACTGTGGGTTGGGATGTGATCAGTAGGTCTGCTGGGTGCTAGCTGAAGCGATCATTCACAAGAACTAATAAGGCAGATTTGAACCCAAAGGCGAATTTGGGCTTTCAGTAACCTGTCACTATTATTAAATATGATTTTTGTTAATAACAAAATTGGGCAATGTAATTAGTAATTCAAGAATCCAAATACAATTTTCCTGTGAGAATTGATACTTATGCCTTAAGAAAAAAAAGTATTTTTATTATGAAAGTTGGTATGTGTACACAGCAGTGTCTAAAATTCTGGGGTGATATATTTTAAAAACATGTATTGACTTTTCCAAGAGTACTAATAGATTTAAAGAAGATACTGTGTTTTCTACTTATTTGGTCAACATTGATGAGGCATATTTCTGTAGTGGGTTGAAAAGTGTCCCCTAAATAATGTTTCTACAAATTAATGCCTACCCGGCACTTCAGAATAAGACTTTATCTGAAAACAGGGTATTTGTAGGCATAATCAAGCTAAAATGAAGTGGGCCTTAAGCCCTAAAGATTGATGTCTTTTCTAAAAAGGGAAGTTTGGACACAGAGAAGAAGAGGCCATGTGATGCAAGAGGTAGACTAGAGTTACAGTCATAGCCAAGGAACTCCAAGGATTGCCCTCGAACACCAGATGCTAGGAAGAGGCAAGGAAGAATTCTTCCATAGAGCCTCCAGAGGAAGCAAGGTACTGCCAACATCTTGATTTGAGACTTCTGGCCTCCAGAACTGTGAGAGAATAAGTTTCTGCTGTTTTAAGCCACCCAGTTTGCAGTATTTTGTTATGGCAGCTATAGGAAACCAAGACAATTGTATAAAATATACCAGTTTTGAGTGTACGGTCCATTGAGTTTTGAAAAATACTTATACCATGTAACCACAATCAAGATATATATTTCTATGAGCCTAAATAGTTCCCCTTTGCCCCTTCTCAGTCTATCCTTCCCACTCTATCACATATACACAACACACACACACACACACACACACACACACACAGTCACAGAATAGAAAACCTCTGGCTGCATTCTATCATTAGGCCTATTCTAGAATATCTGGAATCACATAGTAAGTACTTTCCTGCATCTAGCTTCTTTCATTCAGCGCAATAATTCTGAGATCCATCCGGTTGTGTCTATCAGTAGTTTGTTGCTTTTTATTGCTCAGTAGCATATTATTATAAGTAAATATCACAATTTATTTATGTATTCATCTTTTGATGGATATTGCATACTTTCTAGTCTGGGCTATTATGAATAAGGCTGCTATAAACATTTGAACACAAGTTTCTATGGGGACATATGTTTTCATTTCTCTTAGGAAATAACTAAGAACATAACATCATATGGGTCATATGACACTTATATGTTTAACTTTATGAGAAACTGACCAATTGCTTTTCAAAATGGCTGTACTATTTGAAATCCCCACCAGCAGTGTGTGGGAATTCTGGTTGTTCCATCTCCTCACCGGTACTTGATACTGTCAGTCTCTTTAGTTTAACCATTTCCACATGGAAGAAAACCAGTGGAAGAAAACCAGTTAACTGATGTGATTTCTTCTAAAAAATCAGTTCACTTACTAAAATATTTTTTTCCTGTTTTGTGGACTTGAAACAAAATGGTTTGCATTTATACACCAGTAACCTGATTTCACTTTTAAAGACAATTCTACAGCTGAAAAGTTTCTAGTCAATATACACATTCATCTATCTTGCCTATGGCCCAGGACAGGTTTTTTCCCTGAGCTAATCTTCTGTTGACATATTTCTGAAACATAAAAGGAAACCATACTAAACTCTCATGTCAAAAAGAAATCTACAATATAGATACTTAATAGATGTTGAGAGATAATTAGCAGTAACAATTCCAAGTTATTTACTTAGGAAATGAAGTCCAGATACTCAATAACAATAGCAGTTAGCAAAAAGCATAGAAGTTACAGTGCAAGATTGAAGTTTCTCTTCCATCTTATTACAGTAGAGTTCAAAACAGCTATTATTATAGACTAAATGTCCCACAGAACACATGTGAGTCTAATAAATACCTAGGTACTTCTGGAAATAGCTACATAAAAATACTAGCTTGGGAGGGAATAAAAAGCTTTTTCTATTAGATAAAAATAATGTTGAATTATATAGCTATTTTGACATCTGTGTCTACATGGCATTAAATATCCACTGGTTAAAATTTCTCTTTCTATATTCTCCTGACAAGGCACTATTCCAGGTTTCTGACACCTCATATTAAGTAGCATTACAAACTTAGTGTTTTCCTACTTGTTAAACTGGGCTACTGGCCCGCTCTATTATTTGAGGGCGATTTTTATCTTTCCACAAGTTAACATATAGAATCTATATAATTTTGGAGTGTATCTGGCCATGAAGAAGGTGTTAAACCATGCCTTTGTAACTGAGATGTCCTTTCCTGACTATGAATAAATTTTCAGAGAATAAAACGTGTCTTATGGGAAGAAATATTACCTAATTTATGGGATGTTTTCTTACTATTAATCTCTCTTCTAACATTTCTCTTTCTGCCTCTGTCCTTTCTACTACCATGTGATGAAATATATACCCTTTTTGAAGTGCAAGACAGGGTTTAGAAACTGATTGTGAAACTTTGGGTTCTTATGTAAAAATTAAGGTTTTCAATTAAGTTTTTTTAATGCTAATGAACACTTTTGAGAAAGGTGTGAGCTGTCATGCTATAAAACTCCCTGATGACTCCAGGCTTTCGGTTTCATAAGGGTAATAACGATATCACATAATAATAACCATGGACTGGATTACGAGGTCTTTAAGTAGTCCAGTGGCTGCTGAGGCTATTACCCAGAAATTCCTGTATTGCCAAGTGAAATTGATAAAAATATCTGTCCAGAGGTCATCTCTGAATGTAGTCCAAGACTTTATTTCTGCCTAAATAACTGAATAAGTTGTGTGTGTGTGTGTGTGTGTGTGTGTGTGTGTGTGTGTGTGTGTGTGTAGGGGGTGACCTAAGCATAATCTGTATATAAAAAAAACTTTACTGATTAGAAACACTTGGAGGAAACAATCATGATTAATATGAAATCAAAGCATTTGTATAATATTTTCAAAGAGCGAAGGTTAATGACTTTTAAGTAAATATGGTAACTTGAAGAAGGTTAACAAATTGTTGTCGAGGTGAATTCTTTGATGATAGGTTACTAAAGTAGACCACGTTCAAAAGAGCATAGCAATTATTTATATTAATGGTACTTCAAACATGCTTAAAATCAGCTAGTCCTACAAAATAGGCTAAACATTTGTCCCACAATCTTAATAGTGCAATTCATTTGCTTAAATATCATTGGATTTTAAATGTATATATAATATAAAAGTGAAATTCTCCATGTCAATAGCCAATAGTTACAGATTTCAAAATATAGAGTCAAAATTAAAGAGACCACAGTGATTCTGATTGTTCTTGGTATTTCCACATAAGTCGTATGAAGACAGTTTCCAGAGGTACTTGTCTATCATCTGGAAAAAAAAAATGACTTAAGGTTTCATGATTTTGGAATCACCATTCCTTTGGAATATACATTTTTACATATTGTCAAATAACAAATTAAATTGGCTGGTGGGATGGTAGAGAGGAATTAGGGTTTAGAAATAGGCAAACACACATACCAGCTTACTTCCAGGAAGCTGTGTGATCTTAAACCAGGTTTTTGATTTCCCTAAACCTTAGTTCTCTCGTCTCTAAAATGGAAATCACTATGCAGAAATGTTTGTAAAAGATGGGAAGAGATGATTATAAAGGCCCTAGCACGATGAGGGGCAAATAATGGGTGTTCAATAAATGGTAGCTAATACTCTTCCCAAATCGTTAGTTTTATGGTTATATTATGGAATAAGAAGAATGAAAGAAAACAAAAACAAACAAAAAAGAAATCCAATGCCAGCCATGCAGAGGCACTAAACATTTCCAACATGCAATTCTAATATTTGCTCTAAACTGGAAAAGAGATTATGTGGAGTGTACACATTTGTCAAGCCATTCACATGAATAAAAATGAAAATTTTATGCTTTCAAGAATTAGAAAAATAATACCTGAAATGGCTAAAAACTACAAGTCAGCCAGACCTGAACAACCTCCAAAATGGCAGTCAGATTTCACAAGACAGTAATAAGCAGTAGCTTGCTGTCATCTTTATCTGCTGACCTGATTTACTCAACAAAATGTACATCATTTGGCTACGTGAATGCCTGAAATGAATAAAATTTATTAGCCCCAGGAAGAAATGCCATCTTTTTGTACATAAAGTATAATATCTCCTCTTGACCAAGAAAACACAACCCCATAATAAATTAAATTAGAAAACCACCATTTTAAATTCAGATTAAAGCCTTAGCACATGCTATTTATCATGAGTTAGTTCACTCTCCCATCACCTCTCTCTGTGTTTAAATGTGATATAAGAGAAAATGCTTTCATTAATTCCCTCTGACATGCTCCAATAAAATTTCCAAGGGCTCTGGAACACAGAGAGAAAAGTGGTAGTTTAGAACTCATTCTCATATCTACCCCTGGATCACTATTTAGAGATAATGTCAGTAAAATAGAACGTTTGCACAGGATAATGGTCACCTGCTGTTAGATTAATGCTGAGGTAAAGAGAGAATTTTTTTCTTTTTCAAATCAAAAAAGGCAGGGATGTTTCTTTTCGAAGTGGAAATTGTGCTTCTCTGAGAACATTTTCTCTACCACTCACACTTTATTTCTTTTTTATAAATTTTATGGAGAGCTGAACAAAAAGGGATTTCCCTTTCAACTCGATCTCTTAGAATAGTCATGTTTGATTCATAAAGGAGTGAATCAAATTTGGGACATCACTGAGGAACACAGGTTATACCTGAGATTCACCTATGAGTCTGTCTACTGTCTAGACACCTGTGATGATCTTTTTGGTGTGTCACCCTGGCTAGACTACAGTCCTCAGTCATTCAATCAAATACAAATGTACATGTTGCTGAGAAGGTACTCTGTAGATGTGATTAACGCTTTAGTATTAGTTGATGTTAAACAAGGATTGACCTGATATAATCAACCTACGGGTCTTAAAGGCTGTG
Organism: Rousettus aegyptiacus; assembly: GCF_014176215.1. NCBI lineage: Eukaryota > Metazoa > Chordata > Mammalia > Chiroptera > Pteropodidae > Rousettus > Rousettus aegyptiacus. The sequence goes on from NW_023416287.1 coordinate 79,599,647, forward strand.
CTGAAGCTCCCCTGAAGAGGAAGAAATTCTGCCTATGGACAGCAGCTTCAGTCTGTGCCTGAGAATTCTAGCCTATTCTTCCTGATGCCATAACCTGCAGATTTCAGGCTTGTCCAGCCAGCTCCACAATCACATAAGCCAATTCCTAGCAAAAAAAAATATCTTAATATACATCTCTTATTGATTCTGTTTCTCTGATTGAAACCTGACTGATCCAATATTCTTTTTGAAAATCTACATTTAAAAATCCAACTTAAAAAAAAATCCAACTTAAAGTTGGTCCAGTTTATTGCTCTGCATGAGGCCTGTAGTTTACAAAATATATATTGATTAAAAAAAATCTTAGAAATGATTGCTTAGCTGAAATCTATTGAATACTGAAGTGTATGAAGTTCAATATTTCTGAATCCAACATACTAGCATGTTCCTCTAAATATGAGAAAATGTGACCTCATGAAGATTGATGAGACCTTTTTTCTTTAACCAGTTATCTCAGCTTCAGAAGGTATTGACCTGATATATAAATTCCTAACTATGATTGTTGTATCCCTCTGATTTGACTGAAATATTGAAGTTCATTCTGATACCATTATTTGATACCCTTTAATAACATGACTAGATTCATTAATAATATAGTTTGTAATTGTAAAGTAAGAAAAGAAACTCAGCTGACCTCTAGCCATTGATAACTAGTCTTTTTAGGCTGAATCACTTCCAATACTTACAAATCATTCTAATTTTTTAAATTAAGTTGATACCAGAAGGTAATAGTAAGTATTAAACAATAAAAGAGTTATCGATTTTTATAATCGACACTAAATTACCATGGCTTAATTGCTTTATGTTTTCATTCTAACATCCCCCCACCCAAGAACAAGAGTATGTTAAACTGCTCCTACATGACATCCGTCCCCTCTGGTCCCACCAGGTAAGCAGCTCTCTGAATCCAAACGTTCCTTCTAATACTGATGATCTGTGTCTTTGTAAACAGGCGCATTTTCCTTCGTGTGTACAGTTTTCACCACTCCTGTAGAATTTGGTAAGTGGGCTTTTTCATTTTTTTTTTTTACTTAAATCTTGAGAACTTGGCTTATTTGAATGTTGTACCTGAGGCTCCTTGAAAGTTACCAAATGCTGCTACTCTTAGAGTTGGTAAAGCTGGAATAGTCAATTTGGGCTTGAAAAAACAATAAGAGGGCAAATAAAGAGGGATACTATGTTAATTGTCCTCCTACCTCATGAGTATTTCTTGTCTGTGGCAGACAAACACCTGCAAAACTCTGAAGCAAGGTGAAAAACAAGTAGAAAATTAGATTTCTGCTACTGTTTCTTTCATCGAGGCTAATTATATGTCAATTCAAAAAAAAGTATATTTTAATTGATTTTTGGAGACCACTAGGACACTAAAGCATATTTATTTTTAAGAAGTCATTTTCATTTTCTTATATTACAATTTTTTGCAGGGATCAAGGCTTAGACAACTTTATTAGAATTCACAGGAGATGTATAGAAAAGGAGGCTTTTAAGCAAATATATATACCTCGGGGAATATTGGGTTACAGTAAAAGAAATACTGTTAAACCATCTTATGCGAAAAGGAGACCTCATAATAAGAATATTCAAATATACTATGGCTGCCAGGTACATCGCAAAACCCAGAACCAGAAGGAGTCAGAAGCCCAGCCAATCTTTGTCTCTACTTGCTCTTTCCAGAGCAGGTGAAATTATTGCTCTGTCTTGCTCTATGTGTCTTTTTCATTTTTCCCTTCTCCAGCAGAGCAACATTTCCTGTGTCTACCACCACACCATCCTAACCAATAGAAATGTAAATAGAATCACAACCACTGAATTTAGAAAACCATATGTCCTTATTTGTTAAGAATTTTTCATTTACACCTGTTGCTCCAGTATAATGATAAACAGTACTCTCTTTCACTCTCAAAATTATCCTGGTTTGGGTGAGAAATATAGGTGTAGCAAGTACTTATTGAATTGAATTGAACAGATTACTCTATTTCAAGGGGGTACTATTGATAGAGTGGTTAAGTAGACTGATATAGGACATGATGCCTTTCCATTGCAACTATATTTAAATAAATACATAAAGTAATCTTAGAGTGCTGACTTGAAAGTCAGTAAAGCTGCCATAATTGGCACTGAGAAAGATGTGAGAGTTACATAAATACAGGGTTTCAGGGAGAAAATGGACTCCAACTAGCAGAATAGCTGGGGAAAAGGTATCTCATTGTGAGGAGTGTATAGACATAAAGGTCCTCTGTTTTTTCTGATCCCAGAGCTCCCTGCAGAGGTTCTTGGAAGAAGTAGTCAGGCAACTGGCCAGAAACATGAGCGTGAGGCAACCTCCACAGAGTGGAGAAGAATATTTCAAATATTTCACCTGATCCATTTGTTTGTACAATAGATTTTACAGTGAGATTTTCTTATGTATTCATAGAGATGGTCAACTCCCCCATTGCACAGGATTCTCGGGAGTTCTTTCTTGCATTTTTCCTAATTAAAAATATATTTGGCTACCAATCGAATTGCTCACACTGAGAAGGTCAGCTGCCTTTGTTTATCTAATGCAGTCTTTCCCTGGGAAGGTATCGTCATCACCAATAACAATGAAAACACAGTATTTGGTAGAAAGTGTTAAATTGAAAAAAGTTTGAATTGCTTTTAATACAAACACATTAAACTTGCACGGATTCACTGTGAATCTACATTTTCATTCTATCATAGATGCCAAATAATCTGGGTCCCTCTGAGCTGGAAGGTATTTCTGTCAGATGAGAAGTCAAATCCCAGTAAGGCTTAAGTCTAAACCTACTCATCGAATAGAAATAAACTTCCAGTAATTAAAGGTAACAAATACATGCAATCACTCTGAGAAACAAGTTCATCCTTAGAACCAATTATCGTAGCACGGTTAGACTTTGGGAAGTCAAAGGAGACTAGTCCTGTCCATTGTCCTCAAAACTGGTTTTATGTAACCACTTCCTTTCTCCTTACCATGCACTCTTACTCCAACTTCCATATGGCTTCTTTAGCCATCTTGGGAGAAAACAAGGAGGCGATGCATCCTTGGTCATAAGCCACAGACATGCAGAGACTTTTCTACAATGTATGTATGTGTGTGAGGAAACTGCTAGAGTAGAAACATTCAATACTTCAGGAGAACTCTATGTGTCAATCAGCACTCTTGGCTGCAAGTGACATCAACTCAAATGTTATACAGAAAAAAAAATCAATTTGAAGGACATATATGGAATATATAGGAGGTATCTTTCGCAACAGCAGAAATGTTAGTTACCTCAAGATCAACCGAAATCTAAGACTGAAATGCCAAACAGTTCTCACCTCTGCTCTTCGACAGATCAGACTCATATCTCCTATTGCAACTGTTTTCCTTTATGTGCTAGGGAACATGGTGGCTGACAGTTCCCAAAAATGACATCCCAAATTGCCCATCACTGGAGAGGGACTGATTGACTTTTCTCTGGCTTCCTAAGCTCAAACATTCCAGGAATCAGCTGTGATTGGTTCTATTATGTCAAGTGCTCACCTTTTTTCACCATCAACTAAACTCTAATGTGAAGGCTCTAAGAACACAGCAGCTGTCATTCTGTTCACTGTGGTTAGGTTGGAGGTAGAGGATAAGACGCAGGGAGTATTTCCACCCACCCACTCACCCACCCACTAAAAAAAATGCCATGCTGGTCTCAGAAGGTAGTAGGTACACTGAGCAGACAAAAGTTCTATAAGGCCTTTTAGCATAGAAAAAAAATAATATTAATCTTAGAATACAAGCCAGAGTAGGAAAATAGAGGGAAAGAAGATCATTAATTCTTAAATGAAATGAGTGATAGAGCCTGATATACTTAATCACTAGTGCATGAATCCTTGTGGGCCACAACCACCGGCCTGGAAAACCAGAGACAAGCATCTCTGGAGTTAGTAGAATGGAATAACACCTTAATTCAGAGGTTGTCAAGATTCTCTGGGCCACAGATAATAAAGACACTTACTTTGGGCACCACCCAGCACACACATTCCTCTACTGTTTCTATTAAAATCATTCACGTGAACAAATGAAAGTATGTATTTCTTTGAACAAAACGTCAATGAAGAGAAATGTAATTCAAGCATAAAAGATTTTCAGACATAAAAATCGTTACTAGCCTATGGAGGTACCAATGCTTGAGCATCCACATGGGAGGGACCATCTATCCACAATCTGGTGCTCACTGGGGCATTTCACAGTCCTAACCAGTCATTTACCATTGCAGAACAAATTAGCAAATATATCTTTAATGCTCCTCTTTCCTTCCTGCAAAACTCCTCTCTCCCCTCCCAGCCTCCAAGACACATACTTACATTTATTCACTTACAGGCACACACTACCTCCTCCCAAACAAACTGAATGTTTTAAATTGCAAATAGTGGAATCTGAAGCATTGTAGGTGGTAGATTATCAGTCCCTCAAATATTGAAGGATGGTCTTGTTAAGGAGGGATTCATCACAGGTTAAAAGAAGGAATCATTTTTGAAGAAGTTCATGGAATTCCAGGCATCAACACTGCATTTTCACTCTGTATCTAGTTATTAAGCCTCATGAACAGAAACTTAAAATGTAAGATAACCAGGATATAATGAAGATTTCTAATTTACTGAGTTCAAGGCTTGGGTTATTTCTGTAATACTACACTGTAATTAATAAGGTGAAACAAAAGATCACTTAATCCATGAATTTCTAATACACAGGGGGCCTGGGTTAGCTAAGCCTCCATTTTAACCATAATTTAGGCTTTCCAGGAGCCTCCGACGAGCAATAGATAATTAAATATCTTAGAGTCACAGCTCAGGTAGTAGGCATTTTAATATGAATATTCATTTTTGAACCCATGAAGAGATAGCCCTGCTTATGCTCTCGTTGGCCTAAAAATAAACGGTCAAGGTGAGAGGCAACAGCATTTATTTGAAGTTTAAAAGAATGGCTATTCTAGAAGCACTGATTCGGGCAGAAACCCAAGCAGTGTTCCCATTAGGAAGTGAAGGCACAGAAGGAAAGAATATCTACAGGTGAAGTGATGCTAATTCTAAAGAATGTCTTTCATTTTCACTCCAGTGATCATGATATCTGCTCTCCCCGCTGGCTTTGCAAAGGGTTATTGGGAATATGGTGCTGCTTTAGGTTAGGTTCAAAAGTTATTTTGCCCAATTTTAACATTCCAAAGTTTTGAGGATTAGGACATGCAAGGCACTTCCTCTGAGATGGAGACTGCAACTCTATTTTGAAGTGGTTTGGTTTATATTTATATTTATATATATATATATATATGTATTATGTGTATATATACACACATACATGTACATATATACAAACATATATGCTATATATATATGTATGCATAAATATCTATTTTTTATTCATTATTTATTTGCTCCTAAGATAGGTCAAAACACTCTCTCAAGTTTCAGTTTTCTCAGTGCAAAAATATCCACTACACACACACACACACACACACACACACACACACACACACACACACACACACTCACTATCGGAAAGCGATGTCTACATAACATCTAGCTATATTTTAACATCTGTCTGCTTCTGTTACTTAGATTTACTTCAGGACTCAAAATCATACATGTGCTGTCAGCATTAGGATTCTCCTTAGGTGTTCTTTTTACATCTCATATACAGGAAAGTAGGTAGATATAGCAGGGAGAGATAACTATATACATCATCAAAATCATAAAACTTTCTTTTTCGATGTCCCTGGTAAAATTATCTGTATCACTCTCCACTAATAAAATAGTCTAATAATTGTAATTATGGTGGTAATTTTACCCGATGGCAAAATTACATGAATCTAGACAACAGAATTATCTTCCTTCTGTTGAGGGCTTCCTTTTTCCATTAACAACAACAACAAACAAACAAACACAAAGACTTGGCCTGGTGAGACAGAACAGCACTTGTAAAATTCTTAATCTATTAATTCTTAGGCCGTCTCTTGCAGAGTTAATCTTTTTAGTAAACCTAGTTAAGTTTTCTTTCTTCCTTTCTTTGGAAAAAAGCCTCTCTCCCTCAAATCTTGATAATTGCCCCAGCTACTCAGATCCTCTGGCTATTGATAAGGGTCATCAGCCCACTGTTAGCAGAAATGGTGTTAAGTCAGATTGGACACTTAGAGTCTGAGCGGGGAGGGGACTTTAGGCCAAAGGTCTTTTTTCACTCTGTAAGAAATATATTAACCAAGCTTGTTTCCCATTACTCACTTAATAGGCAAATCAATAATAGAAATTAAGATATATGGTTTAATAATAAGTTTGTATCTTCTTTTCTTTGTCTAGGGACTGAGGCGGCACTTCAGCAGGAAATCCAAGACCCCACTCTGAGGCAGAAAGGGAAAGAGCTCCATGAAAACCCTGTAGGCAGGGACTATGGCCATTCTCAGCAGGAAGCAGATACAGAAGAAGAGACCTTCCATCCCTCAACATCCATCACTAATAATAAGGGGGTTCATGACTCTTAGAAAAGAGTTAGGCAAGAAAGTTAGTTAGAGGGTTTCAGGTCTGCTTGCAAAGACGCTGAGGTCATCTTATCCGAGAAGGGGTCCACCTAATCACCCACAATTAAGCAAGCCAGAAGGCATTTTTTAACTCACACAAAGAAACCAGTAGGCAGAGAATTAGGCACCAGCTTAAGCCAGTCACTCATACCTGCAATGAAGACCCCAACGACCTTCAATCTCACCTAAGCCTCGTTATACCATTATTTTAATATGATACATATGCCCAGAAGTTCATTAATGTCATTATAACGGACTGAATTCTGGGAACAAACATGTGCAGAAAGCAAAATGATGAATCGCTGAGTCCTGTCAATCCTAGCTGTCAATCAAGGAAGCCCACTCCTCTAATAAAAATCACCATACACAGCAAAAAGTGATAAAAATCCCAGAGGCTTTGTCTCCAGGCCTTTGGAACCACACTTCTTTTGCTCAGGCCCACTTCCACTTCTGAAGTGTACTTTCCCTTCTAATAAAACTTTCCTTTTCTACTGTATTTCAGTATCTTGCTCAATTCTTCATTCGAGACATTAGGAGCCCGAACAACATGCCAAGAGAGGATCCCCACACTCCGGTAACACTGGGACCAACTACCTGAGACTGGCTGAGGTATTGGTTGCTCAAGGAATTGTCAGACTTTGTCCTTAAACTGTTCTAGGAATGTCTTCCAAAGGCTCTCAAGTAAAGTCCTCACACAGCAACATAAACCAGAGTTTTGCGCCATTACCTAACTTAAAATGCTTGCAGAGGATATAGTGATAGGACCCAGAACATGAGTAAATAAGTTGAGTTAATATTTGAAGGACTCAGAAGAGTAGGTTAGAGAGTGAGGAACAGAATAAAATCTCAGGCATTAAAATTTCTGAAAAAGATGGTTCCTCAAAAACTCTAATTTCATGTTAATCCATTCTCTTACCTAGACATTTGTCTTTGTAACTAATTTGACAATTATATGTAAATTTAAATAGATTGTGCAGTTTTTCATTGAGTAAATACAGAGTAATGGGTTGGTGAAGACTTCCCCAAATTCTTATAGTGTTTCTTTAGCAGGTTAAAATTAATGTGCCTTTCCACATTATTTTTCTTGCTTTATATGAATGAAAAGCCATAGACACCCAAAATAAGAGATTCAAAATTAGAGTCCAACCTGTGTGTTAGATAGCAAAAAAAAAAAAAAAAAAAAAAAAAATTGGCTTATCTTTTCTTTCTTATTCCCTTCAATTTTTTTTTTGTTTGTTTTAATTTTGAAAATGTTTTCTCAACTTCATTTATCACATTTTCTTTTTTAGGATTTTCCGCCAAGACTTTTCAAGTTGTAAAATATCAACTCAATTTCTGAAAGTTCATTTTTTACAGTTTTTGATTTTGTGAGTGCAGTATAGTACTTTGTCTCCTAAGGTAAATTTTGTTGTAAATTACTTCTATTTCTGCATTGTCTCTGTTTAAGTTTCTTTTATCATGTCGATTTGTTTTTATCTAAGTCTTCTATATTAGAAGCTTTGCTTTAATATCTGATAATCATTTTTAATCAGTATGTTTAGCTTTTAAATTTTTAAATATTTTATTGAAGTATATCCTCAGAGAGAAAGTGCATAAATCATAAGGATATAACAATTTTTTACAAAAGAGCACCTGTGTGTGTAATCATTATAAAGGTCTAGAGATAGACTGTTATTAGCACCCCAGAAACCCCTCTGTGTCTGTTCCTTTCTTTCTCGAGGTAACCACTATTTAGCTTTTTAACACTATTGATCACTATTGATTACTTTTTTAAGCAAAGTAATGTGGAATCATGCCGTAAGTATTATGTCCAGCTTCTTTCACTCAATTTGTGGTATTCAACCATACTGTATCATATGACTATAATTCTTCATTTAATTGTTCAGTACTATTCAATTGTACTGCTGATATGCACTTGACTTCTAGTTTGGAGGTCTATATTAATGGAACTATGAACATTTTTATACACAACTTTTGATGTGCATCTACACACATATCTGTGACTGTACATTTATAGTAAAAGTAATTAATGACAGGCTATGCAAATGGTCAATCCCAGTAAATAATGTCCAAGAGATTTCCAACATTGTACTTTTATAAGCTATTTATAAGGGTTCTAAGTTTTCTACGTCCTCAACAAATTTGGCATTAATAGTCATTATATCATTGGGGCTTTGATTTATATTTTCTTCATTGTTAATGATATAAGTCCTTCATAATTTATTGCCCATTTTGATATCCTCTTTTGTGAAATATTTTTTCATCTCTTATGTTCCTATTTCTATTATTACAAAGAGTTAAGAACTATGCACCCTTTTTTCTAGTCCCTAGAAGAGTTCATATTAATTCAATGTTAATGGCAAAGCCACTTTATGCTAAGTTTTTAATCTGCAGGTTAAATATCTTTAATATAAATTTTGATTTTTTTCTAGTTTTAGTTTTGGTAAATTGGGTTTTCGTTTTTAGAAATGTGTTAATTTCTTATAAATTTTCAAATTTACTTATAATATTTTATGTTTTCAACATGTATAGGTTTGATATTATATATTCATTAGTGCCATTAATATTTTTGTTTTTCTCTTTTTTTCCTCTCACTAAGGGTTTATGAATTATTATCAGTTTGTTTTTTCTTCCCCAAAATTAAATTTCAGCTTCGTTTATTATGGGTCTGTTTTTTGTTACTAACATTTTCTCTAATTTTTTATTTTTTGTTTTTTTGTCTTTTTCTTATTAAATTTGTTATTTTTCTAATTTATGGAGATGAAAAATTAGATCGTTGATCTCCAGATTTTTTTCTTTCTTTGATATCTGCATTTACATTATAAATCCCTGTATGCTTGGCTTTTTCTACATCCTACAAGTTTCAATATATAGTATTTTCATTATAATTCAATAACAAAAGTTTTCTAATTTATATAATTAGAAGATATAATTTATGTAATTCTTTATAATTCAGTAACAAAGGTTTTCTAATTTTCATTTTTACTTTTCCATTCCCCCATGAATTATCTAGAAGTAAACGTGTTAAATTTCAGACTTGTGGAGTTTTTGAAGTTACTTTTTTGCTATTAATTTCCACTTTAATTCTACTATTTTCCAAGAGTATACTCTGTATAGTTTTAATTCTTTGAAATACAGTCAATATGGCCCAGTATCTGTTCAGTTTGAGTAAATGCTCCTTGTTTGCTACAGGTGAATACATATCATACTGTTAATGTGTACAGCGTTTTATATATGTCAGTTGGGCTAGCTTGTTAATGATGTTGTTCAACTTAACTTCCTTAGGAATTTTTCCTTCATTTGTTATTTCATGCACTGAATAAGATAGGTTAAAATGTCTCATTCTTTCTCCTCTTTGTTTTTTTGTTTTGTAGTAGTGTTATAATTTCCTGGTGAAATAAAACTTTTATCACTATGAAATATCCCTGTATACTCCAAATATTTTACTTCAAGCCTTCTTTGTCTGATATTAATATAGATGAAGCTTTATTTTGGATGATGTTTATATTATTTCTATTTAAACTGTGGTTCTTAGAGTCAGAATATAGCTGGGTCTTCTAAATTTTTAATTCTATCTAACACAAACTTCTAAATTGGGGTATTCATTCTATTCATATGCAATGTAATATAGTTAAAAATATTTTGGGGAATTAGACGTCCATTTCTATATGAAAAGATGCTCAACATCACTAATCATCAGGGAAATGCAAATTAAAACTACAATGAGATATATCACCTCAGATATGTCAGAATGGCTATCATAAATAAATCAAAAAATAAGTTTTGGCAAGGATGTAGAGAAAAAGGAACCCTCGTGCACTGCTGGTGAGGTTGTAAATTGGTGCTGCCATTATGGAAAGCAGTATGAATTTTCCTCAAAAAATTAAAAATAGAACTACCATATGACCCAGCAATTCTGCTTCTGGGTATTTATCCAAAGAATCCCAGAACACTAATTCGAAAAGACATGTGCATCCTTATGTTCACTGCAGCATTATTTCCAATAGCCAAGATATGGCAGGAACCTAAAAGTCCATCAATAGACAAATAGATAAAGAAGCGATACATATATACAATGGAATATTGCTCAGCCCTAATTTTTTTTTCACCATTTGCTAAGAAATGGATCAACCTAGAGGGTATTATGCTAAGTAAAATAAGTTAAACAGAGAAAGACAAATACCTTAGATTTCATTTATATGTGGACGCTAAGAAAAGAAATAAATGAACAAACAAGACAGAATCAAACTCATAGATACAGAAAACGAACTAATGGCTGCCAGACGGGAAAGGGGTGAAGGGCTGGATGAAAAAGATGAAGGGATTAAGAAGTGGTTACAAAATAGTCATGGATTTGTAAAGTACAGCATAGGGGATATAGTCAGTATTATTGTAATACTATGTATGGTGCAGATGGGTACTACAAATATCAAATAAATCACTTTGTAAGTTATATAAATGTCTAATTATATCATACATTTGAAACTAGTATATATGTCAACTGTAATTAAATTTTTAAAAAATATTTTAAAGACTTCTATCTTATTTGATTCTCATTTTCTTGATAATTCTATATCCTTTGTTTCCTCATTTTTTTGCTCTTTGGGTTTGATTTTTGTTTTATTCCATGTTTTTCAACTTTATTAGTTTGATTGTTATGTATTTTTTAGAAATCTATTCTTTGAGTGTTTACTTTAGCTTTTGCCAAATGCAATTTTAATGTATCAAGTGGGATACTAATTGGTAGCTTTACCACTTATCAAACAATGTAAAGATGTTAGAACATTTAACTCCAAATATCCCCATTCTGAATTATATACTTTTTCTGTACTGTGTTTTAATTCTAAACATATTTTAAAGCCATATTGCTATGATGATTTTATAGCATCAATATTCATTCAACGTTTCTAAATTATTTGCTTTTTCTACTGCTCATTTTTCTTGTAAGTTTTGTACTTTTTTAACAGGTTTACTAGTGAAACAATTTATCTTACTTTTTGTTTCAACAAATAATGGCTCATTTCATCTTTATTTTCAAGAAAGAGCAGCATTTTTCTGCAGAGTTAAATGGCAATTTTTTTAGGTCTTTGAGTCATAATATCCCCTCTATTTGACTCTGTATTATGGAAACACTCATAGATAATAGATTAATAAATAAGCATGGCTATTCATTAAAAAAATAAAATAAAACCTTTGTCTACAAAAACAAATGATAAGCTGGATTTTGCCTATGAGCCATAGTTTGCAGATCCCTTTGTTTGAATAATATATCTACTTGATATAGCATTTTATGTTTGGGTTGGGTTTTTGTTTGTTTGGAAGGGGGAGTACTTTGAAAAAATTATTCTACCATTTTCAAGCTTACATTTTTTTTCCAGAGGTAGATAATTAGTCTTATTGCTATTTCTTTTAAGATATATTTTTTAAGCTGCATTTAGATCTCATTGAATTTCTGCAATTTTATTATCATTTTCTAAAGATATGTCTTGTTTTGTTTTGGTTTGCTTTTAAACTATTTTGATTATGTAGTAATTTTGAAATTTATGGTTTGATGTCATTTTGTCATTTTTGGACCATTTTAGCCATTATCTCTTCAAATACCACTTTTGCTGTTTAGTCCCCTCTATGTACATCCATAATAAATTTTGGACACGTTGTCTTGTAAATCTGTCTCACATTAATTCAATTATTAATCCAACTAGAACAACTTAGAAGGTGAAAAGAACATTATTTTTTGCACTCCACACATGAAATACGATTTTTAATATTTTTTTGTGTGGAAGAAAAGGTCTATAAAGGTCATAATGCAGCCTTTTCTGGCTGCATGATCTGAGCAAGTCTTCAGTAGTAGAAGGGTTTGAATGAGGAATGGATAAAAAATACCCAATTAGATAGGGTTGAATGAACTAGTATCACAATTTCTGAGCACTAACCCAGTGGACTCATAAAACAAGCTTCCTCATTTTTTTGTTGCTCTCCTAATATTCCAGGAAATTGGCTTTAGCATGCAGACATTTCTGATTTTCTGGCCTCTACATAGTCCCCTTGATTTTCAACCTTATTTTTTAAAGCCAACCCTGGCATTTGTCTTGACATCACTAGGTTGGTCACTCAAGTAGTCTGCTGGCCACAGGATACCAAGAAGAAGAAGTGTTTGTTTGTTTTGCTTTTATTTTTTTAACAGAACCTAAATCTTCTTGAACGTGCATTTAAAATTTCATGAACTACACAGCAAATATAATATTTAGTATTCCTAAAAAGAATACTGAATTAAGTCAATTTTGATTGTGTATATTATTACTTTTAGTTGACTGGTATTCTTTTATACAGTTAGGAATATATGCAAACAAGCATAATGGGTTTTTTCTTTTTTTGAGAAATGTTTTGTTACTTTATTTAACTTGAATCTTATTGCTTTTATATTCTAATTTATCTAGTTCTTCTGTGTCATATAGACATAAAAAAATTAATTCTAAATTATTAAAATACTCTAAAAATCTTAAATTCAGACACTGTACCTTATTGTAGTCACAAGGTTTTAGTCATTAACTAAAGGCTTGATTATTTTCTCTCTCTTACAGCAAAAAAAAAAAACAAAGAAAATGTCAAGTTATACTTCTTTACTCTGCAAGTTTCAGAGAATATTTGTTTTCAGCTAGGTTTACACTTTAGATATTCAAAGGAACACAACACCTTTATCAGCCTTTCAAATCTTTACTCAGAAACCTTCAGTAGCTCACCAACAGGATATTACCAGTTTTGGGGGAAGGCAATTGAATATTTTAAATTTTCTCACCAGGGCCACTGTATAGAAAGGATTATTGGTTCTCTGAATAGAGTATTGGAGTTTGCAGTCAGTTCCAATGAGAGTAAGGATAAGAGTAATAAAGAAGGAAAAATGATGTTAATAACTTGTTGAATTATTGGGAACGAGTTCAAGAACTATCAGCAGCCAAAGTCAATTTTAAATGAAATATACACATTGTATTTAAAAATCTTTTGCACGCATTGTCCAAATCACAAAAGACAAACAGGAGGGTGAATGGGGAGTAGATATTGTAGGTACCATTTTCATTAAATGGTTCTGGGGAAACTGGACTGCCACATGCAAAGGAATGAGGCTGTACCCCTATCTTACATCATACACACACACACACACACACACACACACACACACACACACACACACACACGTATCAGCTCAAAATGGATTAAGGGCTTAAATTTAAGACCTAACATGATGAAACTCCTAGAAGAAAACATAGGTGGTAAGCTCCTTGACATTGATTTCGCCAATGATTTTCGTTTTTGACAGCAAAACAAAGGCACCCAAGAGGCATTTTTTTTAAAAGTAGGACATCATGAAATTACACATCTTTGCTCAGCAAAGAAAATCATCACCAAAATGAAAAGGCAATCTATATAACATAGCAAATATTTGCAAACCACAGATCCCATATGAGGTTAATATCCAAAATATACAGAGAATTTGTACAACTCGATAGCAAATAAACAAACATAAAAACCAAATAATTCAACCAAGTAAAGGGCAAAGGACCTGAACATATACTTTTTCAAAGAAAACATACAAATGTCCAACAGGTACATGAAAAGATGCTCAGCATCATGGAAATGCAAATTAAAACCACATGATATGACCTCATACTTATAGGGATGCTATTGTCAAAAGATAAGAGATCACAAATGCTAGGGAGGCCGTGCAGAAAAGAAGCTCTTGTGTGGTGTTGATGGGAATGAAAACTAGTATAGCCACTATGATATAGAGGTTCCTCAATAAACTAAAAATGGAGCTATCATATGATCCGACAATCTCACTTTTGGGTATATAGCCAAAGGAATGATATCTCATAGAGATATCTGCACTCTCATGCTCATTGCAGCATTATTCCCAGTAGCCAACATATAGAAACAACCTATATGTCCATCAACTGATGAAAAAAAGATAAATACTTAAGATAAAGATTATATTAATTAGCTAAATGGGGAAATACTTTCACAATGTATATGTAAATCAAATCAGCATGTTGTGTACTTTACATATCTTACAGTTTTATTTGTCGGTATCTCAATAAAACTAAAAAAAGATGTTTCCCTGTTACTCAAGCCCTTATGCATCAGAACTTTATTTTAATTGGCATCTAATGTATTTCTAATTAAACTACAAAGCCCATTTTAATTCAATCAAATCAGTACCACATTTATATTGGGCTTTCTGAATAACATTTTATATAAAAGTTTCAGTGCTTAAACATTTTCGAAAATAGCACATAAAGTAACACTAAAGGTTCTTTCATACTTATTCGTGACTCACTGATTTCATAAAGTCAACTAAGAAAGTTAATGAAAAGCCATTAGTACATTCTGTCACTATAAACCTGAAAAAGAGTGATTTCCGGCAGTGGTTAGGGTCTAGGGTCATATCGTAATGGGTTGGAGAGTTCAAAGATGCTAAGAAAGTGGAGACGAATGTTTAAGTTATTCCTTTGAGAAGCTTGGAGGTGAAGAGGAAGAGAAAATAGCTCAGGATTGAGGACTGTTATTTTGGGAAAACAAAAGAATGGGTTTCTAGAAAAGTGCTATGAGTGGGAAAACACATTGTTGCAGAGGGAAGAAATAGTCAACAGAGCAAGGTCCAATTTCAATTAATTCCTGATATTCTGGTCCTAGAAGACACTGACAATATTTTAGAAACTGAGATATACCAAATTAAAAAGAAAATTTGTGTATATACTTAGCAGGTAAGAGATATTATGTATTTTTAACACCACAAAAATGCAGACATACAAGTTGGGAGTTTTTTCGTAAAGTATTCAAGATAAAAGGGTAATAGGAAAGTTTTTTTTTAATTTATAAATGTAGGATTTTTTTATCTACAAATGATTTAATGTAGGAATATTTTCTATAAATAATAATGTCTGACAATATGTCTACAATATCCTCTTTTAAGAACTTTCGGGATTTCCTTTCTACAAGGAAACTTTTAACTTTGAAACAGCAAGTAATATTTTTCTCTCTGAAACCTCTGCAGTGCTAGCATGCTTTGAGTTTGATTAAAAGGACAGTTAATGCAAACATAAATCCCTTAAAATATTTAGAGCACACAAGTCTCAACCCATCTCGTATTTATTAGACAGCAATTTAAAATGAGTATCTCTTTAGAAAGGAGTCTATTAGGTTGAGCAATGCCTTCTCTTCCCAATAGAGTATTAGACAAGCCGAATACATAAATCTGTTTTATGCTACTGTATCAATGGTTGATTTTCAATGGACTTTTGATATTAGGACTATAACTATCTGACAAAGAAATAAACATCATGTGGAAGAAAATTGACTGAGGAAGATGCTCTAAATAGGCCTCCATGGAATTATCTGCTTAATCTTCCGACTTTTGTTTTGGCTTTGTGGCTTTTGAGGGTGTAATGATTTTTTTTTTTTTTATGCAGTGGTGGTTTAGAATAACTGTAGGGGTTAGTCCTGAGCCTTCATCATCCACGCTGACAGTTATCAAGCCTGTTGTTAAAACTCATATGTGATGTCCACACAGCAATATCAACTGAGGCTGATATGACCTTCCTGCTCTGTTACCACATCTTCTTGTTCTTTGGGAGGTTACAAATAATAACTGATCATAATACACAACAAACTCACTCTTATTTTTCTTCCCCTCTTTTCTTTCCTCCATCCTTCCCTCTATACTTGATTTCTCATTCTGAAGTATGGTAGAACATATTTACCACTATCTTCCAGGGGTGACATTCCAGGAGGGAATTAAAATTCTCAGCAGTGGTTGCCATGGTGAATGGCTATGGGTGACATGGCTTTCTCACCACATCCCCCTTTTCTTCATTCCTTCCAAAACAGGAGCAATATTTTATAATATGTTTGCAAAGTCATTGAAAACATTTAACAGTCACTGGAAATAGAAGTGATCAAGTCTTATACCATGAAGCTTTGATGATAGCTGCCAGAGAGAGGCAGTCAAGGAGAATCTAGGTGGAGGAAACAGACCTCATGCAGGAACTTGGAGAATGAGTAGGTAGATGGATGGCAAAGGACAGAAAATCAAATACATAAGGACTTTGTTTCCTCCCTACAGACTGCTGGCAGATTGAAGTTGCCATTACTACCGTAATAAAATGATGGAAGATATTATCTTAAAGTGTTTTGTTTCTAGAAAGGCAGTACTATTTAAAGCATGGCATCAAAGCTGGGAATCATGTACTGGGCTGTAAGAGGTCTGTGAAATCGCAAAAATGTTATGCAAAATTTTATAAAAATAAATGCCCCCCTTTCTGAGAACAATGTGCATGGCAGAAGACTATTTAGAAAGGTCTTATAGAATTCCTTCATACACCAGCACCTCTCCTTTATAAAGTTTAGGAAACTAAGGCCCAAACGAGTGAAATGATTTGCTGTTCCCATAGCTAATGAGTAACTGCTCTTGGATTAACCCTACAGCCCTGTTGTCTGGCTGGTGCTCTAGTATCCTCATATGCACAACTTCCTTGGTAATTGCATTCATTTCTTAGGACTGCTATAATGAAGTACCATATGCTGGGTCACTTAAGTAAACAAAAACTATTCTTCTACAGTTCTGGAGGCCAGCAGTCTGAAATTAAGGTGTTAGCAGGGCCATGCTCTCTTGGAGACTCTGGATGGAATCCTTCCTCTCCTCTTTCTAGCTTCTGGCGGCCGCTATCAATCCTGGATATTCCTTGGCTTGCAGCTGCACCATTCTAGTCTCTCCCTCAAACACCCATGGCATTCTCCCTGTGCATCTCTATCTGCACATGGCATTTTCCTTTTCTTATAAGAACAATAGTCATATTGGATTAGAGCTCACTTTGATGACCTTACCTTAACTTGATTATATGTGCAAAGACTATACCAATTAAGGTACTAAGGTTTAGGTCATCAGTTTATCTTTTTGGGTAATACAATTCTACTCATTAGAATGATCTATTTCTCTTAATTTCCCTTCCTAAAATAACTTCTCTCCTCTAGCTTTGTAAAGCTATTATTCCAAAAATAATTTAATTTATCCTACTCAAACTTCATTAATTGAATTTAAGACCAATCATTTCGTTAAGTCATCAGCAAAGCATCCTGAATTCTAAAGGAGAATGATGTGTCATTGTGCTACATTTTAAACTTCTGCCAAACTTAGAGATCCAAGCCTCTCAATGGGCTCTAGCCCATTGGCTCTGAATCATTGATAAGAGTTTCTTGGACCTCCACACATCTGACATCTGACATAAACAAACAACAATATTTCTTCCAGCTTGTTTATGAGCTTATCTTGGGGAATGAAGTCAAAACTTTCCTGAAGAAAAGATATATTACATCTATTGCTTTTTCCATCTACAATGCTGTCCACTCCATCATAAAAGAAAAATTAGAGGATCTGATATTATTTTTCCTTCCTATGGCTGAGTTGACTATAATCCAATCTTATTGTTAATTTGGGAATCCAAAGTGTAAACACACACACAAAAACAATATTTTGCTTAAAATGTAAGTCTGCCCAAATTTTATGTGTTATTTCCTTATTAAATAGTTATATGACCCTCTTAGATAAATAGGTAATTTTGACCTCTTTGGTCTTGATAAGAGTCTTCATAATTCTCATGGGCAATTACAAGTCTCAGACCATCCTGACCCACAGAAAGGAATTATTATTTTAGTTTATTACTTCCTTAAATTCCCCTGAAACCATCTTGAGTCTGCTGAACTGTATAACAGAAAATAATGTAAAGAGAGTGTACTAAACATTAAAAGACAGAGCTAGTGTATACTGAATAAGTGAACTCCTTAATTGCTCTGTAACACCATTTATCCACTTAACATAAAAGTTGTCTGTTGATATATTACCTATCTTTAAATTGGGAAAAAATCTCACTCTTAACATTTAATGAGATTTTGTCATTTTTCACCTATAACTGATTTTGACCTTATAATGATACTCTGCTCATGAATTCAGGACGAACAGAATTTTATTCACTAAATTTCACTACTTAACAAATTGTCTTAAAACCTTTGGGTTATCTAGAAAGACATTAGTAGCTCGTCACTGTGTGTGACATTTACCTATGCACATGGCCGAGTGTAAAGAGGTCCTGCTAAATTCGGTTTGAAAGGTAGTCTGAACCACTTAATTTCACCTTGGCAACCTCTCTTCCGGGACCAGATTGCTTCTGAGAGCAAATCTCACCTTCCTGACCTTAGATTAAGGGCTGTCCGTGCACCTCTCTTCTTACTTCCCTTTTCTACAACAGATGTGGCATTAACACCTCCATTTGCCTCTTTTCGTACCTTTATCACCTATCATGTCTTCTCATTCATTCCACTTGTTGGCCTCTCAAGTGGCTCCATTCAACACATTTCTGGCAAAGACTTCCTGAGGTATCATGAAGACTCGTTAAGTTACCGGACCATCAACTTGGCTGTGTGTTCAATTAATTGCTGCTAACAGATGGTAGGAAACTGGGCTATCTGGAATTTTAAAACCCGATTTCATTTTCGAACGCCATAGCCTCCCTACTTCTCCTGCTCTCTGTCCCTAATCCATCTCCAGGGACATTGGTGTCTTTCCTGTCCCTTCAGTGGATCAGGCATGATCCCACCTCTGGGCCTTAACTCTTTGTGTACCCTGTCCCAAGAATGCTCCTTCCTTCAAGCAGCCTGCTAAGGGAGACCTTTCTGGAACACCTTTTAAAAATTGCAGTTACCTTTTATCCATTTCTGTTTTTCTTTGTTGTTTGTCTGTTTGTTTGTTTGTTTTTGACCTGATACACATCACTTTCTAAGGCATTACACTACTTACTATTTATTTTATTTCTCATTAGTCTCCTCTCTGGGTAGAAGTTGCATGGGACCGGGATTGCTGTCTCTCGTGCCAACTGCTGTGTTCCCAGTGACAAGAACAGGCTTAGCATATACCAGGAATTTGGCAATTTTTTGTTGAAAAGTGTGAAACTATAAGGCTAAAATCCAAATAAGGCTGGCTCTGTGCCTGCAAGAAGCTCTTAGGAAAATCTAGGGGAAAGCTCTTATCCTTCCCAGTCAGACAACAGGCAATCCTAGGGAGTAACATTCTAATGTTTCTATCAATTTAGTTTGTTTTAACTTTAAACTATAAATATTCATTGTGGCCTCCAGGTAGCAGCTGACCTATAAAAGGCACAAGCTAGAATCCAGTGATTGCCAGAATAATTCCACTTTAGTCATGTTAAACAGACCTTTTACCCTTGAGTTTAGGCATCTCAAGTCTATGGATGTTTTTAGTTGTTTGTTTGTTTGTTTTTTACATAATGCAAATTGCTCCCAAGTTCTCCTTGTGATTCTCTTTCAAGAGGGAATTTTGTGTGCTTCGCGGCTTTTGTTCTAGCCCTGAAAATCTAAAATCCCCTAACTCTAGGGCAGGTATGTATCAAAGTAAGAAGCTTAACTGTGATTCAATAATAACCAACTTTTATTTTTCTGAGCCAGGGCTTAATGGGAACTCTTTCCTCACTGGCCCCTGAACATGGAACGAGTAATATCCGGCCGTAGGAGTGTTTTGCCATAGCTGGTCATGGGAGAAGCAGGAATTCTCCAGGCAGGATGAGTATACAGTGCATTAGCTAATTTTGTTCAGAAACCAGAGCTCAAAAACACAGCCATCATCTGCAGACTCACTCCCCACTTTTCAATGTTGAAACCCCATTAAAGAAACCACTAGAGTATTGACATATTTCAAATAGAAGTTTGCAGGAAAAGACTGTTATTGAAAAACAATAGACGTGAAAACTTAACTTACTATTTAAATAAGCCCCAAGGAAGATAATTCTGCTGAGGCATTTCTCTTCTCCATGATTTTCTGGAGAGGATTGCTTGTTTTAATTTGTTTAAGCCGTCTGGCTATTTAAAAATCCATACATTTAATGTGTGAGAACTAACTAAATTTATAACCAAAGAATCAATCTTTCTTGATTTTGTTCTCAAGTATTTTTCAGTCTGTAAATACTGGCTTTAAATTGGCCTACACATTGGAGCTGGTTGTGGTCATTTGGGAATTCTGCCTTAGATAAATCCTTTGCTGCCAAGGCCTGCAATAAAAAAACATTATAAATTGAATGGAGACTTGTCATATTGCTATTTACACTCTAAAGGGCTTAGTGGTTGTTTGAGCTAGAGCCTGGGGCCCACCTGAGTGTGATAGCAAGAGTCACTGACCTAGAGGTGAGCCTGTAGCAGATTAGCCAAGGGTGAAGCCAGGTCAGGCTACGGTCCTCCCCTGAAATGCTGGCAGCAGCCTACCTCTGAAGAGCACAAACACGAACACTGTCCTCTGCCACCCTGTCGCTGGCTGCCTCACTCCTTCGAACATTCTGGTGGACTATATACATGGTGCCTTATGACATGTGAAAATAAAAAAAAAAAAATTAAAAAAAAGAGGAAGAGGTGTAAAGTCAAAATAATCTTCACTGTACATATTCATGCTAGTTCCATCCAGAAATTCATTTTTTTTTCTTAAGGGCGCTACATTAAATAGTTGTTTTTTGGGTTTTTTTTCTAAACAGTATGCCACAGATGAAGTTGAGAGGGACATAGGCAATCTTTTGGAATTTGGGGAGAAGAAAACACAAAACATATTTTACTGGTGCCCTACCTCATTAGAGAGGTTACAATTGGCCCTAAAGCTTCACGTCTCTTGCATGCTTCCAGAACAAAGATTAGAAGAGGAACCTGATGTGACTCATGGCACTTATCTGTGCCCATCTCAGTGCTGAGTGTGCCTGCAGGTGCTGCCCGGCACCCCAGTGCAGAGCAGAATGTGGGCAATCACACACGAAGGTTTCCCCAGTTACAGCAGAGCCGCAAGGACGGCAAGGTCAAGGTAACCTTTCTCTCCTTGAACTAGATGAGAGTTCTTCAATCCAAAAGTTAATTTCTTTCTTTCTAGGATGGCCATTAAGTGAAAGTACTTCATTCCTTCTCCCCATTTTCTTTCATTCTTCTTTCCCTGTGCTTCCTTCTATCCTTTTTTCTTTCTTTCTTTCAACTCCCCATCGATGCTATGTTTTTAAGGCCGATTTGGGAAGACTATATGAAAGCTTTTATAGGTTTAAGTTTTTATTCAACAAACAAGAAATTATTAAGTACATACAATAGGTACGTAAAATAGGTCAGGTATTGTGAGAGTTAATAGAAAGATGACAAAGCTTCTGCTAAGATGAAAGGAAATGAGTGGGTCCTCACTCATGACTATGGGTTGTGAGTGGTTGGTGTAAATACTTTGCAAAGTGTGACAGATGCTGCAAGCTGCCTGTCTCATATCCATTATCCCTTTCTACCTGGTGAACCGAGTCCAGCAGCCAGATGTACAGTCCTGGAGAATACCTCTGCCTTTTTGGCATCTCTTACAGATGACAAGGTTCTGACCAGAGAAACGTATGTGCAGTCCTGCTGGGGCATTTCTAGGAAAGCTGCTGTGTTTTTTATAAAAGAAAATAGATAAGGCTAGAGTCCTTCCTTCCACCTTCTTCCTAAGTTGAGTGAAGCCTTGATGTCTGAAACTGCAGGAGCTTATTTTGACCATCAGTTGAAAATCCAACTCGCTAAGAGTGATGGAGTCCAGAATTAGAAATATCTTGGGTCCTTAGTCAAACTAGTGAGCCTGAGAACCAATCCTATCACTGTCTACGCTGAAACATTTTCTGAAAAATAAAATCATATTTGTTTAAACTAATTGTAAATAGATTTTTCTGATAATTGCATCTTTAAAAACTCACAGCAGGTCGATGTAGTCACAAGTTAGATCATGCAGAGCATGGCAACATTTATTGTAGTGGTGATGGAAAGTTTTTAAGGAGTCTAGTCATTGGGTTTCTTGTCTGCGAGGACAAACCTTCAGAAAACTTTTAGAAGAGGGGAAACCAAGAGGCTAAATCTTGCTGAGAGAATGGACAAATATAGGCAACATAAATAAAATGTAGACTCTGAAAACCTATCCTTAGAGATATTCTTATTGGCTTGTTGATACTGCTTTCATAAGCTCTCTGTTTAAATGGAAATCTTTCTGGAAGAAATAAGACATTAAGCTACAGAAACTTGTGCAAAAAAATATGTATATATACAAGTGAAAAAAGTCCTGACTTTGGACTATTCTTGACATGGAAATAAAATCTGCCTTTGCCTCTCATTGTTTGTGTGGCCTTGGCCATATCACTGTGACTCTCTGAGCCTCAGTCTCATCTCATCCAATAAGGTATTGATATTGGATTTGCAGTTATATATATATATCGCCAGTAAATGACTAATACATGATAGCCACTCCAAAATTGCTAGCTATTACATATTATTATTATTATTATCATTATTATTAATTACATAATGATAATGATGATGATGATAGTGATGATGATGATGATGATAGTTTAGCAAGGGTTGCTTATCAGGTTGCTTGCCAAAATGACAATGAGCACATAGAGAGGAGAAAACACCAGGCAGGGATATTCTCTAGGTGAGAATAACAACAGGGAGAAACTATACTTCATCCTTAACCAATAAGCTTTTAAGGAAAAGAAAACATGTTGAAATTTAACTATATATACCCAACTGAAAGATTTGCTACAAGTATTCTTCAACCTCATGATTTATTTTATAGGCAGAATTATTCTTCGTAACATTTTGATGTCAGTGGCATTTTTAAAAAGGAATGAATATGATACATCGATATTATACTAAACCCATTTCTATACTCAGATCTAAAATTAGTAATCGAAAATAAAAATTAAGACTATTTCTTATATATTATATATAATATTTATATAGGCGATATCAATGTATCCATTTCATTTCTTTCTATTTTCCAAATAAAGAGTTTTAATAAAATGTTCTACCTTAGTGCACAGATATAATGAAAATGTTTGAATTTTATCAAAGTTATAGGCAATTTTTGTATTTTATTTCATTACATGGAGCCAGCCTCAGTCAATACTATTACATACTGGCCTTAATTTTGTCTAAATTTTTATTTGCTTTAACATTCCTTGGGGACTTGATCAACATTTTAAAAACTTTGGGTGAGGTGTTTTATGTGGATTATATATTTCTCACTTTATTCTAACAACGACGACAACAACAACAACAACAACAATAAAATCATTGTTAAGTAGGCTCTATGTTTAACCAAGTAGAGGAATAAGGAAATCAAGGTTTTAAGATGAATTTTACCCCAAATGACACAAGTACTATAAGCCTTCCCATACTCCAAAGTCTTTCCATACTCCACTACAAAATTCACTGCTTGTCCATAAGGAAAAACAGGATTAAGGATGGTTGCAATTCTTTCTCCCTTTGAAGACTACTGATGAATTAGAGATTCTTGAAATATTCTGGAGATAAAGAGATTAATATGAGAAAGTCTATCCTTTATTACTAAACCAATGTGGAACTAGTCACACAACATAGCACAGTGATTTGGACTATGGCCTCTGCCAATTTTCAAACCTACTTTATTTGTTAGTCATTTCACTTTTGGCAAATTATTCCACTTATCTGTGTTCCGGTTTCCTCATGGATAAAATGGAGGCGATACTAATACCTAACAGAATTGGGAGGGTTAAATAAATCAGCACTGGTTAAAATCACTTAGAATAGTATCTGTGGCATAATAAATACTGTTAAATATGTATTAATAATAAGTTATTTTAAAAATCTGTGGGAGTAGAGTCAATTCATCCAGTGCCCATTTAATGTAATAAACTGGCAGATTTTGTTTACATCCCTAGGGAATATCTATTTTTCAGGATGAATTACTCAAAGGAAGAGCCTCTATATTTACTCAGAGTAAAATAATTAGATGATTTACCCACTGATTGTACTTGCTAACTGCAGTATTTTTAAAATATCTTACACTCCCATTTTAACAGAAGACATGAGACATAAAGAATCTTTTCATTTCAAAAAAAGAAATAAGAATATATTCGAAAGTAAAACTGCTTATTTTAATATCTGGCACTTAAACTGATTTTTCTCTGAGTAAAGGTAACGTATTAGCTCCTATTGAATATTTTAACATGTCATTGACCCTATGATTTGTCATATATCTCTGATGGAAAAGTCAACAAAATGTCACAGTTGACTGACTTTGCTTTCCTCAGCCACAGCTCTATGTGACCCCAAAAAAGGTCTATACACTTTTCAGAGATTCTACCAAAAATTCAAGATAGTCAAATAATCAAAATAGACTACTCTCTAGAAAACAGAAAAAGAAAATAAATATAAAGAAAATATAAGAGAGAGCTGAAAAACTGCCAATAATCTGTTGTCTGAGTTTCCTTGACAGACTTGACTAATCATGCACCATGCAACATAGAGGCCAGTAGCCACTCTGGCTGTTTCAATTAAATTAAAAATTTCATCACATTAGCCATATTTTCAAGTGCTCACTAGGCATATGTTGCTACTGGCTACAGTATTGAACAGAGCAGATATAGGACAGTTCCCATCCCAGAACCTGAATTAGAATTTACATTTTTACAAAATTCCTCAGGTGACCCATCAGCTCAAAGTTTGAGAAGCACTTATCTAACCTATTCAATTATTTATCTTGAGTTTTACTGTTGTGTAGTATAAACCACTGAATTGATCTGCAATATACTGAAATACTGACATCTAGGTCTTAGGAGAAAAAGCAATATCTAATTACCTGATATTATCTCTACCGATAGGAAGGAAAACTCACCATCTTGTTTTCTAGAAAAATTCCTAATCTTCATTTGTTTCTTGCAAATTAATCAGTTCTTTCTTTTGTTACCATTTCCACAGCCAGTTTTCACAAGGACTAGTAAAAAGACAACCAAAAACTCTAAATATGGAATCTTTGTTCTCACCTTACTATTGATCATTCTGGTGTTCTGTTGTATATTATTTATAAAAATAGGAGTGGACTAACTCTGAAATAAGACATGTCAAAGTATATGCAAATACATTAAGCAAGCTGAGAAAGGTTGGAGACTGGGAAAATGGCCATTCCACTAAGAAATTGTGACGTGTAACACAAACACGGTGTATTTAAGAAACACATTGCCAGGGTTTCTCATGAAGACATTTTCACACCCCATCCTTTACATTATTCTATGAAAACTGAGTGAACAGAACTGGTGAGATCCTCCAACTAAGATGAAAAAATTAATGTAATTTTGAAAAATAAATTGCTTTAAAAATGAAAATGTGTGGGACTCCAAGTTTTAAGAAACACTGTCTCACAAGACAGTGAATTCCTTCAAGAGAAGTTGTGTTTAAAGACTGACTACATCTTCCATTTCTGTATGTCAAATGCCGAGTTTTTAAAACCAGTATAGGCAGATAGTTAATATTTACTAAACTAAATTCCATTGGATTCTTCTCAGGTCAGGGATGAGAAACAGAAAAAGACTTTCTACACTGTCACACCTGCTTGAGAGAAACATAGCATATCTAATTAAGTATTTGATTATGTTCAAGTATCTCATTTAAAATGATTTATTTGCCTAGAGAAAAAATTTAAAACTATCTTTACTTCAGAAAAAGAAGTGAAAATAGAATCATCTGAACAAAACCTAAATCAAACTAGATGAGATTTTTCACTAGTTACATTCATTAAATAAACTGCTGAATAATTTTGTTGATCTTTTTTTCTGTTGGATATATAAATCCCACTGAAAGGTTGTGACTCTTTCTCGTGGTCCCTTCTCTTATTCACTTTAAGGAAGTACAAAGCTGAGAAAAAAAATTTTTTTTCAAATTCATGGTTCTGTCTCTTTTATCATACTTCTTTTTCCATATAACAAAAAAATAGTAAGGAATTCATTATTGAGTAAAGGCAATGTTCTGACTTTTTGCCAGGAGAAATGAGCCTTCTAATAGAAACTTGACTTTCACTATTTCTGATGTTTGTTTACTTGTTCTACAAGTAATAATATGTGGGCATCAGCAATAATTCAATTTGTACTAAATAGAAAATATGCCTAGACTGCTGGCCATGCAGAAATGTTAAGCATGAGGCCAAATGTCAGCATTAAGACAGGATCTTAATGAATCATCATTGATCATTTTGTTATTGATGTTTTCTCTTGACATATGTGGTGATTTCTCCCCATCGATTCTTTCCATGACCTTGGACTATCCACAACTGTCCTAATTCAGTTTACTCATCTAAAAAGGGGGGGGATGATAAAAAGGACAAGGAAATGATGAGGAGAGATGACAGCATGGACCAACCGCATACAGATGGGGGAGAATGAATCCAGTGAATTTCTTTGAAACATTCAATGAATACAAAGCTTTATTTACTATTCAGGTTCTAGATACACATCACTTCAACAGTCTCCTGTCCTGTCTTCTTATTCTTCTTGAAAACATAACTCAGATGTTAAGCACAAGATGGGAATTGGTCTAAAAAAGAGCCACAATCAATATTAGTAGAATCAACCCTCAGTTTCCTTAAAGTAGATTATCCTTGGCAAATCTTGCCAGCAAAAATAATATTCCACTTCACTGCTTATTTTGTTAACAGCTCACATCTATTTACTCTTAACTTGGCATGTAGCTTTCATATAAGCTCTAAAGTCATTTAGAAATGCGAGATTCATAAACTGTTGTGGATAAAGAGACTGTAAAAATCACCTGAGCCTATCACCTGTCTGAATGACTCAGAAGCTTGAACAATCCCAGTATTGTGGGACTCGCTACCTCCTGCGGCAACCCATTCTATCTTTGATGCAAGTATTTGCTCTAGGAAGACAGAAATAATAGTTGTACTTTAGCTATGTTTTTAAGCCAGTCTGATGCACAAACTCTCTTTCCCAGCCTACAGTGAGCTGCAAGAAAGCAGTGAGAACACTTATATTGGGGAACGGACAGTTTTCTATTCCGATTGTTTTGACAAATGAAAGCCCAGACCTTCAAGACAATCCCAGAGTAAATAAAATTTTCATGTATCATAAACAACCATGTATTAATATTAATGAAACTGCTTTTCCAAAACCAATATAAAAGATTATTTAGACATCACCTGTCTATATTAGCCATATTGTAGCCATACTGCCATATTGTAGTCTCATACTACCAATTTTTACATCTTAAGATACCACCTCTAAGACAAAATATGAGCATGTAGCAAGAAATTAATCTTCTCTTCTTTCCCTGGCACCTTTTAAAGTGACCTCTAGTTCCCAATACATACACAAACCCTAGTTTTATCTTCAATACTAATACTTCTTTCCTTCCTATTTGTTGTCCTACTTTATTTTCAAAAGATGGTTTTACTCTTGCTTTCACAACTTCTTTTCCACTCTTTTACTCCTTAACTCACTGTCACCTGACTTTTAGCCTCGCGACTATGCTAATCCTATTCTTTTAAGATCATCAGTCAATTCCTGAATGGCAAATCCAAAGAACATTTTTCAGATCCTAACCATAACGGACCTCAATGAGACACCTAACTCTATCAGTTGCTAGATTGTCTTGAACCTCATCACTTAGTGCCTACTATATATCCACCCTCAAGTTCCCAGGTTGTCCCGCCCCTCCATTAAGAGCTGGTGCTCTCCTGGGAGCCACATCTGGCAACTTCTTCTTTTGCTTCATGTACTCTCCCTGAGAAGCCCCATCTATTACCAGTTTTCACTATTGCTCACAGACACCTAGCCCTGACCTCCCCCAGAAGCTTAGGGCTTATCTGCCCCACAAACAGAATAAAATATGAGATAATACCTGAAGAATAAACAAGGATTAGTGAAGAGATGTGGATGGGAGGACATTTGGAGAGGAAAAGAACACTATAACAAGACAGAAAAGCACACCGAAAACATAGGAGGCGTCAAACGAAGGTGAAGAAGATCAATCTCACTGAGGCATAAATAGAGAAAGGGTATAATTGAGAAATCTGGATGGTGGAATAGAAAAACTAGGTCATATAAGGCTTTGTAATCCATGTAAAGGAGTTTGGACTTTATACTTAGAGTAATCAAAAACAGAAACAATAAAAGGAATTGCATAATTATTTTTGCATCTAAAAAAAGATCTCATGTTAATACAGGGAATGGATGAAGGGAGGAAGAGAGGATTGTGGATCATCTGGGGATGGGAGATTCAGAAGTCCATTCAAAAGAACTCTGACCCACATCCTGTAGCAACCTGCCCCAGGAACCAACCCATTATATGTTTAGGCTAAGAGAGTGACAACTGGGATAGAAAGGACAGATTCAGATCTTACTTACTAAGCAAAATGGATAAGATTTCATTGTTGATTTGATTTGTGAGAGAAAGGAGAGAAGGGAATCAAGAAACTTATCTGAGATTCTAAGTAGGGTATTTTAACATAGGGCATTTTTTCACTAAGGGCAAGCTGGGAAAGAAGGAAGTTCGAGGCCAAAAATATGAGGGAACTTTTCAACATAAATATCATACTATCTTCTGGATATCTCTATGTGCTCATCCCATAGGCACCTCAAAATAAGTAAGTCTAAACTTCACCAGAGTGTAGGAGGGAAGATCCAGCAAAAGAAAAAGGAAATTTGATATGCCCTTGCTAGAGAGAGGTGGAATGCAAAGAGAACAAGCAAGAAATAGCAACTCACTCTCCCATTTTCCTCTCAAAAAACACTCTTCCTTGTCTGATTCAATCCTCTATCTTCTGTGGGTCAAAGTATTTTTTGACATTTCCTATATTTCTCATTGGTCTCTTTCTGAGAATACAGTCTTTACATTGCCATAAAATTAATCTCCCTGTAGAATTACTTCAACACACTACTCTCTTGCATCAAATTTTTACTAGCTTCCTATTGTCTGCTGAATGATATACAAATTCCTCGAGGCCTTTGTAATCTATCTATCCCCTCCCTTACTTTTCCAGATTTACTTGACCAAATTCCCCTACACAAAACCCTTAAAAGGTCATGACAGCTTGGCGGTCCACTCAAGAAGCTTTGAGGCTTTCCTATTTCCATACTTTGGATCATATCATATTCCACTGTATCCACCTGCAAAGTCCAGTTCAGATGTGAATATGTATCCATGAAGCCCACCCAAATCGCCCCTGGCAGAAGTGATGCTGCTCTTCTCAGAGTTCTAGGACAAACACATTATGGAATTTGTTTAGGCTAGAACCAGTATATAGATAGACAACAGCAAGAGGGAGCATTAGATGAAGCATTTGACTTATTTAGAACAATCTACTGTTTAGTGGTGCTGATGGTGAACGGCCGTGTGCTCCTGGGAGACAACAAAGGTTGAAATATTTCCCCACTCCCTGATATTCTGGGAGTGAATAGCAAAGGACCACCTGCCCTAACATGCTCCATATAAGACCAATCTTCATCTTTTCTCCCTAACTCAAATGAGACCCACCTGCATGCTTCCTCATGAATCTCTTATTTACTTGCTTTTATAAAACTCCACTTTTCTCTCTTTTCTTTGAGACATTTCTCACTAATAAATGGTCTCCCCTATTGGAATAGCCCAAATAAAATCATCTCTTTACTTGTCCTGTGTATTTTGCGTTTCATTCTAGCTTGTTTCGGGAATGAATATACAAACAGACAATGACCGGGCTCTACATACAAAATAGAACTCTGACCCACATCCTGTAGCAACCTGCCCCAGGAACCAACCCATTATATGTAATAACCAGCCCAGGAAGTCAGCCTGCTGAAAGTCATTCTTGTAGGAAGGTTAACTGCTATTGTGAGCAACTATTCAGGGATTCAAACAGTAACCCCTGCAGCAATCAGCCCTAAATGACCAGGATTTAATTAATAACTTACAACTTCCTTTCAGTTTTTTATTCTTGCTTCCAACTTAGGATCAATAAGAGAAAGCCAAATACGCATCTCTAAGTAATCTTGTAAGATGGTTTGCTTCCAGTTGGCCAGCCTTCCTTCCCCATGCCAACAGCCTCTAATCAGGGTGCACCTGAAACCTTTCCTTTTTTCCACTATGAAGCTTTCTCACTTCTCTTCCTGTCTTTGAGTCTTTGCCAAAACGCAAATAACTGTGGTTGAAACTCCTTCAATATAGCAAGCTCAGAATAAATAGCCTTTGTTTGTTCTCACTTGGTTGGTCTCTATTTATTTCCATAGTTTGACAGAACTTTACTAGTAAATTTCTAAATATCCTTGCATGAATAATAATGTCACAAAGCATGAGCAGTATCAAAATTATTTCATTACAGCTTTACATAAATGGCAAAGCATTTGCTCTTGCTTTTTTGCCTATATATTTATCAAGTAACTTTATTTTGATGCATTTTTTAAATATGATTAATAAATATGATTGGAAATTGGAACCAGTAGCTAATTTCTTTGATTCTCTTATTTCAAATATTTACTTCTATCTAATTGTTTATTTTCAATAAATGTTTGGCAGGAGTTTTTTTTTTTTTTTCACTGTCATAACAATGCAGTTTTCAGTGAAATTCACAGAGTATGCCATTTTATTTTCATCAAATTAACATGATTTAATTAAGAATAAATGTTACTTTACATTATTCCTACCAAACCTCTAAATATTTTACATTGCACTGTTTTCCATATTGCTGTCTGTGGGGCAAAGTTACTAATTAACAACAATCTCAAGGTAGTACCTTGGTTGAACAGTTTCAGACACAGTCTGTTTTTTACTCTTATGGTATTTCAAACTTTGCAAGATAAATTCTTGTCAGCTGGAGAACATTCATTTTCATTGCTTCCTTCTTTTTTTCCTACTGTGAGAGTTCTGCCTGTTTTCTTCAGATGGAAGAGGAAATGATAATGGGAATAACAATCCATGTCACGCTAGAAGCAGCAGCATCTATTAAAACTCCTCCAGCTTTTCTGCAGTTCTAGTATGAGAGGAATACGTACATCAGTTATTATGGGCTTATTTTCATGTTGGAAGTAATACAGGACTGTATTTACCTCTATTAAAAGTTCAGAATCTAAAGAATTGATTAAAGATAAGAAAGAGTATATGATTAATTATGTTTAATTTTGTTATTTCAATTTTTTTTAGTTCTAAGTAAAATGACAACATAAAACTTTTGCCATTTGCACTTCTAGTCAATTTCCTTCCCAACAGGTGGCTGTTTTGTGAAATCGATTTAACCTCAAGTTGTTTTGAGTGTAAAGGTTGGAAAGGCAATAGAGAAAGAGATGGTTTTTGACAATTACTTGAAGTAAGTATGAAAATAAACTTGGAATACTTTCTATTGCCATATAAGCATATGTCATAGGGGAAATGTCAGTCCAAGTCATTGGCACAGGAGAATCAGTAATGTGCAACTCTCGGTGAATCTGAGAGTCCACACTTACTACCCAAAAGCAAGCAGGGAGGTTGGTGCTCATGAACCTAAGCTGAGTAAGGGGTGCCCATCCGAACCAGTTGCTCCATGAAATCAAAGTCCTAATTAGTATTACTATTAAATCGTTTTTTAAAAAATCTTCAACCAGCAAAATGAACTAGATCGAATCTGAGGTCAGGTTTTGATATTCGGATGTCCATCATCAGAATCCTTTTAACTATTAAGCACATTGGGTCAAACTGTGTACAAACGCTTTGAACCTGGCGTCAGTTCTCTGTGTCTTTATGACAGATTTACATGAACACAAGGCACAGGACATATTGTTTCTGATATACTTTGCCAAGGCGTTCAAGAGAATAAAGTTCTAAAATAATTAAAATGTTTACTGTTTAATGGGTATAGTTTTACTTTTGCAAGATGAAAAGAGTTCTGGAGATTGCAGGTTGCACAATATGAATGTACTTAACCGAACTGTACACTTAAATGATTAAGGCGGTAAACTATATTTTGTATATTTTTCCTTAATTAAAAATCAAATAAAATAATTGGAATGTACTATTTAATAACTACTAACTTAAGGGTCCCTAAATACATCTCTCTCTCTACATTTGTACAAATGGTCACGTGAGCCCATCGACTCTAAATTTACCATTGTATTAACTTTCGTTACTCTTGAAAATTATCTCCACTTTTTTCCCAATCTCTTACTAAATGAACTGTTGAAATGACATTTCTAGGTTGCCCATCAATTAGAGGCAAACTACTTTTCATCTAGATAAGCTAAGAATTTCTTTTTTTTTTCTTTTTAGAGATTTTTTTACTGCTTTATGAGAAGTTGCTGGGTTGTTGATGAGAGAGAAAAAGAAGTAGCAATGAAAAGGGGAGCCCGGGAGGAGAGACTTAATAAAAACTGCCGAAAAGCCTGGTTTATGCTTAAGAGTTGCTTCTTCTCATGCTGGTTTTAGGCTTACCTAAGAAAAAAGCCTCATTAAAAAGTTTGTTTCCCTGCAGAGTTTAAACTGCCTTGGGAAACTGAGCTCTAATTTAGAGAAGACAGAAGAGAAGAAAAACAAATATAGAGGAAAATTGGGCTATTCTACTGATGTTCTAACTCTGATTTTTCTTCAATATGTATTGTTTCTATTTTATGGTGACTTATGTTTTATAAAGCCCATTTGAACCCATTATCTCAATTAATTTCATTGCTTTACCACAATTCTGAAATAGATATTATTGTCTTTACCTCATAGATAAGTAATTTACACTGAGAGGAGTTCCCCGCCTGAATTCAAACAGCTAGGGAGTGGCTGAGAATCTACCTGGGATCTTTTAACTCCAAGTCTGCTTTATCTTCCACTCTGCCCACAGTTAAGGCATGCTGTTTTAGTCTTTGTTTAACATTTCCTTAAAGGTACAAAAGTACCTGTTTCTTAGTATTGACCACTTATATGTCACGAAGGAAAAATGTCTCCAGGGTGATTGCTATATGCAAACGGATAAAATAACAGGTAACTGCCCACTTGCGGACCATAAGTAAAGGGTGATTTATTATAAGTACTCAGGGGAGATTTTCCAGAATCTAAAGAGTTGCTCACCACCGTAGCTGGGTCTGGCTTTGACCTGGAACTGGAATTGGAAAACTAGAAGGAACTTTGAAGTCCCCTGTCCCAACTCTGCCTCTGGCGCCACAGCATGCTCCGTCTGTCAGGTTTTCTCTGTCACCATGTACTGCTCTCCCAGAACTTCCAAAAGGGCAATTCAAAAATGCAACTTCAGCCCTGGCATCAACTCACAAGGCCAGTGCTCGCAGATGAGGGACCCGTGCTTGTCATGTTCAAATTTCCTATTTCTAGGGAAGAGGCTACAACTGATCAGATGTGTATCCACTATAATGATCAGAGTAGACCCTTTACTCTGGAGAGTGAACGAAATGAGAATATCTTCTGGGCCATGGCCTAGTTCAGCATCTGTGTATCACTTTAGAAAATAAAATAAAAATTCAATAAATAAAAAATAAAATAAAAATCCAAGATGTCACTACTATAGACAATGCCATCATGAACATCAGAAAAATATAATTTAAAATGAAATTTTAATTAACACTAGTTAAATTGGCAAAAATTGGAAAGTCAGAGGTAGCGAAGTAGATGGGCAAATGGGAATCTTAAATGTTGGTCCATCCACATTAGTGAGGAATCTGGCTATATCTATAAAAGTAGGTACTAGGCTTCAATATGACCCTAAAATATTCCTTCTAATTGTAGTTCCCTAGCAAAGCTCTTGCTCATGTGCAGTCCACGTGAACTAGACGAACTACATGTAAAAGCTGCCATAATGGTGCCTCTAAGTGGAAGAGAGAACTTTGAAACTTGAGAAGGAGGCAAGGGAGATATGAACTATTACATTTTACATTTTTTATGTAAAATATTTGAAGACAAAATAATAAAATATTAATATTCATGAATTCCAAGTGGAGAACAAGACTGTTAATGTGTTTCCTATGCATTTTAATATTTTGTAAGCTTTATAATAATAAATAGGAAAATAAATAGAGCATAACCTTTTTTCTGTTTGAAAGTTAATAGGAAACATTTTCTCACATGGCAATCACTTCCCGAGGATTATGCCCACTCTTCTAACCTTAGGCTCCACTATTATTCTCACCACTTGAGACTTTGACATAGAGGTGAGCAGCCTGAGGAAGGAGAATCTGTACAAAGTCTTCTGCTCGATTTGGGGGAGGGGGACAGTAGAAAGTGGTCTGTAAGGCCAGGTTCCCAATGCAGAAGTGCCACTGATGCTGGTGGGATTCATTGCTGCCATAAAGTAAAGCTGTTCGCTGCGGGACAAACTATTGCATCCAGCCTTTGGTTGGGTAAGAAGCAGTAGAAACAGCAGCTCTGGGGTGTAATTTTAACTTGATTTTTGGAAACCTAACTTCACATTAGTGCTGTATTCTCAAAAATCTGTGAGCCATTCAACATCTTTTTAATCTTCTCCACTGTAAAATGTAATACAGATTTATAAAAATGAACGTTGAATTATAGCTTCATGAAATATTATAAAGATAACCTTAGCAATCACTACCCAGGGTAGGAAATAGAATTTGTCATATACCCTATAAGCCAATCACCATCTCTTCTTTCTCCTGAGAAGTAACCACTAACCTGACTTTTAAAGTCATTGCTTCCTCACATTTCTTTACAGCTTTATTACTAGAGTATGCGTCTCTAAATAGTATAGTTTACCTGCTTTTTTAAAGTCTCTTTTCTTTTTTTCATTTTTAAAATTAAAATTATTGGGGTAACATTTGTTAATAACATTAAATAATTTTCAGGTGGACCCTATTATGATCTGACATCTGTGTACTCTATTGCCTGTTCACCACCCAAAGTCAAAAGTCTCTTATATTTCTCCCTTCTCTCTTTCTACCCTCTACCTCCCTACATCTCTACCTTTACCTCTTCCTCCTCTTTTTCTCTCTGTCTCTTTCTCTTCCCTTATTTCCCAGATATTCCAGATTATCTCCCTTTTTTGGTAGAAGTCATCCTCTTTCCAGATTTCTGAATCTTTCATGAAGGCCGGAATTGTCATTGTTTTTAATAAACCTCTTTTAACCTGTCAAGTCAAGAGTCAACTTTTGCAGGACTATACCTAAGACATGATAAATGGAATGGAAAAACTAAAAAGATCATCAAAATGAATAGCAGCTAAATTCTAGGTTTGGTTAAATCTGAAGTGATTGATATTAAAAATAATTCATGAACTATCACCACCCTGTCACGTTAGCCATGTTTTGTGATTTTTCACAATATCTAATAAAGTCTCATAAAATCTGACTTCTTATATAGATTTACTATTTAAATAGGTCAAAATGATCTCTGAGTAAAACAATTTGTCAGAAAGAACATCTTTGTTTCTTTACAAAGAAAACAGAAACAGCTAAAGAAATCTGAAATTGTGATAAACAACACAGCATGGTCAAATATAACCTTACTTAAATCCTTTATTTTATCCTGATTGCTCTACTAACTGCAGTTGACTTGGTCATAAATTCAATTTTCTTATCAGAGCAGAAATGTGATACAGCATAGTATCTGAACAAATTACTTTGAAGTCTAAAAAAAAAATGATGTAGCTTACCTTTACTTAAAGGCTAACTCTTCTTCAAAGTGCCTCACATTTCTGATGACATCTTTTCTCTCTTTATGTACGAACACTGGACTTTAGTAGGGACAGGGACTAGGAACTGGGAGTTCACTAGACCCATTTCTCAGTTCTGCTTTGTTCTGAGAATCTCCCTCCTTTTTCTCTGAGACTAATTTTCACTGTTTAACCATGCACATGGTTAAACATGACCACGATGGAGACCACAAGTTAGCATTTCCTACATTTAAGTGGATAACACAGACAGGAACTGGTTTTGAATTTAATGTTTATGTTTCCTGAGAGAGGATCTAATTGACTTATTTTGGGATAACAGCTGACTTCTGATCTACCACAGTTGACCAAGATGCTAGGGTCATGGTAAATGGTGGATACTCTGTGGGGAGAGGTCATTTTTCAGAAGAATATCACTCAGACAGGACAGATGTATCAAGATGGCTACTTGTATTTTGTGTTGCCTTTGACCATGTCTCTGTGTATCCATTCCTACATAGACATGCCACTCTGAGCCTATAGGAGAAATGATTTGCAGAAATTAACTTGGTTTAATGAGTTGATCTGGTATTAATCTTCTTTTCTTTCTACAGAAACTTTATGTTTCAGTGGGAAACTATAGCACACACTTCTCAGTTATCAGTTTCTAACTGGGCTTATTGTCATCATTCATTATTTATTTAACTCTTTGTTAGTCGTAGCCAGTTGATAGTGATTTTAATTGACTTCTCCCAACCCCGTGAAAATCCAGTTTTGTCTCCAATAGCAATTGGTCTCAATATTACTTTATTTCATCTAAATGTGAGCTCCTTTGACTTTTCCCTTGAATATATAAACATTTTCTTGGTTTTTCCATATCATGAGTAACATATCATGTCATAGTAGCAAAGTATTTTTACATCTGTATGAGTTGTGATTTTCTTTTTCTGGACATTACTCTCTGTCACCAATATCACTTTTCTGAGTTCTCTCATCATTTTGGTCAGGTTTACAGTAATCTAACCATTCCTTTTATCCAAAGTTTTTTTTATCTTAAAGAAGATACTACCTCGTGAGTACAGGGTCACGAATTCAAGAAACTTTGAATGAAATTAGAACTTAACAATCCTCTTGTGGCTTCAATTCTTGTGTTGAAATTATGGCTAGTGATTTATGCCTCCTCAAGGACCTTGCACCTTTCACTGGTGTGTTCTCAGGCCCTAAACAGTTTGTAACATCTGTTTGATAAATGTTTAGTAAATTTAATCAAGAATATAAACTTTAAAAAGTAGTTTCCTGACTACAAACAACCTTGAAAAACAAAGAACTAGTTGATTAAATCAGTAAGTTCAAGCTTAATTTTTATCATATTATGGCCCACAGGGAGCTGGGGAGGGAGGCAGGGAAGACAAATACAGTGAGTTCAATGAAAAGTTAACCACAGAAACCAACATTAACTCAAAACTAGAAAAGACAAATTCAAGAAAAGTCAGAACTACCTGAATCCTTTAATGCGTTAAAGGGAGAGATGGGAGCAGAAATAGCAAAGCTTGTAAAGAAACAAAAACAAAATAAACTTTGCTAGTGTTTACTTACCACCAACACAGAACTGTCAAAATGGAATGGCAAGAATGATCTGTATTTCTTCAGTGAGAAAATGGGAAAGAAAGAAGATGCCATGGTCTATTTTCTGTCTTGGTATTTTTGTTAAATAATGTCTTTCTGTCTATTCTCAAAGCTGTATAGGCATTCCATGTTACTTTTCCCTAGTAATATTTTAAAATTAAAGTCCAAACTTTTTTCTCTCCTTTTTTGAGAAATCTTCTGTTTAGTTTTTCCCAAGAGAGATGAGCAGGAGTTGGAAGACTGGAAAAAGAACCAAAATGCAAATTGGCAGATTATTCACCTGTCCAGATAATTTAGCACTTTGTAGTACAGAGATTATGCTGAACTTTACAATGTAAAAATTCTTTATTTACTATAGTAAATTAATAGAGATGTAACATTTTTAATATTTATGGTGCTTTCACTTTAAACATTCCCTTTCATTCTGACATTGTTACAACATGGAGAAACCACATGTCCAACTTAACTGATTTTTTAAAGAGTAAGTAGAGAAGGATTAGAAAGAGGAAGAAGAGCAATAATCTATTTAAAATAAAATTTTAAATTCTAAACTGCTTCAGAAATGACTTGCATCTTTGGAATAATTATTACCCATATTTATAGTTGATCAAAAATAAAACAAAACTAGAAGGTACTACTACTCCTCTAAATGTGGTATTAAAAAATAGTTTTCAGAAAATAGTAAATTATAACTCTTACATAGATAAGAAAATAAACATATGTTAAAGATTTTATTTTACTCATTTGTTATGAGGGAACAAAGCAGATGTTATTACTGATTCGAAGAAAAAATTAAAAGAGCACAGAATTTATAGAGAGTAAAGGAATGTCAAGATAAATTGCAAATGGGGACAAAACTGGATTATCCAAAAGGGAGGAAATCAATTAAAATCACTACCAAACAGGACAATATTTACGTATTCATTAGTTATCTGTAACTGATTAATAATTTTAAAGTAGTTCAAAGACAATGAACAGAGCTATAATTAATAACCTGGAAGGCTATACTGTAGACAATATATAGTTTTCTATTCACGTACACACAAAAAAAGTTCTACAGTAATTTTCTGTCACTGTAGAATGTAGAGCATATAGAGCATACAAAAGGAGCCCATGATACCCAATTATTACTAAAGGAGGGTATATAGTGTGCTAAATAAATGTCACTTATTTTGGATATTTTCTAAGAAAACCAAAAAAAATGTAGTAATATTTTAATGATCTCCTTCTTATCTTCACTTTTATGACTACTTCCATGTTCCCAATTTCAGTTTTAATTATTTTTTTCTCTATAACATATGCAAAGGAAGACTAGTGGATAGACAGGAAATTTGGTAAAAAAAAAAAATTCAAAAAGAGCAAATACATAAGCAATAATATAAAATAAAAATACACAGAATTATGAATATGTTCTGTACTAAAAGTATTCTACTTTGGAGGAGCAGGCTTTATCTAAAAGTATTTACTAATTAGAAAAGAAAACTGGTAAAAATTAAAACATGTGTTATTGGGAGCCAGTGATCCATTGCAAATTAACCATCTTGAATGATGAGGAAATCTGATATTAAGTAAAACTAGACTGGTTTAGCCTACTTATTGGTTTATCTGGTCAGTTGGTTGAATGTTTGTTTTGTTCCACTATAAGATATAAACTCCAGGCACTCATACTTTAACAGATACCTTCAAGGATAAAAGCTAAAATACATGAAAATGAATGGAAGCTAGAATGATTTAGAAAAAGACCAAAATATATTTTGAAATCTTATTTTATACAGAAAATCATACATAGATTATGTTGACAAATGATTTTGTCTTTTCAATGACTAATTAGATTAGTATAGAATTGATTTGAACATTTTTGTGTCAGTGGAATGGGGCAGAAAGTTCAGGGGAATGGGTAAAAAAAAAATCATGATTACATAGTTTATGTGGTTGTCCAAGTGGCTTTTCACATCTTAAGTGGGGCTATTGTAAATTTTCAATATTTTTCATGTAACTTATAGATCCTCTTAATCTATTATTTAAAAATATATGTAAACAGTTGTGGGTGAGTTTAATGTTTTATTTTACTATTATCAAATGAAGATATAACTCATATAGGAATTGTATGAGAAGCCACTAAATCCATACCTCTGCTTGAAAATATCATTGTGACTCCCCAAGATAATAGGAGAGTGACTCCAGCAATGTGATGGTAAATACTTATCACAAATGACTATGTCCATAACAAACTTTGCTAACAAAGCTCAGCATTCTTAACTGCTCAGCTAAGATATATTCTCAGAACATTATTTAATGTAAGGCTCCAGGCAGCTTTTACCAATTCATTGGAGTTGACAAGCAAGCTGTTTTTTTTCATTGTTGTTTTTTTGGTTTTTAGCCATCATTGACGTAGGTTATCAATTATTGATCCTATTCCACAGAGATAGGAAACTAAAAGAACCAGGAGACAGAACACCTGACTGGGAAAGGAGATGAGTTCTGTTTCCAAGTTTTCACACACAACTTTTTATTGGCTTCACATTACCCTTGCTTTAGGGTTCATTTGGTTGTCCTAACAATTATTACTGATCCCAAAGAGGCTCCCGTGGGGTCTTTGAGCATCCTAGAAAAATTGAAATAGCAAGAACTCAAGTGATGGTTAAGTGGGCAAATTTGACAATGTCAACCAACACCTATGCTATTTAGCATCTCACGGTGGGAGGCCACCTCCTCTAAAAGCACTCAATTTCAGATTTTGTAGTTTCCTTTCATATCTATCTTTCAAACTGCAGTAAGACTCTGTCTGATGTTCACAGATACTGTCACATTAAGTCAGCCCTTCATAACCACTCTGCTGATAAATTCTCCCTTCAGCATAGTACATCACAGCTTATCTCCTGAACTGTGAGAAACATAGATATCTTGGTTCATCTGTACCCACATTTTTATCCCTCTTTCTTGATCTTATAGTATAGCAATTCAAAATGTAATTATGCTTTTGGTTCTCCTTCTTCATTCTAAATATCATTATTCCTACATATTATACAAGTTCTTCATCTTCATTTTCCATTCTTACGTTCCCCCGCAGTGATAGTCAGATATCAACCTGTAGATCAATCATAAGGTAAGGGTAGTGATACAGGTATTATCCAAGCTGGATGGCATCAGTGACAAAGAGATTTGGTGTCAAATCTCCTTCTTACACAACCGTCCTTGGAGCCTTAACACTCCCCTGTCTTCCTTTCCCTTTTTTCATCAAACACTTCAAAGAAGATGTTAAGTGCTACACAGAGGAGATGATAAAATACTAACTTCCAGGGCTTCTTTGTCCAGTGGAGAAAATAGATATCCATGAAATGATTAGAAACGAAGTGCTGTGATAGTGTTGTTATAAAAGAAACTTTAAAATACTCTGTGGGGGAAGAGGGAATGCATAAAAACTTCTTGGATATGTCAAAAAAAAAACCCTTAATCTCTTCACTTACACTATGCTATTAAATTCCTAAAACATCATTTTATGTTTTAAGGTATTTTGTGTGTGTTTCATCTTAATTTGCCTTCAGTGCTCCTTCTCTTTTCTCTGTGTTCTCCTTTATTTTCCATATCCTGGTGTTTTGAATCTGGGGCCTTGCTGAACCCTAAATGGACTGCCCCTTCCTGGGCGAGCCAATTCATAGAGATAGGAAACTACACACTCAGAGTATACTTTTCAAATACAAATGAACCAATCCAGAGCCCACACTCCAGCCTGCCTACCTATAAGACTCTCATACTCACAGCCACTATCCATCTACCCTAATCACCCCAGGCCTAGGTACGAAACCCTAGGAATAGCCCCTGTGCCCCAGAGCCCACTGAAATTATTCAAACTAACCAACCTGGCTACCCTGCTTGCTCATGACAAAGGCTTTCGACTACAGATTCTCCCTCTTTCTCCACCTCTTAATCAATCCAGATGTTTCCCTGTGTGTCCCCTTATACCTCACCCATGGCTTGGCATGTGCTTATTTCTTGGGAACTGTGAACAATAAACTACCTTTTCAGTGGCAGCCATTTTCTAATCTATTGGTCTTATTATACCTCAAATTGTTATTAATACACTATATTTTAAAACATTTC
This sequence comes from Rousettus aegyptiacus, assembly GCF_014176215.1. Taxonomy (NCBI): domain Eukaryota; kingdom Metazoa; phylum Chordata; class Mammalia; order Chiroptera; family Pteropodidae; genus Rousettus; species Rousettus aegyptiacus. The sequence continues at coordinate 79,641,422 of NW_023416287.1, forward strand.
CTCTGTTTTCTTCTCCTTCTTTCTTACTTCCCGTCCTCTCCATTTTACTTCATTAGGATAGACACTGTGATTTAAAACAAAAAATTATCAAAAAATAGGCTCTTCCTTAACACACAAACAAGAAATTCTTGTCAACTACTTCTAAGAGTACTTTTTTTATATATATACTGTTTGGTAGAACAATAGAGAAGAAATGATTTCTTTTGCAAAAAAAAAAATATATATATATATACATATTTACATATACTGATAGAGTTAATGACTTTTAAACTTAATTTATTTAATTTTAAAAGAGAAATTCTGATTAAGCTGCTACTTTTTTAAAGCTGAAAACCATAAGTGAATCAAAGATCTTAGTCAATAAAAGTAGAGAATAGTGCACACACACACACAAACACACACACGAGGGGTGTGTCATAGGTGGATATTAGAATGGACTGAATGTGTTCAATTTCTTTAAATGAAGCAGATTCCAAGATGAACTTTTGCCTCCCCTCCCCGCGACTTTTGTAGAATATTCAGTCTGAAAAATCACAGTCTGTTAAGGAAAGAAAAGAAGGAAAACATTCATTTAGTTTCCATTCTAAGACATTAGCTAAACACACCAAGTGTTTTATGCACAGATAGCTGCAAATTGAAATGAGGAAGAAAAAAAAGCAAAAGAACTGAAACAACAAATAGAAAAAAAGACTGTCTTCTGAATTATACACAAAGATTCCCTCTGGATATCCCAGCCTGCTGGTATTGAAAAACAAATAAGGTCTAGCAATTGTGGAAAGAACCTATTAAGCCAAGAGAGTGTCTCACTACCCATGGGCATCAAAAGTTCAAGAGCCCTCGGGCTCTTCTAACAGTTCTTTAAAAAGAGCAATGAACTTGGGAAGTTCCACTGGGGCAAAGGTTTGGGAAACAAACAAAGGCAGCTATGCCCTTCCGGTGCCAGAGCTCGTTTAGGTGTTTTATATTCAAGTGAAGTCAACAGGAAAATACCACTACTCTTCACGTGTGAAATGAAAAGAATGTGAACGATCACCAATCGTTAAAATAAAAAGAAGCCAAAGATAGATCTTTATGATCAAATAGCTATTTGCAACCTAAAAAAAAAAAAAAAAAGCAAGCACTTGGCCATGTCTTATCCTGCAAAGCGCATTAGGCAGAGAGAATTCATTATTGTGAAGTGTCAGTTCTCCACTTCATCATCAATCAAGCTGAGCCTTCGCTTAGATCACAAGTATAGCTGAGCATGATAGGATTCGGTTGTTTAAAAAAGCAACCTGGAAGAGAAGAAAGAGGCTGGAATTACGGGCTTCACCCAAGTTTCAGCTTCACCCAAGTTTACTAGAAGTATGTGCTTTACTCACCATGCCTCAGCTACTTCGCATATAAAATGGGAATAAAAGTAATTTCACTGTCTTCTTCACTGTACATGAAGGTATATTGTAAATTGGTAGGTTCTATAGAATTGACAATTTTGTTATATATAAAATTTATAAAAATAAAGTAGTATTATTTGGATTTAAAGGAGAAATACATTATACCAAATAGATCAAATTTCATATTTTTGCATAGGTAGCTATCACAAGGCTAGGTAAACAAATATTTCCTGAATTATCAACTAATGATCTAGTTGTCATCCTAAGGTATCACAAAAGTATGCACTTGCTTACCTACTATGGCCCCTTTTACAACACCTAGGGATTCCTTTTACTATTCTTATCCAGTACTTACAGGATATCTACACCTGATATCTTTTAGTGGTCCACTTTGGGATATCAGCATTAAATTCAGTCACCCAATGTGAGAAGACTGCTCTGGATGTGTTCTCTCTGATGAGGTGTCCACTGAGGATGGCTAAAATAGGCATACCGAACCACAGGGCTTAAATTATCATGATCTTTTGGAACTGTAAGAGAATTTAAACTTCCTTATTAATAATGTTTGGTATCACTTGAGAACTCACAACCTCATTCTTTACAGAACACTGGTTCATTTGGGCTCCCGAAAATGATTTTGAGCTTCTGGATCCTAGTTCTTGAGGACTGAGACTCTTGTCCTCCAGACATCTCATTTTGGTTCTCTCACAATGAAAGAGAACTTCCTTACATAAGATTTTTTTGTTGTGGTTAGTTATTGTTTACAGCACAAGCAGTGTGCTTTTATAAATAAGGAGAACAAAAATCAAGCTAGGTTTTATAGTGTTATTGACAAACATTAAGTTGTAAGAGTCAACTCTGCCCATCATATGGCCATATGAGAGAGAGAAAAAAAGTATGTAGCAGGGAAAGAGGTGGGATGGGGAGGGGAGGTGTAGCAAAACTCAAAACCCAGCATATCTGGTTAATAAGTTCTGGTTGTAATTTTAAGTACTTAGGTGTGCCAAATTTCTCAAGTCTATACTCCAGTGTTAGCTCTGAGCTGATGTTATTCTTAAATAAAATAAAACATTGCCAGCCAAAAGCAAAATGAAACAGATTCACCAGCTGTGAGCATACTGCTTACAAATTAAATTTGGGACCAAAACCATTAAATAGTATAATTTATGACAACTCAAGAAAATAAGTTTTGAAAAACAGAGGTCTTATTAAAAAAATAAGCAGATTCAAACTGGATCTCTCTCCTCAATAAGAGTGCAAACATTCTACAATATTTTCTTCCTTTTCCCAACCATCTCAAACTTTGCATTTGGACCGAGTAGATATTATTTTTCTTTACTAGGAACAAGCAGGGACTAAGACAAATAACATATAATTTGCTTCTCTCTTTCTGGAAATCACAGCCTCATTGTAAATGGTGCCAGGGAGAACAGTAAGGATTAACACCTTCAGATTATTTTTATTGTCTGTGGCTGTGAATTATTTTATTTGTCAGTTTGGATAAATAGAATATATTTAAGCAGCTGAGTTATATATGCCACTAAGTACTTTTTAAAAAGAAGCTGCAAATTGTTCTTGCAATGATCTTGAACTTAGGGGTTAGTCTATATAGTAAAACTGAAAATGGATCCCGGAGCACTTGCATAAATGATTCCGATAGTTTTCGTCAATTATTTTGGTAGTTTATGTATTCGTGGACATGTATTTGGTGTATTGAAATGTGTTCTGGGAGTGAAGATGTTGCTTTAGGAAATTGAATACAATTTTATTTATTGCCTACTACAATATTGCTACTGAGTGAAACACTAGGAATACAAAGATTTAGAAGATGTTACCTTTCTTCAAGTAGCTCAGAGTCTATTGGGTTATTTATATAAGTTCTCTATTCCATATTTCATATATACCCGAGTAAATCCTTAGAAAAGTCATCGAAAAATGCAATGTAAAGACAGTCTAGTATGAGTTTTAATAGTTCATGACCATAGACTAAAGAAAAGAGGGAAAATTTACTGCCGTGCATAAAATTAAAGACATGTACTCCTTTCTACACAGAGGCAAAAACATCTTGAAAGGACAGAAGAAATGTTTATTGCCATCTTCATCATATCAGTAATTTGAGTGTGCATGAAGTAAATGAAGCCCTAACTATATTTAAGAAGTGATTTAGAACTACTCGTTGTGTTTGGAAAGGAACAATAACTTTCACATTGCCCGGACATATTTAGGACAATTAAAATCCAAAATACATTTCCCTGAAACATTTTAATTCATAATCTCCCACCATCTTTATTTTGTAGTAGAAGGCCTATTAATTGCAGAGTTGCTTCAAGAATTAACAGAAAACACAGTATTGGGATGTGTCTTTTTATCTTACTTTGCTCAGGTAATAAAATACATACATATTTGAAATCCTAAAAATTAAAACAAATGTAATGCTTTAAAGCTACAAAAATAACATCTGAAATGAAAAGTAAGAATTAGGATAGACACATTTTCTGGAGATTTATTTGACCCTTCACAGACAATTTCATGGATTGGCAGTCTAGTGACTTAATTATATGTAATATGAAGAGTAACAAAATGTTCACCTTACCCACCAGCCAAAGGTGTCGTAAGATTTCCAAGGTTCAGGTTAAAGCACCATTATAAGACAAATGTATGTTATACTTTATCTATAATTAATATTTTTAGTTATACATCATCATAAAAATGTAATTTTCAGCATATTATAAATATTTTAAAGTAATAGGATCATTCCTTTAAATGTCTTCAATAGGATGTAAATAGCATAGTAATTTCATATGCCTCAAAATCACATTTTTACTTTATTCTTCTACCAATTTTTATTATAATGTAATATTTTCCTCTGACCCTAAAGCTCTATGATATTATAAAAATTAATCTGGATTAAGTTTTAGTACTATTATGGTTAGTATACAATTATTCAAAACAAATAAATACATTAGATATTATACTTTTTAACCTCAAAATAGAATTGAAAATATTTTTCTTAATGATATGGGTGGAAATGGAGATTATGGTATCTTGATTAAAGGAAATATCCCAGACACCAATATTTCAAATTTTCCCTTTATTTTGTCTTTTTTTTTTTTTAATCTTGGGGCAATGAAGCATAGTAAGATTCTGGATGGGTGAGGTGGAAGGGGAAAAGAAAAATTGATTGACATCTCAATTACAGATACTTTAGGCAAATCAATTTTAGGAAAGAGTAGATATAGAAATCGAAGTTCTGGAAATTGATTCACTTATTTTTATCCATGCCAGAGTACCCCTAAGAGAGTTTTAATATACTTCCAGGGATAGGGGTTCCTCATTTGAACTGCTGGCATAGGTACAACCTAGGAAAGCATGTTGGAGATTTTTTGCTGGAAGTGGTTGATATTAGTTGAAGACCATATTAAATAAAAAATTATTCCAAAAAGAAAGGGACTGAATAGGATAATGTTTTACCAAAGAAAAGCTCAACAATTATCACGATTTTACCATGTTTGACCCCGACTGCCACTACTTTCCTGCATGTTTATTCATTTTATACTCTTAAATAGGAAACAAATAAGTTCTTGCAATCCTTGAGAAGAGATTGGATGAGATAAGCTCTAATGGAAAAGGGGAAACATACAATCATTTATTAGATTTAATGTTTGCTGTGTTAGCCTTTTTTTTTTTTCAGCTAAAGAAATACCAGAGGGCTTCAAGTGAATCATCATTTATCTTATGTCTTATCACAACTAGACTTAATTATCTCTCTGTCAATTATTTTAAAACCACTTGGCCCTCCAGCCTTGTATGAAAGTTGTGTTGGCATGGTTACCCAACACATTATTCCAAGTGTATTGATCCTATAACTCTTCAAAGCAATAAATTCCTTTTCTAATACCAGCCCAATCAAGGTTCAAAATTATAGACCATGATATCAGTTTCTGGTTATAGAAATTCATTACCATGATGAGCTTTCAGAAACTAATGGCTAATTTCTCTAAACGGCTGTTAAAGATTCAACAGAAAATATTAAAGAAGGAACATACAGGAGGCATCGAGACAGCTGGATTAATAGTGGATCAATGAATGTCTTTTATAAATATATCAACTTTCAAGTCTAGCATCTCACAGAAGCCCTAGGCTGAATTCTACAGCAAATATTTCTTCAAGCAAGAAGTACTCACACCTGAGTTTATCTTTGGCATAAATTTGCCCCTGCAGTCAGGGCTCTCTTGTCTCAGAAAAACAGGTCTCAGAATTGTATTTTCTGGAACAATTTGGAGATGTAACTGTCGTCAAGATCAGATATAAGGGTAAACAAAATATGGAGAGAAGAAATGGATCTGTTCAAAAAAATTGCACAGGAAAAGGAAGACTGGAAACAAATAGCCTAAATCAACAGCTATGTCATTTTCGTCAAGTCTCATAGCCTCTCCGCATCTCAATTATTTTATGTAGACCAGTGGTTCTCATTTGGGAGTGGTTTTGCTCTTGAGGAGTATTTGGTAATGTGAAAAGACATTTTTGGCTGTTATAATTTGGAAGAGAGGTTGCTACTTGCAGTTAGAGGGTAGAGATCAGGGATGATGCTAAACATTCTACAATGGACAGGACAGCCCCCATAACAAACAATTATCTAACCCAAAATGTCAATAGTGCTGAGACTGAGAAACTCTGATATGGAGGTTGAAGGTTCAACTTGCCCTGTCTATATTGAGGAGTTGTTTTGAAGATAAAAAGGAAAAGGACATGACTGTTTAAGGAGTCCATAAAATTATGTAATTGATGATATTATCATTACCATACTATTTATTCCTGTTACTTCTTAAATTTCTACCCTTTACAAAGTCCCCAATACCTTTATACTCCACCCTTTACAAGATATCTCAGCCTCTTCCATTCAGCTCCTTGCTCAGGTCTTTCTCTTCAGACCTTGTTTCTCCTTTCCTGATTCCCATGCTTCATCAAAATATCTTTATTAGATGTTCTAGTTTCTCTGGATATTTTTAGATGATTAAGTTTTCTGAGAAACTACTTTGAATAGATGGTTCAAAATATAACTGTTGTTGGTAGTTTAATATGTATCCAAATGAAGTTTTAAAAATTAAACATGAAGAGAATTTAGATTTCATTTTTTGCCGTGATCTTCTAGATGGTAGAGTCCAAAGGTTCTGGGGAAGCATTGCAATAGAAACAATGAGGCAGAATGAGAAAAAGTAGAACTCGACTGTTATTTATTTGAAATATCGTAGCCTTTTGCAAGCTTTAATTAGACAAAAGAGTTTCACTACTAAGAGCCCCAAAAGCCACTAATCTCATCTGTGTCTTTTTTATAAATAAGGAACCTGAGGCTCCAGGAGCCTTAGAGATAAATAATAAGAAGTGAGAAATACAATAAATCACAAAACCAGATTTTCTAACTTCAGGTCCAGGGACCTTTCCAATCTGCCATGTCAGGTAATAAATATTGATTGCCTTTGAACATGAGGCTTTCATGGCCTAATGCAAAAGAATGAGTCATGTGAGATTTGGGGGGGTTGAACAGAGGTGAGAGAGGCATTTTCAAGTAGAATCTTTTAGCACCTTCATGTAACATACAGCCCACATCTGCTGACTCTGCCAACAGTCTGGATTTGGAAGTCAAATAACTTCAATAAGGAATAAACCAACTCCCCAGTCATTTTGCCACTCTAATTATTTTTTTTTAGTGTGGAATGAATGGACACAGTCAGGTCACCAGCATGTGTGTTCATCATGTGTTTCCAAACCAATCCGGGCATAAACATTCATCTGGGGGAGCTTATTGTAGAGCTACTAAGATCTCTGCCTCACAAGCAGTCAGAATCTCCAGGGCTATGGCCTGAAAATCTGTAATTTGGCATGGCAATCACTAGTACTACACAGATTCGGTCAGTTAAAAGGAGAAGATTTTAAATCAGGAGAATTAAATAGCTGACTTCACCGGTCTTTTCCTGATACCGTCATTGGATCAGTTAGAGTCCTCATAGTACCATAGAGCCACATTAAGCATTGCCTATAAAGGAAAGGTCTCCCCCTGCAGGAATGTCCATAAAGCTGTCACTGCGTCCTTCTCCACAGCTGGCTCAGTCCCGGCTGGAGCCTCAGGGCCATTCAGATCAGCGCACGTGCATTCTTCCTACAGAACTTAAAACCAATAACCACAAATGTTGAGCATCCATATGGCATTTATTATTTGTGCAATGTTTTATATTCATTTTTATTGGTCATTCCTGAAAATGACCCTCCAAAGTATATTTGTACCATCCTCCTTAGATGACGATAAATGAATAAATTGAGTTATGTGGAAGGTCTGGGTCACAGAGCAGGGACAAGACTGATTCTACCTCTAGGCTCCTAGTTCTTCCATATAATCTGCTCTACATTGCTTGGCTGGTGAGCTTCCATTTGCCATCCAGATCCACTCTCGTCTGCCCAGATAAGCTGACCTATATCAATGACTCCCTTCCCTCAGTCTTACATTTGAGTTTGGCTATTGCAGAGCACTGGAGAGAAACCCAAGAGAAAGAGATGACAGTTGGAGCATTTGTTTTTCCAGCTCTCCTTTGAAGGGGTCACATAAGAACAGCTGCAACCCTGGACCAAAAGTGATTGCTCCTTTCAAGGTCAAAACTCTGAGTGTGATTATAGTAATGGCTCCTTCACTGGCCCCTTCAGGCCTAAGATTGGTAATGATTCCTCCTCCTCCATTATCCTTGGATGCTACATTATTTCTTTTCCTTCCATAATATGTTACAAAATACATTATAAATTTTTAAATACTTGTAAATAGTAAATAGTTCCTTGTTATCCTCAAACTACTCAGTATGCTCTTTCCTTCCTTCCATTCTTTTTTTCTTTCCTTCCTTCCTTCCTTCCTTCCTTCTTTCCTTCCTTTTTCCTTCCTTTTTCCTTCTCTCTCTCTCTTTTTCTCTCTCTTTCTTTCTTTCTTTCTTTCTTTCTTTCTTTCTTTCTTTCTTTCTTTCTTTCTTTCTTTCTTTCTTTCTTTCTTTCATCTATTACCACATAGAGAGTCTATTTCTTGCTGGGACCCTACAGACTCAAATATCTATCTAAGGCTGCCATAAATTTTCAAATATAAGTTGTTTTAAGCAAATCTGATATATTAAAATTTAAATCTATCAAATCATAACAATTTTAAGAAAAAATGAACGCATTCTTTTTCGAATTTTGAAAAGGGTGCAATGTGTTTACCCCAATGTTCACACACACACATACACACACAGAGACGTTCACAAACTTTTACTTAATGATGGTTTCACAGAAGTCCTGAAACCCATCTGAAGGATCCCGTTTATGAGCACAAATGTTAGAGATGCCCTTGAATTTAATATCCTCATTTTATGCATGAAGAATGAAAGACACCTGTGTCAGGTGAAATATTTACTAGTAGAAATGTGACTAGAAGTCAGACCTGCCCCTGACATAAATGTTAAATTGAGATTAGTTACTAAAAAAAATTATATATATATATATATATATATATATATATATATATATATATATATAAAATCTCTCTCTCTCTCTCTCTCTCTCTCTCCGAGGGAGGGAGGGAGGGAGAGAGGGAGAGGGAGAGAGAGAGAGAGAGAGAGAGAGAGAGAGAGATTGATGCGAGTAGCACACCCTCAGACATTTAAAAAAATTACTCTTAATGGAACAAGCTGATTCACAAGAGAAGGTATACTTATAAGCATTCTCTTTTACAAGAAATAGATCAGAGCTTGGGAGTGGGAGCATAAAATAAAAAAAGGTGGAATTCTATTTTCTGAGTTATTTTGGTGATCAGTACAAACTCAGCTTCATTTTGGGCTTTTTGATAAGTCTAGAATTACCCAAAAAAGCGAAGGGCCCCTTATTTGCCAAAAGACGTGTAGGCAAAGCTGCCTTTTTTTGAGGGCAGAGAGAGGGCAGTAGCAGCAGATTTCAGACGCTGCCTCTGAAATCTAGTGGCAGCTTTATGATGACGTATGATGGAGAGGGCCTGAGCAGGAGAAGAATTAACCTCTGTAAATACCCTATTGTCTCCTGGCACCATCTACAGCTCTGCATACCCCAGAGGATGGGTGCCTGGCATAGAGGAGCTGGCACTTGGGTTGACTTTGCCAAGATGGCAGGTCTGAGCCCTCTCATCCAACAAGGAAGCCTGTGTAGCCACTGTTAGGAATTGGTAGATTCTCTGAAGCCAATAAAAATGTAGTGGAGTGGGTGGAGGTTTTCTCTTTTACCCACAACTTCAAAATCCAAAGACCTCAGAAATCCAATTATCATTATTATATTTTTTGCAAGTTTGATGCAAACTCATTCAGAGACAAAATCTGACCTGAATTGACTTGAGGCTATTTATAAGCTATGTTTATCCCACTCAGCATAAGTGAGCATAATTTTCTTGGCAAAGACATTATTTTATATACTGGGTATTACTTCAGACCCTATCAGTGATGTTTTAATAATAAATAGCTTATACATTATTGCTCTCTTCTAACAGACTTATTTTTAGAGCAGTTTTAGGCACACGGCTAAACAAAGAAGAAGGTACAGAGATTTTCCACATACCCTGTGGCCCTAAACATGTATAACCCCTCATTATCAACATCCAGCACCAGAGGGTATGACTGTTACAGTCAATAAACTGATATTGATGCATCATTATTGGCCAAAGTCCATAGTTTCAACAGGGTGTACTCTTGGTGCTATACCTTCTATGGGTTTGGACAAATGTATAATGACATGTATCCATCATGAGAGTCCCATGCAGAGTAGTATCACTGCCTTAAAAATCCTCTGTGCTCCTTATACTCACTGAATTACCTCTTTTAAAACAAATGAAATCTGGAAAACATCAGGCTCCAAGGTTCCGGACTAGGTTTGGTAAACCTGTATTTCCATGGAATACGGAGCTAGAAGTCTCTGGAATGGGAAGGGGAAGGACAGGCTCTCCTAATTAGCTAACTTTAGGAAAGAAAGGTCACCAACAGGAGCTGGCTTAGAGGCCCTTGAAAGCACTTTCTATCTGAGCTATCCATTCTTAATGTCTGAAATTCAACAATTTTAAAGTCACCCTCTAATTTTACCTGCTGTTAAATAGGCCCCAGATGCCATCAAAGGGAAACACTGAGAGCCCATGGGTCATGTACACTTACTGTGAGTTTTGAGAAGAGGAGTTCAGAAGTAAAGCCACTGGCTAATCCAGGAGAGGAAGTGCCTTTGTGGAGGACAGAAACGAGAAACTGTGTGAAAACGTGGTGCCAGCTCATTTTACCACCTAAGGATCAACAGATCCACCTCAGACAATCAAAACAATGCCTACTTGACCTGGTCCTGAGCAGACTTTCATATATTTAAATATATATAAAATATATAATTATCATATAATTATATTTATTGGAAATATAAAATTATTGATATTAGTATTGTATTTAAAGGAAAAAATGTTCACAGGTGAATTTTTGTGGTAGGAAACAGCAACCCCCAAACCCCTACGGGCTAAGGGTAATGACCCATAAACTCAAGGAGTCACTAAGCTGACAGAAGAGACAGAGCTGAAAATCACCTTTCATTGTTAAGTAAACTCAAATACGAAAACCTTGTGTTCCTGGATAACACTTTCTAAGACCCACTGAAAGTGAAAATCTATTATTAATAATGATATCGAAGAAGAAAGGGAAAGAGATAAGTTTACAGTAACTCTCTTTTCCCTTTGTCAGGAGAATCTGGTCGACACACTAGAAACTCTGCTGTGATGAAGGGATGTTCAAACTGGAAATTTTGGGGTCTCTTTGTCTTTCCTAAGGCACTTACACTCGACTGAGTGATGCCCAAAAGCAGAAATGCAGCGGGCCAAATGTTCTCCTTTCCCCACTGAAGCCACTACCTAGCACCACCCATGAGGATTCCTGGCCATCACAGAGCCATGTTCTCAAGCAGCCTCACTCACCCAGGCTCCACCTCTAAATGCTCTTATTTCAAAACAGAACTCCAGATCCTTAGCTGCCGTTCTGATTGTGGAGATTCCTACTAACGCAGAGTAATATTTGTTCATTCTTAGGGATCATCTGCATTCCCAAGGAATAGCTTGCTAATCAAAATGGATTTCTCAGAGTAGTACGGGAAAAGTTTTAAGCAATGGGATTTTCAGACACTTAGTCATTTTAAGCCTCTTTCTGTTCTTATTCAACTTTTCCCCAATAAGATTTGTCACCAGTAACAGAAACAAAAATAGCTTTATGAATAAAGGAAACTCGATCCCTTCCTTAATATAGTTTTACTAAAAAGCTGTGTGTGTAGAGCTCCTTGAAAAGAGATTATTTCTTGGGGAAAAGTGTTTGATTTGATCTTAGTCCTCAAATTAATAAAGTTAAGGGAATATCTCATAAATCAGATCATGTTTCTTAATAGTAAATTTTTTTTCTTATTAATTATTCATCATCGGTTGCTCTTTTTATGAAGACCCTTTAAATTAGCATACCTCAAAAGAGAAAATGAGAGCAGAGTGATAGATTCATAAAGATTTAGGGCCGCCAGAGAGAAAATCTATTGCAAGGGTTCTTAACTTCAACACCACTGGCATTTGAAGCTGTATAATTATGTGCTGTGGGAAGCTGTCTTGTGCTTTATAGGATGCTTAGCAGTATCCCTGGCCTCCACCCACTATCACTGCTGGTACCCCCGGTACCACCCCCACTAGTGACAACCAAAACATCTGCAGACTTAGACAATAATCCCTTGACAGCAAAATTGCCCCCAAGTTGGTAACCACCTGATACAGTCCAACCTCTTCATTGGAGATAAGGTATTTAAAGTCCAGAAGGAGAAAGATGCATCACCACATTTAATACTCTAGTTAGGAACAGAGTCAGGAGTGTATCACAGTTTATTATAATTCTCAGTCAAATATTTATATGTCATTATTTCATTCATTATACCCTTGAAAATAATTTTAATTCAACAGGTTCTCTCTGGGTTAAGCACATTTTATATTTATATAATATGAATTGAGAAATAAGAAAAAATACTCTCGATTCATAACTTCTGAAAGATGCTCTTATATTTGCCAATAAAATAAGTGTATTAGTTAGGGTTCAACAGAACCAGTAAGATAAGTATATGCTGAACTGTTTGATGTGATTACGGAACCTGAGAGAAATTCCAGCATCTGCTATCTGCAAGCTAGAGCCCCAGGGAAGCCAGTGGTATAGTATAAAGGCTTGAGAGCCAGAGAACCAATGATGTAGATTCCAGTCTGAGTCTAAAGGCTTGAGAACCAGAGGTACCAAGAGCAGAAGACTGAAGCTCAACTGGCCAGCCAGTCAGTTCTTCCTCCACCTTTTTGCTCTATTCTGGCCTTCAAAAGATTAGACTATGCCAAACCCACATGGAGAGGGCAATTTGCTTTACTTAGTCTATCTATTCAAATGTTAATCTCATCTGGAAATACCCTCAGAAACACACCCAGAAATAATGGTTAGCCAAATATATGGGCACCTCATGCCCCAGTGATGGTTGACACTTAAAATTAACCACCACAATGAATAAGTCCAACAAGCAAAGACAGTGGAAGAAAATAAAGCAAATATACTCAGCCACTTTTAAATCATCTCACTTCTAGATCCACCTTATTGTTACTATTCCACAAAAGCTTTGCTCTTCTCCTAAGCATTTCAAATTGCCACACTCAAATCAAAGCATCAAGCCCTTAAACATTCCCCTGAAAAGAGTAACAATGTGTCATTTCCCTTAGACTCTCCAAACCAGAATCCCTTGTCTAAATAGATCAAAGAAGATGAAACAAGGGCAGTGGTCATAGGGATGGAGAAGAGGCATAACCAGCAAGACCCGGCAACGACTGGCTATGGGAGAGGCAAAATCAGAACAGAGTGGACAGATCACAGTAACTGAACAAGTCACAAGTTGCTTACCTTCTCTGCACTTCAGTTTTCCTTATCCATAAAACTGAGACAATACCACATACCTAATAGGATTACTGAAAGGATTACATCAATTCTATTTTAAAACCCAAAGCAGAGTAGACAATAAATGGAAACTATCATTATAAGTATTATTAACAATAATTACAATGGTCCTAAAAGGGTCCCCTAGATGACTTGCCAAAATGCTCAGAGTCAGGAAGAGACTTGCCTGATGTTACATTATCCACTTGGTGGCAGAGCCATGAGTTGTAGCCGCTTTTGAGCAGCAGTGATGTACAGAACACGGCAAAGGCTACCTCTAAAGACCATTCAAGTGATCATGTCCTGGCATTTTCAGAGTTCTTCGGCATATAAATAGGGGCTAAACAGATTCATGAGAACCAGAAAACAGCACGTTTATCTGCAAAGATCTGCCAATCTTGAGGAAGCAATTAAGCCAAAATCTTAAGAAAGCAAGTAATTCATTCAGCAGAAACCTAAGAAGAGCCAACGATCAAATCTCTATTAGTATTATGAGCAGGAAAGAGAGGCAAGTCAGGAAGGGCTAAATAAGAAAAGTTCCTGCAGGATAAAAATTTAGAACCAGCTTATTCAAGATATGAGAGAATAACCTCATATTTTAATTCTTTTTGAAATAATTCCATTTGAAAGCTGGATATAAATGACATTGAATCTAAACCAGAATAAGAGTATTGTCTACTTTTATATTTTTGAAGATGAATCTCTTTTCTTTTCTAAGTTCAACAGATCTTCTTTGTCATTGTAGTTTATATTTCTCATAATATTCCTCTTTATCTCATAATACAGTACAAGTCTTATAGCACTAAAAGGAAATAGATTTCCTAGATGTTTCCACTTATTTACTCTAAGTAGGTAGCAATCAAAAATGCCCAAGGACAAGTTCCTTTGAATTGTTGGGTTCTGATGCGGTTCTTACTAGAAGCCACAAATCAAAAATCTCATATAAAGAAAAAAAATGACTGAATTGCTTTTTGTGTCTCAGATTTTCTTCTTAAAGATGAACAAATAAGTGGAGTTTCTGTTGTACTCTATCCCTTCTCCAATAGCTAAACTAAACCAGATATCGAATAGATCGGTATAGTATTCGGGCACCGTATAAAAAGGGTGATATATAAGTTTCTATTGAATGAAAAGAGCAGAGGAAACATGTTTCATTCATTGTGTTAAATTTATAATGTCTTTCATTCTGTTGAAGCTTCATAATTTTTTTTTTTGAAAACTGGCAATATGTCTATAAAGAGCCATCTTATGCTGCATCAGCTTGATCAAGATGTATCAGGCTTTTTTATACACACCAAAGATGCCTGAAGCATCAGGCCCAAGATATATTCACTGGCCAAATGAGACTGGAAAGAGATAGGAACAAATTTCCGATGGCCTAAATTAACCTGATCAGCAGAGAATTGAGCTTTTGAGTTCTGGAGTGACAGCTCAGATATGTTCCTTGAGATGATTTCTTTGCTGTTGTTTTTAAGAATTCCATTTGCAAGTCGTTTATGGCAACCACTCGAAAATATTTCTTAAGAGAGCACATATTGCTTCCTGTCAATCTAACATTCAGGGGGCCTACAATGGATGACCAAGATCTTAGGATATAATCTTATAATCATGCCATCTGAATTCATAAAAATTATGCTTTCCTTCCCCTCCCAGGTGGTCTTTTCAATAATGGCAAGTATCTTGAAAAAGACACATTTGCAGAATCATTGCCACTAGGACTAGGTCTGCTCAGAAGCCACATTTAAGTCTTTGATTATAATTCAAGGAGGGCCTTCCTCAATTGTTTCTATCATTTAGAATGAGACTTTTGCATTGCAGGGAGGTAAGAATAAGAATACACATAAGAATAGAAAACAAATACATAATAACATCATTCCTTTAAGCCCCAATAAAGAATTCAGAAAGTATGTTTTTAAAATATATTACTGAAGGAGAATGTAAGGATGAGAATAATAAGTTCTATTAAAGACACCACTTTCAACACTACTTGCCTTTTTCTTCTCCTCTCTTTTAAACATGATATTTCCCATGGACTCCTCATAGTTTTATTTGAACAGATGACGGTCAACATCATCTCTAAAGAATTATCTTCCTTTGTATTTTATAAACAATCACAAATTTGATTATAACTGAGATTTTTAATCCCACAGTAGCTGGATTCAAGAAAATGCTTTTCTTCTTCTTGAATGGGCCCATTGTATTATGGGTTGTTGGGACATGTGACAGCATGTTTGGACATGGAATAAGACCTCACAGCCACATCATGTATTGATTTGACATTGCAATTTTGAGTCCTGGGATGTAAAATTAAATATATATTATTACTTAATGTATTTTTGCTTTATCTACAAAAATACAGATCTCTAAAGTCTACAGAGTAAATGTCTGAAAATGCAATTTAGGAACTATCTTGAGTAAGATATTTTATGAATATAAAATGGAAAATGAAAATTTTAAACTAAGAATGAGACATAAAAACACATTAAAGAGATATATATAAAGCAATATTTCTCATATATGAGTATATAGGTACATCTTTTAAGAGAAAACATATAATAGATTTCCAATGTTAGAATAAATTAGTTAAATATGTACAAACAAAACAAAACGTGTTTTTAATGTTTATGCAACCATAAATCTAAAACAAATTTATAAATTAAAAATAAAACGATAGGATTAAAGACTTAAATGTAAGACCTGAAACCATAAAACTTCTAGAAGAAAACATAGGCACTAAACTCTCTAATATTGCTAACAGTAATTACTTCTC
The DNA here is from genome assembly GCF_014176215.1 of Rousettus aegyptiacus. Classification (NCBI taxonomy): domain Eukaryota; kingdom Metazoa; phylum Chordata; class Mammalia; order Chiroptera; family Pteropodidae; genus Rousettus; species Rousettus aegyptiacus. Next base: position 79,657,552 of record NW_023416287.1, read on the forward strand.
AGATATATCTGAAAACAAAAGAAAAAATAAACAAATGGGGCTACATCAAACTAAAAAGATTTTGTACAGCAAAGGAACCCATCAATAAAACAAAAAAAGACAACCGACTGAATGGGAAAAGATATTCACTTATGATACATCTGATAAGAGATTAATATTCGAAATATATAAAGAACTCCTTATACAACTTAACAACAACAACAATAAAACTAACAATCCAATTTTAAAAAGGCAGAAGACATGAACAGATGCTTCTCCAATGAGGAAATACAGATGGCCAATAGATATGTGAAAAGATGTTCAAAGTCACTAATCATCAGAAAAATACATATTAAAACACCTATGAGATATCACCTCACACCTATCAGAATGGCTGTCATCAATAAATTAAGAAACAACAAGTGTTGATGAGGATGAGGAGAAAAGGGAACTCTCATACATTGTTGGTGGGAATGTAAATTGGTACAGCCACAGTTTGGTGCTTTCTCTAAAAACGGTCTGGAGGTTTCTCAAAAGATTAAAAATGGATCTACCTTTTGACACAGCAATTGCACTTCTGGGTATTTATCCAAAGAAAATAAAACAATGATTCATAAAGATCCATGCACCCTTATGTTCATGGCAGCACAATTTACAATAGCCAAGATATAGAAGCAACCTAAATGCCCATCAACAGATGATTGGATAAAGAAGTCGTGGTTCATATATACAATGGAATATTACTCAGCTATTAAAAAGAAATGAAATCCTGCCATTTTTAATGACATGGATGGACCTAGAGGTTATTATACTGAGTGAAATAAGTCAGACAGAGGAAGAAAAACACCAAATGATTTCACTTATATGTGGAATCTAAGAAGAAAAAAAAAGAACAAACTAATCAAAGCCAGTCTCACAAATATAAAGGACAATCTGGTGACAGCCAGAGGGGAGGAGGGTTTGGGGGCTGGGAGAATGAGGTGAAGGGTTAAACAAGTACAAATCAATAATTGATAGATGATCAGGAGAATGGGAAGCAGGAAACACAGTTAGTGTTAATGTAAAGGCTAGATGGAGAGCCAGCAGACAGAAAGAGCAATTAGGGGGATCATTTTATAAACTATATAAATGTCTAACTAATGTACTGTATACTTGGAACTAATAATAAAATAAAACTTAAAAAAGAAATAGAGCTACAAAACCAATAAAAATCAAATAAGTAACAATAATTTAATGTTATATACAATGCTTTACTGACTCTACATCACTATTTACAATGTGAGCGTTGTATTGAATGAGAATGTGTATTGAATCATTTGTGTCTGACTTATCTATTCTATATTGTATCATTTTATGACTCATTTTTAAAAATTATATTTTCTTTATAATTTATTGCAGAATCTTGCTAAATATTTTTACTAGGAAGTGATAATAAATTAATAAATTAAAAGTGTCATCGCAATCACAAATACAAATAAAAATACAAGCATTAAAATTGTATGGCTGTTCTCTGTTTTAGGATGGTTTTCCATATCATTTTCTATATGCTTATAATATTCAAAATTCCAAATTTAGATATTGTCATGAAGAACTCAAGGATCTCTAAGAATAAGTTAAGGTGTTTGTATGTATGTGTGGGAATGATCCTTCACTTAAGGTTCTACCTAAGTACTCTTATTATTTTCTTATTCAGATTGTGATCCATCTTTTTCAGCAGCTCTATTTTACTATTGTGGATACTATGCAATCACTTTTTTCTTTTTCTTTCATTCTTGGTCATTAGATCTCAGGTTATAAGATTTGTCTGAATGATGGTAGTTCTATGGATAGGCAGCAATAAAGTTGTATGTTCTAGGAGGCTGACAGTATAGAAACGAGTGGGCAGCCACACCTATAGGAATTCTTGCTAATATCAGTTCCCTAATTATTGTCTCAGTTTCAAGAGAAAAAGAATTTGACTTGTAAATCTGCTTCTCTTAGACACTTGGGGTGCTGAAAATGTGTGTATCCAATGTTAGTCTTAGTCCAGAGAGCCAATATTATGTACAGATTAAGCTCCCCCTAGGATCCGACCACCTTTGGTCCTAACCAGGAGTTCCTGACAGAAGGATGAAGATACTCATCCAGCTTTCAGAAAATAAGACAGACTGTGAACCAGGTCTTCTGGCTGGGTCTTTCCTCAAACAAGTCCTAGTTCCTATTGGCACCCCATCATCCATAGATCCCAGGAGATATCTGTCTCAGAATAAGTAGTAGATCAAAATTGGATGGGAATAGAGGGGAGAAGGATCCTTGGATCCCTCTTTCCCTCAACCATTTTCTGAGATCTGACCAATTATTCATAGAATGAATATTTACTAGTCACATTAAGCTCTAATGGTCAACCTGATTGTCTTCTACTTTCATAATATAATAAATAATACAAATAAAATAAACTCTTCTGTTGAAATCAAGTTTTAGTTGGTAGGCAACAGAACAAAATTGTTTATTCTCTCTTTGTCTTCTTCCCTATTAATTTAACATACTTTGTAATTCAAAGAAAAATTGCAAAAGTATTTACTCCAATGTATTTTCTACATCTTACTCTAATTATTTCCCCATGTAATATCATTGGAACCTGAAAGTCTATTTTTTCTTGGTTGGTTGATTCTGTAGTTTAATTTTATTTTTCCTCAACTGCTTTACAAAAGTATTATTCTTATTGTAACATATATCTCATAATTCAAGATCTACTTTGGTTTGTTTCAAAGCATTAACCACTAATAAATTATGAATATATAAATACATTTACAACAATATATTAAAGTATTAATGAGAATGATCTATTTATTATTCATGAGAGTGATCTAAATGCTTGGTCCTTTGTAGATTCTCTAACCTTTCAAAAAATGGACTTGTAAAGTAAATGAATTACATTGCTAGCAGAAAGTAATGTTTCCCCTGAGTCTTATAAAACAGTATTTGAACCCACTATTTATATTGCAAATGATATATTCTGTGAACCTGGCATTGATTAACTAATAATTTCTAGCTGTGATGACCCACCTGAGCTAAACTAGAAGTAAAACATTTATATCAGATGAATATAATCAAAATATTTTCCTATAATAGGAATATGAGAAGATGAAGATAATACCTCTTAAAATCTGAAAATCAAGTGAATGATTATAATAAACTTGAGACTGAAATTTAGCACAGTGTTTGATGAGGTCTACAATTTATAAGAATTGCTTGTTTCATACTATTCAGTTTTTACGTTACTATTTAGGATAGAGACTTACCATTATCATTAAATATTCATCACAGGTTGAACATTGTATAATGTGGTAGAGCACAAAAGATGTATATAGGACTATATATTAGTGTATGTTAAACTAAAAAATATATACGAATGCCCGAATATAAGCGTTCAAATACTACTAACACTTATTTTGTCTGCATGCAGTTCTAAGGTTGGCAGGGAGCCATGCTCCACACAGTCTTGAACCCGGGCTCACAGTGACATGTACCACTGGCTAGCACCATTTCAGTACACATAAAGGGGAAAAGATCATGGTGGAACACTCATGGAATTATTAAAGTTTAAGCCTGGAAGACTCATATTATAAGCTCCTTCTTCTACTTCATTAGAAAGAACTTTGTTTCAAAATCACATTCAACTACAAGGAGAGCTGAGAATTTAGTCTAATAACAAGGAAACAAAGAGAGCATGGATTTTGGTGATTAGCTAGGAGATTCTGCCACAGACTGTGAATCATGACCACAAGGAATTTACAATCCCAGGGAGACATAATATAGCAACACAGAGCAATATATGTTGAGAAATCATTTAATATTAGACATAATAAACACTGGAGGCATCCAGAGGAAGGGAAAATCTGAATCAAAGTCAAAGCTTCAGAGAAAAAAATGTACGTAATCTGAAGATTAGATGGGTTTTCCACAAAGAGTCAAAGGGGCATTCCTCATTCATAGACACCGATTAGTGCTTACATCAATACTGCAGAGGTAAACCAGTAAGGGAGAACTCTGGAGATAAATGGTCCTGAGTTCAAATGCCAACTCTTCCTAGCAGTGTGACCTTGGGCAGGTCATTTAACCTCTCTGATTCTAGCAAGTTTGGGCAAAAAAGTACATCACCTTTTTAATCTTCACATCAACCTGTACTTAGCTGTGGCTACAGACTAAAAAAGAAATTTTCTTTAAACAGCAGGAGAAGGATTAGAAAACCTGTCTTTTAATAAGAATTCCAGGAGATACCTATAGCCTGGCAGTTTAGAAAACATTTAGAATATATAATCTACATTAATACCTTTGTTTTCAGAAAGAAATCTTGGCAGAGCAATCAGAATAGAAACTATGAAGTCACACAAACAGTTCGAATCCTGATTTTACCACTCGTTGGCTTATCAGTTTCTGTGATTATTAAATAGTGTTAATTCCTCCCTTACAAAGTTGTCCAACTTTTTGCTTTCCTCATTTCTCTCTGGCCACTTCTGTTTATTCTTTTCCAGTTTTAAGTTCTTAACTTTTCCTAAAAGTGTTATAACTTCTAGGTATCGTGTGGATCTTTTTACTTCTCTCTGTATAGATAGCCCCAGATAAACATATCCTTTCATGTGCTGTGATAGAATTCTCAATTTCTACTTCATCCACCCCTATTACATGCATAAACACACATACACACACACATTTCTTCTTCAGTCTTCTTCATATAAACACATGGCATCATCATCATCTGACTAATTATTTAACCCAAAACCCTTCAAGTTTCTTGTGGCTCTTCTGATTTCCTCATTTTACCCTTACACATATAAGCAATCTGTTACCAAAATGTATCTTAAATCTGTCTGTTCTCTCTATATTTATAGCCATCATCTTAGACCTAGCCATCACCAACACATCTTTTCTGATATTAAAATAGCCTCCCAACTGGTCTCCTTTCTTTACTCTTTTCCTTGTATCGATTCTCCACAGCTGCCAAAGGGATCTTTATACAGATGAAAGGAATCACATCACTCCCTTGCTTAAAACCCTTTGATAGCTTCCTATTATCCTTGCAAAACAATCAAACTCCATATCCTACAGAACCCTGAAATAATCTGACTTCTCCTTACTTCTTCAATCTCTCATTCTCTCCTATGCTGTATCTACCCTGTTTTTCTTTTCATTCTCTTAAGAAACCAAGATCATTTCTGTCCAAGGGCTTCTGAGCATTTGTATTATCCTCTTTTTAGTTGGCTGGATCCTTCATTTCCTCTAGGTCATAGTTGAGATATTACCTACTCAAAAAATCTCCTCTGACATCCAATCTAAAACAGACAGCCATATATTAGAGTATTCCTTCTACCAACAGCACTTGTCAAAATTTGTACTTATATATTCATATGCTTATTTACTATTTGTTTTGTCTCGCTACTTTCTCTGTTAGAATTTATTTTATCAACATATACCCAGTGCTTGCAACTGCTTACCATGTTATGGCTTCTCCAAATATAAATATTTAAGGTATGAATGAATCAAATAAATAGTAGATGTGATTTCTCCTACCCCGACCCCACCCAGTTCAGTAGAGTGGTAAAATGTAAAGGATCTAAACCTGAAGTCTCATTCTGGCTTCACCACTTTCAAGTCATACCACTACTTTAAAATGCAGTGCATAAGTAGAAAATCTAAAGCCAACAGATCAGGAGATGACTCCTATACAAAAATAGCTTATTACTCATTGTTCCCAAGAAGAGGGACATGACATACTGCATGGAGTCACATGAGAATCACCAGGGTCAGTCAGGAGGCAGAGGGAGAGGAAGAAGCTGTGTGCAAGAGCCTTGATTGTGCTTTCTTCAGGAAGGAAGGAGCGAAGCAGGGTAGGCAGGTTTACATTTGGCTAGTTTGAAAAATTCCAGCAGACCTTGTAGCATAAGGTTTCCCCCTGGTTTCTGGTACCTGGCCCTTGAGAGGTAGACTGTGAGAGCCTCGTAGATGTGGTGGTTGCAGTGTGGGCTCTGGATGGTTCAGTCTGTATTTGATAAACACTCACAGATGAGTTGTTTACTATCTCTAGGAATTGGCTAGCTCTTTCCAGTGTCAGTGAGGTCCCAGATGTCAAAGCATCAGAAATACAGAAAATAAAAGGCACAGTTAATACAATGACTTTGATGAGTAAGCCTCTTGACGTGACTAAATCTCAGATTTCACATCTAAAAAGTGGACAAAATAATGTTCTTCTCTGCCTCAAAATTTGCAGATAACAGATGTGAAGTTACTTTGAAAACACTAAATCCACTTACAAGGATATTTTATTCTTTTATAAAGAACAGCACATCGAGGGAGCTGCAATTTTCTTTGCATGCTTTTGATATCTTCGTAGTCACATTTGCTCCACTCTCTCCCGTCGCCTTCGTGAGACTAATGATGTGTTTATGTGAGAGAGCTGACTAAACCAGGAGAGAGGTCAGTCTGAATCCAGGGAGGACGGTGACACTAAACAGACTTGGCCTCATTAGCATCATCCTTTAAACATCTGAGATAAGCAGTCACTGTCATGACTCTAGGACATGAGGGGGGATAGGGCATGGGGTCCAAACTATAAATCTGTAGTAGCTATTTAAAAGCATTTCCTTTTTCACCATGAAAACTCATTGAGTTAGTAAAAGATCCAACAAAACAAGTAGAAATATTAGAAGAATTTTCTAATTATTTGAAGCAATAGAATATTTAAATTAAGAAGGATTTTAGAAACTAGGTGAGGTTATGACTATTTATGGAAAAATTAGATGGAGAAAGGGTCCTTTAATCCATCAGTCCCTCTCATTTCTTCACTCACCTCTTCATGAAGCTCAGATTCATTGGGAATCACAAATTTGAAAGTTTGGTCTCAGGAAATAGGTAAATTTCAATCACACTGCTTCTATTTCCTCTACAAAGTAGGGGGAGCTTTCATATTTTGAGAAGGAAGTGGAAGGAAAGGGAGAATTCGAACTTTGAGGGGAGAAGAAAAATCTAAAATGAGCACTATGCGTTGAGAGAGAGAATCAGTTATTAAGATTATTGTTTTTATAGAAGGTCTAGTCTGCTGTGTTGTATTACAAATATTCTTGTACATTCTTAACTTCCTTTTCCCCTCCAATCCTGAGTGGGTTCAACTCTTTGCCCTGAACAGCTAAACAAATAAAATTACATAATACAAGATTATAACTTCTGGGGTGGGGTGGGGGGAACAACCCAGTCTCCCCCACCAAACTCTCCACATGTCTTTTGCAAATCTTCCCCTCTCCTTAAAATTCTGACTCTTCTCTCTCTACTACCTTTTCCATATATTAATTTGGAAAGAAAATAGAAGCTCTCAGCTAGGAGTATGTCCACTTCCCTGAGATCAGGCATACAGTTATTTCATCTGTGTCCATTCTATTCTCTCGCTTGTTTTGAACAAGAATTTGTTGCTATCCAACGTCAATCTAGTTCCTTCTTGGGAACAAACATGGCTACTCATAATTCAACTTCTCACTGTTATTAAATGCTCTCAATCTGTCCTATAAAAACAAATAAACAATAAGCATAAATCCTCAACGTTTTTAACCCTGTTAAAATGCACTCTTTTTTCCTTTTCACAATCGTATTTCTCAAAACTCTCATCTACACCCTATGTTTCAGTTTTTCATTTCCCATGCACAGCCCAGTTATTTTCAGTCTGGCTTTCTGCTTATTTGTCTCTCCAGTACTGGTCTTCCAAGGATCACCATGTCATTAAAGCCTATTGATTTTTCCTAGTCTTTGTCTTACCTCACTTAGAATCAATATTCAAATTTCTTGAGTACTCCCTTGTAAATAAAATTATCTTTAGGGGAATTTCTAGATAGATACTTTCCAGATTTTTTCCCTACCTCTCTGATAAGTCTTTGCCAATTTTTTTTTTTCCTTCTGCCTAGGCCAGTAAATACCAGAGTTCTTCAGGACTCAGCCTTGACTTCTCATATCTTCTCACCCAATGTCTGTCCCTGGAAAATCTCATTGATAGCTGTCGCTTTATTTACTGCTAATTTTTGGATGATGCACAAATAACTGTTTTTTTATTCTAAGCTTCTTTTCTGAGCTACAGACCTACGCATCCAAATGATTCTTCTTAAATAGCTCGTAAAAATGTCAAAGTGGACAAGGGGAAAACCAAATGTCCCGATCATCTTCCCTGAACTTGTCTCTCTTCCAGTTTCCTGTCACGGTAAATGGCTTGCTGTTCATGCCGGTCACACGAACCAAAAATGCAAGAGTCATCTTTGGTTTCTCACCAAGCCCTGTGAGTTTCATCTCCTACGTGTTTCTTTAATCTACTCAAACCTTCTCATCTTTTCATGATCACTGTGGTATAAGCTATTACCATTTTTCACTTGACTATTCCAAAAACCACTCACTCATTTATTTGCATCTACTCTGGGGTCTTTCAATAACACTATCCCCCTCACTTTCTGACTACCCATGATTACAACTCCTGGGTAGCTTTCCACTGTGTTCAGAATGAAGGCAAAATTCCTTAACGTGCCTTATGAGCCCCCGCATGAACTGCCTCTTAACTACTGTTACCTGCCCAGTCTGTGGCCTCGTCCCACATGTCACTGTACTTTCTCAGCTGGTCCCTGGCTTACTTCCAGCTTATGTGTGTACCACGTTCTCTCATAATCTGGATTTTGCATATGCTGGTCCCTTTTCCCAGAGTGTTTTCCCTTCCCCACATTGCTGAAATAACTCCTGCTTACCTTTAAACCTCAGCTCAAATATCATTTCTTTAGAGGAGCTTTTTATGATCTTTTTGACTGAGTGGAAACACTACCAATACTATTACAGAGTTTTATAGCACTGTTTCTCCTTAATGGCACGTTTTTGGGAGACTTTATTTGATTAATGTCTCTTTTCTCCATTATAGTATAAGTCTCACATGGAAAGCATGTTTTCCTCTTTATTTTATCACTATAAATTAAAACAGTGTCACAGAAATTAGCATAGTTTCTGACGTTCATGGATTTAACAAATTATATTTATATTATAAATGAATATGTATAAATATTAAGTATACTATAAATGAATATATGTATGTATACAGATATATATATGTGTGTGTGTGTGTGTGTATATATATATATATATACACACATGTATATATATATATATACATCTATGTTAACTAACTATTTACAATAAGCCTAGGAATTAGAGTGTCTGGTCTGAGGCTCTATAGCTAATAAGTCAGAAACAAGAGTCAAACTCAGGTGTCCATTATACCATTATACAGTTCCATAGGCAAGCATAATTCATATCCCTTTGCTGTAGTGCGTCTTAACCTTGGCTTCATGTTGGATTCACCTGAGACGCTTTAAAAAATGTTATTGCTCAGGCCCCATTTCCAGAGATTCTATATCAATTGATTTGAGGTTGGGCCTGAGCATTTATGGTTTTACAGAGCTACCCAGGTGATTCTTATATGTGGTCATGGTGGAGAACATTTGCTAGAATGACAAAACTAAATTATGCGAACAGGGTAGACTGAAATAATAATGATGATGAAAACAAAATTTAGAAAATAGGACATTTAGATAAGGAGTAGAAGTTGAGGCTGTGATTACCTCTGATTTCATTGAAATTAATTGTTGCTGATATCTTTTCTTACCTCGTTCATAGCCACCCAACATTTTCAGATTCTCTTCCCTGGAACCAATAAATGTTACCTAAGGAGAAAAAAGAATCTTTGCTAATGTGATTAAATTTAGGATCTGGCTATGGAGTGATTCTCCTGGATCATCCAGATGGGCCCTAAATTCAATCATAAGTGTACTTAAAAGAGAGACAGAAGGAGATTTGACACAGCCAGAAAAGACTACAACATGAAGTCTTGGCAGAGACTGGAGTGACGAAACAGAAGCCAAAGAATGCCAGCAGCCACCAGGGGTAAGGAACAGATTCTTCAGCAAAGTCTGTAAAGGTAGTATGGCCCTGTCAACATGTGGAACTGATTTCAGATTTCTGGCTTCCAGAATTGTGAGAGAATAAATATCTGTTGTTTTAACCCACCAAGTTTGTGTTAATTTGTTACAGCAGCCACAGGAAACTAATATACCTGTATTATGAAAATATGAATACACTTTCTACTTATTACAAATTTTTCTAAAGTCAAATATTCTCAGGTAATAAGAGTAAAGTGAAATAAGGGTATTTCTCTATCTCGCCCCTCTTCTGCTCTTTTCAAACTCTAGCCTCTCCAAAACTTCTTCCAAATAGTCCTGGGCATCACTGGGGTGTCTCGCACATGTCCTAAGAATTGGCTGCCTAGTCTCCTAGATGATGTTTGTCATTTCCCACCTGCTGTGATCCATATCACTGTGACAACAAGGAGTCACAGCAGTCACCACCCAAGGATACCACAGTTATTGCTGATACCTTCCTGTATGAAGGAAGATTGGACAAAATCGAACCCATGATCTGGGCTAGTGGGGGTTTCATTGGATTGTTGCTTTCTAGCGATTTCCTTGATTTCTCTTAAGAAAGTACAATTTTAAAGAGCAGTGTAAAGCTGAGATAAGACAAATTAATTGGTTTGGGAAATCCTACCCACATATTACAAAAATATTAGTAATTTTTCTAAAAGAACATAAAATCTTACTCTAATTGTCAAATGCTCCTTTGTCGTACAACTCTCCTGTCACAATCATCAAGATTCTGTACTTTCTCTATCTGGATTAGAAAACCTCCATCTTCTTATCCATGATTCCTTACTAGTTTTTTTTTTTTTTTTAAGTTGTTATTTTAAAGCTCCCCATGGCCATTTGCAATCCCAAAACAAAGAATCAGTTAGGTTTTACCTGCCATCACAACTGAAGACCCAGGTACCAAAATGCCGGCCATTGCTGATAAGGCTTTTCCTTTATAATCTTAAGGGCTAGATGTCTTTACTTTGCTTCTTATTGCAAAACAGTTCTATGTTTCACTGATCACTCTTTGAGTGATCACACAAAAAACTAAATTTACAGACTAAATCTGCCACTTGTCAAAGTCTTTCAATCCCTCTCCATTCTGAAATGATTGATTCTCCTGGCCTACAGTATCCACACACGTTCATGAATCAAATCATTAATAACACCATTGTTAACAGTTGTATTTGTAATTTCAGTGATAGTTGTAAGGCATTTTTTCCTCTAAGTTTAAACTTCAAATCACACTAATTCCCATTTATTAATTGATTATTAATTCTTATAATTAATCAAATAAGTATCTATCAGGCTCCATTCCTTGTCGAAGTCTGTAATATCTGGCAATAGCAATAATTCTTGCACTGATAGTCTATAAAAACTATAGCAATATTAAAAGAATTGAACAAATACACTCTTCCATATACCTTAATAATTATAATATATTATGATAATATATTATGTACATGAGATTTTCAATCGTTGATATAAGTGCTTATAATGAAAAAATCTACAAACACAAAATAAATCATAAAATACAAAACCAAGACTTTGTGGTCAGGACTAAAGATTATTTTCTTTGCCATCTCACATTTGCTAATAAAATACAAACTGTGAGAAAATAAGAGTGAGGCGATCGATGGGAAAGCTTCTTAAGATTCTGAGGCGACGTCAAGTTCTAGAAATCCAGGGCAGCATGAGCAGGATGCGTAAGATAGATGAGAATTCTATACGTGGTCCAAGAAGTGTTGAAAATGAGAAGATGGCTAATCATAGAGTAAAAAAGGAAGTATTCTCCCTTAAGGGGAATCCTAAAAAATTAGGGGTTAGGTCTTCAACATATGTATTGGGGGGGGGGGGGATACACAATTCAGCCCAAAAGAACATAAGGCACAATAACATAAGGCAATATATGTCAGAGATTTTCTTTAAGAAAGATTCACTGATTCCTAAAAGTAAAAATATGATGGGAATATATATGGTAAATGCCTCAAATTAATCTCATTACTACAACAGGATCTATAAATCTAGAAGCTTCGAGATGCCTGCAAGTATATTTATTGCGGCAGCTATCTGAGAGAGGGTTGGGTGCTAAGAAACTTCATAAACTTCTACTTAAGTTCCCTGAATTTAAATTTCTGTCTGTGTTCATTACTATTTTTCTTCTTGAGAAAATTACATGATGGCTTATTTACACAATTCTTAAACACTCAGCCAGTTATTTCCTGTCATTTGCCTGTATAACCAATTATTTCACTGAATTAAATGCTTTCAAATTGCTGTAACCAATCAAGTCAGAGACATACACCAAGCTTGTTTTTAAGTGAATACTTTGGATATCAAAATGGGTCAACAATATTAGCAAAAACTTTAATAAACAAAATGCTCTCATAAATTAGGCAGCTTGTGTTTATAAATCCAAAAAGACTTGAGAAACTACTGCTTAAATTGTGTTATAAAATCTTAGAAGCTCTGAGGAAAAGAAAAAATGAAGTCAGCCAATTAAATTCAGCAACATTTTTTTAAAAGCACTTCAAAAAATTGAACCCAGAGTTTGTTGTTATTTCTTTATTATTAGATAGCCAATACATTATTAGACAGACAATATATAGTTGTTCGTTTTAGAAAATTAGAAAATTATAACAAAGAAGAGAAATTAAATCCACACCTCTCTTAACAATATGAGATATTTCTGGTTGATGACAGAAAGAGTCTGGGATACATACTCTCCGGAGACATTGAGGTTTATTTGTTGTATGTGTTTTTAATGCTAATATTGAATAATATTTGAAATATATTAGGTTAAAAGCAATATGCAGCTACTCCTAGGTGAAATAAATGTTATTTCACAAAAACCTAGTGAAATAAATGTTATTTCACAAAAACCTATCCATGAAATATTTATAGCAGCTTTGTTCTTAACTGCCCAAACTGGAGACAACCAAGATGGCCCTCAGCTGGGAAATGGATAAACAAACTGTGGGACACCCTTACAATAGAATAGTTTTAGTAATTAAAAAAAAAAAAAAAAGGAAACAAATTATCAATACATACAACATAGATGAATCTGAAATGTATATTTCTAAGTGAAATGAATGAGAATGAAAAGGTTACATTCCATATGATTCCATTTATATGACATTCTAGAAAAGGTACAACTGTAGGGGGAGGGGAGAATCGGATCAGTGAGTGCTAGAAATTAAAGGTTGAGGGAGTATTTGACCACAAGAGGTAGCATGGAGGAATATTTTTAGGGAAAAAAGTAGTAGAATTGTTCTGTACTTTATGTTGTTTACATGGCTCTATGCATTTGTCAAACTCACAGAACTGTACATCAAAAGGAGTGAACATGTAAATTAAAAATAAATTTAAAACATTTGCATAAGAGTGTGTATTACATGCGTCTCTTTGTGTTCATTTACATATATATACGATATCTGTAATAATTTTATAAAATTCACACAATGATGCATCTTTGTACATGTATAGAAATCATTTCTGGCAGTACACAAGAAACCATTCAATATGGTTGCCCCTAAGGAAGAAGACTAGAGGTCCCAATATGGAAGGGAGGCTTGATTTTCATTGCATGCATTCTTATATTGTTTGACTTGTTTACCATATCAGTATAATACCTATCAATTAAAAAAAAAAACATTCGGCTAAAAGAATATATCAACATTTTGGTGTTGCAATTTTTGGAGGCCTTTTTAGGCAAATTTTCCTTTCTGACCAAACTGAATATCCTCTTTCCTTGAGTGTTGGTACAATTAGGTTATGGACAGGTTCTGTAAGTTACTTGGCAATAAAAGCTGTCTGAGCACAGGGGTTGCACGTTTTCCCTGTTTCACAAGAGATTCTAACAATTACTCCCTGGAAAGCAGCACAAGCCAAAAATCAATGAAGGTGGAAGCAGCAGGCTTTTCCATGGTGGAAATGGCCTCAGCTTTATCAACAGCAGTCAGCACAACTTTGGGAAGTAAAAAAGACTCAGAAAAATATAGGAGCTTAGTGCAAAGGAAGTCTAGTGTGGTTGCCAGCCAAAAGATTATATATTCAAGAATGTCTATTAAACTTTCCATTTAAACTGCCAATGAACTTATTTCAGATGTAGAATTAACTCATCTTCAAGAAACCTTTATGCTGTACTATGGAGCTCTGTTAAGTCTCAAAATACTGGACACAGTAATGGCCTTGTCCGCTAGGGGTATTAAGGATGCAGGGGAACAGTGACTGCCTCACCAGCGATGCATCTCAGACATCCAGTAGCTTTATCACGTTCTGAGAAAAAGGTTCTAGAACAATATCTAAATAAAAAGTAACATTAAGATTGAAATTTTTTTTTTTAAAATCTATATATTTGTAAGTACATATATGTGAATGACTATACATTTTCAGGTTGTTCTATGCTCCTTCAATAGATTGTTTGTGAAATATTTCACTGGGAAATTTCTATGTCATCCTGTGTGTCATCTCATAAAAGGAGACTAAGTTTATACAGTAAATAGGTAGGAAAACAGCTGATTAATCCAGTGTGAAAAGGGTTTTTGTACAGGAACACATCTGTGTTTCATCCCAGAAGTTCTCTTTAAGAATTTTGCTAGTTGAAACATGATGCTAAAAACTTGGAATTATTTTGCTATTTTTATTTGTTCGTTTTAATCTTTACTTGAGAAATTTAATTCTCACACAGAAGAGAACATGGAATTTAAATGAAAAGCTTCACATTAGAATTTATCAGATGATATGTGCTGCTAATATTTCTTGCTTGCCTTTCTATTTTTTAAATGATGTCATGCAAGTAGCACAAGTGTTTATTATTTCCATTAAAAACATATTCATTTTTAGTGCATTTTAATCAAATCTAATAAATATTTGCCTATTTCAAGTTTATGAAGATATTCCTCTATGTCTTCTTTTAGAACCTACTCTAGTTTTAGACTTCATATTGAAGCTTATCAAGTTTGTAGGCATAGAGTTATTCATAGTATTTTTTATTATCATTTTAATGTACAGGATATGTGCAATGATATTCCTTATTTCTGATATTAGTAATTTTTGTCCTCTATTTTTTTATTAGTCTGGCTAAAGTCTTATCAATTTTATTGATCTTTTCAAAGAACCAGGTTTTGGTTTTGTTGATTTTATTGGGGTTTTTTTTATTGATTTCCTATTTTCAATTTCATAGATTTGTGCTCTAATTCTTATTTCTTTTTACTGATAAATTTGGACTTAATTTGCTCTCCCTTTTCTAATTCCTAAGGCATAACCTTAGGTTATTGATTTTAGATTTTTCTTCTTTTTAATATATTCATTCACTGCTATAAATTTTCCTCTAAACATCGCTGTAGTTGAATCCCACAAATATTGATGTCATGTTTCCATTTTCATTTTCATTTAGTTCAAAATATTTTGTAAAATTTTGAGATTTCTTTTTTGACTCATGTATTACTTAAAAGTATATTGTTTAATGTCCAAGTCTCTGTATTTTCCAGCTACCTTTTTGCTATTGATTTCTAGTTTTAATTCCATTGTTGTCTGAGAGCAGACATTCTATGATTTTTATTCTTTTAAATTCGTTAAAGTATGTTTTATGGCCCAAATGTGGTCTATTTTGGTGAATATTCCACATCAGCTTGAGAAGAATGTGTATTCTGATGTTGTTGAATGAAGTAGTCTATAAATGTTTATTTATGTCCAGTTATGAGATGGCGTTTTTGAGTTAAACTATGTACTTACTGATTTTCAACCTGTTGGATCTGTCCATTTCTGAAAGAAGGAGTTGATGTGTCCAGCAACAATAGTGAATGAATCTATTTCTCCTTGTAGTTCTATTAGTTTTTCACTCACATATTTGGAGGCTTTTTTGGCACATTCACATTTAGGACTGATATATCTTCTTAGAGAATTGACTACTTTATCATTATATAATGCCCTTCTTTATCCCTAATAATGTTTCTTGTTCTGAAGTCCACTCTGTCCAAAATTTACATATATATTTATATATATAATATATATTTATATATGGAATATATATATACAGAATATATATGTGGAACATATATATATATGGAATATATATATGGAATATTTATATTCCATGTGGATATGTATGTATGTGTATAGATAATATACACACATAATTCATATATATATATATGTGTGTGTGTGTATACATACATGAATTCATCCACATGATTGGAGACCGTACTCTCGTGTATAATTCCAATTTTTGGAAACTCGTGGAGCTTTGCATTATAACCTAGTTTTAGGGCAATTCTTATAAATATTCTCTCTGCTGAGGGGGAGTGCATTCTGCAGTTGCTGAGTGCAATATTCTATTAGATTCATTTTGGTAATCTTGCTCTTGGAAAATTTCATATAGTTTATTGAGAGTCAAGTGCTTAAAATATTTCATTATAATTAATCTACTCCTATCTTTGCTATATATATTTTTAATGACATATTATTAAGTACATACAAATACGCAGTTGTATTTTTCTGATAATCCATTGAATAAAAGAATGATATTTTCATCAGATTTATTTCCTGAAGTTTGGTATACAGCTTTCTTCCTATTCTCCTAGATTTGATATGTAACTATGTATTTCAAAATCACTTAATATCACCAAGGAAATTCTGAGGGAAGATAGTATGAAGCTATATACTTATTATGATAATATATTGCTAACAAAGAACTCAATAATGTGCTTCATCCTTTTACTATTTAGTTATTATTGTATAACAAACAACTGCAAAGTGTGGTATCAGATAATAAGCATTTGTTATTAATCATGGATTTATAGGTTATCTGCACAATTAGTGTGATTTTAACCAGTGAGCTCACTCATGCTTCTGCTATCCCCTGGCTAGTTAGTCCTGAAGTTGATCAGTCTTCTCTCCATGTGGTCTTTCATCTCCAGCAGACATCTTTTTGTGTCAGTGTCTGAGGTTCAAAGAGAAGTTTGAAATAGTTCTAGACCTCTCGAGACCTATGCTTGGAATCAGCACACCATCATTTCCATTGAATTTATTGGCCAAAGCTAATAACAAAGCCAGACTACGTAAGAGTTAGAGAAATAAAGCATCTCTTGATTGGAGGAACTGCAAAATCACATCGCAAAGGATGCAAATATAGGGAGAGATAAAGAACTTGAGACATTTTTATAATCGGTTTATCACGTACTAAAATCTTTTGGTTCTTCAGTGTAACAGAAATGGAAGGGGTCAAAATGATTCATTTTCAGTCATATTACATGATTTCTTCCCCCTTTATTCTTACTTATACAATATAATTATGTCTAAAATATCCCTATAATTAAGTATAATATTTTTAGAGGAAATTATGTAGAAGAGAATAGGCAAAGGATGATGAAGTAATCTCAACCCCACATTTCTAACAAAAGAAACTCCAAGAATGATCATCACTCTTTCCTGGTACATAATATTTGAAATTCATGAGTTAGGATGAAATTATCCAGTGCTACCTGAGGTTCAACTTGGACTAGTTACTGTGTTACCTGGGGACCAGGGCAAAAACTTGAATATATATAAAGTCCCAGAGTATGAAGGTATCTGGAACTTCTGTTTAAAGATAAGAGTAGAAGAATTGGGCAGAATCCTGGCTCTTAAAGTGCTCTTTGTTGTGACACAATCTTTCCAAGACTGCTACCTCTAAACTTCTAAATGCTTTTAAATTACTGATTAGGGCTCAGCCATCCAGGGACTTATCTCTACTCTTTTTTTTTTTTTTTTAACCCATTTAAACTTTTAGCCAGTGCAATCTCTTGGGAGTATAAAGTTTCATAAGTGTTTTGAGAGTTCCCAGCCCTTCAGATGTAATTACGTTCCCTTGAGTGAAATAGAAAAGTATTTGGGACTTGCGGTTTTCAAATCCGTTTACAGAAAAGACTTCCATTCTCTAGCTTCCATTAGAGTCAAAAAGAAAATCTAACCACCTTTTCTATTTTGTAATATGAATTAAGATAATTTCTTCTTTAAAATTATTTAATGATTATACTTGTTTATATACATTCTAATGAATTTGGTAAAATTTTCTTTTCTCCAGCTATGAAAAAGCAAAATTTCTCACCACTCGGGTTTTCTCCCATGTTCCCTCAGCTCTAGTATGTGAATATAATGAAACAAGTTACCATTTTATAATTATATTTTTATTCTACTTTTATAGTCATTTTCTATTTTTCTCCTATTAGAAATATGCAAGAAAAAAAACTCATAACTTACTTACTTCCTGTGGAAGTTAATGGCAGCTAAGGATAATAACCAGCAAAATACTGTAAAGCATAATATAGTTGCTACAGTTTCTAGAATGAAACAATTTGATAGTCAAGAATTTGAACTATAGAGTTTAAATAATGAAAATTAAATAAAAATAAAACGAATAGCTAAGACTGTTAGAAATGAGTGTGTTTGTTTGTATAATACATATATAATATATATGCTCATTTTTTGAATTTGTAAATAATCATATTTAGGGATTAGCCCATTTTCAAGATATTTCTTTCATTTCTAAATTTTGTTGCAAATATGGTTACATAATCAAAATACCAAGGCTTTAGGTCATAGTCATAGATTCACAAGCACAATTATTCATGATTCTAAGACTTTAAAAGAAAGAACAATGATTCTATCTGTCTCCCCTGTTATTCTCCTCCTCTACTATAAATGATTTAGGAATGAAAATAATAAAGTAAGTTACAATAAATTTGAGCCGCAATGTCTCAGAGGGCAGAATTTTGCCAAGTATGTTTAATGGAAGTGTGTCGGAAAATTCCTATTCTAGAAATAAATCCTGGAGTCTAGAAGTGTAGACCTGGAAGGAATAGAGACTCCAAGTATGGGTTAGGAGGAGATTCCTTCCCATTCCTCTGTCATATTAGAACTCAGAAAACATTTGCATTACAAACCAGTGAAAATTTGGCACAACTCCTTATGACATTCCCTTTTTTTAATGCCATCCGCAATGTCTTATACAGCTCATGAGGGAAATGATGGCAATCAAAAAAAGAGGGTAATTTTCTATTGAATTATTGCATTAATATTTCATATTGCTCAGACTCACCTAATAAAGAGTCAACTCTCTGAATTCTTCTAAAAATCTAAATAACTTCTATTCATACAAGGAAAGTTTCTTATTGTTGAAAGTCCAATTATTCTTGTGTATCAGCGTGATATTAGTTCTACTAGTATAGTGTTATTATTAAAGCTGGACTGTTTCCATTTCAAACTAGAAACAGGAAGAATAGATTTAGTTGGAAATCTGGAGAAAAACCAACTAAGAACATGATGAGCTCTTTATTGATCATTAAGTCCAAATCCAAACTAGGATAACTGCCAAATATTTATGTCATCCCTTTAAAATGTGCCTTTGAAGAAAAAAGGAAAGGCCCAGTCTGAAATTATTCAGAGCCACCACTTGTATTGATGACGTTATAATGATAGATGCTAAAATTTTAATTTCACTTTTTTGTATAAACATAGTCACAGAGTTCGCCTTGATTAAGAATGTGAAGAGTGTTTTCACAGAGTTCGCGGCCCTGGGCCCAAACTGAGGATGTTGATGTAGAGACTTTATGCTCAAAGTCTACACTGCAATGAACTCACATATTTCCAACATTCCTTTGAATGCAGCCACACTGATACTTGAGGCTTTTAGAACTTCTCACAGAAAAGAGCCTTCCCTTTATAATCCAAATGCAAAATTTTTACATACAATATTCTTAACATTTCTTCTCTAAAATACCCAATGATAAGGAGACATACGGCAACATGCTAATCTGCCACAGAGGTTCATTACAATAACAGTGAATCTCAGAAGAAAACGGGTTGGGATTTTGATCATTTTGTTCCCAGGAGGATCCTTATCTTTTTTGTGAATTTATCTACCTCTTCCCCATGCCTTTACATATATTTCCATAGACCAATGATATTGAGGGAAGCAGTCTTTGTCAAGCCACAAAAGATGTCATTACATATTTCTCCTGAAGCAATGGGTACCTACGTACCTTAAAATTATTTTCAAGAGGAATAACACAATTGATTCTTCTCTAATGTAGTTTATTGTCTGTAGTTCTAGACATAAAAGTGGATAGCATAATTTAAAATTTTGCCTTGCTAATCAACATTCAATGAGGTCCACAGCAGTGCCTCCCAAGCATTTTCATGTTATAGTACAAACAAACAAACAAAAAGGTTATATCTGTACAATACACAGGATAAACTGGAAGGGACTTGGGAGGGTCTATACAGCTTGGTGAAAAAAAAAAAGCTACACTTGTAACATAATATAAAAAGAAAAATAGAATAAGAGTGATAGAAACAGTATTAACTAGTGAATTTACATAAAACTTATAAATAAAGCCTTTTCCATTTTTTTCTTTAATGAGAAACTTGAGCTTACTTGCATAAAAATAGATTTTATGTTTGATTTTTATGATTGAGCTGGCTACAGGCAATTACTAATCATGGTTTTTAACGATAATCTTTCTTCCTTAAGAGTCACATCAAAAAAAATTTTTTTTCACATAGAGATGATAAAATATTTGTAAAACCATTTTCCAATATTATAGTTGCTTAAAATCTAGCAAATTAAAATTATATTTAAAAAATCTAAAAGCACATTCTTTCATTTACTAATATAACGCTGAAAATTTCTTATAGTAATGCAAATGATTTCAAATCCAAATAAACATCTGTAAATGAGATATTTCAAAATAACAGACAACATCTAATTTGCAGAATATGCATCCATTTTTAGAACAGTCACACTGCAGCTAGCTTTGTATGCACCAAAAAAACACATGCCACAAACAGACAAATTCAAGAGCCCATTCTTAAAATAACACCCTCCAGAACCTCTCTCATGAACTCTGACCTTCACTCCAGTGCAATTTATTTTGAGCCATGTTCCAGGTTCTACACACAAACAGCTCCAGCAGCAGCCTGGGCTGCTTTAGCTGGATGCTAAAGTTGATTTCTACAATTAGAGCATCTCCTTAGTGCTCAGCAGGCATATTATAGCTAGGATGCCAGACGTGGCTTCTTGAGTCCTGTTTGATGACCCAGCCTAGTGCCCCAAAGGCTAAGGAAGTAGTTCTCAAAGTGTGTTCTCCAAATCAACAGCAGCAGTAGCAGCAGAACCTAAAGACTTACCAAAATGCAAATTCTCAGGCTCTACTCGAGACTTATAGAATCAGAAACTCTGGGTGTGTAATTCAGCATCTTGTGTATTAACAAGCCTTCCAGGCTTTCTGATTCATACTCAAATTTGAGAATCACTGGAATTAAAAAAAGTCAATATTTTAGGGAATATCTGTACTCCATTCATAAGCACAAAGTTGAAAAGCCCTGTGCAGTTTTTATTGTTGTTGCTGTTGTTGAAATTATATGGATTTCTCCAACCTTTCAGATGAAAAATCTTCAAGGTTGAGGGCCATATAACGTCTGTGCACTGGTTGTAGAAGTTATTACTTTCTGTATAGCTACACTTTCACCCTCGGTTCAGTGGCCCAGAGCTTTATAGCCCCATACGCAGAGTAAATCACTGTCCAAGTAATGTTATCCGAGAAGGACCATGAAGACCTCTTCCTTCACATTCCAAGGTGCCTAATGTTCCATAATTGAAGACTGTAATTGGGATAGGGCATTCCACCTCCAGATTGACTCCTTTAAGACACACATACCTTTATGATTGGGCAAATATAGTAATTATTTATCAACACATTAGTTTTTAAGGTTAATTTTGGACAGCTAGGAAAGCTGTGAGAGAATGGAGAATGGGATGCAGGGTAGGAATGGTTGACATGGGGTTAAGTGAGAAAGAAGATTAAAGAGGGCAAAGAGGACAATCACAGAAAAAGACAGTCTGAAAATGAGAGTGACAGCGTCCTGATGAGCTAAGAGGCAGTGTCATAGTCTTGGTTGTTTGAGTATATGCTGAAGCAAAGAGTATTTTTTTTTAAAAAAGGAGACTTTCACGCATGAGTTTTCTTTACACCAACTTTGGTTAGATCCTTCATTTTTTCCTACTATTCATAATGGCAAATGTGAACTTGCCCACACAAATATCACCAACTAGAAATTTGTTTTCACCTCAAAGAGTCTATGCTTAAATGATAGGAAGAAATCAATTAACTGGCTTATTCCATGCAACGACTAGCTATTACTGATAACAATTATCCCTGCAGTATGAGGAGTTGAAGCATTCTTACATCCTGTGGAGTTTACTGTTCAGAACACAGATGCCTATTCACCTGTTATCAAAGCCATAAACCTCTCCCTAGAATTCTCAAAAAGAATGGGAGATATTTGAGAGTCAACGGGTGGAATGAACGCTCTAGTAAAAAGCGAGGCACTCTCCTCTGAGAGTGCAATGGGATCTTTATTTGTTCACTAGAAAACATTAGCAAGATTTATTTGTATCTACAGTATATATGATGCCAGAGACATTCTTTTAGCCTTGGGCACCCTGAAAACAAAACATATTTCAGTTATTTTTTAAAATGTCAAAAAAATTTTTTTAAATAAAAATAAAAAGCCTCTCAACAATGCATCTCTAACCATCCATTTCTATTCTATTTTCCCCAAGAAAAATATACCCAGCACCCCCAACACTATCCAAATATTGGCAGCCATGGCCAGTGTACTGCACCATCGGAAGAGGAAAGTTAGCAGAGCCAGGCCTGAGCAGGACTAGTTCTACGTCCGGCCTGGCTGGACACAGCTTTCACAAACACATGTAAGTGTGAAGAAAGTCAAAGTGGAACTACGAAGTGACTCACTGGATGAATCTTTATTCTCTGCAACAGATAAGGTTCATAGGTTACTGGCGCCATGACTGCCACATTTAAATGGATGCCCTTGGTCATTCTTACTATGCTCTCTCCTCTCTCCCCTCCTTTTTTTTTTTTTTTTTTCCATGTTTGCAGTTACATTGGACAAATTATATTTGAGAAGGAACAAAAAAAGAGAGCTGGGAATAGTAGAAAGTGTTTCTCAGTTCTGTTAGCCTCTGGGCTGGCTGGGTTAGTACATAGCTTTTATCTTCAGGCTCATGGTATCTCATGCCACTAGCAGAAAACAGAAATGTCTTCTGAAAGTGCCCTTATGAGTCCTAAGATTTACACTGTTTCACTGTCCCAGGGTGAGTCCCACGTGCTGTGACTTGTGGGGCAGAAACACAACCAGGCTGAGACCCAAGTCAGGTACTCCACTTTTAAGGATGAGGATGGAATTCCCGCCTCAAAAACTACCATGTGAATGCAGGCAGGGTAGTTACATAAGAACAAAAATTGAAGTATTGTTATCAGAAAGAGTACAAGCGATTTCTGGGTATTATAAAGTAACAATTGTCAACCAAAGTATGAATAATCCTGAAATATGAGCTGGAAAGGAACAATGCTGAGAGTAGCATGCACTCCAACAAAAAGGATGAGCCTTGCAGCTGGGAAACTTGATTGGCTCTCCAGCTCACTGTGTGGCCTTGCAAAGTCCTATGAAATAAACCGATCAGGCTCTGTTCTGTAGGAGGAACTGCAATTACCTGAGGCTATGCTCAGTCTGTTCAAGTATATGAAGAAGAAAGGCTCTAGCAAACCCAACACCCATAGGTAATCATCATGTAATATGCATATGCATATGTATGTATATAGGTATGTATGTGTCTGTATATATATGAGATGTATATTATATACAATCTTTTTTTCTAAGCTTCCTGATTACTCTCTATTAACTTTGGGTGCAAAATCAGCTCATGTTTTTTAATGTTCAATTTTAAGTGACTGAGTATCCTTTTCGCAATGAAGAAAAGTTCTTGTTTTTTTCCTTTTAACTGTGAGATTCCCCTCCTGGGAAAAATATAGTAATCCCTTGGTTTTTTGTTTTTTGGGGTTTTTTTTCAGCCTAAGGATCAACATTTTGTTAGCTTTCCATCATTACTGTAATCAGAACTCAAGCCCTTGGAGGCTTGAGGATGCTAAAATCATGGTAAGGTGTTCCAGAAGGTCCCATCGATGTGCTAAAGCATGTAGTCACTGACTCCTGAAACCCCCGCCATGCAAACAGAGAAGATCATAGATGTGCTCCCTTTTCCCACGACTGCTAGAACCATCTGCACAGACCCAAGCACAGGACACAAACATTCCCTAAAGGTGAGAAAAAGATTCCTAGACTGTTGCAACTTAATGACGCACACTTCTCAGTTTACACCAGAACAGGTGGTCATATTTCCCAGAAGATGCCCAAAGTTCCCGGGTTGAGTGGCTGAGTTTTTCTACATCAACTCCACACCATGCTCAAGACTATCTCTTTCTTAGGACAACTTATGCTGTGTTTTACTTATAAACTCTCGCGTTTAGTTTCTCTTTGGGTCTGGGCGAGTTTGCCTGGGGTCCTTTCCTATCTGCTGATCTCTGAGAGCTTGCCCTGCAGAATATTCTAATATACAGTCTCTTCCTCACTCCCCCCAAATTATGTCAAATTCGTAGTCGTGACTCCTTATGAAAATTTACCTACTCTATTCCCAGATAGCCTTTGAGTGCCACACACCAAGGTGTCAGGAGAGATTGTCTTTTGTCATAAGAGTGGGGGGGTGGGGGGGAAAGTCTTGTATCTTTTCCTCTGAAAAATAAGGCACATATTTTCCTGGTAATATCTAAAAGAAACTTCAGAGTGTTTCCCCAGAAAAGTATTTACTCCAAAGTGCTAATACCCCCAACATAGAAACAGATGGTCTGGAAACTTTTCAGTGGAAACCTGAGCTAAATCCTAGTTAAAACACCTAATAACATAGTAGCTGGATATCGAGCTCTCTTTATCAAGCTCTCTCCTCCCCTCTCCTCTCCTCTCTTCTCTTCCTCTCCTCTCTCCCTCTCAAAAGAAAAAATTGGAGAAATAGGTGAAAATTATTTTGAGCATTGTTGAATACTGGTTTAGTTAAAATACTCAAGGCTTGACTTAATTTTTAATTCTCAGTTTTTTTAATAGGCAAAAGTATACATCTGTCAGGATACCTCTATTCAAAAGGTTCTTTTGATACCCTTTTCTTACACCAAACATCATACAACATTTTGTTTGCCAAAACCACGTCTATATCCAGCATTTGTCTTATATGGTTTGAGCTCTCTGTTAGAGTTTGAATTTTTTTCACATGTAGATTCCAAACTAGACCCTATCCATCAATTTGCGAAGCAGACACTTCAAGGAGTTCTTGCCTCCCATCGGACACTCTGCTCCAGCAGGGCGCAGCTTCCAGATTCCTCTTATGACCCATCGCAGGGCAAGAATGTCTGTGATGATGACTTTCGACTCCATTACCTCCTTGGAGGAGGATTTAATGGCCAGGCCATTCTTCAGCTGCAGCATTAAATGCTAATTTGCCACAGATTTTGCACATAGATTTCTCATTGGAACTTTGCAAACATTTTATAACCACTTGTTTCAACGCTGTAAAAGTTATCGTTTCCAGAAGCATTCACACAGATCTCTGTCAGATCTGCTTGAAGACAAGAGTGTATCATCATTATTTCCTATTGCTATCTGCTTCCCAGGAGAGAGAATTTACTGAATGTGCTATGAATATGAGGGAGCTTCAGGACATAAAGTTCAATTTAAACAACATTTACTGAATGTTCCACATCGATATTTTTTAAATTGATTAGAAATCTATAATCAAGATGTTTTCATAAAGATAATATTTCCTTCATCCTGACAGTTTTTTCTACCTGGAATACTTTTCCACAAGATATATCTTATGTACCTCGTCCTCTTCTTTAAGTTCATGGCCTAAATGTCACCTATTAATGAGCTCTAACCTGACCACACCATGAAAATTTGCAACCTGTCCCCAAATATTACCAAGCTGCCTTACCTTGCTATATTTTCTTCAATGCACTGATTATCTTTTAATACAGCAAATAATGCAAATATTTAATAGATTTGCTATTTATTGTCTGTCTCTACATTCTACAGTGAATGCTCTATAAAAACACTGTTCAGTAATGTGTCCACAGCTAGTAGAACTTGTTTGGCATATAACAGTCACTCAAGAATTTGTTGCGAATGAGTAAATAAGTAAACTAAAAATAAAAAAGAATGGTGACGAGTTACTATTTTTTGAAACCATTTGGTTTGACAGTAAATAATCAGCTGAAACAATAAGATACAATTTAGCAAAAGAAAGAAATCGAAGTTGTCAAAAAAAAACCCCTACTTTTCACTTTTAGAGCTTGTAGATCACCATTTAAAAGTAAAATTGATCATTTATTGTGCATTATATATTTGGCTTATTGGTGATTTTTTTGATGTATGCATGTTATGTATATTTAAGGTATACAACTTGATGTTTTGAAGTATGCGTACATCATGAAAAGATCAGTACGATCAAGCTAAATAACGTTCATTACTTCTACATGGTTACCATTGTGTGTGCATGAGTGAGAGAGAGAGAGAGAGAGAGAGAGAAGAGCGCTCAGCAGATTCAATTTAAGATCAATTGGGAATCAATAAACAACATATTTCAATACAGATATCAACAATACAATAACATATTAACTATCCTCACCATGTTGTACATCAGATATCTATAATTTATTCATCTTGTGTAACTAAAACTTTATAACTATTTGACCAATTTCCCCCTCTTCCAGACCCTTGCAACCACCGAGGTTTTTTTAATCTATAATTTTGATTCTCTCCTTTTCTGTGTTTACATCTCATTATAAAGTCAAACAGTTTAAACTTTTCAGTTTGCTTGGTCCAGGAATGATATTCTTGGCCCTTGTGACCCTTAACTCACAAAAGGGGCTACATTATCTCGTTGGTTGCTTTTTTCAGGTGATGTTTATTACCTCTAATTAGGATCTTCACATCTTTATATGCTGATGCTTCCACAGGTTCTAACAATGACAGATATCGATGTATATGTAAACATCCATGATTATTTAACCTAAATTATAATTTTTCATTTTCCTAGATTTGCCAGGGTGGCTGTAAATTATTTTGTTGACTATTTTTATTTAATTTACCTCCTGCGGTTTTGGGCATGGGTAGCATGTAGGACTGCCTGGCCCCCTGAACAATCAGGCTTTAGTAGCTCGAGTAGCAAAAGTCAAAGCCACATCCCTGCACGTGGCCACCACAGCCATGCTACCTCTCATCAGGAATAGCTATTTTACCTTAAATTGTTGTTTTCATCAATCATTACTTCTGGGTGAGCCTATCCTAATTTTACGCAACTCTATTTTTTTTCAATAGATAGGGGGCAATTGAGATACTCAACTAGTTAAACTTCATAGATGAAGAATAGCCTTTGTATTCATTGGATTAAAATGATCTTCATATTATCAATTTTACAAATCTGATGATTTTGAATTGGTTTCATGTGGTTCAATTTCTGGATGGTTGATATATTTTAAACCCATTATTATACAACACTAATTTATAATTTTTAATATAAAATTAACAAAATTAACTATCATTGTAGCCTTTTTAAATGACAGTATGCATACTTATCATTTTTATGTTTCTTCTCTGAATGTGAGCTTAGGTATTGCACAAATTTTAGTGTATGACTTATGGAGCAACATATAACATTTTAGTAAACACCAAACTCATTCATGTCTTTCTTTTAGAGCCTTTTATAACTCTTGTCGTTGTAGATCATCATTGTGGCCATATGGCCTTTACTTCAAGCCATAACCGCTATTTCCAAATCTAATTATTTTTACTTGGTCATTCAGAATCTCTTTAAGTTCATTCCTTTGTCCTTTTTAAATTACCCTCAGTTATTTTCAAAAGCATTTGGACAGAGGAAAAAATCTTTTTGAATTGAACTGTACTCTAAAACGTCCTGGTTTTCATTAGTGAAAAATTATATTAAAAAGCAAAATATGAGCACTAAAGGCTCACATTGTAATATTTCACATGAGTAAAAGTAGGAAATCGATTGCTATATTCCTGTCCAACTCTTGTACCCTTTGGTAAGGAAAAGAAATCCTCCTTACAAATGCATCAGAAAATACAGACAATATCTTCATACTATTAACAGACAATAGAAGTAAAAGAAAATAAGCATATTCCTCTTGTTGAAATATCATCTACATCCTCTAGTAATTTTTCACTTTGCAACAAAATAGAGATTAAGATTGTTAGTGTGTATGTGATTTAAATTACATATCAGTTGTAAAATCATTTCTTCTTCTATACACACACACAATACTGCAATCAATTAAGGGAGTGGTAAACTTTAAAATTTTTGTATAAAAACTAGCGTAGGGAAATTTTAAAGTGACAATCGTAGCAGCTTTAGTGATTTTAGTTTTACGTAAAAGTATGAATCTTCATGAATTAAAATGTACTCTCTATACTCCTGATTTTGCATTCAGTGGTGAATGTATATCTACCTTAGTAACAAAACAAAGATAATCTGAAAAAAAATTAATATTTTCAAAAAAAAATTTGTGTTACTGATAGAAATGTTGTTTTAATCTAGCAGTTTTATTCTAGAAGCATTAGTTAAGGAACTCTTCAAATCATGAGGTCATAAACTTCTCAAAATTGTTATACACACATTATCTTCATTTAATATAAAAGTCTCTAAGTTTGCAATCAGACTCTTTTAAAAAAATTTACATTATATTTACCAAAGAAATGATGTGGCAATTGAATGTCTGATTTTGGACTCAAACGCAATTTAAAATGCACACCCAGAATTTATTTTCTTTCTAAGATTTTAGCCTTGGAGATGAGTGGAAAGTACTGTAACACGCAACCTTATCTACATTCTAAGCATGTTGCCCTACTATGTTCTTTATCTAAATCAAGATGTGTTATCATTTCCAGAAAAGTCATCAGAAATTAAACTTCATTTTGAGTGTAAGACTACAGTAAAAAACAAAAATATTGGTTTAAAACATAGTTTAATTTCTTTACTGTACCTAAGTCAACCAGTTGGAATCCATTTAAAAATAGATAAAGATAACAGTATTTCAAATATTTGCTTAGTCCCCTTTATACATTTATTCATTTCAGAACAATACTATATTTATGTTAAATTTTTTAAAGTTCTTATTCTTTGGCTGCAAAATGTTTTGTGTCTAAGTACATTATTTAAAAATTTCCACTTAAAAAGAATGAGATTTTCCAATACATGTGATCTTTCTCAGTTAAAAGGAAGGAAAAAGAGAGAAAAGCTACCAAGATTTTTCCCTGCCTTTGCTTGCCAGCAACTGCACATAAGAGCTCCAGCAACCCCAGCAGAGAGAAAGAAAAAGTGAGCCTTAGCTTTAACATTATTCTGGGTTTCTTGCATCTCCAGCAAGCTCCTGGATTACTAGCCTCACAGCTCGATGCCTGAAAATCCTCTGAGATCCTGAAAGCATGATCTGCTTGTTCCTGCCTTGGTCCCACACTGTGAACAGCAGACTATGTTTTTTAGACTAGAATTGATTTTTAGGACACAATATCAGAAATGTGGCAGGAATTTCAAGATATTCAGGAACCTAGAGACCAGTTCAATTTTTATCATACTGGCCCTATAGTCTCTACAAAGACATTACGTAACATTTAGATAATCCCAACATCATCCCATCTATCCACAGAATTTGACAGTTATTGCTTCCTCTTGAAAAACTTTTCATGTTTTTTATGACACCTACTTTCTTGGTTATTCTTCAAGTTCTGATTTTCCTCATCTTCTCAAACTATCAAATTTTGAGTGCCCCAGGCTCAGTCCTCAGATCTTTTTTCATTATAAATTCAACCCTTAGGTGGTCTAAGAACTCGATGGCTACAAAGACCATCTATATATACTTACACAAATTTGCATTTGCTGCCCGAATCCTTCCTTCAAACCTCAGGCACCATATTATTGAACAGTACTAACATCTCTGTTTGGATGTCCAGCAGGTACCTGGGCCTCAGTATGCTCAAAAGTGACTCCCAGTCTCAGCCACCACCACGCTTTCCCATAGCCTTTGTAACAACCCCGCTGCCACCACCAAAGACTTCCACTTCTTAGGAAATGACACGTCTCTCTTCCTGTTGCTCAAGCCAAAAGACATTGCTTTCATCATTGACTCCTCTATTTCTCCCATGACTCAATTCATCAGCAAATCTCACGGACTCTACCTTCAAAGTACACTGAAAAGTCAATCACTTCTCATTACATATTACATACTATTTTAGTGGTCCAAATGACCAATATCTTGAAAGGCTCCCAGCGGGTCTCTCTTCATCCACCCACGCCCTCCACCCATTGCATTTTCACTCTTTTTTCAAAATATGAGTTAGATCACAACACTCTTCTGATCAAAAGTCTCAGTTATCTCCCATTTCACTCAGCATCAAAGCCAAAGACTTTGTAAGATCCGATATAGTTTTCCCTCTCTACCTCTGATTTCAACTTCCATAACTTTCCTTATTCACTCTACTCCAGTCACACTGGTAAGGCAAGAATCCTTTCATGTAGAAGCTGTTTATTTCCTGTTTTCTCTCCAGAAATGATGTCCCCACATATGTAACTGACTCACCTCTTCATTTTCTTAAGATCTGAACTTCAATATAACCCTTTCAAAGAAGATCCCCCGGACATATAATAATTCTCCCTAGCACTCTCTCCCTTTGGCCTACTCTTTCTTCTTATAGCCCTTATCACTATCTAGTATAAATATATTTGACTTACTTTCTTCATCCCTTCACACTGCCAGACTTCTAACTCTATAGAAACAGGGCATTTATTCAAAGCTGTATTATCACACCTGTAATAATGCCTGGCATGTGGTAGACATTTTTTCATATGTCAGAGTCAGAGGAAGATTTACTGCAAAGCTAACGGAGCTTCACCTTGCTTGACGTGGACCCCTGCAAGGATTGGGAATTGTCGGAAGGTGCTCAGTATTCTAGGTGCTGAGAGGGAAGCCAGGTTAGAACTATAAAATATCTAAGCATAAATGTAAAATTGCCGGAAGAAATATCAGAAAAGACTTGAATCACTAAGACTACGGTAAATTGTCATAAGAATCTTTTCTCCTTCTAAATAAGTAAACATTCTTATCACAAATTTTGTTGATGTAATTCTGTATTCTGTTTTCTTAAATGGATTCCCCAAAATCATATAAGGCCCCACAAAACCAGCAACTGTCAAGACAGATCACCCAGCTTTTCAGGAAGCAGATGGCAGAGGAAGAGTTTGCTTGTAATCAAGTATCCTCTTAAAAAGAGGATATCCAGACCCCCATATGACCACTCTTGGATCATAAATGATTTATCTTAGCAGCAATTTCCCTGTCTGAGATAGATTTAATGAGCAGGTCCCTCTCTATTCTTTTAGCGCCAGCCTTAAGAGTAAATTAGCATAAATTCATTCAAAGATTTCTATAGGAAATTTGTAAGTAGTGCATGTATCTTCAGTTGCAGTAATATACAAAATTACATATGCCATTCATGGGAGAACTCATTTTTAAAAAGAAGTTAAAAGTCCTAATTTTTCATTTTCATGTTTTCCCTAAAAGATAGAGAAAATGAATAAATAAAATGATGAATATTAATGGAATTTTCAGATCCATAAATAAAAATTTATCCAAACATATTTTCTTTAAATTATGAACTTGTCAGATTTTTCTACATTTTATTGATTATGGGTACATTTCAAACAGTTCTAATTTTTGTCTTGTTTTATTTTCTAAGTCATAAATTCTGCTTCCTTTTTTCCTTTACTTTCCTTAAGTCTTCTTTGTGATTATTGTTTATTACATTTAATGTGAATAGTTAATTTATTTTCACCTTTTATTATTACTAACCAAATTATGTAAG
Source organism: Rousettus aegyptiacus (assembly GCF_014176215.1). NCBI lineage: Eukaryota > Metazoa > Chordata > Mammalia > Chiroptera > Pteropodidae > Rousettus > Rousettus aegyptiacus. Next base: position 79,689,312 of record NW_023416287.1, read on the forward strand.
GCTAGAAATTTGATTTTAAATGATACTTTGTTTCATAAATTTTGGCATGTTGTTTTCTTTAGATAGGGTTTTTGTTTTATTGATTTCATCTTGAAGTTCAAGTAAATTGTTTTGGTTTATCTTTGGCCATAGAGTTATAGGTAAATATTTAATTTTTTCCTATACTTTCATGAGCATTGTGTGTGTAGAAAGGCCCAAGAAGCGAAGACACTCCTGTAGTAATGAATATACCCAATGTAGAGATATGGGTCTCTAATGAAGAGAATCAGAAATCCAGGGAGAAATTATTGAATCCAGGAAGGGGAAGATGAGCCTGAGACACATTATGCCAGGAAGTAAGGAAGAAAGAAAGAAAAATAAGATGGAGGCACGTCCCAAGGAGACAAGAGCCAATTTAAAGGGGTTCATACTGGCCAATCTGGGACAGTTTGTGCCTCCAACTAAGGTGTAATAATTAATTAAAGATCTTTTGAAAAGTAGGAATCCTTGAGTTCATAATGATAATGAGTAGGTAAATAAGTGACTGGGAAAGAAGGAAGGGCCTTGCTTAAGTAGAATGCTGAATAGTGACTGGTAAATATGAAGGAAATGCTGGAACTAGAAAATTCATCCTGTAACCATCACAGCAAAGACTCATTATGAGAAGACTTAACAATGTGTGATAAATGAGAGGAAAATTCTGATGAGAAGTAGCCTTTGTATATCATTTTAAAGTGTCTCCCCACAGATTTCTTTCTATCTACAATGGAGAAAAACAAAAAAAGAGTAGATAGTGAAAAAAAATTGTAGACCTTCATCAGGTTATCAAAATTAACATCACTAATGGAGGTCGAATCAGCAGCATATATGTCTGGATGCGACATATCACTAACATCACTAATGTATTAGTCTGTTCTGGAATGAATGTATATTCTCAGCCTAACCATAAGAAAATACCAGGCAAGACAATAGAAGGATTATTGTATTAAAAACAAAGTGAGAAGAGACTCTATTCTTCAAAAGGGGTAATGTCATAAGAGACAAAGACTGTGGCAATGTTCCAGATTAAAAGAGACTAAAGAGACATCTCGAGCAAAAGCAATATCAGATCCTGGAATGTATCCTCTACTGGAGGGAAAAAGCTTGCTATCAAGGATAATATTAGGCTATTTAACAAAACTGAAATATGGATGGTAAAATATAATGCCGATATTATACTTACTGAAATTAATAACCATACTGCACATATATCAGAGAACATTCTTATTCTTAGGAAATCCAATCTTAGGTATTTAATGATTATTTAGAGATAAAGAGCCTTGGCATATGCAGCTTAGTTTCATATAGTCCAGAAAAAAAAAAAATGGTATGTACCTGTACGTACATATAGAGCAAATGCAAATGATAAATAATAAAGCAAATGGAAAAAAATTTTAACCATAGATAAATCTAGATAAAGGGCATATGAATATTCCATATCTTCTTTTGGGGGCAACTTTTCCATAAATTTCAGATTGCTTTAAAATAAAAAGTTAAAATTCCAAATATTTTTCATGAGGTTAGGTTTCTCTTATATTTATTTTATATGATAGTTGTTAGTTTATTATCTAGTGGTCAGAAATTATGGCGTACAAAATATCCACTTTTTAAAATTAGTTGGCATTTTCATTGTGGGTCTATTTTTATAAACATCTAGGACACTAGAAAAACAGTTGTTCTTAGTCTACAAAATATTTTTGTTGTTACTGTTATATAAACTTTATGAAAGTTATGGTATGTTATATAAAGAATATTAGTTCACAAACTTTATGTTTTTAAGATTTATTATAAAGTATAATGTTTTGTCTTGCTTAATACTTTTTTCACTTGATTCCCCAATTTAATATTAAAATGATTACCTCTCCTTTCTTTTGATAATTACCACCTTTGTTTAATTTTAGTTCTTAGTTAAATAAATATATTAAAGACCTACTCTTAGTCCTTTTGCTGAAATTTTACTAATTGTCTCTTAAAGTTCATCCACTATTAGATTTCTTATAAAGTATTCATGGGAATCTTTCCTCAGTTTTCACATGTTTAAAACTGTCCCTCTGTTGTCCTAATATTTAGGGACAGCTTGGTAGAATCAAAAATTTTTGGTTCATGCTTTCTTCCTTATTAGCGTTGCTCCATCGTCTTCTTGCATTGAGTATTGAGTTTATTCTGCTGGTTATGGTGTTTTGGCTACATTTACATAAAATCTGGGGTTCATGATTTTTCCTTTTCCTCTTAGATTTTATGGATTCTGTGGGGTTTTTTTTTTTCTTTTTCATCTGTAGTAGCAAGTGGAAAGAGATAGAAAATGAGTTGCTATCAAGCTCCTACCAGAACCAGAGCCCTGGGCAACATCCTAACCTCTCATCATCTATATCCCTATCTAAAACCCGGACTCACACTTCAGAAGGTTTCATGAGGATTAAATACGCTACTTATGTTAGAAACTCTGTGTCAAGCAGAGCGCTGCTTGATACAGAAAATGTTCAATGAGTGTTATTTCTATTTAGGAAGCATTAGTTACTGCTAACAGATTTAGGTGTTGAGGCCAAATCTTTGTTCATCAAGACATAACTCAAAGTTCAGGCTCTTCTACTCACATAAAATAATATTTTTGAAAAAAAAATTAAACACAATTGACTTTCAATACCAAAAATCATATTATGTGACTAAGTCCCAAAAGCCCACTATATGTCTTTGAGTGAATTTGAGGTTATACCTGAGAAAGGAATTATGAGAGATTGTGCTATTTATATAGATGCTGTAATATTTAGCAAAAGTCTAGGAATTTAAATGTTGAGGATTTCTGCATGTTTTGTGATTGAGACAATAGAAATGTTACTGAAACAAACGTGAATAATGAGAGTACCAGTTTCTTTTAGAAAATAAACGCTCATTTTTTTTTTTAAGTTAGAGCCTGTGCTTGCAACCAAAGGGCTGTTGTGTGTGTTTTCTAGGGCTTGCATAACAAAGTAACAAAACCGGGGTGGCTTCAAACAACAGAAAGGGATCGTCTCACAGTTCTGGCGGCTGGAAGTCTGAAATGGAGGCGTCTGCAGCAGGGCCATGCTATCTCTGAGGGCTCTAGGGGAAGATCTTTCCTCTCTCTTCTAGCTTCTGATGTTTTCCAGCAACGCTCGGCATTCCTTGTCTTGAAGATGTGTCACTTCGTCCAAATGACCATCTTCTCCCTCTGTGTCTCCATGCCATCTTTTCCTCGTGCAAATCTGTCTCTGTGTCCAAATTTCCTTTTTTTTTTTATAAGAACACCAGTCACGCTGAATTAGGACCCAAGCTGATAAACTCATTTTGTCGCTTACCTCCGTAAAGATTCTATCTCCAAATAAAATTACATTCAGGGCTACTGGAGATTAAGATGTCAACATATCTTTTTTTTTTTGGGGGGGGGGTATAAAATTTAACCCATAACAGCTGGCCTTTAATAAATATGATTGTCCTCCTAGACAATATTCAAAACTATATTTAAATGTGAAATATTGTCAGAAATAGCATTTGAAAATATATATCCACAATGCTTCCTTTTAAACAGTAGTTAAGGTGTATTATTAAATAACCTCTGAGTTATTTAATAAGGGAGAAGAAAAGGAGCGTTAACACTGTATCTGAGTTGCCTTGATTAATAGCTTGATCCTTCATGTTTATTTGATTCCAGGAGCGGAAATCTGCAGAACTACACTGTCCAGGCCTTCAGAATGCTCCCTCCTCCTAAACCAAGTCTTGAGCTGGAACAGTTTTCTCATTAACAGCCTTGAAAATGTAATATGTCAGCGCCTAAAATAGTTTGTGCTAGAATTAGGGCGGGGGGGCGGGGGGGACAGCATTTTCTTCCTCATTAAAGTAAACTAGTCCAACGTAATTAATTTCAAGTTTGCTTAATATTCTCTACAATGGATAGATGAGACATTATGAGAAAAACCTAACTATCTACCAGGTAGGTTTTATTTGTATCGAACAGATGTTACTGCAATGTCTTGGCAAAACAAGAACAGAAACTTGTCTTCACAAAAAATCCTCATTAGGCAATCTATTTGCTGAGCCTTTAGGTACAAGCTTAGAATATACTATTCTTAAGGATTTTGGATTATACTTAGTATGCTGATGGGAAACCAAAAAAAAAAAAAAAAGTTGTAAAAACAGTTGCAAGAGAAAGGATTTCATATTCGGAAGTTTCTCGTGTTTTTAATATTACTGAAAACTCACATAGACTTCAGAATACTGTCTCATCCAGATTTTTCTTAAATAACAAGAAGAGACCCACAATCAAAAGAGGACCAAAGAGACTCTAGAAGTAGCTTATTCTCTATTTCTAGAACAGTTATACAATTAAAGCATTTGCATTTCAAAGGAGAACTGCAAAACTTTACAGAAATATACACATTGACCAAATGTTAACTTAAAATAATTCCCAATAGAGTACAGCATTGAGGGAAAAAATCCAAAAACACAGTTCTTCATCAGAATCTTAAAAAACACTACTTCAGCAAGAAATTAATGGAACTTTCATGAAAAAAGAACTACACAGCCAACAAGGTTGGGAAATGGGGCCTTGTCACCTCTATTGAGAGATTCACAAAGTTTCTGGCGCACTAAAGTTTTGAAAAACTGTGTGGTTTCTCTCTAGCTTTAGCTCTCTATCTCCCCCTTCTCTCTCTCTCCCTCTTCCCTTTCCTCCCTCCCTCCTTTCTCTCTTTTAACTCTAGCAATTTGAAAATCATGTATCTATAGAACCAAATATGCTTTTATTTTATACTCACAGATATCTCATATCTTAGAAAAAGAACAAGCCAGAGCATTTTCTTTTTATTTTTAGCAGCTTCTAAGACTCACTTCAGTCCAAGAATAAGCTGAATATATATAGCTCTCATTCTACTCACATCTATTTATCTGAATATGAGCGTCAGTTGACTTCTTCCTTGTTACACATTCTCTATATAAAGATGCAAATGAATCTTACATTATAATTTATATTTTGACTAAAATTTAGTAAAGCCAGCACAAACTCTCTAAGAGATTTGCATTTTAGAGCCTCTGCTCTCTCAATAATTTATTTACTAATTTAGTTAAGTTCAGGCAATATCAACAGAAATATGAGATTGATTGTGTTTCCAGGGAACAAAGAAAGCCTGGGAGAAGAGGAGGATGGGGACAGTACCATCTACAGCCTTCTCCTCCTCTTCTATTCTGTCGTCTTGAATGGCAGGTGCTGGCACAAGCTCTTAACTCTGCTGCAACCATGCTTCTCTCCCGCACCCCCTTAGGACAGACCCTCACCATGTCACTTAGCTGATTTCCACATTCACTTCGGGTATCCAGCAAAACATCATTTTTCTTTTAGGATGCCATCCTGAAACCCCCAAGTCTGAGTTAGATCCCTTCCCCTCCTATTTGTTTTTATAGAACAAAGATATTTTCCCCCATGTTGATATTAACCACACTTAACTGTATTGCCCATTTTCTTTCTCTCCTCCATACAACCTGATTTTAAGAGTAGGACTTATACCTCGATCACTCTTCATTCCAGGCACCTACCACAGTGTTTGGCAAATAAAATGTGCCAGAAAATACCTGTTAAACATGATTGTCTTTGAAATTCCGCTATAGCTCTGGCTGGCTCTACAGTTAAATCTAGAAAATGGTCAGAACTGCGTGCAGCAGGGGTAGCTGGGGTAGGGCCCTCTCTCTCCTCCATTCACTCTTTCTTCATCCTACCTTTTCTCTTCTCTTCCCTCTATTCCATGTCAAAAGTAGTTTTGTTTGCATCTCTTCTTCCAAGCGGAATCCATTTATCCTCCCTCCTCCAGCCGCTTCCTCACTTGTTGCCACTGCAAACAGGTCCCTGTGTCCATCTTTCTGGCATCCTAAAGTAGAGGGAAAGAGTGGGGGAAGGAGTCAGTTTTTCAAGAACCCCATCAGGTGAGGAAAGAATTTGTGAAGCGAGAGCTATAAGAACAGAACCAGAGAAATACCGAGCAAGAGAATTCCAGGTGGGGAAAGAGAAGGTGAGTCCTTTACCTTGTAGTGTGTATGTATTAGGGATGGTAGGTGGCAAAGATAATTATAAATGGTACATTGAGTCAGGCAGAACATCAGTATTAGCAAAAATAACATATATTATAAGAATGACATAGTAAGATGAAAAACTCAAACTTTGATTTGTCCATGTAAAAGTAATATTATACTACTTGTAATAATACTATACTAATTGCATTGATATATTGATTAATTACCATACATTAATAATCATTAAATTTTAAAATAAAGTGTTAGTTTTACTTGATTATACTTGTTCATGAAACTACATGTGTAAACATATAAATACATGCAAAATACAAATCATACAATTGCATAACAATTACACAACAGTGTATTATGTACATATACAACAATGTATTATTTTTACAAACATTCATTGGGCATTTTCATCCACAAACAGTGAACAGTGTATCTGAATTAAGAAGGTAGCAGTGTAACTGAAGAGCAAAAATTAAATTTTATAGATGTTTCAAAAATTTTTTTCAAAACTTATAGTCTCAGATATGAGATATAGAGAGTGAAGGAAAAGTAAGAATCCCAGATGGCTCCAACATATCTATCCTTCACAACTGAGCATCTGGGCTTAACTCTCCACACTGGAATGGCATGATAATAGCAGAAATGTCAGGTACAGTGGTGAGCAGAGGGACTTACATCTTCATGACACTTTCAGGTACTTTTCTTATCTCACCTGTACTCAAAGGTAAGCCTTTTCTGCATGTCCCTTGGCATATGAGAAATGGAGGAGCAAGAAAATAAAGAATCAAGTTCTCCTGGTCCATCCAAGGTAAACTATATGTTATTCAGAATATTATGATGTCGCTTCATGTTATGAACTCCAATAAAGAAATTTAATTAAATTGATAGTCTGATGGAAAAGTAGAATTGGTAAAAGAGAGATGAATATGTATACGATTTTGAGGACTACTAATTTTTAGATGGAGGGAAATAAAACATGTTGAAATAAGAGGTTTAGCAGTCCTGACCACATAGCATTGCTAGTTATTTTTAAGCCAAACACAGAAGGCACTTATAAAAGGGAAGGGTTGGAAAAGGGGGAAGAATTTAAATAGTTTACATGGATAAAGAGTTAGACAAGTAGAGAGTTTAAACAGCAAATTGAAAGAAAAGAGAATAAATTAATAGATGATAGGTGAAAGAGTGAAAATTATATACATAATAGATAAATTAGATTGATAATCGAGGATGGGTGGAATATTGATAGAAAGGCTGTATGGAAATTTTTAAAATTTGGACAGATGCACAGATTGATGAAATGATGGGTGATATACTTATTAAACCAGGTCTATGACAAATCATTTTTATTTTCTGTTTAACAGACAAAAGAAGACTGCATTAATGAGGTTCCACTACTAAGTGGGACAGATTATAGCTTGCCTATATTTTTACAGATGATGGCGTTTCTTGCTCTCTCGACTTTTATGTTCAAAGAGAGCTGCAGCTTCACGATGGGTGATCCCTTCCCTCTACGTTCTATGTATGCTCTTCCGGAGGCTGCTCCAAATCATGGAAGCAAACCCATCTAGTCAAAAAAATCTGCCTTAACTTCCCAGAAACATCTCCATCTGTAAATTCGGAGGTCTTAAAATTAGAATCTGCTACCAATTATGACTTTACAAGTTTTAGGAGAGCCCAAGCAAAGCACGTAATAACTATAATGCCATAAGCAATGAGTATTAATACATATAAATTCTGGGATACATATTAAAAGCAAATTTTGAAGCGGTAAATTTTGTTGGTTCTTAGTAAAACTTTTATGACAAGAATAAGTAATTTTTAAAAATTTCTTGCATAGGTAAATAAGAACAGGAAGCAAAATAGAAAAAATTGAGAAAAAAGTAAAACAGTTTATTTGGATATGAGTCCTGTATTTTAGCAAGCAATTAATCAGAAAGGGAAAATGTTGTTCAAGAATATTAATTACCTTGCATGACCTTTGACCATGACACAGTGGAGTTGTTTTCTGGTTTTCAATTCTCTGGAAAAGAGAAGCAAAAAAAGATTTTTATAAAACCATCTTAATTATGTTTGTGGATTGGGACTATTTTAAGTATTTTTTATTTTAGAAATAGCTGAGGCAATCGTTTTTCCTTTCTTTTTTTTTTTTTTCATTTTACATTTTTATTTGTTTTCTTTTGAAGACAAAAAAATCCAAGTCATCAAATGAAACTTTTGGTGTTTTTAGTTTTCCTTTTTCTCTCTCTCTCTCTCTACACAATTCAAGAAATAGAAATGAATTCTTGCTTGTTGCCCTCCAGCATAAAAGGTGGACTTCCCAAACTACGTCCTAAAACAAGATTCTTGACCATGGCTGTGCACGTTAAATAAACTGGGGAGATCTGAAAAAACACAGGTGCCAGGGGCCCATCCTCTGAGAGTCTAATCTAATGGGTCTGGTGCGGACTTTGAGTATTTGTATATTTTTTAAGTGGCTAAGATTGATAATCATCACCCTAGACTAGTGGTTTTTCAAACTCAAGTAGGCAAGGAGAATAAACAAACAAACAAACAAACATTTTCTATTTTCCAGATTCATGGTATCTAAACATACTGTCTTTTAAAACTGATTTGCCTAAGGTTGTGATTGGGATGAACACATCATGGTGGGTTTTCTTTCCTATTTCTTCTTTCACAAACTGCCAAAACCTATGGTTCTGTCATGTGAATATGATCCTTACAATTATGATCTTTTAAAATCCAGAGTTATCAGAAATTGTGAGAAAAATCTTGTCTAGGTCT